>NC_141167.1:20000000-30000000 GCF_055505025.1 Bos grunniens | reverse complement strand
CAACAGTGCTCAATTCCTCTCCTTTTTCTCTTCTGTTCTGCCAGAAACATTTTCTCTCCTTTTTAAGTGTTCTGTGTAATTGGACCACTCATGAGGTTCACTCATGGATTCAGTCCTGGTCAGGGAGCTAAGAGTCTGCAAGCTGTGTGGCACAGCCAAAAAAGAGAAAACTTAGATGCAACGAAACCTGGAAATACTGTTGTTTATACAGGTTGCTTGTTAAAATAAAATTCTGAGTATATTACTCTGAAATTTTTAATAGTTTTTCTGGCTCCCAAGTGAAGTGCAGAGTCAGTACCATGGTCTGGCTCCTGCCTGCCTCCTCCACTCTTCTTTCCTTAAGCTCCAGCCACACAGGGTTTCTTCCTATGTGTCCTCCCAGGCCCAAGGCCTTCCTTCCAAGAGGCTATATCCTCCATCTTGACCAGTCTCACCCCAAATTGTTGCCTGCGTTGTATCTGTTCACTTTTCAGGTTTGTCAGGGAAACTGTCCCCTTCTCCCCCAGACAAGATCTTGTTAAAATGAAGATTCTGATTCTGTCAGTCCAGGGTGGAGTCTAAGGTTCTGCATTTCTACCAATCTCCCAGGTGATTCCAATGCGGTCAGTCCAACAACCACATTTTGAGTAGGAGGCTTTGGACCTCATGAAGTCCCTTGTTCCTTGAATGTGCAACTTGTGTACTGTGTTCAAAAACATGGATGATAACGAAATTCACTGGAACTTTGCCTGTCATGACAAAATAAAGATCCTTCAACAGAGGATTGATTAAATAAGTTAAGCCACACACACACACCTGTACACATACACACACACATACTTTGGAATATAAGGAAACCATTTTAAATGTCTATAGCTTATGGTTAATTTTTTATAAAGCAAATTGTAAAGCTCTCATTGAATTGACCTTCAGGGAATTATGTATGTATGTATATGTATATGGGGCCAGAGTTATATCTAGGAAGATGTTTATGAATATGGGAACTTTAGTTGTCTTTTGATGATAAGCCATTTGAGGGAAGTACAAGATTCAACCCACTGGGAATCAGATAGTTCTATAGTATATATTTAATGAAAGAAATCCACATATAAGTAGACTCACACAGTTCAAACCCATGTTGTTCAAGGGTCATCTGTATATACACACATACATATAAAATACAACTCTTCATGTGCTTTCATAGAACCCTATAATTCCTTACCATAGTACTTAACACACTGTTTCACAATTGCCTATTCATCTGTCCAGGTCCTTCACAATGATCTGTCAGGGCAATGGCTGTATCTAGTTCGCTACAGTATCCCCAGTACATTGCACAATTACTGCATGTCAACAATTACTGAATATATGGTTAATATCCATCTAAGAATGATCCCCCTTTTTCCCCCAGGATGTTGCTGTATCTGATGGATCTCCTGGAACCGTGATCACTCTGGCCATTATCTGGGAAGCTAACCCAGGAAAGACAGAGTAAGCAGAACAGGAAGAATAATGTCTTTCAAGCTGTCATTGAGCCAATGACTTAACCAACTCTGGGTCAATCTACACTAGGACTTTTGGCTATATGAGAAAATAAACACCCTTGTTGTTGCTGGTGTTTGAGTTAGAAAGCATGACCAGTGAGAAACTGAGTAAATCAAAGAATGAATGACTCTGATCACTAGCATAAGAAAGCCAGCTCCCCTAGAATGGAGTTAAAGTCTTGTCCTGGAGACTTCAAAAACTGCTTACTGTTCTTAAGACACTCAAGGTGATAAAACAAGCAAAGTCTTGATAATCTAGATGTGAGATTACAGTTTTCTTATTTCTTATTATAGTTTTCTAGATAAACTGGACTTTTAGGCAAAAACTGCACTTTGCAAGGAAAAACAATCTCACTAGGGCTTCATTTAAAACCAAAGATAATATTCTTAGAGACATTTCAGAGTCAATACATATTTAATCCAATCTCCTAAATGTTAGCACATGTAAGCATAACTTGGAGACTTTTTTTAAAAGCTGACTCTTGGGCCTCACCTAGGGAGATTTTGATTCAGTGGGGTGTGGTGGGATTCAGGAATCTGCATTTTAGAGTAATCTGATGTGGATTGTCTCAGAACACATTTCAAGAAACTCTATTCTAAAGCTTCCACTTTGTATATCTAGATCCTAACCATAAGAAATGATGTTTCACATAATAATCAAGGGAGCAGATTCAAGTGATGGAAAGATCCACAAGATGGGAGCCATATCTGGACTTCTCTATTCACTAGACTAAGACACTGATCAGGCAAGTCTCTTAAGATCTCTATGTCTAAATGTCCCCATTTATTAAAAACTCAGATGAACAGTTCTCTGCATTGCCAGTCCTCAGACTGGTTATAAAGACCAGAATGATCTCAGTAGCTGTTCTGTAAAAATATAATAAAATGCTCTTTGTTAGAACTCTGGTGTTTACTGACCTCCTTAATAAGTAAAATTATTTGTGTTGTTTAGGGTCTATTCATTCACATTTTGAAAAGAGTGTTACATGGCCAAACTGTAAAAGGGATTTTGCTTAATTCCCGGTTAACCTGAGTACTTGTTAACCAGAACATCCTATTCCTAAGTATTATAACTAGGTTTCCATGAAAATAATACACATTAATTAACAACAATTTGTGAGTAGACTCCTTATCAAAGAGAGCTTCCTTGATTTGGGCAAAAATTAATGGGCCCAACAACTCACAGAACTGGAGAAATCGTGTATCTGATAAAGGATAATATCTAAAGTACATAGAGAACTCCTAAAACTCAACAACAACAACAAAAAACCCATTCAAAATAGGCAAAGGATTTCATAGACATTTCTCTAAAGAAGACATAGGAATAGCCAAAAAGCACATGAAAAAAACATTTAACATCATTAATCAATAGGGAAATGCAAATCAAAATCACAGTGAGATACTACCTCACAAACATTAGGATGACTACTGTCAAAAAAAAAAAAAATAGAAAGCAACAAATATTGGGACAGCAACAGTGGAGCAATACGGCAGCTGAAAAATTAAACACACAATTACCATACGATCCAGCAATTCCACTTCTGGATACATGCCAGAAGAATTAAAAGCAAGGTTTCAGAAAGATATTTGCACATCCATGTTTATAGCAAAATTATTCACAAGAGTTAAAACATAGAAGCAACCCAAGTGTCCATGAATGGATAAACAGATAAGCAAACTGTGGTACCTTAAAAAATGGAATATTATTCAGTCTTAAAAAGGAAAATAATCAAAGTCAAAATTAATAACGAGGTATTTTGCATTCTCTTTTTTGTACTGTCTTTGAAATCCAGTTCGTGTTTTACACTGAAAATGTCTCAGTCTGGACCAGCCGCATACCAGTAGCTGGTAGCTCTTGTGTTAAGACTGTACAGGTCTAGATGATTCATTTTTGAAACCCAGTGCAAACACCCTCTCACTATTTGATTTTGATCTTTGAATGTTCAAGCCTCTATCTACATTCTTCACTCATTCATTGGTCAGCAAACACTGGGATGTCCACTGTGCACCAAGTATTATGCTAGAAAGTGGAAATACAGTCTGTGACGGTGAGAGACACCCAGAGATGGCTATGAAATAATATAAAAGAATTGTAACATAGAATATTGTTGTTACTGAGTCTCTTAAGTCAGAATACAATTCTTTTGCAACCCCATGAACTGTAGCTCACCAGGCTCCTCTGTTCACAGGATTTCCCAAGTAAGAATACTGGAGTGGATTGCCATTTCCTCCTCCAGGAGAATCTTCCCCACCCAGGGATCAAATCCATGTCTCCTGCATTGGCAGGTGTTCTTTACCACTGAACCAACCAGGGAAGCCCCATGACACAGAATAGACGCACTCTATTTTATGGGCACCTGAAAGGGGAAGGACATGTAGTTTTAGAGGTGGCCCTGAGCTGACTTCAAGGACCTGTAATGTTAGCTACGAATAGAATGGCAAAGGGCATGCCAGAGGTGTCAGCTTGATCAAAGGCCTGAAATGAGGGATGGGGGTCCCCGGCAACCGCTAAAGAGTGCCTGTTAGGGCAAAGGTGAAAAAGGGAAGTGGGGAGGTAAGCAGAGCCAGTGAAAGGCCTAGTGAGTCATGCTAGGCTTCTGAAATTAAAAAAAAAAAAAAAACTACACTTCCTAAAATTTCAGAAATAATTGTCTCTCTGCAGGATCCTGTGGAATGCAAATGATACTGGATTTAAGCTTTTGCTGGTAACAGTCGTGCTCCTCTGGATTAGCTCCTCCAAGAGGGCAGGGCCATCTGCTATGCTCACCACCCTGCCCTAGTGTCTGCAACACTGCCTGGTAGAGAGGGCGCTAGAAGTTTACAGAGCCGGTTCCTTCTTTTAGTCCTTTCCTCAAGTCTTCCCCTTCCGCTCAGTCCAGCGGGAAAGGGGGAAGGGCGCCAGCCCTAGCCTGCGCTTCGAAAGTCCTCCAGAGGCAGGCCTCATCCTTCTAGGATGTTTCCTCGTCCATAAAATGGGTTCACAACTACCCGCCGCGCCGAACTGTTGCGTAACTCGAATTAGAGAAAGCGCCTGGAAAAATGAAAAGGTGCGCTTCTTGGCCTTGAGGGTAGACTGACTTGACCCGTGGACTTCAAGGCCAGTTTTCCACCCTCCCTGGCCCAGATGGGCATCCTCGGCCAAAGTGCAGGGTGATCGATCCCAGAGCCTGGGACGCCCAGAACCGACACCCTGGGAGGTAACCCTACGCATGACTGCTTAACGCGGCTCTCGAAGAGGCGCCACCTAAGGAGGAGGGGTGGAGGTTGCAACCGCTCCCCTCGGTGTTGGGGCTACTCCTCAGTTTCCAGGGCCTGGACATCCGAATCCCGCAGCCCGCTCCCCAAAGACCCCCGCAGACCAGAACGCAGCAGACCCCTCCAGCACGCTGGTCCCCGACCACCCCCTCCCAGCGTGTCCGAGAGGAGAAGAGGGTGGAGCGGACAGGCTCCCGCAGCCAATAAAATCAGCGGGTTCCTGGTCCGATCCCCGGCGCGGCTCGCCATTGGTCGCCACCAGGGTCTCGGCCCACCGAACCTTTGCGACCCGAGCCAATCGCTAGACGGCGAGGGGTCCTTAGGCTCGAGGGGAGCCGGAGGCGGGCGGCTGCGAGTGCAAGCAGGCGAGGAGCCGGTGGCGGTGACAAGCGGCGCGAGCCCGCAAACCGCCTCCCGCGTGCGGCGTGCCACCGGCTCCACCATGGAGCCCGCTGTGTCGCTGGCCGTGTGCGCGCTGCTCTTCCTGCTCTGGGTTCGGGTGAAGGGGCTGGAGTTCGTTCTCATCCACCAGCGCTGGGTGTTTGTGTGCCTCTTCCTCCTACCTCTCTCGCTCATCTTCGACATCTACTACTACGTGCGCGCCTGGGTGGTGTTCAAGCTCAGCAGCGCACCGCGGCTGCACGAACAGCGCGTGCGGGACATCCAGAAACAGGTGAGCGGCGCCGGGTGGGGCGGGAGCCAGGCGCGAAGTGGTGCGCGGCGCGGAGCAAGGGCTTCCTTGAAGAGGTGGCATTTGAGCGAGATTTGAACTCAACAGAAATGTGATGGGGGCGGGGGTGCTTCCTGAGAGGGAACGGAGTAAGCAAAGGCGTTGAATAGAACATTGCTCCGACATTTATGGAGTGCCTACTGTGTGCAGAGTGCGGGCGGGTTATCTGGCGAGATGTAAAGAATCGTACTTAGGTAGCTCTCACCAGGCCCAGATGGTTTCAGAGGAGGAGCCGGGCTTCAAGGAAGTGCACTTGGCGCTGGTGACTGGGAAGTAGCGGGAATGATCCGGGGAACGTGTGAGCATATAAGGGGAGGGGCTGAAGGTCCGAAAGTCAGTTTGAAGCTAGGTTGCGGGCGGGGGCTTCAGTTTGGAGTTTACTCTGTAGCAAGGAGCTTTTCACGCGCTTAGATTAGAGGACTAAAGTGACTAAAGAAGGTAGCACCACACCAGGGTGGGGAGCCTCGCAGACCCTGCGCCAGGCGCTCACTCAAGAAGGCAGTGTCCTTCCCTATGTCAGCGCTCACAGAACCCGTACGCCTGCTGCAGCTCACAGCCGAGCCTTTTCCTTCTGTGCCATCGCCAGAATGGACATCAGGCATGAACATCAGGCCTGGGCAGTTTCTTGGCGCCCTCTGCCCCTCCGTATGTTCCTTTCTTACTGGCCTCGGGTTGCACAGAGCTTCTGTTTCCTGCAGCCACCCTCACCACAGGTGTTGCAGCCTCCATGTTCTGTTTGCTGCTGGCTGAGTGCTGCCGATAAGAGCGTGAAGACGAATGCGGAGAGCCACCGATGGGAGGGATAGACCTTGGACCCCGTGGGAGCAGGCAGCATCTGGAAGCCCTTTACTCAGGCTGCCATGGATTGTGCTAGTCACAGTCACAGCTCCAGAGCCCTCCCGACTTTCAGTCCTGTTTCCTAGTTCTTTCTATGTGCTCAGATTCTCAATTTCCCTGCTTATCTTCCCTATCAGAGTGTGAGCTCCATGAAGGCAGACTGCTGACTCCTCTCTGTCCAATGAGTCCTGGCCCAAAGCAGCGCAGTGAGCACTTCTGAACCTAAGCTAAACCAAAGGGCTTCCTCAGTGGCTCAGTGGTAGAAAATCTTCCTGCAATGCAGAATCCCTGGGTCAGGAAGGTCCCCTGGAGAAGGAAATGGCAACCCACTCCAGTATTTTTTTCCTAGGGAATCCCATGGACAGAGGAGCCTGGCAGGCTACAACAGTCAGTCCCTGGAGTCACAGAGTTGGACACGACTGAGCGACTAAACAGCAACATTAGGGACAGGAAGACAAGGGGTCTTGCCAGACCAACCCACTGCTGTGGTCCTACCCTGTGCCACACTCTGTGCCACTGATGTTCATTATTTTTCATCCTCACCGCATTGCTGATAGGTCTTTGTGGGGGTTTTTTGCATTTATTACTTTTTTGGTGGCACTTCTTCCTGGACTATAAGTTTTTGTTTCTTCAGTTTCTTCTGGGGTATCCTCTTCTTTCATGCAACATCCTCTTCTGGTTGAAGAACGATCTGCTCTTTATCAGTAAGGATCATCCCAGTATGGCAGAGAGAGTTCATGTACAGGTTGATCCGACCAAGAGCTCTGTAAGTCCTGAGCTGCGTCTTGAGGCTCAATGACCAGAAAAGCTACATCTAAGCCCTTAAATTCACCATTACTCTCTGCACTTTTGAGCATGTGCAGTAAGGATTCAGCACTCTTTTTTGGGCCACCAATCCTGCATCCAGCCCCACTGTTTGGCCTGGGCCCACCTACAAGCTTCACCATTGTAACGGCAGAATAGCACACATTGCTTCTGTAGAGTGACATCCTTGGTGGCTTTTCGGATATGTATACTCTTAATGGCCTGGGCAGTTTCACGGGTGTTCTTAAAGTGAACACGAAGGTTCAAACCTCTTGAGTTGCATAATTTTGTGGAGTTTTCTGAGTCAAGTAAATAGTAAACCATTTTCAGAGGTCACCTCTGGCCACTTACCAGAAAAGGACCACCCTGGGAGATCTTGCACCTGTTCTACAGATGTGCCTAAGATGGTATAGCTAGTAAATGGGTCTGGAAGCCAGGTCAGCGCAATCTCTGAACCTGAACTCTGACGTTGCTTCTTTCCCAATCCTTTCCATTCTACCCTGGAGGTCTGGTTCTGTTGCCTCACTCCTGGAAAGTGGTGATAGCTACCTGACCAGTTGCCCCTTTCCTGGGCCCTGCCCACCTTTCTCTGGCTTGCCCTGCCCTAAGGGCATGGTGCCACAGGATTACCTCCCTGCCCAAAATCTTGGTTGGCTCCCATCAGAATCCATCCCAACCAGTGTTTCCAGCTTGATGAACTCCACATTCACCTCATGTTCCAGTCCCGTCCTCCACCCCCAGTTCCCATTCCTGGCTGCATGCAGCTCTCCCAATGCATCCTGCCCACCTCCAGGTTTGTATTAAGTCCTGGGACTGCAGAGTTGGGCAGGGGCAAAGTCTGCTTGGTCACACACCCTACTCATAGGAATCCCTTCCTCAGTTACACCCCTCTGTGCAAAACCTCTGCTTCACATGGGACTCTGGCCTCTCTGATCGCAGAACAGTTCTTCCCCATGTTGAGCTTCCCCATGTTGCCTGATGAGTTTCAGTGCAGCCTATTCTAGGACTCTCGATTGCAAGTGACAGAAACTCAGCTCCAACTGGCTTGAGCAAAAGGGGACTTTATTGACCCAGGTCTTGAAAAGTCCTGAAGTAGGACTTGCCGGGGAATCCAATGGTTAAGACTCTGCCCTTACTCTGAGTTTTTAATGCAGGAGGCACGAGTTCGACCCCTGGTCTGGGAAGTAAGATTCCCACCTGCCACAGGGTCTGGCCAAAAAAAGAGAGAAAAGTCCAGGAAAAAAAGCGGCTCAGACCTCACTGGATCCAGCATCAGTCTCTGTCTTTCCACCCAGCTGTCATTCTTGGCTCTTTTTTGTTCTGAGTTGACTTCATTCTCAGGGAGGCTGTCTCCCTGCAGGGGCCCCAGCAGTGTCTGGCTTATATCCAGCCAGCCTAGCAACTCCTGTAAAGTGAGAGGCCGTCTTCTGGAATTGGTCTTCATTGGCTTAACTTGGATCATAGGCCTGTCCCTGAACTGGTCACTGTGGCCAGGGGAATGGAGTCAGACCTCAGTCACATGCCCATCTCTGGGGGCAATCAGCATCACCCGGACCAAAGAAAGATGGGACTGTTAGAAGCAGATGAAGAGGACATGGATGGTCGCAGGTCACAGCAACAGATGTCCACCTCCCTGCCATTTTCCATCAGCAAGAAGGGTTTGCTTCCTCCCATGTTCCTCCTGAGCCGTTTGTTCTGTGTGTTTTGTGCTCGGGTCACTTATAGCAGAGCTTTAGCAAAAGTTCTTCCTTCCATGTCTGATGGTGAATCTGGCCTCCTTTGCTGGTTTCCTCCTGCTCAGAGTGATACATGAGTTAATATGCACAGATGCTTAGAACAGGGCTTGGCACATAATCAGCTTCAGTAAGTGTTAGCTGTTACTCTGTTGCCAATTAATATAAGCCCGTTTATCCTTCCAGGCCTGAAGTTGGGTAGTCCTGAGTTTGTGATGGACAGGGAGGCCTGGCGTGCTGCAATTCATGGGGTCGCAAAGAGTCGGATACGACTGAGCGACTGATCTGATCTGATCTGATGGTGAATCTGGGCTTTGCCCTTCAGCAGTTGCATAATGTTGGGCAAGTTATTTTGCCTCTCATTTTCTTCATCTGCAAAAGGAAGCGGATCATCCCAAACACCTGGGTTGTTGTGAGAATTAAACGAAACAAGACACAACAGGTGCCTGGCGCAGGGGGCGCAGCTAGTAGATACTGGGTTGAACAAAAAATTTGCTGGGTTTATGTGAAAGCCTGAACGAACTTTGCAGCCAACCCAATAGTTACCATTTGTGTGCTGCTGCTGCTGCTAAGTAGCTTCAGTTGTGTCCAACTCTGTGCGACCCCATAGACGGCAGCCCACTAGGCTCCTCTGTCCCTGTGTGGTTGTTATTATTTCCAATATAACACCTGCCCTGAACTTTGCAGTTAGAATAAATGTTTTCAAAGCACTTTGATCCTGCTTTCCAGCTCTTTCTTCATTTTGCTTTGTGGTGTGGCAACACTTTGACTTATCTGTCGGCCTCACTAGCCAAGGAGAGTCCAGAGGGTAAGGCCAGTGGGCCTTTCATCATCCCACTCCCCCAGGTGTCTGGAAGGATTCAGGCCTCTGTAAATGGTTGCTGACAAGTGAAGGCACTGTTCCCCGCCCCTTCTCCTGAAGGCAGGGCTATAAGCTGCCAGAGGATCCCTGCAGGTGCCAGCTCAGCCTCTGCTCGTGTCTGCAGGTACGGGAATGGAAGGAGCAGGGCAGCAAGACCTTCATGTGCACGGGGCGGCCTGGCTGGCTCACTGTTTCACTGCGGGTTGGGAAGTACAAGAAGACACACAAAAACATAATGATCAACCTGATGGACATTCTGGAGGTGGACACCAAGAAACAGGTGAGAGAAGTGGCATGGTTCTCTGGCTCTGGGAGTGGGTGGGGCACTGCCCCTGGTGCAAATGACTCACAGGGAGATAATTTTAACCAAAGGCATCCCAGAGTGAACAGGACCAAGACCCTCGGTCATCATAGAAGGCTCTGCCCACCATTGTCATCCTGCAGAGCCTCACAGCTTTGGAAGAGATTGGTCACAGCTTTGGAAGAGATTGGTCATAGCCTCATCTCACAGGCGGGCAGACTGAGAGCTCAGGGCGATTCTTTGTTTATCTGCCACTCCACAGAAGACAGGGATGGGGAAATCATGGGCAAGAATGAACCTGTTTACCTCTTCCCAGTAAGGAAGTGTGCTGGTGAAAATGGGACTGTGGAGGTAGCTCAGAGGATAGGCCTCATTCCAAGCTTTCTGGGGACCCACTTGTTAATAGCCCTAAATGTGTGCATCCTCTTTGGTCTATCTAGTATTTCTACTACTTGAAACCGGGCTCTCAGAAAAGGGAAATAAAGACAACAGAGAAAGAGAGGGATATTATATTACAACTTTATTTTTAATCAAAGACAATATGATATCCAATAGTAGGGAGTTGTTATATATGGTATATCCACATGATAGCATTTTGTTGTGACGCCTTATCCAAGTTACTTAATTTCCCTGTGCCTTTTCCTCCCCCTTAACAGCTTTATTGGCATATACTTGACATATAATAAACTGTACATAGAGTTTTTATACATAGAACATGTACCATGTACCCTCTCTTCTTTTGTATGGCTTCTTTCACTCAGCATAATTATTCTGAGATTCATCCATGTATTAGAAGTACACTGCTTTATTGCTGTGTGGTATTCCAATCACAGCTTGTTTATCCTTTCACTTATTGATGGACATTTGGGTTGTTTCCAGTTTGGGTCTATTACAAGTAAAAGGGTGAGGAACATTTGGATATAGTCCAAACTGTTGTGTGGACATTTGCCCTTTTTTGAGGTAAATACCCGGCAGTGGAGCCCCTGGGTCATATGGTAGGTGTATGTTTAACTTTCGAAGAAACTGCCAAATTATTTTCTAAAGTAGTTGTAACATGTACATCTCCACAAGTGTTCTAGTTGCTCCATATCATTGTAAACTTGGTATAGTTAATTTTAGCCATTCAATTGTTGTAGGTATCTCAGTGTGATTTTTAACTGTTAATGACTAATGAATGATGTTGGGCATCTCTTCATGTACATATTTGCTGTTTTTATGCCTGTGGTGAAGTACTTGTTCAAGTCTTTTGCTAAAAATTTTTAATTGGGTTGTTTGTTTTCTCGCTGTGTATTCTAGAAACAAGACCTTCATCAGATATGCGGTTTGCATATATTTTCCCCTGGTGTTTTTGGCTTGTCTTTTGAAAACCAGAAGTTGTTTTAATTTTGACGAAGTCCAGTTTAGTAATTTCTTTTATAGATTGTGCTTTTAATGTTTTATTTAAAAAATCTTGCCCTACTCCATGTCTTAAAGGTTTTCTCTTCTGTTTTCTTCCAGAAGTATTATACTTTTAGGGTTTACGCTTAGAACTATGATTCATTTTGAGTTTGCATTTGATATGAGATATGGGTCCAGAATTTTTTTTTGCATGTGGATTTCCAATTGTTCCAGCTTCTTTTGTTGAAAAGACAATCCTTTCTCCTCTAAATTGCATTTGCACCTTTGCTGAAATCACTTGTCCGTATTTTCAGGTCTTTTTCTGGACTCTGCTGTTCTGTTGATCTGTTTGCCTGTCTGTATGCCAAGAACACATTGTCTCGAATACTATAGCTTTATATTAGTAAGTCCAAAATAATGAGTTGGGAATTTTTCCTTCCTTTTCACTTTTCCGGAGGAGTTTGTATAGAATTGGTTTTGTTTATTTAAAAGTCAGTGGAATTAACCAGGGAAGCCCTCTGAACCTGGAGTTCTCTTTGCAAGCAAGTTTTTAACTACAAATTAAGTTTTTTAAAAATAAATATAGGGCTCTTCAATTTATTTGTTTCTTCTTGGTGAGCTTTGGCAGTTTGTGTCTCTGAAGGCATTTGTCCATTTCATTGAGTTGTATAGTTGATTGACGTAAGGTTATTCGTAATATCCCCTTACTGCCTTGTGGACACGTACAGAATCTGTGGTGATGTCGTGTCTTTCATTTCTGATACTGATCATTTGTGTCTGCTCCCTTTTCTTCCTTAGCAATCTGACTAGAAGTTAATCAATTTTACTGATCTTCTCAAAGAACCAGCTTTTGGTTTCATTGATTTCTCTCTCTCTCTTTTTTTTGGTTTTCTATTTCATTGACTTCCACTTTGATCTTTGCTAATTTCTTATGCTGACTTTGGGTTTAATTTTACTCTTCTTTGTCTAGTTTTTTAAGGTAACAGCTGAGGTCATTGACTTAGACATTTCTTTATTTCTATTATGGATGTTTAGTGCTATAAATTTCCCCCTAAGCACTGTTTTAGAGCTGTCCCCAAATCGGATATCTTACCTTTTCATTTTCATTCAATTCAAATTACTTTCTAGTTTCGTTTTTGATATCTGCTTTGACCCAGAGGTTTTTTAGAAGCATGTTATTTAGTCTCTAAATACTTAGGAATTTTCCAGAGATCTTACTATTACTGATTTCTAATTTAATACAGTTGTCAGAAAACATACTTTATATGATTAAAATGCTTTTTGGCTTACTGAGACTTACTGTATGGGCTAGAATACAGTCTACTTGATAAATGTTCCTTGTACCTTTTTTTTGTTTTTGAACCTTTTTTTTTTCATTTTTGAATGTATATTCTGTTTGGGGATGATGTGTACTATAAGTCTCAATTAGGTCAAATTGGTTGATAGTGTTGTCCAAGTTTTCTATATCCTTATGAAATTTTCTCTCTACTTATTCTATCAGTTATTGAAAGGGCGATATTGCAATCTCTGTGATTATAGATTTGTTTTTATCTCTTGCACTTCTTACAGCTTTGCTTATATAATTTGAAGCTCTGTTATTAGGTATACAAATGCTTGGGATTTTTATTTCCTCTTGATTAATTGATCCCTTTATCATTGTGAATTACCTTTTTTAAAAAATTTCTTTTATCGAAGACCAGTTGTTTACAGTGTCGTGTTAATTTCTGCTGTACAGCAAAGTGACCCAACTATATGTATATATTCTTTTTCATATTCTTTTTCATTGTGATTTATTACGGGATACTGAATATAGTTCCCTATGCTATACAGTAGGACCTTGTTGTTTATCCTTTCTAAATATAATAGTTTGCATCTACTAATTCCAAACTCTCAATCCATCCATCTGCCCTGCCACTCGGTTTGGCAACCACAAGTCTGTCCTCTCTGTCTGTGAGTGTTTTTGTTTCATAGATAAGTATATATGTGTCATTTTTAAATGTAAAGTATAATTGATTTCCAATGTGTTAATTTCTGCTGTACAACAAAATGATTCAGTTGTGTGTGTCTCTGTGAAAGTGAAGTCACTTAGTCGTGTCCGATTCTTTGCGACCCCATGGACTGTAGCCTACCAGGCTCCTCCGTCCACGGAATTTTCCAGGCAAGAGTACTGGAGTGGGTTGCCATTTCCTTTTCCAGGGGATCTTCCTGACCCAGGGATCGAACCCAGGTCTCCCGCATTATAGGCAGACGCTTTACCATCTGAGCCACCAGGGAAGTCAAGCTGTGTGTCTCTATATAAATATATATGTATTCTTTTTCATATTCCTTTCCATTATGGTTTATCACAGGATATTGAATGTAGTCCCCTGTGCTGTACCATAGGACCTTATTTATCTGTTCTGTGTATAATAGTTTGCATATGCTAATCCCAAGCTCCCAATCCTTCCCTCCCCTGTCGCAACCACAAGTCTGTTCTCTGTGTCTGTGGGTCTGTTTTCTGTTTCATAGATATGTTTATTTGTGTCATAATTTAGATTCCACATATAAGTGATATCATATGGTATTTTTCTGACTCCCTTCACTTAATATGATAATCTCTATGTCCATCTATTGGAGAAGGAAATGGCAACCCACTCCAGTGTTCTTGCCTAGAGAATCCCAGGGACGGGGGAGCCTCGTGGGTTGCTGTCTATGGGGTCGCACAGAGTCAGACACGACTGAAGTGACTTAGCAGAGCAGCAGCAGCGTGTCCATCTATATTGCTACAAATGGAATTATTTCACTCTTTTTTATGGCTGAGTAGTATTCCATGGCAATGGCACCCCACTCCAGTACCCTTGCCTGGAAAATCCCATGGATGGAGGAGCCTGGTGGGCTTCAGTCCATGGGGTCGCTAAGAGTCAGACACGACTGAGCGACTTCACTTTCACTTTTCACTTTCATGCGTTGGAGAAGGAAATGGCAACCCACTCCAGTGTTCTTGCTTGGAGAGTCCCAGGGACGGGGGAGCCTGGTGGGCTGCCATCTATGGGGTCGCACAGAGTCAGACACGACTGAAGCGACTTAGCAGCAGCAGCAGCAGTATTCCATGGTATGTATATACCACATCTTCTTTATCCTTTCACCTGTCAATGGACATTTAAATTGTTTCTGTGTTTTGACTATTGTAAACAGTGCTGCTGTAAACATATGGCCGTGTTTTATTCCTAGGTCATATTCTTTGTTCAGAAATCTACTTTGTCTAAGTGGCAGCATGGTGTATTTTTTTTCCATCATTTTCCTTTTAATCTATTTGTATCTTTATATTTAAAGAGTTTCTTGTAGATAGCACATAATTAAGTCTTGCTTTTTATCTAACATGAGAATTTCTGCCTTTTAATTCAGATTTAAGGCTACTTACATTTAATGTTATTATTGATAAGAGTTAGTTTAAATTTGTTGCCTTGCCCTTTGTTTTCTGTTTGTGTCATTTGTTCTGTGTTCTCTTTTTCTGTCTGTTTTTTTGGATGAGTGAATCGTTTTTATGATTGTTTTAGCTCTTGTTGACTTAAAGCTGTAACTCTTTGCTTTGTTATTTTAGCAGTTGTGTTAGGATTTATGGCGTATACTTTCCTTGTCACTATCTACTTCAAGTGATGGTATCCCATTTGATGTGTACTGTAATAACCTTAATTTGCTTCCATTTCTCTCCTCCCTCCTTTGTGCTATTATTGTCATCCTTTTATGTGTGTTATAAGCCCCACACTACATTATTATTGTTACTAGTAGTTATCTTTTAAAGAAATTTAAATAAGAAAAATCTTATATAGTTACCTGTATAGTTACCATTTCTTCATTTTGAAGATTTATGTTTCCATCTTTTTCATTTTCCTTCGGCCTGAAGAACCTCCTTTGACACTTAAAAAAAAAAATCTTTAGTTACTTAATTTCTGGCTGCACTGAGTCTTCATTGCTTTGTATGGGGTTTTTCTAGTTGCGGCGAGCAGGGGTTACTCTCCATGGCAATGTGTGGGTTTCTCATTGTGGTGGCTTCTCTTACTGTGACACATGGGCTCTAGAGCACAGGCTTCAGTAGTTGTGGCTCATGGACTCAGTTGCTGTGTGGCAGGTAGAATCTTCCCAGACAAGGGGTCGGACCCGTGTCTCCCTCAGTGGTAGGCAGATTCCTAGCCACCAGACCACTAGGGAGCTGCCATCTTAGTCGTTTTTAAGCATGTCATTCAGTGCTATTAAATCCATGCGACTGTCATTCCGTCACTACCACCATCCGTTGCCATAACTCTTTTCCTCTTGTAAAACTGAAATTCTATACCCGTGAAACAGTAACTCCCTAATCTTCCCTCTCCCTAGACCCTGGCAACCACTTCCTACTATCTGTCTCTATAATTTTGACCACTCCAAGTACCTCGTGTAAGTGGATCATACAGTATTTGTCCTTTTATGACTAGCTTATTTTCCTTAGCAAAATGTCTTTGAGGTTTATTCATGTTATAGCATATTGCAGAATTTTCTTCCTTTTTTAAGGTTGGATAATATCCCATTGTATATTGTACTACATTTTGCTTATGCATTCATTCATCCATGGACACTTGGGTTGCTTCTATGTTTTAGCTATTGTGAATAATGCTACTATGCGCATGGGTGTAGAAATATCATTTCAAGACCCTACTTTCAATTATTTTGGGTATATACCCAGAAGTGGAATTGCTATCTCACTTGGCAGTTCTATTTAATTTTTCAAGGAATGGCTGTACTGTTTTCCATAGTGATTGCACCATTTAACATCCCTACCAAGAGTGCACAAGGGTTTTAATTTTTCTAAATCCTTACCAGCACTTGTAATTTTCTGTTTTTGTTTTGTGTTTAATAATAGCCATCCTAAGGGCTATGAGGTTGCCTTCATTTCTGAAAGATATCTTCAGTGGGTATGGAATTCCAGGGTGACGGGTCTTTTTCCTTCAGTACTTTGAAGATGCTCCAGCATCTTCTTACTTGCATTATTTCCAATAAGAAATCTCTCATGCTTTGTATGTAACATACCTTTTTCCTTTGACTGCTTTTAAGATTTTCTCTTTGTAACTAGTTTTAAGCAATTATTATGATGTGTCATGGTATAGTTTTCTTCATAATTCTTGTGCTTGGGAGCCATATAATTTTTCATCGTATTTTAAAATTCAAGGGTCATTATTTCTTTAAGTAGTTTTTCTTTCTCTTCCTCTCTCCTTGTGGACTGCTATTACACATAAGTTGGGCCAGTTGAAGTTGTTTCATAGCTCAGCTCACTGATACGCTGTTCATAAAAGTCCCCCCCCCCCGCCCACCACACTGTATATTTCATTTTGGACAGTTTCTATTGCTGTGTATTAGAATGCACAGTGTCTTCTTCTGCTGTGTCTAATTTGCCATCAATCCTAACCAGTGTATTTTTCATCTCCAACATTGTGGTTTTCATTTCTAGAAGTTTGATTTGGATCTTTTTACTGCCTTTTAAATATCTCTGCTTAACTTTTTGAACATAAGGATTATTAGTAATAATTATTTTAATGCTCTTATTTGCTGATTCTAATATCTATCAGTTTGGGGTCTGTTTTATCAAGACAGATTGATTATTCCCCTCAGGATGGGTTGAATTTTCCTGCCTCTCTGCATGCCTAGTGAACTTTGATTGGATTCTAGACATCATGGATTTTACCTTGTCAGGTGCTGAGTATTTCTGTACCCCTGTAAATCTTCCTGAGCTTTGTTCTGAGATATAGCTGAGTTACTGGGAAAGAGTTTGACCTAGTTGGGTATTGAGTGTTCAGGTGGGGTTGAAGTGGCGTGTAATCTAGGGGCAATTATTCCCTGCTGCTGAGCAAGACCCTTAGAAGTACTCTACCCATTGCCCTAAGAGTCATAAATTTTCCAGTCTGGATTGTGGGAATGAATAGTATTTCCTGCCCTGTGTGAGCCCCTGGCTCTGTCACCTTCCAGGCTCTTCCCCTGACCTCAGCCTTGGGTAATTTCCTCCTGTGTACCCATCAGTTCCCAGCTGAATATTCAGTGGGCACTTTGGCAGTACTTCAGAGTTTTCTCTCTGCAGCTCTGTCTTCCCCAGTACTCTGTCCTGCAGACTCTGCTCATCTTTGTCTTATTGGGCCCTCAACTCCGAGTCCACAGGACTCCCCTTCCTGTACTGCCTAACTCCAGGTGGCTAGCTGGGGCAGCCACAGAACTCACCCTGTTTATTTTCTGTCTCTTTGAGATCATTAACTTCATTGTCTGATGTTCACTATGTTGAAAATTCCTGTTTCATTTATTTTGTCCTTTTTTTTCTAGGCAGTACGGTTAAACTAGTTCTTTTTGCTCCATCTTGACGGGAAGCAGAAGACCACTTGATGACACATTCATGTGTCTGGTTTTTTTTTAGTGTAAAAGTTTGTTTTTATGGTGACACAGGCAAAATTATTCAAGTCAACAAATTTTTAAGGAATTTCACATGGTCTGATTTTTTCTACTGCCAATCATCTTGGTTCCTCCAATGTCTGAGTCATAATCTTCAAGATACCCCTTTCAAAAATAATTTTTGCTCAACCCACAGTTTTCATGTCAGTCGGTCCACAATTCTTTTAGTTGGGCTTCTTTGATCTCCAGGGGAATATGGACACACTTCAGAATTCCCCTACTGCACTCTTTGTGATCCACTTTCCTCAAGCAGCTTGACTTCCCTGGTGGTTCAGATGGTAAAGTGTCTATAATGCGGGAGACCTGGGTTTGATCCCTGGTTCAGGAAGATACCCTGGAGAAGGAAATAGCACCCCACTCCAGTACTCTTGCCTGGAAAATCCCATGGACGGAGGAGCCTGGTAAGCTACAGTCCATGGGGTTGCAAAGAGTTGGACACGACTGAGTGACTTCACTTTCACTTTTCACTTTCCTCAAGCAGCTTACTTTAAGACCATGTTTAGGGTCAGAAGAGATGGATCTGCCTCGAAGGTTATATCAAACTGAACAGTGTAAAAAAATTACAGGAATACTGTATCAGTGGAAATACCAGGTCTAACATGAACAGAGCCAAGTAACCAAATCAGTGATGCCAGATACTGAATTAATATTGTACTATCCTTTGAACAAAAATCGTGTTTTCCAGGAGTGTTTAATGACAAGGAATGATGTCACAGTATAGAATTTTTTTAGAAAAAGACAAAAATGTCCATGTTAGAAGTGTGTTTGTGTGTGTGTGTTGTATTAAAACAAAAAATAGCAATATAGATATGCATGGAAAAATATTGAAAGGAGATATAGTCAGTATTAAAATTGATACTTGAAAGAACTAGGATTAATGATTTTTATCTTCTTTGTGTATGCTGTTTCTTCCAAATAAATGAGTATTTCTTCTTCTAGAAGAAAAATAAACTAAGTATTAAGTATAAAGATTAAATTATAAATAAATATAGAAGTATAAAAATTAAACCCTAGCAAACCCAGTGCCAGAGGCCCCATTCAATGAAGTTAGAGGTTGTGGAATGCTCTAGAAAGAGGCTGTAAGAGGCCATCCAGGAATCCCCATGGTGATTGTTTGGGAAGGTCTGGGACAACACGTTCTGCAGGCAGAATCCCTCATTCAGCCTGACAGCTTCCTTGTGACCCAGGGTCTCTTTTCTGTGTCAATAGATTGTCCGAGTGGAGCCCTTGGTGACCATGGGTCAGGTGACTGCCCTGCTGACTTCCATTGGCTGGACTCTGCCTGTGTTGCCCGAGCTGGATGACCTCACAGTGGGTAAGCCCTCAGACAGTCCTAGCATCAGAGCCAAGGGACCTCGGCCCACCTTTCATACCACCTGTGACGGAAGTCACCCTGTCTCAGCTTGCCCAGCTCCAAAGTCCAGGTGCACACTGCCTGCCAGTATGTGTCTGAACCCCAAGTGTTATCAGACAGCACGTTTCAATCTCTGGTTCAAACCTGCTTCCCTGTAACATGCACCCATTGCTCCAGGTCTGCCCCGTGGAACACACAGAGCAAGTCTAGTCTCTCCTTCCATAGGATTCCAGGTCCCAGGGTCTTTTCTTCTCCAAGGAAACCCCTTCAGGTCCTTTAGCTGTTTGCAAGGCTTTCCCCCACCCAACCAACCCCCCTTCCATCAAGGTTCCTGTTGAAATGAATGTGCCTTAAGTTGGGTCTGGCCAGAGGTGGTGGTGTGTCTCCCACCCATCCCCCACCTCTAAACAAGCCCTCATGCTCACATCTCAGTCCTTCCTCCTCTCTCCTGCTCTCCACATCTGCAGAGATGGGACATCTCTCCTAAGATATGCCAGCCCTAAGGTGCCTCTCTCATGCTGTGAGCGTCCCGGGCTCTAGCGAGGTGTCTTTTCCTAGCTCTCCCCCAACCCCCTCCAGCTCTGCCTGGCTAACACACGTGTCTCTGCAGGAGGACTGATCATGGGCACAGGCATCGAGTCTTCGTCCCATAGGTATGGCTTGTTCCAGCACATCTGCACCGCCTATGAGCTAGTCTTGGCTGATGGCAGCTTTGTGCGATGTACACCGGTGAGTTCAGAGGTGGGAGATGTCCCCACCAGCCTGCCCTGGGCATTAAGGACCCCTGGGAGGTATCTCCCCCGGGGGTGCTTCGTTTAAAGTACACCTGTCCAGTCTAGGTCTGTATTCGTGATAATAACAGATTTCTATAGCCCCTGAGGTGTGTTCAGATACTGTTATAAATGCTTCATGTATATTGAAGCATTTAGTTGTTAAGCCATCTTATGAGGTGGGTACTGTTATTAGCCAGGCTTCTCTGGTGGCTCAGTGGTAAAGAATCCTCCTGCCAATGCAGGAGACACAGGTTCTGTTCCTAGGTTGGGAAGATACCCTGGAGAAGGAAATGGCAACCTACTCCAGTACTCTTGCCTGGGAAATCCCATGAACAGAAGAGCCTGGTGGGCTATAGTCCATGGGGTTGCAAAAGAGTCAGACACAACTTAGTGACTAAACAACACCAACAACTTTTATTAGCCACATTCTACAGATAGGAAACCAAAGCACAGAGAGGTTAATAAACTTTCCCCAGATCACATATCTAGTAAATCCCACACAGCTGGGATTCAAACCCTGCTTATTGGACTCCCTTGTCAATGCCCTTAGCCATCCAGGTCACCGTACTGTCTTGAAGTCAGGCCCAAGCATCAACACTCTATGCCGAGGTGAGTTGTAGAGAAAAATAAGAGGGGCTGCTTTGGAGAAAAGAGGCAATTCCACTGCCCCAAGTAGGATGGAAACAGTTAAGGAGCAGGACAGGATCGAAACTTTAAATCAGCTCAGATCTCTCTGAGCATATGAGGGGGCCCCTGGGATGGGAGGAACAGTGATCCCTTAGAAGTAGATGTTTCTGAGAGTCACTCTGTTGCCCTCACAGAGACTAGAGCAGGACTCCAGGCTTGAGAGTTCTGGTCTGAACAAGGTATACCTCTTTGAGGATTCATAGCAGTTCAGTGTATTTCCCTAAACCCTCGCCTGGGCCCCGCCTTCTAACCTGTTTACCAGCGGAGAGAGGAGACAGACATTCTTCAATTACTTGCCTGCCCTTGACACAGGTAGTACCAAGACAGGGATTTAGCCCAGGCCCTGGGTTCTCTGCACCCCACTGCTGACGACACGCTGTGGTACAGGGTCCGGGGGTCAGATGTTCAGCATGTGTCCACTCTGCTTCGCAGATGGAAAACTCAGACCTGTTCTACGCTGTGCCCTGGTCCTGCGGGACTCTGGGCTTCCTGGTGGCTGCCGAGATCCGCATCATCCCTGCCAAGAAGTACATCAAGCTGCGGTTTGAGCCGGTGCGCGGCCTGGAGGCCATCTGTGACAAATTCACCCGCGAGTCCCAGCAGCCGGAGAACCACTTCGTGGAAGGGCTGCTCTACTCTCTGCACGAGGCCGTCATCATGACGGGGGTCATGACGGACGAGGCAGAGCCCAGCAAGGTAGGACAGAAGGAGGATGGCCCGGGCAGGCTGGGAGCACAGTCAGATCCCCACCCTGACCCTGGCAGCCACCCTTTTCAAGGGTGTGACCTGGGTCAGCCCACCTGGGGTTCAGGCAGCAGCATCAGTAGTTGGCCATCTTCGGCAGCGACCAAAGCATCCACTTCCTCTGTCCCTACCACCTGCCAGTGACAGGCATAATCTTTGATCCTCGCAGTAGCCCCATTTTACAGATGAGGCAACTGAGGTTCCAAGAGGCCATGTTAACTTCCACAAGATGACAAAGTAATTGATCTTATGCTTCAGAATCCAGATTGACACTGTGTAATTTTTTTTTTTTTTAAGTTTTATTATTTTATTTTTGGCCACACCACCCAACATGCAGGATCTTAGTTCCCTGACCAGGGATTGAACCCACACCCCTGGAAGTAGAAGGGCAGAGTCTTAACCACTGGACCACCAGGGAAGACCCTGCTGTATATTTTTTAATAGCCAATCTTTGTCCATTAAGAAAGTATTTGTGTCTGATGAGAGGCTTGGAAAGTATACAGAAGTAAAAAGAAAGGCTCCATGCATAAACATGACCCAAGCCAGCTCTTGCTAACCTGTTTGACGGATTTATTTCCTCTTTCAATATATAGATTTTTTTAAAGCCTTTACAAAGTCATGTAACAGTGTTGAAATAGTTAAAGTGCATCTCTTTACCCAAGCGTGCACCCAGAGTAACCCCTTGTAACACTGCACTCTTTGAGGCCTGTATGTGTGCATGTGTGTTTGTGCAAACACACGCTCTCGTATTGTCCTGTGATTTCCATTGTTGCCTGCAAATAATTGACCCAACTCATTGCTTCCCAATGAGTATTTTGCTTAAAATGTTTTGCTCTTACAAGTAAGATTACATTGAAGATTCTCTCGCATCTATCCTTGGCCTCTTGTACATGCATTTCTGAAGGACTGAGTCCAAGAAAAGGAATTTCTGACCCAGGGGTTTGAACACATTGAATGTTGATAGATACGACCAGTGGCCCCCCAGGAAAACATGTGTTTCTGTCCACGTCCAGCAGCGCAGTGGTGCGTGAGGACACCTTTCTTCCAGGTTCCTGCCAGTGCTGGATAGCATCAGTCTTTCATTTTTGCCAATCTGATAAGGTTAAAAATAGTAGCTCGTTTTATCTTGCGGTTCTCGGGTACTTTCAACGTTACCATCTCTTTGTAGAGCTTCGGTTTGTCTTCAGCTGTGCTCACTGGTATAAAATTGTTAGTTTTCTGGTTTAGTGTGATAAGCATTTCTGCACGTCAGTTACATTGCCTTCATACTTAATGACTGCAGAAACGTTGCAGTGAGCAAAAGCCCTGTCATCTACTAAACCACTGCCCCATAGTTGGAATTAAAGTTGCATCCAGTTTTTCATTATTTTAATGAACGTAGCAGTGGACATCTTTCACCTGTAATTTGAGTAATGCCTTAAAGTAGAATCAAATGATAGGCCATCTTAAGGCTCTTATCGGTCCCTATGTACTTAAAGCATTTTAAAATCAAAAGGGACTCAAAAATCATCAGACACGATTCACTCTCCAAATAAGGCATGAAGGTCCAGAGAGGGAAAGAGGCTTCTCTGAGGACACACAGCAGGCCTGGGACAGATTTAAATTTAGGTCCCTGACTCCTGGTTGAGTGTTTGTTACCCTCATACCTGCTTCTAGAATTTAGCATCATCTGCAAACTTTGATCGAGCACCGTTCCTACTAGTGAGACACTAGTGAGCACTGGAGGATGAGGATCCAGGAGCAGGAACAGGACTTCGGACACCAAGCGCAGACGCTCTGGTGCCCCCACGCACTCACTCTGCCTGAGCTCAGGTTGGGCCAAAGCCCAGGCAGCGTGTCACTCGGAATCTGAACCTAGTCACCTGGCAAGGAGGTCTCATCCAGAGGTTTTCTCTCCTCTGAGGCACTCCCCTGGAGACTGCCAGTGGTGATAAGCTGAGGGCAGGAACCAAGGGGAATCACTTCCCATCTCCCCACCAAAAGTCATCTCTTTGATGTGTTAGATGCCTACAGCTGAGGTTGTGTCCAGGGGGTTGCCTAGCTTTGAAAATGTTTGAACACTCTGACCAGTTCTCTTCTTCCCCAAGAAGACCAGGGTCTTCTCCAGAGGCTTGCCTGGTATCCGTGGCAGAGGGCCTGGGCCTAAGGCCACAGCCCTTTGTAAAGTGTTCCCATGAACAAGACCCTGTTTCCACATGGGAACTGGGCCGGGGGAGAGTGGTGGATGCCAGAGACGTGTGCACGTGTCATCTGAGGAGCACATTCCCCCGACATGCCTGTTCAGCAGGCTGCTCAGGAATTTGTCCCTGGGTGCCAGGCACTGCCCACCTGGTGAGGATGCGGCCTGTCCACCCCGCAGATCCTGAGAGGAGCCGGTCCACACCCATTTTACAGGGGAGGCCCAGAGATAGGAAGTGGCTTGTAATCTGAGTGCTCGGGCTGGTACTGGAGCTCCTGTGGTCTCTCGGCTGCCAGTGGGTTGCCATGTGCCCTGGGAGACTCGTACCATCCTGGGCTTCTCTGACACAAATAGTTCCTGATGAGTCATGAGCACCTGTGTGTAGGTACCTCCAAGTCTCGGGTTCATCAAGCAGCTGGTGCCACTGCCATGTATGTGGGCCAGGCCCGCCTGGGGTTAGGTCAGATTGCTCTGTTCCTGTTGGGCCTGACTCCTCTTTGCATACACAGGTGGAGGCCAGCCTATGGCGACTTCTGCTTCCATGCTCTGACTGACTTGAACCAACAGGTTCTTTAGCACATTTGAGCCCAGGCTCAAAGCCTGTGCTTTATGGTCCTGTTTACTCCCTGCAGAGTGACCCCTCAGCTGAGTGGACCTGCACACAGGGCGATACCTAGATGGGCTGCAAGTGTTGGCTGCCACAGATGGAAGGCACAGGCTGCCTGGCTCTGGGGAGGAAGGAACTAGCAAGGAGCTGAGGGCGTTGAGAGGGCGCAGGAACTGAATACTGTGCCCCTACTGTGGGCAGTCACTGTGCTTTGCACTTTCTATATTATCTGTTTCAGTCTTTCCAACCATTTTGCCTGTACTGAAAATGAGGCTTGGAGAGGTTAAGTAACCTGCCAGGATCAACCTAGTGCATCAAAAGTGGAAAAAGCAAACTGGCAAACAGCAGGAACAGGGTAGTCCCATTTCTATAAACCCATGTGTGTGTATGAAAATAAAACCTAATGAACACATATTAGCTTTCAGTAGTTCCCCCTGGAGGGTGAGGCTACAGGGACGTCTCTCTTTCAGGTTACATATTTCTGCAGTGTCTAAGGTTTTCACCAGGAGCGTGTGTTGCTTTTAGACTCAGGAAAAAAAATTAATAGTTGTTTTTCTGTTTTTTTCTTAATAATGCCCACATTCCAGAACCTCCCATTCAAGGTTCTCTGCCATCCAGCCCTGGCATTCTTTTGCAACAGGGGATGTGCTTGAGTCCTTGCCTTGCCTCTCGCCAGCCTTGTGGCCTTGGGTAGTCTCTTTAACCTTGATGATTCTTTCTCCTGGTTAGTGAGACAGGGACACCTCTTTTGTGGGAGGTTTTGGAGGAGATAATGCGTGTCTACAAGGCCATGGAGGGGGTAAAGAATGAACACATTGGGTGCTGGGGCCGCCTCCCTTGTGGGCATTTAGCCCATGCTAGGCTTATTCTCCAGTGACCCTGGCCTTGCTTCTGTTCTTCTGTTCTTGCTTCTGTTCCTGTCTTATCCTATCCAATGGTCCCCTCTCCTATGTGGCCTTCACTCTCTGCTTCCTCCTGTCCATTTGCTGAGCCCCAGCTGGCTGTTATCTCACCTGCCCCATAAAACTTGGGTGCCTCTCCCACCCCCAGAGAATGGGCCCAAGCGTCTGCAGTGTGTATGTATGTAATTCCTAACAGGCACAAAGATCTCCCACAAAGTATCTATTTTTACTGCCATTTAACATGTGAAGAAACAAGCTCAGAGTGACCTGCTCAGTGTCACACAGCTAGTGGGCTACTAGGAGAGGGCCAGGCCTCAGCCACCCAACCTGGAGCCTGTGACCTTTCTGGGCGGCTGCCCTGCCTCTCTCTCTCTGAAAGCATCGACCCACAGTCCCTTTCATGGGTGAATAAGCTAAGGCCCAGAGAAGCTAAGTCACCCCAGGGCACACAGTAGGTAAAGTCCTGAACCATTTAAGACTGAAGAAGACACCAGCTAAACGTAAGATTGAGGCTTGGAGACGGCGGGGCTCAATGCCAGGAAGCCATAGCTTTACAGTGAGCATCTCCCTCTGATGTTGGCTGTCTGTGGGGGAAATGCCTTGGCCAGAGGATGTGGAGCTTGGTTCAGGGCAGCAGGGAAAGCGTTTTGGTCAGTAAACACTGTCAGCCGAGGACCCAGTGGGACGGGTGAGCCCCACTGTGTTTGTGCCAACACTGGCCTCGTGGGAGGCAGGCAGGGAGGAACGTGCCTGTGCGGACCACTGCACTGTGGCCGACCTCAGTAGGCATCAGCTGTTCAGTTCTCTCCCTGACAAGGAGGGGGCTGAGCTCTCGAGACTGTCAGGAGCTCACCATTGGGCCCTGGGCTCACCATTAACCTCCGTGAGCTTTTGCTCTCTCTGCTAGAGAAAACCGCTGTGCTTAACCTCATCCAGCTTTCAAGAGCCTCCAAGGTGATTAACAGACATGAAAGAGCTCTAGGGAGGCCAGGAGTGCTAAACAGAAGCCAGGCATCTCTGTTACACCCCAGTGGCCTCTGGGGCTTGTCTGGAGCCTGACAGCAGTGCCCTCTGGCATTTCAGCTGAACAGCATTGGCAACTACTACAAGCCGTGGTTCTTCAAGCACGTGGAGAACTACCTGAAGACAAACCGAGAGGGCCTGGAGTACATCCCCTTGAGACACTACTATCACCGCCACACGCGCAGCATCTTCTGGGAGCTCCAGGTGAGGCTCGGATTTCCCAGTAGTCCTGGCTCCTCCTGGCCAGGCTGGGAACCGGCGCAGTTTCCCCTCCCCTGGGGGAGAAGAGTGGCTTTGTTCTCAGGAACCGGAGCAGCCTCTCACCGGGCAGTGCAGTGTCTCCTTCTGCGGAAATGGCCGCCTTCCATAAAGCAGCAGTTTCCCCGAGTACCAGCCAGAAAGTGGGTCCCCTGGCTGGGTGCTCTGGGGAACTCAGACCTGTCCCATCCTTGAGACACTGTAGCCTGGCCAAGCGGCCAGCCGCCAGCCCTGAGAAGGGCCACAGGAAGCGGCTGGTCCTGCCCAGGGCTGGGGGTTGCTGTCAGGTGTGTCCTTGACTTGTGGGTAAGAATTTGCTACTGTGCCATGAGAGATGGGGAGTGGTGACATTTTAAATAGGGGGTGAGGGAAGGCCTCTCAGGAGCTGCCTTATGAGCAGAGACCAGCATGGGGAAGACACACCAGGCAGAACTTGAGAGAGTGCTCCAGGCAGAACTCAAGAGAGTGCTCCAGGCAGAGGAAGAACCAGAGCACGGCTCCTCAGTGGGCTGGCTGAGTTGCTGTTTTCCTTTTTTTTAATTGAAGTGAAAACATAAACTTAACCATTTTAAAGTATGCAATTCAGTATATTTGGTACATTCCTGATATCGTGTGTCTACTGCCTCTATCTAGTTTTAAAATATTTTCATTGCCCTGAAAGGAAGCCCTGTACCCATTAAGCAGTTACTCCGTATTCTCTTTGCCCAGACTCTGGCAACCAGTGGTCCGTGTTCCATCTCTACGGGTTTACCTATTCTAGACATTTTATATAAATGGAATCACGCAACACATGGCCTTTTGTGTCTGGCTTGTTCACTAAGGCTGTTCTCAGGGTTTATCTACGCTGTAGCATGTATCTGTACATCATTCCTTTGTGTGGCTGAAAAACACCCCATTGTATGGATGAACCACAGTTTGTTTTTCCACTCATCTGCCGGTGGACATTTGAGTTGTTTCCGCCTGTTGGCTTTGTGAATAGCACTGCTGTAAACATTCATGTACACACATTTATCTGGATACTAGTTTTTGGTTTGGGGGCAGTCTCTGCCTAGGAGTGGGACTGCTGGATCTGTGTGATAATTCTGTGTCTAACTTACTGAGGAACTGCCAGACGTTTTCACGGTGGTGAGCCGTTTTACATTCCTGACAGCAGCATGCAAGGGTTCCAATATCTCTGCATTCTCAGCAGTACTTGCTGTTTTCTGGTGTGTTGCTGTAGCCATCCTGGTGGGTGAGAAGTAGAGTCCTACTGTAATTTTGGTCTGCATTTTCCAAATGACTGATGATGTTGAATATCCTTCCAGTGCCCGTTGGCCATTTGTATATTTTTTGAAGAACTATCTATTCAGATCCTTTGCCCAATTTTAATTACACTGTTGTTGATCTTTGTTGTTTTAAGAGTTCTATATATATTCTGGATTATTAGACCTTTATCAAACACATGATTTGCAAATATTTCCCCGCATTCTGTAGGTGGTCTTTCACTGCCTTGATAATGTCTTTTTTTTTTTTTTAATTAATTTTATTTTATTTTTAAACTTTACATAATTGTATTAGTTTTGCCAAATATCAAAATGAATCTACCACAGGTATACATGTGTTCCCCATCCTGAACCCTCCTCCCTCCTCCCTCCCCATACCATCCCTCTGGGTCGTCCCAGTGCACTAGCCCCAAGCATCCAGTATCGTGCATTGAACCTGGACTGGCATCTCGTTTCATACATGATATTTTACATGTTTCAATGCCATTCTCCCAAATCTTCCCACCCTCTCCCTCTCCCACAAAGTCCATAAGACTGTTCTATACGTCAGTGTCTCTTTTGCTGTCTCGTATACAGGGTTATCGTTACCATCTTTCTAAATTCCATATATATGCGTTAGTATACTGTATTGGTGTTTTTCCTTCTGGCTTACTTCACTCTGCATAATAGGCTCCAGTTTCATCCACCTCATTAGAACTGATTCAAATGTATTCTTTTTAATGGCTGAGTAATACTCCATTGTGTATATGTACCACAGCTTTCTTATCCATTCATCTGCTGATGGACATCTAGGTTGCTTCCATGTCCTGGCTATTATAAACAGTGCTGCGATGAACATTGGGGTACACGTGTCTCTTTCCCTTCTGGTTTCCTCAGTGTGTATGCCCAGCAGTGGGATTGCTGGATCATAAGGCAGTTCTATTTCCAGTTTTTTAAGGAATCTCCACACTGTTCTCCATAGTGGCTGTACTAGTTTGCATTCCCACCAACAGTGTAAGAGGGTTCCCTTTTCTCCGCACCCTCTCCAGCATTTATTATTTGTAGACTTTTGGATTGCAGCCATTCTGACTGGTGTGAAATGGTACCTCATAGTGGTTTTGATTTGCATTTCTCTGATAATGAGTGATGTTGAGCATCTTTTCATGTGTTTGTTAGCCATCTGTATGTCTTCTTTGGAGAAATGTCTATTTAGATCTTTGGCCCATTTTTTGATTGGGTCATTTATTTTTCTGGAGTTGAGCTGTAGGAGTTGCTTGTATATTTTTGAGATTAGTTGTTTGTCAGTTGCTTCATTTGCTATTATTTTCTCCCATTCTGAAGGCTGTCTTTTCACCTTGCTAATAGTTTCCTTTGATGTGCAGAAGCTTTTAAGTTTAATTAGGTCCCATTTGTTTATTTTTGCTTTTATTTCCAATATTCTGGGAGGTGGGTCATAGAGGATCCTGCTGTGATGTATGTCAGAGAGTGTTTTGCCTATGTTCTCCTCTAGGAGTTTTATAGTTTCTGGTCTTACGTTGAGATCTTTAATCCATCATTTCCTCTAAAGTCAGGAACAAGACAAGGGTGCCCACTTTCACCATTACTATTCAACATAGTTTTGGAAGTTTTGGCAACAGCAATCAGAGCAGAAAAAGAAATAAAAGGAATCCAAATTGGAAAAGAAGTAAAACTCTGTTTGCAGATGACATGATCCTTTACATAGAAAACCCTAAAGACTCCACCAGAAAATTACTAGAACTAATCAATGATTATAGTAAAGTTGCAGGATATAAAATCAACACACAGAAATCCCTTGCATTCCTATACACTAATAATGAGAAAACAGAAAGAGAAATTAAGGAAACAATTCCATTCACCATTGCAACGAAAAGAATAAAATACTTAGGAATATATCTACCTAAAGAAACTAAAGACCTATATATAGAAAACTATAAAACACTGGTGAAAGAAATCAAAGAGGACACTAATAGATGGAGAAATATACCATGTTCATGGATTGGAAGAATCAATATAGTGAAAATGAGTATACTACCCAAAGCAATTTATAGATTCAATGCAATCCCTATCAAGCTACCAACAGTATTCTTCACAGAGCTAGAACAAATAATTTCACAATTTGTATGGAAATACAAAAAACCTCGAATAGCCAAAGCGATCTTGAGAAAGAAAAATGGAACTGGAGGAATCAACCTACCTGACTTCAGGCTCTACTACAAAGCCACAGTTATCAAGACAGTATGGTACTGGCACAAAGACAGAAATATAGATCAATGGAACAAAATAGAAAGCCCAGAGATAAATCCACACACATATGGACACCTTATCTTTGACAAAGGAGGCAAGAATATACAATGGATTAAAGACAATCTCTTTAACAAGTGGTGCTGGGAAATCTGGTCAACCACTTGTAAAAGAATGAAACTAGAACACTTTCTAACACCATATACAAAAGATAATGTCTTTTGATTTACAAAAGTTTTTGGTTTTGATGATGTCCAGTTTAGTTTTTCTTGCGTTACTCATGCTTTTAAGGGTCGTATCTGTAAGAATCCATTGCTAAATCCAGTGGAGATTTAGCATTAATCATGAAGATTCATTCCTGTGTTATCTTCTAAAAGCTTTATAGTTTTAGCTCTTATATTTAGGTTCTTGATCCATTTCAAGTTTTGTATATTTGGTGAGAGGTGGGGGTCCAACTCCATTTTTTTACATCATGGCAGGATGCAAGTTGTCACGGCAAGTCTGCATGTTTTTAAAAAACAGCAAGAAGGCCCTTTAGCTAGACCCATGGTGGAGAATGAGGTCGAATAGCAGCTAGATCATGTAGGTCCTTGTAGTTCAGGGGAGGACTTTCTGTTTTGCTTTGTGTGATAAGAAAGCTAGTGGAGGACTTTGTACAGAAAAATGACATGACCTGATTTTTGTTTTCAAACAATAGTTTTGACAGCTGGATGGAGAGTGGATGGGGTAGGGTGACTTAGATTGGAAGAGAAGAAAGAAGGATTCTGTTGTCTGGAGTGGTAGCAGTGGAGGAGGAAAGGAGTCTCAGATCTGGGAGGTACTGCAAAGATTGAACCAACCAACAGGATTTCCAACAGAGTATGACTCCAAGGTTAGGGACCCAAGCAACTGGGTGACCTGAGGTGCCACTGACTGCCATGGACAATGTGGGTGAGGGGTCTGGGAAGGAAAATTAGAAGTTTGGTCTGGGACATGTCAGCGTGAGATCCTTCTCAGACATCCAGGTGGGATGTCAAGTGGGCAGTTGGCACAAATGTCAGATCTTCAAAGGTTGAAGGATCACATACCACTGTGGGTACTATCAGCAGAGAGATGTTAATTAAAGTCATGGGACTAAACAAGTGAGGGAAGGTAAAGAAGACAAGTCCCAGAGCCAAGCCCTACAGGTCAGGGGAGGAGAAACCAGCCAGGAGAGGAGAAGGCGGCATCAGTCGGAGGGAAGGAGAAACCCAGGAGAACTGGCAACCTGGACAGTGTGACAAGAAGGAAGATGAACAACTGTGTCAAATGTCCCTGAGTGAGACGAGAACAAAGAATTGACCTCTGGTCACTGATGACCTTGAGTCATGGGGCTGAAAGCCTGATGTGAATTAAAGAGAAAACGGAGATAAGGAAGTGGGGACAGTGAAAACAGAGATCTAGGAAGGCTCAGTATCAGGGGAAGCAGAGAAATAGGGTGGTAGCCGGAGGGGGATGTGGGATCGAGAGGAGACAACAGAAGGAGAAATGACTGCATGTTGATGTGCTGGCAGTGCAGGAAAGAGGGTGTGCTCGCAGGGTGAGCCTTGAGCATGGCGGATCCTGCGCTCGGGTGGAGAGGGTGCCCTTAGTGAGAGCCTGGAGAGTCACCCCTGGACAGTTAATGGAACAGTTGCTATGGGGTGTGGGCCTTCTCTTCCAGTTGCTTCTCAGCGAAATAGGAGGCAAGGACTTCAGCCAAGATGAGGGGGCAAGGGGTTGTTGAAGGACTGAGAAGAGAGGAGTTGGGAACTTGTCCCTTGGAGAGTGGGAATGAGTTGACTGGGAAAATGTCATAGGGTTGCCAGGCAACAGTGGGCCTGCCAAAGATTCCTGAGCGTGCATTTACAGAGACCGGCCCTGGTGGCTGTAGGTTTTCACACATTCAGCTGTGTAGATGGGGCAGAGAATAAGGAGAAAGTTAGATTTAACCACGGTTGAGATTTTGCGGATGAGTAAGACAAGTGAGGCAGGGTTGGAGAAGCTGGGACAGGATCGTGATGAATTCGGAGCCAGCTTGGGGGAGGGGGTGGTGAGGATATGCGGGGCTGATGGGACTGACATGCTGGCCTGTGTGCCCCTTGGGGTGAAGAGTTGATGTCAGAGCACTGGAGGGCATAAGCAGCAGGAAGGGAGAGGTAGTGGTGGCCAGAGGACCAATGCGTGAAATGGAAACTGTGGTGTTTTCCCCGACATCCAGTTCTGCAGGAATGAAGTCCTTAGCCCCTGCAGAAGCTGACCTTCAACACACCCTGAAAGGAATTCAGGGTAAAGATCAAGAATGACGCTGTCTGTGCTCTGGGCAAACTACCAGAACAGACCTTCACATAGTTAGAAGATATTTTGAGGAGAAAATTTTCCAAAACTCTTGCATCTTCACGTACTTAGTAAAGCAATAAAACCATTAATAAGACATCTGTTCCTTGTAACTACAAACAACCTTCAACCAAGAGATGTGCTTGATGACAATTGTTTAGTCTCTGAGTCATGTCTGACTCTTCGTGACCCCATGGAGTGTAGCCCACCAGGCTCCTTCTGTCCATGGGATTTCGCAGGCAAGAACACGGGAGTGGATAGCCATTCCATTCTCCAGGGTATCTTCCCGACCCAGGGATCAAACCTGAGTTTTCTGCATTGAAAGGCAGTTTCTTTACCACTGAGCCACCAGAGAAGCTCTGGATGACATGTATCCTTTGCCAAAATCACATACATCTTGACCTCACCTTTACCTCTTCACAACAGTTTCACAGCACTGAGAGTGGGTCTTCTGGGCTGCAGTCTCAGTGAGACACTGAATAAACTCAACTCATAGCTCTGACATTATTTTTTTTCTTTCCCCCCAAGTCAACAGAGGTAGTGAATATAACATCAAGAGGTCAGCAAACTTCTTTAAAGGGCCAAATAGCAAAGGCTTTAGGCTCTGCAGATCAAACTTCCTGTCACAGCTGCTCGGCCCTGCCTTTGTAGCCCAAGAGCAGCCCTGGGCAGCGCTTGAACAGATGAGTGTGGCTGTGCTCCAGTGAAGCTATATATAAACACAGGCAGGGGCCGGATTTAGCCAGTGGGCTGGATCCACTTGCAGACCGATCCCCACATGCTCTAGTTTGTCATCCTCTGCTCAGGAGCGTGATGCGAAAGTCAGTGCAGAGGCCAGGTGAAAGGGAGGACAAACAGGATTATCGGGGGGCAGGTGTTAAACCATATCAGTGATAGCATCAGTGTTGGGGAAGGTGGCAGTGATCCGGGCATTTGGGGGCTGGTGGGGGTGGAGGTGGTGGGGATGTCGCTGAGGATTTCCGGAGAAAGGAGGGGCAGAGACCTCGAAGCAGTAACGAGGGGCCAAGAGGAGCCCACCTCACCTCCATCTACTCCAGAGGGTCATGGAGAGAAAATGACACCACGCCAGAGGGCTGCAGCCAGGTATCAGCTAAGAGCACGGAGACAAGTAGATGGTCGAGAGAATAACTTGAGGATGGAGCAGGTTTGCTGCTGTTAGACCATGAGAGAGCACAGGGGAGGGGTTGGGAGATGGGGAACAGTGGCTGGTGGGATCAGATGAAAAGATACTGCGTGGCTGCAGCACAGCAAGAATGCTGGTTAGAGATACCCAGAAGTCCACAGCAGCTAAGATAAACAGGAAAGTCAGGCACGAAAGACTTACACCTGGTGGTGTCCTACAAGGGGGTGTCGGGTCAGTTCTAAACATGGGCGAGGTCTCTGGGCAGAATGTGGGGCAGTGGTGAGGGGTGCAGGAGTGGGCAGAGAGGGTTGGTTCCTCAAGGCCTGGGGAGCCCTGGGCTTCCTCCATCCCTATTAGTCCTGCTTCAAGGAGTGTCCTGGCCCAGAGCATTTGGTGGAAAGTTTTGCTAAAGGCAGAAAACTCCCAACTCCTCCTTTATCCCTGCCAAGAGCAGTGTTAAGGTTGTGGGAGGTGTGAGCAGGAATATTTAAGAGACAGGAAAGGCAAGAGGAGCCAGCAAAGTACATGAGAGCACATCAGAATGAGAGTCACAGTAGTTAACATTAATCCCTCCTTATGTGTTAGTTCTTATGTCAAACACTTTATGCCGCTCTCTCCATCTTCCTGACAACCCTGGAAAGGTAGGTCCTGGTGTTATTTCCCTTCTACAGATGAAGAAGCTGGTTTAGGTTGTCTAAATTAACACAGCTCAGTAAGGGATAGAGTGTAATAGTAAGGGTTATCTATTGCTGCATAATGAATTCACCCCACATTCTGAAGATGAAAGCAGCTGCCATCTGTTACCACACAGTTTCGAGGGTCAGAGATTGGAGAGCAATGATGTGGGTCATTCTGGCTCAGAGTTGCAGTCAAGGTGTCGGTCAGGCTGGTGTGCTAGAGTCTTTAGGAAGGTGAGAATCTGCATTCTGGAAGGCCCCCTAAGGTGGCTGTCAATGAGAAGCCTCTGTTCATTGCCACCTGGGCTGCTCACGTGCCTCACCATAGGGCAGCAGACTTCCCCCAGAGCAGGTGATCCAGAGAGACCATGGAGGGGTCCTCAGTGCCTTCCGTGACCCAGTCTTATCACCTTGCGACTCCCTCCGTATTCTCCTGTTAGAGTGGAGTCTCCAGTCACTCAAGGTTGGGGGAGATAAGCTCCACCTCTTGCTGCTAAACACTAGCCTTTACTGCCTGAAGTTAAAGGAAGAATCTGAAAGGATGGGTGTATTACTACTGAGATGTGCACACAGGGAGTTTATTTGGGGGGACTCTGGTGATCCTCAGCTGCGAGAGAAAATGCAAGTAGGGGTGGGTGGAGAGACAAGTCGAGGTGTGATACAGTCATAGCAAAGACCTTAGCCAAGCCACAGGGAGGTCTGCAGCTGTGTAATCCTCCCAAGTTGTCTCCCCTTGAGGCCAGGAGCCAGGACTTTGCAGCCCAAACCCATGAAAGGTCACCTTGGAGACATCGCATGTTGGGTTCCAGGCCATTGCAATAAAGCGAATATCACACTAAAGTGAGTGACACAAATTTTCTGGTTTCCCAGTGCATAGAAAAGTTATGTTTATAGTATACTATAGTCTATTAAGTGAGCACCAATATTGTGTCTTTAAAAAAAAAAGGATATACCTTAATTTAAAAATACTTTGTTGCTGAAAAATGCTAACCATCATCTGAGCTGTCAGTGAGTCAGAGTATGATGTCAGAGACCACTGGTCACAGATCAGAAGTGCAGTAAAACAAGACAGTCTGTACAGGGTCAGGAAGCCAGGACAAAGAACGCAGTAGCACCCTGTGTGCTGATGCTCAGGGTCCAGTGATAAGCAGGAGCCTAGCAGATGCTGCCAATTGTGAGTTGCAGGTTTTTTAAGCCCACAGACTTGTCTGTGCACCAATGTCTCTAGGAAGGGACACAAATAATTCCTAACAATGCCTGCCTCTGGGGAGGGGAATGAGACTGGGATGGAGGAGGAATGATGAGTGGTCAGGGCTGTGGAAAGAGGCTGGGCCTTTGCCGAGCGTTTCTGCTGTTTCTGCTGTGTGGCTTCTCCAAAGACAACCAAGAGAACAGTAAAGGCCACGCTATTTCCTAAGCTGTTGTATTCCAGTAACTGGTGTAGGAGCTGGAATCGAACAGAGAAGAAAGCAGACAGGCCCCTCCCTTCCTTGTGGAAGAGGGCTGGCAATCAGAGGAGGCGATTCAAGGGGAGGGGAGGGGAGGGGCACACAGCCTCCGAAGCCTAGCATGGTGGCTCCTTTGGGAAGCTGCCCCTGACCCTAGTCTGACGTGGACCCTTTTATGTGCTGCCTCTCTCTGTTGCACCTCTTCCACACCTGGGGTCAGGGACCACGTCTTGGTGACCTGGGTATCTTCAGCACCCAGCACAGAACCTCGCACCTGAGCACATAGGCACCTCGTCATTACATAATGAAGGAAGGAATGCCTTGGCTTCAAGGTCCCGGGAGCTGTGAGGATGGGGTGCCAGATGGACGCTGGTCACCTTGAGAAAGATGGCAAGCTGGGAGCAGAGAGGACAATCGTGAGCAGTGGCTCCTCCCGCATGGCAGTTGGAGGCACAGAAGAGGAAGGCCAGCCCTGCTCAGGGGGGTTTCCTGAGAGGCCAGCTTGGGGGAGGCAGGCGGGTGGCCCCATGAGGGGCCACAGGAACAAGAGGAAGCATCTAGTTCTGCCTAGAGTTGAAGATAGCTGTTGAGCTTGGCCTTGACAGGTGAGCAAGAACTTGCAGTTGTGTGTATGGAAGGATGGGGAGCAGTGACAGTTTAATAGGGGTGTCAGAGAAAGCCTCAGGAGGTGCTGTCAACCGAAGGCTCGTGGGGCCTGCGCCAGACCTTTGCCACACACACTTGGCTGTGTGACCTTAGGGAAAGTTGCTTAAGCTCTGTGGGTATCCATCTGTCTCGGCAGTCAACAGCATTTATTTCCCAAGCATTTATGGAACACCTGCACTGTGTCCGCCACAGTGACCTCAACAACCAGAACAGCAACGATGGCTTCGTTGTCGTCTTGCCCCAGGCTGAGTGCCTTCCATTTGGTATTCACCGTTCACTCTCACAAGTCCCATATTACAGATCAGGAAACTGAGCTCAGAAAAGTCAAGTCACCAGCCCACGGATATCACAACTCGTAAATGCCAGAGCCGGGAATCAAACCCAGATCCAGCTGGGTTAACCTTGGGTACCACCACTGCCCCTGCAGATAGGAGTGGACCCGTCATACTTCTGTGAAGCCCCCAGGGAGGTCCTGGCCCAGGGGGACACTGGGCCCTGCTGGGCTCCTTCTCTCCATCCCCAACCCTCATCTTTCAGGACATCATCCCCTTTGGCAACAACCCCATCTTCCGCTACCTCTTTGGTTGGATGGTGCCTCCCAAGATCTCCCTGCTGAAGCTGACCCAGGGCGAGACGCTGCGCAAGCTGTACGAGCAGCACCACGTGGTACAGGACATGCTGGTGCCCATGAAGTGCCTGCCGCAGGCCCTGCACACCTTCCACAACGACATCCATGTGAGTGGGGCTGGGAACTCAGCTGGGGCTTGCGGGGAGCAGGGGAGAGATGGCTGTTTGGGCAGCGGGGGGCCCCGGGCAGCCCTCCTCTGGTCAGGAGCGGGGTGGACTGGCTGCAAGCCTTCCACCTGTGGGAGGAAAAGCACTGACCTGCCCTTCCGGCCCCCAGGTCTACCCCATCTGGCTGTGCCCATTCATCCTGCCCAGCCAGCCGGGCCTGGTGCACCCCAAGGGAGATGAGGCCGAGCTCTATGTTGATATCGGTGCCTACGGGGAGCCACGTGTGAAGCATTTTGAAGCCCGGTCCTGCATGAGGCAGTTGGAGAAGTTTGTCCGAAGTGTGCACGGGTGAGCAAGTGCCCAGAGTGTGGACAGTGTCCTGGGAGGGTGCCGGGAAGGCCAAGACGCCAGCTCCATGGCCAGACCCTTGGGTGCTGAACGACCCCTCAGATTCAGGAAGGGAGTTGGGAGATTCTAAGGAGGTGGAATTACAGGTGTTCTTAGCCTTCCCTTATACCTGCATCTCCCGCCCCTCCACTGAGTATCCCAACAGTATACCCTAGCTGCTAGAGCCAGAAACCCAGGAGTTACCCTACTCCCCACTGCAGGGCAGGCCATGGGAGTGCTTTAGACATAGCCAGGGGCTCCCGCTCCAGGTTGGAGACCAAAACTGAGGAGGGAAGACTCAGGACCATGAAAGCCACACAGAGGCCTGGACAGAGCATCGTTCAGAAATGTCCTGAAACAGACTGTAGGCGAATCTCAAAATAGTTATGCTGACTGAAAGAAGCCAGGAAAAAAGAGTACTCTGTGGTTCTATTTTCATATACATATATATATATATATGCTGTTTATATAAAATTCTGGAAAACACAGTTGAACCCATAGTGACAGAAGGCAGGTCTGCCTGAGGTTGTGGAGGGTGATGGATGGCACCAGGGAATTCAGGCTGTGAGGATGGCTATGGCTGTTGTCTGGACTGAGGTGACTGTTTCAAGGTTATAGACATTATATAACATCGAACTTATCAAGCTGTGGTTTTCCTTTTTAATGTATTTTAAAAATTTGCTTATTGTCTATATTTATTTTGTTGAAGTTTAGATGATGTACAATATTATATATTAGAGGTATACGATATAGTGATTCACAATTTTTAAAAGTCACGCTCTATTTATGGGCTTCCCAGGTGGCCCTAGTAGTAAGGAACCCGCCTGCTAATGTAGGAGTCATAAGAACCACGAGTTGGATCCCTGGGTTGGAAAGATCCCCTGGAGTGGGCATGGCAACACATACCAGTATTCTTGCCTGGAAAATCCCACAGACAGAGGAGCCTGAAGGGCTACTACAGTCCATAGGGTCCCAAAGAGTTGGACAGGACTGAAGCAACTTAGCATGAACACATGCCCTGCTTATAGTTATTATAAAATAGTGGGTCTATTTCCCATGTTATACAGTGTATCCGTATAGCTTTGAGCTATATGCTTTCATCATGTGCAGCTTATTGAATGTCAAAAAAGGGAAAGAAAGCGGCCTGGCAACTGCATCAGGGGAGCAGACATGCAGCACACTGCATCCTTCTAACTCTTCCTCTGCTGCCACCTAACACCCTGAGCCCAGACTCCCTGTCTGCAAAATGGGGTTAAAATTCATGCCCCAACCTCAACCACTAGCTTGTTAGTGGGGGGGTCAAACAAGAGAAATCCCCCAAAAGCTCGCCCTGCCCTGCAGAGCAGGCAGTGCACTAGGGGCGCATTAGGGGTGACTGGAGTTCTCTGCACCCCTTTCCCCTCCTGGGGCCTCTGTGCCCCGCCCCTGAGCCCTCACCCCTGTGTCTGCACTGCAGGTTCCAGATGCTGTATGCCGACTGCTACATGGACCGGGAGGAGTTCTGGGAGATGTTCGACGGCTCCCTGTACCACAGGCTGCGGAAGCAGCTCGGCTGCCAGGATGCCTTCCCTGAGGTCTACGACAAGATCTGCAAGGCTGCCAGGCACTGAGCCGGAGCCCGCCCAGGAGGAGGCAGACGCGAGGGGGGACCCTGTCCCCAGGGCCAGAAGGCATCTACCCTTCACTCAAGCTTGGCTGCTCTGCCAGATCCACACTTTGAGAAAGAAACCCCTCCAGAGACACCCCCTACCCACATGGCCTTGACGGCTTGCTCCCAGCTTCCAGGGGCAGCGGGGTGGAGTGGAAAGGATGTGAGATTTGGAGTCAGACAAACCTGAGTCCAGTTCCCAGTTCAGCCACTCATTAGCTGTGTGACTCCAGGCGAGTCACTGAGCCCTTCTGAGCCCGACTCCTCATCTGTTGAAAGCTGTGGTGGGTAATGCTCCCTGCCTGCTGTGACATCTAAGTCAAGCACCCATTGCAGTAGACGTGCTAAAGAATTGACAGCTACTATTAGCGCAGCTTCCTGCTCAGCATGACATCAGACTAAAGTGCTTTGAATTCCGTGGTTGAGTCCGGGAAGGCTCCACATCAGGTTGCCCGGCTCAGGTTTGGTGGAAAGGGGTGCCCTGGAGTTGCTCTGCCATCACTTGTCAGCCAGAAGAGCTCCTCGCGGAGGGAAGGAAAGAAAGTTCCTTTCCATCGCTGGGCTCTTGGGAGGGCAACAGGTGGGGTGGGCGGGCCCAAGACGTGCTGTGCCAAAGTCAGGTCTGATTCCAAAGTTCCCTCTGTCTTCCTTGGTGACGCCCTGCCCCTTCTTCCTTCATGCTCAGGCTTGCAGGCCCACCGCAACCATTGCCCAAGTCCACTCAGAGAGGACCGTGTGCTTGGAGAAGACACTTCAGGGTGGAATCCTGTCTGGGCCTGGGGCAGGTGGGGTGAGTGGTTTTGGCTCTGAATTGAATCCATAGGACCTGGGCTCATTCTTGTCTCTCTACCCTCCATGCCGCTTGTCCCCAGACCCTGCTTCAACCTGCTGGGGTGTGTCCTCCACTCTGCAGTGGGGCTGGGACTCGGGGTGGGGGGACCACACCAAGCAGGGAAATGGAGCCTGTCATCCTTAGGTCTCGTGGGGATCCTCACTGTGGCGCTGAAAGAAAACAGCATCAACTTGATTTCTCCAACCACTCATCCCCTCCTTTTTTTTTTTCCTTCCTTTCCCCACCCCCAGCTGTAGTTAATTTTAGTGCCTTACAAATCCTAAGCTCAGAGAAAAGTTAGCTTCGTGTCTATTCCAGAGGGAAGGAAACCTTCCCAGGCCCCTGCCCACCTATTAAAGCTTGGTTGTTTATGCAGCTCCATCTTAAGAACTGCCCAGCCTCAGCTGAAAACCCAGACTCTGAGAGGGAATTATGTAAGGGAATTAAGTGAGCTGGGCCAGGCAGTGATGTTCTGGAATAGAGGAGAGCACTGGCTGGGAGCTGGGAGGCCTGGGTTTCAGTCCTGGCTGTATTCTTCACAAGCTCTGCCTCCATGGACAAGTCATTTGTCCCTCTGAGCTGCAGTTTCCTCATCTGTCACATCCATGTACACAAGACTACCTGAGGCTCTTCTGCTTTAGAAGTGCACGGCTGTCTTAAACAGCCATGATTGCGAACCCCACGAGAAAGCCTCGTCTGCGTGGAAAGTCAGAGGGAAAGTAAATGGTCCAGGTGGGGGTTGTCTGCCATTTCAGATACTTCCTTCAGCCCACGGCCAGCTCTCATCTTTTCAGAAAGGCACATCTGTGGCCTGCAAGGAAGTGTCATTGTCACCACTGGTTGCCAGAAGCCTCCCAGGGTCACACTTTGGCTGCCAAGGCTCACTCCACGCACCCCAGGTTTGGCTCACCATGGTGTCTTGATGTGGTCCTGGGAGTGCCAGGTGCACTCGGGGCACTCAGAAGGCGGAGGAACCACTCTTACCCATTTGGCCTCTGGAGGGGGCATAAAATCAGAAACCTCATTTTCTTGCTTGTATGCAAAGCATGTGAACTCTGGCACTAGCTCCCCCAGTGAGGCCTGTGGGCTTCTTGCTCAGCGGTAAACTGATGATCCTACTTGCTGTAGAGGAAGGGTTAACCCGAGCAAGATAAGGCCCCATCCTTTCAGCAGTGGGGCCTCTGTCCCTGGACCCCTGGGAGTGCAGCCAGAAATGCCAGCAGCCTCTTGTCCTCAGTCCTACAAACCAAAATCCTGCCCTCCTCAGACCTTGCCCAGAACCTGGGGCTGGGAGGGAGGGTCTTGGGGTCACACCAGCCTCAGGGTCATGTTTTGCTTCAGTGATATCTTGCCTAGAAAGGGGCAGTCTTCCAAGCATGTCGAGCTGAGTTGCCAGCTCTTTCTTGCAGCCAGTCTTGTCACTATCCAGCCAGGTGGTGGTTTCAGGTGGAATTAAACTTGGCACGTGGTGGGGTGCAGGGAGCACGTGTGAAAAGTATAAGAAGAGGCCTCTCCCTTCCAGAACCCTGAGTTTCTTGGCTGCATGAAAGTTTTTCTGTAAGATCCAGATTCTAGCCAGTTTCTTTGGCTGGAAGGATGCATAATTAGCTGTTACGGGAAGGGAGGGGGTGGGGATGGGGGTGGCAGTGTGTGATGTGTGGTATTTTTCTGAAATCATGGGGACCACAGAGAAAGGCGTGGTCCCTCTATCAGGCTCTTACAGCTGCAGGTGCTGTGCCTGCTGTCCGGAACACTTCCTGTCCCTGTGGCTGTGTGGCTGCTCCTTCTGTAAAAATAAAAGTGTGACCTGGAAAGTAGCCTCTGTCATTTCTTGCTCTGGGGACCACGATGTGGAGGCAGTCCTGGTTCAAGCGCAGGCTCTGCCCCTCACCGGGCCAGTTTCCCTTTGAACCTGCACACCCAGGTCTGGATGATGGCATGGCGGAGGGACAGGTGTATTAGGGTAGAGGGGCCAGGGTAATTTTCTTCCCCATTTTTGAATTTCTATCTTTGTCACAATGATCTGGCATGGATGTTAATAATATCTTCCTATTTGCAGGGTAGAGAACAGACTACAGGGGGAAACTGGGAAGCTAGGAGACAAGTGAGAATAGGTGAGGTGATGACTCAAAGTGGGGCTGTGCTTTTTAAGGCATCAAACATGACTGTCAGAAGCTCTGGGCTGCAGTCCTGGCTTTGTCACTGGGATGACCTGACTAATTCTGGCAAATCAGTTAGTCCTGTTGAGACTATTTCCTCGTCTACAGACCAGTGGAGACTACTAACTGTCCACTAAAACCCACTCCTCCCTCTGAGCACAGCCCTGGCCCACACTCCCCAGCCTCCCTTGCCCTCGGGTGTGCTCTTGTGTTAAGAGTCTCTGCAAGACAATGTGAGCTGCAGTGGGAAAACCCTCTGTGAGGGTCGCCTGTCTTCTGGTACTTCTATGCTGGAGACAACCCGGCCATGGGTGGTGTCAAAGTCACATGGGGAAGGAGCCTGGATACCCTAATCGCTGTCTGGAAAACTGCCCACCAACCTGGACTTTGGCCTGGTCTGTTAGGGGAACAAGAAATAAACTTTTACTGTAGCTGTGTCACTGCCTATTCAGGACTACTTGTTAGAACAGATTCACTCACCCTCATTACATGAACAGAGATATAAGGGTTGAGTTTAGGGCAATAAAGCTTTATGCAAATCCTAGATGTACCTGATGGACATTGTCCTAAAATATATGTGATGTCAGGGTCCCATCCTACAGTCATTTGAGAGGAACTGTTTAGGAAATTCTTTTTCCAGGTGTTGAGTTTCACAAATCAGGATTTGTAAATTCTCCTTGAAGGAAGAGAAATGTTTTCATGTCCTAAAAACAGATTTTGTAGTTGAAGCCTTAAATATCACCTTACATATGAATAGCATATAACATAAAATATCTTCTTTAATCCTCACAGTCCTGTAACAAAAGCGGGTCAGTTTTATCCCCATTTTATAGATGAGGAAAGTGAAGCTCAGGAAAGGTCAAGTGATTTGCTTGGAGGCCACATCAAGGCTTTTTACTGAGTTAAACAAGGATGCAGACTCAGCATCTAGTCTTACAACAACAAAATGCTTCACGAGCCTCACCCGGAGCCAGCTGAGAGTAGCTCCAGGCCAGAAACAGTGAAAGCAGACCCTGAGCTGAGCCCCAGACGTGGTGGGGAATCAGGGATCTCTGCATGAACTCGGCTCAGAAAGGAAGCCGCTTAGGAATCAGCAGAGGATTCTGCTTTGACCCAAAGCAGTTCCTTCTGCCAGGGAACCATCTTGCCTGACCACGCCCTCAGCTACATGGGCCGTGTCCTGACACCATTCATGCCAGAGTTGCAACAATTGGTTCTCCAAAATTGGCTGATATAAGAAAGATCACGTGTGTGTGTGCATGTACACATACACACACACTACCCAAGTTGAATGTAGACGTATTTCAAAACTATGCTTTCTGGTCACGTCCTGGTGTTAAGACGGCCCACAGGTTTCTTCCTGTGGGACAAGTCTAGTTACTGCAGGTGACTGCCTGGCATGCTACGTTGGGAAAGATTGGGAGGCTTTGTTGAGGTCTGCTGCTGCTGTGTAGTCTCTAAGTCATGTCTGACTCTTGCAACCCTGTGGACTGTAGCCCGCCAGGGTCCTCTGTCCATGAGATTTCCTAGGCAAGAGTACTGGAGTAGGTTGCCATTTCCTCCTCCAGGGGATCCTCCCAACCCAGGGATCAAACTTGTGTCTCCCGCTTGGCCGGCAGATTCTTTACCACTGAGCCACCTGGGAAGCCCTTATGAGGTCTAGGAGGTGGCATTTTGATGCTATGGACTGAATGTTTATGTCCCCCCGACCCCAGATTCCTATGTTGATGTTCTAACATAGTGGAATCGGGAGATGGGGCCTTTGGAAGGTTAATTAGGCCGTGAGGTTGGAGCGCTCATGATAGGAGTAGTGTCCTAAGAAAACACGTGAACTAGCTAGCCCTCTCTGAGGGTACAAGATGTTCATCTGCAAACCAGGAAGAGTGCTTTCATTAGATCTTCCAGCACCTTGGTCTTGGACTTCTCAGCCTCCAAAACCATGTGAAATAAATTGTTGTACAAGCCACCCAATCTATAGTAATTTATTATAGCTGCCTGAACTGCCGAAGACAGATGGTTTGAAGATAGTTGAGACAAGGAACCCAGAAATAGCGGAATCCTTCTCTGCCCATCACACTCCTCCCCATGGGGTTTCCTTTAGGAAGCAGATCCAAGGAAATGATAAGGGGAAAATGGGGCACTGCAAGATGGTAGAAATAAATCCATATATATCTATTTATATCCATATATAGATAAAGAGATAGATTGATAGATCTGCTCCCAGTTCCTGACACTGAGCTCCTAAATCTCTTGGAATGTCCTGGGTGATGGCATGTCTTTTGCTCTAATGAGATGACTCTGGGTGGGCACCTGGATTGCTCTTGGATACGGGTAGTCACCAGAAAGACCAAGCCATGATTAGAAACTAGGAACTTTCAGCCCCTACCACCACCACCACCACCACCACCCCCATCTTCCAGGGAGGGGAGAGGGACTGCAAATGGAGTTAATGATTGATCATGCCTATGTGAGGAAACCTCTCTAAAAATCCCAGTATTATGGGGCTTTGGAGAGCTTTTGGGTTAGTGAATACACCCATGTACTGGGAGGAGGACACACTCCAACTCCACAGGAATGGAAGCTCCTGTGCTCAGGACCGTCCCAGACCTCACCTTATGTATCTTTTCATCTGTGTCCTTCATCATATCCTTTAGTACACATGTGCTGTGCTGTGCTTAGCGGTTCAGTCATGTCCAACTCTTCGTGACTCTCTAGACTATAGCCCACCAGGCTCCTCTGTCCATGGGGATTCTCCAGGCAAGAATTCTGGAGTGGGTTGCCATGCCCTTCTCCAGGGGATCTTTGAACCCAGGGTTCGAACCCAGATCTCCCGCATTGCAGACAGATTCTTTACCATCTGAGCCACCTGGGGAAGCTTAGTACATACGTGAATATAAGTATTTTCCTGAATTCTATGAGCCACTCTAGCAAATAATGGAAACCAAGCAGGGAGGAGGTCATGGGAGCCTCCAATTTGAAGCTGTGAGTAACTAGGGGATATACTACTTGCAGTTGGCATCTGAAGTGGGGGGCAGCCTTGTGGGACTGAGCCCTTAACCCTGTGGGATCTGATGCTATCTCCATGTGGTACTGTCAGGATTCAGTTAAATTGTAGGACACTCAGCTGGTGTCACAGAGAATCACTTGGTGTGGGAAAAATCCCACAATCTGGTGTCAGAAGTGTGAGTATTATGAGTGATAGTAAAGGAGGCATTGAGGAGGAAAGATTGGGTTTTTCAATGCAGGCACTTACTATCTGGACTGCTGCCGGAGAGCTCCCTGGTAAGTCGGGGCTTAGGCTGTTGACTGCACAGTCAACCCCTATTGGGGTGTGCAGGGAGAGACTGGACAGACAGGGAGTTGTGTGGAGTGGCACAGTGGTGCCCAAAGAGGAGGAGTGGGCAAGGTGACATACTGGGATGCTGGAAAAATACTGACGAGTGCTTTGGGTTAGGGTATCCCCATTAGTAGACCCTGAGACAAGGATTTGGTGTGACTAGTTTTATTTGGAAGGTGAAGAAAACACTGGGAGGGGGATGGGCAAGGATGACAGTCAATGAAGTCTGCATTATCAGCAGGCTACAGGACTTCCCTGGTGGCCCAGTGGCTAAGGCTCCTTGCTCCCAGTGCAGGGGTCAGGGTTCCATCCCTGGTCAGGGAACTGGATCCCACATGCTGCAACCAAGAGTTCACAAGGCATAACTAAAGATCCCGGATGCTGCAACTAAAGATCTTACGTGCCACGATGAAAATCGAAGATCCTGTGTGCTATAACTAAGATCTGGCACAGCCAAATAAACAATATTTAAAAAAAAAAAAAAAAGCTTACCACTGTGGACAACTTGACTTTAATTGCACTGGAAAAAATTCTGAAAGCCTGTGTAAGACATGCCCCTCAAAGTTATATCCCACAGAGGGTGAGGGAGCTGGGTGTCTATATTTCAACTTTGATTGGTCCACAGCTTGAGAGCAGCTCCTGAAGGGTATTAATTCCGTGGCTCTTCCAACCTTCCATGAAAGCAAGCCTTCCATGGCACCAGAGAACCTTCTGCTCCATCATAAGTAGATGTCCCTTTTCAGTGTATGTGATGTTGGTAACACACAGTATTTTGGTATCTCACAGCAAAGTACTTGAGAACTGCCCAATTTAAAGTAGTACACAGGTTTTTCTTATATTCCTAACTTGCTGACTTTCTCTATGGTGACAGTGACTCTGAGTTGTGTGGTAAGTTAAAGATATATTTTTAAATTATATTTATTCTATAAGATAAAGCAGTCTTCAAACAAGTTTTATTGTGTATATTTTTTAAACTTTTTTATTTTGTATTAATTTTTGATTTACAGAAAAGTTGCAATGATAGTAGAGTTCTCATATCCCCTTCGCCCAACTTCCTCTGTTAATATCGTCTACATCACCATAGTGAAGCGAAGTGAAGTGAAAGTCACTCTCTTGTGTCTGACTCCTTGTGACCTGATGGACTATACAGCCCATGGAATTCTCCAGGCCAGAATACTAGAATGGGTAGCCTTCCCCTTCTCCAGGGGATCTTCCCAACCCAGGGATCAAACCCAGGTCTCCCACATTGCAGGTGGATTCTTTACCAGCTGAGCCACAAGGGAAGACCCATAACCATAGTATAATGATCAAAAATAAGAAATTAATATTGGCATAATATTAACTGAACCACAGACCCTACTTGAATTTCACCAATTTTAACACTAATGTTGCTTTTCTTTCCAAAATCCTGTCTAGGTTCCTACATTGCATTTAGCTGTTTTCTCCTTTGTTGCTGCTGTTGTTCAGTCACTAAGTCATGTCAACTCTGCGACCCCATGGACTGCAGGACACCAGGCTTCCCGTCCCTTCAGTATCTCCCGGAGTTTGCTCCTTAGTTTCTCCTAAGCTGTAAGGGTTTATTGAAATACAATTAACACATAATCAACTGCACATATTAGAAGTGTGCAGTTTGGTTAGTCTTGACATTTGTATGGATATACACAGCTGTTTGTTCCTTGGCTTATTGATGGGCATTTGGGTTGTTTCCAGTTTGGGGCTACCACAAATGAAGTGGCTAGGAACATTTCTGTACAGTCTTTGTACAGACACATGCTCTCCTTTCTCTTGGGTAACTCTCAGGAAAGGAATGACTGGATCATGTGGTTGGTATATGGTTAACTTTTTAACTTGCCAAACTGTTTAAAAAAAAAAAAACAACAACTCATTTTAAAAATTTAGACTTGGGTGTGGTTTCTCCTTATTCTCCTGGGGTTATGATTCTCCTTTCATGCTGGTTGTAGGGCAACTTGAGATCTCATTTTGGGGTCTGTTCCCCATTACAGACAGTTATTCATTTTTTTAAATCTTAATTCTATTGTTAAGGTCACACACGTGGTTAATCTTGCTCCATCATTTTTCTTTGATAAAAAACTATCCCTGAGCTTAGTGGATTTTGGGGGGCGGGGGCCACACTGCAAGGCATGTGGCTCTTAGTTCCCCAACCAGGGATCTAACCTGCACCCCTTGAAATTGAAACGAGGAGTCTTAACCACTGGTTCACCAGGGAAGTCCCTTGCCAAACTTTTCCAAAGTGGTTTATAACACATATTACTTTGGTATCTCATGGCAAAGTCCTTTATCAGATATATTTTCTCCCACTTTGTGGCTTATCTTTCCATTCTCTTAACAGTGTCTTTGAAGAATAAATTTTAAAAAATTTAATTAAGTCCAATTTAACTATTTGTTCATACCGTACCAAAGTAGGATCTATAAAAGAACAAATACAGTTGACCCTTGAATAGTATGGGAGTTAGGGTCTCTGACCCTCTGTGCAGTCAAAACGATGTATAACTTTAGAGTCAGTCCTCTGTATCCACAGATCGCTCACACTTGAGCTGCCGGACCCACACAGCTCAACCTTTGTTGTTCAAAGGTCTACTGTTCATTTATATCTAAGAAATTTCTGCCTAACCCAAAGTCCAAAAGTTTTCTTCCCATGTTTTCTTCGGGAAGTTTTGTAGTTTAGGTTTTACATTTAGGACTGTGATTCATTTTGACTTTTTTTTTTCTATGCTGTGAGTCACTGATTACAATTCATTGTTTTTTACATATTGATATTTGATAGTTATAGCACCATTTGTTGAAAAAACTATTCTTTTACCACTGAATTGTTTTTGTACCTTTGTTGAGAATCAGTTGTCCATAGATAAGTGGGTCTGTTCCTGGATTCTTCATTTTATTAATTCGTCTATCCTGATCCCATTCCACACCAGGGAGGAGTAAGTTAATGTTTGTCCTCCAGCTTTACTCATTTTTTTCAAAGTTATTTTGGCTATTTTCTGTCTGTTGTTTTTCCATATAAGTTTTAGGAGCATCTTGTCAGTTTAAAAAATATTACTGGGACTGATCAGTATTGAATTAAATCTATAGATGATATAGGGGAACTGACATCTTAAGAACAGAGTTTTTGATCCATGATTATGGTATATCTCTCCTTTTATTTAGGTCTTCTTTAATTTCTCTCAGAAGCTTTTTAAAGCTTTCACTGTATGAATCTTACACATCTTTCGTCAGATTTATACCTAGGTATTTCACATTTTGATGTTATTATATATGGCATTTTCAATTTCTATTGCTAGTGTACAGAAATTGTTGATTTGAGTATATTGATCTTATTTCCTGAAACACTGCTGACTTATTAGACCTGGTGTGCACCTAGTTTGGCTTATCAGCCTTTTTGAGGATTCAACAGGACTTTTTTTTCGTAGACAATGCACCTGTGAATAATAACAGTTTTACTTCTTCCGAAACAGTCGTTTTGACATGAGCGAGGAAGTAACTGCTTTTCTGTAAAGCACCCATGCTCTTAAGGTGTCTGAAGTATTTTTATCATGATGTGGGTTTTGTGACTGAAGCCTTGAGCCTGTCTCCTTTTCCCTAAGAATAGCACACTCCTGCCATCCCACCCAATCTCTCTCTGTTCGAAAACAGTGAGGGCAGAAGCTCAGGATACTGTGACCAACTTGTGCAGACCTACCACTGGGCTGGACTGGCATGCCCGTGAGGTCTGACTTGAGGGGTGTAACTGATTGTTCCCAATGGCTGCATGTTCCCAGGAGGTCAGCAACTTCTTATGGCATTTGGCCCTGCCAAGCTTCCAGAAGCATCCTGGGATGGAGATGGAGTATTCCCAGAGAGGGCATACAGCTGCCTTAGGACATATGCTACACTCTGCCAACTCTCTTTGGATTTTACTGAACAGGGAGTCAGCATTTTGGCTTTAGAATAGGAGGGGTTCCAAGAGGGTCAACCACATCCCACTCCTTTAGTCCATCTGCTATCTGGCTCCCGTGTTCATGTCACTGGCCAATTTGAATTCTCAGGATAATCGATCTCTGGTATCAAAAGATATCCAGTCTTGCTGTCCCAGAAGACACCGTGACCTTCTGGTAGGTGTCTCCAGCAAAAGTGACCCCACCACACCCTTCCCCCTCTCCCAGGCACCCCCATGTGTCCTTTCTCCAAGAACCCCCATTCCCACTCCTACCCTCCCACCCCCAGATTCGTCTTCAGGCTTTCAGGTCCTCCAGTCACTGCAGGTTGTCCTTCACGGGCAGCTTTAAGGATCTGAATTATGATCCACAGTTGGCACACACTTCCCCTTAGTAAAAGGTGTGATTCTTTCCCTTTAAAAAGACACAGAGAAAGAGAAAATGAAACTGGTCCCTGGGAAGGATGTGAGCCCCCCATCCATGGAGAGGCACCTGTAGGGGAGGAACAGGTACCTATTGGTTGTACTTCCCAGGGGAACCTACACTGACTGAGAGGCCAAACTGATGACCTCTAGAGTTTTTCCAACAAAACAGCCTGGTTCTAAGGGCAGTCCTCTGCTAGGTACCTACTTTGGCTTATCAGACCCTCAACTGGTTTGTAAGAACTTCAAACACAAAATCCTAGTGCCTAAAAGATCATTCCAATAAGGACACTGAGGGTCAGAAAAATGAAAGAATTTGCCTAAGGTCACCCTGATGCCCAGGATTCCAGCCCAGAGCCCCTGACCACGGTCTAGCATTCTTCCTATTGCTCGGATTCTTTCCTGAGAGTGGAACACGTGAAGACTCTTCTCTGGTTCACTCTCAGTAACCATTGTGAAGGAGGCATTTCATAAGAACTCCTTGCCTTGTGTGTCTAACAGTGTCTGCCAGCCATTACGGCATACACGTGTGTGTGTCTGCTCGTTGTCTGTCTTCCCCACCAAGACATAAACTTGATGAAGGCAAGACTTCGATTTCTTTACTGATATTTCTTCTGTATTGTATTGCCTACACTGTTTCAGGTAGTGTCCACCTTGAAAGGTGGTGTCCACAAATATCTGTCAGAGGAAGGAAGGCAGGAGGGAGGGCTCAGAGGGCCACAGAGGCCTTTACAGCCATCTGGTGGGTCTCCAGGCCTTCTGCTTTTAACTCCTCCCCAGTCTACCGCCCTGGCCTGTTCAGAGCCTCGGCTCTCACCTGACGCTAAGACAGCCTCCTTGCCTCCGTTCAGCCCCATCCCACTCCTCCACCCACAAGGCCACAGAGCACCTCTTTAAAACACAAGAGCTACTTCCTGTTAAGCCCCTTTTGAATGTCCAAAAGAAAATATTTGCAAAACACATACCTGATAAAGGATGCATGCCTAGAATATATAAAGGACTTTCAAAACTTAATACGAGAAAATAAGCAACCATTTTTTAAAATGTTTAAGAGATATGGAGGAAGTACATGAAAAGATGTCCAACATCTTGTCATTAAAGAAATGCAAATGCAAGCCACAAGGAAATACCCCTATTAGGCTGTCTAAAGCTGGAAGCAAAAAGGGCCTTATAATATTAAATGTAGGACAATTAGATCCTACATATATTTTTGGTGGAAATACAAACTCGTACAACCATTTCAGAAAATAGTCTGGCAGCTTCTTATTAAGTTTTACATATATTTACCAAGTGAGCTAGATATTCTACACTAGACATTCATCAAAGAAGAATGAAAGCATGTGTCTACATGAAGACCTATATGGGACTGCTTGTAGAACTTTATCCAAAATTGCCCAAGCTGAGAACAACCAAATGTCCCTCTCCTTGAAAGTGTGTAAGCTGTGGTACATCCATTCAATGGAACATAAGTCAGCATTAGAAAGGAACAAACTGCTGATCCAAGCAACAACATGGATGAATCTCAAGAACAATGCAAAATGAAACATACAAAATTCTATATACAGCATGATTCCATTTATACGACACTCTGGAAAAGGCAGAACTATAGTGTTGGTAATCGTATCAGTAGTTGCTCGGAACTGGGAAAGGGGGAGGAAACTGACCATAGATGGCACAAGGAAACTTTTGAGGGCGATGGTCATAGTCTATATCTCGCTTATTTTGATATGACTATATGCATTTGTCAAAACTCACCGAACAGGAAAACATTTATACAGCTGTATACCTAAAAAGGATGAATTTTACTGGCTGTAGGTTGTACTATTATAAATCTTTTACAGAAGTTCTTCTGTGGCTTCTCACAGGTCAGATAAGTCGGAGCAGCTTAGCTTCAGAATCAAGGCCTCTAGGAACTGACCTAGCCAACCCCACCAGGCTTATTCTCTGCGATTGCCCTTTACACACTGCATACATCATCCAAAATGAACCGTCCAGTGTTTTCCAGACATGCCCTGAGATTTTTTGCTTCCTTTCCCTTGCTCATGCACTTTCCTCCTCTCTAATTTTTTTGCTCTTCCCTGAAAGAAGTGAACCCTCGTGCAAAGAACATAGCTAGGAGCCCTAGGGAAAGGGGACTCTGCACTGAACTTCCTGAGTCCTCTGTCCAAACTTCCAAATCTCCACCAAAATAGCATGCACAGAGGCCTAGGAGGTAAAAGGGAGTGACCAGGTATGGACGGGGGGGAGGAGGAAGAGAATGCGGATCATGGTGAAGGCTATTTGTTGCCTTAGCCTTCCTAGGCTCAAAGGGTCCTCCCTCCTGGTCTCATCCTCCAGAAGGCTATAGGCTTAACAAACTTCCCCTACAGCCTGGATGTAGAAAAATCCTGGGCCCTCCTGCCTCACCCTCCTCCTCATATTGCCCTATAACTCTAGAGAAGGGGTTGAGTGCCCTCCCCAGAAAGCTGGGAGCCTCTCTGGGACAGAACTGCTGTCTCTCTGATTCTATTCTACAATGTCCTAGTAGCCAGGATACACCTGGCATTTAGTAAGTGCTCAATTAATTTTTGAAGACTGCACACATGAATGCTATTTCCCAGCAGCAACTTTAGGAAATCCCTTTCTCTCTCTCTGAATTTCAGTGGACCCAATTGAAAAATATTGAGAGTAATTCCTACCTTTTAAAGTTACTGTATAGACTTCCCTGGTCCAGTGATTAAGAATCTGCCTTGCAATGCAGGGGACATGGGTTTTATCCCTGGTCGGGGACCTAAGATCCCAAATGCCAAGGAGCAACTAAGCCTATGCACCACAACTACAGAGTCCGTGCACTGCCATGAAAGAACCCACATGGCTGAACAAAAGATCTTGCAGGCTGCAACTAAGACCCGACACAGACACATAAATAATGAATAAATATTTAAAGCTACTGTGTACAGTAAATACATATAAAATCACTTTCAATATTATAAACTCCAATAATATAAGAATTTATTATTATTATTATTATAAAAATGGATATTTATGATTCAGTTTCAGATTCCTGGACAAGGAATGGGACTTCAGTTTAAACTGTTAAAAAGTCAGTATGCCTACTCAAGTAATCATGAGGAAGTATTGATGTCTGCCATTCACTTCAAATTTTATCAAATTGTAAGATAATTATTGGGAGTAACATGTAAATTTGGCCTGGAGTATAAAACAAAGCAGGTCAAAGGCTAACGGAGTTCTGCCAAGAGAAGGCACTGGTCATAGCAAACACCCTCTTCCAGCAACATAAGAGAAGACTCTACACATGGACATCACAAGATTGTCAATACTGAAATCAGATTGATTATATTCTTTGCAGCCAAAGATGGAGAAGCTCTACACACTCAGCAAAAACAAAACTGGGAGCTGACTGTGGCTCAGCTCATGAACTCCTTATTGCCAAATTCAGACTTAAATTGAAGAAAGAAAGGAAAACCACTAGGCCATTCAGGTATGGCCTAAATCAAATCCCTCACAATAGTGGAAGTGACAAATAGATTCAAGGGATTAGATACGATAGAAAGAGTGCCTAAAGAACTGTGGACGGAGGTTTGTGACATTGTACAGGAGGCAATGATCAAGACCATCCCCCAGAAAAAGAAACGCAAAAAGGCAAAATGGTTGTCTGACGAGGGCTTACAAATAGCTGAGAAAAGAAGAGAAGCTAAAGGCAAAGGAGAGAAGGAAAGATATACCCATTTGAATGCAAAGTTCCAAAGAATAGCAAGGAAAGATGAGAAAGCCTTCCTCAGTGATCAGTGCAAAGAAATAGAGGAAAACAACAGAATGGGAAAGACTAGAGATCTCTTCAAGAAAAGTAGAGATACCAAGGGAATATTTTATGCAAAGATGAGCCCAATAAAGGACAGAAATGGTATGGACCTAACAGAAGCAGAAGATATTAAGAAGAGGTGGCAAGAATACACAGAAGAACTCTACAAAAAAGATCTTCATGACCCAGATAATCACGATGGTGTGATCATTCACCTAGAGCCAGACATCCTGAAGTGGGCCTTAGGAAGCATCACTATGAACAAAGCTGGTGGAGGTGACAGAATTCCAGGTAAGCTACTTCAAATCCTAAAAGATGATACTGTGAAAGTGCTGTACTCAATATGCCAGCAAATATGGAAAACTCAGCAGTGGCCACAGGACTGGAAAAGATCAGTTTTCATTCCAATTCCAAAGAAAGGCAATGCCAAAGAATGTTCAAACTACTGCACAATTGCACTCATCTCACACACTAGCAAAGTGATGATCAAAATTCTCCAAGCCAGGCTTCAACAGTATGTGAATCGTGAATTTCCAGATGTTCAAGCTGGATTTAGAAAAGGCAGAGGAACCAGAGATCAAATTTCCAACATCCACTGGATCATTGAAAAAGCAAATGAGTTCCAGGGAAAACATCTATTTCTGCTTTATTGACTACAGCAAAGCCTTTGACTGTGTGGATCACAGCAAACTTTGGAAAATTCTTCAAGAGATGGGAATTCCAGACAACCTGAGAAATCTGTATGCAGGTCAAGAAGCAATAGTTAGAACTGGACACGAAACAACAGACTGGTTCCGAATCAGGAAAGGAGTACGTCAAGGCTATATATTGTCACCCTGCTTATTTAACTTATATGCAGAGTAAGTACATCATGAGAAATGCTGGGCTGGTTGAAGCATAAGCTGGAATCGAGATTGCCAGGAGAAATATTGATAACCTCAGATATGCAGATGACACCACCTTTATTGCAGAAAGCTAAGAAGAACTAAAGAGCCTCTTGATGAAAGTGAAAGAGGAGAGTGAAAAAGTTGGCTTAAAACTCAACATTCAGAAAACGAAGATCATGGCATCTGGTCCCATCATTTTATGGCAAATAGATGGGGAAACAATGGAAATAGTGACAGACTTTATTTTTTTGGCCTCCAAAATCACTGCAGATGGTGACTGCAGCCATGAAATTAAAAGACGCTTGCTCCTTGGAAGAAAAGCTATGATCAACCTAAACAGCATATTAAAAAGTAGAGACATTATTTTACCAACAAAGGTCAGTCTAGTCAAAGCTATAGTTTTTCCAGTAGTCATGTATGGATGTGAGAGTTGGACTATAAAGAAAGTTGAGCACCGAAGAATTGATGCATTTGAACTGTGGTGTTGGAGAAGACTCTTGAGAGTCCCTTGGACTGCAAGGAGATCCAACCAGTCCATCCTAAAGGAAATCAGTCTTGAATATTCAATGGAAGGACTGATGTGGAAGCTGAAACTCCAGTACTTTGGCCACCTGATGCAAAGAACTGACTCATTGGAAAAGACCCTGATGCTGGGAAAGATTGAAGGCAGGAGGAGAAGGGGATGACAGAGGATGAGCTGGTTGGATGGCATCACCAACTCAATGGGCATGAGTTTGAGTAAACTCCGGGATTTGGTGATGGACAGGGAGACCTGGCGTTCTGCAGTCCATGGGGTCACAGAATCGGACACAACAAAGCGACTGAACTGAACTGAAGATAATTAGAGATGGGTAGAAGGATGATACCCATCCTGGGCTTCCCTGGTGGCTCAGATGGTGAAGCGTCTGCCTGCAACGCGGGAGACCTGGGTTCGATTCCTGGGTTGGGAAGATCCCCTGGAGAAGGAAATGGCAATCCACTCCAGCACTCTTGCCTGGAAAATCCCATGGACGGAGGAGCCTGATAGGCTACAGTCTGTGGGGTTGCAAAGAGTCGGACACGACTGAGTGACTTCACTTTTCAAAAGGATGATAGACAATAGACAGGTGAGTAATAGATGGGTAGATAGAAAGATATGTCAGAAAGCAAGAAGAGTGAAACATTAATGACTGGAATATAAGTGATGCATGTATAGGGATACACTGCAAAATCCTTTCTATTTTGGTGTATGTTTAAAAGTTTTCATAATAGAACATCAACTGAAAAACTTAAGAAAAATAAGCTTCTGACAGATTGAACTGGATGTTTCCTTGCATAGAGTTATCCAGACTCTGAACCATTTCATCAGAGTCTATTCCTTTAACAAATATGCATTGAGCTCCTTCTATGCGTGCCAGCTAGATACTGGAGTTGGAGAATAGAGAAGTTCTGTTCAGTAGGGACCACAGGCATATGAATAAATAATTAAAATATGATGGGAAAATGCTCCAATCTGGGAAGGCTCAAGAGGCTGAAAATAAAGAGACGTCATCTGGAAAAATCAGGGAAGGCTTCATATTTAAGTGAAGTTGTAGAAGATAAATAGGAATTTTCCAGATAGAAACTAAGAGAAGAGTGTTTCAAAACAGATCACAGTGTGGTTAAAGCACAGAGAGTGGTACACAGCGTGGCCTGGCCGGAGTGCAAAGTGGGCATGTCCACACAGCCAGAGGGTGGCCAGATGGAGTAAGGCAACCAGGTTGTAAGAGCCAGACAGGTGACCGGGGGTGGGGGGGAACTTGGTCCATTGGTTGGTCAACCACATTTTAGAAGCAGCTATGGTGTGCCCAGGTCTAAAAAATGAAGAACAAAAGGCTGCCTTTCCCACACAGGAGTCAAATCCCAGGCTGCCTAGCTGGAAACCCAGAACCTGCGGTTTGGCAGGAAGAAGCAGGTGAGGCTTGGGAGTGACAGATGAGAAAGATTGGCTGTCACTACACTCCAGAAGGAGATTTTACAACTCTTCCGCACACATGCACCCTCCCTCGCCTGGACTGAAGACAGCAAACTGTTCGAGGCCATGTTGTGTTGCTACCCAGTCGTAAGTTGCTCAGTCATGTCCAACTCTTTGCGACCCTATGGATTACAGCTTGCCAGGCTCTGCTGTCCATGGGATTCTCTAGCAAGAATACTGGAGTGGGTTGCCACACCCATGGCCTCTCGAAACCTGCCAAGGAGGAGATGCTGACGTTCAGGGTCTGACTCAGAGCCCTGGTCCCCACCCTGCCTGCTATTTGGCTGCGGGCCTCTGAGCCATTTGCATCACCTCTACCCCTCTGTACCTCATTTTCTCCCTATATGGGAAGATAGGAGGAGGGCATGGCAACCCACTCCAGTATTCTTGCCTAGAGAATCCCATGGACAGAGAAACCCAGTGGGCTACAGTCCATGGGGTTGTTAAGAGCTGGACATGACTGAAGCAACCGAGCACACATGCACACACATGCAAAGATAGCCCTGACAATCCCCATAGTCTGTGAACTCTACATTTCTCCACCCACACACACTGGATTGTGGTTACCACTCTGGAGCCAAAGGCAGGGATTAACAATAGCACATCAACACAGAGGAGCTGTGAGGGTCCAATGAGAAAGCCTGGCACCCCACTCCAGTACTCTTGCCTGGAAAATCCCATGGATGGAGGAGCCTGGTAGGCTGCAGTCCACGGGGTCGCTAGGAGTTGGACACGACTGAGCGACTTCACTTTCACTTTTCACTTTCATGCACTGGAGAAGGAAATGGCAACCCACTCCAGTGTCCTTGCCTGGAGAATCCCAGGGACGGGGGAGCCTGGTGGGCTGCCGTCTATGGGGTCGCACAGAGTCGGACACGACTGAAGCGACTTAGCAGCAGCAGCAGCAGCAGCAATGAGAAAACCTGCATCCTTCCAGACTCCATTTGTTCTCATTAATTCTTCTGCCTTAAATTTACTCTAATTTTTTTAAGCTTCTAGAATCAAATGATTGCTTCTGTTGGTTTCAATCTTTCTTATTTAATACTAAAAGCAATTAAAACTATGAATTCTAAAACTATGAATTTTGACAATATTATATAGGTTTTGATACAGAGTTTTCATTGCAATTGACTTCTAAATGAACTATAATGTCAAACTAGATTTTCTCTTAGACCCAAGAACTTTGAAGAATTCTTACTATTTTCCAAGTACTTGGTTTTGAGGGTTATCCTTTTATTGTTAAGTCTTGTTTTATTGTACTTTGTTTAGAAAGAGTAACCTAAAATTATCTATATAGGGTATTTTTAATTTAGATATTTTTAATGAGATCTTCTTAGAAGATCAACTTTTATTAATGTTCCATGAGTATCTGAAAATAATGTGGAGTAAAACATACCTATTCAAATCCTCCAAATAAATATTTATGTCCTTATCTGTCAAATTTTCAGACAGGTCTATTAAGAATTCCCATTATGACTGTGCAAGTTTGTCACTGGTATTTTGGGTGTGTGAAGGTTCATTGTGTTTATAACTGCAACTACTTGTCTTTGTAGGAGAAGGCGATGGTACCCCACTCCAGTACTCTTGCCTGGAAAATCCTATGGACAGAGGAGCCTGGTGGGCTGCAGTCTGTGGGGTCGCTGGGAGTCGGACACAACTGAGCGACTTCACTTTCACTTTTCACTTTCATGCATTGGAGAAGGAAATGGCAACCCACTCCAGTGTCCTTGCCTGGAGAATCCCAGGGACGGGGGAGCCTGGTGGGCTGCCGTCTATGGGGTCGCACAGAGTCGGACACGATGAAGCGACTTAGCAGCAGCAGCAGCAGTCATCTTTGTCCCATTTAGTATTTTGCCTTAAATTCTATTTTGCTTGGTATTTGTATTACCACTTTTTCTTTTTGCTGTTTGAGAATGAGAATGCCTCCATCCTGGTAAATCACAGCTAGATATATTCTTATATTTCATGTCATCTTCTCCTTTCTTGGGCTCTTATGCTAATTCATTTTTCACTTGATTGGAGTATATCCCCCAGTAATATTTTCAGAAAAGATATATTTGGTATACATCCCAAATCCCTGTGCATCTCTATTTGCACATGAATGATGGTTTGGCTACACAGAGAATTCTACAGCCTCAAGTCTTTTTCATGTTGTATAAACAGTGTTTTCTATCATTCATGTTTCAGAGGAGCGGCCCAAAATATGTCTGATTGCCTTTTATTTAGATTGTAGGTTGTCTTCTTAGGTCTCATTTTTGTAAGATTTTTATTTTACCTTTGAAACTCAGAAATTTCACTACATTTTTAGTGGACTGAATGCATATATTAACCCCCATCCCTCCTGAAATCTCACTAAAACAGGAGTAAAGGAATACAAATTTGAAATCATGTACCCACAAGGACAAAAAGAATAGAAGCAGCAGCAGTAAGAATATTTTGGAAGTTGAAAAGCAGATGGAAGAACAGTAACTATGTTAACATACTCAAGAACACTAAATCCCAAGGCAGCAGAAGTTAAAACTAAGAATTCCCTCACCCCAAAAACCCAGGTACTGGCAGCGCCTGGTACCTCTGGCAGTGGGAGTGAAAGCAGAACCAAAACAGGGCTACTGATGGAAAGTCTGTGTAATATCAGCTTCCCTCTCCACTCTCTGCAGCCAGAGGAGAGCCCTTAATAAATGAAGACTGCAGAATTGATTCTCTGGAGACAGAGAAGTTCTCTGTACAGGATGACACCAAGCAGAGTCAATGTTATGAGTATCCTATTTATTAATAAAACAGGGAATCAAATGGGAGTTCGGTCACTAAATATTGAGACCTCTAGGTTCTTCTCCCCAGCATAAAGCTCTGGCACCCAGGTTTACATCTCCCAGAACTTTCTCTGGCCAAGGCCAAGAGGAAAACATCTAACATCACTGACATTGAAATTCCCCCAGTGAAAATACCCAGCTTGGTCATGTTACGGTTAAACCCATGAACAGGTGCTCCAGGGGGAGAACGAAAACTGCCTCAGAGTCTTCAGCAGGATGTTCAGTTGGACATGAGTGCACAGTTAAGGATCACCAGAGGGGCTTCCCTGGTCCAGCGGTTAAGAGTCCACCTTGCAATGCACGGGACACCGGTTCAATCCCTGGTCCTGAAAGAGTCCACACGACTCGAGGCAACTAAGCCTGTGTGCCACAAGTACTGAGCCCACATTCTAGAGCCCCTGAGCCACAACCTCTGAAGTTTGTGCACCCCAGAGCCCATGCTCTGCAACAAGAGAAGCCATTGCAATGAGAATACCGCACACTGCAACTACAGACTAGACCCCACCCTCCGCAACTAGAGAAAGCCCATGTGCAGCCACGAAGACCCAGTGCAGCCAATAAATAAATGAATTAGAAAAGTGATTACCAGATATTTGAGAACATTTTTTCGTATGGAAGACTGAGGCCAAAACAAACACACGGGGAAAAAAAGAGAGAGAGAGACAATGACAGGAAAACTTGTCTTAATAATATCTTCAAAGGATAAGAAAGCATTGTGTCCATGAAATAAAAGCATGCTGTTACTAAAAGGGACATTCAGAAGACAAACATAACTCTTAGAAATTCAAATATGAACTCAGAAATGAAAACCTCAGTGAATGAATGAGAGAATATTTCTCGTCACCTGAAAACAGCTCAGTCGTACCCAGGGCAGAACCAAGCACAGACTAGGCTTTTCAAATGAACCAATAAATGAAACAGCATATAAAGAAATCTTTCTTCCCAATGTATTACCTACCTTCTGTGCTGCATAGCACAGTCCTCCATACCCAAGAGCCCAACTGAGTCAGGACTTCACGAACAATGAACTTGAGCCCCAGGGAGAATCATATACCAGCCTGACCATCAGACTTTCACAGGTATCTGCTGATTAGCTCCCATTCAGTAACATTCATAAGCCTTAATTATACCTGGCCATGTCCTACAGGGTATAAAGCATTCCCCTTTTACAGATGAAAAACCTGAGGTCTAAAAGACAAAGGTGACTCTTGGCTGGAGACAGGTCTACAAGGAGAACCCATAATTTGTGTGGTCAGCTTCAAGAGTTCCTGTTTTTGTTGTTGTTGTTGTTTTTTATTCTAATGATAAAAGTCACGTTTATTTGGAAAAATTCAAACATTTCAGAAATAAAACAAGGCAGAATGCCAAAGACCCTCCAGGTTTAACTATGGTCAGCATTTTGGGGCCTAGTCCTCCATAGTGCTATCTATGCATAGGGCAGTGCATTTTTAAAAAATAAGGTGAAATTCCTCCCTTTCCTTTATACATTTAATATGCCACTATAATTGAATGTTAAATAATATCCACAAAAAGGAACTGGTGTTATATCAAGCTAGTCAGAATCTCCAAGGTATAAAAAAATGATTTGCTTGGAGTGGGGGAGAATTTTCTATTACAGTACAATCATTATATCATAAAATTAACCACATTTAGTGCATTCACACTGTTATGAGGATTTCTTTAAGTCTAATAAACAAAGAATTTCCAAATAAAGGAGCCATTACCTTTAAAGACACTACTTTAAAAACATTTGCCAAAAATTCTCACTTTGGCAATGCGTCTTTAATGGATTGTTATTCTATTTTTTAAAATATTCACACAAACTTACTCTTTCAAACAAAGTTTATAATAAATTTATTCAATTCACCCTACCAACCCCCTTACAATTTGATAAAAATGGCATTAAATGTGTACATCAATGGGAAGAATTACTATTTTTCCAATATCATCTTCCCACCCATGAACATGGTATTCTCTCCAGTTATTCAGGCCTTTTTTCAATATCTTTTAGTAAAGGTTTCTATATTTTTTTTTCATTTAAGTCTTAAATATACTTATTAAGTTTATCCCAGTGCATTTTATTGTTTGCGTGCCTAATAGGAATGGAATCCTGTTCTTCTTCTCAATTAAGTTTTCTATTTGTTGTGGTAGCAGAGGAAACTTTATACACATTACAGCACTAGCTTCCCTGGTGTTACCGTTTTAAAATGAACTCTCGGATTTATTTAGGTAAACACACATATCATTATAAATTGTGATGATTTTGCTCCTTTATTAATATTTTTATTCCTTGTCTTACTATGTTTGCTAGAAACTCCAGAACAATGTTGAACATTCCCAGTGATATAAGCATCTCTGTTTTGTTCTTGACTTCAGGAGAAATCTTTAGTATTTTACTCTCACATTTAATGTTTTTGACCTCCTCTTTCAAAACTCCCACCCTCCCTCAGGACTCAACTGTCTCCCTATTTCTCTACAGTCTGTATCAAATATCTGTCTGAGTAGAAGCTTTTCCTTGGGTCTTTAGACAACAGAGGGTGGTTTAAGCCGTTGTGGTTTCTTTTCCTGGATCATGTGCACTTCCAGCCTCTGTAAAAACTTAACCCTTGTATTAACAAGACAGAATTCTGTCAAGGTACTGCAGAAGCTAAGGGCAAGGGTTAAACATGCCTACAGAGTGTCATCCACAGGGCAGGGCGCATGTACATGCATGATCTTCTTTAACACTTAACGCAGACTCTACAATGTGGTAATTTTGTTCACTCTCACTTTTCAGATGAAAGTCTGTCTCCAAGTAACATGTCTCATGCCACATAGCTGTGTAGGAGACACAGAATTCTGAGCCAGGTTAAAAGGGAAATCCTATAACTCGCACAGGCCTAAATGTTGGGTGTTTTAACAGTGGTGAAGGGACAAATTTGTACCGGAAGGGAGGCAGATGTGCAGGGGGAGAAAGCTGAGGGTCCAGTGGGAGTGGGCCATCCTTCTCTCCTCTAGAGCCCTTTGCTGAGCAAACAGTATGTAGGATGGGGCTTTGCTGACAGGTTGCAGGGGAGGGTTGGCCTTGCCAGAATCAGAGCATCACACTCTTCCCAGCTCACCATACCCCAAACCCTTACATGGGCACTGGTGTGTGGAAAGGGCCCTGAACTAGAAAGAAAGGCCTGGAGCCTAGCCGCAGCTCTATCACCATCAGCTGTGTGACCTTGGGCAAGTTGCTGCACTCTCGGGTCCTGGTTCAACACCTGTAGAAGAAGGCTAGCCACCTTGTTTAGAAAGGGCAACACACTTTTGCACACGAAAATAGTCCGCGTGGCTTTCAGTTAAACAAGGAAGATGAATCTGTGCATTTACTTCTATTCCTTCCTGCAATTCACTGAATGAACTATAAAGGAGTTGTTTTTAAACAGACGAGCAAGAAAGGGAGAAGAGGTATCAGGGGACAAGGATGTTTACAATTTTAAGGAAATGCAAAGTGCAGGGAGTCATGAGCAGAGCTGAGAGGGCCTAAGAGCAAGCTGCCTGCAGCAGGCAAGCCAATGAGAAGCTTGCCAGCTCCTGCCACAAACCCCAGAGATGCCCAGAAATTAGAGCCACAAGTATGTCAAAACGCAGGAGCGAAACTGCTGAAAACAAGAGGAAAGTCAGACCCTCTGCACCACACACACTTTGCCAACCCAGCAGGAGGCTGGAGGGTTATTACTGAGAAAGAGAGTCAGGGTGGCAGTGGGGGAGCTCAGTGGATGGTGGGCAGACAGGCACTATAGTAAGAATAGAGGGAGTAGGTGAAGTCCATATACTGACTGGGACTCCTCAACCCTCCTTCCCTTAAACACCAGCAATCACAGTCACCACCATCCCTACCCCTCAGGATATAGGATTCTTGTCTAGAGAAGCTAAAAGGTGCCACTGAAAATGCCTAGAAATATTGACTTTAGAGTCTCCCAATGAAATGACCAGATCACCATCTTCGCTCCCAGTGAAGCCCTACCCAGACCCATAGCATTTCTTAGTGCTTTCTTCTCAAATATGAACAAGTGAAAGAAAAAAGGGGAACTGGGAAGAAGTGGAGACAATGCAAGGAGCAAAAGGAAAAGGAAAGAAGACTGTCATTGTCGTCCTTAAATGAAAGAACACCCTGCATGCAGAACCAGGGGCTAGTAGAAGATAAAAATGCAATCCACACTGCAAAAGAACCCTCGGAAACTTAAAAAGATGAGATTCAAATTTTCAAAAGGCAACAGCAGGGTCTGAAATGTTTAAAAAAAAAATAGGACAAAAAAGGCAGAAATAAGAAACAAGGAAAAAAAGAACAGAGCATCAAGCCAGAATGTCTACCATTCATCTAAAAAAGAGAGGAGAGAACACAGAAGACAGGAAATCACCAAAGACAAAAACACAAAAAATTCTCCCAGAATAGAAGGTCCTAAGCTTCCAGAAGGAAGGAACGCATCAAGGACCCAAAACAATGGATGAAAATAAACTCACACTAGACCCATTATCTAAGACTTCCCTGGTGGCTCAAAAGGTAAAGAATCTGCCTGCAGTGCAAGAGACCTGGGTTCAGTCCCTGGGCTGGGAAGATCCCCTGGAGAAGGGAATGACTATCCACTCCAGTATTCTTGCCGGGAGAGTTCCATGGATAGAGGAGCCTGGCGGGCTACAGTCCATGGGATCACAAAGAGTCGGACACGACTGAATAACTAGCACTTTCACACTTTTTTCAGACCTGTTATCATGAAATTTCAGTACACAAGGGACAGAGGGACAGAAAGAGGATCCCACAAACTTCCAGATAGGAAGGTGCAGGTTGCCTACAAAGGACAGGAAAACCAAGATGGCATTGAAATTGTTAACAACCACGCTTGAAGGTCGAAGGCAATGGAGCAAAGCCTTCAAAATTCTCAGGGAAAATTATTTCCAACTAAAATTTTATTTCCAACCAAACTACTGATCAGCTGTGCAGGGAGGAAAAAGAATCTTTTTCAGGCATGCAGCCTATCAACAATGTCACCTCCCATTATCCTTTCTAAGGAAGCCATAAAAGCATGGGTGTCAATCAAGAAGGAAGACATAGGTCCACTTTGATTAAAGACACATATATATCTATATACAAAAGCTGGTTTTCCCTGAGAGATCTGGTCCCATGGAATATGGTCTTCATGCCCACACGAGAATTTCCAGCAATGGAATTTCCAATTCTTAAGTTCATGTTTATTCACCTTTTAACATTCCTGAAGTTGAGATTGCATGGCAACTGGTGGCACAGCATCTTAGTTTAGTAAAACATGGAGGCAGCTAACATTCACAGTTTGACAGTCAGCCATGGTATTTCATGCATATTTTTTCTTAGGTTTCCCAACTTCCTGAGATGAGTTTTACCAACCCCATTTTCAACACCAAGAAATAGACGCCCCGTGGTGACGGCACTCAAGGCAATCCTAGACTGTGTGGGTTGTGGGTGAGGGAGTCCGTGTCCATCGAGTTCCTTTCCTCCTTACCACCAGCTATGGACAGAGTATCTCACAGTCCTCCACTCATTTGACAGCTGAGGGAAATGAGGCTCAGAGAGGTTGATCGATGTGCCCTACCTCCCACAGCCAGTATGCATCAGAGCTGGCATCTGAACTCTTTCCATTGCCACAGCTGTTTGGCTGGCCCTAGGGACAGCAGCTGTGTTCCCATGGGAACCAAGCATGAGCACACCCCCGCCCAGCCCAGAGTAAGCCCCTCTGTGCCCTGGCCCTCTGCTGGAGCTCCAGCGACACTCACTGCATGATCATCTCCCGCACTGGGTCCGAGGGGTAGCGCTTGGATCCACCCATGAACAGGGACCGGTATCGCTGCCGACAGTCCTTTGTCTCCAACAGCTGAGTGTTGAGGTAGCGACCCACCCCTATGGGGTTCTGCACCAGAGAGAGGAGGCAGGACATTAGCAAGCTGGATGCCTGGCCTGGAGACTCAATCTCCAGTCTCCCCCCCCGTCTCCCTATTCCATCTGTTACAGATTGAATTATGTTCCCCAAAGAGATAGGTGGAGTCCTAACCCCCAGTACCTCAGAGTGTGAGCTTATCTGGAAATAGCTACAGGTATTACCGGCTAAGATGAGCTCATACTGGAGTAGGGTGTGTCCTTCCTCCAATGTGACCAGTGTCCTCATAAGCAGGGACACACAGTGGGGAGATGGCCATTCAAAATGGAGGCAGGGTCTGCAGCAAGGCATTTACAAGCCAAGCAGTTCCAAGCATCACCAGCCACCACCAGCAGCTTGAAAGAGGGCAGGAAGGATCTCCCCTACAGGTTTCAGAGGAAATGTGGTTCTGTCAATACCTGGATTTCAGACTTCTGGCTCCCAGAACTGTGAGAGGGTAAATTTCTGTTGTTTCAAGCCATCTGGTTTGTGATACTTTGTTATGGCAGCTTTGCTACCTTATGTAGGAAGTTAATACCCCATCCCTTGGACTGCAAGGAGATCCAACCAGTCCATTCTAAAGGAGATCAGTCCTGGATGTTCTTTGGAAGGAATGATGCTAAAGCTGAAACTCGAGTACTTTGGCCACCTGATGCGAAGAGTTGACTCACTGGAAAAGACTCTGATGCTGGGAGGGATTGGGGGCAGGAGGAGAAGGGGACGACAGAGGATGAGATGGCTGGATGGCATCACCGACTCGATGGACGTGAGTTTGAGTGAACTCTGGGAGTTGGTGATGGACAGGGAGGCCTGGCGTGCTGCAATTCATGGGGTCACAAAGAGTCGGACACGACTGAGCGACTGAACTGAACTGAACTGAATACCCCATCCCACCCAGAAACTTGGGTTGTAGGTATAAGAAGCCCTCGTGGAGAGGTTCAGAGGGGAGATGTTGCCTGTCCATTGTGACTAGTGAGGGCAGGAGGAAGGCAGGACAGGAACCCGCTATCCGTACAGAATCTGTCCCAAGGTCAGACTGGGTCTCCAAGTGATGACCCTCCCCCTGTAGGAGGTTCAAGCTGGAGGTGAGAAAAGGAAGACGTGGGGCCTTGACTGGCTCGACCTCACAAGAACAGAATAGGGCAGGGGGTACTGGCACACGGGGGCCGAGATATCACTGGGAGATGAAAAGGTGGAGCAGAAGGGGGAGAACTGGGGTCTGGGGATGCGAGATGGGGCAGGAAGAGCTTAGTGGCAAGATGTTCCCAGGGAAACCTGGAGAAATACACAGCTTAAAAATACACAGCTGCAGAGAGCGGAGGGGCAGGGGGTGGCGCCATCCACGCGGGAGCAGCAACCATGTCAGTTTCAGGAAGCTGTTCTGGGCCAGAGAAGCCCTGGGTTGTTGTTTTTTTTTCCTAAAACCAAGGCTTTTCCTTGTCCTAAACTGTAATAATGCGTCTGATTTTGGTTTCCTTGAGAGCTATATTTCTGTCTGTCACCTGTGTACTGGCCCCTGTGTTTCCCACTCTGGCCCACTCCTCACTCCCACTCCCCCAGTCTTTTTGGAGTTTGTGACGCTAATTTGAAATGGACAGTGTTCTCTTGAGAGCACGTGAGGTTGTTAAATTCCCGCTAGACATTTTTCTAACATGGCTCTAAGGTCCTTGTTGCCATTTGTGATAAGTGATAGGTAATTTATTGGAAACATGTGCATACATTTATATTCAGAGGAAATTATAGTTTGCACTGTCTATTAAAAGATCTTGACTGATTTAAAAAAAATACCCAGCTGTTTGGAAACAGGCAAAACTAACCTGTGCTAATGGAAGTCAGGACAGGAACCACCTGATGGGGACAGAGGTTGAGGGGGTGGCCCTGGGGGGCTGAAAACGTTCTTCAACCCTCTGGGGGACCATTGCACAATGAGTCCATTTTGTGACCTGTCGTGGAGCTACTCATTTAGGACTCGTGCTCATTTCTTTATGGTTATCAGACCACAGGAAAAGGCGGGCTTGGAAAGTGAAGGGCAGGAATGAGAAACAGAATACTCAATGCCATCTAGCAAATGCAGAAGGCCGGCACACGAGCTCAAGAGTGTGGCTGTCTTACAGGAACACCAACAAGCTGACAATGACATCTTACACGCGGGGCGGCTGCCACTGGTGGGGAGGGGAGAAGGGTCAGGAGGGCCCTTGCTTAACCGGAGACGAGAAATGGGCCAACTCCCTCAGGTATCCCTGAGGCCCCAAGACAAACACAAAGACAATGGAGGGAGCATTCCCCTGGAAAATAAGAGTGTGATGGTTCTGGGTGATGTCCATTAGCACAGTGGTTCTCCAACTGGTCCCTGGAACAAGCACTATCAGCATGGCCTGAGAACTCATTAGAAATGCATGTTCCTGGGCCCCGCTCCAGGCTTACTGAATCAGAAGCTCTGGTTTGCAGCCCAGCCATCTGTATTTTAGGAAGCCCTCCAGGTGATGCTAATGCCCACCCAAGTTTGAAAAACCACTGCCTTAGAGCAATGAGACAGCGGGGGTACGTGTTAGTCACCAACCTGGTGGGAAAAGCAGGTGGGATCCACTCCCTCGGAGCATCAGTTTCCAGGGCTGCCTGGAGAGGGTTCCCTGCCCCTCACCGTGTGCCCCCCACAAAGACCTACTCGCCCAGTTTCCTATGATCACCTGGTAGGCCTTCGAGCCTGTCCGCTTGGAGGACAGCAGGAAGGGAGGCTGGCTGGTGCGTTTGCACTCCTTCTCTGGAGGAAGCCACATACCAGGACCAGATGTAGCCTAGGAGAGAGGAATGAAGGCCGGAAGCTTGAGAGGGCAGGCGCTGGTCAGCCTGGGGCCAGGGCAGGTGACCTCACCTACCTGGCAGCCCTGGGCCTGGAGCCAAGAATACTGGGAGGCACCCAGCTACCCCCAACTCACCTGGAGCCCATTCTCTAGGGGTGAAGGGGCCCTGCGGTGCCCTCATGACCACTGCTACCCGCTCTGTCCCTGCCCATCAGCCTGACACCTCTTTCCAGATTCCCGGGGTGGGGGCCCTCCGGGTCTGGCAGGGTCCAGAGAGGTGTTCCAGAACCCAGCCTGGGGAGCGGAAGCCACTCAGACTTTGGAGCTAGTTGAGCTGGGCTCCACTCCCAGCTCCTTTTCCCCTTTGCTGGGAGCCTGGGCAAATCCCTTCTGATCTCTGGGCCTCAGTTTTCTTTCATGAAATGTAAAAGACAATCCCTTCCTCAAGGAGGCTGAAAGTTGCCTGGCCCAGAGCAGGTATTCAGGAAGTGTTGGTACCCTTGTTCATTCCTCTCCACCCCCTCACCTTCCCAAGCCCTCAGCGATCTATGGGGGGCAGACCATGCGTGGGGGTCAACTAAAGTCCAGAAGCTACTCAGATCACTGGCTGCTGAGCCCTCAGAGAGGAGCCCACCACTCCTCTGAACGGAACAGGTGCGTGCTTCTTACACTCAGCCCACCTCCAGATTTCCCCTCATCCTCTCTGCAGGGGAGAGAGGGGCAGAAATGCCCGCTGAGCACTTCCCGGCTGCCAGGCTCCTTGCTAGAGACTCTAGTACTAACCTCATTGAATTCTCACAGCCACCTGGTCACTCTCACGGGACAAGTGTGTAAACCAAAGCTCAGAGAGTGAGAGAGACTGACCCATTGAGACCAGTGAGTACCAGACCAGGATTGGGAACTAGGTGAGTCTGGGACCCAAACCTGGGCTTTCCCCTGAAACAGCCACCTCCATCCCACCCTGCCTCTGCATAGGGAGTCCCCTTCCAAGAAAAGAGGGAAGGAAGGCCACTGCGGGGACACTGACTAGTTTTCGGGGGCACTGGCTAAGGGTGGTCCAGTAGATTCTTTCTGTAGGGGTTTGCGGGTTGCGAGGAACTTTTGAAAAAACTCCACGCCTCTTATTGTGATGCAGGTTAAGCTCCTCCACGAAGCTCTGGAAATTCGTCAGTTCCCTGGGTCTTTTTTTCTGAGAAACAGAGGGGGATAAAAGAGATCTGTTATGCCAAGAAAAGCAAGGTCTGTGCTTCCAGAGCCTCCCCACAGAGACAAGCAGGGGGTCCAGCCGGTGGCGGGGCAGGCAGGTGGGGGTCTCTAACAGCCCCTCCTGTGTGCTACACCCTGCAGCCCAGCTTGCCTTCATCTACTTCTTCCACTTGCTTCGTGGACATTTACTGACATTTATTCTAAGCAGGAACGATAGTCCAAATACATACAAACCAGTGTGATGGGGGAACACTCAGGATTCTTAGGGCAGTGGAACTACTCTGTATGACACTATAATGGTGGATATGTGTTATTATACATTTATCTAAACCCATAGAACACACAACACCAAGAGTGAACCCTAACATAAGCTATGGACTTCAGGTGATAATGTGTCCATGTAGACTCATTGTCTGTAACAAATATTCCCCTCTGGTGTGGATTACTGATAGTAGGGGGCTGTGCATGTAGGGGGTGCAGAGGACATATGAGAACCTGTACTTTCTGCTCAGTTTTGCTGTGAACCTAAAACTGCTCTTGAAAATGCCTATTTTTTCAATAACACAAAATCTTATCCTGTGGACTGGGCATTGGCTGTAGGGCCTGAGAAGGGTCCAAGGACCCTATGCTGTGCAGGACACCTTATTAGCTGGTCATCAGGAGGACTGGGAGGCCACAGGGAGAAGCCAGGTTGCAGGGAGGGGCCAAAAGTATATCAGCATTTCACCACCACCCACCACCCCTCATGTCCTAGCGCTCCTGATGCCTTGATCATAGGCTCCACCTCCTGCTAACACTCTGCCTAGTTTTCACTTGTGATTGTGTTTCTTTTTGCATTAAAATGTAAGTACCACAGGGGGAGGTTCCCCTGCAGCTAGACAATTACCTGGACCAAGGTACACATGAGTTACATGCGTAACGGGAGTTAGATAAAGTGAAAGTGTTAGTCACTTAGTCGTGTCAAACTCTTTGTGATCCCATGGACTGCAACCCGCCAGGCCCCTCTGTCCATGGAATTCTCCAGGCAAGAATACTGGAGGGGGTTGCCATTCCCTTCTCTAGAGGATCTTCCCAACCCAGGGATAGAAGCTGTGTCTCCTGCAATGCAGGCAGATTCTTCCAGTTGCTATGAAAGCAAAGCCCAGGGTGCTAGGGAATCACATAACAGGATTTGGTGGGTGCAGGAAATGGTTGCACCAAGCTAAAATTCTACCTCAGTTTCTTCTCTTGACCCTCCAGTTCTCTGCCACTAACCCAGACAGCTTAGCTGGGTCTGCGGTGGCTGCAAGTGTTTGTAAAACAGCAGGACACCCAGGCTGCACCATCCAGGTCTCAGCAGGCCTGGTGGCCTCCAGGCCTGGCACTGTGACCACTTGCACCTCCTCTGTAGTTCACGCTGGTGCAGACAAGAAGGGACTGGTGGTGAAGCCAGACAGCATCCCGGGGTTCAAATCCCGGCTCTGCCTCTTCCAGCTGCGTGGCTAGCCTCAATCTCCCCATCTAGCACAAAGAGCCTTATCCCTCCGTTGCTGGGAGTGGGGAGTGAGCAGGATATGGGGAGGGCCCCCTGTTCCCCCACCTCCCCCTCGCAGAGCCTGGCACACAAGGTGCTGTGGATGAGCGAGGCTGGTCTTCCTGCCGGGGAAGGCACAGCCCGTCTGGCACACACCTGCACAGAGTAATGTCCGTAAGGCTGGGGCTTGCTTCGGTCACCAGAGAAAATGTCGTAGGGGCCACGGGTGCCCGTGATTTTTGCCAGGCACACTTCAATGCCACTTTTAAAGGTGTACGTGCCCGGTGCCAGACCACTCCCCTGGAACAGAACACAGAGGACAATCCCTACAGGTACATCACCCTCTTGGGGCCTCAGGTTCCCCATCTGCCCTGGGACTCCCCCCACCCAGGGCTGTACAGGAAGCTGGGTGAGGCCTGGCCAGGGGAGGGGGATACCTGATGAGCCAAGGGGGGCGGCTTGTTGGCCATTCTGCACATGAGGCCCTCGGAGTGAGACCGGTTCCAGGCACTCTCCTCCAGCTTCGTGAATGGGTTGCCCTTCTCCCCATAATTTCCAGGCCCTGGATAGTAGTTCTGGGGGTGGGGGAGGGATACAAAGGCCATTAGTCCCACTCCTTGTGCTACTGTGTGCACCTGAGGGAGAGATGCCCCCCAGAGGGGAACGGGATTGTCAGAGACCCTGCATGTTAACTGCCTTCCAGAAACACACAGCACTGCGGGCCTGCGGGCCTCTGCCACCGCTCAGGACTTCAGTTCCGAAATTCAGATTCTCGAGACTTCCCTGGTGGCACAGCGGATGAGAATTCACCTGCCAGTGCAGGGGACGCGGGTTCCATCCCTGGTCCCGGAAGATCCCACATGCTGCGCAGCAACTAAGTCTGTGCACCGCAACTACGGAGTCCTTGGGCTGCGACTGCCGAAGCCCGTGCCCCTGGAGCCTGTGCTCCACGGCAAGAGAAGCCGCTGCAGTGAGAGGCCTGAATACCACAACCAGAGAGCCTGCACACAGCAAAGACTCAGCACAGCCACAAAAAATAAGAAAGAAAAAAGCTCAGATTCTTCCCTGAGGCCCCACTAGTCTGTCCAACTTATCCCTCACAGCTCCCTTCCTAGGTCTGACACTTCAGCTAAAGTGAGGTTCTTGCTGGTCCTCAAACATACGCAGTCTGCCAAACTCCCTGCCTTTGCTTGCTTGTGCCGTTACTGCCACCCTTCCTGTCTTCTTGACCTTGGAAGATTCTAGTCCTGCAAAGTCAGCTCAAATGTCGTCTCTCTTGAGAATGAAGCTATCCTTCCCCTATCCCCAGACAGCCACTTGCTTTGGTGATCTCAGAAATCCCATCCATTATACATACCCCAGTGTCGTAGCCCTGCGTTAACATGAATGGGTTTTCCACTGTTCTGTGAACAGTGCTGTGACCTGGAGGTATCTGGAGTCCCAGGTTCGAATCCTGGCCCCTCTGCTTCCTAGCTGAGTGATCTTGGGCATGCCACTTAAAAGACCCTCCTTAGCCTCATGGTCCATATTGTAAGCACAGGGACAGTGGTACTTTCTTCCAGCGTAATGAAAATGAAAGGAAATAATGTCTTTAGAGCCTCCTGCACATTCTCAGCCCATAGCACATGCCAATATCTGGTAGTCAGAGTCGGGTGGCTATCTTGACAGAGGGGGTTGGGGGAGCGGGAAGTGGTGGAGAAACAGGTAAGAGAGGTTGAGAACTGGTCATGGGTGGAATGAACATTTGGGTCGGAATGACCCTGGCTGCAACAACTGCCAGGGTCAGAGGTATGGCCTTTCTAGGTGTAATGAAGAGAGCCACCCTGCAGGGTAGGTGGGTAGACGGGTGGGTAGGTGGGTGAGAGAGGGGCCATCTTTGGGTAAAGATCTGGCAGGATGTTTGCTGCTGCATTGCATCTTTTAGCCACATGGAGTCGCTGCTGCTCCACAGATGATGGCTCAGCCCTGCCTCCCTCCAGCCCCTGGAACCTCCCAGAAAGTAGCCCAGAACTAAGCCAGGCAGAGAGAACAGGGAGCTTTGCTGGGAGAGTCAGGCCACAGAGGGCATCAGATTTGTTCACCCTCAGAGGAGCAAGACTGCTCTTTGCCTTCTTCCAGGACCCAGGGTTTCCAGGTGTGTTCAGGAGAAAAGCCCCAAAGTAGGAAGGTGGGTCCTGGCATCAAGTATTAGGTGCTTTACAAGCCTTAACATCTTGGCCCTAGAAGCAACCTGATGAGATCGGATCAGTGCCACTGCAATCAACGGATGGGGAAACTGAGTCTCAGAGAGGGAAACCTTGTGTCCAAGGTCCCCCCTCTGGAAAGGGGTGTGTGTGCTAAGTCGCTGCAGTCGTGTCTGACCTCTGTACAGCCCCATGGACTGCAACCTACCAGTTCCTTGGTGCTGACAAAAGGGACTAGTTCAGACCCCATCTCTGCCCCTTCCAGCTGCGTGGCTAGCCTGAGTCTCCCCATCTAACACAAAGAGCCTTATCCTGCCCTTGCTGGGAGTGGGGAGTGCTGTTACTGCCACTCTTCCTGTCTAAGGCAAGAATACTGGGGTGGGCTGCTGTTTCTTTCTCCAGGGGATCTTCGAGACCCAGGGATCAAGCCCAGGCCTCTTACATCCCCAGCATTGGCAGGTGAGTTCTTTACCACTAGCGCCAGTGCAAGGGTTTTACCTTCTAAATCCATGTGTGATCTTTCTGATCCTCTACTGTTTCCCAGACAGTGAGCATCATGACCTCTGGGGAGAACTTAGACGTGAGGGTCATAACAAAGCAGCAAGAGCAGCTGCTCAGGGAGCTCAGAGGCCAAGAAGAGCCCAGGGCTGGCACTCTGTCAACAAAGCGCCACCTCTCCCTTCGACCCTTCAGGATCAGAGGTGCAGTAACACATGTGGGCTGATGTAAACGCCCCTGATTTTAGCTAGAATGTTGTTTCAGGCCTTTGGGAACCTAAGCAGGAGTGATTAATTCTGGGGGGGAAAGGTGTGTGGGAATGGAGAAATTGTCACTTGTAATTTTTTTCAGCTGGACCGTGAAGAAGAAGAAGGATCCCAGAAGATGAACGGGGAGGGACAGGTCCCCCAGGTAGAGGGGGCAGGAAGAGCGCCTTTGAGACAATGGGAGAGGTACGCTAGAAGAGAGTGGGATGGCCCTGAAAGCCAAGCAGGGTGTCCAGACTTGATTCTGAGGTATGGGGGTTGGTGCTTAAGAAGGTGCACAGCAAAAATAAATAAATAAAAAACAAGTATGATGCTGTTGGAGAAGGCAATGGCACCCCACTCCAGTACTCTTGCCTGGAAAATCCCATGGATGGAGGAGCCTGGTGGGCTACACAGTCCATGGGGTCGCTAAGAGTCGGACACAAATGAGCGACTTCACTTTCATTTTTCACTCTCATGCATTGGAGAAGGAAGTGGCAGCCCACTCCAGTGTTCTTGCCTGGAGAATCCCAGGGATGGGGGAGCCTGGTGGGCTGCTGTCTATGGGGTCGCACAGAGTCGGACACGACTGAAGTGACTTAGCAGCAGCATGATGCTGTCTCAAGGGAGGAAAAAAAAGGAAGAGGGTGGTGGGAGGGTGGGGCCTGGGAAAGAGGAGCCGAGGAGAGAAACTGATGAAGGGACTCCAAAGCTGGGAATCCTGGTGTCCCCACAGCCCAGGGAATGCAGAGCGTACTAGGAGGGGGATGGAGGCAGATCCCAGGCCAGCAGAGAAGGCGTTGACTTTGCAGGGTGTGGCTCATCAGCCCTGTCCTCTCTGGGGAAGGATTCACAGGCCCTCAAGCAGGCACCCAGAGCTTTGACCTTGGCACTGGGGAGGCCCCCACGGGGAAGTCAGCAGCCTGTACAGGTGGCATCTGTAGGCCTGTCCCACCAGCAGTGGGGGTACGACTGCAGGGACCAGAGGCCAGAGGAGGCCAGTCCAGGACTCACAGCAAGATGACAGTGAGAAAATCAGGCCTTGGATGTGAGCTCCCCCTGCTCAGTGCCCCCTCCTTGAAACTCACTGTCTGGCCCTGAGCCCAGGAGGGCAGCTCAGAGAAATCCCGCAGGGCCTAGTGAGTTACCGCAGCAGCAGATATGGGGACCAGAGGGGAGGAGAGACAGCCGGAAGGGAGGGACAGGCCATGGGACCTTCACCTGCTCAGCCAGCCCTCCCAGAAGCCCCAGTGTTGAGGACCAGGAGGAAACAGCCAGCATCTGATCTGTTCCCCCAAATCCTCTGCCTTCAACAGGGCTGGGCTCTGACATCAGACCTTGTCCTCCACATACCGTCAAGGGACAACGCAAGTGAATCAAGTGCAGTGGTTATACGTGGAGACCTTGGATTCAATCCTGCCTCTGCCACTGAGTAGCTCTGTGACCGAGGGCAGTCACTTAACCTCTCCGTGCTCATTTTCTGTCTGTAAAGTGGAGATGATAGTGCCTGCTTCATAGGTTGTTGTGAGGACTACATTAATTAGTATACTCAGGTGCTAGAACGGTGCCTAGCACGTGTCGAGTGCTGTGTTAGTGTCAGCTATTATTGCTTTAGATTTGAAGGTAGTGACTCATTTTTCAATGCCTCCAGACAGCCCCCCTCCTACAGGGCAGTTACAGCTTCTGCACCTGAGGACGCATGTGTACATCCCCTGAAGGGGGCAATGAATAATCTCCAGGCTCCATAGGAGTTTTCACGGTGAAGAGATGTGGAGGAAAGGCCCTGCCTTTGTGGTTGGACATCCCCGCTCCTTGCCTGCTTGGCCCACTGGGGCAAGACATTTATCTTCTCTGAGCCTCCAAGGACTGGTCTGGAGTGGTTATAAAAAAAAAAATCAAGAGTGTTTCAGAGAATGGGTACTTAGCAGGCAGGTGTGCCCTTAGTACACAAAGACCTACCTCGTGCCTACTATGTGCCAGGTGCTGCCAGGACCAGGGAATTCTGCAACGAATCAACCGGGCAGATGTGTCCACCCTTGGGGGCTGCTGTGCTCTGGGAGAAAGACACACTGAACACAGCCACAGTCGGGGCTCCTGGGACAGGGTGGCATCTCACAGGGTCAGGTCAGACCTCGGAGCTGAGAGCTGAGGGGGGTGGAGGGAGCCCTTAGGTGAAGGGGATGCGGGAGGAGGAACAGCATTGCCGGTAGGGGAAGAGCAGGAGCAAAGCCCCCGTGTTGAGAGCTCATGGCACACTGAGGAGGGAGGAGGATGGGGTGTCCAGCACAGCATGGGGGCCGGGGAGGGGGGCAGTGCTGGCAGTGTGGGTGTGACCCCATCTCTGCCCTTGCTGCCTTATAGAGGCGGTGCCCACTCAGTGTCCTCCCCCCATGAGATGGCCATCCCTACCCACATGACACCATGCAGCCCTCCTGCCACCCCCACCTCTCACCACCATCACCTCCTATCTGAATGCCTCCAACCACCCCCCCAACATCAAGCCCTTCTCCACTGTCCTCCAGCAGCACCTGGAATCAAACCTGGGGCCTCCACCTTGTCAAAGGTCCTCATGTCTGGGTCCTCACCCCTCTGCTCTCGCCTCCTCCACCCTGACTCACAGATTCCATGAGTCTCCATTGAGCACCTACACAGATTTGGCTCAAATGCCACCTCCTTCCAGAGGTCTTCCCTGCTGCTGCTGCTGCTGCTGCTAAGTCGCTTCAGTCGTGTCCGACTCTGTGTGACCCCATAGACGGCAGCTCACCAGGCTCCCCCGTGCCTGGGATTCTCCAGGCAAGAACACTGGAGTGGGTTGCCATTTCCTTCTCCAATGCATGAAAGTGAAAAGTGAAAGTGAAGTCGCTCAGTTGTGTCCGACTCTTCACAACCCCATGGACTGCAGCCTTCCAGGCTCCTCCGTCTATGGGATTTTCCAGGCAAGAGTACTGGAGTGGGGTGCCAGGTGCCATTTATAGGGTAGTCAGGGAAGACCTGCCCTATAAATGGCACCTCCATCACTCGTATCTCTCCCTGTCTCATTTTCCCTCATGGCTCAGATTATATGTGATTTGCTTCTTTGTACTATTGTTACTACCACTAGGACCAGAGCTCCATGGGGGCAGGGACCTTGTCATTGTCACTGCTGGAACCCCAGGGCCTAGAACAGTATGTGGCACTAGAGGGCGCTCCATCATTATTTGCTGGATAGATGGCTATAGAGATGGATGAGTTTGCTGCACGCCTACTGTGTGCCTGGCTTTGTGTTGGTGACTCAAAGATGAACCAGACCCTTTCTTGCCATCAGAGAGCTCCTGGTCTGGTGCGGGAGACAATAGGACCCTACGACAGCCAGTGGGCTCAAAGAGGTGGCGCTGGAAGCAGAGGGGCTGTGGGGTCTCAGAGGAGAGCCTAGCCAAGCCTGGCAAGGAGACCATAGGTGAAAGGGTGCTTCCAGCCCCAGCCAGGTGCATACTCCAGAGGAGACAGTGGGAGGGCTCCCACTCCACATATGAGAACACCTACCCCAATGAGTCCTCGGAAGCGAATCTCCCCAGAGCTGAGCAGCCCACGAGTGCTGCCTGGTTTTGACTGCAGCTCTTCTAGGAAGTCTTTGAAGTTGTAGGAGCCAGGCCCCAGCTTTTCCTTCTGCCCCAGGAGAACAGAGAAGAGGTAAGAACTTTATACCCGTGTCCATGTGGGCAGGACCCCAGGGGATGGTGTGTTCCTTAAAGGAGGAGCTCTACCTGGGCATGGAAGGACACTGCAGGCCACCCTAGGGCTGCACGGGAGGACCCGGTGCCCGGAACGGGGCGGGATGGGGCCCCAGGGGCCTCACCTGCTGCCGCTTCTCTTTCATGATGGCCTGGTACTGGAAGTGGGGCAGCTGGGTCAGCCGGGTGGCTTCCTGGGCCTTGGCCCAGCCTGTGCCCACCTCTTTCTTCAGTTTCTCGTTGCTGAAGCAGGTCTCCTTAAAGCCATAGGTCCCAGGTCCTATGTGGGACTGAGCCAGAATGGAGTCAGACCGGGGCCAGGCGCACCCACCAGTCCATCCGCAGAGCAAGTCCTTGCCATGCTGTCACCCTGACCTGAGAATGGACAGGCAATGCCTGTGGGGCCCCTCCTGCAGCCCCCAGCCTGGCACTCAAGGTGTGACCCTGACATCCTCTGTCGATAGCCCCCTTGCACTTCAGAGAGGGCCCATGGCAAGTCTGTGCAAGAGCTGCCAGTGGAACCCACTGTCTCTGTGGTTCCAACCCACACTCTTTTCATTATAGTCTTGTGTTTATCAAACACCTTGAGAGCCCAGCTCTGAGCCAAGCCCTGAGCTGTGGGCTGAGGCACAGAGGGGTGTGAGACATGCCCCTTTCACAGCTGAGCTCATCTGCCATGGTGGGGGACTCAGAGGGACAGTGCCCAGACCACGTGGCAGAGTCAGGAAGCTGGGCAAACTTACCACGTCCACAGAGTAAACCCTGGAGTACGGAGCTTCAGTGAAGGTGCTTAGCTTCTTCTGGTTGGGATAAACAGCAGAGACATCAAACCTGGGAGGACAGACACCCAGTGAAAGGCGCCCAGCCCTGATGAGGGAAGACTAGGGGGCAAGGAAGGGAGTTGGTGTCCCAGGGGAGGTGACTTTGGAGCTGGCCCATGAAAGATGAGATGAACAGGGCTGCTGCCTCCTCTCGGCCTTTGTACTTCTGTTCCCTCTCCCTAGACTCCACCCTAGTCTGGTCACCTACCCCCTGCTGAGGACCTTCACTCAAAAGTCACCTTCTCAGTGCAACCCCACCCCCGCTCCAGCACCTACCAGCTCGTCCTCCCCGCTGTCTGTTTTTCCATAGCCCTTATCACTATCTAGTACTTTATATATTTTTCTTTCTTTTTGCTTATTATCCATTCCAGCCACCTCTCCCATAAGAAGGCAAGCTCATGAGCAAGGGTTTTGCTATTTTGTTGTTTCATTCCCAGATGCTAGAACTGACCCTGGCACATAGTAGGTGACATTTATATAGAGATATAGATATAAACATAGATATAGATGGGGCTTCCCAATAGCTGCAGTAGTAAAGAATCCACCTGCTAACGCAGGAGATGCATGTTCCATCCCTGGGTCAGGAAGATCCACTGGAAAAGAAAATGGCAACCCACTCCAGCATTCTTTCCTGGGAAATCCCCTGGACAGAGAAGCCTGGGCAGGCTACTGTTCATGAGGTCGAAAAGAACTGGACACCACTGAGCCACTAAGCACAGCATAGTGCATATATATATATATGGTATACCCAAGATATATATATGGTACACCCAAGAGATATATATATATATATATATATATATATATATATATATCTCTTGGGTACACCCAAGATATAGATATATATATATATATCTTGGGTACACCAAGATGCTCCTGAGAAATCTGTATGCAGGTCAAGAAGCAACAGTTAGAACTGGACATGGAACAACAGACTGGTTCCAAATAGGGAAAGGAGTACATCAAGGCTGTATACTGTCACCCTGCTTATTTAACTTATATGCAGAGTACATCATGAGAAATGCTGGGCTGGAAGAAGCACAAGCTGGAATCACGACTGCCAGGAGAAATATCAATAACCTCAGATATGCAGATGACACCACCCTTATGGCAGAAAGTGAAGAAGAACTAAAGAGCCTCTTGATGAAAGTGAAAGAGGAGAGTGAAAAAGTTGGCTTAAAACTCAACATTCAGAAAACTAAGATTATGGCATCCAGTCCCATCACTTCATGGCAAATAGATGGGGAAACATTGGAAACAGTGGCTGACTTTATTTATTTATTTATTTTTTGGTGCTCCAAAATCACTGCAGATGGTGATTGCAGCCATGAAATTAAAAGACGCTTGCTCCTTGGAAGAAAAGTTATGACCAACCTAGACAGCATATTAATAAGCAGAGATATTACTTTGCCAACAGAGGTCCATCTAGTCAAAGCTATGGTTTTTCCAGTGGTCATGTATGGATGTGAGCGTTGGACTATAAAAAAAGCTGAGCACCAAAGAATTGATGCTTTTGAACTGCAGTGTTAGAGAAGACTCTTGAGAGTCCCTTGGACTGCAAGAAGATCCAACCAGTCCATCCTAAAGGAAATCAGTCCTGAATATTCATTGGAAGGACTGATGCTGAAGCTGAAACTCCAATACTTTGGCCACCTGATGTGAAGAACTGACTCATTGGAAAAGACCCTGATGCTGGGGAAGACTGAAGGCAGGAGGAGAAGGAGACAACAGAGGATGAGATGGTTGGATGGCATCAGTGACTCTGTGGACATGAGTTTGAGTAAGCTCCAGGAGTTGTTGATGGACAGGGAAGCCTGGTGTGCTGCAGTCCATGGAGTCGCAAAGAGTCAGACATGACTGAGCCACTGAACTGAACTGATACCCAACATACATATCATACATATGAATGAAGAAAGACACCTGGGCTGAAATTCTACGCACGATTTTTTGGCTGAGTGACCTACTATGGGACAGGCCACTTGGTCTCTCTGAGCAGCACATAGTAGGTCCTTCAGAAAGGATTTTAAACAACTTAATAGGAAAATTAAAGGACTCTGGGCAGGGAAACGCAGAGCCTGGAGGCGGATATAAAGTCCCGCCCGGCCACCTCTGACTGCTAGCCCTCCCCCCTTTTCGCTCCCTGTCCCCAGGTTCCAGCCCTCTTTCATAGGCCCTCCAGTCAGAGGCCCTCTTTCCCGCTCCCCACCCACCTCCGACCCCACCCCACCTGTGGCTCTGCACCCCGAAGGGCGCGCCGGTGAACCACTTGGTGGCCATGATGCTAGCCTGCCCCCTCGCGGCGAAGTCCTCGCAGGACTCGGACCGTGGGACTCCTCCGCGGCGCCAGCCTCGCGAGCTGGCCGCCGACTGCAGCCACCGCTGCCACGGCAACCCAGGCCTTGTGGTTTGTGATCCGCCGGAACCCGTGTGCTGTGTGTGTTGCGTCTTCGCCCGCGCAGCGCCCCGGCAGGCACGCCCGCGAGGTTCCCGACTTTTCCACTGGGCTCTGCACATTTTCACTGCTGCCTTGCCAGACATCCCTCCTCCAGGCGAGCCCGGCAGATTTAATGGCCCCTCATGGTGGTTAATATGGATGCCATTTGGTAGAGTTTTAGAGTCATTTGTTGAGGAAATAAAGTGAAGTCGCTCAGCCGACTCTTTGCGACCCCATCAACTGTAGCCTACCAGGCTTCTCCGTCCATGGAATTTCCCAGGCAAGAATACTGGAATGGGTTACCATTTCCTTCTCCAGGGGAATCTTCCCGACCCAGGGATGGAACCCTGGTCTCCCGCGTTGCAGGCAAACGCTTTACCATCTGAGCCATCAGGGAAGCCCCATAAATTGAGGAACTGATTCTGATTTCCTGCTTTATGCCAGTACCCTGCACCGGGCCTGATGGAGAGCAAAGGCCTCTTAATGTTCACCTTATGCTGTTGGGACCAGTGAGACCCACAGGGGAGGTCTTGACTTAGGCAAACGGCCTCCCATTCCTTCTCCACTCTGTGAGGAGAAGGAGAAAGAGGGAACAGGCAAGGGGAGCCAGAGCGTGGAAGGTAGGAATGAAATCGGGTGGTGGGGGAGGTGTTTCAGGGATGGAGTCAGGACTCTGTTCCTCCCCATTACCCACCCTACCCCCACCATGACACCCACTCTGGCCAGACAATGTGCACGGTGTCTGGGACCCAGATGTGGCCCCTTCTCAGACAGTCTAGTGGAGGGAAACAGTGACTGCACAGTGTGATCAGGTCCAGAAGATAGGGAGGTCTCTGACCCAGACTCCAGGTGGTGGGTAGGTTGGGGAAGGAGGAGGAGGAGAAGAATTTCTTCCTGGAGGAGAAGAATTTCAAACTCAACATTAAAGAGTGTGTATATCTTGCTTGGTAAAGAAAAGAACTGAGGTTATATGCCCCCCCTAAGGCATGATCAGCTCTCTCCTGTCAACCTCCCTTACCTTCCACCAGGGCCTGGGGTCATGCTACAGACTGTCTAATATCATCTCCTGTGATCGCCTTTGATCCTCCCAAGGGTTTTAGGCTGAGGCAGGGCAAAGAGTCATATACCATTTGATGAAAACAAGACTGAAACCAGAAACAGAACTTTCCTAGGGGTCCTGCATCCAGTCTGTGGTGGAAGTGGGTTACCAGATCAGTGGGTCTCCTTCCAGGCCCCACCCAACACCCTTTTGCCATCCCAATATAGCATTTAATCCATGATCTGGACTCACAGGCCCCAAGCTGGGCGGGCACATGACCACAGCACTTGGAGCATCCGTGCTGCCCTGCTGAGCTGAAGGTCGGAGGCATCAGTACTCAGGAACACACACAGGACAGCCACCCCAGGTCATCCAAGCATTGACTTTGCCCCTTCCCAACGTGCAATCTTGAGCAAGTCACTTCCTCCTCCGCTTCTCACCTTTCTTACCTTTAAAATAAAGCCAGTAATCTCTGTGTCTCCAGACTGCTATAAAGATTAAATGAGCCATTTAGGTACGCTCCATAGCAGAAGCATAATAAGAGGTCATTCCTAGCCCTTGGAAAGGGACCTTACAGAAGGCCCGGGGGCAGAGACTGTGTGTCCTTCACTGCTGGTGCAGTATGTGGCACAGAGAATGTGCTCAGCAAATATTTTTTGAATGACTAGTGAACAAATAAATGAATCTAATCCAACTTCCCAGAAATGCATAAATCCTCAGAGAAACGCTTTCAAATCCTAGCCCTGCTGCTTCCTAACTGGTGGCCTCGGATGAGTTACCCTGGCTTCAATTTCCTTGTCTGTGACATGTGACTGCAACATTCTGGAGGAGCTGTTTTGAGGAATGAGTGACAAGTGGCTGTGTCCACTACCATATTCTATGAGCTGGGGAGGCCCTGCAACCAGACCCAGGGCTGCTCAGGTGCTCTTGGGCCCAGCCTTCCTGGGGTTACTTTCTTTCTCTCCCAGCCTAAGCACCTTGGCTCTGGGACTCATGGAGGAGAAGCCACAGGATATAAGCCAAGGTCCATTGGGCTGGGAGTTCTGGATGCCAGGCAGGCCAGAGCAGGCCAGGGTGAGTCAGCTGTGCAGCAAGGCAGCTGGCTCCAGTCAGCCCAAAGCATCCCCATCATAGCACTTTCCTGATCACAGCAATTAACTCTCTCTTGTAGGTACAATCGCAATCCTCTCCAACCCATATGGAACAGAAGAGGAAACTGAGGATCAGCCAGAGAGAGTAACTTGTCCTGGTCACATCTACTGAGCGTCACACAGTAGATACGAAGCTTATAAGTAAAGTGTGCTAGAGTTTCTAACCCATCCTCTGGTGCCATAAGTTATGTCAACAAAGTAAGTCAAGCTTCTGAGCCAGAGGATTCAGGCCTCTGAGACAGGGCTGTGGCTGCTGCCTTCAGTCCTCATCCGCTGCCGTCTCTTTCCCATGCTCTGTCCCTGGGCATACCTGGCCCTGGCAAAGCTCTAGCTTTTTCATGTGCCTTTGCTGCTGCTGAAATGCACCAGCAAACTACCCTCCCCATTCACCTCCTATTCATCTTCTCAGAGTCAGATCCAATGCCAAAGCCACCGATTAGAATGGCCATTATAAAACAAACAAGCAAAAACAGAGACAAAGTACGAATGTTGGTGAGGATATAGAGAAATTGAAACCTGTGTGCATTGTTGGTGAGAATATAAAATGGTGAAGCTCCATGGGGGAAAAAAAGTATAGCAGCTTTTCTGAAAAATAAACATAGAATTACCATACGACCCAGCAATTTCACTTCTGGGCATATACCCAAAAGAAGTGAAAGCAGGGACTCAAAAAGATATGTGTGCACCCATGATCATAGCAACATTATTCCCAAGAGCTAAAATGTGGAAACCACCCAAATAGCCATTGATGGACAAGTGGATAAACAAAATATAATATATACATACAAAGGAATATGATTCAGCCTTAAAAAGGAAGGTAATTTTGACGCAGTTACAACATGGATGAACCCTGAGTTATGTCAGTTTGACTACTATAAAGTAGTCAAATTCATAGAAACTAGAATGATGGTTGCTAGGCTGAGGAAGCAGGTATAGGGAGTTGTTTAATGGAATCAAAGTTTCAGTTTGGGAAGATGAAAAAGTTCTGGAGGTGGATGGTAGTGATGGTTGCACAATGTGACTATACTTAGTGCTACTGACTGTACAGTTAAAAATGGTTAAAATGGTAAATTTTATGTAATGGTTAAAATGGTAATTTTATGACAATGAAAAGAGGGGGGAAAAGTCAAACACCCCAGGAATCCATCTCTGATCTTCCCAAGCAGAGCAGGAGCCCACGTTTCACCTCATGATCACCAGCAATTTATAGTAACAACTTTTCATTAAGATCATTAAATTTCACATTTTAAATTATGGGTGAAAAATATCTCCAGAATGCTGTTTTAATTTGCCATTTTATTGCTCAAGTCAAATATTTTTTTCCAAGTTTACAAATTGGCTCTATTTCCCCTTCTGAAAATGCTGATCAGTTTTTTTCATAAAGATAAAGTAACAGGGTCTTAGGAGCCCAGCCCCAGATGAAATGAAGGGTAGGAGGAACTCAGAAGTTCAGACCTGAAAAATCCAAATCCTGGAGGACTAGCAGCTTTGAGGCAGGGAGCATAGCCCTTCTATTAGAGGACAGGGGCTAATGCCAGGCCTGGGGGAACACTGGCAAGAGCAAGAAAACCCAGAGTGCAGAATGAGTGGGAGCTGGTAGCTATCCAGAGTGACATTTACAAAGTTTACCCAGATATCTACCCTGGTCTTGGGGGAGGGAATATCACCCTCATGTCACAGATGAGGGAAGAATAAAGTGCGAAATAATCTAGAGACTCATTCACACATTGGATGCGTCACTCATTCACACACTATGCTAAGTCACTTCAGTTGTGTCCAACTCTTTGCGTCCCTATGGACTGTAGCCCACCAGGCTCCTCTGTCCATGGAATTCTCCAAGCAAGAATATCGGAGTGAGTTGCCATGCCCTCCTCCAGGGGATCTTCCCGATCTAGGGATCGAACCTGCATCTCCTCCGACTCCTGCATTGCAGGCAGATTCTTTACCTCTGAGCCACAAGGGAAGCCCCATTCACATGGTATCAGGGATTAAAAGCAGCACAGGAATCCCTGTCTTTCCACTGGGGCCCCACTGCAGGGCAGAGAGGAGGCAGAGAAATCCCAAGTGGGGAGGCCTGATGAATAACAGCTAAGGAAGATCTGCAGAAGGGGACAGGTAAAGCAAACACTGAGGAGCGTGGAGGAACTGGGACAGCTACAGGAGTGAGGGCAGCTTTGGTGACGACTGGAAGGGCCAAGCCTGACTAGGTGAACTCACGCAGGGTGGAGGAGTGCTCACGGAGGAAGGGACTGGCTTGGGGTTCAGCAGACTGGGTTCCAGGCCTGCTTGGGCACACCCAGTTCTGTGACCTGGGCAAGTACTTTTCTCGTCTGAGCTTCACTTTTTCTCATCTGCTGAGCAGAGAGAGTAAAAGCACACCTTTTGCCAGGTACTGGGCGTTACACGCCCCGCATTTGGCACTACATCAGTGTATCAGGCACACCTGGTTGTGCAATGCAGGCGTCTAAAAGCCGCTGAGCAGCGAAAGCGGAAACACCCACAGGGCGCTCCTGAGTGGCTCTGACCCACCCACCGGCGGGCGGCGCCGGGGATGGGAGGTGGCTGTGCCCCAGGCTTCTGCGCGCTGACCCGCGCCTCCCGCGCCGGGCTCGCTAGAGGGGCGCCCCCCTCCACTGCAGCCTTGGGGGCCAGGCCCGGGCAGCCATGGCGGAGCCCGAGGTCGCGGCCGAGGACCTGGACGCCCTCATCGACGACCTGGACTACCTCCCGGGCCACTTCCACCTGGAGATGCAGCTGAACTTCGAGCCGCGCTCGCCGGTCTCGCTCCGCGCCCGGGACCTGAAGCTGCAGCGGGACGGACTGCGGCAGGAGCTGGAGCTGGCATCCGCTCCGCAGCGCCCCGCCGTGCGCCACCTCCTGGGAGCCTTCGCCTTCTACCTGGAGGAGCTGGAGGAGGCCCGCGAGCGCTTCCTCGAGGTGGCCCGCGAGGATCCGGGTAACCTCAATGCCTGGGCCAATCTGGCGCACGTGTACGGGCGGCTGGGGCAGGAGGAAGAGGAGGAGGCGTGCGCCGGGCAGCTGGCCAGCCTCATGGGCCTGGCGGGGGACCGCGCGGCAGCCGAGGACCCCCAGCTCCGCGCCGCGCGCTGCCTGGCGGAGCAGGGCTACGCGCACGGCTTCGACGTGGGCTGCGCCAGCCCAGAGGAGCGAGCTCGCGTGCTGGAGGCTGGCATCGCGCTCTACGACAAGGCGCTGGGCTACGCGCAGCAGGTAGGTGACGTCTCCAGGTTGGGAGGGCTGGCTGGGGTCGCGGCCCCTAACGTCCACAGGGACGCCCATGGCCCCACACTCTCCCCTGGCCCCGGCCCGCTGGCTTCCGGAACACCATTCCAGTGTGCCTCTCCCGTCTTGAGTCCCAGACTCGGCTTGTAGCTTTTCTCTGCTGGACTAGGGAGTCGACCCACATCCCAGCCGGTTAGCCTGCCTAAGTTTCTTTGCTGGCAGTACCGCAAACTCAGCACACCAACTCACCCGTCATCTTGTTCCTCCAAGTACCTATCCCTGCATCTGTGTGCACCCACCTCGCTATAAGGCACAGCTCTGCATCCTGCCAGAAACTGGCAGCATTCTTGACTCCTTTCTCCTCCTCACCCACCATCCCCATCCACTCAGACCCCAGATTCCGTCCATCCCACCTCCTCATATACCCGTGACCTATCCACTCCTCTAATGCCTCCCTCCGCCAGCCCATCCTCCATCATTCCCGGCCTGTACCAATATGGTCACCATCATCCTGCCTGGGTTTCTGCTCTGACCCTTCTGCCCCAACCCTGCTGCCAGTGTTCATGTTGCTCAACCGCAACATCCCTCAGCCGCTTACAACGCCCAGTGACTCCCCACTGCCTGGCAGATAAGTCTCAGGCTCTCTGGTGGGCACTGGAGAGCCTCTGTGATCTTGCTGTCTGCCTTCCCTCTTCCATGTTCCCCCTTCCAGCCAAGCTTTTGCCCTTGCTTCCTGTGGGCCAGGTCTCCTTACAGCCCACCTTGGCATGTCTTCAGCCTCTTTCTGAAGTGCCCTTTGCTCCACCCTTGCCTGGAAGGTTCTCCTTGCTCTCAGACATCCCCTCCACTGACTTCACCAGGCTGGGTTAGGACATCCTTGGGGCTCCTACAATGTTGCTCACACTGTCCGTTTACAAGTCTGTCTCCCCAGCTCAACCTTGAGGTTTTGAGAGTAGAGATGTCTGTCTGTAAACTCAGTACCTGGCATGGTACCTGGACACAGCAGCGCTTTCTTGAGTGAATGTCCGTGTGGCGTAGGCCTGGCACTAAACAGACAAATCCTGGGTATATGAGTTACCCATTGTTGTATAACAAACATCCTTTGAAATTTAGCAGCTTGAAAACAACAAGCACTGATGGTCTCAGAGTGTGTGTGCTCAAGAACCTAGGCATGGTTCAGTAGGTGCCTCTAGGCTGCAGTCTCATCTGAAGGCTTGCTCAGCCTGGGGGAGCTGAGGGGATCTCCTTCCAAGTTCACACACTTGGCTGTTGGCAGAATTCAATTCCTCACTGGCTATTGGTCAGAGACCTCCCACAGGTCCTTCTCTCATGGATATCCCATCAGTTTTCCCTTCATTAGAAGCAAGTCATTAGGTCCAGCCCCCATGCAAAGAGAGGGGGTTACACAGGGACATGAATACCAGGTGATGAGGATCACTGGGGGCCATCCCAAAGGCTGCTTGTATTAGATGGCTGACACTGATATAGAGGGCCTTATCCTTCTGTTACAGAAGAGGAAACCACAGTTCAGAGAGGTACCGTGACTTTTCCTTGAAGGCATAGCACAGGCAGGATTGAGTTGGTAATGATGACTTTTTTTTTTTTTTATCATGGTTTAGGTTTGTGATAGTTAAATGACAACAAGCTTTCACATGAGTAGGATGGCTGCATTCACAAGGCCTCTGCACACCCCCTTGGAACATTTTCCACCAAAGCTTAAGAGGAAATGTGGAGTTAAGACCTCAGGGAGTGCTATGTGGGAGGCACGGGCTTGACTTAAGGGGAGTAGCGCAGGGTGGAGGTTAAGACGGTAGGCGCTGAGTCAGACAATCCAGGTCCTTCATGAGTCAGACAATCCTAGTCCTTCATGCTCTCACCTCTAATTGGTTCTTAGCATCACTGGGCTTCCCATTCTATGAAGTGGGGATGATAATGGTACTTGTACCCTAGGATTCCTCATCTGTAAAATGGAGACATCATCATTTGGTAGATGTCATAACTAAGAGCTGATGTTTGGAAAGCACCTAGAATAGAGCTTGCACAGGGACAGCAGGATCACAGACGACCCCAGATCTGTTTTAAAGCCTGAGTCTGAGGCCCTGAATGTCAGCTGCTCTCCAGGGAAGACTTGGCCAGCTCGGTATATGTTGACTGTGGTCACAGTCTCAGAATGGGGCCTGAAGAGCCCTGGACTGGGGACCAGGAGGCCTGGGTTCTCATCTCAGCTGCAGCCACCCACCTTGGGGCCTTCTCCTGTCTGGGCTGCAGTTTCCCCACTGCGAAAGGGGAGTGGGAAGGGGGCACTGGATGGTCTCCAAGGTTCCTTCCTGCTCTCAGGAGGGGGCTCACTGGAGGAAGGCTTCCCGGAGGAAGTGGGGAGGGAGGCAGAGGTTTGGGCATAGAAATGGAATAAAGGCTGACTCCTCCCTCCCTGCTGCTGGGCTGCCCCACCATGGTGTGTTCACACCCTCCTCTTTAGGGACCGCCAGCGAGAATGGCAATCGGGGCCCTGCCCAATGCTTCAGGGAGGGAACTAATGTCTTCAGGTGGGAGGTGGCTGCCAGGCCCTGTGCCGTATCCTTGTGCCTGGCCCAGTGGCAGCTCCCCAGGTCTGCACAGAGTAGCTGTGGTCAGCCCCCATCAATCCCAGGAGACAGTTGGGGATTTGGAGCCCTCCCTCCATTTCATCATCTGAGGATTAGGAGAGATCATGCTTATAAATAGGCTTTCCAGGTGGCTCTAGTGGTAAAGAACCCACCTTCCAATGCAGGAGACATAAGAGACACTGGTTCCATCCCTGGGTCAGGAAGATCCCCTGGAGGAGGGCATGGTAACCCACTCCAATATTCTTGCCTGGAGAATCTCATGGACAGAGGAGTCTGGTGGGCTACAGTCCAAAGGTTCGCAAAGAGTCGGACACGACTGAAGCAACTTAACACGCACACATGCATGTGCTTATAAACTATCTACACAGAGCAGATGCTCAAGAAATAGTCACAATCAGGAAGACCATGATGATTTTGTATAGTCAGAGCAGAAGGCTTGAGTTAAAACACCCAGCTCTTATTATTTTGCTGTGTGACTTTGGACAAGTCACTTTTCATCTCTGGCCTCATGTCTGCTTTATAAACATTAAACAATAGTTTACTGTAATTATCCAATCAAATCGTGGGGTAAAGGTGCCCATAAACTGGTAAATTATGGGCAAGTCTGAGAGACACATGCTCAGCCTAACATTTATTGAGCACCTACTGTGTGCCAGGCCCTATCTTTAAGAACTCCTGCCTTTCAGAAGCTCATGGACAAAGGGAGGAGCAAACATTTGTTCCTTCATTAACTAGACCTCTTGGAGTCCCGTCTCTAGGGGAGTGGTGCAAAGAGATGAGTCAGATGTGCCTATGACTGGCTGAGGTCACAGATATTTATTGCATAGCCTGTGCCAGGTGACAATCATCTCTTAGCTCTGTACACCAGTTCAGTTCAGTTGCTCAGTCATGTCCGACTTTTTGTGACCCCATGGACTGCAGCATGCCAGGCCTCCCTGTCCATTGCCAACTCCCAGAGTTTATTCAAATTCATGCCCATTGAGTCAGTGATGCCATCCACCCATCTCATCCTCTGTCGTCCCCTTCTCCCCCTGCCTTCAATATTTTCCAGCATCAGGATCTTTTCAAATGAGTCAGTTCTTTGCATCAGGTGGCCAAAATATTGGAGTTTCAGCCTCTGCATCAGTCCTTCCAATGAGTATTCAGGACTGATTTCCTTTAGGATGGACTGGTTGGGTCTCTGGGTCCAATGAGTATTCAGGACTGATTTCCTTTAGGATGGACTGGTTGGGTCTCTGGGTCCAATGAGTATTCAGGACTGATTTCCTTTAGGATGGACTGGTTGGGTCCCTGGGTCCAAGGGACTCTCAAGAGTCTTCTGTAACACCACAGTTCAAAAGCATTAGTTCTTCAGCACTCAGCTTTCTTTATAGTCCAACTCTCACATCCATACATGACTACTGGAAAAACCATAGCTTTGACTAGATGGACCTTTGTTGACAAAGTAATGTCTCTGCTTTTTAGTATGCTGTCTAGGTTGGTCATAACTTTCCTTCCAAGGAGCAAGCGTCTTTTAATTTCATGGCTGCAGTCACCATCTGCAGTGATTTTGGAGCCCAAGAAAATAAAGTCTGTCACTGTTTCCATTGTTTCCCCATCTATTTGCGATGAAGTGATGGGACCAGATGCCATGATCTTAGTTTTCTGAATGCTGAGTTTTAAGCCAACTTTTTCACTCTCCTCTTTCACTTTCATCAAGAGGCTCTCTAGTTCTTCTTTGCTTTCTGCCATAAGGGTGGTGTCATCTGCATATCTGAGGTTATTGATATTTCTTCTGGCAATCTTGATTCCAGTTTGTGCTTCCTCCAGCCCAGCATTTCTCATGATGTACTCTGCGTAAAAGTTAAATAAGCAGGGTGACAGTATACAGCCTTGATGTACTGCTTTCCCTGTTTGGAACCAGTCTGGACGTGTTGGTCCATGTCCAGTTCTAACTGTTGCTTCCTGACCTGCATACAGATTTCTCAAGGGGCAGGTCAGGTGATCTGGTATTTCCATCTCTGTACACCAGAGTCCATAGTTTCTGAACCAAAAACAGGACACTGCCGCGCCCCACCCCCAGAGGATTACAAGGGAAATCCACTTTGGGGACATCAAGACCTATGTTGGAATCAATGGGGACCTGGCAAGTTGAGGTCCTGGGCATAGAGTGACAATAACTGAGCTTCAGAGAGGGCGCAGTTCCTTTCAGTACAGGTGACTGGGGGAGGCTTCGGGAAGAAGCAGGAGTGTCCTGGCAGGAATCTGGGGCGGGGGGGGGGGGCACTCCTGGCAGGGGCGTGGTATGTGCAAAGGTCCTTTGGTGACAGCTGAACTGGAGCACGGGGTGAGGCCTGGAAAGAGGGTGGCTGGAAGCTTCCCAGGGGGAGGAGAGTGTGGCCCTGCTGATATGGACTCTGAAGCCTGATTCCTGCCCTCCTCAGCTGCATTTCCTGTCCCCGCCCTCCCCTTGGCTGCCATGCTTGTGGGAGGTTAGTTCCCAGACCAGAGATTGAACCCAGAGCCCCTGCAGAAAAAGCACCAAGTCCTAACCCCTGGACTGCCAGGGAATCCCTACTCTTACTTCCCAGGGACTCTAAACTACTCATACTTCTCCAAACATGCTGTGCTATTTCACACCTCCCAACGCAGGAACTGTTCTCTTTGCCTAGAAAGCAAGCTCCATTCATCAAAACCCAGCTCAAATTTCACCTCCATGTTGAAGCCTTCCTTCGTACAATGCACACTTTCACACAATAATTAATATTCATGAATATTCTGCTTGAATATTCAGCACATTCAGCATGCAGAAGAAGAATATTCTTCTCCGGGTGCCTTGCGGATTTCATCTTAGTCCTCACAAGATCCCTCTGATCCCATTCTACAGGTGTGGGAACTGAGGCATAGCAAGTCTAAGTAACCTGCCCAAGACTACAGAGCTAGTAAGGGGCAGTTGGGTTCACGCCACTCTGTCTGATTCCAAAGCCTTTGCTCTTTCTGGAGAGGTTGGAGAAGTGGGGTGCAATAAGGATAGTGCAGATAGCCAGTGGGGTGGGGAGGGGAGCCCCCCGCCAGGGCTGCCTCCTGGAAACCTAGGGTTGCCATGTGTGCAGGTGGGGGGTAGGCAGGATGAGAGCAGAGGTGAAGTCAGCACTGGGCTGGCGAAGAAGCGGGGACAGTGGAGCAGCAGCTGAGGAACCCATCACTGAGAGGGTTGCCACCCACAGGAGCCGTGACGGGGGGTCCAACCTGCCCAGTACAGCGGCTCTAAGAGGTTCCTCATCCTGAGGGGGCTGGGACTATCCCAGGCAGGGAGGAGACCCCCAGACCTCAAAGAATAAAGGTCAGCCAAAGAATCAATGACAGCTGCTCATCTGCTAACTAAAATTACAAGAGAAAACGTTATAAAAGTTAGTAATTCAGCCCATAATCCAAAAACAAGCAGCGTATCTGTGTGCGAGTGGGTGTCTATGACTTCGCTCTCAGCCCTTCGTTCCCTCTCTTTCCTCATCTTCAAGTTACAAAAATATGATGAGGCAGATTGTTTTATCCATCATTCCTCCCCCGTCAGCCCTCCACACAGTCCTAGATGGATTCTTGGTGGAGTCTTGAGGCTGAAAGGTATTAAGAGCAAACCCTTTGGAGTTAGATAGAGTTTAAATTCTTCCTCCTTTACCAGGTGGTTAAGGGCAAGTCACTTCACTTCTCTGAGCCTCAGTTTCCTTATCTGCAAGCTGGGATTCTAACATCATCTCACAGGGTTGCTGTGAGGAATAAGAAAGAGACTACGCAGGGCTCCAGGTGGAGTGCAGATCACGGTGGGGCCCAGCCCCTTGCCTGCCCACCCCATCCAGGGCCCCCACGGCCCTGGGCTTTGCTCCACAGGAGAGCTGTTCTCAGCCTCTGACTCATCACCAAGCAGTTTCTCTCTTGCCCCCAAGAGGGTGAGCCTTCTGTCTCTATCTGCCTCCCAGCGTCTGGCACAGGGTTGGACCTAAGAGGAATTTGTGACTGTTGCTAAATTTAATTTGGTTTTTTCGTCTTAAAATTCCTATTATTTTTCTAAAATAAGGTAACAAACTTATTTTTCTCTGAAAACAAAATCTCTGTCCCAAGCTGACTCGGTTATGTGAGTTACTCCCCCTTTTCCTAGAACATTGGTGGCTTCACACACTCACCCACATGCACATACACATGCTCATGCAGATCTTTCATCCCTGCTTCTGGACCAGGGCTGGCTCTGGGTGTAATAGGAACCAGCGCGGAGCTGAGTTTTACGTTCATTAGCACATTTCATTTTAGCACATCAAACCTCACAGACACACTGCTGCTGGGTGCTGTGATTCTCTGTCGCACAGAGGACAGAACAGGCTCAAGGTGACACACAGGCCATCCAGATTTCACCTGGCCAGCTGGGGCGGGCAGGACGGAGCCAGTGCTGGGAGGCCCAACAGCCAGCCTCACAAACAAAGGTGTGGGCATTCCACACTGTCGCCGCACCCAGTGGGTTGGGACCTAGCAGGAAGGGCCAAGAGGTCACTGCTGGTCAACATCCAGGGTCCCTGGTATGCACACACCCACACACACATACACACACACACCCCTCTGCCACCATCAGGAAGACGCACACACACACACACACACACACCCTGCCACCATCAGGGAGGCACACGCACACACACACACACACACCCCTCTTCTACCATCAGGGAGGCACACACACACACACCCCTCTGCCACCATCAGGAAGACGCACACACACACACACCCCCCTCTGCCGCCATCAGGGAGATACACACACACCCCTCTGCCACCATCAGGGAGGCACACACACACACACACACACACACCCCTCTGCCGCCATCAGGGAGATACACACACACACCTCTGCCACCATCAGGGAGGCCAGGACCAGAGAACTCCTCAAGGAGCTGCCCTCTCAATAGATTTCTTCTCCCCACACCCCTGTCTCCCCCAGCCTCCCTTCCCACTCTCCCAGTCATCCCCCCGCAGCAATGCAGCTGCCCAAGACCCTGGCGACTGGGCCCACTGTGCACACAGAGGCACTGCTGGGATCCCACAGTCTGCCAGCTGCAGGACACCCTGAGTGACCTGGGCCGGCTGTGCAACCTCTCTAAGTGTCTGTGTCTCCCTCTGTGAAATGGAGACAGTGGTACCAGCCTGACGGGGGGTGTGGGAGGAGGTAACGGGGTCGCAGAGGGAAGGCCAGCCCCAGCAAGCCTGGCTGGATGTGGCCTGCTCATCCTCAACCCCTGATGGGTCAGCCAAGACTCCTTCTAAGTGAGCACCCACCCTCCTCTCTGCCTCCTCAGGCTTCCTCCTGCCCCTGAGCTTGCCCTCAACTCTGCCCAGAGCCAGCTTTGGGAAAAGAACAATGAAATTGGGAGAAGACCCCACTGGGAGCCAGGGTTCAGGATTTGGTTTCCTGACTTAGCCCTGCCTGAGTGGCTGTGCAAGGTAGGAAAGTCCTCCTCTGTCACTGGACTGAAGTGGTGGCCAGGCTGATTTCAGGGACAGGAAGGGCTTTGAGATCAAGAGGTGGGGGAAGAAACAAACCTCCTGGCAGAAGAAAACACATAAACACACAGAGGGGGAGGAAACCACAGCTTGGGGAACATCAGGAATGGTGCTTTGAGGACTTCAGAGTTGATCTCCAACTTTTGAGATCATGGGCAAGGTTTCTCCTCACATGGTGCTTGCAAACACACAGGCACACGCGTGCACGTGCACACACACACACGTATACATACATTCATGGCTCCACAAATCTGAGTGATTTGATTTGGTTCCGCTAGAAAAGGAGCTGGATGACTGACACTGGACAATGAGCTAGAGACTGTGCACTCGTGTGCTCTTCACAGATTATCTCACTTGCACCTCCTAGAAATGCTGGGGAATCAGAACCATTACTAACGCCATTCTACAGATGAGCAAACTGAGGCTCCAGGATGTGTAGGAACTTGCTCAAGGGCACACAGTCATAAGTGGCTGGCTGGAAATGGACTCAGGTCTCTCCGACACAAAGCCTTGGCTGAGGGACAGTTTTCCCGAGCTCTGGCCCCAGCCTTCTAATGGCCTCGGTGCCATAACAGCACTTTCTGAGTTTGCTGCTGGCTTCATTCCCTCTGTTTCTGGCCATCTGGAAAACTGGTTCTCCCCTCCTCATTGATACAGGACCCCAGAGCCAAAGCTGCCTTTAGCATCTTCTGACCCAACTGCCTTCTTTATAGGAGGAAAGACAGAAGTGTGTTAAGGGCGCACACAGCCCAGACTCACAGGAGGAGCTGAGAAAATGCAGGCATCACTGTTATTACCACAGAGGGCAGGAGACTTTGTCAGATCCACCCAGCGCCAGAGTCGGGTTTAGACCTGGGACTAGACAGAGCCCCTTTTCTCTAGGGACCAGGGACTAGAGAAATGGCTCTGGATCTAGGACCAGAAAGGGGGTGACGATGGGGAGCTACCGTCCATCTGCTCTGATCTTAAAATCCATGAAGACCATGCAGGGAACCCAGTCAGGGCTGAACAGGTAGCTCACCTCCATGGCTCAGCACCCAGTCCCCAGCCCCCTCTGCCCAGTCACGCTGGACCACTCTCACCCACACACCTGTGAGAGGCAAGACCAGTGGATCATCCCCGCTTGTAGACGTGGAAACTGAGGCCCAGGCTGGGCCAGTAGGTTTCCAGGAACTCTGGGGGAGGTAGAGGCAGTGGGGGGCGACTCCCATCCCAGCCCTCTGTTTACCCCCACTGAGGCAGGAGCTGGGTGAGTAGGAACCTCACCTGCCCTGCCTTTCTGGGGCAGGCCCCCACGGGAACCAGGTGGGGTGGGGTGGGGCTCCGCGTGCAGAGCCCAGAGGCTTGCTCTGTGTCATCACTGAGGACATTCCAGTTGAGCAGGAAGAGCTTATTTCTGAGGCCTTCCACCTGGTGACTTTTATTTCTGCAGCATCAGCCTCCACAGGGTCCGTGTGATGAGGTGGAAAGAACAGGGGCGCTGGAGGGAGGCAGATCTGAACTTGAATCCTGGTACTTTCCCCCTGACCTGTGGGGCTGGCTGCAGCTCTTCTCGTAGTCTCTCTCTCCTCACCAGTAAAAGGAGGAGGATGTGTTCCACCTTCTCAGTCTGCTTTGCAGGTTCAGGGCCACAGTGCACGGAAGTGCCCAGTGGACAGTCAATGGTCGAGAAATATTCATTCTCTTTCCTCCTTCTCATTGCCCCTCCCTTGAAAGAGAATTAGTCAGCTCTCAGGAACTGACTCTGAAACACAGATTACAAAGTCCTCAGGGGCAAAGTTTGAACTGCAAGGCAGACATTTTCCTTCAGAATCAATGGTCACAAAGAACTGAACGCAACTGAGCACACGTGCACACACACAGAGCCTGTGCACACACACAGAGCCTGTGCAGACACATGTAGATTAATAAGCCATTGGCATATTAAGAGAGCTTCTGCTGAAATCCCCTAAAGTAGCTAAAGTGAAAGTCACTCAGTCGTGTCCGACTCTGCAACCCCATGGACTGTACAGAATTCTGAAGTGGGTAGCCTTGCCCTTCTCCAGGGGATTTTCCCAACCCAGGGATCGAACCCAGGTCTCCCGCATTGCAGGCGGATTCTTTACCAGCTGAGCCCATTTCCTTCTTTGAGGGTCACCTTTTGAAGTAAACGGACTAGCCATCTGAGACCCATCCTTGTATCTGCCAAGTTAGCACACACCTGCTCTGTAGGGTCTCATCCTAACCCTGATATTCACTATAGGTTCTGCCAGATCACCCACCTTTGTCAATTACCCACCCAGCTGTGGCAGCGTGGATCTTCAGGCTACCCTGTGGATCACAACTGCTGATCCTTCGGCTCTGTTAAAAAGAGATACGCTGGCCTGCCATTTTCCCTCCGCTCTCCACAGTGCGAGAGTCTCGTACAGTGTTTCTATCAAGTTCCCAGGTGATGCTGATGCTACTGTCACGAGACCCCACTTTGAGAACCACTCATCTGGGGTAGTTTGGAGAAGGCAATGGCACCCCACTCCAGTGTTCTTGCCTGGAGAATCCCAGGGACAGGGGAGCCTGGTGGGCTGCCGTCTATAGGGTCGCACAGAGTCAGACACGACTGAAGGGACTTAGCAGCAGCAGCAGCAGCATCTGGAGTAGTTAGGTGCAGGGACTCTGGGGCTAAGCTGCTGGGTTCCCAGGTCTGCTACCGTCTAGCAGGGCCACTTAGGGCCACAGGTGCCTCTTCTGTAAAATCGGGATAATTGTATAATTCTTGATAACCCATGTAAATTATGTGCCTCGTTTATAGTAAGTGCTCAATAAAATGCACTTTTATTCATATAGCAAAAAACCCAGCATTTCCAGGTTTCAGTCCAGGCTGTCACACTAGTCGTGTGTCTTTGAGGACATCATCTTACCTCAGTGTTCCCATATGTACTAACAGGGTGATGATGACCCACTTTACATTCCACACAGGGCTTTCTGAGGATCACTTGGCATCTGCAATGAGTGCACTTTGTAAACGGTAAGCACCATACAGAGTTGCAGCGAGGTGTTGGGGGTAACAACAGGAATTTGAAGAGGGAGACCTGGCATGAAATATCAGGAGACTCCGCCTCTGTGAGCCCATCTCTAAAGTGAGGGAAATATTGGCGAGGGCCTCAGCGGAGCTGGGAAACGTCCTGAGAACCCTTGCCTGTGCCTCACTCTCACCCTCAGCTAGTACCAGGATCTACCCAGCTACTGCAGGGCAGCGCTGGAGCTGGGGCCCTGCTGCGTCCCCTCCCACAGGTCTGCCACGGAGCAGCCACCAAACTTGAGCCCGACCAGCTTGAAGCCCGGGCGGACTCTCCCACTGGCCAGCACCCCCTGTAGACCCTGGAGCCCCCAGCTCACGGGGTTCTGATGAGGATGAACAACAGAAAGGGTGGGGTGTCCTGCCCCAGCTCACCCGGGGCGGCCCTCAGTCAACATTCTTCTCCTGGCAGAGGTCCTGTCAGCCCCCTTCCAGGGGGCTGCCTCCAAATATATTGCCTCTGGGAGCCATCAACTCTGGAAGTGAATTCCTTGCAGCCATCAGAGGTTTCACAGCAACTTCATTCTCCAGGAGAGAGGAAGAACACCCCCTCCCTTCTTCAGGAGGGGAGGCCGGGGGCAGTCAGAGGCCTGTTTAATTTAATTTAACGCACCATGGCTTGCCAGGTTGCCCTTGGTAACAGCTTCAGCTGCTGCTTCAGTTACAACCAGAAGGATTTTTAAAGAGACAGCTCATTTTAGGACCAGAATTGCACAGCAGAGTGAATGGTCTCTCTCTGTACTAGGGATGGAAGGTTGGAACCCAAGCACAGGGAGGCCTCAAGCCAGGCCTGTTTATACCATTAACTCCACTTCTAATTTGCAACCCTATAAGCCCTCCTTCAAATGGTACCTTGAGTGGGATCTGAGGAGGGGCTCCATTTGGAATTTATCAGAGAGATGTCACTCAGCTAGCTACTTCTCTGAAAATCAGTTTTAGTCTTCAAGTAGAAGGGAAGAGAGTTAACATTCAGGAGTTGCCCCGGCAATTCAGGCAGTCTGCCACTAGATGGTAGTATTGCTTACTTAGTGCAAACTATTACCAGGCTTAAAGACTATCAGAATGGTGGTGAAACCACTGGGTTTCAAGTCTTGATAGTAACCAGTGTGTCACCCTGAGCAAGCTGCTTCACCTTTGTGGTCTCAGGGATATAATAACGGGATAGATCAAAACAACTGAGTGCTGTTGACGGGCATTGGGGCTAGAACTATGAAGGCATGAGTTTATGTCCCAACTCTGTCATTTATTAACTGTGTGATTTGGACACATAACTTAATTTCTTGCATCTTGAATACCAAACAAGAAGGTGGCTATGACCCAGGCAGAGCCTGAGAATAGCACATTGCTCTTCAACCTTGGGAACCTGTGGACCCTATGGGGCATCTGAAGCCCCAGGAGCACAGTGGTGGTGGTGGGGCTGTTAGAAAGTGGGTAAGGCAGAATGACTGTATGCCAGAGCCTGAGACCTCAACGCTCCATGTAGAAGTGAAATAGGGCAAAGAAGCCTCCCAGACACTCCTAACCCTGCACGTCTCTAACCCAAACCAGGAGAAAGGGGGCAGATATTTATGGATATTTGTGGAAGGCTGGGCACTGCCTCACAGTGCCCTTTTGCAGATAGGGATATAGCCTCTAAGGGGTAACACATCCACCCAGGGCCACCCTCCTCTTGTGGCCAGGCCTGTTAGCCACTGAGCCTCTGCTCTGGGCACTGCAGCCCTCTCCTTGTCTAGTACAACTGCTGTCTCTATGGTCATGTTTCCTTGTCAGGAGCCTCAAAAGGGGAGCGGGTTCTGTGTCTCCCCACCATGACTCAGCCTAGCCAACCTCAAAGTGGGCATGAAACCAGAGGTCATGGGATCATACCCACAGGCAGCCAGGGAGCCTGAAGCACACGTGCTTTGGTCCTTCATGTGGACAGGTGCTGACCTTGTGCCAAGGTCCTTGGCCAGCTTGGCCTATGAACCTGAGTCCCCTTCCCATGTCCCAGGTCCTATGTAGGTACAGCAGGTTAAGTTTATCCAGCAGCCTATCCCAGCTTTTTGCTTTGGTCAGTGTTCTCCACTGAGCTCTCATGGATGCCCCTTAATCCTTAGACCTGCCGCTCTCCCTTCCAGACAGCCCTGTTCCCAGCCAAAACCCCCATACACATATTCCCACATAAGTAACAGGGTAACTTTCCAAGGTGATGTGGATGTAAAAACACATGGGATCCTGGTACTCCCCAGCTCAAACCTTTGCTATGACTCCCCATTGCCTTGCAGATGACTTCCAGGTTCTGAGCCTGGCATTCGGGGGCCCCTCCATGTGCCCCTGCTGGCTCTTCCCTTCGCCCCTTATAACTGGGATGCTGGTCACTCCAGGCTGCATGCAGCCCCTGACACACCTGCTCACTCGTCTCTGAGCTTGTGCACAAATGTGCCCTCCATCTGATGTCCTCTCTCGCTGTATCCACCTTGGTGGTTCCTACTTGTCCCTGAGAATCCTGCTCCAGCATGCCCTCCTTTGGAAGCCTTGGGGGTCCCCCTGGATCATATAGGAAACGTCCTCCCACAGCCCCTGGTATTCCTTCTGCTCATTGTGTCTTAGTCTGGCTTTCCCACCAGACCTGGCTTGGGCCTGGGCTCACACCTCTCTCCTATGAGCAGTCACACAGCTCACTGGGATTTACTCACAGGTCCCCCTTCCTCTCTTCCTCTGAACAGGCCACCCCAGAACAGCCACAGCCTAAGTTGCCAGCATTAGCTCCCCACTGCCTCCATTCTTACTCACTGTGCTTCATGCTCTTCAACTGCTCACACATGTCCAGGCTGAGCCTCCATCTGAAATGCCCTTGTGCCCCACCCCACCCTCTGAAATACCACTCCAATTCAAGACCCACCTTACAGCCCACCCTGTGTGTGTGTGTGTGTGTGTGTGTGGTGTGTGTTAGTCACTCAGTCGCGTTCAACTCTTTGCGATTCCATGGACTATAGCTGGTCAGGCTCATCTGGCCATGGAATTCTCCAGGCAAGAACACCGGAATGGGTTGCTATTCGCTTCTCCAGGGGATCTTCCCAATCCAGGATTGAACCTGGGTCTCCTGCATTGCAGGCAGATTCTTTACTATCTGAGCCCTCTGTGAGACCTTCTGAGTCTTCTGACTGGAAATGGCATCCCCCTCCTGCTCCATTTGTCTAGATCCACCTCTTGGTCTTGATCAAACTCTGCTTCATATTATAGCTATTGGTAAGCCAGTGTGATGAGAGGAGCAAGGGCTTTGGAGACTAACAAATGGGGTTCAAATTCCAGCTCTGACACTTGCATGCTGTGTGACCTTGGGCAAGTCATTCTACCTCTCTGAGCCTCAATCTGTGCCTCGGTAAAGTGGGAGTGACGCCTACCTCTTAGGGTTGTGAGATTGAGATGATGGGTGTCAGATCCTGGCACATGGCAGGTGCCCCTTCAAGCCCTATTATTCATGCCTGAGTCTGTCTTCCCAGGCAGGTTGTGATCCATCCAGGGTGCGGGTCCCATTCAGTGCCACAGCCCATAAGCACCCAACACAGGGCCTCACACCACAGATACCCAGAAATGCTGGCTTGACTGAAGACTTGGTTCTGACTACTGAGGGTGGGGGGTGGAGGCATAATGGGACCCTAAGCTGAGAAGGCCATGGTGGGTGGGGGGTGGGGAGTGCAGAATGGAGCCTGGAAATCAACCACGGGAGATGAATCTGGAGGGAGGGGCCAGAGCCTGAGGCAGAGCTGCTGATATGCACTGGGGGTTTTATTGGTTTTCATTAAAATTCCTTCCAGAGGCAGGAGCAGCTACTCCCATAAATAACGGCATAAATATTTTATCTGGTGCCCAAGTCAGTCTAAATGCACAGCAAAGTTGGCAAGAATAATAATGGGAAATAAGTTTGGTGGGTGGGTGGGGGGCTTCCTGGGCTTCAGCTGAACTCACTCACATGCCCAAAGGGGCTTCTCAGGAAGGTGGAAGGCGAGAGATGGGGCCAAAGAGGAGATGCAGGTAGATGGCGGGGAAGAGAGAAGGTGACCAGTGGAGTATGGGCCTTGCGGTGGGGGGATCAGGAGCCTAGGGAAGGGGAGGGGAGGAAATGGATCCCGTCCCTGCTCTGTGATGGGCCCCTTGCTTGGGGCATTCACTCAGGTCATCTTGTCAAATTCTCTGTGGTCAGAGAAGTGAAGTGACTTGCCCAGGCTCACCCAGCCAGCCAGTGGCAGAACCAGGCAGGATTATGATCAAGAGTGTACTTGCTGCTTCTTGGGGTTCAGGGAAAGCATGGGACTCTATGAACAATGTCCCCAGTGCCTCAATAGCAGCAGCACAAGCCATTCTCTGCTTCCCTAGATCCCAATGGAGGAGAAAAGGGGCTGGTACTTCACCATGGCAACGCTCTTCATCAGGTCAGGCTGGGGGTGGGGATGGGATGGTGGGGAGGGACGAGGGGGAAAAGTGGGGCCTGGAACCCAGGGGGGAAATCTCCATGGCAAGGGTGCTCCAAGTTCCCCTCCCTGCCACTACCCTGGGGAGGACTCGAGGCAACCTGGGAACCACTGGGAGGGTCCTGATCAGCCACATCCCCTTCTCGGGCACAGGTTAGATGGCATATTCCTGGAGCTGGGCAGCAAGGAGCAGAAGAGGCTGCCAGCCTTCAACCGCACACTGGCCCTGCTGCAGCAAGTCCTCAAGTCCTCAGACCCCCACCCCCGAGGTCGGGCTCATGGGGGCGGCAGCGGGGAGTGGGAAGGGGTTGGGCTCTCCCTACACGCATCAGCAGCCCTGCCAGTCTTGTCACTGTCCCCGCCTCTCGTTCTGTTTCTCTCCCCCTCAGCCTGTCCCCTCCACTCCCTGTTCCCCTCAAGGAGCTCACACCCAGCGAATATGCGCCTGCACATCACTCCAAGGGCACGTGTCCAGGCCTGTCTGCAACCCAGAGTGTGAGAGACAGAGCTCTCCCCATTTCAGCCTCTTATCCCCGTTTTGTGGTGGGAGAATGAAGGCCCTTCTGGAGACGGGAGGGAGGGGTCACTGTCACACAGGGACCAGAGCTGGGGGAGAGCTGGGGTCAGACAGCAGAAGGCACCCTCCATGAGGGCCCCTAGGGGATGTAGAAAACACAAAACAAGCACTGGAATCGTTCCCCCTTCACTCGCAAGTCCCCTCTGCCCTCCTTTGTTTCTCTTTCTCTCTGGGTGGCCCGAAGTGATTTCTGCCCCTGCCCCTGACCTTGTCCTCCCAGGGCTGACACCTGGGTGGTGCTGGCCCCTGCCTGCTCTCCCCTTCCCCACATGCTACTCCCTGAGACGCCTCTCCCCCCACCCCCTAGCTCTGGCCTGGTGCTACCTTGGAATGCTGCTGGAGAGGAAGGACACCTTCTCCACCACGCCCATGGGTGTCCATGACTGCGGGTTTTCGGGAACCGATCCCCTGGACTGCTTTGGCAAGGTATGTGCCCCTGGTTACAATCTTCCCTCCAAACCTGGACAAAGCCTGACACCCCAGCCTCCTCTCCCTGGAACCAACTGCTTCTCCGGGTTTCTCCCTACTTCCCCGCCCTGCTCAGGAAGTGCCCTTACACCACACCTTTCTCTCCATCCCAAACAAAAGCAAAGTGAGTCAGACCCTCCCAACACCTGGTCTGCTGCTGCTAAGTCGCTTCAGTTGTGTCTGGCTCTGTGCGACCCCATAGACGGTGGCCCACCAGGCTCCCCCGTCCCTGGGATTCTCCAGGCAAGAACACTGGAGTGGGTTGCCATTTCCTTCTCCAATGCATGAAAGTGGAAAGTGAAAGTGAAGTCGCTCAGTCGTGTCTGACTCTTAGCGACCCCACGGACTGCAGCCTACCGGGCTCCTCCATCCATGGGATTTTCCAGGCAAGAGTACTGGAGTCGGGTGCCATTGCCTTCTCCGACACCTGGTCTGGCCTACCCCATTTTCCAGGCCTATCTTCTAAGCTAGTTGCAATTTTCTAATGCTTTGGCTTCCTGGTGCAAAGAACTGACTCATTGGAAAAGACCCTGATGCTGGGAAAGATAGAAGGCAGGAGGGGAAGGGGACGACAGAGAATGAGATGGTTGGATGGCATCACCAACTCGATGGACATGAGTTTGAGCAAGCTCCGGGAGTTGGTGATGGACAGGGAAGCCTGGCATGCTGCAGTCCATGCGGTCGAAAAGAGTCAGACACAACTGAGCAACTGAACTGAACTGAACCCTCAGGCTTTTCCCCTTTGCAGCCCCATGGCACAGTGGAGAGAAAATGAGCTTGGCACAGTGTGGATGCCAGCTCTGCTCACAGGCCCTGTGACCCTAAAACAAGTCACTTCCATCCCTGAACCTCCTTATATGTTGATTATGTGATCTGTCCACCTTCTAGGATATTTAGAGGTTCAAAGAAGGTAGTGGATGAAACTGTCTACCGTAAACTTTAAAGTGCTGTTCAAGCCTTATTCTTGATACCTTGTTTCGGTGGCAATTTTCGCACTGAGCTCAGTTTTTTAAGATTTTCCTGGAGGACAGGGACCCTGTGATTCTCATCCCCCTGTGCAGTCAGCATGATGCCCTGGGGCAGGTCACAGTGTTGGCTGATGGGTGATGAGCAGTTTCTTGGTGAGAGATCTCAGAACAGAGTGGAGCATAAACTCTAGTTCACGTGTGCTCCAAGAGTTGTGTCTGGTTTAACACACTGCCTTTGACCTTCCTTGGGAACCTACTCTGTGCCAAGCACAGAGGCGGAGAGATGGGGCCCTTGCCCTGCAGGAGTTCACTGTCTCAGGGGCAGCAACAAACACAAGGCAGGAGCTGTCAGTAACTGTACTAGGATTGGGGCAAGTGCTGTGGCCTGGGTAGAAACATTGTGTGAGTTTGGGGGATGTAGAGGCTGATTCTGGCCCCTCTTCCCACCTGTCCTGGAAAAATGAGGGAGCACACATTGATATGTCTGAGTGAGAGGGGTTGACCTGGGGTCTGGAGGGATTCACCGGACATGTCCATGAAAATGGCAGAGAGCATGGCAGTGAGTTAGGCTCTTGGGAGTTGAGTGTCAATGAGTTGTACCCCAAAGTGTTGGGCCCCATGATATGATTGCACTTAGAGCTGGAAGGTGGATGAAAATTTTGGGGTGATATGGCCCTACTGAGAGATGACATTCCAGTTCTAGCAAACAGCCAGACAGATGGTTTGCTCTAACCCTTGTGCCTTACTCAGGCCATCGAGATTGCCAAGGACCAACTTCCCATCCTTAATCGCCTAGCCAAAATCTTCCACTTCCTTGGAAAGCAGGACATGGCCATTGGCACCTGCAACATGGCCCTGGACGTCCTACGAGATCCAGAGCTCAACTGGCAGGCATACTGCACGAGGGCCAAGGTGAGTCAGCCTGCAGCTCTGCCTCATTCTGCCATTGAGAATCAGAGAGCAAGGGCCAAGGCTCCGTGGCCAGAGCCCAGAGGTCAGGGCGCCTTCATGGTAGAAGGGCGCTTAGGTGTCATCAAGGCTCGCAGTTTGTGTTCTCTAAGATTATCAAGGTAGAGAATGAAGGAGCTTACCACCCACTGCTCATCCCTTCTACAATGACCTGGCCAGCTACCTACCAGCCCCCTCTCTGATTAGCACCTCGGGCAGTCAGACTGACCTGGGTGGAATTCTGGCCTCTCCATTTATCACTGTGGGACCTGGGACAAGTGAGCCACTTACCGCTCCAAACCTACATTCCCAAACCTGGAAGATACGGATCATAACATCTGTGTTAACAGGTTGTCAGAAGACTAAGTGAGGTCACATCTAAAGCAGATGCCAGGAGTATGGGAGGTGCTCGTAGAAGGCAGAGGGTATACTGGAGGAAATCTAATGTCGTAAAGCACAGCTCTGGCTCTCAACACAGCTAGCCTTGGTTCAAATCCCACATCATCACACTCTTGCCTAAATTCCGAGCCCCACTTTCTTCATCTATAAACAGGCTGAAGGTAATTGTACCTGCCTCACAGAGTTGTTATGAGGCTTAAATTAGATTCTGTGTTTAAAACTCAGTACTGAGCACATAGTAAGAGTTCATAAGTGGTTGATTACTATTATTAGGTATATTTTTAACTGGCTCACTGTCTCTTAAGGCAGTCCACTATGGTCATTCAGCTCCGCAGATTACTAATTTAACCAAGAGCTGCCTGCCTCTGGCTTCCCCACACTGGTCTCAGATCTGCCCTCAGGAGTCCCCACAGAATGCACTGCTTGGGGGCAGAGATCTGAACCTCTGAGTTTACTTTGCTCCAGGCTAAACAGCCTTCTCTATTACCTTTCATGGGACATGAGGGCAAATCTGCTCCCTGGGTCTTGGTCCTGATGACATAATCATGTTGCCAGCAGTTACTAGTTAGGGTCTCTGCCTAGAAGGCTCTTCTCCCAGATGTCCCATTGGCTTCCTCCCTCACTTCACTGAGGGCTTGAAAAGGTAGCTGCTAGCAGCCATCCTCCTGAAAATGTCAGCCTCTCACCAGCACATCGTGTCCTCCTGTGCTGGTTTATTTTTTTCTTCTTAGCATTTATCATTCCCTAACATACTATTTTCTGGTTTATGTTTATTTCTCTCCCCCCACCCTCCAGGTAAAATACATGCTCCACGAGGGCAGGGAATTTGCCATTTTGCTCTCAACTATATATCCTAGAACAGTACCTGGCACATAGCAGGCTCCTGACGATCTTTTGAATGAGTGAATAAACTGAGCACCCACCATTGCTAGGTCCCGGCTAGAACATGTTCTCTCCATTGTCACGGTAACTCTCCAAGGACGATCTTAGTGTACTGATTTTTCAGATGTGGAAAATGAGGCTCACAGAGGTCATGTAAATGAAGAGGAGGAAGGGCTGGAATTCAGCCAAGTTCAACTGGCTCCAAAGCCAAAGATTCCCACCCCCACCTTAAAGCTACCTTAGAACCAGAGCCTACTGATGGCTATAAAGTATTAATACCTTCAATGACAACAACCCCTTTTTCTTACTTGCTCTTTCTCCACCTCTTCCCTACCTCTCCCGAACCTCTAGATTTTCTAAATGCTCCAAACAGATGTGGGGGGAAAAGGAGGAAGTGGTGATGAAAGCAAGGGTCTAGAATCATTTGTAATTTGATGCTTGTAAGCTGGGGCCACCTGCCATTCTTCCCACACTACTTGCTTACACAGACCCTCACAAAATCGGTGCTGCCATCCCATCTCAAATAACTCCCTCCCCTAGTCAGCTGTATCCCATCACCTGTTTATTTTTTCATTGTACTCGTCGCCACTTGAAGTGGTACCGTTTACTTGTTTATGATCATCATCCCTACTAGAATGTTAAGTTCTGCCAGGGCAGGGACTTCATCTGCCTTATCACCACTGCACTCTAGTACCTAGCACAGGGCCTGGTATATGGTGGGCATTCAGGACATATTTGTTGAATGAATGAGTGAGAGAATGAATGAATGGCTCTTACTTCATCCAACCCCCTTTATTGCACAGAGAGGGGAACTAATGCCCAGAAAGAGGCTGGTCCAAGCTGGCACAGGACCAGGATCTAGCACTTCTGAGTCCCAGTCTCAGGGGCTTTCAACTGCACCACAGAAACTCCCTGAGTTGCTGTCGAGGAAAAAAACACAGGCTTTATTGACAACAGCAAGGAGGGCAGGGGTCCTGGCTTGGAGCATCTTCCCTCAGCTGACTCTCTCTGGGCAGATCCACATCAGAGCCTACCTGCACGACCTGGAGCGAGGCAAGCTGGGGCTTGGGGGCATGCCTGACAGGAACCACCTGGCCTGCGCCAAGGCTGACCTCGAGGAAGTGGTCAAGGTGTGCCCAGGCCTCAAGACCTACCTGGACATCGGCCAGGTAAGGCAGCCTCTTGGCTTGGGTAGTCAATGGCTTACTAAACAAAAACTATTAACTCTATGTCACGCCAGGGCACTGAGAACACAGAAGCATATGGGGGCATCCTTGTGCCTGATAACCTGCCTGTAGTACCTGCCTCCTACAGCTACAGGGAGGGTTATAGGTGGTGATGCACCAACAGCATTCAGAACAGGGCCCAGTTCTTTCTAAGAGCTCGGAAAGCGTGGGCCATTATTCTGATTCCTTCTGTGCCCAGGGAATAATCACCGAGAGATTACAGTATCTTTTGTGAGAGAAAACTGCGGCCCTGAGAGGGTCCCGCTCAAGGTTATATGGCCGAGATTCGTGGGGCTGGAGCTGGAATCAGAGAGAGCACTGTCTCCTTCTCTAGGAGAGGGAGACCAAACTTTGCGATGAATAATTGTTGAAGGCGGGGAGGGTGGGAATGAATGCATGGAATTTTTAAAACAGTAAGTAGTGAGACTGGAATGAAGGGGGAGCAGCGAGAGAGCCGGGGAGGAAGGATCACGCCGCCGCCCCCACCCCAGGTCTACTACTACATGGGCGTGGACGCCGTGCAGGAGCTGCTGGCGGTGGACGAGGCGGCGCTGAACCAGGCGCTGGTCTTCCTGGCCAAGGCCGGCGAGTCGGAGCTGGGCGCCACGCTACCGGAGCTGCAGCTGCTGCGCGGCAAGTGCCTGCGCATCAAGGGCGAGGAGGCCAACGCGGCGGCTTGCTTCAAGCGCGCCGTGGAGCTGGACGACGCGGGCTGCAGCCACGCCGAGGGCTTCGGCTGCCTGCTCGAGGCGCTGCTGGAGCAGTGGAGCCAGGCGCAGCTCAGCGACGGCGAGGTGGGCCGAGAGGTGGACGTATGGCTGCGGCGCGCCCAGGACAAGTACCCGGCGGCGCGCCTGCGGCAGGAGCTGCAGCGCGTGTGGCGCGCGCACACGGACGAGGTGCTGGGGCTGGCCCGGGCCTTGGTGGCCCAGGGACGGCCGGCGCTGGTGCGGCTGCTCTTCGAGACCATGGAGCGCAAGGGCGAGGGCGCGAGCTCCCTGCGGGACCGCCGCGCGTTCTCCGTCTGAGGGTCCCTGAGTCTTCCCCCTCTCCCCACCGCTCGGAGATGGTTGGACCTGGTCCAGGCGCTGGAAACCGGCTCGCTGTGCCATAGGCTGGCGGGTAAGTGGAGCCCATCAGACTCTTCCGGGAGTTGGAATGGGGACCTTGAGACACAAGGACAGTTGGACGTGTACACGGAGACAAAAGAGCCTGATCCAGGAGAACAAGGGAGGCTGGGGGCAGACGCGAGGGGCCAGTGGGAAACTGCCAATGGGAAGGCCCAAATTGTGCAAATATGCAGAAAAGTAACATGGCGTCTCCCAAGAGATGCAGAAGATAATTGCCTCCATTTGGGCAGGTGCTCTAGTACCCAGGAGCCTGTTACTGGACTCCCGTGAGCCACGCTCTATCCTTATAATAAGGCCTCCTCTACTGGAGTAGGTCTCAGGTCTGGCACTGGAGAAGTCGTGGCTAGAGCAGAGGGCACAGCTGCCAGATAAGGGCAGGGCCGCAGCCTACACCTGGCTGCTCAGCGCTCTTTCCTGCCCTCTTAACAGTCTTCCAGCAGGCCTCATTCTTGGCCAACTTGGTCTGAAAGACCCTCAAACTCCCTGAAATAAGGCCCATTGGTAGAATCTTCCCTTGACTTCTCTATTCTTTGGGGAATGTAAGGGCCCCACTCAAGGAAGTTCCCCCTGTGCCCAGTCTCAAACCTTCTACCAGACACTGAAGAAAATCTTGGAATTTTACACTCTTGAAATCGAAGTTATAGAATCATAGATGTAGAATTTTATTGTCAAAGACTTCAGCTTTGATTGTTAGCAAATCTGGGAACCATCAAGCTAGATTCTTATGGTCTTACTAACAAGAGCTGCTGCTGCTGCTGTCATTTCAGTCGTGTCCGACTCTGTGCGACCCCATAGACGGCAGCCCACCAGGCTCCCCCGTCCCTGGGATTCTCCAGGCAAGAACCCTGGAGTGGGTTGCCATTTCCTTCTGCAATGCATAAAAGTGAAAAGTGAAAGTGAAGTTGCTCAGTCAAGTCAGACTCTTCGAAACCCCATGGAGTGCAGCCTACCAGGCTCCTCTGCCCATAGGATTCTCCAGGCAAGAGTACTGGAGTGGGTTGCCATTGCTAATTTAACTTAAAACTCTAAAAAACCAAGTTCTTTCCAGACTACAAGACTGTTGGTTGTATGTAATCGCAGTGGCAAGACACCCCACCCCCTCACCGGTCCATAATGGTTTGTGATTTATTTTGCATTTCCTTCCCCCACTTAAAAAAAAAAAAAGTTTTACTCGCTGCTTCACTCATTTTCCTGACACTTAGACAGTACCAGGGGTAGGCCAGCACCCCTGCCTTAGTTCTCATGTCCCCAGTGATAGATGCAGAACAGACTGAGAAGTGTGGTCCCTAGAGATCTCTCTTTCTGGGAAGACTGAGAGCCCTGGAAGGGAAGAGGCTTGCTCAGAGTCACACTCCCTAGCGTCCTCATCCTGTCCCTCCAACTTACTTACAGCATTCTTCAGGTTTGGAAAACTACTAATAAACTGATAACACTGAAGCATTAAGTGTTTATGTGTCGCTTGTCACCCAGGGCCCTCTGGGTGATATCCATTGGCATAATACTATCATTCCAGGTTCCTGTGAAATCTGGAAAGTAAGGCCACCCAAGGCCTCTGAGTTCCATCCCAGGACTCATGAAGACTTCCTTTCCCTCCTTCCTTCCTCTCCGTTGCAGCAGAGTCCGGGAGGTGACTGGACAACAGGCAGCACACGCAGCCTGCCCACTTCTCCCGCATCCCTTGTCTACCCGTGACAGTGACCTGTGACCTTCCCCAGGACAGATGGTGGTGGTTTAGTCGCTCAGTCATGTCTGATTCTTGCAACCCCATGGATTGTAGTCCACCAGGCTCCTCTGTCCATGGGATTTTCCAGGCAAGAATACTGGAATGGATTGCCATTTCCTTCTCCAGGAGATCTTCCCAACCCAGGGATCGAACCTGGGTCCTGCATTGCAGGCCTATTCTTTACCAACTGAGCCACTAGGGAAGACAGGAACCCATCTCTTTCTTCTCCTACTTCCCAGACAGTCAAACTGAATTCAAAGTGGTTTGCTGGTAAAGCTGGGAAGCTGGTGAGGTTTGTTGCCTCCCCCAGGCTTCCCAGTTTGTTTTCTTTCTTGCTTTTCCTGTCCCCAAGGTTATGCATTTCTCCCTCCATTGCCTCTTCCTCCTGCCAAAACTCTTCAATAAACTTTCTTTCTGGTAATCTCATTCACATTAATCATATAAATGACTAACAAATACCCACTAGAGCTTTTGTCAGGAGTATCTGCATACTAGCCAAAAGCCGAAAAGAGAAAGAAACCCCACTTCCAGGACTGCCTCCTATGTGCAAGGCACTTCATACACATAAACTCATTCAGTTCTCTCGCCAGTCCTGAAGAGTAGGCATTGCAATCATCATTTTACAGATGAGAACACAGAGACACTGAACAAGGTCGCAGATAAGCATGGGAAGAGCCAGGCTTTGAACCAGACTTACCCCGTTGTATGCTGCTTCCTGGGACACAGCCCTTCCTGGGAGGTGTGTCATGAGTGGTCTAGAGTTGGGCCTGGGATCACCAACACAACCTGTCACCACCCTGCTCCCTCCCCACAGTGTACTAGTCTCCCTGCTCACAAACTGCCTTACTTCTGTATCTTTGTACATCCTATTCCTCCACTGACTTTTCTTCCTATCATTTTTATCTCTAGTGCTCAGTTCAAACCTGCCTCTTCCAGGAAGTCTTGCCAAATCCTGCAGCTCTCATCCGCCACTCCGTTTTGTATATACTCTCAGGGCATCGTATCTCACTGTGTTGCTTACATTGCTTTATCCTTGCACCATAATGATCTCACCATGTCTGTTGTCCCCATTCGACTCTGGTTCTGTTCAACAAGGGCCACATCTGATCCAGCCCCATGGCCCTGCACTGAGCTTGGCACATAAGATAGGCTCGGTTTGGGTTACTGTACTGAGTAAACTCACAGCAGGGACGTGGCTACCTCAGTCCCAAACAGGTGACTCCATCACCAGGTCCACAAGGGCTGAGGATGGGACCAAGACTACCCCCTAGGGACCTTTGCAGGCTAGAGCTCAACGAGAAAGCATGGGCTTTCCTTCCACCTCCTCTCCAGCTTTAGGCGAAATCCCCAAATTTGTGGCCAGGAAGCCGAGGCCCAGATAAGGAAACTGAGGCAAGGGAGCAAGGAGTTGTCCAAGGTCAAACCATGAATCAATGACAGATACTAACTTGAACCCCACCTCCAGACTCTCGCGCCACTGACCTCTGCCCTTTGGGCTGCCTCCTTTGTCAAGTTTACTTCTGTCAAGTTCAGAAAGACTATAGGCCTTCGAGTCACTCACTTAACATTTATCAAGCACTGGTTAAGCGCCAAGCATAGCTCCAGGCTCTGGGGCTAAGTGGAGAGCAGACTAGCTCCTGCCCACGCCTTCGGGGAGCTCAAAGGCTGGAGTATGTAGAGTGGGTCGTGCAGGGCCTTGTGGGCCACAGTGGGGACTGTGGAAGACCCAATGTGATGCTCTCGGAGGTGTAAACTAGAGGTGTGTCCCACCCTCCACCCTGGGCACGTTCATTCTGTGTTACTGGCCTTTCTCCCAGCCCAGTGGGGAGGAGAGGGTGGCTATCCCTGGGGCTCAGGACCTGGCCTTGGCCACCCCTCTTCAGCAAGGCACTGCAGAGGCCAGGCCTAGCAGGCACCTGGGATCACAGCTCTGGCTTGTAGTGGGAGGCTAGTGGGTGGGTGATCTTTATTCAATTACAGCTTCAAGTCCTGTGAAACACCCCTGCCTACTGGGCGGCTGGGAGGACAACTGTCTGTCACGTAGCTGAAGCAGCAGGCACTCCTTAGGGGAGCACTGCAGAGTAAAAGCCTTAATGACCCCATAATCAGAGTAATGAAGATGAATCGCACCTTGTGCTGCCTGCCCATTCCTTCCTCTGTGTCTAGCAGCCAACATCAGATGCTGGAAACTCCTGTGAGTCAGTATGAGCAAGGCATGTTTAAGATCATGAAAACAGGTGAGATTTTTCAGTTATAGGTTTCTAGAAGCTCAACATTGAAAATAATCTCAGCCATCACCTCTTCCAGCCTCTCCATCTAAATCAGAACTCCTCTCAACAGTGAGTGTTCTGAGAGAGTATCTAAACCACTTGCATGCCTCTGGTAGACAGGCAGATCACTACCTCTTGAAGGCATCAGTCCATTTTTTTTTAAGTCTTCTGAGTTTGTCTTTCTATTGCGTTGAACCCTTATTTTATGTAATTTGTATGTCTTGATTCAAGTTTCACCTTCACCACACAGTGAAAGTGAAAGTCGCTCAGTTGTGTCCAGCTCTTTGCGACCCCATGGACTATACAGTCCATGGAATTCTCTAGGCCAGAATACTGGAGTGGGTAGCTTTTCCCTTCTCCAGGGGATCTTCCCAACCCAGGGATTGAACCCAGGTCTCCTGCATTGCAGGCTGATTCTTTACCAACTGAGCCACAAGGGAAGCCCAAGAATACTGGAGTGGGTAGCCTATCCCTTCTCCAGTGGAGCTTCCCGACCCAGGAATCGAACCAGGAGCAGATGCTAAAAAGCAGTCTGTGACCTTGAACAAGTCACTTTGCTCTTGCCCCCATTCTCTCTGTAAGGTGTTTGAGGTGTTCAGAGGGTGGGAGCTGCCTATTCTCCTGGCAGCCAGGCACAACTCTGACCTGCCTCCAGCCGCCGGTGCCCAGCCTGGAGCTGACACAGAGCGGTGCTAGCAGTTGAAAGCAGAACAGAACAGGGCTTCTCCCAACCTTAATCAAGCCCCGAGGGAACACCCTGTGTGGATGATGGTGGCTGGATGCCAAATGAAGTGAAATATCTCCTTTTCTCAGGCTGTTAACTTTTTTCTTGTTTAAGGAAGGGGAGGATAATGACATTTAGCACTTTACAACTCAGCAGTAAAATGAGCAGATGGAAACAGATCCCCAGCATCGTGGGCATGCTTCCAGCAAGAAACCCTCCCTGCCTCTAGCTCTGGCTCCATAGGGCCGAAGTTACTGGCAAGGTTTGCTGATGGGGTGAAGGACACCGCCTGCTCCCTCCCACCCCGGCTCCTCCCACAGGCAACCCCTCCAGGTTGCACGTCGTTGGTAGTTCTGGCCCCCATTGCCTGCTTCTTGTCTCTGGTCACTGTGTTCCACCTACCTGGAGCACCGTTCCTGTACACCAGGTCTGTTTGGGATGTGACCTCTCTAGTTTGGAGATGAGGAGGAGCAGAGGTAGGAGGAGCAGAGGTGGGAGGGGCGGGTTCTTAGAGAGCTTGCTCAGTCGCTTCAGTTGTGACCAACTCTTTGTGACCCTATGGACTGAAGTTCGCCAGGTTCCTCTGTCCAAGAATCCTCCAGGCAAGAATACTGGAGTGGGCAGCCATGCTCTCCTCCAGGGGAATCTTCCCGACCCAGGGATCGAACCCACATCTCCTGCGTTGCAGGAGGATTCTTTACCATCTGAGCCACCAGTGGTGAGTAAAAACTTGCGGAGCTGTGGAAAAGCTCCGGCTGGCCTCTAGGTGGCCACAGAAGAACAATTTGAGCGCAGAAGGTTCCCACAGGGAGGTTAAAAAAAAAGTTGTTCCCTGTGGCTGATTCATGTCAATGAATGGCAAAAACCACCACAATGTTGTAAAGTAATTAGCCTCCAATTATAATAAATAAATAATTTTTTATAACATTTTAAAGTTGTCCTTGTCATCATCAAAACTATTATTTACTGAGAACTCTCCATTGGCCAGTCCCCATGGCTCATGTTTCACACACCTCACCTCATTTTAACCTTCCCAAGCCCAGGAGCTATGTATTAGCACTGCCTGCATTTTACAGATGAAGAAACTGAGGTTCAGAGAGGTTCAATAACTTTCCTGAGGTCCCTCAAGGCAGGCAGGCTAAAGAGTACTAATGAATGACTTTTTAACTGTTTTGAGTTTAGATTACTTTTTCTCTTCTATCACAGATGTTGCTCTATTAACTGCACACTTAAAAAAATACTGAATGCACTTTTCATGTTTGTTTCCAAACTAGTCAATAGCTCTATGCTGGGACTTGTTCTATCTTAGCATGTAAATTGTTTCGTTAAATTGCAGGTCTTCTGTGAGTTTTATTTGTAATCCACAAAGTCAAAGAAACCAATAGAAGAACCCCTACTGTGGTGGAGAGCGATTACCTCCATCATCTGCCCAGTGTGCCTCCCTGCTGGGAGTAGCACCTCTCCTTCCTGGGCTACTAACCATTCAACCATAATACCCCACCCCTGACTGCAAACGCTGCCGTGACCAAGGTTGGGCCAATCAGAGTCCTTCCCAGAGAGTTTTCCAATTGGGTGCAAAGGACAGAAGATGCTCTCAGTCTATCTGCTGGAACAGCTATTAGCAATCCTTCCCAGAGAGTTTTCCAATTGGGTGCAAAGGACAGAAGATGCTCTCAGTCTATCTGCTGGAACAGCTATTAGCAACTGTCCCTGATAGGATTACTCATTGGAAAAGACCCTGATGCTGGGAAAGATTGAAGGCAGGAGGAGAAGGGGACGACAGAGGATGAGATGGGTGGATGGCATCCCTGACTCAATGGACATAAGTTTGAGTAAACTCCGGGAGTTGGTGATGGACAGGGAGGCCTGGTGTGCTGCAGTCCCTGGGGTCGCAAAGAGTCGGATGTGACTGAGCGACTAAACTGAACTGTGGCCATCAAAGATCTGAAATAGTATCTTAAACAAGTCTGTGTGTTTATCTTCCAATACTAGCTCATGTATTACTTCAGTGTCCCCTCTCTGCTCACCCACCAGGTACCCAGTAAGGTCATCCTACTGCAAGCTCCTGACACTCTCCACCTGTCTGGAAGCACTGGGTAGCTGACACCCCGGGAGTAGCTTTCAACCAGCGGGGCATGGAAATTGCATAAATACCTAAGCCTCATAAGGCAGGGTGGGTGGGGGGATAGGATAATTTGGAGGAATGTGAGATTAAGGCCCAGTGGCCCATAGAAGTAAGCTGTTCATTTTTTATCACAGTCTGTATTTATTTCAAGCTCTTTCTTCTCACTTCCCTACTCTCTTCTCAGTGTTTCCTGAGATCATCTCCCAAATAAACTAGTAAGTACAAGTGAAAGTTGCTCAATTGTGTCTGACTCTTTGCGATCCCATGGACTATACAGACCATACAGTGAATGGAATTCTCCAGGCCAGAATACTGGAGTGGGTAGCTTTTCCCTTCTCCAGGGAATCTTCCCAACCCAGGGATTGAACCCAGGTCTCCCACACTGCAGGCAGATTCTTTACCAGCTGAGCCACCAAGGACGCCCAAGAATACTGGAGTGGGTAACCTATCCCTTCTCCAGTGGAGCTTCCCGACCCAGGAATTGAACTGGGGTCTTCTGCATTGCAGGCGGATTCTTTACCAGCTGAGCTACCAGGGAAGCCCTGTGTGCCCTCAGATCTTTCACTCGGGACCTGCTTCGGGGGTGGGGGGCAAGCTTTAGATGCCCTTGAAGCCTTTCCTCATCCCAAGAGGAAGATTCTGCCACCTCCAAGTACTCGCATGGCACCTTGTTTGTGCCTCTAATAAATACACCATGGCCTGCCTTGTAGTATTTATTAAGTATAAAATAGGAAGGAGGAGGGAGATGGGAAGGTGGTTCAAGAAGGAGGGGACATATGTGTACCTATGGCTGATTCATGTTGATATTTGGCACAAACCAACAAATTTCTGTAAAGCAATTATCCTTCAATTAAAAAATAGATAAAATTTTTAAAAATAAATAAAATAGGAAGAAATAAGTGTTTCTTGAGTACTATGCCTTATACCAGGTGTCTTGTGCTCATTATTCATTAATTTAATTCACTTTTAAGTAAATATTCATTTATTAACATTAATTAATGATCATTCATTCATTCATAAAATCTTTATTGAGCATTTATAATGTGCCAGATGGTGATCTAGGCCAGGGGTTGGCAAACTATGGTCCATAGGCCAAATTAGGCCCACTGCCTGTTTTTGTAAATAAAGTTTTATTGAAACACAGCTGTGCTCATTTATTTGCGTATGTTTATGGCTGCGGTCCGAAGAATTGATGCTTTTGAACTGTGGTGTTGGAGAAGACTCTTGAGAGCCCTTGGACTGCAAGGAGATCCAACCCATTCATCCTAAAGGAGATCAGCCCTGGGTGTTCTTTGGAAGGAATGATGCTAAAGCTGAAACTCCAGTACTTTGGCCACCTCATGAGAAGAGTTGACTCATTGGAAAAGACTCTGATGCTGGGAGGGATTGGGGGCAGGAGGAGAAGGGGACGACAGAGGATGAGATGGCTGGATGGCATCACTGACTCGATGGATGTGAGTCTCAGTGAACTCCGGGAGTTGGTGATGGACAGGGGGGCCTGGCGTGTTGTGATTCATGGGGTCGAAAAGAATCAGACACAACTGAGCGGCTGAACTGACTGAACTGAACTGATGGCTGCTGTCTTGTTATAACAGCAGAGTTGAGTATTTGTGACAGAGACCATATGGCCTGTAAAACACAGTAAACAGTAACAGTAAACAGTATTTACTATCTGGCCCTTTGCAGAAAAAGTTTGGTGCCCCGTGGAATAGGCACTGGGGCTGCTGCAGCGAACAAAACAAACAAAAATCACTGCCTCCTCCACTCCACTGGGGTAGTCAGGGGCCAAAGGCGGGAAATCTAACACAATGAACCCAAAACTAGATATTTAGTATGTTAAATGATGATAAATGCTATGGAGAAAAAACAAAGAGAGAGAGAGAGTATCAGGAGCGCTTGCCAGCAGGGGTGGGAATTGTGGTGAAAATTAGGGTGTCAGGAGGTCCTGGCTGTGAACATGACATTTGAGCAAAGACCTGAAGCAGGTGAAGGAGTGAGCCATGTGGACATGGCAGGGAGGAGCCTCTGGGTAGTGGAGCAGCAGACGGAGGGCCACTCTGGAGTATTAACAATAGTTCATCCTATACCAAGCGTTAGTTACCATGTGCCCTTCACAGGCTTTACATACATAATCTCATTTAATATTTAAAAGTTATCACCTCATTACACATTTAATCTTACAAAAAAATGATCTGAAGATATTTCTATTATTAAGACAGAGCTTTCCATTTACATAGTTATTTTACAGTGCTGTTCGTTTACTCTTCATAGCATTTCAAAGAGGTTACTGACCCCATTTTAGGCAGCTAAAACCCAGAAAGGTCAAGTCCTTTGTCCCAGGCCACACAGCCAGTAAATGCTGGCCCTGGAAAGCAAGCCCAGCTCTATCTGCCTCCAGACACGGCCTTGCTCTCTCTAAGCCACCAGTCTTGGAGGGTGTAAACTCCACCTGGTCCACTCACACCTAACAACTCCTTGTTAGGAGTCGGCAAAGGCTTGTTGGAAGGAACTCAGTTACTGTCATCCTTCTGGATGAAAGTGACCAGGTAAACTGCTGGAGTCATCCTTGGAATTCACAAATGTGATCATTCTCTCTGTCTTGGGGCATCTATACCGTGTCCCAGCCTTCCAGTGCTGTGTAGTGTTAACCCCAAAGCAAGGGCTCAGAAGGGACTTGTTGACTGACAGATTAACTATTGCTGAGATTCTGTTTCATTGCACTTTTAGCAAGGCTTTCTTATGAACGGAAGCAATCATTCAGAAAGACATTAATTCAACAAATATGTACTGAGAATTACAATGTGGAGAAAAATTGAGTTTTACCATGTACAAAGCCTTTCTACATAGTAATCAGATTTACTACGAGAGGGACTAATAGATGAACAAGAAATAGGTCCTCCTCTCTGGGAGCTTGCAGCCTATGGGGGTGAGGAGACAAGTGTTTTGTATGTGCTACAGGACCAACTGTGTGCCAGGCCTTGTGCCAGTCAGGGCACTTTCATCATTAAAAATAATCCTAATAATAGGCCTTCTGAGTTGGCCCAGTGGTTAAAAATCTACCTGCCAATGTAGGGGATGCAAGTTCGATGCCTGGTCTAGGAGGATTCCACATACCAAGGGGCAACTGAGCCCATGCGTCACAACTACTGAGCCCACACGCCATAACTCCCGAAGCCTGCATCCCTAGAGTCCGTGCTCCACAGCAAGAAAAGCCACTGCAAAGAGAAGCCCGTGTAACACATCTAGAGAATAGTCCACGCACGGCAACAAAGAACGAGCACAGCGGTAAATAAGTAAATACAAATTTTAAAGAATAATTGTAATAACAGCAAACATTATTGAACCCTGATACTCACCAGGCACTGTGCCAAGCCCTGTACCTGGGCTAACTCCTTGTGTCTTCATCACAACTCCATGGAGATATCATCACTATCTTCAGGATGAAGGCACCTGATCCTCAGGGACATTGAGTATCTCACCCCCAGGCTTATTGTAAGTGGGTGACAAAGCGAGCATTTGCATTCAGCTCTATTTGCCCACCACATATACACACTCAGCTATGACACACCAGAGAGGGAGAGTAGGTCAGAAGAGAGTCAGGAAAAAATCTGAGTGGTCTCAAGAGAGGGGGAGGTGGGACTTCCATGGTGGCCCAGTGCAGGAGGCCTGGGTTCGATCCTTAGTCAGGGAGACAGATTCCACATGCTGCAACTGAAGATCCTGTGTGCCACAACAAAGACCCAATGCAGTTAAATAAACAAATAAATAAAAAAAGGGAGGTGGAGAGGCCCTGCTAGAGGAGGCTTCGAGGGCGGGTTCCTCAAGAGGATACCATTTGAGATGGTCCCCAAAGAGTGAGCCTCCAGCAGAGGGTATCCAGTCAGACAGAAAGGGTCTATTTGGGTAACTGCTCCACAACTTGAACTGTATATTTGTTACAAACAAGTTGCCATTGGAGGCTCTGAGTAGGGAGATCAGGCTGTGCATCAGACAGACCTGGAGATTAATCCTTTCTCTCCCTGTTACTAATTGTGTTGACCATGCACAAGCCAACCAACCTTTCCAAGCTTTGGTTGTCTCATCTGCAAAATGGACATAACAGTGATAATTATACCTCTGGGGGTTTTATCGTAAGGATTTAATCACATACAGGTGTAAAGTGTCTAATACTGTTCTTGGTACATAATGTACAGTGATGATGATGATGACAATTGGTGCCACACTTCCATTCTGAGGAATCTCGATTTAAAAAACGAGGCCCACTTTCTCGGCTCCCTTCTAATGTCTAATCATCCAAGACTTGGACACTGAGCAAATGAACAAGTGGGCACTCTGAGCCCAGGGGGAAGAGGTCCCTGTAGACAGAAGGGCGTTGGTGTTCCACACAGTGGTCAGCGGGGGCAGAAGAACGGTGGCTGTCTCCTCACGGTGGGCAAGGGCAGCTGCAGTCCTGAGAGTCGGAGTGATGGAAGGCTGAGCCAGATACTTTCAGTCACGTCTCTCAAGGGCCTGTCACAACAGCTTCACATGGTGCTCTGTTTTACTGAAGAAACCAGGAAGCAACAGGCCCAAGGTCTCAAGGCTGGGAATTGGCTGGGCAGCATTCCCAGGCAAGGCCACGTTCCCACCTCCAGTCTAGTCTGTCTGGGCCAGTCTGGGCTAACAGGTTAGGGGGTGGGTTCAGGAGTCCAACAAGTGGCCTGTCCCAGTGGCTCTCTGGAGTCTGTCTCCTCCTCTCCCCTCATCAGTCTGGGCCATTACAGGAGTCTCCCATCTGGCCTCTTTCTCCATCCCCCTCCTCCCATCTCAGTTCACACCTCACTCAGGCAAAGAAACACAACTGACCACGTTCTTCTCTGGTATAAAACCCTTCCATTACCCACAAGCCTGCCTCTCACACTGGTCAGCGCTCTCAGCAGAGGAGCTGGCCATCTTTCTGAAGTGACGATTACTCTTGTTTTCAAGTTATAACAAATACATGCTCTAGAGTGCAATGCAAAATGTCCAGGCATTTTTCTCAGAGGAGGAGCTGTTTCGGGTTAAGCCTCAAAACAGATGCGTGTACGTTGGTGGGGGCATTCTTCACAGAAACAATTTCAGCAGCCTCGAGATAAGAACCACAGTCTGTTCCAGCAAGCCCTGACACAGTGGTGCCCACTGCCTTTCCGGCTGTGCTTCCCTGACACCTGGGGGTGCTCTATACTCCAGCCAGAACTATCTTGAAGCCTTTTTCCTTACAGCAGTGTGACCTGCTGCCCCTCTGAATAGAACTGTCTTCCTATTCACCCTCTGCTACTTTTTAACCTGCAAAACTCCTAGTTATTGTTTAAGTCTAATTTCACTTCCCCTCCTCTACAAAGCCCTCCTGGATTCCACCCCTCCTTGCAGTGCTCCCCTCCCAGCATCTTGCTCTCCCTTCTTCACAGCTTCTTACCACAGTCTGCTGTGACCTCCACTTTGAGACACCTTCTCCAGGAGGTTAGGAGCAAGTTGAGGTCAGGGAGTTCACCATGAACTCGGCCATCCTTGTTCATTCAGCACACACTAGGAGCCCTTCTCTGTGCCAGGCTGTGAGCTCTGTGTGTAGAGACAACTCAGCATGTCCTAAGAGGAGCTCTGACCCCAAGTAGACAAACCATCCACTCATATACTGATTGATATATTAAAACAAGCGAAAAGCAAAACCTCTTGCTGAACCCAACATGGCCAGGCCTTCTGCTTAGAGGTAAGGATCCAGAAAAGAGCCAGACCTGTGCCTGCCTGCAAGGGATTCCCAGTCTGACCAGTGGCCAGTGGAAACTACTAAGCTTACGATGCGTCTTAAGCTTATGGCTGTGGGGCACCAAGGCACCTGACTTTTGCTTTGTTGTGGATGACAATGAATGAATGAATGAATTTCTCTCTCTCTCTCTTTTAGGGAACTTGTGAGGTTGTAACCATGAATGGGCTCTGTAAATCAAGGCACTCAATAAATGACTGATCAATCAATCGATTGAGATGTCACCCACGAGGTGGCTAGCAGCGAGAGGGCTATATTCTGGTCTCCACCACCCTGGACTTTCTCAATGGGGAGTAAATCTACTCTGACCACAGCCAGCTACAGTGGACCTGCAGCTCCTGGCTGCAGAGCCTCCTGCAAATTCCCAGTAAAAGGCGGCAGTTCTCGGCCTGCCTCCCAAGGGGGTCGTGAGCATTAATTAGTTACCATTGGTAAAGTGCTCTGAAGACGTGGAGGTGTATAAACACGGCAACTCATTAGGCCTCTCCACACCATGAGGCTATACAACCGGGAAGAGCTAATTGAGAAATAATTAACACCTCAGGGTGCAGAGGACGATGCCTGGCTTTTCTAGGATTGGAAGGGATGTAATAAAGTGCATGGAGAGCAGGAAGAATTATAAGGCTACTTTAGATCGCAAAATATACTAAAGATTATTTGCCTTCTGCCCCCAGGGAAGAGTGCGGGGACAGTTGCCCCACTAAAGCCTTTGGGACTGCATTCCTTGGGAAAGCCCAGAGCACAGTGCTAGGCTGCAGAGGCCAAGTGACGCTCTTCACACAAAAGAGCTCAGGTCCAGCCCAGGTCTGCCCGGCTTCTAGCATGTGAGCAGATGCCAGTTGTGGAACTCATCAAGCAGTACTTTCCTCAGTTGTAAGACCCGGATGATGACATGTGTCTACTATCCTCCTGCCCCAGCACCACTGTGTCTGATGTCCTTCCTCTACGTTAGCAGATCTAGCCCCAGCTTCATGTTAGGATCGTGGGGGACTATAAGTACTGGCCAGCATCTTGGGGCTGGGACTGGGGGCACACAGTGATTCCCAGTTCAAAGTTAAGAACAACTGCTTTGGTTTGTGTATCAGGCGCTGTATTGGGAGCTGTAGAAAATTGAACATGTAAACCCTACCACACTCAGGGCTCCCCTCACAACAGCTCATCATTCCTGATTCAGTGCCTGGGAGTGTCCTGGACATTCCTCTTCACTCTCACTGCCATTCTTGTGCTGCCAAACCTCACCCATCCTTTAGGCTCGGTTTGAAGCTCACCTCCTCAGGGAAGCCTTCCTTCCTGTGTTCCCACAGGACTGTTCTCAGCCCTATTATAGCACTGATCACACAGTGTTGTTCCTGGCAGATCCTGGTGGGCTGAGAGCTTCTTGGGGTCAGTATCAGAATCACCAGTGTCTTGCACTGGGTCTGGTATCTTTTAGGCTCTGAATAAACTGTAACAATTATAAGTTAGATAGAGTTATATGATATGCAACTCCCACCTCAGGGCATTTGCACTTATTGCTCCCTGTGTCTGAAGCACTTTTCTCCCAGATATCTGCAAGTCTCTCTCAGCTCCTTCAGGTCTTTGCTAAAATGTCACCTTCTCCCCCAGACTTTCCCTGATCCTTCTGTTTTGAATGGTAACCACTCGATCTCCAACCCTTTCCCTTCTCTAATTAGTTTTTCTCCATAGCATTTGAAACCATCTGACTATTGGGTCCTGTCTTTACACAAAATTGTTATAATTTGTTTATCACGGAGTTTTTACATTAATTTTAAAAATTCAGGGATTGACATACTACTATATATAAACTGAAAGAGAAAGTGTGAGTCGTTAAGTCTGTCTGCCTCTTTGTGACCCCATGGACTGTAGCCCACCAGTTCATGGGTTTCCCTGGTGGCTCAGATGATAAAGAATCTGTGTGCAATGCAGGAGACTGGGTTTGATCCCTGAGTTGGGAAAATCCCCTGGAGAAGGGAATGGCTACCCACTCTAGTATTCTTGCCTGGAGAATTCCATGGACAGAGGAGCCTGGTGGGCTACAGTCCACGGAGTTGCAAAGAGTTGGACAAGACTGAGCAACTATGTGTACAGCAGATAACTAGTAAGGAACTACCACATAGCACAGAGAACTCTACTCAATACTCTGTAATGAACTATATGGGAAAACAATCTAAAAAAGAGTGGATATATGTATGTGTATAATTGATTCACTTTGCTGTACATCAAAACTAACACAACATTGTAAATCAACTACATACCAATAAAAATTTGAAAAATAAAAGGTAATTGCATTAAAAAACCACTGGTCTTGATCCCTGAGTTGTTTGACCGCCCCTTAAAATTCACCGTATTGGATAATTGACTAGAATGTAAACCACACTGAAGGCAGGGAACTTTGTCTACTTCGTTTACTATTCCTAGTTTCTACAAGGGGCTGGTACCTGGTTGCTGTTCTTCAGTCACTCAGTCGTGTCCTACTCTTTGCGACCCCATGGACTGCAGCACGCCAGGCTTCCCTATCCTTTGCCATCTCCTGGAGCTTGCTCAAACTCATGTCCACTGAGTCAGTGATGCCATCCAACCATCTCGTCCTCCTCCTGCCTTCAATCTTTCCCAGCATTAGGGTCTTTTGGTACATGGTAGCTGCTCAAAAATATTTCGTGGAAGTTTGACTTAGTGTCGTTAAGACTAAATAGAATGCCTTATTTCAATTATTTAACATTTTAAATTGAAAGCCTGTAAAATCTTAGGACAGATTCGAAGCCGCATTGCCCATTGTTATGGTTACACACTCCCCAGCAGTTCGGTTCTCTCATTCCAACACAGAGGCGGGCCCTGGGATCTAGCGCGCGAACACCAGACTCCAAAACCTACCCGGATCGGCGTTGATCATAGAGTTACACCTCCCTCAATCCTAGAGGGCACTTCCCGGACGGTGATTTACTTATTGCGGCCTAGGCCAATCAACGAGCGCGTTCTCTCTCCTTGGCTAAGTTTCCGGCATACCTTTCGCTGGAGTCTAGAGTGGGGTGGGACCAGGCCCCGAGAGCGCGGCTTTGTGATTGGTGGGAAGGGTAAGGGGCGGGCTTGTGCTGGCACGCCTCTGGCGCAGGCGCGGTGGTTTGTGTGGCGGTGTCTGCGTGGGCAACGTTCCATGGGACTACGGTTGGTGAATGGGGTAAGAGTGAGGGCTGAAGGACGGGCGGGACACTGCGGAAGAAGAGCGGACTCGGTTCTGGGCGCGGAGACCGAGGACTCTGGTGTCAGTTTTTCCACTTGCATCCCGTCCCTAGATTGGGGCGGGGCCACAATCACATAAACTCTTGAATAATTTTTGTTTCTTAGTCTTGTTTCCTCCATTGTGAAATGGCAGGACTTCCTTGTGTGTGCCTCGGGTCTTTGTGACCCGTAACTTGTGAGAAATACAAGTTCTCTGCCCACACCTCAGACCTACTGACTTAGAATTTCTGGCGATGAGGCCCCACAAGCTTTCCAGGTGACCTGACGCTTGCTGAAATTTCACAACTACTGGGCCACTGTAATGTGAGGGGTCGACTTGAGAGAGGTCTTGGAGACAGACTCATTTGCTTGAGGAGGAGACAAGGGTGAAGGAGTTTCTGGCTTGAGCCGCGGGCCTGAGGTGGGACTTTAAGTGATGGCTCCAGGTGTGAGCCACATGTGTCCTGCCTCCAGGGCCTCCATTTTTCCTCACAGGCACACTAGGGCTCTGTGGCCATGCCTCCCAACTGTCTTCAGGTCATGGGCCATAAAGGAAATGATAATATTTGTACAGTGCCCAGGGGAAGTTGTTGAAGCTCCTGGAAGTTGGAGGGGACCAGCTGAAGGACTGAGGCTGCTGAAAGTTGGAGGAAAGCACCTGGGGGATTTGAGCTTCCCAGAGCTGAGGGGAATTAGTAACCTGTTCTCAGCATACTGCCGGAGAGCTTTTGTTCCGTGGGATGTGCTGATGATTAGGGGTACTCACCAAGTTTGGCAGTATAAATCAAGAACCTTGAAAGAGTTTATATCCTTTTGCATCTGCAAAATTGGTGGCTGTCATAGAAGTTTTATTGGAGGCCGATCTGTGCTGACTGCTGCAGGGTGTCAGATCACAGTTAACACGTATTTCTACTCGACTCGTTTTTCTTCAGGCACAAGTGCCTCCCTGTGCCAGGGTGTCATGAAAGGGCTGCTGACAAGATGCAGAGCACTGCCCGCCCTGGCCACCTGCAGCCATCAGCTCTCACAGTATGCTCCTCAGAGGTTTCACCACTGTGCCCCCGGGAGAGGGAAGCGCTTGATGCTGTCCCGCATGTTCCAGCCCCAGAAACTTCGGGAAGACCAGGTGCTCTCTCTCGAGGGCAGATCTGGCGACCTGACCTGTAAGAGCCAGCGGCTGATGCTGCAGATGGGCCTCATCCACCCGGCAAGCCCCGGATGTTACCACCTCCTGCCTTACACTGTCCGCGCCATGGAGAAGCTGGTGCGAGTGATAGATCAGGAGATGCAGACCATCGGGGGACAGAAGGTCAACATGCCCAGCCTCAGCCCAGCAGAGCTCTGGCGAGCCACCAAGCGGTGGGACTCAATGGGCAGGGAGCTGCTGAGACTTAGAGACAGACACGGCAAGGAATACTGCTTAGGACCAACCCATGAGGAAGCCATTACAGCCCTGGTCGCCTCCCAGAAGACACTGTCCTACAAGCAGCTCCCATTCCTGCTGTACCAGGTGACAAGGAAGTTTCGGGATGAGCCCAGACCCCGCTTTGGTCTTCTCCGTGGCCGAGAGTTTTACATGAAGGACATGTACACCTTCGACTCCTCCCCTGAGGCCGCCCAGCTGACCTACAGCCTGGTGTGTGATGCCTACAGCAGTCTGTTCAACAGGCTGGGGCTGCGATGCATCAAGGTCCAGGCCGACGTGGGGAGCATCGGGGGCATGGTGTCCCACGAGTTCCAGCTGCCGGTGGACGTCGGAGAGGACCGACTTGTAGTCTGTCCCAGCTGCCACTTCTCTGCCAACATGGAGACTCTGGACTCGTCACGGACCAACTGTCCCGCTTGCCAGGGGCCACTGACCGAAACCAAAGGCATTGAGGTAGGGCACACGTTTTACCTGGGCACCAAGTACTCCTCTATTTTCAATGCCCAGTTCATCAATGTCCATGGGAAGCCGTCCCTGGCTGAAATGGGGTGCTATGGCTTGGGCGTGACGCGGATCTTGGCCGCTGCCATTGAAGTTCTCTCTACAGAAGACTGCGTCCGCTGGCCTGGCCTCCTGGCCCCTTACCAAGTCTGCCTCATCCCCCCCAAGAAGGGCAGTAAGGAGGAGGCGGCCGCAGAGCTCGCAGGGCATCTTTACAACCACATCACAGAGGCGGTGCCACAGCTCCAAGGGGAGGTGCTGCTGGATGACAGGACCCATCTGACCATTGGAAACAGACTGAAAGACGCCAACAAGTTGGGCTACCCCTTTGTGATCATCGCAGCCAAGAGGGCCCTGGACGACCCTGCACATTTTGAGGTTTGGTGCCAGAATACCGGAGAGGTGGTCTTCCTCACCAGAGAAGGAGTCCTGGAATTACTGAGCCAAGTGCAGGTTGTCTAACCACCCCCTGGACCCCTCCCACTGCATCTCACAGCCTTGGTGTTCACTGAAATGCTGCCTTTCCTATACTGCTCTCCGGAGCTGGTATCCTCAGAAACAGAGCAGCTTGTGGAAGGTGAGACCATGTTAGGAAAGCGAGTTGTAGTCATTTGTTCGTACTACTGTATTTAAAGTTGTTACCTTGATCCCTTTGTCTGGGCTGGCCGTGCCGCCACATACCCTATCTTTCATATTCCACTGTGGAAGCTTCTGTTTGGAGGTAGTGGCTAGAAGGAGCCAAGTTGTCATCTTGGCCCTCAGGAGAGTCACTTCCCTTCTCTCAGCAGTTTCCTACACCACATGTAGGTTGGGGGGGCCTCCTGATGGCCGACGCCCTCCCAGCTGCAGCAGTCTGACCTTGGGCCTCTTGCTGCATTCAGTCCAGAGAGGCAGCTGGCCAGTCCTCCTTTGAGAAGTGGGCTGAGGGTCTGGGGACAAGAATCAGGACACCTGGCTGCCACTGAGTCACCAGTGACTTGGACATGACCCCTCCCCTGCTGGGGCCTTCAAGTTTCCCCATCTGTGACATGAGAAAATAAACTAGATCTGTAAAGTCCTCACAGCTGACTGGCTGGTTCCTCAAGAGGTTTATGACAGGCAGATCTGGTTCCTCTCATCCTCCATCGTTTAACCTACCCAGAAAGTTAAAACAATTAGCTAATGGCCCCCAAACCATGTCCAGAGACGTGGCTCTCCCTCTTGAGTTGGTCTGGCACTGAGATCATGTTATATTGATTGAATAAAGTCAGACTGTTGGTGTGAGGTTTGCATGTTAATTGGAAACAGTGGTAACACCTGCCAAGTTAACAGTGCAGCAGCTTCTTGCCTGGAAACTCTTTTTCTACTTCTCCACTGGAAAAAGAAAAAATTGGGTGACTGGAAAATGCGTGTTATACCATTTCTTCCATCAAGTGTCTGCAGGCTTCCAGTGCTACAGTGACTTCGTCCTGGCTGCAGAGTTGGATCCTAGAACCATGCATGATGGAGGTGAATTATTAGTGGAAGGTCACTGCCTGAGTGCTAGGGAGAACTGGCAGCAAGCTTGAGTTTTCATTGCTCCTTCCCCCAGGAGCAGGATGAGCTTCTCCATCCTCGGCCCCTGGTGTCACGGCTTGTCCATACCTAAGGAGAATCTTTCAGGGCTAAGCTCAAAGCCATCACCTCCTGAAACATGCTCGGCAGCTCCTGGCAATGGTTTCTGTCTTTGGCATCCCCTGTGCTCTCCTACTAGCACCGACACCCTTCTCACTGGGCGCACACAGCTCACTGTTTGGCTGCCAGCCTCTTGTCATTGACGGTCAGCTCCCTGAGGCTGGGGTCCTAGGCTGACTCCTAGTGCACTGAAGTGTTGTCTTGGCCTGTTATTCTGCCTGCCAAACAGCTTCCCAGCAGCTTGTGACCGCTGATTCTGCCAGAGTAACCTCACCCTCAGCACACACCATCAGGGTTCCTAATGAATGTAGACGCCAGGCCCTAATGACTCCCAGGCTACCGCTGGGCTCTGGGCCAGCATTCAGGCCAGGAGACGGGATTCAGAGAGCAAACCTAGAGAGGCTGGGTTGTAAGACAAGGATCTTACTCTTGGGTGCACAGTGGAATCCCCTGGGTCCCACCCCGAGGTTCTGTTCTGGGGTATGGCCTGGGCGTCAGCAGTTTTAAAATTCCCCAGATAATTCTAATTTGCCGACTTTGTGGAGTGTCCTCTGAGCCCACATTGCAGGGATGAACGTTTGAGTCATCTCAGTTGTGCATTATCAGGTTGACATGAGCTCTCTGCTTTCAGCACTTATATATACCATGTTCAGATCTTAAAACTGTGCAAGGTAAGTGCTGTGAAATCCTCATTTTACAGATGAAACTGGAAGCTCCATTTAAGCAATTTAAGAATGCACAGCTATTATGTATCAGAGCTAGAATCTGGGTACTGACCAAAATCTGTGCCTGTCTCACTATATTGCGTGGCCTCTGCCTGGGCAAGATGATTCCAGTAAGTAAAATGGATTATGTATGTCTGATCAACTTAGCCTGAAGTAGAGAAATTAGAATTACGTACAAATGAGCACTTTAAATATTTTTTTAAATTTAAATTTGTGCTTCATAAGCATACTTTATGGAAGGCTAGCCTAATGTAAGAATAAGGACTTCTAAAAACCAGCTTCAGGGAATAGAGAACTAATTAATTTAAAACTGTCATAAATGTGTATGATATGGAATGATTTGAGGGTAAGGTAGAATCATGGAACTGTAGAACAGGAGAGCTTGCAGCCTGCTTGTCCAGCCCTCACTTCACAGATGGGAGACAAGCCTGCAGTGGGAATTAACCTGCTGCAACCCATCTGACTGGCAAAACTGCCTGATTGCAGACCAGGTGCCGCATCTCCTGAATTAGGCTACCTCAGGTCAATCTTGTTGCCAGGAGTGACGACGGGTTGAGTCAGCCTTTGAGCTACAGGAGCCTTTAGGTTTGAAAGAGATACCCATTTTCCAAGGAAGACACATACAAGGAGCACAGTGATTTGCTTAACATCCAGCTGAACTGAAACCCAGGTGTCTTGATGACTTAGTATTTCTTGCAGTAGCCAGGGGCAGTATAATTTGATGGAAAGATTAGGACCTTGAATAGAGAATCAGTTTTCCACTTAGCAGGTATATGATCATAGACAAACAACTTGTCTTTTGTGCATCTCAGATTCTTCATCTGTGAGATGCTTTCATAATGGCACCCACACCTCCTTGGGTTGTCTGAGGGTTGGCTGAGCTGACTTATATGAAAAGCTTAACCCCTAGTGTGCTCTCTGGAACCACGATGCCTTGCATAGGATGACTTAGGAAATAATCCATTGGGAGCTCAGGAGCTCAGTTCACACTGAGACCTGGGTTTTGTTTTTTTGTTACGTTGCTTCACAACTTTCCTGGGGAGTGGCACAAACAAGAATTAAGTAACATCTGCAGAATGGTTCCATCTCCCTAGAGGAAAGACAGAAATATTCAAACCGTGTACATTCCTCTATCCTTTCTGAACTTGCCAACATTACTTCTTGCCATAAATTGATGAAATGGGGTTACTGGCAAAATAACAGGTACAGGCTGTATTTTCATTGCTCATTCCTTGGGGAGATGGAGAAGCAACTGGCTGGGAAATATTTAACAGAATTAATACTTGGGGACAAAGGCTGGTGCATAACAAAACCATCATGTAAATCAAGCTTAGAATGTAAATCAAGGGCTCCATTAATATTCAGTGTTTTAATGGAAGAAACACCTGCTGGGCTATCAATAAAGGAGCTTTGTGGAAATCTTGAAATTGTCATTTCCTTAACTACTTGACTGCCAGGCCTCTTCACACCCCTGTCCATTTCTACGCCTAGGGGCCAGGATGCTTTTTAGAATTTGTTTGCATCTAAGGGCACACATGACTTTTAGAATTAGGAAAAGAATTTTTTTAAGTTTTCTATAATGTGGAAATTGGAGAAAAACGTATTTTTATGATGTTATTGCAAACATTTGGGAAAAGATCGATTTCACTTAATTTAAAATAATAAGATCATAGTGACCCAGACAGAGAGACTCTACTGTCAGACTGCCTGGGCCATTTAGCAGCTATGGGACCTTGTGCAGGACACTTCTTGTGCCTGTTTCCTCACTGGGAGAACAGGGACAGCAGGGCCTGCTCACAGCAGGTGCTTGGGAAGTGTAGCTGCCCTTCTGGAAGGCTGAGCAGGCAGTGCATTATGGCCAGCACAATGGGGTGGGCACTTCCAGGCTCCCACATTCAGGCACCAGCTCCACACAGGGGTGGTGTCCACTCATATTAAGCCAGCAGCTCTCAAGGTGCTAATGAGCTTGTGATTAAAACCTTGTAGGGCTGGGAGGGTGGGCTTACTGGTTAATGGTTAAGCCCGTGGGCTGACGGGAGTGCCACGGGCAGGACATTGATGCTGGTAAGGGTTTCAGCAGACAATTCTACCCAGGCAGACATGTCCTGGGTAGGTCATGTAGTAGTACATTGCAGGTCAAACTGCCAAACTTTTACCATAACCCTGGAGTGAGCAGGCAAGGGCCTCTGGTTTGTTGCCAACTCCTGGAAGCAGGGGCCCAGTCTTGCTACTGTTAGTATCTCCTGAGGCACTGAGGGGAGTCCTGAATTCAAGTTGTGGCTCACTCTTCACTAGCTAGCTGGCTCTGTAAGCTACTTATCCTCTCTATGCCACTTTTCTTAGTAAAATGGTGCCTTGCCTCCCAGAGACTGGCAAGATTGAGCCCATCCACATGAAGCACCTGGAATGCTCTCTGGCACACCTAGGTGCCCAGTACATGGCAGTCATTACTGCTGAGCCTAGTAGCATGTGTGCTGCCCCTGGAATATGCCCTTTCAAGGCTCCTGCCTTAGCTTGAAGTCCCTCCCACCTCACCAATCCCTTCAACTGAACGGCCCACATCCCGTGTGTGGTGGCCTCCCTCCACCTCCCACCCCCAGTCTGTTCAGAATTCATCACTCCTTCCTGTGTCATCAGTCAGTAATTATTTGTTATACACCTGCTGTGTGCTGAGGAGGTGCTGTGCTAGGTCCTGGCAGGGCACAATGCACAGTTCCACGTACTTGACTCAAGTTTCCAGAGAAGTGGGAGCAACCATTCAGTAATCAAGTACAGTGCAGTAAGCATAGAGAAGGTAGAAGACTCATGGGATGTGTGCTAAGAGGCCAGCCAGTAGGGCTTCCTGGAGGAGGCAGCTGGACTTGACGGAGGGTCCTGATCGGTATTAAATAAAGGGAGGAACAGTGGGAATGGAGGGAGGGGAAGTGAGTCTTCCAGAGGGAACGTAAAAAAGCCGTAAGCTAAAACCATAAGATTGGAGAATATAAGTGTCATAAACTCTTGGTATGAGGCAGGCTGTGTTCCATGTGCTACACACAAATTAACTCATTGAATTCTCACAGCACCTGCATGAGGAAGGTGCTGTTATCCTCAAGTTGCAGATAGGACTGGTGCCTGAGGCTACTCAGCTAGTGGGTCATGGGGCTGGAGGTAGAAAGCATACAGCCGGGCTCCAGAGCTGATCCTCTCACTTCTGCACCATCCTACCACAGCTGAACTGAGGCCAGGATGGCTAGGCTGAGGCTGGAGATGGAGGGAGCCACAGAAGTGGTAAAGGGCCAGACACTGAAGGGCCTTCACCAGGAGTGCAGCAGGGGCATAGACAGACTGTGGCTCCATTTCCCTTTATTGGAGAGTTCTCAACCTAGGGTTAGGTTTATGACACCCACTCAACAGCATGACCGTGAAGGCAGAAGCTACCTGATGCCCTGCCCTTGGTTCAGTTCAGTTCAGTCGCTCAGTTGTGTCCAACTCTTTGTGACCCCATGGACTGCAGCACCCCAGGCCTCCGTCTATCACCAACTCCAGGAGTTTACTCAAAACTCATGTCCATTGAGTCGGTGATGCCATCCAACCATCTCATCCTGTCACCTTTTTCTCCCGCCTTCAGTCTTTCCCAGCATCAGGGTCTGTCAGTTCTTCACATCAGGTGGCCGAAGTATTGGAGTTTCAGCATCAGTCCTTCCAGTGAATATTCAGGACTGATTTCCTTTAGGATGGACTGGTTGGATCTCCTTGCAGTCCAAGGGACTCTCAGAAGTCTTCTCCAGCACCCCAGTTCAAAAGCATCAATTCTTCAGCACTTAGCTTTCTTTATAGTCCAACTCTCACATTCATACCTGACCACTGGAAAAACACAGCCTTGACTAGATGGACCTTTGTTGGCAAAGTAATGTCTCTGCTTTTTAATATGCTGTCTAGGTTGGTTGCCCTTGGTTGGTGCCCATTAAATGTTGCTAAAGCCAACAGAAGGAAAGGAACCTGAGAGAGGAGGCAGGTGGGCTCTGGAATGAGATGCTTGGGTTCAGATCCCGGGTCTGATACTCACTGGTGAGACTGTGTGCCTCCATCTTATTTATAAAATTGGGATCCTAGAACTGAGAATGTGGCCTAGGATGAGGGTTTGCATACTGCTTGCTGTCCATGTTGACAGCCACTTATCTCTCTGCCTGTCCTTGTGCACCTCCAGAAGTGTTTCATCAGGGTGTGGCTTAAGGGGTTTTTTTTGTCCCCCACCAAGTTCTCCACCCTAAATTCACAGAGGTAACCAGACAAGTTGGGGAGGTCCACCACCATCCCTGACCCTTTGCCCTGAGAAGGGCTGCACTCTAGTCTTGTGGGAAGAAGGGTCCCTGGGATGGTGGGAAAGGCTCTGCCTCAAGTTGGGGATGCCGAAGATGCTGGCTTCTCAGCCTTGCCCTTGTCCTTCCTCTGAGCCTAAGTTTCCTCATCTATAAGATGAGGTAGAGAAGGGTTAAGTCCTTGTGGGGAGCTCTGATTTGGCTCTGCTGGAATCCCAGGCATGGGCAAGTGGCCATGGAGGCACCAGGTGAGGGCAAGGCCCACAGGCCCCGCTACACCCATCCACTTCACAAGAGGGCCACCTGTCCCGAACCCCACAGGTCCCGCCCCTATGGAAGGGGAATGCTCAGGGCCCTTGCCCCACACTCCTGTGCTCACCCTGGCTGCCCATCACCATAGCCACTGCAGTGGAGCAAGGCTGGGACAGGGCTTGTTGTCTGGAAGGGCACAGAATCTAGCTGGGAAATAAGAGAGGATGGCCTGTGTGGCCTGAGCCAGGCTCATGATGGACACTGGACTTTGGCTCTATAGCCACAAGCAGGGACCTGCACCTGGAAGGAAGGCTGCCTGGTTCTTTGTAAACATTCCACAGCAAATTGCCCTTCATGGATGACAGCACGCACAGCAGAAAACCCTAAGTTAGTCTATCTTAAGTAGAGCAGCTGGTTTCAGTTTAATGATGTATTAGGTAGCTTTGCTATAGTAACAAACAACTCCCAAATCTCAGTGCTTATTATTAATACTACAACAAATATTTCTCATTCATGTCACAGTCAATGGCTGCAGGCCAGCTGCTTCAGCTCTGCTCCACATGCTTTAGCATCCAGCTGAAGGAACAGCCCCACCCTGGGAAACACACTCCCAGGCAGAGGGAAGAGCATGAGCCCACCACGCCATGCTCTGCAAGCTCTGCCCGGACATGTCCACTCACATCCCTCTGCATCAGGAGAAGGGACGCACCCTCCTCACTGGGCCACAGGGTGGGCAATGCAAGGTAAGGACATATAAAATCCTCTAGGAAGGAGGAAGCAAATAGCTGTAGACAAAAATACAACAGGTGACAGTAACTCAACGTGCAAAAAGATTTTCCCGCTTAAAAGGCATAAAATTCTAAATATGAAAACTGATATACTAAGAATGTCACAGGTCTCCATACTGCAAAGATCAGGAAACATGGCAAACTTTTTAGGGGTTCTAGAGGACCCTTAATTTGTAGGTCTTCATAAAAGATGGAGAAATAGGACCTGGCTTCCCTGGCCCCATCTCATCCCAAGGCATCTACAGGATCCCAACAGAGCGGGCCTCTGTTCATGAAGGCCCTCTCAGCATTAACACCTTACAATCACACGTGCAGCTGTGTATGTGTGCAGTGTGAGGCACACAGCTGCAGAACCATGTCACTGGATCGTTAGTCTTCAGGTCAGAGCTGGAGGCTGGTGGTTAACACAACTCGCAGTGAGTCCAAGGATGTCATAAGCAAGGCACAGGGTTCAGCAGCAAGAGAGCACAGTGAAGGCCTGCTAGGGCTCAGCGGTCTGACCCGAGAGGCTGAAGTTCAAGAAGGCAGCAGGTCCTCCCCAACCATGATGCAGGGAAGGCCTGTCCCTGGGGTGACAGGAATAAAGTGCTGGGTTCGAGGAGTAGACCTTGCTGATTCTAGTGTGCTGAACTCCAGGCTGAGGTGGGGGAGGGAGGAGGTCCAGGGAGCCTGGCGCCCACAGCATGGCCCAGTCACTTTACCTGGTGCACCTTTTTCCCCCGGAGATAATTCCTACAAAAACCAGAGGATCCTACACAGACCAAAAATGTTGGTGTCAGGGCTTTTACAAAGTACCTGCAGTGAACACAACAAAAGAGAGGGATAATTGAATTGCAATCTTAATCATCCATGGACTTTCCCAACAACAGTCAAGGTGAACCTTTAGATATGAGTCAACATTAAAACGCAAGTTTAGCACATTTATTTGCTTGGTTGTTTATAAGTCTGCAAATTAGCCTGACCCCCTCCCCCTTAGAACCTAGCCAGAACCTCCGGGCCAGTCCTCTGGGTGCTCTAGCATCATGTATGTTTATGGCTAAACATAACATAAAATAAGAACATGCTTTCATTCCTTCCTTCAACAGTACGTGCCCAGGTAAGCCAGGCCTTGTGCTAAAAAAAACAGATTAAACAACAAACAAAAGCCACTATCACTGTCTGGAGGAAGGGAGATAAATAATGACAGCGAGGTACAACTGTAGAAGCATTTCTGAGGTACAGTATTAGCCCAAAGAGACATAATTCCTCCACGGGAAAGGGAAATCAGGAAAGGTTTCTGGGAGCTGTCATGTCTCAGCTTGCATTAATTGGGAAAGGGGTCCTGATGGGCATGGGGGAGAAAAAGCCAGGAGGTGCGGGTCACTAGAGCTTTTGCTGTTGCTGGGCGTAAAGCTAATGGAGCAGGCATGCTGGACAGCAGGCAAGGCCTTGGACTCGGGTCCAGGGGTTTCTGCACCGTCCTGTGGGCCTGGATCTGGGCCAGAGGAGCCTGTGTTGTGGCCCAGCACCCAGTCCAGAGTTTGATGTCGCTGGTCTGAAGTTACTCTGTGCTGGGTGGTCTCTTGCCTACGCTAATCATTTAAAAAATAATGACTTCCAATGTATTTATACTTTCTCAGAAGCATGAAACTGGTTTTCCTCCATCAATCAGTCCGCTTTATATTTAAGATTTCTCTGCATTTTCTGGAAGATAAGGTAGAGTAGACCTCAGACCTTTAAAGAATTCTGGATAATTTGCTAACAATTGAGAAAATGAAGAGCTAAAAATCTGTCTATAAACTAGAAGGGTAATTTAGGGCTAGGAAAAAAAAAATGCTGCCAAGAGAAGTCATCAATCATATCTGAAGAAATCCTCACCTCCTCCCTGCCAGGCCAAAGCAGGAGCATCAAGACCAGCTAGACACTCACTGAGTCAGTCATCAATCACCAACTCCCATCCCAATCTACCTCCTAAACTTCAATCCACCCCTACTTCACATCTCACCACTGAACAGTACACTTAAGATCTGTACACTACTTGGTAGATTTTACCTAAATGCCCTCTAGGGCTCCACACACCATCGTCAGGATTCATGCTCCCTAGAGCATTCGAGGCTGCCACACACGGTCCTAACATGGTCCTCCAGCCTCATTTCCAACCCAACCACCATTTTCAAACCCAACCACCCTTAGCACACTGGACTCTACCTAAATCCAAGACATCTGCTTTGCTCAAAGCTCAGGGAAAAGTGGCCCAAGGGTCAACTATAAAGCTATTGAGGGCATAACTTTATAGTCCAGGAACCCCCAAAGCTAAGAGATAACTGCCAAATCCAACTGGCTCCCACCGCAACTGACCAAGGTGCCCTCTCACAGTAGACCGCCCCTTTCAGTGCATCAGAGCACGGACTCCTACTCTCTCCTACCTGAGGAATACGTAGTTAAGAGTTATTATCTTCATTTTAGAGATGAGCCAACAGACCCAGGGAGGCAGTATGGGCTTAGAGGCACACAGCCACTAAACGATGGTGTCTGACTTCAAGAGCCAATGCTCTTTCCATACGACAACATCAAGGGACACAGGCACAATTAACAGGAGGGCCATCCCAGCTGTTTTTGATACAAAAACCAGGCAGCAGTTTCTTTTTCAACCAGCCCCATTCACTTCCCCCTGAGGATGTCACGGCTGTGGTGCAATGGGCTGAGTCAGCACACTGCAACCTGTTTGGCCAGAAGCCTGGGCCAGTCTCCGTGGGCTGCTGTCTCACAATTTTGCATCCAGGGCAGAAGGGAGGGGAGTACAAGGCCAGTGCTCAGCAGTGAAACGAGAACCTGGCTGTGTCCCTGGGATGGTGCCTGAGCATCCTTCTGGTCTACTCAGCCCCATGAAGGTGACTCACCTGGGGTGCTGCAGCACCTGCAGCAGGGTACTACTGGGAGGCACGCAGTATAGTTCTGCCCTGTCCTCATCCTCAAAGTAGACCTGTAGGATGAACAGAGGAGCAGAAGTCAGACACTAGTAAAGGGCTTCAGCGACACTAGGCATGCTGAGGCCAAATCTGGGGAAATGTGTAAGAGATGGCAACTGTTGAGACTCAAATCCAGGCCTATGAGCCTTCCTTCCCTAACAATTCAGTCGTAGAGCCATTAGGTATGGCGAAAGGAAGCAGCAGTGGCCCAGAGCAGAGGAAGAGAGATGTCCACACAGGAGGCAGCCCTGGGCAGGTGTCAAAGCCCGGCCAGTGGAGATGTGCATTCTCACTGGGGACTGGCCAGCCAAGCAGGGTGAGAAGAGCAGCCACTCATGGCAGGGGGAGGCCTGCTGAGGGGAGTGAGGACCCATGCTGGATAAGACAGACAGTGCTGCAGGATGGTTGAGCCATGCAGGGCGATAGTGTATAAAGGATGAGGAGGGCACCATGCTGGGGCAGCAGGCTGATGCAGGAGTCAGTCCACATGAGTGGGGGAGGCTCCCCATGAGAGGGGATGCTGGTGGTGAGGGGAGGGGAATTAAATGCAGGGCAACCGATCCAACAAATATATTAATAATAATAGAAGCCACTGCAAAAATAGAGACAGAGTTGGTATAGGATTAGAATTGGAGATACCAGTGACAGATCATGTTTTTATACACACACACATACACACATGCACGCCAATGGAGCAGTGAGCATTCGCCTTCCCTCACCCCTGTACTTATGAGTATAGCTACTACACAGATCTTGACTTCTAAATACTATTTTATGCTAAAAAGAACCAAAGCTCCTTGGGAAAAATGGCTGACTCTAGAGCTAAGGCAAAAAAAAGCACAATTTGAGCCTCAAACACCTTGTAACACAAAGCAAGGAAGTGCTTTAAAAATGGAGACAAGTCCGAAGGACACAGAAGCAAATTTGAAGGAATTCCCACTGACCAAATCCAAAACACCTTGAGCATAATATAACCATAGTAATAGATTATAGCTCAATTAAAAAAATAAGAAACCATAAATCCACTGACATAAACGATGGTTTGATGAACAAGAAAATATTTGTATCATTTCTAAGTACCTCCCTATAAAATACTAACTACAAGGGGGAAAAGAGTAACTTCATGCAGAATAGAAGCTTGTATACCCCTACCTCAATCAAGTGATGAAAGTGAACATCATCAGTAATGGGACACTTGAAATTATGATGTCTGACAGGATGCAACAAGAATATAGCACTGCTTCTGTGATATTCCGGTCAGATACACATCATCTAGGTCACAAAGACACACAAGACAAACCCACACTTTCCACAAAATAACTGGTCTATAACCTGCAAAAGTGGTAAGATCAAGAAAGTTGACTAAAGACTGTGAAAATCTTCTGTAGCTCAAAGGAGACTAAAGAGACATAAGCACTAGATACAATACTATGTGGGATTCCTTCTGCTATAAAGAACATTACTGGTGATTGGCAGAGGGGATCAAGATGGCGGGAACAGGAAGATATGGAGCTCACTCCTACACACACAAACATCAAAAATACATCTACATGTACAATAATTTCCACAGAAAACTAACTAGAAACTGGCAGAAGATCTCCTATACAACCAAACCTGCAAGAAAGATCTCCACATAATCAGGTAGGACAGGGGAAAAAATAAAAGCATCAGGCTGGGACTGGCACCACTGGAAGGGATCTGTAGTGAAGAGAAGTCCACATGGATGGACGCTCACCCTGAGGAGCCTGTGTGCCAGCTGGGAAATCCACTGACACAAAGAGAAGCCCAGACTGTACAAGTAAGCACATGTGCCGGCCTGCTGACAATCAGGACCGAGACAGACCTGCACTGGAGGCTGCCACCTCGATAGCACTTCCCAATTCAAAGGACCAATACCCAGCCCCACTCACCCCACACCACAGCCTGGTGTGAGACTAGGGCACAGGTTCAGTCTAGCTGTGCAGACAGACTAGGGTGATGTGGTCTGAGTAGAACCACAGAGACCACTGTCAGTGTACACACCAGGGTGGTGGGTCAAACTGGGCAGACATGTCAGCATACGCACCAGGCATCACAAAGGCATACAGCGGCTAAGCACCGGTCTCAGGCAGACAGGCCCTGAGAGAGGACTTGACATAGCTACAGAGAGGCTGGAGGGCCTGGGATGTGACTTGGGGGAGATGCAGAATCCACTGTCAGTACCCACACAGCAGACGCTGTCCGCACACGCACTGGGCCGTGCTGCAAGAACACACAGTGGCTAGGCGGTCAGGGCCTGCACGGTATCTGCAGGGATGGTTTCCCAACGGAAGCAGCCTAGTTCTGCCCACTCCACACGGCAACTGACTGTCAGATCTAGAGTGGACAGGTCCTGGGAGGGGTCTGCCACAGAGGCAGCCCAGGTCCCAGGTGGCACCACAGCCTCCTCAATTCCTGCAGCCACAACACCCTGACCCCCAACTCCAGCCTACTCCACACCACAGCCTTGCACTAGATCTGGGACAATCACAACAGAGAAAAGGAGGCGACCCTGGGCTGCTTCTGAGGGGAACGATGGTGGCGCTCAAGTTCACCGAGACTGCGTGGACTTTACTTGCTTCAGCAACCACCTTGAGGCAGGGCACACACTCAAGGGCAATGAAGCCTGATCCATCCTGACCCTCGTGGCTTCTACCCCAACAACGGGGGAGCAGACCCTGCCCGGTAAGCCACGGAGCAGAGAGGAGGCCCCACCTCACATCCAAGGCAGCCTCTAGACACACCACACCACCAGCCACACCACCATCAAGGGGATGACAGCACACTCAAGAAGACGTGGCTGGCATCCATGCCCAAACAGCCCTCACACCAAAAATACTGGACACACTCTGAGCAGGAATGCTTTTTTAAGACCACAATAGGTAACTGTTTTCATAAATTCACAGAGATAGTGAAAGTGAAGTAAAATGAAAAAGCAGAGGGACTTCTCCCAGTTAGAATAGAATTCCCCTGAAAGAACAAATAATGAAACTGACCTCTCCAGTCTATTAGTCCTCAAGTTCAAAAAGGAGGTAATAAAAATGCTAAAGGAATTAAGAAAGATTATCAGTAAAAATGCTGATCACTGTAAAAAGGACTAGAAACTATAAACATGAATCAATCGAAATTAGACAACTCAATTGCTGAGACAAAAACCAACTCTATAAGTAATGAACAGCAGACTAAATATCACAGAAGAACAAATAAGTGATCTGGAAAACAGAATACTGAAAACCACCTGATCAGAACAGCAGACAGAAAGACAAATTTTAAAAAAAGAAGAAGAAAACAAAATGAGATCTACGGATTAATATAAAGCATGCCAACCTACACATAATAGGAGCTCCAGAAAGCAAAGAGAGAGAAAAGGAGACCAAAAATGTATTTGTAGAAATTATGGCAGAAGACTTCCCAAACCTAACAAAAAAAATAGATATCCAGGTACAGGAAACACAGATGGTTCCAAACAAGATGAACCCAAATAGATCCAGAACAAGACACAGCATAATTAAAACAGCAAAAGTTAAAGAGAAGATTCCAAAGTCAGCAAGAGAAAGACAAAGAGTCAGTTAAACAGGAATTTGTTTGCAGAAACACTGCAGTCCAGAGAGAGTGGCATGATATAGTCAAAGTCCTGAAGAGGAAAAATCCACAACCCTATCCGACAAAACTATCATTTACAATAGAAAGAAGGATAAATAATTTCTCAGACAGGCAAAACTAAAAGAATTCAGCGATACTGAGGGTCTTTAGTACTGAAAGGTCTTCTCTAAGTAAAAAAGCAGCAGAATCTATTGGAAAAGAAGATCACAATGCGAAAGGCAAATATTTAAAAGGATAGAAGATCATTTAAATAAGCCAGTACACAGATTATAAAACCAAAAAATTCTGTAAAAGCAATTAAAACTATAATAGCAAAAGGATAAACATGAAGATATAAAATAGGACATAAAAATCACAAAATGTGGGGGAAGGGAGTATAAAGAAGAAAAGATCAAGTTGTATTCACTCCAGTCACAAGGACAGTTCAATGTACACCAATCAATCACTGTGATATATCACATTAACGAAAGGAAAGACAAAAGCTATGTGATAATCTCAACAGATACCAAAAAAGCATTTGACAAAATTCAACATCCACTCATGATAAAAGCTCTCAAAAATGGGCTGAAGACCCAAACTGACATTTCTCCAAAGAAAACATACAGGTAGCCAACAGTGACATGGAACGATGCTCAACATTGCTAATTATTGTAGAAATGCAAATCAAAAACCACAGTGAGGTAACACCACACACCAGTCAGAATGGCCATCGTTAAAAAGTCTACAAATAGATGCTGGAGAGGATGTAGAGAAAAGGGAACCCTCCTACACTGCTGGTGGGAATGTAAATTGGTGCACCCACTACGGAAAGCAGTATGGAGGTTCCTTAAAAAGCTAATAGTTACAATATGATCCAGCAACCCCACTCCTGGGTATATATTCAGAGAAAACTCTAACTTGAAAAGACACATGTATCCCAATGTTCAAGGCAGCACAATTTATAATAGCCAAGAATGGAAACAACCCAAGTGCCCACCAAGAAATGACTGGCTTAAGAGGATGTTATATATATACACAATGGAATGTTACTCAGCCATAAAAAAAAATTGCCTTTTGCAGCAACATGGATGGACCCAGAAAATATTATACTTAGTGAAGTAAGTCAGACAAAGGAAAATATTATATGGTATCATTACGTGTGGAATCTCAAAAATAATACAGGGACTCCCCAGCGGTACAATGGAAGACGGTGCTCCCACTGCAGGGGGGACAGGGTCAATCCCTGGTCAGGGGCCTGAGACACCACATACCGTGTGGTGTGGCCAAACAAATTAAAACAAAAACTAAAAATGAATCTACATGTAAAACAGAAAGAGACTCACAGACACAGAAAACAAACATTACCACCAAAGGGGAAAGAGGTGGAGGATAAATTAGGAGCATGGGATTAACAGATACAAACTTCTATACATAAAATACATAAGTAACAAAGATTTACTGTATAGTACAGAGAACTATTTTCAATAGCTCATAGTAACATATAATGGAAAATAATCTGGAAAAAAAATAACTGAATCACTTTACTGTATACTTGAGAAACTAACACAATACTGTAAATCAACTATACTTCAACTAAAAGAAAATTTTTTAATTAGTAGTACATGCAAAAAAAAAAAAAAAAAGTGTTTCTGGGGGCTGGGGGGGGGGGAAATCTGTGAAAACTAATGGGAGTCTGAGGATTAGCTGGTACTAGTGTATCGAAGTTAATTTTCTGATTCTGATGATTTATTGGGATCATGAAAGAAAACATCCTTGTGTGTAGGAAACACACTTGAGTCTTCAGAGGTGATGGGGCATCAGTTGACATCTTACCCTCAAACAGAAGACAAATTTCTTTGTTCTGTAAGTTGTGATTTTTTTTTTCAAAGTTGCAACAGTGGAATGTTAGCCTTAAAAACAGTAAGATTCTGACCCATGCTACATCATGATAAATCTTAAAGACATTACACCAAGTAAATTAAGCCAGATAAAAAAGGACAAATACTCTATGACTCCACTTATATGAGGCACCTAGAGTAGATCCATTCAGGGACAGCGAGGAGGAACAGAGTTCCTGTACATCAGTTCAGGATGATGAAAACAGAGACAGATGGTGGTAACAGTTGTACAATGTGGATGCACTTAATGCTACTGAACCGTACACTTTGAAATGTTTAAAAAGGTAAATTTTATGTGTTTTATATTTTCCCACAATTTTTTTTTTAAAGGCAGTGAAACCTTGCTCCACCCCAATTCCCCCAACCCCAATTCTCATAGAGCGACAAAAGAAAACTTCCTTACCTCTAAATTATCAGGGCAGTATTTTTGCTCTAAATCCCAAGAGGGTGTTTCACCAAACATCACCATTAGATGATCAATAAACCTAAGGAGATATAACATGTACTTTCTGGTATCAGTAACTCATAATCTTGTTTTCCCACATCCCATCCCCTGGACACCAATTCACGGACATATCAAGAATGTATAAATCATGAAATGCAGGCCTAATCCATTTTGACAACAGTGCCCAAAATACGTGAATCATTTGTCCCATTATGACATATAGTTCTCTTTAACTGACAGGATTAACAACATTCTGAGCCACAGTCTAACCATTAACTATGAAACCACATGTTAAAATCACTAGTTACGTGTTTTCTAATAAACATACCCTTCAGTTTTATCCATGTACTACCTCCAATACTTCCATCTCTCACAAGAGACAACCCCCAGTGCTTGACAAACACTGTACTGTGGTGTTAGTATGAGAGTGAGACCATGTCTCTCACTGCAAAGCTTCTTAATGAAAGGAGAAATCAGCTATGGGTTAGAGAGATTACGCTAAACCAGACTGTGTAATAAAACTCTCTAGAACTATTCTCTTCCCTCCTCACCCAAAATTCTACCTGTCCATCCTGCCGAAAGAACAGGGAAGAGCATGCAAGCACCACAGAAGGCTCTCGGGGACGGAAGTTACCTGGAATCCTCGTGAAAAGCAGAGACCAAGTCTGACTGGGCATGCTCGGGGTACAGAAAAAGCACAGGCCAGCTCAGTCTTCCCTGGTCATCCACACCCAGCCTGGCTCCACAGGGGTTCTCAGAGCCGAGCCCATACAGGACAAGCTCACTGAGACCTTCTGAGGCTGAGTCTTCATCCTCTCCAGCAGCTTCAGCGACTAGCCTAATGTTCCTAGCCTGGATTAAAGCAAAAACATACATGTTATGTGAGAAGGATGCAAACTCACTCCACTAAAACAGGGAAAACTGTAACACTACAAGCTCTGAGAAGGCCAGCTCTACACATGATTCGTCTTTATTATCCCTGACACCTGCTGAACTCACCTTTACCAGCCGTCTACCACAAGCGAGACTCTTGTCACAGACATGAACTAGACATGGTAATAAGTCCAACATAAGGGAAGAAGTAAAGCTGTGGAACTGCAGACCGTGAATAATTAATTCAGCCTGGAGGCTGGAGGTGACTGGGCAATGCTAGGTCTTGAACAATGACTCTGAAAGGGAGAAGAATTGAGGCGCATGGGGAGTGGAAGGGCACTCTACCTCAGGCAAGGAACAGCATGTGCAAAGGTATTAAAAAACACAGAGTGGCATGTACAAAAATGGCAAATGTTTCAGCTTGGCTGGGACGCGGGATACCAAAAATCATACATACACTGACTTAATCTTGGGTCTGTCATAGAAAGAAGGATCAATCAAAGGTCTGAATGGTAGAGTCACCTCTTACGTATGCTGCGGGAGTTTCCTAAGGCTAGCCCACAAGGGAAAAATGACATGCAATCAAAACTACCTTGATGGTATCTCCTATACCAGGGATTTGCAAACTTCCCCTGAAAGGGTCAGATTAAGAAAAATTTTAGGTTTTGTGGGCCAGATGGCCTCTGTGGATATTACTCAACTCTGCCACTGTAGTGTGAAAAGTCATCGTAAGACACAAATAGGCAGGGCCATGAGCCACTGGCTGCAGCTTGCTGACCCAGCTTTAAACCACTAAAATACAATATAGATAGCTTTGGGTATATTACTCTTTAGAGAAGTTCTCAAGTACAATGAAGTTTCAGATGCAGAGTTAAAGGAGAGTACCAAAATAATGTCTGTATGCCAATGTCTAGGCATTCTACTACTCTACATTTGAGAAAATGACCAAATCTCTCTGGAGTTATTCCCTTCTGTTTAATCTATTAAAATGTTAACAGATTTTCTGTTGTAGGGCAGGACTAGTGGAGTGCATCTTAGTACTGTGAAGTTCTCAAAGCCAACAAATAATTTTAAGGAGGTACATAATTTAACTCAACAAAGAATGAAATCAAGAACCAAACTCATAGCCAGTATCACCTCCCCTGTGAAGCCAAGGCCCAATAAGTGACTTGTGAAAGCAAGATTTGGATCAGACTTTTCCTACATTTATTTAAAATGTAGGAAAGAGAGGGAAGGCGAGGTGGAATTTTGTGTTATTGTGACAGTTAGTAGAGCTACATGCTAAAATCACTTTCTCAGGACGCAGTATAGCACGGGACTAACACAAGGACCTGGCTCTGACGTGCACTAGCGGGTGAGGCTTCTCTGAGACTACGTGCAATAAGAAGGAACACGACGACCCACCTCAGAAGGCTACTGTGAAGATTAGATAATGATTAACCCATAGCAACTATTCAGTACATGTTACCTGAAACCAACACATGCATACAATTGAGACAGCTGACTGAACTCAGGGGGTCTGACTTGTCACACTGCTTCACCAAAAGCAGAAAGAAAATGAACAACTCATTCAGGTAAAGCATCCCCAGAAAGGTTCCCGATCAACTTCATGATGAGTGAATTCTGCAAGACCATAGGGCGAAAGTTTGAGAACTCACCTTGATGGCCTGGAGTAAAGCCTCATTCTGATCCTGCTGCTTCTTTTCTTTGAGCTTTGCTTTCCTTACATCCCTCTGTTCAGTTCGCTGAAAATGAAAAATTCAGATGCATCAGCTCTAGGGAACTTGCCTCCTCTCCTCTTCTGTTACTCTAGCCTGACCCTAAATAGCTATCTCTTGTCTCTATTCAACTCTGGCTCCTATATATCAAGGAACACCACTGGCTGGATTCAGTTCAATAAACATTTAAGAAGCACATGTCTGGGTGCTAGGCCCAGTGGCAGCAGTAATGTCAAAAACCTACCCGGGAACTCACAGTCCACTGAAGGGACAGACACATGACAAGTTCTAGTGTTAGCCTGGAGTACAGCTGAGTGCTATGAAACACAGAGGAGGGCGTGATGACTGATTCTGCCCCACGGAGGTGGGTTTAGACAGAAACCAGACGAAAGAGAAAGGGCATTCTGGAAAGAGGACCTGACATAAGGGCCAATGGGGCGTTAAAACTTCTCTGTTATAGATGGAGTACAGGAAAACACACCGGGAAAAACCCAGGCCAAGAACATATCAGAGACCCTGCCCTGGGCCAAAAACTTATCACAGACTCTGCCTTTTGCACAATTACAGCTCAGGAGAGAAAAATACCACCATCTACTTCATCTGCCAGAACTATAACTCAGATTTCCTTTTCCTACTAGTCTGCCCAAAACCAGCTGATCCTACTCCAACCCTCAGGACTGTGATTAATAGGGGCCAACTTTTTCTCTAAAGGGCCGGACAGTAAGTACTTTAGGCTTTACAAACCATGCACATGTTCAAGCTAAAAGGTCTCCAGTCTCATCTGTTTGTACGTCTATGTGTACATTATGCATATAAGATGTCTCTATGGAAAATATTATCAAAATTAAATGTATAAGAAAGCTCTACTTAACAGACTTAAAAGTAAACACAAATTAACTTTTTCTAAATATAATGGAAACTGGCCAGAATGAATTTCAGATTCACATGATCTTGGAAATATTCAATATTAAATTATATGTGATAATAAAGCTAGCTTAAGCTTGTTGGTTTAACCAATGTAAACATGTCTCACTTATTGTACATTAGGTTAACCAAGTTCATGTTACTTCTGTTGCAGAGTCTGTTAGCAATTGTTCACTGAAAAAAAAAAAAAGCATAACCTAAAAAGGTGAGATTTGTTTTATTTGCAAGACTTGCCGAGGACTTAAACCTGGGAGACAGCCTCTCACATAGGTCTAGGAACTGCTCTGAAAAGTTAAGGGAAGACTTCCCTGGTGGTACAGTGGCTGGGAACCCACCTGGCAAATCAGGGGACAAGGGTTTGATCCCTGGTCCCACACGCCACAACTACTGGAGCCCCCGCAACCAGAGCATGTGGTTTTGTCCTAGAGCTGACTGTTTCTAGATGAAAAATAAGGAACTAATATGGATACAGAAAGTTGTGAGATTTGAAAAAGGGAACCTTGAAAAAGAAGTTTTGTACACAGTCAGGCTGGAATTAAATTAGGTAAATTTAATTTACCAAATTAAAATTACTAATAGTAATATGGGACAGGACTTAGTTCCTCTATTGAGAGAACAAAGTTTTCTTGGAATACTGCTTTTGCTAATAGACTGTATGAGTTATGAGTTTCTTTGCTTTGCATGCTAAGTCGCTTCAGTTGTGTCCAACTCTTTGCAACCTCATGGACTGGAGCCCACGAGGCTCCTCTGTCCGTGGGATTCTCCAGGCAAGAATACTAGAGTGGGTTGCCATTTCCTCCTCTAGGGGATCTTCCTGACACAGGGATCAAACCCAGGTCCCCTGCATCTCCTGCGTTGGCAGGTGGATGCTTTACCACTGAGCCTCTTGGGAAGCAGAGGCAATAGCTCAGAACATTCATACAGGACCTTCTAGATTCCCAGGAATACACTGGAGCTTTTCAAAGACCCTACAGAATCTCATTCCCCAGCTTGTCCTTTTAAGTTTTCTGGTAAGCCTATTACTTGCCTCAACTGTTTAACACTGCCTCAGGCAGATGAAATCTTACATAATTGCCTCAAATCATATTTAACAAATGGCTCCAATCCCAACCCTCTGTGAAAAAGCTTTTCATACTGGGATAGTTTCAAGATGCCTCAAATAAAAACAACTTGTGAGTAGGGTCCTCTAGAAGGTCAAATAATGACAATCTTCTGGCAATGGGGCTTAATACTGTTCTGCCTCCTCTGGTGGCTACCAGGATGCTCATTTTCACCATAATTGTGGGCTGCTGGCTTTCAAGGCTACTATGGACCTTGGGAGAGATGCAATGGGATAGGGCAAGGTAAAATGCCACAAAGCTTGCTATTCTTAAGAAGGTTCAGCCATTATTTTTGAATAACCACTACCCATATTGCTGCAAGGCTTTGGTTCATTTCAGAGTTATGCTTTTGGGCCCTGAAATCTCCCTTTAATTACACTTGTGCTGCAGGACATAACGCTTCCATTTAGGTCCATAGAGGAAAACAATAGAATGGGAAAGACTAGAGATCTCTTCAAGAAAATGAGAGATACCAAGGGAATATTTAATGTAAAGATGGGCTCGATAAAGGACAGAAATGGTATGGACCTAACAGAAGCAGAAGATATTAAGAAGAGGTGGCAAGAATACACAGAAGAACTGTACAAAAAAGATCTTCACGACCCAGATAATCACGAAGGTGTGATCACTCACACTCACCTAGAGCCAGACATCCTGGAATGTGAAGTCAGGTGGGCCTTAGGAAGCATCACTACAAACAAAGCTAGTGGAAGTGATGAAATTCCAGTTGAGCTATTTCAAATTCTAAAAGATGATGCTGTGAAAGTGCTGCACTCAATATGTCAGCAAATTTGGAAAACTCAGCAATGGCCACAGGACCGGAAAAGGTCAGTTTTCATTCCAATCCCAAAGAAAGGTAATGCCAAAGAATGCTCAAACTACTGCACAATTGCACTCATCTCACATGCTAGTAAAGTAATGCTCAAAATTCTCCAAGCCAGGCTTCAGCAATATGTGAACCGTGAACTTCCAGATGTTCAAGCTGGTTTTAGAAAAGGCAGAGGAAAAAAGAGATCAAATTGCCAACATCTGCTGGATCATCGTAAAAGCAAGAGAGTTCCAGAAAAACATCTATTTCTGCTTTATTGACTATGCCAAAGCCTTTGACTGTGTGGATCACAAGAAACTGTGGAAAATTCTGAAAGAGATGGGAATACCAGACCACCTGACCTGCCTCCTGAGAAATCTATATACAGGTCAGGAAGCAACAGTTAGAACTGGACATGGAATAACAGACTGGTTCCAAATAGGAAAAGGAGTACGTCAAGACTGTATATTGTCACCCTGCTTATTTAACTTATATGCAGAGTACATCATGAGAAACACTGGGCTGGAGGAAACACTAGCTGGAATCAAGATTGCTAGGAGAAATACCAATAACCTCAGATATGCAGATGACACCACCCTTGTGGCAGAAAGTGAAGAAGAACTAAAGAGCCTCTTGATGAAAGTGAAAGAGGAGAGTGAAAAGGTTGGCTTAAAGCTCAACATTCAGAAAACTAAGATCATGGCATGTGGTCCCATCACTTCGAAATAGATGGGGCAACAGTGGAAACAGTGGCTGACTTTATTTTTCTGGGCTCCAAAATCACTGCAGATGGTGACTGCAGCCATAAAATTAAAAGATGCTTGCTCCCTGGAAGGAAAGTTATGACCAACCTAGATAGCATATTCAAAAGCAGAGACATTACTTTGCCAACAAAGGTCCGTCTAGTCAAGGCTATGGTTTTTTCCAGTAGTCATGTATGGATGTGAGAGTTGGACTATAAAGAAAGCTGAGTGCCGAAGAATTGATGCTTTTGAACTGTGGTGTTGGAGAAAACTCTTGAGAGTCCCTTGGACTGCAAGGAGATCCAACCGGTCCATCCTAAAGGAGAACAGTCCTGGGTGTTCATTGGAGGGACTGATGTTGAAGCTGAAACTCCAATACTTTGGCCACCTGATGCACAGAGCTGACTCATTGGAAAAGACCCTGATGCTGGGAAAGGTTGGGGGCAAGAGAAGAAAGGGACGACAGAGGATGAGATGGTTGGATGGCATCACCGACACAATGGACATGGGTTTGGGTGGACTCCGGAGTTGGTGATAGACAGGGAGGCCAGGCGTGCTGTGGTTCATGGGGTCGCAAAGAGTCGGACACAACTGAGCAACTGAACTGAAGGGCTCGTCTGCAGATAGGCTTGGCAATGGCCTTCCACAGTAGCCTTCTAGATACTCTCTCCTGTATAAGCCACTGTTAGAAATTCTGGCCATACTTAGTTGCCCAGGCTCAAAATTCTGTTCCTGAACCATGTGGATCCATACCTCTACTTTTGTAGACATGACCAGAATGATCTGACTAAAACTTATCCCTGTTCAGGGCCAGCTCTAGGCTCCCATGGTACTGAAAATTCCCATTTCATAGTATAAGCAGTGAAGAGAGACCCAGACCAAGAATTAAGAGAACTGAAGTCTAGTTATGGAACAAACATGTGAGACAGTATTGCAGAGGACTAAGACTGTAGACTCTGGAGCCAGACTGCCTGACTGAAGCCCAGCTTCACCAGCTATGTGACTTTCTGATCTCTCTGCTTTAGCTTCCTTACTAGTGCAAAGTGAATCAGAATCGTGCCTACCTTATAGGACTATGTGTGATTTAGACAGATTCATATCAGTAAAATTTTTAACTAGAACTTGGAACATACATACAGTAAGTGCTAATGTTGAGTTTTTTTTGGTAGTGATGGTCTGTTATTACTATTGTTTCTAATCATCACTTTTGCTGTTATGTATCAGAAATGTCACATTTCATCAGCAAATTAAAGACGTCTTAATGTTGGAAGTTACACAGCATTATAGAAGCCTAGGGCTTCCATGATGCCTCCGTGGTAAAGAACTCGCCTGCCAATGCAGGAGACACTGGTTTGATCCCTTGGTTGGGAAGATCCCCTGGAAAAGAAATGGTAAGCCAGTCCAGTATTTTTGCCTGGGAAAGCCCATGGACAGAGGAGCCTGGCAGGCTACAGTCCATGAGGTCACAAAAGAACTGGACAGGACTCAGCAACTAAACAACAACGAACAAACAGAAGCCTAACATCCCAGCTGTTTAACTGTCTTTCCCTCCTCTTTCAATAGTTACACTCAGTGTGCAGACTAGACTATGCCACTGGTCTATTTATTCAAATCATAATAGTCACAAATTTATCAAGTACTATATATTCTTCCTTACCTCTATCGTGTTATAATTACTTATTTACTTCTCTGTATCCTCTAGAGCCTCATGGGTAGGGACTGATTCGGGGTTGTGTCTGTTGTTGTATTCTTCTTTTTTTAGCCATACCACATGACTTGTGGGATCTTAGTTCCCCCACCAGGGATTGAATCCGGGCCCTCAGCAGTGAAACCACAAAGTCCTAACCACTGGATGACCAGGGAATTCCCTGGGTTTTGTTTTAAAGAAGAAAAATTATACAATTGGACCCAAGATCCACTCTGGGAGATGCTAATTAATTTTGCCACCAACCTTCAACTTGTCTGCTTTAGCCCTCAGGTCCAGAAGCTTCTTCTCTGTGGCATCTATCTGCAGCCCCTCATCGCACCAGTTCACAGCCTCGACATAGTTTTTCAGTTCCAAATGGCAAGAGGCACCTGTAGAACCCAGCACCCTTAGTATCCGGGGACAAGATGCATGGAAAGAGCCATCCTTGCACATGACCCCCAACTTCAACCAGCTACCAGCCAGTAGCCTGAAGTTCTGGGAAATGGACGATAAAGTCCCTTTTAGTGCATTCCCCAGACAAGGAACACTGTTTCTTGTATTTTAGATCAGAAAGGTTTCTAGGTCCCATTCAGCTCAAAACTCTCTTTCTGGTATTAAGGACTCTTAAAGTAGGGAAGGCTACAGCTTAGTGGCAAAGAACATGGTCTTTGGAATCAGAGAGATCTGGGCTGGAAATCTAGCTGTCATTAACCAACTAAACTGGAGAAGGCAATGGCACCCCACTCCAATACTCTTGCCTGGAAAATCTCATGGACAGAGGAGCCTGGTAGGCTGCAGTCTATGGGGTCGCTAAGAGTCAGACATGACTGAGCGACTTCACTTTCACGCATTGGAGAAGGAAATGGCAACCCACTCCAGTGTTCTTGCCTGGAGATTCCCAGGGACGGTGGAGCCTGGTGGGCTGCCGTCTATGGGGTCGCACAGAATCGGACACAACTGAATTGACTCAGCAGCAGCAGCAGCAACCAACTAAACATTAGACAGTCGACTGAGTATCCCTGAGCTTTAGGCTGCTCATCTATAAATGAGAAGAATAAAGTCCATCTCAGATGACTTTAAATGGAGAGAGAAAGCAGAATTTGCCTCAGTCACTCACAAAAGCAATGGCAAAACCAAATATGTTAGGTATCTCCTAAAGCTGTTCTTGATGGCTACCAGTTTAAGCTGCTACTGCTGCTAAGTCACTTCAGTCGTGTCCGACTGTGTGACCCCATAGACGGCAGCCCACCAGGCTCCCCCATCCCTGGGATTCTCCAGGCAAGAACACTGGAGTGGGTTGCCATTTCCTTCTCCAATGCATGAAAGTGAAAGTGAAAGTGAAGTCGCTCAGTCGTGTCTGACTCTTAGCGACCCCATGGACTGCAGCCTACCAGGCTCCTCCATCCGTGGGATTTTCCAGGCAAAGTACTGGAGTGGGGTGCCATTGCCTTCTCCAACCAATTTAAGCTACCTCTCCTTTAATCAATCGTGTTTTTCCTCCAGTTAGCCTCTGGGCTTTCTACAGAATTTAAAAACATCTGAACTAAAAAAATTTAAATGTCAACAGAATTCAACCTCGGCTTTCAGAGACAGAATGGGTTTCTTGCCAATGCCACACAGTAAGGTAAAAACGACAATTCAAGCAAGCTACAGACTTCCAGCCTGTAGCCAATTCCACATGACTATACACAATGTATTTGCCCATCTTCTTTCCCTATAGCTGAAGGGCCTAGATCTACATAAACTCCCTAACCATGATTACATAAGCATAATTTTAATAAAGCATTTTAAGTTGGTCCATCGGGATATAGAGATTAATATGTAATGAAAATTAAAGTTTACAAAGCACCACTGAGCTTCCCAAAGAAAAGGTGAAGTATGCAAGTAATAAAAGCAAATGATTACATACAAAGGTCAGACCAGGACAGAAGAAATAATCTGGGAACATCTGAACATTAGAGTTATCAGCGAAAGTCCTATAACTTATCTTTTAATTAACAATAACATGGCATTTGAAGATCTTGTCTTTCAATCAGCTAATTTGGAAAAAAAATTAGAATGAGGCTTTTAGAACTGCGTTAATTAATTTTATTCTTTATTAATTTAAAATGTGGAGTTTCAATTTCTCTACCAATTCTTAAAACACAGAGGGTTGAATTAATATCCAGAGAATTCTTTTAAAAATGGCATGTTGCTGCTGATAACGACTTAATACTAAGATTGCAAAAATAAGGTAACTTCATTAGTATCTTAGCACTTTTAAATACTTCTGGTGTTTCGCGTGCCCACTTTCCATGGTGACAGTCACACTGTAGCTCTACAGGACTTACCTCTTATTATTGCTTTGAGGTGGCAGGGTTTTAGCTTTCTGGCAGCCGTCACATCATTGAGAGAAGAACGAAAATTGCCTGACAAAACACCATTCAGTAAACGAGAAAACAAGTTTTGAGATCAGATTATTTCCAAAATTTTGCATGTAGAAACAAAAACACTCTTGGACAATCTTAGAGAAATATAAATCAGAGCAATTGTTTATAGAAAAAAAATTGTTATGCTCATCAAGCACCTCAGAAATGTTTAGAATAGCAGGCAACCCACCAAACAACTATAAATAGCTAGTAAGCACATGGAAAAATGCTCAAAATCACTACTGATTAGAGAAATTAAGATTAACATGAAACTGAAAATTAAAAACAGGTAATACCCAATATTGGTGAAGATATGGTGAAAGGGCATTCTGAGAGTAAACCAAGAGAGCAAACTGGCGCGCGTATTGTATATTCACTTTGACCCAACAATACTCTTCAAAGAACTGATCCTTAAAAAGGCTTGCAAAAAAATGAAAAAATGCTTGCAAAAAATGTCCAAGGACAAATGTAAAAGCATGTGAGCTGCTGCATTATTTTTAATTGTGAAAAGATAAAGATAACCTAAATACCCTCAATTTAGTAATGATGAAATAAATTATACTAAATCCATACTACCAAATACAGCTATTAAAGGAGTAAGATACATCTGTATGTAAAAGGCATGACAGGATGTCTTTCCTACATTGTTTTAAGTGGTGGGTCAATGTGTACAGAAGCCGATCTTTATAAAACAAAAAACCAATCTAAATATACAGGCACATGTACACACATACATGTGTAATTGCATTAAAAAGGAAAAAAAAAAAGTGTGCAATCATGAACACTGGTTATCCAACCTAGGAGGCAAGAGGTGACTTTCACTCTCTAGTTTATACTGTGAGTATTACTAACAGTTTGGTATATATTTATTAATTTCACTTCTAAAGCTCTAGCCCAGGAGTCAGCACAATTTTTCTCTAAAGGGACATATAGTAAATATTTCAGACTTTACAGGCTACATATGGTCTGTTACACATTCTTTGTTTCATAATCCTTTAAAAAAACACTTTTAGCTCACAGGAGATCAGGGACCCAGATGTGGCCTGAGTCACAGTCTGCCAAATCCTGCTTTAGCCTAAATAATCAGAATTATCAGAAAATTTTTATCACTAACTTTGTTCATTTTTGCATTACTTAGAAAAGCCTAAAAGCAGCTATATACTCAACAACAGCAGTATAGTAAAACAAATAGTTTAAACACTGGTGTGTCCATATGACAGAGAAGGCAATGGCACCCCACTCCAATACTCTTGCCTGGAAAATCCCATGGACGGAGGAGCCCAGTGGGCTGCAGTCCATGGGGTCGAGAAGAGTAGGACACGACTGAATGACTTCACTTTCACTTTTCACTTTCATGCATTGGAAAAGGAAATGGCAACCCACTCCAGTGTTCTTGCCTGGAGAATCCCAGGGACGGTGGAGCCTGGTGGGCTGCCGTCTATGGGGTCTCGCAGAGTCGGACACGACTGAATCGACTTAGCAGCAGCAGCACCATGTCCATATGATGCAACTTCAGTATTCACAAATAATTTAATGACAGGTGAAATTGTTTACATTATAAAATTAAGTGAAAACTGAACACAGAATTGGAACAACAGCATGATCTTATTTGTGGAAAAAATACATAAAGAGAAATCCAAAAACTTCTGCTTAAAGGTAGTAGACTGAACATATGCATTTCAACCCCTATCACTTGACAAAAAAAAAAAAAAAGCCATTAATACAGAGACAAGAATGAGAAAATGGAACACATTTTAAAGCTGGAGAACAAAGAGACACAGGCTAAATGACTAATTAGGCTTGAGACAACTGAAGTCTAAGCCAGTAGAGGGAAAATTCAAAGCTACCAAGTATATTGAAAAGCCTACAAAGTACCCAGTACTAAAGAATCAACAGCAGCAGGTACCTCTGTAAGAGTGGACAAAGGCGTCTTTGTTTAGTGTTTTCTGAGGCAAACTTGACTCTGAATCCTAATCCTGGCACTGCATACTCTTAGGGCATTTTACACATTTATTACATTTTACTACAGTTTCTTACTCTGTTAACTAGGGATAAACCTGTTAACCTTATTTACCATACATAGTTGCTATGAACTCAAGAGGGATAAAAAATGTGAAAGTGGTTTGTAAGCCATACCAGTGACATCATTTAAGAAATCTCTTGATTATTATGCATTTGCTCCTCTGGTATCGCAAATACCTGTTTTGTTTTGTTTTTCTTGCAAGGTGCTTTTGGTCTTACTAGGCCCATATGTCAGAGAAGGCAATGGCACCCCACTCCAGTACTCTTTCGTGGAGAATCCCAGGGACGGGGGAGCCTGATGGGCTGCCATCTACGGGGTTGCACAGAGTCGGACACGACTGAAGCGACTTAGCAGCAACAGCAGCAGTAGCAGCAGGCCTATCTGTAACACTCTTTAGTTCCCCAAAGAAAGGAACTATGTAGCTCTTACAGTGCAGTGCCTAGCACATAGTAAATGCTTTGTATTTACTGTTTGAATAGGTAAATGAATGAAACTCCTTTAAGGAAAAGTCAGGTCTTACTCATTTCTATGATGCCAGTGCCTAGCACAGAACAAGAACTCAGTGTGCTGAATGAAGACAATGTATTCCTCCAGAAGTAAGAAGACTGGGTTTCTAGTCCAGAGTCTGGCACTAACCAAAGGGGTTCTTCTCTACGCCTATGTAAAATGAGGGGGCTGGTTGGCTCAAATAATCTCCAAAATTCTATACCACTTTTACTTTTTAAAATTTTATAATCAAACAGGTTAAAGAAGAAAAAAAATTGGAGCAGATTATGACTGGAAAGAAACTCTGCTCCAAAGGTGATGAGTCCCAGTAGACCTATCCCAGCTAGACTTTAAGGCTTATTGTCTACCAGTCCCTCAGAAAAGGCTGAAGTCATTCCCAGGTCCTCTCTAAAACTGTGTGATAAGAAACAAGGGTTTAATATGCCTAAGATTAGATACCAACAATGATGTCACCCAAATAATCAGTTGTTTCCCAAAGTCATGTCTGCAGAACAGTCCTGCATATTCCTAAGTGTTACTTGAAAAGGAGGCTCACAAAATCTGAGAATCACAGGATAAGGTTCTCTGCTGTAGGTTTTCTCAGTGTTAACATACTAACGTGCACTGCAAATCACCAAAGCAGCAGCAGCACTGTCCAATTTTACTTGTCCAAGGAACGTTTTACTTCAAAGGACCCACACACTACTGAGAAATTCTCCTTGGATTAATACAGTTTCTCTCACACAAAGAACTTTATCACCTTAATCCTTCTACCATCCTTGAGAGGAGGCCAGGGGAAAAAAAAAGAAAAAACTTACTTTCGAGAGAGAAGAGGCATCTGGGCTCAAAAATTCCAAATCATACCAACTCATGTATTAAGGTATTTGATGTTACTCATTTGGCTCAAACAGAAAGAATTATACAATCTATCTGACATCCCTTTTGACCAATCTACCTGGAAGATCAAAGTTCAGTTAAAGTAAGCTATCTTAGGTTTCTGGGATAAACAGCTCCTTTTCCTCTGACACTCTCAAACCCTCCCCACTAGCCATCATGTAATAGTTTGTTATAAGTTAATCTTTTAGAAAGTACTAAATAATAGAATAAATTACCTAGATAGTATTGTGCTGCTGCCCGATTGGTATAAAGAACAGCATTCAAATCAGGGTCTGCACATTTCTTCTTTAATCCTTCAGTGTATGAAATAACAGCTTTCTTGTAGTCTTTTTCTTTAAAGTAATCATTGCCTTCGTCTTTGTAAGTCCTGGCCTGATCTGCAAAAAAGAGAAGAAAAAAATCACTATTCCCTATTTTTTAAAGGGCTCATTAAAAATCTAAATCACACAATAATGTAATGACAAACCAAAAAGAACCAATAGGGTTCTTTTATAGCACTCAAAAATGAATGCTATAAAACTGGGTATCAATATGGAGAAATAAAGTCACATGTACTTAACTACAATCAATTCTAAATATCTTAGAAAGTAGATTATTAAGTGCTCACACACACCAAAAAAAGCATAAAGGAAAAAAGTATACTTATCTCTTGAAGAAAGGGCTTTAATTACAGAAGAAATGGGGGGAAATCACACTACTGTTTTTTAATATGTTGTTTGAGTCCCTTGAATGCAAATTCCCCTCCTCACTTTAGCAAAAGCCTAGAAAATTGTTACAATGCAGTTCAAATTTCCCACTCATTGAAAGCCCACTTCTACACCACCCCCTCCCCCTGCCCCCCACCTTTGGTGTTCCAACAGCACCCACAACACCTTGGCACTTATCACACAGGTTTGTCTTTAGGAGAGTTGAGCTATCCACTGGAGTGTGACCTTTGAGGGCAGTCTCATTCCTTCCTGTATCCTGGTGCCTAGTATTTAGTAGGTATACAAAGAAGTATATGTGGAATAAACGTGACAAGTTAGCTCCGGCTAACTACTGCTGTTATCTATCAAAACCTTTCTGACTCACACTTTATCTCAATTTAATGGAGGAGCTTAGAGAGTCACTGAAGATACCTTCTGGAGATCGCTCTTCATCAAAAATAATTGACTGCAGGCAGGCCAAGTCAGGATTCTCCAGGGGATCAATTTCTGATGGCGAGTTCTTCATAAACAGAGGAATCTTTTCAAATTCCTGGAGGTTGTTAAGAGAAGAATGAACTATACGAATAAAATTTCCACTGAGTAGACCCAATTCCAGGTCTCCACATCAAAGTTTTTTCTCACTCATCATAATTTGCAAATCCTCATGACATCTCTCCCTCCCCGGCCTCAGTGTCCCACCTGTAAAATAAAGAGTGCTGCTGCTAAGTCGCATCAGTCGTGTCCGACTCTGTGCGACCCCAGACACGGCAGCCCACCAGGCTTCCCTGTCCCTGGGATTCTCCAGGCAAGAACACTGGAATGGGTTGCCATTTCCTGCTCCAATGCATGAAAGTGAAAAGTGAAAGTGAAGTAGCTCAGTCGTGTCCGACTCCTAGCGACCCCGTGGACTGCAGCCCACCAGGCCCCTCCGTCCATGGGATTTTCCAGGCAAGAGTACTGGAGTGGGGTGCCACTGCCTTCTCCAAATAAGAGTGCAGAATACTGAAAGACCCTTCAGTTCCCACATTCTTACAAGAGCGGCAGTAACTACCAAGCGAGTTGAGCACTCGTTTGTTCCTGGCACTTCACCCACCCCCTCACTTTAGCTTCGCCAACCATCCTAAGAGATAAGTGCTCCAGTCGGAGGAATTATACACATAAGGGGACGGTCTCAGGTAAGCTCTGCACTCACAAGTTTCTGACTCCAAAACCTGAACACCTAAACATACTGCCAGCTTAAGAAGACCCTCAAAGCTTCGGGGCCGATTTTTTACACGCAAGTAGAAACCACCTATCCACTGGCAGCGCCAAACCTTGGCGGTAGAGCGCCTCAGCGCCCGGGAGGCCCCAGGAGCTGGGACGACGCCCACGCACGCACGTGCTGAGACCCCGGGCCCGCCCACCTCTTCCCACTGGCTCTCGTGGAAGCCGCCACGATAAGGCTGACTCTGGAACTTTTCCAAGAATGAGTCCATGCCGTCGTCCAAAGTGGCGCCCGGCTCCTGCTGCTCCATGTGTGTCCCCGGTGATCCAGCCATCGCCCTGGATCACCGAGATCCGTACGGCAGCTTCCGGCGGCGCGGGTGCCCCCTCTCAATCTTCCGGGCGGCGACGGCGTGCTGCTTCCGGCTTGCTGGAGGCGTGGCCGACCCGACTCCACCCCTCCCCCGGGAAACGCCTACCCTGCCGCGCACTTTCGAATACTTTCGGGACGGTGGATGAGCCCTGCACCCCACAATAGCGCATTATCACTTAATCCACTGGTTTATTTAACCAGTCAGCACGTTTTCTAAGCTCCTTTCTTGTGCCAGTCCTGTTGTAGTCGCTGGGTATACAGTGCTGGGCAAAGCAAGTAAAATCCCTGCCCTCTAGGAGTTGATAAGGTAGAGGAGAGAAAGTGAAAGTGTTAGTCCCGCAGTGGTGGTCCGACGCTTTGTGGACCCCATGGACTAGGCCTGCCAAGCTCCTCTATCCATGGAATTCTCCGGGCAGTAATACTGGAGTGGCTAGCCATTTCCTCCCCCAGGGGATCTTCCCGACCCAGGGATTGAACCTGGGTCTACTGCATTGCAGACAGATTCTGTACTATCTGAGCCACCAGGGAAGCAGTAAGCAGAGGGGAGAGCCAGACAACAAGTAAGATACGGGAGTTCGTCATGTGGTAGCAAGGACTGTGAGAGAAAAGTTTTAAACAGGTTGGGCCGGCATTCAAGCAAAGGAAGAAGCTTGGAAGTGGCCCAGGGGGTGTCTGGGGAAGAGCCTTCTCCAAGAAGGGAACAGAGAGGGCTAAAGGTGCAAGGTGCAGAAAAGACAGTGAGTAGCAGGTAGATGGGAAAGATAATGAGCTGTGATTCTGAGGGTTTGGGTTTTCCTCACAGTGCAGTGGGACCCTTTGGAGAGCTTTGAGGAAAAGAATGATGTGATCAGACTATTTCTGATTGGGATTCAGAAATAGTCTGAATTGTGGTGGGCTAGTAGTAAAGAACCCGCCTGCCAAAAGATGCAGGTTTGATCCCTGGGTCAGGAAGATCCCCTGGAGGAGGAAAGGGCAACCCACTCCAGTATCTTTGCCTGGAGAATCCCATGGACAGAGGAGCCTAGCAGGCTACAGTCCATGGGCTCAAAAAGAGTCAGACACGATGACTGAAGTGACTTAGGACACATGCACAAACCCCTACCCCCCACAGCTGAGATGGCAACAAGGCCTCTGGGCTAGGTGTGCCTTCCTGCAACCACTGGGTTCCCAGCAAATGGCTGCTGGGCCCTGCATTGGATGCCACAGTCTCAGGAGCTCACAGCCTGGTCTAGAAGGAAAGATAGGCACGCAGCAGACCAGTCTAAACCCAGTCTAGTCACAAGCCGGCTCAGTGGAGGAACAGAGGAATGGCTGTTCCTTGGGGGGTTCGAGGAGGGTTCATTGAGGAAGTGATGCAGATCTCAGAGCAGAGATGGGGAAGGTCTCTGCAGATGGATAGGGGCTGGAGGGAAGTTGGGCATTTTAGGCAGTGGAAGTCCACGTGCAGAGACATGGGGGTGGGTAACAGCCTGCATGCTGAGTTAAAAGGAAGGTCAGCAAAGTAGGTGGGGGTCATAGATCAAAGGGTGAAAGGTTGCTGCAGAGGACGGTGAGATACTGACAGACATAAGGGAAAATTTGTCCTAGGAAGGCCTGGGTTGCCAGGTGAAGGATTGATAGGAGATGCTGGGTTAAGAAATTGACGAGGAGGATGCTGGTGAGAAGCCAGGGGAGAAGAGAGATCTGAAGCCCAGAAGCAGAGCTAGCAGGCTTGCCCGTTATTTGACGAATGAGACAGACAGCAGGGCTCAGGATGACACTTGGAGGGGCCATGAGCCCTTCAGGGCCAGGACTGTGTCATTTACCTTCTGTGTCACCTGTGCCCAGGGGAACACCTGGTCCGTATGCTCTCTTCTTCCAAATCTAAATCTCCTTTTCCACACTTCCTCCTCCAGCCTAGTCCCTAATGATTCCTGTATTATTCTCCTCTTCATTTCTTCTCTTCTTGAATACAGAGCCTGCAAAGTCATTTTGCTTCCATTTTAAAAGTGTGATTCCTATGAAATCCCATAAGAACTAGTTTTGCAGGTGATGATAGGGAAGGTTCAGAGAAGGGAAGTGCTCTTTGACCCTTCCAACTTGAGGCTGTTTGGGGGCCGTTGCCAATAACTGAGCCTGCCAGGCGTCTCTGTGTTTCGAAACCACCCAGACCTAAAACATGGCAGCTCTTCTTTGTCAAGGCCACCCAGACCTGGGCTCTGTCTAGTGAAAGTAGCAGTGTCTCTGGGTGGAAAGGGCTCAGGCATGGGAGTTGGGAGGCCTTTGGGATCCACACTTCTAATTGCTTCCTGGCGTGACATTAGACAAGAACCACCCATCTTTGAGCCCTGTCCTCATCTGTAGCACATGGATAATAAAGCCAGCCTGTCTTTCCCATGACTCCGTATGGCTACCGTGAGATTCAAACGGGGCAATGCTCATGAACATTCTTGGCAATGGACAAGGTTACGCAAAAGGACCACACACATTTCTTATTCTATCTCAGGCCCAGGATCCTGATGGCCTTGGCCTACATTTGTTGGAAGATGATTGTGTGGTCATCTTACAGACTTATGTCTCTTCCTGCTCTGCACATACACCCAGGGAATCTTAGCTCACACCTGTGCACAGATGAATATCCCAAATCTGTTTACATCTTGGATCCCTCTGCTGAGCTCCATGGTGTGCAGCCAGTACCTAGGAGATATCTCCACTATCATGGCAGACAAGCCCCTCAAGTTCACCATGTCCAGAATGAGCTCATCCCTCCCCAAACCTGCTCCTGGTCCTGAGGACCACTCAGTGGGGGACATCATTGGCCTGGTCATCTGCCCTGAAATCTGGGCACCATCCTGAGGTCTCGCTGTCCTTGCTGTCAACCACCAGATTCTGAAAATTCTTCCCCAATCTCCCACAGGTCCAGTCATACTGTCCATCCTGCATTGTAGCCCAGGCCCCTGCCAGACCTCGAAGCCCCCGGCCAGACGTCCTTGTCCGTGTTCTTTTCCATCCCCCACCCAGCACCTCCCCTCCGCTCCTGCATGAGCTTTCTTCCTCTCCTTTTTTTCATTTATTCCTCTGAGCCTTCCTCCTTTCCTCCTCCTATCACTCTAATGTGTTTTAATGTGCATTTTTCAGTTTGTAAGTGTCCTTTGCAAATGTAACTTCTTTTGTACATGCATTTTATATGTTGTTTTTTTTTCCCCCTCAGCACTAGGTTTTAGGTCCCATCCATGGTGCTACATGTACCCTTACTGCTTCGAACTGCTGCATGGGACTCCACAGTGCCCATCCATCCCCTCAGGGTGGATCCCCAGGCTGCCTCCTGTCCCAGGCATCACAAATAACACTAAGAGAGACTTCCCCATACATCTCGCCTTATGGACCTGTGGGAAGATTCCCTGAGATGTGTGCCCACGGTGGAAGTGCTGAGTCATGGGCATGCATAAACTTAATGTGACTGTGGAGTGATAGGTTCCTGTCCAGAATGGCTACTGCCATCCCCACAGCAGCGCCTGTGTATGCAAAGGAGGAAGCTCTCTAAAGCAGACATCCTCCTGCATCTCCCCCTGCTTTGCCTCGCCCCTTCCCACCACACCTTCCCAGGCTCTCTGAAGTCGTCTCCTTAACACAGGCTCCAAGGCCTTACTAACCCAGCCCTTGTCCTCCTCTCCCCTCCCACTCTGAGCTCCAGAGCACCTTCAGATCTGCCATTGATTCTTGGTCTCATGTGCCCTGCTCTTCTCCATACATGCCTGATGTGTAGGCATCTTTCCAAACCCACTGGAGGGGGTGTCTCTTTTCTGGGAATCCTTCCCTGATCTCCCACCTGCAGTTAGCCTCTGGACTTCACAGTCCCCACACCACTGTTCAGCACAGCATTGACCTGCTGGGCTGTTGGTGTTTTACATCTCTAATACTTCCATGAGGCCAAAGTTTATCAGCCTCAGCACTTTTGACAATTTAGGATGGGTGTGTCTTTGCTGTGGGACTGTCGTGTGCACTGTGGAATGTTTAGCAGCATCCTTGGCCTCTACCCACTGATGATAACAGCCCCCTCCCCAAGTGGAAACAACCAAGAATATCTTCAGACCTGTCCAAATCACCGCCAGTTGAGAACCACTGCATCAGACTATCAAATGCCCGGGGCCTGGGGCTGGGTCTCATTCATGTCTGTATCTCTGGCACTCGGAGCAGGCCTGGTCCAGGTTAGGTGTTCAGTAAATGTTGCCCGAATGAGTGGTGGGCAATCTCTGGGCAAAGACTCGAGGGTGGGGCTCAGAGATCAGGATTCTGGGATATGCATATCATGGGGTGGGGATGGGGGGTCTCTTCTTTTTCTTCTCCAAAGCCTACCCAAATCATCATCTCCTTTTGTTCTTATTCTCTCCCTGTAAGGGAGGGGAAGCTGAGACATCTGGCAAACTTACTGTGTGACATTAAACAAGCCATTCCACCTCTCTGGGCCTCAGCTTCCCCATTTATAAGACAGCCTACGGGCATCTATGAATGTTGACTGAGTCAATAATAAAGAACTTGCTCATCTCACAGGAAAAACTCCATGGGGAGAGGCAAGCTATGTGGCATTTATAGTGAGTGTGGCTGGGGCCATGGCCACCTCCAAGGAGGGCTGGGGGCTCAGGAACATCACTGCTTCAAAGATATCTTCCAGGAGCCCAACACCTGCATGATCCAGGAGCGCCGCTGGTGGGAAGTGGGCAAGTTCTCACAGCTAGGGCTCCAGCGGTGCGTGGTGGCCGGGTCACACACCCATGAGTCCCCGTGCGGCAGTGGCCAGGAGTTTCGCCAGCAGCTGGCCAGGATGTTGTCCTGGGCCTGGGCAGCACAGATGCACACTGATGCTTCTGGGTCGTGTCTCAAGTTTTCCAGAGCTGAGTTATGGGGAGGAGAGAGGTCACTTGTTAAGTCTAGGTCCCCCACCTGAGTCTCACACCTCATCCTTCTCACTTCATATCTTAGCTTGGGTACTCTGCTCAGCATCCCCTCATCTCCCAGCTCTTCAAATTGTGCATGTCTTTCAAAGCTTGGATCAAAACCTGCCTTCTCCAGAAAGTCTTCTTGGACTGCCCAAGCCTTCCTTCATGCTCCCATCAGCTTTCCCAGTTATGAAATTAACATGCCCCCTTAAGAGTGTGAACTACTTGCTCCGCACTAAATGGTTTTTGATCTTGTTTTCCGAGTCTGGTTTCCTGGATTGTAAGCTCCCCTAGCAGGTGGACTGTGTGTTCTGTGTCTTAGCGACTCCACAGTAGCTAACATGTACTCACCTGGGTCAGTGCTAGCACAGCTGGACTGAGCTGAAGCCCCTGGCATTGGGTCATGTGTAACCCTCCCCTCTCCCATTCCCTGCTTCGAGCCTACTCATTCCCACACTGGCTCTGCAAATCTCGCCAGTGCAGGACAGGACTCACCAGCTTTAACTTCATTCATACGATCTTCTGTCATGCTGCTCTCCATACAGGGGACCAGGGACCCTTGAGCATAATCCAAGATGTGAGTGGGTCCATCTCCTGATTCTGACCGCCCCCCTCAGACCAGACCTCCTCGGAAAAGCTCTCCTGGTCCCACAAACGAGGACACAGAGAACTTCGTCTTGACCCTGGGTCAGATTTCTTGAGAGGGGTCCTGGGATGGGTGGAAGATCCAGTGGGTAGAGAGGGCAACAGGACAGAGACAGGAGCAGGGCCGAAGCTGACTCTGAGAGGCGGTCCTAGGAGATCCCTTCCCCAGGCTGGTCTGTAGTGTTCTCATCCAAGACTCAGGGAGGTGCTGCCTCGGTGCCCCCTCTCCAAGGAGCAGTAACAGGAGGGTACCAAGTGCCTCGCATACCTTCCTCTCAGGTGGTTGGTGGGGTCCCTGGAGAGGCTGAAACTCAGTTCCTCGGCAACATAGCTCAGCCCTCCCCTGCTGCAGTGGCTCCTGAAGTACCTGCAGATCCTTGAATGTGCCCTACCTCTCAGAAGGCCCCTCCCGTACTTTGTACCTTACTAATTCCTATTTGTCCTTGAATATTCAATTTAACGTGGCTGCTCCTCTAGGAAATTTTTCCCTACCTTGCCCCAAGCTAGTTATAAATGCCTCTTTAGGCTCCCAGAGTCTCTGTCTCCACCTGTGTACACACTGTGATGTGTTTTACTTGTGATTCATGAACATCTCCCGCCAGACGTGGGGTTTCTTCAGCTTAGATCTGCTAGGGATGGGAGAGCGGGAAAGATAGTCTGAGGGCCTTTGAGACACTTGCTCAAGGGCATGTATATGTGCATATTTCTAGGGCAAGTGTTCCTAAATTTCTATAGGGTCTCACAAAAGATCTGTAACCCGCAAGAGGTTAGGAATCAAAACACCAACATTCTTGGAAGTGAGTAGTTTGGAACAAGATTTAGAGAAGCCAGAATTTAGGAAATACATTACTCTGTTTGAGGAGCTCCCCCTGAGCATGTCCCCACAGCCCAAAGGATGCCCCCTCCAGCCTGGGCATTGCTTATCTGTCCCAGAACTGACCATGTTAACAGCTGCCCCCACATATCCCCAGTCCTGACCATCAGCATCACCTCCTGAAAATTTCTTTGTTTCTCTAGACTAAGTGCAGTGCCTGACACAGAGCAGAGGCTCAATCAGTGTGTGAGGCAGAAGCCAATAGATACAGGCATGGATGACAGGACGAATGAAAAATTGCACACGAATTGGGCAAAGGTACAAGGTGGGGGCCTCTCCAAGCCTCTCTGCAGTAGAGTCTCCTGCAGACCCTTGAAGGATATGTGGCTGTTTGGGGGAGGGAAGGGGAGTGGCTGAGAGGAGACAGCATACTAACAGAAGTGTCCTGTGGAGGATTCTGAGTGAAGGGAACCTACTTGGTTTTTTCCCCAGAAAGACAGAGGTTGGGGTTGTGGGAAGAAGGAGGAAGGTGACTGTCACTGGGGGAGAACCTTTATCTGCCAGTCTTCACATTTTAAAAAATTCTCATCCAGGCCACAAAGCAGGAGTTGATCCCTATCTCGCCAATCGCCTTATAGATCTTACAGAGGAGGCTCAGTTGGCATCACACAGAAAGGGGATTATGGAGCTGAGATCCTAGTTCGCTTCCCCCTGTGCAGACCGGTGCTTCCTGCTGCAGGGCAGGCTCCTGCTGTGCCTGGACCTTGCTGTATTGGGGGCGGGAGGTGGGGTAGGTGAAGCAGCGATTCTACTGCCTACAGATGCCAAGGTTATGACCTTGGTCCACTTCCCAAGCAGTGATCTCAGAAGAAGGGAGACCTTGCTAATTTATATCAAAGCTGTGTGCTGGCCAAGCCTTGCATACAAAGGGAGGCATCCACCCTGGGCCAGAAGGGCCACTGTTTCCTTCCAAGGGGAGGAAGCAGCAGAACTAGGTCTGCCAGGGCAGGTTACCTATGAACATGACTGATGACTTCCGGAGGGAGGCCCGAGGACTCTTGGCATACTCCAAGCTCTGACTGAGGAACGTGAAGGCGCTGTCTCGATGGGTGTCCACCTGGGACAAAGAGAAACCAGAGAATGCTGGGCCCTCAGAGGGAATAACCTCCCATCTACCCCTCCCAAAGCCAGGAACCAGGACCCAGTCAGGCAGCTGAGCCCTGGCCCTTTGCCTCCTACATAACTCTGCTACCCATTCTGGACTCTTCCAGAAGCCAGACTTCATGTTCTCTTAGCTGACTGCAACAATCATGTTAATGATCTTCCTGCCTTGGGTGTCTCCTTTTCTAATCCACCCACCTGCTCCAGGCCAGAAGGCAAGTTCTAAAATGCAAGTCTAGCCAGAGCTGAGAATGGATATGGCATGTGAGGGACATGACTAAGGAGACGGGTCTAACTAGGGTGAAGGATTCAAGTTACAAAGCAGTGGGAATAAACTACAGACTTAGGAGGGTCTTAAAAGTCCTTCAAATACAGACAGAAATAGGGCTTCCTTATGCATTAAAAAATAAGAAGCCAGCATCCATTCTTAATAGGGCAATGACAAAGTAATGTTTTAGGCAAAATAGTCTGACGGCGGTGTTCAGTTGGGTTTGATCAAGTAGAAACCAGGGGGCAGGCAATCTGCTAAGAGACTGTTGAGGGAGATAAAGGGAGGTCTGGTCTGATCACTCTCCTATTGACAATCTGCATGTCAGGGAGTAACTGTGGTGCTGGAGAAGACCCTTGAGAGTCCCTTGGACAGCAAGGAAATCCAACCAGTCAGCCCTAAAGGAAATCAACCCTGAACATTAATTTGAAGGACTGATGCTGAAGCTGAAGCTCCAATACTTTGGCCACCTGATGCAAAGAGCCAGCTCATTGAAAAAGACCCCGATATTGGGAAAGATTGAGGGCAGGAGGAGAAACGGATGACAGGGGAAGAGATGGTTGGATGGCATCATCAACTATATGGACATGAGTTTGAGCAGACTCCAGGAGATAGTGAAGGACAGGGAAGCCTGGCATGCTGCAGTCCATAGGGTCGCAAAGAGTCAGACACAACTGAGTGACTGAACAACAAGCAATAACAATGTCAGGGAGTAAACTCTTGGGCTTAATGTGCAAAGTGTTCATGATCATGTTCTTTCTCAGCCTTAGGTCTTTCTCTACCACTGCCTCCATGCACACTATGCATGCTCCAATCCCAGGTCGAGGCACAACTCTGCCCAAGTCCGTGCCGGACACAAGCCATTGCTCCTGATTGGAGTCCCTTTCCTTCTTTCCTTCCTGATGAGTCCCCTCTCATTCTTTGAGGCTCAGCTCAGAAACCGTCTCCTCCCTGAAGACATCCCTGCAGCATGTTGCACAGCCTTTGTCATGGCACCTATGACACTGGACTTATAATGACTTATACCTGTCTCCCCCACTGGATCTCTAGTTCCCCCAAAAGAAGGGACCTTCTCACTCAGCTCAGAGTCCTCAGCACCCTGGATGGAGCTTTGCATGGTACAGGTGCCCAGAAAGTATTGGATGGATAAATGTATAAATGACTAGATTACTGACCCCTCCCTAAAGCTAAGGCTAGAGGTTGACCTTCATATGAGCAGAACTGTTGATGCTTGGAGAGCAAAGAAGAGACTGAGAATCCAGAGGGTCTAATACAGAGGTCACAAGCTGGCAGCCCACAGGCCACAAATGGCTGGCAGGGTAGAGGCCTGTGTTTTAACTAAATTGATTGTTAATTAAAGTCTTATAAAAATCTAGCTTTTCTTGTGAAACTGAAGGAGCTCTCCATTCGTGCTTTCAAAGAGCCTGGCCCCTCCAGGTTGCCATGGCCCTACCACCCCTACATCACTTATCTGCCCAGTCACTGGTCATGGTTAGTATTTGAATTAGCAGCACTGGCCAAACACTTCCTCCAGGCCTCTTTTTCCCTCTGTAAAAGGAGGTAACAATATTAAGCACTGGATTGCAGAGGCTTTGAGCACTATTGATAATGATTATCACTGCAAAATAACAATGTGTTATTTTGTTTATTTGTTAGGTTGGTGGGGGAATGGGGATGCTGCATGCCCCACCCAGACCTCCCTTAGGGTGTGAAGGATTTATTCCCCCAAGTACAGATTGCCTTGGTGGAAGAGAACTGCTGGCCCGGTCACGTCCCTTCCCAGGCCAGCTGGCAACTGATGACAAGGCAAACCACAGCCTCAAGACCTTCTTCAAGGGGCAGAACCAGAAACTGACAGACCACTCAGTCGGTGTGGAGACCTGACCGCCAGCCCCCGTGTGAAGAATCTCCGCATCATGCTGGCTGAGACCTTCCCTGAAACCACACTGCGGCTTGACCCCTCTGCCACTTCCACTCCCTGCCCTCCCTTCCACAGCAGCTGGTCCCAGGGTGCTCCCTAATAAACCTCCTGCATGCTAACCTCTGCCTCAGAGCCTGCATCCTGGGGAACACAGCCGGTGACTACAGGAAAGGTAGATGGGCCTAGATGGCAAAACGTCCGAAATGGTACATGAAGGAACCCGGCTGCATCGTGCAGTGTAGCGTGTCACTGCGTGTAGGGCTCTCTCCTACCGCAGAATGTTCTCAGGTGTTACCTGGACAGGGGGTTCTGTGGCTTAATAATTTGGGGAAACCATGAATCAACCAGGAAATTTCCTCAGCACAGAGCATTTCAGAGTTGTAAGGTGCTGGTGACACTGGCAAATCTCCAAGAGGAAGATAATGATACAATCTTTCCCAAACTTACTTGTCTTGGATCTTTTCTCTCCTGTGGGGTATTTCTTGTAGGACTGCCATCACAGCGAATACATGCTGGAAATTACTGTTGTAGAAGAGGGAGCAGGTAGAGTCCCTCAGGCAGGGATATGATATAGACAGACTCGGGTTTTAACCAGATCATTCTGGTAGCCTGAGTGGGGAATGCATTGGAGGGGCTGAGATTCAAGACTGGGGGACTCACTGGATGGCTGGACCCATCTGAGAAACATTTATGACCTGAACTAAGAGAATAATAATGGGAAGGGGAGGAAAAAACAGATTCAGAGGTATTTAGGATATGTAAGGTTGATCAAAGTGAAGGTGAGGGGGATCAAGAAGCCTTGGATGGTTTTAGGTTTCAGCTTCGGGGATTTAGAAGGAGAGAGAACTGACGTTGGGAAGGCCTTAAGTTCAGAAGAGATATGCTGAGTTTAGTTGTGTGTAGTCATTGTGGGCAGGGGAGGGCTTCCCAGGTGGCCCTAGTGGTAAGGAACCTGCATTGCAAAGCAGGAGACATAAGAGACATGAGTTTGATCCCTGGGGTTGGGAAGATCCCCTGGAGAAGGGAATAGCAACCCACTCCAATATTCTTGCCTGGAGAATTCCATGGACAGAGGAGCCAGGTGGGCTACCATCCATGGGGTTGCAAAGAGTAGGACAGGACTGAAGCGACTTAGCATAGCACACACACAGTCATTGGGAGAGATGTCCAGTAAGCCTTGGAGAAGGAACACCAGAAGTGGGGAGAGAAGTCAAGGCAAAGATGAACTTCCAGGAGCCAACAGCTTGTAGGTGGTAATGGAATTGTCAGTAAGGATGCTCGTGTACAAAGGAGGAAGAGACGAGGAAAGAACTGGCCACCTCCAACACACTCATAAGAACCCACTGTTGTCTTAGAAGCACTCACAAGGTACTTGCAAATTTTGGCCACCGTCTGCTGCTGGTTGTCCCAGGGCTTCCGGCTGTAAGCTTTTTTTGGCAATTCCCAAGCCATGAAGCAAGAACAGCGGAACAGGGTCTTCACACATTTCTGGGGGCCAATAGGAAGAGAATACCAGAGCTATGCAATTCCAGAAGAGTTGAACTATGCTCCGGAAAAAAAAAAAAAGTATGAAACTGGATTTTGGGAAAACAATTCCTATCAATATTTGAAACATACAAGGAAAGTTGGGTGTTTTGAAAAGAAATACTGGCATGAGTACCTTTTGAAAACAGGCTTGGCCAGACTTGGTTGCCTGTGATTGTCTGTGTGTGTGTGCCTAGGATTGTCTGTGATTCCAGGCTGGGTTCTGTAAAGCGGGCTGCACCCTCAGGACTCAGGGCTATGCACACTCACCTGGCTCACCTTGGCATTGCCCTCTTGCATGGTCAGCAGCAGGGGCACCAAGGTGCTGATCAGCTGCTCCTCCACAGCCGGGGTGCGGGGCGACCGCAGCTTCTGAACTACCTTGCCGTACAGGTTGATGCAGGAGGTGCGCACGTCCTCTCGTGACTGGGGCAGATCCAGAGGCTCAGGCGAGCTCCATCCTCCGGGAGGCTGCCTGCACCTCTGTGCCCCACGCAGAGGCTCATGGCCTTCTTCCCACTCATTCTGAGGGCCCCTCCGAGCACAAGACCCACAGAGACGAAGAACACTGAAGGCCACCTGATGGGGGTGATCTGGGGCTGGCTTCCCCCTCAACAGAGCCTGGGTCAGGAGCTCTGCCCACTCTTCCCAGCAGGGACCCCACTGTCCTAAAAGGTGCCTTTGTGCCAAGTAGAAAAATGCTCCCCTTTGCTGAGACCAATCAAAGAATTGTGACCCCCCACTTAGGGGAAGAATGGGGGAGGGGAGAGTTAGGAAGTTTGGGATTGACAGGTACATACTGCTGTATTTAAAATGGATAACCAACAAGGACCTACTGTATAGCTAAGAGAACTCTGCTCAATGTTATGCGGCAGCCTGGATGGGAGGGGAGTTTGAAGGAGAACAGATACATGTGTGTGTATGACTGAGTCCCTTTGTGGTCCACCTGAAGCTATCACAACATTGTTAATTGGCTATACTCCTATTACAAAAAAAAAAAAAGTTAAAAGGAAAAAAATTGTGACTCCTCTAGATGGACCAATCACAGACAGGCAAGTCTCTGGGGTAAGGAGCACACAAAAAGACCTCCCTCTATGAGAACCAATTAGAGAAGGAACTTTCTCTGTGCAAACCAATTACAAAGAATTTGGACCAGTTGGGACGAGCGCCCCTTCCCCTGGGCTGACTCAGCCCTGCTCAGGTCCCAACGGGCCGTGGGAGCTATTACGACCCCCAGAGTAGTAAAGAACTGCCCTCCAGGTGTTACACCCCCATCCTTCCACCCTCACGAAATTCCTTACATCACTGAAGTGTGGCAGCAGAATCTGCAGTATCTCCACATAGACTGAGTTGTCCATCAGCTTCCGATCCTGCCCCTTGAAAATGGTCTTGAGGTTGTGGACTGCCTCCACCACCAGCAGCCCATCCACACTCTTCAGACCCTTCACCATGGAGGGCAGGAGGGCCTGCACCTTGGCAGCCTGCAGAGAAGGAGTATTTGGGATGGGGGCTCCTATCTGATCTAACAGGTGAGGGGCCCAGCCTCTGAGTCACAGAGATGAACTTGGTCAAGCAAGTCCTACCTCCAGGCTTTTGCTTATGTTATCCCGCCTGCCTGGTACGCCCTCACTCAAACTTCTTTGTCTCCAAAGCCCTCTCTGGCCTCACTGACTCCTTCCTAGCCTGCAACCCTGAGGGCTTTTGCTGTCTCCCCACTTCTTGGCACTATCTATAGATGATACCCTGTGTTGTTAGTTTTCTGAGTCTATGTCCTGTCCCTTTGTCCCTCTAAATCATAAGCTGTAACGACAGTGCTTAGTAGAGAAAAACACAGCACTTTTTAAAAGGCTAATGAAACAACAACCTGCGACTCAGCTTCCTAATCTCTAAATTAGGAATAATTACTGCTATCCCCAGCCCCTCCTAAACATACTGCTCTTAGGGTCATTGTGAAAAATCTGAATTCGGAAAGTACTTTTCAAAAAATAAAGCATGTAGGGAATTATTAATGGATATCCATTTTACAGATGGGATAATTAAGACAGAGAAAGAAATGAGCTCTGATTCCAGTCACCAGCATTGGAGAGTTGCGAATGGCCAAGCTCCATCCTTCCTCTTGTCAGGGCCTTGGCTGCGTGGGCTCTCCCCTGCCTTCCACTCACCTTTTCAGTCCTTTGAGCCAGGATGACCAGGCCTCGGATGGACAGCACCTTCATGATGGGGTCCCGGTGGCTCAGGCCTTCTGCCATCCGCCCCAGAGAGTACTCCTCAGGGATCCGCCGTACCTGCTCCATCCGGAGGAGCTGAGGGAATAAAGAGAATTACTCCTCAGTGCAAGGAGTACCCTCAGGGCCCATTTGCCTCTGGGGCCTCATTCACACCTATCCACCCTCTAGTCTGTATTCTTACCACCAACAAGCTTCTAACCAAGCTTCCCATCATTCATGGAATCACCCAGGCTGTTTTGTCCCTTCTGTGTGGGCAGGGATGCTCTTCTGCCAGGCCTCTCACCTCCACTCTAGCCCCATCTCACCATGCACGGCTCCAGCCAAAAGTCAGCCCCCTGAGCCATGTTTGAGAGTCCCCAGGCCTCACCTAGGCTGACTGCCCCCTTCTCTGCACCCCTGGGGACCCTGAACACAGAAACCTTATTGCCCCGACGTGCTTATGCACCTGCCTCCTGTATCCTATCCCCCTGCAGCTTCTGTGAAGACACAAACTGAGCCTTTCTCCTTGGGCACCAGTTACTGATACAAGCTCTGGGATAGAGTGTGTGCTCAGGGAACCCTGGTTGCATGAGTTCACAACCAAGAAATGGTTCCTTTCCTTATTGGAATTGTCCTCCTCTAGTGCCCACTATTGCAAGGTTAGTACCATCGGCCCCACTTTGTCCCAGCCCCAAACCAGGCATCATCCCCATCTCCTTCCTCTCCCCTGCCACCTCCAGCACCCAATCAGTCTTCAACTCCTGCCTAGTCATCTTCATAAGCACTTCTCCCATTTGTTCCCTGGCCCTGCATCTACTGTGACTATTGAGACCACGTGTCTATGATGAAGAGAAAGCTGGAGAGAGCAGACAGGACAGCTGATGGGGTGGGGGTGGGGAAGGCAGGAAAGGTGGGGCTCCACCTACCACCCGCCCTCCACCCATCCATAGAACTACACTCAGCTGCTCTGCACCAGGTTCTGGGCTGTGACTAGAGACACAAAAATGTGACAATCGTAACAGCAACAGAGCTGACTTGGGGAGTGCTTCCTGCGCTGGCACTTTTCATGAACTCACTTACTCCTCATCAAAACCCTATGAGGTGGGCAATTCATTATCCTTGTATTGTAAATGAAGAAAGAAAGGCACAGACAGTTTCAGCAACTTGCCGAAGGTCACACAGCTCCCTTGAGGACTCCACCCACCACTGGGAGAAGCAAGTACCCCCTCAGGCACAGCATGGGGGTCTAGGGGATCCAGGAAAGGACATCTGAGCAGCATCAAAGCACCACTGTGAACATGTTGGGCCACCACTTCTGAGGAGAGAGAGAAGGACTTGAAGCTGGGTGAGGACCCCTGTCCCAGGGAGGGAGGGCCACTGCTCAGGGCTCCAGGGGAGTGCTGGAAAAGATTAAGCCTACAGTCCCTGACCTTATGGTAACGCCTCTCCCACAAGGGTAACCAGGGAAGAGGAGCCAGGTGGGCAGAGCTGGTCTGAATCTCTCTGGACAGCTTGAGCTGTGTGACCTTGAAAACTGCCCCTTATCTCACCAACACATGAGCATCACGATTCCTGCTTTGTAGGGCTGCTGTGCAGATGAGTGGGGTCATATACGTAAGAGGTCAGCATGGTGTTCAGCACATGGCACACCCTCAAGAAATGATACTTTCCCAGCTCCTCACCAGGGTCACGGGGATCCCGGCAGAGCTGAGACTGTAACCTGGACTCCCGACCCCAAGACACATGCATGTCCTCCTGAGGTGACACATTCTGCTGGTACCTGCAGAGCCAGGCAAAGTGCTTACCTGGGTACCCACTCACCCATCTGATCGCCTCTTCTTAGAGACCTTCTTGGGGCTGGGTCTAGGGATGCCAGGCAAACATGATGTGGCTCCTGTTCCCCAGGCTCACAGTCCACTGGGGAGGCAGTGCTGGAATTGCCACGCTGCCCCTGTCCACCTGGCTGCCTTTACTCAAGGCCCAGTTCAAATGGCACCTCATCCAGGAAGCCGTCCTTAACCTTCCACTGTCTGAGCAGACAGTGAGCCTCTGAGCCCCACTGCACAGACCCTGGTGATAGCCCAGACCCACTGTGTGCCAGCTAGAACATCACAGGAGGAGGACAGGGTGGTGGTTAAGCAAGTGGGTTTTCCAAGTGTCATCGACTAGTGACTGGAGAACCAAAATGTGGTATGTACATACAATGGAATATTATTCAGACTTAAAAAATAATGAAATTCTGACCTGTGTTACAACATGGATGAGCCTTGAAAACATTATATGAAGTGAAATAAGCAGGACACCAAAGGACAAATATTGGTGGTTCCGTTCGTATAAAACCTAGAACAGGAAAATTCATAGAAACAAAGTAGAACGGTGGGCTCAGGGTCTGAGAGGACTAGGGAAGGAGAGTTGGTGTTTAATGGGTAGAGAATTTCAGGTTGGGAAGGAAGATGAAAAACTTCTGAAGATGGATGGTGGTGACAGTTGCACAAAAGTGTGAATGCACGTCACACTGAATGTACAGCCAGTGAGCTGTACACTTAAAAATGGTCAACATGATAACTTTTATGATATATATATATATTTATTACATCCATGAACACAAGCACACACACACAGCTAAAGAGTGAGTGTGTATTTTAGAGCCCAGATGTCTGGCTTTGAATCCTGGATCTGCCACTTACCAAGGTGTGTGGCCTTGGGAAAGTTGCTTAAATCTGTGCCTTGGTTTCCTTCTCTACAGTAGGGGTTGGAATAATATGTGCATCATAGGATTACTGTGAGAATTAGATGAATCAGTATGTGTAAAGCTCTAAGAATACACCTGAAAGGTAGTCAGCGCTCAATAAAATTGTTGGCCATTATTATTGGCAAGTCTTCCCTTCTGGGCTGATACTACCAACCTTGTCCTGACTCAACTCTCTCCAGTACCTGCTCTATACACTACCACCATACACTCACTCAGCTTAGATGTCACTTCCTCCAGGAAGCCTCCCTGATGTTTCCCCACCCAATACACCCAAGACTTTTGCTCACCCACCACAGCCTGAATTGCCCCCATTAGCACAAGTCACTCTGGTACCCTGTGATATAACTAGGATGTCCTCTGTCTCCCCTCCCACACCAAGAACTCCTGAGAGCAGGGCAGAACCAAGTTTATATTTGTGTCTCCAATCTGGTACCTGGTACACGGCAAAGGATGGTGGTTGCCCGGGGTACTAGGGGAGTCTGGGAAGACTGACACGGGGTGGAGGGATGGAAAGAAGAGGAGAGAGATAGGAAGGAGGAGGGAGAAGACCCTCGAGATCTTTTTACTCAAGAAAAATCATGTTCAGGAAAGACTCTAAAGTATTAAGTACTTATCACACAAGAGAAATGACCAGCAATGGGAATTGAGGCCTATGCTCCTGGGAAGGCCCGGGTAGCCCCTGCCCTGCTCTGGGCACCCGCTTGGTACCTCCACGAAGAAGGCGGTGGCGGTGATCTTGTGCTTCTCGTCGCCTCGCTCCAGGAGCGGGATGAGCAGGTAGAGGATGCGGCACAGCTCCTGACAGGAGTAGTGCACCATGGCCCTGGGGGTGAGGGAAGCAGTGCCCTCAGGCGCTCCAGCCCCAAGGGGACCTGCTGCATGGGGGTCTGGCCCCCACACTCAAAACTCTGGGCAAGCCCCAGTCCCCTGTGTTCCCACATCCCCAGGGTTTTCCACCTGAACAGGATCTCAGAGGCCATTTGATCACATTGCTTCATTTTACAGGTGGGAAAACTGACATGCAGAGTGGGAAAGTGACTTGCCCAAGACCACAGAGAAAATCAGTAAGAAAGACAGGCCTACGACCCCTGAATGTGCAGGACCACTCCAGGAGGAAAAGACAGGAAGGAAAGAACGTGAGGACCCACTGGCTGGGCGCCAGGCAGCAAGCCAGACGCTTTCAAGTCCTTACTGCATTTGATCCTCACCATTACCCTTTGAGGCAGGTTACTGTTGTTAATCCATTTCATAGATGAGGAAACAGAGGCTTTAAGTGTGAATTGCCCAAGGTCATAGAGCTGGAAAGTTGTAGAGCTGGCACCCCAACCCCGGGGTCCCTACTCCAGCTGCCTAGTTCATTCTACTAAGCCAGTGATGTTCCAAGTGTGGCCCCTGGATCAGCAGTATCAGCATCATCAGGGAACTTGTTAAAAAAAAAAAATGCACATTCTCAAGCCCCCATCTCAGACTAACTGAATTAGAAACTCTAGAAGCGGGGCCCAGCCATCAGTGTTTTAACAAGCCCTGTGGATGATTCGCCCTCAAGTCTGCACTGTGCTCTGTTAGTCAATGAATCCAGAAAAGTGTATCAGCCATGCATAGAATCTAGAATAAGATAGCCTGGGTTCAAATTCTGTTACCACTAGCTGTGTCACTTTGGGCAAATCACCTAACTTCTCTGGGCCTCAGAGTCCTTTTGGGTAACTCTGGGAAAGTAATAGTGTTAATCCATCAGTCATTGCTGCTGTTGTTGTTCAGCCCTGTGGACTGCCGCACACCAGGCTTCCCTGTCCTTCACCATCTCCAAGAGTTTGCTCGGACTCATGTCTGTTGATTTGATGATGTCATCCAACCATCTTATTCTATGTCACCCTCTTCTCCTCCTGCACTCAGTCAGTCATGGTGAGCATTAAATGGAATAGTCTGTGAATAGATGGCTCTTTGCAAGGTGCCTGGAGCATGCAAGTGCCCAATAAACACAGTTGTATCTTGAGACCCAAGAGGACAGCACCACCCTTGACACTCAGGGTCTACGGCTAAGAAGCAGGATCTTCCTGCAGGAACCACATTAGTGAAATCAAGGTGCTGCTGCTGCTGCTGCAGCCCCCTATCTCCTTTCCCTAAGGAGGCTGTGTGTGGCTGAGGGGAAGAGCCCTGATCCTGGTCAGAGGGATATTTCCCGGCCTTGCCACTTCCAGGCTGTGTGTACCTTTAGTGGATAACTATCCCTCTCTGAAACTTGGCACCCTCACCTGCAAAATGTGCATTAATAATCCTTGCCCCACAAGTCAGCATAATGATAACAGAAGCAAATGCGTTGAACTCTTACTATATGCAGAGGCTGTTCAAAGTATTTTAATCCTCACCCCAAATCTCAGAGGTGAGTCTTGTTATTATACTGCTGGTGGGAAAACTGAGACACAGAGAAGGAAAGGAACTTTGCCCTAGGTCACACAGCTGGGAAATGGTAAGCTGGGATTCAGAAGCAGGCAGACCTGCTCTCAGACTACACTCTAACCTGCTCGGCTAGACCATCATTTCTGTATTAGCATGGGAATTAAATTAATAATGTGGTGAGAAAGGTGCTTTATAAATTACCCAAGTAGCTCCACAATGCCAGGTACTGTTACAACCACAGTTTGTAGAGCATATGTCACCTTTCACATTTGTATTGTCTTCCTGCTGATGGAGACAAAACTCTGCCGATCTTAGAGAAGAGGTGAGAGAGCAAGGGAAGGGTCTTGCCCAGAAAGAGATGCAAACCCAAGTCCATCTGAAGACACTGAGGTCTCTTCCCTCCCTCTGACCCCTGCCCCGGGGTCCTCACCTGGCCAGCAGGGACACTCCGCGGTGGTGGTTCTCTGCCTGCCCCATAAGCTCCCAGCCACCTTGCTCCTCCAGAAAGTTAGCCTCATATGAGCAGCCCATCTTCAGCAGCAGGGTTTTCACCACTTTGACCACCCAGCTGCCAAGACAAGGGGAGCTGAGATCTCATGTCACCCTACTCCCAGCAAGCCAGACCTTAATATATAAAGAGCTCTTACAAATAAATAAGAAAAATTCCCAAAAGTCCTGTATACAATTAGGCAAAGAACAAGAACAGTTGCTCACAGAAAAGGAAATAGAAATGGCATTTAAACTCAACCACATTCATAGTAAGATAAATGCAATCTAAAATTACAGCAAAAAAAACATTTTTTTTCAACTTTCAGATTGGCAAAGATGAGACTGTGATGGCAAAGTTGTGGGGAAATGAAGTGTCATATACTACTGGCAAGCTGGGTGCTTTAGGAGGTACTTCATCTCCTTTCACTCACTGATCAAGAACTTTTCCCACCATATCTTCCTGTTCCATCATAATGGTTAAACACAGAAACCTTTTAATGCACCCATTCTACTTTCCGGAATTCATCCTATGTGTACAGTCACACGTAAATATCAAGACATATAAACAGCCTCACTCATGGCAGCGTTGCTTGTAAAAGACTGTGAAGCACCTAAATCGAGAGGATCCTGGTTAAGTGAATGGTGGTAGATTATAACCTACACAGAGGGATATTATGCGGCTGTTAAAAATAATGAGGCAGCTCTGTGTGTGATGATCTCAAAGACACAGTATATAATAAAAGCAGAAATATGTAACTGTGTAAGGTTCACTACCACGGGTGTGAAAGCAGAGAATGAAAACACATTGGCTTAGCTCTGCATCAACCCCGACCGAAGGGCAGGAAAGAACCCAGTTGTTATGAAAGAAAACTGGGGTAGAGAGAGGAACAGAGACTGTTTTACCGTCTTTGAAGATTTTTACTCATGCGCCTATATTAACTGTTCCAATTAACAAATGAAAATCAAATAGTTCAGCCTGGTTATAAATCTAATACAAATCATATCTCTAGGGAGGGAGGAGAAAAAATGAAATGGTGATCTCCTTGGAGAAGGCTGATTCCTTCCTGCCATCCAGCCCTAAGCAGAGAACATGTACAGCAGATGTTCACAAATGGCTCTTGAACACGACTGGCTCTGTCTCATAAAAGTGCACTTCTGTTTTCTTTTGTAGCTGCGGAGCTAATTTCTACCAATCAATTGCCCTAAAGACTTTCATAAGAGCCTTGCTGGTGGCTGTCCCTCTGCCGGGGACAGCAGGAACATACCGTACAGGGATGAAGCCAGGGGTCTGGGCATCTTTCTTGGCATCCTTGCGGGAAGCCACGCGGCCGGGCAGGCTGAGGCCAATGTGGTAATGGACCTGAATGAGCAGGGCCAGGAGCAGCTGTGGATAGATGCGCCTCACACGGCCCATGCAGCTGTTGACGGACAGGAGCTCACACAGGCCGCTGGCTGCCTGGAGGTGGAGGGGAAGCTGGTGAGACGTCGCCACCCACCATCCCAGCACTCCTGACTGGGCCTGGGCTGATTCTCTAGGAGGCTGGTCCTCGATCTTTGCTCTTCTCTGGCCCAACATGGGCAAGACCAGATTCCCCCACCACTGCATCCAGGGCCTCTGGGTGAGCCCTGCCCCAGAACAATCACAGCGACCCTTTGCTGTTGACACAGCCCTGAAAGAATCATGGTGGAAGGATTTCTTCCCACATTTATGAGGTAGAGTCTTGACCCCACTGTGCAGGGCAGGAGACAAGATCAGAGGTGTGAAGGAACTTGCAAGGATACCCAGCCCCTCGGGGCAGAGCTGAGGCTTGAACCCAGGTTTTCAGATTACAGGAGCCCTGCCTCTTACTGGTTCATAACATCAGTGCCTGGTCAGGGAGGTGGGGTATCAGTTGCCTCTTTGTTGGGGGCTGTTAAAACTAGACTTCCCTCACTGTCTCCTCTGAGTGACTTGAGAATATGCCAACATAGTAATCAGAGGAGTGTGTGATGCCCAAACCAAGGATGGAATGGGCACTGGTGTCCTAGTCATAGAACTCAGTGCTGGGGGAGAGAGGCAGAGAGATCCAGAGGTAAAGTATGGGATTCAGGGGCAGGAGATCTGAGTTTTAGTCCTGGCACCACCACTCAGTAGCTGTGTGACCTTAGATGAGACATGGAATGTCTCTGAGCATCAGTATCTTCCTGTGTTAAGGGATAATACCACCCGCTCCTCTATCCACCATGTCTCTGTTCATTGGCTTTCCTCTACCAGATTGTCTTGCTCTCTGCTGAATCCCCAGAAACTGCTGAGTATGCCTGGTACATAGTAGGTGCTTAATGTTTGTTGAATAAATAAATCAACCCAACAAAAAATTTTTTTGAGGGTCTACTGTATGCGCTGAATTCAGGCATCTCATAGATTAATCAAATGACCCACTCTATACACACACACTATTGTTAGATCACAACTGGGGTGAACTCTTCCAAGATAAAGTATGTGATGTGTATGTGCTTAGTCACTCAGTCATGTCCAGCTCTTTGTGACCCAGTGGACTATAGCCCACCAGGCTCTTCTGTCCATGGGATTTCCCAGGCAAGAATACTGGAATAGGTTGCCATTTCCTTCTCCAGGGGATCTTCCTGACCCAGGGATTGAATCCACATCTCCTGCATTGGTAGGCAGATTCTTTACCACTGAACCACCTGGGAAAGAAAATATAGTATGCACAGATTTGATCTGGTCAGAGAGGGCTTCCCTGAGGAGGTGGATAGCTTAAGAAATAAGGGATGAGAAGAAGCTAACTTGGCGGACAGAAATCTAGGTAGAGAAAACAGCGTGTGCAAAGGCCCTGTGACAGAAGATAGCACAGTGATTAAGACCTGACAAAGAATAACGAGGTTGGAGCCATGCAAGCAAGAGGAGCACACAGTATAGTGAGGCCAGCGAGGGTTGCAGGGCCTAGCAGCACCAGCAGGAGCTCTGTGTTATCCTCAAGGGCAATGGGAAGCCATAGTGAGAGTTGAGAAGAGCAGATGTGCACTTCTCAAAGATTTTCTTAGCTGTGATACAGATTGGAAGGGCTGGAGTGGAAGCAGGGAGGTGAATGGGGTATTATCCAGCTGGCTAGGACCAGGGTGGTGGTGACAGAGCCAGAGAGAAATCTGTCTGTCCACTCAGCGCCCTTCCCACATCAGAGCCCGTTGCCTCCGTGTTCCCAGGGCCAACCTCTGAGAGTGGCAGCAGATGCGCTTAGACATTTTATGTCTCTAAAAAGAATAAATGAGTTACCTCGTTTAATTTTCATAACTGCCATACAAGGTAGATATTATTTCTATTTACAGATGCAGAGACTGAGCCTCAGAGAGGTGAAGTAACTTGCTCAGGTTACAAAATAGTAACAGAGCAAGGCCAGTTCTCAGCCTAAGGTGTGTGAGTCCCAGGTCATTCAGTGCCCACTATTCCAGGCTGCCATGGTCACTGTAAGTAGCAGCAGGATGGTGCTGCTGGTGGTCCGGTGGATCACAAACAAGAGCCCGGGGACAGACTTGCTCAAGGCCACCCACTTAGCTCCGGGCAGAGCCGGGCAGTAGAAGATGGGTGTGCAGAGCTCAGCGAGAGCAGGAGGAGGACATGTTGGGGCAGTGATGGGGCTGCTGGTCAGGGGAGGAAGCGGGCAGGAGGAGAGCTCCTCACCGCCAGGGGCACGATGGAGGCCCGGCCCTTCTTGGTCACGGGCTTCTCCTTCAGGCTGGTCAGGAGCAGGTCCAGGAGGTCCCGGACGTCACAGCTGGGCTTGCGCAGTATTAGCTGTCTCCACATCTCTGCTCCATTGCTGACAGGCCAAGAGTAGGGACGGTTAGTGGGGACAAGGGCAGTGGGGCCAACCCTGCCGCCGAATTATTTTGGGAGGGAGAAGGGAAGATGCCTTTGAAATCGCATCCATGAGTGTGCCGAAAAATTTCTTGAATAATCTAAGAAGCCTGGGGCTAACAATGATCAAAAGCCCTACTCAGGTACTTTGCCAGGTGTTTTGCATACAAGTTATGACTTCAGCAAATATCGAGCATCTGCTATCTGCCAGCAGACATGAGCAAGATATTCAAGAAACTCAGGGTCACTGAGTTCTTACAGGGCCCCTCACAGTGGATTGTCAGTCTCATTTTACAGATGCAGAGTGAAGGCTCAGAGAGGTAAAATCACCGATCCAAGACTACACAGCTAATGAGCTACAGAGTCCAGAAGTGACCAGGTCTGATGACTCCAATGCCTGTTCCTGTTCCTCTATGCCTAGGGGCCCTTTGGGGCCTGGGTCTTGCATTTGTCACATAACATCAAGGAGCTCCCACTCCTGACCCTTAGAAAGCTATACACCAGGGACTTCCCTGATGGTTCAGTGGTTAAGAATCCGCCTGCCAATGCAGGGGACATGGGTTTGATCCTTGCGTTTTGGGAAGATGCTGCATGCCGCAAGGCAACTAAGTCCGTGTGCCAGAACTAGAGAGTAGCCCCGCTCACCACAACTAGAGAAAGCCTGGGAGCAGCAACGAAGACCCAGTGCAGCCAAAAATAAAAAAAATAAAAAAAATAAAAATTAAAACAAAAAAGAAGGTGGTATACCAGTCAGGGAAAAGCATCTGGATTAACCCGCACCAGGCTATAGGTTCTATCCTGGGGAGGTGAAAAGTGCTGACAGCCCAGGGCACTAAAGGGTTAACAAAAACCTTCCACCACCACCCCCACCCCGCAATCTGGTTAAGAGTTGAACCTTCCATTAACTTTCCAGCTCTGTTCCCCTGGAAACTTGATAAAGATAGTATGTCAACTATGTTGCTAGGCAACATTGCTTATGGTAAAAATGACCCAATTGGTAAATTGTGTCTGGGTGAAAAAGAACTGCAAATGAACTCTAAGGACCACTGGGGACGCTGCAGCACTGAGCTTCTCAGGGTGCAGCGACTTGTGTCTGGGCTTGTCCCTGTGAGAATCTGGGAGGCAAAGTCCACAGAGTCATTATAAGAGACTCGAGTTCCTTTAAAGCCCAAGCCACTTAAGCCAGGGTAGCACCTACATCTTTCAACTGGGAGGCCCAGGGCCAATACTAGGATGAGGAAAGTGAGGCATCCAGGGCACTACATTTAAGGAGGTCCTCACTCTCAGGCATGCACAGGAGTGGCATTTGCGAGCGAGGCCTCCTTAAATCTCATCCCAGCTCTGTCTAATCCTCCTGCACAGGCTGCTGTAAGGATACGCCCTGTCCTACATCCTCCTGAAGTAACTGAAGTCAGATGTGGTCCTGGCAGTCTTGAGTTTGAATGTTTAGTGGCTCTAAGAAGAAAATTCCCTGGCTTGCAGTGAAGCCAGAAAGGGTTAAATTCTTCCGGGTGGGAGATGGGAGTGTGTCCCTCCTGCACTGCTCTCCCTGGTTTCTGTGAATGACACCAGGTCTCCTGGTTAGAAGTGCACCCCACTTGCACAGTTGTGCATAATTCTTTTCCATTCACTCTCAACCAACTGCCTTAAGACGTGGATCACACACTTCTGCCTTGTTTTCATTCAGAGGTGTGGGAGCATTTCCTGGGCCAGGAGCCTGGAGCAGCCAGATTTGTCTCTCTTGCCCACAAGCTGATCACCATCTGGCCACAGTCCCCTCTGCCATCAGACCAGAGCTCCCTGAAGGCTGACAACATGGAGCACAGGGCATGCACTCAGCATGACCGGCTGCTTTACTGATCATGCCCACCCATTCGGGGTGAGAATGTGGGTGTTATTTTCTCCTTTTACATATGGGGAAAAACTGAAGCCCAGAGAGGGCAACAAAGCTACCCAAGACCACACAGCATCTGGAGGCAGAGTTAGGAACAACATTCAGTTCTTTTTCCCATGGCATCATTGAAGAGCTCTGGGCTTGGGGTTGGTCAGATCTGAGTTTAGGTCCTCATTCTGCTGCTTATTCAGTAGGTTCCTAAGGCTAGAAACTTTCCATAAGCCTCAGTTTCCTTATCTGTAGAATGGGGTTATTATACTTGTGAGAGAACAAATAAATGTGCAGCACAGACACCTGGCAGGAAGGGCTTAGGGTTGTCATAAGCAACATAGATCATGGAAGAGGGACCACTGGGAGGGCGAGGGACTCCCCTGGGTAGAAGGAGGGATTCCCAGCCCCGGAATAGGGGGCTGTATCAACTCTCTGAGAGGCAGTGGCTGGAAGCACCCATCACTTGGTACCTGTCCAGTGGGAGGGGACACATGAGCAGGGCGACGACGACCTCGGTCATGAAGGAGCTGGCCAGGAGAGAGACGGGCAGCAGAGCCACCTCGCGGGCCCGCGGCTCCTGGATGTGGCTCAGGTGCGCATAGATGCCATGCATGATTTCTGGGATCTGGGGCACAGCCAGACCACCAGGGAGCAGGCAGAGGGCCAAGCGGAGAAGCCAAGGCGGGATAGGGGAGCAGGGAGATGGGAGGAGGGAGAAGAGGGCGATGAGGAAGAGGAGGGCACAGAGGGGAGAAGTGGGGAGACAGGCAGGCAGAGCGCCTGCCCCTTCCCTGGAGACAGCTTGTCTTCACTGCCCTCCCGCACCCCTCACCAGACAGTTGAGCTCTTGGGGGCTGATAAGCAAGTTGAGAGCATCTAGAATTCATTCACCACCCAGCCAGCCATACCTGCAGGATTAGCGAGCCCTGTGGGGTCTCCCAGCCCAGCCCCTGCCCCCAGGGGGCCTTACCACCTCCAGCGCCCTGTGTCGGTACCACTCCAGCACCGAGCTGAGCGTGACCTCCGAGGCTAGCTGCATCATCTCCCCCAAGTCCTTCTCCCGAGCCTCAGAGCCACCTTTCAGCCCTTCCAAGGCTGCTAGCAGCAGGTCCTTTACCTGCTGGGGCCCCAGGAAATCTCCGAATTCCTGAAACAAAGGCAGAGAGATCCTGACACACGTGGGCAGACCCGGGGTGAGACCTGCATCAATGCACAAATGCCACCAGACATGGGCAGAGGTCAGCAAAGGGACCACGTACTTGGTTAATCATTGAGTGTCAAACCCTTTGATGAACTGTGACAAAAAGAGGGGGTGGCATGACCCCTGCCCCCCCAGAACTGGGTGCCACATACTATGGCACAGACCAGAGGGGTGGGGAGCCCACAGGATGGACCTATGTGGTTGAGGAAGGCATGTAAAGGAATATAAAAGCGATTGAGCCTGGAGGGCTGGAAGGAGAGGAGGCGGCACTGGAGAAGGCTGGTGCTGCCCTTCCTCCCTCGTCCCCATCCCCCAGGAAGGCCCAGGGCTAGTGGGTAGCAGGTGGTCACCGCAATCACACGAAGAATATTCTGGCATGGGCTGACAGGGTTGTAGGGCCCCAGGAAACGCTTGTTGCTCTCATACAGCTCCTTCTTATTGGTCTCTTCCTTATCTCTGGCTCCTGCAAAACAAGAACCTTTTCAGTGAGACCTAACTACCTATTTTGTTTCTTAACTTTTTGCTAAACATGGATGTCAAATGTGCATAAATCATAGGTAACCAGCATGATAAATCTTCTTGATGAGCACATCCAGGTAGCTCTCACCCAAGTCAAGAAACAAAACACAGTCAACAACCCCAGAAGGCCCTCCCATGCCCCTGTTTCAGGCCGTAATCCCCCTCCCCCACTACTATTCTGACTTCTAAATCCACAGATTAGAGCTCCTTGCTGTTGGACATCATATAAATGGACTCCTTCTCTATGTTATCCTTTATGTCTTGCTTTCACTCAACATTTATGTGGGTGAGATTCACCCACATTGTTGCAAGCCGCGTGGGTTCATTCATTCCCAGTGCTGTACAACTTTACACAGTATGAATATACTACCATTTACTGGTCTACTGTTCTACTTCAGATAGATATTTGGGTTGTTTCCAGCTATCATACATAGTATTGATATGAATGTTCTATTATATCTAGTCCATGCCTTTTGTAGGCATGTAGCTAGAAGCAGAGGCTTCCCAGGTGGCTCAGTAGTAAAGATTCCACCTGCCAATACAGAAGACATGGGTTCAATCCCTGGGTCGGGAAGATCCCCTGGAGAAGGAAAGGGCAATACACTCCAGCATTCTTGCCTGGGAAATCCCACGGACAGAGGAGCCTGGCGGGCTACAGTCCACCGGGTCTCAAAAGGGTCAGACACGACCTAGCAACTAAACAACAACAGCAGCAACAAGCTAAAAGTGAAATCGTGTCCCAAGGTGGGTAGAAGTTCTGCCTTAGTGGATATCGCCAAGAGTTCTCCACGGTAGGGCCCAGTTATGCTCCCACCAGCAGTGTGTGAGAGTTCAGTGGCTTCACATCTCGCCAGTGAATTTTCTGTACCACTTTTGCTGGGTGTGTGGCCACACCTCTTTTTAAACTGCAATTGCCTTACCGCTGGTATTCCCAACCTCCCTTTTCTATTTTTTTCTTCTTTCTTCGATACTCATCATCATCTGACTTACTATGTATATAACTTGTTTATTTTGTTCATTGTGTTCTGACAACAAGAAGATAAGCTCAACAGGAGGACTACTGAATTAACATTTTTTTTTCCTTCTGTGTCCCCAGTGCCTAGAATAGTACCTGCAAATGGGAGATCCTTATTTTCTGCTGAAGGAAACACATTTTAGGCACATTTCCTGAGTCTTATGGTGGTCCTACCTGGATTCCTCAGTATGTACAAGATACAAGACATGGGCATGAGGAAGGGTCATTGAGGCAGAATAGCATACAGACCAAGCAAGCAGGTTGTCTGCAAAAGGAAGGAGCTTGAGGCCTGATATCAGAGCTTGGTATTAGGCTAAATCGCTTCAGTCATGTCCAATTCTTTGTGATCTCATGGACGTAGCCCATCAGGCTCTTCTGGCCATAGGATTCTCCAGGCAGGAATATTGGAGTGGATTGTCATGCCCTCCCTCCAGGAGTTCTTCCAGACCTAGAGACTGAACCCATATCTCCTGTATCTCCTGCGTTGGCAGATGGGTTCTTTACACTAGCAATAACTGGGGGGCCTAGCATCAAGCAGACCAAGGTTCAGATCCTAGCTTTGCTGCTTCCTACAGTCCAGAGGCCTGGATAAATCACTCCTTGAGACTCTAACAGTGGGAATTTGTCCTTAGAGTCACCACATAAAATACAAAATACCCAGTTAAATCTGAATTTCCGATAAACCAGTAATTTTAGCAAAAGTATGTCTTAAATATACCAAAAGGTATTTACTGTTTTTCTGAAATTTGTATTTAACTGAGTGTCCTATATTTTTATTTGCTAAATCTGGCAATACCAATTGAGTGTATACTATTCCTGTCCCCAAGACTGAACATTAACATGACTTATATCACCTTTATCCATCACTCAGAAGATATATGTGGCTCTTGGGCAGAAGGGGAAGTCTCCTAGGGACTAAATCTTTGCCCCAGATGCTAGAGAACAAGAAGAGAAGGGATACCATATAGATCCCAAAAGACTGAAACTAATAAGATGGGGAGGGATGGCCCATAATGTGTGGAATGAGCTGGTCATTTTACGCATATGATCTCATTTAATCTTCCAAAAAGCCTGTGGTTTGCATCCTACTGTGTCCTTTTTACAAATGAGGAAACCCAGGCCTCAACAAGAAAAGTACTTGCCTGAATTTGTACAGCCAGGAAGGGCCAGAGCTAGGTCTGGTACCCACCAGGTCACTCTGCTTCCAGAGCCAGAGGACTTTAAACAATGGGCCAAGGTCCCTTGGTTTGGAGCAGAGCTGGGACTCTGGGGAAAGGGGGAGGCAAGTAACAGTCAATAGTGCACGCCTCTAGGGGCAGTGAGTGCCAGCTGGGTTTCTGTGTCAGCCCTTACCATATCACTCTCTTCCCACAGCTGTTTCAGAGATGTTCTCCCACCTACAGGTTTTAGCCACTCCAGATTCCAAGACAGGACCTGTTCTTTGTTTACTCATCTGATACATGTTCACTGAGCACCCACCGTGTGCCAGGCCCAGGGCGGGATCTTGGGCACACCATGGTGAAGGAGACACAGACTCAAATGAACTATAGACTAACAGGGGAGACAGACTGAAACCCAGGACACTGGGGCTATCATTCCTGGCTGCACGTGGTGGCATGGGAGTGTGAAGATGAGAATCACAAACTAAACCAGGAAGGAAAAGAAGAGGCTTGTATAGAAGCATTGCTTAAATCAAAATGTGTTTGTCACCTCTGTCTCCTAGTTCTGTGGGGACTAAACTTCACGCTAATTTCCAGACCCCTTTGAACTTTGCGTTGGTCTTGTCCATCTCCCACCGGTGCCTTGTTGCCAAGGGTCCACTCAATTCCTAGGCTGAGTACCTGCTCAAAAGCCTTGTGTTAGACGCACTCCAAAGGGCTTACGTTTTTGAAGCTCCAAGATGGTGTAGAGGATGGTAATGCCGTCCAGAGCCTCACGGCCAATCTCCTCATCAGGATCCCCGATGCGAATGATGAGCCTCCCCAGAAGAAGCCCCAGTGCCGGGAATCCCGAGGACATCTGTTTGTGTCATAATCTTAGGGATTGAGACTTATAGGTTCAATAATGCTATACAGTAAATGGTGAACAGAGCTAGATGGCCTGGCCTGGAGAGCTGAATCCTCTGAGGAGTGAGGACCATCTAGGAATGTCTGGGCAGATGCATGGGCTCCCTCAGAGCCGAGAACATTCTCCCTAGCAGTCCTCCCCTCCCCACTCCCAGAGCCACTCACAAGGAAAGGCGGGGTCAGAAGTGTGTGGTTCAACACAGAGACATTGCTTTTCACAGCCCGTGCTCTCTCGTGGGCCTTCCCAGAGTTCATCCAGGGCCCCAGAGGCTGTGGGGAGAAGGGTAAGACTCAGAGCTATGAGCCGGATGCTAGCCTCTGCCCCACTGGATGGGCAGGCCAGCCTTCACCAATTATCAGGAAGCTTCTGAGGAAGAGCATCAAGGCAACCCACCACAGCCCTCCTCCTCTTCTTAGAGCATAGGGACACATGGGGTCCAGAAGCTGAGGACAGAACTGGAAGACCAGAGGGAGGACAGAAGTCAATGGGAGAGAGAAGAAAGGTGGAGAGTCTTGAAGATAGGAGAGAGACATAAGGACAAGAATTTAGAAAGCAAGGATATGGGGGCAGCTATCGCAGGAGTCGCAGGAGTATGGGGGAGAGGGAGAGGGTGAAGAAGGAGTTTGGGACACGACCTGTGAGAGGGGCTTGCTGCTGCTGCTAAGTCTTTTCAGTCGTGTCTGACTATGTGCAACCCCATAGACGGCAGCCCACCAGGCTCCCCCATCCCTGGGATTCTCCAGGCAATAACACTGGAGTGGGTTGCCATTTCCTTCTCTAGTGAGAGGGGCAGGGAAGCAGAAATCTGGCACAAGATTACATCCTGAAGTCAAATCACTCTTTCTGGGTCCAGACCCCCAGCCCCAGTTCTCTTGAGTCGATTCCCCATCCTCCTCCACCCTTCTTCTCCTCCCTGCCCCCACACCTCCAAGATGCTCTTCAGCCCTGCAGGAGTGGGGTCCTCAACAAAGAGGGCATTGAGAAGTGTCTGCAGGGCATCCAAGGTCTGACAGTAAAGTATCTGTGAACAGGAAGAGGACCGAGTCACTAGGGAGCCTCTGGGGCAGACCCCAACCCTGGGCAATTCCTGATGTGGGTCGGGGAGGGCTTGTACTCAAGCCCAAGAATGCTGCTTTCTGGTCCCACCATGTGAGACTAACCTTGACGTGTGATATTGGGCAACTGGCTTCCCCTCCATGGGTTACAGGTTCTTTATGGAGAAACTGGTAATTATTATCCGTGAACTTCTTAGCTTACAAGGGCAAGAAGCAGAGGCCCAGGAAGAATCTACTGAGAATTACAGAGAATCTACCACAGGCCAGGTGATTGCCTCATGACTGGCACAACCCTATCACTTTGTCCTCAAAGTGTTTTTCTCATTGTGCAAATGAGGAGATGTTCTTTAAAAACTATTTATTTATTTGGCTGTGCCTGGTCTTAGCTGTGGCACGCGGGATCTTTATTTCTTTAGTTGCAGCATGTGGGATCTAGTTCCCCAAGCAGGGATGGAACCCCAGCCCTCTGCATTGGGAACTCACTGGGAAGAGACACTTGTCCAAGGTCATAAAACCAAAGTTTCAATTCGTGAGGAACATGAGAAGATGGGTGGGAAAATGCTCAAGAACCATGAGGGCTAGATCAATGGACAACCAGCCCTACTTGTGTTATTGTCTCCAAGGAAGTGTTCTGATTCTTTTTAAAATTACCACTCCTAGATCCAAATAGATTTTCTAAGTTGCCCCTTCCAGGAGTCAGCTCTCTCCTCCCCAGTTGTTTGTTCCTTCCCCAGTCACACCACAGTCCTGAAATTGTCTTAGGAGGGTGCAGGCATGACACCTACACAAGGCTAAGGGGTGTCTTTGAGGCCCTCTCTCCCTGCCTCTCTTCCTCCCATCATCTCCACATCTTCCTTCCAGGTCATCTCTTTCCAGGCTTCCTGAGTCTGAGCACACCAGGCTTACACCACAACCACCACGGAAGCCTTGTTCACCAACTCCCTCCTCCTACCTGCCCATCTGCAGTCCATCACCATGCAGCACTGACCTCTGCTGGCCTGGCCTGGTACTACAAGAAGGCTGCAGGCTCTGTTCCTACCCATCCCTGCCTCCCCTTTGGGTCTCCTCTCAAGTGCACCACCTGAGCCACCAGCGTGATGGCTGGTCTGGCTCCAACTGCTCTCTCACCTCACCCTCTGGACTCCAGCCACTCTGCCTCCTTATCATCCTTGCAGTCATCATGTTCTTTCCATCCTCAGGCTGCTGCAGAGGCCGTTCCCTTGGCCTCTCACGCTCTTCCTTCTGCCACTCCCTTCAGCTAGTTAACTCTTCTAAACCTCTCACCTCTAGCATTACGACCTCTGAACCCCAACACGGTCAGGTTCCCTCCATTTCAGGCTCAAAATAGTACCATGTACTTCTTGCTTGCACCAAGTACTGTTGTAATTCTGCATTTATTTGCATGATACTTTGAGAATCTGCCCCTCAGCCCTACAGTATCTCAGCCCTGTACTTCTGGATTAGGTATTAGTTAAAATTTGCTGGATAAAAGGATGTATGCATGTGCCTCACCCAGAGCTGAAATCTCTCTCCCTAACCTCCCCCACTGACCCCATTCCACATGAAGGGTCTCCTCTGATCACTCTTCCAGGGACCATCCTGCAGGGGGTTGAAGGTTCTCATGAGAGCCCCTTAAGGTTCCACTTCCAGGCCTCAACCCAAACTTGCCCAATCCTCAGGCCTTTTCTTCCTAATCCTGGCCACCTCTTAAGCCACGCCAACATCTGCCAACATCCTTCTCATGGGGCAGAGCCCAAAGTAGACAATGCTTCAGATGAGGGATCCTTTATTCCACAGACTCACTCATTCACCAAATATTTATTAAGTGCCTGCTCGGGCCAGGAGAAGGGAGGTGAATTGCCCAAGCTCCTCAAGTAGGAGGTCAAAGATTCCAATCTACCTCTCATAATGCCCTTCCTCTCCCTGCTGGGAGTCCAGGGACGTGCCTCCCTCTGAGGACACCAGTCAGCCCCAAGGCCCTGCTTGGGAGGGCCCTGCCTCACCTGTAAGGCATCTGCCTTGGCCTGGTCTTTCTCCTGCATGGCCTGAATGGTAGGCAGGGAGAACACACTCTTCACGCACGTGTTCACCAGCTCCGACCGTTCCTGCAAACCCAGGACAGGCTGGGAATGACTGGGGAAGAGACAGAAAGTGAGGGCATGGAGTGAGGGGGCACCTGAGGCTGGAGGCTGGAAGTGAAGGGTGCAGGGCTGGGACAAGGGCTGAGATCCACAGAAGGGCAAAATGAGGTAGGGAGGAGGATGGTGGTGGCGTACAAGTCAGATAGCCCCAGCAGGGCCTGGGCAAGGGGAAGGGAAAAGGCCTGGGACTAGGAAAGGGCCACGCACAGCAGAGAGGCCTCTGAAGATATAGGCAGAGCCTGAGGGTTGGGAAAGGGGCTGAGGGCTGGGAAAGGGGCCGAGGTCACCTCAGCTGGGTCAGGGTCTCCATGGCCTGCTGGCGGACGGAACTCGTGAGAGAATCCAGCGGCTCCTCCTGGATCTGCTTCTGGATGGGGGACATGGAGGTATCAACGAGGGGGGCAGGCCACCACAGACCACCAGCACCGCAGCCACTCAGGGAATGGGGCCACTCTTCAGCCTGGGCCGGCTCCACTCCCTGCCTGGGCTCCAGTGGAGGGAGCCAGCTGACTGCTCTAACCCGGTCCAGAGCCCCCAGTTCAAGGCCTTCAGAACGGGCCTGACCTGCTACACACATGCAGGGCTCAGCAAGAACTGTTTCAGCAGCCCTGTAGTAGGGAAGTCTAAACCATGGACTGGCCCCCAAACACCGTGCATGACCCTTGAAAGTGGTCCAGTTGAATTCCGGTTACTTCTTACTTTTGATCTAACACCAACGCCCAGTAGGTGCTCAATTAATGTTAATTAAATGAAAGTATCAGAGGCACGGATTTTTTTTCTCTCTTTATAGCTAACTATTGATATAATTCTGGAAACTTCAGTGACTGTCCCAGCCCAGACACTCTGGTGGATAACTGAGAAGTGACTGCATTTAGCTGAGAAAAAGAAAGTTCCTTCAGAAGTTCCCCCATCAGAAGAACTATGGGGGAAAATAACACATAAAATAATAATGACTGCTCCCGGGGGCCTAAGATTTTACAGGGAACTAACCTTTGGGTTGTGTCCTCCATTGACACAGGTTTTTTATCACAGTCACTTGTGAGATATTAAGAGTGAGTCTTAGAGAAAGGAAGTGACTTGGCCAAGCTCCCTCAAGGTAGGCGGGGGGCAGTTCAGGGTGGAGCTGAGACCCAGGCCCAAGTATCTGTGCCTTGATGTCCTCTGCCCACCCCACCCCAACCCCGCCTCATCAGTGGGTGGACTTGGGACTTCTGCCCCCCACCACCCTGATGCCACAGACCCGCAAGCTGCTTCCGCACCATCATCTTCTTCATCAGGGTCTTCTTCTCTTCTTCCTTGTCCAGCACACTCTGGCTCTTCTGGAGGCTGAGGGCACTCCCGACCTCAGGGGCAGTAGAGGGCGAAACCACAGGGTGAGAGCCACGCGGAGCCCAGCCCTGGGACTGCCCTTACACCCCGTCTTTGCACCTGCCACCTGCGGTCAAGCTGCCTGTTCCTCCCCAGCTGCCAGCCCCCAGCATCAGCTCAAGAGACGTGAGAAACCGCAAGGGAACTCGGGGTGGGGAGGGTGGTAAAGATTTGAGAAGATGGTGGTGGCAGCAGGTTGAGGATAATCCCTGGAGGTCAGGTTTGGGGGAAGACCAGATATCAGGTTCAGATTGTAAAGCACCTGTCCACTAAGGAAGAAGAGGCAGGAGCTGGTGGGACAGAAAGGGTTCCGACACCTCAAGTTGAAATGCCATCGTTAGTGATACCTCGTGAGGGCCTTCTAGCATCTACCCTTTGTAAGGACACCCAGTAGTCGGATTACGGCATTCTGCTACCGGAGAGGGAATACATTAACCAATGTCCCATTAATCTATTAGTTCTCTTTATCTTAAGGTAGAAGAAGAAAAAAAACATGAAAGAGACAAAATATATAGTAAAGAAAGCAAAACAAGTGGATCTGATGGGCAGTGTGGTGGTTTAAAGATGCTACAAGTTCTTTCCCATTCCACCTGGCCAGAAGACAGGTTGTATGGCCTGGCCTGGGCAGGCGCCCTGCTCCAGACGCTGTCTGCCAACTAGGCTCACTCACATTCCGTGTGTTACACTCACTACCAGCCTGTCCAGTCTTCTTCCACTGGCCCTCACCAAATCATGAAGATGCTGGCTTTCTCTGGCCTCCCAAGGCCTGCTACATGGCCAAGACCCAGGCTGGGTCCTGAAAAGGGTCATTCCCCTTTTAGAGACCTTCACAATTCATTCAGTTGTTTAAAAAAAAAAAAAAACTGTTATCAAGCACTTAGGACGTGCCAGGCACTGCTCTAGATTCTAGGAATACTGCTGAGAATAAGACAGACAAAACTCCCTGATTTATGGAGAATGAATCCCAGTGCGAGAGACTGACAAGAAATAAGATAAACTAATAAAGCCATAGAGCAGAGAAGAGTCTGGCAGAGAAATGCTGAGGGTGGAGTGTGAGGTGGAGGGAGAGGGCATCCCAGGAAATAGGTGGCAGGGAGGTGGTTTGGCAGGAAGCATACCAGAGCCATTTTGCCGCGATCATTTCTCTGCCCTGGCACCTCCACCAGGCATGAGGCTGCTTCATCGAAGGCTCCTGCATGTCGCAGTTCCACTGAGGAAAGAAGAGGGAGGGTAAAGATACAGTGCAGCAGAATCCCATCTCCCCTTCCCCATGGGGCTCCTCCAAGCCTTACTTTCCCAGCAGCCAGACTGGGCCCCTATCCCTAAAACCCTTCAGGGGCACCCCGTGTCCCAGAGCATAAGGCTCGCATCCTTATTAGCGCCTTCAAGGCCCTGCCGGTCAGTCTCCCCTGCCCACCTCCGCAGCTCACTTTCCCCTACTCTCCCCTCACTCACCATGCTTCCACCACGCTGGCCTCCTTCCAGGCCCAGCAGGCTTTGCTCTCAGGCCTTTGCACAAGCTCTTTTCCTCTACCTGGGCCTCTGCTCTGTCACACCCCCTTGCCCAGGTAGAGGACAAGCTCTGCTTGCCCGCCACTCCTCAGAGCGGCCTCCCCTGACCTTCAGAGTAACGGAGGGCCCACTGTGATCCTGTCGTGCATCATTCGGTTCTCTTCTCTTGGTTGTTATCACATTTTATAATTAAACTCTTACTTGTTATAGTATTGGTTGGCCAAAAGTTCATTCAGCTTTTCCCATAACATCTTACGAAAAAACCTGAATGAATCTTTCAGCCAACCTAATAGATAATTGCTATTTTGTTAGCCCCACAATTCCTCATCTTTCTTTTGGTGGCAAAGCCTCTGTGTTCCCTGCGGGCTATTCATTTCATATAGGTAGGTGAAGCTACAAGGCCCACCCATCACCCCTCTTCAAATAAGGATGGGCTTTATTCTTGAAGTCAGTATAATATTATAAATCAACTAGACTTCAATAAACACAAAAATGAATAAAGGTGGATCTGGAAACCATGCTTGCTCAGTAAGAGATTCCCATGCCCCCAGCCACAGTGATTGGTCCAGGTGTGGGCACTTGGCTGAGCAGGGCCCATAGAGTCCTTGACTTAAGGCAGTGAGGGGAAGCCCAAGGAGAGAGACCCTGGAGCTTCAGGGACATCTTGGTCACCAACCTCCAGGGGCTACTGGAGGATGGAGTCAACAGTGGGAAGCAGAGACATCTCAGTGGTAGTGAATACAGCTAGCACTAAAACCTTGGCTTCTTCTAAGCGCCTTTGTCCACTAAAGGGAACAAAGAGGAGAATGAGGAGATTCTAGGACTCGGGCAGAGAAAGTGCAGGTGAATCTGAGACATCTTGTACCAGAAAACAAGGAAATAAGCCCAAAAACTGTGAGGATATGTCAAAAAGACGTAAAAGCTTGCTCAAAGAGTATTCCTTGGTCAAACAGGGGAAAGCTTCAGTATCACAATAAATGATGGTAACGACAGATTATATAGTCTATCAAGTAAACTAAGAAATGATAAGTCCATGCTAATATAAAAAAAAGAAATAACTAAATTGAAAAGTTTGATGAGAAATGGGATATTTACATAGTTTCAAAAGATCTCTCTAGTATTTTTTGCATATTTATGACAAAGGGGTAAATAATGACTTTATAGTGGAAAACCTTGGCAGCAACCATTGAACTCAAGTGATCAAAGTGAACCAGTAATGGAACAAATCAAAATCATACACCACCAGATAGAAGGCAGTGAGAAAAACCCAGCATCATGTCTATGCTATTCCCACCAAAGATGCATGACATGAATCCGATCATGAGAAAACATCAGACAAGCCCCAAATTAGGCAAATCTTATAAAACAGCTGGCCTATGATCTTCCAAAATATCAAGGGCGTGACAGTCAAGGAAGATCTGATGGCTGAGGGAAACAAAACAGATGAGACAGAAAAGTACAATGAATGATTCTGACCTGGATCCTTTTTTAATAAAGGGTATTTCCGGGACAATTGGTTACATTTGAATGGAGCCTAAGGATTGGATGGTAGCAGTGTATCAGTGTTAATTTCCTGATTTTGATGGTTGATTTTTATCCTTTTTTATAAGAAACACATGCAAATTCAAGATTGACAGGGTATCATTTAGCAACTTATCAATTCAGAAAAACATTTTATACTGTACTTTCAACTTCTCTGCAAGTTTTTTATTATTTCAAATTTTTAAAAGAATGATGGATAAATAGAGGCATTTTCAGTAAAAATGGAAAGAGTTTGCATCAGCAGAGCTCACTAAAGCAAAAGGGTGTACTTCAGCCAAAAGGAAATTAATCCCAGATGAAGGTCTGAGATGCAATAAGCAAATGAAAAAAAAAAAAAGAGGTTAATATTTGGGTAAATATAAGAACATTAACTGCATAAAATAATAATAATGTTCATAGAGTAAAGAAAAGATAAAATTAACATACATTACCAGGAGAGCATATAAATGGGAAAGGAGGCATTAAATGAGGTTTACATGTTTAAATCATCTGGGAGGAAGATAAATGCATTGACTAGTTTGGACGTTGTGATTAATTAAATATACACATTGTAGCTTCTAGAGAATCAGTAACAGACTTTAAACAGTATATAAGTTCCACACAAATAAGGAAGAAAAGAGGGAGGAAAAGCAACCCAAAAACCAGAAAAGGAGAAAAAAAGAAATATAGAGCAAGCAGAATAAAGAATACGATTACTAGTCAACTATAGGCCAATTAAAAATTTAAAAATTTTTAACTATGCATAATTATATTAAATATAAATGAACTATGGGTTGGAAACAGTATTATCTAATTCACTTTTTTGATCTAGATGCCGTTTCGCTTTTTGTTTATTTATTCATTTTTGGCTGTGCTGGGTCTTTGTGGCTGCACGGGCTTTTCTCTAGTTGTGGCGAGCAGGAGCTCCTCTCTAGGTGCGGTGCATGGGCTTCTTATTGCGACGGCTTCTCTTCTTGCTGAGCACAGGCTCTAGGAGCATGGGCTTCAGTAGTTGTGGCGTCTGAGCTCAGTAGTTGCGGCTCCCCGGCTCTAGAGCACAGGCTCAATAGTTGTGGTACACAGGCTTAGTTGCTCTGAAGCATGTGGGATCTTCCCAGATCAGGAATCCAACTCCTTTCTCCTGCATTGGCAAGTGGATTCTATACCACTGAGCCATAGGGAAGCCCCAGAAACATATTATATAGAAGACAATGCTACATAAATTGATTTGTAGATTCAATGAAATTTCAGAGAAAAATCTAACAGATTTATATTAAGTTTTATGGAAATTGACAAGCTGTTTCTAGAATTAAAATGGAAAAGTAAAGCACCTAGAATAGACAATCCTGACAAAGTGGAGGAGTCTCACTACTAAATATAAAGGACTTACTCTAAAACACGGTAATTAAAGGCAATGGTTAAGGATAGACAAACGAAGGAATAGAAAGAGTCCAAAAATAAACCTACACATACACAGTCAGTTGATTTACCTCAAGGTAACACTGCAATTCAGAAAGAATGAAGGGATGGAGCCAAAGCAAAAACAATACCCAGCTGTGGATATGACTGGTGACAGAAGCAAGGTCCGATGCTTTAAAGAGCAATATTGCATAGGAACCTGGAATGTCAGGTCCATGAATCAAGGCAAATTGGAAGTGGTCAAACAAGAGATGGCAAGAGTGAATGTCGACATTCTAGGAATCAGCGAACTCGAATGGACTGAAATGGGTGAATTTAACTCAGATGACCATTATATCTACTACTGCAGGCAGGAATCCCTCAGAAGAAATGGAGTAGCCATCATGGTCACCAAAAGAGTCTGAAATGCAGTACTTGGATGCAATCTCAAAAACGACAGAATGATCTCTGTTCGTTTCCAAGGCAAACCATTCAATATCACAGTAATCCAAGTCTATGCCCCAACCAGTAATGCTGAAGAAGCTGAAGTTGAACGGTTCTATAAAGACCTACAAGACCTTTTAGAACTAACACCCCATAAAGATGTCCTTTTCATTATAGGGGACTGGAATGCAAAAGTAGGAAGTCAAGAAACACCTGGAGTAACAGGCAAATTTGGCCTTGGAATACGGAATGAAGCAGGGCAAACACTAATAGAGTTTTGCTAAGAAAATGCACTGGTCATAGCAAACACCCTCTTCCAACAACACAGGAGAAGACTCTATACATGGACATCACCAGATGGTCAACACCGAAATCAGATTGATTATATTCTTTGCAGCCAAAGATGGAGAAGCTCTACACAGTCAGCAAAAACAAGACCAGGAGCTGACTGTGGCTCAGATCATGAACTCCTTATTGCCAAATTCAGACTTAAATTGAAGAAAGTAGGAAAAACCACTAGACCATTCAGGTATGACCTAAATCAAATCCCTTATGATTATACAGTGGAAGTGAGAAATAGATTTAAGGGCCTAGATCTGATAGATAGAGTGCCTGATGAACTATGGAATGAGGTTCGTGACATTGTACAGGAGACAGGGATCAAGACCATCCCCATAGAAAAGAAATGCAAAAAACCAAAATGGCTGTCTGGGGAGGCCTTACATATAGCTGTGAAAAGAAGAGAAGTGAAAAGCAAAGGAGAAAAGGAAAGATATAAACATCTGAAGGCAGAGTTCCAAAGAATAGCAAGAAGAGACAAGAAAGCCTTCTTCAGCGATCAATGCAAAGAAATAGAGGAAAACAACAGAATGGGAAAGACTAGAGATTTCTTCAAGAAAATCAGAGATACCAAAGGAACATTTCATGCAAAGATGAGCACGATAAAGGACAGAAATGGTATGGACCTAAGAGAAGCAGAAGATATTAAGAAGAGATGGCAAGAATACACAGAAGAACTGTACAAAAAAGATCTTCACGACCCAGATAATCACGATGGTGTGATCACTGACCTAGAGCCAGACATCCTGGAATGTGAAGTCAAATGGGCCTTAGAAAGCATCACTATGAACAAAGCTAGTGGAGGTGATGGAATTCCAGTTGAGCTATTCCAAATCCTGAAAGACGACGCTGTGAAAGTGCTTCACTCAATATGCCAGCAAATTTGGAAAACTCAGCAATGGCCACAGGACTGGAAAAGGTCAGTTTTCATTCCAATCCCAAAGAAAGGCAATGCCAAAGAATGCTCCAACTACCACACAATTGCACTCATCTCACACGCTAGTAAAGTAATGCTCAAAATTCTCCAAGCCAGGCTTCAGCAATATGTGAACCGTAAACTTCCTGATGTTCAAGCTGGTTTTAGAAAAGGCAGAGGAACCAGAGACCAAATTGCCAACATCCGCTGGATCATGGAAAAAGCAAGAGAGTTCGAGAAAAACATCTACTTCTGCTTTATTGACTATGCCAAAGCCTTTGACTGGGTGGATCACAATAAACTGTGGAAAATTCTGAAAGAGATGAGAATACCAGACCACCTGATCTGCCTCTTGAGAAATCCATATGCAGGTCAGGAAGCAACAGTTAGAACTGGACATGGAACAACAGACTGGTTCCAAATAGGAAAAGGAGTTCATCAAGGCTGTACAGTGTCACCCTGTTTATTTAACTTATATGCAGAGTACATCATGAGAAACGCTGGACTGGAAGAAACACAAGCTGGAATCAAGATTGCCGGGAGAAATATCAATAACCTCAGATATGCAGATGACACCACCCTTATGGCAGAAAGTGAAGAGGAACTAAAAAGCCTCTTGATGAAAGTGAAAGAGGAGAGTGAAAAAGTTGGCTTAAAGCTCAACATTCAGAAAACGAAGATCATGGCATCCAGTCCCACCACTTCATGGGAAATAGATGGGGAAACAGTGGAAACAGTGTCAGACTTTATTTTTCTGGGCTCCAAAATGACTGCAGATGGTGACTGCAGCCATGAAATTAAAAGACGCTTACTCCTTAGAAGGAAAGTTATGACCAACCTAGATAGCATATTCAAAAGCAGAGACATTACTTTGCCAATAAAGGTCCGTCTAGTCAAGGCTATGGTTTTTCCTGTGGTCATGTATGGATGTGAGAGTTGGACTGTGAAGAAAGTTGAGCTCCAAAGAATTGATGCTTTTGAACTGTGGTGTTGGAGAAGACTCTTGAGAGTCCCTTGGACTGCAAGGAGATCCAACCAGTCCATTCTGAAGGAGATCAGCCCTGGGATTTCTTTGGAAGGAATGATGCTAAAGCTGAAACTCCAGTACTTTGGCCACCTGATGTGAAGAGTTGACTCATTGGAAAAGACTCTGATGCTGGGAGGGATTGGGGGCGGGAGGATAAGGGGAGGACAGAGGATGAGATGGCTGGATGGCATCACTGACTCGATGGACGTGAGTCTGAGTGAACTCTGGGAGTTGGTGATGGACAGGGAGGCTAAGTGTGCTGCGATTCATGGAGTCACAAAGAGTCGGACACGACTGAGGGACTGATCTGATGTGATCTGAACACTGCAATTCAGTGGGGGAAATTATGGTTTTTTTCAATAAATGGTCCAGAGCAATTAGATACTCACATGGGGGGGAAATGAGCCTTTTAAGTCCCTCTCTCAAATTGTTTCCCAAAATTAATGCACAATGCATTATAAATTTAATGTGAAAGACAAAATGGTAAAACTTATGGAGGAAAATATAACACTATTTTCATAACCTTTGCATACACATCAGGATTATATAAAGAAGTTCCACAAACCAATAAGAAAAAGACAACACAAATTTTTTAAATGAACAGAAGACTTGAACATGCACTTCATTATAAAGGATATACAAATTGACAATAACCATATTGAAAGATGCTTAACATCAGTAATCATCAAAAAATGCCATTGTAAATCACATGGAAATGGCATTAGATACCCACCAGAATGGCTAACATTTTAAAAACTGCCTACCAAATGTCTGTGAGGATGTTGAGCAATTGGAAGTCTCACATGTGAGAGGGTAAATTAATTCAACCACTTTGAAAACTTTGCAGTATCTATTAAAGCTGGACATGTGTTTTGCTATGACCCAGAAATTCTTCTAGATGAAAAAGAGTTATCTTTGCACTAACATGTACAAAAGGGTTCAAAGTAACTTTATTCATATTATCCAAAAAGTAGAAAAATTCCAGTGTCCATCAGAATGAATCAACAAATTGTGGTAAGTTCATAAGATAGAATACTCCAGAATAATAAAAAGAATCAGCTATGACACATGCAACTGTGGATGAATCCGCTAGACATAATGTTGGGCTAAAGAAGCCAGAATCAAAACAGTATAAACAACGGTAGTTATTGATAGAAAGTTAAAAAACAGACAAAACTAGTCTATGGTGATACAAATCTGAAGAATTGTTCCTTCTGTGACTGTTGATAACTGAGGGTAATCTTGACCCCTATTTGCCATTTGGCAATGTCTGAAGACATCTTTTGTTGTCACAACTTGTGTGAGAGGATGTTCCTACTAGTACCTTCTGCAGAGTCTAGGGATGCATCTTACATGTGTAGAACAGCCCCAATACACCCACACCCACACAACAAAGATCTGTCTAACACAAAATATCAGTAGTGCCAAGACTGAGAAACCCTACGCAAAGAGCCAACGCATTGGAAAAGACTTTGATGCTGGGAAAGATTGAAGACAAAAGGAGAAGGGGATGGCAGAGAATGAGATGGTTAGATAGCATCACTGACTCAATGGACGTGAATCTGAGCAAACTCCAAGAGATAGTGAAGGACAGGGAAGCCTGGCACGTTGCAGCCCATGACTTAGCAACTGAACAATGAACAACCCCAGGAGAAGGGGAATTGGTTGGAAAGGATCACAAGGGAAGGTTCTGGGATGCGGATAAAGATCTGGGTCTTGATCTGGGTGGGATTTACCAGTGTGTTTATGTATGTAAATATTCATCAAGCTGTACACTTAAGATTAGTAGTTCACTTTACATCGTGTTATATATCTTGGAAAACTTTTTAAAGGACAAATACAGTTTGAAAATACATTGTTTTTAAAAATACAAACAGATAAAATTATCCTACTGAAACACAAAGATTGATCCTAAATAGCCAAAACAATCTTGAAAAAGAACAAAGTTGGTAGACTCCTATTTCCTCCTTTCAAACTTACTACAAAGCTGTAGAAACCAGAACAGTGTGTTACTGGCATAAAGACAGACATAAAGACCAATGGGATAAACAGAAATAAATCCTTATATATATGGTCAATTGATTTTTGACAAAGGTGCCAAGACCTTTCAGTGGAAAAAGAATGCTCTTTTCAATACATAGTGTTAAAAAAACTAGATATCCACATGCAAAAGAATGATGTTGGACCCCTTCCTCACACTGTACACAAAAATTAACTCAAAAATTAAACTTAAAAGCTAAAACTATAAAACTCTTAGAAGAGAACATAGGGAGAAATCTTCATGACAGTGGATATGGCAATAATTTCTCTTATTTTTCAGACTACAGAATCATTCCATTTTATTCAGCTCAAAAAATACAATTCTTTTCTTTTTTACATGTTGTTTGTTTTTATTACTTTAGGGAAGAAATCTTTTTTTTAAGAAATTTTTATTTATTTATATTTTATTTAAATATTTATTCAGTTCAGTCGCTCAGTCGTGTCCGACTCTTTGCGACCCCATGAATCGCAGCATGCCAGGCCTCCCTGTCCATCACCAACTCCCAGAGTTCACTCAGACTCGTGCCCATCGAGTCAGTGATGCCATCCAGCCATCTCATCCTCTGTTGTCCCCTTCTCCTCCCACCCCCAATCCCTCCCAGCATCAGAGTCTTTTCCAATGAGTCAACTCTTCACATGAGGTGGCCAAAGTACTGGAGTTTCAGCTTTAGCATCATTCCTTCCAAAGAAATCCCAGGGCTGATCTCCTTCAGAATGGACTGGTTGGATCTCCTTGCAGTCCAAGGGACTCTCAAGAGTCTTCTCCAACACCACAGTTCAAAAGCATCAATTCTTCGGCACTCAGCCTTCTTCACAGTCCAACTCTCACATCCATACATGACCACAGGAAAAACCATAGCCTTGACTAGACGAACCTTTGTTGGCAAAGTAATGTCTCTGCTTTTGAATATGCTATCTAGGTTGGTCATAACTTTCCTTCCAAGGAGTAAGCGTTTTTTAATTTCATGGCTGCAGTCACCATCTGCAGTCATTTTGGAGCCCCCCAAAATAAAGTCTGACACTGTTTCCACTGTTTCCCCATCTATTTCCCATGAAGTGGTGGGACTGGATGCCATGATCTTCGTTTTCTGAATGTTGAGCTTTAAGCCAACTTTTTCACTCTCCTCTTTCACTTTCATCAAGAGGCTTTTTAGTTCCTCTTCACTTTCTGCCATAAGGGTGGTGTCATCTGCATATCTGAGGTTATTGATATTTCTCCCGGCAATCTTGATTCCAGCTTGTGTTTCTTCCAGTCCGGTGTTTCTCATGATGTACTCTGCATATAAGTTAAATAAACAGGGTGACACTATACAGCCTTGACGAACTCCTTTTCCTATTTGGAACCAGTCTGTTGTTCCATGTCCAGTTCTAACTGTTGCTTCCTGACCTGCATACAGATTTCTTCAGAGGCAAGTCAGGTGGTCTGGTATTCCCATCTCTTTCAGAATTTTCCACAGTTTATTGTGATCCGCACAGTCAAAGGCTTTGGCACAGTCAATAAAGCAGAAATAGATGTTTATCTGGAACTCTCTTGCTTTTTCCATGATCCAGTGGATGTTGGCAATTTGATCTCTGGTTCCTCTGCCTTTTCTAAAACCAGCTTTAACATCAGGAAGTTCACGATTCACGTATTGCTGAAGCCTGGCTTGGAGAATTTTGAGCATTACTTTACTGGCGTGTGAGATGAGTGCAATTGAGCATTCTTTGGTATTGGAGTATAAACAAAGGCAAAAATTTCTTAAACATAACACCAAGGTAACAGACAATAAAAGAGTAGATGAGTTGATTCTCATCAAATTAATCACTTGTGCATCAAAGGACAATGTTAAGAGAATAAAAAGACAACTCACAGAACGGGTGCCAATATTTACCAATTGTGTATCTGATAAGGAATTAATATTCAGAATATATAAAGAACTCCTAAACTCAACAACAAAAAGCAACTGAATTTTGGGACTTCCCTGGTAGCCCAGTATCATGACTCCACGCTTCAAATGCAGGGGGCATGAGTTTGATCCCTGGTCGGAGAACTAAGATCCCACATGCTGTTTAGCATGGCCACAAAATTAAAAATAAAAAACCAAATGTGAAAATAGGCAAAAGACATTATACAAATGTTCAATAGGCATATTAAAAAAATGTTCAACATCATTTATTAGTCATTAGGGAAATGCAAATCGAAATCACAATTGAAATATTACTTCACACTCTTTAGGATGGCTATTATAAAAATGTTTTCTAAAAAAAAAAAACAAAAATAAAAAGTGCTGGCAAGGAGAGATTAATAGTGCAGCAATAGAAACCCTTGTACATTAGAACCTCTGTACATTGTTGGAGGGAGTGCAAAATGGTACAGCTGGTATGGGAAATAATTTAGTATTTCCTCAGAAAGCTAAACAAGAATTACCATACGATTCAGCAGTTTCACTCCTAGGTATATATCTAAAGGAATTGAAAGCAAGGATTCAGAGATTTTTGAGCTGATGTGTATAGCAGCATTATCCATCATAGCCAAATAGTCGTCCATGGACAAATAAAATGTGGTACATTTATTGGAATACTATCCAACCACAAAAAGGAATGAAGTACTGATTCATGTTACAACATAGATGAATGTTATGCTAAGTAAACATTATACAAAAGAACAACTGTGTGATTCCATTTCATGAGTTACCTAGAGTAGGCAAATTCATAGAGACAGAAAGCAGGTTAGAGTTCATGTGGGACTGGGGAGAGAGGAATAGGGAGTTACTACTTTATGGTAAGACCTTCTATTTGGGATGACAGACAGTGGTAACACAATATTGTGAGGTGACTAATGCCACTGAATTAAACACTTAAAAATGTTTAAAATGGCAGATTTATGTTATATATATTTTACTACAATTTTTAAAAGATTTATCATATAATATACCAAGAGCCATTGAACTGTGTACTTTAAATGGGTAAATTGTATAGTATGTGAATTAGATCACAATAATAACTGGACTCCACAAGTAAAGGAATGAAGTTGAACCTCAATTTCACTCCATTTCACTTGAACAGATGGATATATTAATAACATTCCAATAAAAATGCCAGAGAGATTTTTTGAGGACCTAAACAAATGTATTTTAAAATGTATACAGAAGAATGAGGGTGTTTGAATAGCCTCCAGGGCATGGTGTGGAGGCTGTTGTCCTTGGAATAATTTTAAGAACTTTAAAGAGGGATTCTTTCAGATATGAATGCATATCTGTAAAGCCATGGTAATTTTTTAAAATTGCAATGTGGTATTAGTAAATGAGCAAATAAAAATATTTGGAGATATAAATAACTGGGAAAAGATCTTTACAACATCAAACACTGATGGATTCATTTACAGAACTCTTGCACATCAAAAGTGAGTCACGGGTTCCAGACAGGACCCCAAGGCTTCACTTAGGTGGGAACCTCAAAAACTCAAGTCTGCCTGCTCCACTGGTCAAACTCTGACCTGAGAAACCAGGCCTGAAATTCATCAAGAAAGAAAAGAAGGTATAGTTAGATGACTTGTAATTTGTACAGGATAAAGTATCATTATATGGAATATTATATTACAGTTAATAAAACTGAAGCTCAGAGAGATTAAGTAGTTCATCCCAAGTCACACAGCAAGCAGGGGCTGAGCACTAGATCTCCTGTGTATAATTAATGTATTGCATGTTATCCATTACATGCTGTGTCCTTCCTTTCCCCTCTCCTCTTCCCTCCCTACCCTACAAATCTGAATAGAGTTCTTCCAGGTCGGTGTCCTCTCTGGGGCTGGCACTCTGGCCTTACTCACCCTGAGGGATGCTCTGGAAGGCCGTGGAGTCCTTATTTGTGGTGTTGCCGGTGGGGAGCCCCGGTGGGAACTGGCCCACCTCCACACGAGTCATCTCACTCCAGCTCTCCAGAGTCCCCTCCAGAGGCATGGTGTGGATACTGCTGTCCTCGAAACACTCCTGCTGGCTGCTCAGTGTCAGGGTGGAGGTGTCGCTGAAGATGAGGCTGGAACCCAGGCTTAGAGTCTCCTTGGAGCCCAGGATCAGGGTCATGCACGAGGGTGGCGAAACAGTGGAGGTGGGTCCATGCGTGCTGGAGTGCAGGCTGACAACGTCGTTGGAACCAGGAACCAGGGTCAAGCTTGAAGCCTGAGTGACGGTCATGTTCAAATCAGACTTGGGGTTGCCATTTGAAGCCACGCTGATGGTTCCCTTGGAACTTGTGTTCCAGACTGCACCAAAGGCTCTTTTTGAAACAGATCCAGAGATGTTATGTGAAACCACAGTGATGGTCTCGTTCGTGTCTTGCATAAGGGACTCAGGAGAACCTGAAGCTGCGTTCAGGTCCAGCTTGGATATGTTCCCTGAGCCCATGCCGAGCAGCTGATTGGAGTCAGGATCCAGAAAAGGGGTTGAGGCTGGAGTAAGGAGAGTTTTTGAGCCTGGCCTGGAAATGCTGTGGCCCAGAACAAGGGAGTCTTTGGAATAAGGCCTTAAAAATGGGTTTGTCTCAGGCCTGGAAGGATTGGAGTTGCTCTGACCCAAATCAAAAAGATTGCTCGAGAGGGAGTTGACAGCCTCCTCCGAATGTGGCCCAGCATGGGTCCCCGAGCTCATACCCTGGGCCTCCATAGAGTGGGGGTTCAGAATGAGGTTTGAGGCTGGACTTAGGGTCCCCTGTGAGTTAGGCCTTGAGAGGTGATTGGAATCCAAAGCCAGGGCTTCACCAGAGTGGGCAGCAGTGATCTGGAGGGAACCTGGAGTCGTGGACCTGCTGTCATCAGGTCTGGGGGTGTTATCAGACTCCAGGCCAGGGGCCTCCTCTGAGACTGGAATCAGAGTTGGATTAAGGTCTGGAACAAGAGCCACGCCAGGACTCAGGGATGGATTCAAGAGAGCAACAAGGTCTGTGTTTAGGCTGGGCCCAGAGATGATGCCAGAGCCTAAACCGGGGGCCTCAGTGGAGTTGAGATTGGGTGTCATGTTCGCGTCTTCACAGAGGACCAGACTAGTCCCTGGACCCAAGGCCATGCCCTATCTGAAGGTCTGTCAGTGCCACTGCCCTCTTCTGTCCAATAGCTGACTGTCGAGCTCCCTGAAGTGCTCCTGAGAGAGAGAAAAGGCAAGTTCAGCCTCACCTATTGAAATCTTTCCATGGCTCCCCATGGATGACCTCCATGACCACGCCTAGCCCACCTGTCCAGCTCCGTCCTACATGGCTCTCCCCTAGCTCTCTCAGCTCCAGCCTCATCCTCTGTGTTCCTTTCTTTGACCACACCCCGTTCCCTTTCAGCTCACAGTCCTTAAATGTAGTTTCCCTGGCCTGGAACCTCCCCCTACTCTCCTCGCTGATCCTACTCCTCCAAGCAAATGATACACGGCACTTTATTCCAATGACTTGTTTAGTGGTCCAGCCCCTGCTAGAGATGAGTGGGGACATTGGTGAGAACTATGCTGGGAGGGATTGGGGGCAGGAGGAAAAGGGGACAACAGAGGATGAGATGGCTGGATGGAATCACCGATTCGATGGACATAAGTTTGAGTGAACTCCGGGAGTCAGTGATGGACAGACAGGCCTGGCGTGCCTCGATTTATGGGGTCGCAAAGAGTCGGACACGACTGAGTGACTGAACTGAACTGAACTGAACTGATGCACATCTTAGTCCCTGGGGCATCCCCAGCACCTAACGTAATACTAGGTCCACAGTAGGAAGTCCAGGAACACTAGACAAATGAGGAAACTCTCCCACCTTAAGGTAGAAAGGGAGAAGGGGAAATCTCCTTATTTACTACTTCCAGCCAACCCCTAAGTTGCAAGAACTACTCTGTGAATGGCTGTGGCACTAGATGCCCAAAGGAGCCTTGGCAGAGATGCCCACTGCCCTTAACAGTTTGTTCTGGGTGAGGCAAACTAAATGGAGGAGAACCTGAGGATATCATCCAAAGCAGAGCCTGTCTCAGCCCAGCAACCTCACTGCTGGGTGAACTCCCCAGTTCCCCGACCCCATCCCACTCCAGAAAGACTAGACAAAGGAGGAAACTCTCCCACCTTACCCTGCCCCACCCCCACACCTGGGCCTCCCTCCCTATGGGAACCGTAGGGACAGCTCACCTGCATGCATGGTGTTCTTAAGCAGGACTGGGCCCCTGTGAGGAGATGCGAAAGGAGATCAAGTCAGGCAAAAGTGGCTTTTTTGGTACTTACTGAGCAAAGTCTAAAGGCCAGGCACACACTTCTGCTCACAAAATCCCCCTGCATGCACACACACGCACACATACACACCTGGAAGTTAGATATGCTTACTCCATTGTATGCTTAAGGAAGGGGAGGTCAAGTCACACACCCAAGTCTGGCCCTCCACAGGCTAAACATCCTTCTTCAGTCATTTTCCCTAGCTAACACCTACAGCTTCACCCCTTCAGATTTCAGCTTATATGCTACAAGCCTTCCAGGTCCCCCAGACAGGTGAGGTCCACCTGTAAGTTCCCAGGGCATTTTGTCCACTTCCCCTTTCTTGGCACACAATATCTGGTTTCCTCGCTAAAGCACAAGATCCACAAGAGTCTAGCACCCCCACCTGCCCTAGAGCCCGCGCGCCGCAGCAAGAGAAGCCACCACAATGAGGACCTCGCACTCTGCAGTTAGAACACAGTGCCTGTTGGCCACAACTCGAGAAAGCCCTCACGCAGCCACAAAGACCCAGCGCGGCCAAACGTTACAATAAATACATAAAATAGAAAGGAGTCTAGCACAGCACCCGGCACACAGTAAACGTTCAATAAATTAGCTTGTTATTTCATCCTTTTATCTCTTCTTCATTCATTCATCCATTCCGTCGCTAGCTCATTTCATCACATATCATTTCTTATTCATTCATGCACTAACTCATTCACTAAATCATTTACTCATACCATACATTTTGCTGTGCACCTTATGGCTTGGCTTTGAAAAAAAATACAGATTCACAGTCATGTTGTCCTGGGTTCAATTCCCAGCTCATCCTCCTACTAGTGTCAGCAAACTTGGGCAAGAGACACTCCCCACTCCCATCCTCCTCGTCTCTAATATGAGGAACATAAAGCCTGCCACCCAGGGTGGTTAAAGTCTCAGCATCTGGCATGGAGCCCACTTGGCCCACTGAAGGTCTTCTCTAAATTAGTTACTCATTCTGTTACTCTCTGTGAGGCATTATGAGCAGAGTAAGGTACTTAGAGCCCAGTGGGACCTTCCTTCACCCCCAAGCCAGCAGTTCATGCAGAGCTTTGCAACTTGCCTCAGAGGAAGGAAGTTTCACTTACCATCAACACCAGAGGTGATTTTACCCTGAAGCTAATGAAATTTAAAATTTCAAGGCTCCTTGCTCATACTGTTCTTTTCCAAAGGGCCAGTACATAATTTTGTATTCATAATTTTGTCTTCTACTTAAACAGGAGCCTCAAAATTATAAAAAGCCTCAGGGCTCCAAAATACCCTGGATCATCCCTCGCGTATTCTCCTCTCTGTACACACACATACACACACAAACACATGTCATATTTATCAAAAGGAGGCATTTTCAACCTGGAAAAAATTTGAGTCAGGTACAGCCTATGATGCGGTCAGTAGGATTTTGGAAGGCCTACCTGGTTTAACCTGTGAAAGAACATAAGCTCTACTCCTCTGACACAATAAATGCATAATACTGGTCACTGGGCAAAAAGCCATAGGTCTCAAGCCAGGCTGACCCTCCTTCATCCAGAAGAAAAGAGCAGATCTCCCTCACTTTCTTCTATTTCCTCAATCCTCCTCCTCCACCCTGCAAGACACAGGTGAGTCTTCAGAGCTTAGGTAGGCAGCCCACATCTTATCCTCCACCAAAGGGATATTGTGCATCAGGAAGATGGTGGTTGTTGAGGTGGGACCCAGGGGAACTAAAGGAAGTTGCTATACAGCTGCTTATTGGCTTTTGCCCCCAGGTCCTGGAGCCCCCGTTGAGGAGAACAGAGGGTGGCCATAAACCACCTAGCCCCATCAGAGACTGAGAATCATTGACTGGTTCCCATCCTTTCTCCTCTACCTTTATGAAACCTTCCAGGCCCTTGGTAAGTGTTTCTGGGGCTCTCAGAAAGAGGAACTATCAGTGGATCTTCCAGTTCCTCGTTGAGAACATGTTTATCAGATGTATGGGCCTGGAATGTGTCAGGCACTTGTATGAGTATGTATACACGCATGCATGCACACACGTCTGACATTGTTGCACCTCGGTTCTAGAAAATCCAAACAGACTTTGCCATCATTCCTCCAAATCAGATCCTCTTATTCTCTTACATTGCAAGGCACTGGAACCATAATCCAAGCCAGACACAATATCATCCTTGACTATACTCTTCTTGACTTGCTGAATCCAAATTTTGCCAAGTTCTGCTAATTCTGGCTCCAGAAAAATTCCCAAGTACCTCCTCATATCTCCATCACCACTGCTAAACCCTAGTATGGCTCCCACTGCTTTGGGACTCTGTCTTGGAATTGCCCTCTCAACAAGGATCCCTGTGCATAAGGGTTGCTCCCAACAAACCATTTTCCAAATTGAGCACAAAGTTCTTCCTTTAAAATTGCATTCAACAGTATGGTACTGGCAAAAAGATAGAAATATAGGCTAATGGAATAGAACTGAGAGTCAGGAAATAAATCCATGCATCTATGGTCAACTGATCTTTGACGAGGATGCCAAACCTGTTCAACGGGGAAAAAATATTCTCTTCAACAAATGGTGGTGGGATGACTGGAAATCAACACCTGAAATAATAGATTTGGCCTCTTTCACACTAAATATAAAACTTTAATCACAATGGACAAAAGACCTAAATATAAGAGCTAAAATTGTAAAACTCTTGGAAGAAAATATATGGATAAATCCTCATGACCTTGGATTTGGCGATGGTTTCTTAGATATGACACCAAGATCACAAGAAACAAGAAAAAAAAAGATAAATTGAACATTACCAAAATTAAAAACTTGTGTATCAAAAGGCACTATTAGAAAGTGAAAAGACAACTTACAGAAGGGGACGAAATATTTATAAGTCATATACCTGATTAGATCTAGTATCTAGAATAACAACTAACAATATCTTACAACATACAACAAAAAGATAAACAACCCAATTTAAAAATGGGCAAACAACTTGAGTAGAACACTTTAGTCATTCAGTTCAGTTCAGTCGCTCAGTCGTGTCCGACTCTTTGAGACCCCATGAATTGCAGCATGCCAGGCCTCCCTGTCCATCACCAACTCCTGGAGTTCACTCAGACTCACCTGCATCGAGTTGGTGATGCCATCCAGCCATCTCATCCTCTGTCATCCCCTTCTCCTCCTGCCCCCAATCCCTCCCAGCATCAGAGTCTTTTCCAATGAATCAACTCTTCTCATGAGGTGGCCAAAGTACTGGAGTTTCAGCTTTAGCATCATTCCTTCCAAAGAAATCCCAGGACTGACCTCCTTTATAATGGACTGGATGGATCTCCTTGCAGTCCAAGTGACTCTCAAGAGTCTTCTCCAACACCACAGTTCAAAAACATCAATTCTTCGGCACTCAGCTTTATTCACAGTTCAACTCTCACATCCATACATGACCACAGGAAAAACCATAGCCTTGACTAGATGAACCTTTGTTGGCAAAGTAATGTCTCTGCTTTTCAATGTGCTATCTAGGTTGGTCATAACTTTCCTTCCAAGGAGTAAGCGTTTTTTAATTTCATGGCTGCAATCACCATTTGCAGTGATTTTAGAGAAATGTAAATCAAAACAACACTAAGATAACACTTCGCACCCACTGTGGTGGTTATAATTTTAAGAAATAGAAAATAGCAAGTGTTGGCAATGGTATAGAAAAATTGGAACCATCAAACATTGCTGGTGGGAATGAAAATTATGTGGCCTCTATAAAAACCAACCTGGCTGTTCCTCAGGAAGTTAAACTAGAATGGCCATATAATGCAGCAATTTCACTCCTATGTATATACCACAAACAACTGAAAATTGATGTTCCAACCAAAACTTGGACACAAAAGTTCACAGCTGCAGTATTCACAAGAGCTAAATGTGGAAACAACCAACATGTCCATTGACTGGTAAAAAAAAAAAAAAAAACATGGTATATCCACACAATGAAATATTATCTACCCATAAAAAGAATTGAGTACTGATACATGCTAAATATGGTAAACTTTGAAAATATTATGTTATGTGAAAGAAGCTAGATGCAAAAAATCACATATGATATGATTCCATTTATAAGGACTATCTAGATAATCAAATCTAGAGAGATTAATAGCAGATTAAAGCAGACAGACTGTCATGGGCAGGAGAAATGGGAGGATGGGAAGTGACTTCTTAATGAGTATGGGGTTTCCTTTTGGAGTGACAAAAATATTCTGAAGCTAGATAATGGTGATAATTGTGAAACATTATAAAGGTACCAATTGTCACTGATAGTAAATTCTATGCTATGTGTTTTGTACAACAGCTTTTTTTTTTTTTTTTTTTAATGGATGTAACAGATAAGAGAGAGTCCCTTGGACTTCAAGGAGATCAAACCAGTCAATCCTAAAGGAAATCGGTCCCGAATATTCATTGGAAGGACTGATGCTGAAGCTGAAGCTCCAATACTTTAGCCACCTGATGCAAAGAATAGACTCACTGGAAAGGACCCTGATGCTGGAAAAGATTGAAGGCAGGAGGAGAAGGGGACGACAGAGGATGAGATGGTTGGATGGCATCACTGACTCAACGGACTTGAGTTTGAGCAAGCTGAGGGATTTGGTGATGGACAGGGAGGCCTGGTGTGCTGCAGGCCATGGGGTTGCAAAGAGTCATACACGACTGAGCCAATGAACTGAAGTGAACTGAACGGACAAGAGGGCATAGACTCACTTTTCCATGCTCTTCCTTTGTAAATACAACTAAATATCCTGGAAATAGTTCAACAGACAACCAAAAACAAACCAAAAAAAGGACTCAAATCCAGAAAGAAGGCAGTGGACTAGCTAGAAACCTCAGGGCTGGAGGGATGACAAGGTGGTGAGTTCTCTAGGGTTTTCTTCTTATCTCCCATATATTCCAGACTGGGTACCAGAGAGGCCTGTAACACAGATCTGCCAAGAGCATAAACACACTTGCAAGAAAAGAAAACCCTGTTTTCTCTGACCAAAGGACCAGAAAGAGAAGCCCAACAAAGAGCGAGCCCCGGGGGGAGCCCCACTCCCTACTCCATGCCCAGGGCAGCAGCAGTTTAATCCATCTGCAGTGGCAGTGAGAGTAGAGCCTTGTATCATGGGCCTGCCACTGAAAGGCAGAAAAGTGACTAGGACCCACAGCTCCTGAACCCCACAGGGACACAGTTGGCCCAGAGAAGTGCCTCATTCCCCTGCAGATAACAGCAGTACAAATAAACAGGAGCTCCAATAGCTGAAGAACAAAGCAGGCTAGTGCTCTAGCAAAGTAGCCCAGAACCTACACTCTAAACCTTAACCTGCTAAAATAAAAGTTTTAAATAGGCTCAAGAATCTCTTAACATAATATCCAAAATGTCAAGGACACAATAAAAAATTGCTTGTCATACCAAAGACTAGGAAAAGAGCATCCTGATGAAACAGATGTCAGAATTTGTGAAAATGACTTTAAAGCAGCCATAAAAATACTTCAACAAGCAAGTACAAATCCTCTTGAAACTAATGATAAAATAGAAAATCCCAACAAAGAAATCAAAGTTTTTTAAAAATACAGTAACCAAAATTAAGATAGAAATTATTTTTTAAATTCAATAACTGAAAAAAATTTTAGCTTGCTGGATGAGCTCAATAGTAAAGTGAAGATAACAAGATAGAATCAATGAACTTGAAGGCAGACTAATAAAATTTATTTAGTCTGAACAGCAGAGACAAAATAGACTGAAAAAAAACTGGACAGATTCTCAGGTATCTGTGGAACAAAACAAAATATCTAATATTCGTATCATCAGAGTTCTGGAAAGAGAAGAGAAAAAGTGTTGAAAATTTTCAAAGTAGAAATGGCTGAAAACTTCCCAACTTAAGGAAAAATATAAACATACAGATTCAGGAAGATAAGAAAATCCAAAATGGGACAAACCCATGCCAAAATACATCATGATTAAACTTCTGAAAACTAAAAGCATTGAAAAAATTATCTTAAAAGCAATCAGAGAGAATTACCTATAGAAGAACACTAATCTGAATGAGAGTAGATTTCTCATCCGAAGCCATGAAGGCCAGAAAGAAGTGGTACCCATTTTTTAAGTGCTGAAAGAAAAGAAGTCAACCACAACTTTTCTAACTGGCAAAGTCATTCTTCAAGGATGAGGGGAAATAAAGATACTCTTAGACAGTACTTCCCTATTCAATGGTTAAGACTCCCTGCTTCCACTGCAGGCAGCACAGGTTTGATCCCTGCTAGGGGAACTAAGATCCTACATATGCTACAGTGTGGCCAAAAAAAAATGATAAAGGAAAAATATGTGTGAATTCAACCATGCCATCCCCCTCTTAGAAGCCCTCTGTGACTTCTCATGGCTTTTTAGACTATGGGGGTGTGGGTTATATTTTCTAAAAGACAGATTCCCAGGGCTTCCCTGGTGATCCAGTAGTTAAGAATCCATCTTGCAATGCAGGGGGCACTGGTTTGATTCCTGGTCTGGGAAGATCCCACATGCCTCGAGGCAACTAAGCCTTCAAGCCACAACGAGGGAGCCCACAGAGCCCTAAAGGCCGTGCTCTGCAACAAGAGAAGCCACTGCAATGAGAAGCTCAAGCACTGCAGCTAGAGAGCAGCCCCGGCTCGCCACTACTAAAGAAAGCCCACTCAGAGCAAAGAAGACCCAGCACAGACAAAAATAACAGCTGATTGATTAAAAAAAAAAAGATTCTCAGGCTTCACCCTTAGAAATTCCACTTTGTAGCTCTGAGGGGACCCAGGAATAAGCATTTATCAAGCCCCTCCACTCCTCCCCAAAGTGATAATCACAAAGCTGATGGAAAGGCCACAAGTGGAGACACTCGGACCTTCAATCTGACGTCTGTGTTTCATTTGCCAAGAGCCTCAGCCCACAGGCCTTACCCTCCATCTCTTCAGCTACATCCATCCCTTTCCAAGCCACATGCTTGAGCCCCTTTCAAACTTCTTCTGGTGCTTCCAATGGGGCCTTTGCAAATACCCTTTCCTCTTCCTGAAGACTTCCCCCAGACTGCCCACCACTTCATCATTCCCCTGGCTAACATCTAGTCACATTCCAGATGCCAGTTTAGGTTTCCGTTCCTCTAGGAACGTTCCTAGGACCCTCAAATGTGGCTGAGGTGCCCTCCTCGTGTGATCACCTGTATCAGAGAATTGCTCTGTTTACCTGTGTGTCTCCAGTTTAGAAAATGAGCTTCGTGGATATCTATTACCCCTGTTTTCCCAAGACAATGCCTAGTACCCAGAGAAGATTCAGAAAACATTAACAGAATAAGGAAATGAATGAATGACAACTCTTCAAGACAGGTACCATCATCCTCATTTACTGGCACATCAATTCAGACTGCTCAGGGGACATAAGTAGATTTTTACAAAGCCTCCCGCAAGTGGCAGAGGAAGGATTCAAACCCAGGTATACTTAGCTCACAAGTTTCCCTACAGGATCCCAGAGATTTCCGAGGTATGAGTCACTCAGTGAGACCACATCTTCCCACTTCTCATTCCTTATTCCCTCTGCCGCTCTTAGGCTCTGTGATGTGTTAAGTCACTTCAATTGTGTCTGACTCTTTGCGAACCCATTGATTATAACCCATCAGGCTCCTCTGTCCATGGGACTCTCTAGACAAGAATACTGGGGTGGGTTGCCATACCCCACCCCCTTCAGGGGATCTTCCTGACCCAGGGATTGAACCTGTATCTCATGTCTCCTACGTTGGCAAGCAGGTTCTTTATCACTAGCACCACCTGGGAAACCCTCTTAGGTCTCTATCCTACAGGAAAAATCCAGTGAAAACAACACATCTCTCCTAATGCCCAGCTATAATGCACAAATCCAGGGCTTTGGAGTCAGCTGAACTTGAATTCAAAACCTGCCCTCTCTCTCACCAGAGGTGTGAGTCAGGGAAGGAAGCTTCCCCACACTGCATGACTATCTTAATGCTCAATTCATGAGATAAGTATAGAGAATAAAATGTGATAACGCACATAGGAATTTTCATAGCATCTGGCCCCCAGCAGTTCCCCCAGTAAATGTCCATCCTCACTGTCCCTTCCTCCCTATGGGTGACGGTTGGGTGGTGGCCTTGAGAAAAAGACCAAGTCTGGCTTTCAGTTCTCTGCACCCTCTCCCCCTAGTCCATGGTGTTCCCTCCCTGGATCTCACTCTCCCTCTCCCCCCCCCAGACTCCCACCCACCGTATTCTCAGAACTTGTTAGCCTAAATGCTTTGTCCATGAGCTTTAAGCAACTGTTGTAAAAGTTCAATGCATTACCTCCACCTGGGGCATCCACATGGTAACAGAAAATTCAGCCTTAAGTCAAAGGTACGAAGTTCTAAGAGTGGAATTACAGCCAGAGGGAGACTTTTACCCAGTGGGGTGGGGTCAAGGTGGTAACTGCCTTGTGGAGGCTGTGGCGGCTGCCCCCACCCCTGGGACTTTCCCAGAGCCACCCCTCTGCTTACCTAGGCTCCCCCCCACCCCCAGCTCTGGTGTTGCAGTCTTTGTGAGGTCACCATGACTCAGAGTTCCCAGCCAATGAGGCCCTTTCTATGTCTACACAGTCAGAAGAAGCAGGGAGATGTCCTTTCTAAGAAGGAGGCATCTTCAGCCCCTCCACCACGGCCTGGAAATGACCTAGCTCAGACTAGCTCAGACAAAGTCTGACTTCCTCACCTGGCATTCAAGTCTTCTCATAAAATCCCCTCACCCTGCAACTCAATTGTTGTTGTTCTGTCACTAAGTCAGGTCCAACTCTTTGCGACACCATGGACTGAAGTACACCAGGCTTCCCTGTCCTTCAGCATCTCCCAGAGTTTGCTCAAACTCATGTCCATTGAGTTGATGAAGCCATCCAACCATCTCATCCTCTGTCATCCCCTTCTCCTGCCTTCAATCTTTCCCAGTATCAGGGTCTTTTCCCTGATGAGGTGGCTCTTCACATCAGGTGGCCGAAGTATTGGAGCTTCAGCTTCAGCATCACTCCTTCCAATGAATATTCAAGGTTGATTTCCTTTAGGGCTTACTGGTTTGATCTCCTTGCTGTCCAAGAGACTCTCAAGAGTCTTCTCCAGCACCACAATTCAAAAGCATCCATTCTTCGACGCTCAACCTTCTTTATGGTCCAACTCTCACCTCCGTACATGACTACTGGAAAAACCATAGCTTTGACTATACAGATCTTTGTCTGCAAGTTGATGTCTCTGCTTTTTAATATGCTGTCTAGGTTTGTCATAGCTTTTCTTCCAAAGAGCAAATGTCTTTCAATTGCAAGGCTGCAGTCACCGTCCGCAGTGACTTTGGAGCCCAAGAAAACAAAGTTTGTCACCCAGCTCCACCCCATTCATCCTGGCTGAGGGCCTTAATGTCAGATGCCCAGACTCTGGCCCGTCTTCTCAGTAGTGTCCTGCAGGACAGGCTCTCCCTCTGCCAGCCACCTGCATCCTGCAGCCAGGTCATGTCCATGCTCCTGGTCTGGTCTCTTCACAGTCTGCTTTTGCTTGCCTATCCACCCTGTTTCTGCTTCCTTTTCAACTTTTAAAGTATGCACTAAAGCATCATATATATGTCAGATTCCCTGGTGGTTCAAACAGTAAAGAATCTTCCTGCAATGCGGGAGACCCTGGTTCAATCCCTGGGTCAGGAAGATCCCCTGGAAAAAGAAATAGCTACCCACTCCAGTATTCTTGCCTGGAGAATTCCACAGACAGAGCCTAGCGGGCCCTAGTCCATGGGGTCGCAAAGAGTAGGACACAACTGAATGGCTAACACAAAGCATGATATACAGGCAGAAAACTGCACAAACCAAGTCAATTTTGGATGACTTCACCAAGAGAGCACACCCGTGTAGCGGGCACCCAGATCTACAAACAGGAACTACCAGGATCCCAGAAACCCTCCATTCAGGATCTCCTGCACCAAGGGTAATTGCTAGCCTGATTTCTTACAGGTCTTTTAGACTGGCCTGCTTCTATACTTTATACAAATGGGATTATACAGTACAAACCCTTTTGCTTCCGGCTTCTTTGATTCAATATTAAGTTTGTGAGCTTTTATATGTTTTTGCATGTGGTGGCTGTCCCTTCTTCTAAATGTTGGCTCTCTTCCAGTCTCTTCCTCCTTTTAATCTCTTTCCAGAGCCTCCAGGTAGTTAGTCATTCTTCATATTTTGTCCAAAGTTTATAATTGTTATCTCTAGGGGGTTGGTCTGATAGGAGCTACCTTGACATTACTGGAAATACTATAGAATCTCTCCTCTTTAATATTTTTTCTTTTTTCCTTTCTTTAAGATTACTGATTTTGACTTTCTTCTCTCACTCCTTCCCCTCCCTTTTCTATTTGTATGAAATTTACATATTCTATGTCTATTCCTTACAATTACTCTAGCCATTTTAATGTGCATACTTTAAATAGAAAAATCCAAAATTATACTCCAAAATATCCAAAATATAACAGATAATACTGTTATCTGCCATCCTCTTTCAGAAAAATCAAGAAACAAGAGACAGCAGAAGAGTTTAACACTAATCAGCCAACTTACATACCATTGTTATCTTTTATTTTAGTCCTATTCTGATGTTTAAATCCTACCAATTAGAAGTATTGGTAGCTGAAGCTGAAGCTACAGCTTTAGCTTGTATTGTATTGTATTGTATTGTAGCTGAAGCTCCAATACTTTGGCCACCTGATGCAAAGAGTCAACTCATTGGAAAAGATCCTGATACTGGGAAAGATCGAGAGCAAAAGGAGAAGGGGATGGTAAAGGATGAGATGGTGAGACAGCATCACCAACTTAATGGACATGAATTTGAGCAAACTCCAGGAGATAGTGAAGGACAAAGGAGCCTGGCATGCTGCAGTCCATGGGGTCACAAAGAGTCGGACATGACTTAGCAATTGAAAAACAGCAGCAATTAGATATCATGGTTTTATGCAATCGATGTTTAGATTTAACCACTGTGTGTGCGTGTGTGCTAAGTTACTTCAGTCAAGTCTGACTCTTCTCAACCCTATAGACTATAGCCCTCCAGGCTCCTCTGTCCATGGATTCTCCAGGCAAGAAGACTGGAGTGGGTTACTGTGCCCTCCAGGGGATCTTCCCGACACAGGGATTGAAAGGAGGTCTCTCACGTCTCCTGCCTTGGCAGGTGTTCTTTACCACTAATGCCACCTGGGAATCTTCAGATTTAACCACTACTCCACAAATATTTTGTCTGATCATGTAAGCAGCAGGACTCTATCGGGCCTTCTGGGACAGAACCATCCCCTCCTTTTCCTTCACCTGTCTCTTGTTTTTTTCCTTCACCTGTCTCTTTAGCCTCCTAGGCCTACACAAGTTCCAAATAATAAATTTAATTATAGAAATGAGAAAGTGCAGAAGCAAAGGAAAAGTCAAGCAAGACAAAATAATAAGTTTAGCCATTAGACAAAGGGCTTCCCAAGTGGCACAGTGGTAAAGAATCTGCCTGCCAATGCAAGAGACACAGAGACTAGGGTTCAATCCCTGGGTCAGGAAGATCTCCTGGAAGAGGAAATGGCAACCTACTCCAGTATTCTTGCCTGGAAAAATCCCATGGACAGAGGAACCTGGTGGGCTACAATCCAAGGAGTCGCAAAGAGTCAGACATGACTGAATGACTGAGCACATTAAACAAAGTCAAGGACCTTTCATTCTTCCTCAAGGGCTATAGATAATATCCTGTCCCATGTCCTTGGAGCTGTTTTGCAGAGAATGAAACCTCCACCAGGTGGAAGAAGTTAACTGTGTGCTGTCCACAAGCATGTAGACCCCAGACTGCTTGGAACCAGAAGGTTGATGATGTTGACCCCCAACTACCTCACCATCAACCAATCGGAAGAATGTCTACCAACTGATCACACACCCCACCATCTGCCTCCCTCACCCTGTCTTTAAAATCCTTTCCCTAAAGCCATTGGGGAGTTTGGGTCTTTTAAGCACTAACTGCCTAAAGTCCTTGCTCGGTGCCGGGTAATAGATGCTGCACTTTCCTTCACCGCAACCCAGTGTCAGGAGATTGGCTTTACTGCACACAAGGGGGCGAGTGGACCCAAGTTTGATTCAATAGTGATCATTTTTTAAAATTTAATCTCAGATATTCCATCTGGGATCAATTTCCTTCTGCCTGAAGAATGAAAAGTGAAAGTTTTAGTCACTCAGTCGTGTCCAACTCTTTGTGAGACTGCCAGGCTCCTCTGCCCATGGAATTCTCCAGGCAAGAATATAGGAATACTAGAGCCATTCCTGAAAGACCTGAAGAATAGCCTTAATAAATTCAATAAGAATTTATTAGTGATGGGACTTCCCTGGTGGTCCTGGGGTTGAGAGTCAGCCTGCCATGCAGGGGACTCAGGTTTGATCTCTGGTCCAGGAGTACGAGCCCCTGCACACCAACTACTGAGCCTGCGCTCTAGAGCCCAGGAAGTGCAACTCTGAGCCCAGGAGCTGCAGCCACTGAAACCCGTGCGCCCTAGAGCCCCTGCTCAGCCCCAAGAGAATAGAAGAGAAGCCCGTGCACCCCGACGAAGAGTAGCCCTCACTTACTGTAATTAGAGAAAGCCCACATGCAGCAATGAAGACCCAGCAGAACCAAAAATAAAATAAACAAGTAAAAATTTTAGAAAACAGTTTATTAGTGATAAACTCTTCTAGTTTTTGTTTACAAAAAATATTTCATCCTCATTCTTGAAAATATTGTCACTGCATGCAGGATTCCAGGGTGTCTGTTACTCTGTTTTAGCACATCGAAGTGAATCTCCCACTGCCTCTGGCTCCCACTGGAAATTATTCCACTGGAATCATTTCCCAGTCTCATCTCCTACCATTTCCTCCTACAGTTTCTGCATTAGCAGCACAGCGGTTCCCCCAAACTCACAGTAACGTTTCTTACCTTTTTGCCTTTTCTCAGGCTGTTGCTTCCATCCAGAGTGCTTTCTTCCTCCCTTTCATCCCCATTCCATCTGCATGACTCCTACTTATCTGTCAAAAGCCAGTGGTACCTTCTCTAGGAAGTCCTCCTTGGGCCCCTCCCCACAGCTCAGGACTTTCTCTCTGCTCTTGCAGCATAGATCAGAACTGTATTATAGTGTGCTATAAATCTCTGGAAACTTGATTGTTTCCCTCTCTGCACTGAGAATGCTTTAAGAACAGAGACCACATCTTATGTATCTTTGCACACCAGGTACCTGAGGCCTGGCCCATATGTGGTACCAAATATACTTGGCAAGTATTTCAATACTTCAGTAAGTATTTCCTGAAGAAATGTTTTACTCTCACTTTGTCCTCCCAAACCTCACTCTTGCCCTGTTCTTTAACACTTAATCTGTTCTCTGCCACCTCCTCTCCACTGGGGTTCTGCCTCTGATAATATGGCTGAGTTGAAAGTCTTGTCCTCGATCTTCATTCTCTGCCTTCCCTAGAGCATCTGCTTTATGATGCTCAAACTTAGGAATCCTCCTTCCTTGATCTCTGGAGCACTTCACTCTGCTGGTTCTCTCCCTGCCCCAGATTCTTTTTCTCTCGTGTCCCTTTCAGTGTTCCCATCCTCCCCCTACCCACCCCTCCACCCAGCACCTTACTTTTGTGTCCCTTGGGATTCTAGGCTTGGGTCTCCCCTCTCTCACTTGGGACCTTATCCATACTCCTTCCTTTAATTATGGTATCCATGTTTGTGACTCCTGGCTCAGTCAGGGTCCATCCTGGAAAACAAGAAACCACACTATGTATTTAAAACAGAGGTAATGTTTAAAACAGAAGAAGCAGGGTCTTCCCTGGTGGTCCAGTGGTTAAGACTCCTGCTTCCTCTCCAGGGGACATAGGTTCGATCCCTGGGTGGAGAACTAATTTTGCATGCCTCTTGGCCAAAAAATAATTTTAAAAAGAAAACAGTTTCGTGGTGATAGCTGAAGAGCCAAATGAGCAGGAGGCAGGGATGCCAGAGTGGGCGTAGGAGCCATTCATTGCTAGACATGTTCCCTTAAGCAGAGGGAAAGGGATGACAAGACAGACTGTCTCTCCCTTCTCCCACCCGCCTACTGAAACGGAGCAGGACCTTATGGCTCCTGCCCCCAACCCCCACCATGTTCTCTGTCTGCCCTTTGTCTGTGCAAAACTTTAGTCAGAGAATAAGTTTAATCAGAGAAGCGAGAAATGCTGAAACAAAGGAAAACAGTCAAAGGAGACAAAATAACAATAATGTAGTCATTAAGCATATGACTTATGAGCCCAAGAATTTCAGTTCTTTCTCAAAGGCTATAGATAATATTCTGAGCCATATCCTGTGAGCTGTCTTATAGATACCAGAACACCAGGCAGAGAAGTTAATTATATGATGACCAGACTGTCCCCAGGCCTGGAGCTGCCACAATTCTGAGAACTGATGCAAAGAAATGGGAACAAGTGCACCCCTGAACTGAAGATAAACTGTACCTAAGACAACCAAGATGATGCGATGATGGTAGTCAGATGACCAATTTGAAGATGAGTGTTAGAGATGACTGTACTGTTTCTGCATGTAACCCCCTCCCCCAACTCTGTCTATAAAAGCTCTCCCCCGCTGCTTGTCAGGGGGTGAGTTGGCCTTTGGATAGTTGTCTGCCACCCTCCCCGCCCCAGTTGCCGGCATCTGAAATAAACAAACTTTCCTTTCCACCAACCTGGCCTGTTTACTGTCTTCTGAGTGGTGAGCAGCCGGACCTCTCAGTGCACACCTTTGGTAACACTACTCCTGCCAGTACCACCCCTTGGCTGACGCAGCTGGAAGGCAGACAAGGGGGCAGGGTTGAACTCAGTGCAGGGCCAGGGAAGAGCCAGGAGTGGATCTGCAGACACCCTGGGCTGAGACTAACATAGCCTCATCCCTGGGCTTCCAGCCCCAGCTTGTTCACCATCTACATACCGGATGTGACTCATCACGTCTTACTTGAATCTTCTTCCCACAAAACACGTTCCTCCTCCCAGCTTTCTTATTTCTATCAGTGGTCCCTGATTCTCCAAGAGACAGGCTGAAACCTTCCAGCAAAGCCTCTGACTCCTCCCTCCCTCTCCTCCTTCCTCCACGTGGTGTCAGTTTTCAGGTCCAAAAGATTCTTGATGAAAATACGCACAGATCCTCCCCTTTCCTCACACCTAATTCAGATCTCTTTTGCTTGTTTTTTGTATGTGTGTGTGGCATGTGGGCTTTCTCTAGTTGTGGCACACAGATGTACTTGCCCCACGGCATGTGGGAGTTTAGTACCCACACCAGGAATCAAACCTCTGTCCCCTGCACTGGGAGGTGGATTCGCAACCTCTGGACCACCAGGGAAGTCCCTTGTCTGGCTTCTAACAAGAGCTTCTTCGCTGGGTTCCCTGCTTCCGTTAACCTTTTCCTGATTCATGCTACACCACAGCCTGCCATCACCAGTGAATCAAAGATGGCTTTTTCTACCCTGCAGCCTTATTGCCCCACCACAGGCTCACTCAAACCTCATGACTTAACAGCCTCCCCCCAGTTCCCCTAGGATGTCCTGTGCTCTCTCCTTCTGAGCCTTGGGTCATCCTGCCGGTTATCTGGAATGCCACTTGCTCTTTGCCTCTCCCCCAGTGGAAACCCCACCCAACCATGCAGCTCCACACTGATGTAAATCTTAGGGAATGAAATCTTAATAGCAGATTCCAAAAGCCTTAAAAATGTGCAATTCTACTACTGAGAATCAGGCCTAGAACATCATCAGGAATATGGCCAGAGAGGCTCATTGGAGCATTTGCTTATTAATAAAAGACTGTAAACAATCCAGGTATCCAACATGGAAGGTAATGGTTCCATAAACTAAGGAAACAGCCATTGAATGAGATTTTATGCATCTATTAAAAGTGAAAATTGGGGGATTTCCCTGATAGTCCGGTGGCCAAGACTCTGAACTCCCAATCTTGGCAGCCCAGCTTTGATCCCTAGTCAAGGATCTAGATCCCACATGCCTAAAAGAAGACAGGAATCCTGCAGGCCACCAGTAAGACCCAGTGCAACCAAATAAATGAATTGTTTTTTTTAAAAAAATGATAAATGTAATCATATAGGGAAATGCTCATATTATATATGTGGGGAAAAAGCAGATTATAAACTCATATTTTATAAATTATGTATACACATGTACAACAACACATCATCTTTATCAAGCACTTGGTTGGTACCAGGTACTGTCCCGAGTGATTTACATGTGTTTATTCATTTAACCCATACAACAACCCTGCAAGGTAATAAATGAGGAAACTGAGATACAGAAAGGTGAAGTGACTGCCCCAGGTCACACAGCTAGTGGGTGTCAGAAGGAAGTACAGGCAGCCCAGAGCCTGTGCACTGAGCTGCGCCGTCTCCCACGAGCCGTGGAACTCCAGCCTTCTTTAAACAGGCAAATTTAAATATTCTGCGGCAGATGATACTACCTTAAAACCGAACAAGTACGATAAATGTTGGGATGTGATACGGAACAGTATCACAAGACAATTCCTTTTTTTTGTTCCCTTGTTTTTTAATTTTGTTTTACAAGAGAATTCTTTTTGAAGGTTGTTTTTTGGTTTTAAAGCTTATATACTACATATGCCTGGAAAAAAATCTAGAACAATATCCATCACAACTTTAACAATAACTTTCCCAGGATGGCAGTATTATTGTTGTTTCTTTCTTTTTTTTACTACCTTTAGTTTTTCTTCAAAATCTACAATATGTATATATTATTAGTTTACTAGTGTTTGGTTTTAAAAACAATATATGATCCAATTAGGGCAGCAGCTGTGCCACACTGGTGTCTCTATCCCCAATATCTAACACAGTAAGTGGCACAGAGTAGGTGCTCAGTAAAAGTGAACTGAATGTCCTTTAACGTTATAGATCCTGCCTCCTGGACAGTCACCCTCTAAAGGGATTTCAGGACAATGTGAATCCACAGAGTCCAAGGATATGAAATGACAGCGGGCAATTTTCACAGGAAAGAGGCCTCTAAGTACAGGAAATCATTTCAACGCTGCATTCTTAGGAATCGGTAACCACTTTTCTCTTGGAAACTAAGCATTTTGAGTGATTTATTACAAATTTACAATGACAGTTGTGAACACCAGTTGGCTTTTCTTTTCTTTTCTTTTTTGGCGTGAGGAAAGAGTCTGTTGATTGCCTTGCTGCTCAAAATAAAATAAAAGGGGGAAATAAAAGCTAACCCTTGCCATGGCAGGTAGAATAATGGCCCCCCAAAGACAGCCACATCTTAATCCCTGGAACCCGTGACCTTACTTTATATGCAAAAGGAATTAAGATTACAGATGGAATTAAGATTTTAACTAGCCAACCTTAAAGTGGAGAGATGATCCTGGATTATCCGGGTGGGCCTAATTTAACCATAAAGGTCCTAAGTGGAAGAGGGAGGCAGAAGAAAGTAAGACTGAGAGATGCTAATATGCCCAACCTTGCTGGCTGTGGAAATACAGGAATAAGGCTAAGAACCAAGGATGCAGGCCAGCTCTAGAAACTGGAAAAGACCAGGGAACAGATTCTCCCCTAGGGCCTCAGAAAGAAACTCAGCCACACCTTATGTTGATTTTGGCCTAGAGGGACTGGAAGATTAAAAATGTGCTCTTTAAGCCACTAAATTAACACATCCACCAAAAAAAGCCAAAATTCTGGTAATAAATGTGCACTAAAAAAGTCTTGAATTGAATGAAAGCAACCAGTTAAAACTGCTTGCTGAAACTATTTTTAAAGAAAGAATGATCACTTCTTTTAGGGGAAATTTCTCCCTAAGAAATCCTATCCAACCTTCAGTCAGTAAATTCAGTCACTCAGTCATGTCTGACTCTTTGCAACCCCAAGGACTGCAGCACACCGGGCCTCCCTGTCCATCACCAACACTCAGAGTTTACTCAAACTCATGTTCATTGAGTCGGTGATGCCATCTAACCATCTCATCCTCTGTTGTCCCCTTCTCCTCCTGCCTTCAATCTTTCCCAGCATCAGGGTCTTTTGAAATGAGTCAGTTCTCATCAAAGAACTGGCCAAAATATTGAAGTTTCAGCTTCAGCATCAGTCCTTCCAATGAATATTCAGGACTGATTTCCTTTAGGATGGACTGGTTGGATCTCCTTGCAGTCCAAGGGACTCTCAAGAGTCTTCTCCAACACCACAGTTCAAAAGCATCAATTCTTCAGCACTCAGCTTTCTTTATAGTCCAACTCTCACATCTCACTTAAAGGATGCTTACTTCTTGGAAGAAAAGTTATGACCGACCTAGATAGCCTATTAAAAAGCAGAGACATTACTTGGCCAACAAAGGTCTGTCTAGTCAAGGCTGTGGTTTTTCCAGTAGTCAAGTATGGATATAAGAGTTGGACCCAAACTTCAAGGTCCAGGTCAAATTCCACCTCCCCCAGGAAGCCTCCCAGATGCCTTACCCTTGGTCAGTTTCTTCTCCCACGGCCTTAACACTGCACCCAGATTCTATGCCTCAGAGGAATCCATGTCATATTCTCCCTGTGGTTCAGGGGCCCCAGCTGGTGAGTGTTGATTGTTTAGGAACACTCAGTCATCTTTCCTCACCAAGGTACCTCTAGGCTGTATATCCCCACTCCCTCTCTCAGGGCACAGTGGGAAGAACTCCCTGCCGCACCAGCTCTAAAGATCACTGTTCCATATCTGAAACGTGGGTGCTTCCTCATGACCTCCATTTCTATCCTTACCATATAGGAGGAAGGTATAAGCAGATATGATAGGGAAGACATGCCCCGAGAAAGAGAACTGGGCATGACTGTCTTGACATAAGAGAAGCCATTTTGTGACCTAAGCCTGGCCACAATGCTTGTCCTTGAACAGGTCTCAGTAATCAACGATCTTAAGAGAAGTAAGGGAGTGTAGGAACAAAGGAAAAGCCCTCAAGAAACAATAGTTCAGATAAAACAGAGTCCTAGTTCTTCCTCAAGGGGTATGTGTAAACAATCTGACAGGGAGTTCTGCCAGAACTAAGGCTTCCACCCAGGTGGAGGATGGGATGATGTTGACCTTCCCTTATCTTCAAGGTTTCAAACGACTAAAACTTAGATTCTGTCATCATTAGCCCCAATTCTATGCAGAATTTTCCTCTGTGCAAGCCCCCTTCATGAACATACCTGTATCCTTTCTTACATGCTACAAATAATAAATCCTTCCTTCTCTGAATTTTTGGCTTGGTTGTGTCTTTTGACTTGGCACTGATGAGAGGTGAAGCCAGTTTTCCTGTAAGGGGCCAGGTAAATGAAGTAACCCAGGAAAGAGAGGCTGGGCCTGGGTGGACCTGTGTGGTTCTGAGTGGAATGGACTGGGAGGTCATGTGGCTCTGTGGTAGGGAATGGGAGCATGGGAGGTGTGGAGGGTTGCTGAATCTGGATGGCCCCAGGGCTAGGGACAGGAGAGGCCCCCTCCAGCCACTCCTCAATAGCAGCTTCCAGAATTATTCTCCAAAATGTGAAGCTGAGCTTGTCTCTCTCCTGCTTATCCCACAGACAAACCCTCCTGGTTGGAGTCAAGCTCTTTATCAGGGTGACCCAGCCCTGCTAGCCTCTCCAGCCTTCTCTACCAAGCATCCCTGTCTCCCACCCGGCGGGGTCCAGTCCCGCTGCACAGCTGCCTTCCCAAGCAAGTCCTTCTCCCACATGTTCTGCTCCCTCCACACACACTGCCCCCTCATCTAGAACATTCTTCCCTAGCCCTGGCGGCTCCCCTGAAAGCCACGTGGTCCACCCAGGAGGCTGGGACTCCTCCCCTGTGCTCCCAGTTCCTTTGTGCCTCTTGATCCATCAGGCTCAACCTCACAGGCCCTGCTATTGCTTATCTTTTATTTTACAGGCTGTAAGCTCACTCCCACAGCATCAACTCTAGAACGGTGGCTCCACCTAAGAGATGCTGGAGCCCCTGACAACCCCCATGTTCTCCTCTCCTACCGTATGTCACGGGGGGCTGATGGGTCCCCAGAGCTAGCATGGTACCAGGCACAGAGTGGGGCTTAGTACCATCATAAATTATCTGTCTCATGAGGAGTGTCGTAGGCAATGGGGTTCTTTGTGGCCTAGAGACCAACCCAGAGCTCTTCCTCCTGCCAAAAGTCAGAGCTGAATAAAGTCCCTCTTCCTCAAAGACAGCCTGCAGAGGCCACAGAGCCGAGAGAGGCAGCTAAGCTAAGTGCCTCAGAATCCACCAGCATCCTTCCCGGGGGTGGACAATACACAGTCTGCTGAGCAGAAAGACCCAGGCTCATAACCCAGCTCTGCTGCTAATAGACTCCCGCTCCCTTATCTGAAATGCGGAAGTGATGCTTCCTTCAGAAGAGTATCCCAAAGACTAAATCAGCATACAACTCTAAAGCTGATGGCAAGCAGCACCCTGTGGGACTTACAGGAACGGAGGCCTTTATGTCCATCCTTTCTTATAGGCCAGACCCAGGCTCCATGACCTTCTCTTGGTTCCAACTGTCAGAACAGTTGCCAATTAAGGAAGGAACAGCAACAAAACCACCTAAGGCAAGATTAAAGGGACCATAGAAGCTTATCAAGATAAGGAGACTGGATCACCTAAGACCTTTTCTCAGTAGTATCCGACTCCTTGTGACCCCATGAACTGCAAAACACCAGGCTTCCCTGTCCTTCACCATCACCGTGTCCACTGAGTCGGTGATGCCATCCAACCGTCTCATCCTCTGTCGTCCCCGTCTCCTCCTGCCCTCAATCTTTCTCAACATTAGGGTCTTTTCCAATGAGTCAGCTCTTCGCATCAGGTGACCAAAGTACTGGGGCTTCAGCTTCAGCATCAGTCCTTCCAATGAATATTCAGGGTTGATTTCCTTTAGGATTGACTGGTTTGATCTCCTTGCTGTCTAAGAGACTCTCAGGAGTCTTCTTCAGCACCACAGTTTGAAAGCATCGATTCTTCCGTGCTCACCTTTCTTTATGGTCCTGCTCTCACACCCGTACGTGACTACTAGAAATACTGTAGCTTTGACTATATGGACCTTTGTCCTGCACACACCCTAATCTTGCCAGCAACCTCACCCTTTTGAAACTTTGCAGAAGAAGAAATGAAGACTGTTACTGCGTTGATGCTTATCACATACCCCTGCCTGACTATGTAACCTCTCTTGACTCATCAGGGAGGGGGACACAGTTCTTGAGGCCCTAGCCTCAAGATCCCCTTTTGCCAGGCAAAGTAGTAAAGCCACTCTTTCCTTCTCCTCAGTAATTCTGTCTCTATATTTTTGTTTGGCATGGTGCACAGAGAGCCAAGATTTTGGCAAAAAGTGAGGGCTGTTCATACATGGAGAGCCTAGTCAATTGTAAGAGCTGATTTCTAGATTTTTCTTTCAAAAAAGAGATTTGTCTAATGTTAGATATTGTAACCAAAAAAAAAAGTGACCATCTCACTGTAAACGGAGTGTGGACACTGCCCTCTCCAACATCACCCTTACTCTTACTGTCAAGTCTGGCAGTGCCTTGCTGTCTTTATGGGCCTCCATCTCCAGGCACAGATGACCACCCCTTTCTCCTCTAAGCAACCCTTCTATTGGCTTCCTGGGTCCTCCCCATCTCTTGCGGTTCTATCCCACAGCACTTACCTGATTTCTCTTCCCCCACCATCCCTGAAGTCTGTGGTCCCCAAAGTCTGCCTCCACCCCCTTCTCTCTTTGCCTTGAGCAGGAAATGATGCTCACAGCTTTGTATTTTGTCCGAGAGTCCTAGACCTCTACATCCGATTCCTTCCTCAGCAGCTCTTAAGAGATGATCCAGAGGAGGCCTGAACGAAATTCCCCCCTGAGCTTCTCCTTACTTCCCAGATTCCCTGAATCTGCCTACCTGGGCATCCTTCTAGTCACTCCTACACACACACACACACACACACACTAGAGTAACCAGGGGCTCTACTGGATTTCTCTGTGCACCTCTGTAAGTCCCAAACCCCATGCACATGACAGGTGATTCTTGGACAGATTTAAATTCCAGGGTCCCTGAAATAGGAACAATCTCTAACTGCCTTCCTATACCAGGGACCGTAGGACACCCTCTGTGCCAGGCAGTGACTCAGTCCCTCCCCTATGGACTCAGGAGTGGCCTGCAGCAACCCAGGCCAGCATGCCAGTCCTATCAATTTCAATCCCAGGTAGATAATCTATCTGGGATGGAAGGAAAATTCATGTTCCTTGGGCACATCTAATCTGTTCCTGTCACTCACCCTTGCCTGAACTTCGTGACTCTCGGGAATAGGGCAGAAAGAAGGAAGGACCAACTAGGTGCCTCCTTTTATGCAGGGGAAGAAAACCTCCAGGTCTTCAGGAAAGCAAGGTCAAGCTCGGTCCAGATCCCTAGTCCCCCAACTCTCAGGCTGGAGCAGACAGGCAGCAGGCGAGAGCAGTGGTGGGCTCCATCTAACATCTGCTGCTGTCTGTTACTGTGCTCAAAGGTCATTTTGGAGGTGGCAGGATTTTCTGCTTGACCTGTTAAGATCCTGGGAGAGAGAGAGGAGGAGGAGCACAGGAAGGTAGGCAGGGCCTCCAAAGCTGTCTTTGGGACATTCCAGGCCTGCAGGAGCTGTCCTGCCAGGGAAAGAATTAGGTGCTGCTAAGCCTCCTACCTCCCACCCGATCCCAGCTCTCAGAGCCTCAGGAGACACTACCCTTCAAGGGGTATTCTCCCCAGAGGGTCATCATGGCCAACAAGAAGGGGTGCTGGAAGTGGGCTATTGTCGGCGGTGTCAGTGCGGCTGTGGTATTCGCCATCGCGATGGTCCTGGGCTTCTCGCTGCAGAAGAACACCACCTTGCCAGGTAGGAGCACCCAGTCATGCCATCTGCTTGGCTTCCTCCATCCCTCACTCTTTGCCCCCATAAGGTTCTGTTCCCATCGACAGACCTGATGGCCTCCGCTCTCCTCCCTGTTGTTGTTCAGTTGCTAAGTCGTGTCCAGCTCTTTGTGACCCCATGGACTGTAGCACGCCAGGCTTTCCTGTCCTTCACCACCACCATGTCCGTTGAGTCGGTAATGCCATCCAACCGTCTCATCCTCTGTTGCCCCCTTCTCTTCCTGCCCTCAACCTTTCCCAGCATCAGAGTCTTTTCTAGTGAGTCGGCTCTTCTCATCAGGTGGCCAAAATATTGGCGTTTCAGCTTCAGCATCAGTCCTTCCAATGAGTATTCAAGGTTGGTTTCCTTCAGGATTGACTTATCCTCCATCCACAGCTCTACTTGCCCCACCAAGATTTGATCTCCAATAAACAGTCTCGTTAGCTTTGTTTCCCTTCCTCTTTACCAGGCTTCAGCTATCCTTCCATGCTCCTGGATGAACACTTATTATTGGAGGGCCATGCAGGCATCACACTCAGTGGACTGAGCTGAACTTACCCTCACATCCCTGCACCCTCTCCTGCTGAAGGGCCTTCCATCCACATGGGGACCTCCTTCTGTCTCATGCCTGTATCTTCAGTCCTGTGCCTCGAGGCTTCTTCCTTCCCATCCTCTATCTCCATTCCCTGCTCACCCTAACCTCTCAGCTCCCCCTCTCCTGCTGCACCCCTGCCTCAGCCCACCCCTTCCCACACAATCTCAGCCACCAGCCTGCTCTCGCCAATCCATGCTCGCCCTGCCACTAAGGAGCACTTTCTAAACACAAACTTGTTTGCTATCTCCAGCACATACCCCATTTTTTTTTTTTTTTGCCGGCACCCAGGGAATACCAGACCACCTTACCTGCCTCCTGAGAAATCTGTATGCAGGTCAAGTAGCAACAGTTAGAACTGGACATGGAAAAACAAATAGACTGGTTCCAAATTGGAAAAAGATTACATCAAGGCTGTATGTTGTCACTGTGCTTATTTAACTTATATGCAGAGTACATCTTGTGAAATGCCAGGCTGGATGAAGCACAAGCTGGAATCAAGATTGCTGGGAGAAATATCAATAACCTCAGACACACAGATGACACCATCCTTATAGCAGAAAGCAAAGAACTAAGGAGCTTCTTGGTGAAAGTGAAAGAGGAGAGTGAAAAAGTTGGCTTAAAACTCAACATTCAGAAAACTAAGATCATGGCATCTGGTCCCATCACTTCATGGCAAATAGATGGGGAAACAGTGGGAACAGTGGCTGACTTTATTTTTGGTGGCTCCAAAATCACTGCAGATGGTGACTGCAGCCATAAAACTAAAAAATGCTTGCTCCTTGGATGAAAAGCTATGACCAACCTAGACAGCATATTAAAAAGCAGAGACATTACTTTGCCAACAAAGGTCCACCTAGTCAAGGCTATGGTTTTTCCAGTAGTCATGTATGGATGTGAGAGTTAGACCATAAAGAAAGCTGAGTGCAGAAGAATTGATGCTTTTGAACTGTGGTGTTGGAGAAGATTCTTGAGAGTCCTTTGGACTGCAAGGAGATCAAACCAATCAATCCTAAAACTCCAATACTTTGGCCACCTGATGTGAAGAACTGACTCATTTGAAAAGACCCTGATGCTGGGAAAGATTGAAGGCAGGAGGAGAAGGGGACGACAGAGGATGAGATGGTTGGATGGCATCACCGACTCAATGGACATGAGTTTGAGCAAGTTCCGGGAGTTGGTGATGGACAAGGAAGCCTAGCATGCTGCAGTCTATGGGGTCTCAAAGAGTCAGACACGTCTGAGTGACTGACTGAACTGAGGGTCATTTACAGCTGGATCACAGGCCTCTTTTCCAATCTTGTCCTATCTCATTTCTCTGTATCTGTACCAGAGCAATGGCCATTCTTTTATGCAACCACACATTTCCTATGACCATACCTTTGCTTATACTTTTCCTCTCTGTCTGGAATAACCTAGTCCCCTCTTTTGGTTAAATTTACACACCCATCCTTCTAGGTCTCCCTCAAATATTCCCTTATCAGTGAACTTTCCAATGTCCCCAGGCTGGCCCAGAGCATCCTTGTGCTCAGGACCCCACATGTTTCTCTCTCCTGGCACTGACGACTCTGGGGTCCACTGTCTATGCTAGACGGCAGGCTGGACATGGCCCCAGGGCCCAGAGAGGGTTAGTAGGATGTACAGACAAGAGCCTTGGGCTTGGGCAAGAACTGATGCTAACGGCCTCCTTGGCCTTGATTCCAGGCTGTGAACAGGATGGGACCTGCCGCTCTGACGCAGACATGCTGGACTACCTGCTAAGCTTGGGTCAGATCAGCCAGAGGGATGGCCTGCTGGTCACCTGGTACCACCGTGCCAACAGCAAGGAGCAGATGAAGGCTGCCCTCAGCAGTAAGTCCAGTTGCCAGGATGGGGCAGGCTGGGGCAGAGGCGGAGAAGATGGAGGGAGAGTGGAGGCGAGGCTCACAGCATTACCTGTGAGGTAGCATTAAGATGGGTATGGCCGCGTTCTTGCCATCATCCACTTGAGAAAGTGAGGCTTCACTGGTTATGTGACTGGCTCAGGTTGTAGGGCGATGTCTGGGTCCAAGGTCACATCCTGCTCTCCCTCCCAGGCCTTGCCAGGAGACAACTTGCCTGCTAAGGAGGCCTTTGCTCTCAAATCTGAGGAACCAGAAGATGTGTTTGAATTCTAGCACTACCAAAACGAGTGTAAAAGTCTGAGCGAATTATCTTAATATAACTCCTGAGCCTCCGATCCACAGTGATGATGGCAACCAGTCAGCCACACCCCCTGTGGGGACACACACACTCAGTTACACTGGGGCTCCTGGTACCAAAAGCTGCCTGTTTTGTGGGTGCCATCCCTCAGAAGAAAAATGGGGGCTCAGAAAAGTTAAGTGACTTAACCGAAATTCACAGTAAGGTCACAATGTTTGAAAGTGGCTAAGCCAACATTGTGGGTTTCCATGGTGGTTTGGTGGTAAAGAATCCACCTGCCAATGCAAGAGATGCAGGTTTGATCCCTTGGTTGGGAAGATCCCCTGGACAAGGAAATGGCAAGCCACTCCAGTATTCTTGCCTGGGAAATCCCATAGACAGAAGAGCCTGGTGGGCTACAGCCCATGGAGTATCAAGAGTCAGATACGACTTAGTGACTAAACAATGACAACAAGCCAGCATCAGAAACCCCATACTCTGAATCACTGCATCATGCCTGGCCCAGTTCAGCAGGGGAGACCAGTTTTTCAGCACTGTGGGAAAGCTCGTTAAATCATGTTCACGAACGTGCTTGTTAATTCTAAAGCAGTGACTATTTGAGATGGAAAGAAGGGTCCCCAGTTTGAGCATGCTTCAGAAGAGAGTTTCAGATTCAGTGGCTCTGGGGTGGGGCCTGAGAATTTGCATGGCGCAGATGTTGCTGACCCCGAGATCACACCTTGAGAACCACTGCTCTACTTTTAGAAAAGTGAGATCCTGAATGGGAGAGGGTCTTGTCCATGGTCACACAGTAGGTCTGAAGCAGAATAAGACCCAGGCTCAAGGCCTCTGACTCTTACCTCCTTCAGAGTCACCAAGGCCTGGGAGTAAGTGACTGGGGAAGGATTGCTGAATGAATGAATGAGTCCTTAGAAAGACCTCCTGGAGGAGGCAGGCTTGGTCATCAGCAAAGGGGAAGGCATCGCAGGCTGGGTGGAGCCAGTTTGCTGCTGCTTCAGGATTGGGAGACCAATGGTCAGATTTCAGTGATAAGGCGGAGAGAGAATTCCCTGGCAAGAGGGAGAACTCTTATCTGGGAGATAAGGCCTGAGGGAAGGCAAAGAGGCTCTGCCAGCCTCAGGCTCATCTCAGGTAAGTCCTGGCACAGCAGATAAGGATCAGGCCCCACCAAGTTGTGACCTTGGCCAAGAAGAAAGCTAAGGGCCCCAACCAAGCAGTGCCCAACAGCATGGAGCATGCTGAGGCGCCTGTCAGTATAGCCACAGGGGTGGGAAGGACCCAAGGCCCAGTTTCCCCGCTGCAGGTCCTGCTAGGTCCCCAGGGTAGGTCTATGGGAGGAGGGTGGCTCCACAGCTGGGGTAGGGATCCTGAGGGGAAGCAATGGTAGGCCAGAGTTAGACTGGTGAAGTCACACCGGACATCTACGTGGATGGGAGGGGCCAGAGCAAAGGCTTGGGAGGCAGACAGAAGTGGGCTCAAATTCTACATTTCACCATTTACCAAAGGAGTGGTTTGGGACAAGTGACTTCACCCATCTGCAGCTCAGTTTTTCCTCTGCCAAATGTGGACTGGTAGGATGAAAGCAGGGCACTTTTGGTCATGAAAGAGGTCATTATTAGTAATTATGCTGAAGCAAATGGGGACATGTGATCACCCTAGTTGAGTGAGTTAATTGTCAAGTAAAAAAGATGCACAACTTGAGAGCTGCAAGTGTTCGAGTCCTATTTTGGTCACCACAACTGTTAAATAAAAAGATGCACAATTTAAGAGTTATGAGTTAAGTTTTATCTGGAGCAAAATCAGGACTGCAGCCTGGGAGGCATCACCTCATATAGCTCTGAGAGACTGCTCCAAAGAAGTAGTGGGGGAAGGTCAACATAAAAGATTTTGGTGAAGGGGGAGTTGAATGCAACCAAATGCTTACTTTACAAGAGGTTTTCTCCTAGTCACGAGGATCTGATGTCATCATGAAGGGATTTAGTGCTTTTGTAGATATGAGGAGATGAAAGGAAAAATACCCACCTATCTAAAGACCTGTCAAACCACGCTCCCGGAGCACAGAGTAGCTCACTCCACCCTGAACTCCCTCAGCGGGTGTTGAAGGGTCACCAGCTGCAGCAGCACCGGATTCAATCTCCACAGAAGCAGAGGGCAAGTGCCCTTGCTGTTCAGTCAGCGTCAAAGCTCTTGGCAAGTGCCGATTTAGAGTTGACAGTGCCCCCTTGTGGTCATAAACCAACCATACTTGGTGGTGGTTTCCTCTCCAAGCCTTGAGACCCCACGGACTGTAGCCTGCTAGGCTCCTCTCCTCTGTCCATGGGATTCTCTAGGCAAGAATACTGGAGCGGGTTGCCATTTCCTTCTCCAGGGGATCTTCCCGACCCAGGGATTGAACCCAGATCTCCTGCATTGCAGGCAGATTCTTTACTGACTGAGGAAACTTGGGAAGGCATTTCATGACCATTTTGTCCTGTACTGCTGCTGCTGCTACTGCTGCTAAGTCGCTTCAGTCGTGTCCGACTCTGTGTGACCCCAGAGATGGCAGCCCACCAGGGTCCCCCATCCCTGGGATTCTCCAGGCAAGAACACTGGAGTGTGTTGCTAGGAAGGCCCATTCCCGATTCTGAAGGTTTTTGTTGATAGGCCACTCAATGAGCTATTATTGGACTAGGTCCTAATAGTCAAAGATCTCTGGACATCTATCTTCTAGTTTTGGTCCAAAAAAGTAAGATTCCCTCTCATTGCATCTTCCTATATCTAGAGTTACACTATTATGATCATTGATCACATATCAAGCTACACATTTGATCAACTGTTTCAAGTTTAGTCAACATTATTTTCGTTGGAGGCTCAGTCATACACTTGGTAATACAAGAAACAATAATCTTGTAAAACAGGCAAAATGCAAATAATACAACTAACAACATTAGCAGAATTATAAATAAATATTTCAGCCATGAGCCTCTTGCACCAAACCAGTTTTTTTTTTTCCAAACCAGTTTTATAAAAGATTATCAAGAATAGGGAATGAATCACTTAAGGCAGAAATCTGATTCTTCTTGTGGTTCATCAAAGGTGTTACATTAAAGGATTCATCAGGTATGAAAACACAGCATTCAGTTTGAATTATGGCACAGGTACCTCCCTGAAATGCTGCAATGATGTCAACAGCCGAGGGTTTTGTAGTACCACCTTTCTCATCATTGAGACCTCAGGGTTCAATAGGCTAATAATCTGGTTACTATCATTTGAAGTTTGTTGAGTGAAAGTTGTTAAGGCTTCAATATGATCAATTACACCCTCCAATCCCATTGAAGTCATGAAAAATAGCTGCTAAATGATCATACCAGTAGAATACAGATGTCTTGACTTATTGAGCTTGCATCAATGTTAGATTGGCTTGAGCTACCTCTAATTTGTTGTGTATATATCCTTGAGTTCATGGTAATCCCAGGCTACACCTTCCTATCCATTCCAGACGCCAAAGCCATTAATTAAAACCCCAAATCCACCAAGTCCCATATCAGTCACTCTCTCTAAGGGTAATAGTAGGCATAATTCATAAAGCACCCAGCCTAGTTTCATAATATTACTAGGTTGATTATCCTTAGAGGAGCTTTTAAACTTAAGTGACCATAGCTTGGTGTTAACCATATAGATCCATCCCATAATTGTGCGAGTTTTCCTTTTAGTAGACAAGAGGTTACAATTTTTGATTGAGACTTAGCTTGCCATTCTAATTGGAGTTTGAGTGACCCTAAGAGAAAACTTAAATCTATGGCCAGGGTCAGAGCAGGTATTATTAACTGGCCAGGTGAGAGGATCCCATACAGTAATATCATGAATAGATAGAACAGGACTAAATTATTTTCTAAAATAAATTTGCTAGGGGGTATCCAGTCAGAGCCCTGAAGGGGAAAAATCCACCAAGGTAATCCAGAAGTATTAGACACAGGTAACTGGCCACAAATCCAACAGTTGGATTGAGTTTTAAACTAGCATAGAATCATGTCCATGATAGAAAACATTTGATTTATAGGCAAAGGTCCAAGAAGTCAAGAAAACATTATAACTGATCATATGAATCAGGTCCAGCATCTTGAGCAAGCTGTCTGCTTCTAGCGTCATTTTCTTTTCATCCTAGGGTACTGCAGCTTCCTCTGATAAAAAAGTCCTTCCATCCACGCAGGAGACAGTTCCTTAAACTATGTCTTTTTCTGGTCTTGGTCACAGTCATGAGGTATCTGATCTTCATTCAAAGATAGATTACTGAGATAAGCTTCAGAAACTAATTTAGAGTGTCCTTTAAAAATTCAGTTAAATTTTACATTAATACAGCATAATAGCAAAGAACTACCAGGAAATGAGTCTTAGTAGATACAGACCTCCATTAACAAACTGGAATCTAACAATCATTGAAACATCTTTTTCTCCCTAAATTTACCCTTGTTTTTACCAAATATAACCGAATTAAGACTAGTTTGTTTGTGAAATAGGTGTTCAGTTCAGTTCAGTTCAGTTGCTGAGTCGTGTCCGACTCTTTGCAACCCCATCAACTGCAGCACGCCAGGCCTCCCTGTCCATCACCAACTCCTGGAGTCCACCCAAACCCATGTCCATTGAGTCGATGATGCCATCCAATCATCTCATCCTCTGTCGTCCCCTTCTCCTCCTGCCCTCAATCTTTCCCAGCATCCGGGTCTTTTCCAATGAGTCAGTTCTTCGCATGAGGTGGCCAAAGTACTGGAGTTTCAGCTTCAACATCAGTCCCTCCGATGAACACCCAGGACTGATCTCCTTTAGGATGGACTGGTTGGATCTCCTTGCAGTCCAAGGGACTCTCAAGAGTCTTCTCCAACACCACAGTTCAAAAGCATCAATTCTTTGGTGCTCAACTTTCTTTATAGTCCAATTCTCACATCCATACATGCCACTGGAAAAACCATAGCCTTGATTAGATGGACCTTTGTTGGCAAAGTAATGTCTCTGCTTTTCAATATGCTATCTAGGTCGGTCATAACTTTCCTTCCAAGGAGCAAGCGTCTTTTAATTGCATTGCTACAATCACTATCTGCAGTGATTTTGGAATCCAGAAAAATCAAGTCAGCCACTGTTTCCACTGTTTACCCATCTATCTGCCATGAAGTGATGGGACTGGATGCCATGATCTTAGTTTTCTGAATGTTGAGCTTTAAGCCAACTTTTTCACTCTCCTCTTTTACTTTCATCAAGAGGCTCTTTAGTTCCTCTTCACTTTCTGCCATAAGGGTGGTGTCATCTGCATATCTGAGGTTATTGATATTTCTCCTGGCAATCTTGATTCCAGCTTGTGCTTGTTCCAGCCCAGTGTTTCTCATGATATACTCTGCATAGAAGTTAAATAAGCAGGGTAACAATATACAGCCTTGACGTACTCCTTTTCCTATTTGGAACCAGTCTGTTGTTCCATGTCCAGTTCTGTTGTTTCCTGACCTGGCATATAGGTTTCTTAAAAGGCAGGTCAGGTGGTCTGGCATGCCCATCTCTTTCAGAAGTATCCACAGTTTATTGCGATCTACATAGTCAAAGGCTTTGGCATAGTCAATAAAGCAGAAATAGATGTTTTTCTGGAACTCTCTTGCTTTTTTGATGATCCAGCGGATGTTGGCAATTTGATCTCTGGTTCCTCTGCCTTTTCTAAAACCATCTTGAACATCTGGAAGTTCACAGTTCACGTATTGCTGAAGCCTGGAGTGGTGTCAATAAATTTGGCCTGATGATTTATGTAAGCATAATTGATCATAGGCTTTTTTTTCTTTGCCAAAGCTTTTATAGCATCTCAGACTGAACTTTTAAAATAAAACCTTTCAGAGCTAAGAAAGTCACACCAAAGGCTGATCACAGATTTCACCTTTCACCTAACAGATCTAGGTGGATTCCGCCCTTCTCAAGGTCTCCAAAATTCCTTGAGATTTCTGTAGCTGTTATCGATATAACTTTCCTAGCTTATCTGATAAAGTTACTAGAAGCAGAGTTTCCAGTTTCTGGAGGGGTCAGATAGAGAGAAAAGATAAATGTTTCAATTTGTTTCTAAAGTATAATTTTAGCAAATTATTGTCATAATTAATTTGAGGGGAAGGTTTTTCTTGCACCTGGAAAACACAGATTCAAACCAGTAATTTTTCATACAGAAACCACAAAAGTTATTAGCATGTTCGCCAGTTCATTCAGTCCTTTCGTTAACCTTTGTGAAGTCACCAGGTTTTCCATTAGAATCCTTTCATTATTTACCCAGTTCAGAAACTTATATTTATCCAAAAGTCCTTTTTATAAATCTTCTTGAGGAGGAAGCATTTTTGCGAAACTTGGTTAAGTGCTGTGACAACACTTTAAGATAGTAGCTAGAATTATGACTGATAGCATTTACCAAGATATATCAGAACTTTAGGAACTCCATATAGTTTCTAATATATCTAAATTAGTAACATTTACCATACAATATAACCCGAGATTTATTACTCACTTAGCAATACTTCCCATGTGATTCTGTATTCAATATGAATCTAGAATAACATTTGGGATGTTTCAGGGGCCCTCTTAGCTAGAAGCCGAAAGTGCTTCATTTGAATTATTTAGGAAGTTTTGTCGGAGAAGGCAATGGCACCCCACTCCAGTACTCTTGCCTGGAAAATCCCATGGATGGAAGAGCCTGGTGGGCTACACAGTCCATGGGGTCTCTAAGAGTCGGACACGACTGAGCGACTTCACTTTCATTTTTCACTCTCATGCATTGGAGAAGGAAATGGCAACCCACTCCAGTGTTCTTGCCTGGAGAATCCCAGGGACGGGGGAGCCTGGTGGGCTGCCGTCTATGGGGTTGCACAGAGTCGGACACGACTGAAGGGACTTAGCAGCAGGAAGTTTTGTCAACAAATATCAAAAAGGCTTAGAACATTCAGTCAGGTAGGATTATAGGTCACTGTGAAACAGTAACTATTCTACAATGAAGGATTTCAGAACAGATCATTTAAGAGATAAAGAAACTTAAATCTATTACCAAGGCAGTTCAACATCTGAAGATAGAGAAAAGCCAAATTTAAGCTTTTGTACCAGCTTACTTTTAACTTCATTTAAACATAAACTTAATTAAATTTATTTTAAACTTAGTCCTAACCACCCACAAAATTCTTTTCTCGGGGTCTGCTTTCCACAAATCTTCTTATCACTTTCTGTACCCAATACTTTGTTCTCCCATCCTGAAACAGCCACCTGTAAGTCAGACCTACTTGCTTTTCCCTTCATAAAATGCAATTCCATTCCTCACATCTTCTTTGCTGAAAATATACATCCTACTTTCCTTAAGCAACCAAAAACTGACCTTTATATTAGCATTCTGTAGATTGGTGAGCATAAATACCAGTGATTATTTCCAAAAACCTTTTCTTTCTTAGAGAGAACCTTTTAGGAAGGTACCAAACATTATTCATTAATAGTCCCAAATCTCTAGGGGAAAATTAGTGTTCAGTGATAAATGCTTCAAAATCTTATTTTATTTGGAAATGACCTAGCTATTCAATAGACTCCCATTACTTAGTTTAGTATAGCCCTTAGAATTTCTTTTTTTTTTTTTTTTCCCTGAGAAGTGCTTGCTTTTTATTTATTTTTATATGATATTATACATGTTTTAATGCCATTCTCCCAAATCATCCCACCCTCTCCCTCTCCCACAGAGTCCAAAAGACTGTTCTATACATCTGTGTCTCTTTTGCTGTCTCACATACAGGGTTGTTGTTACCATCTTTCTAAATTCCATATATATGCGTTAGTGTACTCTATTGGTGTTTTTCTTTCTGGCTTACTTCACTCTGTATAATAGGCTCTAGTTTCATCCACCTCATTAGAACTGATTCAAATGTATTCTTTTTAATGGCTGAGTAATACTCCATTGTGTATATGTACCACAGCTTTCTTATCCATTCATCTGCTGATAGACATCTAGGTTGCTTCCATGTCCTGGCTATTATAAACAGTGCTGGGATGAACATTGGGGTACATGTGTCTCTTTCAATTCTGGTTTCCTCGGTGTGTATGCCCAGCAGTGGGATTGCTGGGTCATATGGCAGTTCTATTTCCAGTTTTTTAAGGAATCTCCACACGGTTCTCCATAGTTAGCCCTTAGAATTTCAAGTTACCCCAATCTACAGAGTATTTTAGACAGACATTCCTAAAGCATAATTATTCTTAATAGAGTTTATCTAAAAGTTCACCTCATTTATATTTTTTAGAAGTTTTTTTACTTGAGGAATTTCCTTGCTGACAAAATTGTAACAGATATACTATTTAACTTACATTAAACCTAGACACAATGAAAATACTCTGCTTAATGTTAATGTTAGTGACTCTTAGACATGTATATATTAGTTAGATTAATAAACAAACATTAATGCCAGGTATTTAATACTCGATATGCCAGCAAATTTGGAAAACTCAGCAGTGGCCACAGGACTGGAAAAGGTCAGTTTTCATTCCAATCCCAAAGAAAGACAATGTCAAACAATGTTCAAACTACCACACAATTGCACTCATCTCACATGCTAGCAAAGTAATGCTCAAAAGACTCCAAGCAGGCTTCAATAATACGTGAACCGTGAACTTCCAGATGTTCAAGTTGGATTTAGAAAAGGCAGAGGAACCAGAGATCAAATTGCCAACATCCATTGGATCATTGAAAAAAGCAAGAGACTTCCAGAAAAATATTTACTTCTGCTTTATTGACTACACCAAAGCCTTTGACTGTGTGAATCACAATAAACTGTGGAAAATTCTTAAAGAGATGAGAATACCAGACCACCTGACCTGCCTCCTGAGAAATCTGTATGCAAGTCAAGAAGCAACAGTTAGAACTGTACATGGAACAACAGACTGGTTCCAAATTGGGAAACGAGTACGTCAAGGCTGTATGTTGTTACCCTGCTTATTCAACTTATTTGCAGAGTACATCTTGTGAAATGCCAGGCTGGATGAAGCACAGGCTGGAATCAAGATTTCTGGGAGGAATATCAATAACCTCAGATATGCAGATAACATCACCCTTATGGAAGAAAGTAAAGAAGAACTAAAGAGCCTCTTGATGAAAGTAAAAGAGGAGAGTGAAAAAGTTGGCTTAAAGCTCAACATTCAGAAAACTAAGATCATGGCATCTGGTCCCATCACTTCATGGAAAATAGATGGCAAAACAATGGAAACAGTGGCTGACTTTATTTTTGGGCTCCAAAATCACTGCAGACAGTGACTGCAGCCATGAAATTAAAAGACGCTTGCTCCTTGGAAGAAAAGCTATGACTAACCTAGACAGCATATTAAAAAGCAGAGACATTACTTTGTCAGCAAAGGTCCATCTAGTCAAAACTATGTTTTTTCCAATAGTCATGTATAGATATGACAGTTAGACTATAAAGAAAGCTGAGTGCCAAAGAATTGATGCTTTTGAACTGTGGTGTTGGAGAAGACTCTTGAGAGTCCCTTGGACTACAAGGAGATCCAACTAGTCAATCCTAAAGGAAATCAGTCCTGAATATTCACTGGAAAGACTGATGCTGAAGCTGAAACTCCAGTACTTTGGCCACCTGATGTGAAGAACTGATTCATTGAAAAAGACCCTGATGCTGGGAAAGATCGAAGGCGAGAGGAGAAGGGGATGACAGAGGATGAGATGGTTGGATAGCATCACCAACTCAATGGACATGAGTTTGAGTAAGCTCTGGGAGTTAGTGATGGACAGGGAAGCCTGGCGTGCTGCAGTCCCTGGGGTCAAAAAGACTGAGCGACTGAACTGAACTGTACTGATTTAATACTGAATATTTCCCAGTTCATGTGAACTTGAAATTCTTTTAGGTTGATTTATCTCTTATTTAGAATTGCTTGATTTGTAAGCGCTTACTTTTTTTTAAGTTATGACAAAGCTAGACAGTGTATTGAAAAGCAGAGACACTACTCTGCTCTTAAAGGTTCTTACAGTCAAGGCTGTGGTCTTCCAGTGATCACATACACTTGTGAGAGCTGGACCATGAAGAAGGCAGAGTGACAAAGAATTGATGCCTTCAGACTGTGGTGCTGGAAAAGACTCCTGAGAGTCCCTTGGAGAGTCTCCTTGGACAGCAAGGAGATCAAACCAATCAATCTTAAGGGAAATCAACCCTGAATACTCATTGGACCATGGGGTCGCAAAGACTCGGACATGACTGAAGGGCTGAACAACAAAAATGGTTTTTCCAGTAGTCATGTATGGATGTGAGAGTGGGATCATGAAGAGGGTCGAGTGCCAAAGAATTGATGCTTTTGAACTATGGTGTTGGAGAAGACTCTTGAGAGTCCCTTGGACTGCAAGGAGATCAAGCCAGTCAATCCTAAAGGAAATCAATCCTGAATATTCATTGGAAGGACTGATGCTGAAGCTCCAAAACTTTGGCTACCTGATATGAAGAGCCAATTCATTAGAAAAGACCCTGATGCTAGGAAAGATTGGAGGCAGGAAGAGAAGGGGACAACAGAGGACAAGATGGTTGGATGGCATCACTGACTCAATGGACATGTTTGAGCAAGCTTCGGGAGATGAAGGACAGGGAAGCCTGGCATGCTGCAGCCCATGGGATTGCAAAGAGTCAGACACTAATGAACAACTGAACAATAATGGATAAGTTATCTAGAAAACTCTGGTCTCAAGGCATAGGAGGAGTTATTTCTCAGGGCAAGAATTCTTAAAGAGATTTTTTTTTAAAGCTTTCTCTGGAGTCTAAAGAATTGTGACCACACTGTCAAAAATCGTCTTTATTTTTCTGTGATCATAGTTTTATAGCCAGAATTTAGACCTGATAGTGCTCAAATTATATGCAGAGTACACCATGAGAAACGCTGGGCTGGAACAAGCACAAGCTGGAATCAAGATTGCTGGGAGAAATAGCAATCACCTCACATATGCAGATGATACCACCCTTATGGCAGAAGTGAAGAGGAACTCAAAGCCTCTTGATGAAAGTGAAAGAGGAGAGTGAAAAAGTTGGCTTAAAGCTCAACATTCAGAAAACGAAGATCATGGCACCCAGTCCCACCACTTCATGGGAAATAGATGGGGAAGCAGTGGAAACAGTGTCAGACTTTATTTTTCTGGGCTCCAAAATCACTGCAGATGGTGATTGCAGGCATGAAATTAAAAGAGGCTTACTCCTTGGAAGGAAAGTTATGACCAACCTAGATAGCATATTGAAAAGCAGAGACATTACTTTGCTAACAAAGGTCCATCTAATCAAGGCTATGGTTTTTCCAGTGGTCATGTATGGATGTGAGAGTTGGACTGTGAAAAAAGCTGAGCACCGAAGAATTGATGCTTTTGAACTGTGGTGTTGGAGAAGACTCTTGAGAGTCCCTTGGACTGCAAGGAGATCCAACCAGTCCATTCTGAAGGAGATCAGTCCTGGGTGTTCATTGGAAGGACTGATGTTGAAGCTGAAACTCCAGTACTTTGGCCACCTCATGCAAAGAGTTGACTCATTGGAAAAGGCCCTGATGCTGGGAGGGATTGGGGGCAGGAGGAGAAGGGGACGACAGAGGATGAGATGGCTGGATGGCATCACTGACTCGATGGACATGAGTTTGGGTAAACTCCGGGAGTTGGTGATGGACAGGGAGGCCTGGCGTGCTGTGATTCATGGGGTGGCAAAGAGTTGGACACGACTGAGCGACTGAACTGAACTGAACTGAACTAAGTGCTCAAATTGGCCCTGATAACAAGGGCAGATTGGTCCCAACAAGGTTTGTTCTTCTGGGGAAGTGGGGGTCTTAGTTTGCTTAGCCCCAGGCTGTTGATTATAGGAGAAAAGTCCTGGACATAAGGGAACTTCAGTCCATTTCCCTATCCTGTGTCAGTAAAGATCTGATATTTTTAGGTCACTTTTCTTGTCATTGGATCATAGCTATAGGTTGACCAGTCATTTGAAATTTTTTTCCAAGGCATTCCCAGGTGGAGTGTAGAACCTTAGAGGAAGCACTTCCCATACAAGCTCAAGCAGTTGGTACCAGATGCCTGCATGCTCAAACCAAACCAGAACCTCACCAGCCAGGAGTCACACTCCAAATAAAATAACAAGGCAAAAGGATGCCCAGAAATCAAAAGCCAAGTGGTAAGAGTGCTCCCAAAAGATGGCAAAGTGGTTGCCCAAAAATCAAAAGTCAAATGGCATAAATGCCAAATGTGACTTCCCAGTCCCACTAGACCTGTGACCTGGCAGAGTCAGTGCTAGCAGCCTTTTTTGGTTCTGATATAGTTTCAAGCAATTTCTTCTTGGTTTCCTGCAAAGAAGTTACTCTATAGTTTCCTTTCTTATACACTTCTAGATACCAAGCAAAGTAGTATGGCCGGCCTTTTCTAATCGTGGGCACAAAAATGCCAATTTTGGAATATCAAAAGAGCCCCAGTTTGGCCATTTTAGGTTGACAACTCTTTTAGTATAATTTCCCCAATTAACAAGGTCCTTGCAAATACCAGCTCCATATGCATTGGACATGAATCTGGCTGGAATGTTAGTCAGAGGTTGGCTTTCTGACACCCCTCTGTTTCTGCGTTTGAGATTCTGTTTTCCACTTTAAGCTGAATTTTTCAGGGATAAAAATCACTGGTGAAATTGTGTGGCGGGCCTGTGAGCTGAACTCCTCCAGGAGTCACCTCAGACTCGTTTTAGCTCCTCTCATGTGCCTTAGATTCTGCCTCCAGCACTCTAAGATGTCTGCTCAGGTTGCTGAATGGCCAGTTCTTAGGTGCAACCCCCAGACGAGCAAGTATTTTAATTAATAGGTGAGTTTCCCTATGGGACCACTGTACTTTTCGAAGACTAGACCTTCACCACTCCCATAAATCTCTCAGTTACCTGAGAAAACCATAGCTGGCCAGTAGAAGCCTTGTCCCTTTTCTTCAGAGCAAAGCTCTCATACATTCTCACTTTTACCCCGACAAAGCCTATAAAGGCAGTCTAACTGAGGGAAAGTGTCAGATCAGCCTCGTACCTAACCACTCAACCAAGACTGCTCAGTTCCCTACAACGGAACAACCTTGGCATCTTTCAGCTGAGCCCTGGGTATTCCTCAAGTTTTTTTCAATCCATGCCCTCTGCCCCAGGGCCTTTTCACTGGATGGATATTCTCTGGCATCTTTCAGCAAGTCTCCCACCCAGTGTCTTTCTACTGTGTGGAAAATTCTTAGTATTTTTCAACAGAGCCCAAGTCAGTGTCTAGATCATGAGTGGGTATACCCCGGATATTTCACCCGGGCCCTCTCCAGTATCTTTCCAGCTGGAAGTGGGCAGGTAACCTGCTCCACAACCAAATAAAACTCAGAATCTCAACCAATAGGGAGATTCGAAAACCAGGAGAGGCTTACCCAAATTCATCTGCACTCCCCGAGGAAGCAGATGGGCTCGAAGGGCCACTCCTGGTACCAAGGCTCCGGTTTCTCGTGGAGTTCAAGCGAGGAGGAACATCCACTCTGGGTCCTTAGTTGGTGGTCATCAGATCAGATCAGATCAGATCAGTCGCTCAGTCGTGTCCGACTCTTTGCAACCCCATGAATCGCAGCATGCCAGGCCTCCCTGTCCATCACCAACTCCCAGAGTTCACTCAGACTCACGTCCATCGAGTCAGTGATGCCATCCAGCCATCTCATCCTCTGTCGTCCCCTTCTCCTCCTGCCCCCAATCCCTCCCAGCATCAGAGTCTTTTCCAATGAGTCAACTCTTCGCATGAGGTGGCCAAAGTACTGACGTTTCAGCTTTAGCATCATTCCTTCCAAAGAAATCCCAGGGCTGATCTCCTTCAGAATGGACTGGTTGGATCTCCTTGTAGTCCAAGGGACTCTCAAGAGTCTTCTCCAACACCACAGTTCAAAAGCATCAATTCTTCAGCACTCAGCCTTCTTCACAGTCCAACTCTCACATCCATACATGACCACTGGAAAAACCATAGCCTTGACTAGACGAACCTTTATTGGCAAAGTAATGTCTCTGCTTTTCAATATGCTATCTAGGTTGGTCATAACTTTCCTCCCAAGGAGTAAGCGTCTTTTAATTTCATGGCTGCAGTCACCATCTGTAGTGATTTTGGAGCCCAAAAAAATAAAGTCTGACACTGTTTCCACTGTTTCCCCAACTATTTCCCATGAAGTGATGGGACCAGATGCCATGATCTTCGTTTTCTGAATGTTGAGCTTTAAGCCAACTTTTCACTCTCCACTTTCACTTTCATCAGGAGGCTTTTTAGTTCCTCTTCACTTTCTGCCATAAGGGTGGTGTCATCTGCATATCTGAGGTTATTGATATTTCTCCCAGCAATCTTGATTCCAGCTTGTGTTTCTTCCAGTCCGGCGTTTCTCATGATGTACTCTGCATATAAGTTAAATAAACAGGGTGAAAACATATAGCCTTGACGAACTCCTTTTCTTATTTGGAACCAGTCTGTTGTTCCATGTCCAGTTCTAACTGTCTACTAAAAAAGATGCACTACTTGAGAGTTGCGAGTTGTTTTATTTGGGGCAAAATGACGACCGCAGCCGAGAAAGCAGCACCTCAGATAGCTCTGAGAGACTGCTCCAAAGAGGTAGTGGGGGAAGGTCAATATATAAGATTTTGTTGAAGGCGGAGTTCAATGCTATCAAGTGCTTACTTTACAAGAGGTTTTCTCCTAGTCACAAGGATCTGATGTCATCGTGAAGGGATTTAGTGCTTTTCTAGATATGTGAAAGCGTTAGTCACTCAGTCGTGTCTGACTCTTTGCAGCCCCACGGACTGTAGCCCACCAGGCTCCTCTGTCCATGGGATTCTCCAGGCAAGAATACTGGAGTGGGTGGCCATTCCCTTCTCTAGGGGATTTACCCAACCCAGGGATCAAACCCTGGTCTCCTGCATTGCAGGCAGATGCTTTACGATCTGAGCCACCAGGGAAGCATGTCAAATTCCCCTATATGTAAGGATTGGGAACATAAAACCTGTTCCTAAAAATATTTCCCTGATAGCTCAGTTGGTAAAGAATCGCCTGCAATGTGGGAGACCTGGGTTCAATCCCTGGGTTGGGAAGATCCCCTGGAGAAGGGAAAGACTACCCTCTCCAGTATTCTGGCCTGGAGAATTCCATGGACTGTTTAGTCCATGGGGTCGCAAAGAGTCGGACATGACTGGGCGACTTTCACTTCAAAGACTTGTCCCACCAGGTTCCCTGCAGCACAGAGTGCCTCACTCCACGTGAACTCCTTCAGGGGGTGTTGAAGGTCAACAGCGGAGCCGCACACTAGCAGTCTTGGGCTCAGGGTCTGCACGCTCCTCCATGGCACCCCTCTGCCGGATGTGATGTGTAGAGCACCTGGTGTGGGGGGGAGGGGAGGGAGGGCCTCGGAGCTTCCTGTGGGCTCCCTGTGGAGAGCAGCATTCTTCACCTGACTGTACCTCTGAGGACCAAGGCTCCTACTGTGGAAGCAGGCACCTGCTCCTGTCCTCATCTCCTCTTCCCTCATACCCCACCCCCCGACCCCGCAAACAAGTTGGCTCCCAGATTCAGGATCTGGAAGGCCCCGAACAGGTGTGAATGGCCGTGCAGGAGGAAGCTGGGTCCAGGTGCTGATCACAAGGAGGCAGGTTAGGTCCATCTGTCTTTAGTCCCCCTCACTGAGCATTCGCTGGGCCCCTGCTCTGCACCCAGCTTGAGAGGAGGTGTAGAAACGAGTGAGACGCGGTCCTGAGTTCAGGGGCTACCAGCATCTCAAGGGAGGCAGCTGGTGCAGGTCAAGCAAGGCAGCAGCTTCAGAGACTCACCAGGACTGAGACCTGGGTTCCAGCCCTGGCTCCCTCCCAGTATACCGCCACCTTCCCCAGACCGGACCTGGCCCATTTTAGATGGGGAAGGAGACCTCTCAGCATCCATTCTCTTTAGCTACCCTCTTATCTGCCCAGCTACCCACCTGGGGCCTGACTTCTCTGGGCCTTGCTGGGCCCCAAACCCCTCTGGATCCCTCTCAGCATTCCTGGGTAACCAAGTTAAGACAAGAAAACCATAGAAATAAAAATTACCTTCATATAGCCCTTCACAGTTTACAACCTGTTTTTGTTTTTAATTTTTTAATACAACATAATTTATGTCCACGTGCTGTAGTTAAAGCCCAGAGAGATTCATCCCCATCTTGTCAGTGAGGACACCAAAGATTCCGGAGCACTGGGCCAGAGATATAATATGCGGATGAAATGGGACAGTGCAAAGTGCCTGAAACAGTGCTGGGGACAGCCTGGCACTCAGCTTCCTCTCCCTTCTGGAAATCCAGACACCTAGGCTTAGAGAAATTTGCAAAAATTCTCTGCAACTTTGTGCAAGCTCTTTTACTTTTCTGGACCTGGGCTGGTTGAACTTAACTTTTTTCTCTTTTGGCTGCACTGTGAGGCCTGTGGGATCCTAGTTCCTCGACCAGGAACCAAACCTATGCCATCTGCACTGGGAAGACAGAGTCTTAGCCACCGGACCACCAGGGAAGTCCCTGATCTCAGCTTTCTCCATCATTCATTTAGCCAGTCTTGTACCATCCAACAAACACTTCTGAAGCTCCTTTTTTAGGCCTGGTACCATCTTGGCACTGGAAATCCAAGTGATGGGCACCACAGACCTGGAGCCTGCTCCTAGCCCTCAGGCTCAGGAAGGATGGTGCTATATGAGTAGTTACATGGGGGCTGAGTGCTCAAAGGATCAGCTGTCAGCCTGACTTTGACTGTGTGGTTTAGGGATGGCCTCCTTGATATTTTAAGCCAACACCCACAAATGAGCTGGAGGTGGCCTAGTAAAACTGTGGAGGGAAGAGTGTTGCCATGGCAACAGCCAGGTGTAGGAGCCCAGAGATGGGAGACAAGATATTTGAGCTTCGAGGCTCCAAGTGTGGTCTGTGGATCAGCAGTCTGGGCATCACTGGGGAGCTTGGTAGGTGTCTTGGGCCCCACCCCAGATCTACTGAGCAGAACTTGCATTTGAACAGTTCCTGGGTGGTCTGTGTGCACACTGATGTTGGAGAAACAGGAGTGGATGGAAGCTAGATATTGAGGGAGAGAGGGACTCGAGGTGAGATGGCAAAGTTTGCCAGGCCTGGTCCTATAGGACCTCACAGACTCTGCAAGCATTTGGATTGGATTCTCAGGGCTAAGGGAATTTTGATTTTGTAACAGAAGTGACAGGATCAGGTATATGGAACCGTGACTCTAGCAGCTATATGCTAAATGGACTTGGAGGGGAGCAGGGCTGCAAGTATAAAACAGAAGAGACCCCTCTGATGCCAACTGTCTTCGATGGAGCAGGAGCTCATAGCGACCCCACCCACCCTCTACACCACTCATTGATCAGAGAGCCTGGCCTGCTTTTCCCAGTCTGCTTCTCATTCAAAGTCCTTGACTCCCTTCTGGCCTGAACGCTCCCAGCAGGCATCACACAGCCACTGGAGGCGTTAACTGCGTACATTTAAAGACAAAAATAACAATTCTCAGCACTATATGGGTGCCTGGAGATGGACCAACTTATGTACTTCTGGCAGGAATATGAGTTAGATGAATTTTTCTAACAGTACTTTGATAATGTGGGCTCTAAAGATGACCCCGCAGACTTCCCTGGTGATACAGTGATTAAGAATCTACCTGCCAATGCAGGGGGCATGGGTTCCATCCCCGGTTAGGGACTAAGCTGATGCAGCACACCGAGCCTGCGTGCTGGAACAACTGAAGCCCATGCATCTGGAGCCCGTGCTCCACAAGAGAGGCACTGCAGGGAGACGCCCGTGCACAGCAGTGAAGAGTAGCCCCTGCTTTCCACAACTAGAGAAAGCCCGTGCCCAGCAATGAAGATCCAGTGCAACCAAAAATTAATTTTTTCATTAATTTTTTTAAAAAAGACCCAGCATGGCCCTGACTCAGATTCTTCAAGTCATGATAAAAAATAACCAGAAAGTCAGAATAAAATATACATCATTATCTGTTAGTAACAAAAATTCAGAGACTGCTGAGTCTTCCTAAAAATTTAGAGTCTCAGGAAAGACAGAGGAGTGGCTGACTGAGACAGGGTGACTGCTCTCAATCAGGGCTTTTGCAGGTTTTTTTCTTTTTTCATGAAAAGATTGTGAAAATGTGTCAAAATTGAAAGAAAAAGATTAAAATTATAAATGCTGAGTGGTCTCAACTGTGGAAAAACTATACATAGATTAAAATGGAAGAAAATACATCAAAAAGTGAACTATGATGGAAATGTGGGTGAATATTTCTCTTTCTGCTTTTCTGTATTTTTCAAATATTCTATAAGTGTGTAATACTTTGATGATGAGAAAAATTGCTTTAAAAAGTTTCTCTGTCCAATGCAACAGGTAATGTCATGGCCCTGGAGGCAGACATCACAATAGAAGGGCTCGGCACAGTCAACGAGACAGGAGTCCCCATCATGGCGCACCCCCCAGCCATCTACAGCGACAACACCCTAGAGCAGTGGCTGGAGGCTGTGCTGGCCTCTTCCCAGAAGGGTAAGGACTTCTCTCAGCCCCTCCCCAGCTGCCCACCCCTCTGGTCCTCAGGCCACATGTGCAGGGGTCCCTCTGCTAGGAGACTAGTCCAATGACTGTCAGGAGTTGCTCTTGCTTTAGCTTTCCAGACCACTCTAGAGGCCTGGGCTCAGGGAAGATGGGTGAAATGAGGGATGAAAAAGTGTAGGATAAGCTGCAAAGGGCCAAACATGAGCATTCAGGCTCTGAATCCATGGAACTGGATACAACATGCTCAAAGCCAATTCCACCTTCCCCTCTCCTGTCTCTTTGCCAGTAACTGTCAGAATCCAGGCATCATCCTAATGCCTCTCCCTCATTCCCTGCATCTACTCAGCTGCTGCATCTGCCAATTCTAACCCTGAAGGCTTCCCCCGATCCAGTCCCACTCACATCATCTTTCTCTTGGACCTCCTTCCTCACTGGCTTCCTGCCTCCAAACTCTACGAAGCCCCTACCTGGGTGAGCTTTCCAAAATGCCAACTGTCATGTCACTCCCTGCTTTAATCCTCCATGGCTCCCTATGTTGTCAACATATTATGATCCCCTTGGCCTGGCTTTCTAAATTCTTCTCTAATTCTTCAGTCTGACTTTGTGCTATTCAGGCTTGGGTGGCTTGGGATCCTCAGAGCCTGCCTGTCCAAGAGTCATAGTCCCTTTTCATCAGATTCTTGACAATACCTACACCTGCCCCAAATCCCAAGCCCTTAGCCATCATCTGCTTCCTCCCCTTGGGGATGAGGGATGGAAGATCACTCCTACATGGGCAAGTCCCTTCTCTCGTTGAAGCCTTCTTCACACCCACCCAGAATTCCAGCCCTGTCTTCCCTCCCACCCCTGACACACACACCATACCTCCTCTCTCTGTCCCAGGAAGTCATGTCTTCTGTTTCCTTCTTCCTTGAGCACAAGGGACCAGTTTCCCAAGCCCTTGGCCCTCTCCCCACAGGCATCAAACTAGACTTCAAGAGCATCAAGGCTGTGGGCCCCTCCCTGGACCTCCTTCGGCGGCTGACAGAGGAGGGGAAAGTTCGAAGGCCTGTGTGGATCAATGCTGACATCCAGAGGGGTCCCAATGTGGGCCTCTCAATAGAGGTCAATGCCACACAGTGAGTGTTTGCCTCTCTGCTCCAGCTGTGTCCAGTCTGTTTCCTTCAACATCGGGTACAGCAGGTGCTCAGGGGACCTTTGCTGAGTTTGCCTCCAGCCACACCATGACGTCTGACCTCTGAGCCTTCACACATGCTATTCCCTCTGCCTTGAATGCCTTTCCACCATTTCCTGGTAAACCAGCCATTACCTGCCCCAGAAACTTCCCTGATGTCCCAGGCTGCTGAGGACCCTCCCTCACACTTTCTCCTAGTAGTCCTGATTTCACTGGGCTCTCACTGGCAGATTATGGATTTGTGCCCTACTGGCACCCCACTCCAGTACTCTTGCCTGGAAAATCCCATGGATGGAGGAGCCTGGTAGGCTGCAGTCCATGGGGTTGCTACGAGTCGGACACGACTGAGTAACTTCACTTTCACTTTCCACTTTCATGCATTGGAGAAGGAAATGGCAACCCACTCCAGTGTTCTTGCCTGGAGAATCCCAGGGATGGGGGAGCCAGCTGGGCTGCCGTCTATGGGGTCGCACAGAGTCGGACACGACTGAAGCGACTTAGCAGCAGTAGCAGCAGAGTGTTTATTCCTGGACAGCAAACAGTGCCAGGGCAACCCTTGACCTCCTAGAAAGTACTAACTAAAGTCTATAAAGCACTAACTCCTTCCCCAGCCTCCCCTCCCACCCCACAAACAACCCCCAGGTCCCAGCACTGCCAACAACAGTAGCACCAGCAGCATGGTGTGCTCAAGTTTACAGAGGGCCGCATAAAAGGAGAGAATATATCTGAGTTCATCTTCCCATAGAAATGCCAGGTTGGGAGCATTTTTTCTTACCATTTTGCAGATAAGAAAGCTGACAATAATTGAGGCTCAGTCTGTTGAATGTTTATTATCTGTCACACACACTGTTTTAAGTAGTCTAGTTGTAGAGTACCATTTAACTCTTAGAATGAGAATGATGTAGGTACTATTATTTTCATTTTAGTAATACAACATACCCTACTGAGGTTAAATGATCTGCCTAAGTCTAATAATTGGCAGAGCAAACATACAAAGCCAGGTCTTTCTGACTCTAACCTCCAGATCTTTACTGTCCATCTCCATTCATCCATCCACACATCCATCCATCAAACCACCTTTCCAACCAGTCAGCTAACAATCCTTCCACCCAATATTTACCAAGTATCAAACTGAGGAGCATTTAGTAAGCAGCAGTTTGAAACTGTAGTCAGTGGCCCAAGATAAAAAAAATGATTGATCTTCTTGTAGTGAGGTTACTCAATAATCTGGGGAAGGGGAGAGAGTAACATTATTTGCCTATTAACATTTGTAAGAGTTCAAAATCTGAATGAAATTTTTAAATAATATCTGAAAGTTCAGAGACCCTCACAGCTGATAGAGCCCAGATCCCACACCCAGGGCTTTGAATTGCATCTCCACATGCACATGAGGATGTTTGAGAAGCCCTGTCCTGCCTGAAAGGATGCCGTTTTTAAGAATCAAAGAGGTTGGGTGAACTTACCAAGGTCATAAAGTCAGGACTCAAATCCAGGCCTCCCCAGCTCCAAAGCCCACGCTCTACCATGGGACTTTGAGCACCTCGTAAGCCATCCTGTTCTTCAGGACTGTGCTCTAATATCTAGATGCAATAGACCCTGCCTCTTCCTAGCACTCTGATGAGAACCCAGGAGATGAGGAAGGGGCTCTAAAAGACCAGCATCTCTGATTCTCTGCAGGTTCCTGGCCTTGGTCCAGGAGAAGTATCCTGAGGCAACCCTGTCTCCAGGCTGGACCACCTTCTACCTGCCCCTTTTCCCAAATGTGACGTACACACGGGCCATGGTGGAGAAGATGCAGGAGCTGGTGGGAGCACTGCCCCAGAGGGTGACCTTCCCCGTGCTGGCTGTCATGGCGAGGGCTGCCTGGCCCCACTTCAGCTGGCTGCTGGCCCAGTCTGACAGGTGAGAACGCCCAGGCCCCTGTCACAGCCCCCACTTCCTCCAAACCCACTCCCAGTCCTGATGCCCCAGCAGGATCCCAGATGCTGATGGTCAGAAGGGTCTCCATGACCATCTGGCCCAACCTCTGCTGGTGCTCACATCTTCCACAGCGTCCCTGCTTTCTGCTTGTGCACCTCTGGGACAGGCAGGTCACTATACCTGAAGCAGCCTGTCCATTGGAAAGTGTTGCTTTTTTATTGTTATAATTATTATCTGTTTGTTTATTTTGGACCACACTGCACAGCATGCGCGATCTTAGTTCCCCAACCAGGGATAAACAGGCATCCCCTGCAATGGAAGGCACAGTTTTACCCACTGGACCACCAGGGAAGATCCAATAAGAGTTTATATTGAGACTCAATTTGCCTCCCACAGCCTCCTCCCCTGGGAACCACCTGTTCCCCGAGGGTGCACAAACTTCACCTAGAGACTCTGCCCCTAACAGCTCTGTGGGGTTGAGGAAGCCCAGCCTCCCCCCGGCTCTGTACTGCCCCCAGCCGCCAAGCACCACCTTCCTCGGACTTTCCCCACTGGAGGCCACTGCCTTTCCTCTTCATACCTGACCTCTGATCCACCCCCACCACTCCCAGCTCCATGCCCACCTCTTCTGTCTTTCCTTCCTAAGAGAGGACCCACAAATAGACACTCCAAGTGAAGAGGCAACCCAGTCCATCTCTCCTCCTTCTCAGCCTCTGCTCTCAGTTACCCAAGGCCTCTGTGGCTTCTTCTGCCCCCAGGAAGCGGGTAGTGCCCAACACCCCCAGCTCAAGTTAACTTCTGAGCATGGGAGAGGGGCTGAGGGCTGCTGGGCGCAGACAGGCCCTAAGCCGACTCTCTGGACCCCAGGTACACCCTCACGATGTGGCAGTCGGCCTCGGACCCCGTGTCAGTGGATGACCTCCTCTACATCCGGGACAACACCGCCACCCACCAAGTCTACTATGACATCTTTGAGCCTTTCCTGTCACAGTTCAAGCAGCTCGCCAGTAGGGAGGGGTCTGCGGAGGGTGGGAAAAAGTGTATATGTATGCATGCTCAGTTGTGTCTGACTCTTTGTGATCCCATGGACTGTAGGCTCCTCTGGCCATGGGATTTTCCAGGCAAGAATACTGGAGTGGGTTGCCATTTTCTCCTCCAGGGGAAAGAAAAGGTGGTGGAGTGGAGTCTGCCGACAAAAGCACTGAGCTAGGTGGGGCAGAGCATTGGAAAGGGACAATGCTACATGAGATAAGAGGAAGGAATCATTTGAAGCATCCCTTGTATGCCAGACTCCGGGATGGAACACTAAGCTCCATAGATCCCTGAAGCAGGGATTCCATTTTACAGATAGAGAAACTGAGGTTCAGAGCAGTTATATAATTTATACAAAGTTGTTCAGCTTAAACGTGGCACAGCTCCTACTGGAAACAGCAAATTCCAAACCCCAGATGCTTCTGCTTGCAGTACAGTTCCTCTGAGGGTTGCTCTAGCATTTCAGAGAACGGCTCCTCCACTGTACCTGCTAATCAATGATGCTTGTCCCTTTGTCCAAAGCCCCTGTTCCGTTGACTCCAAACCGAGGAGAGCCTGCAATCAGGCCATCTCAAGGGGACCCATCAGACCCAACATTCCTGCTCTGGGAGCCATCTAGGTGAGGGGGAGGAATACCAGCTTGGGGCCTGACTGACTTGGCTCCATCAGGCTCCAATCCCAGCAACCCTGCCCACTGGCTGTAGGACCTTGGGCAAGTCACCCGTCATCTACACAACAGGGAACTCCAGCTCCCTGGAACTTTGCTGTGAGGCTTAGAGAGGACTCATGGTGTACAGAAGGCCTCTGTGACTGGTGGCCTCTCCACCTTGGCAATCTGACCCACAGTGAATACCTCACGGAAGCCAAGCTACTACACCGGAGGCAGCCTGATCCCTGCTCTCCAGCACCCTGGGGACGAGGGTCTGAGCGTGGAGTGGCTGGTTCCTGACATCCAGGGCAATGGAAGCACAGCAACAGTGCAGCTCCCAGGTAAGGTCTGCCTGCAGCCCCTGTGCTCCTAGCTCAACTGCAAGGGTTACCTCGGGGAAGCTACCTCAGGTCTCTGTTACCATAGCAATGCAGCTGCAAGGTTTGGGAGCAGTGTTGTCAAAAGTATGGGGCTCCTGGCATTCGAACTTGTGAGGCTTCAGTCACATGGTGCTGCAAGAGAGGCGGGCACAGGCCTCAGAGCTGAGCTAGCGGCTCATTGGGCCATTCGGATGAGCCCCAGGCACATTCACAAAGCAGCCCTTCCACCTGGAGCCCAGATCCAATCAACACACCCCATTACCTCCTGCTGTCCCTTTAACTTCAGCAAGGGCCTCTGACACCCCATGATAACCCTAACCCCAGACACTGTTGCCTCCACTACCTCTTCCAGACCGAGAAGGCATGATCCTGCTGGACGTGGGCCTCCAGAAGCCTGCAGCTGGGGACCCCGTGCCCATCGTCCGCACCCCAGATGGCCATGCCCTGATGCTGGAGTCCTGCCTGCAGCAGCTGGCCACGCACCCCAGACGCTGGGGGATCCACGTGCACATAGCAGAGCCCACTGCCCTGCGGCCATCCCTGGCCACGCTGGCCACCCTCTCTGCCCTTGGCCACCTGTCTACGCCTGTGTGGGTCGGGGCCACAGTCTCCCACGGGAGTTTCATGGTCCCCGGCTACGTGACTGGCAGGGAGTTGCTTACAGCTGTGGCCGAGGTGTTCCCCCATGTGACAGTGGCACCAGGCTGGCCCGAGGAAGTGCTGGGCAGTGGCTACACGGAACAGCTGCTCACAGACATGCTGGAGCTCTGCCAGGGCCTCTGGCAACCTGTGTCCTTCCAGCTGCAGGCTGGGCCTCTGGGCCAGAGCCCCGCTGGAGTCGTGGCCCGGCTGCTGGAAGCTTCTCCCCGGGCCACGGTCACGGTGGAACACAGCCCTGGCCGGGGCCTCTATGCGTCTGTGCGGGCAGCGCTGCTGGCAGCCAGGGCCGTGAAGAAGACCCGAGTCTACTACAGGCTACCCCAGAGCTACCGCCAAGACTTGCTGGCGGATGTTGGCACACACTGAGCACCCAGGTGGCCTGGTGGACCCCCGCTTCCCACGGGGAGGCAGGAAGGAATAAATGCCTCTGCTTCCTCAGTGCACTGCACGCATGTCCTTGGGGCAGGATGGAGTGGGAGTGGACGTGAGGTGGCCAGGGAGGATGCTTAGAGGGTCTGGAGGCTGGGGGCCAGGTCGTTCCAGTTGTCCAAGAGGAAGTGTTCACAAGCCTTGAAGGTGGTGTAGAACTCAGAGGAGAGGCCGGTGACATTGGTGGTCACGTACTTGAGGACGCCCGGGGTGGCCTGGTTGTAGTAGGACACCTGCAGGACAGGGAGCCACACCCAGGGAGGATGGGGTGGCCTGGTGAGGTGCACTGAGTGGACATGAGGCCAGGGGGCAGCAGCCTTGTTGCCTGCCAGGGAGGCAACAAATGCCAGTCAGCACCTAGGCCATACAGGACTGAGTTACTGGCAGGCATGACCAGCTGGATTCCCCTGACTCCTCTCTGGGTGCTGACAACCCTGGCTTCCCTCTGTCACCACACACTATACTCTCATCACGTGTCTCCCTTCTCAGCTGGGAGGCTGTCCCCAGACTGAGGCACAGAGTGGAGGTGGCTTACCCATCATCACATAGTTAGGTGGGCCAGGCCCCCACCTCCAATTCCAGGCTCAGTCCCTTCCCTGAGGGCTTGGAATACCCATGACTCAGATACTCACCTAACATATAACCACAGTGCCTCCCTTCCCATCTCCCACTCCTAGCTAAAAGCAGGGGCCCAGAGCAGTGGGGGATGGCTCAGCGGGGGGAGACCCCTCGGGGCCTCCTTCCCCACCCCCACTCCCCTGTACCCCCGCCCTCCGGCACCCACCGGCAGTGCTTGTCCCACACGGGCCTCCGGCGGAGGTCAGAGAGCAGCAGGAAGGCCTGGGCTGTGTCCACGTGCACCAGCATCTCCATGTGGAAGGAGAGGAACTTGTCCTCCTCTAGAGTGTACAGGCGGACCTGCATGGGACAGAGGGCAGCCTCGTTCCCTCGTCTCCTCCTCAGACTATGCTGGGGACCCAGGCTGGAAGTCAGGGCCACACTGATTGCTGTGTGTCTGTGAACAAGTGACTCAACCTCTCTGAGCCTCGGTGGCAGCCCCGTGAAAAATGGGAGATCCAGCACAAGTGGATAGGAAGGTGTCTGAAGAAGCAGGGACTTCATGGATAAGCCCACTAGTCAGATGGAATGGTACTTGACGTGAAACGCAACACACTCATCCCTTCACACAAGTGAATGCACTGTGCCTAAGGAAATACGTCAAAGGTTACATGCTGCACGACTCCCTTTACTGGACATTCTCAAACAGACCGAACGAAGGGCACGGAAAACTGGTCTGTGGTTTCCAGGGATTGGGAGGGAAGAGGCTTGATCACAGAGGAGACAGAAAAATCGGAGGTGTTATGGAAATGCTCCGTATCTTGATTACTGTCGCGATGATGTAACTTCATGTGTTTTCCACACTAGCAGGATTACACACTAAAAAGGGGAAGTTTTACTGTATGTAAATTATGCCTCAATTTTTTAAAATATCAAACATTTTCTTTTTAAAAATAAAAAGATAAAGAAGCAGTAACTAATGCGAAACCAGAATGGATCCTCAGAGCCAGGCGTCCATCCAGCCACTGATGTCACTGTGGGGAGGTGACCCACCCCAGGACACAGGCAGAAGTGGCAGAGCTCAAGCCCCTCCTCAGCCACCCTCACCCCCAGCCCCCAGCCGAGCCACGCCAGGCCTAGAGGGGGCGGGCATGCTGCTATAACTGGGGTGGTTTCACGGCTCTCACAGGGCCTTTTAGGGAAGCCCCCTCTGACCTGAGTGGTTCGAGAGGGTTGGCTGCTCAAAGGAGAAAGGAAAGCTGGGAGGAGGGGTCCGCTACCTGGTTGCTCTCCGAGGACAGCACCCAGTTGTCCTTGGCCACGAGCATCTTCAGGGAGGAGACGTTGTTGTAGCTCAGGTACACCTGCCCAGACACAGAGCAGCCTCACCCTCCCCTTCCTCGGGGGCTCGTGCCAGGGCCACTCTGATGTGTGGAGAGGAAGCTGCACGTGAAGAAAGGAGCCCCAGGCTTTGGGAAGGGAGGCCCGGCTGGGCCAGACTCCTCCTCCCCTTGGGACCTCAGCTCGCTCCTGCCAAGCAGGGGGACACGGGAAAGCCCCTGGCTCACCAGCCTGGCCTTGAGGCAGAGTATCCTGTCCCCTTTGGGCCTCCTCCAAGAAGGGAGGGTTGCGGGTCCCCTACAGGTCTGAAGGCTGTCTGCACAGAGCAGAAGGCCTGACCTGGTTGCTAGGATCCCAGGGGACAGAGAGGGGCATCTCTGCCTGCTTACAGGACACGATGTACTTCCTGGGAGAGAGGGAAGATGACAGATTTGGTCCCTCTGGGGCCCACCTCTTCTCAGCAGGCTTACTGGGTGCCAGGCCCTGTGCTCAGCCCAGCAGGGTGGGAGGCACCCCTACCTGGCCAGGGAGACTGGCTGGGCACACAGAAGACAGCAGCTGAGGACACGCACACTCAGAGGTGGGGACTCGCAGGGAAAGGTGTAGACCCGTAACCCTTGCCTGAGTGAACCCTTGTGCCTCAGTGTCCTCATCTGTAAAATGGGATCAGTAGTCACAGCTGCCCCCTCATGGGGTCATCAGAAGAACAGTACTGGGCGTATGGTAAACCCTTCCTAAGCACCTTTTTCTTATTAATATCAAATGGTGAACCATCGTGTGTTTCCAGCACTTTCAAGCTTGTAAAGTGCTTTGACAGTGGTCATTCACACCTGGATTTGCATCTCAAGCCATTGCTCATCTCCTCTCAGAGCCTTTGCTTCTTCATCTGCAAAAGGGGCATCAGAATCAATGGGAGAGACTCAAGATGTAAAAGAGGCCACACCTGCCCGGGTTCAAATTTTCATTCTGAGAATCATTCCTGTCTGTGTGCCCGTGGACACCAAATCCCTCTGTACTCAGCATCCTCACCTGTTCAAGGGGCCAGTAAGACCACTGTTTCAAGAGGCCAAGACCAGAGACCGCCTGGATGTAAACACCCAGCCCAGGGGCAGCTCCAAAGACAGGTGAGTTCCCAGGGGCAGGGAGCAGACAGGGAGTTGAGACAGAACTGAAGCCGTGTCCCTTCCCACCACCTGGCCTCCACTTGCCTGTCCAGACGGATCTTCTTCCTGGCACAGCCAGTTTGCCCAGCCCCCATTATTGCCCTCCTTCCCCAAAGGGCCCAAGGAGACCCTCCCTGCAGTCCTAAAGCGGACTTCAGTCTCACAGGGGCAGCCTGGACAGCGCAGTGCCCGGTCACTGAGGCCCAGCCCCAGCTTCCCCTCACACCCATGAGTGACTTTGGGAACACCACCCGCCCTCACTAAACCTGCTTCCTCCTCCAAAGGGGACTTGCTATGGGCAGGCACGCTTCTGAAGAGTTTCCCGTGCCAGACTTCCACCAAGCCTCGTGACAACCCTCTGTGGATGGCACTAGCACTACCCCCTTTTTACTTTATTTTGGCAGCGCCATGCAGCTCGTGGGATTTCAGTTCCCAACCAGGGACTGAACCTGGGCCGTGGCAATACTTTGGCCATCTGATCGGTGGAGCCGACTCATCTGAGATCTGATGCTGGGAACAATTGAAGGCAAGAGGAGAAGGGGACGATAGAGGATGAGATGGTGAGTTAGCACCTCCGACTCAATGGACATGAATTGAGAAAACTCAGGGATATAGTGAAGGATGAAGGAGCCTGATACGATGCAGTTTATGGGGTCCCAAAGAGTCAGACGGGCTTCCCTCGTGGCTCAGATGGTAAAACATCTGCCTGCAATGCGGCAGACCTGGGTTCAATCCCTGGGTTTGGAAGATCCCCTGGAGGAGGATATGGCAACCCATTCCAGTACTCTTGCCTGGAAAATCCCATGGATGGAGGAGTCTGGTAGCTTACAGTCCATGGGGTCGCAAAGAATCAGACAGGACTGAGCGACTTCACTTTCTTTTCTTTCTTTCTAAAGAGTCAGACATGACGTATCAACTCAGCAACAACAACATTAGATATCATTGTTTCATGCAATCAGTTTTTGTTTTGATTTAACTGTCTCACAAATGAATATTTTATCTGATCAAGTAACTGAGCAGGACACTATGGGGCCTTCCCAGGACAGAACCACCTCCTCCTTTGCCTCCACTTGGCTCTTGTTTATAGGAAAACTTTAGCCTCCTAGGCCTTCCTCAAGTTCCAAAGAATAAATTTAATCAGAGAAGTGAGAAAAGGCAGAAGCAAAGGAAAACAGTCAAACAAGACAAAATAAGTTTAGCCATTAAACAAAGTCATGGACCTTTTGTTCCTCCTCAAGGGCTATAATAATATCCTGAGCCATGTCCTTTTAGCTGTTTTGCAGAGAATGAAAGCTCCACCAGGTGGAAGAAGTTAACTGTGTGCTGTCCACAAGTGTGTAGACCCCAGTCCACTTGGAACCCAACTACCTCACCATCAACCTATCAGAAGAGTCTACCAGCTGATCACACACCCCACAACCTCCCTCATTCCCTCCCTCCCTAACCCTGTGTTTAAAATCCTTTCCCTAAAGCCATTGGGGAGTTTGGGTCTTTTAAGCACTAACTGCCTAAAGTCCTTGCTCGGTGCCGGGTAATAGATGCTGCACTTTCCTTCACCGCAACCCAGTGTCAGGAGATTGGCTTTACTGCACACAAGGGGGCGAGTGGACCCAAGTTTGATTCAATAGTGATCATTTTTTAAATTCAATCACAGACCTTCCATCTGGGATCAATTTCCTTCTGCCTGAAGAATAGCCTTCATAAATTCCTCAATAAGAATTTATTAGTGATGGGGCTTCCTGTGGTTGAGAGTCTGCCTGCCAATACAGGGGACTTGGGTTCGATCCTTGGTCCAGGAATATCCTGCATGCTGTGGAGCAACTAAACCTCTGCACACCAGCTACTGAGCCTGCACTCTAGAGCCTGGGAAGCACACCTGCTGAGCCCCGGAGCTGCAACTCCTGAAGCCCGTGGAGCCCCTGCTCAGTGACGAGAGAAGAGCCGCCTGTGCGCTGCAACAGAATAGCCCCCACTCGCTGCAACTAGAGAAATCCTAGTGCAGCAACGAAGACCCAGCGCAGCCAAAAATAAAATGAACAAATAACATTTTTAGAAAATAATTTATTAGTGATACTCAGATCTTGTTTACAAAAAAACTATTTTATCCTCATTCTTGAAAATATTGTCACTGCATGTGGGATTCCAGGGTGTCTGTTATTCTGTTTTAGCACATCAGAGTGAATCTCCCACTGCCTCTGGCTCCCATTGACATATCTGGCTCATTATTCCACTGGAATCATTTCCCAGTCTCATCTCCTACACAGTTTCTGCTTTAGCAACACAGTGGTTCCCCCAAACTCACAGTAACGTTTCTTACCTTTTTGCCTTTTCTCAGGCTGTTGCTTCCATCCAGGGTGCTTTCTTCCTCCTTTTCATCCCCATTCCATCTGCATGACTCCTACTTATCTGTCAAAAACCAGTGGTACCTTCTCTAGGAAGTCCTCCTTGGGCCCCTCCCCACAGCTCAGGACTTTCTCTCTGCTCTTGCAGCATAGATCAGAACTGTATTATAGTGTGCTATAAATCTCTGGAAACTTGTTTCCCTCTCTGCACTGAGAATGCTTTAAGAACAGAGACCACATCTTATGTATCTTTGCACACCAGGTACCTGAGGCCTGGCCCATACGTGGTACCAAATATACTTGGCAAGTATTTCAATACTTCAGTAAGTATTTCCTGAAGAAATGTTTTACTCTCACTTTGTCCTCCCAAACCTCACTCTTGCCCTGTTCTTTAACACTTAATCTGTTCTCTGCCACCTCCTCTCCACTGGGGTTCTGCCTCTGATGACATGGCTGAGTTGAAAGTCTTGTCCTCGATCTTCATTCTCTGCCTTCCCTAGAGCATCTGCTTTATGATGCTCAAACTTAGGAATCCTCCTTCCTTGATCTCTGGAGCACTTCACTCTGCTGGTTCTCTCCCTGACCCAGATTCTTTTTCTCTTGTGTTGTTTTCTGTGTCCCCATTCCCTACCCCCTCTTAAAAAAAAAAAAAAAAAAAAACCTCCTTACATCTGTGTCCCCTGGGATTCTGGGCTTGGGTCTCCCCTCTCTCACTTGGGATCTTGTCTATACTCCTCGCTTCAATTATGGTATCCATGCACATGGCTCCTGAATAAGTCAGGGTCCAAGGTGGAAAGCAAGAAACCACACTAAGTATTTCTCCCCAATGCAGGGATTGACCCGGGTCTCCTGCATTGCAAACAGATTTTTTACCATCTAAGCCAGCAGGGAAGCCTCGTTTGAAACAGAGGAAGCAGGGACTTCCCTGGCAGTCCAGTGGTTAAGACGCTTCCATTGCAGGGGACACAGGTTCAATTCCTGGTCAGAAGCGAATCTTGCATGCCTTGCAGCCAAAAAAAAGTGTAAAAAAAGAAAACAGTTTCATGATGATAGTGAGGAGCCAAATGGGCGGAAGGCAGGGATACCAGAGTGGGAGTAGGAGCCATTCATTGCTAGACACATTCCCTGAAGCAGAGGAAAAGAGATGACAAAATACACTGCCTCTCCCAACCTCTTACTCCATCCGGCCAGTGCTTCCCATTGCTTGACGCAGCTGGAAGGCAGACAAGGGGGCAGGGTTGAACTCAGTGCAGGGCCAGGGAAGAGCCAGGAGTGGATCTGCGGACACCCTGGGCTGAGACTAACATAGCCCCATCCCTGGGCTTCCTGCCCCAACTGGTTCATCATCTACATACCTGACGTGACTCATCACGTCTTACTTGAATCTTCTTCCCACAAAACACGTTCCTCCTCCCAGCTTTCTTATTTCTATCAGTGGTCCCTGATTCTCCAAGAGACAGGCTGAAACCTTCCAGCAAAGCCTCTGACTCCTCCCTCCCTCTCCTCCTTCCTCCACGTGGTGTCAGTTTCCAGGTCCAAAAGATTCTTGATGAAAATACGCACAGATCCTCCCCTTTCCTCACACCTAATTCAGATCTCCTCTTCTCTCACTGTTTTTTTTTTTTTTTTCTTTTACTTTGCAGCATGTGGGCTTTCTCTAGTTGTGGCACGCAGGTGTACTTGCCCCACGGCATGTGGGAGTTTAGTACCCACACCAGGAATCAAACCTCTGTCCCCTGCACTGGGAGGTGGATTCGCAACCACTGGACCACCAGGGAAGTCCCTTGTCTGGCTTCTAACAAGAGCTTCTTCGCTGGGTTCCCTACTTCCGTTAACCTTTTCCTGATTCATGCTACACCACAGCCTGCCATCACCAGTGAATCAAAGATGGCTTTTTCCACCCTGCAGCCTTATTGCCCCACCACAGGCTCACTCAAACCTCATGACTTAACAGCCTTCCCCCAGTTCCCCTAGGATGTCCTGTGCTCCCTCCTTCTGAGCCTTGGGTCATCCTGCGGGTTATCTGGAATGCCACTTGCTCTTTCCTCTCCCCCAGTGGAAACCCCACCCAACCATGCAGCTCCACACTGATGTAAATCTTAGGGAATGAAATCTTTTTTTTTTTAATTTGGAACGCTTCACGAATTTGCATGTCATTCTTGCGCAGGGGCCATGCTAATCTTCTCTGTATCGTTCCAATTTTAGTATATGTGCTGCCGAAGCGAGCATGGGAATGAAATCTTAACAGCAGATTCCAGAAGCCTTAAAAATGTGCAATTCTACTTCTGAGAATCAGGCCTAGAACATCATCAGGAATATGGCCAGAGAGGCTCATTGGAGCATTTGCTTATTAGTAAAAGACTGTAAACAATCCAGGTATCCAACATGGAAGGTAATGGTTCCATAAACTAGGGAAACAGCCATTGATTGAGATTTTATGCATCTATTAAAAGGGAAAATTGCAATCATATGGGGAAATGCTCATATTATGTATGTGAGGGAAAAGCAGATTACAAACTCATGTTTTATAAATTATATACATACATGAACAACAACACATCATCTTTATCAAGCATTTGGTAGGTACCAGGTACTGTCACAAATGATTTACATGTGTTTTGTCATTTAACCCTCATGACAACCCTACAAGGTAATAAGTGAGGAAACTGAGGGACCGAAAGGTGAAGTGACTGCCCCAGGTCACACAGCTAGTGAGTGTCAGGGCTAGAAGGGAGGACAGGCGCCCAGAGCCTATGCATTTAGATATGCTGTCCCCCACAAGCAGAGGAAACCCAACCGTTTTTTTAAACAGGCAAATATAAATATTCCACAGGCCAGATTATACTACTTTAAAACCTAACAAATACAATAAATGTTGGGATGTGGTACAGAGCAATATCACAAGACAATTCTTTTTGAAGGTTGTTTTTTATGTATGCATAGAAAAAATGTATAACAATATACATCACAACTTTAATAATAACTTTCTCAGAAGGAAAATATTATTTTTTTTTTCTTTTCTTTTTTACTAGCTTTGATTTTTTTTCAAAATCTGGAGTATGTATATATTACTATTTTCCTGGTTTTGGGTTTTAAAAACAATGTATGATCCAATTAGGAGAAGGCAGTGCCACCCCACTCCAGTACTCTTGCCTGGAAAATCCCATGGACGGAGGAGACTGGTGGGCTGCAGTCCATGGGGTCGCTGAGGGTCGGACACGACTGAGCGACTTCACTTTCACTTTTCACTTTCATGCATTGGAGAAGGAAATGGCAACCCACTCCAGTGTTCTTGCCTGGAGAATCCCAGGGATGGCGGAGCCTGGTGGGCTGCCGTCTATGGGGTCACACAGAGTCAGACACGACTGAAGTGACTTAGCAGCAGCATGATCCAATTAGGGCAGCAGCTGTGGCACATTGGTGTCTCTGTCCTCGACATCTAACACAGTAAATGGCACAGAATAGGTACTCGGTAAAAGTGAAATGGATGTCCTTTAGTTATAGATCCTGCCTCCTGCACAGTCACTCTAGAAAGGGATTGCAGGATAATGTGAATCCACAAAGCTCAAGGATATGAAACAACAGCAGGCAATTTTCACAGAAATGAGGCTACTAAGTATAGGAAATCATTTCAATGCTGCATTCTTAGGACTCAGTAACCACTTTTCTCTTTGAAACTAAGTATTTTCAGTGGTTTATTATAAATGTACAATGACAGTTGTGAACATCAGTTGATTTTGGCGGGGTGGGGGCAGAAGCTTGAGAACTGAGTATGTTGGTTGCCTTGCTACTTAAAATAAAATGGGCTTCCCTGGTAGCTCAGCTGGTAAAGAATCCACCTGCAAAGCAGGAGACCCCTCTTCCATTCCTGAGTGAGGAAGATCTGCTGAAGAAGGGATAGGCTACCCACTCCAATATTCTTGGGCTTCCTTGGTGGCTCACCTGCAATATGAGAGACCTGGGTTCGAGCCCTGGGTTGGGAAGATCCCCTGGAGAAGGGAATCTGTACCAGTATTCTGGCCTGGAGAATTCCATGGACTATATAGAGTCAGACAGGACTAGCGACTTTCACTTCATACTTTATACTTCCTTAAATAAAGTGGCCACAGTGCTTGCCCTTGAACAGGTCTCAGTAATCAACAATCTTACGGGAAGTAAGGGAGTGTAAGAACAAAGGGAAAGCCCTCAAGAAACAATAGTTCAGATAAAACAGAGTCCTAGTTCTTCCTCAAGGGGTATGTGTAAACAATCTGACAGGGAGTTCTGCCAGAACTAAGGCTTCCACCCAGGCGGAGGATGGGATGTTGACCTTTCCTGAGCTTCATGATTTCAGTCAACTAAAACTTGGACTCCATCATCTTTTGCCTCAATTCTATGGGGAATTCTCCTCTGCTCAAGCCCCTTCATAAACACACATGTACAACTGCTCCTATTTTGCTGTTCCTGGAGACGTTGCTTTGGGAAAGTAATAAATCCTCCTCTGGATCTTTGGCTTGGTTGTGTCTTTTGACTTGGCACGGAAAAGACAGTTTTCAAGTAAGGGTGTGGGTAATTGAAGTAACCCAGGAAAGAGAAGCTGGGTCTAGGTGGACCTGTGGTGGTTCTGAGTGGAATGGCCTGGGAGGTCATGTGGCTCTGTGACAGGGAATGGGGGGATAAGAGGTGTGGAGGGGGGCCTCCTCCAGCCATTCCTCAATAACAGCTTCCAGAATCATTCTCCAAAATGCAAAGCTGAGCATGTCCCTCTCCTGCTTATCCCACAGACGAAGGCTCCCTATGCCCTCCTGGTTGGAGTCAAGCTCTTTATCAGGGTGACCCAGCCCTGCTAGCCTCCCCAGCCTTCTCCCCTGAGCATCCCTATCTCCCACCTGGCAGGGTCCAGCCCCACTGCACAGCTGCCCTCCTGGGCAAGCCCTTCTCCCACATGCTCTGCTCCCTCCACACACACTGCCCCCTCATCTAGAACAGCCTTTCCTAGCCCTGGTCCCACATGGCTCTCTAAGTCCTCCACGTCTCCCCTGAAAGTCACATGGCCTGCCCAGGAGGCTGGGGTTCCCAGTTCCCCTGTGCTCATCAGGGATCCATCAGGTCCCACCTCGGAGGCCATGCTATTAGCCCATCTTACAGGCTGTAACCCCACACTCCTGCAGCATCAGCTCTAGAACAGTGGCTCCACCTAAGAGATGCTGGAGCCCCTGACAGCCCCCATGTTCTCCTCTCCTACCATATGTCACAGGGGGCTGATGGGTCCCCAGAGCTAGCATGGTACTGGGCACAGAGTGGGGCTCAGTACCAACATCAGTTTTCTGTCTCATGAGGAGTGTCATGGGCAATGGGGTCCTGTGGCCTGGAGACCAACCCAGAAGTCTTCCTCCTGCCAAAAGCCAGAGCTGAATAAAGACCCTCTTCCTCAAAGGCAGCCTGCAGAGGCCACAGAGCTGAGAGAGGCTGCTATGCTGAGTGCCTCAGAATCCACCAGCATCCTTTCCAGGGATGGACAACACACAGCCTGCTGGGTGGAAAGACCCAGGCTTATACCTCAGCTCTGCTGCTGACCGACTCCCACTCCCTTATCTGAGATGCAGGAGTTATACTTCCCCACAAGAATGTCACAAAGACTAAATAAGCACACAGTTCTAAAGCGGATGCCAAGCAGGGCCCTGTGGGGTACCTGGGCACTGAGGTCTCTTTGTCATTTCTTATAGGCCAAACTCCAGGCTCCATGACCTCTTGGTTCCAACTGGTAGAACAGTTGCTGATCAAGAGAGGAACAGCAACATAACTACCTGAGGCAAGATTAAAGGGACCATAGAGGCTCATCAAGATAAGAGACTAGATCACCTGAGACCCTGCAAACGCCCTAATCTTGCCAGCAACCCCTCCGTTTAGAAACTGCAGAAGAAGGAATGAAGACCGTTACTGCCCTGATCCTTATCACATACTCCTGCCTGACTAGGTAACCTCTCCCTGGTCATCAGAGAGTGGGGCACACTTCTTGAGCAGCTTGCCTGCTGTGTTTCTCCTTTGCCTGGGAAAGTAATAAAGCCACTTTTTCCTTCTCCCCCATAACTGTCTCCGTATTTCTGTTTGAAATTGGTGCACAGACAGCCAAGATTTTGGCAACAAAACAAAGGCTGTTTGTATGTGGAAAGCCTAGTCGATTGTAAGAGCTAAGTTCTAGACTGTCTCCAACATCATCCTTACTCTTACTGGCAAGTCTGGCAGTGCCTTGCTGTCTTTATGGGCCTCCATCTCCAGGCACAGATGACCACCCCTTTCTTCTCTAAGTGACCCTTCTATTGGCTTCCTGGTCCCTCCCCACCTCTTGTCATTCTGTCCCACAACACTTAACCAATTTCTCTTCCCCCACCAGCCCTAAAGTCTGTGGTCCCCAAAAGTCTGCCTCCACCCCCTTCTCTCTTTGCCTTAAGCAGGAAAAGATGCTCACAGCTTCATGTTTGGTCCAGAGTCCTAGACTTCTACATCCAATTCCTTCCTGGGCAGCTTCTCTTCAGGGACTCCCGGAGCCCCCATGACCTGAGGATACCTGAACCAAACTCCCTCTCGACCTTCTCCTTAGGTCCCAGATTCCCTGGATCTGCCCACCTGGGCATCCTTCTAATCACTCTTACACACACACAGACACACACACACTCACTCAAGTAATCAAGGCCCCTGCTGGATTTCTCTGTACACTTCTGTCCCCATTCCCCATGCACATGGCAGTTGGCTCTTGGACTGATTTAAACTCCAGGGTCTCTGAAATAGGGACAGTCTCTGTTTTCCCACACCGGGAACCACAGAACACCCTCTGGGCCAGGCAGTGACCAGTCCCTCCCCTGTGGACTCAGAAGTGGCCTGCAGCAGCCCAGGTCAGCATGCCAGTTCTACCAATTCTATCCATCTATCTTCACTTCTATCTGAAAGTGAAGTTGCTCAGTCGTATCCAACTCTTTGCAACCCAACAGACTGTCCTACCAGGCTCTTCTGTCCATGGGATTTTCCAGGCAAGACTACTGGAGTGGGGTGCCATTTCCTTCTCCAGGGGATCTTCCCGACCCAGGGATTGAACCCATGTCTCCTGCATTGTATGCAGATGCTTTACCATCTGAGCCACCAGGGAAGTCCAAAGTAGGGCTGGTCTGGGATTTGAACCCAGGACCTCTCTCACCCTAAGCGAGAATCATACCCCTAGACCAACAAGCCACTAATCTATCTGGGATAGAAGGAAAATTCACGTTCCTCTGGCAGATCTAATCTGTTCTTGTTACTCACCCTTGCCTGACCTTCCAGACTCCCTGGGGCAGGGCAGAAAGAAGGAAGGCCTCCTTCTATGCAGGGGAAGAAAACCTCCAGGTCTTTAGGAAAGCAAGGTCAAGCTGGGTCCAGATCCCTGGCCCCCCAACTCTCAGGCTGGAGCAGACAGGCAGCAGGTTGCTGGTGGGGGAGGGCAGCGGTGGGCTCCATCTAACATTTGCTGCTGTCTCTTACTGGGCTCAAAGGTCATTTTGGAGGTGGCAGGATTTTCTGCTTGACCTGTTAAGATCCTGGAAGAGACGGAGGAGGAGGAGGAGGTTGGGAGGTAGGCGGGGCCTCCAAAGCTGCCTTTTGGGACATTCCATGCCTGCAGGAGCTGTTCTGCCAGGAGGAGATTTAAGCGCTGTCAAGGCTCCTTCCTCCCTCTGGATCCCAGCTCTCAGAGCCTCAGGAGACTCTGCCCTTTGGAGGGGTATTCCCCTCAGAGGGTCATCATGGCAAACAAGGGGTGTTGGAAGTGGGCCATTGTCGGTGGTGTCATTGCGGTTCTGGTGTTTGCCACTGCGATGATCGTGGGCTTCTTACTGCAGAAACACACCATCCTGCCAGGTAGGAGCCCCCAGCCGTGCTATCTGGTTTTCTTCCCCATCCCTCACTCTTTGCCCCTATAAGGTTCCGTCCCCATCGACAGCCCTGTTGGCCTCTGCTCTCCTCCCCATTGTTGCTGCTGTTCAGTTGCTAAGTTGTCTCTGACTCTTTGCGACCCCATGGACTGCAGCACACCAGGCTTCCCTGTCCTTTACTCTCTCCCAGAGCTTGGTCAAAGTCATGTTCTTTGAGTCCATGGTTTTATCCAACCATCTCATTCTCTGTCGTCCCCTTCTCCTCCTGCCTTCCATCTTTCCCCTCATCAGAGTCTTTTTCAGTGAGTCCCTCTTCTCATCAGGTGGCCAAAGTACAGGCATTTCAGCTTCAGCATCAGTCCTTCCAATGAGTGTTCAGAGTTGGTTTCCTTTCGAATTGACTACCAAAACATCCTCCATCCACAGCTCTACTTGCCTCTCCCATCACCAAGCCCACCAAGATTTGATCTCCAAAAAACAGTCTCATTAACTTTGTTTCCCTTCCTCTTTTACCAGGCTTCAGCTATCCTTCCATGCTCCCAGATGAACTCTCCATGGAGGTCACTCAGGCATCACAAGCTCAGTGGACTGGGCTGAACTTACCCTCACACCCCAGCACCCTCTCCTGATGAAGGGCCTTCCATCCACATGGGGACCTGGGAGCAGCCTCCTCTCCTGACTGAAGAGTCCTGTGCCTCGAGGCTTCTTCCTTCCCATCCTCTGTCTCCATTCCCTGCTCCCCCTAACCTCTCAGCTCCCCCTCTCCTGCTGGACCCCTGCCTCAGCCTGCCCCTTCCCACACAGTCTCTGCCACCAGCCTGCTCTCGCCAATCCATGCTCGCCCTGCCACTAAGGAGCACTTTCTAAACACAGCCTTGTTTGCTATCTCCAGCACACACCCCATTTTTTTTTGCTGGCACCCAGGGTCCTTTACAACCAGATCACAGCCCTCTTTTCCAATCTTGTCCTATCTCACTTCTCTGTATCTGTACCAGAGCAATGGCCATTCTTTTAAGCCACCACATTTCCTATGGCCAACCCTTTTTCTTATACTTTCCTCTCTGTCTGGAATAACCTAGTCCCCTCTTTTGGTTAAATTTACACACCCATCCTTCTAGGTCTCCCTCAAATATTCCCTTATCAGTGAACTTTCCAATGTCCCCAGGCTGGCCCAGAGCATCCTTGTGCTCAGGACCCCACGTTTCTCTCTCACAGCACTGACGACTCTGGGGTCCACTGTCTATGCTAGATGGCAGGCTGGACATGGCCCCAGGGCCCAGAGAGGGTTAGTAGGATGTACAGACAAGAGCCTTGGGCTTGGGCAAGAACTGATGCTAACGGCCTCCTTGGCCTTGATTCCAGGCTGTGAACAGGATGGGACCTGCCGCTCTGACGCAGACATGCTGGACTACCTGCTAAGCTTGGGTCAGATCAGCCAGAGGGATGGCCTGCTGGTCACCTGGTACCACGCTGCCAACAGCAAGGAGCAGATGAAGGCTGCCCTCAGCAGTAAGTCCAGTTGCCAGGATGGGGCAGGCTGGGGCAGAGGCGGAGAAGATGGAGGGAGGGTGGAGGCGAGGCTCACAGCATTACCTGTGAGGTAGCATTAGGATGGGTATGGCCGCGTTCTTGCCATCATCCACTTGAGAAAGTGAGGCCTCACTGGTTATGTGGCTGGCTCAGGTTGTAGGGCGATGTCTGGGTCCAAGGTCATATCTTGCTGTCATCTTTTCAAGGTGAAAGGAAGGGGCCCCAAATTTGTGCGCTCTTCAGAAGTGAGTTTCAGATTCACTGGCTCTGGTGTGGGACCTGAGAATTTGCATTGCTAGTAAGTGTTCAGGTGGCACTAATGTTGTGAGCCCAGGATTACACTTTGAGAACCACTGCTCTACCCAAAACCCTCAATTTTAGGGAAGTTAGATCCTGAGTGGGAGAGGGTCTTGTCCACAGTCACGCAGTAGGTCTGAAGCAGAACAAGACCCAGGCTCAAGGCCTCTGGCTCTTACCTCCTGCAGAGTCACCACAGGGGACCTGGGAGTAAGAGACAGGGAAAGGTTTGCTGAATGAATGAATGAGTCCTTAGAGAGACTTCTTGGAGGAGGCAGGCTTGGTGGCCAGCAGCAGGGAGGGCTTCCGCAGGCTGGGTGGAGCCAGTCTGCTGCTGCTTCAGGATTCGGAGGCTAATGGTCAGACTTGGGTGAGAAGGAGGAGCTAGAGAACTCCCTGGCAAGAGTGAGGACTCTTATCTGGGAGATAAGGCCTGAGGGAAGGCAAAGAGGCTCTGCCAGCCCCAGGGTCATCTCAGGTAGGTCCTGGGGCAGCAGATAGGGATCAGGCCCCACCAAGTTGTGACCTTGGCCAAGAAGAAAGCTAAGGGCCCCAAATAGGTGGTGCCCAATAACGTGGAGCATGCAGAGTAACCAGTCAGTATAGCCACAGGGGTGGGAAGGACCTGAGGCCTTCCATAGGTCTATGGGAGGAGGGCGGCTCCACAGCTGGGGTAGGGATCCTGAGGGGAAGCAATGGTAGGCCAGAGTTAAACTGGTGAAGTCACACCGGACATCTATGTGGATGGGAGGGGCCAGAGCAAAGGCTTGGGAGGCAGACAGAAGTGGGCTCAAATTCTACATTTCACCATTTACCAAAGGAGTGGTTTGGGACAAGTGACTTCACCCATCTGCAGCTCAAACCACTTCCTCTGCCAAATATGGACTGGTAGGATGAAACCAGGGCACTTTTGGTCATGAAAGAGGTCATTATTAGTAATTATGCTGAAACAATAGGAATACCCCAGACTAATGGAGTGATTTACTCCATGTAGATGATAATTAAAACACAGTGAATGCAATACAACGGATATTTTATTATTTGCCTCTAGTAAATGAGGGAAATGGGGCACAGAGAAGTCAAGTAACCTGTCCAAGGTCACACAGCTTGCAAGTGTTAAAGCGGGGACTGGAAGCTGACAGTCTTGGGTTCAGGGTCTGCACAAGGAGCCGTGGTGCTCCTACTCCGGGATGTGATATGTAGAGCTCATGGGTGGGGAGGGAGGGAGGGCCTGGGAACTTCCTGTGAGCTCCCTGTGGAGAGCAGCACTCCTCACTTGTCTGCATCCCTTAGGACCAGGGCTCCTACTGTAGCTCAAGGAACATGCATCTTCCCTCATCTCCTCTTCCCTCATACCCCACCGCCCCACACCCACCCCAAGTTGGCTCCCAGATTCAGGATCTGGAAGGCCCCGAACAGGTGTGAATGGCCGTGCAGGAGGAAGCTGGGTCCAGGTGCTGATCACAAGGACGCAGGTTAGGTCCATCTGTCTTTAGTCCCCCTCACTGAGCATTCGCTGGGCCCCTGCTCTGCACCCAGCTTGAGAGGAGGTGTAGAAACGAGTGAGACGCGGTCCTGAGTTCAGGGGCTACCAGCATCTCAAGGGAGGCAGCTGGTGCAGGTCAAGTAAGGCAGCAGCTTCAGAGACTCACCAGGACTGAGACCTGGGTTCCAGCCCTGGCTCCCTCCCAGTGTACCGCCACCTTCCCCAGACCGGACCTGGCCCATTTTAGATGGGGAAGGAGACCTCTCAGCACCCATTCTCTTTAGCTACCCTCTTAGCTGCCCAGCTACCCACCTGGGGCCTGACTTCTCTGGGCCTTGCTGGGCCCCAAACCCCTCTGGATCCCTCTTTCAGCATTCCTCAGTAACCAAGTTAAGACAAGAAAACCATAGAAATAAAAGTTACCTTCATATAGCCCTTCACAGTTTACAACCTGTTTTTGTTTTTAATTTTTATTTTTTAATACAACATAATTTATGTCCACGTGCTGTAGTTAAAGCCCAGAGAGATTCATCCCCATCTTGTCAGTGAGGACACCAAAGATTCCGGAGCACTGGGCCAGAGATATAATATGCGGATGAAATGGGACAGTGCAAAGTGCCTGAAACAGTGCTGGGGACAGCCTGGCACTCAGCTTCCTCTCCCTTCTGGAAATCCAGACACCTAGGCTTAGAGAAATTTGCAAAAATTCTCTGCAACTTTGTGCAAGCTCTTTTACTTTTCTGGACCTGGGCTGGTTGAACTTAACTTTTTTCTCTTTTGGCTGCACTGTGAGGCCTGTGGGATCCTAGTTCCTCGACCAGGAACCAAACCTATGCCATCTGCACTGGGAAGACAGAGTCTTAGCCACCGGACCACCAGGGAAGTCCCTGATCTCAGCTTTCTCCATCATTCATTTAGCCAGTCTTGTACCATCCAACAAACACTTCTGAAGCTCCTTTTTTAGGCCTGGTACCATCTTGGCACTGGAAATCCAAGTGATGGGCACCACAGACCTGGAGCCTGCTCCTAGCCCTCAGGCTCAGGAAGGATGGTGCTATATGAGTAGTTACATGGGGGCTGAGTGCTCAAAGGATCAGCTGTCAGCCTGACTTTGACTGTGTGGTTTAGGGATGGCCTCCTTGATATTTTAAGCCAACACCCACAAATGAGCTGGAGGTGGCCTAGTAAAACTGTGGAGGGAAGAGTGTTGCCATGGCAACAGCCAGGTGTAGGAGCCCAGAGATGGGAGACAAGATATCTGAGCTTCGAGGCTCAAAGTGTGGTCTGTGGACCAGCAGTCTGGGCATCACTGGGGAGCTTGGTAGGTGTCTTGGGCCCCACCCCAGATCTGCTGAGCAGAACTTGCATTTGAACAGTTCCTGGGTAGTTTTTGATGTTGGAGAAACAGGAGTGGATGGAAGCTAGATATTGAAGGAGAGAGGGACTCGAGGTGAGAGGGCAAAGTTTGCCAGGCCTGGTCCTACAGGACCTCACAGACTATGGGCAGGCATTCGGATTGGATTCTCAGGACTAAAGCCAGGGCTGTTGAATTTTTAATAGAAGTAACACAATCAGGTATAGGTGAGTGGACTTTGAGGGTAGCAGGGCTGCAAGTATAAAACAGAAGAGGCCCCTCTGATGCCAACTATCTGTGATGGACCAGGCACTCACAGCAACTCCACCCAGGCTTCACTCCACTCCTCGGTCAGCAGGTCAACTGACCTGCTCTTGCCAGCCTGCTTCGCACTCAAAGTCCTTGACTCCCTCCTGGACTGAACTCTCCCAATGGGTATCACACAGCCACCTCAGGAGTTAACTATATGCATTCAAAAGACAAAAACAATAAAAACGCTCAGTGCCCTTAAGGGTGCCCAGAGATGGACCAGCTTATGTACTTCTGGCAGGCATATGAGTCACACGAATTTTTCTAGACAGTAATTTGATAATATGGGCTTTAAAAATGATACTGCAGCCTTCCTGGTGATATACAGAAGGCTGAAGGTAGAAGAATTTATGCTTCCAAACTGTGGTGCTGGAGAAGACTTTTGAGAGACCCTTGCACTGCAGGGAAATCAAACCAGAAAATCCTAAAGGAAATCAACCCTGAATATTCACTGGATGGACTGAAGCTGAAGCTCCAATACTTTGGCTTCCAATAAGCAGATGAGAGAGCCTGCTTATTGGAAAAGACCCTGGTGCTAGGAAAGATTGAGGGCCAGAGGAGAAAGAGGCGACAGAAGATGAGATGGTTAGATGGTATCACTGACTCAATGGACATGAGTTTAAGCAAACTCTGGGAGATACTGAAGGAGAGGAAATCTTGGCATGCTGCAGTCCATGGAGTCACAAAGATCCACACACGACTTAGTGACTGAACAATGACAGTGGATAAGAATCCACTGGATCCAGGGTTTAGGAAGGAAGATCCCACATGCTTTGGAGCAACTAAGCCCATGTGCTACAACTACTGAGCCTGTGAGTTTTTGGACTCACGAGCCGGGACTACTGAGGCTGCAGCTGGAACAACTGGAGCCAGTGCGCCTGGAGCCCGTGCTCCACCAGAGAAGCCACGGCAATGAGAACCCTGGGCACAGCAATGAAGAGCAGCCCCTGCTTGCCAAAACTAGAGAAAGTCTGCTACCAGCAACCAGAAATAATTAACTAAAAAACAACCAAAGAAATGACCCCGCATGGCCCTGACTAAAGTTCCTCAAGTCAGGGTAGAAAATAATCAGAAAAATCAGAAAAAAAATATGCATCCTTATTTGTTAGTAGCAAAAGTTTAGAGACTACTGAAATGTCTCAGGAAAGGTGGGGGAGTAGCTAACTGAAACAGGGTGACCACCCTCAATCAGGGCTTGTGCAGCTTTTTTTTTTTTAAGTGACACATAGAAAAGATTAAAATTATAAATACTGAGTGGTCTCAACTGTGTAAAAATTATAAAAATGGACGGAAATGTGGGTTAATATTTCCCTTTCTGCTTTTCTATATTTTCCAAATGTTCTATAATAAATGAGTAACACTTTGATGAAGAAAATAGATTTAAAAAAGGAACTGATCGAGTTTGTCCTCATTCACAGGCAAAGTCATGGTCCTGGAGGCAGACATCACAACAGAAGGGCTCGGCACACTCAACGAGACAGGAGTCCCCATCATGGCGCACCCCCCAGCCATCTACAGCGACAACACCCTAGAGCAGTGGCTGGAGGCTGTGCTGGCCTCTTCCAAGAAGGGTAAGGACTTCTCTCAGCTCCTCCCCAGCTGCCAAGCCCTCCAGTACTCAGACCACATGTGCAAGGGTTGCTCCACTAGGAGACAAGTCCAATCCCTATTAAGAGTTGCTCTTTGCCTCAGTTTTCCAGACCAATCTAGAGGCCTGGGCTCAGGGGAGATGGGTGAAACGAGGGAGTAAACATGCAGGGTAAGCTGCAAAGGGCCAAATATGAGCATTCAGGCCCCCTGAATCCATGAACTGGATACAACATGCTCAAAGCCAATTCCACCTTCCCCTCCCATGTCTCTTTGCCAGTTACCAAAAGAATCCAGGCATCACCCTAATGCCTCTCCCTCATCCCCTGCAGCTACTTAGCTGCTGCATCTGCCAATTCTAACCCTGAACCCTACCCCCGATCCAGTCCCACTCACATCATCTTTCTCCCAGACCTCCTTCCTCACTGGCTTCCTACCTCCAAAGTCTATCAAGCCCCTACCCGGGTGAGCTTTCCAAAATGCCAACTGTCAAGTCACTCCCTGCTTTAACCCTCCATGGCTCCCCATTGTCCTCAGGACAAATTATGATCTCCTTGGCCTGGCTTTCAACATCCTTCTCTAACTGGTAAACAATCTGCCTGAAATGCAGGAGACCTGGGTTGAATCCTTTGGTGGGGAAGATCCCCTGAGGAAGGTAATGGCAACCCACTCCAGTATTCTTGCCTGGGAAATCCCATGGACAGAGGAATCTGGGCTACAGTCCATGGGGTCGCCAAGAGTCAGACACGACTGAGCAACTGACTCTAATTCCTCAGCCTCATCTCCTGCTCTTTAGGCTTGTGTGGCTTTGGACCCGCTAAGTCTGCCTGTCCAAGAATCACAGTCCCTTTTCATCAGATGCTTGACATCTGCACCAGCCCCAAGTCCCAAGCCCTTAGCCATCATTTGCTTCTTCCCCTTGGGGATGAGGGACGGAACATCACTCCTACACAGGCAAGTCCCTTCTCTCGTTGAAGCCTTCTTCACACCCACCCAGAATTCCGGCCCTGTCTTCCCTCCCACCCCTGACACACACACCACACCTCCTCTCTCTGTCCCAGGAAGTCATGTCTTCTGTTTCCTTCTTCCTTGAGCACAAGGGACCAATTTCCCAAGCCCTTGGCCCTCTCCCCACAGGCATCAAGCTAGACTTCAAGAGCATCAAGGCTGTGGGCCCCTCCCTGGACCTCCTTCGGCGGCTGACAGAGGAGGGGAAAGTTCGAAGGCCTGTGTGGATCAATGCTGACATCCAGAGGGGTCCCAATGTGGGCCTCTCAGTAGAGGTCAATGCCACACAGTGAGTGTTTGCCTCTCTGCTCCAGCTGTGTCCAGTCTGTTTACTTCAACATCGGGTACAGCAGGTGCTCAGGGGACCTTTGCTGAGTTTGCCTCCAGCCACACCATGTCGTCTGACCTCTGAGCCTTCACACATGCTGTTCCCTCTGCCTTGAATGCCTTTCTACCATTTCCTGGTAAACCAGCCATTACCTGCCCCAGAAACTTCCCTGGCGTCCCAGGCTGCTGAGGACCCTCCCTCACACTTTCTCCTAACAGTCCTGATTTCACTGGGCTCTCACTGGTGGATTACGGGTTTGTCCCCTTACTATAATGTTTATTCCTAGGGCAAGCCTTGGCCTGCTAGAAAAGTCTGAAGCACTAACTCCTTCCCCAGCCTCCCCTCCCACCCCCCAGCTGCCCCCCAGATCCCAGTACTGCCAACAACAGCACTTACATAGAACCAGCTGCATGGTGCGCTCAAGTTTACAGAGGGCCGCATGAAAGGAGAGAATATATCTGAGTTCATCTTCCCATAGAAATGCCAGGTTAGGAGCATTTTTTTCTCACCGTTTTGCAGATAAGAAAGCAGACAATAATTGAGGCTCAATCTGTTGAATTTTTATTATCTGTCACACACAGTTTTAAGTAGTCTAGTTGTAGAGTACCACTTAACTCTTACAATGAGAATGAGGTAGGTACTATTATTTTTAGTTTGTAATATAGGAATTATCTCACTGACGTTAAATGACCTGCCTACATCTATTGGCAGAGCAACCATACAAAGCCAGGTCTTTCTGACTCTAACTTCCAGCTCTCTACTGTCCATCTCCATTCATCCATCCACCCATCCATCATTAAACCATCTTTCCAACCAGTCAGCTAACAATACATCCACCCAGTATTTATCTAGTTTTTAACGTGGTGCATTTGGAAAGCAGCAGTTTGAAAATGTAGCTAGTGGCCCAAGATTTGATCTTCTTGGAGTGAACATTGGAGTCAATCTGTGAGGTGGAGAGGGTAATATTATGTGCCTATTCAAATTTGTAAGAGTTCAAAATTTGAATGACATTTTTAAATATCTGAAAATTCAGAGACTCTCACAGCTGGCAGCACAGATCCCACACCTGGGGATTGGATGCACCTCCTCATCCACATGGGGATGTTTGAGAAGCCCTGTCCCGCCTGAAAGGATGCCACTTTTTAAGAATCAACGAGGTTGGGTGAGCTGCCCAAGGTCATAGTCAGGACTCAAACCCAGGCCTCACTGGCTCCAGTGTCCATGCCCTAACATGGGACTTTGAGCAAGCCAACATGTGCTTCAGGACTGTGCTCTAATATCTAGATGTGATAGATCCTGCCTCTTCCAAGCACTCTGATGGGAACCCAGATGAGGAAGGAGATCTAAAGACCAGCATCTCTGATTCTCTGCAGGTTCCTGGCCTTGGTCCAGGAGAAGTATCCTGAGGCAACCCTGTCTCCAGGCTGGACTACCCTGTACCTGCCCTTGTTCCCAGATGGGACATATACCCGGGCCATGGTGGAGAAGATGCAGGAGCTGGTGGGAGCAGTGCCCCAGAAGGTGACCTTCCCCGTACGGGCTGTCATGGTCAGGGCTGCCTGGCCCCATTTCAGCTGGCTGCTTGGCCAATCTGACAGGTAAGAACGCCCAGACCCTTGCCCTGGCCCCTTCTCCCTCCAAACTCACTCCCGGGCCTTGAATCCCCAGCAAGATCTCAGATGCTGATTGTTAGAAGGGTCTTCATGATCATCTGGCCCAACCTCTGCTGGTGCTCACATTCTCTACAGTGTCCCTGCTTTCTGCTTGTATACCTCTGGTAATGGGTAGCTATCACTTGAGGCAGCCTGTCCAGTGGAAAGTGTTTATTTTTTTCTGCTTATTTGTTTTGGGCCCCACTACACACCATGTGGGATCTTCAGGTCCCCACCAGGGATTCAACCAGCAAGCCCTGCAGTGGAAGCACAGTCTTTCCCACTAGACCACTAGGGAAGTTCCAGAAAGTGTTTACACTGAGAGGCAATTTGCCTCCCACAGCTTCCTCTCTTGGGAGCCAGCTATTCTCTGAGGGTGTACAGACTACATCTGTAGCCTCTGCCCCAATAGCTCTGTGGGACTGGTGGAGCCCACCCTCCCCCGCAACTCTGCACTGGTCCCAGCTGCCCAGCACCACCTCCTCAGCCTCTCCCCACTGGAGGCCACTCCCTTCCCCCTTCATACCTGACCTCTAATCCAAGCCGCACCCCCTCCCCCATGCCCATCTCTTCTGTCCCTATCTTTTTCCTAAGTTGTTCAGTCTCTGAGTCTTGTCTGACTCTTTGTGACCCTACGAAATGCACCACGCTAGGCTTCCCTGTCCTTCACCACCTCCCAAAGCTTTCTCAAACTCATGTCCATTCAGTCACTGATGCCATCCAACCACCTCATCGTCTGTTGTCCCCTTTTCCTCCACCTTCAATCTTTCCCACTATCAGGGTCTTCTCCAATCAGTCGGCTCTTTGCATCAGGTGGCCAAAGCATTGGAACTTCAGCTTTTCAGCATCAGTCCTTCCAATGAATATTCAGGACTGATTTCCTTTAGGATTGACTGATTGGATCTCCTTGGTCTCCACGGGACTCTCAAGAGTCTTCTCCAACACCACAGTTCATAAAGCATCCATTCTTCAGCACTCAGCCTTCTTGATGGTCCAACTCTCACATCTGTACATGACTAGTGATAAAACCATAGCTTTGACTATCTGGACTTTTGTCAACAAAGTAATGTCTCTGCCTTTTAATATGCTCTCTAGGTTTGTGAAAGCATTTCTTCCAAGGAGCAAGTGTTTAATTTCATGGCTGCATTGCCCTTCTTTGGGACTTGAATGAAAACTGACCTTTTCCAGTCCTGTGGCTACTGCTGAGTTTTCCAATTTTGCTGGTATACTGAGTGCACCACTTTAACAGCATTTTTTAGGATTTAAAATTGCTCAACTGGGATTCCATCACATCACCTCCATTAGCTTTGTTCATAGTGATGCTTCCTAAGGCCCACTTGACTTCACACTCCAGAATGTCTGGATCTAGGTGAGTGATCACACCATCGTGGTTATCCAGGTCACTGAGATTTTTTTTTTTTTGTATAGTTTTTCTGTGTATTCTTTTTTTTCTCTCTGTATTCTTGCCACCTTTTTTTTAATATCTTCTGCTCCTGTTAGGTCCATACCATTTCTGTCCTCAATTGTGCCCAATCGTATGAAATGGTTCCTTGGTGTCTCTAATTTTCTTGATCTCTAGTCTTTCCTATTCTATTGTTTTCCTCTATTTCATTGCATTATTCACTTAGAAAGGTTTTATTTCTCCTTGTTATTTTCTGGAGCTCTGCATTCAAATGGGTATATCTTTCTTAATCTCCTTCGCCTTCGCTTCTTTTCTCAGCTATTTGTAAGGTGTCCTCAAACAACCACTTTGCCTTTTTTGCATTTTTGCATTTTGGGGATGGTTTTGATCACTGCCTACTGTACAATATTACGAACCTCCATCCATATTTCTTCAGGCACTCCATCAGATCTAATCCCTTGAGTCTATTTGTCATTTTCACTGTATAAGGGATTTAAGTCTTACCTGAATGGCCTAGTGGTTTTCCCTACTTTCTTCAATTTAAGTCTGAATTTGGCAATGAATTCATGATCTGAGCAATAGTCAGTGTGTTTTTGCTGACTATATAGAGCTTCTCCATCTTTGACTGCAAAGAATATAATCAATCTGATTTCGGTATTGACCATCTGGTGATGTATGTGTGTAGAGTATCTCTTGTGTTGAAGAGGATGTTTGCTATGACCAGTGCATACTCTTGGCAAAACTCTGTTAGCTTTTGCCTGTCTCAGTTTGTAATTGCCTGTTATTCCAGGTATTTCTTGACTTCCTACTTTCGCATCCAGTCCCCTATGATGAAAAGGACATCCTTTTTTCATTCAATTTAGCTTCTTCGGCACTAGTGGTTGGGGCATAGGCTTGGATTACTGTGATATTGAATGGATTTCCCTGGAAACAAACATTCTGCCATTTTTGAGACTGCACCCAAGTACTGCATTTCGGACTCTTTCGTTGACTATTAGGGCTACACCATTTCTTCTAAGGGATTCTTGCCCACAGTGTAGATATAATGGTCATCTGAATTAAATTCGCCCATTCCCATCCATTTTAGTTCACTGATTCCTAAAATGTGTCTTTGTGGGTCCTCTTTCCTAACAGAGGGCCCACAAATAGACACTCCAAGTGGGGAGGCAGGTCAGTCCATCTCCCCTCCTTCTTAGCCGCTGCCCTCAGTCAGGGTTCCCAAGGCCTCCCCCCCAGCTCAGGTTCAGTTCTGAGCATGGGAGAGGGGCTGAGGGCTGCTGGGCCCAGGCAGGCTCTGAGCTGGCTCTCTGGACCCCAGGTACAGCCTGACAATGTGGCAGTCCGCCTCGGACCCCGTGACAGTGGACGACCTCCTCTATATCCGAGACAACACCGCCACCCACCAAGTCTACTATGACCTCTTTGAGCCTCTCCTGTCTCAGTTCAAGCAGCGTGCCAGTAGGGAGGGGTCTCGGGAGGGTGGGAAAGGGTGGTGGGGTGGATTCTGCACAGGGCAGAACCTAGTAGATATGGGAGCAGAGCTCGGTGGGGAAGGCCAATGAAAGGGGAAAATCCTACGTGAGATAGGAGAAAGGAATCATTTGAAGCATCCATTGTATGCCAGACCATGGGATGGAATGCTAAGCTCCATAGATCCATGAAGCAGAGATTCCATTTTACAGATAGAGAAACTGAGGTTCAAAACAGTTACATAATTAATACAAAGTTGTTCAGCTTACATGTGGCACAGCTCCTACTGGAAACAGCAAATTCCAAACCCCTTGTAGGGTTCCCCTTGCAAGATGCTTCCTCTTGCAGTACAGTTCCTCTGAGGGTTGCTCTAGCATTTCAGAGAACGGCTCCTCCACTGTACCTGCTAATCAATGATGCTTTTTCCTTTGTCCAAAGCCCCTGTTCCCTTAACTCCAAACCGAGGAGAGCCTGCAATCAGGCCATCTCAAGGGGACCCATCAGACCCAACATTCCTGCTCTGGGAGCCATCTAGGTGAGGGGGAGGAATACCAGCTTGGGGCCTGACTGACTTGGCTCCATCAGGCTCCAATCCCAGCAACCCTGCCCACTGGCTGTAGGACCTTGGGCAAGTCACCCGTCATCTACACAACAGGGAACTCCAGCTCCCTGGAACTTTGCTGTGAGGCTTAGAGAGGACTCAGGGTGTACAGAAGGCCTCCGTGACTGGTGGCCTCTCCACCTTGGCAATCTGACCCACAGTGAATACCTCACGGAAGCCAAGCTACTACACTGGGGGTAGCCTGATCCCTGCTCTCCAGCACCCTGGGGACGAGGGTCTGAGCGTGGAGTGGCTGGTTCCTGACATCCAGGGCAATGGAAGCACAGCAACAGTGCAGCTCCCAGGTAAGGTCTGCCTGCAGCCCCTGTGCTCCTAGCTCAACTGCAAGGGTTACCTCGGGGAAGCTACCTCAGGTCTCTGTTACCATAGCAACGCAGCTGCAAGGTGGGGGAGCAGTGTTGTCAAAAGTATGGGGCTCCTGGCATTCGAACTTGTGAGGCTTCAGTCACATGGTGCTGCAAGAGAGGCGGGCACAGGCCTCAGAGCTGAGCTAGCGGCTCATTGGGCCATTCTGATGAGCCCCAGGCACATTCACAAAGCAGCCCTTCCACCTGGAGCCCAGATCCAATCAACACACCCCATTACCTCCTGCTGTCCCTTTAACTTCAGCAAGGGCCTCTGACACCCCATGATAACCCTTACCCCAGACACTGTTGCCTCCACTACCTCTTCCAGACCGAGAAGGCATGATCCTGCTGGATGTGGGCCTCCAGAAGCCTGCAGCTGGGGACCCCGTGCCCATCGTCCACACCCCAGATGGCCGTGCCCTGACACTGGAGTCCTGCCTGCAGCAGCTGGCCACGCACCCCGGACGCTGGGGGATCCACGTGCACATAGCAGAGCCCACCGCCCTGCGGCCATCCCTGGCCACGCTGGCCACCCTCTCTGCCCTTGGCCACCTGTCTACGCCTGTGTGGGTCGGGGCCACAGTCTCCCACGGGAGTTTCATGGTCCCCGGCTACGTGACTGGCAGGGAGTTGCTTACAGCTGTGGCCGAGGTGTTCCCCCATGTGACAGTGGCACCAGGCTGGCCCGAGGAAGTGCTGGGCAGTGGCTACAGGGAACAGCTGCTCACAGACATGCTGGAGCTCTGCCAGGGCCTCTGGCAACCTGTGTCCTTCCAGCTGCAGGCTGGGCCTCTGGCCCAGAGCCCTGCTGGAGTCGTGGCCCGGCTGCTGGAAGCTTCTCCCCGGGCCACGGTCACGGTGGAACACAGCCCTGGCCGGGGCCTCTATGCATCTGTGCGGGCAGCGCTGCTGGCAGCCAGGGCCGTGAAGAAGACCCGAGTCTACTACAGGCTACCCCGGAGCTACCGCCAAGACTTGCTGGCGGATGTTGGCACACACTGAGCACCCAGGTGGCCTGGTGGACCCCAGCTTCCCATGGGGAGGCAGGAAGGAATAAATGCCTCTGCTTCCTCAGTGCACTGCACGCATGTCCTTGGGGCAGGATGGAGTGGGAGTGGACGTGAGGTGGCCAGGGAGGATGCTTAGAGGGTCTGGAGGCTGGGGGCCAGGTCGTTCCGGTTGTCCAAGAGGAAGTGTTCACAAGCCTTGAAGGTGGTGTAGAACTCAGAGGAGAGGCCGGTGACATTGGTGGTCACGTACTTGAGGACGCCCGGGGTGGCCTGGTTGTAGTAGGACACCTGCAGGACGGGGAGCCACACCCAGGGAGGATGGGGAGGGGGCAGTAGAGGGTACTGAGTGGACATGAAACAGGCAGTTGGCATCTTTGTGTGTTCGTCCCTCAGTCGTGTCAAATCTTTGGGACCACATGAACTTGTAGCCCTCCAGGCTCCTCTGTCCATGGCCTTCTCCAGGCAAGAATACTGGACTGGGTTGCCGTTTACTTCCCTGGAGGATTGTCCTGACCCAGGGATAGAACTGGGGTTTCCGCATTGCAGACAGATTATTTACTGTCTTTAGCCACCATGGAAGCCCAGTCACCTGCTAGGAAGGCAGCAAATACCAGCAGCACCTGGGGCCTTTGAGGACTGCATGATTGGCAGGCGTGACCTCCTGTAGCTTTACTCTCCTGACCCCTCCTCTGGGGCTGACAACCCTGGCTTCCCTCTGTCACCACACACTATACTGTCATCGTGTCTCCCCTCTCTAGCCCGGAAGCTCTAGAAGGCTAGGTCTCCAGAGCCAAGCATAAAACTCCTTTAAATGAAGGTGCTACCATTAGATTATGGCTTCCCAGGTGGCAATAGTGGTAAAGAATCTACCTGCCAATGCAGCAGATACAAGAGACCAGGGTTTGATATCAGGGCTGTGAAGATCCCCTAGAGAAGGAAATGGCAACCCACTCCAATATTCTTGCCTGGAAAAGAAAGAATGGACAGAGGAGCCTGGCAGGCTAGAGTCCATGGTGTGGCAGAATAGGACACGACTAAGCCCTTGTCAGCAAATCTGCAGCAAGCAGTTAGAATAACCCCAGGGAACACTAAGTTAGCAAATGTCCAAGTCTCTACATGGGGTGTCTCAGGGCCCTAATAGCCACTGCGATCTGAGGAAGGGGCACTGAGTTTCCCAGCTAGCCCACTTTCAGCCAGCCAGGTAACACTGACTGCCCTGATGAGTTTCATGGGCCCTGACGGCCTTCCTAGACATGAAAGGGGTACATAAGTAAGAAGATGGAGTTTTAGCTCAAATAGTAAAGAATCTGCTCGCAATGCGGGAAACCAGGGTTCGATCCTTGGGTTGGGAAGATCCTCTGGAGAAGGGAACAGCAATCCACTCCAGTATTCTTGCCTGGAGAATCCCATAGACAGAGGAGCCTGGCGGGCTACAGTCCACGGGATTGCAAAAAGTCGGATACGACTGAGCAACTAACACACAGGCCTGGTTCAACTGTGTCCTCGGACTTGTATCTGCACAGATTAGGTTTTAATGAAGGCTCCTTTCTAGGCCCTGATACTCAGGCTCTCTACAGCTGGAAGAGAGCTTACTGGCCAGTGGGAGTGCTGAGGTCTGGACAGCACTGAGCTCTGGACACAAGTGTGGCTTTGGGGTGAATCTGGGTGGGAAGGGAAAGGAGACACTAGGCCTCACCTTGGTTAACTGGTCCCCCTCGCGCCAGAAGCAGAAGCCTGAGCAGACAGTCTCCCCACGCCGGTACTCTGGGGTCTCGCGGTGTGTGGGCAGCGTAACTGACCTCAGCGCAATGACATAAGGTTCCCTGTATGGAAGAAGTGTGCAGAGGGGGCATGGGAAAGGGTGAGGGCAGCTTCCAGAAGCCCCCTCCGGCACTGATCAGGGCCCTGCTGCAGGGATGCCCTCACCAGAGTCTAAGGCACACAGCCTGGCTCCAGGTCAAGCTGCAAAGGAGGTTCTAGACAGGAAGTTTCTGTGGGTGAGCAGTTCTGAACTCACCAGATACCAGGGTGACTGTACTGTGGACCTTCTGGAAACATTCCCCGCCTCCCTCCCCCAGCCCGGGGAAGCAGTGCTGTACTTTGGATTTCCTTGCTTCATCTTTTTGCCTGTCTCTAGCACAGGTGATGCCATTTCTCCAGCATCCTCACCTTGGTTCAGCCGGGAGCCTTACCACCCTTCAGGCAACATGGGGCTTTCAGAGGCTGGAGGCCAAGGAATGGGCCATGTGAGAGCTGGCCTGTCCGTGACCTGGGGCAAGGCACCCTCACCACACCAAGGACAGAGACCACCCTGCTTTAGAGCATGAGTGACCGGAAAGGGCAATATGTCCTCTTGTTCTCCATTCTACCCACAGTAAGACCACGGCCACCAATTTTACGCTGAGGTCCTGAGGCCATTGGAAGAGGGCTGACTGTACACGGATGTCCCCTCCCTGGGGAGGAAGATGAACCCGCCCACCTCCCAGCCCGGCAGGCAGGCACGCACGCACCCGGTGTCACAAGGCTTCCGTCGAGAGGCCAGGATGATGAAGTCCTGGGGCTTGGGGTCACCACCGAGGGCAGGGCTGATGACATGGTAGATGGCATCATCCTCATCCACCTGCTGCACTAGCTCCACGCTCCTGTGCGGAGTCCACGGGGGTCACAGAGGCTCCGTGCACGACAGCAGGGTTGACCCAGCCGCTCCCCCGCCCCCATGCTTCAGCCACCCTGAGCACATGCTTGGGGGATGTATCACCCCCAGACTGCTCAACAGGGACCACAGGAGGGCAGAAAAGCCTGGCCAAAGGGGACATACACACCTGGGCTTGCAGACACGTACACGAGCAAATAAACCCCACTTGTGGGCATACGTGCAGAAACACATGGACACCCACTGATGCACACACAGTACTACAGATGTCTGTGTCGGTGCAAATGCAATACACAGATGTGTGATGATTTAGTAACCATACTGAGTATTTAGTGAGTGCCCACTGTGCCAGGCACTGTTCTAAGAGCTTTCAGGTATTATCTCCTTTAACGCCACATCAGCCCATGAAGTTGGTACTCTGAGTATCCCCATTTAATAGATGAAGGGGCTGGGACTCAGAGAAATAACTCGCCCACGGCCACAGAGCTAATAAGGAAGCAGGTCTGGGATGTGCACAGGTTGGGTGCCAGAGCTGTGCCCCTCAGACGCGGGTACACTACATACATGTGCCCAGGTAGACACACCCAGGCTTATACCAACACACACTCACAAGAACATCCTCGCAGAGACACGACATGTCCAAACCTGCCACTTTCCCTTCACATGTCCATATGAAGAATTGGCAAGCTGGGCAAATTAAGCAAACTGGACATTGTCTGAGCTACCCTGAGTCTGGGAGGAGTTCCCACCCACGCCCTCCACTTCCCAACCACCTCCCCAAGTAGTCCCCAAGCCCCTTCTCAGAAGGCAGAACTCAGTTTGAAAACCACTGATCTATCCCTATGTGCAAATACATACCCACACCTCAAGTACCCATTTTAAGAGGAGGGAAACTGAGGCCCGGAAAGGACATGACTGGCCCATGGTCACATAGTTGGGCCAGGCCCCCACCTCCAATTCCAGGCTCAGTCCCTTCCCTGAGGGCTTGGAATACCCATGACTCAGATACTCACCTAACATATAACCATAGCAGCTGCCCTCCCATAACCCACCCCTAGATAAAAGCCAGCAAGGGGCCCAGAGCAGTGGGGGATGGCTCAGAGGGGGGAGACCCCTCGGGGCCCCCTCCCCAACCCCCACTCCCCTGTACCCCCGCCCTCCGGCACCCACCGGCAGTGCTTGTCCCACTCGGGCCTCCGGCGGAGGTCAGAGAGCAGCAGGAAGGCCTGGGCTGTGTCCACGTGCACCAGCATCTCCATATGGAAGGAAAGGAACTTGTCCTCCTCTAGAGTGTACAGGCGGACCTGCACAGGACAGAGGGCAGCCTCGTTCCCTCGTCTCCTCCTCAGACTATGCTGGGGACCCGGGCTGGAAGTCAGGGCCGCACTGATTGCTGTGTGTCTGTGAACAAGTGACTCAACCTCTCTGAGCCTCGGTGGCAGCCCCGTGAAAAATGGGAGATCCAGCACAAGTGGATAGGAAGGTGTCTGAGGAAGCAGGGACTTCATGGATAAGCCCACTAGTCAGATGGAATGGTACTTGACGTGAAACGCAACACACTCATCCCTTCACACAAGTGAATGCACTGTGCCTAAGGAAATACGTCAAAGGTTACATGCTGCACGACTCCCTTTACTGGACATTCTCAAACAGACCGAATGAAGGGCACGGAAAACTGGTCTGTGGTTTCCAGGGATTGGGAGGGAAGAGGCTTGATCACAGAGGAGACAGAAAAATTGGGGGTTTATGGAAATGCTCCGTATCTTGATTACTGTTGCGATGATGTAACTTCATGTGTTTTCCACACTAGCAGGATTACACACTAAAAAGGGGAAGTTTTACTGTATGTAAATTATGCCTCAATTTTTTTAAATATCAAACATTTTCTTTTTAAAAATAAAAAGATAAAGAAGCAGTAACTAACGCGAAACCAGAATGGATCCTCAGAGCCAGGCGTCCATCCAGCCACTGATGTCACTGTGGGGAGGTGACCCACCCCAGGACACAGGCAGAAGTGGCAGAGCTCAAGCCCCCCTCAGCCCACTCTCGCCCCCAGCCCCCAGCCAAGCCACGCCAGGCCTTGAGGGGGCGGGCGTGCTGCTATAACTGGGGTGGTTTCACAGCTCTCCCAGGGCCTTTTAGGGAAGCCCCCCTCTGACCTGAGTGGTTCGAGAGGGTTTCTCAGCTCACGGTCAACACCTCTGGCTGCTCAAAGGAGAAAGGAAAGCTGGGAGGGCGGGTCCGCTACCTGGTTGCTCTCCGAGGACAGCACCCAGTTGTCCTTGGCCACGAGCATCTTCAGGGAGGAGACGTTGTTGTAGCTCAGGTACACCTGCCCAGACACAGAGCAGCCTCACCCTCCCCTTCCTCGGGGGCTCGTGCCAGGGCCACTTTGATGTGTGGAGAGGAAGCTGCACGTGAAGGAAGGAGCCCCGGGCTTTGGGAAGGGAGGCCCAGGCTGAGCCAGACTCCTCCCCACCTTGGGACCTCAGCTCGCTCCTGCCAAGCAGGGGGACACGGGAAAGCCCCTGGCTCACCAGCCTGGCCTTGAGGCAGAGTATCCTGTCCCCTTTGGGCCTCCTCCAAGAAGGGAGGGTTGCGGGTCCCCGACAGGTCTGAAAGCTGTCCGCACAGAGCAGAAGGCCTTACCTGGTTGCTAGGATCCCAGGGGACAGAGAGGGGCATCTCCGCCTGCTTACAGGACACAATGTACTTCCTGGGAGAGAGGGAAGATGACAACCTTGGTCCCTCTGGGGCCCACCTCTTCTCAGCAGCTTACTGGGTGCCAGGCCCTGTGCTCAGCCCAGCAGGGTGGGAGGCACCCTTATCTGGCCAGGGAGACTGGCTGGGCACACAGAAGACAGCAGCTGAGGACACGCACACTCAGAGGTGGGGCTTGCAGGGAAAGGTGTAGACCCATAACCCTTGCCCGAGTGACTTCACCCTTGTGCCTCAGTGTCCTCATCTGTAAAATGGGATCAGTAGTCATACCTGCTCCCTCATGGGGTCATCAGGAAGAGAACAGCATTTGGCATATGGTGTGTTAGTGGCTCAGTTGTGTCTGACTCTTTGCAACCCTATGGACTGTAGCCCGCCAGGCTTCTCTGTCCATGGGATTCTCCAGGCAAGAGTACTGAAGTGGGTTGCCAAACCCCTCCCTAAATGCACATTTTTCTTATTAACATTAGATGGTAAACCCTGGTGCATTTACAGTACTTTTCAGGCATGTAAAGTGCTTTGGTAGCAATCGTTCACACCTGGATTTGCATCACAAGCAATTGTTCACCTCCTCTCAGAGTCTTTCTTCATCTCCAAAATGGGCATCATCAGAATCAATGGGAGGGACACAAGATATAAAACTGGCCACACCTGCCCAGGTTCAAATTCTCATTCTGCCAATCATTCCTGTCTGTGTGCCCATGGACACCTAATCCCTCTGTCCTCAGCATCCTCACCTGTATAAGGGGCCGGTAAGACCACTGTGTCATGAGGCCAAGACCAGAGACTGTCTGGATGTAAACGCCCAGCCCGGGGGCAGCACCAAAGACAGGTGAGTTCCCAGGGGCAGGGAGTAGACAGGGAGTTGAGACAGAACTGAAGCCATGTCCCCTCCCACCTCCTGGCCTCCACTTGCCTGTCCAGGCGGATCTTCTTCCTGGCGCTGGCCTCTCGGTACCGTCGCTCGCCATCCTGGGGAGAGGAGCCCAGATTGTGGTGGGCAGGACAACCAGCTCCCCCAGCCCCTATTACCGCCTGCCCTCCTTCCCCAGAGGGCCCAAGGAGACCCTCCCTGCAGTCCTAAAGCGGACTTCAGTCTCACAGGGGCAGCCTGGACAGCGCAGTGCCCGGTCACTGAGGCCCAGCCCCAGCTTCCCCTCACACCCTTGAGTGACTTTGGGAACACCACCCGCCCTCACTAAACCTGCTTCGTCCTCCATGAAAGGGGACTTGCTATCAGCAGGCACACTTCTGAAGTATTTTCCACACAAAACTTCACCTAAGTCTTATACCAACCCTCTGTGTTTGGCACTACATCTACACCCATTTTATTTTATTTTGGCCACACCACGCAGCTTGCAGCCACTCAGTTCCCCCACCAGGGATTGAACCTGGGTCCTGGCAATACTTTGGCCACCTGATGTGATGAGTCAACTCACTGGAAAAGACCCTGATGCTGGGAAAGACTGAAGGCAAAAGAAGAAGAGGGTGCCAGAGGACAGATGGTTAGATGGCACTTCCGACTCAATGGACATGACCTTGAGCAAACTCCAGGAGACAGTGGAGGACAGGGAAGCCTGGCATGTGATCATCCATGGGGTCACAAAGAGTCAGACACAACTTAGTGACTGAACAACAGCAACAGCGTGGCAATGAAATCCTGGGATTCTAAACACTAGGCCATCAGGGAACTCCCAGTACTATCCCCATTTTACAGAGGAGGAAACTGAGGCACAGAAAGGCTAAGTGGCTCACCCAAGGTCACGGGGCTAAGGAGTGTGGCCAGGAACAGAACACAGATGTCCTAGCCCGGAGCCCACCTCTGAACTAGTACCTCTAACTAACGTCTCCTCACTCATGGACGTTTATTGGCAAAGACCTGAAAGGCCATCATAGTCTGTCTCCTGTCCCACTGTCTTCAGGCTACCCGCTCCTTTGCCCACCACCCGTCTTGACTGCCCAACACTGGGCTCTAGAGCAGAGGTTTCACAGTACATGCTCAGCCTTGTGCGGCGGGCAGGGCAGGGGACCTTCTGGGAGAGAAGAGGCAACCTCACCAAGGTCACTCCCTGGCCCCTGGAAGCAAGCCCGAGCCTGGCCCTCAGGAGGCACAAGGGAACATTTTTCAGAGCCAGCCTGGACCCCTGGTCTCTGACTCTCATCCCTACCCTTTTTGCTCCCCTGTCACCATGGTCAGAGCAGTTGCCACTCAGTCAGGCACAGGATCAGTGTCTCACCAGCAGTCCTACAAGGCAGGAACTGCAGATATGCCCTCTTTAAAGGTGGGACTGAAGCTCAAAGAGGGCACCCATTAGAACGTGGCCAAGGTGGGGTCTGACCCACATCTGACCCCAAAGCCAGTGCTTTTACAGCTCTGCAGGCTCAGGAGTGCCGGTTAACGCCCAGCAATGAGGGAGGCCCACACACACAGTTCAAGTTCTTCCAAAAAGCACAAGGAGCAGCCCTGGGGGTCACAGCAGGGCACTCAGGGCCAAGCTGTGCCCCAGCAGAAGGAAAGAGCTGGGCTTGTGCTCCCCAGTCCTGTCACCCCTGGGCAGAGGGGGAAGGGGGCTGGTAGTGGGGCACTCACCCCAGGCTGGGGCCGAATCCAGGGCAGCATCTGAGGCTGGTCATCCGCACCCAGGACCACGAAGGTCATGAAGGCACTGTTGATGTGCCGCCGATGGGTCTCGGCCTCCTGGCGGTAGGCCTCCACGCACACGCCCACTTCCATGCTGAGGGGGAAGGAGGGATGCTGTCAGCTGGACAGACCTTCCCAAGGCCACCCCTCCCCAACACACGTGTGCATGTGAACACACACACACACACACACACACACACTCCTGCTCTGATCCCACAGCCTGGATCAGGGACCGCTGGGCAGGAAACTCAGAAGCGTTCCCTTTCAACCATGTCTACACAGCACCCGCTGCACCCCTGACCCATGCTCGTCTCTGGGGGTCACAGAAATGAATAAACCTGTGCAGTCCAGGTTCTCATGCATTAACAGCTAGGGGATGGGGAAACAAATGTCTGTATAAAATATGTTTATGTAAAAATAAAGGGTTATGGAAAGACATAAAGGAGGTGGAGGGGCAGGGCCTAATTAGAGAAAATGCTCATTATAAACATATTCACCAGTGCTCTCACTGCCGTGCTCCCGACAGCTCAGTTGCTGCTGTCTCTGTATCTCCGACTGTCTCGATGAATTATAAAATAGCAGCTGCCTCCATTCCCCTCACTTAGGAATGCAGACTTTATGCAGATGGGGAAATCAATACCTTGAACAGGGCACTAACTCGCCCAAGGTCACACAACAGTCAGGAAGAGAATCTGCACTAAAAACCAGGCCTCACAGATCCTAGTTCAGGACTTTTTGCTCTGCACAACAGCAGAATGTGTGCTTATCAGACGGAATAGTAAAATGATAATAATAATAAAAATAATAACAGCAGCAATGGCTGACCTTCAGTGAACGTTCTCTCTGTCACTATACTATTAAACAGTAACTCCGCATTTAATCCTCACAGTTATGAGGTAGCTGTGGTGAGCCCCGGTTCTCAAAAGAACTGAGGCTCAGAGGGTTAAGTAACTCGCCCAGAGCCACACAGATGCTAAGAGGTAAGCCACATTTGAGCCCAGGCAGCCTGGCTCTTGATCCCTCCCTGTTAATGACTACATATTACTGAAAATCACATCTTTGAAATCATCAAAAGAGATGCATACTCTAAGTAAGCTTTCGTGGGGGTATCAGAATCCATTACAAAGATAAGGGCTCTGGGAACTATTTGAGGTTTTAGGAAAAGGGTCGGGAAGGGTTCGATAAACAACAGAACGCTGGCAAGAGGTGCCCCGTGACCCAAGCATCCACAGTGTGGCAGGGTCAGAGGCAGGAGCCAGCGAGAGAGCCCAAGACATAGAGCACGTGGTGTGACGCAGGATGGGGAGCCCAGGGGAGGAACATCAGAGTGGATCCTAGCGATGGTGCAGGGACCCAGCAGCCACACTTCAGACCCCGGAGACCTCGTCTACAGGGGAAACGGTTCCTGGCACTTTGAGGTAATGTCCCTTCTCAGGTCAGGAAGAGCCCTCAGTCCCAGGGGGCCCCGTCTCACCCATCCCAGCCCCTCACCTGTGCTTGAAGGCGTTGTTCACAATGGCCTTGAGCACCAGACGGTCCCCAACCTGGGATGGACCCCGGAAGTGGAACATCTCAATGGTCTTCAGGGTAGGGTGGGCACGGCAGAGCCGGCTGGAGGAGGCCAGGGGTCAGGGGACAGGACAAAGCACCCTCCAGTGCTTCTCCCTGCCCCCATCCCCAGACCCTGCCCAGAGCCACACACACCACCCTCTGGCCCACCCACTCCCACCCAACCCAGTGATAGCTGCACCCAGAGGAAGAGAACTAAAGTCCCATCTCACAGCTTAGAATACTGAGGTCTACGTGCGTAGCTGGAAAAAAAGCTGAATTTGAGGTGACAAAGAGCAGGGCTTGCAATAAACCTTTTCCTCTCAATGTTTATATCCTACCACCTGCTGTTCCTACTACCTGGAAGCCCTCCCCTTACCCAAAGCTACTTGTCATTCAAGGCCCAGATGACCTACTCCTCCTCTAGGAAGCCCTCCCTGACTATCCACACTCTGACTCTCCTCTGAGATCTTATTGCACTCATAGCCTGGGCTGCCCAAAATGGCATTGCTTATGTACTATATCCACAAGGTAAACACAGAGGAAGGGCCATTGGAGCTAGGCTCCAAAGGGTGAAGAATTCGCCTGGCTGAGGAGGATAAGGGTTCGGGAAGGCACTCCTATCAGAGGGAACAGCAAGCACAAAGTCATGGAGGTATGATAGTGTCAATTAATAAATGTCGGTCGTCATAACTACAAAAATATGCTCCAATACTTGGGGCAGAACAAGTCCAAGACAGGTACAGAGGTTACAGGAGAGGGAAGGAATTCCTTCCACCTTTAGGGAGAAGGGGACAGTTAGAGAGGCTTCTTAGAGGACAGACAGGATTTTAGCAAAGAATAGTGGGGCTACAAGGTGGAAGGTCAGCCAGGAGGGGAGACAAGGGCTGGGAGCATGGTTGGGTGGGTGGGAAGAAGGGCAAATGGCTTGCTTTACAAAGAGTATAAAATCCAGGAAGTGAGTGGGCAGAGCCAGGGCAAGGGGAGGCCCTGGTGCTAGCTGAGGGCTTGACATTTCCCCTGGCGAGCTCACAGAAAATCATTCCTCTCTGGTTCCCTGGGTCTGAAGGCCCCAGCTTACCCTATAAGAACAGTCGAGCTTCTGAAGCCTTGAATGCCAGCACCAAGTCAGGGTTTCTGCCCCAGAGAGAACCGGCCAAGGGAAAGAGGGGAAGAAAGAAGAGGAGGCACCTGGCTGCAATGGTGGCCACATTCTCCATCCAGGCCATGATCTGGCCCCCAAAAGTATTGCCCTGGTGATTGGCGTGGGGGGGCAGGACCAGCTCCACACTCTCCACCCGGGTCTTCTCGGCCGGCACCATGTGGCTACAATCTCTGCTCTCCAGATCTGACCAAGGAGGGATAAAGCGAGGGAGGTGAAAAGATTCCTGAGGGCAGACCCTGCCACGGGCAGCCCAGGACCCCCCTGCCCCCCCGCCACCACCACTCCACACAGCTTCTCTTATTCACTCAGCATCAAGGAGGTGCCATGTATCTCCCATCTCCCAGGGGGAGAGGGCTTGTTGGGTGAGGCCTGTGAAAGAGGAGGTCTTTCGCTTGGTGTGCAGGCTACTCAGCGATGCCACAGGCAGGGAGGAGAGCAGTTGAAGCCCTGAGCCAAGGTCTGGAAACCAGACAGGCAGGACAGTCATAGGGAGCAACGAGACCCTGGCTTAGCTGGAGCTGAGGACAAGTAAAGGGACAGCACAGATAAGGCTCAGACAAGGGCCCAGACGCCAGTCCAAGGCATCTAGACTGACCCTTGGGTAGAAGGGCTGTCACAACAGGAGGGATCCACAGGGGCTGCAGTGGGATGGATGGTGCCAGGGGCCTTGACGACCATAGGAAGAGCTGGGCCTGCCATGGCCTTCAGGCCCCACATAAATAGGGCACGTGGAATCTAGAGCACAGCTCACTGCCTTCACTGGGGTTCGCTACTTCTGCCTGCTCTCTCTCCACTCTGGGTGGCTGAACTATCCTTGATGGGTCTTAAAATTGCCTCCTTTAGGTTTCCAGGAAGACTCTGCATTCTCATTGTCTGGAGATCAGAGAACAAAACCAAGGTTACCCTCTAGACCTTTGTCCCCAGCCTGAGTCCTCTGTCAGAAAAACCTTGCTTCATCTCTCCACCTGTCAAAATCCTCCCAGTCCAAAGTAGATCTTGTGTGCTGGCACAGGACAATCTGCAGGATATGCTTTTAAGGGGAAAGGAGCAAGATATGGGACAGAAGGTACCGTTCCCCTATGGGGAAAGAAGAGAGGGTTGAAATGAGAGGTAGTATGCATTAATATGCCTTCCCTGGTGGCTCAGACAGTAAAGACTCTGCCTGCAGTGCAGGAGACCCAGGTTTGATCCCTGGGTCGGGAAGATCCCCTGGAGAAGGGAATGGCTACCCACTCCAGTGTTCTTGCCTGGAGAATTTCATGGACAGAGGAGCCTAGTGGGCTACAGTCCATGGGGTCGCAAAGAGTTGGACACAGCTGAGGGACTAACACTTTCACTTTGTTTTTTATGCATAAATTGCAGGAGATACTTCTGGAAAGATGGCCCCCAAATGAGTAACAGTAGCTGCCTTTTTGGAGGACCCTGGGTTCTGGGGTAGAAGAGAGTCTTGCTTTTTATACTATCTCTATCTTTTTATCCCTAGAGCTATCTCAATCTAGCTACCTATCTAGCTACCTGTCTACTGAGTTGGCCAAAAGAGGGAACATCCTACAGAAAAACCCAAATGAACTTCTTAGCCAACCCAACATATGCTTTTTTTTTTTTTTAAGTCCTAAAAAGATCTTCACGACCAAGATAATCATGATGGTGTGATCACTCACCTAGAGCCAGACATCCTGGAATGTGAAGTCAAGTAGGCCTTAGAAAGCATCACTACAAACAAAGCTACTGGAGGTGATGGAATTCCAGTTGAGCTATTTCAAATCCTGGAAGATGATGATGCCGTGAAAGTGCTGCACTCAATATGCCAGCACATTTGGAAAACTCAGCAGTAGTCACAGGACTGGAAAAGGTCAGTTTTCATTCCAATCCCAAAGAAAGGCAATGCCAAAGAATGCTCCAACTACCACACAATTGCACTCATCTCACACGCTAGTAAAGTAATGCTCAAAATTCTCCACGCCAGGCTTCAGCAATACGTGAACCATGAACTTCCAGATGTTCAAACTGGTTTTAGAAAAGGCAGAGGAACCAGAGACGAAATTGCCAACATCCACTGGATCATGGAAAAAGCATGAGAGTTCCAGAAAAACATCTATTTCTGCTTTCTTGACTATGCCAAAGCCTTTGACTGTGTGGATCGCAATAAACTGTGGAAAATTCTGAAAGAGATGGGAATACCGGACCACCTGACCTGCCTCTTGAGAAACCTATATGCAGGTCAGGAAGCAACAGTTAGAACTGGACATGGAACAACAGACTGGTTCCAAATAGGAAAAGGAGTACATCAAGGCTGTATATTGTCACCTTGCTTATTTAACTTATATGCAGAGTACATCATGAGAAATGCTGGGCTGGAGGAAGCATAAGCTGGAATCAAGATTGCCGGGAGGACTATCAATAACCTCAGATATGCAGATGACACCACCCTTATGGCAGAAAGTGAAAAGGAACTAAAAAGCCTCTTGATGAAAGTGAAAGAGGAGAGTGAAAAAGTTGGCTTAAAGCTCAACATTCAGAAAACGAAGATCATGGCATCTGGTCCCATCACTTCATGGGAAATACATGGGGAAACAGTGGAAACAGTGTCAGACTTTATTTTGGGGGGCTCCAAAATCACTGCAGATGGTGATTGCAGCCATGAAATTAAAAGATGCTTACTCCTTGGAAGGAAAGTTATGACCAACCTAGATAGCATATTCAAAAGCAGAGACATGACTTTGCCAACAAAGGTCCGTCTAGTCAAGGCTATGCTTTTTCCTGTGGTCATGTATGGATGTGAGAGTTGGACTGTGAAGAAGGCTGAGCGCCGAAGAATTGATGCTTCTGAAGTGTGGTGTTGGAGAAGACTCTTGAGAGTCCCTTGGACTGCAAGGAGATCCAACCAGTCCATTCTGAAGGAGATCAGCCCTGGGATTTCTTTGGAAGGAATGATGCTAAAGCTGAAACTCTAATACTTTGGCCACCTCATGCGAAGAGTTGACTCACTGGAAAAGACTCTGATGTGGGGAGAGATTAGGGGCAGGAGGAGAAGGGGACGACAGAGGATGAGATGGCTGGATGGCATCACCGACTCGATGCACATGAGTCTGACTGAACTCCAGGAGCTGGTGATGGACAGGGAGGCCTGGAGTGCTGCAATTCATGGGGTGGCAAAGAGTCGGACACGACTGAGCGACTGAACTGAGGGTCCTCAAGGCCAAGCTCAATACTACCTTCCCAAATACCTTGACTCCTAGAGACCCAAATGCATTTAGTGGATGACAAACTGTTTTCTATGTGTCCCAGCTTCATCTTCACGGCTCCTGGGAGCTGGGCGAGAGGTCCAAATGCTCCCTTTTCCCCACTAAGGGACCTTGAGGCAAGAGTGTTATCCAGGCCTGAGGCCATCACTGGGTGGATATCCCAGGGAGACTTCCTTCCTTTCTCTGCCCAGTAGGAGCCCCAGACAGAGGGGAGCATGTAGGACACGAGCTGCCCTCCCTACCCATGACGCTCACCATCCTGAATGACGCAGTTGGCAAGGAGGTCCTTAATGGTGTCTGCGTAGACCAGTCGCATGCGCCGGCGCTCGGCCGCCACACTGTGCTCCGTCTTTTCCTCTTCGGTCCGCGGCACGGTTGGCTTCAGCTTCACCTGTGGCGGGGGTGGAGTGGGGGTTTTCAGGACAAATTCCCTGAAACAGCATGAGGGCCTGGCCCCCTAGGATTGCAAGGAGATCAAACCAGTCAATCCTAGAGGAAATCAACACTGAACATTCATTGGAAGTACTGATGCTGAAGCTGAAGCTCCAATACTTTGGCCACCTGATGCAAAGAGCCGACTTTTTGGAAAAGATCCTGATGCTGGGAAAGGTTGAGGGCAGGAGGAGAAGGGGACGACAGAGGATGAGATGGTTGGATGGCATCACCGACTCGATGGACATGAATCTGAGCAAATTCCGGGAGACAGTGAAGGATGGAGAGCCTGGTGTGCTATGGTCCATGGGGTCACAAAGAGCTGGACACGACTTAGTGACTGAACAACAACTGTCCCCCCAGTAATCATCTCGCACCTGGGGCTCCTGGATGGTTACAAGTCTTGTCCCCTCTTTGTCCCCATCTTCCATCTCCATGTTGACTGATACATCATTTTCATCCTCCAGTGTCCCCTGAGCCCATTCTTGGGCAAAGGAACCGTGGATGAAGAATGTCAAGGCAGGACATGGAAGGCAATGGAAAGACCTGGAGAATCCTGCAGTGAGGTGCACGGGGAGAGAAGGGGAAAAGCAGAGCAGGAAGGCACTTGGGTTCACCCACAGTGGGGGCTGGGCCTTCTGGAAGCCATGGATTCCCTGCTGCACCCTCATCTCTACCACTCTACCAACCCCCCGAATCACTGCCCTAGAAAGGCACCCAGGTGCCTGGCAGCATAGAGTGCCTGTGCATGCTACCTTCACCCACCTTGGAGAGCTCCCTGTGGGCCACGAAGGTGGCTAAGGCCTTGCACACACACCACTGCTTCTCAGAGCACAGGTCCTCGGAGACCACCTGGATGCCCACCTGGAAAGGAAGAGCAAGGTGGACAAGTGAGGAGGGAGGAACTAGAATCCTACAGCTTGAGATGGGAAGCATCACCAGGCCTGGCTTCTGGTATTCCTGTATCACCTACCAAGTGCAGGGGGCTAGAGACGTGGGATGGGTTCTGATTCTGGCCCTGGCTCCCTGGGGAACCTTGGGCATGTAAATTCCTTTCTCTGGACCTCAGTTTCCTCATCTGTAAAATGGGAATGATTGTACCTACCCTCACAGGGTTATTGAGAGGATCAAAATGAGACTGTTATGAAAGGGCTTGAAGTAAGTTAATTTAAGTGTTGGCTAAATTGGAAGGACAGACAGCTTGGGGGTCCACAGGGGGACCTTGGGCCCTTATGGGGTGTCCAGAGCTACAGTCAAGATTCTGCTATCCAAGCCTCAGTGTGCCTCAGTAACCACTGGCCCAGCTGGGTAAAGTTGCCTGGGCCTGACGTCCATAAGTGGGAAGTAGAGGCCCTCCACCCTGCATCACCAAAGAGTTCTCTCATTAAACCTTCCACAATCCTGCAGCATAGGAATCATGTTCCCATTTTACAGATGTGAAGACAGAGGCTGTGGGAGGTAAGCTAATGGACCAAAGTCTACCGCTCTCACTGCTTCAGCCCACTGACGTCAGGGCTAAGCACAGTGGCTGACGTCAGGGCTAAGCACAGTGGCTGTCCTCCCTGCATTCACCTGGCTGCTGAACAGAGTATCTGACACTAGGTATGAAGACCCAGGAAGCTGGAAGTCAAGGCCCACAGTGGAATCCACATCGCTTGGAGACCTGAGGCACGTCCCTTCCCCTCCCTGGCCTCAGTTTCCCCTTCTGTGTTACGGCCATTAGACAATTAGATCCCTAGATCCTCCCAAACTTGCCAGCTATTTCAGAACTCTGTATCCTCAGCCAAGGTGCTGTGAGTATGAGCACGTGTGCACTCAGGCTGGGGGCTGAGAACAAAGAGAAAGTGGAAACCACCCACCCAGTGGCTCACCTCCATGCTAGAGTTGAAGGCCCGGTTCACCTTGGCCTTGATATTCACAACTTGTCCAACACTGCAGAGGGAAAAGCAAGAGATGAGCCATCCAGAGGGACAAAAAGAGAGAAAAGGGGCCTCAGATACTTGTGGGGCCTCTGCTGAGGGGAACTAGCCAAAAACTGTTACAGCATACAGAGCATATTCACATCTATGATGCTACCAAAGCAAGTTGGCAAGACGGTGTTAGCACCCCATTTTACAGGTGGGGAAGCTGAGGCAAGAGAAGTGGCATGATGTCATTCATCTCCCGCTTCCCCCTGCTCCCCCTAGTTCAATGAACGCTCAAGATTCTCTTTGCTCTCAACAGTCCCTCCTAAGGAAAGCTCCCCCACATCCCACCTTCTTGTAGCCCGCCAAAATTTACCCTCCTAATACAGATCTCCATAAATAATATAATAATAATGAAAAAGTTTAAAATATTGCAAGAATTACTAAAGTGTGACAGAGACACCATATGAGCCAATGTTGTTGGAAAAGTGAGGTAAATAGATTTGCTCAATGCAGGGTTGCTACAAAACTTCAAGTTGTAAAAAATGCAAGATCTGCAAAGTGCAGTAAAATAAGGTATACCTGTATTTATCTACATACAGATAAAGCAAATTTAGCAAAGTGTTAATTGACTCTCAGTGGTAATGACCACACCACTATTCAACTTTTCTATAATTTTGAAAGTTTTCATGATAAAATATTAGAAAATGAACTTCCCTGACCCACCAATAAAAAGAAAATCTATTTTTGGCAGTACTAAAATATGACCCTTCCCCTTCCTCCTCCTCCCCTCTCCTCTTCCTCTCTAGCCTCCCCTAAAGCCAAGCAGTCACCCATTTGGACTCCCAAGCTTCTCTTCCTTCCTGTCTTCCATCTCACAGCTCAGGTCACAATTGGCTCTATCCCCAGGGTCACTGCCCAGCCTCCTTGGGGGCCCCTTCAAGCCCCTAGTTTCCCAAAACCCCTCCAGAGGCAGCGCCTATAGACAAATCTGACCTTTTCAGCCAGTTGGTCCTGGGGAAGGACCAATACTCTTGGCAGACAGAGAAACATGTTAAATGACACCACAGTGATACTAATAGTAAAACCCAGATGATGGAGAACCCTAGAGAGCAAATGACCAAGGTTCTTCAACAAACAAACTTCAAGGAAAAACAGAGAGAGACAGGGAGTGGGAGGAGGAAGGAGAGGGTGCAGGGAGAGGGTGATGGGGGAGATAAAGGGCCTACAGGTTAAAAAAAGACTTGAGGGAATTCCCTGGCAGTCCAGTAGTTAGGACTCAGTGCTTTCACTGCTGGGGACCAGGTTCCATCCCTGGTCAGGGAACTAGGATCCCATGAGCCATGAAGCATGGCCAAAGGAAAAACAAAAGACAAGAGACGAAGTAACCAAATGCAACCTTATTTGCATCATGACTTGAACAAAATAAAGCAAAAAACTATAAAGCAAAACAAAATAAATTCAAGAGACACTGTGGGCAACTGAACGCTGACTGGATATTTGATGGTGGTGAGAAACTGTTCGTTTTGTTTAGCAGTAGTAGTGGTATTTAAGTTATGTTTTTTAAAAGTTCTTATTCCTTAGAGATGCATTGTGAGGCATTTTTAAATGGCTAAAGCAAAAACAAGCAAACAAAAAAAACCTTTCCCAGCTTTCCTCAGGTATGGCCAGGACTTTCCAGGTCACCAACCATGCTCCAGGCCCCTCTCCAGCTTACCCTCACACCCACACCCTCCTCTGCCCAGACTCACCTCCACTCTCCTGGGTCCTATGGCAGGCCCATCCATCACTACATGCCCCACCCCAGCCTTCTCTATCATTGCTCCTCAGGTGTCAGATCCCGTTTTGGCAGCAGAGACTCAGAGTTGACCCAGACACAGCTCCACTGGCCTACAAATTCTCACAGCATGTAGTACTGGAGCCAGCTCAAATACCTCCTCCAAGAAGCCACCCGTGACTACCCTCTGCGGCCCTATGAGCTGTGCTCAGTCACTCAGTCGTGTCCAACTCTTTGTGACCCCATGAACTGCAGCCCACCAAGCTCCTTATCCATGGAATTCTCCAGGTAAAAATACTGGAGTGGGTAGCCTATCCCTTCTTCAGGGGAACTTCCCGATCCAGGAATCGAACCAGGGCCTCCTGCACTGCAGGCAGATTCTTTACCGGCTGAGCTACCAGGGAAGCCCCTGTGCCACTATGCACACATGCTTTCAGTCATGTCCAGCTCTTTGCAACCCTATGGACTATAACCCGCCGGGCCCCTCTGTCCTTGGGGATTCTCCAGGCAAGAATACTAGAGTGGGTTGTCACTTCCTTTTCCAGTGCCTCTATCAGTTCAGTCACTCAGTCGTGTCCAACTTTTCGCAACCCCATGGACCACAGCATGTTAGGCCTTCCTGTCCATCACCAACTCCTGGAGTTCACCCAAACTCATGTCCATTGAGTTGGTGATGCCATCCAACCATCTCATCCTCTGTTGTTCCCTGCTCCTCCCGCCTTCAATCTTTCCCAGCATCAGGGTCTTTTCAAATGAGTCAGTTCTTCACATCAGGTGTCCAAAGTATTGGAATTTCAGCTTCAGCGTCAGTCCTTCCAGTGAATATTCAGGACTGATCTCCTTTAGGATGGACTGGTTGGATCTCTTTGCTGTCCAAGGGACTCTCAAGAGTCTTCTCCAGCACCACACAGCGCCTCTATACCCACCCTCAAAAACAGAGGCAATGTAGCCCATTGGTTGGGATTCCCAGGTGCCCCACTGGAAGAAGAACCCACCTGCAATGCAGAAGGCACAGGAGACACAGGTTTGATCCCTGAGTCGGGAAGATCCCTGGAGAAGGGCATGGCAACCACTCCAGTATTCTTGCCTGGAAAATTCCATGGACAGAGGAGCCAGGTGGGCAATAGTCCTTAGGGTCACAAAGAGTTGGACACAACCGAAACGACTGACCATGCCTGCATGCAGAGCCTACTAGTTAAGAGCAAGCTCTCCGGGGCCAGACTGCCTTGCTTGTAGTATATCCTGAGGTCTCCACCAGCTGTAAGCCCTTAAGTAAGTTACTTTTCTTCTCTGTGCCTCAGTTTCCTCACCTGTAAAAGGAGGATACTAATAACCAGGGTCTCACAGTGTTGTTCTGAGGACTTAGTAAGTTAATTATCAATAGTAAAAAGACACTACAGTTATTATAAAATTTTGAATATAGTTCCTTGTGTTATACAGTAGCGCCTTCTCCCCCCATTTTTTTTAAACTGGAGTATAACTGCTTTACAACCCTGTACGCCTGAAACTAACAGAATATTGTAAATCAACCACACTCCATGTAAAAAATTGTTTACATGTTTTTAAAAAGGCTTACAAATAACTCATCAGTATGGGTTCATTAGGGCTTCCCTGGTAGTTCAGCTGGTAAAGAATCTGCTTGCAATGCAGGAGACCTGGGTTTGATCCCTGGGTTGGGAAGAGCCCTCAGAGGTTGGCATGGCAACCCACTCCAGTATTCTTGCCTGGAGAATCCCCATGGACAGAGAAGCCTGGCGGACTGTAGCCCATGGGGTCACATAGAGTTGGACACGACAGAGCAACTATGCACAGCACATGGGTTCATTAACTGTGACAAAGGTACCGTATGAATGTAAGATGTTATAGAAACTCTGTGCCATCTACAGTGTTTTTGTAAATCAAAAACTATTCTAAAATAAGATATTCAAAGATGAGTACTACAAAGCACCCATATGTCAAAGATCATTATTTGCCTGGAATTTACCCCTTTGAATTGAAATTATGTTTCTATATCTGCCTCCCTGCAGACTGGGAGCTCCTGGGGCACAGAGACTATGTTCCAGCTGACTTTGTGGACTCCAAACCCTGCTTGGGCCCTGGTCCAAAAAAAGGCACAGGTAGTGATGAATGACTGAATAAGTAAGGACAGGGACTGCCCAAACTTCTTCCTAACCACGACCCATGGGGCACCAGGAAGTCCTGGATAAGTCCTTGGCACTCGATGTCCCAGGCACTGATAGTTCAGAAGCAGGCCTGGAGGCCAGAGCACTGCATGCAGCCCCTGCAGCCTGCCCTGGGCTGAGGGCTTGGCATGCTCCTTGGGTCCTAGCAAAACCGTGTGAAGACCAAGCTCAGTATAGTGTAATGAAAACCTTTCTAACCAGTACAGACATCTAACAAACAAAACTAGTAGGTAATGAGCTCCCCTTTCCTGGAGGTATGTGAGCAGAGGCTGAATGGTCCAAACTTCTGGCTCAGGCTCTGCCAAGGCACCTTGTCTAGGGACCTCCCAACAGTCTGATAACCAATGACCCACAGAGAAGAGCCAAGCCCCAAAAGGCATTCCCTGATTAAGTCTAACCAGCAACCCTGAATATTCATTGGAAAGATTGATGCTGAAGCTGAAACTCCAATAATTTGGCCACCAGATTTGAAGAGCTGACTCATTGGAAAAGACCTTGATGCTGGGAAAGCTTGAGGGCAGGAGGAAAAGGGGGTGACAGAGGATGAGATGTTTGGATGGCATCACCAACTCAATGGATGTGAGTTTGAGCAAACTCCGGGAGATAGTGAAGGACAGAGAAGCCTGGCGTGCTGCAGTCCATGGGGTTGCAAAGAGTTGGACACGACTTAGTGACTGAACAACAACTTCCATTTTGAAGATAAGAAAATTGAGGACCAGAGAAAGAGACTGACTTCCCCAAAGTCACACAGCACCCCATGCTGCAGCTTGAGCAACATCCAACTCCAAAGCTGGCTGAGGGAGTCCACCCCACGGCACCTGGCCACAGGGGCAGCTCCTAGCTCACTGCTGTCCCAGAGACCTTGCAGATGGGTCGTGGCTCCGGAAAGGCTGCCCCCTGTCCATCTGCAAAGGCCCCCAGCTGAGGCAGGTGCCAGGCAGCACAAGGCTGATAAGGCAGGAGATGGGGGAAAGGCTCTGGGATTGTGATGGGGAGACCAGAAAGAGAGGCAGGAGGCCACTTACCTAATGGTGTGCTCAAAATAGATGTCATCCATGGAGGCTGTGACACAGGGGCACCCTGCATGCCTCTCCGCTGGCATCAGGAGAAGAAAGCCATCCGTTAGCAGCCTCCCCATGGCCCAGGCCTCTGATCAATATCAGACCCTCCTAGCTAAGGCCTGCCTCCTCGCTCACACCCCCACCATTCTTTACTTTCCTCACCATGATTACGACACCCTGACCCTGTCTTATTTATCTGGGTTTTGTCTGTCTAGTGCCTCTCCCTTCTGCTAGACCGCAAGTCACTCGAGGGCAAGGAATTTCGCCCATATTTTTCACTGCTGTGCCCAGTCCTGGAGCAGTGCCTGGCATGCAGTATTCAATAAGCAGCCGCTGAATGAATGATCACGCCATGTTTATTCCACTTTCTGACTTCCTCGAGTGCCCAGGCAACCTCACCCACCTTTGTCTCCTTGCCTGAGTCACTCTCATCCTGAGGACTCTGCTCCCAGGCCTGAGTCCTTCTAGAATTCCTTCTCTACTTCCAGGGATGGGTCAGGGTCGTCTCAGGTCTGTTCTCCTAGAGCCCCAGTTTCGCCTCCCTTTCCCAGCCCCTATCAGACAGTGCAGGGGGACAGTTAGGTCTCCTGTCTGCTCCCCTGCTACCATCTGCCTGTGAACTCCCTGCGGGCTGGAGAATACTGGGGCATCAAAGGCAACAAAATGAGCTCCATCCAACCTCCATTCAACTCTGCCAATGCCATGGGTTTTGCTACTGCCAGCCTCAGAGCAACCACGTCTAATGCTACGCTGCATCAGAGCAGGGACCCTAGAGTCCAGGACCAGCACTCAGAGCCCTGGGGGTTTGCAGGCAAGAGGGTGGGCCCGAGCTGAGCATGTGAAACTTGAAGAGGGCATCACAGGCAGGTGGAGCTGCCTGAGTGAAGGCGGGGATGAGAGAAGAGGGCGGCGCTCAGGAACGGCCTCTCCCCTGGTGTGTGTGGCCAAGGCTGGGAGGGCAGCCATGCCGGGTTCGGCCTCACCGGACAGGCAGGCGGTGGCGTCGATCCACTTGAGCAGCTGCCCGACGCTCAGCTCGCCACGCTGGTTGGTGTGGCAGGGCAGCACCAGCTGGCTCATCTGCACCTCCGTGGGGTTCCGGTAGCCCTCGCCATCTGCCATGTTGTCGCTGTCAGTGCGTGAGGCCGACTTCCGGGACGTGCGGTTGGAGAACACGGAGGCCAGGCCCTGGGGAGCAGGTGGGATGGTCAGCTCACAGCAGAGTCTCCAGGTCTGCCAGCCCCTGAGATCCCCAAGACCACGTGCCAAGAAAACCCAACTCCAAGAGTGGCCAGCACCCTCCAGCCCAGGGTCTCAGACCCCAGGGGCTCTCTGGATGCCCCTACTATGCCCAGCTTCCTTTTGGCCACAAATTCCATGTTAACATATCCTTGGACCTGAGGGAGGGGGTGGGGAGAAAGGGATGGAGCAGAGTATTAATTCATCTGTAGACCAGCTTTTTCAAGTTTTGCCTCAGATTCACCTTCGTTCTGGTAAGATTTCCCGTCTCTATTCAGGGAGGCCTAGTAAGCCCTACGGGCTTCTCTGGTAGCTCAGCTGGTAAAAAATCCGCCTGCAATACAGGAGACCCCAGTTCGATTCTTGGGTTGGGAAGATCCCCTGGAGAAGGGATAGGCTACTCACTTCAGTATTCTTGGGCTTCCCTGGTGGCCCAGATGGTAAAGAATCCGCCTGCAATATGGGAGACCTGGGTTCAATCCCTGGGTTGAAAACATCCCCTGGAGGGAGGGCATGGCAACCCACTACAGTATTCTTGCCTGGAGAATCCCCAAGGACAGAGGAGCCTGGCGGCTACAGTCCATGGGGTCACAAAGGGTCTGACACAACTGAGCAACTAAGCACAACACAGCACAGTGAGCCCTACAATAGTCAAGCCCAGGGATCTGCTCCTATCTCATCCCATAAGGACCCTTTCCTGGGGCTCTTCATGTTTCAGATGACATCGGAAGCAGCACCTCGGCTGATGCTCCTCCGTTGTCAGCACTTGGCTCTACTGACAGGGAAGGCTCCAGCCAGTCACTGACCAGCTGTCTGATCCAGACCAGGGCTGGAACAGCTGCCAGCTGGAGAACCAGCAGAGAAAATCCTAGAACTCATGAATAAGAGGAGTCTCTGCCCAGGGTCCAGCTTAGGAGTCTCATTTGCCAGGCAACAGAGGTAGGCGTGCCTGGCAGTCCCCTGGAGGGGGTGGGATGAGGAAGGGGAGCTGACCTGCCATCCTGTCTCTCTGGCCAGCTTTCCCTCATCACACTGTGAACAGAGCTGGGGACACCTGCCTGTGTGAGAAAAATGACAAGTAGGGATAGGCACATGGGTTCCAGTTTTCATGTATGTGTGGGTGCTAAGTCGCTTCAGTCATATCCGACTCCTTACGATCCTGTGGACGGTAGACCCCCAGGCTCCTCTGTCCATGGGATTCTCCAGGCAAGAATACTGGAGTGGATTGCCATGCCCTCCTCCAGGGGATATTCCCAACCCAGGAATCAAACCTGCAACTCTTACATCTCCTGCTTTGGCAAGAGGGTTCTTTACCACTAGCGCCAAATGGTAAGCCCTCCAATTTTCATGGCCATTGCCACTTGTGGTGATAAGTCCCTGCTAACACTTATAAAGTGCTTATAAAGTATCAGATACTCTTCTAAGCACTTTTCAAGTCCTAATTCAAATTTTATCCATACAACAAACCTCTGAAAGAGGTACATTATTATATTCATTTTAAAGATTAGAAAACTGAAGCTCAAGTAAGTGCCAAGCCCAGCTGTGACTCCAGAGGTCTAGCCACTTCGACTGAGGTCCTAATCACCACACTACACTGCCTGCAGGGCTTCCAGGGGCCCAAGATGAGGAATCCAGGGCCCTGGATGTGGATTCAGCAGCAAAAAGTGCTATGACCTATGTTGACCCTGCTACTGCTACAGGATGGGGGCAGTGATGGCTCAGGGAGAGGATGGGCCTCATTCTGGGGGGTTATACTCTTTGGATAGCTCCCCTCACAAGGATTCCATAGCTAATTCAATAAATTCAAAACACACCAAGTTGACTTGCTTAAGGTCACTGACCCCTAAGAGGTAGCCCTGGGATTTGAACCAAGCTAGTCTGACCCAGAACAACTTGTGGGTTCCTTGGAGAGGCAGCTCCTTGCCAAGCGCCCCTAAATACCAAGTGCAATGCTGGGGACCAAAATGAGAGAGAAGAGGGCAGCTGCCCCAGGAGCTCGCAGCCTGGGTGGGGACCTGCGGGCACCAGGCTGCCAGGCTGTTGCAAGCAGCTTCCAGACCACTGCGATCCAAGCAGCAGGAGCCGTCACCATGGTAACCATTGCCAAGGCATTTCCAGCCTGGTATGTGCTGGGGGCTGCCTGGATGTGGATGTGGGTGGCTGACTCTAGGTGTGGGAGACGGTAGAGGGAGGAGGCAGGCAGACTGTGTTTACCCACACTCTTCCCAAGCCCCTCCCACAGCTAGTTCTGGGACAAGCATTCCAGAAAGAAGTCCTGGAGAAAAGCAAGGTGGAAGCAAGATGCAGAGAGTAAGGGGGAAGAAGAAAAGCAGAGTATGTGGAGTTTCTGGGCAGCTCCAGATGTGCACACAGGGAAGACGCCCCCCACCCCAACACAACGTCCCTGCTGTTCAAGCCTGTTCTCACCCACTGCCTCACTGAATCGTCACAAGGCAGGCAGAGGGTAAAGACCATTTACCCCATTTTACAGACGAGGAAAGTGAGGATGGCAAAAAAGTCGTAGACCAGCAGTCAGGACACCTGAGTTCTAATCCTCTCTGCTTCCCACCTAGCCAATCCCCACTCGTCAGTTGAGTTCAGTCGCTCAGTCGTGTACAATTCTTTACGACCCCATGGACTGCAGCACGCCAGGCTTCCCTGTCCATCACCAACTCCCGGAGCTTACTCAAACTCAAGTCCCCTGAGTTGGTGATGCTATCCAACCATCTCATCCTCTGTCATCCCCACTCCTACCAGCCTCCTATTTCCTGTTTTGTGAAACAGAAGTCCCATCCATTGTCGTCTACATGCCTGGAGGCAGGATCTTTGCCTTGTCATTCTGTTCATTCATTCACTCACTCATTCATTCTCCAAGCACTTCCTCTGTATTAAAGTGAAAGTTGCTCAGTAGCGTCTGACTCTTTGCAACCCCATGGACTACATGTTAAGTTGGTGGATTTGGGTTTTGGAAAGAGCCCTTCAGTGTTGTGTAGAGGCCTGGAAGGAGGTGGAGAGACTGCAGGCCTCCACCTCTGAATTCTTCAGACCAGAATACTGGAGTGGGTAGCCTTTCCCTTCTCCAGGGGATCTTCCCAACCCAGGAATCAAACCGGAAAGTCTCCTGCATTGCAGGCGGATTCTTTACCAGCTGAACTGCCAGAGAAGCCCCTCTCTCTGTACTGGACCCTCTCAAACACTGAGCTTATAAGAAAAACTGGGCCAGTCCTTTGAGAAGCTCCTACTCTAGTTCTCATGCTTAGAAGTACCTGGAACCCAGTAGGACCACATCAAAGATGTATAAAGGGATGTCTAGAGGCAGACTTGCGTTCATATCCTAGCCCTGGCCCAGAGCGCTATGTGATCCTAAGCAAGTCCCCTCTCCTCTGAGCCCCTTCTCCTCCCGCCCAGGGGAGACTGCCAGTCTCCAAGGTATCTCAGCCCTGGTTCCAGGATTCTGGCGTCTAATCTTGCAGGGCTCTGGCATGGCCAGCTGAGCTTTCTAACAAGGAAGCTAAGGAGCTCTGTCACTTGTCAGGCAGGAAATACTGTGCTCTGAGAAGGACGGAGCTCCCACCCTGGGGCTGGCAGAGGAACAAGCCCCACTGTGCTGTGGCCCCACCTCCCTCAGAGGCAGGAGCGCTGAGCCCCTGGAGCATGGGCCAAGGGGAAAGGCAGCACAGCCTCCAGACTCCAACTGGTTCCTGGGCCTCCAAGGCAGTCTGCCACAACAGGGCAGGCCAGGCCAGGCAGCCTCCCAACCCCTGGTGGGCAGGCAGCCAGCCAGGGAGGATGGGGCGTGTGGGGGCCCAGCAGGGTTTGGCCAATGAGGCCCCAGGGCCCAGCCACTCCTCTCAGGGCCAGTCACGGGGAAAGCAGAAGCCCTGGACAGAATCAGGGCCTGGGGCAGCCAGGAAGGCTGAGCCAGGACAGCTGACAGGGAGGACAGAGCCTGCATGAAGGTGGGGAGGGCATCTAAGGGGCAAAGACGTGCACTCTCAGACAGCAGCCATGCCAGGCACTGGCGCCCAGCCGCAACAGTCCTGGCCAGATTGAGTAAGCCCAGACGAGGCCTCAGCCCGCTACACTGTGGGCTTTGTGTCCCTTCTCCTCAGCCAGAGTCATGTGACAGAACAGCTGGGTCTGAGCAAGAAAGGCCACCTTGTCCAACCTTTTCATGGCTGGGGACACTGGGGGAAAGGCTAAAGTAAAGGGGAAAGCCTCTTAGGCCACAGGGCTCCTTCTGGGCAACTGGACAACCGGCCCACACAACAGATTTAACCTGGACTTCTTCTGTCCCCCAAGTAGCCAAGCTCCAGGGATCCAACCTCCTTGAACTCTTGGTCTGCCCCCCACCCCTCAGCCCCCACACTCTGATGCGCTCAGGCCCCTGCACTGCTCACTCACTGGGTTGCCTCCACAGCCAGTTCACAGGCCTCCAGTCTCTCCACCTCCTTCCAGGCCTCTACACAACACTGAAGGGCTCTTTCCAAAACCCAAATCCACCAACTTAACAACCACAACCTATTGCATCCTGCCTTCCGGGGAAGCTAGACCCAGTCCGCACAACTGGGACCTTGTTCTGACCCGTAGGGCCACACAGACTTTTCTGAAGGGCAAGCCTGAGAAGGCACCTCTCCTGCTCAAGATTTCTCAGTGGCTCGCCATGGCTCTTAGGGTCAAGGCCCCACTCTGTAGCCCCTGCCACTGCCCCCACAGCTGCTCTCCCAGCTCCAGAGCACACCTGGTTTCTCAGAGCACACTCTCACTACCGCTGCCTAGGACCCCTCCATCTGTTCTACCTGCCAAGTGAGTCCTTCCTCCTACCCCCTCTTCAGTGCCCCTTCCCCATGCCTGCCTCCTCCCCGGGGAGAGTCAGGGCCTCCCCGGACCCCGCAGCCTCACTATCTCCATCACAGCACTGACAGAGGCAGCCACTGCTTTCACAGCCACCTGCCCTAGCAGACAGGCATTCCCGCAGGGCAGGGATGGATGTAGGCCTGGCACAGGGCAGGTGCCAAATTAATGCCTACAGGGGAGGAGAAGAGTGGTGGCAAGGGCAGGCTTGGAGCTGAGACTTGAGGAAGAGGACAGTCTGAGGTACAGGAAGGACTAGAGAAGAGCAGAAAACAAAAGCAGGAGCAGCAGGGCTCGGGCGACGGAGTGGCTGGGGCAAAGGGCAACAGGTGGGAAAGTACTAGGTACCTGTGTGGGTGGAGACAGAGGCGGGGATGGGGTGTGGGGCAAAGAGTCCCCAGAAACCAAAGAAGACCCCTGGAGAAGGGTGTGCCCTACAGGGATCAGCAGGAAAATGTGGAGACCAGCCAGCAGGGAGAACATCTCAGGGACTTCCCTGCCAATCCAGTGGTTAAGACTCTGCATTCCCAATGCAGGGGACATAGGTTCAATCCCTGGTCAAGGAACTAAGGTTTCCCATGTCACTAACCCCCACATGTCACTACTAGGAGCCCGTGCTCCACAAGAGCAGCTCACACGCACCACAACTAGAGAAAAAGCCCATGTGCCGCAAAGAAGACCCAGCCCAGCAAAAATATAAATAAACCAAAGAACCACCTCAAAGAGCAGGCCTGGAACAGAGGAGGCCCACCAGCCCTGGAGGGGAGAAGCTGGCCTGGGTAACCTCTCAGCTCACTCACCATGCCACAGGGCTGTGCACAGCCCCTGGAGATCAGCCTGGCCTGGACTCAAGTCAACTAACTCATGTGACTTCAGGCAGGCTGCTCAGCCTACCTCTGTGGGCCTCCGCTTCCATAACTGCAAGAAATGGGATCATAATACCTACATCCAGGGTCATCATGGGGATGAAATTAAAGACCAAGTGTTCACAGCTCCTAGTACGCACCTGCCACGTGGCTAACATTTACTGAGCACTGAGGTTAGCATTATAAAGCTGAGTTTGGGCTTCCTACCAAAATATAGCTGGGAGACTCCTAAACAGAGTTCAAACCAGACTGTTTACACGGTACTTTCTCACGCATGAGTTCACCAGAACCTCGTGGCAACCCCGTGAGGAGGCAAGACTGGTAGCCAGTTTGAGAGGTTCTGTGAGAATTCAAAGAACCAGTGATAGAGAAGCAGGGATTCAGCTGCAGGGCAGGAGACCCTACATGGCCCTGCTCCTCCCACTCTCCCTCCCAGGCTTCTCTCCAAGGGCCGGGGACTGGAAGGCGGGCCGGGGGGTTGGGGGCTGGGGAGAAGCACCTTGGCCCACTACCAGCCAGGCCCCCAGAGAGCCAGGCCCTCCCAGAGTGTGAGGGAGCTGCCCAAGTTGTTTCCCTGTCCCCACAAAGGTGGCTCCAGGCTCTCAGAGCCACCAGTCGCCTCCCAGCAGTCTTCCCACCAGCAACACAGAAGCATCTGTCAACCTCCTAAACACCCTTCAATCCCATTCCCTGTCTTCTTCCCCCAGAGGGCTCTGAGGCAGCCTGCACACGCACACACCCTGAGTATGCACAGAGACCCAAAATGCAAACAGAGCTAAGAGCCAAATACGGGAGGAGCGATTACATCGGGAATGCACGTGCTGTGCTAAGTCACTTCAGTCGTGTTCGACTCTTTGCAACCCCATGGACTGCAGAGTGCCAGGCTCCTCTGTCCATGGGATTCTCCAGGCAAGCATACTGGAGTGGGTAGCCATTTCCTTCTCCAGGGGATCTTCCTGACCCAGGGATTGAACCCAGGTCTTCCGCCTGGGTTGCAGGCAGATTCTTTACGCTCTGACCCACTAAGGAAGCCACGCGAGGAAACCAGTTGCACAAAGATGCTGCCATAAAGAATTTCATTTGGCCTTGAGATTCCCAGTAGACAAGGGTAAAAAGGGTAGTAGTGGGTACCAAACTCTGAGATGAAAAGTGGGTGCACTTGTGTGTGAAGCCAGCATGAGGGCTGGGAGGACATCGGTGTTCCATAGGCTGCTGATGGCCATATGTCATCAGATGACACCTTCATTCTAGAAGATAAATAATGGTCTCCAGTGCCCTGTACGCACATCCTCATTTTACTTCTAGCTACAGGGTGTATTGACACTTGACATTTTTCAAGATTTGGGGGTGAGGAAGGTAGAGAATTAAACCATTATTTCTTACTAAGAACCTCCTAGATGCCATTCATTTGGTTAGCATTTATTGAACATCTACTATGTACCAAGTTGTAGGCTAGGAGCTTTCACATGTCTTCTCTCAGTAATTCTCATATATATCCTACAACACACTGTTATTCTACCCATTTTACTATGAACAAACCAAGGCTGTGAGAGCCAGTGTATTGCTTCTGAGCACCTGAGACGTGACAGACAGAATTTAAGACAATACCAGAAGATGGACCTTCCCTGGGGATCCAGTGGTTAAGACTCCATGCTTTCACTGCAGGGGGCGCAGGTTTCATCCCTGGTGAGGGAATTAAGATCCTGCATGCTTGCTGTACAGCAAAAAAACCAAATAAAATAAAAATTTTATTTTACAATTCCAGGGCAGTTCCCTGGTGGCCTAGTGTTAGGATTCTAGGCTTTCACTGCTGTTACTTGGGTTCAATCCCTGGTGGGGGAAACAGATCCTGTAAACTGTGTGTATGGCAAAAAAAAAAAAAAGCAATCCCAGACCTACCAGCCAAAGCCCACACTCATATCTCCACAGGCCTTGGAGATGAAGAGACTCTTCCATCTGAAACTCAAGAGAGGGGAGGCAAACCAACCCATGTCACACAGCCAGTCAGTGACCAAGGAGAGAAAAGAGGCCAGTACCCTGCGTCCCTGCCCAGAGCCCACAGCCTAGGGCAGGCTGGTCAGCTTTTGTGCTCTCCCAGTGAGGACAGAGGGGGATGGGAGGGCCTTCAACCTGTTCATCCTGCCCCTGACCCTAAATCTGACAAGAAAGGAAGTGGGGTAGCGGATATAATTGAAAGTGTGAGCTAAGCCCACCTCTTTTGGAGGTAGAGCTTCACGAGGCATTTCCAGTTTAGTGCCTTCCTATAAAACTCAATATAAGTGGAACTTATATCCATCAACTTATCATCCTCAGGAGACGTTGGATAGGTTATTTTGCCTCTCTGTGCCTCAGTTTCCTCATCTGTCAAATGGAGCATTTAACTAGAGAGTCTCCAAGAACTCTTTTCAAACCAAGAAATTGTTTGGCTTACGGGAGGACCTCCTTGACAAGACTCAATACTTTGGCCACCTGATGCAAACAGCCGACTCATTGGAAAAGACCCTGATGCTGCGAAAGATAGAAGGCAAGAGAAGGGGACCACAGATGATGAGATGGTTGGATGGCATCACCGACTCAATGGACATGAGTTTGAGCCAGCTCTGGGAGTTGGTGAAGGACAGGGAAGCCTGGTGTGCTGCGGTCCATGGGGTCACAAAGAGGTGGACATGACTGAGTGACTGAACAACAAAGGACTTCCTTGACAAGACCCACAAGGCCCTCCAGCCACATCCCCAGTCTTGCTCACACCATATACCCCCAGACAACTGACCGTCTCAGTTCCTCATACCCCTCAGGCCGCTGCTTACTCCCTGTCTGGAGCACTCATCCTCTCCTCTCCACCTCCATAATGACTACCGGTCCCTCGGCTCCATTATCTCTCCCTCTATCCTCAGGCTCCTGGCCCCAGGAACCTCCACTCTGCAATGTGTTCCATTGTGACAACATTCATTTAACTGTGGGAGTATCTGGTGGACACTGGACACAAAGATCCATCGGCAGGAGCCCTCTTTACTTCTGGTATCCACGGGGCCCAGCACAGAGCCTGGCTCACTGTGGACCAAATGAATGAGTTGGTTCAGAGGGTCTCCAATTCTCAGTGTCACCCCATGTGGCAGAGAGAATGTAGGCCATGAAATCAAGAGAAGTTCCCCACCAGAAGTGCTGACCTCTCACCCCATCCTAGAACAGTCGGAACATCATCTGTCTGCCTCCACCCCCAAGGGTAAAAATAGCTTGTCTGAAATCTGACACCTGAGTCATCTGGAGAATTCCTCCTGCCCCATTAAGGAGTCAGCCAAGGGCCAGAGAGGGCAGGGAGGGCATTTCCTGAATGCTTACCCATTCCTATCTCATCCGATCCATAAGAAACATTTGAGGTGTTATCACAGGCAAGGTACACAGGTGATCCAGAGAAGTCCCAAATCCAAGGTCGCCCAGCACTGAACCACAGAGCAGGGATTAAGTGAGGCCCCCTGCCTCTATCTACAGGGCAACCCTTGCCTCTGCACCAAGAGTGAAAAGGGTTTGGAGATAGAGAACGACTGCCTGCTGGTATGGATGGGGAAATGGAGGCTCAGGGGCTGTCTGCCCAAGGCAAAAGGGCCTGAACTCCGGCAATCCTTAGGTAAATTAATGAGAAGTAGAGGACAATCCCCACCCCATCGTCATCCAAGACTAGTAAGGGTTAAAGGAGATGCCAGGGACTTCCCTGGTGGTCCAGTGGTCACGAATCCACTTTCCAATGCAGAGAACACGAATTTGATCCTAGTTTGGGGAACTAAGATCCCACGTGCCACAGGGCAACGAAACCCCCATGTCATAAATACTGAGCCTACTACACACCACAACTAAGCCCCGATAGAGCCAAATATATAAATGTTTTTAGAAATAAATAAAGGAGATCCTGAAACTAAAGCACCCAGTTAGCTGTGAGGTGTGGTGCACGTGTGAGGGAGGCTGGAGAAGATGGAGCAGTTGGGCAGGACCAGACTTGTCCTTCCTCCAGCAGGCTTATCACTGCTGGGAAACGAAATGCGGAGATGGAAGGTGGCGTTTGGAACGTGCCTTGTAAACCTCAGTGGCTCAGCTGTCCTTTCATTTCAGCACTTCTTGAGTCTGAGTAGGGCCTGCCCACAGGGACAGGACAGCCCACACAGAGCAAGACAGGGGTTACTTGGGAAATGCTGCTACACAGAGGGGTAGCAGGGGCCTGGCAACCAGGCAGAACCTGCAGGGACTGGCTGTGTGGGGCCAGGATTCAAATTAGCCTCAGCCAACATCCTCAGTTCTGCTTCTCTACACTGTTTGGGCACTGTTCCTGCAGCATTTGGCAGAACAACAGATGGCACGTGAGCAAGTTTTTAAATCTCTCTGGCCCCAACTTTCTTGCTTATAAAATGGAAAGGGATGCAGGGGAGACTGACAACAATCACGCTCCCTTGTTTAATTACTTGATATGTGTAGGTGGGGCGCCAGGCATTTTCTGCTCCTTCTCTCTCAGTCCCCACACAGCCCTGATAGTTAAATGTTGTTATTATTCCTATCTTACAGATGGGAAAACAGGGGCTCAAAAAGGGTAAGTGTCATGCACACACACACACACACACAATCATTATAGCCAGTAAAGGGCAGTCAGGACTTGGACCCAAGTCTGTTTAACTCAAGGGCTAAGGCTAGCTGGGCACTTCGCTGTAATTGCCTCTCTTTAGTCTGACACAGCAGAATGTTTACTGCTGTGTCCCCAGCATTCAGGCCCTTTCTCACCCACACATGCCAGGCGGGGCCCTAGGGAAGCTTCCTCCCCATGGACCCTCAGACCTTCTGCAGGAAACAGTGATGGTATCATGACCTCCTCCCAGCATAGTCCAGCATCCAGGCACTTGTCCTGCTGCTGCTGCTGCTGCTGCTGCGACCCCATAGACAGCAGCCCATCAGGCTCCTCCATCCATGGGATTTTCCAGGCAAGAGTACTGGAGTGGGGTGCCATTGCCTTTTCTGGGCACTTGTCCTACTAGACACTCAAAGTCAGCAGCCTGTGAGGGAGAGAGGTGGCTACCTCCAGAGTGGAAACTGCAAGCTCTCTGTCAGCCGAAAGCTGCTTTGTAAATCCTCAGCTCTCTGGAGTAGGAAAAACCCTCATGGATGGCTACATATGCCCTCTCAGACACAGATATCTCAGTTACCACCACCACCCTGCCCAGTGACTGTCCAACATGAGCTTGCTTGCTCTCTGAGACAGGAGGCTCACTCCCTGCTGATGTAGACACTTGCCCTGTGTCTACATCCCCTTCTGCTGACAGCAGGTCTGCCTGTCAGAGTTCTTCTATCTACCCCTCCCCAACTGACAGCTGCCTCCCTACAGCTTTCTTCCTTGGAGCTGTTTGCCACCTCCTACCCTCTACCTCCAGCAGACCCCAGAAAGGTGCAGGAAGGGTCTGCACACAGGCAGTCTGACCCCAAGTGTGACTGGTCCCCACTTTGCAGCCTCTCAGTCAACCCTCTCCAATAGTACCCAGCTTGGAGCCCACATTCACAGGCAATACCCCTCCATGGGAGCCCCTGGCAGTGGGGTGGGCCCTTCAGGATTGGTGAAGAGGAGGGCAAGCCTCTCTCCTTCATCAGAGCCCTTCATGCTCCCCCTGCTAGACAGCCAAGACTCCTGCCTGACACCGCCTCCAAGTCACCATGGCAACGGGTAGCCAGGCGATGGGCCAGGTCCAGACATCCTGCAAACAAGCCCGTTTACCTTGGAGCTGGAAACACCAGTTACAGGGACCAGAAGTCCTCTCCAGAAGGACAAAGTTGGGAGGGAGAAAGAAGGAGAAGAGGGATGGAGGGGAGGAGAGATGGGTTACAAAGAGAAAGAGGGAAAGAAGGGAAAGAAAGAGAGGAAATAGAAAAAACAAGAGGTCAAAGAATGGATGCTGGTAGGGAACAAAGCAAGTAGAAGACACACACATACACCAGAGAGAGAAGTGAAGAAGGCAGGAAAGGGGCCCCCTCCCAACTTCCCCCACTGCTCACATTCCTCAAGCCTGAGCTGCTCTCAGCCCTTTGGGATTCTGGCCACAGCTGGGACTTCCTGCCCCAGGAAGCTAACAGCCCCGTGGCCCCTTGGAGGCCCCAGTTGCTGCCCTGGGGCCTGCAGTCCCCTCCGCTGAGGGACAGCATCTGCCCTCCCCAGCAGGCGGGGCCCCTGTCCCAACCCCAAGCAGCACTTACAGGCTCAGTCTCCTGCTCAGGTCCCCATAGTTCCCCTGAGGCCCAGCCTGTCTCTGATCACCAGATCTCCTGCCCCTCCCCTCATACTCCGACTTCTTGCCCCGAGAGTGTTCAAGAAATCAGTCCCAAGCAGAGCAGAGTGGCCATAATAGGTGTGACTTCATCCACACAACACACTTCCTTATACTGTGAGAGGAATGGGTCACAGAAGGAGGTCTACCAAGAGGACACCAACCCTCCAGGGGCTGCTTCTAAGGCCCCAAGTCTGGAGGTGGAAGGGTGGGAGTGAGAGCTGGGCCTGGCCTGCTCCCTGGTGGGTCTGCTGAGCTGAAGCAGACGGCCCAGTGGTTCTCTGCTGGGCACTGACCATGTTCCAGGGCCTTCCTCAGCCTCAAGCTCTTTGGCTGTAAGACGGCCTTATCATTCTTGGCCTAGTCTCATCCCCACCCCCATGTGCCCTGAACTGTCTCAGAGAAATCTGAGCCCACAAGAAAGGCTTGTTAAAGAGGAATGATCAGGGCAGAGAGAGAAAAAGGAAAAACAGGAAGGCACAGGGGGCTGGCAAGAGGAAAACAGACTGTGCTGGAATCCTGGCCCAGCCTCTGTCTCCCTGGATAATTAGTTAAGCCACTCTAAACCTCACTTTGCACATCTGTAAAGTGGGAATAATAATATCATAGTGAGGATTGAAGAGTGCTTAAAAAGTACCAGCTTTCCATATTATTAAAAAGTCAAGGCATTTGCATCATTTTTTTAGATTCCATACAAAACAGAAATAGACCCATAGTCATAGAAAACAAATTTATAGTTACCAAAGGGGAAAGGGCTGGGGAGGAGGGTAAATTAGAAATTTGGGGTGAACAAATATACACTAATATTAATATAGAGTCCCTTAGACAGCAAGGAGATCAAACCAGTCAATCCTAAAGGAAATTTACCCTGAATAGTCATCGGAAGGACTGATGCTGAAGCTGAAGCTCCAGTCCTTTGGCCATCTGGTATGAAGAGCCGACTCACTGGAAAAGACCCTAAGGCTGGGAAAGATTGAAAGCAAAAGGAGACGGAAATGACAGAGTATGTAATAGTTGGATGGCATCACCGATTCAACGGACATGAGTTTGAGCAAACTCTGGGATATAGTGAAAGACAGGGAAGCCTGGCGTGCTGCAGTCCATGGGGTTATAAAGAGTCAGACACAAGTTAGCGACTGAACAGCAACAATTAATGTATGTAAAATGGATAAATGACAGGGACTTACTGTATAGCACAGGGAACTATATTCAATATCTTGCACTAACCTATAATGGAAAAGAATCTAAAAGTATAGAGGCATTGTCGAAGGACACAGGAAATCATCCTAACCGAAGAGCCTGGGCCCTGAAAGGCTCAAGATGCCTCACTAAGGAAATGGTTTCTTGGAATAGAAGGCAGTGATCACTAGAAACCAGCTTGGGTTTATGGGGAACAAGGCATTCCAGGCACAAGGGAAGAGTTTACCAGGGCAGGAATAGACATATTTTTGCGTTCGCACAGACCCAGAATATTGTGAGTGTTCAGTAGACGTGAGTTAAATTGAACCTGGGAGCCATCTCCCATATTTGTGTGCTCTGTTCAACATTTGGTTAAAGGACTGAATGAAGACACACTTGGTCACACATGGCCACCTGAAAGGTAACTTTTAGATAGAAAACCAAACAGATGAAAATGAGTAAGAGTCATGCTATCAACCTGCACTTAAGTTTTTCTGTTGCTGTCACTTTGCTCTAGGATATACGTGTGCTTGGGCTTTCTAAATGGCTCAGTGTAAAGAATCCGCCTGCCAATGCAGGAGACGCAAGAGATGCAGATTCGGTCCGAGTCGGGAAGATCCCCTGGAGCAGGAAATGGCAACCCACTCCACTATTTTTGCCTAGAAAATTCCATGTCCATAGGGGGTTGCACAGTCAGACACAACTGAACACAGATCATATATATGTGTGGTGGGGTGGCGCCAGCTTTATGGTTGTTTCTGCAAAAATGGCCTCATGGTTTCCTCCATCCACAAGCTCAACAGTGACAAGTCCTGCTGCATCCAAACGGGGCCCGAGGGCTGCTGGAGGCCTCTTTGGAGGTGAGAGGCGGGAACGTGTTCAAGACAGGAGTGACTGGGTGGCAGGGAAGAGACAACCTCTCACTGGGGTATGGCAGGCAGTGTGAGGCCCAGCCCAGGGAGGGGGGAACAGAGGGGACAGCGGGTGGCACAGGGTGGACAGTCAGGCAACAGGAGGAACAGCGAGAGGGCCGGGCTGCATATGGCCTGGGTGCCAGGCCTCTGGCTACAGATGTGAGGGCTGGCTGAGTCAGGACAGGGGGGTCCTGGTAAGGAATAAAACCCAGACTAAATAGGAGTGGACGAAGTTAGAAAGAGGCTAATTCTGGCTGGGGATCAACAGCAATCTTTTTTAAAACTCCATTCCTTCCTTCAAGAAGATACTGGGAGTACAGCACTGAACACCAACCCAGGCTCTCCACTCACGAACAGACAATAAACAAAGGAACAAGATCATTTTAGAGTGAAAAGTGATATAAGAAGGAAAACAGCGAGGAGCACTATTTACAATAACCAAGTCATGGAAGCGACTAAACATTCATCAACAGAGGAGTGGATAAAGAAGACATGGAACATGCATACATGGAATATTAGTCATAAAAAAGAATGAAATAATGCCATTTTCAGCAACATGGACAGACCTAGAGATTATACTAAGCGAAGTCAGGCAGAGAGAGACAAATATCACATATCATTTATATGTGGAATCTAAAAAAGTGATATAAAGGAACTTATGTACAAAACAAATAGACTCACAGACATAGAAAACAAACCTAAAGTTACCAAAGGGGATGGGGGTGGGGTGGGGATAAACTAGGAGTTCGGGATGAACAAAAACACACTACTATATATGAACTAGATAAACAAGGCCCTACTGTATAGCACAGAGAACTATACTCCATGTCTTGCAATAACTTATAATTAGAAAAGAATTTGAAAAAGAATATATATGTATAACTGAATCACTTTGCTATACACATGAAACTAACACAACATTATATATAAACTATATTTCAATTATTTTTGTTTTTTAAATATTTCAATTTTTAAAACGAAGAAGAGGGCTTCCCTGCCAAGGGACATGGGTTTGATCCCTAGTCCGGGGGGATTCCACACGCCGCATGCAGAGCAACTAAGCCCGCACTCCACAGCTGCTGAGTCCTCACTCTAGAACCCGCAAGCTACAACTGCCGAGCCCACGTGCCTAGATCCCATGCTCTGCAACAAGAGAAGCTGCTACAGTGAAAAGCCCATACACTGCAAGGAAGAGTAGCCCCTGCTCACTGCAACCAGAGAAAGCCCACGCAAACAAGGAAGACCCAGTGTAGCCAAATAAACAAATAAAAAGAAGAAAAACAGCAGATGTGAAAGAGAGACAAGGTGGTGGACCGGAAGGGGCTAATTTAGATTGGGTGATCAAGGAGGGTCATGGCCAAGATCTGAATGAGACCAGCAAGAGTGACTGAGCAAGGCCCTGGGGGCACAGGGTCCCAGGCAGGGGAGCAGAGTGTGTAAAGAGCCCAAAGAGGAACAGGGACAAGCTTGGCTGCCAGAGGAGCAGTATGGTGGGCAGTGAGGCTGGAGCAGTGTCAGGGAGAAGGGAACAAACTAGTCCCACACTGCCCAAAGCCTAAAGTTCCTGTGGAATTTGGATTCTACTCCACGTGGGATGGGAAGAACTGGAGGCTGTGAATGGGGAGAGAGTTGATCTGACCTGCATTTTAATATCACTTTGCTGTCGTATGGGGCTTCCCACGTGGCTCAGTGGTAAAAAACCCACCTGCCAATGCAGGAGACACTGGTTCGATCCCTGGGTTAGGAAAATCTCCTGGAGGAGGAAATGGCAACCCACTCCAGTATTCTTGCCTAGAAAAAATCCCATGGACAGAAGAGCTTGGCAGGCTACAGTCCATGGGGTCAAAGAGTTGGACATGGCTGAGCACCCACGCATGCTGTTGTGTGGGGGCAGATTGCAGGGTGAGAGAAGAAGCAGGGAGACTCCTCTGTGGGCAACTGCAGTCCAAAGAGAGATGATGGACCCAGGTGTATTTGGGAGGTGGAATCATCATGACTTGCTGATAGCATCCATGTGTGAGAAGGACAGAACAGGAGGATGCAGGGAGGACACGACTGAGTGGCTGAACAACAACAAGGACAAAGCTGGTAAGAGACGGGTCTCCATGTGCAGAGAGCCACTGTGTATGGCCCAGGGGCTGTCCCAAAATTGCTCTCCCAGAAGCTCAAAGACCACTGTTCAGAATCTATGGCTGATACTTACTGTGTACCTTCTGCATGCCAGGCCTAGTCCTTGGGGGTCTTTAATTCTCCAGTGCACCCTGAATCAGGAGTCCTCCTTTTACCGAAAAAGGAAACTCAGGGAACATGGAAAGATCCACACAAGGACACATGACCAGTAAAAGGCAGAGCAGAGACTGGACGTGGGTTCTTCTGACTCCAGAGCCTGGCAGGGGTGCTGCCCCAGGGGATGCCAGCCCTGGAGGGGGATCGGATCACTCAGCCCGCACGACTTTTCAGACAAAGCCTGGCACTTGGGAGACCCTCCATAGGTTGCCTCCTGGCTCTCCTGCCTTCCAGGTGATATGGAGAAAGCTGGAAAGGGAGTGGTCCCTGGCCAGTCCATCTCCCCTGGGCTGTGGGAATCACCATTTCCCCCACCATGGCCTCTTCAGAGGGCCTACCAGGCTCAGAAGTCCCTCCCAGTCTCGCTGAGAACCAGTCTAAGCAGGAGTGAGACATACCTCCTCTTAGTCTGTCAGCCTGGAAGCTCCACTTTTATCTTCCAAAGCAAGGGCAGGTGGGTGGGGACCAGTTACTCTTAGCTTCAGGGTGGGGGTGGAGGAAGCGTTTGCCCTTTCCCTCGACCCAAAGTTGTTCAGTCTTTGGGTCCCTTCCTCTCCCCAGGCCCATATGTCCCACACACTCCACCACTCTCAAAGCCTGTAGGCAGGCCATCCAGTCTCTATGCATCATGGAGCTACCCTCCTTGACACAAAGCAGGCTCAAATGACAGGGACCATTATTACCTCCAAGTCCATGTGTTACCAATGAGAAAACTAAGGCTGGGAAAAGGTAGCCAGTAGCCGCTTGAACCAGCCAGAGCCTTCCGACTCCAGACCACCATCCCTCCCACAGCTCTGAGGGGCAGTATCACCAGAGAAGGAGAGGAGCTGGGTCTCTCCACAGCCCCTCCAAGGGATCAAATGGAAACTGAGACCCACCTAGGTTGGCTCAGCCCTGAAGTATGCTGTAAATCTGAGGCTGCTTTAGGAAGACTTGAAAGCCACTCCCTTCCTGACCTCTGACCTGGATTCCGGGCCTGGGAGCAGGGCCACACCCCAGGGCGGATCAGAGCCGGTTTCAGAGATGGAGAGGCCAGGGTTCACATCCTGAAGGATGGGCCTCCAGGGGCCACCTCAAGGGTGCTGCCATAAGACATTATTATTATTAACCACAGTCACCATGCTGTACTTCAGGTTTCCAGAACCTATTCATCTTACAACTGAAAGTTTGTACCCTCTGACCAACATTTTCCCTTTTCCCCCCACCACCAGTCTGCTGACTCTCTGCACTTTTGAACAACCGGACCAGGTAAAACACAGTCCCTTTTAAACTGTAAAGTGGGCGCACATATGAGGAAAAAAACTCCTTGAGAACAGGAACCAGGTCCCATGTCTCTGTAGAGAACTAGGGCCTCCCCATAATTTTTTTCCCCCCAATTCTATTAAGACACGGTTGACAAATAAAAGTTGTACACATTCAGGTTGCAAAACGCAGTGTTTGGATATATGTATATAAAGCATCTGTCTACAATACGGGAGACCCGGGTTCGATCCCTGGGTTGGGAAGATCCCCTGGAGAAGGAAATGGCAATCCACTCCAGGACTATTGCCTGGAAAATCCCATGGACAGAGGAGCCCGGTAGGCTACAGTCCATGGGGTCCCAAGGAGTTGGACACGACTGAGCGACTTCACTATATCACTATTGTGGAATGACCACCACAATCAAGCAAATCAAGACATCCATCACATCAGTTACCCTTTCTGGGGTGAGGAGGGAGGACATTTATGCTCCACATTCTTAGCAAATTTCCAGTACATAAGACATTATTATTATTAACTACAGTCACCATGCTGTACTTCAGGTCTCCAGAACTTATTCATCTTACAACTGAAAGTTTGTACCCTCTGACCAACGTTTTCCCTCCCCCCCCCCACCACCAGTCTACCATACTTTTTTTTTTTTCGTTTGCCTGCATGGTGAAGCATACAGGATCTTAGTTCCCTGACCAGGGACCAAACCCACAGCCCCTGCAGTGGAAGCTCAGAGTCTTAACCACTGGACCACCAAGGAAGTCATCTACTATACTTTTTTGAGCACCTACTATGTTCCAGGCACTTATATACATTATATGATGGCTTTGTATCCACAAGCCATTTAATGCCGGAGATGGTGAAGGATAAGGAGGCCTGGAGTGCTGTAGTCCATGGGGTCGCAAACAGCTGGACAAGACTGAGCGACGGAACAACAACTGGACCCTGAGAGGGACGACACTCCCTCTTGCACAGACGAGGGGACTGAAGCCAGGCCACCTGAGGCCACTCAGCTCTGGGTGGTGGAGATGGGACTTTGCTTTTCTCACTAACAGAGCTCTTTCTACTCATTCATTAGGCTTCCTCTCCAAAAGAGAGGCTTAACACTTAATGTCTACTCACATTAATTACTATTAATTAGTCTGATTTGCTGAGAGCAGATTATTACTACCAAAGAAGGCCCAGGCATGATACATATTATATAGGCAAGGGGGCCAGGGAGGGAGGGACTCCTCAAGGGGTCAGTGCCAAATGCTCTCCCTATTCCTTTGGAAAGACTTTTTCCCACATTTTATAAACCTCCACCTAGACCGTGCTTTCTAACCTGGAAAAGTTTTCAAAGCTGAGCTACCCCATCATCCTCTCCAGGGAGACCACCCTGTCCTATAGGCTGTGAGTGGCCACCTCTGCACTTCCCTCTGTCACAGCCCAGCCACACCGTGCTGTCATCATAGGTTTGAACCTCAGTCTATCAGTTAGGGGGCACCTGAGGACAGGTCCAGTCTGACTCATCCCTGTGTCCCCCAAATGCTGGACTCTGGTCCTTTCCATCACTGCTCGATGCCACCTCCTACCCACAAGGAGGCTGCTTCTGGGAACAGCAGGAACATGCAGGCCCACAGCCAGGGAGCTGGCAGAGGACCCAGCCAGCAGCACCATCTGTCCCTGGAGCCACAGGACACAAGAGGCACCAGACAGAGGTGTCAGTCCCTCGGCTCAGCCAGGTCAGCCCAGGACAAGGAGAAGAGCCACAGCACCGGGGCCCCTGCCCAGCTGCAGCTTAGCATCAGACAAGACTTCGAATTCTCTAACTCACTCAAAGTGACTCGGGGCCAGAGCTTTGGTTTTCTCAGCTGTAAAGCTAGATGAAAACCAGCAGCCTTGCAGAGCTATTGGGAAGTTTAACTAAGCCTGACACTCAGTAGGTGTTCAACAAAAGGTAGCATTTACCATATCACCCAACCCACTGACCCTGTCATTGACCCACTAAGGAAACTGAAGTCCAGAGGAGACAGAAAGAAAAGAACCAATATTTACTATAGTCAATTATGTGTCAAGTTCTACACTCCTCCAATGCCTTTAATCTTGCCAACAATCTAACAAGATCTGCAGGAACAGACCTGCTTCACAGGAAAAGGCCTACAAAGATGAAGTGAGTGAGCATCGCAAAGGCAGTTAACACTTAGCACTGTCCAGCTTGGCCCCAGGCTCCCGGACCAGGCACAGGTGAAGGGCAGAGGTGCAGCCTCTCCAGGCCATGGTGTGTATGAGGTTGAAGCAGGAGGTCAGCTCTGAATCTGCATTGTCAGTGTGTGAAGGTAGGCAGAGGAGGTTGGCATGGGTGAGTCTGGGTGGGAGAGTGAGGCTACTTACTGAGTGGCCAAGACAAAGGCTGGGAAAGGGGTCCCACTTAGCAGGTAGGGGTTCTAAGTCTCTTGCCAGTGATACAAGCCCTGCACTTCCCCTTACTTCTCTGTGCCTTGCCTGCATCAGAGTGCTGATCCCACGGTCCACCTCCCAATTGTGAGCGGTCAGGGTGGATGGGAAGCAGTGGGGACCTTCACAGCACAGGCCATTCAGAGGAGAGGAACTCCTTTGATGTGTCTCCCTGGGCTGCTGAGCTCAGTGTGCAGGGACTACACACCTTGGCACCAAGGCTCTAGAGAGCCCCAAGGAGTGCACAGCCTGGTGGGCAGGGCAACAGGACTCACAGCACTCCAAACCCCAAACCCTGCTCACGGGGCCCAGGCCCCCAGCCTGCAGCTCATCGTAGTCTTGCCTCAGACCCTTCCAGCCGCTCTGCCCTCACTCACTCCCAGCCACGCCAGCCTCCCTTTAGCAGCTTGCCAAGCTCCCCCCATCTTGGAGCCTGCAAATGAATGCTATTCCCTCTGCCTGGAATGCTCCCCCCCCCAACTCCCCCCATGGCTGCCTCCTTTTCAGCCGCTGGGTCTCTGCTCAGCTGTCACCTGGTCAGAGAACTCTCTCTGACCTCTCTCATTATTCTCTAACAGTTCTCTGTTCCCCAGACAACCTGAGTTTAATCTCAGCAGTGCCACTTACTAGCTGTGTGACCTTGGGCAAGTTACTTAACCTCTCTGTCTCAGTTTCATCTTTAATATGGGCACAGCACCACTATCTACTCCACAGACTTGTTATAAGGAATATACGAGGTAATGCAAGCTTGTCACCTAGCTCGCATTTATGACATTTATTATTACTGTTCACAGCTCTTATCACAGATTTCCATTGTATATTTCTTTGGTTACCTTTTCACTGTGTCTCCCTCATTAGCTGTCAGCTCACAACAGCCTGGGTTCATCACAGAATACTCAGCCCTGACACAGGCTAATCACTGTAGAGGAAACACCTCAGGCCAACACACCATCCCAAGGAAACACCACTAACTCTGGGAGCAGAAGGATGGAGGTTTGAAGGGGAATGATGGCTGAGTCGGGTTTTGAAGGATGAAGATGAGTCCTCCAAACAGACTAAGAACACCAGGTCTATCCACCCATGGCGGAGACTGGGGTTCAGATGTGGCTCCCAGATAGGCTGAAGTTAAGTGTCCGAGTTTCCTCTCCTCTGGGAAGACTTCTGGGAACACTTCAGCCCCCTCTGAGCCATCATGGCCGCCCATTTGTTCACAAGTTTTTGTGTTCCTGCTACATGAGAGACACATTATCTTATGTCTAGGGTTGTCTCTTCCCCCACCACTCAGTGGGGTAGTTGAGGAAGCCAGGCCCCTGCTTTTCACTGTCAGGACCAATCTCAAAGTGGTGCACAAACCCTTCACAAACATCCAGACCCCCAGGATGTCAAGGCTGATGGAGACCTCAGAGAACAACCAGAAAAGGGGAGCACCTGGCCTAAGGTTAAGTGTGAACAATGGGTTGAAGATGAGATATTAATCCAGAGGTGGCCAAATACTGTGTCCTAAACCTCCCCACACTTTGAACTAGACCCCAGTTGAGGCTGGGGGTGGGGCTGGGGAGCGGTTCCAACAGCTGTCCTCAGGTTCGAGGTGAAGCAGGGGGTTACCACAGGGGGTCGGAAGCAGCAGGCAGGTCTGTGGGCTCGTGAACACGTGCACAGATGCCCACAGCTGTATCTGGTCTTCTACCACCCTGCCAGCAGCACCACCAGGTGTAGGGCTTGCCAGGGAAACTGGGACAAACAACCCCATCCTCATTCCCAGGGTGACTGAAGTCCTGGGCCCCTTGGGGAATTGCCCGAACAGGACCAGAACCCAGGTTTAATAGAGGTTCACAGCCTCCCACAAGGTGCCTGCAGGTCCCTGCCAACCCAGGAAGACAGGACTCAGTACCCAGTACAGACTGACCACTTGCATGGGGAAGAAGGGTCTCCACTGAGAGAAACAGGAAAAGCGACCCTTTCAGCACCTCCATACCGGCATCAGCGCTCCTCCAGCCTCGTCCCCCTAGGCTGGCATCAGACTTGCAACCTCACTCACTCACTCACTCACACGTGCCAGTGCTCACGGGGTACCCAGGAACAGGTGAGAGCCAGAGCCGACTCCAAAATGCTCACTGTTTGCAGTGCCATGTGATCCTGACAAGGGCCCTGGAACCCTGTGAAGCAGGGCTTGTGGGTTATCTGAGGACTGCGTTTAACACAGTTCTCTTTGTCCCCAGGGAAGAGTTTGGTGGAGTTTTTTGGTGTGCTTGCTTTTTATTGAAAACCGCTTTGGTAACAAACTCGGGGTCACAAAGAGTCGGACATGACTGAGCGACTGAACTGAACTGAACAAACTCAGAGAATGGTCTCCTCCTGTATTCCAGGAGAACTTGGAGAACTCAGGAGAAAACAAGGGGAGTGCACGGAGAGCTGCCATTCAGGCAGCAATCCAAAGGTGGTGATCAAGGGCACAGTGTTCTCAGCCAGTACGCGGTCACCTATGCCAGCCTGTGAGCCCAACTTCCATGCCCACCCCCACTTCTACTCCCAGACTCAGGGTGCGGGCGGGGGCAAATGTGGGGAAGCAGAATGCCAGCTGGGCTCCAAGCTGGGACACGTGGGTGGGAATCCCATTCTGAGCTTTCATTGAGCCTAGCCTTAAGTTCTCTAAGAGCTCAAACTCTAGAGCCAGACTGCCCAAGTTCAAATCTCCGCTCTGCCACTTTCTTCTGTGTGATACTGGGCAAGTCTTCAACCTCTCTGAGTCTCACGAGGAGACTCAGTTTCCTCGTGGAGGACGTGGAGATGATAACTGCACCTATCTCACAAAGAACTGGAGGAGTTATAAACACAAAGCATCTGATATGATACCTAGCATGCTCAGCTGTATAAGGATTTGCTACTACTGTCATCTCTGTGATAAAGACATGTTGCTCCTCCACTGCCTTCTCCCCAGTTACTGATGAGGATCAATGGGAAAAGAGTCACGAAGGGTTAAAGACAACGGGGTCAAGAGAAGACACAGACAGCCCTACCCACCCAGAAGAGGCTGTCTGCCCTGCACTCAGGGATGGGACCAAGAAGCCCTGATGCTCAGATCCCATCCTTGGTCTCACTGAGAAGCTGCCTGTGCCCACTGGTTCATTAAACATTCCCAGGCCTGGCCACATCCAACCCGGTGCTGGGAATACCAAGAGCTGCCTTGGGTGATGGGAGAGATGGACATGCAAATTCCACACACAATCCATGGTGGGAAGGAGCTAGCACAGGGGCTTGTCATGTCAAGAGAAATCTGGGAAAGCTTTCCAGAGGAGGCAGCATCTGAGCAGATTGGAGGGCTCAGAAGAAACTTATCATGGAGACAAGTTCGCAGGAAGCTGGTGGGGAGTCTGGCGGTGGGGTGGGGGTGGGGATCACTTAGCAGAGAGCACTCTTGCAGAGGAGGGAACAAGCGTGGTGCACTGAGGCAGTGGCAAGCTGTTCGGTATGGCTGCCATACTAAACGCAGAGGCATGGGGAAGGGGGAATGAGGAGGGAAAGGGGGGCAGAGGCAGATTACCAAGATCCCTTTATATAAGGTAAGGAATGTGAGCATGATACCCAAGGCAGCCTTCTGAACAGGTGAGGAATAATTACATTTGCCTTTTAGAAGCATCTCTGTAGCGGAGGGTGAGTAGGAGGGGGTGGACCTGCGACAGGGAAGCAGGGAAGGAAAGGTGCTGGGCCAGTTGGGGATGGTGAGGTCTGGGCTGAGTGGTAGTCGTGCAGATAGAGGAAGGGAGTGGAGAAGAGATGTCTTTATTTACCCCTTTTTAAAGGCTTTCCCCCAAAATGTCTTCAGAGGACACTCACTCTACATCCAGCATAGCACGTCTGCCAGTCTTTCCTGAACCTTTTTCCATTTACCAAATCAAAGGCCCCCACCAGGGACCGCTGAGCACTTGGGTCTGTCTGGTGCCTCAGCATCCAATCTCAGCTCTAAAGTCCCTGTTAAGAGGTTTCAGGGAAACGTTCTCTGCAAGGTTACCTTGCAGAACACCTTCCCAACAGCCCTCACTTGGTCCTGCACATGCTCTCCCAAAGAGGTCACTGTCCCCAAGAAGCCTTCGGTTTCAGTCTGCCATACTCACTCACCCACATGCACACCCCTAGCCTGTAACTTCTAGCAGCTCCAAGCCCTTCGAGCCCTGAACCCTGAGAGTTAAACACCGCAGAACCACAGAGCTCAGTCATCCGGCAGAAACAAGCACGGAACTCCATGGGGAGACACACGCACCCCCAGAATAGAATCCCAGATGCAAAGAACTTGCTGAAGATGATTCTACACAACCCAGCTAGTCAGCCTAATGGCCCCTGGGGCTTATTTGGTGATTGTTGCTTATAATGAACCAGCCCAGGAGTTCTGAAATTTCTCCTTGCAGAGAGAGCTAGAAAATGGCCAGTGGAAAGGGAGAGAGAAGATGTAGGACTTCTGACTTCAAATGGAAACTTCCGTTCTCTTTTGGGATCCCCAGACTCCAGTCCCCTCCCGTCTGCCTCCAAACCTCCCTCCTCCACCCACCCTCCATACCCTTCGTAGGTGATTTCCAACAGTCTGGATCATTGCTGCGGAGGCCCGTTAGCTGGTCGCACCCTCCTCGGAGAGACACTGGTCAGAGACTCTGACAGCTGGCTCCAACTCCGAACGCAGGGATCGCCTCGCCTCCCACTCCTCCTCCCCCTCCCGGCTCCAGCCCTCTGAGCCAGCCCTTATCACCGAGCCTGGGCCCTTTCTCAGACTGCCCTCCTCCCCTAGGGCCCCGCACAGAGGCTCCTGTGCCCGCCGCTCAGCGCAGAGGAAGGAGAGAGCCTGCCAGCTGGGCCACAGCCATGTCAGGGGCCCTGTGCCCGCCCACTGGGCAGCCAGCCGGACACTCACTACACCTCCAGCCACCGCCAAACTTGGTCACCCCCACTGCTAGCCCCTGCCGTCCTCCCCACAGGGTCTCTGCTCTGGGATCACTCCCGGTCCCAGCCAGGAAAACTGACAGAACGGGCACCAGGTTTCCATCCATCCACGAAGGGTCAGGCCAGAAGGTGGCAGGAAGCCAGGGAGCTGCCAGCAGCCTCCCAGAGAGATACCAGAGCCACCTGCTAGGACTCTTCACCCTTGGGGTGCCGCCTCACGCTCCGGCCTGCCAGCATCAAGCAGCTGCTGGCCAGGGCCAGGGCACACCCCCTCACTTCCTTAAAATAGGCAGTGTGACTTTTCTAAAAGTGACACCTACCTAATTCCAACCACGGGCACCACAGAGTTCAGCCCCCGGGCGCCCACCCCAGCCCCTCTGTAGCCACTAGTGACTAAAAGACCACCAGGATCTTCCCTTCTCCCTCTCACTTCTGCAAGAGACATGGTGAGGCAGACTTGACACACACATGGGATTTCTCATGGCAGGCCAACAGAATCAAGTGCTCGGTGCTTAGGGAAAGAAGGAGGGGAGCGGAATGCAGGCTGGGATGGACAAGTGCATGGTGCGCAACAGAGAGCACCTGGCAGCAACCTTCACCCACTGTGTGCTGGGCCTCACCACGTCCTCGTTTCAACCCCCCGCACAGTCACTTAGGGCAGGTGAGGTGTCCCAGGTGGCACAGCTGTCGAGCGCAGAGCTGTACTGCAACAGAGGTCAGTCTGATTCTGAGGCCTCTGCCCCTCATTGCCTCTAGTTCACTGACCACGTGCCTAACGTCTCCCCCTGGGCCTAAGACAACTGGGTTCCGGCCTTTTTTTTTCCCCACTAACGTGCTGTGTGACTCTGGGCAAGTTTCCGGCTTTCTCTGGGCCCTCTTGTTCTAGGAGTCAGGACCCTAACGTCCATCACTATGAGCTCAGGCCTTCCCTTCGAAGACTTTACGTCTGTCAGTAGGCTTCAATGTCGACAAATGAAAAATTAAAGTCAAGCCTTAAAAATGGCAAGATGGGGACGTCCCTGGTAGTCCAGTGGCTAAGACTCTGAGCTTAATGCAGGGAACCTGGGTTCGATCCCTGGTCAGGAAACTAGATCCCACATACTGAGACTAAGATCAGGGGCAGCCAAACAAATAAATTTTTTTTTTTTTTTTTTTTTAATGGCAAGATGGTCCAAGGATGGCACTGAGGGCTGGGGTAGTCTGGGAGGCTTCGTGGCTGAGGCAGCGCTAGAGCTGGACCGCAGAGTGAATCAGCTGAGAAGAGCGGTGAGGTGGGAGGCCTTAAGGGAACAGAACAGGATGCAGTCAGAGGCAGTAACCATCCTAAAGCTGGAAATCTATCACTGAGCACCCTGAATGCCAGGAAACAGGGTTTAGGCATCAAGAAGCCTCTGAGTTGAAGTTTGTGCTCAACATGATAAAAAGCCATGCGAGGTGAAGAGGACAGGTGTTGTGAGAACTTTCTGGACAGGTAAGAAAAACAGCTCAGAAAGAGGACAGTTCATCTCACTAGATAAAGCAGGCAGGAGGACAATTTCAGGCTCTTCATCATGCAGATGAGGGGAAGTTCAGTCGCTCAGTCATGTCCCACTCTTTGCCACCCCATGAATTGCAGCACTCCAGGCCTCCCTGTCCATCACCAACTCCCGGAGTTCACTGAGACTCACATCCATCGAGTCAGTGATGCCATCCAGCCATTTCATCCTCTGTCGTCCCCTTCTCCTCCTGCCCCCAATCCCTCCCAGCATCAGAGTCTTTTCCAATGAGTCAACTCTTCGCATGAGGTGGCCAGAGTACTGGAGTTTCAACTTTATCATCATTCCTTCCAAAGAAATCCCAGGGCTGATCTCCTTCAGAATGGACTGGTTGGATCTCCTTGCAGTCCAAGGGACTCTCAAGAGTCTTCTCCAACACCGCAGTTCAAAAGCATCAATTTTTCGGCGCTCAGCCTTCTTCACAGTCCAACTCTCACATCCATACATGACCACTGGAAAAACAATAGCCTTGACTAGACAGACCTTTGTTGGCAAAGTAATGTCTCTGCTTTTGAATATGCTATCTAGGTTGGTCATAACTTTCCTTCCAAAGAGTAAGTGTCTTTTAATTTCATGGCTGCAGTCACCATCTGCAGTGATTTTGGAGCCCAGAAAAATAAAGTCTGACACTGTTTCCACTGTCTCTCCATCTATTTCCCATGAAGTGGTGGGACTGGATGCCATGATCTTCGTTTTCTGAATGTTGAGCTTTAAGCCAACTTTTTCACTCTTCTCTTTTACTTTTATCAAGAGGCTTTTTAGTTCCTCTTCACTTTCTGCCATAAGGGGGGTGTCATCTGCATATCTGAAGTTATTGATATTTCTCCTGGCAATCTTGATTCCAGCTTGTGGTTCTTCCAGTCCAGCACTTCTCATGATGTACTCTGCATATAAGTTAAATAAGCAGGGTGACAATATACAGCCTTGACGAACTCCTTTTCCTATTTGGAACCAGTCTGTTGTTCCATGTCCAGTTCTAACTGTTGCTTCCTGACCTGCATACAGATTTCTCAAGAGGCAGGTCAGGTGGTCTAGTATTCCCATCTCTTTCAGAATTTTCCACAGTTTATTGTAATCCACACAGTCAAAGGCTTTGGCATAGTCAAGAAAGCAGAAATAGATGTTTTTCTGGAACTCTCTTGCTTTTTCCATGATCCAGCGGATGTTGGCAATTTGATCTCTGGTTCCTCTGCCTTTTCTAAAACCAGCTTGAACATCAGGAAGTTCATGGTTCACGTATTGCTGAAGCCTGGCTTGGAGAATTTTGAGCATTACTTTACTAGCGTGTGAGATGAGTGCAATTGTGCGGTAGTTGGAGCATTCTTTGGCATTGCCTTTCTTTGGGATTGGAATGAAAACTGACCTTTTCCAGTCCTGTGGCCACTGCTGAGTTTTCCAAATTTGCTGGCATATTGAGTGCAGCACTTTCACAGCATCATCTTTCAGGATTTGAAAGAGCTCCATTGGAATTCCATCACCTCCACTAGCTTTGTTCGTAGTGATGCTTCCTAAGGCCCACTTGACTTCACATTCCAGAATGTCTGGCTCTAGGTGAGTGATCACACCATCGTGATTATCTGGGTCATGAAAATCTTTTTGTACAGTTCTTCTGTGTATTCTTGCCACCTCTTCTTAATATCTTCTGCTTCTGTTAGGTCCATACCATTTCTGTCCTTTATCGAGCCCATCTTTGCATGAAATGTTCCCTTGGTATCTCTAATTTTTTTGAAGAGATCCCTAGTCTTTCCCATTCTGTTGTTTTCCTCTATTTCTTTGCATTGATTGCTGAGGAAGGCTTTCTTATCTCTTCTTGCTATTCTTTGGAACTCTGCATTCAGATGCTTACATCTTTCCTTTTCTCCTTTGCTTTTTGCTTCTCTTCTTTTCACAGCTATTTGTAAGATGAGGGGAAGGAAACCCAGAAGGCCTCTGGGCCCCAACCCTACCCTCTCTCCAGAGATGTCTGGACTCAGACTCACTGAACTCAGTCTAGTCCCCTCATCTTACAGATGGACACAGTGAGACCCCGGGATGAAAAGTGAACCAACCAGAGTCACACAGTTAGGAAGCTGTCTAGAATCACCACTCCTGACGTCAAACCTAGAGTCCTGGCCACCAACATGACAGCAAGGCATAAAATACGAAAGGTTTCATTCAGTCAGACTTATGAGAAGACTTCCAGCAAGGCTGAATCAATTTACTATCAAGAACTAGATCTTTCTGCAGAGGCCCCAGCAGCCCACGAAGGTCTCCCTCCCCTTTGCTATTTATTACAGAACTGACCCTTGTGTCTCTTCAGCAGCTCTGGTCTATTACTCCAGTGAATATTTCCATGGGTGTCTGTCTCCCCTTTCCAACTTGGGAGCCCCCTGATGGCTGAGATCCCATCTTACTGATCTTTGTGCCTCTCCCACAAGCCCACAGACCAGGGCCCTAAATGCAGAAGGCATGAGACACACCTGATGAATCATAGTCCTGGAAAGGCGAATTGAGATGAGATCTTCAGTGATAGCTAGTCAATGGTTCTCCAACCTCAGCCTGCATCAGAATCAGCCAGAGGACTTTTTTATTTTGGGCCACAATGAGAGGCATGTGGAATCTTAGTTCCCTAACCAGGGTTTGAACCTGCATTCACTGGCTATTCAGGAGACTCAGGTTCAGGAAGATCCCCTGGAGAAGGAAATGGCAACCTGCTCCAGTTTTCTTGCTTGGGAAATCCCATGGACAGAGGAGCCTGGAAGGCTAGTTTATAGGGTTGCAAACAGTTGGAGAAGACTTACACGACAGAGGACTAAGCATGCATGCACTGCAATGGAAATGCAAAGTCTTAACCACTGGACCACCAGGGAAGTCCCCAGAGGGCTTACTGAAATACAGATCACTGGGACCCACCTTCAGCAGAGCTGCAACAGAGCCCAAGAATTTGCATGTCTAAGATCCCAGATAACCACCATGGTGTGATCACTCACCTAGAGCCAGACATTCTGGAATGTGAAGTCAAGTGGGCCTTAGGAAGCATCACTATGAACAAAGCTAGTGGAGGTGATGGAATTCCAGTTGAGCTATTTCAAATCCTAAAAGATGATGCTGTGAAAGTGCTGTACTCAATATGCCAGCAAATTTGGAAAACTCAGCAGTGGCCACAGGACTGGAAAAGGTCAGTTTTCATTCCAATCCCAAAGAAGGGCAATGCCAAAGAATGTTCAAACTACCACACAATTGCACTCATCTCACATGCTAGCAAAGTAATGCTCAAAATTCTCCCTGAGGTTTTAAAGGCAAATGCTGACAGTATATCACTATCGTCATCATCACAATCATGATCAGCATCATCACTGTCATTTTAGCCCTTCATTTAGCCCATCATTCTCACCTGCCCAGCACTGGGTAAGCACTTCATGTTTGCTACCGTCTCTGGGCGTCACCTTAACAGGAAAGTACTATGATTATTTTTCTCCTGCAGAGGAAATGACAGAGGCAGAGTCTAAAGTCACACAGTTGATAATAGCCAGCACCACAACTTGCACACTGATCTAGGTCCAGAGCCCAGAAGTTTAACCCCCACTCTACACAACGTGCTTACAGCTTATGCTGACCAGGAGTTCTCTAGAGGTTCCCAAGTCCAGCGGGCTCATTTCCAGTGACGGATGAGCTTGTGGCACCCTCAGCCCAAAGGCTTGGTCCTGAGTGGTCCATGTCTAGAGGAAGACTGCCTCTTAAGTCTTGTGAACCCAGAGTATTTTCTACCTCAGACACTTCTTTTCCCACAATTATATCCTTCTTCTGACCCCACCGATGGGGGCTTCCTGGCTGGAGGATGAAAGTCTGCATTAATTCTTCAGGTCCAAGTACCAGCTCTACCCCAACTCAGCAACAAAATAAATGAAACAGTCTCTATTCCTACTCCATGACAACACTGGGTTGTCACTGTCAGTCGTGGGTCTGCTCCCCCATCAGACTGGGAGCTCATCTGTGTCAGCTGAGTCCTCAGTACAGGATTGCCCAGACCAGGATTTAGTAACTAAGTGATGAATTAATGAATGAGTGATTGAGTGTAGGGGCAAATGAGGGAATGAATGAGTGAATAAATGACCAAACTCCCAGGAATCCCCTCTGCTGGACCCTCTGGCCTTCCCAGATAGGACGACGGACTCTTTAGGTGGGAGGGGACCTCTGACGTCATCACTCCAACTAATTTTCAGCATTGTCCTAGCTGAACCCCACCAGCGGCCAGAGCCTGCAGCTCTCCCCTCTCCACACACACATCTAGTGTCCTCGCCTCCATTTACACACCCTCAAGATTGAAGAACTCACTCCATCTAAGGCTGCCTATAATACTAAAGAACTCTAGTATCAACAAGGATGTTACCATTACTCTTAGCATGAGGAAAAGGCTTTTCACCTTTTCATCAAGGCTCTATATCACCCAGAACAAGGTTGCTCCCATGGCCTGTGACAGCTGGCAAAGACAAGGGAGCACATGGCTTGTCCTCTGCCCACCCTAGTCTACCTGTCCAGACTTCTTTCTTTTTGGCTGTGCCAAGCGGCATGTGGGATCTTAATTCTCTGACCAGGGATCAAACCTGCACTCCCGACGGTGGAAGCATGGAGTCCTAACCACTGGACCACCAGGGAAATCCCAGACTTATCTCTTCTAATTCCCTCAAGCCATGAACAGAGCTTCCCACTGTTCCCTTACACATCTGGGCCTTCCTTTGTTCCTGCTGTTCCATCCACCCTGCTGCTGCTGCTGCTAAGTCACTTCAGTCGTGTCCGACTCTGTGTGACCCCATAGACGGCAGCCCACCAGGCTCCGCCGTCCCTGGGATTCTCCAGGCAAGAACACTGGAGTGGGTTGCCATTTCCTTCTCCAATGCATGAAAGGGAAAAGTGAAAGTGAAGTCGCTCAGTCGTGTCCGACTCTTTGCGACCCCGTGGACTGCAGCCCACCAGGCTCCTCTGTCCAGGATGCCCTCTAATAACGCAACATCCAAACCCTCCCCTCACAGTCAAGGCCTGGCTCAAATGGCACCACCTCCAGGAAGACTTCTGGGCTCTTCCTAAGTGGAAATTACATTTTTCCCTTCCTCTGTATCTTCACTGCCCACACATAAACACACAGCCACACTTCAATCAAAGCATTGATTGAATGCTTTTTCTCTTAAATTGGGCTGACTTGTGTTCATTTCTCCTTCTTCACCTTGAACAAACAGGTAGAACCAATGATGTTGATTCATCAGACTACCTTTCCCCCCTCCCACCAAACACGCAGGTACTGGAATACAGTAGATGCTCAGTAAGTGTCTAAAGAATGGGGGAGTAAGTGATGGAATGGGAAAGAAAAGGGATTGAGTGAACGAAAGTAAGTGCATGTGTGAATGAATGATCAAATGAGTGAGTGAAAGAATATCCTGTTCTCAGAGCTAAGACTCCTGGTTCTTTCTGGGGACCCATTGGGCTTGCATGGCAGAATAAAGGAAGTTGTGAGATAACTACAGAGAGGGCAAGAGAGGGGAACAAAGGACGGCGGTAGTGAAGGCATCAAGAGAGGAAGTGGAGGTGACTGCATTGTTGCTTCAAGACCAGGCCCTCTCCTAGAACCACCGCCATTGTGGAGAAGCTGGGCCAGGAGAGCAGTTGAGAAGCCCACTGAAAGGTCCAAAGGGGAGGAGATACAGCAGGCTGGGGATGGAGGGGAGGGAATGCCTGCAGTCCTTTAGGCCAGATTCAGTTTTGTGTGAGCAGAGTACCGGACCTGCCCAGCCAGCCCTGAAATCTCTCCGGCCCAGCGGCTCAAACATGCCCTCCCTCTCTCTCTCTCTCTCATCACCTCCTCCTTCTTGGCCCAGCTGCTGGGGATCCAGACGCAGCCTAACTTCCAGGATTGAGCCCTTGCCAGTGACTGGCTCCCCGACCCCACCCCTGGGCCCCAGTGAGCAGCAGTGGCTGCACCTTGTGGGCTCTTTTTTGAGTTTTGTGCCTTCAGTCACCTCCAAGGGCCAGGCTACATCCTCTTAGTGAGAGGCCCCGCCCATCCCAGCTCCTGTCCCAGAATGCCTGGTGCCCCAGCCTGCCCAAGCGGGAGTGCTACCAGGCACCACCTGCCCCATCTGGAGCGCTCCCGTAGGGTAGAGGCAGACAGGCCTGGAGAGGGTGCTGGAGTCGAGGAGGAGCCAGCAACAGAAGGATCCCAGGGAAAGCGGCCCTTCCGGAGAGAGGGGACGGGGGAGGGTCTGCGGGCGGCTGGGGTCTTACCCAAGTGGCGGAAGCACATACCAGGAAAACAGTGATTCTCTCTCAGTGAAGAGAGACCCAACACCTTGCAGGGCGGAGGCCCGGGAGTCTCCTGGGGACGTCGTTGATGTGAGGGCGTGGGGGAGGCCCCAGAGCAGACTCCGATGGGGGAGGCTGCGGGAGGCTGGAGGGAGGCGCAGGAAGCGGGTAGAGGCACAGGCCGGGGCGGCCCAGACCGGTTCCTGGAGCAGTCTGGTCCCCTCTCCTCCCCTCCCCAGCGCAGGCGAGGTGGCCCCTGGGCTGCCGAGCCTGCGGATCAGAAAGGGCCGAGGCACCCGGACTGGAGCCAGACACTCCGCCCCTCTAGGCGTCAATCCCGGGGCGCCAGGCAGAGGCGGAAACGCTGGGGACCTGGCTGGGTCGAGGTGGAGCCGGGCGGCCTGCGGGATGCAAACACGTTCTCCCAGTCATTGTTAAACCAGCCCCTCACAGCCTTGAAAAGTAATACCTAAAAAAAAAAAAAGTAATACCTACTAGTCATTCACACCTTATTGAGCACCTATCAGGTGCTAAACGCGGTGCTGGGTGCTGGGGTGCAGTTTTGAGCAGGACACACTGGCCTTGCCCTTATGGGTATTGATAGAAAAAAATTTTAATGGGCAGTTCAGAAGAGATCAAAGAAAATAAATACCACCCAGGGATCTCTTCACTGAGAGAGAATCACTTACTGTTTTCCTGGTATGTGCTTCCAGCTACACTAGAGCTGAAAGAGGTAAACATGCTGGCCAGGGGAGATGGAGGCTTCCCTCTCCCTCCACCAAGTGTAAGTACATATGTATGTTATATAATATGAAATGTGTGATGTGATCGTAGACATGAAGGAGCCGCCTAGAAGAATCTCCATCAGTGTTCACGTTTGGGATACAGGCTCATCTGGCAAATTTGACAGAGACTTGACAGAGATGTCGTGGTCCGGGCGCAAGTTGGAAAAGAATTTCCAGACATGAGACAGAATAGGAGGGAAATGAAGTTTATTTAGAGTGGGAGACGCTGTTAGAACAGCAGGCCAGCTCAAGGGAGAACCGACGTTGAACACGAGCCCTTAGCCCACTTTTACACCTCTGGTACAAGGAGTGGGATAGGGGTCTTGCGGGTCATTTGCTGATTGGATGAGGCACATATACTGGGTGGGGGGAAGAGTAAGGCAAATACCTTCTCCCTATGGGGTAAGAGGGGAGACAAGTTCTACTGCTCAAGAGGACCTAAATCCATTAATAGTTACAACGTCGGGGAGGGAAGGACAATAAGGGTCTGGTTTTTCCATTCCTGCATTCCAAGACCCTCCTTGGTTTTATCTGCTCTTCAGTCCTTGGGTCACCACAGGAGGATGCTGGTGATCCCTGAAAGATAGCTATCACAGGAAGAGGAATTTGGCAGTGGGAGTGCATTCCATACCAGGGCCAGAGATGGGGAGGGAACAGTCATTCCAGACACTTCACAGGGGCTGATGGTTGAACTCACCTGCCCAGACCCTCTCAGTGAAGAGTTGCCATGCTGAGCGCACCACACTTGGGGCCCAAGCAGCCCTCCTATGGGGACCCCTGGCTGGGTAACAAGATGGGGGACTTCCCTCACCCCATGCGTGGGGCTTTGGCAGCAGCCTAGGTGATAACATAAGCCAACCTCTGGCACAGACAGTGGCGTTAATGCAGAAGCCTCAGCTCAGAAGAGGCCCCAGGCATCTGCAACAGCAAACAACATCCTACATTGCTTTCCAAGTGCAGTGAGACGCATTTGGGAACACCCAGAAACATATGGGACAGGTGTTCTTTGCAGGGAAAGGGAATTCCCACACAGGCAATGGCGCTGGGCTGACATAAACTGTGGCTTAATTTTAATAAGACATTGTTCACAATCAAATGGTGAATCCTAAAGATAGTCAGGTTATCCATAGAAAAGTGGCCATATTGGATATACTGTTTTGTAATCTGTTTTTTTTTCCTTTTTACAATTATCATAAATACCTTTCCATAATTTTTATTGCTACATAGCATTTCTTTCCATATAGATCTACTCAAATGTATTTAATCTCTTTATGCTTGCTTTTGTAAGCTTTGATGAAATATCATTACATACAATAAACTGCACATATTTGAAGTATACAACTTAATGAGTTTTGTCGTATATACATATATATTCATGACCACATAACTACAATCAAGGTAATGAACATATTCTTCACCCCCAAAGTTTCCTGATGGCCCTTTATAATCTCTCCCTTCTGCCTTCCACTGCCCCCTGCCCCACATTCCCAGGCACAGAATAATCTGCCTCTGTCACTCCAGATTAGTTTGCATTTTCTAGAATTCTGCATAAATGGAAACATACACAATTATTGTGTTTTGTCTGGCTTCATTCACTTGGAAGAATTATTTTGCAGTTCATATACACTATTAAACACATCAGTAATTTGTTTTTTTTTAATTGTTGAGTAGAATGTCATCTTATGGATATATCACAATTTGGTTATTCATTTACTTATTGATGGACTTTGAGTTGTCTCTAAGTACTATTATACAAATAAAGGTGGTATGGACATTCATGCTCAAATCTGTGTGTGCACATATACTTTCATTTCTCCTAGGGAAATACCTAGGAATGGATTCGCTGGGTCACATGATAGATGTAGGTTTAACATTATTTTTAGTATTTATTTATTTGGCTGCACCAGGTCTTAGTTGTAGCATGTAGGATTTTTAGTTGAGGCATGTGGGATCTAGTTCCCTGAACAAGGATCAAGCCCGGGCACTCTGCATTGAGACTTCCAAGTCTTAGCCACCAGACTACCAGGGAAGACCCTTAACATTTTTCACAGTATCAAAATTTTTCCAAAAAGCTGGTATCATTTCACATCCCCACCAGGAGCGTATGAGAATTCTAGTTCCTTCGTACCTTCACCAGCACTTATTTGATGAATCAGTTTAATCTTACTCATTTCAGTGAATTCATAGCGGTATATCCCTTACTCATTTCAGTGAATTCATAGCAGTATATCCCTGTCGATTTGAGTTCTAGTCTCCTGTTCATTAATGTTGCTAAGCATCTTTTTGTATCCGTATTTGCCACAATCTGTGTATCTTCTTTGGTTTTAAAATATTGGATTGTTCTCCAAAAGATATTTGTACACCTATGTTCACAGCAGCATTATTCACAATGAGCAAAATGGGGAAGCAACCCAAACATCCATCAACTGATGAATGGATAAACAAGAAGTGGTATATACATACAATGAAATATTAATCGGCCTTAAAAAGGAAGGAAATTCTGACACATGCTACAACATGGATGAATCTTGAAGACATTATGATAAGTGAAATGTCAGACAGACAAATACTGTATGATTCCACTGTATGATGTATCTAGAGTAGTCAAATCCATAGGAACAAAGTAGAATGGTAATTGCCAAGGGCTGGGGGAGAGGGAAATGAGGCGTTGTTCTAATGAATGTACTGTTTCAGTTTTGCAAGAAGAAAAGTTCTGGAGATTAGTTGCAAAATAATGTGAATATACTTAACACTACCAAGCTGAACAGTTAACAATCGGACAGTTGAGGAATTCCCTGGCATTCCAGTAGTCAGGGCTCTGCACTCTTCACTGCTGAGGGTGTGGGTTCAATCCCTGGTCTGAGAATTAAGAGTCTACAAACAGCATGGTGCAGCTAAAAAAAAAAATCCTGAATTTGGTAAATTTTGTCATGTATATTTTACCACAATTAAAAAAAAAATTAAATAAAAGAGTTCTTGACATATCTAAATACAGTCAGCTGCTCCATATCTCCAAATTTTGCACCCAAAGACTTGACCAACTCCAGATCAAAAATATTCCAAAAAAAAAAAAAAATTCCAGAAAGCTCCAAAAAGCAAAGCTTGAATTTGCTGCCTGCTGGCAACTATTTACATAGCATTTATATCATATTAGGCATTATAAGTAATCTAGAGATGATTTAAAGTATACAAGGGTATGTGCCAAGGCTGCTGCTGCTGCTGCTAAGTCGCTTCAGTCGTGTCCGACTCTGTGTGACCCCATAGACGAAAGCCCACCAGGCTCTGCCGTCCCTGGGATTCTCCAGGCAAGAACACCGGAGTGGGTTGCTATTTCCTTCTCCAATGCATGAAAGTGAAAAGTGAAAGTGAAGTCGCTCAGTCGTGTCCAACTCTTCGAGACCCCATGGACTGCAGCCTACCAGGCTCCTCCGTCCATGAGATTTTCCAGGCAAGAGTACTGGAGTGGGGTGCCATTGCCTTCTCTGTGTGCCAAGGCTATATACAAATATTACACCATATATATACATACACACACACACACACACACACACACACACACACATATATAAGGGACTTCAGGATCCACAGATCTTGGTATCCTCAGGAGTCCTGGAGCCAATCTTTGGAGGATACTGAGACTCTATTGTCAATTGTCTTTTATACTGGTCTATTGCTAAAATTTCATAAGTGCTGATGCCCCTCCTTTCCAGTTTCTTCATTATTGGGAGTTTGTACCTTTTTATTTCCTTTACTGTGATTTTAATGGATTCTTGTTAATGAGCAGACATTTTTTTTAATAAATAAAAATATTCAGTCTACTATCTCAAACCCTGAGTTAGTAATAATTATTAAAACATCCTAAGATAATGCTTTTTGTTGTCTTAAAAAAATGGCATTACACTTTTGTGCCTTTTCTAGGATGCCATATAGTTGGAACTCAGCCTTTGCAGATTGTTCTTTCACTTGGTAATATGCATTTAAGTTTCCTCCATGTTTTTCATGACTTGATAGCTCCTTTCTTTCTCTTGATGTGCCCAGTTTTCATTGTGGTATGCAGGATCTAGTCCCTAACCAAGGATCAAACCTAGGCCCACTGCATTGGAAGTGGGGAATCTTAACTGCTGGATTACCAGGGAAGTCTTAATAGCTCGTTTCTTTTTAGCACTAAATAATATTCCATTGTCTGGATGTACCACAGTTCGTTTATCTCTTTGCCTACTGAAGGGCATCTTCGTTTCTTCCAAGTTTTGGCACTTATGCATAAAGCTGCTATAAACATCAATGTGCAGGTTTTTGTATGAAGATAAGTTTTCCGCTCTTTTGAGTAAATAGCAAGCATGATCACTGCATCATACAGTGGGAGTACGTTTAGTAAGGTAAGAAGCCAAACTGTGCTGCACGGTGGCTGGAGCATTTTACATTCCCACAAGCAAGGACGAGAGTCCCTATTGCTCCTCATCCATCCCGATATTTGGTGTTGTCAGTGTTTTGGATTTTGCCAAATCCAGGAGTTTTACTTCTAATGGGCATGCAGTAGTATCTTGCTGTTTTAATTTGCATTTCCTTGATGATATATGATGTGGAGTTTCTTTTCATGTGCTTATTTGCCATCTGTCTGTCTTCTTTGATGAGGTCTCTGTTTTCTCCCAGTCTGTGGCTTGTCTTCTAATTCTCATCAACCTACTTTTTTCTTACTTTTTAAAAATGTATTTATTTCTGGCTGTGCTGGGTCTTCATTGCTGCACACTGGCTTTTTCTAGTTGCAGCGAGCAGGGGCTACTCTCTAGATGTGTGGGGCTTCTCATTGAGGTGGCTTCTCTTGTTGCAACTCTCAGGCTCTAGAACACAGGCTTAGTTGACTGGTGACATGTGGGTTCTTCTCGAACCAGAGACTGAACTTACATCCCCTGGCAGATTCTCAACCACTGAACCACTAGGCAACTCCCTCATCAGTTTATTTTTGATAATAGAATGAAGACCTGTGAACTACCCGAATTTTAGAGTATTCGTGGTAACTCTCATCTACCTGTATTGTCCTCACCATCTTGTGACCCTCCCCAACTCAGGGAATCATCATCTTGAACTTTGTATTTACCATTCCTTTGCATGGAGGAGGAGGTTTGTCATTGTTTTTCTAATACAAATTGCTATTATGAACATTCTCGTATCTGACTCCTGTTGCGGTATAAGGAGTATATACCTAGGAGTGGGGGCTTCCCTGATGGCTCAGCAGCAAAGGATCTGCCGGCTGATGCAAGAGATAAGGGTTCGATCCCTGGGTTGGGAAGATTCCCTAGAGTAGGAAAAGAGTTGGACATAACTTAGCGTCTGAGCACACACATGCATGCATACTTAGGAGTGGGTATATACCTAGTAAAATTGCAGGGGTGTAGTGTATGAAAATGTCCAACGTTACAAAATAATAACTTGTTTTTCAAAGTGGTCGTATCAGTTTGCACACCCACAAACCACATGTAAGCAGTCTCTTGATTCACACTCACTCCAATTGTCAGGCTTCTGATTTTGGACACTCAAATGTTGTAAAATGACATTTGATTGTTGTCTTGACTTTTGTTTCCATGATCACTAATAAGTTGAACATCTCTTCAGATGTTTATTGACCACCTGTTTCCTTCTCTAAGAAATGCTGCTGCCGTTTAGTTGCAAAGTCGTGTCCAACTCTTTGTGACCCCATGGACTGAAACCCTCCAAGGTCCTCTGTCCAGGGAATTCTCCAGGCAAGAATACTGAAGTAGGTTGCCATGTCCTTCTCCAGAGGATCTTCCCAACCCAGAGATCTAACCCACATCTCCTGCTTGGCAGGCGGATTCTTTACCACTGAGTCCCCAGGGAAGCACTCTCTTAAGAAATGCCTGGTAGCCTCCAATTAAAATAAATAAATTTATATTTAAAAAAAGAAAGAAATGCCTGGCCATATATTTCTTTCCTATTTTTAGTTTGGGCTTATTTTCCTTATTAACCAGTTTTGCATGTTCTTGATATATATCTTTTAGCTACTATATGCATTGAAAATATGTTCTTGTATTTGTAGTACTTTACTTTCTTTAAGATTTTCTTTTTAGGAAAAGGAGTTCTGGGTTTTAATATAGTCAAAGTTTTATAGTTAGTACTTTTAGGTCTTTTTAAAGAACTACCCCAAAATCAGAATGATGTTCATTTACATTTTTTCTCAAAATTTCAGAGTGTTGCCTTGGACATTTAAGTACTTAACCCATTTGAAATTGCTTTTTGGAAAGAAGTTGGGTGTGAATTCAACTTCATTTTTCCATATCTGCAATTAAGTTGTCCACTTCTATTTATTGAATAGCCCTTCTTTCCCCCTGGGGAAACTGAGACCAGAGAGATTCAGCAACTTGCCCAAGATCACACAGTTTTGTTGTTGTTTAGTCGCTAAGTTGTGTCTTACTTTTTGTGACCCCATGAACTGCAGCATGCCAGGCTTCCCTGTCTTTCACTATTTCTTGGAGTTTGCTCAGATCCATGTCCATTGCGTCAGTGATGCTATCTAACCATCTCATCCTCTGCTGCCCCCTTCTCCTTTTGCCCTCAATCTTTCCCAGTATCAGTCTTTTCCAATATGCAGTTAATAAGTGTCAAAGCCAGGATTCAAAACCAGGCAGTCCAGCTCTGGAATCTGCCATAGCTTGAACCACCCTGGTGGTTCAAAAAACCACCTGCCTTTTGCTTCTATCTTGCAAATTAAATGCAGAGTTCTACGCCGGGCTCTCAATTCTATTTGACTGGTCAATTTGTCCATTCCTGAGCCAGACCACACTGTTTTAACTATTGGGGTTTTATAATAAATACTGATATCTGGTAAAGCAAATCTACCCTATTCTTCAGAAAGGGCTTGGCTATTTTTTTGATCTTTCTTCTTATATATATATATATATATATATATATATGCATTGGAGAAGGAAATGGCAACCCACCCCAGTGTTCTTGCCTTGAGAATCCCAGGGACGGGGGAGCCTGGTGGGCTGCTGTCTATGGGGTCGCACAGAGTTGGACACGACTGAAGCGACTTAGCAGCATATATATATATATATATATCAGAATCAATACATCAAATTTCATAGACATCCTTGTTAGAATATTAGATTGGAGTTACACTAAATATACTTATATATTAATATATTATTCAGGGACAATTTTATACCTTATCAATGTTAAGTCTTTGCATTTAAGTTTTCTTTAATATCCCTTGATTAAGTGTTAAAATATTTTCCATGCTAGTCTTACACATCTTTTGTTCTTTAGACACTGTATTCCTTAGATATCTCTTTTGCTGTTGGGGTCTTTCTTATTACATTTTCTTATCTCGGGGTCCGTTGTCACCAAGGCATCCCTGACTGAGCTCCAGGAGTCCTGCAAACCTTCTGAAACTATACATGCATTTTGTGGAGTCTGTGCATAACTTCCATCAGATTCCCAAACTATTGCCAAGAGCACTGAATGTTTCTTATGTGCCAGGCACTCCCCCTGAGCACTTTATAAGTCCCACACCACCTTGGGAAATAGATGCACTTATTCCCCCATTTTATGGATACGGACACTGCTTCTCAGAGGTTAAGTGCTTTGCCTGAAGTCACAGAGCTAAGAAATTAACAGCCAGCATTCAAACCTAGCCTGTCTGACCCCGAAGCTATACACTGAACTTCTGTAACTTGTTACCTCCAGAGAGGTTGGCACTTGGTCCCCCTGCTACTACTTTTTACTAATCTGTAAAATGGGTGGATGAAGGTTACTGCTCCACCTCCCTCTCAGGGCTGTTTTGAGAGACAACTGAGGCCATGGATGGGAAAGAGGCTCTGCAAACCGCCCAGTGCAGCACACGAGGCAGGGGTGGCAGAGGAAGCAGGGGCTCAGGCATCTCTCCCACCACTGCTGTCAGCTTCCCAAGCGGCCTCTTCCCAGGAGACGGAGGACACGCCGGCTGAGCTGGGGAGGAGCTGTCCTGCCTGAGCACCCACTCTGCAGCAGGCGCTGTGTGAGGTGGGGACACAGAATCAGACGTGCTTCGGTGATGATGAGGTCCGACCGTAATAGGTGGTGACAGGGGTTGATAGTGCTGTGGCAGTTAGGGCTGGGGGGTGGCGTAATCTCAGAGAGGTTCCTGGTCTAGCCTGGGGAGCCATGAGCTCTCCTTGCACCACGCTTGCCAGGTGCCCTCCTCTAGGTGACCAGCTTCCAGCTTCCCTTAGGATCCCCTCCACTGGCCCTTCGGAGCAGCCATGCAGCTTTGAAGATGCTCACTCATGGTACCACACCTCTGCTGAGGCCCCCGCAGTCACCTCCACCACCCTCACCACAAATCCATAGTCCTCCCCTTGGCCTCTCCATCAGGCCCCTGCCCCTCATTTCCTGGTCTCACCCTAACACTTATCACACCCAACACGGAAGACTCACCAGCTCTTGCCAGCCTCCTGACCTTGGTGCCTAGAGCACCCTTCCCCCACTCTCTTCCTGAAGGGTTCACCTTGGGTCTCAGCTTGAATGACACCTCCCCAGAAACACCTTTACTGGTGGCTCAGATGGTAAAGAATCTGCCTGAAGTGTGGGAGACCCAAGGTCGATTCCTGGGTCAGGAAGATCTCCTGGAGGAGGAAATGGCTACTCACTCCAGTATTCTTGCCTGGAAAATCCCCTGGACAGAGGATCCCAGCAGTCCACAGTCCATGGGGTCTCAAAGAGTCAGACATGACTGAGCGACTAACACTCATCTAAACAAAGTCTTCCCTGGGCTTTTTATTCTCTGTCTCAGCCCCTCGTTGGTGTCTTTCATAGCTCTAATTTCTTCCAATGATTTGTGCATTCGTTTTTCTCTCTTCTCCCTCCTATCTTCTCCCATTACAAATGCTTCATGAGGGCAGGGGTCACACCTGCCTATTCTTGGTGGTCTCTTAGCCACAGAGGGCACTCAATAAATATTTGTTTGATGAATGAATGAATTAGTAAACAAATAAATTAATGAAATGGATCTTAAAGAATCTAGAGCTATGCTGTCCAATAGCCACGAACCACAGGTGGCTATTTAAATGTAAAGAAATTAAAAGTAAATAAATTTAAAACTCAGTTCCTCAGTTGCAGTAGTCACATTTCAATCTCTGTATGTGGCTAGTGGCTACTGCATGGGACATTTCCATCATTTCAGAAAGTTCTACTGGGCGTGCTGCTCTGAATGACCTTAAAGGCCGAGAAGGCGGACAAGGGCATTTGGAGCAGAGGGCCCAGCATGTACCCAAAGCTGCAGGTGTGAAAGAGCAGCATGGTGATGCTATGCTCTGGAACAAGGAAGGGGACACGTCGCTCTACCTTTGCACGGCCCTGTTTGCATTAGAAAGTTTGGCTTAAGGTCAGGAAGAATGTCAGAACAGGGAGACTTCTAAGAGACAGCCGGTTCCATCCATTTCTCTTGGAAGTGGAGAATGTGGCCCAGAGAAGACACCCAAGATCAAAGAGAAAGTAACATGAATGGGGCAGGAACCCAGGCCTCCTGACTCCCAGTGCCTTAGGAGTCAGTTTCCCCCGACCAGGTTCATGGATACTTCTTCCCTCCTTCCTGGCCCCTCTCCCCACCCACAGCCAGGCCACCAAGCCTGGCGAGGCACCCAGGCCCATCCTTGTCCTCGACACTCACACTGGCCACTTTTATTTACTCCTTAGAACATCACAAACCCTCCCTCCCCAGTGTCTGACCCCTAGAAATTTTAGACATCCCAAGGAGAATAGCTGCTTATAACCATTTGCTAATTACACGTATGGATGTCAATTAATTCATTTAGCTAATTACCCACTCGATGAGCACCACGCACCAAAGAACTGTAAAAGACAGACATATGGTGAGAGAGGGGGGTATCCGGGTGCTCAAGCAGCATGCAGGGGTGGGGAAGGGAGGGCGCCATGGCTGCAGCCACTCCCCACCACCGGATGAGTTGGGGGAGGCAGCTTAATGGCTGGGGGGACAGAGCTGCTGCCGCTGCTGCCATAAAGCATAATTACGGCTTTCCAGTAATAGTGCTGGGCAAACACGCAGGCACTCATGCATGCAGATAACCGCACATGTGTATATGCACACCTCTGGTTATACACACACTGAAGTGCGTACAGACACAGCATGCACATAACCATAAGCACGGTATATGTGCACACGTGGACACACACACACATGAACACGTGAGGTCATGTGGCATCAATGCACAGACATTTTCTTCAAGTCCTACCTTTGGTGGAGGCTGACGGGTGGGAATTCTCTCTTTTTGCACCCAACTTTATGCCAAGCTCTGTGCTTAGCCCTTCCACATAAGTTACTTCATTTAATCTTCACATAACCCCACAAAGAATGAGTTATCTCCACTTCATTGATCAGGAAACTGAGGCTCAGAGAAGCCAAGACACTTGTCCAAGGCCACACAGCTGGTAAGTGGCAGAGGTGGGGTTAATCCCAGCACCTCCATAGCCACAAGCAGCAGGGGGCAGAGGGAGGGAAAGGGGGTTTTCATCTGCTTGCAACTGGTGGGATCTTGGGAAAATAACCTCTTTTAGCGGAGACTCTACCACAAATGTCATTCTCCCTGGAAAAGGGATCTCCTGTCAGCTTCGGCCGCATCCCATGAGTCTGCTCTGAGGCCACCTCTGTGCCGGGCCTGGTGCTCAGGACACAAGGTAAAGATCTGAACTCACAGCCTGGTAAGGCAGATGGAGAACACAGACTGTCATCAGAAAAGCAAGCATTTGATCTGGCTGTCTGGGTTGAGAGCTCAAGTTTTCCCCATGTTCCACGCTTTCTCTTTCTTCCTACCCTGGAGGGGCTGGGTCCAGAAGCCTAAGATGAACCCCTTGAGCTCCCTGCAAATGACACACATCTCCTCTCTGGGGGCTTCTGCCTGGGGTCCTGCCCTGGCCCTTCACACCTTTCCTCATCTTCATAAGGACAGCAGCGTTGGTCTACCCCGGCAAACAAGAAAGAAAGTTTCTCCAGTTTTAGGGAAAAACAAGAAAACTCTCCAACACCCCTCTTCCAGTCTCTCCATTTACCAACCCTCATGTCCGTTCACCAAAGTAAACAGGATTCATCCCTCTGCTCAATAAAATACTCCAGAGAATTCCTCTGGTCTAAGAATGAATGGTCTCAAACATTCTTTCAGGCCAGCAAACAAGCAAAAAGTAGTGGCTCTGCAGATTCTATCAGTTAAAAATCTCTCTGTTGCAAGTGACAAAAAATCCAACACAAATAAGTTTCAACAGAGGGAGCATACTGGCTCAGATACAGAGACAACAAGGGGTATGGCAGTTTCAGGAATAGCTTGATTCAGGGGTTCAAGCAAAGTCATTAGGACCTGCCTCTGTCTGTCTCTTATTCTTACTCTCTCCCATGCATGGGTTCATTCTAAAGCTCCACTTGGTGATAAGCTTCTCTTGCGCTCTGACTCTAGCTCACCAGAGACAGGAGCTTTTCCAAGAGCTCCTACACAAGCCCTGGGATTCGCTGTGGCAGGATGGGCTCCAGCACATGCCCACCTCTGAGCCAGTCTCCACAGCCAGTGGGATGCCATGCTCAGATTGGCTGGATCCAAGGGTGGAGTTCCAGCCAAACCTCCTGAACAGAGTGGGAACAGTTGGAGCCCCAAATGTGGTCAGAAGAAGGGGAAATTGATAAAGGACTAGGAGGCAAGGTACTGATACCCACTACAATGTTCTTTTTTAAAATTTTATTAATTTTGTTTATTTTTGGCCATGCTGGGTCTTCGTTGCTGCACGCGGCTTTTCTCTATTTGCGGCAAGTGGGGGCTACTCCCAAGTTGTGGTGCATGGTCTTCTCTTGTTGTGAAACACGGGTTCTAGGGCGTGAGCTCAGTGACTGGTACATGGAGTTAGCTGCCCTGCGGCACGTGGAATCTTCCTGGAGCAGGGATCGAATCTGTGTCCCCTGCATTGACAGGTGGATTCTTAAGCACTGGACACCAGGAAAGTCCTACAGTGTTCTAAGCATTCTAGATCAGAAGAGTAGGGAGCATCAGCCCCGCCTTGGATCTAAGGAAACCGAGGCTGACAAAGGAGATAAGCCTAATAAAAATTATCCAGTGAGTAAGGGACTGAGTCAGGATTTGAACCAATTTCCTCTCACATCCTCCTTGAGCCCTTTCCCCACAAACAGGCTCCCAGGAGCACTCTCCAGGCATCCAAGCTACAACGAATCACTTTCCTCAGTTCTGCTATCCACTGCAGATCAGAAGTCTGGGTCAGCAAGGTCTCCTGATTGCCTGGGAAAGGCCTCCCAGGCCGGGAACTCAGTGAGGGCCAGCCTGCTCCATCCACGGGTGTCCCACTCCTAGCCCTCTGAGCTCACCCAAGGGCAGGTGGAAAGCCTGCCACGCCACTCTCCCAGACATCTCTCTGGCCAGGTGTGGTGAAGAACAGTCCAGAAGGGCCTGGGAGCAGCCCCAGACAAGGACCAATGGGAGCTGGAGGATACATGCCAGCTCCCTGGCCCCCATGGTGGCATGACAAGGTGGGGCCTGTTCCACCCAGGTGCCCACAATAGTGACTGGCCTGATAACACACCCTTTCCCAGCGGCCTTCCCTGCCCTGTCTCACTCCCCCACTCCCCTCCTTGATTCCCACAGTCACCTCTCAAACAGGCTTGCCTTCCAAATATTCTCTCAGGATCTGCTTATGGGAAAACACAACTTAAGGTACCTCCCATTTTCCTATAAAATTAGGGTACGGGAAGCCTGAGGAGGGTTCAGCTAAATCAATGATTGTCAAATATTTTTTTAGTAGAATGCTTTTACAAATGCTTTTGTTTGGTTTTCACCCCCTCTCCTTCCTAAAATCCAGGCCTCTCCCTTCCCTGCCCTGCCCCTTGCCCCACTGAGTCTCAGGTGTCCCACAACCCTTACTTTTCTCGTGGGATCTTAGTTCCCAGACCAGGGATCAACCCTGCCCCACCCCATCTCCACTCCCCTAAGCCCCACGCTTCAGCCCCCTGCAGTGAAAGGGCAGAGTCCCAACCACTGGACCACCAGAAAAGCCCCTCCCACAACCCCTGAGTCTTGTGCATTCCTCAGCCCCTTCTCAGTCAAGGGCATTTTCTTCCCTGCCAGGTCCTGTGCTGAGGGGAGGCAGGAACTTTGGATCCCCTGGTGACGGAGGGCAGGAGGGAGGTCATAGAAATAGTTACAATTCACTCCCTCCCCTAACAGCTAAAAAATCACACAGATTGCACATCTCAAAGACTAGCTTCCTGTAGAAAACCCTTACTGTGTCTGTGTATTCTCTCTGATAACGTAACTCTGGCCTAAGCACACTACAAGAACTCTAGCCCCACTCACTGTGGAAAACTGTACAAACCCTCTTACATTAACCTGACACCAGAGACTGCCAGCTCGCAGGGTCCAGACTGGTCTCTCCCCCAGCTTCCCGAGGGGATGGGAGAGCTGTGTCCATCTTTATGTCTGCTTTTATCTGCCTCCCACTCTCTCAAGGACTGTCTTCCTGTCCTCCTCTGGAACGTATGATGTAGAAGGTAACCGTTACCAGATGCCGTGTAACAAATCACACCAAACTTAGTGACCCTACGCAATAACCTATTATGCTCCCAAATTCACTGGGTTAAGATTTCAGGACGCTGGGCCATTCTCACTTGGGTCTCCCACGCAGCTGCAGACACATAAAGGCTTGACGGGGCCCGACGACCGACCTCAGAGGTGACCCACTCCCTTGGCTTGCGACAGTTCTGGATGTTGGCCCAGGCCCTTAGCTCTGCCCTGTGTGGGCTTCTCCAGGCTGCTGAGTGTTCTCACGGCCTGGCAGCTGGCGTCCCTGCAGCAGGAGAACCAAGAACCCAAGGCAGACGCTGCAGTGCCTGTTGTGAACCAGTCCCTGGAGCCACATCGTCACTTTCATTTTATTCTGTTGTTCACGTAGGGCCAGCCCTGATCTGGCATGGAGAGAACCACGCAGGAGGTGTGGGGCAGCAGGACATCTTGGAAGCTGCCTACTATGGGAAGTTTAACCGGAACCCTGGCTACCCCCAGACAGTCTGTGCTGCCTGCTCCCTGAGTTCCTGTCAGCCCCGACACACCCCACCCTGAGCTCCCCCACACCATGAGATCGTGGCGTCTAGCAATGCGTACAAGAATCAGGCAGCAGAGGCACCGGGGCCAGACCAGGAAATGTCTCAAAGCCCTCATCAGCCATCACTGTCTTGAAGTTCATCAGTCGCTGCGCTTTCGGGCCAAGCTCCTCTTACAAGCCCACCAGGCTCCTGGGGGCACAGAGGGGAGCCCTCATGACTTGCCACCCTGGGGGACCAGGAGCTCCAGGAGGGCCCAAGGGAATACTCTGTTTATTGCTGGTGAGGTGAGACTGGAGAAGGGGGTTGGAAGGTGGGAGTGTCTTTTACCTACCTCTGCTTGTTGGCAAGATGATACTCCCCATTCCTGCCAAAAAAAAGACAGAGAATCTGCCCCAGATTGTCACCCTGCACTCCACTGAGGGGACCCCAAACAAGAAGTGCCCAGAATGTGATCCACAGAATCTCTGAATGGAATACAGGGTTGCTTTATGCCACTTAGTTATGGGACAGTTTGAAATAGAGCATTAAACAACCCAACACCCTCTGTCTCCAAAGACACAGAGGTTCTGCCCCAGGTCCATGGACTTCAGGCTCCATGTGGTCCCATCAGTCAGATGGGTCACTCCCCCAGGCCTGGAGGCTAAGAGTGTTCATTCCAACACACTGCAGACAGGAGGAGACCCTCCTGCAGCTCACATCCACACACCTGGGCCTTGTTTTTCTCCACCCTTGTGTCCAGATGCCCGTCAGTTCAGTTCAGTCGTGTCTGACTCTTTGCGACCCCATGAATCGCAGCACGCCAGGCCTCCCTGTCCATCACCAACTCCTAGAGTTCACTCAGACTCACGTCCATCGAGTCAGTGATGCCATCCAGCCATCTCATCCTCTGTCGTCCCCTTCTCCTCCTGCCCCCAATCCCTCCCAGCATCAGAGTCTTTTCCAATGAGTCAACTCTTTGCATGAGGTGGCCAAAGTACTGGAGTTTCAGCTTCAGCATCATTCCCTCCAAAGAAATCCCAGGGCTGATCTCCTTCAGAATGGACTGGTTGGATCTCCTTGCAGTCCAAGGGACTCTCAAGAGTCTTCTCCAACACCACAGTTCAAAGGCATCAATTCTTCAGCGCTCAGCCTTCTTCACAGTCCAATTCTCACATCCATACATGACCACAGGAAAAACCATAGCCTTGACTAGACGGACCTTTGTTGGCAAAATAATGTCTCTGCTTTTGAATATGCTATCTAGGTTGGTCATAACTTTCCTTCCAAGGAGTAAGCATCTTTTAATTTCATGGCTGTAGTCACCATCTGCAGTGATTTTCGAGCCCCAAAAAATAAAGTCTGACACTGTTTCCACTGTTTCCCCATCTATTTCCCATGAAGTGATAGGACCGGATGCCATGATCTTCATTTTCTGAATGTTGAGCTTTAAGCCAACTTTTTCACTCTCCACTTTCACTTTCATCAAGAGGCTTTTTAGTTCCTCTTCACTTTCTGCCATAAGGGTGGTGTCATCTGCATATCTGAGGTGATTGATATTTCTCCCGGCAATCTTGATTCCAGCTTGTGTTTCTTCCAATCCAGCGTTTCTCATGATGTACTCTGCATATAAGTTAAATAAGCAGGGTGATAATATACCAGATGCCCGTGCACAACCCCAATTCCTATTGCTTTTTCTAAGAGCTTAACCCTTCATCCTCTCCCCTCCCCACCCCAAGGCCTCAAGCCAGCTTCTGTACAGACGCAGGGCCTGGCTAAACAGGAGCCTTCTAGGCAGCTTCTTTCCTTGGCAACACAAGGAACCAGCAGAAGCTGGGACATTATAGCTTGTTCCTGAGTTTACTGAATGAAAGTGACCAGCTACCCTAGGAACCAGCCTGGCCATGGGAGAGTGAGGGGGATAGGTTGGGGAGAGGGCGGGTTGGCAGGGAGGGAGTGGGAATTTTCTATTCCTTGAGTTTGCCCACACCTGGAAGGAATAGCATCAGACTACTTTTAAGTCAAAAGGAGGATTTCTTGGGAGATCACCAGGGTAGCCCAGGGAGCAGGTAGAATCTTGGCAGAGACCTTGAGAACCAGAAGAGAAACCAAACTTCTAACAATGATGATGTCTAGGGAGGGCTTCCCAGGTGGCCCTAGTGGTAAAGAACCTGCCTGCCATCGCAGGAGACGTAAGCCTAATCCCCGGTTCGAGAAGATCCCCTGGAGGAGGTCATGGCAACCCACTTCAATATTCTTGCCTGGAGAATCCCATGGACAGAGGAGCCTGGTGGGGTATAGTCCATGGGGTCGCAAAGAGTCAGACACAACTGAAGCAATTTAGCACCCATGCACACACGATGTGTAGGGAACGGGATCGTGGAGAACATGCTTCCTCCACACTGTTAGAATTTCTTTCTCAATAATCATGTATACCCAACAACAACAACAACAACAAAAAAGCATTTCCTTTTGGAGAGAAAAGATCTGAAGCAAGGAGGGGGATGCCCAGAGCCCCACAACCTCTGCCCCCGCTCAGCCCCCAAAACAGGGCCTTGCGCACCTCCACTGGTTGGCTGCTCAAGACCCCCCAGCTCAGACCTATTGTCAAACACTAGAGTTTGAACAAGTTCAGGGTCTGGGCCCAGCCTCACCTGTCCTGATCCGGCCCAGGATGGCAGCCAGCACCTTGGGAGCCCAGCAGCACCTCATGTGTACAGACCTGGGCCCCCACTGCTGATCTTCTGCCTGCTGACAAATGATCCTGCCTTCCCCACGAGCTGTGACTCCCGGGCCCATCCATCAGCTGCCCAGCCAGTGCAATCGGAGTTTAATGATGTCATGACAGGAGTGATTACAATTGTTAATTACCTTCCAGCCATCAGTAGCTTCTGCAGGTCTTCAGCCATGTGGCAGCTGCCACAGCCACCCTGTGCTTGTACAAACCTCTCCTGGCCTCATCGACCACCCTGCTGTATTCCCAAAGGCCCTGGGATATGGGGGTGGGCATTTCAAAGGAGGATTTCTAGGCACCAGTATGTCCCCAAGATCCTGGTACTCTGAAGGTCTGAATGCCTTTCTCCCTGGTTTAATTTATAGAACCCCTGCTATCAGGGTCCTGAAGGAAAACACCAACCACATCACTATCTGCTCACGATCAGTGGTGTGGAGTCAAGCTCACAGGTGCAAGGCCTTGCGCCAAGGCCATAGATGCGGAGCCAGGACCAAGGTCACCTCTGGAACTGACTGAGCCTCATTGAGAACCATTGCCAAAAGCCCCTCTGATCCTTACAGGCCAGCTCCCTGACCCCATATCAGGTAAAAATGACCCCCGGCACTCACCCTATAGTGCCCTAACCAATCACTTAATGCCACCTTTCCAGCAGGAATCCTCAGTTAAAACTGACTTCTAACTCACAAAAAGACTCTCCCTGGTGTGTCAGGAAGTCAGCCCGCTGTATCTGCAGTGTCCCTCACCTTCTATTCTCCCTTCAGTCGGCTTTCCCTGGTTTGTCAGGAGGGCAGCCCACGGTGCTCACAGCACTCAAATTATCTCTACTCTCTGTTCTTAATAAACTCTCCCTTTACGCAATGCTCTGTGTCTGGAAATTTTTTCTCAACCCATATTTGGACTGGACTTCCACAAGCGGATCCTCCCTGCCACTGCATAAAGTCTAAATCCCTTAGCTTGGCACTTAAGATGTCCCACGAAGGACAGTGCCTGCCTTTCTCTAGTTGCACCTCCCACTGCTCAGCTCCACACACCTCGCTGATAATAACAGAACTTCCAGCCACGCCTCCTACTTTCCCACCAGGCCTCTGCCCACACCATCCCTCCCACCCGGAAAGCCCTTCACCCATGGCTCCATACATTCAACTTCTACCTATTCTTCCATGCCTGCCTCACGCTAACTCTGTAGGATATGGCCTAGAGCCACCCTCCTACCCCATGCTCCAATCCCAAGTAATTTTGGCCTCCCAGGATCTTCAGAAGCCCTTCACCTGACCCTCCTTTCTCACACATCCACTCCCCGATTTAACAGGTTTGTGTCCATGTCCTCTCTCTCCCACAGCAGTGAACTCCTAAGGGTAGGGCCTTAGTACCCAGCACAGGGCCTGGAGTGGAGTAAGGGGTCGGAATCAATGGACAAGTCTTGAGCTGGCCCAGGAGGGAGGAAGTAAAAGTGGCCCTGAGAAGGAGACAGCATGTGCCATTGCTTCCTTCTTAAGGGACTGTGCCCACATCCAGGCCCTCACCAGCTATGCAGGAGTAATAGGCTCCTCACTGGTCTCCCTGCAACCCACCTCCACCTCCACAGCCAAAGCAAGCTTTCAATTGTGAATCAGATTCTGCTACTCCTTGGCTTAAAACCCTTAAATTGCCCCGGAGGTAAGTCTGTTAGTCTAGCCTTCAAGGACCACCATGGCCACAACAGGTACTTCCAGTGCCCGTCCGCAGTTCACTGCCACCCCCTCCCCTGAAGGCTGCACCCCCACACCCAGGCCAAGGCCATGACCGCCATGTTTGTACCTCATGCCCTCTCCCAGTCACAGGTGGCAGGGCCTCACTGGACCTACCTGGTCTAAGCTCAGCCAACTAGATTTTCTCTCTTCCCTGGGAACTGAAAGGTATATAAGTACTTCGGAGCCATGAGGAGGTTATTGTCCACTTGGAGCCCAGAGAGGATGAATAAAGAGGAGGAGTATGAGGAAGGGGAAGAAGAGGGGCTCAGACAGACAAAAAGATACCAGGAGACTTTGGAGGTCACACCCACCCCTCCCCGAGATGCAGTTCTGTTGGGCTCCAGGAGAGGCTCCCATCTCTTTGTAAACATTGTCCCTTTTTTCATGGTGGTTTCTGTCAAATGTGTCAAAGAGATGGAGGAAGGTTTGCTCATCCAGACATGTACAGCTCAAAACAAACATCATATATCTTTGAATGAAATACTCTGAAAAGCTGTCTGGGGAAGCAGTAGGGATGTGGGGGTACAAGTTCCAAGGACTTGTCCACATTTCACAAGGTGGTGGGGAGGCTGCCCCCTGAACGGCAGGTGAGAGCGCCATGCTGCTTCTAGAAGCGGTAGGGCTTCCAGAGGACCACCCATCTCCATTTAACCCCAGCCCTGCCACCCACTCATGGTGTAAGACTGGACCAGTTCTCTCTGGCTTCACTTTCCTCATCTGTTAAACAGCCCTGCTCGTAATAACAGTGCCTACCTCAAGGGGTTTTTTGTGTGTGTGGGTTTTTTCTTTTCTTTTTTAAATTGGATTAAACAAGTTAATACGCGAAAAGCACACAGTGGTGTCTGTTAAGGGCAAACACCACGTGTTAGCAAAAGTGGGAAAAGCTAAGGCTGTAAAGGGCCTGGAAGTTGTGAGATAAACTCTGATATGCAAATTTAAGCCAGGATCTGGGGCACAGGTGAATTTAAGGAAAAAAAAGAACTTAGATTATTCACCACTGCGTTCCCAGGAGAGTCCTGGACACAAAGCAGCCCAAGTCCCTGCTCTCACAGAGCTTCCATTCTAGAAAGAGACAGGCAATCAATAAGGTCCCTACAGACGACAGCTACAAAGACAAGAGAAGTATGGTATGAGGAGACGGATGACTAGAGAGCTTCTCTGGGCCAGGGGGGACTGAGGAAGGACCAAGAGCTTCAGGCACCACCCGCGGAGGGAAGCCAGCAAGGAGGGAACAGCAGTACCTAGGCGAGCGAAGGTGAGCGAGCTGTCCATGGAGGGCAGGAAGGGCAGATCCCTGAGCAGGCAGCTTTGAGCACGGATTCTGCCAGGCTCTCTGCTATAAAGCATGAATAGAAACAGCCTCATCCATCTCTGCCTTAATCTCTTGTCCCTCCCATGTGCTCATGAACACCTTTGGGTGGTTCAGTTCTCTTTCAGGGAACAGGGGAGGTTCTGAATTCAGCGAGGAACAGATACTGAGACAACAGGGGTAGGTACTCCTCGGGGCAGGCCCCTCCAAGACTCTTCCTCAAAACTTAACCCTTCCTAAAAAGAGTCCACAAAACCCCACATTTACCCGGAGCCCAACTCTGGTTAACCTGCCCCAGGGGGGAAGCTGAGAGAACTCGCCTTTGTCTTGTCCTCAGCAGGTCTGCTCCCTCAGTGACCTCTAGTGAGGAGAGGCAGGAGCACTGGTCTGGGAGTCCAGCAGACCAGGTGTCACTCTGCTCTGTTGCTTGTGCACGAGAAGCCTGGGCAAGTCTCAACCACCCTGCTCCATAAAACCGGGGAGACGGCTCCTGGGGAAGATGAGCAGGCCTTCCACATGTTGCCAGAAGGTATGGATCTCAAGAGACCCATGCTAGTCATCCCATTTTCCGACCAAGGGGACAGGGTCAGTGGGACAGCATCTTCTCCAATGTGAAGACCAATGATAGCTATGCCTTGATGAGTGCCTTCCAGGGGCCAGACACATGTAAAAGAAAAAAACAGCAATAAAGTCTTTAAAATAAAAAAACAAACACCTAGAGGAACAGTTTTACCACAGAGCAGATCACAAATCTGGCACAGGCTCTGGGGAACTGCAACTTTGATGAGACAGAAAGGAATTTGACTTTTTTTTTTTTTTTTAAACTTTACAATATTGTATTAGTTTTGCCAAACATCGAAATGAATCCACCACAGGTATACCCGTGCTCCCCATCCTGAACCCTCCTCCCTCCTCCCTCCCCATACCCTCCCTCTGGGTCGTCCCAGTGCACCAGCCCCAAGCATCCAGTATCGTGGAATTTGACTTTTTAAAGCCAAATACCAAGCACTCTCGGAGAAGGCAATGGCACCCCACTCCAGTACTCTTGCCTGGAGAATCCTATGGATGGAGGAGCCTGGTAGGCTGCAGTCCATGGGTTTGCTATGAGTCGGAAAACGACTGAGAGACTTCACTTTCACTTTTCACTTTCATGCACTGGAGAAGGAAATGGCAACCCACTCCAGTGTTCTTGCCTGGAGAATCCCAGGGACAGAGGAGCCTGGTGGGCTGCCGTCTGTGGGGTCGCACAGACTCGGACACGACTGAAGTGACTTGGCAGCAGCAGCAGTCAAGCACTGCTGGTTGCTTGCCAGGTGGCTCTAGTTGTAAAGAACCCACCTGCCAATGCAGGAGATGCTGGAGACACAGGTTTGATCCCTGGCTTCAGAAGATCCCCTGGAGAAGGGAATGGCTACCCACTCCAGTATTCTTGCCTGGAGAGTTCCATGGACAAAGGAGCCTGGCAGGCTACAGTCCATGGGGTCGCAAAGAGTCGGACATGATTGAGCGACTAACACACATCCCCCACCCCAAGCATTGCCTGCCCCAAGTGAGGAAAGCAAAGCCTCTGAGCTGCCAGGGGCACCAGACTGGTCAGCAGGCATTTGCTGCCTTAGGAGCCTGGCGTCTGCTGTGCATGTGGCATGCCAGGTCTGGGTTACGTGGCCTAACAGGTCTGCCCCAGCGTCAGCAGGCCAGGGGGTCGAGGCAGGCTGTACCACCTGGTACCCAGCTCTTCCTCCATTACCACTGCTCCAAGTGACCCCACAAAATACAGCTCCTTATCCCCATTTTAAAATAAGAAACTGAGGCCCAGAGAGTTTAGGGATTCCCCTGTCAAGATCACTCAAGCCCAGCTCAGATTGGAACCTAGATCTGTCTGGTTGCAAAGGATGTAACTGTCACATCAAACCACAGAAATGCCAGCTGGGGCACAATAAGCAGACTGTAGTCAGACTAAGCTCAGAATCCTCAGAACTTGGAGGAAGAGGGGCAGGCCAGAGGAACCAGGCCAGAATGCTGGAGCCCGGGTTCCCTCCCAGGCCCCTGCGGTTGCACAGGGGCTGGGCCAGGGTGGTCCAGGGAGAAGTGTGGGATTACTCCCAGGCTGCACCGACCTCCCGCCTCCCCTCAGCACGTCCCCCACTAGGGGGTGATTTTTCAAACCAGACTTTCCAGCATCACCCTTCCCTGGGCAGCCAGACACCCGGCCCCCCACAGCCCACCGCCAGCCAGCCCTGCCTCCCTCCTGGAGCGGCAGGAAGCCCGCAGCCGTTCTGCATACACCCCCTGGTGGAAACAGCTCATTACGAGATGGGGGAAATGTGGTAGAACATTAGCTTAATAAATCAAGCGTTCCCAGAGCCCTGCAGCCGCCGAGGCTCTGCAAGGCGGGGCCAGGCGCCCACCCCGAGCTGGGCCAGGGGGTAGGGGCGGGGCCATCGTGCGGCCGTCACCCAGCTGCCCCTTCCCCTGCGGAGCCGAGAAGTCGGTGTGTGCAGCGGGCTTGGGAGACCAGGCCGCCCGGGGTTTGAGTCCAGGGGCTGCCACTTGCTAACCTGCAACCCAGAACCAGGGAGGGCCTCCTGAAGCCTCTGTCTTCATCTAAACAACGAGGCATTGACGAGCCCTATCCATGGAGGGCCTCTCAGAGTGGTACCCTCCACAACTCACTGCAGCTGCGTGAGATCCAAGAGGCCATTTCATTTTTCAGAATGGTGAGATTCAGAGCCTGTGGCTGGTTTATATCCAGTCCTGCCAACCCTCTGCCTAAGGTCACTCCCAACCCCCTGGCGCCCACCTCTGCCCAGAGCAGGTACTCTGCAGTGAGGAGACCTGCAAGGTAACCAGCTCCTGCGGGGTGGCTGGACTGCAGAGCAGCAGGCCTCACCTCCTGCGTGCCCAGCAGGCCAGCCACCTCCCAGCTCCTCCTGATCCCAGACAAGGAAGCCCCCAGGAGCCCAAGGTTTTTTCCTGCAGCCTGCTGCCCCTGTGTCCCTGATACACGCCAAAGCCTTCTCTGCTGACCCCCACCATCCTGGCTGGCTCCAGCTAACTTCCCTCCCAGTCCTAGCTCAGACATTAACCCACTTAAGGCCTGAAGAGAATCCCTCCCCTCCCTGGACCTCAGTTTCCCTCTCTGTGTGAGACTTAGCCTAGAGGATCCTAAGAAGGCTCCTGCTTGCCACCCCACCTCTCCTCCCTGCTGGTCTAGGCAGGAAAGGGGCTGCAACACAGAGCTCCTTAGCAGAGAAAACCACTGTCTAGAGAGCTAATCCCTCCTGCTCTCTGGGGGGTGGAGAGAGGGCTAGAGAAAAAAAAAAAAAATTAAATTACTAGACCATCTATTTGTCAACTCCTCCCTCCCCATTGACTTAATTTTCTCCAGCCAGATGTAGAGTCAGAGGAGGCAGGAGTGAATCTGCAGCCCAACCAGAGAGGGAGAAGGGGGAACTGCAACAGGGAGTGAGAAGAAGTCCCAGATGGACACAAGGATGGACCTCTTGGACGCACATCAAGCCAGGAAGCCTCATCTAGGCCAAGAACAAACAAATACCAAAAATAAGGAATACATATTCCTCTCTGACTAGCTCTGCCCAGGGACTTGGAGCAGCATCACTTCCTCCAGGAAACCTTCCCAGATCTCCCAGTATGGGTTAGGAGCCGTCTCTGGGTTCCCACAACCTCTTTGGTTCCCCCATAACACCATGCCAATATGGTGTGTTAACTTTCATTCATTTATACAATGAATATTTCTGGAGCATAGTATGTTCCAAGCTAACTGCTGGGAATAGAGCTAAAAACAAAAACTGTAGTCTACCAGGAAAGACTGATAAGAAGTATAAACCCATTTGGATTATCTACTGCTATGTAACAAATCATATCAAACCTTCCTGGCTTAAAATAACAGCAATCATTATCTTCCCTCTCATAATTTCTGTGGACAAGGAATTTGGAAAGGGCACAGCTGGGCTGTTCTGGCTCAGGGTCCCCCGTGTGCTATAGTTAGACAGCAGCTGGAGATGGAACAGCAGAGGGCTGAACAGCTGGGAGGTGGCCAAGCAACCTCTCATTTAGTCTCAGGACTTCACATGATCTCTCCACATAGAGAGTTTGGGCTTCCTCACAGCATGGCAGTTTTAGGGCAGTCATGGCAGCTGGCGTGCACCACAATGAATTCTCCAAGAGAACCAAGCAGAGATGTTTCACATTTTTTTAACCTAGCCTTAGTCATAAAAATAGTGTCACTTCTGCCACACTCTTGGTCAAGGCAGTCATTAAGGTCCACCGAGTTTCAAAGAAAGGGCACACAGACCCTATCTCTTGATTTGGTAGAAGGAGGGTCAAAGTCATATTAAAAGAGGAGCGTATGAGAAGGGGTTATATTAGTGGGACACTTTTGGAAAACACAATCTGCTACAAAACCCAATTTGATTTAAATAAGATCACCTCACACCCTCCACTGGGCTTCCCCGGTGGTACAGTGGTAAAAAAAAAATCTGCCTGCCAATGCAGAAGACATGGGTTCGATCCCTGGATTGGGAAGATCCCCTGGAGTAGGAAATGGCAACCCACTCCTGTATTCTTGCCTGGAGAATTCCATGAACGAGGGAGCCTGGTGGGCGATGGTCCATGAGGTCACAAAGAGTCAGACACGACTGAGTGACTGAGCTGAGGTGACACCCTCCATCCCCCCAGGAAGTTAACCCCTCCACATCTCACATTTTTGCACGTTCCCCAGAGGCTGACTTACGTTTCACTTACGTTTCATGATCACCTCTGACTCCAAACTTCTGCTTCTGCTGTATTTTCTCAATTTTCAGACTATCTCACTGGTCTGTGGGTGCAGACTTTTGTCATAAGCATGAGATTTGGACAGAAACTCAATCCCTTGCCTGCATTTCTACAAAACACTCAGCTAATGGCAAATGAGGATGTGGTGGGCTCTGCTAAGAATTTAAGGAGAAGGAGGAGCAGCTCCAGTGTCTTGAAATTGAATATTAGACATCCCTTCTCATAACTGAGATTTATGCTTGGTCTTCACTCTACAGACCTCACCCTATCTCTTATCTCCTCTCCCCTCTCCACTGCACCCCCCACCACCACCAACCACTGCACTGAGCTGCTTTTGGGATCTTAGTTCCCCAAGCAGGGATTGAACCCGGGTCACAGCAGTGAAAGCCCTGAACCCTAACTAGGGCACCAGGGAACTCCCATCTCCTCTCCCCTCTTTCACTTTTCTCTCTCTTTCCCAGCCCTTTCTCACAACTCTACCCACTTCCCAAATTTTACCCAGGTAAGCCAAGCAGTTTTCCAAGACTCCTTGCCCTAAACTTGCCCCCCTGGCATCCTTTTGGAGGCTCAAAGGGCTTTCCAATTTCAGAGACATCTTCCCTAGAAGGTAGGTGTGGATTCCATGATGCAATGACGAATTTTTCCTCCATTACCCAAGCCAGGACCATCAAGTGGGACAGGGTCTCTAGTGGGGAAGGACTTTGTATGGACCATTGCGTGTAATCTTTGGAATGACTCTCTTCTGCCTAGTCTGCCTGGAAAATCCCATGGACAGAGGAGCCTGGTAGGCTGCAGTCCGTGGGGTTGCCAAGAGTCGGATACAACTGAGCGTCTTCACTTACACTTTTCACTTTCATGCATTGGAGAAGGAAATGGCAACCCACTCTAGTGTTCTTGCCTGGAAAATCCCAGGGACAGTGGAGCATGATGGGCTGCCATCTATGGGGTCGCACAGAGTCGGACACGACTGAAGCGACTTAGCAGCAGCAGCAGCAGCAACCTAGTCTGCCTCCCTCCCTGCACCATGAGCCCTTAGAAATCAGAGGCACGAACCGTCTGGTTCCTCGGAGCCCACTCAGGATAAGCACTCAGGAAAGACATGAAATGACAGCAGTTCAAAGGCGATTCCATCAGGGACCGAGGGCAATGGTGTGCCAGAGCTCAGACCCTTGAAGCCAACCTGCCTTCCCCATCCCCAGAGGTCAGACCTGCTCTGAAGCAGGTGCTGTAGGTGGTCCTCAGCGCCGACTGTGGACAGGAAGGCAGACCAGGAAATCCAGCAGAAAAATGTGCAAAGGACACAAGCAATCCCCAGAAGGAGAAGCCCCAGATGGCCAACAAGCGCAAGTGCATGAAGAGCTGCTTATATTCACTAACAATCTAAGAAACACAAAGAGTTGGCACCTTACATTCATCATAGTGGCAAAAATTAGAACGACGGGTAATACCAAGTGCTGGCAGGCACGCAGGAGGTAAACGCTCTCACATGCTGCTGGCGGATGCAAAGCGGTTCAGTCATCCTAGAAAGCAGGCTAACGAGAGTTAGTAAAATTAAGTAGGTGTGTGTCCCATAAGGTAGCAGGAGTATCCTGGTGCACCCCTGGATATGACAGGGAAATTCTCACACAAGCCCACAAGGGGACCCGTCCATGATATGTACAAGTGTGCATGTCAAGAAATTATTTGTAAGAGGAAGAAATTCAAGGCAGGAAACTTCCCTGGTGGTCCAGTGGTTAAGAACCTCCCTCCCAAGTCAGGGGACACAGGCTCGATCCCTGGTCAGGAAACTAAGACCTCATATGCTGTGAGGCAACTACATCTGAGCTTCACAATGAAGACCTGTGCATGCGTGCCACATTGCTTCAGTCGGATCCGACTCTGTGCAACCCTATGGACCATAGCCTGCCAGGCTCCTCTGTCCATGGGGACTCTTCAGGCAAGAATGCTGGAGTGGGTTGCCATGCCCCCCTCCAAGGGATCTTCCTGACCCAGGGATTGAACTGGCGTCTCTTACATCTCCTGCATTAGCTAGTGGGCTCTTTACCTCTATCAACATCTGGGAAGCCCAGTGAAGACCCAGCACAGCCAAAAAATAATAATAATAATAATAAAGTTTTTAACAATTTACTACGCAAAAGAAATTCAAGGCAGTGTAGGTGTCCATCACTGGGGGAATAAATGAGCAAAATGGGGTGGATTGTGCTCAGAAATCCATAGCATAAGAAGAGGAAACAAAGAGGCCTTCAAACATGTATTTCTGAGTTTGTGTGGTGATGCAGGAGCAGGGGGGAAATGAAAAATACAGAACGAGATCTCTAGCACCCAAGACACCTCTACAAAGTTTACAAAGATACATGCATATTTTACAAAGATACATGCATATTTAGGGTCATATATGGAATTCACTAGAGTGGGTCCTCATGGAAAGAAGAGACTGGGAGAGGGGACTAAAAATAGGTGGGTAGTAAGAAGGGAAAAACTCTACACGTGTAAGCCAGGCCTGGTATCCAGAGCTGTGTATGTATCATCTCATTTCATCTTTGGAATATTCTATGAGGTAGGTACTATTAATAGCACCGTTTTTTTTCAGATGAGAAAACCAAGGCTTAGAGAGATCACTCTGTCCATGGGATTCTCCAGGCAAGAATACTGGAGTGGGTTGCTATGCCCTCCTCCAGGGGATCTTCCTGACCCAGGAATCGAACCCGTATCTCTTAAGTCCCCCAGCTCTGGCCCCTCCAAATCCAGCCTCACATGAACCAGCAACAAACACCCCTCACCCTCTTCCCCCAAGAATGGATTCATTCCTCCAAGAGAAGCTCATTTAGCATTCGCTAGAAGCCAATGGCTCGCAATGCCCATAACTGAGTCCAGCTCTATCCAGGTGTTTGAAGCTCTCTGCTTCAATTGGACTCTGCTCACCTAGGAGTCTCATCATTATTTCCCTACTGATGCTGGCTCCACATCAGACCAAGCTTCTAGCATTGACATACCATGGCCTTCCACACCCACCTTGTATGCCTTCCCTCAGCTCCTTTCAGTCCATTCAGACATAAGCAGTATATGCTGTAGTAGCTTTCCAGTTTTTTTTATTTTTAAAAATTGATGTATAACTTACATGTAAAGATCTTAACTTCAAAAAATTAATTGAGTTTTGACAAATGCCTTCATCAGCTTGATAGTCATTTCCCCTCCCTGAGTCAGTTTCCCATCTACAGAATGAGGTAATGTCAACCTTATAGGGCTGTGGTAGGAGGTAAAAGTAATATGACAAGTGGCCAGCACAGTGCCTGGCACACAGCAGGCAAGCAGTGTGCTATTTTTCACAAGTAGCCTGTCTCCAGTTTTCAATCACAAAAACTTAAATGAGCATCTACTCAGTGCCCTGTGCACATATGGCCTGGAGACTCAGGGGAAACCAAAAATGGAGGCTGCTAGCTTCCTACTGGGGCTTTCCAGGCGGTTTAGTGGTAAAAAATCCACCTGCCAATGCAGGAAATGCAGGTTCCATCCCTGGGCTGGGAAGATCCCCTGGAGGAGGAAATGGCAACGCACTCCAGTATTCTTGCCTGGAGAATCCCCATGAACAATGGAGCCTGGAGTGCTGCAGTTCAGGGAGTTGCAAAGAGTTGGACTGGACTGAAGACCCATGCACACAGCCTCTTATGGATTTTTTTTTTTTTTTTTTGGCTACACAGCATATAGAATCTTAGTTCCTCAACCAGAGATTGAACCTGCATTGGAAGTGTGGCGTCTTAATCACTGGGCCACTGGGGAAGTCCCTCTCCTAAGGATTGTTAAACTACACTGAGAAGGTGCTGTGACAAAAGAAAGCACAAGGAACAATGGAGTTTGAAAGGAGGAACCCAGGTCAGCTTTGGGGATAAAAGAGGGCTTCCCAGAGGGAGTGATGCCTGAGAGGCATCTTGAAAGAGTTAACAGTTGGATTTCCCTGGTGGTAGTGGTTAAGACTCTGCATTTCCACTGCATGGGACACAGGTTCGATACCTGATCAGGGAACTAGAATCCCAAATGCTGCGCAGTCAAAACAAAAAATTAACAGGTGAACAACAACAGGATTCCAGGCAGAGCAAATGGTGTGGGTACTGCTCTGACGGTTGGTGGGAACACAGTGTATCAGGGGAGCTGCAGAGAACTCAGCTGGCTGGAGTAATGGGAGTGTGAGGGTTCTGCTGTGGTGAGCTGGAGAGGCCAGCAAGGGCCTTGAATGCCATGCAAAGGAGAGGGCTTGCCCCTCAGGACAGCAAGGAGCCAATGCAGATGTTGAGAGCAGGAATTAACAGGTGTGTATTTTAGAACGTCCTCACCGGGACTTCTTCATTCTGCTTTGACCTGGTTTATTCTTTATCTACCTTAGTCTGTAAGCTCCTTGCAGTCCAGCCCAGGGCTCAGAAACCTCTCCAGGCTCCCTAGGGACTATGACAATCGCAGCTCCTTAGGCCAGCACACAAGGACCGCCTGGTTCTGATTCCCTCTCCAGCCACATCTCTTCCCACTGTCCTCTCCCCTTACATTTCAGCTACACCATCTTCAGTCATTAAAGGTCATGCTCATGTCTTGTGCTTGCCCATGCTGTTGCCTATTCCTGTCATTCCCTCTCCCTGAATGAACTGTCTCCCGTTTAGCTCTGTTTATCAGGCTAATTCCTACTTCTCCCTTTGGGGCTCAGCACAAGCACCACCTCCTTCAGGGAGCCTTCCCTGATTTTTCCCCAGGCTGGGTGACAGTTCTCTTAAGACACCATTCTGCTAACCATCATTATACCACTATGCTTTCTGCAGGTAAGGCTGGTCCTGTTCACCTCAGTATCTCCAAGCCCTGGCAGGACCTGACAGTGACAGCCTGTGCAAGTCAAAGGAGCAGGGCAGGCTCTGGAAGTCACATGTAGTATTTGTGACCCCAAGGACTCCTTTGTCCATGGGGATTCTCCAGGCAAGAATACTGGAGTAGATTGCCATGCCCTTCTCCAGGGGATCTTCCCAACCCTGGGATCGAACCCAGGTCTCCCACATTGCAGGTGGATTCTTTATCATCTGAGCCACCAGGGAAGCCCACATGCATGCATCACTAAGACACAAAAGATGCATCTGAGAAAAATAAAATAAGACGATCAAGGTGGGAAGGCCTAGATCATGGAGGGTCTCACCAGCCTGCAGTTGATCCACAGGGCAGGGAAACGCAGGGCACAGACAGAAGCAGCGGGGGAATATGTGCTTTGTGGTTCAGAAGGCTTGGTGGAGGGAACAGTGTGGAGGAAGACTCGGAGGGGCCAGTTTCAAGCCCCCTGGATACCAGCAGGCCGGCAGATTAAGATGGTGGCTAAGAGATGTGGAGAAGGGAACAACTGGAGAGATATTTAAGGGGAGAAAGGACCAGACTTGGTGCCTGATTGTTCGTGGGTGGCAAGGGAGAGGGAGGAGTGGAAACGACTCCCTGTGCAGCTCCTCGAATCTCTAGGGAGAGAGGAAGGAGGCCAGCAGCCAGCTCGGACACCAGTCACCTTGGACACAAATAACCTCTAGGGACTCTGCCCCTGCTGAGCCGAGCTGCTACCTCTGACAGTGCCTTCCCAACACACACACACACACACACACACACCCTGTTTTCCCAAGGGGTTGACTGGACGCTCTGCTGGCTCCTTGCCCACTGCTCCCTCCCGCAGTCTGCTCTGCGCCAGCCAGGAGGGGAGGGAAGGGGAGGGGCGGCCGCAGAAGCCCTGCCGGAAGGGAGGAAAGGCGGGCTCAAGAAGCCAGCCCAGCCGACCCCCAACTGAGGAGCAAGGGAGAGCCGGGGATAGAGGGTGAGACAGACAAAAGACAAGGAGAAGCAGTACAGCAGCACCGAACACTGGAGATACAAGATGCCTTTCTGTTCCTCTTGCTTGCCCACTCCCCATTTTAGAGATGGGGAAACTGAGGCCCAGAGATAGCAACAGTTTAGAAGCCTACAACTCAGGTTTCAGCAGACCCACACTCTTCTGGTGGAGCCCCTCGGCCTGGAGCAGCCACTTCCACTCTGGTCTGGTAGGAATGGGTGTTGAGCACCACAGCCATCCCCCCAAATGAAGGGCTGGCCAGCTAGTTGAGTCTATGGTTCAAGTCCCTCCAAGTCCCCATAGTATAAAGAGCTGGACTGAAAGACAGGGGACTTGAGTTCTCACCCTGCTGTAGGACTGATTTTTCATCTGTAAAATGTCCTATACTGCCTCTGATAAACCTCTCTACAAGGTTTACAAGAGCCACTAAGGGATGAAGGAAGACTTTGTGAATTCAAAAACGCCACAGGACCCCAGAAGGATTGAGTGCAAAGCCATGTCCCTGAGCAAATCGCTCCCCTCTCTGGGACTCAGTTTCCTCAACTGCACAAAAAGGGTACCAGATTCATTGACCTTAAAAGGCCCATTCCACCACCGGAAGCCTGTAGGATGCACCCAGTCTGCCAAAGTTTTAGATTCTACAGCAAACACAAAACCTCACCATCGCATCCTCCCCGCCCCCAGAACGGGCGCTTGGAAGCCCTCTTCAGGCCTGTCACCGGTCAGCGGGGGAGTTATTGCCACCCCTGCCCAGGTACCACTGGCTCCGTCCTTAGGGCCCCTCGCCGCCCCGGCTGCAAACTTACTGCGGTGGCCCCTAGGGGGCAGTGTTGCCCCGAACTTGGGCCGCCGCAGCTGCTGCCCCCGCCCCAACGGGCGCCGGGAGAATACTTGAGTTCTGGGAATGTTTGACACCCCCCGGCACACACACCGCCCCCCGCGGCCAGCCCCAGTCCCGGGGGCTCCCGCGCTGCTCACAGCCCGGGTGCGGACTTACTGCTAGCGCTCCCCCCCACGCCTCCACCTCTCCCAGCAAAATATATTTCGCAAGGACAAGGCTTCTATTTTTGTTTTTTCGCAGGAGTAGGGAACAGGTATTGGTCTCAGGCTGCTCGCGTGGACTAGGAGGTCTCTGTGTTCTGAGATCCGAGGGAGAAATCTGAGGGAAGAGGAGGCTTGTTTTCCCAAGAACCTGTCAGCTGTTTCCCCCGTCACTCCCGCATCCCTTTGATAAGGGGTTGGCGGGCATGCACCCCCGCACCGCCTCCTCCACGGGTCCCCCAACCCCGCCAGGAAGCGCCCCGGGGTAGAGGGTGTGGGCTGCAGGGTCCAACCTCGCCTTCTCCAGCTCAAGCCCAGGCCCAGGCCCAGGGACCGGGGCACAGGCCGAGTTTGAGGGGCTGGGTTTGGGGGGTGACTTCTGCTGTCTCCCCAGCCTCAGATGTGAGCAGCAAAGTCAGGGTGAAGACGGTAAAGGGGAAACGGAGGGAAAATCCCATTCAAGTTTGGTCCAACAGTTTAATGGAAGTGGGGGGAGTAGGAAGAATTTAAAAGCCCCGAACCCACAAAGCAGACTTTTTTTAAAAAATTATAATTGAAAACATCTCGGAGTAAGGGCCGCCAGGAACGGGCCAGCTCCCCCCGCCCCATCCCCCTCTCCTGCTCCCCGGAGTCCGATGAAGTCATGATAAGTAGGCTGCAAAAAAAAAAAAAAAGTGGGGGGGTGGTTTGCAGGGGCTGGGGGCACAGGGGTCCCAGGCTGGGGCCCCGCGCGGACACAGTTTGGATACTATGGTTACGCGATCCGACCCAAACAGCGAAGGCGGACAACAATAGCGGCCGCCAGAGGAGGAAATTCCTTCCGGGGTGGACGGCGCGGGGGGAGGGGCGCCTGGCTGGAACGCCGAGGCGGCGGCTCGGCCAATCAGCGCTCGGCCGCCGGCGGTTTCAAGGTGCCCCGCGCCGCGCGCCCCCGCCCCCCCCGCGCGCTCCGCTTGGGCGCTGGAATTGCTGAGACGTTTCCCTGCACGCGCCCGGGTAACCCTGCGGGGGCTGCTGCTCAAGCCGACCCCCTTCCTAGCCCTTCTCCCCGCCCCCCGCCGGAGCCCACCGCCCCGGGAAGACTGAGTCTTCTGCTGCCTGAGTTGCTTGCACTTGAAGGAGATTGGGGGAAAAAAACATCCCTCCAAACTACCCCTTTCTGTGGGGTTGGTTACTGCACAAGCCTGTTTTCTATTTTAAAGCATGTCTCAAGAAAAAATGAGAGAGGGGAGAGAGAGAGAGAACAGGGAGAGCGAAGATCCACCCCAACTCAAGAAGCCTGGGAGGCTCTGACCCCTGCCTGCCTGGCCGCAGGGGCTGTTACATAATAAGTTGGGTTATTGATATTGGCGGCCCTGGCCGGGCATCTGGCATGCAGAGATCCAAGGGCAGAGCTGGCATTTAGAAAAGCTCCCCCCTTCCCCCTTTCAGTGACCGTTACCTGCTTTGTAAAGGATCAGCGGAACCAGGGGCTCTCCTCAGCCGGTGTCTGGGCAATTTACGGGGTGCCCATGGTGTGACCGTGCCCACTGCTACCCTCACCTACCAGGGATTTTGTGCCTAAGTCCCCCTCCTTCAGAATCCCCGGACTGGCTCTTTCCCTGTCGCCAGGCCCTCCACGGTGCCTCCTGCTTTCCTGCCAACTACCCAAAGCCGGCATCCTGGGCACTCAGAGCACCGAGCTGGTCCCGTTCTTTTTAAGCGGAACCAGGTTTCTGCTCTCTGGTGTCTCCTGAGCTCGGAACACCACTCTGACGAGTAGATACCTTCTCTTATTCATTGCCTGCTGAGAGATTCACTTCTCTGGAAAGCTCTAACATTCAAAAAGTATTAGCCTCTCTCTCCCATTCTTTCTCTCCCTCTCTTCATATATAATGGGGATAGCCCTAATTCTCCAGTTCCTCGTGTGTCTCTATAAATAAATAATGAGATTTTATTAATTATGCACGTATAGTATCTGCAAGCAGATTGCTCTGTCTCTTGATGCCTAATAATATTTTTTAAAAAAAGGAAAAAAACTTCCACACCGAAGCTGGGTATTTGGGGTTTATTCCCCTCCCTTCAAGCAAACAAAAACTTCAAGGGGCCATATGTCCTCCAAGGAGAGGCGAGAAAGGCAGAAAGTTGGGGAGTGCAAGAAAGGGAGGGATTAAAGGGGGTCTCTCTGCAGATTTTCAAGGCAGCCAGGCAAATTTCGAGTAGCCTGCTTCATGTTTGTGATTGAGCTGCTGGTCTGAAAACATACCAAGGTTCACTTGGGCGTTTGTGTGTTAGGCGGGATGGGCAGCTGTTAATAGTAAACAGGAAACCAGCAAGAAGAGAGCTGGCCGCAGCCCAGGCCCTCTCTCAATTCCGCGCCCCTTCTCAGAGCCCCCAAACCCTTGAGCTCTCGAAACACACTTGGTTTCTGGGACTTGTGCATCAGTTAATTTCTGGGTGCCCAACACAACTCCTGGCACATAGTAAGGGTTCAAAAAACATTTGCACATTGAACAAATGGAGCATGGAGAACATAGCCAGGGTTGGGGAGTGGTTGCACAGTGGCCGGGTCTTGGTCTTGGGACAGTATGCCTTGAAGGCATGACAGTTGGGGCTTCAGTCCTCAGACAATGGGGGAGGGACTCTCCCCTCCAATTTTGTAGTCCAGGAAGTGACAGAGCAGAGCTGAGCATTGAAAAACTAATCTGAGTGAGGGAGACCAGAGAGAGGTACAGATACAGGAACCATCAGGCAGAGTAGGTATGGCCAGAGAGAAAAGGATACAGAGGTAGCCTCCTACCTTTAGCATGCGGAAATGAGGCAGTGGGAGGGGTCAGAGGTGAGCTTCGATTCAAAAGGTTTTGGTTCCTGATCTGAATAGCAAGCCTATGGAAATAGAGATTTAAAGAGTGCAGACATAAAGTGTAAGGACTCCTATAGAACAGGCTTCCCTCGTAGCTAGCTCAGTTGGTAAAGAATCTGCCTGCAGTGCAGGACACCAGGGTTCAATTCCTGGGTTGGGAAGATCCCCTGGAGAAGAAAATGGCAACCCACTCTGGTATTCTTGCCTGGAGAATCCCATGGACAGAGAAACCTGGAGGGCTATAGTCCATGGGGTCACGAGGGTCGGACACGACTTAGCGTCTAAACCACCACCACCAGAACAGGCACCTTAGACTGAAATTTTAAAAGCAGACAAAAAAGAGATCCCAAAGGAGGCACACATCATTAATTGTCCATTAGATTGTCCAAGGAATTATCATTTGGGACCCAGAGATCCCAAGAGGATCAGGGGCTAATAGCAGGCGGAGGGGTGGTCAGTTTCCACAGCAGGACCAGTTGCTAGCACACCACCCCACATCTTTTGCCTCCTTCTCAAGTTATTTGCACAACACCCACCTCGCAGGAAAGAAACAATTTCCTCACCCAGCCCAAAGCAGACCAAGCCTTCTGACAAAAGGGTTAATTAAACTGGGTATGTGTTACACAAGTTGAAAAATATTTTTTTTTCAAGGGAGAAGTTCTGGATGCCATTTCTTCTGCCTGTGAGAGGGAGGTCTATATATCACCAAGGAGTTAAAACATAAAAATAAAATTGTGCTGGCTGAGGTTACCACAAAGCTATCAAGCTGGGTCTTGTTGCCGGAGTCCTGGCATCTGCTGTGTAATTTGGGGAGCACTTACTCTCCCAACCATGGGTGGGGGCAGCTGTCTGACTTCTCTCTTTGTATCCTCCTAATTAAAAGGGACCAGGATCCCTTACCACATGTGTTAAAGGACATCTCTTGTGCCAAGGAAAGGCAAGGAGATGAAGATGCTATGGGTACTCGGGATGCAGGGAGAGGGTACCAGGATCCAACATGAACCCTCCTTGCCACCCTCACCCCGACCCATACCTGATGTGTCATGATCTGCTCTGTGACCTTGGGCAAAGTCCTCAGTTTTCCCAAAAATCAAAATGAGGAGGGGAGAGGAGGATGGTTGAAGATCAAGGATCCTTCTCACTCTCTGGTTCTAAGAAATGGGTCCAGCTGGACCTCAGGCTATCTTCCCTCATGGTCTGTTGGGATGGAACCTCTGTCCCCCCTCCAGCAGCCAACATGCCTGTTGCCTGCCCCCCAGTTCCAGTTGTGGGGCCAAGGTCCCAAAACACAAACCACCTTTAGACCACAAAGGTCCCCAGTTGTAGATATGCCCAAGCTCCGACAGTGCCTCCTACACACAAATGCAGCAAAACCCTAGGCTCAGACACCATCTAGGCTGACAGGCAAGCAGGCCCAGCTCACCTGGGATGCACGTAAGCCCTCTACGACATCCCAGGCTCGTGTCTGTCCAGCCCCTGCTTGAATGCCTCACATGACCACATGACCTCACTATCATTTATATACCCTGGCACAGGTACCCTTACCACTTAACTGCTCCTGTCCACCAAGGTGTCCTGCTAATAGTTCAAACCCAGCAGGTACCAGGATGGAACCCTTGATGTCCTCGACAAACCTCCCACGAATCCTGGCTCAGACACGGACACCACAGGCGAAAAATTTAGGCCTTCTTCCTGCTTTCTCACTCCCTCTCCAGTGGGTCCCCAAGTCCTGACATTCCATCACTGCCTCTCCGGTTGGGCCCGCCTCCTCGTCCCCTCCCTCATCACTTGCCTGTGCAGTACATCTGCTTCTAGCTGGTCTCCCTGTCTCCTGATTAGTCCCATCCACATGACCCTCCATGCTGCCTACCAGAGGGCTCTTTCTAAACCCTTAACCTGAATATCACACTCCTCTGCTTATAAATAAACGATGACGCAAGTGGCCCACAGGACCACACTCCAAAATTTCTTACCACAGTATTCAAGGCTTTCCTCAATCTGGTACAGACACAAAGCAATCCCATCGCCCACCTTCCTGGTAGACTTACTTCACCTTGCAGCCCCACAGAATGGCGTGCTGGTCCCTGAACATGCTTTGTTCTTTCATGCCTGTATCTTTGTCCGTGCAGTCCCTCCACCTAGGACACCCCTCTTAGCACTGAAGGAAGAGGTGAAAAGTCCAGGGTCTCTGCCCTAGAGGAACCCACATTCTAGAGCTGTACTATCCCCTATGGGAACCACTCATCACACAGGCCGATCGAGCCCATGAAATGCAGCTAATTCAGACTAAGGTGTGCAGTAAGTGCAAAATACACACCAGAATTCAAAAACTTAGTACAAACATAATAATGTAAATTAGCTTGTTAATAATTTGTTTCTGTTGATTCCACGTTTATCATAACTTTGGTATCTTGGGTTTAATAAAATATATTAGTAAAAGTAATTCCATCTGTTTCTTTCTACTTCTTACAACCTGGCTACTAAAGAATGTAGAAAAGTACAGGTGTGGTCTCATTCGTGACTCGCTGGGTATGTCTGTGAGACAACGCAGCCAGGAGCACAGATGCGGAAACCAAACTGGTGGTTAGAGCGATGATGTGGGGAACAGATGACGGGGGGCGGAGACACAGAGTGCTAGAGGCCAAGGTGAAGGCAGCGCCCCCTCGCCCCCATCTGAAGGTGGTGAGTTTAGGCTTGCCAGCGTGGCCACGTCCTCAGACAGCACCTGGACCAGCTGGCACACAAGGGCAAGTGCTGTTGGAAGTAAGTGCAAACAGGGAGATAAGGCGTGCATTCAGAGCGCTCTCAGCTCCCCCCAGACACTTTTCTCTGGAAGCCATCCTTGACCACCCATTCCTGGGTCCCAGCCGGGGTGAGTCCTCCTGGGGGCTCCTAGAGCCCCTTGTCTTCCCGGTCACAGTACACAGCAGTGGGTGCTGTCATCACCTTTGATGGTTGTGACCACCACCCCACCCCTTCCACCCCACCCCACCCCATCCCACCCCAACCCAGCCCTACTCTGGGCCTGAGGGCTGGGGATGGTCCCTCACTTCCTCACAGTGGTGTCCCCGGGCTTGGCGCAGGGGGGACCTCACGGAATGTTTGTTGAAAGTTGAATGAATTCCTTCATTCAACAAACATTCATTGACCCTAAGCGACCTTTCCAACTACATCCTTTGACAACCCCACACATCCTCAGAGGTGCCTTCCACCAGCCAACCAACTGTAGGAACCCATATTGCTGCCCAGAACAGCCATCGTGCTGGGTTTTACTGAGCCCTGGCCATAGTTACAGTACTTATGTAGGTTATCCCATTTCATTTTCTCATAATCCTGTCAGATGGGTTCCACAGACCCCCATTTGTATACAGGCGAGGAACTTGAGTCTTGGAGAGATGAAGTGACTTGTCCAAGGTCAAGGTCACAAGGTAGGTCTGGATGGAGCTGACTTTCACAAATCCGTCCTCTAGTGCCAGGCCTTTGGCCTAAGACAGGGCTCCTGCAGGGTTTTCCCAGGGACCATCCCAATTGAGTGCTCTTCACGCTCTCCCTTCTCTTGCTTCCTCCTCCTTCTCCCTCTGTACCTCCAGCTGTGAGAGAGTTGAGTTTAATTCAGACGCTAGCAGTGGGGAGGGCCCCTACCCCATACCCTTTGCAGGGGAAGTGCCTCCCCCCAAAGGCTGCCCAGGGCTGAACACCCCGCCCCCAGCTGAGGAAGGGAGGAGGGAGGGAAAGAGAAACCCACCAGGGCCTCTGGGGCACAGCCCTGAGGAGCCCCGGTGTTTGGTTTCAATTAGGAGGACAAATTCCAGGAAGCCAGGCCAGTGCTAGGGGGGTGGAGGGTGCGCAGAGCAGGGCTCAGAATGAGGAGGCTTCTGGAATCTGGCCTTGGGAAGAGGCTCCCGTAGGGTGAGGGGCCCGCTGGGGAAGAAGCCTGGCCCCCAGGGCCCGGTTTGGGTCCCAGGTCACGTTTACCAACTTACTACAGTGTGCTGTCAGGGGCACGGAGAACATGGGCCAGGTGCCTGGCACCCAGTAGGCTCTCGCGGGCCCAGGAAGTGGGAACAACAGTGCTTCTATTAGTGCTTATGCTTAAACTGCTCTACAAATCCCAGCTCTGGGGGTGGGGAAGCGTGCCCGGTGGTTGACGGCACAATCTGCTGTGTGGCAAGCTGGGGGCTGGGTCCTGGGGCCCCAAGATGACTGACATTGAGAGCTCGCGCACAGTCCAGGAGCGACAGGTACAAATAACTGCTATGCCACATGGCCAACGTCAGAACAGCACCAAGAGCCAGGCTCTGGAGGCTCAGAGGAAAAGGAAAGATCCAAGAGGGAACGAGCTTCATATGTCTTGGTGCTGGTGTGCCCAGCCCCGAGCTTCATGCCTGCCACAGAGCTAGCACTGAGTTCATGGGTGATGAGCTCTTCTGGGAAATGTCAGGGAAAGGGTCTTAAAAGAGGAGAGTGTCTACGCAGGGTTTTTAGGAAATGAATCAAAGCTTGGAGACCAAGCAAAGAAAAAAGGGCATTCCAAGCAGAGGAAACAGCTGATGCAGAGATGAGGCAGCACGGAGCGCGTGGCAGTGTTCGTTGATTCACTCATTCAACAAACATTGATGGCGTGTCTGTGATGGTCCGGGCACTGTGCTCCACAGATGGCTGTGGCTGGACTGGAAGGGGGTGAGTGGGAGGAGGAGGCCGGGGCCAGGCTTCTGGGTGGGAGGAGGGGTGGGCTTGTACGTTTTGCAAGGGAGTCAGGACTCTGCACTGTCAGGTATGGGTAGGGGGGACTGAAGGGGTTGTCTGGAAGAAATCATGGTAATACAGGACTAGAGTGTGGGGAGGGAGGGGTCCTACCATGTAAATGAGGAGCCTGAGGCTTCGAGTGATGTTGGCGCTTGCTCAGGCACAGCCAGGGACACAGCAGCAGGGTTGGGCTCTGGGCTCCCACAGCCCAGGGCTCAGCTCCTGTAGCCGTCTGGTCTCTCAGCTCTCCCCCAGTCCAGCCCCACCCTGGGTCAAAATCCTGGGTCTTGGGCTCCAGGTGGCTACCTCGCTTTCTAAACGACCTTGGATACCTCTCCTCCTCTCTCTGGACCAAAGGGCTTGGATGAAGGCAGAATCTTCCAAGGTGTGGGTTAAGTCCACCTCATGGGATGAGGGAATGAGGCCAGAGAGGGCGCAGACACGGCCACAGACCATGGAACCTCAGCTCACCTCGGAAAATTTACTCCTTTTTGACTCTTGCTCCTGGCTAAGTCAAGGCGAAAGCAAAAGGCCCATTTTGAGGTTGGAATGTCTTTAAGGCCTTTCTGATGCTTGTTCATCTCCCTTCATAGCAAAGAGAGAGGCCACTTAGCAAGCAAAACTTATCTAAGCAGAATTGCTTTGTTTTCACTGAATTAACTCTTGTATTTACCTCTTGTTTTTGGAAAGCCAAAACAGAGTACAGTTTCTTTTGTTCAAGTTTTTTAAAAGTGAGTTATCTTAAAGAAAAACTAAACAGATAAGGTTCAAGCAAAAATCATGGAGGAAGTACAGATGACCAGGCTTTAAGGACTTCCTAGCTAGAGACCTCTTACTTCACTTCTAACATCAGCCATTTTTCTAGGAAACTAACTTGGAATTTAGGTGCTGCAGCACGTGGGATCCCCAACCAGGAATCAAACCAGAGCACCCTACAGTGGAAACACGGAATCTTAACCACTGGACCACCAGGGAAGGCCCCTGTTTTTTAAAAACGGGGAAAATGAAACTTCCTTGGTAGTCCAGTGGTCAAGACTTGGAGCTCTCAATGCAGGGGCCATTGGTTCACTCCCTGGTCTGGGAACTAAGATCCCACACGTCATATGTGCAGCCAAAAATAGAAAATAGAAAAATAAGAGGGAAACAGTAGAAATTCCCCTGGGTACTTCACAATGGAATTAACTCTATTTACCAAGGAATTTCCCTCAGCACACTTCAATGCCAGCTGCAACTCTCTGGCCACGCCCTCCATGAAGGTGGGGATGAGGAAGGAACGCAGGCTGGGGTAGCCAACCCTGAGTCATTGTCAGTTTCCTTCTCCTGATTCTGGGGATGCTCTAAGGAGGAAACTGTCCTTCTGTGTGCACCATCCACCTGTCTGATTCCTACTCCCCTGCTGGGGAGCCTCTTCTCAGTTCCTGTAGTCTCCCCCAATCTGAATCAGGGCCTCTTGTGGAAATCCAGTTTCCTTAGCCTCTCAGGCACCTGCAGGCATCATTGCCTGTATGTATGTGCGCCTACTGTCCCCATAGATGGGGAGGCAGTGCCTCTGTTATCTCCATCTAGTCCAGGCTATGGCTTTTCCAGTAGTCATGTATGGATGTGAGAGTTGGACCATGAAGGCTGAGCACTGAAGAACTGATGCTTTCAAACTGTGGTGCTGGAGAAGGCTCTTGAGAGTCCCTTGGACAGCAAGGAGATTAAACCAGTCAATTCTTAAGGAAATCAACCCTGAATATTCATTGGACGGACTGATGCTGGAGCTGAAACTCCAATACTTTGGCCACCTGATGCAAAGAGCTAACTCACTGGAAAAGACCCTGATGTTGGGAAAGACTGAGGGCAGGAGGAGAAGGGGATGACAGAGGATGCGATGGTTGGATGGCATCACTGACTCAATGGACATGAATTTGAGCAAACTCTGGGAGACAGTGAAGGACAGGGAAGCCTGGTATGCTGGGGTAACAAAGAGTCGGACATGACTTAGCAACTGAACAACAACAGCCTAGCACCCAGCACAAGGTCTATACAGACAGATGCTCAATAAACCTTTGTTGAATTGAAGAGGGTACTTTTCAGTGTGCATGATGCTGACATTAGTTCCAGTCTCTCTGGGACTTTTTATGAGATCACTTTTCCTCTGTTGAGTCTCCTGAAGGGAAAGTTGCCTGTGAAGAGTAGTGAGAAATGGGGGAAAGGCCAAGATGTGACATCAGACAGATGTGGGTTCAAATTCTGCTTTGCTGTTCAACCAATTGAGCTGAACCAGAGTACTGTTAAAGGGGATCCTATCCCGACCACAGAGGAAGACAGGGCGTGATGAATAACGGAGACAATGTGAGAAGAGCTACATCCACACTTGGGGTCAGGGACACACTTGCTTATTAAAACATGGAAGTGTTAGAACTGTAGAAAGTACAGAAAGCCCAGATGCTAGAGGAAAGAGGAACTCATACTACCCAAGGGACTGAAGCAGGGAAAGTTTTCTACTTGAGGGTCCTTTTGAGTCGGGCTTTGAAGGATGAACAGGAGTTACCCATAAACACTCAGAGGAAACTGAGATGAAAAGGTGGAAATTCATATAGGTAGAGAACTCCCAGCCTCTACATGGAACTACAGCAAGAAGAATTTTAGTTAAGAAGGAAGGACTTCTCCACCCACAGAGCTTGGGCACAATTCTAGTCTAGATTTGACTAAAGGTGTAACACGGCCCAAGAAAGGTCAAGAGCCCCTTTATCATAAGTCAAAGGCAAACTTGTCCATCGGCCTGTGGCAAAGCCACCTAATAACTTTGTCACTAAACCTGCTTCCTCTGTGCTAGAAGGCAGTCCCTCCTTGAGTGAGGACGGGAAGGAGCAGGAGGCTCCCCTCTGATTACTGGGTCTGCAGCCAAAAGGCTGGGCCCCGGGCCAAGCAGCCCCCTCCCTTCACTCTCCCAGAGCCTGATCCCCACCCCGCCTGGCTCCTTCATTTCTCCCTGCAGCCTTGACCCAGGGCAGTGATACCAAACTGGAACATCGGCCCCTCTCCTGGGCTGGGGAGGGACAAATGGAGGCAGGGCCCGTTTTCTAGGTCAGAACTCCTTGCCCTCGCCCTTCCTCCCCTAGCCCATGTTGTTCAAAACTAGACCTTGGGGAGAGAGGGGGACTGGAGTGTGTGGATGCTTTTGTGTGTGTGACTGTGTGTATGTCTGTGTGGAGAGAGGGAGAGAGAAGGAAAGAGAACAGAGCCTGGGAGTGTGTGAGTGTATGTGTGTGTGTATGTGTGTGTGTGTGTGTGTGTGTGTGTGTGTTATGCGTGTGTGGAGAGAGAATGACATAGAGAAAGGGGGGAGAGAGAACAGAGCCTGGGAGTGTATGAGTGTGTGTGTGTGCGCGCGCGCGCGCGCGTGCACGCACAGAGAGAGAATGACAGAGATGGGGTAGAGAACAGATCCTGGGAGTGTGTGTGTGGCTGTATGACTGCGTGACTATGTGCAAGAGACTGGTGTGTGTGTGTGTGTGTGTGTGTGACTCCAGCAGTAAGCTGTACCTTAAAGGCACAGACCCTGCCTCTGCCCAGCTCCCCTCCACCTCCACCCCTAGCCAGAACCACCCCCCACCACCATCAGCTGGGAACCAGAGCCAGTCAGTCCCCAGTGACTCTTGCCTGAGGGAAGAGAAGCAAGCCAGCCCTCTAAACAGCCCCACTCTAGGCCGAGGCTTTGAGACCTCAGAAAGGGGTGCAAGGAAGGACAGAGGGGCTTTATCCCTAAGGAAAGTAGGGCCCCTCAGAGGACTGGGGGCTGGTGTGGGCAGGAGGCCCAGCTCTGGGCCAAGACTGCCTGGTCCAGGGTCCCAGCTCTTCCCTCACTTAGGGCGGGGTGGGTGGAAGAAAGCCACAACCTCCACACCTCCTTCGCAGGGCGGGGACTCAGAACAGAGCTGTGCAGCAGTCCCGGATGCAGGCCATGGGGGTACGGGTCGTGGCAGGACACCGTGAGGTCTCTGGCGCAGATAAGAAGGCTGGCTCTCGGGTCAGGCTGTCTTCCCGCCGCCGTCTAAGCAGCTGGAGCCTGCAGAAGGGAGGGCAGGGGTGTTCGTTTTCTTCCCACAGTAACCTGCCCCTCCCCCCATTCGTACACCCGATTTGAGCTCCCAGGCAGGAGGTGATGGGTGGAGCACCGAGAGGCTAAGACCAGGTTTCTCGTTCTGCCTCGGTCTTCAACTCGCTGTGTGACCCTGGACAGGTCGCCTACCCTCTCTGGGCAGCTGCTGCCCGTTCTGTATAATGCAGACACTGGGTTCACTGACTGCCAGCTCTTCTAGCTCTGACATTCCCGCATAATGGGCGTCACGATGCTGAGAACGTGCCTCCAGTGGAAGAGGAGGAGAAATTACCCAGCCCTGAATCCTCCCGGCCCTATCCCCAGAGTCACAAAAAATGTAGTGTGCGCTGATGTGTCCAGGAAGGTCTTCCTGGTCCATCTCTGCCGTGTCACAGGCGAGGAAACTGAGGCTGGGAGATGGAGGATGAACGTAATTGATTTGCTTGAGCGAGATACAGAGGGACTGAGAGCCGAAGCCAGAAAGGGAGCCTGGTCCTCTGGTCAAACGGTGTTCTTCTAAGCTATTCGTAGAGCCCGAGTCGCCAAAGGAGCAGCAGGAGCTGGGAGGCCAGGAGGAGGAGGACATGCGCTGGGGGCGCGCCCAGCGGCCCCGGCTCCCGCGGGCCCCTTCCGGCCCCTCCCCCAGTCCGCGCACTGTCCCGCCACCTGCTCCCCCGCCCGCCGGGGCGGGGCCGCCGCCCCCCGTCGCCATGGCAACGCGCGCCCCGGCCGGCCGCCCTGGCCTCCTTGCCTCGGCGCAGCCCATCTGGCCCCAAGCCCTCCCCAGCTGTGCCGCCCGAGGCACGGGCCGCCAGAGGCCCCTCACAGTTCCCCAGGGGCGGGAGACCAGGGTTGGAGCACCAGGCTTCGCCACCTACCCGTCCCAGCACATGGGTTGGCTGCTGGGTTCGTCTTCCTGGGTCAGAAGCCACCCTGCCCTCCGGGATCTCCCATTCTAGAAAGAACCCCCCCCCCCAAAGGTGCACCCAGTGCGTAGGAGACAACCATAGGATTAGGACAGCTTTCTGCATGCAGCCAGCCACCCTGGGCTCAAATCCCCAAGTAGTGTGACCCTAGTCAGTTTACTTAGCCTTTTCCCCATCTGAAAAATGGAAGTGATCATAGAACCTGCCTCATAGGGTGGTGTTGAGGGTTAAATGGGTCAATAAAGAAAAATACACGGAGTCAGCACTCAATAAGGATAAGCTGTTATTATTACCGCAGGTAGCAAGCACAGCAAGAAAGAGCCGAAACCCAGAGTAAAGGGCCTAACCCAGCCTGGAGGGCAGCAGGGGCAGCTTCCCAGAGGAGGCCATGCTGGTTGGAATCTTAGGAAGTAGCAGTTAGCCAGGAAGCAAAAGGGAAGAGAGAAGAACAGTATGTAAGACAGAGAGGTGAAAAAATAGCAAAGAGTTTTGGGGAAGGGAACATTATGAAGCCCCTCAGTGTTGCTGGAGAGTATAGAAGAGCTTGGCATACTTCCCTGGTGGTCCAGTGGTAAAGAATCCACTGGCCAATGGAGGGGACCTGGGTTAAACCCTTGGTCTGGGAAGATCCAACATGCCTCAGGGCAACTAAGCCCATGAGTGAAAGTAGTGAGCCCGACTGCCCTAGAGCCTATACTCTGCAACAAGAGAAGCCACTGCAATGAGTAGCCCCAACTTCGGGCAACTGGAGAAAGTCTGAGCACAGAAACAAAGACCCAGCACAGCCAAAAATAAATACAAACATTTTAAAACATAAAAGTAAAATTGTTTAAAAAAAAAAAGAGAAGAACTTGGCTTTTAGTCTAAGGGCACTGAGACAGGAACCACTGAAGAGTCTGAACAGAGGCAGGACATGTCTCTTATTTTCCTAGACATCATTTTGGTTGCCATACATCCAATGGCTTGGAGGGGTTAGTGGTCTTTTTGAGAGATGGTGAGGTCTGAACAAGAGGAGATGTAAGGTCAGTGGAAGGTGGGGACCGATTCATGGCTATTAGGAAGCAGATGGGACAGGACAGTGACCTGTGCCTCAGAAGTGGCTGGAGAGGGCAGAGTTAAGGATGGCCATGAACACGCAGGTGGTTGCTTTGGGTACTGGAAGGGCAGCAGGGCCAGAAGAGGGACAGATGTGGGGTTGGGGCGGGAGGAGGATGGGCTGTGAGTGTGCAGCAAGGGTGAAGGAGGTGCTGCCCAGCTTCGGAACACTTGACTTTGGAACCTAGACACCAGGCTACAGAGACCAGCATGGGAGACGTTGGTGCCTGGATGATAACTAATCCTACCGAGGCCTGAGAGAAGCCCCAGAATCTTCTGGGCTAGGGACCCTCACCAGGCCACATCCTCTCACACAGAGAAGAGGACTTTTGTTCCATGATTGAATTCTAAGCTTTGTTTCCCAGGGCCAAGCAGAATCTGTCCAAAAGAAATTCAAGAATTTTGACCCAAATGCTAGAGTGCCATTATCTCTTTCTGAGGCTGTGGGATTTGGGAGGGACTGGAGAGTCCAAGGAGATAGTCCCAGCTCTGTCGTATAGCAGCTGTGAGGTCATAGCAAGTCTCCTTGCCAGCCTCAGTTTCCTCCTCGCCATCTCCCTTGCAGGGTGACTGTGAGAATTAAACAGGTTTCTGGACACAAAGCTCCCAACACGGCCTCTGGCCATCTTTGTTAAATATGCAAACTCTAGGATCTTTGCCAAGACCCAGGAATATGAATGTTCACAGTGGGGTGTCTGGGGTTGGTCTGGGAATCTGCAGGCGAAACTGACCTATCATTGAATCAGAGTTACTACCACTAGGGACTTCCCTGGCAATGGTCGTGCCATAGGACAGTCCACCCCTAATATTTGTGGCCTGGGGCAAGAGTTCAAATGGCAGGCCATCTGCCAGGTTCCTCCTCTCCCCACCTGCTTCCTCCCTACAGCAAGAGTCCCTGTTTGCAGACGTGGAGACTCAGCCCTATGTCCCAAATTCCCAGGTGCACCTCCACTCCACCCCCCCACCAAACAGTTTCCTTGTCTACCCATCAGGTCTAGGGTTGCACATACCTGCAGCAGAGTCCACTGGGAGGACAGACCTGGGTCCTGAGAGTGGGGTCAGGACCCTTTGGGAAGGGAATTCCAGATTCCATTGCCTGGAGTGTGATCTAGAATAAGCTTGGGCTCCAGGGGGGCATGTCCCCTTGGCCTCATGTACACCTTACCTTGTAGGGGGGAGTGGGGCTGGAGGCGGGCAGAGGGGACCCATACATAACAGAATTCAGGGCAGAGACCCAGCTGCCCAGGTCTGTGGTTCCCCTGCTTCAATTTCTACCAGCCTTTCCCACCAAGGCCCTCTGACCATCCCAGTGGATCCTAATAGCCATATCATGGAGGCTGCAGTCATTTGTCCATCTGCCTGCTCCCTGCCCAGCTGAGGTCATCTCAGACTTTACCTCCAGCCTCTGCTGGCCCTGAGAAGTACAGGGTTCTGAAACCTCCCACAAAGCTACCCCGTGGGTCATCACAGCTCATGCATGACCAGTCCTGGGCTTGTCTTGGGAGGTTCTATTATTGTTCTTTAAAAATGAGGAAACAGAGGCTCAGAGAAGGCAAAGGAGAAACTGATATTACAGAGCATCTACTGAATGCCAAGCATGAGGTAGGTGTTTTAAAGACGTGACCACCTAATACCTCTGTCAGGATTATCCCCAATTTACAAGTGAGGACACTGTGACTCAGGGAAAGAGAAGTAACTGGCCCCTGGGTCATCCATTTGATAGGAGGCAAAGTCGGAATTCAGACTCAGCTGGTCAGACCCCCAAGCCCAGACCTCCTTGATGCATAGTAGATGGTGGTGGTTTAGTCACTAAGTCGTGTCCGACTCTTGCGACCCCGTGGACTGTAGCCCGCCAGGCTCCTCTGTCCATGGGATTTCCCAGGCAAGAATACTGGAGTGGGTTGCCATTTCCTTCTCTAGGTAATCTTCCTGACCCAGGGATCAAACCTGGGTCTCCTGCATTGCAGGCCAGTTCTTTACGGACTGAGCCACCAGGGAAGCCCGTGATGCACAGTAGGCCTTCAGTAAATCTTGCCAAAAGGAGCTAAGGTTGAAACCTGGGGCCTACAGTCTCCTGTGAGGACCACGGAATGTGAGGAATGTCCACCCTCAGGGCCGGGCCCTGGGCAAGGTGACCTTTGGGGAGATAAAGTCGAATTCCAGTGCTCAGGAGGAGACTAGCAGGGGCAGAGCTGGGGTGGTACTGCCAGGGACTGGGGCCAGCTGCAGCCAGGCACCGACTCCCAGAGCCAGCCCTTGCAACTAGGCCGTGTGACGGGGACAGCACCCCCCCCCCCCGCCCTACCCCTGTTGTTTCCTCAGTAGGAATCTCCTTTCCCCCACTTGGCAAATGACACCTCAGCTGCTGCGCCGCTATGCCTCGAACCCTGTCCCCAGCTGTCACCTGAGCACTTCTCCTTGGAAGGCCCTGGAGAATCTCAGCCAAAACTGTTCGTAACTAAACTCACCATGCTCCCCAACTGCGTCCTACCATCCTCCCTGGGAATGCCAGCTCCATACCCCAACGTGGTTGCCAGGGCAGAGCTGCCAGATACAGCAAATAAAAATACAGGACTTAGGTATAGATACACAATGGAATATTACTCAGCCATAAAAAGGAACGTATTTGAGTCAGTTCTAATGAGTTGGATGAACCTAGAACCTATTATACAGAGTGAAGTGAGTCAGAAAGGAAAAGATAAATACCATATTCATGGCACCCCACTCCAATACTCTTGCCTGGAAAATCCCACAGACGGAGGAGCCTGGTAGGCTGCAGTCCATGGGGTCACTAAGAGTCAGACACGACTGAGTGACTTCACTTTCACTTTTCACTTTCATGCATTGGAGAAGGAAATGGCAACCCGCTCCAGTGTTCTTGCCTGGAGAATCCCAGGGACGGGGGAGCCTGGTGGGCTGCCGTCTATGGGGTCGCACAGAGTCGGACATGACTGAAGTGACTTAGCAGCAGCAACACATATATACAGAATCTAGAAAAATGGTACTGAAGAATTTATTTACAGGGCAGCAGTGGAGAAACAGACATAGAGAATAGACTTATGGACATGGGGAGAGGGGAGGAGAGGGTGAGATGTATGGAAAGAGTAACATGGAAACTTACATTACCATATGTAAAATAGATAGCCAAAAAGAATTTGCTGTATGGCTCAGGAAACTCAAACAGGGGCTCTGTATCAACCTAGAGGGATGGGATGGGGGGGAGATGGGAGGGAGGTTCAAAAGGGAAGGGATATATGTATACCTATGGCTGATTCATGTGAGGTTTGATGGAAAACAGCAAAATTCTGTAAAGCAATTATCCTTCAATAAAAAATAAATGAAAAATACAGGACTCAGTTAAATTAGAATTTCAGATAAACAATGTATAATCTTTTTCGTGTATGTCCCAAATATTGCATGGGACATACCTATACTAGAAACAAATTATTTGTTTTTTATCTGAAGTTTAAGATTACCAGGCATCTTGTATTTTACCTGGCAGCCCTAAGTCCGCGTGTAGTTCACCACTTAAAACTCTTCAGTAGTATCCTGGGGTCAGAGAATGGAGAAAACACCCCTGTTTGAAGCTCTCTTCCCTCACCGGTCCTTGAAATCACCTCCTCCAGGGAGCCTTCCAAAGAGCCATAGTCTGTGTTAGGGACTGCTCTGTGCAATTAAAGGCCATCCATACTTCCTTATCAGAACTTTAAGTGCCCTGCTGTCTCCCATCAGTAAAAGGTCCACGAGACCAGCATCTGTCCTTACATTCACTCTGTTCCCAGCCCTTAGCACCATGCACAGTGCCTAGAAGAACTGCTCTGGAAGCCCCTTGCCTTCTGGGTCTCTCCGTTCAGAAGAGACAGGTTCATCTACAATGGCCTGTGAGGCTCCTCCCAGCTCTGATGCTGGCCTGTTTCAGCCAGATCCTGCACTTTGACCCTGGAGATCACTGGCAGGGGTGGTGCAGGGGAGAACTCTGAACTCAGCTTGGAAGACGTGAAGACCAGCCCCAGCTCTGCCAGTCTGTGACCTCAGGCAAGTTCCCCATCCTCTCTCAGCCTGACTTTTCTCCTCTGCTAGGCTCTGTACAGGGGAGGGGAGGGATCACACGGCTTGCTCAAAAGGCTGTTGGGAGGTTGAAGTCAGAGAGGTAAAGCCTGCATCAGGGAGCCGAGCTGGCACTTTGGAGGCCCTCAAAGAACACTAGATTCCTCCCTGCTCTTCCCATTCAACTGGAAGACCTAAATGCCCAGGAGGGACTCAGGCAGTGGGGGCTGAAAGAGCTCCAGGGGGAGGAGGGAGGGAGAAGCTGGGCTGGGAGCATTCAGGCAAGACTTTAAATCTGGTCTTCAATTTATTTATTTATTTATTTTTAAAGGGCCTGAGCATCTTCCCTGAGAGACTTAAGAATCAATCCAGCCTGAGCAGAGGGGAACAACCTGAAGTCAATCATCTCCCATTCCTTTGTAGCAGGGTAATTTTTCAGCCTAAGTGGAGGGCAGGGAACATGTGGATGTAGGGGGAACACATTCGAGAGAACTGGGTCCAAGGAGACAGACACCAAGGTGGGGGGCTTGTGCAACCTTAGAGTTCCCATAATCTCCTCCAGATTCCCCAGCCCACCCCAAATAAATATGCAGCTTCAGTGAGAACAGAATACTCACTGGCTTCAAGACAAGCTCATCCCCCACCCTCATTCCAGTCCCCTTTCCAGAGGCAGCAGGCCCATGAGGTGGGGAATTCCTGGCAGGCCCCGGGGCCACCCACCCAACTCTGACCCGTTCTTCCAGGGCTTGGACAGGGCCTTCCCAAGGACAGTGGGGCAAGGAGGTGGACACTCCTTTCCCGGACAGTCTGGGGTTCCTGGCGGGGCGGGGGGTGGGTGGGTGGGTGAGACAGCAGTGAGTAATTCAAGAGCTATGAGCCCCCAGGAAATGAATTCTTGCCTGTGAAAAGGAATCTTTAGACGAGGCTCTCTCAAACCACCTCCTTCTCCTCCCCCTGCTCCTCTCTGTTCCCTCTCCTGCCTCCTTCCTCCTCTAGCTCCCCTGCCTGGCTCTCCCAGCCTCTGCTGAACTAGCTTCCTGTGGTCCATCAATCAGGTCCGATCTGATCTCAAGACCAAAGAGGCAAGAGGAGGCAGGGAGAGAGGAAGAAAGGAAAGGAAGGAGGGAGTTCGCCTTCAGTGAGCCCCCGGGTCAGCACAGCTCACCGAAGCTTCCGTGGTCTCTAGGGCCACAGCCATCCCGCAGGGCAGAATCTACTTTTCAGGGGACCAAACTCAGCCTTAAAGAGTATAGACTCCGTGACAGACACACAGGCGATACAGAGTTAACTCTCACCCTAGGGCTCCAAGGTACAATCCGGGGGCTTCAGCTGGCCCCGAGGAAGCAAGGCTGCCATATTCTGAGGTTGGGAGCCTTAGTTCTTCGGGATCTGAAGCCAGTCAGAGCAGGTAGGAGGATGAGGCTGCCAGTCCCTGTCCCAGGCAGGCTCAGTGACCTGAGGCAAGTCCCTTCACCTTTCAGACGATCCCTTTGTCCAGTTAAAATATGTCCTGGAGTGACCTTTGCCCTCAAGGGAAAGGGGACAGGTTCCAGGGCTTGCTTTCAAATCCTGGTGCTGCTCTTCCCTAGAGCCAGCGGGACAGTCACTGCCCTCCTTGATGGTCACTTCCCGCCCCTGTGAGATGGGGTGATGAGGCCCTTGCAGGGGGTTTGGGGAAGACTGGGAGTGCACGGTGCTCAGCACCGTTGAGGGCTCTGCAGCTGGTGAGTGAGGGGAGAACCCACGGAGAAAGCCTCGTGACCATGATCCTTGGGACCCAGACCTACCAGGTTCTTGCCTCTCTGCTGTGGGACCAGGCAAGTGGCTTTCCTGCAACAGCAGGCTAAGGCACTCTCGGACCTGGGAGGGCAGACTAGACTCATTTATCTAACCTAGAGAGGAGACCCCTGTCTACCCAGTCCTGACCTGGACAGGTCCATCCAGCTCTGTTTTTCCCCATGCCTGCCAGGCTCTAGCCCCACCCTGCCCCAGAACAAAAGGGACATTTGACATTCTTTGTCCTGAGCAGACTCATTCTCTGAGTGTTGGACCTACCAGGCCTTGCAGCTAGGACCTGCCACCAACCCCTAATGCAGGTCCCCCACCTCCACCCCCGCCCCCACCCCATCCTGGCCCAGCTCTCCCACGAGCCTGGAAGAGAGGGAGGGAGGCGTCTTAAAGGAGCAGTCTGCTCTCAGAAAATATTCCCCACCCCCACCATCGGAACTAGCAGGAAGGAAACCAGGTGGGGGAGGGGGACGGGAGAGGTGTCCACGGAGATTACAGGCGTGTGACTTGTTTGGGACTGGAGGGGCGTCAAAGTGGGGCTAAAACTTACTCTTCTCCTGGCTCCCACCTAAGGGCTCTTTTGTTTTTTTAGTGTCTTTTAAAGGAACGGTCCCAACCCTGCCTTGATTTGCTGTGTGACCTTGGGTGAGTTCCTTTCCCTCTCTGTGCATTGGTCTCCCTTGTATAAAAGAAGAGGAGAAACAGGTATGAGATTTCTGAGCCAAACCCTGGTGAGGTGCTGGGATACCAGAGATGTCCTGCCCCTAGAATCTAGTCCTAGGTTTCCATGAAGATTCCACCAAGAAAAAGCCACGAAATGACTCTCAAGGTAAAAGGAATATGTTTCTGTGAAAGTAGGACCCCTAAGTGGTGGAGAAGAACCAGCCTCTCTTCCCTCCAATTGATCTTATACAATGTCCAAAGCTTCCCCCTCTTCACCCATTGATAGGCTTGTGAGACAAACAAATTGAAAGGTGTTCTTCTTGTACAAAAAATAAGGCTACAGGCACACGGAGGACAGGCCCCAACCCGCCCTGGGAGCTGGTGTCTGGAAAGTGATGCCTAAGCACTGAGCCAAACGGGGAAAGATGGGTGATGGGTCATTTGGTCGAGGGACCCAACAAGCAAGGGAAAAGCACTGATACGTCCTTGTGCTCTGGTTCCTTTGGTTGGAGCTTGGGGTATGCTGGAGGGGAGCAGAGAGGGGAGGCTGGAGGGTCTTGGTTGCCTGACGGAGGAGTTTGTCCTCTGGGTGCCAAGTAGCTAAGGGGAGATTTTACACCAGGGAGTATTCCTTCACTACTGCTGTACTGGAGGGAATGAATGGTGGGGGCCCAGACAGAGACCAAGGGCCAGCTGTACACATAGGTACCTTCTGACAAAGGGGCCCGTGGAGCCATGGGGGAGGGGCAACAGAGCAATTCCTCCCGGGAAAGAGGGGAAGTGAGCGGGGAGATGAAGCAGGGGAGAGGAAATGAAAGATTAAGTGCATAAAGGCCATAAAGCTCAGAACCGTCCAGGCTGGATGGATTCCCAGTTTATAGATACATTTATGTTCAAGGATGCCCAGCCAGGCCCGATATGCCCGCAAGAGCAGCCACCCAAGGAGGCCAGGGGACCCTGGGCTAGAGGAGACCCTTCCTGCCACTGCGCCCCTCTCTTGCCCCCTCCCCTTCACCTACCCCCAACTCCTCAGGGCTGGCTGATAGCCCAGCTGGAAGCAATTGTGGGAGTCTCCAGCCTGGAGAGCTGCATCCCACAAAGGGCCCTGGTAAATAGCAGCCCGCACCCCAGACGGCCTGCAGCCCCCTCCCCCTCTGCATCCCCCTGCCCGGAAATTTAAAACAACTGCTCTACACAGTCTTAAATCCTCCAGGAAGGAGCAGGAAGGGGTTGGCAGGCGGGAAACATGAGGCTGGCCAGGGTCCTGCCTGGAACTCCCTCTTTCCCTTCTCCCACCCTGAAGTCCCCTGAAAGACTTCCTCCCACCTGCTCCCCCTAAAGTCTTGCCATGGGTTCCCCAGCTCCCTGACTTCCTATGCCGGTGTTCACTGCAAGGGATCACAGCTGCAGTCTGTTGGAAACATCAAGTGGGCGGTGAGCACCCAGAGTGCAGAACAGTCCTATGCTTGCTTGGCCCGGGAAACCGGGTCTGCCACAGAGCAAATGCAGAATGTATACATGAAGAATGAATAGATGAAGCCACATGTGACCCTGAGCCACTGCTTGGCTCTTTTGAACTCGGTTTCCTCATCTATTAAATGGGCGCAATAACTTTTTCACCTAGTCTACTGTGCAAGTATTTTGTGAACTGCGAAGCTGATAAGTCACAATGATTCAATTTCTGCCTTCCTGGTCTCAGCTTGCTCACCTGTAAAATGAGGGCCTGAGTTAAGTCCTAGCTAGGGGCTGTTCTTTGATATGATATTCCGAGACTTTAGCCAGTGGCGAGGATGTCCCTTAAATATCACCCAGGTGGTAGGGGGACGGCAGAAGGTGGGTTAACAGGGAAAGAGCCCTGACTAGGGTTTGCTGCTGCTGTGCTGTGCTCAGTCGTGTCTGACTCTGCGGCCCCATGGACTGTAGCCCGCCAGGCTCCTCTGTTGGTGAGATTCTCCAGGCAAGAATACTGGAGTGGGTTGCCATTTCCTCCTCCAGGGTATCTTCCCATCCCAGGGATTGAACCCACGTCTTCTGCATCTCTTCTGCCTAGAGTTTAGAAGGCCACTATTTTAGTTCCAGCTTGGCCCCTGACTTGCTGTGTGATCTTCTCTGGGCCTTTGTTTACTTCTCTGTAAAATAGGAGTGGGTGGACACAGGATGCCTGAAGGGACCTCTTGCATTCAAGTTCTATGTTGACAGGATGTTATCCAGAGGACAGTGAGGAGCCACTGATGGGCTTTCAGTAGGAAAGTAGCATATGCTAAGAGTTGAATTTCAGGACACTCTGGCAGTGGTATGGCTTGTGGGTAGAAGGGTGAGGAGTCTGGAGACTGGAGAGCCGGAAGGGGGCTGCTGTCTTTGCAAAGGCAGCTGAAGATAGCAGCCTCCACATCTTTCTTCACACCACACCTAACCCTGGGATACCCTGCCTCTTCCCAATATCTCCTGCTTTTTAAAATTCACCCATCTTTAAGACACAGTTCAAAGACCACCTTGTCTATGAGGGCTTCTCAGGTTATTGCTGATGCAGATAATGAGCTCTTCCCCTGTCATCCAGTCCTAGCTCTGTGTACCTTCATCATGGTGCCAGTTTGAATTACGGGTTTGTGTGTGTGTGTGTGTGCGCGTGCATGTGTGTGTACTCTCACCTGGGCTGTGAACTCCTGAGGTCAGGGCGGGTGCCCCACTCCTCCCCATACCGTAATCTCTTATACCCATCACATGGCCTGGCCCGGAGGAGGTGCTCAATACATGCATGCAGAGGGCTGATGCCAGAGCATCGTACTCCTTGAGTGCACTTACAGAATAGGAGACTGGGTTCCAGCCTCAGTTTAACTACTAAGAGCCCTGTGACCACGGGCCAGTCACTTCTCCTCTCTGAATAAAGGTCCCTTTCGGCCTCATGGGAAGTATCTCCATTATTCATTCTCAAGTCAGCACTCCCTTCACTCAGCATTTTTTCCCTTCCTGTGGCCTGGGTCACAGTGAGCTGCTACAAGTATGACTCCCATTGGAACGTGAGCTCACCAAGAACCTCACTCCTGGGTCTTGCCCAGTGCTGTCTGCCCAAGCGGCGCTTGACCAATCTGTATAGATGTCCACTCCTTGGTCCTTAGAGAGGGCGCGTATAGGATCCCCATAAACAGTGATGTAAGATCAAATGTGCACCTTTGCGAGAGGCCAGGAGCCTTCACTGCCTAAGCCCTGCCACAGTCCTGCCTCTGTCTGCCCCCCAACCCTCCTGCCCAGCCATCCTTCTGGGGCTATTCCGGCCTCCCCTGAGAAGTGTGGGGAAGAGATGCTGTCAGCAGATGGGTCTTTAGCCAGCACTGCTCTGCCCCAGGCAAGCCCTGCTCGAATCTCAGCTAGAGTCCCCCTCCCACTCCCCCGCCCCCATGGGCTGGGACAGACCTCAGCCAGCAGGCCTCCCAGCTTTGATCAATACAGGGCAAGCAGCCAAGGCGGCTGCAGGCTCCATCCTCCCAGGAGGCCCCAGCTCAGCCCGGGTCACATGGGGGAGGGGGCTGCAGCCTGGCTCAGGGACTCTGGGGGTGGGGCAGGGCAGGGGAGAGTAGGAAAGGCAGGCATCACTCACAGAGTCATTCCTTCCTTCACCCGCTCACTTCTCTGCCCACAGATGTTCAATCCACAAATATTTAGTGAGTATCAACTATGTACCAGGCACTGTCATCAGCTCTGGGGACAATGTGAGGAAAACACAGCAGCTTTTGTGGAAATGAGTGTTCTAATGGGGAAGAGGATGAACAAAAATTAGAAGTTTCAAAATGTGATAAAAATAAAATATGATAGGGTGACAGATTGGGGCAGCATTCCTCAGGCTGGCCAGTGTGTGTGTTCAGTCACTAAGTCCTATCTGACTCTTTGCAACCCCATGGACTACAGTAGGCCAGGCTGCTCTGTCCTTCACTATCTCCAGGAGTTTGCTCAAATTCATGTCCATTGTGTCAGTGATGCCATCCAACCATCTCATCCTCTGCTGCTCCCTTCTTCTTTTGCCTTCAATCTTTCCCAGCATCAGGGTCTTTTCTAATGAGTCAGCTCTTCGCATCAGGTGGCCAGAATATTGGAGCTTCAGCATCAGTCCTTCCAGTGAATATTCAGGGTTGATTTCCTTTAGGATTGACTGGTTTGATCTCCTTGCAGTCCAAGGGACTCTCAAGAGTTTTCTCCAGCACCAGAACTCAAAAGCATCAATTCTTCGGTGCTCAGCCTTTATTATGGTCCAGCTCTCACATCCAGGGAGGGTGCTTATTTGAGACCCGGAATGATGATGAGATCCCACCAGGTGGCTCAGATCAGGAAGCAGATGCTGAGATGGAAATTTGTATGCAGGCAGCTTGTTGGGTTGCTCACGGTCTCACGGGACACCTATGGGCCAGGGAGAGAGGCAGCCTAGAGTAGAAGGAGAAGTAGGGTTATGCTACAGTCACAGCAGAGGCCTCAGCTCACCCCCACCAATCAAGAAGTTAGCCTTTAAGAGTTATCCCAGGGCCTCCCTGGTGGTCCAGTGGTTAAGAATTCAACTTGTGCAACCCACTCCAATATTCTTGCCTGGAAAAGTCCATGGACAGAGGAGCCTGGCAGGCTGCAGTCCATGCGGTTACATGACTGAGCATGCATGCATGAGGGCGGAGGGAGATGGGTTGGTAGCAATAAACTGGTAGAACTAACCAAAAAAAAAAGAATTCAACTTGCAAAGCAAGGGACACCTGGTCCAGGAATATCCCACATACCACAGAGCAACTGAGCCCATGCGCCACAACTACTGAGCCCACTTGCTGCGACTACTGAGCCCACACTCCCTACAGCCCGTGCTCTGCAACAAGAGAAGCCACTGCAATAAGAAGGCCTTGCTTCACAACATAGTCCCCACTTGCCATAACTATAGAAAGCCCACGCACACCAGTGAAGTCTCAGCACTGCCAAAAATAAATACATCTTTTTTTTAAAAAAAAAGAGTTGTCCCAGCATCAGGCAGGCCTTTGTACCCCTATACTGACCAGCCACTGGGTAGGTGCCCCCAGGAAGCAGCAAGCCAGCTGCCTTCGGTTAGAGGCATTCCCACAGTCTCAACTGCTAGCTGCTGCCAGCAACTCAGCAGCTGGGAGAATGAGGACCTCAGCCCAGAAGGGGGCCGTGGGGGCACACCTCAGTATCCACAAGGCAGGCCAAGATCTGGAGGAAGAATGTTCCAGACAGAGGGAATAGCAATGCAAATTCCCTGAGGCAAAAGTGAGCTTAGCCTGACGGAGGCACTGAGAGAAGTCCAGCATGGTCAGAGTGTGCCCAGTTGAAAAGGGAGTCACAGGACAGCAGTCAGAGGCAGGCACAGACCAGTCCAGAAGGGTCTTGTGAACCCTGAGACTTTTTTCTAAGTGTAAAGGATCACCCCGGGAGGGCTTTAAAAAGAGAGTGATCTGATAATTACCTATTAACACTATCCAGGCTTCTGGGTGGAGAAGGGGAGGGGAGGGAAGTGGGAGGGAGAGCATTTGGGAAGCGGTGAAAGGGTCCAGGTGAGAGCCCCTGGTGGTTTAACTAGGATGGGCAGGAGTAAGCTGCTGTCCAGTACTGGACAGTGCTGGGAAACTTCCAGAAACCTTGGGGCGGAGGCGGGGAGTTGGCTGAGCGGTGGAACTCAGAAGTGTCGCTACTGGAACAAGATAAAGCCATTACTCATCCATTAATTTACCTAAAATATATACTGATTGGGCATCTGCTCTTTGCCAGGGACTGTGCTAGGAGTTGGGATTACAGCAGTGAAAGGTATAGCCATGGTCCTGACCTCATGGAGATTATAGTCTGGTGGGTATTGAATAGGAGCCAAACAACGAACTAATTGCCATTGAGATCAGTGGTCTGAAAAAAAACTCTGGATTTCCTCCTGTAAACAATGGGGAGACATTTTTTTTTAATTAAGGTATATCTTATAAACAGAAGATTGTCCAATCTAAAGTACCCCTTTTAATGAATTATAAGCATTACTCAATCAAGATTCAGAACATTTCCTGTGCCCAGAAGGCTATTTCATGTACTCTCCCAACCAAGTCACCTACAGAGCAACCACTGTTTTGATCTCTGTCATCACATGTTCGTTTTGTCTGTTTTTGAACTCCATTTAAATGTATGTATGTACTTGATTGTGCCTGGTTTCTTTTGCCCAACATTATGGTCAAGGGATTCATATGTGTTGCCATATGTAGCAATTGCCTGTTCTTTCTCATGGCTATATAACATTTCACCATGAAGGTGAAAGTGTTAGTCATTCAGTCATGTCCAACTCTTTGCAACCCCATGGACTGTAGCCCACTAGGCTCCTCTGTCCATGGAATTCTCCAGGCAAGAACATTGGAGTGGGTAGACATTCCCTGAGCTTCCCAGGTGGCTCAGTGGGTAAAGAGTCGGCCTGCAATGCAGGAGGCACAGGCAGATGTGAGTCTGATCCCTGGATTGGGACGATCCTCTGAAGGAGGGCACGGCAACCCACTCCAGTATTCTTGTCTGGAGAATCCCATGAACAGAGGAGCCTGGTGGGCTACAGTCCATAGGGTCGCAAAAGAGTCAGACAAGACTGAAGTGACTGAGCATGCATACAGCCGTTTCCTTCTCCAGGGGATCTTCTCAACCCAGGGATCAAATCCAGGTCTCTTGCATTGCAGGCAGATTCTTTACCATCTGAGCCACCAGGGAAGCACAATATTTCACTATATATGTATATATATATGTATATATGTACACAATATTTTATTTATCTATCCCACTGTTTTTTTAATTAATCACTTTATTTTACTTTTTTGTCCATGCCACATGGCTTGTAGGATCTTAGATCCATGACTGGGGAAGGAATGCATTGCTTCCTACAATGGAAACATAGAGTCCTAACCACTGGACTGCCAGGGAATTTCCTGGCAGTTTCTACTGTTAATGGACATTTGGGTCATTTCCAATTCTTGGCTATTATAAATAATGCTATGAATATTTCGGTATATTTCCTTTGGTGGATATACATGTGCTCGTTTCTGTTGAGTATATATCCAGAAGTGGAATTCCTGAGACAGAATATATATATATATAGATATATATATCTATATATATATATATCTTTAGCTTTGGAAATACCACCAGTTTTCTAAAGTATTGCATCAATATATATTCCTATTAACAATGGATGAGAGTTCCAGTTACTCCGTATTTTTGCAAACACTTGAAAATGTTGGTCCTCTTCATTTTAGCCACACTGGAAGGTATATAACATTAACAGCATCTCATTGTGGTTCATATTTGCATTTCACTGATGACTAATGATGTGGAGCAACTTTTCATATGCTTGTTGATTTACAAAGTGTCTGTTCAAGTCTCTTGCCTGTTTTTTGCTTTTAATGCATGTCTAGTTTTCTCGATATATGAGTTCTTTAAATTTTCTAGGTATGAGTCCCTTGTTTGACATACGTATTGCAATTATGTCCTCCCAGTTTGTAGCTTATATTTTCACTCTCTTAGTGATACCTTTCGATGAATAATTATTAATTTTAATGATGTTCATTTCCTTTATCTTTTCAAACTTTTCCTTTATGGTTGATTTTTTCCAGCATATATGTGATATGCTTAAACAATCTTTGCCTACCTCAAGGTCATAAGAGATTCTCTTATATTTTCTTCCAGAAGTCTTTTTTGGCTGCACTGCACAGCATGTGGAATCTTTGTTCCCCACCCAGGGATTGAAGCCATGCCCACCGTAGTGGAAGCATGGAGCCTTAACCACTGGACCGCCAGGGAAGTGCCAAGGACTCTGACCCATGTGAATCAACATTTCTGTATGGTGTGAGGTAGAAGTCAAGGCTCATTCAGCACCCATTTCTAACCAAGCTCCATTTAAATTTCTAGCACCAGTTTTTTGAAAATACTTTTTTTTCTTCTAGTGAACTGCAGTGGCCATTTTCTTATAAATCAAGTGTTCGTATATGTACAAGCCTACTTCTGAGTTCTCTGTTCTGTGTAGTTGGTCTACTTGACTACTCTGTGCCAGTACTATGCGTTAATTATTAAAGTTTTATAATGAGTTTTCACATGTGATAGTCTAAGTCCTCAAGCTTTATTCTTCTCCAAAATCACACTTTTTCTCTGCATTTTCATATAAGCTTTAGAATCAGAGTGTTAACTTTTAAAAAGCTATTAGATTTTTTATTGGAATTGCACTGAGTCTAGAGGTCAGTTTTAAAAGAATTAGCACCTTAACAAATACTGGCCTAACAACTCTCTATCCCTTAAAACTCCATCTGACCATCAGGCCAACTTAGATGCTGCTCCCTCTGAACTTTCATTGCACTTCCTACGTACTTAGGTATGTTTATATTGTGTATAGGCTGAGCAGACTGCATAGAAACTGATTAGATGTCTGTATCTTCCTTAAGAGGTGATCTCTTGGGCTACCAAGCCATCCTTGTATCCTGATACTTAGTAAAATGCATAGTATATAGTAAGTGTTTAATATAAGTTTGATGAATGAATGAATAAAACCCAAGTCACTTTGTACTCAGAGGTTGTCACTTTGATATCTGGCAATGCCTTCACTCCTAATTCTGCAATCTGACCAGTTTGTTAAAGTAAGGAAAGAAGATGGAGACAGAGCAGGTAGACAGCTCAACCATTCAATGCCACAACTAAAGATAGAACTCAAACTGTATACCCTATTGTCATTGAGTTAGTGAGAGTATCTCCATATAAGAGCCTCATATGAAAGTGGGGTGATCCCCTGGCACTTTCCATGGCATTTCTTAGCAATAAAGCTGCTATCATAGATATGAGAATTATTCTTATTTGAATGCCTCATAGGAATAGGAACCAAATATTCACTGTCCCCTTGCTTAGCCCTGTCATCACACACTCACACACACAAAATACCAAATCTTCCAATCCATGAACATGGTATATCCCTCCATTTATTTAGGTCTTCTTTTACTTTCTGAAGCACTAATTTAAAGTTTCAGAGTGAAGGTTTTGCACACATTTTATTGCATTTATTCTTAGGTATTTGATGTTTTTGATGCCATTATAAATAGTATTATTTTCAAATTTCATTTTCTAATTGTCTGTTGCTACTATAGAAAAAATAATTATTTTTGTATATTGTCCTGCATCTCAAAACTTTGCTAAATTAATTCTAATACTTTATAGATTTTTTGTAATTCTTACATCCACAGTGATGTCATCAGAAACTAATGGCAGTTTTACTTCTTTTTCAATCTTTATACTTTTTATTACTTTTCTTCCCTTATTGTCCCAGCTAGACATTTAGTATAATGATTGAACAAAAACAGTGTGATGGTATATTCTCACCTTGTTCTTGGGATAAAGTGTTCAACATTTCACATTAAATATGATGGTTTCCCTGGTGGCTCAGAGGTAAAGAATCCACCCGCAATGCAGGAGTCACACAAGATGCAGGTTAGATCCCCGGGTCAGGAAGATCCCCTGGAGGAGGAAATGGCAACCCACTCCAGTGTTCTTGCCTGGGAAATCCCATAGACAGAGGAGCCTGGTGGGCTACAGTCCATGGGGTCTCAAAGAGTCAGACACGATTGAACACACACACACACGGGATTTTTGTGGATATCTGTTCTCAGATTAAAGGAACTCCCTACTATTCTTAGTTCATTGAGAGCTTTATTATGAACTGATATTAAATTTTATCAATTTCTTTCTTTCTTTCTCTACTGAAATGATCATGTTTCTCTTTTATTCTCTGACTATGATAAAATTATATTGATCTAATATAGGACATTAAACTAAACTTGCACTTCTGGAATAAGCCCCACATGATCATAACATATACCATCATATAGCATGGATCAGGGTGAGCAAGGCTGGATGTAGTGAAACTATTGAGAAGGGTGGTGCAAAAGTCCTCATGAGAGAAGAGGAGGGCCTAGACTAGTGTATAGACTGTGATGAATGAAGTAGATACTCTGAAAGTGTGGAGTGGGCAGGACATGTGGCAAATGAGATATGAGGCCTATTGAGAACAAGGGCTTCTGGTCTGGGCATCTAAGTTGGATAATAGTGGTGCCATCCTCCAGGAAGGTGGCTGTAAGTCTGGGCTGGCAGAGAATAATGAGTTCTCTTTTAGATGTATTACAGATACCCACTGGAGCTGTGCAGGAGACAGGTGGCCATGCTGCACTGGAGCTCAGGGGAGGGATCTGGGTGAAGCTGTGACGTGAATGTTTTCTACTTAGAGGAAGTGGTGGAAGTCTTGAGAACCGAAGACATGGACTGGGGACAAAGTACAGAATGAAGAGAGAGGAGAGGCCTAGGACATACCCCTGAGAAAGGCCCATATTTAAGAGAGAGGTTGAGGATGAGAAACTGGGAAGAAGATGGAGAAAAGAGCAGCTAGAAAGGACGAAGGAAATCCAGGAGTCCAGGATATCAAGGGGCCATGAAGGACCATGTTCCAGGGAAGGTGTGATCAGCTATTTCAAACAGGAAGTCAAGGGATGAAAGGTTCCTGATTGGACTTAACTCTAGGTGCCTCTGGGGGCTGAGGCAGAGGCAGGGCTGAGAGGTCAGAGAGAAGAGCTGGCGTCTGACATGGGAGCAGGATCAGAGGTCCAGTACTCACATTTCATACATCAGAGATGGAGGCACATCGCAGCTGTAGCAAAACAAGGACCAGAAACCTGTCACCCTAAATCCCTGACCCAAGCACTTTTGGTACTGCTCCCAACAATAATAGCTAATTACTAAATGCCAGGCTCTGTTCTGAGCATTTTACAATTTAACTGATTTAATCCTTAAATATGAGATAAGTAAATTTATTCCCCATTTTGAAGATAAGGAAACTGAGGCACAGAGTGTTCTTAACCACTTCTCACGCTTTCAAACCTTAAAAACTACACTTTCCATCGATCTGAAAATACGGATCCAATCCTCCAACCTCATGATTTTTGAGTCTGTATTACTTGTGTTCCCCTTGGCCTCCAGAAAGTGATGCCCAGTCATTGCCACTAGTCTGCTCTGATCCTTCTATAGATCCCTACTGCCTTCATCCTAACCTCTAGCCTAGGTGGTCTCCATGGGCTGGCCCAGGTATACCTCATCAGTCACCACAGCAACTGACCTCCCTGTGTGTATCAGTCAGGGCTGTCAGTAACAGAATCCATTTGAGCATGTGAAAGCAGAAATTGGGTTTGTTGCAGGTGTTAGGAGTTCAGAGAATTATCAGGAGAATGAGAGGAACAGACTCAATAATAAAATCACTTCTAGGAACAAACTGCAGAACTGGCCATCTCAGAACCTTCTGTCTCTGCCATCACTCTAACAAATACCAAGTGCTAGGAAGGACCTCAGCTTCAGTGAAAACTGCTGCTGCTGCTGCCACAATACCAACGCCACATCTGTGTCAGGGCCTCAGCCTAGCAACCTGTGCTACTTTCCAAACCACCTCCACCAGCAAAGTGCCATCTCACTGGGGTTCTCTTTCTTTATGCTGCTCTTTCTTGAAGCAAGTCCTGACTGAGCGGCAGAGCTAGGTCACATGACTGTTTCCTAGCTGCAAGGGAAGCTGGGAATTGATGCTCTATCTTCTATTTTGGGAAGGTGGAAACCATGAGGGAGAATCACACAAATAAAGACTGTTCGGACGAAGATGGACAATGATGAATAGGACAAATGTCCTAGACACACATACTCTCCTTTAGCCTGGAATGCCCTTTTCTGTACCTGATGAACGACATCTCATTTTTAAAATAAATTTATTGCACTGTGTCAGGTCTTAGCTGCGGCACATGGGACCTTCGTTGCATCATACAGACTCTCTAGTTGCAGCACATAGGCTCAGTAGTTACAGTTTATGGGCTTAGTTTTTCTGTGGCATGCAGGGTCTAGTTCCATGACCAGGGATCAGACCTAATTTCCCTGTCTTCCAAGGTGGATTCTCAACCCCTGGACCACCAGGGACGCCCCAACATCTCATTTGTTAAGGATTCCTCAAGTGTCACCTCTTTTAGGAAGCCTATCTTGACTGCCCACCGTCATCCCACCCCTGCCTGGATATAGTTAGGTGCCACCCTAGTACCCTATAGACCTCATAGCACTGATCACAACAGGCCAAGTGCTGTGATTAGCCTCCCCCGCCCCCACCAGATTATGAACTTCCTGAAAGGCAGGGGCTCCCTCATCAAGCTCTTGCCATAGGCCTGACATCAATGGAAACTTAGTGAGGGTTTTCTGAATAAATAAATAGATAAATGAATGAAGAGAGTGAGTTCTCCTCTACCTAGACTTTGGCAGAAACAGGAGTCTCTCCAGGGAAACTGAGGCCCAGAAGAAGGGATATAGGCATGGGGGTGGTAGATGCAAACAGAAATGAGCAAGGGAGAGAAGAGGCTGCTAATCTATTAGACTAGTTACAGCAAATCGTTTACATGGTTGGGTTCCCTGTTGGCTCCATCTGTTGTGAAAGAAATGTTCAGGGAGACACCTGGGACTAGGGACAGAGTTTGGGGATCCTTATGGAACCAGCTACGGTAGCTGTGAGTTCCTAAGCCAGGAAGATGGAGCAGAAGGGAAAGAAGGACAAGAGATCTGGCTTTGAATCCCTTTTCTGCTACTGGTTCCCTGAGCGGCTTCAGCAAGTGCTTCTATCTTCCCTGTGCCTCAGTTCCCTCATTTATAAAATGGGGATATGAATGCCTCAGTCCTCCCAGGAGTGTGAGGAGAAAGTGAAGTATGTCTGAAGAAGTGGCTGGCACATGGTTGGCACTCAGAAAATGCGTCCTCCTGCTCTGAGCTGGGGCTTCCCAGGTGGCGCTAGTGGTAAAGAACACGCCTGCCAATGCATAAGAGATGTGAGTTTGATCCCCGGTCAGGAAGACCCCCTGGAGGAGGGCACGGCAATCCATTTCAGTATTCTTGCCTGGAGAATCCCACGGACAGAGAAGCCTGGCGAGTTGCAGTCCATAGGGTCGCAAAGAGTCAGACACAACTGAAAAGACTTAGCACGCACGTGAGTGCTCTGAGCCAGGAGCCAGTCTTTCCTTCTCTCCCTCTAATCCTCCCCGAAAGCCTCCTACCCGGCCCAGCCCAGTCCTCCTTCCCCTTGATGTCACACAAATCTTTCTGGTGCTTTATATTTATTTTTTAATTAAATTAAATTAATGTATTTACTTTTGGCAGCTTGCAGGGATCTCAGCTCCCCTCCCGGGCCTTGGCAGTGAGAGCATAGAATCCTAACCATTAGATCACCAGAAACTCCCTTTTGGTGCTTTTAAAATGCTTACTGAGGGACTTCTCTGGTGGTCCAGTGGTTAAGACTCTGTACTTTCAAGGCAGCAGTCATGCTTTCAATCCCTGGTCAAGAAACTAATCCCACATGCTGCCCAAAATAAACAAAATAAAAATGAAAGGTTTTAATTTAACAGACAGCTTGTTATTCATGATAACACAAATAAATACTTTAATTAAAAAAAATTAAATGCTTATTGAATTCATTGAAATACAAAAAGTACCTTAAGAAGCTAACTCCCTAGGGTGAAGGGAAGTCAGTGTGAGTAGCTGGGCAGAAAGTTAGTAACACCCAGGCCTCCCTGGGACGGTCAGGCCAGGCACACGTGAAGCCATTGGCAGGAACCCAGATTCCTCACTTTTTACATGGATCTCTGAGAAGGAGAGGCTAACTCACTTAGCAAGCGGACTATCCTAAAAGCGCTAGGATAGAATGGTGGCCACCTAGCTTCCTCTGCCTGTCCAGCTTTCGTTCCCCCTCTTCGGTAGCAAAGCCCACTCTTCCTGTCAGCAACTCGCTGTGTGTTACTCTCGGTCCTGTGAGGCTGACCTCAGGCTGCCTGGCTGCTCAGAGCACTCTTTGGCCTTGAGCACAGGGATGGGGTTTGAGGTGGTCACGTGATCCATGTCAGGTCAATAAGAGGAAAAACCTGGGGTTCTCGGCAGAGCTACCAGGAGGGAAATACTGCTCATTCACAGGACTTACTATGCGGATAGAGCGTACACCTGGACCCAGCAGTGACCATCTTTGACCATCTTTTTAGGGAGAGCCTGTCTAATGATGCAGAGAAGGCAATGGCACCCCACTCCAGTACTCTTGCCTGGAAAATCCCATGGACGGAGGAGCCTGGTAGGCTGCAGTCTATAGGGTTGCTAAGAGTCAGCCACGACTGAGCGACTTCACTTTCCCTTTTCACTTTTATGCATTGGAGAAGGAAATGGCAACCCGATCCAATGTTCTTGCCTGGAGAATCCCAGGGACGGGGGAGCCTGGTGGGCTGCCCTCTGTGGGGTCACACAGAGTCGGACATGACTGAAGCGACTTAGCAGCAGCAGCAGCAGTCTAACGATGAAGTTGACACCAAAGAAAGCAAAGCCGAGAGTTAGAAACATGTGCTAATGGTGGTGTTTGAGTGCCTGAACCCAGCCAACCTGCTGCCAGAGCCACCCCTGTGCTTTTCAGCTACGTGAGTGAAGAAGTCCCTGTTTTGCTTAAGCTACTTGAGGTTAGGTTCCTGTCGGGTCCAGATTAAGTCACTAGGTGTGGGAATCTTTTTCTCTCAAAAGTCACGGGAAAAAGCAATTAACGAACTGGTGATAGTGGGAGTCACCACAGAGAGGCCCTTGGTGCCTTTGGGACGGGGCTGAAGAAGATTCGCTTTCCCTGTATCTGTCCGGTTTTATGCCTTTAATTGTTTTTGCCCTGCTGCAAGTGGGATCTTGTTTCCCTGAGCAGGGGTTGAACCTGGGCCCCTGGTAGTGGAAGCACAGAATCCTAACCACTTGATCACTAGCGAATCCCCTGTATTTTCTGTTTAAAAAATTCAATTGTTTACACTCAAGCCATAGAGCTTGCTGTTGAAAGAACAACAGAACAGTTTTCTCACCTACCTAAACACATTTCCTTCCAAATTATATTATGCCATTTTGGAAAATTTGAAAATACCAAAATATTGTAAAGAAGAGTCAAAGTATCTGTAACTGTGCCATGGTTGACATTTTAAGATATTTCTTTCTGGCCTTTAATTACTTTTCATGTTTTGTTGTTATTCAGTCTTATTTAATCCCCACAGCAACCGCATGAGGTAAGACCCACTGGTGTCCCATTTTGCAGAGGATAAAACTGACCCTTAGAGAGGATAAGGGACTTGCTCACATTCAAAGGTACTAATTAGCAGATACAGAACACACAGACTCACACTTCATACATATATGATTTGGGGGAAAAATGTCTCATACTTTATAAGTAGTTTATATTCTTATGTATTTCACTTAAAATTATATCATAAACTTTCTCTATGATATTGACTATTTCTTTAAAACACGATTGTTAATGGCTGTAAAATATTCTCTGATATGGCTGAAGCATTATTACTTTATCTCATCATAACCTCTGGCTATTACAACTGTTTTAATGTTTCCTTCTTACTCATTTTGTTGTGATAAACTCTTTAGTATGTGAAAGCTGGGCTTCTCTGGCTATCTGTTCACATTAACCCCTAGAAGCAGACTTGCTGGGTCAAGAACAGGAAGAGTGTGTCACTCTGCGCTCCAGAAGGCTGCTCCCAGGGACAGTTCCTGAAGCATCTGTGAGTGTGCCCAGCCATCACACACTCAACAGCACCAGTCACTACTTTACACACTTACTTGCCCACCCCTCACCCCCATTTCCGTGACGTAACAAGTGTCCACGTTCGCACTGATTCTTCTTGTGTAGAATGTGACGGGCCTTGGGCACCAACAGGATAGAAGGCTCCGAAATCTCCTTCTTCCTTTTGTCTTTATCACCTGCAGTGTGGGCACAGGCTCTCACTCCAAGCCTCAACCCTAAATTGGAAACGGAAGACTCCTCTTGGTTACGAAAACCCGAACATGATTAAACAAATGGAACAAGTAGTTGGGAGTATATACGACCATTAAGAGAGCAAGTTGCTAGCAAAGAAGAACACATCTAAATTATATTCCAGATAGAGTCAAGGTTTTAACATACATGATGAAATAAAAAATGTGCTAGAGGAAAACACAGATGAATTATTTCATAACCTAGGAATGGGCAAAGACTATAAGGAGTGACATTAACCTAGAAGCTATTAAAGACAAAAATTACAAATTTGAGAACATAAAATACTTGAAATTTCCATATAGCAAAAACTCTGTAAACAGAGTCAAAAGATAATTATTATGCATTATATATACACCATTATAACTTATTTATAAATAAGAGTCTGCTGCTGCTGCTGCTGCTAAGTCGCTTCAGTCGTGTCCGACTCTGTGCGAGCCCATAGACGGCAGCCCTCCAGGCTCCCCCATCCCTGGGATTCTCCAGGCAAGAACACCGGAGTGGGTTGCCATTTCCTTCTCCAATGCATGAAAGTGAAAGGTGAAAGTGAAGTCGCTCAGTTGTGTCTGACTCTTAGCGACCCCGTGGACTGCAGCCTACCAGGCTCCTCCGTCTGTGGGATTTTCCAGGCAAGAGTGCTGGAGTGGGGTGCCACTGCCTTCTCCGAAATAAGAGTCTAACTTCATCAAAATATAATTTTTAATAAATTAATGACTAACAGATATAAAAGTAAATAAATGATATGAGCAAGATGCTTGCATAAAAACAAAACAGTTAATAAACAGAATAAAAAGATGAGCACCTTACTTATAATTCAATTAATGCAAATTAAAACAATGAGATATCAGATTGTCAAGACTGTCAGTGAGATCCCAATGAGATGTTAGATCGTCAAGATGATAAAGATGGGTAGAATACTGACAAAGAGGAAAGCTAACTGGAACATTCATACACACTTAGTGACTACATAAACGCACATAATAATTTTGGAGGGTAATCTGTTCCCCTATGCTGTTAAGAATGAGGTGCCCTAATATGTAATATGAAAAGATGTCTAGGATATATTGCTAAGAGAAAACAAGCAAGCTACAGAATAGTATATATCACTATAACATGAATTCATTTGTTAAAAATAGAAGGGATATACAAATAAATTGTATTTAGAGGTTATAGAAATATTTGGAAGGATACACAAGAAACTGCTACCTGTTAGTTATGGTTAACTGAGAGGGTTTAGGTGGGATAAAAAGACAATGAGGGCTTTTACTTTTCACTTTTTTTCTGTACTATTTGAACTTGTTTCTACATCATACATATGTTTTATTTAAAATATGTAAAACATGCATACAGGAATATTATTTCCCAAATTAAATACTCCATGGCTTCCTTTTTCTTGTAGCATCAAGTATGACCCTCCTAGGCAATGGCACTCCACTCCAGTACTCTTGCCTGGAAAAATCCCATGGATGGAGGAGCCTGGAAGGCTGCAGTCCATGGGGTCACTAAGAGTCGGATACCACTGAGCGACTTCACTTTCACTTTTCACTTTCAAGCATTGAAGGAGGAAATGGCAACCCACTCCAGTGTTCTTGCCTGGAGAATCCCAGGGACGGCGGGGCCTGGGGTCTATGGCGTCCCACAGAGTCGGACACGACTGAAGCGACTTAGCAGCAGCAGCAGCGACGTCCCACTATAGTGGCCTTTGATGGTGTGCCTTCTGAGCCACACTGCTTCACACCTCTGTGATTGTGCTGTGTGGATTGCTCATCTCCCATTCCTGTCCTGCCATCATCTGCCTGGAAACTCCTCCCCATCCTTTAAGACCCACTCAAGCACTTCCTTCTCTGGGCAGTCTTTCTAGATTTCCCATAATAAAATTCGCATTCCCTGTGATACCTTACACATCCTTTTAACTCTTACTATTTCCTATTAAGCTTTGTATTTGTCAGCTTTATTAGACATAGAACACGGGTTCAGTTCAGTTCAGTTCAGTCGCTCAGTTGTGTCTGACTCTGCGACCCCATGAATCGCAGCATGCCAGGCCTCCCTGTCCATCACCAACTCCCGGAGTTTACCCAAACTCATGTCCATCGAGTTGGTGATGCCATCCAGCTATCTCGTCCTCTATCGTCCCCTTCTCCTCCTGCCCCCAATCCCTCCCAGCATCAGGGTCTTTTTAGCCAGTACCTAAGATTATTAGTTCATGTCTCTAGAATGAGGAAATGAACCCACCACCCTATTCCAAGACTCCAAGTCTTTGCTTATATTTCTTTCCCTGCCTTTTCTTCATGATTCCCTGAAAGCAATACCTGGTCAGCATCATTACTATCTCTACTGAATAAAGTTGGCTCAATGTGTATCCAAAGCACATACACACACAAAAAGAAATTCATATATTTTAATTACACTGTAATTCCATCTTGTGTCCATAAACTCATGAAGCCACCCCCCACTCCCCGCCCCCTGCCCCCCGCCCCCGACCAGGCCAACACCGTGGTCTAAACAGGCCCACTCTCAGTTGCAGTCCACTGAGGATCCTCTTTGAGCCTGGGAGCACACCCAGCCGGGACTGTTGATGGGTTACAGGTATGTTCTTGCTGTTCTCAGACAGGAGCATGGGTGAGAAGGGCAAGAGTAGGTGGCCCCTTCCCCTTAAGAGTCCAAGCGCTCTCATGGATTCAGGCAGGACAATGCCAGGGGCGGGGGGCAAACCCTCAGAAGACACACCTCAGCCCTCCAGCGTTATCAAGGGACATTTCAAGAAACACCACGGGAAAATGTTTTCTTATTCGCTCTACAGCGGTGTTTGAGTTTGCGCTCTGTGATGTCCCACGCTGCAACCATTAACATTTTTTATCTTACGTGACAGAAGTAGACGAATGTGAGATGGAGAGGAGCCCACTGGAAGGCTCTGACGCGGTGTGCAGGTGGCCCGTCAGGCCTGGAGTGGACACCGTGGGCGTGGTGCTGGAGACTGGCAGCAGGAGCCAGCAGACTGCCTTCCGAGGCATGTATCAGGCCTCTCTGTGCCTGGCTCACACTCTCTGACTCCCTTCTCTGCCTGGGTTTTGACCCGATTTGCACTGACAATCCATCTCAAAATGGGACACGCCTCAGCCTCTCACATCCTGCTCCAAGCTTCTCTCCGGCTGCCACCTGTGGTGCCTGTGCGAACTCGCTCAGCAAGTTCAGGGGTCACCCAGGGATGCAGTGGTGAACTTCTCTACCCAGTAAGGCCAGGAGCCAATGGATAAGGTCCTCTCCCTTTACCCGCTCCAGACTGTTCTGAGACTCCTGCTCCAGTCCTCAGAAAGTCCTTGTGGACTTTAGCATACAATGGGATGACCTTTGGCTTAGATTTCTCTTCCCAGTTTTTCTCTCCTGCTCCCTGGAATCCCTTCCCAAATATACTTCTTGCACAAAAGCCCTGCTCGGGCTCTAAGTTCATGGGAGCACAGATGCTGACAAAAACCTCATCTTGGGGGATGGATGACTGATTACTTTGTTTGCGACAGGTCAAGGTTCAGATTCCAAAGAAAACATTTAATTGCTCAGGCTTAGATCATGGTCCACCCTTTGAGCACAATGATGGCAAGCCCCCAGGACTCTATCCTGGGGTGGAGGGATAGTTCCCCATAGCCAATCAAGATAGTTATCAGGGACTTGCCTGGTGGCTCAGTGGCTAAGGGCTCTCAACGCAGGTTCAACCTGTGATGAGGGAACTAGATCCCGCATGCCGCAAGTAAGAGCCTGCATGCTGCAACAAAAGATCTCACATGCCTCAGTGAAGATTCTGAGTGTTGCAACTAAGACCCAGCACAGCCAAATAATTTTTATTTTTTAAAGATGGTTATCAGAAGAAGGGTGAGAGATGACCTTTAGCAAGCTTCCTTACATTACAAGTACCTTGAGGCAGCATGCACATATCATGCTCTTAACATACCAAGCTCTTAACAAAGCTTGGAAACACCCACACAAACCTTCTTCTGGCATTGCCTTCTCAGGACACGGCACCACCATTCTCCCAGATGCCCAAGCCTGAGTCCTGGGAGGCTGCCTCTTCCCCTCTCTTCTCCACCACAGCCAGATCATCACCCAGGCTGGCACCCACCTCTGACTCCTTAATGTGTCCTGACTTTCTCCCGCTCTCCCTCTCACCGCCATTGCCCAAAGTCTTCCAAATGATCTCCCTACCCTAACACACACACACACACTCTCTGTCTCTCCTGCAAACTGTTCTTATCTATTAGAGCGATTTTCCTAAGATACAGATTTGAACACATCTCTTCACTGTTGAAAAGTCTTGGCTGTCTCCCCATTGCCCTCAGGATGAAGTCTTGGAAACCTCGGTGGCATAATCTTGTCAAGACCATAGCCTCTCTGTCAACAGCCCTTGGCATTCCTCCTTCCTATACAACTTCCCCTGCCACCACACTGAACTACAAGGCAGTCTCTCTCACCCTGGTGCCTAGAATGCTCTTCCGCAATAGTTACATTCTCAGTGGCAAGTAACAGAACACTTTGTCTCAAACTGGCTCACACAATCAGGAAATCCCTTCTTTCACTTGGCATGGAGGTACAATGGGTGCTAGGTGCTATACAATTAGCAGCTCAAAAACATGGAGTCAGCTCTTTTGGGTCTCTTTTCTGCCACCCTTGGGATCAGATTCATTCTAACATAGAATCCTCTCCAGGTTGGAAGAAGGTGACAGTAGACTCATACTTCACTCCTAGATATGACAACATCCACCAGAAGAAAAAGAGACCATGCCGAGGACTTCCCTGGTGGTCCAGCGATGAAGAATTTGATCCCTGGTGCGGGAAGATTCCACATGCCTTAGAACAACTAAGCCCGTGCACCATGACTGAGCCCACGTGCCTGGAGCCCGTGCTCCACAACAAGAGAAGCCATTTCGATGAGAAGCCCGCGCATCACAGCAAAGAGTAGCCCCCACTCACCGCAACTAGAGAAAGCCCGTGCAGAGCAACGAAGACTCAGAGCAACCAGTAAGTAAATAAGTAAATAAAAAGAGAGACCATGCCAAGTGTCTCTTTATTATGCACCTGGTAACTCTTCTTAGAAGCCCCCTAGCAGACCTTCCCCTCACCTCACATTGGCCAGGGTCGCATACATGCCCATTTCTAAATCAGTCACCAACAATAGAAAAGAGGTTATTATTGGTGGAAGAGATGTGGGGGTAGGGGTCAATCTCCATGACTATGCCACCTCCCCTCTTAATTTGTCTGGCCAATTTATTTCAAAACTCAACTGAAGTGTCATCTCCTCCGGAAAGTCACCAAATAGAAACCTCCTTCCTCTTATGTATCTGTCTCTACTACTACTACTATCCTTACCCTCAGACTCTAAGTTCTTTCATAGCAAGAAGCTAGTTCTTATTTACTCTGTATACACAGTGCCTAGCTCAGGGCTGGCACAGAAAAAATTTATTTGTTGAATATTTCTGTAATTTAGAAAAGCTTTGTTCTTTGTTTGTTGGCCATGCTACCCAGCCTGTGGGATCTTAGTTCCCTGACCAGGGATTGAACCTGGGCCCACAGCAGTGAAAGAGCCAAATCCTAAACACTGGACCACCAGGGAACTTCCCCAAACTCTGTTATTTAAATCAAAAAGTATTTTCCTATATATTCGCTCTACAACCAAATTTTTCCATTTTGCAACATATTCCGTCATATTATATCATCTTTTATGACAGTTAAATGGTATTTCATAGTATTGACACTCTGTACCACAAATTATTTAACCAACCCCTGAGTCTTTGGTCATTTAGATTGTTTCCAGTTTTTCTGTATTAGAAACAATGTTGCGGCAAACTTCCTTTCTCACAGATCTCCAGCACTTGGATTAGTTCCCTATGATAAATTCCTACAAGTGGCCTGTGGTGTTTAAAAAAACAGAGGGCTGCAAATTCTTTGATATTCCTCCCATCAAGTTCTCCCATGTGAAATCTGGGAGAAACTGTGAAGCTTTGACCACTGGAGTATACAGCCAGAATGATGATATGTGACTTCTGAGGCCAGATCATCAAGATTCCTGCAGCTTCTACTTCAGATTTTCGGAAAGCACCCTCTCAAGATTCTCCCATTTGAAACACAGCAAAGTCACACGGAGAGGCCACAGTAATCCTGGCCGAACCCAACTTTTGAGTCATCCTAGCCTAGGCACCAGATGTGTGAGAGAAGGAACCTCTGGAAGATCCCAGCCCCAGCGGTTGGAATCTTGTTAGCTGAGTCCTCAGACACTCAGAGGATGGCATCCTTGCCCTGCCTTGTCCAATGCCCATGGAATCCCTGAACATGAGAAAACAGCTGTTGTTCCCATTAAGTGTGGGGTTGTTGGTTATGCAGCAATGTGTGTGTGTGCTCAGTTGCATTTGATTCTTTGCTCCTCTGTCCATGGACTTTTTCAGACAAGAATACTGGAGTGGGTTAGCATTTCCTCCTCCAGGGAATCTTCCTTAACAGGGAGTTGAACCTGTTTCCTCTGTTTCCTGCATTGGCAGGTGGATTCTTTATCACTGAGCCACTTGGGAAGCCCTATGCAACAACAGTACCTGTAAAACTGGGATTCCTCTTATAAAGAGTATATACATTTTAAACCTTTTGAGCCTTTAATAAATATTTAATAAAATTTTACAACTCAATGGAAAAACACTTTTGCTTCCTTTGAGAAACTGCCTCCATCACACAGTGGGGCAGATGTACATCTGAACTGATAGCTTGAGCAAGTTTCCCAACATGCTTTTGATTGAGTTCTCTGGAAACTGGCTGTCCCTGACTGAGACCCAGTGGTGGCCCAAGGTTTACTGGGAAGTGTGCCTTCCTAATGGAAGATGTGCCTAAGGAAGATGGGAAGGCAGGATTGGTCACAGGTACGAGTTGGTTTGCAATGTGGCTGTAATTGAGGCCTCAGCTGATTCTAGATAAAGCCCTGGAGCTGGGATGGTCTTTCAAAGGTGTCCCAAATTGAAGCAAGGTATCTGGGCACTGCAGCTCCACATTAGCTGCCCGTTGGAGTGGGGAGAACACTGGAGGAGGATCCCTGCAGTTATATTCCAAGCAGCTGAGGATGGGTGGATCAGCCTTAAAGAAGAGATCTAAATGGGGGACCAGAGTGTCCACTACGGTCCACCCCTTGCATGGCCCTGATCCATTTGCTTTTGTGAGGTTTGACCCATGTGGGAATCATCTCTCCAAAATTCCAGCTGGGTTTGTTCCCTGGGAATCTTGCAAGAGAAGGGTTAGTAGGGTGAACTACAGCACCAGTTGTGGAAGTTGATCTCAAGACTACATCTGATACTAGTGATCACTGTCCTGCTACCTGATCTGGATTCCCCTCACCTTCCGCTAACATCTTTTCCGGTCTAGGCAACTTTCCTGGTGGAAACCCAGACCCTCAACCATGAAGGGTCTGAAGCCTACCTTACCACTCATTGCTTGACTTGTTCATGTACCATGAAAGCAAGGCATGTAGTACACAGGACACCCCCGTGGATCACCTGAGCATGACAGATTCTCCTCTGCTTCTCCCAATGACCAGGGTCAACCACCTCTTCGAGGATGGAAATTCCTCTCCTTGCTGATGATTTGTTAGCTCAAGGAGCTCAAAATAATCGGGCAGCAGCCATATTTGAAGCTTACTGGAACTCTTATTCTGTGTCCCCTGATGGAAACATCTGGAACTTCTAGCCCCTCAGCAGTTCTAGGAAGCTCTCTACTTGAAAGGGAAGGAGGGTGTTACTTCGGGTGAACTAGTTCCTTGCAACCAAAGGCAATTCCCAGGGTGGAATGCTGTTGCGAGGTGTCAGCAGCCCAGATTGCCCGTAGCTGAGGGCTGAGTACACTAGTCCTGGGAGGACATCCCAGTGAAGCACCAGAAAATGGGAATTACAGTGGCTTGTTGGCACAAGCATTGGGAAGGAAATGAGATTATATATGTTAAAAATACCAGATGGTACTCAACAAATATAGTTTGTATTCCACAAATGTAGTTTTTATCTCCTTTGCGTCAAGAGCTCCGTGAGTCTGTTTCCCTTTTTCCCTTGGCCAGTGAGGAGCTTATAGCTTCACCTGGTGCTCAATCCCCGTAGATGTGTCGCTTATTTTCATTCTCTTTCATTTCCCTGGTTCTGCTTTCTTTTAACTCATCAATGAATCTCACACACAATCCCTCTGTTGCAAGCTTTTGGAACTGGAATCATGTCTGCAAAGCGGCAGAGGATCAGTAAATACCTAGTGGAGAAATTGGCTGCTCTGAAGACAGTTCATTTCCCAAGAAGCGACGGCGCCACACCTGCAATGCCTGCCACCCAGTGCCTTGCTCAAACCTAGCCAAGCACTTCGCTCCTGGGTCTTTGATTTGTTTTGGCACCTACCAGCCAACCAGCACCTAGGCGTGGGAATCCCTTCGTTTAGACGGTGACTCACAGCTCTGACAAGTTGGAAAAATAAAAAAATGGTGTGGGGGGGGATTAGTATTATCAGGCACTTCCATCAGCCAGAGACTCTGCTGCTAATCTCTATTCCCACTGTCTTCCCAGAAGGACCCCTCCATGTACCCACAGACGGCTCAGTTAGCATCCTGCTCTCGGAATTGAAGTATGTAGGGAACAGAATGGGGCTTCCCAGATAACGCTAGTGGTAAAGAATCTGCCTGCCAATGCGGGAGACGTGGGTTCAATCCTTGGATCAGGAAGATCCCCTAGAGGAGGGCGCAGCAACCCACTCCAGTATTCTTGCCTGGAGAATCCCATGGACAGAGGAGCCTGGTGAGATCCAGTCCAAAGAGGCAGAAAAGCCTCGTAAAGAGTCAAACATGACTGAAGCAAATTAGCACAGCACAGGGAACAGAATGGGGCATATTTCCTCAAGATGTCATAACTGAGCTGGGTCCTCCCCTCCAGGCTACCCTTTGGATTTGATCCCAGACCCAAGGCATTTGGGAGACTTGGTCCTGAAGTCAGCAGGCTCCAGGTGTGCCCAGCCTTGTTTACTGCCTTGACATTCTTTCACTGTCTCCAGGATAATTCCTGGAAGCCAACACCTCCATCTCTTCCCTCCCGCCCTCCCTCCTTAGGAGGCCTCGGGGTGCCAGTGGGGTGCCACAGCCACCATCCTTGTTTCCATGTCGCTGTATACGATGAGCCACATTCATGAACAACACATCCTTGGAACTCATGTCAGCAGACACCCTGTTGCTAAAGGACTTCACACGTCCTATTGCTGGTGGCTCCTGGCTCTCCACACTCCTATCCCACCAGTTATGGCTCTACACCAAATTTAAGAGCTTGGGGTGTCCTGGATAAGCCCGGGTGTTTAGCCTCCCAGAGAAGGGGTCTTGCTTCCACAACACGCTTCCTCTTGCAGTCACATCATTGCCTAGATAGTGAGCACCTGAGCTTCTTCAGCGATGGCATAGGGCTAGGGCTCAGGTTCCTAATTCTTGGAAACTCTGGAGGGGCGAGAAGTTAAATCAGTGATGATGCCAAGAAATAGGCTGGAGTCAGGATGCCCGGATTCCAGTCCTCACCCTGCCTCCTTCTAGCTGGATAACGTGGTAAATCACCCCTCTTCTCCAAGTCCAGCTTCCTCCCCTGGAAAATGGGTGAAATGATACCCACTTTTAGAATAGCTGTGACAGTCAATAGGCTTACATTTGGAAAACTAGAATCATCTCAGAGTTCCTGATCACAAGGCAGGCCAGGTACTTGGCCAAGCACTTGAAGCTGTTATTTAATCCTCCCAAAACCTGAAGAGTTGGTGTGATGGTCTCTGTTCTACAGATGAGGAAATCCAGGCTTATGGAGGGTCAATGGTACAGAAGTATGGGGCAGAACCATGCCTCACCCTTAGGTCTCTCTGACCCCGAAGCTAGAGCTCTTAACCACATGAGACTGGCCTTCAGTGCCAGAACAGCACGTATTTCATCCATCCTTACTCTATTTTTTCCTGTCATATCCTGTGTCCGGAAAGAAGTTTCAATGATATTCACTGGGCATGTACTACATGTTAAGTACTTTTTTATTCTAGATCTTACCCCAAAAGGATGGTATCCTGACTCCCATTCTCCAAATGAGGAAATAGACTCAGAGAGGTCAAGTAGCTTGCCCAAGCTTGCCACAGAGACTAAGGAGTAGAGCTGAGGTTGAAGCAGGTGTTCTGTGGGACTCCACACAGGGTTCTGAGACTACATCCCACAGTCTCGTTTGTAGCAGCTGTCTGCAAGGCTGGTTATCTAGGGGTATCAGTTCAGTTCAGTTGCTCAGTCATGTCCGACTCTTTTCGACCCCATGAACTGCAGCACACCAGGCCTCCCTGTCCATCATCAACTCTCAGAGTCCACCCAAACCCATGTCCATCGAGTAGATGATGCCATCCAACCATCTCATCCTCTGTTGTCCCCTTCCCCTCCTGCCCTTGATCTTTCCCAGTATCAGGGTCTTTTCCAATAAGTCAGCTCTTCGCATCAGGTGGCCAAAGTATTGGAGTTTCAGCTTCAACATCAGTCCTTCCAGTAATACCCAGGACTGATCTCCTTTAGAATGGACTGGTTGGATATCCTTGCAGTCCCAGGGACTCTCAAGAGTCTTCTCCAACACTACAGTTCAAAAGCATCAATTCTTCAGTGCTCAGCTTTCTTTATGTCCAACTCTCACATCTATATGTGACCACTGGAAAAACCATAGCCTTGACTAGACAGACCTTTGTTGGCAAAGTAATGTCTCTGCTTTTGAATATGCTATCTAGGTTGGTCATAACTTTCCTTCCAAGGAGTAAGCGTCTTTTAATTTCATGGCTGCAGTCACCATCTGCAGTGATTTTAGAGCCCCAAAAAATAAAGTCTGGCACTGTTTCCACTGTTTCCCCATCTATCTGCCATGAAGTGATGGGACTGGATACCATGATCTTCGTTTTCTGAATGTTGAGCTTTAAGCCAACTTTTCCACTCTCCTCTTTCACTTTCATCAAGAGGCTTTTGAGTTCCTCTTCACTTTCTGTCATTAAGGTGGTGTCATCTGCATATCTGAGGTGATTGATATTTCTCCTGGCAATCTTGATTCCAGCTTGTGCTTCCTCCAGCCCAGCATTTCTCATAATGTACTCTGCATATAAGTTAAATAAGCAGGGTGACAATATACAGCCTTGATGTACTCCTTTTCCTATTTGGAATCAGTCTGTTGTTCCATGTCCGGTTCTAACTGTTGCTTCCTGACCAGCATAAAGGTTTCTCAAGAGGCAGGTCAGGTGGTCTGGTATTCCCATCTCTTTCAAAATTTTCCACAGTTTATTGTGATCCACATGGTCAAAGGCTTTGGCCTAGTCAATAAAGCAGAAATAGATGTTTTTCTGGAACTCTCTGGCTTTATACAGCCTCTTTTTCTGAACCTGCTACACGTCGCGCCCTCATGCTTCTAAAATGCTTCTTCTGGGGCAAAACCTTCATCTTCCCCCAGACCCCTAAGAAGAAACTTTCAGACAAGCCTCTGAAGAGGCTGGTGGTGACTAGGGCCCCACAAGGCAGTTAGGGACTGCCTTAGAACCTTCCCCTACAGCAGATTACTGGGAGCAGCAGTCTTTTGGCCCTGGGTGGGGGGACGGGAGATCTACTGTTCAGGAAGGGCACTGGGCAGGGGAAAGCAGTGACTCAGGAGCCAGCTGAAGGCATTAGAAACAAATCGCTGACTTCCCAGTTTTGCTGTGAGCTGCCCCAGTGCCTGGTCCTGTTTATAATGGTAATTGGGGGAGGGGGGAATGTGTGTAGGCGGCTGTCTGAGGGTTGAGGCTGAAGGCTTAAAGTTAGACTTCCTAAACCCACATCAACCTAGGAAACATTTACAGGAAAGAATGCCACAGATGGTTTTGTGTGTGTGTGTGTGAGAGAGAGAGAGAGGAGGCAGCAATTACAGGGAAGAACAGTGAGAGAGGGAGAGAGAAAATAAGAGAGACTGAGCAAAAGAGATAGACAAAGACAGAAAAGAGAGAGAAGCAGAAGTCAAAAGAAATACAATAGCAGCAGGCTTCCCAGGTGGGCTAGTGGTAAAGAACCCTCCTGCCAGTGCAGGAGACATAAGAGACCTGGGTTCGATCCCTGGGTCAGGAAGATCCGTTGGAGGAGGGCATGGCAACTCACTCCAGTATTCTTTCCTAGAGAATCCCATGGACAGAGGAGCCTGGTGGGCTACAGTCAGGGCTATAGGGTCACGAAGAGTCAGACATGACTCAAGAGACTTGACACACACGGACAAGGCCAAGAGAGGACAAAGAGAGGGGCAAAAAGTATGAAGCAAAGAAGACAGAGAAGAAAAACTTGACAGACACACAAAGAGAATTCATTTGGCAAATGTTTGCCAAGCACCTACTATGTGCCAGGTACTGTCTTGGGCACTGTGAATTCAACAATGGATGACACAAAACCCCTGTCCTCATGGGTCTCTCTAGTGGGAAAACAGAGAAACCCAGAGAGACAAGTAAAAACCCTGACAAGCTCACAAAATGACCAAAAGGGGACTCTATGGAGAGAGGCAGAAGCGGTACAGAGGCTGGAAGTGCAGAGATGCAGTGAGCAGTGGACCACAGGACACGGATAGAGCAGAGGAACCTGAAGGTGGAGGCTGGAGGCCAGGTGGACAGACTGCATTCCAGGGCTGGAGAGGGACAGAGCCTGGCGGACAGTGCTGAGAAGTATTTTTCCTGAGCCTGCTCTGTGCTCTGTGTCCCCATCCCCTCCCTGCTCCAGCGTGCAGGGGGCAAGTCCCCCAGCCTTTAGTGACCAGGAAACTGACCTCGAGTTCCAGCAACATCAGCCTTGGAGACTGCAGGCTGTGCTAGGATCAGGCTCCCAGGCTGACCCTGACCATGTGTGGACTTCAGGTACTGTGCTCCATTATCTGGATGGATGGGTGAACTGAGACCCAGGCGAATGAGGCAGGAGGGCTCTGGGCTTCTTGGGTTGAGGGCAGTGCTAGACAAAGGACAAAGCACTGACCTGGGAGCCAGGACCTCATGTTTAAGTTTGGCTCTGCCCACGGTGCTCGCCTCTCCTCCTCACAGAGTGGTGGAGGGTGGGTTGCTACCGTTGTAGAGTTGATGAATCATGTGAGAGTAAGTTTTGGAAGAGACCTATGTTTGAAAGCAGGGACTTTGACGGTTGCTGATGTCTGTTTCCGTGGAAACGGAGCTCAGAATGGGAGAATGAGCCGGTGAGCTCGGCTCTGAGAGTGCCCCAGATAGCTGGGGGAGAGTGTCGCTGCTGTACCCTCCTTCATCTGCAGGCTTTCTAGTCCTTGGCCCCCCAGGGGCCGACCCCATGGGAGGGGTGGGTCCCAGGGACGTGCTCAGTGGGTACCCCAGCCCAGGGCAATGAATGACTTGGATGAGAAAAGCCTGCAGTCTTCACAACAGTCACCCTCAGGGTGGACGTATTCTGTTGGAGCACAGATTCTTCATTCACTCAGCGCACCTGTCAACCAGGTTCTGGGTGGCACAGAGGTAAACAGGACACAGTCCCTGGCTTCCTTTGGGGTCCACAGGTGCCCATTATGTTGGGTCCCGAGTTCCCAGTTACTCACAAAGTCAACGCAGAAGGTGCCAAAGCTCGCCAGTGCCCCTCTTGCATCATGTCACCCCCAGAACCCCCTGAGCCTACCGTGGACTCTCACCGGTTAGCTGTCCTAGGTGTCATGATGCTGTCTTGCCTGGAATCCCTTTGTCCCTGCTGGGTTGCCTAGCAAACTCCTGCTCAACCTTCAAAGCCCCAGCTCCAAGCTTATCTCCTTGGCGAAGGTCCCCGCCCCCCGCCCACCCCCTGTAGACAGTGAGTACCTCGAGTGCGCAGACCCAGGCTCCTTGTCTTATTCCCAGAGAGGTTCTCGTTGGTGTTGGCTCCTACCTTCTCAGCTTCTTAGGAACTTTGCTGTTACATCGTGTTGCACATCTACTTAGGACCTCCAGCCTCTTCTTCACTACTCCCTCCTTCTAATGAGCATCTACACAGGTCTAGCCTCTCCCGTCTTCAACCCAAACAAAGCAAAGTTCCTTACCCCAAGGGGCTGGTCTGTCTCTTACCTGCTCACAGCCAAACTTCTTTTTATTTTACTTTTTTTTAACACCAAAGATATTTATTTCAAATCCTGAAAGATGATGCTGTGAAAGTGCTGCACTCAATATGCCAGCAAATCTGGAAAACTCAGCAGTGGCCACAGGACTGGAAAAGGTCAGTTTTCATTCCAATCCCAAAGAAAGACAATGCCAAAGAATGCTCAAACTACCGCACAATTGCACTCATCTCACATGCTAGTAAAGTAATGCTCAAAATTCTCCAAGCCAGGCTTCAGCAATATGTGAACTGTGAACTTCCTGATGTTTAAGCTGGTTTTAGAAAAGGCAGAGGAACCAGAGATCAAATTGCCAACATCCGCTGGATCATGGAAAAAGCAAGAGAGTTCCAGAAAAACATCTATTTCTGCTTTCTTGACTATGCCAAGGCCTTTGACTGTGTGGATCACAATAAACTGTGGAAAATTTTGAAAGAGATGGGAATACCAGACCACCTGACCTGCCTCTTGAGAAATCGTTATGCAGGTCAGGAAGCAACAGTTAGAACTGGACATGGAACAACAGACTGATTCCAAATAGGAAAAGGAGTACATCAAGGCTGTATATTGTCACCATGCTTATTTAACTTCTATGCAGTGTACATCATGAGAAACGCTGGACTGGAAGAAACACAAGCTGGAATCAAGATTGCCGGGAGAAATATCAATAACCTCAGATATGCAGATGACACCACCCTTATGGCAGAAAGTAAAGAGGAACTCAAAAGCCTCTTGATGAAAGTGAAAGTGGAGAGTGAAAAAGTTGGCTTAAAGCTCAACATTCAGAAAACGAAGATCATGGCATCCGGTCCCATCACTTCATGGCAGATAGATGGGGAAACGGTGGAAACAGTGTCAGACTTTATTTTTGGGGGCTCCAAAATCACTGCAGATGGTGATTGCAGCCATGAAATTAAAAGATGCTTACTCCTTGGAAGGAAAGTTATGACCAACCTAGATAGCATATTCAAAAGCAGAGACATTACTTTGCCAACAAAGGTTCGTCTAGTCAAGGCTATGGTTTTTCCAGTGGTCATGTATGGAGGCAAGAGCTGGACTATGAAGAAAGCTGAGCACCGAAGAATTGATGCTTTTGAACTGAGGTGTTGGAGAAGACTCTTGAGAGTCCCTGGGACTGCAAGGAGATCCAACCAGTCCATTCTGAAGGAGATCAGCCCTGGGATTTCTTTGGAAGGAATGATGCTGAAGCTGAAACTCCAGTACTTTGGCCGCCTCATGTGAAGAGTTGACTCATTGGAAAAGACTCTGATGCTGGGAGGGATTGGGGGCAGGAGGAGAAGGGGACGACAGAGGATGAGATGGCTGGATGGCATCACTGACTCGATGGACGTGAGTCTGGGTGAACTCCGGGAGTTGGTGATGGACAGGGAGGCCTGGCGTGCTGTGATTCATGGGGTCGCAGAGTCGGACACGATGAGCGACTGAACTGAACCCATAGCCGATTAACAATGTTGCGACAGTTTCAGGTGAACATGGAAGGCACTCAGCCATACATATACATGGAACCATTCTCCCCCACAACCCCTCCTGTCCAGGCTTCAGCCAAACTTCTACTTTTTAAAACAATTTTACCTATTTATTGTTGGCTGTGCTGAGTCTTAGTTGCTATGTGGGCTTTTCTGTACTAGCGGAGAATGCAACTCTCAAGTTGCAATGCACAGGCTTCTCATTGCAGTGGCTTCTCTAGCTGTGGAGCACTGGATCTAAGGCACGGGCTTCAGTTGCAGTTGCCCGGCTCTAGAGCACAGGTTCAACAGTTGTGCACAGGCTTCCTTACTGCACAGCATGTGCGATCTTCCCGGATCAGGGATCAATTCCATGTCTCCTGTGTTGGCAGGCGGATTCTTTACCTCTGAGCCACCAGGAAAGCCCCTAAGCCAAACTTCTTGAAAGAGTAGGTTTCACGGACTGTCTCTATATGGCTCCCCTACCACATGTCCATCAGCACAATCGGCCTCCGTCCCCATCACTCCCCTAAAACTGCTCTCACCGGCTATCTGAAAGCCTTGTTTGTGCACTCTGCTGCTCAGCCACCACTGGGCATTCAGCATCCTCCTTGGAGCACTGTCTTCCCTGGCACCCTTCCCCTGGTTCCTCCCCGCTGGCCCCTCTGGACAGTCCTCCTCGGTCTCCTTCTCCAGCTTCTCTTCCAACAGACCTGCTAGTGCTCCTCAGAGCTCCATCTTCACCTTCTTTCTGAGAACGCCTGTCCACTCGCATTATGGTCCAAGGAAGACCACCTTCTCCAGGCCACCTTCCCTGACCCTCTGCACCAGCTTAGCACCACTGCAATATGTAAAACACCTTTATACTCCAACATGACACTCGTCACATGTATCATAAGTACCAGTGGAGTTGTCTGCTTCCTCTGTGGGCTGCAAAGTCCCAGGCATCATCACATCCACCCCTGCTGCTCAGGACATTGGGGAGCAACGGGCTGCAGAGAGAGACAGAAGCCAGACGGTGAAGGACCTTGAACTTTTTTGCTGAGGACCTTGGGCTTCATCCTGCATGAGATGCAGAGTTTTAAGAGAACCAGTTTTAAGTACTGAAGCAGGGGCATGCCATGGTCATATCTGTGCCTTAATGCATCCCTCTGTCTGGCGAGGGATAGTGGGGGAGAGGCTGAAGGCAGGGAGATCCATTAGGGGTTGGAATCTAGGACTGGAATGCAGCAATGACGGTGCAGGGAGAAACCGTGGGGAATTTACTAGATCCAACTGATCAACCCTGGTGCTGGCTGGAGGTGAGGAAGAAAAGGAACGGAGATCTATGCTCAGGTTTCTGGCCCAAGTAACTGGCTAGGTGCTGATGTGGTATATAGAAATAGGGACTGAATAGGAATCAGATAGGGAGAAAGGAAGAGTGCAGTTCTGGACACTTGAGCTCTGACGTGCTCGAGGAATATCCAGAGGGGACTGCCTTGTAATGACACAGATATAATGCTGAGAGAAAACTCTGGGTCAGTGGGATAGATTCAAATCATCACGAAGGTCAGGTGTGGTCTATGCCAAGTGCATGGCTGAACTTGCCCAACAAGAAAGAGAAAGTCAAGCACACAGCCTGAGAGATGCTCATCTGTGGTAGACTGTGTTACTGTTCAGCAAATATCCACCCCCTTCCTGTGAGAGGCATAGTCTTCCCTGCCCCACTGAGGCTGAGGTTGACTGTGTGACTTGTGAGCAGATGCAACGCTTGCATGGCTGGCTTGGCCCCTGGTGCTCTTTTCTCCCACTCTAAAAAAAACAAGCCAGAGGAAAAAAAATTAAAAACATGCCAGGCAGCTTCTGCCTCTCAGCCTGAGCCCCGGCAGGGGAGACCCACAGAGCAGGTTCAAACTACACTCTGAAGCAGAACTGTCCAGTTGACTGTGGACATGTGAGTGAGAAAGAAACAGCTTTTATTATAAGCCACTGAAACATGGGGGCTCTTTGTTATGTAACATTGGATCAGCAATAGCCTGACTAATAAAATTTTAAGAGGAGGCTGGAGAAAAAGGAATCTTCAAAGGATAACAGAAGAGTCAGAGGGGAAGGAAGGAAATCAGGCGAGAGCTGGGGTCCTGAAACTGTGGTAGGAGCGGGTTTCAGGAGCATTAGCATCGCTGATGCCCTGAGGTCCACACTGTGGGCACCAAGCCCTCATGTCTTCTTCCTCACAGGTTATGCTTGGGGCACCTAAGCTACCCTTTCCGCTTGAATCTAAATTCTAGATGTTGATGGCTCTCCAAGCTACATCTTTGGGGCAGACTGGTCTCCCGGGCTCCAGACTCAGTATCTACCTGTCTCCTGGATATCTCCATCTGAACAGCCGATGGGCTTTTCAAACTTATCACATGACCTCTTCACACTCCCCACCCACAGACCTGCTCCACCTCAGGGGGCTCCCAGACTGGCAGACCCGTCACCCACACCAGAAGCTGGGGAGTCCTCTTAGCGTCCTTACATCCTTTCAGCTACCGAGCCCCGGAAATTCTCACCCTTCAGCTTCTTCCCACCTAGCCAGCTCTAGCACCCTTCACTGCAGCTGCCGCTGGCCCATCACTGAACTCCACCCTTGGTTTTTCCACAATGGCCCCCTGAGTGCTCTTTCTGAAGAACCAATAGGTCATCCCCTGGTTAAAGCTCCTATCAGCAGACAAAGACCAAACTTCTTAGCAGGACACCCAAGGCCCTGAAGAGTCCAGCCTCAGCGGAATGAAATAATTAATTATGCTGTCCCTTCTGTCAGAAACATGTCCCACACCTGCCCCCCACCGCCTAACTCCTACTTAAACTTGGCCTCCTCCAGACAGCTTTCCCTGACCACCTCCCACTCCATTCTACCCCACCACCACTGGGTTAATTTAAACCTTCCCCCTTTTTCAGTGCCTCCCTGAAGCCTCATGATATCCTGCATTGTACCCCTCTTGTGCCTCATCGGTCTCACCCTAGTTTTTCTTTTTCCCTCTTTTTTTTTATTGTGGTAAATATACATAATTTTTTTTTTTTTTTTACCAATTTTAAACATACAGTTTAGTGGCATTAAGTGTATTCATATTGTAGTGTAACCATCAGCACCAAAACTTTTTCATCTTCCCCAAACAAAACTCTGTACCCATTAGATACTAACTCCCCGTCTTTCCTTCATCAACTCTGGCAACCACTGTTCTAATTTCCATCTCTCTGAATTTGACTATTCCAGGTACCTCATATGAGTGGATTCATACAACATTTTGTGTCCTTTTGTGTCTGCTTATTTCATATAGCATAGCATAATGTCTTTAAGGTTCATCCATGTGGCAGACATGTCAGATTTTTGCATTCCTTTTTCAAGGCTGAATAATATTCCATTGATTGGATATACCATATTTGTTTTTCCATTCATCTATTGATGGACATTTGAGTTGATTCCATCTTTCAGCTATTCGGAATAATGCTGCTATGATCATCAGTATACAAATATCTGTTTGAATCCCACTTTCAGTTTTTTGGGGTCTATACCTAGAGATGGAATTGGTGGGTTACATGGTAATTCTACGTGCAACTTTTTGAGGAATCACCATCCTGTTTTCCATAGTGGCTGTGCAGCTTTACATTCCCACCAATGGTGCCCAGGAGTTCCAATTTCTCTGTATGCTTGCCAATACTTGCTTTTTTCTTTGTTTCTTTCTTATTCCATAGCTGCCATCATGATGAGTGTGAAAGTGGTCAGCCCATTTTCACTCCAGCCATTGCTACAGGCATGGCAACCCACTCCAGTATTCTAGCCTGGAGAATCTCATGGACAGAGAAGCCTGGTGGGTTATAGTCCATAGGGTCGCAAAGAGTCAGATGATGACCTAAGTGACTTAGCTCAGACGCATTGCTATGGTAACACCCTATCTGAAACATTACCCCGCAGTACCTCTCCTTAGCTGTGGGAAAGAGCTCTTGTTTTCTGCTCTGGGGATTCTCTGATATCATGGCAAGGGACACCTGCAGAAGGGCTGGGCATTCTTCTCCTGCCATGAGGACCAGCTAGCAATAACTCCACCTGGTAGCTTCCGCCCTGCTGAAGAGACTTGCCTTCCCAGCCTGGAACATTCTCCCTTTAGGAGTTCACTCTCACACATCCTTTAGAATTCAAACATCACCTCCACAGAGAAGGCCTCCTTGACCACCACACCTTCCCCTATGGGATCATCCTCTCCTTGGTCCAGTTCATCAGAACATGTTTACCTGTGTGCCTACAAAATTAACCTCATCTTTCCTGCTGGGCTGTAAACTTCACACAGAAGGAGATTATCTATATTCTTAGCAACTACTGTGATGCCCAGTCCATGCCAGATGTTCAGGAAGCCTTTGCTAAGTGAATTATTTTATTCAACATTTAACACATTTTTATTGAGTACCAGCTCTAAAAGTGAGGATAAAACTCCCACCCACAGTGCTTAAATTCTAATGAGGGAAATAGGTAAGAAAAAAATAAACAAACATATGTCAGGTGGTAATGGTTGCTATGGAGAAAAATAGAACAGGATAAGGGGGGAGCAGGTGCCATTCCATAGAGGTCCATTAGGGAGGGTTCTGGTGATGTCTGATCAGAGACCTGGGGGGAGTGAAGGAATAAGGGGAAGCCTTTATTTGGAAGAAAGTGTTCCAGGCAAAGGGAATAGCAGGAGCAAAGATGTGGCAGGTGAATGAAAACAGAGGGATGTTGGCCCAAGGCAGGATGGAGGAGGCAAGAGGGGAACACTCTCCTGGGACTGAACACAGCAGAAAGCTTTATGGAGCCTTCTCCTTGAGTTCACGGGATTGAACTCCAGGCCAGGCACTCTGGACAGGAGGTGGAGTAGGTGCAGCAGGAACCGAGGAAGGACCAGAACGTCACCATCCTGGCCCCAGCCCGCCCTGGCATGACCTTGCTTCGTATATTCTTGTACTTCCAAGTGTCCCTGGCTCAAGGCTCAGCACATAGTAGGTACTTTCCAGACAGAACTAAACCTATCCAAAAAATTGCCTAAAACCCATTTTGCTACAGGTTGGCTCAGGACAAGTTTATGTCCTTCAGAAGATGTTGTAAAAACACACTTGATTTTTAAACTTAAATCCTTTTCCTTCTTCCTGAGCACCTCTTTGTTTGCTGACTCTGCTAGGCTAATAACATCAGGAGTAATCATCATTTTCCATTTACAAAATGTTTCCCCAATTACTGTCTCTGAGGAACCTCCACACAACCATCAGAGTAGTGGCTCTCCATTGTCCAAAGGTGTCAGAACTGGGGGCTCTGCCAGTGTTGACTGACAGCCCAGCAAGTGACTCCCCATCAGTTCCCTCATTTAACATCCTCATTTCACACACAGACTCAGAGAGGGGACAATCACCTGCCCAAAGTCTATCAGCAAAGCCCTGAGCCAGGTCCCTTGGACCTGGAGTTTGCACTGCTCCCATGGAGGCCCCCAAAGCCCTTGGGGAAACTTCTGCTAAAAAACTGGGGTGGATCAGTCTGGGTAGGAGCCTTGCTGGGCAGAGTAGTCCAAGGAATAGACCAGAGGTGCCTCCTCGAAATTCCAGGACCTAGTGAGCAGGAGGGGGATGGGCTGCAGGCCCAGCATCCGTTTGAACATCCGAGTAGGGGGGGTTGGAGGAACAGCGGGGCAGCCCCCAGCCTCTCAGCAGTTGTGGGGAACATAGATATAGAGCTGCAAACCTCTGGCATCTTTGGCAAGCACAACCATCAGGGTTGAGCCCACGGGCCTGAAGTCTCTTTCCTTTAAGTGCCAACTTCTGGAGGCCTGGCTCCCACCAACCTGATCCTAGAGCCCAGAATTTCTGCCCTCTAGTTTCTGGCAGCTGAGTAAAGGAGTGGCCATCCTAGCCTAAGCTGGGAATCCACCTCTCCTTCCCCTCTTCCACCCCACCTGCTTGTTCTTCCACATTCTGGTAACTCAGTTACTCACTTGTCCTATTCTTTTCACCACTGTGGCTGGGTACTGGAGGTCCACAGGGGAATGAAGATCATCCCCTGACTGTGAGGAGAGGTAATCACTTTCCTGTGGGGCCAATGCACATTGACCACACTCATGCACAGTGGCCAACCAAATGGTCATGGTCAGAGAGAAGCAGAGGGGCAGCCAACCAAAGGTCATGGTTAAGGAGAGGCAGAGGGGCTTCCAGGGAACCTCTGGCCCAGACCAGGAGCTCCCAGAGGGCATCCTGGGAAGGCTTTCCAAGACGGAATTTTAGAATATTAGGAGTTTGTAACAGGAAAATGCTTGGGGGCAGAGCAGTGTAAGCTCCGTGGAATTTTGCCTGGTTTATTATCCACTGCCTAGAACAGTGCTCAGTACATAGATGCTCAATAAATATGTCCTAAATGAAAAGAAAGAAGGGAAAGAAAGAGGGAAGAAAGGAGGGAGGGAGGAATAGAGAGCGAGGAAGAAAGAAGAAGCCTAGGGTGGATATGTAAAATAGCTCAGTGTATTCTGGGAACCGAAAGTACAGTACTTCCAAGCTGTTGTAGTTTAGGTGGTGGGGCGAAGCTGGAGGTGTGGTCCTATCTAATCTTACTGTTGGTGGTGTCCATTTCTTATTTCCTTACCTACCCCGGAGTGACTTTGGGGAATGGGATCACTTTTTCCTCTCTTGCTCCTTGTAGCCCCTGGTGTGTGCATGGAGTGTTAACTGTACACAGGTATTGCACCTGGGCTGGGTGCTGGAGACACAGATGACTCAGAGTTGGTTCCTTCCCACTCCCCCACCACCACCTCTGGCTGGGGAGACAGACAGTAAACAAAAGGCTACAACAATGGGCAGAATGAACAGAGAGCTACTGGAGGTTAAGCAAAAAACTAGACCAAGCAGAGGGTTAAAGGGATGGGTTTTACTTTGGGAGTGAAAAACAGGGAAGTTTTCATGGAGGAGGCACTGGAGGGGATGTAAGCCTTAAAGAATGATCAAAGAAGAGGGGTGGGGTCGGAGACACTCCAGGCAGAGAGACCAGGCCAGAGGAGGTGGTGGAAGACGGTGGCGGGGAAGGTCCATTGGGAGATATTAGGAGATCCAACAGAGAAAAGTAGCCTGGGGGAATGGATGGAGGACCTAAGTGAAGAGAGCCATTGCTCCCAAATTTCCAAGTTCTGCCCACCTGTCATGTTAGTCCCTCAGCTGTTCTACAGAGACAGTGCCATTCCTGGGTAGGTTGTTTGCTTCTGATCTGACTGCATTCTGGGTTATTGTGCTGGGGCTGCTGAGTGGTCCTGCTTCCTGCGAACCCATCAGTTTCCCTCTCTCCAGCAGGCTGGGAGGCTATGGCACCCGCCTTTCTCTATCTGCCTGGGCCCTCCTACTATTTCTTTTAGGTTCACCACCAACCTACCAACATTCTTTGTCAAGTTTCAGGGAAGGGCAGACCACAGGGACAGAGAGCCTGGCACAGGTTCCTCAAATGCATGCCACACCTGTTCTGGAAGGAGGTACTCGTCCTTTTTTTCAGGGTGGGGTGTGAGGAAAGAAAACTATAGAAAGGAAATCTTACGGTCATAGAACATCAGACTCTAAAGAGATATTAAAGATCCCCCTTTCCCATTTGACAGATGAGGAAAATGATACACAGATATACCTGTGTTGCAACCCTGACTCTGACAAAGCATGGCCAACTTGATAGACAGGGCCAGAGAAGGGCAGTATTTTCCTTGAGCCAGGACCTAACCAACACTCATGATACTCATAATATGTGGGCCTTGCAGACCCAAGATGAGTCAGGCTTCTTGTGAGTCAGTCTGTTGACAAGCCATTCCTGGCCATTCCTAGCCCATCAAAAATAGAAGTTCAGGGGAAGGGTATGAGCAGGACAATTTAATTAGTGTGGGCTCTAAGGTACCTTAAGTTAGCCCTATTAAATTAAACCGCCTGGGGGAAAAATAACTGTAATTATTTCCTTCTCTTCCCTATCGTTGTATTTCAACTCCCTCCCAACCTCCATGCTTCCCTCATTCACAAAACAACCTTTAAACTAGGAGCTAGCACGCAGACAACCAGAGACTAGGAGTGTTTCCCTTTTTCTGCCTCCTTTCCCTGCAAGCTCTATGTCCCAGCAGAGAACAGAGTGCGTCCAGAGGCATTGGTAGGGCCTGGCTGTATTCTAATTTAAGGAAGCTGTTATACTGAGTAGAACATTATTCCAAAAATGCACCCAGAGTCTCCTTCCTGAACCAATGCCGTCTGTTTGCTGCAGGGGCATTTCTTTTTAAAGCCCCTTCTTCTCTCGTCGACAAATCAAAATAAGCAAACTTTAATGGTAGTGAATTATCCCTTATTTTGTTGATTCTAGTTCTGAGTTTTCCTACTTGAAACGTGTTTTCCCCAGGACACTGACCTATCCTTTAATTGTTTGGTGCGAGGCATGTTAGGGGGAGGGGCGTTACTTGTTTATTGGAACAGCGCAGTTAAAAAAAAAAAAAAAATCAACCTAGGCTAACAGTTTCAAGGCTCCCCTAAAGATGTATCCAAACAGGCAGCCAATCAGCGCTTACACAGCTTTTTCTGCTTGACTCTTTTAAAGAGACAGTGTTTTATCACATTTAAAGAGAACCGCGCTCTAAAAACAGTCTGAAAATGGGGGAGTCTTGCCCTGTTTGGTTGGTTTCTCGTCATAAGAGTGTCTAATGAGGGACACTCAGTGTGTCCTCGGGTTCTCGGCGTGGGCAAAAAGGAGTCAGGAGCAAATAGCTGGGTCACTCTGCCAGCCCCCCTCAATTTCCCATTGTACACCTGGGTCACTGACAATGGAAGCTTCCCCTCCCCCCACGCCTGGCTCTCGTACCCGACTCCCCAATTTAGCTCCATTTATTTGAAGTTTGCAGATTTCTGTGGCGCGCATTCCGCGCAGCGGGGCGCCCAGGTGACAACCCCATCTACCCTAGAATGGCACCATCTCTCCCGGAGAAGCCGAGGGGCTAACTTGCTAGGGCGGGCAGACCTTGGAAATTTGGGAGCAATCACTCTCCCTTCTCTTAGCCCAAGTCCTCAGTCCCTTCCCAGGTTCCCCAAAGCAGGCCAAGGGCCATTTTCGCGCAACTCCACTTTGGGGTTTTCCAAAGTATTTTAATGATCTAGTAAAGGAGCAGCCGCGCGCCTCGGCGCCGGCTCGAGCCGCCCAGCTCTCAGCGTGGAGCCCCGGGCCCGGCGCTCCGAAGCCAGACTAGGCGAAAGGGAGGACCACGGGCGGGGCGGCCAAGGGTGGGGGCGAGTAGGAGTCTGGGGAGGGGGTCGGGGTCGGAGCCCACGGGAAGGGCAGGCGAGGGGGAGGGGGAGATCAGGGCTGGGCTGGCGCGGGCTGAGGCGGGGGGAGGTGAGGGGCAGATAAGGGAGAGAGACGTGGCGGGAGGGAGCCGGTGCTCGGCTCAGGGGTCCGCGCCCCCTCCCCTCCGACTATGCCGCATCGCCCCCCGCCCCCCACCCGCTCCCCAGCGGTCCACGCCGCGGAGACCGCGGGTCGGACCCCCTCTTCGCGGGTGCCAGGAGACTAGAGTTCCCCCGTCTCGATTCGCGTCCTCTCCCTACATCTAGAGAAAACAGAGGCTCGCGCCCCCGGACACCCCCAGTTCGCCCGCAAGCGCAGGGACAGCGGCTCCTCGGTGGCGGCCTCAGCGGGGACTGCCGCGGCCGGGCGCTGACAGGGCGTCCCTCCCGGGCCGCCCTGGGCCCGCCCCCGCGCCCAGATTGGCCGAGGCGCCAATCAATCGCGGGACGTTGACGCCCGCCTCGATCCCTCGCCGGGGTAGCCACGTTCGGTTGAGCTCCAAGTAGACCAGCGGCAGCGGCGGCGGCGGCAGCGGTGCAGGAGGCGCAGAGGGCGGCGCAGGCGGAGCCGGGCGGGCGGGCGCGCGAGCGAGCCAGCGGGCAGCCGGGCCGGCGGGCGAGCGGCGGCGGCGGCGGCACCGGCACTCCAGGCCCAGCCGGCGCGGGAGGAGTTCCAGGGCAATGGGGCCGCGGCCGGGGCTGACGCTTTGACAGCTGGAAAGAGCGCGGAGCCAGCGCCTGGGGGGGAGGGAGGGGAACGCGGCGAGGAGAGCGCGAGCGAGTGTGCGAGCGAGCGCCTGGGAGGGGGCCGGGAGCGAGGGGGCAGCTCGGGAGCAGCCGGAGCGGTAGCGGCGGCGGCGGTGAGGAGGCTCGGCGTCCTCTTCTCTGCAAACCATGTTTGCCAAAGGCAAAGGCTCGGCGGTGCCCTCGGACGGGCAGGCTCGGGAAAAGTAAGCCCTATTTTCCAAGTGGCGGCCGCGCCGCCGCCGGGCTGCGGGCGGGTGGTGGGAGGCAGGTGGGCGGGCGGGGGCTGCTGCGCTCCGGGCCCCGGCGCCGCCAGCCTGGCCCCTTCCCGAGGCCGCGGCGGGCGGCGTGGGAGAGCCCATTGTTGGGAGCCGGCTGAGGTTGGGGCGTCGGGGGGAGCCGCCGGGGAGGGGACACTTGGTGGCCCCGGGGCGTGCCGGGCGCGGGGGCCCGCGGAGAGGGGTGGGCGAGGTCCTGCGAGCCGGCCGGGGCATCCGCCCCGGCCGGGGAGCTCGCGGCGGTGACCGCACTTTGCCCACCGGGCGCGAGCAGGGGGCGCGTGGCTTCTGCAGCCCCGAAGGCTCCTTTTGTCCGCCCGCGGCTTGAGGAGTGCGTGCCGGGGGCTTTGTTCGGCCGGGAGTGCTCTGCCTTCCTTGCCCTCGGCCTCACCGCCGGCCCCGCGCCCTCCGGGGCGCCGGGCTGGGCAGGGACGGCGGCGCCGGCTTGGCCCTAGATTGGGGGACAGTTGTTTTGGGAGGAGGTGGTGAGGGCCGCCCTTTGGTGCCCTCTCCAGAGCGCGCGGAGCACCCCGGAGTCCAGGACTGAGTCTCCCCGGACCCTCAAAACTGGGTAGAGGGTGGGTTGGTGGCAAGGAGTAGGTCGGGAAAAGAAGCGAGGCTCTGGGGTCGGGCGGTTTGCGAGTTTGAGAGACCTAGGTGGGTTTGGTCCCGACGCTACTTGGAAGTTCAAGTTCGGGGGCTGCTCTGCAGCCCCCGCGGCTTGAAGTAAACGCGTCTCCTGGTACCCACCCCCTAACTGCTCGCACCCTTGGCCCAGGCAGGACCGAGCTAGCTGCTCACCTCTGGTCGGGGCCACAGTGGGACAGCACGGACAGGGCTGGAAGCCGGCTGGCACGGTCCAGGAGCGAGCACCCAGTGTGATCTGACGCCTTCCCTCTCTCTCTGTGCCCCCTGCCCACTTTCCAGGTTAGCTTTATATGTCTACGAATATTTACTGCATGTAGGAGCACAGAAATCTGCACAGACCTTCTTATCGGAGGTGAGTGGAACTCCCCCAATCATCCAGTTTCTTGACACCCCCTCCTCCCCATCGTTCTTAAAGCCTTTGTTTTCTGGAGCAGCCACTGTGGCCACCATTTTGAATTTTTATCACCTTTTGGCATTTATTGTTAGTTGGTCTTCACAGCCTTTTGGCTCCGGGAAGCCCCCAGCCCACCCCTTCCTTCTGCTGCCCTGATCTGTCTCTGTTCCCTCCGTTCTAGATTCGATGGGAAAAAAACATCACGTTGGGAGAACCGCCTGGGTTTTTGCACTCGTGGTGGTGGTAAGTTTGTGATAGTTTTGTGTGTGTGTGTTTGTTTTCTTCTGAGCCCCCCGGGGTCCAAGTGAACAAAGACAGGGGGTCTGGAGCAGGCTCCCTCTGCTTTAGTCCTCAGCATTGTAGAGAGCAGGACGCCTCTGGGCCCTCAGACCAGGACTGGCAGAGAAGGGAAAGGGCAGAAGAGGTCGATGCCTAAAGTTTCTGCCTCCTCTTTTCCCAGTGGTGAGAACCTACTAATCGTGCCTGGTGTTGCAATAGAACTGCCTTACTTTTACATCTCACTCTGAAGCAGTAAGCATGGGCTTGGAAAAAACCTGGAAGGATTTTTGTCAATTCTGCATGCTGCTTTAATTAGAGGGAGTGGGGGTGGGGCAGGACCCGTGGCGGGGATACCAGGTCTGTTTTACAACTGGCCTGTCCCTTCCTTTTTCTCCTATAAGCTCGAAACGTTGAGAGAAAGATCCAGGGGGACCTTTTCCAGGCACCCTGAGAAAGAGCAAGACGAGGCTGCCACTTCCTCTAAAGATACTGATTCAGACTGACTGGATGTTCCTGCCCCCAAACCCCCACCCCTCTAAATAGCCCTAAAACCTCCAGGTTTCATTTTATTGAGACCTGGCAAATGCCTGTCCTTGGTAGTTGGGGGCTGTTTCTGTGACCCTCTCCCAGGCCCCTGGGCCTGCCTGCTTGGGACCACCAGAGATCTGCTCCTGGTTTGCAGTCCCCCAGGAGGGAGGCTTAGGTTTAGCTGGAGCAGTTGCTTTGAGTATAAGACTTGGGTGTTTTGTGGGACCGATTGGTGGAGTCTTTGACATCTTTTTCAAAAGGAAAAGAGAGCAGAGTGGCTTTTGATATTTTGCTGGAGTTCAGTGCCCCATCTTGGGATCTTACCACATTTACCTGACCGCCAGCTCGGGTTACTGTTTCAAGTGTCTTTGAGATGCAGGGGGATGAAGTGTCTGTTCTAACTTGCTGCAGAGAAGATGAGTTTTTAATTACTTCTGCCAACCTCGCAACTGCAGAGTTGGAGGCGTTTGGTGTGGTGTAAGGATTCTACCTGTAGGAGTGGGTGGCCAGTCTTCTGTGCTTTTGTTTTCTGAGAGGAGTTGTGTGGTTGAGGCTGGCCGGTCCGGCCACCACGGACTTTGCAGAAACTTAGGCTTATGAGTAAAAATTACTCAGAAGGGGCTAGGGAGTTTGTCGTGTTAGAAATGTAGCATGTAGAGGAAGTTAATCAAATGTGTGCAGCCTCAGAGCACAGAAAGGAATGTTCTGCTGTTAGTAGGAGTAGAATGTCCTCCCTCTGCAGTTAGTAAAAGTTCCCGATTATCCTGTTCTGCGCTTAATCACTGCCTCCCCCTGCCCACCCCCCGCCCCCCACACACATACACAACTTCTCCAACCTTATCTCTGCCCTGGGAACTAGAGTGTGTCGTGCCGGGCTCCGGCAGTGGGGACTCTGTGATTTGACACCGAGCAGATGACTGCAGCCTTTGGAGTGGGAGGAAGCGGTGGAGCAGATCTGAAGAGGGCCAGGCTGCGTTCCTCGCGCACCTGGAGTGAGATGCTTGTCCGCTGACAGACAGAACTGGCAGTTGAGATGGTTTCTTCTGGGCTGGCTGTTTGTGATGACGACAGGAGCGCTGGTCCAGGAGTCAGACCTCCGCTCTGGTGCACACTTTACCCTTCAAGCGGGTTCCCATCCCTGGGCCTCGGGCTCTTGACCTGGAGAGGGTTTCTAAGGCTGCTTGTTGATACCACTGACGACCTCATGTTTGTATAGGGTTTTATTGGTTGACAAAGGATTTGTCTGTCTGTTTTCACATAATGCAAAGCGTTGGGGTGACCATACAGAAATCACAGAGGGGAGTTAGGCAGGGAAATCTCCCCCCTAACCCTGCTTTTGCTGGACAAGTGGCTGTCTGAGGGTGGGGGTGGGCTTTATATTAATGTGGAAAAACAAGATACTTGGTCATCCATAACCTCACCTTTGGGTGATGGATTTATGTTCTTTGATGGGCAGGGGAACAATGGTTTTTATATAGGAATGCCTTGGGGGAGGGCCTAGGTGAGAGTGCGGGTGAGCTGGCAGGGGTCCGTGGGTGGCCAGCCCCAACCACACAACTCCTCTCAGAAAACAAAAGCTCAGAAGACCCGCCACCCACTCCTATAGGTAGAATCCTTACACCACACCAAACGCCTCCAGGGTATGGGCTCTGGGTTAAGAACCTGGAGGCTCTTTTTATTGCCAGAGTCACCCAGGTTTCTGTGTATATGAATCATAGTCTTGACTTTGACAATTTAATCTTTTAATGAAATGCAGCCATTTTGGGTGGAGGTGGGGGTGTTAATAGGAGCACAGATGAGACGGGCATGGATTTGCATCCGGATTCCTCCGTGTCCTCCCTGGGCATCCGTGGGTGTGTTGTACTAATGGGCTTGAGCCTTAGTTGCCCTGTGTATAAAGTGGGAATAAAATCACCCACCTTACAGCTCTTGGGGGTTACAAGCAGTGTCATGGGCATGCACATAGTAGGTGCTTGAAGGGTGAGAACTATTGCTCTTACTACAAATGCCAGGCTGTCGAAAAAGGTTGGGTCCATTTTGTTTTGTAGACTGAGTTTGCCCAATGAAGACTGAAAAGGTGGAACTGAGCCTTGGGGAGACCTGGTGCTGTTAGTACCATGCATTGAACACTTGCCATTGGGCACACAAGTAATAATTAGTAACTTGATCTTATTTTATTTTTCGACTTGCAGTGTATTTTGGGACCTTTACTGTGCAGCTCCTGAAAGGCGAGACACTTGTGAACATTCAAGTGAAGCAAAAGCCTTTCATGATTACGTGAGTAACAAATTTTTAATCCTGGCAATAATTACAGGGTTGGATAGCTTGAACTTCTTTAGTACCAAAAGCAAATACACAGCCGGTTGGCAGTGGTCTTTGTTTTCTCCTTGCCTTTCTTTCTGTCCTGCCCACCTCCCTGCTGTCCTCGCCCCGTACCCTCCTCCAGCAGCTGTCTAACTTGGTAAACGGTATTTCATAATGTTGTAATTATGGAAAAGAGCATAGACACCTATCTGGAGCATTAAATGGCCTTGTGCAGGGCTCAGCCCTGTGCGGTTTATGTTCTGATTGAGCAGTCTGCTGGGGGATGGGGGTGACCAACCCTCTTTGGTGCGGGTTTGTGAAAAAGTTGACCACAGTCAAGAAAAATAAAAAGCAGATATGAAACTTTTGTTTTGGAGTAGAAGGTGTGTTTTGAGTGAGATTTTGGTGAAATAGATTCTTAGGTTACTTTCCACAGAGTGATCTTTCAGATTATGTTTTTGGCCGGTGGGGGTGGGGTGTGTGTGTGTGCGTGCGTGTGCGTGCGTGCGTGCACATTCAGAGATGCAATGGCAACCCACTTCAGTGTTCTTGCCTGGAGAATCCCAGGGACGGGGAACCTGGTGGGCTGCTGTCTATGGGGTCGCACAGAGTCGAACACAACTTAGCAGCAGCAGTGTGTGCACATTGTGTGTTTGTGAGTGGGGGCCTTGTGTTGTGTCCACCAAGACGTATACTTTGAGGTCCTTGGCTGATGCGTAATACTGTGTTCAAAATGTTCTCGTGAAGAAAGTTTGATCACATTGTATAGTGCTTTCTACTCTATCAATCCCTCTCCCTGGGTAAGTTTCTTAAGAGTTATAAAATGCATATAAGAGAGAGATCTACTGCCTGTCCATTTCCCACTGAGCCCCCCCTTAAAAAAAATTGGACTCCAATTGGGGTGGAGTCAGATTTTTGACTGTTTCGGGTGAAGCAGGTTAGGGTCTTCTGGAGGTGAGTGGAATGGAAGGGGAAGGGTCTGAAGATCTTCCCAGCCTCCTTTGCTTCTTGTTGGTCTTGTAGAAAGTTAAGTGTTTGTGTGTGTGTGTGTGTGTCTAATGTGTGTGCACACATGTGCACTCAAGAGGTGGGTTATTTGATTTTCCACTTGTGCTTGAGGTGGGGAGGAATGGTCCCTTGAGCTCCAGGACACAGAAGTTGGTTTTTTGAATGTCATCAGGGACCACCCACTTGGCCAGGCCATGTTCATTCCCTGCGTGCAGTTTGAAACTGGCCTGGGAGGCCAGAACCCGTTTGGTTGAGTTTCACAAGTGGTGAAGTCCCATGCCCTGAGTATCTTTGTGGTGAAAATGTCTCTGTGTAGTATGAGGACTTAGAGATGCCGCTGGAGGCTCCCTGATTTTGAGAATATTCAATGTGATGAAATTTTGCTGACTGTGAAGTTAATGCTCCTGGGTGTGGGATGCTGAGGAGATTGACCAGTTCTTGTGCCCTCTCCAGGGCTTAAGGAGAGAAGCTGGCAAATGGTACTTATGACCTGGTGAACCTTTAGTAATAAAAGGTGAGAGGGCTGGTTCACTTGTGATGTGGTTCTTCTGGGAAAATTGGTGGTGGTGATCATAGGGTTTCCTGAGCTGGAGGCTGGAGGATGGGGGCGGAGGCCAAGAGTTACATTAGCCATATAAAAATACTTGGGGAATTTGACCTTTCTATTAGTAAAAATTGTGTGTGTGTGTGTGTGTGTGTTGTGTGTTTAAACCTTTGGACAGCCAGTTCCTCTGTGGCCTGTATTTAACGGCTATGCAGATGGTTCCACCTTAGAGTAGGGATTGGTGGAGATTCCTATTTCAAGTTACTCTCTTGATGTAGGATGTCTGTGCTGTCTTTTAGAGAAGTTAGTGATTTTTAACTAAGTTTAGCTCCCTAGTAAATAACGTAAGATTCTTTAGCAGTTTGTGGTTTGGTCTGCTGTCTTAAAACAGTATGTCTGGCAGTGAAAGTTTGCATGGGTAATTTGTTGAGGGAGGGCAGCAGAATTGTGTAGAGATTGCTGAAGTTGGTGTAGACCTTTAGAAAATGCTAGCAAGAACTGAAGTCACAGGGGTTGAGGCCCAGGATTCACAGATCTTGGGATCCTTTCTTCTGGATTGGGATCCACTTGGTGTGATGTGACCTGAGAGTCAGGTCATGTGAGAGGAGGGCTGGAGTGATGAATGGGGGATGGGAACGGACGGACCATCTTTATTGTGAAAGAGTTAAGGGAGGGTGGGCATTGAGTTGCAGAGATGGCAGAGGAGCAATGGGAATTTTAAAAAGTATTTAAGAAACTGATGAAAAGGAACCCTCCCTCTTTTCTGTGTCCTTCTCAGATCTTCATGTGGTCTCTCCAGTCCCACAGCTACCATCTTCTTTGCCCTAACTCCTTCCAGCTAGAGTTACTGCTGTAACCTCTTCCTGGGCTCCCTTCCTCTTAGCTGGAGTGAGTGCCTCTCTTATCCATCATAGCACTTTTTAGCTTCTTTGTGGAGGTCTTCGGTGGTAGTTTGCTGCATGCACACTCTGATCACTTCTTTGTCTCAGTGTCTGTACAAACCACCTGTCCAAAGCCTTTGTTGATGGCTTTCGACGTGCTGGGCCCCTGTCCTGGTGCTCTAGGTTCAAGCTCTCGTTTCAAGCTGCCAGTGGCCTGGGAGAGAAGGCATGTTGTTAACTCTGTTTTGCAGATAAAGAAACCGAGGCACAGAATGGTTATTATAGCTGTAACAATTAGGATCCAAACACAGGTCATAAGTGACTCCAGAATCTGTGTTCCTAATGCTGCCAAGACTTGGCCCCAAAGGTCCACGGCAGATGTATTTGCACCTATTCCGGCCAACTTCCCATTCAGGTTTGTCTTTCTAACCACAGCTTATTAATTTTTTCCATGCTAGAGCCTATTTATCTACAGTACTATTCATTTCTATAGCTCCCACAATACCTTGCACATAGTAGGCATGCATACTAAATAGATGAAGGGATTAAGGAACTGTGGGTAAGAAAAAACACCCATTTTGGGGTATTTTGGTAATCTGGGTCAGTGAGTAACCTGGTTTGGAATAGCTGGTAGAATATTGGAAGATGGTCTTTGAATGACTGGTTTTTGCTGGGCCATCTTGAATTAGGTGATTTTAATGTGGTAATGTGTGTTATCGTAAATCCTTTTTGGAAGATAAAGTAAATAAGAGTGTGTGGTAACTGGCCTTCTGTTTTCAACCAAGGGAATTCAGAGGTTTTCATGGTTTGTCCGTGAGGCTCAGGTACCTGCCTGGGCCTCAGAGGTAGTGAGTATGTGTGGGGCGCGGGTGAGAAGGGACTCCCATGGGACTGGGAAGGACCTCATTGCGGAAGATCCTGCTCTTGGCTCTCCTAGGGAAGTGAATCTGTGTTCCTGGCAGGTGGTCTCCGCTTCCTGGTGGTGGGTTAGGGTGTGGTGACCTCAAAGGTACATCTCTCTGGTCCAAGCCAGGCTACAGGGCTGGGAATGAACCAGGTGACTCAGTGGAGAGGAGATTGAAATTTTCTTTGAACTGGTGAGTTTTTATTTGAGTCATAGTCTGTTTCCGCCCCTCCACACCTGGCAGCTTCAGTTTGCTTGGCTCATTGTGTGTAAGCCAGAGTGCCCTGACGTTGACCACACATAACTCAGGGATGCGGGTTCAGTCCCTGGAATGGACTTTTCTGAGAAATTGGTTTACCTGAAGTCAGCAGAGCCCTGAGGCCACGGGAGGAGTCTCTCAGGGACCCAGCCTGCGGTTTCTTTGCTGTTCTTCTTTGGCCAGAGCAGAGGTTCTCAGATGCTGATGAAGCCCTTGGGTTCTCTTAGACACCAATGTCTGTCTGGTCCTGGCCTTTCTTGGAGTGGACACTCCCACACACCAGCTCAGTGTTGTCTGAGTTGAAGGTGTTGGAGAGCAGTGACACTCAGGTTGGTCTACTTTACATAACTCTTTATCATTGCATGGTTGTAGTTTGACTTCATAGCTGCCAGGTGATCAGGTTTTATTATTAAATCTGACCCCCACTTTACAGATGAAGAAACTGAGGCCTGGAGTTGAGATGGCTTGTCTCAGGGCATACAGCCAGGAGGTGGCAGAGCTGGGACCAGTTCCCAGTTTTTTAGATTCTACCTTCTAGCTTTTGACAACCTTCATTTGATACAGAATTCCTACAAAACAGAGGGAAGGTATTTGCATTTGACCCAAAGCGTGCCTGTGTATAGTCACTGAAGAAATAATTCAGGGGAGAATTAAAGTAAAGCCCCTGTGCGGTGAATTGCAGAGTCACGGGCAGAGATGGGACCCAGGCTCTGGGAAGGGAGTTTGTTATGTTGCAGTGGCTGTCTTGGCAGGAAAAATCCGAGAAAAGCTATGGCCTTCCCTTCCAGAAAACGCATGTATCCCCACAGAGGAGACTTTGTGCATGATTTCAGTAGGCTCATGGTTGCTGTCCCAAGCCCCATCCATCATCCCCAGTGAAGAACGTGGGGTTCAGAGTGGACGTGGAGTCCATGACCTTGGCAGGTGTTGAGCCTCAGTTTCCCTTTTTGAAGACTCTCCACCCCTTTCAGGTCAGCCTCGGTGGAGCTGGCTCTCCTACCCTTATGCACACCCCAGCAGGACTCAGCTGACCCCCACACCCTGCACCCCGCGCTGTGAGCCTGTCTCTCCAGGTGGGTTGGTTAAAGTCAAAAAGCGCCCCAGAATCCTAGGTGTGGATGGGAGCTGAGGTATTTGTGGCTCTGTGGCAGGGGTCCAGCGTCCTTGGTGGGTTTGAAATAGCAAAGTGATATTTGAGAGGGCTCTCCTTGAATGTGCTGAGCTGAGGTTCCTGCCAGGCGAGGAGTGTCCACTCGTGCCAGAACCCTTTGGGAGCAGGGGCGTGAGAGGGTGGCATCGTGGCAGGGGCAGCTCCAAGGAGCTGGGGGCGTGCTGTCCCCCGCGATAAGCCAGCCTAGCTATCTGCCCAGAAGTCTGGCAAGTTCACGGCCTTGCGTTTGGCTCTGACCCTTGGCACCCTTGTGTGGCAGATTATAAAAACAAAACATACACACAGTTGTTTCTTTCCCTGCTCTGCTTGGAGCTCAGACCGTGTTGTGGCCTTTCTTCGGGCTCCCGCCCCGTTTGTTGCAGCTCCTCTTAACCCCAGAGGCTGCCAGACTCCTCCATCGGTAGCTAATTAAACACTAAATGAGTAACTGGAATTGCTTTTTGCCAGAATCCGGGCAGTGTGGCCACCTTAATGGGTTTCAAGTGGCAGCAAGACCCCAAATTGCAAATCCTTGCCCTTTATTTCAAGGCGGGAGGTGGGGCGGGGGGAGTGGTGGGGACCCAAACAAAGTTTTTGGCAGTGGTCACTTCATTTGAACTCCAAGACCAGCCATGCGCTCCAGTCTGTGCATAATGCCATCTTTGTTAGCTAAGCCTTTGCAGACTTGGACCAAGAGTTAACTGAGTGCCAGCCACCGCTCCAAGGGAGCGGGAGACACCCAGCTCTCCCTGCAGCATCCCTTAGGCCACTTAGATTTTGCAAGGGAAGCGGGTTCTCCAGTAGGGACCTCTGGCCAGAGCTGCCTTGCCCCTTCCCTCGACCTTCCCACCTCTGTGGGTGAGTATGTGTGTGTGTGTGAGCGTGAGCTTAAGCCAGAGTGCCAAAGGGGAGGCGTGTGTGTTTGAGGGCCTGTCAGCCAAGATAACAGAAATGTTATACTAGCTGTAGCCTTTATAATAGTGTCTAGGGTTTAGAGTATTTAGAAAAATTAATCTTTTTTAGCTTGGTAATAATTCTGACCACGGCACAACTGCATTAGACGATTCACATAAACTTCTTTAATACATGTTGCTGGAAGCTTACAGCAAATAGAAATAATGATTGTTTTTGATTTGCCAGGGTAATGGGGTTTTCTGTAGTCTTGCTGAGATGAGTTTTAGGAATGTTTCTCTCCGGTGTTACGATTCCTGCACCCCGCCCCCGCCCCCCTGCTCCCCCACCTTGGACCCTGAATCCTCTGGAGTTTGAAGGGTTTGGGTTCTGACTGGTAGCTGGGATAGACACCTGAGTTCTTGTTCCTACTTTGTCATTTCCTGGCAGGGCGGACTTTTGAAGCCTTGGTGTCCCCATCTGTAGAATGGGGAAATGGTGATTCCTGGATGGGTTCGTTGTGAGGGTTCAGTATGATTGTATATGTAAAATGGTTGTCTCTCAGTGGCCAGTGCTTGATGAGTTAGTTTCCTTTCTCTTTAAGGCCCTAACGTTTTCCCCTAGAACCTTTTAATACGATGGTGATAGCAGCATATTTTTCTGGGAGAGCAAGTTGACGCTAGTGAACTGGACACTTAAGCTACCCGCTGATGCCCTCTGGTGCCCGGGCTCCTCTGGTGTGTCTTGGAGCCCTCCCTTCAATACCAGTGTCTTGTCTCCCCCCAACACCCCTGTCGGGGGCAGAACAGGCGGTCCTGGCATGGGCTGGCACTGATAAATGGTCCCCTGAGGCATCTGTGCCCCTTATCTGTGTTGGACAGAGCGGTCTTGTTCCACTCCCGTGTGTGGCTGCTGAGTTGTTAGATGGGAAAAGCTTGCAACTTGACAGGAACAGAAACCTGAATGCAAATTTGTTTCACACGCCTTGTTAGCTGGAGGGGTCTTTACTTTTCAAAGTCCATTCTCTTGATTGTGAGGTGGGTACATGGGTCATCCTTGCTCAGGCCGCCATGAGGGTGGCTGTGAAAAGGCATGGAAAACCATCCAGAAAAGGTTAACTGCGGGGGTAGTGGTGGTGGTGGTTTTGTCGCTAAGTTGTGTCCGACTCTTGCAACCCCATGGACTGTAGTCTGCCAGGCTCCTCTGTCCATGGGATTTTCCAGGCAAGAATAGCGGATTGGGTTGCCATTTCCTTCTCCAGGGGATCTACCCAACCCAGCAATCAAACCCACATCTCCTACATTGCAGGCAGTCTTTTCTGCTGAGCCACCAGGGAAGCCCAGCTGTGAGGGGCCTGCTTGTAAATGCTTGTAAGGGTGACCAGACTCGAAAGCCCTGCAGTCTTTGTCCTCTTTGGTATGTATGTTGCTCTGGCCAGCCTCGGGCTGTCTTGACTTTTGGATTGAGTGGAGTCCCTACGAAGGGCCTTAGGGAGAAGGCGAGGAAGGCATGTGTCAGCCTTTGTAGGTCCACCGGAACCTAGTTCTGGGCATGTGGGCTGCCATCTCTGTCAACTTCCTGGGAGGAGCCTGAGGTCTTGGTCAGCTGGCCCCCAGACCAGGAGCAGAAGACACATGCCAAGTTTTGAGGTGTTGATTCAGTCCAATTACTGAGTGCCTGATGTGCTCAGTGTCTAGTGGAATAGACAGATGCTGCTCAGGATGCGATAAGTGTTTAAAAAGACTTGCCCTTTGGAGAGAGCAGAGGCAAAGCATCTGGACTGGTAGTGGGAGTAGGAAAACGGTCCCGTTTCTGTGTGGTGGTCAGGAAGCATACTTCCTGTGATGTGTGTAGATGGGAGGGTTGCAGGCGGGAGGACTGGAGGTCCCATCTTACAAGGCGGTATCCTGAGGCCCAGATGAAAGATGCCGCACCTGAAGTCACCAGTAGGACTCAAACCTGTGAACTGTATCAGATTCCATGACTCTTTGCTCTGCCCTGTGCTGCCTTGCTGCACTTCCAAGCGGTGTGAACCTGGGCATCTTAATTAACCTCTCTGTGCTTCAGTTTCCTCAAGTGTGAAACGGAGTTAATAAAGTCGTACCTACCTCATGAAGTTGTTCCGAGGATTGGATGAGCTCGTGCATGCGCACACATTAAACACACACACATGCATACACGACATGTATAGTGCCTGGCACAGCGTAAGTGCCACACAGGCGTGTACGGTCATTCTTTTTTTAAATTTTGGCCCTGCCGTGCAGCTTCCGGGATCTCAGTTCCCCTAGCCGGGACTGAGCCTGGGCCGTGGCCAGTGGAAGCATCAGGCCCTGACCAGGCAGCTCCTGGTGCCGTCACTCTTACTGTCTCACTGAGGCCTGGCACGAGTTCTGGCTTTCCGATGGCCTAAAGGGAGGCAGCAGCAGGACGACGCTCGTGTGAAAGGGGTGCTCCTGGCACGCCGAACTACCTGTTGGTTGATTAGCAGTCTGGGTCCCTAGGTTGGAATCCACCTTCTTCAAGCAACCACAAGGGACTGGGAGAGGGGGTTCACACATGCAGCCTCCAAACCAGCCCTGCTGCTTGTGTGGATGAACTGCTGACTCGACGCTCCTGGCCAGCACTGGCCTGGGATGTGTAGTCAGTGCCTGTTTCTTCCTCTTGTAGCTGCTTTCCTTGCTAGACCTATCTGGAACTTCCCCTGCCCGCTCTGATCCAGGCCTGGTTTTTCTGTTTGGTACCTGAGATGGGATTTTTGCCCCCCTGCCAACCAGCCCTGCCATAGAGCAGATGCCAGCCTGGAATGTGGCTGCCTTCCCCAGCCTGCCAAGACCACCCCCAGGGGAACACTTACCCGCCCCCCCCCCCCCCGGAATTCTGTGAGTTTTACTGATTTGCTGTTTGTTGTCTGGAAATAGAGTGACGGGGGTCCCTATTTTAGATGGAAAGCTCCTGAGGCCAGGAGCCCTTATCTTCATCCCCTTTCCGCTGCCCCTGCTCTTGGGGCCTGTTGCAGTTTTGAGTAAATCCTGAGGGTGGTGAACTAGGTTCCAGACCTTGAGAAGAGAGAAGGGTTTGATCCCTTTTGTAGGGATCAAGCATGTTAAATAAATAGGCACTTTAATGGAGATGGACAAGTAGTGAATGTTAACTGTGAGTTGTGACCCATTAGTGCCTGGTGAAATCAACTTAGTAGGTCATGAACCAGCAATTAAAAGACACTGGAGCTTCCCTGGCAGTCTGGTGGTTAAGACTCCGTGCTTCTGCAGGGGGCAGAGGGGGAACAGGTTCGATCCCTCTTTGGGGAACTAAGATCTTGCATGCTGCAGCAGTGCAGCAAAACAAAACACTGAAATAAAAAAATGAAACTCCGTATCGCGACGAGTAACCATAAGCATTGTTTCAGGAAGCTTCTCTTTTTCAGCAGTTTATGGATGCCTGTAAATAAACAGGTGCCCTGGATTTTCCATGTAAAATTTGCTTTACTGTGAGTCTCAGTCTAAACTTTGAAAAGGCTGAAGTTGAACCTTGGGTGCTGTAGGTTGTGTGATTTTGGCCAAGTGGCAAGTGATGGCTGACCTCAGTGTCCTGATGGGTGATAAAGAGAGTCATTCCCACCTCCGAGGGTCCCTGGGCAAATTGATTCCCTGGCTTGCTTCTGGAGAGGTGCCTGGTGGTTCCTGGGGACCTCTGCCTTTGGTATCTGCTGCTGTGTTCTTAGTGCCTGGAGCCTGTGAGAGGTGACCAGCAGATACCTGCAGAGTGCTGAATAAGCAGTGATTCCTACTTGAAGTCTGTCACTTGTCCCTGCCGAGTGGCAGCTCCTCCTGCCTGTCTGCGGTTGAGGTGGGAGGGGGGGCTGATGGTCCCCGGCCCCCTGTGGAGGGTGTTGTCTGAACATCTGCAGGGCTCAGGCTCTGGTCGCAGCAAGAATCTGGAGAATAGGTCTCGGCATCCTGTCTGACCCAGGTTGGCCCAGCCTTCCAAATTCCCTGTCCCCTCCCGGTGACAGCTGTTTGCACAGCTCCGAGGCGGGCTTTGTGTCCCCCGTTCTTTGTGTATTTGGGTGAAGCGCCTGACATTTCACTTCTGTTTTACAGTCCTCTGACCTTAAGAAGCGCAGCTGCTCCCTGAGGCCCCTGTCTGAGGCTTTCCTCTGATCCTTCTCTCCCAGTCACAAAAGGCTGTTTGGAGAGCAGACGCTGGTGTGGCAAACCTCTCCCCAGCCCAGGATGCTGGCTTCAGCTTCATGGGTTCTTGGAATGGACAGAGCGTGGCTTTAGCCATGCTGGCCGAGGGTCACAGTTGGCTGGTGGGCGATTATTCCTATGTGCCTGCTGCATGCCTGGCCCCGTGCTGGTTGGTGATGGGACTAAAGCAGTGTCATGATAGCACACAGGATTTGGACTTCGGTAACCAGGGATCAGGTTCTGATCAGGTTCTTTCAGGTGGCCTTGGCTAAGTGATTTGGCCTCTGTGAGCCTTGGTTTATTTTGATAAGAAATGATGTGAAATGAGGCTTGTCTTTTTTTCTGCCTCTCCAGGTTTTTCTTTTTTTTGAAGTCATGTGAAAGTGAAAGTCGCTCAGTCGTGTCTGACTCTTTGTGGTCCCATGGACTGTACAGTCCATGGAGTTCTGTAGGCCAGAATAGTGGAGTGGGTAGCCTTTCCCTTCTCCAGAGGATCTTCTCAACCCAGGGATCGATCCCAGGTCTCCCGCATTGCAGGCGGATTCTTTATCAGCTGAGCTGCAAGGGAAGCCCAGGAATACTGGAGTGGATAGCCTATCCCTTCTCCAGCGGATCTTCCTGACCCAGGAATCGAACCAGATTCTCCTGCATTGCAGGTGGATTCTTTACCAACTGAGCTATCAGGGAAGCTTGGAAGCCAGGTGAGACCATATGTTAATAAAAATAGTTTGTAAATCGTGGTCTATTTTAAATGTAAACAAATCATCAAATCATAGAATGTATATCAAGAAAGAACCTCTCAATTTACGGAGAGGGAACTGAGACCTGGGATAAGGTGGTTGGTTACAAGTCTGTGGCCAGATGAGCCCCTGATTCCCGTGGCTGCCCCTGACTTTAGAAACCTCCACTGGGGAGGTTGGCACCCGCATCTGCATCTGTGCCATTCAGTAGGAGATCACAAGCCGCCTCTGGAAGATGCTGTGGGCTTGCCTTGGCTTTGGCCGTGTGGCCTGTGCTGAGGGGGCAGACAGCCCAGTGGGCAGGCCTGGTGCTGGGCGTGCGCAGGCGGCCACTCTTTTCTGCTGTCTTTTAGAAGGCTTCCAGGAGAAAATGTTATCCTCTCTCTGGAGGCTCTTCCTCTTGGCAGTGCCCACTGGTGTTACACAAGGTGGTTCTGGCCACAGCTCTGGGCGCAAGTTTCCCTGCGGGTCTCGGGGCTGCCGAGCCACTTCAAAAGGGGATTTTACAGCATGACAGGGAATTTCAGCTACCGGGTTATCTCTGAATTGGCCAATTGATGATTTCAGCAGAGCATTTCAGCGTCGGGGAAGCCAATACAATTTGAGTTAGTCGTGATGGCTGCCACTTTAAATACCGCGGTGAGTGTCCGTCAGCGACTAATGTGCCGCACAGGGCCTCGCAGAGAACCTGATCACCCCAGCGCTTCAGTCGATTCTGACCCCGAGCTACAGAAAATGAACTTAAATCTAGTGGGCTGTCGCCACGTACTTTCTTTGGCATTATTTTGCTAGCAGCATCTTTGTCAGAGGGACCTGGAAGAGAAGAGAGCGGGCACAGGTCAGTGTGTGGCTGTGCACCGCCCCCGCCCACATTTCTGGGGAGTAGGGGTCTTCCATGGGGAGTGAGCTGCTGGGGCCTGGGGTTCTTGGTGAGGGATGCGCTACTCATCTGTAGTGTTGTAGTTTAAAAATGACGACTCTCTAACGAAGGCAACTAGTGTTTATTGAGCACTTACTATGTGCCCCCCCCCTTTTTTTTTTTAGTGTTCTTATTCAGTTCCCACCTTGTTCAGGCTGGCTAAGGGGCAGGATATTCTTCCCATTTCATGAAGGAGGAACTCATAACAGCAAGCAATGATTGCTTGCTAACTGTGTGGTCAGGCACCTTTCTAAGTGCTTTGGGTCTTCCTCAAGGCAGCCCCCCTGGGCTAAGTTCTGTTTTTATTCCTCTTTTGTAGAAGAGGAAACTGAGGCACTTGGATTCAGGAATGCTGAAAGTGAAAGTCTCTCAGTAGTGCTCAACTCTTTGTGAGCCCGTGGACTATGCAGTCCATGGACTTCTCCAGGGGCCAGAATACTGGAGTAGGTAGCCTTTCCCTTCTCCAGGGGATCTTCCTAACGCAGGGATCGAACCCAGGTCTCCTGCATTGCGGATGGATTCTACCAGCTGAGCCACCAGGTTGGTTTGGTTGAAGGAGGACTTAAACTGCAGTGCTCTTCACCACTGTACCACAGTGTCGCCCTGAGAATTAACACCAGGTTTGGCTTCTTTGCTGTGTAAGTGATTAGTGACCCATTGCCTAGCTCTGGTGGGTCCAGGTGGCAGGACTAGGTGGTCCCAAAGGGGCAGCCCAGCTGAAGCGCTATTGCTGGGTCACACAGTTCCTCACCAGTGCTGTGTATCCCAGCGACAAAGGGGCTGGGCTGGTTTTCAGTGTCACCCAGGAAGGCTTCAGGCTCACATACCTTATGGAGGAGTTGCCCCATCTCTTCACTTCTAAGGTCCCCTTTTTATTAATCCCCTACCACCTGATGTGGACTCTATGCTTGAAAATGTTTTATTTACAAATAAGTTGCATACATTGAGTCACCATTAATTTTCCTATGAAGAAATAGGAAAAACAAGAACTGTATAGTTACTGATTAGAGCTTCTCATCAGCTCAGAAAGCATTGGGAATGTGGGGTTTGTTTCAGTTGGGGCAGACCTGATGGTGGTGGTGAGTTAGAAAAAAATAGCAGCAATGCTCTAGAGCCCCTGAAGTTTTCCAGAGACCTGGTGAGAGCCATCAGGCTCGGGGACCCCTGACTTAACCTCTTTGCTTCCCCCGCCTACTTAGCAATGTAGATGGCTCCTTTGAGCTGTGTTCTGGCATGGCCAGAGTTGGACTCTGGTGGAAGAAAGGCCCTCACGTTCTCCTGGAAGTCAGGAGGGTCAGAGGTCAGAGTTTGCTCTAGGTCATCTACCAAAGTTCAGGCAACGCTTGCTTGTGAGGGAAAATGCTGGCTGGAGAATGGACACCTCAGCTATAAGTTCCTGGTTGGAGAGCTCCCATCTCTGGAGGATGCTGCAGGGCCCTCATCCCAACACACCTGCCCTCGTCCCAACACCTGCAAGAACTGTGTTTCCTGCTCTCCTGAGCTGACATTCCAGGAAGGAGATGGATCACTGGACAGAAAGCATCTTTCTCAACCAAGCTTCCACACTTACTTGGTATAACCTTCAACTGGCCATTATCTTCTTTCTGGGTCTTGGTTTTCCTATTTGTTGCATGGGGAAAGTGTTAGTCGCTCAGTCATGTCTGACTCTTTGCGACCCTATGGACTGTAGCCTGCCAGGCTATGGTCTAATCCATGGAATTCTCCAGGCAAGAATACTGGAGTGGGTAGCCATTCCCTTCTCCAGGGGATCTTCTTGACTCAGGGATTGCACCCAGGTCTCCTGCATTGCAGGCAGATTCTGTTTCTGAGCCACCAGGTAAGCCAGGGGAGGATACAAAAGTGATTTCTGAAGCAACCTTTATTGCACGCTTATCCCAAGTCAGGCACTGTTTGTGGGCATGTACCAGGCAGAGGCTGTTTTTATCTCACTCCTTGGATGACGAAACTCAAGGCTTCATGAAGTGAAGTCAGTAGCCTTGGTTGTGACATCATTAAATAATGGAGCAAGATTTGAACCCAGGGCCCCCCTTCCTAGCCTTTGAACCACATTATTATTTTAGTAAAATTTTAGGCTGACTTTGACAGTAAGGGACCCTGGGAGAGGAAAAAAATGCTCTTTGAAAGAATTGGATCATTTTCATAGAAACCTGTAAACGTGTGTCTTTAAAAAAAAAAAAAGATGTTAGTGACAGTTTGCTTCCCAGTGAGATGAATGCAGATAAACCTATTTTGACTGTTAACTTATTTTGTTGCTTAAAAGCCAGTGACATGTAGCATTGAATTTATTTTTCTTCACAGCGTTTTAAGTGTTTGCCACTTCTTGAGTGACGTGTGTGAATTTGGGAATTGCCTGTACTTTGGGGATCGAGGCCGCTGCTCGCACTTCAGGATTTTGCCTTAAGAGGGGCGACTCCTGGGAGGGTTTGTGCAGGCACAGGATGGAGCCGAGAAATGGCTTGAGAGCTGCGTGTGTACCTGAGCCTCAGGATGCTGTTGGAGCCAGAGCTTGCTCTGAAGTTGGGGTCACGGTGGAGAGCTTGATCACAGGAGTCTCTGTGACTGGAAGCCTAAATATTTATTCTGTTCTGTCCCTAATGAAAACAAATTGTCAACAGTTGTTCAGTAACTGACTAAATTAAAATCTGTAATTAGTCAATTAGATTAAAGAGTTGGCACAACCTGATTGTATCATGCTGGTTAGGTTATTAAGAGAAAGGGTGTGATTTTTAATTACTGAATGCTAATTTTGACAGTTTCAAATAGAAACAGACGTGTTTTTTCCCCCCTTTTCCTAATTCTGAATGGTTTGGAAAGTAAAGACATGCAATGTGTAAATTGTGTTTTTTTGAAGGAAAATAATCCGAGAAAGCCCTTCTGTGGAGTGGAGGGATTTTAGTTAAGAGGCCACACTGGCTTTGGTTGAAAGGGTTGGTTGGAAACCTTTCCTTTCTTGAAGGAAGGATGGCCCAGCGTTTGGCAGCTTTGCTTTTGCTGTAAATGAGAAGTTGGATTTCAAGCAATTCAGTCATTGAGTTAAAGTCCTTTCTAGGGTCTCTCCCAGTCTCTCACCTCCAGGGGGTTTTCTGACCTAGGTGAGATGCAATAGAAGGCAGGATCTGGTGAGGACACGACTGTGTGTGTGCGGCAGGGTGGGACCGCAGAGACACCAGCACTTGTGAATAATGTCAGAGTTTTTATAAAGTGTTTTTTTATATACCGAGCAACCCAGTGGGAGGAAACAGGAGGAATGAAAGTTCTTTCTCCTCTGCTTTAGAGCCGAGGCAAGCTGAGAGCTGGGGCCGGAGGTGCCACATGTAGAGGATCCAGCTGAGAATGGGCTGGGGGCTGCGAGGAGAAGAGATGCCGGCAGGCAGGAAGGGGACTCTGTTAGGTAGTGGTTGGGGACAGATTGAGGCCAGAGAGGAGAGGGCCTTCTTGCTGGGGAGGAAGGTGGAATTAGAATAGTAGGGCCCAATTGTGGGTCTAGAGGTGTAGAAAGCCAGCCAGGGAGTTTGGGACCAGTTGGGTAGGCCATTTTGAAAATAGAGCAAGTCCTTCTTCCTGGTTTGTTTTTCTGGGGGATGCTGTGTCATTGCCTCCCCTGCAGAGGCTGGAGATGGGTTGTAAGCAGCCTCAGAACTGAAAGTGAGATCTGAACTGCATCTAGCCACAGACCCCAGTGGATAGCCTGGATCTCCCTCATCTGCAGAGAGCCCCTCCTCTCTCCCCTCTCCCCCTCCAGCTCCTGGGAGTTCATGAAATGATCTGCTCTAGGTGCTAAAAGGGGCTAGGCATGTGGGTTGTTTTGATTGGAGAACCCTAAGCCACAGAAAAGATCCAGGGGCCACTGCAGGAAGACCACCCATTGTTTGCTTCTCTTTTCCCAACTTATGGGGGCAGCGGAAGGTTAACCTCAATCACTAGTGTGCCAGCTCCGTGTAGCACCTTGGGCATCCTCCCTGAATGGGGGAAGGCTGCCGCAGACCCTGTGCCTCCAGAACTACATGGGTGGGATCACTGGTGTTGAAGCACAGGTTCGACTTTGTGCTGGCTGGGTTTTCTATGATCCTTTTTGGAAGCTCCAGTTAAAATGGCCTTTTTCAAGCACTAGTTTTCGACATTTAATATTAGAGCTGCTGGTGATCTAAAATGAGTCATCTTTTCTTTTTGTTTTTAAAGGAAGCAATTTTGCTTTTTGTGTCTGGCTCTAGGGGAGGGATGCTGGGAACCAGGGTGCAGAGAATTGGGTGAAGTAACCTGGGTTTGAATCCCCCACTAGAGCCTTTACCACAGTGTAACCTGTGCCCATTGCTTCACCTCTGAACCTCAGGATCCTCATTGTAAAATGGAGACTGCACTCAACTTGCAGGACTGCTTTGAGGCAGTGGTGCAGAGTGCCCTAGAAGATGCCCACTGAATATTTCTGGAATGCTGGAATGAGAGGTTGAAAGGTAGCTAGTGTTCTTGAGCAGGTATCCCTGCTTAGGGAACTGGGTACATTTAGACATAGGAGTAAATGAGAAGAAGAGAATAAAAAGCAGGAAGTATTTATAAGTGGTGGATTGGTGTGTGTTCTGAATTTGGAGTTTCAAACTCAGGATCCACAGCCAAGGTTAAAGAGGTGGTGTGTGTGTGTGTGTGTATTGTGGCAAACAGAAGAAAGGAAGTAACGGTGCTGGAAGAGAGTTTATTTTAAAAGCTTCCCCAGTGATAGATTTGTAGCTCTGGGTAAATAGAGAAGCTTGTAAAACTTGATTAATTTTCTTCCTGAAGTCTGTTTTTGGTGGGGACTGGGGGTGAGGACAGAGCTTCCAAATGCTTTTAAGTTAGAAGTCTTTGTGTCCTGGGTTCGATCCCTGGGGTTGGGAAGATCCCCTGGAGAAGGGAAAGGCTACTTACTCCAGTATTCTGGCCTGGAGAATTCCACGGAGTGTATAGTCCATGGGGTCGCAAAGAGTTGTACACGAATGAGCGACTTTCACTTCACATTGCGTCCCCAGCACACACCATGTTCAGGGCCAGGGCTGAGTTCTCACCCCCTCTCCCTGCCCCTGATCATCGCTCCCATCGTTCTCTTCCTGGAATGGAGTGCCTGTTGCCGCGCTGTGCTCTGGTCTCACCTAGGGATGAGCAAGGGCTTTCTGCACTTGCGATGACTTCCTACTTCCTTCCTGGCCTATGCCTCGGTCCAGAGTGGATCTGATTTGCTCTTTCTTTGGATTAGGAAGCCCCCACCCCCATCCCCCAGCCTGCCCCTACCCCTACCCCTCTCCCTGCCTAGGCCTGCTCTGGAGACTTGGACGGGCAGCTGGCGTGACCACTGGCCAGTGAGGAGCTAAGGTTTGTCCTGATCTGTAGGTCCATGTGAGCTGTTCGGTAATGAGAGGTTCCTGTTCCCAGGAAGCCACTGCAGAAATGGAAAGCAGGGAGGGCTGAAGAGATGGTGAACCTTGTATGTTGGGAAAGAAAAAAATTGAGTAAGTTTTGGAATGCTTCTATGTTTGGAAATAAAATTTATGACTGTGTATTTCTGTCATTAGGGTGGAGTGTGAACCCTGAGACTTAGATACCACATGTTGCCAGGCAGTGCCAGGCTTCTTACCTCAGGGCCTTTGCACAGACATTCTCCCTGCTTGGAGCACCTCCCTTTGTTCTCTCTCTCTATGGGGAATCCCTAATCATTGCTCGTGTCGTGTTTTTGTCTATTGCATGCCCCTGACCGTCATTCCTTTCCCAGAATGGAGTGCCTGTTGCTGGGCTGTGCTTCAGTCTCATCTAGGGATGAGCGAGAACTTTGTGCACTTGTGATGACTTCCTCCTTTCTTCCTGGCCTCCTGGGCTGGCATTCGGGATCTTAGTTCCTTGACTAGGGATCAAACCCATGACTCCTGCAGTGGGAGTGAGGAGTCTTAACCACTGGACCACCGGGAAAGTCCCATGTCTCAATTTAAGACATCATCTAATTATAAGAAAAGTCTCACAATCATCTTTGAGGCCATGGGATAGGGCCCATAAACTCGGGGGCTTGACACCTAGTTCAGATCTGTGGACAGAGTGATCGAGGACCCCCACCTCCCAGGGCTCTGTTCTCTGTGAATGGCTCCCTAAAGCCTCAGTGTCCTCAGGACATGTCCACATGTGGCTGCCTGTTTTGAGCCCTGGTTTTGGTGTTTGCCTTTCTTTTGTGAAATAGATTTCTGATGTTGATGGAGCCTCGGACCTGAAGTGTCCTCAGAGATGTGTGCAAAAATGTCCAGTACTCAATTAGCCCAGCTTACATCTACTGCTGAGGCCTCTAGGCTGGGTGCCCTGTGACTCTTCTCTTGCCAGGTTTTTCTGTTTTGTGACGGGGATTGAGAAGTGGGTGTGCAAGGTCAGGAGTCCTGCAGTGTCACTCAGCTGGAGTCTTGTTTAGTTGCTAAGTTGTGTCTGACTTTTGTGATCCCATGGACTATAGCCCACCAGGCTCCTGTGTCCATGGGATTTCCCATTCAAGAGTACAGGACTGTTGCCATTTCCTTCTCCAGGGGATCTTCCCGAGCCAGGGATTGAACCTGCATCTCCTGCTCAGCAGATGGAATTCTTCACCGCTGAGCCACCTGGAAAGCCCAGGGGATGTTAACCTAGGATGATGGGAAGCAGCTGGTTCTGATTCCTCTAACTCTCCCTGCTTATCCGTGCAGGAATATTTTATGATGTGACCCCCTGTAATTCAGAGTTGGTGGCGATTTTATCAGCTCACACAAATCTACAGTTGACCTTTGCATTATCTGAGAAGACTTGTGTTTGCTTAGCCGCGGAGGATAAACAGGATTCCAGGGGGTGGTTCAGGACTCTGGGCTGTGGGTTTTTGTGCAGCAGCCATGGCTTCTAATTGTGAGTGGCTCTTATCTGTGCTTCCCGGAAGATCTGGCCACACCTGGCGGCAGTGGTGGGGGGTTTCTTTGGTTCCAAGCTGGCCATTCAGGGTTTTCCTGGGACTTGAAATGCTCACTCCCTTTAAATCATCACTTTCTAGTCAGGCTGTCCTAATGCTATCAGCTCAGAATACTCCAGAATCCGCTGAGGAGTCAGAGCAGATACTTGTTTTTCACGCTGATAGTCAGTCTAGTCTTTCCTTCTTCAAATAGTTGATGCCCCTGAGGTGTGGCTCCTGACAAAAGGACATGGGCAAATGCTTTGTCCTCACAGAACTTACAGACATTCTTTCCCTTTACCGGGGGCTTGTGTGTTTTAAGATGCTAACCGCAGATATTTAAACGGAAGGCACATCCTGCAGGTTCAGGTGGGCTTTTACTCCAAGAAGTTACCTGAATGTATTATTCTAGGCTCTCCTTGGCTCCCCTTGACCGGAAAATAGCTAGGTCACGCTTGCCTCCGCCTCAGTCCTCTGGCCATCATGCTGGCTGGGTCTGGGATTTTTGGACTTAGTCACCTGAAGATAACGGAGTGTTTGCTCCTTTGTCTGTAAAGCGATGGTAAAGGATACATCTGTGGTCCCAGCGTCTGGTGTGTGGCTTCATGGAGCCGAGCCATCCAGCACCTTGTCAAGGTATGACTGAGAGTTTGGAGAAAGTGATGATTTGATTGTACCTTGGAGACAAGAGAAGAGTTGGAACAAAAATGTCCTTGTACAGCTGTTATTCTAGTGAAAAATTTTTAAGAATTGGTTACTGGGAGCACAGACCCACAAGGCCAGAAAAGAGTGGAGGGAACGCTGATTTTCAGGAAGCTTTCAGCCAACCTGAGTTAAGTTTCCTGGGCTTTACCAAAAACACAATCCCCCTCCTAGGGGGCCCCCCTTGGGGGCTGGGCGTGCAGTCGGGCCCAGGCCACCTCGGAGAGGCGCAGGTGCCCGCCATAACACCACCCTTTCCGGTGAGTCAGCGAGTTTGTTCTGGAATATCCCGCCCCGGGGGTGGGCCAGGGTCACGGGCTGGGGGCCACTCTGGCCCGCTGCTTCTCAGGAAGCCCCATCCAGACATGGCTTTTTTCCTGCTCCCTATTTTCTTTTCAAAAATGTTTTTAACATAGATGTGTCACCATGGAGTTCTTTTCATGAGGGCAAAAGCTGGTTCTGATCCAGAACCCATTGTGGCCTGATCCTTGGTCTTCATTATTTGGTGGGGCAGTTGCTGGGGCCTGACCAGGGCTGGTGGGTGGGGTGAGGTGAGGAGGAACCATGAGGAGGAGCTGCCCTGATAATGAAGGGAAGAGGTGGGGGGGAGGTGTGATTTCACTGTCCCGGCCACAGACAGGACCACGCCCCTCTGAAACAGCAGCATATGTGCTCTGGGGGAGGGTCTGCCCCTTACCTGGTGCAGGAGCCATGGCCACCACCAGCTTGGCCATCCAGCCCGGCCCAGCCCACACAGGAGGGAGGAGCCTGAAACAGCTCTCCCAGCCTCTCTCTGGCCGATTGGCCCTGATCCCTTCTCCCTCTTTTGAGTACAGGCTCTCCCCACTCCTCAAACCCTCCTTGTCCCCACTGCCCAGGTATGTGTGAGCCCCCAGTGCCTGCCGCGCAGTTGGTGCTCGTAAAAGTCTAGATTTTAAAACTGTGGGCATGAAGGACTTGATGGGCTGTGAGAGATGCTCTTGTGGGAGTGCAGGGGCTATACTGCCCTGTGTCGTGCTTGGCACGTTGTAGGTCTTCTGCCCTTTGGGTGAATGGAGCAGTGCCCAGAGAAGCAGGACTCTGGCGTGGGCGGCAGCCCCCAGAGGGAAGGAGCTGAGGTTGTTTTGCGTAGGAGGGCTGTGGTCTATGCAAGAGGGCTGCTCCTGTGGCTCCTGCCTTTCTCCTGCTGTCCCTCCTGCTTTCCCAGGAGGCAGACAGCCTCTTGGCCTTACTCTTAAACTGCCCCTTAGTTGGTTTGGCCTCCATGGGGACGGCTGGCTTGCTTTTTTAATGTAAGGCATCCTGTCTCTCCCTTACTAAAATCAAAATCAAACCCCAATTGAAGTAAATCAGGAGCTGCAATGAAGACAGCCCAAAGATTCCCTTGACTGTGGGACTGAGAGCCAGATATTGAGGGTCTTTTGGGTCTGACCTTGCCCACGTTTCAGATTTTGCCATCTTTATGGCAGACCTCATCCCAGTGTTTGGCATGCTCCACTTCACTGTAGATTAATCATTACGGCCTCCCGCTGAGATAGACAGTGGTCTTAAGGGGAAAACCCCAAAGGGCCACCAGGTCTGTGGGATTTTAGAGAGCGGCTGAGGGTGCATAGGGGACCCGGGGAGGGAGGGGGTAGTGTGTTGCTGGCGAAAGCCCCCAAGGACTAGAAAACCCAGCACCTTGCACCTGCTGCCTCGCTCCTGTAGAGAGGGTGTCATGTCTGTCACTGGCTGACACTTGCAGGGTTTTTCTTTTCTCCAAATAAATAATTCTTTGTCTCTCTTCAGGGTGGCAGATCAGGGCTGGAGAGAGGCAGCCGATCAAAGGCAGCCTCGCTGACTTTGAACAAGTGGGCTGAGGAGGCGTTCTGGACAGGCGTGGGGTGGGGGAAGGAGAGGGGACCGAGGAAAACCAGTGGGCTGCAGAGACAGGCGGGGTGACACCTGAAGCCAGCACCTCCTAAAACCGGTGATCCTGCGTTTCTTGCCTGGGGATGTGTGAGTGAAATATTAGGCTCGGTGGAGAGTTCCTTCCTCAGAGGAGAAAGCGGGCTCCCTTTTCCTGTCCCTTTGTCTCTGGTCCCCTTTGTCCCAGCCCTCCAGCTCTGCGGCCTCCCCTCCCCCCACGGTTCCTTCCTTTGTCCCCCGCCACTCACCAGCGAAACTCACCAGCGAAACTTAACTCGAGCCTCCAGCCGCCCGAGGCCCCCGTCTCCTCTGCTCCCCATGAAACAAAAGTAGCTGGTAGGTCCTGGCCTGGCTGTCAGCACGCGGACTCAAAGGAGCCAGACAGGGCCCCGGCCCCCAAAGGTGGTGGCTGGTTAGTTTTGAAGTTAGGTGCTCGCTGTTGGCAGCCCCCTCAGAGGGAGCTGTGTTAATTGAGGGGACCTGCTGCCCTAGTTACAGAGGTCTGGGGCTGCAAATGTAGCTGGGGGACTCTCTTCTCTGGTGAAGCCCCTCTTTCTCCTGCTCTAAGTGGTCCTGGGCCTTCTTACTCATGAGCTCTGTGTGCAGAACTTATCCCTAAAAATAAGGATGTGCCAAACTCTAAAAGAGCCAAACCCACACTTCTGGGTACCGAAACACCTACTTTTGTTTTAAGATTGTCTTAATCATCTTTAAGCAAGCGTTAGCAGTCACCTGGGGGGTAAGCAAAGATCAGGGGAGAAAAACTGAAAGTTGAAAAAATCTGTCTGTTAACTTAGTTTGTTAAGAGTATGGGAAAGGATGGACTTGATTCCATTTTTTCATGATGAAAATGGGAACACCAGTGCCTGAGTTCTAACCTGATGGCTTCCTGGGTGTGTGGCCCAGGGCGCTGGAGAGAGAGAGGGACCTGAGGCCCACAGAGAGGGTTGCAGGAGCCTGTGTGCGTCTGTGAGGCAGAGCAGAACTGTGGTGGCTTGGAGAGGCTTCATCATTGCTGGAGTGGGTTTCCCTACTTAAAATGTTTAAGTTCCTAATTTAATTACTTGCGTTTAGAAGATAACATGTAAATTTTGAAATGTTGTATTCAAAATGCACAAAAAAATGCTGTTATAGGTTTTCACAGGCGTTTTTGGCATCAGTGTTCTAAATGCTGTCGCCAGAGCCACTTTAATCTTCTGACCCACCTTTCTTACACGTGTCACTTGTACTCCGTCTCAGTTGTTTGAGATACGGTTTTTCAAACTTACGTATGATTCTGTCTCTAAGAATGTTATCCGAAGCCACAGGGACCCATGATAACGTTAAGACAGTTGAATATGTAAGATTTGTCTCATAAGTTTCTCTTGCTAGAAATGCTGCGGCAGATAGCAGACCCCGGTTCTGATGCTTGAGAGTGGGGAGGGCACCCTTCCTGAGTGTCCCTGCATGACCCTGATGTTTCTCTGAGCCTCAGAGTCTTCATCTGTCAAAATCAGAGGATAACAGTGCCTAAGGGTTGCTTCTCAGGGTTAAGTATGTGAGGAACGCAGGACCGTGCCCTGTATACAGCAAGCACTCAGCAAATGCAGCATTGGAGGTTGGACTGGTTGGAGCACTCTGGCCATTCTGGTTTGTAGAGTGACTTTGAGGGCTTATCAGATGACACCTGGGGGCAGCCCTTGTGGGGAAAGACAAGACCCTCGTGCGCTTTGGGATTGGGGGAACTTTCCAGAGGAAAAGGAAAGAGGTTGCAGTTTTAGCTGTTGAGAACGCAGTAATGGGGTGAGGTGAGGTCTGTGAAACCCCTCCAACCCCCCCAGTAGTCGCTGTGGTCCATCCGCTGGCATTCCCAGAGCGGAATGTTTTAAAAGTCCTTGGTTTAGGGCCCCTGTACCCAGCTGGTAAGGGTAACCAGTCTATAGATAGGACTCAGAAAACATTGAGGTTTTGTCTTTTAATGATCTTTATTTCAAAGCTGGCAAAAGCTTAACTAGAGATGTAGCAGGTGCTGGGTTCTGTGTGTGCCCACAGATGTCTGTCGTCATTGCTGTGGTCATTGTTTGCCATCCCAGAGCTGCGGGTGACAGATGACACTCACATCCCCTGCTTCTTGGCTGGGCTGGAAGCTCCTGGGGTGGACAGTGGCCTCGGTGTATGTGTCATATGTGCACAGGTTTACGGGACAGATTTGCATCGCCGTTTGTCAATAAGTCCTGCTTTGAATATCCACCTCTGGTGTGCCGGTGGTGGGGGAGCTGGGATTCCCAATTTAGATGCTGACGATAATCTGAAACTGAAACAATCAGAAGAGTGTGTCTCATGAAAAAGAGAGCAGGGGGGATAACAGCTCGGCCGGAAGTTCTCACCTGGCTGCGGGGGTCCAGCTGACCTCGTGTGGAGGGCGCCACCTTGAAGCCAGTTTTTCCTCTTCAGATGACTGTACTCCATTTGGGAGAATTAGCGAAACAAAATGGAAATGGGCGATGTGTTCAGTTACTTTGTGAGGCTTTGCGTGGTGGATCCCTTCTTGCACTTGTGAACTCTGTCCCAAGGTTAGGTGTCCCTGGCCCCAAAGTGAGAAAGTCTAATGGAGAAAGAGGTTGGCGGGGGTAAAACCAGGTAAAATTAATTTCAAAAGACTAAAGGTCTTAACCCGAGCGGGTAGAGGGCAGGGGTCAGGGGCATGTTTCTTTTCTGAATAAGTAAGGCCTCAAAGCTCCCCGCCGCATGCGTGTGCACGCGTGCGTGTGCGAGTGTGTCAGTCACAGCAGAAACAAAATAGAGAACCGCCCCCCCGCCGTGTGTGTGTGTGTGTGTGTGTGTGTGTGTGTGTGTGAGAGAGTCACACAGTGGAGACAAACCTACTCTGTGTGTGTGTGTAAAGCATGTGTGTTTAGAGACCCAGAGGGAGGGGGCAGGGCCTAGGAGCGGTGGATGGCTCAGGCTGGGGGAGGGGTTACTATTTGCATAACTGATTGTTGCTCTTGGGGATTGTGGTGGAGGATGGGAGGCTAGCACAAAGGCTCTTTCCTCCCCCTCTCCTTCCTGACCCCTCCTCCTTTCTCCTTTCTTCCCCTTCCCTCCCCCTTCCCATGCCAGAGCCCTGAGTCTCGTCCGCACCACCTGTGCCCCCTCTAATGGCCCAGGGGTGGCCTTGCTCTTGGTGCCCTGTGGATGAGGTTTTTACCGCCTGGTCCCCAACTGCAGGCAGGGCCACCGCAGCCGTCTGTCAAGTCAAGATAAAGTCCAAAAGGAAGGGCTGTGTGTCTCTCTTGAAAAACTGGTACTTCATAAAAAACGGTTTCTGCCTGAGCTCTCAAGTTCTTGCCTTCACCATCTTTTCCGTCTAGAGACTGGAGGTTTCTGGAGGGAGACCATGGCTGGTGTCCCCTCACATAAGCTGGTTTTCCAGGGCCTATTTCCTGTGACCCACAGCTTGACACTTGCTGGAAAGCAGAAGCGGCTGGTAGCTGGGCTGTCCCATAACAGCTTCAACCAAGCCTTTGGGAATCCCACAGAGAGAAGGCCGAGGCCCGTGTTCTGGCATGGGCTTGAGACTCACTCTTGCAGACCCTAAACAGTAATACCTGGTGGGTCCACCATGTGTCTTTGCTAAACCAGTAAATGAATGAGTACGTGTGCTGTGACCCCAAAGCAAAGTAAATGCCACCCAGAGGTCTGTCATCCACTTCTGGGCTTTTCTGTCTAGCATGTCTGTGTATTGAGTGCCCCCCAGGAGGCCTGTCTCCCTGCCTGAGCCTCAGTTTCCCCATCAGGAAAATGGTGGTAACAGTTCTTGGTCAGGCTGTCATGAGACTCAAGTGAAGTTCCCCAGAGGGTCCTGCCCATCATTGGGGAACTTAGGGACAGAGCAGGCCTTGAACAAGTGGAGAACCACCTGTCAGAAGGCTCCTGGGCCATGTGAAATGACCTGAAGGGGCAGGCCTGGTCAGCATCGTCTGCCCCCCTGTTTGTTTTGCCACAGAACAAGGTTATCTGTGACATTAGACTCCTAGGTTGTGCTGAGGAGGTAGGGTACCAAATTGCTATTGACATCTCCCTTGGTGGGGGGGGGTCCCTCCTCCGCCCCACCTTGCATACCCAAGGTTGATCTTTGTATTTAAGATCTGGCTACAGTTCTTTCACTAAATGAAGACTGAAAACGTTTTTAAAGCAAGTTCATGCCCTGGAGGCCAGTTAGCTCCCTGGCACTCTGAATTGGGTTGGGCGGGGTCAGTATTTGAGCCATCAGCTGCAAATCCCTCTGGGTTCCTGAGGGGCTGAAGTTGTGTGCTTGCTATTCCTGGCAGGTCCCTGCGGGGAGTGTGGGGTTGTTCTGGTTGGCTAGAGGATGGAGGAGAGGGATGTGGAAGCTTGCTTCACTTGGTACAGCTTCACTGACTGCTTGGTTTCTCTGAGCCACGGATTCTTCCCCTGTGAAATGTGGGCATCCATCACACGATGGGTGAGGGTGCTTGGTGACCAGATCTTACTCTGGAAAATGTTAGGTATTGGGCATGGATAAGGGCTTCCCTAGTGGTTCAGCGGTAAAGAATCTGCCTGCAGTGTAGGACATGTGGATTCGATCCCTGGGTTGGGAAGATTCCCTGGAGAAGACAATGGCTACTCACTCCAGTATTCTTGCAGGGAGAATTCCATGGACAGAGGAGCCTGGTGGGCTATAATCCACGGGGTCGCAAAGAGTTGGACAGGATTTAGTGACTAAACAACAACAATCCCGGAAAGGCTTGGACAGTTCATGAACTGGAGGGTGGGAGGGACCTGACCAGAGGTGCCTGGAAGGATCGATGGCTCTGCCCTTTGTGGCTTGCCGAGGGGATTAATAACAAAGGTCAGTGGGATGAGGCAGCCTTCCCAGGGTGTTTGCCCAGAGGGACCATCTTCTTGGAGCCCGTGGTTCCTGGTGAGTAGCCATAGGAGTGAGAGCTCAGGTGTGCCAGCCACCTGGCTACTCTGGCCTCGGACTCTAGACACCACTGGACGCCTGCACACATTCCTGTTCCCCTGCCTCTTAGCTGCTTCCAGAAGGCTGCTCAGATGGCCTGGCACCCCCCCAAAGGTGGGCTCACAGCCCCGTGCCCATTGCCTTTTTGAGCCCTTCAGGCAGCTTTTCTTGGAAACTCCTGAGTGCTCTTAGGGGAGGCATCAGTAGTAGCCTGTCGTTCCTGTTGAGAACGCTTATAGTTGGGCTTCTCTGGTGGCTCAGACAGTAGAGAATATGCTTGCAATACAGGAGACCTGAGTTTGATCCCTGAGTCAGGAAGATCCCCTGGAGAAGGGAATGGCTACCCACTCCAGTATTCTTGCCTGGAGAATTCCATGGACAGAGGAGCCTGGCGGGCTACAGTTCGTGGGGTTGTAAGAGTTGGACGCAACTGAGCAACGTTCACACACAGGCTTACAGTCTAGTAGAGATGACATCTCTAGTGGAGATGAAAATAATTGGTGGTCACTCCAGCTCCAGTTGGAGAAGGAAATGGCAACCCACTCCAGTATTCCTGCCTGAAGAATCCCGTGGACAGAGGAGCCGCTTTCCCTGTCTCCAGCTCCAGCGGTCTTCCCTGGAACAGGCTCAGCCCATGGTACTCAGCTTAGACACCTAGATGTGCAGCCTCTGGGTATAAGTAGGCTGGTGGAGGAGGGGTCTGCTGTGGGTTTTTTTTTTTTTGCTGCACCAGGTCTTAGTTGTGGCATGTGGGATATAATTCTCTGACCAGAGATCAAGCCCAGGTCTCCTGCATTGGGAGCACGGGGACTTAGCCAGTGGACCACCAGGGAAGTCCCTCTTGTTTTTTTAAAGACACTTGCTGAAAACAAAAACCCCAAACACTTGCCAGCCCATCTAAACCATCCAGACCACCCCAGAGGCCTGATTGACTGCGATTCCCGTAACCCCCCAGCTCTGTAACCAGAGTCAGGGAGAGTAGCATCTGCTTTATATAGAAGTGGAAACTGAGGCCCATGGAGGGAAGAGGCTGCTTTGATTGATGGAAAGGGGCCCCAGAGGCTGTTAAAAATTTCCCTCCAGCCCTTAGCAGTGGGCTGGTAGGTCTCACCTTGCTCCCTGGGCCGTTGCCATTGGCAACCAACTTCCCCTGTTGGTTCTGGGGGCCCTTGAGGGGAAGAGGGAAGAAGGTGGAAGCCAGGCTGTCAGTCAGTCAGGTGGCATTTGGGTGTCAGTGTCAGTGGGTTAGTGCTGGTGACAGTCGGAGGAGGGCCGGGGCACATCAGAGTCATCCGGTGCACAGGCCCAGATCTTGCTACGAATTGTTCCCAGTACTGGGGAAATTCTATGCAGGGATGCCTCACTTTGTGCAAAAAGATGCCTTCCTACCCCTCCTCCCTCCACCTTATACACACAAAGGAAATTTGAAGAGAAGCAAAGACGGCTAGAGACAGACTAGGCTAACGTTAAGGTCTGCTTGGTTCAGGCAGCCTTAGCTCCTGTCCCGGCCCAGCTGTTCTCCAGCCCTGTGGCCTTCTGCTAATTGCTTAGTCCTGCTGAACCTCAGTTTACTCATCCGTAAAACAGGGGTCAAGGCCCCGGTGTCCACTGGCAGTGCAGGGGAGCAGTGCTTAGCACCATGCCTGACACCCCCGAGCGCTCAGTAAGGAGTTGCTGTTGTAAGAAGAATTGGAACGCTGCGGTGGGTTGGTTACTGTTTATTGAGTGTCATCTCGGTCCTGCCAGAGGCTTGGCACTCAGGGGAGACAGAGCTGGGTGAGGATCAGATTGGTTGCCATCCAGAAGGGCGGACAGATCAATTGACGATCGAGTGGGCAGGTCACAGTCAGTGCTGGGAGGAGGACACAGGCGGAGTCTGACATCCGGAAAGGGGTGTTGCCTGCTGCATCAGGGGCTGGGAGGGCTTCCTGGAAAGGGGGTGTGGCAGCGGAGCTTCAAAGAAGACAAGAGAGAGAGAAAGTGGACGGGAGGGCATCCCAGGCAGATGCAGAGTTTCATACTGGAAGATGTGGACAGTGGATGTTGATGACAATTGACCTTTCTTGGGCTCTTAGTCTGTGCTGGGCCCTGGAGTGCTTTAATTCCCATAACCAACTCTGGGAAGTGGGTATGATCCCGTTTTGTAGTTCCAAAACTGGGCCATAGGGAAGTTAGAAAACTTTTCCAGGCTCACACAGCATGGAAGACGAGTGTTCAGCCTCCGAGACCCGGACTTTGGAGACCACACACACTGGCGGCCGCTTGAGCCGCTGCCTTGCCCGACGGGACCCAGGACTAGTTGTTGGCAGATAGATGCTTGTTAGCTAATGGGACGGCCCGCTAGTTGGGCAGGCTGAGGAGTCCCCCTGCCCACCTCAGTTTCTTCATCTGTAAAATGAGAATAACCCATGTCCATGAAATAAGATGAGGTTCTTGGGCAGAGTGTGCACTATGGGGTGTATTCAGAGAGTGTCTACTCCAGTTCCTTGACCAGGCTGTGGTTGCTGGGTAGACGATATTCAGTCTTAAGGCAGTCCCCTCCGCAGCCCCTGCCAACTGTCCTTGTTCAAGAGTCCGTGGGACTTGGGCTGGATTAGATAGAATGTGGGCAGAGTGCCCAGCACAGCACTGGGAGGCGCATAGCTCCTGTACACAGTAGTCATTTTCATGATGCTGTCTTATCTCTCGATATTAGTAATTATTACTGATGGTCCTCTCATCAGTCCAGTAGGGGTGATTTTAGCCACACTTTATAGAAAACGGCTTGGTGGGTGAATAATGCCTCCAAAGTCACAGTGCTTGACAAGACACTGAGATTCTGAATTGGGTGTGTTGCACCCCTGACCCTGTGCTACGTCATGGGAAGGCTCTGGCAAAACAGGCCTTCTTGGGATTTCCCTAGTGATCCAGTGGTTAAGACTCCATGCTTCCAGTGTAAGCGGTGCAGGTTCGATCCCTGGTCAAGGACTAAGATTCCATATGCCCTGTGGTATGGCCAAAAAAAAAAAAAACACAAACCAACAGACCCAAGGCTTGAGACATCCTTCTAAAGCACACCCATTGTGTAAGGTGCAGCATGCTCGCGGCACGTGGTGTGCACACACACTTTCTCTCACTTGGACACTTCAGCTCGTGATAGCATCTCTGCTCCACCAGCAGGGCACGTACCCTGGGTGTGTGAGCATGCCCTAAACCCAGTCCAGACCCTGGGCTACTCTGTCTTCCAAGAACACAACAGCTCCAGCCCAGAGAAAGCAGTGTTACCCGCAGCTTGACCCAGTGCGGTTATAACAACAACACAGTGGGAGAAATGTCCATAGCTTGGGGTCGCCTGCTACCCAACCCCGCTCCCTGGGGAACCCCTGCAGGGGTAGTCTTCTGGCAGACACATCACTGCTGTTCTCCTCTCAGCCCTGCTGGGAGGAGGTGGTTGGCTCCCTCAGTTGGTAAACTGGGCCCTGTGGCCTTGAGTGTTTCGGTCTCTGGGCCGCATGTGCCCATGGCCCTGAGCCAGGCACCACTGGGAAGGACCAGCGAGGACACAGGGATCCCAGTGGCGCTCTGTCCCCTGGGGCGTGGGAGCAGAGAGCCAGGCCCTGAGCACGTCCCCAGTTGAGACTGGAGGCTCGTCTCCCCGAGGGCTGGCCCCACTTGTAGCTACCATGCTCGTGCTAATTCTTTGTTGATTTAGAAGCCTCTTCAGGATCGTGCAGTGCCTTAGGGCCACTCTTGTGGAGAGGAACTGTAATCCCTTAAATATAATAATCCCCCTTGCTGGACACATTAAAGAACAGCTTCCTGTACATGAGCCCGTTGGCACCCTCCAGCAGTCCTCTGGGGGCAAAGGCCCAGGCTTATCATCCCGGGTTGTTCGTGAAAAGCAGGTAGGTGACTTTTGTGACTTTCCAGAGTCACATGTCCAGTACCCTATGAAGCTCAGAGTCAGAATCCAACCTGAAGGCTAGTTCTGGTGTCCGGGACAGACGGCAGATGCTTGGCATACATGTGGGTGCTCCCCACTCATGTCAGGCATTACAAGTAGGTCACAGTAACTCTTTCCTCCTGACCCAGGTTCAGAGTTTCTTTTCCATACAGCATTTTAGTCATTGTCAGTCAAACGACATTGGCATGTGAGATGAGTTCCTTGTTATTGGTGTCACACTTCAGACTGGAAGTCGGCCAGTGATGTTGTGTGAGTTTCCTGGCTCTTTGGATTTCCAGGTAAGTGAAAGTTGGAGGCACGGCATCACTGTATTCCAGTTGGAAGCCCCGTACCTGTCTGATGGAGCCAAGCGCCAGCTTCCAGGAGGGCCCTGGCACATCTCATCGGGTGTGTGGTGTCTGCCTGAAGAAGAGCCGCTTGAATCGGAGTGCCTACTGGCCAGCCAGAAGGGGATGGACGGCGGGGACCAGCCAACTGCCGAAATGTGATCGAACCCGCCTCGTTGGAAGACGCGCGAGCAGCCTTCTCTTCCAGATGCTCTGAATTCCACTCCACATGTTGATTTCTCTTCGGAGGTCCCCAGGATGACCTTTTACACCATGCACGACCCTCCTAGGATGTGGGGATGCTGAGCGGTGGAGAGATGAGGAAGTTGGGGGGTGGGTGTGTGGCTGGCATGGCATTGCAGGCGCCATCCTTGGAAATCCTGTCTTGGTCAAAATGACACGGTCAGGTACTCAGACTGCTGGGCAAGTCTGAGTTCTAATCCCATCCTGAGCGTCCTCATGTACCAGGTTTGAGCTGAAGGTTGAGTTTGAAGTCCTCGTTCAAGCTGAACCTTGGATTCTGCAGCTGCCCTCATAGAGCTGGACTGTGAGCACAGGTGACCGTGGCGCCTCTCCTCCTCAGCCCTTCTTCCACGCTGAGCCACAGAATCCGAGCGCCATGGTCACCTAACGAGTGGCTCTCTTGTTTTGATCGCGTAACTCTTCAAACATCAGCTGATTTCTTGCTGTCAGCCACCATGTGGATGTTCTTGACCTTGGTTTTCAAGATGCCTTTTCATCCGTCCACTTAGTTGCACAGTCCGTCTCATCTCCCCTAGCAGCGTGACCCCTGCCCCCCACCTTCCTGCCCACAGGCAGGCTCCCTGGTTCATCCCCAACCCTAAACCCGCAGAGCCTTTTTTTCAGTAAGTTCAGCTCAAACCCTCGCCTTTTCCTGACTCTACTCGGCCCCTCCTTTTGAGAGGACTTTTTCCCACATGAAATACAGATTTAAAGAAAGTCAGCTGTAATGGTTAGAGGGACCTTACAGGACATAGACTTCAGTGGTTTTTTTTTAACTTACTTTTTTTTTTCCCCCTTTTTAGCAGGAGATCCCTTTCTTTAAGTGAAGTCTTAGGTGGCAGGCCAAATAGTGTAACAGAAAGACAGAGCCATCTACCAGTTTAAGGGGTGTGGGATGCCAAAGGTCACACCTGCTAAGCTTCCAACCGTTATGCCTCCTCCCGTGGCCCCCATGGTCACTCTGTGGTTTAGTCCAACTCCCAGATGGAGAGGTTGTGCCCAGGATAAGGAGATGACTTGGCTGAAGATTCTTCAGGAAGTGAGAGTCACGGGGGTCCCCAGGTCCCCCAACCATATCCTGGGTGCTGTCAAGCGATCAGGCTTCCCCAGCTCTTCAGTGAGATGTTTGGACATGTTTCAGTAAAGGATCTGCAGCTGGATCCTTTTGGGAAATGCAGGGTTCAGCAGTTTCTCTAGAGTAGGACTTCTCAAGAGTTTCCAGTGCATTAAGATGCATTGCAGATCTTAGAAGTGGGATAGCATATATGAGGTGGATAAACAGAGTGAAACGCAGCGTGTCGGACATTTATTTGACCACGGGACCTCATCTGGTTGAGGAATCCTAAAACTTTAATCAAAAGTACAGGCTAAGAGATGACTGGGTTGTCTGTTGGTCCCCAGTTTTTTTGAGATACGGACAACTGTGGGTCCAGGTAGCGCTCACCGTTTCCTGGGCTGTATCTCCATCCTTTGGAGCCTTCTGTCTTTCTTCACTAAGCATCTGTTTTGTTGGGTAATGGGCTCCTGTAAGCCTCTGCCCTTCCGTGTCAATAGATAGTATCCATCTTTTTCAGTGATCACAAAGTATTCTGCTTCTTGGATGTGACAATTTATCAGTCCCTCGCTGTGTAGCATTAAGATTCTTTCCAGTTTCCTCATACTGTAAACAAACTCTGATGAACATGTTGTTATTGTTTAGTTGCTAAGTTGTATCCGACTCTGTGATCCCATGGCCTTTAGCCTACCGGGCTCTTCTGCTCATGGGATCTCTCAGGCAAGAATACTGGAGTGGGTTGCCATTTCTTTTTCCAGAGGATCATCCCGACCCAGGGATTGAACCCACATCTCTTGCATTGCAGGCAGATTCTTTACCACTGAGCCACCAGGCAAACCGTGATGAACATCTTCGTGGCAAAATGTTTGTGCACGTGTACGTGATGATATTCTTAGATGTGGAATGCTTGGGGCGTATGGTATACACAACACACTTTAAAAACAAAAGGCTGTCAGAACTGCCAGCACATTGCTTCACAAGCTGGGTGCTGCTTCCCAACTTTGTCCTGGCAGAGCTACTCACGAGTGCCTTTGGAAGGGGCTGACTGTCAAAGCGCCTTAGGCCCTTGGGAAGTCAGAACTGGCCTCGTGTCCTTGGCTGTGCCACCTCTCTGGCCTGTCTGGCCCTGGAGGGCTCCTTGTTCTTTGTGCTCTCACCCTCCTGATGTTCGTCTCCAGGGGAGGGCTCTGTGGGGACCTCCCCCATGTTAATTGATTTAGATGCTTTTCCTTGTGTAAGAGTTTGGTGGTGGAGACCCATTTATCTGGATGCTTTTTACATCCCAGAAACCTTGCGTGAGAGGCACAGATTGGACTACAGAGACAATGGGGCATCGGGGACCTTGCCCACAAGGTTTCTGTCGCCACTTTTATTGCCTGGCTCTTGCCTGACTCCCAGTGACGACTGGTGTTCTCAGAAGGGGAGTCTTGGGGGGGGGGGCTTTATAGGCAGAAGTGGTTGGTAGCATTCTTTTGTTTTTTCCTCTTTCTTTTGCCCAGGTAGATCATTTTGGAGAGGGAGTGCCCCATGGATGTAGGTTAGGGTAGACTGGGATTAAGGCTTCACAGTCAGGGGGAGGCAGCCATACTCCTGTATGCCCAGCACCTGATCAGGAGGACTTCAAGTGGAGCCTCGTGGGAATCTCAGCGTGAATTGAATCAGGCTCCCTTCGCCACGAGGGATCAAGGCTCCGAGAGGTTTAGAAACCTGAACAAGGTTTCTCCGCCGTAAGGCATGTGTGTGCGCTGAGTCACTTCAGTTGTGTTTGACTCTTTGCGACCCCGTGGACTGTAGCCCGCCAGGCTCCTCTGTCCCTGGGGATTCTCCAGGCAAGAATACTGGAGTGGGCTTCTCTGCCGTCCTCCAGGAGATCTTCCTGACCCAGGGATTGAACCCATGTCTCTTACGTCTCCTGCATTGACAGGCGGGTTCTTTACCACTGGTGCCGCCTAGGAAGCCCTCACTGTAAGGGGAGCCATGGTATTGGGACTGGAAGCCAAGTTTGTCTAAATCCAAGTTTCTGGTTCTTTTTTAAAATTTTTTTGGAGTGGGGGGCACACTGCGTGGCTTACGGGATCCTAGCTCCCTAATTCCCTGACCAGGGGTCGAACCTGGGCCCTCAGCACTGAAAGTTCAGAGTCCTCAACACGAGGCCTCTAGGAAATTCCCCAAAGCTGGTTCTTACCTGCTTTCTGTCTGGGAAAACTGAATACCTCTCAAGTTTTTTAGAGTTAAATGTGAGTGGTTTCAAGGTCTTTTGTGGGAGGTGAGTTTAACATGACTCTTGTTATTTTTAATTACATAAGTAATATCCAAGTACTTCTTGTGTTAATTATTGCTAAATTATAGAGGTCTATGAAATAAGAAGTAAAGAGAACCCCCTACTTTCTTGCCCCTTGCTGTCCTCTTCCTTCTGGTAATCAGGTTTAACCAGTTGGAGGGCCTCCTCCTAGACCTTTTTCTGTGCATTTGCATGCATTAATATCTGTCTTGATGGAGCCCTAAAAACCATTCAGTTCTGACTGGAGGCCCCATTATTTACCTGCTCGATTTCTTTAATTTCAGCAAACCTGAATTGAATAGTAGCCTACTAACTAACTGTAACTTGGGTTAACTCACCCATCCTGGGAGATGAAGCACGAGTTTCATCTGTGTACTTAGGATAACAGTCTGGAGTATCGCAGTGTTGTTGGCAGGATTATAAGAAAACCATGTAGCAGTCCAGTGTAAGGTATGAATGAGAAGGTTCCGGAAAGTTACCTGAGTTTGTGCTCCATGTTGCAGGATATGAGAATGGATATAGTTAGTACTCTAACTCAGAGTTGTGTGGACAACAACTATATAAATATCCATGAATACGAAATTAGCTGTAAATAAGCTATATATGCCATCAGAGAGATGTTAGCGACAGTTGGAGCTCCAGGCTCCAGGAAAGAACAGTTAGCCCACAGAGGGAATTAGAGAAGGTCTTTTTGGAGGAAGTACCCTCCAAGAAGCAGGGTGGGGGCATTAGCAGTGTTATTTAACTCTTGCTTTGTCCATGCAGTGTTCTAAGTTCTCTATGTAAACTAACTCACTTAAACCTATACCATAACTATGAGGTCAGAGTTAGAATTAGTTTTCTAGATGAGAAAACTGACGCAGAGAGGTGAAGTAACCTGCCCAAGGTTACACAACAGTGTATGTCTGAGCCGGGATTTGAGCACTGGCGTTCCATGTTCCTAGACCCTGGCCGGGGCAGTGCAGGAACAGTGGGAGCGTGGCTGGGGTGGGAGACAGCTGTTGGCAGATCTGGGAAACAGCAGGGTGTGCGGGTGAAAGGGGGTGGTGGTTCATGATGTGGTTGGATGGGGTGATCGCAAGCAGATCAGGGAGCCTAATACCAGAGTCCCCAATACCTGGGATTGATCACTGGGCCTCATCCCACCCTAGCTCTGGCACGTGTGTGGAGGGCGCCTGGCCTCCCTGGCATCCTCCATGAGAGTGGCCGCTCCCGATGCCTGGCTTCCTCCCCCAGGCCACTTGGGGAGCTCGTAGGCAAGCTTTGGGCTGTGCAGTTCCTTAGCTATTGTTTTCACTCCAAGTTCTCAGATAGAATAGTTATGATCGGCATTTTGGTTATTGGTTTTTTGAAAGTAATTTAAGAAAACCTTAACTCCAGACCTCACTGCAGACCTCCAGACCTCCACTCACCATTGTGCGTGCACACGCACACACACACATGTACAAAAGCATGCCTGCACTCACTTAGGGCACCATGTTGCTGACACGACAGAGCGTGTCCTCACCTCTTGTACCCTGGCTGCCAGGTGCCTCTCGACATGTGTGTGCGATGCCCTTTGATTGCCTCACTGTGCGGCACAATGGAGCCTCTGTTGACATGCCAGCTAATTAATTTTAACTTTGCAATGTTGCTCCATCTACTTGTGCTGTCCAGGTTGTCCAGTGTTTTCTGGGTGCGGATTCGAGGAAAGGTCTGGAAACGGATGGAGGATGTGGATTCTGACCCTTCCTCTGGGCCCCTCCTCCCCCTTCTGTGAGCTGGAGGGGACCCAGGTGGACCCTTTTCCTCTTTGCCTGATTTTTCCACAGCTGTTCAGAGGGGAAATGCTGGGCTCTCCTTTTGGGAGAGGTCTTAATTGCCAGGGTGTTAAAACAATTGAGCACGAACCTCACTAACACGGTCTCGTCCAGGGCTGAGTTGTGTGAGAACCAGAAAAAACTGAAATTGCAGACAACTGGTTAAAAAAAACAAAGCTGTTGGGGTTTGGCACTGTTGAGTTCACTCTGCAGAGAGGAGGGGTGCCTGGGCAGGATCTGTAATTAGCACGTGTGCTTTGGGTGCATAGACGGGGTATTTCTAAAAGTCTTAGAATAGTCTGTCGTTTTGGATATTAATTTGCTTAGTGCATCCCGTGTTGTCCTCTGCCCCTCCCCATTTTTCACATTTCTGATGTTAAGCTTGGCTCAGGCATTGATATTTGTTTGTAAGGTTTGATTTTCTGTTTATATTTTCCCCTGCTGCTGGTGTTGCGTTGTGAGAAGCCTCATCCCTTACTTTGTGTTTGGTGGAATCTGGTTGAAGGACAGGGGGGACCTCAGTCTTTCCAGCCGTTGGACCCTGGCAAGTACCTCCCTCTCTCCAGGCCTCAGTTTCCCCATCTGTAAAGTGGGGATGCTGGATTAGCTGTCTTCATGCTTGGAAGCCTGTCTGTTATCACATCCTTTATAATGGAGTGCATTTGACTCTGGAGTAGGGTTCAGCAAACTGTTTTCTATAAACGGCCAGATAGTAGATATTGTTGGCTTTGTAGATTGTATGGTCTCTGGCACCACTCCTCAGCTCAGCGTTGTAGCACAAAAGTAGGCACAGTCACTGCAGAAGTGAATGGGTTGTGGCTGTGTTCCAGTAAAACTTTATTTACAGATACAGGTGGCGGGCCAGGTTTGGCTCATGGATCTTAACTTGCCTTCCACAGCTCTAACACATTCTCTTCTCACACACCAGGCTAGTCTGAAGAAAAGAAGTATTTGAATTAAGGACCAACTGCCGAGCCTTCCCGAGGGCTTACCTTGCCAGGATCCTGGTCCGTCCCCTGTGTTCCTCCTCTGGTAGCTGGGGAGGTTGCCCATCCAGACACCTGTAAAGAGAGGTGTGCCTGCTCTGTGCAAATCACCATTTCCTGAAAAACTGTAAGATTTGGTAAATCCCGGGTTAAGTCTGATTAAGGGAACTCTACCAAAAAATAATAATCTGCCTTTTCCTGTGATATACCTTTCCAGTGGGAGAAAAAAAATCAAACTTTGTTTTTTGCTCTTGTCAGTGTAGTGGTTTTATTGACATTAAAAAAAATTCTTGGTATACAAGGTAGTTTCCTGGACAATTGTGTTGTGCTTCTCTTACCCCCTGACACAAAACTTCTTGGTTTTTTAAGAGGCTGTTTCTCGGAGAGCCAGAGAAGACTGGCTCGTGGGGGTAAAGTCGTCTGAATAAGGGTTATCCCTCTTCTTTGTAACTGTCCAATGTAATACCACATGGCAGATTTGGTAGCAGAACTTCCTCTCATTTCCTTGAGTTGTGCTAAATACTTTTCTTCCAGGTGAAGACGCATTATTTACTTTATTGCTGAAGGCTCTGTGTGTCCTCCTTCGTACCGGGGAGAAGGAACACTTATCCCCATTTCCCAGATTGGTAAAACGAGGCAGCAGACGGTTCAGAGGTTTGCAGTTCGGGATTGAAAATCTCATTGTGATAAGTCGGGTGTCTTTATCATTCACCCTGTGAAAACAGAATTGTGACTCAGCAAACAGTATCTGGGCATTCAGGGGTGCTGTGCTTTTGGGGGCTTCTTAAGGCCTGGTGCCTCCCTTCCCAGGAATGCCCTCCAGAGAATGGTGATCCTGAAGGTGGAGGCTGGGAGAATTATGCCACGTTCCTCTTTCCAACCCATGTAAATAAGCAGTCTAAGTAGAACAATAGTATGCTCTGCAAACCCACTTTGAGATCATTCCCTCTGTCTCACCAACCCCATCCAATAAGATTAAGACCCCTGGGAAGTGCACTGCTCTTGTAAATGCAGGCTTTGCTGTTATCTAGGGGAGAGAATGAAAGAAAAAAAATTCACCACTAAAAGCAGAACTAACCCTGGGGGCAGCCTAGCTTGTGGCTGAGATGCTCTGACAAATGTTTGGACAGCTTAAGAAGATAAACTAGAACTTAAATAAATAAAACCAACTACCTGGTCTATGAAAAATTAGATTTGAGGCCCTGTTGTTTTCTGAAGCTTTCAAGGCCAGGAGCTTATGGGGTAGGAAACATACCATTCCTGATGGAATAACTTCTTCCCCGGGTCTCGGGAACCCTTTGCCTGTGCAGGGGCCACCTGGAGGAGCAGGGGTGGGGTGGAGCATCCACTTGTTGGGTCCTCACTCACCAGTGGACTGCCACTGTGGTCGGAGAGGGGGCAGTAAGTCTGAGCCCAGATGCTCCTCTACCACTCATTAGCTAAGTCACTCTTTGCACAGAGCAACCCCTGGTGACCCCCACTCTTTGCCAGATTGTTTTGGGGATGTGAGGACTGTTGATGTAGTTGAGTCTGCACTCCTTGGGCTCTTCATCGAGCACCTACTTGGTGCTGGGATTGTTCATTTGGTACAGTGCTGGCAGCAAGCCCTCAGTGTGCTCCAGGGGCTTCCTGGTGCAGAGTGAGGAAATGAGTGATGAGTGGCAGCGGGAGGTTTTTCCTCGCTAGGATGTTTTTGTGGCTCTGTGTATTTGTGGTCTCCTCTGCTTGTCCTTAGCATGGAGGTGAAGACCTGCATGTGGATGATTAAATAAGATGCCCACCTGTGAATGAAAAGATGTGAAATTCTAAAGTTTGCTTTAAGCCACCCAGGAAACCTTTGCCAGGCCTTGAACCCCTTGCTTTTGTGAACTCTTTCAGGTATTTCCCCCATCTCCCTAAGTCTCTATCCAGGAGAACTTCTGGTTGCACCCTCTTTCAAGTGTGAAAGGGAGGACTGAACCCACAGGGTGGGGGAAGATGGTAACACCTCCCACTCAGGGAGAGTTAAAAATGAGGCCTTTCACCTTTTAACGATAACGCACATTGCCCGGCAGCATCACTGCGGCGTGGGGGGCCTGAATGCATCCGGTGTGTCCAGAAGGGTCACTTATCTTGATTTTGGCTGTCACTTCTGTTGCTCATAGATGCTGTGTTGATATATACCACTGATTAGGGCCTGGCTTGTTTTGCTGGCTGCTGGGCCATGAGAAGGAGGGTGGGGCGGCCCCTGCTCTGTGAGAATAGGTTCTGTATCTCCTCTCTGAGGCCCTGCTGGGACTAGCTATCCCAGAGGCTCTTCCTAAATGCCGTGCCTCCGGGGAGGGCCCAGCTCTACCAGGAGCAGCCACCAGTCTCTGCTTATGCCTTGCCGGCCACCAGTGTGGGTTGACTTGCAGCTTCACAAGGTCTCTTGTCTTCTTTTTAGGGGTGTTCAGTTTTCCAAATATTTCCTCTTCTCTGCTTTAAACTTATTTCCAGTCTTCTGAGAAGGGAGCAGAAAGCTTGAGATGAACTGTTACGTAGAATGTATGTCTTCGTTGTTAGGGCAGGTCAAGTTACAGATCACCAGTCTTTCAATAATGTTGTTTTGTGGACTGGTCCTGATCATCCTTTGACCCCAATTGGCTTCTCCAACTGAGGGTAGAAGTAATTGTAAGGTTTAGAGCTGGACGTGACATGGGCGCCTCTTTTCAGGAGGGTTTGTAGAGCCTGGCTCTCTGCTAACCTTAAGCCTTGCAAAGTGCTTTTATGAACATCATCTTGTAATCCAGGCTGAGCCTCTGTAGAGATAGGTAGGTGTGGCTCTTGTTTCGCAGAGGTGGAAGTTGAGGCTCAGGGAAGTTCATTGGCATCCCTAAGATCCTGTATCCCAGACTGAGCTGAGACTTGCAGTGTCTGTGCTGAAAAGCCTGTGCCTTTTCTGTGGCACCACACTGCCTCCTAGCTTCCTCCCTTGTGGAAACACCTGGGGGGACCCAGGCAGGCTTTCTCAGATCCAGGCCGTCCCTAGGCCAGCTCACCTGGATCACAGGCTTCCAAGCACATTAGACCCGGCTGGGGACCCCCAAACCCCTCCAGTGCTGTCACTTTTATGGTTGAGAAGAGATGGCCTGGAGAGAAAGTGAGTTGCCAAGATCATACAGTGGATGTATCTGTTGATTCTTTTGGAGACTTGTTGAGCATACCGAGCGCCAGTGTTGTGCCACATCCTTGAGGATAAAACAGTAAACAAAAGGCAAAATTTCCTACCCTTGTGGAGCTCAAGACTGAGGGTCTCATACTCCCACAACTTTTCTCCCTAGGTTTCTAAAGGATAAACCCTTTATCCCACCATGGGCTCGGGGAAGGCAAAGTAATTTTAGTGTAATATTTTGAGCTGAATGCAAGGAGATGGGTGAATCACCTGGAGAGAAGTAGTTATGTAATTGATTTCTCAAGAGAAGAAGAGGCACTGGGATTGCTTCTTCAAGTACAGGGCACAGGTTGTGTGCTGGGCCCGGTTCTGGTCCCTGAGAACTCAGCAAGTGAACAAAACTCTGAAGGAGTTGGCATTTATGATGACATACTTAATTCTCTCGGAAACCTGGTAGTGCTGGACGTCCCGCTTTGCCCACGTGGTGATCACTGATTTGTGATCTGAACATTTCCCCAGGGTAGGTGGTGAGTGCCCGCTGTGGTCTGCCGCCCTGTGTCAGTAGGCTGGGCTGGGACGAGAGGACTAGAGGGCAGCTCGTCCTTCTAAGATGATGAATGCTGACCCGCGACGTTTCTTACGCAGGGTCCACTCCCCAGACTTGTTTTCTGATCTGATTCTCTGCTCCACAGAAATGCCGTAAACATTGGAGTTTTTACATAATAGAGCTTTTCTTACTTCTCCAGCACGTCCGTCACCACCTGCAGCTTTTGCCACAAGAACACAGTGACCTCTGCAGCCAGGAAGGCGGGTGGGTGGAGTTTGACCAAGGATATCGGGAAACCTTCTGTTTATAAAAAGCCCTCCTGCAGGTTGGTGAGAGGCAGGCGGAACATTACATATCCCCTTAGGAGTTCTGTACCTTTTTTTTTTTTTTTTTAAAGGAAAAGCTATTTTAAAATATGAGGGACTTGAATGATCTCCTTTGTGTTTTTCTCCCGTCAGCATTTTATCAGTTGATAACCTCTAGAGTCGTTTTTTCATTTTATCACTTGATAACCTCTAGAGTTCCTTTGGCTCATTTACTCTACAGCCTTTGCTTCACCTCCAGTGACGGGGAGCTCGTTACCTGACAGGACAGCACATTTCAGTTTTAGATAGTTAGAGTGGTTAGAAGTCTGTGTTCTTGGTATTATCGCCATCAGATGGAAAGACTTCCTCTTCCTTATGACAGCTTTTTTTGGGGGGGGGGGTGGGGGTTAATTATAGCAACTCATTCATGTTCTCTGTTCTTCTCATAAAACTCCTCCGCCTCCACCAGTGGGTTTCCATTTAAAATAGCTCCTGTTCTGTTTTGGAAGGCATCTCGCTGGCTTCTGCTTTGCCAGTGTTCTTCTGAAAGTGTAGCTTCCAAAACTGACCTCCAGCCCCCACGCTTTGGCTCGGCACCCTCCAAGTGTCTGGAGTTGGCAGAAGGGAGACACGTGGAGGGGCCGAAGACGCTCTTGAGTCGGGAACTGGCTGTGATCCGCTTTACTCTGTGGTAGGTATTAAGTACGTTCCAAGGCCTGTTTCCTGCTCCCAAATGCCAACATCCCTGCCTCTTATGTGAGGTTTAGTTTAATCCCCAACTTTACCTAAATGTTACTTCTATTATTATTCCAAGCCGTGGGTAGAATTTCCCCATGTCATTGAGCGCGTGGGTGGGGACACAGCAACGGGATGCCGGCTCTGCCTGGAACCCTGCTCCTGAGTGCTTTGTTCCCGGAGTTCTGTCCAGCTGGGATGGTATTGCTCATCTTAGGATGTCTTTGGAGATCAGACTGGACAAGCTCCTCAGTTTACCGGCGGGGGAGAATGAGACCCAGAGAGGTGAAATCCACCTGTTCCCCTTCTTTCACACAGCAGGTTGGCCTTCGTGGCTGGAATCCAGGCTTGTCTCCTGCCCTGGAGCGAGGCCCCAGCAGGACTCCCTGAAAATGAGGGGCTTTTGTTCAGCAGCTGTGGAACTGCTTAGGAAGCTTCTGGTTGGTTAGCTGCAGTCTTGGGGTTTACACCGAAGCACTAAACCTGCCCTTGTTCTTCTCTCCACCGGTGCTGGGTGTGCTGCCCCTAAGGGGGCACACCCGATGAAAATCCAAGAGTTCAGTGTACCATTACATACTAAGTGCACGGCAGGCATGGAGAGCTGTCAGAGCACGGCTGTGAGCTGCTGGATGTGAGGGCCGACTGGTGTGTGAGTCTTCATTTTCGAATGCACTGTTCCCGCACATAGTAAGTGCTCAATAAGGATTTATTGAATGAACCAAAGGATTTGGATAAACAAGACCAAACAATGGATAAGCTTGGTGGCAGCCTGCCCATCTGGTGGGTTAAATGGAAAAACCGGATTCCTTTTTATCTTGCAAATATTCTTAGAGCTCCCGGCTCTTCCTTAATGCTATAGCGGGTTATAAAGGTGCTGTCACAGGTTAGGAAAGGAGACCCTAAGATAAGGACACTGGTGTGCACAGATGGTATAGGAGGTCTGCTTTAAGGGCTGGCTGCCCACTTGCCTTGGCCATGGGGGGGTCCTCCTTTGAGGGGTCTCTCCCCAGTGGCTTCTATCAATATTGCTCAGTGGTGCTCAGGTGCTTGTTAAGTGTGCAGCCTGGTTTCACTCCAGTTGAAGCCGCGCCCTCCTTCTCCCCAGGGGCTGGGCCTGCCCTCACCATCACCCCATGGCCTTGCCTCAGCGCCTCTTTAACCCGGCTGACCCCTCGGCACTCAGAGGGGCTGGGTGACCGGTGAACATGCTAATAAAAGTCATCACCCCTCTGCAGGCGCCGGGCCGTTTGTGGTACGTCTCATTAATTACTTGGCAAAGAGAACATTACGACTTGTAATTCGCTGGACTGGCCTTCCTCTCAGGTGTTCCCCTACGTGGGTGACAGGTGGAGATGGCCAGGCTGGCCGGCAGTGGAGGGCTGAGGTGGTCGGGGGTGGGGGGTGGGGGGTGGGCAGTGGTATGCAGGGTTGAATTTTCTCCTTTTTCTCTGCTAATAGTGTCAGCACTCTCCCCCTGCCCCCCTCCCCCAGCCTTACAGCAGCATTGCCCATCCACATTATACATCCTGCCCTGTGTCCCCACCCCACCCTCTGTGAACCGGAGCCTTCTGTTGAGAGGGGGGGCTATGGCCTGTGTGCAGTCCTTTAGCCTCATTTATCAAGGCCCTGCTGGGGGTGGGGGCTGCTGGGCACCCTGGTGAGACGCTGGCAGGCTGCCCCCCTGCCACCATGGCCAGGGCTTTCCTTACAGTCCCCATTGCCTGTGAACCTTCCTGGCTCCTTGGCTGCTGCCTCCCTTTCCTCCTCTCCTGCCCTCTTTTGACTCCTCTTTCCTCTGAGTGAGCTCAGTCCCCTCTCCTCTCCTCTCCTCCCTTCCCAGGGGTCTTTTCTTGGTCCTCCGCTAGCAGTGCAGACCTCCTGCTGCTCTGTCCCTAGGCCAGTCAGTCAGGAGTCTCTGTTCCCACAGGGAGGCCCATTCACTACCCCCGCCAACACCCCCTGCCCATCACAAAGATGAGATGTGAGGTGGGAGGCTTCACCCCTGTTTTTCCGCCTCTGGGTAGGGTTATCAAGTCTCCTTGTCAAATCCGAGAGGCCGAGGAAAGTCGTTTTAAAGATTTATTCTTGAAAGACCCCAAGAACTCTGAGCACAAAGAGAGCTGAGTGGTTGGGGTGGGAGGAGGAAGACTTCGTGTGAGAAATGGAGAGGGGGCACAGGACAGTTCAGGGGTGGGCCCCGCCGGGAGGTACCAACCAGGGCTTTCAAATGTGGGTCGGTGGATTAGGGTGGGAGAAGCTGGCTCCCCGGAACCCCGGTGTTTGGCCTGGTGTCCCTGTCCATCAGAGCCAGCCCCGCATCCCAGAGCTGGGGGATTGGGGGGCTGGGGGGTTGGGGCTTGTTTGGCAGCAGACGCCTATCAGACAACTGGAAAGTGCCAGCGCTTGCCCGGCCATCTGTCCCCGTCCGCCTGGCTCCTGGCCGCCTTCTGCCTACCCCAGAAGGCCTGCAGCGTCTGCAGTGAGGCCGCGGAGCCTGGCCAGGAGGGGCAGGCGGAGGCCCGTCTTGCCTTTGTTTATTCCCGTCTCATTTTTGGCTCTTGCGCTTCGGACGAGTTGCCAGGTGCATGAAGTTTGCTGTGCAGCCTCGTCGCGGTGGTTTTGTGGTGTGGCGGTGGGCAGGAAAGGTGCATGTGTGTGGCGCTTCCTTTCCACGGTTAGTCTGTTTGCTTCACTGGGGACCTTCGTCCCCCCACCCTCTCCCTTTCCACTCCCACCGCTGTTTTTCTTCCTTTTCTTGCTTTAATTTGTAAAAGCGCCGCCAGAGCGGGCCAACTCTCCCGCAGTTTGGGTTCATCCGCGTACCACCCTCTCCAAGCTAGTTAAAGGGTTAAAAATTATGGGGAAGTTCAGCCAGCACTTGCAAGATATGGTTGCCGTAGCAACAGGCCTTCTAATCTGGTAGGTGACCTGAGAGACTGGAGAAGATGTAGGGGTTGGTTTGGCATTTCATTATTTCATGAGGCTGCCTCTCCAGCTGGTTTCTCTACTGAGCTTAAAGCTTGCTGTTCCTGCCGCTAGAATTACTGGCACATTCCAAAACAACAGTGTTGATGGCACGAGCAGTGCGCTAATGGGGGTCTGGCCAGGCAGGGTGGGTGGAGGAGAGGGAGCTGGGTTCCAGGAGCCCTAATGTGGGTCTGTGTCCCTCGCACAAAGAGGGGAGCGCGGGTAGAAGGGTGTGCACTCAGGTTTGCTTTCCGCACACAATAGCTGCCTTCTTAAAACACCACCATGTAAACTGAATCCTGTTTTTTAGTGAACTAAGAGGGACAGTCTTCTTAGGCGGATTTAAGGAGAACTTCTTTAGTTTGCCAGGAATCCTCCTTAGATTTGAGTAGGGGTGGAGAAACTCTATTGCAGTACCTACACTTGATGCCCTCTTCTTCTACTTACCTTCAGCTGGATGTTGTCCAGAAATTTGCTTTAGTTCAGCACATTAGCTGCATGTCTGCTGCGGACTCAGCTCCATACCTGCAGCAGAAAGGCGCAGGACGAATACCTACTTTCATTCATTCACTTGGCAAACGTTGATTGGATGCTGCACGTGCCAGGCCCTGCAGAGAAGGGGAGGCTCAGATCACTCTCCTGGCCTGAGGGCTCCCCGTGTGTGAGGGCCCGTTGCCTATCTCTCCCCTTACTTTTAGAGGCACCTTGTATGGAGGACAGGAAGGGTTTTTTTGGCTTGGAAAGGCAGAGACATTCACCTTCCTCAGCCCACCTTTCTCAGAGGGGTCCTCTCTGTTTGTCCTTCTTTCCTCTTGGCTGTAATTACCTGGAAATCTATGGGCTCAGTAATTGGAACGTGTAGATGGTGTGTTCAGAAGTCCAAACCTTCCTAAACATGGTTCCCTATGCAGTGTTCTGTGTTAGCTCATGCCCAGGTTCACAGGGATTGGCAATTGGTGGCTCCCTGGGTGTCTTACTTTTCCGGATTTCTTCCCTCTGTAGAGATTGAGGGTTCCTGGAATTGGTGAGGGAATTTTGTATGGCTCACTTCCTTTCCTTGTCACAGTCATGGGCTCTCCGAAGAGACGTCTGTGGGTTAAAGGCCCAGTGGGTAGTTTGAAGAATCACTGCTTCTACTTCATAGCTGCAGAAGCAGAGGACCAGAGAGGCAGGAGTGTCTTTCTCCAGGGTTCTGGGATCCCAGGTGCGGACTTGCCCCACCGTACCATACCATTCAGTGGACTGTCCACTCCTGTGTGTGGCGGGTGCATGGGAAAGGTTGGGCTGGAATGTGGTTCTTGATGGGTGGGAGTGTGGGGAATTAGGAGGTGCATCTTCACTGCAGATGGCAAAGGGACATGCCTCCTTTTCAGACCAGAGTGTCCACGTACAGCAAGACACGCTGACTGGAGGCTTCAGCTTTCTGGGTTCAGAGGATGGGGTTGGGGGCAGTGGGATAGGAGACTTGCCCCTTGCTGGTCAGCTCTTCCTGGTGTTGTGACACATGAGTGTTCTTGGGATGGCACATGGTCTGCCACCTGCAGCCAAGGGACAGGGTCCAGCCCAGCTCTGGTCCCCTCTGCACCACAGTCTCCCATCTGTAAAACACAGGAATCAACCTCATCATCCTCAGCACCTCAGGTCCCCTGGCCCATGTCCATGTATAGAAGAAGCATCTTGGCCAAGTCTTTCTGCTCTGCTGAGCCTCAGACTGGCTTCTCAGTACAGAATGTGGCTTCTCAGTATAGAATGTGGCTTCAGAGTTTTGCCTAGTCGTTGTCTGTAGTTTTGTGTGATTTCATGCGTTTCAGCGAGGGTGTGTTGAGCGCTACCTCCTTTGTCTTTGAACTGCAGCTTTGGGGAGACAGGGGTCCAGCCACACCCTGGGGGCAGCCTTGGGACCCTGCCTGTTTTTGTTGACTTTCATGGAACCTGAGAGAGTGGTTGTAATTGGGTTGTTACTCTGCATGTAATTTACTTGGATACTCCAAACTCTAATTTTCCTATCGGGAGAGATCCTGACTTAGGGGTGAGTCTGAACATAGTGAGTGCAGAGGGCCTTTGCAAGTGAAAGCATCTCAGAACCAGCTAAAAGGAAAGGTCTTCAAGTTCAGAGCTGCTGGGGTTGGGCTAACTGTGTATGTGTGTGTGGGTGTGGGTGGGTGGAGTGGTGAAGTGAGGAGAGGCGGGTTGAGCTGAAGATTTCTTAGACCTTTAGGATGTAAAACAAGTAGGGGTGCTCAGTTCTTTATGCCAAGCTGATTTTGAGGCCCATAAGATTCTCAGGGAGTCTGGGTATGCTGGGAAAACCAGCCAAATGCCTGTGATCTTGACACCTTTACATTTTGATTGGGACCCACTTCAAAAGTAGCCTTCATGCCAGAGATCTGTGGTTATTCGAACTGTTATTACTAGTGATTTCATGACTGGTGTATCTGCAGCCCCTGGCCATGAGATCCCTGTAGAGGTGATGTTAAGGATGGTCACTAGGGTTAAGAAGATATCTGGTATTTCTTGATCATGTATGACTTAACATCAAAGCCCCCAGAAACTACTGAGTGGGAATAATAAACTTCTTGTTCTACTTAAAAAAAAAAAAAAGTAGAGGTGACCATCTTTCCCACTTTGGCTTAGATTTTGGCCCAGAGTTTTTCCTCTCAACAATAGGCCTGATTTTGATAGAAAGAATGGATCTTCCCTATTCCAATGAGCCGAGGCCTCATTAGATGCGAAATAGATAAAACAAACTGTGTTCATCTCCAAAGTTGGCCGAGGCCCTCAGAGAACTGCATTTCCCATTGCAGGGGTGTGGAGGGATCCTTAGTGGATTCTTTACAGGTGAAGAAACCCAGGGCTGCATGGGATGGTTGACCGCCTGGGGGCACATTACCTGCAGGGCTGCCACCAAAACCCGGAGCTCCTGAGGGTCGGCTCATCCCCTCTCCCGTAAAGTTTCCCCTGCATTCTAGGGTTTGCCATTCAAGGAGTACCCCACAGAGCCTGCTTATGTGTTTTAGGGGTGGATGGATTTTCTGTTCTACTGTGGTGCCTCCTGGTTGAGTTTCATGGACCTTGTTGAGGTTCTTCGATTAGTCATCCTCTGTTTTAGAGTAGGAAAAATCAACAAAGAATTTACCACCATACAGCGATTTCAGAGCAGTTGCACTGTCCACACGTTTCTGCTAACAATAATAATAATAATACAGTAGTGAGTACAGTGCTGATCATGGTAGAGGATCGAATGGTGAAAAAGATGAGTGAGATGCAGCTGCTTCCTGCTGCAGATCCTGGCGCAGGGAGACTCATCAGATGGTAGCCACCCACCCACATTTATGTTTGCCTTGTTGTGTTAACGTTGCCATAGTAAGACACGACATGGGTGACTTTATGCTCTGAAGAGTGGGAGGTGAGGGGAAAGGAGGAAGGGGTTTGGAGATGAGATGAAGCCTCATAGGAAGCTGGGGAGACCTGGTAGAACAGTTTTTGACAAAGGTTCCCTTGGTATGTTTTGTGGAAGTTTGACGTTTTTTCACGATGTCAGTTGAAGAAGCCACCTTACTTACCAGCCAAGAAACTTGGATCCATTTGGGTTTTCTGGAGAATGTCACTTCCTAGGGTAACAAGTTAATTCCTCGCTAGGGGAAGTAGGGCTTGAATCGGTTTCCTTCAGGCTTCCTAAGGTGTCCTGCTCTAGTTCTGAAGCTTTGCACTTTGATGAGCAGAGTCAGGTCTGTAGGCCTTTGGTCCTTTTATGTACCTTGAGCCCTGTCTAGCCCAAGGCTGTGTAGACTGAGGCTACTCGATGTGTTTTGTCTTTCCTAATAAGGAAGACTGTTGAATTGCTGAGTTCCTACTGCTTCTTGGCTCACTCAGGAGTTCCTTATAGAGAATAAACTTGATGTTCAGATGGATAGATAGGTGAATGGATGGATGGGTGGCTGGCTGGCTGGCTGGCTGGCTAGGTAGAGCGTGCTCTTTCAGGCTTGGTTGAGTCAGGAGACCTTCCAAAATGCCTTGTGTTGTTTGAGGACTTTTCTACAGCTGGGTGTACAGGCAGCAAACAGGTCTGGGATCCCGTGATGGTCAAGTGCCATCTCTGATCATTTCTGTAGACTATCTGCTGGAGGCTCCTTCCTAGTACTGCCTTGGCCTATTGAGGAATCCTGTCTTATGTGAATATCCCCCATGCCAAAGGAGTATGGAATGATGAAGGAAGACTGTTTTTAAAGCTTAATTTATATTTAAATTATTACAGCATTACTCTTGAGATCTGTGAATTTCAGCATTTGTAGCTTCAACAATTCACAGGTGACAGGAGTAATTTATAACCTCCCTGAGCATAACTTTGATTTTTGGCCTGAGAGTGGCTGATGGGCTTGTGAGTCGCTGAGCTGGCGGGAAAGCCTGGTGTTCTGTCCGGAGCCCGCAGCTCATGGGTTCTGGTTGCTTCATTCATGATCTGATTTCATCCTTATAGTAACCCTGGGAATTGGGCATAATTGCAGTGGCTTTACACCTGAGAAAACTGAAGAAATTATGTGTGCCATACATGGTCATTTTGAAAAGGAGAAAGAAGAAAAAGTCACCCCTTCTTTCCACCATCAGGACTAACTCTGTGCTGACTAATGGGGGACTACTTCTTTTCAGGGTATTTTCCTCCTCTTTCACTTTCCATTTTTGCACAATCATGTTCCAGTCAGAAAATTCTCATTACGAACAGTCACATTTTAGAAGCTGTGTAGGCTCTGTTTCCAGTCTCTGAGTTGCTTTCGGTGTTGGTTGCGGTTTTTAGAGGGTCTCTGTGTAGGGCCGTCTCCGCACCCCTGGGCTGAGCTAACCTGGGAGCTGGAGTGTTTCTTTCAACTCAGCGTCCTGGGCTCAGGCATTTGAGACCTAAGCAAGGCCCTTGCGTCTACAGTGGTAGTTGATCGGAGTGCTAATGAATCAATTAGAAAATTACTTGCTGCTGAGATCCTCAGCCAAAGGAGGGTTGTGCACAGTCTTAGAAAACCATCCGAAGGCCATACGCTTATAAATCTCTCTTGGCTGTGGCCCTCGTAAATCGCACCCCAGCCTTTCTTGGACCTGTTAATCACTTGAGAAAAACGGGAGCACTTCTGCTTTGCAGGACTGTTTGTGCTTGGCACGGTTTTCTAGCTTGTAGTTCTGTCCATTCTTCCACGGGCGAGAAAGAGAAGACTAAGAGTTTCTAGGAATAGCGTTTGTACCACGCTTAAAAAAAAAAAAAAGAAACTGTTTTGGGGCCGTTCTTGTGTTCTTACCTGGAGTCCCCTACTTCAGCCCCATTGGGAGGTACTGTTGCTATAACATATATGCCCATTTTTAGGAATGGCAGAACCAGAGCTCGGAGAGGCTGAAGCCCCTGATCCCCCAGTCACACACTAGGGAAGGCAGTGGCTCAGCCTGTAAGCTGTCCCTCTGTCACAAAGCCTTTTCACATGGCCGCCCCCTGAGTCCTACATCTGAGTGGGTCTTAATCGTCCCAGGGTAGGAGTGGCAGCTGGGGCACAGCGAGGAGGGATGGAAATGGTGAAGGCCTTCTCAGTGACGTACCCTGGGTTGGGGTTTGGTGAAGTTTGATCTCGGGCAGAAGAGTTGGCATGACAGCCAGCAGCTTCGGTGGAAGAGCCCCTGGGGGGATGAGATACTGGGCGGCGGGGCTCCAGACGGCAGCTGATTGTGTTCTGCGGTCCAGGGTGTTCTCCAGGTGTGTTTGAACCTGACACGGAAATGGGTAGAGGAAAGAGAAGTTAAAGTGGGTGACGAATCCTCAGTGAACTGAGAGCCATCTCTTGAAAAGATAGCTGCAAAGTAATGCTGATGTGTTTTTCTGGCCCTTCCACACCTGGTTCCTCATGCACCTTCTTAGCCCTCATTTTATGAATACGATGAAGACCCCACTGGTCTTTACCTGGTTTCTCTGAGAGGAGCCGGTTTGCTTCTCCAGAAACAGATCACTGCTCGGCTCCCCTTTGAACTTGGCTTCACTGGGAGGGAACCAGTGGGCATTCGGGCCTTGTATTCCTGGCTGGGCGGGCAGGACTGTTTGTTTATAATCTCGTCTTCTGTCCTTTCATCCCCAGGATGCTTTATGTGTCATGGCAATTTTGATGCATCCACTGTTGGGTGCCTTGGATATCCAGCAGTTTTTCATTCATATCACAAACATCTGAGCGCCTGCCCTGAGCCAGGCACTGTTGTAAATGCCACGAGTACAGGGGGGAGCAGTGCAGACGATAACCCTGCCTGTCCTCATGGGGCTGACATTCTCGTGACAGATGGGGAATCCGCTGTTGACCTTAAGCTGATTTGGAAAATAGGACCATAATAATTCTGATCTCTCCTTTGTAGCGGCTCTTTTTAAAAATACCCACTGTTGGCTAAGCATCTTAGGTTTGCCGTCATGTCCCTTCCTCAGATGAGCTGTGTTAAGGTAGGTATGATCGCCCTGTTTTACAGACGAGGGCTCTAGAGCACATTGCAGGTGCTCAATAAATCTTTGTTGGCCAGCTCAGTGGCACACAGTTTGCAGGGAGTGGAGCTAGGTCTCTAGCCCAGCCCAGGTTCTCAATAAGATACCAGGCTGCCTCTCCAGTGCTGCACTTGTCCTTGAAGCTGGCTTTATTTGGTGGACTTGCTTTGAGTGTGAGTGTCAGAGCCCAAGAAGATTGTGGTACGAGGGCTTGGTGTGGTCTCTGACCAACTGTAATAGATCAGTATTATCTATCATCGCTGCCGCTGCTGGAAGCTGCTTTGTTTCTGGTGGTTTTCTGGAAGTGGAGGTGAGATTTAGAGGCCACTTGCTTCCCCAGTGACTGCCGTCAGTCTCCCGGCCTCCCACCATCTGAGCTGTGAGTGAGTAGGGGAGTGAGGCTGGGATGTGCCCACCCTGATGCCCCAGGACCCCAGGTGACTCTGCCCCTTAAGCTGCTACAGGTGAAGCAGCATGGGGAACCTCAAGCGGCATCCATCCACTGGCCAGCTTGTTGACCATCTGATGTTGACTCGGCCCCCTCAAGTTCCAGGTAGTGAAAACCCAAAACAAATAAAGTGCAGCCTCTGGATGGAAGTGGGTTGGCTTTCTCTTTGCAGAAGCTCAAAGTGCAACAGCTGTGTGGGTAGACTGCTCTCCGGGTGTTAACCTGCTTGGCAGGCTGTTGGAGTAAAAAGTTCCAGCAGGCATCAAGCGAGTGGGGGAGGGAGTGAGAAGTGTGTGGCTGGCCATGGAGGGCAGGGGGACGGGCTGCTTTCTTTGCCTCTTGTCTTTGCCCTTGGCCTTCAGGCTCTGTTCTGAACTTTCTCCTTCTCTCCCCCTTTCTGCTGACTCTCCTTATTTCCACCCACTTTCCACTCCCTCCTCACCTCTTCTCTGTATTTTGTAACATCTCGTGCAGTGCTTCACACTGTCCTTGGCTGTTAGTTGGTAGGGAAAGGGGCAGAACCCACCACCCAGTAAAGGTCACCTGTGTTGCTGTGACACAGACGGGGAATGGGGACTCTAACGTGTCCCACACAGTATTGGTGGGAGGTCAGGGGTGGCTGCACAAATGTCAAGGTGGGTCACAGAACCCTGAGTTGGGAGCAGTGCAGAGAAGGAGGAGAGGGGTGGGGCAGGGTGTAGGTGGAGGTTGGCGAGTTGGAAATAATTCAGGCTGTGTCCGTTTCCTAGGCTGCAGTAATAGGCTGTCACAAATGGGGTGGCTTTAAACAACAAATGTATCCCCTCGCAGGTCTGGAGGCTAGAAGTCAGGAATTAAGGTGTCGGCAGGGCCATGTTGCCTCTCAAGTCCCTGGAGGGGCGCCTGTTCCATACCTTTCTCTTATTTTTGGTGTTGCTGGCACTCCTCAGCGTTGCTTGGCTCTTGTCTCTCCAGTCTCTGCCTCTGTCATCCCATGGCCTCCCCGTGTGTCTGTGTGCCTAAATTTCCCTTATTTTATAAGGATCCCCCTCATTGGATTAGGGTCCATCCTAACCCAGGATGATCTTGTCCTAACTTGACTACACGTACAAAGGATTTACAGACTTGACAGAGTGGCCGCTGGTTTGACTTACAGTTTTTTTTTGACTTTACGACGGTGGGAAAGTACTATGAAATAAGTGAAAACCTGTACTTAGATGTTGAATTTTGAACTTTTCCCCCGGACTAGTGACATGAGGTAGATCTTCTCTTGTGATGCTGGGTTAGCGGCAGTGGCTGCAGCCGCAGCCAGCCTGACAGTCACAAGGGTGAGCAAGGTACACAGACCACCATTGTGTTTTTCACTTTCAGTAGTGTTGAATATATTACATGAATTAGCTTTTCAACCCTTCATTATAAAATAGGCTTTGTGTGCAATGATTTTGCCCAGCTGTGGGCTGATGTAGGTGTTCTGAGCACGTTTAAGATAGACGGGGAGGTTACGCTCTGATGTTCATGAGGTTTGATGTACTAAGTGTATTTTCTTAATATGATCTTTAATTATATTTTCATAACCCCATCGTAAGTCAGGGAAGATCTGTACTTCCAAATAGGGTCACATTTATAGATAGAGACTGGGGGTGATGACTTGTACAGATTCTTCATATGGACACAATTTAACCCACAATACAGGGTGACAAAGCCAGCCCCGAATCCAGAGGGCGTGTCCAAATTCCTATTGTAAAGGGCCGTAAAGATCCTAATCAACTGGGTAACTTCAGCCAGTCTAGTAAACTGTGTAAGGAATCCGCTCTCTGCCAGGTTCCGGTCTTGGCTCTGCACAGAGGTGAGTTGCCTCCTGGCTTTTATGGTGAGAAGCTACTTCTGTGGAAACCAAGGTTTTAAAAAGAAAGCTTAAAGGAAACATTCACGCAGGTGCTTTGGGGATGACCTTAGAAGCACCGACAAGCTTTTCCTTCCTGCCCTAATAACTTTGAGGCCAACTTGATCAAGCCAGGACTTACTCTCCCTGTCCTCTGGCAGAAGGAGATGGGGCCAGGTGGCTGGGAACCTCTGGATCTGGAGGCTGTTTTGGTGCTTCTTCCCCGTCAGGGTGGGTGGGACTTACAAGGTCTTTGAAGTGTGCTTTTGGCGTTGTCTGTGCAGGCAGCCTTGGGAGCTAGGAACAGTTTCATTGAAAGGGCAAATCCTGGGTGGGGTCAGTAAGGAAGTTTTTTACTGGGGCTCCTGTGTTTCTGCTGTGGATGCACATGGATCAGCATCTGATGGCTTGGCCCAGCACCCTGTCTTCCCTCACAGAAGTTTCCCAATCAAGAAGAAGGATCTGACCCTGAGTCTGAGCGTTCTTCCCATGACTTTACAGTCTCCCTGGTCTGAGAAGCATTTCCACACAGGGGACAGAAGTGGAGCAGAAAGCATTTGTAGCTATTGTGTTGGTAAAAACCAATGTAATATAATTAGGAAGTCTGGATCACACTTATCCCTAAGATGCAGGGACTGAAAACCACATGCTCGAAGGAAATTACAGACATTCGCATTTCAGAGAGCTGTCTGCCACTGAGGGCTTCAGTGCTGGGGCACTTCTGTTCTCCATCTCTCTCTTCCTTGTCCTGCCCCCCAAAAAAAAGAGACAAAAATTAATTAGGCATTGCCCTCAATTCTTTCCCTGATGACTTAGACAGTAAAGAATATGTCTGCAGTGCGGGAGACCTGGGTTTGATCCCTGGGTTAGGAAGATCCCCTGGAGAAGGGAATGGCAACCCACTCTAGTATTGTTGTCTGGAGAATTCCATGGATAGAGGAGTCTGATGGGCTACAGTCCATGGGGTCGCAAAGAGCTGGACATGACTGAGTGACTAACTTTCACTCTTTACCAATTTGGGGGGCTCTTTCCACGACCTTCACTGCTCAGAACATGTGAGGTCAACTGGGTCTGCCATTCTTTCTGTCCATCATCACAGGAGGCAGAGCTCTTTCTGCATCCCACCTCAGAGGACCCAAGGAACTGTCTGAAGTGTGCTTTGGTTTCCTCAGAATGATACCTTCCCTGAGGTGGAAGGCTTTCCATTCCCAGAGGGGCCCTCCAGGAATCTGCTCTGGGCAACAGCATAAGTATTCATGATATTACGCCAAGTTGATTGTGTGCTTTACCTAGGTAGCTTTGTAAGTAGATTAGTTCCAGGTCTTATTTCCCAAAAACTCCATGGATGTGTTCATTGTGAAGGGAATTAGACAGTAAACATAAAACTCTGGCACTTCTCTTCTGCAAAGATTAAAGTTAATGCCCTGACTTACGTCTTGTTGTTGTGGCTTATTTCCTAAACATGTCCCTGCCCCCAGGAGGTCAAGTCCAGGAGGGTAATATCTGTTCACTTGGCTGACTCAGCCCGTCACCTGACCAAAGATACCTACTCCTGAGGTTCTAGATGGTCCATCTTGAGATCTTCAAGCCTGTGTGGCCTGTAGCTTCCCTTCCAGGAGGCTTGTTCGCACATCTGCCTGCCTGTGGTTCTCTGACTCTTTCCTCTAGTTGGGAGCTCTTGTAACTGCTTTCACCAAGAACTACTTTCTTTCCTTTGGGGAGAGGGAAATGGGGTGTAATCCTTACTCCAAATGCTAGAGTCTAGGACGGCACTGCCAGGGGAACCGGGTGTGTGTGGAGCAGACAAGTGTGTGTAGAGCTATGGTTTTTAACCTTTATGGGCCTGTAGAGCCCCCTGAGGCTGATAAAATCAGGTGCCCTCGCCAGCCCTGCGCATTCACACGTACAGACAGCTGTGCGTGATAAGCCCAGGGGTTTGCAGACCCTTTGAAGCCCATCCCTGCGGCCCTTCAGAGGCAGGCATGTGCCCCGCCCTTCCCTCTACTGCCACACGCTGCTGCAGCCCTGCCACATCCATTTTCCCTTCTGTAGGACAGCCGCAGCGGTAGTGACCTGACACTCAGGCTGTCATGACCAGGACCATGGTGGTTCTAGTCGCCCACGTACGGTTGTTTCCGGAGTCCTCACCCTGACCTAGTGAGGGAGGTCCTGCCAGCCCCACTTCAGAAGTGAGAAAACTGAGGCTCAGAGAAGTGAAGCTCGTGCCCAGGGCCATAGAGTGAGGGTCAGCTTCGGAACCCAGGCTCTGTGACTTTAGAACAAGTGCCAAGTGGCTGATTCACGTCCAGGTACGTAGTAGTAGGTACTCAATAAATGGTAGTAAGAGTGTTAAAAATGACCGAGGGTAAGGGCACAGGGCATGGCCAACCTGTTGGTTGTGGGGGATTCCCCTCCCTCACAGCCCCCATGTGTCCTGAGTATCCTCTCGGTGCAGGATCCCGGGCTCCGGGGTTTACGGGTGGGCGGGTGGCGGAGGCGAGCGCAGATCCGCCAATCCTGGGAAACGTGTAAAATCCTGTTCCTGAAAACCGGCCGGGTTCTCCGAGTGTCCCGGCTGGCATGTTTTGCTAGTCACGAAACATGATCCATACGCTGTATTTTAGGACTCTCCATCTGTCGGCATTGTGGCGGGGGGGTGTGGGGGGTTCACTTGAGAGAGCTCAAAGCCTGCCACTCAGCTGGGGTCGAGGGTTGGTGGGGAGAGTTGGGCAGGAACGATCTGTGACAGCAAGTAGATCTGCTCCTCCACAGAGTGTGCTGTCTATTGGGTTAGGGGGCCAGGAGCCCAAGAAATGGGGTAGATGCTGATGTGTTATTGGTCAGCAGCATCACAGATCCCTTTTCTCATCACATCACTCCTTTTTCAGACGATCTCCACCTGTTACTTAAGTAGACTGGGGTACAGGGAGGTTAAGTCTCTTGTCCAAGCGTTTAAAGCTGCTAAGAGGCTAAGCTGAGATTTGAACTTAAGGCTTTAGGCTCTGTCTGATGCTCTATCTGACCTGAGCCTGTCTTCCTGTGTCCTGGGCTCTCCTGCTGGAGATGGTGCGGGGCGGGTGGGAGATGCTGCCTGGGAGTGGGAGGCGGTGAAAGGAGGGAGGGGGTGAGCCTTGCTCTCAGACCCACTTTGCAGGGCACGCCCCAGGCTGGCCCCGGTGCCCCCACCGCTCTGGTCTGCTGGTGGGGGAGGAAGACCGCTAAGAGAGCTATTGATCCACCCTCTCCTCTCAGCGAGGGCCACGGCACATTCAAGCTCTCTTTTTAAAAATGCATTAACCTGACCGTAAGCAGGCCCCAGTTTAAAAATAAATAAAAATCAGACAAGAAGCAAAACAAGTGGGAGTGAAGGCAGGGCTGGGGCAAATCCTTAGAAAAACAAAAAGACTGTTGGAGGGGGGTGCTTTTCCCCATTGGTGCTGGGTCCAGACCAAGATGCCATGCCTGTTTGGAACTCCGTCCACATTGTCTCTGCCGTGCGCTGGGCCATCTGCATCTCTCCTGGGGCAGTCTGTGCAGAGGAAAGTTACCCAAATCCAGAGGTTCCCCTTGCGGGGGTTTCCCCAGGAAACCCCTTGTGGGAGGGGCAGAGGTGGGCTAGAGCATGGTAGCAGTCTGCCTTGCCAGCCCCGACTTGGGCAGTCTGGTTTCTGCTTTTGCCCTTGGGCCACACCGGCTTTCCTTTGGTTTCTCAGAAGTGCCTCTGCATGTGCTGTTCCCTCTGCCTGCTGCATGAAAGGGGCGTCCATCCTTCCGTAACACCTGCCCTCATCTTTCAGATCTCAACCTAAAGGGTTCTTCCTGACCCTGGTGGGTCAGGGCTCCTGTGATATACCCCTGAGTCTCCCAGTACTTCTCCCTGTAGCTCTTACCCACAAGCATCATAAAAGATTAACTCTCATTTTACAGCATTTAGTAATGAAGCTTGGGGAAAGCAGGGACTGGTCTATCCTGTTTGCTAAATATTCACTGCCCAGCTTGGCCCCGTGAAGGGATAGTAAATCCTCATGGGTTGGGTGGATGGTGGATCAGGGTCTATTCCGTTTGGCCCGTCAATACGGTTTGGGTGAGAGTGTGGGGGATAACTGTTGTAATCAGAATTCATTGTGATTTTCTAATGTTCCTCGAGGTGTGGGCCCACTTTGAGGTCAGGATATGGTTTCAGAGAGGGGCCCCCAACCCTCCACAGGACGGAGACTTCTGCTGATAGAGCAGTAGGTTAGGGTACGGCGTCCCAGAGCTGGTGCCCCTCAAAAGTTGCCCGTTGGTGAGTGGAAAGACATGGAGCCAGAGAACAGAAGGCACCTGGCCAGGATCACACAGCAGAGCCTGTGAAGGCTTTTACTTGGGCCCTAGTTTAATTGTTAAACAGTGATTAATCAAGCGCCAGGTACCTACTGGGCAGGCATCCTTTTGCTGCCCCGTGTGGTGGTGCCAGTTCGTGGAGGAGGAAATGGAGGCTCAGTGAACTTCGGTACCTGCTGTAGAACACGGCAGAGGAGGCGCGGGAACTCAGAAATCTCTCATTCCATAGCCCAGTGTGCCTCCGAGCGGGGGGGTGTTGGTGACAGCCTTGGGTCTTGGGCTGGCCCTGATGGGGATCCCCTGCCTCCTCCTAGCCACGGGAGTTGTTGCCACTTGTAGGAGCCTCTGTTGCTTCCAGCCATCCAGGCTTGGGGGACCCATGGCTCCCAGAGAACCCCCTCTGTCCCCCACCCGGCTCACCTCCTTTTTCTGTGTCCTCTTCTCTCTCCTTCCCAATCGCTATTTTCCTGGGGATCCTGGGAAGGTTCTGAGGGTGATGAAGCAGAATTTGCTCCATTCTGGGAGTAACTTTCCATCATCTGTGGCTAAAAATAAAGCGTGTCCTTGCTCCTCACTGCCTGTAGTCTTTCTTTTTGGGGTTTCGGTGGGAGCCCCCTTTCCACTTGGCCCCTCTCCCCATTGACTCTCAGCATGTGTGGGGATTCCCACAACTGGGGGACATGGGTGGGCTGGATGCCACTCATCTCCCCCTGAGAGCACACCCCCCCTGGGGCCTTTCCAAGGAAGTGCTCTGCTTCTCTGTGGCAGCAGACAGCCATGTGGTTGGCCAGCCGCTCTGGCAAGTGGGCCACCCAGGGAGGCTGACTCCCTTTGCAAATATTACCGTAGCCGAAGAGACAAGCCACCTTTAGAGGACTTTCTTTATGCAGCCTGCTTCTTTTTGATATCTGGAATGCACAGCAGCAGGAGAGATAAATTAATTTGTTCAATTAATTTTGTAAATATTGACCTAGTGGAAGTTTTATGCCAGTCACATGTCAGGGAGCTGAGGGCTTCCCAACAAGCAACATGACACAGTCCTTTACTTGAAGGCACTTACCTTCAGAGTAGGGGGAAGAAAGATGTGAACTTTCAGACAGAACTAGAGCAGGGGGGCCACAGAGTCCTGCTCCCCACACCACCCTTCCTTCTAGAATTCACTGACAGTGTCTGTCCAAGCGTGGGGAGCTAAGAGCTGAACCCTACACTGTGCCTTTCCCTTTAAGGCACTTGCAATTCTCCTCTCTCCAGTAAGTATATACATATATGTATAGTGCTTGCTGTGCGCTTGGGCTGGGCATCCTGCTAGAGCTTCACTTGTTTTTATTTCCTGGAACTCAGTGTACCTCTGTAACTGCTGTTCTTGTCCTTATTCTTCAGTTGGTGAAACTAAGGCCCAGAAAGGTTAATTAACTTGCCTAGGATCCCACAGCTAAATGTTGCAGAGCCTGGATTCAAATGTAAGCAGATTAATTGTAGAGCTCACTCTCTTAACCGCTAACTGTATAGACCTGTCCACACTGAGAATATGGATCTGTTAAGCATCCACTATCTGCCCAGCATGAATTACCCTAAAGAGATGCTTTCTCTTTAAAAATCTTCACCATGTTTTCTATTTGGTCTTTAATACTCCTAGTAACCCTGTGGGATTGAAAAAGCCCACTGTCACCCCAATCTTCATTTTCCCCGCCCCCGCCCACCTCCTCGCTTTAATGCAAGGTCTCTGTGGAGGGCACTGTACTGCAGAGGCTGGAATCCATGTTGTCTTAATCCAGAGCCTCTTGGGGAGAAAGGGGTCCTGAAAGCATTCTGCAAACTGTAAAGTGCCCCTGAATCGAAGGGCGCAGGAGAAAAAGGGCCCACGTAGAGCACCAACTTGTAGCCCTGAGCTCGTGCATCATGCCTGAGGATTTCTTGCATGGGTGTCACAGTCTGGTTTCAGGTACCTGTGAAAAATTATGGTAATTAAAATGTAATTTGGAATCCCCTGTTGGTTCTCAGCAGCTGGCCCAGATGCAGGAGGCTGGGGCTGTCCACGCTGGAACAGGCTGAAGCTTGTTAGGGGTGTCGCTTCGTTCTGCCCTTTGTGTTGCTGGGTAGAAGGGTGGGGGCACAAGATACAGGAGCTATTTTTACATCATTCACGTCATGTTCAGCATTACTGGATGTTTGTGGTTGGGTCCCTGTTTAGCCTCAGCTGGGAAGAGAGAACTCCCTTGGCTGCCTGAGTCTGTATGGAAACTCAAGCTCATGCCCCTTGGGTGTATATATGTGTGTGTGTATGTGTGTGTGTGTGTCTAAAGGCGGGGGGATCCAGTGGATGTGCCGTCTCCCAGGGTTGTTTTAGATTTGTTTTTTTAAGGCTTAGGTTTTCTAGGACTCCTCAGGTTCCTTCCTGGGGTGGAGGGGGCAGCGTAGGTGAGAGGCCGTGGATTCATCCATCCCCTTATTAATTCAACAGATGATTTTCCAGTTTGAGATATATGCTAGGTCTGTTTCAGGTACTTGCAAAGTGAAGTCGAATAAAGTATTATCCCTCAAGGGTTTTATAGTCTAGTTGGGGAAACGGAAAATAAACGTTTGCTTTAGCATATGCAAGCCAGGCTTCTGTGCCAGGCTCTGTTGGAGGTATTGGGGATCCAGTACTGTCGTAGTAAGGGGCTTAGGAACATAGTAAGGGGCTGTGGGAACACAGAAGAGGGGCGCCTGGATCAAGCGCGTGGCCAGGCGAGGCTTCCTGGAGGAGGCAGTGAGTTGCAGGAGTGGACCTAGTGAAATGGGGGATAAGAGGTTTCAAGTATGTACTTTGGGTTTATTTGCTGTTGAGCTTCTTTTTTCTTTTTTAAAAGATTTAATTAATTATTTTTTATTAATTATTTTTTAACTGTGCTGCATCTCTGCTGCTGCATACAGGCTTTCTCTAGTTGCAGTAAACAGGGGCTACTCTTTGTTGCAGTGGGTGAGCTTCTCATTGCAGTAGCTTCTCTTGTTTCGAAGCACAGCCTCCAGGCATGGGAGCTTCAGTAATTGTGGCTCTTGCGCCCTAGAGCACGGGCTCAGTAGTTGTGGCACACGGGCTTAGTTGCTCCACAGCATGTGGGATCTTCCCTGACCAGGGATCAAACCTATGTCCCCTGCATTGCCAGGTGAACTCTTAACCACTGGACCACCAGGGACACCCCTGCTGTTGAGCTTTATTTGTACAGTCATCCCTGTGTATCTGCGAGGATAGGTTGCAGGACTCCCCTGTGGATACCAACATCCACAAATGCTCAAGTTCCTTATATAAAAGAGCCTAGTGCAGTTGGCCTTTCCTTATCCGCAGATTCAGCCAACCTGCGTACTGCAAGGATGAGGATCCTGTGGCTCTGGAGGGCCAAGTATATACATATGTGACATTATTGGTGGTGATAGACATTATACCTTACTCAGTGGAGGCCCTGGGATTTTGTTTTTATACCCAAATGCTCACTGTTTTTGAAAAGTTTGATAAAAAACACTGTATGTCAGCTAAGCCTTTGTTGCTTCAGAGGTTGGAGACTGGTGGCCAGTCTCAGCCACGCAGAGCCTGCCCTTGAAACCTCTGCCTCCTCTGGCCTCTTGGCACTTCCTGCCCTCTTCCTCTTAAGGCAGGCCAGAGTGAGGTATTGCACAGCAGGGGTCAAGGCACCCAGGTCCCCAAACCCGGGGTCGTGGCCTGGCTGATGCACAGGGCCTTGAGTGTGTGTGCCAGGGATGGGCATGGGGTCCTACCTGCAAATCCTGCTGATGGGTGTGTGGCCCTGGGGGAGGAGGGTGGTTGGCAGAGCTGCTGTTCAGACCAGCTGTGGGGTCTGTTGCGAAGTGGAAGTACAGAGAAGCAGAGTGCTCACCTGAGGCTGCTTCAGAGCAGGGCTCACACCTGGCGTTTGGCAGAATACGTCCTGATTCAGTGTGCTTTCCTCTTTTCATTCATCCAGCATAGGTTCATCCCGCCTTGCATCTCTCCTCTGCCACGCCCAGGGTGGGGTGTTGAGGAAGCCAGTGAATTGGGTATAGCCCTGCCCCTAGGGTAGCTCCCAGTTCTGGGTGGTCCTCGCCCAGGTGGCCACAGGCCTAACCTGACATGTACCTTCTGGGACCTTCTGCAAATAGCCGTTATGTCTGGAGCATCCCCACCATCCTTGTGAGCCACATGCTGACACTGCAGCACGCCAGGCCCTGTCCTTGGCGCGGGATTATTTGCAGTTAGTATTCCAAATGTCAAGTTCCCCTTGACTTGAGCTGAGCAGACGAAACAAAATGGCAGGCAGATTAGAAGGGACTTGAGAAGCCTTTCAGGATTTGAAAACCTTTCTTTGTTGATTTTGAAAAGCTGCTGCACCTGGCTGCTCTTTAGAGGCAGGGGCATCTGTTAGGTGCCCACTGGCTTCCTGGGCCTGGGAGCACCTAGCCAGTGCTGCAGGTACTTGGGAGCTTGGGGAGTCCACTGAGCTTGCTCAGGAATTGAATCCAGTCCCTTCTCCTGGGGCCGCTAGTGGTAAAGAACCTGCCTGCCAATGCAGGAGACACGGGTTTGATCTCTGGGTCGGGAGGATCCCCTAAAGGAGGGCATGGCAAACCACTCCAGTATTCTTGCCTGGAGAGTCCCCATGAACAGAGGAGCCTGGCGGGGGACAGTCCATGGGATTGCAAAGAGTTGAACACAACTGAAACGACTTAGCATGCACGCACCCTTCTCCTTGGAGCAGAGGGAAGGTGTGTGGGGGCCAAGGAGCTGAAGTCTCTGGGGTTTCAGGAGGGGTTTGAGTGGGTCACCCAAGGTAGGGGAAGGCCATGTCAATCAGTATCTGTTTAATCTCGACTCATGTTTGCCTTGCCTGCTGCTAAGACTGGTAGGTAAAAGGAAGGTAAATGGCCTACCATATTATAGTCCCTCTGATTGAATGGTGAGAGGTTTAAAAAGCTAGTCCTCACAGAGGTGTGGAAGTCCCTGGCTAGAACCAGGAGTGTCATTGCCTTCTTTCTACCGCATGTGGTAGCTGAAGCTCAGAGAGGTTAAGTGGTCTGTGCAGAGCCACACAGGAAGTGGTAAAGCTGGAATTCGAGCAGTTTCTGTGGCTCCAGTGCCCGTGCTTGTCCCATGACTTCACACTGGCTGCTGCTTGGGGTCCTCCCTTCTGGTGAGACTCATTTTGCCTAACCCTTCCCCCAACTGCTTCCTTTTCCTGCCTGCATTCTCCAGGAATCCCTCTGTGGGTGCTGCCTCATCCAGCCTGGGAGAAGGAGTAAGAGCTGAGAGTCTGAGACAGAACCCAGCCCCCATTTGCTTCTCTGCCACTTTCCAGGGGACAGAGTGCGTGTCTCACTGGATCTTACATGCAGACTTATTTTCTGGAGCAGGCAGAGGTGGGACTAATGCCTCGCTGGGCCGCTCAGGGTCCCAGTTTGTGAGTTGTTGTGTCTCGGATCAGGGGAAATAGACTTTTAAATGGCATGAAGCTCTGCAGTCTGCATGGGCAAAAACTTGGGTGGGCAAGTTTTAAGGCTGGCCTTGAACCCCAATTTTTTTGAACCTCCATTTTAAATTGGCCTCTGTCTCCCGCAGCCCCTGCGGGATGATTGCATAAAGGTTCTTGTGTGGCTCACAGTCACCTGGCCCCAGAGTCTGAAAGGTGGTTTTTGCCTTTTGTCTCCTTTCTCTTTGCACACTTATGGGCAAGTGCCTTTTATTCCCAGGGAACGTTGCTTTCTCAGTCCCCATCCTGGAAATATTGCTGGAATGTAATAAATCTGATTGTGTTTATGTTGAAGAAATGAAACACATTACTGTGTGGGGAGGAATGCAGGAGAGGCCTTGTGAGGGGGCTGTGTTTATGACAACAGTTTGCACATGTGGCTTTATTTTTGAAATCATGATCTCCTCCCCGCCCACTTCCTTGATGGAGCTCTGGTAATAAATGCTGTCTCTTGCATCCGGGTGTTAGACAAACAGAGGGCAGAACTGGCCAAAGCCCTCTCAGCTGTGGCCGGCACATTCTTAGTTCTGAGAGCCTGGCTTCTCTGGACTCTGCCATTTCTCAGGGTTTGTAGCTCTTCTGGGGACAGAGCCTCTGTGCTGGTTGAGTCAGAACTGATTAGTGAATCCTCCTGCTCCCATTCAGGTTGGAAACAACAGGATGAAATTTAATAGGCATCAATGTAAAGTCCCATATGTGGGTTCAAAAAAAAAAAAAGCCCCAACTTCACAGGCACAGGATGAGGAAGCTTTGTTTGAAACAGTGAGCAAGAAACTGACCCTCAAATGTACTCGACAGTTGGTTCTGTGTGCCAGTGGTTGGCCATCAGTGAAAGAAAGTGACGCAGGCTTGCTGAACGAGGAGTGTGTCCATAAGGAGAGAGGAATGATGTTGTTCTTGTTAATAATTCATAATAACAGCTAGGTGCTTTACATGCATTATCATTCTATCTTTAAGTTCATCCTTTGAGGTAAGTCAGAGGATCTTCTTTTTTTTTTCGAAGAGGAAACCCAGGCGTGAGAGGTTAAGTTACTTGCCCAGCATTTTCACTGCAAGAGGATGGCAGAACCAACTGGAACCCAGAGCACGTGCTATTTGGAGTGAAGCGAGGGTCAGTAGAGGTTGGAGGTTTTCAGTGAAGGAACGTTGAAGGAAATGATGGCATTTATCTTGAAAGCAGTTTTAATAATGTCTGACTTTTATATGATCCTCGCTGTGTGGCAGGCATCATTCTAAGCTGTCATATATATATACACACACACACACACACACATATATATACGTATACATATGTATCTCAACTTCATTATTATCTCTGCTTTATAGATGAGGAAACTGAGGCACGAGAAGTTGAGTGAGTTGCCCAAGATGATTCAGCTTCTCAGTGGCTGCGAATCACACCCCAGTAGCATGGCTTAGTGTTCTTACTTTTAGCCCATTGCAGCCTTGGGGAGATGGGTGGGGATAGTGGTAGGGGGGAGAGCTAACTGTGCTCTTTGGGGCAGCCTGTCTGCAGGATGCTGGCTGCTGTGTTTGGATCCAGGGCAGAACCCGGGCCTGCGAGTGGGTGTGTGCATGGGAGAGGGTCAGCTCTCCTAAATCTGGACACCAGGTGCCTGTGGAGGAGCCCTTTAAGGGGAGGCAGAGAGCTCCCTGCTGCTGGGTGACAGCTCACCCGCCAGGACTGCCTGCAGAGGCGAGGATGCAGGAGACCACCTGTGTGGGGTATGAGAGGACCCCGCCCCCACGAACCACCCGTGTAGCTGGCCGGCTCCCAGCCTTTTGTTGAGGACAAGCCCAGCTTTCCGGGCACATCCCCCACCCCAGGCAGCCGTATGTCCCCGTGGACCGCTGGAGGGGAAGTGACCGAGTGTCCGCCAGGTCCAGCCTGCCCTGTTTAGGAAGCCTTGGCTGTCAAGCCCACAGAACTGCTGACGGAGGCACCAGGAACAATGCTGCGTGGGAGGAGGTGTGTGCATGCGTTTGCTCGCCTCCTGGCCTGAGTGCCAGCAGCAGTACACTTTTATTTTTCTCCTTGGGTCGCCTGCGGGCACCCAGCCTCACTTTCTGATCCTCTTGACTCCCACTTGGGCCCTTCATCCAGCCACGCTTTGGCTGCAGGCAGGGGAGTCAGTCAACTGGCTGTGGTCCCTCCTGATGCCAGGGCGAGTTGGGGGCATCCTTGTGGCTTACATGGTCCCCAGAGCACTTACCATGGAGCCCCAGGAGCCCCACCTCCTCATCTCAAGTCAGGAAATGGAGGCACGGAGAGGTGATGGGGACCTACTGAAGGCCACGTAACCAGCGAGTATGGCTGAAGCTGTAATCAGGTCCTGGTAACTTGAAACAGTGATCATCTTGTCCAGCCCTTTGATTTTACTGATGAGGAAATAAGGCCCAGATTTGCAGCTTGACATGGCCAAGGCACTGGCAGAGCAAGAGCTAGAACCCAGGTCTCCTGGCTCCAGATACTGTGTCCTCTCCTCCTCTGCAGCCCGCTCCTCCATTTGGTTTCCTGGTCTCTCATTTCTGTTGCTGCCTCTCCTGCAGGGCTGGTGCAGTGACTGTGCCTGTCACACAGGCTTCCTTTCCCCCTGCTGCTCCCACCAGACTCCTTGACCACCTGTGTCTGATTATCCCAGTTGTCACTTCCTTTGCCAGGACTGGTAGCCACAGCTGGCTTAAAGGAATTTAGATGAGTGGAAGGAGCATAGCCTTAACCAGGCAGCTTTGGGATCCAATCCCAACCCTTCTACTTGTGAGCTGTGTGACCTTAGGCAAGTTGCTTAACCTTTCTGAGCCCTGGTTTCTCATCTGGGAGATAAGATGATTTGGACAAGATAACCTCCAATCGTCTTCCAGTCCTGTAGGTCTTTGACTAGTGGTTTTCATGACACTGAGTGTGACCCACATGGATGTGTAGTTAGAAGCTCTTGGGAGGGGCAGGTGACATGGACCAGCAGGATAAGGCCTGTGATGACAGGTGCAGGGCTTGTATCTGTTTAAAGTTTTGGCTTCGCTGAAGGAGGGCTGTTGCCCTAGGCTTTAGGTGCTGATGGGTGATTGAGGCAAGCACCCCACCAATTTTCACCCCTTCTGTACCACTTCTTTCTCTGCACCCGTACTGTGGGTGTGGACACTGTTCTTGGTGGTGACCACTCGGGGTAGAGAGGTTGCTGGAGCAGCTGATCTGCTTGGCCTTGGATCAGCCAGGCACAGGCAGGTGTCAAATAGCCTTTCACCTGGATGGGATGCCACTGGACTTTTGTCATGGGAGGAACTCGGGCCCTGTTATTAGGCCTGAGGGATAGCTCCTCTGCGTTGGCTCACAGGTGTGAGGTGCAGGGGAGGCGTGTCAGAGTAAAACCAGAAGCCTTTGGCTTTTTGTCCCTGTGTTCAGTCTTGCAATTGTGTTGGCTGTGTACATGGTTTTCATTCTTTGGTTTTTGCCTTGGCTGTGAAGTTGTACTATTTTCTGAAGTAATCCTGTTTCATGTAACCTGAACCCAAGTATCTGGCCATGAAGGGCAAGCTTTTTTTCTCCTCTTCCTTAACAAAGGATATCCTAGACTGCAGCATCTGGAAATGATTTGGCATCTGGTTTAAGTTTGTGTGCGTGCCTGCACACACTTCTGTAACATAACATGTCCCTACCCAGATGAGATGCCTTTGTCTCTCTGTATACCTGTGTTTCTTTCTATATAGAGGATTTTACATAGGGAGGTTATTATATCGGGACATATGCTTATGGGTGTATAAGCCTTTATTTCCAGTTAGAATGAGGAAGTGTTCAAGGGCTTGATGTATAGAAAAAGCACTTGCATTGATGGATGTATTTTTCTTTGCAAAGTTTAATAAACCATTTAACAGTGCCTTCAGTGACTGTAATGAGCTGTTTCCTCATTATTCCCAGGCTCTGTCTTAACAGGCATTCCAAGACCCCTGTCCCCACCGTAGCTCGGTGGCCCCCCACCCAGAGTTGGGTGCTCTAGAACAGGGGTCTCCAACCACCGGACTGCAGACCAGTACCTCCTGTCAGGTCAACAGCAGCATTAGCTTAGAAATCAATTGCACTTGAATCATCCCAAAACCATCCTCCCTTTACCCGGTCCATGGAAAAATTGTCTTCCATGAAACCAGTCCCTGGTGTCAAAAGACTGGGGACCGCTGCTCTCGAGAGATGGCATGGTTCGAGTTGCCCTTTGTTGGCCATCTTTTAATGGTGTGTCTTCCCTGCCTGGTGTTGGTGTGAATGGGGGCCTGTCCTGAGGGATTTCTGGGCCCGTGTTTCCTTCAGATTTGGGCTCTGGGAAGGAATGTTTTGACTGCACAGGGTTGGCACTGTTGGTTGTATTGAGATTGCGCTGCGTCAGCAGGTAGAGTTCGTGTCCTCACCTTGAGGGTGCTAGGCCTGGTGGAGGATGGCCAGTGGAGGTGAGTGAGATGACCCATGATGGTGGGAGGGTAGGAAAAGAGGACACCACACATCCCCTCCATGAACCAGGGTTTGCCCTTGCTCCCCTTTGCCCAAGGGACTGCTGGTAGGCTGATTTATAGTAATATCTTAGACTCAATGCCAGGAAGATTTTGGTAACCACAGGGATGAGTAAAACAAGAATGGGCCTTGGAGAAGCGGCACATGGAGCTGAGCAAGGCTAGGCAGATGACTCCTGGGGCATGTTATTAATTCCCCTGAATTGCAGGTTAAGGTGGGGATGAAAGGTAAGTGGGGGATGGGTAACATTCCCTCATGGTCACCTCTGATCCTCACTCACCTGGCACCAGAGCCCCCCTGGGGTAGCCTCCCTCCATGGTGGCAGCAGTTATATTTATTGATTTTTCTTTTTTTCTGTTGACAGTGGAGTTTGGCTCAGGTCTTCCTCTGGCTCAGGTCTGATGAGGGCTCTTGAGAGCACTTTCTCATAGTCTTTTCAGCCTGCCCTCTCTGCTTTGGGGACTGCCTGAGAGGGGGATGATTCCGGCCCTCTTCCTCCTCTGGCTCAAGGCTCTGGGGGTGGGGACTGGGGTGTTAGGGACCAAACGATGATGCTTAAGCCAGGATACTTTTATAACCAGACCGTGCCCTCCATCAGTATGTCAGGGCAGCAGGTGTCAACCCAGGTAGTTTGGGATGTACAGCCCTTTAGTGCATGTCGAAGCCTGTCCCCCCAGTTTATAGAACATTTGACCAAAATCCACCTGAGAAGCAATCCATGGTTCCTCTCCCCTCCTCACCCCAGCCTGAGTGGCCTAATGGGGACTGCGAGGTGAGGAGGACAGTCCACTAGGGCCATCCTCCCCCAGGTCCCAGGGAGAGGGGCTGCTGCTTTGTGGAGTGTCTGCTGCAGATTCTTAGAAGCAGGGGGCTCTCTGCTTGGGCTTGGGCCTTGGAACAATCAACAGGGGGCTGGGTGCCTGCAGTGGGTTGGGAAAATATCCATTTCTGGTATACTCTGAGAGCTGTGGTTTCCTTGAGGCTTTGTTCAGCTCCCCTGTAGCGTGGGGCCTGGGCTGAGCCTTGGGGCCCCCGGTGAGGTAGAGGCCCTTGACAATGTGGATGTAGGCCCCAGCTTGGCCGGCTGGCCTGCCACCTCCAAAACATAATTCAGTATTGATTGTGCGGGAAGCCCAGCCTCAGTCACATGCAGTAATCCTCACTCCTTGAAGGGAGAAAGAAAACGGATTTGTTCCTGGTACAACATGCCTTGAAAAATGCATCTTGATTTAAGATTCAGCTTTTTGCAGCATATTTTAAAATGTCAGAGAGAGAAATATGCAGCCTTCCTAATACATCTGCCTTGAACAGCCTTTAAAAAAAGTCTGTCGTTCATCCTCAGGGTCACAGGTGTGTTCAAACCGCCCCCTGCCCCAACCTTCCTGCCTTTGATGGTGTGGTGTATCTGTCTCTCTTCCACAAGCAGAGTTTTGTTGGAGACTCAAAAGCCCTCTCTTCCAGAAGTCCAGCAGGTACATTTGTTTCCCTAGTTTTGAGGCTGGTAAAGATGTACAGAGTTTCCAAACAATTTTTTGGAACTTTCTGTTGGACTTGTGAAGCAGGCACTGGCTTCTAGCTGCTTCTATCAGGGGACCCTTTTCACTTCTCGCCAAAGGAGCAAAAGAGGGAAAACACATGCTCCGGCCACAGCCCTCTGAGACGGGCGTGCACGCACTCCTGAGGGTGTAGAGCTGAGGACGCTGGGCCTGGGGTGAGGGGACCCCTGTTCTTGTGGGGTGCCTTGGGCAAGCACTTCACTTTCCATGATCGGGGTAATGGCACCTTTCTAAGCTCAGTTCAGGTTTGGAAGGGGGCCGGAACACAGCTGAGGGAGAAGCTTCTGAAGGGTTAAATGGTCTGTGGGGTTTGTAGCCCGCTGTCATTGTGTGGGGCTTTTATCAAATACCCGGGCAACCCAGCTGGTGAAGGGATTGGAAGAACTCAAGGGTTTTTCAAGATGTGACTGAGGATGTCAAGACATTGTTATGCCGGTTGAGAAATTTAGACACCTCAGTGGCCAAAGCAACCGTCTGCCTGGGAGAGAGCTGCCAGGGGAACTTCTGGTTAGATGGGTAGTTGTGCAGGGTTAGGCCTGGAAGGGACCTGGAGGCGTCCCTCTACCCTGGCTTCCCCCATTATGTAGATGAGGAAATGGAGGCCCAGAGAGGGAAAGTGACTTGGCCAGGGTCACACAGAAAATCAGCAGCCATGCCAGAACTAGAGTCCCCCCGCCCACCAACCCTGGCCTGATGCATTTCATTGCCTAGATCTGCTGTCTCAGGTGGGCTGCGCTGGTGACTCAGAGGTCCTGACCATGCCCAGTGAGTGGAGCTCTGCCAGACACTGGGCTTCTGTAGGGCCACCTCCCCTGTTCTGGGTTAGTGGGTTATATCTCTGGGGACCGTCCCTTTGGCATTGGGGACCTTGGCTGTGCTCATTGTTCCTTTGCTGGGTCCCCAGCGTGTTGCTGTCAGGATGCAGAGAGAGGATGGGAGGGCGGGAGGCCTCTCCCCGCATGGAATCTGCCTGGGTCTGAGGTCTGGGATGTTATGTGCCTGTGGAGCAGAAGGGGGAGACCCCGGGGTGAAAGCCCCCATTCTTCTCTCAGCCCCTCTAGTTGCTCTTCCTCTTCCCCTAAAAACCATTTTGAGGATCACAACATTCATCATGAGCTTTATTATGGGAGACTCTTCTTCATGTTTAAAAATAAATGCTGGCTTCCAGAACTATATTTGGTATATGGAAGTCTTTTGCATATAAATGTGCTTAAAGGACAACTGCTTTATTGAAGAAGCAGAGTGAGCCCCAGCTAAAGGGACAAGATGGGGTGGGTGCCGAAGGGACCCTGGGGTCTGCCTTGCTCAGGACAGTTGAGTAGTAGCCTTCAGTCCTGTTGAATTGGCCATCCTTTCCCCAGGGACAATTGTAAAACAGGATAACTGGTACTTAAAAATTCATAGAAAATGTTCTTATCACAACGTCATAATTGTTATGACTCAGAAAAGTAGAATTGCCATTCCTCTGTGCCTGTCTGCCCTCACTTTTGCTGCCTACCGAGTCCCCAGCAGCAGCTGCAGAATCATAAAGAGAGGAGAGAGGGAGAGAAAGGAAGAGAGAGAGAAAGGGAGAGAGAGAGAAATCCAGGGCAATGCTTTATTTATGTTAACGGCTACATTTGACTTGAAAATTCTGTCCCCAGAGCCTTGAGGTCAGCACATTACAGAGTGATTGATGGCTGTCAGGGGCGGGCAGGGCGGCAGATTGCGGAGGGGAAGTGGACAGATGATGTCGTAGCTTTCGAGGGCTTAGCAGAACCCGGGCCTTGAAAGGAACTTGGTGGAAAACAAAGCAGATGGAGAACTGCTGGGGCCCCTGCCTTTCTCTTTATTCTCTCCTTCCTTCTCCTTTCCCTTTTCTGCTGAACGTAGGAAGTGGGGATGGGGGACACTCCACTCCCATCAGCATGCTCCAGCAGTATGGCTTTTGGATAGGACGCTGGGTAAGATCCTAGAGAGGCCAGACTCCAGAGGGTGCCTCCATCGCAGGTGTCTGCTTAGAAAACATCATGTTGCCTGTTGGTAAAAGCCCCATAGTCACCCCCATCTTCTCCTTGGGCCCTGTCTCCTGAATCTGAAACCAAACAAGGAGGACCAACTCTTGGGGCAAACCATTCCCACCATCTGACCTGGGCTACTTCGGATTATATTTCCAGAGGGCTTCCCAGCTAACTCTTGTGTATTTTTGCTGGTGGGAACAAATGGTATCGGACTCCCAGGCTTGTTTACAGATGGGGAGACACGGGAGTGATGGAGGAGCTTTGAATTTTAAACATTAGCTAATGAAATTGCAGACGGGGGCACTGGGTGGAACGGCCTGGGTATTCCCATGAAACACTTCGTGTCAGCTGTGAGGGAGAAGCCGGCCGGGCTCACTCATGTGCTCCACAAACATTTATGGAGCCCCATCCCTGTGCCAAGAGCTGCGTGAAGTCAGAGTTCTCAGAGTCCTGCCCCCGGGTGTCCCAGCCCCATTAAATAGAGAATTCGACCTCTGTGATGCCAACTGTGGGAGCACAGACGGAGCCGGATGGCGGGGATATTCTGCAGGGAGCAGGGCTCGGCTGACACCTCACTAAGGAGGAGGGCAGAGAGCCTGACCTGGCTAAAAAAGGGAAGGCACTGGGGAGGGGGAGGGCATTCCGGGCAGATCCTGGGGTGGGGGAGGGTGCTGCGAGGCCGGAGGTGGGCCTGGAGCTCTGTGTCTCCCGCTCCAGAGGCTCGAGCAGGATGGCGGGAGGCTGGAGTTCGTCATTTCCCCTGCCTCTGCCTCCCCCTCTCATGGCTGCTCCTGTGCAGTTGTGTCAGAGACAGGACTGGCTGTTCATTCATCCGCTAATTGTTTTGATAAGAGACTCTAATTATCCACTGCGATCATCAGATTACCCTGAGCTCCAGGAGGGAGATTTGAGTTTGAGCTGCTGTGGCAGCCAGCAGCAGCACTCTCTCCGCCGAAAGGGACCCAGCGGTAGTGCCTGGCCCACTGTACCTGGTTCCCAGTCGGTGCTCACAAAGCCTTTACATGAAGGAGTCAGGGGCCCCACCCAAAAGCGCAGCCCCTGATGTCAAGCAGGAATTTCCCTTGGATTATCTTTGCCACTGTGTTGTCCACAGATGAGAGGTTTGGTTCTGGGAATTTCAAAGCAATGTGAGGAGTGTGGAGAAAACCAGAGAAGAAGCAGTAAATGTCTCTAATGAATTGACATCAGCAGTCAAGACAAAGTCAAATACCTTTTTGGACCGTTTGATTAAGTTCTACTTACATGTGATTTTGGTGTAAAGAGAGCAATAGGCAAAAAACAACCAGGAAGGCAGATTATAAATTAATCCAATCATCCAATCCTCCAGCAAAGGTAATGGGGGATGATGGCATCGTAATTGATCTGATACGGACTTTTACAGCATTGGGAGCCTCACAGTAAGGGAGCTTCGAGTCTTCACGGGAGGAGTGACTGTGGCCAGCCCGTGGAAAGATCTGATATGTTGTGTGTGACCTTGCCCCGAAGGGCTTGTCAGAGGAGAGGACCCACCCTCAGCTCCTGTGTTCAGGCAATGTCTATAGGTCCGATGGAGCAGGAAAGCCTGATGATACTTGATCTAGAAAAACATGTTTCCGTCCTGCCTTCTCTCCATGGGATCAGAAACTCTCCGGAAAAAGGGCAGGCTGGGCTATGGGGTCTGGCTGGGATTTGGAAGGGTGGGCAGGGCGCCATTGCCCGCATAACATCAGGTCCTGGCTGAGACACTGGCTGCCACGTGTACTGATGTCTGAGGCGCTGTCTTCCTGCTGATTCAGTGGAGACTCAGTAGTGATCTCTCTGTTTCCTTTGGCTCTACACTCTGAAACTCCTTTATTCTTTTTTTTCTTACTTTATTTTTTAATTGAAATATAATTGCTTTATAATGTTGAGTTAGTTTCTGCTGTACAATAGTGTGAATCAGCTATAAGTATACATATATCCCCTCCCTCTGGTGCCTCCTTCCCGTCACACCCTCCATCCCTGAAGCTCCTTTATTCTTGAACTGTTTCTCCCACCTAAGCAGAAAGCCAAGAGAACCTCAGCCCAGTTCTGCCTGGTTCCCCAGTGGGGCCGACTTCCCGCCTGGCGTGCTCCTTTGTCTTCACATTTGGGGCTCAGCTAGCTGGGAAGTTTGGCAACATGTCAGGCCATATATCTTGAAAACCGCCCTCCAGAAACGACCTCGTTTAGCAGATTTACTGACGTATCGGGCCTGCCTGTTCTCAGGGGCCGCCATCCTAAATCACAGCAGGTCCACTGGACTTGGACGCCTCAACGCAGAACTTTTCAAAAAATTTCAGGCAGGATATATCACTGCCCCATTAACTCCCTACCATTAATCTACTCCTCCTAAAAACCTGGAGTTTTCCCAAAAGGACTGGAACGTGGTGAAAAACGGACCCATTTGGTAAATTCTGTAAATCAGGCCGGTTTTCTCTCCACGCAGAGGGCCTGCCTCCATCGCCATGGTGATAGGATGCCTGCATGCCATGTGGGCAGGTGCGGTCTTTCAGGGTTTCTGGGGAGCGTCCTGGGGATGGACAGTACTCTGCAGGGATGGCTGCCTACCCCAACCCCTGGGATCCCTGGGTGAAGTGTTCTCTGGATGAGGGTTGGGGCCCGCATCAGGAGCAGTTAGAGACCCTGCAGCAGAAACCTAGCAGGGGAATAGAGGCTGAGCCGGGCTCCAGTCTTGCTTAGCTGATGGGACCCTGCCAAGGACTGTCTGGGGGGACACATTCCTTCCTTGATTCTTCCCTGATCGCTGAAGAGGCTCTTTGTTGTGATGAGGCTTATCCACAGCCCCAGAGACTAGTGAGAGTCCACCTACACTTCTTTTTTTAAGCCTGTACACGTGCTATTCTTCTTCAGGTTCTTTTCCCATTTGGATTATTACAGAATACTGAGCAGAGTTCCCTGTGCTCTACAGTAGGTCTTTGTTGGTCCAGCCGTACTTCTGGTTCCTATGACTAGAGACTTCTTCCTTTTGGAAGAAGATGATATCCATGAGCTGGGACTTTGGAGCCCATAGACCTGGGTTTGAACTCCAGTTTTCTTGGTTGGTAACCTCAGGAATTCAGGGGCATTTGAAAAAGGAAAGATACATGATTTGGAAGAGAGGGGCCCTGGGTTGAGCAAAAGGAAGACGAGAAGGAACAACAATGGTCCCCAAGTCCCCAGTCTCTCTGTCCTCCACTCTGTATCTGTATGGGGATGAAGATCATTCTGCAGGCATGCTTGAGGATGAAATGAGTTAATTCTTGTAAAATGTTTAAGATAGTCCCTGGTACAACACTGACTTTCTGTAAATGGTGCCCCATAAATCTGGTGGGGACACATAGCTTACCTACTGCACCCCACTTGCTTATCCTGCTGCGATGGGCCCATGCCAACCTGAAGGAGGAGCTCCTCTTTTTCACTAAATCCCCACTGCCCTCCCCCTAGCCTTTGCAGCCTCACTGGTAGAAGCCTCAGAGCTGGAAACTCTGTGTAGGTCAGGGCCTTCCCCTGCTCCTTCCAGAGTCCATCCTTTCCCCCTCAAGAACAGGTGAGAATTCTGTTAATTCAGTGCGCATCCCCACTGTTCCTGGAATCCTGGCTTCTGGAATCCAAGATGAGCTTTCCCTGCGCAAGCACCTACCGCCTCTGCAGGCCTTTACCCTTCCCTCTGCTTGCCTGAAGGCAGAAAGCACGGCTGTAAGGCCAGGAGCAGTCCTCTCCTGCCTGTTGGGACAGGGTCTGGAAAGCAGGCCAAGACAGGAGACTGGAGCACCCCCTTCTGCAGGGAAGAGAGGGAGCCTGGTTCCAGCAGCACACCTTGGCATCCCGCCCTGCTGGAGGAACTGGTTTCCAGGGCCTGACTCCCAGCCCCACCTGCTGGAGGGGTTCTGGGGGCTGGGCCCGAGGATCTGGCCTGTGTTTCTTGGAGTAGTTTACTTTTTCCTCCGCCTTGGGCGAAAGTACCTATTATCTGTGCATCTCCTGGCCTTTTACAAAGCTAATTAAGCCCTGGAGGCAGAGTTTTGGGACCTAGATTTCTTTCCCAACTAAAGAGTTGTTTTTAGGTGCTCTGGGAGCTTAATTGACTTGCTCGAGGGGTGCCCATTGGTTCTGGGGGCTGAAGTGGGGGAGGGTGAAGGACCCTGAACCTCTTTCCTCTTGCAACTACCCTCCTACCTCCTAAATGTCCTAATAATTCAAAGATCCTTACCATCTCTTTGTTCTAGAAGCCTGAAGTCTCCTCCTGAGTTTCTTGAAATTTATAGGTGAGGGAGGGTTCAACGAACAGACTGTGTGGAGTGTAAGTCCTTATTTATCAGTATTGTCCCAGAAGGCAGAGATGTTCTATGTTTTTATTCCTAGCACCCCAGTAGCATATCTGGTATAGTTCTGGAGGAACCCAGTGATTGTATGGGGTGCCTGCCCTTAGACAGGTGCTGTGTTGGACTTTCAGAGCTACCAGGTAATGCCAGTTGACCTGGAGGTATAAGTGGATTGTTGGAACTTGGCAGAGTTGATTGGGATGGAGTATGGTTTCTGACTTCCTCCTTGGAGCCTGTCGGCTTGAAAAGATAGTCACAATGAAAAAGTTGAGAGTTATGTTTTATTCAGGGGAAAGTTCTAGGACTTAAGCTTGAGAGACAGCATCTCAAGTAATCCTGAGAGAACTGCTTGGAGGAGGTAGGGGGAAGAGGTAGATTATATAGAAGTTTGCAACAGAGGTCAGGTGGTCTGAACATCAAAAGTATTTTTGTGAATTAAAACCAAATATCTCACATTGAAGAATTTAGTGCTTTTCTACATGTGGGAAGATTCAAGAGTCTGGGCTCACTGAGGTCATTCCTTTCCTGTGCATCTCAGCTATCTGGGGCCGGTATCCTGAAGAACACATCCCAAGTTCTTTGGGGCTCCCTGTAGGGAGTGGCTGCAACCTGATGGCTGCACAGGTGTTCTCCTTCCCGAGTGCCCTGGAGGGCTGGAATCACTGATGACTGTGACATCCTTGGTTATCGATATGGCAGGAAATACTCCATTTCTCAAGTCCAAAGCTTTTTCCTTCTGTCCTTCCTAGGAGAAAGGGCCTTCGTCTTCTGCATCTGTTCAGTGGACACCTAACTTGACTTGGCCTGGCTGTTATTGTTTGGTATTAGGTCGGTGTCGTCTTACATTTATGTGCCAGATACATTATTAGGTGGTAGTGATAAGACCAAATTACTTTGTGGGCCCTTGAGGGCCCCGCCTTCTGGCCCAGGGAAGTGGAGGCGGGCAGTGCCTTAGTGTAGACCTGGATCAGAGTGGGGTGTCCCCTGTCTATGCTGGTGGGTGCATGCACGTCCACCTCAACCCACTGATGCATTCCACTTGCCTCGTGCCACATGAAACCTCAAGTCCACGAGATTCTTTAGTCCTTGTCAGTTCTGTTAACCTCCTGTTACTGTCAGAACTGTATGTTAACTCTCTCTTGCCTGGTCAACCTGTCCTGACAGCCAGGGGCAGGGGTAGAGCAGAGACATGTGACCAGACCAGAAGCTTCCTGTGCAGTGATCTTAAAAACCGCCCCTTGGGAAGGCTGCAGCGAGGACCACACCTATGGATCTGTGCCCTCTGTCTTCCCCACCTGCAGCCTTGGGTGTCGGGTAGACCTGCTAAGTTTTGAGTCCCAGGGCTTTGGAAGGGGCACAGTAGAGCAGTTGGCATTCCATTTTTCCAGCCTCTTTCGCAGCCAGCTTTCTGTTTTTATGTCTTAAGCCATCAAGCAATGCGGAAAACTTTATGGTTTTACTCTCTTCCTTGCTTACCTAATTCCCTCACTGTATAAATCAAAGGACTCAGATTCCCCCCTTCTCCCAGTCCTCCACTGTGAGGGCCAGTCTTTCTATTTGTACCTTGATGGACTCCAGCTCCCTTTAATTTGTCCTCCCCTGACTGATTAGAACAGCGCACAGTAGACACTCAAGGATGTTTGAATGAATGAAGGCATCTTGTCTGCCCTCCTCGTAGGAGCTCATTGTGTGCAAGCACGTCATCTTGCTGAGTGATACACATCCTTTATTTGATGTGCTAAGCACCTCTCAAGGGTCGACATCAATGCCCCCACTTTTCACAGGAGGAAGAGTCTGGGGCCCAGGCAGGTGAAGACCCTCGGAGGCCCCTAGCTGTCGGGCTACCCTGCAGCATCTATGGGATACTTAGGTAATGTGGTGAGAGCTTTCAGGATGGGAGCCCTGGGACAGAAGCCAGGGATGGACACCATCCAGTCACTTGACCTCAGGCAAGAGATTGCCCAACTTGAGTCCTCAGTTTCCTCATCTGGAAACAGGGTATGTGTGTTGGGGGGCGGGGGCGCTGGGATGAATAGAAACTGCCAGGTGCTGCCAGAGTTTCCTCTGAAATGTTCATAGGGCCCTGCTGCACCCATGTCTGTGTATCTCAAGGAGTCTCTTTCTTCTCTGCTTCAGGATGAAGCAGACTGTCCTTTGCCCACAGCCTCCTCATCCCTCAGGCATGACCAGAAGGGCTCCTTCTGGTCACGCCACATTCCCTTGTACCACCGTGCCTTTGCACGTGCCGTCCCCTCTGCCCAGAATGTGGACGCTCCTTTTGCTTGCTTGGAGGTCAGGTGTCCCTTGACAACTGGGCTCTCAGTTCTTTACCCAGCACGTCTTCCCTGACCCCCCGCAAGGTAGAATAAACTGCTCCTTCTTCCTGCTTTCCCTCCCTCCCCCTACCTCCTCCCTCCCTTTCCCAAATTCACTGGTTGCATGCCTCCTACATGCCAGGCATCCGACAGGTTGCTTTGGTTCCCGAGACAGCCTCTGGAGCTTACCTCTGTGGATTGAAGATATTTATTTGCTTGTCTCCCCCGCCCAGTCTCTGCCCCAGCTTCCTAGCACCTGGATGATGCTCAGGATCCTGACTGACTGCCCAGCAGCTTGGGTATTACCTTTAAAACCTGTTTCATGTTGTCTTTGAAGTTGGGCCTCTCCCCTCCTTGGTTTTTGTTTTTTTTTTTGGCGGTGTCAGCATTTCTCATCTCAGAAATTGTCTTTTCTTCCACATAACTTTTATTTGGTGCTTTCCAACCCCTCCGGAAGTCACCTATATTTGTGTTGAATCTCCTTTCCCCTGGACTGGAAGCCCCTGGAGAGAGCTTGAAGTCCTATTCTCTCCCACCTGCCTGGAATGAGTCAGGTTCCCGTATGGGAGTGGGTGGCAGGAGGCAGGGGTCGTTGCATTTCAGAGATCTGGAACTGACGGAGCCCCTCTTCTATGAAAGCCTGAAAAATAGTGAGGTCTGTCCAGACTGTGAGTTTGAGACCAGTCTCCCCAGCACTAATCTTTGTGGTAGGCTCTTTGCTTGGACGTCCCAGACCACCTGCCTTCTTCAAAGAGAAGGGCCAACAAAAGAACAATAAAAATACCGGAAACACCATGTCTTAGCTGTCCCCGCTTTCTTCAGGACCCTGTTTTACAGCCTAATAAATTGATGCAGAACCTGCTTTGGGCCATTTTTCCTGGAGGTGGTCATTGTCCCTTTGGAAAGCTGGCGCCTGCCTGGAGGATTGATCATTAACAAACTCAGGCATGGTCTGGGTAACCCAGGGAGTTAAAGGCAAGTAACCCAGGGAGTGGGCTTGCACTGGGACATTAAGGGCCTTTCCAGTAGTTGGACTAAGGGTGGGTTCTGTAGCAGGAAGCTGAGCTATGAGGCAGTGCCCTCCTTCCAGGAGAATTCCTGTTATGGGGGAGTCCTCAAGGGTTCCCCTTCCCTGGTTTTTGTCTCCCTTCCTTTCCAACAAAAGCACGTCTGAGTACCTACATGGTGGCTGGTGTAGCTTGGCTGGGAGCTACACAGGGGTTTACAGTCCCATTCCTGGGATTTAATTTTGACGATTAAACAGTTGCCATTCATGGGGACGTGGGCCTTGGTTCTGATTTAGTTCCATGACCTAGACTCAAGTCCTGCTCATTACTTGAAAGCTGTGTGAGATTTAAGTTGGCTTATCTCTGAGCCTGTGTTCCCTTCCAGAGTTTGGCGATGAGGAGGTGGTCTCTGCTTGTGCTTGTTATAAGGATTAGAAAGAGTACATATAGAAGCACTTGATACTTACTTGTTGCTTATAGTGGTTGGTCCCCAGCTCTTTTCCATTGAGCATGATCTGCAGCAGCCAGTGTGGCACTGAAAACCTAGAATACTAAATATTTGGCCACAGAATTGCAGTGTTTGCGAGCCTCGGTTTGCTCATCTATAAAATGGGCATACTCACTCATCAGGTTGCTGAGTGTAGAAAATTAAATCATAGGAGGGAGGTGCTGGGTATGCCCTGGGACAGGATATACTTATTTCCTATCACTTACTCAATAAGCTTTAAGGAGATATTAACTGGTATAGATCAGGTTAGTGCACGTAGTATAATGATCCAGAAATTTTTACAGTGGGAGAGCAGAGGAGTGGCGAAGATTCCACACTTGGGCTTGGGGATCTGGAGAGGTTTCTGGGAGGTACTGTCACCTGCTTCATCAGGAGGAGACCTGGGGGGTGGGGGAAGGCTGGAGACCTGGTCCTTCCCCAGCATCCTGTTCCTTTAAGCCCGGGCTTCCAGCTTCTCCACCAGGAGGTGAGACTCTGCAGAGAGCTGCTTGGAAAGCTTCATCTTCCCCCTCCCCCAAACTCTGGGGGTGTGAAGATGAACTGGTGTAACTATAGCTTGGTGTTTTGGTGTCTGTGAGAAAAGCAGAATTGGCTCAAGCTGCTTTCTCAGTTAAGGGGATTTAAGAAGGGAAAAAAAAAAATTAATCCAACCCTGGTGATCAATCTGACACCTTCCCTTTGAGCCCCAGATGGCTGATTGGGGTGGAAAGTTGGCCACTGCTGCTGTTGGAGAATGGAATGGTGTCTCTGTCTCTCTCTCTACTGAAAATGATGGCTTTCTGTATACGCATGCACACTATTTATAAAGCCTGCCTGCCTGGTTTGGTTTTTTGGAGGATATTTCAATATTCCCAGAAGGTTCCTGTTGGTTAAATGTCATTCTTGGAGGTGTCGTGTTAACAGGGCTGGAAACCAGGTCTGTCTGCCATGGTTCCGTCTTCCCTTCCTCTTCTCCCCTTGCTGAAGTCCCTGGTCTGGAGGCTTCGAGGTCGACATCTCAAAGCAGGTTGGAGACCCAGGTTTTTGTCTCCGCCTGCCTTGAGTCTGGTGCCCTTTGTCTTTTAAAGACAACTTGAGGGGAAGTTTGGAAAGTGAAAGGAAAACATTCAGTCTACCATTATCTTATCACAACTTCTAGACTTGGACAAAATGCTGTCCGGGTCTGAGCATGTGTTTGTGGTCTGCCGCTTTTTCTTTTGATAAGCGTGTTTCTACTTACTCCTAATTATCCTCTAATGGCTGGTTTTATTTAACTATTCCTCTATTACTGGATATTCCTTCCTGCCCTCCCCCTCCGCATCCCACCATCGTATATAACACTGCAGTGAACATCTTTGCATTTCATTTTGGATGGTTTCCTTGGAATAAATTCCCAGAAGTGAAATTACTAGGTCAGAAAGTATGAACCTCTCCTTTCAAGATCCTTGTGTCCCGTTGCCAAATTATTTTCCAAAGGATCATCTTGATGTGTACTGATGCTCGAATAGACAAATGGCTATTGTAACTGCATTTTTACTTGGACTGGAGATTATAAAACAAGTATTTAAAGGAAGGTCTTTGTTTGCCCTAGATGAAAAATTTTATAACTCAGACTTTCCTACTTTGTATTAACTACCAAGTCCAACTGCGATGTGCTCGCTCGCCAAGGGGAGCGTGGTGAGTCCTTTCTGTCCCCTGACTGCCAGAGACTCTCAGCCGCCCAGGAGAGAGGAGAGACGGGGGCTGGAGGGAACAAAGGTAGAGCGGGCGCGCCCTTGTGTTGCTGCCTGAGTTGCCCGTGCTCTCGGAGATGGAGGAAGACCAGGAGAGCTGCAACCCCGAGAGTGGGCACAGCCGGTGCTTCCTCTGTACAAGAAGGCTCTGGGAGTGCCCTGGTTCATCTTTCTGTTCAACAGTGTGTATGGGGCCTCCTGGGCACCAGGCTCAGTGGGGATAGGGAGATGGATGGGAGCCAGCAGTCTCTCCAGGCAGACAGAATCACACAGGGAGTTTCTATATGATGTGACAGATGGCTGGAGACGGTGCCATGGATGATCAGGGCTGGAGTGACAAGCTCTCCCGTTCTTTTGTTCTTCGGATTTTCGACTCCCTTCTCCCTTCCCTGTGCGATGGGGGCTTCCCTTACCAAGCAGGAAGGTTGGTCAAATCAACAAGTATCCCTGCCTTGCCCAGTGTTTGTTCTCAGCCGGCTTGTGACTGCATGGAATTTCCATGCTGGGAAGGGATGTTGGAAGCCAGCACCCCAGTCCCTACTGGGATACAGCCAGTGACGGGGTGCTCAATACCTAATGAGGCGCTACTACTCCAGAGTAGCCTCTACTACTCCAGAGACGTTCTCTCTAGAGCCTTTGGAGGTCCTTTTTACGAAGGATCTAAAGAAAAATGTAAGGTTATAGAATATTTGTCCAGGGAAGCAGGATTAGAGGTTTCAGGCCCCAAGTCCCATCGATTTAACAATCTGCTTAACAAATCTTTTAGTTTTTTGAGGACCTCAGCTCTTGGTCACACTGTGACATATATAGAAGGGTTCTTATACCCGTGGGTCTGTAAAGTGGAAAGTCCTTTTTATTCACTGCTTCTCCACGGAGTTTGTGCTACATGGTATGTCCTCAGAAAAGCTTTTTTGGGTGTGTCACACACATTGGGTTGGTGTGGTTTGTCATGGTGTGGTCACCTACCCCCACCCTCACCAGAGAACCAAGTGATCCTGTCGCCCCTTGGAGACTGGGTCTAGGGTTACATGTTGGGCTGGGTGCTCTTTCCCTTCTATTTGAGAACTCCTGGGAAGAGCCCTCAAATAGGAGGGGAAATTTGGGTGCTGGCCCTAACTCTGCTCCTTATTAACTGGCTGGCAAGGCCCCTCCCAGCCCCTATATTACATCTTGGCCCCTCTGGTACCTTCCAGGCCTGGAAAGTGAAAATCCCAGAGTTCATGCTTGCTGCCCTGAGGTTCAGGGAAACTTAGTTATCTTGACCCTAAGGAGCATCCGCTTAAGACCTCTGCACAGAGGCAATGGGCAGCCTGCAGCCGTGGGGGAATGGGGCAATCTGGGCCTTCGCACTTTGGCACAGGACCCCAGGGGACTTGACTTTGGCCGTCAGAAACCAGCACACAGCAGGCTTTGGTGTGGTCATCTCCCCCACCCCTATCCTCTTCCTGGCTGGGGAGCAGGGAAGCCCTGAGTCAGGAGAGAACTGTGCAACCTGCAGACCATGCAGGCAGGAGGGAGGGTCACAGAACCCTGCTCCCAGCTGCCTTCCATTGTCTGATCGGCAGTGACCGCAGCCCCCACCCCCAGGTCTTCTTTTTGAGAATAAACATATCAACAGGATTGATTACCCGATCGGTCCCTGGGCAGCTGGCTCTGGCCTGCATCTGGAGCCGATTTCTCTGCTGTCACATACCCATTGTCTTGGATTGTTCACTTCCACAAATCAGAGGTTGGCTTCACCGCCCTAACCCTACCACGACCCCCAGATGCTTGTTTGTCGGTCGAATGAACACTTCCTGCTCAATGAAGGGAAAAAAAAAAAAAAGAGCCTGAAGCACACGTGGGCAGCCCTCAGTCCCTACTCTGCTCTGTTGTAGACAGGATGTTCCCATCCCAGCCCCTCCCTGGCCTCCGCCCGCCCTGGGCCTGCCTTTCCAAAGTGGATTCAGAGTGGAGATGTTTCCCGGAAGCTGGACTGTCACCCCCTCTCCTCCCAACGGAAGGGACACCCAGGCGCTTCAGCTGTACACTGTCCCCAAGTGGGACCAGCAGGTTGTGAGCCCTGGCACCCCGGGCATGGGGGTTGGTCTGGTCTGAACGCTGGGCTCAGGATCTGTGATGTCCTGATGGGACAGCCTTAGGGGCACAGGGACGGTCGACTCTTGCTTTGCTTGGGATGGGGGCTGTGAAGAAGTGCATGGAAAGGGTTCTCAGGTTCTGTATGAAATCCTGCCTGTCCTTCCAGGCACACTGTGAGCTTCACCCTCCTTGGAAAAAGAAGCCCCCCTCTGACCACTTGCCCCAGACACTCTCCCTTTCCTTTGAAATACTGCAAAGTTCAGAGCTGGCGGTGTGTGCTGAAGCCCTTTTTCCTGTGGGCTGCCACTTTGTTGCGTAAGAATGAGGAAGGCCGATTGGCCAGTGAGAGCTGGAGAGAAGCAGTTGGGTTTAGGCTAAGACAGATGTGTCCCAGAGCCTCCATCAGCTGCAGGGAGAGGCCTGGCTGCTGCAGGGAGAGGCCTGGCTGCTGTAGGTGTGAGGCTGCAGAGCCTGGGCTGTGGGAGAATGACACCAGGACTCTGTGCTGTCTTATTGCTTTTTCCTAGTGACAGTAACTTGGCCCGTTCTCTAGCTGCAGACCTGTGTATGCACCAGACATGGGAGTAGGGATGGAGGTGGCCGGTGGAAGGGTTCAAGGTAGTTGGGCTGCTTTGCATAGCCCACTGATTTGTAGCTCCCTCCCTGAGCAGTTGTGGTGATGGTGGACATGACATGGCGGTCATGTCTTATCCTTGTGGCTATGTGTCTGGCTTGTGTGTTCTGATGAGAGTTCTTCAGAATAGCCTCAATCTGGGGCTCGTGTTGGTACAGTCCTTTTAGTTTTCCAAGCCCTTGGCCTGTCCTGTCCTTCATGAGCCCCACAACAGCCCCACAGATTAGGCAGGGTGCTTATCTTCCTTCATTTGGCCCCTACGCCCCCCAGGGCCTGGGAATCCAGTAGGGGTTGGACCCAGCTTTGCCCTCCAGGTTCTCCACACCACCTTGCTGCTTTCTGGCTTTTGTTCATAAGCAGAGCGCGTTCCCAGCTCAGCCCTTCCCACCCCTTCGTGTGAATATTTCCAGCCTAAGAGGACCTTGGTTCTCACTCAGAGCTGTTGGTGGGTTTCTGCCTTGAGGCCGGGCTGCCCAGGGCCAGGCTGTCCCTCTGCTGCCCCCTTCTGGGGTGACCCGTTCTCTCCCCGTGCCTGTCCCCTCCTTGCTTTCCCGGCAGAGTCTCGGCCGTGGTGTTGTCACTAGTCACTAGTGGTCGTCGGGGGAAATAGACCCTAGCACATGTAACTTGGGACACCTGTGAAGCCGCTCGAGGCCCTGGAGAGCTGAGGGTGGGGACCTGGCTCCTTCTAGCTGCCATCAGCCCTCAGTGCAGAGACCCAGTCTCACAGGCAGACAGGCTCACCTTGCCCTGCCTGTCACACGTTATAGGCATTTCAGTTGTCTGGAGGAGCAGCCAGTGAAAACACTGTAAGGGGGGGAATGCTCCTCTTCCCAGGAGTGGAACAGGCAGGACCTGATACCCGGCCTTTCTCCCGACTCCCATCAGGGATGCTGCCCGCCCCAGCCCCGCTTTTCCACTTAGCTCTTGTTCTCCCCAAGGTCTGGACTAGTACTTTGTAGATGGCATCAGGGAACCACTTACCCCAATTAAAACAGCCAGAGCGGGGTGGGAGGAAATGGGCTGGGGTGTACTGGGACTGTGTTAGCTAATGCAAGGAGTGCTTTTTAAAAGGCAGGTAGAAAACTTTTTTTCTCTTTGTAGATTAATTAAAGCCCCTTCTTCAAATGAGCTTCTGGAAGGTGTGTCAATGGGCCCTGTTTTCCTGTGGATACCCAACTCTGTGCAAACTACCCCCCTCCACCAGAAAAAAACCTCCATACTCTCAATGCCTTTCGAAATTTCTGTGAAAGGTGACCAAGTGTTTTTTAAAAGAGCTCCCCCTCTGCGATAAATGCCAGGTAGTGACTGAGCCTGCAGCCCCCCAGGGAGCGTGAAGAAAGCCGGGCTAAGCATTGGAGAATGGGCGGAGAGAGGGTAGGAGGCTGGCCGTACCTCCCCGAAGTCCCCGCGGCCTGCTGGCAGCAGCAGGCACAGAGCTGGGCATCTCGTCAGAGCCGGGCAGATGGCGTTCACCTGCTCGGGACGTGCTCCTTAGTGCTGGGGCCCTTGGAGTTGCCGGGATAATAACAGACAGCTGCCAGCTCCGGGCCGAGGTCTGCGGGCATTCAAAGGCTTGGAAGTGTGCGGGGAGAAGAAGCTGCCCTTGCTAGCTCGCTCAGGGCCTCCCCTCCCGCCTTGCCTCGCCTTTTGTTTTGAGATTTGTGCCCCCATCCCTCCCGCACCAACATCCGAGCAACAAGAGCATTTTAATAGAGGACAGTTCTGTTTTGGAAACGACAAGAAAGCGCCTCGTCGAGTGTGACCTGGCCTCTCCTTTGTCCAGCCTACCCTGCTTTGTGTGCGTCTGCAATGGGTTTTGTTCCAGGGGGCAAAGGAGTTGGACATGGATTTGGTGTGTTCCTGGGGTTTTCTTTCTTTTTCCTTTTCTTGGCAGTGGCTAAAGCTTTGGGTTATTTCTGAGCACAGGGCATTTGGGGATCTGGGGATTTTCGGGACCACTCCAGGGTCTTTGAGTGACCGTGTGGTGTCAGAAACAGTGAGCAGCAGAGAAGGCAACTTTCCATCTGCCTGGCGTTTTCTCAGCCCATTGTGTACATGTGGAAGGGACAGATAATTTCTCAGAGTGCGATGGGCCTCGCATACTAGTAGGAACGTTTCCCAAGGTATCAATGAAACTCAAGGCTGACTGTTTTGAGAACCAGCTTCATTTCCTTTCTCTGTCTGTAGCAAAAGGGCGCTGGTGCTTCCTTGGTGATCTGGTTACCACATCGTGGCTAAAGTCTGTGCAGGCCAGTGTTGAGTCCCCCTGGCCTGTCTCAGCAGCAGCATCTGCTCTCATTAGGCTACTTGCAAAAAAATGTATCTTGTTTGGAGGCAGCTCAGTTTGATGGGGTCTGGTAGAAATTTTATAACCTCCCTCCATACAGAACTCATGCCTCACTCACTCAGGCCAAGCTTGGGAGGCAGGTTTGCCCAGCAAAGTAGAGTGTCAGTAAGATGAGGAAGTCTATTTGATGGTCTACGCTGCTGGAAGTTGGCATGCTTCATGGGCTTACATGCTCTGTGTGTGCCTCGTACAGCCCATCAGAGGGTGGTATAACTTTGTTACAGAGGTAATCAGACCAGCTTTTTATCTCTTATCCCTAATCATTCCAAACCAGTGGGATTTTTCTATACAGCCACCGGCAGAGATTGCCTTTTCCTTAGGGGGAACGGCCATTTTTCGGCTGGGCCACACAGCTTGTGGGATCTTAGTTCCTCCACCAGGGATTGAAACCTGGGCCCCATGAATGAAAGCATGGAGTCCAAACCACTGGACTGCCAGGAAATTCGCTTTCTTTGGTATTCTTAATTTTCAGAGCAGACCTAATGGTGAATCCTTGCCCTTCTGATCAGTGACCTGTCCTGCTCTTCTGTTGTTTTAACTACTGATGAGCAGCTCTGGGGAGGGAGATGTGCTTTAAAATATTGCTTAGCTCATTCTATGAACACTAGAGATTCAGAGATAAAGGAAGGCAGGGTCTCTGTCCTCGAGGAGCCCACCAAGGAGACAAACAGCCCTGAGCACAGTACAGTGGGGTGGGTCCCAGGCAGCGTCCCAGCCAGGCTGCATCAGGCATGGAGGACGGGGAAGACTGGTTGGTTCTGCAGGGCCGAGGAGATGCAGGGTGAGTATAAAAATTGGTCGAAGAGGTGATGACTTAGGAGTGGAGAGTGGGTATTTGCTGCACAGCCAGGAGGGTGGGGAAGCGATTATCCTCAAAGGAGGCCGTGTGCCCTCAGGTTCTAGGGCCAAAAAAGCAGCAGAAGGATGTGATGGGGGGCGTAGGGTACCCCGAGTTAGCGGGGCCAGTATGGCCTCTTGAAGCCTGAATTTCTCTCGTCCTGGGGGCTGTGGGGACAGGGAGCGGCTGGAATCCTATCTGAGTCTTTCACCGTTAGAGTCCTCAGGTTGAGTGTCAAGGTCAGTAATGGTGGTGGGCCGCAGCGGAAGAGCCTGTGGGTGTCAGGTAGATACCAGCTCTGCCAGCTACCGCTGCGTGACCCTCGGTAAGCTAAGCCTCAGTTTCCTGCACTGTGAAATGGATCTTCTAAAGTATTTACGTCTTGGGCTTGGCGTGAGAAGTGATCATAGTAAGTGCTCGGCACGTGGAAGCACCCAATAACAGTGCACTACGGTTATCATCTATGTAACGATACTCCCAGCAACAGTTCTTAAGCAATGTCAGGAGGCTGGCCTCACTCTGCCCTGCCCCTGTCTTTCCCATTCATCTCAAGGATCACCCAGGTTAGGGGTGAAGCTGGTCAGTGAGGCCTCACTGTGGCCATGGCACTTTCCCTCTGTTACACAGCCTGGTTTCAAATAACCCGATGTTTGCCGATAATGAGCTTGGTGTCTTGGCCTGAAACTCTATGCCTGTTTGGACCTGTAGCTTTCCCCGGCTCCTCCAGTGGATTCGTCTGTGACACACGGCCGGCACCAGGCTAGAGCTTATCACACACCGAGGTGTGCTTTATCATGTTCCTCCCATTCTCTCCCTGAGCTCTGCCTCCCTGGGGAGGCTCCTGGGGTTCCGTGCAGGCAAGACTTGGTCCAGCCCTGGGAGGGCTTCCCATCCAGAAGAAGGAATAAGAAAGGAACCCAGGAGCTGCCAGCCTGGATAGTAGGGGGCGTCTGGGAAGGGCTCCTGAGGAACATGGCATTTTCATGGGACCCTGAGGTTAGGGAGTTTGCACACATGAGAAGGATGCAAGGGTGTCTTGGTGGAAGATGAGATATAAATAGATGACAGAGAGGAAACAGCTAGCAGGCAAGAGTGACTGGCCTTGGGACAAAACCGGGAGAGAAGGGTCTTCCTGGGCAGTTCATAGGTTAAGATTTCAGTGCAGGAGGCGCAGGTTCGATCCCTGGTTAGGGAACTAAGATCTCACATGCCACATGGTGCAGGCCAAAAAGGATAAAGCTGAGAGAGAAAAGTCTGCTAGATGGAAAACCAGATAGTAATGACCCTCTTTGAGCCTTGAAACCAAGAGAGAATTTCCTTCTGCCTATGGCCCATCCTTCATAAAAACATCCAAACTTGAGGCGTCTTGCTGCTTCTCTGTGACTCCCAGTTGCCCAGCCTGCAAAGGAAGCCAGTGGCTTCCAGCTTGAAGCTTTTTTTATGTGTCTAGGAACATTCCATGGGCCCGTGACTGCTCACCAAAGTAACTTTCTGCTCTCCTAACTGGATCTAATTTGCCGTTCCTCGGCCGTGACATCTGATAATAGGAAATTTACTATTTATTGAATGCTTATCGTGTGCTGCCTGCCATGTTAGGCAGGTGCTGTGACCCCATGGACTAGGGAAGGGAGGCACCGGGGGACCAGTGACATTGCCAGGGGAAGGGCTCGGGTCTGCGCCGGGCAGTTCACATCTCCTGAATCTCTTGATTCCTTATAAGGACCCTGGGGAGTAAGGTAGCAGTTTCCTTCTTACCCAGTCGACAGCCTGATGCTTTCAGCGTGCGGATGTAATCAGAACTGGGATTTGTTACCTCTAGCCGTGCACCCCGTGCTGCACCTCCCGCTAGACGTGGTTGGCCCAGACTTTCTCCTGTCTCTTGTGGTGCATGTACTGGCCCGCGAGTGCTCCTCTGAGAGTGGCACCAGGTCCCGGGCATCCTCGCCCCTCCGTGGGGGTGGCGGTATGGGTTTTCTGTATCACCTTCTCTGCAGTTACAGCGGATCAAGGCTCACCTCAGCAGAGGACAGCTCAGCCTTCAGTCCAGGGCCAGGGCTTGTTCTGATGCGTGAGGACCAGTCTGTTCTCTGAGAGTGTCCCCAAAGCTCAGCTTTCAACGTTGTACCAACAGCGTTCTCTATTAGTAGAACATCCTGGGGCCTGGCTCCGGCGACCCCTCTGGGACTCTGCTCTTCTGTCTCTGCCTCTGGCTGCCTGCTATTCACATGGCCTCTGCACACACTGATCTTCCGCGTGGAATGACCTGGCTTTCTGGAGCACCCTCCCCCCACCCCCCACACCTGCTGAACCCTTTTCCCACCCTGCTTCCTAAGCCCTCATTCAGCCCTTTTCCTTGGAAAGGCCTCTTCAGCTGTTCTATGTGAGAGTAGCTAGCCCTGGGCCCCCGTGTCTGGTGCCCATTTGGAATGTGTGTTTCCTGCTCCTCAGAGGAAACCTACTCTAGAACTGTCTAATTCCTCAAACTCAGGAAATTGAGGCACTGCTGCTGGTTTCTGGAAGGCAGGTGGGTGGGGGTGACTGGTTCAAGGTCCCTGAAGTCGCATGGAGTCATTGTTCCTGGCTCCCAGCTCCACACAGCAGTTTTACTGCCTGTTCTTCTTACCAGAAGCTGCAGGTCAGAGCCCTGCCCACTTTCCATGCCTTCTGTCACCTGGCTCCTGCACACCTGACCACGCCCTCGCCTGGTTATATTCAGATCTCAGCCCTGCCTGGGCATCCTGTACAGGCTCAGGGCTGTCCTCTCTCTCCCTCGGCTGCCCTTTCCGGGCTTCCCCTTGCCTGAGATGCCATCTTCTTTCTCCTTTGCTCTTGTCTACATCGTCATTCATGGAGCAAATGTCTTGGAGGCAGTGCTGTCCGATAGGAATACAATGGGAGCCAGACATGTCATCTTAAATGTTCTGGTAGGCACATGAAAAAGGTATAAAGAAACAAGTAAAATTAATTTTAAGAATGTACTTTACTTAGTCATATGAACATATGTCCGAAATACTGTCATTTTAAGACGTAATCAGCATAAAAATCATTACAGTTATTTAACGTTCTTACTTCTCATACCAAGTCTGTGAGATCTAGTCCGTATTTTACGCATCTCAGTTTGAATTGCCTGTGCTTCAAGTACTTAGCACCCTTTGCAGCTGGGGCTTCCATGTTAGACCTGTGGGTGTGGGGAGTTAAGAGCATGAGGTCTGTAGAGGGGTGGACTTGTCTTATGTTGTCTCTTGACTGTGCCATTTTATTAGCATGGGCCTTGGGGAGGGTGATGTCCCCTGTCTGAGCTGGTTATCTGCAAAAGTGTGCATCCTCACCTCATGGGGGTTGTCGGAAGAACTGAATGAAGGGCTCATGTAGGGACTCAGCCCAGCATCCAGCACATAGCGTCCGTCATTGTTTATATTGAAGCAGTGACTCCTTGAGTGACTACCAGGGGCCGGCTTAGTGCCAGGACCTACCCCCCGGCCCCTGGGCTGACCTTCAAGGTAGTCCACCTCGTAGGCCCTGCCTACACAAGGGCCATGAGGGGCAGGGAGATGGGCCCGCTCTGGACAGGGGCTCTGGCAGGAGCACAGAGGAGGGGGTGGTAATCAGGAGAGGCTTCCTGGTGGAATCCCCCCCACCCCACCCACTACCTCAAGCTCACCTTGGGTCCCTCGGCCTCCAGAGCCCTCTGTGACAACACTGGCGCCCCTGTGACTCCCGTTTGCTAACTCTTTGTCCTGTGTAATTAGTGCGGCGTGCCTCCCTCTTGTCTCTAATTGTGTTGTACAGCATGTACTTTATTATATCAGGGTATAATACCGTGAGGCTGGCAGTTATCTTGTTCACTAATTGTTTCGTGTGTCTGTCTCGTCTGCCCCGCCAGATTACCCGCTCCTTCTGAGCAGCCAGCGCTGTCTCCGTAGCTTTCTGTTCCCCCAGCCAGGGAGGGCTGGGCATCAGGGCCCAGGTTCGAGTCCTGCATTCCGTACACTGATTTGGTCTGGCTGCAGACAAGTCACTCTCCTTCCTCTTGTGAGCAAGCAGGGTGACACAGGGACATTTAAGCCCCATTCTGCCCTAACATCCTCTGAAGTAGTGGATTTCTCTCCGTAGGTTGAGCTTCAGTGTGCCCAAGGTGGTGCACGGTCCTTCTTGGCCTACCAAGTAAACACGGAGCATCCATGAAGCGCCAGCTGTTGGGAAGATCCTGGTGAATGAGAAGATTTCTACTCTCAGGGTGCTTACAGTTTAGAGAAGGGAATGGATTTAAAGGAGTAAAACTGTCAATATTGTATTTAATCCGACTTGTGATCTGCATTCATTTAGTGGATCTGAGTATGTCGTGTGCAGCCTTGCCTTGTACTGAGCAGTAGAGGGGTGCCCTCACGCTTAGCAGGTGGAGGGGAACACAGACACACAGACACCCTCACAGGAAGATGTCATCATGCACGTGGGGAGGGTTGGGGGCCCTCCAGGGGGGTGTTTTACACCTCCTGCCCAGAGTCCTCTCAGAATCCAGAGAGCAAAGTACAGAGTTGGAACCCCCTTCCCTCCTGCGCTGCATGGTAAGGCTGGGGTGTTTGTGCTGCTGCCTGGCACATGATTTGGGGGAGGACACTAAACACAAGCCAGATGAAGGCGCTGCCCGCGGGTGCCTGGGAGCAGGGGGCGGCCCTGGGAGCGTGCGGCTGGGGCACCCTTTATAATCACAACACTGCGGCAAGGGCTCCGGTCCCGGGGTGGCGACGGGCGGGGGAGGCCGGCTTCCCATCTGCTCGGCCTCCTTTGGCTCTGAATGGATTAGTTCTGTTTGGGTTGGAGCTTACCGTTGTGTGTGTTTTTCATCCCCCTCCCGTTTGTTCTCTCTCCCTGGCCTGAGCGCCCGCTCAGAGCGGCGAGGGTCCCGGTGCGGGCAGGGAGAATTGTGAAGTGGCCATTATTCAAGCAAGAAAGGGAATAATTGGAGTTTGCGTTCTTCTGGGCTTCTATGGAAACTCGGCTGGGGCTGGGGGTGGGTGGGGGTGAGGCCTCGGGAGAGCGAGAAGGTGGGTGTCACTGTAGAAACTGGGGTATAGCGTGGTGTGTGTGTGCATGACCCCACCTGGTGTGGGGTGCCCCTTAGCTGAGTTGGTCCTGGGAAACCACAGTTGATCTGGTGGTGGTGGTGGTTCTCACAGATGGGGCGTCTGAGCGGCTCCGATTCATACCAGAGGATTCTGGTGAGGCTTCTGTCGCAAGCCACTGTTGGCAGGGAATGGGTATTACGGGCTGTGTGATGTGGGAAAGGACTCCGTGTGGGCCTGCCGCTGACCTCACCAAGGACCCTCTGTCTTAGCCTGTTTTCCCAGTCTATCAAGTGGGGGTGGTGATTGCTATCATGCAGGCTTGCCGAGGGGGCAGAAGGTACGTGTGTAGGAGACACGGGAAGTGTACAGTAGAGCCTAGGAGGACCCAGGTCTTCGTGACACTCCGGGGACTCTGGTACGGGGGGTGTTGGCAATGTCCGTGGACCCCGCTGGATTTCTTGTTGGGCTCAGGGAGCTTCTGCAGGTAAAGCAGACTTACGGGGAACCAGCACTGGTTTTATACCTCCTCTTTGAAACAGAAGGTCTGTCCCTCCCATCGGTGGTCCCTCAGTCTCCACTGGGAGCCCTGCTGTGGAGTGGATGTTTGGGGAGAGAGGGGTCGGGGGAGGCAGGGGAAGCGACCGCAGTCTTGGCCTTTCAGAGTCCACATTCTAGCTTAGAATCAGAATTTCACACATGTGGAACAATTAGAGAAAAATAACAGATGGTGTCTGATCAGATGTCAGCGCCCCAGACGGCCCCACCCTCCAGCAGAAATAATCCTCCTTTCTCTGGGATCCCGGAGCCGGGCGCAGGCTTGTGTGGTACCCTGCGTGCATCGGTGTGTAATTGGTCGTTAGTGCCATTAGTTGTGCAATAGCGCATGTGGTTGAGTGCCCCACATGCCAGGTCCTCTCCTCAGTCCTTCCTCCTGTGTTGGTCCAGCAAGTGCTCAGGGCACTTGAGCCAGCCGACTCCCCCGGGGCCTCCAGGCTGGCCTGTGCGTCCCCTGCTGCTGCGCTCTGGAGCCCGCGAGCAGCTCTTCTTGTGCTGCCTCTAGACCTCTCTGACACCCCGCTTTCTTGGATGCTTGGTCCTGGTGGCCGTCTCCTGAGCTGGGTCTTGCTGTAGGAGCTTTTGGCTGACCTAGAGGATGAGGATGAAGAGCCTAGCCAGCCACAGGTCCAGTGCTGCTCACCAGTGGTGTGACGTCGACACTCCCCTATCCTTCCTGAGCCTCCCTTTTCTTGACTTTAAAAAGCTGGGATTGGAGTAAGCAGTGTTTCTGGTGTTGGTTCTGAGACATCAGGTTTCTTTTGGAGGTTGTGCTGGCCTGGAAATGCCTTTGGTTTGCTGGACCTTTAGCTGGGCCTGGAGATGCCTCATAGACCATTTGCCTTCTAGAATCTGATGGTCTAGTGAGAAAAACAGATGTAAGCTGATGCTCATGGTGCTGCAAAGGGTCCCGTCACTGGATGTCCCAAGAGAGGGCCCTCCTGGCTCGACCCAGAGGGCTTCCTGCATGCGGTGGCTTTTTTGTGGGGGTCCCCAAGAGAAAAAAAGAGGCAGAAGATGGTGACTGAAAGGGAAGAGTGTGACAAGAGCATTGCAGGGTAGGGGCTCCCTGGCGATACAGTGGTAAGTCTCCATACTTCCAGTGCAGGGAGCACAGGTTTGAACCTGGTCGAAGAACTAAGATCCCATGTGCTGCGTGACAACCCCCCCCCCCCAAAAAAAAAAAAAAAAAGAGAGCATTCCAGGGAAAGGGAAGAGCCTGTATAAACACTTGGAAGCTTAAAAGACTTGCCATGTTCAGGAAGGAGGGCCTATGGGGGTGGAGCTGAGACTGAAGGGCCTAGGGCAGCGTGCAGCCTGGAGCAAAGTCCTCTTGGATTGTGAGCCTGCCCATGAGGTCTGCTTGGGGACAGGAAGGAGGACAAGAGGACGAGTAGGCAGATCCATGAACAAAGGAGGCTGGTGCACTGGTCCAGGAGCGAGTCCAGTGGAATGATGGGGAAGACATGGTCTGAGGTGTTGTATGGAAGCTAGGAATCAGCCTGGCCTATGGAGACCTGGCACAATTGGGAGGATTGCCCAGACCCCCTTGACTGTCACACATTTTCTTAGTAATTTGGTGTCCTTGTACCCAAGAGGGTGGGCTTAGGGCTGATTTGCCTCAGCCTGGATTTGCTGAGGACATTGCGGGGGGAAAAAACCCATCTCTCTCCAAATTATCCAAAGAGTGAAAGCATGGTGGCATGTGGAGCGCCCTGGCCTGGTCCTGGGCGTGTCTGTCTCTTTCTCTGAGCCTGCATTTCCCTTTGGTGAAGATGGCAGGGGCGGGGGCGGCATAGGACTGGTGCCTGCAGTGTGCTAGCCCGCCCCCATGACTGCCGCGTTTGTTTCAGGGGTTGGAGGATCACGCAGGGCAGGGTGGCTCATTCTTGGCAAGTGGAGTGGAAAATGCCAGTGTCTTAAAGCGAGTCCCAGAGGGGTGGGGATGGGTGTGTGTGTACTCGGCTGGGTGTGCCCCCGAGCATCTCCCTTGGACAGGGCATCTGTGCTCGTCCAGCCTGGAAACTGCATGGAGTTCCTTCCCTTCTAAGATCTCATCTCATCTTCCTATTAAACATTAATAATAACTGATCACTAACTCTCAGCAGGACCAAACCCCCAATACACGTTGGGCAGATACTGCCGGTGTGTGTGGTCTCCGTGCATGTCCTTGACCCAGCGTGGCACCTACAACAGAGCAAAGCGTGTGTGTGTGTGTGTTTTGTTATTGCTACTTTGGAGCCACTGCAGAATTTCTCATCACTGCCAAGTTACTTCCTTGGGATATATTTAGATAGTGCGAGATGAGCGAGAAGTGGGCGACGTGTATTTGCACAGGGATGTTTGCACACGTTGACCGTGGTGTTTTTGGAGCCGATGTCCAAGAGCTGGCTCCTTGCTCAGCCCTTGTCACACACTTGTCAGGGAAGGGCTGTGAGTAGCTCCTCTCGGGGATGGGGTGGGTGGGGAAAGCATGGTGGCAGGACAAGTCTTCTGCTGCCCTCTGCCTTCTCCCTCCCATTGAGAATGAAGTCAGGGTCGGGGGCTTCAGGAAGAGTTCGAGGAGGCGGCTGGGAAGCCCACACTCTGCCCACAGGGGCTGCTGTCTGCTGCTGTGGGGTGGACACTGTTATTGCACCCTGATAAGATGAATATAATTACTTGGTTGTTTATCTTTATTGGAAGTCATGGAGACTGTGTTGGCTCCCCAGGGTGGGGTAGGCAGGTCTGGCCCTGCACCCCTGCTCTAAGCGCTTTCTCCCACTTCCTTCCTTCCTGCCCTCCGTTGTAGTGTGCCCCTCTCCTCTGTTTGAGTGTGTGTCATCCATATGGCAGCATGGTGTGATAGGGCCCAGAGTGGTCTGACTGCAGCCAGGGGGCCTCGGGTCCAGAGCGATCTTCTCTGGCCTCCCCAGACCTAATCAGCTTACAGTGGGGCAGGGCAGTGCTCTTCTGTTATTAAATTCAGAGCCGTGGTCTGCATGATGGAGGCAGCTTTAATGAGATTAGAAAGCTTAACCGAGAGGCCAATTAAATCTGGGCCCGTACCTGTTTGGGCGGCTGTCTAAGCCCCGACCTGCATCCGGAGGCTTTCTACAGGCCTCCTGGGAGCCTGGCTGGGGAGGGTGAGGGGTAAAAGATGCCTGCCCATCTAACCACCCCTGGACCTGGGACTGCTCAGGGCAGAGGCAGAACCCAGGAGGAGTTTTCTGGGACATCTGATCCTGGAGTTCCCCAAAACTGGATCCCTACAGGCTTCCTGCAGCCTGGGCAGGGTGGTGACTGGGTGGCTGGCAGAGCCCCCAGGTGATTCTGATGTGCAGCGAGGTTTGGGAACCAAGAATTGAACCCACCCCTGTTTTTTTTAATAGACGAGGGAAAGGGATTCCTGGGCGGCAGCCTGCTAGGGCCTGGCACCCAGCCCCGTGCCTCTATCACTGTAGTGTCCTCCTTCCTTCCCAGCCCCTTGGGCTGCAGGAAACAGGGGATGCAGTTGCTCTTCTGTTCACACCCAGTTTTCTATTTGTTTCTTCAAACTCCTGTGTCAGGTAGGCCAGGCAAAGAATGGTGACTTCCCATTTCACAGATGGGCAAGTTAAGGTTGAAGAGACCTGCCTCACACTGGTACCATCACTGGAAGGCCTGTTTGTAAGATTAAAGTCTTTCCCTTCTATGACTGGAGTCTTCCTTTTGGTTCCCACTGGAGGGGATGCAGTGTGTTGGTGTGTGATGAATGGACCCAGCCAGGATGAACTGTGACCTTGTAAAGACATTTAACCATCGTGGTCCTCGTTGGCAAGGTAGGTCAGATACAAAACAAAAGAGCAGGCTATTGAGAGGGCTAAGTGAGATCAGCTTCCTTTCCATGTCTGCATGATGTGTGGTGGGTTATTTCTGTTTCTGGAATGCAGAACCAGCCAGCTTTGGGGGGACAGTGATGGGAGTGCTGAGAGGCTCTACAGGTGACCAGTGCCCCACCTAGCCCACACAGGGCATGGAACTTCCTTGGTGGATAAAAAGTGGAGAGAAGGGTATAGAAGAAATGTCTATTCAACAAAGTAATTATTGTCCACCTGATTGTAGGCTAAGCACTGTTTCTGGGGGAAGCAGAAACCTTACTTTCATAAACTCTGGGAAGCAAGGCAAATCATTGCCATTTTCTAGATAAGACTGCCAAGGCACGATGTCTTGGAGGACTCAGGTCTCAGACCTTTCCTGCCCTCCCACTAGGATTGTGAGGCTGCGGCTAGGTCTGTTAGCAGAGAAGCTGGGGGACTCCTTCCTGTTCTAAGGTTCTAGGTTCAGGTTTTCTGGAGGCCTGTGGATTAAAAAACTCCTATCTGCAGTGGAGAAAACCAGGCCACAGCCTCAAATGCAATTAGACAAAAATAAAAGAAAACCAGACTGCTTTAGACCAGATTTGCAGCCCAGTGGGGAGTTTGGTCATCATCCTTCAAGGATGGTCCGATGATGTCTATGTGGCTTACACGTTTCAAGCTAGGAATAGAACTAAGATTCAAAATCAGGTCTTTTCCAAGGTTTCCATGTTTCTCTTCTCCAGTGATTGCTTGAGAAGAGGAACATGGAGACTTTAGAAAGATAAGGCCCCTCTTTGTCCCTTTTGACATTTGGATTTATGAGAGTATGTTCTGTTCTTTAAAGTTACATCTTTATAAAGAAGAAAAATAAAAGATATTTCCCAGAAGAGCCAGGCCTAGCTTTGTCCAAAAGCTCTCTCACAGCCGCCATTCAGTGGTTACTGATTTTATTGGACATATTTGGATACTACTATTGAATATTTGGATTCTACTTTTTGGAACCAGTAGTCCTGCAGGGAGATAGCTTTGTCCATATGATAAGGCCAGGTAGAAAGTGTTGTAGGGGTTCCAGAGTTCTACGTTGACTTGGAAGAGGAAAAAAATCATCCTGCCCAGTGCCCAGGGCAACCTGAGGAATGGATGGGTAGATGGACTAGAATGGCAAAAGCCAGCAGGGAGGTGGGCATTCTGGGTGGAGGGATGGCATGTGCAGAGGCTGGGGACCAGCATGTGCTTCTCAAGGTTGAAGCTTGGTGTCCCTGAGAAGAGGGAGGTGAGAATGGGAGGAGGAGAGAGGCTGAGATGAGATCCCAGCCCTCCCGTCATCTCCTTGTTTGCATTAACTCATGCCAGCTCCAGGAAGGTGTTGTCTTATATTGGTCGGGGCATGGGGCGGGGGAGCATCTCAAGATAGAGTGAATTGCCTGCCCCTGAATTAGCCAGGGAGCTGGGGAGTCGAAGCTCCTTGCCTCAGTCCAGTGCTCTGTCTGCTTTACCATGGCAGCCCTTGGTTAGGAGTTTATTGGAACTCCTAACGTTCCATCTCAGCCATCTCAGCCCTTGTTGAGAGGGTTACGGGTAGAAGCAGGTATCTTCTAAAATTGAGTTCTAGCTCATGAACCTACTCAGGGCCTTCCATGCTTGTTCTGTGCTGGGAAGCAGGGACATAGAGGTGGGCATAGGTGGAGGACTAGGAGTTCTATAGGTAGATAAAGGGAAGGTGGCAGGGGAGCTTGTTGAGCAGAGAGAGTAAAAGTAGCATGAACAGTGTCCTGGGGGGCCTGAGGCTTGCTTGCTGAAGGGCTGGAGCTGTTCTCACGACATGGTAGACAGAACAGGGCTGTGGCCAGAGGTTCCTGCAGGCTCAGAGAGCCTGGTCATTGCCCACCCTCCCCCTTTTCTCAGCATCTTATCTTTCTCTTCTCTCTGCCTCTCTCAAGTTCTTTCAAGTCAAGTGAGGAGTTGAATCAGGGAGGAAGAGGAGGATGCATTCTGACTGAGTGAGCTCAAGGCTTGCTCTGTGCCATGTCTCTTGATTCCAAGAACAATGTCTTTTTTTTAATCTATGATTTGGAGGGTCCAGCTGCAAAGGGCAGTTGTCAGATTGGCAGTAGATTCCTCCATCTATGGGGCACATTTTCTGGGGCGCAGGAAGGCATCTTACGGGGAGACCTCTGCCTTGATGTCTTTGTCAGCTTCTGCCCAGGCTCAGGAGCACCTCCCCCCCCAAACCCCCACCCCCACACCTCTACCTGTCCCTAAGCCCTGGAGGTAGTAGGCATGTTCTCTGGCCCCTCTAAGAAGTGTATGGAAAAAGTTGCTCCTTGGGCCAGTGGAGCATACATCTACCTGCAGGGAGGCTGAGAACCAGTGCATTCAACCTGTCTTGAGAGTGAACAGCAGGCTCTGCTTTGGAAATGGAAGGGAGGCTCGACCACCAGGGCTGGGAGAGGCAGCTAGGTCTTAGCAACTCATAAAGACTCCTCAACTCATACATGATCCTTTCACTGCACCCAGCCCCCTAGCCCTAGGCTTGACTTCCGTCCAGTTGGGAGTGAGACACAGTAGCAGTTTAACTCTAGAGACCACCCTACTCCCTTGCATTTTTTTGTCTTTCTTGGAACTAAAGATGCTTTGTCTAGATGTTAGCTTAAGCTGTCTCCACAGCTGTCTTGGGAAAGGAGGTGTAACCATGATCTCATTTTGCTGACCTGACCGTTGACTCCAGAAGAGGCCACCCAAGTCATCTGCCAGGAGGGCGGAGCCACATCAGTGCCTAGGTTTTCTGAACACCCAAAGCTTGGGTTTCACAGGCAGAGGAAACAGCCTGTTCTAAGATGTGTGTGGGCATAGTGGGGTGTGCGTGCACGTGTGTGTGGCAGAGGTGTTGTTTTTCGAGGGGAGAGGGTAATTGTATGAGTTAGCTAGTCTTGCAATTTGACCTTGTAGACATGGTGACTATTCTTGATAAGCAGAATTTCTGCAAGAACTTTATTCATCCAAAAAATATTTACTGAGCCAGCACCTTCTCTATGCTGTGCACACTATTCCTGCCCCCATCCCTGTGAAGGCAGCTGGCTAATTTAATAAGAAATTAACAGTCAGATGTGACAAGTGCTGTGATGAGGAACACATGGAAGATGAAGAGGTTTTGCCCAGGAGGAGAAAGTGAATGAGAAGTTCCAGAGAGATGGACCAGCCTCCGCAGAAGGATAGTTGGGCATGTTCATCAAGTAAATTTGGGTGAAAGAAAGGCCTTGTAAGCCAGAGAAGAGAGTACTGCTGCTGCTGCTAAGTCGCTTCAGTCATGTCTGACTCTGTGCGACCCCATAGACGGCAGCCCACGAGGCTCCCCCATCCCTGAGATTCTCCAGGCAAGAACACTGGAGTGGGTTGCCATTTCCTTCTCCAATGCATGAAAGTGAAAAGTGAAAGTGAAGTCACTCAGTCGTGTCCGACTCTTAGCGACCCCATGGACTACAGCCCACCAGGCCGTCCATCCATGGGATTTTCCAGGCAAGAGTACTGGAGTGGGGTGCCATTGCCTTCTCCGCAGAGAGTACTAAACAATAATAATAGGTTATTCCTTTTCTGATAGACTTAAAGAATCTAATTTGTTGAACCCTGATGAAGGTCTCTAGAAAAGACCTTCCTTTGTGCTTTCAATACCATATGGATTGATGGGGAGAGGAGGGGTGGACCACTGAGAAGTCCCGTGTATGGGCCAGAAATCTCAGCAGATAGGTCCTCTGGTCCCTCGGAAGCCTTTGACCAGTCAGGTCATCTCTGGTTCTTCCAGGCTGGGCTCCTGACCCCGTCCCCCAACAGGTTTCTCACTAGGATCCTAAAGGCCGAGTGTGTCCTTGGGTGCTCTGGAACCATTGTGGCAGGATGCTAACAAGAAAGCCCTGCTTGTGTGCCTGGCAGACCCCCAGCAAGCATCTGTGGCCTCCCTGTGATGACCTCCAAAGGGCAGCCCTGCCTTGTCCTGCAGTGGCTCTGGCAAGACCTCAACAGGCTGTGGAACGAGCTTGCGGACTGGGCTGTGTCAAGGACTGAAGCAGCCTGGGTCTTAGTCCATGCCTGACCTACATCTTCAGCCCCTCCGCATCACTCTTGGAGCAAACTGAAGAGCCTGCCACCCTGAGAGGGCCTCCTGCATGCCCGCAGGGTGGGCCCTGTTCTAGAATGGTGCCAGGCAGCGAGGGGTGTGGTGTGTCTTTGAGGGGCTGATTGCTGTGATCACAGAATTTGAGTCAACCAGACTGGCTGGGTTGGGTTCCGTAGGGACCCTGGGTACCAGAGCTGTTACCGTTCCTGCCTCAGAGACACAGACAGACATGTGCGCACACAGACTTGCCCAGAATCTGTGACCTCGTGAATCCTCTTGCCGAGGGTGTTAATGTCTCTGTAAAATGACTGCCCTAGTCCCCTCATGTCAACACCGCTCCAAGTCTGCTCAGCGCCCCAGGGCCCGGGAGCAGGGTGAGGCCTGGGAACTTTTCTACAGTCCCACCGAGTCTGCTCAGCACCCCAGGGCCTGGGAGCAGGGTGAGACCTGGGAACTTCTACAGTCCCACCGAGTCTGCTCAGCGCCCCAGGGCCTGGGAGCAGGGTGAGGCCTGGGAACTTTTCTGCAGTCCCACCGAGTCTGCTCAGCGCCCCAGGGCCCGGGAGCAGGGTGAGGCCTGGGAACTTTTCTGCAGTCCCATCCAGCGCAGTAGGCTTTTGTTGTGCACCTACTGGGTGCCTGATCTAGTTCTGGGAAGGCTTCCTGCACCTGCTGCATTTAGGCTTGAAGGACAGATGGGGCAGCAGGGGAGGCCTCAGGGAGGGCTCGCCCCCAGCAACTGGGGTCTTCCCAAGAGGAAGGATCCCTAGTAGGCAGCATCATCTCAGGGGGTCAGGGCACTGGGTGGGGGCAGAAGGGACTGAATTCCGCCCATCCTGGACCCTGCTGTTTTGTAAATGAGGCACCCAGGCAGGGAGGGGATCGTCCTGTTCTCGTCACCTAGTTAGTTTTTTGGAGGTTGTCACTGAGGCTGAGCTGCAGCGCCCCTTTGTGTTACCTAAAGAATTTGGTCAAGGGGAAGGAATGTGGACTGGGAAGTCAGGTAGACCTGGGTTCAGGTCCCAGGGTGCTGCTTCCCCGCCTGTGGAACTGTGGGCAGATCAGCTCTCTGAGCTTCAGTTTTCTGTAATGTAGAGATGCTAATGCCACCCGCCGCCCTGGGGCTTTTTGAGGGGATCAGAGATAAGTAAGAAAGGGCCAGCATTAGGAGGCACCTGTCTTGTCATCTGTTGCTGTCCTGTCATTCCTGTGGGCAGCACAGGCAGAGGGGGAGGTGTGGCCAGAGCGTGCCATCTCCCCTAGCCGGAACCCTCTGCCTCATGTCATGCCTCTTCCCTGTGTCCTGGAGGGCCCAGCCGTGGGCCCAGCCACTGGTGACCTCACCTGGCAGATGCCCAGGAGCCCTCAAGACAAGCTTCTCCACCTTCTGTCTGTATCTTGGGCAGCACGACACGTGTGCTGGAGGCAGGCTGACACCTGGGCTTCAGGTAGGAGAGCCAGCAGTGCAGCCCCCCGTCTGACAGCTGGGCATGGAGGGCTGTCCGAGTGGACAGCAGTGGATTCTAAGTGCCCGGCTGCTCATGGCGTTGTTTGGTTCAATTTCCTTTGCGTTGTGACCTACATCATTCCTTATTTGCTAAACCCTCTGAGCAGGCAGCAGTAATAAATCAATTAATGACTCTGATGAATTGTTTAATGGCTGACAAAATAACAGTAAGGCCAACAGCTTGCATCTCTCCAGCGGTACCCAAGGACTCTGGTCGACCAGGGTGGGGGACGAAACAGAGACTGTTAGCTAAATGAGCGCAATTAATACGCGCTTTAAAGGCTTAGGCGGCATCTGTTCGTGCAGCCCATGCGCCTGCATTCCCGGCTCCTTCGTTTGCACCCCCTCCCCAGCCTAGTGTAAACTTCCCCGCTTGGATGTCAGGGGACCCGGATGAGATTTTCAGGCTGTGCACCTCATCCTGTCATGACGGGGGTGAGCTGAGGGAAGGTGACTCTGTACCCCTTGAATCTGGTGCTGGTGAGCAAAGTGTGTTCCCCCTTTCTTGAAAGGTGTTCTGGGGGCCATCCCTTTAATGATTTCTCTTAAACTTAAAAAAACGGAAGTTTCTAAAGCGGGTGGGTTTTTGTTCTGTGCACACCTCAGTCCTGGCAGGATTAAGTTGTCATTGGAACTGAGCATGTGTGCAGGCCCATGCCAGGGAATTTTCCACTTTGCAGAAGCAACTGCCAGTGTTCTTGTTAAGGAACTGTCACTGGCCTACTATGACATGTTTGCGGTTGTAAGAGGCTCCTTTAAGACAGTGGGGGTGTGTGTGTGTGTGTGTGTGTGTGTGTGTGTGTGTGTGTGTGTGTGTGTGTGTGTGTGTGTGTGTGTGTGTGTGTGTGTGTGTTTTGCTAATGGTATAAACCAGGGTCTGAAGCTCATCTCTCTTTAAGAAGAAAATCAGCGTTGTACAAACAGCATGTTGTTGATCCACTCCACACTGTTCATTTGCAGGGGGGACCTCTCGCCTTTAATCTCCCTTGTCTCACGTGTACATGCCTAGGACCCGTGCCCTCTGCTGTGCAGCTCAGCTGGGGAGATGTTTGCACATGGGGAAGGGCACCCTGCCTGGCATTTACAGTATATCCAGGTATTAATTACATGGGGCTCCACCTCTTACCCAGATGATGCCCTTTGATCCAGTTCCCAGAAGAAGCGAGTGCTTCCTGGGTTGGATGGGCAGGGCCTGGTAGGATGGTGGCCATGACCGTCTCAGCACAGCCAGTTCCTCCTCTTCTTGAAAATGATTTGAGTGGGGTGCCTTTCTTTGATTGTTTTTTAAAAATGAGAGAGGCCGCTCCTCGGAAGACTGGGTTCTGCCCCACCAGGGATGTTTCTTCTGCTGGCCCCCACCCTTCCCACGCCCTGGCCTGCCCTGTGTTCACAGAATCATAGAAAGCAAACGCGCGCGTCTTCCACCTGGTGCTGTGTTGCTGGCTCAGCAGTTTGAGTCCCTTATCTGAGGAGTCATATTTGGGTTCCCCATACCCCTGTTGAGGGTAGAGGCCTCCCCATAATAGACGATGATGAAGGGCTGAGGAAGGTAAAGTGAGGTGCCCTTGTACCCCAGCTGCTGGGGAACAGAGGGACTGGGCATAGAGCCCGGACCTCTTTACTCTCCAGCAGCATCTTTAAACGTCAGTTTCAAAGCTTTGACCGGAGAAGCCAGTACACAGCCAGAAGGTCTGGGCTTGACTTCCAGTTCTGCCTGTTCTGAGCTGAATGACCTTGGACAAGTCCCTGAGCCCCTGTTTTCTCATCTATAGTCCCTGCCCAGTCATCCAGGAGGATGGGGAGAGAAGCTGGTTGAGCTGCACCTAGGTTAGCTGGTGAGCTGAGTGGGCAGCCTCCTCCCCCTTCTGGGGGAGGGGACGTGGGTAAGCCCCATGCCCACCCCGTCAGCGAGATGGAGTGGCTGGGGAGGGCAGAGGCCTGACGGGATTTATGCTGTGAAGGAGAAGCTGTCAGAAGGCCTGGTTCCAGGGGAGGGCTAAGATGACAGCAGTAATCTCTCACCTCCCTATCACCTCCTGCATCTCCGAGGCTCGCTGTCCTTTAAGGCCCTGGCTTGAGTGCCACCTCTTCCATAAAGCCTCCCTGATCCCTCTAATCCCCACCTCACGGCGCCCGCCCAGAGCACCTTCCTGCATCCCTCAGTTCTCCTGTGGAGACTTCATTTCATCCCCTGGACCTCACGGGCAGAGCCGAGCCTCTGTCGTCTCCCACCCCAGCGGGCACAGCACAGCATCCCTGGTGGCCTAGGAGCCAGCATTTGCTGAACACATGGCCGTGTCAAAAGTGCTCCTAACCTTTTTAAGCTCCTCGCCTGCCTTGTTTCTCCTTCTCTTCCCAGGATAATTTACCAGTTAGATCCAACAGACTCTTTAGTGAGATCTTACATTCCCACACACAGGCACACACAAGCATGCACGCACCCTAAGTGGAGACCAACTCAGTGAAATACTTGCCGGAAGGAGCAGTTAGAAGGCCAGTCTACTCTGGGAAGAGAAAAACATGTGGATGATCTCAGATGTAGAGAATGCCTTGTGCTTACCTTATGTTACTATGAGCTGTTGTTTGTTTTCATAAGCAACAAAAAGCACCCAGAACTCTCTTTTGTAGGGACTGGTGGCAGGATGGAGAGGGGTGCGTTATTTAGGTTTCTTGGACCGAAATCAGAGGTGGAGGGACAGAGAGACTGAAGTTAGAACACAGGATAATGCACTTCTCTGGGCCTGATTTCTTACCGGTAAACATCAGTGACACCTTCACAGGGATGTTGAGAAGTAAATCGTATCCCCTTCCCCAGGGGTTTGGGATCAGGATAAAAAGGCATTTGCTACTCTCTGCCTGCTCTCTCTGCATTCCTGCATCCATCTCACTTTTCAGGAGATAGAAATGAGGTGGGGATGTTCGGGAAGAAGCTCTGGTGTCAAGACAGCCCTCTCCTGGGTCTGACGGCCTGGCCGTGTGAGCTGGGGCTTTTGTCACCCTTTCTCAATTTGTGTGGCCGAGAGCTCGGTGTGATGCCCACTTGGTTCACTGTAGCAGCAGGATCTCAGCCACCTCACTTGGAATTGAGCAGAGGCCTGGGGGGCAAGAAGCTCACCCGAGTCATACAGCAGGTGGTTTATAGCCGGACCTGGAACCCTGATCCCAGGACCCTCCATCTGGGTCTCTTCTGTCTCCTAATAATCCCCAGGAAATGCCAGGTGGTGCTGGATGACATAGCTCCCCCCTTTTCAGAGGGGAGGCTGAGGCAGTCCCCGTGGCTCTGTTGTGGCCAAGCAGAGACGAAACCCACAGCCTCTGATCCTGAGTGCGCTCGCACCCTGTCCCCCTGAGCCACCCTGAGGTGACGTGGCCCACCGCTCCCAGAGGCTCTCCACTCTGATGCTCGGATCTGGAGAAGCTTTTGGCGGCTCAGAGCATCTGCCCCTGGACCCAGGGCCATCCCTCAGCAGCGACGAGCGAGCACGTCCTTTCCTCCCTGCGCGTGATGGCCCCCTGGCCGTTTGGAGGCAGGGATCCTGTGTTGCTCACTCCCCTGTGTCTTCCAGACCTATTTTTAACGCCAGCCAGTTCTGTCTCTTCACGTAGCAACAGCTCTGTGTGTTTTTCCAAGCTGCAGAATTAGAACCTCTGTTCTCCAAATGGATTCTCTTCTGTGGTCTGCACATAAAACCGAGAGGCCTCTTCCTGTGCCTTCCACTTTAGCCACCCCGCTTCTCTGTCTTGGCCTTTCTGTTTGGGTGATGAGATTCTCTCCATTCCCTTAGCTATATCTTCAGTCTATTGATGCTGCTAAAATTCCCTCTAGGAAACTTGGGGGAGAAAAGCAGCGACATTACATTGCCAACAAACCTAAGCCATCTAGGCAAGGCTATGGTTTTTCCAGTGGTCATGTATGGATGTGAGAGTTGGAGTATAAAGAAAGCTGAGTGCCAAAAAATTGATGCTTTTGAACTGTGGTGTTGGAGAAGACGCTTGAGAGTCCCTTGGACTGCAAGGAGATCCAACCAGTCCATCCTAAAGGAAATCAGTCCTGAATATTCATTGGAAGGACTGAAGCTGAAGCTGAAACTCCAATACTTTGGCCACCTGATGGGAAGAGCTGACTCATTGGAAAAGACCCTGATGCTGGGAAAGATTGAAGGCGGGAGGAGAAGGGGACGACAGAGGATGAGATGGTTGGATGGCATCACCGACTCAATGGACAGGGAAGCCCGGCATGCTGCAATCCATGGGGTCGCAAAGAGTTGGACATGACTGAGCAACTGAACTGAACTGAGGAAGCTTGGCCCAGAGGGTCCCAGGTCACTCCTATATTTTGCAGAGAATGTTGTATTTTGAATTGTGAATTCCATATTTTGCACAGAATGCTGAACCCTCTGACCTGATGACACCTGTGTAAACATCCCTCCCTCCCTGGAATATGAACTTCTCTCACAGGCCTTCATTTCTCAGAGCTGGAGCGCCCCTGTCTCCCCCTCCCCAGCCCCCCAAGCGTCCTCTGCTGCCGAGCTGTGGGCACACCGCCATACACCACGCACCCCTGTGTCCTGGGTGCTTGGCCACGTGGCCTGCGTTGAGTTTCAGTCGAGGAAGGCTGTACTTGGTGGTTTCACATGTGGGCCCCGTGCTGCTACACGCCTGGGTATTGGGGTGGGGTGAGGAAGGAGGGGATTTGCAGAACAAAGTTCCATTTTGCAGCCTTGTAAATCAGTCAGGAGGGGTTGGCTGACCTGGCAGGAGTCCCGCCGTTCACTCTGAGCGTGTTTTTATTCTGTTTTCCAGGAGCTTCCTGTGCACAGAATAATTTTTTTTTAAGAGAGTAAAAAATGGGTGGGGGATTCCATGCTAGTTTGTGGGTGAGGCTAACTGGGGGTCTCAGGGTAAGGCTGGAAGGTCCTGTCTTGTAGGGAACACATACCCCCACTCCGCCCTCACCAGGCTCTGCTTCTTGAAGGAAGCATGAATGTCACCTACCACAGGATATACAAGATGTGAAGTAGGAGGCTCCTGGGAGCTTGTCTCCTGGTCCCTCTTGACTGACCCTGTTCCTTGAGTCGCATGGGACTCCTTGCTATGGATTGAGGAAAGGGCCCACATCCAGAACTTGCCAAGTCTGTTCATTTGTGGAGCCTTGGGTACTCTGGTGCTGTTGGGTGAGCTTGTCAGGCATGCACTGGGATGTCTGGCACGGGCTAAGAGGTGTCAGATAGGATTCTCAACTGTCCTGAGCTACTTGCTCTTCTGCTGAGATCTCTTCCCTGTTGCCTTGAGTGGCAAGCCCAGGTTCCCTCGCACGGCTTTCAAGGCTCCTCGCTGTGGCTCAGATCCCAAGGCTGCAGGTTTGAACCCTGCATCTCTACCAGGGGTAAGAGTGGGGGGTAGAATGTGCTTACTCTGGGACAGGGGTAGTGTCCAGGTCTCTCCTCACTGTTGACAGCGGAGTTTGGTGGAGTGGCATCTGGAACACATGAACAGAGCTGAGGGGCTGCAGTGAACCCCTAAGCCCCGGTGGCTGTGTAGCCATTCTGGGGTCATAAAGAGACCCTACTCTTGAGGGTGAACGTTGTAGAATGAGCCCTCCTTGGAAGGCTCCCTGGCTGTGAACAAAAATAAAATACTTTGCAGGGAGGGGAACTTTTACAGCTTCAGGCAGATGTCTGAAGGCACCTCAGGCTTTCCAAGTGGACTAGATCCCGGAGGCTTGGAGGAGGCAGCTGGCTGCAGTGGGCCACACCACTCAGTGCAAGGCCTGTTTTCTATTTGGAAAAGAATTTTTAGTTAGTTTAAAAAAAAAAAAAAAAGCGTGAGTTGCCAAACTGCATGCCCAATTTGAGTCTGCCTTTTTTAGTCCATGTGTGCATGTACGCGTATATGGATAAAGGTTGCTGAAGGGGGGCTGTTGGGGTTGTGGTTGGTGCAGGGGAGAGCCCAGATGTCATGAGCTGGCTGTTATCTCCAGGCTTTGATAATCAATAGGTTTGTAGGTGGTGCTGAAGTTTTGACCTCTTAAGGGTTCTTTTTTTGATCTGATTCTTTGTTTTTAAATACTTACTTAGTCTTAGGTGGGTCTTCGTCGTCGTGCACAGGCTTTCTCTAGTTGCAGCGACTGGAGGCTGCTCTCTAGTTGCTTCTCATTGTGATGGCTTCTCTTGTTGAGGAGCACAGGCTCTAGAGCTTGGACTTTGATACTTGTGGTACAGGCTTCGTTGCCCTGTGGCTTGTGGTATCTTCCCAGACCAGGGATGAAACCCGTGTTCCCAGCATTGGCAGGCGGATGCTTAACCACTGCACCACCACTGCCCTGGAAGTCCTAAGAGTTCTGTAATGAATGGGAAAAGTTAAAATTTAGAGTCTGCCTTCCTAAAATTTAGGAGCTGCTGTTTCTAATCCCTGCTCCTGCTAGGTGTATGGACTGGGTTGGGAGAGTACTTTGGAAGGAGAGCTCCAGAAGTCATCTTCTCTTAACTCCATCATTTGACACTTGGCGCAGCAGAGGCCCAGGGCAGGCAGGGACTTCCCCAAGCCCATGCGGGAGGTCTCTGGCTCCTGACTCCTTCCTCCTCCACCCCGGTGGAAGAGTTCCTGGGCACCTGCTATAGCCCCAACGTGCTGTAGGCCTCTGTGAATGTCAGAGGGTTTTGGTTTTGGTTTTGTGTTTTTAGAGAAAACTCACATGAGACACTTTGCTGAGTGCTTTAATGGAGTTCTAACTCCAAGTTGGAAACCACAGGGAGAGGCCGATTCCTAGCAGTCCGGAAAGGCCTGGCTCCAGATGGCCAGATTTGAGCAGGTCTTTGAACAATCAAAGTTGTAATTGTTTACTGAACGCCTGCTGTATGCCTCTCATGGTGCTGGGTCTTAGGGATGGGTAAAGGTGCTGTTGAGGTGTAGGGGTGAGGGCAGCCTCACATCAATAGATGTGGGGTGAGGTCCCTTGGATTGGGTTTCATGTGTAAGAATGATTTCTTAACCCTCTGGTCTCCCTGTGACACTGGTTGCTGCTTTCATTTTATTTTTTGTCCTTTTCTGCCCTTTTGAAAGTTTTGTACAAGTTTCTGTTTGCCTCAAAATCAAAGAATGGCAGTAACTGTCATACTTTAAGACACAGAGTTAAACACTGCAGAGCTACTTAATTTTGCAGCTGAAAGAGCCTATAAAGGATAAGTTATCACTCCAGCTTCCTGACACCTGAGCCACTACTGACATGCCTTCCTTTCACTGGAGGGTAGCAAATGTCCATTTCCACCCAGATGTCAAAGAATTATACCATCCCCCTGCTAGAACTGTGGATTTTCCATCCCTAACATTCAAAGGACCGTGGATTCCTGATCTTGTAGGAAAAAGAGATTTTGGTGTCAGGGGAGCCTTGCAAGTCATGCACCTGGTTCAAGTTTTCATTTAAAAGTTGTTGTGTTTTTTTTTTTTTTCTTTTAAATGATAAGATATCTATATGTTATATCCTTAAGGTATAAAGAGCTCATGTATATTACTAAGGAAAGACATCAAATACCTGAATAGCAAACGACATGAATGATTTGTCATTTGTTTTACTAAATGGCCAGTGTAAACCATTTTAAAAGGTTAGTGATCCAAAAGATTAAGTTAAAATACCAAAGAAATCAAAGAGATACCATTTTGTAGCTACTAAGTTAGCAAACACTGATGTAATGCCCTGTTAATTAAATTACTTGAATAATATTAGTCTTATTAAAAAACCATGTGTTCTTTGACCATTTAATGAGAGGAGGAGAAGTGCTTATGATATTATTTAACAAAAAACAGTGACTAATTTTCTTTTTACTCTGCTGTGTCCTATAATAAGAAAGTGTTTTATATTAAATGAATAATGCTAATTTAAAGAACCAAGTTGCTGAAGCTTTCCAGATCTTTCTTTAAAAGCCACGTGTTGTTTCTGAGCTGACGGCTGAGGAAGAGTAGATGTGGACTCTCTGAGGATAAGTAGGAAAAGGCCACCTTCAGTCTGCTCTCCACACAGACACTTGTTTTCTCATCTGTAATGTAAGGGTGCTTGTGTCTGCCTTGGAAAGCCACCTGGGGGTTCAGGGAGAGACGGTGTGAAAGTACCTGGCTTGTTCTGAGCATCAGGCCAGACAGCCCCTGCCATCCACCCTGCCTGGCCTGGGCCATCGACTCAGTCTTTCTCACACTGTCGTCAGGAGCGCCACCGTTTCCATCTTCACCCTGACAACGAGTCAGTGTCACATTTGTTGAATAAAACATTTAATCAGGGCAAGAGAGGGTTTTGGTTTTCCCAAATGTATCACCTGCCCTTGCCCGCCTTTCTGATCAGCATCATTGACCCACCCTCCTTGCTTGACTGGTGGACTTGAACGAAAATATGAGTAATTTGAGAAAGATCACCTCCTAAGAGGGTACCTCTGTTTTGGAAAGGTATCAGTTTCCCTCCAAATTATATAAGAATTCTTTTATTTTGGTAGGAAGATGACTTATATAAACGATAGAAGTTTGGTAGGATAAGCAGATAAAAATAAATAAGAAAACTTCCACGAAAGAATTGAAGATAATAAAATTGTAAAACTCTGATCATTAGAATGGACAGAATTAGGACAGAATTTTTTAAAAGCTCAGAAACCGTCCAATGCCTTTGTAAGAATTTTTGTCCCTGATTTCAAATGAGTGGAAAACTTGTATCAAGCTGGTAGACCATTTGAGGAGTAAAATCTATGTTCTTTACCAAAATAAGTTGCTGAACTATTAAAGAGTTAAGTGTAAAACCAGTCTGGAAGAACTTGAAGACAGCATAGGAGGGTGTTTACCTCACTCCATTTAAAATTAAAAAAAATTTTTTTTTTTTCTGCTGCTGCTGCAGAGTAATTGTTGGCTGTAAATCATGAAAAGTTGCATTTTCGCAGAACAACCAACCGCAAACAAAGAGTGCAGCTGATGGATAACCAGGCGTATTCCCTCAGGCAGCCCTCATCCTAGATGATACCGGGGCGGGGGGCTCAACCAGGGCTGGCTTCTCCTCCAACCTAAGGAGGTAGGAAGGGGAGAACCTGGTATTTTGGGGTTTTTTTTAACACATTGCAGGATAGTTGGCAGACTCTCTTTACACCGAATCATTTTGGAATGTTGGGCCAGAGAAGCCAGCCCCATCCCACGCTATTCCCTTTTACCTGAGGTCTGTTGAAACAGCCACTGTGGGCCTCCCGAGTCCTCCTTACTTCCAGATTACCAGCTTCCCTGGGTTACAAAACACAGCCCATCCCATTGCTTAATCCTCCCCAACGCTTAGGAGCAGCTAGGCCCACCGCGACCGGAACCTAGTGCAGAAAGCTGAGTGGTTTGCCATGGCCGCCCCTCGCTAGTCCAGGCAAACAGTGTTTGAACCCCAATGTACTGGTTCCCAGGGCTGTCTGTTTTCTTGCTGCATGTGGTGTGTTTGGGGGATTCATACAGTCCCTCATTCCCTTCCCTGGGAGTTAGGAGTTCTGGGTCCTGTTTTGTGGCTGAGGAAAGGGCAGGAGAAGTGACTTAGAAGTGGTGACATCAGGCTGTAATCGTAACAGAAGAGCATTCTGTTTCTTGACCCTGAGGGGCTCAGTGTCGTCCCAGAGGACCCATCAGAACCCCCAGGAGGACAGTTGGCGATTATGTCTCAGAAGCTCAGTCCTGGTGGGGTCTGGGGACCTTCGAGGTTGGGTCTGGGCTTCCTGTGGGAGCAGCCCTGCGAGGTGTAGAGTGTGGTGGGGAGCAGAGCACCGGCCCAGGTGGGCGGTCAGGCCCGGGGGCTTCTCTCTCAGCTTCACCCGCCCATGTGAGCATGGGGCCAGGCACAGACATGCCGGCCATGTGAACAGGTGGGACACAGATTGTCTGGAAGGAGGCCAGGCTGGGGAGAGCAACGTCTGTTCACCCCTGGGACGCATTTGTTGAGGCAGATGTACCAGGTAAATGCCGGAAGAGCAGCATTTGAAAGAAAAAGTAATGACAGTGCAGCCCATCTCCTCTGTGGCCCCCAGGACCCTGACGGGGCCAGCGACATGCCTGCCCGCCTCTCGCATTTCCCGGGCCTTTCCCAGCTGGTCTGTCTGTAGATTCACTAAGCCGTGGGCGTTCATTGATCTTCTGCTCTGTACAGCATGCCAGCGTCTTGGCGAGGGCACCCCCATTCATGAGGCACCTCGCCTGCCCTACGGAGGCTTTTTCAGAACTAAAGCAACTGAGTGGGGAGGCGGGGCTCACTAACGGCTACTGCTGCTTGGAAGGGTGTGTGCACGCCAGGGGTGGGCATTGCCCTCCCGTTCTGGTGGTGGTGGTGGTGGTCGTGGTTTAGTTGCTCAGTCACGTCCGATTCTGCAACCCCATGGACTGTAGCCACGAGGCTTCTCTGTCTGTGGGGTTTAGTGATGAGGAAGCATAGGCTCAGAGAGCTCATCTCTTACCCACTAAGTGACAGTTCTGGGAAGGTGCTGGTGTTTTGTGTGGATGAGGGGGGGGGTCTTTGGAGGACATAGGTGGAGAGGGTGGAGGGGGCTGGGAGTGAGAACTCCCGTCTGTCTACATGGGTGCAGCCTCTTACTTTCCACCCTCTTGTCTCCGCAGAGTGCAGCAGCCGCCCCGAGCCCCGTGCTTGGCAACATTCCCCCCAACGATGGCATGCCGGGAGGCCCCATCCCTCCGGGTTTCTTTCAGGTACGTGCTAGGCCCTCGGCCCTGTGCTCCTTTCCCTCCAGGCCAGGCCCCAGGCAGGCGGGAGGGAGGGAGAGAGAGAGAAGTCAGTAGCAGCTCAGTTTGCCATGGTCTAAATACAGTTGCTTCATGCTGGTTCAAACCCTTCCCTTCCCATCCCTCTCGCCACCTCTTCCAAAAACCAAGGAGGGGAGCAGAGAAAGCTGGAGAGCAGACACCTCCGGCGCGTGCTGTCACTTCTGCCGGAGTTTGTTTTCTTCACGCCAGCTTCGCGCTCACGACACAGCCCGCCCCTGGTTGGGAGGCAGTGGGGCTGCTTCCAAGGCCGGTGCAGGGCTGTCTTTTAACAAAAGGCTTTTTTTTTTTTTTAACAAAACAAGTAAACTGTTCTTTGTTTCTGTTTTGTTGGTGCTGTCATTGTCACTGTTTACTTTGCCTGTCCAAACTACAAACCTTAGGCGTAATCTAAAAAACCAAAAAAACCCACCATCCTGGCAGGTCTGGGAATCCTTTCCCTCTGGTTAACCGCTTGGTTTTTTCCGAGTGTGATCACAGAAGGCGTCCCACAAGCATCTGTGCCCATGCTCTGCCCGCCAAAGGCAGGAGCCACGCTCGTGGGTTGAGAGCCGGGTCTTCTCCAAAAGACACCTTGTTGGGCTCTCGGGTGTGGGGTGTGGGGTGTGGGGAGACAGCTTTCTGATTTGCTGGGTGAGTACACTCGCCACACCCTCTGCACCACCTCTTGCATCTCTGTTATCCCCTCTGGGGACTCATTTGATTGAAACCATATTGAGACTGGAACAGGCCATTGGAGAGGGATTGACCTGTGGGGGCTGGAAGGAACTTCTATGATGGAGCTCTTGGGGTTGACATGCTTTCAAACCTCTCCTCAGTCGGGTTTGAGAATCTGCCTGAGGTATGCACACCTTTTGAAAGGTTGGTTGTTGTTTAGTCACCATGTCCTGTCCAACTCTTTGTGACCCCAGGGACCGCAGCTCACCAGGCTTCCCCGTCCTTCCCTGTCTCCTGGAGTTCGCTCAAACTCATGTTCATTGAGTCAGTGATGCCAGCCTTTGAAAGGTTAGCTCTTCCAGATTAAGAATCTAGAAAGAGCTGTTATATAGAAAAGAAGGTGGATATTTTTCTGTGAAGCCCAAGAATTCAAAACTGGGGCCAGGGAGACACAGTCTGAAGAGACTGTGGCTTGGTGACAGCCAGAATTTCACACCGCATGCTTCCAGCAGTGGGACAGCGGTCAGAGGAAGCTCCCTGGCACTGGAGGAATCTGAGCAAAAATGGGGCAGGTGCCTCTTGGGGTATTAAGGGGTTTTTCTCCCTGGGTGGGAGATGACCTAGAAGACATGTCTGCTTTGCAATGTTTCACGTTATAGTTGATGTTCGCTCTCAGGAGAGGAGGGTTAGGACATGCTGCTTACCAGCCAAGAAGGGAAATCAGTGAAATTTGGCTGTTCTTCAACAGAAAACTGCAGGTTGCCCACCAAGGTGGCAGTGAGCAAAGTGATAGGGATTTGGGGATGGAAGCTTAGGGTATTGGATGGCCACACATGTGTCTTATCTGTGTTCCTAGCATATGGTCCAAACTGGGGCCTTGTCTCAGGAATGGAAGTGGGTGTATAGGCTCCAGGTTAGACCAGACCAAGCACTGCCTGGGGTGAGGCTTGGCACAAGGCCACAGGCGCTGGGAAGAGGGGCCAGACTTACGAGAAAGAGTGAGATGTTCAAAACCTTGGAAATCCGTGGACCCAAGAAAGACAGGAGCTTGAAGGACCACTGCCTGACGGGGTCGTCCATGCCAAGGGGCAGCCACCTTCCCAGCCGCTGAGGACGGTTTTCTGCAGCCAGGCAATGGTCTTTCCCCTGGTGTTCTCTCCAGTTGGAACTTCTCTCCCAGGCTCATGTCCTCCCCAGAGATACCGTGGCTGCCCTTCCTACAGTGCAGAAGTGGCTTTCCCGTCTGGTAGACAGAGACCACCCAGATACACGCTCCATCTGTGTGCATCCCTGTTGAGGTTGCTTGCTGGCATCCGGGTGCCCAGTATAGGCCACAGTGGCAAGAAGAAGGGGACAACAGCCGGCTGGATTTTTTTAAATAGGCCGCTGACTTCTGTTTTGGCCTGAGTCTGGGGCAAGGAGAAGTCTGTCTGATATGTGGGCAGCTCCCAGCTTCCTGCTTTGATACAGTGGCCCATGGTTAAGGCCTAACTCCAGACATATGTATTTCTTATGCCCTCCCCTGTGATGTTTCAGGGGTGTGTGGTCAGAAAGCCCAGACCTACTCCCGTCCTTATTTAGCCACTGCCAGGTACCATCCAACAGAGGTAGCTATGGACCCCCTACCCCTTATCCTTGACTTGAGGTCTTCTCTGATCCTTAATCGGGGTGAACCATCAAGAGCTTGCTGGATTGTTGAGCAGGGGGCTGTGTGCCCCAACCTCTCTGCTTCTTGGCTGACTTTGGCTACACCCCCGCCCCCACCCTCACCCGAAGGGGCATCCTTTCTCCATCAGTCAGTTGAAGGCTGATGAAGTCCTTCCTGGTCAGGATGCTGAACCACTCGGGCTGAGTCACTGCTGTGGGGAAAAGGTATCTCTCTTAAGCAGGTAGTGACTGCTCATTTCCAGAACAGGCCAACTCACAGCAGGAGTATTAGCTATTGATTGCGGGCCCTGCCCCTCGCTCATCTTGGAGGCGGTCACTCTGATATTAGAAGGGAAGTAGAGATGGTATTGAAGGTTTTATCTGCTGCCAACAATTAAACTTCTTCCCCTACTTGACCACAGCTGGCAGACAGCTCAGCGGCAGGAGGGTCTTTCCACCGAGGAGCCAGCCTAGTCTGGCTGATCATCTTTGGTCAAACTCTGTCCCAAGGTGGCCAGCCCCATTTTTTGGTCAGAATTCCAACCCTAGTTGGTACTCAGTTTAGTTGGGGCCTCCAGGGTGGGTGGAAGAGACCAGCTTTCCACCCCTACCCCTGGCCCCTTAGGAAGCAACATAAGGAACTTTCTTCCTTGGGCCTTTGACTGCTAGGCTGCGAAGCCACTCTTGGGATCAGAAGGTTTAGCCATCATCACATGAGGTCCCATCTGTTTGCTCTCCCTTACTCCATGTTGGGGTTTCTGAGATGGACAGTTCCTATGGTCCTGGGCATGAGATGTGTTTGTTACCAAGCTGAGGGCTGACCGGGAGATGTTTGAGACCTGACCTGACCATACCTTACTGTTCCACTACTGGGGAATATTGTGGGGTTCTCCAAGTCATGGGAGAACTTAGCAAGGATATTCTCAATCAGTGTGTTCCTTATAAAAAAAGACCTCCTTTGTCTTGGCATCCCAGCACCTCGCATGCACTGAGGACCCGGGAAATGTTTAAAGTGAGTTTGTGTCACTCTTATTTCCAGGAGTGGAGCCCATCCAGCCCCCAGCTATAGATGCAGCAATCTGACCAGACCAGGGGGTGGTCCAGGGATGGTGGTATGGAGTGCGGAGGACACCAAAGACTGGAGTCTTAGGACACCTGTGCTCGCCCCTGCTTGTCCATGTGCTTGCTGAGTGACCTCGGCCAAGTTGCTTTCCGTCTCTGGACTGCAGTTTCCTCAGCAGTAGATGAAGCAGGGGGTGGACAGATGGTCTCTGAGGGCCCTTCTTACTGAATTTTCTGCTTTGAATCCAGATGGATTTTACATAATCAAGCAGTGGCTTTTTTTTTTTCCCCCTCCACGCAGCTTAAGTCAGTTGGGCTGCACATCTGGCAAACTCAGCTTGGCTTTGGCCAGGCCCACTGGTTTGGGTGGGTCCCCAGCTCCTTGGCCCTAAGGTGGTTTGAAGGGAGGCACTGTCCAATGAGGGTTTCTAGGTCCAGAGCTGGGGAATTGCAGGAGGGCAGAGGGGTCATGGAGAAGGGAGCATTGGGTACAGACTGTTTTTGTTCTTGTTTTGTTTTAAATTCCAATAATTGTTTTCAGTTATGTAGTGTTTTTGGCCATGCAGCTTACTTTCATTTTAATCACAGTGTTTCTGCAGAGGAGGCGTGGCTGGTTGGGAAAGTGAGACTCAGAAAGGTGAATGCCCTGCCCAGAGTTAACAACTGAGGGCTGTAATCAGAGCCTGAACTCAGCTTCCTGGTTCCTGATCCTCAAGTTCTTCCATAGCAGTCAGGGTCCTAATGTGGATACAAATCTGATTATCTAGAAGCAAGAATAGAGAACAAGAGAAAAGGGAGTAAGAGAAACTCTAGCCATCTTCTCTCAGAAATAGCCAATGTCTCCATTCAAATGCCAGCAGAGGCCACAGGCCTAAAAACCGTGCCTTCTCTGAAGAAGACAGCCCTGGCGGACCCTTTACCAAAGTCTCAGCCTGACCTGCTCTGAACATCCCCAGATACTTCCCACCACGATGAGGGGACATGTAGGGACTGAGATGTCCTCTGTTCCAGTGAGGCCTCATTTGTTCCGGCCGAGCCCAACCACCTTGGAAGGAGGTTAAGGTCTGTTCTGGAGAACCTCCCCCATCAGTTAGAGGAGGAGAGGGGAGAAGCAGCACTTGATGCCTATAGCCCAGGAACCAGAGACATGATCCAGAAATAAGAGGGAGAGAGGCACACAGAGCCTTGGTCCTTTCCTCTCGAGAGTATCAGATACACGTCTCTGCTTATCTGCCATGGGGGCAGCTGGGGTTTCTCTGGGAAATACACAGCCTCTGGAGGGCTCTGACTTGAAGTACCTGAAGCTTTGCCATGTAGAATATACTCAGCCCCGCCTCTGTGAGGTCAGCCTGTAGGTCTCAGATCCTCCTTAGAAAAGAAGAGGGAGGCCACTTGACGTCTCTGCAGGGAAGGCATTGCTACCACCTGCTGATTTTACAGTGAGGTAGTGAGTTCCTTGACATTGGCTGTAACCAAGTAGAGACTAGATACCCAGCAGAGAGCCTGGGAGACTGTGAGCCTTGGGGTGGGATGGTATGTTTCCTGGGAAGATCAGCATCCAGCAGATGAGAACATGCCGGTGGCAGCATCTCGAGCGGTTCCCTAGTTTTCAGGCTTCCTTTCCAGCGGGGAGCAGGCAGCACAGAGAGACCCGAGTCTCCTGCTGGAAAGCGGCTGCCACAGGAAGGGCCACTCTGGCGAGTCTGGGACTAGGGGAGACTTGGGGGAAAATTAAACCACCTTGTTTTTAAGGTTTTCAAAGCCCACTGCTAGGGAGGAAGACTTGATGGCTGGGGGCCCGGATCCCCATTAGACAGCTGGTGAAACTGAGGCTAGGACCACATGAGCCCTGGCCTGGGCTCGTTGATCAACTGTTAACTCATCGACCAGACGTGGTCCCTCAGGGCACAGCGACCTCCCAGTCACTCAGCCATGAGCAGTGCAAACCAAAGAGGGCACGGACCCTGCCCTCAGTGGGCTCACACGGCCTGGCTGGTGCAGGAGGCAGGACTGATTACATGGAGGGGCCAGTGTGCCTGCGCGTGATGTGAAAGGGCAAGGTTGGGATGGCAGGAGGTCTGGATGGACACACGAACTTAAAGACAAAGGGGAGACATGGAAGGTTCCTAAGAGGGGGAGTGAGGTGGTCCGAGGAAAAGCCCCAGTGGCCTGGAGCGGGTGGCCAGGTGGGGTTGGAGCCCAGGCTGTGGTCATCTCAGGAGGTGGCTAGGCCTGAGCTGGAGTGGTGACTAAATGCTGTGGCTGGTGCCCCCTCTCGACTGGGTGGCCCCTCGCTGGGTGTTGGAGCTGGGGGGTTGGGGAGGAGAGCAGGAGGAGGCGGGTGAGGGCCGAGGGCCAACTTTTCGCTGAGTCTCCCATGCCTCCTGCCCTGTGGGAGCCTCCCGTCCACAAGGGAGGGCCCCCGCACGTGGTCCCATGGCTGTCCAGACTGGCCCTTCCTGGCCTCTCCAGCTGTGCTCGCAGGCCCTAAAGTGAAACTGGGTGAACCCTTCTCATGGCTGCTGGTAGAACGTTCTCCAGGTTAGAGAAGGTTCTCCCTTTGTGCTTGTGTTTGCCTGTTAGGTAGGCCTGAGGGCTGACCGTGTTCCCACTTCTGGATGAGGAAACTGAGGCTCAGATTGGCCACAGTGTTGCTCAGGGAAGAGAGGCTCTGGACGGGGCGAGGGGGATTCAGAGCTTCTTGATGAGCCCTCTGTCTGCTGGCGGATTCCTCCCCTCCCTGGGCCTGCTTTCCAGCCCCAGCCCCTTGCCCCTGTCTGCTCCCTGGTGAGCAGAGGAGGTCGGTGCGGGAGGACAGAGGTGCTGCGTCAGGGCTGGGAGTGCCAGGCCCTCCAGGGGACAGAAGCACCCCTCCTCCCCATCCCTTGCCCTGCTGTCTGCCTCCAGACTGACAGAAGGCAGGGTCACCCCTGCTGAGAAGGATTAGAGAGGAGGCGGGGCGCCCCAAATGCTGGGCCCTCGGTCATGTTCCCACCCCCAGCTCCCACCTGTTCCAAGCCTTGGCTCCAACACCAGCAGCATCTCTTGGTTACTAAAATGAAGCCAGGGGTGCCCTTTAAGCCTGAAGAGCCCTGCCCTGGGAGTTGGACACCCGGTTTGAGTCCAGCCCTACTTCCAAACTGCCATGTGTCCTTGGGGGGCCATCCTCCCCTGTCTGGGCCTTAGTTTGCTCATCAGTCCGGTGAGGGGTGCCCAAGAGGGCACTCTAAAGCCCTGTGGACTGGCCTGTTCCTCCCTTCCCTGCTGTGAACCCCCACGCAGGCTCCCCTCACATTCACCTGGCCCATGCAGAAAGGCTAGGACAGGAGAAGTGGTGGGGGAAGCCTTCTTTTCAGGCCAGTACCACCTTCTCAAAGGTCGGGCTGCTCTCCCACCCTGCCCGGCAGCCAGCCTGGTGCCTAATGTCTGCCCGGGGCAGATGACCGACCCGGGGCTCCTAGCAACAGTGGACAGGAGGTTACTCCTGATACGTCAGGCAGCACTGCCCCTATCACCTTCTCTTCTAAACAGGAAAAAAAAAAAGTTGCGGCCGTGACCATCACGTGTGCCTGTATGCACCCGTGGGCATGTGTGTGCGTTTGCACACTCGAGCTGCCCCCCTCCCCGCAAATGTGAACTCCACACGGTCACACCGTAAACTCTCTCTGATGAAATGGAAAGTTGAACATAAATCAGTGTCTGCTGCCCTGTTAGCTATGCATCAGTAGTCAGTGCCTGGGTGGTTTGCTCGGTAACAAAGCACCCGGCAGCTCCACAGGCCTCGACCGCCCCCTGTCGTGGAGCCGGCCCCACACCCCAGAGCCCTTGGGCTGCAGCCAGTCCTGCTGCGTGCCCCAGCCGCCCCGAACCCTCCTGGCTTCAATGCCTCTGCAGGGAGAGGCAGGGGAGTGGCTCCGGAAGGACCCTAGGGTGGAGGAGGCCAGGCTGTGTTCAGCTACTGTTCCTCCCATCCCAGGAGACCCCAGTGGCCATGACTGCCTCCCCCGGACCTTCTCTTGAGCTCTGAACCAACTCCTTGAATCTCTGACTTTTAGGGATCTGATGCTCAAGGATAGGTGTTAGCGCATTCTCACCTCTGGTTTATTAAGACCTTGGGCTGGTTTATCCTTTTTCTCTTCGGACCCGGGTTTCTCTTAAAACTGAGTTCTCCCCCTGTGCTGGAGAGCTGCTCTGCCATGAGTGTTCTCACAGCACTAGGGCCACATCTGTCCCCCAGATGATGTCCTCACCTCTCGTGGCCCAGGGGCAGGCTAGACCCTCCTCCGCTCATGCCCTGTTCTCTACAGATCATGCTGAGCTTTTTTTCCTTTAAAGAAAAAAAAAGGTCACATTCCACAGCCTAGTAGCAGAAGAGGTTTGAGGAAGGGAATTCCAGTGGAATCCTGTAATAACATGCCTTGGCATCATGTGGGTTGAGGTAGACCCCCTGAGTAAGAGCATGTTGCCCTGAAAAGAAGCTGCCCTTTGAGGAGTCTGGGCTGGGCCTGGGGCTCTGGGGGCAGACTAGGTGGTCACAGGGCTTTCTAGCATCTTGCTGAGGTTCTGAGAGCTGGGGAACACAGCAGGAGACAACACAGTGCGGGCTGTGAGTTCATGTTCGGTTTCTGCCTAGATTAACCCTCCAGCTGACCTTTCCCTGACAAGCTCCTTCCTTCAAATGAAGGCCTTGGAATCAATGACATCCCAGGCCCAGGCCCACCCCTGGGTTCCAGAAAGCCCCATCTCTTTCTAAGACCAAAAGGGCAGGGTTAGACTTGTTAAGAGCATGAGTGGGGAGGCTGCAGCCTCCATGAGGTGTTGGCTGTGTGCTGGGTGCTGGTCTCCCCAGGGTTCTCCCTGACCTGGGAGATGCCACTTCAGCTCTGGGCACAGTGTGGGGGAAGGGGAGCAGAGGGCACCCAGCTGTGGCAGAGGCCTCCAAAGAGGATTGGCACAGCATGCAGTGGCTGTGAGCAGGAGCAGGACAGCCCCCTGCTGCTCCTGGTGACATGTTCTGGGGAGGTTGTCCAGATTCTCTAGGCAAATTGTAATGCCTCCTTTGTGGAGCTCTGTTGAGGATTGACTGTACATATACACGTATGATACAGGTTCAATCCCTGGGTCGGGAAGATCCCCTGGAGGAGGCCATGACAACCTCCTCCAGTATTCTTGCCTGGAGAATCCCATGGACAGGGGAGCCTGGGGGGCTACAGTCCATGGGATTGCGAGGAGTTGGACCCGATTGAAGCGACTTTAGCATGCACACACACACACGCACACACATACTCTTGTTCAGTGATGGTTGATTACTGCCTTGGAAATATGACCCGTCCAGGATCCAGGATGAGCAATGGTCAGAAGGCCCAGTGGCTGGGCCCCTGGAGGCTTTAGCTCACCTGCCCCCAGCATGTCCCATCCCTCCCACACCCTCTCTAAACGTGCTTCCTGGTGGCCCTGGGTCATAGAGCCTGGGCTGGCATATCGCTTGCCTTGGGAAAGTCCATTCAACTGTCTGAACCTCAGCGGCTTCACCTGACAGTTAGGGGTGAATATACCCCCTGCCTCTTGGGATGGTGGTGGGGACACCATGAAATAATGCCTGTGAAGCCCTGCCAGGCACCTGGCTTAGGTAAGCACTCCGGGTCCTGTGTTATGGACACAAGCAGGAGTATTCTGGGCTGTTCTTTAAGCTAGAGGCCAGGGTGGAGGTAGGTCTTCCAGCTCAACCAAGAGCAAGGGCCTCCAGGAATTTTCTCCTTTTTCCAGAAGTTTATCTCAGGGGCTTAGCACAGCTGTGGTGGCAGTGATGTGTGAAAGAGATTCAGGGTATTCTCGAGGTGGATTGCCTTTTTAGGATTTAACCCTTTAGTTAGACTGGGGTTTATGGCACCTGCTAAGTACTGAGTCTTATTTGGGTCTTTAATGTGTTACCTCACTTAATCCTGCCCACCTGGCTACCCCCTTGGGCCCTGGCATGGTGACTCCTTGTTCTCTTGTCCGCTGACAGGAGCTGGCAGGGGAGCAGGTTGTATGCCCAATTCCTGCCAGGCTCATCAAGGTGAGTTCGCTGTTGTGAGTTAGCATCTGCTCTCCCGCCCAGGGGTCTGGGTCTTCACCCATACAGTTGTCCCTCGGTGTCCACCGGGGTTGGTTCCAGGACCCCTTGGACACCAGGATCTGCCGATGATGTTCAAGTCCCTTATATAAAATGGCCGAGTGCAGTCTGCCTCCCTACCCACGAGTTGTGCCTCCGTGGGTACGGAGGGCTGACTGTACTCCAGAGTTCTGTCACTAGTGACTCACCCGGCTATCATTGGAGTTTCTGTTTCTCCACCTGTAAAATAGGAACAGCTCCACCCGCTTCACCAGCTCTGAGTGTGGGAATGTGTTCAGAATGAAAGGCGGTGGAGGTGTCCGTACAAGGGCTCCTTCCCAGGGGCTGGCGTCCGGCCATCTGATCCTTCAGTGCACATCCGGGAGGGACACCTCTCTGCCTGGCCCTGCTGGGCTCCCAGGGCTGGAAGGTAGGCAGTCTGGCTCCAGGTGTTCCTGGTCCACGAGGTAGACTCCAGCCTGGGCTCCCTGCAGGTCACTGGAGGGGCTCATTCACTCCATCAAGTCGTCGTCTTGCCAGTGGTATCCCTTCGTTAGATACAATACAATACAAGACACTCAGAGCTCTTTGTGGTCTAGCCCTGTTGATGGACCAGCTGTTGATCTTTGGGACAAGGGCCAGAGCTTGTGCTCTCAGACCCAGCCCTGCCCCTCCAGCTTGTCTGCATGGCCTCTTCTACACACTGCAGAATTCTCCCCTCCCCTTCTTGAAGACTCTTCAGTTTCAGGTCACTTTTATTCAAGAAGACTTTGACAGAATCTTGTCCTGTCCTTGCCTCCAGGTCAAAAAAGATACACCCAAAATGTGGATCTGATTAAGTGCCTCTTTCTCAGATTAATTATAGTGTCCGACTCCACGAGACTTAACTGTGTTTATGGAAAGGGTCTAAGATTTTGGAGACTTGCAGTCTGTTCTGGGGCAGTGCTTTTACCATTCTGCACCTCAGTCCGCTCATCATAAAAATACAACATTAGAAGGCGTGGACATGGGAGATATAGTGGTACTTTGAAGAACCTTGTCCTCTGGGGGCATCAGGGGCAGAAGAAGTAAGTAATAGAGCACTTCAAGGGCCAGATGTCTTGTGTGGAGTTGGCTGAAGAGTTCCCCACGTCAGGTGGGGTTGGTGAGAGCCACTTGTCACATTCAGACAGGTTACATGTTAATGGGCAAGGAGTCAGCTCCCTAGGAGCGGGGTAATAGGAAGGCTTAGTCAGGAAAGAGGGGCTTCCTGAAGTATCCCACAAGGCTGGAGGATCTGAGCACAGCTCTGTGTATGGGCAGCCACCCTGTGATGAGGCTGGTCCACAGCCCCGGACAGAGTACTGGAGTCTCAGGATCTGTGACTCTCTTTGGGAAGGTGGCAGCCCTCTTTTCAGGCAAAGTTAGGGAGTTCTGAAGGGGACTGCAGACCAGACCCCTGGCCCATGAATCTGGGGCCCTTCCAGCAGCACCCACCACACAGCTGCCCCTCATGTGGCCACTGAGATGTGCCAGCCCACTGTCTGTGTGACCATGGGCCAGCCTCTTTAAGCCCATCTTTCCCCTGGTTTCTGGCTTTTCCCTCACCCCATCCTATTGCCTCTTCTAGGAAGGAAGACAAGAACCTGGTTCATTCCCTAAGCTCAGGGAGACAGAGGCAGAAGAAGCCACCCAGTTATCCAGGAAACCACAAAGCTAATGGGGAAACCTTAGCTAACTCTGCTGTTCCCTCTTCTGCCCAGTGGACAGCTGGGGTTGAATTCTGGCATCTGGATTTATAGCTCCCACAGCCTTGTGTCTCCCTGTCCTGGTCATTATGATGAATCTGTACTTTTTGGATCGTCTGTCGGGGTATAAAGGGGTAGGGCAAGAAGGCTGTGTGCATGCATGTGCCCAGAGAGCTTAAAGTAGAGCAAGAATTCTCTGGGTGGACCAGGCAGTGCCTTATTAATATGCACCTCGCCTTCACTGTGCTGCCGTGATTAACAGCAGAGCCTGAGCGTTGGCGAGAGGTGGTGTGGAGGCTGGCAGGCAGGAGCGGGATGCGTCTTTGCAGCCCTGTCTGTTTTCAGAGCAAAAGGCAGTCTTTGGGGATGGGGGTGGGGAGGTTTGGTTCTCTAGGCAAGGTGGGCGTCCTCCCTGTGTTCTGCGGGATTGGCATGGTTCTGGATCCTGGGTGTGTCTCCGCCTCTCCCACTTACCAGAGAACCAGTCTCTACCCAGTAGACACTGGGGAGAAGAGGGTGTGCTCTCTGGATGCCTGCATGCTCTCTGGAAACCTACATGGCTGGGACTGGGTCTTGGAAACCTTCACCAACATTGATGCGAGCTGGCTGCTCAGGGCTAGAGAGTGGCTTAGTGGGGGAGCAGGCACACACTCCATGTGTAGTCAGCAGGAGATGGGAATTAGCACCCCAGACAGCTGTGAACTCACTGTTTTCCAGGGGCCATAGGTCTTTACTTCTGACTTGAAGGAGGATATAGAAGCATCTTTGGAAAGGAATGGAACAGATGTGTGCTTCCCAAGACAGGTCTGGTTGCTACCCCGTTGCACGAGCTCCCAAGGGTTAATGACCCCACTCCTTAGCCCCACTTCCAGCCCCAGGGTCGCCGTCTTGTGCATGAGACCCTCCAGCACCAGGCCCTCTCCTGCCCCCGCCAGGTGCCCACCTCAGGCCAGAAGCCTCTTCCATTTCTGCTCTGCCAGGGAACTCCAGGCTAGCCTTCCACCTCCTGCCTACTCAGTGTGATTGCTCTGCGATCGCTGCCCCTCATTCCCTAGTGCACCTGGTGCCTGCCTCTGTTTGAAAGCTGTTAGGGTCCCAGTTGTGCCTTGGTCTCTCCGCACCACCAGGAACACTTTTGGGGGAAGGCCACAGTTCCTGCTTATTTTTGTGTCTCCAATGCTTAGCACACACTTTGCCCAAGCTGCTGGGACCCACTGGCTGGGTGCACTGCCAGGGTGAACATAGGTTTTGCCCCTAAGTTCTGTGTATTAATGCTTTTTCCCGAGTCCCTGGAAAGAGTGCTCAGTTCTGTGGACACAGCACATGCAAAGAATCTTTAGCAGCGAGGCCTCAGGTGTTTAGCAGCAATGGCTGGAGGCAGAGTTGCCTCTACTAGCCCCTCCACCACTCCACCACAGCATTTGAGGTTAGAGCCCTTTCCTGAAATGACCCTAGAGAACTACTCAGAATTTACTGCACTGGAGAAGGTCAAACAGCACAAACCTCCTGAAAGAACTCAGGGTTGGAATCAAGTCTTCAGAATGTTTTGTGCTGGCAAGCCAGGGAGAAGTGTGTTCCCCAGCATTGCGGCAAGAATGAACATAGGGAAGATCGTTAGCAAGGAGATACTCTGGAACCAACCAGCTGGACATGAAGGCTGTTTATTGTATTGTATTGTAATAGTGAAAGATCATTTTGTTTAAGACCAATGGCCCAGAAACCTGGGGCTCAGAGATTGGTCACATGGCATGTTGGTGGGGGAACCAGAACTCAGGTTTGCTGACCCAGGTCTGGGCACGATCTCTTGTCCTCAGTGGGATAAATCCTGGCTCTGGTAAATAATACTGTAACGTCGCTGGACTTCATTTTTATCCTTTGTAAAATGGGGTTGATTTTTGCTTCATTTATCTTACTAGAGAGATGTGAGGTTTAAGTTAGAAGGTATTGATAGATACTAGTACTGTTTTGCTTTTTCTTGAGAATTTAAAAAGACTCCAATTTGGGATTTCCCTGGTGATCCAGTGGCTAAGACTGCATGTTCCCAATCCAGGGGTCCCAGGTTCAATCCCTGGTCAAGGAACTAGATCCCACATGCCACAACTAAGTAAGACCCTGCATAACCAAATAATTTTTTTTTTTCCTAAAAATTGTAGTGCTGAGTTTAAAAATCCAGTTTTTTCCCTCTTAAGTCTTGAAAACCATTACTAAGCTCAAGGATCAGCAAAGTTTTTCTGTGACGGGCCAGATAATAAATATTTCAGGCTTTGTGGACCATCTGGTCTCTGTCCTGACTGCTCAGATATGTTCAGATGTAACATGAAAGCAGATTCAAACGGTACAGAAATGAACATAGCTGTATTCTGATAAAACTTTATTTACAAAAGCAGATGATAGGCCAGCCTTGGCCCCGAGCCATAGCTTGCTGACTTTTCTGGCAGCTCAGTGTCGTGGACGTGCTCTTGGTGTCCTCAAGTGGCAGCTGACCTCCAGCCTCCACTCCAGGTGTGGTGCAGGGCGCCAAGCCTGGACCTGGGAGCACATCCCTGGGGCTCAGCTTTCCTGTCCGTGCTCAGGGCTGGGGCAGACGGGAGCAGCACGGGGCAGGGGCGGGGGGCTCTGTGTTAGGTCTTGGATGCCACGCTGCTGCCTGTACTTTCATTTACTGTGCTTCCTCCCTTTGTTTTGAAAACCGTCTCCTGCTGATTCTGCGTCTCTGTCTCCGTGGGACCTCTGGAGTACATGTTCTGAACGCCTCCTGCAGGTGTCTAGCGGCCTGTCTCAGGAAGCCAGATTCACAAGCGTGTGGACCTCTCACCCTCGCCACCTGCCTGGCGCTGTCCTGGCTCCTCCGAGAGGCCCAGGGAGGAGGAGAGGGGAGGGGAGCCGGGCCTTTGCTCAGCTGGAATCAGTGTGTCTGTCACTGACCTTGCACTGAGCGGACCCCGGTGGCTGTGCAGATTCCTGATGTTATGCAGAGGTGACCCGAGGGGGACACACCGTGTACTGTCTGCCTTTCACTGATGATTTCCCCACCATGTCAGGAAGACGGGCCGCCACCACTTGCCCCCTGCTTTGCCTTGTGCCCATGGAGGATCATGATTGCTGTGGGCTCGTCTCCTAGGCGGCCAACAGCCCCCTGACTGAGCTCCCAGGGCCGAGCCCCCACCTGGTCATGGCTTCATGATTGAGTATGGCCCAGCTCAGCCCCTCTGTCCCCTCAAGTTGGTAATTTCAGCTCCACCTCTGACCTTTTCTGCCCATGTCCACACACATGAAGACGTCTCTTCCCCAGAGGGGACAGATAGAACCAGGAGAGGACGGCAACTGTCCAAAGCCACTGCCAAGTTCGTTCCCGTGGGTTGAAATGAAGAAATAACTTTTCCTGTGATGAGCTGCATGTCAGAGGGAGGGGGCAGTTCAGAGCCCACCCTCTGTCACCCCGCCAGGTGGTCAGCCTCCTGCTGCAGGGAGGCTGTGGGCGGAGGTAGACTGTGGTGACGGATGTGGATGTCAGTGGCACACAGGCACACCTTGGCCCTCTCCCCAGAATGGGCTTACGGCATTTTCCATCAGCATTCGTGTCCAAGGAGCAAATTGGATTGTCTGTTGCACGCCTGTTGCCATGTGTATAATTAATGTAATTTTATATTCACTCAATTACGGTAACACGCCCAATAGGCGGATTACACAAGGCCACCAATAATGTGGGTTGTCTGTCTCCCCCTGCCAGGCAGTGAAACCCATCCCTGCAGCCTTGCCTCTCCAGTGGCCAGTGTGCCCCCCCCGGCCCCCAGGAGTTGGGGAGGGGGACGGGGATGTGGGGAATGTTTTGTCTCTTAGCAACCTAAAATTTCAGGTCCCCTTTCCCCGAAGGCCCTCTGACTAAAGGCAGATCTGGCCAAGGTGGTGATGATGAAGCACGCAGTGTGTGAGAGCACTCTCAGAGCTTTTCTGCAAGGAGTGTCCCCTGGACTCCTTGTGCCCTTAAGGGCCTGGCTGGGGATGCCAGGCAGAACTGCAGCTCGGGTGCCTTGGGCTTTCATGGCCGAGCTCTCCCCACTGGCCCACCTCTGTACCCAGAAAACCTGGGACTCAGTCTCAGTTCTGTTTCTCTGAGAGTCCATGATTCCTAGGCAGGTTGAAGGCAGCTTCGGGGAGTGTGGGGTGGCATTTGGAGAAGGAGCCGTGAGTTTTGGAAATACTAAACTTAGCACATAGCTTTCATTACCTCTCTCCTTAAAAATTAATACAGATGATTTTTTGTAAAGCGATTTTTTTTAAGTTGTATTTTTGACTGCTGGGGCTTTGTTCCTGTGCGAAGCTTCGTCTAGTTAGGATAAGCAGGGGCTCCTCTAGCTGTGATGCTTGGTTTTATTGCAGTGGCTTCTCTCGTTGTGGAGCCTGGGTTCTAGGTGCGCAGGCTTCGGTAGTTGTGACCTGCGGCCTTAGTTGGCCCGTGGCATTTAGGATCTCAGTTCCTGGATCCGGGATCAAACTCAAATCCTCTGCATTGGCAGGCGAGTTCTTAACCACTGTACCACCAGAGAAGTCCCTATCTGGTTTTTAATTTTAAGACGTCATCCTCCCTTACTCCCAGGAGTCTTTAGCTGAGAGGACCAACTTGGTTACCCTGTTGTTACCAATGTTTCCTCCTGGTTCCTTGAACACCAAGTATTAGATGTGTTCCCCCCAGGGCTGGCTGACTGTGGCTGTGGGGTCCGCCTGCTGGCTGAGGCTCAGCATTCTGCTCGGGCCCTGCCCTGGACGTCCACGTGGGGACTGTGTCACTGCCCTGGAGGAGCTCATGTGACATCCAGAGATAAGGCGAGACGTCCATAGAGGATGTGCCATATTTGGAGTGTGCTTGGCTGGGGCAGAGTAGGTCAGGCTTCACAAAGGAGGATGTGTGGCCTTTCAGCAGGCTCAGGAGGGTGCTCCTGCGGAGTATACGTCTAGTTCTTGCCTTCCATGCAGATGGGCTGTGAGTGGCTTTGGAGCGTGAGGCGTGGGGACTGTGGAAGCTTGGGGATCTAGGCCCGTCACTGTCAGCTGAACCACCTCTCTGAGGTATCTGTAGAATGTCCCGTGTTCCGTGTAAGGAAACTGGACCCACAGTGTGTCCTGAGGAGTTGGGCTGGATGCCAGGAAGTGTTCCCCACTCACATCATGCACAAGCACATTTCTCAAGAATGGCTTCGGGGAGATGCAGGGACTTGATCAAAACATGGCAATAGCTGGGCCCTGCTGACGGTTCTGAGGTGCTTTTCTTTTTTATAAAGTTATTTATTTGGCCATACCTCGAGGCATGCAGTACTTCCTCAATCAGGGATTGAACCTGTGCCTCCTACAGTGAAAGAGCAGAGTCCTAACCACTGGACCACCGGGGAAGCCCCCTGAGGTGCTTCTCTACCGAGACCTCTGATCCGTTGTGCTCTGCTCCCCACCACATCAGTGACGGCAAAGGCTCTTTCACTAAACCGTCTGCATCCAGAGTTGGAGTGGAATGGCCTGGCATTTGCCTCTGTCACACCCATAGCAGAGCCTCCTGAGGCCCTGGATGTTACTGGATGTTAGACCACTCAACGCTGAAGTGGCAGGAAAAGGCGTAAGGATGTGCGGGGCTTACGTGTCATTGGTCGGAAATCTCAAGAACATCTGAGAGGAATGGCAAGTCCATTAACAGGTTCTGGGGCAGATTGAGGTCCAGACAGGACGTGGGCATGTCTCCTTCCTTTTCCCAGATTCAGTGTCAAGTCTCCTTGTTGTCACCCCATGGAGGCAGTATGGAACAGTTTGAGAGCTCTGACCCACCAAGGGACCTTGTTCTCACCCCTGCTCCCGTTGGCCTCCGTCTGTGGCCACCCTGGGCCTCAGTTTGCCTGTCCCCTTCCTTGGAGCCCCTGGTAGTTTTAGCCCGACACTGCAGCCTGTTTGTCACTGTGTCCTCGTCCTTCTCCCTAGCTAGCCTGGGAGCTTCCTGGGCCAAGACGAGACGAGGCCAGTGCACCTCTGTGACCTTTCCTTACCCCAGACATGTGGGAGGTCGGCACCCAGGCTATGTATGTGGGTGAGTTCTTCAGCCTCTGACTGCTCAAGGGCTTGTAGGAATAGGATGGTGGACCAGCTAGGCTCCTTGGACTCTAGAATCCGCCTGGACCCACCACTTAATAGTTTGTAATCCTAGGCAAGTGGCTTTGGCTTGCTGAGCCTGTTCTCCCTTCCTGCAAGAAGTTGAGTGACATGAACTGATCCAGGTGACGCCGCTAGTACTGTGTGGCAGGTGTGGGTTCATTGTTCTTACTATAGTTACTCCCATTTCATCATGGAGGGAAGTACAGTCAGTGGCAGAGAGTCAGGGTTTGAATGAACCCAGTTCTCTTCAAACCCTGTTTCTTTGCAATGGATGGGGGGATGATATGAAGAGATCTTGACTGGAGTGATGGCTCAGCCACCAGCTTCATCTCTGTGGCCTTGAGCAAGTCACACCTCTGTCCTGTGCCTCTCTTCTCCCCCATAAATGAAGATCATTGGAAGAATTGATCTGTCAGAGCCACCAACAAGCAGGTTACTGCTGGGCAGGTGAGGTTCTCCCCAAGTTTCTGGTGGGACGACCCCCAGCCTGGTCCAGCCTAATATTCTGTGCACCTCAGATGTCTGCCCCTATCCACCTCCTCTCCCAGTTGACTAGGCAGCACCTGGAGGGAAAGCTTCCAAGGTCCAGACGTGGATGCAGAGGCTCATCCTGGCAAAGCAGGCTTCCAGATGTACCTATTTTGGGTTCTTCTAAAGCTTTCTAGTGGAAACCAGGAAGGCCCCACTGGGGAGGCAGTGGACGTGTGTGGGAACAACACTCACTGTTGTCAGCTTTAAGGCTCTTGCCCTCTCTCACCTTCTACCTCCACCCTCTCTACCTGCCTGCCAGAGCTGTGCAGGGTTTGGGGAAGAGGAAAGCCAATATCCCAACAAAGGTCAGAATCTTAAAGCAGGGTCTTTTTCTTTTTTGGTCTGCTTCCTACATAGCCTTTTGCTTGAGTGGGTAGCAAGTTGAAAAGACCAAAGGTCTGTCTTCTCTAAACTGACCTGTCAGTCTTTGGTTGAGAATGTAGACAAGAAAGGAAAGAACACTCTTTTGTGATTTAATAAAGCTCAGGGCAGCAGATGCCATATAGTCTCGTGAAGATGGGCAACACAACACGTCTGTCGTCATCTACATGAGCAGACATTTCCCCAACGTGGAGTTCCATTCTGTGCTCCTGAGAACAAGCCAAGTGTACAGTGCTGTTGCATCCAGTCTCTGGGACAGAACCTGGACACGCATGTAGAAATGGGGGAGCTTTCAGGCTGAGTGGAGGTAGCAGAGATGCAGAGCATGAAGATTTGGGAGGGTGTTGGTTACCCATTGGGGAAGGTGGGCATCTGGCTCTGTGAAAGAGAAGCTTCCTGGCCTATAATGCTCCAGGTAGTGCTGGGGACCATGCTGGGAGGTACAGAAGCAGAGCCTGGGCAGCCTGATTGGATCTAGGAAGATGAATGCTGAGCTGTATTTTTGCCTGTGTCCAGATTGTGGTGGGCTTTTCTTTTCAGATGACCAGCTGGCCTGGGCTAGAGTTCCCATGTCCTCAGTATTCCAAACCCTGGCTCCAAGTCAGAGGAGAGACTTCAGAGCTGCTGCCTCCTCTCTGGGCTTATCAGCTGGCTTCTCATGGCTGCCCGCAGATCAGGGAAGTTGCTGGGGCCTCACTGACCAGCCACACTCCCTTACTGCTTGTCACTTGTCTTGAGGCAGCTGCATTGAGGCCAAGTTGTTCCATGTCCACTCACCAGGGTCCAGGCAGCAGAGTCCCAGAGGAAGCTTCTAGGGGGGAGGTGCTGGGGGCAGCTTGGCCCTCTGGACCTTCCGGGGCCCAGGCAGCTGGAATTCAGGGCTGAGAGGTGGCTTAGAAAAGACTCAGGTTTGAGTGTTGGCTCTTACCAAGGACTGCCATTGACCAAGGCCCCCTGGGGGTATCTGGGGAGCTTTACTTACTTTTTCTCTGATCACTCAGAAAACAAGGCTTTCTTTACCTCCCCTGGCTGCCAGGGTGCACAGGTGTGAGAGCCCTGCCCGAGCCACACTGCTGGCCCTGAGAATTGGGATGTTACTGGAGAGGGTGGCGGAGGCTCGGGAGGGAGGAGGCGCTCCTCCTGCCAAGAGCTGAGGACTGACAGAAGGCCTTTTGCTCCCTCTTGGCGACTGGACCTCACCCTTGAACCCTCCTCCTCCCTGCTTTTCATTTTCCTTTTTTTGGGGGGGTTGGCTCCAAATTATCTTATTTGTTTACATTGCACCCAAGTTTCATGGTACAAAAGACTTGCAGGTGCAAATATGTCCCGCCTTCATTAACTTCCCCTCCCTTTTTAATTTATGTGATTTCAATTTTCCTTCCCTGTACTGTTAATTAGGGGACCCTCTAATCAGTGCCATTATCACAGTGGTATTCATGTTTAGGAAAGCCGCTAAACAAATGCTTGCAAAATTGCTAAATGGCTAATTAATGTCTGTTAATTAAGAAAATTGCTCATGGTAACAAACCATGCCGTTGCTGGCAGCCGCTAGAAAGACACACACTTGTTGAAATTAGTAGTGTGGCAGGTAGGGAACATCTGCTCCATGGAGCTTTCCGGAAGTGAGCAGCCCCACACTCAGGCAAGAAGCTCCAGGCCTGTCCCGGGCACAGCCCCCTCGCCCCTCTCTGCACACCTCTCTCTGTCTCCATGCCCACTGGTCCTAGCCCACCCCACGCCCACCCCGCCTACCCACCCCCGACAGGCTCCACTCTCTGGGCTGTGCTTGCTGAGCCAGCAACAGGCTGAGCAGCCTGGCTTCCAGGGAGGAGACTGAGGAGAAAACCATGCCCCAAGAGTCATTTTCCTTCTCTTTTTAAATGAAACCACACTCATCCTCTCTGCATATTTTGAATATTTCTCAACTTCCGAGGGTAGTGATATAGCCCCAACAGAGTGAATTGGGTTGTGTTTCTCACCAGCAGGCTTTCCTGGTGGCTCAGACAGTAAAGAATCTGCCTGCAGTGCAGGAGACCTGGGTTCGACCCCTGGGTTGGAAGGATCCCCTGGAGAAGGGAATGCACTCCAGTATCCTTGCCATGGACAGAGGAGCCTGGCGGGCTACAGTCCGTGGGGTCACAAAGAGACACGACCGAAGTGACTTTCACATTCTCCTTACTAGCACCAGCATCTTGCTCTGAATATCCGAGTTGGCAGCAAGGTGCTTCCCTGACCAGATTTTCACGTTTTTGACTGCGACCCACAGTAGAAAATACATTTGACACAGTGACGCAGTACATACACACACACACGTGCACATATTTATAAATAGAGATTAATGAGTATTTCCTTAAAACACAAAGCTGTCTGATATTTTCTACCCTATTTTTTATTCTGTTCCAGGTTTTTAAAAACAATGGTTGCAACCCACTAAATTGATTTCACCACCCACTAATGGGCTGCACCCCATGCTTTGGTCAGCTCTGTGGTTTAAGTGTGAATTCTTCTGCCCATCTCTCCTGTGGGGAGTCAAGGCCAGCATATAGCCCAGAGCTTCAGGGGTCAGCTAGGGACGAGGGTGGCTTCCCACCAGCTGGAGTGGTTAGCCCCAGCATCTCCTCCTGTCACCTAGCCCCGACCCTGCTCCCCCACACACCCTCTCAGGCCTGGGCTACAGAGGCCAGGGTGAGCCTTGCACCCATCAGGCTTCTCCTCCTGTCCTTGCCATCTTCCGGTTGTGTGGCTGTGGCCAAGTCTCCCTATCCCTTGATACTCATTGTCGTCACTGATAGAAATAGGAATGAGAAACCAGCTTCCCCGCGCCAATTCCAAGTGAAGGTGTGTTAATGAAGTGCTCTGAGCACTCACTCAGTGACGCTCTCTTCTCTTGTCCCCCATGTATTCAGTCTCTGGCACCACCTCACTCTGTCTATTCCCATCTATCTGTCAGAGCCCCCTCCCCTCAGTAGACTGGTTGCCTCATCCTTGCCTGGCCCTAGCCCAGGAAGTGACACGTGGGCACCCTGCAGGGTAGGTCAGTTTCTGCAAGCCCTGGGGCTTCCCTGGTGGCTCAGCGGTAAAGAATCCACCTGCAGTGCAGGAGATGCAGGTTCGATCCCTGGGTTGGGAAGATCCTCTGGAGGAGGACATGGCAACCCACTCCAGTATTCTTGCTTGGAGAATCCCCATGGACAGAGGAGCCTGGTGGGCTACAGTCTGTGGGATTGCAAAGAGTCAGACATGACTGAGCGACTAAGCACGCACACATACTGCACGCCCTGAGCCTGTCTCAACCAACGTATTTAACATGGCAAACTCCGCTCTAACGGCAGACCATGCCGGCCTACTCCTGCGTGCTTCCACAGAGGAGCTTGATTTCATTTGTCCTGCCTGGAAATCCCCCATGAGTGCGTTTATCAGCTTCTCTCCCTCCCGCCCGCCCTTTTACACCATTGAGCCGGCGACCCAAGCAGCAGCTCGCACCTCCCCGCCAACCAGAGCCCGCCGCCCGCACGCCGCCCGCCCTTCGTTTTTGGTTTAATTTTTGTTCTTTTAAGCTTCTCCTGCGCTTCTCCATGTGCTGTGATCTATAACCTGCCTCTACTGTCTGGCCTCACAGGGTCCTCCGGGGTCACAGCCCTCGCCGCACGCACAGCCTCCACCTCACAATCCCAGCAGCATGATGGGACCCCACAGTCAGGTAACGCACTGTGGCTCGCCCGCCCGCCGGCCGGGGGGCGCGGGGCACCAGGAGGACAGAGCCAGCAGAGGAAAAACAAAAATCAAACGTGCTCTCGCCATAGCCGTTGAGGATTTCCTGACCAAGGAGATGCCTCCTCCTCCCAAAATACATCTTTTCCCCCCCTAAAGATAGTCTTCGTTCCTTGGACATCACACCCTTCTTGGATATGAAACCAAAAGAAAAGGAGAACTGTTTCTGTGACCTTGTCAGCGGCCTCTGCGTTTTTGTTTTGTCCTCTCTCACTTTTAGTTTGGTTTTTGAGTTTGGTTAACCATTGTTTGTAACCGAAGCTGCATCCCTCACCTTCTCCGTGCGCACTCTTCGCTGCTGAGAAAGCTTTTCTGCCCATTCCCCTGCATCGAGTTAGGGCGCCCGCTGTCCGCTCCCTGTTGGCCTTGTGTATCTCCTCCCCCTTCTCCCTGCTCCCCTTCCTTACCCCCTTTGTTGGTGTTGTGTGAGTGTGTGTGAGTGCACGTCCAGCTTTGTCTACACACTGGGAAATGTCCTGTACAAGTCCCTTTGGGGTTCTTCCACCTGCCCTTACCTACAGCAGAGGTCTCCCCTTCACCCTGCACTGATGTAACTGCTCCTCCGTGCCCTGTGCCAAGCCCCAGCTGCTGCCCTGGCACCCAGAGTAGAGCTCTCAGCAGATGCACGGTGTGCCTCCGTCACTCCCTCCGCCCAAAGGAAGTTTTGCCCGGAGGGACAAGGCCACCGGGAGGAAGACAGTTTAAAAGATCACTAGTTGTAACAAAACTGGACTTGTGGAGTGGCGCGGGTTTGTGTCTGTCACCGTTCAGTACTGCAGGCTGTCACTGAACTAACGCCCTGTAATTGCAGCCTTTTATGTCACCACGATACGCAGGCGGCCCCCGGCCCCCGATCAGAATGGGAAACCAGGTACTGTACCTTCTCGTGTTCTCTCCCCTCACTGGGCCACCCTTGACCCCAGCTGGACTTGGACTCGGAATCTGCAAGAAGGGTTGGGGGGTGGAGGGACAGTTTTAACTAACGTGGGAGGCAGCTTATAAGCAGGTCCCCGGAGAGGACTGTGTTTTCCATTCAGTGCTCCATGCAGCCCCTCCCAGCATCATACCAGCCTCTCCCGGTGGGCTGTGGGCAGCAGGGTGTGAGTGCAGGGTTTCTACTCTTCTAAAGAAGGTGGTAATGCCTCAGCTCCTCCCTGCCAACCCTTTCTTGGAAAAGGGTCTTCCTCCTTAATGAAGTTAATTGACAACGTGCATTTTTTTACCCTGGAAGCTTTTGAGAATTACCAAGGCTGGTGAATATAATCCTGCTATTAAGGGGAGAAATGGCCCATAGGAATGCTTCGATCAGGAGCCTGGGTGCAGCGAGCAGGACATTTGTGAGTTTTTAAGCAATGTCTGCCTGCTTCCCAGTTGCTTCCCAACTCAAAACAAGAAAGGATTTGTTCGTGTGCTTAGACCAGTGGTCTACTTGTGGGGAGGGCTTTTCAGCCTGGGGTTATATGCCTTATGCTGCCCCATAGGGTTGGCAGTTCTAAGTGGTCTGGAGAAATTGGTCCCCAGCTGCCTTCCGTGGTTCAGCCCATCCAAGGGCAGGAGGAGAGCTGTTGAAGTGAAGATGGGTATCTTCTTTTGAGGGTGGACAGGCTTCGAAGAAACTTTAAAGAAACATCAGGGAAATTTGATTACGTGCCCCAGTATTTCTGTATACATAATTCTTAGAGTGACCTGGCAGAAGCCCATCAGGAAGTCTGCCAGCAGTGCCAGGACCTCCAGCCCTTGTTGCCTTTGGAGCTGGGAGGTCAGTCACCAGCTAGATTGACGTTACCTGAATGGACTCTTTTCGGTCTCAAGAAAGCCCCATTAGTGAGATATACAAGGACTTTGGAGAGATGCTTATAACCAGGGGACTCCAGTTTTAAAGTTAAATAGCCTGCCAGTTTCCACTTATTTTTTTTTTCCTCCAAAAATCTTTTCTTTCCTATTTTCTCTGACATGAAGGAGAAAAACTTAGACAAGAATTAGAGGCCCAGCTTTTTGTCAAAGAGGGAGCCCGTGATATATCACAGATGAGGAAACAGAGGGTCACAGTGGAGCAGTGACTTCTTATGTGTCCCAGTGAGCTGGGCCCGTGTTGGTCTCCAGCTGCCCTGGTTCAGTTAGTTTTCATAGTTGTAAATGTGTTGCCCCGTCTTTGTTTTTAATGGGTCATTAAGTGGACCTTCTCTGGTCTCACATGCCAGGGCCCCAGCAGCAGCTCTTCCTTCTGCCCATCCAAGGCTCTCCTTAGCCCAAACTGCGCCCTCCTGCCCGCAGGAGAGAACAGATGCTTCCTTATCATAATTGTGGTCCTTCCTCCAGCAATTAAGGGACGCGAGAGGAAACATGTTTGTTTCTATTTATCAATTAAGCATGAGCAAGTGCCCGAGAGAGCAAATGGAGAATAAATCCATCATCTGTACCTCGCATTACAGATCAATCAGGCTAACCTCCCCAGCTAACCCTCCATTGGAAATCTATCCAGATTTCCAGTTTCCTGTGGACTCAAGAATTTTTGTTCTCCAGGCAGGGACGTGTCCCTTTCCCAGGAATTGCCCCTGGGCATGGGGCTCCTGGTTCCACAGGAGCCTCTGTGCCACCTGAGTTAGCTCAGCCTTCCTCAGGGCAGGAGGAGGAAGAAGCAGCTCAGGCTTGCATGACCTCCTGGGTTAGGGTGATAGAAGGGCCCTTAGAGAGACCAGGAGCTAAGGATCATTGACTTTGGTCTGGGTTTGATCCCTGGGTCAGGAAGATCCCCTGGAGAAGGAAATGGCAACTCAACCCACTCCAGTATCCTTGCCTGGGAAATTCCATGGACAGAGAGGAGCCTGGCAGGCCACAGTTCACGGGGTTGCAAAGACCACTGAGTGACTAACACTTTCTTTCTACTTAAAAGTCTTGCAAGGCCATCCTCCACGTGCCTCCCTGGCTAGGGGTTTGGTGCCTTGTACAGAGAGCATTGTTGTGTTTCAAGCAAGGATCGCTGAGTGGATGGCGAACGATGGGTTTCAGCAGGGTTTAGGAGAAGAGGGATAGAATCGGGGGTTGTCGGGCAGCCCTCACTTCACATCCCAGTGGAGCCCCTGCCCCACCCAGCCGCTAACTTGGGCACGCAGCCGAGTGACTAGCAGATGCTGCTGGACTTCGTCCGGCCCCTGGGCAGACACTTGCTGCACCCACCCCACCGTGCTGGAGGCAGGCACGGGCCTATTTCCAGGAGCCCACGGAACAGCCCCAGGGCATCTCTCTGCCCAGCAGGCCTGAGGGTGTGTGCACAGCAGGCATTTGAAGTCCCGTGTACAATGAGCCGTTATTCTTCTCTCTCACACCTTGGGGCTTTGGCTGTTGCAGTGAAGACCCTTTTGCCTTGGTTACTACACACCTTACTGCCCTGGTAGAGGAGGCCCAGTCCTCATCTCAGGGTCAGTCCAGTGAGAAAAGTGACTGCGGGTCCCGCCTGGGCCTCTGGGCAGCCCTGCCCTGCTCCTGAGTCCTGACACACAGCAGGGTTAGGGGAGCCCAAGGAAGAGCTTCCAGCCTGAACTGATAGTCAGCACTGGGCTACCTGGACAGGAAGCAGGTTTCTGATCCCCATGGCCACTCCACCAGAGTTAGATGGGGGCTTCTCAAGACCTCCCGGCACCTCAGCACCCCAGGAGCCCCCAAACCAGACAGCTTCAATGGCAGGCCTTCCTGCGTCCTCTCAGAGTCCTGTAACCAGGCTTCAGAAATATCCCAAACCCCCAAGTGGGCAGACACTAGCCAGCCCAGTGATTCAGAGCTTGGGAACTCGGTGGAGGAAACAGAGCTGGGAGAACGCAAGAGGTCAGAACAGCAAGAGGTCAGAAAGCAAGAGGTCAGAAAGCAAGAGGTCAGAACAGCAAGAGGTCAGAACCCAGTGCCAGAGAGAGACCATCCAAGCCCTGGGCAGATGGGATGGCAGGTATGGAGTGCCACTTCTGAATAGCAAGTACCCCCAGGCTGGCGTGGCCTCCCACACGCCTCCCTCTCCCCAGACGCGCGCGCACACACCCTATTTATTCTAAAGGTAAACTGTGAGACTTTGTCCCTTTGTTTCCCACCACCTCCTTCCCAAACTGGTTGGGAATTCCCTGTTGGGCCGATAGTCCCCACCAATCTCGCAACGCAGTTGGGGCTGGGGGACCCTGGGTAGTCCAGGGCCCCTGACACACGTGCCCGGCTTTCACAAAGGCTTTCCTCCCTGTAACCTGTAACCTCCCTGTAACCAGTCCTAAGGCGTGGGGTTCCTCCCCACTTCTGCTGTTCTTATTTCACATTGCAGTAAAAGAACTTCAGTCTCAAATAAAGATCTTTGACGGCATTTTCATAGCGAGTGTGCTAAGTGTTAACTCAGGAACCCCCCGGCCCTCCTCATCTCTAGAGATCACACCGGCATCCCCCACGTGCACCAGGCTTTACGGGGGATGGGTTCTCACCCAACACCCTGCTCACCCTCTCCCAGAGGCCTCCTCCACCCCTGGGGTTGGAAGGTGGCCTTTCATGTGCTGGAAGGAGTCGGGAGTCCTGGGTGTTCTTCCTGGCCCTGCCTGCAGGGCTGTCAGACCTCTGGACCTCAGCTCCCCCATCGAAATCTCAAAGGCCACCTTGTTCATCCCCTATTCCCAATTTAGTGTTTGACCTAAATTGCAGAGACTAGAGTTTGGGTGGTAGAAGGGAGGGACGGTGCTGCCTCTGAGGGGTGTGTGGTGGGCGGTAATGCCGGAGTGTCACTCGGCTCCGGCAGATATGCAACCCGCTAAGACTCACAGATGGAGCCCCCATGCTCAACTGCGCATGCTGCAGGTTTCCATAGCTCCAGCTGGAGCTGCCTGCCCCCTGGGGGACCCTCCAGCCCTCGGGCAGCAGGAGTGGTCTCAGGGAGACCCTGAGTGGCCCTAATGGTCAGGTGGGGAGATGGGACAGACAGGTGCAACCCCCTGTGCCCCCACTGCAGGGAACAGCGCTCAGCTGTATCTTACATCTCTTTCAGCCTCCGGGAGGAGTTCCTGGGACACAGCCACTGCTGCCCAATTCCATGGATCCCACGCGACAACAAGGTAGAGGGGGCAAGGTGGGCTGCTGGGCGGATGGGGGCCGTTGGGAGAGGCCCCTCCTCCCCCACGGTCTGCCTCTCCTTCCTGCCTCTCAGGGTCACTCCACCTCTGTCACACAGGTCACCCCAACATGGGAGGATCAATGCAGAGAATGAACCCTCCTCGAGGAATGGGGCCCATGGGGCCCGGCCCACAGGTAACCAACCGCCAGTCTGTCTGTCCATCTCCCTAGCCATCTGTATGCACCCGCCTTCTCTCCTCTTTCCTAGTCTGTCTGTCTTTCCACGTCTCATAGCTCATAAGGATGAGGGGAGAGGGCATGCCCGTAGATGGGCAGCCCCCCAGCAGAGTTGAGGGGTACCCCTGTCCCATGGAGCTAGGAGGAGAGGCACCTGGGCCTTCCATGGGAAGGACTTGAGGAATTTGGAAGGCAGGGGTCTGTGTGACCAGACAGCATTGTGGGTCCCCAGAGCTTCCTCCCACCCTGGGCGAGTGGCCCTGAGCTGGCTCAGTGGTCACCTAAGGCAGGATATTATATTATTCTGTCTGCAGCTCACCATTTGTCTGATATTGGATGAATCACTGTGACCTTGGTGGGCCCAGCAGGCCCCATTGTCCCCACCTGTCCAGTGTGGGAGGTGTGAGTCTGTGGCCATGGTTCTCAGTGGTATACCTCTCAGCTGAGAGGAGGCTGGGCCGGCCAGGGCCCCAGAGTGCACTTCTACCCAGAGCTCTTGCCATGTTCATATCCCAGGCTCCTGCCTGAGCTTGCTTTTGCCCAGGGGGGTTCTGTTGCCAAGAAGGACAGTTTAGAAACCTCTGGAAGAAGTTATCTAGTGCCCTGTCTGTCCCTTCACAACACCTCAGTGATCACTCCTTGTGACCCAGCTCCATACCCTCAGGTCCCTGGGTCCCATAGAACCATCGGGCAGGGGTCTGACAGGCCGTTGCTGTTCTAGAACCTTCTCACCATTGGCTCCCACTCTGAGTATTTAAGTGTGGCTCTGGGTCCTGTAGAAGCTGTGGCAGAGAATTTGCTGTGTTCTGCCCTCCTTGGGAATTCTCTGGAGTCTGCCCCTCAAAAGCCAGAGTCTGAGTAAGGAGACGGGTGTTTCAGAGTGAGAGCAGGAGAGCCTGTGCTGGGGTTTTCCTTCCCTTCTCTTCTGCCCTGCCCAGAGGCCTGCTTGTCTGTCTCCCTTCTGCTCTGGGTGTTTGGATTCTCTGGGCCCCTGTACAGGTTTCTGGTTCCCTGGCAGTGGGGTTGCACCCCGCTCATGCGTGCCAGCGTCTCTTTTGTAGGAAGAGGCTTCTGCCACACCCCACAGTCCTCCACTCTGCCCTGAATTGTATTTACAGCACACCCAGCCGCTGCTTTCTTCCCGGTGATGGCTGTAACATCTGTGGTGTTGAAAGATTTTTAGGGAGGTCCTTGTCTTTCGATGGCCCCATAATCCTGAAAGGAAGCAAGCCCACACCAGTTGCAGCTCCGGTTTTCTTGTTTTCTTTTCTTTCCTCAAATCCCCCAAAGCTTGTGTTTTCACCAGCTCCTTTTAAGCCACCAGAGTGGCCCCTTCCTGCCAGGAGGCCGGCTGGAGCTGACCTCCACAGGAACCCGTGGGACGGCAGCAGGGTCTGAAGCCCAGCATTCTTGTCCTGAGTCAGAAACTTTCAGATTCCTCAGCCGCGCACACTAGATCCTCTTGGTGTGCAAATCAGCAGTGGCCTTGGACTTCCAGGATGTCCTGGGGGAGGTCTTGGGGATGCAAGAGGACAGTGTACTCCACCCCTTGCCCCGCTGATTCTTGGAGACTCAGCAGCTGCATCTGTAAAGTGGGAGACCAGGACTGCCTTGTAGGGTTTCTAATAGGAGGAAGCACGAGTTCTTGGTTTGAGGCTTGGCACAGTGTAGCCTCTTAGGAAGTAGCTTGGGTTTTCCAACTAGGGGGCTTAAAACCAGTGTTGAGGACTCAATCTGCTTGGGCTGGGTGATTGCTTTGTGTTTCTTTTTTATTTTTTCTGATAAAGGCCATTAACACTTGTTAAGCCTGTAGTAATATTGAGGTTCCAGAAGCTGGGAATGGATGTTATCAGACGGCCCAAGACCAGAGTGTTCCGGAAGTCTAGGACTTCCTCCTGACTCAGCAGGAGTCTCTGTGTGTCCCTGTCCCTGACCAGGAGTCTGGCACACTCTTGTGGCATGTTTAAAGAGGTGGGGCTCCTGCAGCCTGAGGTCTTGCTGAAAGGGGCCCTCCTGGCCTCACCGGGCAGGATACAGGGATGGAACTCGTGGGCTCAGAGACTGGTGCCCAGAGGGGTGGGAGAAGCAAGCTCAGGGGTGAGGCCAGCTGGCCATCCTCACCCCACCAACCTCAGGGTCTCTGAAAACATCTCTCCTATTTTCCCCCCCCTGGTTTTATGGAGATATAATTGACATACAGCACTGCATAAGTTCAAGGTGTACAGCATAGTGACTTGACGTACATCACAAAGTGATTACCACGATAAGTTCAGTGAGCATCCATCATCTCAAATAGATACAGAGTTAAGGAGATTGAAAATTTTTTTTTTCTTGTGATGAGAACTTTCAGGATTTACTCTCTTAACAACACTCGTGTATGACATACAGCAGTGTTAGTCACATTTTTGATGTTGTACATTACATGCCTAGTACTCATTTATTTATCTTGGGAGTTTGTGCCTGTTGACTTTCTTCATCCAGTTCTCCCCCATCGCAGCCTGCTGCCGCCGGTAACCACAAGTCTGATCTCTCTTTCTGTGAGTTCATGAAGTGTAATTGACCTACAACACTATGTTAGTGCCTTTACACAACTTAGAGATTCAGTATTTCTGGACATTTCAAAACTGATCACCACAGTAGGTGTAGATCCTGTGCTGTGTCACCATGCAAAGATACTCCTCGGCTATGGGCTGCGTTCCTCACCCTGGACATGGCATTCCCATGACTCAGTTTATTTTGCAACTGGATGTCCTACCTCTTAATCTCCTTCACCCACACTCTCCTCCCCTCTGGCAACCACCTGTTTGTTCTCTGTATCTATAACTGTTTTCTGTTTTGTTATTTTTATTCATGTGCTTTGGTTTTGAGAGTCTACATATGAGTGAAACCATGAGTATTTTTCTTTATCAGACTTATTTCATTTAGCATATTGCAATCGGTGTCCATCCATGTTGTCACAGACGGCAAGGTTTCATCCTTTTTTGTGCCTGAGGGGTATTTCTGTGTGTGTGTGTGTGTGTGTGTGTGTATACCACATCTTTATCCATTCATTCGTTGTTGGATACTTATGTTGCTTCCATATCTTGGTTATTGTTTTTTAAAAAATGCTGCAGTGAACATAGGGGTGCATATATCTTTCTTTTTTTAATTTATTTTTATTTTTGACTGAGCCAGGTCTTCATTGTGGCGAGTAGGGGCTCCTCTCTGGCCGTAGTGCTTGGGCATCTCATTGCGGTGAATTCTCTTGTGGAGCACAGGTTCTCGGGTGTGCAGGCTTCCGTAGTTGCAGCACACGGGCTCGGTACTTGTGCCTCACTGGCTCTGGAGCTCAGGTGCACAGGCTTAGTTGCTCTGCAGCATGTGGGATCTTCCCAGACCAGGGATCAAACCCATGTCCCCTGCATTGACAGGTGGATTCGTAACTGTTGGACCACAAGGGAAGTCCACGTATATCTTTTCTACTTAGTGTTTTTGTTTCCTTCTTTTCCCATATCAGGCTTCCTTGATAGCTCCGTTGGTAAAGAATCCGCCTGCAATTCAGGAGACCCTGGTTCAATTCCTGGGTTGGGAAGATCCCCTGGAGAAAGGATAGGCTACCCACTATAGTATTCTTGTGCTTCCCTTATGGCTTAGCTGGTAAAGGATCCGCCTACAATGTGGGAGACCTGGGTTTGATCCTTGAGTTGGGAAGATCCCCTGGAGAAGGAGAATGCTACCCACTCCAGTATTCTCGCCTGGAGAATTCCATGGACTGTATAGTCCATGGGGTCGCAAAGAGTCGGACACAACTGAGCGACTTTCACTTTCACTTTTCCCATATCTCTTGTGCCCCACTGGGTAGGGTGTGGTATTACATTCCAGAACCAAACCTCCCTCAGAGCAACCCAGATGTCATCACTGACCCCTCACTGGGGGCAGAAAGGCCTGGCCTTGAGTGAGCCTGGACCTGGGCAAGATTGGGGTATAAAATGGATTGCAGGCTCTGGGGTCAGCCAAGGAGTGGGTATCATAAAGCCTAGAAGTTTTGGACCCCCAGGATGCAGTTGGGCAGAGGACAGGACCCATCCCCCAAGTCCTGTCTCTCTCTGTCCCCTGAGGGTGCTCCCCTGGTCACTCCAGAGGAGTAGACAGGAGAGGGATGAGCTCAGAGCTTAGTGTTGGAAAACATGGTCCCGGCTGCTTCTCAGACTCTTGAGGCCTCTGGTCTCTCATCTGCAAAATGGGCGGCCGGATGAGGACCTCATGGGACTCCTCATGGGGCTGTGAGACACAGACCACAGCACGAGGCACCCCACGGATCCCATTGCTTCCCTGGAACCTGGGTTCAGAGAGGGAGCCCTGTCTTGCAATGCCTGGGCTAAGAAAGACCACCAAGCCCCTTTAGGCAGTCTTTAGTAAGCCCCACTGCATACACTTGCTGAGACCAGACACAAAGGTGGGAAACCTTCAGCCTGTTGTTCCAAGTGGGGAATAAGATTGCTAATAGTGGAACCGCTCTAGAACTTTCTGAACAAAGAATAGGTACATGTGGGCTTGGGGCTACAAAACCAAATGGAGTGACATGGTACTTTTTGAGGTTGTGTTGCATTTTAGCCTAAGTGTTACAAAGGAACCAGTAAACTAGGCATCAGCCTGCCCTTTGCCCTCAGTGTCTTGGGCAGATTTTACTCTGGTTTCCTGAAACAGCCAGTGCCGAAAAGGAGGCAGTGTTTCCACTGAATTGTATTTTCTCTTCAAAGATTTACTCCTATGCCTGTGTCTGGTGAGAACTTCTGGCTGAATTTTTCAAAAGTGAATCCTGTTAGGATGAGGCTGAAACTGCCAGAGCTCTGCAGGCTCCTGTGGCAGTAATGTATGGCACCCAGACCCCATGGGGCCACTTTCAACGCTTCTGGTATTCCTGGTGAGGTGGGGTCAGCGCAGCCTGAAATCAGATCGCCATCCCGGCATTTGAGAACATTCAGATAACCTCTGATAACCCACCGTCTAGAGACAGACATCTTCCACCAGGAGAAGCTGCATCTCCCCTCTGATCCAGGACAGTCCAAACTCAGTGCCTCTGAGCAGAGACCCCAGAAAGAGACAGGAGGATTGTAAACCAGGCTAGAGCACCCTCAGCTGGTGAGGAGAGAGTGGAGTCACTTGAGGCCCTTTCTGGGGTGGCCCCTTGGAGGCCTCCCAGTGGGGCTGGCCAGGCTCTGCGTAACTAGAGGGGGTGGAGGGCAGGTCCAAAAGCCCAGGAAATGGCCTGACAGCCTGGAGTCCACCTTGACAGGCCTGTCCTAGAGACTGTTCTCTCAGGCACCGGGCAGCACCAAGAAGAGCCTCTGTGTCGAGGAGTTGGAGGAAGCAGCAGCTCCTGCCAGCTGTGGGTGCTTCCAGCGTGGCTGTGCACCCTGCCCAGAGCACGGAACTCAGGCCAAAAGACCGGGGCCTGACCTTTTATAGAGTTCCTGACAGTGGGTCCGACCCCTCTGCCCAGGGTCTGGGGTGACCTAGTTGGAACAAGAAGCCGGGTGGGAAGATAGGCGGGCAGACAGACAGACACATACCCGTGGATGTGGCCATCCCTATGGCTGCACCCCAGACTCCTCCAGATCTCTGGCTGCCCCATCCCTGCAGAGCGGTGCTGAGGGCAGAGGAAGAGGAGTGTCCAGCGGCGACCACACCTCTGAACCCAGTGCTGAGGGCAGGCGGGCAATGGGAGAAGAGAGATTATTTCTACTGAGTCTGAAGCTATGCTTCTAAGCCTGCCCATCCTCTGTGAAAAGGCTGGAGTCTCTGATTTGGAAACTTTCCTCCAAAACCTGCCTTTCAGCCCTGACTTACTGTATGGCCTTGGGTGGCGAGTCTTTGGCTTCCCTGGGCCTCTAGCTTGTCATCTGTGAAGTGGGACATGTGAGTGGTCCTCGGGGTCTAGGCCTCTATAGGAAGTAGGAGCTGGCGGCCTGCTCCCTCCTGGGCAGTGGTCGGGCTGGTTGCTGAGGGCTCGGCTGAGCACAGCAGCTAGAGCATCCGGAGCCTCCCCTTAGGGGTTGCATGTCCAGACAGCTTTCAGGACCGAGTATCCACTTATCCTCTCCTCACCCCACTCTGCTGCTGCGGCGTGGGCTCCTGCCGGCCCCCAGGCCAGCCTTCTGCTCTCACCGCTCCATGCAGCCACTCTCCTGGGCACGAGTGGGAGCAGGACACAGCTACACCCTGGAGGACGTCTCTGTCTGGGAGGCCTTTCGGATTGGCTGGGCTGGACACGGGAAGAGTGGCTACCTGGGGAGGCCATGAGCTTCCTGCTGTGAAACAGCGGGAGCCAGGCTGAGTTGTGGACAGGGGCTTCAGTGATTTTACATGGGCTAAGAAAGGGCCCTGGAGGACCTGATGCTCAGGGCAGCTTTGAGGGCTCTGGTGTTTTCTCTGCCAGTGTCCCATATCAGCACACATCTCTGAGGGCTGATGGAGCTCTTTAGAGCCATCATTTCACTTGATCTTCTCATGACCCTGTGAGGCTGGGCTCTTTGTCCCCAATTTATGGACGAGGCAGCACAGCAAGGGATTGCACACTGAAGCCATGATGATCGCTGCACAAGGGGCCGTCACTCTGCTCCTGCGCCTGAGTGTCATAATCTTTAAAGCGGGGATGGTAATGAGATGGTTGTGGGTTAAATGTAGGTGATACAAAGCCTGTAGCGCAGCCTGGCTTGGAGGAAGCCTTATTGTTATTTGGGTGCTTTGCCAAGAGTCAGGCTGAGCCGGGACAAGCGCTCCCATGTTCTGCCTTCAGATCTGAGGCTCTGCTCACCACCCGTGGCATCATCAGTAGGGATGGGCTGGCCCTGCCATCTGCAGATCCTGCTACGGTGTGCTCCAGAGCAGGCACACGTTTTCTGGCCCTGGGACTCAGCTCTGAGCAGGTGCAGGGGATGCGGGGCCCTACACGTGCCGGCTGCCTGAGAAGCCCTCCCCTGCTCCCCCATCCATCCACTCTGGGCCTTGCTCTGTGCCAGCCAGCCTGGTGCTGCTGCTGTCATTGTGCACACCCTGTCTGGACACTCACAAGCCCCTCTCTGGCCAGGCCAAGGAGGTGGCCCCAAGATGCTTCCTGGCTGAAGAACCCGCTACCAGCCTGAAGGCGGTTCTGTTTGTCAGCTCTGGCTCGAGCCCCCTGTTGTATCCCCCTCCCTCACAGATGTCTGATGTAGAGAGCAGACCCCGAGACCCCAGATCCAGGATTAAACCCCAGTGGAGACATTAGCTGACTGTGACCTTGAGCAAATCTTTTTCTCACCAGACCCTCAGTCTTCTCTTCTATAAAATGGGAATGATACAAGCCTCACGGTGTTGTTACAAGGTCCAAACCAGAGGTTGTATATTCCGTGCTCAGTAAAAAAAAAAAAACACCTAATGCTGGCTGTTCCTTTGCCATTAAAATTAACACCCAGCCAGATACTTTCAGATTCTCCTATAAAGGCGGAGCTCGGGCTGCAGTCAGCCTCATTATACTTTCCATTCCTTTGCTTCTCCATTCCTTCACTGATGATTCAGTGCCCAGTCTGCGCCAGCTGATGTGTGGAGTGATGAGGGATAGGACGATCATTAAGATAGGGTTCCCACCTTCTAAAGGGGCTCACAGTCCAGTGGGAGAGCTGCACACATGACCACAATCATAAGCCAGTGTGCTGCAGGCTGTGCGGGGGGGGGCGAGGTTACAAGGCACTATGGGAGTGACTAGGATGGAGCAGTTAATCCCATGGGATGAGCAGGGAGGGCCTCACAGAGGAGGTACTGTTTGAGCTGGGTATTGGAGGATGTGTAGGAACCTGCCAGATAGAGAAGGGAAGCAAGATATTTATTTCCTGCAAAGAGAATAGCTCTGGAAGAGGGGAGTTGGGGAGAGTGGTGTCAGGAGATGAGCCAGGTGACAGGCCTGAGCACCTGGTCCAGACTCCCTCTGACCCACCCCACTGCCATGATGGGTTGTGCTGAGGTGAGTTGGGACCAAGTTCTGTGCAGATTCTTTTCTTAAATAGAACAGTGATTCCCTTGAGCAGACAGACCATTTTCTTCTTGCTCTTCTAGTCCTGTGCCTGTTGAGGGCCCCACATGCTGACAGTTGAATCAGGCGACTGCGTCGGGGGGCAACCAAGACCCAGGGCAGGTGGGGTCTGTCCACACCAAGGCTCGGGAACAGCCGCTGGACAGGCCTTGCAGATGCGTGCCTCCCCTCCACATGCAGCCCCTGGTCTGCTGGCAGTTTGTTCTCCCTGAGTGTCTAAGGTGGCTGGTGGTCACCAGCCGGTCCTCTTGCTGAGTCTGTTCCCCTTTCCTGCCTGAGACCTGCGGGCAGGTGCCAGCCAACATCATGAGCTCCTTGCTGGACACCCGCATGCTCTCAAGAGACCCATCCTGAAGCCCCTGAAGGTGCGCCTAAAGGCTGTGGCCATCCGCCTGTGCTGGATTGTCATTGTGATCCTGTCAGCTGGTTCCCAGCCCTCTTTTTTTTTTTTTTTTTTTTGATGAATGTATTACTTTTTCATCAGATCCTTTCACAGACTAACCCTCTCCCTTATGTTCTGTTTGTTTCTCCCTCTCTTCTCTCTGGTGCCCCTTCTTCTTCTCATAGACTGACCCTTGGTTATCGTTGCAGAATTACGGCAGCGGCATGAGACCACCACCCAACTCCCTCGGCCCCGCCATGCCCGGGATTAACATGTAAGGCCACAGCCCTGCTGGCAGCCCAGAGCCCGTGGGAGTCCCCACCCTCTATTCCCCCTGAGAAACTCACGATCGCAGTAATCACTGACACCTCTCTGGACCTCAGTCTTCTCATCAGTAGAGCGAGGACGTTGAGCGTACTGGTGACAAGACATCACAGACCCCCGTATAGGGCTTGTCTATGGATTAACTCACCTCATCTTCATAATAGCCCTGTGGAGCGCTTAGTCTTACGCTCTGTTGTCAGGTGGGGTAACTAAGGCACAGGGAGGTGGCGTAACGCCCAGGCTCTCACGCTGTAAGAGGCAGGCTCCGGTTTGGAGCCCTGCGTCACTCGATGATGCCTCATGGTGTGGCGCTTTTGCGGTAGTAGATCCCTGTGAGTATCTGTGTCCTTCTTAGGAAAACGCACTTGCAGAGGAAATGCTATTCTTCACAAATCTTGCATGTAATGTTTAGGGGTCTATAGATTTGTACCCATGGAAGTGCATGTTTTTACCCCAGTCCTAGGACTGTATGAAGGACTTCCTGTTGGTGATTTTGGCCCTCTTGTTCTGCCCCTGCTGGCACTACCATGTTGGCATCTATAGCATCTTTTTCATTGTTTTCATCTCTCTCTCCTTTCAGGGGCCCGGGAGCTGGCAGACCCTGGCCCAATCCTAACAGTGCTAACTCAGTGAGTACCCAGGTTAGGGGTGGGGGGTTCTGTTTTCTAGGGGTGGGTGAGGTTCCAAGGGGCAGGGTGGTTCCTGTCCCCAGGTTGGAGGTGTCACGGGGAGTGGGATGCAACAGGATTCCACCTGATGCTTCCAAGGAGCAGCCTATCTGTAAGGAGAGATTTGGGAGTACCACGCTAGACCCATCAGGGGCTCTGCAGAAGCTGGGGTGTGAGCTGGAAGCCGGGCTCAGTCCTGTCCATGCAGGGACTCTGCCGGCCTCCTCTTTCTTGGCAAGGCAGGCCTTCAGCACTCAGAGGAGGAAGCTGGGAGGGCGCTTGGCGCAGACAGTCCAGGGCAGGAAGCCAGGGGGTGGGGCTAAGCTCTCGCTTTCCTGTCCTTGAACTAGAGGGTCTCCTGTGCCCACGGTTCCCTGCCAAGACTCTGGGACCAGTTCAGTAGAGGAACAGGACTCTGCTCACATCTGTGGCCTTCCTAGAGATACCAGGTGGCTCAGTATGTTTCCCATCGAGAGTGGGGTTGTGTCCCCAAGAGGATTTGGTAGGCAGAGCACATGTTGCCTGTCGGAGGAGGTGTCTCTGACCCATGGTTCACCCCTTTCTTGTTTCTAGATTCCATACTCCTCCTCATCACCCGGTACCTACGTGGTGAGTGTGTGCAGGTTTGGGGCATTGCATGTCTAGTCCTGTGTGACTGCGTGTGCAAGAGTATCAGGGTTGGGGGGATCCTTGTCTCTTTGTTTTCAAGACATGTTATGAGCACAGATTCCAAACTGTGCTAGAATCTACTGTCAATATGCAGGTATTTGTACCTTCTGGTGTCCCAGAAGTCCCCACACAAGACCCAGAGTTGGGACCTCCATCCAGGGGACTGACCAGGAGGCCAGTCAGCTTCCACCACAGGCCTGTGGTTTCACTGGGCTCCATGTGTGTGAGTGCACATGCATGCCCGCAGCTGCCCCCTGGTTTAAAGAGGGGAAGGAGGGAGTCCAGTTCCCCCAGGCCTTAAACACCTGGGTTCTGTGTGGACACTGGCAGCTGAGTGAGAGCTAAATGGGCTGGGTCCCGGGTGAGCATGGACTGCTGATGTGGCTGGAGCTCGTGGCCTCTCCCGCCATGTGTCATCACCGTGGGTTTCTGACATCAGTTTTTAATCTTGTCTCCAGGGACCCCCTGGTGGTGGCGGCCCCCCAGGAACACCCATCATGCCTAGTCCTGCAGGTAAGAATGCTGGGGGACGGTGCCGCTGGAGAAGTAGGAAGTCCTGGAGGGGCCTGGTACAGAGCCAGGGCTGGCTGGCTACTCTTTCTGAGCATTGTGCCCCCCACCTGGCATCTTGGCATCAGGGATTTAGTGGGCAGGAGACCCTGATGCCACCAGCCCACCCTGTGGCTTCAGCTGGGGCGTTCCTCACTCCAGTTGAAGGACAGGGCAGAGCAAGGAGATCCAAGAACGAGGTGTCTCACTACTCTTGACTCCCCCTGGTCAGAGAGAATCCTGTCCTGATTGTCGCTTCTCTAGGTGACTGGAAAGGGGCTTTGGGGTTCTGGCCTCCTGGGCCCAGGACTCTGCAGAGTGATGCCTCTTGAGTGTCCAGAGCTCTTGGTTTCTGGTCCTCTGCATCAGAGATCCCTTTTTCCCCTTTTCTCCAGTAGAAGAGGGCACGTGTAGTCACACACATACAGCATCACAATTGTGTTTCTTTCCCAGCTAAGAATAGCGTACCACCAACTAGAAGGAATTCAGCATGCCATCTTTACCCACCCCCAAAATAAAAAGTGAGAGGTAGTTGGATTTCTGCCCGAGAAGTATGGTGCCTGCTCCTGATACAAATATGTTAGCTGATTTCCTCGGGAGACTTTTCTGGCTAATTGGGGAGACAGAGGGGTCCCTCCTGCCCCCTCCTCTGCTCCCCATGGCAGGAAGGCTGCTCGGCAGCAGGGGTGGGTCTGGCAGCGGCCGTGAGGCTCCCACTCCGGCTCCCTCTTTCTGCTGCTGCATTTTTATGAGCTGCATGACCTACATTCAGACTGGGTCACATTAAACCACTCCATATGTTACTGCGTCTCCAGCCCCATCTCTGCCTCTCCCTCCTGCCCCATCAGCTTGGCAGGGTGGCCCCTCGGTCATCTGTGCTGCCACTCTTTCCCAGTGTGATTAACACCGCCGGCTGGGGGTCGGGGAGGACACAGGTGGTGGTCGGGCTGTGCCTGGTTGTCCCAGGCAGCATCTGGGGAGTGCGCTTGGTCTAGGGCGGAGTGGAGTGAGGGGGCCGAGACGGTTTTGCTAGTCCACACTGGTCCACACTGCTGTCCAGAACCCTGGAATCCTTCCTTTCAGGGTTGAGTGGCTTTCACAGTTGAATTTTCTGTGATTAAAAACTTTGTGAATCTTCATTAAATACAAATTAGCCAGAAAATGCTGGTACTTAGAGGAAATTTTAGGTGATAAAATACAAAAGAATGAGTTCAAGTGCCATGAGTTTGTTTTAATTAAGCAATGAATTAATCACCCCGACTTGCGGGTTTCCACTGTTCTACAGATTCAACAAATTCCAGTGACAACATCTACACAATGATTAATCCGGTGCCGCCTGGAGGCAGCCGGTCCAACGTAAGTCTGCTTTCTAATAATTTACATATCAGATACCATAACAAATCATAATTAACTTCATCAGCTGAGGGGAAAGCAAGTTTAATTGATTTCAGCCATTTGTTACCAAAGATGAGTAAAATAAACCATCAGAAAAGTGATTAACTCTTGGGCAGCTTGGTTCCCATTTCATAGCTGGCAGGGGGTGGCAGAGAAGCGGGTGGAGTGATCCCCACCCCTCTGGTCAGAGCAGGGTGCCCAGCTTCACTGTGGGGACCCCTGCTGGTGCCCAGCCTCACTGTGTGGACCCCCCCTGGCGCACAGCCTCACTGTGGGGATGCCTGCTGGTGCCCAGCCTCACTGTGGGGACCCCCACTGGCCTGAATGGGGTGTTGGTGAGGAAGAGCACAGGCTGCAGGGGGCTTGGGGGGGTGGTCTGGGCCAGTCCCTGCTCAGCTGACTGGCTGTACCCCTGGGTGATGATGGCTCACCCTCTCTGGTCTGTTTCCTTGGCTGTGGGGCTTGCGGCGGAGGCCTCCAGGTACCTGCCTGCCCTGTGCCTTTGGGAGCCCTCTGACTCCCACATCCTGTAACCTCTCTGCCTCTCCTCGCGCCCTTCCCTCATCTAGAAACCACTCCCTCCATTCTCAGCCCCTCAGTGTTCCCACCCTGCTGGTGGTGTAGCTCGGAAACCTCCTCTCCTGGTCCCTGCTCACCGCTCCCTCTTGTGTTCCCACACTGGACCGTCCAGCTGTGGCCTGTCTGCCTCTCCTGGCTGGGAGCTCCCTAAGGACAGGGCTGGTCTGGCAGCTCTTCCTGGCCAGGCAGGAAAGGTGAATCCCACTGGGCTTGCCCTGGGGGAGCTCAGGGTGTGGAAAGGAGGCTGTCGTGTGACCACATCAGTAGTTCAGGGACAGAGGAGCCAGAGCGTGGGCTTGAGGCTCCAAGGTTGGCTCTGGCCTTTAGGATGCTCTGTCTGGTTCTGCTGGTTCCGTTCCTGGTGTAACTCCAGAATCACCCCGTGTGCTAATAGCCCTGATTGTGGGCTACTCAATGCTGGATGCTGCCTGTGTTGCAGCCTCTGGGGGGAGGTGGTTGTAGGCCTGCCACCTGGGGATGCCAAGACGAACCTTACCCGGATCCCATGACTGAGAACTGTGGGATCCACGCTCCTCACCTGCCACTCCACCACCTTCTCTCCTGTCTCTCCAAGGCAGCCAGTACCTCCCATACCCCTGCCTCTCCCTAGGGTGGCCAACCATTTGGGTTTTAGCACCAAAAGCCCTGTGTCCCAAGAGATGACTTCCCAGGACACAAAAGTCTTTTGAGGTTTTAGCAATGGATGTAGAAGGTTGGGAAAAAATATACAAGGCCCATTTAGCTGCCTCAAAGACAGGACTGAGCACATGAAAATGGCATAGACTCCCCTCTTCCCATGGTCGCTGTTGCCATATTTTCCCAACCACATATGCCAACGGTCGTGGTCTGTGGCTCTCAATGATGGATCATCCATGTTGCATCACTCCAAGGGGTACCACTCAAGCGCACAGCATCCAGGCCCTGGCAGAATCTGCCTTTGACTCTGCCTGCAGTTTAACTGTTAGGCCTTGTGTCAAGATAGTGCACATGTCATTTTTCACACTGTGAGTATCGTGGTCATGTTTTCTAAGAGCTCAAATAATGAAAATGAGAACGATGAGACCACCAGCCCCAGCGTGGCCCTGACATGTCCAAAAAAGAGAGGCCTGAATGAATGTTAACGACAGGTGTGAGGACACACGGACCTGCATCCGGGAGGCAGATAACCAAGATGGCATGTCCTGGCAAGGGCGTGGAAGAGAAGAGCGGTGGGCGGAGGAGGGGTGGGACAGTGCATGGCTGTCTGGGACGTGACATGCACATCCCTCTAAGTCAATCACAAGTTTTGTATGCCATCCAAAGAAACACCAGTCCTCAGTGTAGAAAGGTGGCTGCCACGCTTGGCGGGGCCCTGAAATGGTCACTGTCACCATGTTGGTGCCTTGACGGCTCCATGAACTGAGAAGATTGCGTTTCCTGGTTCAGAGGCTTCAGCTAAGTCCTGCGGGTGAAAGGAAGGGGAATTTTGGTGACAAGCGTGTTGGTCCTTCGTGGTGTGTAGCTGATCCTCTTGCATCATCCTGGTAGTCAGGGAGCTTTCTTCCTCAGATCAAGTGGTTGATCAGACCGTCTCAACAGAACCGTGTCCCTAGCTTTTAGATACTGTGACTTGAAAACTGGAGCTTCACCTTGTCATCTTGATTTCTGCGAAGAAGACGTTAATGAAGTGTGGAAGAGAAATAAAATATTACTGTTCTCTTGTCCAAATACAAGCCACACTTTGCTCGTTTATCTGCACGTTTGGCAGACAGTGCAGTTAATTTGGCAAGTTCCACTTAGCCCATGAACTTCTTACCTGCTAATTTCCCCGCCCACCTGTCCCTAACGGTGCTGCCAAGGGGCCTGGTTTGCTTGCCTGTGATAATCCAGCTTTCATAATGAAAGGTTTTGGTCACTTGTCGATTTGCTCAAAACACGCAGAAACAGATTTTTGAGTTTATAAAAAAAGAGAAGGCCTCGGACACGTGCCCACAGATGACTGGCGTTGTTGCTGGCTGTAGAGAAGATGTGAAAACGTCAGCCTGCTCTGATGCTCTTCTCTTAGAAACACTGTGAGATGAGAATGTGGAAAGGAATTATAATAAAGTAGAAACATAGCTGCTGCTTCTCCAGAGCTGTTTCATGATCTTCAAGAGGCCACCAGGAGCCTAGGTGAGGCTGAGTGGACTGCGCTTGAGCCGTTCAGAGTTGTAGAGGGGCTGTGACAGAGCCTTGTACGGCCAGAGTAATGGCTCACCTTTTGAAAGTGAGACTGCTTGAGAACTCATAAAGTGTTATAGGCAAGGGCAGCCAAGTTAGCTAAGACTTTCTCAACATTTTTATTAAAACTGTGACTTACTTAGAATCCAGCTTATATCTCACAAGTTAAAATTACCTTTGTGCTTTAAAAACCATTTTCCCTGAGAAACAGGTTTAATTGATGATGACACCCAGTGTGCTCGGAATGTTTAGAAATGACGGACATCGTAGGCAGGCACAGCCCATCTGATGAGCTCCTAGGTGGAAAGGGCCTGACAAATGGCCGACCTTCCAAAACCTACCTGGATACAAAGTGAATGGACATCTTCGGAGAACTAGAAGCAGATTCCTACAGATCCAAAACCTGTGTGCTTAAGTAAAGTCCTAAGCACTGCATGCACGGATGTTCTTGTGGAGTGGAGAGTTTGGTGTTGGTACGCTGGACTGACACCAGTGCTTGATGAGAGCAGAGTGGCAAGTCGGTGCATTTTCTGCTTGACTCTCTCCCAGTTTTGCCCTACGTGAAAGAAAGGTGTCCGAAGCCTGCAGGCAGTTCAGAGAAGCATTAGTGGAAAAGCAAGCCCCATTTGCCTTGTTGGGCGCCTGAAAGTAAGAGGAGTCCCTAGCAGCTCTCTTGAAGCCCCCTGGGGAAGAATCTGCCGCAGCTCTTGCACTTGCCACATCTTCTCAACATTTAAATATCCAGTTTAAAGAGTTAAAATAATTTACTGTGTTGAAGACAAATATTATAAAAGTGTTATATTTTCCCTATACATGTCATTTGTTCAACTAGTCATCCTGCTGTTTGCCACTGTTCACTAGTTCAGCTGTTCTTTCATAGAATTTAACAGAAGAGTAAATAATACAGAAGAAACAACTGGATATCCACATGCAGATGAATGAAGCTGGACTACTTCCTTATACACAAACAGAAATTAACTCAGAGTGGACCCTAGGCCTAAATGTCAGCTAAAACTGTCAAACAATTAGAAGAAAACGTAGGAATGAATCTTTGTGACTCGGGTTAGCAAAGCCTTCTTAGCTACACTAAAAGCACAAGTGACAAGAAGTAGCTGCACTGGGCTCATTAAAATGTGAAATTCAGGCTTCAGAGGACACTGTCAGGGAAGTGAAAGACAGCCCACAGGAAGCATTTGCAAGTCATGTGTCTGATGAGGGTCTTGAATTGTAAACGTGTAAAGAATTCTTAGAACCCAATAATAAAAAACAAACCCAACTTTAAAATGGGCCAGGGATCTCCATAGACATTTTTCCAAACTTGTACAGAGAACCAATAAGCACGTGAAAAAATAATCAATGTCATTAGTTAATAAGGGAATGCAAAACTGCAGTGTGTTACGCTTCACACCCACTAGGATGGCTAGAGTCAGAAAGACAAATAATGAGCGGTGTTGGTGAGGATGGGAGGAAATCTGAACTCTCACATGCTGCTCACGGGAACATAAACTGGTGCAGGTGCTGTGGAAGAGTCTGGCAGTTCTTCGATAGGTTAAGCAGTTACTGTGACCCTGCAATTCCTCTCACTGGCATCTACCCCAGAGAAATGGAAACATGTCCACACGACTGTACACGGATGTTCACAGGAGCATTAGTCACAATAGCCCCAAAGTAGAGACAGCCTCGGGGTCTGCTGACTGATGACAACGTAGTACATACATAAAATGGAATGTTTGGACATAAGAAGAAATGAAGTACATGATACATGCTTACAACATGGATAAACCTTGGAAACATTTCACCAGCTGAAAGAAGCCAGCCACGGAGGTCATATACAATTTATATGAAATAACTAGAGTTGCTAAATCTATGGAGAAGGAAATGGCAACCCACTCCAGTATTCTTGCCTGGAGAATCTCAGTGACAGGAAGCCTGGTGGGCTGCTGTGTGTGCGATTGCACAGAGTCGGACATGGCTGAAGCGACTTAGCAGCAGCAGCAACAGCTAAATCTATGACACAGAATAAATTAATGGTTGTGTGGGCCTGGGGATTCGAGGAGGAATGGGGAGTGATGGCTCATGCGTACAATTTCTTTTGGGGATGATGAAAGTGCTCTAAAATTGATTGTGGTGGTGATGGTACAACTTGCTAAGTACACGAACAACCACTGAATTGTGTAGTTATTAAATGAGTTGGTCGTATGTGGTTAAAAATAGCATGAAAATCCATATAAGATAAGATACCTGTTTTTGAAATATATTTATGCACCTGTAATACATGTGCATAATTGTGTATATTATCAAATTTGGGGATTTAAAAAAATATTTATGTATTTTATTTATTTGGCGGCATCAGGTCTGTAGTTGTGGCAGTCAAGGTCTTTCGTTGCAGCACACAGAATCTCCAGTTGTGGCGCCAGGGCTCAGTATTTGTGGCATGTGGGCTTAGTTGCTCCATGGCATGTAGGATCTTAGTTCCCCAACCAAGGATCGAACCTGTGTCCCCTGCATTGCAAGGTGGATTCTTAACAATTGGACCGCCAGGGAATTCCTCTGGATGTATTTGGTCTGGTAGGACTGTGTTTGAGTTTGGCTTCCTAAAAAGTAGGTCACTCTCATCTCCTATCACTTGGGTTAATTAACATGAAATGGGTTGCCAGATGGCAAAATGTGCCCCCCGGCCCACCAGCAACCTTGGGAAGCCACTGGGGAGGCGAGGACAATGTGAGTGGGTGTCGGTGAGGCAGCAACTGGTACCCTAGCAGTCTCCTCACAGCAGTCTCTGCGCCAGCTGGTCCTGCTGCCACCTGCTAAGAGGGCTCTCACTTCTGCTCAGGCAGGACCCTTTCAGGAATGAAGCCATGACACATCTCTACCTGCCCGGATCCTGACCCTCAGTTATTTTTTCGCTCTGCCGCCACCTCCTTGCAGCCTATCGTGATTTTTCTGCCTTTTTCCCAGTGCCTCTCTCTGAAACTGCAGCCATGCTTGGTCTGCAGCCGTCTCTAGATCTCAGTATCCTGTGAGGTAGCTGGGTGTCCATGGCTGCGCTCTTCCTCCAGGCTGAGGCCCAGGTGTGACTCAGCGCTCAGCACAGGCCACATGCCAATCAGGCTGTGTTCTGCTGCTTCATCCCCTGTCCGCCCTTGCCTCTGGTCGGTACTCCAGGCCTTGGCTCTCCAGGCTGGGCTCAGCTATCCCTTGGTGGCCATGCCTTGTGACCTCTGGTCTTTGGTTGCATCTTTTCTGAGATGGGGGTGATAGTCCCAGACAGGCCTGAGGAAGGGAGTGGAGCAGATGAAACGTCTGCCCTCTGATCCATCTGCATCTCCAGTTCTGCTCACTAGTGAGCACCCCTACGGAGCCCCAAGGAGAGAACGCCTGCCACCAATGCCCCAGCTCCCCCACATTTCAGAGGAGGAGCCAGGAGGAGGCTCGTGTGATGGCTCCAGGGCCAGGCTGCCCGAGGTCCACTCCTCCATCTCCCACTTGGGAGATACAGGGCCAAAGCATGGTCCACTCTGTGCTTCAGTTTACTCATCTGCAAAATGGGGAGGAAAGGCATTAGTAGTTTTATTCCCAGGCCTGGCTCAGTGGGTCACTCTGTCTCTGTGAGCCCCACACACTGCCTTGGGGATGGAAAGAGCCCAGGGTGGGATCCGGGAGGCCTGGTGTGAGAGTTGCCTCTGGTGCCTTGGGTCAGCCCCTCCCTCTCTCCTGGTTCGTTCCCTCCCGTGTGCGTAGGCCTCTGCCCTGCACAATCCGAAGGCTTAGGGGAGGTGCCACCTCTGGCCTCTGGCGTTCAGTGCCCGAGTGTGCCTGCGAGCAGCTCCTCCAGGGTGGAAGCTCCTGGCGGCCGCACTTCTGTGCCTCTGGGTGTGGAGCCCTGCGAGGGTTGCGGCGGGCCCACTCAGGTGACACGCTCTGTGCTTCTCCCACAGTTCCCGATGGGTCCAGGCTCGGACGGCCCGATGGGGGGCATGGGCGGCATGGAGCCACACCACATGAATGGCTCATTAGGTAAGTCAGCACCCTGCCTGCCTTCCCGGGAAGCCTTCGCTGCCTCGGCTCCGGGCTCCGCTGAGCCCGGTCCCCACAGGAAGATCCGAAGAGGAAGATGTTGCCTGGGTAGAAGGTCCTCTGGCAAAATGTTGGGGTTTGGGTGGAAGCATTTGGAGGCCCCTGCACAGAAGAACGGGCAAGACCCTGAACTGGACTTTCTTCCTTCCAGGGTCAGGTGACATGGACGGACTTCCAAAAGTGAGTGTGTCCCTGTCTCCTCCCTGACAGCACCCTCCAGAAAGCCTTCCCGTCCCGGGAGGGGTGGCAAGTTGCTGGGGGCCCGGGGCTCACCACCTCTGGTCTCTCCGCAGAATTCTCCTAACAACATAAGTGGCATTAGCAATCCTCCAGGCACCCCTCGGGACGATGGCGAGCTAGGAGGGAACTTCCTCCACTCCTTCCAGAATGACAATGTGAGTGTGCCCACCACCGCCCTTATTTCACCCTCCGGGTCCTCACTGGGCCCTGGGACTATCGACTGAAGTTTCAGAGTCTCCTGGCCGAGACCTGAGACCTGTCTGCTGGGCCAGTGTCCTGGCAGCTGTGTCATGACCTCGGTTATTTTTCCACAAAATGGAGCGCCCTCAGATTCCCCCCACCCCCAGCAGCCCCCGGTGCAGTGCTGAGCCCTGTCACCCGAATCCGACCTTGCCCAGGCGTCCGCATGCAGGCGCAGTGCCTCCGGCGCTGGAGAAGCTCGCGTGGCTGGACGGGCCCTGGGCCCTGGCCCGCTGGGTCCTTGTCTCAGTTTGCATCCTCCTCTCCTGGAGGGGGTATGCATGCAGCTAGTGACTTCCTGGGGTCTCAGTGCGGAGGAGCTGGCTGGCTGTTTTTTCATATTAGGCTTCTTGTTTACAGTCTCATCTGAAGAACCAATGTCTTGTTTTTGTAGCTTTTGAGAACCCCAGGCCAGCTCCCACGCCAGGGTGCCCTGGCTGTGCTCCAGCTCATCAGACCCCAGTCCTCTGCAGTCCGTGGCCCTGTGAGGGGAGGGCAGGGGCTGGTGCTGGCTTCCTTAGGAAAGAAGGGGTGATTTGGAGAGGGAAGGGGGGCAGGGCAGGCAAGTGAGGGACACAGGCTGGTGCGGGGCGGGGGTGGTTCCTGAGTCCTGCCTGCTGGCCCCTTGCCCACCCAGTGCCATCATGGGGGTCTCAGCCCAGCCCTGAGACAGGCCCTGTCCAGCTGTATGCAGTCAGACCTCCACAAGGCTCCCACACCCGGCCCTCACGACCCCCCTTCTCTGCTTCTCCCTTCAGTATTCTCCAAGCATGACGATGAGTGTGTGATTACCCCCCTCCTCTTCTCCGAGACGCTGAGAGAGCCGACATTGCAGGCGGGAAGATGCCAGAAATTATGCAAGAAGAAGTGAGGTGTCATTACCCAGGAGCTGGGGGAGGGGCGTCTCCTGCTCCCCCCCAACCCCCACCCTCTCCTCCACCCCGTCCACCTTTCCCAGTTTTAGTTTCATGCAATAAAAAGGCCGAACTTTTTATTCCATAAAACATGAAGGACAAAACTCAAAATAAAAATATATTTCAAGTCAATGACCAGAAAAATCCCACCCTTGCCCTTTCCCGAAGGACCTTTGATGTCCTTGACACTTTTCTGTTTTTTTTTTTTGTTTGTTTGTTTGGGGTTCTGCTGTTGTTGGGATTTTTTTTTTTTTAATTTGTTTTCAGGGGGGTTTTTTGGGGGAAAAATTTTTAAAAATGGAAGCTTCTAGCAAGCCCCCCCAACCCCAGCCCAATCCACCTCTTTGCTTTCTTCTTTTAAAAAAAAAAAAAAAGGACAAAAAAAAAAAAACCAAGCCCCATTGTCTGTACCCAAGCCCTTCCACCAGGAAAGCTAGTCTAGGTGTGAGATCTCACCTGTCTTTGTAGCCATCTAAAAATAATAATAATAATTATAATAAACTGGGCAGTTTACAATCGGTGGTTTCTTTCAAACGGCCTGTTTTGGAAAGAAAAAACGAGTCACCCTTTTCCACTTGGGGTTTTTGGTTTGTGCTGGCGAGCGGGGGAGGGGCGGGAACCTGTTTTGTTTTTGCTTGGTCTCTCCCGGCGAGGTGGACAGCAGCTGCACAGCTTGGACCCCAGACCCCCTCCCCCATGGCGTGGCCGGAGGGGCCAGGCCCCCAAGCTTTCAGGACCCTGCCCCAGCGGAGCCGCGCTGTGACCCGGTTGGCATGCACTGTGTTCCCAGGACTGCTTCCTCTCTCTTCTGGACCTCGCCTCACCCGGGCTCCCGCCCCCTCCTCAGCCCCCGCCCCAGTCTTCCCAGTGAGGATCCTACCAGCGGGGTGGTGGCTCGGAGTGGAGTGGGGGAGGCCGCCCCCGACAGGATGGCTATGACCTGGGACGTGGAAACCGTGACCTCTGCGTCCTCCTCCCTCGCATCGTCCACGTCGTGTGTGCGGGCAGCGCAGGGCTGGAGTTGGGTGTTCTTTTTTTTTTTTCTCTTGATTCTTCCTTCTTTTTCAAAGATGGGATATTGACCAGAATTGCTCTGTATATGCTTGGAACTGGATGGAGAGACTTTGGGATAGCTGTGGGGGGCGGGGGGACACCAACAACCAAACAGGTGTGCTGTTCCTGGACCTGTTTTTATTTTCAAAAACCGACAAACGCCACAGTGGAGCCTGTCCCCTCCCAGGAGGAGTGACTCGTGGCCTCCCTCACCTCACCACCCTGCATTGAAACCTCTGTGTCTTGCCCTGAGACACCTGAATTCTTTGTACAGTTACACCCCTCTCCCCCCTCTCCCCTGTAGCTGGTCTTCGTTTTCTTCCCTCCTTTGATCCATGTATATCATATTATGTGAGATATCATCTGCCTGAAAAAAGACCTTGTGCGGATTATTGGGAACATTGTAGCTGTTTCTGTGTTTTTTCTTACCTTGTAGTCTGGTTCTGAATTAAGAGAGGAAAAAAAAAAAAAGTAATTATGATACATTGTAGTTTGTGTACGATATATGTTGATAACGTTTTATTAAAGGGACATCTTTTTTCCGCAGCCCTTCCTGACATGTTTGGGGGAACGTGGGTTGGAGTTTATTATACTGGTTATAAAATGCCAGGCGACTGGCTGGGCAGAAATTCTGTTCCTGGTGCTCAACAAGATCTTGTTTTGTGTTCCAGGCGTTGGCTGCCTTTTCCTGGGCGTGTTAATTCTGCATTTTCTGTGGAGAGTTGGGGATGATGGGTTGGGAGGGAGGGCATGGTCTCATTTCAAATATTTGGGGGCATTCTGAAAGGCAGTTTCAGTTTCTCATCTTGCTGATGCATTTTGGTTTGCCAGAACGTATTTTTCTGGAAAAGCAGGAAAAGGTTCCCAGTACGCCGTGTTTTCAGTGGCGAGGTGGTGTCGGCTAGGATGGCCGCGTGGGCTGCAACCACGCCTGCTTTCTCCTTTCTGGTGAAATTTGCTTTGCAGGTCCTAGGGTGCTGGGCCGCAGGAGGTTATTTTATTTTTTCACCTCCAAGGCAGCAGGGAGCCCTTGAAAGATTTGAAGAGTGGCACAGTTCGACCTGAATTTCAGAAAACAGTGCAGGTTGCATCTTGGAAGATGGTTGGGTGGGGCTAGACAGATGTGGGGAAATCCAGGGCCAGCTGCCATCTAAGCAAGAGCTGCAGGCTGAGGAGGTCAGCAGCAGTGGATGCTGATTTGATCATTTAGAAAGTAGAACTTTCTGCAGCTTTGGAGCTTCGGGGCCAGGCCTGCAGCAGGAGTGGGCAGGAAACGCACAGTGTGTCTGAGCAAAGCGTGACCTTAGCCCCACCTTTTACCAGGTCTGAAGGGACAGTTTCAGATCCTGCCTTTGCCACTGCTCACTGTGTGGCCCTGGGCCAGTTGGTTCATACTGTCCTCAGTTGCCTCATCTGTAAAATGGGGGTAACGGTCTACCCATCATGTAGTCGTTGTGAGGATAAGTTGACATTTGTAAAGTGTCTAGAACAGTGCCTTTTAAGTAGTAAGAGCAGTAGTATTAGCTGTTGGCAGTAGTGTTCCTCATTTGGGGAGTCTAAATGGGTGTGATGAGTAGCTGGGAGGCCCTAGAAAATCCCATTTGTCCGTCCTGCCTTTTCTGAGAACATGGCTTCCAAGGCTCTTCCTCATCACTGTTGGACGGATGAGACCTGGTCTGTTACTGACCTGCATCCACAGTTCTAAAGAGGCGTTTATGCACCAGCTTGAATACCTGCCATGCCCCAGCCCAGCGCTGGGCAGAGAAGGTGGAGGTGACAGCGAGCATGTTCTCAGTATCCTTGCTGTCCCTGTGCTTGAGCAGGACTCAGGCACAGTGGGAACCAGTGACCTGGGGAAGGGAGTGCAGGTCACAGGAGCCCTTGCCAAGAGAAGGAAGGACCCCCCAGCCTGTAATGAGAGCCTGCTGCACCCACATCTGCGGGAGGTGAGAACACTGGGCACCCTAACACCACCCTTCAGCCTGTGACACCTCCCTCCACCCCCCACCGAGCACTTCGAGAGTTGCCTTTGCCACACTCAAAGCTCTGGCAAGGGCTGGTTTGGGGTCTGCTTCGCAGCAGGAGAGGACAGGCTGTTTCCCAGGTTTTTTCACCACTCTGCCTGTCCAGACCTGAGTGAGAGCAGAGCCAGGCAAAGCCAGCTTCTGCAGCCAGCATGAGGGTCCCAAAATGAGAGTCAGGAGGCGGTGGGGGTCACTCCTGTCCTTTCACAGCAGAGGACTTTAGCCCATCACTGAAGCTTAGGCAGGAGTGAACAAGCCAGGTCAGAGGCCCCAGCCTGGCAGCTGCTTTCCTGGTAGTCATTACTACCCACAAGGGGCTGGCCATCCTGGGGGTCCAAGTGAGGGCCAGCCCTGCCTGAGTCAGGAAAAGCTGACCCGGCCAGAGACCCATGCCTTGCCCCTCCTGGCTAGGCACCCCTGCCTAGAGCCAGAAAAGGAGAGCCTGGAGGCAAGCCAGCTGTCAGCAGGGCCTGCTTGGGGGTGGGGGTGGGTGAGGGGGGATGTGTTCAGCAACTGCCAAGGCACTGTCACAGCAGGCTTCCAGCTTGGGCTCAGCTGAGGCCATTCAGCCTGACGCCCTGGGTGACCCTGAGGAATCCCCCACTCCCCACCTCTGCTGTCCCTTGATTCCAGAGGCCTGAGCCCAGAGTACGTCCCAGGCTTCTTTGAGGGCTCTGCTCTGAACTGAATGGAGCTGGGGCTCCCCTGGGCTCATTGGGTGGGAATGCCAGAAACAAAAGACCAGACCAAGCGAGGGGGTGCTGAAAGGTCCATTCTGCCCTGTGCTGGCACTTTGCACTCCCAGGTACCTATGGAGCTCCAGTCCTTGGCATGATGTTACCTGGGCATTCAGCTACCACCTTGGTTCCCTGCCTCCATCTCAGCCTCACTTCTGAGCATTCTTTAACTCTTGGGTCTGTCCGTTCGTGTCTTTATTGAGCACCTGTTACATGCCAGAGGCTATCCTAACACTAGGGAAACAGAGGTGCACAAAACAGATGTGGGAGGCTGGCGATGCCCATCACTGAGGTGAGGCGGGCTGTGGGAAGAGCAGGTGGTGGTGATGCTCCAGGAGATGCTTGTTAGTCTCCAGGTGAAGATGTCAAGTAGGCAAGTCTGGGCCAGACACATTACTTAGGGAGTGGTTTGCATTCAGATGTTCTTGAAAGCCACAAGACTGAGACTGTCTGGAGTGTGAATGGAGAAGGGCCCCAGGCCTGGGCCCTGGGAAATAGAACCAGTGAAGGAGGCAGAGAAATGAGGAGAGTGAGGTGCCCTGGAGACCAAGGGAAGAAACCTGCAGAGAGGAGGGTGCTGCATGCTGCCCAGGCCCCAGTGCACACACCTCGCCTCGTTCAGGCCCCATGGACCTCCTGCTCGTCCCTGACCCTCAGCACTTCACGCTCTGGTGATGTGGAGTTCCTCTGCCCACTGACTGCTGACCATTTTGTTCCTGCTATTCCCTCATGGTACGCCTTTCCTACTTGCTCTTTAGTGAAAGTCATTCAGTCATGTCCACACCTCTTTGCGACCCCATGGACTATACAGTCCATGGAATTCTCCAGGGAAGAATACTGGAATGGATAGCCATTCCCTTCTCCAGGGGATCATCTTAATCCAGGGATCAAACCCAGGTCTCCCGCATTGCGGGCAGATCCTTTACAAGCTGAGCCACCAGGGAAGCCCAAGAATTCTGGAGTGGGTAACCTATCCCTTCTCCAACGGATCTTCCTGACCCAGGAATCGAACCGAGGTCTCCTGTGTTGCAGGCCGTTTCTTTATCAGCTGAGCTATCAGGGAAGTCCAGCTCAAATTGGCCTTTCATCAAGGTAGAGGCTTTCTCTGGGCCCCCATGGTGGCTATCCTGTAATGGACCAACATGTGCCTCTGCCATCAGACTGGGAGCTCCTCGAAGCCTGGGATCTGGCCTGAGTGTGTGGTCCCCAATCACGCAGCACAAGGCCTGGCACCCAGTAGGTGCTCAGTGAGTACTCGTGAAGTGGGTGTTTGTTGAGTACAGCACCCCTACACCCCGCCCCCCACTACTGCATGCTGTCACCTGTGGGTAGGTGCTCAGATGTAGGCAAAGAGGTGGCCTTTATGGCTTTAGCAGACCCAGAGGAGGCTGGCTGCTCTGTCACTGCCCACCCACCAACTGGGAGCTCCTGGAGAAACCACTGTGTCTTCCTGTATCTCTGGCTCTTGGCACACGCCTAGCACACAGTAGGCCCTTACAAAGGGAGCTGGATTGTTGGACCCCCTAGAGATCTGTAGTGGGGAACCTCAGCGCTCAGTCCCTGATCCCATCAGCTCAACTGAAGATGAGACATGTATGTTTTGTGGGGGTGAGTAACAAAGCTAAGTAGGGCTATGTTGCTCTCGACAGGCTAGAACCCTGGCCCTGGGCAACAAGCTTACACCCTGGCTAGTTTGGGGGGATGAGCAAATAGGGCTAGGGTGTCTGGCATGGCAGAGACAGAATCTCAGGTGGCAATAAACAAAGTAGGGGAGAGTGGGCCTCACTGCACCCTGCCATCCTCAGCCCAGCGGAAGCGCTGGGTCCCCAGGCCCTGCTCTGTCACACAGCCTGGAGCAGGCGGCCGAGGTAAGCTGTGGATTGAGCAATGGGTGAGAGTTCAGTGAGAGGCAGACACAGGGCTATTTGGCTTTGAGGCCTATAATTCTTGGCTTCAAATCTCTACAGGGCAGCCCCCTGGCTAAGAGAATGCAGGATGTGGGGCCCCAGAGGGCAGAGCTGGGGCCCTGGAGTTAAAGCTGCTGGAAGACTTCTGTGGTGTGAACACACAGCAGCCAGAGATGTCAAAGGATGGAAGAAGCTGCATTGAGAGGTAGTAAGTTCCCCATCGCTGGACCGGTGTAAGCCGGCTGGGGGAAGGACAGATGGTATATGTGTTGGATGAGGGTGTGCTGGTTCCTGGGCTCTCAGGTTGAGGGCAGAGCTGAAGATAAGCCCCTTCTCAGGAGCTGAACTTGGGTTAGAACTAGCTCACTCTGACCTCTAAGTCACCTCTAAGAGACATCTCTGTAGACTGCAGCTCTGTGACTCAACTTCCATCTGCCAAAGACCACGCCAGACCTAGTTCTGTGAACTTTGCAGAGAAGGGCAGGCTGGGTGGAGTTCTAGTGATGGAGCCGGCGTTCCAGCAGGGCCTCCCCCGCCTCCTGGCTATTCCACAAACACACCAAGCCCACACCCATCTCAGAGCCATCACACGCACTTTCCCGGGCACCTTCCTGGCCTGCCCCCACGGCTGGTTCAGTCTCATATGTCACCTTCTCAAAGAGGCCACACCCATCCCCAGCTGCTGGTGGCTCACGTGTCCCTTCCTGGGTGCTGCCCTGGGCCCCTGGGAACAGCCACACCCAAGGTTTCACCTCCCAGGCTGTGGCCCGTGGCAAACGGCTGATGTGGGACCTCAAGGCCCCATACCTGGCCGCAATTTGGGACTCTGAAAGGCCACCCAGCACCAAAAGCCCTACAGGACCATGGGGCCTCATCTACTCTGCCCGGTCGTGCCCCATTCCCTTGCTCACAGGTCTCTGGGGAGTGTGCCCCAAGAAGCCTCCTGCTACAACCTTCCAAGTCTGTTCCAGGAACGCTTTCCTTCAGATCTTCTGACATACCTTTCTTTCTTCATCATCTTTCCACGTTGGAATGTAAACTTCATGACAGTAGAGACTGTTTTGCTCACTGCTCTCGAACTGGGGCCTTGCTGCATGCCTGACACATACCAGATGCTCCAGGACACCCTGTGGCTGACAGCTATCACCCGGAGTTGAGGAGTGGGGATGGGGATTCTCTGCAGGTTCCCAGACATGTCTGGGGAGAGGGTCCCTAGAACAGTGTGGGCTTCCAGCAGCCAAGCAGGTAGGCCCCACGAGTCGTGATTTGTGGATTTGTCAGAGGGAAGACAGTATGACACACTCAGGTCACATACACACTTTAAGGGACTTTGTCCTGCCGCAAAAGAGGAAGCAGGGAGATGCTGTCTAAAGCCTGAGGTGACCTTGACCTGCTCTTTCAAAGCCTTGGGCCTACTGCGAAGGACAGCCCAGCGAGTCACAGAGCCTCTGGTGAGGACCCGCCCTAGGTCCAGCCTGAGCCAGCCTTGGGAGGGGACAAAACAGCCTAAAGGGCTGCCTGAAGTAATCTCACCTTTTCACGGGGCTTCTGAAAACCTCCAGACCCCTCTACTTCATGCATCCTGGTCAAATGTGGCCTGTTAATCCCCGAGGAGGCAAAGCCTGAAAGGGAGGCAGGTGCTTTATTCCCACTTTGCAGATGAGGAAACTCAGGATCTGAGAGGAAGCTGGGATATAGGAGACTCTGGGAAATGGCATTCCCTAGTCCACTGAAGCCTGCTGGAAGTGAACCGAGGAGCTTTCTCATGGATCCGCAAGACACTTAAATACACGACAAAATGAGAGTACGTTCACATGTGGTCACAGAGTCATCAACAGAATTTTGGTTCCAAACATCTGTTGCTTAAAAGTCCAAGTCCCTATAGTGTGATTTTTATACCAATAATAGGATACCCCCATCCACCTTCCTCCTGCTTCCTTCTTCCAGACTGGGTCTGATTGAGTGAGGCGTCTGTTCTAAGGCCTGAGGCCAAACAGGGCCTGAAGATCACCTCTATTCCTCCGTCCCAGTGTTGAACGAGGAAGGGAAGGTAAGAGGTGGGGAGGCTGAGGCAGGTAGGCATTTGGGATTTGGGAAAGCGGGCACATCTTTGTGGAGGGGGCAGGTGTCATCACATACGAACTTTCTGGCTCTTCACACTACACCACGTGGTGTCTGAGCCTCAACTGCATGGGGAGGATAGAAATGCCAGTCCTGCCAGCCTCACCTCGCAGACTGGCTTTGAGGGGCCTGAAGGGAGAGAGCAGTGGGCACCAGCCTCCGCAGCTTAGCTCCAAGGTCCGAGGTGACAGACCAAGGCTAGCCACAGGCTGTCCTCACCCCAGGGGCTGGGATGAGTGCCCAGGCCTGCCCTGCAACCCTGGCCCCTTTCCAGGGCTGTCCTCAAGCCACAAGGTCGCCTGCTGACAGCCCGCCTGCTTGCAGCCTCTGTCCCACACGCTCAAGACCCAGGCAGGCTTGGCCCTCTCGCTTCCCATTCTACCAGCCACCGGGGGGTGGGGTGGTGGTGGTTCTGCCCCCTAACCCTGGCTTCAGGCCACCACCGTCACTCACCCAGGAGTGACCGATATGGCCTCCAGCTGGACTCTGCACAGTCACCCTGCCAACTTGTCCTCCATTTGCCCATAGAATGTTCTTATAAAAAAAAAATCCCTTTGACTCAGCAATTCTGCTTCGGAATTTATCCAATGGCTGCGCTGGCAGAAGTACTCTAAGATACATGAACAAGGATGCTCACTGCAGCATTATCTGTAATGGCTAACAACTAGAAATACCTCGAATGTCCATCGATAGATATTAATGCCGCTGCTCGGAAGAACAAGGTAGCTCATATGTGCTGATGTGGCAAGATCTGCGATCCCAAGGTATTAGGTGAAGGAAGGAAGGTGTAGAACGGTCTACAGATAGGGTAACACTAGATAACGCACACAGATGCATCCCCATTATACACACACTATGCATACCAAGGTGCCACAGTAAATGACCCCAAGCTGTGGTCACCCCAGGGGAGAACCGGGGCTGCCTCGGGTGGGTGACAACTTGTACCTGGGGAAACCTGAGGTGCCAGCACTCCAGGCCCTTGAGAGCTGACCCTCCAGCCTCACCCCAACCCTCCCCATCTGCAACCACTCCCTGCTGCTTTGGCATACGTGCTGCCTTCCCAAGTAACCCCTTCGCGTGCATCCACCCCCAGCCCCATCTGTCCTTTTCCTGGTAAACCCTCCTGCTGCCCCTGTCCCCACCCAGCCGAGCCTAAAAGGTACTTTGTAAAGTGCAAGGAGCACAACCTGGGAGCCAGAGACACACGGGGCTGGAAACAGCACCATCACGTACGCAGCCCACGTGGGCCCCAGGGCTTCCTCCTGTAGCAGGAAGTGTCCCGGCTGCCTGCTCTCAGCAAAGCCACTCAGGAGTCACACTCGGCCCCAACAAAGCCGCCTCACGAGGTCCCTAGGTCCCTCCTGCGTCGGGAGCAGTGTATCCGCTGACTGGTGACGCACCACTGGTGTTCATGGAAAGGCGCGGCACCTCGGCTTCACGGGGGTGCCCACGGAGCTCGGAATCAGCCAAGGCCTCAGGTACAAACCCATCGAGCCCAGTCCCTCCTCCACCTGATGCCACTACTGTCTCTCCCCATGGGGGCCGATCCCCAAGGCCCTCCCAAGCTTCCCCCAGGAAATCTCCACCTCAGAGTTTCCTAAGGGAGCGGACCTAAAATATCAGCTGTGTGACCTTCAGTGATTCCTTACACTACCTGCGCCTCCTCAACGACGGGGCCCAGAAAGGAGCCCGGCACACAGCAGGCACTCTCAACACTTTTCTTGTATGTGGAAACGACACTTAACCTTAAAAGGGTTCTGTGAGGACTGAACAAGATGCTGTGTATAAGCTGCCTGGACGAGCGCAGGGCCTGATGTTATCTGAACAGAGGTCAGCTGAACCAGGGGTGTGCTCAGTCCATTAACCAAGATACTAGCGGGAAATCTACAATGAATATTCTATTCAGATTTCCTGCAGTCACTGTGGAATGTGTCCACAATTTAAATAATTCCCACAGAACCTAGTGACCATTCCAGAGCACCTAATAGGAAGCAAACGTTACATACAAGTAATCTATAGTCTGTAAAACAATGTAAGTCACATTAGCCACAAGTTTTCAGATGATGAAATTGAGACTCAGAGAGAGGAAGATTCTTATGTAAAGTCACAAGATGGGTCACAGACAAAGCTGGGGCAGGTGAGGCTCCAGGGCTGGCCCTTGCAACAGAGGTAGACTCAGGGGCAGGGCCTGTGCGTAGCTCTGGGTGCCCCACCTGAAAGCTCCCCGATAATAAACACAGGCTCCGGTGCACCAGAAGGGCTCTTTTATTATCGGTGAGACCTGCAGCTTCAGGCACCATCCAGGCTCCAGGATCCTCAGGAAGAGAGGGGCGCAGGCGGCTCCGGCCTTAGAAGAGTCCTTGGCTCACACAGCACCGTGCAAATACAGAGCTAAAAACTTCCTGAATGTCTCTGGCTGGAAACCAGTCGGCCCAACAGGTTCCTGAAAAGAACACAGCCCATTAGCATCTTGCTACTAGGTTTAATGGCAGCAATTAAAACAAAGGTCGGTTTTATGTAAATCCTAAGCGCCTGGATAATAACTGTTTCTTTCTCCTGTGATCAAGGAGTGCTGGGGAGCTGGTGCCAAGCGATGCCAGGCAGGGGCTGGGCTCGGGAGAAGGACATGAGGCATCTCTGCGCCTCCAGGCCAACTTATCTGCCGACCTTGCCCTGGTCCCTAGTCCCCCTCAACTCAACCACCACGAAAAAGTGTTTCGTTTGCTCCTTTTAACTCCCAGGGACAAGAATCCCTCTCTCATCCCACACACACTTATCAGGCACCTTCTCTGTATGAGAGCTGTGCCCAGCGCTGGAAACCCAATAGTAACTTGAACCTGGCTCCCGCCCTCACGGAGCTTCCAGCCAGGGGTGCAAATAGTGGTGACGAAGGGTGATAGGCCTCACCATGAAGCAGGAAAAAGATGCTAAGAAAGCAGGAGAGAAAACAACTCACTGACTTCCATACAAGAAGAGAACATGTATGAATGAGCACTAAAGGGCACCTAGAAAGGGCTAAGAAGAAAAAGAGAGGGAGAGGCTGGTGGAGGTGGGCTGGTGAGAGGAAGAGATGGGTAAGGAGGAGCCACGTGACCACACCAGGACAGGCCTGGCACTAAGTCACGCTCATGGAAGGAAAAGGCTGAAAGAAAAGGACCTGAAGCCACGAAGGGGACAGAGAGAGAGGGCAACTAAGAGCAAAGATGCGCAGAAGACGGCTGATGTGGCCGCACAGGCGAGGGACAGAGAACAGGGCCTGGGGCCAGAGAGAAGGCTCACACCAGCAGGCATTTCAAGGGCATAGCAACATCAACTAACATACAGATGATGCTCAAAGACTCAACAACCCTACATTAAGCAAGTCTACTCAAGCCCTGCGTGAGACACAGCTGGTGAGCCACAGACCCAGCACTACACCCGCGCTGCTCTCTCTCACCCCACAATCCCGTTCTGTCTTTTACAGGCTTTATCACTGCCTGATACTATGAATCCGTTAAGATACTGTCACTGCCCAGCGCACAGAACACAGGCCTGGTCTCAGCCAGCTGAGCACTGGAGGTGCGGCAGTGAGGGATTCCCTATCCGTGGAGTGAAATGAATGAACGCGTCATTCAGACTCGGCCTTCCAGGAGCTCAGGGCGCAGTTTAACGGAGGAGCAGAACGGTGAATAGACAACCGCAGGACAGCAGTGTGACTGCGCCGTGATGGGGGCCCCCAGGCTATGGCGACCTACCCGAGGAACTTAAGCAAGGCTGGGACTGGGATGCTGGTCTTTAGGCTACACCTGGAATGACAAGTAAGGACACCCAGATGCAAGAGAAATGGGGGAGGGCGAGTGGAGGAAGAGGGAATGGGGTGTAAGAAGGAAGGCACCTCCTCTATAAAAAGAGCAGCACTTACTAGGATCCTGAGCTGCTCAGGCAACTGGAGACAGAGCCAAGAGGAGAGGGGCGTGGTGGGGCGCAGAGGGGAGCGCGAAGAGCTGGGCGGGGCCCAGAGTGGAAGGTGCTATTTTAGCTGGCGGGCTGGGCTGAAGCAGCCCTCCAGGCAGACAGAGGTCCTGAACATGAGGTTCCTGAAGCCGGTGCTCCACTCACAAGCACGCCCTCCACCCCAAGCCAGGCTCTCTCTGGGGAGGACAAGCCATGGGCCCGGTCCAGTCACCAAGCCAGAGATGGCTGGACTTACCACAACCACCTTCTTTTTGATCACTGGGAGACACCAGAAGTGCTGATAGAGGAGCTGATCGGAGTCCACCCAGACTAGATTCTTGATGCCCTCCTCGGAGGCCAGATCTGTGGTGTTCAGCTGCAGCACCAGGAACTGGAAGACACGCCCATCGGTGCCCACACTCTGCACGACTACTGGCTGCTCCAAAACCTTAGGGTCGTTCTGAGAGGAAAAGAGGACAAGTAAATGCAATCAGAAATGGCGAGGTCTAAGAACAGCACAAACCAGGCAATTTCTAGCTCTGGCCTTTTAAATAACCCCCTACCCCACTGAGTGGTTTTCCTACAATGAAAGATGAAAACAGAAGGTGGAGCTAAGGGCACTGTCCAGGGTAGGCCTTCTCGCACATACCCAGCCTGGCTCTCTCTGGGCTCAGACCAATCGTGGCCCCGGCGTACCTGCTCTTCAACTTGAGCACACTAAAGTACTAATTCCTGCCACTGAGAGGCGACTGCCAGGCAAGCTGCACAGTGAGGGAAGGTGAGCTGGGAGGTTAACGACGGGAAACCCCCCAAACCCATGGTGTAACCTGACGGGGACAATGACGCTTATCAAATGCTGACCTGGAGCGTCAGTGCATCTAATAGACACGATCTCATTCAGTTCTCACTCCATCTGACGGTTGAGGAGACAGACCAGCTGAGGTGGTGACTTGTCTGAGGTCACAATGACATGTGACATCGGCACCCACAGGGGCTAGTGCTCAGTCAGACACACCTTCTCTCTGCCTTACTTTATCCCTCAGGGCCGGGCTTCTTGGAACGTCCTAAGCCTGCAGGCAGGCATCTCACCTGGGCTTTGGGCTCTCGAAATGCAACTCAGTGCGTCAGATTCCTGAGTGTCCACTCCAGCTGTGTCAGCCCCAGGCTTTCGCCAGTGGACACGTCTGCTAATCATCTCTTTCAATCAGTGCCACTGGTAACAGTAACATACTAGCAACTATTTACTAAGGGCCTCTCATGTCCTGGGCATCACAGCAGTTTTACACAGTCACCTCTAATCTCATAAATCCAGTGGTATATACCCATTTAGGTCTCTTCCCCAGTGGCTCCGCAGTAAAGAATCCGCCGCTCTGCAGGAGCCACAGGAGACGTGCTGGACCCCTGGGTCGGGAAGATCCCCTGGAGGAGAGCATGGCAACCCACTCTAGTACTCTTGCCTGGAAAATTCCATGGACAGAGGAGCCTGGCAGGCTACAGTCCTTGGGGTCGCAGAGAATCAGACACAACTAAAGCGACTTAGCATGGTACAACACGGCATACACATTTAACAGATGAGGAAACAGATCCAGAGAGGCGGTGTCACTTGCTCAAGGTTATCCAGGACGAGACCCAGGCTGTTAAATCTCTTAAAATCTTACTGTCCTGGTTTACACCTAGTGTCCCATTGTATCTGACAGTAGCGCCTGTCACTCTCAACAGTATTCCAGTTTTGATGACAAGTCATATGTTCACCCTACTGAGTCTGCAGGAATCCAGTCTGATGACTACTACCCACTGGACAAAGATTCAATAGGCAGGCCCTGTGAAGCAAAGCATCCTTGACTCAAAGATGCTGCCTACTGCATTCACCGCTCTACGGCTGAATCCGACATTAGGAATAGCTAATGGCAGACCTCAGTGAGGGCCACACTGGGACTGTTGGCCTTAGAAATACCTGTTCTTAGCTGCATGAGAAATAAATAAAAAGAAAAGTACCTCTAAGTGTTAGCTGAGAATCCTGTATTGACTCTTATCTCCCTCTACAGATCAATAAAGCTGCAGGTAGTACATAAATTTCTCAGCAATTTTACCTTTTACACAGAGGCTCTTCCCATAATTGCTCAACTTCACATCCCCAGGAATAATTTGTACCTGGAGGAGCTGGGGGAGGCCTCCTCTCCTACCCAACTGGGTGGCAATTAGTGACAGCATTGCTACCGTGTTCTGCTGGCACAGGAGCGACAATGAGCCTGCAGGCCTGGGACCTGGCATGTGACTCTCTCTGCCTCCCTCTCCTGCCCCCCAGTCAGGAGGCAGCATGTCCCCTGAGGCTGGAGAGATCAGGGTTCCAATGCCTGCCTCCCTACTCTTTAGCTGTAGGGTCCTGGGCAAGTTACCTGACCTTCCAGAGCCTTCAAAAAATATGTCAGAGAATAGGAATTAAGATAACCTCCCAAGGACTGGAAAGACACAAAAACGTCACATAAAGATGCAACAGCTGCTAATCTCTTAGCTGTGTTACCCTGGGGAAGTTACTGGGCCTCTCTGAACCTCAGTTTCTTCATCTGTAAAATGAAGCTACTAGTATCTGCCACAAGGGGGCTGCTGTAAGGATTAAATAATGCGGTAGTTCTCAAATTTTAGTGTTGTGGTTTTCAAACTTGTGCTTGTACCAGCATCACCTGGAGGGCCTGTTAAAACTGACTGCCAGGCTCCACTCCCAGAGCTTCTGATGTAGGATGTCAGGTGGTCTGAGAATTCACATTTCCAGCAAGTCCCTTGATGGTGTTCATGCTGCTAACAATCCAGGGTTATATTTTGAGAACCACCGCTATAAGGGAGCCCTAGTTAAATGTTTGGCATGTAGCAGATGCTCAATACAGACAAGGTCCATTCTACTCCCTGTCTCATCAGGCTAACCACACTGTACCAACCCCACCTAGTTCCTAGACCAACAAGGATGAGAAACAGAACATTCGAGTTCACTGCTCCTCCAGGAGGGCACTGGGTTCTAATCAAGACCTGGGAGCCTGACAGCAGCTCTCAAAAACATTCTTCCCCTCCCACCTTCCAACACACACACAAAACCAGGGTTCTGGCGTCCCAGACCTATGTGGGGACTTCGATACTGCTATTCCCTGCCTGGAGGCCTTTGCTCCCCGGCCAGGCTTTCCTCCAATCGTGGGACGGCATTGTGTAACAACCACTCAGCTTGCGTTCTGTAACATCTAGGTCCCTGAGACCTGCTCTTAGAATCAAGGGGTGACCATCCAGGTGCTATGTTGGGTCTTCAGAACGTGTCCTGAGAGGGCAGGCAGGCCTGGGCCATCCCCTGCCTTCCTGATAAAGCCCTGTGCTCGGGCTCCGTTAGTGCAGTTTAAGGCCGTGTGCTGGAGGACATATAACTGAAGCCTCCGGAGTTGAGACCATCTGGTCCCGATCTTCTCTCCACCACTTACTGTGTGTAATGCTGGACAAGCTGCTCATTAGCTTTCCTGGGACTCAGAAGTATAATCTGAAAAATGGGGATCACAATGAAACCTTGTGGGCCATCGTGATGAGGCATCTTATGTAAAGACAGACACACTGTAGGTCCCCAGCAGACGGCAGGGTGAGTGGAAGTGCCTCTCCCTGAAACTCTTCAGTCAAGCCAAAGAATTCCCTCCACACTTCCTTTCCTTTGAGCAGGGTAAGGCAGGAAACCGACACAACGTAAGGCAGCTCAGTGGTCTTCCCCACATACATACCCCATACAGGAGCCGGGCCTGAGCCAGCGCGTTGCCGAAGGCAAACAGGATCATCTTGGCCCGCAGCTGATCTGGCTGAAAGCGGTGTGCTCGTAAGTTGGCTGACTCCAGCAAATACAAGGTGTGGGGACAGGGGTAAGGGTAGCCCTCTCGGAATCCTGCAAGACACGTCATCATGTGGAGGGACAGGTTAACTGGCCCACCCAAAGCCTCAGGAAAGTCAGCCCACCTTAGCTTAGTGCCAGACACTACATATTTTGGGTTTGTTTTTTCCTTTAAGATTTTGTTGTTGTTGTGGACTGTTTTTAAAGTCTTCATTGAATTTGTTACAATATTGCTTCTGTTTTAGGTTTTGGTTTTTTGGCTAGAAGGCATATGGGATCTTAGCTCTCTGACCAGGGAGAGAACCTGCCTCGGAAGGTGAGGTCCTAACCACTGGACTGCCAGGGAAGTCTCTAATCTGGCCTGCTTTTGAAAACAAAATTTTTACCAGAGCACAACCACACCCACTCATCTACATATCTATTAAATAGCCGTGACAGAGACTATATGTGGCCTACAAAACCTAAAATACCATTTGGTTCTTTATAGAAAATGTTCGCTTACCTGTTTCAGGTAATTCTTGCCGGCTAGCTCTAACCCCACCCCTTTCTCATTCAATCAAGCACAAAGATGACAGTGATATTAGAAAGATAACCTGAAACCTATGTGATTACTTTTTTAAAAAGCAAATCACTTGCAAAATACTTCATTATTAGTAACAAACGGGGTCTCATAGAATCCAAGTTCAGCACTCGTCCATCTCAGCCACGATCCTGCCGGGTCACTGTTTCTTCCCTTGTATGGCCGTGGGCAAACTCTCGGAGGCTGGAGTCTTCTACAGTGAAGGACCGGGATTGGCAAAAGTGGACGAAATAGAGGAAGAAAGAGGCTGGGAAAGTGTGGGCTCTGAAAACCCCAGGGGAGGGCATCACTTAAGGGAGACCCGACTCTCCTGTCTGCCTCAGTTCCTCCGCACGTGTGAATACGCATCACTCAGCACTCACTCTGTGCCAATCTCTAAGACAGGTACCAGGGACAGAGCCCACACGGTGCCTGCCACTGCCTTTGAGGAGCTCACCAAGTCTAGAGGGGAGACAGACGGGAAAACTGATCACATCCACGCAGAGGGACATGTCAAGACACGAGGGGAGCCAGGGGGCTGGGTGAGGACAGATCAAAGAGCCCTGACCAGACTGCGAGGCTGTAGAGCATTTCTGGGAAGAAGTGAGTCCGAAGGAAAACCATGACAGATGAGTATTTAGCTGAAGAGAAAGAGGGGTGAATGGTCAGAGCGCAGGCAGAGGGAAAAGAAAGTGCCAGAGCACAGTGGTGAGAAAAGGACAGTGAATACAGGGAGCCCGTGGAGGAGGAGACAAAGATGGGGCTGGGGAGGAGACAAAGATGGGGCTGGAGAGAGGGGCAGAGGGCTGATGTGAAGGCCCTTGTGTGATAAGCCAAGGAGTTCAAACTTTATCCGACAGGCAGTGGGGAGATGGGCATGAAGAGCGATGGGATTAAATCCACATTCTAGAGAGTCGACTCTGGAACTGTGAACTAGAGAGACGAGAGAGGAAACAGCCCAGGTCACACTAGCCCATTAAGAGACTGGGGTAACGGGCTGGTGAGAGACACTGGGGACTGACTGAGGCATAGCTGGAAAGGAAGAGAGGCTGAGGAGGAAGACACTGCAGTTCATAATGACTGCGTGGACGGCAGGAGCTGCAGGCCCGTCCAGGCCAACTCCCTAGTTTCTGTCGTGTCTCAGTGGGGAAGTGGTGGTGCTTTGTTCAATGGAGGTGGGATGAATAGCCCGATTAAAGGACTATGAGCTTCCTCCATCCTAGCAGAAGGTTGGCCAGAGTTTACAGGGTGCACACAGAGGGGGTATCTTTCAAGAGAACTATAAATAAAGGAAACATTTGATGCCTGGTCAAAAGCCCCTCAAGCCACCCATTAAAACTGATGCAACAAAATGACTTCTTAGGGGTCAAAAGTAAAGTCACCCTCTGAATCAATCACAATCAGCAGAGTCTTCATTTCCTTAGGGTTAACAACACCTATCTCACGGGGCTGCTACACGGCTCTGAGGAGAAAATGCACATGAGATCCTAATACATAGTAAGTACTCAATGTTTCCTTTCTCTCGGAAAAAGCCTGTCCCTCATCTGCATGCTGCCTAAAAGTCAAAGGCTTTTTGATACTTACCTGTGTCGTCATTCACATCATAAATATGGCATTCCTGAAGGCTGATAGTGGGAGATATGGGAGAGAAAGTCTCGAGAATATGATTCTTAGTAGCTTCAACTTCCTCTCGGGAGGCAATGGGAGGCAGAGGATCCTTGGCATTCAGCTGGGCTCCACTGGAACCATGGACCTGAATCAGAGTAGACTCTAAATGGGGAGAAAAGCGGTTAGTCTAACCTGGTCTAAAGCCTTAGCTAGGCAAAGTCAAAAGCTTTCATCCTGCTATGCTCCTCAAGCCTTTTACAGCTTCACTATCTGATCTGCCTCATCACAGAAAACACAACTTTGGAGATTCATCCTTGTGCTTATCATATAAGCCTCCTTCTCTTCATGTCTGGGTGCCATCCTCTGCCTCTGCTACGCCTTGGAGTAGACAAGTAACATCAGATCCAAAGACTGAGTGGCCAGGCTGAAGTCACAGAAAAAGCACTTAACAGGACTGGAGTTCAATCTAGTGATCTTCATTCTATAGACTAGAAGGGGACATGAAGACAAGACGGTGCAGGAAGGACCTGAGCTCACCTGCCCTCACAAAAACACCGGAACAACTAACTGCAGAACAACTATCATCAAAAAGGATTGGAAGCTACCAAAGAAGACATTCTATTTACCAAGACAAAGACAAGATGGTAGGAGTGTTACATTTGTGACATAATCAAATCCCATACCCACCAAGTGAGTGAGACACAAACTGGAAAATAATTGTATCACAGAGGTTCTCAAGTTCTGAGCCCTACAAAAGGTTCCTCCGCCTGGGGGTCTGGCATCAGGAGGAGGAAGCCCCAGGGCATCTGGCTTTCAAGGCCAGCAGGGCTTGACTGCAGAATCTCAAGAGGGATGGAATAGAAACAAATGCCACTCCTGGAAGGTGGATGCAGGGTCTTCTAAGAGCACCAGGACCCATGGGAAAAAGCACTGAGTTCACAGGATCCTAGGCCAGACCTACTGCTGACCTTAGAGGGTCTCCTGGGGGGGAGGGGGTTGGGGGGCAGGGGCAGCTGTGGTCAGACTGGGGTCAAGGAAACCCATGGTGGAGAGGTACTGGGGAGTACTCATTTGGTGTGAGCTGTCCTGGAGGCTGCCATTTTGATGCCAAGTCCTGGCCCCACCCAACAGCCCATATGGGACCCTCCAGTCAAATAACCACAGAGCAGGAACACAGTCCCACTCATCAGTAGACAGGCTGCTTAAAGTCTCCCTGAGCCCACAGCCACCTCTAAACACACCCCTGGGCACAGCCCTGCCCACCAGAGGACAAGCCCCAGCTCTACCCACCAATGGGCAAGCGCCAGTCCTTCCCACCAGAAAGACTGCACAAGCCTGAAGCCAAGACCAGATACTATAAAACTCAGAGGAAAACATAGGTATTAGGTTGGTCAAAAGGTTTGTTCAGGTTTATTACAGAAAAATCTGAACAAACCTTTTGGCCAACCCAATAGGACACTCTGTCATGAAATGCAATAATACATTTTCCTATCCATTTCCTAATGAAAACAAACCAGAACCTATTCAAACTTAAAAGGTTTTGCACAGCAAAGGAAACCATTACAAAAAAAAAAAAAAAAAAGACAACCCACAAAATGGGAGAAAACATTTGCAAACAATGCAACTGACAAGGGATTAATCTCCAAAATATACAAATAGCTCATGCACCTCAATAAAAAAAAAAAAAAAAAAACCCAATCAAAAAATGGGCAGAAGATCTAAATAAACGTTTCTCTGCAGAAGACATACAGATGGCCAGAAAGCACATGAAAAGATACTTAATATCAGAGAGCTCAGTAGGTAAAGAATCTGCCTGCAATGCAGGAGACCTGGGTTTGATTCCTGAGTCAGGAAGATCCCCTGGAGAAGAAAATGGCAACCCACTCCAATATTCTTGCCTGGAAAACCCCATGGACAGAGGAGCCTGGCAGAATACAGTCCATGGGGTCCCAAAAAAGTCAGACATGACTTACTGACCAAACAATCACTAATTATTAGAGAAATGCAAATCAAAACTACTATGAGGTATCACCCCACACCAGTCAGAATGGCCATCATCAAAAAGCCTAAAAACAATAAATGCTGGAGAGTGTGTGGAGAAAAGGGAACCCGCCTACGTTGTTGATGGAAATGTAAATTGGTACAGCCTCTGTGAAGAATGGTATGCAGGTTCCTTAAAAAATTAAAAATAGAGCTACCATATGATCGAGCAATCCCACTCCTGGGCATATATCCAAAGAAAGCCATACGTTGAAAAGACATATGCACCTGATGTTCACTGCAGCACTATTTACAATAGCCAAGATAAGGGAACAACCTAACTGTCCATCGACCCGGATTCTTTACCACTGAGCCACCAAGGAAGCCCTACAATGGAATGTTACTCGCCATAAAAAAGAATGAAATAATGCCGTTTGCAGCAACACGAATGGACCTAGAGATTATCATACTAGCTGACGTCAGACAGAGAAAGACAAGTATCATACGACATCACTTATATGTGGAATCTAAAAAATGAGCTCATTTACAAAATGGAAACAGACTCACAGAGTCAGAAACAAGCGAATGGTTACAGAAGGGGAATGGTGGGGGGAGAGAGAATTAGGCAGTTGGAATTAACATATACACACTGCTATATATGTAAAATAGATAGTCAGCAAGGACCCACTGTAAAAGCATATATGGGGAAAAAGTCTGAAAAGAAAATATGTATACATATAACTAAACCATTTTGTTATACACCTGAAACACAGTATTTTTAAATTAACTATACTTCAATAAATAAATTAAAAAAAAAGATTAGTTAAAAATAAAGCTTTTATCCTAAAAAATAGAAAAGAAAAAACCAGAGAACTTTGGTTAAGGTGTTACTCCTGGATTTCTTGAGAGGGACTGACCAGTGCACTCTTTGACCTGTGTTCTTTCCAATGAACCGAGAGGCCTGGTGATCTCTGTGGGCTCAGAGGCTGCGGGTTCAGATCTTCTCAAGCACCTGCTCTGCACTGGGGACCAGTCTGAACTCCCTTGAACAGAGAGTCCCTCTCAAGGGCTGACGAGGGATTAAGTGCTCCAACAGTGGGAGACAGCAGAGGTGGGGAAACCGACCTCCTCTGGGAGGCCTGGGAAGCTGCCTGAAACGCCTTCAAACTTGCTTCAGAAAGATGGATAAGAGCAGAGCTTCTCAACTTGGGTGCTGTCCACATTTCAGGTAGTTCTTTGGTGAGGGAGGCTGTGCAATGCACTGTAGGTATCTGTCAGCACCCTGGCCTCTGCCCACTAGATGCCAACAGAACGTTCACTGCCAGCCCCGGCTCTGCTTCAAGTCAGGACAAACAGAAATGTCTCCAAACAAAGCCAAATCTCCCCTAGAGGATTAAACCACCCTTGGTTGAAGACTACTGGGTCAGAGTTTGCCAGGCAAAGAAAAGGGAGGAAGGTGTTCCAGTGAAGGAGCCCTAATATGTTCCACGGTCCAGAAGCCTGCTGCTGCGTGGCAGAGCTCAGGGGAAGTCAGCACAGATAACTGGAGCACGATACAGTAGGAAGGATGGAGAGAGAAGTACTGAGACTACAGGCTAAGCCGAAAGGCTGCTAAACCCAGGAAAAGGGTTCAACTGACCTCAGTCACTCGGAGTTAAAAAAATGAGCCAGTCAGAAAGCCTCACTTAAGTCAGATGAGCATACTTGCCACAAGGAGACACAGGTGCATGAGGAAGCGAACGCACATCTGCCTAAGCAGCAAGCCTGCCGCTGTGGACGTGAGCAGATCCCCGTCACAGAGGTGCCCACAGGAAGAGGAACGCCATCTAGAAAGCCTCCTGGACAACGGCCTGCTACGGACTCCCCACAGGGGCAAATTTTTCTCTGAAGGTCCTTGAGTTTTCAGAAATACAAATTAAATACTACAATCACAATGTGATGGGAATGGACCAACGCTGCTGATGCTGTATGTCTAAAAACTGGTCTGACCAACAGCACTGTCATTTAATTAACATGTGTCCTCCCTTACTGGCTGTGCAAAAGGGGATACTACATCTGTGGATGGATAAACTCTGACCCACCTGGTAAAACACCTCATACCCACACTTCAGGAACAGTTTTCTCAAGTACTTCCTGTTTCTTCGCATATAATCTGCAAGGAAGACAAATGTGCCTGGACCTCTCGTAACCTTGGGTTTTAGATTCTCCCCACAGAATACTCTACTGTGGTTTCCAATTCAATTCCCTCCACATCCCTTCTCCAGTGACAGCTCCAAATGGGGCAGTTTAATTAGAGGTAATACTTGATAATGGGCCAACAAGCACTCCTCTATTAATGAGGTTCACTAATTTCCTTAGTGGTGCCATTACCTCTGCAAAGCTGACTCTTTGCCAGGAAGTCCATACTCACAGGGGCAAACTGGTGAAGCCTGACCAAGTTGATGTCCTAAAAACCCAAACTGTTCCACAGCTGGTTTCCCTGCTCCAGGGTTCCACCCAGGACAACCCCTGTGTTCGGAACATCCCTACCTAAAACATCTGGGATCTGGTATTGATTCGCCCATCCCTTTAGTCAGCGCTTGTTGTGTGGCACTGTTAGATACTGCGGACAAAGAAGGCACAGTCTCTATCATCAGAAGTTCACAGTTTAGTGGGGCAGATAGAAAAGGTACTAGATAATCACCAAACATAATACAGTATAATGTGTGCTATGACAAAAGTAGGCCTATGGACAAAAGGAGCAGAGAGCTGATCTGTGGATGTGCATGAGATGTGGGCTTGAGCTAAATGATGCGGACAAGGAGAAATTAGTCAAATAAGGAAAATAGAAAAGAACATTCCCTGCAGAACATATAGCACGTGCATACGCAAAGCTTGATGCCCAAAAGCGGCAAGTGGCCAACAGGGGAATGGAGGTGGGGACGGCAGAGAGAGATAAGACTAGAAAGACCAGCTGGTGGCTAAAGCCCAGAAGACCTGGATACCACCATAAACTGTTCAGCTATTAGGAGACAATAAAAGATTTGACCCAGGGGAGGGACAGAGAGAACCTGCACTTTAGAAAGATCACTCTAGCAGCTCTGCAGAAAGTGGATCTAGAAAAGGAAAAAAGCATGAGAGTAAGAAGGCTCTTGCAGTAGAATATAAGCTTTGTGAGTGCAGACTGTGTTGTAACTTATGGTCAACATTTAGGCACTTGGAGGCACTCAACTGATATGGTGTGAATTAAGTCTTGGAAAGAAGTGAATAAAAGAAAGAAAGGCTGGGCAAAAACTAATGACACTGAGGATGTGTCTGAGCCACAAATTGGACCATGAAGGATGGCAGTGAGAGTAAGTATGGCAGCAAGGATGGGAATATAAGCTGGAGGTGGGGCTGAGAGTAGAAAGACAAGGGACAGACAGGGTCTTTCTGGTGTACAGGAGGACTAACCTCGTTTCCAGGTGGTGGATAACATGTTCTTTTGGGCACAGATCCGCCTGGCCAGAGAAGGATGCTTGAGAATCTGGGATTTACACAGCTGGATCAGGCTGTCCACAATGACTGGGCTTGGAGAAAAGAAGAGACATTTGGAGGTATAAAGCTGACTCCAAGATTCATCAGTAGGAAATCTTACTGACTTGGGGGAAACTTACCAGTAGGTCTCTCTCTTGGGGATGTCTTCAGTAGAGTGCCAGAGACGAGCATGAGAGATCACATTCAGAACGCGTTCATCTTGGTTCTCTATGTGGTTCCTCGGATTGTCAGCAAGGCTAAGCACTTTCTCAGGAAGGCCTTCTATTAACTTGGTCTTGGTAAGCCAGAGGGCCTGCTTTACACCTTTAGGGTCATCAATCATAAAAAACAAACACTAAAAAAAGATGATTCAGGAAAAGATGCTTATGCCTGCCCAGTAGCATTTTGGGGAAAGAGCAGCCTTGAGAGGGAGATGGGATTTGTTCTGACATCTGAGGGGACAGAACTAAAAATAAAGAGCAGAAGCCAGGAGAACCAGATTTCAACTCAGCTCCAGGAATGACCATCTGCTTAAAAACAGTTAACAGTTGATTGACGTAGAGTACTTGCCACAGGAAGAATTCAAACAGCTATTAAAATGGCTGAGATCATGAGACTGAACCTCGCAGGCAAGGGTCGTTTGTATTCTGTCTGTAGGTATAGAGGATTCAGACCCTAGCATACAAGCCTAGATCAATAGATGCCAACCCTCCAAAACCTAGATCCCTTCTATTAACCCATACCCTAGCCCCGAATGGAAAAGCTCATGTCTGCCAAATATACTTCATTCAATAGATATGGGCCAAGCATTAAGCACATGCTGCTTTATCAAGGGAAAGAAGCTTTCAGAAATAAAGGAAATATCTTCTGGATCATGAATAACTTGAGGAGCGCTGAGTTTGGGAGCACCAGATAATTTTTCGCATCTACCTCTGAGATTCTGTAACGAGCCATTTTATAAGCAGAATTTTGTATGAAGAGGCCATATGAACTGTACTGCTATATTTGTCAAAAGAATCCTCAAGATGTTTTTCAATTTATTATACTGGGTCCTCCGAGGCCTTCTGAACTTCTCTTTGGCCTCCATACAAGAAGGGTGGGCTTTACCTGGGTAGAGTACTATTTTGTCTTTTGGACACGGTGAACTACGTTAACTCAAAATGTTTCTCTATATCAGGGGCCAAATTTTTTCTTAAAGGGGCAGACAGTAAATATTTTCAGCTTCTGGATATAGTCTCTGTCATAACTACTCAGTTCTGCCACTCTAGCACAAAAGCAGCCATAGGTAACAAGTAAACAGGTGTGCTTGGTTTATAGAAAAAAGCAACAGGCCTGGTCAGCTGACCCCATCTCTGTACCATCTGTTGACTGCCAGCAAGCTGAGAGCCAATACTGGTGCTCCCCTATATAAGTACAACCTCACAGAATGGATTTTTTGTACTCACCTCACTGTTTCTACGCTCATCTCCTCACCTATTTTTAATTTACTCTGGCTGTACTATAAAATTTCTATAAGATGCCCAAAATGCTTCTCAGGAAAAGGAGTAAGAACAAAGATTTGATCCAGAGTGCTTAGTCTTTAAAAACTAATTTAACCACCCTACTCTCAGCAGGATGGGGCTGCAGTGCCAGGCAAACTCCCTTGCTTCATTTTCCCCAAAACCTACTTCCCTAAAAGAGGAAGAGGCATAGACATAGGGGTCTAAATTCTGCACTGGGTCCACATACCAGTCCTCTAACTCTCAAAGTTAACACTGCATTCTTTTTAATGACTGTGTCCATCAGTTGGCAGAGCTCTGGTGACTTCTGTGATTGGCAGGCTACTCATTCCAGTTGAAAAAACATCACCTGACTCAGGAACACATCTTCATTTGAAAAACTATGGGATTAAAGCAAACCCAGAACACTTTGAAGGAAAACACCCTCAATTTCTCTTGTGGTGACAAATGAAAGGCATTGAAGCTTTTTACTGTAAGGTTCATTATACATCAGAAACACAAATATTTAGAAATTTAACTTCCTGATTGTGTGGTACAGCAGAAAGAACCCTGGACTGGGGGTCCGGTAACCCAAGTTTTAGTCCCAACCCTGCAACTGTTCCTAGAACTTTAAAATGGATAAAATATTAAGAATTTATGATTCACTAGTATATGAATCAGAGAAGGCAATGGCAACCCACTCCAGTACTCTTGCCTGGAAAATCCCATGGATGGAGGAGCCTGGTGGGCTGCAGTCCATGGGGTCGCTAAGAGTCGGACACGACTGAGCAACTCCACTCTCACTTTTCACTTTCATGCATTGGAGAAGGAAATGGCAACCCACTCCAGTGTTCTTGCCTGGAGGATCCCAGGGATGGGGGAGCCTGGTGGGCTGCCATCTATGGGGTCGCACAGAGTTGGACACGACTGAAGCGACTTAGCAGCAGCAGCAGTATATGAATAATACCATCTACTCTGTGCCAGGAGCTTTATCTACAAGTTGGATGGGATTTCATGACATGGAGGATGAAACTCAAGAGAGATGAAAGGCTTTGTTTCAAGTCTCAAACCTCGTAAGCGATGGGACTGGGAGGGGAACCTTTACATTAAAGCCCAGGATCTCTCCATTACCCCAATCTGCTTCTCTAGCTCTATATCTTACAGAATTTTATTATAGACTTTACAGAACCTCTCTGCATACGGTGAAAGCATAGGGTATGTTTTCAGCCTAGTCAAACAAGTTATCTTTAACATCTAAAATACATCTAATGCAATTCATCTACATAGTAATGTTACTGGGATCACGCAAGGGTGACAAGTCTTGTGAGGTCCTTCAGAGCACCTTGCGAGGACACTGGAAGTGTTTAAAGGTTGAAAAAAAACAGCTTTCAGTTATCAGGAATGGGTTTGAGCAGCTTAAGAGGCTGGCCAGTTGACTTCTCCCCAAACCTAGGATTTTTTTCTCTGGCTTAGTCCCCAGACCCTGCCAAGTCTCTTTCTTCCCTAATTACTTATTGGAAAATTCTGTTCCCACTTACCTGGACCATTTTGTGTTTTCAGGACCTGTCCTAACCCCAGCCTGATTTAGGGACTAAGGAAGAATGAGTTGGAAACAATGGGTAGGAGAACTGAATAGAGACCGTCCTCCATGGGACTCTGGAACATAATTTCTAGTACTAACCCCAGACATACAGATGGTTTTGGCTAAAGTCATTCTGACCTGTCCTTCGTGAGAGTGAAAAGGTGCAGAGGGACTAGATGGTTTTTAGGTCCAGATCTTTTCCCTCAAAACATCTCAGCTCTGACCTCTGACAAAGGTCACTGATCTGGGAAACCAGGGGTGTAGCCCTGGCTTCACTAGATACCCACAGCGCACCTATGAGCAAATCACTGCCGAATCACTCCCCTCCGTCACAGTTACCAATCCTGTGAAAAGACGCAATAGGCCGGCAGGTTAAGCACTGTTTCTGCCGTCTCTATGCACTATAATCCTCCATCTAATTCTTAAATAGTTACATCTCCAGGGTGCAAAAGTTGGGTCACTGTGAATCACCTGGTCAAAACCACTCATTTCACAGGAGACAGAGGCTCAAGAAGCTTCAGTCACTTACACCAAATCACACACACAGTGAGAGGCAGGGCTAGGCCTAGAAACCACGTCTCTTGGCCACGAAAACTCTAAAACTCCCCCACACATGCTAGTCTTTACATCCCACTTAATCCTGACAATTCTCAGAAATGAGACTCAATACCGGGCCCATTTCGCAGACGAAGAAACCGAGACCCACAGTTTCAAAGTCTTGCCCAACCCCACAGAACGTCGGGGTTACTGCTGGGTAAAGGAACAAGGTCTGCTCCCCGCCGTCCTGGGACCTCACCCTCGAGGAGGCGGCAACGCTGGTGGAAGATGTAGCAGACCTCATCCTTGTATAGGGGATGCTCCTGCAGCGGGGGCAAGCGGCGGAACTTCGGGTGCGTCCAGCCGGGGTCCCAGGGCGGGAAGACTGGTCGTGCCAGCCCGGGCATAAAGTGCATCTTCCCCGCGAAGGTGATGGGCTCCAGTCCAGGAATCTCATACACCCTGTCCAGGGGAGGAGGCTCCGGCTTTCTCGTGGATCGCACGCCCCACTCGTACGCCCCGCGTCTCGGGACCCCGCAGCCCTCAAGGCCGAGCCCCCAAGGGCGAGCCAGCACCCGCCTCGCTGGCCCCGACGCCAACGCCATGCCAATCTGCTCTCAAGACCTCCACCTGGACGCCGCCATCTTCCCGCGCGCAAGGCCTGCTGGGAACGAAAGGGGCCGACCGACAAGGCTCTTTTTACGAGTGGCAGATCCTTTAACCAATCACCGCCAGGTAACTCTGGCCTTGCCCCACCCCGCAGGCCGTCCACATTTTTTCACAGGTGGAACCCTGCCCACCTTCCCCGGGTGGGAGTGAAACCTGCAAGATCTTTACCTGAGGGAAAGCGCAGGAGGGTAGGTGAGTGGTTGTGGTGAGAGCTGTAATGAGCTAGGAGAGCTTCGGGACTTAAAATTTGAACTCATGACAGCCTTGATTTCTTGCGAGCAATTGGAGCTTGGACAGAGTACTTCTGAGCCTTAAAGTCACTCGGTGTAAAAATAGGGATGTGTCTGTGTGCTCAGTCGAGTCTAACTCTTTGCGACCCCATGGACTGTAGCTGGCCAGGTTCCTCTGTCCATGTAATTTTCCAGGCAAGAATGCTGGAGTGGGTTGCTTCCCTCCGCCTGGGGATCTTCCTGACCGAGGGATCTGTCTCCTGCATTGGCAGGGGGATTCTTTACCACTCCGCCAACTTGGAAGCCTCAAAATAGGGATGGAAATGCCTAAACTAGCTCAGTTGCGCAGCGCACAGAACGTGGTGGGTATCCCGTAAGTTTCCTTCCCTCTCCACCACTTCTGACGTGGAGCCTGAACGTGGCCTTTGCACCACGCTAGGGCCGCTCTGACCTCGCACACTGCCTGCTTCCTCCCCAGCGCCCAAAATGAGTTAATTTCCTCTTTCCTCAAAATGTCCCTTTTCGCCTCCTAGGAGCGGGGCCAGAGCGGCGGAGGGGTATCTTGCTCCTTGCTCAGTAGGTATTTATCAAATGCCTACTGTGTGTCAGGCACTGTTGAGTAGCGGGTTTACACTGGTGAATAAAATGGATGTGCGATGTAGAGCTTACAGTTTAAGTGGGAGATACAGACAGAAAGCAAGTAAACCAAATAGCAATTGCAACACACACACTTATATTCCTTTCCCCCAGTTGTTTGCCTCTTTCGTATTTAACACTGAACATAGCCTATTTTTCATTTTGATCTTAATGACATTCCCACTGGAATGTAAGCTCCATGACTGCAAGGAGCTCCATGAATGCAAGAGTTTTTGTTTCTTCATTGTTGTGAAGTCTGCCTCTAGATCAGTGCTGAGCACATAGTAAATATACATTTAATGACTCAATACATACTAATGTAATGAATAAGCAAATAGGGTACCTGCTAACGCACGGGTCCTCAACCCCCAGGATAGTCACTCCCCATGAACTTGCATCACTGCCTGAACTCTGCCTGCTGTCAATTCAGCAGCTGGCATTAGATTCTCATAGGAACATAAACCCTAACCCTAAAGTAAAGGTGGAATATCCTGATTGCCACAAAATAGAAATAAAGAGCACAATAAATCTAATGTGCTCAAATCATCCTGAAACCATCCCCCTTCCCACCCCAGTCTGAGGAAAAATTGACCTCCAGGAAACTGGTCCAAGACAGCTGTGCTAGAAAATGAGAAGGGTGTGGTAAGGGGGTGGCTCTGAGAGGAGGTGACCCTGAAGCAGTGTCTGAGGGTGTGGAGAGTCATCCAGGCAGAAGCAACATGTGTCAAGGCCTGGCTTCTTAGACTCCAAAAGTAGAGGCTGAGAGGAAATGTGAAACTGATCTTTAAAATTCATAACTGACATGGCCAACTTCTCTACTCACTTCCAAAATAGCAGGGAAAATGGAATTAGTAAAATCTAGAAAGCAAATTTAAGGCAAAGATAGATAAATAACTCTCACACTGTACAGGAGTTTACAGTTAATAGAGCTCCTTCTGTTAACTTAGCTCACTTTATTTCTCCCAAATCTTTTGGGAGTAAGAAATCAGCATATAGAGGAAACCAGCTCTCATTCACTTTTAATACAAACCTGGTACATAACATGTAAGAAGAATGGGTTGAGCTGATGTGACACCATTCTTGTCTGGAAGCTCTGTGAAGGTAGAGCCAATGTTTTATTAACCTCTGATGTATCTCAGCCCCAAGCTCTATGCCTGGCTCCCAGATCTTTGTGAACTGAGCACTCACCACTTGCCTGAGCCTTCCGTCTGCCAGGCTTGTGCTTGGTGGTAGAATGCAGAAAGAATAAGATACCACACTTGCCCTCAAGAGGGTCTTAGCCTACTGAACCTTCCTGAAATCACTGAACCAGCAGTAGAAGGTTTTCTTTCCTCTAAAGAGAAACCTTTCCTTTACAAGAGAGATTGTGGCACATACAGGAACTGCCCTTCTAAAATTGATGATAGTAAGTGGTAAGAGAATTGGGGCAAGTTCTGACCAGGAAGAATGTTGGGCACCAGGCAAGAAGGCTGAATTGTGTGTAGTAGGCAGTGGGGGGCTGTTGAAGGTTGTGAAGCAGGGGACAGGTGTGGTCAGAGCTGGTGGCAGGTGTGCTGATGGATAGTGTTGGGGGAAACTGGAAGCACATCGTTTGGGCCCATAGAAAACTCTAGTGTAAATGGATGTGGGAAGCGGAAAAAATGGGAAAGATCGTAAAAGTTAAGACTCCTGGGAAGTGATTGGTAACCAAGAAACAGTATTTCCATGTCCTCTGGCAGGCTTAGTGGTTTGCTCCTGGCTTTTCCACAGACTTGGCCCACACCTTGATTCTAGCATTTTATGCACCCATGAAGCTACTGCCCTAGGGAGGCTCCAGGGGGCCCATAAAATTCAATGGCAGTTTGGCAAGGTGGGTGTGCCAGCCCAGCCCACTGGAAATTGGAGATGAAGACACTCCTCTGCCCTACAGAGGCATGAAATCTAGGGAGAAAGAGTATCCTAGAGTCTTAAGAGACCAGGTATATGCACTAACCTTGCCACTTCTGGCTTCCTGGCCGCAGTTTTCTCCATTGTGGAATAAGGAAGGCATAGCCTCCTTACCTATGGCTGCCGGGAGCAGAGTGAGACAGTGCAAAGTGCTTGGGACAGAGTGGCCCAGTAAGTGACCTGTGTTCTTTTCCCAGGTATTATCTGTTTAGTGTCTGACTCCTCCAGGCCAGGAGCTCCTCCAGGACATGGACGAGTGTCATTCATCTCTGTCCCAGCACCTCATTCAGCAGCCCCTGCCCAGTAAGTGTCGAATGAATGGGAGGATAGCAAAAACTGGAGCTTTTAGTCGTAATTGCATTTTAAGTAATGTTCTGTGACATCAGATTTCCCCTAAGTTCTGTTCTCAGACAAGAGGGGGAGAAGACCCCCCTTTACTTTGATTTGCCTGTGGGATTTTAAATGAATAGTTTCCTTGCAAGTGAGATGACAGCTCTATTTCTATATGAACTGTAGAGTTCCACATATAAATACAGAAAACCTTGATAAATCCCAAACTGCCCTCACAGAAATATCTCAAAATAAATCATAACCATTTAAATTTTCCTCCCTGGTCTGTCTTTCAAAATTTACCTAATGGCCCTGAAACCAAGTTCCTTTCCTTCCTTTCTTTCTTTCATATAACATGCATATTTTAAAATATACATTGTGCCTCTTCATAAAATGAATAAAAAGCAGGTCTCTGCCCTCAAGCAGTTCACAATCTCAGAAGAGAAAGACATGTAAACTTGTAAGTTCTGAACAGTGTGAAATGCTATAGGGTGGAGATTCATTCACTGGAAGAGCATTTATTGAGCACCTACCATGACCAGGGCTGGACCAAGCGCTATGAGTGTTGCAGGAAGCCAGGCAGGCCTCGGCAGAGGCTCCAGCCTGCTCTCTACCAGCCCATCCCTTCCTTGCTGTCCATTGCCCGGAGCTCCATCTCTAGATTCAGGTTCCTAGACCTGCTTAATCCAAACGGAGCTAGATTTTGCCCTTGGATGCCCCACAGGCATTCAGCGTACCTCTTAGTGAACTTACCATTTCCCTCCCTTCCTCTTTCCTCTAAAACTCAACTCTGTTTGGACCCACTATCCACCCAAGGATCCAAGCGTCACACCTGGATGTCCCTTTAGCCCTCTCTCCCCCTCACCTGCTCACCTCACATCTGTCAGTCTCTGTGTTCTGTTAATTCCTGCTTCAGGATTTCCCTAATTGTCCACTCTCCTCTCATCTTCTCTGAAACTGTCCTGGTCTAGATCAATTCTCACCTGGACCATCATGACCTTCTTCTCCTGTGTTCCTGTTATTGAAGAACAATATGTTCTGAGACCAGACAGAGCAGAGTTCAAGTCCCAGTGCCATCATTTATGGAACTTTGTGATGTGGGTAGGGCTTCCCAGGTGGCGCTAGTGGTAAAGAACCTGCCTGCCAATGCAGAGGGTGCAAGAGATGCAGGTTCGATCCCTGGGTCAGGATGATCCCCTGGAGGAGGGCACATCAACCCATTCCAGTATTCTTGCCTGGAGAATCCCATGGACAGAGGAGCCTGGCAGGCTACAGTCCATAGGGTTACAAAGAGTTGGACATGACCGAAGTGACTTAGCACGCATGTGTGTGACCCTGGGTAAGTTATTAAACCTCTTCAGACTCCAGTTTGCCCATCCATAAAATGGCACCTCCAGGACTGGCCTTGTTGTAAAGATTAAATAAAATGCAGCAATTCGGTAGATGACTCGCCAACAATACTGAGTGAAGGAAACTAGGCACAGAAGAATACATTTCATACGATACTGTTGTTATTGTTTAGTCGCTAAGCCATGACCGACTCTTTTGTGACCCCATGGACTGTAGCCCACCAGCCTCCTCTGTCCCTGGGATTCTCCAGGCAAGAATACTGGAATGGGTTGCCATTTCTTTCTTCTCGATGCAGGGATTCAACCCGAGTCTCCTGCTTGGCAGGCAGATTCTTTACCACTGAGCCACCTGAGAAGCTGTTCATATAAAGATAAAAACTAAGCAAATCTGATAAATTGTGGATAGAACTGCAAACAAAGTGGCACAAGTATAGAAAAGCAAGGGAACCGATAGTGGTTATGGGCACAGAGGTGTGATCAGAAGGGACACAAATGCATGACTTCTGGGATGCCAGCAAGATTCTTTTTACTTGAGTGAGTGGTGGTTACAAAATGGCTCTTTTATAACAATTGTTAAATTGTACATAAATGTTTTACTTCATCATTTAAAATATTTTAAAAGTTCAGTGAAATTTTCTATGTAATCTTTTTTTTAACTTTTGCTTTTATGTTGGAGTATAGCTGATGAACACTGTTGCGAGATTTTCTTTGTAATCTTGATCCAGCACTCAGAGCATGGGAAGAGGTCAAGAAACTGTGGTTGCCTGTTGGGATTGTGGTTGCCTGTTGGGATTATTGTGCCTGTCTGCCTCCCTCCCTGCAGACAGCAGACCCCAGGACTGATTCATCCATGTGCTCACACGGAGCTTGGCACCTGCCGGCCCCAGGGAGAACCAGTGGAACAGAGGTGCCCAGAGAGTAACCACACGTGTTCCCTCCTCCAGGCTGGCAAGGGAGCAGGGCCTGGGCCTGCTCTGGGAAGAGTATCTGATCAAGCCCCACTGATGATGGACCAGGGGGAGGAAGGTGACGAAGAGGAAGCCTGGCTGCAGCTTCGACCGGTGGAGCCTTTGCCCTCGCAGTGCTGTGGCAGTGGCTGCTCGCCCTGTGTGTTCGACATCTACCAGCGAGACCTGGCAAGGTGGGAGGCTGCCCGAGCCAGCAAGGACAGGAGCCTGCTGAGTATGGAAGAGACACAGGTAAGGGGGGGTGCTCCTCAGACACGAGGGCCAGGTGTCGGCATCTTCCTGACCTCAGCCCTGTATGGTGTACCTGCTCAAGGGAGCTTCCTCTGACTCTGCAGCAGAGAGAAAAGAGTGGGCCTAATGAAGCAGACTGACCCAGGTTCAAAGCCTGGCCTTGAGTTGGTGAGTGGGGGATGGGGTGGTATAGTGAGGGAAGGTCCCAGGAATGAATTGGGTGGGTGCATTTTCAGGGGAACAGGATCTGTGAGTTGGGGCAGTCAGAGAAGACTTCCTGGAAGAGGTCTGCGGGGTGGATGGAATATTAAGGGCAATGGGCTGAGACTTAGAAGACATGAATTTGAACCCCTGCTCATGGTGGTGACTTTATACAAACAAGTCACTACCACTTGGGCCTCAGTTTCCCCACATGTAAAATAAGGGTATTGAATTAGGTCATCTTTAAGGTCCCATCAGTTTCTAAATCTGCATACTGGGTTTTAGCAGGTTTCAAGGATAGGTAGGTTTTCCATACATTGGAAATGAGTGTTCTGGATGGAGGACACAGCTTGAGCAAATAAAGACTTACAGGTTGGAATCCACAAGGTGTTCTTGTGGGGAACACAGAAAGGTCTGACACTGGATGCTTGGGAGGTAAAATGAGACTCAGGACTCATCCACAGGCACTAGAGTGTCCAACTAAGGACCTTGTGCTTTATCCTGGGGCTGAGAGGAACCATGCCAGGCTTCAGAGCAGGGTACCCTTGACATAAAGTGCTCCAGCGTTCTTAGAGCCTGAAAGGGAAGGAAGGTGGGACTGCACTATTATACAGAAAACTTGTCAACCACAGTAGCCTCTCCTTGCAGGGAGGATGCTCATGGAGGCTTGCTTGTCTCTTGAGTTTCAGGTTCTAGCTGGTGAATCTTTTCCTGTTGCAGAGCTGCCCTTCCAAGCTGAGCCCAGAGACCTTCCTGGCCTTCCTCATCAGTGCTGTGGACAGGCTCACCGAGGACACCTACCTTGTCCGGTTTGCACTACCCGGGAACAGCCAGCTTGGCCTGTGGCCTGGCCAGCACCTCATTCTACGGTACACTCAGGTAGTGGGAGGACCTCATCCTACGGTACACTCAGGTGGTGGGAGCATCTCATCCTACGGTACACTCAGGTGGTGGGAGCACCTCATCCTATGGTACACACAGGTAGTGGGAGGACCTCATCCCATGGTACACTCAGGTGGTGGGAGCACCTCATCCTACAGTACACTTAGGTAGTGGGAGGACTTCATCCTATGGTACGCTCAGGTGGTGGGAGCACCTCATCCTATGGTACACTCAGGTGGTGGGAGCACCTCATCCTACAGTACACTCAGGTGGTGGGAGCACCTCATCCTACGGTACGCTCAGGTGGTGGGAGCACCTCATCCTACAGTACGCTCAGGTGGTGGGAGCACCTCATCCTACAGTACACTCAGGTGGTGGGAGCACCTCATCCTACGGTACACACAGGTAGTGGGAGGACCTCATCCTATGGTATACTCAGGTAGTGGGAGGACCTCATCCTATGGTATACTCAGGTAATGGGAGCACCTCATCCTACAGTACACTCAGGTGATGGGAGGACCCCATCCTATGGTACACTCAGGTAGTGAGAGGACCCCATCCTACGCTACACTCAGGTAGTAGGAGGACCCCATCCTACGCTACACTCAGGTAGTAGGAGGACCCCATCCTACAGTACACTCGGGTAGTGGGAGGACCCAGGCTTTGCAGCCCTACTCTGCCATTTGTTAGCAGTGTGGCCCAGGGCAACTTGGTTAACCTTCCTAAAGCCTCCATTTGTCATCTTCAGAGTAAACACTGATACATGACTTAGAGGGCTCTTGGAATTGGCCTAGATAATGTATTTTCATGATAAATAACAACAACAAACACTTTTTTCATACAGTTTATGCTCATATGTATGAGCTTATTTATTGTTCACAAAATCCTGTGTGGTAGGCACCGTTATCATACCAGAGAGGAAACTGAAGTCAGAGAGGTTTAATAACTTCCCCAAGATCACACAGTTGGCAGATGTTGGAGCTAGGGTTTGAAAGCAAACAGTGTGGCTCCAGAGCTTGTGGCATTAACCTCATACAATTAGCACCAGTTGATAGAAAGGAGACTGACATTGAAAATAAGAGACTTGCCCAGTATCACACAGCTAACAAGGATTCAAGCCCAGACAGCCTGCCTCCTGAATTACAGCCTTCACTCCTCTGCACTTCCTTCTTTCTCCCAGCTTAATTTTGTCTTCTCATCCCACCTCGATCCCCACCTCCACCTACCCAGGGACAAGACTCTTTGGGACCTCCAGGTGGAGGCATCTAGCAGGCAGTCAGCTCTCTAGGCCTGACGCTCAGCAGAGAGATCTGAGCTGCAGGCGTGGATCTGGGAAGCATCCAGGTGTATCGTTATACCTAGATGGCATTTGGGAGCATGCGGGACATGGAAAGAAGGAAGGAGTTAGGACTGAACCCTGGCAACTCCACCATTTACAGTGTTGGCAAGAGGAGGTAAAGCCAGCAAAGGAGACAGAAGGTATAGCCAGGAAGGAAACCAGGAGAAAGCTTATTACTCATCACACTCTGGTCACTTGCCTCACACAGACCCCTGGTGTTTGTATACAGCTCATTCTGGCCTGTGGCCTGGCTGGCCAGTCCTTAAAAGTCACTGTTCCTTTAGGAGCCACAGGACAGGTCAGAGCCCAAGAAACCCTCCATCCATAAGTCAGGGATGCCCAGAACTGCCTGCTTCTGGTCTGGTCCCTCTCCACTGTCTCTGTCACTCTCACGACACCCACGTCCCTCCTCACTCAGACCCCTTCTGGTGCTCCACAGCACCTCCCCAGCAACACACCAACCCACAGCCCCAGCTCCCTTGCCCACCAAGTTCTCAGCTGCCCACCCCCATGCTTGCCCCTCTCACCAGTTCCTGGCTTGCCCTACATTAAACTACCTCTAAGCTTTTGCCCCTGGAGGAGGGCATGGCAACTCACTCTCATATTCTTGCCTGGAGAATCCCCATGGACAGAGGAGCCTGGCGGGCTACCGTCCATGGGGTGGCAAAGAGTTGGATATGCCTGAGTGCATAAGCACAGCACAGCACAGGCTTTTGCCTAGGTTCTTCCCTTTACTTCCTGTCCCCATTTTCACGTGTTAGTGGCTGGCTCATCCTTTAAAACCCAGCTCAGGGAGGGCTTCTGAGGCTCCCCAGATGAGAGTGCCTGTGACTTACCTCTGTCATAGCAAATGTCAGTGCTCTTTGCATCCGAGCCAGGCCATATGTGCCTTGTTCTGTAAGCATTTATTGAATGTTTCTGCCCAACTTTTGATACATTAGGATGAGCCTTTTTAATCTTTGCATACCTTGGAGAAGAAAATTTTGTACATGGTAGGGTTCAAGAAAGGGGTGCTTGGGTGCTCCCGGGAAGCTCTGAGGAGTAGTGGCAAGGAACCTGCCTCTGAGGCAGACGGAGCTACAGTTGATTCTAGCTGTGTGACCTCAGGCAGGTGGCATCCCTTCTCTAAGCCTTGGTTTCTTCATTTTGGTTATTGTTTGCAATAAATGAGGTACTGCCTGTAATATACTTGGTGCATCATAGGCACTTAATACAACATGTCTGCATGACTATCCTTCTGGCCCCCTTGTTGATAATACTGGAGTGGATTCATGCATCAGGTCAAACTTTGGACGAGGGCACCTTTGAGGATCCTTTCTAATTCCAATGCTCCTGGCATGTGGTAGTATTTGCTAAATGTTAAACACTTGTCAAACATAGCTGTTTTTATCTTGATCATGCTATGGTCAGGGAGAGGTCAGGAAAAACCTCAGTGATGTCCTAAAACAGCTCACATCATCAGTGTGCTTTTTGAAGCACCTTTCCATCTGTAATCCCAATGGAACCACATAGCAGGAGCATGGGTGATTGTCCCCATTTTACAGAAGGAGCAACTGAAGGTTTAAGTGACCTGCCCAGGGTCTCATAGCCAGCACGCAGTCGTAGGGGAGCCCAGTACGCTTGTCTTCTGCTCCACCGTGCCTGCCCGTCAGTGAGGGCTGCTGGGATGACTGGGCCCCTAGCTTCACTTTCACCAGCCTGGCACAGGTTAGGTACTCTAAGGATTTGTTGAATGATTGGCTGAATGCCTGACCAAGTGCATCTCTTTCCCAGAGGGACAGTAGATGACTTAGAAATTCAGAGAGCCTATACGCCCATCAGCCCTGCCAATGCAGAAGGATACTTCGAAGTTTTAATCAAGGTAAGTCAACTCACACGGTTGCTCTAAGAGCCAAGGACTGGACCTCCATTTGCCAACTTGGTCAGGGTTGGGCACTTCCCTTTGATGTGGGAAAAGCCAGGATTCACGTGGGAGGAAGCTGGCTGGAGGGAAGAGCAAGGACAATGAGGGTGGCCTTTTCTAATCTCCTTTCCTAGGGAAAAGGGGCTGCTGCATCATCAACAGAGGCATGTTCCTGATAGATTTTATGGACAAAAGGCTTGGGCTGAGAAGAGTAAAGCTCTTCCTCCTCACCATCTTACTACTGATGGAGCGTGAGCACTGAGCCAGGGAAAGGGGAACCAAGTCATGGGCTCCTTCTGTATGCTGGGCACAGGCATCCAGGGGGAGTCAGACCCAGTGCCCACCGTCTGATGGGGCCAGATTAGGACACTGCAAGGTGGTAGACGCAGCAGGCCCCAGCCCAGCTCAGGGCACCTGGGGCCGCAGGGAAAGCGGGCTGGGCTTCCTCGAGGAAGCTGTGTGTGTGAGCTCTGTGTTAAGCTCAGGATTGGGAAGGAAGCTCTGAGTGCTGAGCAGTGTGTATATACAGCAGCCAAGGGGGCATGATTTGGGGAACTTCCAGTCATTCGTCTTGGAACAGAGCGGGTGCGCAGGCAAAAGATGGGACATGGAGTACCTCGGGGACCAAGCTAACTGAAATTACCTTATAGAAGGAGTTGGCAAGGGCCGGGGCATTTGAGTTGGGCCTTGAAGAAGGAGTACAGATTAGAGGTGGTGTTCCAGGGCTGGATAACCAAAGGCGGGGAGAGGTGAAATAGAGCAGGGTCTGGTGGGATCTATACTCAGTCTGAGTGGTGGAGGGAGACATGCTTGTAGGGGCAGCCAAGGTGGGCTGGGCAGTTGGTAGAGATGAGATGAACAAAATGGGCTGGATGCAAAATGCCCCAGAGACCCAAGGAGTAGGCAATAAATGTATAAGAAGTCATGGGCGGGTCATGGTGGAGAGATCTGACAGAATGTGGTCCACTGGAGAAGGGAATGGCAAACCACTTCAGTATTCTTGCCTTGAGAACCCCCATGAACGGTATGAAAAGGCGAAAAGATTCACTCCCCAGGTCAGTAGGTGCCCAATATGCTACTGGAGATCAGTGGAGAAATAACTTCAGAAAGAATGAAGGGATGGAGCCAAAGCAAAAAGAATACCCAGCTGTGGATGTGACTGGTGATAGAAGCAAGGTCCGATGCTGTAAAGAGCAATATTGCATAGGAACCTGGAATGTCAGGTCCATGAATCAAGGCAAATTGGAAGTGGTCAAACAAGAGATGGCAAGAGTGAATGTCGACATTCTAGGAATCAGCAAACTGAAATGGACTGGAATGGGTGAATTTAACTCAAATGACCATTATATCTACTACTGCGGGCAGGAATCCCTCAGAAGAAATGGAGTAGCCATCATGGTCAACAAAAGAGTCCGAAATGCAGTACTCGGATGCAATCTCAAAAATGACAGAATGATCTCTGTTCGTTTCCAAGGCAAACCATTCAATATCACAGTAATCCAAGTCTATGCCCCAACCAGTAACGCTGAAGAAGCTGAAGTTGAACGGTTCTATGAAGTCCTACAAGACCTTTTAGAACTAACACCCAAAAAAGATGTCCTGTTCATTATAGGGGACTGGAATGCAAAAGTACGAAGTTAAGAAACACCTGGAGTAACAGGCAAATTTGGCCTTGGATACGGAATGAAGCAGGGCAAAGACTAATAGAGTTTTGCCAAGAAAACGCACTGGTCATAACAAACACCCTCTTCCAACAACACAAGAGAAGACTCTACACATGGACATCACCAGATGGTCAACACCGAAATCAGATTGATTATATTCTTTGCAGCTAAAGATGGAGAAGCTCTATACAGTCAGCAAAAACAAGACCAGGAGCTGACTGTGGCTCAGACCATGAACTCCTTATTGCCAAATTCAGACTGAAATTGAAGAAAGTAGGGAAAACCACTAGACCATTCAGGTATGACCTAAATCAAATCCCTTATGATTATACAGTGGAAATGAGAAATAGATTTAAGGGCCTAGATCTGATAGATAGAGTGCCTGATGAACTATGGAATGAGGTTCGTGACATTGTACAGGAGACAGGGATCAAGACCATCCCCATGGAAAAGAAATGCAAAAAAGCAAAATGGCTGTCTGGGGAGGCCTTACAAATAGCTGTGAAAAGAAGAGAAGCGAAAAGCAAAGGAGAAAAGGAAAGATATAAACATCTGAATGCAGAGTTCCAAAGAATAGCAAGAAGAGATAAGAAAGCCTTCTTCAGTGATCAATGCAAAGAAATAGAGGAAAACAACAGAATGGGAAAGACTAGAGATCTCTTCAAGAAAATCAGAGATACCAAAGGAACATTTCATGCAAAAATGAGCTCGATAAAGGACAGAAATGGTATGGACCTAACAGAAGCAGAAGATATTAAGAAGAGGTGGCAAGAATACACAGAAGAACTGTACAAAAAAGATCTTCACGACCCAGATAATCACGATGGTGTGATCACTGACCTAGAGCCAGACATCCTGGAATGTGAAGTCAAGTGGGCCTTAGAAAGCATCACTACGAACAAAGCTAGTGGAGGTGATAGAATTCCAGTTGAGCTATTCCAAATCCTGAAAGATGATGCTGTGAAAGTGCTGTACTCAATATGCCAGCAAATTTGGAAAACTCAGCAGTGGCCACAGGACTGGAAAAGGTCCGTTTTCATTCCAATCCCAAAGAAAGGCACTGCCAAAGAATGCTCAAACTACCGCACAATTGCACTCATCTCACACGCTAGTAAAGTAATGCTCAAAATTCTCCAAGCCAGGCTTCAGCAATACGTGAACCATGAACGTCCTGATGTTCAAGCTGGTTTTAGAAAAGGCAGAGAAACTAGAGATCAAATTGCCAACATCCGCTGGATCATGGAAAAAGCAAGAGAATTCCAGAAAAACATCTATTTCTGCTTTATTGACTATGCCAAAGCCTTTGACTGTGTGGATCACAATAAACTGTGGAAAATTCTGAAAGAGATGGGAATACCAGATCACCTGATTTGCCTCTTGAGAAATTTGTATGCAGGTCAGGAAGCAACAGTTAGAACTGGACATGGAACAACAGACTGGTTCCAAATAGGAAAAGGAGTTCGTCAAGGCTGTATATTGTCACCCTGTTTATTTAACTTATATGCAGGGTACATCATGAGAAATGCTGGACTGGAAGAAACACAAGCTGGAATCAAGATTGCCGGGAGAAATATCAATAACCTCAGATATGCAGATGACACCACCCTTATGGCAGAAAGTGAAGAGGAACTAAAAAGCCTCTTGATGAAAGTGAAAATGGAGAGTGAAAAAGTTGGCTTAAAGCTCAACATTCAGAAAACGAAGATCATGGCATCCGGTCCCATCACTTCATGGGAAGTAGATGGGGAAACAGTGGAAACAGTGTCAGACTTTATGTTTCTGGGCTCCAAAATCACTACAGATGGTGACTGCAGCCATGAAATTAAAAGACGCTTGCTCCTTGGAAGGAAAGTTATGACCAACCTAGATAGCATATTCATATTCTGTCAAAAGCAGAGACATTACTTTGCCAACAAAGGTTCGTCTAGTCAAGGCTATGGTTTTTCCTGTGGTCATGTATAGATGTGAGAGTTGGACTGTGAAGAAGGCTGAGTGCCGAAGAATTGATGCTTTTGAAGTGTGGTGTTGGAGAAGACTCTTGAGAGTCCCTTGGACTGCAAGGAGATCCAACCAGTCCATTCTGAAGGAGATCAGCCCTGGGATTTCTTTGGAGGGAATGATGCTAAAACTGAAACTCCAGTACTTTGGCCACCTCATGCAAAGAGTTGACTCATTGGAAAAGACTCTGATGCTGGGAGGGATTGGGGGCAGGAGGAGAAGGGGACGACAGAGGATGAGATGGCTGGATGGCATCACTGACTCGATGGATGTGAGTCTGAGTGAACTCCGGGAGTTGGTGATGGACAGGGAGGCCTGGCGTGCTGCGATTCATGGGGTCGCAAAGAGTCAGACACAACTGAGCGGCTGATCTGATCTGATCTGATATGAAATTGCTGACACGCTAACGTTTTTGACTTATGGAACCAGCAGTTTCACATGAGTCGGCCTAATACATAGCTCTAGATCTTTTCCCAAACAGAATCCTCAAGATAGGTGTTCACATCCTTTGTCTCCCTTATAGGACAGAAATTACCCCCCTCTCATTGACAAGTAAACTGAGACCCCAGGAGAGCCTGAGGCTCCCCAGGTAGTAAGAAGTGCAAGTGGTGGGTAAGCCCTGGCCTCCTGATTCCAAGTCCCCAGCACCATCTATGGCTCCTGCCTTCCCTGCCTGCCTTCAGAGCTCGAGTATTTATTCCCTCAAACATAAGCTTGGATGGGATCCCTTCTCCACGCAACTGTTTGTCTGGGAGATTCCACAAATCCTCTCCAAATGGCCCACTTCCCCAAGCTGCTTGTCTGGGTGTGTTTCTATTGAAAGGATAAGCCTAGAGACAGTACTTCAGGGCAGCTGGATCACTCCCAGCTGCAAGGCTGATTTTCTCCTTCGTTTACCGGAAAGCCTCTCTTCAGAGAGATGCTTAATTATCCCTAAGCCGCTGGCTGAAGAACTGGAAATGTCTTGGCAAATTGGGAAGGCAGGCGGGTTTTCTAAGGTTTACACTCCCTTGTGGATAGGAAGGGGGAACTCCCATTTCTCAGGCACCTTCTGGGCTCCAGGTACTGCCTCTAGCTCTTTAATTACCTCATTTCAACCTTGTAACCACCCTGCAGAGTAGACCATATTCTCCCCACTTTGCAGATGAAGAAACTAAAGCTCAGAGAGATGATATTGTCCCAAGGCCCCTTGGGTAATATGATCCCAAACGGAAGAACAAGTCCAGTGTCAGTTCTGTTAAACAGATGTGTTTTGAGGGTTTACCCTGTGCCAGGCTCTGTGTGAGTGCCAGAAGCACAGAAAAATCCTTCCTTTCTCCTTGAGTTCTCTCTGTGCCGTAGGGCTTCTAAGGCCACCCCTGGGGCTGTGCCTCCGTAGGACCAGGGTCACAAAACAAGGGATAGGCTGAAATGTATCTTTCAGCAAGTTAGAAAAACTGTAGCCTCCTCCCCAGACCTCTTCCAGGTCAGCCAAGGACGTTCTTTGCTTTATGCATTTGGTGCCCAAGGAAGGCAGCGATGGTACCAGAAGTGGCTGCGAGTGTTTACAAGCAAGTCTGGTGACCAAAGCCCAGTCTCTCCTTCAGGCCTGGTTATAATTTCTCCAAACACTCTTCCAGTCCTCTCTCCCAGTGCTCCCCTGACCCGACTCTATCGTGTCCACTTGCTGTTCCTAGAACATGACCTGGGCTGTCCTACCCCTGAGCATACCACACCTGATGCCCAGAATCCTTTGTGCCCGTCTGCTCCCATCTCCAGTGAGTCTGATCCTACCCAGTCGTTAAGGTCCAGCCCCACTGCTTCCTTCTCCAGGAAGCTCTCCTCAGTCCCGCTGCACTGGAAGTGACTGCACCTCCTCAGGCATTAGGTAGTCTCTACCTTGTGTGTGTCTGAGACTTAGGTCCCTCTTAGACTGTGAGCTCCTTAAGCTTAGGAGGGCCTGATCTGGGTTACTGATTTGTTCATTCAGATGTTAAAGTCCTTTCCATGATTCAGGCACTGGCTGCTTTCATGGAGCTTAAGGTCCAGCTGTCTTCCCTGCAGCCCCAGCATAGTGCCCAGCACAGAGTGGGTGGGCACCCAGCAAGTGCATACTGCCCTTCTCCCGTGGAGGAATCCCCTCCACAACCTTCACTTTTTCCTCCAGCCAGGAGACAGTATAGGGATATGCAGAGATTGCAAGTGAGTGGCTCACAAACTGCCTCTAGCCTACAAATATATTTCGTTTTGGCCTGTATAGTGTTTTAAAATTTTGAATTAATTGCTAACATTTCAAGAATGGGAAAATTTTCTTAAAAATATGGATTTCCTGCCCCTCTTAGAAAGTCAGAAGATCTGGCATCACTGGCCCTGTGGACTGTGGACTGGAATTTGCAAAGTGGCTTCTTCTTTAGAAAGAGTATTCGCTCACCAATTTACCTTAGTCTCCACCACTCACTCTTGTCTGCCTGATGCTGAGACTGTTAGGTGCCATTAATTGTCTCTTCCCTGATTCTTCACTCAGTTGTGTTACCCGTGTGGCCCCTGGTTATTTGGTTTGAGATCTCTGTAGTTAGGGCCGACAGTCATACAGATTCTCATCCTGGTCTTACCATTTACCTTCTGTGTAAGGTTCTGGGCCTCATCTGAAAACGGGGGCTGACAGTACTAACTTCGTGGATGATTAGAAGGATTAAATGAGACAACACGTGTAAAATACTGAGCTTGCGGCTGCCGTGGCGTGTATTGGCGGCGCGGCTGCCGTGGCCTGTATTGGCGGCGCGTGCCCGTCCACTGAGGTCTCCCTTTGTTTGCTTCCAGTGCTACCAGACTGGGCTGATGTCCCGGTATGTCAAGTCCTGGAAAGCAGGAGACACAGCTTTCTGGAGAGGACCCTTCGGAGGCTTCTTCTATAAACCAAACCAGGTCAGTGCCCATGCTGTGTCCTCAGGAGACCCCTGCCAGCTTAGCCTCCAGGACTGTGGTTCTCATGTTTCAAGCCATATAATCTCGCTGTGCCATTCTTCTTGAGCCCAGACCTAATGCCAAGAGTATACTTGGGGCTGGACATGGGAGGAGATGGGATAGGTACTAAGAGACAAAACTGCCTATGTCCCAGAACCATCCATGCCTGAACATTGCTTGGAAAAATTCAGACTAAGTTTGGCATGTAGGGCCCGTACACCAGCTGACTCTCGGATCTCTTTCCAGTTTCACGGGCCATTTACAAGACTATGGAGACCACTCCCTAAGTACACCTTGTGACTTGCTGCTGGGAAGTCCCCTGCCTCCCAGGCCAAGGGTTCTTCCCCTCATCTTCATGGCATGTTCAAGTCCTGCCCTGACACTCCTAGGAAAAAGCAATCATTTCTCATCAATTGGTGCATATAAGAAAACAGTTTGACAGTGTGTGCTGGGGACTTGGGACTTCCTTGTGCCTTAGTTTGCAAAGAATCTGCCTGCAATACAAGAGACCACCTGCAATGCAGGAGACCTGGGTTCGATCCTTGGATCAGGAAGATCCCTTCGAGAAGGAAATGGCAAACCACTCGGTATTCCTGCCTGGGAAGTCCCGTGGACAAAGGAGCCTGGTGGGCCACAGTCCATGGGGTTGCAAAGAGGTGGACTCGACTGAACAATTAAACCACCACTGGGAGTCTTAGGAATCTTCACATCCTTGACCCAGTGCTTCCACTTCTGAAGTGTGTCCTATGGAAAGAATCCAAATGCTGCCTCTTGCACATGTTCATTGCAGCGTATTTATAATAGCGAGAAATTGGAGACAGCTGAACATCCAACAACAGAGCAATTATGTACACTGGGTTACAGGCACTTGATAGACTACTATCCTGGATTTTAAAATTATGTTTATAAATGATGTTGATGCTTATGCTGTAAGGTCATGACCAATACTAAGTAAAATACTGAATACACAACAAGCTAGGAAACTTAAGTTAGATTATACAGAAAAAGTATTTTTTTTTAAAAAAGCAATAAAATGTTAGCAGCTCTGGTTGGTGGAATTATGGGTGATTTTTATTTTCTTCATTATATTTTCCAAATTACCCACAATGAGTACCTATTACCTTTTATAATGAGGAAAACAAAGCAAAACAAATGGAAAAGAGTGAATCATTCTTCCTCTCTATTCTTTTATTTTTAATTGAAGTATAATTGATTTACAATGTTGTGATAGCTTCAGGTATACAGCAGAGTGATTCAGTTATATATACACACACACACATACATTCTTTTTCAGATTCTTTTCCCTTATAGGTTATTACAAAATATTAAGTACAGTTTCCTGTGCTCTACAGTAGGTCGCTGTTGGTTATCTAGTTTATATATGGCTGCTGCTAAGTCGCTTCAGTGTCCGACTCTGTGCGACCCCATGGACTGCAGCCTACCAGGCCCCTCCGTCCATGGGATTTTCCAGGCAAGAGTACTGGAGTGGGTGGCCACTGCCTTCTCCTTTATATATGGCAGTGTATATGTTAATTCCAAACTCCTACTTCATCCCTCGTCTCTTTTCCTCCTTGGTAACCATAAGTTTGTTTTCCTTTTTGGCCATGCCACGCGGCATGCGGATCCCAGTTCCCCCATCAGGGATCAAACTTGCACTTGAAGTGCAGACTCTTAACCACTGGACCCCCAGGGAAGTCCCCACGAGTTTGTTTGCTATGTCTGTGTGTCCATTCTTTTTGTGTAATTTAAAAATAGCTTTTACTGGTATTCTCCTTATTACAAATGTAGTATCTGTTCATTACCCCCCAAAATCTGCAGATATAAAGAAGCTAAAAGAAGAAATATAGAATACCTGCAGGCCATCTTCCCAGACATAACAGTCTTGGCATCCACAGACCCCTCGGGAAAGCCCCACACTTGCTGTCTGGGAGGGCACAGGGCCAGGCTGTGAAGGAAAGGACATGGCGTCTCACGCACCAACGTTTGGCTGCTGAGACTGTGGCTGAGACTTTGCTCTGCTCCTGTGAGGGTGCCAGGGTGCAGGCCAGTCTTGCCACTCTGCAGCCAGCTTCATGGCAGGTGGCTCACGTCAGCCCTGAGACTGGCATGTTAGCATCTGTCTTGCATTTGTTCCACAGACATTCATAGGGGTTCACCCAGGGCCAGGCCAGTGCTGGACCCTGGAGGCCCGGAGATGGGTCAGATGAGCCCTCCTCCAGACGCTCCCAGTCTGATGGGAGACGGGCGCACAGATTGATGATAACAACACAGGGTGAGGAGGGTGTGCAGAAGGCTGTGGGAACACCTGCCCGTGGCTCAGGGGAGGCTCCCCAGAGGAGAGCCTGAGCAGTGATGGGAGAAAGAGGTGACACACGGCAGCCTCCGTGACTGGAGGCTGGGGGAATCGGAGCACAGGCCAGGATGACGGGCCAGCAGTAGGGCTCAGTGAAGGGCAGGAATGTAACTGCATTGGGTCCCAGGCTCCGTACCAGGCACTTGTCATCTCTGTAATCCTCATGCCAGTTCTGAGATAGGTGCTCTTCTGCAGAGGTCTATTTTTTTTTTTTTAAACCAGTGAAGAAAGCAAGGCTCTGAGAAGTGAAAGAACTTGCCCAGATCATAGGGCTGAGGGTTTACCCCGAGATCTGCATGGCTCCTGGTAGTCCAAGAAGCATTCCATGCAGTAGTGTGGTGTGCGGTGGCTATCGCTAAAGCTAGAGGAAACTCGGACTGCACTCACAGAGACCTACAAAGCATAGAGGTGAACACCTCACTGTGCGGGTCAGGCACTAACCTGCACAGCACTGATCTTAAAGAGACCTAGGGCCAGGAAACAGGTTTGGAGAGGGGGAGTTGGTGGAACAGGGGCCCCTTGGGAGCTCACTTTTATTGCTTGGCTCTCTGGGCCAGCACTGTGCCAGGCACTGAGGTATAGTATCTCATTTAGTCTAGAGAAGAGCAGGCTCAGGGTCCAAGCCAGGGCCCTCAGATCTCTGCAAGGTGGCCCTGTGGCAGAGGAAGCAGCCCAGAGGGCAGGGCCGGGGTAGGGGTGGTGGGCAAAGCTTTGGTTGGAGCAGGTTTCAGGTCATTGAGATGAGAAGCCCTCCCTGGCAAGGGGAGTCAGCTTGTAATACAGCAGACTTCTTGGGAAGTAGTGGGCTTGTTGCTCAGTCGCCAAGTCGTGTCTGACTTTTTGCGACCCCACGGACTGCAGCCAGGCTTTCCTGAGCCTCACCATCTCCCAGAGTTTGCCAAAATTCATGTCCATTGAATCAGTGATGCCATCCAACCATCTCATCCTTTGTCACCCTCTTCTCCTTCTGCCTTTAATCTTTCCCAGCATCAGGGTCTTTTCCAATGAGTCAGCTCTTCGCATCAGGTGGCTGAAGGATCCGTCCTTCCGATGAGTATTCAGAGTTGATTTCCTTTAAGATTGATCCAGTGGGCTGCCTATCAGCAGAAGTGTGTAAGCAGAGCCCCTTGGGGATGCTTTAGAAGGCAGCCAGCCATTTGTAGGATGGCTGCACCACTGCTTTTCCTTGCAGCCTCCGGATTCCATGATTTCTGTTCCATAGGCCTCACAAGCTGTAGCTCACAGGCACGGAGGGTTCCCTGGAGGGGGTAGAGAGGGAAGCTCAGATGGGCAGGACACCCCAGAAGGACAGTACCATCCAGTTCAAGCACGCTCAGGAAAAGGCCCCATAGTTGGTAGGTGGAGTAAGACCCCTTCCCAACCCAGCCCTGTCATGTACCGTCTTGTTCCCCAGTACGGGGAGCTCCTCATGCTGGCTGCTGGCACCGGCCTGGCCCCCATGGTGCCCATCCTCCAGAGCATCACAGACAATGCAGAGGACGAGACCTTCATCACCCTGGTCGGCTGCTTCAAGACCTTTGAGGGAATCTACCTGAAAACCTTCCTCCAGGAGCAGGCCCGTTTCTGGAATGTCCGCACCTTCTTTGTCCTCAGCCAGGTGAGCCCAGGGGATGACTTCCGTCCCTGATGGAGACTCTGCTGCCCCCTTGCACCCCTCCCGAGGGCCCGCTGTGGGCTCTCTCACCCGTGCCGTAATAATCATTCTCATCACTGGTGGCAGCCACAGCGTGTGCCTGTGTTATCATGTTCGTCATGCAGGTGAGGAAGCTGACGCTCAGAGGTGAAGGTACCAGCTTGTGTCACGCTGCCAGACGGGGTGAGGCCAGGATCTGAGCCCAAGGCTGTCTGCTTCCAGAGCACCAGCTCTCACCCAGCATGCTTTGCTGCCTGCCTTCCACCCTCCGGCATCCTGCGTTGTGTGGGCAAGGGGCCTGGTGGTGGAAGCAGTGGGCCAGGCACAGACGTCCTCTGGCTGTCATGGCTGATTGAGGCAGGGACATATTTCTAGGTTACCAGTCTCTCAGTGCTCCACCCAGTGCCAGGCACGGAGGAGGCACTCATCCTGTCAACAGCTGGTGGAGTAAACTAGATCCGAGTTCATGGCATTTGTTAGAGTCTTTTCCACATCCCTTTTCCGTGCAAGCCCCATCCACTCTAGCTAGAAATGGCTTTGCTTCCTGAGCCCTCTTCCCTTTGGTTCCCTGTCCCGCCGTTCATTCAAGGGACCCCTCCGGGCCCTCCCTTCAGGGCCACGGCTTGCGGGTGGGGGATGTCTTGCCTCTTACCTCAAGCTAGGCCTTCAGCTGTCTTTGTTTGTGTGCCTTCCCCTAGTCTGTAGCTTCATTTCTCTTTCCTGCACACCCTGGGTTGGGGTCCCCTGCTGGTGTCTCCCCTCCGTTCTCTTGCTCAGGGTCAGCCTCGTTGCCCTGTACTTAGAGTGTCCCTAAAGACTTCCGTGATCCTTGACATTGTGGGTGGGAGGCTGTCAGGAAACCAGAGATCCTGAGGTCCCCAGGAGCCAGAGTCCACAGGCCTGTCTATCAGGAGGAATGCTCAGTGGCCTGATCACCCAGGATGTCATGCTTGGTGAGCGTGAGCAGCGACAGCCATGCCCAAGGTCAGAGATGGAGCAAAGGGCTAGTGGACAGCCAAGGGGAGAGGGGTGAGGGAAGGGCCAGTCCTGCTTAAAAATGAAGATGCCCTGTTCCTGGCCTCCAGGGGCTCACCTGTATATGTGGAGGCAGCCACAGAGACGGCTGACAAGGGCTTCCCTTCATCCAGCACTTTCTCTGTGCCTGGCACTGTTCTAAGCACTGTATGTGTATTAACTCATATAGCCCCCACCAAAATCTTTGGAGGCTTGTACTGCCATCGTGGCCTTTTAATGAATGTGGAAACCGAGGCACAGAGAGGTTAAGAACCTTGCCCAAGGTAACACAGCAAGTTGGTGGAGAAGCCATGGTTTTATTGCTTGCTGGTATAAAACAGCACAGGGAGAGGTGCTGTGGAGTGTGTTCAGGGTGCTGGCAGCAAGCAGAGAGGGCTTCACAGAGCAGATGGCATTTGAGCCTGGGCTTGAGGGCAGAGTTAAAGTTCACCAGCAATACGGGACCTCCTACCTTGGGCCAGGGTTTTGATGATGCCGGTGCCCTGGGGTTGGGCAGGCGAGTCGGCTGGCTGTCAATAGCAAGGGCAGGTGGGGGAGGATGGAGTGAGAGGCACCTCCTCCCTGTCCGTGCTCCCTCCACTCCAGTTGCTGCCTGGGCCATAGTGACAGCATCGTCAAGGGTCTCCCTGTTCAGGCCACTTCTTGCCTATTTGTCTTTGATCCTGTCTCTGGAAGGTCAGCTCTGACCACATCGCTGCCCCGCTTCCTGCCCTTCCCTGGCTCCCCACGGCTCTCAGGACTGTGTGCCAGCCCTCTGCAGCCTCGCACCCTGGCCCTTCTCCATCCACTGCACGCTGCATTTGGCGTCACTGGTCTGCCTGTGGTCGCGAGTGCTCCATGCTTTTCTGCCTTTGCTCATGCTGTTCCCCCACAGGGAGCACTTTTTCCCACTTCTTAAGCTAACGCCCACTCATCCCTCACATCTCTCTGCAGAGGTGTAATTCCATCCTGGGAGCTTCCCTGAGCCTCCCGGCTGGTGTAGGTGTTTCTGCTGTCACGGCCCAGGCTCTCCTTCACCCACCCCGCTGCATCTTCATTGTTGAGGGTCCCCCTCCCAACTTGAGCAGCAACCAGACCCCATGTATCTCTTGGTGTACAGTCAGGGTGAGCCGCACTGCATGAACTGGTCAGGGAGGAAGGGGGGATTGGGCAGTGGGAAGGAGGGGCAAGGCCAGTGGGCCCTGCTGGTTCCTGCCCTCGAGGGGGCCTGTTGGGCAGGTCAGAGCACAAAGGGCACACGAGAAGATGCAGATCATCAGAGAGGATCCACTGTGAGCAGCACAGCACTGTCCTCAGAGGCCCTCGGGGTCTGATGGGCTCTGAATGTGCCTGGGATTCTAGGCCTGCTCTCATGGAGCCTCTTTCAGGGTTTCTCAATCACCCCGCGCTCATCACTCATCACAGTAGCTCAGAGAGGTCATGGTCACTCACCAGAAATTGGTGGCAAAGCTTGCATTCCAACCGCAACAGCGCTGTCTCCATCCTGTCTCGCAGCTTGGCTCTAGGAATGAGAGGTTCACCTCAATAGCATCTGCAGAGGTGACAGCCCTATTCTGCTGGGGTTTTATTTGTTTTGGATGCTGGTTACATGGCTTCTTCTCTTTCCTCAAAATTCTCCAAACTGTCAATACATATACAATATATGACATATGTATACATACGTTATACTTCAAGAAAATGTTTACTTAAAAGAAATTTTTCCAAGTCAGCTGGTAGTGGAGATTTTCTTTTGTAACCTTGGGGATGAAAGTCACAAGCTAAGGTTAGAGGAGCATAACGAGAAAGAGCCTGGGGCCTCATACACCCCCAGAATACTTCTCTAGCCTTCCCGTGTGAGAGAAATAAACACCTCTCTTGGTTAAGGCAGCCTGGGATCACTGATATACAGCCAGATGAGGCCAGGAGCCCTGTCTGCCTGGAGCAGCTGTCCTGTCCCCATTGCCTAGCACAGGGCCGGGCACAGTCCACTCAGTGAGTTCAGTTGCTCAGTCGTGTCCGACTCTTTGTGACCCCATGGACTGCAGCACCCCAGGCTTCCCTGTCCATCACCAACTCCCAGAGCTTGCTCAAACTCATGTCCATCGAGTCCACTCAGTAGACATTGGTTAACTCAACAAGTGAATTGAAGACTTAAATGCACAAAAGTTATGCTCTGAGAGTGATGGTGATAAATAATCTTGTAAAGATGCTGGGAGACCCACAGTCGTGGTGAGAAAACATTCCCCCCAGAGTGTCGGGGACAGCAGCCCCTTGGAGGCCGTGGAAATGATGGGACCCACGGTCTGATCCCACTGCTGCCCCACCTCATCGTGTGTCCCAGGGACATCCCTCCTCCTCCCTGTGCCTCACCTGTGCCTACTGGCCCACAGACTTCTGTGAGGGTGACCTGAGTCCCTGTGGAAGGAAGTACCTGGCCTGTGGTGGGGCTGGGAGAAGCTTGCTTCCCCCCATCCCCACTGGCTCAGGTTCCTCATTTGGCAGAGAGGAGCTGACTGTGTAAACTCTGAGGACGCCCAGGAATCACCCCCACTGTCTCTCATCCACCCAGGAGAACTCTCTGGAGCAGCTTCCCTGGAGTTACCGGGACAGGACCCGCTTTGGCCGCCTGGACCGGGACCTGCTTGAAGAGCTGGTCGGCTCCTGTCGGAGAAAGCCATTCGCCCTGGTCTGTGGATCAGCTGAGTTTACCAAGGACATGGCTGGGTACTTGCTGCACGCAGGCCTGGCTGAGGACTCCTACTTCCTCTTCTAGGCCTGGCCTCGCTTCTAAAGCTCAGGCTTGGGGCCCGGCACTGGGAAGCAGGAAGGAACACAGACTGGAATCCGAAGACATGAATGGGAGACTGCTGTTGGTGCTCCAGGTGACCTGGGACAAATATCTTTGCCTCTGCAGACCTCCATTTCTCATCCATCCCACGAGGTCACTGACGCTCCGACAGGCATCTTGCTGGGAGGATAGAGGATGGGGCTGTAGGAGTCCTGAACAGGAAAGTATACAGTGGGCAGTCAGGGAGGACTTCCTGGAAGGAGCCAGGTCCTGGCTGAGTAGGAATTGGCAGGAGGAGGACTGGGAGGGGCTTTTCTGATTCCTCAGCCAAAGCCTACTTTCCCTGGAGTCTGTGTATCTCTTGTGGCCTCCGGGCCATCTCAGAGGAGGTGCTCACCAACTGTTTAGGGAATGACTGCAGGGGAGGCTGGAGGAAGAACTTGCTGTCTGGGCCTCTAGTGCTGTGAGCCTGACACAATGAAGGTCGAGGCTTCTTTGACCTGACCACATCTCAGAGCAAGGTGGGGCCCTAGTCTACCTTTCTTTTGGCCCCAGGCCTTTCCTGCTGCACAGGGCTTCCCTCTCAGTCTCCCTTTCCTGGATGGAGAGCCCAGCCCAGAGTCCTTTCCCTGGCAAAAGAGGTACGGAAGGAAGCTAATGCCCCTCCCTCCTGCAGGCAGCCAGCTCAGGCAGCCAGCTCAGCCCCAGCCTGCAGCTCAGCACCCTGGTGACGGTTGCTATGGAGATCTAAAGATAGAGCAGGAGTCGGGAGACCTGGGTCCCTCTCCCTGCTCTGCCCATTGAGCTGCTGCTGTTCCCACCCCTCTACACGCCACCTGCTCCATCCTGCACAGGGGATGCCCTCCCCAGGGAACCCAGTGCTCCTGGGCAGCACACTGCAGTTAATGAATTCTGCTTTTTTGCAGCCTGTGCTCCTGTCTGCTGCACCAGCTCCGGCTGGCTACAGGCAGTCCCAGAACTGGAATATTCAGCCATGGAATCTCGGAATCAAAGGACCATAAAATCGTAGAGTTAGAATTTTGCAGTCATAAAATCACAGTCCTCATCACATGAGTGTGTGCGTGCTAAGTCACTTCAGTCTTGTCTGACTGTTTGCCCGCCAGGCTCCTCTATCCCTGGAATTCTCTGGGCAAGAATAGTAGAATGGGTTGCCATACTCTCCTCCAGGGGATCTTCCCGACCCAGGGCTTGAACCCACCCATGCCACCTACATTGGCAGGCAAATTCTTTACCACTAGCACCACCTCGGAAGCCCAGTCCTCATCATATCAGAGGTTAAAGCTCAGGAGTCCAGAAAGTATCTCATCTATCAGACTCATTGTATCAATGCAGAAACCAGGGCCCAGAGAGGCCATGTGATCTGCCCAATATAAAACAGTTCACGGCGGGGCCATTGTCAGAAGCCAGATTTATGTCAGCCCTGTCCACAGATTCTGTACCAGTGGTTTTTTAGACTAGACTCTTTAGGATAGCATAGTTCCTGGCATGGCAGCCGTGAAGGAATGGCAGCTGAGTGGAATCCCCAGGACCCCCTCCAACCAGAGCAGTTCTGTTTTTATCCCATTTATATCTTGGGGCTTGGAGTCATTTTCATTTGTGAAATAGAGTTTTCCTGCACTGCCCAAAAAGTTGCAACAAAACTCTGTGCTGTGCCATGTTCAGTAAATAAGGACAGGCCATCGTGGGGTGGTCCCAAAGGTTTCAAACCAAGTTTCACAGACAGCATTCCATGGTCAAATAGATGTGGGGAATACAGCCTGTGGCCTTTGCCAGCAATTATGTGCATGTAAGCATGTGAGCATAATAAAGGATCTGAAAAGTCCAGTGGTGAAGAAAGGTTTTTCGTTTTAACCAGGGTTTCCCAGGCTTCTTAAACTAGAGAACATTTTGAGACCAGCCTTCCAAGGACTGAGCTTCAGGGAATCCTGGTCTGTTGCAAAGCCTCTTTTCAGCCTAGGGTAAGGAGAAGGCCCTTCTCTGAACAGCCGAGGTCCCTGACAGGAACTGTGACCTCATTCTGCCTCTGCTGTGCCTCGAGCGAGGCACTTTTCCTTTCTCAGGGTCTCTCAGTCCGGACGTCTTCGTCCACCTTTTCCTCTCCCTCAGTTGGTATGTCCTATTGAGTCTACTCACAAATACTCCTGGAGGGCCGGTTGGGAGCCAGACTCTGTTTGAGGCACTGAGGGGAGAGCAGTGAACAAGGCGAGGGCAGTTCTGGGAAGCTCCATCATGGAGCTTACAGTATGACAAGGAAGACAGGAATTAAAGCTGTAATTCTCAAAGAGATGAGTGTGCTCAAATGGGAAGTACAGAGCGCCAGGAGAATGGCTGGCTTAGGCTAGCCTGGGGGGGCTAAGACACACCAGTGTGCTGAGGGTGGAGGCCGCTCACCATTGTTATGGATGGCCGGGGGTCCCCACCTAAGGAGTGAGGGGTCTGGGGCAGTTCTTGTAGGTCTGACTTTGTCCCATGTTAGGTATTTGATGTGTAGATATTACCACCCAGTGATAGCCGACGACCCCTCTTGTCTTAGGATGTGTCGCCCCTTCCCCTCCTTCCATGTGGGATCTGTGTGGTCTGGATGCTGGTGGGGCTTCTTATCCTGGGACACTGGTGAGGACCCAGCCACGTCCTTGCTGCCATGATACTGAAGGGCTCATATCATCCAGAAGTTGAGAGCTGGTGGCTGGGTCCTGTGCCTCGAAAGCTGATAAGTGAGCCCAAGATAAAGACTCATCGGGGTGTATGAGCACAGACCTCTTTGAATCACGATGAGGTGCCCATCGGCTGGCCCCCTCCTCCCGTCTGTCCTGATAATGCTGTCACAGGGTGATGTGACAAAATCAGTGGCTGCCTTGGTTCTGCCCTCGTCGTGTTTTACTGCACCCTTGCAGCATTCGCATCCTCAGTCTTCAGCCTCTTGCCTCTCCCCCATACTCCTTCCTCACTGCAACCAGACCCTTTTTTAATTTTTAAAAATTTTTGCCCACACTGCACAGCATGTGGGATCTTAGTTCCCTGACCAAGGATCAAACCCACGTGCCCTGTATTAGAAGCATGGTATCTTAACCCTCTGGACTACCAGAGGACCTCCTGAAGTGTAGGAGACATCGTTGAGTGGAAGTACAGTGGTGTACAGCAGCTCTCCAAAGCTTACCTAGACTGTTTCTAACACACAGAATCTATCATTCCCTTGCTTAAAATCCATCAGTGGCTGCCTATTACTCAGGGTGTGGTGTCTGGGCTCTGCTTACCTCTCCAGGCTTCCCTGATAGCTCCGTGAAGAATCCACCTGCAATGCAGGAGACCCCGGTTTGATTCCTGGGTTGTGAAGGTCTGCTGGCAAAGGGATAGGCTACCCACTTCAGTATGCTTGGGTTTCCTTTGTGGCTCAGCTGGTAAAGAATCCACCTGCAAGTAGGGAGACTTGAGTTTGATCCCTGGGTTGGGAAGATCCCCTGGAGGAGGGAAAGATGACCCACTGCAGTATTCTAGCCTGGAGAATTTAGAGTCAGACACAACTGAGCAACTTTCACTTACTTATTTACTTACCCGTCTGGGCTTATTTGATCTTGCTGCCACTCCCCCACCCCCAACTCTTATGTTCCCTTACGCCCTTCAATCCCTTCACATCTACTGCTCCTTCTGCCCAAGCCAGCCTTCCATCCTCCCATCTTCCATTCACTTTGCCTCCCTGTCTTTAGAGGGCCGAGTTTAGTGTCACACCCTCTCTGAAGCCGTACCTGCCTCTGCACCCTGGGCTAGATTACTGAGCAGAGTCTTGTGTGTTCTTCTCTTGCTGCACTCATCAAACTGTCTCTTCTGCGTGTGAGCACGTTGGGAGCCGTCCCTGTTTGCTGTGTCCCCAGATGGAAGGGTGCTCAGTACATCCTGGATGTCAAACATGCGAATAATAAACAGCTAACACTCATGGAGTCCTCTGTTGTTGTTCAGTCACTAAGTCGTGTCCGACTCTTTGTGATCCCATGGACTACGGCACGCCAGGCTTCTCTGTCCTTCACTCTCTCCTGGAGTTTGCTCAAACTCATGTCCATTGAGTTGGTGATGCCATCCAACCGTCTCATCCTCTGTTACCCCCTTCTCCTCCTGCCCTTGATCTTTCCCAGCATCAAGGTCTTTTCCAATGAGTTGGCTCTTCACATCAGGTGGCCAAAGGATTGGAGCTTCCTCTTCAGCATCAGTCTTTCCAGGGTTGATTTCCTATAGGATTAGCTTGTTTGATCTTGAAGTCGAAGTGACTCTCAAGAGTCTTCTCCAGCACCACAATTCAAAAGCATCAATTCTTTGGTGCTCAGCCTTCTTTGTGGTCCAGTTCTTAACATGCATACATGACTACCGGAAAAACCATAGCTTTGTCTATACAGACCTTTGTTGGCACCATGACGTCTCTGCTTTTTAGTATGCTGTCTAGGTTTGTCATAGCTTTTCTTCCAAGGAGTAAGTGTCTTAATTTTGTGGCTGCAGTCACCATCTGCAGTGATTTTGGAGCCCAAGAAAATAAAATTTGTCACCGTTTCCACTTTTTCTCCATCTATTTGCCATAAAGTGATGGGACCGGATGCCATGATCTTAGTTTTTTGAATGTTGATTTTTAAGCTAGCTTTTTCATGCTCCTCTTTCACCGTCATCCAGAGGCTCTTTAGTTCTTCATTTTCTGCCATTAGAGTGGTATCATCTGCATATCTGAGATTGTTGGTATTTCTCCTGGCAGTCTTGATTCCAGCTTGTGATTCATCCAGCCCTGCATTTCTTATGATGTACTCTGCATATAAGTTAAATAAGCAGGGTGACAATATAAAGCCTTGACGTACTTCTTTGCCAATTTTGAATCAGTCTGTTGTTCCATGTCTGGTTCCAGCTGTTGTTTCTTGACCAGCATATTGATTTCTCAAGAGGCAGGTAAGGTGGTCTGGTATTCCCTTCTCTTTAAGAATTTTCCACAGTTTGTTGTGATCCACACAGTCAAAGGCTTTCATGTAGTCAATGAAGCAGAAGTAGATGTTTTTCTGGAATTCCCTTACTTTTTCTATGATCCATGGATATTGGCAATTTGATCTCTGGTTCCTCCTGCCTTTTCTAAATCCAGCTTGTATATCTGGAAGTTCTTGGTTTACATACTGTTGAAGCCTGGCTTGAAGGATTTTGAGCATTACCTTACTAACATGTGGAGTCCTGTAGAGGTTGCAGAATGCTTTTCACCTACACTGAAGCATGCAGTCATCACCGAATATGTGCTATTTTATTACCCCAGGATACTGATGAGGAAACTAAGCTTCTGAGACATTAACCAATTCTCCACGGTCATGCAGGGGTATGTGCTGCAGTTGTTATACAGGTTGTATGTGGTGTGGGTGCACAGGAGATGTGTATAAAGATATCACTGCTGTGCTGCTTGAAACCTCAAGAATGAAAATATGTTCATCAGTAAGAAAATGGAGAAACGAAGTGCTCTTTGTAGATACATACAGTGGAAAACCATACGGCAGCTACAGTGAGGGAGCTAGATTTATGTGTATCAACATAGACTAAATTCTAAAAACAGAGTGAAAAGCAAATTGTAAAAGGAAGGGTAGAATAAGATACCCATATTTGAACAGTTTAAAAACACAAAATAGGGACTTCCCTGTGGTCCAGTGGCTAAGGCTGTGAACTCCCAATGCAGGGGGCGCGGGTTCGTTGATCAGGGAACTAGATCCCACAAGCCACAACTAAGGATCCTGCACGCACAACTAAAAAGATCTCCCACGCTGCAGCGGAGATCGAAGATCCTGTGTGTGCCAACCAGGACCCAGTGCAGCCAAATAACTTTTTTTTTTTTAATTAAAGCACAAAATAATACCAAATGCTCAGGAAGGAGATTCACCAATTTCAAGGCTAGTGGTGACCTCTTGACAGAAAGAAGAGAAGGAGGTGGGATGAAGTGAGAACTTTTATCTCTATCACTTCACTAGAAAAATACTTGAAATGAATACAGCAAAGTGTTCATCTGGTAAATCTAGGTGGTGGGTTCACCGTTGTCTGCTTTATTAATGTTCTACCTTTTTCTGTGTTTGAAATATTTCTATAATTAGAGAACTTTTAAAAATAAGATTAAATATGCCATCAAAGTGCTTCAGAAACTAAAGGCTTGAAAACATTCGCCGCTTCTCTCCCACCTCAGGGTAAGCTGGGCCCTCTATGCCTTCAAGCTTTCCATTCTTTCATTTGAAACTATCGTGAGCACCTACCCTGTGCCCTGGTCTAGTTGTTGTTGTTGTTCGGTCACTCAGTCGTGTCCAACTCTTTTGCGACCCCAAGAACTATAGCCCACCAGGCTCCTCTTTCCATGGGATTTGCCAGGCAAGAATTCTAGAGTGAGTTGCCATTTCCTTCTCGATGGAATATTCTTAACCCAGGGAAAGTGAAGTGAAAGTGAAAGTCCCTCAGCCGTGTCGAATTTGTGACCCCACGGACTATACAGTCCATGGAATTCTCAGGCCAGAATACTGGAGTGGGTAGCCTTTCCCTTCTCCAGGGGATCTTCCCAACCCAGGGATCAAACCCAGGTCTCCAGCATTACAGGCCGACTCTTTACCAGCTGAGCCACAGGGAAGCCCTGGTCTAGACAACAGTAAATAGTGTAAACAGTGCCCAGCACCCACGTACATGCCCCTCCACTTGTCCCTCCTTTCCTCGTAAACCCAAACCAGAGTGACTTTCCAGGCATCACAGTTTTGGACTCTTTCCCTGCCCCCCCCACCCCCCCCTTTTTTTTTTTTTTTACTGTATTTTGTTTTCCTTTTTAAGTGAGGCAGACCAAGGTTCAGATCTCTTACTGATTCTGCAAGTATCCAGGGCAAGTAACTTGTCCTGTCTGGGCCTCAGTCTACTCACCTGTAAAGTGGGGTGGTACCGTGGTCTCCCAGGGCCGTGTGAAGATGAGGGAACACACGTGATGCCCAAGCACAGCTCCTGGCCCGGAGCGGGTGTGAGAACCACTCCCCTGCCTTTCCTCTTCCCAGAGGCCCTCCCCCGCAGCGCCTGGCTCATGCTGGCCTCTGCACAACAGCACTTATTCTCAAACTTTTCAGTTTCAGGAACTCCCCTTTTTATTATTTTCCCCATGCTTTGGAAGATTTTGATCCCAAATTGCATGTATTAAGTCATTATTAATTTATTTCCCATTTTTTATTAATCAAAGACATAGATAGCTGCCCCTCAGAGCTTCTGATCTATACAGCCCTCTGGGAGCTGCACATGGCTAACATAATTCCAGCCAGAGGCAAAGGAGTCAGCAGTGTGTGTGGTCTGGGTGGCCTGAGGAGGGCCCATGTAGTGGCACGGTGTTCATTTCCTTTTAGCTAAGAGCTGTGGAAGCAGCCTGCCTTGCGTGGGTGGATCTGCTTTCCCAGGTCACTGACCGATGGGCTGGGGGCTGAGTCTTCCCTGTGAGGCTTGAGTCCAGGGCCCCACACAAGTCCCGGACCCCTCATCTGTTTGACTCACTCCAAATAGATGGCGTGCACCAGCGCCACCCAGAAGAGCGTGGGGTTCGTGTAGTGTGTGTGTGTGTGTGTGTGTGTGTGTGTGTGTGTTAGTCACTCAGTTGTGTCTGACTCTTTGCGACCCCACAAACTGTAACCCACCAGGCTCCTCTGTCCATGGGACTCTCCAGGCAAGAATACTGAAGTGGATTGCCATTCCCTTCTCCAGAAGATCTTCCCAACCTAGGAATCGAACCCTGGTTTGACTCACTCCAAATAAATAGCGTGTACCAGCGCCATGCAGAAGAGCATGGGGTTCACATAGTGGGAGGTGGCAAAGCTGTCTGCATGTGGGTTCCACAGGCACCTGCTGGAGACCACCACGCTGACCTGCCCCTTGCCCCCAGTGCTGACGGAGCACACCAGCCTGTAGTGGGGCAGGGTGACAGCCCTGACCAGGTCCCGGATCTCGGCACTCAGCACTGCGGCCAGGTGGGCACATGGGGCCGGGTGGTAGGCCACACCAGCCAGCTTGCAGGGCAGGTGAGCCTGCATTAGCTCCTGCGCCCAGACCCAGGGGAACTTCACCTGCAACCTGGCTGCCCCCAGGGGAACCTGGAGGGAGGGGAGGAGGCGGGTGACGGTGGGGAGTGTTTGCAACAGAGAACATGTAGAGTTGGGGCTCAAAGCCTAATATGTTGAGCACAGACCCTGAGTCAGAGCAGAGGAATGGACAGACCATGGAACATAAGGACACAGGAAGATAACTTACAACTCTGTAGTCCTGAGCTTCCAAGGGGCTCAGCCTGCGATAGGTGGCCTAACACCCAGGGTCCTGACTCCACTCCAGCTCCCTGCGTCCCCAAGGCCCTGGCCCACACCTGCTCCTGGATGATGCTGACAGGCCAGTGGCGGTTTGACTGGAGCCATGACTGTGTTCTCGAAGACGTCCGATTCTGGAAAAGTGAGAATGAGCCTGGAGGTAAGCAACGCTTGCTGAAGGTCTCCTGAGCGCCAAGTTTAGTCGTCTGTTTCGGGCTGCGTTTGCCCCAAAGCAGACTCTGAATGAGGATGTGGGTGCAAGAAGTTTACATGGGTGGGAATTAGGGAAGCGTGGCGAGGGAGGGCGAGGAGAGCCAGCACACGTGTTAACAGGCAGGCTTCCTCCTGCACAGCTGGGGCCCATCCTCGGGGGTCCCACCATCAACTGCGGAAGGCACTCAGCACTATCTACTCCTGGGGGTGAGGGAGCTGGGTGCTTATCTACCAGCACCCAGTGTCTCTCTAAGGGCTGAGGCTTGTTCCCAGGGCACCAGCTCCCAGCGCTTGTGGCCTCCCGGGTGTGGGCTCGGGCCCGGCAGCCAGAGAAGCCCTCAGGCAGAGACATGCAGGAAGCCCGGTGTGTGTCCCTCCAGGTGGGCCGGGGTGACGGAAGTGGCAATCAACAGTGTCCACCAGGCTATCTCACTTAATTCTCACAATCTTGAGAGCTGTAGCTTTCCTGTTTTATAGGCAAAGGAATGGATGCTCTCGGGGTGGAACAGCTGGCAGAGAAAGTGATGTGGCCTGAGGGCAGCCTCTGTAGTGTGCCCTCCCCCACCACCCCACCACCCCAGCAGCACAGCACCTAGACAGGGAGTGTTGAAGCGACATTTGTTGGATGAGCTGGTGGATGCCACACGACCTTGGGCTAGCCACTGCTCTTCTGTAAAATGAAGATGGGATCTCGTTTCCTCCCGGGGCTGCTTTGAGGAGTAAAGGAATTGCCCCAGTGCCCAGCACTGGGCTTGGCCCACCGTCAGGTCTCTGAGCCTTACTTTCTTTTCTCCTCTGAGGGCAGGAGGGGTCACTACTAAGAGGTGAATCTTCATGCCCTGCTCAGTGGTTCCAGAAAAATCTCCAGAACATCCCTACTGGCTCCACCCAACCAGACCTGAAGCCTGTCCAAGTCCCCCGCCCCCCACCACCACACCCATGTTAATAAAGCAGTAGCCTGCCTCGCCTCCCTGTTAGTCCAGAGAATACTCTCTCCCTCGATCTCTCAGTCTCTGTCTCTGACTCACATTTTCAGCCTCTCCTTAACCTTCCTCATCTACCATCACTCCCCAGTCTGCTGCCATCTGGTACCTGCCCCACCTGCGCCCTATGGGCTCTACAAGGTCCCTGGCATCCAGAGATCATTTTTCAGCTGCATTTGAGGCTGTTGTCAATTCCCCCCTTTCTGACCCTCAATTTCCTCAATGGCAAAATGCGTCCTACTTCGCTAATTAACTCCTTCATTCATGTGTTCAGCAAACATTCCTGGACACCCCCCTGTGTGCAGGCTGGGTCCTTGAGGACCCTGACTTTGGGGGTGTCCACAATCTCTGGGCTAGGGGGTTAGGGAGCAGATGCCATTATAACAAATGTGAAAGAGCTTGGCACACTGCCTGGTATAGAGTGGACACTCAGCAAGTGCTGGGCTCTATCTTGTCTTTCTGTCTTCCGGGCCTCAGTTTCCACAGCCAGAAAATGGGTATGAGGAGGTTGAACTTGCTCTTTGAAGTCCCCTCCCCAGCTCTGATGGCCCAAGGCCCTGCTCCCACCCCCTCCTCCAGTTGGAGCCCTTCCCTCTCACCTTGAGCTCCTGAGTTAGCCTGCGAACAGCCAGGAGGCCTTGGAAGCTGAGCCTGGCAGCTCCTGCGCTGGACTTTCTGAAGCTTGGCTGGCCGCCTTTCTTGATGGAGGACCTGATGAGGGAGTGCTGCTCCCCTGACCAGGATGGCCAGGGACCTGAAACACAGGTGGGCAGAGGAGGCAGGAGGGACCAGGGCTCCCAGTAAAGAAGGCAAGAGCAGCTTTGGCCCCCAGCTCTGCCATTCCAGGCATCTACAGCCCTGTGTCCCCAGTCTGCATTGAGCTCAGACCTCTTCTTCCCCCCTGCAAGTGGCCTTCCTTGTGGGTAGAATAAGTGTCACGGTAAGAACAGCCTTTTGAACTAATCAGGTGTAAGCTCAAGTCTCAGCACTACCATTTCTTGGCTGAGTCATCTTGGGCAAATCTCTCTTCTCTGAACTTCAGTCTCCTCATGTGTGAACTAGCAGTGCTTGCTTTCCTTGTCTCAGCTTACATTTATGTGCACATGTGCTCAGTCACTTCAGCCGTGTCGACTCTTTGTGACTTTATGGACTGTAGCCCACCAGGCTCCTCTGTCCATGGGATTTCCCAGGCAAGAATACTGGAGTGGGTTGCCATGTTCTTCTCTAGGGGCTCTTCCCGACCCAGGGATCAAACCCGCATTTCCTGCATTACAAGCAGATTCTTTACTGACTGAGCCACAGGGAAGCCCTTCAACTGATGTTTACTGAGCACTTAATCTGCGCAATGGGCTGAAAAACACAGATCTCTGCCACTCCCAGTGGTCGTGTGCTGGTGGGAAGACAGTAAACAGCAATACTGCCCTGCTAAGGGGTGTTTGAAATGGGGACACTAATACCTCCTCCCTGAACTCTGAGAATTGAGTGGGATGAAATGCACAAAGTAGGGTGCCTGGGCCTGGCACCTGGTAGGTGCTCAACAAACGCTTGTTGAATAAGTGAACAAATACAAGCAGTTCTCTCTGAGCCCTGATTACTAAGTGGTAAAAAGGAGCTGGTCATCCATACTTTGTGAGGTTGTTATAAAGATTTTTAACTTTGTTGAAATGAGTGAATTTACATGAATAAAATAGAATAGACCCATGTAAAGTGCTCAACCCAGTGCCCAGCTCAAGGCCTGGTGGCTCCAGTTATCATTCATCCACACGGAAACATGCTGCCCGTGCTGTGCACAGCGCTTCACAGTTTACAAAGCCCTGTGGCATCTTACGTGTGGGCTTCACAGCAGCCCAGGGAGGTCGGGCAGGATTAACCCCCGTGGCACATGTGGAAACTGAGGCTCGGTGGTGGCGGTGGGGAAGTGAATGACTTGCCCAAAGTTACACAGGCTGTCAGATGTGAAACATGGGTCCAAACCCAGGGAGTTTCAAACCCAAACCTGTCACTCTTTCCACTAAACCAAGCATAGCAGCAGTGATCCAGCACCGCTGAGGGCGAGCAGCCCCCAGAGTGGGGGGGGCATTCTCTGCCTGATCCCCCAGACCTCTGGGTGTCCCAGGATTGAGGGTGCCCACACTGCACAGTCCCAGCTCCAGGCAGGCCCCTTCCGGGCTGGGCCCTGGCTTCCTGTCTACGATGTGGGTCAGTATCCCTCCCAGGCAGGAAGAGCCCAGAGCTGGGTGGGGCCTACAAAGGGCGGCGATCTAGGCCCCCTTCTCACTTTCCTCCCAGAATCCACGGAGTCAGAGGCTGAGAAGGTCACACCCTTGTCCAGGGTCTCCCTAGAAACCTCATCTTTGGTGCATCTGGTCTTCTGCGTTGTCATTCCCGGGCTGTGGCCCTTGCACTTAGCCTTTGGGAACGAGGACAGGGCAGCAAGACTATGAGAGAAAACAGAGACACGGGGAGAGGAGGCGGGGCTGTGTCTTCCTCCTCTGGGCAAAGTCCCAGCCCTGGGCTGGTGTGTGGCTCCCAGGGGCGTGGGAAGCCAGCAAGTCCCCAGGGGTCCCCTTCTGCTATCCCGGGACCCCACTCCAGCTCCCCACCAGCCCCAGCTCTGCAGGGGCCTGCCTCCTCGTGCCTCCCTGCTTTCAGCTTTCCACTTTCCTCCTGAGTTCTCTGTCTGCATTCCGGCCCCTTTCTCATTCCCCTCTGGCATCTTACACACTCGCTCACACTGTGCTGACCTGTGGCTTTCAGTCAGACCCAGCAGAGGAAGTCTGGGGTGTGAGGAGTAAAGGTGTGGGTGTGCCCCGAACGTCCTTACCTCCCGACCCCTGCCCCCCGGGAACCCAGACTCCTGGGAAGCTCCCCTGAGTCCTCAGGGTCCTGGTCAAGAGAGAGATGTGGCTCCCCAGGGCCCAGTCAGGAATCCCAGGGCGGGCGCAGCCTCTCTGCCCTCTGCCGCACCCTCCTTTGTCGGCCCAGACCTCTGGGAAAGGGCGGCATAAGGCAGTGCTCTTGCTATCCCCTGGGCTCCGTCCCTGTACCCGGGGTGGAGGGGCAGACTCGGGCTTGAAAACAAAACAGGCTTAGGGAGGAGCCCCAGACATGGACAGGCACACCAGATCCGTGGGAGCAAAGGTACTCAGAGCTGTGTGCACACCTAGAGGGACAGGTTTACACTAACACACTGACCTGTGCACTAGCGGACAGCTGTGTACCCACGAAAATAGCCGTGCACTTACAAGTGTGTATCTGTGAAGAGGTGTGTGTCCCCTGAGAGTGTCACACACACCCACAGCTGTGACATTTGCACTCAAGACACACGTACGCACCCAGGGAGGGGCATTCCCTTGGAAATGTGTAACATCCAGGGAGAGAGCCGGGTACACGCAGGTCTAGGTGGATAACCGCAGTCATAGCGAGGGACACGTGCCTACACAGGTGTGTGGGGTTCAAGTGTACACAGAGATGTGTGCAAAGGAACAGGTGTGAGTGCACAGCACTGGGTGTCATCACAAAGGGCGTTTTCACACTCAGCAATGGACAGTCACCCAGAGAGAGACCAACATACATGGTGCCCAATGCCCAGACACCAAGGTGAGTTCATGAGCCCAAGGAAGCAGTCTGAGCAGATGGTGACACAGGGCACCCCGAGGTGGACACGTGTGCGGTGACAGAAGCAGCACGGCGGCGCCCCCCACTGGACATACAGAGACCCTCAGGGACAGCTCCGCGCCCACTGGCTCCAAGGGGCTGCAGGGCCGGTGGCAGAAAGGAGCGTCCTCTCCACGCCAAGACACCCCCTGGAAGTTTGAGTGGGTCCTCAGGGTTCTGCTGTGGGAATCTTCCCAGCGAGGTGCTGCAAGGCCCCGGATACCCAGGGTGACAGTCCCGTGGGAGGTATAGAACTCCCGAGTGACCGAGGCAGGGTGGCAGCGGGCGGCCTTTGTTCCTTCCCCATCTTATCCCCTGGGGACTGGGAGAGCACAGAGGCCAGGCTGCTGACTGGAGGGAGGGGCAGCCAGGCGGGGGAGACCCCACTCAGAGGTGACCTCAGGAGGGAAGGGTTAGAAAGGCGTGGGTGTGCCCTGGGAGCTGTGCAGCCTTTGGCACTCACACAGACATACGGGAAGACATGCATTCCCAGCTCACTGAATGCTGGCATGCTCCCGGTCCCCAGCGGGTCCCCGCCCATCCACCCTCACAACGCCTGGCAGGGAGATGCCATTCTCACGTCACAGACGAGGAAGCGAGGCCTGGAGAAGTGGTAGCTAGTCCAAGGTCACACAGCTGGTAACTACCAGAGCTATCTGAACCTGTATGGCTGGGGTTCTAGGGGCGCCAGGCTGAACCACCACACTAGACCATCCAGTCACTCCACTGGGTCGAAGAGAAATATGGGCTCAAATCCACAAGGACACTTCCTAGCTGCATGTCCTTGAGCAGTTGAATCCATGACTGGCTGCTGAGCACTTAGCATCTGCTAGGGAGGACATGCCGGAGAAGGCAATGGCACCCCACTCCAGCACTCTTGCCTGGAAAATCCCATGGACGGAGGAGCCTGGTGGGCTGCAGTCCATGGGGTTGCTAAGAGTCGGACACGACTGAGCGACTTCACTTTCACTTTTCACTTTCATGCATTGGAGAAGGAAATGGCAGCCCACTCCAGTGTTCTTGCCTGGAGAATCCCAGGGACGGGGGAGCCTGGTGGGCTGCTGTCTATGGAGTAGCACAGAGTCGGACACAACTGAAGCAACCTAGCAGCAGCAGCAGCAGCAGCAGGGAGGACATGCAGCAGGATGGAGACCATGAGAGGACGTGCTCTGGGCAAAGCTCGTGCTGGGCACTAGGATGAAAACCCAAGAAGATAGAGGATATTCACAGAAAAACATGGCAGTCAGAGCATGGGTGATCCTCTCTGTGCTAGGGGGTACATCCAGAGAGGGGCAGACTCCCAGCTTGGGGTATGGTCAGGAAGACTGCCTGGAGGAGGTGACAATGTTCTGAAGGATGAGCAAGAGTCTGTCAAGGGAAGCTAGAGCAGAAAGAAAGGCAGTCCAGGCTCAGGGCACAGCATGTAGAAATGAGAGAGGTGCTGATGGCTGGGCTGTGATGCTCAGGATGGGGACAAGGTCTGAGACGTTCTCTGTGTGTGTGTGAGTGGGGGGCAGGGGAGGAGTCCTGGAGAGGCATGAACACCAAGCAGAAGAGTTTAGATTTTATCCTGAGCAGAAGGCTGACGTGGTCAGGTCAGCATTTTAAAAAAATCAGAGCAGAGTGGTTGGGGTGGGTAGAGGGCAGGCAAGAGTGGAGGCGCACAGGTGGGTGAGATGAGGAGCCTGCTGTAGAGATGCAGAGAGAGACGGGGAGAGGTAGGGGTGTCTTCAGAAGCTGCCTCAGAGCCGAGAGCCGTGACTAGGCTCAAGTGTGACCGCCGATGTGGGGATGAGGGGAGGGAAGTCCAGGCAGCTCCAGCATTCTTCCTGGTGGGCTGGTTGTGGTGCCACCTTGAAGAGGAAATGCCAGAGGAGCAGCAAGTTTGGGGGAGGGGCGGTGACGAGTTCAGCTGGGAGCTGTGGATTTCGAGGGGCCTGAGGTGCGCTGTGGTGGTTACAGTTGGCTGCCAGACTAGCAGCCATCTTTGCTCCTGCCATCCAAATTCTGGTGTGTTGTGGAAGTGATATGCCTGGTCTTCCGAGGTGAGCTATGCTAAGCCCATCAGGATAAACTTCTCCTCTCACCAGTGATGTTCTAAGAGTGGGCATGCGTCTGAGTTTGGGCTCTCCCAGAAGCAGACCTTGAGACAGGATGTGAAAGCATGTGGTTTATTTAGGAGAAAGAGGGAACCCTGATGAGACTTGGTGACCAGGACACGGATAATTTGACCGCAGGGAGGCAGTGCACCCAGCAGAACTTGAAAGAGGGAGGGGAGGGGAGAAACCGAAGATGAGTATAGACGTTATTCTCAAGAAGCCTGGTTGTGCAAGCCAGTAGACGGGTAAAGGTGAGAGCTGGAGGGAAGCACAGGCTCACAGAGAGTGTATCCCGTGATGGGGAGACCCTCATGCACTTGACTGTGGATGGAGTCTGCCAGGAGCCGCTGGAGAGCTAGGTGCCTGAGGCAGGGAGAGGATGGGCTCAGGCAGGAGGTGGAACCACCTTCCCCTGAGGCTCGGGGGAGGGGTGTGTGAGCACAGGGTGAGGACGGGAAGGTGAAGGGGCTTTCCTGTTTGCCTGTCTCCCTCTGCAGGAAGGGATGGGGTCACCCACAGGAGGGGTGGGGATGCACTGTCTCAGGGAGGCTGCTGACTGCCTGGGATGGTGTCTGTGGAGTCACAGGGAGAGAGCCACCGGGGGAGCCAAGGCAAGGCTGGGGCCGGAGCTGAGATCCTAGGCGAGGCTGGAGACCATGAACAATGGGTGCTGGTTCTGACCACACAGGGACGGCACTCCACCTAGCAGCACCCAGAGTCCAGACACCCAGGGGAGAAAGTGGCCAGCTGGACTTGTCCAGCAGATGGCATGAAAGGAGAGTAGGATGACCCTGACCCTGTGGTCTAAGCCTGAGGGGCAAGGGGGTGAGGGATATGCAAGGTGACGGGGAGATGAGCAGGGACGGGAGAGGAGTGTCACAAAAGTGCTGGGAGAGATGCGGTTGCTCCAGGGGCGGGACGAACACTTCACAGGTGAGGGGTTCAGGGAGTAACACGTGGATGCTGTCACGGCCCCGCCCACATCCTGCGGTCTTCACCATTCCCAGGCTTCTGCTGTGACACCTGGACACTGGGGCTTCACAGGCAGGTTAGAGATGCCTGAGAGGATGGTCTCAAGCAGTGGTCACCCAGGGGCAGCTGGCAGTCGGTGGACAAATTCGCTGCCTCCTTGCCCCTCAGTGGAACGCTGTCTCCCGGAGGTGCCCATGGGGTGGAGGCTCGGTTGCCCACAGTGGTCAGCTGCAGGTTAACACACCCTGAATCAGCTTCTTCTCACCGCTCATCTCCCTGCTCTACCCCCTGATCTGTGCTTCCTCGGATTACTTTCCAGATACACTCCTTGTCCTCAACTCCCTGCCACAGGGTCTTCTTGTGAAGCAACTCAACTCACAACAGTGACTCAAACCCTCTGTGCTTCAGTTTCCCCCTCTGCAAGACGGGGAGGCCAATCTGTGCCTCTGAAACTGGGAGGACACACACACAGGTCTGGGAAGCTCAGCGCCATGCCCAGGACTCAGCAGACATTGGGTTAGCGCCCTCTCTCAGACATGCATGTGTGTGTGTGTGCACGCACGCATGTGCTCAGTCACTTCAGTCCTGTCCAACTCTTTGCAACCCCATGGGCTGTAGCCCACCAGGCTCCTCTGTCCCTGGGATTTCCCAGACAAGAATACTGGACTGGGTTGCTATTCCTTTCTGCGGGAGATCTTCCTGACCCAGGGATCAAACCCGCATCTCCTGCATCTCCTTCGTTACAGGAGGATTCTTTACCACTGAGCCACTGGGGAAACCCTCTTATACATGCAGTAGGTATTAGCTCCATTCCCCTCAGACTGTCCAGGACATGGCACCTTTCTTTTCCTGCCAATCAGGCCCCACACATAAGCCAGTCCCTCAGGCCTGACCATTCCTAATGCTCTTGGCTGAATATCTTCCAGGCGGCCTCCCTCCCTTGCTGGCAGCAAAGGGCCCCCTGGGGACCTCCTGACAAAAGGATGATTCTGAGGCAACACGTGGTCTGGCAGATGGACGTCTGAGCTCCTCAGAGGTCAGCAGAATCCTCCTCGCTCCTGTGCGCTGAGCCAGGCACTGACTATCATCTCATCTAATCCTCTCACTGCAGGCACTGTAAGCTCTCCTTCGTGGTCCAGGAGGCCCAGCTTCAGAGGGGCCCCACAGCCCAGCAGTGAGGGGTAGGGCCGGGATTCAGACCTTGTCTGTCAAGGCAGAGCCCAGGCTCCTCACTGGGAGGCAGGCATGGGCTTGTTTACCTCAGATGCCCTGGGCTTGGCACAGGCTCTGCACAGAGAAGGAGCTTAGGGAATGAGCCTGGGGCCTGGCTGAACCAAATAGTTTCCTGGAGTAAATTGAAAGATCCTGCTCCCTGTAGGACATGGAACCCCTGAGGGCATTGCCACAGCCCAGATCCTAGCACAGGGCCTGGCACATGGTGCTGTTTGAGCCAGGTTTGTGGATCAATAACAAGGTGACCACTTAATAGTCTTGGCCACGCAGTCCATGATTGCACTGGGCATGCTACGTGCGTGCAATCCCTTCAATCTGTGCGACCCTATGAACCGAAGTCTGCCAGGCTTCTCTGTCCATGGGATTCTCCAGGCAGGAATACTGCAGTGGATTCCCATGCCCTCCTCCAGCGGACCTTCCCGACCCAAGGATCGAACCCCCGCCTCTTGTCTCCTGCATCGCAGGCAGGTTCTTTACCCCCAGTGCCACTGGGAGTTGTCCTGTAGTGTTTTCCCATTCTGTTATTCCTGCCACGTTCTTCCCTTCGCTCTCCCTCTAAGCTCATCTATGCATGTCTCAGGGGTCCTTGTCCCCTCCCACATGGATAGGCGATGGGGAAACCTGTAGCAAGCGCCGACTGTGTTTTTTAGCATGTGTTACCACATTTCATTTCCACAATAACCCTATAGGCAGGGCTGAGTGGCCCCACCAGATAGAGGAGTCAGATCGAGACCTAGAAGGGTTGGATGACTTTGTTCAAGGTCACCTGGCAAGGTGGAGGCCAACCCAGGACGATTCCAGATCTGCCTAGCCCCCAAACCCCTGCTCTTTCTCCACCGCCAGATTCTCTCCCAGCCCTCTCCCCACCCAGTGTGGCCAGTGCAGATCTCAGAAGTGTCAACCCGGTGACACTAGATCCGTCACCTTAGGGTGGAGTGAAGGAAGCGCAGGGGATCAGCTTACTAATTCGAGGGCCCGATGAATTATTCACACCACCATTAACTTGGAGGCCCTTGCAGCCTCACCTCTCTTTCCCCCGCTTCAGACCCTCAAGTCCTGGCCTGCCCTGAGCTCTGCAGACCTGCGGGGACCTGATGAGGAGATGCTGGTGGAGCTGGTATTCTGTCTGCTGCTGGCAGTGGCGCTGCTGGGCCCAGACCTCAGAGCCCAAGCCATGAAAGGTAGGAGCTGCTGGGGACAGGCAGGACCTGGGAGGGAGGCGGGAGGGAGGGAGGTGGCGGTGGGGTCTCAGGAGGTTTCTGTGTGAGAGGCCAGAAAGTGGAAGGCCTTTTGGGGGAGAGTTGGCTGAATTGAGTTGTACAGCTTCTGAGATGGTGAAAGACAGTGTTTGTTGAGTGCCTACTATGTGCTGGGTACTTTCCATGCATTATGCATGAATGCATTTAATCTTCACAAGAAACTTCAAGATGGGTATCAGTCTCCCACAGATGAGGAAACTGAGGGAGAGAGAAGTTAGGTAACCTGCCCAAGACTGCATGCTTACCAAGGGTGAGGGGAATGGCTCAGAGAACAAGTAAAGATTTGTTGCTGGAAAGGGTCCTTATTTTCCTCCTGAGAGCCTGCTGTACTTCCCCATCACCAGCCAAGTGACATCAAAGTTCTCTATAAAGCCAACCGCCCCCTCACCCAGGTCTGGCTCCAATCTCTATATAACATCCAGCCTTGGTTCCCAGCATCGCTTGGGCATCCCATGCTCTGGCAAAGGATCACATTCCCTTCAGGAGATTTTCACCCTCAGGGCTTTCACCCCCTGTGCCCTCTGCCTGGAAGGTCCCTTTTCTCTTTTTCCACCTGAAAACACCTGGCTTATCCTTCAAGCTCAGCTCAAGCACCAGCTTTTCCAGGAAGACTTCCACATCCCTTCATCAGCCTCAGATGCCCCTCCTTGGCGCTCTTTGAACCCTCTTCTGGCACCCTGGTCCCAGGTCCTTTGTGGGGCTCCAGTCCTCTGTGAGTCTGTCTGGGAAGCCAGGGCAGTATCACTCACCTGTCTTCAAGAGGCTCATGTGGAGTGGGGCTCAGCCAGCAGCCAACTGTGCCTTGTCTTCCTGCAGGCTCAAGGGGGTCTCAGGAAGGAAACCTACTTGGTGGCAGAGATGGGCCAGGCACCCAGGTGTCTTACTCCATGCCGGGGTGATCAGAGAAGCTAACTGTTCCCATTTTTAGCCACTAGGACTTCAGAGGCTTTGGAGTGGCCCTGGGGGTCAGGGTGCCTGAAGGACAAAGCTTTTACCTGTGCTGGCCCCTGGGGCCTCCTGGGCCACAAGAGTTTTCTCCAACCTTCTCATGGCCTTTCCCATCCAGTGGGAAGGTCTGGCGGAACGACAATGACAGTCACTAGACAGGTTGTCCCTCTATCCTCTTGACATAAAGGCATGGATCAGACACCACTCCCGCCCTGACCTGCCCCTGGGGCCAGACGACCTGTTGTGAACTGGGTGTGCATCTTGTAGCCCTTGCACGGCTTTCTCTTATCTGTTGCTCACAGCTACCCAGCAAGGTCATTATCCCCATTTCACAGATGCCCGACTGAGGCTCAGGGAGGCTAAGTGACTGTGAGTCTGAGCCTTTAGTTGCTGTTTCCTCCCTCCAAATCTTCCCCAACTTATGAAGCCTTTGTTCCTCCTAGCCAAACACCCCCTTCTCCCGTGTCCCTCCTCTTACAGGGCTGGCTCCAGCAAGACTGGCCTCCCTCCCTCTGGACCCCAGAGTCCCCTGTGTGGCCCCAGCACATTCATACCACGTGGCTTTGTCTCATTTGCCTAACTCCCTCCACCTTACCCCCTAGCTGTGAACACCCCGGGGAGGGACCCATTCTGAATCAGCACAGGCATGTGCTGACATGCTTGACATGTGTGACAAAGTTTTACAGGAACTTTGGTGAAGCATCTTCAAGATGCTTTTGGTTGCAAGGGACAGAAACCCAACCTGGATGAGTTTAAGCAAGAAGAGAAATGCACTGGCTCTGTCACCAGGGAGGCAAGAGTGTAGCTGAGCTGGGCTGCTTGGGTTCCAGGCCATTTCTGCTTGTCACGTGGTTGTTGCCATCTGTTGACAAGCTTTCTCAACGGGCCCTGAGCTTGGTCCCACCCAGGGCTCTAACTCCGGGCTTAGGGATCAGGGAAGGAAAGGTCTCATCTGGGCATTCTGCAGCAGGATTCTGGTGGCACAGGCCCACCCCCCAGGCCAGTCACTTGGCAGTGGTGGAGGCCTCAGGATTTCCCAGCTAGGCTCACGTGTCCTCCCTGGGTCAGGGAAAGATGTGGGAGAGTTATCATATGGAGGCAAGGGAAGGGAGCAGTGTTTAAACTCAGGGGCTTATTCTTGCCAAAGATAGAGGAATGGGTGCTGTGTGGACCCAAACAGGATGTCAGCTACAGGGGTAACTTCCCTTTCTGGGCCTCAGTTTTCTTATCTGTTAAATGGAGTCAGTAACACCTGTGCTGCCTATTTTATGGGGATATTATGAAGATGATACTAGATCATTCACTCGTTCATTCATTCAGCAAATATATACTGAGCACCTGCTTTATGCCAGGAGCTCTTCCAGATGCCTGAGATACAGCAGAGAACAAAGTAGATGAAAATCCCTGCTTTTATAGAGTTTACAGTTTTGTAGAGAGAGACTGACAGTGAACTGAACAAATGAGGAAGTAAATAGTACATTCAGTGGTGGTGGGTGCTATGGAGAAAGCATAGCCAAAAAGGGAGAGACGGGTAGAGGGATGGGGAAAGGGTTTCAATTGCAAATAGGATGGTTGAGGGAAGCTTCACTGACAAGGTGACTAAGAATGTGTTGATCATTTTTTTTCAACTTTTAACTATGAACATTTTCAAACACTAAGTGGAGAAAATAGTATAATAAATACTGATGTTTCCATCAACCATCTTCAAAAATTGTCAACATTTTGCCTTTCTTGGTTCTTCTAAAGAAAGTGAAAGTGTTAGTCATTCAGTCGTGTTCAACTCTTTGTGACCCCATGGACTGTAGCCTACCAGGCTCTTCTGTCCATGGAATTCTCCAGGCAAGAATATTGGAGTGGGTTGCCACTCCCTTCTCCAGGGAATCTTCCCCACCCAGGGATCAAACCTAGGTCTCCTGCATTGCAGGCAGATTCTTTATCATCTGAGCCACCAGGGAAGTCCTCTGGTTCTTCTATCCTACCTCCATCTCCATTTTAGCAGGGTGTGGGGCAGGGGAGGGTCAGAGAAATTTAAAGACCATCTCAAATATACTATTTTACCCATAAATATTTCAGAGTATATCTAACAGATATATATTCAGTAGATAGATATTCCCGATAGTATTACAATTATGTAATAATTCCTTAATTTTATCTCATACTCAGTTCATGTTCCGTTTTCCCCAATTATTGCAAAAACAAAAAAATCCTATTGCAATTGGTTTGTTCAAATCAGAATCCGAAAAAGGTTCACACATTGCTTTTGGTTGGTATTTGACTCTTGAGTCTTTCTCTTTTTTTAATTGACTTCTCTGACAACCGCTTTTCTGCTGTTTCTATGATTCTGACACTTAAGATTTCACATGTAAGTGATACCATGCAGTATCCGTCTTTCTCTGTCTCGCGTATTTCACTTAGCATGATGCCCTCAATGTCTATGTTGCTGCAAATATCAGGATGAATGCCTTTTTTAGGCTGAGTACCATCCTATGCCATATGTGTCTCCATTCACCTGTTGGTGGACGTTTAGGTTGTTTCCATATCTTGGCTATTGCGAATAACTGTGCAATGAACATGAGAATGCAGATAACTCTCCGATATGCTGTTTTCATTTCCTTTGAAATATGCCCGAAGTGGAATTGGTGGATCATATGGAGTCCTATTTTTGTGTTTTTGAGAAGCCTCCATATTGTTTGTCATAGAGGATGCACAGTTTCCATTCCCACCAACAGTGCACAAAGATTCCTTTTTTTCCACACATCCTTGCCAACACTTGTTGTTTCTTATCTTTTAAATAATAACCATCCTAACAGATGGGAGCGGAGAAGGCAATGGCACCCCACTCCAGTACTCTTGCCTGGAAAATCCCATGGACAGAGGAGCCTGGTGGGCTGCAGTCCATGGGGTCGCTAAGAGTTGGACACGACTGAGCGACTTCACTTTCACTTTTCACTTTCATGCATTGGAAAAGGAAATGGCAACCCACTCCAGTGTTCTTGTCTGGAGAATCGCAGGGATGGGGGCGCCTGGTGGGCTGCCATCCATGGGATCGCACAGAGTCGGACACGACTGAAGTGACTTAGCAGCAGCAACAGATGGGAGATGGCATCTCATTGTGGTTGTGACTTGCATTTCCTTGATGATCAGTGATGTTGAGCACCTTTTCATGCACCTGTTGGTCATCTGTATGACTTCTTTGGAAAAATTCCTATGCAATTTCTCTACTCATTTTAAAGCAGACTTTGTTGTTTTCTTTTTGGTCTTCAGTTGTATGAATTCTTTATATATCTTGGATATTTACCCCTAATCAGATGTATGATTTGCAAATATTTTCTTCATTCCATAGACTTTTCTTTTCCCATTTTATTAACAGTTTCCTCTGTTGTGTGGAGGTTTTAGTTCAATGTAGTCCCACCTGTTTATTTTTGTTTTTGTTGTCAAATCCAAAAAATTATTGCTGAGACCAAAGTCAAGGAACTTACCCTCTATATTTTCTTCTAGTTGAGCCTTTTAAAAATATGTTAGTTGTAAAAAAATAAATAAATAAATAAATAAAAATATGTTAGTTGTGTCTCCCCCGCCACCTTATTTACTTAGAAGCACCTGGGTCATTAGAATTTCCCACATTCTGGACTGGGCTGAATGTGTCCTCAAGGGGTCATTTAGACTGTTCCTCTAGCTTCCATATTCCTCTAAATTTTGACAGATCCAGAGATTTCATTAGCTTCAGGTTCCTTTTTTTTTCCCCTATAAGAAGATATTATAGGTGTTTCATCAGGTCACCTATTATCCAGTGTTCCACTTTGATGTTAAGATTGACCAGTCGGTTCAGTTAGCCTCATCCATCCACCATAAAGTTTCTTATAAATGTAACTTTTTGGGTATTTTTTAAATGATTTTTAAAAACCATTTTAAAAATTCATTTATTTTTGGCTGTGTTGGGTCTTTGTTGTTGCATGGGCTTTTCTCTAAGTTGCGGCAAGCAGGGGCTACCCTCTAGTTGCAGTGAAGGGCTTCTCATTGCGGTGGCTTCTCTCGTTGCAGAGCATGGGCTGTAGGCACGCGGGCTTCGTTAGTTGCGGCACATGGGCTCAATAGTCGCAGCTCCCCTGGTCTGGAGCACAGGCTCGATAGTTGTGGCCCATAGGTTTAGCCACTCTGCAGCATGTGGGATCTTCCCAGACCAGGGATTGAACTAGCATCTCCTGCATTGGCAGGTGGATTCTTTACCACTGCGCCACCAGAGAAGCCTGGTATTTTTTAAATATAAAACTTTTCAAACATTAGCAAAGTTGAAATAACTTTACGGAGAATATTTGTCTGCTTAAGGAGGTTTTACCTCTCCTCATTTACCTTTTTCCTCCATGATTAGGATAGATGATGATGATGATGATTTCATTAAGGTTTGCAAACTTATGTTTTCTAATGTTCTTTTTTAAAAAAATTTGTTTATTTGGCTATTCTGGATCTTAGTTGTGGCATGTGGGATCTTTGATCTTTGTTGTAGCATGAGGGATCTTGAGCTGCAGCGTGTGAACCCAGTTGCAGCAGGTGGGATCTAGTTCCTTGACCAGGGATCAAATCCAGGCCCCCTGCACTGGGAGCGTGGAGTCTTTACCCCGGACCACCAAGGAAGTCCCTAAAGTTGTTATTCTTCCTGTAGTCTTCTTTAAATAATACTTTTTCTTCATCAACTATTCAGTTATCCTGAAATGCATATAATTTATAACAAGAAAGACAAATTAAATGCTTAATTCTTTCTCTATGTAGCAAGAAGAAAATGACTTCATGCACCAGAAATCTCTAAAAGAAATCAGTAAGTTCCATTTTAATTTCTTTTAATTTTTTAGTTCATTATGAATTCATAAATGTTTATATATTTGATGGGTTTCAACTCACTGCAGTAAATCTTTTTTGAAGCTCCAATTATACCTTCTAGCGGGTTTCTGTGTCTTTTGACACAATCCCAGCGGTTGTGATAGCTTCTTTACTCTGTAGCTTGACAAGGTGTCCCAAGTGTATTTTGTATGTTTTCTGCCCCTGACTATTTCTCTAAGGAGTCCTGGTTCATCTTAGTTGGACATAACAATCTTAGTTTAGTTGGACATAATAATCCTAATTTAAGTTGAAGGGGTACAAAATACTACCAGAATATTATTGCCTTTAGGCTCTTTAGTGAACAAAGCTGATAAATTAATATTTTTAGAAATAAAAATAAATCTTGTTCATACTGATGTTCTCAATTCAAATGAAGGATCTCAAGAGTTCTACTTAGTTTTTTTAGTTTTAATTTGTATCTCTCTCCTCTTATACTGCAAATCTTAATTTCTATTGACACTGGCACACTTCCTTTATTCCAATTATCAGTTCAGTTCAGTCGCTTGTATCCGACTCTTTGCGACCCCATGGACTGAAGCACGCCAGGCTTCGCTGTTCACCAACTCCCGGAGCTTACTCAAACTCATGTCCATCATGTCGGTGATGCCATCCAACCATCTCATCCTCTGTCATCCCTTTTCCTGACTTCAATCTTTCCCAGCATCAGGGTCTTTCCCAATGACTCAGTTCTTCATATCAGGTGGCCAAAGTATTGGAGTTTCAGCTCCAGCATCAGTCCTTCCAATGAATATTCAGGACTGATTTCTTTTAGGATTGACTGGTTGAATCTCCTTGTGGTCCAAGGGACTCTCAAGAGTCTTCTCCAACACCCCAGTTCAAAAGCATCAATTCTTTGGCACTCAGCTTCCTTTCTTTATAGTCCAACTCTCACATCCATACGTGACTACTAGAAAAACCATAGCTTTGGCTAGATGGATCTTTGTTGGCAAAGTAATGTCTCTGCTTTTTAATATGCTCTCTAGTTTGGTCATAGCTTTTCTTCCAAGGAGCAAGTGTCTTTTAATTTCATAGCTGTAGTCACCATGTGCAGTGATTTGGGAGCCCACAAAAATAAAGTTTCTCACTGTCTCCACTGTTTCTCCATATATTTGCCAAGAAGTGATGGGACCAGATGCCATGATCTTAGTTTTCTTTATGTTGAGTTTTTTTTAATTAATTAATTTATTTTAATTGGAGGCTAATTACTTTACAGTATTGTAGTGGTTTTTGCCATACATTGACATGAATCAGCCATCAGTGTACATGTGTCCCCCATCCTGAACTTCCCTGCACCTCCCTCCTCATCCCATCCCTCAGGGTCGTCCCAGTGCACCGGTCCTGAAGGCCCTTTATCATGCATGGAACCTGGACTGGCGATCTATTTCGCATATGGTAATATACATGTTTCAATGCTACTCTCTCAAATCATCCCACTCTTGCCTTCTCCCACAGAGTCCAAAAGTCTGTTCTTTATATCTGTGTCTCTTTTGCTGTCTCGCATATAGGGTCATCGTTACCATCTTTCTAAATTCCATATATATGCATTAATATACTGTACTGGTGTTTTTCTTTCTGACTTACTTCACTCTGTATAATAGGCTCCATATGTTGAGTTTTAAGCCAACTTTTTCACTCTCCTCTTTCACTTTCTATGGCATTGGGGTTACTTAATCTTTTGATATTTTAAAAATTATATTAAAATTATTCATGATTAAAAAGTCAAAATTATAAAATAACTTGCATTTAAAGATGTCTAACAGTCACACCTGTTTCCTCCCCGCTGCTTACTTCTTCCTGTTATAGAGAACCATTTTTATTAGTTTCCTCCCATTGTTTTCTTTTTCAAAATATAAACCAATACATACATATAAGAATGTACTTCAAACTTTGTAATACACTGCACATTTTCACTCAGGATGGGGGTGGGTAATATTACTTTTCATTTTTGAATTCCCCAACGGACATCTTTAGTGCCTAGTATATTTTATTTAAAAGCACAGGCCCATGGGACTTCCCTGGCAGTCCAGTGGTTAAGACTCCAGGCTTCCACTGCAGAGGGTACAGTTTCAATCCCTCTACCTATAAAATTACAGGCCTACCTGACACTTCCTATCTCCTTCCCCTGCTTTATTTTTCTCCAGAGCACTTATCACTAGTTAATACACTCCATATTTTCCTTATTATGTTTATTGTCTATCTTCCCCACTAGAATTTTTGTCTATTTGTTCCTGCTGTAACCCCAGCACTTACAACAATGCCCCACACTCAAACAATATTTATTGAATGCATAAAAGAATGTTTGGTAGTATTTGAAGAATAAGTAAATGAATGAACAAATAAATGAATAAATGAAGTGATTGAGGGCCATGGCCTCTTGCTCTCTCATTCCATCCCAAAGACCCTGCTTTGAAGCTGGGCCGTGATCCGAGACCCTAGCACTGACTCTAGGTCATTCTTCCCTCTCGCCACAGGTGTCAAATGTGGGGGTGTGCTCTCAGCACCTTCTGGAAACTTCTCCAGCCCCAACTTCCCCAGCCTCTACCCCTACAACACGGAGTGCAGCTGGCTGATCGTGGTGGCCGAGGGCTCCTCCGTGCTGCTCACCTTCCACGCCTTTGACTTGGAGTACCACGACACCTGCGGCTTCGACTTCCTGGAGATCTACAACGGCGCCTCCGGGGACCAGGGCAACCTGCTGGGGAGGTTCTGCGGCAGGGTGCCCCCGCCACCCTTCACCTCCTCCTGGCACGTCATGTCTGTGGTCTTCCACTCAGACAAGCACGTGGCCAGCCGCGGCTTCTCCGCGGCCTACCAGAAAGGCAAGGGGGACTTGGTGGTGGAGAGAGTGGCCTTGGGTGGGGATGGGGGAGGGCGGCGGGGGCAGGTAAGACAGGCCGGGTCTAGGCATCTTAGCGTGTGGGCCGCCCTGTTACCTGGATGCCCCTGCTCTCGTAGCTCACGGGGCAGAGGCGGCCTCTGTTGGTAGTCTTGGTGGTTTTGTGTTCCCACCTTCATGGCAGCACTCCCCTCCTCTCCGTCCATTATCCTGGCAGCCCCCGGAGGGTCTCACTGTGCTCAGGGACGAGGCCTCTTGTCCTCACCTATCCTTGTCCTCTCACCCCTGAGTGGCCTTGGGACACAGGAGGGGACATTGTGCTGCCTCTGCTCCTCAGCACTCTGTGGCATCTTATTATGTCATGGGCACTTGAGTTCCCCCCACCCCTCATGTCCTCAGCAGTGGGAGGGGCACAGGGTCTGTGTGGAGCTGGTGATTCTCTCCTTCACAAAGCCTTTCCTGAGCTCGCCCCTTACATCATGGTCCCTAACCCCAGCCGGGCTTGGCGCCTGCCCTCAGGCTAGTGAGGGGAGCACAGGCCTTGCTCTCAGTGCCTGTCTGCTAGACTCCTTCCTCCTTTCTCAGGCTTCTCTGCTCACCCTCAAAGCTCCTTCGTCCTCCCTTCTCCCAAGGCCAAAACCAAAGGCCTTCCTCATGTCAGCTCAAACAATGGGTGCCACAGAGGCTCCTGGTGCACAGCATCCACCAACAGCAATCAGGGCCAGGGTGTGGGCAGGGGCAGGTGTATGTGTGTGCGCACGTGCTCACGTGTGCAAGCTGATGGACATCAGTCCCCGCTGGCTTTGGAGGCATAGATTTGTAGAATGCTGAAACACGAGAACTGCAGACAGATCTAATGGTAGTGGTGGAATTTTAGATCCCTAGATTTTTAGATTATTAAGATATCAAAGTTATAGTACCATGTGCAATGTTTTCCAATATTTTAAAAAAGCAGGGGTACCCTTACATCAGGTGGAGCTTTATGTTAATCCCTGATATATAAAAGAGGTAAAGGCAGCATTTTGTTGTAAGCATTTAGTTTATAAGTTCGTATTCTTAACATGTACTTATTTTAAGCCAATCATTGAAAACATCAGTAAATATTGATGGTCTCCAATTAGTGATATATTTACATTTGAGATATGTGACTGTGGATTCTATCTTTCATTGAGTCAAAAAAAAGTTTGAATACCGTTTAAGAATGACATTTACACCAGATGTCTGCAGATTGATGCCCCAGGGCCACTGTGAAGGCCTGGAACACAGTTTGAAAGTCCCTGCTAAGTTTGAAAGCCCTTGCTAACACAGTTTGAAAGCTAAGGGTATTGAGGTTGGAAGGATCTCACAGACTGTGAAAACCTGTCCTCTCTTTTCACAAACAATGCATCTCAGACTAGAGAAGGAATGTGCCTTCCCATGGTCACACATCTGGGAAGGGCAAACTCTGGGACAAGAATTCAAGTCCTTAGCTGCCTGGCACAGTGCTCCATTCATACAGCCATGCCAGGGGATGAGATTCTGCAGTCTCGGGAGACAGAACCTAGTGTGCCCCTTCCTGCTGGTGGCCTCCAGTTGGTCACAGCCTTCACCATCACACAGCTCCTGGTTACACTGGCTGCACCAGGTTCCAAAGGACTTTCACCAGAAACTTCTCAAACTGTGCATGAGTCTGAGCCTGGTGGGTCTGACTGAACAAGTCTTATGAGTTCTAATATTCCCATGGGGCTCAGAGAGGCTGAGTTACTTGTCCAGGGTCACAGAGCAATAGAAGGCAGAGCTGAGAACACAGTTATCTTCAGACTTCAAGCCTATCTCTACTTCTTCAGATCCTCCCTCTAAGCCTCAGTTTCCGCATCTGTTATGGAGGTTTAATAATATTCCTGATCTGAGATGTCTCAGCCTCTGTGCACCACTGTCCTTGGTAGGAGGGACAGTGAGACACAATGTCAAGTGTACAGACTCAGTAGTTAGTCACATCTCACCCTCCCTGATACCAGCGGGGTGACCCGCTGTCAGGGCCCTGCTCTGTCCCTTGGGCCTTGTCAATGGCACCCGCTGGTCTCCACATCTCTTTGTTTGAGAGCTTTTACCAAAGCTGTGGCAGCCTACCTCTCAGCCTGCATTCTGAGGGGCTGGTGGGTGAATGCCCCCACTCTCCCACCCTGTCTCTCTCAGTGCCCACCTGTGGTCCCCTGTCTCTCCCAGATAAACTCTTTGGGCTCAGATCCTTCTCCTGGGCTCTGTCTGGGTGAATGCAAACTCACATAGCTAAGTTACTTAACTTCTCTCTGCCTCCAGTTTTCCAACTGTAAAATGGGGAAACCGCCCTGCTTTCCTCATGGGGTTACTTTTCTGTTGTCATCGTTTAGTGGTTGTCACGTCTGACACTTAGGGTGATGGCTAAAAAGATGGCTTGTGCCTGCCACTTAACAAGCACTCAGTGGGTGGTGCCAAGGGTCCGGGTGAACACTTGTGGGAGTGGCATTTCCCAAGGGAGGAGATGGGGGTGCCAGGGGAGGGTGCCAGTTCAAGTGGGCTCCCTTGCAGATGTGTGTGGTGGTGTCCTGACCGGCCTGTCAGGGGTCCTCGCCAGCCCCGAGTACCCCAACAACTACCCCAACAACGTGGAGTGCCGCTGGGTGATCCGGGCCGCTGGCCCCGCCACCATCAAGCTGGTGTTCGTGGACTTCCAGGTGGAGGGCAGTGAGCAGTGCACGTACGACTACGTGGCTGTGCTTGGGGGGCCCGGCCCCTCCCGGGAGCACCACTACTGCGGCAGTGCCAGGCCCCCCACACTCGTGTCCCTGGGCCACGAGCTGCAGGTGGTCTTCAAGTCTGACTTCAACATCGGAGGCCGCGGCTTCAAGGCCTACTACTTCTCAGGTGGGAGGACTGCAGCGAAACCCCCAGGGCTCTGTGCATGCTGGGGGGTGGGGGAGGAGTTCTACTTTTCTGCCTCTGGGTTTGGCACTTCCTGCTCTTTCTCTGCCTGAAATGTTCTAGCACACTCTTTCCTGCCTGGCTGATGCCAAGGCACAAGCATGTCACCTCCTCTGTGAAGACTTCCTGATACCCTCTGAATTATTCTCTTCCTTCAGCTCCTTCGAGAAGTGTTTTCATAGCAATGATCTAACGCTTGTCACTTCTGTATGTGGTTTGCATGTTGATCTCCTCTGCCTGACTTCGAGTTCCTATGGATTTATCTTTATACCTGCTACATAGAAGACACTCGGTTAATGTTTGTATAAATGAATGAATGAACGCTTTGGAATTAAACTCTAGTGGAGGAGATGGGGAAGAAAACAGTGAATACTCACTGTGATCTGTGATATCTAATAGTAAGAATGATGGATGACTTCCTGGAGGAGGAGAGAACTGAGCAATGCTTTGAAGGAGTTAAAGCTTCCCTGGTGGCTCAGAGGTTAAAGTGTCTGCCTGGAATTCAGGAGGCCCAGGTTCGATCCCTGGATCAGGAAGATCCCCTGGAGAAGGGAATGGCAACCCACTCCAATACTCTTCCCTGGAGAATCCCATGGAGGGAGAAGCCTGGTAGGCTACAGTCCATGGGGTCGCAAAGAGTCGGACACAACTGAGCGACTTCACTTTTCACTTTGAAGGAGTTAAACAATGGCAGAAGGAAGGGAAGGGTGTTCAAGAAGTGAGTGTTTAGTCGCTTCAGTTGTATCCGACTCTTTGCAAACCTAGGGACTGTAGCCTGCCAGGCTCCTCTGTCCATGGGATTCTCCAGACAAGAATACTGGAGTGGGTTGCCATGCCCTCCACCAGGGGATCTTCCCCACTCAGGGATCAAACTCATGTCTCTTACATCTCCTGCATTGGCAGGTGGGTTCTTTACCACTGGGCCACCAAGAAAGTCCAAGCAGAGGGATCAGCATATGGCAGGGAGGACAGAGAGGGTTTGTGTGCCCATAGTACTAGGAGATGTTTGGTGAGGCTGGAGGTGGGGCTCAATGAAAAGGGGCAAGGTCATGAACCATCTTGCCTGTCAAGTCCAAGTTTGGACTCAACTCCGAGGACAGGTATTAGACATTTTTATTGAATTGCTAGCAGGGTCAACACTCAGACAATGGATTGCCCATTGGAGTGAGAGTCCCAGTTTTCAGCTAGTTATAGTTTAAAGCAGGCTTTGGGATTAATTGTCTGGTTTTCTGCATGGTGCCTACAACCTGCCGGGGTGGTTTTAGGATCCCTATGTGCCTGCTGCCCAAGCTGTGGTTGCAGAAGATGACAGTCTCCACTCTTCTCACCGTTGCTCCTTTGGACTTGCTCTCCCCAATCCAGGAGAATGCCAGGAGGTGTACACGGCGGTGCGGGGCAACTTCTCCAGCCCGCAGTACCCCAGCTCCTACCCCAACAACATCCGGTGCCACTGGACCATCCGCCTGCCTCCTGGCTACCGGGTCAAGGTGTTCTTCCTAGACCTGGAACTGGAGGAGCCCAACAGCCTGACCAGGACCTGCGACTTTGACCATCTAGCAGCCTTTGATGGGGCCAGTGAGGAGGCGCCTCTGCTGGGGAATTGGTGTGGCCACCACCTGCCACCCCCCGTCACCTCAAGCCACAACCAGCTCCTGATTGTGCTGCACACGGACCGTAGCACCACCCACAGGGGCTTCTCTGTGGCCTACATTGGAGGTCAGCTGGGGTAGAGGGTGAGTGTGTGCTTATGGGGGAAGGTGAGGCTGGGGTCCCAGGACTTTGCAGCCTCCTTCCTCCATCCCTCTTTCTCTCTATTGCACCGATTTCTCTGGTGGCTACATCACTGCCGACTCCTGCCCTGGGACCTCTGAGGCTGTACCAATGTGACTCCTGCTTATTTTCACTATTATAGTGCCCTATTTTTCTAGCTTCCAAATCTACGATTCCCAATTCCTCTCTATCTGTCTCTTTCCTCCATGGCCCCTGGCTTCTCTTGTGTTATGGTTGATTCTCTGTATCCAGGGGCAATGCACAAAATATGGTAATACGATTTATGTTCATAATGCTAAACAACCTTGCTTGTACAGTCATAAGTCCTGACTGACAGTGGTTTGAAAATCCACTGATCTTTCAAGACCTTTGATTTCCTTTTATAACAAGAAGTCTAGAGCTAGTCAGCTGCGGTATTGGTTCAGGGACTCAACAATATCCGAGTTTGCATGTCTGAGATTCTCTCAGCCTCATGACCACAATATGGCTGCCACAACTCCAGGCATCATGTCCATGCTCAACTCTGGAAGAGGGTAGGGGAGGTGCCAGCCATAAATGTCCTTTTATCAGGAAAGTAAAAGCATTTTTCGAAGCACTCAAATTTCTTCTTCTTGATCTTATTATTTTAAGCTTGATCATATGGCTGTGCCTAGCTGCAGAGTTGGCTAGGGAACTTGGCACTCAGCTTTTCCATCCTCCACAGTGCCAGTTAGATTTGCCAGCTGACAGCATCTATCCCCTCCTCTCCCCACCCGTCCCAGGGCCATGGGCCCAGAAAAGCCTGTCCTCTGGACCCACTTTGCCCTCTACCTGACCAGGCTAGAGCCTCTTATGCAGGTGTAGAAACGGAGATGCAAAGAAAGGACTTTGATGTCATGCAGGCAGCAGTGGCACAGGCAAGGCTAGAACTCACACTCCTGCTTTTTGTGTGGCTGAGCAGGGCCTGGGGGGGAGGCTCGTGGCTGAGCTCAGACAGACTAGGACCACATTCAAATGCTGCTGGGCCTTCCTGGTGGCTCAAACAGTAAAGAACCCACCTGTAATGCAGGAGACCTGGGTTCGATTCCTGGGCTGGGAAGATCCTCTGGAGAAGGGAATGGCAACCCACTCTGGTATTCTTGCCCGGAGAATTCCATGGACAGAGGAGCCTGGTGGGCTACAGTCTTTGGGGTCGCAAAGAGTTGGACACGACTAAGTGACTAATGCACACACACACACTGATCATCCAGTGGGGCTGAGCTGTAGGGGAAGGAACCAGGAGAGCTGCAGCACGCTAGCGGCAGCGAAGCGACCTGAGCAGACCCTCCCTCTGTCTGCTTCAGTCACCTCCACCCAGAAACATGCAGGAGGACTCCTCCTCTGTTAGAGTGCCCTCTTCCTGGATGGCACTTGGAGATCCAGGTGCCATGAGCTCTGCCACAGCTGGCTGACAGGTCTCAGTAAACTGAAGATACCAGCTGAAGGAGCTGCAAAGTCCCCTTTGTTCAGATGGGCCTATTTCCAGGCCTGGGTTCTCTCCCAGCTGTGTGTGATCTTGGACAAGCCCCTTCTCCTTTCGGTCCCCCCAGAGACAGAGGGTGGGCCTCTCCTCTCCTGGCTCCTGTTTCAGATACAAGGACCCCACTCCCACCCGCCCCCTTTCTCCCTGATGCCCTTGGGAGCCTGGGGTCAGACAGGGCATTCGTGCTGGGCCAGGATCCAGATGCGGCCCAGGCTGTCGGCGGCCTCCCGGCTGGAGGACGACCTCAGCATCAATCAGGGGTGACACACAGTTCAGCGCCACCAAGATCATCGTGGGAGACGGCAGACCCATAAATCCCCGCCTGCCCAGACACCAGAGGCTGAAATATGTCTGAGGCGTTTCCCGGAGAGAGGTTGAGAGTTCCTGGCCTCTGCCTGCCAGCTCCTTCCTTTTCCTCCCTCCAGGTCCCCACCCCCATGTCCTTCCTCCTAACCTCACCCCTGCCCCAGCAAACACCGCCCCCTACACACCCACATGCACACACACACAGTCTCGCACAGACCCAGACGCTTGGAGTCAGACCGTCCTGCTGGGAGGGGGTGCGGGGGCTCCCACACAGGGTGGAGAGACCAGGAACCATGGAATCTTTACAGACTCGATGGTTAAAATGCCAGCTTGGACACTGCAGACAGTGTCACCTCTCAGAGCTCTGAGCTCTAAAACTGTAAAACGGACTTAGACGTGTCTGCCTCATGGGGTTGGTATGAGGAGGGAGAATGAGGCTTTCTTCACTACCCTTTTCAAACTGCAATCCCTCCCGCCCCACCAGCTCCACCCATGCATACATGCTGCTCTCCTCGTCTCCATCTTTTTCTTTCCTTGATTTTCCTTCGACTACTCTGACACTTAGGTGTATTTTACATATTTATTGCTCCCTCATCCAACTAGACTGTAAGCTCCAAGAAGGTAGGCATGTGAGGCTGGTTTTTTTCTTTTCATTTCTATATCTGGCATTCAAGATAGTGCCTGGACTACATAGGCTGTAAATACTTGTTAAATGATTGAATGAATTGCCTGGTATATGGCAAACATGATCAGCAAATAGTAGCTTCCATTATGATTAACAAAATTCATTCATTCAATCATATATTCACCTTTCAAGCTCTGGGCTTAGAGGACTCTGAGAAGTAGGAATGGTGCCTGCCCTGGAGCTCATAGCCTGATGCAGTTAAGTGGAGAAACACATGTAAATATGTCCTTGTAGGACTGCATATGAGCCATTCACTCTCTGGGCCTCGGTTTTCCACCCACCACCCTTTGGCCAGGGGCTTGAAGAAGGTGGGGGGGGTCAGACTGCCTGCCCGCATGGCCTCCAGCTCCCCTCTCCCATCCATCCCCAGTGGTGCCCATGAACGTGAGCTGCACCCGCACCGACTTCCAGATCCTGATCTCTGCACAGGCGCTGGCCCCACTAGAACGGACCAAAGTCTACCTGGGAAGCCGGAGCTGTGCCGCCCAGGAGATGGGCAGCAACTTCCGGATCCAGGCCCGCTTTGACACCTGCGGCACTGAGTCTCAGGTAGGGGGATGAGGGCTGGCATGAGGCTGGGGCCCTGATCCCTGGGGAGAGGCACCTGCCAGACTTGAGAATTCAGCTTCTCTTCCTGGCTCTGGTCATTACACCTGCTGGATATGGAACTCAGCCTCTCCTTCTCCTCAACAAACTTGTTCAATGTAGACACACAAGGAGCTCAAGTAGGGGAGATGGAGAAGGGCGATCCTGCTGCGCGACCTGCTGACGACCAACAGCCCCTACTGGAGGCCCCTCTGTCAAGGTCCTGACTGTTTCTGGAGGCTTTCCTGCTCTCCCCTGTCCTCCCTGGAGCTCCCCAGGGCCACACAGTCCCCACCTCTAACACACAGAGGTGTTTGAGCACTACTGCCTCCTGCCTGCCCAGGGGGTCCCTTTGGACTACTTTGTGATCCCAATCCTTTTCTGGGTTCCACAAAACAAAAGAGCCCTTCAAGAGACAGGATCCACCTGCCTCCAAAGGCGGCGAGGTGTGCAAATGAACATTTTCTACTGTCCTTGTATTTTGGAAGCCTGGAACCCAGGTTTGGGGCCTTTAGCATCACTGGGTGGCTGCCCAAGCACCCTGGATGTTTGTATTCTTAGGGGCAGGTTGGAAAGGGGAAAGGCCTTGGTATCTGAGGATTCATGATTTGGCAGAATCACGTGATTTCCAACAAACCATGTTTCCCCCACACCCAGCATTAACCAAGTGTGTACCTCTGGCTCTTCCAGTTCACCCTCCGCTCCCCCAGCCTCCTAGCAACCATCATCTTTTTGACCTGAGTAGAGGAGAAGTGGGAGTCAGTCTTGGCTGCCAAAATAATCTGCCCTCACCTCTACTCTATGCCCTAAATCCCTGAGCGGTTTTCTTTAGGGGCAGAACCACATTCCATAGAGTCATAAGATGATGGGGACAGAGAGCCCCAGAAGCAGGGAATCATGACATCTAGAACCAAGAACTCCTAGACACTCAGGGTCTCAGAGTTGCAGAACCTCCGCTAGAACTTAGAGCCTCATAATCATAGAAGCTTGGCATCAATATTATGGAAACATAAAAACCGGGAACCTTAGACTCATGGGTTCTTAGTGTAACACATATAAGTCGTAGACCCATGAGGACCAGTCTCTGCATTGAGTTGCTTTCAAAGATGCACAGTTCAAGTGGCCAAAAGCAGGACAACCTTTCTGTGTGCGCGTGCTTTGTTGCTTAGTCATGTTTAACTCTTTGCTACCCTATGGACTGTAGGCTGCCAGGCTCCTCTGTCCATGGGATTTCCCAGGCAAGAATACTAGAGTGGGTTGCCATTTCCTTCTCCAGGGGATCTTCCCGACCCAGGGATTGAACTTGTATCTCTTGTGTCTTCTGCATCGACAGGAGGATTCTTTACCCCTGTGCCACTTGGGAAGCCCCCAACCTTTCTGTACTTTTCTTAAAAACCACAGAGACTTGATCTCATAACCATAACACCACATATGTGTGGACTCTCTTTCCTCAAGTTTCACTCATCAAAAACCCCTGAAACTTTCCCACACACCCATTTTATGTGGTTTTCCCTCCATTCTTTATTATATAGATTCACTTTGGCCCTTTCACTGGGTCCACTTTCACTCTCAGGTCCTGTCTCTCCCACCCTCTCAATTCTTTGTCACAAAATTTCAGGACTCTGGTCCTCCTCAGAGAGTCCGGTGGCAAGACAGGCTGAGGGCACGAGGCAGAAGACTCCTCTGGGGACACGGTCTCAGAGCCTTTTGGAAGCCCAGAGTTGGGAGAGACCTACAAGGTCGCCTGGTCCACCGAAGGGAAAGACCTACAAGGTTGCCTGGTCCACCGAAGTCCAGATCGGTAGCTCCCCTTCAGTCTCTTCCCGAAAGGGTTGCCCAGCATCCCGTGATGGCAGATTCCTCCTGTGCGCTTGCACTTTCTAGGCAGCTTTGATTTTTAGAAGAGCCTCAGCTCGTAAGTCGAAGGCAATAGCGACCTACTCCAGTACTCTTACCTGGAAAATCCCATGGACGGAGGAGCCTGGAAGGCTGCAGTCCATGGGGTCGCAAAGAGTCAGATAGGACTGAGTGACTTCACTTTCACTTTTCACTTTCATGCATTGGAGAAGGAAATGGCAACCCACTCCAGTGTTCTTGCCTGGAGAATCTCAGAGACGGGGGAGCCTGGTGGGCTGCTGTCTATGGGGACGCACAGAATCAGACACAACTGAAGTGACTTAGCAGCAGCAGCAGCAGCAGCTCATAACTAGGACTTCCCAGGTGGTGCTAGAGGTAAAGAACCCGCCTGCCAATGCAGGAGACTTAAGAAATGTGGGTTCAATTCCTGGGTCGGGAAGATCCTCTGGAGGAGAGTATGGCAACCCACGCCAGTGTTCTTGCCTGGAGAATTCGATGGACAGAGGAGCCTGGCAGGCTATATAGTCCATGGGGTTGCAAAGAGTGGGACACTACTGAAGTGATTTAGCACACACACTGCTCAACAGTAACGGAACCAGACAGGGCAGTTGGGGCGGTCTGAGAAGTGTAATGGCTGCTCTAGATTTGGGGAGAGTATCCCGGCATAACTGCAGTCTCCAGTCAAGACCACAACAGACTGTCTGTCAAAATATTGTCCCTCAGTTCCCAGCCCCAAAGCCCTACCATCTCAGGGCATCTGGACTCCTGTCTCCTTCATCCGTGCAGCAGTGTGACAGGCTCCCCACATCTCACTCCTCAATGGCTCTTCCCAACCCCTGGGTGATGATGCTGGACTGACCTGGACTCAACCACAGGGACACAGAATCACTGCAGACACAACTGGGCCAAAAGATTCCAGAAGGAAAGTCACATCACACCAGGGAGACGGCATCTCACGGGGAGGCAGGAGACTGGCTTCTGGCCCTAGCTCTGGGCAAATTATGGCTTTGCCGGGCCTCAGTGGCCACATCTGTGAATTGCCAAGGAAGGGAGATTAAACATCTCCCAAGGAAGGGAGATGCCCTGAAAGTCCCCTTTGGTTCTACATCCTTTGGTTTGAGTGAGGTGTGGTGGTTAACAGCACAGTTAAGAATCGAGCAGCCCTGGGGAGAATATACTCCCTGTCACTTGGGTGCTGTGTGGCCTCAGACAAGGGACTTAACCTCTGGGCTTCACTTTCCTCATCTGGCAAATGGCGATATTAATGGTACCAATTAGAGAAGGTTGTCATGAGCATTAAATGAGATAATGCACTTAAAGGCAGAGCCTGGAACATGGCAAATGTCCCTGTTGTTACAGTTTCTATCTTTCATAGATTCCACCTCCCTGAAGCCAGAGCAAATACTGACCCATCGAATCTGATACTGTCCTTCCAGACATTCTGGTAGTGCCCCTTTTACAGGTGGGGGAAGGGGCCTGAGGCTGTGAGTGGAAGGAGTCAGTGGCCAAGCTGGGACTGGAACCCCGACTCTGGAGTTCTGCCCCCTTGGCACTGAGTCCTCACATCGCTAGGGCAGCAGGGGCAGTCCTGGCCCCCTTAGGTGTGAGCAAGTGCCCCTTGACCCCCACAGAGAAGAAATAACACCTCAGTGATCATCAGCGTGCTGTACATCGACTTCTCAGCCGGTGGGCAGGAGGACACCCACGAGTACGAGGTCCGCTGCGAGCCGCGCCGCAAGGAGGCCTCTGCGCACCTGCTATCTGGCTCCCACTGGCTCGGGCCCTACGCTGCCACGGCCGAGCACCTTCAGGAGGCACCCCCCAGGGACGAGGTGGAGGCACTGGAGGGCCCCGTGGCCATGGTGGCCCAGGACACCAGTGACATCGTCTTCCTGGGCCTTTGCATCCTGGCTGGAGTCCTCATGGTGATTGCCATCGTGGTCCTGATGCTGCTGTAGGTGGGGAGGGTAGGACCTGGCATCTGACACCCCTGGGATCCTACAGTAAGGGTGAGAGCAGGTCTTATTGACTTGTTAGTGACAATGGACAAGTCACTACCTTCTCTCTGAGCCTCAGTTTTCTGGAGCCCTTGACTCTGCCCTACTTACCTCGGTACAGGGCTGGCATGAGGCTCAGAGAAGAGCATAAATGGATAAGAGCTATGTAAACTATAGCCTGCCATGCACATGTGTGCAATTGTTTTCGTTGTTATTAATTTTAAAGATTTTCTGCTATAGAAAGAACCCTCCTGTGTGTGTTATTTGTCAGTGTATACAGTTGTGGTCACTGGCGACAGAGTTGATAAAACTGACTTGTAACTTGTATGAGAACTTCACCATCTCAGGATACAAATAAGTCACCTCCTAATTTTCCAGCTAATTGCTCATCCCAAGCCTTCATTAGTGGGAAGTTCAGTATCCATCCAGGGGCCTCCACTCTCCTGAACTGACCCAGGAACCCCGAGGACTTTGTCTAAAGCAGGCCAGTCCTACCTCCAAACTCCAGGAAGAGAGAGGATTGTGGAAGGTGGGCTGTGTGCATCCTGACAGACGCCAGTCCACCCAGGTGGGCAGAGCCCTGCCTGTGGATGCCTACCCTGGACTCAGTAATGGGGCTGGAGACTGAGGACTGGCAGCTCTTCCATGCTGGTGTTTTTCCTTAAATATTTAGTGATCTTTGGGGTTTACCAGGTGGCGCTAGTGGTAAAGAAACTGCCTGCCAATGCAGGAGATGTAATAGATTGGGGGAGTGGGATTCAATCCCTGGGTCGGGAAGATCCCTTGGAGACGGGGATGGCAACCCACTCCAGTATTCTTGCCTGGAGAATCCCATGGACAGAGGAGCCTGATGGGCTACAGTCCATAGCATCACACAGAGTCAGACATGACTGAGGCGACTTAGCAGGCACGCATGCATAGTGATCCTGGCCTGAAATGCTGATTGAAATCCCATTTGTCTCTGCCCTCACCCTTAATGTCAAGCTTAGCTCACCAGCCCATCCTTTTCCTCCAGATGACTTTTCTTTGAATCCCTCTGACCTTTCCCTGTTATTGGACTTCACTAAGCGATACTCCAGTCTACTGAGAGCTACTCCAGTCCACCTGCGTTTTTCCAGGTTTACACCACAGTGAGTGGGGGTTGGATTCCCAGTGCTTTCCTGTGAGAATATCTCTGGCATCCTTATGAGAATTCTCTTGCCCTCCCCAGAGCACTATATATCAAGAAGTGGAGCAATCTTGTTAACGAATAATAAACAAAAAATACATTTATAATACATCACTTTCCCTTGTTCACCTTTATATTTGCATAATGAATCACTCAAGTGAGTCCTTTCATGACACGAGAAATTGACTGTGCTGACCACTGGCATCAGTGTAAAAAACTGTAGTCCCATCCACTGATTTCCAGCCCTGTGACTATTACAGTCTTAGGCGCCAGGCATACAGGGAAGAGCAGGTCAGAGGAGATTCCTAACTTCTAGATGCTTATAGTCGAGCGTAGCCAAATCTGGGAGAGGGAGGCCAGACGAGTTGGTAACTTGCAGAGGAAAGAACTAGAGAGAAAAGAGCTGATAAAGTAAGACATGAATTAAACAAGGGAAAAAGAGTAGTCTGGACATTGGGAGAACTCGGTTCAAGTCCACACTCTTCTTTCTAACTGAGTGAGCCTGAGCAAGGTACTTTGACTCTATGGACCTTGATATCCCCACCTGCAGAATGGGACCACAGTTCCTGGCTTGCCCCGAGGGTGTGGCAACATGATGAACTAGAGGTCTGTCAGGGTCATGTGCCAGCAGGAGACTCTGGGGTGTTTGGAGAAGAGGCCCCAGGCTCTTTCTCTCCCACCGACCTTCTTACTCTCAGACTCCTCAAGCCACTGAGCCAGGCTTCCTTCACCAGCCTGAGTTGTGAACACCTCACAAACTTCCCAGGTCTCAATTTCCCTGAATGGGCAAGATTGGACACACAGCATGCCCTCTTTGAGGACACCTTTGGGGTTCTGTCTTCCAAGGACTATGGGCTAGATTTTGGGGTGGCATCTGGACCCAAGCCTTATCAGCTCATCAGAGTGGGGGAGATGATAGCCCAGCCTGTGGCTGGGCTCAAGATGGGATGGTGTGTGTGCACAGATCTGGGAGTCTCGATCTCCACCCTCAGCTGCCAATCTTCAAGCGCTCCAGCACGGAGGCCAGAGCTGCGGCTGTGCAGACAGACCATCCCCAATTGAACTTCGGCTCCACTACTTGCTAGCTGTGTGACCTTGGGCAGGTCACCCCATCTCTTTTAGCTCAATATTTTCACCTGCAAAGTGACGCCAACTTCATCAGCCCTGGGGGGATTAAGTGAGATAATGCATGACAAAGCCCAAGTCAACAAAACTCTCACTTAATACCATTGACTTATGAATGTGACCTTGGGGGAGCCCGTTTCCTTCTCTGGCCTCAGTTTCCCTATTTCCAAAATGTGACGTGCATCACTGTCACCCCCAGTACCGTCACTGTCATCGCTACTATTCTTAAGCACCCTACATGGCAGGGATTTAAGACATGTCATCCCACTTAAGCCAACTTGTGAGGTAGACATAGTTGTCTCCATTTTACGGATGAAGAAACTGAGGCTTGGGAGGGAAAGTGCTGTGCCCAAGGTCACATGGCTATGTTATGGTGAAACTAGGCTAAGAGAGACAGTGCATCCCTGAGCTGGGGGTCTATGTAGCGAGCTGGAGCCTCTTGAGACCTCAGACGAACGGTCTCAAGCATGAGGGCTATGCCCACTTGGGAAAGGACTGAACTGGCAGAGAAAGAGAGGATGGTTTTGTCTTCACAAACGTGCCCAGATACTGCCATTCCCAGCCCTCCGGGCAGCCAGCACACTGATTATCCTGCGTGAGCCACGGGAAATGACAGTCTTTATGACAGTGCGGTGTCTCCAGAAATGAAAGGGCTGAAATGATACCCATTAGCCAGTGCGCCCCGGCCCTGAAAGTGTCGGCATGGGAAACATGGTGCAGCTTTCCTGCTCACTGACTATTTCCCCTTTTCAGAGGGCAAGGGTCTGCGGAGGAAGCTGGGCTTAGACCCCAGGTCCCTCCCTATTGGCATGTGGCCTTGAAATGTGCCTTCCCCCAGCCCAGAGCTTGGGCTCCTCCAGACAGCCTGGGTCTGCAGGGTCAATGTTATCAATGAGGGAGCCCTTGCAAATGGCTGTGCTGATCCTCGAAACACCTCTTCTGGCCTGTAGGTCAGGCAGACCTGGGTTCATTTCCAGTTCTTTCTCTGACTCTATGCAACCTTGGGCAGGTCGTTTAACTTCTCTGAACCTCAGTTTCTTTATTTGCAGAATGGGGAAAGAAAGACCTTACTTATGAGGTCACTGTGAGGACTGCAAGAACAAGGGAGCACACCCCACATGGGGCCTCCTTCTGGGTCATTCAGGAGGTGGTTGCTGGCAGCTGCTTCTCTCAGGACAGTGACGGAAGCAGTCCCTGCGTCCTTGGCTTCAGAATGAAGCCCACCGGACCAAGAGGGCCATGTGGTCACTCTTGGCAGTTGATGCCTTCTCCTGGGACACAGCCCACCATGTAGAAAGGCTCTTGAACTGTTGGTTCCATGCACACTGTTGGGGAGTAAGCCAGCTGGGCACAGTGAGCTCATGAGCTCAGTTCATGTCTGTTTCTGCCACTACCTGGCCAAGTAACCTTGGTCTGTCGACCCATTGGTTCTCTGGGTCTCCTTAAGAGACACTACTCTAGCACCCACCATGAGCCCGGAACTGGGCCAAGGCACTGGGATCCAGAGAGAAGTGGGGCAGAGACGGTGTCAGAAGTAGGACTTAGGAGTAGGGTTCTCAGCTTGGCTCTGCCGTAACCTCTCCAGATCTCAATTTCTTCATCTGTAAATTGGGAATAATAGTAGAAGCAGTTTTTTGAAGTGTATGCCAGGCATTTTTCTAGATTTTTTTGTATTTACTTTCTCCTTTAAATCTCTAAACGGTAACTATGATTATTCTTTATTCAAAGAAACAGTGGAGGCAGGATTCAAACCCAGGCACTAGATCTGTCTGCAGATCCAGACCTGACAGGAGAGCAGATGAGGAGAGTCAATAAGAAAAACAGGTCACAACCATAACTCATATTTGTAGCTGTAACAAAAAATATTTTATTATTTTTAAATGTTTTTTTCTGTTTTTTTTTTTTTTTTTTTTTAATGGGCAGAAAGGAACTTAAAAAAAAATATTTGTTTGGCTGCGTTGAGTCTTAGTTGCAGCACATGGAATCTTCACTGCATCATGCAGGATCTTTTGTACAGATTCTCTCTCCTTGTGGTTCACGGGCTCTGGAGCTCATGAGGCTCAGTAGCTGCAGCACACAGGGCTTAGTTATTCCAAAGCATGTGGGATCTTCCCTGATCAGGGATCGAACCCATGCCCCCTGCATTGCAAGGCAGATTCTTATCCATTAGACCACCAGGGAGGTCCCCAAAGTACATTTCAGATATTAATATTAAACACTTTGTGCCTCGTGTTCTAAGAACCTGAGCACTTCCCATAAGCTAGTTCCTTTAATCCTTGTAATAATGCTGTGAGGCAAGAGTACTGTTATGAGGCCCATTTCACAGATGAGGAAACTGAGGTGCTGAGAAGTTGAGTAACTTGCTTGAAGTCACAGCTTATAGTTCCCATTAAAAAAAGGCTGATGCTGATAGCATGAATTGTTCTACACATGCTTGTTTAGGCCTCATAGGAGACGAGCTTGGGCAGAGAAGGTGGTGTCCCACCTACAGTCGTATCACTAGTTAGCGGTGGAGCCAGGCTTCCAATCAGGGGTCTGATTTCAGAGTCTTGCAGTGCCAGCACTTCGGGGCACAGTGCCCAGTGTGGAGCATGACTGCGTTAAGTATTGACCAGTCCCAGCCTGAAGCTGCAAAATGATTTGGGATTCCCAAGGCCCCAGAGAGGCCCTGACAAACTGCTGCCCCATCACGGATGCCTGGTCAAAGGCTGCTCCCAGTGGAGCCTTCCAGAAACCCGTGGCCATCTTGGCCTGCTGTTTCGTCCCTGAAGGCCTGGAACGCATGGTGCCCAAAGCCAGGCCCAGCTGCCCTAGACACTGAGCCTAGGGCCTCCCAGGGCTACTCCACATTCCCCTCTGAAGTCAGCAAGGCTCTAGACTGGCTCCTTCCCAGAACATCAGTGGGCTCACTGCCCTCTGCTGGCTTCCTCCAAGCCCACCCAGTCTCTAGGAAGGCTGCTCCAGCCATCTTAGCACCCTGGCTCCACCTGAGCATGCCTGGCCAGCTCTGGGGGCTATGCTGCAAAGAGCCTGGACACCATCTCTTTTGGTCTTGCCGCAGAAATGGAAATATAACAGTAATTGCTCCCGCTCACTGAGTCCCCAGGCATGCAGGTGCCCCACCCACTCTAATCTGCACAACCACCCCATTTTACATATGAGGAAGCTGAGGCTCAGCCAGGCTGAGGAGTTTACCAAAGACCACCTGCTGGTAAGTGGTTGAGAGGGAACTTGAATTCAACTCTTTCTAGGGGCTCTTTCCACAAAATCAAAACCACATGGAATCTCCCAGAAGGTCTTTCTGATGTTTATGCCAAGAATATCCCCTTCAGGATATTCATCCATGCCTTTGAGTACCTGATCCCGAACTTATGGGTGTTGGGGAAACAAGGCGATATGAATGGTGTGGGTAACCTGCTCCGAAACCAACAGTGACACAGGCGGGTGAGCACTAGGACCAGCAGAGGAGCCTCAGCACCGCCTGGAAGCAGGGAGGGTCCCCTGGAGGTAGTGGCACCTGGGCAGGGTCCTGGGGAATGCGGAGGCGCTGAACAGGTGAAGGGAAAGAGAGGGCGGGGAGGAGGGATTCTTCAGGCAGGACGTGGCTAGAGATTAAAGACTGGGGATCCCCAAGTCCACCAGGTGGGAGTGGAGGTGGAGGTGACAGAGAGTGGAGGTGATAGGCCAGAAGCGCAGGTGGGGACAAAGCCTGGCTGTCGAGATTCTTCCCACACAGCAGGGCCAAGGCCTGGGGGATCTGGGATGGCCACGTCAGGCTCCCCGAATCATAAATCCTGTGCACTGGCTTTATAGCTGAAGCCTGGACAGAAGGCAGTTGGCCTACGGTCACCCAGGAGAGCGGGAATCACACCCAAGTTGCCTGACTCCAAGGGACACTCTGTCCCTGCAGTACAATCTCATGGCCCTTCCTCCTTCCTGGGGGGTGAGTTTCTACCTGATCACAATGGTAGCCATCAGGGACCCCAACCCCTGGGATTCCCCTGGCAACTCTGTTGACAAGGCCCCACCCGCATCACCTGGACGAGGGAGTTTCCCTGTCTTTGAATTCAAACACAAACAAACCCCAAACAGAAACTGCCCCACACCTGAGCTCCAGGTATTCACAGCCCAAGCCTGTGGGGTGTACACACCTTTTGGCTCACACCCAGGAGAGGGAAGGAAGCTGTTTGAATATAAAAACTCCTCTGGATGAGTGCCCAGCATTTTACAGTTTGCAAACTGCTTTCCCCAAACATTCTGTTCTTTGATCCTCACACCTGTCCTGAGAAGGAGGTGTTGCCCATTTTGCAGAGGGGGAACCTGAGGCCTGAGAAGTAAAGTGATGTGCTCAAGGTCACCCTGAGAGCTACTGATGGAGCTAAGGTTAGAAACAAGCAACTGCAGGAGGCTGTGCATGCTGAGCCCACATCAACCAGGCGGCTCGATCCTGATGAGTGTGGGGGGTAAAGCCAGGAGCCCTTTGGTCTGGGTGGGACAGAGGAGGTGCCACTGGGGCTGGGTCCTTCAAAGATGCACTGCAGTCACCAGGCAGAATGGGAGGAGGGCTTTCTGGGCAGAGGGAACAGCGTGAGCAAAGGCCTGGAGATAGGAAACCTGGAGGATGGTCCCAGACAGGGAGTATTCCAAAAGGGCTGGTGTCCAGGGGCTGTGGGGCCAAGAAGGTGGCTCTCCTCCATCCCAGGGGCCCTTTTCTCCCTTCCTCTGTCTCCCAGCTGCCTCTGTCAACATCTGCTTTTCTGTCATTGTCAGCGTTCAGATCTGACTCCTCCGTCATTCTGGAAGCTTCTGGAGGTCAAGGACCCTATCCAGTTCATCTCTGTGTCCTTGTCTTCTAGCACAAGCCTGGGCTGGCACAGAGATATAGTCTGTGAATGAATAAAAATGAATAAGTGACTGAGGCCACAGTGCTGGTTGCATATGAAATAGCAGCCAACAGCGTTTTGAATATCAACTGTGTGCTACCAGGTGCTTGGCTAACTGCTTTCTACATGTATCCTCTCTTTAATCCATTGATTTTATTATTCTCATAATCTCTGTTTTATATGTGAGGAGCCAGAGGCACAGAGAGATGAAGTAACCAGAGCAAAATCACAAAGCCCAGAAGTGTCTCTGGACTTCAAACCTAAGCCATAGGCTCATCTGAGACAGTTTGCACATGTTCTCTGGTGGCTCAGATGGTAAAGAATCTGCCTGTAATGCAGGAGACCCAGGTTTGATTCCTGGGTTGGGAAGATTCCCTGGAAAAGGGAATGGCTATCCTCTACAGTATTCTTGTTTGGAGAATTCCATGGATAAAGGAGCCTGGTGGGCTACAGTCCAGGGGGTCACAAAGAGTCTGATGCAACTGAGTGACTAACACTTCTACTTTTGCAGGCACGTGGAGCAATGTCCTCCTGCACACACACACGTACACACATGTATGCACACACATGTACACACATACAGATGCACACAGCGTGGATATCCAGGCCTCAGGCCCATGCTCTTGGGCACCCACTCCTCCCTGGGTTCACTTATGCCTGGCGGGGCCTGGTGCCAGGCCTAGGGAAGGCGGCTGGGAAGGAGTCAGGGGGACTCTGAGCCTCTCACTCCCTCCTCCTCCGTTGCAGCTCGCTGTCCTTAGGCACCTCCAGCTCTGTCAGGGTTGTGGAAATGCTTTCTCTGCAATTGACCCTGTCCATACAATCCCCAACACAAAATGTTGGTTGCCCATCATGAAGGAAGTGAAGACTTCCGGTCTGCCTGTGGTGTAGCAAGCCCTGTCCCAGACCCCTTACTAACTGTGTCACTCCTGGAGGGGTTCCTCAGGATGCCCACGGTCACCCAGAGTCAGGGGCAGAAAGGGAGTTCCAATTTATGTGGATGGGACCCTCCAGACCAGCGTGTCCCTCACCGCCCAAGTTTCTCACTGGGACCCCCAAGCCTCTTTGAGGTCTGACAGAGGACAATCCAGTTATAAGGAGCAGAGTGGGGACCAGAGAGGGGAAGGCTTGCCTGAGGCCACGCAGCCAGTGGAGAGGAGCCAGAACTAGGGCTAGCTGTGGGGACAGGTCACAAGAGCACATGTCCATCCCGAGCTGAAATTGAGGCTGGCTTGGGGCTAGTCTGAAGGTTTGGGGAAACCCTGCCTGGACACCCGTCCTCTTTGCCGGCTCCATCTCAAAGCCGAAGGGAACCCTGGAAGGAAGGGGCCTGCTGGGTGTGGGGGGTCCAGACCAGGCCTGCAGTTCTGAACGGCAGGTGACTTGGTGTGCATGAATCCTTGCACTGGCTTTCACACTTCACACGTGCAGCCGCACAGGAGCTCCGCTGAGTGTGGCTGGGGGCACAGGTGCGAGGGTCTGCGTGTGGCTGCGTGTGCGGGTGCGTTTGGAAACATACGTGTGGGTCTAACGTTATGCCCACTGCACTCTCACGTGTACCCGGCCTGCTTGGCTCTGTCTCTTCCAGTGTCTCTTTTGATTCCCACCAAAGGGCTGTGAGGGGGTCGTGGAGAAAGGGAGGTTGAGAGGAAAGCAAGGGAGGGGTGTTTGACTGCAGGAGGTGGCTACGTGCATGTGCTCACGTAAAGGGGTGCTCCTATGCATGTGTGTGCATGTGTGTGTACTCTGTCTGGAGGGGACTGGGAGTGGTGATCCCTGAGGTCCCTCCTGGTTCTACCGAGCCTGTTCCCCCAGAGATGTCAGGTTTGGGGTTTTGGGGGGCCTGTGTGGGCAGAAGAATGTGTACATGCCTAGTAAGGGAGAGCCCTTGTGTGCACTGTGGGTGTCTTCCTCCACCAGACAGTTCCTAAGGACCTGAGGCTTGAGGAGGGTAGGGGAGCCAGCCCAGAGGATTGGACAGATGCTTTGGAGGCCACTCTGCCCACCCACCTGGCAGAGGGCTGGGTCGGCGTTGGGCACAGCGCCACCTTGTGGGGCTGCAAGGTGGGCTCTGCGGCATCCCAGGGAAGCTGATGACCTCCCTGGGGAGGATGGAATGTGACAGGGAAACATGGTCTGAGGGATCTGGCAGGTCAAACCACCAAGGAGCCGGCCTGAGCCACTGCATCCTGGTTGTGCCAATTTCCCAGTAGAAAAAAGACTTTAAACGCCTCCTGGAAGGTTTTCTCCAACATCCCAGAATGGCCCCTGAATCCTCCTGGCACCCTTCACCTCGCTTTTAATCTTAAGTCCTATTACCGTTGCTGAGAAAAACAGACACTGACCAAATCCTTAAAACTGGGATGTGTGAAAGGTGGTCAATTGTCCCAGCCTGCCTTGGCTTGCCAGGACTGAGGGGCTCCCCAGGACATGAGACTCTCAGTCCTAAAATCAGGGAAGCCTGGGCAAACTGGACTTGTTAGTCCCCCAGATGGGTGAGTGTGTCAAAGGGGCAACACCCAGTGCAGTGGAGACAATCTCCACTAGCTTGGTCTGAAGGATCTAAGGAGGCTTCTGCGCCCTCACCCAGCAGGGTCTTGGTCGATCTTGTCTGTCCTGGGAGTTCTGTTACCATCTCCGTGGTATTTGGTGACGCCCAGTCTGGGTCTCCACCCAGGCCTCTCTCTTAGTTTCAGTCCTTGTCCCCTGCTCTAGATGACAGCTCCACGCTGCCCCACAGGACAACGACCACACAAGCCTCCAAGGGAGTCATTGTGTTCCCTGAGCCTCTTCCCCTCCTGTGTTACTATCTCAGTGAGTCACTCTGACAGATACCTGGGCTCATCTTTGATCCCTTCCCCTCCCTCACTTCCCACATCCAGCCAGTCAATTGCACGTGTCCCCATCTTTCCAGTGTGTTCCTGTCTCTCTCATCCCTACTGCCACTACACTGTCATTGGTAACCTCTCCTGGCCTCCCTGCCTCCAGCCATTGCCCTGAGTTCATATAGACCGTGGACAGACCATGGAGTCTGGGCATGACTTAAAAATGAGTAAGAATGTTGGTTTGAACTTGGTTCCAGTTTCTAGGTCCTGAGAATTCTTGCCATGCTGGTCTGGGGACACTCCTTGAGGGATGGTGTAGGTCCCCTTTATGTCCTTCAGGGTCTGTCTGGGCCCTGACTGGAGGCCCCTCTATTTCACCTGGGGATCTTCCTGCCCAGGCCACTCCAATGCTCCCCATTGTCCTCAGGATGAAGTTGGAGCTCCTCAACCTTGCCCACAAGGCCCTGATGACCAGCTGCCATCATCCTCAGAGTGATACTTATATCCATTGCTCTACCTGTACCCACTGTGCTGCTGGTTTTCTAACTCTGTTCTGTAGAGAAAGATGATATGTGTATAATGGGATGTGTGTGTGTGTGTGTGTGTGTGTGTGTGAATGCTGTGTGTATGGTGGTATTTGTGTATGTGATAGTTGTGATGATGGTGTGTGGTGGGGTGATGTATGTGGTGGTGAGGATGGTGTGTGGTGGTTGAGGTAATGGTGTGGGTAGTGGTGGGGGTGATGTGTATGGTGGTGAGGATGGTGTGTGGGCTGGTTGAGGTAATGGTGTGTTCGGTGGTGAGGATGGTGTGTGTGGTGGTTGGGGTGATATGTATGGTGGTGAGGATGATGTGTGTAGTGGTTGAGGTAATGGTGTGTGTGGTGGTGAGGATGGTGTGTGTGGTGGTGGGGGTGATATGTATGGTGGTGAGGATGATGTGTGTAGTGGTTGAGGTAATGGTGTGTGTGGTGGTGGGGATGGTGTGTGGGCTGGTTGAAGTAATGGTGTCTGTGGTGGTGAGGATGATGTGTGTGGTGGTTGAGGTAATAGTGTGTGTGGTGGTGGGGATGGTGTGTGGGCTGGTTGAGGTAATGGTGTGTGTGGTGGTGGTTGAGGTAATGGTGTGTGTGGTGGTAGAGGTGATGTGTGTGGTGGTGAGGATGGTGTGTGTGCTGGTTGAGGTAATGGTGTGTATGGTGGTGGGGATGGTGTGTGGGCTGGTTGAGGTAATGGTGTGTGTGGTGGTGGGGTGATGTGTGTGGTGGTGGTTGAGGTGATGGTGTGTGTGGTGGTGGGGGTGATACGTATGGTGGTGAGGATGGTGTGTGTGGTGGTTGAGGTAATGGTGTGTGTGGTGGTGGAGGTGATGGTGTGTGTAGTGGTGGGGGTGATGTGTATGGTGGTGAGGATGGTGTGTGTGGTGGTTGAGGTAATGGTGTGTATGGTGGTGGGGATGGTGTGTGGGCTGGTTGAGGTAATGGTGTGTGTGGTGGTGGGGTGATGTGTGTGGTGGTGGTTGAGGTGATGGTGTGTGTGGTGGTGGAGGTGATGGTGTGTGTAGTGGTGGGGGTGATGTGTATGGTGGTGAGGATGGTGTGTGTGGTGGTTGAGGTAATGGTGTGTGTGGTGGTGAGGATGGTGTGTGTGGTGATTGAGGTAATGGTGTGTGTGCTAGTGAGGGTGGTGTGTGTAATGGTTGAGGTAATATGGTGTATTGGTGATGGGGGTGATGTGTGTGGTGGCTGAGAAGATGATGTGCTGTGGTTGGGACACAATTGGGCTTTCAGACCACTCAAGTCTACTTCAACCAGACCATATCTACTTGTATGTTTTGTGAGTAGGGTCCTCACAAAACTTCATTTGTAAGGCTTCTGCGGCTCTGAAAGTTTTATGAGGAATCACTGCTCTAATATGACTGGCTGTTCTCCGTTCCTTGTCCATGCCAAGCAGGTTCCCATCTCCATGCTTTTATCCATGCTCCTTGGAGGCCTCCATCTCTGTAGAAATTCTGCCTTCTCAAATGCCCATGCCTCCAAGAAGCTTCCAGGACTCAGTGTCAGGGCAGGACCACTCCCTCCTCTGTATACACTGCCCTGCATCTCTACTTCCTGTGTTTTTGTCTGACTCACATACCTAGGCTGAGAGCTCACCACCTCAGTCATCCCCACGCTAATATTCTCCTTTCTTCTCTGCTGACTCATACACAGAGCTACATAGAACCTCGTAAAGATTTGCCTGCAGCACAAAGTCTGGGAGGCAGGGGAAGACAGACACATAAATGGATGATACTGTGACATGAGTATCATATGATGGAGGGGAGCCCAGAGGCCCTGGACCAGGGACGGGGGAGGGGGAAAAAAGGCTTCTTAGAGAAAAGACTCCTCAACATGGTTTAAAGGATGAAGTGTGAGCCTAGAGAAGTGGGAGAAAGTGTCCAGGCAGAAGGAACAGTGTATGCAGGGGGCCTAGAGCATTAGAGACAATGGTTAGCTGGTGTGGCAAACTGTAACTAGTGTGTGGAATAAAGAGTGTACGTGGGGAGCAGCAGGACACGAGGCCTGGGAAGCAGGTGGGGAGCCGGATCACAGACGGCCTTGGGTACCAGGCTGTGGAGCTGGAACTTAATCCTAAGAACAATGGGGCCTTTACAGGGAATTGAAAAGATACTGACAAGGTCAGATTTACTTAAAAAAATTTTTTTATTGTGGTAAAATACACATAATGGCAACCCACTCCAGTACTCTTGCCTGGAAAATCCCATGGACGGAGGAGCCTGGTGGGCTGCAGTCCATGGGGTCGCTAAGAGTCGGGCACGACTGAGTGACTTTACTTTCACTTTTCACTTTCATGCATTGGAGAAGGAAATGGCAACCCACTCCAGTGTTCTTGCCTGGAGAATCCCAGGGACAGGGGAGCCTGGTCGGCTGCCATCTATGGGGTCGCACAGAGTCGGACACGACTGAAGTGACTTAGCAGCACACATAACATAAAACTTACCATCTTAGTCATTTTTAAGTGTGCAGGTCAGTGGTATTAAATACATTCACATTGTTGTGGACTTTCTGTGGTGGTCCAGTGGCTGAGACTCCGTGCTCCCAGTGCAGGGTCCTGGGGTTCGATTCCTGGTCAGGGAACTAGATCCCACATGCCACAACTAAGAGTTTGCGTACCGCAACTAAGACCTTGTGCAGCCAAATAAATAATTTTAAAAGCCTATAATATAAAGCATTTTTAGAAATATCCACAGGGAGCTCAGCTCTGTGCTCACTGATGACCTAGAGGCCTGGAATGGAGGGTTAGGGCAGGAAGGAGGTTCAAGATGGAGGGGATATACATACACATAGCTGATTCACATTGTTATATAGCAGAAACTAACACAACATTGTAAAGCAACTATACTCGGATTAAAAAATAAATGAATGAATACATTCACACTGTTGTGGAGCCAACACCACCATCCATTGCCCTCTCTCCTTTCATCTTTTAAATCTGAAACTCCACCCATTCACCAAGACCTCCCCATTCTCCCCTCCCCACCAGCTCCTGGCAACCACCATTCTGCTTCTTGACTGTATGGTTTTGACCACTCTAAGTACCTCATACACGTGGAATCATACAGTATTTGCTTATTTCAATCAATGTCCTCAAGGCTCACCCATGTAGCATATGTAGAATTTCCATCTTTCTTTGCTACTGCTGCTGCTGCTAAGTCGCTTCAGTTGTGTCCGACTCTATGCGACCCCATAGACAGCAGCCCACCAGGCTCCCCCGTCCCTGGGATTCTCCAGGCAAGAACACTGGAGTGGGTTGCCATTTCCTTCTCCAATGCATGAAAGTGAAAAGTGAAAGTGAAGTCATTCAGTCGTGCCCGACTCTTAGCGACCCCATGGACTGCAGCCCACCAGGCTCCTCTGTCCATGGGATTTTCCAGGCAAGAGTACTGGAGTGGGATGCCATTGCCATCTTTCTTTAAGGTTGAATAGTATTCTATTATTCAGTATCTGCCACACTTTATTTATTCACCCTCTATGAACATGTGGGTTGCTCCTACCTTTTGGCTATTGTGAATCATGCTGCTTTGAATGTGGGTGTGAAAATCTCTCTTGGAGACCCTACTTCTGATTGTTTTGGCTGTATGCCCAGATGTAAACTTGCTAGGTTATAAGGTGATGCAAGTTTTAATTTTTTGAGAGACCACCATACTGTTTTCCACAGCAGCTGTGCTGCCTTACACCCCCACTGACAATGCACAAGTTTCCAATTTATCTATATTCTTGCCAACACTTGTTATTTTGCTTTTTTGATATTAGCCACCCTAATGGGTGTAAGAAAGTATTTTAAAAAATAATTTACTGAGGTGAAATTCACATAACATAAAATTAACCATTTTAAAGCAAACAATTCTGTGGCATTAAGTACATTCACAATGTTGTTCAGCCAACAACCAATTCTAAAACATTTTCATGACTCCAAAGTAAAATCCCTTACCTGTTAAGCAGTTTCTTCCCATTCTTCCTCCTCTCAGCCTCTGGCAACAATCAATCTGCTTTCTGTCTTTACGGACTTTTCTATCTGGACATTTGATTTATAGAATCATACAATATGAAACCTTCTATGTCTGGTTTCTTTCCCCTTACTTAATATTTTTGAGGTTCATCTGTGTTGTACCATCTATCAGTACTTAATTCCTTTACATGCTGTGCTATGCTAAATCACTCAGTAATGTCCAATTCTTTGTGACCCCATGGACAGCAGCCTGCCGGGCTCCTCTGTCCGTGTGGATTCTCCAGGCAAGAATACTGGAGTGGGTAGCCATTTCCTTCTCCAGGAGATCTTTCCAACCAAGGGATCAAACCCGGGTCTCTCGCATTGCTGGCAGATTTTTTTTACTGCCTGAGCCACCAGGGAAGCCCTCATTCCTTTATATGGATGAATAAATCCCACTGTATGTACAGTTGTCCTTTGGTATCTGTGGGGACTGTTCCAGGACCCCTGTGGATATCAAAATGCACAGATGCTCAAGTCCCTTACATGGTATAGAATGGCACATTTTCCAGTATACTTTAAATCATTTCTAGATTACTTATAATATCTAATACAAAGTACATAGTTGTTAATACAATGTGAGTACCGTGTAAATTCTTGCCAGCCCTTGCCAAATTAAAGTTTTGTTTTTTGGAACTTTCTGCAATATTTTCCTGAATATTCTGGATCCACAGTTGGTTCAATCCATAGATGTAGGACCTGTGGATATAGAGAGCCAACTGTACATACTACAAATTGTTTATCTGTTGATGAACCTTTGGGCTGTTTGGGTTTACTTTTGATCCCTCTAGCTAAGTCCATACAGTTGTTTGGAGGGGACAAGTCTGGATGAGGAAGATGGATGCAAGCATAGGTCACTGACATGGGAAGACAGAAGGGCTGCATTGATTTAGAAGGCAGGTGGTTGTAAGTGCTAGAGGGAGGAGTGAAAAATGTCTCCCCAGTTCATTGCTCTTGAGACAAGCTATAGGGGAAGAGAAGTTTCGGGAGAAGACCATGAGCTTGGTTTGGACCTTGCAAATTTGAGTTGCTTGTGGATCATCAGATGCAAATGCCCTCCAAGGCGTTAGAGATGTGGATCTATGTGCATCTGGAACTCAAGAAAAAGTCTGGGCAGAAGAGGGGTTTGACAGTCATCAGTTTGTAGCTGAGATTATCAGGAGGGAGTAGGGAGGTGGCAGGAGGGAGGAGGCTCAGAACAGGACCCCGAGGGTTCTGGAAGGCAGTTCCTGCTCATCCTGACCATCTTGCTCACCACTGAGTAAGCAGGCCCAGGTGCAATGACGGACACAAACAAGTAGTGACATAAATCCTAGTTGAATGAATGAAACAATCCACAGAGGCCTGAGAGACCTAAGAGGAGAAACCAGAAGACTGTGATGTTGGAAAACTTGAGAGGAATTCAAGGATGAAATGGTCCGCAGTGCCGATGTTGCAGCCGTTATTCTGGGTAAGAACCAGTGACCTTGACTTCTATCTGGGAAAGAGGAAAGCACTGATGACCCAGGCAAGTGACACAGATTTGCAGTGGTGCAGAGTCGGGACAATCCCGAGAGGCCTTGCAGGAGCGGAGCTCGGAGCAGAGAGGGTGAGCTGCAAGGTCCCGTCTGGTCAGCCTAGGCTCTGGTCAGGAAGCCAGGATCTGACTGAGTGACTTGGCTGAGTCCCTTCCCTCTCAGGCATTTGAATGGCCGCTCCTGGAGAATCTGCAATGACTGCTATTCATCCTCACTAGCTGTAACCCCACCTCCCAGAGCCTCCCCAGAACCTCCTCACTTCACAGGTCCCTTGGCTCTGCATAGGGAAGGGCTTATCTCAGGGAACACTAATGAGTCCCTCGTTTTTTTAAATATTTGGCTGCACTGGGTCTTAGTTGTGGCATGGGGAATCTCTGTTGCTGGGCAAGGACTCTCTAGTTGTGGCGGTGAGGGTTTAGTTGCTTTGCAGCATGTGGTATCTTAGTTGCCTGACCAGGGAGCAAACCCACATCCCCTGCGTTGCAAGATGAACTCTTAACCACTGGCCTGCCGGGGAAGTCCCTGGGGTCCCCTGTCTATAACTGGCCCTCAGAAGTATGTAGGTGGAGAAGGGAGAACCAGAAGCTTCTGGCTGCTCGACCAGCATTTCCAGGGTTCCATCACAGTTTTCTTCTCCTTTTTCCGAAGTTGAGGTTTTTCATAAGCCCCAGGCACATCAGATGGGAAGAGGAAAGGTATCTGGGAGAGGCTGAGAGACCCCAGGAACACTGGAAGTTAGAGGGAGGGCTGACCTTGCATCCAGATGGCTCACAGAACACCCCCCACCTCCCCCCCTCCGCCCCCCCCACACACAACTCCCTGCTAGCTCAGAGGAGATGCCCACATAGGTGGTGGGAGATCTAGACACCCGGGGCTTTGGATCTGGCTTCTCTCTGCTTCACTGAGTGACCCTGGGCTAGGGCTTCTCTTCTCCAGGGCTGCTTCTTGGATTCACTTGACTGCCTCATGCCCTGACATTCTAGAGCTTCAAACTGCCATACTGAGACCAATGTGGACACAGTACAGCACAGCAGATCCCAGCCAATGAGGGGCTGATAGACTCTCCAGCTCCCTCACGCCTTGACTGGGACAACTTTGAGGCACATTCTATGTCATAATCCAGAATTCCTTGGTGGAATCCTTGGTTATCAGAAACTTATTTGAGGGCCTCCCTGGGTGGCTCAGTGGTAAAGAATCCACCTACCAATGCAAGAGACATGGGTTCAATCCCTGATCCAGGAAGATCCCACATGCTGCAGGGCAATTAAGCCCAAGTGCCACAGCTGTTGCGTCTGCACTCTAGAGTCCAGGAGTTGCAGCTACTGAGCCGGGGCACCACAGCTACTGAAACCCGAGAGCCCTAGAGCCCGTGCTCCGCAACAAGAGAAGCCACCAGTGGGAAGCCTGCTTACCACAACTAGACAGTAGCCTCCACTCGCCACAACTAGAGAAAAGCCTTCACAGCAACGAAGACCCACACAACCAAAAATAAATAAATCAGAACAAAAAAAATTTTTGTAAAGAAACATTTGATAACATCCTCCTTTCCTTGTCTCATCTTCCAACATGCCTGCAGGTGCTCTCTCTTGTCTCAAATCCTTATTTTAGGGACTGTTCCTGGGGAAACCCAGCCACAGACAGTGCAATAATAGTAATGGTGAAAGTGAAAGTTGCTCAGTTGTGTCTGACTCTTTGCACCCAGTCCTATCAAGTGCAAGGAGTGGACCCCCTTGTGGACTGAAAGCTTGCTTGGGAGTCCTGGGTCAGGCCACCTCCGCTCTGAACCTGAGGCATTTCAACAGAGACATAGAGGTGGGGGTGCAGCTAGTGAGGGTGTATAGTTGTCATTGCAGATTCTCCAGGAGTGGCCACTCAAAGTCCTGAGAGGGAAGGGACTCAGCCAAATCAGTCAGTCAGATCCTGGCTTCCTGACCGGAGCCTAGGCTGACCAGACAGGACCTTGCATCTCACCCTCTCTGCTCCGAGCTCCTCTCCTGCAAAGGCCTCTTTGTGACCCCATGGACTCTGAAGTCCATGGAATTCTCCAGGTCAGAATACTGGAGTGGGTAGCCTTTCCCTTCTCCAGGGGATCTTCCCAACCCAGGGATCACACCCAGGTCTCCTGCATTACAGGTAGATTCTATACCAGCTGAGCCTCAAGGGAAGCCCAGGAATACTGTAGTGAGTAGCCTATCCCTTCTCCAGTGGATCTTCCCGACCCAGGAATTGAACCAGGCTCTCCTCCATTCAGGTATATTCTTTACCAACTGAGCTATCAGGGAAGCAATAACAACAGGAACTGCCGTTTACTGAATGCCTGATATGTGCCAGCCTTCATATTATATAGACCTCATGTGATCCTCCCAACGAGCCTTCCAAGTGGACGTTATCACCTCTATGTCTCTGTTGGGATGCCTCAGGTTCAGAGGGGAGGTGGCCTGACCCAGGACTCCTAGTTGACAAGCTTTCAGTCCACAAGGGGGTCCACTCTTTGCGCTTGATAGGACTGGGTGTCGAGGAACCTGAACCCAGGGGCCTGGCCCTAGTGGTTATCATACCCAGAGCAAAGGCAGTGTGGGGCACTTTCAGGCACTGACACTGTCCCCACGACAGCACCATGAACAGTGGCGGCAGTGGACTCCTTCCAAGGTGTCACTAGCCAAGGATACTGATGAAGATGGAGTCCGAAGCTGGAGAGGAAGAACAGGCAAATATGGTGACTGCCATCGACAGGCTGGCTTGTGGCTACTCTTGGGGATTCCTAGCAACACCTGGGGGACTCTTTGAGAGAGATAAACTCCCATGTATGCAGAGTGAGGCTCAGGATCATCGTCCTTTGGACGAAAATCGGACTCCATTTTGTAATCACAGGTCATTACACTTGAGCAGTGTTTAGGCTGCATCCAATACATTCTTAATGTGTTTGTGTAGACAGACTATGCCTTTGTTTATGGAAGCACAGAGATATTTTGCTTTAGGTTTAAGTTTCAAAGCATGGCTCCATAGTAAATATTTTAATTATATAAAAAGAAAACTAGGGATTTCCCTGGTGGTCCAGGGCTTAAGAATCCACCTTCCAATACAGGGGATGTGAGTTCGATCCCTGGTCAGGGAATTAAGATCCCACATATCACCTTGCAACTAAGCCTGAGCGCTGCAACTAATGGGCCCTCGTGCTCTGGTGCCCGCATACCACAACAAGAGAGAAGCCCGAACGCTGCAACTAAGACTTAATGCAGTCAAATAAGGAAAAAGAAGAAATAAAAATTAAACTGCTGTTATTAAAAAAAAAAGCTATTTGAGTAATAATGAAGTAATACACTCATGTACACTAAAATAAGCTCCCTTGATGGTATTCAGGAGGCTACACTCCACTTCACACTGGGTCTATTTTCCCAAGTGCAGCTCAGAGTAACCCCCCATTTCTGGCCTCAGTTTCTTCACGGGTGGTAAGTGGAGCACCTGGATAAGCCCCAAGCTCTCTGAGGTCCCAGACTTGACAGGGCCGGTGGCTCTCCCTTGGGGCCATTCAGCAAATCTAGGCAGGTTCCTGCCCCCACTGTCTAGCCTAGAAGCAGATCTGTAATTGAGCCTGCAGGGTCACAGTGACAAGCACAGCCGTAAATCTCAGCTGAGGAAGCAGCCCCCAGGAGATAAATTGTACTGCGGCTGGCTCTTCCTGTCTCTGGGGTTAACATGGAGAGAAAGGGAGCCGACAAAACCGCTCCCTGTGGATTAGACAGTCCACAGGCTGTGGGCACCAGGACCCAGGCCACCCATGGCCAGGAGGGAGTGGCTACAGAATGCTGTTTGCTCCTCGGAGCCCTTGAACATGGGCATAGGGTGGTTTAAGCCAAACAGTGACTCGGTCAGAATGAATGCTTTGTCATGGAGTGTCTACATGTCTCTTTCCTCCCCTGGATTCTGCAGCCAGATACTGTGTCTCAGTCAGCTTGGTGTGTCAGCACAGGGGCTGTATGTATTACTGAATACCCACAAAAGATGACAACAATGAGAACTAATATTGAGTGTGAATTCTGTGTCAGCCCTGTGCTTACTGTTCTACACGTATTATTTACTCCTCACAACAGTGCCAAAAGGTACCCTCAGGAGACAGTTGAGAAGACATAGCACAGAGATGTTAAGTAACTCATCTAGCATCACTCAGCTAGTTGGTGGCTGAGCCAGGATTTAAACCCAGGTAGTTTGGCTCCAGAGACGGGGCCCTGGATCACACTGCGAGGTGGTCACAGAGCAGTCATGACAACAACAGTGAAAACGGACAGTCAGGCACAGGAGCCCACCAGGTAGTCTGGCAGTGGGAGCACCGGATTAAAGACAAGGGGCTGAGAATGGCCACTGCCGTTTGAGGAACGACGATACGCTTGGTAGATAATAGGATGTGCTGAGAGATGAACACAGGAAGCTGGGGCCTGATCCCAGTGAGCTCGGGGGCCAAGCTAAGGAACGTGGGCTCTCTCCTGTGGGAGAGGGCAGAGCAGTGACACAGCCAGGCATGAGGACCCCCTCTCACTAGCTCTGTGACCTCGGGCAAGGCACTGCCCCTCTTGGAACCTCGGTTTTCCAAAACTAAGATCAGGGCATTCGGTCCCAATCACTTCACGGTAAATAAAAGGGGGAAAAGTGAAAGCAGTAACATATTTTCTTTTCTTGGGCTCCAAAATCACTGCAGATGGTGACTGCAGCCATGAAATTAAAAGACGCTTGCTCCTTGAAAAGGAAAGCTATGACAAACCCAGACCGCATATTAAAAAGCAGAGACATCATTTTGCCAACAAAGGTCCATCTAGTCGAAGCTATGTTTTTTTCCAGTAGTCATGTACTGATGTGAGAGTTGGAGCATAAAGAAGGCTGAACGTTGAAGAATTGATGCTTTTGAACTGTGGTTCTGGAGAAGACTCTCGAGAGTCCCTTGGATAGCAAGGAGATCAAACTAGTCAATCCTAAAAGAAATCAACCCTGAATATTCATTGGAAGGAGTCATGCTGAAACTGAAACTCCAGTACTTTGGCCACCTGATGTGAAGAGCTGATTCTTTGCAAAATACCCTGATGCTGAGAAAGGTTGAAGGCAAAATAAGGGGGTGACAGAGGATGAGATACTTAGATAGCATCACCGACTCAATGGACATGAATTTGAGCAAACTCTGGGACAGTGGAAGACAGAGGAACCTGGAATGCTGCGGTCCATGGTGTCACGAAGAGTCAGACACAACTTAGCGACTGAACAGCAATAACATTCATTCATTCCTGCTGCTTTCTGCCTCTCAGGGCCTGGGCAAGGACTAATAAGACAAGAGACAAAAACGATTATATAAATTGTAGCAGATCTGACAGATGCAGGTTGGTGGGAGGCATGGAAAGAAGTGAACAGACAGCAGTTGTGAGAGTAGCCAGCTGTTTTCATCTAGAGGCTACCAGATTGCCTCCAACTTTTATTGTTATTAAAAGGAATAGCATTTGCATGAGGCCTTGCTACTGCCATGTGGCTTTTATCACCTCAGTTGAGGGCCCTCAAACCTTTTAAGTTAGATGTAATTATTTATCTTGGGCTTCCCTGGTGGCTCAGACAGTAAAGAGTCTGCCTGCAGTGCGGGAGACCCGGGTTTAATCCTTGGGTTGGGAAGATGCCCTGGAGAAGGAAGTGGCATACCACTCCAGTATTCTTGCCTGGAAAACCCCATGGATGGAGGAGGCTGGTGGGCTACAGTCTATGGGGTAGCAAAGAGTTGGATACGACTGAGCAACTTCACTTTTATTCAGCTTACAAGTGAAGACACCAAGGTGCAGAAAGGTGAGGTGGTCCCCGTACCCGCCAAGCCCTACAGGCCAGGGGCAGAGCTGAGCACAGGTTTGGGGTTCCAGGTGCACAGCCGTGTTCTTTCAGTCTCTCATGTGACCTTCTTTATACTGTCAGCTTGTCAGAGCCAGAGGGCAAACCAAGGGCACGAAGGTACAAGGAGACAGGAAACAGCAAGAACTGAAGACTAGAGGTATTTGAGGTCTCGAGCACTGGTCAATAACCTCGAAGGTCTAACAGGTTATAACTTGTCATTTTACTGAAGTCCAAATCTGAATTCTTTGCTGCAAGACCGATAAGTGGGGCAAAAGCCTGTCAGAGAGGCCATCCGGCTGACTGCCCAGTGGGCGGTTCTCAGCTCAGCTGCCCGGTTTTCTTCCTGGGGGAGGCGGAGAGGCCTGGGGTTGAAGTTGCACAGGGTTAGAAGCAGTCCATCTGGGGAGAAATCCCAGCTCTGCCACTTGAAGCTGTGTGATATTAAGTGACTTCCTGTCTCTGAACTTGTTTCCTGATATGGGATATAAGAATAATAACATCTACTTCCAAGGATGTTGAGAGGATTAAATGAGATAGTCATTCATAGGCTCTCAGGACAGCCAAGGAACTGGGTGGTACAGGGCAGCCTCTGGGAGGGGAAGTGGGAGGCAGGGATGCAGAAGAGGGAGGAAGGCTTACTGCTCACCGTATACCTTTTTGTAATCTCTTGTTTTGTTTTAATCATGTGTAGAGGGTCCCTTTTCAGATATATTAATAGAATTTCAAAAAGCGAGATAATGCATATAAAATACTTGGCACAGTCTTGATGTATATCACCCCATAACTCTTAGCCTTATAGTTATTATATATATTAGTATAAAGTAGTTATTATGAACTCTTTCTTTGTGGACAATGACTCCCTCCTGCAAAGATGAAACCCTTGATGGAGCTGAAAAGGAGGATGCTAAAACAAGGGCTGTTTCTTACCTAGAGTTTCACGGAGTTTCAGGGGGCAAATACTTGCCTTTGACCGGACTTCTTGCTAAGAAAGGTTAGGCTGACACCTGGGCACCTGGAGGTTCATGGCAGCCTCGTTGGAGTAGGAGGCTGGCCTTGAACGTGTGTCAAACCATTGGTCCACAGGTCTGGGCTTGGCACCTGTCTCTGTCATTCACTGGCAGAATAACCTTGAGCAAGTCGCAGAACCTCTCTGAGCCATCAGATTTTCAATTGACAAATGAGGACGGTAAGAGTGGTCTGCCTTGCAGGGCCATTGGGAGGATTTTGAGAGAATTATGTGGTACCTCTCATCATCACGTCTTCATCTTCATCACTGTAAGGCGTCTGTCCTTCATCTGGACACAGCGGGAGCCAGTAAAAGGTTTTCTGCCAGGCGCAGTAGGGTTGGATTTTAGGCATGAGAGGTCACTCTGGAGGTCAGTGTGGACAGGGGACTGAGCAAGGAGGGGACTGAGAAGGATTCTGTGTGGACCCCCAAGCCCACCCCACCTGACCTCTCTGAGCAACACCTTTGGCCATGAATTGTACTCACCCTGGAAAAGGACTGTTCTGGATGTGGCAGGGAAACAAAATCTGATGTAACTAACAGAGCTTTGCCTTATCCACTTGCCTGGGATGGTATTTATGTTAATCCTATTCCCAGCTAAAGCAACTCACTAATAAAAGTGGCGCCTCTGCTCTGGGCTCCACACCATCTGTCAGTTCCGCTCGGGAGGCGCTCTTCCCAGGGAGCAAGGAGCCCATGGCTGGGCTTCATGGGCTCTCGTGGGCCAGCCTAGAGGTCCTGTTTACCTTGCACAAACATATGAAGTCCTGCTGGGGGCCAAGCCCTGGGCCAAGCACTGGGGACCCGGAGGACAGAAAACAGACAAAGTTGCAGGTGCTCCATGAAGCATGCACTCTGTTGCTGCTGCTGCTGCTGCTAAGTCACTTAAGTTGTGTCCAACTCTGTGCGACCCCAGAGACGGCAGACCACCAGGCTCCCCCGTCCCTGGGATTCTCCAGGCAAGAACACTGGAGTGGGGTGCCATTTCCTTCTCCAGTGCGTGAAAGCGAAAAGTCAAAGTGAAGTCGCTCAGTCGTGTCCGACTCTTCGCGACCCCATGGACTGCAGCCTACCGGGCTCCTCCGCCCATGGGATTTTCCAGGCAAGAGTACGGGAGTGGGTGCCATTGCCTTCTCCATGCACTCTGTTAGGAGAGGCAAAAACAAAAACACAAGTAAATAGATAAGTGACTAAGTTCAGATGGGGTTAAATCCAATGCAGAAAAAAAGCCCTCACGTGTCAGAAAGTGGCCTAATGAGAGGGTGAGGGGAGACCTTGTTGAGAAGGTGAATCACCCTGGCCCATCAGAGTGTGCCAGGCAGAGGGAACAGAAGCAGATCCCCCAAGGAAGGGCCACTGTCAGCGAGTTTGAGGACAGAAACCAGAGCACTGGAGCCGGGGTAGGAGATGAGACGGAGCCCGCCAGTGGCAGAGGTCAGGACATGGGGGACCCTGGAGGCTGTGGAAGGACTGTGTGAGGGGAACCACAGGAGGGTTTTGAGTGGCATGACCTGCAGTAGTTTTAGACGTCACACTGGCTGCTGGGTGGAGAGTCCATTGCAGGAGGGACAAGACTGCTCCCAGGAGACAGATAAGAGGTTCTGGCAACTGGAGATGGGAGAGAAGTAAGGCTCGGGGTTCCCTTTGAGGGTAACAATGTGAATAAGATCCAGAGTGTAGTTTACCTAGCACAGCATCTAACACACCTCGGGAGCTCCCTCCATGATGGCTAGGGGTTTGATTATTAATATTTTGATTCTCCTCTGCCGCACAGCTTCTCCAAAATATTACCCTTTAAAAATCCTGATATTTGATCACCTCAGGTACAATGCTATGGGCACTTTCCCTGGCGGGCTGGCCTCCAATCATGTCCCCAGTGGCCACATACGCTGCTGACCTCTGAAGTGACCCTCCCAGGGGCCATGCATTCATTTCCTGGCTCTGAAGCAATCCAACGTTTAGTGCCTCCTCAGGGAGCCTTGCTCTCTGCTTCAGGCAGGAGAGGGTGGGACTCTTGCATACAGAGATTTCGAACCTGACACAATCCCTGCCCTGGAGTGCATATTAAGGTGGAGCGGGAAACAGTGTCTGATGCACTACTCCGTATTTGATGATTCACAGCTACCCACGTCGTAAGCCCCTCCTACTGTACCTATAACTTTACTTGGGTGTCTCCTCATCTCAAAACCTTTAAACTTCTCCAGGTAGAAACTCCCAGCCCAGAATTCAGGCCCTTCACAGACTGGCCCCTGCCTCTTCTCCAGTCTCACTTCAGGCATTCTGCCTCTTCATGCACTTTGCCTCCTGCCACAAGACACTTGGGCTTCCCTGGTGGCTCAGTGGTAAAGAATCTGCCTGCCAATGCAGAAGATTTGAGTTTGATCCCTGGGTCAGGAAGATCCCCTGCAGAAGGGAGTGGCAATCCACCCCAGTATTTTTGCCTGAGAAATTCCATGGATAGAGGGCTACAGTCCATGGAGTCACAAAAGAGTCAGATATGACAGCGGCAGTCCATGGGGTCGCTAGGAGTCTGACACGACTGAGCAACTTCACTTTCACTTTTTACTTTCCTGCATTGGAAAAGGAAATGACAACCCACTCCAGTGTTCTTGCCTGGAGAATCCCAGGGACGGGGGAGCCTGGTGTGCTGCCGTCTATGGGGTCGCACAGAGTCGGATACGACTGAAGCGACTTAGCAGCAGCAGTAGCAAACAACAATAACACACGACACTTCTTATCGTTCCCTGTTCTCTGACATGTCTCTGACTTGCACTACCTTTCCTTGTACCAAGAATATCACTTCTCCCATTCACTACCTGGTAAACTCCTATACATCCATCAAAGCCCAGCTCCAGGGAATTCCCCAGCAGTCCAACAGTTAGAACTCTGCACTTTCACTGCTGAGGGTGTGGGTTTAATCCCTAATCAGAGAACTAAGATTCTGAAAGCTGTGTGGCAAGGGCAAAAAAAAAAGGTTCAGCTCCAACATTAGCATCTTTGCAAAGCCTTTCTGATTGTCTCCAGACTGAGAAACTCAATAGGCAGAGTTGGCCCCCACTCCACGATACTCCCACAGTCTTCCACCCATTACTCTGGCATGCCAGACTGCTATGGATCAGTGATTCAGTCCTTCCATTGGACTGTGAGCCCCTAACGGGTTCATCTCGGTGACCCACAACAGGGCCTAGCTAGAGAAGGGAAGTGGTCAGGAAATAATTTTGTTGGGTGACAAGGATATCGGTGTGGCCACAGTTACAGGTAGATGAGAGGCACAGGCATGAGGCCAAAGTGGCCAGGAGACACCTGGAGGGCAGGGCCTTGGGTGCCAGGGCTTGGGTGGATTTCAGCCACTGGAGAGAAAGATGAGGAAGAAGAGGAAAACCAAATCCCACTTAAAAGACCTGGGAAGGAGAACTATATGGCATTATGATAGGGGATATAAATATTAATTATGTTTACACAATGTTCTCAAAGGCTATTAGCTCTGGGTTCATTGTCCAACATAAATAAGAGAAGATAACCCTTGCCATTAAGAACTTCAAGTCTACTAATAGGTAAAAAAATACCTGTGCACCTATAAACATATAAAATTGTCTCTTTCTTGACCTCTGACTCCATCTCATCAAACATTCCCTTATGCAGATGTAGAAATCGAGTCATGGAGAGTTGAACTAGCTTGTCTAAAACTTGTTAACTGAAGCAACAAGCTAATGACTATTCAATTCAAAGGCAGTCATGAAGTGCTTTGGAGGAAGAAATCTCACCAGTCACAGAACTTGTTTTTCATCCAGTATGGTTGCTTGTGTTTTCTGCCTTATACATGGGTTGATACTCACTGTGAAAAAAACCCAGATTGGATTACAACCCAAAGTATAAAATAAATATGAGTCCATACTTACATAAAATAAATAATAACTAGGGGGGAATGGGCAAGTCTTCCTTAGGAAGAATTCCGAATACTGTATGTAGATACTGCACCCTCCTCCAGGAGGTGGAGTTTGATTCCCATCACCTTTGAGTATGGTCTGGGGAGGAGAGTCTGAGATGGAGATGACCACACAGGAAGTTTATTAGGGGCTGCTCCCGGGTGGAGGGAGGGAAATGGGTAAGATTAGGCAGAGATCAGTTGGGGGATGCAGTAGTAAGACCTCAGCTGGTGCCACAGAGCTGTGAAGCTCCCAGTCCTTCAGAGTCGTGCTGAATTGGGACAGTGGAAATAGGCCTTTATAACCTTGAATCAACCTGCCCTGGGGGAGGGGTCTGACCTGGGGGGAGGTAACTCTCCTCAGCTGAGGGAATTCCCAGCAAGGGGTTGCTGGCTGAGGGGGAATGAGGGTGTCAGTCACAGGGATAAGGTCTGGGCCCACAGGACAGCACCCTCTAGAGCCCACACTTTGTGCCATCCAGCCCCACTTCTTGAGTTCTGGGAGCATCTCTTCTGGGATTCCAGTGGGCCTCTTTTCCTGGGGGAAACTTACAGAGCAAAGTTAGTGAGACAAACTGCCACCCTCAGCACTGTGACTGGTCTGCAGCTGATACTCATCTTCCTCTTCTGTTACCTGTTCTAGATTCCCCTTACCCTTAGCTAGCACCTCTTCTGGGCTCAGTGACCTACGTGGTGGCGTGATCCTGAGAGCCTGTGGTCACCTGATCCTTCTCAGGCCACGGCTCCCACACTGTCTATCTACGGTAAGTATTGGGAAAGGATCCCCTGGAGAAGGAAATGACTACTCACTCCAGTATTTTTGCCTGGGAAATCCCATGGACAGAGAAGCCTGGTGGGCTACAGTCCATGGGGTCACAAAAAGAGTCGGACACAACTGAGCGACTAAACAATCTGCCAAGGGAATGCCAGGGGATTTCCAAATGGATTAGCTGGGTATGAAAGATATACCTCTCTGCTCTCCAGTGCTTAACAGCAGCCTTACCACTTCCCAATGATCAGGGTTAATTATGCTGAACGAATGGTGACTCTGCTTCTTGCCTGCTGGTTCCTGGAAACCAGGATCTCAAAGTACCTGGGTGTCAGACATGGTGAAAAGTTCAATAGTCGTCTTGAGGTTTCTCCAGCTGAAGTGTTGCCTCTTGGGAACCAGACCTCCAACCCTGCAGATGCCAGAGTTGTGGGGAGTGATGGTAAGTGTGAGACCACTCCTGCTTTCATCCTTGGTTTCTGGACCCATGTATTTATTCTCCCTGTTGGAGACAAAGTGCTGTGTAATGGTCTTTGATATACTGCTTCTAGGAGGATGGCATCCTGCCCTCACAGAGTGTTGTTTCTGAGCTGGTGGCTCAGCCGTGCCTTTACAGACAGTTCCAAACTGGCAGCTTAAGGACAGTGCAGTATGTGGAGGGATGAGTTGCCTCCATGGCCATGTGCCTACTGACGTAGAGTCATGCTGGATCCCACACCAGTAGCTTAAACACCCTGTGATCCTTGCAGAATTGTGCAGGATGAAGCCCTACAAAGAAATACCTAGGATATATGTCTATTTCAGGAAGGATGAATCGCAGCTCTTTCCAGGGTAGAAGGGGTTTAACATAATCAAGTTGTCAAGTGGCTATTTTTCTCAAGGAAGGAGATATATCTAAGATTGAAAGTCAGGTTTTGTTACTGGTAGCTTAAACACTTAGCATCAGCCATAGCTAGATGAGTCTTGGTGAGTGGGAACCCATGCTAACGGGCGCATACATTCTCTCTCTCCATGCCATCATGGTTAGTGTTTATTGACACCCCTATTGCCAACACTGGGATGGTCTTATAATGCATATACATGGTTGTTTAATGCTCCCCCTCCCCCCACCCCCGGTCTGGTTGGTGTTAACACAGAATTCAATGACCTTCACACTCGGAGCCCATTTCCATAGGTCCATCCATACGCCTCTAGCCCAGGTCTCCTTGTCCCTGGTTTTCTAATCTTATCCTTCCAGGCCCCCAACCAAGCAGCCAAACCATGCACTGCTGCCCATGAGATCCAGTAATACTCCATCCTTGGGCCCCTTTTCATTCCACAGAGTGGATGACTATGTGTGCTATTCAAAGCCCTGCCCACTGGAATTATTTTCTCCTCCACTGTCTTTCAAGGACACCCCTATGTGAGGCCTGCAATGCAGCAACAGTCTATTTTTGGCTTGCTCACACGTACTGAGCCTACCCACTCATAAACAAATTTTGGCTTTTTTTCCTCCTTCAGCTGGATATAAGGAGCTCTCCAGGCAGCCGTAGGTGAGCAGAGGAAGAGACACTGGTGCAAAGGTGGGGGGTGACAAGGTGTCTGGGCCACCTGTTCATGCAGCTGCCTTCTGCCCTGTGGTCCTGTGACCAATCCCAGCGGTACCACATCTGTCTCATGATGAACTACTGCAGGCCTTGTCTGACCTTCCGACTTGGTGGATCTGATAGAATCCAGCTCACAACGAGCAGCTCTGGCTGTGTGGTCAACTTGATGATGCAGAGTCAGACGATCTAACCTGGTAGCAAATCAGGAGCTGTATTTTGAAGTGTGTCATTCCTGGCTAGAGATGACATGGCCCTGCTCCAGAACCCCAGGGGTCGGGATGGTGATTCTCCTACTAGGCCTTGTCATAAACTCCACAGGCATCTTTTCCCACTACAGCTGCCTCAGATCTGGGTTCTGCCAGATCATATGGTCCACACAGCAAAGCTACTTGTCTTACAGCCTGGACCTGCTGCTGAGTCCCGATCTAAACTCTGGGTCCCGATCTAAACAGGCAGCCCTGGAGGCTTCCCTGGCTCAGATGAAGAATCTGCCTATCAGTGCAGGAGACTTGGGTTGGATCCCTGGTCTGGGAGGATCCCACATGCCATGCAGCAACTAAACCTGTGAGCTGCAACTATTAAGCCTGTGCTCTAGAGCCCAGGGGCCACAACTACTGAGTCCATGTGCCCTAGAACCCTGGAACAAAAGAAGTCACTTTAATGAGAAGTTCATGCACCACAGCTAGAGAGTAGCTCCCACTCCCTGCAACTAGAGAAAAGCCAGCAGTGAAGACCCAACACAGCCAAAAAAACAAATAAATAAAATTACATATATTAAAAAAAACACAAACCCAAACAGGCAGCCTCTGTGTTATCTGATATATGGGAGGATATATATGGGAGGATATATATGGGAGGAAACAGTACGTATTCCTAGTTATGGAATAGGCTGCCTCCAAAACCCAAAGAAACATTGTGCTTCCTTCATAATGGAGGAGTAGATGCAACACTTTTGTCTTTTACTTTGGAGGGAATGTGTCTGGCAAATCCCCGATGACTGGCCCCTAGAAATTTCACTGATATGTCAGATATGCAGATGATACCACTTTAATGGCAGAAAGTGAAGAGGAACTGAAGAGTCTCTTGATGTGGGTGAAAGAGGACAGTGAAACAGCTGGCTTAAAACTCAACATTCAAAGAACTAAGATCATAGCATCCGGTCCTATCACTTCATGGCAAATAGAAGGGGAAAAAGTGGAAACAGTGGCAGATTTTACTTTCTTGGGCTCCAAAGTCACTGTGGATGGTGACTGAAGCCATGATATTAAAAGATGCTTGCTCCTTGGAAGAAAAGTTATGACAAATCTAGACAACATACTAAAAAGCAGAGATATCATTTGGCCAACAAAGGTCCATCTAGTCAAAGCTATGATTTTTCCAGTAGTCATGTATGGATGTGAGAGTTGGACCATTGAGCATTGAAGAACTGATGCTTTCAAACTGTGGTTCTGGAGAAGACTCTTGAGAGTCCCTTGGACAGCAAGGAGATCAAACCAGTCAATCCTAAAGGAAATCAACCCTGAATATTCATTGGAAGGACTCATGCTGAAACTGAAGCTCCAATACTTTGGCCACCTGACGTGAAGAGCTGACTCACTGGAAAAGATCCCGATCCTGGGAAAGACTGAGGGCAAAAAGAGAGGAGGGCGGCAGAAGATGAGATGGTTAGATGGGACCACCAACTCAGTATACATGAATGTGAGCAAGCACCAGGAGATGTTGAAGGACAGAGAAGCCCGGTGTACTGCAGACCATGGATGTCGCAGAGTCAGACACAACTTAGCAACAACATCAGGCTCCTGAATCTTGGTAGTGTTTTCTCCCATTCTCTGCAATGTGTGTGTCTCACTAAGGTTACTTGTATACTTGCTATTTCTTGCTCATCTGTTTCAATTAGCTGATGGGTTTAGTACAATAGATATGTTTGATATTCTGCAAGATACCTAGTTGGTACAGATCTTTCAAGACTAGATTGTACGACAACATGAGAGTTAACAGCCCTGGAGCAAGACTGTAAATATATACTTTTGTCTGTTCCAAGTGAATATGGAGTCTGAGCTTTCTTTCTGATATGGAAAGAAAAGAAAAATATTCACTACATCAGTGGCTACATACTATGTACTGGAGAACATATTAATGTACTCCAGGAAAGACACCACATCTGCCATTAAAACTACCACTTGGCTGATCTTGCTCTGGTTCCCTGTCACCTTCCAAGGTACATCTGATTTTTGTAGGGGACAGACCAGTGAATTAAATAGAGAGATAAAGGGAACACTATTCCTGCAACATTTAGGTCTTTAAGGATGGCATTAATCTTTGCCATTCCCTGATTACCAGTGAGGTTGAGCATTTTCTAATATGTTTATTGGCTTATTTCCTCTTCTTTGAATTCCTGTAATTTGTAATTGTTTACTTTTTAAAAAATGGTTGCTCTATCTTAGTCATCCCTGTGATCCTCAGACTTGGCACATGAGAACTCAACAAATATGCACTGAATCAAAGGTTTTTCTCTCTTTTTCGGCCGTGCTGCCCGACTTGTAGGATCTTAGTTCCCCAACCAGGGATCGAACCTGAGCCTTCAGCAGTGGAAGTGTTGAGTCCTAATGGGAAATTCCCTAAATCAAAGATTTTAACAAGATGAAAAAGTAGCATTTGATTGGACATCCTGGTCATCTGGGATCTTGAAACCAACCTCTTTAACTTATGGGTAAGCCTATTCCTGACAGCAATTGTATCATTTTGGTTGATTTAAAAAGAAAATACAAAGTCATCCAATCAAATCATCTCTCTTCTGAAACCGAGGCCGCGTCACCAAACTAATCGAAGCTCCAAAGCCTTGTTTTCTGGATGGACTCCCTTTGATAGCAATAATGGGCAGTAACAAACTGAGCCCTCAGCCCATCTGGCTGTGATAAACACATCCAAAACACATTACAAATCTCAGAGTGAGGCTCTGAGGCCTGAGGCTGCAGCAAAAGAAAACCAAGGCTGACAGGCACAAGTTTAAAACCCTGATATTTTATAAATGAAAAAAGGCCAGCTGCCTGTTCCTTCACCACTGAACACGGTAAATGAATTATCTGAGCTTCCTGCCATTTTTCAAACCTGGGACTCTCAGATATCATTAGAGTGTATCATCAACTCTAAACTTCATTTGTCCAAAAAAAAAAAAATCTCTAATTTACTGAATCTCTAGTGTTTCTTTCCTTTGCCTTAAATTGTTGTTGTTTTTAAATCATTAAGTTTTTTTCTTATGTATCTGTTTATACAGGAACGTCTTTATCTTTTTAAAACACACATCTTATTAGGTCTCTCACTTCCTCAGAAACTTCTCATGCCTTCCCATGATCTGAAGGCCAAAGTCCAAACTCCTTCACAAGGCCTCCAGGGCCCTATCTACTTTTTTTTGCCCAATTTCTCTCCATTCCTAAGACCCTTAAGCTTCTACCACCCATTTTATTGCCTTTACTGAAAGAAGCCATGCACTTTATACCTCTGTGCTTTTGCACACATACTGACCCCTCTGCTAAGAACTCTGTGTGAAGACTTCCTTTCCCTTCAGTTCAGTTCGGTTCAGTTCAGTCGCTCAGTCATGTCTGACTCTGCGTTAGAATGGTGTTAATCACCACTTTCTCCACTTCCTCAACATTGTACATAAATATCTACAGTAAGCACTTAATATGCTATACTGTAATTATTTTCCTATGTGTTTGTCTCTCCACCAGACTAAGAATTCCTGAAAAGTAGAAACTGTATCTTCATTACTGCAGTTTCCCCAGTGCCAGTCTAGTCCCTGGAACAGAGGAGGTGGGCAACATTTGTTTATTGAGTGAATGAACAGACAAGCTCCCTACTCCAAAGACCAGGACCTCCAATTTAACAACCACAAGAAAAGGATCAATAAGCTGCTGGAGCAGATTCTAAGAGTATTTACTCACCCGAATTTTCTCCAGCAACTGAACACACTCAGAAGACATATTCATGCCTAGACTTACAGGCAACTCAGAGGTCCCAAGAACTTCTCCCACCCCATTTCACAACCTGACCCTTTCATTTTTAAGAGGCTGGAGCTCAGAGGTGCTTCTTAGTGGGTGGGCAAGCTTGGATGGATGTCGGCAGGCTTCCCTTCGGCAAGCACTCAGAATAGGTGCTTCTTAGTGGGTGGGCAAGCCTGGATGGATGTCGGCAGGCTTCCCTTTGGCAAGCACTCAGAATAGGTGCTTCTTAGTGGGTGGGCAAGCTTGGATGGATGTCGGCAGGCTTCCCTTCGGCAAGCACTCAGAATAGGTGCTTCTTAGTGGGTGGGCAAGCCTGGATGGATGTCGGCAGGCTTCCCTTCGGCAAGCACTCAGAATAGGTGCTTCTTAGTGGGTGGGCAAGCTTGGATGGATGTCGGCAGGCTTCCCCTCGGCAAGCACTCAGAATAGGTGCTTCTTAGTGGGTGGGCAAGCCTGGATGGATGTCGGCAGGCTTCCCCTCGGCAAGCACTCAGGATAGGTGCTTCTTAGTGGGTGGGCAAGCCTGGATGGATGTCGGCAGGCTTCCCCTCGGCAAGCACTCAGGATAGGTGCTTCTTAGTGGGTGGGCAAGCCTGGATGGATGTCGGCAGGCTTCCCCTCGGCAAGCACTCAGGATAGGTGCTTCTTAGTGGGTGGGCAAGCCTGGACGGATGTCGGCAGGCTTCCCCTCGGCAAGCACTCAGGATAGGTGCTTCTTAGTGGGTGGGCAAGCCTGGACGGATGTCGGCAGGCTTCCCCTCGGCAAGCACTCAGGATAGGTGCTTCTTAGTGGGTGGGCAAGCCTGGACGGATGTCGGCAGGCTTCCCCTCGGCAAGCACTCAGGATAGGTGCTTCTTAGTGGGTGGGCAAGCCTGGACGGATGTCGGCAGGCTTCCCCTCGGCAAGCACTCAGGATAGGTGCTTCTTAGTGGGTGGGCAAGCCTGGACGGATGTCGGCAGGCTTCCCCTCGGCAAGCACTCAGAATAGGTGCTTCTTAGTGGGTGGGCAAGCCTGGACGGATGTCGGCAGGCTTCCCCTCGGCAAGCACTCAGGATAGGTGCTTCTTAGTGGGTGGGCAAGCCTGGACGGATGTCGGCAGGCTTCCCCTCGGCAAGCACTCAGGATAGGTGCTTCTTAGTGGGTGGGCAAGCTTGGATGGATGTCGGCAGGCTTCCCCTCGGCAAGCACTCAGGATAGGTGCTTCTTAGTGGGTGGGCAAGCCTGGACGGATGTCGGCAGGCTTCCCCTCGGCAAGCACTCAGGATAGGTGCTTCTTAGTGGGTGGGCAAGCCTGGACGGATGTCGGCAGGCTTCCCCTCGGCAAGCACTCAGGATAGGTGCTTCTTAGTGGGTGGGCAAGCCTGGACGGATGTCGGCAGGCTTCCCCTCGGCAAGCACTCAGGATAGGTGCTTCTTAGTGGGTGGGCAAGCCTGGACGGATGTCGGCAGGCTTCCCCTCGGCAAGCACTCAGGATAGGTGCTTCTTAGTGGGTGGGCAAGCCTGGACGGATGTCGGCAGGCTTCCCCTCGGCAAGCACTCAGGATAGGTGCTTCTTAGTGGGTGGGCAAGCCTGGACGGATGTCGGCAGGCTTCCCCTCGGCAAGCACTCAGGATAGGTGCTTCTTAGTGGGTGGGCAAGCCTGGACGGATGTCGGCAGGCTTCCCCTCGGCAAGCACTCAGGATAGGTGCTTCTTAGTGGGTGGGCAAGCCTGGACGGATGTCGGCAGGCTTCCCCTCGGCAAGCACTCAGGATAGGTCCATTAGTGTTCATGGAAATTCTGCACGTGCATCAAGGAGAAAACAGCCACAAATAACACAGCCTGCTTTCCAAATCTCCAAAGCACATCTCTGCAATCATTTTACTTTCCAACTATCACCACCAAAGCCTTTCAGCCATAGAGCGATTTGTCTTCAACTTACTCTGGGCTCCTAAGTTAGCAGAACCCTTTGGCTGTTTATAAATGAAGCTTCCTACTTCCGGCCTCTCTCCCTGCTCCAGCTTCTCTTCTACACAGCCACTTATCCAAAATACTAACCAGTTCCTGCATGGCATCAGTCCAAGTACCTTCACCTGATGCTCAAAAGACCCTTCAAACTTGATCCTGGAAATCTAGGGGTTGACACTTGGGAGACAGGGATGGGCTGAAGATACAAACTGGATTGCCATCAGCATGTAAAAGACGCTTGAAACCATAAGCGTGGATGAAATCAACCAGGGAAGCTATATATAGGCAAATCACCTGAGTTTTGAGGCTTAGATCTGCTATTCACTATCCGTGTGACCTTAAGTAAGTTATGAAACTACTGTGAGCCTTACTTTTCTCATCTTTAATTGGGTATTTTTAAAAATGTCCAGCACAGTGCTGAGCAATTATTATTCAATTTCCCAGAGTTACTAGCAGTGGGAAACTGAACAAGATACTTCTTCTTGGTGAGCCTCAGGGTCTCATCTGTAGCTCCCGCTAGGTATCCACAAGGCACCATGGAATGGGTGCTCAGCAAATGACTGCCGAATAAAAGAAGAAATCTAAAAAAACTGAAACAAAACTTAGTAATAAAATAGATGAGATGATTCAACAGGCTTTTTTAAACTGTATAAAGATCAATGTAAATGCTAATAAATTATCTTAGGAAAAGGATCTAGCACTTAGAAGGTAGACAATGTTAGGCCCTTTCTTTCTGTCCTTGCTTTAAAAAACAAACAAACAAAAAAGTTTCTAAAATAAACAAATCTCTGATAAGCTTAATCCACTATAACAGCAAAAATATAAACACAAGTACATATAAAATCATACAAATACATTCAACATTATTACATTGGCATATTTCATTTTGCTAGACTTTTTTCTTCCCCATCTCCTATTTCCTTTCATGCCATCTTCTGGCTCCCCTCTCTTCCCTAAGGCAGCCAGTGGAAATAGTCTGATACATACCCTTTCATACACTGCTCATATAATCCTGTACAAAGACATATATTCATATATAGGATTCTTTTGCTTCCTTTTTATAAAACTGAATTCTTATTAAAGACATTTCTCTGTAAATTCTCACCCCCACCCCCCTGCCCCCGCACTTAATACATCTTGGTCAATCCTTCAGGTCAATGGATGCAGAAGTCATACTTTCTTTTCAATGACTGACTACTCACTGTCAGTCTTCCTCCTCCCACAATAAAGCTGCACACAATGTCCTTACAAGGATTATGTTCTTTAGGAAACTTCTCTGCTGGGTCAGTGTACAGACGTTGTCTTAAATATGAGTAAATATTGGCAGATTATTTTCCAAGAGGGATGTGGTCATTCATATTCCCACCATCAGTGTAAAAAGGGACCATTTCACCACATCTTCAACAGAAGTTGGCATTTTCATTTTAAATGTTTTCCAGTTTTATTGGTGAAAATGGCATTGTATTGTTGCTTTATTCTTCACTTTCTTGAATATTTTTGAGGTTCCGCATAGCTTATTGTTTATTGTCATTTGTGATAAAGATCTTCGATGTACACAACTTACTATCAAGAATATCAGAAAAAAAACTGTGTATGAGAGAGAAAATGAGAGCGAGACGGTGTCCTTGCTTTTTTAATCTATCTCTTCCTTTTCTGGATTTTAAATTTCTCTTTTTGGCCCAAGCCCCAAGGCTAACAGGACCTTATAGTTCCCTGACCAGGGAATCTGGAACCCCTGCAATGGAAGCAGAGAGTCCTAACCACTGGACCAAACAGGAATTCCCCAAACTTCTTCCTTTCTACTGGCTCCTTCTTTTCAGATTACAAACATGCTCCAGTCTCCCCTGACCTAAAAAGTCTTTTTGGGGTCTCATTCTATCTCCCTAAATTCCTGCCTAATCATTCTTTATTTTCACCAACTATACTCTTTTCTCACCTCAAAACACTTTTCAATGAAAAAGCCATACCTTTGGTTTTAGGGGAAAAAAGCCCCAGTTTATTATTTTTTTAAAAAAAGCAAGTATCAGTTCCATAATTGTTTAAGCAAGCCTATATACAGGTATTTTGTTTTAAAAAAATATGTATATAATTTTTCTCTTACAGTAATTCATTTCAAGAGCAATTCCATTAGGTATCTTCTACAGAGCCCTAAACCGAGGCAGCCAGCATATTCAAATAAACTCCAAGGAGTGGGCACGCTTCAGGCCAGCTCCTCATTAGAAACCCCAGCATGGGGGCTCTGGAGACCAGTGTGCGGAAGGTCTTCCAGGGAGAGCTGAAACGTTCAGATAAGTCAGTTCTGCAAAGAAGGGGTAGCTGGCGGGCTCCAGCAGGCTCACCCCTGGGGTAGCGCAAAGAGAACAGACGGGGGAGTTCTGAGAGGCACTGGCGCTATCTAAACTCGGGGGGATGGAACCGAGTGAGCAGCAGCGGTAATTGAGTTTCAGTTACCTGCAGGGTGGTGAAATAAAGCAGTAACTTCATCCGCCTGACGCGGGGGAAGTTTAGAGGTGTCCTTGGCATACTCACAGTGAAATCCGTCACCCTTTCACTGTGTTGGGCGATGGCAACCGTACTGCGCTTCCTAGTGACAGCGAGCACTCGTCCTGTTAGGCAGCCCCAGCGCACTCCAGCTAATGAAGCATTTCCTGAAGGCCTGTCTCCAGGGCTCTGCATCCTCTGTCTGAAGGAATGGCACCATGGGAAAATTTAGCACAGCCAGCATCAACCATCGCCCAAACTCAAAAGAATCTTTGAATGGCAGAGAGAGGCCCATTTTCCTTTCTGCCCAGCCCAGTGCTGGAACCACCCTCAGGTCACTTTTTGTGGGTCTGTACAAACGTGCCGACTGGCAGCATGCCGCTCTTCACCTGCTCCCGGATTTCAGCTCGATGCTTTAATGTGAAGACCAGGGCTCTCACCGTCCGCCGGTATGGCCCATTAATGAGGCGGGAGCAGAGATGAAACGTTTCCCGTTCAATATTTTCAACCAGTAGGTGATCCATCTAAAAAAACAGAAAAATTATCAAATTAGGGCCTTGCATTGCATAAAGATTAAAAGCAAGAGAGGCTGGAGCACTTTGCTCAGAGGCCTCCATTAATCAACTGAAATTCAAGGACATCTACTTCCTGTCACAAGAGAAACAGGAAGAGCAAATTAATTCCACCCTGGCAATTAAGGAACAAGGCCATGTGCTTTGTGACAGGGACCTCATTCACAACCCCTGCCGGGTGGTAATATTTGCCATTATAACAGGAAACTGGCTTGAACCAAGCAATGGGTTCTGGGCTCTGGGCCCTGTACTTTACCAACCAGGAAACGAAGACCAAGGATAATAAATCAGTGTAAGAGTTTATACTTTTTGTTTGTTTGTTTGAAAGTGCTTTTTAACCCCTTATAGCATTTTTAAACACTGGGTCTGGATCCTAAATGTGTGTTAAGCAGTTTATAAATCACTTTTCACATTTAACACTTAACAACTCCTATTATCTCATTTTACAGATGAGGAAACAGGTTCAAAGGTAAAGAAATGCTCCAGATTTTACAACTATTAAGAGAAGTTGGGACTCTGACTCGAACACTCATGTTTCTTCCCTTTTACCATACTCACTGCCCCCATAGCCTCCTGAGGGACCATGTGAGTTTGGAGAGACCCCGACAGGGTCAGCTAAGCAGAAAAGGGCCGAGAGGATAGGATCTGTGGCTATGCTGGGGTGTGCGCCTCAGGTCCAAGCCCTCCTGAAGCCACAGGCCTGATCAAAGAAGGATAGGTCTGGGACTCTGTCCACATGCTCCAGATGTAGGCCAGACTGGGCTGCTGGTTGGGGACCCCCTCACTCCTTCCTCTCCAGGCGCATCGCTCACTCTTTGCCTCCCTGGTCCTGACTCCAGCCTAGCCTAAGCATGCTCAGTTGCTTTCACACACCTCTACACCTCTGCACAGGTACTTGCTCTCTCAGCAAGACACAATGTCCCAGGAAACACATTCCTATTTGTACGTGTAGCTAAAATACAAAAAGCAAAAAAGCTAATCCTAGTTTAAAGGACTACAAGTTCTTCTCAGGGCTGCCATAATGTCCTGAGCTCCCCGTAGTCATTTTCACAGCAGAATGGTGTTGTCTTCCCTGAGAATGAATTCCTTGAAAACAGGAAACAGATTTCTCTCTCGTTAGCTTTTTTTTCCTTCACTCTTTCCCTCCTACCCAACCATATATTCAGATACTTACTCAGCACTTACTATGTGCTTGGGCTGAGAAAAGAGCAGTGAACAATGTCAATACAGCTCTTGACTTCACAGAGAGCATGGGCCAGCTGGAGACAGACAGGAGCAGACCCTGGCAGTGTAGCGAGGGCTGGGAGAGGAAACAGAAGCAAGTTCTGGGGCACTGAGATACAGCAAAGGGACCCAGCCCAGGAAAGAGTGAGTGCTTGACGTGAGACCTGGAGAAAGAGTAGGATCAGGCCAAGTGACGTGGCCATTTGCTTGGTGATAAATTCAGTGAGCTGTACATATATGTACTGTACTTATACTTTAAAAAGGACAAGTTTAAGAAAAAAATGCACCAAAAATTAAAAAAGGATTATCTGACATTTGATAAAAAGCATCCTAACAAAAAAGAGAGACCAACAGACCAAAATGAATGAAGAATCCTGGAAGAAATGAGACCCAAGCAGGGGAGCAGAATAGGACTGAGAGACAGAGAGAGAGAAGATGAATATCCAGGCCCAGACGTCTGCTTAGATGTAACAGACGAAAGACGTTCAGGGAGGTTTGTGGTCCTGATGACTGACTGATCATCTCCAAGGAGGGTGCTGGAGTGAGTTGGCTTGGCGCCACAGCTCTCTAAAACCCAGATTCCTCGAGCGTTCATGGCCTCCTGGGTGGGCAATGAACTAGCCCCCAGCCTGAGGCAGCCTCCGAACCAGACTACTTTACAAGGTGGTAAGGGTGGCCGGCCGTCTGCCCAGCGTTTGTCCGGCAACATTTGCAAGAGAGGCTCCTCACCCCAATGTGGGGTTCCTCATCCCAGTGTGAGGGTGCTTACTTACTGACTGTTTAGAGATTCACTTGATATAACGGGCAAGAAAAAAGTCTGGTTTTTTTCCTTCGTTTTGAGGGGAGTGGTTGTTCGGGGAAGAAGGGTACGTGCTCCTTTGCAAAAATAAATCATGGCCATTCCATTAAATTATAGTGTGTATATATATATATAAAGAACCTGAGAGTACCTTGAAATTCACAGAACTGAATACTTATTCATACTTCATTCAACAAATAGCTATTGAGTTACCACTGAGTGTGGTCTGATTTAGATATTTGAGACACCCAAGCAGAAAAGACCTGACACCCTACCCTTAAGTCACACCCTAGAAAGGAGAGGTGCGTACACAGAAAACCATGGGGCAGGAGGACCGGAGCTATCCCAGCGATGTGATGGGAAGGAGAAGCAAGCAACTAACGATTCTCATGGATGCCTCTTGTTAAATGAAGGCCAGTCAGAATGAAGACATGAAGAAAAACATTCGTAATACTAAAATGTAAACCATAAAGGAAAGTGATTCATCATGTATCCTTGTGTATAGTGTGTTCACTGCACAAAGTGAAAAACGCCTCTTATAACGCCTTTGGATATTCCAAACCTACCCAAGCTAAGAGTCTTTCCCAGTGGGTCCTAACCTGGTAATTTAGGTAAGCCCCTTTGGGTGAAGCATTGAAGCTGAAGCTCCAATACTTAGGTCACCTGATGCAAAGAGCTGACTCACTGGAAAAGACCCTGATGCTGGGAAAGACTGAAGGCAAGGAGAAGGGGACGACAGAGGATGAGATGGTTGGATGGCATCACTGACTTGATGGACATGAATTTGAGCAAACTCAGGGAGACAGTGAAGGACAGAGAAGCCTGGCATGCTGTAGTTCATGGGACTGCAAAGAGTCAAACACGACTTAGCGACTGAACAACAAGAACAACAACTTCAGGTGAAAGGACCAGAGTCTTACTAAGACCTTGAGAAAAAGGGACTTTGCTATGGGACACACGTATGAATGGGAACAAGAATGCTGTAAGGAACCTAGGGAGATTTATTTATGGGCCAAATCCTTTCTCTGTGTCTCTCGTGATCTGCCTGATCTCTTTTTCACATATTTTTGCTCCTTTTCATTTACCTTACTATCAGTTCTAACTGCCTTATTCTCTCCTCCTGCCATACATCTCTATCCATAGCTTCTGCTTCCTTGAAACTCCTCCAAGATTCCTTCTGTTTCAAAACTTCCGTTGTTGTTTCTTGGTATTTCCTAGGTCAGCTTCCTAGAGACAGAAAATCTGATTTGCCTTCCTTATATATTTGTACCTATGGGTTGAAAATGTGTTATTGAGTTGTCCAATCATGGACAAACTGGGAGAAGATATAAAACACATCCACCCCGAGCTGTCTTATGTCAAGGATTTTGGATTCAGAAGAAATGGGGCCATCATCAATTAGTGATGTCTGCCATGACTGTAAGCTTTTTAACAGCAAGGGAAGAAACTCTTCTTAGTGTGTTTATCTGAAGTGCAGAACTTCCCACACTGTATTATAACTTCTATTTGCCTATTTCCCTCAGAAGATTCTGAGTGCCTCCAGGGCTGATACCATGCTAGATCCATTTCTAAATTCCCCATGCCTAGCATAGGTACTGGCACATATTAAGTGCTCAGTAAATATTTGTTAAATGAATTTCCTCTTTCCCCATGTATACCTCCCTCCTTTTCTGCTCTTTCAGTAAAATCCTATATATAGCAGATGAAATATGTTTCTATTTTATATGTATTTTCTAGTGAGCAAATTCCAACCATTCTAAGGCTAGTTCAACTGCTGTCTTTTCCATGGACTTTTCCCAGATTTCCCCATCAGATTTCACTGTTCTGTCTTTTGTGTGTTTACACCTCTTCCTAGTACCACTATTTCAGACAGATTTCATCTTGCCTCATATTATTTGCAGGCTCTTAGTCAGGAGACAGTAAACTTTCTTAGGATAAGGACTGCAGCTCATCTATGTTCGCATTCTCCGCTGGCACCAGTAGTAGCAGAACTAAACACTTGGGGAATTGAACATCCACTAAAGGAAACTTTGTATGAGTTTTCCAATAGCATGATTGAACTTGTACATATATACCCACACTCCTTTTTGACCATTTGAATACATTTATTAAAGAGCTGGTCAAAACCAGAGGTGCAGTCTGAGGCCATTAAGCAAAGAAAAAACTAACAGTCCCATATGGGGATGTACGCCTGACCTGGGTCTCATTAGCACCATCTGACAGCCAACTGGGCCAACCAGCCAGTGCTTCATAACTCTTAACGATAACAGGCTCACTTTGAGAATCAGATTTATTTTTTTTAATGGCATAATAGGAAAATGATCACAGGCCGTGAGGTAGGAAGGGGAGTGGATAATGAGGAAGGGGAAGTAAGAGAATGACACCACAGGGGACGTTCATATGAGGAAAGATCTAAAATGCAGGGAAGAACAAAGAAGATCTAGAAGGGAGAAAGTAAAGGGGAATGGAGCATGGGTCTCAACAATGAGTTTTTATTCATCTACTCCATTATTCCAAGAACAAGGAAACAATCCACGAATCTGGAAACCAAGATCTGTAGAGTAATAGAGAGATGCACATTGGGGCTGTGTGTATATATTCTTCATCTGTGGCTGTCACTACTTAGACCAAAACAAATATCATGGAAACATTACTTTCTATAAAAACGTAATAAGTAGATTTGAAAAAAAAAACACATGCTAAAATCAAATTGCAAAAGCTTTTAAGTCACTGGGCCAATAACTTACCCAATGGTTTACTTCTGCCTGATAAAATACATTTATGGAGATCTGATGTCTGATATGAATGCACTCAGCATTATTTATTGTCAAAGACCAGATACTGGATTAGATGGTTCATTGATTTACCCTAACATGAAAATGTTTCAGATGATGATGGGTGTTAAGAGTTAACTTTAAAAAGTGTTTGTATTTATCTTTTCTGATGTATCAAACTATATATAAAAATACTATAAAGTGCTGTTTATGCAAGGAAAAGAGATTGACTTTCTTTGGCCAAGAAAGACAGTAAGATGCACGCTTCTAGTTTTTAAAATTTACTCTTTGTGAGCAAAACCATTCAACTATGCTTAATCTGATATTTTTTTCTAATTATATTGGAAAGCACTAACAAATGTATCACTTTTTTAACTTTGCTTTGTAACACTTGAGTGCTTACCACTTGATGTGCCATTTAAAGGATAATTAATGGATAAACTAAAAGGATAATTATTATGGAGTTTAATATAGCAGGCAAACTGCTCATTAATCCTTACAAGCATAGCTTCGTTATTATCATTTACTTAAAAAGATACCATAGGGAACTGGTATTTACCACCACATTAACTACATATTATATATCCACACTCTATGTTTCTGCAATAATTTTGGTTTATTTGAAAAATAAACTTCTCTTAAAATATCAAATATCAAGTCTTGTTGGCTAATCAATGACTCTGGAAAATTAGACTTACGATCTTCATATTTTTTTCTCTCTTCCAAGGGCTTAATGTTCATATTAATGCTTCTTTAGGAAAAGTTAAACAAACTTACAGTATATTAATTCACTGAACCATCAAATAGACAGTAAAAGTTAAAAACACAAAAAGTAGAGATAGATAAAAATAATAGAAAACTATGTACAAGATGATACTGATACTGATCAAGATTAAATATAACATAAAAATAAATAATTGTCAATTTTGTGCAATGTCATTTAAATAATCAATAAAAATACTTTACGGAACAGCTAGCACATAACATAACAGACTCATAATAAACCTGGGATAATCATAACTTGACCACAATTCTTTGAAAAAGCTATAATAATTTACCAACAGGAAATGCACCAAAATGTTAACAAGATTATGTCTGGATAGTAGGTTCAATGGTGACTTTATTTTTCCTTTCTATATTTTTCCATTTTCTATCATGTTTGTATTAAAAACTCAAAATTTTATTTTTAAATAAAGTAAACAATATACACAAATCCATTTGCCTTTCTTTTGTGGATGCATAATTGAGACAGAAAGGTTAAAATATTTTTTTAGAGAATATAGTGACAGATCTAGTCGAGTATTTAAATCAAACTTCTGAATTGCTTCTTTTTTGTTAATATTATTAAATCATTCTTTAAGGATACTTTATTAGGGGTACCTTGAGAGGAGGAAAAAATACCAATGTTATATGTCTGATTTTCCCAGAATACTAACTGAATATAAGATTCATTTGATGATGATGATTGATATTATTGCTAATGAACAAAAATTTCTCTTCCAGCATTTGTACCTCAAACCACTAACACCATCTAACTGCTGGTCCCAAAGATGATAGAGATTATGTCTAGTCAACTGATTATAAGCATTAGAACTTAAGGTAGAATGCGGACAAAAAATGTAGTAGTCTTTTCAAAAAACAGTTATTTATTGTGCCATTGATATTGCATAAGAGTCCATCTCAGAACTTTTGCTTCAGTGGGAAAGAATTTTACTTATTCATTTATTTTTGTTGAAGTATAGTTGATATATAGTGCTGTGCCAGTTTCTGGAATATAGCAAAGTGATTCAATTATATGTATGTATATGTGCGTGTGTGTGTGTATATATTCTTTTCTGTTACTGTTTATTATAGGATATGGAATACAGTTGTCTGTGGTATACAGTAGGTCCTTGTTGTTTATCTATTTTGTATACAGTGGTTTGTTATCTGCTAATCCCAAACTCTAATTCATCCATCTCCTAATCTCTTTCCCCTTTGGTAATCATAAGTCTGTTTTCTATTTCTGCGGGTGTTTCTGTTTTATAAATAAGTTCATGTGTGTCATATTTTAGGTTCCATATATGAATGGTATCATATGGTATTTGTTACGGAAAGGATTTCAAAAATCGGAAAGAACCAACATTCATGAAGTGACTTCTAACCAATAGGCACTATACTATTCTTTTGTACATATAGTTCATTTAATCTTTCCAAAAATTTTAGGTAGTAGGAATTATAATCTTCATTTTACAGATTGAAAAATAAAGTCTTTGAAATGTTAAGAGACTTGCCTAAGGTGTCACAACCAGTACATACGTAAGCCAGTGTTTTAATCCATGTCTTGCTAGTTCCAATGCCTGCACTCCTTACATAACACTGTCTCCCAGAATGTTTACAAATCCAGAATCTTTAAAAAATAAAATCAGAATAGTTATGGTCCTAAAGAGAATGAAAGTTCATTGTGAAAATGTGAAGGTCATTTAACCAAGAATATCTAATAATCACATTCCAACCAAGACATTACCTCTAATTCCAAGGCTTCTGAGAGTAATTTCTGGGCATTTTTCCTAAATGTCTCAGTTTTGGCATCACTTCGGACTTCTATGGAAGGTCTATTGACATGTTTTTCTATGAAAGTTCTCCACTCAGTGTAAACTTCTCTGGCAAGACAAGCCACTTCTGAATCTGAGTGTTGACGCATCTTGTTCACAGTATGACCTGGAACAAGAGAACAGAAACCAAAGGAAACATTGTTCTGTCTTCTGAGAAGTGTAGGACTGGAAGGACTGATGTGTGGCCCTTAGCAAGTCATTCACATACCTAAGGATGTAGAGGCTCTTGTGCAAATGAAGACCTCTGTCTCAAAGGCTGAGCTAATGAGATAATCACTAGGGAAGAACCACTGGGTCAGCTAATGCAATAAGTCATAAAACAGAAGCATGATCAATAGATACTTAAAACGGAACAGTGAAGGTACCAACTCCTTAATCCAAAACTTGCAATGAAAGAAAATGAATTAAGCATTTATCTTGTCTTTTCAGTACATGTTATATTTTAGGACAACCAAACAGTCCCAGTTATTGATAAAATGTTCTTTATTCAGCTAATGAATATGGTAAAATTGACAGTATTTAAAGAAATTTTTGTGGCCCACAATGAAATAATTTATTTAGGTGACAATCAATAGTGGGTGAACACAGTCAATGAAAAATTGATGGGGAAATCTACAGTGGAAGGATGGGCTGTCATCACCTCCACTGATCAATCTCAGCGTCCTGAGTGGGATTATCAGACGGAGGCAGCACTTCACAGACCTACCTACAAAGTAGTCTTGCACTCTCTTTCTGAGGAAAAAATGAACCACAACCCAACTAACTCATCATTCAAAGCTAACCTCCAGTTAAAACAAAATACGTGAGCCAGAGGAGTAAGTTAAATTATAGCACAAGAGACAAATCCAGAATGTGAGGCATTCTGCAGGACAACAGACTGGTTTCTTCAACTGTCAATGACATTTTTTTATAAAAGGCAGTAAGGTTATAGATTGATAAAGATTAAAAGAGTTTTTGAGTTCAAACTATCAAATGTGATGTGCAATCCAAATCCTGAATGGAATAAGCCAATCAAAATACACTTGGAGATAAACAAGGAATATGCATATACACTGGTTATTAAATTATGCCAAGGACTACTGTTGATTTTGTTAAGTATGATAATAGCATTGTGGCTATGTAAGAAAACGTATTTTTTTAGAGATGCATACTGAATGAAGTATGAACTAAAATGACCAAAGGTCTGAGATTTTGCTTTAGAATACTTCAGTAACAGCACAAAAACACAGGAAGGGGAAAGATAAAGTGAATAGGACCAAATTTTAATAGTAGGTGTTCTTTGGAAGGAATGATGCTAAAGCTGAAACTCCAGTACTTTGGCCACCTCATGCGAAGAGTTGACTCATTGGAAAAGACTCTGATGCTGGGAGGGATTGGGGGCAGGAGGAGAAGGGGACGACAGAGGATGAGATGGCTGGATGGCATCACCAACTCGATGGACGTGAGTTTGAGTGAACTCCGGGAGTTGGTGATGGACAGGCAGGCCTGGCGTGCTGCAATTCATGGGGTGGCAAAGAGTCGGACACGACTGAGCGACTGAACTGAACTGGACTGGATGAATCAAATATAGGTGAAAGGCCTATGTGAGTCTGTATTCTTGTCTTTATTTTTGTGACTGTCTGAGATTTTCATAATAAAAATGGAAAAAGAGGGAAAAGGTCGAAAACTACCATAGCAAAAATACTTAGATAGAACTAAACACATAGAAAAGCCAAAAAAAAAATCAAGTAAGTACTTAGAATTAAAAAGTGTAAGAATATCAAGGTAGGTGTATTTTTTAAAAAATCAATAGCTTTTTTATGTTAGCCATAAACAGAATATAATAGGGGGAAAGTCATGCTTAAACTAGTGAAAACCATAAACCACTTAGCAGCACATTAACAAGAGGGGGCCGCATGTGCCCGTGCTTGCTGTTTGTGTATGTGCCTGTCTCCTTCGTAGCTCTGGAACCACTCCTAAGCGCCACCTCCATCACCACGGCCGTTACCGCAGGGCATGTCGCCTCCAGATGACTCCAGCAGCCTGCTGGCCTGTCAGCTGAAGTTTGGAACCCTGAATGCCATCTTCCACACTGCAGCCAGAGTGACCTTTATTTAACTTTATTATTTTCTCTTTCAGGGATATTTTTTCTAAAACATTAATCTGACCATTACACTCCCCCACTTAAATCTTTCAATCCCATACCCAAATTCTTCTCTCTTGTCACACAAGGACCTTCACAATCCGCCACCCTCCCGTCTCCCTCCCAGTTTTGTTTCCAGCTGTCAGCCTGCTGTCGTGTGATATTCTAGCTACTGCAGTTCCTACTGCTACTGCTGCTAAGTCACTTCAGTTGTGTCCGACTCTGTGTGACCCCATAGACAGCTGCCCACCAGGCTCCCCCATCCCTGGGATTTTCCAGGCAGAGTACTGGAGTGGGGTGCCATTGCCTTCTCCGCTGCAGTTCCTAAGACACTTCAATAATTTTCTCACCTCTTTACTTTTGAACATATACTCCAAAGAGCATTTTGTCTGCCTAGAGTATGTTTTCTTCTTTCTTCATCTGGTTAACTTCTATTCTGCTCTAGTTCAGGAGTCCTCTCATCCTCGAAGTCTTAATAACCCCCAATCTTGGTTGGTAACTCTCCTCTGTGATTCCTTAGCATCTTACGCTTCTGTTCATCACAATAACTATTATAATTAGTTATAATTATCTGATCAGTTATCTCTCTTGCCACCAAAGTGAGCTCCTTGAGGGCATGAGCTGTGACACATTCATCTTTGTATCTCCAGCAGAAAACACAGTGGCAGGAAGTAGGGGTCAGGAGAATGGGTGTATGGTAAATGTTGAGGAATGAGAAACCCGTATGAAGAAATACATATGCCTTTACTAAAATATGCAACAGAAAATCTTAATGAAAGAGGAACATATATCATATTATATGATGGAAAGACTAGTACAGAGATGTCAATATAAAAATTAATTTGTAGTTTTAATGTAACTATGATAAAAAACGTCAGTAGGCCACTTTTATTAGAATACATCCAAACAGCTTTACACTCATTTTATTAATTTTTTATTTTATATCTGAGTAGTAGGCCTCTTGAGAAACCTGTATGCAGGTCAGGAAGCAACAGTTAGAACTGGACAAGGAACAACAGACTGGTTCCAAATAGAAAAGGAGTACGTCAAGGCTGTATATTGTCACCCTGCTTATTTAACTTATATACAGAGTATATCACGAGAAATGCTGGGCTGGAGGAAGCACAAGCTGGAATCAAGACTGCTGGGAGAAATATCAATAACCTCAGATATGCAGATGACACCACCCTTATGACAGAAAGTGAAGAACTAAAGAGCCTCTTGATGGAGGTGAAAGAGGAGAGTGAAAAAGTTGGCTTAAAGCTCAAAATTCAGAAAACTAAGATCATGGCATCTGGTCCCATCACTTCATGGCAAATAGATGGGGAAACAGTGGAAACAGTGGCTGACTTTATTTTTGGGGGCTCAAAATCACTGCAGATGGTGACTGCAGCCATGAAATCAAAAGATGCTTACTCCTTGGAAGGAAAGTTATGACCAACCTAGACAGCATATTGAAAAGCAGAGACATTACTTTGCCAACAAAGTCCAAAAGGTCCGTCTAGTCAAGGCTATAGTTGTTCCAGTAGTCATGTATGGATGTGAGAGTTGGACTATAAAGAAAGCTGAACGCAGAAGAATTGATGCTTTTGAACTGTGGTGTTGGAGAAGACTCTTGAGAGTCCCTTGGACTGCAAGGAGATCCAACCAGTCTATCCTAAAGGAGATCAGTCCTGAGTATTCATTGGAAGGACTGATGTTGAAGCTGAAACTCCAATACTTTGGCCACCTGATGCAAAGAGCTGACTCATTTAAAAAGACCCTGATGCTGGGAAAGATTGAGGGCAGGAGGAGAAGGGGATGACAGAGGATGAGATGGTTGGATGGCATCACCGACTCAATGGACATGGGTTTGGGTAGACTCTGGGAGTTGGTGATGGACAGGGAGGCCTGGCGTGCTGTGGTTCATGGGGTCACAAAGAGTCGGACACGACTGAGTGACTGAACTGAACTGATAGCTGATTAACAATGCTGTAATAGTTTCAGAATTTTAGACTTATTTTAGAAAAACAAGAGTATAAAATACTATTTTGAAAAAGAGGAATTCTGAGGTATAATTAGACTTATAAGATACTAGAACATATTATAAAGCCACTAAAATTATATGGACTGGCACCAAAAAAACAGATCGATAGATCTACGAATTAAAAAAACGAAGCTCGGGAGCAAATCCTAGTGTACACAAAATTTAATATATAATAAAAGAGGAATCAATGAACAGAAGAAAATGGAGAATTCAAATTTGAGAAGATGGTCAAAACATTTAGAAAATTTCTCGGATCACGCCAACTGCACAGTTCAACACTCGCTGGATTTATTTACTTCCCACACGTCGACTGAAGGCCTACTCTTCGTATGAGGAACTACACTAGTCGTGTGGGGCTGAATGAGAAACCGTCCCTGCTTTAAAGGTTCTATGAGTAGCATCCTGGAGGTGAGAACAAAATGTAACTTTTAAGGGAAGACAAGAGTCTTTAACTTGTGTCTACCCAATTATCTGTCAAGAATTTTTACCAAGTCTTTCTACTGCCCAGGGAAAGAAGTATATCAACACTCAGTACACAGAGGAAGGGGAAGGGGAGGAATGCGGAGCCCTCGTTAGAAATGGCTCAAGGTGCTTCCTAGCTGGCGATGCTTAGTGAAGTGCTTCTGAAACACATGGCATTTAAAAGTTGAAGTCAGTACTCAACACTTCTTTTCTGGGCAGAGTTCTCCATATTCTTGAGATTATTCATTCGGAAAACAATTTTTTTGTGCTGTTGGTCACTGTTGTGGATGCCAAAAATACCAAGATAAATGAGACACTGCAGGACCTCAAAGACCTAAATTCAGAGCATTTTATAATTTTATTTATTTTTGGCTGTGCTGGGTCTTCGTTGCTGTGTGGGCTTTTCTCTGGTTGCGGCAAGCAGGGGCTACTCTCTAGCTGTGGTGCACAGACTTCAGTAATTGCAGGAAGTGGGCTCAGTAGTTGCGGCTCCCAGGCTCTAGAGCACAGCTTCAATAGTTGTGGCACATGGGCTCAGTTGTTCCACATTATGTGGAATCTTCCCAAATCGGGGACTGAACAGGGGGAATGATCCTGCATTGGCAGGCAGATTCTTTATTACTGAGCTTTCAGGGAAGCCCCAGGGCATTTTAATACTTATATTGAGCACCCACTAACTGCCTGGTGCTGTAGATACACATGAGTGAGACACAGACTCTGGAATTTAACCTACACACAGCCCTGCCAATGTGTGCAAATTAGATTCATGTATAAACATATTCATTACAGTACTGTGTACAGCAGCAACACGCTAAAAACAACCTACAAGCTCACCATTAAGGGTCCAATTTGTTAAATGAAAGGAGTACATCAAGGCTATATATTGTCAGCCTGCTGATTTAACTTACATGCAGAGTTATATCATGAGAAATTCCAGGCTGCATAAAGCACAAGCTGGAATCAAGATTGCCAGGAGAAATATCAATAACCTAAGATATGCATACAGCACTATCCTTATGTCAGAAAGTGAACAGCCTCTTGATGAAGGTGAAAGAGAAGAGTTAAAAAGCTGGCTTAAAACTCAACATTCAAAAAAGCTAAGATCATGGCATCCAGTCCCATCACTTCATGGCAAATAGATGGGGAAACAATGGAAACAGTGAGACTTGATTTTCTTGGGTTCCAAAATCACTGTAGATGGTAACTGCAGCCATGAAATTAAAAGACCCTTGATGCTTGGAGGAAAAGCTATGGCAAACCTTGACAGCATATTAAAAAGCAGAGACATTACTTTGCCAACAAAGGACTGCATAGTCAAAGCTATGGTTTTTCCAGTAGTCATGTATGGATGTGAGAGTTAGACCATAAAGAAGGCTAAGTGCTGAAGAATTGATGCTTTTGAACTGTTGTGTTGGAGAAGACTTTTGAGTCTCTCGGACTGCAAAGAGATCACATCAGTCAATCCTAAAGGAAATCAATCCTGAATACTCTTTGGAAGGACTGATGCTGATGCTCCAATACTTTGGCCACCTGATGGGAAGAGCTGACTTAGTAAAAAAGACGCTGATGCTGGGAAAGACTGAAGGCAGGAGGAGAAGGGGACGACAGAGAACAAGATGGTTAGATGGCATCATCGACTCAATGGACATGCATTTGAGCAAGCTCCAGGAGATGGTAATGGACAGGGAGGCCTGGTGTGCTGCAGTCCATGGGGTCACCAAGAGTCAGACATGACTGAGCGATTGAACAATGAATACTTTGCAGCCACTAAAGACTGCAATAGCTCTATATGTAGTAACGTGGAAAGATGATTACTTTATTCAGGTTCTCAGAAGAGCCTGCATAGTATAAGTCAATATTTATTTTTAAAATTACATTTGTATACACACACACACATACACATATAAATACATATATTTGCTCACATGCAGAGAAAGAGTCTAAAAAACGTTGTAAAGAAATTATTTACGAGGGTCTCTTCTAAGTAGTGGGACTGTGTGTATCTATGCAGTTCAACTCAAAATCTCATGGGTTGGCTCAACCTGTAAGGAATCCTAAAAAAGCTGGTAAATGGTATACTATAGGTGCATTTGAGTGTCTTTGGAATAGAGATCTTTCCCTTCATGTGTTCCCCACCTTATCCTTTTCTCTTCCCAAGAAAGGCACTGTTGATGCAGCTTTCTCCTTGAGAAATGAAGATGCAGAAGTCCCTCAAAAAGAGAGTGCTTCTACTTGTCCACTGGACCTTTTTATCGTGATGTTACTTTATCACTCTGTGGCATCTGGCACTGCTGCCTTCTTCCTTCTGAAATATTCTCTTCCACCTCTTTTTGAGGTACCACCTGTTAATGGTTCTCCTCTTCCTTCTCCATCTCTTCTGCTGGTTACGTGCCTTGCCAAACCTTTAATTACCAGTGCAGCCTAGCTGGGGCATTGTCCTTGGCCTCTTCTCTTCTTTCTTCAACTGTTTTTCCTGAGTAATCTTACCCGCTTCTGGGGCCCAACTACCATCTGCAAGCAGATGACTTCCAAAGGCTCTCACTGAGCTCAAGACCCACGTATCCAGCCCCTGCTGGACAGCTCTACTTGCTTATTTTGCAAGCCACCTCTAGCTCAGCATTTCTAAAATGGAAAGTGGAACTCATCACTTCCCCCTCAGTCCCTCCTCCTGTATTTCATGGCAGTGCTACTCACTCATCGTTTTTATCTCCTTAACATTTCTTATAACTTTTCCTTTTTCTCACTTCCCGCTTTAGTCTCACTGCTGCCCTGATTCAGGTCCTCATCACGTCTTCACCGGTCTACTGCAATGACTTACTAACCAATCTTTGTCCCCAGACTGGCTTTCTCCGATTCATCCTCCATATTAAAGTTAATTAACCTTTTAAAAACACAATTTGATCACATCATTCCCTTACTGGAAGCCCTTCAGTGGCTTTCTCCTCTGTCTTCAAATTAATTTCTCAGTATAGATTCAAGCCCTCAATGCCCTGGAACCTCTTTGGCCATATCTCTTACCATGTCTCTCTCTTTCTTCAGTCTCAACCTTCCTACATCTTGCCTCCCAGGGACAAAGTTCTAGTCATAGAGAACAGTTTGCATGCCCTTGTTTGGGGTCAGGCTGTCTGGCCTTCTTAAATTTCTGTACCTTAGCTCACAGTTTCCTCTGCCTAGAAAGGTTAAATGCTCATTTTTTCCTCTAAGCTTGATGTAAACATCTTGGGGGCAGAACTCCACACCTTACTCCTTACTCCAAGATACATTCCCAGCTCCCAGCACAGTGCCTACCACAAATCATTCAAGAAATGTTTGCTGAACTGAATCAGTTATATTAAAAAAAAAAAAAAAAGTTTACATTTGGCTTTCAAATTGGCTTTGTAGTAACATCTGAATATGGATGCAGCTGATTGGGAAAATCACACAATTGCAAACAAAATAATGGAACTATACTCTAAAGTACTGAATGAAAAGGTTCTAATTCTTACCCACTGCTAAGAATGCTTCTTGTTTACTACTCCAAATTTTATAGGAATTATCTCATTTTTTAATAACTAAAAAATGAATTAAATACTATTGTTATATCTCTTTTTACAAGTGAGAAACTGAAGCTCAGCAAAGCAATCTGCCCTGGCCTCACAGCTAGTAAGCGTGGAAGCCAGAATCTGAGCACAGCTGCCTGACCCTAGAGTCTGCACACTTAACCCAACACCCTGTCCTCCTCAGTCATTAGGGACTGGCATATAGGGAGTGTTCAATAAAGCTCTGTTGAGATAATGTTGTTCACCTTCTTGATATTCCCAAATCAGAAGAGCACAGGTCCTGAGAGGTGGCCAGATGGCAGAAAACGTGGGCTCTCAGGCCAGGACAAGTGATCACTGCTCCTGGCCCGCAGGGGGCAGTATACTCCACAGTGTCCCCCACTGCAGCCCCACCCAGCCTGGTCAGAAGGCTCTCCCAACACCAGGCAAACACTCCAAGCAGGGCAGGTCTAAGGAGAATGGGGGGTGCAAGATTTGCCAGTAACAGGGTGACAAAGGGAGGAGTGTCAGCAGGGAAGGCATTCAGTCTGGGGCAGGAAAAGAGAAGAGAGGAGGCCTAAGGAACCGCCTTCTATAAAACACAAGGCACAGTGAAACTTTAGATCAGAAAATGAATTTCGCGATAAGAATAATGACAGTTAGCCACTGCACTGAACACTCTACACTTAAGTCAATGAACTCTCAGAACAACCCTATGAGGTAGGTGCTATGATACGCTGTTTGACAGGTAAAGAACCTGAGGAACTAAGAGTTTAAGGAACTTGCACAGGACACAGCAAATAAGCAGCAAGGCCAAGTTTCAAATGTAGGCAGTCTGGCTCCAGAGCGCAAGTATTAAACCTATACTGTTGCCTCCAGTGATCATATAGTCCTACCTCCTCCTGATTCAGATGAAAAAATGAGGCTCCATGACCTTTCCCCAAGGTCACAAGTTGGTCAGTAGCTACATCAAGGAAGTTAATGATCTGCAAAAAGTCATTATTTGCTCCATGAAGTTTATGTTTTAAAGCAAGCAGTGCCACTGGCTGGTCTTATGATCTAGGTCAAGTCCCCTGGGTTGAAGAGTATGGGGTTTCTGCATCCCAGCACACTGTTAAGAAAAACTCCCTGTAGGAAGTGGTCTTTTGCTCATTTAACAAACATTATCAAATACTTAGTTAAGTACCAGACCCTGTGCTAGAACTTGGGATAGAATGTTGAACAAGACATAGCCCTTTATTCAAGGAGCTCCACAGAGGTCTAAGCACAGGAGAAGACATCTAAACAAAAACAAATGCAGCCAAGTGTCACAGGTTCTCAGTGTTGAAACGGGAACCCAAAGGAGAGTCAAAAGGACAGAGAAGTCAATCTGGCTGGCAAATGTGCCAGGGAATACCATGCAAGAGGCAATTCTTGTCCTAAGTTTTGACAAGCAGTGGAGTGAACAAGAGCAGAGAAGCTGAAAGAGCAGTGTAATTGGAGCGCTGTGATAGGCAAAATGATGTTCCCAAAGATATCCATGCCCTAAACCTCAGAACCTGTGAATATGTTGCCTTACAAGGAAAAAGGCGTGATTAAAGTCAAGGACCCCAAAATGAGGAGATGAGTCTGGATTACCTAGGTGGGGCCAATCTAATCACATAAGTTCTTAGAGGCAGAAGAGTGGGTCAGAGACATGAGGTGTGAGAAAAATCCAACCCACCATTACCAGCTTTGGAGATGGAGGAAGGGAATCACAAGCCACAGAAAGCAGGTGGCTTCTAGAAACTGGAAAAGGCAATGAAACCGATTCTCCCCTAGAGTCTCCAGGAGGATTGCAGCCCTACTGACACCGTGATTTTAGCTGAGACCTGTACTAAAGGTCTAACATACAGAAATGTAAGATAATAAATCTAATGTTTAAACCATTAATTTTCTGGCTTTTGAATAGTGGTGCTGGGAAAGACTCTTTAGAGTCCCTTGGACAGCAAGGAGATCAAACTAGTCAATCCTAAAGGAAATCAACCCTGAATATTCATTGGAAGGACTGATACTGAAGCTGAAGCTCTGATACTTTGGCCACCTGATGCTAACAGCTGACTCACTGGGAAAGACCCTGATGCTGAGAAAGATTGAGGGCAGGAGGAGAAAGGGGGTGACAGAGGATGCGATGGTTGGATGGATCATCGACACAATGGACTTGAATTTGAGCAGACTCCGGGAGATAGTGAAGGACAGGGAAGCCTGGAGTGCTACAGTTCATGGTTCACAGAGTTGGACACGACTTGGCAACTGAACAACAATAGCAACAACAATTTTGCGGCAGTTTGTATGGCACTATTCCTAGATAATGAATACAGGAGCGTCTCAGTAGTTCAGGATTGCTAAAACAGTGTGAATCTATAGAACAACCTGAGAAAGGAAGGCCGCTGGAAAGTACCTTGCCACTAAGTTACCCTGTGAACCCGGGCAAGTCAAATCACATACCCAGTCATTCATTCACTCACTAACTCATTCACTCACTCAACAAACACTTTTGCTTCACAAAGAAGATTATGTTTCCTCTGGGCCTTAAAGGTCCAAGGTACCCAGCTCAAACACCTTGAGCCTGCCAAGGTGCATCTTTGGGTTTCAGGAGGTGGCAAGACATGGCCTAAGTCCCTCTTAGCTTTGTAGTTTATTTTGTTTCCTGAACTGGGGCAAGTTACATTAAACTCTCTAAACCTCAGTGTTCTCATTTGTAAAATGAGAAAATAATAATATTTACTTTATAGAATTGTTATATAGATCAAATGACGTCATAGTGTGTTAGTCACTCAGTCGTGTCCAACTCTTTGCGACCCCATGGACTGTAGCCTGCCAGGCTCCTCTGTCCATGGGATTCTCCAGGCAAGAATACTGGAGTGGGATGCCATTTCCTCCTCCAGGGAAGTCATAGTGGGGAAAGCATTTTGTAAGTATAGGGTTTTTTGTTGTTAATCAATTATAAATGAAAATCAGATCAATATGATTGACTTAAAACCTTTCCCAGATTATTTATATCTGCAGTATTGCAGAAGTAGAGCATGCTCTCCTTGTAGGCTGGGTGCAAGGCCTAACTACACTGCCTTACCAGCCATTTACTGACACCCCCTGCCCACTGGTTTCCTTTATAATAAAGGTATTCAAGCCACAGAGGCCCGATTAAGAGGCAGATCCAAAGGCTTTAGCCCAGCTAGCCCTCAACTTCCCAGACCACTTGAGAACCGTGAGGCCACTCACTTTCCCTGTCTCTTAAAACACTCTCCTCCTTAGTCCACAGGTCACTGCATGGCCCTGGTTCTCTTCCTCTAATTACACTCCATCCACTTCTTCAGCAGCTCCACTTCCTCTTCCCACTTTCCTTCCACGGATATTCTCCTCATTTCAATCCTTCAGCCCTTTAATCTTTTCTTTTACTCAAAGAATTCATCCACTTAAATGATTTTAAGCAAACGCCTCCAGGCAAATGTGTTCCAAATACAGATTTTTAGTCTAAATATCTCTCATCTGAGTTTCAGTTCTCCATCTCTAACTGCCTATTGGACATTTGGTCCTAGAGAGTTTATGTCAGAGCAAACACTGACTAAAATGAAAATACTAGGAGAAAACTCCCATATGACGTACACGAGAAAAGGCACTAAATTCTGATTTAAAAGAGGTGAGCTTGAGCAGATGGCAGAACCCATAGAGATAGTCCAATAAAATAAAGGCACATATGGCTGGGATTCAGGGCACAATGGCAGTCTGCTAACCAAGAAAGAACACTGCCCCAAGAGACCTGGGTTCTCATTACATCTCCGGTGCTAACCCACTATGTGGCCCTGGATAAGTCACTTCATCTGTCTGAGTCTGAATTTCCTTGTTTATAAATTGAGGTAGCTAAATGGATTTATAAGTTTATGACATTGACATTTATAAAGTTCAAATACAGATAACAAAAATTATAAGATCTCAATAGACAACACAAAAATTCACACAAAGAGGGCAGAATGCCAATAAGCCAATAGAAAACAATCCATTCTATACAGCAAATGAAAACAAGATGTTATTGGAAATGGTACTAATGTAAATTAGAACAGTAATTCTAAAAATCTAAGATTCAGAAATGGATCAGGACAGGAGACGCATATCCAGGAGTTGTCTGAATTAAGGCCTCAGTTAAGTGAAGAAGTGAACAGCCTCTCTGGCTAAGTGCTCTAAAGCAGAGCCAAAGACTGAGGTCTCTGAGCTTTATGGAACAGTCCCCTCTGAGAGGACAGGGGACAAAGATGGAAGAAACAGAGAGAGGCAAGAAATAGGAATACAGAAAGCTAGAAATACCATGGAGAAAACCTTGTTTGATTTTGTCATTTTCATTCATTTGATGAATATATCCTGAGCATAGGCCACATTAATGCTTAAAACACACTGGTGAATAAAATACACAGCATGGTCCTGCTGGCATAGAGTCACTGTAAATAAAAACAACAAAGTAAATAACCAAATAAGTAATTACAAACTCAGACAAGGACTTGAAGGAAATAAACATTGATAAAATAGACAAAGAGTTACCAACAAGTTCAGTGTCATTTATGTTAACAGAAAAGAGAGTAATCAATGGTCTCAAATTCATGGTTCTGGGAAGATGAGAACTGAGACAAGACTATTGGATTTGGATAGGATGAAATCACTTGTGTCCCGAGAGAAGAACAGTGGTTGTGGGTGAAGCCAGCATGGAACGAGAGAGTGGAAGAGCCAGAAACGGGAGTTGCAATTATTAATCACATTGAAAGGAGTCTGACTATATAAAGAGGAAGAGAAACAAGGTATCCGGAAAAGATGACAGACAATTAAAGGAAAAGATTTAAGTGTATGTGAAGGCAGAAAGCAAGCACATGAGGCTATGAGAGGCATCCTGGCATTCTCATTTCCACAGCCAATTCCTGCAAAGTCCGGTCCATTCTCCCTGATTAAGGCCTCCCTACGAACCTGTTGCTCAACAGGTTGGCTTCTCTATTTTTAAAATTAGAATGTTTTTCAATCCCATATTCCTTTCTGATATTGCCACCTCTCTCTTTCAATACCAAACTTCTTGAAAGAGTTGTCTATTTTCACAGTTCATTTCCTTACCTCCTCTTCACTCAAGCTTCTGCCCTTAACCATGCCTTTGAAACTGTCCTTAGCAAAATCATGAATGACCTTACTTTGCAAAATCCAACATGCACTTTAAAATTCGTTTCTTTGGCCTTTGACAACGATGGACAGTGCTGACGAATCCCCTCTCAGAACCACTCTTTCTCTTTCCACAGCAACATTCTCTCCTGTTTCCCCGGTCACACCTTTCCCATCTCTCACAAACCTCTTGCCTGTTGGTGTGCTTCAGGATGTGGGATTTGGCTCTTTGCTTTTCCTACATACTCTTCCCGGGCAATTGCCTTGCTTTCTCACTACATGCTGATGGTGACTCTCAAGTATATATTTATAGTCCCTCCTTAGCTCTAGCCTTATATATCCAACATTCTGTTGGATATTTCCTCTTGGATGTCCCACAATATGTCAAACACAGTGAGTCCAAAATTGAACTTACCATTCCCCCCACCTCCAAACATGCTGTTTCCCATCCTAATGAGTAGTGCTGCCATACACCTATTTGTCCGTATCAGAAATCTGGGCCTCAGCCTTCACTCTTTTCATTCCCCAACATCCAATCAACTTCTAGGTTCACTGGATTTTAATGCATTTATGTCTCTTGATTCCAACCACATTTCTCCATCCTCATGATTACAACTCCTTCCAGGCCACCCTAATTTCTCATCTAGATGTTTTAGTAGCTTCCTAACTGGGCTTTCTGCCTCCAGGTTTGCTTTCCTCAAACACTCTTCCCCTATGGCAGAGACAGGTATTTCTAAACGGCAAATAAGAATTCAAAAATCCTTTGATAACAACCACTTATGATCTTTAGGATCTGAGGTTTTATAGTGGACTAAAGCTACACTTTCACTGCAATACAATTTGATTCTGGATAAAAGTCATCTCAAAAAAAATAAGCGGAGGCTAAAGGCACAGGGTTATCCTAAGGGCCGACTAATAGCAGCACTACTGAAATACTCTGCTTTGGGTCAGTGGTGAAATGAGAGAGCTAATGCGGGGACTCTGATTCTGAGCTAGGATCCTTGAGTGGGGCACTAAAGCATTTCAGATCAGAAGTGGTTCTTGACTACTGGCACAAACAAAAAAAGAAGCTAACCCCCTCTACAGAGAAATGTTTCCAGTTTAGCCTCACAGAATTCCACATATTGAAAGAAAATAATGAGCTCACAATTAAAAATCAACAAACAAGGAATTCTCTGGCAGTTCAATGGTTAGGCCTCTGTGCTTCTGTTGCTGAGGGCCTATGCTCAATCCCTGGCTTGGGGAACTAAGATCCTACAAGCCTCATAGCACAGCCAAAAAAAAAAAAAAAAAAGAAAAATCAACAAGCACAGGGAAAGGCAAACACCAGGAGAGTCAACAGAAACAATAAACACTAGAGTTAAACCCTAAGGACAACAAATATTAGAATAGTCAGATGACTACAGAAGAACTATACACTATATGTTTGCAGAAATAAAAAGGCACAATCACAAGTGTGTACAAATAACATTTAAAAGAGACAGATTTTGGGAAGAAAGAAAGCTTGCAAAAATTTTAAAAAATGGTTTCAGGAAGAAAGAACTCAATGAATGGGTGAGATAGCAAATTAGAGTCAACTGAAAAGAGAATTGGTGACTTGGAAGATATATCTCTGAAGAAATTGCCCACAATTTTATGAGAGACAAGGAGACATATGAGCTAAAGAAAATGGAAAATTAAAGCTCTAACCTATTTCTAATTGTAGAATCCCAAGACAATGAAAAGGAGGTGCTTTGAAGAGATAACCACTGTAAAACTTCTACAAATGAACATAAATCCACAGGTCCAGGAAGAAGAATATATCTAGGTTAAATTTAAAGAAACACATGCTGTGATAGCCAGTCTACAAGACAGCCCCAGTGATCCTCACCTCTTGGTGTTCATAACCCACGTGTAGTTGTCTCCCAAGCTGTACCCAGGTTGGTCTGTGTGATCAACAGAATATAACGGAAGCAATGGTATGTCACTTCCAAGATAAGATGATAAAAGATACTGTGGTTTCCATCTTGGTTATTCTCTCTTGGATCACTTACTCTGGAGAAAGTCAACCATGATGCCATGAGCAGCCCTATAAAGATATAAGCCCAGGCATAGGGCTGATAAGAAACTGAGGCCTTCTATAAGCAATCCTGTAAGTGACCCATTAGGAGCAGATCTTCAAGCCCTGCTCAAGCTTTCAGATGACTACAGCCCCAGTCAACAGCTTGATTGTAACCTCTTAACAGACCATGAGTCAGAAGTACTCAGATAAACAGCTCCCAGATTCTTGACCCTCAGAAAACCTGTGTGAGACAACAAATACTTTAGCTGCTAAACATGGGGGTAATTTTTACACAGAGACAGGTAACTAATACACATGCTAAGACTAAACATTTTCAGTTTTTTTCCCACTGTGCAACCCACTTCAGTGCCTGCAGCCTACAGACAGAGGCCAGGCAATGGTTTGGGGCCAGTTTGCTCTGTCATGGGATGCTATGAGAGGCCTGGGGGACAGCCTGCCATAAACCCAAACTCATGCCTAAGACCAAACAGTTTCAAATGACTTACAAAGAGTCTTTTCCATCTGATCCAGACTCTCTAACTGATTACATTTCAAATATACCAGACTGCTTTTAGTCTCTGCAATGCACCATGCTCTCTCTGTGCAGCTCACATGACATAGTCCTGCATGACACATTCTTTAACATCTTCTGTACTCTCAACACACGTACTCCTTGATCTAACTTCTCCTCATCATCAGAGCACTCACAGAAATCTCATGGGACAGGGACAGGAAGGACTCTAAAGGTGGGAGAATGTAAACATTCTCAGGCAATGATACAAATGAATCTTCAGGCTAGCACCTAACATAACTACAAAGGAACTGAGGAACCCTTATATTCCACACAACCTTAGGCAAGGCCTGGGATAAGGTCAAGACTCAAATGTTGGATGGTTTCCAGGTCCTCCTAAGTCATACCCCCTTGCTGTGGTTTCATTATGATCCTTGAATTGAAATTGCTGAACATCAGACACGCCCATTCTTGAAAGCATACTCGTAATTGTACTTAGCATACTTGCAACTGTACTCAAAGGACAACCAGAAATGATTTTTAAAACTGTCATCTGTTCTGTAGTGTAGGATAATTCCAGTCTATTATGTCGATATTTAAGATCTGATTGTAAGTGTATTTGTGGTGTGCCTAAATATGAACATATATATATACACATATGTACATGTACACATCATAAAATATTAACCACTAGTACCCTCTACTGGTGGAAATACCTTATCTGCTCATATGAATGGTCTTATTGCCCTCTAGTGACCACAACCTATAAAGAGAAAATCCAGCAGCAGATGGGAGAATCTCCTTGGCTATAATGATAGGGTTTTATGTTCTTTAAGCATCTAATTTTCTCAGATTCTGGTTTATATTACAGGGGTGCAACTCTCAAGACTCTTGGGGGAACCTCTGGGGGATTTCACACAGCTCTTGCCAGCTGTTAGCGCCAGTCTGAAGCTACTCTCTCTCCTGCTTCTCATGAACAAGAGGTCAAGGGGATGCAGAGAAGGCAATGGCTGCACGGGTGAGGGCAAGCACAGCAGCTGTGAATGACTACCCTGGACTCCCTGGGGACCTGGGAGCAGCTTGAGGAACACATGTTGGCCCTCCCTCGCATATTATTCACAGTTGTGTACTGTACTAGAACGGTAATTCGATGTAGTTCCTGACTTACCTCTTAAGATAACTCCAATGCTGTAATAAGTGATGTCAGATGCTATCATTTTGCTTTTACAAACCATGCTTTGGAAGTTACTTCTACTTAAGACAGAAAAGCCAAGATTTAAGTGACCTGTTGCCTCTTCTACGGAGTTTTTTCTGAATTCCCCAGATGTAAGACTTCTCTGTTCTCTGTGCCAGCATACACCTTGCACAGATCAGAATGGTACCACAGACATTATTCATGTATTTTAATTTTTAATCTAAACTATTTTACTACTTACACTTGTCTACTTGCTGGTTTCTCCACCAAACCCTAAATTCCTTGACGTCACAATCATGTCTTCTTCATTTTTGCACACCCAGCATCAAGCACACTCAAAACATTACCCACAGATCATGCAATAAGTACAGAAACTGAAGTAAGCATTTAGAAACTTTTATAGTAGTCTGACAAAGTACTTCCACATCTGTTGAATCTAATTTTTTTTAGAAATAGGGCTTGCACTTTGCATATTTTAATTTCATTTAATTGTTAATTTTATTATACTATAAAAGTATTAGTCTACAATCAATGGAGAATTTTTTAAACAATGGTCTCTCACCACAGACAGTTTGAGAAGTACTGATATGATAGATAACTATGTTTGCGAGAGGGAGGAAGGAGGAAGGAGATAAAACAGAAGTACTTCTCATAAAATTCAGAAGGAACATACCTATCTTTGTTGACTTTAACACTTCTCTGGAAGGTATTTTCTTCTTTAATTCTCGTAAGGCTTTGACTAGATTCTCTTTGCTTTGATCAGGAAGCTCCAACATAGTTTTCCATCTTTTTATGTCTTCTATAACCACAACTCTCTGGGAAAAAGAAAAGTCATTTGGAAAATGGAACATTTTCATTAGAAAGACATCTGCCTTCACCTGAGCTAATGGGGCTCCTACTGACATATGAATTATTGATTATGACCTGAACCAAAGCACAGTATATTGATGGCCCCAAATGATGGGTAATTGCTTAAAAGCAGCCCCTGCTTACTGCAAATCAGGAACAGAGTTACATCTATTAGGAAAAGTGCAAGTTTTAATCTTACCATGTCGGACACCACGGGGCACTTAGCACTGAGAGGCAAAAAGGAAGAGAAGAAAAGAAAAACGATGCTGAGGTGAACCAACCCTATAGCTCACTTAAGTGTCTTAATCCATAGGGGAGGACAGAGAGCAGAGAAGTCATAAAGACATAGTTATTTCAACAATAAAAAGCACACTTCAACAGCTTCCTACTTCCCAGACGGTAAAACTCAAACCTCTTGTATGAAGAATTTTTAAAACTTCAAACACAAAAAGTTAGAGTAACTCGACCACTTATAATGAAAGAGTTACATTTTGCCATTTCACATAAAACAATAAAACACTGTATAGTTCAAGTCTCCTTACACCCTTTACCCTTTAATCCCTTCCTTCCATATCTAGAAAAAACTACCATCTTAAAGTTGACATGAATCTTTCCATTAACTGTAAAATATTAACAAGCAATCCAGGTTAAAGGGATGAGGAATGTCTTTGTACTATGTTGCACTTAAAATTATTTTCACTAATAATTTTTTAAAATAAACTGGGAGACAAAAAATAAAGTTGCTTTTATAATAACAAAAAAGTTTTGTTTCTTGTTTTGTATCATTATACCTTGGGGTGGTGGGCCGGTTAGGGTCTGGGAAGGGGCACAGGGGCTTCTGGTTCATGTCCTGTTTCTTGATCTGGATACTGGTGACACAAATGTGTTCTGTGAAAATCTTTAAGATGTACACTCATGATTTGCCTACTTTTCTACATGCCTGTGATAGTTCAATAAAAAGAAACCCCAAAAAGTCTTCATTTACTGCCCTGGGCAGGGTCTAGCCTAGCTGCCTGTGCTGGGAGAAGGGGATGTCTGGGGACTTCTCTATTTCCCCGTCTTTGCTTCTCCTCCTTCCCCAGCTGCTTGTTTGCTTTAGTCTCTGATCCTTCCAGGTTTGAAACTGGGAAAAGGAGGAACAGTAACAGACACAAAAGCCTTACTTTTGGTTGCGATGCTGTGCTCACCAGGTTTCAGTACTCTCTAGACTTGGCAGACAGTCAAAAGCTGACTCTCTCTCGTGAGCTGTTTCTGTGGTCCCATGGCGGCTCCCAGGGTTGAGCTCTCACCTGTGGTATTCCCACAGCACTGGCAAGGTCTCTTCCAGCCAGCCACATACAGGTCTACCCTCAGTCTCCAGCTTCTGGCAAGCAGCTTCATACATTCTCTGAAGGGGTCCCATTACCCTTCCAAGGATCCTTGTGAATCAAGCCCCTTTAATTCAACTCCAGGTTAACCAGTATTATCTCTGCTATGCCTGCATCTTTGCCCTGAAAAACTCTGAGCATAACAGCCTTCCAAATGCAACCACTTCCCTTTCAGTGGCATCAGTAAAAACCTTCTGGTTTTAGACTTTCCCAGGCACAGGTCTGGTCTCTGTCTACCAACGCCAGAAACTGAGGTCAAGTTCTCCAAAAGAAAATACCACAGCCATCCCATTTTATCCAAAGGAATTTTCATTCCTTTCTTTCTTTACCTTCAACTTTCCTTATTACCTAAGATAGGTGATAGGTTCAGGATTCCAAAACCGGTCTTCACATCCTGCCTTCACAAGTTCTGCACAGATGGTTTAGAATAACTTTTGGGAACACCACTTTATACCTAATGCTTTGTTCTCAAGGCTTCCCAGGTGACGCTAGTAGTAAAGAACCCATCTGCTAGTGCAGGAGACCTAAGAGACATGGGTTCGATCCCTGGGTGGGGAAGATCCCCTGGAGGAGGGCATGGCAATCCACTCCAGTATTCTTGCCTGGAGAATCCCGTGGACATAGGAGCTCGGCAGACTACATTCCATGGGGTCGCAGAGTCAGACACGACTGAAGCAACTTGGCATGCACACACACACACTTTGTTTTCAGTCCTTAGGAACCCTAACCAAAACTGAGACAGAGGACTTTTCTATGACCTGTTACAATATAAAATAACATTGGTGTTAAATGGCATGAAAGACAAATGAATGAAGCTAGGTAAGGGATATTTTCGGAGAAGGCAAAATACTGAAGACCCACTCCAGTACTCTTGCCTGGAGAATGCCATGGACAGAGGAGCCTGGTAGGAGTCCATGGGGTCGCTAAAGAGTCAGACATGACTAAGCGACTTCACTTTCACTTTTCACTTTCATTCATTGCAGAAAGAAATGGCAACCCACTCCAGTGTTCTTGCCTGGAGAATCCCATGGATGGTGGAGCCTGGTGGGCTGCTGTCTATGGGGTCGCACAGAGTCGGACACAACTGAAGCGACTTAGCAGCAGCAAGGGATATTTTCAGTAGGAAGTAGATATAAATATATTATGCAACTTGCACTTCTCACTCAATATAGTTTGACTCACCCATACTGATGTGTATAAACCCAGTTGATCCATTTTGATAGTATTGAATATTATTCCATTATTTTTATATACAATGTCTCAGCGTATTAAAATCTATTCCCCTAATGCATATTTAGCATTTTCTCCCCCTCATATTTTTCCTATTATAAACACTGCTTTAGTGAACTCCTGCCTATTATATATTCGTATGTCTTCTATCCTTCACTTTCAACTTTTCTGGGTCATGCTTTAGTAACTTATGGCTGCTTTATTTTGCTCCTCCTTCCCCATCCAATCTGAAAATTTCTATTTTTTAATAGGCATGTTTAATCCATTTGCATTTATCATCATTCCTGATATACTGGACATATTTTCTCTTTGCCTTTTTTCTTCCTTTCTTATCTTTTATTTAACAGCCCAAGTTTTCCTTAATCTTATTTTTCCTCTCATGTCTTGGAAGTTATACATTCTATTTCTATCATTTTAGTGTTTGTCTCTACAATTTTTAAGATACTCAATGAAATCTATACCAAGTCTCTACATTATGGAAAACTCCTGTTAGAAATATATGTGGTCTCTTTGCCTGTCCTTCAAGTCTCTTAACTTTTCTGCCATATTTCTATTTCTGTGGGATGCATTCTAGTGATTTCCTCAGGTCTAGCTTTCAATTTGGGCTTCCTTGGTAGCTTAAATGGTAAAGAATCTACCTGCAATGCAGGAGACCCAGGTTCAATCCCTGGGTTGAGAAGATCCCCTGGAAAAGAGAATGGCTACTCCAGTATTCTTGCCTGGAGAATTTCATGGACAGGGGAGTTTGGCGGGCTACAGTCCATGGGGTCGCAGAGTCAGACATGACTGAGTGATTAATACTTTTTTTTTCAGCTTTCAATTCAGTATTTCTCTCCATAGCTATGACTTTACTTTTAACCTGTCCAATGTACTTGTCAACAAATATGCTTTTTCATTGGACAAATTCTGTTTTTTTTCTCTCTAAATCTGCCCATTTTTTTCATACTATCCTATCCTTACCATTTCTATTCCTTCCTTTATCTCTGTGAATATTTTTAACACATTTAAGATCTCTTTTAGACTGCTACCTATGTTTCCTGGAGTAGAAATTCTATTACTTAAATCTACCTGCTCATTCTCCCTCCTGGTGATTTATTTTACTGTAAGTTTTGTAAGTTTTGACCATGAGTACACTTTTAATGTTTTCCATGGGAATCCTATGTACTCTAGGCTTAGAAGTATCTTAACATGGAAATCTCACCTTTGCCTTTGTCAAGGCCCTTGGATTTCCCTGGTTCTGGACCAGTTTTTATGTTAATTTTTCAGCTTTGTAGACAGTATGAAGTTAAATACACACACACACACAGTAATAATCGTGAGGTTCTAGTTTATTATGGGGTCAACTTTTTTTGAACCCAAACCCTGACATGATACAATCTTCATGCTGATTCCTTAGACTGGTGGATGGAATTTTTCTAGTTCATTTTTCAAAAATATGGTAGCCCTATGTTGACTTCCAGGTCCTTATCTGCTATCCTCATACTGGCCCTAAAATCCCAGCCCCCAAACTCTGTACCTGGTTTCCATAAAACTATATAGAAGCGTACCTTGTATTACTGCACTTCACTTTACTGCACTTTGCAGATATTGCTTTTTTTTTTTTTTTTAACAAATTGAAGGTTTGTGGCAACCCTGCATTGAGCAAGCCTACAGATGCTATTTTTTCCAACAAATGCTTACTTCGTGTCTGTCATATTTTGATAATTCCTGCAACGTTTCAAACTTTCTCCATTATTATTATATTTATTATGACCTGTGATCAATGATCTTTGATGTTACTATTTTAATTGTTTTGGGGGGTGCCATAAACCATGCCCATGTAAGACAGCAAACTTAGCTGATAAATATTTTGAGTGCTCCACCAACGAGTCATTTCCCCATTTCTGTCTGCTCCTTGGGCTTCCTGATTCCCTGAGACCCAGAAACACTGAAATTAGATTAATTAACAGCACTAAAATGGCCTCTAAGTGTTAAAGTGAAAGGAAGAGTAGCTTGACTCTCACTTAAAGTCAAAAGCTAGAAATGATTAAGCTTAGTGAGGAAAATATGTTGAAAACCAAGACAGGCCAAAAGCTAGGTGTTCTGCATCAAATAGTTAACCAAGTCATAAATGCAAAGGAAAAGTTCCTGATGGAAATTAAAAGTGCTACTCCAGTGAACACACAAATGATAAGAAAGCAGAACAGACTTAATGCTGATATGATAACATTTTAGTGGTCTGCATAGATCAAACTAACTACAACATTCCTATAAGCCAAAGCCTAATCTGGAGCAAGGCCCTAATGCTCTTCAAGTCTATGAAGGTGAGGCAACTGCAGAAGAAAAGTTTGAAGCTAGCAGAGGTTGGTTGATGAGGTTTAGGGGAAGAAGTTGTTTCCATAACATACAAGTGCAAAGTAAAGCAGCAAGTGCTAAGGCAGAAACTGTAGCAAGCTATCCAGAGGATCTAAGACAATTAATGAACACTACACAACAGATTTTCAATGTAGATAGAACAGTCTCATACTGGAAGAAGATGACATCTGGAACTTGCATAGCTAGAGAGGAGAAGTCAATGCCTAACTTCAAAGATTCAAAGGACTGGCTGACTCTCTTGTTAGGACTAATGTAGCTGGCGACTTAAAGTAGAAGCCAATGCTCGCTTGTCATTTTGAAAATCCTTGGGCCCTTAATTATGCAAATTACTCTTCCTGGGCTCTATAAATGTAACAAAGCCTAGATGACAGCACACTTGTTTACAACATGATTTACTCAATAGTTTAGGCCCACTGTCAAGACCTATTACTCAGAAAAAAAGATTCCTTTCAAAATATCACTACTCATTGACTAATGAACCTGTTCACTCAAGAGCTCTTACAGAGATGTACAATGAAACTAATGTTGTTTTCATGCCTACGAACACAACATCCATTCTGTTGCAAGGAGTAATTTTGACTTTCAAGTCCTAGAAATATATTTCTAGGATACACACGTGGAGAAATACATTAGAGATACATTTCATAAGGCTATAGCTACCATACATAGTGATTTTTCTGGTGCAAAGTAAATTGAAAATCTTCTGGAAAGAGTTCACCATTCCAGATGCAGTTAAGAATATTCATGATTCACGAGATTAAGTCAAAATATCAACATTAACTGGAGTTTGGAAAAAGTTGATTCCAAACTTCATGAATGACTTTGAGGTGTTCTAAACTTCAGTGAAAGAAGTAACTGCCAATGTGGTGGAAAGTGCAAGAGAACTAGAATTATGAGTGGAGTTGAGGATATGACTGAATTGCTGCAATCCCATGATTAAACTTCAATAGATAAGGAGTTACTTCTTATGGATAAGCAAAGGTTTCTTGAGATGGAATCTACTCCTGGTGAAGATGCTGTGAAGTCTGTTGAAACGACAAGGAAGGATGTAGAATATCACATAAACTTAGCTGATAAAGCAGCAGCAGAGTCTGGTAGGATTGACTTCAATTCTGAAAGTTCTACTGTGAGTAAAATGCTATCAAACAGCATTGCACACTATAGAGAATCATTCATGAAAGGAAGGGTCAATTGATATGGCAAACTTCAGTGTTTTAAGAAACTGCCGCAGGCGCCCTAACCTTTAGCAACCACCACCCTCATCAGTTAGCAGCCATCAATATCTAGGCAAGACCCTCCAAAAGGCAAGACCCAGCAAAAAGATTCCAACTCACTGAAGGCTCAGATGATGGTTAGCATTTTTTAAGCAATAAAATATTTTTAAATTAAGGTATGTTCATGTTTTTAAACATAACGCCATTGTACACTTAACAGATTATACAGTATAGTTCAAACATAACTTTTATATTAACTGGGAAACCAAAAAAATCCGCTTTGTTGCAGTGGTCTGGAACCAAACCTGAAATATCTCTAAGGTTTGCCTTCAGCTCCCACTTATAGCTCTGTATTTGGATTTCCTCTCTCTTCCTGGCACCTGAGGGTTTCTCTTTTTTCTTTTCAATCTCAGGTCCGTTCTGGAGACTTTTTGCTGGTGGTTTTTTTTTTGGTCGCACAATGTGGCATGCGTGATCTTAGTTCCTAACCAGGGATCAAACCCGGGCCCCTGCAATAGAGTCTTAATTGCTGTACGGCATGCCAGGGTAATTCCTGTATTGGATATTTTTTATTGAGCATTTCTACATGGCTGGAATGAGGTTGGGGGTTCCACATCAGATTATTTCAACATATGGAACTAGAGACGTTTAAGCTCTTTAGCATGGCATAAAAAGCCTTACATGACCTGGCTCTTGACACCCTTTTCAGCCTCACCATTGGCTCAACATACATCAAACAATTTGAAACTGCCTAAACAAATCACAGTATTTGACATCCTCTGCCTGGGATGCTCTTTCTTTGCCTGAATCACATGATAAACATCTGTTTATTCTTAAAGACATTAAAGAATCAACTACTATACAAAGACTTTCTTGCCTCTCTCCAACCACATTTAACCAAACTCCCATGGAATCTGCAAAGACATCAATTACTGCATACGTGCTTTCTGCAAATAGTTATCTACAAGGCTGTCTTCTCCACTAGACTATGAACAAGTTGAGGGCCAGAACAATTTCTTATTTCTCTATCCCCAATGCACAGTAGATATAAGAAGAAGAAGTGAAGTTGCTTAGTCGTGTCTAACTCTTTGTGACCCCATGGACTGTAGCCCACCAGGCTCCTCCATCCGTGGAATTTTCTAGGCAAGAGTACTGGAGTGGGTTGCCATTTCCTTTTCCAGGGGATCAGCAGATGTAACTGAACAGTTATTTCTACCCTCAAGGACTAAGTATAGTGGTCTTCAGATCTGAAATATTAGACCAAAAATAGAGAAATATAGCAATTAGTTTCAGAGAAGAATTCCACATACTTACAAAGAATGTTTCTCTATTTCTGTCCAAATATGAGCCCCAAAATAGATACTGCAAGTTCTTATCTGAAATATTTAGAGGAAAAAAAGGGAAGTGGACATGAAATATCAATGGGAAAGCTACTATGAGTAGTGGAACGGTTACTGCCAGAAAGAAAAGGTGCTTCCAAAATCCCATTTGGTCCTACATTTGGTCCTATAGTTGTGGATGGCTGAAATACAAGGTTTGATAAAACCAATGAGGGAAAATGCTTCGCTTATGAGCAATAACATGGGCATCATTCCACTGGTGGGGGCAGGGACAATATTGGCTAGTCAATCCTATAACAGGAGTGAAGGCTTACAGAGCATTCTTAAGTGCAGAACCTAAAATAACAGGCATATTTCAGACTCTTTCAATTTAAAAAATCTCCTATTGCAACCAACAGAAGAAATCACTTTCCCTTAGGGAGTAAGAAGAGATTAACCAAATTAACCTTTACTATTCAAATGTACACCACATGAGCTCTATTGAGTAGCACTTTCATTGACTGTGATAAGGCTATGGCAAAATTACTTCTAATATGCTGATAACAGAAGTACAATGGTCCTAATATCCCAAGATTTTTATACCTCCTTTGCTGGCATTCAGAAACCTCCAATTTTTTTTAGTTCTCCCTATAGGAGGCAGACTGTGGAACCAGATTGTCTAGTTCAAATCCCAGCTCTACCACTGAGAGCTTCATGACTTTGGACAAGCTACTTTATCTCTCTGTGCCTTAGATTTTTTTCATCTGTAAAATATAAATGATAAAAGCATCCATTTCACAGTGCTATTATTAGAATTTAGAGTTATTATGTGTAAAGCACTTAGCACAATGCCTGGCCCATAGGAATAGGCTCAATAAATGTAAGCCGTAATCATTACTATTATCAGCACCATCACCACCATCATTCTCAGCTCTAGGCTTACTACACAAGCCTCTTTTTTTTCCATATAAGAAAAGAGAGAACTACTTATTAGTTTTTATTTTGTGCCAGGCACAATGCTTAGCCCTTTCAACATGCATTTATTTATTTAGCCCTCATAACAACCCTGAAGGTGAGATACTATTTCTGATGTTACTGATAAGGAAATTGAGGCTTGAACATTCAGCAAATTCTTAGCATTAAAACATAATGGTGGTGTGTGGGAAGTCACTTGGAAAAACGTGGATCTAGCTAACTCTCTAGAATTCAAATTTAACTTGTTTTTAATTTGTACTGTGCACACAGGAAAGTAACCATGCGCGCATGCCTAAAGGAAAGGGAATAGGAGGTACAACTTATTGAACGGCTAGATGTCACTAACTTCCCTCTACCTAGCCAAATCTTTCCATCTATTTAAGGTACTCTAACCCCTAAAACAGACACTGAGCTCTCTCCTCTCTTAACTCTTGATCCTTATTGTCTAAACAACAATTTTGTAATGGATCATATACGATTTTGTATCATTACTTATTAATTTCTTATGCTGTCCTAAGAAGAAGTCCCATCAAGGCTTATACTTTTATCTTAAATTTTTCTTATGTTCTTTAGAGTACCTAGCATAGAACTGAGTATAAAGCTGTTTCACAGTAGCATTTGTGGAGGAGCCTACTGTCCAGACCCAGCAAGAACATCCCCAAATAATAATGATTATTGTTTACTCAATAAATCTTTACATACAATGTGGCCGACCCTGTGTTAGGCCTTAGAGCAGAATCAGAACACAGTATGATACTGCAGTCCCAGTCCTAATAGTTCATGATAGACTGGGGAAACTACAGGTAATCAGGCAATTGCAATCCATAAGGTAAGTGCTAAAACAGATATTTGAACCAAGTGCTAAGAGAACATCAAAGAGGGAAAGATTAACTCCCCAGAAAGCATTTCAGCATTCACTTTTTTAACAAGTATTTACTAACCACTTAATATGTGCCGAACACTGTCTTAGGTCCAAGGGTAGAGAGGTAAATAAAACATCCAAGGTCCTTGTATTTATGAAGTTTATAATCTAAGATTCACTTGAGTGGGTTGACAAATGAGTAGCAATTCACTCTGCAAAAGATGCAGGAAAGGGGATCAGCATCAAGTCAAAGCCCTGGAGACATGAAAGAGAGGAACTTAGAAAAAGAAGAGCAAGAAGTGAGGCGTGGCTGGAATGCATTCCTGTTAAAGGGGAGCTATAAGAGATAAGGTGAGATGGCACCTCAGACAGAACAGAAGAGAAAGGGTTTCATATGCCAAGTCCAGGCGTTTAAAGTTTTAGCTCATTTGGTCATTCAGAAAAATGCACTATGGCCTTCTATATGCCAAGTCCCATGACAGTTTCTGGGGCCACAAAAACATTAAGACAGTCTTTCCAGATGCAGACAGTATACCAGGACACACGCATGGAAAGGAACACGTTTCCATCACAATACTGTAAAGTAATTATCCTCCAATTAAAAAAGAAAAACACCTTTTACATAGCACAAGTACAACAAGTGCACTAATGGGGCATGTTAAGAAAAGGGATAGCTTAGAGAAGGGAGTTGTTATATTGGCTCTGTATTTGAGGGACAGAGGGTTGGGGGACAGAGGGTGGCGAGGAAAGACCTTATAACAGAGGAGACTCTTTACTAGGTCACGGGAACAAAAGATTTCATAAAGTAGCTGGTAACAACAAACCCTTACATAGTACTTAGTACTAACCAGGTACTGCTCCAAGCACTTTACATATATTGACTCATTCAAACTTTGCAATGAGCTTATTAAGTAGATGAGGCTTCCCTGATAGCTCAGTTGGTAAAGAATCCACCTGCAATGCAGGAGACCGGGGTTGATTCCTGGGTCAGGAAACTCCGCTGGAAATGGGATAGGCTACCCACTCCAATATCCTTGGGCTTCTCTTGTGGTTCAGCTGGTAAAGAATCTGTCTGCAACGCAGGAGACCTGGGTTTGATTCCTGGGTTGGAAAGATTCCTTGGAGAAGGGAAAGGCTATGGACTCTGGTATTCTGACCTGGAGAATTCCAAGGACTGGATATTCCAAGGACTGCCATGAGGTCGCAAAGAGTCGGACACAAATGAGCAACTTTCACTTCAGTTCAGTCGCATCGACTCTTTGTGACCCCATGGACTGCAGCACGCCAGGCTTCCCTGTCCACCACCAACTGCCGGAGCTTACTCAAACTCATGTCCATCGAGCCAGTGATGCCATCCAGCCATCTCATCTTCTCTCATCCCCTTCTCCTCCTGCCTTCAATCTTTCCCAGCATCAGGGTCTTTTCAGATGAGTCAGCTCTTCGCATCAGGTGGCCAAAGTACTGGAGTTTCAGCTTCAGCATCAGTCCTTCCAATGAATATTCAGGACTGATTTCCTCTAGGATGGACTGGTTGGATCTCTTTGCAGTCCAAGGGACTCTCAAGAGTCTTCTCCAACACCACAGTTCAAAAGCATCAATTCTTCTGCACTCAACTTTCACAGTCCAACTCTCACATCCATACATGACCACTGGAAAAACCATAGCCTTGACTAGATGGACCTTTGTGGACAAAGTAATGTCTCTGCTTTTGAATATGCTATATTTTGAATGTGAATTCCTCAGACAACCATTTTGCCTTTTTGCATTTCTTTTTCTTAGGGATGGTCTCTATCCCTGCCTCTAGTACAATGTCACGAACCTCCGTCCACAGTTCTTCAGGCAATCTATCAGAATCTAATCCCTTGAATCTATTTGTCACCTCCACTGTATAATCCTAGGGGATTTGATTTAGGTCATACCTGAATGATCTAGTGGTTTTCCCTATTTTCTTGGTGATAACTTTTGTTCCAAGGAGTAAGCGTCTTTTAATTTCATGGCTGCAATCACCATCTGCAGTGATTTTGAAGCCCAGAAAAATAAAGTCTGACACTGTTTCCACTGTTTACCCATCTATTTCCCGTGAAGTAATGGGACCGGATGCCATGATCTTCATTTTCTGAATGTTGAGCTTGAAGCCAACTTTTTCACTCTCCTCTTTCACCTTCATCAAGAGGCTTTTAGTTCCTCTTCACTTTCTGCCATAAAGGTGGTGTCATCTGCATATCAGAGGTTATTGATATTTCTCCCAGCAATCGTGATTCCAGCTTGTGCTTCTTCCAGCTCAGCGTTTCTCATGATATACTCTGCATATAAGTCAAATAAGCAGGGTGACAATATACAGCCTTGACGTACTCCTTTTCCTATTTGGAACCAGTCTGTTGTTCCATGTCCAGTTCTAACTGTTGCTTCCTGACCTGCATATAGGTTTCTCAAGAGCCAGGTCAGGTGGTCTGGTATTCCCATCTCTTTCAGAATTTTCCAGTTTATTGTGATCCACACAAAGGCTTTGGCATAGTCAATAAAGCAGAAACAGATGTTGTTCTGGAATTCTCTTGCTTTTTCCATGATCCAGCGGATGTTGGCAATTTGATCTGTGGTTCCTCTGCCTTTTCTAAAACCAACTTGAACATCTGGGAGTTCACGGTTCACGTATTGCTGAAGATCTCTAGTCTTTCCCATTCTACTGTTTTCCTCTATTTCTTTGCATTGATCACTGAGGAAGGCTTTTTGTCTCTCCTTGCTATTCTTTGGGACTCTGCGTTCAAATGGGTGTATCTTTCCTTTTCTCCTTTGCCTTTCACTTCTCTTCTTTTCTCAGCTATTTGTAAGGCTTCCTCAGACAACCATTTTGCCTTTTTGCACTTCTTTTTCTTGGGAATGGTCTTGATCCCTGCCTCCTGTACAATGTCACAAACCTCCGTCCATAGTTCTTCAGGCACTCTATCAAAATCTAATCCCTTGAATCTACTTGTCACTTCCACTGTATAATCCTAAGGGATTTGATTTAGGTCATACCCGAATTATCTAGTGGTTTTCCCTATTTTCTTCAATTTAAGTCTGAATTTGGCAATAAGGAGTTCATGATCTGAGCCACAGTCAGCTCCAGGTCTTGTTTTTGCTGACTGTATAGAGCTTCTCCATCTTTGGCTGCAAAGAATATAATCAGTCTGATTTTGGTATTGACCATCTGGTGATGTCCATGTGTAGAGTCCTCTCTTGTGTTGTTGGAAGAGGGTGTTTGCTATGACCAGTGCATTCTCTTGGCAAAACTCTGTTAGCCTTTGCCCTGCTTCGTTTTGTACTCCAAGGCCAAATTTGCCTGTTACTCCAGGTATCTCCTGACTTACTACTTGTGCATTCCATTCCCCTATGATGAAAAGGACATCTTTTGGGGGTGTTAGTTCTAGAAGGTCTTGTAGGTCTTCACAGAACTGTTCAACTTCAGCTTGTTAGGCATTACTGGTTGGGGCACAGACTTGGATTACTGTGATATTGAATGGTTTGCCTTGGAAACAAACAGAGATCATTCTGTCATTTTTGAGTTTGCATCCGAGTACTGCATTTCAGACTGTTTTGTTGACTATTATGGCTACTCCACTTCTTCTAAGGGATTCTTGCCCACAGTAGTAGATATAATGGTCATCTGAGTTAAATTCACCCATCCCAGTCTTTTAGTTCACTGATGCCTAAAATGTTGATGTTCACTCTTGCCATCTCCTATTTGACCCACTTGCAATTTGCCTTGATTCATGGACCTAACATTCCAGATTCCTAGGCAATATTGCTCTTTACAGCATCGGACTTTACTTGCATCACCAGTCACATTCACAACTGGGTGTTGTTTTTGGTTTGCTCCATCTCTCTATTCCTTCTGGAGTTATTTCTCCACTGATCTCCAGTAGCATATTGGGCACCTACTGGTCTCGGGAGTTCATCTCTCAGTGTCCTATCTTTCTGCCTTTTCATACTGTTCATGGGGTTCTCAAGGCAAGAATACTGAAGTGGTTTGCCATTGCCTCCTCTAGTGGACCACATTTTGTCAGAACTCTCCACCACGAGCTGTCCATCTTGGGTAGCCCTACACGGCATGACTCATAGTTTCATTGAGTTAGACAAGGCTGTGGTCCATGTGATCCGATTGGTTAGTCTTCTGTAAAATTGATTTTCATTCTGTCTGCCCTCTGATGGAGAAGGATAAGAGGCTTATTTTAGGTTATTATAAAATAATGGCTAGAATTCCCTGTGCTATACAGTATATCCTAGTTGCTTATCTATTTATTTGGGCTTCCCTGGTGGCTCAGCTGGTAAAGAATCCGCCTGAAATGCGGGTAACCTGGGTTTGATCTCTGGGTTGGGAAGATGCCCTGGAAAAGGGAATGGCTACTCACTCCAGTATTCTGGCCTGGAGAATTCCATATAGATTATTATAAAATAAAATAATGACTTTCACTTCACACTTCATTTATTAAATAGATATTATTATTAATCCCATTTTACAGATAAGGAAAGACACAAAGAGATTAATTTGCCCAAGGTCACACAGGTAGTTTAAGTGGCAGAGCTGGAATTTTAACACGGGCAGTTTGGCTCCAGAGTCTGTGTTAATTACCACACCATACTGCCTCTAAGACAAGAGAAAAAAGCCATTCAAGGAAAACAGAACAGCATATGCAAAGGTGTAGAGGTATGAAAGAACATATCTTTGAGAAATTGTGAGTGGCTGACACTGGATGGAAGGTACATAAGAAGAGCAGCAGGGCAGGCAGGTACCAGGTCACAGACAGCCTTTGGTGTCATGTAAAGAAACGTCTTTATCGAAAGGTAGTTTAAAAGCACTGAGGGAAGGGTTTCCTTTGGCAAGGAGGTGACCTGGGTAGATTTTTTTTTTTAAGCTTTATTTCTCTGACTTAAGTGTGGAGGTTGGAATGACAGTGGATGCCAAAGTCAGGGAGACAAAGTTAACAGACCACAGAACTGCTCTAAATTCAAAAAGATTTTGAAATGTAAAGAGAGAGATGTAAGGGCAGAAAGGATTCTTAGGAGACAAAATCGAAAATCGGATATAAAGAAAAAGAATTAAGGGTGGTTTCTAAATTTCTAGTCCCAGTTATTTGGCATATGGATAAAGTTAATATGGGAGGTTTGGAAGAAAAGCCATTGCACTGAAGGAGAAGGTTACTTTACATGCTTGTTGTTTATTCTGACTCCACAATCTTCACATGACATACTCTCATCATCACACACAGTGATTCTCAACTGGGGCCCACCTGGGGACACCAAGGGCAGAAGGGACAGGTGAAGGTATATTAGAATCTGGGTGTTTGTATGTTGAGTGTACATGTAGGTCAATTACTACTATCCCTTTTTTTCTTCCAGACAGTCTGATACCACAGTCCTGCCCACCACTGTCTCTGAGAATTATATACAGTAGTGACTGTATACAATATACAGTCTACAATTATTTGTGGATAGTCTGACAAAACAGTTTAAACACTTGAATGTGTTCTGCTGCTGCTGCTGCTAAGTCGCTTCAGTCGTGTCTGACTCTGTGCGACCCCATAGACAGCAGCCCACCAGGCTCCCCCGTCCCCGGGATTCTCCAGGCAAGAACACTGGAGTGGGTTGCCATTTCCTTCTCCAATGCAGGAAAGTGAAAAGTGAAAGTGAAGTCGCTCAGTCGTGTCTGACCCTCAGCGACCCCATGGACTGCAGCCTTCCAGGCTCCTCCGTCCATGGGATTTTCCAGGCAAGAGTACTGGAGTGGGGTGCCATTGCCTTCTCCGAAATGTGTTCTAGGAATTCACAAAACCTCAAAACTAGGGGAGATTTTAAAGATCATCTTGAGCTTAGTAGGTCTCAACTAAGGGCTACTTGTAAATGCATGAGGGCATTTTTGGTCATCACAGTTGGAGGCGCTACTGGCATTTAGTGTCTGAGGGCTTGAGATGCTCAACTTTGTAAAACTCACAGGACGGTTTCAAATGATGAAGAACTGTCTTGCCCAAAAGGACAACAGTATTTGTTTGAAGAAACTCTGACATAGGTCAACCACATTTCCTAGATAAGGACAAAGTGAGATCCCAGTTTAGAAAATGACTTGCTAAAGATCACCCAGCTGCACAGGAGGGCCTAGAACCCAGGGTTTTTGTTTACACTTCCCTATATTGCTTTCTAATCTGGGTCTGGTAAACCTGTGGTATATCTAAAAGTCCAATGGAGTACTTAAGTCAAGTACTCAGAAGGCCCCCCACACCATCACAGTCTTCGTAAATTTTTCTCTAGCCCCCGATCCCACGCTCTTCAGAAACCTAGGCCAGAGGTGCAAGTTTGGCAGTCATCAGCATGGCAAGCCTTAAGATGAATAAGATTACCCTAGCCAAATACATAAAATGTGACAAAGCTCTGTAGAGCACAAACATTAGCAGTCTAATGGAGAAAAGAGGAAGCAAAAAAGGAAATCAGAAAGAAAAAGTCCGTAATGTAGAAGGAGAGGTTCAAGATGACAAAGGGAACTAATTGCAAGCACTTTTCTGCTTGTTTTTAGTGAAGTAACTTGTTGTTCAGTCGCTAAGCCATGTCCGACTCTTTGCAACCGCATGAACTGCAGCACTCCAGGCTCCCCTGTCCTTCACTATTAAGTGAAGCAATAATTACCATTAATTGGGTTCTTACATTCATTGATTCACTGTTGGTTGTCTATACTGTATTCATGATGCCTTGCCTCTTCCTTGCCAACATAAGTCAGACAGTTTGAGGCTGCAAAGAGTCCAGTTTAACAGTCTCTTTTTCAGTCTCAGCTGTGGCTATGAAGGCCACGTGATACAGTTCCGGTCAATATGATATGAGGGGTGGTATCATCATCCAATCTTACTGAGTTTGTACGGGGTACACAAATCATATTGAACATTCCATTTAATACACAAGAACATCTTGCAAAAGAAGAATAATTTAAGATAATATATAATAATAAGATAATAATATATCTTACCAGTTAGTGAAACATACCACAAAGCTAAAGTAATTAGAAGGGTGTAACAAAGGTCCAGAAATTGATAAATAGTGCATGGTGGAAACAAATTTGGAGCAGTCAGGAACACGGTGGGGAGGAAGCACATAGGTCTTCCATAGTAGAACTCCTCCAGACCTCCTTGCCATCCCAGTCATCTCCACTCCCGGATCCCCTCTCACCTTCAGAGATTCAATGGTGGCCTGCTTGTAAATCTTTCCTCCAGGATCTTTCTTCTGAGGACTACTCTGGATTCTGGGTGTTCGAATGACGAATTTATCCATTCTTAGGGGACTCCAACTACCTTCACGTACTTGTACCGTGTTCTGCTCAACAAAGAGGGCAGGTTCTAAAAGGTCATCAGAACTTCAGTGATGTGTGCTCCCTAAAGTGACATAATTGGGTTCTACATACTCTGGAAGCATTCTTGAATTATTAGGACTCGGGTGGAATTTAAAATAAGATTTCCTCTTAAAAATGAAACATCTTCCTAAAACTGAAAATTGTATACAATGATCGGTCTACTTCCTGAATTAAGAGGTACCTAGTGCACACTCGGTAAAGAATCTGCCTGCAGTGCAGGAGACCTGGGTTCGATCCCTGGGTTGGGAAAATCCCCTGGAGAAGGAAATGACAACCCACTCCAGTATCATTGCCTGAAAAATCTCATGGACAAAGGAGCCTGGTGAGCTGCTGTCCATGGGGTTGCAAAGAGTCGGGCACAACTGAGCGACTAACACTTAACTTAGTGCACACTGTAAAGGGGCTACCAGTAGAGGGCCAGGCGTTGAACCTGGTGACTTCTAAAGCCTCTTCCATTTTAGGTTGCGTTGTGGTAGGGTTAGCTTTCCTCCAGGTTCAGTGAAGCTCTCAACTACCCTACTATAGCCACAACCCCAAGGGTTCCCCTTGTAACCAAGAGTCAACAACCTCCTCCAGATCTCAGCAGGGTCCTCACAACAACCAATCATCTCCAGGAAATGCTCCACGGTCAAAGGACCCTAAAGACTGTCCTGCTCTAATCCCATAGCAACGGGAAACACCACCTTCCTCTGCCTTCAGCACTCAGGAGCCCAGGAAGGGGAAGGCTAACGATGGCACGTGAGACCCACCAAGAAAAGCAGCCCTGCCAAGCAGCTGGGCCTCTCCGGCACGCACCCTCTGAGGGCCCAAGCCTGGGCCTTAGGGGGTCGTAACACCTTTCAGGGTTGGCAGTTTCTCGGTAAAAGCTCCGCCAGGCAGCTGAAGTCCAAGGCCAACCAGCGGAGGTTGGGGCGGGCGGGGTGAACCAAACCACATTCCCCAGAATACACCGCGAATGGGCAGGCTCGGGACCGCCTAGGGCAGCTGGTAGTTCCCCGAGACCAAGTTCCCCAACCACCGTGCGCCTCCCGCTTGAAGAGAACTACATACCCCAGCATGCCTCGCAGAGGGAGGAGTCGTTTAGCTCTAGTACTCGCGATGTTTGGATCCACTTCCTCTCGCCAACCTAGAAGTTCGTAGACCTAGAGGTGGGGCGGGAGGCGGCAGTTTCGGACGGGTCAGGGCGGAGCTGAGACGACTACAGAGGCGGAAGCAGCGGCCCGCGGGGCGGGAAAGGGGCTGGTCCCGGAAGGAGGAGGAAACCTTGAAAAGAAAACAGCAACAAGCTGTGCTGCTGTGACAGAGGCAAACAAAATGGCGGTGCCGAAGGGGAGCCTATGGCTCAGGGCCCAACTGGGGATCCCGCCGCTGCTGCTGCTGGCCATGGCCCTGGCCGGAGGCTCAGGAACCGCTTCGGCTGAAGCGTTTGACTCGGTCTTGGGTGATACGGCGTCTTGTCACCGGGCCTGTCAGTTGACGTATCCCTTGCACACCTACCCCAAGGTAGGGCCCGTCCGAACCGGGCTACAACCCTTCCCTGGCCGCCCATCTTTCCGCTCTCCCGCACCTCTGTCGTTTCTGGGAGCCTGACTGTTGAACCCACCCTTCAACCTTTGTCTCCCATCTCTGTGGCCCGTTTTCTTTCCTAATCCTACCCGCATCCCACTCCTCCTGTAATTACCGGAAGTTTGTGCCGCACCTACCCTGTAATAGGTCGGGGACAGAAAAATAAGCAAGACAGGACCCCTTTTTTTTTTCTGGGGCTTTACGGGAAAGGAGGGGGGCGGAGGAGGATCCAGATGATTAACGCAGGGTCCTCACTTTCCAGGGATGGCGGGGCGGAGGGGAGGCAGTTTCAGATACGCCAGTCCTCTAAAAGATTAGTTCTTAACCCCCTCTTCCCTTAGCGCCTCTCTGGGCTGGAAGCCAGCAGTCTGTATAGTATGAAATGTATTAAGGAGTTGGGAGACATCAGGAAGGGCTTTCCGCCTATGTTGAGTAACTGTGTGCTAGGTGCTGACACTGGGATTGCGATGGCTTAGAGAAAAAGCAGTTAGGTTTGTGCATTCAGAGAACTTACCTTTCGGTGCAGCAGAAGACAGGGGATTAGTAGAATGGGAAAGAAACGAGACTGGCGCTCGCCACGGATCACATATTACGAAGAGAGTGGACCCTTCTTCCCCTCCTTGTCCACCCCTAGGTGCAGCCTTTCCTTTAATTCCATTCCACTTCTCAAGTTGTTTTTGCAGCTTTAGAACTGTTGACTGAGCATCCTAAACTGCGTGGTTTGTCCCCCACCCTTCCAAATATGTGATTTCGGTGTAAGCCCCGCCCCGCACACCACTGCCTTTCTTTATAACAGCTTGTGCTGGTCTTTCTACCCTTGTTTTTACTTTGTCTTCCCTATGCTATATACTTAACCATGTGGCTAGGCCTCTTTGCTCTCTCAAACTACAAAGAGACTAGGAGGAGTTTAGGATGTTCCTTATTGGCAAGTGCTTTCAGGCTTTTGAAATGAAAAGTTCTAAATGCTGTTTCTGCCCGTATGTCTGTTTACTGCTGGGTTTTACATTGCTTGAGGATTATCAATCTTAAAGAAAAAGTGTGGGAGAGGGGATTATCAAATTATCAGAGACAAATATATCATTAGCAATCAAGAGAGAGAAAAATGAGGAATTCTGACTTCTAGACTTTTAAATCAATGTGTACTGCTCCTGAATACATTATTTTCTTCTCTTTTTATAAACCGCTCATAAGTAAGAGGATTGTATGAGGAAATTAATAATGATTTGGCCTGGAATTGGGCAGAGATTTATTTTGTATCTTTTTAGTGTTTGGATGTACTGGCCTTCCCTCCCACCCACCCCTGCCCTTTTTTTGAAATTTTCCTAGCATATTTGTAGTTACTTGAGTACATACGTTGGAGAATAAGCAATTTAAAAGATTAGACATTTCGGGAACCTCTGAGTACTTTTATAATATCCACTACTTTCTAACAATTGATGTGATATCTATAAATCTTTCTTTCTTTTTCAGTAAAGCTATTCTCCCTAGGAACTCTAAATCACCTGGTTTCCTGTCCTGGACTTAAAGTTTATAAACTGCCTGCTGTCTTATTAGCCAGTATGATGGGAGATTTACCTCCGTTATCCCTAATTCTCACCCTGCCAAGTTGGGCTTGTCAGCTGAGGAAATCAAGGCTCTGACAGGTTCAGTGCCTAAGTCACATAGCCAAGAAGTAGTGGAGTAGCAGGAATTCAGTCCTAAAACTGGCTACACTGTACGGCTTTCTACTAATAAAGTTGTAGATTAAAAATATTTAATTATTTCATTGATGTCCTTTGGTCCTCCGTCAAATTATTGTGCTTTATGATTTGGAAAAAAGCAGTGGGTGTTACATTATTTAAATTTACAAGCTCCTAAAGCCTCTCTTCGGAGAAGGCAATGGCACCCCACTCCAGTACTCTTGCCTGGAAAATCCCATGGATGGAGGAGCCTGGTAAGCTGTAGTCCATGGGGTCGCTAAGAGTCGGACACAACTGAGCGACTTCCCTTTCACTTTTCACTTTCATGCATTGGAGAAGGAAATGGCAACCCACTCCAGTGTTCTTGCCTGGAGAATCCCAGGGACGGGGGAGCCTGGTGGGCTTCCGTCTATGGGGTCACAGAGTCGGACACGACTGAAGCGACTTAGCAGCAGCAGCAGCAGCAGCAAAGCCTCTCTTGGTCTGATATTTGTGACCAGTAAATAGAAATCTCATTTTAATGACTCTTTTTCAAAATTATTTGTTGCAAGAAAGCATGGTACTTTACTTGTTTGTAGTAGGTACTTAAAAATTATCATATTTCACCCTTTAACTTTCCTCAGAAGTAGAATTGTGTAATTTGTCTGGGTCCAAATATGGGAGACATAAGTCCTGTTAATAATAAAGGTAATTAGAGTCAGCCTGGTCATTTTTAAGAGTGTGGGCTCTGGAACCTTACAAACCTGGTTTCATTCCCAGCCTTACAGTTACATATCTGTGTGTCCTTGATAATCACTTCTCATGACTTCATTTTGTCAACTGTAAAAAAAAATATCTTTTGGAGTAAGTGTGAGGATTAAAGATAATATACATGGGACTCTTAGCACAGTACCTAACACATATCAACAGATAGTTGTTTCCTTTGTCAGATGTCATAAGGCCAGTTTGGTATGTGCAGCATATTAGTAGTGCTGAATAAGAGAGAATAGTTAGCTTGACTTAGCTTAGGATAAGAAAATGTGTGTAAAATCTATAGATAGTAGGGTTCCTTTAAGGAGGATTTGGTCTAAATTAGAGAAGGTATATTTTATACAAGCTTGCCAGTAACTTTGGATGCATAGGGCATGAAACATTGTCTAAAACATGAAACACTGATTTAGAACAAGGATATGACTTAATAGCTACCAGTTGAGTGCCTGCTGTGTGCCAGGTGTCCTATGATATATTGTTAACTCCGTACCTGGTACATTGTGGGTGCTCACAAAATATATGATTAATGTCATATCTGTTTATTAGTATAGCATAATTTTAATGATCCTATGGATATAAAATAATATGTAAATAAAATAATAAAATATAAAATCCTCATCATATTTCAGGATTGACATATAAGTATTGTCACTGTTCTACAACTAAGGAAATTGAGGCTGAGCGAGATTAAGGCCCTTGCCTGAGGTTGTGCAGAATAAGTGATGAGGCTGAGCGACTAACCAGGGCTAATTCCTGAGCCTAGACTCTTTCAGCATGCTACACTCTCTTCTGAAAATCGTACTGGAGGGCTTACTGGATTGGTTTAATAAAATAAAACATATCTGAAAGCGAAATGGCTTGCAGTATAGCTCATACTAATGAGGTCATACTTCTCCATGCCATAGTAGGAAGTATGTGATGCTCCAAAGACATGAGAGAATTCTACTGTCTTACAAAACCTACTCAGGTATAAAATTTACTTTAATGGTTAAAACTCTTTCAATTTCACTGTAACAATAAATGCGTCTAGAACCGACATCCAGAAATGCACTACCTTCAAAGTTGTATAATAAAGATTGTTCAATATTAGACAATTAGGATGAAATGGTTGGATGGCATCACTGATTCAATGGACATGAACTTGGGCAAACTCCAGGAGATGGTGAGGGACAGGGAAGCCTGGTGTGCTATAGTCCATGGGGTCGTGAAGAGTCTGACATGACGTGGAGACCGAACAATAATAAATACTAGACTGCAGCCATCTCCTCTTAACGGATTGTTGCTGCTGCACAAATTTTACTAATCCTGCTGGAAAGAAATGCATAACTTTGTATTCCATTGGTTGCTAACTGGTATATGCACATGCTGTTTCCTTCCTTATTAGGTGCCTGCCAGTTTGTACACAGTGGATCACACAGTAAGTTGAGGGGACTTCCCCACATATACTGGTTTGTTTCAAATACTATACATTTCACCAAAGAAAAGCCTGTTGAAGACATTGTCATTAGTCTTACTGAGCAGTTCACATTTTCTAGCAATGAAGAATCTTTCTTAATCTTGAGCTCTCACACAAATACAATGATGCCTACAACTGTTGTTTTCTCTTTTTAAAATATATTATTATGATTAACACTACTACCATTTATTGAGCACCTTTAATGTTCCGGGCACTGCACTAGGAATAGCTGTCTTCCAGCATTATTGAGGGGTTTAGAGATAATTCATAGCTTTTATTTCCTTTTTGACGTTTGTCAGTAGATAGGTAAAGTAATGTGCATGCTGACCTGAAAGGTTTTAATCCAAGTCTGGCTGATTCCAGTGGCCTTTTCCATGTGTCACATGTTGCCCTTGTTTGTGTTTTCAGTTCAGGTAAACTGAGTTTAAAAAAATCCTTTCATTTAAGCATTTTTCTAAATGTGTACCTCACTTTGTGGGGGCCTTTATAGCACTATCTGCTTTGTAAAACTAGTCATGATATTTTTCCTGATAGGCCTGATGATTTGTATAAATATTTATGTGGCAGAAGTACACCATTGGTCCTAAAGTACTTGTTTTCTCATTTTTGCGTCTATTAAAGTTCTGATTATGTCACTGTTATTTTTATTTTCAACTTTTCCCCCCAAAATATGACTGTGGAATGTAGGAAAAGGGTGATGTTTTTATGCGCTCGGTTTCTTGGTATCACTTATTATTTATTTGTTTTGGATATCACTGTTAAAATAAGAAATTAAAACTTCTTTATATGGCAGACTATATAGTCTTAAGTATTACCTGACTTCTATTATTTTTTCTTTCTTTCAGTTATAAAACTTTTATTGGACAATTTATTATAAACCCTACTAACTTTGCTTTCTTTTGACTTTTTTCCCCCCCCATAAGGGAGAAACGCTATTTTTTTGGTTAATCCTCCCTGTTCTTGACCTCCCTAGGAAGAGGAGTTGTACGCGTGTCAGAGAGGTTGCAGGCTGTTTTCAATTTGTCAGTTTGTGGATGATGGAATTGATTTAAATCGGACCAAATTGGAATGTGAATCTGGTAAGATGCTATGCTAATGACATCAGCAGTATATAACATTGGTGTTTTCTTTGAGTTGTGTTACGCTTTTTATGTATTTTCCTCGGAAAATGACAAGCATACTATTTCAACTAGGCATCAAGCATATTTTAATAATTATAAAGTTGAACTTCTAGTAGCTGCTGCTAGAAATTTCATGGGCTTCAAATTTCATCTATTTGTTGAGACAGTGTTTATTTTGTACTATAGATAGGAACACCTTTGTTTAACCAAGTATTTGGTTTAGACAAATGTAATAGTGATTACCCTTTTCATAATTCATCACCATCCTTTCAGTGGATAGCATAATTTTCCTAAGCCTTTCAATCATAGGCTAGTTGACTTAGCTCCCAAGTTGTTTTTTTTTTACTGAATCAGGCCTTTGACTCAGTATTTAATAGTGTATTCTTTGTGAGTCATGCCAATAAAAGAAGTAACTAGAGTCTTTGTCATCTCTTAAGCCACTATTCTTACCTTTTGCCCAAAGCGATGTGTTTAATAAAAGAAACCTGTAATCAGGACAAAATTGATATTTAGCTTTTTAAAAACCATAATGGACTTTTCTTCATTCATTACCTTACACTGTTTATTCAGTGCAGTAGGAGGTAGCTTTCTCCCTATCACTATGCTACTATTTCCATCTACCTGTGTAGTATCATAACCTCTTTTTTTATGGCTCAGTCTCCTAACTGGCCAACTTTATATGTGCATAATACTGTTCAGTTTATTATCTAGTACCTTCGAGAAGTGTACTACAAATGCATGACTGGGTGGAAAGAAAAATAAAATTGCGGTCTAAAGTGTTATATCACAGGAAAGAAAATGCTCTAGTGAACTAAATGAAGAGTGTACATGTGGTAGAGACTCATTCCAAGTTTGGAATCCTGCTGTAGAACATTTTCAAAGTTCAATTTTCTCAGAATTTAGGATGTTAGACTGTTTTATTTTTCCTTGCCTTGTGAATACCCTTGCTGCTGAACTCAGTGATCCAGTTCTTAACAGTAATATCATATATTTGTATAAATACTAAAGTATATCATTTTGTTCAACCCCATAAAGTAGGTGGTATTAATTCTGTTTTAGATATAATAAAGATCAATAGTCAGAGAGGTTAAATAGCTCTACCTAGGTCATATACACCGGAGAAGGCAATGGCACCCCACTCCAGTGCTCTTGCCTGGAAAATCCCATGGACGGAGGAGCCTGGTGGGCTGCAGTCCATGGGGTCGCTAAGAGTCGGACACGACTGAGCAACTTCACTTTCACTTTTCACTTTCATGCATTGGAGAAGGAAATGGCAACCCATTCCAGTGTTCTTGCCTGGAGAATCCCAGGGACGGTGGAGCCTGGTGGGCTGCCATCTCTGGGGTCGCATAGAGTCGGACACGACTGAAGCGACTTAGCAGCAGCAGGTCATATACACAGCCAACAGATGATGGAGCCAGAATTTCAGGATGCCAATTCATTGTTTTTTCTTTTCTGCAAACCTTAGCTATGAGGTTCACCTCATATGAATGTCATCATAGCCAGAGCCTGAGTGTGTAATTAATAGGTTTATTCCTGAAACATTTGACCTGTGGGAGGCAGAAGATATGGTATTTTAGTAAAATAAAACATTTGCTGTTATTGCCAAATATGAAAATTCATATTAATGAAATACTTTTTAAGTATAATAAATTGCTTTATAAAGTGCTAAATTCCTTCCTTTCTATTCTATCCCTTTTCTTTCTCTCCTTCTCTTTTTTTCTTGTAATTTACTGTTTTTTTCTTCCAGCATGTACAGAAGCATATTCCCAATCTGATGAGCAATATGCTTGCCATCTTGGTTGCCAGAATCAGCTGCCATACGCAGAATTGAGACAAGAGCAAGTACGAAACAATACTGCCCTTCAGAAATGCCTGCTTAGATCGCACTTTGTATTGAAATGTATATTGTTCACATGATCCTATTGCAGTATTATATTTTGTAATTAGTCTTCAGCAAACAAATTATTTTTGCAAATAGAAAGTCAGTTATTTTTGTATAAGGCTTTAATGTTAAGCGGTATGTTCACACCCATAATCTCATTTTGTTTTTTTTCTTAGTCCAGTGACAATATTATCCCCATTTTGCATATGAAAAAACTGAGGCTCAGAGAAATGGAAAGTTCCTTTTACCCTATCTGCCGTTACCTTAGATCAGCATCATTTCTCATCTGTATTACTAAATTAGCTTCCAGTCTGTTTTCCCACTTCAGCCTCTTCTAGTCTATTGTTTAGTCTGTGTCTGGATATTTATTTTCTAAATGGAAATCTCATGCCATGATTCTTCTATCTTATATTCTTTAGTAGCTTCCCATTATATACAGGTTTAAGTCCAAACCATTTATCACAGCCTGGCTTCTGATTGCCTCTTCTATATCATCGCTTAGAATTTCTACCCCTCATACTCTATCCAAGTATTCGGGGAAAAGTTGTTGAATTTTATTAACTTTGGCATAGGAGATACAACCACATGGTACAGAACTCAAAGGGTGAAAAAGAAAAAAATATGTATATATATACACACATACAGTTGACCCTTGAAAAACAGGGATTTTAACTGCGAGACCATTTACACTTGAATTTTTTTTTCTTAATAGTATACTGCACTACATGATCTATAGTTGGTTGAATTCTCAGATGCAGAATCACAAATATGGGAGACCAACTATAATCTGTGTATATTCACAGATTTCAGCACACCTAACCCCTGCCATTGTTCAAAGATCGTTGTATAGTGAAAAGTTTCCTACCCCTGTATCTCTTAGCCACTCCATTTTCCTCCATTAATGTAGCCAAGGTTACCAATGCAGAGGTATTTTATACATATACAAGGATACATGTATTCTTTTCTAAAATATAGTTAAAGACTGTCTACTCATTTTTTTCCAGTACATATATATTTCATTATATGGATGTATGATTTATTTAAGTAGTCCCTTAGACATGTAGGGTTGTTTCTGATGGAGAAGGCAATGGCACCCCACTCCAGTCCTCTTGCCTGGAAGATCCCATGAATGGAGGAGCCTGGTGGGCTGCACTCCATGGGGTCTCGAAGAGTCGGGCACGACTGAGCAACTTCACTTTCCCTTTTCACTTTCATGCATTGGAGAAGGAAGTGGCAACCTACTCCAGTGTTCTTGCCTGGAGAATCCCAGGGACGGGAGAGCCTGGTGGGCTGCCATCTAAGGGGTCACACAGAGTCGGACACGACTGAAGTGACCTAGCAGCAGCAGCAGCAGCAGCAAGGTTGTTTCTGGGTTTGGTGGGCTGCTGTCTATGGGGTCGCACAGAGTCGGACACAACTGAAGTGACTTAGCAGCAGCAGCAGCAGCAGGGTGGTTTCTAATTTTTTAGATGTATGTATAATGTTGCATATTTTTCACATTTATATTTCTAGAATAAAATCATAGGAATACAATTGCTGAGTTAAGTATATGCATTTTTAATTTTGAGAAATAGAGCAAAATTGCCTTGTATGGAATTTCTATCAAGTTTTAAAATTGAGATATAATTCATACTATAAAAATCATTCTTCTGAAGTACACAGTGCAGTAGTTTTTAGTCTATTCCAGACTGTGCAACCGTCATTACTATGTACTTCCACAACGTTTTTATTATCAAAAAAAGAACTCTCTTACTCATTAGCAGTCACTGTCCTTTCCTCCTCCTCCCAGTCCTTGGCAATGTAGTACTTTTATTACAGTTTTAATTTGTGTTTCTCTTACGAGTAACTTTAAACATATTTTCTAATTTTTAAGACCCATTTTTATTTCCCTTTCTCTTAATTATGTACGTACTGAGAAGTTCTTAATGTTTGTAATATATTAATCGTGACATTATTTCTTGTTTCTTCTATTCTGTATCTGCCTAGTGAATCCTTTTGACTCGGGGCAAGTATCATGTCCTCTGTGAAGCCTCCTTCACCACCTCTCACCCCAGTTTGGGTCAGATGCCTCTCCCCCGACACGTGTATCACCCTGTGTTTCACCCCTGTCCTACGTAGATTAAACACAGACACGTGGATAAATAAAACACATGGTTTCTGACTCTTAAAATTTATAATCTCAATGAATGCTTACTTAGTGAACTAAGCAATGAATGATTTCACAGCTTTTAAGTGGGGAAATTAGATCACGAATACAGATCTCTTCTGATTCTAAAAGCTCTTCTCTCTTAATAACCCCATACTGTCTTTCTTTTGAAATATAGCTAGAACCAAAGCTGTCCCTAGAGTTCAGCGAATGGTATCTCATGCTTATTCTCTAGAGGGGCCCACTGCTGTAGAATTAGTCAATGGTCAGAATTAAAGGGGAGGCGATACCAATTAATGTAAAAATCTCATCAGTAGCTTACTGTAGGTAGTCAGCCCATAAATATTCCCCTCACTCTGCCCTGCTACCAGATATCTCACATTTTATGCATACATTGCTTGGATTGATTTTTTCCCTTTTTTCATTGGTGTGTGTTACAGGATGGTTCGTTTTACATGAAAGTATTAAAGATTTGTCCCTTACCCTTCTACCTCTTGAGGCCTTGCTAATCCTTATTTAATCAAAAGAGAAGAATTAAGATTCTCTACATTTTTGGACCTAATTCAAAAGCCTGTTAATTTGATAGAGGTGACAGGTAGCTTATATTGTATTAGGTGATACATTAAAAGATCCTAGGAATTTAAACTCTTATGGTTAATTGCATAGATAATGAAGAGTTTACTCTGATGCTAATGATGATAATAGGATCACTTGTTTTATACTCTGTCCATATAAGGATTTGATTATATTGTTCTTTTGTATATGTGTATATAAAAAATAATATATTTCACCTTGATTTAATTTTTTTTTTTAAGCTCATGTCCCTGATGCCAAAAATGCATCTACTCTTCCCTCTAACTCTGGTAAGATCATTCTGGAGTGATATGGTGGACTCTGCACAGAGCTTCATAACCTCTTCGTGGACTTTTTATCTTCAAGCTGATGATGGAAAAATAGTTATATTCCAGGTGATAACTGTGCTCCATAGATTCATTTAAATACTAGCAGTAGTAATGTATATATTTTAAATGAATGTCTTAGCATAGAATCACATACTTAGTCCCTTACAAATATTTATTGTCAAATAATAATTACTTTTTAGCCTGCATTAAAACCTACATTGGGCATCAGGACTCAATGTGATTAACTCCTCCCTCTGCCCATTGGAAATCTATTTAAAGCCCATTGATGTGTATCTAACAAGATCTCTGAGTCTTCTAAATTTTAGAGTGGTTAATTGATAAAATGAAACCTATAGATATAATAGTGGAGAAGCCAATGGCACTCCACTCCAGTACTCTTGCCTGGAAAAAAGGAGCCTGGTAGGCTGCAGTCTATGGGGTTGTGAAGAGTTGGACACGACTAAGCAACTTCACTTTCACTTTTCACTTTCATGCATTGGAGAAGGAAATGGCAACCAACTCCAGTGTTCTTGCCTGGAGAATGCCAGGGACGGGGGAGCCTGGTGGGCTGCCATTATGGTGTCGCACAGAGTCGGACATGACAAGCGACTTAGCAGCAGATAAGAGAGAGAAGAAAAATTAATGTAGTTTGAATATAAATAATGGTGTGTGTTTATACCACATATGGATATTAGAGAAAAGCAATGGGACATAATTTTTAGTCGTTAATAGTGCTTTTCCTCTTAACTCTGATAAGAGAGCTTGTTGAAGAAACGTCTTGCCTTCTAGAGAGAGAACTTTTCTCCCAGTTCATTGTTTATCATGGGATATGATAATTATAGCTGCTGTCTAGTGAAGGTTCATGTGTACTAGACATTTATGTATATTGTCTCAGCTCTCCAAACAACTTCATGAAGTTGCATTACAGCTGTTTTATTGATGAGGAAACTGTGAAGTTAACTTGTTTAATTAAGGTAACACTGCCAGAAGTAACAGAATTAGGCATCAAACCTGGGTTACTTTAGCTCCAAGGCTCATATACCACCCTACCATGCTGTCTTCTTTTTAATTTGGTTCTTAAGTTTTCGAATTTACCAGCCAACGAATTATGTTATGATGCTTTCTCAGGAAATAATGAAAGTAAACCTTTTAATTATTATTGCCAAGTGAGTGGCTTACTGTAAGCCTAGTATGTGATTTTTAGCATCATCCTGAGTCTTGGGTACCCTGTAATTTGGTAATGTGTGAAACACAGAAGGAATTTTCTCTTAAGTTCATGAATAAGTTCTATTTGCTAAAGCTACTTAAGTTGACTCTTGAAAGTAGAGTCCTTCATTCCTGATTAGATGTACGGTTAACTGTTTTTCTTTTTGTGTCAACTTAAGAATGATTATGATGGAGAAACCCCCTACTCCAGAGCATCAGAGCTACGTGAAGATGTAAAGTATAGAGTTGTTTGCTGTGTTTTTAGTCGCTTAGTTGTATCCGACTCTTTGCGATGCCATGGACCGTAGCCAGCCATGTTCCTCTGCCCATGGGATTTCCCAGGCAAGAATACTGGAGTGGGTTGCCTTCTCCAGAGGATCTTCCCAACCAACCCAGGGATCGAACCCACATCCCCTACATTGGCGGGCGGATTCTTTACTGCTGAGCCACCAGGGAAGCCCTAAAGTATGGAGTATTGAGCTATAATTTATGAGTTACTCATAGGTAGAAAAGAATAGAATGTTTCAGATGAGAAAAAATAGAGATGTCTAACCAGAAATTTTGGCAGTCTGCCACATTATTCCTGATCAGCTAGAGTTAGAACTCATTTTTTACAGGATATGATACTTAATGCACTATGTTGTAATCTATTTTTTTATTTTATTTTATTTTTTTATGTTGTCAGGAAATTAAACTGACTATTCTTGACAATGATAGAAGTCTGTTTCTTTGCAAGACACTGGATCTAGTGTTTAGCACAAGCAGTTAAAATATACTGTAGTTACTGTGTTTTATTTTTTATACCATACTTCTATTACTTTTTCTCAATTTGAATGTCTATAGAGATGATATGTTATAGAACTTGGTACTAAGAAAGGCTTAAGAAGTACAAACGACTTAATTGCTTTCTTATCATTTTAGTCTAAGCCAGAAATCCAGTATGCACCACAGTTGGAGCAGGAGCCTACAAATTTGAAAGACTCATCACTAAGCAAAATGTCCTGTAAGTTTTATTTTCAGTAGCCTAGGATTAAACACATTAGCAGTCAAATCTGATGCTTGTAGAATTGGTTGTATGATTGTTGAAAGGTGAATAAATGACTTAAAACCGTGGTCCTCTGGAGAAGGAAATGGCAACCCACTCCAGTATTCTTGCTTGGAAAATCTCATGGACAGAGGAGCCGGGCAGGCCATAGTCCATGGGATCGCAAAGAGTTGGACATGACTTAGTGACTGAACAACATATCCTATATAGATATACCTAGGGCCTGTATTTAATATCCTCTTATTGTGCAAGTATTTTTAAAAAATATTTATTTATTTGGTTGCTTCAGATCTTAGTTGCAGCACATGGGATCTCTCGTTCTGGCTTCTCTCTAGTTGTGGCTTGCAGGCTTAGTTGCCCTGCAGCATGTGGGATCTTAGATCCCCCACCAGCATTGAACTGTGTTCCTTGCATTGGAACGCAGATTCTTAACCACTGGACCACCAGGGAAGCCCTTGCACAAGCATTTTTATAAAATGTGAATTGTTCTTGTGTGTGTGCTTAACTTACAGAGTAGTGTCAACAACAACAACAAAAAACTGTGGTCCTCAAACTTTACTGTGCATTATGATCTGATGAGCTTATTAAAAGCATTTCTGAGCCCCCCCTCCAAAGTTTCCAATGGACTCAATCTGGGATAAGACATGAGAATTTGCATTTCTAACAGATTGCTGGGTTCTGTTGGTGGTCTGGGGATCACACTTTGAGAATCACTATTCTAAAAACATGTAGTTTTCCTTTAAGGATGTTATGAGTATGAACTAAGGAGATGTTCTGGATTCTTCCAATAAACTAACCAAATAGTGAAACTACCTGAAAATACATTTTTATTCTCTTTTTATTTCTATGCTAGAAGTGAATTTAAACTCATAGAAATATAAAACATCAAGCTAAAACTATGCTTACCTTTTTAAAGCTATTAGCTCATTCCTTATCTTAAATACTGATTTTATTAACTCTTTAATTATTTTGGTAGGTGAATGATGGCAGCACACAGCACAAGGCCATCTTTAACTGTATCTTTTTATTTTTTTAAGATTTATGTATTTATTTTTTAGCTGTGCTGGGTCTTCATTGCCTCTTGTGGGCTTTCTCTAGTTGCAGAGAACAGGGGCTACTCTTCATTGCAGTGTGCGTGTTTCTCTTGTTGCAGAGCATGGGCTCCAGTAGTTGTGGTGTGTGGACTCAATAGTTACGCCCCCAGGCTCTAACGACTGACTCAGTAGTTGTGGTGCATGGGCTTCGTTGCCACGCCACATATAGGATCCTCCTGAAGCAGGGATCGAACGCTGGTGCCCTGCCTTGGCAGGCGGGTGCTTAACTATTGGACCACCAGGGAAGTCCCATCATTAATTTTAGATTTGAACAAACCATTCTATTATTACATTCAGACATAGAAAGCATCAATGTCAATAAAAATTTGAAAATAAAATAGGAAATTCATAATGTTGTATAGTATCCAGTTGGTTTTTAATGTGCCAAAGGAACTTGCATTCGTTATACCAGATTACATTTACGGAAATAACTGGGTACAGTGTGTATATCTAGAAGCAGTCATTTGAGACCCCCTTTTGGAATATAGGATATCGTTAACTTGTACCTTATTATTTCAGCAGATCTGCAAATGAGAAGTTCACAAGCACATAGGAACTATCTTGAAGATGGAGAAAGTGATGGCTTTTTAAGATGCCTGTCTCTGTATGTATTCATCTTCACTTATGTGTACAGAAGATAAAATCTGGCTTATATCAGAGAGATGCAGTCCTTTTTATTATTTTAAAGTTATATTAACTGCTCAAAAGTAAAAAAAAAAATTTTTTTCCATCTTTTCCCTACCAAAACTGTACTTTTGGATATTTTGGTTTGTTTAAAAGGTGATACTCACTCTACTTTAATAAAACACAAGGTTTTTTTCCTGAAGTACAGAAGCACTCTTGTTCTCGATGGGAGTCTTTGATTTATGTTACAATATGCACTTCTTCAGACATCTCAGTTAAGCTTTAATTAATTTAGTTGGAGGGCCAACTGTATATTTATTGAAAAAAATTCACATGAATTTTTTTCAATTAAAAAAACAAAATTTTTAAAAATAAAAATAAATAAATTCTCCCACATAGTTCAAACTTAAGTTGTTCAAGGATCAACTGTATTTACATAGCATTTATGTTTTATTAGGTATTATAAGAATCTAGAGATGATTTAAAGTGTATGGGAAGATGTGTATAGGTTATGTGGAAATACTATGCCACTTATAAAAGGGAATTGATCACCCTCAGATTTTGGTATAGGAGAGGGTAGCAGTCCTAGAACCATTGCCCTGGGAGTACCCAGGGTTGGATTTTCATTTTTATCTCCATGGCCAGACAGGAGGCTAGGGGAGGTGGATAAGGGCTATAGATTAAGGAGGGCTTTGTGTTCTATACTGAGTGTCATCTCCATGCCAAAGATTCTTAAAGGTGGCAAGGGAAGGTGGACTGGCGAGGGTAATGGGTACCTTGTGCCCTCTTGGGAAGAAATATCAAGCTTTCTAGAGTGAGGAGGGTTTTATCAAAGTATGCAACCTTTTACTCCTCCAAGGAGTTCTGATATGAGCCTTCCCCCGACAACCACCTGCAGCCCCTCGCCAAACAAAGGGACAGTAGCACTTGGTGATAGTGGTCTACCGTGCCAGACAGCAGGTCAAGCACTTGAGTAGAGGTGAACAAGTGGACTCTAGTGTCTCCAGTGTAACACTTCAGTAGTCCAAACTGCATGCTTCCTGTAATTTCTTAGAGCAGAAATAGTTTCTTGACAGGTTTTAATCAGATATCAGATACTTTTTATTTTAAAGGCTAGGTAAGAAAATAAGAATTGAACTTCAAAATTTCCCCTTCCTTTAACTTCTAAACCTGCTTTTGATTTTGTACCAAAAAAGGGGAGTTTTTCTCTCATTCAGTGTTTTGGATTTTGTTGCAGTTTGATAAGTTTTATGAAACCTAAGTTATTGCCTAATCTTAAGTTACCATTTATTCTTTTTTTCCTTTTTGGTCACATCACTCAGCTTATAGGATCTTAGTTCCCCAACCAGGGATCGAATCCAAGGCCCCAGCAGTAAGAGCAATGAGTCCTAACTCATTGGAATTCCATCAAAGAATTCCCTACAGTTTATCCTTAATGCTACACTACCTAGCATCTTACTGGTGCCTTACTATCCTAATAACATTTTGTCATTATATGTTATTCTTTTAAATCTAACATTTTAAAAATAGCTTTTTCTTTGAATCTTAATCTATTGTTTGGGAAACAATAGGTCAATTATGGAAAAAACTCCAGTTACTAATTCTTGTAACTAGCCTTCTACACTGAGATATTTTAATCATAAGAAAAATATAACTATCTTTTTTTAGGATATGCTGTGATGAATACAGAATGCCTCATAATAGATATACTCTTGTAAATTGAAATTCAAGTAAATTGTGGAGAGTTAAATATTTGAAATATAGTAGAGAACTTCTGGAAGCCTGTTGTGAATCCTTTTATAAAACAAGTTATTGTTTCATAATTTACCTATTCTGTACCTTAATTCTTTGGGCTATTGGGTTTTCGTAAAGAAAATGTTATCTTAATACCTTGCAAATATATATTTGTATAGGAGTATACAGTTTATAAAACACTTTGATTTGCTTCATCTCATTTAGTAATTTTAAAAAATCCTTAACAGTAATTTGCTTTACTTTTATATATTTAGCAGAAAGCCAATATTTTTTTTTAATTTATAAAAGTTATATGGCCATGTTATAGAAGCTTGAGAAATGGAGGAAAGGACATTATATCACCCTAATATAATAGCTATTATAATGTTTTCTTCTGTATGTTTTTTTAAAATAGTTTTAAGGGTAGTACACATGAAATTTTGTATTATTAAACTAAGTATACAAAATTGATTGCCTTTAATTGTAAAGAACCTTCTGTTCTTAATATTATGCAATTTTAACAAAACTGTTGAATTTTTTTTTTTTTCCAGTAACTCTGGGTGGATTTTAACCATGACTCTTGTCCTCTCTGTGATGGTGTTGCTCTGGATTTGCTGTGCAACTGTTGCTACAGCTGTGGAGCAGTATGTTCCCTCTGAGGTAAATTTAATTCTAACCCTTAGGCCATTTGAAGACATAGCCATATCATTTCCTTTTTTAAATGTTTTGTTTGTTTAACTAGAAAAGCAAAACCTTTCTACTAATAGAATGAGAGAAAATTTGGCGGTTTTAATCACACACATGGGGGTTGGCACACACGAGAATTACAGGTTTGCAGCATAAGCATCACTTCCCAATTTTTTGTCGTGCTAACTACTATAGTGACCAGTGTACACTGGCAGACTTGAGTTCAGTGTCTCTCTTCTCCCTAGGTCTTTTTTTATTTATTTATTTATTTTTTTATTTTTGGCTGTGCCACATGGCTCGAGGGATCCTACTTCCCCAACCAAGGATCAAAGTTTTGCCCCCTGCAGCAGAAGCACAGAGTCCCAACTACTGGACTGCCAGGGAATCCCCTCCATAGGCCTTGGAGACTGAAAAAAACCCATTGACATGTTTCTAAGGTGATATATAAGAAAGAAGGCTTGTGGAACTACTTCACATTTTAAATTTAACATTGCCACAAATGTTAAGGAATAATTGTTGCTTTAGTAGCATCAAGGCTGAAACGTTTGATTTTGAGTAATGTGTTTTGCTGTACTCTGAGAGAGATGGAACACTGTCTTGACTTTCTTGTTAATTAAAATTTAACTGGCCCAGGAATCATAAGGTAAAGGACTTTTGTTTCAGAAGAAGCCTCTAATTTGATGATTCAACTTAGCTTTAAAGGAAGAAAAATTATTTATGTAACTAAACATGAGATAATAAATTTTATTGACATCACATCCAACTGAAATAAACTTTAGTTCTCGTGTGCCTCCAAAATCCAGTAGAAAAAGAGTGAAAAGAAGGAAGGAGGGACATTTAAATAGAATCTGATAATAAGTAGTTAGCATGTCCCTAACATGATGCTTGAACAGTACTCTTATGTTCACAGACTATAAAGATATGCTGTAAGATTTACCCATGAATAATGATTCAGATAATATTTTTCATGTTTTTATTAAAACCATATGGGATATAGGCAGGCAGAAACTGGGACAGGATAATGTTGATAACTAATATTTATACAGTTGTTCAAAATTTACAAAGTGTTTTCATGAATCTTACATGTCCAGCACACCTCTACAGCAGGTTTTATTATTCATTTTATAGATGAGTAAATAGCTTATGAAGTTCAGATAACTTTCCTGGGGTTGCACAGCTATCAAAGTTTTGAGCCTGGAATTAAGCTCCTGTCTTTTGACTCTGCAACTCCTATGTCTTTTCCTATATACCATCTTTCCTCCAGCTGATCAACTATTTAAGTGGCACAAATAATAAATATATGAAGTGTTAAGGAAAGCAGAGAGTATGTGTTGGATTGTTAGGATAGGTCATGAGGGTCTTGACCTGAACTTTGAAGAATGGTATGGATTAGCAGAGAGAGAAAAGTGGACGATTTTTAAACAAATGGATAAAGTTAGATAGGATTGCCTTGAATTGTGGAAATATTAGAGAATGGGTAAATTTCTAAAGAACTCATCTGTTTATGATACCATCTGAACATCCTCTTGCTTATTACCTACTTGTGTTCTTGTTTAGTTCTGATGTCCTTATTTTAATCGTTTTTTTGTTATTGATAAAGTAGAAGTTAGACATCTTACATAGGATTGCCTTTGCCTGTTAACTTACTTTTGAACTGCCCCATGCACTCTAAATCTTCATGGCAGCAAAGCTACAAACCTATAGTAATAAATATTTGTTTTACCCTCCATCACTAGGGAAATTGATAATGTGACTCATATAGGAGCTCATCGTCTGTGTAACCTCTTTGACACTAGGAATTTGAATACTACCAGCAACACATGGTTCATGTTTTTGAGCCAGGATGCTCAAACTCTTACTGAAACAGTTCCTAGATGGACATTTCATAGTTCTTCCTCTCTTAATCTCCTTACTTGACTTACAGAATTGACATCTTCTGGTGTTGTTTGGACATAGCAATGCCTCTCATTGGTGTTTGATTGCATCTTACAGACCTGGGAATCCGTCCCTCCTTTTTAGATGACTTTTGAGCTTTCTCTTTCTTTTAGATGTTGTCTCTGCTGTGATAAATTTTGTCTTGATTGTATAGTTTTAATTCTGTGAGAAGTTCTCTCCCCTTATTTCCAGGTTGCTTGTAGAGCATCTCACTGTTCCTGCATATGCCCCCCACACCCCTGGATCATGAAGCCTAAAGCATTAGAACCACATGTGGAGTCCTATTAGCAGTTACTACATTCCCTCCTGATACCTGCATACGGGTGTCACTTTGCCCCTTTACTCTTGCCTGGAAAATCCCATGGATGGAGGAGCCTGGTAGGCTGCAGTCCATGGGGTTGCTAAGAGTCGGACACGACTGAGTGACTTCAGTTTCACTTTTCCCTTTCATGCATTGGAGAAGGAAATGGCAACCCACTCCAGTAGTCTTGCCTGGAGAATCCCAGGGACAGGGGAGCCTGGTAGGCTGCAGTTCATGGGGTTGATAAGAGTCGGACACGACTTCACTTTCACTTTCATGCATTGGAGAAGGAAATGGCAACATTCTCCAGTGTTCTTGCCTGGAGAATCCCAGGGATGGAGCCCATCTGTGCGGTCGCACAGAGTCAGACACGACTGAAGCGACTTAGCAGCAGCAGAACTCTTCTTCCTGTCCTTAACAATCAAGAATATGGTGACACCCTCAAAGAATATATACTTTTCTAAAATAAATTTTCGAGAAAAATGTATCAAAGACAGCTATTTGTATTCACTGCTTTTAGACTTTACTTTTATTTGAAACCACAGTAGCTAAGTACTAATGTTTTTTCATCTCTATTTTTAATTATGAAAGGTCTATATATTTGACATAGAATTTATAAAGTTATATATAAAGAAGCAGGAAAAAAAATCACTCATCTAGAACTATTTTGTATTGCCATTTTAGTGGATTTCTTTTCAGTAAACTATATCAGTACATATTAATGTTTTTAAAATATTGCAGTATAGATACTCCTTTTGTGATATTTTCTCCTTAATTTACTGTAAAAATAGCTGAGAATTTAAGTCACCTACTTTAAAACTTTACTTTCATAAAACCTTTTCATTGATTTTATTTTTTGAACATAAATTACTTCTGACCCCTCTCCATAGTAACATGAGAGTGCATTTTAACTTATATAAGCAATGAGCAATGCTGTTTATATTTTGTTAATATAGTTTGCATATATAATCCTGTGTGTTTATAGGAAATCAGAAACCTGCTGAAAGAATATGTTTGTCTTCAGTATGGACCTGGTATCTTGAGCTCAAACATGAAATATTAAAAGCTTCCTTTTCAGTCACTACAAATAAAGCTTAAAATGTTTGTAATAAAGGCCAGAAATGTAGTCTTGGAAACTTATGAACAGCTTTGCTCTTCTTATTTAGGAAAGTTGTGAAATAACTTATCTTTAGCCTCTTTTGCACATAGTAAATATTCATCTCATATTATTTAAGAGTAGTGCCAGAAAGAGTAGGCACTGGTTGATCTTAAAGCAGTATCATTTTGAGTAACTTGACTTATAAAGATTTTGATCCTTATTTCTCCGCTTTCCCCCCTGTTCTTTCACATGTATGATGTCATTTTTTGGGAAACATCATGAAATAATGCTTTTCTGTTGTTGAACTATCTATTTAAGATAGTAAAGAATTGTCATTCATAGTGATCCTTGTCAGGCAGGTCAAACCTGACTTATAAAAACAGGGTTCAAGTATTGGATATTCCTTTCTAGAGATCAAGCAGCCTCAGAAAAGTCCCGAAACAACAAATAATCATAGAAATGCTGCCTCTGTTATCTTATTATCTGTTTGCTTCCTTTTTTATTTGTGAAACCCATGATCATCAGATTTCACATGGTCAGTTTAAAAAAGTTTTAAAACACTCCAAATAATATTCATGTTAGTAAATCACATATACTTACTGGTAACATACAGTGTGCCAGGCCTTGTTCAAGAGATTAGAGAGATAATGAAGAATAAGATCACAATGAACAAAGTTAAATGTTAAAGATTTCAAACACTCGTGTAGAATGAAACATGTTTTAAACTATAATAAACATTATTTTCTTTGTCTTAAAAAAAAAGACCAAGAATCTTGCTGTTTCGAATCTAAGTCTCAAGAGAGACAATCAAAATATTTTATAAATGCCAGAGCTACCATAGCTTTTTAATCTAAATTCTGTTAAGAAATTTAGCTTTGCTGTTTTTTGCTGTTTTTTGCTGTTCTTTCTCAAGCCTTTATCGAATGTAGTGTTTTTGTATACATATATATAAAAATAGTATGTATAATATATATATTTTAGAAAACCTATGGATTTTTGCCTAGTTAAAAAATGTATGACATTTTGATTCCACTTGTCTAAGTACGACTACAACTTCTATTCTAAATTTCTAACTTATATTCACTCAAAACTTTGATATAGTTCCATTTTTTCTGGCATCTAATATTATTGCTTGAAGACTAGAAAGCTTATTAGTGTTTTTTTTTTTAAATTGAGGCTTCAAATTTCTAATCCAATTTGAGAATATAAAGAAATACTTGTAACAAAGTAACAAATACTTTTGTTGTAAAACAAGACAAAGCAAAATAGGAAATTAACATGTGATATAGTATTATTAACTAAAGTGTGGATTTTGTTCAGATTTCACAAAATTTTATGCTAGAGTCCCTTACTTGTTTCTTACCTTATTCAGGATTCCATCTTGTATTTAGTTGCATTGAGCAGCTTTAGCTGCATGTAACAAACTCTGATAAATTCAGAATTTTCATTTTTATTCTGTTACAAATATTTCCTAATTGTCCTTGTTATGGCTTCTTAGATACATCCATCATTTAAAAGGGACATTTAATTTCCAAATACATGGTGTTTTTAAAGTATCTTTTAATATTAATTTCTCATTTTGATATTTATTTCTCATTTAAATGCTTGCTTCTCTGCAGTTTTTTCAGTCTTTTAACTTTATTGAGGCTTTTGATGGCTAAGTCAAAGATCTCTCTTGGTAAATATCACTTTGCACTTGAAAATATGTGAGTTATTTTCAGATATCTTTTGATACTGATTTCTAACATAATTCCACTGTGATAAGAGAACAGACTTTGTAAGATTTCGGTACCTTTAGACCATGAAATTTTTGACCTTTGTTTTGTGCCTCTGCATATGTTCCAGGGTCTCCTGGTTTATATCTATGAGAACTTGAATTTGTGTCCTACTGTGTGAAAATTGTATAAACCTTAATTATGTTGACTTAGCTCATAGTTGCTTTTCAGGTCTACTATATCCTTCTACTTCTCTATTCTATTAATTTTTGAGAGTTTGATATTGATACACCAGATAAAAATCTTAATCTGTCTACTTAAAAAATAATTGTAATATATAGTGGAACTATATGTAACTTTGTATTTTCCAAGTCTTCATAAATGTATTATCTTACTTTCATAATTTAAGAAAGAAAAAAAATTGAGTCTAGAAAAAGATCTATGTATGATAACTTGCCTAAGATTGCCAAACTGGTTAGTGAAAAGCCAGGCCTAAAACCCAAATACATATTTAGTAATTAAATTTAAGTTTTAGAAGTAATACATGTGACATAAGGGGCTTCCCTGGTGGCTCAGATGGTAAATAATCCTCCTGCAATGCAGGAGACCTGGGTTTGATTCCTGGATTGGGAAGATCCCCTGGAGAAGGGAATGGCTACCCGCTTCAGTATACTTACCTGGAGAATCCCATGGACAGAGGAGCCTCACGGGCTACAGTCCAGGGGGTCACAGAGAGTCACACGACTGAGTGACCAACAGTGAGCGACTAATAAAATTGATTTCCTCTTCCTCCGTTGTCAGTAAACCAGTCAGTAGTATTAAAACATTTTCCCATGCAGTTGCGTTTTTAAAATTTTCTATTTTTAGCTTTTAATAATTTTAGACTTTTATCTGATGTCCTTCTACTATAGATGAGGAGTTTAGCTCCCTTACACTGCCTCTCACTTCCATCTCTTCACTTGTTAGTTTTTATAATGTGTATTATTTTTTCGCATACTTGTAGTGAATGCTTTATAAATTTCTATTGACTCCTTATTACTGCTTTTCTCTTTCTTCCTGTACTCTTAACTCTCAATTTTCATTAGATCCTTGAGAAATAAAATAAATTCATTCTTCTTATATATACTTTCAGACTCTGCTATTAGTTGATCTGAAAACTTAAAATCCACTAGATAGCATTTACAACATTATAACTATGTAGATATTCAAAATAGAACCAAGTACAGTGGTGGTTAGAGTCACATGAAAGCAAGTTATAAACCTGAATTACTTAAAAGTGTTCCCAGGAGAATCTTCCAAATCTCTCTGCTTAACGGAACGTTTTTGTTTTTGTTTTTGTTCTGGCTTTCTTCCCATAAAAGTCATCTCATTTGCCACTGTTTCTTGTATGTTGCTTTCTTCCTTAGATTCCTCTTTACTTTTGCTGGAATACCTTAAGTAATTTTTTTCATAAAGGATACTTGGACAGTAAACTTTCCAACTTAACACATTTGAAAATACCTTTGTTGTACCCTTGTATTTGATTGATAATTTGGAGAAGGAAATGGCAACCCACTCCAGTATTCTTGCCTGGAAAATTCCATGGATGGAGGAGTTTGGTGGGCTACAGTCCATGGGGTCGCAAAGTCAGACACAACTGAGCGACCACTTTGATTTTCACTTGAGAATACAAAGTAGCCACAAAATCACTAAATGTACTGGTTAGAGGTTATCCATATGCTCCCATCCATTTCTCTGCACAGATTTTACTCTTTCTCCTTATTCTTTTAGATAGCTTCTTCCATACAGATGTTTGAAATCATTTAAAATTTCTGTCACTGTTTCAAGGCTTTTAAATGTTAAGTAGAATTGTGAAAGTTTTTCTTTTATTGTGCCTTAGAGCAAATTATCACCCAAATAAAACCCAAATTATTAATTTGGATTTTAAGGAGCCCTCACTGGATCAAATCCATGTCCAATCCATCAACCATTGAATTTGTCTTGAAAATTTTCTCTTACCTGGAAAAGTATCAAGTACTGGGCCACCTCCTTGTTGAAGGATTATTGTTACCTTGAAGCAGTAGACAGCAGACCACATCAGAAATGTGTTCAAGTAGGCAGCCATCATGAGAATCACTTCTAGAACATTTTCATCACTCCAGAAAGGAAACGTATGCTAGTAGTCACTGCCCATTTCCTCCAAGCGTCTTTACCAGCCATAGACAATCCATATGTCTTTCTGGCCTTTTTCACTGAGCGTTACACTCCGTATTGTTGCACATATTGGTATTGTAGATACTTAAACTTTGAAGGTGCTCTTTATTCAACACCGACTAAAAGCATCTTTCCAACACTAATACTTCTATGTGGTTCTCTGTTTCTTTAAATACATATTTATTTTTTACTTATTTATTTATCTGGCTGCACTGGGTCTTAGTTGTGACATGTGGGATCTTCTGGTTGTGGCTTGTGAACTGTTGGTTACAGCATGTAGGATCTAGTTCCCTGACCAGGGATCAAACCTGGGCTCCCTGCTTTGGGAGTGCAGAGTTGTAGCCACTAGACCAGCATGGAAGTCCCTGTCTTTTTAATATAGTTAGTTGCCCTGTCAACGTCAGCGCTTCAGGTTTTAGCTCACAGAATCAGATTTATTGCCACATGCGTTAACAACAAAATCTACCCCACCTCTTAGTAAAAACTTTTCTTTTTTTACCTTTAGGAGATAGACCTGTACCTAAATAGAGGTACTTCCATTATACTTCAGTGAGTTTTATGACATTTGCCCTGATACTGTTTATGCTTTCCTTCTCTCATTTTAGTATCTTTTTGAGTATGTTAGTAACAATTTGAACTTTTATACATTTATGAAGACCTTTCTGTCAATGTTAGATTATTTCGTGTATATTTTTTGTTCTACTCACAGACTTAAAATCGTACGTACCATTTTCCATATATGTTAATTTAGAACGTTTAGTAGCAGAGGAACTTACTCCAAATCATTTGACCACTTGGTTGGAGAGAGAAGGTCTTAAAGGAACTGATCACTCAAGGCATCAAGCATCTGTAATCCATGCTCCAGAATCAATACCAGGTGTGGTATGACCACACTTAATCCTTTTAAACCTGAGCAGTTTTTCCTGATACTCAGTTGTTAATTTGTAAGTATTTTAATTCAGGACATGTGGAAAATTTTTATTTGACCAGCCCCTGGGAATTGAATCACATATCTATAACACTTTGAGTAAAAGGATTCTTGAGGATGTTTATAGAAATTTTTTTTTTCTTCAACTAAATCTTAACATAATAAATTGCTATTTGAAGCCTTACTTGGAGAAGTTCCTAATTATGCAAATTGCTAATATTCATTGATGTTTTTTTTTGTTTTGCAGAAGCTGAGTATCTATGGTGACTTGGAATTTATGAATGAACAAAAGCTAAACAGATATCCAGCTTCTTCTCTTGTGGTTGTTAGATCTAAAGCTGAAGATCATGAAGAAGCAGGGCCTCTACCTGCAAAAGTGAATCTTGCTCATTCAGAAATTTAAGCTTCTTTTTTTTTTTTTAAAGAAAAGTGGAATAGACATCTAAATTTCCATTCCTCATAAAGCTTTTTAAAATGGTTTCATTGGATATAGGGCTTAAAAAATCACTATTAAATGCAAATAAAGTTACCCAAATCTGTGAAGACTGTATTTGCTGTAGCTTTACCTTCAATTTTTTTCTAGTAATTTAAGAGATGGCTCTTCGGGATTGTATTTTTATTTTACTAATATCTGTAGCTATTTTAATTATTATTTGCATTGTTTTTGTTTGTTTCCTTGCTTAGCCACATTCTGTGAGCTGATCATTGTTCTTCCCTACCGCCTGCCCTGTCAGTCACCTTAGTTAATAAGCTGAATACTCAGTAGGATGTGATGCTGTTGCTCAGAAATGGCCGACAACTTGTAATTTGAAATTTAGTAGAAAATACCCTTTAATACACTACATTTTCAGTTGTATTGAACTGAAATCATTAAAATTTTCTTTGAATAATTATGTGCTGAAATTTGAGTTAATATGCAGCTGATTTTCCAGATTTTCCCTTTCGCCACTGCCCAACCCAGAAAATAAACAGGAAATGTTCTGTGTGTTTATTGCTATATGATCAGGAAGCAAATGAAAGCAAAAATGATCTTCTCACAAGTGTTCTTTATGTTATTTTTCACAGGCTATAGATTTTTCTGTTGGATGGATCTTTCCAAAGAACTGTTTTTCTCTGTTATAAAGCATGTCAAGTATAAGTTATTTCCAAGAACTTCATTTTGACAGTAAGAATTTGACTCTAGTGATGCAGGACTAAGTTTAAATTTCACTTTGCAGAAAATGGTTGTTATTATCATTCCTTTATTATCAATAATACAGATACAGAAATAAGAATGACATCAGGTAACATAATACACTTCAGTCTTACAGTGATTCAGTGTCATTATACCATGAAATCGTAAATGACTTTGCAAACCAATATTTTTTCACTCACATGGGCATTACTGGCAACTGCAGTAGGGCCAGTTGACTAAAGAGTGAGTCACTAACTTCCCTTCAGTCTAGTCGTTAGCTTTCTCTGAGTCAAAAGAAAAAACAATTAACCAAGTAAGGCTTTGGTCACAAGATCATAGGTTTTGGTTTTCTAAATAGTAGGTTGTCTAGATTTGGTAGATAGAGGGTTAGAAAGTATGTGAACACATTCAAATGGGGAAAAGAGAAATTACTAAGTGTTGCCAAGCAGTCATTGTCTCTTTCTTATTTTGTGTCAAAATACAGTTATATAAACAAGAAATGGACTGGATTTACCTTAGGAAAAAAAAAAGAAGCCCAGTTGTCTTATTTACCACTTACGGCACACACTTAACGTTCGTTAATCAGACACAGGTTTAATTGTGGTGCCAAGTGAAGGAAACAGGGATATGTCCATAATGCTGCAGATTTGTAGGAGTCAGCCTACAGTTAGGAAAGCCCTCCCTTATAAAAACAACAATACAAGAGATAACAAGAGCAACTATATGACTGTCCTATATTCTTCAACCTTCCCTTGGTTTTGTTTCTCTCTGCTTCCTGAATGAAGTATGCCAAGACATCCTCATTCCTCTTGAAAGTATTGATCCAAGTTTAGACAAAATTTTCCCCTCTTGTTATGAGACAGCTCCTTATATGTAAAAGTACCCAGTCATTCCTCTATTTGGTAGGCACTCAGATATTTGCGTCCTGTCTTTTTATTTTAGTATGATTAACCAGACATTTTCAAAAACAATTTTACTTTAACAAAAAGAAAAATTACTACCCCCTCCCCCAAATGTATACAGCATTAAACTATTTGACTTGAAAACTCCAACAGAAGCAATAAAACTGGCCCTTTTTCCTAAAGTAACAGTTTGGCCCTTTCGGTGGACCCAACTGTGCTTAGTTTCCCTTAGGTATCACCTTTCCTACCACACAGCATCTTAAGAAGCTTACCTTTGCTCATATGCAAATTATCAAAAACTCTTGAGTCGGTTCAATCCTGCCAGAAGGACTTCCTAAGGTCCTCCTTGTTTCAGGTCCCTGGTCTCAGAGATAGGCTGATTCAGATGATTACAAAGGTGGTAGTAATCCTAAGAATGATCTAGGCCAAAGATTCCCAATCTTTACACAAAACTTCATGGATACCTTCTCAGTACAGTATATTTTTTATCAATCAGGAATGATCAGATTATCTGGTCTATTGATCTTAGAAATCCTTTTGTGTTATCTGCCAATCTGAGCTACGTATTAGCATGTTGAAACCTGGTACTTTGACTCAGCCAAAAGCAAACAACTTTATCCCTTATTATCAGTCTGTGTGGCTTTATTTTAGGTAAATGTGACATTTCCACTGTGATTTTTTTAAATACATAAAATAATTCCCATTATAATTTTTGTGGGCTCTTATGTATTTTAGGATCACATGAGGGGAATCATTAATACAGAAATTTGTAGACCTTTTTTAATAAAGCTAGTCAGCCCACCCACCAACCTTTGGAACAATCTATACAATTCTCAGCTATGTCCCCACTGTCCCCACACCATGGCAGTGATTTTGCCAAGATATCCTATTAGAGATCCACATTTTAACCATTCAACAACCACTTAAGAGCCTGAGTGTCAGGCCCTATGCTGGATTATGGGGCTGCAACAGCAAAGACCCAGTACCCAACTCTGGTTGCTCAGGTTTTAAAGGAGACAAACTTATTAATGTGATATGACCAGATAAGCATGAAGTACTCTGGGAGGACCCCTAACTTCAGTGATACCCAAGCTTAAACCTAGAGGGAAAAGGAAAGCCAGACAAAATACAGGGAGCAGTGTACCAGTGAGGATAGCATGCTCACATCTAGAGGCATCAGGTGGGGAACTGCAAATGGTTTAGAAGCCTGAGATAGCACATGTAAAAATAGCAATAGATGGTGCTGGACAGACCACAAAATAAAGGACCTTAGTAAACCTGGACCTGGTCCTGAGCAAGATGGCAAGCACAGAAAGGTTTTAAGCACGAGAGCTGCAGCGCTGTGGAACAATGCCCTGGACAACGGTGCTCCTGGTAGACTAGAGGGGCATTTGGGAGGACAGCAACATCTTAGCTCTGTAGTTACCTCCAGGATCTGTTAAATTTTGTGTTTATCCAGCCACAGAGAAATGGGAAATCCCATTTGCTTCCCAGGGTTGTTTTTTTGTTTTTGTTTTTTAATGCCCAATAATCCTATTTCATTTTGTTTCACATACATTAATATTTTTGAGCTCTTAAGTATGAGGGTCTCTGTTGTTCCACATTATTGTTTGGATGGTAAGCCTACTCATTGGGTCATAGGCACAATCTGAGTATTGCCAAGCAAACTGGAAGGCTGTCCCATGGACTCCTAAGCTTCTTACCAGACTTCACGTTGGGCTAAATTTTTAAACCACAGTGCTTGGTCTACTTATTATTGTCCTCAAATTCTAGGTGTGCCAGCCCAGCTTCTACTAACCCAGGGTATTCCTGACCCCTTGCCTCCACATTACCAGTTGCAGAGCAGGTTATGTTTGCATTTGAGTATCATAAGTAGAAGCTACCTTTTTTATCTTTCTTTCTACTTCTAGACTAGAGTCTAGGGGTGGTGGTATGTGAAAGAAAGTTACATGGCTCAAAATAGCCTGGAGTTAAAACTCCACTCCAGGTCCTCCCCACCATTCTATGCACAACAAAAAACTCTCTCACCTGAAGAAAAAAAAATGGACATTAAGGTTGATTAGCCCAGCTCCCAGCCGGTCCAGCCTCCAGCCAAACTCCAGAATTCCTTGCCCCAGCCATTTAGAGAGAACTACTCCAAACAACCTTGGAGAAGAACAGGCCCCCTTAAGACAGTAGATTTCCACATATATGCCTATATATACTTACTATTTTCTTAGGTTAGTGCAGCAGCTCACTAATCTGACTCCTGCCCCTTCTCGCCTCACTAAAGGTGATCTGTTCCTGTAAAGTGCCGGTCTCGTTCGCTTTTTCCAAACCTCGCCTTCTCTAACTCCCTTACCCTACAGTATTACAGTGACAGAGACAAAAGATTGAGATAGTGGGAAACGCAGCTTTCTGTGAGAAGCTAGACTGCACAGTTAGTGTAGATTTTCTGACTCTTTGCAATAATTAAGTTCTGAAGTGCTGTTTGTATACCTTCTCTGAAATGTATAATTGTTGAAGTCAGCTTTACTATTTCACTATTAAGTATTCTCTTCCTGTGATGTTAATGAATTATCTGTTTAGAGCAGGCGTTCTTGACCTTTGTCACGCCATGGACCTTTTTGATAATCTGGTGAAGCCTATGGACTGACTCTTCCTCAGAATAATGTTTTCACATGCATAAAACCAAGCATAAAGGATTGCAAAGAAAACTAATCATATTAAAATACAATTGTTATTTTCAAAATTTTCCAATTATGTATATATGTGCTTCTTTATTAACACATAACATAAGGCCTAGTGGTGGTTCTCAGAGAAGGCGATGGCACCCCACTCCAGTACTCTTGCCTGGAAAATCCCATGGACGGAGGAGCCTGGTGGGCTGCAGTCCATGGGGTCACTAAGAGTCCGACAGGGCTGAGCGACTTCACTTTCACTTTTCACTTTCCTGCATTGGAGAAGGGAATTGCCACCCACTCCAGTGTTCTTGCCTGAGAATCCCAGGGATGGGGGAGCCTGGTGGGCTGCCGTCTATGGGGCCGCACAGAGTCGGACACGACTGAAGCGACGTAGCAGCAGCAGTGGTGGTTCTGAAACTACTGGAATTTCAAAGTAATTTCAAATTTTATTTTGAAATCTCGGCAACAACTGGAATATGTAAATATCTGATTTCTATTGGTGATAAAGTCACAGGAACTGCTCACAGTACTATCAATCGTTGACTGTGTTCATAATTAAAGGACATGCTATATTTCAGTTAGAAGTTAGTGAAAATATTTAACTTTTTTCTCTTCCAAGTTACTGAAACTCTGGTTTAGGGGTTGTCTAATTTTACTTTACTTGTTATTTTGAGAGTATAATATTTTTATTTGTTTGTTCACTTCTAAATGATTTGGGCTTATTTTACTATTATATGTTTTATATACTTGAATTGTTTGGCAACATTGCAGCAATAATTGAAGGCTTGGGTGGAAAGAAATCAGCAACTGATTAGAAATGAAAGGTTTCAACAAAAACTCTTGAAAATGTTACCTCAAGAGATACCATCATGCAGTCATTATTGGAGCCCCACATCTGAAAATTTCATAATGCTTAAGTATGTATGTGTCAAATAAAATTTGGTTCATCTGCACTGAGAAATATTATAATGCTATCTTGTAAAAGTGTCTACTTATATATTTCATGGGAGAAGGCAATGGCACCCCACTCCAGTACTCTTGCCTGGAGAATCCCATGGATGGAGGAGCCTGATGGGCTACAGTCCATGGGGTCGCTAAGAGTCGGACACGACTGAGCGACTTCACTTCCACTTTTCACTTTCCACTTTTATGCATTGGAGAAGGAAATGGCAACCCACTCCAGTGTTCTTGCCTGGAGAATCCCAGGGATGGGGGAGCCTGGTGGGCTGCCGTCTATGGGGTGGCACAGAGTTGGACACGGCTGAAGCGACTTAGCAGCAGCAGCAGCAGCAGCAATTTCATGATGAAGTTTGTATATTGATTCCCCATGACTTTTGCAAAGCCCTTTAGAGTACTTTCACTGTCACCTTTAAATGTGTCTTTACAGCATCCTTCTGGGAAAGCAGGATGGGGTTTAACATCTCCATGTTAGAATTGAGGAAACAGAGTCTCAGCGAGGCAAGGCATCCAGCCAGGACTCCCAGAGTTATGGAAGGTACAGTGATAGATGCTGAAGCAGGGACTGAACCTCACCTCTAGGCAGGTCTGGAAGTCGATGTGACAGGTGCCTGGGTCAATCTAGTTGTGGTGCCCACTTACTATTGACCAACCCTGAGCTGCGCCCTGGACTACAAAGTAGTCCCCACCTCAAGCAGATCTCTTTGTAATTATAAACAAACCAAGCCATTCAGAAACAATATTGTATTCTCCCAGGGTGCAGAACACCTTCACTTACGTGCACTTACTTCGTTCTAACCACAAAATTCTGAGGTAAGTATTCTTATCTCCATTTTCAGATAAGGAAACAGAGAGGCTGTGACTTGCGGCCTTAAATTAGATAGGTATTAATTTGGCAGAATCAGAATAAAAACCCAGGTTTCTCTGACAAGCTGAGATTTGCTGATCTTATGGGCAGAGGATCGCCGCTAGCTATAGCCAGGGTCAGATGGAGCCCTAGACCATAAGGATTACGCTGCTGCTGCTGCTAAGTCTCTTCAGTCGTGTCTGATTCTGTGCGACCCCATAGACGGCAGCCCACCAGGCCCCGCAGTCCCTGGGATTCTCCAGGCAAGAACACTGGAGTGGGTTGCCATTTCCTCCTCCAATACATGAAAGTGAAAAGTGAAAGTGAAGTCGCTCAGTCGTGTCTGACCCTCAGTGACCCCATGGACTGCAGCCTACCAGGCTCCTCTGTATAGGGAAAGACAAATCCGAGGAGGTGGGGAGAGTTGGAGAAGGCTTCATGGAATGAGATTATTGCCTGGTTCTGGACAAGAAAGATGGATTTAGAAAGGTGGATGGAGCCAGCAGAAATCACTCTAAGCAAGTGACAAGCTACATACTGGGAGAGAAGTGTTTGATCCATGCCACAAAGGATTCAGATTCAGCATAAAGAAACCCGTAAGTCAATAAGAAAAAGATAAGTCACCTATAGAAAAATGGACAACAGATAGGAAAAAGCCTTTCACCAGGGAAGAAATCCACATGACCAATATATTTTAAAAGGGCAACATTACAGCATGGGCTGGGGCAGGGCTTTTCAAACTGAATATGCATTTGAACCTCCTTGTTAAAATGCAGGTTCTGGCTTGGGTCTGGATGAGATTCCATCTCTCATACATGATGAGGTCCTGCTGGTCTGAGGACCATACATTTAAGAAACGAGGAGATAGGTAGAGGTAATGTGTGAACTTTTCAGTCACCCACGTCTATAATGCAGCTGTGCCTCCTTTCAATTGTGAACCTTGGGCAAGTAACAATGTTTCTGTGCCTCAATTTCCTCAACTGTGAAATGGAGATAACAATAGTCTCCCTCACTTGTGGTCGGGAGGACTAAGTGGGTTAACATATGTAACACGTGTAGTGCAGCATGTGACAAAACAAGTGTTCAATACATGTTAGCAACTGGTGGTGGCCTAGGAGTTACTAGAGAAACGCAAACTAAACCGTAGTGAGATACCATTTCTCACCCACCAGAGGCGGATGTCAGAAAGTCTGACACTTTCAAGACTGAGGAGACAGAAACTCTTGTCACTGCTGATGGGGGTGCAAACCAGTACAGCCTCCAGGAAGAGTGGTCGGGTAATATCCGGTGAAGTTGGGGGGCCCTGCAGGGTGATTCTAGATGTATGTGTATGTGTATTTCTAGAGAGTATGTAAAACCTAGCCACTGGAAGCATACGCGGCATGTTGGAGAAACTGGTTGGCTCTGGGGAGGGAGGGAAGGAATAATACAACTGGGGAAAAAAAGAGGACTACAGTTTTGCTATACTTGATGGAAAGATGACTAAATTTTAACATTATTATCTCTGGATGGTGGGCTTCCCTGGTGGCTCAGATGGTCAAGAATCTGCCCGCAATACGAGAGACCCGGGTTTAATCCCTGGGCCAGGAAGATCCTCTGGAGGAGGGCATGGCAACCCACTCCAGTATTCTTGCCTGGAGAATTCGATGGACAGAGGAGGCTGGCGGGCTTGAGGCCATGTGGTGGCAAAGAGTTAAACAGGACTGAGCAACTCAGCACAGAAACATACACATCTCTGGATGATGGATACATGATTATTCGTTATATTAGTCTTCCAAATTTTTTGTATTTTCTTACGTTTTTAAATTTTGTTTTTCAGGGAAAGAGAGGGGGAAGAAGGGAGACATTAGAGCAAGTGGACTGAGTGGGTCTGGTATAGTGTTGGGCGTTGAGTGGGGAGGACAAACAGATCCATCTACGGGGGCACCACTTTTCTTCAGGAATGAGGGGAAAAGAAGTTTAGAGAGACAGATGAGAAAGCTGAAACTCGGGTTAAGTGACATATCATTTTAGTGGAAAATACATATTCTTTCCACATAGGTTATGTATTTCATTGAACAAACATCAGTGAAAACATGATCCCTGCTTTTTAGCCACTGGAACCTTAATTCTGGGTATTTCTGCCTGGATTTTCATGCAGATGGGGGGACCTCCATCTCATCATCGATGTGGGGAAAAATCACACACTGAAAAATTCCTGAGTTCAGCTTCCCTCTCAACCCCGCACTGTGTGATTCAAGGGCAATTTCTCACTCTCTGAACCTCAGGCTCTTCTGTCACATAGAGAATTCTGGTGTTGGAGCGTGGCTGTCAGCCTGCAGAGGGGGAAGAGGCCAGGCCGGAGCAGGGCCCTCCTGCCCTTTCCTCTTCTTGGGAGGCAGTCTGGGAGGAGCCTGCCCACAGGGAGGGTGCAGCTGGGAGAGGCCTCCTGTCCTTCCTCCTCCTGGCTACCCCTGGTGACAGGCCGGGAACCTGCCGAGTTTTCTGCATTGCCAGGGCTGGAGACAGGAGCTGGGAGCCAGAGACATGAACAAGATCTTCCCCCAGGTAAGAGCTGCCCTGAGACGGTTCCTGACCTGGGGCAGGGGGGCGGGGTGCAAACACCAGGCTAAGGGTGGGCAGTAAAGAGGGGAGACACTGAGATGACTCGGGTCCCCCACCGCCCCGGAGGCTCTCTACCAGGTTGTAGGGAGACGCAACAGGTGAACCAGGTACATGGTTCAGGTGGTGAGAGCTGGGAGGGGACAGGAGGCCAGGGGAGGGAATGATTGACATTAAGGGGGCCGCCTGGCGAGCTTCTCCAAGGGGGTACCCCCTGAGCTGGTTTGAAGGATGAACGTTTGCCAAATGGGCAGTGGAGGAAAAGGCTTTCCAGGAGAAGAGCACAGTACAGGCCAAGGCGTGGGAACATAAAGTAGACACGAGTGTGGAGCAGCCGAGTGGGAGGGCCAGTGTTCCCACCCAAGGCTCTTGGTGACGCTTCTGGGAAACTTTTCAGTCCAGCTCCCTGAGGCTGGACCTCCCCTCCCCTCAGCCCACCCCACATTCTGTTCTCTTGGGCAGGGGGATGCCAATGGCAGTGCTGCTGCTGGAAGCAAAGCCCTCCCTGGAGGGGAAGGTAAAGGCCGGGGGGCCTGGGGCCAGCCCCTCCCCCGCATGGGACTCCCTTGATGCTGGGCTGTTGCTATGGAGACACAGAAGCGGCTCCCTAAGGCTCCCTCTGTCTCTCAGGCCTCGGCCCGTTGTTCATGTCATCCATTCCCAGTGTCCCGGCCATCTGTACCAACAGCCATTTGCTAAATGCATAAGCACATGTGAGCACATACTGTGCGCTGCCCACCCCGCAGACATACAGTGCCCCCCAAACCCATAGAGGAGAGAGCTCTAGAGTCCAGTCCCTGACTCAGGGTGACTCAGGTGGGTCTCCACCTCTGAGGGATAAGGTGGGAGGGATCTCACGTTTATTGAGCACCTACTCTGTGTCCAATCTTGACTCTCACTTGACCACTGAGGGGAGAGACCCAGAGAGGAGCTACTACTAATAACTATCAAGGATCAAGGCCCTACTGTGTGCCCAGCAACATGGGGCCTCTTCTATACCCAATGGTCAGCTCTGAGGAGGTCTCCTGTTAGGTGCAATAGCAGATGAGGCAGCTGAGGTGACGTGAGGTCGGGTGGTTCAGCTGAACTGGGATCCCGCACGGATGGGAGGCGTGAGGCAGGGTTCAAGTTCGAATTAGGGTCCCTTGGCTTGCAGAGCCCCAGTAACTTTTTGCTCCACACTGGCGCTCGTTTATTTCAAGCCTGCTTCATGAAGGGCCTGGTGTGGAATAATGGGCTCCTTTTCCCGTCTGTCCCCAGGGGAATCAGCACTTAAGGGCTTTCAGGCTTTGAAGTGCGACCTTCACCTGGCCATGGCCCCCGAGACGCTTCTGTGACCCCTCCTGCCCAACCTGTGCTGTGCAAATATTTGAGAAGCAGCTGCTTGGCTGACCGACCAGGACGCTTCTCCTTGCCAGCCTTCTCGCTGTCTCCCTGGTTACCCGAGTTTACAAGGGAGCCACCGACCGAGGCTGCAGGGAATGTGGGTTTTAGATTTATGCTGCGTCTCCTCCTCTGTCTCCCTTCCCAAGGTACACCCACCCCAGGCTTCAGCCACACTTGCTGTCCCCCATATGCCATCAGGACCTCTACCCTCCTGCGCCCTCTACCTGGACTGCGCTCTCCTTGCACCTTCCCCTCGCCTGCCCATGGAAATCCCGTCCTCCTTCAAGCACCCAGGACACCTCATTCACCACACTGGTCACCTGGCTGTGCGAGCAGCTGGGGAACAGGTACTGGTCTGACTGATAGACCAGCACAGAGCAGACTGCTCTGAAAATGTGAGTGGACTGTATGGAGTGACCCGATCTGACCTGAAGTGGGTTCTTCCCTGGATCTCTAGGTCAGAACATTCCCAAAGCACCTATTGTGTGCCTGCTGCTGGGCTGACCTCTGAGGACACATGCTCCTGCCCCTTCCCTCAGATAATAGTCCCCGGGGGACAGAGGAGTGCTCACACTCTGCTTTTTATGTGTCCAGACCTTGACTTCTAAGTGCAGCTGCAAGCTTTTGGAGGGCAAGGATCAGAGTTGTGACTGCTTTTATGTCCTCTACAGAGCAGGGCACCTAGTCACTCAGTCATGTTCAACTCTTTGCAACCCCATGAACGGTAGCCTGCCAGGATCCTCCAGGCAGGAATACTGGAGTGGGTTGCCATTTCCTTCTCCAGGGGATCTTCCCAACCCAGGGATTGAACCTGGGTCTCCCATGTTGCAGGCAGATTCTTTACCATCTGAGCCACCAGGGAACTTAGTAGGTCCCCAATAAGATTTTCTTTCATTATTTCACAAGCCAGAAAAAATTCAGGAGCAAAGTCACTTAAAGGTGTCACTATCCTTTCCAGATTGGCACATAGTAGATGCTCAATAAAGACAAATAGTGGCTAGAACCTTCATAGCACTTACTATGTTCCAAGCCCTGTTCTGATCCAGTACCAGCTCAATCCTCTCAACAACTCTAGTGTAGGCATTAGAGCCCCATTTCCCACGTGAGGAAAACAGGCACAGAGAATAAAGTGGCTTCTCAGTGTGGCCCAGCTGAAAAGTGGTGGAGCTGGGATTCCAACCAGCATCCTGGCAGGTTCCAGAATGAACAACTAGTTGACACCGTGGAAAGAGCACCAATTTTGGCAGCAAATAGATGTGGACTGACATAACAGCTCCACACAAGGGGACCTGGACTTTTCCTTCTCTGAGCTTCAGTTTCCTCATCTGTAAAATAAAAGTTGTCTTGAGTAATTAAAATAATGGCTATGAAGGGCCTGCTTTGGTTTCTGCCCTATGACAGGAACTCAGGAAGCAGGTGTCCGTGTCTCCTTCCCTATCTCCTGAGGAGACAGACTCATGGAAGGACATGGGGGTTATGGGTGGAGCAGAGACCTGGGGCCCTCGTCCCGACTGCCACTTACCAGCTGCTGGATGTGGGCCAGGGCCAGGCGTTTGGTGGGGTGGGTCCACAGGCAGAGCTGAGAACATCTCAGTGGGCTTGGGAGCGCCCTTCTCCAGGGAAGCCTGTCCTGCCCCAGCACCCCAGTGAAGAGGGACCACTTGTAGGGGTCAGGGCAAGGGTCCTTGGGCCCCCGCACTGGCTGCTCCATCACTGGTTTCCCACCCCACACAGCGAACTGCAGCCCTTGCTGCTGCTCACGCCGAGGGGCCTGCCTCTCAGCCTTCCTGATGCTCCTGCTGACAGCTCTTGCAGCTCTGATCGCCCTGGTCGCCATCCTTGGACCCCCGCCTCGCACGCCAGGTCAGGGCGGGGAAGAGAGAGTGGGTCAGACTTAATGGGAGGGTAGAGGGAACACAGAGCGATGGGGGAAACTGATCCTGCCTGGCTTCTCCACAAAGTGACGTTTGAACAGTTCCTTGGGGTGCATGTACAGATACACACCGACACTGACACGCACACATCTCTGAGCTTCCATGTGCGCACCTGTAGCTTGAGCTACTGAAGGACCCAGCTATGACGCCACCTCCTCCAGGAAGCCTTCCCCGCCTGCCTTGTTTAGGAGCCTTGTTTCAGCTCCCAGTGCTCTCACACTTCCTCTCCCCCAAGCCCAATCACCCCGAGTGGTGTTGTCTCTCTGCTTGTCTGTCTCCACCACAAACGACGGGGACCTGTCCAGTACATCCCTGAGGCCAGGCAGGCTTCAGCATGAGCCCCAACACCAAATGTGACCTCGTGGAGCTAACAGTTTGCAGAGTGACACGGAGGTTAACCCAATAAGCACTTTAAGGCAGGCTTAGTGGGAGCTCTGAACGTCTGGGGCGGGACTCTGGCCAGTCCAGGGGTCAGGATGGGCACCTTGAGAAGTGAATGGCACTGAAGCATGAAGGGAAAGCGGGATTGGTTGGTGGAGGGGGTGGTGGGAAAAGCATCCAGGTACAGGGAACAGCATGTGTGGGGTGGGAGGAAATATGAGAAGGTCAGTGGACTCGATGGACAGGGCAGCGGGTAGGGCCGGGGGCCCAGGGCCCAGTGCCTTGAAGGCTGCATTGGGGAAGGAGGTCACCATCTAGAGAGCCATGGGAAGGAATTAGCTGGGAGTGGGATGTCACCAGACCTACCTTTCTGAGAGATATCTCTGTTGCCTAACAGAACGTGCTAAGGGGACTCAGTGAGGATAGGGGTAGAATCCACCCTCGTGCCTGTGCATGGACACTGGGGGTAGATGTGAACACATGAAGAGCTGCCTCCATGCATGCACCCATGTGTCTGTGTGTACATGTGTGCAAGCATCCATGTGTATGCATATGTTTGTATGTGCAGGTACATATCTGTGTGTGTTTGCCCTTGTGTGTGCATGTCTGTGTTTGTGCAAGTGTGTCCAAGCGTGTATGTCTGTGAGCAGTTGTGTGTGTGTGACAATGTGTCTCTGAGAGCCAACACCTCACACTAGCTGAGGCAGTTCCTGGAGATGAGCTGTGATTCACATGCGCACAGACCCACATAAACTCGCCCCCACCTCCAACCCCACAAACGTGTGTCTGAGTGCACAACCCACAGAGCTGGACCTCCAGGCTCCTCTGTCAGTTTCTCTCCCCTAATTCTTTGGAGCAGCCCCAGGGCTGGGTGCTCCATGCAGTGGGACAGAGGGAAGGCTCTCAGAGGGACAGACACTCAGACGGTCCCCACCACTCCTGGGCACTGCAGAGGCAGCCCGACCTCAGGAAAGAGACAGGCAGCAGCCTGGTTATTAGCTGTGTGGCCAGGCCTCTCGAACCTCACCAAGTCTTACTTTTCTCATCTATAAAATGGGGCTAGTGATGGCATGTCACAGGAGGGTTCAGGGAAACAATAGAATAAAAATATGAAGGTGTTTGCAGCCTGTACAGCTGTCCCAGATATAAGGACTGTGGCATAATGGTCACTAGCTAGCCCCAGGATGTTGCCTGTGACACCCTCACCTGCACCAGGAGCCCTGCCATGAAAACCGCATCACTAACTCGAGGCCTGTCCTGAGGAGCTTCCCGTGAGATGGTTGTTCAATAGCCATGGGAACCATGACTTTCTCTGCACTCTCTCTAGAGTTATCCACACAAAGACTTTTATATAATCTCCCCAGCAGTCCCACGGGGTTTGTGCTACGCTCCCCACTTTGCAGACAAGGAACCTGAGGCACAGAGAGGTCAGGTCACCTGCCCACGGTCACACAGCCGGCAAGTGGTTGAACTGGGGCTTGCACGCCATCTTCGACGTTGAGCTCAGGGTCTTCCCTGTGGCCCCAGCTCCTCGCTCCAGCTCAGGTGGGGCCCAGGGGGGAGAACTTGGTGATGCCCTTGTGAACACCACCCTTGACCCTTCTGGGGCTCGCCCTGCCCAAGGGGCCCAGGCCTGTGTGACACAGACGAACAGGACGGGCTTCCTGTGCGATGACCGGAGCAGCTGCATCCCGGCCAGCAGCGTCTGTGACGGCGTCCGCGCCTGTGCCCACGGCGAGGACGAGGAGGAGGCCTTGTGCCGTGAGTACCTATGCCAGGGCCCCTTGGGAGTTGCCCCCAACTCCAGCTCTCCCTGCAGCCAGACTGAAGCTCGACCACCCTGAACGTACCAGGCACCCTTGTGTGCTTCTGTGCCTTTGGTTGTATACTGCCAGGAACATTTTCTCCCACCCTGTCCCAGTCACACGCACACACATATGCTCACACGAGGGAATGCCTCCATTCTGGGTCTGGAGAAACTTTATGCAACCTTCATGGCAGAGTTCAAGTGTTAACTCCTCCAAGAAGCCTTCTCTGACTCCCAAACTAGATGAAGTTCCCTTTACTGGACTCTCAGCCCCTGTGCTTACCTGTGTCCCAGCCCCAGTCACATTGATTGTCAATCTCATTTGGCACGTTTGCCACCCCCGTCAGACTGTGAACTCCTCGGAGGCAAACCTAGTCTGCTTGATCTTGGGGCCCAGGGCTGGAACAGGGCTCTGCACAGAGAAATATCCGGAATGATTTGTTGAATAAGTGATGAAATTAGTGAATCAACCAATGAATGAATGGAAAGGTCTAATCCCAGACCTTAGACTTGGAAGTTCTCAAGAGAGAGGAGTGTGGCAGTTGCCACAGAGGAGGGAAAGAGATTGGTGAGTTAGAGTGGGTGGGGTGGGTTAGCTTATGAGAGGAGGGTCATTGTGTCGTGAGCCCTCAAGACCAGAAGAGATCTTAAATTCATCTAGCCTATGTTCCAGCTCATGCCCCAATTCCCTCTGCCACCCAGCCTCTGCTTGCTCACTCCCAGGATAGAAGCTCACTACAACTTGAGGCAGCCGCTCCTATCACTCTGGTTTTCCAATGGGGACGTCTCCCTTGTACTGAGTTTAGGGCTACCTCCCAATAGCACCCTTGACTGGTTCCAACTGTAACCTCGCATCAACCCCTGCCCTCCAAGAACCACACTTCAATCTGTTTCCCATGACGGTGGCACTGCGTGGATTGGAGATTACTTTGTTGTCCCGCATGAGTTTCCTCGTCCCTGAACTACCCTCTGAACTCCCAGTCACCCCATTGTGATTGGTTTTCCCCACCCCACCAGCATCCACAGAACACAAACCAACTGCCCGTGTCCCTCTCCCTGGACTAGCTCCAGAAGCATCTGTGACACTTCCGGCTGGCTCTGGCCAGTCCAAGGAACAAAGACTTTTCCCCTCCTAAGTCTAGGTTATATCTCTAGTGATGTGGCCTGAGTTTGTGTTAATTTTTGGTAGCCCTGTCACACTGCTGTCTAACACAGAACCCACTTTCAAGAAGGGTGCTCTGATTCCCTCTCACAAAACATGTGAACCCACATGCCCTGAGTTCTGGGATCCAAGTGCAAGACTTCACATTTATTCTTTTAAAAAATTATTTATTGTATTCATTTATGGCTGTGTTGGGTCTTCACTGCTGGTCTGGCTTTGCTCTAGTTGCAAAGAGCAGAAGCTACTCTCTAGTTGCAGTGCTCGGGCTTTTCATTGCGGTGGTTTCTCTCACTGTGGAGCATGGATTCTAAGTGCAGGGGCTTTAGCAGTTGCAGTGCATGGGCTCAGTAGCTGAGGCTCTCGGACTCTACAGCACCGGCTCAATAGTTGTGGCTCACAGGCATAGTTGCTCCATCGGATGTAAAATCTTCCCAGATCGGGGATTGAATCGTGTCTCCTGCATTGGCAGGTGATTTCTTTACCGGTTAGCCACCAGGGAAACTCCACATTTATTCTTGTTGTGTTCCAGTTGGAGGAAACTTCCTGGAGGTGAAGGAACTTGAACCTGGACTTGCAGGTGGGATGGTTTTGGACAGGTGTCAAGAAGGACATTTCTGGAGGGAGGAGCAGAGTAAGACATGGTGTGGATGGGAAGGAGCAAGAGCTGAGTAGGACTGAGGAAGGGAGGAGCAGCTCTGGGCATCCTGTTGGATAAACAGGGAAAGAACCCTCCTCTCCCCTTGATTGACCTCCTCCCCAGGAAACCTTCTCCTTGTGCCCTTCCTGGATGCTCAATGACCTTGGGTTTGTCAGCTGCCAGGCTGGTCAGGACAATCTACCTCCTTTTAGCTGTGAGACACCCGCAGCCTGAATGTACCGGCCTGCCCGTACCTGAACTGCAGCCAGATGTGGACTTGCTCCTGCTTCATCTCTCCCTCTGTAGGAGCTGTGCCCCAGAGCCTCCCCGGCTTTCTTGTGGCTCACTGTGGAGACCCTGCTTCCTGGATCTACTCAGACCAAATGTGTGATGGGATCAACAACTGTGGGGACTGCTCAGATGAACTGAGCCCAGGTGGGGGTCTGGGCACAGGCTGGGCTGGGCAACTGGCCAGGCAGCGGCCAGAGGGCAGAAGTTAACCAGAGAATCTCTGAGGTTTCCCCTGCGTCCCCTGTTTTCATTCTAGGAAGATGTTTCCCACTTCTGCTTGAATGCCTCAAGTGGCAGGGTGCTCATTACCACTACAAGTGGTTCCTTCCAGAGAGTTATTCTTCTGTGGTGGGGAGCTTAGTTTCAAGGTCTCAAATGAGGAAGCCAGGGAGCCCAGAGGGCAGTCACAAGAAGAGTACCTACGTGGCCCAACTGGGATTTGAACCTGGGCTTCCCTCATCTCCTCTGCACCACCCAACAATCCTGTGAAGAAAGCAGGGCAGGAATCACTGGCCCCACTTTATATGTAGGTAAACTGAGGCCAGAGGGGAGAAGCGACTTAGTAAAATGAGTGATAAAGAGGGAGCTTGTGTATAAACCCAAGTCTCCCAACTCTAAGATTTGAGTTCTTTCACTGCCCCAGAGTTTGCTTCCAATCTCTTCCCTAGCATTCAACCCACAAATATGTTCTGAGCACTGTTGGGGCTGGCCTGGTGCCAGGTCCTGCTGGGGGACAGCCAGGGGTCAAACATATGTCCTATCCCCAGGACTTACATCATGCTAGTGACTAAAGGTAGTGCCAGGGGTCCTGGAGAGGTTTTTGTTGGAGTGGGGGAAGGGAGAAGAAATCATCAAGGGAGACTTCTCAGAAGAGGCTGTGTTCAAGCTGGCCTTAAAAAATGGACAGGGTTTCACCAGGCAGAGACTGGGTGTGCAGCGGTGAATGCTGGAGGCCCAGGGTCCAGGTTAAAGAAGGGAGGCCTGCAAGGTTCCCTCAGGGAGTTGTAAGTGGGCTGGTGGGACCAAATTAGGGTGAGAGAGGAGGATGGAAGATGACGGGCATTAATATTTGAACACTGACCATGGGCCTGGCACTTGGCCTATCTTTCTTAGTAACAACCTTGAGCAGATGAGGAAACTGAGGCTCAGAAAGGGTGAGAGACTTGCTTGAGGTCACACGCAAAGTCACATAGAAGTTTAGCCCTTCTGGATGGCACACATATGATACATATACACTTCCTGCTGCTTTGGTACCTAAGGCAGATATTACTAGGCTTGGATACAGCCTCAGTGCTTTTCTCAGCTCAATAATCCTAGTGGGGCCCACTGATGGATCACATAAGATGTACATGAGACAGGGTACTTGTCACCCTGCCACAAGGATGCCACCCCAGGAGGCTCTGAGCTGAGTTGGGGAGTCTAGATTCTCTCTTCTGCAGGAAATAAGGAATACAGTCAACCTGTGTCAGATAGGGTAGGGCTGGGGGGCTATGGCCAGCTGCAGGGCTTAGGAGTGCCCCAGTGCATGGGGCATTCCAGCTGTTCTTCTGTCTTCCCAGTGACTACCTGCCCACCCTGCGGCCCTGGGTGGTGGCGCTGCCCCTCGACTGTCTTCAGATATTGCAGCTGTATCCCCAGGAGCCTCTGCCGGGATCATGTGCAGCATTGCTTCGACTGGTCTGACGAATACTCCTGTCCTGGCCCTTGACTGAGTCACCCAGGCCAGAGTGGGCTGCTGGCTGGAATGGGGTTGATAACCCTTCACATGTGCTATGAATCCAAGAACAGAAAGGAGTGTTTGAGATCACGTAGAGGAATCTACACACCATCGTCTCTGAATAGGAATTGCCTCTCCTGCTTTCAAGTTTTTCAACCTCTGCTTGAATTCTTCCAGGATGGGGGGCTCATTACCATGTTAGGCAGCTCCTAACAAAGATGAGGGAAATCTGCTTCCATGATTTGCGGCCTGCCTCTGACGACACACAGAGGAAATCTTCTCCTTTGCTCCAAGACAGGCTTATAGATACTGACCTTGCCACTCCTTGGAGAAAAAATAAGTTTTGAGCTTGAACACCAAGCTGAGAAGTTAGACCTTCTGGATGGCACATATACGATATTTAATGCCACTTCCTGCTGCTTTGGTACCTAAGGCAGATATTGCTAGGTTTGGATACAGCTCAGTGTTTTTCCCAGCTCAATAGTCCCAGTGGGGCGCACTAATGGACCACATGAGATGTACATGAGACAGGGCACTTGTCACCCTGCCACAAGGAAGCCACCCCAGGAGGCTCTGAGCTGTAGGAAGAACAGCTTGAGGAGTCCCTCCTCAAGCCCTTCCATCCCCTCTCCTCTGGACCACTTCCACCCTCACCCCAAGACCACCCGCCCAACCAAACAGCCCAGGTTCCTTCAAGTAGGGATTGTATTTCAGTCCCGAAGCCTGAGTGAACCAGCTATTTCTTGGCATACATTCCAGTTTTACAGCACCCAGGCAGGCAAGGATGGATATATCCATTAAACAGATGAGGAAACTGTGGCCACCAGGATCGTACAGCAAAGTCAGGCTAAGAACTGGGACTCAAACACGGTCCATGGTGTCCCGACCCCAAAGTCGTTTCTGCTACCAATGTGACCCTATCTTGGCCGGGGTGGAGGCCAAGAGTCTCTGGGTTTAAAAATGTAGCTTGAGCCCCAAGCATCCAGTATCGTGCCTCGAACCTGGACTGGCAACTCGGGAGGGTATGGGGAGGGAGGAGGGAGGAGGGTTCAGGATGGGGAACACAGGTATACCTGTGGGCGGATTCATTTTGATATTTGGCAAAACTAATACAATATTGTAAAGTTTAAAAATAAAATAAAATTAAAGAAAAAATGTAGCTTGAGGGTCAGAAAGTGTCCCACCTTCATTCTGAAAGATGGACTTGGAATCTGGCTAATAAGAGGGTTCCTGTTGATGGAGACAGACATATCCCTGTTGGAAATTAATATAATCAATTCTATGTATCAGTCTTCTGTGAGTTTTGAACTAAAAATGGACATCTGAGAGACAGGTGAGCTCCAGTTCATTCATTCATTGCCACTGAGTCAATTCATTTGCTCACTGAACAGTCTCTGTGTGCCTGTTCTGTGCCAAGCCCAGTGCCAGGCACCCTGAAGTGAACACACCTGGACCCCAGCGCCCGAGGAGAAGAAGGTGTCACGGAGGAGGCACCTCACACTGGAAGGACGGGTGGGGCAGCAGGAAGTGCTGGGCTAAGGGCACCAAGGAGGGGCTTTGGAGAGCCAGAATGTGGCCATATTTCTGATTCAGATGACTTGAGGGCCAGCTCGTGGAACAGGACACCACAGAGATCCCACCTGAGCGAGGCTCAGCCTGGGTTCTGGCACCTTTGGCTGAGTTTCTCTCCAAGGGCAGCACAAATGGGGCACAGCCGGTATGCTCGCAGCATCCTCGGTTCCGAAGACTGATCCAGAGGAACTGACTGACCCCTGAGAAGGAAGAAATGAAAAATCACTTGGACAGAGTGCCAGGCGGGCTATAAACCACGGGGTAACAAAGAGTGGGACACAACTGAGCAACTAAGCATAGCATGGGGAACAAGAGGCGGTCCAGCAGTTCATGCCCAGCGCTCGCATGCCAACATGCTCCTGATGCCCAGAGCATTGGTTGTTGAAAACAGGGTCACTGAGGAGAGGCCATGGGAACAAGAGCCTACGCTAGCTCCCACTGAAACCACACAACTTAGGTTAGGGCTCATACTCGGCCAAAGCCCAGGCTGGGACTTGAACCCACTGTCTTTTAATTGAGGTCACATGCCTGGTCTCAGGACTTAATGAAGCTCTGGTTCTTTAGGTCTCTTCACAGAAAGAATTCAGGGAGAGGTAAGAAGTGGGTTTATTTAGAGAGATACATATTCTACAGACAGAATGCAGTCCATCTCAAAAGGTGAGAGTGGCCCTGGGAGAAACACTCCACACACAGAGCGTTGGCCATCTCAGAAGGTGGAGGACCTGAAACATGGGGTGGTTAGTTTTTATGGGATGGGTAATTTCATAGGCTAACGAATGGGGGGATTATTCCAACTATTTTGGGAAAGGGGAGCTTTCCAGGAATTGGCCCTCCATCCACTTTTTGACCTTTTATGGTTAACCTCGGAACTGTCACAGCACTGCGGGTGTGTCATTTAGCACATGCTAGTGTGAGTGTACAGTGAGGTCCACTGGAAGTCAAATCTTCTGCCAAATTGGACCTAACAGTTCCAATCGGTCTGTGTTGTATCCTCAAGGGCTATGCCATTCTTCTAAAGGTTGTGCCCTGACGGTGTTTCAATACCAGTCAGCCTCAGAGTTTCAATTGCAGGAGAGGCCCAGTTCCCGCCAGGGGCTGGTGGTGCAAAGGTTGGCCCCTGTGGGAGAGAGACGGGGAGACCTCAGTGGTCATTCAGTCCTGAGCTTCTTCAGTGGGCTGCAGCTTTCTCAGAAAAATACTCAGAGGCACTCAGTTGCACATAATTCTACCCTCCGCTCCCAATCAAGGCCATCCATGGGCCTTTACAGGAAGGGGAGCCCCTTCCCAGGGCCTGAAAGTGGGCTCCTGCCTAACACTCAGAAATGAGTTGTCTGAGAAGGCACACAAACTGACAAAGCAAAAAACTTGACTGTGAATGGGCCCCAGGGTGGAGAGCAACAGGGAACCCAGGAGGCCTGCTCTGCCACATGGCCCCAGTCGTATTATGGTAATGGGGCCAACCTCTGGGTTGTCTCTGGCCAGTCATTGTGCTTGGCTCATATTTGGTCTGACTCAGGGTCCTTACTGATGGGACCTCCTGTTGTGAGACAACTCATGAGCAAGTTATCATTGTGTCTGGCCAAGGAGGATGGTTTCAGTCAACCGTTCCCTGACAGGCCCGTGGGGTTAAGGTGTTTCAGTTTATAGGATGAAGAAACCAAAGCTGAGACCAACTTGCCTGAGTCCATTCAGTATGTCAGTAGCAGGGGGAAACCAAAACCCAGCCTTCTGGGTAGACATGGTTGGCACTTGCTGAGTGCTCACTACTAACCAGGCACCGTGTTAAGAACTTTACCTCTCATCCTCCAACAAGGCTCCGAGGGTGGTACTGTGCTTGTGCGAGGTTTAGAGAGGCCAGGCAGCTTGTTGAAGGGCGCACGACTGTGAGCGCAGAGCCAGGGAAACAGAATCCTGCGGGATCGCCCAGAACAAAAGCCTTTCCATGCCTCACCCCCTCATTTCTCACTTGGTCTCCTAGGCCTTTCCTGAGTTACAAAGAGCAGACTCCAGCAGTTACTATTAATAACTAGGGATGTGAAGAATATAGAAACAAAGGAACAGCAGTTAAACAAGAAAAGTAACGAGAAAACAAGAAAAGTTAAGAAAGAAAACTAATAATAGTTCAGGGATAAAACAGAGTCCTACTTCCTCCTCAAGGCATAAACATAACAATCTGATGCCTATCTTTGAGTTGTTCTGTAGCAACTCAGACCCCCACACTCAGATGGAGGCTGGTGACCACAGACTGAACAGAAGCACTAGACTCCAGACTCTCCAGAACAGAGGGTGGATGGTGAAGATTCCTGAAACACCACACTGTTACTTCTCAACCAACCAATGAAAAGAAAGTCAGGAATCCTGGAGCCTTCATCCCCAATGTTGCCTTTAAAAATGCTCCCCTGTAAAAACAAAATGCTCCCCTGAAAGCCATTGGGGAGTTCGGGTCTTTTGAGCCTAAGCTGCCTGTTCTTGCTTGGCCATGCAATAAACCTTTCTTTGCTCTAAACTCTGACACTTCCATTCATCTGGCCTTACTGTGCCTCAGGCACGTGGACTTGGGTTTGACAACACCAGGAGTCTGGACACTTAGCTATGGCAGTTGGCTGTTTCATGCTAAGTTTCAGGAGGTCTGGGAAGCTTCCAGTGGCAGTGACCCCTGAGCAGGGCCATGGAGGAGCCAGAGACAGGGTAGACCAGGCTGAAGAGCTGCAGGGTGCCAGTGCAAGAAGGGAGCCTAAGGGCATGAGAAGCAGTCCCTCGAGGCTGGATTATGAAGAAGAGTCTTGGATTCTGAGCAGGAGGGGTGAACTTGACCCTGGACATGCAGGGTGCTGGCAGAGGTTTTCAGCAGAGAAAAACACATTTGCTTCCTTTTCCTGGAAGAGAGGCTGCAGAGGCTCTCCTCAGAAGGCTTTCCTTTGTACATGGATGTCATGACCAGACTACTTTGCAGGCAGGAGGGGGAGAGGAAGAGCCAAAAGGTGAATTCCCCTGGGAAACAGTAAAGCTTCCAGCAGAAGAAAGGGCAGGGCCTTTAATGAGTATGTCGACAGAAGGAAAATATACAACTAAAAGTTGCAAGTTAAGTTTTACTCAGGGACCTTACTGAAAACTATAGTCCAGGAGACAGCCTCTCAGACGGGTCTTAGGAGCCACTCTGAAGAGATAAGGGAGGACCCCGGATATACAGGTTTTTTTTTTTTTCTTGCTGGGAACACAAACAAAAACATGTAGTTGAACATCAAAAAATTACTGCTAATCACAAAGAAAAGACATTTCAAATGAATGATTTGGGCACTTTTCTATGCATGGGAAGATACAAGACTCTGGGTTCACTGAAATCATTCTTTACATATCCTTTGTAACTCTCTCGGGCCAGTAACCAAAGCACAGAGTATTTCCTGGTTTTCTCCATTCTATATTCCCCTCACGGTGCACCATTGGTGGGAGGCTGCAGTGGCTAATGGCTCGATCTTTACAGAAGTGGTATGTATAGTGGGCACCATTCTTTGTTTACTGGAATGGCAGGCAACAGTCCCTGTCTACAAATATTAGCAATATTTGCTGAGCATTTAGTACATGCCAAGCACTATTGCGAACTTCTGTGTCTTAGCTCTTGTACCTCATTTTACCTTACCCTCATAAAGGAACCTGGCTTGGTATTCGTACTTCACAGGGGCTAAGAGAGATGAAGTTGCTGGACTAAGACCACACAGTTTTTAAAGGGTGGTGCCAGGATCAAACCTTGATAGGCCCAAGCCCAGCACCCACTACCTCCACTCCTTGATGGCTCACTCTTTCTTAGCCAGGACTCCCTAGAACAGAAAGCTGGAGCCTGCGCCGGGGGAGGCAGCCTGTCAACAGGAGGTGGCTGGTGCTGGCCGAAGAATGGTGTTTGTTCTTTTCTGGTTTATTGGTTCTTCTTTTCAGAAAGAAGCAGGTGCTGTAGCAACCTCCCAAACAGCATTCCATAAGCTAGTCCAGGAAGCCGCAGAGCCCAGGGTGATCAGCCAGGCCCCTCCCTTGGTTCACATCAACAGAACAGGGGATTTAATGTCACAGCCTGCAGAGAGAACTCAGGCAGCCAGCGTCAATATTTGCCATGTCCCAGCCTCCCTGGCCCCAGCTCCAAGATCAGTACGTTAAGTACAACAGGTTCTTCTCTGTGCAAATACACAGGGATAGATGAATGGAATTTAAAATGGCTCAGGCTTCGCCACAGGGTCTGGACTGGAAATCTGGCCTGGTTTAACCTTCTGCCATCACTGTTTGCCTGGGGCTCTCCATTCATCCTTAAATTCACCAAACCACATACATCAGAGCTGGTAAGAAGCTCAGAGTCCAGCCAGATTTCTGGTAGGAAGACACTGCTTCCTGGAGAAGTAGAGAGGGAGGGGACCAGCCCAAACTGGAACTGCCTGGTAGCCATCTCTGGGATTCTGAGGGCCACCCAGCAATTCCAGGCCAGGCAGAAGCGATTTCTCTTCGAAAAAGAGCGATCTCTCTTCTAAAAAAAAAAGCAGTTTCTCTTTTTTAAAAAAGTTATTTAAAAAACACACATTTATAGTTATATTTACATTTAGTGAAATACACAGATCTTGAGTGTATAGTTCAGTGAGGTTTTTTTTAATTGGGCTTCGTTGGGTCAGTTGTGGCATGGAGGATCTTTCATCGTGGCTCATGGACTCTCTGATTGCGGCACGAGTCTCAGTAGTTGTGGTGTACAGGTTTAGTTGCTTCGTGGCTTGTGGGAACTTAGTTCCCTGACCAGGGAACAAACCTGTGTCCCCTGCATTGCAAGGTGGATTCTTAACAACTGGACCATCGGGGGAGTCCCTCAGTGAGTTCTTTTAAAAAAAAAAAACACACAGGTTTATTGAAGTATGATTGACAAACAGTAAGCTATACATATTTAAAATGTACTCTTTCATAAGTTTTGGCACACATATATACCCATGAAACTATCACATAATTTCATGTCCATCGTGAACATGTCCATCACCCTCAAGAGTCCTTGTGCCCCTTGGTAATCCTTCACTCTCACCCCACCCTGATCCTCACTTCCATATTTAGACAACCACTTCAGAGTACATCATGAGAAACGCTGGGCTGGAAGAAACACAAGCTGGAATCAAGATTGCCGGGAGAAATACCAATAACCTCAGATATCCAGATGACACCACCCTTATGGCAGAAAGTGAAGAAGAACTAAAGAGCCTCTTGATGAAAGTGAAAGAGGAAAGTGAAAAAGTTGGCTTAAAGCTTAACATTCAGAAAACGAAGATCATGGCATCCAGTCCCACCACTTCATGGGAAATAGATGGGGAAACAGTGGACACAGTGGCTGACTTTATATTTTTGGGCTCCAAAATCACGGCAGATGGTGACTGCAGCCATGAAATTAAAAGACACTCCTTGGAAGGAAAGTTGTGACCAATCTAGACAGCATATTAAAAAGCAGAGACATTACTTTGTTAACAAAGGTCCGTCTAGTCAAGGCTATGGTTTTTCCAGTGGTCATGTATGGATGTGAGAGTCGGACTGTGAAGAAGGTTGAGAGCCGAAGAATTGATGTGTTTGAACTGTGGTGCTGGAGAAGACTCTAGAGAATCCCTTGGACTGCAAGGAGATCCAACCAGTCCATCCTAAAGGAGATCAGTCCTGGGTGTTCATTGGAAGGACTGATGTTGAAGCTGAAACTCCAATATTTTGGCCACTTGATGTGAAGAGCTGACTCATCTGAAAAGACCCTGATGCTGGGAAAGATTGAAGGCAGGAGGGGAAGGGGACGACAGAGGATGAGATGGTTGGATGGCATCACCAACTCAATGGACATGAGTTTGAGTAAACTCTGGGAGTTGGTGAGGGACAGGGAGGCCTGGTGTGCTGTGGTTCATGGAGTTCACAAAGAGTTGGACACAACTGAGCGACTGAACTGAACTGAACTGATTTTCCATCAGTATAGGTTAGTTTACACTTTTCTAGAATGTTATGTAAGGGAAATCATACTGCATATACTGTTTTTTTGGTGTCTCTGGCTTCTTTCACTCAGAATAGTTCTTATGAGATTCAACCACATTGTAGCATGCCCATAGTCACTGCTTTTTATTGCTAAGTAGTACTCCATTGTATGGATGTACCATCAGTTGTGAATTCCAGGCTTAAGAGATGCACTCTCCATTTATCCATTCATTTGCTAATAAGTTTTAAGCTAGTCTCAGTTTGGGCTATTACAAATGAAGCTGCTCTGAACAGTTTTGTATAAATCTTCGTATGGACATATACTTTCATTTATCCTGGAAAATAGAATGGCTGGATGTGGTAGGTGTATGTTTAACTGTTTATGAAACAGTTTGTTTTCCAAAGTGGTTGTATCATATTCTTACCAACACTTGGTAAGGTGGGTCTTTATTTAATTTTAGCTGTTCTAATGGGTAGGTGGTAACATCTCATTGTTTTGCTGTTATTTGTTTGGTTTGTGAGGGTTTTGGCTGTGCTACCAGACCTGTAAGATCTTAGTCCCTGACCGGGGATAAACCAGTGCCTCCTGCAGTGCAAGCGTGGATTCTTAACCGCTGGACCACCAGGGAAGTCCTAGCAGCATCTCAGTGTGATTTTACTTTGCATTTCTCTAATGACTAATGATGTTGAGTATCTTTCCATGTGCTTATTTGCCATTCATATATCTCCATTGGTGAAAAGTTTGTTCAAACAGTTTCTAATTGCTTGCTTTTTCATTATTGTGTTAAAAAAATTTTTTTTTTTAAATGTATTGTGGCTGTTCTGGGTATTCATTGCTGCACGGGCTTTCTCTCTACTTGCAGTGAGCAGGGGCCACCTTTTGCTGAGGTGCTAGGGCTTCTCATTGCCGTGGCTTCTCCCGTTGTGGAGCACAGGCTCCAAGGCGTTCAGACTTCAGTAGTTGTGGCACATGGGCTCCGTAACTACAGTTCCTGGGCTCTAGGGCACAGGCTCAGTAGTTGTGGGGCATGGGCCTAGCCCCTCCGCAGCATGGGATCTTCCCAGACCAGGGATCAAACCCGTTCTCCTGCATTGGTGGACTCTTTACCACTGAGCCAACAGGGAAACCCCATTACTGGGTTTTGAAAGTTCTGTATATACTTGGAACATACACCCTCTATTAGATTATTATTTGCAAATACTTCTTCCAGTCTATGGCTTGTCTTTTCATTCCCTTAACAGTGTCTTTCAAAGAGCAAATTTTAAAATTTTGATAAAGTTCAATTTGTCAAATTTTTTCTTTTATGGATCATGCTTCCAGTTGTTGTGTTTAAGAAAACATTACCTAATGCAGGTCACAAGGGTTTTATACTATATGTTCTTCTAGAGTGTTTATAATTTTAGGGTTTTTTCTTTCCAAGAAAAACTCCATTTTATAATGGAATGATAAAAAAGCTCCATTCTTTTGTTTAGATAAATTTCAGTATTGTCTAAACTGATTTCTCCACAGATACTCTTTCTTTGAAAAGCCATTGACACCAAAAGATTCAAGATCAATTTGGTTTCATCCTTAAGGTCTGAAGTAAAACAATTCTTTGCAAGGATTTATAAATTAGACATTCATTGGTTAAACTTCAAAATATCACTTTGAATTGAATAATAGTGAATTCTCTTAACTGCTGGTGAGATTCTGGCAAATAAACTGATCAATTAGACTTGTTCAGTAAAGCCATTTTTAAAGCCTAGAAAAAGAATCCAGGAGTTTCCAACGACTCACCCTCCATGTTGAATTACTCTCAGTTTTGGAATCAAATATTCAGCATGTACTTACAGTAAGGGAATTCTGCTGTGACCGAGATAGAACTGTAAGTATAACTTGGACAATCTACTTCTAGTATCAGTATTTCCTATTTGGAATAGCTATCCAATACATATCACATCTGGAAGAAGAGTCTCCTGAGATGTCCATGAGTGCCTTCAGGGTTCTTTCACAGAGCTGAACACCTGTCCTGACGTCTTCTCCAGTTCTGAGGCACCTCAGTGTTTTAGGTTTTATAATTAGGTCTACGATTAACTTTGAGTTAAATTTTGTATATGGTGCAAATAATGAATCAAAATTATTTTTGTTTGGTATTCACACATGGAGTCCAATTGTTCCAGCACCATTTGTTGAAAAGACAGTCCTTTCTCTATTTGATTGTCCCTGGTGGTGGTTTAGTCGCTAAGTTGTGTCTGACTCATGTGACCCCGTGGACTGTAGCCCACTGGGCTCCTCTGTTCATGGGATTTCCCAGGCAAAAATACTGGAGTGGATTGCCATTCCCTTCTCCAAGGGATCTTCTCAACCCAAGGATTGAACCCAGGTCTCCTGAACTGCAGGCAGTCTCCTGCATTGCAAGCAGTCTCCTGCATTGTAGGCAATCTTCTGCATTGCAGGTGGATTCTTTACTGGCTAAACCACCAGGGACGCCCTTCATTTGTCCTTGCATCTCTGTTAAAATATGGTGATTCATACACTTGTGATCTATTTGTTCCGTTGACTTATTTGTCAGTCTTGATACCGATACCACATTGTCTTGATTCTGGTTGCTTTACAGTAATACTTGAAATCATATCGTCTGTGAATAGACAGTTTTCTTTCTTTTAAATCTGGATGCCTTTTATTTCTTCTCATTTCAGGCCATTTTAACCTGCCATTAATGTCAATAATGCATTTTCATTTTATACAATGTTGTTTTCATTCCGAGGAGCTTGATTTGGGTCTTTCCTGTATTCTCCATGCCTCTACTTTCAACACATAGAACACAATTACTTTTAATGTCCCTCTCTGATGATTCTAATATCTGTCAGTTCTGGGTAAATTTAGATAGATTTTTCTCCTCACTATGCTGTGCTTAGTCAGTCGTGTCCAACTCTTTATGACCCCATTATATTTTCTTTCTTTTCTTGCCTGGTAATTTTATTTTTCATATACTATAACAGCTATTTTGTGGTATAATTTACATATCACTCAACTCACTGCTTTAAAATGTGCAATAATCTTTAGTATATTCATAGAGTTGTGTAACCATCACTATAATCACTTTTAAAACATTTTCATTACCCAAAAAAGAACCCTCGTACCCATTAGCTGTCTTTTCTACACAGCCTTTCTTCCCTAGGCAACCACTACTCTGTCTCTATAGATTTGCCTATTTGGGGCATTCCGTATAAATGAAATCATACAAAATGTGAGGGTTTTTTGGTGGCTAATTTCTTTCACTTACATATTTTTGAAGTTCATCCATTTTGTAGTATGTATCAGTACTTTATTCCTTTTTATTGCTGAGTAATATTCCACTATGTGAATATATGTCACATTTCGTTTATCAGTTCCTTGGCTGATGGACATTTGGGTTGTTTCTACTTTTGAGCTACTCTGAACATTTATGTACGATTTTGTATGAACATTTTAATTTCTCTAGGAGTGGGACTGCTGGCTCATATGTTTAACCTGGTCATATGTTTAACCTTAAACATATTTATGCTGGGTCATAAATATGTTTAATCTTCTGAAGAAGGGCCAGACTGTTTTCTACGGTAGTTGTACCGTATTACATTCCCACCAGTAGTGTATGTACAAGGGTTCCAATTTCTCCACCTCCTCACCAACACTTGTTATTGTCTCTTTCTTATTATAACCATCCTAGTGGGTGTGAAGTGGCATCTCATGTGGATTGTGATTTTGATTTGTATTTCCCTGATAACTGATTATGTTGAGCATATTTTAATGTGTTTATTGGCCACCTGCATATCTTATTTGGAGAAATGTCTACTCAGCTACTTTGCCACTTTTTTAGTAATTTATTTTATTGCTAAGTTGTAAGAATTCTTTATATATTCTGGATACAAAAGACCTTATCAAATATGCTTTGCAAATATTTTCTGCCATTCTGTAGGCTGTCTTTTCACTTCTGTCCACGGAAGCATAGAAGCTTTTAGCTTGGATGTAGTCTAACTTTTCGTCTTTAATTTTCATTTTTGGTCAATTGTGCTTTTGGTGTCATATCTGAAGAGACTTCACCTAACCCAAAGTCATGGAGATTTATGCCTATACTTTCCCTTGGACTGCAAGGAGATCCAACTAGTCCGTCCTAAAGGAGATCAGTCCTGGGTGTTCATTGGAAGGACTGATGCTGAAGCTGAAACTCCAATACTTTGGCCACCTCATGCGAAGAGTTGACTCGTTGGAAAAGACCCTGATGCTGAGAGGGATTGGGGGCAGGAGGAGAAGGGGACGACAGGATGAGACGGCTGGATGGCATCACCAACTCGATGGACATGAGTTTGAGTGAATTCCGGGAGTTGGTGATGGACAGGCAGGCCTGGCATGCTGTGATTCATGGAGTCGCAAAGAGTCGGACACGACTGAGCGACTGAACTGAACTAACTGAACTTTCTTCCAAGAGTTTTATAGTTTTAGCCCTTACATTTAGGTCTATGATCCATTTTTAGATAAATTTTTTATTTGGTATGAGGAAAGGGTCTAATTTTATCCTTTGCTTGTGGCTATCAAGATACCTGGCACCATTTGTAGAAAAGACTATCCTTTCCCCATTGAATTATTTTGGCACCCTTGTCAAAAATCAATTAACTGTAAATTGAGGGTTTAGTTCTAGACTCTACCTGCTAAATTTTTATTGGATGCTAGACATTGTGAATTTTAGTTTGTTGAGTGTTACATTTTTTGATTTCCTGTATTCTTGATATGGCTCTGAAATGTTGTTAAGTAACTTATAACACTTGATTCTTTAAGATCTTGCTTTTAAGACTTACTGAGCAGGACTAGAGCCATGTTTGCATGAGTGCACACTAAGTCGCTTCAGTCATGTTCAACTCTTTGTGACTCTATGGACTGTAACCCACCAGGCTCCTCTGTCCATGGGATTCTTCAGGCAAGAATACTCAAAAGGGTTGCCACTTCCTCCACCAGGGGATCTTCCCAACTCAGGGAGTGAACCCAGGTCTCCTGCACTGCAGGCAGATTCTTTACCATCAGAGCCACCAAGGAAGCCCAGAGTCATGTTTAGTCTTGGCTAATTACTATCTGGGACTAATTATTCTCCACTACGGAGGTAAGAATTTTCTGAATTCAATACCTTGGATAATGAGGTTTTTCTACTATTCCTAGTCCTGTGTGGCCATCAAGTACTGCTTCCTCTAATCCTTCTGGGTGGTTCTTTCTCTGGCCTGAAGTAGTTTCCTTACATGCAAGTGCTGATCAGTACTCTCTGGAATTCTCAAGGGGCACTCTCTGTATATCTCCAGAGTTCTCTGTGTCTATAGCTTTCTCCTCTCTGCTGCTCTGTCCTGTGATCTCTAGCTGCCTTGTTTTTTCCTGAATTCTAAGCTCTAACTCCTCAATTCATGGATTATGCTAGGCTGTGCCTGGATTCCCTGTCCCTTTGCTGCAGTCTAGGAAATCTCTCTAGGCAGTAAGCTGGAGCAATCATAGGGGTCATGTTGTATCCTGTCTCTTGGGAGTCACTGTCCTTTATTGCCAGTGTTTCTAAACTGCTGCTTCATATATTCTGCCTGCTTTTTCGGTTGTTTCAGGCAGGAAAGAAAAGCTGGGCCCATTATTGCATTGTGACTGCCTTCTGAACCCTTTGAGTAAAGCAAAGGGAGATACTTTCCCAGAGTTTTTCAACCCCACCAGGCCAGAGGTCTATACCTCCAGATTTGTCCTACCTCATTCACTGAGAAGACAAGGTCCAACCATCATTATTTCATTTTATAGGTTGGGATACTTAGGCAATGACTCAAATCTCCTATTCTTTTCAGATGGGAATGTGGGAATGAATGAGATTAAGGCCTACAAAATTCTCTCTTTTGGCCTGCACTCTGCTGTGGGGAAATACTGAACCTGAGAATCAATCTGAGATGACATCTTGACTTTCCCAAAAAGGACCCACCCCCTCACATCTCTGAAACTAGTTTCCCATCTTCTAAGCACACTGAAATTACAGAGCACTTTACTTAGATCATTGTTACCCTCATCCCAACATCTTCATTCAGTATCTCAAAAAAGAGTCCTGGGATCTGCCACATCAGAGTCTTGGGAGGGGTGGGAATGTGCTGATTAATTAAAATGCATGCTCCTGGGGCCAATTAACTTCTCAGAATCAGAATGGAGGGGTGGAGGTTAACTGCACTTTTTTCTTTTTAAGATATTTTTTTTATGTGGATCATTAAGTCTTTATTGAATTTGTTACAATATTGCTTCTGTTTTATGTTCTGGGTTTTTGGCTGCAAGGCATGTGGGATCTTAACTCCCCGACCAGGGATGTAACCTGTACCCCCTGCTTTGGAAGGTAAAGTCTTAACCACTGGACTACCAGGGAGATCCCTGCTTTTTTTTTTTTAACAGGTTCCTTGAGTAATGGCAACTCACTCCAGTACTCTTGCCTGCAAAATTCCATGGACAGAGGAGCCTGGTAGGCTACAGCCCATGGGGTTGCAAAGAGTCAGAAACGACTGAGTGACTTCACTAGAATGATCTCTGGGAACTTCAGGGAACCACTGATCCAAACTCTTAAGTCAGCAATTTTCCTCCCAAGATGTACAACACTTGCTGGATGTGTTATCTTATCCTTTTTTGTTCCTAACCTCATGAGCATTATGTGGCTTGATTAAAAAAAAAATATATATATATATATATATATAAATCAAAATAGTCTTTTTGATCATTTCGCAGAATTCTTTGAGATGACCAGGGAAACCTAAGTGTTTGAGATTTCCAAGCCTGGAAAGGACTTTGAAAGTCATCTAATCCAACACCCAGCCCCGATGTTTGCATTGTTTATGTACCAGTCTTGCCGAATAATCACCCAGCTTCTGTAGGCGCATTTCAGAGGACCTTGCTACTCCTTCCCATAGCTATGCTACTGAATCAAATCTCTTAATTAGTTCTGGATCCAGAAAAATTATGTTCCCTCTGCCCCAGGAAAGCCCTCCCTCTGAACACAGTTTTGTATTTATTAATACAAGACTCCAGATGATCAAAGCTGTGTTTAACACTAAAAAGGCAGTGGGGAGAATCTCAAGACCAGAGAAAAGAGCTACAAGCTAACTCTGTGTCAAGATGTTAAACTGTGCCAAGCATTTCTATAATTGGAAAGCATTTTTTAAACAGTCCCCATGCTTTCTTATTCTCATGTGTTTTCCCTCTGTCTGGAGGCCTCAGGGGGAGAATCTACTTCTCTGCCCTCGTCAGCACCTAGAGGCCCCCGTTTTCCTTGGTCTGCAGTCCCTTCACTGTAATACTCCGACCTCTTGGCTCTGTCATCACATCTCTCTTTTGACTCTCATCTTCCTGCCTCCCTCTTAGAATGACCCTTGTGATGACAGGACAATCTATCTCAATATTTTTAATTTGAGCACATCTACAAAGTCCCTGTTACCATGTAAAGTAACATTTCCAGAGGTTATGATCTGGACATCTTTGAGGAGGTCATTGTTTAGCCTATCGCAATGAGTATATGAGGGTTTGTTCTATTCCTTTAAATGTTTGAATGAAAAAACGGAATGAAAATACTCCTTTGACCATAAGACCCCAATTACTACAAGAATTTGGAATTTATACTCCTTTGGACTTCCCTGGTGGCTCAGAGGGTAAAGTGTCTGTCTACAATGTGGGAGACTAGGGTTCGATCCCTGGGTTGGGAAGATTCCCTGGAGAAGGAAATGGCAATCCACTCCAGGACTATTGCCTGGAAAATCCCACGGACAGAGGAGCCTGGTAAGCTACAGTCCATGGGGTCGCAAAGAGTTGGACACGACTGAACAACTGAACTGAACTGAATGGTCCTGATTACACCTCCCTACTCTACTCTTGCCTGCCCACCCCCCACCCATGACCCATGATCCACACACTGGACCCATCAAGCAGCAAGGATTCACTCTGCAAATTATAAATCAGATGACATGATTTAATCAGAGGCTTTCTGTTACACTGAAGTAAAAGCCAAATTCCATGACCATAAGGCCTAGATGATCTGCCACTTGTCTCTCTCATCTTTTACCACTTGTTCACTGTACACAAGCCACCTGACCTTCACTCTTCCTCTTCTTTCTGTCCCTAGAATGTGCCAAGCATTTGCCTTCTCAGGCTCCATACTTGTTCTTTCCTTTCCTCAGAACCTTTTTATCTAGATGTTTGTATGACTAACTCCTTCTTGTCGTACTTCTCAGCTCAAATGTCTCTTCCTCAGAGAGGACTTCTGCAATCCCTAAATTAATTTAAAACTTAACTCTCCCCGTCTCCCTCCCCTAGTATCTCATTACCAGCTCTACTTTATCACTACGTGAACTTAGCCTGTTGACCTACGTCCTGTTAACTTACCTGTCTGTCTCACTTCCCTTGAGTGGAAGCTCCTTTAGGGCAAATACTGTCTTTTGTCTTGTTCAGTGCTGAATCTCCCACACTAGGCACAGGTTAAAAGTTCAATGGATACTTCTTCAAATGAATAAATGAATAGCTCAGCATTTTTTGGAGTAAATGTATGAAAAGAAAATTTGGCCTAATGTCAGATTATTATGTAATCCTAATAAACTAAAAAATTCTGATTCAGTACATTTGGATGGGATACAGGAATTTTTAACAAATCCTTAGGAGACTCTGGGGCAGGGAATCACTCACCATAGTTTTTGGGTAACACTGGCTTCCCTGGTGGCTCAGACAGTAAAGAATCCACCTGCAACGCAGGAGACCAGGGTTCAATCCCTGGGTTGGGAAGATCCCCTGAAGGAGGGAATGGCTACCCACTTAACTATTCTTGCCTCAAGAATTTCACGGACAGAGAAGTCTGGTGGGCTACCGTCCATTGATTTATTCACTCTTGCAAGCTTTATGTAGGTAAGATGGCTTAGTTTTAAAGAGTAAGCTAAGTATTAGCAGAAATGAATCACTTGCCCAAAGTTCATAATTAGTCAGCAAGTGAATTCTAGAAACTAAAAAGTCTAATTTTAAAAACGCAAATCGTACAAGTTAAAATACACGCAGAGATTACCTCATCTATTTTATGCTAGTCGTGATTTCTTAACCTTCATCATTTGTTTCAGTCATTCAAAGCCTAGACTTTCATAACTCTATCTGAATGACTACAATGAACTGTTTGGATCAAACAAAATATGTTTGTTTAAAGGACTTACCAGCAAGGGAAAATGAGAAACTTCAAAGGAAAAAGAAGCTAAAGAAAATGAGATCTTAGTTTCAAAAGTACACTGTATTTATAAAAGAAAAGTAATCAGATGTTGCTTTGAAAGCTTTGCCCTCCAAAACGGTCAGCATAGGTGGGATGTTTGACGAGTAATCGATGCCACTTTGTGCCACAGCATTACACCACAGCAACAGGCGCCTGGAGATGGTGGGCGGTGATCAAACTAGACTCACGTTTGACTAACAATACGTGCTGAGTTTGACACATAAGGCTAGTTGTTTGTACTAGGAATCTGGCAAGGTGTGCTACCGTTCACCCAAGTGATACATTAAAGCTCAACTCTACCTCCACAACAAAAAATCTGCACTGAATCTGCCTTTTCACTGGATAAATTTCAGATATCAGAGCTTTTGATATGACTCTAGGCAACAGGCAGCCACATTTACAAAGGGAGCACCTTGCCTTGCTCTGAATAGCAAACAGAACACGTCAGATCCAAGATCTAATTATATTAAAATCCTGGTTAAACTCCAGAGCATTTCCAGATGTCAAGTCTGTTACACCAAGTTCCTAATTCCTAAGGTATTCTCTCCCTTCCTTTTACTAGCCAGTAGGTCTTGCTTTAAGTTCACCTTTTATGGATGGAATATGGTCTGGAGCAGCACTGTCAAACAGAAATACAACGCAAATCATGAAAGCAAGTCATGTAAATTTTCTAGTAGCCACATTAGAAAACTTACCATTTTAACATTTAATCAACATGGAAAAATGGAGATTATTTTTCATTCATACTTTTAGGCTCTGATTCTGATATTCAGAATGCATTTTACAGCACACTTCAACTTGGACTAGCTGCAATTCAAGTGGTCAAAAGTCACACGTGAGTAGAGACCACTGTATCGGACAGTGAAGGTCTAGGGCCTTGTTACTCCAGGTGTGGCCCTTAGCATCATCTAGGAATCTGTTAGAAATGTTGACTGTCAAGTCTAACTCCAGATCTACTGAATGAGAATCTACAGTTTAAAAAGATCCCCAGGCAATTTGCATGTACAATAAAGCTTGAGAAATACTGGTTTAAGGAGTCATGCGTCTCAGGTTCTTAACCTGTCAAATGGAGGTGATAATCCTTACTTGCTAGGACTACTGTGAAGATTCTTGGTTTACTTAATAGACTTTTAATAATGAGATTGGCAAGGGGATCCAACCAGTCCATTGTAAAGGAGATCAGCCCTGGGATTTCTTTGGAAGGAATGATGCTAAAGCTGAAACTCCAGTACTTTGGCCACCTCATGAGAAGAGTTGACTCATTGGAGAAGACTCTGATGCTGGGAGGGATTGGGGGCAGGAGGAGAAGGGGATGACAGAGGATGAGATGGCTGGATGGCATCACCGACTCGATGGACATGAGTTTGAGTGAACTCCGGGAGTTGGTGATGGACAGGGAGGCCTGGCGTGCTGCGATTCATGGGGTCGCACGACTGAGCGACTGAACTGAACTGAATAGTTGAGATTTTAATGAATGGTTACTCTTATTAAAGAAGGCAATGTAATAGAATTGACCTTAGAGCTGGACAGGATGGAATATAAATTTGGGTTCTTTCAAGCTCTGGACCTTCCACAACTCATTTAACTTGAGGCTGAGTTTTCGTAACTATCTAAATTAGGGTTAATGCCTACCTTCAACAACTTACTGTTGTTGTCAGGTTGGGGCATGGCACATGGGAGGCATTCAGTAGTGGCTGCCATTCATATACACGTTTATACGTACATCCTACCGGCTGGGCCAAACTAGAGTAGCAACAAATGACACTAAGCTGCCTTAGTTCCCATGGCCTTCCATCCCAAACCAAAGTGTTACTTCTTGTGGCTCCAGTGTATATTTCACAAGGAGACCCTAAGGACAGCAAAAATGTTTATTTGAAAAAATTACTATGTATTGAAAATATACATTAGAAATTATTACAGACTTCCATAGCATTCCCCTCCCCCACCACAAAAGTAGAAATAATCGCTTGCTATGCTAATGCCATAGGTAAATTCAAACAAAAAGGAAAACATTATCAGCCCCCCTTCCTCATACATTAGCACTGGAAGGGGAGGTGGTCAACTTATATTTGCCAATCAATACGAATTTAGCAAGTCCCAGTCTTCAACAGCAAGACACACATATTTCTGCTTTGAAGTCTGTGAAGAGCTGCTCTGTTCCTTCTCTGGCTCCTCGAAAGCTCTCTTCTTGCTCTTCTTTGACTCCTGGCTTGACAGGGCTTCGTGTTTCAACAGTGGCCCATGGCAGTCTGCGGCCTTCTCTTTATAGAACTGGAGCTTCTCAGAAGAGTTCATGTGGGCCTCTGTCAGGGGATACTTCCCTGGGGCTTCTGTTCGAGCCCGCTTCCCATCTGTAAGGATGACAGAGGGAAGGGTGATGAGCTTACTATGCCAGCTGCCAATGCCTGCCCAAGCCCAGAAAAATGATCCAACGGAAGTGACAAGAGGCCCAAACAGGGTGAGTCTGGATTCATTTTCCCCGCTTTTGTGTGCCTTATAAAGTAATTTACAGCATATGCACCAGCACAGGTTGAGGGTATGTACTCAGAGAGATCACAGATTTACAGTCAAATCTCAGATCTGCCACTTCTTGGATAAATGACCTTGGGTAAGCTACTTGTCTAAGATTCAGTTTTCTCAGATAGGGATATAAAACCTACTTCATAAGGGTGACGTGAAGATATAAGAAGTAATATATGGTGCTTAGGACAATGCTTGGCACAACAGTGAAAGCTCAAAAAATGTCAGCTATTACTACTCAGAATCTGGACTTGACTCTGTCTTCTAAGACAGCCAAGTTTGCAGCAAAACCCTAGCAAATGATACAACTTTATTCTCTATCTTTTGGTATAGAATAAATGTTTTTTTATTTTTCTACTTTTATTTTCCCTTCACTTTAATTTTATCCTTTAACTCCTTTCAGAAAAAATTATGGTAAAATACACATAACATAAATTTAGCATGCTAATCATCTTTGAGTGTATAGTTCTGTGGCATGAAGTACATCCACATTGCTCTGTAAACATCACCACCATCCATCTGCAGAACTTTTTCAGCTTGGCCAAACTGAAACTTGGTACGGTAACTCCCCACCACCCGTCACCTCAGTCCCAACAACCATCATTCCACTTCCTGTCACTATGAACTTGACTATTCTAGGGACGTCGTAAGACTCACACATCTGTCCTTTTTTTTTTTGGCCACAGCACGCAGCATGTGGGATCTTAGCTCCCTGACCAGGGATCGAATTGTGCTGGCTGCACTAGAAGCGCAGATTTTTAACCACTGGACACCAGGGAAGTCCCAACATCTGTCTTCTGTGACTGGTGTATTTTACTTAGCAAGATGTCTCTATAAATTTCACCCATGTTATAGCAAGTGTTACAATTTCCTTCCTCCTTAAGGCTAAATGATATTCCATTGTATGTAAATACTACATTTTGTTTATCCATTCATCTGTCGATGGACACTTGGGTTGCTTCTACTTTTGGCTATACTTTAATTCCTTTTTAATGTTCTGTTTTCTATTTTTGTATCACTGCAAATCTTTTCTGGAACAAGACGGGATATATATAAACACATATGTACGTATATACATACGCTTAATAAGTTATTTTCCTGGTGCTGGTGCTCAAAGCTAAGTGTGAACTTACACTATAAGCCATGTTGACAGAGTATAAATCTTGGTGATCTAATTAAGTCAATATGATCATAATTAATCTTCCCACTGAGTGAAGATGAACTAAGTGCCCAAATAATCTAAGGGCGAAACACTCCAAAGGAAAGGGAATTTCTCACAGAAGTGCTGAGCTGCTGTTCGAGACTCCAAGGTTTCTTGCGGCTTCATAGCTTCCAGAGTCACACGCTCCCACTGCAGAACAATCTAATAAAATGTATTTGGAAAGATGTGAAGCCAAACAAAATCTCGAGTTTTTAATCTCAAGCTTTCCTTGTTCCCAAGTCCTCTCTTTCCATAATACAACCCCCCTGTGGTAACCTTACTTCAGACTATGATGAGTCTCTATTCCAATCTACAAATAAACTGCATGTACTTTACTAAAATTTGAAACCTTAGTCATAATACTTTTCACACATTCCTAGGCCCATTTTCACACCTTAGACTATACCAACTGTAATTCAAACTCTTGTACGTGTGTAAAATAACCACATTTCCATACTTTCTCAGGATACTTCATGATCAGTTTCCATTTTTTAAAACTGCTACAAATGTATTAATATATTTATTATAAGTTACTACAAATTCTTTTGAAAAATCTGGCTTAGTAGAAACTACACATAAATAAAGAAAAGACAACAATTATTAGTATTTCACATATACCATAAGTAACAAGAGCTTTAAATTCCACACTCTCATTATGGTATGTAATGAAATAATCATAAAGACAGACAAACATTTGCAAGACATAGAAGCAGCACAACACACAGTTTAAGAAATCAGTTCCAGAGTTAGCTCTGCCTTTACTAGCCAGGGGACCCTTGGCAAGTGATTTAACGGAGAAATTCTGAGACAGACATGGGGATGTAAAGGGACTCCTGTTAGATGGCCTCATTTTTCTGTGTCACCTGCTGAGAATGAGGCAGGAGAATGGAGTCAGCCTGTAACAGTTTCAATAAGAGAGCAATGGAAGACAGATAAAGCACCGCTGCCACGTCCTAGGGGCCTAGCTGGGGCTGCATGGGGCGAGGCTGTATGCAGCCTCAACTTACTTTCAGTCCAAGCTGCTAGTTATTTTACTTCATCCTTAGCTTTGCAAGAGAGGTCCTGGTTTCTCCATTTTAGAGATGAATAAACAGAGCCCAAAACTGCCTTAAGTTGTATACCTACTGGGTTGCTGAGCCAGGACCCCAAACTCAGGCCTCTGACTCTCCAGCCTATGCTCTTTCCACCATGTCACCTGCTACCATAACCAAACCACTCCGAGCCCGTACATGACCATCCCATACCTGCCCCAAGTCCACTGGATGTATCCAGGACTCTTTCAGCGCTACAAACTTAGTCTGACAACGGATGCATGTAATGATTTCAGCATGCATTTACTGGACAAACTTCAAAGTACTTCTGAAACACTGACTCACCAGCACGCCTTCATGCTTACCTATAAGGAAGTGATGCTATCATGAGGTGGCTGGATAGGTCCACCACCATGCATTACAGAGCGCAGCCAAGGAAGGATCCAGAACAAAAAGCTCAGTGGGTCCTCCAGGCCTCCTCCAATCAACACTGGTTTAAAGTATCTGAAGGCAACAGGCACCAACCACAGGCAAGCTGGCATCTACTGGTGCTCTACTACTTGGTTACCTTCTGAGTGCCTACTTTAGTCTGTACTTTACCAACTTGAGGAAGACCATCAAGAAGGTAAGACAGCATCAAAGCAAAGTTCAGCGAAGAAGCTGATAATGGGAGGGCACAGTCTGCTCAAACTAGCATGGTCTGATCTGAAAACATGGCCTCAGTACGTGCCACCAGCGTTTCCACCCGTACACGAAGGGTATCGGCTTCAATAAGTTGGACTAAGTGAATTTCCCTGAATGGGTCATCCAAGACCTCTACCTTCCCAGAAACAATAGCTCTCTGTACATAAAATACAATTTTTAAACCTAAGAAAGAAAGAGAATGGGAGCACTAAGGATTAAAAAAAAAAAGACATTTCCTTACTAAGGAGAGTTAAGAAATTTGCCCCCTAAATGGGAAAGAGTTAGACTTGAATTTTAATCAGTGTAACTGTTCTCTTTTTCTGGTACACACATAGCTAAGAGAATCTCTCCTGGAGTTAGATCATACTGTTTTTTTTTTTGCATAGCAAGCAAGAATTCATTTATTTTCTGAGTCACTTATAAGAAGGCATTTTCTTCTAGGTCCAATAAGGATGAAGCACAGTCTAGCGACCAGAGCATGAGATGTAAGGACTAGCATCTAACAACTTTTCTCAAGTAACTGGGTTAGTTACAAGTCATCAGTGTCTCAAGTTTGACTGAAGATGACAGTTCAGCCGAAGAATACCAAGAGGATTAGCATCTATTCGAGTGTTGAATAAGACACTTGGAATTTATGAAGCCATATTAACTGTAGAAGAGAAAAATCTGCCTTACCTGATCAGCCCAGCCCTCTGTCTTGCAGTTACTGTGATCAAATTCCTTCAAAGGCACTTTGGAGTGAACGAGGCCGATGTGGGTCTGAAGCTTGTGTTTGACAGCTTTGATGTCCTAGTGAGGGAAGAAAGAAATGGTCAGCACAATCAACGCAATGGTCAGCACACACAAGGGCAACACCGAACTTGTTCTCAGTAGGAAATAAACTCTATCATAGATACCAGCCCTTTCTGAATGTCGATTAGCAGAAGCAAAATACCAAACTGTATGTTTGTGAAAGTAAGAGAAGGGAACAGAAATCCTACCTTGAGTCCAGTCCCAGAGATATCTAAGCAGTTGAGTTTTCTAAAAGAAAAGAGGTATCCAATTCCTGCATCTGTTATCTCAGGGTTACCTAGATGTCAAAAACATAGGTGGTATTCTGTTACAGTTATAAGTATTGTTAAAATGCCAATAATAAGCTCAAGAAAAAAGGCCAAACAATGATAAAATATAAAATATTGAGAGAACAAACTTTTCAGAGTAAATTAAATATGGGAATCTATCTTTCCTATGAAGAGTCACACGAGATGATCCTTAAGATCTTTTATAGCTCTAAACTTCTAGGAGTTGGGGTTTAGCAGAGAAATTAGTGAACCAGATAGCTACTCCAAAGGGTTTAATTTGGAACCACATAAAAACAGCATATTCAAAACATGTATATTAAACATGTATATACACAGGTATATTAGACTTTGTTCATAGCCACTTCACCTCCAAAGTAAAAGATTTTAATAAGATTTTCAAGAATACTTAGACACAAAGACTATCACTGTCTTATTAACCTGCATTAAAAAAATATATTTATTTTTGGCTGTGCTGGGTCTTTGTTTTTGTGCTGGGTAGCACGGGTTTTTCTCCAGTTGTGGCGAGGTGGGGCTACTCTCTAGTCACAGTGTGCTGGCTGCCCGATGCGCTGGCTTCTCTTGCTGTGGAGCACAGGTTCTGGGGCATGCAGGCTTCAGCAACTGTGGTACACGGGCTCAGTAGCTGTAGCCACTGGGCTCCAGAGCACAGGCTCAATAACTGCGGCACATGGGCTTAGATGCTCAGCGGTACCTGAGATCTCACAAACCCGTATCTCCTGCATTGGCAGGTGGATTCTTTACCACTGAGCCACCAGGGAAGCCCTGCATTTTTTAAAAACAATCCTTTCTCACACTGAATCTTCTCATATCAGAGAGAAGTGCATTTACCACTGGGTCCTCAAGAGCATGAGCACAGTGCTGGCACATTGCAGACACTCAAAAAAAAAATCTGCTAAATGAATATACTTCCCGGGGAGGAAGGGAGGGCGTTTTTGTCTTCATCTTACAGAAGCCAAAACCAAGGCTCAGAGAGTTTAAATAACTTGCCCAAGGGCACACAGTAGCGGAGCAAGGAGTGTCCTCTGACCTCAAACACCTGCTTTCGCTACTCTTTTTTTTTTTTTTTTCGTTACTCTTTTGACACTAACCATCCTGCCACATATTCAATACATGCTCAGTTAAATCATAACTCATCTTATAATCTTTCCACTACTGGGGTCAGTATCTGGTTCATCTTGAGTAAGCACCAAAATTGTGAATTTATCCAGATCTTTACCAAGAAATTATTGATAAAAATGACCTAGCTGACAGACACTATCAATCAGCAACTCAAAAATAAGTAAAAATGAGTCACATGTCCTCTGCGCTGTGAATATACAGTGAATATGACCTCTCTGCAGAGAATAAGCAGCATGAGTGAATCCTTAAGGGTTTTTACTGCCCTACAGAGTGGAACCATGGCAGGAAAGGTATCTGGCTAGGAGATAACCGTCTCCGGCTTTAGTCCTGCTCTGCCACTAACTTGCTAGGGCACCTAAGAATCACCCCTCAATTTTATCAGCTCTCAGACAAAGGGGAAGAACTAGTTGATTTCTAAGTCCATTCTTCCAATATTAATCATCTATAACTTCTAACAGAACTTACAAGATAAATCTAATAACGACAGATTTTCAAGGCCTCTCTTCATCACTCGAACTGGTGCCGTCATTTTCCGCACCCCGGCATCAGATAAACAATTATCCTTCAGGCGGAGTTGAGTTACACTAGGAAACAAAGTCCATGAGTAAATTACTTAAAGAGCGTTTGAAAAAACCCAGTTATGAGAACATTTTCATAAATTTCATTTAAAAATGTATCTTCTAACCCTTGTTATTTCACACTTAATGCATTTAACAGAATTAAAGATCCTTTGATGCTGTTTCAGTTACTGTGTGAGGGTTGAGACCAAAGAAGCATGTAGTACTAGCCTCAGATGGTAGAGGGCACCATGGTGGAATGAGGTAAGCAGGGACTTCATTAGGATAAATACACTTGTTTCACACAAAAACTGCATTCTTGACAAATGTGTCAAAAACATTCTAAGTGTTGGGACAGTCTGCTAAAGAACTCCTATGAGAATCCTCCATATAAAGCACAATTCTTTCATTCTAATATTTTATAAATCCAATTTTCAGAATGGATTTATAAGGTATAGCCATCAGATCAGATCAGATCAGATCAGTCGCTCAGTCGTGTCCGACTCTTTGCGACCCCATGAACTGCAGCACGCCAGGCCTCCCTGTCCATCACCAACTCCTGGAGTTCACTCCAACTCACGTCCATCGAGTCAGTGATGCCATCCAGCCATCTCATCCTCTGTTGTCCCCTTCTCCTCCTGCCCCCAATCCCTCCCAGCATCAGAGTCTTTTCCAATGAGTCAACTCTTTGCATGAGGTGGCCAAAGTACTGGAGTTTCAGCTTTAGCATCATTCCTTCCAAAGAAATCCCAGGGCTGATCTCCTTCAGAATGGACTGGTTGGATAGCCATAAGGCGATCCATTCAGCTAACCTGTAACTGGTGTTTTAATGTGCTCCACTGTCCCACATGCAAGAAATCGGAACTTTTATCAACCTCACATAAAAATACCTTTCTACAGGGCAGTATGTCGGTGTCACTTCCTAGGCAGGCCTGAGGGAAAAGACTAGACTCAGGTTTGTAGTGCTTTTGTCCTTCTGGGTATTTATGAAACCATAAAGGAATCCATCTGGCCTTCTCTTTGCAAGCCAGACTGAGATCAGTCGGACTATTTATGAAGGGTGTGAACTGGGTGATTTCTTTAAATTATGGTTCTTGAAAATAATTTCTATGGCTGTCTTTTACTAGTTCACTTTTTAAATGATTTACAGCTCAATGACAGTTAAAATAGAAAATGATAATGATTGCAAAAATTATATAACTTCTCATCTCTTGCTAGAATGAATCAGGGCAAAATCATTTTTCAACCCAGGTAGTGTCAAGTACTGCATGTCGAAATAAATTTTATTTAGATAAAAGAACCTACTGACTTACTTTCCTTACCTGTCCAATCAACATTGCTTGTATCAAGTAAATGGAGACTGAAAATATTTTAGAAAAAAAAGTTAGCAAACACACACAGGACTGGGAAGTAATTAACATCCTTCCCACTGGATCACCCTTTAAAAAACAAAACAATTCATTTACAAATGGTGGTAGGTCAATACCTAGACAGGGCCTCATTGGTGAGATGTTCTAGAAGTTCATGCTCATCTCCAAGCTTGCAACAGGAAAGATCCAGACAGGTCAGCTCCCGGAAAGACTTAATCTCCTCGAGTTTTTCTGAAATCACCAGGTATCTGTAGGGCATGGACAGCAATCAACAGCTTTTCTTTTCCTTCTTTTAAAACATCACCAAATGAGGCTTTGTAATACATCAACATTCCATCAGGACAAGATACAACGTAATAAGCAGACTTTACTGATTACTATGTAGGCACAGGTTATAAAAACTTTAAATTTTAAATATATAAAAACATACAAGCAAAGGCAAGACACAAGAGAAAATATCTGCTTTGTTAGAAGTCAGACCTTGGGGTCAGTGTTGGGAGTTTTTCAGAGAATTTCCAAACTTCAGGATACTCATAATTTTAATCACTCATTCTTTTAAGGTTGCTTTTTACTTAATGCTAAATATCTAGTGCTTTGAAAACTGGAACAGGCCAAGAATTCTGGATTCTAACCTGTACATGCCCAACAACATACCACATCAAAGATTTATTTGTCACATCAGGTTTTATCTTTCCTACTTGTTTGGGTAGTTGCCCACTCCCCGGTGCCACAGTTAGCCTGCTAACTTTATTCCAAAGTTATGTGCAGCATGACTACGACAAGGACTCATTCCAAACTAGACGGTTATTAAGACAAACCTGTGAGCACGGACACTTTAATTACACTGGGCACGAGGCCAGACTGCTATCATGGAGTATCAGAAGGCCTCTGGAGAGGAAGAGATTAAAAAGACACTGCTGTGGTCTCCACCCTGCTTTCTAGTTGTCCATCTATTTCATATGAGGTCAGCAAGAAAAAATGAAAAGGGATTAGAAGTGACAGGAAACAGGAGAGGAGCCTAAAAAAAAAACAGAGAAAGGGAAACGCCTGTGGCAAGAGCATGCCTTTCTCATCCATTTTCCTCATAGACGTCTAGAAGTTTTCATAGTGAGATGGTTCACTAGGATCAGTGGGCTTATATTTAAAAGTGTTCACATTTCTCTTCTGTCACCAGGATCATAATTATCAAAAAGAGCACTGAATAATCCAAGGACAAGAAGGGCGTCAGATCTATTTTCTGCCTACTTCCAATCAGAATAAGATACATTGAAGCTCATCACTGGCCTGACTGCTGGGTACAGATGGCCTGGGGCATTGATACCCCCTCTAAGCTGCCTGGTGACCAAGCTCAGCTGGGTACACAAATGAGCCTTATTTACTCAGACATATTTTAATTACACTGTAAATAAAGCTCCTGTTTTCCATCTTCCAATCATAGAGTTGAAGTGGGTTAATGGGGATTTGGGGGATTAATGGCAATTAGAGAAAGGAAAACACACATCCTTTGGTCAATTAACTAAAAGATTTTTAGGAACTGTGAGACATGGGTTCTCTGGGAAGGCACAATGATGTATAACATGATTCACAAACATTACAAAAATCAAGACGAAGAAACGAAACGTGCAAAGCCACAGACACTAGATGCTTATCTAGGACACAAATGAAGTTCTAGGGTCTTGCTGAAAATTAATCTTCCAACTTTCCCTTCAAAAAGTTCTGAAGAATATAATGGAGAAGCAACAGAACGAACACATTTTAGTGTCAGACGTGAGTTTGGATTTCAGCAAGGCTAATGTCAGACTTTATTTTTGGGGGCTTCAAAATCACTGCAGATGGTGACTGCAGCCATGAAATTAAAAGACGCTTACTCCTTGGAAGGAAAGTTATGACCAACCTAGATAGCATATTGAAAAGCAGAGACATTACTTTGCCGACAAAGGTTCGTCTAGTCAAGGCTATGGTTTTTCCATCCATACGTCACATCCAGTCATGTATGGATGTGAGAGTTGGACTGTGAAGAAAGCTGAGCACCGAAGAATTGATGCTTTTGAACTGTGGTGCTGGAGAAGACTCTTGAGAGTCCCTTGGACTGCAAGGAGATCCAACCAGTCCATTCTGAAGGAGATCAGCCCTGGGATTTCTTTGGAAGGAATGATGCTAAAGCTGAAACTCCAGTTTTACTTTGGCCACCTCATGCGAAGAGTTGACTCAATGGAAAAGACTTTGATGCTGGGAGGGATTGGGGGCAGGAGGAGAAGGGGACGGCAGAGGATGAGATGGCTGGATGGCATCACTGACTCGATGGACGTGAGTCTGAGTGAACTCCGGGAGTTGGTGATGGACAGGGAGGCCTGGCGTGCTGCAATTCATGGGGTTGCAAGGAGTCGGACGCGACTGAACTGAATTACTTGTATGATTGTAAGAAAGTTATTTAACCTCTGCAAGTCTCAATTTCTCCAGCTAGAAAATGGAGCTGATGATTATTTTAAGGATTATTAAGAAAATTAGAAAAAAAAAGTTTCAAAAGTAAACAGCATCTTATAGGCCCTCATTAAATGGTATGTGTGCTTGTACTAAGTCATGTATGACTCTGTGAGGCTATGCACTGTAGCCTGCCAGGTTTTTCTGTCCAGGGGATTTCCCAAGCAATAATGCTGGAGTGGGTTGCCATTTCCCCCTCCAGGGGGTCTTCCCTACCTGGGTCGAGCCCGAGTTGCCAGCACCTCCTGCATTGGCAGGCACATTCTTTATCACCGAGGCACCTGGGAGGCCCCATTAAATGGTAATAGCTATTACTTCAGTCACAAAGGGTGATATTTTAAGGAAAACATACTTGCCTCCTGTGACCGTCAATGGGATTAAAAATCAGAGGGAAGAGACGGTTTTACAGGTTGAAACATATAGACAGTTTTCTCCTTTTGGCAGGCAGCTGTGACCCAACCCCAAACAGCAAGTGCCTGCACTAAACCAATTACCTTATTTTTCAATTCTGGTAAAACCTTTGTTGCTGCAGCTTCAGCTGGGAATTGCAAATGCAAACCCAAATCTCCTGCCCTCTTCCTATTTCCCTTCAGGGATTCAAAAGGAGAAGGCAAGTTTTCAATCACAACTGAAAATCCTACCCCTATATTTGGATAAGACAGCACTGTCTGATTACTTATTTGGAATCGTTGCAATAAAATGAGTCAAGAGATTGTTAAAAATGTTTCTTATATTTTTCTGATTATAAGGAAAACATTCCTTGGAAAAAAACTAAAATCTAGAAAATTATAAGGAAAATTAAAACCAATTTCAATTCCATTATCTAAATTACATTTCAGTGGGCTTCCCTCTTTTCCCCGCTATATATGCAATGCATATAAAATTTTCTGTTTTTTCACAAACAAAATTGGGATCATATATGTAATTTTAATTATTCTTTTTCATTTGTTATATAATGAACAATTTACCACATCATTTTAAATGATCTTTGGATATTATCTTAACAGTTACACGATTACTTAGTTTCCTCTTGTTGGATATTCAGCTTCCAGGTTTACATTATTACAACTAGTACTACATTGAACACCCTTACGTAAAGTATTTGTTCTCATATTTGATGATCACATTAGAAATTAGAACAGACTCTTGATACAATGATACAGATGATTTTAAACAAATGATACAGATATTTTTAAGGCTTTTGCTACATACTGCCAAGTTGCTTTCCAGAAATGCTACATTATGTGCTCATTAAATGTGAATGAAAGTGCTATTCTCATCCAATTTGACCAGTGGAACAGTATGCAGACATCACATGGGATAAAAAGCATTTTCCCCATTGTAAGGATTACCTAAGCTATAATGGTAAATGGAGGAAAAAGCAGAATACAAGTTATAGAGTATATTCACAAATGTACAAAGATACATTATTTGAAATGATTACCATGAAGGATCTCCAGTATTCTTGCCTGGGAAATTCCAGAGAGAGAGGAGCCTGGCAAGCTACAGTCCCATGGGACTGCAAAGAGTCTGACATGACTTAGCAACTAAACCACCATCACCATGAATGATGGAACTATAAACTTTATTAAACAGTTTTATGTTTCTCAAATAGTATGTATTCGCCTTTATAAAATAATTTTAGAACAATATTTATATCATAACTATTTTTCATTGTTCTAATTTTTCCACAATGAACATAAATAACTTGGAATAAAAAATGAAGGAGTAAAATGTACTTTTTCCCTTCTTTTTATCATATGCCTCTTGGTTCATTCAGTTCAGTTCCTTAGTCATGTCCGACTCTTTGTGACCCCATGAACTGCAGCACACCAGGCCTCCCTGTCCATCACCAACTCCCGGAGTTCACCAAAACTCATGTCCATTGAGTCAGTGATGCCATCCAACCATCTCATTCTCTGTCGTCCCCTTCTCCTGCTGCCCTCAATCTTTCTCAGCATCAGGTGGCCAAAGTACTGGAGTCTCAGCTTCAACATCAGTCCTTCCAATGAATATTTAGGGCTGATCTCCTTTAGGATGGACTGGTTGGATCACTTTGCAGTCCAAGGGACTCTCAAGAGTCTTCTCCAACACCACAGCTCAAAAGCATCAATTCTTCGGTGCTCAGCTTTCTTCACAGTCCAACTCTCACATCCATACATGACCACTGGAAAAACCATATAGCCTTGACTAGACGGACCTTTGGACAAAGCAATGTCTCTGCTTTTTAATACACTGTCTAGGTTGGTAATAACTTTCCTTCCAAGGAGTAAACGTCTTTTAATTTCATGGCTGCAATCACCATCTGCAGTGATTTTGGAGCCCAAAAAAATAAAGTCTGACACTGTTTCCCCATCTAATTGCCATGAAGTGATGGGACCAGATGCCTTGATCTTGGTTTTCTGAGTGTTGAGGTTTAAGCCAACTTTTTCACCCTCCTCTTTCACTTTCATCAAGAGGCTCTTTAGTTCTTCTTCACTTTCTACCATAAGGGTGGTGTCATCTGCATATCTGAGGTTATTGATATTTCTCCCGGCAATCTTGATTCCACCTTGTGCTTCTTCCAGCCCAGCGTTTCTCATGATGTACTCTGCATATAAGTTAAATAAGCAGGGGGACAATACACAGCCTTGAAGTACTCCTTTTCCTATTTGGAACCAGTCTGTTGTTCCATGTCCAGTTCTAACTGTTGCTTCCTGACCTGCATACAAATTTCTCAAGAGGCAGGTCAGCTGGTCTTGTATTGGCATCTCTTTCAGAATTTTCCAGTTTATTGTGGTCCACAGTTGAAGGCTTTGGCATAGTTAATAAAGCAGAAATAGATGTTTTTCTGGAACTCTCTTGCTTTTTTGATGATCCAGTGATGTTGGCAATTTGATCTCTGGTTCCTCTGCCTTTTCTAAATCCAGCTTGAACATCTGGAAGTTCATGGTTCATGTATTGCTGAAGCCTGGCTTGGAGAATTTTGAGCATTACTTTACTAGCGTGTGAGATGAGTGCAATTGTGTGGTAGTGTGAGCATTCTTTGGCATTGCCTTTCTTTGGGACTGGAATGAAAACTGACCTTTTCCAGTCCTGTGGCCACTGCTGAGTTTTCCAAATTTGTTGACATATTGAGTGCAGCACTTTCACAGCATCATCTTTCAGGATTTGAAATAGCTCAACTGGATTCCATCACTTCCAGTAGCTTTGTTTGTAGTGATGCTTCCTAAGGCCCACTTGACTTCGCATTCCAGGATGTCTGGCTCTAGGTGAGTGATCACATCATCGTGATTATCTGGGTCGTGAAGATCTTTTTTGTACAGTTCTTCTGTGTATTCTTGCCACCTCTTCTTAGTATCTTCTGCTTCTGTTAGGTCCGTACCATTTCTGTCCTTTATTGAGCTCATCTTTGCATGAAATGTTCCCTTGATTTCTCTAATTCTCTTGAAGAGATCTCTAGTCTTTCCCATTCTATTGTTTCCTCTATTTCTTTGCACTGATCGCTTTTGGTTAGCCTTGTTTTAATGGTCATATTGATTGTGCATCTTAAAAGTAAGCTGCCTTTCACATTTTGAATGACAAAAATTCACATAACGGTATACTATACGGCTATTTTAAAAATCTACACAGATTTTTGGCAAATAATTTTGAAAATATGTGAAAGAGCAAAGTGCTTAATAGTGTGAGCACTATGTTGCATTTGTATAACGAAGAGGAGAGCTATATATGCATGGGTATGTACAGAGTATTTCTGGAATTATGTAAAGAAAACTGGTAACAGTAGTTGCCTCTGGGAAAGAGCAAAGGAGAGAGATGGAAGGAAGGCTTATGTTTCACCTTACACCCTTTTGTGTTTGTGTTTAAGTCCTTTTCTGTGTAATTTTTTTCAAGGTTTTCTTTTTAATTAGTAGATGCCTTGAAAGTTATTTTACATGATAGTGGTATAAGAAATTTAAATAAGTCAATAAAAGTGTATGAGCAAAGGCAATCATAAGAGAAAACACATGCTTTGTTAGAAAATAGATGGTGGTTCTCGTGTTGGGACCTTATTGAAAATTTCTAAACTTTAAGATACTTGAAATTTTAGTCACCTCTTCTTCGAAAGCTGCTTTTTATCTAATGTTCAATATCTAATAGTCTGAAAACTGGAACGGAGAGGAGAATTCTGGGTACTAATCTTCACATCCCCGAGAGTATACCAAGAGATATCTGGCAGATCACACCTTGTCTTTCCTATTTTCTCCTACTAGAAAAGTTGGTAGATGAGTATTTTCTATCTAATGAAAGAGCTGTGGCAATCAACTAATCCTTATAAAGTGTTTTCAAAATAAATAAATTAAAAAACAAAAACACTAACAAAAACAAAATAAAGCTAAGTGCTATCTGGGAGGGTGAGGGAAGGGAGAAAGACAATGATTTTTCTCAAAATGGCCTACCACTTCATGTTTGAAAATTCTAAACTCAAGTGCTGTTTGATGGGGGGAGCCCCCAAGCCCACTAAGTCCCAGAACCTGACAGAATCAACACACCCAACAAAACGCTCACTATCATAATCAGAACACCCACCTGTTTCGCAAACACAAGGAGCAAAGCACCAGACTTCCATAGGCCTCAGTGAACTTCTGTAAAGCCCTCAGCCCCGCACCGGGCTCTGTGAATTTCTGTCTGGCTTCAGCAGCAGAGAACAGCTTTTCAGCAATCTGCTCAGGAAAGCCGATAAGGGAATCAATGTGGTCAACATTGTCAGAGATGAAGCCCAGGACAAGGCTGAAGAGGGATTTGGCAGAGTACCGAAGATTTCCCTCCCGGGTGTATGTGAAGATGAAATGATCAGTCTTCTCTTTCTGTGCAGTGTCATCTTCCCTGTTCATGCAAAGCTCCACAGAAAAGCCTTTGGGAAACAGTCTAAAAGGCCTTGGCTTCTGCAGGCTACTCCTAACATCATCCAAGGCCAGATTGACCATGTGCAGTTGCCCATTTTCTCGCACGTAGATGGGCCCTGAGTCCAGATGGTTTTCTGAGTTGAGGTAGTACGACATTGCCTTGGTTGTGACTGTAAAAGCAAGGTACAAGGGAAGAAAACCCAATTAAAATGCCATTTGTAAAATGTAACTTCACCATGCTGTGCCCAGAGCTTTATGAGCCTACCAGGCAGGCCCTCTGGCTGCTCTGGTGAATCAAAGCTTACCAGTTGCCTGTGAACCCTGGCACTGGAGGCTGCATCTGTTACCTTGACCTGGAAAGCCCGTTCCTGCTCTTCCCTTTCTTGTCTGTCTGGTGAAGTCCTATTCATCTTTCAAAAACCAGCTCAAATCTCATTTCTAAAATTCACTCTAGGGTCTCCCTGTTGGTTCAGTGGTCAAGAAACCACCTGCTGATGCAGGGGGCATGGTTTCAATCCCTGGTCTAGAAGATTCCACATGCCTCAGGGCAACTCACCCATGTACTGCAACTACTGATCCCACTTATCCTACAGTCCATGCTTCTCAAGGGAGAAGCCACCACAGTGAGAGGCCTGAGCACCACAATGAGAGAGCAGCCCTGGCTCGCCACAACTAGAGTAAAGTTCACTGAGCAACGAAGACCCAGCACAGCCAAAACTAAATAAGTAAATAAATAAATAAAGTTCACTCTAAGAGAGTTATCATAGAAGTGGAAGACAGTCACTGGCAAGGAAAGTCATGGTAGCACAGCAGACAGTAGCAAAACAACTGAGAATAATCCCAGTGTCCAACGAGGGTGTTATTACAGAAATGTTACATGCACACCACGGAATGTTACACGTCCATCAAAATGATACAATTTTTATTGACTTGCAAGTTATAAATATTAATAGTAACATGTAGAATTTACTATTTGTATTTTAAAATATGTTTTCACACAGAACAAAGGCTAGAAACTAATAACTCCCTTCCTTGTTACCCTGGCACCTTCCACACGTTTATTACGCTTGGCTCGCATTTCTGCTAATTTATTTCTAGGCGTGTCCTGCTGATTTGAGCTCCTTGAGAGCAGCGATCATGTTTAATTCATTCACCCTAACACAGTGCTTTGGCATGTAGTAGTCCCTGAGCAGACAGTCATGGAACTAAAGTTTACTCTTTTACAAAACTTTACACAGAACACAAGGAACACATTTTTTTTTTTTTTGTATCCACAAACAAAGACCTCCATCACAAGACCTAACTAAAATCTATTAAGCTGAGATGCTAGATCCAAGGGCTAGAATAGTTAGCTCTCATTCCTTAATTTCTTCAGTTAACTGGCACTGCTGAGGTAAGGCAAAATATCAAAAACAGCAGGATATTTATGCAATCATGTGGATGACATTTTATGCCCAAGTACTAATTGGAATAAATATTTGCTTTCCTGAGGAACGGTGAGATTTCAAAGTATTTGAGAAATTGCCATGCTAGATAAAATGAAGTATGATTATCACTGTTACAATTTTTAGGTAAAATTTAATATAATACAGGTCAAATAGCTGCTATTATCTCTAAAAGACAGATTGACTTTTAGAGTGAACCAACCCAGCTTTGTCTGCATTAATGCAGGGCTAGAATGTAGCTCTGAATTCACCCACTTAAAAGTGTCAATCAATCAAGTCAGTGATCAAAAATGCTGACGCTGGTAAGATAAACAGTGATCCTGTTGCAGGCATCAGTATGATCCATGTTTCTCCAGAGGATAATTATGTGTGTAAAAGTACACCAGAAAAGAGGGCCCTGCCACGCCACGCCCAAGAGCTCATTCTTTCCTGCTCATCTTATGCTTTATTCTCTGGCCAAGCCATACTACCCAGGTTAAGTTGGCTGTGTTCTCTCGTCCCAGTGGCCTTTGTACATCCTGCTCCCTTTGGCTGGAACATCCTTCTCAGCTGCCCTGACCTAGCTGATTCCTGGTTCTCACTAACAGCTAGCTCAACCTCACCCCTCTCCTGGGAAGACTTCCTAACCCCTGCCCTAGTGCACGTCTCTCTGGTTTTTCCAGAGCACCAAGGTCTGTCTCTTTCTATACAGCACTTAGCACTGTGTACTGTCTGTTCACTTGTTAATATTTCCAAAGTTGTGAGCTCTTTGAGGGCAAGGCACTTGTTGGATTCATCTCTCTTTTTTCAGGCCAACACAATGCCTAGCTTGAGTAAGCCCTCAGTAGATATTTGCTGAACCAAACGAGAGGAAGAGACCTCAGAAGAACAGACTTAGGGCTCTGAGCTGCAGGGCCTGCTGATACTGTTGCTAGGAGCCAGCTCCTCTTCCAGGCAACAGCTGCAGGCTCCTCCCCCAACTTGCCAGACCCTTTTGCAGGTGGTAGAAGCAAAGAGCATGATGGGAGTATATTGTTACTGGTACTACCAGGGAGGGGGGAAAAAAAGAATCTAAAAAACAGAAGAAAAAAAAAAATCCTGTCACAGTGCCAACTCTCATAACCCATATTCTTGCCAGTATTCAGTGCCTCTGCTAAGGTGATAATTTTACTTATTCTAAGCTTTTCTTCTAGGGGTAAGCATGTGGTTCCTTCAATCTCAGAGAGTTTAATTCTGATGAGGAGACAAAGCAGATCCCCTTTGGTCTTCTCCTCTGGACTTGAACATTCATAGTCCTTCTCTACCTGTAGACCTGGAAGTAGATACCAGGCATAGCCCCACGTAAGAATGAACTGATTTTAAAAGTGGAAAGACAAATTCTATGGAAGTTAACACAAGGAATCAGCACACTATAAAACCCCTGGCAATGAAACAGGGTCTGCTCATATGTAGCAACCCTAGCCATCACTCCTAATAGTGCCGCCCATAGATTCTAGGGTAAAACAAACCGATGAATGGAGGACCACTTCCGGCGAAAATCAGAAAACTGATTCCATCCAGCAGAGGGCACAAGAAGTCGGGGACCAAAGTGAAGATGCTAACCCAGACTGCCAAAAATCCCAGCAGCTTCTGCTTCCACGGATTTTTTTTTTTCTTTTTTTCTTTTTTGGACCTTAGTTCCCTGATCAGGGACTGAACCCAATGCGCCCCTGCATTGGGAGTGCAGAGTCTTAACCACTGGACTGTCAGGGAAGTCTCACATGAATCATTTTCAAAACAGACATAGTTCTGGCTATATTTTACCTTTACTTTTTTACTTAAATTACTCATGAAATGCTAGTTCTCTTTCTAAATGATGAAAAAATCAAATAATTCCTGAAGAGTAAAACCTACATCATTTGTCCAGAGATGCCAAGGGCTCTCTGTTCTTCAACTATGGTACCTAAGGAACGGACCATGATCAGGAAATTCCAGGGACCTTTGATTTTTACTACTAAATTTGTGCATCTTGCTCCCAACAAGGAGCAAGCTTCCTAAGAGTTTCTGAGGTACCATAAAATGATCTAAGAATTATATTAATGTTTAAGCCTTTCAAAGTTAAGAACTGTAAAGGCAAGAAAATTCCAAAGTTTCTGTAACTTGGCTCTGCTTGTTCCTGGCTATTATACAGAGTGGTCTATTATAAGGGACAGAGTCTATTATCAGGAGACAGAGCCTGTTCTGTATCATGGCAAAAATCCTACACGAACTGGAAAATTAATTAGTATGTGAAAGAATAACAATGTTCAGTGAAGGTCTGTATTAGCTATATTTCATATTAGAGCAACAGAATAACAAGGTAGCCTCTGATAGTTTTCCAGCCTGTCTCTGGAGAGGTGGTTTTGTAACCCATAAAATCTCATAGAAAACTATTACAATAGTACATGTTCTAGTATTTGGTCACCACAAATGAGCCATGAACATGTCATTTCATCAAATGAATAAAACGTAGCCTTACTACATTAAAAATTCAGTTCTCTATTGCCTCTTCGAATAAGAGGCAAGATAAAATAAGTGATGACTAAACATGGCTTTTTAGAACTTGAAGCCAGTTCACCAAGCAAGAACCATGACTATCCAGTAGAGGGGACTGGAAAGATGGAGTCAGGGAAGCAGACTACAGGAGACAATTAAAATTGTGAGCTGAGCCTACAGTTATGCAATTTGAAAAGAAAAAGAAGAAAACACCTAATTTTAGTAGGTAAAGTAAGACAGCAATCTCTCAGTAATAATAAGCCATAGTAAGACTATGATGATAATAATAGTGGGTGTGATAGCTCCCACTGAGTTGCCAAGCACTGTTAGGTACTATATTAAATGCAGTTCTCAACAATCCTATGACGTAAGGTTCGCCATTTAATAAAGGGGCTCAGAGACTAAAGTAACTTACTTAAGAAACAGAACTAGTAAGTGGCAGGGCCAGAATTCAATCTCAAAGCTGTATCACTCCAAAAGCTCAAGCTCTTTTCACTGCATGATGCTGTCTCTCAAGAATAAAAATATGACATCAGCTTTAAGGATAAAAAAAAAATGTTAAAAATTAATCTCACCCACCTGTTTGAGCCCTCTGGTATTCACTGACTCAAGCTGGGGAGGGGGGGTGAGAGAGGGCAGAGATAAAAACAAAACAGTGGACATCTGAGAAAAGAGTTGGTGGGAACTGAGCCAGGACAATAGCTACACTGAGGCTTTCCCTCTTTCCTCTGCCAGGGCAGAAATTACCCATATCCACACACCAGGAAAACATCTGTCACTCCATGGCCTTCATCCCAAGGCTGCAGACACCCTCGGTTTACTTGAAAATGCAGTATTCTTAAGCAAATGTCTAACATAAAAACATGAACGGAAACTAGTTCCAAACCACCAATAACCAAGTAACAATCTTAGGTTTATTGTTCTGGATCACCACCATTATTCAATTCTCAATTCATTTCTTTTGTTTTATAACTTGCACTTGCCTACCTGCCTTCTCTCCCATACCTAGCTCCTTATTTGCCTCTTAGGAGAGGCCAATCTCTCCTACATCCTGACATCTGACAGTTTTTCTACCGGCCAACTGTAGAGCTTCTCACACAAAATCCACTCTCTGCACCAAAAATCCTAATCCTCTCCTTTCACCCACTCCCAACTCCCCTGCCCTCAACTCTCAAACCTCACGCCCTTCCAATCTTTCCATGATCCTTCTGAATGTGGCTCCCGGTGGCCCAGATCCAATCACACCTTCACCTGGCTCTCCCTCCTCCCACCGCACCATTCCACCCCCACCCTCCCTAACCCCCTGCACTCTTTCTCTGTCCTTTATCACGTAGTCTTCCCTTCCTCCCACTCTCTGAGATTCCCTCTCCTGGGACTCCAAACTCTCCATCTTTTCCCTCCTCTTCTGCCCTCAACCTTCAAAATCTCCTTCCTTCATGACTCAATGTCCAACTTCACAGTCCACAGCCCCAACTTTTCTCCCCTGCCCCCAAACCCCACCCTCTCTCTTATTCTAATCCTAGATCCTTTACTCCTAGCACTCCTCAAATCCCCTTCCCTCTCCCCCTCCCCAGTACTGCAATTCTCCATTTCTGTCTAAATTCCCATGCGTGACCCTCCCCAAGTGCACCCAAGCTAATCCTGCTCCCTCTTCCCACCCAGGCCCCGAACGAACCTCAATTCTCACCCGCCCCATACCCTAGCCCAGCATCAACTCCACCCATAAACCCATCTCTGACACCCCTAGATCCTCACCCTCACATCATTCACCCAACCACACCCCAGCCCCGACCCTCTCGGTCTTCCCCTCCCCTCTCCCACCCCTCCCTCAAACCCCACACCCGCCCCCACTCGCAGCCCCGGGATCCGTGAGCGGCCCAGCCCGCGGCCGCCACCTACCTGTGCCCCTGTCTGGGGCAGCCAGCGGCAGCTCCTCTGTGGCGGCTCCCTCCTCCTGCCGCGCGGCTGAGGCGGGGAAGCGGTTCCGCGCCCCCGGCACAAAGCTAGGGAAGGTGGGACACAGAGTGGGAGGGAGTAAGGAGGGGGCTGGGGGCGACCTGGCGCCGTGAGACCGCGGGGCCGGCGGGGGCGGGCGGGGGGGAAGACTGGGCAGGGGAGGCGCGCCTGCGCGAGACCCGGCATGAGGGGCGGGGTCGGACTTGGAGGCGGGGCCGGGCCCAAGGCCGGCGACCTGAGGACCGAGGGGTCCGAGCTGGAGCTATGAGGACTGCGCGTGCGTGCTCGCGCGAGAGGGTCGCTTGGGTCTCACAGGCCCCAGGGATCTAGCTTTGCTCGGGGAGGGAAGGTTACGCGTGCTCCGACCCTTGTCTAGGGAAAGGCCCTTGCCTAGGGAAAGGCCCTTGCCTACTGAAGGCCCTTGGGCGGGGCTACGGCGCTCAACCCGCGCGGTAAAGAGGACGGGGGCGTGGTCTGGGGGCGGGGCCTGCAGGCGAGGTGGCGCGTAGGAGCCGGGAGTACAGCTGTGCGCGACCGGATTTCGACGGCTAGGCGAAAGGGGGCGGAGCTGGGGCGTGGCTGGGGGCGGCACGCAGCGCAGGGTGGGGCGGGGGCGGGCGGAGCCTGTGGGGCGGGGTGGGGCGAAGAGCCAGGAATAGGATTGCTTGCCAGGAGGCCTGCGGAGAGGGGGGAGGGGCGGGGCTGTAGGGAGATCCCGACTCCCCGCGTTCCGCGAGCTCGGAGCTAACCGGAAACTGAGGCGAGCGGGGCTGTGCGGCCAGCCCTGGGGGAGGTGGGATCCTGGCTGGACGAGGTCGTAGGAGGGGGATGCTGGTGGGGGAGGAAGCGACCGAGCGTGGCCGGTTATTGTGAGGAGACGCGCGGAGAGGAGGCGGAGGACGGCGGGCGGGTGCTGAGGGGACCCGGATGGTGGAAGCCTGACGCAGGTCTGTTCTCTGAGTCCTGGAGACAGCAGTGGCAGCCCACGAAATTTTTGGAAGGCAGAAATAATGTTTTGACCCCCAAAAGGGGAAATCAATTCCGAATCGAAATTAATAAAGGTATCAAGATGTAACCTATCAACTGGAACGTAACCCGTATACTTAAGGGTTGTATTTGCTGTATTAATAGGATATGGGCTCATATATTTTATGTAATTGGGGCCGGGCGTCCAAAAGTATGTGTTTGGAGCTCTTGGAGGTCTTGAAATGGCTTTGAACTGGAGGTGAAAGGGTGGCTAAGTGGCACTAGGTTTAGAGGAGGATAGGCATCAGGGAAGTCCAGGGTCAGGGAATTTTAAAAATGCAAAGGATGGCATCCCAGAGTTCACCGCCTTTAATGAACTGAGGCCCTGAGTGAACACAAATGAATTAAGTACGGCCTCACAGGACGGGGAGTTAGACTACACCCTGAACCTGCATTTTTGGAGTTACGAAGCAGCATATCTGCTGAGTTGTTTTTTGGGGTTCTTTGGGATTGGTTTGCCACTTTCTCGTTAACTACAACAAAAACCTTTAAAGTGAACCCAAATTCTACCACTTCTTGTTATTTGAATAATTCCACCCAACAGAGGAAAAAGGAAGGATATTGGTGGCTATGCTGCTGCTGCTAAGTCGCTTCGGTCGTGTCCAACTCTGTGCGACCCCATAAGACGGCAGCCCAACAGGCTCCTCTGTCCCTGGGATTCTCCAGGCAAGAATACTGGAGTGGATTGCCGTTTCCTTCTCCAGTGCATGAAAGTGAAAAGTGAAAGTGAAGTCGCTCAGTCGTGTCCGACTCTTGGCCACCTCATGGACTGCAGCCTACCAGGCTCTCCGTCCATGGGATTCTCCAGGCAAGAGTACTGGTGTGGGTTGCCATTGCCTTCTCCATTGGTGGCTATAGGAGGTGTGAAATGAGTTCTGTATTAAAGTTTGCTTCCTTCAGACAAGTTAGGTTATAAGAATGTGAGGTTAGAACAGAACTGAACATTTGGAGATTATACTGTCTTCCTTATTCATCTACTACATATACATCAATGCTAGATATATTTCTCTAAAATAACGCTTTTGTAAAGCAGGTTCTCTCCTTGCTTTACAAGTCTCTAACCCCCACGTTGTCACCCACAAATAGACTACCTCAGGATTTTCCCACCTCTACACTATTCACATTTTCAGTCAGATAATTATTTGTTTTAGGGGAGTGTCCTGTGCATTGTTGGGTATTTAGTAGCATCATGAAATGCCCAAATGCTTCTAGATGACAGTAGCATCACCCCCTCCCCCAACTATGGGCATCCCTGGTGGCTCACATGTAAAGAATCTGTCTGCAATGTAAGAGACCAGGGTTCGATTTCTGTGTAGGGAAGATCTCTGGGAAAAGGGAATAGCTACTGACTCCAGTACTCTTGCCTGGAGAATACCATGGACAGAGGAGCCTGGGAGAGTACAGTCCATGGAGTTGCAAATAGTTGGACACAACTGAGTGACTAACACCCAGCCCCCAGTGTGACGGCCAGATTGTCTCCAGAAATGGACAGATGTCCCCTGGGGGGGCTAAATCATCCCCAGTCCAATTGAGAACCACTGGACCACAGGCTACATAAAGCCCACCATCTTTACTTGGCCTTCAAGTTTCCTTATCTACATTTCCTAGAATTTGATTCAGTCTAAAAGAACTCCAGTGCAAGTTTCTTCTAAAGATAATCACTTAGTTGTCTTCTTGGACACTTTAAAGCGTGGAAAAGATTAAAAATCTACTTTGTAGGAAAGTTCTTAAATCTATCATGTCTTCCTTCTTAAAATTCATACTAGAGTGACATTCTAATCCTTTTTCTATTTATGAATATTTGTGGTATTAAAACTTGTAGTCACATTTCTCTCACTAAATTACCTCTCCTTGAAACTATTCTTTGAGCTTTTTCCACATTAACATAGTTTATAGATCATCATGAACTTTTTGTTCTCCTCTGAACAATATCAAGCCTGACAATGTCCTATTTAAATTGTACTATCTAGAACTGAACACAGTATTCTAAATGTGGATCCCACTATTTGCACATAACAAATTATTAGTTTCATGCTTGGCCATCTTCCTTGACTCTGAGCTTAAAGGCCAAAACCAGGTTTTAATAGGCTCTAGTTTCATCCACCTCATTAGAACTGATTCAAATGTATTCTTTTTAATGGCTGAGTAATACTCCATTGTGTATATGTACCATAGCTTTCCTATCCATTCATCTGCTGATGGACATCTAGGTTGCTTCCATGTCCTGTATACGAGACGGCAAAAGAGACACTGATGTATAGAACAGTCTTATGGACTCTGTGGGAGAGGGAGAGGGTGGGAAAATTTGGGAGAATGACATTGAAATATGTATAATATCATGTATGAAACTAGTCGCCAGTCCAGGTTCGATGTACGATACTGGATACTTGGGGCTGGTGCACTGGGACGACCCAGAGGGATGGTATGGGGAGGGAGGAGGGTTCAGGATGGGGACACATGTATACCTGTGGCGGATTCATTTCAATATTTGGCAAAACCAATACAATATTGTAAAGTTTAAAAAAAAAAAAAAGGTTTTAGTTACCATCTTTGTCTTAGGTTTACATAGTCAAAGATTAACTACATTGTATCTTTGCATTACTAGCACAGTGCCTGGCCCTTAGTTGGTTTTCAAAGATTTTAATAGAATATGGTTCCTTCCTTACTCTATTAATAGAATTTGAAGTAACATTCCTTTGCCTTTGAGGGCAGATACAGTACACTCTTGTCTTATAGTGAGTTTGCAATCAACTGATCCTCTACCTTTTATACTTATGGGTGAAAGGTTGGCAAACTTTTTCTCTAATGGGCCAGATAATAAATATTTTAGGTTTTATGAGCCTTATAGTTTGTCACAGCTATTCTCTGTTACTGTAGCACAAAAGTAGCCATAGAGAGTCTATAAATCAATGTGTGTGGCCATTTCCAATAAAACTGTCCATGGACATTGAGCTCTGTGCATTTCATATTTCATATAATTTTCATGTGGCACAAAATATTTTGATTTTGAAAAATATTTTAAAATGTAAAGACCATTCTTAGTTCATGGACCATACAAAAACAGATGTCAGAGTAGACTTGATTGTCAGGCAGTAGTCTGCCAATCCCTGATCAAGACCATTCCTGGTGTGATTGACTTTTTAAAGTCTGAGTATAGGCCTTTACTATTCTTATTATATATCTTATTCATTGCAGTCTATCTTTTTAGCTTGCTCAGATCTCTTTGTGTGCTAATTGTGTCATCTAGCATATTAGCTGACATCCCAGCTTTGTGTCCTCTGCAACATTGATAAACATTTTTTCCATCCTTAATAAAAATGTTGACTGTGATAAGGATAGAGGTCTTCACAATTCATTCTGTTCCATTAATCATTATTCTTTGAGTATAACCGTTCTGAGAAATAAATATCTACCTAAAGTACTGCGTATCATCCATCCATGTTTATTCAGCTAGTCCACAGGGTATCTTGAGGTACCTGGTCTGAGGTTTGTTGACGTGTTCAGAAATATTTCTGATAGGTAGTAACTCTATGAAACAAACAAAAAGAAATATTTAAGTTTGATATAACTTTTGAATTAATGTTACTGTTGCTTTCCAATTTTGCTACTTTCTTGTTTATATTTTCAAAGCCATGCTTTTAATACAATAAAATTTAGTAATTTTAGAATTTTGTTGAAAATTAACATCCAAGTACTTCAATCGTTATTTCCAGGAATTTACCAGATTTCTTGTCCTCAAACTAAGGGTTAACAATGTTCATGCAAACCAGTTCCCTGGTATCAATAGTATTAAAAGCTGTTATAAAATTGGCAAGAAAAAAGGAAAAATAAAAACATATTAGCATATATGCCTTTGACTAATCTTACCACGGTTTTTTAACAGTATCAATACTAGATTTTATCAATAGAATTACAATAGAAAATGAACTTCATGACAATAAACAAAAACTAGGAAGAAATAAATAATTTTGTCAGAATATAAATTTCAAAATTGACTCAAGAAGGTATAGAAAGCCTGAAAAGAACTGTTGAAATAATAGGAAATCTACACACAAACATTAGTAGACTTATAGGATCCAATAACCTAGCAAACAGAAAAATAAGGGAAATTTTCTGACTTCTTGATGTTAGGGATATAGTCTAAATTCCAAATCCAGACATGGACTAAATAACAACAACAAGAACAACTATAGGCAAATTTCACTTAGAAATATATTTGTAAAATTTCTAAAAATACTAGGAAACTAAATCCAACTATGGATAAAAATACTAATATTATACCTTGGCCATGTAGATAGATTTTATGCTTCAAACTGGGGATGCTATAACATTAGAAAATCTTGATTTATCACATTAGCAACATGTACAAACATCTATATGATCACTTTAGTAAATGTTAGAAGAGCATTTGATAAAATTCTGTGTTCATTTGTGTTTAAAAGAAAAAAACTAAAAGAATTTCTATAACCCAATGAACAGTGTCTGACAGAAATCTTAAGTGAGCATCACATTTAATGGTTAAATGTTAGAAATATTCCTTGTATGGTAAAGAATAAGACTTTTAAAAAATAGTTTTTTTTAAGATCACATTTATATAATGAAACCATAAGGTGTCTAAGAGTGAATCTTATAATAAAGATGAAGATATGTTTGTAGGAAACTATATAGTTTAAGGACTTAGAAGAAGGCTTAATGAAAAGATATTCCAGATCCATGTATTTGAAAACTCCTTATCATAAACATGTCTCTTCTCTCCAAATTAGTCTATAATGGAATTGAATCCACAGCAGATTGAATTCAATCTATAATGGATGTAATCCACATCTCAAAAAAAAATTTAATATAATTTAATAAAACTGTTTGTAATAATGTATAAAGGATAGAACCAAAAAACATTTGGTTTTAAATAGGGGAAAATTTAAATAGGGGAATTTACCTGATGAGATACTATGATTTTATTCTATCTTATACTGTCCTTTTACTTTCTTATTTAGAGATTGTCTCTTGAAATGAGTACTTAGTTGTTTTTTTTTTTCTTCAGTCTGATAATACAGTATTTGATTTACTAACATTTAATGGAATAATCTGTGTATTTGTACTTAAATCTGTCTTCTAGTAATTTATTTTCAATTTGTCCCGTCTTTTTTTCTTTTCTGCCTTTCAGATTTATCATATATTTTATGGTATTGCAATTTTTCTTCTCTGTTGACCTCCTTCCTATAACTCTTTATTTTTTTTAGTGGTTGCATTATCCTAATTCTAGGATTATAACATGTATCCTCACCATATTACTCTACTTTGAATTAATAGCATATCACTTCATGTTCAACATTAGAACTTTGCAAAAGTACTTTACAAAAAATACAGCCTCATTTGTCTTTCTCTTTTGTGTTATTATTGTATCTGTTACTTTAATCTGTTAAATTTCTACCGGTCCTTGATATTATTTTTACTTCAGTCAGTAGTCTTTTATTTTTTTGGCCCCACCACACAGCAGTGCAGGATCTTAATAACCCGACACACAGGGATCAAACCTGTGCCCCCTTGGGACTTCCCTGGCAGTCCAGTGGCTAAGACTGTGTGCTTTCAATGTAGGGCATGGCTTTGACTCCTGCTCAAGGAGCTGAGATCCCACATTCTGTGTCATACAGCCAAGAGATTATTTTTAAAAAGGAAAAAGAATGTTTGAAAAAAGCACTGCACCCCCTACAGTGGAAGCATGGAGTCTTAACCACTGGACCACCATGGAAGTCCCCTATTCAGTAGTCTTTTAGAAATTTTAATAATATTCTTTATGTTAAAAATAAATATATTTACCATTTTTAGTTCTCTTCACTCCTTCCCACAGACCCAGAATTCAACTAGGAATCATCAAGTACTTCATTTTATGGGTCTGCGTGTGTGCTAAGTCACTTCAGTTGTGTCCAACTCTTTGCATTGATAACAAATATTTTCAGTTTTTATCTTTATTTTGCTGTTACGTTTAGAGGATATTTTTATTGAATATAAAATTCTTTATTTTTTCATTCGGCACATCAAAGATGTCATTCCATTGTCTTTTGGCTTCCACTGGTAATGATGAGAAGTCAATTTTGATTCTTCTTGTTGTTCTGCTGCATATAAGATGTTTCTTGCTTGACTGCTTTTAATTTTTTCTCTTTCTTTAATTTTCAGCAGTCAACTAAGGTGTGCCTTGGTGGGATCTTCTTTGTATTTATCCAACTTATGGTTCACTGAACTTCCTGGATCTGTGGGTTTATGTCTTTCATAGATTTTGGATATTTTTCAGCTATATCACCTTAAATTATCTGTCTGTATTATCCTCTTTGTCCTTCTCTTCTGGGATTTTAATTACATGTATTGATATTTCCAACTAGTTTGATGTTGTTTCACAGGTATGATGCTCTGTTTTGTTTTCAATTTTCCCCTACTCTATTTCATATTGGATTATTTCTATTGACCTATCTTTTAAAGTTCACTGACCTTTTCTTGTGTCTAATATGATATTAAACCCATCAAGTGTGTTCTTTATTTCAGATATGGTATTTTTTCAGTTCTGGAATTTCCATTGTGTTTCTTTTAATAGTTTACATTTCTCTGCTAATTCCCTTTCTTTTCACCCATTTTGTCCATCTTATCACTGAATTCGCTAGTCGATTTATAATTCCAGCACCTGGGTCATCTGTAGATCTACTTCAAATGACTTTTTTTTTTTTTTGCTAAGTTTTTGTTTTTTAGAAAAGGTTTTATTTTTTAATTTTTATTGAAATATAGTTGATTTACAAAATTATTTTAATCTCAGGTGGATAGCATAGTGGTTCAGTATTTTTATAGATTATAAGTTATAACATAACTCCATTAGAAGTTATTAAAAAATAATGGCCATAATTCCCTGTGCTATTCAAGTGACTTTGTGTGTTTGACACTGTGCTTAAGAACAACAGAAGCAGGTGGGTTTTTTCCCAGAAAGAACACATGTTCTTTGTGTAATAGGGTAAGAGATCACTTCAGTCCAACTAAGGGTTATACTAGGATTCGACCAAGTTGTAGTTTTACTTTGATAGTTTCATCTTACCTCTGATTTCACAAATTCGAGAGTGAGATCAGTTCCTTCCTTCATCAGAGCTTAATCTAAGTACCCAAGACCATAGCAACCTTTTTTTGCTTTTTAGCTCACGCCTAGTTTCCTGTGAAACTCCACTTAGGGGTTGATTTCCTTGATCTTATTTGGAGTTGAGCTGGGTGGGGACTGCGATACTCAGATGCACTTCAACTCTGCTACACATAACAACGTGGGTAAATCTCAGACACATTATGATGAGTGAAAGAAGCCAGGTATAAGTGAATACCAACTGTATGGTTCCATTTACATGAAGTTAAGGCAAAATTTATTGTGTTAGAAATAAGGACCATGCTACCTTTGGGAAGGAGAAAAGGGTAGTGACTAGGAGGGGGCATCAGAAGGGCCTGTCTCAAGTGCTGGTGACACTCTGTTCCTTTATCTGGGTGGTGGTTAACTGGGTGTGTTCACCTTGTGAAAATCTATTGGACTGTATACTTATGATTTGTGTTCTTTTCTGTATGTATGTTGTAGTTCAAAAACAAAGAAGGTGTATATGATGGAGGAGCAGCTTTTGCACACACACACACACACACACACACACACACACAAAAGTTAAAAAGAAAAATCAAGCTATAGTATAGAAGATATTTGCAATGCTATAACAAAGTATTTGTATCCAGGCTTTTTTTTTTTTTCAATTTTCTACAAATCAAAAAGAAAAGGGCAGAAGGAAAAATAGAAATCCAATAGAAAATGAGCAAAAGATAAGAAAAAGCAAATAAGAGGCCTGAGTGGCCCGTGAACATGAAAAGATATTCAACCTCATTAGTAATCATGGAAATTCAAGTTAAAATCATATTGACATACCATTTCACACCAAAGAGATTGACGAAAACTGTGTGACAATACCAAGTTGGTGAGAATATGAGGGAGCAGAAACTTTCATATACTACAAATAATACTGTATTAGATTTAGAGATCAAATCATCAATTATTGACTTGGAGATATACCAATTCTAAATTTCTACAATTTTACTTCTACAAAGAAAAATATGGTTTATTATAAAGATTTTCTCCCAGATGTGCCTATGGATACATGCACAAAGATATGCATTACAAATTTGTTTATAATAGCAAAGAATTGGAAACAGACCTAAATAACCATCATTAGAGAAATGGAGAAATGTCTTATAGCAGTTAAAATAAATAAAGTAGATTTATATCTTGAAGACATAATATTGAATGAACAAAGCAAGTAGCAAGTATACACCATGAAAGCATCTAAATTTTAAAAGAATAGTCCATACTGAGGTATGCTCAGTTGCTCAGCCGTGTCTCACTCTTTTGACCCCAGTACTGAAGTCCACCAGGCTTCTCTGTCCATGGAATTTTCCAGGCAAGAATACTGGAGTGGGTTGCCATTTCCTCCTCCAGGGGATCTTCTTGACCATATATGGTAAAAGTATAAAAATAATAGTCAGGGGCTTCCTTGGCGATCCAGTGGTTAAGACTCCACACTTCATGTTAAATTAAGATCCTGCGTGCCACACAGCATGGCCAATAAATAAATAAAAATATAGTCAGGGAGAATATTCCCCAATTTCAGAATAGCTATTACCACTGGGCAAGGAAAGGAATAAGGACAAAAAAAAGTACATATGGCAAAACGTTAACATTTATTAAATCTGGGAAGTTGGTATATAGTTATTTAATATATGTAATATTCACTGTACCCTCTTGTTTATTTGAAATAGTTTTTTTTTTTTAATTAGACACTTGGGCCAGCATATGAAGTGTATTGGAAGCCTTTCTCTCTTTTCCAAACACTATTCATCTTTTTAATTCTTTACAGATACAGCTTTCGTTGTCAATTTGCATCTGTATATTGCTTCGTGCCCTATCACCAGCAGATCAAGTAGGAAGGTGAGTTTTGATGTAATCTCCTCTGGTCTTCCTTCTGTCTTACCCTCCAGGGTTCATGGAAGAGCTCAACAATATCTTTTCAATGTGCTTTTTTATCAAACTTCAAATATTACTCTCCAACAGAAATGTCTAAGTTCATGAACCAAGTGACTGATTTAGAATTTAATAATAAGTGAAAAGTTGCCTTCTCTCTTATTTCACATTTCTGCTAAAAAAAATGATGATAGGTATTTTTTAAGATTTAAATAATGGTGCTTACTACTTCAGTTGATATGTGTATGGATAAATAGGTACAAAGTCTATTTTTATACTCTGCATTTTTTAAATTTCAGAAATATAACAATACAAATACTTTTTAAAAACTTAACGTACCAAGTCATGTTATTCTAGCTTATTAACTGTTTCCAGATATTTATTGAGGATTTTTAATTTTAGAAGCAGAAAAATTACGTCAGTGTCAGGGACTTGTTTTCTGGAGTAGAGTATTGGAAATACTCATATCTTACAGATTATCCCTGGGAGAAGTCAGAAGTTTATTTACGTACATAAACATGCTGGAGTCCCTCCCACTGGTTGAATAACTTGGTTGTTAAGCTGTGTGCTAGGCAACAGACTTTCTGTCTCTTCCTTTTCTCAGATGAAGTTCAGAGAGGAAAAAAGTTGTTTTTGTTTTTATCGTTTTGTTACTGTTTTACTTGCAGATTAAACACTTTAAGATGAGAAAAGTTGATCTTTGTTTGAGCTCTGAAGGGACTGAAGTTATTTTAGCTACATCAAGTGATGAAAAACACCCACCTGAAAATATGATTGATGGGTAAGAGTTACTCTTTTTTCTTCCTTAAAGTCTTAACATTAGGTCAGTGAACCCTATGAGTACTGAGATTACGTATTTTATAACAACTAGCACTGTTAAGCATAGTTTAATAAATGTTTGGTGAACTGAATTACTTGATTACGCACTTTAATACCATCCTGGAGCTAATTCAGTTGCGTATATTTAGGTTTTTTATTATTTTCTTAATAATTCCTAAACTGAACTTTTTCTGAAAATAGTTATTTAAAATGTGGTCTGTCGAGGCAAAACTTCAAACAAGAGCTACCTCATTTTTTGGAAGTATACATTTTAATATCTGGCCTGTTTTCTTTCTAGTTTAAGCAATTTTTGCTGAACTGAATGCTTCATTTCTTGCTATCCACCTGCATTTTTCAGTTCTTAGCTTCGTGATATCATTCCAGTTATCACTCTTCACTGTGCTAGAGCTTATTCTAGATAGAGACATATATCATTCTCTGACTTTTAAGTTCTAAGAAAAAAGTAAATGGTTAATGGAAGAACTTTAAAAAATACAAAACTGAGGTATATAGGACTTCCCTCATGGTCCAATAGGTATTACTCCTCGCTTCCCTATAGAGGCTGAGAATTTGATCCCTAGTTGGGGAACTAAGACCCCACATGTCACATGGTGCAGCAAAAAACACAAATTTTTAATTTTAATTGAGGTATAAATGATTTACAGTGTCATGTAAGTTCAGGTGTACAGTGTAGTGATTCACAATTTTGAAGGTTATATTCTTGTATAGTTATTATAAACTATTGGCTATAATTGCCATGTTACACAATATATCCTTCAGTTCAGTTCAGTTCAGTTCAGTCGCTCAGTCGTGTCCGACTCTTTGCAACCCCATGAACCACAGCACGCCAGGCCTCCCTGTCCATCACCAACTCCTGGAGGCCACCCAAATCCATGTCCATCGAGTCGATGATGGCATCCAACCGTCTCATCCTCTGTCGTCTCCTTCTGCTCCTGCCCTCAATCTTTCCCAGCATCAGGGTCTTTTCCAATGAGTCAGCTCTTCGCATCAGGTGGCCAAAGTATTGGAGTTTCAGCCTCAACATCAGTCCTTCCGATGAACACCCAGGACTGGTCTCCTTTAGGATGGACTGGTTGGATTTTCTTGTGGTCCAAAGAACTCTCAAGAGTCTTCTCCAACACCACAGTTCAAAAGCATCAATTCTTCAGCGCTCAGCTTTCTTTGGAGCTTATTTATTTTATTCATAGTAGTTTGTACCTTTTAGTCCCTACCCTATCTTGCCCTTCCCCATTTCCCTCTCCCCACCAATTTGTTCTGTATCTGTAAGTCTCTTTCTTTTTTGTTATATTCACTAGTTTGTTTTATTGTTTATATTCCACCTGTAAGAGGTTCACAATATTTGTCTTTTTCTGTCTAACTTATTTCACTAAGCAAATAACCTCTAAGTCCATCCAGGAAGAACTCCTTTTTTAATAGTTCTGGCTATTTTATTACCCTCTTGAGTTCTCTTTCTTGGTATTTATACAGTGATCTGAGTTTGACTCATAGAATTATATAATTTTAGAGCTGGAAGACATCTTATCTAAACCTTTCATTTAGACTTGTGGTAAGAGAGGTCTAGAGAGGTCAGGTACTAGTTCTAACTATTGAAAGCAGAGCCAGTTGTAACATAGGTCTTGTGGCTGTTCGTGTTCTATTGTGAAGTCCATGTATCTGGATAAAATTCTAGTAAATGGACCTGTTCTTTAAGCCCAGTTGTTATCTCCTCTCTGACATCTGTCCCTTCCTTCAGGTAGGCTGCTTTACCTTTTTGTTTGGCTCCAGTAGCATTTGATATTTACCTCTATTACCTTATTTATTCTTTTGTTGTATAATTATTTATTTTTAATGTACTACTTCTCTCACAACTGGAAGTTTCTAGAAATCATGACACTATAACTTCTTCATCTTTGACTCCACAATGTCTTAAAATATTTGTTGAGTAGCTTGTGAATTTGGAGAAGGCAATGGCACCCCACTCCAGTACTCTTGCCTGGAAAATCCCATGGATGGAAGAGTCTGGTGGGCTGCAATCCATGGGGTCACTAAGAGTTGGACTCAACTGAGCAACTTCACTTTCACTTTTCACTTTCATGCATTGGAGAAGGAAATGGCAACCCACTCCAGTGTTCTTGCCTGGAGAATCCCAGGGACAGGGGGCCTGGTGGGCTTCTGTCTATGGGGCAGCACAAAGTTGGACATGACTGAAGCGACTTAGCAGCAGCAGCAGCAGCTTGTGAATTAGATCATCAAAGATTAGTCATACATACAGTCACACATACTTACATATATGCATCTATTAATGTGCGTTTGCATAGAGCTTTATAGTTTCATAGATGTTATGCTATTTGACTCTCACAGTAAGCTTGGGGAATAAGAGGCAAAAAAAAAAATGTTTTTTTCAACCTCATTATAAAGACAACAAAAAATATGACTAGAGGTAAAATGATTTTCTCAAAATCGCACAGATAAGCAAGTGGCAGAATCAAAACTAACACTCATGTCTTCTAACTCCCAATTTCTCAGACTTAAGGTTTGAATAAAAAACTTAATATACTTGCCTCTTAATCCATAATTTTTTACTTCCTGAAATTCAGGTAATAGTTATTTAACCCCACTCTGCCTTAGAAAAAAGATATAAATGTGGAAACTGCTATGAGGGTCACAGACCTATAGAAATTTACCTTAAGTTGTTTGCCAGAAATGGCAATCTTCCTAAAAATACTTCTCGTCTTTGACTGGAGATAAATCACATTTCCAAGGTAATATTAATTTACCTTACACTTTATTTTGACCTTTCTTTCTCGGGAGTATGTCTGTAGATCATTTAGATTGGCTGTTACACATAATGGATAATATATAGTATAGCTTTATCAGTCCATGCTAATGAATAAGTATGTAATATTTTTGAGATTAGACAAAACTCGTTAGTATAGCAGAGTTTTCCCGAGAGAACTCCCTGGTCATAGCAAACATGCTTTTCCAACAACACAAGAGTTGATTCTGTGTATGGACATCATCAGATGGTCAATACCGAAATCAGATTGATTGCATTCTTTGCAGCTGAAGATGGAGAAGCTCTATACAGTCAGCAAAAACAAGACCAGGAGCTGACTGTGACTCAGATCATGAACTCCTTATTGCCAAATTCAGACTTAAATTGAAGAAAGTAGGGAAAACCACTAGACCATTCAGGTATGACCTAAATCAAATCCCTTAGGATTATACAGTGGAAGTGACAAACAGATTCAAAGGAGTAGATATGATAGAGTGCCTGAAGAACTGTAGACAGAGGTTCATGACATTGTACAGGAAGCAGTGATCAAGACCATCCCCATAGAAAAGAAATGCAAAAAGGCAAAATGGTTGTCTGGGGAGACCTTACAAATAACTGAGAAAAGAAGAGAAGCTAAAGGCAAAGGAGAAAAGGAAAGATATACCCATCTGAATGCAGAGTGCCAAAGAATAGCAAAGAGATAAAAAAAATCCTTCCTCAGTGATCAATGCAAAGAAATAGAGGAAAACAACAGAATGGGAAATACTAGAGAATCTTCAAGAAAATTAGAGATACCAAAGGAACATTTGACGCAAAGATGGGTACAGTAAAGGACAGAAATGGTATGGACCTAACAGAAGCAGAAGATATTAAGAAGAGGTGGCAAGAATACGCAGAAGAACTATACAAAAAATATCTTCACAACCCAGATAACCATGATGTTCTGATCACTCACTTAGAGCCAGACATCCTGGAGTCTGAAGTCAAGTGGGCCTTAGGAGGCATCACTACTAACAAAGCTAGTGGAGGTGATGGAATTCCAACTGAGCTATTTCAAGTCCTAGAAGGTGATGCTGTTAAAGTGCTGCACTCAGTATGCCAGTAAATTTGAAAAACTCAGCAGTGGCACAGGGATGGAACAGGTCAGTTTTCACTCCAATCCCAAAGAAAGGCAATGCCAAAGAATGTTCAAACTACTGCACAATTGCACTTATCTGACACACTAGCAAAGTAACACTCAAAATTCTCCAAGCCAGGCTTCAACAGTACGTGAACCAAGAATGTCCAGATGTTCAAACTGCATTTAGAAAAGGCAGAGGAACCAGAGATCAAATTGCCAACATCCGCTGGATCATCGAAAAAGTAAGAGAGTTCCAGAAAAACATCTACTTCTGCTGTATTGACTACACCAAGGCCTTTGACTGTGTGGATCACAATAAACTGTGGAAAATTCTGAAAGAGATGGGAATACCAGACCTCATTACCTGCCTCCTGAGAAGTCTGTATGCAGATCAAGAAGCAACAGTTAGAACTGGACGTGGAACAACAGACTGGTTCCAAATTGGGAAAGGAGCACGTCAAGGCTATATATTGTCACCCTGCTTATTTAACTTATATGTAGAGTACATCATGAGAAATGCCAGGCTGCAAGAAGCACAAGATAGCCAGGAGAGATATAAATAACCTTAGATATGCAGATGACACCATCCTTATGGCAGAAAGTGAAGAAGAACTAAAGAGCCTCTTGATGAAAGTGAAAGAGGAGAGTGAAAAAGTTGGCTTAAACCTCAACATTTAAAAAACTAAGATCATGGCATCCAGTCCCATGACTTCATGGCAAATAGATGGGAAAACAGTGACAGACTTTATTTTCCTGGGCTCCAGAATCACTGCAGATTGTGACTGCAGCCATGAAATTAAAAGACACTTGCTCCTTAGAAGAAAAGCTATGACAAACCTAGACAGCATATTAAAAAGCAGAGACATTACTTTGCTGACAAAGGTCTGTCTAGTCAAAGCTATTGTTTTTCCAGTAGTTAGGTATGAATGTGAGAGTTGGACTATAAAGAAAACTGAGCACGGGAGAATTGATGCTTTTGAACTGTGGTGTTGGAGAAGACTCTTGACAGTCCCTTGGACTGCAAGGAGATCCAACCAGTCCATCCTAAAGGAAATCAACCCTGAATATTCATTGGAAGGACTGATGTTGAGGCTGAAACTCCAATACTTTGGCCACCTGATGTGAAGAGCTGACTCATTTGAAAAGACCCTGATGCTGGGAAAGACTGAGGGCAGGAGGAGAAGGGGACGACAGAGGATGAGATGGTTGGATGGCATCACCGACCCTATGGACATGAGTTTGAGCAAGCTGTAGGTCTTGGTGATGGACATGAAAGCCTGGCATGCTGCAGTCCATGGGGTCACAAAGAGTCGTACATGACTGAGCAACTTAACTAAACTGATAGAAAACTATATGGAATAAAGTACTTACTGACCTGATATCTGAACAGAGCATATCAGAGACTTAATTCATATCCATTTCCAACACATATAGATAGACTTTATATGGTAGATAGTAAAACTTATTATCTGCTCATAAGTTGATTTATCTAAATGGGAGTAACCATAGAGTTATTTGGAGAAAACAATACTATAAATTTGCCCCTAATGGACAGTGTCCCCAATTCTTAATTTCCCCAGAAATAGTTTTTAAAAGTGATTATATTTCTATTTCCTCTTGACTCTTTTTTTGACCCTTGGTATTTAACATGTCAGTGAAACGGAGAAAAATTCTACACAAGAAACAAGTGAGTTAAGAAAAAGTAGGAGAGAGAATTGAATCTTTTGGCATAATGTAGAAGAATGGTAGATTTGCAGTTAAAATTCCTGAGTAAGTGAACTGTGTGTGTTACTTTGGACTAAGAATATATGTTATTCTTTAAGCCTCAGTTTCCTGGTGTGAAAAATGGGGCTAATAACACTTTCCCTGACTCAGAATTGTGAAAAAAATTCCATGACTTTTTTCTTATTATCACATAGAGATAATAGATGTTGAATAGTCAATAGCCATAAGGCCTTATTTTAAAGGAAACTACTATTTTAAAGACATCATTATACTTAATTATGGTGATTTCAGTTGTATGTTATTTTAAAATCCAAGTGCATCTCAGTTTATCTTTGGTATTATTATATTGATCATGTTCATTAAAAGCACCCAACAGAAAGCATAGGGCAAGTAAAAATTATTTAATTTACTTAAATGAATAAAATTTTAAACCATTTAAATGTAAATAAAAATAAGTTGTAAAATATTAAACATAGTATAAAAAAATAAAGAATTGTGAGTTAGGAGACCCCCGATTCTATTCTTTTATTTTTTGTAATAGCTTTATTGACATATTATTCTCACACCATAAAATTCACCCATTAGGATATACAATTCAATGGCTTCCAATATATTCAGAATTATGCAGCCATCTGCACAATCCATTTTAGAACATTTCAGCATCCCAAAAGAAAACGTCATACCCCTTCACAACCACCCCCTCTCCCCACCGGCCCTAGGCAACCACTAGTCTACTTTTGTCCCTATAGACTTGCTTATACAGACATTTCATGTCAATGGAATCATTCATATGTGGTCTTTGGATTCACAGTCAAGGTGTTGGAGATTTTTCACACCTTTCAGGAATGAAAGAGCAGCTAGACAAAAAAATTAGTAAAAATTAAATGATCTACATAACATTATTGGTTACCTTGACTTTTGCATTTATAGAACATTATAATCAGCAATGATACATGTTATTGAACATTCACTGAAATGAACCGAGCCATTAAATAAATCTTGATAAATTTCAAAAGACTGAAATCTTAAAAAATATATTCTCTCCCAAAATGGTAGTTATGTGAGGTGATGTATGTGTTAGCTAACTTTACTGGGTAATCATTTTGCAGTATATGTGTTATATCAAGTCATAGTGTTTGTTTGGGCTCCCCTTGTGGTTCAGCTGGTAAAGAATCCGCCTGCAATGCAGGAGACCTGGATTCAATCCCAGGCCTGGGAAGATCCCCTGGAGAAGGGATAGGCTACCCACCCTAGTATTCTGGCCTAGAGAATTCCATGGACTGTGTAGTCCATGGGGTTGCAAAGAGTCGGACACAACTGAGCGACTTTGACACACAGTGTTTGTACACTTAAAGTTACATAATGTTACATGTCAATTATATCTCAGTTAAGCTGGGAAGGAAAATAATATGTTCTCTGACCATTATGTAATTAAATTAGAAATAAATAACAGAAAGGCATCTGGATACACCCAAAACTTAGAAATTAAACATGGCACTTCAAAATAACCAATGAGTCAAAGAAGAAATCACAAGGGACATTAGAAAATATTTATAACTGAATGATAATGAAAAATGTATATATAGCCACATTTGTGGGATGTAGTTAAGTCAATGCGTTAAAGGAAGATAATAGCATAAATACTTAAATTAAAACGGAGAATATTTTAAAAACCAATAAGTTCTACCTTAGGAAGCTAGGTAACAAAGAGCAAATTATACCAAAAGCAAGTAAAAGACAAAAATAACAAAGATAAGAGCAGAAATCAATGAAATAGAAAATAGACAACTAGAAAAAATTACCAAAACCAGAAGTTCATTATGTGAAAAAATTAATAAAAGGTATAAACCTCTAGCAAGACTGACTAAAATAGAAAGAAAAAATGCAAATTACCAATATCAGAATTGAAACAACCATTAAACATTCTAAAAGAATAGTAAGTCAATATAAAGAACAAATTTAGGCTAATAAACTTAACAACTTAGATGAAATGGACAGAGTCTTTGAAAAACTCCAGCTATAAAAATGATGTAAGATGAAATTTAGAAATCTGAATAGCTTATATCAATTATATAAATTAAATTATATAAAGTATTTAGAGAGAAAATAGTACCAATATTCCATAAATTCTTTCAAAAACAGAGGAGGGAAACATTTTCAAAACTGTTTTATGAGAACAATTATAACCTTGATCCCAAAACCTTACAAAGACATTATAAGAAAGGACAATTAAAAAATAATATCCTTTATAAACATAGATATAAAACCATTATAAATTGAATTCAGCAAATGGAGTTTGTCATAAGAATGCAAGATTGGCCTATTTACCATATTATCACAGGAGTACAGATTGAGTGTAATTTACTGTATTGCCAGAGCAAGAGAGAAGAAAATCATATGGTCATTCCAGAAAATCATTAGAATTCAGCATCTAAACATGATAACAATTCTCAAAAAATTAAAAAGAGAAGGGAACTTTCTCAGTCTGATAAAAGCATCTACTAAAAATTTTCAACTTAATGGTGAAATAGTTAAGTGCTTTCCTAATAAAACAAATGAGTGTATATAACAAAACAGAAATAGACTCACAGATACAGAAAACAAACTAGTGGATTTAAGTGGAGAGAGGGAAGCAGGGAAGGGCATGATAGGGTTATGAGATTAACAGATACAAACTACTACATATAAAATAGATAAGCAATGAGAATATTTTGTATAGCACAGGGAAATATAACCATTATTTTGTAATAACCTAACATGGAGTATAATCTATAAAAATATTGAATCACTATGCCGTATACCAGAAACTAATATAATACTATAAATCAACTGTATTCAATATCAAAAAATGCTTCCTCCCTAAGACTGGAAACAAATCAAGGATGTTGTCACCATTTCTATTCAGTATTGTCCTGGAAGTCTTGGCCAATGCAGTAAGGCAAGAAAAGACATAGAAATCATAAAGACTGAAAAGAAAGCAAAATTGTTTTTGTTCAGTACAGTATGATATTACTTATATGTGGAATCTAAAAACTTAGTGGACTAGTGAATATAACAGAAAGAGAAGCAGACTCACAGATACAGAGCACAAACTAGTGTTTACCAGTAGGGAGAGGAGAGAGGGGCAAACTATTGGATATAAAGTAAGCTCAAGGATATATTGTACAACATGGGTAATATAGCCAATATTTTGTAATAACTGTAAATGGAAAATAGTCTTTAAAATTAAATAAAATGTTAAAAGAAAATTAGTAGGTATATTATAATGAGGATAATGATCAAAATACACCCTTATAGTATTTCCCCAAAGAGTGTTCCTATTCTTGATGGCAACAAGGAAAATAAGTTTTGGAATGAGCCCTCTTTACATATGTAACGAAGTAGACTTTTTAACTATTCATAATATTTATTTGAGTTTCAGTTTCTCCAGGGGGTTGTGTGTGTGTTTATAAAACAGGAGCTGTTGACTACTTAAAAAAAAATTGTCTTTGTTCACATGTTATATGAATCTACATAACCCTAAGGAATCTACAAATATCTGCTAGAGCTAATAAGTGGATTTAGCCAAGTCAATACACAAAAATCAATTGTATTACCATATACTAGCAGGAAACATTTAGACAGTGAAATTTTTTAAAATTCCATTTATATTAGCAGTTAAATAGACATGAAATAGGAATAAATTTAATAAGACACTCAAGACCTTTACACTCAAAACTATAAAACATTGCTGAGAGAAATTAAAGAACTAAATTAAAAGATACACTACATTCATGATTGGAAAACTCAATATTGTTACCATGGCAGTTTCTCCGTAAAACGACTGTTGTTCTTGTAGTAATGTATATAGAAATGCAAACTAATCTTGAAAAAATAATCTTGTCACATCTTATAAAAGAAGAAAGTTGCAGCCCTGAAATTATCTGATTTCAAGATAAATACACAGTAATCAAAACAGCATGGCATTTTAGTAAAGATAGATCTATATAGATCAGAGCAACAGACTAGAGGGCCCAGAATAGATCCATGCATGTAAAGTCAATTAATTTTCAACAAAAGGCTAAGGATATAGAAATAGATCAGTGGAATAAAATGGAGGGGCAGAAATCCATACACCTATAACTAGTCCTTTAATTTTAGAATAAGACACTAAGGTAATTTAATAGGAGAAAGAGTCTTAACATGTGGTGCTGGAACAACTGAATAAACATGTGGATAAAAATAAACCTCAACCCCTACCTCATACTGAACACAAAAATTAATTCTATATGGATCATAGAACTATATTCAAAGCTAAAATGTTTAAGCTTATAAAAGAAAACATAAAGTATTTTTGTGACAATGAGGTAGGCAAAGATTTCTTAATGAAGACACAAAAATTATAAGCATAAAAGGGCAATGAAACTGTACTTCACCAAAAGTAAGATTACTACTCATTGAAAAACGCAAATAAGAAAATAAAAAGGCAAACTGAAGCCTGGGAGAAAATGCTCACAATACGTATGTCTGACAAAGGACTCCTACAAATATGTAGTAAAAGTGGAAAGTGGAAAGAACATTTAAGTTTACTTATTTTTAATTGAAGGATAATTGCTTTACAGTATTGTATTGATTTCTGCCATACATCAACATGAATCAGCCATAGGTGTACATATTTCCCCTCCTTGTTGAATCTTTCTCCCACCTCCCACCCCATCCCAACCCTCTAGGTTGTCACCAGTTTGAGCTCCTTGAGTCATCCAGCAAATTTCCACTGGCTATCTATTTTACATATCATAGTGTTTATCTTTCCATGCTTCTTCTTCTTGTTCAGTCGCTCAGTCGCTCAGTCGCATCTGACTCTTTGCGCCCGCATGGACTACAGCACGCCAGCCTTCCCTGTCTTTCACCATTACCTGGAGTTTGCTCATATTGATGTCCATTGAGTAGGTGATACCATCTAACCATCTCATTATCTGTCATCCCCTTCTCCTCCTGCTTTCAACCTTTCCCAGCATCAGGGTCTTTTCCAGTGAGTTGGCTCTTTGCATCAGGTGACCAAAGTATTGAAGCTTCAGCTTCAGCATCAATCCTCCAATGAATATTCAGGATTGATTTCCTTTAGGATTGACTGGATTGATCTCCTTGCTGTCCAGGGGACTCTCAAGAGTCTTCTCCAGCACCACAGTTCAAAGGCATCAATTCTTTGGTGCTCAGCCTTTTTTTTTTTGTCTAGCTCTCTACTCTGTCCATTTGTCCCACCCTCTAAAGTGGAAAGAACTTTTTAAAAAAATGAGAAAATACTTAGTAGACACTTCACAAAAGAAACTGTACGAATGACCAGAAAGCAGATGAAAACGGGCTTAGCATCATTTGTCATCAGGAAAATGCAAATTAATACCATAGTCAGACACCATTTCACATCCAGTAGAATAGCTAAGAAGCCTGACAACAGAATATTGGCAAGAATGTGGAACAACTAGAATTCCCTTACATTTCTGTTAGGAATGTAAAATGGCATAACCACTTTGGAAGTCTGACATTTTCTTATAAAATTAAATACCAGTTCAGTTCAGTCACTCAGTTGTGTCCGACTCTTCGTGACCCCATGAATTGCAGCACGCCAGGCCTCCCTGTCCATCACCAACTCCTGGAGTTTACTCAAACTCACGTCCATCAAGTCGGTGATGCCATCCAGCCATCTCATCCTCTGTCGTCCTCTTCTCCTCCTGCACCCAATCCCTCCCAACATCAGGGTCTTTTCCAATGAGTCAATTTTTCACATCAGGTGGCCAAAGTATTGGAGTTTCTGCTTCAGCATCAGTCCTTCCAATGAACACTCAGGACTGATCTCCTTTAGGATGGACTGGTTGGATCTCCTTGCAGTCCAAGGGACTCTCAAGAGTCTTCTCCAACACCACAGTTCAAAAGCATCAATTCTTCGGCACTCAGCTTTCTTCACAGTCCAACTCTCACATCCATACATGACTACTGGAAAAACCATAGCCTTGACTAGATGGACCTTTGTTGGCAAAGTAATGTCTCTGCTTTTGAATATGCTATCTAGGTTGGTCATAACTTTCCTTCCAAGGAGTAAGCGTCTTTTAATTTCATGGCTGCAGTCACCATCTGCAGTGATTTTGGAGCCCCAAAAAATAAAGTCTGACACTGTTTCCACTGTTTCCCCATCTATTTCCCATGAAGTGATGGGACCGGATGCCATGATCTTCATTTTCTGAATGTTGAGCTTTAAGCCAACTTTTTCACTCTCCATTTTCACTTCCATCAAGAGGCTTTTTAGTTCCTCTTCACTTTCTGCCATAAGGGTGGTGTCATCTGCATATCTGAGGTTATTGATACTTCTCCTGGCGATCTTGATTCCAGCTTGTGCTTCTTCCAGCCCAGCGTTTCTCATATTGTATTCTCCATATAAGTTAAATAAGCAGGGTGACAATATATAGCCTTGACGTACTCCTTTTCCTATTTGGAACCAGTCTGTTGTTCCATGTCCAGTATGACTCAGCAATTCCACTCCTAGTAATTATCCAAGAGAAATGAAAACATTTCCACAAAAACACCTGTATACGAATGTTTATAGAAGTTTTATTCATAATGGTAAAAAACTGAAAACAAGTCAAATATTCAACAAAAGTATCAAGCAAGCGACTTTCCTGGTGGTCCAGTGGTTAAGAATCCACCTTACAATTCAGGGGATACTGGCTCAATCCCTGGTCCAGGAAGAACCCATATGCCATGGGGCAACTAAGCCTATGCACCACAACAACTGAGCCTGCATTCTGGAGCCTGCAAGCCACAACTGCTGAGCCCACATGCAGCAACTGCTGAGGCCCACACACCCTGGAGCCCAGGATCTGCAACAAGAAAAGCCACTGCAATGAGAAACCCATACAGTGCAACTAGAGAAAGCCCCTGCACAGCAACAAAGACTCAGTGCAGCCAAAAATAAATAAATAAATAAATGAATATTTTTAAATCAAACAAAAATGTATAAACAAATTATAGCATAGTCTGTGGTAATAAGACTCAGAGCAGTGGTTGCCTAAGGGAGGTAGGGATTGTCTGGAGAGAAAGAGAAAGGATATGTCTAGTGTAATGGAAGTGTTCTTTATCTTGATTAGGCTATTATTTACCTTGATGTATTGGTTACATAAGCATATACATTTATCAAAATGCATTTGTACATTTAAGAGAAATTTCACTGTAGGTAAATTTTACCTCCAAAAAAGAAGTAAAAAACCTTATATAATTAAAGAAATGATTATTTATATAGTCAATACTATAAGTGTGTGTGTATGTGTGTATAATTTTTTTATATTATATAACTAACACTTGAGTGCATGTTTTAATATTTTTTCAACAAGCATCTGTTGTGTATTTACTGTTGGTCAGCCATTGTGATAGTTGCTGGGGATGTAAAGGTAAGAGAAAGTAACTGGACTTAAAGAAGGCATGGCTGGAGTAATAAAAATATGTGAAAAAAGTGCTAATATAAACTGGATGCTGTTTATGAGGTGAGTGCAAAGGAGGGAGAAAGTGATTGTGATTTGGTGGGCTTGGAGAGATGTGACCAAAAAGTGAATAAACTTTTGCAAGGGAAGAAAGGCTTCCACAGAGGCATGAGTCTGCATGACGTGTTTGCAGAATTTTAATCGGTCCAATGTGACTACAGTAATGAGAGATGATATCATGGTGGGGGACAGTATACTTAATGATGGGACCAGATTGTACAGGATCATTAAATGCCATACTAAGGAGTTTAGATTTATAGGCAATAAGGGATCACTAAGATTTTAGACAAGAGTGACATCAATTCCATGTTTTAAAGAATATGTCTGGTGGTTGTAAAGAATTGTTAAAGTTGGGGAGAGATTAGAGGCAGAATAAACAGGAAGGGATTGTAAGAATCCAATGGTGGTTTATTTTTTTTTAGTACTTATTCACTAGGATTTGTGATTAAGCATTTCTAAACATTTAGCTGTTCTTTTCTGTTTTTCTTTAAAATTAACAATAGAAATCCAGAAACTTTTTGGACCACCACAGGAATGTTTCCCCAAGAGTTCATTATATGTTTTCACAAGCATGTGAGGATTGAAAAGCTTGTAATCCAGAGTTACTTTGGTAAGCATGATATTTTCATTTCATTTCATTAATTTTCATCTTTCAGTTTTTCCATAGGCAGAATGCACATACGTAAACTTTTGGCAAAACACTGATTTTTTTTACAGCATGGAATCAAGTTTTATTGCTGGGGTTGATGGGTGGAGAGTATGGGTTAACTGTCTGAAGCACAGTTAGCTTCTCTGAAACTGCGAATTTGAAACCCTTCCAAAGTACGTAATAATTTCCATGCAGTTTTCTACGTGAAAGCCTTTGGCAAAAGACCCTGTGATGAATTTAAGAAGCCAGCTTGCCAGAACGCTAGGTTTCTTCACATCTTTATTCCAGATTTTCTTGGCTAGGGGTTCTCTGTCAAATTCTTTCTGGAAATCTGACAACCCTGATTATTTACATTTGGTAACTTTGATTCTTTTATTAATGTGGCCATTTTCTGAGGGATTTAGGAAGAATATCTTCCACTAAAACTAGGATGGAAGATAGTCTTCCACTAGGATGGAAGACTATCTTCCATCCTAATCCTGTTTTATGTTTTTTTTAAGGACAGAGTATATCAGGCAAAATCATGGTAGGAAACAGGATACATCCCAAGTGGCTCAAATGAAGAAACATTATTGATGGGACCACTTATACAGAATTATGGCCTGGGTTAAGGGAACAAGCTAGGGATGCTGAGACACCCAGAAACTGGCTATAGCAGTAAGCCATTACCTCCCTGGGCCAAAGGAAGAAAATAGTATTTGCTGGAGAAGGAAATGGCAACCCACTCCATTGTTCTTGCCTGGAGAATCCCAGGGATGGGGGAGCCTGGTGGGCTGCCGTCTGTGGGGTCACACAGAGTTGGACACTACTGAAGCGATTTAGCAGCAGCAGCAAGGAGAACTGGAGCGTGTACAAAAGGGCCCTGCCCAATAGGAGCTGTAACCAGGGAGGAGCATAACCACTGCCAAAGACAGGACACTGAAGCAGGAAGGGAGTAGAGAAAACACAACCTGCTTTCAGTTCCCTGCTGCCCTTCAGTTTCCTCCCAGTCCCTACCGTTGGCCAGATCCAGTCAGTAGGCAGTGGGAAAGTAAGTCCAGGAGGTTCGGTCCCCAGGGGTCCTCCCTCAGGGTGCAGAGCAGAGAAGAATGGATTTGGAGCGAAGGGAACTGCTTTAGGGGTAAAGGAGAAAAGAAAACCAATGCAGAAGGAAGATGATGCATTCTCTCTTCTCTCATTAATTATGAAGGCTCTGGAGTTGGACCTAAACTTTGAATTCTAGTTCTGCTACTTACTAGCTCTGTAGCATTGAACATTTTGCTTGACTTCTGTAAGTTGTCTGATTTCTTTAAGCCTGTTTTCTCAGCATTAAAGCAGGTTAATAATACCTTTCTCCTAAGGTTGAAGTCAAGAGTGAATGAATATGTCTGACATAGTAGTTTCTGCATAAAGTTTTATGATCAAGACCACTAATAGTGTTATTTACCAGTGTACCAAAAAAAAAAAGAAAGAAAGAAACAAAAACAAACCAGATGGTACCAAACTCAAAAAGGCTCTGTTGGCTTTGTGTTATATGCTTGCAAACACTTGTAACAGTTACCCAGACTGTACTTTACCATAGGGATTTATGGAAAAACGGTGAGTGATTTTCCTGATCCCAGTACTTTGTGCGTTCCCACTAATGCCTGCCGGTCTTAGAGGGAAAAAGAAATCAAGAGACAGCAACATAGAATTACAGAGATAATTAACACTTTATTTTTGTTTATTTACAATGTCAGTGCGGACCTTGAGGATTGAAAAGAGTACTTCTAAAGAGCCAGTTGATTTTGAGCAGTGGATTGAAAGAGGTATGTGCTTGGTTCACCAGCATTATTTTGATCATGAGAGGGTAGAGAATTGTGTTTTACTCTATATTTCCAGTTGTGCTTCATTTTGGTGAAAAAAGGTGGCCTGAATGATTCTTGTGACATATTTAGATAAACCTGGAAAAACTCAAATTTGAATACTAAGATCATTCTTCACTTCCTGGTTATGTAATTGTTAACATGTTACTTAATTTTTCTGAGTTTCAGAATCCTTATCTGAAAAATAGAGATGATATCACCATTTAAAGTTTTTGTGAACACAGTGTCTGGCATATGGTAGACAAGCAATAAATATTAGTTTTTAATCTTTCCTTCCTTCCTGATTAGTGGTATTATTTAAATATTATTGGCAGAATTGGTAGCCTCTCATAAAAGACAGCATGTTGCCTTCATGTGTCTATCTGTTCCTTCCCAAAATACCATGAAAATAATAATAAAGGAGTAAAATGAGTCATAAACCTACAGGGGCAAAAAATAAAAATAAACAGGGAACCAGAAATTCAAAACAGATGTGTGAGGTCAATATATGGAAGAAAGGAAGCAGTTGGAGGAGTAGTAACTTCTGTAGCAGAATTGAGTAGATTATAACCTCAGTACCTGGCAAGGAAGTTTATCTAATAGAATCTCAGGAACTTGAAGGCAAAGGTACCATGAAAAGTTTGAATGAGGCATGGACAAGAAAAGTGATTGGTGGAACATCTATTTGCAAAGTATAAAAGACTTTAGGTACCTTCCTCCCACAAACTACTCCCAAGAGTGACTAGGAACTTTGAATGTTGAGCCTCAGGACTCAGGGAGACCAGTCATAGTAAAGAGAATGAGTGAGACATGGAGTGGAAAACAGGGGATTGAAGTGGAAACCTATATAATAAATAGTGGGAACTCTAGCCTCCTTCCTATGGTCTGCCCAGCAACCAGAAATACAGCCCCAGCCAGGAGATTGGAGGATTCCTCTTTGGAGAAACTGAATGGTCCCAAAAGATATGTGGATACAGAGTAAGGCTAGTTCATTCCTGGTCACCCTATGGAAATCTGGTAGTCAGTGAGTCTGGCTCATGTACTGTTTTCCAGTGATCTATTCATAAGTAACAAAACATAGCCCCAAATCACCAAACATATGGTAAAGACCTAAATATAATCAGGCCTTTACTTCTAACTCCATCTGTAGGAAAAGAGGGTAGAAAACAAATGAAATCACAAGGGGGCACTATGAGAAAATGTGGGACATTTTATGATACAACTGACGTGGTCTCTTCAGTAAGTCAATGGTGTGGGGGGAAAATGTGTGTGTGGGAGACAAAGAAGTTCAAGATTAAAAGAGGCTTAATTCTGGTTTGAATAAACCAACCATAAAAAGACATTTAGGGGGACAATGGGGACCTTTGATGGGGTAGGAAATAGCAACCCACTCCAGTATTCTTGCTTGGAAAATTCCATGGACAGAGGAGCCTAGCAGGCTACAGTCTGTGGGGTTGTGAAGTATCGAAAACAACTTTTTTAACAATAAACCACAATATAAATTGTATGCAGCAATCCAAACACACACACACATATATAAAATCTGAACAAATGCATACAGATTAAATTAAAAATTCCACAAAATAACACTTATTACACATGATGTTCTGTGACTTTTGGTTATACCTTTTTTTTTAATGCCAGCTGAGACCCATTGAGCTGATGACCGCTAATGGTCATAATCCATCGGAACACTCCTGCCCTCAGTGGTGCTTTCTGCAACATTTCTAATACCTAGTGTTACCTGGAGACACAGAAGAAGCACTATGCCCTTGAAGAACACAGCTCTGTGCACCCTGAATCCACGTGGGCTTTGAAAACTCAGCCCTTCAAATACAGAGAGAGAACATTAAGATTAGAGACTGCCAGAGTGTCACAAAGGCAGTCATCATTACACGTGTGGAGGATGACTTGAGCACATACACAGAGACACACAGCCCCTGCTCTGGCATTCTGGCCTGGGAGCTTACAGTTGGCCACCTTGCACCCTGGAAAATCTCTCAGCACCCCTTGCCCAGCTACTGGCTACCACCTTTTCTCCTAGCCCCGAAGTGCGAAGTTCATGATAATTCCCACACCTAATGGGATCGTCTAAGCTGGAGACTCCCTGCTCCGCTAATATAGCATCTCTTGTGTCTTTCCAAAACACAAAGCAAAGAGGACTTTGTGGCCTCCTCCGGAGAGTAACAATGCATGTTTGCACACAAAAGACCCTTGAAAAGTCCTGCAGAAGAGAAACCTGTTTAATCTTTTTTTTTTTTTAACCTTAAGATTTTATAAATATATTTGTCCACAGACAATACCCCTCCTCTTTTTTCCCCTACCCTGCCCTAAAATTCTTTTGAAGCTAAGGCCACCCCTGGGAATAAGTGCAGAGTAAGTGAAATGAATCTTTGGGACCTTTGATGGGGTAGGAAATAGCAACCCACTCCAGTATTCTTGCTTGGAAAATTCCATGGACAGAGGAGCCTAGCAGGCTACAGTCTGTGGGGTTGTGAAGTATCGAAAACAACTGAGTGACTGAGCAGGCATGCATGGGGACCTTTAAATATATACTAGGTATATGATATTAAACAACAGAATGGGAAAGACTAGGGATCTCTACAAGAAATCAGAGATACCAAAGGAACATTTCATGCAAAGATGGGCTCGATAAAGGATAGAAATGGTATGGACCTAACAGAAGCAGAAGATATTAAGAAGAGATGGCAAGAATACACAGAAGAACTGTACAAAACAGATCTTCATGACCCAGATAATCACGATGGTGTGATTACTGACCTAGAGCCAGACATCCTGGGATGTGAAGTCAAGTGGGCCTTAGAAAGCATCACTATGAACAAAGCTAGTGGAGGTGATGAAATTCCAGTTGAGGTATTCCAAATCCTGAAAGATGATGCTGTGAAAGTGCTGCACTCAGTATGCCAGCAAATTTGGAAAACTCAGCAGTGGCCACAGGACTGGGAAAGGTCAGTTTTCATTCCAATCCCAAAGAAAGGCGATGCCAAAGAATGCTCAAACTACCGCACAATTGCACTCATCTCACATGCTAGTAAAGTAATGCTCAAAATTCTCCAAGCCAGGCTTCAGCAGTATGTGAACCGTGAACTTGCTGATGTTCAAGCTGGTTTTAGAAAAGGCAGAGGAACCAGAGATCAAATTGCCAACATCCGCTGGATCATGGAAAAAGCAAGAGAGTTCCAGAAAAGCATCTATTTCTGCTTTCTTGACTATGCCAAAGCCTTTGACTGGGTGGATCACAATAAACTGTGGAAAATTCTGAAAGAGATGGGAATACCAGACCACCTGATCTGCCTCTTGAGAAATTTGTATGCAGGTCAGGAAGCAACAGTTAGAACTGGACATGGAACAACAGACTGGTTCCAAATAGGAAAAGGAGTTCGTCAAGGCTGTATATTGTCACCCTGTTTATTTAACTTATATGCAGAGTACATCATGAGAAACGCTGGACTGGAAGAAACACAAACTGGAATCAAGATTGCCGGGAGAAATATCAATAACCTCAGATGTGCAGGTGACACCACCCTTATGGCAGAAAGTGAAGAGGAACTAAAAAGCCTCTTGATGAGAGTGAAAGTGGAGAGTGAAAAAGTTGGCTTAAAGCTCAACATTCAGAAAACGAAGATCATGGCATCCGGTCCCCTCACTTCATGGGAAATAGATGGGGAAACAGTGGAAACAGTGTCAGACTTTATTTTTTGGGGCTCCAAAATCACTGCAGATGGTGACTGCAGCCATGAAATTAAAAGACACTTACTCCTTGGAAGGAAAGTTATGACCAACCTGGATAGCATATTCAAAAGCAGAGACATTACTTTGCCAACAAAGGTTCGTCTAGTCAAGGCTATGGTTTTTCCTGTGATCAAGTATGGATGTGAGAGTTGGACTGTGAAGAAGGCTGAGCGCCGAAGAATTGATGCTTTTGAACTGTGGTGTTGGAGAAGACTCTTGAGAGTCCCTTGGACTGCAAGGAGATCCAACCAGTCCATTCTGAAGGAGATCAGCCCTGGGATTTCTTTGGAAGGAATGATGTTAAGGCTGAAACTCCAGTACTTTGGCCACCTGAAGCGAAGAGTTGACTCGTTGGAAAAGACTCTGATGCTGGGAGGGATTGGGGGCAAGAGGAGAAGGGGACGACAGAGGATGAGATGGCTGGATGGCATCACTGACTCGATGGACGTGAGTCTGAGTGAACTCCGGGAGTTGGTGATGGACAGGGAGGCCTGGCATGCTGCGATTCATGGGGTCGCAAAGAGTCAGACATGACTGAGCGACTAATCTAATCTGATCTGATCTGATCTCTGATATGATTATTAAAGCATTTTTAAATTGTCATATGATAGTGGCATTGTAGTTACAAAAGAAAACATTCTTCTTTAGAGATGGATAATCACATATTTAAAGGTGAAATACCATGATGTCTCAAACTTTCTTTAAAATACCTTGGCAAAAAAAATTAGATAAACCAAGTATGGTGAAATGCTAATAATTGTAAATTCAAGATAGTGGGTATATAGAGTGATATCCTGTCTTTTTTATGTATATTTGAGATTTTTCAATTTTTCATAATTAAAACTAAGCAAATGAAAGAAGAAGTTACTAATTTCTCGTGGAGGAGGAGTTGTATAAGAAAGAAAATGTGTCATAATTTATTACTTATTTCAGCAGTAAATAACATATAGACAATGATGTAGCCATCAAGTATTGATTTCAAAATTGAGAGGATGGCAGGAAGGAAAATTTGTAGGAAGAGGAGGAAGAGAATACTGGTCCAAGAGATATAAATTTTCACCTACTATAATATAAAGTCAGTAAAAAATGGATAAATCAAGAAAAGGATCATGAAATATATTATAATTCCAGAAAAAATAACTTAAATATTTACCTCTGGGGAACAGGATTGGAGGAAACGGGGTCAAGCAGGGGACTGCTATTTTGTATTACCTCAGAGAAAGGTTAGGAAACAGAAAGAAAGTCATCCATAATCTTACTTCCCATAGACTTCCCTTTTTGTACTGTCTGCCTTTTAAAATTAGGTACACTGTTTTGATATTAGAGCTTCCCTGGTAGCTCAGGTGGTAAAGAATCCACCAGGAGTCCCTGGTTCAATTCCTGGGTTAGGAAGATCCGCTGGAGAAGGGATGGGCTACCCACTCCAGTATTCTTGGGCTTCCCTGGTGGCTCAGCTGGTAAAGAATTCACCAGCAATGCAGGAGACCTGGGCTCAATCTCTGGGTTGGGAAGAGCCCCTGGAGAAGGGAAAGGCTACCCTCTCCAGTATTCTGGCCTGGAGAATTCCATGGACTGTATAGTCCATGGTGTCGCAAAGAGTCGGACACAACTGAGCAACTTTCACTTTTCACATTTTGATATAAGTAAAATGACTTTCTAAATAATATCAATATTATTTTTTTAAGTTGTGAATTTCTTTTTCAGAACTTTTTATTTTTTATTGGGGTGTAGCTGGTTAACAATGTTGTGGTAGTTTCAAGTGAACAGGGAAGGGACTCAGCCATACATACACATGCATCCCTTTTCCCCCAAACTGCCTTCCCATCCAGGCTGCCACATAACAATAATGTGAATATCATTATATCAATGAAATATTTCATCTTTCCAAAAGAATGTTTGATATGATTAACTCATGACCAAATAAGTTAATCTGTCCTAAAATCACACTGGTACTAGTAAAGGTTTTCTGAAGCAGGGTACCAGAAAAGATCAATTCATGGGTGGTATAACTCAGCATCATAGTGAAACTTCATTGTGAGAAACTGAGCCCTAATCAGTACCCATGAGAATGGTGAGACAGCCTCTCAGGCCTGCAGTTACTGTTAGTAACTTGATCCTTTAAAAGGACTTTCATATTTTATTAATTCTTCACTTGATATTCCTTTACTATAATTTATATTTACTTTTATTTATACTCACTGAGATATTTTATAGCTCATATATAGTTTAGCTTTTATATCTTTTTATCAAATGTCTCTATTTTTATATTGGATTTTATATACCAAAACACTGGTATATCTGGTCTAACTAAAATTTTATCAGATATCACGTTTTGCTGAAAATAAATTTCAATATATCCTGATGCAGTTTGAGCCCTACCTCAATTCTGTTAAATTTATGTTTTAGATCTAGTACATACAGAGGGGCAGCTTCAAAATGAAGAAATTTTGGTAAGTAAATATACTTTGAAGATATATACATTATCTTTGGCCAGCACAATGTATTTAAATTTTAAACCTATCTCCATGATCATAAAATTACTAAATACCCTCGTAATATTGTAGGTTCTGTGTCTGACCAACCAATAGAGGCAGTTATTCTCAGAAATATTATGATCTAAATATAGCTTTCATAAGTTAGGCTCTTTTCTGTCATAGACAGGATGACAGCCAAGATAAAACAGAATTCACTTTTATTATTTTATTTTGTTTGTTCATTTATTTTGAAGTATTTATTTACTTTCATTTCATTCTGTAGTCCTTATGGAATAGGAATCAAAACAGGTCGAGATGCCAAAATTGGATGTTAATTTAAGCATGAAGGGACAGGGAGATTCAGATAAGGGAGCTGGAGCATAGGATCAGCAACAAATAAGCCAAAGAGAGACGAGGTGAAAAGGGAACCAGCATTTTCTGACAGCATTCCACTGGGCTTTGCTTGTCAAGTGAGATGAATGGCCGCTGCCAGGGAAGCTGCTGCCTCATCACGAGTTCCTCTGTCCCCAGCTTGTCAGGCCCTGGTTTTAGACAAACACAAACAGTGAAACAACCGAGAATGTGTTTAAGGTAGTAGTGCTTATTAAGATTTCTCTCTATAAGGGTTAAAGAGGTACCTTGTCCGTTAAGTTTCATTCTTCACAATTTACTGGCAGCTGCTATGAAATCAGTGTTTCAAAAGATTCTGTAGTGTTTGGATCCTATTAATTGTCTTCTCTACCACCCAGTTGTCGTGCCCAGTGACTGGGGAGGCCATGCGTGCATGTTAAGTCATTTCAGTCGCGTCCAGCTCTGTGCAACCCTATGGACTATAGACCCCGCCAGGCTCCGTGGTCCATGGGGATTCTCTAGGCAAGACTACTAGAGTGGGTTGCTATGCCCTCCTCCAGGGGATCTTCCCGACCCAGGGATCAAACCCGTGTCTCTTACGTCTGCTTGCATGGCACTCGGGTTCTTTACCACTAGCACCAGCTGGGAAGCCCAAGGAGGCCAGTAGGGAACAGAAAAATGATTAATTAGATTGAATTTTATCTTCCTGTTTTTCTCCATATTGTTTCATTGATTATGGTTAGTAAGCGTCTGCTAAGGATTTTGTTTCAGGAGTCATTGTGTGTCAGGGAGGGTGGCAGCATCATAGAACTTTTGGAGAAGAGTAAGGGGGAATGGAGCCTTCCCTGGGGGCTCAGTGGTCAAGAATGCACCTGCAATGCAGGAAAGGCAGATTCGATCCCTGGGTCAGGAAGATCCCCTGGAGAAGAAAATGGCAACCCACTGCAGTATTCTTGCCTGGGAAATCCCATGGACAGAGGAGCCTGGCGGGCTACAGTCCATGGGGGTCAAAAGAAGAGCTGGACATGACTTAGCAGCTAAACAACAACAACGAGGGGAGAATGGAAGGCAGTATATCACCCATAGTTTAGCGCCCTGTCAAAACAGCCTTTGCTGTACTTACTTTCTTCTAATTGTCAGCCACATGTATTACATAGTTACAGTAGTGTACATGAAAAACTTTGTATTTTTTTATTTAATGTTACATCAAATGCTTCATAATTATGATTTAAAAATTAAATGTATTCAGATAGAGGTTAACTGATTTCTTTTTTCCTCCCTCTGTCATTATAACTCCTACTACAGGGGACATCTTATGCCTGTTCCTGCTATCATGGTGTTCATGTTTTTAGTTATTTTCTAAAATTAAATTTCAAGAAATGGAAATACTGGGTCCATGGGTATAGACATATTTATAGTAGTAGTAGTACCAGTAGTTTAGTCTCTAAGTTGTGTCCAACTCTTATGACCCCATGGACTGTAGCCTGCCAGGCACCTCTGTCCATGGGATTCTCCAGGCAAGAATGCTGGAGTGGATTGCCATTTCCTTCTCCAGGGGAATCTTCCTGACCTAGGAATTGAACCCAGGTCTCCTGCACTGCAGGCAGATCCTTTACCAACTGAGCTACGAGGGAAGCCTATAGACATTTATAGCTTCTTACATATATTGCCAAATTGCTTTTCAGAGAAAATATATAAATATAAAAGTATAATAATGTTTTAGGGTAGTGTATTTTGAGGCATCATCCAACAAATGAAATCTTTTATCATGAAAAATACTTTAAAAATTAATCAGAATTGTACAGTGCAGTTTTTTGCTCCACCTGCATTCTTCCTCAAACCAAGGCTGATGTTTGGCTATTACATATCAGAACAGCCATATTGTTATATGTGGCTGGCTTCTCTTCTGAACATTATATCTTATAAATCATTATATACTTATAATATCATTCTTGTATCAAACCCTTTCATCTGCTAACTGCTTGTTTAGCAGTTAACTAGAATTGCTAAATCATCTGTATTTATTTTTTCCCTTACAGGCACGTGATGGCCACGTCACTTACTTGAGATTCATTATTGTGTCAGCCTTTGATCATTTTGCATCTGTGCATAGTGTTTCTGCAGAGGGAGTAGCAGTCTCAAATCTTTCTTAGTAATTATAATATACCCATGCACTATTTTTTAACAGTATATTTATTTAAACATGAAGTTGTCATTATTAAAGGAATTTGTATCAGTCTGTTTCAGTTTTATCTTTCCCTTCAGCATTTTCTAGGAATTTGGTTCATCAGACAGCAGTGATGACCAACATGTAGGTCATAAGAAAGCGTTTGCAAAAAAAAAAAGCTTTTGTTTCAGTGTACACCTTAACCAAGTACATGACTACATGGAAACAACTGGCATACACTGTGACTCCACAGCGTCTAACATGCTACCCTTTGGCTATCAGTGCATTAATTTTTAAATTTACTGATTGATGTAAAGGGCTAAATGAAAAATATGGACACTAAACAACATACAAATTCAAAAAAGAGAAAACATTTATGGGAACATTTCCTTGAGGTCATGGAATTTGAGTTGGGCCCTGTAGGACAAATCATTTTATTTTTTTTCTTTTAATTTTATTTTCTCTTGATTTGAAGACTTCAGAGAAGAGTTAGGAAACATAATCTTATTTCCCCAAGGCAACCATTATTGATATTATTTGATTTGTTTTTTTTACATTTTGAGGAGGTAAGAAACAAGATAGGACATTGTGTGGAGATACAAGACATCTCTGAATGTATCTTTTTATACAACTTGAAATAAAAATGTAAATAATATAGCCAAAAGTTAAAATGACAAAGCAATTCTAAAATGTTGGAAATAAATAGAAAGGCATTAACCTACATTTATTACAATTGATTGACTCAGAAAAAAAATGGCATTGGAATATAGTATTTTATCTGTGCAGCCCATATTAGTTTCCTATGGCTTCTGTAATACAGTACCACAAACTTGGTGGTTTAAAACAATAAAAAGTTATTCTCTCACTGTTCTGGAGACTAGAAGTCAGAAATAAAGGTATTGGCAGGGTTTGTTTCTATTGGAGTTTTTGAAGAAGATTATATTCTTTGCCTTTCTCTTAATTTCTGGTGTTGCTGGCAATCCTTGGTATTCCTTGACTTGTGGCACCATAGCTCCAGTTTCTGCCTCTATCATCATATGCCATTCTTTCTGTGTTTCTTTGTATCATCTTCCCTCAATGCGTATATTTTTCTGTGTCTTCTCTTCTTATAAGGACAACATCATGTTGAACTAAAGACCCTTGCTGCTGCTGCTAAGTTGCTTCAGTCGTGTCTGACTCTGTGCGACCCCATAGATGGCAGCCCACCAGGCTCTGCCATCCCTGGGATTCTCCAGGCAAGAACACTGGAGTGGGCTGCCATTTCCCTCTCCAATGCAGGAAAGTGAAAAGTGAAAGTGAAGTCACTCAGTCGTGTCTGACTCCCAGCGACCCCATGGACTTCAGCCTACCAGGCTCCTCCACCCATGGGATTTTCCAGGCAAGAGTACTGGAGTGGGGTGCCATTGCCTTCTCCAAAAGACCCTTACTCCAGTATTATCTTAACTAATTACATCTGCTGTGACTTTCCAATCAGATTGCTTTCACAGGTACAAGGGGGTTATAGACCTTTCAAAGCTCTTTTCTCTCTCCCACAATGACCAGCAGTGATGTTTTTCTACACAGTAACTACTTCATCATTCTGGGTCTGGGAGTGAGACTGATGATAACAGGTAGTAGAGCTCTCAGTCAATCCGAGATAGACATATAGAAGGATAGATAAATCTTCATTTAGTTTGGGAGTAGGGTGGGGGTTGCTGCATCACGCCACTTGCAGAATTTTAGTTCCCTGACCAGGGACCAAACCTGGGCACCCTTCAGTGGAAGGCCAGAGTCCTAACCTACTGGACTGTAGGGAGTTCACAAACCAATGATATTTTGGAGTTGCTTTTTACCCCAGCATAACCTGGCATATCCTGACTGATAATACAGACAAATGTAGAATATAGCTCATCCTAGAGGAGAAGTGCGGAGAAGGCGATGGCACCCCACTCCAGTACTCTTGCCTGGAGAATCCCAGGGATGGGGGAGCTTGGTGGGCTGCTGTCTATGGGGTTGCACAGAGTCGGACACGACTGAAGCGACTTAGCAGCAGCAGCAGCAGCAGCAGCAGCAGCAGAGGACAAGTGACCTGGTTTCTTTGACAAGTCAGTGATGCAAAAAATGTTAATTAAGGAAGGGGGTCCACTCTAGATTGAAAGAGATATAAGAGGACCCCAAAATACATGCCTTGTATAAATCTTATTTGGATGCTAATATGAGCAAACTAATTGAAAAAAAAAAAAAGACATTTTAAAGATAATTGGGAAAATCTGCTTATGGATTGGGTAGTTTGCTTTTGCATGGATTAAGTGTGATCCTGGCTTTAAGATTATGTAAGAGAAGGCCCATATTTTTCAGAGATACATTTAGTAGATTCAGATACAAGTATGTAGGTTTATTACATGGTATCTGGGCTTTGCTTTAAAATAATTGAGCATTTTTTTTTATAGGAGAAAAGTTTAGTTGAAGCAAATGAGCAGTAAGTTGGTGGATCTGGGTTATGGATACACAGGGCTTCGTTGTACTAGTCTCTCTAATGTATGCTTGGAATTCTTCATAATAAACGAAAATAAATAATGCCAAGATGATATCTTTGTGCAAAAATCTTTGCCTACCCCTCAGATGATCTTTTTTTAGAAGAGATTCCCAGAAGGGAACTAGTCAAAGTTAAGAATAGTTCTAAGGGGCTTCCCTGGTGGCTCAGTGGTAAAGTATCCACCTGCAATGCAGGAGACCTGGGTTTGATCCCTGGGTTGGGAAGATCCCCTGGAGAAGGGAGTGGTAACCCACTCCAGTATTCTTGCCTGGAGAATCCCATGGACAGAAGGGCCTGCGGGTTACAGTCCGTAATGTTGCAAAGAGTCGGACATGAACTGAACTAAGAATGCATGCGTGCACTGGTGGTTCAGTGGTGAACAATCCACCTTGCAATGCAAGGGATACCAGTTCAATGCCTGGTCCAGGAAGATCCCACATGCTGAAGAGCAACTAAGCCCACTCCCCACAACTACTGAAGCCCCTTTCGCCTAGAGCCTGTGCTCCATAACAAGAGAAGCCACTGCAACGAGAAGACCACCCACTGCAATGAAGAGTAGCCCCTGCCTGTCATAACTAGAGAAAGCTCATGCGTAGCAACAAAAATCCACTACAGCAAAAATAATAAATGGATAAATCTTTTTTTTGAAGAAAAGTTTTAAGGCTTTAGATATTTTCTGATAATTTGCTTACCAAGATTTGTTGCACAGATTTACTCTTGGAAAGGTTACTTTTAGATAAATGGAGGAAGGTAGAAAAAGTACTTCAATAGTGACGTTGGTGCCATCAGAGACATGAAGGTGTATATACAGAGAGATGAATGTATATATCTGACTGGGGCAAAGAAGCCTGAAATGGTACATTACAGCCAGATCACAGAGAGCCTTTAATGCTTTCAGATATTTTCCTGATAATCCTGGAGCCATTTAAGGTTTTTGAAAAGGGAGGTAACCTAGAGCAATTGTGTTCATGTTCAATAAAATGAAACACTGAGGATCTTCTTTTTCCCAAACTTCCTAAACTGGAATGTCAATAAGTCTTCATTTAAGGAACACTGCATTAAGGCTTACAGATCACTGGAAGGGATTTCTAGAAGTTATCTGAATGATCTCTTTGGCACAGGCCTACTAAATGATCTTTAAGTCTTTTTTCTCTGTTTCTCTCCTGTGAATGCAGGGAAAGTATAGTGCTTGTAATACCACTTCATGATATTTGAAAACCGCATCCTTTAACCTTTATTTTCCTAGGCTTCAAAAACTCATTTTCACTTGAGAAAACCACTCTCTTAAGTCTCAAGCAATAGATAGACCAATATGTGGCTTTATCTTTTCTGTTTTTCACTGCTGAACCCCACTGTAGGAAAGGGGCAATTGGCCAAGATGGCCAATTCAGGCTCTCTCACCCCATGTCCTCTTGCTCTCTCCCCACCTTTTGTAAATAATGACTTTACATGGTTACGTAACAGCTGCACACGTGCATATAAGCACCATGTGAAAAGCTGTTGAGTTGCGTTGCAGTGCATTAGCCACAAGAGAATAAAGCATGTCTGCCTTGCTGCAAATGAAGCATGTCTGCAGTTCCTACAGCTCCTCGCATCTTCTTCCAGGTTCTTCTTATCTGCGTCCTAGCTCGCGCCTTGCCTAGCCTGGGTTCAGTGATCAGTGAGACAATTGGCAGAGTTGGCAGGGTTCCCAGCATGTAGGGGAGCCCGAGGCTCCAATGGAAGGAGGAAGCCAGTGGCCACCACATAGCACTTGGTACCCGGGGGCCGGGGTCCTCTTGGCATGGGCCCTGGTGGAAGACTGGGAGGTGGTGGACAGGCCACTGGATAGCACTAAAAAAGCATTACAAGCAGTGAATTCCCATTTGCTGGACAAGGCAGCATGGACTGCTGCTGGCACCATAGTGTGGGTATTCCTGACTGCCCTGAAGGTGAATATGAATCGTGCCCTACATGATGCCATGCAGGTCCATAATGTGCAGAGACGCTTGGAAGAGCTAGAGCAATGTATATTGACATAAAGCAAGAAGGGCGTGGCCTTGAAGAACCCAGTGTTTCTGACAGTGAAGTGATAAGGGATAGTAATGATGAAGTTATGAGACTGAGAAACGTTATGAGACTGTGGGTTCCCGCTTTTTAGCAAGGCCTATTGTGCAGCAGGTAGGCTGTGAAGAAGGCTGAGCACCGAAGAATTGATGCTTTTGAACTGTGATGTGGGAGAAGACTCTTGAGAGTCCCTTGACTGCAAGGAGATCCAACCAGTCCATTCTGAAGGAGATCACCCTGGGATTTCTTTGGAAGGAATGATGATAAAGCTGAAACTCCAGTACTTTGGCCACCTCATGTGAAGAGTTGATTCATTGGAAAAGACTCTGATGCTGGGAGGGATTTGGGGCAAGAGAAGAAGGGGACGACAGAGGATGAGATGGCTGGATGGCATCACTGACTCGATGGACGTGAGTCTGAGTGAACTCTGGGAGATGGTGATGGACAGGGAGGCCTGGCGTGCTGCGATTCATGGGGTTGCAAAGAGTCGGACACGACTGAGCGACTGATCTGATCTGATGGTGCAGCAGAAGGATGGGGCCAACAAGGCACAGAAGCCCCAGGAGGCCTCAGACATCAAGGAGGCCAAAGAGAAGAGGAGCGGCACTGACTCTGCAGCCAGGACAAAGTCCAGGAAGACCAGCTAGGAGCAAGGACCAACCCCGGTGGAGAAAATGAAGAAAGGAAAGAGGGAAAGTGAAACCACAGTGGAGAGTTTAGAGCTGGATCAGGGCCTGCTGAACCCACCCCTGCAGAGCCCCGAGTAGTCCACAAAGTCTGCAGACAGCCAGAAATGACACTCAGACAGCAAGTGAAGTGCAGGAAATACAAGGACCTGGGCTTCACGTGGTGGATGATGATGGGGAAACTATCCCAGTGCTTGGAGTCAGCCGGACATCTGCCCTCTCAGCTCCTACACTGGCCTGGCAGGTGGAGGAGCCTCCAGATGACAAGTGTTTTACAGGTGGTGTGCGAGACGCCATTTTGAGCACTGTCTCATCCATCTCTTTTGGTTCCTTAACTGCTACCTCAATGGTGGCAAGCTTGGGAGAAGTAGAGGGACGGTGGCAGGCAAAGGGGATTAGAAGTGTGAAGACCCTGATTGGGGGGCTGGCTGGTAAAGGCCCCATCCGGGTTATGTGGATGAAAAAATGTGGGCTGATTTGTTGGCAGCGGGAGTTGACAGAAATAAAATTGATAAACAGCCCAATGCTCTGCTCCTAGAGCTATGGGAGGCAACTGAAACTGGAACAGCAGTTTGCCAAGTTTGGGAAGCGCCCACAGCAAGAGATACAAGCAGTTCAGTTAGAAGATTACATGGCACCCAAGGATGTTCCTTCAGAACTGTAAAGGCTGTGACCTTACTTTTGGAAACTGGATGGCTCCCTGTATGGAGGTATACAGTGAAGTCTGTGTCATTTGATGTGCTACTAACCTCTGATTCTCTTGCAGATTTAGAACAGTATGCAGCAGAGCTTATAAAGCATTTGGAATCATGTGGGCGGGCTGTGAACGCTGCAAAAATCTCTTTGAAGGGGTAGGCCCAACGCCTGTGGGAGGTTTTGCGGGTCTTTAATGAGAAACCCCTCAGGGATGGAGTTGCCCCTGTGGAGGCTGTCCTGCTTCTCGTCACTGCACCTAAACAGCTGCAAGTAACAACAGACATTTTGATAAAGCCTGGATACAGAACCAAAGGTAATATCCTGCTGCCAGCTCCAATTGGGATTTCACAAGGACGGATGGTGGACTTGACTCGGCCATGGAAGATAAAGGCACTTCACATGCATTGGATGGCTTTTCTAGCCCCATGGGGGCAAGGATTGCAACATGAGTTCCAGGTTGTACCCTGGGTGACGAGTGCCTGGCCCCTTTGTGTTCAAGTCACCTGTCCAGTACCTGGCGTTGGTTTTTTCTATGTACTGGGGAATGTAACTGTTGTTGTAGCATCTACTGCTGTTGCAGAATGGGGGTATGTAACTGTTTGTTGTAGCCTTTACTGCTGTTACAGGATGTAGTTCCACCGGTCAGTGTTACTCACCATGGGAATATCTCCAAAGGTGATCTGCGTTTAGATTGTAAGGCGAGAGGCCCTGAAGGAGTGGAATGTAGGGAAGGGGCAATTGGCCAAGATGGTGCTGGTCAGGCTGTCTCAGCCCATGTCCTCTCGCCCCACGTTTTGGAAATAATGACTTTACATAGTTATGTAATGGCTGAGGCCATTTATAACACTGTGCATGTGCATCATGACCTATATAAGCACCACCTGAAAAGCTGTTGAGTTGCGTTGTGGTGTGTTAGCACAAGGGGATAAAGCATGTCTGCTTTGCTGCTGTGAATAAAGAATGTTTGCAGTTTAAGAAAGTGTCTTAATGGTAGTAAGGAAGGAATATCAACAACCTCCTATATGCAGATGATACCAGCCAACTCATTGGAAAAGACTCTGAGGCTGGGAAAGTTAGAAGGCAGGAGGAGAAGGGGATGACAGAGGACAAGATGGTTGGATGGAATCACCGACTCAATGGACATGAATTTGAGCAATCTCTGGGAGATGGTGAAGGACACGGAGGCCTGACTGCAGTCCATGGGGTTGCAAAGAGCTGGACATGACTGAACAACTGAACAGCAGCAACAGCCACTGTAATGGCAGGAAGCAAAGAGGAACTAAAGAGCCTCTTGATGAAGGTGAAAGAGGAGAGTGAAAAAGCTGGCTTAAAACTCAACTTTCAAAAAACTAAGATCATGGCATCAGGTCCCATCACTTCATGGTCAATAGATGGTGAAAAAGTGGGGAAAGTGGCAGATTTTACTTTCTTGGGCTCCAAAGTCACTGCAGACAGTGACTGCAGCCGTGAAATTAAAAGAGGCTTGCTCCTTGGAAGGAAAGCTATGACGAAGCTAGACAGCATACTAAAGAGCAGAGACATCACTTTGCTCACAAAGGTCCAAATAGTCAAAGCTGTGATTTTTCAGGTAGTCAAAAATGGATGTGAGAGCTGGACCATAAAGAAGGCTGAGCACCAAAGAACTGATGCTTTGGAATCGTGGTGCTGGAGAAGACTTGAGAGTCCATTGGATAGCAAGGAGATCAAACTAGTCAATCCTAAAGGAAATCAATCCTGAACATTCATGAAGGACTGATGCTGAAGCCCCAAACTTTGGCCACCTGACGTGAAGACCCTCATGCTAGGAAGACTGAGGGCAGGAGGAGAAGGGGGCGATAAAGGGTAAGATCACAGACTGCCTATGTATGACATGAGTTTGAGCAAACTCAGGGACATAGTGAAGGACAAGGAAGCCTGGCGTACTGCAGTCCATGGGGTCACAAAGAGTCTGACAAGACTTGGTGATCGAACAAGAAGTTCCTTATAGGTTCTATCTCCAAATACAGTCACATTGGGACTTATGGCTTCAACATCTGAAGGGGGTTGCACAATTAAGTTCAGGTGGTGAGAAGGCAGCCAAAGCAGTGTGACTGAAGGGGATTTCTAGGAGTCCCGTTGCAAAGGAAACAAAAAACTTAATGAGAGCATTCAAGACAACTAATGTAAATCAAAGTTTCAGGCTGCCCTAGCCTACTACTCCTCCTTCTGTATTTATGTTTCAACCAACAACTAGCCCTATTAAAGAAGAGTAATCTGAAAAGTCCCAGAAGCGGATTGCTTTAGGTCTGGGTCTCTAGAAATAGAGCTTTAGAGAGGAATTCGATTTCCTGAGAGAGCACTCTCAGGAAGTGGGATAGATCATGGGAGAAAGTTAACCAAAGACGGTTTTGGTTGAAGTCTGGCCTCAGCCTGAGCCCACAAGGAGCTCTAGAGCATGAATGACACCAGAGAGGTATGCTTCCCACCCTTGAGGCAAGGGACCAGGCCTTTGTGCTCTCAAATCCTTCAGTCAATGGCCATGGGCCACCCGCAGGGGAACATAACCTCTCAGGCATTGCTGAGTAAAGAAGCTTCTGTCACTTAGGGCAGTTCTCAGGAGAAGCAACACCTGAGCCATTAGCTGCCAATATCACAGTAGCTGGCATATAGATATATATATTTGGAAAAGAAATCTCGGCAGAACACCAATAACATTTATTACAGCAGGACTTCTCAAAGTGTGGTCCCTGAAACAGCAACCTCCTCCTTTTCTGAAACTTGTTAGAAATGCAAATTCCCTAGCCCAACTCCAGATCTATGGAATCAGAAACTCTGATGGTGTGACCCTTGAATCCGTATTTTGACAAGCCTTCCAGGTGTTTTTGATGCATGTCTAAGTTTGGGGTCGCTAAGAGTCAGACACGACTGAGCGACTTCACTTTCACTTTTCACTTTCATGCATTGGAGAAGGAAATGGCGACCCACTCCAGTGTTCTTGCCTGGAGGATCCCAGGGATGGAGAAGCCTGGTGGGCTGCCATCTATGGGGTCGCACAGAGTCGGACATGACTGAAGCGACTTAGCAGTAGCAGCAGCAGCAGTGCTCTAGGGACCTATGACTAGAAACTGTGAAACAAAAAGAGGGGAGGGGGCCAGAAAAATAAGGCAGTTACAGAGCATTCGTTGCAAGAGAACTTACACAAAGAGTACATCAAGGAGGGAGACCCATAGTTACCTCTCAAATAAGAAAAAAAGAACTCAAAAAAGAGATACAAAGATTTCAAGAAAAAAAGAAGTCACAGAAGATGGAAAGTGATCTGGCAGAGCTAAGAAAAGACATGGAAGAGAACAAGAAAATTGATTCAGAAGCGAAAGCCCTGTAAGAAGCAAAGGGATGCTGATGGTAATTGTAGCCGTCAGTGTTCAATTAGGAAAACTGAAATCAGTCTAGATACAGAGTGAAAGCAGGGAGGGAAATAATGCATGGAATCTGTTACAAAGGTATTGAAATGGCTGGGAAAACAAAGAGAAGATAGAAGTGTCACCCAGAGTGGGAGCCCGTGGGCCACACTCACTGTTGACCAGTGGGAGCAGCATCACTGCATCTAAGTAGAAGCCACTCTGCCATGGCTGGGGATCCCAAAGCAACTGCTGTGCACAGCGTCCTGCAATTCCTACAGCAAGAAGTGGAGAAAATGACTTCTCCCTTCTGTTCACCGTTAATCTCCATCAGGGCTTCCCATCTGCAGAACCTGACTGGAATGCAATGTTCAGGCCTCCAGCTCCTGAAATCCAGAGGACAGTGGAGAGAGTCAGAGCCAAGCCATATCTGGAGCAATAATAAACCCAACTTAAGGAGAATTGGGATCAGAGAAAAGAGCTTGAGAAAAATCACAGCATGGAATTGGAAAGAACAAAGATTTTAAAAGTTATGGAAAAGATAATAGTTATGGAAGAAACAAAGGACCCAACATACCCATCATTGTAGTCCCTAAGATAATGGACAAAATGTAACAGGAAAGATGTTCAAAGCAATAAAAGATGTCCCTGAAATTTAAAAAATAAGAAATTTAAGATCAAAAGAAGTTTTTGTATTTACCTTAGTCTGTTCAAGCTACTGTAACAAAAATACCATAGACTGGGGTGGCCTAGAGACAACAGAGACAGGCTTGCCTGCTGGCTTGGTGGTAAAGAATCCACCTGCCGGTGCGGGAGATGTGGATTCTATCTCTGGGTCGGGAAGATCCCCTGGAGGAGGAAATGGCAACCCACTCCAGTATTGTTGCCTGGAGAATTGCATGGAGAGAGCAGCCTGGCGGGCTGCAGTTCATGGTGTTGCAAAGAGTCCGACACAACTGAGCAACTGAGCACACACATAGTTGACAGAAAGTTATTTCCTACAGTTCTGGAGGCTGAAAGTCTGAAATTAGGGTATCAGCAAGGTTGCATAAGGGCCCTTTTCTTATATCCTCAGATGGTGGAAGAGGGCAAACCAGCTCACAGGAGCCTCTTTTATAAGGGCACTAATCCCATTCATGAAGACTCCCCTCTCATGACCTAATCACCTCCCAAAGGCCCCACCTCCTGCCACTATCACACTGGGCCGTAAGGTTCGGATATGGATTCTGAGGGGACACAAACATTCAGACCGCAGCAGTATTCCAAGGAAAGTTTGACATAGAACAATCAACACTGGACTAGGTCTTGGTGAAGTTACTGAACTTCAAACAGGAAGAAAGAATCTGACAGGTTTCCAGGTAGAATGAAGACAATTAAGTGCCAAGGGAAATAAATTAGGCTGATCTCAGACTTTTCCTCTCATGCCTGCTAGACAACTGTAAAACAATGTCCACAAATCTCTGAGGTAAAAGAACTAAAACCTAAGATTCTGAAGCCCAGCCGGTATCCTCCAGGTTTAAAGGACAGCAGTGGGTCATTAGCGGAGAAGGCAATGGCACCCCACTCCAGTACTCTTGTCTGGAAAATCCCGTGGATGGAGGAGCCTGGTAGGCTGCAGTCCATGGGGTTGCTAAGAGTCAGACACGACTGAGTGACTTCACTTTCACTTTTCACTTTCATGCATTGGAGAAGGAAATGGCGACTCACTCCAGTGTTCTTGCCTGGAGAATCCCAGGTCCGGGGAGCCTGGTGGGCTGCGGTCTTTGGGGTCGCACAGAGTCGGACACGACTGAAACGACTTAGCAGCAGCAGCAGCAGCAGCAGTGGGTCATTAGAGGCATGTAGGACTTCAGGGAATACAGGATCCACATGCCCTTCTTCAGAAAACTGCATACTTGAGACTTTGAATGATGCAACCTATATGGCCGATTGGGTATCCTGGACTCCTTCCTCAATCAAACATGCTGGATAAAATATTTCAATACACCCTTGGAAACTAATGGCTGAGTTTACCAGAAATAAAGTTGTCTGTGGCCAGGAGCAATTGAGAGTCTGACTCTGGGCAGGTGAATAAACATTAAAGTCACTGGGCCTCTCCAAGGGCATCTGCCAATTTCTGAGTCGGAGCCTGGGTTTCCTGGGCCTCCTGCCAGGCCCATAAGGCCAGTCTTGCAGCAGCTAGAACACAAGCTAGAATGGGCGGTAGGCTCAGAGTCATACATAAAGCCAGGTACCACAGAGGGCATCACCCTTAGAGCAGGGGTCCCCAGCCTCTGGGATCTAATGTCTGATGATCTGAGGTGAAGCTGATGTAATAATAATAGAAACAAAGTCCACAATAAATGTAATGTTCTTGAATCATCCTGAAACCATCCCCCCAACTCCCAGTCCGTGGAAAAATTGTCTTCCATGAAACTGGTCTCTAGTGCCAAAAAGGCTGGGGACCGCTAGGGGGCTTAGAGAACAGTGGACTAAAGGTGAATCTTCCCCTTGAAAGCAGACAAATAGGTGGTTTTGAAAAATCTTCTTCAAATCTGTTGATATTCTGAATGCAACCTGTACTTGGAGTGAAACAGGATATACTAACAAGCTTCTTTTACTTTACTCGTACTTTCCAACGCTAGTCAAGCAGAGACAGTTCATTCTTGGTATCCAGACCCAGAGAGGTCACCTTCTAAGAGAAAAGACCTTTCTTCATCATAAATTAAAACTGAGCTCAAACCTTTTGCAGTCTCCTGGGCAGGTTTTTTCCCCACCTTTGCCCACATTGTTTTGTCCGCTTTAATGCTATTCTCCCTTCTCATGTTCTTTGGGCTCACATCCCAGATTATAGACTTCCTGGGCATCTTTGAAGACCAAGCTCAAAGGTCACCACTTCCACAAAGCTTTCCTAGAGGCACCCAGCTCAGACAGACTGCTTTCTCCTCTGTGCTCTCTGAGCTTTAGCCTTTCCCTCAGCTCTAACCTGGGCTTTCCTGGTAGCTGGTAAAGAATCTGCCTGCAATGCAGGAGATCCCGGTTCAATTCCTGAATTGGGAAGATCTGCTAGAGAAGGAATAGGCAACCCACTCCAGTATTCTTGGGTCCCTGGCAGCTCAGATGGTAAAGAATCTGCCTGCAATTCGGGAGGCCTGGGTTTGATCCCTGGGTTGGGAAATGCCCTGGAGGAGAGCATGGAAACCTGCTCCAGTATTCTTGCCTGGAGAATCCCCATGGACAGAGGGGTTGCAAAGAGTCGGATACGACTAAGCGACTAAGCACAACTCAGTACAACTCTAACCCGTCATATTTGACCTTGAATTATGGTTATTGCAGTATATGTCCACCCTGTCCCCCCTGCCCTCTTTGTCATCTTTGCATTGTCTCTCAGCACTCAGAGAAGAAATCAGGGCTCAATTAATGTCTGAAGCATTATATCGAGGAAAATTTAATTGGATTGTTTGGGATCTATTTTAGCTTTCTGTAAACTCCTCTGTTCCAGCTACTATTATTTGTTTTTTAAAACTGGGAGATTTCTAGGCGTTTATAGGTATGAGTTGAAGGACCACCTGAAAAGTGATTCAGAGGAGCACAGCTTTATACTCTGCCTCTTTTTGTGGAATTTAGTGCTTAGGAAGGGCTTCCCTGATGGTTCAGCATTAACGAATCTGCCTGCAATGCCGGAGCCTTGGGTTTGATCCCTGGGTCAGGAAGATTCCCTGGAGGAAGAATGGCAACCCACTCCAGTATTCTTGCCTGGAAAAAAACCCCATGGACAGAGGAGGCTGGCAGGCTACAGTCCTTGGAGTCACACAGAATCAAATACCACTGAGAGACTAAGCAACACTGCTTACAAAAAAGGACAGTGCTCAGCTGTGCTTTATACCCACTGTTTCACAGCTACCTGTCCTCTGTATCCTCTTACAAACTCACACCAGTATCGGTCAGTTGCTTTGGCAGGAGGAAGAGTTTCATTCAGTGTCTCTACTATCCTGTATTTTTTTCCATCTCCCAGCACCTAAAAAGGGAGCCCAGGGAGGCAGTTGTAGAGCAGTAATAATGGTAACAATAGTAGCGAGTAGCCTGGCATTTTCTCCAAGCCAGGCACAGTTCTGAGTGCTTTACTCATGAGTCCTCTGTAGGGTAGTCACTGTTGATACCCTGTTTTGTAGTTCAAGATACCAAAGCAGCTTTAAACAAAATCACACAGCCAGCAGGGAGCAGAGCTGGGATTCTGGTTTGAAGTTAGAGATAAGGTTTGAATCTCAGCTTGTTGCTTACTGAGTCTGAGGCCTTCCATAAATTACTTAATTCTGAGCCTTGGTTTCCTCATCTGTAAAATGGGTCTAATAATCTCCTCTTTGACCTGTATAGAGATTAAATAAGACTGCAAATCTGAAAGTGCCTGTGCCTGATAAATGATTAACAACTATTTTTAAAAGTTCCTTGGCAGGTAAGACAGAGACAAGAAAAATGTGTTTTCATGTTAGAAAAATGCCTCCCAAGTCTTTTCTATCATGTCATGTTGTGAAGATAATTTGATTTCAATGTGGACATTCTCTGGCAAGGAGTTTATGAGAAAGGTAACACATAGAGACTGAGTGTTCTTCCCACCAAAGGAGGGCCTTCCAGCATATGGTATTTTTTGGTCATCGGATTACATTTGTCTAGAATAAAAAATAGAACAAGCTGACACGCATTAGGAAAGACAATGTAAAGATCACACTGAAGCCATCCAGAAGAGCCTGATAGTTTTTAATCATTCTATGTTAGCTTGCTGCATCTTAAAACATTTTCTTTCAAATCAAGTCACAGCCGTGTGTACTTTAGGCTGTGGCCGTCATGAACAAATATGAAAAGAGGCAGAGTTAAAACAGTACCAATGGTTATCCATTAGTCTGAGGTAATCTAATGCAAATGACCTTTTAGGAGACTTGTGAAGAAATCAGAGAAACAGGATTTCAGATATGAGTTTCTGTATAACTGAATGACAGCTCTGCAGTATTTGTTGTCTAGTTTGGTCAAGGTCATAGTGGTTTTAGGAAGCCAGTCCTCCCACCAAGCAGCTTGTTATAATTGAAAATAAAAGAAGATTCCCAGGTACGGAGAGCAAGACATCTATGAAATATATTCAAAGGTGGTGAAGTGAGCACCTCCTCTTCTACTGTAGAACTGAAAATATATTACTGTGAAAACTCACCCATCACTGCCACCATCCTTTGTTTTAAGTGTTTTGGCAAGAAAAGGATTACCATCTGTACTGTCTGCTCCCATTCTCTTTGAATTCCTTTGAAAACCTGGAGTTATCCCCATGCTTAGTTCTAAAAGCCAATTTAGTGTCTTAAATGATCAATTCTTTAAATGGCAAATTTGGTACAGTGAACTTACTTCATTTAAAGAATGCCATATTAGAGTGGCTGAATACTCAGAAGGAAATGCAGCGTGTACCTGCTCTCATTCTTAGAATGCTGTGCAATGAACACAGTCTCCATGGTAGGAGCAGTACGGAATTATACCTTCTTTAATACTCAGCTTACTTGTGGCTTCATTTTCTCATTGCAACAATTGTTTGCTTGGATCAGAAAAATCCAGGCTAGTGATTCAACTGGGAACACAGGTCAAGAGGTAAATGTCAGCTGGGATGGGGGTCAAACCAAGCCTTAAGGGGCCCTCAGGTTGGGCACCTAGAACTGGGCAATCCGTCCAGATTAACTGTGGAGCTTTTCCAGAACAGCACGAACTTCCTCTGGATGGTAGTTCCAAGGACCAGGTTTACCCTGCAAGAGAAATGAGTCAGCATTTCCAGATTTCCAACTTGCGGGAATATGTAGGTCTGGAGCTGAGCTGAGCTAAGAGATTTGAGCTGGTGACACCTTTGTGGAAGTCGTCAGGATGGTGCAGTCAAGGGCAGATGTCCTTGAGATAGATGAGAGCACCCAGGGAAAGCATGTGGAATGGCACCAACATGTAATGGGAAGACTGGACAAAGAAGCAGGAGGAAAAGCAGAGCAGGTAAAGAAGATTTCAAAAGGAGAAAGGGATGTAGACAAATAAGCTTCTCTTCCACAACTGGACCTTCAGACCAGCCACCTCTCACATCAAGTTCTGCTCACTCTGCAGCAAACCACCTCTGCCTGTCTAACCCCACGGCCTCAGTTCAGCCCTCTTCACCTCCTGTTTAGGCAACTACGACCCCAGCTCCTTCAGTCCATTCTTTTTTTTTTTTAAGTTGGAGTATGTTTGCTTTACAATGTTGTGTTTGTTTCGTCCAGTCCATTCTTCACCTAGTAGTCCATGATCTTTCTAAAGTAGAGATCTGACTTGTGCTTCTCCCTGGCTCACAACTCTTCAGTGCCTCTTTGCTCTCAGATGTAGGCTGAACTCCTTGGTCCAGAAAGAGCCTTTTATAATGGAAACGTCCCAACCCTCCACACCCTGCCCTAACATACCTCAGTGCTTCTGTCTCTCCTTCCCGTATTTGCAATGGTTTTTACTCACCATGTTCACGTGGCAGCCTCCTTATCCTAAGCAGGTGTCACCTCCTCTGAAAAGCCTGCCCTTCCTCAGGGTTCAGGAAATTTACTGTCTGAGAGCCAAATCTATCCTGATGTCTCACACCCTTTCCTTTACATATTGTGTATGCCGGTTTTGTGCTACAATAGCAAAACTGAAGCGTTTCAGTGGGGATTATTTGGCCCCCACGGAGTCACATTTTCTATCTGGCCGTTTGCAGAACAGCTTTGATAAACCCTGCCCTGGAGCCTCACAGCACCCAGGAAGCTGTAACACTCTATTTATGCCTTCTTGTTCCCTGCTCCTCCAGTTGTGAGTACTTCGAAGTAAGTTGTGTCTCCTTTTAAACTTGCGCTTGTGTTTCCAGTACTTGCTCAGAGCCTAACCCCAGGTAGGGACTCAGTACCCAGCTTGCCTCAACCAGGCCACCTCAGTACTGTGTCACAGGGGACGGGAAGGGAAGAAGGACTCGAACCCTCGTGCTGTGACCCTTAGCATTCTGAGAATTTATGTGAAGGTTGTTGCTTGTTTCGCCGGCATGAATGAGGCCCGCCTGACCCATGGACAGAGAGGCACCCCAGAGCTGGGTTTCATATGCTCCCCCAGGTTCGAATCCCTTCAGCAGATGTAAAACTAATTTCTATCCCCTCAGGGGAGGCTATCGATTCCCAGGTGGCACTAGTGGTAAAGAATCTGCCTGCCAACGCAGAAACCACAGGAGACACAGTTTCGATCCCTAGGTTGGGAAGATCCGCTGGAGAAGAAAATGGCAACCCACTCCAGTATTCTTGCTTGGAAAATCCCATGGACCGAGGAGCCTGGTGGGCTACACTCCATGGGGCTGCAGAGAGTCAGACAAGACTGATGACTGAGCACCACACAACACACAACAGAGGAGGCTCACAGTGCCCCCAGGATCAGAAGCTGTGCTCCCTTCCTTCACCCTCACCAAGCTGGAAGCATTAAAGGGGTACATGGTCCCCAGAAAAGCAGACTGGGCTCAGCAGCATTTGCCACTCCAAACTGTAGAGGAGGTGTTCTTCTGGCCTCTATACCCGTTTCCAGGTTCAGGCCTGTCTCAGGGATTAGCAGCTTCAGACCCTCCCACTCCCATCCCATCCCAGAGGATTTAGAATTGAAATAGGAGCCTTGAGCAACTTGGCCTTAGGCAAGTCCAGTTCCTCCTCTGAGCACTATTCCTGAAATGGAAACATTGTCTCTCAAAGCAAACCAGGGCTGGGCCAGTCTTCTGCGTTCAGAAGGCTCCCGGGAAGCCGCAACACCAGTCCAAATGCTATGGCCTTTCTTGTGCATTATTTCATCCCCTGTGAGGTGGGGGTCCATGTTTCCATTTTAGAAAAGAAGAAACTGAAGCTCCAAGAGGGGAAAGGACTTGCCTGTGGTCACGTGGCTGGTAAATGACCAGGCAACGATTTGAAACGTGGTCCTCTCTATGCCCTTACCCTGCCCTCCCTGGGTCCCACAAGTCCCCACCTTGTACAGGACCCTGCCCTCCTGGAGCACATAGAGCCGCTCTGGCAGTGCTGCGTAGCACGAGCTGCTCTGGTTCGTCATTGTGTCTACCACCACGGGGCACGGGGGGCTCCTGTCCAGCAGCAGGTGGGCTGCCCGCAGGCGGTCCTGGAGATTCCGGTGATTCTTGATGTCCACATTGTTCTTAAAAGCCCAGCCATCTGTAATAGAAAGACCTGGGGGTCAGATACTGTCCCCACTTTTAACTGAGGGTCCCAGATGGAGGACTTCTCAACTTTGGCACTGCTTACAGTTTGGGCTAGATAATTCTTGTTGTGGGGGCTGTTTTGTGTGTTGTAAGTTGTTAAGCAGCATCTTTAGCCACTACACACTAGATGTCAGTGGTGTCACCTTGCCTTCAGCTTGTGACAACCGAAAATGTCTCAGACATTGCCAAATGCCCTCTGCAGGACAAAAATTACCCTTGGTTGAGAACCACTGCTGTCACACCATCTCCTCCAGGAAGCCTTCCTTGATACACTCAGCTGTGTGATATTGGGCAGGCTCTTTAAATCTTTTTAAATTCTCAGTTTTCCCATCTGCTAAATGAATTAAAAGAACCCACATTTCAGTTAGCTGTAAGGCTTACCTGAGATAATTCTGTAGAATTCCCAGTATTCTACCTGGTTCATTGTAGCTGCTTAAAAACTATTGACTTACCTTGCCTGACTGCCCCAAAATAGCAGACAAGTAGAGAAGAAGCCAGTTTTCATTCTTTTTTTTTTTCAGTTTTCATTCTCTACTACAGGTATTCTACTATTTTTCTCTGGAGATGCCCCACCCCCACCCCGAGCCAACTCTATTTAAGCTTGCTTCACTTTAAATCAGTGGCCCCCAGCATTTTTGGCTCTAGGGACAGGTTTTGGGAAGACAGTTTTTCCATGGACTGGGTGGTGGGTGGGGGGATGATTTGGGGATGATTCAAGTGCGTAACATTAATTGTGCACTTCATTTCTATTATTATTATATCAGTTGCAACTCAGATCATCAGGCATTAGATCCTAGAAGTTGGGGACCCCTGCTTTAAAGGGAAGGGGATTTTCAATTGGCTTCATTGGCCGAGATGCCCATCTGCCAACCTAAAGGAGCTGGTCCTCATTAGTGAATGGGCCCACAGGTTGAAAAAATGTCCATAAACTGGTACTGGCCTTGCCCTTCTACTTTCCCCATATCTGGGGAGATTGGAACCCAGATAATGGGGTGTGGGTTCTTTCAGAAGCCATGGGGCCTGCATTTATAATAGCTGCCTCCCAGGGTAACGTAAGCAGCAGAACTGGCTCCTCCTTCTTGTGCTTCAAAGTCCTCTCAAAGTACTCCTCCCCTAGGAAAACCCAGGATCAGAAGAAATTCACATCCAGTTACAACAGCCTGGACTCAGTTTAAAGTATTTATTAACTGCCCCAAGACAGCTAAACCTTGTGGATGACAGTAACACCAACTTATACGTGTGTCATGTCTAGGTGGGCAGTCTTTTCCATCCATTAGCTCCCCGGCGCTTCACAGGATGTCCTTCTCATCCCCACCCTGCAGCTGGGAATGTGGAGGCCCAGCAAGCAGCAGTGACCTGCCTCCCCACCTTTAACTGTGAGTTCTTTAGAGACAGGCGCTGCATGTACCTTTCATCTCCATGTATCCCTTGGCCCAGCACAGGGCTGGACACCTAGTAGGTATTCAGTAAATTCTGTTAAGTGGGTTATTCTGGGAGACATGTGTTTGCATGCTCAGTCATATCTGACTCTTTGCGAACCTATGGACCATAGGCTGCCAGGCTCCTCTGTCCATGGGATTCTCCAGGGAAGAATAATGGAGTAGGTTGCCATGCCCTCCTCCAGGGGATCTTCCCAACCCAGGGATTGAACCCGTGTCTCTTATGTCTCCTGCATTGGCAGGCGGGTTCTTAACCACTAGTGCCATGTGGGAAGACTTGTTCTGGGAGATAGGTGCTATTATTCTATTTTAGTGGCACAGAAGTGGGCATGGAAGGTAAGCTGTCCAAGTCACGTGGCCAGCGCGTGATGCAGCTAGGGCGATCTTCCTACCTCAACACATGCCTCCCTGTAATTTACCTGGACAGACACGTGGTATGTGGGGGAAAAGGAAGTCAACTGATTGGCTTAGACCTCCTAGGATTGGTGGACACTGGCTCTGTGCATTTTAGTTCTTGGATTCAGGCCTTACCTACTTCTGACTGATGGAGTGAGTACCCTGGGGAAGGAGTTGGGGAGGAAGAAGAAATGCTTGAACTAGGAGTGGCACAGCACAGAGGGTACACAGCACAGCCACCATTGTGGGTCAGGGCTGGAATAGGAAGCCTTTCCCTCAGTGGCTTGAGATGGACAGCCCTGGGTCCAGGAAAGGGTTAAACCTGCTCAGTCGGATTCCAGGAGAAAGCAGGGGAGGAGACAGGTATCAGGAAATTTCTGTTATGATCCAACCCCTCTTGTTGCACTTTGCAACTTGTTGTTTTAGAGATTAAAGCTGGATTCTCTACAACCTTGTGACTCCAAGTGTGGTCCCTGGACCAGCAGGCTCAACACTACCTGGGGGCATGGCTTAAAGCACCAAGTCTCAGGCCCCCCTCTGCTGCCCTGTGATCCAGAACCTGCATCTTAACAAGATTACCAGGTTACTCGAGCACACTTTAAAGACTGAGCAGCGCTGCCCCCAGAGTTAAATCCGCTTTGGCAGAGCTTCCACCATCAACTGTGCGAACATCAAGGCATCGCCTCCTCTCAGCCATGGAGACCCTGACACCTGTAGGTGCCCAAGTTCTCTTTTCTTTCATTGATGGCTGCTGCTCTCCCCAAGGGTATTTAACAAAGAAACACATTGTTCTTGACTTTGCTCTACTGTTGCCTATGCTGTTTGTTTTGAATTTTATTTTGGAAATGTTCAAATATACATAAAACTAGAGAGAACAGCTTCATCAACCTCCATGTAACTGTTACCCTATGCTAATATTTTTAATTGCCCCAAAGTCTTCAATGAAGATAGAAGCTGCCAGTTAAATGAGCACAGTGTCAGGCTGAAAGCAGTTCTCCAACCTCTGGGTGCATATAAATTAAGATGCAATGGGCCTAGGGTGGCCCTGAAACATGCATTTCAACAGGCAACCCACAGGGCTCAGACACGAGGGATCTAGGGACTACTCTGGGGAAAGGGCTGATGGAGCAGCTTTGCTGATAATTAATAACAATCTCTAAACACATGGATGAGCCAGCAAGGCTAATACTGGTCTAAACGCTCACTTACTCACCCAACTTTCACTGAGCTCTGACTATAACATGGACTCTGCCAGGTGCTGAGTGACAGATGACTGAAACAGCTTCTTGTGGGGTGATGGGGTGAATAAATAATCCTCGTTTTACTCAGCCACATGAGCCTTCTTGCCTTCTCCAACCTCTGAGTTTGAGGCTTGGGCTAAAACTCAAGTTTTAACTCTTGGGTTCAGTTCCCATAAAAATCAGGAAGACAGGGATGTGTCTGATTATCCTGTAAAGTTCAAGAAGCTTCGACCAAGCTGTAGAAGTTTCAGGGAGGGACATGTCTGCCCGTGGTAAGGCAGGACTTTCTCACAGAGCTGTTCAGCAAAGGAACAAGATTTCCCATTAAATAATAAAGATGAGCCATCACCTATTAGGAGCTGAAACAAGGATTGCAGCCTCAGGTAAAAGCTGGCCCAGAGCAGGGGTTCTCAAAGTGTGGTCCCCCAATCCACAGCTTCAGCATCACTCAGAGATGGTTAGAAATGTAAATTATTAGGCCCCACACCAGGTTTAACTCCAACTCTGGGGTGGGGTCCAGCAGTGTGTTTTCACAAGCCCTGGTGCTTCTGGTGCTCGCGATGCTTGGGAACCATGGACGGAGATGAACCAGGGAGAAGCTCCCCTGGAGCTTGGAGAGCCTTAGGATGGATCTCACACATTGCTAGAGCCACCATTTCACTCATGACCTTTCACGAGGTCTAAATTCCTTGTGATTGTGCTCAGATGAGCTCCTCCCCTTGATTCCCCGACTTACCCACTCAGAATGATATAAGCACTCCAGGTTTCTGCTCTGTGTGACTAGCGGAGAGCACAGACTATGGAGTTAACGAGTAGGGGGTAGACCTAGCAGTGACTGAGTTAGGTCCTCAACAAACAGTGACTCTTTCCTTCTCTCTTCCTCTTCTTCTCACCCCCAACCATGAGTGAAGGGGAGAGGGAAGGACATCTTTTTTTACCTGATGCATGTGCTTCTTCGATGTAAATGATGAGAAAATCTGCTACGGAACCAAAATCTTCAATAAGTCTCTTGAATTGGTCAAATTTGAAAATAAATGAAGGTCAGGTGCAACTTCCAAAATTCAGCACCAAGGGTCTGTTGCCTAAAACAAATGGAACCATCATCAACCAGTAACTGACACATAGCATTTCTTTTGCGAGCACCGTCTTCACTCCTGCTTTCATTGTTACCTTTATTTCCTCTCTAAGATGGAGACGGGGCACAGTGCAGGGGCGAGGGGAGGGCAGAAGCTTAGAACACATGATTTAGCAGAGGCTAGAGTGAGTTGACTCCTCTGCAGAATGAAGGGATTCTATCAGGCAGTCTCAGTGGATCACCTGCACTCACTGGGAAGTAAATAATGACACAAAGAGTCCCTTTCATGCAGCGATACGGCAGGAACCCATCTGTTCTCTCATTGATGTGATTAGTGTATTACAAGGTGGGTGATTTTTTACCCTCTGGCTTATAGGCTTATTCCATGTCACACAGCAGGTCAATGGTGGCGTTAAACCCAACATTCTGGCTTCTGGATTCTCAATCTGGGGCTCTTTCTATTCAAAGCACCTCAGTTCCCTCACTCACAAATGAACATAATAACAATACTTACCTGATAGGATTGTTCTAAGGATTAGGCAAGTTAAAGCAGATAAGGGCTTAGAATGGTGCCTACCCATAGTAGGTACCCAATAAGTGTAATATTGCTCAAACTACCACACAATTGTACTCATCTCACCCGCTAGTAAAATAATGCTCAAAATTCTCCAAGCCAGGCTTCAGCAATACGTGAACCATGAACTTCCAGATGTTCAAGCTGGTTTTAGAAAAGGCAGAGGAACCAGAGATCAAATTGCCAACATCTGCTGGATCATCGAAAAAGCAAGAGAGTTCCAGAAAAACATCTATTTCTGCTTTCTTGACTATGCCAAAGCCTTTGACTGTGTGGATCACAATAAACTGTGGAAAATTCTGAAAGAGATGGGAATACCAGACCACCTGACCTGCCTCTTGAGAAATTTGTATGCAGGTCAGGAAGCAACAGTTAGAAGTGGACATGGAACAACAGACTGGTTCCAAATAGGAAAAGGAGTATGTCAAGGCTATATATTGTCACCCTGCTTGTTTAACTTACATGCAGAGTACATCATGAGGAATGCTGGGCTGGAGGAAGCACAAGCTGGAATCAAGACTGCTGGAAGAAATATCAATAACCTCAGATATGCAGGTGACACCACCCTTATGGCAGAAAGTGAAGAGGAACTAAAAAGCTTCTTGATGAAAGTGAAAGAGGAGAGTGAAAAAGTTGGCTTAAAGCTCAACATTCAGAAAATGAAGATCATGGCATCCGGTCCCATCACTTCATGGCAAATAGATGGGGAAACAGTGGAAACAGTGTCAGACTATTTTTTTGGGCTCCAAAATCACTTCAGATGGTGATTGCAGCCATGAAACTAAAAGACGCTTACTCCTTAGAAGGAAAGTTATGACCAACCTAGATAGCATATTCAAAAGCAGAGACATTACTTTGCCAACAAAGGTCCGTCTAGTCCAGGCTATGGCTTTTCCAGTGGTCATGTATGGATGTGAGAGTTGGACTGTGAAGAAAGCTGAGCACCGAAGAATTGATGCTTTTGAGCTGTGGTGTTGGAGAAGACTCTTGAGAGTCCCTTGGACTGCAAGGAGATCCAACCAGTCCATTCTAAAGGAGATCAACCCTGAATATTCATTGAAAGGACTGATGCTGAAGCTGAAACTCCAAAACTTTGGCCACCTGATGTGAAGAGCTGATTCATTTGAAAAGATCCTGATGCTGGGAAAGATTGAGGGCAGGAGGAGAAGGGGACAACAGAGGATGAGATGGTTGGATGGCATCACTGACTCGATAGACATGGGTTTGGGTGGTCTCTGGGAGTTGGTGCTAGACAGGGAGGCCTGGCGTGCTGGGGTTCATGGGGTCGCAAAGAATCAGACATGACTGAGTGACTGAACTGAACTGAACTGAATAAGTGTAAGCTCTCATCTCTTCTCTGAGCTGTGAAGTGGGAACAGTGGAGAAGGCTCCAGAAAGAGTGAAATGTGGGGCTTGGTCACATAATTGGCTGGGCCAGGGCAAAATGAAAATTCAAGGCCTTTCATTCAAAAAGTAGGGGCAAGTGCCAATAAATACATTAAAATAGTTTTCTGGTTCAGTATCTCTCTAGCCCTGGCATGCTGCTTTTTAGTTGCTATTTAATATCAGGTTCCCCCGGGCACAGAGATATTCATAGGGTGAATGTAGACTCTCACAGTCACCCAGGAGGCCCCGGACTCTGCATACATGTATGTATATTTGTGGCTGCTGGCAACCAGCTTTCCTTTCCCTCCAGCCACCAGACCAGTGTACCATGCCCTGGCCAGGAGCATAGAAACTGAGCCAGACGTGTCATCTTCACACCTGCCATCTCCCACACCCACAGGGTATAGCAACTTCCATGCAGGGACATGCTCGGTACCTCGAGGAAAGGAGTGGGGGCAAAAGCCTTCTCCCATTAAGTCACCCGAGTCACTTGCCAAATGGATTCGTGGCACTGTCAGCTCAGGCTGGGGATGCCCACCTCCATGCCCTCCTGTGAGACGCTGCAGGATGCCCACACCTGACCCTAACCTTTCCTATTCCTGGGTCCAGACCCTCTCTGGACCTGAAGGTGGCAGCAGCCACTGGGTGGGAGCAAGGAGGTTGGACGGGCTGGGGCCCTGGCAGTGGAGGGGTGGTCCTGGGAGAACTGTTAGGGGTGGGGGAGAGGGAGGGGGGAGGCTGTAGGAAACAGGAACCTGTGTGAGCCAAGGCTCCAAGTCCCTGAGGCATGTCCAATTGTCCAAAAAGTCTTCTCTCGCTAAATACAAATTAAGGATAAAACTATCAAGAATTTCAAGACAGTTCCAGCAGAGCGCTCAGTTCAGTCGCTCAGTCATGTTCGACTCTTTGTGACCCCAGGAATCGCAGAACACCAGGCCTCCCTGTCCATTACCAACTGTCGGAGTCCACCCAAACCCATGTCCATTGAGTTGGTGATGCCATCCAACCAGCTCATCCTCTGTCGTCCCCTTCTTCTCCTGCCCTCAATCTTTCCCAGCATCAGGGTCTTTTCAGATGAGTTAGCTGTTTGCATCAGGTGGCCAAAGTATTGGAGTTTCAGCTTCAGCATCAGTCCTTCCAAAGAGTGCTCAGCCCCTTCTGAATAAGCACCCTTCGTGATTCACTGGTCCCATACCCAGGAAGACAGCCCTGGGTGAGAGCCTTCTGTAACTCCTCCAGTAGGTCCTGCACTGTGACATGGCCAGTTTAAGTGTCTGCATCCCACAGGCTATTCACTGTCCCTGAGGGCAGGGCCTGTTCCTCATTCTTCCTCACATCCCCAACACTGAGTATACCCTCATCGAAATACAAGCATTCACAGTGCTAATAAGGTGCACAGTTCTCTACCACACACGGGATTCAGCACAGAGCAGAAGCAGCAGGTCTCTGCCTGTGTGCAATTAGAATGTGAAAATGTTAGTTGCTCAGAAGCGTCAGACTTTTTGCGACGCCGTGGACTGTAGCCCACAAAGCTGCTCTGACCATGGAATTCTCCAGGCAAGAATACTGGAGTGGGCTGCCATTTCCTTCTCCAGGGGATCTTCTCGACCCAGGGATCGAACCTGGGTCTCCCGCATTGCAGCCAGATTCTTTACCATCTGAGCCACCAGGGAAGCCCCTGTGCAACTGAAGATCTGTTTAATGGGGAGACAGGCAGGAAACAAGAAAATCATAAAGGAAGTCATTTCAAGTTGTGATAAGTATCAGAAAAGAGACTATAAAGGAGTGACATGACATTGTGGGTCAGGGGAGGCCTCTAAGGAGATGCCGTTTACCCTGAGAAATAGGAAAGAGCCAACCATGGGCAAAGGGAGGAGGGTCATTCCAGGCAAAGGGGCGCCACATCCAAAGGCCCAAGAGGGACAGAGCTTGGTGTATTGAGAGACCTGCAAGGCCACTGTGACTGGAACCAGGCCAAGGGCAATGAGAGAGGTGACTGGAGAGGTAGGTAGGGCAAAAGCAGGCAGGCTCTCCTGTGCCATGGCATTGAATGTGGATTTTCTTCCAGGTCCAGGGGGACATCATAGAGATAAAGCAAGGATGGTGGACATTTGCTGCAGTTTTGGCTGCCCAGCCTGTAGCCCTCCTTCCTGCTTGGAATTCCCTATTTTTTGTACTATTGATAGGGGATTGTGCCCAGCCTTGCTCTGTGGAAGAGAGACGGGCCAGGTCCATTCTCCTTCCCAGCAGCCAGGGCACAGGCTGGGCTGGTTGGACCCTCCCATGTAGTTCTTTGATTCTGGAGTGATTGAGATGGTAGAACCCATCCACGCCCCAGTGGTAGAGCCCCAAGGGGATGGTGAAGTCCCTACAGTGGAGAGGGATTTCCCATGGCAACCACAGTGTCAGCAGCTTCCAGGCCCAACTGCTGAAACTAAATATTGTTCAGGCCCAGTGCTCCTGCTGTGGTTGATTCTGGGGAGCCTGTAACAATTTTTCTAACACACTTGGCATTTATACATGTGGAAATGGATGTGACTAAGAAAACCCGAGTGAGTTTCTGTTGCTTACAAGCCAAAACTCTGATTGCTACTGTAGGCTATGAGATGAAAAATGATCATTTGACCCTTTAAAATGGGCCTGGCTGCTCAGTGGAGAAAGGATTGAGAGTGAAAACAGAAGAGGGGCAGAAGCAGTTAGAGGTAGTTGGGGAAATCCACAATGGAGTTAATGGGAGTCTAGGCTAGTGTGCAGTACTCTTGCCTGGAAAATCCCATGGACGGAGGAGCCTGGTGCACTGCAGTCCATGGGGTCTCTAGGAGTCTGACACGACTAAGCGACTTCACTTTCACTTTTCACTTTCATGCATTGGAGAAGGAAATGGCAACCCACTCCAGTGTTCCTGCCTGGAGAATCCCAGGGACGGGGGAGCCTGGTGGGCTGCCGTCTATGGGGTCGCACAGAGTCGGACACGACTTGATGAGACTTAGCAGCAGCAGCAGGCTAGTGTGTGTGTACAGGGGGAAGGGTCAAAGGTAGAACTGATGGGACTTGTTGATGGATGGGGAGTGGAGGACATTTTAACTTGCTTGTGGTTTCTTTAGTTAGTTATTTCTTTAACTTGTTCCACAAAGGATTTAAAGGAGCTTACACATATAATAAAATATGAAATAAAAGAATTTGAAAGCCATGGCCCTCGAGGAGGCTCAGATCTCATGCATTCGTTGTACTGCTGCTGCTGTGCTAAGTCGTGGCTGACTCTTCGCGACCCCATGGTCTGGCAGGCTCCTCTGTCCATGTGATTTCCCAGGCAAGAATACTGCAGTGGGTTGCTATTTCCTTCTCCAGGGAATCTTCCTGACCCAGGAACCGAACTAGAATCTCCTGCATTGGCAGATGAATTCTTTACCACTGAGCCACCTGGGGAGCCCACGCATTCATTATAACTGAGCTAATATTGACTCTGAGTTTCCAGATGGCCAAGGAAAAGGAGAAACATGATTGCTTATATATTCCTCATTTTTCAGTACTTGAGGAGAAAGCAAGCCTGTTCCACTGGAGATACAAAGTTCTTGTCATCCTTGCCTCGAAGATGATCTCACAGGAGGCCCTAGGAGGCACTGGGAGGGCCTCAGCTGGTTGCCTCCTCACCGCATGTGACAGGTTTGCTCAGGTCACAGCAGGGGAGGCTCAGAGGCCAGTCATAACTCAGTGGCTAGCTACTGGCCTCCAATGACCCCAGGGAGTCACCCTTCAGATAAGAACTGAGGAGATTTAAGGTCAGGACCAGAGCCAACTATGGGCTGTCTGGAAATTTGTTTTTAATGGGATAAAAAATTTCAACATCCACTGATTAGGACGTGAAGAAACACAGTCATTTGTTTAATTATTTATAGTGTGGCTGGGTGCAGTGATCAGTATTGAGGGCAAAGTTTCAGCTTAGTTCCCTGCTTTTCTGGTAGCAGACAGAAAATGGATGGAGGCGAGGGGGTGGCCGGACTGGGGACTGGCCCCCTGCCCATGTCCACAGGCCACACTGCAGAGGACACCAGTTCAGGAACATCAAGCAAGGACTGACTGTCAAGTCCAGCTTGTTTGTGTAAGTGGGGAAACGGCTCTCTGGTAGCACTAGACTCAAACCCATCATTGGTTAACTTACTGGTCAGCCCCCAAACCAGTAAATTAATCCCCACACCAGGCTCTCTTAGCAGAGAAAACCAGCCTGTTTATAGTCACTAGATGACCCTTTATAAGTATATTTGGAGAGATTTTAGAAGATTTTAAATGGGGGATGAAATAAATCTAGTTTCAGAGCAATGGCCAGGTTCCAAGACAAGTGGTCATCCAGATTTGCCTTCCACCCCAACACGCAGTCAGTGCTGCGTGGCCTGTGTGTGTCTGCGTGTGCGGGTGCAGGTACCTGCAGAGGATAAGAGGCGGCTGAATTTCTCTGAGCTTCTGTTTTTTTATCCAACATTAGAAAGCACACCAGCTGAGAGTCAGAAGTCTCAAGTTCTTGTTCGGACTCTACAAGAACTCTCTGTGTGACTCTGAGCAAGTCCTTTACCTCTCTGGGCCTTTGCATGTGAAAAAATGAAAGGGTTGCTTTATATGATCTGTAAAGAGTCTTCCCCGGAGAAGGCACTGGTGACCCACTCCAGTACTCTTGCCTGGAAAATCCCATGGATGGAGGAGCCTGGTGGGCTGCAGTCCATGGGGTCACTAGGAGTCGGACACGACTGAGCAGCTTCATTTTCACTTTTCACTTTCACGCATGGGAGAAGGAAATGGCAACCCACTCCAGTGTTCTTGCCTGGAGAGTCCCAGTGACAGCAGAGCCTGGTGGGCTGCCGTCTATGGGGTCGCACAGAGTCGGACACGACTGAAGCGACTTAGCAGCAGCAGCAGCAAAGAGTCTTCCCAAATCCCAAAGAAAGGCAATGCCAAAGAATGCTCAAACTACCACACAACTGCACTCATCTCACACGCTAGTAAAGTAATGCTCAAAATTCTCCAAGCCAGGCTTCAGCAATACGTGAACCATGAACTTCCAGATGTTCAAACTGGTTTTAGAAAAGGCAGAGGAACCAGAGATCAAATTGCCAACATCCGCTGGATCATCAAAAAAGCAGGAGTTCCAGAAAAACATCTATTTCTGCTTTATTGACTATGCCAAAGCCTTTGACTGTGTGGATCACAATAAACTGTGGAAAATTCTGAAAGAGATGGGAATACCAGACCACCTGATCTGCCTCCTGAGAAACCTATATGCAGGTCAGAAAGCAACAGTTAGAAGTGGACATGGAACAACAGACTGGTTCCAAATAGGAAAAGGAGTAGGTCAAGGCTGTATATTGTCACCCTGCTTATTTAACTTCTATGGAGAGTACATCATGAGACATGCTGGGCTGGAAGAAGCACAAGCTGGAATCAAGATTTCCGGGAGAAATATCAATAACCTCAGATATGCAGATGACACCACCCTTATGGCAGAAAGCGAAGAGGAACTAAAAAGCTTCTTGATGAAAGTGAAAGAGGAGAGTGAAAAAGTTGGCTTAAAGCTCAGCATTCAGAAAACGAAGATCATGGCATCTGATCCCATCACTTCATGGGAAATAGATGGGGAAACAGTGGAAACAGTGGCTGACTTTATTTTTCTGGGCTTAAAAATCACTGCAGATGGTGACTGCAGCCATGAAATTAAAAGACGCTTACTTGTTGGAAGGAAAGGTTATGACCAACCTAGTTCAGTTCAGTTCAGTCACTCAGTCATGTCCGACTCTTTGCGACCCCATGCAGCACACCAGGCCTCCCTGTCCATCACCAACTCCCGGAGTTCACTCAGACTCACATCCATCGAGTCAGTAATGCCATCCAGCCATCTCATCCTCTGTCGTCCCCTTCTCCTCCTGCCCCTAATCCCTCCCAGCATCAGAGTCTTTTCCAATGAGTCAACTCTTCACATGAGGTGGCCAAAGTACTGGAATTTCAGCTTTAGCATCATTCCTTCCAAAGAAATCCCAGGGCTTATATCCTTCAGACATACCTAGACAGCATATTAAAAAGCAGAGATATTACTTTGCCAGCAAAGGTCCATCTAGTCAAGGCTATGGTTTTTCCAGTGGTCATGTATGGATGTGAGAGTTGGACTGTGAAGAAAGCTGAGCGCCAAAGAATTGATGCTTTTGAACTGTGGTGTTGGAGAAGACTCTTGAGAGTCCCCCTGGACTGCAAGGAGATACAACCAGTCCATCCTAAAGGAGATCAGTCCTGGGTGTTCGTTGGAAGGACTAATGCTGAAGCTGAAATTCCAGTACTTTGGCCACCTCATGCAAAGAGTTGACTCATTGGAAAAGACCCTGATGGTGGGAGGGACTGGGGGCAGGAGGAGAAGGGGACGACAGAGGATGAGATGGCTGGATGGCATCACTGACTCGATGGACATGAGTTTGGGTGAACTCCGGGAGTTGGTGATGGACAGGGAGGCCTGGCGTGCTGCGATTCATGGGGTCGCAAAGAGTCGGACACGACTGAGCGACTGAACTGAACTGAACTGAACTGAAAAAGTCTTCCAGAACTTCCAGCCTGGGGCTCCAAAATGAGTTTGGATTTATACTTAAAGCGTACAGCAGAGCTCTTTAGTGGATTGATGGGTTTCCAAAGCTCTTACAGACTATCTTTCTTATTTTTTTCCTTTTTAAAATTTTAATTTATTTTTTAATTGAAGGATAATTGTTTTACGAATTGTGTGGTTTCTGCCAAACATCAACACAGAATGTCTTTCTAATAAGCAGAACTGATCATGTTAACTCTGCTTGAAGATCCTTCTAAGAACTCACCAACACATTCAGAGTAAGGGCTCTTTGCTAAGACACAGAGGCCTTGGAAGCTCTGATCCCTGATGACATCTCCAGCCTCCTTCTTCACTCCTTCATGCCTCTCACACCCTGCTTCTACCAAACTGACTGATGCCCCTCCATGTATCAGACCTCTGCTGGCCCTCCCCTCCACCCTGCTCTGTTCACCACTCTCCTCGTCCTCACCCATCCCGAGGCTTCAGTCCTTACACCATCAGCTCACCGTTCTCTTCTCCAGGAAGCCCTCCCCTGACCCTCTTCCCCCCTGACCCTGCTCCTTCCTGAACTCCTTGGTTCCCTCTACCCCTCCATCATCTCCTTCCTTGAGTAATGAGGTCTTTCAGTTGTGTTGATTTCTGTATCATCAGTACCTATTACTTCAGGGGACTCTGGACCAATGTGCTGAAATTCTATTTTATAAAAGTTTTTTTTCATTGCTCAGACTCCTCTCTGCATCATCAATTTCAGGTGCAGCAGCGGGGAGCAGAGACAAATAGAACAGTATCGAAAACGTACACTGAGGACTTCCCTGGTGATTCAGTGGCTAAGACTGCACTCCCAATGCAGGGGACCTGGGTTCGATCCCTAGTCAGGAAACTAGATTGCATGTGCCTCAACTAAGCACTCACATGCTGCAACAAAGACTGGTGAAGCCAAATAAATATTTTTAAAAATAAAATGTACACTGGCCCACTGGAAAGTAAGCAGTTAACATAAGCAAGTAAATGCTGTGAATTGGCCATGAGGCACGTTGGCTTTCATGGAGCTGATCACTAGATCATCAAAAGTCAGCAAATTGGCATGGTTCTGTCACAGGAGTTGGCATGAGGTAGACTCACAGTAAACATGAGCTGATTCTCATTGCTTTTATCATCAGTGGTCACTTAGTGAATGTTTGCTGAATAAACCAAGGTCATTTCTGCACTGCAGTTTAAGATCATGAACAAAAAAACTCTTACCCTTCCCTCTGACTGAAGCACTCTTCCCTTTTCAAGCTACCAAAATCTTACTTATTTTTCAAGGCTTAACTCCAATGCCACCTCCTCCAGGAAACCTTCCAAGCCCTGCAGGTGAAGTTCATACCTTTTTAGTCTCCCCTCAGCCTCACGGAACTGTATGGACTTGTTATTACTTCTGTCTGTACCATGAAACCATAAATTCCTCAGACAAAAGAGCAAGCTCTTACCTAGCCCTGAGGAGCCCCTGGCGTCTAGCTGAGGATCTAGCTCAAGGGAGGTGCTCGTGAATGTCTGTTGAGGTACACTGGGAAAAGAGGATGAAGAAGCCGGATCCTGGGTCTGACTTGGTCACTCCCTGGCTCCATCACCTTTGCTCTCAGTTTCCTCCACTTCCCTTTTAAAATGAGAGCACTGGATCAGGCCCACATCCCCCAGAGTGTGTTCTTTGGAACTAATATGACGATGATAGGCTATCCTTCTGGTGGACAATGGGAAGTTGTATGTGTGTGTTAGGAAAATTAGTCAGTGCTGTGTTAAAGTTTTTCAAGGTTTTTTTTTTTTTTTTTTTTTAAGCTTCAGGGCCTCTCAGAGACTCTTATGTTCATGCACATGATGAATTTCCAGGAGGAGAGGATGTACTGTGCTTAGTCGCTCAGTCGTGTCTGACTCTTTGCTACCACATGGACTGTAGCCCGCCAAGCTCCTCTGTCCATGGGGGCTCTTCAGGCAAGAGTACTGGAGTAGGTTGCCATTTCCTTCTCCAGGGGATCTTCCCAACTTAGGGATCGAACCCAGACCTCCCGTATTGCAGGCGAATTCTTTACCATCTGAGCCACCAGGGAAACCCAAGAATACTGGAGTGGGTAGCTTATCTCTTCTCCAGGGGATCTTTTGGAGCCAGGAATCAAACTGGGATCTCTTGCAGTGCATGTGGATTCTTAACCAGATGAGCTACCAGGGAAGCCCAGAGGAGAGTATAGTATGCAGATTTCCCAAACTATTTTGACCAGGGAACACTATCTAGTAAAGCATATCTATGGGATTTGGTTCCCAAAGAACACACTTTGAAAAACACTAGATTAGTCAATAACCTCAGGGACCTTCTCTCCTCTGTTTGCCATGTTCATGCCCTGGGATTTCCACAGCCGTGTCCCAAGGTGCCCCCGCCTGGGCAGGAGGATAACACTTGTGCTTGAGCAGCCAAGTGCTGGATAGGAAGGATCAGTGCCCAGGAGAGGTCCAGGCAGAGATCTAGGAGTTCAGAAGGGAGGGAGAGTGGGAGAGCTGTAGGGATCTGAGCTGGTGTCACAGGAGAGGCTTGAGAGCAGAGAGGAATGGTGGCGATGGAGGGGAAGGGCATCAGCACAGACAGAGAAGGGAAAGCACAAAGGATGTACAAAAACCAGCAGTTCATCTGGAGGCAGTGTGCTGAGGGGAAGCCTGCAGGTGAAGTTGGGAAGAAAAGCTGGAGTCAGTCCACAGAGGACATGGAGAACAAGGCTGAGCCTGGGCTTCATCCCAGATGCAGACGGGGCTGCTGAAGGTTGGTGAGCTGGGGTACCAGTCAGCCAGGGATATGTTTGTGGAAGGGTCATCTGGTGACCATCCTCAAGTTAGGTGGGAAGAGAGGGCAAGATGGGGAGGAGGAAGACCTGGCAGGAAGAGCAGCTGTGAGGAAAAAAGAGAAACCTGACCAGAGAGGCCTTTAAGAACCCAAACAGATAGAGCTGGTTTGTCTGGGAGAGGGAGAGAGAGAGAGAGAGATCTGCAACACATATTTACTGGGCAACTGGCACGAGCCAGCAGCAGCCAGGGGGACCCAACAGTGGGTTAGAGCACAGCCTCCACTTGCATAGAGCTTGCAGGCTAGTGAAGAGGACAGACAATAATCAAACACCCACACATATTAATAATTACAAACCATGACAGGTGTGTAAAGAGAAGTTTAGGATATGAAGCATAGAAGAGGGGATTAAGTGAGATCAGGGGACTGGGATCAGGGGGTGCCACTGAGCAAGAGTCTGAAGGATGAGCCAGAGTGGACCAGATGGGGGCAGGGAGGTGGGGAGGGGATGGTGAAGACATCCCAGTCAGAGCAACTGTGCAATAAGAGCAGTGCTCAAGGAGCTGATGGCTAGTGTGACTGGTTTGCCATTTGATTGCCTGGGAAGGTGGTGATGTCACTTAGAAGAACAGGACCCAGGAGAAGTCCTTGTTTTCAGGAAGTGGGACGAGGACAGGAAGCCAGAAAAGGAGCAGCTGGAGCAGTGGCATTCAAGCTTCCATCCCACCTGCCCACCCCCCTCAAACATCCCCATCCAAGCACCTCTCGAGCTTGGACCAGCCGTCTGACCTTGCATGAAGTCCCAGATGCTGCACCTCTCTCCTGACAGGCGGACTACAGGACAGTTTGGGGCCAGACCCCCTTGTTCAGTCATGTCCTCCAGTCTCTGCCAACGGACCTTCAGGATAAACCAGAAATACTGGGTACTGAAGAAGGTAGGGATCCAGTTTTCATGGGAGAAGTGTGGGTTCCTGGTCATGCCAGTCTTCTCGCCCATGGCCAGGATGTTCTGCTTGACCCTCCTGGGAAACAGTGTCAGGAGCACTTTGCCTATGGCCACATGCAGGGCCACCTGAAAGAGGACCCAGAGCCTCTTCAGCCATAGCCCTGGCGAGGGCAGCCCCATCACAACACAGCCAGAGCTGGCTCTGAAGCCGGTGCACAGAGAGGAAACCTCCTGGCCACACAGGGCGGAGCTGGACAAAGGTGACGGATGGCGGCAGCCAACCCAGACAGGAGGAAGGTGCCAGGACAGAAGGGGTTTGCCTTCCGGTCAATAGAATGGAAAGTTTCAAGCCAAGGGCTAAAGGTCTGTTGCAATGACCATTTCAGACGTTTTGCCTTACTTAACCTTTGAGAGTCCCACTCCTGTGTTCTTGCCTGGAGAATCCCAGGGACAGGGAAGCCTGGGGGGCTGCTGTCTATGGGGTCGCACAGAGTCGGACATGACTGAAGTGACTTAGCAGCAGCAGCAACCTTTGAGAGATACCTGGATTGGAAGATTTCAGGTCCTAAATTCTCCCTCTGATAAAGTTAAAAAGCAAAAGCTTTAAACCGGCACACTTAGAGGGACTCTGTGGTTCTTTAGAAAGGCTCTGTTGCAGTAAGTTCTACTGTTAATTATTTGTTTAATAATGTAAATTGTCCTTTTACTGCTGAAGGATGTTTTATCACTCACAGCTTCTAGCTAGTGGTTGTGAATTTCTGGAGGCCTAGCCCTCCCCAGAGGATTTGGGTCTGGAAGCTCTCCAGGTCGAGACTGAGCTGGGAACATCCCCAAGGAAACCTGGGCCTGCTCCTTCCCTCAGCACTCAGGGTAGAGTAATAAATACAATGCTGCTCTCAGCTGGGGGCGGTGTCCAGCTGGGAAGGGTCAAGTGGACAGAAGAGTATCCTCCGTGTATTAAGTACAGAGAGGAAGGTTAAATGGGGCACTGGGAGCATGGAGAGGAGGCAGCTAATTCTGTTTAGAGAAGTCAAGAGGAATTCCCCAAGCAAGCGAAGTCTATGCTGAAACCAGAAATACAGAACAGCAAGCAGTAAACCAGCCCAGTGGGGTCAGTGGTCCTGGTGGAAAGAACCACGCATCCAGAGAACTTCAAACCAGAGAGTGCATGGCTCATGAGAGAGAGAAGAATCACAGAAGCTCAGAACTGTGACGTGTTTTAGAAAACGTCTGAAACCACTTTCTTTTTTAAGCAGGGAAACTGAGACCCAGGGAAGGGAAGTGGCCTCAGGTCCATTCTGCTGTTAGTAATCTCGAAGGAGTTAATTCACAAAGCTTAAGTTTATGCCTCCTGAGGCATTTATGTACCTGTGTGTTAGGATAGAAGGGAGAGCGACATGAAAGTGATTGTCACCTTCAAAAAGTGTCAACCTTGGCCAGCAGCCCACTAACTTTATTTAGAGAAAGAAAAACCAGCTCCAAAAGATGTTCTCTTTCTGAGCATCTCAGTGCAAATACCACATGCTGTGCCCACAAAGTGCAAACACTTGCCTCTTCAAGCCCTGATAACCCTCCTGTGTGTATAGCATTTTGCCAGGCACAAAGCAATCTTTATCCCTGGTGTCAGTTGTTTTTTTCTTATTGTTGTTTGTTTTAAATGGGCTATTTTGGGAGCAGTATTAGATTCACAGTAAAATTAAACAGAAAGTACAGTGATTTCCCATATACCTCCTGCTCCCACACATTCACAGCCTTCTGCAATAGCCATATCCCACCAGAGTGGTACATCTGTTACATGGATGAACCTATATTAACAAATCCTTATCACCCAAAGTCCATGGCTTGCATTAGAGTTCAATCTTGGTGCCGTACACTCTATGGGTTTTGACAAATATGTGATGTATGTATCCACCATTATGGTATCATAAAGAATAGTTTTGCTGTCCTAAAATCTTCTGTGCTCCACCTGTTCATTTCTCTCTCTCCACTGGCAACCATTCATCTTTTGAGTATTTCCATAATTTTGCCTTTTCTAGAACATCATATAGTTCTAGAATCATACAGTATGTAGTCTTTTCAGATGGATTTCTTTCACTTAGGAATATGCACATAAGAAACCTTCATGTCTTTTCGAGACTTGATAGCGCATTTCTTTTTAGCATTAGATAGTATTCCATCATCTGGATATATACCACAGTTTATTTATCTGTTCACCTAGTAAAGGACATCTTGGTTGCTTCCAAATTTTGGCAGTTATGAATAAATAACTGAACGTTTGTATCCCCACAAAGTTCATATGATGAAACCTAATCCCTAATGATGGTATTTGGAGGTGGTGTTGTTGTGAGGTGATTAGGTAATTATAATAGGGCCCTTTGGAAAATCAGATGACTATATTTGTGTGGATCTGTTTCTGGACTTTCTCTTCTTTTTATTGATCTATTTGTCTATTCTTTTGTCAATATCATATTCTTTCGATTACTATGTCTCTATAAAATCTTGAAGTCCGATAGTATCAGTCCTTCAACTTTTTTCTCCTTCAATATTGGGCTGGCTATTCTGGGCCTTTTGCCTCTTTGTATAAACTTTGAAATCAGTTTGTCAATATCCACAAAATACCTTGCTGGGATTTCGGTTGATATTGTGTTGAATCTGCAGATTAAATTAGGAAGTATCGGCATCTTGACAACATTGAATTTTCCTATTCATGAACATGGAATATCTCTCTATTTAGCTCTTCCTTGATTTCTTTCCATCAGAGTTTTATAGGTTTCCTTGTATAAATCTTCCACATATTTTATTATTTTTATACCTATGTATTTCATTTTGGGGAGTGCTAATGTAAACGGTATTATGATTTTAATTTCAGATTTCAATTGTTCATTCATTGCTGGTATCAGTTCAGTTCAGTCACTCAGTCGTGTCTGACTCTTTGTGACCCCATGGACTGCAGCATGCCAGGCCTCCCTGTCCATCACCAACTCCCAGAGTTTACTCAAACTCATGCCCACTGAGTCAGTGAGGCCATCCAACCTTATCTCACCCTCTGTCGTCCCCTTCTCCTCCTGCCCTCAATCTTTCCCAGCATCAGAATCTTTTCAAATGAGTCAGCTCTTCACATCAGGTGGCCAAAGCATTGGAGTTTCAGCTTCAACATCAGTCCTTCTGATGAATATTCAGGACTGATTTCCTTTAGGATGGACTGGTTGGATCTCCTTGCAGTCCAAGGGACTCTCAAGAGTCTTCAACACCACAGTTCAAAAGCATCGATTCTTCAGTGCTCAGCTTTCTTTATAGTCCAACTCTCACATCCATACATGACTACTGGAAAAACCACAGCTTTGATTATAAGAACCTTTGTCAGCAAAGTAATGTCTCTGCTTTTAAATATGCTGTCTAGGTTGGTCATAACTTTTCTTCCAAGGAGCAAGTGTCTTTTAATTTCATGGCTGCAGTCACCATCTGCAGTGATTTTGGAGCCCCTCCCCTCCCACCAAATAAAGTCAGCCACTGTTCTCACTGTTTCCCCATCTATTTGCCATGAAGTAATGGGACCGGATGCCATGATCTTTGTTTTCTGAATGTTGAGCTTTAAGCCAACTTTTTCAATCTCTTTCACAAAAGTGAAAGACTTTTATCAAGAGGCTTTCTCTTCACTTTCTGCCATAAGGGTGGTGTCATCTGCATATCCGAGGTTATTGATAGTCCTCCCGGCAATCTTGATTCCAGCTTGTGCTTCATCCAGCCCAGCGTTTCTCATGATGTACTCTGCGTATAAGTTAAATAAGCAGGGTGACAATATACAGCCTTGACGTACTCCTTTTCCTATTTGGAACCAGTCTGTTGTTCCATGTCCTGTTCTAACTGTTGCTTCCTGACCTGCATACAAATTTCTCAAGAGGCAGGTCAGGTGGTCTGGTATACCCATCTCTTTCAGAATTTTCCACAGTTTGTTGTGATCCACACAGTCAAAGGCTTTGGCATAGTCAATAAAGCAGAAGTAGATGTTTTTCTGGAACTCTCGTGCTTTTTCGATGATCCAGCGGATGTTGGCAATTGCTGGTATATAGGAAAGCAATTGATTTTTGTGTAGTAACCTTGTATCTTACAAACTTGCCATAATCATTTGTTAGTTCCAGTAGTTTTTTGGTCAGTTCATTCAGATCGTCTACATAAACAACTGTGTAACCTACAAACAAAGACAGCTCTATTTATTTTTCCCTATATGTATACACTTATTTCCTGTTCTTTTATTGCATTAGCCAGAACTTTTGGTATGATGTTGAAAGAGTGGTGAGAGGGGATATTGCAGAAGATCACTGAGAGGGCATGACTACTGGTTAACCTGTAAGCTGGACTTGGGCAATCTGATTTTTACTCACCTTCTCCCCTGTCCTTGGAGTCTGTGCTCTGCTTGCCTTCCCCATGCTAGAATCTACCCTAGTACATAGCCTGAGATACTAATATGGTGTTGAGACCATCCAGATGGTCCCTACGTCACACAGCAAATTCCCACTGGCTATCTGTTTTACATATAGTAATGTTCATGTTTCAATGCTACTCTCTCAATTTGTCCCACCCTTCTCTTGAGTTTTCTTATTTAGCCTTGTGTTATTTAGAAGTGTTTTGTTTAACCTACAGGCAGCAGCAGCAGCAGCATCCTGGAGTTTTCCAAGTATTTTTCTGTTTGATTCCACTGTGGTCTCAAAGCATATATGACTTTTAAAAATATTTTTTAATGTATATTATATGGCCCCACATGTTGTCTATCTTGGTGAATATTCCATGTAAGTTGACAAGAATATATATTCCACTGTTGTTAGGTAAAGTGGTCTACAGATGTCAATTACATCCAGTTGACCAATGGTGCTATTGAGGTCTCCTACGTCCTTCTGGTTTTCTGCCTGCTAGATCCATCCATTTCTGATAGTCTCCAACTATGAGAGTGGATTTGTCTGTTTCTCCTTTCAGTTATATCAGTTTTTGCCTCATGTATGTTGATGTTCTATTGTTAGGCACATACACGTAAAGCCTTCTTGGAAATTGACCCTTTTATTGTTATGAAATGCCTTTATCCCTGGTAATTTTCCATACTCTGAGGTTTGCTCTATCTGAAATTAATATAGCCATTCCAGCTTTCTTTTGATTAATATTAGCGTAATATGTCTTTTTCCTATTCCTTTACTTTTTTTTTGGAAAGAGTTTTTATTTAAACAGTTAATAGAATTACATGATCTACATCTACAATCACTGGTCCTATTACTTTTTTCTTTTTTTATTGTAATAAATTACACAAAACAAAATTTACCATTATAACCATTTTAAGTGTATAATCCAGTGGCATTAATTTACCTTCACGTTGTTATCCTACCAGTCATCGGCATAACGCTTCATCTTGTGAAACTGAAACAATACTCATTAAACAATATCTCTCAATTCCCCTCTCTTGCTAGCTCCTAGCAACCACCATTACATTTTCCATCTTTATGATTTTGACGTCTCTAAGTGCTTCATGTAAGTGTAACCATTATAGCATTTTTCTCTTTATGACTGTCTTATTTCACTTAGCATAGTCCTCAAGTTTCTTCCATGTTGTAGTGTGTTATGGGATTTCCTTCTTTTTTTGGATGAACAATATTCCATTGATGTATATAACACATTTTGCTTATCCCTTCATCTGTTAATGGACACTCGGTTTCCTTCCACATTTTAGGTATTTTGAAAAACCTGCTTTCCTTCTGGGAATCTGAAATTTAGGTACATGCTAGACAGGGTATGACCAACCTCCATTAGAAACCTTGGGCATTGATCTCTGATAGATGATATTTCACATGTGTTGTTACAACTTGTTGCTGGAAGAGTTAAGTGTGTCCTGTGTGACTCCACTGGGAGAGGACCCTGGGAAGTTTTCCCTGTTTTTCTCTGGACTTTGACCTCATGTACCTTTTCCCTTTACTGATTTTGTCTTGTATACTTTCACTGTTATAGCACAGCTATATGAAGATGGCTATATGATAAGTTCTCTGAGACTTCCTACAAATCGCTGAACCTTGGGGTGGATCGCCAATACACCATGTTACAGTGGCCTATAGAAGTTTCAAACCTTTAGTAATTCTGTTATTTTCAGTGGTATATTATATCAACCAACACTTTGGCAGCCAACAATCGTTTATACCTACAAAGTAGGTATGTGCTTAGTTACTCAGTCTTGTCCGACTCTTTGCGACCCCATGGTATGTAGCCCGCCAGGCTGCTCTGTTCATGGGCTTCTCCAGGCAAGAATACTGGAGTGGATTGCCATGCCATCTTCCAGGGGATCTTCCCAACTCAAGGATCAAACCCAGGTCTCCCGCACTGCAGGTGGATTCTTTACCAGATGAGCTACCAGGGAAGCCCAGAGGAGAGTATAGTATGCAGGTTTCCCAAACTATTTTGACCAGGGAACATTATCTAGTAAAGCATATCTATGGGATTTGGTTCCCAAAGAACACACTTTGAAAAACATTAGATTAGTCAATAACCTCAGGGACCTTCTCTCCTCTGTTTGCCGTGTTCATGCCCTGGGATTTCCACAGCCGTGTCCCAAGGTGCCCCCGCCTGGGCAGGAGGATAACACTTGTGCTTGGGCAGCCAAGTGCTGCGTAGGAAGGATCAGTGCCCAGGAGAGGTCCAGGCAAGGATCCAGGAGTTCAGAAGGGAGGGAGAGCGGGAGAGCTGTAGGGATCTGAGCTGGTGTCACAGGGGAGGCCTGAGAGCAGACCCTGCTGATGAGGAATGGTGGCGATGGAGGGGAGGGCATCAGCACAGACAGAGAAGGGAAAGCACAAGGGATGTACCAGAACCAGAAGTTCATCTGGAGGCAGATTATACTATACTAAAGGTATAAATATGTATAATTGAAATCTAGAAAGTGGTTAAGTATGTTTTGTCCTTCCTTTCCAATTGCAGATATGTGTTAGGAATTGGGATTCTTGGTGCTATAACATCAACGCCAGAATATAGAATCATAGGGAGGCCTGGCGTGCTGCAATTCATGGGGTCACAAAGAGTCGGACATGACTGAGCGACTGAACTGAACTGAACTGAATCCTTGTTTTAAATGAACAGCAATGAGTCTGATATATCTTCATTACTGATTGATCACAAGTTGTTCCTTTATCCTCACTGGAAAACTTCCAGATAGGTATTTGTATAAATCAATTCATTATTAATTTTATATCTTATTGTTTATTTCTTAATTTTTAATAACTTTGATTTTCATTTTATTATCATAGTTACATTCTGTTACTGGCAAGAGATCATGGTTTTCCATTCCATGGAGTCAATGCGTTTCTCTTCAAAACAAATGTGTTTAAGTTTTAAAAGTGACCTCACAAAATCATAAAAAGAAAGAAGAAAAGAGGGGATCAATGGAAAAATTGCAGTAAGTAAATATGGGTGATGGTATGTGGGATTTCATCATATTGTTCTTATTTTGTGTGGGCAGACTTGGAATTTTGAATAATAGAAAAGTTAGTTGAGAATCTAATTTCTGGCAGCATGTCAGACTTTTGCTCACTAAACAATCAGCTATTCCATGAAATAACTATTTTAATGTACTGCTTTCATAAGAGTTGGGGCTTCCCTGGTGGCTCAGACGGTAAAGCGTCTGCCTGCAATGTGGGAGACCCAGGTTCGATTCCTGGGTCGGGAAGATCCCCTAGAGAAGGAAATGGCAATCCACTCCAGCACTCTTGCCTGGAAAATCCCATGGACGGAGGAGCCTGATAGGCTGCAGTCCATGGGGTCTGAAAGAGTCGGACACGACTGAGTGACTTCACTTCACTTTCATAAGAGTTAGAGGAAAATCCCCAAGCATTTACACATATGTATATACATGCACATAATTAATATCACTGGGTAAAAGCAAAACAGGGAACTGGGTAAAACAGTCCTGGGCAAATAGTTTAACAAAAGTTAGAGAAGCCCTGAGGGGAAGCGCCATTGTAAGCTCTGTGTTGGTGAATCTATGCTCTGAACCAGCTGTAGAATAGGGCAGCTGATTCTGAGATTCCTGTATTAAGATGGAGACTCCTAAAAGGATATCAAAGTGATCCCTTATCAGCAGTGACTCTGGAAGATTTTCTTGCTTCTGGAAGATGCAAGAGCAATGCATCTCTGAAGTATCCCCTGTATCTTGGTGTCAAAAATGGCCATGTACTTTTGATAAAAGAGCCAGAACTTCACTGGCAGTCCAGTGGTTAAGACTCCATGCTTTCAATGCAGAGGGCATAGTTCCATTCCTGGTTGGGGAACTAAAATCCCACCTACCCTGAAGCACAGCCAAAAAAAGTATTTTAAAATAGAGTCAAGTAGAACTTTTTAGAAAAGACAACATATTTAGATGCTGAGAATTTACACAGATGAGGATGAAACTAATATGAGCTCACAAAAATTATCAACACACAAACAAACCACCATGAGTGAGAATCAACAGAAACGGCAATATTTAGATCCTCAGGAATTTCAGACATTAGAATTATCAATAAAAACTATTTAAATAACAACAACTATGTATTAAAGGTTTAAAGCATTCATGGGCTTCCCTAGTGGCTCAGATGATAAAGAATCCACCTACAGTGCGGGAGACCTGGGTTCGATCCCTGGGTTGGGAAGATCCTCTGAAGAAGGAAATGCCAACCCACTCCAGTAATTTTGCCTGGATAATCCCCATGGACAGAGAAGCCTGTTGGGCTACAGTCCACTGGGTCTCAAAGAGTCAGACATGACTTGTTCTGAGCTAAGCACAGGCACCCTGGTATACCTTGACAGAAAAGATCAGCTTCCACTAGCAAGTTATTAAATCATTTGCCTTCCTGGATTAAAAAAAAAAAAAGCATTAATAGGCTATCCAGAATGATTTTTTAAAGAGTCAAATGGAAGTTTTAGGAAACAAATACACAATTGTTGAATTAAAGACTGGGGGAATATGTAAAACAGCAGACTAGGAGCTACTTGTTCAATAGGGTGGTGTGTATATGTATAATAAGCTTAAAAAGTTGATAAGAAAAAATAAAATGAGTTAAAAGCAACAACCAAAATAAAATTAAATGAATGTATAACTTTGAACTAGCAAGAAAAAGTAGCTAGTGAAAGAACAGAAAGAAGATATAAAAGAGTCATGGAGGTAATTAAAATGAAAAAAGATGACTGAAGTGTCTACATATAAAAAAATAAATGCATTTAATATAAACGAGTTAGAAGCCCTTCTGAACTAGAAGAGTAAGAATCTCTGAAAATCCACTTCAAAAAGCATGAGAACACTGGCAGAAATTGTCAAACTCAACTTCTTTCAGTGTTCTGTAAATTAACCAAAGAAAGGTTTTTTGATAACCAGAGAAGTGTCTATTTAATAAGAACTGCTGAATCTTGGTAAGAACAGTGAGCTTTGTGGTGTTTTAATTTGCTCTAGTCTTATTCCCCTTTCCCAGCTCCAAGGCAGCCTTGAAAAATTTAGCTTTGCAACCATGGTTGTTGTGAAAATTAAGAATTTAGTAACCACTGGAAGGGGAAGAATAGGTTTGGAGCCCTTCACAAAGTCACAGTTCCAGAGAACTGTCATTATGTGACTAGTCTGGTATCTCCTTTGGAAAGCTCCATTCTCAGGTCTTGGTTTTATTTGACCTGACTCAGCTCACTCTACAAAAACGGTGCATTTGCCAAAATAATGTGTGGCAATTCTGTAACATTGCATCATCCTGAGTAATAATGCAAGGGCCAGCAGCTTTTTCCCTGGGATGGATGTCACTCAGGGGTGTTAGAGGCACTTTCAGAGCATGGCTTAGTTGTGTGGTTGCCAGCTTTCCTCTTTGTGGAAAATCAGTGGACTCTGTCAGGAGGAGAAGGGGTCAGCTGAGGATGAGATGGTTGGATGGGTCACCAAATCTATGGACATGAATTTGAGCAAGTTTCCAGAGTTGGCACCCCACTCCAGTACTCTTGCCTGGAAAATCCCATGGACGGAGGAGCCTGGTAGGCTGCAGTCCATGGGGTCTCGAAGAGTCGGACATGACTGAGTGACTTCACTTTCACTTTTCACTTTCATGCATTGGAGAAGGCAATGGCAACCCACTCCAGTGTTCTTGCCTGGAGAATCCCAGGGACGGGGGAGCCTGGTGGGCTGCCGTCTATGGGGTCGCACAGAGTCGGACACGACTGAAGCGACTTAGCAGCAGCAGCAGCAGGGAAGCCTGGAGTGCTGCAGTCCATGGGGTTGCAAAGAGTCGGACATGACTGAGCAACTGAACGGACTCTGTTGGGATCATGTGCAGCATCTAACAAGGCTCATACTTTTCAGACTGTCCCTCCACCCCAAACCCTGTCCATCAAAGCAAGGCTTTCTCCTCAGTTTCCCTTCTTCCCTCGTTCTTCCTCCATTCTATCTAGGTGATGGTGGGGTGGGTTCTGTCTCTCACTGGTTCGCTCCCCCCTCAGAGCAGTGTGTATGTCCATTGCTCAGTCGTGTCTGACTCTTTGCAACCCCATGGACTGTAGCCCACCAGTCTCCTCTGTCCGTGGGATTTCCCAGGCAAGAATACTGGAGTGGTTTGCCATTTCCTTCTCCAAGGAATCTTCTCTGCCCAGGCATGAAACCCTAGTCTCTTGAGTCTCCTGCATTGGCAGGCAGGTTCTTTACCACTAGCGCCACCTAGGGAGCAGTAGAGGTCTAAATAGTATCAGCTGGGCTCACCTTCCTTACCATATGAATTTGGACCAATGAGCTAAGGAAATACGAACATTTTGAGCTCAGATTTTTTCAACCTTGACACCACTGACATTTTGATAATTCTTTGCTGTGAGGGGCTATCCTGTGCACTGTAGGATGTTTAGAAGCACACTGGCCAGTAACACTCCGCAAGTGGTGACAGTCGAAAATGTCTTCATGGGACCTCCCTGGTAGTCCAGTGGCTAAGGCTCTGCACTACCACTGCAGGAGGCACGGGCTCCATCCCTGCTCAGGGAACTAAGATCTCACATGTTGTGAGGTGTGGCCAAAAAATAAATAAAGTAACAATAAGAATAATAAAATAACTTTAAAAAAAAGGGAAGAAAATCTTCATAAGTCAGGCAGAGAACGACAAATATCGTATGACATCACTCACACAGAATCTTAAAAAAATGATATAAATGAAGTTATTTACAAAACTGAAGCAGACTCACAGATTTTGAAAACAAATTTATGGTCACCAAAGGGGAAATGTGGTGAGGGGGATAAATTAGGAGCTTGGGATTAACATACACACACACTGCTGCTGCTGCTGCTGCGGTCACTCCAGTCGTGTCCGACTCTGTGCGACCCCATAGATGGCAGCCCACCAGGCTCCCCCGTCCCTGGGATTCTCCAGGCAAGAACACTGGAGTGGGTTGCCATTGCCTTCTCCAATGCATGAAAGTGAAAAGTGAAAGTGAAGTCACTCAGTCATGTCTGACTCTTCTCGACCCCATGGACCGCAGCCTACCAGGCTCCTCCATCCGTGGGATTTTCCAGGCAAGAGTACTGGAGTGGGGTGCCATTATACACACACTACTATATATAAAATAGGTAACAAATAAGGGTCTACTGTTTAGCACAGGGAACTCTACTCAATATTCTGTAATAACCTATATGGGAAAAGAATCTGATAAAGAACGAGTATATGTATAACTGAATAACTTTGCTGTACACCTGAAACAAACACAACACTGTAAATCAACTGTACCTAATAAAATTATTTTTTAAATGTCTTCAGACATAGCCAAATATCCCCTAGGAGCAAAATAGTCCCCAGTTGAGAATTGCTGTTTTAGTTAAACCAGTACAGTTACATTTGATGCTTGTTTCATTTTTAGCCAAAACTTACATATCATTATAATTAATATATCACTGCAACTTTTATTTCTATTTCCACGAGAAGAAATATATAGTCTATGTATTATCACCTCTTTCCAACATAGCTGTGGCGTTGTTGTTGCCATTTGACTGGTGAGCGGTCTGGTTCCAAAACTATCCTGAGGGCTGCTTTCTGGGACCACTCTTGGTACCGACAGGCCTCAGTGTGGGTTCCTTATCTCATGGGAGTACTTTGTTGGCAAGTGTGAGTCCAAGGACCAGGAGTGAAGGACGAGAGTTGTAGAACAGGGCGGGAAGGAGAGCTATTGCATTATCAAACTGGCCACTGCCAAAGGCATTTGGTTGTTTGATTCTGCAAGCCAGTTTGAAAACTGTATGAAATATCTGAGGAGAGTCCATCTGAGAGGAAAAAGAGAAACATGTACTCAGTTACTAATTCCATTGGTCTGAGATTTGTCCCATGAGGCGTAGACCGCTCCCCACTTATGCACTTCCAGGCTGCACTATCCCAGTGCTGAACCATTCCCACAGTCCCATGACCCCATGACACGAGCCTTGATGCTGGAAGTGACAAGCCTGTGATATGGACTTGAGGTGATGCCCACTTAGGTTATACCTGCTGAAGCTGGAATAAGGCCTGTGGTGGTGAAATTAGCAGCAGGTGCAGCCAAGAGGGTTGGACATGGGGCATAAGAGGTGTTTGAAACACTTGCACATATGAATTTGTGTGTCGTAATGCGTTCCTGGTACCTATTCAACCAAAGTAACCTACACATACATACATGACCTCAGTTTTCTCTTTAGAAAATGAGGATAGTCTCCTTGAGCTTGCTGGATTGTTCAGAGAATTAAAGAGCTGCATGTATAAAGCCTGATCACAAGGTTAGTCCAGTAAATACACTGTGTGTGTGTGTGTATAATTATTTTATTAGTCAGAATCTTCCTGACCCAGGGATCGAACCTGTGTCTCTCATGTCTCCTGCATTGGCAGGCACGTTCTTTACAACGAGTGACACCTGAGAAGCCCATTAGTCAGATGTAAGTCATTCTAATGGATTGTGAAGGCCCAGTGTAGTGAGGCCAAAGTCACAGCTTCCACCTTGTGTGGGCAGTGATGCTGGCTTATGCTGCTAAGACAGTCAGAACTCGATCACTCTACAATTAACCTTTGGTGAGCAAATATCGTGTCCCTGGTTTTGGGCTTCCCTGAGGACCCAGAGACCAGAATCATTCCTGATCCTTCCCTGCAAATCACTCACAGGCCAGCAAAGATGGGCAAATAATAGCAACTGCTGCGGTTTAGGCAAATACAGGGCACTATGACTGCAGCCATGAAATTCAAAGACGCTTACTCCTTGGAAGGAAAGTTATGACCAACCTAGATAGCATATTCAAAAGCAGAGACATTACTTTGCTAACAAAGTCCGTCTAGTCAAGGCTATGGTTTTTCCTGTGGTCATGTATGGATGTGAGAGTTGGACTGTGAAGGCTGAGTGCCGAAGAATTGATGCTTTTGAACTGTGGTGTTGGAGAAGACTCTTGAGAGTCCCTTGGACTGCAAGGAGATCCAACCAGTCCATTCTGAAGGAGATCTGCCCTGGGATTTCTTTGGAAGGAATGATGCTAAGGCTGAAACTCCAGTACTTTGGCCACCTCAGGTGAAGAATTGACTCATTGGAAAAGACTCTGATGCTGGGAGGGATTGGGGGCAGGAGGAGAAGGGGACGACAGAGGATGAGATGGCTGGATGGCATCACTGACTCGATGGACGTGAGTCTGGGTGAACTCCGGGGGGTTGGTGATGGACAGGGAGGCCTGGCGTGCTGTGATTCATGGGGTCGCAAAGAGTCGGACACGACTGAGCGACTGATCTGATCTGATCTGATGAGAGCAAAATAAATCTTGGGAGGAGAAGGAGGGCTTTCCCTAGGAGGAACAAAGTGTACCCACATCTGAGGGACGTGTAGGTCTTAACCAAGCAAACACTGGCAGCAGGGGCAAAATGTTTCTCACCAGGGCACTCAGCGCAACTTCATTGCTTACTGGGCTCCTGTGGTAGTCAAGGCATTGACCAGATGCTGTGCGGGGGACACAGGGGTAACAGATGCCAATCCCTACCCACCTCTCACTGCCCAGAGACCATAAGACAGACCGTTGCAGGAGTGAAGAAACAAATTACACACATATGGAGGTGGCTCCATGAACAGACATCCTCCTGACGCAGATCATGGGCATTCAACCACTCAAAAAGCAATTGACTTGCATCTCCCTCCATGGTTAATTAGACTTTTAAAATAAGTAAATTAATAATTTTCTTTTAAAAATGGCCAAGAGTGGGAGGATTGATGGCATTTTTTCCTTTTTACAGTTGTCGTTCCTTAAGCTGTTCCATATTTCAATAAGAAAAGAGATATAACCAAATATAAAGTAAACCCCACTCTAGAGAATTCTCTGCTTCCCGTACCCCTGACCCCGGGTAACAGGTGACCAAAGCAAACCCTCTCGGCATCCCCATCGCTCCGCCCCGGGCCACCTGCCTCTTTAAGAAGCCGATCTTCGCCCTTAGATGGGTGGCGGAGGGAGTGAGCTGTGGATGGTGTTGCTTGTTGAGGTCTCGGGAAGTGATGTCTCCGGGAGCTGCTGTCTCTTTAAGGGGGCGGAGCTCTGCCCGGAGGAGGTGGAGAAGTTTTGCCCCCCGGATCTCCGGTTTCCGGCAACTCGGTGGGATCAGAACTTGCGCGGAGAATCTGAGGCCCCAGGCTTACCCAGACAGGTTGGACTCCGAGCGCCCACGAGGTGAGGCAGCGGGGTGTACGGGGCCGGCCCAGGACTGAAAGACCCTGGGATCTATCCACCTGGGTCTCTGCGGCCCAGCTCCTCCTCCAAAAACACTACCCGTGCGTCTGGGGCAGCTCTTTCCCAAACCATCCTGGGCTCAGGGGGACCCAGGCTGCAGGGCTCCCATTACTCCAGCGCCTACTATTTCTTCGCTGTGCACTAAGCGCCTCACACTCACTTGTCTCAGTTAATGGCACCCAACATCGTGTGGATTCAGTTCAGTTCAGTCGCTCAGTCGTGTCCGACTCTTTGCGACCCCATGAATCGCAGCACGCCAGGCCTCCCTGTCCATCACCATCTCCCAGAGTTCACTCAAACTCACGTCCATCGAGTCGGTGATGCCACCCAGCCATCTCATCCTCTGTCGTCCCCTTTTCTTCCTGCCCCCAATCCCTCCCAGCATCAGAGTCTTTTCCAATGAGTCAATTCTTCACCTGAGGTGGCCAAAGTACTGGAGTTTCAGCCTTAGCATCATTCCTTCCAAAGAAATCCCAGGGCTGATCTCCTTCAGAATGGACTGGTTGGATCTCCTTGCAGTCCAAGGGACTCTCAAGAGTCTTCTCCAACACCACAGTTCAAAAGCATCAATTCTTCGGTGCTCAGCTTTCTTCACAGTCCAGCTCTCTCCTCCATACATGACCACTGGAAAAACCATAGCTGGTACAATTATAAACCCATTTTACAGATGAGGAAATAGGTGCTGAGGAGCCCATAGTCAAAATAGCCAGAAGCAGCAGAGTTGGGACTCAAACCCAAGTCCGTCCAACCCCAGAGCCTGTGCCCTTAACCATGGGCTAGGCTGATGGCCTTTGCTCTTCACTGCCCTCAGAGCCATTTCTATCAAATCCCTGCCTCCCCTTTCTCATCCTTCCATCTCCAGGCTGCACTCGGCCCTTAACACCCACATTGTAAGTGAGATTGGATGGAACCAATGGGCCCCTGTTCGCCACCCCCTTAGTTTCTTTATAACATTTTTGATAGTATCTGATGCTAAATGGTTATCTTTGTATAAACCGGTCAAATCCCACTAAAAAAGGACACAAGGGAAAGCAACACCATGTATAACCCTAAAATATTTGTTGGCAGATATTTTATTATGGTATCCTATGAAGTGTATTTATTTTTTCCTTTTAGACCTCTGCAAATTATCTTCCTAATAATTGGGAGACGACCCACTGACTGAATGGCAACGGTAGATGACTTGCAGTTTGAAGGTACATCATTTGAGTGTCCATCTTTTATGATTAGCATTTCTGTAGTAAAACCAATGGATTTTGGTTGGTATACTGGCACATACATAAATAAGAAGATTATTTCAGACATCTTCATAAAAGAATGTTTGTCACAACAGGTTATTCCATTTGTCCATATTAGCTGTTCTTTTTTGCCAAATAGCCCTTTAGGTTGGTAATATCATAAATTTAGTGCAGATTACAGAAATTGTTTATAGAGTTCAGGTGCTTAGAACTCTACTAGATACAGAAGATCAAAAGATAAAGGGGATTTTTTTTTTACACTGCTGAGTAGATGAAAGTATAAAACGATTATTATGATGAAACGTAATCAGGTCATTCATTCATTAAATAAATAAGTCTTTCATGATTGTGACCATTGTTCTCATTATCAGGGTAGAAGAGTGAATAGTCAGTGTCTTCCTTTATAAAGCCCTCATTCTAGTGAGGGAGACATTCTTTTGTTAAATGATCTTTTAAGTACATATCTACAAACTATTAGGGCTTCCCTTGTGGCTCAGTTGGTAAAGACTCTGCCTGCAATGCAGGAGACCCTGGTTCAATTCCTGAGTCGGGAAGATCCCCTGGAGAAGGAAATGGCAACCCATTCCAGTACTCTTGCCTGGAATATCCCATGGACAGAGGAACCTGGCAGGCTACAGTCCATGGGGTTGCAAGGGTCGGACACGACTTAGCTACTAAACCACCAAACTATTAAAGTAGTGAAAGAAAAGTTCATAACTCAACCCAGAGCCTGACATAAGCTAGGGATTGATGAATGCTCATTTTGTCTTGTAATCACTTGCACGCACGCGCGTGTGTGCGTGTGTGTGTGCACTCAGTTGTGTCTGACACTGTGTCCGCATGGACTATAGCCCTCCAGGCGCCTCTGTCTATGGAATTTTCCAGGCAAGAATACTGGAGTGGGTTGCTATTCCCTTCTCCAAGGGATCTTCCTGACACAGGATTGAACTTGAATCTTCCACATCGCAGGTCTGAGCCTCCAGGGAAGCCCATAGTATTTCCTAAATGGCAGATACTGTTCTAAGTGCTTTACAAATAAATCCTTTCATCCTTATGTCAACTTTATGAAGTAGTTATTTTACTCTCCCAATTTTTCCAACAGGGAAATTAAGGTACAGAAAAATTAGGTCATTTGCCTAAAGGTTATAGTAAGTGGTAAAGAAGAATTTGAACCCAGGCATCACAACCTATGCTGTTCCTACCTAAGGAAAAGAAAAGATGTTTGAAGCAAAATCCACTTTATCAGCCAATACTGTCAACACCGTCTTCAAAATACATCCAGCACCTGACCATTGCTTCCCACCTCTACCATTCTCCTACCATGCTCAAGGTCACCATCACCTCATGTCTGGATTATAGCCCTTTCCTTCCTTCAGATCTTCCCGTATCTTCCCTTACCTTTCTGCAGTCTGTGTTTTGCATCCAGAGTAGTCCTTTAAAACCAAGTCAGATCATGCCATTCCTCCAAAACCTTTCGGTGGCTCCATCTCACTGGGAGTGGAAGGCGGAGCCCTTTCTGTGCTTAGGAGGCCCTCATGATCCAGGCCTCCGATTTCATTTTGTACTACTCTAGCCCTTTCTTTCTGCCTCCCCACATGCACCTCATCACTGTCCCTCCTAGACATCAGGTACACTTAGGGCTTTTGTGCCATCTTCCTGGTTAGGACATTCTTACCGCAGATAGCCATGTGACTCGTTCCCTTGCTCTGCTCAAATCTCATGTCATTCCAGAGGCCTTCCTTGATCATCCTATCTGGGAGTACAGGGCATGAAAGTTCAAGTCTAAAGAACAGCATGTGCAAAGAACTTGAGAAGAGTGGGAGTTTGTTTCATATTTTTCCCCAAGGAATTAAAAGAAGGCCAATGTACCAGAGCACAGATGGTGGGGGAGGCTGTCATAAGGTCAGATTTGAGGGGAGGCAGAAACCAAGTCACACAGGACTTAATTGCTGTTTGGAAGAGAACATAAGATGCTGTGGGGGTCATGGAAAGCTTCTCCGAGGAAGAATGGTGTTAAGTGAAAAAGTGGAGGTCAGGGTCCTGCAGATGGGAGACATATCAGGAAAGGAGCAGAGGCAAAACACAGCAGAAAACGTAGAAGCAGGTGGTGCTGGTGGCAGAAATAAGAAGCACACCTGTCTTGCCCTCAAGGGGCTGAGATGGACAAGAATGACCGCTACAGAGCAGAATGTGTGAACAGTCATCGTGTGCGAGGTACACACATTCTACATTCAAATCGAGCTAGGCCGTCTGCTGTTCTTCACACACGGGACACGTTTTCCATCTTCTGAGTCTTGCTCATCCTGTACTCCTTGGCGTCAGATGCTGTCTGCACCGCTTCTGGCCATCCTTCTCATAGGGCAGCTCGAGGAGTTATCTCCCTCCCCTGAACCTCTTTGGACTTGGTACCTCTAAAGTTACAGTCTCCGTTCCTCCTTCTGGCATGTTGTTCCTCTGGTAAACTACTGCTTTTTAAATATGAGACTTAAATATATCTTCCTTGGTCTGATTCTCTCAGGCAAAGTTATAACCATTTTTTAAAATGTCAGTGCCCTGCCCAGTCAATAAGTGATAGCTATGAAAATATTTATTGTTATCTCATATCATCCTCAAAATCTCTGTGAGATAAGTATTATCTACATTTTATAGTTGAAAAAACCGAGACTCAGAGATATGGAGTAATTTGCCCAAGGTCATGGAGTGCTAGTTTATCTTACACAAAGGACCGTCTCACTTCAGAGCCTCATGCGGCCAAAACACTGGAGACCGAAACTCGAGTAATTGTTAGATATCAGCCACCTCATTAATTTCAGTCACTTTATTTCTCTCCACAAAACTATTTGCATAGCTGAAAGCCAATAAGATTGGGCTCAGTTATACAAGCACCCCATCCCACTGCCATGCTTGCAGTGTTCGAGTGGTGCCCTGTTGATACCCTTCCTTTTATTGTTGTTGCTATTTAGTTGCTAAGGTTTATGACTCTTTTGCAACCCCACGGACTGTAGCCTGCCAGTCTCCTCTGTCCAAGGGATTTCTCAGGCAAGAATACTGGGGTGGGTTGTCATTTCCTTCTCCAGGGGTCTTCCTGACTTTTCCTTCTCCAGGGGTCTTCCTGACTTCTCCTTAGACCTGTCAGATTCCACAGCTATCCTGAATTTTATCTGAGTGGCTAAATAAAGTTTGTTAGGATGCCCGGAGATAGGAAGTCATGATCATTGCTGGTGGACATGAATGGGCAAGGTTCTTTTGGAGAGCGGTTTAGCAATATGGCTCAAGAGCCTTAAAAATGATTTGTACCCTTTGACCTAGTGATCACGCCGATAATGTTCATTGTTGTTGTTCAGTCACTCAGTCGTGTCTGACTCTTTGCGACCCCACGGACTGCAGCACGCCAGGCTTTCCTGTCCTTCATCATCTCCCGGAGCTTGCTCAAACTCATGACCATTGAATCGGTGATGCCATCCAACCATCTCATCCTCTGTTGTCCCCTTCTCCTCCTGCCTTCAGTCTTTGCCAGCATCTAGGTCTTTTCTAACGAGTCAGCCCTTCGCATCAGGTGGCCAAAGTATTGGAGCTGCAGGTTTAGCCTTCTAATGAATATACAGGATTAATTTCCTTTAGGATTGACTGGTTTGATCTCCTTGCAGTCCAAGGGACTCTCAAGAGTCTTCTCCAGGACCACAGTTCAAAAGCATCAAATCTGCGGCTTTCAACCTTCTTTATGGTCCAACTCTCACATCTGTACATGACTACTGGAAAAACCATGGCCTTGACTAGATGGACCTTTGTTGACAAAGTAATGTCCCTGCTTTTTAATATGCTGTCTAGGTTTGTCATAGCTTTTCTTCCAAGGAGCAAGTGTCTTTTAATTTTGTGGCTGCAGTCACCATCTGCAGTGATTTTTGGAGCCCAGGAAAATAAAGTCTGTCACTGTTTCCATTGTTTCCCCATCTGTTTGCCACATGGTGGGACCAGATGCCATGATCTTAGTTTTTTGAATGTTGAGTTTTAAGCCAGCTTTTTCACTCTCCTCTTTCACCTTCATCAAGTGGCTCTTTAATTACTCTTCACTTTCTGCCATAAGGGTGGTGTCATCAGCATATCTGAAATTATTGATATTTCTTCTGGAAATCTTGATTCCAGCTTGTGGTTCATCCAGCCCAGCATTTCTTGTGAATGTACTCTGCCTGTAAGTTAAATAAGCAGGGTGACAATATACAGCCTTGGCGTACTCCTTTCCCAATTTGGAACCAGTCTGTTGCTCCATGTCTGATTCTAACTGTTGCTTCTTGACCTGCATACAGGTTGCACAGGAGGCAGCGGAGGCAGGTAAGGTGGTTTGGTATTCCCATCTCTTTAAGATAGTGTTCATACTAAGGCAATAAGCCCTAAAACTTTGTCTGCACAGATACTCTTAACAGTGTTATTTGTTCTAATAAAAGTGGGAAGCAACCTAAACATCCAATAGCAGTGGAATAGTTGTATTAACTTGTGGTGTCTCTCTCCTAATCTTCCCACCTCCAGCTCAATGACTACTATGTAGACACATAAATGTTCATTGTAAAGACTGATATAACATGAAAAAGTCATTTTTGTATAATTCTCAGTAGACAGAGCAGCATACAAAATTGTTTACATAGTATGCTATCACATCCTAAGTCAGTACTTGGCAGTTGTAGGCATATAGTAAATATTTGCTGAATGAATGATCATCACTGGTACGAATCTACTGTACAGAGAAAAGGAAGTATACCAAAAGTTAATAGTGTTAGTTTTATATGGGTGGGACTAAGAGTGATTTTGGGGGGCTTCCTGGGTGGCTCAGTGGTAAAAAAAAAAAATCTGGCTGCAATGCAGAAGACACAGGAGTCGCCAGGAGTTTGATCCCTGGGTCAGGAAGATCCCCTGGAGGAAGGCATGGCAACCCACTCCAGTATTCTTGCCTTGGAGAACCCTGTGGACAGAGCCTGGCAGGCTACAGTCCATAGCATTGCACAGAGGTGGGCACAGCTGAAGCGACGAAGCATGCACACACGCAAGAGTGGTTTTTATTCTGTCGTTTCTACTTTCATTTTTGTCTCCATGTTTCCTGTAGGGATCACATGGGATTTATTGGAAAAAAATAACTTCCATTAAATTTTTTTTGAATTTGAATCAAAGAAGAGAGGGTTAGGTTGGTTACTTGCTATGGGCTAGGCACTCTCCTGAGGACTTTACTTATGGTAATACTCCTAACTTTCCCCCAATTCCTTATATATTATTCTCCCTATGGAAGAGATGGGAACACTGAAGCTTATCGAGGTTAAGTTACTTACTCAGGCTTGAATACTTAGTAATTTAACCAGGACTACAATTCAGGTCTGACTTCAAATTCTGTTGTCTTTATAATCATTTTTCTGTGTCAGTTTGTTTTCTATGAGTTTTTTTCAGAGCCTTTTGCCATTTGTCTCAGCTAGGGTCTATAGCAAAGCTGAGGTTGTAACAGATCGACTTGAAGTTAATAGTAAGGTCTCTGATACCCTTGTGCTCTAATTGATTTCAGAATTTGGTGATACAACCACTTCCCTAGCAGCAGACCCAGATGCCACCACAATCAGCATCGAGGATCCTGGTGAAACCCCAAAGCATAAGCCAGGACCCCTAAGAGGCTTGGGGAGAGAAGAAGATGATGAGTTACTAGGAAACGATGACTCTGACAAAACTGAGGTTTGGACTTGTGTTTGAAAATTTTTTTTTCTTTGAAGTTTTAAAAACCTCATGCACGCATTTATTGCAGTTTCCTGTGTGCCAGGAACTTTTTGGCCAGCCGAGTAGTATTTCTAGTAATATTTTATAAATGGATCATGCTTGTGATTCACTAGAGGGGTACTCGATTTGTAGCAGTGTGTTCACAGGCTTATGAAATAGTGGAGAGCTGGGTGTGCTTTGTGGAACTCCATGAAATATGAAAAGAAGTACCAAAGTTTATGCCAAATTAAATACCAGTATATACTAGATTTCACAGCAAGAGCTCAGACTTAGGAGCCTGAGTTTGAGTCCTGGTCTGGCCAGTAGTAATAGCTCTGTGGTCTTGGGTAAGATATTTTAATTTCCCTAAGCCTGGATTTCCTCATCTGAAAGTAATATATTGACTCTTCTCATCATTATAATCACAATAGCTGATATTTATTCAGTGTTTACGGAGAAGGCGATGGCAACCCACTCCAGTGTTCTTGCCTGGAGAATCCCAGGGACGGGAGCCTGGTGGACTGCCGTCTGTGGGGTCACACAGAGTCGGACACGACTGAAGTGATGCAGCAGCAGCAGCATTCAGTGTTTAATAGCTGCCAAATACCATTTAAAGTTCTTCACTTGGATCATCTCATGTAATCCTCAAAACAACCCAATATGCAAGGAACTGTTCTTATACTCATTTTATACTTGATCTTAGCCAAAAGGCCAGGAAGCAGTCATATGCTCATTTTATAAAAGAGAAACCGGAGGCAGAGTTTAAGTGACTTGCCCCAGGACATGCAACTGGCAGGTGCAGATGGAACTTTAAACTGAGGCCATCTGAGTCCTTCTGTACTAGAGTTGTTTAGCTGCTAAGTCATGTCTAACTCTTTGTGACTCCACGGACTGTAGCATGCCAGGCTCCTCTGTCTATGGGATTTCCCACTCAAGAGTACCAGCGTGGGTTGCCCTTTCCTCCTCCAGGGGATCTTCCCAACCCAGGGATCAAATTTACATTTTCTGCATTGGCAGGTGGATTCTTTACCAACTGAGCCACTGGGGAAGCCCCAATAATTAATCTAATCCTCCCTATAACCCTATAAGGCAGATCTGTTAGCTATACTTTTTAGATTAGGAAGACTGAGATGAGTCTAGTGATTTGATGAAGCTGCCCCCTAGTGGAGGGACCAGGATTTAAAACCTTTTAATAAGCAAACACCCTCTTTCAACAACACGAGAGAAGACTCTACACATGGACATCACCAGATGATCAACACCGAAATCAGATTGATTGTATTCTTTGCAGCCAAAGATGGAGAAGCTCTATACAGTCAGCAAAAACAAGACCAGGAGCTGACTGTGGCTCAGATCATGAGCTCCTTACTGCCAAATTCAGACTTAAAGAAAGTAGGGAAAACCACTAGACCATTCAGGTATGACCTAAATCAAATCCCTAATGATTATACAGTGGAAGTGAGAAATAGATTTAAGGGACTAGATCTGATAGATAGAGTGCCTGATGAACTGTGGACTGAGGTTTGTGACACTGTATGGGAGACAGGGATCAAGACCATTCCCATAGAAAAGAAATGCAAAAAAGCAAAATGGCTGTCTGAGGAGGCCTTACAAATAGCTGTGAAAAGAAGAGAAGAGAAAAGCAAAGGAGAAAAGGAAAGATATAAGCATCTGAATGCAGAGTTCCAAAGAATAGCAAGAGGAGATAAGAAAGCCTTCCTCAGCGATCAATGCAAAGAAATAGAGGAATACAACAGAATACGAAAGACTAGAGATCTCTTCAAGAAAATTAGAGATACCAAGGGAACATTTCATGCAAAGATGGGCTCAATAAAGGACAGAAATGGTATGGACCTAACAGAAGCAGAAGATATTAAAAGAGATGGCAAGAATACACAGAAGAACTGTACAAAAAAGATCTTCACGACCAAGATAATCATGATGGTATGATCACTCACCTAGAGCCAGACATCCTAGAATGTGAAGTCAAGTGGGCCTTAGAAAGCATCACTACAAACAAAGCTAGTGGAGGTGATGGAATTCCAGTTGAGCTATTTCAAATCCTGAAAGATGATGCTGTGAAAGTGCTGCACTCTATATGCCAGCAAATTTGGAAAACTCAGCAGTGGCCACAGGACTGGAGAAGATCAGTTTTCATTCCAATCCCAAAGAAAGGCAATGCCAAAGAATGCTCAAACTACCACACAATTGCACTCATCTCACGCACTAGTAAAGTAATGCTCAAAATTCTCCAAGCCAAGCTTCAGCAATACGTGAACTGTGAACTTGCAGATGTTCAAGCTGGTTTTAGAAAAGGCAGAGGAACCAGAGATCAAAGTGCCAACATCCGCTGGATCATCAAAAAAGCAAGAGAGTTCCAGAAAAACATCTATTTCTGCTTTCTTGACTATGCCAAAGCCTTTGACTGTGTGGATCACAATAAACTGTGGAAAATTCTGAAAGAGATGGGAATACCAGACCACCTGATCTGCCTCTTGAGAAGCCTGTATGCAGGTCAGGAAGCAACAGTTAGAAGTGGACATGGAACAACAGACTGGTTCCAAATAGGAAAAGGAGTACGTCAAGGCTGTATATTGTCACCCTGCTTATTTAACTTATATGCAGAGTACATCATGAGGAATGCTGGGCTGGAGGAAGCACAAGCTGGAATCAAGATTGCTGGGAGAAATATCAGTAACCTCAGATATGCAGATGACACCACCCTTATGGCAGAAAGTGAAGAGGAACTAAAAAGCCTCTTGATGAGAGTGAAAGTGGAGAGTGAAAAAGTTGGCTTAAAGCTCAACATTCAGAAAACGAAGATCATGGCATCTGGTCCCATCACTTCATGGGAAATAGATGGGGAAACAGTGAAAACAGTGTCAGACTTTATTTTTGGGGGCTCCAAAATCACTGCAGATGGTGACTGCAGCCATGAAATTAATAGGCGCTTACTCCTTGGAAGGAAAGTTATGACCAACCTAGATAGCATATTCAAAAGCAGAGACATTACTTTGCCAACAAAGGTCCGTCTAGTCAAGGCTATGGTTTTTCCTGTGGTCATGTATGGATGTGAGAGTTGGACTGTGAAGAAAGCTGAGCGCCGAAGAATTGATGCTTTTGAACTGTGGTGTTGGAAAAGACTCTTGAGAGTCCCTTGGACTGCAAGGAGATCCAACCAGTCCATTCTGAAGGAGATCAGCCCTGGGATTTCTTTGGAAGGAATGATTCTAAAGCTGAAACTCCAGTACTTTGGCCACCTCATGCGAAGAGTTGACTCATTGGAAAAGACTGATGCTGGGAGGGATTGGGGGCAGGAGGAGAAGGGGACGACAGAGGATGAGATGGCTGGATGGCATCACCAACTTGATGGACGTGAGTCTGAGTGAACTCCGGGAGTTGGTGATGGACAGGGAGGCCTGGCGTGCTGCGATTCATGGGGTTGCAAAGAATCGGACACGACTGAGCCACTGAACTGAACTGAACTGATGGTAAAAGTGATAGATGAATATAGAAGAGTTTGGTCTTTTGTATTTCTTGAGTTTCTCTTTGATCCTCTGTCTTTCTCTGTCTGGGTAGCTAGAATAAGGAAATTCTGTGTTCATTATGTTTTATTTTACCTCTGACAGTTACTTGCTGGACAGAAGAAAAGCTCCCCCTTCTGGACATTTGAATACTATCAGACGTTCTTTGATGTAGACACTCACCAGGTCTGTAAACCAGTTTCACCTTTCTTTTGATGTATAATGCAGACTTATTTCTTCTGCTGTTAAACAGTCAAGTAATGTGACAGGTATTGCATACTGGATATGGTCTGCAAAAGTAAAGGGTTATTGGCACTTGAAAATACTAAATGAAATAATAAAACAATAATAAATAATAAAAGCTCTAATAACCGTTTCAATTTTGCAGTAGTTAAACTTTACTAAACTTTAAGAAAGAAAATCATCTGTAGACTTACTGCTATGCTGTTTTGCAGGTCTTTGACAGAATAAAGGGGTCTCTTTTGCCAATACCAGGAAAAAACTTTGTAAGGTTGTATATCCGCAGCAATCCAGATCTCTATGGTACGTGTAGCGCCGTTTTGGTTCTTTTTCATGTACCGGCTAAATGCAGATGAGGGTGTGGGTTGCCTCGAAAGCTGGCGAAGCACACTGTTGGGGCACGAGCGTTTTATGTGTCTCTTCTGAGCTTCAGTAGCAGCTCTTGCAAAGAATTTTGGAGAAAAGGCAATTACATGTTTGATTAATGCCATGATGACAAGAATAGTGTGTCCTTTGAAAGTCTTTAAATGACATTACAAACTTGAGACAAATTAAGTCACTTCATATAGAGGAGATTATTGATTTTAATTTTAGAGGATTTGGTGGTTGGGGTGAGTGTGGAGGAGGCTCTCTTACACTTACTCATTGATATGCTGAGTTCCAGCTCTGCCCCTCAGGCAGGCTGGCTTCCCCTTGGGAGTTTGTAAGGGGATGAGCCTGGGGATTGGTGTCATCCCAACCTCCCTGCTGTCTGAGGAGGGGCCAGAGGTCCATCCAGTGCCTCTGAGGGAAAGGGTTCCAGCACTGTTGACCTCTGTGTTTGAGGGGAGAAGAGAGCCAGAGACTCTGAGTGCTTCTGTGTGCAGATGCTGTACGCAAGACGTGGTGTACCTGGGCATAGCTAATTCTTTCAACGACCTTTGAGGCAGGTGCTATTATCCCCATTTCTCTAATGAAGAACCTGATGCTCAGTGTTCAATAATTTATATGTTCAACCCTAAACAGTAAGTATTAGAGCAGTTATACATGTTGATTATAAGAGGAAAAGGAATTCATGCGAATCTGTTGTGTACCAATCAGTACATACACTCTTTAATCCTTTCAAGAGGGCAACGTATTAAGTGCTATTATCTCTGTTTTCCATGTGAGAAAACTAAGGTTAGAAGTTGTCAAACCAAGAACTCCCATTCTTATGGGACAACATTATGGATGAACTGGGAGGGTATTATACTTTAGTTCAATAAGTCAGACAGAAAAAGACATCTGTGTGATTTCACTTATATGTGGAATATAAGAACTAAAACTGGTGAATCTAGCAGAAAAGAAACAAAGGCACAGATACAGAGAACAAGCTAGTAGTTACCAGAGGGGAGAGGGGAGGGAGGAGGGGCAGGATAGGGTAGAGGGTTAGGAGGTACAAACTGCTTATGTATAGAATAAATAAGCTAGAAGGATGCAGCACAGGAAATATAGCTAACATTTTATAATAACTAAAAATGGAATATAATTTTTAAACATTTGACTCACTATGTACACTTGAAATATGCAATATTATATAATCAATCGACTATTTATTATAAATAGTTGATGTCGAACTGGCCCCTGGTTTTGGCTTCCCAAGCGGTGCCAGTGCAGGAGACATAAGAGATGTGAGTTTGATCCCTGGGTGAGGAAGATCCCCCGGAGGAGGACTTGGTGACCCACTCCAGTATTCTTGCCTGGAGAATTCCATGGACAGAAGAGCCTCATGGGCTAGAGTCCATGAGGTCTCAAGGAGTCGGACAGAAGTGAAGCGACTACACACTCTCATCACCCGGTTTAGTGTTAATATAAAGCCCCTACTTATTCTATAAAACTGGTGTTTTTAAGTTCCAGAAACTTTTCATCAAATGTTATGGATGTTGTCCAATATTTAGAACCAGTTAAAGTGGAACTGCTCTAATGGATGCTGAGGAAAGTCTCCTTTCCACTCACCTTTGATCCTGAAACATTCTTCTTTACACAGCACTATTAACCTCATGAATTCATGTTGTTGTTCTAGTTGCTGAGTCTTGTCTGACACCTTGCGACCCTACAGACTGTAGCTCAGCAGGCTCTTCTCTCCACAGGATTCTCCAGGCGAGAATACTGGAGTGGGTTGTCATTTCCTTCTCCAGGGGATCTTCTGGACCCAGGAATCGAACCCGCATCTCCTGCATTGTCAGGCAGGTTCTTTACCACCTGAGCCACTGGAGAAGCCCTCATGAGCTCATAGACATGCTTAAAAAAAGAAAGTACAGGATTTCTCTGGCAGTCCAGTGGTTAAAACTCTGCACTCCCAATGCAGGCGACACAGGTTTGATCCCTGATCAGGGAAGACCCCCCATGCCACATAGTGCAACCAAAAAAAAAAAAAAGTACAACTAGAAAAAATAAAATTTTTTAGTAGAGAGGGCTGACCTTGTGGGGTGGGTTGGAGGAAGGTGGTCAGGAGCAAGATAACAGAAGAGCCAGTCTGCGGGATCTAAGGGAAAGATGAACGAATTTGACTACATTTACACCAAAATTTAAAATTTCTACACCACAAAATAAACCATAAACAAGGTAAAATAAATAAATAAACCACAGACCAAAGATAATATTTCAGAGCACATAACCCACAAAAGATAAAAATCAAGAATACATGTAGAGTGCCTACTGATGATAAGAGTAAAACCAATTATAAGTTCTAGCAAAAAATAAGCAATTCACAGAAAAGGAAACCCAAATGGCCAATAAATACATGAAAAAATGCTTATCCACACCTGTAATAGGGCTTCCCAGGTGGCACTAGTGGTAAAGAACCCACCTGTGAGTGCAGGAGACCTAAGACATGCCGATTCGATCCCTGGGTTGTGAAGGTCTCCTGCAGGAGGGCATGGCAACTCAAGTATTCTTGCCTGGAGAATCCCACGGACAGAGGAGCCTGGCGGGTGACAGTCCATAGGGTCGCAAAGAGTTAGACACCACTGAGGTGACTTAGCACATGCCTGTAATCAGGGAAATAAAAACTAAAACGGGATATCATATATGTGTGTCAATTTAGCCATCATACAACTTGGCTTGTCTTCATTTATTCATTCAGTTAACAAATTCACTTACTATTCTAGGCACTGGAGGTACAGCAGTAATAAAAAGACGAAAGTCCCTGCCCAGAGGCAGTTTATAATCTAAGTTTAACAATAGACAAAGAAAATAGGTGAAACAGTGTGCTAGTGAAAAATGCTAAGGTAAAAATTTTAAAGCGGAGAAGAGAGACAGTAGAAGTTTATGTAGGTGGGTGGATTCTGAGTAAACACTGGAAGGAATTGGGAGCAATACAAGTAAGTATCTCAGAGAAGAGCATTTGAAAAAGAGAGTTCTGGGACCTCTCTGATGGTCCAGTGGCCAAGACTTTGTCCTCCCAATGCAGGGGCCCCACTTTGATCCCTGTTCAGTGAATTAGATCCCACGTCCGTAACTATGACCCAGCAGAGCCAAATAAATAAATGATATGGAAGAGAGAGCTCAGTATGTACAAAGGCCTTGAGGCAGGAACTTGCCTCGTGTGCTCAAAGAGCAGTGAAGACACTAGTGTGCCCGGGCTGGAGCGAACAGGGCCTCTAGGAGATGAGGTCAGAGGGCCAGTGTGGAGGGACACATCGTGTAGGGTCTTGGAAGCAAGTAACGACTTTGGCTTTAGCTTGAATGAGATGCCATTGAAGGGTCTAAACAGAGGAGCGATAACTCTTAAGTCAGCTTTTCATAAACATTGGTATCAAGTGTTGCCAAGGATATGGAGCCATGGGACCTTGTGTAAAATGTGGGTGGCTATGTAACTGGTGCCACAAATTGGAGCAGTCTGAAGATGCTCCTGCCCTACAGCTTAGCAGTTCTCCTCCTAGATAAATAAGAAGACATATAGAAGAGTATTATTCTTCATTGCCTCCTCATTGCTTGTAATTAGCAAATATTTTGAAATGACCAAAGTAAATATGATGTGTTCATATACAGAATTATGTAGGTTTTAGAAATGGATTTGATCTATAAGCATCAACAAGGACACATCTCAGAACAGTAGCCGATGAAAAGAAGCATGTTGGAGAAGGATATGAGTAGTACTGCAGCATTAGAAAGATTTGAAAACTAAGCATGATGAGTGCACCAGTGTTTATCATTCTTTGGGCTTTTCTTTCTGTTAGAAATATTTGATAATATAAAAATGCACAATGCAAACGAAGTTAACGCTTCCTCCCACCCCACCCCACAATTGGAGTAGGACTTTGGCAGGCATGAGCAAGAGAGAAGGCAGCGTGAAGCCTCGGGGCAGGCCTGGGAGGAGCAGGTGGTGTGTGTCTCTGGAGGCCATGCCTCCTGGGTGCCTGAGCACAGCACACAGTGCCTGTGTCTGTCACACATCGCTGTGTCCCCAGCACCAGGGCCCAGAGCAAAGGAGGGAGGTAGTAAATGACAGCGGACGGGATAGTCTCTGCTTCCTAGTTATGGTACTAGAATATTCTGATCGCTTGTGGTCGCCTGCTTCGATGGTCTCGGCCCATCAGTAACACATGGTTAGTTTTGTTCATTTGTTCAATAAAGCTTTGGGGGATTTTTAAATTACTGTTACTGGTTGTAAGGGTTTTTTTTTTTTTTTGGTTGTTGTTACACTGTTTATGTGCTAGGCATGCAGAATACTGCAGTGAACAGGATCTGATCCTTGGCTGTAACAGAGTGCCCGCAGGCTAGTGAGTCAGTGACGCTGCTTGGGAAGCTGATGTTGGTGACTTTTTGGAGCTCCCCAGTCAAGTGCTTGTTGTGTATCCTTTCCCACCTTCAGGAACCAACTTGGCCTCAAAAAGTGCTCATCCATTTCTGCCAATCATCTCCCCCAGCGCAGTAATTTTCTTAATTTTGTGATATGTCAAGGTGCCTACAGTTATCCAAAAGAAAAAACCCTACAGAATATTACTGAAATTGAAAAATGAAATTCTTAAAATCTATTAAAATCTCTAGATTTATAAATTGTATTTGTTCATATAGTCCTTTTTCTAGATGGGGAGAAACAAGAGTGGTCATGAAATCAAGAGAAATGATGAAAGGGACTTCTAAAGCATGGTGTACTCATTCACTTAGTGGAATATTTTATAATCATTAAAAAGAATAAGCTGAATTTTATGGGCTTCCCAGGTGGCGCTAGCAGTGAAGAATCTGCCTGCCAATGCAGAAGACATAAGAGACATGGGTTCAGTCCCTGGGTTGGGAAGGACCCCTGGAGGAGGGCATGGCAACCCACCCCAGTATTCTTGCCTGGAGAATTCCATGGACAGAGGAGCCTGGTGGGCTACAGTCGATAGGGTCGCAGAGAGACAGACACAACTGAAGTGACTTATAAATAGCTATAGTAGAATCTCCAGGACATGATAAGGTGGAAGTACATATGCATGTTAGCATTTCTTTAAAGCACACACACAAATATGCATCTGCTTTTATGTGTATAGAAATCTCTGGCAGGGTTCACCAGAAACTGGTTATGGTGGTGAGTTCTGTGGAAGAGAATGAATAGCTAGGGAGCAGAGAGAAAGAAGGTTAATTTTCTCTGTATCCCCTTTTGTGCCTTTTGAACAATGCACTGTGTGTGTGTATTACTTTTTCATTAAAAAAACACAGGAAAAAAGCAAGCCTTATATACGCACTCACATACACAGACACCCGTGGTGATTTGTTAGATTAAATGAACTCTTTCCTAAAGCTTGCCCTACTCCTTTGTTTAGACAGCAAAGGACCTATATAATTTTAATTATTTTTTTCTCTGGCATTAACATTTGATACTTACCTAAAGGGAGTAACCTTTGCTTCCTGTATCCTCCACAGGTTTGTTAAACCTGTGAAGGTTTAACAAAATGTCCATGAATTTTTTTGGATGATCTTCCAACAAGAGACGTATAAACAAATCAGTGTCTTCATTCACCTAATTGAGGAAGGTGTTTTTGTTTTGTGCATTTCAATCCCCACTGTCTTTAAGGCAGCTAATTACTGAGTTGTGTATTTGACCTTTTAAAAAGAAAATTCCCACTTAACAATACTGATTCCATCTCAAGTTCATTTTCCATTGCTTCCATGAAGCTGGTTCGTCATTTTCTTGTCTGAGTTTTCTGGTTTGCTCTGCAGGCCCCTTTTGGATATGTGCCACATTGGTCTTTGCCATAGCAATCAGTGGGAATCTTTCCAACTTCTTAATCCATCTGGGAGAGAAGACATACCACTATGTGCCCGAATTCCGAAAAGGTTGGTGAATAGCTTGACTTATTTGGAATGCTGTCAGTTGGTAACTGTGAGTTCTTGGACCCCTGTCTGTAGGTCCTACAGCCCATTTTCCTGTATAAGGGTTCAAAACTAATCATCTGTCCATATAAATCCACATAGTCTTTTTATCTTTTGTTTTGTTAAAATAACCTAAAATGTTCCATTTTAACCATTTTTAAGCATGTGATTCAGTGGCATTAAGTATATCCACAATATTGTGAATCTGTGTACTCTTCTGGTACACTGTAAGGCAAGGCCCCATAGCAATCAGAATGTCTCCAAAGAAAAATGTAGAAAATAAGTAAAAAGCAGTGTGTAGAAAAGTCTCCACTGTAGCGTTATTTGTATTATCCAACTGTTAGCAGCAGTAGGGGCCTTGTTATTTAAGGCATGATGACTCAGCTAGCTGTGTCTGTAGCCATTAATTATGAAGCACTTAGAACAACATGGAGAACTCATAATCCAAACTTACGCCAGTGCTGGTAGCAGCTTTGTTAAAAGCAGTCTGCAGACGGTCAGAGCCGAGAAGGGAGAATGCAGAGGTGAGAGTGTCCTGGTGAGGGTGGGCTTGTGGGTGACATTCTTACTTTAAAACTTCCTTTCCAGGGACTTTCCCTGGTGGTCCGGTGGTTAGGATACCCAGCTTCCACTGCTGGGGGCCTGACTTCGATTCCTGGTTGGGGAACTAAGATCCCACAAACTGTGCAGTGCAGTCAAAAAAATAAATAAAACTTCCTTTCATGTGGCAGTATTGGATAGCTGGGGGCAAAAAAACAGCTTTTAGGGACTTGCAGATGACAGCCACCCAAGGTAGGAGTGTTTGGCTGTGCAGGAGATCGGCCTTTGCTCCTTGCTCTGTCCTCTCCCTCCCTTGCTCTGTCCCTGACGGCCTGCTCTCCTGTTGAGAAGCTGTGTAAGAGCGTGGGCTCGGGCCCCCAGCCATCGGCTTCTGCCTCCAGCTTTACTCACCAGCTTCTACCTTGTTGGGCAAATTATTTCATCTCTCTTGACCTCAGATTCCTTGTCAGTGAAATGGGAATAAGAATGTCTATATTATAGGACCAAGACTAAAGAAGTGGTGTCTGTAAAGAGGTTAGAATAGTGCCTTGTACAAAAAGGATTCGGTAAAATGAACTGTTGCCGTATATGTATGTACCCATACCCGTGTGTCTACGGAATAATGTTTTTACCTGTCTGTGTGTCCATGTAGCCTTCCTTTCCTCCCCTCCGCTCTCCGTGCCTGTTTTCCCTTCTCTCTTCCGTTATGGAGTCAGTCCCAACTCCATTTGTCAAGTGATCTTGGTTTAAATTTAACTCAATCATTGTTATCCATGAGCTGTCAGTCTGCCTTCAAGTAGTTCAGTGGTTAAGTAAAGAAAAATAGGTAACTGGATATTGCTGTAATGAATGGCTTGTGTTAATTTCTGTGTCAGAGGTCTGTAGAAGTATATTGACAGAGAAGAGGAGTGAGTCACCCTACCTGGGGGTGTGGAAGCTGGGAGGGAAGGGGGGAGGGCAGGGGGCGGGGGTCCTTGTCTGTTCTTATTCCTGTTGGACTGGGCATCCCAGTGTCAGGGTGTCTTGGGATATATATGCTAGTGAGGTTGTCATTGAATCAATCAGTCAATATTTTTCCATTTTATGTAAAGAGTATAAGTGACACATCCAAGGTCAGATCCTGCTTCTCCACTTATTAATTATTTGACCCTAACCAAACCACTTAGCTCTCTGGTCTTATTTCCTCATCTCTAGAGTAAAGATATAGTTTATATGAAATAATATATTTATATATCACTTAACAGTATAAAAGCTTATTCTTGATTGGGCATTTATTATTTATCAGTCAATGTTCTAAACATACCTGTTTTTACTCATTTAATTCTAATAGTCTTATAAGGTAGTGCACTGTTATTATTCCCATTTTACAGATGAGGATACTGAGGCAGGAAAGTTAAGTAACTCACCACTCATCTATTAATATAAGTGACAGAGCTGGGCATCCGAGGTGGTTCAGTGGTAAAGAACCCACCTGCCAGGTAGGAGATCTGGGTTCAATCCCTGGGTTGGGAAGATCCCTTGAAGAAGGAAGTGGCAACCCACTCCAGCAATTCTTGCCTGGGATGTCCCCCAGACAGATCAGCCTGGCAGGCTGCAGTAGCCCATGGGGTGGCAACGAATCAGACACTACTTGGTGACTAAGCAGCAAGTGGCAGAGCTAGGATCAGCGTCTGTATATACAGTCTGTAGCTCTGATCGTTATACGGTGTCACCTCTCAGAAAAGCACTCAGTGTAACGCCTGACACCCAGTGGACAGCCATCGTCATAGCAGCAGTTTCCTGCCTCTTCCTTTCCTTATTCAAGAAAAAGGCAGTAGATCAGCAAAATTACATTTGACTTAGTGACAGAGTTACTTACATGAAAAAACTGCTCTGGGAGCTGGAGAGTGTTTTGGACAATCACATATCTTACCCAGAGCCTGGCCATAGTTGTTAGGAGTGCTTTTGTTCTTGCCAAGAGCATTTGACGGATTACCTGCTGATTTTCACGTGGGAAGGGCTGGTGTTGTGGACTGAGCCACACTTATGATCCTCCACTCCAGAAGAGTGAAGCCGAACCCTCCAGGGCATGCTGCTGCTGGGAAGGAGGAGGGACGGACAGTAAGTAATGCAGTGAACGCTGCTGCTCTGAGGAGTCACTCAGTAGCATTTGCACCACAGAGACAAGGATTATTTAAAGAAGAAAGTGGAACTGGAGAATATTTTAAGCAATTCATCAATGAGTTGAAACTCCCTGTTTCAGAGACAGAAGGAGCTCTAAATAGCACACGGAACAAGTTAATCTGTTCCCAGGGTATTTTCATAAATTTGCTAAAGAAATCAGTGTCAGCTTTTGTTATATTAGGAAAGAGGACGTGTTCTTCCAAGGGGATAGTTGACTTTTATTTGATTGAAATGCTCCGTGTATTTAAATTCTTGTAGTGTGGTCCTCGGAAGCATTTCAGTACATAATTCAGTCGTTTAATACTATTAGTTGTTAGTTATAAAGTGAATTATAGAAACCATAGGAGAGACTGCTAGTCATCATCACAAAGACACGCTGAAGGAACATGGATTTGGCACATTTATCGAGCATCTGCTGCTTATCGGGTACCTTGCCAAGCTCAGGGACCGAAACCAGTAAGACATCACCCGCTGACCCAGTGAGGCAGATGGACACCCCTGCAGGGAGTGAGTCCAGTGGGTCCCAGAAGTATCGCGACAGTGGAATTGCAACTTGTGTCTTCTCGCCCTCAGTGTCCATCGCAGCCACAATCATCTACGCCTATGCCTGGCTGATTCCTCTCGCACTCTGGGGTTTCCTTGTATGGAGAAACAGTAAAGTTATGAACATCGTTTCCTATTCATTTTTGGAGATTGTATGCGTCTATGGATATTCACTCTTCATTTATATCCCCACGGCAGTAAGTACCACACTCACTCTGAGTGAGGCCACAATTACTCAGCTGGCATCATTATTTCTAACCTAACACTGATGTGCATCTGAAAAAATAACCCCAGAATTTAGAAATTTTCTGGGAATGGGGGCCGGGGAGCCTAGTTCCTTCCGTGCATCTTGGGCCCTTCATTAGGGAAGCGTTCCCCTCGGTCTGCACACGGGTGGGATTTCTGTGGGCTGTGCTCGGAAACCCAAGTGGCAGCAAGGGCTCCACTGCTGATGGGCTCCCAGGCCTTTATGAGCACATGTGCCTGGAATGAACAAATGCCACTCTGACAAACCCTCCCCACCCTCCTTTTCTTTCAGATACTGTGGATCATCCCCCAGAAAGCGGTCCGTTGGGTTCTAGTTATGATTGCCCTGGCCATCTCAGGCTCTGTCTTGGCAATGACCTTTTGGCCAGCTGTTCGTGAGGACAACCGACGCATCGCATTGGCCACAATTGTGACGATTGTGTTGCTTCACATGCTGCTTTCTGTGGGCTGCTTGGTACGGTCTCGTTCCGATGCTCTTCTGGTGTGCTTTAGATGCCACGCTAAGACCTCAAACTGTCAGACACCATGGTTCTTTAAAAGCTGGCTCCCTGGAATAAATATTGTTTTAAATAGGCTCTGCTGGATGAGAAATAACAGTCATGAGAATTTGGTTGTAATCTCTGAGTTTACCTAATTTCTTTTTTTTCTGACTTTACCTGATTTCTGAAGTTTGGTTGATATTTGGTGTCTGGCTAGAGGAAGTAGGGATGAATGAGTATCTTCACTTAAGGCTGGGGAGCAGGGGTCCGGGAGTTCCACCTCTGCATGCCTTTGCTGGGTTTTTGCACATATTTAGATGGAGAACTTGAGAATGAAGTCAAAATAGAAAAGATAAGTTATTTTTAAGATGAACAACATTTAAAACAATGTTTAATGTGTTTGGGTATCTTTTTAGGAAGAGCATGTACTTTTTGAGTTAGACACATCCAGGTTAAAGATCAGCTCTATCTCTCACCAGCTGTGTGAACTTGGGCAGGGAACCTAACTTCTCTGGATCTCTTAATCTGTAACGTGGGTATAATAGTTCTTGCCACAGAAAACCGTTCTGAGGATAAAATAATACAGATAAAGCACTTAACCTAGAACTTGTCCCGTAAATGCCCATAAGTTAGGTCCATTTCCTTTGATCTTAACGAGATACGGTTTTTTCATTTCTATACACACTGTGTATGAAATTTGCTGCCAGTAGCCGTAACCAGGCCTGGTATAGGTTTTTTAAAAATTTTGAGTCCAAGAATGTTAAGGTCGTTGATGCCCATAGGAAGATGTCCACACAGCACACGGCCAGACCGTTGGTCAGGCTTTGCAACAGGAGTTAATATATCTTTGGCACTATCCGATCTTTAATATTTTCTCTAGACAATCATAGTCTCATTGAGTGCTTTAATAAGATCCCAATACTTTATCATTCAACAAGTCTCCTAGAAAGTACCAAGTTCTGAAACACAGGGTTGGTTGACATGCGTTTTACATGTGCCTAAGCTTTGACCCCTTGAGACAGAGGACTCGCAGCAGAGTGACACTCTTCATGTTTGGTACTTGGAACCTCCGGACTGATGCGTTCAAATGCTGTGACCCTCCTGTCTGCTGAGGAAGAATGTGCTTTTCATTGAAACTGACTCTCTCGATGTAACACCTCTCCCTGGCATCTTCCCATCTCTGTTTAGAATTTTGTGTGTGTGTTACATTCCTTGTTAAGAAGTTGGTGAAGGAAAGGAGGCAGGAGAAAGATATTGCCATGTTCAGTTCTGTAAAGAATAGAGAGGAGCAAGGCAGACAGGGCTGCAGAGCAGGGAGGTAGTGTTGTTAACACATTTAATTTGGTACCTGCAGCCAGGATCTTTTACCTCCTGTGCCTACTACTCCCTCTTGGGGTAAACGACACTGAAGTTAGGGTTTACCTGCCCATCTTACTACTCAGCAGTTTTCTAAAAGAGAGCATCATAACCAAGTAGAAAGAACACTGGACTGGGAACTTCTTGGCATTGAGTGCCTGGGCTTCCTTTTCTGTTAGGGAGATTTATATTTCATGGGCTTTAGTGAGACTCGATGAAATGGCTGTGAAAACCCTTCACATACTGTGATAGTTTTTTCAGATGTAAAGAAGTTATTAAAAGAGGCCTGGGTTATCAGAAATTGCCAGGGCCACTCTGTGGCCTGTTCTGCCGAGTCCCCCAGTAAGAGTGGTCCCGGGTCACAAAAAAGGGCAGTGCCCTTTCATTGATGCCTCTCCCTGGCGGCTTCCCATCTTTCTCCTGAACTTCTTACCCATACACAGAGACACACACACATACACACACACACACACACACACACACACACACACACACAAATATGCCTGGTTGAGAAGTTGGAGGGGAGAAGGAGGCAGGAGAAAAGACATTGCCCTGTCGGGTTCTGAGGGTTCTGAGAAATGGGGCAGGTTGGATGGTGGAGCAGGCAGCTAATCACAGGTACAGGACTTCTTGGAGGGGAGGCACAGTTTTCTCTCCTGGAGGAAGGGGAACTGTCTGTTTAGCCAGGAGACCACCGTGCTTGGGGTTCTGTTGTCCACCCTGGAGTCGGCCGCCTCCGTTCTCTTCTGGGGGAGTTGCACAATGCAGGAGGGTGGAGGCAGACATTAGGAGACAGGCTTTAGTCTCAGCTCCATCACTCCTTACATTTTTGTTTATTAGCTTGCCCCTCTGGACCCTATCGGATACGACTGAGCGACTTCACTTTCACTTTTCACTTTCATGCATTGGAGAAGGCAATGGCAACCCACTCCAGTGTTCTTGCCTGGAGAATCCCAGGGACGGGAAGCCTGGTGGGCTGCCATCTATGGGTCGCACAGAGTCGGACATGACTGAAGCTACTTAGCAGCAGCAGCAGCAGCAGCTGGACCCTACCTCCTCACTTAGGAGAAGTGAAGACATGGTAGCATTTTTGCTGTTGTAAGGATGAATGATGCATGCAGTCATCATCACTGTATGGGAGAAAAAGTATCAGGGGAGTTATTTGAGCTGAGGGGCACCGGGTGAACTGGACAGCTTGGCCTTCTACTCTCCAACAGGAAACATGAATTGGTGTGTTTGCCTCAGGGCAGTGAAGTATATGACAGCCCCACACCTGCCGAGGGCTCCTTGGCACTTGTACCTGCACTTGATCTAAGTTGATCCTGGAATACGCCTGGCAGGGATGACTAAGGAGGCACTAGAGTAGAGGGTGTGTTCTTGGCTGGTATGTTTGGAGATGCCCAAACCTATGTTTGGCTCCTCTGCAGGCTACCATCTATTGGGTCACAGAGTCAGACATTACTGAAGCGACTGAGCATGCATGCAAGCCTATGTTTGAGGTGGTTACAGCTACAGATAGAATGTCTGTGCCCTGTTTGTGAAATTAGTTAGGGATTATTTTTACAGCTCTTTCATTCTGCAGATAAGACTTGTCCAAAGTCATAGTGTGAGTTCCTAGCAGAGCCAGGTTTAGAACCTGGGCTTCCTGGCTTGTTCTGTCTGGTGAGGGTTTCCTCCAGGAGCCTGGAAGTGAGTTGCTATTCTTGCATCCTGGGGGCGTCTTGGCCCAGAGCACGTGCGAGATAACTGGAGGGGTCAAACGCGAGCAGTGTGGGCTGGCCTCTGCTCGGGTTAGTGCCATTCTTCTCCTTCTTCAGAAAGCAGAGCTGCTGGAAGTGGCTCTGGGGAGGAAGGCTTTCAAAACTAATAGCATTTCTCCAGGAAGGTGACAAACTAGAGGGAGTCTGCAGCTAGAAACTTTTTGAAATGGACTGTTGAAGCGCTAACTTGAAATAGAAAGTGCCTTGGGGAAACTCCAGTGCGATGTGTTGGCGCCCCCTTCTGGCTGATAGAGGGTAGAGCTGGTGAGATGGTTCCTACTGATTTTTTATCTTTTTCACCTTCCTGAGGTCCCTGCTGCAGGCAGGAATGAAGCGCAGGCGGTGGTCACGGATTTATTAATGGGTTCACCTGTCCTTCGAACAACCCTCATTCAAGGCTATGAGACTGGTATTTTCCTGGGCTCACATTAGGCTTCTCAGACACCAAAACAGGTGGGAAGATCCTCCTTAATGTTTTCCAGTCTTCCACCTCCTTCTGATTTTTGACAGTTAAATTGTAGATGGTGAGTGGAAGCACTTATCAAACCTTTCATTTCCAGGCTGAAGAATTAAGAGGTAGAGGCTGCCTAGCACTTTCTTTGAAAGGTCTTTAGAGGGAGCCGACTGGTTTAGCAGCAGCCTGTCTTGGTTCAGTTCATTAAGTATTGATTGTTTATATAGTGTGCCAGGCCCTACATGAGGGGCTGGCGATGCAGAGACAAGAAGGACATGGTCTTCGGAGGAGAGACTGTGGTGATGAACAACTTGAGCTTTGTAGTTGGAAAGACGGACCAGTGAGTCCTGCCTGCATCTCTTGCTGCCATGTGTGCCTGATCAAATGACAGCCTCCCTGAGCCTCAGTTTCTTCATCTGTCAGATGAGAGTAATGAGAACAACCCCACCAGACTGTTAGGAAGATTGAGTCATAGGTAGCAAGTGCTTAATAAATGGTAGCAAACATTTAAAAGGCGTGCAGTCGAGTACAAGACAGAAATAGAGACAGTTCAGTGATGACCAGAGTGGTGGGGGAAATGTAGGGGCCATGAGAGCCCAGAAGAGCTCTTAGCGTGGAGTCTAGGACATTGACCTGGACCATTATTTTTTAACTCTCCTCCTGGGTCTCCCTTTCCTGCAGGCCTACTTTTTTGATGCACCAGAGATGGACCATCTCCTAACAAGCACAGCTGCCCCAAACCAAACAGTTGTAGCAGCCAAGTCCAGCTAAAGAGGAAAGCAAGAGAGTATCTTTCATCTTCTCGCTGTGAGGTACAGTAACAATGGGCAGGGATGTCAGTCCTGTTGTTAACATCAAACATCAAGAGGCCCGGACCCTTTTATCCATCAGCATGATCCAGTGTGGTGTGTGTGCACACGCGTGTCCATGTGTATGTCCCTCTTGCTGAGGCTTCAGTGGGAAAGTCTACTCATTTGGCTTTATCCATTTGGGAAACTTGACTGAGCGACTAACACTTTCACTTTCACTCATCTGTCTTTATCCATTTGGGAAACACAAGCTCCCAGATTCTTCTGTAAGAGGAGTTCCTGCTTTTTGGCTCCAGCATCTTCTCTACTCCCTGTCCCCTCTCCAACAGCACAATATAGATTTATTCCATTTGATTACAGTCTGATGGTTCTCTCCAGTTTCTCTGTGACTTGTCAGGCTGGCCTCAGACCCTGAGTATGACCTCTCTTTAATTACTCATGCAGTTCTCTGAAGGTTACCAGTTCTCATGCCTGGTTTGTTTTCTGGCCTCTTTGATGATTCCACTGTCGGTGGTTAGCCTAGGGTGTCAGAGTACAGGAAGAAGACCCCGATCCTCCTCGGCTGGTCTCTCGCCTCCCCCTCCCACTCCTCAGTATTCCGAGCCTGCAGCCTTGCTGAGTTGCTGCCATCACCGGAACGCATCCTGCCTTTGCACTAGCCAACCTAGTCATCTGAACTGTTCCTTCCCTTCCAGCAGTCATTGCTTACCTTGTGATCCCATTACGCTCTCTATTATATGTCACTTTTTAAAAAGATTTTTTTGGACCATTTTTAAAGTCTTTATTGAATTTGTTATAATATTGCTTCTCTTCTGGATTTTTGGCCACAAGGCATGTGGAATCTTAGTTCCCCGACCAGGGATCAAACCTGCACCACCTGCATTTTGAAGGGGAAGTCTTTTTTTCTTTTTAATTGGAGTACAGTGGCTTTACAGTGTTGTGTTAATTTCTGCCATGCAGCACAGTGGGTCAGCTGTACATATACATATATCCCCTCTTCTTGGAGTCTGTCTGCCACAGGCACATACCTGCAGTGAGAGGTGTATATTTGAAGCATTTACAAGGACTGTTGTCAATCCATGTAGTAACTATTAAAGCTTAATTCCTTACTTTTTAATGAAAGAAATATTCATAGACGTTCTATTTTCCTTCCACTACCTCAGTGGGTTGTTTTTTGGAACCCACTGCCTTAGAATGAACATGTGGTAGCTTGTTTGCATAACTATTAAGTTGTCTGCATGCTTGTCCAGCTCATCCTGCAAATGGACTCCATTAACTGTTAGCAGAGAAAGCCTCAGGGCAGGATCTGAGGTCCACGGGGAAGGAACTCTGTTTCACTCACACTCCCAGGTCTTGGCTTAATGCCCACCTGGCACAGACAGAGCAAATGCTTCATTACTGTTGAGTAGATGGAGGTGACTTTGTAGGATTCAGGCAAGAGTCAGGATATGGGCTTTTACCCAGAGGTGTCTTGGCTTGCTGAGTCCTGGATCACCATTTACACTCTCACTTGAAGTTTATTTGAGGCACTGGGGACCTAGATAATCAGCTACAGTCTGCCTCAAGGCACCTTGGTCCATGGGTAAAACAGCTCATCAGATAAGGACCAGGCGGTGGGCCAGGCTCTGTGAGAAGTGCCATGGCCAAGCTGTTAGTTGATGGGCACTGTGGGAGCACAGAAACACTGGCTCACTTGGCCTGGGGGAAGACTTCACAGAGAGGGTCTTGCTTGAGCAGAAGCAACTGATTGCCCGTTTTTCGGAAGAGCAGTTGGCTTCCCGTGGTTTTTGGGAGACTGAAGATGCAGGCCATTCACTGAGACACTACCATGTGCTGTGGACTCACATCACCTCGAGCAAGGAAACCTGAGCTCAGCTGCAGAGGGACAGAGGTGGAGGACACATAGCTGTCTGGCTGTCTGCCTCGCCTCGGAACACCTGACATCGACCTGGAGAGGGGCTCTCGCAGCCTGCTCCTGGGCTGGGACTTCAGTTCCTTCATACAGTTTGGTTATGATGTCTCCAGACCAAGTGTCCCAGGCGCTGTCAACCTTAAGAGAGTCAGAAGCTGGCATCTGGGAAGAGCCTAGCCCTCAGGGCCCTTGCTGACCCCCCATCCTGATTTTCACAGGTTCGATGTCTCTGGGCTTTGCTCACATCTGTGAACTTGGGTGTCAGTGTCTCCGTTTGGGTATCCAGTCTCTAACCACTTCTACAGCCCTCTGCTCTACCAGCTGAACTGTCGAAGGGTGCTGGTGTCAAGTCTCTAAATGAGATAGTGACAAACAGTTTCTTTGGAGCCTCCCTGGCAGAAGCACCAGTTGCGTTGTCAATGAGAAGGGCTGCCCAGAGCCCTGAACCCTGCAGATTTATGAGCTGACTGTGCCTCCCACTGTAATCTCTGGACTCCCAGCTTTCAGGAAAAGGAATGACTTTTTATCTTGCAGATAACCTTCCTCGTGTAAATCTGTGCATCGGAGGGCTTAGCCTGAAAGGAATTGCTGGGAGAGCATTAACCCCTTCTCTCCCTGGAACCTCAGGATCATAGAGGAGCCTCCGTTACTTGTAATCAGGGACGCTACCCCTACATAAGTCATCGGGATATTTTAAAGAACATTTTACTTTCTTCTTTCCTTCCTTCCTTCCTATTTTATATTTATCAGGTGGTTCAGATGGTAAAGAATCCGCCTGCAATGCAGGAGACCTGGGTTCAATCCCTGGATTGGGAAGATCCCCTGGAGGAGGGCATGGCAACCCACTCCAGTATTTTTGCCTGGAGAATCCTCATGGACAGGGGAGCCTGGCGGGCTGCAGTCCATGGGGTTACAAAGAGTTGGACATGACTGAGTGACTAAGCACACAGCACATCACCTTAGAGCCAGTGCCATTTCTTCTCTGAGCCAGGACCCTGGTGAACCTAGGGAATCTTACTTTGGCTTGAGGGATGGAGTGTCTGAAGGACCGAATCCAGACTGGGACTGCCTTCCCAGGGGCAATGACAAGTGGTTCTATCCAGAGGAGGGCGACTGGCATATAATTATACTGCTGTGTGATATGGGCTTTATTAAGAGATGAGCAGAGGGCTTCAGGAAACTCCTTTGTAATTAAAACCCTCCTGATTTGATACCCAGGGTTTATATGCAATTATCCTTTCACTCACTCATGTCAAGAGTTCATTTCATAAGCCAAAACTTCAAATGTTTTTACTAGGTTTATACACATCCGTTCTTTTATTCTGAAATCAGCTTTAACTCAGTGCTATAATCCCCTTTAACACAGCATCCAAACTGCATGATTTCACAGCATAGCTAATATTAGCATAGCTAATTCTTTTCCACACCACGTCTGCAGTGTCCCTTCCCAGAGAAGCCATTTTCAATTCCTGGGCTATTTCTTTCTCAGTTTTCTTCTTTGTTCCCTTTCTTTGAGGAAAGTTGGAAGAACCTGCAATGGCAAGTGGGTCAACACAATAACGTTTTATTCTTTTATTTGATTTATTTAGTGGAAAATGTGTTGTTGTTGTTCAGTCACTAAGTTGTGTCTGACTCTTTGCGACCCCATGGACTGTAGCACTCCAGGCTGTTCTGTCCTCCACTATCTCCCAGAGTTTGCCCAAATTCATGTCCATTGAGTTGGTGATGCTATCTAACCATCTCATCCTCTCCTGTCCCTTTCTTCTTTTGCCTTCAATCTTTCCCAGCATCAGGGTCTTTTCCAGTGAGTTAGCTCTTCACATCAAGTGGCCCAAGTATTAAAACTTCAGCTTCAGCATCAGTCCTTCCAGTGAATACTCCGGGTTGATTTTCTTTAAGATTGACTGGTTTGATCTTCTTGCAGCTCAAAGGACCCTCAAGAGTCTTCTCCAGCACAGCAATTCAAAAGCATCAATTCTTCAGCCCTAAGCCTTCTTTATGGACCAACTCTCACATCCATACATGACTAATGGAAAAACCATAGCTTTGACCATATGGACCTTTGTTGGCAATGGTGATACCTCTGCTTTTGAATATGCTGTCTAGGTTGGTCATAGCTTTCCTTCCAAGGAGCAAGTGTCTTTTCATTTCATGGCTGCAGTCACCGTCCGCAGTGATTTTGGAGTCCAAGAAAATAAAATCTGTCACTGTTTCCTCTTTCTCCCCTTCTACTTGCCATGAAGTGATGGAACTGGATAACTGGATGCCATGATCTTGGTTTTTTTTAATGTTGAGGTTTAAGCTGGCATTTTCACTCTCCTCTTTCACTCTCATAGACTGAATTGTATAATGAATCCCTAAGTACCCTTCCCCTCTTTTACTTTCAACAGTTGTCAACTCACAGCCAGTCTTGTCTCATCCATATACCCATATATTCTCCATCTCTTTCCCCTGTATTGTTTGGAAGCAACTCTAGAACATCCTGTTCTTTCATACATAAACATTTATATTCTGTATCTATAAAAGATACTCTTTTCAGGGACTTCCCTGGTAGTCTAGTGGTTAGGATTCTGCACTTTGAATGACATGAACCTGGGTTTGATCCCTGGCCAGGGAACTAGATCCTACAAGCCACATAGTGTGGCCAAAAATAAACATAAAAGGCTAAAACAATCTTAAAAAAAAAAAAAAATATATATATATATGTATGTATATATATGCGTATATATATATGTATATGTGTATATATATACGCACACGCACACTCTTTTCAAAACCTAGCTATAGTACCATAATCACATTTTAAAAATCATAATTATTTAATATCAAATACATTCAGTGTTTGAATTTCATATTGCAATTGGGTAGTGTATCTCTCAAATGCCTTTTATTTGTTTTTAAAGTTATTTATGTATGTATCTGATGGCACTGGCTTTTCACTGCAGCAGGCAGGGCCTCTGGTCTTCTTTGTGGCACACAGGATGTTTTAGTTGCAACATGTGGGGTCTGGTTCCCTGACCAGGGATCAAACCCAAACCCCCTGCATTGGGAATGTGGAGTCTTAGCCACTAGACCACCTTAAATGGGAAGGCACCTTAAAAGCCTTTTTTTTTCCTTTTTAATTGCAGGATAATTGCCTTTAAATGCCTTTTAAATTATAGAGTTCTATTCCATCTCTCTCTTTCTCTTTCCTTTTGCCATTTATTTGTTGAAAGCTCATTTATCGTGTATTTTGCTGATTGTTTCTCCATGGTTATCATTTAACATATAACTCTGTCCTCTGTTTTCTGTGAATTGATGGTTGTATCTAAAGGTTTGATCAGATTCAGATATGATTTTTTGGCAAGACTACTTGATGTGTGCTGTAAAATTCTTCCATCCATAAACTCATAATGTCTAATTATCTCTCTGTTTGATATTAGAAGCCATTAATAAGCTATGCTTAGATTCATTGATTCAGTAGGAGTTTTAAAACAATCATATTTCAATTCTATCTTTCTTCCTTTATTAACTAGAATATTTCTTTAATAAAAATTTCCTTTCATCTGTTTGGGTGTCCATTGATACAGTTTATGTATAAGAAAAGCAAGATAAATGATTGTTTTCTTTTTTACCTGCTTTCAAAATTGTAGTTGGTTCACTAGGACTCTGCAGCAATGACCAATTAGCTTCAGGCCATTGCAAATATTATGCTTACTGATGCTCAGATTGTCCTATATTTGGACACCAGTTGGCCCCTGGGTCTTGTTGGCACACTCTAGGAGTCTCTGTTAACTGCCTTGCTGTCTGTTATAACCAAATGTTCTCGGCTCATTTGAACTTTTCCTGTTCCAGACCCAGACTGAGCCATTTCTCTAAGGACTCCTGGTTCCATTCAGTGGGGAATGGAATTTTCAGGTCACAATCTGGATGCTAGTGTTGCTCGTTGCAACTGGCTTGGTCATTGTTTTCAGGCCTTTTCAGTGTGTATGGCTGTTGTTTGCTTGATGGAACATATGTGAGTTCATACTGATACTTCCAATTCCTGTTCAGTGCTACAGAGTTCTTACTAAATTGCTTTTATCATGTATTCACATCTCCTTTCTCCTGTGTTGAAGATTTCACTTCTCACTGATACCATTGGTGATAGAATTGGACTGCCACATAAGTGTGTGCTCAGGTGCTCAGGTGCTCAGTAGTGTCCGACTCTGCGGCCCTATGGACTGCAGCCCGCCAGGCTCTTCTGTCCGTGGGATTCTCCAGGCAAGAACACTAGAGTAGGTTGCCATTTCTTCCTCCAGGGGATCTCCTGACCCAGGAAATGAACCCAAGTCTCCTGCATCTCCTGCATTGGCAGGTGGATTCTTTACCACTGCACCACTTGGGAAACCCCTCACATAAGTACTTACCTGTTTATCTACCGTGCACTCATAATAATCTAGTAATAAAAGTTCCAAACTACCTTTAATTACTGGAAATGTTACTTTAAAATCTTTGAAGGGAAATCCCTGGCAGTCCAGTGGGTAGGACTCAGTGCTTTCACTGCTGGGGCCCAGGTTCAATCCCTGGCTGGGGAACTAGGATCCCACAAACTGTGCAGCATGGCGTAAAAAAGATTAAAAAATTAAAATAAAATATTTGAAGTTTTTTAAGTTCTAGAGTATGCTTTTTCCTCCCTTGTCTGCTTGGAAACTTCCCATTTATTCTTCAGGACCTACTTTAGATATTCTATCCTTGATGAAGTTTTGCTTTACTTCTCCAGATAATATTACTTACTTATTTCTCTGGGCTGTGGTAGAGCTCTTTGTATGTTTCTCTTTTATGGCCATTTTCTTATTAACTGTGATTTCATAGACTGAGAGTTCCTTGAGGTCAGAGATTTATTTACCATTATAGCCCCAGCACTCAGCAGGCATTTGGGGAAAGCTTGATTTTGAACAAGGGAGGATTATATACATACCACATGGCATTCAAAACTTGGATCATTTGCCAAGTTGCTTGGAAACTCTTGTTGTTCATTGAGGACTGGGCCACTGGTGAATAATGGAGATAGGTCTTTACCTTCCCAGATTTTACAGCCCAATGAATTCTTCTTTTTTTAATTTATTTGGCTGCTCCGAGTCTTAGTTGCAGCACACAGGCTCTTTGATCTTTGTTGTAGCATGTGGGATCTAGTTCCCTGACCAGGGATTGAATCCCCAGGCCTACCCTCTGAGTTGAGAGCAGGGAGTCTTAGCCACTGGACCACCAGGAAAGTCCCCTACAGTCCAACTTTATATGTCCTGCATCACACAGACTAGCAGGCCTTGCTAAGTTAAAGAGAGAATCATGACTTTGGGAACTTCTGATTAGAATACCTCAGATGAGGCAGTGGTCTGACATTGTCCAGCTTGGATGCAAGGATGGGGCCAGGAGGGGAGCAGGGCATGCCACAGAGGGGCTACCACAGTGGGAGCCAGAAGTGACCGGGAGTCAAGTCTTAGGCCTGAAAGTGGCGAAGGAGTCCTGGCTGATGGTGACATTGTGGACCACATCTTGCCCAAAAGGTATCTTACTTGCTATCCTCAGCCTAAGTGCCAGGAATTCCAGCCTCTGCCCCACAGGCCACCTAGTAACAGTTAGTAGTGGGAGGAGGGAATTTTCTGTCTTCATGTCATTGTCCAGTCTTGACATTAATTTGGAACAGACAGCTAGAAAGATGAGAAAAACAGAATTTTTCATGACTTCCCTGTGGGCTGGCTTGTCCTTACCTTTACTAGGCATTTCAGAACCCAACGCTGATGTTTACCAGAAGGCCAATCAGGACTTTAGGTTCTGTCCTTCCATCACATTATACCATTCACCCTTCTCCAACCACTTTTTACAGCTATTTGGTTGGCAACTTTTCCCTTTTCTAGAGCAGGTAGATTTAGGCAGGTCTGCCCTGCCTCAGCATCACCTTTGTGGTGTGCTTAAATGCTGACCCTGATTGTGACGTTTCCCCTGATGAGGTCCTCAGGGAGGCCTGGCTCATTCTCTTAGGAGGAAGGCCATGCATTAGGAACCCCTCTCTGCCACATTCCTTCATCTTTCCTGGGTTTGACCATATCTCTACCTGTCTTTCCAAGTTCCCATTTCTTGCAAATCCTCAACCAAGCGTACCAACAGATGCCACAAATTCATCATGTTCAAAACCAAACTCATCTGCCCAACTACTAAATCTTCTTACATTTTCCTGTCTTAGTGAATGGCACTACCATCCACTCCTGACTCCAGACCAGGTTTGATTCTTTATCATGCCCTTTCGTTGTACCCGGCTTCCCTGGTGGCTCAGATGGTAAAGCGTCTGCCTGCAATGCGGGAGACCTGGGTTCGATTCCCTGGGTCGGGAAGATCCCCTGGAGAAGAAAATGGCAACCCACTCCAGTACTCTTGCCTGGAAAATCCCATGGATGGAGGAGCCTGCTGCTAAGTCACTTCAGTCGTGTCCGACTCTGTGCAACCCCATAGACAGCAGCCCACCAGGCTCCCCTGTCCCTGGGATTCTCCAGGCAAGAACACTGGAGTGGGTTGCCATTTCCTTCTCCAATGCATGAAAGTGAAAAGTGAAAATGAAGTTGCTCAGTCGTGTCTGACTCTTAGCAACCCCATGGACTGCAGCCTACCAGGCTCCTCCACCCTTGGGATTTTCCAGGCAAGAGTACTGGAGTGGGGTGCCATTGCCTTCTCCGAGTAGGCTACAGTCTATAGGGTCCCAAAGAGTCAGACATTACTGAGCGACTTCTCTTTTCATTGTACCTTGCATAAATTATGTTTTATATATTTGCTTATCCCATAGTTTCCCCTGCTGGACTGTAATTTTCTTCAGAGTTAGAACCATGTTTGCCTTATTATCGTTGTATCCAGTGCCTGGCACATGAGTCCTCCATCAGTATTTGTTGGATAAATTAAGAAATCTACCGAGGAATTTCCTGGTGGTCCAAGGGTTAGGACTCTGTACTTTCACTGCTGAGGGCCCAGGTTCAATGCCCAGTCAGGGAACTAAGATTCCGTAAGCCACAAAAAAGAAATCTACCTAGCCACTCAAGCTAGAAACCTCAGCATCAATGTAGATTCCTTCCTCTTATCATCCACATCTTATCTGCCAGCAGGACTTGTCTATGCTACCTTGGAAATATTTCTCAAATCTGCCCTATTAGTACCATACCCAGCATTAAGGACCTGATCATCTCACATCTAGACTATGGTAATAGCTTGATGGGTTTCTCTGTCTCATTTCTTTTCCTCCTTCTGATTTATCCTATATGTAGCTCAGTCGTGTCCGACACTTTGTGATTCCATGGACTGTAGCCATGGAATTCTCCAGTTAAGAATACTGGAGTGGGTTGCTGTTCCCTTCCAGGGGATCTTCCCGACCCAGGGATTGACCCAGACTCCCACATTGCAGGCAGATTCTTCACCTGCTGAGCCACCAGTGTGTGTTATGTAGCTATGAGAGTCTTTAAAATTTATAAATCTGACTGAGCCTTTGACTACATCACTCTTATACCTAAAAACTAATTTTTTTTTTTTGGCCTCCTGTCATCTAAATAAGAAAACCCAAACTCCCTGTATTGCCACAAACTACCCCTAATCTACTTATCCCGCCTCATATCCTGCCATTGTCCCCTGTATAGCCTTAAGCTTGTCGTTGTTCAGTTGCTTAGTCGTGTCCGACTCTTTGCAACAACATGGACTGCAGCACACCAGGCTTCCTTGTCCTTCACCATCTCCTGGAGCTTGCTCAAACTCATGTCTATTGAGTTGGTGATGCCATCCAACCATGTCATCCTCTGTTGACCCCTCTCACCCTGCCTTCCATCTTTGCCAGCATCAGGGTCTTTTCTAATGAGTCAGCTCTTCACATCAGGTGGCCGAAGTATTGAAGCTTCAGCTTCAGCACCAGTCTTTCCAATGAATATTCAGGTTTGATTTCCTTTAGGACTGACTGGTTTGATCTCCTTGCTATCCAAGGGACTTGCAGGAGTCTTCTCCAGCACCACAGTTTGAAGGCATCAACTCTTTGGCGCTCAACCTTTTTTATTGTCCAGCTTTCACATCTGTACATGATTACTGGAAAAACCATAGCTTTGACTAGATAGACCTCTGTTGGAAAAATAATGTCTCTGCTCTTTAATATGCTGTCTAGGTTGGTCATAGCTTTTCTTCCAAGGAGCAAGCGTCTTGTAATTTCATGGCTACAGTCACCATCTGCAGTGATTTTGGAGCCTAAGAAAATAAAGTCTGTCACTGTTTCCATTGTTTCCCCATCTATTTGCTGTGAAGTGATGGGACTGGATACCCTGATCTTAGTTTTCTGAATGTTGAGCTTTAAGCCAACTTTTTCACTCTCCTCTTTCACTTTCATCAAGAGGCTCTTCAGTTCTTCTTCACTTTCTGCCGTAAGGATGGTATCATCTGCATATCTGAGGTTATTGATATTTCTCCTGGCAATCTTGATTCCAGCTTGTGTTTAAATAAACACAGTCATCTCTCAGCTCCTAAATCTTTTTATGTCCCTCCGTATTTCTTTTTATTTTCTTTTTGACTGTGTGTGCAGCATGTGGGGTCTTAGTTCCATGACCAGGGATCAAACTTGTGCACCCTGCAGTGGAAGTGTGGAGTCTTAACCACTGGACCACCAGGAAAGTCCCTTCCATATTTTCTTTTATCTTTTCTTCTCTAGCACCAAACAGAGCAGTCACAAAGAAGAATTTGAGGAGACTGGGTGAAGGTAGCTTTGGGATCTGTGTCCGAGGAAGTCACTGGGTTTCCAAAGAAATGGAGAAAAACTTTAAAATGTCATCTCTGATCTAGCAGTAAGTCTTCCCTGTAACCTGTAAATCAGGACTCAAAGCTCTAGGCTTGGAGAGCTGGTGGCTGCAGACTGCTCTGGTGTCGAAGTTATCTCTCTGAATCCTTCCTGTATTGGGGGAACCTTTGTCTTGAGAGTGACTCTTTTTGCTCTTCAGTTCTCTTCGATGGGTTTTGGAGTGTGGCTCTTTTGGACATGGCATCCACTGTAGAAAAGCAGAACAACCAAAGCCATCAGGAAGATGGATGGAATGGCCCCAACACCCAACATCTGGGTGGTGCCACACTGAAGCCTGATCATCTCCTATTTAACAAACAAGAGTTAGATGTGGTTGAGACTCATGTCATTCAGCTCTTCGTTATGCTGTTGGTTGTCATTGTGACTGTGCGCTGATTTGGGGAGAAATACAAGGGGGTGGGAGGCTACTTTGGCGCCTGGCATTTGCTTCTCACAGTCACGTGGTGTGCTTCACATTAGGCACGCCCTTAATCCCTGAGATGGTTCCATCCTAACTGGGGTGCTTTTCTCTGGCTTGTGTACAGATTACCCAGATGAGCCGCTGCTCCCCTTGCCATCCTCAAGTGGCTAAACAGTGTGAACTTTGGTTTGGATTCATAGTGAGTCTGAAAATTTGTCTTTGGTGACCTGACTGTGGGCAGCTGAATCTAATGGTTGCAAAATAAATACAAAATGCAAATAATAATGTCTGTGTCTGTACTTTATGACTTTGACCTCAGCTTCTTTGATGTTTTACTGTCAGCCTGCGGCGGGCTGCTGGGAGTCTTGACTTCACGTGCTAACTTTTGGGGTGTTGGGGTTAGAATGAACATCAGAATTTTTCCTCCTCTAAGTATTGAACAGTGCTTACCAGGACTTTCCTAGTGGTCCAGTGGCTAGGACTCCACGCTCTCAGTGCAGGGGGCCCAGGTTCGATAATACCTGGTCAAGGAACTAGATCCCACATGCCTCAACTTAGGGTGCGCGTGCTGCAACTGAAGATCTCATGTGCTGTGCCTAAGGCTTGGTGCAGCCAAGTAAATAGATATTAAAAAAGAAAAGAACATGTTTACCTATTACCTATTTTGACATACACATTTTGGAAAATTCTTTTAGAGCCCTCTGAGCGCCTCTTCTGGGTGGCATTGCTTCCTGTCTAGAGTTCATGAAAGGGAGAAACCAGTGACACCTCAAAGACACTTTTTTTATACTTTGTGTTCAAAATGCATACCACACACACCTGATTTCTGCCGGGTCAGGACTGCTGGCTGCCCTCTGTCTCTGTTGTCTTCTTCGGCACCGGAGTCCCCGTTTATTTGTTTGTTGCGTCATGTGTCTGCAAGACAACTGCAAAGACGCATTTAGAGTTAAAAGGCTGAAGATGCAGGTCATCTCCTTGGATTGCAAGGAGCTCAAACCAGTCAATCCTAAAGGAAATCAACCCTGAATATTCACTGGAAGGACTGATACTGAAGCTGAAGCTCCAGTACTTTGGCCACCTGATATGAAGAGCCGACTCACTGGAAAAGACCCGGATGCTGGGAAAGATTGAAGGCAGGAGGAAAAGGGGGTGACAGAGGATGAGATGGTTGGATGGCATCACTGACTCGATGGGCATGAGTTTGGGCAAACTCTGGGAGATGGTGAAGGACAGGGAAGCCTGATGTGCTGCAGTCCATGGAGTAGCTAAGAGTTGCATATCACTTAGCGACTGAACAACAACACAGAGATAAAGAAAGCTGTGCACAAATTCAGGCTAATTTAGCTGATTAAGGTCACTTTGGCAAACCTCCTATCAAATGCTGAATGTCACCCCCATTACCTTATTCAACAAATATATTATACACCTACTGTGTGCTGATCACCTTTCTATGTACTGGGGCAGTGAACAAAACAGACAAGGTCCCTGATCTTGTGGATCTGACAGTCCAGTGATCCCTGCTCAAGGGTCACCAGCCTCAGCCTCACCAAGGCAGCCATTCCTTCTGAACTGCTCATGCTGTGAGAAGGGCCTCTTCGGTTTTCACTGGTTGGTCCTAGCACTAACCCTGGGCTCTCAAATCAAGTCTAAGCTTCTTTCCCTTTGATAACTTCAGATGTTTGAAAGCTGCTATTCTGCGCCCCCTGACTTTTCTCCAGCTAAATATTTCTTTTGTCTTCAAGTACTCTTCTAAGAACCTGGCCATCATACTCTCCAGTCACCCTCTGAACTGGTGCCCTGGTTCACTCTTTCTTGAATACTTAACTTCTGCTGCCCAAGGCAGTGATTCTTACACATGTGGATCCTGTGAATTCCCCTGTACAAGCCATCTGTCATCTCTCCTTCCTTTCTCTCACCAAACGTGACAGGATTTTTCTCTTATTGAAGACCAGAAGCATATTGTAAAATAATATTTATATATATTATATATGTAGGTTTCTGTCCCAGTTCCTGACAAAAGCCCCTAAAGCTCTTGTGAATAGGGGTACTAGGAGAATCTTCTGTCCTGATGTTTGGTCTTTGGTACCAGTTCCTGACAGAGAGCCCCTGAGACCCTTGTTTCTTGAGCTATAGAAGTATCTGACAGAACTCCTAAATCTCTTGGAATTTCCTGGGTAGTAGAGCATTTTTGGTTCTAACTAGGAGACTTGGGGGCCCCTGGATGGGGCTGATTACAAGAAAGCAAGCCATGATCAGAAGCCTGGAGCTTTCATCCCTAACCCCCGTTCTCCATAGAGAGGAGAGGGACAAGAAACACAGTTACTAATCAATCATTGACTATCAATTCATGTCAATCTTCATCTATGGATGAAGCCTCCATAAAAATACCCAAAGAACTAGGTGTGGAGAGTTTCTGGTTTGGTGAATACATCCATGTGCTGGGAGGGTGGTGTGCCCCCAAATCCAGGTGGACACAAGCTTCTGCTCCTGGGACCCTTCTAGACCTCACCCTATGTGTCTCTTTATCTGGCCGTTCATTTGCATCCTTTAAAATGTCCTTTGTGTATTAGCCAACAGTAGTAAGTGAACTGTTTTCTTGGGTTCTGTGAGCAAATTATCAAACCAAAAGAGGGGATTGTGGGAACCTCCAATTTATAAGCTGAATCAGGCAGAAGTCATTGGTGTAGAGTCCTATTCCAAGGCCACAGGTTTGTGAGGCCTTGCATCAAGGCCTAAGAAGGGGAGCCTAGAACCAAGGTCACCTCTGAAATTGACTGAGCTCCTTCATAACTGTTGCCAAAGTTGATGTCCCCTGATCATCACCAGCAAGTTTCCTGACCTAATGTGTGTGTATAGTCACTCTGTCATGTCCAACTCTGCAACCCCATGGACTGTAGCCCACCAGCCTTCTCTGTCCTTGGAATTTTCCAGGCAAGAATACTGGAGTGGGTTGCTATTTCCTGCTCCAGGGAATCTTCCCGACCCAGGGATCAAACCTGAGTCTCGTGTCTCCTGCGTTGGCAAGTGGATTCTTTACCATCGTGCCACCTGGGAAGCTCCATATTATTAAAAAATGTCCAGCCTAGTACTCACTCTATAGCACCCTAACCAATCACCTAATGCCAACCTTCCAGCAGGAATTTTCTTTGTCTTGAGGCTATAAACATTGGCTACTAACCCACAAAAAGCGTTGGCTCTCCCTTGAGCCAGCCTGGTGTTCTAACAGTGTCTGGTCAACTTTCCCTGGTCTCAGGAGGTTGGCCCTCTGTGCTTGCAGTTCCCACATCATCTCTGCTGTTTGTTCTTAATAAACTCACTCTCTGCTGAAATGCTCTGTGTCTGGGAATTCTTCTCCAATCTGCCTTCAGACTGCCATGACAGTGGGTAACCTGGGGACCCACTGCTTGCAATTAGCATTAAGACCCTTAACCTGTAGGTCTGCACTAACTCCAGGCAGTTAATATAAAAATTGTTTAATATGGGAAACCCACATATATGGTCACAGAAGTATGGTAAGTGTTCAAGTAAAGAAAAACAGTGAGTTTTTTTCCAGGCACATATAAATATCCAATTTTGATGGGCAAATTAGTTACTACTAAGTATTTTTAAGTGTGAATTTTTAAGTATACATTTTTCCAAAAATATATTTAGAGATTCATTATACAGTGGTCAGAATTTAATTTTTAAGTAAGGATTTTAGACATAACCAGCATCATAAATTAGCACCATCATCTCATGAAAGAGAGGACATTATAATATCAAAGGATCTGGAAGGGCATAATCTCAGTACTAAAAACTTGAATAAATTTCCTTTATGAAAAACCGACTGCTACTTATTCTTTCTCATCTACCAAGTACCAGTGAAAACTTCATGAACCAACCAGCATCACCCTTTAGGAAGCCACTGCCCTTGGGAGCCCCATGTAGCCCTGCAGAACTGCATTCAGCTGTAAAAGAACCCAGAAAAACAGTGGCTTAAACAAATTAGCAGTTTTATTTTTCTCATGTAAATAGAAGTTTGGAAACAGTCTCAGGTTAACATGGCTGCTCCATGAGGCCATCAGGGACTCTGCCTTCTATTTTCTTTCTTTTGTTCAGCAGGCGTTAGCATGAATTTGTCATCATCTGATCCCAATATGCCTGCTTCCTTTTCTAGCAAAGTGGAGGAAGTGAGGAGTCCAGCTCTAAGCTTAAAACCTATGTGTCATATTTCAGACCCAGCCATAGGCAATTATTAATTCATAGCATTACCCACAGCTTCATGGGAAGGTACAGAGCCTGTGCACTGCACCCTCTGAGGGGATCTGCAATCAAGGGCTCTGGCCTCACTCTACCATCACCCCAGCCTTAGCCCAGGCTTCTTATGGGGGGCAGGGGGACCTAGCCATGGCCTCTCTTAGGTGCCTCTGCAGAGACCAACTTACTGGCTGTGGGGTGGTGGGGGGAGGGAAGGGGGCAAGTGTGTGGCCTTGAAATGTTTCCTCCACTCTAAATGTGTAGTACTAAAAAAAAAAAAATGTGTAGTACTTTTCCACTCTCAGCCCTTCTCTGCTCCCTTCTCCCCGCCTCTGGGTATGCAAAAAGGCAGGAGCCTTTTGTTTAGGGATCCTTCAGCAGTGAGACAATCCTGATTATCTGTATTAATCCATCTGACTCTTGCCTGGTACTGTGCCAGGGAGAAAAATGGAACATTTGGGGAGCCAGCACTTTCTCCTGTTTAGTCTCTTGCTTAGACTGTCACAATAAATGAGTCAATCATTGACCGTTAGTTTCATTTTTACTACTTTACACAGATACTTGGCACCTCAGCTCTTTGCAGCTCAGCTCAGCTTTTGACAGGTGAAAAGAAGGGAAAGGGCAAAAGGGGTTGGTTGGCCAGTTGAGTTGACCTGACTTTTGGTGAGCTTTCTCCAAAGCCCCACTGCTGTCTTATGCTTGTATCTTATTGGTCAGAACTGGATTACATGGTCATCTCTAGCTGCAAGGGAGGCTGGGAGGTGCTTCTTAGCTGGGCACACTGCCACCCTAAGTGAAACCAGAATGAGTTTAGATTGATAACTATTACATCTCAGAATCTTCTACTTTTAGAAAAGATCATGGATGGTGGTTTGACATTGTCTGTCTGATTTCACTGGTTGGCATCATGTAAAGAGTTGAGAGAAAAGAATTCTGGGAAGATGGCAGTGGTATTTTTAAAGTCTCCCTGAATTCCCTCATTAAAAACAAAGCAAAACAAACAAAAAATAGAGCAACTGGGATAGCAAAACCAAAAACTTTTATGGACATCTGTAACAAAACTGGGAAACAAGATAGCACCACAAACCCCAAAATTCGTGTAGGTGGAAACTGCTGTTGGCTCAAACAGTTGCATGATATCAGCATTTTTGTGGAGAGAAGGAGGGAACCAAGAGTGTCTGAGAAATCTGAAAATCAGAGAACCCCAAAATAGTCAACAGGTACTCCCTGGAAAGTACAAAGGGCCAATAGAATACCAGCAGCTGGAACTGAGGGAGAGAGGGGTTACACAACGCAGTTTGCGGCTGACGAGAAGAAGGGGTCCAAAGTAAGGACTGAAGAAGCTGGAGTAGCTCAGGTGCTGTGGACCCTCAAAACCAGCCAAAGTGTCTTTCCAGGATACCAGACGAGAAACTTCAGGGACCAGGCTACAAATAGGGTGAAAGTGAAGTCGCTCAGTTGTGTCCGACTCTTTGCGACCCCATGGACGGTAGCCTACCAGGCTCCACCGTCCATGGGGTTTTCCAGGCAAGAATACTGGAGTGGGCTGCCATTTCCTTCTCCAGGGGTAGGCCAGGGATATCTGGGACAAAGGAAAGGGAAGGGCCAAATGAGTGGGGGAGGGGAACAGAGCCAGAAGGTCTTAGAAAGTATGAAGCCATTCATTTGAACACTTAATGGAAACATAGACAAGGAAGCTGTAGAGCCTTGAATGTAGCAAAGCTATCCTAACTCACTCCTCCCTGCTAAGTGTGCAGGAAAATTAATTTCATATAAAAAAGGAACAGAGAGACTGCAGTCAAATCTCATAAGAAAACATGAGAACATGTTTTCTGCTCATGAGAACATGGGGCAGAAAAACATCCTTAATGAAATGAAAGCATTCCAGAAAGACATGCCCACAAAACCAGATAAAAATTGTAATTTCAAAATGAGCAAAGGTAAATTAAGGAAATAGTACAAGATATGAAAGACAAGCACAAGTCAGAAATAGAAAGCAAAAATTAGGTATTCAAACTCAGGAAAGAATTATAAATAAAAGGGAAAACTCATTTCACAAGTGAAGACTGAACTAGAAGGAATATAAGACTAACATAGATTTTGCACAACATTTAATGCCTTAAGGGAGTAAAACTTGGAAAGAAGAAAAAAGTTTAAATTGCAGCATGAATAAGAGAAATCTGAGAATTCAGAGTCGCAAAAAGTCGCAAAGGTCGCAGAGTCGGACATGACTGAGCGATTGAACTAAACTGAACTGAGAATTCAAGAGAAAATGACAAATAGAGAATATAGGCAGACTTAACTATCTAAATTTGTAGTATATTTGTCCATGTAGGGAAAAGAATAACAGGACAATGGAGGAGAAAAAATACATTTAAAAAAAAGCTGTATAAAAAACACTTCCCTAAAAACAAAAAGACTCAAGACTGTGAGGGCATGCCTTGTGCCTGGGGAAATCAACCCAGATCAACACCGAGACATAGTAAATTAGTGGGTTTTTTTAAAGAAAAAATACTTGGGGCATCCAGGCTAAAAGACAGATTCACTTATAAGGGAAAGAAAATCAGGTTGTGATCAGACTTGACAACAGTGCTTTATGTCAGGAGACTATGGAGTAACAATATGTTTAAGATACCTGAAGAAAGGAAGGGTGACCTAAGGATTTTGCATTCAGCCAAACTGACTTTCAGGTGTGACGGCCAAAGACAAAACATTATCAGCATGGAAGAACACAGGGATCATTCTCTTCACCTTGCTGAGGCATCTTCTAGGGAACATACTTCAGACAACCAGACTAGTGAGACATTGACATAACAGGAGGTGAGCACTAAATATATATTTACTTGTATAACTAATGATAAGTGATGGTTATAAGGGAGAGAATATAGTTTTTAATGCTTATGTGTCTTTAATATACAGTAAAACTAACAAAATAGAGAATGGGGAGAACATATGTAAGAGGCAGACAAAGCTTACTGATCACCTTATAGTTATTAACCAAAATATCGCTTCCAACCAGAGGCTGGAGAAGAAGTGAAGGAAGAAGAAGTTATTAGATAATATTGCTCATAAGAGGAAAAAAATCGATAATAATTGCTCTCCCCTATAAAGGGGATTAAAAATGTAACAGGAAATGGTTAGAACAAAAGTACAAAGCTTCGTAAATAGTCAAACCAAAAAAAGAGTGAGCAAGCACACAAACAAGCCACAGAGTGAAAAACTATTTGTATAACAGAGTTGAAATTTTCACATAGATGTGGGTGTGAATCCTTGCTTCACTTTCCTCTCTGCTTGGCTGCCTCAGAAAGAGTCTATATATATGTATGTAGACTTACGTGCCTGGGACCACACTGTGTGTGTCTATATATGTAAAACTGATCTTGAAGGGCGAGTGTGAGAATTAAATTTATATAGTATGATTTGCAGTATTCAGTAGGTATCAATAATAAGTGTTCAACCAGAGCAAGATCTGTAGCCTTCTCAGCAAGGGAGGGGCAAAGCTAGGACTTGAAAGTAGGATTGTCTGGCTCTAAAGTTTGCTGTTTCTCTTCTGTGCTACTCAAGGCCACACGTATTCACTGAATGCTGGAATTACAGGAATTTTTAGAAGGAGAGATTCAATAGCGAAGGCTTCATGGAAGACATGGCAATTCCATGTCCAGTTTAAGCAACTCTGACAGTAGCAACTTCACTCTGATTTTCATGCCTGGGACCCAGCACAGTCCACTCAACCTGTGCTCATTAGGTAATTGCATTTATTGGTTCACTATTTGTATCATCTGGGATGGATTAGATTATTCTACAATAATAAAGCAATTCGGACTTCCCTGATGGTCCAGTGGTTAAGAATCCACCAATGCAGGGGACATGGGTTGCATTCCTGGTCAGGGAAGATTCCACATGCCTCGGGGCAACTAAGCCCATGTGCCACAACTACTGTGCCCTGTGCTCCACAAAAAGAGAAACCACAGCAATGAGAAGCCCGAGCACCACCACGAAGAGTAGCCCCAGCTCTCCTCAACTAGAGAAAGCCCTCTCAGGGGAAGGAAGACCCAGCCAAATATAAATAAGTTAATTAAAAAAAAATAAGTTCCAAAATTTCAGCAGTTTAAAACAATGAAGGTTTATTTCTTGCTCATGTTACAAGTTCATCACAGATTGGCAGGGAAGCTGTTCATTGTAGTCACTCAGGCCCCTGGGTTGTTGGAATGAGCACTTCTCATGTAGGGTTGGTCACTGTGCCAGAGGAAAAGAGCTCTGGAAGGTCTCACAGTGACAATTAAATCTTTCACTTACAAATGACACATGCCACTTCTCATAATTCATTGGCCAGAAGTATCACATGGTCACACCTAACTTTAAAGAAGACCACCAAGTATAATCCTACTATATGCCTAAAATACAAGAGACCTGAAATGCTTGGTGAACAGTATTAATGACTATCACATTATCTGAAGGTGGGTAATGTGGGCTCCATTTAGCTAGGTAGATAGATTGAAAGAAAGGACAGTGTACACTACACTATTATCCTCCTTTTCATAGTTGAGGACACCTGTGCACTAAGAGCTTGAGTGATTTGCTCACACTAACCTATTACCAAGGTGCTAGGATTCAAATATGCATTTGTCTGACTCTAAAGCTTTTACCTGTTGCTTACCAGGAACTTATCCTGCTTTTGATCCTGTCTTTCCTCATAGGGCTTCCGTGATAGCTTAGTTGGTGAAAAATCTGCCTGCAATGCAGGAGACCCTGGTTCAATTTCCAGGTCGGGAAGATCCACTGGAGAAGGGATAGGCTACCCACTTCAGTATTCTTGGGCTTCCCTTGTGGCTCAGCTGATAAAGAATCCGCCTGCAATGCGGGAGACCTCAGTTTGATCCCTGGGTTGGGAAAATCCCCTGGAGAAGGGAAAGGCTACCGACTCCAGTATTCTGGCCTGAAGAATTCCACGGACTGTATGGTCCATGGGGTTGCAAAGAGTCGGACAGAACTGAGCGACTTTCACTTTCCTCATATACTTGGAGACCAGGCACCAAGTAGCCTCACCTTCCTTCACCCACAAATTCCATTTTACTCTCTCTGTGTCACTGGTAGAAGTTAAAATTAGACTTTGCAAACAACTCAGGCCAGTTTAAAAGGAAGAAAAGGTCACGTCCGAAGCCTGGATTACGTACTTTGTTTGTATTGTGTGGATTTTCCCTCAAGGATCTGCCTCTCCCTTCTTTGTTCTTTCCTTTGAAATCGAACCCAGCAAACAGCCATCAGGACTAGCAGCCTGGCTCCAGAGAGGGGTTATCAAAGGAAGGAGGAGGAGCTTGAGCCTCATTTTAACTTGCTGAACCTTTCAAATTCTCCCTCAAGCCTTCAGTTTGGTAAAAGAAAAATAGTTTATCCTGGGGAATATGTGTTTTCCATGCCCCCTTAGGAAATATCATCCATGTGTTTCAAATTTATTTTTTGCTTGACTCATCAAAATACTGTTGCACAAGAGACTCTCGATGTCCAAAGAGCTGTCTTTTAAAATAAATGCCTTTTATTTTGTCTTTGGAAACAGCTAATCACATTTTATCAAGAGTCAGCAGCCTTCTTTCTTCAAAGGATTGAATTTAACACTAAAAAGGTTACAGATGGGGAGAAAGGAGGGTTATTTGCTACCACTAACCCCTTCCACTAACAGGCTATAAGATGCCAAGGACTATACGATGTGAAGGTTTTGAAATGAAAACCCTAGGAAAATGATAGCTCACTTAAAAATATTAGCAAAAATAATTTCCATATCCCTTACCTTGTTGGGAGTTGAGGTTAAAAATGAGAGTCCAGATTCTTCAGGAACTCCAGTTATTCATATAGTAGATCTTCTTTGCCTAACATCTCTATTTATTTCTTTTTAAAAAAATCCTTTTTTTTTTGAAAAAGTCCTTCCTTTCTTATGGCATTAATCTCCTGTTTCTTTGTTCTTGACTTCCTCCTAGTTCAACCACCATTTCTACAGTGATTGTTGCTATATTTCTATTTCTATCTGGCATTCAATGTAATAATCCTGAGTTTTTCTACTACTAATTAGTGCTATCCTTTCATATTTTATATGATTTTCTTAGTTTTCTTTCATTTTGGAAGACTAGGTTATAGTTTCATCTATTTAGTATACATGTCCTTCTGGTATGCTTTAGTTGTCTATAGGGATGCTTTTAAATCTTTTTACAAGAGCCAAGAAAGATAAAGTGACTTTCCCAAGATGAAACATATATTAAGTGGCAGAGCAGGTGTTCACACCCATGTTTATCTGACTCCAAAGCCTGTAATCTTCTTATTAATCATACTTAGCATATATTGAAATTCTACTGTGTGGCAGATAATTTATAAACAAAATCTGATCTAATACAGCATCTTGCAACACCTTTTTATTACTGATGAAGAAACAAAGGCTTGGAAAGCAACTGCAGATGGTTCTGGGCACTTGTGGTAGTTTCAACAGCTATAGGCTACTAGCTCCTTAGTTTCAGAAAGTAAAGGCAGGTAGCCCACAAATAGTATGATTGCTCCAAGTAATCAAGTTTTCTTTTAGCTCAGTATTTAACTTTGTCTAGAGTTTGGAGAAGGAAATGGCAACCCACTCCAGTGTTCTTGCCTGGAGACTCCCAGGGACGGGGGAGCCTGGTGGGCTGCAGTCTATGGGGTCGCACAGAGTCGGACACGACTGAAGTGACTTAGCAGCAGCAGAGTCTGACCTTCTTCCTGTAGTTCAATATGGCAGGCAATACATCCAAGTTCCATGTAGCTGAATGGAGGAAGGGATTAACAAGGGGCAAAGAAGATGAACTAGCTCTTTCTTAAGCAGGGGTTTTAGGAAAGCTACTATGCAATCATGATGGTGTGATCACTCACCTAGAGCCAGACATCCTGGAATGTGAAGTCAAGTGGGCCTTAGGAAGCATCACTATGAACAAAGCTAGTGGAGGGGATGGAATTCCAGTTGAGCTATTTCAAATCATGAAAGATGACACTGTGAAAGTGCTGCACTCAATATGCCAGCAAATTTGGAAAACTCAGCAGTGGTCACAGGACTGGAAAAGGTCAGTTTTCATTCCTATCCCAAAGAAAGGCAATGTCAAAGAATGCTCAAACTACCACATAATTGCACTCATCTCACACGCTAGTAAAGTAATGCTCAAAATTCTCCAAGCCAGGCTTCAGCAATATGTGAACCGTGAACTTCCTGATGTTCAAGCTGGTTTTAGAAAAGGCAGAGGAACCAGAGATCAAATTGCCAACATATGCTGGATCATCGAAAAAGCAAAAGAGTTCCAGAAAAACATCAATTTCTGCTTTATTGACTATGCCAAAGCCTTTGACTGTGTAGATCACAATAAACTGTGGAAAATTCTGAAAGAGACAGGAATACCAGAACACCTGACCTGCCTCTTGAGAAATTTGTATGCAGGTCAGGAAGCAACAGTTAGAACTGGACATGGAACAACAGACTGGTTCCAAATAGGAAAAGGAGTACGTCAAGGCTGTATATTGTCACCCTGTTTATTTAACTTATACGCAGAGTACATCATGAGAAACGCTGGGCTGGATGAAGCACAAGCTGGAATCAAGATTGCCGGGAGAAATATCAATAACCTCAGATATGCAGATGACACCACCTTTATGGCAGAAAGTGAAGAGGAACTAAAAAGCCTCTTGATGAAAGTGAAAGAGGAGAGTGAAAAAGTTGGCTTAAAGCTCAACATTCAGAAAACGAAGATCATGACATCTGGTCCCATCACTTCATGGGAAATAGATGGGGAAACAGTGGAAACAGTGTCAGACTTTATTTTTTGGGGATCCAAATTCCCTGCAGATGGTGACTGCAGCCATGAAATTAATAGACGCTCCTTGGAAGGAAAGTTATGACCAACCTAGATAGCATATTGAAAAGCAGAGATATTACTTTGCCAACAAAAGTCCGTCTAGTCAAAGCTATGGTTTTTCCAGTGGTCATGTATGGATGTGAGAGTTGGACTGTGAAGAAGGCTGAGCGCCGAAGAATTTATGCTTTTGAACTGTGGTGTTGGAGAAGACTCTTGAGAGTCCCTTGGACTGCAAGGAGATCCAACCAGTCCATCCTAAAGGAGATCAGTCCTGGGTGTTCATTGGAAGGAATGATGCTAAAGCTGAAACTCCAGTACTTTGGCCACCTCATGCATTGGAAAAGACTCTGATGCTGGGAGGGATTGGGGGCAGGAGAAGGGGACGACAAAGGATGAGATGGCTGGATGGCATCATCGACTCGCTAGACATGAATTTGAGTGAACTCCGGGAGCTGGTGATGGACCCGGAGGCCTGGCGTGCTGTGATTCATGGGGTCGCAAAGAGTCGGACACGACTGAGCGACTGAACTGAACTAAACTGAACTGAATATTTGTACAGTATTTTAGTACATCGTCACATCATCTGATGCCCTGTTTATTTTTATCCTTATTTTATAGGCTCAGGGAGAGTCAAGATATTCCTCTGAGCAAGTGGTAGAGCTGGAACTAGAAAACAGGAAACCAAAGGTTTCTCTAGGGAAAGACAGTTCTTCATTTGAGTAAAATTAGTATCTTTGTGGAGAGGGCCACGGCATCCTTTGATTTCACTGTCAGACAGCAGATAAAAGTAAGATCGAAAGAAACGAAGGCAAATCATTTTGCCAGTTCTTTGTAATCGTGGAACTCAGTCAACACCAAGACTAGCGGCTTTATAAATGACTACGATTCCCAGGATGCCACAAGGTACAGCAGGCAAGACTTCGACTCCCAGCATGCTGTACTCTGGAACTTCCAGTCCCAGAATGCAACGCTCCTCCTTGCTCCCAGAGGTCCATGAAGACTACAATTCCCGGCATGCAGCGCCGCCCCCAGTTTCTGGCGCCCCGCTGGACCCTGCTTCGGAGAGACCTTTTGGACTCCAGAGGGCGGGCCCTGGAGTCCCAGCCCTCTCTGGGGGACGTGTCTGCGCTGCAGTTCTGGTCCGTTGGGCCTGTCCAGACGAAGCCTCGAAGGGATGGGTTGGGGCCTGGGCTGGGCCTCTCCCAGGCAGCGTTTGAGGCAGCCCTAATGGGGCCCTCCGGGGGCCTTCCTCCCTTTGAACTGCGGTGGCGGGCGGGCTCGCTGTATCCTGCAGCCTTCAGAGTAGGGGCCGCCATCACCATGGCCCCGGCTGCGGGTCGGCCCTGCCCCGGAGGGTCGCGGGACATCCTGTGGCGCGTGAGTGCTGCGCGCACCGTGGCAGGCGCTCGTTAGCTCGGGGGTCTGGCTGGTTTGGGGGGGTCGGTCGCGCGTGCGCGCTGGGAGGGGGAGGGGCTGGCTCTAGTAGCGTGGGGAGCGCGTGGGGAGGTGGGGAGACCCGAGTGAGTGGTTTCGGGGTTGTGCGGGGCATCCTCCGTGGAAGCTAGTTATATATAGTAGGGAGGGGCGTGCTAAGGAGAGTTGGTTACAAGGTGTATGTCTGTGCGGGACGTCCTGAGTGTAACCTTGTTACTGTGTGAGAGAGGGGTCCTCAATGGAAGCTGGTCATGGTGGGAAGGATGACCTGCATGGGAATTGGGGCGGGGAATGGGACAGAGTTGTATGTCAGGGAGGTGTACCTACTAAGTGCAAACATCTTTAATTTGTTGACTACTTGGGATAAGAAGCGGGAAAGAATATCCGGAATCGGAAAGACAACAGCTGGACTTGGGGTCTGGGTAAAAGCAGGACGGGTATTTTGTCAAATTAGAGGAATGTGGACACTGTGGGCAGGAGGTGAGGAGGTACTTCCTTCTGGAAGTTTAGTCAACAGTTCTGCATCCCTTCTGTGGCGGGCAAAGAGTAACAGGAGTAAGATCCCTTTTAGAACAGTGCTTATACCCTGGCAGCACTGCCATCTACTTTGTTCAGTTCAGTCGCTCAGTCGCGTCCGACTCTTCGGGACCCCATGGACTGCAGCATGCCAGGCCTCCCTGTCCATCACCAACTCCCGGAGTTTACTCAAACTCATGTCCATTGCGTCGGTGATGCCATCCAACCATTTCATCCTCTGTCGTCCCCTTCTCCTGCCTTTAGTCTTTCCCAGCATCAGGGTCTTTTCCAATGAGTGTGTTCTTCGCATCAGGTGGTCAAAGTATTGGAGTTTCAGCTTCAGCATCAGTCCTTCCAATGAATACTCAGGAGTTATTTCCTTTAGGATGGACTGGTTGGATCTCCTTGCAGTCCAAGGGACTCTCAAGAGTCTTCTCCAACACCACAGTTCAAAAGCATCAATTCTTTGGCACTCAGCTTTCTTTATAGTCCAACTCTCACATCCATACATGACTACTGGAAAAACCATGGCTTTGACTAGATGGACCTTTGTTGACAAAGTAATGTCTCTGCTTTTTAATATGCTGTCTAGGTTGGTCATAGCTTTTCTTCCAAGGAGTAAGCGTCTTTTAATTTCATGACTGCAGTCACCATCTGCAGTGATTTTGGAGTCCCCCCAAAAAATAAAGTCAGCTACTGTTTGCACTGTTTCCCCATCTATTTGCCATAAAGTGACGGGACCAGATGCTATGATTTTAGTTTTCTGAATGTTGAGTTTTAAGCCAGCTTTTTCACTCTCCTCTTTCACTGTCATCAAGAGGCTTTTTAGTTCTTCACTTTCTGCCATAAGGGTGGTGTCATCTGCATATCTGAGGTTATTGATACTTTTCCTGGCAAGCTTGATTCCAGCTTGTGCTTGCTTCATCCAGCCCAGTGTTTCTCATGATGTACTCTGCATATAAGTTAAATAAACAGGGTGACAGTATACAGCCTTGACGTACTCCTTTCCCAATTTGGAACCAGTCTGTTGTTCCACGTCCAGTTCTAACTGTTGCTTCTTGACCTGTATTCAGATTTCTCAAGAGGCAGGTCAAGTGTTCTGGTATTCACATCTCTTGAAGAATTTTCTTTGTATCCCAAGTTATTAATACTAAATCTTGCCTGTTCTTTATAACCTTTATCAGCTGTTGATGTCCTGTAGATTGTGCATCAGAATGATGGCTGCAGTTTTTCTTTTTTAAGCTTTCTTATTGCCACCGCCTTCCTTCAGACACTGACTGAAATCTTTGGCTTGGGCTGCTGGGGTGTGCTGCCTCCTGTTTGTCTGCTGTCTGCCTCTTGTCCCCTCTCATCCATCTTCAATGTAGCCACCTTACAGACACAAGGGTGTTTTACCTTCCAGAGAGAAATCTGATTGTCACTTTTGCGCTTGAAATCCCTCAAGATCTTTTCTTGTATTCATGTATTCAGCAGTAAATCTTGTGTCTCTTTTGAGGTGTGTGTGTATGTGTTAAGTTGCTTCAGTCGTGTCTGACTCTTTGCCATCCTATGGACTGTAGCCCACCAGACTCCTCTGTTCATGGGATTCTCCAGGCAAGAATACTGGAGTGGATTGCCATGTCCTTCTATAGAGGATCTTCGCCACCCAGGGGTGGAACCTGTGTCTCTTATGTTTCCTGCATTGGCAGGCGGGAAGCCCATGTCTTATGAGGTAGGCACTGATAATTCAGACATGAATACAATGAAGTAGGTGCTCAGTTAGGAACCCATATCTAATAATTGTAAACACAGTCGCGGAATATACATGATTCCTGTAATATGTATCAGATCAGATCAGTCGCTCAGTCATGTCCGACTCTTTGCGACCCCATGAATTGCAGCACGCCAGGCCTCCCTGTCCATCACCAACTCCTGGAGTTCACTGAGACTCACGTCCATTGAGTCACGATGCCATCCAGCCATCTCATCCTCTGTCGTCCCCTTCTCCTCTAGCCCCCAATCCCTCCCAGCATCAGAGTCTTTTCCAATGAGTCAACTCTTCGCATGAGGTGGCCAAAGTACTGGAGTTTCAGCTTTAGCATCATTCCTTCCAAAGAAATCCTAGGGCTGATCTCCTTCAGAATGGACTGGTTGGATCTCCTTGCAGTCCAAGGGACTCTCAAGAGTCTTCTCCAACACCACAGTTCAAAAGCATCAATTCTTCGGCGCTCAGCCTTCTTCAAGGTCCAACTCTCACATCCATACATGACCACAGGAAAAACCATAGCCTTGACTAGACGAACCTTTGTTGGCAAAGTAATGTCTCTGCTTTTGAATGTGCTATCTCGGTTGGTCATAACTTTCCTTCCAAGGAGTAAGCGTCTTTTAATTTCATGGCTGCAGTCAGCATCTGTAGTGATTTTGGAGCCCAGAAAAATAAAGTCTGACACTGTTTCCACTGTTTCCCCATCTATTTCCCATGAAAAGTGATGGGACCAGATGCCATGATCTTCGTTTTCTGAATGTTGAGCTTTAAGCCAACTTTTTCACTCTCCACTTTCACTTTTATCAAGAGGCTTTTGAGTTCCTCTTCACTTTCTGCCATAAGGGTGGTGTCATCTGCATATCTGAGGTTATTGATATTTCTCCCGGCAATCTTGATTCCAGCTTGTGTTTCTTCCAGTCCAGCGTTTCTCATGATGTACTCTGCATATAAGTTAAATAAACAGGGTGACAATATACAGCCTTGATGAACTCCTTTTCCTATTTGGAACCAGTCTGTTGTTCCATGTCCAGTTCTAACTGTTGCTTCCTGACCTGCATATAAATTTCTCAAGTGGCAGATCAGGTGTTCTGGTATTCCTGTCTCTTTCAGAATTTTCCACAGTTTATTGTGATCCACACAGTCAAAGGCTTTGGCATAGTCAATAAAGCAGAAATAGATGTTTTTCTGGAACTCTCTTGCTTTTTCCATGATCCAGTGGATGTTGGCAATTTGATCTCTGGTTCCTCTGCCTTTTCTAAAACCAGCTTGAACATCAAGAAGTTCACGGTTCACGTATTGCTGAAGCCTGGCTTGGAGAATTTTAGTAGTAATATGTATACACTTTCAGATATTGACATGTTTATCAAACCTAGGGAGACAACTATAAGTTGCTGTGAAATATAGTTGTAAACTAAATGAAACCTACTTCACTCCCCAAAGTGTGATATTTAATGTGACCTCTGACTCTGGACTAAAACAGCAAGCGTTCACTGATAGGAGAAGATTCTGTAGTGATATGTAATATTGTTAATAGTAGCGGACCATTGGAGTTTATAGACAGCTGCATGGCCTGTAATCTGGGTGTAAATATTAGTGATTAACATCCTGTATGAAAAGATAAGATTTGCATAACCGAAATAACTGGAATAGTTTAACTGACTTCATGATTGAGGGATTTTGTTTATTTAATTGCAGGTGTTGGGCTGGAGGATAGTTACAAGCATTGTCTGGTCAGTGCTGCTGCTGCCCATCTGTACCACAGTATTTGTAATCTTAAGCAGCATTGATTTATTTCATCCTATACAGTGGCTGTCTGGTAAGTGATATTCAGTTTGGGGATAACAAATTTACAGGACCCACTTTTCAACATAAAAATTGCATTACGGTTTAAATTTATTTTAGTCTCTGTATTGAGAGTGGCAAAAAAAAAAAAATTCACTCTGAGGTTCTTAAGCTTTTCCCTGCCTAACATAGGCATTTTCACTATATAATAAGATCACAAAACCCGTCAGAGACTGTTCACAGAAGCAGAAAGATCACTAGAGACCACATTAATAAAAACTTAATTTTGTTTGTCTTTTCTCTGTGACAGCTTTATTGAGGAAGTGAACCTGTGACCTTTCTTTTTAAGGAAGTGAACTAATACTTTTACATATTTAAAAATTATAGATAGAAAATATCACATATCTTTTAAAAAATTTTTTCTAATTAAGAATACTTCATTTCTTTATTGTGGCTGATAAGAAAGATGAAAAAAGAGAAAAGGAGGAGACTAAGGAACACAGAGTTAAACTGATTAATAAGAAGGAAAAAATTGTAGCAGGCTAATGTTTCTCAAAATTCTTGGTGACAGTAAAATTAATAAATTCATCAAAGTGTAACTACTTTATGTTAATAATAGCTACCAATTATTGCCACCTACTATGTGCTAGGCACCATGCTAAGTACCTTAAATATATTCTTTTTTTTTTTTTTGTCCACTTCTCATGGCATATGTGGGTCTTACTTCCCCACCAAGGGATCGAACTTGCACCCCTTGCAGTGGAGAAGTGGAGTCTTAACCACTGGCCCACCACGGAAATCCCAGGATGTTACTTCTTATCCTTCCTATTAATACAACCTTGTATGATAAGAATGAGGTAGTATTCCTACTTCAATGAGGGACCTGAGACTCAGGTTATAAGTCTGTGCAGAGACACAGCTAGTGAGTAACTGAACTAGGATTTGAATATTGGTCTCTGACTTCAAAGCCTATGTTTTTTCCACTCTGCCACACTAGAATTTAAAAAGAGAAATGTTCCCAAAGTAGATTTTGAAGCCTTTTAAGGTCTTGCCTAAGGCTAAAAAGCACAAATACTCTTGAAATTCTTCCTTTCCCCCCTCCACTCCAAATTGGTAACAATAGATTTCTTTTGCTTTGAAAAGTGGGAAGTATGTTGTTAATTTAATTTTTCAGAAGAAATGCCCATTTTCCAAGAGTTAAAATCTTACTTTATGGCTTTTGGAGAGAGATTGCTGCTAAAGAATTGAAGTCATTTTAAGTTTTTTATTGAGAGATATCAATCTTTTTGGGTGAATCTCACAGTCAGATTAAGTTAAGCCATAAGCTAGTACCAGGGTGGCAGGTATTTCTGTAACCACCTTGCCTGTGTCTGCGTAACTCATGCTTGTCTAGTTGCAGCTTTAGAATATTCAATATTGTAATCTAGAGCCATGACCAGTTGTTACGGATTGGTATTTCAGACAAAAACTTTTTGCCATTTTGTGGCCCATGGGTTCTTTAATTCTAGTGTCCCTTTTTCTCCAGATTGGATTTGATTTATGCCATTTTTCTCATCAAATATTACTTGTCTGCTTCAACTTTTTCTGCCTAAAGTCTTTACAGAAAAATTTAGTCCTTCCTTCCTTATTTCCAGCCACATGAATTAGTTCTTTCTCTCTTTTAGCTCAGTGTAATGCTTGAGAAATTTACTTGTGGATACTTAATAGTTTTTCAGTAATTTTGATCAATGAATTAAAATTTTAAAAATAATTGGTCGCATTTAGTCTATTTAACAAACATATGTCCATATTTTTATTTCTCTTGTTCATGTTTTTAGGCATATTATATGCATATGTTAAACTGTCACATTTTTTAGATGGAATATTGATTGTTGAAACACTCTAAAATGTGAATGTATTAGTATTTCACAGGGATGTCATGAATTTTTATTTTTAATTCTGTTCATTTGGATGATTTACAGATTATTCTATTTCTGGAAATGTTACTTTTTTTAGCTATAGGGACTAATTGCATTTAAGAAGAGATCTGAAAAATATTTACATTTTAGAAAGAAACTTTGTTGGTATAGTACTAAATGTGGTACTTCTCTGTTTCACATGAAATATGTTTGCATATGGTATTATTTGTCTGATGTTATCATCTGGGTCATCTAAAAGAAATTCTGGTATATATTAAAGATAAGTTTTTAAATTAGAATTAGAGTTGTGGTTCAAGCCCCCCTTTTTATTGCAGTATACTAAATGTGACAGTATGCCTGAATGAACTCACTAATTCATCTCTCTTTTGTTTTAGCTTCTTTCTATGATCTGTATAATTCCTACATTATCTTTTACCTTCTGCTGCTGTCAGTGGTAATTGTAATAATAAGTATTTTCAATGTGGAGTTCTATACAGGTGAGTTTTCAAATGTTAGCCATCTTTAAAATACCTGAATTTATTTTACTAAGAGCAGACATAATGAGTTTTGTATGTGGATGTGTACATCAGAGGCTGTATTTTGTGTCAAAGTTTTTAAATGTATACAGAATTATATGCTTTTGAGTGTCTTATGGTAAAATTTATTTGATACTTTCTCTGATTTTAAAAAATAATTAGCACTCTTAGAACAAATTGTATGATTCCACTTCCATATATGAGGTAACCAGAGTAGTCTTGAATTCATGGAGATATGAAGTAGAATGATGGTTGCCAGGGACTTGAGGGAGGAGGGAGTGGGCAATTGTTTAGTGGATACAGAGTTAATAGGCTCAGGGGAGGATGGAGAAGTTTGGAGATGGATGGTGGTGATGGTTGCACAGCAATGTGAGTGTACTTAAAACTATACACTTAAAAATGGTAATTTTTTAAATATGTGTTTTATGACATTAAAAAAATTCAGACATTTTAATAGTTCACAGCTAGTGATTAAAGTTGTGATTTAGCAGATATATGATAAAAATAACTCCTTTATAGAGTAGGAGATCAAGACCAGATGATTTCTGAGGTCCTTTTCAAATATTAAAGTTTATAATTCTGTGATTTTGGAACAACAGAATTTAAAATATCATATGTTTTGCCTTGGGAGAATCACCTGCTAGATTTTAGAGTGTTTTACTTTTTCTCAATTTCTCTCCTTGCTCTTCCTGCCTTTTCAGATTCCTTAAGTCTGTCCTTGAGGTAAAATGAGAAGCTTTTTCATATACTTCTTTTTTCCACTATAACTTCATTCCTCTTTTTAGTTCTTTAGTACTTCCTGGCTAGATATGATATATAATTTCACATTGTTCTCTGGGTTTTATAATATACCCTTTTCCTTTGCTTTTCTAATCCCTCACTACTTGCTGATGGATCTCTTTTTCTATTCAAGCCATCTGTAGAACCCCTTGACTCACAGCTAGCTTTTTTGGTGCGGGGAGAGGGGTGGCGGGCCTGTGCTACATGGCTTGCATGATCTTAGTTCTCCAACTAGGAACTGAATCTGTGCTCTCTGCAGTGGAAGCGTGAAGTCTTAACCACTGGACCACCTGGGAAGCCTTCATCTAGTCTTTCTTCAAGCCTGACTAGTCACTTTGGCTCTTTCCTTCAACATTCATTATGCAATGGATTGTGTAGGGATAAGAGATGTTTGGTCCCAGTTTTCCCCAAGAGGTCACAATTAATGTTGAGACTGGATAATAGGAGACACTGGATATCCAGTGTATCCAGGTAATACACTTGATAGTAGGAGAGTATATAGGAGCACCATTTACCCAGCACGGTGAACTTCTTGAGGAGATGACGTTTAAACCAAGCCTTGAATGGTGAGTATATTAAGTAGACAAGGAAGAAAAATGATTTTCTAGGGGGAAAATATAGCATATAAAAAGGTTTAGTGACATCAGAAGGTTTGGTATAAGTTCAGATCAGATCAGTCGCTCAGTCGTGTCCGACTCTTTGCAACCCCATGAATCGCAGCACGCCAGGCCTCCCTGTCCATCACCAACTCCCGGAGTTCACTCAGACTCACGTCCATCGAGTCAGTGATGTCATCCAGCCATCCCATCCTCTGTCGTCCCCTTCTCCTCCTGCCCCCAATCTTTCCCAGCATCAGAGTCTTTTCCAATGAGTCAACTCTTCGCATGAGGTGGCCAAAGTACTGGAGTTTCAGCTTTAGCATCATTCTTTCCAAAGAAATCCTAGGGCTGATCTCCTTCAGAATGGACTTGTTGGATCTCCTTGCAGTCCAAGGGACTCTCAAGAGTCTTCTCCAACACCACAGTTCAAAAGCATCAATTCTTCGGCGCTCAGCCTTCTTCACAGTCCAACTCTCACATCCATACATGACCACAGGAAAAACCATAGCCTTGACTAGACAGACCTTTGTTGGCAAAGTAATGTCTCTGCTTTTGAATGTGCTATCTCGGTTGGTCATAACTTTCCTTCCAAGGAGTAAACGTCTTTTAATTTCATGGCTGCAGTCACCATCTGCAGTGGTTTTGGAGCCCAGAAAAATAAAGTCTGACACTGTTTCCACTGTTTCCCCATCTATTTCCCATGAAGTGATGGGACCGGATGCCATGATCTTCGTTTTCTGAATGTTGAGCTTTAAGCCAACTTTTTCACTCTCCACTTTCACTTTCATCAAGAGGCTTTTGAGTTCCTCTTCACTTTTTGCCATAAGGGTGGTGTCATCTACATATCTGAAGTTATTGATATTTCTCCCGGCAATCTTGATTCCAGTTTGTGTTTCTTCCAGTCCAGCGTTTCTCATGATGTACTCTGCATATAAGTTAAATAAACAGGGTGATAATATACAGCCTTGATGAACTCCTTTTCCTATTTGGAACCAGTCTGTTGTTCCATGTCCAGTTCTACCTGTTGCTTCCTGACCTGCATACAAATTTCTCAAGAGGCAGGTCAGGTGGTCTGGTATTCCCATCTCTTTCAGAATTTTCCACAGTTTATTGTGATCCACACAGTGAAAGGCTTTGGCATAGTCACTAAAGCAGAAATAGATGTTTTTTTGGAACTCTCTTGCTTTTTCCATGATCCAGCAGATGTTGGCAATTTGATCTCTGGTTCCTCTGCCTTTTCTAAAACCAGCTTGAACATCAGGAAGTTCACGGTTCACATATTGCTGAAGCCTGGCTTGGAGAATTTTGAGCATTACTTTACTAGCGTGTGAGATGAGTGCAATTGTGCGGTAGTTTGAGCATTCTTTGACATTGCCTTTCTTTGGGATAGGAATGAAAACGGACCTTTTCCAGTCCTGTGGCCACTGCTGAGTTTTCCAAATTTGCTGGCATATTGAGTGCAGCACTTTCACAGCATCATCTTTCAGGATTTGGAATATAAGTCAATTACAGTCAATAGGCGTTGTGGGCATTTCTGGTAGGGAGGGAAAGGTGATAGCATCCTCTTCTCCGAATTGTAAAGCACCTAAGCCCTCTCCCATTGTGCTTAGTTTTCCACCATATTTGGTGTGTATTAAATACCGTCAGAATTAAAAGAAGACTGTGTACAAAGATAGGTCACGGAACCCTGTGCCAGCTGTTCTCAAAGGCCAGCATGCCTCACCTCCTACCCACTCTTGACTACCTGAGTTCACCTTGCAAGCATTTATTTTAGTGTTCAGCGTTTTCATTATTTACCTAGTTTGTGGTTTATTTTTCCAGTTGAACTATATATTGTCAATTCAGAATGCTGAAATAAGGACAACTTGCTGGAAGACAGGCACTATCTTAAAATTATTGTTTATTCCTTTATAGGAGTAAGGGGAGTGCCAGGGTAGGCACTATTTGAGGGGTCTGGAAATCTTAATTAAAAAGAATGAAAAATGTTAATCATACTATCCTTAGGTTTCATCTCTAGATTCTTTGGTTTTTCTTTTTCTGTGTGTATCTGTATTTACTCAGTCTTTTTTCAGGTTATTTTAACTTAGAAGATTTCTGTACTGTGTTTTATACTGACTCGGTTTCTTCCTGCCCTTTGAAGTGTTTATGCAAGGAGGGGAGGGAAGAGTTTAGGTCCCTGCTTTATATGCCGTGGATGTTAAAGCCACAGTCTCGTGTTTTCCTTTCAGTTGTTCCTTCCATTCCCTGCTCAAGACTGGCACTGATAGGAAAGATCCTTCATCCGCAGCAGCTCATGCACTCCTTTATGCACGCTGCAATGGGAATGTTGATGGCTTGGTGTGCTACAGTGATGACCAAGGGCCAGTACAGCTTCCTTGTGGTTCCCTGCACTGGTACCGAGAGGTAATACTCCATATATTTTTTATAAGGGTCCTTGTTTAGTTATTAATCCAAAGGTGACCTGTATACATTAATAGTTTATGGACATTCTTTACTTTCTAGACTTCTGTTAAAAAGTGCTTTCTCACATACATACATCAAATGATTTTGATGTTTTATGTTTGTTGAATTCAGCAGTTTTTTTTTAAGCCATTCTGTGCAAGGTGCTATGCCAGACACTGTTGGGTTTATTAGAATGATTTACATATATGTGGACTACAAACTCCTTCAGAGCTGAGAACAGTAGGTGATGGAAGACATGGGTGCAAATGCATATATGAGGAGAGGAATAGAAGTGTGTGAGAAATAGGATGTAACAGGAAGAAAGTGAAATGTGCAGATTATTACTTGTGGGAGTTCAGAAAGCAGGGAGGGATTCATACATGGCTTCTGGGAGGAGGTGGCATTTAGGTTGGGGTTTGAAGGAAGGATAATATGGGAAGAATGAAAACAAATGTTAAATAATTAACAACTACCTTCTTCAGTAGAGCACTTTTATAATTTTGAAACACAGTTCTTGAACAGATGACATTGATATAAATACCAAGTTGATATTCTGATTTTAAAAATAAAAAAAGATTTCTGGAGTAGGCTTTAAGCCCTCAATTAGCCATTGCTTTTATACCGTGTTCATGACTACTGAATACTTGATTTCCTTTTGTTCCCCAGTGACTATTATATAGGGCAGGCTTTTTTCCTAATGTGGTAAATGTTCTTTAGTGAAAGGGTTCCCATGAAGGATTCCCTCCTTATAAGAGACAACACAGAGAGAAGCCCAAAGTTATGGCATCTCTATCAGGTATATAGCCTTCATTTACAGTCCTTCCTAGCCCAGATACAGTTTACCAGTAACTCAAAAGCACCATTGGTTACTGTCAGAGGAGACATTCTTACCCTTACCAGATTTCCAAATGAGCAGAGCTAGAGCTGTGTTTTTTGTTTTGTTCTTAAAATGGGAAGATTTATTAAGGTTTTTCTGCAAAAGTAACAGCCAAGCCCATGCTTCTTAAGAGAAGTGATTAGCAGGAAATTTATGTCATGCCTTGGGTCCAGAACCACAGGATGCTTCTTAGTTTTAAGTAAAGATCAAATTCTCATGCATCAGGGGAAAGGGTTTTGTTAATCTTTTGCCCACACTTAACCTGAAACACACCCTTATGTTAGAATTCGGGGCATTTCTTAAGTAATTAAGTCAAAGCTTTGCCTTCAGTAAATATTGAGCCTAAATGGTGATGTGTCCCTGGCTATTGAACTAATAACCTAACTTTTCCCTTTCAGCTTAGATAGCCCTGCTGTACCAACCTGCTTAAATGAGTATCACCTTTTCTTCCTACTGGCTGGAGCATTTATGGGCTATAGCTATAGCCTCCTATATTTTATTAACAATATGAACTACCTTCCATTTCCCATCATACAGGTAAGCTGTCATTTGAGCATTTCCTTATGTCAAAATTTGGCTGGGTTAAAATTGCCCTGGTGATTCTTTATATAACTGGCCTCATCTGCTTAATTCATTTTTGATCAATGAAACTTAGGACTGAGATGCTCAAAATGCCATTTGGAGAGGAGATCTTTGTCTTCATGAGACTTGAGTGTCTGGGAGCTGCAGTTACCCTTCCTGCTGCGTCTCTCAGAATACCGCTTTGCTCCACTCTTTCCCTCCTTGCTAGGTAGTGGCAGCTGCTGTGACCAAGCAGGGCTGGGGGAGGGTGAAGATGACACTCAGGCAAAGTACCTCTGTGCAGCTGCCAGCTTGTTTTTGAACCTAAGAATCTCATTAGCTTGAGGATGTACAAGTAAGTATAGAACATGTTAGTTACATTCTGAATAAATAAAAGTTTGATTGGTTTGAGTGGGGTAGTTTAGACTGTCTTTCACTTAGGTTTTTACTAATTTGGTAGAAGCTGTCCCCTCCTCTGGCAGGAGAGAGAAAGGTAGGTTGGGGTTTCTCCAGTGCCATCCAGGCTCTCTGCAGCCTGCTGCCACTGTTCTTGACTGTGCTGTTATTCGCTTCATTCCTGCTCTATGGCATACTGAATCCTGGGCTTTGGAGTAAAACTGTTAGAACCAGTTCCTTCGCGCTAGGACCCAGTCTGGGAGGGAGAGTGTAGGGGAGGGATGTATAAATGAATGATGTGCCACGAGAGTGTAAATATTAGAGTGTGATGGATTAGGGTTCTCCTGGTTTAACTGAAGTTTTCACATGCCTGTTGCATTCTTGAGAACAATCTGATGAAAATACACCTACTGCAAAGAGATAGTGCTCATAGGCAAGACTGGCGCTTACCTCTCTGCTGTCTGTGAGCCTATGACAGGGAGTCCTGTTACAAGTTCTTCCCATCCTGTGAAGGTGAGTTAAAAGCAGCTTGAGTGCCATCTTCGCTACCTCAGAATTTCACAAGGAGAAAGATCCCAAAATCCTGCATAGAAATATCCATGGTGAATCATCTTTGATTGAAACATCATTAAGAATATAGAAAATGAAGAAAAGAAGGTACTAGAGAAAAATTAGATTACTCCCAAATCTCTTGCTCCTTATGGACTTCTGTTGATAGTGAAAGCCTGTTTAACATCACAGATGTGTAAGGGAGTGAACACGGAGAGTCCAGTATTGGCAGAACTGATACATTATTGTTTATACCATGTAATGTGCATTTGTAAAATTTGACTGCTAAATTTTTTGTAATTTCTTTTGATAAAATTTTAGATTCACTCTTGTATATTTTTCCAGACCCTTCATTGACATTTATAAATATAGTGGCTGTAATATTATATATTTGATGGGTTGGGGTTTTCATAAATATTTTTATTTTGCACATATTATTCAGTAACTACTTTTTCATGTAACAATATGAAAAATTACATCTCTTTAAAAATACAGTATTTTAACCAATTTGCTGTTAGTCCATTAGATTTTTTTTTTCTTCTTTAAACTTGCTTCTGCTACAAAACTCAGTTCTATTGCCCTTATTAGATTCTTAATGACTGACTGATAGGGAAAAGCACAACACTGGTGTGGAGTAGGGTACAAAGAAATGAATAAATACCAAGATAGGCTTGGTAAGTTATACACCAAGAAGACTATTTGGAAGATTATTAAATGAGATAAGATTTATAGAGCCTGACACATAGTGAATATTTGAATAGGTAAAGGATAGCTCATAGCCAAATCACAGAAGAACCCAACAAGGAATTGAAAAGCATGTCACCTTAGGAGCAAGAAGAGGGTATATTAGCTTTCTCTGTGTATCTAACTGCTGCTGTAGCCTCTCTGGACCCCTGTAAGTGATGGTTGAGGTGAGAGCTGCAGTAGTAACAGTATAGGAACTACGCCCTTCTTATTGGGAGGTGAAGGTGAGATAGTGGTAGCACCCAGTGACTGCGTGGAATAGGTGCAATTCTACATCTTGGACTTTGAAAGTATTTTAATAAACCAGGATACTTCAGGCTGTGTGGTTAGTTACCAAGTATTCATTTCACCTGGGCTGCTTTTTGTAAGATACTGTTGGAATCTGCAGATATGGTATGAAGACAAAACCTCTACCTAAGGACTTTGCTGTCCTTCTGCTTCTGAAATCCTTAAAGAAGACCAGCCCTATAAACACAAAGGAAGACCAGAATTTGGGGAGTCTGTCTTTGCTTCTTCAGGTTTCCACAGATCCTCTCCAGTAATATAAAAATATTTTTCCCATTGGCATTTTTAGGGTACACAACCCTTGTTTCACAAGAAGCGTAATTTTTTCAGAAAAAACCTTTCATATTTTTTCTTGCTTGATTCTTTACTCTTAGATTGTTAACATTGGAAGGTACCCACTGAGGAACTGTTTAGCTGGTTCAGCCTTATTCTCTTTCAGATAATTAGGTGATGAGACTTAATGTTGTACAGAAAAAGGCAGTATTACAGCTCACGTCTCCTGATTCTTAGGCTTGTGTCTTCTTTATGACCTCCTGTTTTTCTCCAAAGCCCATGTGAAAAATTTTAGTGTAGAGGCATTATATACTGTCTTTAAGGTTTCAGGCTCTGAAGCCAGCCAGCCTGCATTAAAATCACAGATTTTTGTTTTGCTAACTGGTAACATTGGTTAAATTACTTAATCTCTCTGTGCCTTGTTTTTCTCAACTGTAAGATGGAAATAATAATAGGGGGTTGTTGTGAGGTTTAAATGGATTAATACATTTAAAGTGCTTGGAATAGTACCTGGTATATGGTAAGTGTCCAAAAAGTGTTAGCTGTTAATTATTATGTTTTTTTATACTTACTCCATCTTGATAGTCCTTATTATATTAGGTTGGTGAAAAACTAATGGCCGTTTCAGACCATGAATTTTAAACCATTATAACTAGGCTGAAACACATCTTTATTCATCAAAATAGGAACCATTACAGGCGACACATTTTTGCCAATGAGAAATAAGTTTGTTTATTCCTGTACTGTAAAAATCTGTGCTTTGGGATTTAACAAATTCTTGGAAAGCATTTTCTGCCTCTTGCTGGTTGTGGAAGCATTCTCTCTGCAAAAAATTCTCGAGATGCTTTAAGAAGTGGTGGTTGATTGACGAGAGATCAGGCGAATATGACGAATGAACAAAACTTGGTAGCCTGGTTCTTTGAACTTGTGAAGCGTTGGTTGTGTGACGTGCAGTCAGATGTTTTGGGGAAGAACTGGACCCATTCTGCAGTTTTCAGGGGGTCTCATCGATTTGCTGAGCATACATCTCAGGTGTAATGGTTTCGCCAGGATTCAGAAAGGTGTAGTGGATCAGACAGGCAGCAAGTCGCCAAACAGTGACCATGACTTTTTTTTGGTGCAAGTTTGGCTTTGGGAAGTATCTTGAGCTACTTTGCAGTCCAACCACTGAGCTAGTCTTTGCTGGTTGTATAAAATCCCCTTTTTGTCACTCGTTGTAATCCGATTGGGAAATGGTTTGTTGTTGTGTAGAATAACAGAAGACAACACTTCAAAATGATGGTTTTTGAATTTGCAGTCAACTCACGAGGCACCCGGTTATCAAGCTTTTTGACCTTTCCGGTTTGCTTCAAATGCCAATTGATCATAGAATGGTCGACTTTGAGTTCTTTGGCAGCTTCTTGTGTAGTTATAAGAGGATCAGCTTCAGTGATCTTATCAATTGGTTGTTGTCAACGTCTGATGGCTGGCCACTGCACTCCTTATCTTCATGGCTTTTGTCTCCTTTGCAAAACTTCTTGAACCACCTCTGCACTGTACTTCATTACCAGTTCCTGGGCCAAATGCATTGTTTATGTTTTGATTTGTCTCTGCTGCTTTATGACCCATTTTCAATAAGAAAATCGCTTAGATTTGCTTTTTGTCTAACATCATTGCCCTAGTCTAAAATAAATACAAAATAAACAGCAAGTAATGAGTCATAGGAGAAGGCAATGGCACCCCACTCCAGTATTCTTGCCTGGAAAATCCCATGGATGGAGGAGCCTGGTAGGCTCTAGTCCACGGGGTCGCTAGGAGTCAGGCATGACTGAGCAACTTCACTTTCACTTTTCACTTTCATGCATTGGAGAAGGAAATGGCAACCCACTCCAGCGTTCTTGCCTGGAGAATCCCAGGGACGGGGGAGCCTGGTGGGCCGCAGTCTGTGGGGTCGCACGGAGTCGGACATGACTGAAGCGAGTTAGCAGCAGCAGCAGCGGCGGCAATGAGTCATAAGCAAAAAAATAAATAAAGCGAGAAATACACCTTAAATATAACCACATTTATTTAAGAATGTATTCCAATATCAAACAGCAAAGTTCAACAATGCAAAACCACGGTTACTTTTGCACCAACCTAATAGATATTGTTAATTTTCTCATTTCTGATGTCATATAAATGAGATGTTGTATAAGAAAGTATTAAATATTTTAACATCAGAGATAGTTGATTTTTTTTTTTACCTCTGGAATAAACTTTCTCTTTTTATGTGTGAACTGTTGTGTGCTTGCGTTAGAATAAAGTAGAACCTTTCTTTGAATGTGTCATTTGATTCTGGTTTTCTTTTTTTCCACAGCAATACAAGTTCTTACGCTTCAGGAGGTCTCTGCTCTTGCTAGTTAAGCATAGTTGTGTGGAATCACTGTTCCTGCTTAGAAATTTCTGCATTGTATATTATTTTCTTGGTAAGAATTTCTCCTTTTTGATACAGTGTATGTAATAGCTCACAACTCAGGAAATGTCAGTTAAAAAGCCATTCTTAATTGTATTCATATATTTCCTACTGATGCTGGGAAAGATTGAGAGCAAGAGGAGAAGAGGGTGACAGAGGATGAGATGGTTGGATGGCCTCACTGACTCAATGGAGATCAGTTTGAGCAAACTCAGGGAGATGGTGAAGGACAGGTAAGCCTGGCGTGGTGCAGTTCATGGCATCGTAGAGTTGGACACAGTTTAGTGACTGAACAACAGTAACAGTAGAAGGTGTGTGATTAGCCCAACTGATTGCTTGTTTAGATTAAATGTTTATATTCAGATTGAAACGTTCAAAGACTATTTAGTTAAGAGAGAATATTGTTAAAGACATGTGGCATATACATCTAATGCAGTAATAGCCTTAAAAAACAAGGAAATCTTGTCACATACTACAACATGGATGAACGTTAAGGACATTATACTAAGTGAAATATGACAGGCACAAAATGACTACATTATCCCACTTAACGAGGTATCTAAAGTAGTCAAACTAGTAGAAAACAGAGAGTAGAATAGTGGTTGTCAGGGGCTGGAGGGAGGGGAGAAAGGGGAGTTGTTCAGTGGATAAAGTTGTTCATTTGCTAAGCTGTGTCCAACTTTTTGCAACCCAGTGGACTGTAGCATGCCAGGCTTCCCTCTCCTTCACCGTCTCTGGGAGTTTGCTCAAATGTCCACTGAGTTGGTGATGCCATGATGCCATCCAACTGTCTCATCCAATGCCACCTTCTTCTTTTGCCTTCTGTCTTTCCCAGTATCACGGTCTTTTCCAATGAGTCAGCACTTCACATCAAGTGGCCTGAGTTTTGGAGCTTTAGCATCAGTTCTTCCAATAAATATTCAGGGTTGATTTCCTTTAGAATTGACTGGTTTGATCTCCTTACTGTCCAAGGGACTCTCCAGAGTCTTCTCCAGCACTGCAGTTCAAACGCATCAATTCTTTGGTGCTCAGCCTTCTTTCTGGTCCAACTCTCACATCTGTGCATGATTACTGGAAAAACCATAGTTTTGACTATATGGACCTTTGTCAGCAAAGTGATGTCTTTGCTTTTTAATCTAGGTTTTTCTAGGTTTGTCATAGTTTTCCTTCCAAGAAGCAAGCATCTTTTAACTTCATGGCTGCAGTCACTGTCTGCAGTGATTTTGGAATCTAAGAAAATAAAATCTGTCACTGCTTCCACTTTTTCCCCTTCTATTTGCTATGAAGTGATGGGACCGGATACTATGATCTTAGTTTTTTGAATGTTGAGTTTTAATCCAACTTTTTCATTCTCCTCTTTCACCCTCATCAAGAAGCTCTTTAGTTTCTCTTCACTTTCTGCCATTAGAGTGGTATCATCTGCATATCTGAAGTTGTTGATATTTCTCCCAGCAATCTTGATTCTACTTGTGGTTTATTCAGCCCAGCATTTTCCATGATGTACTCTGCATTGAAGTTAGATAAGCAGGGTGACAGTATATAGCTCCTTTCCCAATTTGGAACCAGTCTGTTGTTCCATGTAGGGTTCTAACTGTTGCTTCTTGACCCGCATACAGGAGGTCAGGAGACCGGTTTCTCAGGAGACAGGTAAGGTGATCTGGTATTCCTATCTCTTTAAGAATTCTCTACAGTTTGTTGTGATCCACACAGAGGCTTTAGCATAGTCAGTGAAGCAGAAGTAGATATTTTTCTGAATTTCCTTTGCTTTCTCTATGATCCAATGAATGTTGGTAACTTGATCTCTGGTTCCTCTGCCTTTTCTAAACCCAGCTTATACATCTGGAAGTTCTTGATTCATGTACTGTTGAAACCTAACTTGAAGGATTTTGAGCATAACCTTACTAGCATGTGAAATGAGTGCAACTGTGTGGTAGTTTGAACATGCTTTGGCATTGCCTTTCTTTGGGATTGGAATGAAAACTGACCTTTTCCAGTCCTGTGACCACTGCTGAGTTTTCCAAATTTGCTGGCATATTGACTGAAGCACTTTAACAGAATCATCTAGGGATTTAAAATAACTCAGCTGGAATTCCATCACCTCTACTAGCTTTGTCAAAGTAATGCTTCCTTAGGCGCATTTGACTTTATACTCCAGGCTGTCTGGCTCTAGGTGAGTGATCATACCATCATGGTTTTGCGGGTCACACGACTGAGCGACTGAACTGAACTGAAGACCTTTTTTGTATAGTTCTTCTGTGTATTCTTGCCACCTCTTCTTACTCTTCTGCTTCTATCAAGTCCTTACCTTTTCTGTTCTTTATCATGCCCATTCTTGCAAGTGTTCCCTTGATATCTGCAATTTTCCTGAAAAGATCTCTAGTCTTTGCCATTCTGCTCTTTTCTTCTACTGCTTTGCATTATTCATTTAAGAAGGTTTTCTTATCTCTCCTTGCTATTCTGTGGAACTCTGCATTTGTTTGGGTATATCTTTCCCTTTCTTCCTTGTTTTTCGCTTCTCTTCAATGGATATAGAATTTCAGTTTTACAAGGTAAAACAGATCTGGAGATCTGTTGTGTGACAAGGCACCGTACAGTGTTTATAAACTTAAAAATGGTTAACGATGGTAAATTTTTTTTCTTTTTTTATGATGAGAAGTTTTATGTGTTTTTATCTCATAAAAAATGTATTCTTTAAAAAAAGAAAATATTGTATATCATTTGGTCATTATAATAACATATTCCTTTTTATAACATTTTTGTAACTTGCTGCTAATAAACGAGTTCAATCCTAAAGGAAATAAACCCTGAATATTCACTGGAAGAACTGATGCTGAAGCTCCAGTACTTTGGGCCATCTGATGTGAAGAGCCAACTCATGGGGAAAGACCCTGATTCTGGGAAAGATTGAGGGCAGGGGGAGAAGGGGGCAACAGAGGATGACATGGTTGGATGGTAGTACCAACTCAATGGACATGAGTTTGAGCAAACTCCAGAGATAGTGAAGGACAGGAAAGTCTGGCGTGCCGCAGTTCATGGTTGTAAGAGTCGAACATGACTTAGTGACTGAACAACAATAACTAATATGACAGAAATCTCTTGTTGCTCAAGGAATATTATGGGGCTTCACAGGTTGTGCAGTGGTTCAGAATCTGCCTGCCAGTTCAGGGAAGGCGCAAGAGATTCTGATTTGATCCCTGGGTTGGGAAGATTCCCTGGAGTAGGAAAGGACAACCCACTCTAGTATTCTTTTGCCTGGAAAATTCCATGGACAGAGGAGCCTGGTGGGCTACAGTCTGTGGGGTTGCAAAGAGTTGGACATGACTGAGCAACTGATCATACACACAAAGAAATACTATAGAATATACTAACGTGAGTTTTAAGCACAAAGATGCAGCTTATTTAGTATAATGAGCAGTACAAGTTGAGTGGAAGACTTTAATGCAAATAGCAACACATTAATATAAACAAAATCCAGCATTCTAAAATAAATACTCTTTTCATACTGTTTCTGAACATTTCCTGGTCCTACTTTTTTCTGTGGAATAATTTTATAAAATTGTTCTATTTGTATATAGGCCATTGTGTTGTCTGCTGTTAAAAATCTTTAGTTAATTATTAAAAGCATGTAGAAAAATGGATTGTTGTCGTTTTAATGTTAACACTTTATTGTTTTTTATTAACCTACTGCAGTCAGCTTGGCTGGTACCCTTTGGGCTGACATAGCAGCTGTTTCAGCATATCCACAGTCAGCTAATTCTTCTGTAATTCCAGTTGTGTTTCATTCAGATTTTATTTTCAGTATTAACACTTTTCCTTTCTTTGTTGCACTTTAGTCTTTCTGTCCAGTTTCCTCTTTCAGTTTTTCGTTTTTGTAAAATGTCATGAGCATTTATCATGGGAGATAAGGAGGCAACACAACTATATGCTCTGCTGTCTCTGCCAGAACTGAATAAGAGATGTGACTAATCATTAACAGACTTTGAAAAAAAGAATGTCTGGCTGTTGTCTATATGCTGATTTGTGTACTAGTGAAAAACTAGAGTACTATATTCAGTTGGATACAGCTGATGCCAGTAACTGAAATTTGCATTGTGTTGTTGAGAGCTGGTGTTATTTAATTAAACTATAGTAATTAAAATATGTATATGTTGAACCTGTGAAAAGCAAGGACTGTCTAGAAATTACTCTCTTTTCCTGCCCATTCCTAATCCAACTCTAGCATTTTGACTGAGGTCTTTGTGTCTACTTGGTCATCTCATCAATCTCATATTCCAAAGCATGATGGTTTATTTTGTTAATTTTATATGATTATAGCATGGTATTTTTTTTTCTTCCCCCTCTCAGGTCATATTCCCAAAGCTTGGATTAGCACTGCCATGGACCTTCGGGTAGATGAGTAAGTGTCACATGACAAGTCTAATTTTAATTATCTTAATTGTTTCCATCCTTTTAGTTGTTTGCTACTTTAAATTTAGCTTTTACATGAAGGAAAATTGTATTCAGAGGCTTCCCTGGCAATCCAGTGGTTATGGGTTCATGTTTCCAATGCAGAGGGCATGGGTTCGATCCCTGGTTGGGGAACTAAGATCCCACATGCAGCATGGCCAAAAAAATATTTTTAAAAGAATTGTATTCATTTTTGAATGTATATTTATAGTTAACATAATTTAAAATCCCAGTGGTATATAAAAGGGTATACAGTGACTCTGTTGGACCCAGTTTCTAGTCACCCAGTTCCTTTCCCCCAAAATAAGCAGTGATAATTCCTTTTTTGTTAGGTATAGCTTTTATATAAGTGGACTTGAGTTCTATAGGCATACCTCTCTTGTTTCTCTCCTCAGTAATCATTCTATGCTATGTTATAGTAGATAAGCACCATACTGTGGTTTTACTCTTAATTTTGCCTGTGAGGAAACCAGATTTGAGTTGTGTCATGTGGCCAGCTGAAGTTCCTAAGTAGCGGTGGAGTAAATAAAGCACTGGGCTTTATTGTTCCAGTTGTTTCCACGTGCACTTTGCATATAGGTAAAGCTTTAATTTTTATTTGGCAAAAAAATACAAACTTCTCTATTACTATTTGTTCTTTTAATTATTGGTTATTCCACCGTGATGCTTTTTGTATGATCTTAATTACTACCACTTAAAAAAAATAACACTTTCATTGTATTTTTTAAAAATATTTCTTTACTTATTTGACTGTGCCAGGTCTTAGTTGTGGCATGTGAGATCTAGCTCCCTGACCAGGAATCGAACCTGGGCCCCCTGCATTGGGAGCATGGAATCTTAGCCACTGGATCACCAGGGAGGTCCCTTAACTACTACCACTTTTGAGAAGTGAGAATGTTAACATTTATGAATGTTTGAGATACTATGATTTCTGCACTGTAGATTTCATTTCCTAACTTGTAAATGTTTCTTGGTAAAATTTACTATGGTCGTCTGCTTAATCACTAGATATGAAACCAAATGGGCAGGTCACTTATTATGTTAGCCCAGATTTTAAACTTGGTCAAATAGAAAAAGAATGATATTTGATAGAAATTTAACATAATACTTTTTTTCTCTTTTCCCTTAAAAAATGTTCTGCTTCCATGGCAGTGTATGGTATTCTGGTCTTAACGTTGGCCAGGTCCTCAGTAATGTTTATTTAAAAGCAGAAAAAACAATTATTTCCCCCCTTCCCTCTCCCAGCCCCAAGGAGTGTCAAGTACTATGCTGGGCACTCCTAACATAAACTGTTTTAAATCTCCTAAAAGCCCTAAGAGATAGAAGGAAGAGATTATGCCACCATGTGGATGAGGAAACTGAGGGTAGGTTAGGTCAAGTGATTAACAAAATCACAGCATTTACGAACAGCAGAGTCAGAAGTTCCAGTCCTATTTGTTTGTAGAATTATGATGATGTTGCAAATTGAGCTGTTCAAGGTTTTGGTAAGATTGCCTGTGTTCTCTTTATTTAGCATTCTAACAAAGTTTCTTAAATGGTTTTAAAAGTAGAGTTTGTTATTTTTAGATAGAACTTTGTGCCCTTAACTTTTAGGAAACTGTTTATGCATATACAGATGGAGTTGAAATCTGGTCCAGGAGAGGTGCTGATCTTGTTGAACGGTTTTTAAGTATCAGGCTACAAAACAACACGACTAAATTTTACCCAGCCTCCTGGGGAGTCGTCTTCTGTCACAGAAAATGGCATTGAGGATTTGAAATGCCAGGAACTGAGAGCTAGTTTAGGTCTACTCTTTCCTCAAGGCTCCCTTGTGTTCTTTATAAGAAAGTATTAGTGAGAGAACTGTATAGAGTACCAAAGAAGACCGATTTGTCATCATTATTGTTTAGAAACAGGATTTGCTTCTCAGTTTGGGGCCCCAGGTCTCTTAAATGCTTAGACTGTAGTCTTCCCACAGGATTAAGTAGTGATTTCTGTTTTCATAGGCAGTTTCATAGGCCTCTTGACACTGTGAGGGGCCTCTTGAATCTCTCGTTGCTCTACCACGTCTGGCTGTGTGGTGTCTTTGTCCTGATGACTTGGTACGTCTCATGGCTACTCTTCAAAATCTATGCCACAGAGGTTAGTATTGAGTTTCTGTCAGTACTTCTCTGTTTTGGACCGCAGAGTTTTATTTTTGGTAGCACACTCATCAGCATGTTGTTGTGCCCAAAGCCATTTTGTGAAGTTGGGTTTTGGTTTTTTCCTGCGACTTCACAAGAAATGTGTCAGTTATAACCATCATTTAATTATAGTGTTTTTTGTTTTTGTTTTTTCCTGAGGAAAAGTATTAGTATTTATTCTTAATGTTAGAAAACTAAACTGAATGAACAGTTAGTTAAACTTGCTATGAGTTATCTCTAGTGTAATTCTCTTCGGAAAGTTTCCATTTCTGTATTGAGCGTATACTACATTGGCCTGCATTTTTAATTAATTTTATATGCTATTGATATAGGTACTATTAAAATATTTAAATATAAGGCAATAAAAATACGTATTCTTTGAAGGAAATTTTAGAATTTATATTGAAGAAATGATTTAAAATGAATAGGAATAGCATTGTCTTCATCATTCAGATGTTCGTCTTGGAAAATGAGTGTTTCTGTTTTATTTTACCATTTCTGTAGATTTGTATCCTTCAGTGGCTTCAGAGAATTTTTGTTTCTTAAATTTGTTTCTATTATTGGAAGCCAGGGATCCAGTAATTTTGGGAAAGTAACATTTTAGACAGTAGTGTATTTGAGTATATATAATTTTAATGCTAGCTGTTTTTGTAAGGAACACTAAAGATGTTAAATTTGGTTGTCTTGTCTTCTTTATAATGAATTCCAAATAGTACTAAATATACTGAATGTCATTAGTGCTAATATACTGAATGTAGTTTGTCATGAAAACAAGACATTGCATAGTCTTTATATTTAATTATATTTGATAGGCTCATCTGTTCCCTGTTCAACCACCATTTTCAGAAGATTCAGATGAATGCCTCCCGAAAGTTTTAAACAGCAATCCTCCCCTCATCATAAAGGTATCAGAGCTATGCATTTTGTGTATTTACACAGTCATCTCTAACTTATCTTACGGAATGATCTTTGTATTTAACATATTTATATATTTTTGAAGGTCTAGAATATTCTAATACTGTAAAAAGTATTGTAAAAATCACCTACATGCTACATTGAATGTTATTACTTTTTCCAGCTTTCATTCCAAGTGACTAAAATGCAAATATATATTGCAATGTATATGTATAAGCTAGACTATTTCTATGTTTAGGAGAGATAGAAAAATGTTTCAAGTATGACATATAATGCTATATAATGATATACATTGGTTTTTCAGAAATTCCTCATGGTAGCAAAACAAAACACTTTTTTTAGTCACTGGATTAGGAAATATTTCCATGAGTATCATTGACTATTATGATCATAGAAAGTTTGTTATGATCAAACAGAGAGTACGTAGTTAATGAACTCTCTTAAAGTTTGAATAATGATAATCTGAAACAAATTTTAATCAAAAGTCTAAAGAATTTGTAACATGTTTCTAAATCAACCTAAGTGAAAATAAATTATTTTGATTTTGAAATTTTAAAGTAGAACTATAATATATGTGATCTTGTTAAAAGTTCATAGTACTTAAAAAAGAATGAAAGTAGAACCTAGAGTTTGGATTATACTATAGAAAAGTTGTAAACTAATAAGAAAATGACCCACCGAGGTTCTAATTACCCTTAAATATCAATTATGATTAGTTTATTAGATAAACAAAAATATCAGATACTCATTTGGTTATTTAACAGATCTGTAATTATTGGGCACATGTCAGTCACTGCTAGTTGCTTAGGGTGTAATGATGAATAAGACAAAGCACAACCTACTGGATCAGGCTGATATACAAAATAAGGAAAATTTACTGTGGTAAGTACAACGGGAACCACTTACTCTGCTTGGGACCCAAACAAGAAACCTTCACAGAAGGGATGGTGTCTTGAATGATGAGTGAAGTGGTTTGTCAGGGAACAAAATGAAGATCTATCATAAAGAAGCACAGAGTATGTTGTGTATCTGCTGCATGCTGGGTACTACCTTTGGATGTGGTAGTGAGCAAGGTGTTGTCCCTGCCTCACAGCTTGGTGGCTGGTACCAGGTGAGACAAGTAAGTAGGTACTTAATATAAATTACCATGAGTACAGCGGTTGAGAGCTGTGTGAGTGTGTCTTTGTCAGGGAGGCCAGGGAAGTTCCAGGAGGAAGTGCCATTCTATGTTTCCCACCACAGAGTGGAAAGGAACACAGTCCTTTCTGTAGTTCCTTGTAGCTGGTGCCCATAGTGCCTGGGGTAGCCTACGGAGGGTAGAGGCAGGAAAGTGAAAGTCTTGAAGGAAAAGGTGTGGTTCTGAAAAGTCTTCCCTTCATGAAAAATCTCAGCTGATTTCCCCTTAGATGTGTAGTGTTGAGCCCCATTCATAAATAAGATTTTATATAGAGGGTAAAAAAATTAAATAATGTGTATTTTCTTTCCTTTCAGTATTTGGCCCTGCAGGACCTGATGTTGCTTTCTCAATATTCTCCTTCACGAAGACAAGAAGTGTTTAGCCTTAGCCAACCAGGTATTGCTAAAAGTAATAGACCTAATAGGAATTGAGTATGTATGTGCAGAAAGCAATCTACTTAAAATTTTTGCTGAGTGAGGTGTATTTATTAAAACATCACACATCAATGAGTCTGTTAAAGAATCGATTTGAATCTAATACAGCTAAGTGTTCACATTGTTGTGGTTAAAAATTATGTTTCTAGGGAAAGTATTTTTCAACTTTTATGTTATTTCCTTCCGCCCCCCTCTTCCCTTCACCTCAAGAAATTGGAGGTAGGCTGACAGTTTTAGAGCAGAAAGGTACAGTTTAAGAATCCCAGAAGTTTTAATGCTACAAAGGGTCTTAAAAATCAAGTGGTCTGATTCTCTTATGGAGGACCTAAGTCTCAAGAGAGATTAAGTGGCTTAATAAAGTTAATGTCAAGAGTTGGAATTAAGAAATTCTGTCGCTTGACTCTTAAGTGTGGAGCTCCCTATTCCGGCCATGCTTCTTTGCCTCCCTGTAAAAAAGCAGTGTGAAAAGGAACTAGATTTGATGGTGATCCGTCCAGGGAGGCTCTTGGCAGCTCTGGAGCATTTCTCTATTGTAACTGCCAAGCTCCTCAAGGCTGCAGCTGTGCCAGTAATGCTCTGCCTAGTTGTTAGAAGGAAAACCTTCCAGCCCAGCACCAGCAGGGACAGAACCGGGTGGCTTTCTCTCTCTCTAATAAGCTCTTCATTATTTGGCCAAACTTGTCAATTCCCACATTATAAAATAAACCTATAGTTACATGCTACGTGGTAATAAAATAAAATCCCTCTCCTTTTATGTTGTTCAGTCGCCAAGTCATATCTGACTCTCTGCTACCCCATGAACTGTAGCACATCAGGCTTGCCTGTCCTTCACTCTCTCCTTGAGTTTGCTCAAACTCATGTCCTTTGAGTTGGTGATGCCATCTAACCGTCTCATCCTCTGTCGCCCGCTTCTCCTTTTGCCCTAATCTTTCCCAGTATGAAAAACAATCCACTGCTGATGCTGTGAAAATTAACTGTAGCAATTCTTTTCTAGTAGGCTTAGGTTTACTTAAGAATTCCCTATACACTAAATGTTTTCACCAGATATTTAAGTTAACTGTAACAGGGTGGCCTGTTCTTTGCTAAAGGACATATTATTAACTGGGCAGAGAAATAGAGATCAGATTTATGGTTACCAGAGGTGAAGGGTGGAGGAGAGAGAATTAGATGAAGGCAATCAAAAAGCACAAACTCTCAGTTATAAGATAAATAAGTACTAGGGATGTATGTGTAATATGATAAATATAATTAACACTGCTGTATATTATATATGAAAGATATTGTGTAAATCCTAAGAGTTTTCATCACAAGGAAAATGGTTTTTTTCTATTTGTTTAATTTGTATCTGTCAGAGATGATTGATGTTCGCTAAACTTACTGTGATTACCATTTCATGATGTATGGAAGTCAAATCATTAGGCTGTATATACCTTAAACCTGATATAATGCTGTGTGTCAATTATATTTCAAAACTGGAAGAAAAAAATGTAATTGGACCATGAAATAGTTCCTTTGTGGTCCTAAGTTATAGCTGAATAAAACATCCTGGGGCCTATTGTTGAAATATTGTGTTTGTTTTCAGGTTAAGTGGTATTTCTCTTTTGAGCTGTGAATAGAGGGAAAGATTTAAGGAGGGACCTAAGCGAAGAGAGAATGATTTATTTGGCACCCAGGATGGATAAACCAGTTTTCAGTGGATTCCTCTGCTGTTCTGAACACACAGCGAATCACAGTTGATTTTTACATGACAACTATAGGAGATAAAAGGTTTTAGAAATCAAAAGATAGTGAGAAAGGAATTAAGAGTGTAGATCACAGTAGTAGGATAGCAGATTCATAAACCCTGTAAGTATAAAGTATGATCACTATCAAATAATGTGTCACTTCTGTAGATACAGTAGCAAATAGGGGCTCTTTTGCAAATGAAAATGTAAGGAGGCACAGTAGGTCAGCCACAGCAGTTTAAAGGTCACTGGGGGCCATGGGGTGCATCTCATTAGACAGGCTCAGTGTCTTAGTCTTTGGTCTGACCAGTATTGCTAGTGAAGTAACCTGGGTCTGTTTCACTCAAATCGTGTTCCTGTGTTTGGCTTTATTTTAGCAGTCAATTTGAGAGTTCTGTTTGTAGACTTAGGAAAATTATTTCACCCAAATATTTATCGAATTTCTGTTACTAGATGGCTTGAGTATAAATAATGGCTTAATAGTAGAAAAGTGGGCCCCACTACAAAATGTAATAAGCATTTTTCATTGATATTTCTCCCCATTTTGAGAGGATACTATAAGATTATCTTCATTTTAAAAGCTGGTATTTGGACCTCTTAGGTGGACATCCCCACAATTGGACAGCTATTTCAAGAGAGTGTTTGAATCTTTTAAATGATATGACTCAGAAACTTGTGCTCTACCAAGAAGCTGCTGCTACCAATGGGAGAGTGATGTCTTCATCGTACCCAGTGGAAGCTAAGAAATTGAATTCTCCAGGTAAATCCTTATACTACTAAGAGAGGGGAAAGCACTTACATTCTATTTCCTAAGAAGGATAACAGTAGTTAATCTAAGGATTAGATTGTATGTAAGTGTGAAGTATATATTTTTAGGCAGAATTGATCCAATATATGGGATATTGTACTGAACCAAAAAGGCCGCCTGAGTATCATTGTAGATGGTGGTAGTGTTAAAAGGTTAACGCATTTGATCTTTAAACAGCAGACTTCAGTTTAGCCTAAAACAGAGTCAAGTCAATCTTTACAAGCAGTAGTGGATGCTGTTCTGATTGCAGTATCCCAGAGGTAGCAAATTGCTGGAGTGCCAGAGAGAAGCAACTGAAGTGACTCAGTGATTTAGGGATAGGGGTGTCACATTCATTGTTTTAAGGTAGCTAAATGTTCGAAAGATGAAAGCTGAGAGGAAGAAGTAGAGGTGGAGGAACCTATGCTATTTCACAAAACAGCTTAAGTAGGTGATACTTAGGAATGTAAGACTGAGGAAAAGACTTAATGTTCTGATGCCTTGGGAGCCAGGCATTTAAAGAAAATGGGCAGAATTAGCTGGGTGAGGACCATGGTACACTTGGGGGCATAGGCTTCATCTGAAATGGAAAACTATGGGTTAGCTTTGATCCATGGTTCCCAGGTGAGAATTTGGGCCCAATATCTGAACTTCTGATACTGGAGGTTTGTAACATTGTACATGAGGCAGTTACCAAAACCATCCCCGAGAAGAAGAAATGTAAAAATGCAAAATGATTGTCTGAGGAGGCCTTACAAATAACTGAGAAAAGAGAAGCAAAAGGCAAAGGAGAAAAGGAAAGAAATACCCTTCTGAATGCAGAGTTCCACAGAATAGCAAAGAGAGGTAAGAAAACTTTCCTAAGTCAACAGTGCAAAGAAATACAGGAAAACAGTAGAATGGGAAAGACTAGAGATCTCTTCAGGAAAATTGCAGATATCAAAGGAACATTTCATGCAAGGATGGGCATGATCAAAGACAGAAGTGGTATGGACCTAACAGAAGCAGAAGATATTAAGACAAGGTGGCAAGAATATACAGAAGAACTATAAAAAAAAAAATCTTAACAGCCCAGATAACTGTGATGGTGTAATTACTCATCTAGAGCCAAAGTCAAGTGGGCCATAGGAGGTGATGGGATTCCAGCTGAGCTATTTCAAATCATGAAAGATGATGCTGTGAAAGTGCTGCACTCAATATGTCCGCACATTTGGAAAACTCAGCAGTGGCCACAGGACTGGAAAAGGTCAGTTTTCATTCCAATCCCAAAGAAAGAATTCCAGAGAATGTTCAAACTATCGCACAATTGTACTCATTTCACATGCTAGCAAGGTAATACTCAAAATCCTTCAAGCTAGGCTTCAACAGTATGTGAATCAAGAACTTCCAGATACACAAGTTGGGTTTAGAAAAGGCAGAGGAACCAGAGATCAAATTGCCAAGATCTGCTGGATCACAGAAAAAGCATGAGAATTCCAGAAAAACATCTACTTCTGCTTCATTGACTATTCTAAAGCCTTTGACTGTGTGGATCACAACAAACTGTGGAAAATTCTTAAAGAGATGGGAATACCGGACCACCTTACCTGTCTCCTGAGAAATCTGGATGTGGATCAAGAAGCAGCAGTTAGAACCAGGAACAACAGACTGGTTCCAAATTGGGAAAGGAGTACGTCAAGGCTGTATATTGTCACCCTGCTTATTTAACTTATATGCAGAGTACATAATGTGAAATGCCAGTCTGGATAAAGCATAAGCTGGAATCAGGATTGCCAGGAGAAATATCAATAACCTCAGATATGCTGATGACACCACCCTTATGGCAGAAAGTGAAGAGGAATTAAAGAGCCACTTGATGAAGGTGAAAGAGGAGAGTGAAAAAGCTGGCTTAAAACTCAGCATTCAAAAAACTAAGATCATGGCATCCGGTCCCATCACTTCATGGCAAATAGATGGGGAAACAATGGTAACAGTGACGGACTTTATTTTCTTGGGCTCCAGAATCACTGCAGATGGTGACTGCAGCCATGAAGTTAAAAGACACTTGCTCCTTGGAAGAAAAGCTATGACAAACATAGCATATTAAAAGCAGAGACATTACTTTGCTGACAAAGGTCCTTATAGTCAAAGCTATTTTCCAGTAGTCATGTATAGATGTGAGAGTTGAACCATAAAGAAGGCTGAGCGCTGAAGAATTGATGCTTTCGAACTGTGGTGTTGGAGAAGAGTCTTGAGAGTCCTTTAGACAGCATGGAGATCAAACCAGTCAATCCTAAAGGAAATCAATCCTGAATATCCATTGGAAGGACTGATGCTGAAGCTCCAATACTTTGGCTAGCTGATTTGAAGAGCCGACTCATTGGAAAAGACGCTGATGCTGGGAAAAATTGAAGACAGGAGGAGAAGGGGACAACAGAGGATGAGATGGTTGGATGGCATCACCAACTCGATGGTCACATGTTTGAGCAAATTCCGGGAGATGGTGATGGACTGGTGTACTGCAGTCCATGGGGTCGCAAAGAGTTAGATAGGACTGAGTGACTGAACAACAACAACAGTCTGAACTTCTGGTCTTTTTCTTTTTTTCTTTTAAAGAGACAGCTGAAGAAGTTTTGGGGGAAATCTACCACTTTTTAAACATTGACAACTAATCTTGATATGTAAAAAAATCACAATATGGGCCAAAGGAAACATATCTCTGATTTTGATTTCATTATTCTGCTGGCTTCATAGACCACAAACAAAGAGATTGCAAAAGAAAAGTGATTTAGATAAGTTCATGAATGTCAGGTTTTAAAAGATTCTACTGTGTTTCAGATGTTGTCAACATTCAGATTAGCATTTATTTATTCAACAAGTATTTATTGAATGACTGCCACGTACCAAGCACTACCAGAGAATCAAAGATGCAGAAACATTCTTGGGCCTGACCTTTCAGTGGGAGGCACACAAACGATGACAAGACAGTGTAACTATTAAAAAGAAGTCTGAATGAGCAGGATGATGCTTGATAATGGAAGGAGGAGTTTAAAGTTGGTCCTGTAAAGATGTGGAGCCATTAGAGAATTTGAATAGTTACAGTTTTATTAAATTAGCATTTTAGAAAGATCATTGTAGTTCTGAGTTGGGGGGATCCTGGGTCTGAGCAAATATGGATTAGTCATTTCTTTACATTGTTGTCATATCCCATCAGTCAGAATTTGCCTTTAGTTTGAGGAATAATTACAAAACTTGAAAGCGTAATTACAAAACTTGAAAGCACTGATCCTGGGACTTCCTTGGTGGTCCAGTACTAGGACTGTGCTCCCAGTTCAGGGGGCCCAGGTTCAGTCCCTGGTGGGGAAGTAGATCCCACATGCTGCAATGGAGGTCAAAGATCCTGAGTGTGGGAACTGAGACTTGGCGAAGTCAAATGAATAAATAGAATTAAAAATATTAAAAAACAAAAAACCCCACCAGTTTTAATTTTTAAATTGAGTCTTTAGCTATTTCTTATTGTCGTTTACCCTTAAAAAGTCATGTAGTGAAAATTTGTTCTTATAAATGTTTAGTGTCTTATGCCAGTTTTATTAAAAAGATAGAATACTAGTATAATTTATTGTCTTTGTGCTTTGTGCTGGAGTGGCAGAAAGATATTATTTTTGTACAAGAGACTGTATAATTGGTAGAGTTATAAGATAATTTTTGAAGAAGCTGTTTACAGAACAGATGTGTAGAAATCCTAGACAAGTTAATCACTGGTGTGACTTTTGTTAACTTTAAAGAACTCTGGGGAAAATGGGATAAGGTTAGTGCTCTGTACATTTTCACACTATAGATTTGATTTAGCCAAGTAATGGTTACAGTCCAAGTAATGGTTACAGTAAGAATATACAGTAACCCAGGGCATATACTAATGCAATAAAGTTGTTGCCATTTAAAAATAAAATATAAAATATAAGTTCATTCAGTGCAGCTTAGAGTTGGAGAAATTGACCTGGAAGATGAAGATATCTGTTTAGGGTAAAAAACCAAGAGAGGCTGAACCAGTCTGACAGAAAAAGATGTATAAAGCTCCTTAAGTGGTCACCAAGTTGCAGTAGTAAAATCTAGGTGTTGAAATTGTAAACCTAGGTGGAAACAATCTACTGAGCCTTGGTTAAATGAGTTAAGCAAAGAATTGAGGTGTGTAGAATTTGAGAACCTCCACTCTGGCCTACTTCGATCAGATTGCCTCTTCTCAGCACTGGATCTGTTCTTTTACAGAAGAAACTGCGTTTCAGACCCCCAAATCTAGCCAGATGCCTCGGCCTTCAATGCCATCATTAATTAAGACATCACTGTTCTCCTCAAAATTATCTACTCCTGATGTTGCAAGTCCCCTGGGCACTCCATTTGGCTCTAGTGTAGTGAACCGGATGGCTGGAATTTTTGATGTAAACACAAGCTATGGGTCACCTCAGAGTCCTCAGCTCACAAGAAGAGGGCCAAGATTATGGACTTCAGCTTCTGGTGAGGACCGTTTATTTTCTAAAATTTGAAATGTCATAGTTGCAGAGAATCATATAGCCTAAGTTTTTGCCTTCTTGGTGTTTTGGTTTTTTTTTGTAGATCAGCAAATGACTGAATTTTCTAATCCTTCTCCATCTACCTCTATTAGTGCTGAGGGTAAGACAGTGAGACAGCCCAACGTGATTTATTCATGGATTCAGAATAAACGTGAACAGGTAGGATGACACGGGTAGAGAGAGGGTTTGTATTTACATATAGCTGTGATTCATGGGGTCTCAAAGAGTCGGACACGACTGAGCGACTGATCTGATCTGATCTGATAGCATTGAGAACATCAAGGATCTCATATAAATAAGCCATCAGGAATAAATAAAACTTTGGGGATGCTTCATATATCAAATTGACCCATATGAAATTACTAGTATTTGGTTTTGAGTTATACAAATTACAAGTTCATACGGCTTAACCTAATGCAGTCAGTGCCTTTTATCTATGAATTCTTTCATTTAAGAGATATTTATTGATTTCTTCATATATACTGGGTGTGTTTTTAGATACTGGGAAAACAGCAAACAAAAGTCCCTGACTGTATGTTTACGTTGCTGGGAGAAATATCAATAACCTCAGATATGCAGATGACACCACCCTTATGGCAGAAAGTGAAGAGGAACTAAAAAGCCTCTTGATGAAAGTGAAGGAGGAAAGTGAAAAAGTTGGCTTAAAGCTCAGCATTCAGAAAACTAAGATCATGACATCTGGTCCCATCACTTCATGGGAAATAGATGGGGAAACAGTGGAAACAGTGTCAGACTTTAATTTTTTGGGCTCCAGAATCACTGCAGATGGTGATTGCAGCCATGAAATTAAAAGATGCTTACTCCTTGGAAGGAAAGTTATGACCAACCTAGATAGCATATTGAAAAGCAGAGATATTACTTTGCCAACAAAGGTCCGCCTAGTCAAGGCTATGGTTTTTCCAGTAGTCATGTATGGATGTGAGAGTTGGACTGTGAAGAAAGCTGAGCGCCGAAGAATTGATGCTTTTGAACTGTGGTGTTGGAGAAGACTCTTGAGAGTCCCTTGGACTGCAAGCAGATCCAACCAGTCTATCCTAAAGGAGATCAGTCCTGGGTGTTCATTGGAAGGACTGATGCTGAAGCTGAAACTCCAATACTTTGGCCACCTCATGCAAAGAGTTGACTCATTGGAAAAGACTCTGATGCTGGGAGGGATTGGGGGCAGGAGGAGAAGGGGACGACAGAGGATGAGATGGCCGGATGGCATCACCAACTCAATGGACATGGGTTTGGGTAGACTCCGGGAGTTGGTGATGGACAGGGAGGCCTGGCATGCTGCGATTCATGGGGTCGCAAAGAGTCAGACACGACTGAGTGACTGAATGAACTGAACTGAGGGCAGATAGCTGAGCGAGCACGTGTATTATAGTTCTGGGTGGTGAGATGAGGTAGCAGGCACCTGGAACAGCTTGTCAGGCTCATTAGCTGTTGTAAAGACTGAAATTTTCTTTGAATGAGATGGATGACTACTGCATGGTTTTACCTGCAAGAATGACATGATGTAACCTTACATTTTGAAAGTACTGCTGTGTTGAGACTAGATCCTCAGGGGGCAGGAGTGGAAGCAGAGAGACAGTAGTAAAGCTGTTAAAGTAATCTGGTGACTTGATGATGGTATCTGGATAATGATATCTGTGACCTGAGTGATGGTGGTGGAGACTGTAAAATGTGATCAAAGTCGGGGTGTATTTTGAAGATAGGCATGATAGGATTTGCTTATGGTTTAGTTGTGGTGTGAAAGAATCAGTGTTGATTGTGAAGCTTTTGGCCCAAGGATCTGAAACAATGTAGTTGCAGTTTATTGAGTTGCAACTTTCTGATGATTCTGGAAAAGAGATTTGATAGAGACGAGGTAGGGAAATCATGAGTCTGATTTTAGACATAGCAATTTTGAGATACTAGACAATCCAGTGATATAAGATATTAGACATGTATCTGAAATCTAGGGGAAAGTCCAGGTTAGGATTGAAATTTTGGAAGTCATAAGAGCATGAAAGCCATGAGACTCCATGAAAATTATTGGAGAGTGTAGATATAGAAGAAAAGAGATGCAAGAACTGGAACCGTTTGATGACAATGTCTGGGAGATGAGGAATAGCAAAGGAGACCGAGCATCATTAAGGTGAGAAAGAACCAAGAAAAGGGTGTTTCAGACAGAAGTGTCAGATGCTGCTGAAAAGAAAACATGCTGCTATGTCTGAAAAGAAGCATGAGGTTCAAACTAAAAATGAACTGGTGTGCTAGGAATATAGAGGTCATTGAGTCCTTGACGAGAGCTATTGGGTGGAGTAGTGGCAACAAATACCTGACTGGCATGGGTCCCAGAGAGGCTGGGAGAGGAATTGGAAGACACAGAGAAGCTACATCTTTCAAGGAGATTGACTGTAAGGGGACCAGAGAAATGGGCTAATAGCTGGGGGAAGTTGAGAGGTCAGGGAAGGGTTTTATTTCTTCAGATGGGAGAAGTAAGAACATGTTTGTTGATAGAATGCTCAGTTAATAGAGAGGGCAGATCTGAAGGCATTTTACAAAACGTCAGCATCACCTGTGGCTCCCTGTGTGTAAGTACTGCTGTGTCATGAATTCACTTTCAGCTCAGTTGGGTTATGTAGCTTTTAACTTAATACTAAGAAAATTATTTTCCTTGTAAGTATCAACTAGTAGAAAACTACTTCTGTCTTAAGATCTATTTCTTTTTTTTTTTGGTAGATGAAACATGCTCTTTTTTTGGCATTAATATTAAGAGATTAAAGGGTAGGACAGTTGTAGAGAATTGAGAAAGAATATGGTTTTAGGAAATGTCACCAGAACTACTTTTTGATTATGACAGGGCTCTCATTTGAAGGCTAGACCTGTGTACATGGGAGTGCAGTTTAGATTAGATGGCCTGTCTTGGTTATCCAATTTATAGTACAAAGGTATTTACTTACGTGGTTTACTTTACCTTTCTTTGTAAAGTGTGATGTGTTTCATTTAAGTTAGTTTCCGGAAGAACCTGGAAATGTGTAATATTATATTTGAGTAGCATTGAACTGTTCATGTGATAATTCTTCCCTTTTTTTCCATCTCAGGTTAAGAATTTCTTATCAAAACGAGTGCTGATAATGTATTTTTTCAGTAAGGTAAGAATATGTAGTTATAACATTGGGAGTGGGGGGAGGGAAAACAAAATAAGAAATGAAGTAGCAAATAGGATTAGACTTTTCAATATTTAGTTTGATCCTAGCAAGCCAAACAGCTTGGCATCATGCTTCACTAAACCTCCCTTTAAACAGTACCTGACCTAGACAGGCATCTCCATCAGTGACTTCCCGAGGCTGGGCTCTAGTGGCCTTCTGGGTCTCTTGGCTGCAGGCAGCTTTGTGCCAAGATGTGGCCCCTTCCTGCAAAGTGAGCAAATCCGTGGCTATCCTTCATGGCTCATTGTCCTGCTGACATCATTGTGGCCAGTTTGGTGTTCAGAAGAGAGATAACTGGGTTAGACTGCAGGTGTTAAACTGGTGTTGGATTAAAGTTGTAATTTAGGCCACAAACTAAATGACTTTCCAGCTTGTCTGTCAGCTGCCCCAGCTGCTGTAGGAGAGTAAATCTCAGAGGTAAAAGCTAAAGATTCATTCCTGTTTTCACTGCTACAGCTGTTGTGTGTCAGTTAATCCTTTGATGAGGAAAACCTTTGCCCATGTGTAGGGGAAAGAATTTTTGTTTTAATTATTTTAATCTAGCTTCTCTGTTTTTGCAGATACTGCATTATTAATTAATAGTGCACTCATATTAATGCCTTGAAGTGAAAGTCTGTATTGGCAAACATTCCTCGTTTTGTTCTTTGAGGATCCTACTCTGGTGGGGAGAGAGATCTGAGTAACTCTGGTAGAATATAGATACATACACAAAGAATCCTTTCAAGTTCTTGAAACTTTTTTCACTGTGATAGCAGGGAATATCCATGCAACTAGCAAGAATGTTTGCCAGAAATAATCTGTAGGCTCTCCATTAGAGCCCTGGGAAAACCATCAGACCCCTGAGAAAGGTGTCTCATCTTCTGCCAAGAGAAAGAGGAGTTGTCTGAAGTTTTAATTCAGAGCGTTGTTTCAGAAGGATGGGAAGAAAACTTAGCTTTTGTCTTTTGTGTGCCATGCTCCTTTCACTTGCTAAGTTGTGTCCGACTCTTTGCCACCCTCATGGATTGCAGCATGCCAGGCTTCCGTATCCTTCACTTTCTTCCGGAGTTTGCTCAAATTCATCCATTGAGTTGGTGATGCCATCCAACCATCTCATCCTCTGTCACACACTTCTCCTCCTGCCCTCAATCTTTCCCAGCATCAGGGTCTTTACCAGTGAGTTGACTCTTCGCATCAGGTGGCCAAAGTATTGGAGCTTCAACATCAGTCCTTCCAGTGAATATTCAGGGTTGATTTCCTTTAGGACTGACTGGTTTGATCTCCTTGCTATCTAAGGGACTCTCAAGAGTCTTCTCTAGTACCACAATTTCAAAAGCATCAATTCTTTGATGCTCAGCCTTCTTCATGGTCTAGCTCTGACATCTGTACATGACTACTGGGAAAACTGTCCCCTCATTTAATTCTGACAGCATTCCTGTGAGGTGTCTTTTTGGCCTCATTTTACAGAGAAGGAAGCTTGAGGCTTAGAGGGGTCAGGTAGCTAGCCTGAGGGCACATAGCAAGTAAGTGGCAGAGCAGAAGCTGAATGAGATCTCCTTTTTCCTTGGAAGTGAATGCTACCTTAGATTCTGATTTTGCAGGTGGATCTGTGTGATAAGGAGTTGTAGACACCGCTGCTTAACTTTGGGAAATCTAACTTGCTATTGTTGTGAATGGGCTTCATTGGCTGTATTACGATAGCCACTTACACAGGCCAATTGTTCCACATCACAATACCTTGCTGTATTAAAGACTGTTGGGTGGTTTTTCTTTGTAGTGGGGTTGAAGGTAGACACTTTAGGAGAGGTAGTATGTACTTACTTAGGCAGTACTTTTTTTTTTTTTTTTTTAAAGCATTCGTAACCATTCTCTTTGGGCTTCCTTGGGGGCTCAGTGGTACAGAATCTGCCTGCAATGCAGAAGAGGTGGGTTCAATCCGTTGGAGAAGGAAATGGCAACCCACTCCAGTATTCTTGCCTAGAAAATTCCATGGACAGAGGAGCCTGGTGGGCTACACTCCCTGGAGTCGCAAAGAGTTGGACGCGACTGAATAACTAAGCATGCATGCAACCATTCTCTTGAATGATCTCTATGTTAATCCTCTGAGGTGGGTTGAGGGAACATAACTTATTTTAAATGAGAAACTGAGGTACATAGAGATTTAGATACTTGGCCGGGGTCACACAGTAAGTTGTAGCAGAGTGCTTTATTGCAGTTAAATCAAAATGTGTAAGAATTTCAGGTCTTAGCTCTTAAGAGGCAGCTGTGAATTTTTTATTATTTTAGTCTACATGGTTGATTAGATGAAATGATAATTTCTGGGCAACTGACTTAAATGTTTTTGTCGTCTTTCAGCACCCAGAGGCCTCCATTCAGGCTGTGTTTTCAGATGCCCAAATGCATATTTGGGCATTAGAAGGTAAGTAGTCTCAGTGAGCTGCAACAATGATTTATTTATTCATTAAATATTGAGGTATTTAATGAAAGATCAGTTCTGGACTTTGATCTCAATCTTTGAATTTTCAGATACATTTTATGTGTTTGTTTTATATAGATAAAATTTTCTTATTTAGGTTTATTTCAGTTTAGAGCTTTTCCTTGTATATAAGTGGAGAAACTGAGCCTGGGGTTCTTGCGTCTCTCTCTACTTCAAAAAAATTGCAATTAATAGATTGTTTTTTAACCATCGCCTTATGTTGGTGTAACTTGCTTAATATATTTAAACATATTTAGCTTAGGTTTAGTTGTTAAAAAACTATTTCTTTTCATCTTACAGATACTACCTTCTCAATGTTTAGATGATACTTCCTCAGAGGGGCCTTTCCTGACCACCCTATGAAAAGTATCCTTACTTTGTCCCCTTATCAGGCTTTGTTTTCTTAGCCTTTATCACTGCCAAACACAGTATTATTTAAAAGAACTTTTTTCTATTAGAACATAAGTCAGATTCATCTTATTTAAGACTATTGCAGTTGAGTACCTTTTCCATCCCTTTTGCCTCTTTTTCTATTCTATTATTCCCTTTTTTATTTAGACTTCTGTACATTCAGAATATTAATTCATCCTCAAATAGATGTATTGCAAGTGGATTTGCCTAATTTTGATTCACTTTTAACTTGTTTCTTCTTTTCCCCTCGAGGTTTGTCTCACTTAGTAGCAGCATCGTTTACAGAAGATAGATTTGGCGTAGTCCAGACCACACTACCAGCTATTCTTAATACTTTGTTGACGCTGCAAGAGGTAGGCAATATATGGGTTGGGCGGAAGTAGAGGTCCTGTCTTCTCCCCCGCCTAGCCTTTTCTGTTTGTTTCTTACATTTCACATTGAGTAACGAAAAACATGTTGGAAGTCAAAACAATGGTACTGTTCTCACCGTCAGGTACTTACAGTCTAAGACAGACTAGGAAGACAGACTTTTAATTCATTTGTAAGTGTTAATTTTATTGTAACAGAGAAGGTATATTAAACCTGTAGGACATACCTCTGGTATTAATCAGATTATTTAGGATATTGGAATTCTGTTCATTACCATAGGTTTGCATCCTTACATAATTTGTAGCTCCTGAAAGTGACCTGTAGTTAAGTTACTTGTGTAAATAAGAAGTTACTTATCGACTAGAGGCTTAAGAAGATAGAGCTGGGACCAGTGGATTCCTGCTACGAGGCTGGGTGCATCGTTTTAAACTAACAGGTCTGTTTAGTCCTAGGCTTAAAGGAAGAAAAATAAAACATATGCTTCTTGTTTTTCATTAGGCTGCCTTTCCTGACTTCCTGTTGGGTGATATGTTTTCACTGCCTTGTATTATTAGTTCTGTGTTAGATGAGGTGTATAAACACTAAGGGCCGGGGGCATTTAAAGGTAGGGGCTTGGGTGTACAGGTTTTCTGGAGGAAGTATTTCTGAACTGGGTTTGAGGGATAACAACTGGTGCATCTTTGGGGCTTGGAAGCAATTTAAGATATGAGAGAAAACAAGCTTCGCTCTTCCTTTCTTCAAATCTCAATTCATTTTACCTCGTAGAATGTCTTACCCTTTAGAACCAGTGATTTTTTTCCTTCACTTTGTCCTCTTTGTGCCTACTTTCTCATGTATGTTATTTGAGACATGTATATACCCGTGGATAGCTTTATTATTTGGGTTCACTTCCCAACTACCTTACTGTAAAGAAAGAATTTTCTACTATTTCCACAACTTCTACTGTTTGGCTTATCTAACCACACATTAGGGTAACCATGATTATGGGTGTATCTTTGGTATTCATAGCATAGCTTTTTTTTTTTTAATCACTCTGGTTGTATAGTTTAAAATAAAACAACAGTACAATGTTCCCTAGTCTACAGAGTGATTTCATATCATCATTTTTTTGAACTTCAAGTCTACCTTGTGAAGTAAAGTGGAGATGTTTCGGCCCTGTCTTACACATGAAAGGGGCTTGGTAGTGCATTGGCTTACCTCAGATCTCACACACATCTTAGTGGCAGAGCTGGGACGTGATGTGATCTCACTGCAGGCATTAGCAGTGGAGTAGACCTCAGGGAAAGCTGCAGATCCAGTCTCCGAACTTGTCTACTGTCTTCTGCTGGACTTTTATTTTTACATAGGGTTCTCTTCAGAGAGAATGGCTCTACTTTTAGAACTGTAACTTTCAAACTTTTTAGACTATGATATGTAGTACATTAGACTCAGAATATAGAGGTGGGATGTGTGTGTGTGTAACAAATAAAAGATGCTTCCAACAGTGCTTACCTTTTATTTTGTGCTTCATTCTAATGTTTTCCATTCTATTTCATTTTTTAAAAAATGCTGGTTGAAACAGTTGATTTCACAAAGATCACAGTGCCCTAGAGGTATTCTGCACCAAAATTACTTTCTTCTCATCTCTTCACTATCAAAACTCGTAATTCTTCATAGTTGATTATGGCTAGGCATGATAAGGAAAGCAAATTTGTTTATTTGGTTGTAGTCATTCTTACTTTTGATTAGGAAGGTATGGAGCTGAACGGAAAGTACTTTTGAGGGGCAGAGGAGAAAGAGGCAAAGGTATATTTTTGAGAGTTTGGGAAGCGGTAAATGGAACAAAAACCCCTCTTTGTGCGAGGCTTGTGGCATCTCTTCTCCCCAAGACAACATCACAGTCACCCTTTCGGTCATGCTCTACAGTCATCAGATTTTGCAAACCACCTTGCAGTCTTTCTACCCCATATCCCAAGATGGAGCGTCGTGAGGGAGTCAGTGTCCACATGGATATTTATCCCACACTTGGACTTTCTCACTTTATTTACTTTTTTAGAACTTTTTACTTTGTTTGGGGAATAGCTGATTAACAATGCTGTGCTAGTTGCAGGGGCCAGACATGTGCATGTATCCATTCTCCCCGACTCCCCTCCCATCCAGTCTGCCACACAACACTGAGCAGAGTTCCATGTGCTATACAGTAGGTCCTTGTTGGTTATATCCATTTTAACTATAGCAGTGTGTACATGTCCACCCCAAACTCCCTAATTCTCCCTTCCCCTTCCCCTTCTCTTTGGGCAACCATAAGCTCATTTTCAAAGTCTCCTGAGTCTCTTTTGTAAGTAAGTTCATTTGTATCATTTCATTTTAGATTCCACATATAAGGGATGTCATATGGTATTTCTTCTCTTTCTGACTTATTTCACTCAATAAGTAAGTCTCTAGGTCCATCCATATTGCCACAAATGGCATTATTTCATTCTTTTTAATGGCTCAGTGATGTGTACATCATCTTTATCCATTCCTCTGTCAGTGAACATTTAGGTTGCTTCCATGTCTTGACTGTTGTAAAGAGTGCTGCAATGAACACTGGGGTGCATGTGTCTTTTCGGATCGTGTTATTCTCCGGATATGTGTCCAGGAGTGGGATTGCAGGGTCATATGGTAGTTCTAGTTTTAGTTTTTTAAGGAATCTCCATACGGTTCTCCAGAGTGGCTATACCAATTTATGTTCTCACCTACAGTTAGGAGGGTTCCCGTTTTTCCACACCCTTTCCAGCATTTAATGTTTGTGGATTTTTGATGATAGCCACTGTGACTGGTGTGAGGTGGTATCTCACTGTAGTTTTGATTTGCGTTTCTCTAATAATTAGCCGGATTGAACATCTTTTCATGTACCTCTTGCCCATCTGTATGTCTTCTTTGAAGAAATGTCTATTTAGGTCTTCTGCCCATTTTTTGAGTGGGTTGTTTGTTTTGATGCTGTTAAGCATCATGAGCTGTTTGTAAATTTTGGAGACTAATCCCTTATTGGTCTCATCATTTGGAAATGTTTTCTCCCAATCTGTGGATTGTCTTTCATTTTGTTTATTGTTTCTTTTGCTGTGCAAAAGCTTTTTAGTTTAAGTACGTCCCATTTATTTATTTTTGTTTATATTTCCATTATTCTGGGAGACAGACTGAAAAAATATTGCTGCGATTTATGTCAGAGTGTTCTGTCGCCATTCTTTCACACACTCATCAGTCTCAGCCTTTGACTGTCAGCCAGGCTTCATCGGCCTGTGTATTCTCCACTTGCAAAGCTTAAAAGTCCAGGATTCTAGCCTCTAAGCTAGAGTCCTTGAATGTTTTTGTGCCAGAGATCCCTTTAGCAGTCTGATGAGGCCCATGGACTTTTTCCCAGAATAATGGGAAAAATAAATACATAAAATATAAAGCCTTTCAGATTAGAAAGGAAATCAGTTATATTAGAAGATAATTTTGAAAGTATTAAGTTTGTGATACATTAATACATTAAACAACAAGGTCTATCAGTGGGTCTAATAGAGAAGGAAATGGCAACCCACTCCAGTATTCTTGCCTGGAGAATTCTGTGGACAGAGGAGCCTGTCAGGCTATAGTCCATGGGGTCACAAAGGGTCAGACACGACTGAGTGAGTGAGCATCAGTGGGTCTAACTCATCATTTTGAAGTAATGATAAGATGAATGGTATTTAAAGATAATTACACTAGTGTGATGAAAATATTGATGATTTCTGTTGGTGGCAAAGTTAGAGGAACTACTAATGCTATTGTGATTTACTGTTTCATAATTGAAAGAATTGCTAAATTTTAATTAGAGCTTAGTAAAGATAAACATGTCATTTTTAGCCCAAAATTCATGGCCCCTGAATTCTATCCATAGATCTGTGGGCTATATAAGAGCCCCTGTCTCCCCCATGCACAGCCTTTTATGCCTTTGCCTCTTCTGTACACTCTCTTTGTCTTTGCTGATATTTTCACTTCGTTTTTCAGCTCCCCCCTAGCTACACATATGTTGTTCCTTATCCAGGTTACACCTTATAATCTTTCACTTCAGCCGTTTTGTTACCAGTTCCCTCACCTCCTAGTTGCCAGGTCCTTCAGTTGCACCCACGTGGCAAAACTCTAAGGGATCAATCCCATGTTCACCGCCTACCCTTTCTCTTGCCCATCCCTCCTACTTCAGCCTCACTTCAGGCTCTCGGCATTCTTGACCTGAATTGTCACTATGGCCTTTTGCTCCCGGGACTTAACAGGGAGCCTGCATTCTGACTTCGGCCCCTGTCCAGTTGTCCCCATAAGCCCTCTAGACTCATAACCACCACGGACTATTCTGTTTCCTTCACCCCTGCCCCAAGTATATTTTATTTTCTTAACCTAACTAACTCTGTACGTGATGCCTCTTCTCTCTTTCTTTGCATAGAACACATTTTTCTTGTTTTCTCTGGCTCTGCCTGTAACCCCCATTTCATCATTTTATTACACTGCATTTCCATTGTCTGTTTACTTTTATCGTCTCTAGTCAGAGTAGGGGGCTTCCCCGGTGGCTCAACTGGTAAAGAATCTGCCTGCAATGCAGGAGACCGGGTTTGATTCCTGGGTCAGGACGATTCCCCTGGAGAAGGAAATGGCAACCCACTCCAGTATTTTTGCCTGGAGAATTCCATGGATAGAGGAGGCTGATGTATATATACTCCATGGGGTTGCAACGAGTCAGACACGAGTAGAGTCACAGACCTTGTCTTATTTCTGTATTCCTAGCATCTGACCTGCTACCTGGCAAATAATAGGTACTTATTTATTAAATGCTTGTTGGATGACTGCTGGATAGCTTCGTGGTAGGTTTGATGGGTGAAGGCTTCTGTTCTGGGGCCTGAATTAAATGACAGTTCTGATGTGAGTTAATTATAATAGTCACAAGCCCCTTCATTTTGTAAGACAGGGATGTCATGTGACTCATATGAGTCCTGTTGTATGTTTTTGGCTTTATATTCTTTGATGTAGAGGGGATTCTTGTTCTTAATAACAAAAATAAGTTCTAAATATCTCTGTAATTTAAGGCAAGTTATAAAATACAGGCTTCTGGATCTACTGAGGAACAGTTGTGTGTGGGGCTTCCCAGTTGACTTAGTGATAAAGGATCTGCCTGCAATGCAGGAGACTCAGGTTTGATCCCTGGGTCGGGAAGATCCCCTGGAGTAGCAGATAGAAACCCACTCCAATATTCTTGCCTGGAAGATTCCCTGGACAGAGGAGCTGGGTGGGCTACAGTCCATAGGGTTGGAAAGAGTTGGACACAGCTGAGCACACACACAAACACAAGGAACAGTTATATGGAACTGTTTTGTTCTTTTGCTTTACTTTTCACTGTCAGTCACTTCAGCCATTTTACTGAATCATTAAAGACAAAATATGAAAGAAAAGGGGAAGCCTTTCATTCTTCAAACCATTCAGAGGGCAAGGAGTGGAGGGATGGGTATCCTAGGACAGTTGTTCCTAATAATAGTGAGCCAAGCCATCCTGGGAGATCCAAATATTACATTGGGTTCATGAATCCATACATGCATTGCTGTCATCTGAATAATTAATGTTTGTCTGACATAGTTACCACTATTTTTTAGAAGTTTCTATATACTGTTTTGGTTAATTGAAGTACATAGTCATTTAAAAGCGTTATTGAGTTTATGGAATTATTTCCTACATTAGTGGATGGAGAACAGTTACTGTCCCATGGAATTCCACTACATAGCTATCTATCTGTCTAAGTGTGTGTGTGTGTATATATAGTCTTTAAAAAGGATCCTTATATGTAAAAGGTTGGGGACCAAAATGGTAGAATGGTTTAATTAAAAAAAAATTTTTTTAAATTGTGTTAAAATACACATATAAAATTTAAAATACACAACATTTTAGCTATCTTTTTGTGTATAGTTCTGTGTCATTAAGTACAATCACATTGTTTAACCGTCAGTCACTTTTTCATTTTTGAAAGTATGTTTTAAACTTTTGAGAAAGCCTTCTAGTCTTTGAAGAGTCACTGTCACCTTGATATAGGATATCAGCTCTATCTATTATATTTTTTGCCTTATCACCCTAAGGCCAAATTTCGATATACTTGGAAATTCGAAGTTGACCTTTATACTGTTCATATATTCAATAAATACTAATTATCAAACAGTTCAGCGTGTGCTGAGATACAGAATAAGAAAAGACCAACATGGTTCCTGCCCTCCAGAAGCTCGAAAAGTGAAAGTGGCAGTTGCTCAGACGTGTCCAGCACTTTGTAACCTCACAGAGGAGGCCATACAAATAAGTACCAGAAAGTAAAACAGGAAGTCATACAAGTAAGTATAATTATGAGTGCCGCAATGCACAAAAATGCAGGGTGATTAAAGCACATAAAACAGGCAAGTCTAACTAGTCTTGTGAGTAGGAGATTAAAAGGAAGGGTGTGAAGTCATGAAAGGCTTCCCTTAGGAAGTGACACAGAAGTTAGACGGAAGAACGAAGAGGAGGAAAGGAATGTTCTTGAGGGCCAGAACTCTTGAGTTTGAAGATCCAGATCCAGAGACCCTTGACCAGTATTCTTCCACAAGTCACACTGTTTTTGTTTCTCTAGAATCGTATTTTTATTTCTATATTTATTTTGTATATTTTTATATATTTTATATTTATATTTATATATAGTATATTATATATTAATATATAATATATTGTATATAATGTATAATAATCATATATAATTAATATATATTATTATAAATATATATTAATATATAAATATATGTGTGTGTATATATATATAATTTATATCGGAGAAGGCAATGGCACCCCACTCCAGTACTCTTGCCTGGAAAATCCCATGGATGGAGGAGCCTGGTAGGCTGCAGTCCATGGGGTTGCTAAGAGTCGGATACAACTGAGCGACTTCACTTTTCACTTTCATGCATTGGAGAAGGAAATGGCAACCCACGCCAGTATTCTTGCCTGGAGAATCCCAGGGGCAGGAGAGCCTGGTGGGCTGTCTATGGGGTCACACAGAGTCAGACACGACTGAAGTGACTTAGCAGGATATATAATTTATATATTATATATTTTCAGTTTTTATGTTTTATTTCTGTAGAATCCACAAGAAATGTTCTTTCTTTAATTTTTGTAAAAATCCCATAAAGTTAGAATAAAGCTTATTTTGCATGATTGAATCTCTCTCAAAAAGACTATATCTATATCTGTTGGTATGACTTACTCAAGATCGTGGTCAATAAATGGTCGAGTGAATTTGTAAACCAGGCTTTCACACCCCAAGTTCTTTCCTTTCTACCATATCGGATCACCTCTGCGAGGGCTTGGCAGAACGTGTATTTCTTAACTTCCTTTCTTAATATCGACTGTAGCAGGTTAGAAGAGCCAAAGTGTGAGATCTAGGGGCAGAGCTCCCTGTGTTTAAATCCTAGCTCGTACTAAAGCACTCAGGGTGCCTAGCCCATGCTATTGCTGTGGTTGTTGTAGTCGCTGAGTTGTGTCCGACCTTTTGCGACCACATGGACTGAAGCCCTCCAGGCTTCTCTGTCTGTAGGATTTCCCAGGCGAAAATACTGGAGTGGGTTGCAATTTCCTTCTCCCGGGGATCTTCCCGACCCAGGGATCGAACCCATGTCTTCTGCATTGCTGGCGGATTCTTTACCACTGTGCCACCTGGGAAACTCTAGCTTATGTTAAGCGCTCCGCAAATGTTAGTTAGCTCTTATTACCTTGTTGTCACTGTTACCATGCTGTATGACAGAATCCTTGTACAGGAGAAAAGATTTTTAAAGATTAAAAAGAAAGTACTGCTGTCAGTACCGTAAGCAAGTAGTCTGGGTGACAGTGTCAGACAGATGCCCAAGGCTCCACTGCTCTCTGAGTGACTAGAGCAGTTTATTAAAGTTTTCTGAGAGCAGGATCTTCATTTATGAAATGAAAATAGTGTCTCGTAGGAATATTATGAGGGTTAGAAATAATATCTGTAAAGAGTTTAAAATGGTTCTTGGCAAGTATAATATATGCAATAAATAGCATATACTATTATTATAAACAATTAAATGAAACAAGTGGTTATCAGACGTGGCTTTGTTAGCAAATTATTATTTAAATGAGATGATACATATGTATACATATATATATATATCACAATTAACTGAGTTCCTGACACAAAATAACTGCAGTTGATAAATTTAGCTGTCATTATCATCATCTGATACTGCTATTATTCTGTAGCAGTGGTTCTCAACCAGGGATGATTTTGTTCCCCAGGAGGTATTTGGTAGTGTCTGCAAACAGTTTGATTGTCACAGTGGGGGATGCTACGGCATATATTGTGTGGAGGCCAGGGACGCTGCTGAACAGCCTGCACTGCACAGGTCAGGCCCCACAGGAAAGAACCGCCCAGTCCAGAATGTCAGTAGTGCTCAGTTTGAGAAACTCTGATCTATAGTCATGATTTCCAGTAACAAAGTCCACTCTTATCCTTAACATTTGTTTTGGATTCTGGCTTTAGTGGAGCAGAACCCTTTTTAACTAGGTTATAAGTAGGGTCATTGAGACCAGGGACTTTGAAGGCTCTGCATGGCAGACTTCTGTTGATGACGTTGATAGATAAATAATCAGGAAAGAGCAACTGGACTTTTCTGTTTATGTGGCCTTTGTGCATATGCTACTGCGTGTAAATATAAATGGGCAAAAAGTGCCTGTTTCCATAGTACAGCCCCTCTTTAGGCTTCTTTTAGGGCCAAAGTGAGGCCTTCATAGAATTTATTTTTCCCAGAGTGTATTTATATTGTTCAGTGGTGTATTGTACTCACCACTTACTCTTTTTATTGTTTGGGATAATTCTTAACTAGATATTTGAGATTCCAATTGTGTGATCTGAGTCTTAAGTGCAGGAACCAATGCATAAAATGAGTGCTCAATAGATACTTGTTTAATCTCATAGCTGATTAAGTGGATACTTCAGTTCTGGTAACCATGGGGCCTATCATTAAATACTATAAACCAGTGTTCTCTAGGTTCAAGTTATTCATATACTACCATCATAGTTTTTGCCTTAACTGTTGATTAGCATCCACTATTGTCATTATTTTAGTCATATACCACCTAAATCAGTCTGATTTCGGTGTTGACCATCTGGTGATGTCCATGTATAGAGTCTTCTCTTCTGTTGTTGGAAGAGGGTGTTTGCTATGACCAGTGCGTTCTCTTGGCAAAACTCTATTAGCCTTTGCCCTGCTTCATTCCGTATTCCAAGGCCAAATTTGCCTGTTACTCCAGGTGTTTCTTGACTTCCTACTTTTGCATTCCAGTCCCCTATAATGAAAAGGACATCTTTTTTGGGTGTTAGTTCTAAAAGGTCTTGTAGGTCTTCATAGAACCATTCAACTTCAGCTTCTTCAGCATTACTGGTTGGGGCATAGACTTGGATTACTGTGATATTGAATGGTTTGCCTTGGAAATGAACAGAGATCATTCTGTCGTTTTTGAGACTGCATCCAAGTCGTCCCCTTCTCCTCCTGCCCCCAATCACTCCCAGCATCAGAATCTTTTCCAATGAGTCAGCTCTTTGCATGAGGTGACCAAAGTACTGGAGTTTCAGCTTTAGCATCATTCTTTTCAAAGAACACTCAGGGTCGATCTCCTTTAGAATGGACTGGTTGGATCTCCTTGCAGTCCAAGGGACTCTCAAGAGTCTTCTCCAACACCACAGTTCAAAAGCATCAATTCTTCGGTGCTCAGCTTTCTTCACAGTCCAACTCTCACATCCATACGTGATCACTGGAAAAACCATAGCCTTGACTAGACGGACCTTTGTTGGCAAAGTAATGTCTGTGCTTTTCAATATGCTGTCTAGGTTGGTCATAACTTTTCTTCCAAGGAGTAAGTGTCTTTCAATTTCATGGCTGCAATCACCATCTGCAGTGATTTTGGAGCCCCCCCAAAAAATAAAGTCTGACACTGTTTCCACTGTTTCCCTATCTATTTCCCATGAAGTGATGGGACCAGATGCCATGATCTTCGTTTTCTGAATGTTGAGCTTTAAGCTAACTTTTTCACTCTTCTTCACTTTCATCAAGAGGCTTTTTAGTTCCTCTTCACTTTCTGCCATAAGGGTGGTGTCATCTGCATATCTGAGGTTACTGATATTTCTCCAGAGGATGAGATGGCTGGCGACTCAAATGGATCACTGACTCGATGGATGTGAGTTTGAGTGAACTCCGGGAGTTGGTGATGGACCGGGAGTTGGTGATGGACCGGGAGGCCTGGCATGCTGCGATACATGGAGTCGCAAAGAGTCGGACATGACTGAGCAACTGAACTGAACTGAACTGAACCACCTAAATGAACTATTATTTACTTAGTATTTTAAGTTAAATTTATTTAAAAGGAAACTATCACTGTTGTAAAAGGGAAGCTAGTTTGACTTGCTATGGATAGATACAGGTCTACCATTCCTTATCTCAAACCCTCAAATTGTTTCAAAATTTAGGTATTTTAAGATTTTTCAAAATGTTACATGGTATACACAATCATAATTATGTAACACTGCTATTGCTATCTGAGGTAGAAGCCCCTTAATCAGATACAGTAATGCTTTTCTCCAGTGAAATATCTGAATATTCATAGCAAGTGGAATAAAGAATATAAATAACCTATGTCAGCTTAGGTTAGGTTTTATTGTCAGATTAGGGCTTTTTGGATTTCAGTATTGAGAAGACAACGAAAGAGAAAAGACAGTAATTTTAAGTAATTCTTTTTGCTGAAGTCCCTGAACCTGAAGCCTTCTTGTCCTTTTGTTGTGAAGGGAAATTAGAGAGGATTAGAAATGTGTTAAGGACACATCATCTCCATACTGAGACTTTCTTCCCCAATGTAACTTTTATACGTTAGGGTCTGTTGGACCCAATTTAAGTTTTGGCGTTTATTTTTTTGAGCTATTCGAGTTATTTGTAGGGATTGGTATTTTATGACTTTTATTCTTTCTTAGAGTTCTTTTAAAGAACAAAGGGAAAACAAAATTCATTCCTTTACAATTACCCTTTCGACCCTTTTAAAATCTGAGATGTATTATGGAATCCTAGTGATTTTACATTTCCAGTGTCTTGAAACAGTTTGCTATTTGATCATCCTAGGAATTATTTCATCATTACTCATCAGTTACTCTAATTGTGGTAAAAAGACCAGTAACAAAACAGAAGAATGATGAAATCATATAGTATTGCATCATCTTTCAAGAAAAGGTATATAAATAGTCTGAACAAACATCTTTATAGTTTTTTTTAAGCTTTCAATGAATACAGTTGCTAATTCAGATTTAAAAGATTTTCCACCAATGATGGTAAAAAGGAGAAAATTGCCCATATGTTAAATAATTATTTAGATAAAGCGGACGATGCATGCAGAGACACAGCACTCTAGAAATTTATATGATTCTTAAATGGATGCATACTGAAGGTATACAAAGGTGTATTCAAAAGTGATTGGAAGGAAATAGTTGATGTTGAAATGAAAAAAAGTCACATGTATAAAATAATTTTATATGTGATTGACCATTTCAGTTCATCTTTATAAACCTAAGAATGAAAATGTTTTGCACAGTTGGGGTACCAAAAAAATGGCTGAACTTTGCAACAAAATTATGAACTGTCAAAAGTTTTTTAAAGTATTGTGTTTTGATGGTGCAGATGCAAGAAAAAGAACCAGAAATAATGATAAGCTAGAGTCTGTTGGAGATATATCTTCAATTTGAAATCAGTATTATAGGATGGATGTGTTCCAGGTTTGTTCATGATAGCTGATAAGCAGCTAGTTGCATTCAAAACACATTTCATACTTCAGATGTTTATGTCTTTGAAACCTGAAAACTATGTTTATAATCTTATTTATATTGCTTTAAAAGTATTTTACATTATCCTGTCATTCTTATTTCTGTAAATTTTTTGTAAAAAGACTATAAAAAGGGTCCACTGAACCCAGGTGAAAATGATGATGACTATTTTGCTAGTATACCTAATTAAGGTTTATAAGAAAATTGAAAAGGAAGTAATGTTTCCATTGTGATTCAGTGTTACTTAATGTTACTTAAGTATGTCACTGAATACTATCTTCCATACTGCCTAAAAGTATCTCAAGCATGCCCCAGTCTCGGGCATCCCTCTTACAAGTTTCTGTTGAAAGAATGAATTCTTGCTCTTGCAGTTATTGTGACAGACTGAACACACACATCAAATCTTGTTCCTTCCCCCTAAACTCTGCTAAACTATAGTGAAAGTCTTTTAAAAAGACATAAATCCATAAATAGGAGAGGAGACAATAGCAACAAAGTTTTCAAAGCTGGAGAGCAGATGGTTGAGATAACTAACTTAGCAGAGTCCGAGGCAACTGCGAAGGTGGCAGTGGGGTGAGCGGCAAGCACCTCTGGGGCCAAGGCCTGAGGGACAGACGCCAAAACAAAGAGGCTGTGTGAGCGCTGTTGAAACCCAGCTAGAGCCCTAGATTCTCCGAGGTGCTTCTCCCTCATTCCAGAAGTTAAGTTTCATCCTTTAGAGAGAGTGCAGCACTGGCTGTCAGGACTGGGAGAGTTCATAGTTGCAGGCACTCTACTAGAAGCTTAGCTCTGTTACCTGCTCAGCTTCCCTGAGCACTGGGAACCAGGCCTTCCGAAGAGGGTACTGGAAGACTCTTCTTTGGGAACTCTGATCAAACCAAGAAGAAAGACCTAAAGTTACTGAGTTGGCACTCACCCTCCCCGCCCCGTACACCCCCCCACCCCCCCGAGAAAAGTCCATGCACATCACCTGTTGTGAAGCCTGTTGTCGGTAATCCCCAATCATGTACTCAAAGTTGTTATCAGTAATTTCTAGTACTCAGAGCTTTTGGTCCAGCTCTTCAGAAGGTCCTATTCTCAGTCTTGAGCCAAGGATCAGTATGTTCCAAGGGAAATCTTCAATACAGATGATAGAGACTAAGTGGAGTACAGAGGGAAAAGAAACTCTAAAGCAAAAATAAACCCCAAAGTATAACAAAAACCACAAAAATCCTCAGAAATAAAAGAGGGTATTGAATCCTGGAAACAAAAATAGGATGTTGAAATAAAAAGGATCATTTAATTGACATAAAAGAACTCTTGAAATTAAAAACATGATGGCAAAAATCATTTTACCTAGAGTCTTAGGTACTTTTTTGGTGCTTACATCCATAACTATAGATAATAGACTTATGCTATTGCTTCTTGTCACCTTATATATTATACTTAGATATTAGATATTATACTATATTATATTATTAATATTAGATATTATACTGCAGTAGATTAACACAGTTATTCTTCTCAATCTTCTCTTCTCCCTTCTCTTAATATAGTTATAGCATTTAAAGGGGCTTCCCTGATAGCTCAGTTGGTAAAGAATCCACCTGCAATACAGGAGACCCTGGTTTGATTCCTGGGTCGGGAAGATCTGCTGGAGAAGGGATAGGCTACCCACGCCAATATTCTTGGGCTCCCCAGCATTTAAAATTATAATATTTACTTTTGGATTTTGAAAATTATACTTAAATCTTTTTCTTACATTGTCAAGTATGTAAATGAATCAGTTTCACTTGTGAGTTCTCTCTCCCTACCTATTCTTGCACATAGATGTTTTACAATCTAGAATTAAAAAGGAAGATAAGCTAGTTTTGTAAATAACCTTACTTACGTAAAGTATAAAGTTTGATCTTTTTTCGGACTGAGATTCATAATAAAGGTATTCTTACCTGTCATGCATCGTAAGCAGAGTAGGACATCTGTGTTTCACTTCCCACTTTTGAATTTTCAAGGCTGTAAAAGTATATAACTGCTTTTTAGAGGATGGTTGTAGACTTTTCCCTGGTAACTGCTGAAGTGGCAGAACCTTGACTGCACTGTTTTTCAAACTGTTTGACTGTGATCCAAAATAAATACTTTATTGTATGTCTATGTGTTATCTCTGTATCTGTCTATATGAAATGAAATCTCTTTAATCCTTGCACTGAGTTGGCTTTTTTGATAGTCTGAACTAATGTGTTTCCTTTTTTTCTTGATATAGTCAGTTGACAAGTATTTCAAGCTTCCTCATGCTTCCAGTAAGCCACCTCGGATTTCAGGAAGCCTGGTGGACACTTCCTATAAAACGTTAAGATTTGCATTTAGAGCATCACTGAAAACAGCCATCTATAGGATAACTACCACATTTGGTGAACATCTGAAGTAAGTTTACCTCTTTTATTTACTTTCAGGAGTTCCCCTGAGAAACAGGCATGAGAATTAAGGCTCATAAATTGAAAGTGTTTTTTGGGGGAACTTCTTGATTCTTACTGGGAAGTAATAGCTTAGATTTATATTTAATATTTGTGATTTAATATTAGATTTAAATCTATTAGATTTAATCTATTTAAAATAGATTTAATATTAGATTTAATATTTTAAAAATTAGCCTATTGTATAAGCTTTGGGACCTTCTTTCAGATGGATAAAAAAAAGAGGATAGAAAGTTATAAAAGCAGCAAATATAATTATATATTGTTTTCTTAAATTCCTAAAATAACCTTAAGGGAGAAAAAAGGCAAAATGAATACTCTCCAGAAAGGCATATTAAAAATAATTCTGTTATTACATCTTGGTTAGCAAACCAAGACTTGGGGTGAGCAGAGTATTCCATAAATGAGTCCTTGGTGCTTTGTGAATCATGCTGGAAAAACAGCAACAGATCATAACACCTTCAGAAACGGAACCGGAAAGAAAACCACAAATGCCAAGTCTGTGTATATTTAGTTTCATTGATGTTTACTGCTTTCTTTTCATGAAATAATCTAGCTAGGCAATGTAAGGGATACTAGTTTACTAACTACGTTTATCATAATTGGAAATAAACTTTAAAAGATATAAGATTGCTCTGTTTTTTTCTGTATGCAATTAATAGTTTAGAACTTCTTCAAACTAGCTGCTTTTAGAAACAGTAGTGTATTTCCTTTTACGTCCATAAGGCAAATACATAAAACATACTATATACATACCTAAGGTAGCCACAGCAACAAGTTTATGGAACACTTTGGTTCTGTGTGGAAATACAGAAAAGCTGTAGATAACCCTCTGTCCTTAAGAAGTTTATTCATTTGTTTAAAAACAAACCAGAAAAAAAAAATCATTGAGTGTTTTCTAGATCTGCAGTCTCTAATATGATAGCCATGTGTTGCTATTTAAATTTAAATTAAGTTAAATAAAATTGAAAATCCAATCTGTCAGTTACATTGGCCACCTTTCAAGTCCTCAATAATGACACGTGGCTACTGGCTACTATACTGGACAGCTTAGGTATAAAACATTTCCATCATTGCAGAAAGTTCTTTTGGACAGTGCTATTCTAGACAATATACTTAGCACGTTTCATTTATTCTTCTCAAAGAGCCTGTGAGGTATAGAGGTTATCATAATTGTATAATATAGAAACTGAGACTCAAAGAGCTTAAGAACATGCCTGATAGCACCGTCAAGTCAGTGTTAGAACATAAAGCTGAAATTAGGTCTGTCTTGTTCTTAAGATTCCACCTTCTTACCCTATACAACACTAGACTCCCTCCAAGATGTAAACTGTAAGGTTTAAGGTATAAATGTAAGGTACAAGATGTAAGGTACTCTTAGAAAATTCTCAGGGAATTCAGACAATGAAATACAGATGATGATTGATATATATTCGTGATACAACCAAAACAGGAAGAAAAGGGGAAATAGATTTCTTCCATAAGCAAAGTAGATGATTATTAAAAAAACTGTAAGAATGAAACTCTGCCTTAGTTTCTTTTCTCTGAGTAGAGCCATATATTATATATATACTAAAATTGATGAGGCCAGTAAAGACTATTTTGTGCAAATATTGGACAGAATGGTAATAGTAGAAGCATTAGATTTGGAATTAAAACATTTGGATATATGTCTGAGTACACTACTGTCTGTTGTAGTTGTGGACAAGTTATCTATTAATTTAAGTAACTTCCAGGTAGTAACTTATGCAGGTAGTAAGTTGTAGAACCAGAAATTAGACTAAATCTTTTGGACCCTAGAATTCTATATGCAGACCTCTGAAAACCATTCTGATACTGTTTTTCCTGCCATGAAAAAGGTATATTATTCATCCCATTTTATTTCATTTGCTGTTAATAGAGATAAAATAGGATCATACATATGTAAAGCCCACATACATTATATATTATTGTGACAACAACTATTATTATTGTATGAAAGTGAAAGTCGCTCATTCATGTTCGACTCTTTGCAACCCCATGGACTATACAGTCCATGGAATTCTCCAGGCCAGAATATTGCAGTGGGTAGCCTTTCCCTTCTCCAGGGGATCTTCCCAACCCAGGGATCGAACCCAGGTCTCCCGCATTGCAGGCGAATTCTTTACCGGCTGAGCCCCAAGGGAAGCCCAAGAATACTGGCATGGGTAGCCTATCCCTTCTCCAGTGGATCTGCTTGACCCAGGAATCAAACCAGGGTCTCCTGCATTGCAGGCGAATTCTTTACCAACTGAGCCAACAGGGAAGCCCCTATTAATACCTGGTTTATTCATTCCCCAGAGCTTCACCTCTGAGAACCAGCTATAAATGAAGTAAACACTTAAGGTGTGAAAACTAACACAGACCAGTTACACATTGGAGACCTTCATTTAATATCTGTTTACTCTTAATTTAGACAAGTTTGATTTACTGACTTTCTAACCAATAACATTAAAATTTGAGAGGAAGACTACTATTAGAGTTGAGTATTAACAACAGTGAGAGAAGTACAGTGCCTGCTGGCAGAGGGGAATCATGAGAATAAAAATCAAAAGAAAATCATGAGAGAAGACTTGGTGTTTGAAAAAATTCAGAGCCATTTAGTTAGAGATGACAGCCTCCCTGGCACGGAGAGAAAGTCTATTCTGAATAGTAAAGTATACTTGAGATGGTTCAGTTAGTGGCAGCTACATGGTTTAAGAAAGCAGATATATAAAATGTGTAAGGTGTTTTAGGATAATTTGTAGCAAAATTATTATAATAAGCCTTTTGACACTTTTAAAAGTGGCGATCTTCAGTTACTGGAATTTTATTACTCAGTGTGTGAAAGTTGCTCAGTCGTGTCTGACTCTTTGTGACCCCATGAACTATACAGCCCATGGAATTCTCTGGCCAGAATACTGGAGTGGGTTGCCATTCTCTTCTCCATTATTATTCAGTCAGGATACAGTTTTATCAACAACTAGAAAACTGGAATCTTTCATTGTATTTAATTTCTGCCTAAAAGTTTAAAATAAAGCTTCATACTAGTTTCAGTGTATATTTGCCCCACTTTTGTCAAGGTAATGTATTTTTGTAGGGGTGAGGGTGGGAAGAGAACTCAGTTTCTCCATCCAAGACATAACTTATGTTCAAAGGGAAAGTAAATCTAAACCACCAAGCTGTTACCTTTGAAAACGATTAGTGGAGTCTATTGTGTTTTATCCAAACATCTTTGTTTAAAGGATTTTATATTGAAAGCAATTTATATACTCCACAACTCAAAGATAATGTTGGAATCTGGTTTAAATAAAATAATAAAATCCAGAAAAATGTACTGCACAGCCTGAAACTCTGCACAGCAGGTTCCACAGCAGAGCAGGTTACAGTTGATGCCTTCAGTTGTCAGCCTTAATTTTCTCTGGGCTTTTAAAGGTAGAAGCTGTTGCTCCATGCACGCCCTCCTCTCAGTAGATTAAGGAGGGTTTTCATCCAGCTTTTTTCAGAAGTACTAAATAAGTGAAGATTTCTATTCATTTTTAATTGTTTTGAAAAATATTGACTCTCTGCTCTGTGGTTCACTTAATATGCTTAATGTAAAATAAAGCTTATGCTTTGAATTTATGTCTCATTTAGTGCTGTGCCAGCATCTGCAGAACATCAGAAGAGACTTCAGCAGTTCTTGGAGTTCAAAGAATAGTTAAGTAATATAAACTGTGTTCATTACACTGCTGATACAACTACAGATGGGACAGTAGATGTTCAGCATTCTTGGATCAGAAGAAAATGGACTAATTAGATGCTTCCTTTGTCGTGGTGGTTGCTTTGAAAACTATACTTTAATGGGAGAAATCATGGAAAGAAATTCTCAACAGAAAAACCGAAAACTGCCTTTTCTGTACTGATTGCTTTTTGTGTGTGTGGCATAATAAAATCTTTATTCAATTTTACAGAAGCCTCTATGGCAGTAGAAATGTTTGTAGCTTATGCAGCTTAATAAGAAGAACTAGAAAATGTTTAGAATTTACTTTTGAGAGGAGTAGAGGCAGTTCAGAAGGTAAAACAGGCCAACTTGATCTAGCCTTCCTTCCTGATCGGTCTGAGAGTTTAGCTCTCTGTAAACTCAAAATGCGTAAACTTTTTTGGAGTAGTTTCTGTTTACTAAAGGATAAAAAGAGTAACAATGGAGAAAAAGTCACAGAAAATGCTGTCTAGAGGACATATTTTGTTAATCTGTTAGGTTGTGTTTTTGTTTTTGGAGACAAATTAAATTTGCATGATTGTCAAAAAGAAGTCTCAATTTACAGATGCTAACTCTATGTAAAGGAATGTGGAAAAATTCAGCTCTTAAGTTACAAGATGAAACATTCACATTTGGTTTTCAAAAGATAATTGACCGACATCTATGAATTTATTTTGTATCATGCTAGTAAACAATGTGTATGGGTATTTTCTCAGCTAGTTTTTGCTTTCTTTTTCTGGAACAAAACATTAAGTGATTGCCAGGTTTTTCAAGTGAGAGAAAAAGTTTTGCAAGAAAACCAGGAAACTTTCCTTTTTTTTTCCCCCACGCTCCCCATCTTCATTAGATCAAATTATTTTGTAAAGCTTATTGTCCTCACAGGGGAGCAACCTTTGCTTTGTTAACTGGCTGGTTAAAATATATTAGGAACATCTTTACACCCAGAAACAACTTAGTCATCAGGTAGCAAGTGAAACCAAAATGTCAGAGGGATTAGTGTACTTAGGAGTGTGTTGTATGTCCTGAAAGTGAGTAGGTAATTTTATAATTTATTAGATCAACTTTGGAGATGAAAGATTGGAAATCCTACTGGTAGACATTCACTGGACTAGCTTTGGACTGAAATACTTCCTTATAATCCTTTTCCCCTTATCTTTTCCCTCTAGTGTCCCCTAATTTTTTCTTTAAAGTCAGCGGAGGACTGTATATGAATCTTTATTGTGGTGTATATGTCTACCATTTGTCTGATTACTTGATGTATTATATCTTGATTTATTTGTTGCCCCTTGAGCCAGCACATGCCAAATTATAAATGAATCCTTCTGGCCTTTATGAGACAGCTTCCCAGTTGTCAAGTGTTTGGCGTACGTAGGCTATTGCCTTTTTTTTTTTTTTTGGCATCTGGAGTGGAGTTGAAGTGAGTTTTTTGAATGTAAAAGTTGAATTTTGAATGTAGAAGCTACTTACAGATGACCAGAAACCGTTGAGTTCCATATTTTAGTCATTGAGCTTTTTATATTCCATTCTCCCTGCTGCCCCTGTTTGAGGCATTTTGGGAGAAAAGGACGCTTAACCTTATGCTTACATAAGGAATTTAAACTCTGACTTATTCAGATAAAATGTCTGGCTTTGTTTTAAGGTTTTTGTTTTTTTTTTGTCATCTCCCATATGCTTTGGGCAAACTATATTTGATGAGCAATGTGAAAATTTCTGAGGTGTTCATCCCTATTTTTTCTGAAGATAACATGTCTTGTACTCAATACAGTTCACATAGTGTCTGCCTGGTGGAAATTTGGAACTGCCTCCCCAAATCTGGATTGTATTTAGTAGATAAAGAAATCAGTTCCTTTTCCTCATTGTGTCGATAATCTACACTCCGTCTGTTGGAGTAGGGTACGCCTTGATCACCTGTTGGGAACGAGGGAAGAGAGCTAGCTCCTTCACCTGTCTGCAGGAAGGAGGATCTTAGGAAGGCCACCAGGAGGAGAGAAGCATTTCCTTTGATGAAGTCACATCCTGCCTGTGAACCCACTGATACTGTTGACGTTGGCCTGAAAATTAGAGGGTGTTCCTTAAAAGTGTTTTCTGACTGTCAGTACAAAACGTGATTGTATCAGCTCTTGTAATGTTTTTTTGACCCTTATGGAAGGTATAAATCCACGTAACTTCTTTCCTAGAGAACTGGGAAAGTGTCCTAGAATTAAAAAAAACACAAAATGTGTATAGTTGAGTGGACATGGATAAGCAACAGTTTGTTACTTTGCTGGGTTTGTTCCTTGGTATTTGTTTTCTGTTATCCTGTAAATATGATAATCTGTTTATATCCTTTTGTATATCACTGATACTGAATTGGGTAGAAAAATAAATTGACAGTTTTTAGAAATGGGACTGTTAATTGAAATATGCGTATCTGTAAGATCAGTTATTTAATTTCTGGTGTATATGTGTATGTGTTGCATTAGCCATTTTAATCAATCTGAGACCCGATACTTATAAAACCTGAAACATGTCTTGAGAAATCAGCTTTTGCCTCTGACTGGACTCATCTGGTGGGTGATCTGTAATGGTAACTCTGAGGAGCCTAAATTCTAAAAGCCTCTTTCTTCGAGGATGCAGGTGCTGAAAGCCATTTCTTAATAGAGGTTTCTTTTCTTGCCAGAATAGTGTTTCTAAATGGATCATATTCCCCCAGGCTAAAAGTTATGTCTGTCAACTTTACTTAAATTAGCCCGAACTTCTCCTCAGGGTAGTTGAGGTACTATAACTAAGGCCCTCAACTTGCCCTGTTTGCTATCCAATCCATAGTTATCTTTCTTCTTTTTTTTTTTTTTTAAATTTTATTTTATTTTTAAACTTTACATAATTGTATTAGTTTTGCCAAATATCAAAATGAATCCGCCACAGGTATACATGTGTTCCCCATCCTGAACCCTCCTCCCTCCTTCCTCCCCATACCATCCCTCTGGGTCGTCCCAGTGCACTAGCCCCAAGCATCCAGTATCGTGCATGGAACCTGGACTGGCATCTCGTTTCATACATGATATTTTACATGTTTCAATGCCATTCTCCCAAATCTTCCCACCCTCTTCCTCTCCCATAGAGTCCATAAGACTGTTCTATACATCAGTGTCTCTTTTGCTGTCTCGTACACAGGGTTATTGTTACTATCTTTCTAAATTCCATATATATGCGTTATTATACTGTATTGGTGTTTTTCTTCTGGCTTACTTCACTCTGTATAATAGGCTCCAGTTTCATTCACCTCATTAGAACTGATTCAAATGTTTTCTTTTTAATGGCTGAGTAATACTCCATTGTGTATATGTACCATAGCTTTCTTATCCATTCATCTGCTGATGGACATCTAGGTTGCTTCCATGTCCTCGCTATTATAAACAGTGCTGCGATGAACATTGGGGTACATGTGTCTCTTTCCCTTCTGGTTTCCTCAGTGTGTATGCCCAGCAGTGGGATTGCTGGATCATAAGGCAGTTCTATTTCCAGTTTTTTAAGGAATCTCCACACTGTTCTCCATAGTGGCTGCAAAGATGACTTTAGTTCATCAGTTAATAATCTAGCTATTCTTAAAAAGCTGCTGACCACCATTCTAAAATGAGCAGAATCATTGTTTTGAGGGGGAGGTGGGGCACACAGCACGTTACCACCTTAAGAGTTCTCGGTCACGGCCCTAAGCAGCTTTGGCAGTTGCTGTAGTGATTGGTGCTTTAATATGGAGCTAGCTAATCATCCAAAAATACTCACCTAATGCCTCTTTCGGCCCAGCTACTGGAAACAAATTGACCTGTGAACAAGGCAGTCCTGACCTCTAGGAGTTTATAATCAAATGCAGTGGCATTGGAAACTTGGGTTCACAAGCATTGACTCACAGGGAGTGCTCATTAGAGGTACAGAGTCTGGGCTCCACTTAGTACGGATTCTGCTTCAGGAGGTCTGGACTAGTTTCCAAGAGGTGTAGTTTGTAGCCAATTCCAAGCAGTGATCTCAGAATCACACTGTGAAAAGGGTTTATCTTAGCTCAGGAGTTGTCAGATTTAGCATGCATCAGAACCACATGGAAAACTTGTTAAGACACAGAAAACTGGGCCCCCTTTCTAGAGCTTCAGATTTTAGTAAGTCTAAAGTGTTCAGTCAATAAGCTGTGTCTAACTCTGCAACCCCATGGACTACAGGACACCAGGCTTCCTTGTCCTTAACTGTCTGCCAGAGTTTGCCCAAATTCATGTCCATTGACTCGGTTATGTTATCTAACCATCTCATCCTTTGCCACCCTCTTCTCCTTTGGCCTTCAGTCTTGTGCAGCATCAGGGTCTTTTCCAGGGAGTCTGCTCTTTGAATCAGGTGGCCAAAGTATTGGAGCTTCAGCATCAGTCCTTCCAATGAATATTCAGGGTTGATTTCCTTTAGGATTAATTGGTTTGATCTCCTTGCTGTCCAAAGGACTCTCAGGAGTCTTCTCCAGCACCAGTTGATTACAGAGCATCAAATCTTTGGCACTCAGCCTTCTTTATGGAACTCTCACATCTGTACATGACTACTGGAAAACCATAGCTTTGACTATATGGACCTTTGTTGGCAAAGTGATGTCCCTGCTTTTTAATATGCTGTCTAGGTTTGCCGTAGCTTTTCTTCCAAGGAGCAAAGCGTCTTTAAAGTCTGAGGTAGAGCCCAAGAATTTTTAAAGTGTCCAGACACTATGCTCGTCAGGAGACCACATTTTGAAAACCACTGCCCTAGTGAGTTTTCTCATATTTGGTATTCTTTCAGAAGCATATGAACAATGATTGCTATAAGGTGGAGTTCTTACATCTGATTGATTTGTTGGAAAGCATGAAGAATATGGTTAGGTCCCATAGGTAATGCAGGAATGCTGAGAAATATTCTGGTGTTTCTATGCTTATTTTGAGTTTTCAGCAGGGATTTGCCCAGAGTTGCTCTCTTGCACCTAGCCTTCACTTGAATTTCTGTCTTGGCAAACTTGGCATTTTTCACAATGAGCTTAGCCTTCCCTCATACGCCCAGGTAGGGTTCAGTGTGTTTTTTCAATGCTTTGTCATTCTTTTTTGGACCTTATCACATTGAATTGTAACTTAACTGATTACAAATCTGCTTCCCCTTACAGATTATGAGCACTCTTTCCTTCCAGGATTCCAGATACACCTTCTCAGTGTATAACCCTGTCTTCTTATTTTTAATTATTTTGACTTTCCATGCTTTATTCTGTGTAGTTCCTTCTGACCTATCTTACAAATCATTTTCTTCAACTGTGTCTAATCAGTAAACTTACCTATTACATGAACAATAGTTCCACGATAAGTGAAAATTAGCAGTCGTTTTTGGGATTACTTTTTAATTTCATCTTTAGCAGACCTTATCTACAATTCTGAATTCCAGAGGATTTTTTTATTGTTAAGTTTGGTGACAAAACATATTTGGCAGCTAAATCTGACCTTGACTGCTATGAGGCTATTTGTAGACTTCATTTACTCCTTGTACTATGACCGTGTTTCCATTCACTGTGGTGTGATGATGTAGGTGCTGTCCCAGACCCTATGGGAGTGTTATGTAATATGCATCTTTATTACCTTTCTAAAGTCCTTTAATCAAAGCTTTGGGCCTTAGGAGTTTAAGACAAAGCATTGTAGACCTGTTTTTGTAAGATGCTGTTAATTCTCCCATCTACTGATTCAGCATTTACTAACTGCCTGCTGTATTACCAGGCCTTGTGATAGGCACTGATAGTACAGAAAGAGATCACTAGTTTGTGTGGAAGCAGTAAGTGGAGGTAACCCTTATTTTTTCTGCTTTTTCTGCTGCTTTGCGGAAGTAGTGTGTCTTGCTGTGTGCTGTCTCATTGTTGAGTGTCTATTCTGTTCCTAGCCTGCCCAGAATGCAGCATCTCTCCAGGTGTTCTGGTGCTGCCCACTTGTTTCTTGCATTATTTTTCAGGAGCTGTATGGCTCTACCTTGTCTTTAATCGCTCATGTTCTTGCTGTGCAAACATATCTCTTACCAGATACTGTTGAGTGGGCCTTGCAAGTGATCCTGATGGTAAAATAGTTCTGGAAGACCTGTGGATGTCTGTGGCAGAGAAACATTGGGAGATGACCTCTGAATCACAGGCTTTTACTTGATAGCCTTTTGAAAAAATGTTGGCTTTCTTTTTGGCTGCACCACATGGCTTGTGAGACCCTAGTTCCCTGACTAGGGATCAAACCTGCACCCCCTGCATTGGTAGCATGGAGTCTTAACCATTGGATCACCAGGGAAGTCCAGAGATATTAACTCAATTGATTTATCCTTTTTATCTCTTAGCTATAAAGTGATGTGTGGTCTTGAAAAAATATTACACACTAGTCCCTCTCCTGCTATATTATGATTCTTTGTTGCAAGGACACAATCCCCAACTTAGCTGAAGCATAAGGCAGGGAAAGTGAAAGTCGGTTGTGTCCGACTCGGCAACCATGGACTGTATAGTCCATGGAATTCTCCAGGCCGGAATACTGGATTGGGTAGATTTTTCCTTCTCCAGGGGATCTTCCCAACCCAGGGATCGAGCCCTGGTCTCCCACATTGCAGGTGGATTCTTTACCAGTTGAGCCACAAGAGAAGCTCAAGAATACTGGAGTATTCCTGATAGGATCTTCCTGACCCAGGAATTGAACCAGGGTCTCCTGCATTGCAGGTGGATTCTTTACCAACTGAGCTATAAGGGAAGCCCATAAGGCAGGGAGTTGACCTAAAGGCACAGAAATATCTTGTTGAGCACAAGTATAGATTTGCTTCTGGGCCCCATGAAGAACCTAGAAAGCTCTCAGGATCTCTAAATGGTTCTTCTTTGTGCATCAAAGCTTTATTCTTTCTCGATCTAGTGGCTTTCTACTACTCTTCCCGTCTGCCCTGTAACTCCTGAGTTTACTTATAACAGATAGAAACTGACCAGCTCTTTCTGAATGCCAAGCAAATTCCTGTTTGAAAGAAATTAGCCTTGATCACCAGCATGGCTTCTGAGAACTTAGCTTTGTTGATCAGCATAAGTGGCAGGTAGGGTCAGTTTCCCAACATAGGGGATAGAATTTGGGGTTAAGGACCTGCAAAAAGGGGCTGGTAAGTCCCCTTGCTTTGGGTTGGAACCCCAAAGGGCTGCAAACCTAGAAGGAAGGGTGAGGAAGAAGTAGATTGCATGAACTGTAGTTGAGTTAGAATACTCATTAAGTTGAACTGCAGTAATCTCTGTTTGCCATTGCTTCTAGTTCCTGGGAGAAGCCATCATAAATCCTCTCTGGAGGAAAACAACATCCTAGGTCTCAATTATTTCTACAAATGAGTTTTCAAATATAATGTCTACAGCCAAAAATAACCAGGCACAGGAAGAGACAACATGAGTGAGAATAACAACAGCGATAGACAAGAGGATAGACCCTTGAGGACTCCAGATCTTAGAATTATCAGATAAAGATTTTAAAAGAATTATGATTACTGTGTTCATTAAGATTTTAAAAAGACCTTTAATTCTTTAGAGAACTAGAAACTACCATGTATATGGAGTAGAAACTACACATACAAACACAGATAATTTGAAAAGGCAGATAGTTTAGAACAGAAAAATAGAATAACTAAATTAAGTCAAAGGATAGATTTACCTGCAGATAGATATAGCTGGAAAAAACTGACTTAGAAGGTCAGTCAGAAGAAATTATTCAGAGTAAAGCATGGAAAGTAAGAGTGCACACTGAGGGGTGTGTGTGTACTCAGTCATGTCTGACTCTTTGTGACCCCAGGGGCTGTAGCTCACCAGGGTCCTCTGCCCAAGGAATTTTCCAGGCAAGGATATTGGAGTGTGTTGACATTTCCTATTCCATGGGATCTTCCCAACCCAGTGATCAAACCCAAGTCTCCTGCATTGGCAGGCAGATTCTTTACCAGTGAGCCTCTTGGGAAGCCTGGGCACTGAGGTACATCATAGTAAAAGTGCTAAAAATCAAGTGTTTAAAGTAGCCAGAAGTGAAAAAAGACCACATTCAAACAAGCAACAGCCAGACAGCTAACATTTCAACAAAAACAACTGAAGAGAATGGGATGGAAATTTCAAAGTGCTGAAAGTTAGAACTCCATATCCAGCATTAATCTACAAAAATAATGGGGAAATTAAAAACATTTACATACAAAAGCTGAGAAATTTCATCAGTAGGACACACTAGAAGGAACTTAATTTATAAAGGTAGTTTTTTGTTCATTTTGGTTTTTTTTTTTTCCAGGCAGAAGAAAGGGTAGAGAAGCAGGAAGAAATTAAGAAACAAAAAAGATAAATATATTGACATATTAAATAATACTGTCTTGATGGAGTTTTAAATATACAGAGAATTAAAGTACACAGCATAATGGTATATAAGTCAGATTTTGGGACTTAAAATATCTTAAGGTCTTCCCTGGTGGCTCAGATGAGTAAACCGTCTGCCTGCAGAGCGGGAGACCTGGGTTCCATCCCTGGGTTGGGAAGATCCCCTGGAGAAGGCAGTGGCAACCCACTCCAGTACTCTTGCCTGGAAAATTCCATGGACTGAGGAGCCTGGTAGGCTACAGTCCATGGGGTCTCAAAGAGTCGGACACGCCTAAGCGACTTTACTTACTTTACTTCCCTGGTGGCTCAGATGGTAAAGAATCCGTCTGCAATGCAGGAGGCCTGGGTTCTATCCCTTCGTTGGAAAGATCCTCTGGAGGAGGGAATGGCAACCCACTCTAGTATTCTTGCCTGGAGAATCCCCATAGACAAGAGGAGCCTAGCTGGGTACAGTCCATGGGGTCACAAAGAGTTGGACATGACCAAGCGACTAAGCACAAGGTCTTTACATTGGGAATAGAGTAAAAGTGGACTTTGATATGGTGACTTTGATACATTAAAGGAGTGCAGTGTAACTTAAGGATAACCTGCAAAAGAATAGTTAGAGTTTCAAATTAAGATGGAAAAAATGAAATAACAAAAAATGAACAAAAGTAGGAGGGAAAAAGACATCTGAAGTAGGTAGGACAAAGAAAATGTACATAATAAGTTGTAGATTTAAATCCAAGATATCAGTAATTACATTATATATAAATGGACTAATGCACTACTCATAAAACAAGCATCATCAAACAAAGCCAAAATTGTTAGCTGTCAACAAAAGCCACATTTAAAGAAAGATATACTGAAAATAAAAGAATAGGAAAGATAAACATGCAGACGTTAAAAAAAAGCTGGTATACTTGGCATTAATTTTTTGACAGTGTATAAGGCAAAAAGCCTTACTAGCGATAAAGAGGGTCACTTCAAAATAAAAGATTCAGTTCATGGAAAGATAACAATTTTAAATGTTAATGCACCTAATAACATAGCCTCAAAGTATATTAAAACAATATGGGAAAAAGATGAACAGCACTTTAGAAGTGAGGGTACTGAAATGGCTTATGAGAGGAGGTAGGTGTTCAGCCCCATTGATTATTGTGCCTGTGTGTGTGCTCAGTTATGTTCAACTCTGCAACCCCATGGACTGCATAGCCAGCCAGGCTCCTCTGAAAATACCATGGGATTTTCCAGGTAAGAAAACTGGAGTGGGTTGCCATTTCCTATTAGGGAAATACAAATTGAAACCACTATACACCTGTCAGATTAAAAAGACTGACAGTGACAGACTTGATGAGGATGTGGAACAAATAAAACCCATAATTGCTGGAAGGAGTGAACAAATGCACACTGTCTAAACTAAAGCTAAACATGCCAGCCTTAGACTCAATTCCCTTAATTGGCATGTGCCCAAGAAAAGTAAGTCCATGTGCTCACCGAAAGTTTACAAGGATACTTAAACAGGATTTTTTCACAATAGCCACAAAGTGGGGACAATTCAACTATCAGTAGTTGAATGAATAAATTATGCTACACTTTTACAATGCAGTTTTACATAGCAAGCAAAAGAATGGATTACTGCTTTGTATTACAACATGAAGGAGGCTCATAGACACAGTAGTAAGCAACAGAGGCCAGACACAAGGGAATATATACTGTATGATTACATTTTTGTGCTTTTCAAATCAAGTAAAAACTTTACCTTATCCTCATCAGTCAGAATCGTAATGGAGAGAGGGGCAGCATATTGACTTAGAGGAGCATAAGGAAACGTTATGAGGTCCTGGAAATGTTCTCTATCTTGATTTGGATTATATGGATGTGTACACAAAAAATTCATTGAAAAAAATTTTTTATTGAAGTGGATATGGAAGGTTTATGTGCTTCCTGTGTACTTTAATAAAAAATACACAAAACAGAAACGGACAGAACCACTTACAAGGAGAAATAAATCCACAATTATAACAAGATCCTTTACATAGCTCTCTCAATAACAGAGAATAAACTTCCCAGGTGGCGCTAGTGGTAGAGTCCTCCTGCCATTGCCGAAGACGCATGAGACGCAGGTCCTGAGTGGGGAAGATCCCCTTGAGTAGGAAATGGCAACCTACTCCAGTGTTGTTGCCTGGAGAATCCCATAGACAAAGGCACCTGGCAGGCTACAGTCCATGGAATCGCAAGGAGTCGGACACAACTGAGCACACACGCTTAAGTAGATTTTAGCAATCAGTAAGGATGTGGAATATTTGATTGACGCCGTCAGCAAACTTGACCTAATGGGCACATATAAAGTACTGCAACTGACAGTTAAAGAACAGGCCTGCTCTTCAAGCTCACGCTGAACATTTACAAATATGGCTACTTGTTGACCTGTGAAACAAGTTTCAGCACATTTCAAAGGATTAAAATGATTTAGATTATATTTGTAAGGCAAGTAAGGTAAATATCCACTGAAATGACAATTATTGGGTTGGTCAAAAAGTTTGTTCAGGTTTTTCATACTATCTTACAGAAAAACCTAAATGAACTTTTGGGCCAACCCAATAGAATAGTCCGTGAAAGTGTTAATTGCTCAGTCTTGTCTGACTCTTTGTGACTCCATGGATTGTAGCTTACCCGGCCTCTATCCATAAAATTCTCTAGGCAGGAATACTGGAATGGGTAGCCATTCCAGGATTGAACCTGGGTCTTCATTTCCAAAATGAAAAAGAATACTCCATATGTTTGGAAATTAAGAAATACACTTCAAAATCACACAGGTGGGAATTAGAAAAATGATTCTTAAAAAATGATAATAATACATGCCGAAACTTATAAGATATAGCTAATGCAATGCTTAGAAGGAAATTTAAACCCTTAAATGCACATATTAGGAAAGAAGAATGGTTGAACATCAGTGGGCTGAGTCGCATCTCAAAAAGTTAGAAAATGAATTTAATCACTTCTCTTTACCACTTCTATACCTTTTCAATGCACGTGACATATTAATGAGTTTACTTGGCCTTACTGGAAATGACCTATGAGTTCTTTGAGTTCCAAGATTCATGTCTTTTTATAAACCAAGTGTCTGTTGAAGTACCTTGCACATGGTTGATAATTGTTTTAACTAAATTCAGGTCATCCTCAGTACCTTAAGGAGGTCAGAAACCTGGGGTCTCAAACTTACAAAAAGCCGGACAGATAAAATGATGAGTAAGGCTGTCAGGATGGGGAACGCAGCAAACAGCACATGCCCCATCTACAGGAATGCCTACTGAGTAATATTCCATTGTATGTACGTACCACATCTGCTTTATCCATCCCTCCGTCAATGGACATTTCGGTTGTTTCTATGTCCTTGGGTATTATACATAGTGCTTCAGTGAGCATCCTTTCAAATTATGGTTTTCTCCGGATGTATGCCCACGAGTGGGATTATACTCAGCCATAAAAGGGGGTGAAATAATACCATTCTCAATGACATGGATGGACCTAGAGGTTGTCATACAGAGTGAAGTAAGGGACTTCCCTGGCGGTCCAGTGGTTAAGGCTCTGCGCTTCCACTGCAGAGGGCACGGCTTTGATCCCTGGTCAGGGAACTAAGATCTTGCATGCTGCATGGCATGACCAAAAACAAATAAAAAAAGAATGAAGTCAGAGAGAGAAAGGCAAATATTATATAACATCATTTGTTTATATGTGGAATCTAGAAGAGTGGTGCAGATGAACTTATTTGCAAAGCAGAAATAGTCACAGATGTAGAAAAAAAAAAAACCTTAAGGGTTACAAAGAGGGGAAGTGGAGGGTAGGGTGAATTGGGAGATTGGGTTTGACATATACCCACACTATATATAAAATAGGTAACTAATAAGAACCTACTGTATAGCACAGGGAATTCAGTGCTCTCTGATTCCTAAACAGAAAGGAAATCTAAAAAGAGATATATGTATAACTGATTCACTTGCTGTACAGCAGAAACTAACACCACTGTAAAACAACTATACTGCATTAAAAATTAATAAAAGAGAGCAACTACTGCTGTTTGGCCCCAGTTGATTATTGCTATGGGCAAATGTTTGTCTGGTATGTCTAGATCTCATTTGTTTTTAAGAAGACAGAAATTCAGATTTTGCTGTGAAATCTCTATTTTTAAAGTGTTGGTAAATAATTAATTTAAAAAAGATGTAGTAAGTGCCAAATTAAACCACATAGCCGGTTTGCAACCTCTGTTTTATTTCATACCTTAAGAGGTAGGAGTGTGTTTGATGTCTAAATATCCCAGCCAATGGGAGAAGGCAGTGGCACCCCACTCCAGTACTCTTGCCTGGCAAATCCCATGGACGGAGGAGCCTGGTAGGCTGCAGTCTATGGGGTCTCTAGGAGTCAGACAGGACTGAGCGACTTAACTTTCACTTTTCACTTTTATGCACTGGAGCAGGAAATGGCAACCAACTCCAGTGTTCTTGCCTGGAGAATCCCAGGGATGGCAGAGCCTGGTGGGCTGCCGTCTGTGGGGTTGCACAGAGTCGGACACGATTGAAGCAACTTAGCAGCAGCAGCAGCAGCAACAGACTTTTGGGCAGCCTCCTCCATCGAGCATATTTCTGTCTGAAGGAAAGGGTCGTGACTGCTTCCTAATTGGATTTCTGGGTCATATCTATAAAAGGTTTGTAGATTTTAAAAAAAATCCTTCTTTGTAGTTGGCTGTTTACCCCAGCTGAATCAGGCATGTGTTCCCTAAGTTTCTTTCCCTCCTTTTGTTGTAATATTCTTAATGATGCATTCTGACTTTTTCACTCTGTTTTTTACACATTTGTCACCACTTCTGCTTTTGGATCATCATGCTGGAAAATCTGAGGCTTACATGGAAGATTGATTTTTAATGCCCCTTGCGTTGTTTTTCGGCTGTAACATTTGCATGCAATTATGACATTTTAAAAATAGGAGACCACGGGGTTTGAAAAAAAGAAACTTCTGGGCAGATGAGCAAATGGAAAGGCCGGCCTTTAATTTTGTTAACATCCCAATTACATCGTGGTAACCCTTATGACGATTTCTGTCCCTTGTAACGCAACACCTGGTTTTTGTTCCGGGGAGAGGGACCAAGCCTGGCTGACTCAACCCTTGCTCCCTCGCCAGATTTGCTTGGAAAGCTCATGTTTTCCACTGGCCAGCAGAGGTCACTGTTTCAAAGTTGTTAGAGGAAAATTATCTGTCGTCCACACCACTTCTTTGTTTGAGGGAGATTGTCTATTCAAAATTTTCTGTATTTTCCTAACATTCTAAAAAAAAAAAAATCAATTTTTAATATGTATTATGTTTAAAAGTGCTGATGGCTTGTGTGGACTTCCGTAGATTATTTTGCTTATAGAGTGCTAATATTTACTGAATACCTAGGAGGTGCTCCACACTCTCTACTCTCTTATCTTTTAACAGCCATCTGTCTTCTGGGGTAGCTGTGATGCTTGCCCCAGAAGGGGAGGCTGAGATGAGGAGAAATGGAGATGGGATCCCATCAAGGAGATGGGATTCAGATGCAAGGAGCTCTTGTCTTCAAAACCAGACTCTTAATTTTCTTGGGATCTGTATTTTTTCTTCAAAGAAGGAATATTTTAGCAGCTTGAAGCACCAGTCATCAAGAACGTATGAAAGAAGTGTGTATTTTTGAAGCAAAGCCTCAGAAATAGTTTGCTGTTTTTCCTTGCAAATGTTCTTCAAGAAGCTAAACTTGGCTTCTTGGTTTTTGAAGATGGGAACTGTGATGTTCTGTCAGCCTTTGCTCCTTCTCCACAGGAAAAACAAATATTAGCAGTACATTGTCTCCAAAAACGTCCCAAGCTTAAGGCTTATTTGGTGAGTAGTTTACCCAAAAGATTTCTAATTTCAATTTATAAGTCTAACGGAAAACTTCGTAACTTTGACGAGAAATAAGCTGTTTGTGAATGAAAAGATAAATCTGTTTTAATGGACTTTTATTTACTCATGTTTTAAAAAACATTAGTAAGTCGTCCGGATTTTCCATAAAGCTGGCGAGTTACGAGGACAGCTGTGTTCATCACTAGATCGTGAGTGGTCATTTTGACCCCCCTCCCCGCCCCTGTTCTCACTGAAGAGGTCACATGAGAACAGTAAGAAGAGGCTTTGGGTCTTCTGCTACAAGGACAGTTAGTTCTGGAGTCAGTCTTACAAACTGGCCCCACGCACTTCTGCCCATCATTCTTATTGCAAAATTTTTAATGTTTTGTAGTTGCTGTTAACTATAATAATAATAATTGCTATTACTATTAGAACAGAAAGCCATATTACCCTTATAGATCTTCTTAATTAACCAATAAGATGGAGCTGCTAAGTTTTGTTGCGGGGAAATATTTAACAAATTTCCACGTGGATGGCAGGTTGCTCAGAGTAGAAACACTGAGGCTCCAGTGGGGGATGTGGACAATGACTGTAAACAAACATCCCGTGGTGGCGAGTATGCAGGGGACAGCAGGCAGTAGACAGCGGGTGGGATTCTACTTTAGGCAGGGTGGAGAGGGGATGCCCTCCTGATAAGGTGATGCTTGGCCAGGGGCTTGAATGAGGTAAGAGAGGTGATGTGTGGATATCTGGGGGAAGAGTTCCTGCAAGCTATGATCCTGGAGACCAGAGCATGGCTGATACGTTAAAGGAATAGCAAAGAGGACCTGGGGGCAGGGTTCAGTGGGTGCGGGCAAGAGTGGGAGCTGAGGTCAGAGACAGAGGAGGGGACCAGATCATGTCAGGGCTGGTAGACAACAAGGACTTCGCTCATGCTCTGTCTGCGTCAAGGGCAGCCACTGAAAAGTCCTGAGCAAAGGAGTAACATGGGCCACTTATGTTTGAAAAAAATTAAATCTGGCTATTCTGAGGAAAACAGACTGAGGGGAGGGGGTGGCAGGTAAGAATGGAAACAGGGAGACTAGTTAGGAGGCTACTGCTGTAAACCAGACGAAAGAGATGCAGTTAAGCCTTGAACAATGGGTTCAAACTTGCGCGGGTCCTTTTTTAAAATTGTTTTTGCTATTTTAAAAAATTTACTGAAGTTGAGTAGATTCACAATGTTGTGTTGATTTCTTCTGTACAGCGAAGTGACTCAGTTATGCATCAGTATATATCTTCTTTTTCATATTCTAACTTTGGAATTCTTGATGATGATCCTCTAGATAATGATGACAGCTCTGAGGAAATGGATGGATGACCTTGCCTTTGAGAATATGGACAGCTGGAGAGGGAGAAAGATCTCAGCCAGCATTTAAGGCTGAATAGAAGATAAAGATATAAGAGGGGGCAGGAGTTGCCAGAGAGGCCGGAGGAAAACTAAGAGAGTGAGTGGATCTTCTTACATGCAGATTGTTTTCAGTAAATCTGTACTATAATACCACAGGATTAGGGGTTGGTCGAATCTGTGGATGTGGAACCATAGACACGGAAAGTAGACTGTGAAGTGTGATGCAGAGTGCTCTGTGCACAGAGGGTGTGGGCCCCTGAGTCCTGTGTTGTTCAAGGGTCACCTGTAGTGATGGGCCCAGAGTGATAGCAGTGAAAGCCACGAAAACCAGACAGGTCTAGGTCTATTATGAAGATAGAGTTGATGAGAATTGCTGGTGGGATGGTTGTGGGGTATGAAAGAAAACAAGTCAGTAATACTGACTCCAAGGCTTTTGGCCTGAGCAGTTGGGTAGACTGAAATTTCTGTTTGCTGAGATGAGAGAGGAATGGGTTGACAGTGGGCTAAGTAAGATGGGCTAGTTGAGTTTGGCTGCATATAACTAAAAAACCCAAAATAATGGTGGTCTACGTAACACAGAAATGTACTCATTTATTTTTTTCACATAAAAGAAGATCCAGAAATAGGCTGTCTTGGGAAGACTTCCTGAGGTTATTGGGGATTCAGGCTCATTCTAGCTCTTTTCTTGGTTAGCCCCAAGGTGTGATCCTCATCCTCATGGTTTCAAATGGCTGCTAAAACTACAGCCATTATATCTGTATTCCAGGCAACAAGAAGGAAGAAGAGAAGTGAGACTGTTGTATCCCCTCCCTTTCAAAGAGGCTTCCTGAAAGTCCACACATTGACCCTTGCATCTCACTGGCTGAAGCATAGTCTGTATCTGGGTGTATCTGGCTGCAACAGAGTCTGGGAAATGTCCTTTAGAGGTTATGTGTAACTTCGCGATAAAACTGGGGTTTTGTTACTGGGGCTCTGAATGAATATTAATATAGAGTGCCAGCAGTCTCTTCTCCAGAGTTTGAAGTTTGATTTTGGAAGAAGCAAGTTCTAATCTGGCATCATCTAGCCGTGTGACTTTGAACTAAGATTTCATCACTAAAGTAAAAGAATTGGACTGAATGATTTTTAACTTCCCTTCTAATTGTAACTTTGCATGAGTCTTTGACTTTGTCACATAGTAAGGTAAGTATAGTTTTCACAAAGAAATAAGACTTAGAAGAAAATATTATGGTAAGAAGATGTCTATCAAATGTCTTAAAGTGATTTTTGTCATTGATTCTTTTAAAACTTATTCACAGATACAGTTCTATTCTTCTATTTTTCAGAATGCTTTCTTCCTATAGATGATTTTAATAGTAGCTCAAAAAGCATATGAATTGCATAATACTCGTGTGCACAGATGAACTTGATATTTACTTTAATAAATTAAATAAAAATATTTATTATAAAAATGTGAATAATCGACTATCTTGTTCCTTACTCCACATATATATTTTTGTTGTAGCCTCATTTGCCAACTTTTGGACCTGTTCGGATAATTTAGTACATGTGTTCAAATCCACACACCACTGATCACCTCTCATACATATATAAAGTCTGTGCCTTCGAGGGTGCTATAGTTTATAACTGGAAATAGGTATATAATAAAGGCTTCCCTCATAACTCAGTTGGTAAAGAATCCATCTGCAGTGCAGGAGACCCTGGTTCGATTCCTGGGTTGAGAAGATCCTCTAGAGAAGGGATAGGCTACCCACTCCAGTATTTTTGGGCTTCCCTTGTGGCTTAGCTGGTAAAGAATCAGCCTGCAATCCGAGAGACCTGGGTTTGATCCCTGGGTTGGGAAGATCCCCTGGAGAAGGGGAAAGACTACCCACTCAAGTATTCTGGCCTGGAGAATAGCCCACGGGGTCGCAAAAAGATGGACACGACTGAGCGACTTTCACTTCACTTTCCCTTCGTGTGATAAGGCGGGCTTCCCGGTGGTGCTAGTGGCAGTGCTCTGACAGTGGCTTTGTGTGCTGGTGGCCCTCTGGGCGGGGAAGCAGGTTATGTGGGTAAGGGGCCGTTTGTGGTGAGCCTTGGGGATCTGAATGGATTCGGGTGGGAGTGGTCAGCCACAAAGGCATTCTGAATGAAAGGAAAATAAAGGTCAGGCAAAGAGAACGTTCCAGTTCAATTGGAAATGAGGTACAGTGGCAGGATGAAAAGACCACTATATTTAGGATCAAGCAGTCCTAGGGCTGAACCCCAAATCTGCCACTTGCTAGTTGAAACCTTGGGCAAGTCACTTAACCTCTTTGGGTCTCATTTTCCTCATCTTTAATAGGAACTACACCACTTTCTTCATAGGTTGTTATCTGCATTTAATTTATATACCTGGTGTGATCTACAGTAATTATCATAAAAGAAGCTTCCGTAAAGTACTCTGGTACCCTACACTTCCATAAATAACAGGCCCCCTCTCCTCAATGGACAGCCCGTACTGTCCCTCACGACTTTTCAAGCTGTCAGTTCTGACTGTCCTAATTAGCATCCTTTGATGCACATTTTATATTGGATGATTCTGTTTCTTATAAATACAGTGATGTGCTGAAAACCAACTTTTTATGGAAAAGCAGTCACATCATGATGAAAGAGGAAAGGGTATAACTTAACGGCCTGTTAATTGTGGCATCTTTGCTTCCAGAAGCCACCCTTAAGGATGACGAATGCCTTGGGCCACCCAGTGAAAGAAAAGTGAAAGTTTGTTGCTCAGTCACGTCTCACTCTTTGCGACCCCATGGACTGTAGCCAGCCAGACTTTTCTGTCTATGGAATTCTCCAGGGAAGAATACTGGAGTGGGTAGCCACTGAATTCTCCAGGGCCACCCAGGGGAAGTTCCAAACTCTAAAACTGCTCTTCTTCCAAACAGTCTCTCCTTTCTCTTCATTCCCATTACCAGGCTTGTCAAATTTCCTTCCTCAGTGATGCTGCATTCCAGCCACCTCGCCCCATCTCCACCAACCCCTGGCTTGTCAGCATCTCTCCTTGGGATTATCTCCTGATTTGTGTTTCACACTTGCTCCTTTCTCAACCCATTTCCACAAAACAACTAGAATATTTTCAGAACAGACCTGGTCATGTCAGTCTCCAACCTAAAGTCCTTCATTGATTTCGCATCCAGCCCTTGCCAGCATTTGAAATGGTTTATTGTTTTATTTTTTAATTTTAATCATTCTAAAGATGTGTATTGGTATCTCAGTGTGCTTATACTTTGAGTTCCCTAGTTCTGAGCATTTTTTCATGATTTACTTTACATCGTCATGTTTTCTTTGGTGAAATATTTGTTCAAATCTTTTGCTCATTTAGAAAATCTGGTTGCTTTCTTTTTATTAAGTTGTAAGAGGTCTTTATTCTGAGTACAAGTCATTTGTTGGATAAATAATTTGCAAAAATTTTCTCCTGGTCTGTGACTTGTCTTTTCATTCTTTTAACAGCCAGTATCTTTTACAGAGTAAAAATTTTAAATATTTGATGAAATCCTATCTAATAAATTTTTATTTTATGGACTGTGCTTTTGACATCATTATCTAATTAGTTTTTTTTCTAGAAGTGATAGCTTTGCATTTTTGTCCATTTGTGGTTAAATTTTGCATAGTGTGTGAAACATAGGTTGAGGTCTATTTTTTTACATATGTATGTGCAGCAGTTCTAGCACTGTTTGTTAAAAGACTACTATATCTTCAGTGAATTGCTTTTGTACCTTTGCAAAAGCATATGGCCATATGTGGGTTCCACAGAATATGAGTATTCTGTTCCATTGACCTATGTATATAATTTTTTTTGCCAATATCATACTGTCTTGATGTAGCATTAGCCTGGTAGGCTACAGTCCATGGGGTCGCAAAGAGTTGGACATGACTGAGTGACTTCACATAGTGAATTTTAGAATCAAATAGTGAGTCCTCAGACTTTGTTCTTCTTTTTCAATTTTTTGGCTATTCTAGTTCCTTTCCAAATAAGTTTTAGAATCAGTTTGTTGATTTCTATTTAAAAATCCTGCTAGGATCTCGATTCAAGTTATGTTGAATCTACAGGTTAAATTGGGGAGAGTTGACATCTTCACAATATTGAATCTTCCAAACCATGAACATAATATACCTCTTTATTTACTTATTTCTTTGACTTCTTTAATCGCTTTCATAGTTTTTAGCAGATTCTGCATGAATATTTGTTAGATTAATATCTAAGTATATAATTTCAGTGCTATTGTAAACAGTATTTTAAATTTTTCATTTCTAATTGTTTAATAAATACCAATGTTTACAAATACAATGGATTTTTATATATTAATCTTATATCCTGCAACCTCAGTGAGCTCATTTATTAGTTCTAGGAGGAATTTGTTTTGGTAGATCCCATGGAATTTATGTAGATAATCAGGTTGCCAGCCAACAGTTTTAATCTTTCCTTTCCAACCTGTATGCCTTTATATATATATATATATATATATTTTTTTTTTTTTCCTTGCCTTACTACACTTGTTAGGACTTCCAGTATGATGTTGAATAGGAATAGTGAAGATGGATATCTTTACTGTGTTTTTGATCTTAGGGGGAAAGCATTCAATCTCTACCACTAAGCGTGATGTTGTGCTATGTGCTAAGTCACTTCAGTTGTGTTCAACTCTTTGTGACTCTGTGGACTGTAGCCCTCTAGGCTCCTCTGTCCATGGGATTCTTCAGGCAAGAATACTGGAGTGGATTCCCATGCCCTCCTCTAGGAGATCTTCCCGACCCAGGGATCAAACCCATGTCTCCTGCACTGGCAGGTGGGTGCCACTAGCACGACCTGGGAAGCCCGAAGTGTAATGTTAGCTATAGGCTTTGTTTTTGCTGATGCGCTTGTCTAGTTAAGGAAGTTTATTTCTATTCCTAGTTTAAGTTGTTTCTTATTTTCTAATCATATGTAAGTTTCTATATAAAACATCACCTTTGGCCCTTTGTGACAATATGGAATATGGAATCCCAATATGGAAATATTGGGATTCTCCAGGTTTTTGTTTGTTTGATTTGGTTTTTAAAATAGCATCTTCGAGTTATAAGATGATTCTAGGGATTCTAGGGACTTCCATGGTGGTCCATTGATTAAGAATCTGTCTTGCAATGCAGGGGACATGGATTTGATCCCTGGTCGGGGAACTAAGATTCCACATGCCTTGGGGAAACTAAGCCCATGAACCACAACAAGACAAGCTACAAAACAAAGCTGTTCCCAAAACTAGAAAAGCCCATGCACAACAACGGGAAGTCCATGTGCCACAGTGAAGTGCCTGTACCCTGCAGTCAAGACCCAGCACAGTTAAAGTGGGGCTTCCACTGTGGCTCAGCTGGTAAAGAATCTGCCTGCAATGCGGGAGACCTGGGTTTGATCCCTAGGTTGGGAAGATCCCCTGGAGAAGGGAACGGCTACCCACTCCAGTGTTCTTGTATTCTGGCCTGGAGAATTCCATGGCCTGTATAGTCCATGGGGTTGCTAAGAGTTGGACACGACTGAGAGACTTTTACTTCACTTCACCATCACAATTAAAAACAAGAAAAAGGACAGATTCTAGAAATGGTAGGAGAGGTTGAGAATTTCATTAATCATCATCATTACCTCTCATTTTCCAATTGGTTTTATCTTTTTCCACCTCATTTGGTTTTCACAGTAGCCTTGGTGGCTCAGGTACTGTTACCTTTGTTTGACAGGTGTAGTATTGAGGAACCAGGGATGATGACTTGCTTGTGTCCCTCGGCTTGGTAACACCAGAGCCACAACCATTATAGGAGCCCTTCTATGGACCGCTCCTAATGAGAGTCTTGAAATGCGGTGAAAAGTCCAGGCTTTGGACACAGGCAGACAATCTTTTAAATTTAACTAAACTAAACATTTTTATTGCAGTGAAATTCATATAACATAAAACTAGCCATTTAGAACGATCCAGTGACATTTAGTACAGTCACAGTGCTGTGCGACCACCACCTCTACCTGGTGCCAACAGTTTCGTTACCTTGAAAGGAAACCTGTACCCATTAAGCAGATACTACTCATTGGTCCCTCCCCTTAGCCTCTGTCAACCACTACTCTGCCTTCTGTCTCTATGAATTTACCTATCCTGGTTATTTCATAAAAGTGGCCTCATACAATACATGGCCTTTTGTGTCTGGCTTCTTTCACTTAGCATAATGATTTTGAGGTTTATCCACGCTATAGTATGTGTTAGTATTTCATCCTTTATATATAAATATAATATTTTCCCCCACAATTTGTTTATACATTCATCTACTGATGAACAGTTGGCTTGTTTTCACAATAATTTTCTTTTGGGCATATACCTAGAAGTAGAATTTCTGGGTCATATAGTAATTTCCATGTTTAATTTTTTGAGGAATTGTCAAACTGTTTTCCACAGTGGCTAATTTGTGAGTGCTCTACTTTCTCACATCCTTGCCAATGCTTGTTATTTTCCGTTCTTTTTTTTTCTTAACTTTAAAAATTATAGTTATCCTAATAGATGTAAAGTGATATCTCATTGTGGTTTTGATTTGCATTTCCCTAATGACTAACTGTTGCTTCCCTGGTTGCTCAGCGGTAAAGAATTCGCCTCATCTCAATTCAGGAGACACAGGTTTGTTCCCTGTGTCGGGAGTTCCCCCAGAGGAAAGTGAAAGTGAGGTCACTTAGTTGTGTCCAATTCTTTGCGGTCCCAAGGACTATAACCTATCAGGCTCCTCTGATCATGGGATTTTCCAGGCAAGAATGCTGGAGTGGGTTGCCATTTCCTTCTAGAAGGAAGATCTGCAGGGGATCTTCCTGACCCAGGGATCAAACTCAGGTCTCCTGCATTGCAGGCAGATGCTTTACCATCTGAGCCACCAGGGAAGGGCATGGCAACCCACTCCAGTATTCCTGCCTGGAGAATCACATGGTCATAGGAGCCTGGCAGGCAACAGTCTACAGGGTTGCAAGGAGTCGGACACAACTGAAGCGACTGAGCGCACATACACGCAATAACTAACAATATTGAGCATCTTTTCATGTGTGTACTTATTGGTCATCTATATATCTTCTTTGGAGAGAAGATATATAGATGATCTTATATATATATATATATATATATATATATATATATATATATATATATATATGTAAGATATATAGATGATCAGCATGTCCTTTGCCCATTTTTTGGACTGGGTTGTTTTTGTTGTTGACTTGTAGGAGTTCTTTACATATTCTGGATACTAGACTCTTATCAGTAGTATGATTTGCAAATATTTTTCTCCCATTCTAAAAGTTGTCTTTTGACTAGCTTCATAATGTTCTTTGATACACAAAAGTTTTTAATTTTGTTGAAGTCCAATTTATCTATTTTTTCTTTTGTTGTTTGTGTTTTTGGTTTAACACCTAAGAATCCACTGCCAAATCCAAGGTCACAAAGATTACCCCAATGTTTTCTTCTAAGTCTTTTATGGTTTTAGCTCTTATATTTAGGATGTTGATCCATTTTAAGTCACTTTTGGTATATGGTTTGAGATAGGAATCCAGCTTCATTCTTTGGCATGTAGATATCCAGTTATGTAGCACCATTCGTTAAAGAGATTATTCTTTTCTCAATGAGTGGTCTTGGCATTCATGTACAAAGTCATTGGCCATAGATATATGGGAGGCAGACACTTTTGACTGAGAACTTTGGCAAGTCACTTAATTTTGAGCTTTTATTTTTCACCTATAAAAGATGAAGGATATTCTCCTTTTCTGAGTCACCAGGATTGAATGGATTATGTATGGAGACTGTCAGCCATAGTACCTGGCACACAGTAGTTTCCCCAGTAAATGTTAATTCTTTCCTTGCTGCAAGAACTAGAGTCAGGGTAAGCAGTGTAACAGCAATCACCTCTATTCCTTATCCTTCCTCCTGTCTCCAGGACACAGGAGACCCTAGACATAGAACTCTCTATTTTTGCTGAGTATATGCTTATACCCCTTGGATAAACATGCTGAGGGGGGAGGTCACAGTAGGGTGAAGAAGCACTTAGCTAGAAATGAAGGTAAGTAAAGGAAGTAGTCGTCATTCTTTAATAATTCAATCAACATGCTGACTTTGCCTGAATCTGTTTTAGGTTCTGGAGTTACAAAGGCCGAAGAGGTTTACAAAGCTCTCAGTCTAGAGGGAGAGACTGATGGGTTATTATAAAGCAGCATAACAAGTTCTAAGATAGAATGAAGCAGAGATTGCTATGAGAATGTGCAAGAAGAAAATAATTTTAGCTAGAGGATTCAAGGAAGTCTTCTGCAGAAAAGTGACACTTGACCTGAGTATTAAATGACTCACGGGAAGGAGTATGAAGGTGGGCCAAAAGGAAAGTGTTAGCATAGGAAGCACCATATACAAAGCTGTGAAGGCATGACGTACGTCCTGTGTTCTAGGAGATGCAAAATATTCTAAGGTGTTTGAAATACGGGAGAGAGTTAAGAGGTGCTGTGAGAAAATGGTTTGACTTTGTTTAGATGGCCACTGGGAGCTGTTAATGAGGCTTAAACAGGGAAGTGACATGGTCAGATGTATATTTTAGAGATTTACAGGGAGACCAGTATGTGGAAAATGAATGACTGGGAAGAAGATAAGGCTAGAGGCAGGAAGAAGAGTTGGTAAGAGATGTATCAGTGAGGAAGAAGGATGGAGAGGAGGTGGGCTGTTAGGTGTAATCATGGCAGATCAGATATGGGAGTGTGGGAGAGGAGGAGGGAACAAAATCAGAGAAGAAAAAATAATGTTTGTTTTGGCAGATGGATACAGAAGGAATTACCTAGTAGACAGTCTGTGTGTTGAGCAGGAACATTGGCCCTGTAAAAAAGCACACATTGTTGCCTGGCCTGCAAAAGGGAGAAGTGAATTTTATTTGTTTTGCTCTTGACAATTAAAATATTAACAAATATTATTTTCAAACTAAAAGTATAAAGAAAAACATTAAAATCTGTAATCCTACTACTCTTAAATAACCCCTGTTGAAAGGGAGAGAGGAGAATATATATTGTTAGAAAAAATGAACAGTTCAGAGAAGTGTAAAATGTAAAGTACAGGCTTCCCACCACACCCCACCCCAGCCCAGCCCACCCCACCCCCCAGTCCTCCATTCCCGTAACCCCTGTTAACACTTTCTTGTATTTCCTTCTAGGAAAGAAAAACCAAGCATATACCCCCTGGATTCAGTATATCCCCAAAGAGGTCCTGCCACATACTACATTTAAGTGGTCTGTTCTATTGAGTAGATTAACCTTCTCATTACTTTGCCAGACTTCACATCTGTCCTGGTGGGGTGGAGCTGTGAATTCACTGAGGGACAGGCAGGATCTCTATGTCCCCAGCTCAGGCATGGAAACTGGATCAGCAGTAGGTGCTCAGCAAAGAATCACTAAATGAATTGTTGCTGCATCTTGGAAATCTGAAGTCTTTGCCTGCAGTGCCAGTTGGTTAAGTGACTTCAGCAAATATTTTCTGAGTTCCGACTAAGTGTGCAGTGTTCTGTGTGTGTGTCTGTGGTAAGGAGAGAAGCAAAGGACTCAGTTCCTGGTTCCTGGCCTCACCAAAGGGCAGAACGGGAAAGGCCGGGAATCTTTTTCCAACCCTCCAGCTTTTCGAGGGAGAAACTGAGGTCCAGAATGAGATTCTGATTTACTAAAAGCCACATGGCCTGTGGGTGCCAAAGCTGGCCCTGGCACTTCAGAAGAGTGAGGGAATGGGGAAGGAGCATCTGGTGGTGTGTTGGAGGGCTTGGTGAGCTACTCTGACTCCTTTCTACCCCTTTCTCTCTTGCCATAAAAGTAGCAGAAACCCCCAACTCCAAATCCCTGGATAGAGGCAAAACCTTTGGGGTGCCCTATGCAGCCCATGGCCCTTGGACTGTGCGCGATGGGCGGGGCTGGCTGACGTACTGTGTCTACGAGAGACCTCATGGCTGGCACAGGAGAAAGAGTGCTGGAATGGGAGTCAGGAAGCCTGGGTTCCAGAGCCAGTTCTGCCACACCCCACCATACTGCTATGGGCCAGTCACATCTCTCCTCTGAATGTGGAGGTGGGCCTAACAAAATTTCCAAGGTCCTTCTTGCCATTATTGCTAATTGTAAGATGCTATATTTAATCAATGACAGGAAATCAGATTTTAGAATTCGGTAATTCTAATGTTCTGGTTTTCTAAGAATTCAGGGATGCTGTTTGAGGTCTCTTACCCTGTGTAGAATCCTATGTTGTGAGACCTGATCTGGGTGTGTAGTCGGAAGGGGCTCGATAAACATTTTTAAATTTGAGACCAAGGCCAAAGAGACTAGACAGACACCTTTCTTCAAAGAGTGAAGAGCCAGGCAGGGTTCTTGAAGTGGGTCCAGATCACCAACAAACAATGAGGAGTGAGGCAAGCAGACATGAAATATAGACACCATCTCAGAGGCCTGGCTAGAGCCTCCGGTGAACTTAGATAGACCTGACACGGGGAATTAACCCCACTTTACCCAGGGGGAAACTGAGGTTCGGAGATGGGAACTGAGCCACTGCTTCCAGTTGCCCAGAGGTCTTGTTCTTCCTCTACTTTCTACACTCTGGGCAGGACTTGCTGCGACACTGCTGTCTGTGAGGGAAGCAGGCCTTCAGGGGAACCAGGTCCCAGGTCCTAATGGACTACATGGACGGTAGCCCACCAGGCTCTTCTGTCTGTGGAATTCTCCAGCCCAGGATCTCCTGGGGGCTCGCTAAAAATCGAGGTTCAGGGACCCTGCTCCCAGACAGATTCACAGATTCACTTGGGGGTATTTTCTAGTTGGGATCCGGATATCTATTTTTAGACTTTGGAAGGAGACACTCTAGTCTGGTTTCTTTTAGGTGAAAAACACCACAGAAACAGAAACTTAAGAAAAGTAGTCTGAAAGTCCTGGATTGGGGTCCCAACTTCGCTGCTGACCCGCTGAGAAATCTGTGGGAGCAGGTTGTATTCTGCAAGGAAACTTTGAAAGCACTTTTACTTGCACTGCCTCCACGTTAGCAGGCTTGGCGGGTCCCATTTGACCAGGAGAAAACTGACGCTGGAAGAGGGACGAAGGGTCTTGTCTCAGCCTCGGAGAGGCGAAGAGACAGGTTGATTCGGCTCTCCTGATACGGAGTGCCTCTCGCCCCACTGGCCGGCCCAGCCCCGACTACAGAGCCCAGGCTTTGCAGCCCGGGGCGCCGCCCGGCGGGCTATCCCTGATAGGCAGCGGGCGGAGCGGGGCCCGAGCAGCACCCAGCGCCACCGGCCGCCGCCTGTCAAACCCTCCGGCGTGCCTCGCGCGCGGCTGGCCCTGGCCCGCAGCCGCGGAGGCCCCGCCCTCGCTCCGCGATTGGCCTCGGCGGGGCGGCCGCAGCGAGTTAGTGGCTGGAGAGGCTGTCAGGCAGGCTGAGGCCCCGCCCCCGCCTCCGGGATGCCGCCCCGCTGGAAGCTGCGGCCGCTGGGGCTGCCGCGCCAGTGGAGGCGCGCCGAGCCGTGCGCCCCGCGAGCGAGCTGCAGCAGCCGCCGCGAGGTGAGTGGGGGCGAGGTGAGAGGGGGTGCGGCCCGCGGCCCGGGAAGGGGGAGGGCGCCCGGCCGACGGCCAAGGCTGGTGTCCCAGGATGGTGAATTGGGGAGTTTGGGGATCGCGCGGGGAGCACGAGGGGAAGGGAGAGTTTGGGGCCCCGGGTCCGTTTTCCAGGAGGGATGATGGAAGGCCCAAGGCTCTGTGGAGGGGCACCCAGCGCTCGCGCGTGGTGACCGTGAGACTGCAGCTACTAGTGTTTCTGAGAGTCTGAGCTGGTGAGTGAAAGTAGAATGTATGGCACGTCTTGTCCCCGAGTGTGCATTTGCGGGGTGTGTTTGGTGTGCGTGGGAGCGGGAGTGCACGGGCTGTCGACTTTTTGCAGGTTTGCACGCGCGATCGGTTGGTTTTCTCCGCTGCGCGTGGGAGTGTGCGTCTCGGTGCGTGTATGGGTTCACGTTGCGGGAGTGAGCACACATCCGCCGACTCCCTTTTCGCAGCTTGTGTGGTGGTGGTATCTCAGAGGGTCTGCCCACGGGCCTGCGGGTGCGTAGTCGGCTGTCCCTGCGCTCAGCCGGATCCCAGAGCGCCCACGAGGCGAGGTGTGCAGCCCGTGACCCATTCCGAGTAGTCTCCGCGGCTTTGCCAGTACCCTGCTCCGGGAATCTCTGCCGTCAGCTCCGTGTCCCACTGGGTGACGCGCACAGGCGCTCTCCCTTCTCCAGGCCTCAGTTTCCCCTTCGTCCAAAGAGGACTGGATGGGGGCAGATTGGGTAGCTGGGCCTTCCGCGAGTCGGGGAAGGACATGCTAGATGTTCCTGCGCCCTGGAGGGGACTTTTCCGTGGATCAGGTAGGTTTGTCACGTTAGGGTGAGTGTGGTGGCGCTAAGGAGGAATAAACGGAGGGATGGTGACCTGCTCAAACATCGCCCCCTGGACCAGAAGGGGATCGCTCCGCTCATTCTGACGCGCCTGTGCTTTCTCCCCTCCGCAGAAGCCCGGCGAGACCCCCAGCGGTGCGCCCCGCCCCGGCGCCATGCACTGCGAAGTGGCCGAGGCGCACTCAGACAAGAGGCCGAAGGAGGCCCCCGGCGCTCCAGGTCCCGGCCGGGGGCCCGCTGGCCTCGGCCCGCACATGGCCTTCAGGGTCACCGTGAGCGGCGGGGGCTGCGGGGAGGGGGGTCCGCGTGACTTGCTGCCCCGGCCTCCCGCGCCACCGCGCGCCCACGACCTCCTCCGGCCCCGGAGTCCCCGAGACTACGGTCCGTCCAAGGCCTCCGCCACTGCCGCCGGGAAGGGTAAGTATGGCCCCGCCGACGTGCCTGGCCACGGGCGTGGAGAGATTTGGGTAGTCTGATTCCACGGCAGGCCTTTGTAGGAATCTTCCCAAGCACTTGGTAGAACTTTCTCCAAAGTTCATCAGTTTTCTCTCAAGTTGTTTGGGACTCGCTTGTCATTCTGAAACGGTGACTGTTTAGGAAGCACCTAATTTAAACTCAGTAAGCCTATTTGTGGGGGAGATGTGTGTTTAGAAAGCTCAGATTACATAATTTTGCTTCTGTATGTTTCTGATAAAAGTTGTGTGAAATTTGTCAAAACCTTATTATAAATTAGGATGAGTAGCAACTCGAGTATGTCTGTCTCTGAACCTGCTAACGGCATACTTTGAAGTATTCCAGTCTTCCTCAGTAACAAAAACCAGAAGCCTTCAGCCAGCCCCCTCTCCCCTTTTTGGGACCTCAGTTTCCCGATCTGTCAAGTAAGGAATTAATTATACCAGATGATTTCTGGATTCCTGATGGAAAATTTTATGAATCTGTAGTCTAGCCTGAGTGAAGTCCTGACTTTAACAATGGCTGTTATGTACTTGATGCTTCAAAAGCATAGTCTTTGGTCAAAAGTTAGTCTGTAATACCTGTCCTCTACCCAGTGAGGCTGGTGGGTATAAGGTGCAGGCTCCAGTATAATTAATGGGTCAAAGTCAGTGATGAGGCTGGATTCTCATGAGCATGTTCTTCTCATCACAGTTAATTATTATTGAGCCATTATTTATAAGTTTCACACTGACAGATAATTAACCAGAAATTGGGGAAATTGTTGAGGCACTGTATCTTTCCCCTCATCTACTTTTTTCCCCTGGGAAAAAGCAAAGCTTTGGTTTTTTATTATTTCATTGTTTGGGACCTCTTGGTTCTATTTCCAGCTAATTCTTAAGGAAGAAAAAAAGTTTGTTTAATGGCTTTATAGGCATCATCACTTTAGCATCAATTGGCAACTTAGAAATGGTAGGGTGGCTTACTTTTAGGGATGAGAGTGCCTTTAGGGTAAAAAAAAAAAAACTCTCTAATTCAAAGACTGGTAAAGTGAAATAAACATAAATACTTTTTGCTTTTTAATGAAAATACCTGACTTTGTAGGAGAGCACTATTTCTTGGCTGTTGTTTTAAATTCAGTCTCTTCTCCAAGAGATAGAGGTCATTTGTAAAGGATATAGAGGAAAATGCTTTAGCGTATTACTGTTGGAATACGCACATGAGATTCCCTTTTACTAGGAAGAGAGGAAGGCTGTGCAGCAAGACATGAGTAATATTTGCAGCCCAGAGCTCCCTCACTTGCCCCCCTCCTGTAGACAATCCTCCCTTAAATAGATACCCTCTTGCAACATTTTGTGTTTAAAAAAAAATAGCTGTCAACTGAAGATCTCAGTTCTCTGCAGACCTAATAAATTGCTCTCCCAAACATAGCCTTTGTTCCAAGCCCTGGTTAGAGACCTTTCATGTGGATGCTTTCGTTGTGTGCAACTTTCTGACATCCAAAGCTGTGGTTAGAGACCTTTCATGTGTATGCATTAGTTATGTACAATCTTCTGACGTCCATTCTCCTAAACCCCAATTATTTTTATCCACATGCCCCCAGTGTCTAAAATACGAGATCTTTTTTGTGTTTGGAAAGGGCAGAGGAGGGTAAAAGAATGGGAGGAAGCACCTCTTTCTTTGTACCTTAAGATGGTTGTACTGATTAAGCTTTTTGTAAGAGGCTTCTGTTTTCTTCACAGCTTCCAGTGAGGCTGGTGGGGGTCAGATTTGTCATACCCATTTAAGATGAGGAAACTGAGGCCTGCTGGGTGGGGGTCTCTGGCCAGCCCATAGCTTATGGACCTAGGCTTGAAGAGGCTTCTGACTCGGCTTCTGTCTTTCTAGGCAATTTTTTCCCCTGTAGTCAAGCTATATAGTGGCCTGAGAGAAAATCAGAGCTGCGCAGCCTGCTCAAACAGGCCATAAAAGAAACCTTCTTGCTGCCCCTGTTCCCACCCAGATACTCCCTAGACCTCATAACCCTTTGAATATTTGGTGTCTAGCTCCAAGTCTCAGGCTTACTGGAAACAGAAGACAAGAATACCAACTGAAAAATATTTATTGACCGTGCTGGAAATTTTAAGACCCTGCCACCTAGGATCCGTGGGACTGGGGGAAGTTATTTCCTTCTCTGAGCCTTAGTTTCCTCATTTGTAAATCTACCGTGAGACAGAAAAACTGAGGAGAGTATTAGTGATATAAGGTGTCAAAGGGCCACCTCAGTGCCTGGTTATTTTGGAGACGGCTCTTGTGATGTGTTTAACGTTCTCAACCGCTGGTTTTTCATTTGCACGAGAGGTAATAATGCTTCCTTCCCAAGGGAAAATGAAACAGTTGTAAGAATATAAACTAAAAAGGAAGAAGGGTTCGCGTTTATTAATTCGTGTAGGGCACTGTTATAGTCAGCTCTATTTGAGACAAAGAGGGTAGGGCGAGGAGGGAGAAAGGTTTGATTTTTTTTAAATTGTTGACTTTCACGACTTTTAACTGGTGTCCTAGCCAGAGAAGCTGAGAGGAGCCAAGCTTCAGGTCTTTTGTGGCCAGTGCTTCCCCGGTGACCGGAGAGACGACAGTATTGCTTGGTTTGGAATCAGGTTTCAGATGCTCTGCCTTCTTGTTTCTCGGACAGACCCTAAACTGAGGCGGAGCGTGAGCTCTCGAACCCAGCAGCTTATCCTTAAATGTCAGGGTCCTCTGCATTTCCAGATCTGGAGTCAGGAGGCACTGGGGATGGTGCAACGTCATGGACTAACATTGTCATCATTTACAATAAGAATCATGATCTGTTTATGGCAGAGTCCCGTTTATCCAGATTCCAAACAGCTGAAAAGGCCAAATTACCAGATGCTGCGCTTTTTCTTTCTTTTTATTAAACACCCAACACTCTGCTTGTGGAAGTTCTGACAAGGAAAGAAGGTAAACATCTGGACTTTATGGAGGCGGTCAGCTCTGTGGCGCTGACTCGGTGAAGCTTGCTCTCTGTGCACAAGGCTTTACAGTTTTCAGCTTGTGTCCTGCACACGTTCTTTCATCAGCCTTCATGCCAGCTGAGCCCTGCCTACCTCGTGGGCTGTTCTGAGGGGACAGATGTAAAAGCTCTTTGCAGTTTGTATCTGCAGGCAGATTCTGGCTCTTACTACTGTGGTTCCCATTTTATTGATGAAGACATTCAGCTTCAAGGATGTGCTTAAGGCTACAGACAGTAAGTGGCAGTTTCTAAGGCTTCCCATTTCACAACTAGTGCCTTATATGTGTGTGTGTTGGTGGCTGAGAGCTGGCGTTCATGACGGCTTCCCAAGCGTTCCCAGAGAATTTAAACTATTTTTGCTGTTGGTATTTCTTCTGTCTCGAATCTTCGGAATTTGGTAACGAGTATCTGTGCCATCGTTAGAAAACTTCTTAGTTTACCAAATGATTCTGTCTGACCAGAATTGCTGCTCTCAGACCAAACCAGATAATTCTCAGCAACTCAATGGACCCTTTTCACTGTGTGATGAGACTGGACACATCCTAGCAAATAAAAAGGAGGCTGATGATCATGACAAATGTGGACCCTGCCGTTGTTAACAGCGATCATACTGTGGCTAAAAATTCCCAAAGCAGTCAATCTTGTAACTTAAAGAAAAAGTATATGTATTTTTTCTTTAAAAATGAAAACAAAGAAGGACTGCAGTTGTAGGTTGTGAGCAGGCGCATTAGGGACTGGAGGTGGAGAGTAAGACATGACGGTTTTGGTTGGCATTACCTTGTAGAGTTTCTTCATTTGAATCAGAAGCCACTGTGATGTTCTGGGGAGATTTTGGAGAGGCCAGCACATCCATAATAGAAAGGTATGAGTTATTTTGAAAGCATTTACCCCCTCCGGCTCTAGTGGGCAATTTGCTTGCATTTCATCCATTTTAAAGTGCTGGTCCTGTGATCCGGAAATAATCAGATCCAAATTTCTTCAGTGCTTGAGGTTTCAAATAAGGGGGAGAAAAACCTGCTGGCCAAATGTCAGGCTCAGTGAGACAAAGAGAAACATGTATGTGTGTGGGTACACAAATAAGGTAGGAGCATGTTGCGTCTACAGTCATAAGAATTATGTATCCGACAAATCTTTTATAGACATGTAGCGGAAATACAATTCCCAAAGATTCCCAAAGAATCTTGGGTGGCTAGAATTTCTCTTCCCTTTTTGCCTCCCAAGCTCTGTAGAAGCTGCTAAGACCCGGCGTGCAAAATGGAAAGGGAACCAGCACGTGAGATCGTAACTTACCTAGGCTTCCTTATTGCGGACTTGTTTACCTGTAGTGCTAGGCTGGGCTGAGGTCTCGGGACTGTCTTAGCTGCGGAATTATATCCATAGGCTGTGTTGCTCCACCTCTGATTAAAAAACATGTTTCTTTATACACCATGGTTTTCCTTCACACATCTCCTCCTTCAGAAAAAAACCAAAACTCACCCCATCTTTAAGTTCTTCATCTCCCTGCGTTACAGTTGCGTGAGAAGCTAAGTGAGCCAGCACGCTTATTTTTACAGTGCGTTAAAATCCCATTACAGGCATAAGTGCACAATGAATCATTTAAAAAAATATATTCTTATGTTCTTTGTTCTGAATGTTGCATAATTATCATCATTTTCTTCGGTTTTATTTTGTGGAGTTTGGCAAACATCCTAGAAAAGGGGAGAAACTAAAGTTTGGAATGGGGTTTTCCATCCTTTTTTGGATAGGAATAGGAAAAAAAAAAAACCAAACAAATAAATACCAACTTTATTTGTAAATGGACCAGTCACTAACTGGGACTTTTGCATAGGGAAGATAATTTCCCTTCTTTCTCTCAATTTTCCTAGAAAAGAATTCTCTGTTTTGAAGCTGATATGGTTGTACTTCAACAACTTCACCTTATATCTATGATTATATTCAAAGTTAAATTAGACTGTGTGGTTTGCTAATTTTTTTTCCTAATACAGATTTTAGTTGCAGTTAATTTGGACCTGGAGACTTGTGTTGTTTCTTCTGGTAGGGGGTAGTTTATTTTTTGTGTTTAAAGAAACAAAGACATTCAGTTCAAGGGGGAGAAGAAATGAAACAAATTCTGCCCTGGGCTTTGAAAAATTCAACTGCAACATGCAGAAAGCCCAGCTGTGATACTAGGGCCAGGAAAAAAGAGCAAACTCCTGAAATATTTGTGCTGCTCGCCTTCCCTGTGCTAATGATTCTAGCAGTTTAAAAACGGACTTCTTGTTTATCAACAGCCGCTGCCCGACTTAATAGTTTACAATGAAAAAAAAAAAATGCTTTCAGCATTAGAAGCAAAGTCCGGGACTGATAGCTGAGTTACTGAGTTAAGGGAAGCAGAAAGAGTGGAATAGGGGGGAAGTTTTGTGGCTGCTTTGGTGTCCAAAGCCTTATAAGAAACTGAAAGAAAACAGAGGCCTGGGATGGGATGGGGTGGAAAAAATACAACCCTGACCCAGTGGTCTTTTAGTTTAAAGTCACTTGAAGCATCTGTTTTCTTCTTTTCTCCGTCGTCCCCTTAACTCTAAAGGGTTATTCCTTCAGAAGGTTTCCGGTGGGTCGAGGCGGATTGTGTTAGCATTACGAGCTGTGTTTTTAAAGTCAGCATTTGAGTCAGATGCACTGAGAGGAGCCTTCAGTCCATTCACTGAATAATGCATTTCCTGTATGGCCTGAATTTTTTTGGTGGTTATGGTTAGCCCTGTCTGGAGCAAACACACACACCATTGTACAGACTCAATGCATGTGGGCCCAGCCCTTGGCTCTAAGCCTCGGTTTCCCCATCTGTAAAATGGGAAGCACTTGGTTGGGATGACCTGTAGTCCCTTCCTGCTCCGTTGCTCAAGGATTCCTTGTGAACTCAGCTGGGGCAGTTCGGAAGGATATAGAGTACAGAAAAAGGTCTGGTTCTCAACTTGACCTCTTCTTGGAACTCTTGACTCCTGAAGCTGACCACAGAAGGAACCAGAAGAAGAAGAGATGTCAACTAACCTTTACTGAGCACCTACTCTGTGCCAGGTCAAGCAGTTCATAGCTGTCATTGCATTTAATAAAGCCCAATAACCCTATGAGAAAAGGAGGCATTATTCTGAATTTACAGATCAGGGAAATGAGGCTTGGAAAAGTTGAGCAATTTGTCTAAACAGTGAGCTCCATATTTAATTTGCAGTGACTCACTGTACAGAAAGTAGATAGCAGAGCCTGGGATTTGAACCCAGCTCTGTCTGACAGCGAAGCCGGTGCTCTCCTTCTGAAGCAGGGATCCTCAGCCTCTGGGATCTAACACCTGATGATCTGAGGTGGAGCTGATGTAATAATAGAAATAATGTGCACAATAAATGTGATGCGCTTGAATCATCGCCAGACCACCCTGCGTTTCTCCTGGTCCGTGGAAAAATCGTCTTCCACGAGACAGGTCCCTGGCACCAAAAAGGTAGGGGACTGCTACTCTAGAGCACAGAGCTCTCAGCTACAGCTTTTAAAACCCATGCAGCAGCTAAGAGTCGTGGTGGCTCTAGCGTGTGTCTCCGAACCCTGGGGGACAGCAGTGGAAGGCCACAGGCAGGTACAGACAACCAGTCCCTTGGGCAGACTGCAGTCTCAGCTCACAGGCTGAGGTGTGACTTTAAGGGGAGACTCTGCCTCCACTGGGGCTCTCCCCACTACTCTCGGTTGCAGAAATGGGGAAAGGACAGTGGTTCCCAGTTGTGACATGGGGGTCCTCAGGCAAGGAGCCTGAGACTGGAGGCCCAGGAGGCAGACCCCTCTCAGAAGCAGCATACACACACCCCACTGGTTACTGCAGGTTCAAGTCCCCATTTGAGCCTGTCATACTGTGCGTGGGAGCTCTGTTGCCCAGGCCCTGGCTGTGATCCCCCTTCTGCTGGTTGCGAAGACTTCTGTTTGAAGAGAATTCCTCATGATCCCACTACACTTGGTGTGTAGAATGCATGCTTCACTGGGCATGATGGCTGGAGATCTATTAACTAATTATTTCTTATTAAACGCCTGGTGGGATGAAGAAAGGCTTGTGGGGGAGAGCAAGCCAGGGATCAGAGTGAACTAGAGTTTGTGGGAAATGGGTCTTTTGTGTCAAATGATGAATGAGTCAAATGCTCCTCTCTGGAAGGAGGAGGTCCCACTGCTGGCTTGGGTCTGTGGCCTTGCACGGGGGTGTGTATGTGTTTGTGAGAACGTATGTGAACGTGGACGTTCTCAAGGGGTCATATTTTTTCTGAAGTGGAAATTGTAGGAGGCTTTCGGCTTGCCCAAAGGTCCTTTGCCTTTAGATGTTGACCCCGCGTGTGAAAGCGAGAGCCAGAAGACGTGTCAAGGATGGCCTGGTTGCCTGTGGCTCAGCCTCTTCCTATTTATGTCTTTTTTAGCAACCGGATTACTCTCTTAGATGTTGTTGCTTTTGTTTTTAAGTAACAGGTTTGATGGCAAAGCTTTAGCAAGAAACCAGGGAGTATTATAAACTCGGCTTTAAAAACACAGATCCCATTTGCTGTTTTAAGCTCTCCGGAGGGTTGGAGATTGGGTTTATTTTGGAACGTTGTTGGACTATATGAATTACTTCTCTGAGGCTTGGGTATTTAATACCTAATAGAAGTTTGTATAAGAGTTGATGATGTATTTTGCCGACTTTCCAACCCTGTAAATAAATTACACGTGCCGGCAGAGGCTGCCAGGATCCACTGTGTCAATTGAAGCTTAATTTTTATCCCAAACCACTTAATACTTTTGTCCTAGTGAGTAGAGAAAGTTCCCCGGGGTTTTGCCCAGCAGCGGGCCCGTTCCAAGACATAGACGGCTTCACCAGCCTGTGAATAGGGCTCTGTGGATTCACCGATCTTGACACAGTTTTCAGTGGTTAAGTAGCTTCAACCCTCTCAAGTCCAACCCTCCAGGCAGAGAATGATAATATAATTTTAAGTGTATCGTAAAAATGAAACCCAATCGCTTCCACTCCCCAAACCTGTCTCGCTCCCCTTCTCTCTGGAGAAAACGGCTGTAATTGTGTGTTTAATCTCAAGACCGCCCGTGCATTTTATCTTATTTGAGTGCAAAGCCCAGGTAATAACGTTGGCATTTCCAACGCGAAACAAAATAGGGTTTCTAATTTGGAGACACTATTAAATATTTCATGCTTCAACCAAACTCAATTCTTTTTTCCTATAATAAGTTTAAATATTAATTCTCTGGAATGTCAGATGCCTAAAGCTAGGCATTTAGTGATCTGCAGTTTCAAGTATCTCGAAGAAGGTTTATGAAACAGGATATTTCACTGGGAGGGATGAGTAGTGTGTTTCAGAGATATCTGAATTCAAGGCAGCGTCTTCTGATTTACTTTTTAAAGGGAAAAGGTCATAAAATAAGTTGCTTTATGTGCTGAAGGATTAAGTGGCTTAGGCTGAAATAACAGCAGAGACTTTACTGTTTTTCCCCCGTTATATTTTAACAATGCTTTTTGGGGGGAGGGGGTGGGTCATTTTCCCGCCTGCTTGTCTCCTCCCCCTCCCAACCAGATGGCTTTAATTCTAACCAAATCCCACGCTGAGGCCAAATGATTGATCAAACAGTCATTTGTACTTACGTAGCTCTCTTTGTGAGAATGTCTCTGCATTGGGGCTTTTGGCTGGGCTCAGCTCATCTTTGGGACTTCAGATGGTTGATTTCTAGCCTGGAGAGGTGGAGGTATAGGTGTGGGTGGAGGGCAAAATTCCCAGACCTTCAATCCCCAAAGAGTTCCTTGCTTAAAGCCTTCTTGTTACTTCCCATCCCTGACAGCAGGGTATCCCAAGTTTTCTAAACATAGGGACAAAAATCTATCCCCTATGATAGCTGTTATATTTTTTATCTACTGGTGGAAAAGATACCTGGAGGTTACTAGTTTTAAGGGCTATTTTAAAGAGATTTGTATTTTATCAACCACTCACATATCTGTAGTGATATCGGTTTGTTCTAGAGATAGTCTTTGGCACATGCTTTCACGCTCTTCCCTGAAATTATATCTTGGCTTGTAGATTAAGTAAGTAAGTAAAGTCGCTCAGTCATGTCCGACTCTTTGCGACCCCACAGACTGCAGACTACCAGGCTCCTCAGTCCATGGAATTTTCCAGGTAAGAGTACTGGAGTGGGGTACCATTGCCTTCTCCATGGCTTATAGATTAGCAGCTAGTTGACTGAGGGAAAAATCTGAGCACCTTGGTCTGGTGTTCAAAGCCTTCCGGCCAATCCAGTTCCATCTCTTCCTTTTTTTTTTTTTTTAAAGGAAATGAATTTATTTATTTTTAAATTAATTCATTTGGCTGCATCGGGTCTTTGTTGCTTCATTGCATCAGTGGAATCTTTTGTTGTGGTGCACAGACTCTCTAGTTGTGGTCTGTGAGCTCAGTAGCTGTAATACTCACACTTAGTTGCTCTGAGGCTTGTGGGACCTCAGTTCCCTGACCATGGATTGAACTTGCATCCCCTGCATTGGAAGGCGGATTCTTAACCGCCAGACCACCAGGAAGTTTACCATCTCTTCCTAATGTCTTATTTGCTTGTCCTTCAGCAGCAGCAGTGGAGAAGGCAATGTCAACCCACTCCAGTACTCTTGCCTGGAAAATCCCATGGACGGAGGAGCCTGGTGGGCTGCAGTCCATGGGGTCGCTAAGAGTCGGACACGACTGAGCGACTTCACTTTCACTTTTCACTTTCATGCATGGGAGAAGGAAATGGCCACCCACTCCAGTGTTCTTGCCTGGAGAATCCCAGGGACAGAGGAGCCTAGTGGGCTACCGTCTATGGGGTCGCACAGAGTCGGACACGACTGAAGTGACTTAGCAGTAGCAGAGCAGCAGCATCAGACTTTTCCTTATGAAGCTTCGAACTTGGAATTTTCTCTTTATGTGTCCTTCCGTCCTTACACACTGTGAGCTTATTTTTATTCATTTGTGTGCCTCTTTAAATAATTTTTAGAATATAAAATAGTTAATATTCAAATATCTATCTTTGTAGCCTTATGTCCAGCACCTTGTCTCACAAATACGTATCTGAGAAGGATAGAGGGTGCTGGTTGGGGCTGTAATGTGGAACCAGACCACTAGGTTTGAACTCTGGTTCTAGGTACCAACTTGGGGATCTTGGGCAAGTTATTAAGCTCTTTGGGTCTCAATATTCTTATCTGTAAAATGGGAATAATAGTTGTAATGGTCTCAAAAGATTTTTATGTGAATGAAATGAGTTAATACTTGTATATGTAAATGTGCTTAAATACAGAGACTGGCACATGGTCAGATGCTCAATTAATGTTGGAATTTTATTGTTATTGCTGTTATGCAAACGTTTGATAAACCAAATCTCCTGGAAGGGCCTTCCTTCCCTTCCTTTTCACCGGTCTGACTCCTACTTAATCTTAAGACGCAGCTCAGATGCCACCTCTTTCTGGAAGCCTTCCTGTTCTCCCGCAGCCTGGTGATGCTAGGCCTCTGGCACCCACAACCCTCTCCTTCCTTCATCTGTAGCACAGGACACGTCCTGTGGCAATTTTCCATTTACTTACTGTGTCCTTGAGGGCAGGGCAGAGTCTCATTATTCCTGCACCCCTGTGCCTAGCACAGGGCCTGGATCAAAGTGGATGTCAGGGAAGTTTGGGAATGGAGTCCAGTCCAGTCTCTGCCCTCAAGGAGCTTGTCACCATGAAAGGAGAAGTTTGATGTTTTTGTTTCTCCTACAAGTTTGAACATATAGTAAGCTCTCGGCACATGCGAAACTCCAGTAGGTGTGCAAGGAGTTCTCACATGCAGAAACAGCCCTGTTTTCTTTCCACACCGTCTTGGGGCTTTTCACCGTGAGGTCCGCGCTGCTCTTCTGGGTCACATTCGTTGGGCAAGTCTTCTCCTCTGTCTGGGCCTCCCTTTCCTCTCCTTTCTGGGAGGAGTTGGCTTCCATAGTCACAGACCCTTCTAGGCTGTGGCCAGGCGGAGTGGTGTCAGGTAGAAGAGTAAGGGGCCAAATGCTGTCCTGCAGTGACTGGCCTGGATTGTAGGCACTCCCTGCCACATACCTGCCCTCCCTTCTAGGCAGAGTCCCAGGTGCTTTCAAGAGTGTCTCATCCTGTGGTTTGCTGCTGCTGCTGCTAAGTCGCTTCAGTCGTGTCCGACTCTGTGCGACCCCATAGACGGCAGCCGACCAGGCTCCTCTGTCCCTGGGATTCTCCAGGCAAGAACACTGGAGTGGGTTGCCATTTCCTTCTCCAGTGCATGAAAGTGAAAAGTGAAAGTGAAGTCGCTTAGTCGTGTCCGACTCTAGCGACCCCATGGACTGGAGCCTACCAGGCTCCTCCGTCCATGGGATTTTCTAGGCAAGAGTACTGGAGTGGGGTGCCATTGCCTTCTCCCATCCTGTGGTTTAAAGAGCAGTTATTGGTGGTTGCAACACATCTGACTCAGATTTCTCTAAGATGAAGAAGAACCTTGGAAATGAGAACCAGGAGCCAGCACTCAGTTGCCCTGCTGGGGTGGAGATGGCTGTATACACCTTGATCCCCACTCCAGGACAGGCTTAGATGGACCCCAGGGATTGTGTTGGCTTCCTGGCTCCTCTCTGGGTACTGTAGTAGTTTGAGCTTGTAAACTGTAGAGCTCTGCCCAAATCGTTATTATTCATTCCATCCCCCTATGAACAGATGGGAAGACTAAGGTTCAGAGAGGTCATATGGCTTGTGCAAAGGTGGTCACATGGCTTTTGGAGTCAGAACTGAGTTCAGACCTCAACTATACCATTTGCTGGACCTTGGGCAAGTTCACTGGACTCTGAGCCCCCATTTTCTTCATTTGTGAAATGGAGATAAAGTCTATCTCATAGAGTTGATGAGGGGATTAAGGTGAGGATTAAGTGATGAGTCTGTAGAGCACCTAGCTCAGGGGCTGGCACGTATGTGCCTTTGTCACAGTAGGTATGTGACAAAGGTGAGCTGTTATTACTGCTCCTACTGAGTGGCAGAGCTGGGCCTAGGTCCCCAAGCCTGACTTGGTTTGATGGTGTTTCTCCTCTATGTCTCAGTACCCCACCCCCTTATTTTGATGTTTTGTTCTTTCTTTCTTTCTTTTTTTAAAAATATTTTATTCATTTACTTATTTGGCTGTGCTGGGTCTTAGTTGCGGGATCTAGTTCCCTGGCCAGGGATCGAAACCAGGGCCCCTGTGTTGGGAGCTTGGAGTCTTAACCTAGCCACTGAACCGCCAAGGAAGTCCTGATTTTGTTCTTTCTATTTATTTGGAAAAATTAAAGAACAAGTACTTCAGGGTTTCATAGACTGAGATCCTAATCTCAGTGCTGGAGTTCACAGATCTGACTGGCTGGCATCTTGACTTCACTTGGGTTGGAGGAAGGTTAGGAGCTGTCCACCTCCCTTGCTCAGGTGGGTGTGGGCTGCATCAGCACAGTTATCTGACAAGTCCTGGCCCTGGGGTCAGTCCAGGACATTCATTCAAGCTGCAGTGGCTCTGGTATCTGGCAGGAGTGGGTGTTTCTGGGGTGGGTCAGGAGGTACAGACCTCCCTCCCCCTGTCCCTGGTTAGTTGGGTTGGGAGTTGCCTTCAAACTCTAATATCCAGCTGAATTCCCTTGCTTCTACCTCTTACACTTAAGATGGTGCCCCTTTTCTCCTCTCACATCCCCACACCGGTGGGGCTCTTCAGCCCTGGGGAGGCTTCAATTTCTTGGGCCCTGCTTGAGCAGATATTCTGCGAAGCCACTTACTCCTTGTGAAGTATCATCACCCCCATTTTACAGATGAGAAAAACTAAGGCTGAATGACTTGCCCAAAATTCTAGAGCTGTTGAGTGGTAGCTGCAGGCCTGACTCCAAGACCCTGCCCTTTCTCACACCTTGCCTCCTCTCTGGACCTTCCCCCAGGTCCTCTAAACTCGAATGCCTTGGCTCCAATCTTCCCCATTCATCACGGTTGAGAAACTGCCTCCTCCAGCCAGAATTACTGTTTCTCTCCTTCATCTTCTGCTGCCCTTTGTCAGTTTTTTCCCATTGAATAGTCAACTTTTATGGATGCTTCCTCCCCAACGAGACTGTGAGCTCTGTGGAGCAGGGTCTGTAATAACTGCCTCTCCGACTTGCAGGAGGAGTGTGGACCAGAGAAGAGAATGAATGCAGGTCCCCAGAGGAATTAATCTGTCCTTCTGCAGTCAACATGTGGCTTCCTGGGCAATTCCCCAAGCAGATTTTCAGGACAGCAACCCAGAGTGGCTCTGTATGTCTGAGCCTTGGACAGTGATGTCTGCCTGGCCAATTGTCAGGAGCACAAGGAATGAAGTATTGGCTTTATCCAGGTGGCTTGATGGCAAAGAATCTGCCTGCCAATGCAGGAAACGGAGGAAATGTGAGTTCAATCCCTGGGTCGGGAAGATCCCCTTGAGGAGGGCATGGCAACCCACTCCAGTATTCTTGCTTGGAGAATCCCATGGACAGAGGACCTTGGCGGGCTACAGTCCATGGGTTCACAAGGAGTCAGATACGACTGAGCACCCACACAGGTGACAAAGTATCCTGAAAACAGATGGCTATAATCCGGGTTTGGTTGTTGCTTTGTCTGTTCATCAGTATATTGAATGGCTACTATGTCCCAGGTACTGATTGGGCCCTGGGACACCATCGTGGTCTAACACACAGAGCCCTTACCTGCACTGAGCTCGAAGTCAGCAGGGCCAGACGACAGTGTGTGCAGGTTCCCTCCCAGCCTGGCCAGGTCTCCAGTCCTCATCTGTGTGACTTCACCAACTCATCACCTGGCTCACTGTCCTCAGCGGACTTCTCAGCTCCAGACAGTCTGAGACCTGCGACCTCGGATGATCTCACAGAACCGTGGTTTGCCAGCTTATAAGATGGAAATATTTGCTAGCTAGCTCCCTTGCAAGCCTAATGTGAGAATCTGAGGATGGGCGGGAACATGGGTGTGCAGAGCAGCCTTCTGCTCTGGACACTGGTGGTGGAGCCACACGGATTACCCAGTCCTGGGGTTGGGGACAACTTTGCTAGCTCTTTTCCTGCACCTGTTGCTAGTCCCTGCTTGCATAAGCTTTTTTCTTGGAGGGAATACCCTCTCTCCTTATCTCTGGTGATAAAAAAGGCCAGAGTTTACCTTTTGCAACCCCTTCAGAGTCTTTCCTCTCCCAGACCCACACACTTCCCTTCTCACTCATCCCAGTCTTTTATTCTCTCAATGACTCTGGCTGCTTTGTACCCAGAATACAGCAGAGCTGTTGGCCAGGGAGCTATGGAGACAAGTAGGTTCCCATTGTGTGATATCAGCCAGGTAGGTACAGGCTTGGGGGTGGTTGGGGACCTTCCTTCTCTTCCCCCTCCTCATTTTCAGTATCTTGCCATGATCATCTTTTGAGTGCTATAAGACGTTGAGTCATCTCTCTTTTTTAAAATGGATCATCTCTGTAATCTTATAATTATCCTGTATGTAAGCATTCTTACGGAAGAATTTATGGCTATTTAAATTAATTTACAATTAAATAAAAGAGACTACTGGCAACATTTCAGTGCTCAGTGGCTTTCACTACCCATGTGGCTAGTGGCTACCATGTGTGTGTGCTGCATGCTTAGTCGCTCAGTCGTGTCCGACTCTTTTTCGGACTTTTGGACTGTAGCCTACCAGGTTCCTCTGTCCATGGACTTCTCCAGGCAAGAATACTAGGGTGGGTTACCATGCCCTCCTCCAGGGGATCTTCCCCACCCAGGAATCAAACCCTCATCTCTTGTGTCTCCTGCATTGGCAGGCAGGTTCTTTACCACTGTGGCCACCTGGTAAGCCCAGTGGCTACCTATTGGGCAGCAAATATAGAACATTTCCATTACCAGAGAAAGTTTGGTTTGATAGTGCTAGTTTAGAGTATCTTTCTTTAATTTATTCATTTGTTCAGCAAACATTTCCTAGAACCCTATCATATGCTAGGTTCTCTGTTAGACTCTGGAGAAGTGGGTATAACCCAAGCTCAGCATCAGCTTTGGGAGCATCCAGTCAAGAGGACAGGCAGATGAACGTAACAGCTTGGAGGTGGGGCCAGCATGTTGGTTACCGGGCCTGGCTCCTACTGAGGATACAGACATGAATCCTAGGGTCTGCTGGCTCTCAGAGAGCTCACAGGCTAGCACTGACAAGAGAGAGATCAGGGCAGCCTTCCTGGAAAAGTAGTGTTTGAATGGCCCATCTGTAGTGGGTGTGTTCTGCTGATTCCCCAGGAAGCAGTCCAGAGAGGGCAGGTGGTTCATGCAGGTACACCTCTGAAGCTGGAATCATGCACATGGCCCCCTGATGACATCTTGCATAGATGTTTAGATAGAAATCACCCCTGTTGTTGCTCAGTCGCCCAGTTGTGTCCGACTTTTTTCAACCTCATGTACTGCAGCACCCCAGGCCTTTCTGTCTCTCACCATCTCCTGAAGTTTGCCCAATTTCATGTCCATTGCATTGCTGATGCCATCTAGCCATCTCATCCTCTGATGACCGTTCCCTTCTGCTTCTGCCCTCAATCTTTCCCAGCATCAGGGATTTTTTCAATGAATCAGCTGTTTGCATCAGATGACCAAAATACTGGAATTTCAGCTTCAGCATCAGTCCTCCCAGTGAATGAACGTTCAGGATTGATTTCCCTTAAGATTGACTGGTTTGATCTCCTTGCTGTCCAAGGGACTCTCAGGAGTCTTCTCCAGCACCACAGTTCTACAGCATCAATTCTTTGGCACTCCAACATTTTTTTTACAGTCCAGCTCTCATTGACTTCCAGCCAATTACTTGATCTTACTCCTCATCCTTCTTTGGGAAGTGGCTGAAGTGGTAAAGATACAGATATAGCTTTAAAGATACCTTTTAAAGGTAATTTAATATTTTTTATTTTTCTCACTTATGTCAGAAGTATATACTTATTGTAGAAAATTTGGAAATTATAAGATGTGTGCATACATGCTCAGTCACTCAGTAGGATCTGACTCTTTGTGATCCCATGGACTGTAGCTTACCAGGCTCCTCTGTCCTTGGGATTTCCCAGCAAGAATACTGGAGTGGGTTGCAGTTGCCTACATCAGGGGATCTTCCCCCACCCAGGGATTGAACCGCAGTCTCCTGTGTCTCCTGCATTGGCAGGTAGATTCTTTACCAGTGGACCACCATCAGATCAGATCAGTCGCTCAGTCCTGTCCGACTCTTTGCGACCCCATGAATCGCAGCACACCAGGCCTCCCTGTCCATCACCAACTCCCGGAGTTCACTCAGACTCACGTCCATTCAGTCAGTGATGCCATCCAGACATCTCATCCTCTGTCGTCCCCTTCTCCTGCCCCCAATCCCTCCCAGCATCAGAGTCTTTTCCAATGAGTCAACTCTTCCCATGAGGTGGCCAAAGTACTGGAGTTTCAGCTTTAGCATCATTCCTTCCAAAGAAATCCCAGGGCTGATCTCCTTCAGAATGGACTGGTTGGATCTCCTTGCAGTCCAAGGGACTCTCAAGAGTCTTCTCCAACACCACAGTTTAAATTCTTTTTAAATTCTTCTGCACTCAGCTTTCTTCACAGTCCAACTCTCACATCCATACATGACCACAGGAAAAACCATAGCCTTGACTAGACGAATCTTTGTTGGCAAAGTAATGTCTCTGCTTTTGAATATGCTATCTAGGTTGGACGTAACTTTCCTTCCAAGGAGTAAGCGTCTTTTAATTTCATGGCTGCAGTCACCATCTGTAGTGATTTTGGAGCCCAGAAAAATAAAGTCTGACACTGTTTCCACTGTTTTCCCATCTATTTCCCATGAAGTGATGGGACTGGATGTCATGATCTTCGTTTTCTGAATGTTGAGCTTTAAGCCAACTGTTTCACTCTCCACTTTCACCTTCATCAAGAGGCTTTTGAGTTCGTCTTCACTTTCTGCCATAAGGGTGGTGTCATCTGCATATCTCAGGTTATTGATATTTCTCCCGGCAATCTTGATTCCAGCTTGTGTTTCTTCCAGTCCAGCATTTCTCATGATGTACTCTGCATATAAGTTAAATAAACAGGGTGACAATATACAGCCTTGACGTACTCCTTTTCCTATTTGGAACCAGTCTGTTGTTCCATGTCCAGTTCTAACTGATGCTTCCTGACCTGCATACAGATTTCTCAAGAGGCAGATCAGGTGGTCTGGTATTCCCATCTCTTTCAGAATTTTCCACAGTTTATTGTGATCCACACAGTCAAAGGCTTTGGCATAGTCAATAAAGCAGAAATAGATGTTTTTCTGGAACTCTCTTGCTTTTTCCATGATCCAGTGGATGTTGGCAATTTGATCTCTGATTCCTCTGCCTTTTCTAAAACCAGCTTGAACATCAGGAAGTTCACGGTTCACATATTGCTGAAGCCTGGCTTGGAGAATTTTGAGCATTACTTTACTAGCGTGTGAGATGAGTGCAATTGTGCGGTAGTTTGAGCATTCTTAGGCATTGCCTTTCTTTGGGATTGGAATGAAAACAGACCTTTTCCAGTACTGTGGCCACTGCTGAGTTTTCCAAATTTGCTGGCATATTGAATGCAGCACTTTCACAGCATCATCTTTCAGGATTTAGAATAGCTCAACTGGAATTCTATCACCTCCACTAGCTTTGTTCGTAGTGATGCTTTCTAAGGCCCACTTGACTTCACATTCCAGGATGTCTGGCTCTAGGTGAGTGATCACACCATCGTGATTATCTGGGTCATGAAGATCTTTTTTGTACAGTTCTTCTGTGTATTCTTGCCATCTCTTCTTAATATCTTCTGCTTCTGTTAGGTCTATACCATTTCTGTCCTTTATTGAGCCCATCTTTGCATGAAATGTTCCTTTGGTATCTCTGATTTTCTTGAAGAGATCTCTAGTCTTTCCCATTCTGTTGTTTTCCTCTATTTCTTTGCATTGATCGCTGAAGAAGGCTTTCTTATCTCTTCTTGCTATTCTTTGGAACTCTGCATTCAGATGTTTATATCTTTCCTTTTCTCCTTTGCATTTTACTTCTCTTCTTTCACAGCTATTTGTAAGGCCTCCCCAGACAGCCATTTTGCTTTTTTGCATTTCTTTTCCATGGGGATGGTCTTGATCCCTGTCTCCTGTACAGTGTCACAAACCTCATTCCATAGTTCATCAGGCACTCTATCTATCAGATCTAGTCCCTTAAATCTGTTTCTCACTTCCACTGTATAATCATAAGGGATTGTGATCTGAATGGTCTAGTGGTTTTCCCTACTTTCTTCAATTTCAGTCTGAATTTGGCAATAAGGAGTTCATGGTCTGAGCCACAGTCAGCTCCTGGTCTTGTTTTTGCTGACTGTATAGAGCTTCTCCATCTTTGGCTGCAAAGAATATAATCAATCTGATTTCGGTGTTGACCATCTGGTGATGTCCATGTGTAGAGTCTTCTCTTGTGTTGTTGGAAGAGGGTGTTTGTTATGACCAGTGCGTTTTCTTGGCAAAAGTCTATTAGTCTTTGCCCTGCTTCATTCCATGTTCCAAGGCCAAATTCGCTTGTTACTCCAGGTGTTTCTTGACTTCCTACTTTTGCATTCCAGTCCCCTATAATGAAAAGGACATCTTTTTTGGGTGTTAGTTCTAAAAGGTCTTGTAGGTCTTCATAGAACCGTTCAACTTCAGCTTCCCGACTGCGCTTAGTGCGCCGGTCATAGCCGCCTTTTTCTTAGGATAGATTCCCAAATTGAAAACGACTGGGTCAAAGGCTAGTAATATTTGACCCACATATTACCAAATAGCTCTTTTGAAGGTGCATGAATTTTCACAGCTGCATGCAGTGTCTTAGAGAACTTACTTCTCTTTATCTTCACCATTGTTTTGGAAGTAATTTCCAAATTGGAAGGTGAAAGTGACATCTGGTTATAGTTTCATTTACATTTATTTGATTGTTGGTGTAGTGGAATATATACTGTGTATTGATTTATAGTCCATAGCTCCTCTTTTGCAAGTTGTGGCAACTATGTTGGGGTCTAAATATTTTATTTGTAAAATTAAAAACCTTACATATTTTAAAGTGCTCAATAAATTAGCTCAATAAGTTAATATTTTCTTCGTATTTGTTGCTAATATTTTCATGAGCCTGCTGTTTAGGGAATTTTTTTTAATGATGATTTTGAAACAAAAATTTAAAAATTTTATATAATCCTAATTCCAAGATTTTCCTTTATTTCCTTCATTGCTTTTCTTATTACTATTTTGGGGAGCTTGTTTTATTAACATCCTGAAAATGAATTTTTATTTTCAGCAAAATAATACTAACATAGTTTTTAAACCATCTAATACTCTCAGACTCCACAGGGAGTCAGTCCCTTGCCTTCCTTGTTGCATTGCTGAAAAGCAGCTGCCTTCCTCTAGAGCTGCGGGGATGGCCACCTCCAGGGGGCACCACTCACCCCCATCTATGTGGACAGTGCTCCTTGAGCTTGCACCACAGGGGCCCTGACTTCAACTTACTTAGTTTTCATTTTCTAGTATTTCCTTCCATTTGTCTCGGTTGCAAAAATAAAAACAATAATAGCTAAACATGGTGCTTATTACCATGGTCCAGTGATGCTCTGAGCACATTACAAGCATTATTCCTTTGATTCTCCCAACAACCCCGTGAAAGAGTTACTGCTGTTCCCGGACTTGCAGATGAAGAAACAAATCCAGAGGAGGGAGTGATTTGTTCAGGGTTACATAACAGTGAGAGGTGAAGCCTTAACTGCTATGCTCTATTTAGCCTTTAAGTGAGACTTAGGCTGCTATTTCTTTCCTTTTTTTTTTTTTTTTTTTACTGGTAATGATATTCCCACTAAATTCAGACTCCACTGAGACTTTGGCTCAAGTTAGAGGCTCACCAACTTCACTCTTTTTTTTTCCCTAGTGTTTCTTTTGTATTGGGGGTAGCCAATTAACAATGTTGTGATAGTTTCAGATGAACGGTGAAAGGACTCAGCCACACATACAAAAATATCCGTTCTCCCCTGAACGCCCCTCCCATCCAGGCTGCCACGCATCATTGAGCAGAGTTCCATGTGCTCTACGAAGGTCCTTGGTCTATCCATTTTAAACATAGCAGTGTGTACATGTCCATTCCGAAACTCCCCAACTATCGCTTATGGTATCCCTCCCCTCCCCCACCAACCATAAATTTGTTCTTCAAGTCTGTGAGTTTCTTTCTGTTTTGTAAGTAAGTTCATTTGTATCATTTCTTTTTAGATTCCACATATAAAGGATTTCATACGCTATTTCTCCTTCTCAGTCTGACTCACTTCATTCAGTATGACAATCTCTAGGTTCATCCATGTTGCTGCAGATGGCGTTATTTCATTCTCGTTAATGACGGAGTAGTGTTCCATTGTATATATGTATCACATCTTCTTTATTCAGTCCTCTGTCAATGGACATTTAGGTTGGTTCTGTACGATGTGAGAGCTGGACTATAAAGAAGGGTGAGTGCTGAAGAACTGATTCTTTCAAACTGTGGTGCTGGAAAAGACTCTTGAGAGTCCCTTGGACTGCAAGGAGGTCAAACCAGTCAGTCCCAAAGGAAATCAGCCCTGAATATGCACTGGAAGGGCTCATGCTGAAGCTGAAGCTCCAATACTTTGGCTACCTGGTGTGAAGAGCTGATTCGCTGGAAAAGACCCTGATGCTGGGAAAGATGGAGGGCAATAGGAGAAGAGGGCAGCAGAGGCTGAGATAGTTAGATAGCATCACCGATTCAGTGGACATGAGTTTGAGCAAACTCCAGGAGATCATGAAGGACAGAGGAAACTGGCGTGCTGCAATCCATGGGGTCGAAGAGTCATACGTGGCTTAGCAACTGAACAACATCAACAACTTGTCTTAGCTGTTGTGACAGTGCTGCAATGAACACTGGGGTGCGTGTATCTTTTTGGATCATGTTTTTCTCTGAATATATGTCCAGGAGTGGGATTGCAGGGTCAAAAGGTAGCTCTATTTTTAGTTTCTTAAAGAACTTTCATGCTGTTTTCCATAGTGGCTGTACCAATTTACATTCCCACTGTCAGTGTGGGAGGGTTCCCTTCTCTCCACACTTACTCCAGCCTTTATTGTTTGTGGACTTTTGATGGTAGCCTAGGCTGATGCTTCTGGATCAGCTGTACTCACTGTCAGCTGGCTTCTTGTGTGGTGGCTGAGGACTTAGTTCTCTTGAAGCACCCCCTCCACCCAGTTCTCATCCCGCTTGCACTGACTCTCTCCTCCCACCCACTCTGGTTGCAGCATGTCTGGTTGCAGTGGGGCAACCTGTGCACAGGTGGGACTGTGGGGAGCTGGAGGCCACTGTGGGGGTTCTGCTCCCTTGGTTTTGGCTGAGCCCCAGGACAGTAAGTACTGATAATACTGCTGTCTACTTCTACCTTCTGGAGCAGGACTTCAGGTACCTAAACTTAACTCGGTTTGGGGATTCTTCCCTGGTACCCACTTTGAGGCTGTCGAAGGGTTGAGATGTGAGACAGCACATTTTCTTGGAGAAGTGGGCAGGGAGGGGGTTAGTTTCTCCTCGTACAACTCAGGTAAGAAGGGCTCTGAGAGGCCTACTCAGAGGACCAACGTGCTTCTCCGTGCCTAAAGGTGTTGGGAGATGAAAGCTGTGGTTGGAGGCCCTGCCCAGTAGCAGAGTGAAGGGGGAGGCTGTGCTGTTCTTGTGATGGGCAGAGGGTTGTGTTCCAGGGGTCCTTTTCAGACTGACCCACCCTGCCCGAGAGGGCTTCTTGCCAGGCAGAGATGAGACTGGCGGTGTTCCATGGGAACAGTGGAGTGCTCTCCCACTAACCCGTGGACGTGGGCACTGAACACCTATGTCCAGAGAGCTCTTTTGGTACCTGACAATTGAGCCCCTTCCTGCCATTCCTGTGGACAAAGGAAGGGCTACCTTATTGCCCTTCTACCTTGCTCAGGGCGCCCAGCCGAGACAGGCCCAAGCAAGGCAAGAGGAGGAGCTTGGCTGTAAATGAAGAAGTTCAGGGTTTGGATTATTAATCTGGACGGGACATCTTAATTACAAAGCTGAGACTGTTCTTGGGACTAAAAGTGTCTGGAAAATGTGTTATGATCTAAGAATGATCCAAAAAGTTAAGGGAACTTCTAGAGACTTCAGAGGAGTAGGGAGTGGGGATGAGGAACAAACAGGTCTGCAGATTGTTTTTGTTTTTTCTAAATGTTTTTTTATGGAGACTATTTTTAAAGTCTTTATTGAATTTGTTGCAATACTGTTTCTGTATTACATTTTGTTTTTCTGGTCATGAGGCATGTAGGATCCTAACTCCCTGACCAGGGGTCAAACCTGTAGCCCCTGCATTGGAAGATGAAGTCTTAGATTCTGGACCACCAGGGAGGTCCCCTGCTGATGGGGTTTTAAAAGGGCCAGAGGGGATGGGGTGGCATGAAGGTCGTATTGTTTCTGTAGTGCCATCTGAAGTCCACTTTTGCATGCACCGTGGAAACTTCTCCTTTGTGGTATAATGTTTGGTTTTCCTGGGGTTAAATAGGGAAATCTTTTTTTTAAATCATTTAAAAAGTTGCTTAGTTTTGTATTTATCTATCGTCATTTTCTCCTAAATGTTCCATCGGTTTGTCCGACATCTGTCAGTCATACTTTCCTAAATGCTCAAATGCATGAGGTTATCTTGGTGCCATTTCTGCTGCACTGAAAGAAGTAGGGAGCATTTCTCTTGTAACTGCTGACCTCCTGAGAATCTCACTGATGCTGTTCAGTTCAGTTCAGTTCAGTTGCTCAGTCGTGTCTGACTCTTTGCGACCCCATGAATCGCAGCACACCAGGCCTCCCTGTCCATCACCAGCTCCCGGAGTTCACTCAGACTCACGTCCATCAAGTCAGTGATGCCATCCAGCCATCTCATCCTCTGTCGTCCCCTTCTCCTCCTGCCCCAATCCTTCCCAGCATCAGAGTCTTTTCCAGTGAGTCAACTCTTCCCATGAGGTAGCCAAAGTACTGGAGTTTCAGCTTTAGCATCATTCCTTCCAAAGAAATCCCAGGGCTGATCTCCTTCAGAATGGACTGGTTGGATCTCCTTGCAGTCCAAGGGACTCTCAAGAGTCTTCTCCAACACCACAGTTCAAAAGCATCAATTCTTCGGCACTCAGCCTTCTTCACAGTCCAACTCTCACATCCATACATGACCACAGGAAAAACCATAGCCTTGACTAGACAGACCTTTGTTGGCAAAGTAATGTCTCTGCTTTTCAATATGCTATCTAGGTTGGTCATAACTTTCCTTCCAAGGAGTAAGCGTTTTTTAATTTCATGACTGCAGTCACCATCTGTAGTGATTTTGGAGCCCAGAAAAATAAAGTCTGACACTGTTTCCACTGTTTCCCCATCTATTTCCCATGAAGTGGTGGGACCGGATGCCATGATCTTCGTTTTCTGAATGTTGAGCTTTAAGCCAACTTTTTCACTCTCCTCTTTCACTTTCATCAAGAGGCTTTTGAGTTCGTCTTCACTTTCTGCCATAAGGGTGGTGTCATCTGCATATCTGAGGTTATTAATATTTCTCCTGGCAATCTTGATTCCAGCTTGTGTTTCTTCCAGTCCAGCGTTTCTCATGATGTACTCTGCATATAAGTTAAATAGACAGGGTGACAATATACAGCCTTGACGTACTCTTTTTCCTATTTGGAACCAGTCTGTTGTTCCATGTCCAGTTCTAACTGTTGCTTCCTGACTTGCATACGGATTTCTCAAGAGGCAGGTCAGATGGTCTGGTATTCCCATCTCTTGAAGAATTTCCTACAGTTTATTGTGATCCACACAGTCAAAGGCTTTGGCATAGTCAATTAAGCAGAAATAAATGTTTTTCTGGGACTCTCTTGCTTTTTCCATGATCCAGCGGATGTTGGCAATTTGATCTCTGGTTCCTCTGCCTTTTCTAAAACTGATGCTGTAGGAATCCCTAATTCCTGCCCCACACACTTATTACATTCTCTGGCTGATTTAAGCAGAAAAGAGATTTTATTAAAAGGATGCTGGGTGACTCTCAGAATTTCTAATTATGGTTTGGAAGCTACATAGCAAAGAAGTGTGTTAGTCGCCCAGTCGTGTCCCACTCTTTGGGACCCCAGGGACCATAGCCCGCCAGGCTCCTCTGTCCATGGAATTCTCTAGGCAAGAATACTGGAGTGAGTTGCCCTTTCCTCTTTCAGGGGATCTTCCCGACCCAGGGAACGAACCTGAGTCTTCTGCATTGCAGGCAGATTCTTTACCATCTGATGAGCCAGAACCTTACCCCAGATTCTACCACAGGGCTTGCAGTGAAAACAGTGGGTGTCAGACTTTGGCAGCTGAGCCACTGTCCTCGGTCACTGGCTCTCACTGAATCCCTGTTTTTGCCAGTGCAGGTAGCTTTGAGCCGTCCTCCTCGGTGGATATTTCGGGTGGACAGAGCCTTGGCCACATGCCCATGCCTCATCTGCAAGGGTGGCTGGGGAGGCACATCTTTGCACTCAACACGTTTTCATTGAGCACATGCTCGGTACCCCTCTAGATGCTGGGAAAACAGGCAAAAAGCTCTGCACTTTCATTTCAGACGGGGGAAATACAGTGATCAAATAAACAATCAGATATAATGTTTACCAAATGATGGTCCATACTTTGGAGAAAAAGCAGGGGAGGGAGTTAGGGGAACTGCTGTTTTCAAGTGTGGTCATGATAGTGTGACACTGCAAAGACAAGATCTGTGAGGCATCTGACATTTTTAGCTCATGTATGTGTGTTGGGCTGAAGTGGGTTTTTTTTTGTTTTTTTGTTTTTTTTTCTGCCTTATAAAGGGAGTGATTTTTCCAGTAGAAGAAAACTGTTCAGATGCTGAGCACACAAAAGAAAGTCAAATGTCCTTTGCATTGTATTTCCTTTTCTCTTAGTTTAGCCTCATAATTTGTAGGAGTCCATCCTCCAGCCACTTTTTGAGAAAGGTAAGTAAGGGTATTTGTCTGAGAAGTGTCTCATTCTTGATTAATAGTTTGGCTGGGGAACTTTAATAATAATAAGTAACCTTTTAATGCTTATTGCCATGTGCCAGGCATAGTTCTCTGTGCATTACATCAGTTAATTTATACTCACAACAACTTGTTGAATGTTATGCCTGTTTTACAGACAAGGAAGCTGAGACCCAGTGAGGTTAAGTAATTTGACCGTGGTCACACAGCTCATAAGTGGCCTGGCTGAGATTTGAACTCTGGCCATCTCAGAGCCAATCTATGAGCCAATTTCTATGATACGGTCCCATTGCCTCTCAGCTCCCCTCATTGCTGTTGAGTGGCCAATGTCATAGTGATGCCTGAAACCCCACATAGGTCCCTTCCCCATCTCCAGTCTGTTTTCTGGCTTTCAAGATATTCTCTTCATCCCGGGTATTCTGAAAGTTTCCAGTGGTGTGCCTTGATGTGGGTTTTTTTCCCATTAATTGAAGTGAGTGCTTGCTGTGTCCTTTGTTTCTGGAGATCCATGGCCTTCAGTTCTAGACATTTTTATGTAGCAGTTCCTGGAATTTTTCCCTGTACCGTTTATCTTTTTCTTTTCCTGGAAATCCTGTTAGTTGCATGTTTGGCTTTCTGTATCGATCCTCCTATTTTCTTATCTTTCTTTCATATCTAGCTCTTTGTCTTTTTGTTCAGTTTTCTGAGAATTTCCTTGACTTTCCCACCTTATTTTAAAATTTTTGTTACTTTTAATTTGCAGAAGCACTTTCTTGGTCTCTAACGGTTCCTTTTCTTGTATTTTGTCTTTGGTTATGGATGCAGTATCTAACACATCTTTTCTTCTGTCCTCTGTGTTCCTGTTTTTTGTTTGTGGATTTCCATTTGTCCTCGTTTGGGTTCATTCTGTCAGCTTGGGGCTTTTCTCCCGTGCTTGTGACAATGATATGACCTTGGGAAGCCATCTCTTCTACTAATTCTATTGCCTTTTCTCTACCTGTTGCCCTTGTGTGCTCCCTGCCCTCCTTGCCCGACTTATAATCCATCTTACACTCCCTCCTTTCCACGCAGCTCTCATGTTAGGCTCCAAGACTGCTTCAAACAGGACAGTCTGGGCCTGCCTGTTGACATGCCAGCAGAGATGGCCATATTGAGCCATCCGATCCATATCTGAGTTCAGCTCTAGTGGATCACCTCCACAGCCTGGCTGCCCACTGCTTCTTGCTGTGTGCACACAGGTGTCCCTGCATTTGTCAAAGCCAAACCATCTTTGTCTTGTTCTTCTCATCCCACTCTCTCATTTTCCTCTGAGACATCGCTCCTGCACTCCCTCTCCTGCAGTGTGAACTTTCCCCTCTCTGGAGCTCATTCCCATCAGCATATAAAACTGCTCCAGAATCTTCCAGCCTAAAAGCAGAGCCAATGTGGCTTCCTTGAGCTCACACTCCCTCCTGCTGCAGCTTCACTTCTCTGCTTCTGCTGAGGTGTAAACTTCCAGAAGGAGTCGCCTTGGTTTACAGCCTTTCTTTCATCACCTCCCAGTCTGTCCTCCTCTGTCTGCAGACTGCTCGTGTCAAGGCTCCCGTGGCCTCAGCTAACCTCTGTGTCCGTCTTCCTCTTACTGCCTGCACAGCAGCATCAGTGCAGTGACCAGTCCTGGTCACTGGCTGCTCCTTCTCGTTGCCCTTGCCAGCCTCTCCACCAGCAATGCCCAAGTTCCAGTGTCTCTGGGCTCCGGGCTCAGCCCTGCCTCTCCACCACTTTGTCTGTGCCACTCCTCGGCACTGCTCTTCTGGGAATTGCAGCAGTTCCTTCACTGGGCTCCCTCCCGCCACTCACCCATCTGTAGTCTGTGCAAGCTGGAGTTAGAATGCAAACCACGCCACCGCACTTCTCTGTTTAAAGCTGTCCATTCTGTTCTCCTGTCCAGGCTCATGAGGCTGATGTGACATCTGGCCTCATCCTCTCCGTCCGCTCTGCCTCTCTTAGCTCACGCTGGCCACACTGAGCTTTCTGTCCTGGACATGGTAAGCTTGTCTTCTTGTTTGGGCCTTTGCATGGCCTGTTCTTGCTGCCTGGCTTGCTTTTCTAGCTCATCTTCGCACGGCAGACCCAGGTGTCTGCTTAAGGGTCACCTTCCAGGGAGGCCTTCCCTGACCACCCAGTTCATTTGTTTTATTTTGCTCTTGTTTTCATCAGAGCACTTGTTATTACTCAGTGTTTTCTAGTTCAGGGTCATCCTTTGCTCTCCAGAATGAAGACTCCACCAGAAGCAGGGGTCTCACAGGGCTTAGCACAGGTGGCCCTTTTGCCACTCCTGTCCATCTGGACAGTGGTTACCTTGTGATGGCTGTCTCCCGGAAGGGTGGGGGCAGGGGGCGGTTGCAGGACCATGCTCCATCCAGCTCTGGGTCCATCTCTGCACAGGGCCTGGCACAGCTTCTGCAGAGGCATGCCATTTTTTGTAGAAAAAAACTGCATTTCTTGTTCATCTTGTGTGGGCCTTGGTTTTGATGCTGCCTGCAGCTGGTAGAGCAGAAAAGGTGGTGGGCCATTGTGGACCTGAATTTCCATACTGTCTTGAGCCATGTAAGATCTCTTAGTTTTCTCTTCTGTGAAATGGGTGATAAACCGTGTCTGGGATCCTGTGAGGCTTAGGGGAGAAACAGGATAGGAAAAGACTGGAAAAAAAACAAAGCTAAAAAAGAGGGCGTTTGTATAACTCATCCTGCTGTTCAAATGCAGTGACCATTTATGAAGCACCTAGAGCATGCTGTCCAAAGGGAATGTTCATGTTTACAAAGCTCATTTAATCTTCAACACTCCTGTGAGGATCCTGGTGATTTTGCACCTGAAGAAGCTGAGACTTGGAGAAGATGAATGACTTGCTGGTAATTTGTGGAGCTTGTGATGCCTCTGTTTTCTTAGGCTTGGCTCAGTTTCCTACTAGTTTTGAACTTTGTTTATAAACCAAAAAAAATTCAAATTGCTGTTTCAGTTTCTTTCTTCCTTTATGTGGGAGGAGGAGGATAGGGGAAGGTAGAGGGAAACGGGGAGATCTTAGGACTTGCCCCATCCAGCCACACACCCCAAAGCCCATCTCAGCGTGAAGAGTCTGAGGCCCTCAGGGGACCAGGTGCCCTTTTGTGGGGAGGCTGTCATACAGCCTGAGCTTTCATGTCTTTTGGGGATAAATTAGTTATAATCTTAGAGGCCGTGTCCCGCTGTTCAAAATTCTCTTCTCCCCACTTTCTCTTCTCTCCTGCTTCTGAGCGTGTGCTCTCTGTCTCTCTGTGTACTCGGTAGCCTCTTTCTGTTTCTGTCTCTGTTTCCCCACTTGTTGGTGGCTCTATACTGTCTCTATTTCTGACTTTCCCTTTTTCTTCCTCTCTGCATCCTTCTATGTCTTTCTATCCAGGCTTCTCTCTGCACCACTTTCTGTGCTTTTTCCCTTCCTTCTCTCTGGTGCTGCCTTCCTGGGTCCATACTCAAATTTAGGCTCCTGCTATCTGCTATTTCTTAAAAGTGCTCCTTTGACAAATTATGTCTGAAAAGAATCCATGTGGTGGCCCACGGCCATGGAAGCTCTTCTCTGCACTTGAACTGCCCAGAAGCTGGCTCCAGTGGGAACGTCTGAGAACAACCCTGCTGCCCATGACCTTATGCACAAAGTTGGGGGACTCTCCTGCCTCTCCCTTTGTGCACATTCTGACATTCTGTGCTGGGCACCAGGGGACATGGATAGGGAAGCTGTTTGTCATAAGCATTGCTGCTGGGGCTTTATGAATCCTGCTGTGGGTATAAGTATCTCAGCAGAGGGCTTGCTTGAGTAGGCTTTGAGGGGTGAGGAGTCGCTTTACTAGGTGGTGAGCAGGGAGAAGGCTTGATTCTCAAGGTGTGCTTTGCCGACCAGCAGCATGGGCATCTAGGAGCTTCATAGAAATGCAGAATCTCAGTCCCACCCCAGACCTGCCGAACCAAAGTCTGCTTTCTAACAAGATTCCAGGTGATTCCTGTGCACCAAAGCTGAAGACCCACATACCAGCCAAGAGTGTGTTAAGGGCTGATGGGAGAGAGCCTGTGTGTTGGGCAATGGGGAGGAATTCGCTGTTGCAGGAAGTTGGCTGAAAGTGGCCTGAATGAAGCTATGAATGGAAGATGGACTCATGGTGTGCTGGGCCTTACACAGTCCACTAAAGAGGAGGATGGCGCTGGGGCCATGCTTGCTAACTTGATGGTAACTGCCAGACCCACAGGATTTTAGGAATCATCAGATCCTGTTTTCTTATAAGATGAATGGGGAGACTGAAGCCCAGAGATACCAAGTGACTGGTTTAAGATCACACAACAAGTAAGATGAGGGATGGGATGAGAAATCATGGGTTTCAGACTCCACAGCTCTCAGACTCTTCTGGGAATTTGTTTGCTTATAATGACTACTGCTTAATAAGGTCACGCTACAGGCCAGGCGTACAGCTAAGAGCTTCCCATTGGCTTAATGATAGTTCATTTCCCTATTGTGATCTACACTTAACACACAGGAAACTAGGGATCTGAGAGGTAACGTTGTTTGCCTAACGACAAGGGGCTTGAGAGACAGACCTGGGCTCTGAACTGATATGCGGCTGATTCCAGGGCCTGCTGCTCTGCCCACCTGGAGGACAGGCAGAGAGATGTGAACTTTATCCTAGAGGTGATGGGACGTCACAGAGGCTTTTGAGCAGGGGAAGGACCTGGTCAGACCTGGGTTTGGGGATGATCACACCAGTGTGGTGATCCTTGGGCTCTTTGGGTGGCCTTGGGTGAGCGAGCCCCTTCTTAGTGTCCTCATCAGTCACATTCTAGGAGAGGCTCTTGAAGGTCCGTTCTGAGTCTGGCTTTGGGTATGTCAGGCAGTGACTGCAGAGCTGCTTGCTGGTGAGTGGCTTGGCCCTGGTTTCTACAAGTGTGTGGGTCGTTTCAGTCCTGGGGTGGGAGGTGGTGGGGGGGCGTGTGTAGTCACAGAAATGTGGAAGGGGTTGCAGTTGTGCAGGGGGGAGACTGACCAGCCTCCTCCAGCTCGGCCACCATCGCCGACTCCATTCCACATGTGATTCTGATTAGGGGGCCTGTGTAAAAGTTACCTAAACAGTGCTCTAATTACTCTGTTTAGGAACATTCACATGCGTGGGAGGGTTCCTGGCACTGGCTTCCCACATGTGCTGGGGGTCTGCGGGGAGGCACCGCGTTTGCACGAGCATGAAGGCTCTGTGTCCGACCGTTGCCGCCTGGGCACAGGGACCCTGCAGAACCCACTCAGGGAGTTCTTCGAGGAGCCTGGCAGGCAGAGGAGGGGGAGTGACTGTTCTAGGCTCTTGCTTGTAGAGGAGAGCTCGTCTTGAACCTCTCATCCTCCCTGTGAAATAGGTGGTGGTGTCCGCAGGAGGGGTGAGACAGAGCCTGGAAAGTAGGTATCAGTGACCGAGCATGGGACTTGGAGTCAGCAAAACGGTTCTCTCACTGCCCGACCCTGCCTGGGCGAGTGCCTTCCCCTTGTTGAATTTCGGTTTCTTCATTTGTCTCAGACCGTCTGGCCTGCAGGCTTGTTGGGAAGATGAGATAAAGCACGTGAGAGGACTTGAACTGTGGTCTGATCAGGGTCGCCGTATCTCACACCTTGCCTGGGCTCCACATTCATGAGTGCATAACCTCTGCAGCCACACGTAGCTTGTGCGTGTGGCGTGTACAAGGTGGTGCATGCCTGTGTGCTAAGTCACTTCAGTTGTGTACGACTCTTTGTAACCCCATAGACTGTAGCCTGCCAGGCTTCTCTGTCCATGGAATTCTGCAGGCAAGAATACTGGACTGGGTTGCCATTTCCTTCTCCAGGGGATCTTCCTGACCCAGGGATCGAACCCCCGTGTCTTATGTCTCCTGCATTGGTAGGCGGATTCTTTGCCACTCGTGCCACCTGGGAAGCTGTGGGGCTGTTTATTTCCTTTTCTCTTGGGTCAGACAGAAACCTTCTGGCTGGGTATGATTCAGAGCGCCCCCTGGAGGTGGATAGGCCTGGCATTTGTGGGTCTTGGCTGCACAGAGGGCCAGCACCCAGGGCTCTTCGGTGCTTCAGGAAGAAGGTGCTCCCTGTCCAGCCTCTCTGTTCTCTGTCCAAGGACTCTCCTTCCATCCTTCTGTACATCTGTGGGTGTCCCTGTGTGCCTCTGTGTCTGTCTGCTGACAGTAAGGCTTTCAGGTATCCATTGTTCTTTCGCCCACCTAGCCCCACATCCACCTCTTTGTATGAATACCCGTTAGTATTTGTATCCACCCAGCTAGTCACTGATTGGCCAACATTTACCAAGGCCTGTCACATGCCCTGCTCTTTCTCTGCGCTAGATGGCATGGGATGAATCAGACTTGCCTCTGTGAGGAATCACTGGAGGTGGGCGTGGCTTTCTGTCTTTGACATCAAAGAAGACCATAAACTCCTTGACCTTCCTTTACAGATGAATCACATGAGACAGTAAATCTGAGTGAGTCTTCCTTCCACCTTTCCTTTCCCTTCCACCTACTTGTCCGTTTACCCATTCACCCGTTTACTCACTCATGTGTCCACTCATCTTACCGTCTATCCACCCACCTGCCTACTCATCCACCCATCTGTATAATCCACCATGAAGCCATCTAACTGCCACCAACTACCCAACTATCCTGCTTCCCACTCGGCCACCCAACCACATACTAACTCATTCACCTTTATACCATCAACAAATATATTTGCATGATCTCAATATTTATGTATGAGGCACTGTATTAGATTCTGGAAAACTAGCCTGATAAATTCCCTGTGTCAATAGAGTTACTCAGATTTGCTTTTTAAACTCAGATTTGCTTTTCCAACTCTGATATTCTGTAATACATAGAAGCACAAGACAGGGATCCTGCTCTCTTTTATTCAGCAGATCTACATGTTCAGCAGTTGTTAAATGCCTACTGTGTACCTGATAGTCCCTGAGACTCTTGGGATACTGTGGTGAACAAGACAGACAATCCTTGACCTCGTGGAGTTTGCATTCTAGTGAAGGACACAGACAGTGAAGGAGTAATAAATTGCAGCGAGTGCCTCCACGTGCCGGGTGTGGGCGAGGCTCCCTCAAGGAGTTGCTAGTCTAGTTGATAGTGAGACCAGTCTGGACAAAGATGAGACTCCCAGACTCTGTGGGTGTTGGCTGTGTTCCAAACTGGAGTGCACCTGTACAGCAGGGACTCCAGGCGGTCAGAGGGGTAGTTGAGGAGGACCTCCCAGGGAAGGGAAGCCAAGGGTCAGCCTGGGAGTTCACAGTATTGGGGGACCTGCTGAAATATGCAGATGAGGGACCATTCAATGCCTGGAGCCAGCATTCAGTTCACTAAATAAGCCGGTTGAAGCCAGAGCGTTGCCCGGTCTGAATTCCTGGCCTAGAATCACAAAATGAAGGGGTGGGATGAGATGAGCTATAAAGTCTTCTGAACCATGGCTTTGGGATCTATGCATTTAATTAGTAGGGGAGACATAGTATGTCATGTTTTATGGTGGCATTCTTGAATATGCCATTTCGAGTAATAATCCTTGTAACAATCTTGTAAGGGAGGAGGTGCTGCCCCCATTTTGCAGATGAGAAAACTGAGGCTTCCTACTGTGTCAAGGTAGATTTATGCTGCAACCTTTGTATCAAGGCCACTTTGAGCCTTTGCTTTCCTTTCAAAGCTTCAGGGAAGTCTACTGCTGGATGGACAGACATGTGTGTCTGGAAGCACAAACCCTGAGTGGGGCACGTGTTAAGGGTCTCAGAGCTCTGTCTTCATCCCGTGGACATTATCTTTGAAGATGGCAAATGCTTCTTTGTTTCTTTTTGAGGGAAAAAGTCAATACATGATTTTGATATCTTTAATAGCAGGAACCCTGGAACAGAACATATTGTAATTAACTGCTTTCTTATTAGATGAGGGTCAGACAAGATGCTGGCAGAGGTCACTTGGCCCTAAGTGACAGCTGGGGCTCAAATCCAAGGCTGTTTGACTCACCAAGCCTCGTCCTCTTTCCCTGTCTCCATTTCAGGGCTCTCGAAACAGACTGGGAGACTGCCAGGGAGGAAGGAAACTGAAAGGGAATGGGGAAGGTTTTTACCCTACCATCCTCTCCTGTATCTTCCCTATGAGAAAAATGGGGAGTAACGCTCCTTCCTAAAAAAAAAAAAAAAAAAAAAAGCTTCTTGTCTCTGAGAGTCTTTTTGCAGTGGAGATAGACAGTATTTGGTCCAACTAGAGGTGCAAGGAGATCCAACCAGTCCATTCTGAAGGAGATCAGCCCTGGGATTTCTTTGGAAGGAATGATGCTAAAGCTGAAACTCCAGTACTTTGGCCACCTCATTCGAAGAGTTGACTCATTGGAAAAGACTCTGATGCTGGGAGGGATTAGGGGCAGGAGGAGAAGGGGACGACAGAGGATGAGATGGCTGGATGGCATCACTGACTTGATGGACGTGAGTCTGAGGGAACTCCAGAAGTTGGTGATGGACAGGGAGGCCTGGCGTGCTGCGATTCATGGGGTCGCAAAGAGTCGGACAGGACTGAGCGACTGATCTGATCTGATCTGAGAGGTGCTTTGTGATCTAACAGGTGCTGCAGATGCAGAATATTTTGTGAAGGGCCCTTCGTGCACTTATATTATGCCCAGGACCAACTCCAATCTCCCTATTAATTACGAACATTTAGAAATGTTCCTGACTCTACCCAGAGTTCCCGCTTGTGAAACTCCATGGGTCAGAGGCCACACATGTTTTGATTTTCTTATTTGAGGTATTATGTGTTCAAGGTAGATTTATGCTGCAACCTTTGTTTATTGACTTGTACTTTTCCCTGTGAACCTAATGGAACATGACAGATGATATTTACAAGGCACGTGTTTCCGATTAAATCATGTGAGACATTAAAGTCCGATAAATGAAAAGCCCCTTTGAAAGGCCAGGTTCAGAGAGAAGGAGGCAGTCTCTGATGGGGCCTGGATGGTGGAGTTGCCCCTCAGCTGGCTGCAGGAAATGCAGAAGGTAGCAGTCCTTTGGCAAGGGTGGGACCTGTGCGTGGGGATTTCCCACCTAGGGGTCAGAAAAAAAAGGTCTTAACAAGTCCTTCTTACTCTCAACCAACTGGGGAAGAAGGAAAGCAAAGAGCTCTCCTTTTTGGAGCACCTACTGTGTGCCAGGCGTTCTTGTAGAAATAGTTTCCTGCAGTCTAGCTGAACCTCACAACTCTGATGCTGTTGCCTTCCTGAGGGGCATCTGAAAGGCGTGGGATGGAGGATGTTGGCTGCAGCCTGCAGGGACCACTTTCAGGTCTTAGCTCTGCCGTTCTATGTCACTAAGCCTCGGTTGCTTCCCCTGTAAAGCGGGGCCAGTAATACCATCATTGTCTGTGCTCCATAGTCCATGAGCCAGTGTTATCAGTGGAGGTGCACTGCGAGGATGACTTATCAAGGTCACTGCCAGTAGGATACTGCAGCCAGAGTGCAGGCCTTCAGGTTCCAAAGCCTTCCCGGATGCTGCTGTGAAGGGGCTGTGCTGGGCAGCCGATGGCCAGCCAGGGCCCGCCTGCTGACTCCTGTGCCGGCACGTGGGGTATTCCCTTGGCCTTCCTGAGACTTCCCAGGAGCATTAATGGGAAAGCTCGGTAGGCAGGATTAGCCTAATCGGGAGTCTTTCCATGGAGGTCAATTAAAGGATTTGGGTAAATATAAAAAGTGGAAACAGCTTGGGATGGAAGGCGTTCCCTACCCCCATCTCCCTCCTTCTCTCCTCCTCCCTCCGTTGCTCCTTCCCTGCTTCTGCCTCAGAAGGGATGGGGTGGGGGCTGGGGTGCTACTGACCTATGGGGCTGAGCGCAGCCAGGAGACTCACTTTTTTTTTTTTTTTCCCTTTTCGGGACACCTGATGGCAGGTGGCCTGAGAATGACTGAGAGTAGGATTGGATATTTTTCATATTTAAAATTTCTTCTTAAAACCTCTAACTAGCTTAGCTGCTTTATAGGAGCAGAGACTGACAAGGAGGAGAGAAGGACAAATGCCAGCCCCTTTCCACTTCCCGCAATAGAAAAGCTTGCTCTTGGAAACATTGCCTTCCTCTCTGTGCAAGAGTCTTTATGGATTCTCATCTGCCCTCTCCCTGGAGACTGGACAGCTGATTTTCATCTCGATGAAGGGGTAAGGCAGGGATCTGTGGAGTTGTGAGGAGGCTGGCTCTGAAATCTGCCAGTTGGATTCACCCCCTGGCCTTGTCACTGGCCAGCTGGGCATCTTGGGCAGGTCGCTTTCTCCCTCTGGGCCTCAGTATCCTCGTAGGATAAATAGTTGTTATGCGAGTCAGATGCCACAGTATATATGAAGGTTCTGAACTGGGGCCGACACCACGTTAGAATCTGCAGATCTTCCCAGGAGGCAGCAGGGACCTAGGAAAGCCCCAAGGAGCCAAAGCCTCCTTCCTTCATTGCCCAGTGCCATTAGGTGTGTGCAGGGAGTGGGTGTGAGTGCAAGCTCCCCCTGCTCATTCCCCTCCCCTGGCCTCCTTTTACTCATCTGCAGAATTGGGCCGAGAATCCCTCTTCTGCCTCCCAAGAGACAGTGCTTATGAGAGCCCTTGGAAAACTGCAGACCTTATAAATAAAATAATGATAACAGTGATTGTGCTTCCCATGGAAAGTTACAGAAAGCACCCTCTCCTTTGACTTGACAGCACTCCCCCAGGGCTACTGTCATATCTCTCACTATGAGGCAGTTCTGGGGGGTGGGGTATAGGGGGAAATGAGTTGCTCAAGATTTGGGGGCTACGAGGTCCCGCAGAGCCAGGAGCTAACCTGAGACCTGTCCCACTGCAGGTCAGGCCTGTTCCATCCCCACTCTGAAGCCCCCCTCTTGGAGGGGCCCTGCACTGCTGGAGTTGGAATGGCTCATTAAGCAGGAGGCTCCTCTGGTTCTCTCCATCCTCAAAGAGCTCTCCCTTCCCCCCTCCTCTTTTCTCATCCTTTCCCCTCCCCCTTCTTCATCATAGTCCACCCACTCACCCAGGTTTAGGGTGACGTGACTGAGTAGTGCAAGATGTTGAGTCGACTGAATTAAAAACTCTGTGTATGGCTGCTAACTCTGTGTGTCCTTGGGCAAGTTACTTCCCCTCTCTGTGCCTTGATTTCTCCATCAGTAAATAGGATTGGTAATATCTGCTTTATTTCTGCCGCAGATCTGTTCCAATGGGTTAAAAGTAGTGCTGAGGACAGTGAGCAGGTGGGCTCAGGTAAAGGAGTTGTTGCACAGGGTGTCCTTATGGCACATCGATCCTGGGAGAAGGCCCGATATTTTGCAGCCTTGGTTGTGAGCGGGCATTTCTAACAAGTGGGTGGAGAAGGATTTTTAAAGACCACGAATGGTCTTAAATGCACAAGTGAGACTGGGGCGGGGGGGCAAAGGATTTTGTTTCTTTAGTAGGTAACGATGATTCTCAGAACAAGCTAAACAAATCCCTCCTTATTGTAGAATGTTGCTCGGGGCTAGGCTTGATTAAAATCGGAAAATCTAAGAGGCTTTAAACGTGTGTGGTTTGGAGGGATCCGGAGTGCCTTCCCTGCCCTGGGTCTCCCTGGCCATGGTCTTAGAATCAGAGGCTGCAGAGGGCCTGAGACAGTGATCGGAGCATCTAGCACCCCGATGGGGAACTGGGGAGCCTTCCCCTGGGCAGGCGGAATCCACAGCACTCCTGGTTCTGGATGCCTGGGATTGGGAGGTTTGTGTTGAGGGCTGTGTGGGGACCAGTTTGGTGTGTGGACTCCTTGGGACAAGGGCTGTCCTGTTGGTCTCAGGGACCCCAAGCCCTGCCCCCATCCGTTCAAAGAGGAAGGATTCATACTTTGAGCGGCTCTGGATGCCATGGCCAGTTCCAGGTGCCCTGCATTTGCGTCTCCTGTACACATCTCTGTCTTGTTTTCTCCTCTATAAAGTGGGGATCCTAACGGTGCCTGCTGCATAGGGTGGTGGTGCAGGTAAAGTGAACTAATGCATAGAGCTCAGAACATGCAGGGCACAGGGTAAATGCACAGTAACAGCAGTTCCCGTGAGGACCTTGCCAGGAGCCATGAAATGAATTGGTTTTTTTCCATTATGGTTTATTATAAGACATTAAATGTAGTTTCCTGTTTTATACAGCAGGACCTTGTTGTTTATTTTATATAGAGTAGTTTCTATCTGCTAATCTCGAGCACCTAATTTATCCCTCCTAAATCCCCATTCCCTTTGATAACCATAAGTTTGTTTTCTATGTCTGTGAGTCTGATTCTGTTTCATAAGTATGTTCACTTGTGTCATATTTAAATTCCACATCTAAGTGATATCATAGATATATGTCTTTCTGACTCAGTATGATAATCTCTAGGTCTACCTATAATGCTGCAAATGGCATTGTATCATTCTTTTTAATGACCAAATAGTATTCCATTGTATACAGACCACATCTTCTCTATCCATTCATCTGCTGATGGACATTTAGATTACTTCTATGTTTTGGCAATTGTAAATAGTGCTGCTACGAACATTGGCGTGCGTGTATCTTTTCAAATCATAGCTTTTTCTGGCTGTATGCCCAGCAGTGGGATTGCTGATCGACTTTTAGTTTTTTAAGGAACCTCCATACTGTTTTCCATAGTAGCTGCACCAGTTTATACGGAATTACTTTTTACGTTGAATGTGGCTGAATCTGACAGTGGTGAGGTAACTTGCCCGTGTTGGTGAGCGGCAGAGCAGGAGTTTGAATCTGGGTCTAGCTGACTTCAAAGCCAGAGAATGTCTGTTGGGAGACTAGACCTTCAATGCCACGATGCATCTTGGGTGCAGGAGCCCCCCCGATGGGGGACGTTCCATCTCCAGTTCCTCTTCTCCCATGAGCCCTGTGGACCGCCTGGGCTCCTGAGGGCAGGATCCCCATGGGAGGGCTTGAGCAGACTGGTCAGGGCTGGTACTTTGCTTAGAGTTTTATGGCCACGCAGAGAACATGGCCAGAATCTTCTATGGCTGAAGTCCCAAGGCCCACAGTCCCTCACTGACCCAGTTGTTCCTTATCAGTTGTTCAGGGCAGACTGCCAAGTGGGGAGCAGCAACCCCCTTGCACTGATGGGTTGCCTGGGGTTGCCAGCAGCAGGGTGCCCTGGTCTGGGCTGTGAGTGTGACTTGGAGTGGGGAGTGGCGAGAAGAAGGCTGGCCCACCGCCAGGTGGTTCGGGGTCCACCTCCCTCCCCTCTGTTCCTACTACAGTTGGGAGGCCCTGCCACCCCCGCCAGACTGCTCCCCATGCTTCGGAGAGGAGGCTGGTGCAAGGGAAGCCTCCCTTGTGGGAGCCGATGGTTACTGTACATTCATCCTGAGCCTGGCCCTTTTCTAAGCTCTCACTCAATGTTAGCGCAGTCTTCACCGTACCTGTGAACCTGTGACGTGGGTACTATTGTTAGCCCATTTTTCAGGGGAGGAGAGAGGCTGGACATCCCCTTGGAGAGATACCCTGGCGAGGGGAGGAGTGCTGACCTTGGAGCCAGGTCGGAGGTCGAGCGCCTGTCCTATCTTGACCCTTTAGCACCCTGTTGCCCACGATGGAAGGCAGTGGCGAGGAGTTTGAGGTAGAAGCAGAGCTCCAGGAGTGAATGCAGGGAGCGGGAAATGGGTGAAGCCTGCCTGCCTGTCTCCTGTAAGCCTTTACTATATTGGGCATTGTGTCAGGGGCTGGGCACTCGGCTGACTGAAGGGAGCTGACCTTTCTGGTAGCGGTGAGTGCTAGTAGTGGTGCAGTCCTTCAGCTTTCAAGCCAAGGGTGTTCCCAGCCGTCTTTTTTGACTTAGGAGATAGAAGATCCTGCTGGTTAAGAGCCAGCCAGATCTCTGGAGTCAGACTCCTAGCTCTGAATCTCAATTCCACCAGTTACCAGCTTGGGCAATCACTTCTTTCTGTGCCGCAGTTTTTGTGTCTGTAAAATGGGGATAATAAGAGGGCTTAGGACAGTACATGGCGCATTGTGATCACTCTCAGTAAGTGTGACTTTTGGCAGGAGAGGAGGGTGTGGAACTGGAGGGAGAGGAGGTGGAGCGGACTTCAGGAGGCTCTGATCATCCCCAGAGTTGTTCTTTTTGGGAGAAGAGAACTATCCCTGAGTCAGGAGTCCACAGCCTTGCCTAACCACAATGAGGTGCCATGGCGTACCCCCAGGATGGCTCTGATAAAAGAGAGAGATGCTGACAAGTGTCAAGGAGGATGTGGAAAAACCAGAGTCCTATACCCTGGTGTGGTGGGGATGGAAAATGGTGCTGTGAAAAAGAGTCTGCAGTGACTACAAAGTTTAACATAGATTGGGCTTAGGACCCAGCAGAATTGAAGACATGCATCTACACAAAACTCGTACATGAATGTTAATAGCAATATTATTCATTATAACCCCAAGGCAGAAGCTACCTCAGATGTCCTCTGCCTGGTGGATGGACAAGCAAAATGTTGTCTGTCCATGCTAAGAAATGTTCAGTTCAGTTCATTTCAGTCGCTCAGTCGTGTCCGACTCTTTTCGACCCCATGAATTGCAGCACGCCAGGCCTCCCTGTCCATCACCAACTCCCGGAGTTCACTCAGACTCACGTCCATTGAGTCAGTGATGCCATCCAGCCATCTCATCCTCTGTTGTCCCCTTCTCCTCCTGCCTTCAATATTTCCCAGCATCAGGTCTTTTCCAATGAGTCAACTCTTCCCATGAGGTGGCCAAAGTACTGGAGTTTCAGCTTCAGCATCATTTCCTCCAAAGAAATCCCAGGGCTGATCTCCTTCAGGGTGGACTGGTTGGATCTCCTTGCAGTCCAAGGGACTCTCAAGAGTCTTCTCCAACACCACAGTTCAAAAGCATCAATTCTTCGGCGCTCAGCCTTCTTCACAGTCCAACTCTCACATCCATACATGACCACAGGAAAGACCATAGCCTTGACTAGACGGACCTTTGTTGGCAAAGTAATGTCTCTGCTTTTGAATATGCTATCTAGGTTGGTCATAACTTTTCTTCCAAGAAGTAAGCATCTTTTAATTTCATGGCTGCAGTCATCATCTGCAGTGATTTTGGAGCCCCCCAAAATAAAGTCTGACACGGTTTCCACTGTTTCCCCATCTATTTCCCATGAAGTGATGGGACCGGATGCCATGATCTTTGTTTTCTGAATGTTGAGCTTTAAGCCAACTTTTTCACTCTCCACTTTTACTTTCATCAAGAGGCTTTTTAGTTCCTCTTCACTTTCTGCCATAAGGGTGGTGTAATCTGCGTATTTGAGGTTATTGATATTTCTCCCGGCAATCTTGATTCCAGCTTTGTGTTTCTTCCAGTCCAGCCTTTCTCGTGATGTACTCTGCATATAAGTTAAATAAGCAGGGTGACAATATACAGCCTTGACGTACTCCTTTTCCTATTTGGAACCAGTCTGTTGTTCCATGTCTAGTTCTAACTGTTGCTTCCTGACCTGCATATAGGTTTCTCAAGAGGCAGGTCAGGTGGTCTGGTATTCCCATCTCTTTCAAAATTTTCCACAGTTTATTGTGATCCACACAGTCAAAGGCTTTGGCATAGTCAATAAAGCAGAAATAGATGTTTTTCTGGGACTCTCTTGCTTTTTCCATGATCCAGCAGATGTTGACAATTTGATCTCTGGTTCCTCTGCCTTTTGTAAAACCAGCTTGAACATCAGGAAGTTCACAGTTCACGTATTGCTGAAGCCTGGCTTGGAGAATTTTGAGCATTACTTTACTAGCGTGTTACTCAGCCATAAAAAGGGTTGAAATACTGATTATGCTACAACATGGATGAACCTTGAAAATGTTATGATAAGTTAAAGAAGCCAGACAAAAAAGACCCCATATTATATGATTCCGTTTATAGGAAATGCCCACAATAAGCAAATTTATAGAGATAGAACGTATAGATGAGTGGTTGCCCGGGGTTTCAGGGAAGGGAAAATAGGGAGTGATTGTTAATAGGTATGAGTTTCTTTTTGGGCTGATGGAAATGTTCTGAAATTTGATGGAGGTGATGGGTGCACAGCTCTGCAAATATACTGAAGCCACCAATAATACACATTAAAAGTGTTAATTTTGTTGTTAAGTCACTCAGTTGTATCCCACTCTTTGTGACCCCATGGACTGCAGCACGCCAGGCTTCCCTGTCCTTCATCTCCTGGAGCTTGCTCAAACTCATGTCCATTGAGTCAGTGATACCATCCAACCATGTCATCCTCTGTCATCCCTTTCTCCTTCTGCCTTCAATCTTTCCCAGCATTAGTGTCTTTTCTAATGAGTCAGCTTTCCCCATCAGTGGCCAAAGAATTGGAGTTTCAGCTTCAGCATCAGTCCTTCCAATGAATATTCAGGACTGATCTCCTTTAGGATTGACTGGTTTGATCTCCTTGCAATCGAAGGGACTCTCAAGAGTCTTCTCCAACACCACAGTTCAAAAGCATCAGTTCTTTGGCACTCAGCCTTCTTTATGGTCCAGCTCTTACATTCATACATGACTACTGGAAAAACAGTAGCATTGACTACACGGACCTTTGTCAGCAAAGTAATATCTCTGCTTTTTAATACATTGTCTAGGTTTGTCATGGTTTTTCTTCCAAGGAACAAGTGTCTTTTAATCTCATGACTGCAGTCACCATCTGCAGTGATTTTGGAGCCCAAGAAAAAAAAGTCTCTCTCTGTTTCCATTGTTTCCCCACTATTTGCCATGAAATAATGGGACCATGAAGGCATGATCTTAGTCTTTTGAATGTTGAGTTTTAAGCCAGCTTTTTCACTCTCCCAAGTATTACTAATAATGCTTATTAAAAGTAAAAGATGCCTCAGTTTTTAAAAAACAAATAAGAGAAACAAAACTCCTCCCTGATGTGAGCCCTCCACCCACTCTGTGCTCAGGCAGTAACACGTGGTGCAGCCAAGCCTGGGCTCTTCTGGTTCTCCATGCCATTCTCCCCTGGCAGGCTGTCTGGGCCAGGAAGTCAGCACTTCAGAGATGATATCTTGGGAAGAAACCCACAGCTTTGGAGCCACCGAGCCTTGCATTTTCCCACTCACGCCCCTTCCTCTGAGTCTCAGTTTCCTAACCTGAAGGTGGGGAGGGAGGACTCTATGAGCGCAGGACTCTTGTGAGCGGGAAATGAGAGTGGGCGTGGCTTGGGATAGGTACCAAGAGCAAGTGCATCTGAGTTCTCCATCGTGTGTTGGCTTCTCCAGGTCGAGTGCCTTGTGCTCTGTAGGTATTCCAGAATGTTTGGGGAAGTGTTGGACACTGGTGGGGCCAAGGTCATGGGTCAGCATGAAGCTGGGCTATGCTATCACCTGATAGAGGCAGCACCAGCTCTGAGTGCCGGCTCTGGGTCAGGGAGGCCCAGACTTGACTTCCAACTCTTTTCCTAGCTGAGTGACCTTTGGCAGATGACTCAATCTTTCTCTGCTTCAGTGTCCTCTTTAGTAGATATGGGTTGTGGTAGGCATGCTATGCACTGAATTGTGTCCCGTCTCTAATTCATGTGTTGAAGAGCTCTGACCTCCTGGTGTGGTGGTGATAGGACCTCACCTAAATTAGGTTTGGATGAGATCATGCAGATGGGGTCTTCATAATGAGACTGTGTGTGTGTGCTCAATTGTGTTCAACTGTTTGTGATCCCGTGGACTGGAGCCCACTGGGATACTCTGTCCATGGAATTTTCCTGGCTAGAATACTGGAATGGTTGCCAGTTCCTATTCCAGGGGATCTTCCCAACCCAGGGTTTGAAACTGCGTCTCCTGTATTGGCAGGCAGAGTTACTCTTGCTCTACCTGGAAAGGAACCATGACGAGATTAGTGCCTGTATAAGAAGAGACATTAGAGAGCCTTCTCTCTCTCTTCCATCTTTCTCTGCCACGTGAGGACACATCCAGAAGGTGGCCATCTGCAAATCAGTAAGAGAGCCCTCACTAGACACTGACCGTGCGCCTCCCTGATCTCAGACTCCCAGCCTCTTGACTGGGAGATATCGTTGTCTGTTGTTTAAGACACCCAGTCTGTGCTCTCTTGCAATGGCAGCCTGAGCAGACTGCACCAGGACGCTAGAAGCAGTCTTGGATGTACAGTGTGGAGCGAGGTGCCTGGCAGGTGGCAGGCACGCCTGCTGTTACTATCAAGCGGCTCCATCTACAACTGTGATGGGCGTTTAGTAGCTGTGGGGCCTTAGGCGAGTCACTGGACTCTGAAGTGTTGTCACTTCCTTCTCTGTAGAATGAGGGCAGGACGCTGCCCATGCAGAGCTGTGGTAAGGGTCAGATGAGATAATCTAGGTCGAGGGGCTCGTAAACTGTGAGATGGCGTGCCCGTGGAAGGGGCTGGCTGTTTATGGAATGGAGCTTGGCAGACAAATGTGGGATGGAGTTTGAGCAGCATGGTGATGCAGTGGGTCTGGCGGGGACTCCTGGCTCTCAACACGGTCCTTTCAGGAAGTGACTGTTTTGGCAGCAGCGTCTGTCTACCTGTACCCAGGTGGCAGTGGTTGAGCGGAGATTCCTGGGCTTGGTATTCAGGGCTCAGTGTCTTGTCTCGTAATGGGGAGCCCCAGGTAGAGGGGAAGCGGGGCCCATGCCTGGAGGCAGTGGTGCGTACTCCAGCCTGCAGACAGCTTGTGACCTTGCTGCTTGGCAGTGTCCGACCCTGAGTTGGGGAGAGCCCTGGGTAACAGGGAAACCTCCCGGACTGAGGCCAGAAGCGGTCTTTGGGAGCTGAGGAGACCTGGAAGCACCAGCTGAGCTGGCTTTGGATCCCGCTCTGTGACATCAGGGACTCGGAAGTCTTTGGGTGGAAAAGCACTGTCTAGAACTCCTTTGGCGTCATCCTTTGGAGCGTGTCCCGAGAGGCCCTTGCCTGGTGTATCTGACTTCAGAGCTGTGGGCTGAGGTCGTTCCCCGCTCAGACGTCCCACACTGGGTCAGCGGGAGGGGTGTGTTCCCAGGGGAGTTTATGGGATTTTCTGGTTGGTTCTTTAATTGTGTCCTGTTTGTTTGCTGTCTGGTCTGGGGCTGTGGGGTGGGTGGGGTAGGGATCCTTGGAATGTTGGCCTGGGCAGCATGGAACCCTCTCTCGGGCAGAGGAGGGCAGACGTCAGAAAACGGATGTGGAGATGGGAGGTTTTCAAACATAAGGGGCAGGGGTTTGGTTGCTAGAATAGCTCTGGTCTAGCCCCACCCTGCAGGTCCTTGTATTTCAGAGAGGCGTGGGCTGGAATGGTCAAAAACCACTGACTCTGAACCCACTTCTACCACTGATGGGCTCTGTGACCTTGGCAAGGTTCTTAACTTCTCTGTACCTCCATTCCCTCATCTGTAAAATAACACAAGTAGCCTATCTTATAGGTTGTTCTTAGGATGAAGTGAGATGAGACAGGTAAAGCATTTAGAACAGCGTCTGGCATAGAATAATGCTAAGTCAACCTTCGCTGGACTGTGCAAGAGGCATGAGGATGGCGTGGGCCTTCCAGCAGACTTGTTTCCCCTTCTTCCTCCAAGTTCCTGTTTAGTTCAGCTCCACTGATGTGCACTGAGCCCTTCCCTAGGGGCGAGTCCTCTGCTGGGAGTGGATTCAATCCCCTGAACTCACCTCAGGAATGCTCACTACCTGGGTGAAATAGAGACTCAAGAACAGACAGTGGCCTCCAGGGGAGGAAGGAGACAGATGGCGATATTTTGAACGGGCACGGTGGAGGGGTGTGCAGAAATGAGTCACTGGCGCCTGGTGATGCCATGTTGAAGGTAATCTGTTTCTAGTCTGAGGTGGCTCTTCCCGAGGTGGTCACCCACGGCCAAAAGGAGAAGGTCTTCACGAGACAGAGGATGCTGTGGGAGTTCCACGCGTGGATGACCTGCTCCAACTTGGGAATTGGGCACTGGTGGGAAGGGAATTCCAGGCAACACCATTGGTACAGCCAAAGGCCTGGAGAGGGGAGAGCAGAGCATGTGCATGAGGAGCAGTGGTGGGTTCTGCTTGCCTGGAGAGAAGGGTCTGTGGCGGGAACAGAGAGAAATAAGGTTGGAAGGCCTTGGGTTCCAGGCCAAGAGAGGGGCGGGGGTAGGAAGTTTTGTTTGTTTCCCTGTAGACACAGGGAGCTATGGAGAGCTTTTTTGCTCTGGTAACCCTAACTTTTATATACTTTGGTTCTTCGGAGAAGAAGGGGCAAGAAGTGAAGTTTTCAGTCTTTAAGATGGGGGTGGGTAGGGGATCTCGCATTTGCAGAAAAGTAACTTGGAATGAAACCATTATAAAAATCCTCAGAGATTTCTGCCTTAATGAAGGAAGCAGTTTTTTTCCCATAGATTCTTTAAAACTTGGGTTTCAAGCAGGGAATAGCGACACGTAATTTATTTCTCCTGGTGCTTGATCTGAGATCCCTTGGGAAAGAACAGGAAGGAATTAGTGAGCTCTATATTACAATTTAATTGCTTGAAGGAAAAATATTATTTTTTATTGTTAGCCATTAGCTGCTTCTAGCTTTATTAAACTCAACCCTCTGTCGAGCACAGCATTAGCCATTTGGAGCTTGCTGGCTCCCCGAGGGGAGGAAAACCCTCCGAATGGTCCCACCTTGTAAAGCGAGGGTTACTGCTGGGATCCAAGTGGCCCCAGGGAGTCTTGCATTTCAGGCATCTCTGTACTTGGAGTGCAGCCTCCTGATGGCGGGTTCAGCCCTTGTTTTGTTCCCCGACATGGGGAATGGAGGTCAGGGAGGGCAGAGGAAAGGATCACGGTCCCTGGGTCACATCTGGGTCTCTCCTAAGACGGGTAAACTCGGCTGTGTTGCTTAATCTCCCATTTTACAGATGGGGAGTTTTCATTTTTAGGGGTACTTGCTAGGGCTGAAGGAGACACTATATGTAAACAGAATACTCTAGTATTCAGTGGTGCTCAATAAGTGCCAGTTGATGGGTCCCAGGGCTGCACACTTCTTTAGGCTGTTTCCCCTACTTTGTTCATACTCCAGGTTCCAAGCTCTTGCCTCCAAAAGCCAGTTCCACCCCACTTGCCCAGCACAGGGCAGAGGGGAGAGGCCCTGGCTCCGCCTGACCCCTCTACTGTGCTGGGCAGTTCACTCCCTGATGGCCACTCCGTGCCTGACTTAGACCCCTGCCCTCAGGGAGCCCCCAGCTAGATGGATGAAGACAGGTGGGTGAACCACGATGATGTGCGCAGAGGCCAGGTGGGACCTTGACCTGCCTGGGGGGCAGGCAAGGCTTCCTGTGCACATGCTGGAGAGTTCTGAGGGGCTAGGAAGAAAGAGTTCCCTGGGGAAGACTGCCTTCTTGGCTGTCACGGCCCTCTGACGGCCACCATCTGGCTGGAAGGTGTCTACCCACCCAGCCCTGAAGGCCTGTCCCTAACCGCCATTTCCTTCCTCACCCTGCTCCTTCACTCTTTACCTCCCCAACATGTATACACGTTGTTTCGGTGGACTTTCACCACGACCTTGGAGCTTCTCACCCACCCTTCACAGGTAGGAGGTCACCTGGCTGGGCATCTGGCTGCAGGCTGGCAGAGGGCAGCATAACCTAGGGCTTTCCCAGGCCCCACCAACCCTAGCAGACTACACAGTGGGCTTTTTAAACTGACTCACCTTCTCCACTTACTAGGAACCACTTGCTGCCCAGCCTTACTCCCTCGCATAGCGAGTGGGAGACAGCCAGTGTTTTTTGCAAACTGGCCCTGAGCAGGCTTCCACTGAGGCTGCCCTCTGCATCAGAGCTGTTGCCCACATAGCATTTCACGCTTATCGAATGACCTATGGCCTGGAGTTTTGGAGACAGCCTCAGTTTACTCAGATGGTGAGGATTTACGCCCCATTCCTAAACATTTATTGTGCATGCAGGACTAACTTTGTGTGCAGCAACTCCCTTTACTATAAGTCAGGGGTCTGAGCCCTGGCATGACTTGCTCAAGGTCACATAGCCCCTGTGAGGCAGAGCTGGGGGTCCCTGCACCATCTGTTCAGCCTGGGCTTTCTCCCTGGGTGGCTTACCTGCCCCCCAGTCTCCCCTCAGTTCAGTTCAGTCGCTCAGTCGTGTCCGACTCTTTGCGACCCCATGAATCGCAGCACACCAGGCCTCCCTGTCCATCACCGTCTCCTGGAGTTCACTCAAACTCAAGTCCATTGAGTCTGTGATGTCATCCAGCCATCTCATCCTCTGTCATCCCCTTTTCCTCCTGCCCCCAATCCCTCCCAGCATCAGAGTCTTTTCCAGTGAGTCAACTCTTCCCATGAGGTGGCCAAAGTATTGGAGTTTCGGCTTTAGCATCAGTCCTTCCAAAGAAATCCCAGGACTGATCTCCTTTAGAATGGACTGGTTGGATATCCTTGCAGTCCAAGGGACCCTCAAGAGTCTTCTCCAACACCACAGTTCAAAAGCATCAATTCTTCGGCTCTCAGCTTTCTTCACAGTCCAACTCTCACATCCATACATGACCACAGGAAAAACCATAGCCTTGACTAGACGGACCTTTGTTGGCAAAGTAATGTCTCTGCTTTTCAATGCTATCTAGGTTCGTCATAACTTTTCTTCCAAGGAGTAAGCGTCTTTTAATTTCATGGCTGCAGTCACCATCTGCAGTGATTTTGGAGCCCAGAAAAATAAAGTCTGACACGGTTTCCACTGTTTCCCCATCTATTTCTCATGAAGTGATGGGACCAGATGCCATGATCTTCATTTTCTGAATGTTGAGCTTTAAGCCAACTTTTTCACTCTCCTCTTTCACTTTCATCAAGAGGCTTTTTAGTTCCTCTTCACTTTCTGCCATAAGGGTGGTGTCATCTGCATATCTGAGGTTATTGATATTTCTCCTGGCAGTCTTGATTCCAGCTTGTGCTTTTTCCAGTCCAGCGTTTCTCATGATGTACTCTGCATATAAGTTAAATAAGCAGGGTGACAATATACAGCCATGAACAGTATGAAAAGGCAAAATGATAGGATACTGAAAGAGGAACTCCCCAGGTCAGTAGGTGCCCAATATGCTACTGGAGATCAGTGGAGAAATAACTCCAGAAAGAATGAAGGGATGGAGCCAAAGCAAAAACAATACCCAGCTGTGGATGTGACTGGTGATAGAAGCAAGGTCCAATGCTGTAAAAAGCAATATTGCATAGGAACCTGGAATGTTAGGTCCATGAATCAAGGCAAATTGGATGTGGTCAAACAGGAGATGGCAAGAGTGAATGTCGACATTCTAGGAATCAGCGAACTAAAATGGACTGGAATGGGTGAATTTAACTCAGATGACCATTATATCTACTACTGTGGGCAGGAATCCCTTGGAAGAAATGGAGTAGCCATCATGGTCAACAAAAGAGTCCAAAATGCAGTACTTGGATGCAATCTCAAAAACAACAGAATGATCTCTGTTCGTTTCCAAGGCAAACCATTCAATATCACAGTAATCCAAGTCTATGCCCCAACCAGTAATGCTGAAGAAGCTGAAGTTGAACAGTTCTATGAAGACCTACAAGACCTTTTAGAACTAACATCCAAAAAAGATGTCCTTTTCATTATAGGGGACTGGAATGCAAAAGCAGGAAGTCAAGAAACACCTGGAGTAACAGGCAAATTTGGCCTTGGAATACAGAATTAAGTAGGGCAAAGGCTAATAGAGTTTTGCCAAGAGAACGCATTGGTCATATCAAACACCTTCTTCCAAAAACACAACAGAAGACTCTATACATGGACATCACCAGATGGTCAACACTGAAATCAGATTGATTATATTCTTTGCAGCCAAAGATGGGGAAGCTCTATACAGTCAGCAAAAACAAGACCGGGAGCTGACTGTGGCTCAGATCATGAGCTCCTTATTGCCAAATTCAGACTTAAATTGAAGAAAGTAGGGAAAACCACTAGACCATTCAGGTATGACCTAAATCAAATCCCTTATGATTATACAGTGGAAGTGAGAAATAGATTTAAGGGACTAGGTCTGATAGATAGAGTCTCCCCTCAGCATCATCTAATTAAGGGCTGGTCCCAGTATGGAGCCCAGAAGATCGGGTCAGCAGGGCTGTCCTGGAACACTGGGTCCCAGCCCATGGAGTGGAGAAGGCAGATGGGGTCCAGGCCATGGTGAGCTGGCTTGCGGAAAGGGAGAGCGGAGTCGTATGCTTGGACCCGAGTCCATGGGGGCTGTGAACCTCGTCTTTTGCTACATCATCTCTCTGTGTCACCTCCTTCCCAGCACCACAGGTCTCCTTACTCTGAAAGCAACACACCACTTCTGTCTCCGCACTTTCTCCCATGCTCTTCTCTCTGCCTGAAGGGCCCTCCCCTTCTTTATTTGACTAACTGCTGCTAGTCTTTTAAGGCTCATTTCAGGCCCTGGGGAGACCTGCTCTGACCCCCAGGCTGGGTCACAGCTCCTTCTCGGGGCACCTACAGCCCCCTGAGCACCCTTTTGCACAGCCTGCCTCACCAGTCTGGTGATCACTTGTTCACGGTCCATCTCCTCCACCAGGCAGCAGATCTTGGGCGTGAGGACTGTGTTTACGCCTGTCTGGGTCCCTAGTGCCTTTCATCAGGCCTGGCACACTGGGGAAAGCTTGTCCAATTTGATTAGTAATGATGGTCCCCTCGTGTTTGAAAATGTTTGTTTTTCAAAGCACGTTCACGATCCCTTTGAGCCACCCAGCCGTTGCAGAGGGAGGCAAGGCAGTGCTGACAAGGTTTGGAAGCAGAGGCTCAGTAAGCTGCCTACTGTAATGGCCGCAGAGCCTGGCCTCCAAGTCTAAGGCTCGCTGCGCTGTCTCTCCCTACTGCCTGCGTAAAGCCGTGGGTGGCGCCCACACCCTTGGCGACCCTGAGGCCAGGACTGCTTGTAATCAGATTGCCTTCCTCCCCACTGAGCTCATGCTGCTGAGGGAATGGAAATTTGGACCAGTGGGAGGGGGTGAGAGGCTGGGGTGGCGGGGGCGGCTTTGGCCGAGGTACTGGGGGGACCAGGATGGGTGGGGGGTCTGGGTGAACACACCAGAAACAGACTTAGTGGTTCTGGCCTTTGGCCCCGGGGACTGGTGAAAACCATCCCGAGTGGTTGGCCGGAGGCCTGCCGCACATGTCTGGGTGTCCAGAGGGTTTGGGATGGTCAGCAGCAGCAGGGAGATGGATCAGACTCCCCTGGCAGGTTAGGTTGACTATGGTGGTGGCCTTCAGGCACTGCCTGCCTCAGGGAGACCTGCTTCAAGTCCTGTCTGGTCAGTGATGCCATTGACTTGACCTGAGGCCATGCAAGTCACTTCCATTTTCTGTGCCTCAGTTTTCTTATCTGTAAAGGTGGATAATAGTCTCAGAGGGAGGATTAAGTTACTAAACAGTGTCTGGAGCCTGCTGAGTGGCACAGTAATTTCCTTCTCTGGGTAGCGGCCTTGTACCTTCTTCTGTTCCTCTCCCTGAGTTGATGTGAGGTCCACATGAAGCGGTCTGCACCCTATGGAGTGCATGTGTCTTTTCTCTGAAAGAAATGGGGGTGGAGCACAGAGCCCGGGGAGCCATCCCGGGGCCAGGTTGACAGATGGACCAGTCCAGTCACCAAAGACTGGGCATCTCTGGTCAGAGTGCAGGCAAGCAGCTGGTGGCTTCCAGGAAGAGGTGGGGGTCTTCTCAGGGTGGTAGCATCTGTCCATCCAGAGAACTGGGCCTGCCGATTCCCTGGTCAGAGCATGCTTCCAGCCCAGTGGGGAGAAAGGAGTCTGCTGCCGTACTGTGCGTGGTGACCTGGGTTTCTCCGACTTCCCCTCTCAGCCCTGCTCCTGACCGCAGCCTTTGACCTTAAGCGGGGACTCTAATAGCACCCTGGCTGGGTTGTTGTGCGGGAGACTATAACCCTGTGAGGTCATGGAAGCAATGTGTGTTAATATGTGTGCGGCACATAGTAAGTGCTCAACAATTGTTAGATTATATTTTTATTGTTATTGCTACATTCTTCACATTATTACTCCATTCTTTCCACACACGTCCCAAGTACATTGCATACCACTTGCTGTTTTATGGCTGGGCTCAGTACTTTCATCCTTCAGGCAATGGAGAGCCATGGAGGGCTTTTGAGCAAGGCTGTGACATGGAGCTGGGTCTGGGATGATTAATCTGGCAGTGGAGTTAAGCCTCATGACGAGGTGTGGTTAGCTTAAAAAGGGACTTGTTGTTTTATGGCATTTTTAAAAATGACTTTTCAAATCCTTTCCTATTTAGTTGAGGGGGAAAGAGAGGTTGAAGGAAAAGAAAGTTTGTGTTAAGAAAAAAGGAGGCAGTTGGAGGAGGTGAGGTATTTAACAGGGATGAAAAGAACTGTAGAGTGGGCTGCAGACCGGCCTGGGGCTGCCCACGTCCCCCCAGGTCAGGTTGTGGGTATGGAAATCTTCCCACCCCATCACCGCCATGCTTGTGGGACTTGAGAATAATCAGGATATAAATCATCTCTGTGCCTTCAGGGATGCAGACATCTGGGGCAGGGCTGCTTTGAACTCAGAACCTGGTAATGCTGGTGTTTGTGGCTCCCGATTGGGGTTGGGTGGGAGGGGAGGAGGGAGGTTGGGGTTGACCATGAAAGGGGTTTAGAGGCCATTTAGAGAAACTGGAAGTTCTGAAGGTGGAGCTGTGCAGAATGGAAGGAACTTTTTTTTTTTTTTAAGCAACCCTGAAGCTCGGCTAGTGTGTGATTTGATCCTGGCTGAGCAGGCTTCAGGGAGTGACCAGTGAGAAAGCTGGAGGATGCTGGAGGATGCTGGAGGGGTGGGGATGGGCAGGGGGGAGAGAGGGGAGGAGCTGAGGAGGGAGGAAGGTTCCAGAGATGGGGATGTGGGTGAGCAGAGCACTCAGATCCTCTGACCGGGTGTGCATTTGGGACCCCGAGCCCAGGGGTCTTCCCAGGCTCATTTCCTGATGGTTCTGACTCTGGGAGTCCAGGGTAGATCCAGAAGTCTGCATTTTCGACAAGATTCTGTGGACAGAGGCAAAGACCAGACTCTGAGAAGCACTGATTTAGGTCCACCTCTGGCCCCCTTGATGGGTTGAGGGGATGATGTAGCAGGCAGCAGGTGTTGAGAGGGGCTGCGTCTGGGCACAAGGGGTTCCCAGTGGAGGGATGGAATGGCAGACCTAGCCTGGGTGGAGGAGAGGGACCCTGGCCCGGGTGGGTGGGAGCGAGCTTTTAGACAGGTTTGATTAGAAGCTGGTGTCAACTACAAATTGGCACTTACCAAGAACATTGCCAACGACTGAACAACAAAGGAATTTGCCATCTGCCTCTACGGAGATTGAACCCCATGCTGCTGCAGCTGTTGACATTCAACAACCCCTGAGGAAGTTCAGGGTGGAGGGAGGCACTCTGTGCTCCAGGGAATCTGGTGGGACAGGGCTTTAGATAGTTGGATGTCTATAGGAACAGATTTTATAATCTCAATCCTTGCATCTCCTCTTATCTCAGTTCAGTTCAGTTCAGTCGCTCAGTCGTGTCTGACTCTTTGTGACCCATGAATCGCAGCACGCCAGGCCTCCCTGTCCATCACCAACTCCTGGAGTTCACTCAAACTCATGTCCATTGAGTCAGTGATGCCATCCAGCCATCTCATCCTTTGTTGTCCCCTTCTCCTGCCCCCAATCCCTCCCAGCATCAGAGTCTTTTCCAATGAGTCAACTCTTCACATGAGATGGCCAAAGTATTGGAGTTGCAGCTTCAGCATCATTCCTTCCAAAGAACACCCTGGACTGATTTCCTTTAGAATGGACTGGTTGGATCTCCTTGCAGTCCAAGGGATTCTCAAGAGTCTTCTCCAACACCACAGTTCAAAAGCATCAATCAGCCTTCTTCACAGTCCAACTCTCACATCCATACACGACTACTGGAAAAACCATAGCCTTGACTAGACGGACCTTTGTTGGCAAAGTAATGTCTCTGCTTTTCAATATGCTATCTAGGTTGGTCATAACTTTCCTTCCAAGGAGTAAGCGTCTTTTAATTTCATGGCTGCAAGCACCATCTGCAGTGATTTTGGAGCCTTCAAAAATAAAGTCTAACACTGTTTCCATTGTTTCCCCATCTATTTCCCATGAAGTGATGGGACCAGATGCCATGATCTTTGTTTTCTGAATGTTGAGCTTTAAGCCAACTTTTTCACTCTCCTCTTTCACTTTCATCAAGGGGCTTTTTAGTTCCTCTTCACTTTCTGCCATAAGGGTGGTGTCATCTGCATATCTGAGGTTATTGATATTTCTCCCAGCAGTCTTGATTCCAGCTTGTGCTTCTTCCAGCCCAGCGTTTCTAAATCCCTTAATGGTGACATCAGATACTCATGACTAACAAAAAAACTTTTTGTAAAATAAGTGCTTCATGGTATTGAACTTCCCCTTTACAAAAACCTTATGTATTGACCTTCCCCCACTGCTGCTTTGGAGCAGTCGCTCAGAGCTATCTGAGATGCTGCCTCCCAGGCTGCAGTCCTCATTTTGCCCCGGATAAAACTTAACTCGCAGCTCTCAAGTTGGACATCTTTTTTTAGTCGACACAGGTCATGAGAGATGGTAGAATTGGAGGTGTCTGGGGATCCATGAGCTGGAATAGGGACTGGAAAGAGGCAGGGGATCAAACTGGTGGTGGTGGGGGCAGGAGCAGGGGTGCACAGCTAGGAAGACAAAGGCAGGACCAGAGTCAGTCTGGTAATGGTGTGGATGGTGAGGGCATAGTGGTGTTTCCCAGAGAGATGGGCCGAGGTCAGAGCAGCTCCAGTAAGTCCCTCTGGGCTCCTTACTCTGGGTTCCTTAAAACCATCATCAGCAATGGTTGGGTCCCAGAGCCTGGGCAGGAATCAGCGTGCTATGCTGGTGGGTAAGTGGTTCCAGCTAGTGGTGAGGGCTGCCGGCTGGGCAGGGAGTTAATGTTACAGGTGGGGAGAGATGCTGAGACTCTTCATTCATTCATCTACTTGTTTGCTCATCAAATATGAATGAAGGGCCAGGCACTGAATAGAGTGCTTTCACATGCTCCCATCCTTTTCAGGAGGCTTCTGCAGCGTGGGTTTGCATACTTGCTCCTTCCACCGCCAGCTCCCTTGGGAAAGGTACTTGATCTTTGTGTTTCATCTGTAAAAAGCGGGGAAATAAACGTCCCTACCTCATGGGGTTGTCATGAGGGTTGCATAACTAAATCCATGCAGAGTGGTTAGAGCGGCATCTGGTTTTGATTGTTCTTGATCCAGCCATGCCCTGGGATAGCCCAGACCCCAGTGGCAGCGTCTGTTCTGGTGACGCCAGGCCCCCTCTTCCATCTCTGCCCACAAAGGCCCGGGTCAGGTGGGCCACCTTCTGCCTCATCTCCTTAGCTGTCCAAGGGGTTTATCATCCCCGTCGTGCTGCCTCACCGGGGGACAGAGGGAAGGAGACAGCTTTGGCACACTGGACAGTGCAGTACAGCAGAAGCTGCTCTGCAGTCTCTTCCTTCTTTTCCCACGGCCCTTAGTATTCTTGCCTGGAAAATCCCACGGATGGAGGAGCCTGGGGGGGCTCCAGTCCACGGGATCGCAAAGAGTTGGACACTGAGTGACTTCACTTCACTTTCAAGATGAGGAGTTGAGCCTGAGAGTGCTTTCTGTGCTAAAGAGTCCTCCATCCTGGGGTTTGGGCAGAGGGCACTTGGTATTTGGCTTTGGGAGGATACCCTACTGTGTTGTCCCCTAGGAGATCTGCTGAAGCTGTCCCAGCAACGTCTTGCATCCCAGACATTGGCGGGGCCTTGGACATCGCCCCTTCTCCATCAAGGTGCTGTTGGGGAGACTAGAGTCAGGGGTGTGACATGACAAACACAGCCCATCCCTGCCCAAGGCCCTGGAGATACCCTGCTGTTCTGCCAAGTGGGTGCCGAGCAGGTGAGGCTCACCTGCTCGATGCCTTTATTACAGCACAAGGTTCAGGCCTCGGCTGGGCCTGTTTGACTCCTGTTCTCTGTCCCTCCTGGCCACTGCTGGATGCTAGGGACTCAGAGACAAACCAGATCCAGGCCTGTCTCAGGCAGCTCTCAGCTGAAGGGTCAGGCAGCCAGGTATGAAATAATGACCACACAGGGTGTCTCAGTGTTGGGGAACCCAGATGGAGCCAGGCCCAGTGCAAAACACAAGAAAGCTTTGTTCCAGAGGTATGGGCTGCCTGGAGAGCCAGGAGCCCTCCTTCTTCCTTCCCTCGCCCCTGCTGATGTCTATACTTCCCGGCCCAGTCTACCTCTGAGGGGCATTCCTTCTGTCCCCTTCCCTGGGACAAGGACCCAGCCTGGCACGCAGCACCTGCTGTCAGCGAGCAGGTGTCTTGTCTGTCTTGCTGTCTTTATTCTAGCCACACTGAACCATGCCCTCTTCCCTCACATTGCTCTTCCCTCTGCCTGTTCTCTTCCCTCTGCCTGTGCTCTTCCCTCTGCCTGTTCTCTTCCCTCTGCCTGGGCTCTTCCCTCTGCCTGGGCTCTTCCCTCTGTCTCTCCTGTTCCCTCTGCCTGTGCTCTTCTCTCTGCCCAGGTTGTTCCCTCTGCCTGGGCTCTTCCCTCTGCTTCTCCTGTTCCTTCTTCCTGGGCTGCCCTTCTTTATGTTTTTGCCCATTTCCTGCCTGCTTTTCAAAATCCAGCTCAGATGTCACCTCTGTGGCACCTTCTCTGAGGCCACCTTCCCTCTAACTGGGCTGGTGGCCCCTGGGTGCTCCCACCACCCCTCTCCTTTTTCTATGTCTGTCTTTTGAATCCACTCTGTTGAATGAGTGATGATGCAGGGAATGGATAAACTGTGACTTTGGGCTGGTCTCTCAACCTCCCTCATCTCGAGAGTGGTATCCGTGGAGACAATCAAATTACCTGAGAGAAAGTGCTCAGTGTTACAGAGTACCGTTAGAGCCAGAGGCGGTGCTGCCATTCCTAACATCACCGAGACTGTGTGTGTGAGTGTGTGCGCTTCTGGCCACCCCACAAGGCATGCAGGGTTTCAGTTCCTCAACCAGGGGTCGAACCTGTGCCCCTGTAGTGGAAGTGCAGTCTTAACCAGTGGATGACCAGGGGCGTCCCGCCATGACTATGTTTTGAGCAGCCTCCATGCCTGGCATCAAGTTGGCCCCCGACCTGGGGGTGTAACTGCTGCCACGTGTGCCTGACCTCTGGGCCTGAGGGCTCTGCCAAAAGCTGCCCCTCCAGGGTCCTCTGGGTGCTCACTGAGTGAATTCTGCACTATTCAGTAACAACATGAAGATCGTTGGTGTAGGAATGTTTATTTATCAACTTATTCATGAACAGGATTTTCTTTACTGTGGGACATGATGCTTTACTGGAGCTGTGGGCCTGCTGTTGAGTGTGTGGTCTCATGGGAAAAGCAAGTGTCAGGGGAGGGAGGAAGCTCAGGGCGGGAGGGCATCATTCCCAGTGGGGGCGAACCTGGGAAGACTTTATGGAGGAGGGAGCATTTGCCCTGGTGTTATAGAATGGGAAGGGTTTTAGGGGTGGTTCTGGGAGGGAGATGGAAATGGCAACCCACTCCAGTGTTCTTGCCTGGAGAATCCCAGGGATGGGGGAGCCTAGTGGGCTGTCGTCCATGGGGTCACACAGAGTCGGACACGACTGAAGCGACTTAGCAGCATGGGAGGGAGAAGGCAAGCACAAAGGCACAGAGGGCTGGCGGCCGCTCGGCAGTCCCTGGTGCCCGGCTCTCTGGCTTCGGCAGGAGCGCCTTCTCCCCTCCCACTGCTTCCCTCTTCCCCACCTTTCCCTTGCTGAGAGCTCAGAGCACATGTTATAGGGACTAGTCAAAATACAGACTCAGACGGATTTATCCCCCCTGAGCCCACGGTTGCATTCCTGGGCACTGGAGGGGTAGCGGGCCCGTGGAGATGTTTGCAGAGAAAACAGAGTCTAATGAGAGTCTGATGAGGGGCTTGCCGTGAACCAGGGGTGGGGCAGGCATCTCCTGCCACACACAGGGCCGAGCTGGCTATGCAAGAAACGCTGCTTATCTGGTGGTGGGGCCACTCTGGCCTCGGGTGGGGTGGCCCCCAGTTCCTCAGCCTCGAACGTGTCCTGATGGCAGGAGGGAAGGTGGGACTGCAGGGTTGGGATGGGGCTGTGTGGCCCTGGGTGGTCAGTTTACTGCTGCGACTGTTTCCTCACCTGTTGTGTGATGGATGCACCGCTCTCCCATTCTCACTCTCAGGGTGAGAGTGAGATGCAGTGAGGTAAGCCCCTGGCCCAGAGCCAGAGCCCCCACCAGAGCAGACAGTGATCGCCATCTCCTGATGGCTAGGGACTGCCATCCAGGCCTCGGGCTGCCAGTCCTGGTTAACTGGAACTCCCACTAGCCAGCATCCGGTCTCACCATCCTCCCCAGGCAGGGGAGGGGACCAAGCGGTTTAGGAAGGACTCCTGGGCTGGAGGCGGGAGGGAAGTGGGGGCTTTGGTCTAGTGCTGTCACTTCTTGTCTGGATGGATCCACCATTTGTTGAGCAAAGCTTGTGGATTGAGGAAGAGAATAAACAAACAATACTGTAGCTGGGTGGCCTTCAGGACCTTTGTTGGTCTGTCACTGCGGTAACAGATATAGTGGCATTTCCCATAAGGTATTCCTGTGGGGATTAAACCATACAGGGGCTGATGCTGGGGCCTTGAATTTTGGTAATAGCAGGGTTGGATGGTGCTATCCAGGTGCTCGGTGTTGCCTCCAAGTCTCCATTTCCAGTAGTCACGTACAGATGTGAGAGTTGGATCATAAAGAAGGTTGAGCACGGAAGAATTGATGCTTTTGAACTGTGGTCCTGGAGAAGACTCTTGAAAGTCCCTTGGACAACAAGGAGATCAAACCAGTCATTCCTAAAGAAAATCAACCCTGAATATTCATTGGAAGAACTGATGTTGAAGCTGACACTCCAATACTTTGGCCAACTGATGTGAAGAGCCAACTCATTGGAAGAGACCCTGATGCTGGGAAAGATTGAGGGCAATAAGAAAGGGGACGACAGAGGATGAGATGGTTCGATGGCATCACTGACTCAATGGACATGAGTTTGAGCAAGCTCCAGGAGATGGTGAAGCACAGGAAAGCCTGGCATTCTGCAGTCCATGGGGTCACAAAGAGTCAGACACGACTGAGTAACTGTACAACTCCTCCTTGGAATGGCTGGGGATAAGTAATCAGTGAAAGATCCCCAAAGGATGGCCTTGGGAGATCCTCACTTTCTTTCCTTCCCTCTGTCACCCGTCGTCCCAGAGAGTGTCTGGGAGACGAGGAGAGTAGGCTTTGGAGGGTGTAAGAGGTGATTCAAGCTGGGCCCATCCCAGTCCATGGCTGTTGAAGGCAAGAGTGGCCCCCTTGAAGTTTAGCTCTCTTGCCTTCATTCTAGCTCCCGCCTTCTCTTCCTCACCTGCCTCCATCCTGTGACCTTCTCCCCATAACTCCGGAAATGCTGGGTTCCATCCCAGGTTTTGCCCCTCGCAGGCTGTGTGACCTGGGCTAAGTTACTTGACTGCTCTGAGCCTCTACCCTCACAGAAAGGAGTCTGCAGCAGGAAGAACTCTCAGGAGCCCCCTGTTCACACCTTGGGGTCCTTCATGCATCAAGGCCAGGGAAAGGCCCAGCGCTGTCAGGAAGTTCAGTTCATGGCAGACGATCCTGCAGGACATGGTCCAGCCTCCCTCAGGCCCTTCATGACCTGGCCCCAGTAAGCTCACCCCCTGCTCCATTCAGGCTACCCTGGACTTTTTCTGTCATCTGAGCCCACCACGTGTCCTCGTGCTTCTGAGCCTTTGCATGGTCACTCTTTCCTTGGCCAGAGAGCTCCTATTTATTGCTCAAAACCCAGCTCAGATGTCCCCTCCTTTGAATCCCTCCCACCTCTTTCAGTAGTCGTTACCCTGGCCGGGTACAGGCACTATTTACCCCATGTCTAGATTATCTGCTCCTTTCTGTGGTTCCCCCAGTAGGCTTTGAGCTTCCCAGGGAGAGGAAGAGGGCCTGTCCAGATGCCTTCTGCACCCGGCTGGGGTCTGGCACGGATGGAGTGGGGACCATTTTCCTCTGCTCGGGAGGAGTTTTGCTCCATTCCCACAGGCTCTTCTTTGGAGGAAGGAGCCAGCACTGTCAGTTAGCACACTATCCTCTGTCTGGGAGGCATCAGAACTGGTGGAAAGCAGGATGGGGCTGAGCTGGGGAAGGGAGAAGCGTGTGCCGGGAAGCTGAAAGGTAAGAAGGGCCAGGCTTTGACCAGCGGTGTGCTGCCTGCGTAACGAGCTGTGAGGGGTCTCCGTTCATTCGTCCAGGGAGGGTTTCCTGAGTGTCTGGCTTCTTGTCAAGTGTTGCTGTAGTTCCCAGGGCAACAGTGGAGAATAGGACAGAGACCTGCCTAAAGTGGCTCACAGTCTGGCGGGAGAGGTGGAGGAAGCATAGGTGGGACAACTGGGAGGCAGAGAGAAGCCCCCAGGACCTGGGAGCTGAGAGGAGCCAGCCAGCAGCCTGGTGGGAGACTGATGCTGAGCTGGGCATGCGCACGGTGGAGAGATGTGGACCAGACCAAGGGGCCGGCGGAGGGGAGGGTGTGCTTCCGACAGAACTTGTGGATGAGGGGGTGGGAGGTCACAGGTCAGGCGGGAGGGACCAGCAGGGAGCTGTCCCTGAGGCCAGACGATGGGGGACACCAGCGGCTCTGGTCTGGGTGTGGTGTGGACTGGAGGGGCGAGGGAGGGCAAGGTGCCCGGCCCTGGGTAACCTGGACCACCACGGCCAAGGCTGAAGCCGCTGGAGAGGAGGGGATGGGTCAGGGCCTGGTATTTGAGACTTGGCGACGGGCTGGACGTGAAAGATGAGGGTGAGGGAGACGGTCACGGGCAAGTGGGGAAGTGACAGTTGTCTCAGGAAATAACTTGTTGGAAGAGAGGGGAAGAACACAAAGAACTCAGCAGGGATCTCTGCAACTCAGGGTAATTTTGGCTTCGGAGAGCCAGCCCTGCTAATCAGATTGTAAAAATCAGGTACCGGGGTTTTTGCAGAAAATGAAGCAGATCAAAGCCAGGGTCGATTAGGCTCTGATTAAACATGGCTGAGGAGGGTCAGACTCATTACCGAGGAATGTACACAGGCCGGCAGCGCTGACGGGGGATAATAACAGATCGCACCCGGCAGCGCAGACACCACGGCGCTCTGGGGACGCAGCGCTCCGCGGCGGGGCGGCCGCAAGGAATGGCATGTCCGCAGGCTCCGAGGGGAATGAAGGTGGCAGGGGGCGCGTGTGCAAGCCTAGTCCCCTCTCTCTGTGCCTCTGTGGCCTCTCTGGTTCCACAGCCTCTGCGAGGGGACTGCTCCTGCGAGCGGGGCATCGACGGAGGCCAGGGGAGCACTGGCCTTGCTGTTTTCCACCTCGGTGCACTTGCTCGTGCCCTTCTTGTTGAGTTGAACGCCTCCCTTACCCTCATCCTATCTTCTGTTTCCCTCTAGGACACCCCTTGCTTGCACCTCCTCTAGGAGGTCTTTATTGATCCGCCCCGCAGCCCAGGTCAGGTTTCTCCTCTGCATCCCCACAGCCCCCATCACTTGGAGTTGTCATCATCTGTGTTCACATGTGTCCCATGACCCCCTCCTGACTGTGAGTCCCTTGATGGCAGCATGTTTCCCCATGTCCTGTGTGTCCAGCTCGGGATCAGAAGCGGAGCAGATGTCAGGCTGTGTTCACTGATGTGGGCGGAGCCAAGTCGTGGAAGCCACATAGCTTTGGAAGAGCAGAGCGGGGTCAGGCTTGGCCTGCCCGCCGTGGGAGTAGTCCCAGGGCTCCTGCCCAGAGGTGCTCACAGGGTTGGGGTGGAGTGCAGGCCAGGGCAAGGCTTCCCCGGGTTCTCCCTCACCTGCTGCCCAGCCAAGGAGAGGCAGGTGGCTCTGCCAGGCTGGAGAGGATGAAGGAGATCCCATGGAAGGGATCATGGAAATGTGGGTGCTAGGCTGAAGAGCTTGGACTCCACCCTCTGGGCCTTGCAGAACCACTCTGGACTTGGGGGCAGTGTTAGAAACTGAGCTTTAGGAAAAGCCTAAGTTTCTTGTGCTATCAGAACGGGATTCCCCCCTGAATACCCAGCCGCCCTGGTGGATCTAACCTCCACTGGCTGCTTTACCTCGCACCCCTCACAGGGCCTGGGTTGTTCCTTATCACAGAGGAGTGAGAGCGAGCTGGGCTGGGTTAGCCTGGCATCAGGCTGAGTTTGGTTTCTGGACTCCACAAACACTCACCTACTGGGTGCCACACTTCCCCTGTGAGCCCTGGGGATGCTCTGAGGTTCTGGCAGCCTGGCTCCCTCTGGAGATGGAGACAGGAGGAGGAGCTGGACCATAGAGGTCTGGCAGGGAATCACCCATCTGAGGGAGACGTGGATGCCCCCAGGCCTGGCTGGAAACGTTTGGGGGTTTAGAAGGAAGGAACACAAAAGCCCTTAACCTCCCAGCTGGAATGTGGACACTTCATCCCTCCTGCTCTTCTGTCCCTCCTCCAGCCCCATAAATGTCCAATTTGGGGAAAGGATTCAGTCCTAAGCCCCAGCAGAATAAGGTTGATTAAGAAACTGAGCTCCATAAAATTGTCCTTGCTCTGGCGGGCTGGTGGGTGGGGAGAGTCACTGGAGCTGAGGCCTGGAAAGGACGGTACAAAGCCCTCCTTCTAATTCAGGCCCTCCCGGCGCCGGAGTCCCTGCTGCAGCCAGTGACAGCCAGCGTGTGTGTGAGTTTCTCTTCCCCACCCCCACACCGCGTACCCACTTCAGGACTCTAACTCTCATTACTGGACGAACATTTTCTCGGCGCCTGGGGGGCATTCCTTTGCTCCACATACCTGTCCTGTGCCAGGCCTTCTGCCAGCGCTGGAGACATAGAATTGCTCTGGCCAGGACTGGCACGCATCCTTGGTTCACTGTGAGCCTGACAGTGCCGACTGACCTGCACGATGTTCTCGTTTGATCCACGTGGGGACTCTGGGGTAGGTGGTAGTCTCATATCCCCATTTTACAGATGGGGCCCACAGAGGTAGAGTAAGTCACCGAGGGTCGTGTAGGAAATGAGAAGCAGAGGTGGAGCTAGCACCCAGGATTCTGACCCCCGGTCCCTGCTCTCGGTCATACCGAGCGTACCTCGGCTTGTTGAGTGGGCGCCTTAAGGGAGGGGCTCAAGCTCCGGAGACTTTCTGCCTGGCTTACAGCCACACCACCAGATTTGAGGTCTGCTGTCGGGGACTTCTGGTACAAGTGCTCAGAAGAGGTCCTGCACTTGGTAGATGCTCGCCGTTGTTGGTGGCCTGTACCAGGCGTGTGGGTGGAGGTGCGAGGCAGTGGGGCTCCAGCCTCCACCTCCCAGAACTGGGCTTCTCTGATCCTTGCATGGTGTCCCGGCTCACTGCAGGGCACGGTGCTGCCACCAGAACCTGGGAGTTGTTCTCGTGGGCAGCTCCCTGCACCCTACTTCCAGCTGCTCTGCCTGCCGTGTCCTGTAACCTCCTGGGTCTCTCTTGCTTGTGCCCATTTGTCTGCATCCCCACTGTCACCAGCCCTGTCCAAGCCTACCCAACTCAGTGACCTCCGAGCTGGGCTCCCTGTCGCCCCTCTAGGTTCTTTCCCACCCTGTAGTCAGAGTGACCTTTTATTTTAAGACAGAAATCTTATCCTGTCACACACCCTCAACCTGCTTAAGACTATGCTAGTTTGCTGGTCTTTTCAGAACAGCATCTGTATTTTGCCCCTTGGACCACAGGGTCCGGTGCTGTCTGGCCCATCTGTCCCCACGGGTTCATTCCTCTCTCACTGCCTCTCACTGACTGTACTCCAGTCACATCAGCCCTCTTTCCTTCCCTTCCAAGGCACCGTAACCTCTGCCTCGGGGCCTTTGCACAGGCTGTTCCCATGGCCTAGGATTCTCTCCCTTCCTGGCTGCAGCCTTTCCCCGCTTGATATTTGCTGGTGATCCGAGTCGCAGTTTGAGCCGCTTCCACAGGGAAGCCTGTCCTGACTTCTCTCCTGTGGTCTCATTGCCTGGCCCACACCCTTCATGCCACAAACAGAGTCTATTCTGCATTTGTTCGTGCGATTCTTGGGTACTTTAGCACCTTCCCAAGGGGCTGAACTCAAGGAAGGGACATCTGTTTAGCCCATGATTATATCTACAGTGGCCCACATATAGTAGGCCCACAGGAAATACTTGTTGAATATTGGGGACCTTTGGGAGGAGAGGAAGAGGCTCCAGTGGAGCTGGCTTGAGCGTAAAGGTGGACAGTGTTTTCAGGGAGCCCTACCTGTGAGCACTCTACTTCATCATGGTACTTCGCTGGGAAGATCATGGGCTATGGGCCAACATTCTCCTCTAGCCAGCAGGACCTCTCTCCAGGAAGCAGGGGTGACCTGAACTAATGAAGCTGGTTTCAGCTTTTCCGCTGGACATCACACCTGGCTTCCTGTCCATTCTGTCCCTGCCTCTCTGTGAGGCCTCAGGTAGCCCCTCCTCTTTTCTGAGCCCGAGGCTCCCCATCTTTAGAAGAGCAGGGTTGTCTGAGATGATCTTTGAGGTCCCTTTCTACTCTTTGGTTGTATGATTTAATGCATTACTGTTGCACTTTTTTGGGGGTAAAAAGATTAGGTAAAAGGGCCTCTCCTAATTCTTTTCCTCCTTCCCTGCCCTCCCTGGCTCTGTGGTTATTGCTTATGAAGAATCAGTTCACAGGAGGTGGACCTATTCTAATAAGTGATGCCAAATCCACCCTGGTGAAAAGTGACCAATCCACAGCAGCTGGGGTCACCTCCAGGGCCCTTGGCATCCGCTTATGCCCAAACGTTCCTTATGGGGACACGAGGAAAGGTCACCCACAGAGGAAGTCCCCGATCTGATTATGTGAAGTTTATTTCAGCCGCATTAACAGGGTGAACGGTGCAGAGCCCTAGACCATTCCCCCAGAGCATCCTCTGAGCTCCTCGTGTAGGGACCTGGGCGCTGTGCTCCATTTACCTCACATCCCCTGGCCCAGCCCAGGGCCTGCCACCAGGTGTCAGCTCTGCCAGTGACTGTTATCTACTCGGAGACAATGATGGTTGCAGGGTGGGTCCCGGTGTTGGCCTTGGGGAAGGGGCTGCAGGGAAGAGGGGCTGCCTACCTTTACAACAGGAAACGTCTGTGTGGAGCTGGTACTGAAGCTGCCTGAAACTGCCCCCGCCGGCCAGATGCCAAGAGTTTATTGCAGACAGCCTAACAATTTCAAATTTCCTTTGTTCTCCAAGAGCTGATGAATTACTTGAAACATTAAGAACACTTGCAAAGTAGCCGACAAAGTGGTTTAAGTTAGTGTAGAATAAACTCAGCACAGGAGTGTAGTGTGTGTGTGTGTGTGTGTGTGTGTGTGTGCAGGGGGAGGGGGCTTGGGGGGGGCTTGGGTGGGGTCGGGGTGACGGTCAGGGAAGGTCCCCAGGAACAGATGGCTGACTGGGTGCTTGTGCTTCTATGAAAGGAGATAATGAAAAGCTGAAAAACAGGGTTTTGAGTCCCAGCTTTGCCACCTATAGCCATGCGACCGGGGGCACTTCTCTTAGCCTCTGAGCTATTTGGGAGAAGGTGGGATGTCTCTTGTCAGTTCCCTGAGGGCAGGGCTGTGTCCAGGGCAGGGTGGGCGTCCCCACGTGTCTATGGGAAGCTCAACCCCTCGCGTGTTCAGCAGAGACACTGTGAATGTTGTCTGCCTTGGCTGCTTTTGATTGGAGACGTTGGCCCAGGTGGTGACACTCATTTCTCTCACTTTGCTCGTGATTTTATGGGATTTTTCCCAAGCCTCTTTTTGGGTCCAGGCTCCTCCCCAACCCTGACTGGCATATTCCACCCCACTTGGCGTTTTCGCTGGAACAGCGAGGGGGCAATCGCAACAGTCCAGACAAGAGATGATGAGGTCGTGCAGCTCTGCCTTAGTGGTCTTCTGGTCTTCAACCCCGACTACATTCCCGGTTCCAATACAAAGCCTGCTGTGTGCCCGTCTTCATTCATAGCCGGGCACACATCATATAACCGTGAACTCAGAAGAGAGCCCTGCTCTCCTGGTGCAAGTCTCCTAGACCCCAGGGCAGCTAGACTTAATTTAGGAGACTTGAGGCTCATGTGGACCCAAGGTTGGGAAAGAGGGAGGTGTGGGCCTCCCTCTGACCCCGCAGATGCTTTCTATGTAGCCGGGCCCCTGGCCTAGGAATCGTTTACCCAGCTACTTAGCTGCGTCTAGGCCTGAGATGGTTGGGCCAGTGTCTGCTACAGGGCGGAGATGTCAGTGGTGACCACGTGTGTGTCATCTTTTGGAGAAGTTCCTCTTGGATATAGCCGGGATGAGGCTCTTGACCCCAGTCAAATCCAAGTCTGCAGGCATCTCACCCTGCTCACTGAAACGGTGGTGGAATTGGATTTGACATTTCATTCCTACTGCTTAGTTATTAGGGCAAATTAGCCCACATTCAGATGGCCTGACAGCTTCTTTTGGAGTATCATTTGTTTATTCATTCACTCAGCCCATATCAGGAACATCACATACACTTGCCTATATCTTACCCTTCCCCAAGTAGGATGGATTTATTTTCTGACCATGTGAATTTTAAAACCTTCTCTGATAATAATAGCATGGTAACTCTCATGGTTCCGTGCTGTTTAGAGCTCACAGAACATCTTCCCTTCCATTATTTCACTTAATGTTCATAAGGTGGGGTGTTTTTTTTTTTTTTAATTAATCTTTTAAAAATATTTTTGGCCACACCCTGGGGCATGCGGGATCTTAGTTCCCCCAACCACAGATTGAACCTACATCTCCTGTATTGGAATGCAGAGTTTGAACCACTGGACCACCGGGAAGTCCTGAGGGGGTTTTATTGCGTTTGTTTTGTAAAGAAGGAAACCGAGGGTCAGAGAAGTTAAGTGTCCTGCCCAGGATGACACAGCTCTGTCAGCAGCAGAGGTCCATGGCTGTCCCCTCTCCCTGCAGTGTCCCCTGCCTGCCTGGTCCTGGTGTCCTTGGGTGAGTAGGTCCCATGCTCACCACACAGATAGCACCCACTCACTGCCAAAGAACAGGGATTGTGGACAGGGAAGTAAATTCTCGTAATCTCTTTGGGCCTTGGTGTTTCCATGATGACATTTGTGTGATAGAAATCTCTCTCCTTGCCTTTTCCAGGAGGACATGAAGAGCAGATGCTGTCATTAACAGGAAAAGGTTTTAAATCTATTAGCTGAGCCCTGACGTATAGTCTGACCCTTCCTGGAGCGAGTGGAGGCTCCCTCACTCCCTGCCGTCTCCCTCCTTCATTCAGCAGAGGGCTGGGGACTGCTGCCCTGTATTCAGCTCTGGGCTGGGACTGGGGACCGGGAGAATCCTACCTGTTTACTGACCTTGGGGAGATGCTAGAACGTGGCTGTGGCGCTCCTCAGGCCAGGCTGCCTCAGGCGGGCAGCCTAGGGGCCACTCTTTATAAGACCGTTAAGCTGGAGGGAGAAGGAGGGAAGTGGGCTGGCCTTACCGTCTGTGGCCAGGCCCTTTCCAGATCTCCTCAGACGTGTAGGAAGTGTGCTTTCCAGCTGAGGACATCGGCTTAGAGTGGCATAGTGACCTGTCCAGGGAGGTGCAGCTGGCATGTGAACTTTCATCTCAGATTCTGGAGGACAGGTTTCTCTCTGGGACGCCTTGGCTCCACGCAGCCCTCTGTGTCAGTGGTGGAAGCCGACCAGTGGAGCTGGAGTGTGGCCTTCTGGGCCCTGGCCGGCCTGGTTTGGGTCAGGGGTTCTGAGTCTCTGGTCTTCCTTGTCTCCTCTGGGTGGGCGCCCCTGCTCCCTGGCCGTGCGGGGCTCCTGCCGTGGCGGCAGATGCTGCAGGTCAGACGTTCAGCCTCACATCTGGTCTCCCTCCTACTTTCATCTGAAACCCGACTCAGATTGTCTCAGTAAACAAACAGTAAATTCAACAGTACAATCTTCTTGAAATGCCTTGTAGTTATTTTAAGGCTGTTCGGGGGTTTATTTTAATTGCGGGCCCAGCTCCCACAGCCATGCAGCTGCTGCTGGGGACATTCGTGGCTGCTGCCTCCCCACCCCGCTTCGTGTGGACCCTGACTCCTCCCCACCAGGGGCCCAAGGTGCCCTGGAGGTCGTAGTGGGAGATAAAGTGAGGTGTCGGGCCGCTCCCTCCCAGGTCGCTGATGTAGCTAAGAACTCGAGGGGCTGCAGTGACCAGGAGGTCAGTTTTGGACCTGGGTCTGGGGAGGAAGACACAGTGATGGGGAATGACCTCTCGGGCTGAGGACGGGTCGCTAGGGAAGGAGCAGCCAGGCCTGGTTATCAGGACCACAGACATACCCTGCTTTATAGCAGGGGTGGCCTTGGAGAGCTGGATCCCAGTAAGTTTCTGGCTAGCGTGGGCCCTGGGGGTCATCGGGTCCAGTGCTTTCCTTTTACACTTAAGGAGACTGAGGCTCAGAGAGTGAGGGCTCACTTCCCCAGGATGGGAGGTTTCACTCTTACTCTGCTCCCAGCCAATTCTGTCTGTGTCCCAGCTGATAGCACTGGGATGACTGACCCAAGCACACCCTCAGTGAGGTTCCATTCAAATGAGTGGCTCTGGAAGACAGAGCCTTAAGTCCCAAGGGAACTGGGCACTTGTGCAGGCTGTGGGCTGAGGTGCCATCAATGTGTCCTGCCGTGACCTCCCCATCACTGCTTGGGGGTGGCAAGTACCATCTCTTTCTCACTGGTGTGAACTGAAACATATTGGGGCTGGGAGTCTAGAGGCTTTCTGCCTGATGCCAGGCAAGTGATCTCACCTCTCCGGGCCTCGGTTTCTTCCTCTGTGTGCTTGGGGAGCAGCCTGAGCTGCCAGGACTGACGGGTGGCCTTTGTGTTTGAAGACAGTTCTGCAGCAAGGTTCCTGATGACAAGGCAGGCTCCTTGGGGGTGTGGTGCTACACGTGGTGTGAATCCCCAGGAAAGGGTGCAGACTGTCTCCAGGGCCTGATCTGCTGGGGAGCATAGTTGGGAATGCTGGAGGCACTTATAACCCCCAGAAGTTTGGGAGGACAGGCTTGACTGAACTTCCGGTAGCCCACAGCCAGTACATTTCCTGGGAACCTGATGGTACTGGGGAACAGGGGGTCTGTTTCCTAAGTGCCAGGATCTAAGAGTAGGGACTTCAGGTGCTTCTGTTCTCATAACACTTCTGGCAGGAAGACGTTATTATCCCCATTTTACACATGAGGCAGGAGAAGGGGACAACAGGAGGAGAAGGGGGAGACAGAGGACAAGAAGGTTGGATGGTGTCACCGACTCAAAGGTCATGAGTTTGAGCAGGCTCTGGGAGATGGTGAGGGACAGGGAAGCCCGGCGTGCTGCAGTCCATGGGGCTGCAAAGAGTCGGACACAACTGAGCGACTGAACAACAGTAACAACACATGTAAGGAGACTGAGGCCCCACACCTCACAGCGAGGAGTGGAGGCAGCCACCAGAGACCTTGCTTCTCCCCTGGGGGAGGGGGAGAGGGCCTGGGCGCTTCTTGATGTGACAGCAAAGAAGGGGGAAGGGCGCAGCAGGCCCCAGGGATGGTGTGAGAGCAAGCGAGAAGTGAGGGTCCTCTGCATGGCACCCCAGGCCAGAGCAGGGGCCAGGCCCTGGGAGACGTCTCGTCTGGGCCTGGCCGAGACCCGTCTATTTATTTGTACATCACCAGATGTAAACTAATTTGTTTAGCAAGAAAAAACACATATTTATTGCCTTCTGAAATGGGCTGTTTTCCCTCCAGTCGGCTATCATGCGTTGAATGGCTGCTGGGGTGAGCAGAACTTTTGGAAACCCAGTGAGGTATTGGTGAGGCCAGGCTGTTACTGATAGGGTGTTTCTCCACCATGGGCCCCAGAGCCAGCACCCAGACCCTGGCCCCAGCTCCCGGTTGCCGCCACCTGTGAGACTTTGGCAAGTTGCTGGGATGTTCTGTGCCCTCAGCTTCTCACCTGGGAGACGGGGATTGACTGTGTGTCCTGCGCAGAAAGGGACTCCGGGGCCACCAGTCTTGTGAGTTGGTGAAAAGCCATTTCAGCAATCATTAACTCCCATTACAACTAATCCAGGCGCTGCACCCTGTTGATGGAGCTGTCAAGCCCAGCATGAAGCTTGTTACACCCTCACGTGTGTTTGTAATCACGAGCTCTGGATAACTGTGTGCCCTGTCCTCAGAAACAAAAGACTGTGCCCTAGGGGTGGGGAGGGGAGGAAGGAGAACTGGGGTTTCCTGGGTACCTACTACATGCCAGCTACTCTGGTTAGGGTAATCATTAAGTGTTTTCTTGTTTTGTTTTGCCCACACCCTGAGGCTTGTGGGATCTTAGTTCCCTGACCAGGGATTGAACCTGGGTCCATGGGATCGAACCTGGGACCACAGCAGTGAAAGCCTGAAGCTTGAGTCTTAACCTCTGGGCCACCAGGGAATTTCCAATCGTTAAGTGTTTTGAAGACAGCTCTGCAGCAAGATTCCTGACAACAGACAGGCTCCCTCGGGGCTGGTATGCAGTGTGGATCTCCAGGAAGAGGTGCAGGCTATTTCCAGCCTGGTTTGGTGGGGAGCACAGTTGGGAATGATAGGGGTGCTCACCACCCCAGGGGCAAACTGGGTATTATTGATATTCCCACTTTGAGATAAGGCTCAGAGAGGGTCTGCTCAAGGTTGCATGACTGGGAAGTGCGAATTGAAGGCACGTTTGTCCAAAGCCCATGCCCCTTCTGCTGTGAGGCAGGAGTAAGAGAGAAATTTCAATAACTTCAAGCGGTTATTAAAGCTCCCGGCCTCTCAGTGAGGCCAAGGAGGGGTTACAGCGATGGTCAGGCTTTCTCTGTGGGAGGTAGGGATGGATGGACTTCTGGGCCTAGGACACAAACATTGGAAACTGGAAAGCTTGGCCCGAGGGTCGGAGAAGGACTGGGCACCTTGCTTGTTTCAGCCTGATTTTCCTTAAGGAATGTGTCTGTGACAGGCCCCGTGGGTGGGTGATTTCTGACTGAGGACTGGCTGTGGCCAGGCCTGTGCCTGGCATGGGAACCTGCTCATGGGGGCCCCCAGTGCAGGGGTTGGGGGCGGTGGTGGAGGCATCTTTGGGAAGACCAGGGTGGGCTGGGGGGGAATGTCGTTGGAGCCCTCAGGCTCAGAGGTTCCGAACTGGCTGGCTGTGCCAGGGTATGGGGGCAGGGGTGACACTGGGCTGTCCTGCGAGCAGCCGTGGAGCTGGTACATCCCTCGGCCTGGCTGGAAGAGGATATAGAGCTGGGCAAGGAGGGAAGCTTCTCAGTCCAGCCTGGAGTGCCTGCTCTCGGAGCTTTAAGGAGAACCGGAACTCCTGCCTGGATGGTCTTTTTTAATTCCCTGTCCTTCAGATGGAGCCATCAAGGCTGGTGCCTTTGGGGGCCTGTGGAATGAGGTATCCCCAGTTGTTGCTTCCCACAGACTTGACCAAAACCTCAGACCCCAAACCAGAGCAAACCGTGCTAATGTGCTGAATCCCAGCTCAACCCAAGGATCAATTTCCTTTCATTGAACTGTGAACCGAGTCTGTAGTTTTCTTCCTCACAATAAAAGAAGGTTCTGTTTAAGAAGTCTTAACCTCTTAACTGTGCCTCTTTTTGCCCTTCTGCTTTTGCCTGGGGGTTCTTAGCCAGGGTCCTGGTGGCTGCTGGCTCCAGGCTGGACTCCTTGGGCCAGGTAGGGAGAGGAGGCAGACTGGGCAGGGTGGGAGGGCCCTGTGCCAGGAGTGGTTGTGGGAGGAGGTTTGGTCAAAGAGGCAGTGGGACTGTGAGAGTCCTGGTGGCCGGGTGTGTGGGCTTTGTGTGGCCGAGTTCAAGTGCGGGCTTTGCTGCCGTGTGCCTCTGTGAGCCCTGTGCTTCTCAAAGCTTCTTTGGGGGAAGGCTATCCTTTGCCTACAGGGTGGTGAGGAGATAATCCCTGCAGGTGTCTATGCCTTGCAGCCAGTGGTGAGGAGCGGCCTGGCAAGGACTCTGCATGTTTTCACATCTCCTTGCTTCCTTCTTTTTGTTAGATTTCTCTAGACAGGCCCAGGAGATAGGTGATCTTTTTCCTGCTGGCTTTAGGGCATCTGGGTTCACTCAGATGAGTGATCTGGAATCTGGAACAATAGGGACTGAGCCAGGTACAGACCCGAGCTTCTCATTCAGGGACGCAGCAAGAGCACCGGCTAGAGCATGAGCGTTGGTGTCAGGCCGCCCTACTCTGCCTCTCTGGAGCTGTGTGGCCACGGGTAGGCCATGGCACTTCTCTGAGCCTCATCACTAAAAGCACAGTAATACTCCCACATGGGTGATTTTCTTGTCCTCGCTGGGATTAGAGCCACCTGTGTGGAGCCTGGCACAGGAGGTGCTCAGGGAGTAATTGGTGAATGACTAAATGAGTGAGTGTGAGTTTAAGAGTCAGAGATAGGAAAAGAGGCTGCTTTGCGGAGGAATTCCAGGTTTCTGGGGTTATCTGGACCTCCACCTTTAACCCAGTCCAGGAAAGCATGGGGGCCCAAGAGAACCGGCTGTCGCCAGCTGAGACACTGTGTCTCTTTACCTTGAATGTCAGTCCATGTCAGGTTCCTGGCCAGGAGTGAGTTGGGAGTACTGAATTGACCCCTACTGTATGCAAGGCAGCCTGTCCCCACTGCTCTGGGACTGAGATGAGTGAGGGGTCCCCCAGAGGGCACTTCTGCTTGAAACAGAAGCCTGCGTCGGGACTTCCCTGGCGGTCCAGTAGCTAAGACTCTGCACTCCCAGTGCAGGGGGCCTGGGTTCGATTCCTGGTGGGGGAACTAGATCTAACATGCCGCCACGGAGAGTCCACAAGCCACAGCTAGAAGATCCTGCGCCCTGTAATGGAGTCCAAGGCCCCGTACAGTCCAACTAAGACCCGGTGCAGCCAAGTAAATTAAAAAATAACAAAGAAGCAGCCTGCATTCCTTGACTGGGTAACCTCAGTCCAGTCTGGCCCTTCTCTGGCTTCAGTTTCCTCCTGTACAAAATGGGACTTACAGGTTCCTAGCATCCTTTAAAGGGACAGCTTCAGCTCAGTCCCAGGGGTGTCTGGGTCAACCGTGAGGTTTCACTCATATGACCCCAGCCACATGCCGAGCACGTCATTACATGTGCCTTGGGTGTAGTGTGCTTTTATCCCGAGGCTGAGTTCTGGAGCACAGAACTTTGGAAGGCCAGGTCTGCTGAGCCTGCATTCTCCCCAGAGCCTCATGCAGGTGGTCTGCTTTTAGTGATGACAGCCTGCCTGCGACCCTCCTGAGTTTACGTGTGTTGTCCCTGTATTGCAGAGATGGGAATGGCAACAGAGAACTCAAATAACTTAGACCTGTCATCGAAACCAGTGATTCTCAAACTTTCCCATGCAGGAAAATTGGCTGACGGGCTTGTTAAGATCCAGATTCCTGGGTCCCATGTCCAGAGGATCTGTTTCAGTAGGTCTGGGGTAGGGCCTGGGAATTTGCATTTCTGGCATGTTCCCAGGTGATGCTGATGCTGTTGGATTGTGGCCCACACTTTGGTAGCCTCAGTTCAAACGACCCTGATGTAAGTGTGTGCAGTGGTTCTACTTCCATCTCAGCTGATCCTCACCACCATCCCGAGGAGCCAGGCCACTCAGTTTCCCACTCGTTCTTACCTTCATTCAGCCACTAGCATCTGCCTTGCACCAGGCAGTGTGCTTGGCACTAAGGGATTAGTGGAGGGAGGCTTAATTCTTGTTCAAAGATGAAAAAGAGGACCAGAGAATTGAACTTTCTTTGTTCTCTGTTTTTCTATCCTTGGGCTTCCCAGGTGGCTCAGTGGTAAACATTCCACCTGCCAGGGTTTGATCCCTGGGTTGGGAAGATCCCCTGGAGAAGGACATGGAAACCCACTCCAGTATTCTTGCTTGGGAAATCCCATGGACAGACGAGCCTGGGTGGGCTACAGTCCATGAGCTCACAGAGAGTCGGACATGACTTGATGACTAAACAACAACACAGCAATTTGTCTATCCAGCCAACAAAAAGCCCATGGGGTTCCTCTGCCCCAGGCGCTGAGCTGAGCGTTCCTGACTGGGAAGGAATCCCAGCGTAGTAGGAGGTGTGTGGGAAGCTCAAGGAGTCGGGGGTGCCCATAGATACAGTGGGTCAGGGGCGGGGGTGGGGCTAGAATCAGGGAAGGCTCCTTGGAGGAGGTGACTTGCCTAGGACCACGTGGTTGATAAACATCAAGTCCAGGCTTGAAGCCAGGTCTCCCCCGCACTGTGCTGCCTCTCTGTAAAATCCTTTTGGCTCATTTTCTCAACACGATCTAACTGAAGGCATGGATTTATTTTGTTTTTCCTTCATATCTGGGGCTGGGTTTTCCCTGGGCGAGTGGCCCCAGTGTTAATCCAGACCCTTTCAGAGTAATTTTATCACCACTATCTCCCTAAACTGCTCCAGCGTTCCACTAATTAAAAAAAAAAATGTAGGGATGGTGTGGACAGGAGGTTAAAGACATGACACTTACGGTCCTAAACTGAGCGTGGGCTCAGGGAGCTGGAGGGAGCCTCATGGGGACCCAGACTGGAACGAGGCTTCCATGACCACTGGCGCCTCTCTGGCCTTTATAGGCTCGAGATTGTGGGGAACAGGGTGTGCTTGCCAGCTCAGGGAATATTGCACCCGCACTGGATGACCTGGTTGGGCAAGGACCTGGGGACAGTCTGGCCAGGCTAGGCCTGGGAGAGGGCGCTGCATTGCCACAGCCTGGCGGGTGGGGTAAGGAGTGGCCGAGGGCCAGGCCGCCAGTCCCAGCAGAGAAGGGCAGGGCCGTGGCCGCTCCAGGGTACTCTCGCTGCTTTTTTCAAAGATAGATTTGGGGAGGTATGATCCTAACTCTAGTACTTTGGCCACCTCATGCGAAGAGTTGATTCATTGGAAAAGACTCTGATGCTGGGAGGGATTGGGGGCAGGAGGAAAATGGGACGACAGAGGATGAGATGGCTGGATGGCATCACTGACTCGATGGATGTGAGTTTGAGTGAACTCTAGCAAATGGTGATGGACAGGGAAGCCTGGCGTGCTGCGATTTATGGGGTCGCAGAGTCGGACACGACTGAGCGACTGAACTGAACTGAACTGATCCTATGATGTGTCCAACTCTGAGCTAGGTGTTGAGGGGCATAGAAAGAAGAGAGAAAACAGAGGCTTTGTGTAGGGGAGGCAGGGTGAGAAGAGCAGGAGGAAAACCTGCTCTCGAGGCTGTAGACAGACATCCAGTAATGCTCCATTGGTTCTGGATTGGCAGAGAGGTCTTGTCAATCCAGTCCATCGGTCTGTGCAGCTGGAGACACACAGCACCTGCTCCAAGGCCCACAGTCCAATAGTCCAGGGATGTTCTGAGTGCTAAAGAAGTACAGAGTAACTCACTTTGGGCCCGGGGATAGGATGTGATCAGGGAAGGCTTCACAGAGCAGGTGACATTGGGGCTGGGCCTTAGAGTATGTGTAGGAGTTCAGAGACAGGCTAGTGAGGGGACATTGCAGGCGGAACTGCATGTAGCTCTGAGTTGGGCCAGGTGAACAGTATGGTTCCATTTTGCACAAAGGAGAGCAGGACTGGGGAAGGTGGAGCAGCTTGCCCTGCATGAGGGAGGCCAGACCTCCTCCTGGTTCCTCTTCTGGTGTTCTGCCCACTGCCCCACACTGCTTCCTGGGTCTACTCTCAGGCATCTGCTCCATTTTAGCATGTGGACCAATGGGAATGGCTAGACAGAGTGGGCTCAGGGCTGCCTGGAGGCAGGGCTTTAACCCCACTGGCTGTGACCCTCTGGCCCTGCAGGTGGGCGGCTGCTGGCCTGGCCAGGGCCTGCTGTGTTTCCCCACCACAACTCACAGATGGAGAAGTTGAGCATTTCCTCATCCTACAGGAGGAGGAAGTCTGAATGAAGACTAGGGTCTACTCTTGGTAATGAAGGAAATATTTAAGAAGTTACAGGTCGGAGTGAGGGGAAGGAGCTTTGGAGTTGGACAGATTTGACTTCGATTGGACAGATTTCTGCTCTGCTTTGGCTGGCTTTGAAAGTGTGAGCAAACCGTTTCACCTTCCAAAAACTCAATTTTCTCAACTGTAAAAACTTATGAAGATTCCATGAAATAATATATATTTAAAGTGTATTCTCCAGTACTCTTGCCTGGAAAATCCCATGGATGGAGGAGCCTGGTAGGCTGCAGTCCGTGGGGTTGGTAAGAGTCGGACACGACTGAGTGAGTTCACTTTCACTTTTCACTTTCATGCATTGGAGAAGAAAATGGCAACCCACTCCAGTGTTCTTGCCTGGAGAACCCCAGGGATGGGGGAGCCTGGTGGGCTGCCGTCTATGGGGTCGCACAGAGTTGGATACGACTGAAGTGACTTAGCAGCAGCAGCAGCAAATTGTATTCTAATTATAAAGATGCTCAATACATATAAGTTCCATTTCTCACAGCATACATGAAATTCATCAGCTTAGCTCCCTAAAACATTCCTGGTGGAAGGTCTGCAGTCTGCCTTGAATACTCCTAGTGATGGGAAGCTCTCTGCTTTCAAGACAGTTCTTTTATTGAGTTAAATCTGGCTCCTGTAGCTTCTCCCACTGATCCTGGTTCTGTTCTGTGAGGCCTCAGGCACTGGGGGTCAGCAAGCCTTCCCTTACCCAGGAGCCACATCCCTGGGGCCATCAGCCCTGGGCAGCCTTCTCAGAAAGTGGGGTCCCCAAGCTGATTTTAGAATTTGGTGCCAGAAGCTGAGCCTGGTACCCCAGGTAAGAGTTTTACACCTGAACATTTCCAGCAAATGCATCTTGAAATCTCAACTTGACTCAGTGCATACAAGCATCTCCATCCCTCAAAATCTTCTGTCCTTTAAAAACATCTTCTGCTATTGACAGGTTTCCACCTTCCTGTTCTTCTGTGAGTGAGTTTTAAAAAATTCTTTACTGATAACTATAGCAATAACTGGGCTTCCCAGGTGGTTCTAGTGGTAAAGAACCTGCCTGCCAATGCAGGGGACATAAGAGATGCTACAGTACATAGGGTTGCAAAAAGTCGGACACAACTGTAGTGGCTTAGTACGCGTGCACGCATGGCAATGACCAATTTCAAATGAGATGCATTCTCCTATTTTACATCTGAGCCCAGGGCACTTCTAGGGTTTGCCCAGAATTACTCTCCCCATCCTCATCCCCTTTCACTGTCGAAAGTGTCCTGGTAGGGTAACCTACATTGACTTCCTAGTGTTAGTCATTCTGGTTTGAGACAGGGAGAAGGCGGGAGAAGGAGGCAGCAGGTTGTGGCTTGGGGGAGCAGTCTCACTTTAGGGGGATTTATAATCAAAAGGCTTGTTGCCTCATTTGGACTCAGGCCCCTGGAGTTACTCTGTCTGCTTGGTCCTGTGCTGTGTGACTCAGGAAGCCATCTGCCCTCACTGGAGATGTGGATTTGGGCTGGGGCAGAACTCAGTTCTTGTCAGCTGAGCTGTTCTTGGACAGAGCTGGTTGAGTGTTGAATCCAGAGAGATTCATTCCAGAAATAGCGTTTCTGCCTGGGCTGTGGCTGCCGAGTCACTTTTGTTTTAATGCTTTGGGTCACTTAGGTATAAGCAGGTGGGGACTTCCCTGGCAGTCCAGTGGTTAAGACTCCACGCTCCCTCTGAAGAGAGCACAGATTCAATCCTTGGTCAGGGAACCAAGATCCCCACATGCTATATGTTGCAGCCAAAGAAAAAAAAAAAAAAGCAGGTAGAAAACCAGACCAATAGCTGCCATGTGTCATGGAGGCTGCACAGCTTCAAGTGTCTGCTGCTGGTCTGACAAAGCAGTACTGGGCCCTACCCCCGTCCTAGGATGCACTGCTCATTCATTTCATCTGGCAAGTGGTCCCTCAGGGATAAGCTGGTGCCAGCGGCTGAGTGCAGGCACACAGGGAGCCTTTTAGGGAGCCCAGGCCAAGTGGGGCAGGTACTTACCAGGCAGTGACCTTGTGGTAGGAGGGGCTGGGACGGAGCAAGCACGGGGGCTGTGCAGCGGGAAATCCTGCCAGTCCGTAGGGTCCACGAGGGCTGGGTTGCACCTATCTTGTTCTCCACAGCACCTGCAGCAGCAGCATGCTGTCTGGCACAGAGTAGATGCCCAGTAAGTATCCGTGAAATGAATGACTAGGTAGCACCTAGGCCAGCCCAGGTATGTGTGCAGTGGGGATCCAGTCATCACCCAGTCTTGCCTGGTAGGAGACAGTGTTCCCTCCCTCTGCTTGTTTTTCCTTTCTCCCTTTCTCCCATCTGTCCCTTTCTGAGCTCCTCCTGGGGCCCAGGCCCTGTGCTGGTAACTGGGTATCCAGAGGGGGCACCCTGGGGTGCAGAACATGGAGCCCTGCTCTCACCCCGGGCATCCCAGCGGGTACCCCCTCAGAGCCCCCGGGACACTTCAGTGCACTTCTCTGTGTCCATGCCTCCTACCTCAAGCTCCTTCGGGACGGACAAGGGCTGGAGCCCAGGACCAGCGGTGGAGAAGGGATTTGGGGAAGTGCTCTAGAGGATGTAGGGGGTGGACATGATTGTTGCCACCATTCAGGGGCTTTCCTGGGCTCTGCACCTCTCTGTACTGGACTTCAAGTCTGCTGGACCAGGGTTTGGATCTCCAGAAATGACTGCAGTGTGGTGGGAGGTAGGGCAGAAGATGAAGCCGGAGATGGGGCAGGCCAGACACTGCAGGGACCCTAAGAGCTGCCCACGATGCTTGGACTCTGTTAACCAGTGGGATTTGGGGGCCCTGTGTCAGGGGTTGGCCTTTCCTTGTGTAGACGGAGTGTCTGATCCCATGGGACCCAGGATGCCATCCTGATGCTATCAGTTAAGGGCACAGGCATCAGAGTTACCCTGACCTGGGTTCAAATGCAGGTCTCACCTCTTGCTAACTCCGAGCCCAGGTCTCCTGATTTTCAAGGTGGGCAGTCAGCCGACTTGCGGCTGTGGAGGGACACGCCGTGCTGTCTAGGTGGTGTTGCAGAGCGAGCCCTGGCACGTGGCGTGTTCAATAAACAGGCAGCAGTGTGCACATCAGAATGAAGACCAGCAGAGCAGGGTGCGTGAGACCAGAGGCCTCGGGACCAGCTTGCCTGGCTTCACACCCTGGCTGTGTGACCTGCGTGGGCACTCTGGCTACCCTCCCCGTCTCCTTTGTTTCTGTTGTTTTCAATTTAAAACGATGAGAAAAGTCGTGCTGACCTCCTGGGGCTGTTGTGAGTATTAAATGAGTTAGTACCCACTCCCTCTCCTCCTTGTCCTCTTTGAATCCTCCCGACTCAGGCTCTTGACTCCATCTCAGGAGTCACCCCATCTCAGGAGTCACCCCGTTGGGTGCCTGGATCTGGGAGTGGTTCCAAGGCCTCATCCGAGTTGACCTTTCTGCAGCATCCGACACACTGGCTCACTCCCTCCTCCTCTAAACACTTTCTTCGCTGCTTCTGGGACACCTCATGGTGCTCCCTCCTCCTCCCTCCCTGGCAGCTCCTCACTCACCTTTGCTGGTTCCTCCTGCTGATGTCTGAGTGCTCGCGTGCACCTAGCTCCTAGCTCTTGTCTGCATTCACTCCCTGGGTGATCTCCACGCTCATGGCTTTAAATATCATTGAGTGAATCCCATGCTTCTACTTCCAGTTTGGACCTCAACTCTGTTTGCCCCATTTTTCAGCTGGATGTCTAATCGATATTTCAGACATAGCACTTCCAAAGCTGAACTCCCGGTAACACCCCAGCCTCCCCCATTTTCCTGCTAGTTGCTTAAGCCCAAAGCCTTGGAGCTCCTTCTCTCTCCAGCATCCTACATGGAATTCATCCCCAGATCTTGATGGTTTTACCTTCACCACACAGGAAGACATTGACCCTTTGAATCCCGTCCTTTGCCTGCGGTCATCCTGGCTCACACCACTGTCATGCTCACCGGGATGACGGTTGCCCCTATTCTGGTTTCCCTGCTTCCATGGCGGCCCCCCTGCAGCCAGAGCCCTGTTCTGACAGGAGCCCAGTGATGCCACTTCTCTAGTGGCAGCACGCCTGAATCTCCAGTTAGCCGGGCTCTCCCCTGGAGGGGCCGCCTGGTGGACCCTGTCGGGTTGCTTCAGGCTCTGGCTGGGGTGGGACTGAGTGAAGAGCACATTCTGGTTGTCCCTTTTTTTCTGAGCTGGCTTTCCTGCCCACTTCCGAATCTGTGGACTTTGCTGTTGTTCAGTTGCTAAGTTGTGTCTGACTCTTTGTGACCCCATGGACTGCAGCATGCCAGGCTTCTCTGTCCTCCACTCTCTCCTGAAGTTTGCTCAGACCCATGTCCATTGAGTCAGTGATGCCATCCAGCCATGTCATCCTCTGTGGGCAAGGAGAAGGCAGAAAGGAAGTGAACGGGCAGGGAGGACCGGCCTGGGATGGGGCCACCTGGGCTATTCTTGTGCTGCTCTGCCGGCTCCTTTAATAGGTGTCTGGAGCCACATCAGAGGAGGCTTTCCCTGCAACCTGGGCCCATAAATCATGACCGCTTATAAAGGCCAGTGCTTGGGGCTGCCCGACTCTTGGCCCAGAGGGAGCCACGGCTCCGCCTCGGAACGTTTTGTCCTCACCCCTGGTTCCAGCACTATCCTCCAAGAGAGACCTCCGTGGAGCGTGGGCAGCAGTGTTGCTCCGGTTCCATACCAGAGCTGTGCCAGCAATCCACCGATGCACCCTCCTTCAGCTGTCTCGACCACCCTGAGGATGGTGTGACTTGCCCTACGGAACGTTCGAGGAGACTGAGGCACAGTGCAATGAAGGGCCGTGGAGTTGGGGCTCAGAGGTCAGCCTCATCTCCCGTCTGAAATCAAGCCCACTGCTCTCCTCTGCAGGCCAGAGGAGAGCTCTCCAGTTGGTGAGTGGAGGGAAGCTGGATCTGTCCAGGGGCACAGTTGCACCTGGAGAGGTCCTTGTATGGATGAAGTGGGGTGAGGCATGGAAAGCACTCAGCCCATGCCTGGCACCCACAGGCCATCTTTTTGCTGCCTGTGGCCCCTTCATCAGCCTTAGCAGCCCCCAGACCTCCTGCATGTGTTTGGCTTGGTTCAGTGTAATGGGCACTCACTGAGGCTGGCCAGCTTTGGTCCCACCCCTGTGCCAGAATTTAGGAGCCTAGAAAAGAACCAGACAAGTCCAATCCCTCATGTAATCTACCTTGGGTGTGTCAAGACAGGTAGTCATAACGGGCTGAAATGAGAGGTGGTGGTGGTCTGGACTAGGGTTGCGGCAGTGTTCATGCAGTGGGGATGTGAAATACATTTAGGAGATGGAAGAGGCAGTTAATTGGCTGCATAATGCCAGAGTTCAAACCCTGGCTCCAGTATTTATCAGCTGTGTGACCTTGGGCAGGTTACATACCCTTTCTGTGCTTCAGTTTTCTCATGTATAAGATGGGATGCTAACAATCTTTTCTTTATGGGGTAGGGGAGATAGCTTTGAAAAGGACTTAGAGGAGTCTCTGCATGTATATGGGGCACAGTAAACATTAGTTCTCATTATTAGTCATTATTATTGGTGATCAGAGGGACTGGGGCAGAAGTAGTCATCTACAATGATGCCTTGGGTGTCTGGAGGTGGAAAAGGAGGAGCAGGTTGGGGTTGGGTTGGGAGGAAGCTTGGCTGAACTCGGGATACTTGTGGGGCATCCTATGGAGATACAGAGGCCCTCCTGGGGTTGGCCAGGCCTGTCGGAAACTGCTTCTCAGCCACCTTCAAATCAGGAAGCTGATGGCCTGGCAGGTGACAGGTCTGCTTTCGGGACCTACAGGTTGATGAGTTTTGGCCTCTTGGGGTCCCCGCGGCTGGAGATGGGAGAACAGTGCTCACTGTCATCCTCAACATCCCCACCGTCATCATCAGGATAATGGCAATGATAACAACTACCATTTGTGTGGGGATTTACATTTTACAAAGTGCTTTCTCCTCCATTACCTCATTGGGAACACATGGTTCCAATAGAAGGAAGGATGCGTTTCTCTCGGGTCCTGGGGGCCCACTCCTCTGAAAGTCTGTTTCAAATGATAATAATGCCGTGCATTTTTATAGTGCTTTGTGCTTTGCCAAGCTCCCTCACGTCCATGCTCTCATTTGGCTCTCACAAGGGCCATCAACCAGGAATGAACGTCCTGTTTGACAAGAAAAATCTGAGACCCCAGGAATTCCAGTGACTTGCTTGAGGTTGTCCCAGCTTATGAGGCTGGGACTTAAGTGGTAGAAGAGATCTGTGGACTCTTCATTTTCAGTTTAACCTTCCATTCAAAGCAAGCCTCGCTTCTGTAGCAGCAGCTCAGCCACTTGATTACGTATTTCCAGGGACAGGACGCTCACTACCTGAGCCAAGCAGAGGTCTCTCTCCCAATCCGTAGTTCCCCATCCTGACCGCCTGGTCCAAGCTGGTCTGGCGATGCACAGCCTGGCTGAGACATCAGGATAGGAGGTTTGTCTCCCCAGATGCGCAGCCCTGGGTTGAATGACCTTCCAAATGACCAGATGTTATCGACGTGCCCTGCCCCCAATCCCATCTGTCCCCTGTCCCAGCCTATCTTGTCCCCTACCCCCCCATTAGGGCATATGCTGGGGCTGCCCCAGAAAGAGGGCAGAATAGAGACCATGTGGGCAGTGATGTGAGAAGGAGCCTTGGGCTGTGCAACTGGGGGTCTGAGCTCTGCTTGACCCTTACATGTCAGTGCATTCCTAGGTCTCCTTGAAGCAGAAGGTCTTTAAGGTCCGTCCTGAGCCCAGAAACTCAGTCCTGTCCTCTCCAGCCCCTCTCCTTTAATGGCCTTCCAACTGTGTGGGCCTGTGTCGAACAGAGAGCTTCGAAGGGGAGGCTTCTAAGGGGAGCTTAGAAGATTAGACATTTGGGGAGCATTCAGTGTTGAGGGATTGTTTTTGATAAAAGTAAATTAGGCATTTGGGAGAAGTTTGTTTCAGGACAGAGCTCAAATGCAGAGCCGAGCAAACAGGCCGTCTTGGGGAACTGCTTCTTCAGTCCTTCCTTTGCCTCTCTGCACTCATGCACTGTCCTTGGTCTCCCCAGCCCCATGCTCCTGCCCAACTCAAATACCGCCTCCTCCAGGAAGACTTCTCGAACACTCTTGAGTGGGTAAGGGGCTTTTTTTGGGCTCTTGCAGTCCTCAGACATTGTCTCTGTCACCAGTCATTTGCTTTCCTGTCTTCCCAACAGGCAGGGACCCCAGCCTTGTCCCTGACTCCCAAAAAGTGTTAGTATTTCCCATGTTGCCTTTCTTCTGATTGTGTCCCATGACTTAGGCAGCACTGAAATATATATACATGTACACATACACATGCATTGATCACCTTGCTGTGGGCATGGAGTGGAGTGGGTGTTGCCCGCAGCCACTCAGTGGACAGGTTATGGAGCCACATTCAGACGTGGGTCTGCCAGTGCGTGTTCCACCTGGCCCTGTTGCCTCCCCAGGGAATTGGACTGTGGCTGCCCACTGTGGTCCATGCTGCCTGGCTACGAGAGCTGTTGCTCAGGTGGGCTGCGCTTTGATTCATAGTACCCACTGCTCTGTTTGTAGTTGATCCCCCCCACTGAGTCCTGGGGGGATGCATTTCTATAAACCTGAGCATCACAGAGAGCCCCCACCTCCCCCAGCCAGCCAGATGAGAAGATGAGAGAGAGGAAGTTCTAGGCTGGGCTCAGCTCAGGGGTCTGAATCTGCCTGCAGCCCCGGGATCCTGCTTCTCTCACCTTCCCCTCTCCAGACTGGCCCAGGCTCTCCCCTTTCCCTGACTCCAGGCCCAGCATCGGGTTCAGGGAGACTAAGATCTAAGCTCTGTCCCTCTTCCTAGGATCCTTACTCACCCTGGGGACTCAGGAAGGTGCCAGGGGGTGCCTGTGTGCTTGAGGTTCCTGCCACCTTACCAGTGTGGCCAGGGTCAGTGTGACCAGGGGCCAGGCACTTCCCCTCTCTAAACTGGCTTCCTCAGGTACAAGTGGGTTCATCATCCTCATCCAGAAGCAGCTGTGGCAGGTGATAGGCAAAGGGCTTGGTGCAGAAAGCGGCACATGGTATGTGCTAAATAAATGTCAGCTTTTTTTTTTTTTACTGCATTGATTAGAAACCTGTCCCTTCCTTGCTGAGAAGGGAGAATGATGAGGCAAGAGAGGCATGGCGACAGGGGTGCATGTGAAGTGAGCCAAGAAAGTCCTTGCCAGAGGTTTGGAGGATGGGAGTGAGGCAGCGGCTCCTTCCTTGGCCTCTTAAGGCAGGCCCTAATGCCTTTTGGGTGTTTGTCCACACCTGAGGTGTCTGGATAAGGGGCCAGGCTTCTCCTATGCTAATGAGATGGCTCCCCGACTCAGAGAATGTCTGGGAAAACCTGGAGCAGATGTGAAGACTCTTTGAGCTGGTCAGGACCTTTGTGATCATTTACCCAAATCGCTCCCTTTAGACAAGGCAGAGAGACTCAGAGAGGGAAAGAGGGCTTCCTAAGGTCACACAGCCGGAAGTGAGCAAAGCTGGGTCCTTTTCATTCCAGTGTCTCAAATGTTTGTTTTTAAAAAAAGACCATGACTGACATTTATTGAATAGCCTTTGCATCACACTGGGCTTGTCCTGAGTGTTTTTTATCTTGTTGATCCTCACACAGACCCTATTTTTTATTTCCATCTTGCAGGTGAGTGAGCAGACTGATGCTCCAAGTCTCTGAACAGCTTTCGCAGTGTGGCACAACCCTCTCTGTGCTGCAGAGCCTTGGGGTTAGGATTCGGTCTCCGTGGGAGGGGGCCTGGGGGTGTCAGGGGTGGTGTTTTTGCCTGTAGGCCCCCTCATAAGCATCCCTGGCTGTGAATCAGCTGAGGAGGGTCTGTGTGGAATGCTGTCTTGACTAGGAGGAGGTGGCCAGGGTGCAAGTCTTGCTCTGTCATTAACTCACTGAGCAACCTTGAGCCAGGTCTTCTGCTCTCTGGGCCTCAGTGTCCCCGTGTGCATAACAAGGAAGATTAAGAGGCTGTCCAGCCCTGACGTTCTGAGGTTACCTGATGGCTGAAGGTCTTGGGATGGGCAGCTCACTACCCGTGTAGTCAGCCCATCCCAGTGCTGAATAGCTCTTCTCCGTGTGGAGCCCAGCTCTCTGAGCTTTTCTGCTCCCTGTTGCCCTGGTTGCCCTTCTCTGGTGCTCCCTTGCCTGAGTGTGACAGCCAAGCCTTGGGCCTGGCCCTTTGCTGCCACTTTGGAAAAGTATCCATCCCTTCCCTGGGCCGTCAGTCAGGGCCCGGCTCATCCCCCAGCGACCCCGGAGCCCAGACTGGTATTCAGTGGGCATCTGTGTTCACCAGTCTGTTCTAGACACTGATGCACTAACCTGCTGCTGTCTCCAGTCCCACAGGGGAATCTGCAGGCTCGCAGGTCAGTGCCCCGTGGCTCCTTGGTGCCTGCTTCAGGCCTCTCTGACCCTCCTCCTTCCACACAGCCTCCTTAATCTCCCCTTCCTTCATTTCAACAACTCAGCCTCTTCCTGCTTGCCCTGGGTGGGCGCCCCTGCTGGTCCCTGTCTCTGAGAGGGAGGAGAGACAAGCAGCCTGGTTACGATGCCCTGGTGGAGGTCAGCTTGTCGCTGACCCCCTGGCTGCATGCTGTGGATGCAGCAGTGAGTGGGGCGCGGGGTGCATGAGTAGCGCCTGTGATGCAGTCAGGCGTGTGCAGCGAGTGGGCGTGCAGGGAGCCCCTTCTGCCCAGAGGACTCTTGGGGCGGGGAGTGGGGGCTCCTGGAGGAGGAGGCTCTGATACTAGCACGATCCTCCTCTTCTAGGAAGTCCTCACTGGCTCTTTGGGCTTCCAGTGGCCTCTCCCTTCTCTGACTTGAACCTGTAATCTCTGCTGTGCTGCTTGTTGCAATTCAACTCGTCATGTTTTCTTTTCCTTTAGACAGGCTGGGGCCAGAGTATGTACTGAACTTCCTGCGTCTTGCATTTATTTGATTAATTTATTCAATAAAACACTACTGGACTCCATGCCAGGTGCCACGTTAACACAGGGCAGACAAAAATGCAAGTGTTTCTTCCTCTTTTCATGCTGCCTTTATAATGAGAGTCAAGTGCGTAAGGACACTGCAGGATGGTGAAGACTAAAGAATCCTGGAGTAGGTAACTACCAGATGCCCTGAGTTTGAGCTGGGCACTGAGGGATGAAGAAGACTTTGTTGAGAGGCAACAGGGAGCAGGGCGTTAGTCAGAGGGAGTAGCGCATGCAACAGCAAGAGAGCCTGTCAAGAATGAATGGTGAGTCTAGAGGTGGGGAGGGGAGTGGTAGGTAGGGTGCTGGAGGGGTGGTCAGGACCCTAGAGGGCTTTGAGCACCAGTGGAGAAAGGGTGGACATGATCAAAGCCTTGGCTTTGCAAGGTCATGGAGCCAGGGGGGTCTGACTGGATGGGACCAGATGGGAAGCCAGGAAGCCAGACCAGGGTAGCTCTCCACGCTGAAGTGATGAGGATGAAAGTGAGGCTGGGGGCTAGGATGGATGCCGCAGAATGGGCCACTCTAAAAGTAGTGGTTTAGATCAAACATTTCACTGTGTCTCACAATTTTGTGGGTCAGGAATTTGGGACAAGGCCCTTCTGGGTGAACCTTCTCACATGACATCGACTGGGGTTTGGTGGTATTCAGTTGGCATCTGGTCTGATTGGAGGGCCCATGACAGATTGGTTGTGTGCTGAGACATGGATGGGTGGCTGGGAGGCTGGGCTCAGCTGGACTCTACCGTCTCTCCATGCAGTCTCCTTGGGGTGCCTCCAGCAGGGTCATCAGACTTCTTATGTGGCAGTTCAGGGCTCCAGAAGACCAAAAGGGAAGCTGCTGGACCTTGGAAAGGCAGTGTCAGGAACAGGCTCACTCCTGCCATGCTGCATCTGTCACAGCAGTCACAGGCCAGCCCACATTCAGAGAGTGAGACGCAGCCCCACCTCCTAGTGGGAGGACTGTCAAAGAATTTTGGCCGTCTTTGTTTTTTTGGTTGCGCAAGTCTTTGTTGAGGCGTGCGGACTCTTCATTGTGGTGCTCGGACTTTCTCTAGTTGCAGCGTGCAGAAACTTCAGTAGTTGGCGGAGCATGGGCTTCAGAGTGCTTGGGCTTGGTTGTTGCGGTGCATGGGCTTTAGCTGCCCCCAGGCATGTGGGGACTTAGTTCCCTGACCAGGGATCGAACCAGCATCCCCTGCATTGGAAAGTGAAAGCTGCTCAGTCGTGTCTGACTCTTTGCGACCCTCTGTATAGTCCATGGAATTCTCCAGGCTGGAATACTGGAGTGGGTAGCTTTTCCCTTCTCCAGGGGATCTTCCCAACGCAGGGATCGAACCCAGGTCTCCTGCACTGCAGGTGGATTCTTTACCAGCTGAGCCACCAGGGAAGTCCAAGAATACTGGAGTGAGTAGCCTAGCCATTCTCCAGTGGATCTTCCCGACCCAGGAATTGAACCAGGGTCTCCTGCATTGTAGGCGGATTCTTTACCAGCTGAGCCACCAGGGAAGTCCAAGAATACTGGAGTGGGTAGCCTAGCCATTCTCCAGTGGATCTTCCCAACCCAGGAATTGAACCAGGGTCTCCTGCATTGCAGGTGGATTCTTTACCAACTGAGCTATCAGGGAAACTCTGCACTGGGAGGTGGATTCTTAACCTCTAGGCCACTAGGGAAGTCCCTTGTCTGTCTTTAATCTGTATGTGACTCTTCTCCCCCATCTCCCTTGGAGAAATCTGAGCTCCTCTGAGGACTGAGAGCTGGATGGAATCTTTCAGATGCTGGGTGTCAGGCACTTGGTAAAGAAACTTAACTTGGTAGTGCAGATTTGAATCTGACCAATTAGCTGACTAATTTGAATCTCAACTCCTGGACCATTCCACATGCATGAGCCTGGAGCTTATTAGCATGTGCTGAGATCATTAGGATTTTAGACACACCTGTTTCCTTCAATGCTGGAGCAGCACTCCAGCTTCAGCACACCCCACGAGGCTCCCCCAGCGCTTGAACCCAGGGCTGGCAAACAGGTTTCCACTCTTAGCCCATCTTCGGTCACTTGCTAGTGCTGCCTTTGGAACCATGTTGAGCAGGATTCTGAGCTTAGCAGGAAAGAGATGGTGTGATCTGTTAGTGATGTCTGCTTTGTGCAAGGCCTGGGGAGAAGAAGCAGCGTCAGTCCCTCAGCTTGCTGATTCTTTTTGTCCTCTTTTCCTTTAGCACCTCCAGAACCATCGCCATTGTAAGGATGCCACTAGTCTAGCACGTATACCCAGAGGGTCAGCAGATCTGCAAATACCTGTCCCTTCAGAAGCCTGTCAGCACACCTCTGCCCCCAGCTCACTGCCTCAAGCTGGGCCTCCAGCCCAATGGCAGGTGCCTGGGTTTCAGCTGCACCCGCACACCCAGACCCTCCCCTGCCAGCGGACGCCCAGCTTGATGGGTGCTAACACCAGCCTTTATCAGCTTCACACTGCATTCCTTAACTTCACCATCTCCCTCTAGCCCCCTCCGACCCCTCTCTCAACCACGGAAGGTTTAATTGTTGCAAATGGAATCCGTGTTCTACAGAAGTCCAATAAATCTGCAGTCTGTCTTCCTGGTAATCAATCACAGATTGCAAATCGCACGAGGAGCAGTCTATAAGATACGTTCTTCATGTCTAGTATGTTGGGTTATTTTCATGTCTTGTGGTTTGAATTTGGCCACTGTCATTTTAGAGGAATTTCCTGCCATCTGCGTTCAATTGAATTTTCTCACAGATTTGTGCTTGCTTGTAAATACTAGGGGCTGGCAGAAAGGGTAGCTTTGTTCTTGGTGACATTTCAGAAATCCGTTAATGCAGCCTTGCTGGCTGATTTGCAGCTCGGCCTGGCGGGAGGCGTGAGGTGAAGGGAAGGTGCAGTGGTGCATCTCTGGCTCAGACGGGGCTCAGCTGCAGGGTGGTAGTGGGGAGAGGGGTGGGGTGGCCAGGTCAGGGTCTCTTCCTCTTCCAGCCTTTCCTGCTCACACCTAGGCTCCGTTTTCCTCTGCACTTCTGCTAATTATGAGGTGTGTGTGCATTTGCCCAACTAATCCCTCCTCTTCTGCTGGGAGGCAGGCGGACAATCAAGCTAAGAGCCAGTCCTGGCCCCCCAAGTGGCCGGATCCTGGCAGTGTATTCTGGCTGCACCCCTCTGATGGGGAGAGGCCACTCCTAACCAGGGGACAAGGCATCCAGCTGCCCCAGTGTGGGCCCCGGCTCTGCTGTAACTTGCCTTGCCACCTTAGACCGATCTCTTGACCCCTTGGAGCCTCAGTCCCTCCTCTTGTAAATGGAACACCCATCCCCACCTCGGTGCTTGGTGTAGGGACTAGGTGATGTGTGGTTCACAATAGGACCTCAGCCATGGTGGGTCTCAATTCCAGCAACAGTTGATTGCCCACTTGCTTGTGCCAGGCCCTCTGAGAGGCATTGGAGATAAAAGGATGACTAGGCACACAGTTCTTGTCCTCGGGGGCCTCCCAGTGTGGTCCAGCAGTTGCTAAGGTGGCGTACTAAGATCACCTATGGAGAGGGGGAGAAATATTAGAGCGTGATTTATGTTTATGACGTATCTCATTTTTGGTGTAATGATGTTGATGATCTTTAAGTGTCAGGCAATGTTCTGAGCACTGCTTGTGTTTTCAACAACTGTGGTTGCTGAAACAGCCGTGTAAGTAGGGTCTCTTATTATCACCCATCTTATGGGTGGGGAAAATGAGGCACAGAGAGGTTACTCAAGCAACTTGCCCAAGGCTGCACACCTAGCAAATGATGAAGTATTTTTGGTAATGTATAAGAATAGTGGTTTATGTCTATGATTTAGAAATGAATACGTTTTCTCCTGATAGGAAAGGAAAGGAAGTGCATGCTCAGTTGTGCCTGACTCTTTGCAACCCCATGGACTGTACCCCGCCAGACTCCTTTGTCCATGGGAATTCTCCAGGCAAGAATACTGGAGTGGGTTGCCATTTCCTTCTCCAGGGGATCTTCCCGACTCAGGGATTGAACCTGGGTCTCTTGCATCTTCTACATTGGCAGGTGGATTCTACTACTAACGCCACCTGATGAGGATATGAGATTAAAAAAAAAATGAAGTCTGACACCTGCTGACCTAGAGCAGTGACTGTCATACCTCAGTGCACGTGAGAAACATCTAAGGGGCAGGCACAAGTGTAGATTCCTGCCCTGCCTGGGGTGGCAGATACAGGGGGCAGGTAGAGGAGATTTTTGAGCAGGGGCAGGAGATTTTTGAGGAAGGGAGGGAACTCCCGGGTGAATGTTCTGGAGGAGTAGGCTAGCCATTTTCCCTCAGTGTCCTCATCTGAGAACAGGGCAGTGCCCCCGCCCTCCTTCCTGGGGGGCATGTGGGCGTCAGACAGACCACACACTAGATGCCCTTCACCTGCTCAAGGACATGGCCCCAGCAGGCGCGTGACCCCTGCTGGGTCAGCTCTTCCTTTCTGCTGAGTCATTTCCATCCCCACGTAAGCAAACTGTGTTTTCTATCCTATTACAAACAAAACAAACCTCGGGACCCACTTCCCTCTTCAGATACCACTTCGATTCTTTGCTTTAGAGCAAAGCTCCTCGAAAGAGTCAGCTGTGCTCTTTGCCCCATTTCTCCTGTCTTCTCCCCGGGCCTGTGCTAGGACTCTACGTCCCCAGCTGTGCTGCTCCTGCTCCTGCCGAGGTTCCCGTGTCCTCCGTGTGGCTCAGGCCACCGTCATCTCTGTCTCTCCGTCCAGCAGCAGTGTTTGCCTGCGCTTACTCGCCTCCTCACTGACCCCACAGTCTCCCGATCTCCCCACTTGTCTGCTGTCTCTGGCCCCCTTCCCTGGGTCCTCCTCACCCCACTGACCTCTCTCCCTCTCTCAGTGACCTCCTCCAGGCTGTGGCTCTGAAGCACGTCATCTGTTGATGACTCCTGAATGGATAAGCCCAGCCGGAACTTCCCCTGGAGCTCAGGTGTGTACAACTAGCTGCCTTCTCGGCATCTCCACATGGTTGCCAGTGGTTGATAACATATGTTGCTTGTTGTCCATCTCCTCACTGGAATGTCAGTTCCACAGGGGTGGGAGCGTTTGTCCATCTTGTTTCCCCTCCACTAGGTTCAGGACCCAGAACCGTGCCTGGCACAGTGGTTCAGTTCAGTTCAGTTCAGTCGCTCAGTCATGTCTGACTCTTTGCGACCCCATGAACCGCAGCACACCAGGCCTCCCTGTCCATCACCAACTCCCAAAGTCCACCCAAATCCATGTCCATTGAGTCAGTGATGCCATCCAACCATCTCATCCTCTGTTGTCCCCTTCTCCTCCTGCCTTCAATCTTTCCCAGCATCAGGGTCTTTTCCAGTGAGTCAACTCTTCGCATCAGGTGGTCAAAGTATTGGAGCTTCAGCTTCAAAATCAGTCCTACCAATGAACACCTAGGACTGATCTCCTTTAGGATGGACTGGTTGGATCTCCTTGCAGTCCAAGGGGCTCTCAAGAGTCTTCTCCAACACCACAGTTCAAAAGCATCAAATCTTTGGCGCTCAACCTTCTTTATAGTCCAACTCTCACATCCATAAATGACTACTGGAAAAACCAAAGCTTTCACTAGATGGACCTTTGTTAACAAAGTGGAGTGCTCAGTAATATCTATTGAATGGATGGGTGGCATGTCAGGGCCCTGAAAATTGTGAAGTGCTGGCCCATGTGTGCAAGTGACCAGCATTGCTGTTGTGCCAAGCGGTCTTGCATGTCTTGGTCTCAGGCCCAAGCCAGATGGGTTTGGTGCTGCCCCTCACAGACAGATCCCCATGCTTCTGGCCAGGGTGGTAGGACTTTGACTGCGAGCCTCTTAGTGAAAACTACCGGTGGTCCCATGGTATCCTTTCATTCGGTTCTGTTCTAGGTGACACCCTCTCCCTTGGGTGCCCCCTTCCTCCTCACCACCTTCTGGCAGTCAGGAGGACTCGACCAAAGGAAAGCTAGCAGTGGGGAGGAGGTGTGATACACGGGTAGGGTGGGGCATGGCAGGGATGCTGGTTTCCCCCTGCTCGTGACCGGGGTCACTGCTGGGCTTCTAGTTATGCCACCTTTCAACAAGGATGTCTGCCTTGTCTTCACCTTCTCTCACTGCTTACAACCAATGTCTCCCTGGATAAAACATCTGCAGACACACCTGTGGCAGCTGGGAGCTGGGCTTTCACAGGGGAGTTGGGAAGACAGATGGGTAATGGGGCGGAGGGAAGAAAAGAAAGAAAGAGAAGAGAGAGCAGTGAAAAGAGAAGCAAACAGCAAGAAAGAGGGGAAAAGAGACCCATCTACTGAGAAAAGCAGAATGAGACAGAAAGGCAGAGAGTGAAAGAACAGAGAGACGTCTAGGAAGAGACAAGTAGGGACAGAGTGGGAGGCAGACACGTGGGCAAGGTTTTCAGGCTGTGATGCACGCTGTTTACAGGTCCTTCCTTGGGGCCACCAGAAGAGTATGGGTCTGGGGGGACAGTGCATAGCAAACCACCTCCATGGATCAGGAGGAACCAGAAACCAGAGGTCTGAGTCTTGCCCCCTGCTTCCTTTATTCCTTTGTCCTCAGCCATATGTCTGTCCATCCCTCTGTCTGCTTCAGTGTAACCCAGTATTTACTAAGCTCCCATTTGAGCCATGCACTGGGTCCACTGCCTCCTTTCCTTCCTGCCTGCCTTTCCCAGCCTCGGTGATGCTTAGGACCCCTACTGGTCTCTAGGCTGACCTCCAGCCCAGGTTCAGCTCCCAGACCACAGAGCCTGGCCCACAGTGGGTGCACAGTTGAAATCTGTTGAGAGATAGAGACAGTTGAGATGGAGGGATGGGGCTGCCAAGGTGCCCAGCTCTCCTCATTCCCTTCTGTCGGGTCATCTGGTCCTCTGGCAGCCCGAGAAGGCAGGGTGGCTGCTTCATCCCCACGTAAGGCTGAGGAAGTGGAGGCTCAGTCCCCTCCTCCTTTTGGGAAGCCTTAGCTGGTCTTCATGTCTCCTAGAACTGGCCCCACAGTCCAGGCCCCCCTGTGACACCTCAGTTTTAAGAAGTATGGAACAGGAGGCTTGAATCACACAGGGATCAATGCTTCCACCCAGGAGGCCCCCTCCTCCCTGGACCACCAGAAACACATGGAGGATGTCATTGGGGGCTCATTTGTTTATCAAGAACCTTCACTGAGTTTTTAAAAAAATTAATTAATTTGTTTATTTTTGGCTGTGCTGGGTCTTTGTTGCTGCACGTGGGCTTCTTCTAGTGGCGAGTTGGGGCTACTCTCTAGCTGTGGCCTCAGGCTTCTCACTGCAGTGACTTCTCCTGTTGCAGAGCACAGGCCCCAGGGCTAGGGCTTAGTAGTAGGTAGCACACTTCTTAGTTGCTTAGTTACTCCACAGCATGTGGAATCTTCTCAGACCAGGGATTGAACCCGTGTCCCCTGCATTGGCAGGCAGGTTCTCAACCACTGGACCAGCAGGGAAGTCCTTCGCTGAGTTTTTGCAAGTACCCAGCCTGGCTGGGCTCTGAGGATTCAACGTTGAGTCAGACACTATCCTCGCCCTCAGGGGGCTGACGGTCCCAGGGCCTGGGGCACATGGATACCCCATCCATCCCAGCATGGTCCGTGTTGTCCTGACCTGACCTCGTCTCCTGCCCTGTCACTCTACTTCCTGGTCAGCACTGGTTTGAGTGCTCATCAGCTGAGGACACCCGTTTAGGAATGATATATGTAGGAGTGATGCCTGGGCCTCAGAGCCCAGCCTCCTCTGCCCTGAGCTCCCGTGCGACTCTGCGCCTCCTGCTTCAACGAGCTGGCACTACCGGGAGCTGTGACCAATTCTTGTCTCTGCATCCTGGACACAGAGTTGGCTCAGATGGAGAGAGAGGGCCCAGAATCAGATGACCCCCTGCTGCACACCAAACATGTTGGATTCTTTATGGACAGGGACACATCAGGTTCACAGAACAGCTGTGAACAGATCAGAACAGATGAAGACACTGAGACCATGGTGCTAGGATGTGACATAGCTGAGAATTCATCAGTGTCTCTCTGACTGACTTCTGGTCACTCCTGCAGTCTTTCCCTTTGATCAGCTGCCCCACAGCGAGTGCACTGTCCATGCTTGCTAACCACATGTCCCTGGAGAGGTCTTGGGGGCTTGTGTTAGTCTCACTTACTCCTTGCTACTCCAGTGGAGCCCAGGACCATGTGTGTCCTGAGCACTCACAGATGGTCGAACAAAGAACAGCAGCCCCTTCACCAGCCCGTGGCACCCACACGGTCAGTGCCCCATAGAGACCACCCGAGGACAGCATCATGGGGACTTGGGTCTTGGTTTTGGGTGAATCTGCACACTCCTCTGGGTTATGTGTTTCAGAAAACAACAGTAGCAGCCCTGGAAAAACGTTCTTGGAAACGATATGGTTAATTCTGTGTTTTTGTTTGGGCAGGGTATGGAGTAGGAGCCCTTATTAGTATCAGTTTGGAAAAAATACCAAGGCATTCACGGCCAACTGCTTAATAGTTTTCATTGAATTAATTTTAAAATGAGAACCTTGTTTCCCTTATTTAATAGTAGAAAACGACTTCCACATTCTGCTCAGTAACAGCCTGGGTTATGGGCTCTCCGCAAACAATATGCACATTAAAGGCATTGCTCTGCCCATATGTGGAATGAATAATTTTGTGCAATCTATTTATTATAAGCACACGATGCACTAAACTTTTTTTTTCTTTCAATTTTTATTTTTTACTGTCGTGGTGACATATCCAGCCCAGAACTGGACTGTTAAAAATGACTCTGGCTCTTTCAGGCTGTGCAAAGATGGACTAACATTTGAGAAACGCCATAGGGGTGAAAGGAAATTGTTAACTCATTTGGCCCAACGTCCACAGTTCCCTGGGCTGGTGTCCGATGCTGGAGAGAGGGTGGCGAGGGGGGTTGAATAGAGGCTGCACTAATTAGGCCCGTGCAAGTTGAAATGGAACACAAGCATGGGGAGAGGATGCTGGTGGATGGATGCGGTGAGACGAGCATTGAGGGCCATGTCTTGCTGCACCAATTGGTTTGGCCATCCATCTCTCTTTTTACAGTTTTATTGTGATGCTGTTGACATTTAATGGGCTTCCCAGGGGGCTCAGTGGTAAAAAAAAAAAACCTGCCTGCCAATGCAGGAGACACTGGAGGCACGGATTTGCTCCCTGGGTCGGGAAGATCCCCTGGAGAAGGAAATGGCAACCCACTCCAGTATTCCTGCCTGGAGAATCCCATGGACAGAGGTGCCTGGCGGACTACAGTCCATGGAGTTGCCAAGAGTCAGACATGACTTAGTGACTAAATAACAACAATGTATGCTTATGCTATACATTACATCCCCAGGACTTATTTTATCTTAAGAGCACATCCGTCTCTCTCTAACACTCACAAGTTATTTATTTTTGGCTGCACTGGGTCTTTGCCGCCGCACGCGGGCTTTCTCTGGTTGCGGACAGCAGGGCTACTCTGTAGTTGTGCTGCGCGGGCTTCCCGTTGCACTGGCTTTTCTTGTTGCAGAGCACAGGCTCTAGGATATGAAGGTCTCAGTAGTTGTGGAGCACAGGCTTAGTTGCTCCGTGGCATGTGGGATATTCCCTGACCAGGGATCGAACCCGTGTCCCTTGCATTGGCAGGCTAATTCTTTAATGCTGGGCCACCAGGGAATTCCAAACATGCGTCTCTTCATTCAGGAATTACTTATTGGAGCTCTGCCTTGCTCTAGATGCTGAATACGAATAAAAAAATAATATTTATACCCACTTTAACAGAGCACAACGTCACTTACTTTGACCCTATGAGACAGGTGCTGGGGTGGTCTGATTCCAGTAATTTCCTTCTAGAGCAGGATCCTTTTTTGTATTTATGTTATTAATCTTAAATGCATAGAGTTGGATTAAACACCATTATTAGTTCGTGTCACTGCCTTCTTTGGTCCATTAATGTGCCCACCACTCTCTTCTCCTCTCCTTCCCTCTTCCCCTTCCTCCTCATTAGACCACCAAAAAGAAAATACATTTACCTATGTGCTCGCCCTTTCCCGGTCTCCCTCCAGCCTGGAGGTAATCTACTGAATTTTGTTCCTGAAATTCTATTTTTATTATATTTTCATTGAAGTAAATCTAATCTAGTCCATTCAGTGCAGTCACTCAGTCGTGTCCGAGTCTTTGCAACTCCATGAATCGCAGCACGCCAGGCCTCCCTGTCCATCACCAACTCCTGGAGTTTACCCAGACTCATGTCCATCAAGTCGGTGATGCCATCAAGCCATCTCATCCTCTGACGTCCCCTTCTCCTCCTGCCCCCAATCCCTCCCACCATCAGAGTCTTTTCCAATGAGTCAACTCTTTGCATGAGGTGGCCAAAGTATTGGAGTTTCAGCTTTAGCATCAATCCTTCCAAAGAACACCCAGGGCTGATCTCCTTTAGGATGGACTGGTTGGATCTCCTTGCAGTCCAAGGGACTCTCAAGAGTCTTCTCCAACACCACAGTTCAAAAGCATCAATTCTTTGGCACTCAGCTTTCTTCACAGTCCAACTCTCACATCCATACATGACCACTAGAAAAACTATAGAAAATTGCGAAGATCATGTGTACAGTTAGATGAATATCATAATGTGGATATAACCATGAGACCAATACTTACTTAGGTCAAGAAGTAGAATATCACCATCACCCTGGAAAGACTGGCTCACCTCTCCTCCCAGTGTCTGCTCCTGCCTCCTCGCTCAGGTTACCACTGGCCTGCCTCCCAGAACCACAACCTGGTTTTGCTTGGTTTTGCACTTAATATAGCTAAGGTCGTTTTCTATGCTCTCATGTTTAGCTTCTTTCATCCAGTGTGTTCTGAAATCTGTTCATGTTGTGTAGGTATGGTTTATTCATTTTCATCAGTGTGTAGTGTTATAGTTGATTGATCTTTTCTTTTAAGATTTTTTTTATTGGAATATGGTTGATTTACAAGGTTGTGTTAGTTTCAGATGTGCAGCAAAATGAATCAGTTATACATACATATATCCATTCTTTTTAAGATTGGTTTCCTATTGACTCTGCCAAAGCCTTTGACTGTGTGGATCACAATAAACTGGAAAATTCTGAAAGAGATGGGAATACCAGACCACCTGATCTGCCTCTTGAGAAATTTGTATGCAGGTCACGAAGCAACAGTTAGAACTGGACATGGAACAACAGACTGGTTCCAAATAGGAAAAGGAGTACGTCAAGGCTGTATATTGTCACCCTGCTTATTTAACTTATATGCAGAGTACATCATGAGAAACGCTGGACTGGAAGAAACACAAGCTGGAATCAAGATTTCCAGGAGAAATATCAATAACCTCAGATATGCAGATGACACCACCCTTATGGCAGAAAATGAAGAGAAACTAAAAACCCTCTTGATGAAAATGAAAGTGGAGAGTGAAAAAGTTGGCTTAAAGCTCAACATTCAGAAAACGAAGATCATGGCATCCGGTCCCATCACTTCATGGGAAAGATGGGGAAACAGTGGAAACAGTGTCAGACTTTATTTTTCTGGGCTCCAAAATCACTGCAGATGGTGACTGCAGCCATGAAATTAAAAGACGCTTACTCCTTGGAAGGAAAGTTATGACCAACCTAGACAGCATATTCAAAAGCAGGGACATTACTTTGCCAACAAAGGTCCGTCTAGTCAAGGCTATAGTTTTTCCTGTGGTCATGTATGGATGTGAGAGTTGGACTGTGAAGAAGGCTGAGCACCGAAGAATTGATGCTTTTGAACTGTGGTGTTGGAGAAGACTCTTGAGAGTCCCTTGGACTGCAAGGAGATCCAACCAGTTCATTCTGAAGGCGATCAGCCCTGGGATTTCTTTGGAAGGAATGATGCTAAAGCTGAAACTCCAGTACTTTGGCCACCTCATGCAAAGAGTTGACTCATTGGAAAAGACTCTGATGCTGGGAGGGATTGGGGGCAGGAGGAGAAGGGGATGACAGAGGATGAGATGGCTGGATGGCATCACTGACTCGATGGACATGAGTCTGAGTGAACTCCAGGAGTTGGTGATGGACAGGGAGGCCTGGCGTGCTGCGATTCATGGGGTCGCAAAGAGTCGGACACGACGGAGAGACTGATCTGATCTGATCTGACAGGCAATTACAGAGTACTAAGTACAGTTCCCTGTGCTGTAGAGTAGGTCCTTATTAGTTATCTGTTTTATATATAGTAGTGTGTGTATGTCAATCCCAATCTTCCAATTATCCCTCCCCACTTACCCCCTGGTAACCATAAGTTTGTTTTCTGTATATGTAACTATTTCTGTTTTGTAGGTAAGTTCATTTGTACCCTTTTTAAAGACTCCACATATAAGCAATATCATATATTTCTCTTTCTCTGTCTGACTTACTTCACTCAGTATGAAGTAAGGGCCATCCATGTTGCTTCAAATGGCATTATTTGGTTCTTTCCTATGGCTGAGTAATATTCCATTGTGTATATTAATATGTAGCACATCTACATCTTCTTTATCCATCCCTCTGCTGATGGACTTTTCTGTTGCTTCAGTGTCCTGACTATTGTAAGTAGTGCTGCAATGAACACTGGGATGCAAGTATATTTTTGAATTATGGTTGATCTTTTTCACTGCTGTTGGGTTGTATCCAGTTTGTGACTGAGTAATGCTGCAATACTTCCCTGGTGGCTCAGTGGTAAAGGAGCCACCTGCAGTGTGGGAAATATGGGTTCAGTCCTTGGCCTGGAAAGATCACCTGGAGAAGGAAATGGCAGTTCTCCCCAGTATTCTCGCCTGGGAAATCCCACATCCAGAGGAGCCTGGTGGCTATAGTCCATGGGATTGCAAGAGTCAGACCCGACGTAGTGACTAAGCAACACGACAAGAGCAACCCTGCAGTGAATGCAGGTGTGTGTGTGTTACAATGCAGGCACGCTTACGCGTCTGTTGGCTGGGTGCCTAGGAATGACGTTCACATGTGTTCGCTTTTAGTGTGTAGTGCCATTGTTGTTTTGGTTTTAGTCACTAAATTGTGTCTGACACTTTTTTGACCCTATGGACTGTAGCCCACCAGACTCCTCTGGCCATGGGATTTCCTGGGCAACACTACTGGAGTGGGTTGCCATTTCCTTCTCCAGGGGATCTTTCCAAACTGGAATTGAATCCACATCTCCTGCACTGGCAGGTGGATTCTTTACCACTGAGCCACCTGGGAAGCCCATGTAATGCCATACGGTTTTCCAAAGTGACCACACTATTTTAATTCTCCTGTCCGCAGAGAAACAGAGCTCCTATAGCTTGTCATCCTTGCTAACACTTAGTGTTGTCTCTCTGAATTTGTAGCTGGTCTGGTGGTTGTGTAGTGGTATCTTATCGTGATTCTGATTTACATTTTTATGATGACAGATTTTATTAAGCACTGTTTCACACAGTCATTGACCATTGAATATTCTCTTTTGTGGAATGTCTATTTAAGTCCTTAAAATTTTTGTTGTTGTTTTTTAGGCACTCAGTCATGTCCAGCTGCTTGTGACCCCCATGGACTGCAGCACAACAGGCTTCCCTGTCCTTCCCTATCTCCCAGAGTTTGCACAAACTCATCTGTCCATTTTGTCAATGATGCTCTCCAGCTGTCTCATCCTCTGTCACCCCTTCTCCTCCTGCCCTCAGTCTTTCCCAGCATCAGGGTCTTTTCCACTGAGTAGGGTCTTCACATTGGGTGGCCAAAGTATTGGAGCTTGAGCTTCAGCATCAGTCCTTCCAATGAATAGTCAGGGTTGATTGCCTTTAGGATTGACTGGTTTGATCTCCTTGCTGTCCAAAGGATGCTCAAGAGTCTTCTCCAGCACCAGTCTGAAAACTTCAATTATTTGGCACTCAGCCTTCTTTATGGTCCAGCTGTCACTTCTGTACATGACTACTGGAAAAAACATAGCTTTAACTACAGACCTTTGTCGGCAAAGTAATGTCTCTGGTTTTTGATACTCTGTCTAGGTTTGTTGTAGCTTTCCTTCCAAGGAGCAAGCATCTTTTAATTTCATGTCTGCAGTCACTGTCTGCAGTGATTTTGGAGTCCAAGAAAACAAAGTCTGTCATTAGGAGGGGTAATTTGCCTTTTTCTATGTAGAAGATCTCTTTTTTAAATTTGGCTGTGCTACCCAGCATGTGGGATGTTAGTGCCCTGACTAGGGATCAAACACTAGGCCCTTGCACTGGGAGCTTGGAGCTTTAACACCTGGACAACTAGGGAAGTCCCGTATGTAGAAGATCTTCATTTTAGATCTAAACCCTCTGTTAATCAAACGGGCTACAAATATTTTTTCCCTCTCTGACTTGTCCTCTTGCTCTCTTCATGGTGCCTTTTGTTGAGTAGAAGGTCTTAATTTTATAACAGTCTGCTTTGTTGATTGTTATTTTTACGGTTAGTGCTTGAGTCCTAGTTAAGAAATCTTTGCCTACCTCAAATTGTGAAAATAGTCTCCTGTCTTTTCTTCTTGAGGCTTAGCCGCTTTACACCTCATATTTAGATCTATAATCCATCTGGATTTTATTTTTGTGTAGGGTGTGTGGTAGTGGTCATGTTTTATTTTTTAAGTATATAAATCGAGAGAGTCAGCTGCTTTTATCAGATAGCTTGTCCTTTCTCCCGCCCTCCCTTGCTGTATATCAGTTCAGTGAGTATGTCTATTTCTGCATTCTCTGTTCTGTCCCATTGGTCTGTTTGTTTCTCTTTTTGCCTATTTCACAGTCTTAGTTAACTGCAGTTTTACAATGAGGCTTGATACCCAATAGTGGAAGTCACTTTATTTTTCTTCAAGATCACCCTGGCTGTTCTTGGCTGTTTGGATTTCAGTATAAATTTAAAATTAGCTTGGTGGTTTCTACACGTGAGAAGAATCTGCTGGCATTTTGATTTAGAGTATTTGGGAAGATAAATTTAGAATTTCCAAATTCATGTTTGGGATCTTTTGGTGCATGAATGTAATACATCCTTCTAAAGTCTTTATTTATCTCAATAATATTTTGTAATTTTCTATGTGAAGGTCTTGCATGTATTATATTGGATTTATCTGTAGGTGTTTGATGTCTTTTGATGTTCTTGTCAGTTCAGTTCAGTTCAGACGCTCAGTCGTGTCTGACTCTTTGCGACCCCATGAATCCCAGCACTCCAGGCCTCCATGTCCATCACCAACTCCCAGAGTTCACCCAGACTCACGTCCGTCGAGTCAGTGATGCCATCCAGCCAGCTCATCCTCTGTCGTTCCCTTCTCCTCCTGCCCTCAATCCCTCCCAGCATCAGAGTCTTTTCCAATGAGTCAGCTCTTTGCATGAGGTGGCCAAAGTACTGGAGTTTCAGCTTTAGCATCATTCCTTCCAAAGAACACCCAGGGCTGACCTCCTTCAGAATGGACTGGATGGATCTCCTTGCAGTCCAAGGGACTCTCAAGAGTCTTCTCCAACACCACAGTTCAAAAGCGTCAATTCTTTGGCGCTCAGCCTTCTTCACAGTCCAACTCTCACATCCATACATGACCACAGGAAAAACCATAGCCCTGACTAGATGGACCTTTGTTGGCAAAGTAATGTCTCTGCTTTTCAATATGCTGTCTAGGTTGGTCATAACTTTCCTTCCAAGGAGTAAGCGTCTTTTAATTTCATGGCTGCAGTCACCATCTGCAGTGATTTTGGAGCCCAGAAAAATAAAGTCTGACACTGTTTCCACTGTTTCCCCATCTATTTCCCATGAAGTGATGAGTCTGGATGCCATGATCTTCGTTTTCTGAATGTTGAGCTTTAAGCCAACTTTTTCACTCTCCACTTTCACTTTCATCAAGAGGCTTTTTAGTTCCTCTTCACTTTCTGCCATAAGGGTGGTGTCATCTGCATATCTGAGGTTATTGATATTTCTCCCGGCAATCTTGATTCCAGCTTGTGTTTCTTCCAGTCCAGCGTTTCTCATGATGGACTCTGCATATAAGTTAAATAGACAGGGTGACAATATACAGCCTTGACGTACTCCTTCTCCTATTTGGAACCAGTCTGTTGTTCCATGTCCAGTTCTAACTGATGCTTCCTGACCTGCATACAGATTTCTCAAGAGGCAGATCAGGTGGTCTGGTATTCCCATCTCTTTCAGAATTTTCCACAGTTTATTGTGATCCACACAGTCAAAGGCTTTGGCATAGTCAATAAAGCAAAAATAGATGATTTTCTGGAACTCTCTTGCTTTTTACATGATCTAGCAGATGTTGGCAATTTGATCTCTGGTTCCTCTGCCTTTTCTAAAACCAGCTTGAACATCAGGAAGTTCACAGTTCACATATTGCTGAAGCCTGGCTTGGAGAATTTTAAGCATTACTTTACTAGCGTGTGAGATGAGTGCAACTGTGTGGTAGTTTGAGCATTCTTTGGCATTGCCTTTCTATGGGACTGGAATGGAAACTGACCTTTTCCAGTCCTGTAGCCACTGCTGAGTTTTCCAAATTTGCTGGCATATTGAATGCAGCACTTTCACAGCATCATCTTTCAGGATTTGGAATAGCTCAACTGGAATTCTATCACCTCCACTAGCTTTGTTCGTAGTGATGCTTTCTAAGGCCCACTTGACTTCACATTCCAGGATGTCTGGCTCTAGGTCAGTGATCACACCATCATGATTACCTGGGTCATGAAGATCTTTTTTGTACAGTTCTTCTGTGTATTCTTGCCACCTCTTCTTAATATCTTCTGCTTCTGTTAGGTCCATACCATTTCTGTCCTTTATTGAGCCCATCTTTGCATGAAATTTTCCTTTGGTATCTCTGATTTTCTTGAAGAGATCCCTAGTCTTCTGTTGTTTTCCTCTATTTCTTTGCATTGATCGCTGAAGAAGGCTTTCTTATCTCTTCTTGCTATTCTTTGGAACTCTGCATTCAGATGTTTGTATCTTTCCTTTTGTCCTTTGCTTTTTGCTTCTCTTCCTTTCACAGCTATTTGTAAGGCCTCCCCAGACAGCCATTTTGCTTTTTTGCATTTCTTTTCCATGGGGATGGTCTTGATCCCTGTCTCCTGTACAATGTCACAAACCTCATTCCATAGTTCATCAGGCACTCTATCTATCAGATCTAGGCCTTTAAATCTATTTCTCACTTCCACTGTATAATCATAAGGGATTTGATTTAGGTCATACCTGAATGGTCTAGTGGTTTTCCCTACTTTCTTCAATTTCAGTCTGAATTTGGCAATAAGGAGTTCATGGTCTGAGCCACAGTCAGCTCCTGGTCTTGTTTTTGTTGACTGTATAGAGCTTCTCCATCTTTGGCTGCAAAGAATATAATCAATCTGATTTCGGTGTTGACCATCTGGTGCTGTCAATGTATAGACTCTTCTCTTGTGTTGTTGGAAGAGGGTGTTTGTTATGACCAGTGCATTTTCTTGGCAAAACTCTATTAGTCTTTGCCCTGCTTCATTGCGTATTCCAAGGCCAAATTTGCCTGTTACTCCAGGTGTTTCTTGACTTCCTACTTTTACATTCCAGTCCCCTATAATGAAAAGGACATCTTTTTGGGGTGTTAGTTCTAACAGGTCTTGGTGGGGAGTGGTGAAAAGGAATACTTCATGCAGGGAAGAGCAGGTGCAAATGGCTGAAGGTGAGTGCATCAGTCTGGATGGACACCGCAAGAGGAGGCTGAAACAGGAGAGAAGGGTCAGATGATGAGTAAGGAAGCTGGGACCACAAAAAAAACCAAAGTAAAGACTGGAAACAACCCAAATACCGGGCACAACCCAAATACCACCACCAAGTATTCCTTTTCACCACTCCCCACCTCCCTGTTCACTGCTGTATTACTCAGGACCAAGTGCGGGGTCAGGCATGGCCTGGCAGGTCAGTAAGACTTGGATTGAATAAGAACTGGAAGCTGCAAATAGACTTGGGTTTAAATTCCAACCCTGCTGTCTCCTAACTTCTGTGATCTTGGGAGAGTTACTTAGCTTCTCTGAACTTCAGTTTTTCCTCGTGAGTAAAACAGAAATGATGACATTTAGTTTGTGCGGTTACCATGAGATAACTCTATGAAACCACTTACTGCGGGATGGCATGGCCCTTCCTTTAGCTCTGGCCTCTGTCTCCAGGCCTGTGGTTAGCAGAGCGTCTTGCTACTGGACAAGGGGTCCTCCCCATATGTTACCTTGGCCTGTCATCCTGCTCACTGAGGCTGGACAAGGGGGCAGGCAGGAGTCATCACTGTCTCACTCAGCAAACATTTTCTGGGCTCTTGCTATGTGTTAGCAGTGTCCTAGACACTGCAGATTGATCAGTGAGTAACATAAAGTCTTTCAGGAGCCTATTTTCTAGTGGGTGGAGACAGTAAGGAAAATAAAGTGTATCATTTGGTAACAAATGCAATAGGAAAAAAAATGAGCAGGGAAGAGAAAGATGTGTCAGAAAGTAGTATTTGGCAAATCCCTCCAGGAAAGGCCTCTGTGTCCATTTGAGGTCACTCTGTTTGAGTGAAGGTCTGAATTGTGGGAATAAACTGTGGAGATATCTGGGGAAGAGCATTCCTGGAAGAATGCGCAGTCAGTGCAAAGGCCCTGAGGCCAGAGTGTTTGGCTGTGTGAGGAGTACCACCAGGCAGGCTGGGGTGCTTGTTTGGTCGGTCAGTCATTTCACAGACGTTTACTGAGCACCTGTAGGTGCTAAGCCTTGTTCTGGACACTGAGGAAATAGTGGTGATCAACTCAGACCAAGGGCTGCCCTCAGGGGTCTCATGTTTCTATGGAGAGACAAGCAAAACTAAACAAACAGGCGAGACTGCCTGAGCGATCCTCTTGTTCTGAATCAAATCTGCCTGTCCTCTGTCACTGACCCTTGCTGTTGTGAAATGACTCCCCATTTCACTCAGGGCAGGAGCCTGAGTCCTCACGATGGCCTGCAGTGTGATCCTGGGCTCTGCACCCCCTGCCCACACTGTCGTTTACTTCTCTCCTTGTACCTCCTCCACTTCAGCTAAGCACACTCCCTCCTCGGGGCCCTCGTTCTGTCTGTTCCCATGGCAGGGCATGCCCTTCCCCCCAGACATCTGCTGGATCAACTCCTCCTCTTCTCTGTGGTGCCCACTTCAACACTCTATTTAAAAATATGCCCCCCCACCCGCCCAGCCCATTCTATCATGCGTGATCTCGTTACTCTTTTTTTTCCCCAAAATAACTTTACACATTCTAACAGCCTATCATGTAACCTTTTTGTCTTGTTTATTATTAGCCAAACTGCAGGGCATGTGGGATCCTAGCTCCCTGACCAGGATTCGAACCCATGCCCTCTGCAGTGGAAGCTCAGAGTTCCTGTTTATGATTTGTCTCTGCTTCTATTGTGTAAGCTCCAGGAGGACAGGGGCCTTGTTCTGTTCCCAAACATCTGCTACAACTTCTGGTACGTAATAGGTATTCAATAAATAGTTGCTGAATGAGAAAAACTTGATGGTGTGTCTGGTAGTATGATATATGGTGATATATAAAAATGGCAGGTTGAGAGGCTGGATGGATGCTGTTTGAGCCGGGTGGGGTTGCATTCTCCAGAGCGGTGGCATCTGAGCAGAGGCCTCCATAGAGTGAGGGAGAAGCCCAGCGCTCTGCAGGGAAGGGCCTCCAGGCAGCCCGACCACAGTGGGAGCTGGTGACTGGGGTAGGACAGAAAGACACAGAGGCAGGTCACTGACCCTAAGTGGTGTCTTTTAGGCACACCTTCCAGTATGTTTGAGTTGACCTTAATGTGGATGCTTGCCCCTTCTCCTCTGTTTTTGCCTCTGTTTTTCAAAACACATTGTCCTGGAACATTCTGTGTCAGGGAAAGAACACTGGGCTTGGCATTGGGATCCAGGGCCAGGTCCCCAGCTCACAGAATTACAGTAAGTTAAGGCCCCTTTCAGGCCTCATTTCCCTCATCTCCGGTGTGGAGATAACATCATATGTTAATACCTCCTCACTTGATTAAAGGGATACGTTTGTACAGTGGATTTGGAAGGCCTTGTGTCCTCTTGTCAGTGTCTGCTGGCTGAGGACCTACGGGAACAGAATGGAGGGGGTTCACTGTGTGCGGAGCCCTGCTCTGCACCCTTCTCCCATGGGGGTCGTGGCAGCCCTTGACACAGTTCCTAGTGCAGTCCCAACTTGGTTTCCCCATGTTAGAGATGTGCAGAGTGAGGCAGGAAGCCCCCTGGGCTTGTCCAAGTCACACAGCTACTGAGATTTGAGCGCATGGCCACTGTTAAGCTGTAGCCCTGAACGTTAGCGGTAGATCTGGCCTAATTCCTCCTTCCCCAAGACCACTGTATAGGTGGGGAGACTGAGACCCAGACCCATGGGCTTAGCAGAGTCCTTACTAGAACCCGGTCTCTGGGCCCTGTCGTTGCACCTGATTCAAGCGACTCAACCTGCAGGGTTACTGGGAGGGCAGGAGCATTTGGGAAGCCCTTCCCTCCCCTAGCCATAATGGGCCATTTCCTGTTGCTCTGTAGGGTTGTTCCCAAGGCTTGCTGGGGCAAAGGTAAAACTTTACAGAGCTTCTGGAAAGAAGAAACTTGAGGCCTGGATAATAAAGTGTCTATTCCAACTGATACTTTATTCCTCATCCTCTTGATTCCTTCCATATGAAGCCCTCTGCGCTTGGGTCATGGCAGCCCTTGGCGGTTTCATTTGTCAGTTACTAGGAGTTGGGGCTTGTCAGTTTCAGAAGACAGGGTTCACAGGACTCAGGCCACAGTCCATAGCCCTCGGATTGTCCTGCCCCTTGGTTTGATAGCAAGGGAGCATATGTCTTCAGTGCACGTTCTCTGAGCTCCAGCTGAATTCCAGGTTTGTGCTGGGCACTGGGGACAGAGAGCATCTAGGTTAGAAGGAACTCAAATGTGCCAACTGACCGTTACAGCACATGAGGCCAGCACAGGGATCTGGGTAGCCGGGCAGCACCCAAGGCAGCCTGGCGGCAGATCAGGGAGAGCTTCCCGAGGAGAGGACATCTAATCTGAAACAAGAAAGGTGAGTTGGAGTTATAGCTGCAGGGGGAAGGCAGGAACAACTTATGCAAAGACCAGAGAAAAGATGGAGCTTTAGTTCTTTCGAGGCTGGAGAGACAAGCCTTACACCAAGGGGGAAGAAGTGCTTTACTGCTTGGGGTGCTAGGAAGGCTTCTGACAGCAGGTGGCAATTGAACTGAGTCTTACAGCATAGAAAGGACTTCATCAACACACTAATAACCTTCAAAAAAGGCCTGCAACTGTGAAATGATGTGGTAAGTGTGGATAGCAATGAGCAGTTTCAGTTCCAGCGAGGTATTGCAAAGGCAGGGGTCGGAGAAGTCCACAGGGACCCGTGGTGAAAGGCCTCATGTGCCTTGAAGCGACCTGAAACTCCCTTGAAGTATGCTCGGAAGTTGGAATAGAGGACCCCATCTCCTCTTGCCTGTGATGTCCAGAATAATCTAAATTGAGCTGCTCTGCTGCTCACCCCCATCAAAGCAAGGCGACTCCCCTGATCCCAGATTGCTGAGCTGCTGATGTTTATAATTACAGCATCCCACCATCAGAGTCCTTGTTCTTCAGACTTCATAAGCCTGTTTTGTTTGATGGGTACTGGTCCTCGCTGATAATGGGGAACAGAAGCAAGGCTGCCTGAGGATTCATCAGGGTGGGTGTGGCCTGGCCCGAGGGACTCTGAGTCTGCTGGGCCCCTGAAATGTCCTGGCTCTGGCCTAGTGGCCCCAGGAGCAGCCTGAGAGGCCCCATGCCTAGCAGCGCCTGAGGGTGGGCTAGATGTGTGGTCAAGTGGAGCTTTGGACTCAGCCTACAGTGGGAGACACAGGAAGGACAGGCTCCAGGGTGGGAGTGCCCTGAGCATGAGACCAGAACCAAGCATCTTACCTCTTGGCATCAGTGGCTGGTGCTCCCTGGGACCGAGGTGCTATCTCTGGCAGGTCCCAGCACAGAGCAAGTGCTCCATGATCATTAATTCCCCTACTTTTTTCCAGCACAGATGAGCAGACTGACTATTCTTTCCCGAGAAGCTAGAGGCGGACGAGTATCAGGAGGGCGTGTTAGGAATGTCACACTCACTCTACCACCTAGGTGGTGCCTGTGCCCAGCATCCCATCATCATCACCCCCACTGTCCTTATCTATTCAAAGCTCCATGATTCATGAAGTGCCTGGTATCCTCAGTCTCATTTGATCTGTAAAGACAACCCTACACGACAGAGTTTGTCACTCACATTTTTTTTCTCAGGTGAGGAGCCCAAGGCCCAGAGAGGGGAAGTAAATTTCCCAAGGTCACACAGCTGGGGAGTGAAGTCAAGACTCACACCCAGGACTCTTCCCAGAGTGCTTGGCCCTCTCTGGCCCTCTCTGCTCTTCTCCTTCCCCATATACTGCTGGAGCTCCTGCTGTGGGCGCTGAGACATTCCTGCCTTAGAGAAGCTCAGGTATAGAAGTCAGCAGATAGAGTTCTGTACTGTGCCAAGCAAGGTGTGAGAGTGAGGGCAGCAGAGGAGCCAGAAGAGGGGTTGAGCAGTATGTCCTGGAGGAGGGGCACCCTGGAGCAGACCTCCTAGTAAGATAGTGAGTTCTCCAAGGGGAAGGGCTTTCCAGGCAGAGGGAGTAAGTGTGCAAAAGTAGGAGACCAGATTTTGCTGAAGGATGTTGGCCCTTTTCATTCATGGAAGGAAAACTGACATTTCCAGGACATTCTGGTTTTGCTGCTCATAGCTCCCTTTGGAAGAATGGCTCAGGGACCAAGTAGAGCTCTTTGTTCAGACAGATGAGCTGGATCAGGGAAAAGGCAGCAGCGTGCACAGCCAGGTCTGGATTTAGGCTCTCCTAACTCCACGACAAAAAATTTGGAAAACTCAGCAGTGGCCACAGGACTGGAAAAGGTCAGTTTTCATTCCAATCCCAAAGAAAGGCAATGCCAAAGAGTGCTCAAACTACCGCACAATTGCACTCATCTCACACGCTAGTAAAGTAATGCTCAAAATTCTCCAAGCCAGGCTTCAGCAATATGTGAACCGTGAACTTCCAGTTGTTCAAGCTGGTTTTAGAAAAGGCAGAGGAACCAGAGATCAAATTGCCAACATCTGCTGGATCATGGAAAAAGCAAGAGAGTTCCAGAAAAACATCTATTTCTGCTTTCTTGACTATGCCAAAGCCCTTGACTCTGTGGATCACAATAAACTGTGGAAAATTCTGAAAGAGATGGGAATACCAGACGACCTGATCTGCTTCTTGAGAAATTTGTATGCAGGTCACGAAGCAACAGTTAGAACTGGACATGGAACAACAGACTGGTTCCAAATAGGAAAAGGAGTACGTCAAGGCTGTGTACTGTCACCCTGCTTATTTAACTTCTATGCAGAGTACATCATGAGAAACGCTGGACTGGAAGAAACACAAGCTGGAATCAAGATTGCTGGGAGAAATATCAATAACCTCAGATACGCAGATTATGCCACCTTTATGGCAGAAAGTGAAGAGGAACTCAAAAGCCTCTTGATGAAAGTGAAAGTGGAGAGTGAAAAAGTTGGCTTAAAGCTCAACATTCAGAAAACTAAGACCATGGCATCCAGTCCCATCACTTCATGGGAAATAGATGGGGAAACAGTGGAAACAGTGTCAGACTTTATTTTGGGGGGCTCCAAAATCACTGCAGATGGTGACTGCAGCCATGAAATTAAAAGACACTTACTCCTTGGAAGGAAAGTTATGACCAACCTAGATAGCATATTGAAAAGCAGAGACATTACTTTGCCAACAAAGGTCCGTCTAGTCAAGGCTATGGTTTTTCCAGTGGTCATGTATGGATGTGAGAGTTGGACTGTGAAGAAGGCTGAGTGCCGAAGAATTGATGCTTTTAAACTGTGGTGTTGGAGAAGACTCTCGAGAGTCCCTTGGACTGCAAGGAGATCCAACCAGTTCATTCTGACGGCGATCAGCCCTGGGATTTCTTTGGAAGGACTGATGCTAAAGCTGAAACTCCAGTACTTTGGCCACCTCATGGGAAGAGTTGACTCATTGGAAAAGACTCTGATGCTGGGAGGGATTGGGGGCAGGAGGAGAAGGGGATGACAGAGGATGAGATGGCTGGATGGCATCACTGACTCGATGGACGTGAGTCTGAGTGAACTCTGGGAGTTGGTGATGGACAGGGAGGCCTGGCGTGCTGTAATTCATGGGGTCGCAAAGAGTCGGACACGACTGAGCAACTGAACTGAACTGAACTGAACTCCACGACTGACCTGTGTCTTTGGACAAGTCGTCCTGCCTACCTTTCCCCACCTTTCGTGACCTCTGTGTGAGACCGAGGTCAGAGAGCCTCATGTTGGAGGGAGTTATAGTCATAACGGCCATCAGGTGAGGCTTCTGGATTTTCTCAGGGCTGGGTTGCTGGGATTCTTAAGCCTTTGGTTTTAGATTTCTCCAAGTGCAGGGGCAGAGTAGGAATATTTGCTTTTGAGCTGCCCTGAGGAGAAGTGGTGGTTGGCCAGATGCTCCCAGGTCAGGCAAGGGAACAGGCAGGAGGGGTAACAGGGTTTGAGTTGGGAGCCATTTCTGACTTTCTCAGAAGGAGAAGAGAGAACAAGATGGTTCTCTGGCTAACTGAGGAAGGAGAGCTGGGTGGGTGTGTGACAGAGTGAGCACCTGACCCCAGAAGGATTTTCATTCTCATAGCCCTGCGGATGTTGGATTGGGCAGTTTGCGACTCCTCTCAGAAAACCTACACTCCAGCAGTTTTGTGCTTGAACCTGCTGTGGCTCCCTATTGCCGCTGATGAGCCATGAGCACCTTAAGAAGCAGGCAGCAAAATGTCAAATGACAAGAGCTGGGGTCAGGCAGGTGTGAATTCGAGTCCTGGCCAGGCCTCTTTCCATGGAAAGCACCTCACACAGGCACTGATTCTGAGTGTTCATTCAGAGGGTCCCAGTACCCCAGTGTCTGTCTCTTTGTCCAGAGCTCACCCAGCCACCGCGACCCTCTGGAGCCAGGAGGCCTGGATGCTGCTGGTTGTCGAGTCCCAGCTGGGCTGCTGACTGTTCAGAAGGGTTGGAGGCTCTTTCAAAGGAAACTGCAGTCAATTAGTGGAGAGTGGAATTTGAAAGACCCAAATCCCTTTTTTCCCCCAAACTTCAAATCTGGTTTTCGTCAGTGGCTTTGAAAACAAATACCAAAAGAACCCTTTTTTATTTTTTTCCTGCTCCCCTTTTCCCTACCCTCCTTTGCGTGTTCTTATTTCCCAGGCTTTTATCTCTTTGCAGAGTCAGCTCTGGAAGCCCGCCCTGCCTGCTTGTCTTGGTCACATTGTGATGGCCAAGCAGGTGGCTACTGGGGTGAACCAGCTCCCACACTCCTAGTGCTGGTGGTGGCTGGGGGAACCCAGGGCAACACTGACACCTGTGAGTTGCAGTCCTTCCTGAACCCTTCTGATCATCTTCATGTTCCCTGGGTCCAGCCCAGAGAGGGCTTCAGTACAGGTGTCCTAGGAGAAGTGGGAGGGAGGTGGTTGGACATAATGCTGTCTGGGTGCAGAGAGGACTTCACAGTGGGAGAGGCACAGAGCTAGCTGAGTCTTTAGGAAGCTGTTCTGGCCACCCATCCCCACCTCATCCATCTGTTGAGTTACTGACTCATTCATACTACAGACATCCACTGAACACCTGCTCAGGGCCAGCCCCTACGCCAGGGACCCCAGTTAAATGGACACAGCGTTAGCTCTGGAAGAGCCCAGAGCTACTGGAGGGGAGTACCTAACAGCTGTGTCCACCCAGAGGGGAGCAGGGCTGGATGGAGAGAGGCCAGGAGCAGCCAGGGCCAGAAGAGGCACCAGCCTCACCTGTGGTAGTCAGAAAAGGCTTCCTGGAGGAGGTGGCTGCTGAACTGAGTTTTGAAGGATGAGTTAGGAGTTTGCCAAGGAAAAGGGTGAAGAAAGACATTCTGAGCAGATGGGCTCAGAGAGGAGAGGCCCAGAGGCAGCAAAGAGCCAGACTGCTGTGTGGAAGGTTGTGAGTAGCTGTACCCCGAGAGCCGGTCGAGGTGAGAGGTAGACAGAGCCCAGGCTGTGAAGGGCCTTGAGGGCCAGGCTGAGACCTGTGCTGTCTGCATGATATCATATTTCTGCATGCTTGGCTGCCCCATTAACTCGTAAGGGCAGGGAGGCTGTGTCTGGTTCACCTCTGAAACTGTGTCATCTGGTGGAGTTTAATCTTAGGGACAACCCTGTGAGGTACATATTACCCCATTTCACAGATGAGGAAACTGAGGCTCAGAGGTAATAAGTTCAGAGTTCTGCTATGAATTTCAGCTGAGCTTAGACTCTGGGAGCTGCCTCAGCATGGGCATGAGGATGTATGTATGTTGTGTGTGTGTGTGTGTGTGTGTGTGTGTGTGTTATGTAGGGGAACAGGTAAGGGTGGGGGCAGCAGAGTAGCTCGGAGTCAAGACTGCCTGGATTTCATATCCCGCTGATACCTCTTTGACGACCGGGGCCAGTTACTTAACTTTTCTGCACAATACTTTCCTCCTCTGTGCAGTGGGCACAGAGCTGGTGCTCCCCACCTCATCAGGCTCTGGGGAGGAGGGGGAGAGACTGCAAGATGCCCACACATGGTGAGTGCTCAATAAACCTGTGGTAGTTAGACTCCATACACCCATCTGACACACAGGCTCAGATCCAGGCCTCACAGACAGACGGGCAGGCCGCCGAGGACCTCAGAAACTTGCTGTTAGCTGAAAAGCTAAGATCCAGGGAGGGGCAGGTTAGGACTTTAGCCAGAAAAAGTGTAGAGGGGATTGGCCTGTTTTTAGATATATGGCCTTTTTATATTCCTTCTCTCTGGCTACTACAAGCAGTAGTTGAATCATTAAGTTGTTCTCAATGCAGGCTCAGATATTTTCCCTTCTCATTGGACATTCTTCATCAAGGGAGTCGGTGTCTGCTTGGCCCGAAGTCTGGCTGCTCGGGGAACAGACTGAGTGGTGCTAGGCAGGCACCTCAACTCTGACTTCCGAGTACACATCCCTGCCTGTGGAATGGGGCCTGGCACACAGACACACTCACTGTGGTGTGTCTTCCTTTCCTTTCCCTCTCCTGACTGGCTGTCCTGGTGCCCCCTGTACAGGGGGAGAGGTCAACCAGTCCAGTGGGCTGCAGAGAAAGCCATAGAGGCAGCTGGAGCTGACCTCCTCCACACTATGGCATGGTGTATGATGTAGGATAAGAGGGTCCATTGTATGAACTAGTCACAGGGCTAGCTGTGTCCCTTCTGTGAGCATTCGGTGTTATTAATATAAAAGTAAAAGTGAAGTCTTAGTCTCTTAGTCATGACAAGTCTTTGCAACCCCATGGACTACAGCCTGCCGGGCTCGTCTGTCCATGGAATTCGCCAGGCAAGAATACTGGAATGGGTAGCCACTCCCTTCTCTGGGGTATCTTCCTGACCCAGGGATTGAACCTGGATCTCTGGCATTGCAGGCAGTTTCTTTACCATCTGAGCCACCAGGGAAGCCATTAATACCAATAGTGACAGCCTATTGAATATTTAAAATGTGCTTGTCCTGGGTAAGCTATTCATGTATATTATTTTAGTCTAAATCTCACCTTTCTAGATTTATCTCTAGTTACAAAATAAAAATGTAAACAGCGGCTCAGTGAAATGTCAGACCTGGGGCTTGAACCGAGGACCCTCAGGAGCAAAGCCGTTGCTTTTAGCCGCAGCCACCCTCTGCTGGTTTCCTCGGGCTGAGCCTAGTGGGGAGCTGGCGGAAAAAGAAGTCCTGGGAGAGAGGGTGTCTACACGCCCACGGCAGTGCTGGCTGTCCTTGCCACTGGCTTCCCCAAGCCCAGGGGTCTATAAATATGCACTGAGTAAACCTGAGTTTTCTGTCAGCCCAGGATAGAAGGCTGGAAAAAAAACCCCACCCTGTCTCCGAGGTAAGACAGGAAAGAAAATATTATCGTCACCCTCTGGTGGATCCAACCCCAGCCCCGTCAAATTGTGAATCACCTGAGAGAGCCTGGTTTCATGGCAACCATAGAGAAGAGCCAGGGTTCCAAGCAAAACAGCGTGTGAGCCTCTGCTTGGAATTTATTGATTGATTTATAGGGCCCCTCCTGCCAGCCCCGAGGAGACGGACAGGTCTTCTCAGAGGTGCCACCCTGTGGGCCAAGGGGAGAGGGAAAGAGAGGCGCTCACCTGGGCCCGAGGAAGGTGCCTCTGCCTGAGACGATGAAGCCCTACTGTGGGGCTGAGAGGCTTCCCCAGAAGCCTGGCTGGATGGCTGCAGACCTGGTGTGGCTGGGCAAGGCAGCAGGGGCCTGGTGGAGCCCACAGACCACACCACACCCTCCCTCAGCCTCCCCTGGGCTGTCTCAGTGTCATGCTGGAGAGTGTGGTCACTGTCAAGTGGCTACCTTGTGTCACCTGATGTAGTTCAGTCTCTAGAGCAACCCTGTGTGTGTGTGTGTGGGGGGGTGGTATTATTCCCATTTTACAGATGAGGAAACTGAGGGTCAGAGAGACTAGGACTTGCTCAAAGTCACAGTTCCCAGTGACAAGTCCTGGCTCCAGTCCTCTGTTGTTCAGGCTTGCGCTGTCAGTGTGAAGCTGGAAGGCCCTGGACACAGCTGGTCCAGATCGCTCCCCTGCCCTCCACCCCCGTCTCCATTTGTGGATGCAGAAGGGTGTGACTTGCCCCAGCTCTTCCAGGTAGCCAAGGCAGTGCCAACACCAGCAGCCCCTTCCCATTGGCCTTGTTAGCTGCCTGGCCGGAGGCTTCCCTGACAGGCCCCTCTATGGTCAACTCATGGTTTTATGTCCATTGGCCCCTCCTGCCCATTGGCTTCTGGGTGTGGGAGATTCTGGGGTGGAAAGGAACTTTATCCACTGCCATCTAGCCTGCGGTGGCAATGAGAGGAGCTGGCCAGGGGCACACGATGGTGGAGCGTGGACGTGGACACTGGGCTCCTTGCTCTCAGGCTCGGTGCTGCCTCAGAAGCCCACTAGGGTTGGGATGCGGCCATGCTGCGAAAAAAAGGGAGGGTGATCACTTTCAGAATTGGCATGGCTACTTACAGACTCCATGATCTGCAGTGACCCCTGTTAGCCTGAGGGACAGACCTGGGCTCCCGACCAGCTGGGCCTTTGTTGGCCTGAAGGAAACCTGTCCTTTTGGGCCAATGTCATTAGCCTTTCCATCCTGCAGCTGATGCCCAGGATAGTTGCCATGATGACTGACGAGCCGGTAAGTGCTCTTGCCTTTGGATCTTTGGTGTCCATCACCAAGCAGGCCTGTAGTTAGTATCGGTCAAAGTGAAAAGAAACAGAAACCCCGCTTTCACCAGAGGGGCCCTCCCTGGTCCGCCTGCCATGCACACTGCTTCTTGCGGTCGGGGCCTGGCTTGACACAGCATGGCAGTTACCACCACAGTTTTGGATCCGTCACACCCAACCAGCGTGTCCTCTCTAAGCCTAAATTGGGTTCTGGCTCTCTTCTGCCCTCAAGACAGCATCTAAGCTCTGGGGACTAGCCCACAGGGACCAGCTTCTCCCACGCACATCCAGTCAGTATCCTGGCTTTGGATCCTCCAGCCAGGCCCTCTGAAACACCAGGTTCTTTGATGCCCATGTCCTCTCCTCACATGTGTCCTATTTTTGGAACTTCCTTTTCTCGCCTACTGTTTGGCACACATCTGTCTGTCTTTGCTTGACACATGGTGAGTGCTCAGCAATTTTGGTAGCTTTGGTGCTGCTCATGAGGGAACTGGTGACATTTCCCTCAAGGTGATAGGGTCACTGCAAGGCATCTGTCCAGCATGCTCTGCCCAGTGCCATGGCCAAGGCTGGCAAGACCCTTGTACATGCAATTGAGTGTCTGTTCCAGCTGGGAGGTCAACGTTGGTCCTGGGCAGATTGTTTTGGATCTTGGCCAAGGTCATGGATGAACGTATACAGCAGCTGAAGCTCAGTTGTATCTTTCTTCCCCTAAATCTCGAACAGTTCAATTTTGCCATCCTCAGGATATAGCCCAGATTCTTAGAATCTTAGGGTCCCGGGTGGGCTTCAGTGTATGTGCATAATCTTATGACTATGTTCATGCACTTTTCTAGAGGGAGGGCCCACAGTTTCACAATTATGGGAGCAATTTCTCTGGTCTCCTTGCTTCCTGCTGACTCTCACAGTGCTCTACCCCTAGGGACCCACTTGAAGCTCTTCAGCCCCACACATCCTCCCACCTCCACCCTCCTTCAGACTCTAATACCCTCTCATATTCTGTAGTTCAATTCAGAAGCCCCCTCCTCCTGGAAGCCTCTCCCGATTCTACAGGCTGAGCCAGGCACCTTCTTGCTCCCAGTTCTCTGTGTGGCCAGTCAGCACATCACGGAGGGGCTGGGTCTCAGTGTACCCCTTCATGTCCCCTAGCAGAGGGCTTGCTCTGCAGGGCAGTGGGAAGGAAGGAAGAGAGGAAGCAGCTGGTTTGTGATGGTGAAGCAGGAAGCCCTACCTGGGAAATAGCCCTGCGGCTGCTGTCATCTTCCGTTTGCTCGTTCAGTGAGCGGGACTTGGACCTGCTGTGTGTGAGGGGCTGGGAGCCGGGGTGGAGGAGACCTGGTCCTGCCCACAAGGCACTGAAGGAGCCGAGGTCGGGACCAGGCACTCACAGAGCAAGCTGAGAATGGTCTTCCTCCAGTGCCCCCCACCCCAAGCAGTCTGTGAGGAAGCGACTTCAGGGCAGAGCAGGGGGACGCAGAAAGTGTCAGGTGGCCAGTGGGTTCACAGGAGGCCCAGCAGACATTTGCTGAGGGACTTGAGGGAGGACTGGAGACTGGGTAAAGGAAAAAAAGTGAAAAATGTAGATCTCAGGTTGGGAGTACTCTGTATGTGCTAGAATCAGAGAAACCTGAGTGTGGATGTCAGCTATAATCATACATCCTGCTGCTGCTGCTGCTAAGTCGCTTCAGTCGTGTCCGACTCTGTGCGACCCCATAGTCAGCAGCCCACCAGGCTCCTCTGTCCCTGAGATTCTCCAGGCAAGAATACTGGAGTGGGTTGCCATTTCCTTCTCCAATGCATGCATGCATGCTAAGTCGCTTCAGTCGTGTCTGACTCTGTGCGACCCTATGGACAGCAGCCCACCAGGCTCCTCTGTCCACGGGATTCTCTAGGCAAGAATATTGGAGTGGGTTGCCATTTCCTTCTCCAATCATACATCCTAAATCTTTTTAATTTCTTTTTCTGGCCTTCCCATTCTGTTTACATTCAGAATATAATATATAAAATCATAGTATAGCACATACTATGTAATAGAGTAGGTGTAGAGGATGGAAGTCGAGGATGGAGGGTACCCTTGTCTGTTTGCAGTGTCAGTGGGACATCTTTTAACGTCTTACCCCTAACAGTGAAATTTACTGTTGACCTTTTGATAATACTGTTTCTCATAGGAAGTTCCTCTCTTTTCTAGATTGGCAAATAGTTTTCTTTTAAAATCATGAATGGTGTTGAATTTTATCAAATTATATTTTCTGCAGTTGTTGTGATACTCATTTTGTTTTTAAATCTATTAAGTGATGAATAACATTAAATGATAAACTTTGAATTCCTCGTATATACCCAGCCTGTTCATTGTGTAGTTTTCCCATTTGTGTATTGCTGGATTCAATTTAAGATGTTTTAAGATTTTTTTTTGATGTGGACCATTTTTTAAGTCTTTATTAGACTTGTTACAATATTATTTCTGTTTCATGTTTTGGTTTTCTGGCTGTGAAGTTTGTGGGATCTTAGCTCTCCAGCCAGGGATTGAACCCACATGCCCTGCATTGGAAGGCAAAGTCTTAACTACTGGACAGCCAGGGAAGTCCCTCAATTTCTTACTTTTTTTTTTTAGATTTTTCCCATCTATGTTCATGAATTAAGTTAACCTGTAATTTTCCTTCCTCGTACTGTCTTTTGTTGAGGTTTGAGATCAGGGTTTTCCTAGCCTTATATATAGTGAATTGTGGAATATTCCCTGTTCTTCTAGTTTCTGAAAAAGTGAGTATAAGATTAAAAGTATTTCTTCCTTGAAAGTTGGGTAGAAATCACTAACATTTGGGTAGAAATCACTCCAGGCATTTGAGCCTGGAGTTTTATTGTGGGAATACTTTAGACCATTTATTTAATTACTTTAGTGCCTATGTAATTATTCAGGTTTTTAAATTTCTTCTTCAGTTCAGTTCAGTCACTCAGTCGTGTCCGACTCTTTTCAACCCCATGATTGCAGCACGCCAGGCCTCCCTGTCCATCACCAACTCCCGGAGTTGTCTCAAACTCACGTCCATCGAGTCGGTGATGCCATCCAGCCAGCTCATCCTCTATCATCCCCTTTTCCTCCTGCCCCCAATCCCTCCCAGCATCAGAGTCTTTTCCAGTGAGTCAACTCTTCGCATGAGGTGGAAAAGTATTGGAGTTTCAGCTTTAGCATCAGTCCTTCCAATGAACACCCAGAGTTGATCTCCTTTAGAATGGACTGGTTGGATCTCCTTGCAGTCCAAGGAACTCTCAAGAGTCTTCTCCAACACCACAGTTCAAAAGCATCTATTCTTCGGTGCTCAGCTTTCTTCACAGGCCAACTCTCACATCCATACATGGCCACAGGAAAAACCATAGCCTTGACTAGACGGACTTTTGTTGGCAAAGTAGTGTCTCTGCTTTTGAATATGCTATCTAGGTTGGTCATAACTTTCCTTCCAAGGAGTAAGCGTCTTTTAATTTCATGGCTGCAGTCACCATCTGCAGTGATTTTGGAGCCCCCAAAAATAAAGTCTGACACTGTTTCCACTGTTTCCCCATCTATTTCCCATGAAGTGATGGGACCGGATGCCATGATCTTCGTTTTCTGAATGTTGAGCTTTAAGCCAACTTTTTCACTCTCCACGTTCACTTTCATCAAGAGGCTTTTTAGTTTCTCTTCATTTTCTGCCATAAGGGTGGTGTCATCTGCATATCTGCGGTGATTGATATTTCTCCCGGCAATCTTGATTCCAGCTTGTGTTTCTTCCAGTCCAGCGTTTCTCATGATGGACTCTGCATATAAGTTAAATAAACAGGGTGACAATATACAGCCTTGATGAACTCCTTTTCCTATTTGGAACCAGTCTGTTGTTCCATGTCCAGTTCTAACTGTTGCTTCCTGACCTGCATATAGGTTTCTCAAGAGGCAGGTCAGGTGGTTTGGTATTCCCATCTCTTTCAGAATTTTCCACAGTTTATTGTGATCCACACAGTCAAAGGCTTTGGCATAATCAATAAAGCAGAAATAGATGTTTTTCTGGAATTCTCTTGCCTTTTTGATGATTCAGCAGATGTTGGCAATTTGATCTCTGGTTCCTCTGCCTTTTCTAAAACCAGCTTGAACATCTGGAAGTTCTTGATTCACATATTGCTGGAGCCTGGCTTGGAGAATTTTAAGCATTACTTTACTAGCGTGTGAGATGAGTGCAATTGTGTGGTAGTTTGAGCATTCTTTGGCATTGCCTTTCTTTGGGATTGGAATCAAAATGGACCTTTTCCAGTCCTGTGGCCACTGCTGAGTTTTCCAAATTTGCTGGCATATTGAATGCAGCACTTTCACAGCATCATCTTTCAGGATTTGGAATAGCTCAACTGGAATTCCATCACCTCCACTAGCTTTGTTTGTAGTGATGCTTTCTAAGGCCCACTTGACTTCACATTCTAGGATGTCTGACTCTAGGTCAGTGATCACACCATCGTGATTATCTGGGTCTTGAAGATCTTTTTTGTACAGTTCTTCTGTGTATTCTTGCCACCTCTTCTTAATATCTTCTGCTTCTGTTAGGTCCATACCATTTCTGTCCTTTATCGAGCCCATCTTTGCATGAAATGTTCCTTTGGTATCTCTAATTTTCTTGAAGAGATCTCTAGTCTTTCCCATTCTGTTGGTTTCCTCTATTAATTTGCATTGATGGCTGAGGAAGGCTTTCTTATCTCTTCTTGCTATTCTTTGGAACTCTGCATTCAGATGTTTATATCTTTCCTTTTCTCCTTTGCGTTTTGCTTCTCTTTTTTTCACAGCTATTTGTAAGGCCTCCCCAGACAGCCATTTTGCTTTTTTGCATTTCTTTTCCATGGGGATGGTCTTGATCCGTCTCCTGTACAATGTCACAAACCTCATTCCATAGTTCATCAGGCACTCTATCTATCAGATCTAGGCCTTTAAATCTATTTCTCACTTCCACTGTATAATCATAAGGGATTTGATTTAGGTCATACCTGAATGGTCTAGTGGTTTTCCCCACTTTCTTCAATTTAAGTCTGAATTTGGCAATAAGGAGCTCATGATTTGAGCCACAGTCAGTTCCCGGTCTTGTTTTTGCTGATTGTATAGAGCTTCTCCATCTTTGGCTGCAAAGAATATAATCAATCTTAATTCGATGTTGACCATCTGGTCATGTCCATGTGTAGAGTCTTCTCTTGTGTTGTTGGAAGAGGGTGTTTGCTATGACCAGTGTGTTGTCTTGGCAAAACTCTATTAGCCTTTGCTAGTTTTGCTAAATTATATTTTTTATAGGAAATTGTCCATTTTGGCTACATTTCAAAATTGTTGGCATAAAGATATTTATGATAATGATTAAGTGCCTTCATATTGCCTGTAGCATCAAGTGTCGTCTCGATTTTTACTGGTATTACTTATTTGTTCCTCCTCTTCCTTCCTTGTGATCTCTCTTGTTCATTGTTTGTCAGTCATATTTCTTTTCAAAGAACCAACTTTAGGCTAATTTATTAACCCTCTCTATTGTGTGTATGAGCACATCTATGTATATTTTCTGTATTATTGATTTCTGCCTGTATCTTTATTATTTCTCTCTTCCTGCTTTATTTTGTTCTTTCTAAAAAAACAGCCTGAAATAAACATTTAACTCATTAAATTTCAACATTTCTTTTCTCACAAATGTGTTTAAGACATTAAAAACCATAGACTTTCCTTAAGTACTGCTTTAACGGCATCCCAGTTTTGATATATAGAATTCTCATTATCAATTAGTTCAAAATATTTTCTAAGCTCCATTCTAAATTTTTTTACCTTTATTATTATTATTTTATTTTAATTTTTTTGGTCTTGCCACATAGCATACAGGATCTTAGTTCCCCAACCAGGAATTGAACCTGCATCCCCTGCAGTGGAAACAAGGAATTTTAACCACTAAAAAACCACCAGGGAAGTCCCCATCTAAATACTTTTGACACACAGTTATGGGGCATCTTTTTAATTTTCAAACATATGAGATTTCAAATTATCTTTTACACTGTGGTAAAGTGTAAAAGACTTTTACACATGGTCAGAGAACATGTTCTGTTCATTTCAGTCCTTTGAAATGTATTCAGACTTGCTTTGTGGCCAAGTTTTGTAAATAGACTGTGGATCGTCCCTTCCCTTACTCAAGGACACCACTGCTCCAGTAGGTCTCCATTCTCTTTCCTGCCTCAATTTTTGCCTCCTTCCTGGATCATTCTTATCAGCATACAAGTCTGCTATTATTTCTAACATCTTAAAAAAAAGGCAAAACCCAAGCCCTCTCTTGACTCCATGCCTGCCCCCAGGCTCCTTCTCCTCTCTCACCTTCCTATTTGTCTTAGCCTAGGTTCCCCAATGACAGAGAATTTCCTGCTCTGGGGCAGGTAGTTTCCTTGAGAGCTGATCTCAGGGAACAGGTATGAGAGCTGGGGGAGTGAAGCTGGACAGGAAAGGAGGTGGAGAGAGCCAGTGCAAGAGTACATTCCTGAGCTGCCTCACCTTCTGAGAGGTCTGTAAAATTCCTCCCAGAGCGCTGTCCAGGGGGCAGTATTTATTCATGGGCATCCGTTCCCACTGGTCTTCCCTTGTGACTCAGACAGTAAGGAATTCGCCTGCATTGCAGGAGACCTGGATTCGATCCCTGGGTTGGGAAGATTACCTGGAGAAGGGCATCCCACTTTAGTGTTCTTGCCTGGAGAATTCCATGGACAGAGGAGCTTGGCAGGCTATCATCGTCCATGGGGTTGTAAAGAGTTGGACATGACTGAGCGAATAACACTTTAGCTTTCTTTCATACCCACTGGTCAAGGGTGCTGCAGAAGCATTAACCTCCACCCGCTTTAGGGTTGATGTGAGGTTTCCTGGCACGTGCGTGTTTTGTCAGATGGACTGTCAGGCAGCCTCTGGAAGCCTGCCTGAGCCTGGCTGCTGTGACAGTGACAGCAGTGAGAGGCATGGCCGAGAGGAGTCTGGGGACCCATTTCAGCTCAGCGTTTCACGTCTCTCTCCAGTCAGGCCCTCACTCCATCCTCACCTCCAGACAGCTCTTGGCTCTTGCCAAGGTTTCTAGTGTCTTCCATGGTGCCAAATCCAGTGACAGCACTCCATCCGCAGCCTTGGATGTAGTTGATCACTCTGCTCCTTAGTCACCGGCCTCCCACAGCTTCAGGACACGGCTCTTGCTGGTTTCCTTCTACTCCTCCACCGCTGCTCCTCAGCTCCCTGACCTAGAGCACTGGTGGTCCTGGGCTTAGTCTTTGGGGCACTTGCTTTTCTGTTCACGCTCCCTCCCTTTGGGATCTCATCCTGTATCGTTGAGTTTTAAACACCGTCAATTTGCTATTGATCCAAAGTTATGTCTCAGGCTCCAGACTTGTCAATCTGGTTGCTGTTCAGAGTCTCCATTGGCATGTCTAAAACATGTCTCAAACATACATGACTGAAATAGCTCCTGGGGGGTCTCCTCCAACCTGGCCCTTCTCCTGGTCCTTCTCCTGGTCATCTCAGTAAATGGCAACTCCGTCCTTATAGCTCTTCAGGATCAACGCCTGGTGTCATCCTCGACTCTTCTCTTTCACTCCCTCTAGCTGATCCATCAGTAAATCCTGGTGCCTCTACACCCATAGTATATCCAGCCCAGCCACACCTTACCACTCTGATTGAAACCGCCTTCATCTCTCACGAATCAATTGTAGTAGCCACTCAGTTGCCTTCTCTGTCTCTGCCATTGTCCCCATTCTCACAGCAGCCAGAGTGATCCTGTTGAAGCAGTGGTCCTTAACTGGGGGCCTTTTTGGCCCCCCTTAGGAACATTTGGCAATGACATTTTTAACTGTCACAGCAGGGCACACACACACACACACACATATGCACACATGTGAGCTACTGGGGATGCTGCTAAACACCCTGCAATGTGCAAGACAACCTCCCAGAGCAAAGAATTATCTGGCCTCAAATGTCAGCAGTGCTGAGGTTGACAAATCCTGTGTTAAAACATTAGTGATGTTGCTCTTCTGTTTAAAATTCATCAGCACTCCTCATCTTATCCAGATGTAGATGTAAAGCAAGATCTGTACAAAGCCTGGGAGGCCCCGCATCACACACACACACACACACACACACACACACACACACTCCCTCATTCTTCTGGCCTCAATCTTCCTTCATGCCCTCAGGCTTACTCTGCCCCAGCCACACCAGCTTCTTGCTGATCCTGGTTGCCTCAAGGCCTCAAGGCCCTGGCACTGGATGTCCTGCCCCTGCACCCAGACATCCATACGGCTCAATCCCTCGCCTGCCGCAAGTCTTTATCCAAGTGACACTTCTCAGTGAGGCCTTCCCCGGGCATTCTATGTAGAAGTACATCCTCCTTTCACACACTTTCAATCCCTCTTCTTGCTTTATTTTTCTCATTATCATGAACATTCTATGGAATTTACTTATTTACTTTACATCACCCATTATAAGACGTGCTTCGTGAGAGCAAAGATTATTATCTGTTTTACTCAGTGCTAGATTCCTAGTGGGTGGAATAATCCCTAGTGCATAGCAGGCGCTCAACAAAAACGTGACGAATGAATGATAAATGAATAACGCTTTGTAAAGTGTAAGTGATACATATGATATTTGTGATTATTATTACATTGTGGTGCTACTAAGGGAGATGGTAGAAACCTTGCCATAACAGTCTTAAAAAAACTAACACAGATGGGGACAATTGGTTAACTATTTGGGGAAAAAAATAAAAGTTAAATCCTCACCTACATTATCCTGGAAAATACATTCCAGATGGATTAAGGAGTTAAGTGTGAAAAATGAAACCACACAAAAAATTAGAAGGTTTTTTATAGGGAAATATTTATCTTATGTCTGGTTGGAAAAGAACTAGCTTTACTTAAAGCCCATGGAAGTGATCTCAACTAAAGACTGTTGGATTCAACTACTTGAAAATTTAGAACATTTTTATGAGTAAAAATTTATAAACAGTAATGAAAGGCAATAGGCAAAATGAGAAGAGTATGCAAGCCTGATATATTTAATACCCAAGAAAAGCTCTCCCAAATGATAAGAAAAATGCAGAAAGGATAGGAACAGACATTTGACAGAAGAAGAAATATGGATAGTCGAAGAGTATTTTCAAATATTTGCCCCCACTAGTAATAAAATCCAAATAAAAATGAAGTCTGATTTTAATCTCACTAATCAGCAAAGATAAAGAAAATCCTGTTGTTGTTGCAACGAGCAGCGGACTTGGGCCTCTCATCCATCACTGATGAGAGTGTGAGTGGGGACAGTCTTTATAGAGGGCAATTTGACAGTATGTTCTGTGAGCCTAAGAAATATTCAGTCCCTTTGACCCATGAATTCTTCTTTTTGGAAGTTGTCCCGAGAAAGTGTTCAGCAATGCAGATAGTGATTTATGTTCAAGGGTGCTCATCATAGCATGATTTATAATAGCAAATACTGGAAATAACCTAACTGTTTACCAGTAGGGAATAACTAAATAGTTACGGTGAAACCCATGATGGAGTACTATGCAACTGCTCACAGGGGGCTTTGAAGAATCCTTCGTGACTTTGGAAAATGTGCTCATGATTTGATATTTAGTGTAACAAATGGTAAATGTAAATATGTAAGTAAGATGTTGAATATGTATGTGTATGTGTATATGCTCAAGACACAACTTAGGGACTGAAGAACAACAACGGATACAGTCACACAGGTAGGCCTAGTGGAAAAAAAGGAACATTTTAAAAACCTAAGCAGTCTGAGGAAGCAACCCAGGTGTCCATTGACCAATGAATGGATTACCAAAATGTGGTATATACATACAATGGAGTATGATTCAGCCTTAAATAGGAAGGAAATTCTGTAATATGCTGCAAGGTGGATGAACCTTGAGGATATTATACTAAGTAAAATAAGCCAGTCACAAAAAGATGAATACTATATGATTCTATTCATATGAGGTAGTGAGAGTGGTCAAAACCACAGAAACAGAAAGCAGAATGGTGGTTGTCAGGGGCTGGGAGGAGGTCTTGTTTAATGGGTCCAGAGTGTCAGATTTACAGGATGAAAAGAGTTAGGGCCATATATGGTGGTGGTGGCTGCACATCAATGTGAGTGTATTAAATACCACGTAACTGCATACTTAAAATAGCTAAGATGATAAATTTTATGTTCTGTGTATTTTAACACAATTAAAATTTTTTAAATTAATTTTTATTGGAGTATAATTGCTTTACAATGTTGTGTTAGTTTCTGCTGTACAGCGAAGTGAGTTAACACATGTTCTTTAAAAAAGAAAAAAAAATCTAAGTTGTCTGAGAGATAGGGTTGTGGAATTTAAAGCAATTTTTAAAGATATCTTTCCCCTTAAAATTCACCAAAAATGAACATGGAGAGTCAGATACAAGAGGAAAAGCCAAGGCTCGCATAATGAATGGTGTAGGATGGCTTTCTTAAGGCCTGTGCATGTGTGCATGAATGATCAGGAAGGCTCTCCAGAAACCATTTGAATTTAGCAAATCTTTGTTGAGTCCAGAGAGAGTCCCAGCCCTCATGGAGCTTGTGCTTAAGTGGGGCAGACAGGAGCAGCTAGAATACTATGTAGGCCATATTATATGCTAAGAAGAAAAATGAAGCAGATGAGGGGTTTGTGAGTAATGGGGCCTGGGCGTGGTCAGGGAAGGCCTCTCCCAGGAAGTGAGGTCTGCATGATAGGAAGCAGCCGTCCTTGAACTGTGGGCAGAGGAGACAGCTAGGGCAAAGGCCCAGAAGGAGAAGCAGGCCCCCCGAGCAGGATGAGGCCACTGTGTCTACAGCAGGTCTGTGGCAGGAGAACAAGGAGCCCAGTAACGCCTCCCCTCCCCTGTTTATCTTTGAGTCACAGCTTGTTCTTCAAAACCATCTCATGCTCAAAGTCAAGTCTAGGACACTATTTCGGAGCCAGGCACTGGGCCAGGAAGTCAGGCTGACTGGAGAACTGGAGAGAGGCCCTGAAGATCCAACCTTCCAGTGATGAGGGCAGCTGGGGCCCCACCATTCATGGGGCTGTGAAGCGCAGAGGAGATCTGGGAGGGCTTCAGGGAGGAAATGTTTGAGCAGGGCCTTGGAAGATAAGTAGGAATGAATTCCCCGGGGGAACGTGGGTAAAAAGGCATTCCAGGAGAGGGAACAGCATAAAACGTGGAATGGGGTTGCACATTTAAGGCTTATCAGGGGAATGGTAGAAAGCTGCTGGGCCTGGACTATATGACTGTATGGAGTGTGTGTGTATGTATATGCCCACGCATGTATGTAGTCTTGGAAGATCAGACCAGAGAGGTGGTTTGGAGTCAGGCTGTGAAGTGCCTTGAATGTGTTAGGACAAAGAGGGAGATTTTTCTTCTAAGGTTCGGTGGTGACCAAGCACTTGGTGGGGCTGGCACCAGGCTGGCTGCAGGCTGAACTCAGCAGGATTTTCTGGAGCCCTCGTGAAGAACAGCTTGATTGGCCGTACCCTGCCCCCAACCCCAGTACCCTCCCCCCGCCCCCCGCCATGCCAGGATTCTCATTTGCTGCTGTCTAGGGCAGAGCCCAGATATGTTTTTCAAAAGTCCCTTAGGTGATTCTGACGTGCCACAGAGTTTGGGGTACACACTGTGGACGAAGGGTCTTTGAGAATTGTAAACAGGGAGAGCTGGGACCCTGTTCTTTGCCCTGGGGGCCTTCCCTGATGGCCGTCTCTTCTGACCTCTCAGGGTGTTCCTTGTCCCTGTCCTGAGCCTTTGCTTATTAAATCCATCCTGTCCCCACCCTGCGCTTTGCACCACTGGCTGATGCTGTGGTACTAATGCCTGATGCTCAGCACGCACCAGACTGTGCTTAGACCTGCCAAGTTGGTGAGTGGGATGGGGCTTTGATGGGGCAGAGTGGGTATGCATCCCATTTGATCAGGACAGAGTTGCTTCACCTTCTCAGCCTCAGGTTCCTGGTCTGGTAGCTGGGGGTAATTATACCTAGGTCAGTAGTGTTATATTAGCATATAAAGTGGCTGATACTCGGGTGTAAGCTCCACGTGGGCACTAAGTCTGGTTGATGGTTCATCCCTGGCATTGGTACAGAGTGGGCACCAAAAATGTGAGAGAACAGAACAGTGAGCGGGCCTGAACGTTCCTAGTTCTGTTTTGTTGTTTTTAACCTTGTGTGTGTGTGCTCAGTCTTATCTGACTCTTTGTGACCTCATGGACTGTAGCCCATGTAGACTCCTCTGTCCATGGAATCTTCTAGGCAAGGACACTGGAGTGGGTTGCCATTTCCTTCCCTAGGGGATCTTCCCGACCCAGGGGTAGAACCCTCATCTCTTGTGTCTCCTGCATTGGCAGGTGGGTTCTTTACCACTGTGCTTCATAAGTATTAGTGTCTCGCCCTGGCCATCACTGATGTTCAAGGTGCTGGGGCATCAGGGAGTGATAAAAACAGCATTAAACATCACCTGGGTAGCCATGGCAGGATGCAGGAATGGATAGGGTCATATTTATTTGATGCAAGCCCTCTGGGGATGAATAAGACAAGTATAAAAATGCTATAATTCAGGCACTGTCTTGAGGGCAGAGATCCAGGCTGGGTCCTGTCATGGTTGGGAGTTCAGGACATGACCACTGAAGGCACCCCAGGCAGAGGGGACAGCAAGGCTGAAGGCCCAGCAGCGGAAAGGGGCATAGATCCTTGGGGGCACTGGCTCCTCGGAATGCAGAAGCTGACATCCTTGCTGTCTGTCTGTCTGTCTCTCAGGTCATCTGTGCTCTCATATTGGGCCATCTGTTTTCCTACATTCTGTTGGGTGGAAAGAGTAGAGCTTTAGAGTCAGGGAGGTGAGGCTGTGTGGCCTGGAACAAGTCATCTTGAAGCGTCTTAGAGTCTTCATCCATAAAATGGGGACAATATTGCCTTCACATGATTGGCTTAAATAAAACAAGTCATGCCAAGCCCAGTGCCTGGCACACAGCAGGTAATTAATGCCTGTTCTCAGGTTCCTCCTCCCTTTCTGTCCTACCTCTTCTCTGGTTGAATATCAACTATAGGAAGTCCTGGTGGATTTCCCAGCCAGGCTCATTGGCCTGGCATTCTGCTATCTCTTTGAGATAATAAATATACGAATAAAACCAAAATCCATTATTAGCTTCTTCTAGACTGTCTGCATGATTTATGGCTTCAAAGTGTCTCTAGTTAATCTGTCGAAAGGGATTTTAAATTTCATCCGTCTTCTCCGCTGGCAGCCTCCTCTACCTTGAATTCAGCTGTTTGACATGTCTAGTACTGGAGTCCCATTTTAAAAACATTTACAGTGGGCCGGCAGGAAAAAAAAATCAGAGATGGAGCAGCAAGCAGGAGGCTCAATTTGGCACATCTGCTTTTAATTCTACGCATCTCCAAAAGTGCAAATAGCTTGAAAGTTCGCCCAGGGAAGGGGTCTGCTGTGCCCACTAGGGCTGCCTTAGGTGACTTTAAAGGAGCGAGGGATAATTACTGAAAATGAATTGTCACTGAAATGGAACCCTCCAGATCAGCCGGGCTGACCATCTGCTGCTCACATGTGCAGGCAACTCTCCTCACCTCCCCCTCCAGGACTCAGAGTGCTCAGCCCTGAGGTTTCCTTAACCTCTGCCTCCTGGCTGCTCAGGTAATGAGTTGTCCGACTCACACCCACTGTAGTAAGGCCTGCACGGGCTCTGTGTTTGGCTGTGGCTGTGGACCCCGGAATTAGGGCGCAGGCAGAATTGCCCAGAATTCAGTTTAGCAGACTGTGTTGTAAGACCCTGCCACTATCAGGCCCAAGATTGTGTGTGTACATGTGTGTGTGTGTGTGTTTGCATGCGCACACGTGCATGAGTGCCCACTGCACTCTACCATTTACAAAGTCCTTCTACATTTGTCACTGGTGGGGAAGCTGAATTGCATTCATTCATTTATTCAGTGAAAATCTGTTCATTCCACCCCTGAAGCATACTGTTCCTATAGGAGGTGCCAGACACAGAGGTGAGTCAGCCGTGGGCCTGCCTTTGGGCACCAGGGGGAGAGATTTGGGAGCAGGTGATGAGGTCTGCACCTCTGAGGGATCTGAGCAAGGCTGTCCAGCAAGGTTGCACAGAGATGGCGTCATTTTCAGTTGGGCCTTGTGGGATTCATGCACGTGATAACTACTTGTTGAACTCCTGCTATTCTGAAGCAGTATGCTCAGATCCAGGTGGTCATCAAAACAGACCAAGTTCATGCCCTCAGAAAGCAGGAAATAAATATGTGAGCAAAGAAACAAGATGCTTTTAAATGATGAGTGCTATAAATAGGAAAAGGTGTACGTCAAGGCTGTATATTGTCACCCTGCTTATTTAACTTCTATGCAGAGTACATCATGAGAAACGCTGGGCTGGAGGAAGCACAAGCTGGAATCAAGATTGCCGGGAGAAATATCAATCACCGCAGATATGCAGATGACACCACCCTTATGGCAGAAAGTGGAGAGGAACTAAAAAGCCTCTTGATGAAAGTGAAAGTGGAGAGTGAAAAAGTTGGCTTAAAGCTCAACATTCAGAAAAGGAAGATCATGGCATCCGGTCCCATCACTTCATGGGAAATAGATGGGGAAACAGTGGAAACAGTGTCAGACTTTATTTTTGGGGGCTCCAAAATCACTGCAGATGGTGACTGCAGCCATGAAATTAAAAGACACTTACTTCTTGGAAGAAAAGTTATGATCAACCTAGATAGCATATTAAAAAGCAGAGACATTACTTTGCCAACAAAGGTCCGTCTAGTCAAGGCTATGGTTTTTCCAGTGGTCATGTATGGATGTGAGAGTTGGACTGTGAAGAAGGCTGAGTGCCGAAGAATTGATGCTTTTGAACTGTGGTGTTGGAGAAGACTCTTGAGAGTCCCTTGGACTGCAAGGAGATCCAACCAGTCCATTCTGAAGGAGATCAGCCCTGGGATTTCTTTGGAAGGAATGATGCTAAAGCTGAAACTCCAGTACTTTTCCACCTCATGCGAAGAGTTGACTCATTGGAAAAGACTCTGATGGTGGGATGGATTGGGGGCAGGAGGAGAAGGGGACGACAGAGGATGAGATGGCTGGATGGCATCACCGACTCGATGGACGTGAGTCTGAGTGAACTCCGGGAGTTGGTGATGGACAGGGAGGCCTGGCGTGCTGCAATTCATGGGGTCGCAAAGAGTCGGACATGACTGAGCAACTGAAGTGAACTGATATAGACTATGAAACTGGATGGCATGGAGTGAGGCTCCCAGAAAATCAGGGAAGGCCTCCTGGGTGAGGTGGCATTTGCTCTGAAATGTGAACAGAGGCGTGGAGCTGCACAGCCTGGGAGAAGAGAAGCTGGAGAGACTAGAAAAGCAACGCTGCTGAGATGTTTGGGGGCAGGGCAGGTGTTTCCGCTGTTCAGGCTGTTGTAACAGAAATCCTACAAACATTTATTTCTCAGTGCTGGAGGCTAGGAAGTCTGAGGTCAAGGTGCCTGCGGATCCAGTGGCTGGGCGGGGACCTGGTTCCTGCCTCATGGGCGGCCAAGTCCTCACTGTGCTCTCTCATAAAGGAGAGAGCAGAGGGAAGCCCCTCTTTCTGGATTCTTCTAAGGGCACTAATCCCCTTTATGAGGGCTCCACCCTGGTGATCTCATCTAGTCCTAATCACGCCCCAAAGGCCCCAACTCTAATACCATAACACTGAGAGTAGGGTTTCAACGTGTGAATTTGGGGGCACGCAAACATTCAGTCCGTCACAGTGGGTGTGGCAAGAGCAGAGAAATGAGGGGCTGACAGGCAGAGATGTTAGCCTGGCCACATCAAGGATCCTCTGGACACAGGCTAGGGACCATCAGGCCTGGGGGATGGGGCCACTGAAGATGGTTTGGAGCAGAACTGGGGGTCCCTGAGGGTGAGGTGGCTGTGTGCAGAGTCTGTGGCTGCCAGGCTGTGGAGGACAGACTTGGTAGTAGCTCCAGAGAGGGTCGTGGGGAGCTGTATCCTGGGGAAGCTATGAGTTGTATCTGCTATTTATTTGACTTGCTTCTAGATGAATTAACAACTCACTGCAGTACTTGGACTTCAGTGTTTGGCCAGGGTCTTGTCGCACCAAATGGAGGTGTGGGCTTGGAGTGGAAGCGGCTGGACCTTGGCACTATGCCTCCTTTATTGTTCCCAAGAGCATCCCCCACCCTGGGCCTGGTGGTTTCACCAGGAGGCAAAGGGACAGAGCATCTACTGTCATGAGGGATAGAGAGGGGAGCTTGGGAGGCTAAGCCAGTGCCCTCCCTACAGCTCCAAGGTCACTCAGCCTGGGCATCTGGGGGCTGGTCTGGACCTCTGTGAGGGAAGGTGGAAGGACCTCTGATGGGAGAGGCCATCACAGGCAGACAAGCGTGGGCACTCAGGGGCAGCATTGTGAACACCTGTGCCCCTGTGCGGGCCATTGAGCCTGGCCTGCATTCTGTACGTGGGTATCATTTCTGCACGGATGGATGGACCAATCTGAATGGGGGTTTGGCAATCAATAGGCCGAGGTTTGAATTAATTTCTTCTCTGAGCCTTTGATTTCTTCATCAGAAAAATGGAGAAAGCATGAAGATTAAATAAGATTTTGCTTATGTAGTATTGGGCCCAGCTCCTGGCACTTAGCAGGAGCTCATTTTATAGTGGCTGTATATCCCGGAGAAAAAGCTGGGGCTGAGGATGCAGGATGCTCTTTAGGCTGGGGAGATAATGTCAACAGCAGGTGCCCAGTAAATGTTTGCTGAGTAAATACTTGAGTCAATGAAAAATGCATGGATAATACAGTTTATATGTTGGGATCTGGTCCAGATCTGGACCAAGTGATAGAATCCGTGACTCTGTGACTCCATTATGGTGGAGGATAAAGCCCAAGGTTACTGAAGTAGCTCACCAGCCCCCACCTGCTCCAGCCCCTGCTCATCTTAATTCCTGGGCCTCCTAATCCCAGCTCTGAAATAATCAAAGCTTCCAGTACTTGCTTCTCCTATGTGTCTGGTCCTTGCACTTTCGATGCTGTTCTTGCCCTGTCATCTTGGCAAATCGTCTTTCAGTATTTAGCTCAAGAGTCATCTCCTGTAGGAGGTTTTTCTGACTTTTTTCTGCTCAGAAATGAGAAAAGGACACACCAATGAAGCCAGGTGTGTCATTCCGACCTGGACCTGCCAGAAGCCGGACTCGTGGTTTGTTTTCTCTTCAGAACTGGCCAGCAGGAAGACAGCCCTTCATTATAGGAGTGATCATTAGCTTTCAGTGGGTGTCCAGTTACCCGCATTCCAACAAGCCAGTGTTGCTTTGTCCCCTGGTTTTACAGTAATTTCTCTGATGACTGGAGATGCAAGCATCTGTGGATCTTCCTTTATCTTCCTTTGAGAAATCTATTCAAGTCCTTTATTCATTTTTATTTGGGCTGTTTATCCTTTTATTATTGAATTGGGAGAGTTCTTTCTGTATTCAGAATGAAAGTTTGTTAGAGATATGTGTAGGGAGTACTTTCTCCTATTCTCTGCCTTGCCTTTTCAGTTTCTAGGTGGTGTTTTTCAAAGAATAAAGATTTAAAATTTTGAATCAATCTAGTTTATCAACTGTTTCTTTTGTTTGCTGCTTTTTGTGTTCTAATAAACTTTTGTCTGTCTTAAGGTTTACTCTAGATGTTTTATGGTTTTAACCTTAAACTTAGGTTGACAATGCATTGTGAATTAATTTGGGGGTACAGTGTGAGATAAGGGTCAAGGTTCATCATTTCTGTACAGGTATCCCGTTATTCTAGCAATGTTTACTGGAGAGACCTCTTTCTCCCATCGGCTTGCCTTGGCATGTTAGGGAAGAATCAGTTGACCACCGTAGTGTGGGTTTATTTGTGGACTTTCTGTTTGTTCCATTGATCTATGTGTGTGAATCTGTTCTTAAGCTACCACCGTGCTATCTTGATGGTTGTAGGTTTATGGAAAGTCTTGAATCAAGTAGTGTGACTTCCCTAACTTTGTTCTTCATTTTTAATATTGTTTTGACTATTCTAGGTCCTTAATATTTTACATATGTATTTTAGAGTTAACTCTTTTACCAAAAAGCCAGCTGTAACTTTGATTGGGATGACATTAAATGTATAGATTGACTTGGATAGAATTGACATCTTAGTATTGAATCTCTGATTCATAAACATAGTATCTCTTCTCATTTATTTAGGTCTTGTTTACTTTCTCTCAGCAGTGTTAGGAGTTTTCAGTGTAGAGATCTTACAAAACTTTCTTTAACTTTGTTCCTAAGAATTTTATGTGTTTTGGTGTTATTATATGTGGGGTACTTTTAAAATTCCATTTCTCCATTCATTCCTCTATAATTGCTTTTACATGTTGACCTTACATCCTGTGGCACTGCTAAATTAATTTATTCTTTTCTATGTTTTTGTTTTCAGAGATTTCTTAGGAATTTCCATGTAAACAATCATGTCATCTGAAAATAAATAAAGAGTTATGCTTCTTCTTTTCCTATTTTCATGCCGTCTTCTTTCTTTCCCTACTTGTACTAGCTGTGGAACCTCTAATAGCAGTGGTGAGTATGGACATCCTTATTTTGTTCCCAGTCTTAGAAGAAACCATTGTATTTCACCATTAAGCTTGATGTTAGCTATAGTTTTTCATTGATATAATTTATTATATTGAGGAGATTCTTTTTATCCGTAGCGTGCTGAAAATGTTTATCATGAATTCTTTTCTGCATCCGTTGAGCTGGTCACAAGATGCGTCTCCTTCATTCTTTTGGTTTAGTGTATCATGCTGATTAATCTAGAACCTTTGGTCTGAGGATAAACCTCACTTGGCCATGATGACTCATTCTTTTAATGTATTGCTGGATTTGATTCTTTAGTTTTTTAAAAAGAGTAAGTTATCAAGTTTGATAACACTTTAATCAAATATGAAACTAAAGATTAGAAGAAGTTGGTTGTAAACCACAAAAACTTCTAAAAGATAGGTAAAGTAGTAAACTAAGAAGTAGCCTGAGCAGCCCTATCGCCATTGTGTGTTAGCTGCTAAAAGCAAACTAAATACGTTTATCGAGAAGTTAGCAAAAGAATCCCAGAAGTAGGAGTAGACGAAAGTAAGAGTAGACACAGCAAAAAATGACGGAAGAGATGTGTACAGTTTCTTGAGGCTGCTGTAACAAATCACCACAAACTGGGTGCCAAAACGAACAAACGTCTATTCTCACAGTTTTGGAGGAGTCTGGCATCGAGGTGCTAGCTCTGCGGGCTCAGGGAGGGCATGCGTTCTTTGTTCCAGCTTCTGGTGGCTTCTGCCATTCTGTGCTTTGTGGCCACTTCACTCCAGTCTTCCAATGGATGGAGGAGCCTAGTGGGCTGCAGTCCATGGGGTCGCAAAGAGTCGGACACTACTGAGCGACTTCACTTTCCCTTTTCACTTTCACGCATTGGAGAAGGCAATGGCACCCCTCTCCAGTACTCTTGCCTGGAAAATCCCATGGACAGAGGAGCCTAGTGGGCTGCAGTCCATGGGGTCGCTAAGAGTAGGCACGACTGAGCAGCTTCACTTTCACTTTTCACTTTCATGCATTGGAGAAGGAAATGGCAACCCACTCCAGTGTTCTTGCCTGGAGAATCCCAGGGACGGGGGAGCCTGGTGGGCTGCCTTCTGTGGGGCAGCGACTGAAGCGACTTAGCAGCAGCAGCAGCAGCCTCCAGTCCATGTACCTGTGGTCCTGTTGTCTCCTTCTCTCTGTGTCTCTCCTCATATGGACCCTTCTCACTGGATTTAGGGTCCACCAGGATTATGTCCTCATCTCAAAATCCTTAACTTCATTACATTGGCAGAGACCCTTTTTCCAAATAAGGTCACATTCCCAGGTTCCGGAAATTTGACAGACATGTCTTTTCAGGAGCCACCATTCAACCTACTGCAGAGAGTAACTTCAAGATTTCCTGTGTGAAGCACTGACGTTTGGTAACTCATAATGAAATACACCGAATCAGTTCAGTTCAGTCGCTCAGTCGTGTCCAACTCTTTGCGACCCCATGAATTGCAGCACGCCAGGCCTCCCTGTCCATCACCAACTCCCGGAGTTCACTCAAACTCATGTCCATCGAGTCAGTGATGCCATCCAGCCATCTCATCCTCTGTCGTCCCCTTCTCCTCCTGCCCCCAATCCCTCCCAGCATCAGGGTCTTTTCCAATGAGTCAACTCTTCGCATAAGGTGGCCAAAGTATTAGAGTTTCAGCTTCAGCCTCGGTCCTTCCAAAGAAATCCCAGGGCTGATCTTCTTTAGGATGGACTGGTTGGATCTCCTTGCAGTCCCTTAGTGCATACTAAATAAGATGACTAAACCAACCCATGGTCCTTGATTTTGACCTCCTTAATATTTTTTTTTAAATGCTGCACTGAACACAAAATCAGAACTTATTAACTAAAACTAAAACCATCTCTTCCAACACAAATGGTTGTCATCTTTATAAATGGTTGAAATAAATAAGTTTTGGGTAACTGTTGGGATAATTTGGGAATGTAGCCACTTGGTGAAGTAATTTGTGGCTAATTGGCTTTTGATGAATTGGTCATTTGACACATTGATTTTTGGCCAACTGGCACTTGATAATTGATGTTCGTCAAGTTGGACTGCCTCCCACAGTGGGCTTGGGGCTTGATGTCTGGGGCCAGGCTGTGAGGCCCACATGGGCGCCTGGCAGGCTGAGCACTTAGTCAGGGATCCAGAGATGATCTTGGACCAGGAGGGGAGAATCCAGAAGACCTGACCGCTTCCCAGCCTGGCTACAGGCTTCATCCTGAGAGCCTGAGCTGGGCAAGGCTGTGTGAGATTTGAGGCACGCAAATCCTAACAGAATGAGAGTGACTTTCTGTTACTGCATGCTAGGCTGAGTAAAGCGCCTGTGGGCGTTGTCGTCTTTGCCCATCATCACAGGCATGTGCGACAGGTAGGATCATTTGTATCTTACAGATGAGGGAGGTTCAGAGAGCTTGAATTACTAGCACGCCAGTGGCAAAGTTCAGATTCCAGACTAGGTAAGCTCTCTGTCTCTAAAGCCTGTGTTCACCACTGGGCCAGAATGGATGGGATGGAGTTCTTGTCCTCAAGCAGCTACTAGTGCCGTCAGCTCCTTCGTCAGGAATTTCTGAGGATCTCCTTGCAGCCTGGAGCCCTCTCCTGTTTCTCAGGTGAGGAGGCTGACGCCTGGACAAGGTGTGAGTTTTGTCAGAACAAAGGGCACCGGACATTGGCGTCAGAGCGAGGATTGGAGCCAGGCAGGGCCTCGTTCTTCCCCACCGGCTGCCTCCATCTCCAGCCTGGCTCCGGGATTTCTGCCTTGGGTTCTTGTCTCTGAAAGTGGGACAGACCCCAGTGGCCTCCTGCCTTCCATCCGCCAGCCCTCCTTGTTTATGTCCACGTTAATGGGCCTTTGCAGGCTGGCCCAGCTGCCGGGCGCAAGCCAGCGAGCCACCTGGAGCCGCGTCTGCCACGGAATGTTTACGGTGCACGGAGCCGAACCGAAACAACATCCATCTTGTTGACTGGTCCCAAACACTGCGCTCATTCACAGCCTGCCCGCTGATGGGGTCCCTGCGCTTGGCCGGGAGCTGTCACAGCTCACCCGGCAAAAGCTGGCAGTGAGATGGGTGAGAAGAAAGCAGGAGGGCTTTGGGGAGATCACACCCTGAGCCCAGGAGGCCCCCCATCCCAGTTTCTATTCACCCCATCCTGTAACCAGATACATCTGTTAGGATGGTACACTGTGACGTCAGGATTGGTCTGAAGAAAAGATGCTGGGCACTGAGCTGGCATCAGGAGTGCAGGTCAGGGCTCGCCATGGGCCTCGGTGAGGCTGGATGAGATCATCTGGGTACATGTGAAGTGCCATGTCCTGGAGGCTGATGGCCCAGCCCTCTGGAGACAGCTGGGGCAGTGCCCCAGACAGACCTGGCTTGAATCCGAGCATGGCTCACATCACCTCCCAGACTCACTCTCATCACCTTCCAGACTCAGTTTCCTTATCTCTCAATAACCGCTGCCAGACCTTATGGGAGGAGCTTGAAGATACACTCGTAAATGAAGTTGTCCTTGAGTGTCGCACTTTTGCCAGACACTAGAGAGAGTGTTACCCTCTCCAGCTCCTGTAAGAGGTAGGAGCAAGGTGCCATGGAGTGAATGCCTGATGGAGACTCCAGAGAACTGGGTTTGGTCCTGACTTGGCCACTGGCTGTGTAGATTTGGAGAAGCCCCTTGCTTTCTGTGGGCCTTGGTTTCCCTTTTCTGTAAAACAGGAGGCTGACATTAGCTGATCTTTCAGGGCTGTTTTAGCCCTAACGTACTACAGTAGAGTGATGAGGGATGCTCCTCAGTTAGTGTGTACTTCCTTCCCTGCTAGGAATGGGCCCCCTGGACCTGTGAGCATCCCTGTGGTGGGGTGTGCAGTGATCACTGTAGCCTGGGTGAGGACACTCATCTGGAATCACCAGCCCTGGACCATTTCTTTTTGAGTGTGTTACTCAGGAGAAGTCATTTCCCCTTCTTGGGCCTCAGTTTCCTCATCTGTAAAATGGACTAATTGATCCATTTGACAAGACTGTGGAGAGGCTTGGATGAAACATTTAGCACAGTGCTCTGCCCTCTAAAATCCAGACACAACACTTACATCATTTGGTAAGGGATGTGGGGGGGGCGGTGGTGATCCCCAGAGTGCCTGGGGGCAGCCAACCATGTAGGGGGAGGGTGGCAGAATCAGGGAAGGCTTCATAGAGGCAGTGACCATGCTGGAGGAAAGGTAAAGGAAGGCAGGTATGCTCCCTCATCCTTGTGTAGGAAAGAGGGATGGATTTTAGTCCTGGCGCAGGACCATCCCAGAGTCTTTTCCTTTGAAGGATGCAGGTCACTCACCAGATTCTGGGCCCCTGAGGGAAACACCAGTGTCTGGCTCGCCTCTGTGTCCTCGTGCCCAGGCCTGGCACACATGGGAGCTCAGGATCAGAGGGTGGACCAGTGCTCTCTTCAGCCTATTTCTGAGAAAGCCGTGGGTTCCTGTGGGAAGTGGCAGGCATGTCAGGCAGTGAGGAGTCTTGAATGCTAGGGCCGGTGGGAGGGAGAAGTCAGCATCCTGTTTAAGACCACCCCTCCTCTGGGTAATGAGGCCTCTTGAGAAGGCATTCATGATCGCTGTCTGGGATGAGAAGAGAACAGGAACATTTAGAGACACCTCCAGTCCACTCCTCCTGTTTCACAGCAAAGGCAACTGAGACCCCGGGGCTGGGGGCTGCCCAAGACATGTAGTGAGTCTTCTGGGAATCCCAGAATGCTGGGTTGGCCTTCCCTGCCTGGCAGGCCTTTCTCTGGACTCTTGACCTGAAGTATGGGAAGAGGGGTCGGGACTAAACTTGGGGGCAACTGGACCAAACTCACAAGCACTGATTCATTCATATCGGATGAGAACCCAGCTCCTTCCTCATGGAGTGAAATGGGACCTCGTGGTCCTTATTGACAACGCATGTTGATGGCATGTCCCTGTATGGGCTGTGCCATCAGCCGTATCTTCCTAGACACTTACAGGCTCAAACGTCAGAGTAGGGTGGACCTGCATTCACGGGGAAGCCCGGAGCAGAGCCCAGGCCAGGCCAGGGCTGAACCTGCAGTCTCTCAGCCCCTCACCGAGGCCTGCTCCTGTTTGGAGTGAAAACACTGCTAGGTGCTGCTTCATGTTCCCTCCAGCATGTTTTTGGAAATGTTCCTTATGTTTCCATCTCCCACCTCTCCAGGGAAATCAGTGGGTTTCAGCCAGTAAAGCTGTAATGGCTGGAGTGGGGGTCTGTGGCCTGGCCAGCACCCCTCCCCCTTCCCTACTCCCATCAGGGGCCTGCATCTTAGAGAAAAGGCCTCCGTCTGTCTTGATTTTCAAGGTAGCAGAGGTTCGAGTGTCACTCAAGGCCTTGTTCAGCTTTCCCCTGATGTGTTCTCTGCATTTGTCCTTCAGACTGTCATTTGACGTACTTATATGTGGGCCACACACACAGTGCAAAGTGAGCTGTGATGGGGCCTCGTGGGGCGGTGGTCGTGCAGACCAAGTAGTGATGGATGCTCGGCTTGGCTGGGGGATGGCAAGGGCAAGGGCGGTACTTACGGGGCAGGTATAGGGAGCTGTGGGCAGCTTGGTACAGCTGTCGGCTGACTGTGTGTTGGGAACCTTCGAGAAAGGGGCTGGACAACAGGAATGAATAGAAGGTACAGGCTTAGGTGCTGCCTGGCTTAGGCACTCAGAAGGTATCTTGTGGGGTAGTGGGAGCCATGGAAGGTTAGGAGCAGGGGGAAGACCAGACGGATGTTTGTGCTTTGGGAAGATCACCCCGGCTGGAGAGGAGAGGCTGCGTCACGTCCAGGTAAAAAATGATGGTGGTTTGAACTGAGGCAAGATCAGTGAGGATAGGGGAGAAGGATGGACTGAGAGCTGTCAGGTGAGGGGCATGTGGGCTGAGGGAGTGGAAGGAACTGGGTCAGGGCACAGCAGGAGAAGAGGAAGGTGTTGTGTCAGGGAGGAAGGGAGCAGGGAGGTGAGCTTGCTCCCAGGGTCTCGAGCCTCTGCTCCCAGGCCTGGAAGACTCACTTGTCTGAGACTGTCTGTCTGACCTGCCTCTCCTGGGGCTTCCAGGGTCAGCCTGACACCCCTCCCTCCCCCTGCCACCTCCTGCCCTCTGGCACAGGGTCTGGGCTGCCCACTTGCCTTCCCTGGAGAGCCCTGGTGGGAACCATGGGCTTGCCTTCCTGGGGTCCTTTTGGGTTCAGGGCTCTCTGTGTGTCAGTGAATCCAGAAACAGGTCTTCAGGGCTGCAGAGTCAGACATCCCTGGCCGAATCCCAACCCCCATGCTCACCTCACTAAGTGACTTTGGAGGATGCCTCCCTTTCCCCATCTGGAAAACGAGGAGTTGGCCTGGTCAGTGGTTCTCAGCACTTCCTCTTTCTAACAGGACCCTCTTTGTACTGCCTCCTTTACGCTCTTAAAATGAAATTTATAGATAATGGAACCCGTTAGCACCAAAAGTTCTTACAAATTCCATATAATATTTCAACTGTATCATAAAGGAGAAATGAAATGGAAGAAACCCTTAAGTCATCTGTGGTTTCCCATATAAGCGCCCAGAGAAGTTGTCAGTCACTCACACCTGGCATCCCTGACCAGACCTGCCGGCTACAGATGCAGAGACGTCACAAGCAGAGTGACTGAGGGTGACGTCACTTTCTGAACTGGTGAACAACTGGTCAAGTTCCAAACAAAACAGTGTACCAGCTTTCCTCCATTTATGTGGTAGTTCCATTCCTGGAAAATTCAGTATATGTTAAAAGCATAAAAAAAGTAATGCTTTGTGTTTATGTGTAAAATGGAGCTGTGTTTTAGACTTAGATGACTAGGTTGCTTGTTTACAGATATTTTGAATGTCTGGAAGCATATTCACAAGTTAGCGTAGGGCTACCCACCCTGGGAGTGAGTTGGCTCTTCCCTGGCTCCTCCCAACTAAATAACAGCGAGTCCCAATCCTTGTGACACCAGATCTCCCCACAGTGATTTTCAGTGTGCCTCCCCCCTGGGGTGGAGCCTCCACTCTGGAGAACCCCTATGGCAATGATGACTGTGGGCGGGCACCTTGTGCCCTGATGGATGAGGGTGCAGACTGGAGCACTGGCTGTAGGTCCCCAAGGAGGGCAGAGGAGGAGAGTGGAAAGCCCTGTGGGTTACAGCTGATCAGGGAGTGCTTCCTGGAGGAGGGACCCTGGGAGTTGAGTGGTTTCAGCACTGGGTCCCGGGAGAGGGGATTTTTCACAAGCCAAAGTAACTTCTGTGACTTCCTTACTAGGTTTTGCCAGCCTTTCTGTCCACACTGTGGAACAAATGAACTCTCCCAACAGTCTAGAAATTCTGAGCCTCTCTGAGGTATAAGGAACCGTTCTCACTGCTCCGTGTGGCATCTCTGAATGCCCTACTGAAGGTTGGGGCATCTTCCGCAGCATAGTGGTATTTTTTTTTTTCCATTAGAACAACTGATCCTTCCCCAGCAGACCTGAGAAGAGGGAGAGGATTTTAAGGTGCTGATATCTTGCATGCTCTGACCCGCCTGCAGCCTCCTGAAGCTGGGGCATTTTCCCTCATTGGCTGTGTATCTTCCTTCTTGCTTTATAGATACTTTTAGCAGTTTGGAGGGACATTTCATCTGTTGGGGGGAAAACTGATAATGGGCATAGGAGTTAACTAATTAGCTTGATTTAAGGGGAGGGAGTTTTTTTAAAAAGGCCAAATATGAAATAATAAATATATGCCTGACATAAACATTTATGGTCTTGTATTTACTGAAAAAACACAGATGGAATATGTTTGTCTTCAAGAAGTTTTTATAGATTTTAACAGCCTTTTCCTCTGGATTTCTTGTCATCCCATTACTCTCCTGTTTGGGACTTGGACAAAAACAAAGAGTTTTTGGTGACCATAACTGTTGCTTTCTGATGGTTTAGGCCAGGCAGGGACTTGTGTGGGGTGCAGGGCACCCTAGGAAGTGGCAGGCCTTCTGACTGAGAAACATGGGGATTATACAACCTTGCAATCAGAGAATCTCCTTATGTCTGATCTGTAACATCATAGAATGTTAGAACCATAGTAATTTAAATGCTTAGCTGTATATAATTGCATCATCTCAGAATGAGAGAATCATGGAACTTTAGAATCCCAGATGCATAGAAATCTCTAATCTTAAATTTTGGAACCACGATGACTCAGTGTGATGAAATGCAGAGTCTGAGAATTTTAGGGCATATCAGAGTTTATTTACTAGACCACCCTTCCTGCACCCCTGGGAAATACATGACTATGCTGAATACGTGCCATGCTTTCTTCTGGCAGCCTTTGGGTCCCTGCTTTGTGTTGCTGCTTTCTCACTCATTCAAGTTGAAATCTGGGGTGTGTGTGTGTGTGTGTGTGTGTGTGTGTTTCCTTGGGAACTCTAGCAGTCATTTACATCTAGTGTGCTGTGCTGTGCTAAGTAGCTTCAGTCATGTCTGACTCTTTGTGACCCTATGGACTGGGGCCCACCAGGCTCCTCTGTCCATGGGATTCTCCAGGCAAGAATGCTGGAGTGGGTGGCCACGGCCTCCTTCAGGGGATCTTCTGATGCAGGGGTTGAACCTGGTGGGTCTCTTCTGTCTCCTTCCTTGGCAGGCTGGTTCTTTACCACTAGCGCCACCGGGAAGCCCACATCTAGTGTAGGTGCAGCCTTTCCAGGGAAGGATCTGAGAGCAGGGGGAGGAGGGTGGGAGGCCGTGAGACTGCAGGAGGAGCAGGGAGAGAACAGAGGCTCCCGCAGAGCAGCATGAGGAGAGGAAGCCACGGGTCCTGAGGACTACCCGGGCTGTGCATCCCTCTTGTCAGCCGTCTTATGTCTTGTGAAAGCTCCTGTCTCCTTAGAGTTGTCATCTTCTGTAAACCTTCAACAGGAAGGGTACCCAGGGGTCCTCTGGGCCAGCCTCTGGGAATACGCGCTCTCCCCCTGCCCTGGAATTGCTGGTGGTGAACTGGAAGGAACGGGACCTGTTCACACACCCACGTGCTGGAGGATGGCCTGTGCCAAGTCAGGGGCTGCAGGCTATCCCGGCTCTGTCTTTGGTCTGTTCTCAAGAATGGATTTTGGCACAGTCTTTTCAGTTATTGAAACAACATGAAATATTTTGAAATATGTAATACAGTGATTTTAAAATATTTTAAGATTTATGTAGAGTAAAAAACCACTGAAAAAAAAAGTGTGCCTGTGTGTGAACAGTTTTGTGAGTTTTGACAAATGCAGTCATGTTATCACCATTACAATGAGGAATCAGAGTAATGCACTCAATCCAAAAAGGAATGGAAGTTTTAGAAAGCCCTGCTTTGATAAAGCCACCTCTCTCCCTGTAGCTACTCTTTTTCTTTTAAAGTCTTTTTTCAACACGAAACTCAGGCATTCTTCCACACTATCAATTAAGTCTGGCTGCTCTTGCTGTCACCGTCCCGTGGCTTTCTGTTACATCGGTATGAAACCCTTGAACCTTCCCTGGTGGTCCAGTGGTTAGGACGCCATGCGTCCACGCAGGGGACTTGGGTTTGATGTCTGATCGGGGAACTAAGATCCCACATGCTTCACTGGGTGTGGCCCAAACAAACAAAAACAAGACAGCACCAAGACAAAGCACAGTGAGAAACAAACCAACCTGGAGCCTCAGCAGGCCTCTCCAGATCACCCATCTCTCACCCTTGCTGGGTAGCTCCAGTCACACCTGGCCTTCTTGTGTTCCACCTCCGGAGAACACTCCTGCCTCGGGGCCTTTGTACCTGCTTCTCGCTATGTGAAAGCCCTTCCCCCAGGTGTCCGCATGGCTCCCCCTCCTTCCTTTCACCAAACCTCTGTGCAGATGCCTGCCTCTTGGAGGAACCTACCCCAACTGTCTTCATCTCTCTGCACTTTCTAGCTTGTTGTCTGTAATTTAATTTATATTTATCCCCACTTGATATTGTAGTGTACATTTATGTTTTGACTTTTGAAATTGTCTTCTCTCTGATCAGAATGTCAGCACCATGAGAATAGAGATTTTCCTCCCTTGTTCATCACTGTGTTCCTGTGCCTCGTCCTGGCACAGAGTCGTCATTCAGTAGACATATGTTAAATAGTGAATGGTAAATATTTGATGTATTGATTTTCTGTTTTTTTTTTTTTTTTACTATCCAAGTTAATTTCATGTACATGGACTTTTGAATCTTCTTCTTTTAATATAATTCTTAAAAGTTATTTTCCTTTGTAATTAAAACCTTTAGTAAACCCAATAAAACCCATGATAAGATCCCTTGCGATAAGATGCCTTCATATAAAACATGAGTGGCCATTGTCCGTTGCTCCTGTTTTCTGTCCAGCCTCTTCACAAGAGAGTTCTTCTTTTCTCTGGAGGTTGCAGGGGATTATGGGTTTAGGAAGTTACTGCCTCCTAACCATTTGAGGTTTTCTTAGCTCCTCACGTAGTGTGTACTTTGCGATAAGTGGGCTGTTTCTGACATATCTAATAAATGAAAACATCTTTCCCCATATATTAACTGGAAAAGCCACCAAAAATACCATTTTAAACTTAACTGTAGAATAACAGAGCTCTGCGTTTTAAAGTAATTGAAGATTTTGGACCACCCTTAATTGCATTATGATGGAATTTTATTATATTTAACAGCTACACAAAATTTCCACTGAGTAACTTTACTATAGTTTATGTAATCATTTTTCTGTTTATTGGACATACAAGCTGTATCCTATTCTTTTCTATTATAAGTGACCTTGAAACTGTTAAATTAACATATTTTTTTTAAAGTGAGAATACCCAGAGTGGTGAGAGTAGAAGGAAACAGGTACTTTCGTGTACTACTGATGGTATGTAATTGATATATTCCTTTTGGAAAGAAGTGTGAACAGGAGATAGCAAAGTTCTTTAAAATTTTGCATATCCTTTGATTCAGCAGTCTCACATCTAGAAATTTATTCTAAAACTATAAATATGGGTGGACATGAAAACAGGTCTATAAGGACATTCATTATGTGATTGTTTCTAGTTTTAACCTTTTAAAACATTAATCCTAACTATGGAGGATAGATTATATAAAGTATGTACAATCATATAATGGAATACTATGCAGTCATTAAAATTGTATGTTGGAAAGGGCTTTTTGCAAAGATTAAGGGCAGGAGGAGAAGGGGGTAACAGAGGATGAGATGGTTGGATGGCATCACCAACTCAATGGACATGAGTTTGAGCAAACTCCAGGAGACAGTGAAGGATAGGGAAGCCTGGCGTGCTGCAGCCTGTGGGGTTGCAGAGTCAGACATGACTTAGCGACTGAACAACAACATGGCAAATAAGCTTATATCAGACTAACATTTCCTCTGAATAAAATGTGAAACCCAACTGTTTGAAGGCATCAAAAACTACCAAAATAACCAGGACTTGAGGGACCTACGTCCTGAAGAGAAAGGAATTATGCTGAGGTGGCTTTGACACTGTGCCACTTCTTCCTTCCAGGCATTTGCCAGATTGCAGGTTGTATAGGATCGAGAGTCAGAGAGCTTAACAGAGCTTTCTGCGGCTTTGTAATGCTGGAGATACAAAAAGGGGAGTTTAGGGCCACCCACAAAAATAGGCAAATTTTGAGGGGCCAAGATTCCATGGAGATAGAAAGTGTCAAAAGATGAGTTGAACATTCAGTGTTGCTTTTCCTTCCAAGATATTTGTAGATTCTTAAGTGGTATAGGCTGAGAAATCGACAGTGTGGCAGTTAAGTGACTGAGGAACTAAGCAAAGCTTTTGACAGCCTCAAATTCTGGGAAATTATATTGAAGTTCAGTGTCAACCAAGGAAGAGGAGCCCTGCCATCCCAAGCTTTCAGCTGGGGTCTCTGAAGGGCAGCACCCTAGGCGAAAGGATGAACCACAAAGAGAGCAACCTTTACAAAACCTAAAGCCCAGCTTTAAAACAGTGAAATTCTAGGCTGGATAAAGATGATCTTCCCCTCTTTTAACTGTGTTTGAGAAACAACAAGAAATTCTCTCTGGAGGAAGATTTCATTTGGAGCCTGTACAAATTTCATACACTATGTTGGATTCAGTCAGAAATTACCAGGGATACGAGGAGGAAGGACCAATGTGGGGAAAACATACAAAAACAGACTCACAGGTGGTCCACATGTTGGATTTATTGGATATAGGATTTAAAATAACTGTGATTAATGTGTTCAGTAACGTAGATTACCAAATGGAGGATTTCAAGAGATATCTGAAAGCTATAAAAGTTAATCCAATGGAAAACTTCAAACTAAAAAACAACAAAAAATTTAAGAACTCAAAAGATGGACTTAATGAATTTAAAATTTTTTATTGGAGTATAGTTGATTTACAATATTGTGTTACTTTCTGCTGTACAGCAAAGTGAATCAGTGATACATATACATATATCCACTCTTTTTTAGATTCTCTTCCCACATAGGTCATTGCAGAGTATTAAGTAGAGCTCCTTATATACACTAGGTCTTTATTAGTTTTCTATTTTATGTATATTGGATTGGCCAAAAAGCTCCTTTGGTTTTTAAATAAAAATAAGGGACACATTTTTCATTTTCACCAAAAACTTAATTGAACAATGTATTTACCATTTTGTTCCACTACCTTCTGCCATTTTTAAGGCAATTTCATGATTCCGTCTTCCCAAAACTTATCTTTTCCAGCAAACAACTATTCCAGGTGCCTTTTACAGTCTTCCAGGCAATTGAAATTTTTTCCATTAAGGGAATTTTGTAAAGACCAAAATAAACGGGCATCTGAAGGTGCAATGTCTAGTGAATATGTTGTATGAATCAGAACTTCCCAAACAAACCGTAACAGTTTTTGCCTGATCATCACATAAACAATGCCATATTGTGTTATCCTGATGGAAGATTCTGAGTTTTCTGTTGACTAATTCCAGACGCTTTTTGTCAAGAGCTGCTTTCAGTTGGTCTAACTGGGAGCAATATTGGTTGGAATTAATCGTTTGGTTTTCTGGAAGGAACTCATAATAGAAGGAGGACTCCTTTCCAATCCCACCATATACACAACATCACCTTCTTTTGATGAAGGTCAGCCTTTGGTGTGGTTGGAGGTGATTAATTTCGCTTGGGCATGATCTCTTCCATTCCACAGTATTGTACAGTATTCATTTTTCATCACCTATCACAATTTGTTTTAAAAAGGGAACGTTTTCCTTATGTTTCAGTAGAGAATCACATGTGGAAATAAGGTCAAGAAGGTTTTTTTTAGCTTAACTTAAAGTGAAAGTGCTCAGCCGTGTCTGACTTTTTGCAACCGCATAGACTATACAGTCCATGGAATACTACAGGCCAGAATACTGGAGTGGGTAGCCTTTCCCTTCTCCAGGGGATCTTCCCAACCCAGGGATCGAACCCAGGTCTCCTGCACTGCAGGCGGATTCTTTACTAGCTGAGCCACCAGGGAAGCCCAAGAATACTGGAGTGGGTAGCTTATCCCTTCTCCAGGAATCTTCCCAACCCAGGAATCAAACTGGGGTCTCCTGCATTGTAGGCAGATTCTTTACCAGCTGAGCTACCAGGGAAGCCCCTCACTTAAATTATGTGAAACCCAAACATCAAAGTGATTAACATAACCAAGTTGGTACAAACGATTTTCAGCGCTTGATTTGGATATTCTGAGTTTGTTGGCTATCCCCTGTTTGGTATAATGTTGATTGTTCTCAGTTATTGTCTCAATTTGATCTTTATCAACTTCAACTGGTCTACCCAACCATGAAGCATCATCCAGCAAGAAATCTCCAGCACAAAACTTTGCAAACCATTTCTGACACACTTGATCAGTCACAGCACCTTCTCCATACACTGCACAAATCTTTGTTTATGCTTCAGTTGTGTTGTTACCTTTCTTGAAATAATAAAGCATAATATGCCCAAAATGTTGCTTTCTTTCTTCCATCTTCAATATCAAAAGGACTACACAAAAATTTACTAATTTGGATTTGTTTTTTAAATGCACACTCATATGACAGATGTCACAATGCAGTCTAACAAATTTGTTTCAAATGAAGTTAAAGACAATTAAGTGCTATTAATACTAGCCTGCTTAGGGAAAAAACCAAGCAAATCTTTTGGTCAACCCAATAGTATTGTGTATATGTCAATCCCAGTCTCCCTATTTATCCCTCCCCCTTCCCTGCTGCCCCCCACCCTCAGGTAACCATAAAATTATTTTCTGCGTCTATGATTCTATTTCTGTTTTGTAAATAAGTTCATTTGTACCGTTTTTTAGAAAAGATTCCACATATAAGCAATATCATATATTTGTCCTCTGCCTGACTTACTTCACTCAGTATGACCATCTCTAGATCCATCCATGTTGCTGCAAATGACATTATTTTGCTCTTTTTTATGGCCGAGTAATATTTCATTATATGTATGTACCGCATCTTCTTTATCCATTCCTCTGTTGATGGACATTTAGATTGCTTCCACGTCCTGGCTATTATTTAAATAGTGCTGCAGTGAAGATTGGAGTTCATGTATCTTTTTGAATTTTGATTTTCTGTGGGTATATGCGCAGGATTAGAATTGCTGGATCATATGGGAACTCTAGTTTAATATTTTAAGGAACCTCCATACTGCTCTCCATAGTATCTATTCCTACCAACAGTTCAAGAGGGTTCCCTTTTCTCCACACCCTGTCTAGCATTTATTGTTCGCAGATTTTTTTTGATACTGGCTGTTCTGACTGGTTGGAGTGGTACCTCACTGTGGTTTTGTTTTGCATTTCTCTAATAAATTAGTGATGTAGAGCATATTTTCATGTGCTTCCTCACCATGTGTGTGTCTTCTTTGAAGAAGTGTCTATTTAGATCTGCCCATTTTTGATTGGGTTGTTTGTTTGTTTTTGTTATTGAATTGCATGAGCTGTTTGTATATTTTGGAGATTAATCCCTTGTCAGTCGCTATGTTTGCAAATAATTTATCCCATTCTGTGGGTTGTCTTTTTGTTTTGTTTATGGTTTTCTTTCCTGTGCAAAAGCTTTTAAGTTTAATTTGGTCCCATTTGTTTATTTTTGTTTTCATTTTCATTACTCTAGGAGGTGGATCAAAAAAGATCTTGCTTCAATTTATGTCAGAGAGTGTTTTGCCTGTTTTCCTCTAAGGATTTTATAGCATCCAGCCTTACATTTAGATTTTAATCCATTTTGAATTTGTTTTTGCATATGGTGTTAGGGAGTGTTTCAATTTCATTCTTTTATATGTAGCTGTCCAGTTTTCCCAGCACCACTTATTGAAGAGACTTTCTTTTCTTTATTGCATATTCTAGCCTCCTTTGTCATAGATTAGTTGATGATAGGCGGGTGGGTTTATCTCTGGACCTTCTATCCTTTCCCATTGATCAATATGTCTGTTTTTGTACCATACTGTTCTGATACTTTGTAGTATAGTCTGAAGTTAGGGAATCTGATTCCTCCAGCTCCACTTTTCTTTCTCAAGTTTGCTTCAGCTATTTGGAGTCTTTTGTGCTTCCATACAAATTGTGCATTTTTTTGTTGTTGTTGTTCTAATTCTGTGAAAAATGCCACTGGTGATTTGATATGGATTACATTGAATCTGTAGATTGCTTTGGGTAGTACAGTCATAATATTGATTCTTCCAATCCAAGGACATGGTATGTCTCTCCATCTGTTTGTTGCGTCTTTGATTTTTCATCAGTATCTGGGTACAGGCCTTCTGCCTCCTTGCGTGCATTTGTGCACACTCAGTCACGTCTGACTCTTTGCAAACCCGTGGACTGTAGCCTGCTAGGCTCCTCTGTCCTTGGAATTTTCAGGCAAGAATACAGAGTGGATTGTCATTTCCTCCTCCAAGGGATCTTCCTGACCTTGGGATCAAACCTGTGTCTCCTGTGGCTCCTGCATTGGCAGGCAGATTCTTTACCATTGTGCCACCTGGAAAGCCCTAGGATGCCATAATATCTATCTACAAATAGATATCCAGTTTTTGTCATTTGAGCACAGTGCCTTGAATAAAGCATCCAATGGACTAGACATCACTGACAGTCATTTTAATCTCAATGTGTGCTTTTTAAAAAATAGTGAGCATTTATTTAGCTTTTGTACTGACAGGTGGCTATGTTGAGTCCATTACATATCATTTGTATAATTCAATATTCATAGGGCACAAACGCATCACAAGATGTGTTTTGCAGTAAAAGACAAAATTAAGGCATGGTCCTTGCTCAGAAGGCTTACAGTCTGAAAGGCATTAAGATACAGGGGATGTACTATAGGGACAGAAAACCTTATAAAAGATTTTCACATGAAAGATTTCCAAGTTTTTGGCGATAATCAATGGAATGCCTTAATTAAGGTTTTGGAATGGTAATTAAAGAGAAAGTACATATTTGGATACTGATTTGGTTTGTTGGGTATAATGAACAAGTGATTCTCACCTCATGGCAAGAAAATAATCCCCTGGGTATCAGAACACTTTGGGCTGGAACAAAAAGACTATGATTTTTTAAAATAAGAGGGTACTTTCTGCCTTTGATTAAATTTCATTTCATTTATTTGAAAAATAAAGCTAACAGTGAAGGATTGCCTCTGTAGGTAGTTTTAGTCCTAGGTATTTTATTCTTTTATGTGATGGTAGATGGGATTGTTTCCTTAATTTATTTTTCTGATCTTTGTTAGCGTATAGAAATGCAAGAGGTTTCTGTGTATTAATTTTGTGTACTAAAACTTTATTGAATTCATTGATGAGCTCTAATAGTTTTTGGTAGCGTCTTTAGAATTTTTCTGTATACAGTATCATGTCATCCGCAAACAGTGACAGTTTTACTTCTTTTCCAGTTTGGGTTCCTTTTATTTCTTTTACTTCTCTGGTTTCCATGACTAGGACTTTCAAAACGATGTTGAATAAAAGTGGCAAGAGTGGACATCCTTATCTTGTTCCTGATCTTAGAGGAAATGCTTTCAGTTTTTCACCATTGAGAATGATTTCAGCTGTGGGTTTGTTGTATATGGTCCTTATTATGTTAAGGTAGGTTCCCTCTCTGCCCACTTTCTGGCTTTCCTGTGGCTCAGATGATAAAGAATCCTCCTGCAATGCAGGAGACCCGTGTTTGATAACTGGATCAGGAAGATGCCCTGGAGAAGGGAATGGCTACCCATTCTAGTATTCTTGCCTGGAGAATCCCAAGGGTAAAGGAGCCTGGCAGGCTGCAGTCCATGGGATTGCAAAGAGTCAGACACAACTGAACGATTAACACTTCACTTTCAGGTTCCCTCTATGCCCACTTTCTGGAGAGTTTTTATCATAGAGACTTAATAGGTTAGACGCCGTTAAAGAGAAGATTGATAAATTGGAAAATAGGTTATTAGACAATATCTAGACAGCACGTGAAAGTTAAAAAAGGATGAAAAATTCAGGAAAGAGCATAAGAGAGATATAGAACATAGTGAATAGGTCTAACATACGTTGTTGCTTCAGAAAGATAGATAATTGGCAAAAGTAATGTCTGAGTGATGATAGCTAGTAATTTTTCAATATGGACAGTTTTGCATGTACAGGAGTGGAGGCTGCTCTTTCCTTAATGTCAAAGAGAAGTTCCCAACTTACATTTCATGCCTGTCTCTGAGCCAGTCACAGTGGCAGTGTGGCTGGGGAGATTAGAATGTGCTGACTGGTTCAGACTTCTGTATCCTACCCTAAAAACTGAATAAGAACAGTGAGAGCAGACACTTACATAGTGCCTGCTGTGTCCAGGAGTACTGTTCTTTGTACTTCACGTTTGGTATGTAAACCCTTTTTAACTACATAAACTGTGGCACTGAGAAGTTAAGTCACTTAACTTAGACAAGGTCACAGCTAGTAAATGGCAAAACTATGGATTCAGACTTCATCAGGTAGACCCTAGAATCTGCACTCTTATCTGCTATGTTATACTTTCTCTCCTTCTCATATCCCATAGATAGATGTGGAATTATGGGACCCTACTAGGGTGAGGAAAGGAGAGAATGCATACTAAATGTTATGGACTGGATGTTTGTGTCCCTCTCCTAATTCAGATGTTAAAGCCCTAACCTATAGTATGGCTGTATTTGGAGATGGGGCCTCTAAGCAAGTAATGAAGGTTAAATGAGGTCATGATGATGAGGCCCTGACCCAATAAGAAGAGACACAGAGCACATGTATACTCTCCCTCTCCTCCCCCCTACCTCCATGCGAGCACTAGGAAAGGCCATACGAGGGACATGGTGAGAAGGTGGCTGTGTGCAAGCCAGGAAGAGAGCCCTCACCAGAAACCAAATCAGTGGGAACCTTGATCATGGACTTCCAGCCTCTAGAAATGGGAGAAAATAAATTTCTATGTTTCCAACCACCCAGTCTATGATATTTTGTAATGATAGTCCAGGCAGATGCATACAGTAGGAAAACAATCAGCCTGCATTGACCCTAAATCTCTTAATGAAATGGAGCAATGTCCGGGTCAGCACTGCCTTCCAAGTCTGAGAGAGCTGGGCTTTCATTGTGATTCCGCCAATCAACAGATGCATTACCTTGGGCAAGGCACTTACTCTTCCTCTGGAAAATTAGTAATTCTGGCATGAAAGGAGCCTAGTACTGTGCATTGCACATAATGGGCACTTCGTGAACTTTAATATTCATGATGCATTACTAAATGAAAAAGGTGGAATACAAGAAAATAAGCATATCATTCTTCTTTTTGTAAAAAAAAAAATTACATGAATACTTAGGGAAATACCACAGAAGTTTATGTGAGGTCATGATCATGTCTGCTCTGGCTCTCTGGTTTATGACTGTTTACATGGTGTTTATTTTCTACTTGTTGCCTTGGTACATTTTCTAATTTTTTTCTATAGCAAATATGTGCTAATTTGATAGCAATAAGAGAGTCTGAGGGGCAACTTGGTATATATCTGCTTATATACTTACCTGCACCTCCAGGTGCAGCCGGCCTTGGGCTGCTCAGTTCCTGGCCCTGGATGGGACAGAGTTGCAGGCTCACTCTGCTTTCTCTGCGGCGCCATCCTGAAGTGAACATGCTCAGGTTTTACTGGCCCGAGTCCCCATAAATCTAGCATAGATTTAAAGGGGAATTTATGGAGTTTTTTGTGATCTAGGGTAAGAGACGCTGGGCGGCCATAAGCCCGGCATGAGGCCTCAGGCATCAGGCTCCATAGCTCCAGGGGCCCTGGCAAGGTTACAGGCCCCCTGATGGGACCTGCAGCACCCTAAGAGGGCTCAGAATTGATCAGCCCATCCTGCAGGGCTTTTGAGACTGGAGAAAAAGCTTCCTACCTCTCCTCTTTCAGAAGGTCTCACTTCCTGCTGATTTCTAGGCCTTGGGTTTGATGAGGTGGGAAAAGAGGGGATGACGAGGCAGCATGGAGGAAGAAGGGCCCCTGGGATGCAGATGCAGCACCGGCTTGGCTTCTGCTGAGCACCCTTAGAGAGCCAGCACTCACCTGGGCCTGAGAATGGAGTCTGGTGCCCCCTGCTGTTTGGGGCCCCTGGTGCCCCTTCTGCTTGGGCCTGCCACTCCCACTACTCACAGGGGAAAGCTGAGGCTTGGAGATGGGGCTGCATAGCCCAGGGTCAGACTTAAGACCTCGTTGGCCTGAGGCTGCCCTCTGTGGCCACTGGGGTACACTGCCTGGGAGAACAGGCTGCTGTTGCTGGAGACACATCACCCCAGGGAGGCTGTGACTGTGTATCCCCACCTGTCAAGAAAGAGAGACTTTTACTAAAGTACTGGCTACACTGACACCACACCTCTAAGTCTATTATCTCATTTACTCCTCACAGCCACTCTTGGAGCTGAGATTCTTATTCCTGTTTTACAGAAGAAGGAATTGAGGTTCAGAAAAGTAGGGTCAAGCAGCCATAAAGTTAATGATGGAGCTAGGACTTCAACCTAGGTGTGTGTGTGTGACAAAACTTGTTCTGTTTCCGCAAGTCGCAGTGTCTGACATAAAGTAAGCATGGAAGAGAACTTTGGACAATCGTTCTAGCCACCCATTCCTCAATGTTTCATAGCACCTCCTGTGGGTCTAACTGTGTGCTCAGAGTGAGGGGAATAGCCCTGGTGGGGCCAGGTGTCAAGAGAACCTGCTTGCTGTGTGACTGGGACCAGCCTCTCCCCAGTCCAAGCCCCTGTTTTCTCTTCTCTGTGTGAAGAAAGTTGGACAAAATCATTTGTCAAGATGCACTGACTTTCAGCAGTTCTGGAGCTCCAAGACCCTTGTCCTGAAGGATTTCACAGACTCTGGGGGAGGCCGGACTTTAACTGCATGTAAAAGCATCAGTGTGGGGGTGCAGATCAGAGTCTTACAGTCCCCACCTTGTGGTGATGTTGTTGAGATTTAGAGATCAAACTGATGCTGAAGCTGAAGCTCCAATACTTTGGCCACCTGACAGGAAGAACTGACTCATTGGAAGACCCTGATGCTGGAAACAATTGAAGGCGGGAGGAGAAGGGGACAACAGAGGATGAGATGGTTGGATGGCATCACTGACTCAATGGACATGAGTTTGAGTAAGCTCCAAGAGTTGGTGATGGACAGGGAAGCCTGGCATGCTGTAGTCCATGGGGTCTCAAAGAGTTGGACACAACTGAGCGATTGAACTGAACTGAACTGGGAGATCAAACATGTCAAGTATTTGGCAGATGCTGGGTTAGGTGCACCCTAACTGGCAGCTATTTGCAGGGACTGACCTGTGCAGAGGTGGGGGAGCTTGGGGAGAGCGAGAAAGACCAAAGAACATTCCAGAAGGAGATGCATTTCTGCTGAGCTTTGGGGGCCCAGAGGGACTTGGAAGGCATCAGGCACCCTGAGTGGAGGGCAGGGGAAAATGCAGCGTGGCAGCAAAGTGCTGTGGGAGTGGGAAGTAATGCCCAGATAAGGGGTGAGCCTAGGCTGTGGGGATCCCCAAACCAGGCTGAAGGCACCTTCATTTATCAGATGCCACCAAGGGCTGGTCCTGCAGTCAGAGAAGACAGTGGTTTTCATGTCATCAGCTCCCTCCCATAAAATGCTCCTGTTTTCCAGACGTAGAAAGGTCTAATTGTAAAGCCCATCTCTAACTGCTGTACTAGATTGGGGTCAGTATGTTACAGTCCAAGAACCAGTGAACTCTTCTTCTCAATAAAGTTTTATTGGCACACAGCCCAGTCTTCTGTTTATATGTTGTCTGTGGCTGCTTTTCACAGTAAAACAGAGTCGAGTAGGTTGTGGCAGAGAATGTATGGCCCATAAAGCTTAAAATGTGTACTGTCTTGCCTATCACAGAGAAAGTTTGCTATCTGAGCCCTGCACTTGCTGTGTGAGCTTGGGCAAATTGTTTGCCCCCTCCGAATCTCCCTGGCCAACTTCTGAGGGTTGTAGCAAAGCTTATAGGTGATGACTGTGAAATTTTTTATGGACTGTAAATTGCAGTACCCTATCACTAGCCGGGCACCTGATGAGCACTAAAAGTCTGCTTGTCCATTAACAAGGAGCAGTCATCATGTAGGCCTTCCTAGACCCAGCCACTGGCTGTTCCTGGGACAAGGAGGTGGCATCTGGGCCTGAGATGCTGAATGCATCATTGTCCCTCTCATGCAGACTTGGCAGTTTTCAGTGTAAATTAAAATTCCTGTGGGGAGTCACCTTATATATGGTACCACTTTATAGCCAAGTCATTACGGTAATTTACAAAATGCTGTGGTGTGTAACTAGAGCCACTTTCTGTGGATTTGCTGGCTGTGACCTCATTCAGGCTGCCCAGTTCTGCATTTGGTGACACCTCAGCTTTAGGGGTTTGTCCTTCTGAGCCTGGTCTCAGGGTCATCCATACCTGACCTTCCCGGGGTCATACTTCTCATACTGGACCCTGCCTCCAGCCTGTCCTGAACTCAAGGGTAAATGGAAGAAGGAGTTATTATTATCATCACTCTTACTTTTCAAGTGCTTACTGTGAGTTAGGCACCATGGCAAGTGCATTGTGTTCGTAATCTCACTTAATTGTCCCCACAATCTTGTGAGGTAGGTGTTAGCACCATTTTACAGACGAGAAAACTGAGACTTGCAGAGGAAACCAAACCAAACTCTTAACCTAGCCTGGGGTGTGCCAGTCCAGGTTCTGCTATGGATTTTCTGTGTGACTAAAGCAGGTCCTGACCTTCTCCGAGCCTCAGTTTCTTCATCTATTAGTAAAATAGATGGTCACTCAGTCCCAGGCCTGACATTCTAGATTTTCTCATCAATTTGCAAAAATAAAGAGAATCCTCTCACCCCCCAAGCCTCCAAAGAAGCTTCATTTATGTGGGAAGAGCCAAGTCCGAGGTCTGTTTTTGGCTCCCTGTGGTACAGAGGGAGGCATAGCTTCTGGGTGCCAGTCCCTTTTCAGGGTACCCACAGCCACCTCAGGGCAGTGGGGCCGATGTGTCCCTCTCATTTCCTTGCCTTCCCAGAGAAGGACACCACCCCTGCTTCCTGGAGACAGACAGTGAGCCAGGGTGGGCCCTGTGGTGCCCTTGGGGACAGAGAGGAATGCCAGCAGCAGGAAGGTGGTGGGAGGGCCCAGGATTGCAGAGTGACTAGCCACGTCTTTCCAGTGGTGGCAGCATCTCTGGGACACAGCCTCTGCTTTCCTTTCTAGGTTGTGAGAATGCAGGTGGCCCAGAGCAGGGTCTGGCACGGGTGTGGGGAGACCTGGGTTTGGACTTAGCAATCGCCATGTGACCTCGGGCGGCCACTTGCCAGCTCTGGTGCTTGTGTGTCCCTCTGTGGGGTGGGGAGGCCAGTGCTTTCATCACGGTGCTGTGAGGGTCACATAAGAGCAGGGCTTGAATGGACTTGGAGCCCCGAGCAGTGCCAAACTGTGACCAAGGGGCTCCTTCCTCTCTCCCTGCCTTTATTTAGTGTAGGACAGCTTCTTACTGTGTCCAGTGGAGAAGGAGCCAGTAGTCCTCAATTGTTGGTCTAGTAATGACTATTTCTTCCCCCGAGAGGTGATGGGTTTATATCTCAACTGAGCCCCTTACTCCCTGTGTGACCTTGGGTAACCCACTAAACTTCTCTGAGTCTTTGTCTGAGATGGAGTGGTCTTACCACCTGGCAGAGTTGTTGCAAAGATTGGAGTTTAGGAGTCATTGTAACGGCTGTACTTTGACTTCCCCAGAGGCTCTGCAACATGATCTTACTGGAGTCAAATAGGGGGCATGCTTGCTTCGGAGTCCACGGTTATTGATCAGTTGACTGAGAGGCAACAGCACAGGACTTGAGCTTTGAAGTCTGAGGGATCTGGGTTTGTGTTGTGACCCTGCCTCTTACAGACCCCGGCGCCTAGGGGAAGGCACCTAATCTCCAAATCTCAACTTTTCTCATCTGGAAAATGGTGGTAATGAGTCCACTTCACAGGGGCGAACGCTTCAAAGAATCGAATGTTCCTGGTAATCAAGTGGGAAGGCTTGATGAATAGGACCTAATGCATGCTGGGCTGCTGGGCACCTTCTGGGGCCCTGCCTTCTGTCTCTCCACATATCTTCCTGTGGGAAGGAGGAGCAGATAACCCAGAGCGGGTAGGTTACCCAATGGGCCTGTTGGGGAAAGAACCTCAGAACCACATCCTTGACTCAAAGGCTCTGGAAGAAAGGCCCTGGCAGAACAGCCCCACGTGATGATGAAGCTGTCTTTGTGCCAAATGCTATTAATGGTCATAAAATTATCCACAGCTTTCTGAGGCTCAGTCCCAGGGTTTGCCTCAATGGGACAATAAAATCACAAGCAGAAATGATGTGGGAAAGGCAGAGACCGCCAAGCAGAGACAGAGTTAAATGAGTGGCAGCCTGCTCTCATTAACTCAGGCCGTTCACATTTGTTACCAGGGATTTCTTTTTAATTAAAAAATGGCCAATTTATTAAAAAATAAGCTTATGAGGGGCTGGCCAAGGAGCAGCCAAAGCCGGCGGGAGTGAGGTTTCCTCACAGTAGGATGCTGGCCAGTGCTCGGCCTGAGAAAGTGACCAGAGGGCCACTTCTGAGGACATGCTTGTCTGGAGACGCGTCAGCTGCCCTGGGACCTTGAGAGCACTGTGTTCTCACCTGCAAACTGTAAAGAGCTTGGCAGGTGAATGCCTGTGTCTGCTGGAGCTTTGGGCACGTGGCGAGTTAGCACTGAGGGTCTGGCCTTCTGTGAAAGGGCTGCCTTGGTGGCGGACAGGGTAGAATTAGGCTTGGGGAAGCTGGATCCTTGAGAATGAGGTTGGACTTTTGTCACTCTGAGAGGCTACTTTTTATTACATAGGGATTAAAACGTGGGGTTTGGGTCTGATGGGCATAAGCCAAAAGTTCAGCCCAGACTGTTACTAGCTGAGTGATCAAGTGAGCAGTTTAGCCTTCCGAGCCTCTGCTTTCTCCTCTGTACAATGGGTATAACCCTGATCTCTCCCTGCAAGGGCGGTAGAAGGCCCCAATGAGGCAGTGGAGTGAGGACCTGCACATACTGCTCAGCAAAGGGCACTTCTCCTGTCCTTGTCCTTAAACTTCGGGCTAATTGTGCACTGATATCAGCTCTTTTCTTGCTCAGTGTTGATAGTCCCTAGACAGTCCTTGGGCCTGCTGTTGTTTAGTCACTAAGTCATGTCTGACTCTTTGTGCCGCCATGGATTGTAGCCCTCCAGTCTCCTCTGTCCATGGCATTTCCCAGTCAAGAGTACTAGAATGGGTTGCCATTTCCTTCTCCAGGGGGTCTTTCCAACTTAGGAATCGAACCCACATCTCCTGCATTGCAGGAGGATTCTTTACCCCTGAGCCACTGGGAAAGCCCCCTGGGCCTGTTAGTAATGTTTTATCACCTCCGTCACACACTCTGTACTTTTCCGAGTGCTGTTTGATGTTAAGAGCACTTTCTACTTCTGGTATCCCACTTACTGGGCGCCCACGCTCGCCTAGGGGCTCTGCACCTCAGCTCGCACACCTGACATCATCTCTGGAGAACTTGCACGGCTGTCCCCGTTTTGTACAGGGGACTCAGCCTTGGGGAGGGACTTGTCTGAGTCACAGGCTTGGGTGGGGGCAGGAGGGGCTCACATGGGGCTCACCAGGCCCTGAAGCCCATACCCTTTCCTCCTTCGCATAACCCTGCCAAATGACTGGGTGGAAAGTTCAGGAAGACAGGCTTCGGATTAACCCTCATCACACTGTAAATGAGGAAACCGAGATGCAGGGGGCAGTGAACATGTAGCAACCATGCCTAACGTTTGCTTGTACTTTATATAGTTTTTAAGGGCTTTCTGTAGATTTCAAGGGGCTTCCCAGATGGCAGAAAGGTAAAGAATCCACCTGCCAATGTAGGAGCCACAGAAGATGCGGGTTCAGTCCCTGGATCAGGAAGATCCCCTGGAATAGGCAATGGCAACCCACTCCAGTAATCTTGCCTGGGGAATCCCATGGACAGAATAGCCTGGCGAGCTACAGTCCATGGGACCGTAAACAGCTGGACACGACTGAGCACACACATAGATTTCAAGACTAATTGAGGCGCATCTCCCTCAGTTTGTCTCCTTAAAAATCCAGGAGTTGGGCACAGCAGGGCCTGTGATAGCCTGTCAAAGAACCATGGAGATAGAGAGGTGTGAGTAACTGTGTACTGTGCCTCTGTGGAGTAACGCAATTTGGAGAACAACGTGCGTTGAGCTTTGGTGATAACAAGAACACATGCTGCTTAGTGAGCACCTCCTCTTTGACCTACAAGTGTCAGTGACACTCACCCGTTGGGCACCCAGCTCCCGCTGTGGCCATGCATGTTGTCAGATAAGTGCCAGGATCTTAGATTGTCAACTCCAAGAGGCAGAAGTGTGTGTGTCTAGCCCACCATGTTTCCCGCACCCGGAATCGTGTCTCGTATGTTGTAAGTGTTCTGTGTTTGTATGAAGATAAACAGTTACCCACTGGAGCTCAGCATCTGCATCTGAGAACTGGGGATTTCATTACAGACCCTGCTGGTGATTATGGGAATTAACGGGTCCCCAGTGCCTGGTACAGCAGAGGTTTGGGTCGTATTGCTCAAGGGGCTCTGTGCCACGGGAACCCCAGTGACTGCCCTGTACCCGCACCTTCTACAGGCTGTCCCCACTCACTTTGTCTGTTTCTGTCTCTCTCTGCATAGTGAATGGGAGCTACGGCCACTGCACTCCAGGCTCGGAGAAGAGTCTGCTGGATCTGGACCTTGCCGAGGGCCCTGGCCCCACCTGCCGCCAGGGCCTGTTCCTCCCTGCAGGAAGCCCGCCACCCCGGGGCCACCCCCTTGCCTGCGAGAGGCTGCTGCATTTCCCCCACCCCAGCAGGTACGTGCTCCAGCCCCACGCATCAGCTGCCTTCTGTAGACGGTCCCTAGGCCTAGGTCCCTAGGGTTTCCTAGGTTTTACCTGGCTCATGGACACACAGGGAAACTGAGGCATGGGAGGGCTGGAGACCAGCTGGAGCCCGTGAGGCATGTGGACAGCTGCCTGGTCTAGGCTCCACACCTCGCCACTGCACCGCCTTGTGAGACGCAGGAATGCTCTTACTGAGGTGGGTTTCCCCATTGCAGAAGCTGAGCTGACTGTTAACCATTTCAGAAGAATAAGATTCAGAGGATGATAGAGAAGCTGGGGAGGGAGACCCCAGCTCAGGGTTCATGCACACTGTAGTGTCCAACCCTGGACTGTTCCTAGAGCGGAGAGGAGTTCCTCCATCTAGACGTCTCCTGCCCCAGGAAGCCACTGCCCCATAGAACTCTGCCAGGTAACCATCATTCAGTGCTGGCACGTTCCCAGTGATGTGCACCTCTGAACAGATATTCCATCAGATTGCATATTGGACTGAACTCTGCCTCCTGAGACTTCTCCAAGGGTCCCAACCGCGTTGCTATGCCCTCTAGTTTGCTGACAGGCAGAGACCAACCCCAGACAGGCCTCTGCACCCACCCACTCAGCCCCTTGGCCCTCATCCACTGCCTGGGGCTGCTCTCCTGGGGCCTGTCTCACTGATCAGAAAGTCTAAAACTGGCCCACTTGCCTGTTTATAGCTGGTTCCTTCACCAATCATTTATCAAGCCCCAGTTCTGTCCCAGGCATCATGGTTCATGCTGGGGGTGGGGGTGCCCTGGTGAAGGAAGTAAAGGTCTCCCCAACAGAGTTTACTCTTCAGTGAGAGCTCCATGATGGGAGAGAGTCCTAGTTAGCAGGGGGCTTATTTTTCCCACATGGAACTATTTTCTTTGAGACTATAGGCTCTCTGTGGCTTTCTTTGATATCAGTGAGACTTCTAATTTACATGAATGTATTAATCTGCTTGTGTAACTCAGTGAAGCTATGGACCATGTGTGCAGAGCCACTCAAGATGGATGGGTAATAGTGAAGAGTTCTGACACAGCGTGATCCACTGGAGGAGGGAATGGCAAACCACTCCAGTATTCTTGCTGCGAGAACCCCATGAACAGTATGAAAAGGCAAAAGATACGACATGAGAAGATGAGCCACCCCCACCCACCTCAGGTCACAAGTTCTCCAACATGCTACTGGGGAAGAGTGGAGGGCAATTAATGATAGCTCCAGAAAGAATGAAGCGGCTGGGCCACAGTGGAAATGCTGCTCAGCAGGGGATGTGTCTAGTAGTGAAAGTGAAGTCTGATGCTGTAAGAACAATACTGTGCAGGAAACTGGAATGTTACATCCATGAATCATGGTAAACTGAACGGAGCCAAGCAGGAGGTGGCAGGAGTGAACACTGGTATCTTGGGATTTAGTGAACTAAAATGGATGACAATGGACAAATTTAATTCAGATGACCATTACATCTACTACTGTGGGTAAGAATTCCTTAGAAGAAGTGGAGTACCCCTCCTAGACAACAAAAGAGTCCAAAATGCAGTACTTGGGTGCGATCTCAAAAATGACAGAATGATCTTGTTTTGTTTCCAAGGCAAACCATTCGACATCACAGTAATACAAGTCCATGCCCTAATCACTAATGCCGAAAAAGCTGAAATTGACTGGCCCTGTGAAGACCTACAAGACCTTCTAGAACTGACACCAAGAAAAGATAACCTTTTCATTGTAGGGTATTAGAATGCAAAAGTAGGAAGTCAAGAGATGCTTGTGGTAACAGGCAAGTTTGACCTTGGAATAAAAAACAACACAGGCAAAGGCTAACAGAGTTTTGTCAAGAGAACACACTGGTCATAGCAAACACTTTCTTCCAACAACACGTGAGAGAGCTCTGCACATGGACATCACCAGATGGTGAGCACTGAAATTAGATTGATTATATTCTTTGCAGCTGAAGATGGAGAAGCTCTATACAGTCTGCACAAGACCTGGAACTGACTGTGGCTCGGATCATGAGCTCCTTATCACAAAATGCAGGCTTAAATAAAAGAAAGTAGGGAAAACACTGTACTACTCAGGTATGACCTAAATCATATCCCTTATGATTATACAGTGGAGATGATGGATAGATTTGAAGGATTAGTCTGGTAGACAGGGTGCCGGAAGAACTATGGACGGAGGTCTATAACATTGCACAGGAGGCAGTGGCCAGAACCATCCCAAAGAAAAAGAAAAGCAAGAGGGCAGAGTGGTTGTTTGAGAGGCTTTACAAATAGCTGAGAAAAGAAGAGAAGTAAAGGCAAGGGAGAAAAAGAAAGATATATTCAATATTCAACTAAATACAGAGTCCAGAGAATAGCAGGGAGAGATAAGAAAGCCTTCTTAACTGAACAATGCAAAGAAACAGAAGAAAACAATAGAATGGGTAAGACTAGAGAGCTCTTCAAGAAAATTGGAGATACCAAGGAAACATTTCATGCAAAGATGGGCACAAGAAAAGGACAGGAACAGTAAGGATGTACTAGAAGTAGAAGAGGTTAAGAAGAGGTGGCAAGAATACACAGAAAAACTGGACAAAAAAGGTCTTAATGACCCAGATAACCACAATGATGTGGTCACTCACCTATAGCCAGACATCCTGGAGTGTGAAGTCAAGTAGGCCTTAGGAAGCATTACTACGAACAAAGCTAGTGGAGGTGATGAAATTCCAGTTGAGTTATTTAAAACTCTAAGGGATGATCCTGTTAAAGTGCTTCAGTCAGTATGCCAGCAAATTTGGAAAACTCAGCAGTGGTCACAGGATAAAGCAAAGGTCAGTTCTCATTCCAACCCCAAAGAAAGGCAATGCCCAAGAACGTTTGAACTACCACACAGTTGCATTCATTTCACATGCTAGCAAGATAATGCTCAAAATCCTTCAAGCTAGGCTTTAGCAGTACATGAACCGAGAAATTCCAGATGTACAAGCTGGGTTTAGAAAAGGCACAAGAACCAGAGATCAAATTGCCAGCATTTGTTGGATCATAGAGGAAACAAGGGAATTCTAGAAAAACATCCACTTCTGTTTTGTTGACTATGCAAAAGCCTTTAACTGTGTGGATCACAACAAACTGTGGAAAATTCTTAGAGAAGGGAATACCATAAAGCCTTACCTGTCTCCTGAGAAACCTGTATACAGGTCAAGAAGCAACAGTTAGAATTGGACATAGAACAACAGACTAGTTCAAAGTTGAGAAAGAAGTACAGCAAGGCTGTGTATTGTCATCCTGCTTGTTTAAGCACAAACTGGAATCAAGATTACTGTGAGAAATATCAACAACCTCAGATATGCAGATGACACTACCCAAATGTCAGAAAGTGAAGAGGAACTAAAGAGCCTCTTGATGAAAGTGACAGAGAGTGAAAAAGCTGATTTAAAGCTCAACATTCATAAAACTAAGGTCATGGCATCGAGTCCTATCACTTCATGGCAAATAGATGGGAAAAAGTGGAAGCAGTGACAGATTTTATTTTCTTGGGTTTCAAAATCACTGCAGACAGTGACTGCAGCCATGAAATTAGAAGACACTTGCTCCTTGGAAGGAAAGCTATGATAAACCTAGACAGCGTATTAAAAAGCAGAGACATCACTTTGCTCACAAAGGTCCATATTGTCAAAGCTATGGTTTTTCCAGTAGTTAGGTACAGATGTGAGAGTTGGACCATAAAGATGGCTGAGCGCTGAAGAACCGATGCTTTTGAACTGTGGTGCTGGTGAAGACTCATGAGAGTCCATTGGACTGCAAGGGAATCAAATCAGTCAATTCTAAAGGAAATCAGTCCTGAATATTCATTGGAAGGACTGATGCTGAAGCTGAAGCTCCAGTATTTCCCACCCAATGAGAAGAGCTGACTCATTGGAAAAGACCTTGATGCTGGCAAAGGTTGAAGGCAAGAGGAGACGCAGGCAACAGGATGAAATGGTTGGATGGCATCGCTGACTCAATGGACATGTGTTTGAGCAAACTCTGGGGGATGGTGAGGGATAGCGAAGCTTGGTGTGCTGCAGGTCATGGGGTTACAAAGGGTTGAACATGAACGGAACAACAACAACAGTTAATCTGCTTGGGCTGCCATAACAAAGCCCTTCAGATTGGGTGGCTCAAAGAACAGACATTTATTTCCTCAGTTCTGGAGGTCCAGGATCAAGGTGTCTGCAGGTTTGGTCTCTGCTGAGGCCTCTCTCCTGGGCTCGCAGATGGCCACCTTTTTACTCCCCTGTGTCCTCACAGGGTCTTTTCTTGGTGTGTGCACCTCTGGTGTCTTGTCTTATTCTTACAAGGACTCCAGTCCTATTGGATCAGGGCCTTGCCCTATTTCCACATTTAACCTTAATTATCTCCCTGAAGGCCCTACCTCCAAATCCAGTCTCACTGGGGGTTAGGACTTCAAATTATGAATTTTAAAGGGATGCATTTAAGTACATGACGAGGAGTAAGCAAGCATCTTTTAGACTTTGATCTGTGCATTGTTTGGCGACAGTCAAATGCATTTATCTGCTTGATTGTTCACTGAGGCTCCGCTGGCAGCATCTAGTTTGCTCAGTGAAATTCCTTCTATCTTACGGAGGAAGCTATGCTAGTCAAAGCTTAGGAAGTAGAAAAAAATTTTTTTTTTTTGTAGAGATGATCAGAAACATCATTTGTTATTTTGGATGTCATTTGTCAGAGCACAGCAGAGTCTGTACCCAGGACCCTATACCAGCATCAGTCTGAGTCGCCACCACTTCTGCTGCTGTTCTGGCTCTTCCAAACTTCCTCATTTTCCTGAAGAAAAAGAGCCCCCAGCCCCCATCCCACACCCAGTTGGATCCTGTGCCTTCTCCCTCCCACTGGATTGCCTTGTGTCTTGGGGTCTCTCTGTTCATGCTGCTCCCTCTGATTCAAACAGATCAGATTCAAATTCCTGCTCTCACTGCCTGCCTCTGAGGGCTGGGCACCTTGCTTCATTCCTAAGTCAAATAGATGGTAGTGTCTCCCTTGAAGAATTTGGCCATGCCTTCAGCAGATACGTGCATCGTTGTATCGTTGGGATTCATGAGATGGCCCCTGGGAAAGCGGCTGGAGTTGTTCCTTCTTTCTAGGGCCCTGTGCTCACAGTTTCTAGAGATTGCGATGGGAATTGCCTGGGGTGACAGGGCTCAGCAGCAGAGCAGGGCCAGAACCACTGCCTAGCCTCATAGGGACAACGAGGGCAAGGAGAGGGGCTGCCTTAGCTGGCATTCAGAGCCAGGAGACCCTGGGGCCTGAGCTGACCCTTCCCTGCCTGATGCCATTCAAGGTTTTGCTGTTGATTATTCAGGTAACTCGCTTCCCTAGTTGCTCAGTGGTAAAGAATCTACCTGCAGTGCAGGAGATGTGGGTTCAATCCCTGGGTTGGGACGATCCCCTGGAGGAGGGCATGGCAAGCCACTCCACTATTCTTGCCTGGAGAATCCCATGGACAGAGGAGCCTGGTGGGCCATAGTCCATGGGGTCACAAAAGATTCAGGCATGACTTAGCGACTGAACAACAAATTCGGGTAACTCAGTCACAGAACAACACAGCTCTTCTCTTCTCCTAGTGTTGGTTGCTTTAACCTGGCTTTGTTATTTTTAAATTTACTTATTTTTAATTGGAGGGTAGTTGTTTTACAAAGCTGTGTTGGTTTCTGCCATACATCAACATGAATCAGCCATAGGCATACATATGTCCACTCCCTCTTGAACCTCTCTTCCACCTCCCACCCCATCCCACCCTTCTAGGCTGTCACAGAGCACCAGGTTGGGCTCCCTGCATCACACAGCAAATTCCCACTGGCATCTATTTTACACACAGTCTGTTTTTAAAGCGATTGCTCCAAACAGATGCTCATCTGGCTGCCCTTCCCCACCCATGCCCACCTCCGCCAGACCCAGGATCATGACCATGCAAAGAGCACTATTTTTTTTAAGCTCCACAAAGTCATAACTTCAGATAAGATCTTTAAGCTGCTCAGAGCTTTCTGCTGGCAATAGTGAGCCCAGAGTCCCTAGCCCTGTAGATTGGGGGTATGTGTTTGCTCCCTCTGATTCCACTTGGTGACCATGCTCTGGACAGCAGAGTTCCTGAGAAGGAAGAGAGGCCTCTGGTGAGTGAGGCAGAGACTTGTTCAAGTGTAATTGAGAACCGAACAGAAGCGCCCCTTCCACAGCCTCCCATCCAGGGAGCACTTCAGGTTGGGTTCTGCACATGCGAAGGCTACACCCTGGGAGGGACGGGGAGCCTGGGCTCCGGTCCATGCCTGTCTCTGGTTTGCTGCTTGTGGCTTCTGTGAGCGCTCCGCGCTCTTGGTAGCAGTGGTGTTGGAGCCAGTGGTCTCTGAGGGCTCCAGGCTCTGACTTTCCTTCTCTCCTGTCCTGTCTCTGCTCCTCCACCTCAAGGCTGGAGCTGAGGATGCCAGAGCTCCAGGGACCCCAAGAGGGAGGGGATGGGCTGCCAGGCCATGTTGGGAAGCAGACGGACAGGTGATGACCCCACCACCCCGGGCTCCAAAGGAGCCCCAGGAAGATGGCAGTAATAATGGCAGCGCTGGTGGTACCCCTCACCATGCTGCCCTCCCAGAGGGCTGTCACAGCACCTGTCTCCTCCCTTGATCCTGGCAGCCACCCTCCAAGGTAGGGAGGGTTAGTCCTCATTTCACAGGTGAGGAAACTGAGGCTTGGCTGGGGAAAGGTACAAGGGCGTGTGGGGTCAGGCTTTGGGCACGTCAGTAGGCCTCTTAATCTGCCCAGCCAGCTGCTGGGGCTTCTCTGGCCCTGAGTCCAGTGTCACTTTGCTGGGGTCTCCCCCTCTCAGAATTCTCTGATGACCGGCAGGCCCTGACACCTCTTTCTGCATGGGCTTGTCCTGCATTTGGGAGAGGCCCTCTCTAGGAAGGTGTGTACTACCTGTGTGATGATGGCAGCGTCTTGACCAGCCGGGCCCTGCCCATCATCATCCTCACCCTCAGGAGAGCCATTCAACGTCAGGGTGCAGGGAGAGGTCCAGAGCATCTTGCCAAGGTCTGCACAGCGAGGTGTGGCTGAGCCTGGCCCCAGGTCTCAACCTGAGACCTGAGGGTTGGGTGTTCCCTAGTGGTCCTGTGGCTAAGACTCCATGCTCCCAAAATGCAGGAGACCCAGGTTCGATCCCTGGTCAGGAAATTAGATCCTGCGTGCCGCCATGAAGACAGAAGATCCTGCGTGCTGCTATTAAGACTCAGTGCTGCCAAATAAATAAATAAATATCTATATATATATTTTTTAAAGAGATAGAGACCTGAGGGTTAAGAGAAGTTAACCTAGATTTTCCCACTGTCCCACGTGGCCTGCCTTCCCATGGCTTCTCCCCAGAGTGGCATTTCGTGCACTCACTGGCTTGACATTCTGGAACATTCGCCCCGAAGAAAGTTTTCTTCGGTTTTTCCTGGGATGACTCCTCACTGTGACTGTGATTCAAACCCCTACCCACTGATGTTCACAGTGGAAAAAAACAGATTGCTTGGGGCAAAACATCACATTTTTAGAAGTTAAGAATGATTACAAGAATTAAGAGAGATTTAAGGGACAAGTAAGCAGAATTTAAAACAGACTGGACCTGGTGTCTCTCCGTGAACCATTCTCAGCCTTCTTCCTCCAGAACTCACTAGAAGGTCACAGGCAGCGGGACAGGGCAGACCCAGGGAGGCCTCAGAGGCAGGACAGATGGTGCTTGGTCTGGAGAGGGTGGTCTGGATATAATAAAAGGACAAAATGTGCGCCTTACTGGCATCTTCCCCCACACAGTCATGTTTTCAGACCTCCTGCCTCTCTTGAACATCTCCCCAGCCCCCTCCGCTTTTTCTCTCTCCCCTTCTTGCTCCATGCTCTTTCCTGCTCACTGGACCACCAGGCCTCATCTCTCTGCTGCCAGTGTCAGCCTTCCTCCCCTGCTCTGGGCTTCTCCGCCCCCTCCGCCCTCAGGCTCCCGCTGTCCCCGGCCCGGCCCTCCCCACTGTGGAGTGCCCACCCTCTCATGACCCCTCTGCACTGTCTTCCAGGTCCCCCAGGCCCCAGGCCACCTATGTGAATGGTGGCCTCCCAGCCACACAGCACATCAAGCAGGAATCCCTGCCTGACTACCGGGCCATGACGGAAGCTCGCGCACCCCCATCCGCCCACTGCCGGGCCCCGCCGGCCACAGGCCTGCACACAGACCTGGACCTCCTGGGCCGAGGCCTTGCCAACCCCGCACCTTCCTGCTACCTTCTGGGCAGTGAACCCAGCTCGGGCCTGGGACCCCCACCTGAGGCCCACCTCCCGGAGGGGGGCCTGAAGCGCTGCTGCCTCTTGGGGCTGCCCCCCACCTCCTCGGTCTCTGTCTCACCCTGCGCCGCCTCCGACATCACTGCCATCATCCGCTCCTCCCAGACAGCCCTGGTTACCTGTGTCAACGGACTCCGGAGCCCCCCTATGCCGGGAGACACGGGGGGCCCTCCCAAGCGGGCCCGGCCCAGCTCTGCGTCCACCGAGAGCCACGAGGGCACTTTGCGGCTTGAAGCGTGCCGGAAGGCCGGCTTCCTGAAGCAGGAGCCCGCGGACGAGTTCTCAGAGCTCTTCGGACCTCACCAGCAGGGCCTGCCGCCCCCCTACCCCCTGTCTCAGCTGCCGCCTGGCCCGGGCCTTGGGGGTCTGGGGCTGGGCCTGGCGGGCAGGGGGTTGGCTGGGCGGCAGGCGTGCCGTTGGGTGGACTGCTGTGCAGCCTACGAGCAGCAGGAGGAGCTGGTGCGGCACATCGAGAAGAGCCACATAGACCAGCGCAAGGGCGAAGACTTCACCTGCTTCTGGGCAGGCTGCGTGCGTCGCTACAAGCCCTTCAACGCCCGCTACAAGCTGCTCATCCACATGAGGGTGCACTCGGGTGAGAAGCCCAACAAATGCATGGTGAGTTCCCACGGCCTCCGGGTTTGCCCCCACAGTGCTGCACTTAGCTCACTGCCCTGGCAGAGCTCTGCCTGGGGGCCTCCCCTGGCGTCTGGCCAGGGTCCCCTTGCTTGAAGAGGGAAGGACCAGTACTATGGATGTGGCCACCAGTCACAATGGTCAGTGCCCCATTCACTGGGGACCTTGGTGGAGGGCCCCTCGAACTTGCCAGGTACCCTCTTCTCTACCGTCTACGGTCTGGTGTCACACACGCTGTTCAGGTGGTGACACCTGTGATCTGGGGTCAGAGCAGCTCAGCCGGCCTTTCTTACACACAAATGCTCGTGTCCCGTCTGCTGATGACCAGGTGAGTCATGGGGAATATGCTCGCCCCTGGCTCTGGCTCTTCACTAGGGGTCACAGGCTTGATTTTGTCCACAGAGCACTGGGTCCCTACAGGCATCAGGCTTGAGAGCTGTGGGTGCCCAGGGCAGGCTTTGGGGTGAGACCTTTGGTTAGCAGATAAGGCCCTGGATAGCACCTGCAGCATTCTGGCTGAGATGGAGACTAAGGTTTCCAGGGACATGCCTATGCTTGCACACACACATGTGCACACTCACACACACACATACATGCGTGCACGCACACACACACACATTAACTGTAGGCATTGAGGCCTCCAGCCCTTCTGACTGGTCATTTTCACGTGCTGCTCTCACTGTGGTGGAAATCTGTATCAGGAATGTTGTCTTTGTCTCTGATATCTTTAGCCAAGCCACCCCCAAGGTCCCGCCAGCTCATCAGGACAGGTGCCTGCCTGGGAGTGGAAGGGCCGATGGAGGTACCAAGTCCCAGCTCTGTCTTCCCAACTGCTGGGGCCTGGGAAAGGCAGAGGAAGGAAGCCGTGTGCCTGGTCTGTAGGGCCAGTGTCATAGCCAAAGTTGAGTTCTTCCAACACTCGTATGCACTCACTGTCTCTGGGCCCTCGCCTGCCTCATGGAGAACTCAGTCTGGGAAGGGGTGCAGCTGGGGGAGAGGTGGACCTCTCTCTGTTCTTGCTCAAAGTGCTGGGCAGCATTGCAGGGCCAGGGAGGGGGCGAGAAGCATCGGCAACCAGCAGCATAAAGTCCATCTTCCTGGGACCAGCTGTTGGCCCTTGGGGCCCATCTGCTTGTGACTTGGGCACCCACTGGACCAGCTTATATAACTTCAAGGAGGCTATGTCTTGAGGATGAGAAAGAATTCACTCTGTAGACAAGTGAGGGGCAGGGGACAGCCTCTGCCAAATAATGTGGGGTGGTTGGCATGCTGGGGTCATGGGGAGTGGCTGGAATGAGCAGGCTGAGAAGTGGACTGTATTGTGTGTCTTTGGGCTGAGAGTGTGCTGGAGGGAGAGCTGGTGGCCAGGCTGATTCCTGGTGATGCCCCTGTTCATCTGGGGTGTTGTGACACGTGACTTGTAAGAGGGCATGCCCCTGTCTGGAAGGAGTTGTCCAGAGGGCATCACAAGGCGGGGTCCTGGGCCGCACACAGTCCCCGTCTCTCTCGGAGATCCTGCAGTTGACAGCCACTGAGCTGCAGTTCTCCTTCACATCTTCTGTCTGGGGGTGACCTCACTGGTACCTGCAAGGCCCTTGTGGAGGCAGCCTGACCTGAACCCTGGCATGGAGCTTTTCTTGGGCTCCCATGTAGAGTTGATGGGAGGGAGGTGAGTGACAGGAGTCACTCACAGACTCTGAGATGGAGTCTGTATCCACCCAGGGAGGAGAAACCTAAATGGGCTTCATGGGGCAGGTGATGTTCAAGCCATGTCTATATTTACCTGGGGTTGCCAAGGGCTTTTGCAGATGAAGAAGTGGAAGTTCAGTAGGGCCCAGCGGGCCTTCCACCTGCTACTGTGAGAACACTTCATCTTACCTCTTAGGGGTTTAGGATTATGGTAGTAAGACCTGCAAGCCCAGCCCCTGAGTGCTGACTGTGTGCAGGGGCTATTCTAAGCCTGTGGTCTCATGCTCCCTATGGTCCTCACAACAACATTATGGGGCAGATACTATTTTTCCCCATTTTAAAGATGAGGCAACTGAGGCTCAGAGAGATTGTATAATTTGCCCCAGGTCCCACAGTTAGAGACAAACCATAATGACAACAATAATAGAGGCTAATAATCTTGCTAGTAATACTAATAACAATGATGAAGATAACTTGCCCCCTTCTGGCTCCGCTGGTAAAGAATCCACCTACAATGAGGGAGACCTGGGTTCGATCCCTGGGTTGGTAAGATCCCCTGGAGAAGGGAAAGGCTACCCACTCCAGTCTGCCCTCTGATGCCCTTTCGCAACACCTACCATCTTACTTGGGTTTCTCTTACCTTGGATGTGGGGTATCTCTTTACGGCTGCTCCAGCAAAGTGCAGCCGCTGCTCCTTACCTTGGACGAGGGGTGTCTCCTCACGGCTGCCCCTCCTGACCTTGAACGTGGAGTAGCTCCTCTTGGCCCTCCTGCGCATTGGAAAAGACTCTGATGCTGGGAGGGATTAGGGGCAGGAGGAGAAGGGGATGACAGAGGATGAGATGGCTGGATGGCATCACCGACTCGATGGACATGAGTTTGAGTGAACTCCGGGAGTTGGTGATGGACAGGGAGGCCTGGCGTGCTGCAATTCATGGGGTCGCAAAGAGTCGGACATGACTGAGCGACTGAACCGAACTGAACCCACTCCAGTATTCAGGCCTGGAGAATTCCATGGACTGCAGTGCATGGAGTCAAAGAGTTGGACACCACTGTGACTTTCACTTCACTTTCAAGGTTACACAGCTAGTAACCTTGGGAGTGGAAGTTGAACTCTCATCTTTCTAAACTGTGATGCTCCTGTTTGTGTGCATCTTCCCCTGTTAAACTGATTGTTCTCTGGGGTCCTGGGGCCAGCCCTGCCGGGTGCCATCCTCTGAAGATGGTAGCAGAATCTCTGAGGTCTACTGTGTGTGCTGTGGGCGTGCTGCCTCTTCCAGAGAGACCGGTGCAGTAGGTAACCCAGGGGAAGGGGCGGGCGCTAGTCCGCACCCAGATAAATAAAATCTCCCTTCCCTGTAAAATTATTAATTTCTCATGACAGGCCTCTGCTACCATGTGCTGTAATAGACAAAGGAATTTTGGACGCAGAGCCTCCAGAGAACAGGAAATAGATGAGACACTTTGATTGAAGAGTAAATGGCCCACTAAAATAGCAGTTAATCCTTTTATTATCTTTCCAGCAGCCGTTTGCACAGTTCTTTCATGAGGTAAGCCTTCCCCGCCCAGTCCAACTGTAACACTCCCGTGCTCGTCCTTGCAGCTGGTTCACATTTATCCTGCGGAGCCTCTGCTCCCACACCAGGTGGGCCTGGAGGAGCCCTCTGCCTAGGCCGTTCGTCCTCAGGCCCGGCCAGGGACCAGGACTCGCCTCGCTGTGCACCCTCCTTCCACGGGCGCACCCCCCCCCCTCCCCCTGCCCTCTCCGCGGCCCATCCGCGCTGTCCAGAGGAAGCGCCCTAATCTCTTTGCAATATCCTGTTATGTTTCTTATGTTGTCGGAGTGTCTTAGCCTTATTAAATTTGGGGTTTCATCTGCGTTACGATAGCAAGGTTACGTCCAACCCAAATACTGACGCGACGCCTCCGAGACGTTAACTTTGAAAAGATTAATTTCTTGCTTTCTTAGATTGGCTCTCCCAGACAGTTGGAATTCTGATTGTCTGAGACTGCAGAAATTAGCAGACTATGAGTTTGCTTTTTTCCACGTTGAGAAAAAGACAGGCAGAAGTGAAGGAGGACAATCTCTCATAACCTTAGGTTTTGATGACAATTCCTGACTTTTGTGAAGAGCTTGACCAAAGCTGTGAGCACGGCATGGAAGGTGTGAAAGGCAGGTGAAAGCACAAATCTAGAGTCACACTGACCTGGGGCCCTGCCGCTTACCGGCTGTGTGACCTCAGGCAGGTGACTTAACCTCTCTGAATTGTCCTCCTCGTCCTTGGTCGCTCAGTCGTGTCTGACTCTTTGTGGCCCCATGGGTCTGCAGCCTGCCAGGGTCCTCTGTCCATGGAATTGTCCAGGCAAGAGTACTAGAGTGGGGTGCCATGCCTTCCTCCAGGGGATCTTCCAAGTGCAGGGATTGGACCTGTGTCTGCTGCACCGGCAGGCAGGTTTTTAACTACCAGTGCCACCTGGGAAGCCCTCCAGTCTCTGAATCGTACTCAGTTGTAAAATGGAGTGATAATATTACCTACCTTTTAGGGCTGTTGCTATTAGGATTGAAAGAGATAACATAGGGAAGTGCTTGCTGCTGCTGCTGCTAAGTCGCTTCAGTCGTGTCCAACCCCATAGATGGCAGCCTACCAGGCTCCTCGTCCCTGGGATTCTCCAGGCAAGAGTACTGGAGTGGGGTGCCATTGCCTTCTCCAGGGAAGTGCTTAGTTAATTCTTAGCTTCCTCGGGCATACTCTTCACACTGATCATCTGAAGAGATTCATACAGTAGCCCTAGGAATTAGGACGGGGTCGTTGATGGCTATTTTACCAATGAGGAACCTGAGACTCAAAAGAGCCAGGCAGGAGTGGAGCCCGGCCTGGAGGTTGGCTGAACACTGCAGCCTCCACTGTTGTGGGGTGGGCAGGAGTGTCACACGTGCTGATGGCCTTGTGGGCAGGTGTCTGCCAGGGACGCACGGCCTCTGCTCCGTGCCAGATGGCTATTCAGGGTGACTGGAGTTAGAACAGGGAGCCGGGGCAGGGCCACAGGGAGGAGGTGCTGGTCCCTGCTCTCCCAGTCCTGATGCACGGCTGAAGCCTCAGGTCTGGACTTACATCCTGCCTGGGTTCCTCTGGCAGCTGCAGCTGCACTGACCATTGGTCCCTTGCCCCCTCCAGACGGTCCTAAATGTTGTCGGACTGGGACCAGGGATATACATGAGAAAGAGGCTTGACTGGGGGTCTGGGATCATATCTCATAGGAAGTCCGGAGGAAGGAGAGACCTAGCTTATTCTGAGACAAGCTATGTCCAGCTATGGATTACCTTGCCCTAGCTAAGGTAATGTCAGTTCGAAGACTCAATGTATCTGCTCTGTATCACCTGGTGCAGCTGCCTGGACCATTCCATAGGCTGCCACCTTTGCCCAGACTCTCCCTTCAGCAGAGTAGAATCCTCAGTGCTGCTCATATCACAGCGTGTGGGGTCCCGAGCATCTGTCCCCGCCCCCCAATGTGCTGAGACCAGCCCAGTGAGGGGCCACATTCCTGGCCAGCTGACAGCCCTGACTCATCTCAGCATCTCCGGCTCATCCCAGGGAATTATCCAGGAGTTTGAAATGACTGAGCAGGCAGCTTTACCAGTCCATCCTCATCATGTAGGAAGAGGGCATGGGGAAGACAGGCCCTGAGAGAGTGGGGATCCAGGATCGCACAGCAGATGGGGCAACTTCAGTGGGCAGGGGGCTTCCTGGTGCGACTGGTCACCAAAAGTTGGAAAAGTGACCTTCCAATGAAGGAAGAATTCACCCCCTGAAGCACTTGCTTTGCCGGAGGGACACCTCTCCTGTGTGCCAGGAGTCAGGGGTCTAGAGATGAAGGTGATGCGACACTTCTAGCGCCAGGGAAAGGATTCTGCCCTTTAATCCTGTGGTCTTAACTACTGGACGAGGGAGGGTGGGAGAAGAGCCAGGAGCTGCAGTTTTCAGCCTGGCTGCTTGTCGGAGTCGGTCAAGACAGGATAGGAACATTATTGAAATACTCACTGGGTAATTTTCAGTACTTAGGGCTTCCATACATGTGTGGTCTCAGCCCTCAGAACATTCCTGGAGACTGGAATTATCCCCATTTTACAAATGGGGAAAGGCTAGTCCAGTTCATGCCCAAGTTCAGGTCTCAGGTGTATCATGGGGTCATTTTGAACCCAAGTCTCAACCTGACTCCAGAGGCTGTGCACTAGCCATGACCCCGAGCCATTTCCCAAGCAGAGAATTGTCATCTGTTTACACATGTTGGGAAAACATCCAGATCTGAAACTCACTCAGCAAGCTGATACCGAGTGCTTCCCATGTGCCAGGCCCTCGTGGGCAGTGGGTTTACAGAAGAGAATCAGAGTCAACCTGGCCCCGTGGAGCCCTGATGGAGCAGGGAAGCAGGTAGGCACCTGTGTTTAACTAGTTTTCCCAAGCCACTGGCGCATCATCTTAAGAGCCTGCAGGTCCCTGCCCTGCCGACGTGATGGGTCTTTTGTTCTGTATTAGAGAACACTCCTGGGATGAAGAATAAGACCATTTCACCATGTTAAAAATCATTGTCACCTGAAAACAGTCTCCCTTTCTGGAGGCTGTGCTTTCTGGCGAGATTAAAAGACTGTAAAATTGAGCATGGTTTAATAACCTTTGCCCTGGAGGAGCCTGCTGTACATGAGTCCATAGAGGCCAAGCTGGTCCAGCCAGGTCTGGTCACCAAACCCACCCACTTTGGAAATGGGCCTGAGCCTTGCCTCGTTCTGATGGTGGGGAGCGAGAGGGTCTGGGTAGGAAAACCTTCTGAGCAAATGCAGTCCTTAAGTTAGCACTGTGCGCTTGTTAAGCACCCTTACTGAGGTCCGTCCTCTGGGCCTTGGCTTTTGCTGATACCTCTGTATGGGGTACTTTTTCCAGCCTGTGCGTGTGTGACTAAGTTACTTCAGTCATGTCCGACTCTTTGCCACCTTGTGGACTGTAGCCCGCTAGGCTTCTCTGTCCTTGGGAGTCTCTAGGCAAGAATACTGGAGTGGGTTGCCATGCCCTCCTTCAGGGGATCATCCCAACCCAGGGATCTAACTCATATCTCTTATGTCTCCTGCATTGGCAGGCAGTTTCTTTACCACTAGTGCCACCTAGGAAGCCCAGCAAACTCCTAACCATCCTGCACAACCCAGTCCAGTGTCCTCTCCTCAGCTCCCCCTCTCTGTGCCTCCTGTTCTCCCACCATGTGTTCCCCCATTTATAACAGTGCTCCTGGTGTGAATGTCTTGGAGACCACATGCTGTTTGGCACCTGGCCTGGCCTTGGAGGCAGAGATGCTGAGCCTGTTCCCAAGGCTTTGCTGGGGTGGTCATCTGACCTCTGTGCTCCGAAGCTGTGTGAAGTTGCCTGGACACTGTCCTCCAGAGCAGTTTCCTATAAAGTTGCAAGATTGGAGGGACCTTAAAGATGGTCACAGCCACCCCCTATCTGATGCTTGAAATTTCCCTGTAGGAAAGCCTTAATTTTAAACCTGGCCAGCCTGTGATTGTGTGCAATTAACTTGACTCTTGTGAGCCTGTTTTCTTACCTGTAAAGTGGAGAGAATATGACTGTTCTGAGGCTTCGATGAGGGACTATACATGAGATGCTTGTGCGGTGCCTGGCACACAGTAAGCACACAGCACACGTGATCTGACTGCTCTGGGCGGTTTGCATTAGGATACGAAAAGAGGGAGGGTCTAAAATGCACAGCGGTCAAGCAGTCCTGAGTGTCCCCAGAGGAACAGAGACTGTCATAACTTTCAGCTCAGGCATGGATGTGGCCTTGGATGGCTCACTTGGCTATGCTGAGCCTCAGTTTCCTGATCTGTGAAATGGGATTAATGCCTAGCATTCTGTATTTCTTGGGGCTCAGCAGATGCTCCTGCCCTTTCCCTTCTTGAAGTCAAGGTTCCAGCTCCACAGATCTTGGCTTACACTGGATGCCTTCCTCTCTTCCCCAGTTCATAAAACTCAAACTCAGGGGCCTTTGTAAGGAGAGGCTTTCTGGAAATTTTAGCCTTGGGAACAACTCAGAGCCCTGAGGGCTCCCACTCATCACTGTTTAGAGGGGGAAACTGAGGCGCCACAGATGGAAAAGACTTGCCTGGAAAAGAGAGGAAGGAGGCTCATCCCCGCTCTGCTGCTTACTGACTGTGCAAACTTGGACCGGTCACTTCACTCCTGAGCCTCCACTAATGCATCTATAAAATGGGGCTTATGATGCTCACCCAGAAGAGTCTCTGAGGGGTGGAGGCTTGTGCTTCGAAAACTGCAGAGGGCCCTGCAGAGGGTATCAAGTTGAGTCCCCAACTCCCAGTCCAGTGCTCCTGCCCACAGCCAGGCCCGGAGTACACAGTCACCCTCATAGGCCTGTCCCTTCCAGCTAGGTTTTCCAACAGGCACAGAACCCACTAGCCACCTGCTTCCCAGATGCAGTGCCTGGCCTTTGGGCCTCTGTGTGCAGCTCTTCTGCCCCCTCCTCCTCTGCTGCACAGCCCCCCATGCCCACCCCTCTCCCTTCCACATCTGTCCCCACCCCTGCTACTCCCATGCACTCCCCCATCCCCAGCCCTACCTCATCTCCATCCCTGACTCCCCGCCCCCCATCTTATTTAAAGTCTGAGTCAGGAATTGGTGAGTCAGGGAGGACCAATGACTAAACACGGAGGATAACTTTTGGGGTTCAGATCCCCACTCTGCCCCTTAACCAACAGTGAGACCTCAAACAAGTCACGTGGCCTCTCTGAGCCTCAGTTTCCTGTCTGTGTAAAAGGGAGAGTGTTGTGAGAATTAAATGAGATCATGTGTATGGAGCACTTACCTCATGCCTCCTGGCAAAATACTCCATGCTTCATGCTTGAGAACAGGAGCGCTTGTTATTTTTTTTTTGAGTCATCAAACCCGAGCTCTCAGAGAGATGAGAATTCCTGGGAGCACCAGACTGGAGGGTACAGGAACACTGGCCAAGTTTTGTGAAGTCAGCACTGCTTTATGGAATATGAAAAAAATTAAGAGTACAAAAACACAGCCCTCTGAATTGAATTTAAAATAATAAAAAGAGAAAAAGCTTTTGAATTTAATGTAAGTGGAATTGAAATGATTCTCTTATTGGCATGAGAAAGTCAGATAAAATCAACAGTGACTTGAAGAAAGTGTCCAGAACTTGTTTTCTAAGAGGGACATCCTGGAAATGGTAAACTTCATGATTGAGCATTAATAGGCTCTGTCTCCGCTGACGGCAGATGGGTTATCTGAGCCGACCTCCTGCGCCTCACTTGGCCTGCTACAGTGACGGATCTCATCTGTTATGTGAGTGATGGGCCACAGCAGCCTTCTGTAGCCCCAGTCACCTCCACGACCCAGGACACTCAGCTTCCCTATTTTCCTCTGTGGGGAGAGTGCCTTAGGCTCAGCTGTGCTGTCTCTCCCCCCGCCACCCCGCTGCCCCACACCACTGCTAGCTCCTCAACACAGTTTTATTGATGCTCTTACTGCACCAGGGCTTCCCTTGTGGCTCAGCTGGTAAAGAATCCGCCTGCAATGCATACGACCTGGGTTCAATCCTTGGGTTGGGAAGATCCCCTGGAGAAGGGAAAGGCTACCCACTCCAGTATTCTGGTCTGGAGAATGCCATGGACTGTATAGTCCATGGGGTCGCAAAGAGTCAGGCATGACTGAGCGGCTTTCAGTTTATGGTGCCAGGTTAGATGCTAGGAGCAGGGGGTGCAGCATCGAATGAGGAATGGTCCAGTGCTGAGTGCATTAACCAAATGCTGCAGAGACACAGAGGAGGGAGAAGTCATCCCCCAGGAGGTCATGAGAGCTGGGCTTTGGAGGGAGAGTAGGGGCTTCCCAGATGCAGATCATGAGGGAAGGCATTTCACGGAAAGGGAGCAGCCACACAAAAGATGTGACGGTCTTGACCCTTGGGGGGAACATAGGTAGCCTCTGGTATTCTGTGCATGGGGGCTGGGAGCAGAAATGGTAGTTGAAGTTGGCCCTTAAAGGACCTTGAAGTCCAGTATGAAGAGCTTGGACTCTACCCTGAGTGGTGGGAGGGTGCTGAGCAGGAGAGTGACACAATCAGCGTTGACATTTAGAATGTTGGTTGTGTTGCGGGAGCATCTGACGGGGAACAGCAGTAGGCAGATGAGGACAGGGAGGCCCAGGAAGGAGCATTCTTCCCTGGGTCCGCTAGAGCAGAGAGTGGAGCCTGGCTGCCAGTCAAGGCCTGGGCACCATGGGCCAGCCCAGCTCAGCTCAGCTCAGCGAGCCGGGCACAGTGTCTGTACCTGATTGGGTACCAGAGCTCAGTCCTCCTTTGGAAACAGCATCCAGCACATTTACCAGTGGGAAATGGGAAAGGCATTTCCCATAATGTGGCTCCGTAAAGTTTGCACAACTGTTCTTTGTTTTCCATCCATCCCCACAATAAATCTTCCTCCACTGCCAGGATTTGGGCCTCTGGGTCTGTAAGTGATTACCGTGCTGACTTGTGCAGCACTGCCTCCTCAAGATGCATTCTTCTGACGTGGGTAATGATAAAATGAGAGCCCATCACTGAGACTTACGGCCTTGCGAGTGGCAGTTTCCAAATGGCTGGGAGGTGGCCGCCTGCTCTGGCCTCTTCCACGTACCCCCACTGCCCCAGCCTCCCTTGATAATCAGCCATGTTGGGGACATAGAGCAGAGAGCTCTATGAGATCACGGGAGTCCTGGGCTGTGCATTTCTTAGAGATGGTGGTCTCTGCTGTCATGGAGGAGAGCAAGTACCAGTGTGTGTTCAGCTGATGGACCATCCACCATCCTCTCTGTTGGACTGAGACAGAAAACATAGGTTTTTCAAGCTAAAATGAACATTTGCAGCTTCCAGAGCATGACCAGGCCCTGGGGTGAAGTTTGGATAGATAGCTCCTGTGCTCAAGGAATGCTTAGGGCAGTGGCAGGACCCTTCTGTTATAATGGCCTCATTGAAATCCACAGCGGGGAAGCTTCCTGGCCAGGTGTCACATCTGGGACCCACCTCCTGTCCCTGGTTCCATGCTCCATCATCTTCCCACTGCCCACACTTGCCTTCTGCACCACAATTGAATCACAAAATATGATGAACCCCTTGTTTGAGGAGATAGTTTGGCCTCTGGGGTCCTTTCTGACCAAGTTTAGTTGCCAATGAACGTGATAGCAGTTGGAAGACAAGGGAGTTTGGCCCCAGGAAGAGTCACCTGTGCCTCCAGTACTTTCCCAAGATTTCAGTCCTACTCCCTGCTCCCATTTCTTCTCCCCAGGCATCCAGGGCAGGAGGAGGTGGCCTCGTGGAGGCCACAAGTCTGAATGCTTCTTGCTGTGTGCTGGTTCGTACTTTTGCTATTTGCTGATATGAAACTGAGGCCTGTAGAGAGGGTTTGGCTCATGGAAAATCACAGAGCAAAGGAACCAAAGCTCCACTCCCTGCTTCCCAGTGCAGTGTCTGTTGAGTACCTACTATGCGCCAGGCCCCTTGTTGAAAGTTGCTTTGTGTTGCCTCTGTCTGTACCACCACTGCCTCCCAAGATTCTGGAGAAGGCCAGTTGGGTTGTGTTTGCACTGAGGGAGAACCCCCCGGGGCCTCTCCTCTGATGCTCTTCCCAGGCCCTGCAGCGCTTTTTGACAGAGGAGGACTCAAGCCTCATGGTGGCAGATGGCCCACTGGAGGTCACACAGAGGAGATGGCTGGCAGCTTGTGCAGTCCACATGGGTCAGAATCACTTTCCCTCCTGGCAGGATCCAGTTCAGGCAGCCCTGCCCAGCAGGCTCCAGGGAGGCTGCAACCAGTGGTGGGTTTCAGATATCACAGCTCCTTACATGCATTAAAAAAGCATGATGGTTGATTGCTGTGGGTGTTGGTCCCAGAGGAAGACTGGCTTGTGCAAATGCCCACCTAGGTGGGCACCAACACGAGTCTGCAGCTCCTCTGCCCACCCCAACCCCTTATCTTCTTCATGCACATGTAACTAACCACCTGGCCTTGGGACTGTTTTTTCACACGTGTGACAAGGACTTTGATCGGTTCCAAGCCTTTAGGTTTCCTGATCCCAGCTCCATCAGTCTGGGTGAGACAGCGTGGGCCTGGGGTGCAGAGCTTGGTTCCCTCCCCGGCTTTGCATCAGTCTTGTGGCTCTGGAGGAGCCACCAGACCCTCTGGGACTCTGTTTTGTCATCAGTAAGATGGAAGGTTTGGGTCCAGGATTGCTAAGATCCTTTGAGCCTAGTTACCTTTCAGCATTCCTGGCCAGGCCCTCAGGAAGAGGAAGGAAGTGGAGGGCAAGAAAGGGGTAGGTGTGGCCCCTATGAGCTGTCCAACCTCAGTCGCTTCCACGTGCTCTGCTCCGGCCGCAGGGGTTCCCAGCTGGTCCTCACACCTGCCAAGTTCATAACCACTTCCGGCTCTGTGTGGCTCTTCACTCCCTCAGGGATTCTCTTGTTCCAGCCCTGCCTCCCTTTCACTCAGGCCCGTGGAAGCTTTCATTGAAGTCCAGGTCACCTCTTCCAGGAGGCCTTCCCTGACCACCAGTCTAATGTAATATCTTCAGTCATTCTCTGCCCCTCATACTATCCAACATTATGTGTTTGTCTCTGACCTGTTCCCTCCACTTCATTGTAAGCTCCACAAAGTCCACATCTTTTTATGTTTTGTTCTCTGTTGCGTTTCCAAGGCGTCGAACCATAGGTGATGGACAGCTATTTGCTGAATGAATGGGATTGAGTGCAAAGGCAGAGGGTGTAACTCAGTGGGACAGAAGTGATGGAGCATTCTGGGAAGGGCCTAGGCTGAGAGCCAGGAGCCTTGTCCTGTAGAATGAGTGTTTTTGCAACAAACTCACAGGGTCGTGGTGAGGATTGCATAGGTCGCTGTCAAAGGGGCATTTCTGGGTTAGGCTGGATGGGTAGTGTGCCCAGAGAGCCCAGCACAGCACCCGGTGCGTGGATGGTGCTCAGCACGTGTTAGTTCCCTCCTCCCACCCCATCCCTGCCCTGATTTCCTTCGCTCCTTAATCTGCAATATCAGGATAAAGGGAAGTCTGTACCCCAAGTTATCCACCTCATGGAGTATCAGAGCCAGACAGGGGCTTAGAAACCATCTGACTCAATCCTGTCTGTGGATTTGGAAACTGAGGCCTAAAGAGGAAGAGTTCTTGTCCTCATTCCTGCATGGTTTCTGGGGCTTGGAGAGAAATTTACTATCAAGCCCTTCACAGAGTAGAAGCTCTGCAGTTAGCTGCTGCTGCTGCAGCTGTTTATCATTAATTCAGTCTCCACAGATCTTGTTTTTATGACCACGGGGCCAAAGATGGAGCAAGAGTACACGTTTGCATTAATTGACAACAAAAGGAGTATTACAGCCAAGAATACAACAGAGGAAATGATTAAACTACCCCAAAGCAGCTACTTTAAAGTGTGAAGAAGGAGGAAAAGTGGCATTTTTAAGGAATGTGCTGTCCTCCAGAAAGCAGGTTAAGCCCTTTGTTTTCTCGGTGAATTTTTTGATGTTGGCATTACTGTCCCATTTTATGGATGAGGATACTGAGGCTCAGAGATGTTAAGTGCTGGGAATCCAACACCCAGCCAACCACTGCTCCAGGATATCCTCTGTATCAGTTTTTTTCTGTAATCGAGCATGAATGATCATTCTCAGTTTTCAGTGATCTCAGCCCAAAGAATGCCTGCCATCTTAATTAGTGACTTCGACTCCCCAAGAGCAATCCCACATAATCTGGACTTTTCTTGGATCCTTCCACTTAACCTACACTGGTTGAAGGATGGGGTTTGCTGTATCAAGAATCAGCATCACAAGCCCAAGGCATCCTTGGGCCCCCCCCTTCCCTGGCTTCTTATGTAGGGAGACAGTGACCTCACAGGTTAGGAGAGGTGTGTGGAGGGTCAGAGGAAGGGAGGGGTTCGGGGCTAGCTGTCTGGGCCTCTAGTCCTGGGGACAGGAGAGAGAACCGGGTCAGGATGGAGTCCTCTGTGGCCGTGACTGTGTGCACAGGGCAGGGGAGAGAATGTGGGGAGGTCCCACAGCCAGTGAGAGTTGTGGAGTTGGGATTCTGATCCAGGGAAGCAGAAGGCATAACCACTCCTCAAGAAGAGCTAGACAGTACCTTCAAGGCTTTTGGAATTCACTTGTGATCCCTTATTCACCATGATGTTGGTTAGGCAAACTGTTTTCTTGTTCTGGTCTCAGTTTCCTTGTCTGTTTAGTTGGAGTGATAATCCTGCCTCATCTGCTGCAAGTGGTTTACCGCCCATCACCCCATATCATCCTCATGAGAACCATTGTCCCATCATCCCAATGAGGACACTGGGACCTGGTGAGGCAGGGTGACCAGCAAAGGGTCACATGGCAGGTCAGCAGTGCTGCCCGGGTCACACACAGGTCAGCAGTGATGCTCAGGGTCACGCACAGGTCAGCGGTGATGTCCAGGGTCACAGGTCCGCAGTGATGCTCAGTGTCACACACAGGTCAGTGGTGATACCCTGGTCACACTCAGGTCAGTAGTGATGCCCAGGGTCACAGGTCAGCAGTGATGCCCAGAGTCACTCAGTGGGTCATTGGTGATGCCCAGAATCACAGGTCAGCAGTGATGCTTAGGGTCACACACAGGTCAGTGGTGATGCCCAGGGTCACTCACTGGGTCAGTGGTGATGCATAGGGTCACAGGTCAGTGCTGACACCCAGGGAACACATCACCTGTTGCCCCTCTCTGAGTTCCACTTCCGCTTATGCTCTGGTGTGATGGTGGTGTCTGTCGGGTCAGTTCTGTTTACCCTGGGAAGCTGGGGGAAGACAAGGTGTGGTCCTGTGGCAAGAGGAAGAGAGGGTCTGCTGCCTGCAGTCAACACCTCTGTCAGGAAGTTTGAGGCTTGTGCCTTTGAAGCGCCAGCCCTTTAATCGTCTTCACAAGCCCAGAAAGGTTTGTCCTGACAACTGGTTGGCAAACTCAGCCCAGGGACCGCCCTGCCCCACAGCCGGGCAGCAGTTTCAGCCTTTCAGGATCTGTCTGAGGTCGTTACTGTGGGTATAAATTAGATTCACCTGGCAAAGCCCACTTCCCACTGGAATCTTCATGAAACTCTCTGTTTGGATCCTGTCAGAGAGGGAAGCATGCAGGAGGCCTAGGTCCCTGGGGAGTCAGCAGGTGGGAAGTCGGAGCTTCCTGGACTCATTGGTGAGATGCATAAAGCAAGCCAGGCCTCATCAAGACAGGTGTTGACCCCAGAACTTTTGGCTTCAGCCTCTTCTTCCATAAAAAGTACTAAAACTTATATTTTATGATGGCATTGGTTTCAAGACAACATATTAATGTTATATAGTAAAACATTTTATTTGACCTGGTGTTCGTGGTGGTGGTTTAGTTGTGAAGTCGCGTCTGACTCTTTGCGACCCCATGGACTGCAGCCCACCAGGCTCCCCTGTCCATGGGATTACCTAGGCAAGAATACTGGAGTGAGTTTCCATTTCCTCCTCCAGGGGATCTTCTTGACTCAGGGATCAAACCCGCGTCTCCTGTGTCAGTAGGCAGATTCTTAACCACTGAGCCACTTGGAAAGCCCTTTTTTTTTTGACCTAAAGGTTCCTTGGGTCTTCTGATTATAAATTAAATTCAAACATTTTCGTGGGTTCCTAAAAGTGTTCTGCACTCTGTGGACTGTGTGTGCAGTGCCTGGTGGACGAGAGCAAGGCCTGCAGAGGCTGGAAGCACTTGTGGTGCAGTCCAGCCCTTGCCTCCCCTCCTCTTCCCTGGGAGTCAGTTACATCCTCCTTGAAGAGGAATGACTGGTGGAAACCCAAAAAAATCCTGCTGTGGTCTTCTATGCTGTCTCCTTGTGTTCTAGTGCACTGTATTCCTGATCATTGCGTTCTTGTCTTTCATTAAGAATTCTTGAGTATTCACTACAAACGATCTAGATTCTGTTAAATCAAGATAGATGAAAGAAAAGAACATAAATACATGAAAACCCTAAACTCACGTAGCTACTGCAATTAAATCTTACGTTTAGTAGAGCTTCCTGGAAGCCAAGGCAAAGAAAGCAAGTTGTTGAACTGTAGGCTTCTTGTCTGGTAAAGGAAGCAGAGCAACCAGCTTGTGTCTTGGGGGCAGTTTTGTATGGATATCAAACCTTTGTGAGGCCACAGTGAGAGTCACATGAGCTGATTGCTAGAGGAAGGCTGTCCAAACCATGAATGATGATCAGAATCACTGAACAAAGCCATAGACCTTGTTTTCTCAATTAACTTTGCTGAAACCTATATGCAGGTCAGGAAGCAACAGTTAGAACTGGACATGGAACAACACACTGGTTCCAAATAGGAAAAGGAGTACGTCAAGGCTGTATATTGTCCCCCTGCTTATTTAACTTATATGCAGAGTACATCATGAGAAACGCTGGGCTGGAAGAAGCACAAGCTGGAGTCAAGATTGCCGGGAGGTATATCAATAACCTCAGATATGCAGATGACACCACCCTTATGGCAGAAAGTGAAGAGGAACTCAAAAGCCTCTTGATGAAAGTGAAAGGGGAGAGTGAAAAAGTTGGCTTAAAGCTCAACATTCAGAAAATGAAGATCATGACATCTGGTCCCATCACTTCATGGGAAATAGATGGGGAATCAGTGTCAGACTTTATTTTTGGGGGCTCCAAAATCACTGCAGATGGCGATTGCAGCCATGAAACTCAAAGACGCTTACTCCTTGGAAAGAAAGTTATGACCAACCTAGATAGCATATTCAAAAGCAGAGACATTACTTTGCTGACAAAGGTCCATCTAGTAAAGGCTGTGATTTTTCCAGTGGTCATGTATGGATGTGAGAGTTGGACTGTGAAGAAAGCTGAGTGCCGAAGAATTGATACTTTTGAACTGTGGTGTTGGAGAAGACTCTTGAGAGTCCCTTGGACTGCAAGGAGGTCCAACCAGTCCATTCTAAAGGAGATCAGTCCTGGGTGTCCACTGGAAGGACTGATGCTGAAGCTGAAACTCCAAGACTTTGGCCACCTCATGGGAAGAGTTGACTCACTGGAAAAGACCCAGATGGTGGGAGGGATTAGGGGCAGGAGGAGAAGGGAACAACGGAGGATGAGATAGCTGGATGGCATCACTGACTCGATGGACATGAGTTTGAGTAAACTCCGGGAGTTGGTGATGGACAGGGAGGCCTGGTGTGCTGTAATTCATGGGGTCTCAAAGAGTTGGACACAACTGAGCGACTGAACTGAACTGAATATCCCTTAAGAAAACCCAGGGCCAAGTAGATACTGGTGATGAAGGAACCTCACCTGTGTTTTATAGTATATGTTTTATTCTCAGTCTTCCCATACAGCAGCCCTCTGAGGTAGCTATCATTAATCTCACTGTATAGATGAGGAAACTGAGGCTCAGAGAAGTTAAGTGACTTGGGACTTCCCTGGTGGTCCGGTGGTTAGGACACCATGCTTCCACTGCAGGGGGCATGGGTTTGATCCCTGGCCGGGGGACTGAGATCCTACATGCCACAGGGCAACTAAGCCCTGGCACTGCAACTATTGAGCCTGTGCACTCTGGAGCCCTTGTGCTGCAAACTGCAGAGCCCACATGCCACAACTTGACAGAAGCCTGCGCTCCACGACTAAAGAACCTGTGTGCTGCAACAAGGGAAGCCCACATGCCACAGTGAAGACTCAGCACAGCCAAAAAAAGGAATGACTTGACTGTGATCACCCAGTGAGTCCTGACTTCTATGGCAAGTGGCTTCTCTCTGTAGACATCGTGGGTCAGTCTGTCACTTGGGGGCAGACTCAGCCCCTTGCTCAGGGAGCTCATGGCCTAGTGGACCCTGCAGATCTTCAAAAGAAGAGGGCCACACTGTGATGCATGCTTTGAGGAGTGCTCAGGGGTGATGGCGCCCTAGTAGAAGGAGGATCTGTCAGCCTAGTCCTAGGGTAGGCGGATCAGAATAGCATCTTGGCAGAGGTGAGAAAGGGCCCTAATGTGGACCAGGAGGTGAGATGGTGAAGCCTGGATCCCAGTGGTGGCAGAAGGGAGAGAGAGAAGCAAGTTTCTTACTTATAAAACTTATAAACAGCAGAAACCAACTCTGGCCATAATAAGCCCTGCATCCCTTCCCTCCCCCAACCCCTAGAATTTATTGGCAGGTCTGTGACCACAGATCATTTGTCCAAAGTAGCAGGAGATGTTGAGGACAGGCAGGATCCCAGGACTCCAAGGGCTTAGAAGCAGGAAACCTTGACCTTCTACAGACATCAGACTATCCACCCACCACGGGGGGGTCCTTGACCTCTGTGCTGTCTTGCTCCAGGGCCAAAGCTGTAGCCGGGCATTCCACTGGCCAGGCCTGTCTTTATCCCACCCCCCGAGCTGAGTTGATGGGGGTTGCCCACTCCTTTGTGGGAAGCATTATAAAGGTCCTCCTTATTTCATACCTTCACGTCTCACATTGCAGGATTCTTTAATATGAGGAAAACAGGGCAGCCTGTTTATAGGCACTTCTGCAGCTACAGCAATGATTGGATCTGAGAAATTCTCAGGAGAGACGGTCGACAGCAAGGGATGGGAAGCCTGTTACATGTGGGGTTAGGGGAGGAGCCGCCTGGAGAGGGAAATGGCAACCCACTCCAGTACTCTTGCCTGGAAAATTCCTTGGATGGGGGAGCCTGGTAGGCTACAGTCCATGGGGTCGCAAAGAGTCAGACACAACTGAACCACTTCACATTCTTTCTTTCTATAGTTCCTTTTGGAGAAGGAAATGGCAGCCTGCTCCCGTGTTCTTGCCTGGAGAACTCCATGGTCAGAGCGGCCTGGTGGGCTACAGTCTATGGGATTGCAAAGAGTCAGACATAACTAAGTAACTAACACACACTCACACACAGAGGAGGAGCCGAGGTGGTGCTCCGGTCTCTGGCCTGGGTTCATTGTGTGGATGTGAGCGCAAGCCCTGGCAGCCCGAGGGAGGAAGGTGTGAGTTGGTTTCAGATGTGCAGAGTAGGGAGGTGCCAGCCCGAGAGCCCCAGGGGGCTAGAGATGTGTAAGTCTGGGACTCCTGAAGCAGGAGATGGGTGTCATCTGCCTAGAGGTGGGCCTGGGAAAAGAAGGGGCAGAGGATCTGGTCAGGGAGATGAGGGCGGGGGCAGGGAATGGAAAGAGTCATCATCCTTCTGACTGTGCTTGTCCAAGTCTCCAAAAAGAGATAGCAGGCCGGCGGGCTGGGATGCCTCCTCCTGTCGGGACAACAGAGGGTCCTCAGGAAGTCCTCCTTCTGCACCATCTCCAGGGGCCCAGGCTGGCACAAGGGTCGGCTCAGAGTAGCCTCTGAGCGTGTGCGGCTATGCCGTGTGGTTCTCATGCGTCCACCTCCACCTGCTCTGTGCTCCTCCTCGTCTTGCCCTGGGGAAGCTCGCCATCAAGAGTTGCACAGGCCTTGGAGGCTGAGTTACAAAACTCCATGATGAGTCCCCTGGAGCAAAATGGGAACCAAAGGAGAGGATTTAATACACGGTGGGAAGGCCTCCAGAAAGGAGCTCGAAAAGAGTTACCCATCTGCTAAAGGATGAGAAGGGTGTCCTAGGCAGAGGGAACGGCATGAGAAAAGGCCTGGTGGCGAGCTCTGCGAGTGGCTCAGTGGTGGAGAGAGTGATGAGAGGCTAGCAGGGCTGGTGACGGAGGACCTTGTGTGTCAGACGGAGGGGCTCGGGGCTCTGTCGGCAGGACTGCAGAGACCCGAGGTGGGTTAGAGAAGGAGGGGTGTGAGGTATGTCTGAACATATGTGTGTGTGTGTGTGTGTGTGTGTGCGCGCGCGCGTGCACACTTCCTGTGCCTCCCGAGGGCCAGCGTTCACACACTCATGCCAGCACGCAGAGGGGCATGCCATCAACTAAAATCTCTGCCCCGCTTGTGTTAATTAACAGGTAATGACTTAATTCTCGAGGCTTTTCCAAGAACGGAGTTAGTGTCTTTGGTTGCAGTTTCCCAGGGCTCCATATCCCCTTTCCTCCAGATTTATATAAGCTGCTGGACAGCTCTATGCCTGCAAGCAGTTTTCCAACTTGGCTCCCAAATCCTCTGAGCTGGGCCAGGGTGTCCAGTGAAGGCCCCTGACGAGATGGCAGGTCCCCAGGGGACCACCGCTCTGCCGCTGGGCCAATAGCGCTGTCTGGGGAGAGGGTCCCTCTGAAGGAGCCTAAGCTTTGGGACAGGCTGGCGGGACATACCCCTTTCAACGGGCCTGTGGTCAAATGCTGGCTGAACACAAGCCTCCTTTTCTTAAGCATGTTCACAGCTAGACCCCACGGCTAGGTGGGGATGACAGTGCCTGCCCTTTGGTATTGGTACAGCTGGAACCACGGCTGTGGTGTGGACACGGGGGCAAAGTGGAGCTGCCTCCTTTATCCGTATTAGGAACCAGTGGACGTCAGGACCTCATTAGCCTCCCAGCCAGAGGAGGACTTGGGGGTGTGGCCTCCCCAGAGCTAAGGACCAAGGGCAGCTGTGCTGTGTGACACTGGGAGGATTACTTTACCTTTCTGAAGCTTCCGTTTCCTTATCTGTAAACGGGCATTTCGGTGGGTGTCCCAGATGCAGACTTTGAGGAGAAGATACGTGTACAAGTGATCTCCGAAGGGAGACTGGGAGAGAGGGCCTGCCGCAAGTAACAATGCCTGTCTTCCTTGCTGGGGAGGGGCTTCATTCATTCACTCCGCCCTCTTATTTAGTGTTTGGAAACCCACTCCAGTATTCTTGCCTAGAGAATTCCGTGGAGAGAGGAACCTGGTGGGCTGCTGTCCATGGGGTCGCACAGAGTCAGACATGACTGAGGCGACTTAGCATGCATGCATGCATTGGAGAAGGAAATGGCAACCCACTCCAGTATTCTTGCCTGGAGAATCCCAGGGATGGAAGAGCCTGGTGGGCTGTCGTCTATGGGGTCACACAGAGTCGGACACGACTGAAGCGACTTAGCAGCAGTAGCAGCATATACCTGGCAGTGAGTGAAGTGCTGGGAATAGAGGTTAACGGGACCTGGGAAAAAGGCAGGCTGGGTGGAGAAGCTGCAGGGGAAGCTGAGCAAAGGCCCGGTGACATCTGGGGAAACTGAGGCTCAGAGCTGTGCTCCACCAGGGCCTCACACAGTGTGACCTCCTGCAGAGCCAGGACCATAGAACTGGAGGTCAGAAGTGCAGACAGTCTCACTGGGTGAGGCCCAGCCCCGGATCACAGCGTTCTGCTGTCTGGAGTGCCTGAAGCAGGCTGAGGGGGCGGTGTGGGGAGCAGTGGGGTCTCTGTTTGCACAAGCTAACAGGCCTGTGGCAATCTCTACTCTAATTGTCATTGTCTTGCAATTTGTGCGATAATTTGTAAGGTGTGGAATGGAGCAGAGGTTATGCCCTGAATGTCTGTTTATACCGTCTCTAAAAACACCCCTCAGGTGCCAGGTTTGCTGAGCGACCAACGAGAGACCTGTGGTCTCTGGCATCACTCTGAGCTGCCTCTGGGGAACATGTCCAGGGTAAATCACATTCATTTTCTAGGGAAGCGCAGAGCCCTCTTCCCCTAAGGAGCTCTGACCCTGGCTCCCCAGCTTCTGGAGTTCTGAGAGCCTGCGTTTATGCATGTGTGCCTGTCACTACATCTCTGTGTGCTTGTGAGGGGTGGTGTGTGTGTATCACATGCACCCTCGCAGGCCCGTGTGTTAGTATCTGTGGGCACATTTGTGTTGTTGAATGTGTCTCTAGGGGCCAGGGTGTTGCATGGGTTCCTTTGAGTGAGTTGATTTGTGAGTGTGTATCTGGGGGGTGTGTCTGTATAATTCCGTGTGTTCATGCAGCCAGTGTCTGTGAATATGGGTTCTATGAGGCTGAGGAAGGTGTCATTCCTCCTGGTCAGTGTGGCCAGGGGAAGCACCACTGAGAAGGGATAGGCTGGCTTTGGGTCCTGGAGAGTGGGTATAAATGGGGGTGGGGGGCTTCTCCTCCCTACTGTTCTTCCTCTGTTCCCAAAACGTGGAGGAAGCTTCCAGGAACCAGGTTGAGCTTAGTACCAAGAAGGACTTTCTCACAGGCAGGACCTTCCCGATTGGAGGGAAGTGTAGGAGCAGAGGCTGGCCTGCTGCTTGGCAATTTCACTCTGTAAACATTCCCTGAAGTGTCTTATTCTTTGTCAGGCTTTGTGGGCCCTGGGACAACTATAATTCAGCTTGAGTTCCAGGACCCACAGACTAATGATGATAACTCTTGAGACTGGATTCTAGAAGGAATAATACTTACAGTGATGGAGTCCTTACACTGCTGGGCTCCGCTCTAAACTCGCTAACAGGTTTGGGCCAGGTGCTCTTGTACAAATGAGAGACTGAAAACCAAGTGATGTAACAGCTTGTCCCGGGTTCCTGCAGTAAGCATAGGCACAGCCAGTTGTGGAAGCTGCACCCCTGAGACAGGAGGACTCGAGTTCCCAGCCCCGCTCCCTTGCCCCAGCTCCAGGCAATGGTGCTGGCCAGGTCCCCGAAGAGGCTGGTTTCTGTCCCCAGAGTTCATATGTATCCAAGAGGTGCCCATGAAATCCTGCCTGTTCCCTGACAGCCATCCTCTGAGAGTTCTTAGCACTAGGCCAGGTTATTAATCACTGAGGCCCAGAGGCCACCGCAGTGCTGGCTGAGGATTCTAATCCAGCAGCAATGTAAACGTCCCCTGGTTGCATGGGGCTCTTGGCCACGGTGCCACCTGAATCAGCTGCTCCCCTGGCAAGGCGGGAAAGAGTCACCCTGCTGCAGCCCACAGGGGTCTGGGAGCACTAGGTGGAGAGGGCAGTGCAGAAAAAGCACTGGATTGGAAGATGGGGGGCCCAGGTCCCTGCCCTGCCACTGCCTATGTTTATCACTATGAATAGTAATAAAAACAGCAAGCCCTTAGTGCTTAATCAGAGGAGGCAATGGCACCCCACTCCAGTACTCTTGCCTGGAAAATCCCATGGACGGAGGAGCCTGGAAGGCTGCAGTCCATGGGGTCGCTGAGGGTCGGACACGACTGAGCGACTTCACTTTCACATTTCACTTTCATGCATTGGAGAAGGAAATGGCAACCCACTCCAGTGTTCTTGCCTGGAGAATCCCAGGGATGGGGGAGCCTGGTGGGCTGCCGTCTCTGGGGTCGCACAGAGTTGGACACGACTGAAGCGACTTAGTAGCAGTAGTAGTGCTTAGTACATGCCAGATATTGTGCAATTTAGGATTGGCTCTCAACACCCCATGAGGTATCACTAACCTCATTTTTCAGACAAAGAAACAGAAGCTTTGGAAAGGGAAGTGATTTGCCAGTGTCACATGTTAGGAAATAGAGACAAACAGAATTTGGATTAGCACAGTTTAGCCCCAGAGCCCTTAGTCATGTTTACATTTTAAAAGTTATTTTATATATGATACATTGAAAAGGATACATGCAAATATGTGTAAATAATAAAGCATAGCAAGATGAACACCCATGAATTTTTGGAACCACTGTTTATTTTCTGTTTGGCATTCTCTGCTTTTCTTAACGTGGTTTCATCACACACATATATCTATAAACAATGTATTGCTTAGTTTTGCTTGGTTAAAAGCTTTATAAAAATAGGATCATACTGTATATGGTGTTAACCATATTTTCACTTAATGTTATGTTTGATTGTATCCGTATTGCTGTGTGTAGCTATAATTCATTCATTCTTACTGCTGTGTAATATTACATGGTGTGAGGAAACTTCAGTCATTCTCTTGTTGATGGACATTTGGGTTGTTTCTGTTTTGTGCTAGCTCACAATGCTGCTGCCAACATTCCTCTTCGTGTGTCTTTTTGACAAGTGGAAGTTTTACTAGAATGTGAGCCTAGAAATGGAATTGCTGAGTCAGATAATGTAAGATGGTGCCATATTGCTTTCAAAAGTGGTTGTACCAGTTTGCACTCTCACCCACACCGCATATACAAGTTCTGTTGTTCTACAGCCTCAAAAGTGTTACATAACCTGGTCAGTCTGGCAGGTGAAATGGTGTAGATGATTACTAATGGGATTGCAATGCCTTGTCATAGTTTGCGGGCCATTATTATTTCCTCTTCTGTGAAATGCATTTAATGCATTCCTTTGCCCATTTTTCTATTGATTTGTCTTTTTCTTATTGATTGATAGGAATTCTTGATATTTGCTACCAGTTGGTGACTCATATTTCATTCCTTGATGGTGTTTTTCCTGAATGAAAGATCTTAATTATAATGAGTAAATTTATCAGTCTTAACTTTAATTGCTTATATCTTTTCTTTCTTAGAAAATCTTCTCCACCTTTATATCACAAGTAAATTCTCTTGTATCATAACGAGAGAATTTATTTTTAAGCTTTTAAAGTCTTAAATTTAAGAGTTTAATTCATTGAAGTTGAGTATAGGGACCCAATTTAATTTTCTTTCCATCTGGGTAGCCATTCATTGAATTGTCCATTCTTTCTCCAGAGATTTGCAATACCCACCTGTCATATATAGATTTTTATATACTTATGGGTCTGTTTCTAGGATCTTCTGTTCCATTAGTCAATTTTTTAAAGCCCTGTACCAGTATTACAAGGCTGTGGTCCGTGTGATCTGATTGGCTAGTTTTCTGTGATTATGGTTTCAGTGTGTCTGCCCTTAGATGCCCTCTTGCAGCACCTAAATTTGGAAAACTCAGCAGTGGCCACAGGACTGGAAAAGGTCAGTTTTCATTCCAATCCCAAAGAAAGGCAATGCCAAAGAATGCTCAAACTACCGTACAATTGCACTCATCTCACATGCTAGTAAAGTAATGCTCAAAATTCTCCAAGCCAGGCTTCAGCAATACGTGAACCGTGAACTTCCAGATGTTCAAGCTGGTTTGAGAAAAGGCAGAAGAACCAGAGACCAAATTGCCAATATCTGCTGGATCATCGAAAAAGCAAGAGAGTTCCAAAAAAACATCTATTTCTGCTTTATTGACTATGCCAAAGCCTTTGACTGTGTGGATCACAATAAACTGTGGAAAATTCTGAAACAGATGGGAATACCAGACCACCTGACCTGCCTCTTGAGAAACCTGTATGCAGGTCAGGAAGGAACAGTTAAAACTGGACATGGAACAACAGACTGGTTCCAAATAGGAAAAAGAGTACGTCAAGGCTGTATATTGTCACCCTGCTTATTTAACTTGTATGCAGAGTACATCATGAGAAATGCTGGGCTGGAAGAAGCACAAGCTGGAATCAAGATCGCCAGGAGAAATACCAATAACCTCACATATGCAGATGATACCACCCTTATGGCAGAAAGTGAGGAGGAACTAAAAAGCCTCTTGATGAAAGTGAAAGAGGAGAGTGAAAAAGTTGGCTTAAAGCTCAACATTCAGAAAATGAAGATCATGGCATCTGGTCCCATCACTTCATGGAAAATAGATGGGGAAACAGTGGAAACAGTATCAGACTTTATTTTGAGGGGCTCCAAAATCACTGAAGATGGTGATTGCAGCCATGAAATTAAAAGACACTTACTCCTTGGAAGGAAAGTTGTGACCAACCTAGGCAGCATACTCAAAACCAGAGACATTACTTTGCCAACAAAGGTCCATCTAGTCAAGGCTATGGTTTTTCCAGTGGTCATGTATGGATGTGAGAGTTGGACTGTGAAGAAAGCTGAGTGCCGAAGAATTGATGCTTTTGAACTGTGGTGTTGGAGAAGACTCTTGAGAGTCCCTTGGACTGCAAGGAGATCCAACCAGTCCATTCTGAAGGAGATCAGTCCTGGGTGTTCATTGGAAGGACTGATGCTGAAGCTGAAACTCCAATACTTTGGCCACCTGATTCGAAAAGCTGACTCATTGGAAAAGACCCTGATGGTGGGAGGGATTGGGGGCAGGAGGAGAAGGGGATGATAGAGGATGAGATGGCTGGATGGCATCACTGACTCAATGGACGTGAGTTTGAGTGAACTCCAGCAGTTGGTGGTAGACAGGGAGGCCTGGTGTGCCGCGATTCATGGAGTCGCAAAGAGTTGGACACGACTGAGCGACTGACCTGACTGACCAGTATTGCACTATCAAAAGTGCCATAGTTTTGTAAGAAATCTTCACTAATACCTAGTAAGAGAATCTAGCCACCTACTCTCACTTCAGTCTTTTTTAGGTATTCCTTGACTATTCTTAGGACGGTGCTCTTCCATAGATATTTTAGAATCAACTTTATTTATTTTTAATATTTATTTGTTTGGCTGCACCAGGTCTTAGCTGTAGCGCACGGAATCTTTGACCTTCCTTGTGGGATGCAGGAGCTCTAGTTGCAGCCTGCGGAATCTTAGTTGTGGCATGTAGGATCTAGTTCCCTGATCAGGGATGGAGCCCGGGTCCCCTGCTTTGGAAGCATGGAGTTTTAGCCTCTGGACCATCAAAGAAGTCCCTAGAATCAACCTTAAAATTTCAGCAATGCTTGACTTTTTAAAGATTGGAACTCTGTTTACAGATCAATTGGAGGAAATTAACCTCTTTATGGTATTTATTCTATCTGTAAATATGGTCTTTGTTAATGATTTTCTGCAAGATTTTATATGTTTCTCCATATATGTATTGCATGTAGTTCTTTTAAGTATTTATTCATAGGCTTCTTTTGATTTTTGTTGCCAGTATGAATTATATTTCTTTTTAAATTCTTTTTTATTTGTTCCTGTTGAATAGAAATTCAGTTGCTTTCAGTTTATTTATCTTATACCCAGATATCTTGAAAAATTCTCTTATTATTTTTATTAATTTTTATGTAGATTATTTGGGTATTTCTATATAGACTCTCATATATGTGAATAATGATTTTATTTATTCCTTTTCAGGAAGGAATATTTATTTTTTTCCTTTTCTTTATACTTTTATTTCTTGAAAAGAAAAATGATAGTGGGTATTCTCATCTTGTTTTTGATTTAAAATGCTCCTTAACATTTTACCATTAAATATAATACTTCCTGTAAAATTTTTGTAGGTACCTTCTATCAGACAAAAAGCATTTCTTTTTTTTAAAAAATAGGTTTTATTTTTGAGATAAGTTTTAGGCTCACAAAATATTAAGTGGAAAGTACAGAGAGTTCCCATATATCTTCTGCACCACCCTCCCTCCACCCCAGCCTCCCCCACGTCAACATCCTGGACTAGAGTTGTGCATGTGTTACAACCAGTAAACCTACCCTGACATATCAGTGTCACTCAGAGTCCACAGTTTTTATTAGGGTTTCTCTTGGTGTTGTACATTTCCCAGTTTGACAAATGTATAATGTATCAACCATTGTTGCATCATGCAGAATAGTTTCACTGCCCTAAAAATTCTCTGCTATGTCTATTCATACATTTCTTCCCTCAGCCCCAGGCAGCCACTGATCATAATTTTCTCTTTTCCAGAATGTCATACAGTTGGAATCATACAATATGTATCCTTCTCAGATTGGCATCTTTCTTTTAGTAATATGCATGTAAGTTTCTGCCATGTCTTTTCATGGCTTGATAGCTCGTTTCGCTTTGGAATTGATGAATACTGTATCATTTGGGTGTACCACAGTCTACCCATTTATCTACTAAGGACATCTTGGATGCTTCCAGGTTTTGGAGATCAATCATTACTAAGGTTTCCAAAAACATCCACGTGCAACTTTTGTGTGGACGTAAGTTTTTAACTCATTCAGATAAGTACCAGGAGTACAGTTTCTGTATCATACAGTAAGAGTATGTTTATTAGTTTTATAAGAAGCCATCAAGCTGTCTTCCAGAATGACTGTACCGTTTTTCATTTTCATTGGCAATGAATGAGCATTCCTGTTGCCCCACACCCTCTCCAATATTTGGTGTTGTTAGTGTTTTACATTTTAGTCATTCTGATAAATATGTAGTGGTGTCCATTATTGTTTTAATTTGCAATTCCCTAAAATTACTTTGCCAACAAAGGTCCGTCTAGTCAAGGCTGTGGTTTTTCCAGTGGTCATGTATGGATGTGAGAGTTGGACTGTGAAGAAAGCTGAGTGCCGAAGAATTGATGCTTTTGAACTGTGGTGTTGGAGAAGACTCTTGAGAGTCCCTTGGACTGCAAGGAGATCCAACCAGTCCATCCTAAAGGAGATCAGTCCTGGGTGTTCATTGGAAGGACTGATGCTGAAGCTGAAACTCCAATACTTTGGCCACCTGATTCGAAAAGCTGACTCATTGGAAAAGACCCTGATGGTGGGAGGGATTGGGGGCAGGAGGAGAAGGGGATGACAGAGGATGAGATGGCTGGATGGCATCACCAACTCAATGCACATGAGTTTGAGTGAACTCCAGGAGTTGGTGATGCACAGGGAGGCCTGGTGTGCTGCAGTTCATGGGGTCGCAAAGAGTCGGACATGACTAAGCAACTGAACTGAACTGAACTGAATGACATAGGATGTGGAGCATCTTTTCATATGCTCATTTTCTATCTGTATATCTTCTTTGGTGAGATCTCTCTTCATATATTTTGCCCTTTGTTTATTTAACTATGTCAGGTCTTAGCTGTGGTGTGAGGCCCTTTTTTGCAGCCTGTGGGCTTCTCTCTAGTTGTGGCACGTGGGCTTAGCTGCCCTGCAGCAAGTGGGGTTTTAGTTCCCTGACCACGTCCGCTGCATTGAAAGGCAGATCCTCAGCAATTGGACTACCAGGGAACTCCCTTACCCATTTTTTAATAAGGAAAATATTCTTTTCTCAGATTTGTCTTTATGGCTTGTCTTCTCATTCTCTTGACAGTGTCTTTTGCAGAGCAGAAGTTTTTAATTTTAATAAAGTCCTATTTATCTAAATTGGAATAAATTATTTCTTTCATGGATTCTTCCTTTGCTGTTGTAACTTAAAATAATTGCCAAACCCAAGGTTATTAAGATTTTCTCCTATGTTATATTCTGGGAGTTCTATAGTTTTACATTTTTAATTTAGATCTATGATCCATGTAGAGTTAATTTTTGTGAAAGATATAAGGTCTGTGTTTGGATTGGTTTTTGTTTTTTTGCATGTGGATGTCTAAGTCATTCCACCACCATTTCTTGAAAAGACAGTTTTTATGCCACTGAATCCCCTTTTCCCCCTTGTCAAAGGTCAGGTGATTATATTTGGGGTGGTCTGTTTCTAGACTGTTCTGTTCCACTGATCCATTTGTCCACTCTTTCACCAATACCACACTGTCTTGATTATTGGGTCTTTCGAGCAAGTCTTAAAGCCAGGTAGTGTCAGCTCTCCAACTTTGTTATTTTTTTTTAATATTGTGTTGGCTATTATGAGTATTTCGCCTCTCTTATATAAACTTTTGAATAAGTTTATTAATAGCTACAAAATAACTTGCTGGGATTTGAATTGAAATAGTGTTACTCTATTAATTAAATGGGGAAGAACTAATTAATTAATAGATTAAGTTGGGAAGAACTTCTGACAGTAATGAATCTTCTTATCCATAAACCTTCTTATCCAAATATGAAGGAATATATCTCCAGTAATTTATTTCTTCTTTGATTTCTTCCATCACAGCCTTGTAGTTTTCCTCATATAGCTCTTGTACATATTTTGTTAGATTTATATCTAAGGATTTTATTTGGAGGGCGGTGTGCTAATCTAAATTCTATTGTGATTTTCATTTCAATTCCATTTTCTCATTGCTGATATAGAAGAAAGTGGTTGACTTTTGTATGTTAACCTCGAATACTGCTGTAATCACTTATTAATTCTGATAGTTTGTCGATTTGTATTTTCTACACAGACAGTCATGTCATCTGTGTAAAAAAACAGCTTTATTTCTTCCTTCCTAATCTGTATTCCTTTTATTTCCTTTTCCTATTTTATTGCACTAGCTGGGATTTCCAGTATGATGTTGAAAAGGAGTGATGAGAGGGGACATCCTTGTTTTGTTTAAGGCATTTCTTTTTATTTAATTTGCTAAGATTACATGAGCATTGAATTTTATCAAGCGATCTTTTTAAATTTGTTGAAGTTATCATATATATATATGTAAATAAAGTTTATAAATATGGTGAGTTAAATTTTGAGATTTTTCTGATGTTAAATTGTTCTTACATTCTTAGAATTCACCCAGCTTGGTTATGATATGTTATCTTTTCTTTATATCACTTATTTCAGGATTTTTACATCTCAATGAGTAATATTCGCCTATAGTTCTCCTTTCAGATACTTCTCTCATTTAATTTTAGTATCAGGTATTTTTTGGGCCTCATAGAATGAATTGAAGAGTAGTCTTCTTATTTCCTATCCCCTGAAGAGTTTGTATAAGATCGGAACGATACATTCTTTGAATATTTGGTAAAAATTGCCTATAAAACTGAGTTTGGTGTTATCTTTGTGGGAGGATTTAAAACTATGGTTTCAATTATCTTAATTGGCATAGAATTTTTAAGACTTTTTATTTCTTCTAAAGTCAATTCCCCCATCCCTAGGAATTTGTCCATTTTGTATATGTTTTCAAATTCATTGGCATAAAATTGGTTATAGTATTCCCTTTTATTTTTTAAATCTTTGCTGGATCTGTAGTTACATCTCCCTTTTTATTCCTAATACTACTCTTTTTGTGTGCCTTGTCTATTTTTTTCTTGATTCATGGCACCAGAGGTTTGTCTCTGTTTTCAGTTGTTCCAAGAACTAATTACTTTGTTGGTTCTCTCTATTGTATCTTTGTTTTCTATTTTATTCATTTCTGCTTTTATATGTATTATCTTCTTCTTTTTATATATTTTTTAGTTTGTTTTGCTGTCCCTTTTATAATTTCTGAGATGGATTGCTTAGCAGATTAATTTTCAGACTTTCTCTTTTCCTTTAATCATTTGCAAAATATTTTTTAATGCTACTTTACTGCATCCCAGAATTTTTTATATATATTATTGGCATTATTGTTCAGTTCTAACTAAGTATTTTAAGTACCCATTATGATGCTTTGATTGACCCAATAAGTCTTTAATTTTCCAAATATAGAGAAATATGTTTCTGTTTTTGTTGTTAACTTGTAATTTAATTTTACTGTAGTTGAAGAACATTCATTTATATGATATCACCCATTATGACTATAATTATGACATTTTTTTGTAAATGTTCCATGTGCTTGAACAGAATGTGCATGCTTTATTTGTGTTCAATAGATCAAAAGTCTTGTATTATTCAAAATTTCTGTAACTTTACTAATTTTTCTTTATTTGATCTATTAATCATTGTGAGAAGTTGAAACCTCCCACCAAGATGGTAGGCTTTGTACTTCTAGCAGCATTTGCAACAGTGTTAGGGTCCTAGAAGTTTAAAACTTTTATCATTAGATAACTCCATCACTAAGAGGATGAGATGGCTGGATGGCATCACCGACTCAATGGACATGAGTTTGGGTAAACTCTGGGAGTTGGTGATGGACAGGGAGGCCTGGTGTGCTGCGATTCATGGGGTCGCAAAGAGTCGGACACGACTGAGCGACTGAACTGAACTGAATCATTTTTTAGTTTAATATACTTTATCTAGTATTAATATGACTATACCAGCTTTATTTTGAATAGCATTTGCATGATATATCTTTTTCTGTCCTTTAACTTTCAACTTTTTCATGTCCTTATGCTTTAGGTGTGTTTGTTGTGATTAGCAAATAGTGGGAGGTGTAATTTGTTTTGTTTCCTTAGTTCGTTTTGGTGTGCTCTCAAGTTTAGCCCATTTTTCATTATGATTACTAATGTATTTAGACATGTTTCTGATATCTTACATTTTGCTTTCTACTTCTGCCTTTTCTGTGCTTCTTTTTTGCTTGTTTGTTCTGGCTTAGGTTTAGTTGTCATTTGTTATATTTTGTTTTTTTTGATTGATTGAGAGAGGTTGGTTCCCCATCACCTCCCCCCTCCCACCACCATTGCTTTTCCTCTCTCTGCTGGTGTGGAAGTTAAAGACTCTGAAAGTCTAAGGTTAATACCTTAAGCCTTTCCCCAGCAGTACAAGAACCCTAGAACGTGAAGGTGAACGTGAAAGTTGTTCAGTCATGTCTGACTCTTTGTGACCCCATGGGCTATACAGTTCATGGAATTCTCCAGGCCAGAATGCTGGAGTGGGTAGCCTTTCCCTCCTCCAGGGGATCTTCCCAACCCAGAGATCGCACCCAGGTCTCCTGCATTGCAGGCAGATTCTTTACCAGCTGAGCCACAAGAGAAGCCCAAGAACCCTAGAGCACTATCTCTAATTTCTCTAGTTGGACAATACTCTAGTTCTGTCCTTGTTTCAACTCCGCAAATTAGAGAGCATTGTTAATTTATAATACAAAGGTTGTTTAGCTCTATCTCCATGCCAGGCTATTCTGTGCTTAGTTGCTCAGTGGTGTCCGACTCTTTGCCACCCCACAGGCTGTGGCCCACCAGGCCCCTCCATCCGTGGGGATTCTCCAGGCAAGAATACTGAAGTGGGTTGCCATGCCCTCCTCCAAGGGATCTTCTCAACCCAAGGATTGAACTCAGGTTTCCTGCATTGCAGGCTGATTCTTTACCACCCGAGCCACCAGGGAACCCCAAGAATACCTGAGTGGGTAGCCTATACCTTCTCCAGGGGATCCTCTTGACCCAGGAATTGAACCAGAGTCTCCCACATTGCAGGCGGATTCTTTACCATCTGAGCCACCAGGGAAGTCTTCTACCTCCATATTTATGAACTTATTTGTCCCTCATCAATTATTGCATATTTTATACTTTCCTTCTGGGATCATTTTCCTTCTTCCTGAAATTTATCCTTTAGAAGTTCTTCAAGTAAATCTGTCTGTCTGTCTTGTTAGTTTATCTGAAAATGTCTTTTCCTTCATCATCATTTTGAAAGGTAGTTCTGGAAGTACCCATTCTAGATTGACAGTTACTTTCTGTCAGCACTTTGAAAATATTATTTCACTGCCCCTGGCTTCCATTTTTTTAAAAAAAGCCTGTTGATATAATTGGCATTCTTTTGTGAGTTATCTGTGTTTTCTCTCTTATTCTTTTTTATGTTAAGATTTCTACTTTAGTGTTCTGAATTCTCACTACCCTGTAAGTAGATGTGGATGTATTTAATTTTTTTCCCCTCCTTTTAGCTCTTAAAAATTCTCAGGCAATATCTCTTCTGGCTTTGCTTCTTTTCCATTTTTTTCTTTGCTTTTGAGACTTGATTAAGGTATGCATGCTGCTGCTAAGTCGCTTCAGTCGTGTCCGACTCTGTGCGACCCCATAGACAACAGCCCACTAGGCTCTCCCGTCCCTGGGATTCTCCAGGCAAGAACACTGGAGTGGGTTGCCATTTCCTTCTCCAATGCATGAAAGTGAAAAGTGAAAGTGAAGTCGCTTAGTCGTGTCTGACCCTCAGCGACCCCATGGACTGCAGCCTACCAGGCCCCTCCGTCCATGGGATTTTCCAGGCAAGGGTATTGGAGTGGGGTGCCATCATGCATGCATGTTAAGTTGCTTCAGTTGTGTCCAACTCTGTGTGACCCTATGGACTGTAGCCCTCCTCTGTACATGGGATTCTCCAGCCAAGAATACTAGAGTGAGTTGCTGCCCTCCTCCAGGGGATCTTCCCAACCCACGGATCGAACCCACATCTCTTATGTCTCCTGCATTGACGGGTTCATTCTTTACCACTAGTGACACACAGAAAGCCCCTGATTAAGGTGTATTATGCCTTTTTACTCTGGCCTACAAATCTCTTATTTTCCAGCTGCTTGTCTCTCTGATCTGAATTCTATGAAATGTCTTCAGCTTTTCCAGTTCACCTGTGTCTAACTTGCTATTTTATCCATATAGGTTTTTTAAAATGTATTTTAATAATTACACTGTTAATTTCTCTAAGTTCTGTTTGATTCATTTCAAATTTCCCTGGTTATTATCGATAGTCTCTTGTTACTTGCTCATATTTTGATATTCCATTCTTTATTTCTTTAAACATTTCACCCGTATTACTTTATAATCTAGAGCTGATCGTTTTCAATTTTGAAATTCTTGGGGCGGGGTTGGGAGAGGCCTACTCTTGTGGTTCTTTGTTTCTTCAGGTCCTTCCTCTGCTTGTTCCCTTGTGTGCCGGGTAATTTTGAGTATGAGCCCTTGTGGATGATCTTTATCTCTGGGCATCCTGGTGGCCTGAGATCAACGTGCTTTCCTCCCTAGGGGAAATCTAGAACCTTGGAGCCCTCAGACCCATGTTGCCCCAAATGCCAGCCAGGTCCCCAAGCCCAGTGTAGCAGTTGAAGGTCTAGCCCCCATACTATGCTGCAGTCCTGATGTCAACACCTGCTTCAGGGCAACCCCACCCCTCACCAGTCTATTTTTGGTTCATGATTTCCTCCTTTTCTCTCCCCTAGCCTCTGAGACTTTCTTTATCTTCCAGGGTACAAGCAACTCAACAAAAACTGTATTTTATGCACAATCTGGTTATTTTGCAGCAGAGAGGCCCAGAAGCAAAACCTCAGTTTCCTCATCTATAAAATGGTCACCAGTCATAGTAACAATAATAGTAACAACTACCACCCTACAAGTTGTTACAGGTTCAACCCCTGGGTCAGGAAGATCCCCTGGAGAAGGAAATGGCAACCCACTCCAGTATCCTTGCCTGGGGAATTCCATGGACAGAGGAGCCTGGTGGGCTACAGTCCATGGGGTCACAAAGAGTCAAACAGGACTGAATGACTAACTCTTTAACTTTCATAATAACGATAATAGTAACAAAAACAAACCCACAAGTTGTTACAAGAATCATAGGAACTCATATATGGCAAAGCACCATAAATGTACTATTTTAAGAATCAGCTCTTGAGGGGACTTCCCTGGCAGTCCAGTGGTTAAGACTTCACCTTCCAATGTAGGGGGTGTGGGTTTGATCCATGGTCAGGGAGTTAAGACCCCATATGACTGGAGGCTAAAAAACCAAAACAGAAAACAGAAATAATATTGTAAAAAATTCAATAGAGACTTAAAAAATGGTCCACATCAAAAAAAACTTAGAAAAAAGAATCAACTGTTGATGTGTTGCTGATCTTTTACACTGCTGAGTGCTTTACATGCCCTATTTTATTTAATCCTCCAACAGATCTGGTTCTGTCATCATCTCCATGAGGAAACTGGTTTCAAGGGGATAACATTCATCTGCCTCACTGCTGCTGTTATCATTAGTGTTACACTGTTGAAGGAGAGGGAAATGGAAATACCTCTGAGTAGAGCAGAACCGGGGAGTGGGGTGCCTACTTATTGGTGTGGAGCCATGTGGTATGATGGGGAGTTGCTGGACTGGGACTCAGGAGAAAGGGTGGGTTCTTGCTGGGTCCTCTTGAGCCAGCTCAGCTCAGGGTTTGGGGTGCTGGCTGCAGAATCCCAGCCTGTTCATTTCTTGGGAGCAAGGGTGTTTCTGGACATCGTGAGTCACCCGGAGGTGCAGCCCCAGCAGTTTCCCTGGTAGGGCTATACTTCTCTGATGTCCCTGGGTTCCTTCTGTGTCTCATCTCTGTGTGCAGTGGAATTCTTGGTGCCCTGTTTTCTGTTCACCACTTAGCTCTTTGAGCAGCAGAGCTCCTTGAAGGCAGACACTGATTCCTCTTGGCTTTTTGGGACCTGGCAGGGTCCTGGCATACTGAAGGTATTCAGCACATGACGGTGGCAGAAATACACAATGAATCTTCTCTACCGCATCGCATCGTGCATGATCTTTGTAAGCCTCAGTTCATTCATCTCTGCGCTCACTCCTTCCCTGAGTATTGCGTTCTGGAATCGTCCCACATTCACATTGGTGAATGGCTGGTGCACGTATTTGTCATTCCTGGTGAATAGATTTGGGTTTGGCAAATATGATCTCTATTACCTATCTGCTCCAGGTCCTCTCCTCATTAGTGACATGGAAAAAGGCTTTGGAACTAGGCAGCCCTGGATCCAGACTGGCTTTTCCGCTTGCTGGCTCTGTGGACAATGGCATAACCTCTGCAAGATTCAGTCTCCCTACCTCTAACATGGGGAGAGGGATGCCAGCCTCCCAGGATGTGGAGAGATTTGCGTGCTGTGGGCTCATGGTGAGGGTGAGAGTGAGTTCCTTCCAGTTTCCCTGGCTGACCTGGGGACCTGCTCTGTTGGCCAGCATGGCTCCCATGCGCCCAGGTCTTTTTCTCTCCACACCTTAGGATGACAACTCCATGGACTGCTGGGCCCACAGGCTCCCTTTGGCCTCTGCCAAGCCCAGCATGTTCTGTGGCTTCCTGAGAGTGAGCTGGGCCCCCACCCCAGGTCCGTTGCTCTAGGTCTTGGCCGGCCAGGAGGCAGCTGCCAGCCAACTGTTTACCTTGGGAACATGGTCTCCTCTCCGGCAGCGCTTGCCAGCCATGGAGCGAGGGCAGATTTATGAACTCGGTCACACAGAAACTATTTAAGGCCCTGGTTGGCCAACAATAATGTAAAGACATACAGTGCCTGTTTGAAAAAAGATTGCATTTAGGTGCCCACACTTTGGTCTGATTTACAGCATAGGCTGAGGCTCCAATTAGCAGTCACAGCCGTCTTTTAGCTGAAACCTAGCGCCTTTCAGGATTATGCAGACTTTCCAGGGCCTGGACTATGATGAAATTATAGCTGGAGGCTTGTAAATTCATTCACCATTTATAAATGCAGTATATTCTTAACTGCCCTGCTATTCAGCTTACTGCAAGGCCAGGGCCACTGTGGCCTAGTTGCTTATTAAAGTGACCCTAGGAGATTGTTGGAAAGAGGAACCTAGTCTCAGTCCTGGCTCTGTACCCCTTGCTGTGTGACCTTGGAGAAGTGGTTTAGCCTCTCTGATCCTGAATTTCTTCATTTATAACCTGACTAATGTGACAGGATGGGACTTGGGAAGAGTAGTAGACACTCTGCTTTGTGGAGATCAGACAAATTGGGTAATGCCTGTAGAGAACCCATCACAGTTCCTGGCACATAGTAGGTGTTCAGTGATGGTAGATACATTAGAGTTGCTAGAAGGGACAAAAGTCCAGCATGGGGCTGGCCTCTTCTCTGGAACTCTGCCTGGCTGGCTGGCAGCGGGGAGCAGGAGCAGAGATGGGCAGCACAGTGTGGCCTGTGGCCCTTCAGGCAGCAGGGCCTGGAGTCTCGAGAACGGGGTGGGTGCTGCACCCTGGGGTGGACCCGAAGCCTCATTTCCATCATGGGCTGCATCTGAGTTGTCTACTGAGCAGGCTGTGGCTGAGGCCTTCTAAAACAGCCGCTGTGTGCGTTGCTGCCCCAGTGTCCAGCCCAGGGCTGGACCCAGCAGTCCTTGTTGAAGGTCTGGTAAGGCCAGGTATGCCAGTGTTTCCTTAAGCCAGCCAAACCCTGCCTCTAGTCTTCCCGGAGCCCCTGCTGTCTTCCTCACTGCAGCTTCTGCCCTCACAGCGTTGGGGGAGGGCTGACTGATGGGTGTCGGAGGGAAGCTGACATCAGGATGGTGTGTGGATACATTTCTCCTGATCAGAACCATCCACAGGGGGAACCCCTGCCCTGCATGCAGGGAGTGAGCTCTCATCACGGGTAGGCTGGGTGCTGCGAGGGGACTTAGTCCCTGGGCAGCAGTGGGCCTGGCGACCTCTGGGGTCCTGCTCCCTCCATCCTTGGATGCAACTGCTGCTCTGGGCACTGGATGGAACTAGCTCTCCTTTGGCTTCCCTGGTGAGCTGTGAGCTTCTCCAGCTTTGTGTTGGATTTTCTGTATCAAGGAGGTGGTCCCTGCCCACAGCAAAGGGCAGTTAAAAATTATATTGCTGAGTGTTCAGAATGACAGCTGTGAAGATATAGAAGGGCCCCTAACCTGGCCTGGGAAGTGACTGGGCTTGACTCTGAGGACAAGGGGAGCCACAGGGTGAGAATGGATGGGAGGAGCAGGCCTGGCAGCACCTCACCTGTGTGCTGCCCCAAATCCCAAGCCTGGGCTCCCATCACATTACTTACATACTGTTTGACAGTGTGCCCTTGTGGCCTGGCAGGCAGTGTCCAACGCAGACCTGGTTCAGCCGGCCCCAGCTGGCCCCATCCTCCATCACCCAGAGCCCCATTCCCCATCTAATCAGTGGCTCCATCCTGCTTTGATTTGGGGCTCTCCTAAGGACATTTGATTGGCAGTAACTGGAGTCAACCATAAGCTCATGCAAAGGGGCAGATTATTTGTGTTTTCTGCTGTTCTGTTAACAGTGACTTCAGAAGGGCATATGGAATGGATAAGGGACTATTTAGAAATCAGAAATTTGCAAGAGACTGGAGAGCACTTGATAAAAACCATTTAGGTACTATAATGTGCTTCATTTAAAAGATACATATTTACCTAGTCTGTCTGATTTTACAGGAAGTGAGTTAGGAGATGTATTCAGAAATGTTACTGGAATGATGAGATATTTTATGGAAGCTGCTGGACATCACCCTCTGAGCAGGCGCCCTGCCCTGTGCCTGCTTCAAGGCAGACCTGTTGGACTCAGAGGGTCGGTTCCTGCCCAGCCGGCCTCAGCCACTGAGAGTGGCTGCTCTGTATCTGGATACCTGCTACGGCCCCAACCCTGTTCCTCTAGAACCCCAGAGGCTTTCTGGATACTTCCTCATTTCCTTATATCTGTTAGTAGTTGGTCACCAGGTGCTGATGACTCAAACTGCTCAACCTCTCTGTCCAGCCAGACTGTCTCAGTCAAATTCTAACTGCTACTACAGTCCTCCCTGTAGAATGGACTTTTCACTCAACCCCCACAGATACCGGAATCCAAATCCTGAGCAGACGCTCAAGTTCCCTGTGTAAAACAGCCTAGTACAGTCAACCTTCTGTATCCGTGGATACCACAGATACGCAGTTGGTTGAATCCGCAGGTGTGAACCTGTGAATACAGACGCAAAATGTACTTTCCATCTGAGTGAACAAGGGCGAGTTCCGTAATGCTGTGTGCTCCCGTTTCTCCACCTGTAAATTTAATGGGGGCCAGGACGATATCACCTAGTGTGGGGACCACTCTGGGGACTTGATGATATCACATACAGTGTCTAGGTTGGCCAGAAAATAAGGCACAAGTGTGACCAAGAAGAGACATTTTGTTTCCAGTCCCAGCCTGGGGTTTAGGGAGGGGAGTGGGTCTGTGATGGTGACCCCGCACCGCTCCTGTGCTGGGCACACCTGGCTGCTGCCTGGGGTCGGGGGTAGGGTCACACTGGCTATGAGTGATGGATGAACACAGTCTGCAGTGTAGCGCTCTCCTCCTGAGCCTGGGAGTAGATGCTTCTCATTTTGACTGAGTGCAGTTTCCCAACATGTCTTGTTTCAGATTGGCGGGATTCTGTTGCTCAGGCTCTCCTAAAGCGAGACAGCACAGCTCCAAGTCCACTGGGACGGGGTCACCCTGTGCGCTCCTGCAGGTTAACACTCATCCTCACGCCCTCTCCTGGTCCCCTTCAATCCTGCTCTGTGCCATAGCCCAGCCACAAACGAGGTCTGAGGCAGAGGATTTCCAGAATGAGAGTGGCCCCAGAGGCCGTCTCATCCCAACACACTGCTTTGTAGGGAAGTCAGTGACCACCCAAGGCAGGAGGAGGGGTGGCTAGTCTTTAGACCTGAGAATCCCTGTGGAGCTTTCTGGAACATGCCAGCTTTCCCGTCTGAGCCTAGAGAAGCTTCCCTTGCATGGTACTCAAGTCTGCTGAGAGAGACAGCTGCCAGCCCCTGTCAGGTCCCCAAGCCTCCTGTCCTCTGTGTGAGGCCTTTTCCATTCTGCCCTGCAGAGAATGTCTCCTTCAAGCCTCATTGGCGCTGAAGAAGCCTGGGGGAGGGCACCAGAATGACCTTCACTGGTGGCTTCAGCAAGATCAGAGGGGATGTGGGGGATAGAGAGCCCTTCTGAGCCCCCTGAAATGTTAGTGCTCAGGGGAGTGTCCCCCAGCTTCTCAGAGCTGGCCAGTGGGGTCTGGTAACAAATCAGGATGCCTCCCTGGTGTGACCCATCCCCACCCACACCTTTCCCTGGTGTCCCTATCACCAACAGACTCGAACCTGAGTCCAAATCGATAGCAGAAGAGGAAGTTTGCCTCTCTTAATGGGCTGCTTGATTATCCTGTGCTGCCAGATCTGAGTCAAGTCCTGACTCCTCCTCAGATCTGCTGTGTGACCTTAGGGAAGTCACTTACCCTCTCTGAGCTTTGGTTCTCTAGTTTTGTAAGTTCATATATATAAATAGTCTGGTACTCTGCCTGATCCCTACTGCCTGCCACCACCTCAGTTATCCAGACATTACCCCCACAGGGCTGTGGTTTGGTTGGTGGGGTTCTCTGGATACCCCCCAAAACCAGTTTGGATTCAAAACCCACTCACTGTGTGACCTCAGATGATAGTTTTGCCGCTTTGTGCCTTAGTCAGTTCAGTCGTTCAGTCGTGTCTGACTCTTTGCGACCCCATGGACTCAGCACACCAGGCCTTGCTGTCCATCACCAACTCCCAGAGCTTGCTCAAACTCATGTCCATTGTGTTGGTGATGCCATCCAACCATCTATCTCATCCTCTGTCATCCCCTTCTCTTCCCACCTTCAGTCTTTCCCAGCATCAGGGTCTTTTCCAATGAATCAGTTCTTCACATCAGGTGGCCAAAGTATTGGAGCTTCAGCATCAGTCCTTTCAATGAATATTCAGGACTGATATCCTTTAGGATTGACTGGTTTGATCTCCTTGCAATCCAAGGGACTCTCGAGTCTTCTCCAACACCACAGTTCAAAAGCATCAATTGTTCCATGCTTAGCTTTCTTTATGGTCCAACTCTCACATATATATAACTACTGGAAAAACCATAGCTTTGACTAGATAGACCTTTGTCAACAAAGTAATGGTCGGGAAGATCTGCTGGAGAAGGGATAGGCTACCCACTCCAGTATTCTTGGGCTTCCCTTGTGGCTCAGCTGGTAAAGAATCTGCCTGCAATGCGGGAGACCTGGGTTCGATCCCTGGGTTGGGAAGATCCCCTGGAGAAGGGAAAGGCTACCCACTCCAGTATTCTGGCCTGAGAATTCCATGGACATGTTCCTTGTGCCTTAGTCTCATCAAAAAGAGGTTTTCAGAACTGCCCCTCCCTTCCTTGTTTTGAGGATGCTCAGGTGGGACTGCAAATGTGAAAGTCCCACAGGGGCAAGTAGTGGAGGGTGAGATGTTGTGTCCAGGAATGCAGGGTAGTCTGATGGCTTCATGGGTGCCCGATGGCGTTCTCTGCACTGGGAGGTGGCCCTGACGAGAAGGTCCTTGAGTCAGACTTGGGGAGGCCCAGTGTACTCATTTCTCTTTAGGAACATCCAGAGAAGCTGTGGAGGGTGACGCTTCTCCATCTTAGGAAACCCTGTCTGCTGGAACACCGGCTAAATCCTCGTTTTGGCTGACAAGGCAGGCCCACCCACTTCTCTAGCGCCCTGCCATTCCCCACCTCGCCTACCCTAGTCTGCCCACGCAGGCCTCCTTGCGCCACGTCTTCTCCTACCTCAGAGCCTTTGCACTGGCTTTTCATCCTCCCTGGGTCTCTGTCCTGAATGCGTAGAATGACTGGTTCTTTCTCATTCTTGAGGTATGAAATCAAATGCCCCCTCTTCAGAGGGGCCTTCCCTGGACACCCGCTCCCTGTGAGGATAATTCTGTTCCACCACACAGCCAAGTGCCTTTCCCCATAGCACGCTCATGATCTGACATTATCTTATTTACTTATTGGGCTGGTATCTGTGTCACCCCGCCCCCAGCACGTTACCTGCACAGGGCAAAGGCCACGTGTGTCTTGCTCACCACTGCATCACCACCAGCTGGAATGGCACCCAGCATCTTGTAGGCTAGATTAGATTAGATGGATGAGTGTGTGGCTTGATGGGTCATGATTGGATGGAGAAGTGGTGGATGGATAGGAAAAGGCCGCTTCAGCTGGTGGTGGGGTGGGGGGTACTGTCTCAGCAGGTGTGTAAGCCAAGGGGAGTGGTCCCTGGAAGGGGGCCATGGGATGGATTCCTATTCTTGGAGAAGATGGATGAAATAATGCCACAAGTCCCTCCAGCCTTGGCTGTGCTTTCCTGGGGTACCCCAGATTTGAAGGACAACTTGTATTCACCAAAGCCTCCAGGGGTGTGGGGTTGGCTGCAGCTGCCACATCAGCCAGTGAGGGACATGTTTTAAGAAAGGTGGAGAAGGGTCAGTGGTCCACTTGTTCAGGCCTGGAGTCAGCTCGACTACCTCTTGAGTTGCCTTCGTTGGGGCCTGACACCAGCTGAGGGTTTGAACAAGTTACTTGTTACCTCTGAGCTCAGTTTCTTCGTATGTAAAATGGAAATAACACTAGTACCTACCCTGGCCCCCAGATTATTAATTGTTTAAAGGGGCCAATTAAGCCAACAGGAGTCTCCTATTCTGTTGCTGAGGAGGTTTGTCTCTGCCAGCCCAGTTCCCTCCTCTAGGGTTGATGATAAAAATAAAAATAGAAAAGTCTTTTAAAGATTGTCTCACATGGGGCTGCGGTCCATGGTCCCACCAGATCCTCCTCCACCCCTCAGCCTCCAGGCGGGAGGGAGGGGGCCTGGGGAGTCGTCTCTGGGAATGAGTTGAGCGGCTGAGAAGATGGAGAGCAGAGGGGGAATGTTTCTATTAGGCCGCGGGAGTGTTTGCTTTTCTTCTCCAAGAACTGGTTGTGGTCATGTAAATCACCCTGGAAGAAAATCAGAGGGTCCCCAAACGCATCTGTTGGTTTTGGTTTTTATAAAAAAAAAAAAAAAGGAAGGAAGACGAAGACAACAATCTTCGTGGTCGGCTTAGAAGTATTTTAATCATCAGTGAGCAAGGGAAGAATAAACTCCTGGAGCAGGCAGGAATGTGGCCAGGGGCCCTGAGAAGGCAGGCTCAGTGGGACTACGAGTTCCCTTACCATCTGGGTCTCTCCACACAGGGCCAGCCCACGCGTAGGACTTGTGTGCAGGCTTTGGAGTACCTGCCGGGTTCCACTCCTGTGGGGACTGCCCTCCACCCATTTAGGGCTGGATGTGTGGTGAGGCCTGGGGAGCAGGTGGGGGAGAGTCCAGGGGGTTCCATCTTTGGGTATAGGCAGGGGATCTGTGAGAATGTGTGTGTGTGATTGCCCATACCTGGGTGTGTGTTAGGCACTGGGGGGACTAAGAGACAGTGGGTATATGTATTTGTATGAGTACGTCTGTGTACTGTATGCAAGTGATTTGTAGTGTGATAGAAGCATGTATGGTTGTAAAGCTTATGGTTGGGATTGGGGTGTATGTGGGATTTGGTGTAGAATAAGGGTCTCTGTGCAATTAAGTACATGCGTACTGGGGATGTGGTTGGGGAACTTCCCTCATGACTCAGTTGGTAAGAATCTGCCTGCAATGCAGGAGACCCTGGTTCGAATCCTGGGTCGGGAAGATCCCCTGGAGAATGGATAGGCTACCCACTCCAGTATTCTTGGACTTCCTTTGTGGCTCAGTTGGTGAAGAATCTGCCTGCAATGTGGGAGACCTGGGTTCGATCCCTGGGTTGGGAAGATCCCCTGGAGAAGGGAAAGGCTACCCTCTCCAGTATTCTGGCCCGGAGAATTCCACGGACTGTATAGCCCATGGGGTTGCAACGAGTTGGACACGACTGAGCAACTTTCACTTTGGGGAATATATGGTAGAAATAGACATAATACCCATGGCATACCCCATGTATACCACCTATTAACACCCACAGTGTACCCAGACACCCTTAATACCACACTCACACCCACATCCAATACATGCCCCCAGAGCACACTCTAAAACACACTCCTCCAATAGATGTGCATATATATGTGTGTGTGGTTATGTTGAGTGAATGTGCATATGTTTATGTGGGGTATGAGCCTGAGTTTGGAGGTGGGCGCACATGGTTTGTGCTTGTGGTGGGAGCAGTAGTTTGGGTGGCTGTTGTATGTACAGCGTGTGTGTGTCAGGTGAACGGTCGTGCATTGGGCGTTGACTTTGTTGGGTGTGCATGTGTTTAGAGGAGCGTATCTGAGAATCTATCTGCTGTATGTTCCTGTGTATTGGGTATGGCTTTGGATTGGTATGTGCGTTAGGCATGTGGTGGGATGTTGGATGTGCACTGGGAGTGTGTGTGTGTGTGTGTGTGTGTGTTGGGTGAGGGAGTGGGGCTTGTACTGGCTGCAAGAAGTGAACTCAAGCCAGGCTGTGATTTGAACCCAGGAGCCAGGTCAGCCAGCATGTCCAGGAAAGCAGTGGAGTATAGGGGAGGGAGGGCAGAAGGAAGTGAGTCTGGGCTGTGACATGGAAGTGTGAATGGCAGGCGGAAGTGGAGACTTGGTCCTGCCTGCAGAGGATGGAAGAGACAGCAGGCATGGAAGCTACCCTAGGAGGGGCAGTGTTGCTAACAGCACTCTCTCAGGTTCTCACGGGGCCCCTGAGAAAGGCAGCCCCTTCTTGAGGCTTCATGTCGGCCCCCAGGGCTCTGGGCTGCCTGCAGTAGACTGACTGCTTGACTTGGGTCCTTCTGGCGCTCTGGGATGCAAGCGGGCAGAGGTTATTACCCTGTGCGGCAGATGAGAACACAGACCAGAGAGGAGGGAGGAAGTGGCCCGAGGCTCCTCTTCCTCTCCCTCCCCCGAGGGCGTCTCCCACCAGCTGTGAGAGGCCGCCATCCGGGGGACCTGGGGACTGGATGCTGAGTGTAGGTGGGCTGCCGCAAGTCCCAGAGCACTCCCTGATGATGTCCCAAGGGCTTCACTGCATCCCCAAGAGGCGGGCGTTCTGAATTTCTCTGTGTGAGTGTGACCTAATTATATGCTAGAAATTTTGCAAAACCAAAAGGAACAGACGACTTAAACCACCAGAGTGGAATGTTTTCTTTGGTCTTGTTCCCATCCATGTGGCACATGGCACTTAGCACAATGTCTGGCACATAGTAAGTGCTCAACAAGGGGTGATTGCAGATTCACTGCTGGGGGACTTCCCTGGGAGGGAAGACTTGTCTTAGTCTTCCAGTGGTTAAGATGCTATGCTCCCAATGCAGGGGACCTAGGTTCAATCCCTGGTCAAGGAGCTAGATCCTGCGTGCTCCAACTAAGACCCTGTGCAGCCAAATAAATAAATATTAAAAAAAAATTCATTTCCAGGATTTTAGTATGAGAAAGGTGCTAGCCCTGGATCAGTCCAGGCCTCATCTCAGATGAGGTGCTTCACTTCTCCATGCCTCGAGTTCTCACTGGGGTTATGGAGATGATTATTAACAATAATGAGCACTGAGGAATTTAAATATTCAGGCTAAGAGATTTCCCGTGGTTCCAGGCATGTCATCACGGTTGATTTTCATAGCCATCTTATGGCCCGTCGTGAGGACTGTGGTGCATCTACTCCACCTTTCTCCCACTGTTGGATATTTAGGTTGTTTCTTATCTTCCACTATTTGTATTTTGTGATAGGAATGTTTCATTACCATCTTCTTGAATAAAGCTTGTCTGAGCTCCAGCCTGATTGGGCACCCAGAACCCAGATATCAGAGGGCAGTGGAACCTATCTCTGTGTGAGCCACTGTTCGTTCCGTCCACAGTCACATCTAGACCTCCAACCCCTGAGGCAAGACTTTCCCTGTTCTGAGCCCTGTGTTCCCCCACACCATCTCCTTCCTGCCCAGACCTACTGCAGAGAAAGGCCAGGGAAGCTCACGTGCTAATGTGTTAATGGGCTGAGCTCCTTCTGGTGCTAATGGCTGAAAACATCACCATGATTTGCAGTGGGTCATTTCCTGAGTCAGAGTCTGCAATCTCCTCCCAATCTGAGTATGCACAGCTGAAAGAAACTGAATTCTTCCTGAAATAAAATTGAACCCAGATTCCCCAAGGCCGGCAGAGGAGACAAAACCTTGTGAGGTGGGCTCAATCTCATGGTCCTGGCTTCTGTCCCAGAGTTGAAACCCCCTTTAGGGGTCCCTGGCTGCTCTGCCCCATCAGTCGAAGGAGGCATGGCTTCCCAGTTGGTGCCATGGCTCAAGGGTGGGCCATGACCTTCCCTAAATGCCCCAGAACTTCTGCTTTGCCCCTTCCTAGATGGGTGACTTGAGTAGGGTGCTGCTCTGTGACTCTGTTTACGTATCTGTGATATGGAGACGATAATAACAACAGCAGTAATACCTACCTTGTGGAGTTGTTCTGGGGATTAAAACACTTATTACTAAAACACTTGAAACAGGGCTCAACATCACACAGTAAGTGTTAGCTGTCATTGTTTTAGCTCAAACATGACTTTATTTTTGCAATCACATTTCTAATGAGGGACTCGTACCCAGTATATATCAAGAACTCATACAGTTCAAAAAAATGAAAAAGGTAAAAAACCTAAGTAAAAAATGGGCAAAGGACTTGAATAGATATGTCTCCAAAGAAGATATACAGATGGCCAAAAGCATATGAAGAGGTATTCAACATCATTAACTGTCAGGGAAACGCAAGTTTGAACGATAATGAAATACTATTTCACACCCACTAGAATGGCTGTAATGAAAAAGGTGGGCACTAACAGGTGCTGACAAGGACATGGACAAGTTGGAACCCTCGTACACTGGTGAAAAAACAGTCTGACACTTCTTCAAACAATTAAACACAGAATTACCATGTGATGTAGCAGTTCTGCTCGTGGATGTATACCCCAAATAAATGAAAACATCAGTTCAGTTCAGTTCAGTTGCTCAGTCGTGTCCAACTCTTTGCGACCCCATGAATCGCAGCACACCAAGCCTCCCTGTCCATCACCAATTCCTGGAGTTCACTCAGACTCACATCCAGCGAGTCAGTGATGCAATCCAGCCATCTCATCCTCTGTCATCCCCTTCTCCTCCTGTCCCCAATCCCTCCCACCATCAGAGTCTTTTCCAATGAGTCAGCTCTTCGCATGAGGTAGACAAAGTACTGGAGTTTCAGCTTCAGCATCATTCCCTCCAAAGAAATCCCAGGGCTGATCTCCTTCAGAATGGACTGGTTGGATCTCCTTGCAGTCCAAGGGACTCTCAAGAGTCTTCTCCAACACCACAGTTCAAAAGCATCAATTCTTTGGCGCTCAGCCTTCTTCACAGTCCAACTCTCACATCCATACATGACCAATGGAAAAACCATAGCCTTGACTAGACAGAATTTTGTTGGCAAAGTAATGTCTCTGCTTTTCAATATGCTATCTAGGTTGGTCATAACTTTTCTTCCAAGGAGTAAGCATCTTTTAATTTCATGGCTGCAGTCACCATCTGCAGTGATTTTGGAGCCCCCAAAAATAAAGTCTGACACTGTTTCCACTGTTTCCCCATCTATTTCCCATGAAATGATGGGACCAGATGCCATGATCTTCGTTTTCTGAATGTTGAGCTTTAAGCCAACTTTTTCACTCTCCTCTTTCACTTTCATCAAGAGGCTTTTTAATTCCTCTTCACTTTCTGCCATAAGGGTGGTGTCATCTGCATATCTGAGGTTATTGATATTTCTCCCGGCAATCTTGATTCCAGCTTGTGCCTCTTCCAGCCCAGCGTTTCTCATGATGTACTCTGCATAGAAGTTAAATAAGCAGGGTGACAATATATAGCCTTGACGTACTCCTTTTCCTATTTGGAACCAGGTTTTCACAAAGTTTTGTACATGAATGTTCATAGCAGCGTTATTCGTGATAGCTAAAAAGTGAAAATGACCTAAATATCTATCAACCAGTGAATAAAATGTGATGCATCTGTATAACGAAATATTATTTAGCCACAGAAAGAATGAAGCAATGATGCATGCAGCAACATGAATGAACCTTGAAAACACTGTGCTCAGCAAAAGAAGCCCGTCACAGAAGACCACGTATTGGGTGATTCTAGCTACGTGAAGTTTCCAAAATAGAGAAATCTATAGAAAGAGAAAGCAGATTCGTGGTTGCCAAGGGTTATGGAGAGGGAGGAAAGACTGCTAATGGGTTAGGGGCTGGGATTTTCTTTTAGGGTGATGAAAATATTCTAAAATTGTGGTAATAGTTGCATAACTCTGTGAATATACTTCAAAACCACTGAATTGTGTACTTCAAATGGATTAATTTTATGGTTATGTGAATTACATCTTAACAGAGCTGTGGAAAAAAAACAAAAAACTTTACTAAAGGCTCATGGAATACCACAGGGGAGCAGAGAGAATGACGTCACCCAGAAAGCCTGGCCCCCTCTCAGCGTTCCTCCTGCTTTGCTTTCATAGGGCAGAGGCCGTCTCATCCTCCTTTTGTCGGAGCAGCTCAGCAACTCCCGCACTCCTGCAGGCCTGTCCGCAAAAGCCAGGCCCAGAGCTGTGGTTGCACTGAAAGGTGGTGCGGCCAAGAGGTGGGAGCCTGAGCTGGGATAACAGACGTGTGGCAGTGTTGTCACAGGATGAGCAGAAGTTGTGGGCATACTGTGTGGCCCAGAGCAGGGGCCCACATACTGTGGGTAGCCCTCTGCCACTGCCCCTTACTGCCATGAGAGTCTCCCCCACTCCCCCACCCATCATGGATGAGGCATTGCCAACGATAGCGGGCTGAAGGTCTGACAGATATCCACCTGCTCACTGCTGCACGCATGCCCTAGTTCTCCAATTAGAGGCATCCACAGATAGCACCTTTTGTTGAAAAGGTCAAAGTCCAGTGTTGGTGTGAGCAGGGAGGTCCTCAGAACTCACCCCGAGCCCCACCTTCAGATGCGGCATGCCAGAGACAGAAGGGACCCTTGAGACCATCTTCAGGCCCTTCCTATTTACTTACTGACTGCACAGCACGGCATACAGGATCTTATTTCCTCAACCAGGGATTGAAGCCATGCCCCCTGCAGTTGAAGCACAGAGTGTTAACCACTGAACCACCAGGGAAGCCCTCCTTTATTTTATAGATGATTAACTGAGGTCCAGAGAGGGGAGGAGGTATAGTGGAAAAGAGGAATTCAGTTTTTGTATTCGGGTTCCAGTCAGCCAGGAACTTCATGGGCAGCCTTGGGCAAGAGTCATCTTCAAAAGGTGGCGTTGTTGAGAAGGTAAAGTGAGCAGACCCAGGGTCCGGTTAAAACTCGGAAGCTGGAGAGGAGAGTTTCAGCTCCTGATTCAACAGAAACCAACCCTGTGCAAAGAAGCAATGAGAGACAGGCCAGTAGGGAGGAGTCGGAGAAGCGGGAGGATTCTGTCCTTGAGTTTTTAAAAGTAAATATTTGTAAAAGTTTTAAATGCTTGTTGCAGAAAACATGGAAAACACAATAAGCATAGATTAGTAAGAAAACCAAAGTCCTCTCTGTGGCTCCCTCAAAGAGACTCTCAAGTTGGACCTCTTTGGGCTGCTCCTGGCTCCTTAAGGGAGATGGAAATGGACTTTATGAAACGTATTTCTAACAAGAAATTACCGTCATTCTGCTCTGGTTATCCCTGGCAGTCTGGCTTGGCCTGCACGAAGGGAGAAGCAAAAAAGTAGGATTTGCCAGACCCAGTTCAAATTCACGTAGTTTGTGTTCCAAAATGTACGATCATTCCGAAGATGATGAAAACCCGTTGTGTTGCAAGCGGTTAGCAAAGATGTCTAAGTGAGCCTGCGGGGTCCCCGAGAGGGCTCCGCTGGTGGTGATGTGCTGGGGATTAGATGTGTTGATGGGGAATTGCCTGGGGCAGGGCCTGAGAAATGCGACCTTACAGAGAAAAGGAAGACCGCTAGAAGGTGGTCCTTTAAAGGCAGGAGCAGTTGGTGAGAGGTGGAGTAGAGCTCAGGACCCGGGAGTCAAAGCTAGTTCTCTGTGGATGCAGGAGGAGATGCAGGGGCCTCAGATGAGGACCCACTGTTGGCACCACCTTCAGCCCACGCTGAGCCCGGAGCTGCTGCCTTTTTTCTGGGTGTGAGAAGAGTGCCCCTGAGGCCAAAAGTCAGGGAGCAGTGGGCTGGGAGTCTGGAGCCTGGGCTGTCCGTCATGGAGTCACCGTTGACTTGCCTGGGCAGCCTTGACCCAGTCTCTTCTCCTTCCCCAGCCTCAGTCTCTCCATCTATGACATGGGCAGACTTATTTTAACCCCTCTTCCAATCAGACCTGTGATTTTAAAAAGAGCTTTTCTCTCTTTACCCAAGGGTGAGGGGCGGGGGCGGGGGGACATGGGTGGCTGACCCCAGTTGAACAGATTGTTTTAGTCAGCAAACATGCCCGAGTCCCTGCTGTGAGTACAGTCCACTGCTGGGCCCTAGGTGAGAGGCCAGCTGGTGGGACCAGCACCATCCCACATCTGACTCACATCCCTAGTGGTGGGAGAGAGGGACCAGAGGCAGAGAGTTACAGTCCTAAGTCCTAGGGGTTGTGGTGAAGAAAGGACAGGGCTGGATGGGGGATGCCAGGGGAGCCTTGCCCTAACAGTAGGGGAATCCAGGAAGGCTCCCTGGAAGAGGTGGCATGTGCGCTGAAACTTGGCATTTCAGCAGGATTTTGCCAGGCAAGGGGGCAGGAGAAGGGCACTCTGGGTAGAAAGCGATAGGAGCAGAGACACATCATTTCAGGCTGCGTGGAGAATGACACTGCTTTCTGGCATTCAGTAGTACTGGGGCAGCAGGCCTGTTCATACTCAGAAGTGGAATGCCCTGCCATTTCTTTGTCTGTCGTTTTTTTTAATTTAAAAGTTCCATTGAAATAGAACTCACCATGAGATTTATCCTTTTAAAGTACACAAATCAGTTTTGAGTATATTCACAAAGTTGTGAAACCATTTTCACTGTATTACTTCCAGAACATTTTCATCACCCCCAAAAGAAACCTTGTATCTATTAGCAGTCACTTCCATTCTCCCCTCCACCCAGCCCTTGGCAACCACTGATCTACTTTCTGTCTCATGAATTTGCCTATTCTGGCACTTCATGTAAGCGGAATCATACAATATGTGGTGCTTTGTGTCTGGCTTCTTTCACTTGCCATAATGTTTTCAACTATGTGGATCACAACAAACTGGAAAATTCCTAAAGAGACGGGAGTACCAGACCATCTCACCTACTTTCTGAGAAACCTGTTTGTGGGTTAGGACTGGGCAAGAAGCAGCAGTTAGAACCAGACATGGAACAAAGGACTGGCCCAAAATTGGGAAAGGAGTATCTAAGCTGTATATTGTCACCCTACTTATTTAACTTATATGCAGAGTACATCATGCTAAATGCCAGGCTGGATGAATCACAAGCTGGAATCAAGATTGTTGGGAAAAATATAAACAACCTCAGATATGCAGATGATACCACTCTAATGGCAGAAATCGAAGAGGAACTAAAGAGCCTCTTGATGAGGGTGAAAGAGGAGAGAGACAAAGCTGGCTTAAAACTCAACATTCAGAAAACTAAGATCATGGCACCTGGTCACATCACTTCATGTCAAATGGAAGGGGGAAAAGTGGAAACAGTGACAGATTTCATTTTCTTGGGCTCCAAAATCACTGTGGATGGTGATTGCAGCCATGAGATTAGAAGACAATTGCTGCTTGGAAGAAAAGCTATGACAAACCTAGACAGTGTATTCAAAAGCAGAGACATCACTTTGCCAACAAAAATCCTTATAGCCAAAGCTATGGTTTCTCTAATAGTCATGTACAGATGTGAGAGCTGGACCATAAAAAAGGCTGAGCCCTGAAGAATTGATGCTTTTGAATTGTGGTGCTGGAAAAGACTCTTGAAAGTCCCTTGGACAGCAAGGAGATCAAATCAGTCAATCCTAAAGGAAATTAACTCTGAATATTCATTGGAAGGACTGATGCTGATGCTCCAATGCTTTGGCCACTTGATGCAAAGAGCAGACTCATTGGAAAAGACCCTGATGCTGGCAAAGATTGAGGGCAGGAGGAGAAGGGGACGATAGAGGATGAGATGGTTGAATGACATCACTGACTTAATAAAGTTGAGCAAACTATGGGAGATAGTGAAGGACAGGGAAGCCTGGAGTGCTACAATCCATGGGGTTGCAAAGAGTAGGACATGACTGAGCAGCTGAACAAGTGTTTTCAAAGTGTATCCATGTTGTAGAATGTGTTGGCATTTCATTCCTTTTTATGATTGAATAATATGCAATTGTATTGATAAACTATTTTTGCTTATTCATCACTTAATGGGCATTTGGGATTTTTCTATTAATATATGATTAAATAGATTTTAAAAATTAAACTTTTATTTTGAAAAACTTGCTGACTCACACGTAAGCATAAGAAATGGTAGATCCCATGCAGTCTCCTATCTCATTTGGCCCTTATAATATAAACCTACAATGAGGGAGTGTTAACTGTTTTCCAGAAGACAACTCTGGACCAGAGAGGCTCAGTACCATGCCTAAGGGCTGGGACTGGAACCCAGTTCCGCCCACTCTAGAGCCTGCAGTTCATCCAGCTGGCTCAGAGGTGGGTCCCCAGACATTCAGCCGAGGCTGCAGAGAAGGATGTTGGAGGCGCATTTGCTCCTTCTGGGCGCTCTGGGGCTGTGACTGGGGCGTGAAATGTAACGTGCAGGCTGTGGCTCGGACCTGCCCTTGTGTCCTCTACCCCAGGAGCAGGCTTGTGTCCGCTGTTTACTTAATCTGGACACTCGGTCTCCTGAGACTCCTCCTCAGTCATCGCTGATCACCATGTGTGAAACAGCCTGATGATGTCACTCTGTGAGGAGGTGCTCCTCGTTGCCTTCCATGGCGTGGGCCTGGGTCCCCTGATGCAGAGACAAATATCATGGGTCACCATCCATGAAAGTTGGTCACCATCCATGTCATCCTTGATCCTCAGATCCCTTCAGAGGCCATCATGTTGTTCCTGTGTATTTGTGTCGAAACTGAGGTCAGAGGGAAGTCCTTCACCCGCATGTCATAGGTTGAGGGCAAGTGTCAGACCCAGACCTGACTCAAATCTTTCTGGCTCCACAATGAGGGTGGGAACATCCCCAGATCTTGTTAATGCAGGAGAGCTCACCCAAAGCCACGTGCCAAATTACAAAGGAAGTCTAATTCTTCTGCAGCCTGGATCTGTCTATAAAGTATCACACTGGTCCCTGTGACTTTTTTTTTTTTAATTTAACAAAGCAGAGTAGTCTAAAGCAAAAGTATAATGTATCAAGAGGTAGAGAGTAGAAAAAAAGGGATAGTAGAAGAAAAAAGGGAAAGTTACCTCTAACTATAGTACTCAGAAATAACCACTGTTTAACATTTTAGAGTATTTCTCTGCATATGTGATAATTATACTCTTTATTGGAATGTAATCATCCTAGATGTGTTGTCTGGTAACTCGCTTTCTTTACCCAAGTGTATTTTGGACACCTAGCCATTTGCATTTAGCTGAGTGAATGAATGAGTGAGGAAGTGTATGAATGGCTGGCCAGCTGTCTTGTGCCCCAGGACAAGTCAGGCTTTGTGAACTCTTCCCAGACTGCTTTTCCAGAGCCGGGAGCCTGCATCTCCATCTTGTCACTGATTCCCTGTCCTCTGTAACCTGGGACCTCCGTTTCTCTGCACAGGGGGCACGGGTGGCAACAGTTGGTTACAGGATAGAGCCTGGTGCTGACTGCCCACAGCCCTGGGACTGGCAGCACTAGACTTCTGTCTCCATCCTTGCAGTGCCAACAAAGATGCTGAAGTCCAGAGGGGTTAGGTGATTTGTGCCAGTCACAGAGCAGGAGGGGTATCAGGATTTGAACTCGAGCCTGGATGACTCCAGGGCGCTCTGTACCCCAGAGTCAGCATGCCCCAGGAGGCCAGAGAGGTCAAAACTGGGGGCAGGGCAGCCATGCCCTCTCCAGGCTGTCGTAATGTCCCCCATCTGTGACACAGGGGCCTCTGAGGGATGGCCAGTCCTGACTTTGTGTGAGTCTCAGGTCCCCAGTGCTTGCTTTTACCCCTGAGCCGAGGTAGACCAAGAAAGGAGTCTGGTCAGGACCTCCCCCGGGGCCTCTGCAGAGGAGCCACCATCGGTCCTGAGCCCTGGAGTCTGAGGGAATTCCAGGCTGAAGGAATAGCATCCGAGAGAGCACAGAGGTAGAAAGTTCCAAGAGCCCAAGTCGTCAGTGTAAGTGGAGAGAAGAGAGGGAGAAAGGAGCTTGGAGAGTTTGGAGAGCCAGCCACAGCTAGATTCAGATGGTGGGAGGCTGGAAATGCCAGGCTGAGAGCCTTGGGTATCCTGCAGGCAGTAGGGAGCCATCGATGGGTTTTGAGCAAAGTCGGGGGCAGATTGCAATTTAGAAAACTCTCTGGCTGCAAGGCAGATGATGGATTTGGGGGGCAATGGCCCACATAGAGACAGGCCAGTCAATTAGGAGAGTGGCAGGACTGGCATATAACTGGCACTGCCATGGAGAGTGAGCAGTTAGAAGACCTCACCTGGGCCTTACCCAGGCTCCCAACTTGCTCCCCCCAGGATAGAGCTGGAGATTCAGCCATCAGTCCTCAGCCTCTGCTGGCAGGGGCCCCAGCTGGGCCCAAGTGCAAGGCAGAGATTTTTTTCCTGTAAATTATTGGTGCCCAAGTCATAGCTGAGTGGCTCAGCACAATGGCATCCTTCTCTTTTTGTCCTCCTTAATTTTAGAAGCCAAAGCTAAATGTTTTAATTTTATATTATTCCTGACATAATGCTAATGAGTTCCAGGTGTCTCTGAGTTGCTCTGCGCAGCCAGGCATCTGGGTGGGGCCCTGCTCCCCAGGATGCCCCTCTGCACCCCCTCGGTTCTCAGCGAAGTGCCTTGCAGCGTGTTCCTCCTTAAGGACCCCTTCCTGCATTATCATATGGTTGTAATTTTTTTCAGTTTACTGGGTTGTTCTTCCCTGTGGTGACCACAAGGTCATTCTCTCCTTGCTCAAGGGATGGAGGAGTCCCATGAGAATGGGGCAGCCTGTCTGGCCCAGCAGAAGGCACGCTTCCCTATCAGACCCTGGGGCACCCCACACACAGGTGAGGGGCGGGATGGCTCCCCCAGACTCCTCCAGTACTTTCCAACCTGTGTTGGACTGAACATCCAGAGATTTGGGGTTTTAGGGGAAATAAACACTCTGGAGGAATCTGAAAGACAGTGTGATGGCTATTATGGCTAGTATCGTTATTTTCTGGTGACGTGAAACATCTGATTCTTTGTTTCTAGTCATTTCTTTCCCGTGACCCGATGTTTGCCAAATCTGTAGACCAGTCTGCTTTTTGTTGACCGCCATGTGAGGCTCCTCTGTCTGTGGAATTTTCCAGGCAAGCATACCGGAGTGGATTGGCATTTCCTACTCCAGGGGGTCTTCCTGACCCAGGGATCGAACCTGCATCTCCTGAGTCTCCTGCATTGCAGGCAGATTCTTTACCCACTGAGCCATTGGGGAAGCCCCTGATGGGGTAGACAATGGTCTCTATTATGTCAGATCTGAACCTGGAGTCTAAAAACTTGTATGTGAGAGAAAAAAATGTAAGTTGAAAAATTTCCTTGAATTCCCTTGTCTCTGAATCCCCATATACTGGGTAATTCACACATCTCAGGCAGTTCACAAACTACTGCCCCAATTCTGGGGGCATAGGGGGCTTGCACTGAACCAAGGGGTCCTCAGAGTCATTTCTCATCCAGGCACCTTCTGAGGCATTCAGCTTTCCGCCCCATCTTTGACCAGAGCCCACCCATCTCCTGTCCACCTGAAAGGCTCCTTCAGGTCCAGCTTAGACTCAACATCTGGGCGTGGGACCTCCTAAGATATCCAGAGTCCTGCCCGTGGGTAACCTCAGCCCTGCCTGGGAGGAGCCCTGCTTCAGGGCTTACCACAAGCCTAGTTTTTTTTCCCACAAGCCTGGCCCCAGGGTGAAAGGGCCCCCCACTTTGAGGGAGCCTTGACATCTTCCCAGGTCTTGCTTTCCCCCAGGGACCCTTTCCCAGCTGGACATCTTTGTGGGAGAGAACACAGGATGCTTTGCTCTTCTTCTCAACTAGGCCTCTCCTGGACTCCACTAAATCAGGGGGCTGCCCTGCCCCACACTTCCCTGAAGGCTCATTTGTTTATTGCTTGCTTCTTTCATTCATTAACAGATATTCACACAGGCCCACCGTGTGCCAGGCCCTGTGCTGGACACTCTCAGATGGATTTACGGCTGAAAATCATTTGAAAATAGTCACTGCATGTCTCATCTCTGTCTCCAGATTTCTTCCCATTCGGCCCTGAGACCTGAAATTTTGAAACCCAAAAGCCAGGAGATCACCCCTGTCTGCTCTGCTGTCTGCTAAGTTATCCCCTCCCAGAGGCACTGGGCAGGAGGTAGAGTGCTATTACGGCTCCCACGACTCCTGGCCCAGGGGACTCCGTGTCTGAACCTGCTAGGCACCTGCTCACAGCTGGAGGTCTCCTGCGCTGTGGGCCAGTTGGGAGTTGGGGGGCATGGGCAGTGGCTTCCAACTACCAAGAAGCCCCAGAGTGAGCCCGTGAGCCCTGGTCCTGCCTCTGGCCGGATTACTGTGATGTCGTAGGGCCAGGAAACAGAGATGTTCTGCACACTGAGGTGCCTGGTCACCAGAAGGGTTTGCCACATCTCTTCCCGGCATCTCATCCCTTCCATAGGCTGGATTTCATTTGTTGTTGTTGTTGTAGTTTGTGTAATGGTTCCTAATGGCAATTGAGCTTCCTTCACTAGCTTGAGTGTGAGAGCTAGGCTGTCGGCTTTGCTTCCACCCACCTTCATCGGGGAGTCCAGACACTGGGCTCCATCAGTGGCAGGAGCATGCGATGCGGGCCACGTGGCCTCACTCTGTGGCCCTAAGTTGCCAGCCCAGGGCCAGCCATTTGGGGTCTCCCAGTAGATCTGTGGTGGGTGGGAAAATGGTCCCACTGGGCTCCAGGTGTCAGGCCCAACCCAATTTAGATACTGAGGATATCACTGAAGGTGACTTGGGAACCACATTACACTGTCCTGGTGAACACGCAGTCACTTGGCTCTGTTCCTGAGCGCCTGGGATGGGTCTCTCACCTCCTCTCCCAGAGGGCACCCACTGACTGAGCACAGCCCTCTCTGATCCCTCTACCCCCAGCCCCACCATGAGCAGAGCTATACACAACAGTGGTCTGGCCCAGCCCTCCCCCTTCCAAGGGGCCTGGAGCCTCAAGGGGTGCTCCTGGTGGGAGCTGAGCCCCAAGTGCACATGGGGCAGATTGCTTTCACCTACTTGTGGCCTCAGACGAGAACTTGGCATCTGCACGCTTGTCATGATTCCCGTTGACCCAACATGAGGTTTTCCTTCAGGCGATGGATGAAATGTCTTGGATCTTCTTTCTCCCCAGGCAGGCCCAGGATGTTGAGGGTTGCGCAAGTCTTAATTCCTGCAGCCCCACCTTTGCACTCCCAATCCTGGGTAGGCAGCCCCAGAAGAGGAAGGTGACTGGTTGAAGGTCACACAGTAACTTGTGACAGAGCCAGGGCTGGAGTCAGACCTTCAGACCCTAACATTTTTCACATCATGGACCCATGCCCTGCTGTTTCTTGGAATTCGGGAGAGGAGCTGAAAGAGGAATTAACATCTTCTGAGCACCTGTCCTGTGCCCAGGACCAAGGCCACATGTCTACAATAGGCTCCTGAGACCAGGAGTGCCACCCCCTTTGCAGGGAGCACACTGAGGTTCACAGGGGCCAGGAGGAGGAGCAAGTGGACTTGAGCCCCTGCCTGTGGGCACAGGCTTATCTGGGGGAGGATTGAGGCTGGAGAGATGTTTTCATTCGTTGTACATCTCGGTCCCTCCACCCCTCCTCCTGGGGTAGCACTCACCTCCCTCTCCCCCGGCTCTTAGGGTCAGACATTGATCCCTCTGGAGACCTGTTTCCTCAGCAAATGTCCCAGGTGCTTCAGCTGTGGAGGTGGGACGGGCCGCCGTGTAGCTTTCCTGCCTGCCTGCCTCCCCTATGGGAAGTGAGCTCCCAAAGGCCAGGCAGCCCCTGGCAAGGCCCAAGGGGTGTATGCTGTCCACACAGAGGACGAGCGGTGAGAGACAGGCAGTCTGGGCATCGGTGCACCAGGGTGGTGACCAGATGCTCGGAGAAGGGCAAAAAGAGTTTAAGGATGACCTGGCACAGGAGGAGGGGAGGGCTGGGGCTTGAGACAAGCCCAGAGGGCAAGGAGGACTGGACAGGCAGAGGACGCTGCAGGGGCAGAAGTCTGCCCCTGGAGTTTGGGAAGGGGGCGTGGGCAGCGGGCTAGAGGTCAGCGGGGTCAAAGGGTGGCTGCGGCCTGTCTTGGCATTCTCCCCGGCTACATGTTCCCTCCCCAAAGCCAAGCCAATGCAGCAGCCATGGGAACGTCAGGAGATACAGGGGGCTCAGCCGCATCTTCCCTCCCCTGCCCCCGCCCCATCTCCTGGGTGGCCTGGAACCAAGGAGAAGCAGGTGGGAGCATGGCTGCCCGTGGGTCTGGCTGTGTTAGGTGTCGAGGTGTTGGTGTGAGGACATGTCTTTATCCACTGGCCTCTTGAAGGAAGTCTTTGCTGGATATTGTTTCTGGGTATCTCTCCCTGTGCATAAACAGACCACCATGAGGCCATCTGCATCTGATATGTGAGCCAGTTTCTGCCTGTGCTGCACGTGGGGCTGTGTGTCAGTGTATCTAGAGTCTGGGGAGTTTGTACATTTGTGCCTGTGGTGGGGTCTGGGGCTTGGGTGTCCTTGGGTATATGTGTGGGTGTGTGTGTGTGTTGCATGAATCATGGTGTGTGTGTGTATGTGTGTGTGTGAGTGCTATATGTTGGTGTCCTGGGGTTCTATGTCTTTGACATGTGGCCTGGTTAACAGGAGAGCTGTCAGAGTGTGTACGTGTGTATGTGTGTCTGCATTTCCGGGTCTGTGGCTGGTGACTTGCTCTGTGTGTGTGTGTGTGTGTGTACGTGTCAGCCTTTCTGTGCAGTCTGTCTTCTGCTGGTCCTGGCCCCCAGCTGAGCCTCTTTCCACACCTCAAGCCGTGTGCCACCACTCAGCACAGGGAGCCCCCTGGATTCCACCTGTCTACTTGGTGAGCAGACTCAACCTCCCCATGTAGCTTCTACTCTGGGGGACTCCACACACCCTGGAAAGGTGGCCTAGCCCCCGGGCCCTCTCTGGCTGGGAACAGAAGCCCATTTCTTGCTCAGACAGGGGCTTTCTGTGGGAGAAGGGCCCAGCCCAGAGCCTCCAGTGCAGACCTGGTGAGGAAGAGATGGGAGCCTCTAGCCCCACTACCCTGGCTTGGGAAGTCTCCTCTGGGAAGGAGACCTGTGGCCTTCTAGCCCAGTCTCCCTCTGTTTTGTCTGCTTCCACCCTTCCCTTGATCTGCCAGCCTCTCTGGATGATTGTGAAGGCCTCGAGCTGAGAAATTCTCTCCTCAGATCACATGGTGCCCCTTAGTCCTGGCTACCCAGGACAGAGGAGCCCCAGAGGCAAACCCAGGCCGCATCCCTCATTAATGCAGGGTCTCTCTCACATCAACTCCCTGGGCCTCCATTTTTGTCTCTGTAACAACGGGACTTGTTGTGCTGGCCTAAAGGGACTAAGGAGATATGTGAAGGGAGAATTTGGCCCAGCCTGGTACCTAGTATGTGTGATAGCTGCTGTTACTGTCAGAGTCTCCCTCCTGCTCCCATCTGCCCATTCATTCATTCACTCAGAGGGACTGTGTGCCCGAGGATGGACCAGACCCTCACAGCTCTCACAGGACACAGTTCAGGCCAGTACCCTCTGGCCTCACCTCCCAGGACTCTGCACCTCTGTCCCTCCACTTCTTGCTTCCACCTATCCCTGAGGACCTGTGAAACATGAGGCTCTGAGAAGACCTTGTGGAAAACCCACGGGGTTCAGAGGACAGTAACTCCCGGGATGTGGGGTGAGCAGTGGATCCCAGCTCCCGGCTGGCTGGCCTTTCAAGCTGGCCAAATGCAGAATTATTTGATGTCTTGGAGAAGGGTCTGGCACTGTGCAGCTCTCCCATCCAAGTCATTGTTGAAAGTAGGTTAAAAGTTTGTACCAAAATGGGAAGTTGATCCCCGGATGGCCTGCCAGACTGCTGTAACCCAATATATTTTACCCTTAAACCAGAAATGTGTTTGTTTAGAAGCAAGTCACTGGCAGAGGCCAAAACTGGAGGCATTTTCTCCTCTGCCCCGCCCGGGTGCCCTGTTCCCCCAAACCTCCTTACCCTTTGTGTCCAGATCCTCAGCCAGAGCCTGAGAAAGAGGCCTCCCTCCTCCTGGGCCAAGGCAACTGCAGGGAGGACACTTGATAATCCTCGGGACCTACTGTGTCCTCATTCCTGTGCTAAGCATGTCCTTTTATTTACTTCTAGCAGCCGTTTGCTGTGGCCCCATTTTAGAGAGGATAAAAGTGAGGGCAGAGATGGGACATGTGTTGCCCAAGCTCGTGGTGGTCAGTGGTGGGGGCCCCAGTACAGACTTCTGCCTGTGCAACTTCACAGCCTTTGGCTTGTGGAACAGTGTCCCACACCTCACATGTGAGATGAAGCCCTTGATCCTCCCCCAGAGCCTAGAGGGAGAGAACAGGCGTGCCCAGCATCAGCTGGCTCTGTCCTGGAGCTGCCCTGAATGACCTTGCTCAGCCCTTTCACAGACGCAGGAAAGGCTCAGAGAGGGTAGCCCGCAGAAGGGGGTGAGCCCAGCCTCACAGATTCTGATGTCGGACCCACGTCCTCCCCGTCCCCTGGCCAGAGCTTGAAGGGTCCCTGGGCTCAGCCTGGAAGGGAAGCTGGTGCCGCCTCCCCAGCTCTTGGGACGGCTCCGCTTGGTCTTTCATCTTCCGCTCTGGGCTCTGTGAGCTTCATGCAGCAGTAATGGATTGCAGTGGACTTTTTTCAATTAGGTTCTGATTTTCCTCTGCCTGTTACTATAAAACTCCAGATGGTCTAGGGCTTCACGGTTCCTGGGGTATTTTCCCCGTTATTTGAATCTGCTTTTGTAACACGCCCCACATGTGGGAACTGGGCCTTTCAAGGCTCTATGCCTCAGATGGGCTTGCTCTTCTCTGCTGTGTCACCTCAGCTTTCCTTTGTGTGTGGTGGCTTTTCCTCTCGGAGGCGCTGGGAGGAAGGAGGGCAGCCCCATCTCCCAGCATCAACTGTGCATCCAGGGCTGGGCCTGGTCTTGCCTGGGAAAGGAACCCCGGATGTGAGCCCAGTGGGAAATGATGGTCAGAGTTCCTGAGAATCAGCCTGATTTTGGAGCTTTATGGAGGGTCCCTGAGGCAGTGACCAGAGCAGTCAGGGACACGTACAGGCAGACCAGCACATCCGCCAGACCTGGGAGCCAGTCCAGGTCCGCCACTTACCAGCTGTGTGACATCACTTCCAGCCAGTGACGTCACTTTTCTGAGCCTCAGTTTCCGCATCTGCAGAGTAGGGCCGGGAAGGAACCTCACCAGAAGAGTGCATTGTCATGATTAAATGAAATGTCACACAAAGCACATCCAGCTCCTGGCTCCTGACAGGTGCCTGAGAGGGCATCATCCAGTCTCTTATATAACTCTGAATTCACCCCAGTTTCATCTTAGTAGATATTTTAATGTTTATGCATTCTAAGTAAATAGAAAAACTTAATACTCATTCTTACATTTTTCTAGACTGTTTGATGTCTCTTCTTTTCCTTCTGTCCCCTCTGTATACCCCTTTACCCACAGTAGCCATCCTCTCTGTTGCCCATGGCATATGAGCCTTTGCTTCCGGCCAGCTAAATCTGTTATGTTTGGTTATTTCAAGCTCATTCTAAATAAGAGGTGCTCAGGTAATTCTCTGGGTGCCCATGGTTGGCATCAGGGCCATGGCCACAGGATACGGCATGTGCCCTGTGGTTCACAGAGAGCACCCACCCGCCATGTGCCCAGGTGTGCCCAAGTTATGCCCTATTTATGGATGAGGAATCTGAGCTCTAGCATGTGAAATGAACTTGCCCAAGGTCATCCAGTTGGGAAGTGTGGATTTGCACCCAGGCCACTTTGATGTTTGATGCTGAAATGCAGTGATGCAGGCATGGAGGGGCAGATATCACCAAGCTGTCAGTAGGGGCCAGGTCACACCAGCCAGAATGCTGAGGCGAGCATTTGTACTTGCTGAGACACGGGAGAGCCATGCAGGGTGTAACTGTGGGCAAGGGGCACTCAGACACCCCTATAGGCTTAAGTCTTTGCATTAGGGTGTTAGGGGAGGGATGTCAGGAAGGCCCCACCCCAAGAGTGTTCCCCCTGGAGTGCACACCCCATGGAAACATCATTATACCCTTGGGTCACCATAACATCACCTCAGGCCATCCTCTTCAGGGAAACTGAGACCCAAAGCCTGGGATGTGCCCATTGGCTCCATCTGTGCTCCAGTAAGACTCATTTTTCCATTCTTGCAGCATCTGTACCCCCACAACACCACAGTGATGGGATACCTCTCCCTGCTGCCCTCCAAGCCCCCACACAGTCAGTCAATGCATGGGGCCCCTTCAAGCCATTCCCCCACAAAAGTCTGCCTCACTCCCTTTGGAGGTTACACAAAGGGTACTCCATGGGCTTGGCGTCAAAAGAATTTTAGGGCCACACCAGTCAATGACAAACACATCAACCAAGGGTTCTTTACTGCTGGAGTCAGCAGAACCTGACCTACACAGGTGTCCCCCTGAGGGCAAGTCAGGAGCAACTACCACCACCACGATAATAGTGAAAACATTTGTGTCCTGTGTGACACGCACGTATGCACGATGCCCCACCGCCACAGCTACTTTGTGAGTGGACTCCTCACATCCCCATTTTGCAGAGAAAGAAACTGAGCCACAGAGAGGACATTGATTTGCTAGGACCATAGAGCCACCTGCTTTCCAGGCTCTGACACGCCCACAGTGGAGGGCCTCAAATGCCAGTCTAAGGGGGCTGACTGGATGTCAGGAGGCACAGCGAGCCACGGAGGGTCCTGAGCAGGGGTGACCTGGTTAGATTTACAATTCAGAAAGAGACTCATAAAGCATTAGAGTCGGAGGGGCCTTGGGGGCTCTCTGGTGAAGCTGCCAGCCATAAGGCAGCAGAGAGGGCCTCATGAGAAACTCAGATGCCCCAGCTCTAGGATTCCAAACCAGGCCCTTCCACCTCTGAGTCCTGCTGGCTCCTGGCTCCCCACGGTACGATGGGGGCTTGGAGGTGGAGCCCGGACAGCCCTAGGATTACTCCTTATCACAGGAGGTGCTGGGGCACCTGCTCCTCCAGACAGTTCCCTGGTCCCCAACCTGCTCCAGGCCCCAGGCCCAGGCTGACGCCCCTTAAATGCCCAAGCCAAGGGCTGGAGACCACAGGGTGTGTTGAGAAAGTTAAATCTGGAAATCAGGCTGTGGGAGGAAAGTGAGGGGTTAAGGCATAAGAATTGGAAATAGGACACTGGGGAGACTTGGGAGCCCACCATGCCCAGTGGGACATCACACACACTCACACACACACACCCTTCCAACTGGGCAGAGGGGCAGCAAGCCCAGGAACTGCAACCCTGGGCAGAATGCCGCTCCACTACTTACCTGCTCTGTGATCCCAAATGATGGCCACCATGACGATATTGAGCAAGAACCCGGTACCAAGATAAGCACTTATTATGCGGTCCTCACAGCCTCCGAGGCTGGTAGAACTCACCCAGTTTTATCAATGAGGAAACTGAGACTCAGAGAACTGAAGGCACTCTTGGAGCAGTCAAGAAAGAAGCCCTGGTTGTCCCACATCAGGGTTCATGTCTGGAACTGCTCTGCTGGTTTCCCCAGAGCCTCAGCTCCTGACAGTGGGAGAGGAATACTTACCCCAAGGGCTGTGGAGAGGATCTGAGATCACGCTGGGGACAGTGCCAGGCCTAGCAGAGTGAACGTCCAGGTGCTGAACCCACGTGCATTCCCCTCCTCTTCTCTCTGCCTCTGTTAGCCCATCTCTGGGGTTGTTAAAGGGTCAGGCTGCAGGGACCTCGGCAGGCAACTGCGAGCAGAGCCCATATACCCTCATACCTGGGATGCTGGCCCTGATGGGGGCGTTGCTCTGCCAGGGGTACCTGCATCCTTGTCCCACACCTGTCCTGCCCAGGCCGCTGCTGCTGCACCTGCTGCTACCTCTGATCCTACCTTGAGGGATGGGACCCCCATCGTGGTGCCTCGGCCAGATGCTTGTTATATACCCCAGTCTGGGACTCAGTTCTGAGGAGTTCCAGTGGGATGGGGGCGGGCAGAACGAGCCAGGCCAACATGGGCACAGCGCACATACACAGATGTGGGATACCTGGATGAGCACGAGGGAGGTACATGCACCCGTAGGCCCCAGAACCCTATTCTTAACACCACTAGATCATGTTTCTAACCCACCCTTTGCCCCACGAGTGAAATGCCAGCCCTGCCCACGAGGAACTCCCAAACCCTCAGCCTGGAGGCCTGGAGAGAAGATAAGGGATGCCCAGTGGAAACCTCAGCACAGCTCAGGGTGTGACCGAGCAGGAGCGGGAGGTTGAGGACAGCTTCTCCACGGAGGCAGAGCTGGGGCACCACGAGTACATGTCTGAGTGAGTGAAGAAAGGAAAGGCGTTCCATTCCCAGGGAACAGCTCCAGCAGGCCTGGGGGCATTCAAGTTCCCGACCCATTTGGGGTCTGATCACTCCCATGGGGTGTATGAAGATGGGAGAGGTATCTGACCTAGAACCCCAAGCTGAAGATTCTGAAAAATGTCTGAATTAAATTGTCAGCGAGTTGGAAGGGCAGGTGTCGCAGGAGGGGGGCAGCCCCAACAAAGACGTGGGGGTGGGGGTAGCTGTGCTGAGACGGACAACTGGCCAGACGGGCATACAGGCCCCAGTGGGGAGATGATGTACAGGTCTCCAGAGTCGGGCAGACCCTCCCAAAGTCAGGAACAGCACACAGCATGTGAAGAGTTTACTGCCCCCAGTAAACCTCAGACGTCCACCCTCCCAGCAAGGGCCGGAGAGGAACAAAGGGACCGGCTCTGCCGAGAAGCAGCCTGCCCTTCAGCTGCTCGGCCTCACTATGCGTGAACCTGGCCCAGGCCTTGCAGGGCGTGGCTTGTGGCCTATTTACTCCCCAAACAGGATTTCCTTCTGGTTTAGATGCATGGAAAAGGCATAACATCTGGAAATAGGAAGTGGAACAGCTTCGAAAACCCAGCTGTGGGCGCCTTGCCTTGGGCCAGCCCCAAGCAGAGCGTGGCCCGCAGTTGCGGCCGGGCCTTTAAGGGACAGGCGCCGGGAGTGCCCGCCCCAGACCACTGTTGTCTCTGAGTCCTTGTCTCACGTCGTCTGTCCTGGCCTAGACGATGGAACCAGTGGCTCAAGAGAGGGAGCCCGGCCTCCTCTGATTTCTTCTTAAGAATCGCCTCCCCCTGCCCCCTGCCCCTGGGAAGACAGCGAGCACAGAGGAGCCACCTGGGCTTTGGCACCAGACGTGGCCTGTGTCCTGTCCCAACGCGGGGACCACCCTAGGAAGCCTCCGTCTCTGAGGTGGGGATGTTGGGGCCGCTCACTTTTTGACTGTCGTGTGGTTAAACCTCTAGCATCACTCCTGGACAGAGGGAGCAGAGGCAGGCCAGGGCACCTCCTCCTCCTGCCCGTGGCAAGCGCCTTGGGAATGGAAGGTGGACAGTGAGGAGAAGCAGGAAAGGGCAGCCAGTCACACGGGGACCAGGGAATGCGCCTCGGGTCTGTGGGCGAAGGATCTTGCAGGCTGACAGGAGTTGGACAGACTGTGACGAGAGAGATAGGACATTCCTTGCTGAGTGTCATACAGAAATGAAGACTTGGCATTACCTGGCAGACCCCTGCTGCTATGAGCCTTGGGTGGGGAGTCGAGAGGGGCCGGAAGTGTGGAGGGCTGGGTGTTTGAATGCCAGACCCGCATTTAGGCAAGAGCAGCAGGATCTCTTTCATACATCAGAGCCTCCTGGGGTAGCTGTGTAGGGAGGAAGGAGTTTGAAGTTAGAGGACTCTGGGGGGAGAGATGGGAGCTGGACAGAAGCTGCCGGAATCGACACTGTCTGTGTTCCTCTCTGTCCACCCTCACCCCCACCAGGGACATCACATGTCTGTGCTGTACCCACTGCATGCTCACTGCCTGGCGTGGGGCCTGGTGCATACTTGGGGGCATTGAACAGATAAACAGCCAAATGATAAGTCAAAGACTCTGAGTTTACAAGTGTGGTCATTGTTCTGACAGCAATCAGCATGATGCCGTGTTCCAGGAGGGCAAAGCCCTTTGACAGTCAAGTGTCCCACCCCTTGGGGCCTTCGTATCAGCCCTGGATGGTGGCTACACAGCTTTAAGTTTGTAGGCAAGGAAATAAGGCACAGGCATATCAAGGGCACTGCTCAGAGCCTCACTGAGAGAGGAACTGACTAAAATCCAGGCCTTGGGTTCCAAATCTAGGGCTGTCTGCACTGGACATGTGCCTGCCCCCTGTCCATTCAGGGCTGCGCCACCATTAGAGTGGCATGTCACTTTTAGATGCCATTGGAGGGCAGACCCGTCCAGAGACAGAAAGACCAGTTTTTCTCAAGTCCTAGTGGCCATTTCTAAATCAGGGATGGATTTTTTTCTGGATCCACCAGACCTTCCCAGATAAGAGTCTAGGTCCTGGGCACTTCATGGGGAGCTGAACTGGGGCACCAGGAGGCCTCGGGCAGGGCCGAGGGGTTGGCAGGGGAGCAGATGCTGGGGCCCATTTTCGGGCTGGGCGGTGGGCCCTCCGGGGCCTGCAGAGCGCCCCTCACCGGCCTCTCCTGCAGTTCGAGGGCTGCAGCAAGGCCTTCTCACGCCTGGAGAACCTCAAGATCCACCTGCGGAGCCACACGGGCGAGAAGCCATACCTGTGCCAGCACCCAGGCTGTCAGAAGGCCTTCAGCAACTCCAGTGACCGCGCCAAGCACCAGCGCACCCACCTCGACACGGTAGGCCCCGGGGGTAGAGGCCGAGGGTGGAGGGTGGAGGACAAGCACCCCGCCCATATTTGTCTAAGGCAGGGCAGCAGCCACCTCCAGGCAGAAACCCTGCCTTCAGCCTTGTTGACATTTTGGGCAGGACAGTTCTTTGCAGGGAGAGGGAAGCACCATCATTATAGAGTGTTTAGCCACATTCCTGGCCTCTATTGTTTTAGTTGCTAAGTTGCGTCCCTATGAACTCTTTTGCAACTCTATGAACTGCAGCCTGCCAGACTCCTCTGTCCATGGGATTTCTCAGGCAAGAATACCCAAGTGGGTTACCATTTCCTTCTCCAGGGGCTCTTCTCCACCCAGGGATCGAACCTGTGGCTTCTTCCATGTCTCTTGCATTGCAGGTGGATTCTTTACCACTGAGCCACCAGGGAAGCCTTGATCCATTAGATAGGAGCGATTTCCTACTTCCCAGTTGTGACAACCAAAAATGTCGTTCAGTGTTGGCAAAAATCCTGGGGAGGAGGAATTAAACTCTCACCTGGTTGAGAACCACCAGCCCAAGCAGTAGTGTGGGCTCCACTGAGCCAGGGCACGGGGCAAGGGGGTGGGGGTGCAGCTCGCATCCTGCCTCTTCTCCCCGGGCCTGTCAGTCACTACCAGAGCCAATCCTCCCTGCTCTTCCTCGCCCACCCCCACGCTGACCCCTGGCATGGAGACAGGCCAGAGGCTCTCCAGGGCCTTGCGTATCTCCCGGGCACGGTGGGTAAGCCGTTGAGGTAAGCAGGGCCCAAGACTCCAGGCCCCTAGATCAGTGACCTGGGCCCCAGATGCCCGTGTGTCCACCTCCTTTCCTGTTTGTGCCAGTGTGATAGAGAACCTGTGGCTCCATCACAGCACCGGTCCAAGCATTCTGTGCTGTGCATACAGACCTCAGCAGTTAACAGAGCACTTCTACAACATCATCTCCCACCATCTCTGCCGGTCAGTGGGTCACGAGCCCATTTGACAGATGAGGAAAGTGGGGCTCCGGGCAGTTCCCTACTCAGCCAGAAGGTGGCAGAGTTGACTGGGGCCTCCCCGCAGTCTCACAGCACCTATGTGAGGGGATGCACCAGCCTGGGAGACCCCCAGCCCCTCAGTGCAGCAGAGGATGGGTCCATAGCCAGACTCCACATCTGGACCACTGGCCTGTATCTCTGCTTTTTGTGCGAATGTTTGGGGAACTCTGCCAGTGGGGGCCTGGGAGACCTGAGTGGTCGTGCAGCCCAGCGTCAAGTAACCCGGACATACAGATGAGGAAACAGAGGCCCAGATGGGCGATTGACCACTCCAGGGTAAGTCGGAGGCCACGTGACAACAGAAGTCAGAGCTGGAGGCCCTCTGCGGGGTTTATAGCTGGGAAAACCAAGATCCCCAAAAGATGGGGGAGGTGGATAGCAGACAATAGCAGGGGAGTCATGTTCTGGGACCCGGCCAGGCCCTGGGCAGAATGGTCTACACATCTTCCCGTCCTCTGAGACCACACATACCCTCCCCCAGTTTAAGTGACAAACCACAAGGTAGGGGCCTGTCCCCTTTTGCAAACGAAGAAACTGAGGCTCAGAGATGAAATCATTGACTGTCACATGGCTGGAAAGTCGGGGAGCTGGGATGCAACCCTGTCTGCCTGACCGCTAGTTCAGTGCCCCTTGCTGAAGAAGGGGAGAAGAGCGGAGGGGATGAGGTAGGAAGGAAGAGCCCTGCCCCCAGCCTGAGCCTGACCACTGTCCCCACCACCCCCACCTCAGGCTTACTGTCTTGAGGGTGGGGACATGGAGTGAAGAGGTGCTAACAAACCCCTCTGCCTCCATCATCTTCTCATGCCCAGCCCCTGAGGCCCTTGGCACCTATACCAGCCCCGAGAGGTACACATGGCAGCCCCAGCAACACCAGGCCGCTCTGCACTGCCTCCCCCAGGCCTCCCTCCAGGCATCTCGGGGTCACCTACCCTGACTTACCCCCTTCCTCCCCTCTCCTTACTGCATTTCCTGGCCCCAGCCCCAAAGCAACAGGCCTCTGGCCCCTGCTTGGTGTGTGAACAGAGCTCCGAGGGCAGGGTCAGGGCAGGCCCAGAATGAGCCCGCAGGGTTATCTCAGTCCTGCATCTCCCCAGAAGGTCCTGGTCAAGCCCAGCCCCCGCGCCAGGCCCATGGAGACACTGCAGTGGCCCCCCATGGTGAGGTTGCTTTCCCAGCACCCGAGGGCCCATGGGGTCAGCCCCATGCAGGCTGGGCCTTATTTCCAGAGGGGACCTGCTCACGTCCCCAGGTCCGCTCTGGCACCAGAGAAAGTGGGATTCTCTCCATGGGCAGGGAAGCAGTGGAACAGACTGGAGAGAGCCAGCCTGGGTTCTAATCCCAGCCCTCCATCTGGTCCCAGAGGTCTGAGAACTGCCACCCAACCTCTCTGGGCTTCAAACACTCCTACCTTACAGGAGAGGGATGGGGGGATCAACTGAGGCGACAGCTGTGGCGGCCAGACACAGGGTCTGTACAGCAAACGTGAGTCGCTGGCCTACCTGTGACTTGCTGACTGAATGCTGACCAAATCCTGCCACATCCCAGATACTCCATGTGCAGTTCGAGTCCTAACTGCCACAGACTGTCCTGCCCTGGCCTCGGTTTCCTTACAGGGAAGATGGGGGCAATAGTCTCTCCTTTGCCCACTTCCCTGGACTGTTCAGGGCTGCAGAAGAGAGGGGGCACCTTAGCAGAGGGGCGTGGGCACCGCACTTCTGCAGGATCTTGGGCAAAGCATCAGCCTCAGTTTCCTCATCTGTAAAGTGGGGATGCTTTTCATGGGGTGAGTGTGAGGCTGAAAGGAGATCGCAGCTGGCCAGCGCGGAGTGCAGTGCCTGCACACTGGAGGGCGGGGGGGCTTAGTATGTGAGGGGCTGTCTTGTGCTCAGGTCGGGAGGGCGCTGTGAGGTGCTGGATGCTCACAGCACGGCCCTGAGTGTCCTGCTGTGAACGAGGCCTTGGAGCTGGTGCGGTGACTGCAGGCCTGGGGCTTGGCTGCTGCTTGGGACAGCCAGCCACAGGGTTTCCTGAGGGCTCCTGGGGGAGCTGGGCTGGAGGAATGTTCTACACACGTCAGGCCCTGGAAAAACAAACACAGAGATGGGCCTTGTGCCCTCTTTCCAGGCGAGGGCGCCTGCACACACGGAGCTCTGTTTGTTTGCTTTTTGACAAAAGCGCGTGGATTTGTATCAGCGTCCCCTGGGGACAGAGCCTGGGGCAGAGCAGGGCAGGGCCCACGAGAGAAAGAGCGTGTGTGTGTGTGTGTGTGTGTTGGGGTGGGAATCGGGCCCAAGAAAGAAGGGCCCTGTGGTGTGTGGGTCTGTGTCTGTATCTGTGTCTCTGAGTGGTTGTGTGGGGGGCAGGTCTGAGGCCTGCCTTCCACCCTACCGTACCTGCCTTTCAGCGAGGCCAGCCTCTCACTGCTCTGTCTCTTTCTTTTTGCTCTCCTCTGTTTCTTTAACGTGGCAACTCTCCGTGGCAGCACCAAGGTATGGCCGTCTGTTTCTGCTCCCCGCCCCCAACCCCATGCTGTCCAGCAGGGCTGGCTCACCTTGAGGTTTAGGGGCAGTTCCAGTCGGCATGGCTGGTGGGGACATAGGCGTCATCTCTAAACGTCCCCCACCACTGTGTCCCCTGCAGTGGTTGGAGGCCAGAGGGCCCTGAGAAATCAGAGCTGCTGGATGTGTTCAGAAAGGGAGCCTTAGGGACTTCAAGCCCCAGTGGCAGCTGGAGTCCCTGAGCAAGGTCTCATGGAGGTTTGCTTCTACGGGGAGCTCAGAATTCAGTTACAGCCACAGAGCCCTGACCTGGGATGAATCAGAAGGGACCCTTCCTGGAAGAAAACTCACCCCTGGACAGACCCCGCAGTGCAGGTGGACAGTGCTACCGGTAGAAACTTGAGAAGTGGCAGTGGGAACCAGACTCAGGAGAGGTTGGAGAGGAGGTGACAAGAGCTGGGTGTGCTGGGGTGGGAGGAGGGGTGAGGGCTCAACCAGGGCTAAAGTCACAAAGGGCCTTCAGCACCCAGAGATGGGCTGTATCCGAGGGCACCAGGGAGCCATGGGGGGTTAGAAGGTGAGAGCATGGCCAGGCCTGTGAGAGAGGTCCTCTGGCTGTGAATGAGAGGGTAGACTGGAGGCGTAGAGAGCACAAGGGGTCTGGATAGGAACCAGGGGAGGTGGTGGGCACTGACTTGTTCTAGAAGATGAATGGGGCTCCAGGGGAAAGGGACGTGAAGGGCACCAATGCCCAGCCTACCCGGGGCTACACCTGAGACCCAGTACCCTCTGGTCTCCTGTGATTATTGGTTTGAGGACCTACAATCTTCATAGCCTGGGGACCAGTCTGGGGACCCCGGACCCATTGCAAGGTTCGTCAGGGGCTCCGAGCCTGGGCCTGCCGCTCTCCAGCTTGGTTCCACGTTTGTGTCCCATTGCCTCGAGCTGTGCCCCACGCCTGTTCTTCCTTTTCCTCCTGCCCCTCTGCCCCTCACTTTAATCCTTGTTCACTTGCTGCTCCTCTGCAGCTGTGAGCCACAAAGGGTGTTCTTTTCTCAGAGCCAGTGTCAGAGCTGGAAGAAGTCTTAGAACTTGGGGGGCCCCATCATCTTGCAGAGGAGAAAGTGAGAGTCCGAGAGGGGAGGCAACTTACCAGAGGTCCCAGGATGAGGGTAGAGTGGAGACACAAAGGCCTCCTTCACTGCCAGGCCAGGCACCTTCCCCCTACCCATGGGCAGGCCTGAGGCAGACTCCTCCTGGCGGGAGGGATAGGATGCGAGCCACACAGCAGGACGTACGGCCCGGTGGATGGCCCCCCACTCACCCCACCTCTGCCCTCTGATGTTACAGAAGCCGTACGCCTGCCAGATCCCTGGCTGCTCCAAGCGCTACACAGACCCCAGCTCCCTCCGCAAGCACGTGAAGGCCCATTCAGCCAAAGAGCAGCAGGTGCGTAAGAAGGTAAGAGGGCTCCGTTCCAGGCCCATCTCTGCAGACAACCCCCCTACCCCACCCAGCCTCCTGTCCAGCATCAAGACAGGTAAAGGTCACACTCCTTGCATGTATCCAGCCTTCCACACCCATGGGTGCTACTGTCCCTCACCGTCCGTCTGCCTCCCACCAGCCCAAGTGTCAAGATGGTCCATGACTTACAGTGGTTTGTTTTCACAAGTTCAGTAGAAACCACACTTTGAAGTTTTATCTTCTCCGTGACTTAACAGTGGTTTGACTTCTGATGGTCCAGCTCACAATTTGTCAACTTTACGATGGTACGATGGTATTTTCACAAGTTCAGTAGAAACCACACTTTGAAGTCTGATCTTCTCCCGTGTCTGTGATGGGCAGGATCTTCTCTTGTGATGCTGGGCAGAGGCAGCTGCTCGATCACAAAGGGGAACAACTGATACACTCACAGCCATTCTGTTCCCAGACCACCATTCTGCTTTTCACTTCCAGTACAGTATTCTGGAAGTGAGCTATTTGGAAGTGAGCTATTCTGGGAGTACGTTACATGAGCTATTCGGCACGTTGTTTAGGACAGTCTTTGCCTGAGGTGATTTTGCCGGCTGTAGTCTTGTGTAAGTGTTCTGAGCACATTTAAGGTAGGGGAAGCTAAACTATGGTATTAGGTAGGTTCAGTTCAGTTCAGTCACTCAGTCGTGTCCAACTCTTTGCGACCCCATGGACTGCAGCACGCCAGGCCTCCCTGTCCATCACCAACTTCCGGAGCTTGCTCAACCTCAGGTCCATTGAGTCAGTGACGCCATCCAAGCATCTCACCCTCTGTCAGCCCCTTCTCCTCCTGCCTTCAGTTTTTCTCAGAATCAGGTTCTTTTCCAGTGAGTCAGTTCTTTGCATCAGGTGGCCAAAGTGTTGGAGCTTCAGCTTCAGGATCAGCCCTTCCGATGAATATTCAGGACTGATTTCCTTTAGCATTGACTGGTTGGATCTCCTTGCAGTCCAAGGCACTCTCAAGAGTCTTCTCCAACACCACAGTTCAAAAGCACCAATTCTTCGGCACTCAACTTTCTTTATGGTCCAACTCTCACATCCATACATGACCACTGGAAAAACCATAGCTTTGACTAGATGGACCTTTGTCGGCAAAGTTACGTCTCTGCTTTTTAATATGCTGTCTAGGTTAGTTATAGCTTTTCTTCCAAGGAACAAGCATCTTTCAATTTCATGACTGCAGTTACCATCTTCAGTGATTTTGGAGCCCAAGAAAATAAAGTTAGTCACTGTTTCCATTGTTTCCCCATCTATTTGACATGAAGTGATGGGACCGGATGCTACGATCTTCATTTTTTGAATGTTGAATTCAGTAGGTTAGGTGTATTAAATGCAATTTTGATTTTTGATATTTTCAGAGCTTGATGGGATTATGAGGCCATAACCTCATTATAAGTTGAGGGAGGTCTGTACTTCCTCACTTTCTGCCAGAAGACATTTATCCCCCTACCAGCTCCTCTCTTATCCGTTTGCCCAGGCCTCGTTTATAAACATTTGATGTTCCCAGCATTCAGGATGCAAAAATAAAAACCATGGTCCTTACCTTCAGTGGGGACCTGGCAGTGAGAGACAGATACACATGAAGGGATAAGTCGACACAATATGACACAGACCGCAATAGATGTGTGCAGAAAGCAGTCAGAGAGCCGGAAAAGGGCTGGGGCCTATGGGGGGGAGCTGGAGGGTCATGGAAGAAGCGACATGGGGCTGGGGCCTATGAGGGGGGTTCGAGGGTCATGGAGGAAGCGACATGGGGCTGGGGCCTATTAGTGGGGAGCTGGAGGGTCATGGAAGAAGCGATATGGGGCTGGGGCTGGGGCAGTGGTGTGCAGGCTCGTGGCTACTGGCACCCTGGCCTTGGGTACGTGTCTTAGTGCCTTTGTCCTTCATGTCCTCAGCTGTCAGATGGGGCATAGAGGACTTGCTTTTAAGGGTTGTCATGAGGATTAAACAAGGAAATCTATGTCAAGGGTTTTTTGACCAGTACTTGACCCAAAGTAAAAGTTCTGAACGGAAGTCAGGAGGTGTTGTCATTAAGTCTTAAGGAAGGAGTAAGCACTGGGCCTGTGGAGGTGGGGCCCCAGAGAGTGACAGAAGCTTGAAACTGTCTGAGGGCCAGCCTCACGCAGTCCCTGCCTGACTCTGGGCTGAGCAGCGAGGCACGATGGGGAGGCTGTGGGGGTGGGGTGACAGGATGGCCCTGCGGAGGCGGCAGGGCTGTCCTGAGGATGGGGGTTCCATCGAGGGGTTGCAGGCAGAGATGGGACACGTCACCCTGAAAGGTGGAGCTGGGGGCTGTGTAGAGAATGGGTCGAGGTGGTTAGAGGGAAATTTGAGACAAGGAGGCCACTGCTGGGGGCAGGAGAGACATGGAGGGTGGCGGTGGGGGCTGACCTGGGGCGGGGAGGGAGGGGAGGAAGAGGGACTGGGCTTGGTGACTGCTTGGCTGGGTTGGGGGTGCCTGGCAGGAGGAGCATCAGTGTCAGAGGTTGGGGGAGCAGGATGCATGGACGGTGGTCCCCTTCACCAGGATAGAGAATCTGAGAAAGAAGCAGGCTTGCAGGAGAAAGCAGCGGGTTCTGTTCTGGACAGGAGGTGTGTGAGCATCTGAGGGACCCAGTGCGGTTGGAGGGACAGGACTGCGACTCTGGGCAGGACCTTACCTGGCTGGGTTGAAGCCACATCTCCCGAGGACCAGTGGGGCCACAGATGCTGGAGTGCCGGAGGGTGTGTGTCGGGCGGAGAGAAACACCAGAGGCCAATCTTGGGCCATCAGCGTGACAGAGGAGGACAGAGCGGGAAGAGCCATTAATTTGTTTAGCAGGATTCAGGAGCAACTCCTGTCTCCAAGCAGTGTTCTCAGAACTGTGGATACAGTGTAAATAGGGCAGAAAAAGGCCTAGAGGCTGGAGAAGTCGACTGCTGTATAATCCATGGGATAGGGGTATGCAGAGATGGGCTGCTAGGAGCAAGCAGACCTCAGTAGCAAAGAAAATGGAGAGGGGACAGCTTGGCTCGGGAGCCCCCTGGAAGCTGTAGAGCAGAGCAGGAGCGTGGTCACAGCATGTGCTGTCAGCTTGCGGTGAACACAGCACAACCACATTCACCCTGAGGAGGGAGGGATGAATCTGGTGCTTCACAGGCTGTATCTCATCTTCTGCTGCTGCTGCTGCTGCTGCTGCTAAGTCGCTTCAGTCGTGTCCGACTCTGTGCGACCCCATAGACGTCCTCACCATAATCTTAGGAAGTGGGAGATTCCTCCCCATTTTAGAGATGTGGAAACTGAGGCTCAAAGAGGTAACAAGTATGCCCAGGGTTGTGTGGTGGGGGAGGGACAGAGCCAGACCCATCTGCTTCCAGGGCATGAGCTCTCTCCACTGCTTTCAGGTTGAGGAGCCTGGGCAGGGACAGGGAAAGGCCCGGGCTCCACGCCAGGGAGGCTTCTGTCCCGAGCAGACTGATGCCCAAGGACCAGAATCCTGCCCTGGTTTTCCCAGGCCCCATGCTTGGCTTGCACTGAGCCCCTGGGACCTGGGGCCGCAGATCTGCAAACTTCCCAACAATAAGCATCCATTAAAAGCCATCGGGGATGATGTATCTTTCTGGGTAAAGCGACCCTTGTATTATGACAGCTCCTTGGCAGCCCTGCTGCGTTTCAGAGAGAATTAGAAATGCTTTTCTTCCTTAATTCTCCTCTCCCGCTGCTCCTAATCCGATCGACATTGCGGTCTGCAAGAACATGCCTTGGCCCTCTTTTGCCAGAAACTTAATTTACATGGAAAACAGCTGCTGGGTCAGGGAGCCGAGAGCCCTTCGGGAGGCTAGGCATGCCTTCCCCGGGCCTGGGTGCTGGCCCGGCTGGCCTGGAAGGGTGGAAAAACCCTCGGGCTAACTCCCAGCTGCTGTGTGGCATGCAACGAGGCTCTTGCCTTCTCTGGGTTGGTTTTGTCCCAGTTAAAATGAGGATCTGGATGAGTCAATCTTCAGGACTCTGATGGTCAGCTTTGGGATTTCCCTGGCAGAAGGAACCCTTCCCATCCCAGTGCACACCCCCCTCATCACTTGAGGACCGCTGTGCCCGTCTGGTCCCAATTGGAGATGTGAAGATGTTCTGAGGTGTCAGGCTCAAGTCTATATTTAGGGATAGACGAGGACGATTGGCCAAAGACTTGCCAGCCCCAGTGTGCCGTTAGCTGACACCCTCAAGGCCAGGTGCCGACTCAGCGGCCCCACCGTCACGTGACCGAGGGGGACTCGGCCAGTGGGGTGAGCCAGCCCTTGACCCAGCACCTTCAACCATTGTTCACACCTGTCCTCTCGTCACCCCTCTCAGCAGCCTGGCCAGTACGGCAGGGGAAGGGAGAGTCAGAGAGGTTATTTGTCCAGTGTCACACAGGGAGTAAGAAGAAATGGAGCAGGATTTGGGTCCAGGTCTTCTGTCCCCAGCCCTGGACTGTTTCTGCTGCATTTTGTGCCAGGAAGGGAGATGGGAGTGGGGAGGAAGGAGGGAAAGACACTTACTGCACATTCGCTGTGTCCTACTCCCCCGGTGTCAGTCAGCCCAGCCGTGGCCCAAGAACCAGCCCCACAGACCTCCAGCCTCCTGGAGGCCCAGCTGCTGCACTTTGATGCCCTCCTGGCATCTGTGCCAAGGCCACGCCCCTGGCGGGGGCTCCCAGCTAATGATGGAGCCTGGCAGGCCCTGCAGGGATGTGAAGCCAGACCCCTTCCTGGGAGACTTGGGACTCCACCGACTTCCAGCAGACTTAGGCGCCCTGAGGACTCCCTGGTCCCTGGGCTCCCAGTCTAGGAAGCTCCCACCAACTTCCTCTCTCCCTCTTCTTCCTTCTGTCTGGTGGCTTTCCCAGCACGTCCAGCTCTCCCTCACCTATTAAAATCATTGAATGCTCGATCTCGCCTGAGCATCTGCTTCTCAGCCCTGAACTAACGCCACTCTCACCGTGTCCACAATTAGCTCCATTTGACAGCTGAGGAAACCGAGGGGCAGTGAAGGAGGGGTCGTGCCCTGGAGCCACCGTCCTTCCTGCCCTGTCCCCTAGAGTGAGACTTGCTGGTGGGCAGGTGATCTTGTGCTAACCCTCTCTCTCCCTCTGCTCACTCCCCAGCTGCACACGGGCCCTGACGCTGAGGCTGACATCCTGACCGAGTGTCTGGCCCTGCAGCAGCTCCACACGTCCACACAGCTGGCTGCCAGCGACGGGAAGGGTGGCCGCGCCCTAGGCCAGGAACTGCTCCCAGGTAGGCAAGCGGGGAGGCAGGGCCGGGGGGGCCCTTTCTGCACCCAGCCCTGCAGGCAGACAGCCGTGCTCCGTGAGCAACAGGGGCCATGTGGGCACGACCTGCTGGAGGCGCCCACTCCTTGGAACTTCATTGCCCAGGCAGCTTATCTCCCCAGGTGTATGTTCCTTCATACCCACTCCTCTGTGACTCACCATTGCCTGTGGGATGAAGCCCAGGCTCCGCCCAGGCCTCCTGGGGCCTAGGCATTCCTAATGGCCTCCTGCCCCAACCTTGGCACATTGGATGCAGTTCCCTGAACACACCAGGCTCCCTCTTGCCTGGGAACCACTGTACACACCTTGCCAGCCTCCACTCCCTGCACCTTCACTATGACAGGTCCTGCACTTTCTTCAGGACCCACCTCAGGGTTCATGCCTGGGCCCCAACTTAAAGTCCCATGTACTCCCCACCACGATTCCTTACTTCAGAAGAGAAAACCGAAGCTCTGAGAGGATGGGCAGCTTGGCTGTAATTGCTTCCAGCTCATCATAAGATAGGGCCCCCCCTAGACCCCTGGGACCCTGCCACCCATCTATCTAGATGCTCAGAGCCTCCAGTGCAGCTGAGGCAGCGTGTCTGCCCCTCCCAGCAGCCACGGGGCAGGTCTCAGGCCCCGGCAGGAATTCCTGGCTTCTTGGGAACCCAGCCCAGCAAAGGGCAGTGTAGCCTGTGGATTCCAGCTGACAATTCTTGTGCTCTGCCCCTTTCCCCACCCCCGAAGAAACCACAGTATCAGAGCAGAAAGCTTTTCCCGTCCTCTGGGATTTCTTGAATTACCCCAACTATTTTAAACATTTTTTATTTTCTAGTTTTTTAAAATTCTTCCCCCTCAGCCTTAAAGTTGTAGCATATTTAAAACTCCATCAAAGCACTTACCAAATAGCCTTGGGAAAAGAAGGTATTTTCCCTTTCTCTAGGTAGCCCTTCACAGGGTCTGTGCTCAGACAGATCCACAGGATGAGGACACCCCAGGAGGATGGGTCCATGGAGGAGGGACCATACCCACCTGCCTCCAACTAGGGGTCCCTTCTGCCATGGCTGCAGCTCATAGGGTCAGAGTTGCTAAAATAGAGGGACCCTAGTAGGGAAGAGGCCCTAGAGTTGACCCAATCTAGGGATGAAGGTTTGTGTCTCAAACGCCAGCTGCCTGGGGCTGGAGCTCTGTGTTGAGAAGGCTTCTGAGGCTTAGCAGGAAAGAGGGCTGGGACTGGTTAACAATGGCTGCCCTGGGACAGAGGGTCAGAGGTCCTACAGCTGCATCGTTTCCACCATGGGAGGACTCAGATCTGGGCAGGAAAAAGACTGGCCTAAGGTCATCCAGAAAGGTCAGCAACAGATCCCATTTGGAAGCCTGTTCTCCCAGGTACTAGCCCAGGGCTTGTCCCGGGGAGAGCAGTCAGGACCAGTAACATCTCTTGAGCACCTCGGGCTGGTCACTTTACAACATCATTTCATCCAGTCCCCAGTGAGCCCATGCTGCAGATGAGAAACAGAGTCACTGAGGCGGCATTGTGGATGAGAGGGGCACTGGGGTAACACGAAGCCTGCCCAGGCCTGCTCTAGCAGTGGGTCAGCAGCGTCTCTGCTGCTTGAGCCTGAGTTCCCCACCCCTCCCCAGCAATCTGCTGTGACAGCAAATGTGATTGTGGATATGATCACATAATTATATAAAACCAATGTGATGGAGAATTTTATCATTATTATTGTTGCTCACGGTGAAGGAGAAGAGTAGCTGTTTACTCATCCATCTCGTGATAATGCAAAAGCCATCGTTTACTGAATATATGCCAGGAGCTGTTCTAGGGACTGTACATGTATGTGTTAACTAACATAATCCTCATGTCAGCCTCATAAAGTACATACTAGCATGCACTTTCTCTTCCAGACAAGGAAACTGAAGCCTTGCGAGCTTAAGTAACTTTTTGCTGAGGTTCCACAACTAGTAAATGGCAGAGGCCGATTTGAATCCAGGCCATTTGGCTGCAGGCCATGCCCTTAACAAGCTGTCTGCTGCCTTTGCCATGGTGCGTGTGTGTGTGTGCGTGTGCGTGTGCGTGTGTGCGCATGCGCGTGTGCGTGTGCGTGTGTGTGTGTGTGCGCATGCGCGTGTGCGTGTGCGTGTGCTCAGTCGTGTCTGACTCTTTGCGACCCCACGCACTGTAACCCGCCAGGGTCCTCTGCTCCACCCTGCCATACTGAGCACCTATTGTGTTCCAGATTCTGTGCGGGTCTCTGTCCTTGAGCTACTTCCAGCACAGCGGGGAGAAAAGGGCCAGCCAGGCAAGCTCAGGAGTCCTGGGTCCCCCTGGGGCCGTCAGGTTCTCCTGCAGACCCCGCAGCGGATGCCTCAGGCACAGTTGGGAACAGATGTTAGGGCCAGAGGTTAAGCACTCACGGCTGATGATTGATGACGCTGATTTACAGCCTGAAGTGGTGCGTTCTGGGGAGAGATTGGACGGGCCAGCCTGCTCATTACGATAACGGTGGTTCCCTCCTTCCTGCCCACTGTCTGTCCGCATGTTCAACGTGCCTGGTTCACACACTCGGTCGCCCACCGTATATTTACCCTCAGGGGGCTGGACAGGGAGGCATCTGGACCGGGGCCGGGCAAAGGCAGGGGAAAGTGTGGACAGAAGAGTCCAGAACAGAGGGGTGAGGTTGGGGAGGGGCTGGTGAGAGCGGCCTCCAGTCTTCGCTGTCTGACTGTGTGAAGCTCCCCTGAGCTTGCCCCTCATCAGGAAGGACCAGCTCTCCTCACAGGAAACCGTCAGGAATTTCCCCGGCAGGCCTCCTTCAAGCCGCCCCAGGTAACGAGATGGGCAGTGAGGACGTGAGAAGCATGAGGTCAGCACGGCTGAGGGAAAGGGAGCAGGATTTATCAGGATTCTAGGCCTTCCCAACTGTCAGGCCCCCAGATTGGTTCAAGATGGCAGGCGAGGAGGTGCTACAGAGAGTGGTGAGTAGAGCGAGGCAGGAGCAGCGCTGAGTCAGGCCCCGTCTGCAGAAGCCCCCTCCCGCGCCTTCCTGCCCAAGCTGGGAGGGGTGTGCGGCTGAGGGAGGAGGCAGATGGATGGGTGGGTGGTGGTGTCCGTGGGAGCCGAGATCCCCGAGACAGGGGCCAGGAGGGACTGGGGCTGAGAGGCAGGGGGCCCCCAAGAGCCCATTCAGAGCCTGGGTCTCACAGCCTGGCAGCGAAGCCTGCGCCAGAGGCCCCTCGCCTGACGGGCCAGCGCCTGAACGGGAGCCTAACTTTAAATGAACTTTGTCTTGGTGTCATTTGGGAGGACTGATTAGCTGCCCATTGCATGACTTTTGGCAAATTACTGAAGTTCTTAAGACGTCATCTTAAAATGAGATCATGTTATCGCCCCAGTTGACAGTTGTTGAGATGCTTGAACTTGATGGTGTGGGGAAAGACCTTGACGTATAGTATATTCTTAATGAATTGTTGTCAGTAATAATGCATTTATTGTAGGAGTAGAATTTCACCGAATATAACCCTTCCATTGAACGTCTATCGCTCTAACTCTAGGCCAGGGCTGCAGACTGCTTGGTCTACACACTGCGGTGCCATAGTCCCACCACTCCCTGTCATCATCCCCTGCCAGGCCACTCATTCTGCTCCCTGCTGTGCCACCTAAGGCACTGAGCTTGCAATCCCTGCCCTTGTCCTGCTCAATTCCTGGTAATAGTCCCCTGACTCGCAGGCCTGGGACCCCAACCACCTGAGAAAGGAAAAGTTCCTCCTTGACCCCCACCCCTGAAAAGAGTGTGGTCTGTTTTCCAGTGGTCCTCATGAGGTGCTGAGAGCATTGAGTGTGGATCCAGGATGACCAGAGTGACACTCAGAATATAACGGCTGAATACCTGATGCAGCCTCAGTGCAGCTCAGGGCCCGGTCCCCAGGTCCACAGAGTCCTCCCAGGGCATCAACTTGAATTGATTTCTGGGAAAATGATGTCAATTTCTATGAAAATCGGTAAATGTGGCAGATTAAAAAGGGGGTGCAAATTGGCCCCATTTTTTTCAGATAAAATAGGGAACATCAAAAAATTGCAACTCTTGGTGTGACCTCCTCAGGCTCCAGTCCCAGAGAAGGGGCTTGTTTTCCTCTCTAATTCAGGTTCCTTGTGAAGGTCTTTGGGAAGCGCTGGCCTTGGTCAGTACTCTCAAGCCCTCAGTGGGGTCCCTGGAGCAACATGTGACTGACATGTGTCAGTCATGACACACGTTGACCCCCCTGTCCTGGGCAACGTGTGTCCCCCATTTGATTCATTATCCGACCCGTCTTCTTAACAAGGGAAAGACCTTTGGTAGTAAAAGGTGCTCCCTCTTGCAGGCATCTTCCAGAGGTTTAGAATCTGAGACTCGAACATGGCTGACACCTGTGCTCAGTCGACACCCTTGTACAGTGTACATCCTACACAACCGTCTGTGGCATCCCTTTTCCCAGGTCTCCCAGGCCAACCTGCCATCCAGCTAGCACAGCCATCCTGTCTCTGGAACCCCTCACGGCAGACATCCAGGCTCTCCTCGCACACCTCTGGGGAAGAGCAGTGCATTTTCTCCAAGGGCAACCTGTGACCCTACCACAAATCTGCCTGTTAGAAGGAACAGCCAGGTCCATCTGCTTCTCTCAGGCTTCCCTTCATCCCAGGGTCTCTGTCTACTGGGGCTACATGGAGCAAGCCCCTTCTTTCCCAGAACAGCTCCAGAGATTTGAGGCGGCTTACTCCATTCAAATCTGCCTCTGCCTCAGTAAACACACACACACACACACACACACACACTCACAGGGTCCAACCACCCCACACCTCTGACAGCCCCATGTCAGTCCACCTCTGTGCTCAGCATGGACCTCAGCCCCGCATACAACCCTTCAGCTGCAGCATGAACAGAGCACAGTGGGGCCATTATCTCCCCCTGTCTGTGCTCCTAACCATCTAGGAATACAATGCTGGTTTCCCTTCTTGTCTTTCTGTCTCCATAAGCAGGCACAGTTCCTGGGGTGACCACAGCCATCTCTAGGGAGCGGCCAAAGTCCAGTGATAATTGTTTGCTTCCCTGCAGGCATGTATCCTGGCTCCATCACCCCCCATAATGGGCTGGCAGCAAGCATCCTGCCCTCTATGCATGATGTCCCTTCCAGGCACCACCCACTGGACGCCACCACCAGTTCCCACCACCATCTGTCCCCTCTGCCCACGGCTGAGAGCACCCGGGATGGGTATGTATAGCAAGCCAGTCCTCCTCTGGGACAGCAGATGGGCACCTGCATGGGTGGCAGGTGAGGGCAGGCGTCCCGCACACTAAATGGTTGTTACTGATAATGAAAGTAGCCAGCATTTATGCAGCACCTACTGTGTGTACCAGATACTCACTGGGCACGATTTCCTCCTTGCCTCATAGACATCCTAGCTGGTGGATGATATCACGGGGCTTCCTGGCACCTCACCTCGTGCCCCCTCGCCTCCCCAGTGGGGGTGGCCCCGGGAAGGTGCTGCATCCCCCCTACCCCTGACCCTGACCCAGACCCTGTGGGCTGGGCTGCTGCACCCAAGCCTTCTTGGGAGCCTCACCCTGACTTCTCTTTGGCTTATACTCTGTGTTTGGTGAGCAGATTATTTGCCCCTACTGCCCACTCCATAGATGCCCACCTAGGCCTTGTCCCCACTTCTGGCCCTGCAGCTGTGACCACTGGCCGGGGCTGTCCAGAAAGCTTTACTGCAGGACCCCTGCAGGAAGGGGGCCTTTTCCTCCATACAATGTGGTTCCCTTTGTGGTCACTTAATCGTCTAGAAATGAAGAATGTATTAATTGTTGGCTTCAGCAATACGTGAACTGTGAACTTCCAGATGTTCAAGCTGGTTTTAGAAAAGGCAGAGGAACCAGAGATCAAATTGCCAACACCTGCTGGATCATTGAAAAAGCAAGAGAGTTCCAGAAAAACATCTATTTCTGCTTTATTGACTATGCCAAAGCCTTTGACTGTGTGGATCACAATAAACTGTGGAAAATTCTGAAACAGATGGGAATACCAGACCACCTGATCTGCCTCTTGAGAAACCTATATGCAGGTCAGGAAGCAACAGTTAGAACTGGACATGGAACAACAGATTGGTTCCAAATAAGAAAAGGAGTACATCAAGGCTGTATATTGTCACCCTGCTTATTTAACTTATATGCAGAGTACATCATGAGAAACACTGGGCTGGAAGAAGCACAAGCTGGAATCAAGATTGCCGGGAGAAATATCAGTAACCTCAGATATGCAGATGACACCACCCTTATGGCAGAAAGTGAAGAGAAACTCAAAAGCCTCTTGATGAAAGTGAAAGAGGAGAGTGAAAAAGTTGGCTTAAAGCTCAACATTCAGAAAATGAAGATCATGGCATCTGGTCCCATCACCTCATGGCAAATGGATGGGGAAACAGTGGAAGCAGTGTCAGACTTTATTTTTCTGGGCTCCAAAATCACTGCAGATAGTGACTGCAGCCATGAAATTAAAAGACGCTTACTCCTTGGAAGGAAAGTTATGCCCAACCTAGACAGCATATTCAAAAAAGCAGAGACATTACCTTGCCGACAAAAGGTCCATCTAGTCAAAGCTATGGTTTTTCCAGTGGTCATGTATGGATGTGAGAGTTGGACTGTGAAGAAAGCTGAGTGCCGAAGAATTGATGCTTTTGAACTGAGGTGTTGGAGAAGACTCTTGAGAGTCCCTTGGACTGCAAGGAGATCCAACCAGTCCATCCTAAAGGAGATCAGTCCTGGGTGTTCATTGGGAAGACTGATGCTGAAGCTGAAACTAATACTTTGGCCACCTCATGTGAAGAGTTGACTCATTGGAAAAGACTCTGATGCTGGGAGGGATTGGGGGCAGGAGGAGAAGGGGATGACAGAGGATGAGATGGCTGGATGGCATCACTGACTCAGTGGATGTGAGTCTGAGTGAACTCCAGGAGTTGGTGATGGACAGGGAGGCCTGGCGTGCTGTGGTTCATGGGGTCACAAAGTGTCGGACACGACTGAGCAACTGAACTGAACTGACTGAATCCTTGGGAAATCTTTTCCTTGCAAATGAGTAGAGGGAAGCCTCACAGCCCTTCCCCCTACCCTTCCTGCTACTTTTGCTCATCACCAGCAGGACTTGAGCAAACTTGTCCCCCGAAGCCTGATCCCATCACCTTCCTCCTTCCCTGTCCTTCCTTTTCAAGGTCAAAGCCTTGGCTTTGGCCTTGGCCTGCTTGTTCCTGGGACCGCTGGCCTGATTTCATCACCCAGTTTGTTGTCCAGGGCTTCTCCTGCTACTCACTCACCTGTTCTCTCAGTGTCCAGTTGCTGATGCCCTGGTATGGGGCCACTGATTCCCGCAGCCCTGGTGAAGCTCCCTGTGATAGACCTACAGGGATTTCCCACACTGGGCAAGTAACTCTCTGGGAAGAAAGAAGAGGCTGTGGAAAGCCGGAGAAGAACCCAGTGCAGTGGGGGAATATGTCAGGGAGGGCTTCCGGGAGGTGATGCTATGTGGGGCCTCCAAGGTTAAGTAGAAGTGGAGAGGTTGGGAGGAAGGGCAGGTGTGGTGAGAGCTCAGTGTGTTCTGGAAGCTGCACCTTCATGTGGGGTGACCTCAGGAGAGAGGTCACCAGGGCCAGACCACAAGGCCTGTGACAGGGCTTGTCTGCAAGGTGTTGAGCAGTGAGCAAGTCAGGTTTGGGAATGAGAAGACACAGCTTGCGGTGTGGGGCTGGACTGCAGTGTCCACAGCGAGTGGATGGCAGCCCAAGCCAGCGCCGGTGGGAGGGAGGAGGGACCCCCAGCAGGCGAGAGTCCCATGGAGTGAGCGGGACTTGAGGACAGTCTGGCTGGGTGGGGAGAGGAGAGCTTGTCAGAGCGGAACCCGTGGGCATGCAGGGAGTGCCCTAGGTGTTCATGGAGCAGGGAAGGCTGGCTGTGATGCCAAAGAGCCACAAAGAGGCAGCCTGATGGAGTACCAAGGGGAACCCAGAAAATCAAGTCTTCCTGGAGCCTTAGTCTGCTCTTCTGTAAAATGGGCATTAGAATACCCTTCTCTGTGGAAGTGGTGAGGGTCAGGTTCACATGCCTGATACTGTGTGTGTCAGCTGGTACAGGCTCCATGGACACCAACCTCCTGTCCCTCCCTCACCCACCCACCCACCGGCTCAGGCCACCTGCTCACCCAGCCCCCAGACATCTCCAACCAAAGACAAATAAACCACAGAAGCCTTTCCCCACTCGGGCCTGCTCACTCTGCTCCGCCTCATTCATCACCTGCCTGCTGCCTGCGTAAGTGCCCATCAGGAATTCCTGCAGCGAGAAGCAGAGTGATGACAAGACTGAGACGGGACCCCCAGCCCGCCTGGCCACCCGCGCCTGCGGGAGCGACAGGCAAGCCATCCCCACCAGCCAGGCGCCCAGGCTCCCCCGGGGCTGCCTGAGAGAAGGGCCCTCATGCCTGACACCAGGACCGGGCCCAGCTTGAATGGGTTTCTTTTTTCAGCCCCTGAGAAGAGGAGAGGAAGGGGGGAAAGCCTTCAGCCTCCTTTTCCTGCCAAAGTCAACAAGGAAGGCCACTCGTGGCTCCCTGGCGGTTTGCTGGGACGTTAAATAGCTTGACAGAATTATCTGATTCACTCAAAAATATGCTAAGAGGGCCTGACTTCATGACCAAATTTATTTACCCTGGCTCAGAGAAGACGCCCAATAGGGTGGGTTTTTTTTTTTTTTTTCCCTCCCCAGCCATGTACGAAGTATGAAGCCCTCGTCTGCCAGGCCAGTGAGGTTTTTATTAATTTTTATAGGTTCCAATTGAAGCAAAAATATTTGATTTAGGGATCATTTGCATGACTCAGAAGAGGCGCTCCAGACGATCCTTTTTCCTTTAGAGTTCAGGTAGAGGGGTAGAACCTCAGCCTCCCTGTCCATTCGGAGAGAGTCGTGTTCTGTTTAATTTCACTGGCTGTGAAGGTGGCAAATGTGAATTTATGGCAGGTTTGAGACAGGAAAAACAAACTTTGAAAATGCATGTTTTTTCCCCTTCAGATCTGGTTCTCCTTAAGTCTGCAGTGCTGTTAATCTCTGGATTTTGTAGTTGAGTGATTCAGAAACCCATTTGTTAGTATTTATCAGCTGTTTGCTGTGTGCCAGGCCTGGTGCTGAGCAGGGAGTGACTGAGAAGACCGGGCCTGGCCCTCCCCGCGGGGTCTATCCCAACAGAGGGGATGGACAGGAAGTAGGGGCAAAGCTGGAGTGTGGGTGCCACCATGGGGTTGGCATAAGACGGGAGGGTACCACGCAGCAGGCTGGAGGGAGGAGGAGCCACCCTCCTGGCCACACCTGGGCTCAGCCTCAGCCCGGAGAACTGGTTTTGAGGACACGTGGCTTGTACACCGCCCTCCACAGTTTATAGAGCACAGTTGTAGACCCACTTGATGACCCTGTGAGAACAGGCTTAGAAATATTAATGATGGTGATGATGGCGGTTAACTCATGGAGCCTTGAAGAAGATCATTTCATTAACTTCAGGAGGCTGGCCTTACCTCCAGTGTCTCAGATCCTGGCCTGGGGACCAGGGTCCCGATGTGGAGGCCCTCCTCTGCTGTCTTCAGCGCACTCACAGGGGTGTGCGTCCCAGACATTGGAATGACGACAGTGCAGCGTCACCACAGGGGCAGTGACAGCAGGAGGCCCATGTTAGAGAGGGCAGATGGGGACCCTGCAGAGCTACAGATGTGAAGACCACCAACCTCTCCCCAGATCTCCTTTCTCCGTTTTGAGAAAGACACTGATCTGTCATGCTTCCTCGAGTCTTAGAGGGTGGGCAGGGACAGCATGGCTAGCCTGGAGAGGTTACATGGAGCTATGGCAGTGAGTATATGGGGTATTCTGACATGAACAGTCCAACATAGCCATTAATGCAAAGAAGAAAATAAAGACTCTGAACCTCCACACTCTCCGTTTTTCTGCAGTCATTGCACATAAGTAGTTCAGAGGCTGTGAGCCTTCAGCCCAGGGTCCCCCTGACCCCAGGGTCATTGTGGTTCGTGTGAGCAGACCTCAAGGGCTCAGGAAGGCGGCGCAAGGAAGGGACCTGGTGTCCAGTGATGTGCAGCCTGGTTAGACATCCTGCTGGGGCTCAGCTGGATTCAGGGCTAACAACTGTTAGCCACTGTGGTCTTATTTCAGAATGTGAGTGTCCTTTAGGCTCTGTACAAAGGGAGGTGGTGAGTCCCCCATCACAGGATGTATGCAAGTGGAGGAGAGATGGCGAGAGATGTAGACAGAAAATCCATAAAAGTACACCATGCAAGAGACTAAAGGCCAACTTGGACAACAGGCCTAACTGCTGGTTTTCCTTCCTTCATCTTGATGATAATGCTGATGATTCACAGAGAGGCTAAGAATGTTTCTGACATCATACTGATGCTGTGTCTACATTGCTTTATTTAATCTTACGCTCACCAGAACCCATGAGGTCAGTGCTGTGTGTCTGGGACTAACTCGGACAACCTCTATGAACCTTGGCTGTCTCTCTTCTCTCCAGGTTGGGACCTGGCCTCCTCTCGCCCATGGTCAGTCCACTGAAGGGGCTTGGGCCACCCCCACTGCCACCATCCTCCCAGAGCCATTCTCCGGGGGGCCAGCCCTTTCCCACGCTCCCCAGCAAGCCGCCCTACCCGCCCTTTCAGAGCCCTCCACCCCAGCCTCTGCCCAGCCCTCAAGGTAAGCTCTGGTCAGGATGGAGGGGGCCCTTTCCAGATAACCCAGTGACTCCTGCTCAGGCTGCATGAGAGGAAGGAGACACTGGCCCACAGGGTGGCAGTCAGGTACCTGGAATGATGGCTGGCACCGAGGGTCGTGGCTGGCACTGAGGGTCACACTGGGAGAAGGTGAGAGACAGGTGACCCGGTTTGCATCACAGGGGGGTCTCTTCCAGGAGCAAATTTGTCATGAGCGGTGAAGAAGAGTTTGTCCCATCCACCGGGCATCAAAGGGAGCATCGTGGGTAGCAGTGGCTGGGGGTGGGGCGGCTGGCTCTTTGGAGGAAGTGTGAGTGACGGGGTATCTTAGAAAGGCACGGAGGATCCAGAGTCCCTGCCCTCCGAGCACTGCTGGCAGGTGCAGCCACGTGACAGTGCTTTGCCCAGCTCGCTCCAGGGTAGGACCCCGGCACCTCCTCTGGCCTGGGGCTCTCTCCTCCCATTCACACCCACCAGGCCACAGGCCAGTGCGGGAGGCTGAGCCGCACGGGGGGACGGCCCCCTCCTCCCTCTCTGGGCGTTTTCCCTCTGAATGCAGCCCCTGCCGCCTCCCCCTGCAGGCTACCAGGGCAGCTTCCACTCCATCCAGAATTGCTTCCCCTATGGTGACTGCTACCGGTCGGCCGAGCAGGCAGCCAGTGGGGATGGACTGGCGGGGGAGGCCCATGGCTTCAACCCCCTGCGGCCCAATGGCTATCATGGCCTTAGTGCACCTTTACCTGCCCCAGGTAAGCCTCTCCTGCCTGCCTCCTTCCCACTCCTGTGCTGTGTGCTTTGCGCATGTTGGGATGGAGAACCCAGGGAGAGGGGAGGGCTGCACACAGCCCAGGTGGAATCGGGCCCAGAGCACAGGGCCTGGTCCGAGTAAGAGCATCAGAAGCAGGGTACGGAAATTCCCAGATCAGCCTCAGGGCTCAGATCCAGCTGGAAGCTACAAGGACTGGGCAGGATGGGGGGCACCAGCCAAAGGGGAGACTGGTACCCAGTCCCAAGGCCCTTTGGGCAGCTGTGGGCGTGCAGCAGGGGGTGGAGGGATGGGCACCAAGGCACAGCTGAGCACACACAAACCTGTGGGTCATCTGCATGTGAGCCTGTGTGTCCCTGCTCACACACACATGCTCCCAGGTGTGCACATGTCTTCCTTCTCCACGTGTTTGTGGGGCGAGTCTGTGTGGGCACGTGTATGCATGTGCGTGTAGGGCCAGCACGGGTGCTTCCTGGCAGTGTGAGCGCCCTGTGTGTGTAAGGAACTCCCTGACACGTGTGCTCCACATCGCGTTTGTGCTGACGTTCACACCCGCTCTGTGCACACATGTCCTCCTCCTGTGATCCCTCCTTTGTGTGTGTGCACACATGTGAGTGCATGGTTGTGTATTAGCAAGTTTGGGCCATTTCGTATGAAGGTGCTTGTGTGCAGGTGTGTGGCTGTGTGTTTAAGAACAGTATACTGTTCTGTGACATGGACACATGTCACACACGTACACCAGAGGCAGGTGTGAGCCTCACCAAGGGTGTACTGGGGGTGGGCGGGAGCGGGGGAACACGGACGGGTGTGTTCTGTTTGCTCGCATGTGGATTGGTGCGAGTTCTCCAGCCTGGACCCTGTCCCCCACATCCACAGGCTACGAGGCCCTGGCCGAGGCCCCGTGTCCCACCACGCTGCCACCACAGTCATCTGAGGACGTCGTGTCCAGCGGCCCCGAGGACTGCGGCTTCTTTCCTAATGGGGCTTTTGACCACTGCCTGAGTCACATCCCTTCCATCTACACAGACACCTGAATGCTGCCCATACCTGCCCGCCCTCCACTGCCGATGCTACCCTCCCACCTGCTGGCTGTTCCCGCCTTCGGGGCAGCCAGCCGGAGCAGCCAGGCCACTGCTCCCCAGAACGCGGCCGGGTCTGGCCACGAGTGAGCCTCTAAGCCCCAGCCAGGCGCTCAGAGGTGCCCGTCAGGATCCGTGACCTGTGACATCCCTTGACTGTGTCTTTCCTCTTGTCTCCCCAATGGTTTTGAAATCACAGACCTCGTGTATATAAATTGTACAGAACTTGTTTTCCATTCCCCTGCCAGTTTTATATTTTTGGTTTTACAAGAAAAACATTAAAAACTGGAAATGAGACTTGGGGGCTGCTTTGTGATTCAGCCTAGAGGCTGAGACCAGGAGAGCGGTGGAGGAGGGCGTAACAGGGCAGGGTGCGGAGCCCAGCTCGGTCCCTGGCTTCTGTCGGTGGGAACCCCGTCACATGGTCCCGCCACGTGCTGTGGGCCTTACGGACACCAGCACTGGTCCCAGGACGTCAATGAAAGGCAAAAGCTCTTGCCCGCTGGCAGGCAAGCAGACCAAGGCTGGGAATGAAATTGGAATTCCAATATGACCCAGACCTTTGCTCTCTGCACTGACTCCTCGGTTGGTGGAAAAACACACTTCACTTCTGAGGCTGGCTTTAGGTAAACAGGCAAGGCCTTCCAGGGACAGAGCCCGGACAGCCCCGGCAGGCAAGGGGCAGAGAGGCAGGGCCCCTGAAGGCGGAAGTGCGGAGAACCTCCTTTGTACACAGAGCCCCGTGCTTCCTGAGTAGCTCGGGAGGATGGGGAGAGGAGGCCAACTCTGAGCGCACCAAGGCTCCCTTCCTACAAGGCTGCCGCCCTCCGCTGCCTGCCTCCCTCCCTCCCCACAGCCCGGGCCTGTGCTGGTGTCTGAACAGTGTCCTGTGTCTCACCACGTCACCCTGAAGGTCACCTGGTTTAAAAAAAAAAAATCCTCAAGGAAAATTTTTGCCTTGTCACTGCTGAAGTGAAGTGAAGCAAAGGAGGTCATGCTTACTGAGCACCCACTGTGTGCAGGGCTCTCCTCCACCCCACACCACCCGTGCTCTGGGAAACAGCCCCATGGAGGGTCTTTCTATCCCAGTTTAGGTGAGAGGAGCAGCTGGGATCTAAACCCAGGTCAAAAGGACGCCATGCTTTCGTACTGCATGGTTAGTTTAGGCTAAGCAGGATGCAAAGATCCAGTCAACCTCTTCTTTATTAAGAAGAGCGGTAACTAGGATTCAGAGGGGCCACCCAACCAAGTGGGGCAGAACCCGTGATGCGTGGCCGATCCCGCCCCATAATCCATGGGGGCTTGTGACAGCTGCTCTGCACTGGCCTGCGTGTGCTTCCTGGGTCAGCTCATTCACACCAGATGGACGCTCTGCCTGCACTTGTCCAGGGCCGACCCATCTCTGGGGCTCCCTTGCCGCTGGCCCCTGGCTGTCCGCACCCCATGAGGAGCCTAGCATGGCAGGGAGGGGGAGGGTGTGCCCCTGAGACCCATGTCTTCCTGTGAAGGTCAAGGGCCTTCTCACACGGCCCACGTTCTCCCCTTCAGTCAAGGGCTGGTGCTGGAATCACTCCCACTCTCAGGAAAGTCAGGACACTGCACTGTCCTGACTTTGTTGCCTGACAGCCAGCTCACAGCCTTGTGTACCATCCCTGCGTGGAACCCTCCTCAGGTGCCCCAGACTGCAAGGGCCACGTGTTTACTGCCACAGCCAGACTGACAGTTCCTCCCGTTTTACAGATGCAGAGACTGAGGGACGGTGAAGGTAAGTCCCTTGTCCTCACAGTACAGCCAGCAGAAGTTAAGCTGGGATCCAAACCCAGGCCTCAGACCCCAGAGCACATGCTCTCACCCCTCTGACCCCTCAAAGACTCAGGGTGACCTGGCCCCCTCCTCCTCTCCTGGCCCCAGTCTCCCGGAGGGCAGGCCAGTCCAAGCCCCTCACAGGGAGCTATGGGCCCGATGTCACTCATCACATTGGCATGTGTGATGGGGACCCAGGGCTCCTGACTCCCACCCAGGCTCCCCTCGCCCCCTTCGTCCCATCCCCCACTGGGTTTGTGGAACTAATTAGGTCATGGCAAAAGGGATGCTCAGGAATCAATACTGCTTGTCATTGTGAGCACTTAATCCACTCCAGATAAGCAGAATTAAACTGTACAATGAGAACATATTTCTATTAATAATGAAAAGGGCCGAGCCGTGAGCAGGAGAACACACAGGGAGCTGGCAGTTGGATCCCATTTAATTTCAGAGAGATGGAGAGAGGGAGAAAAGGAGACAAAGGCAGGAGAAACAAAGGGCAGAGAGAGAGGACAGGACTGGAGAACAGGCGGGGGCCCAGAGCCAGTCGCCATGGGGCTCCGTAGGTCACAACTTTCGTGAGCTACCCTGAACAGGGATTGCTCCTCTCCCCTGCTGGGGTCTCCTCGGAGCCTCTGATCCTCCTCCTGGCATCATCAGGGGGACCCTCTGTCCTGATGCCTGAGACCTCAGGTTCCCTCCAGTTCTAAGGGTGCACAGCGGCAGGTGGGACCCCAGGGCAGAGCCCGCTGGGAGACTGGACCTGAGCCCCTCCCTGGCCAGGGCTCTCTGCCTCCTTTATTTAGAAAACATCCGTGCCCCTCCTGAGCTCTGCCCCTGTGCCAGGGACTCGGCCTCAGAGGGGCACTGAGGGCATGGGGATTCCTGCCCCTGCGAGGAGGCATACCTGCTGCTCACCCCACACCCCCAGGAGGACCAGGGTCAGATGGAGGGCATGGTGCTTCTCACCTGGGGAGCCTCTCTGGGCAGTGGAGCTGAGTTAGCCCAGGGGTTCCCTAAGAAGAACCCAGAGTGCAGACCCACAGGCCTGCAGAGACAGTGACCGCACTGCCCTCCCCGCCCAGCCACGCAGACCGCCCGGCAGCCCTAGCCTTTGTCCAGGCCACGCTGAGACGGGCCACCTCCACGGCGCCTGGCCTCCGTCCCCATCAGGGGCCCTCTGGCCCCCATCTCCCTTTCCTGTGTCCTCCCCGCTCCCTCTCCCTGTCTTCCCATTTCTCCATAGCGTCCTTTCCCTCCCTCCCTCCTCCTCCAATTCTCTCCTTCCTCCCTTTCTCCACTCCTCCAAGTTCACTGCGTTTGCTTCTGTTTTTCCTCCATGCTCTTGTTCCCTCTCTCTTTAAGCTGTGAGGTCTGACCCCAGATAAGGAGGCTCTCTTCTCTCCCTATCCTCCTTCCTCACTCCTATCTGATTCTCTGTGGTCTAGGGGCCCAAGGGGACTTGCCCAAGGTGCAGAAGAGGGCTGAGAAGCAGGCCTAGAGGAGGTCAGTGGGAAGAGGTTTTGGGGAGAGCGGCCAGTTGGGTTTTTCCCCCGAGTACTATTTTATGCAGCATTTATGTGTGTTTGGAGTGGGGTTGGTGGAGGGGTGTGGTGTTGACTCGGATCTCCCTGTCGGAAAGTGGACTCTCCCAGCCCTGTGCGCCAATGATTGTTTTCCTCTGCGATGGGAAGCCAGGCCCCAGCCGGTTGCTTCAAGCTTCTCTCACATTGTGTGTCTCCTGCCACGCTGTCCACATGGATGCCCCACAGTGGAAGTGAGGGGCGGCCTTCTCTGCCGGCCACTTCAGAGTTTCCGGGTCCCTCTGCCTGTGACTCCCCCTTCACTCACATTCAGGCCGCTGCCTGTTCCTAGCTCTCTCCATCCCAGGGCAGCCGGCAGGAGGCCCAGAACCGTGCAAGATGGAGCCTGTTTGGTTGAGTCCTAGGCAGCCAGACCCAGGCGGGCAGGAAGGAGTGCCCGTAGTGGGGGTGGCGACCCGGCCCCCTGCTGCTCTGCCACTGCAGCCCCAGCTGCCCTGTTTCTACCGCCGGGACAGGAGCCCATGGCATTGACCCCCTCCTCAACCTGAATTCCACCTGCCAGGAGGGGTGAATTGGTTTCAGTATCTCCCCTTGTGCCCAGGGTCCCCTTGATGGTGGATGCATACTTGGATCTGTCCTCCAGGGACCCCCTCCCCCCGCCTCTCCATCCTCTGTTCCTGATGGCTCTTGTGGTCCCCCGTGACCCAGACCCTCGGGGCTGAGAGGGCCCCCTGAGATCCCCCGCTCCACCCCAGCCCCACCTTCACAGATGGAGGAAGGACCAGACAGACTCCATTTCTGCAACCCTTTTCAGCCTCCATCCACACCCCCTAGTCCAGCCTAATGGGCATGGAGAATGGGGCTGCAGGCAAGGGAGGAGTTGGGGGATGTGCCAGGTTTGAATGGAGACGTTGCCTCCCACCTGCGCCCATGGAGGAATGAGCTGGGGAAGGTCCCACTGGCACGTTCGCCCCCGAGGGCAGGTCCTGCCCTGTCCTCCGTGCTGACTGCCCAGCTCCTAGGGCAGCGCCGGGCACACAGAAGTGCTCAACCTATGTTTGTCACATACATCAGTGGAACAGAGATGGGAGCGAGGAAACACGAGCCTGTCTGCATAGAACCCTGTACACAGTAGGGCCACAGCAAGTACTTGTTAGGTCAACTGCCTGACCAACCCCTCATCTTCAAAATGAGGAGAGAGGCCCGGTGGGGATGTGATGTGTCCAAAGTGACAGAGAAGGTCAGTGACTGGCAAGGGAGAACCCCAGCCTCCTGGGTCCAGTCTGAGCTCTGTCCACACACCCTGCCAGAAAATCTGCTGCAGCCCATGCTTTATGGCTCCTATGGAGCTTGTGAGACACCAGCAAGCGCTCAGCAAGGTAAGTGCAATGGCCCCATGTTACAGAGGAAGGAAGTGAAGGAAGGAACATCCTTTACAGGGGAAGGGACTGAGGCTCAGAGAGGTGACTCACCCGAGGCTGCCAAGAGAGTCAGGCCAGGCAGAGTGGGGATCCCGGTGGGGGTGCTGGGGGATGGCCTGAGGAGCTCTGGCACACGCCCCTCTGTGCCATCCAGAGGCGACCATTACGCTTTTACAAGTGTCGATTTATATACTTGCCTGGGTCGTCAGCCCTGCCAGGGATTTATAGGTTCCTAAGTGATCATGTCTCTGGGGAAAATGCAAACGGAAAGTGAACCGGGCAGGAGGTGCCAATCCTCATCAGCCTTGGGGCTGTGGAGCCAAAGCTCTTCTTTGATTTATTCCTGGGGCCCTGGGAGCAGTGGTGCGTCAGGATCCTGCAGAAGGGCCACCTAAAGGCCAGTGAAGAAACGGCCTCAGTGCAGGGCTCCCTCCCTCCAAGGACACGTGTCCTGTCCGTGCAGGAGCAGGGTCATGCCTGAGCTCCCACAGGGTCATGGCTTGGATTTGGGTCTAGTGGGTGACTTAGGGCCAAGGAAGAACTGGAGTGGCCAGGTTTCAACGTAATTTTGGGAGAGGGGAGGTGTAGAGACGACGGAAATGGCTTCACCTTGAATTGAAGGTTAAGCTAGAGGAGGGTCCACTCCACTCTTCTCTGGGGCTTACTTTACTTTTCTTCTTCTTTGGCTATGCTTGAAATCTTCCAGAAAAGCACTGGTGCAGCCCTGGTGTGGCCAGGCAGCCTGGACAGAAACAGGAGGCAAGTCCAGGCTGGGGCCCTGATGGGGGTGGGGCTGGGGCCTGAGGTCATCTTCACTGGGTGACTGTCTTGTCACAGCAGGGACCACGTTGGTGGCCCTGTGTTCCCAGTGCCCAGCACAGGACCTGGCCCACAGTTGGGATTTAATAAACACCTCTTAGGGGCCTCCCAGGTGGCTTAGCGGTACAGAATCTGCCTGCTAATGCAGGAGCCACAGGAGACGTGGGTTTGATCCCTGGGTTAGGAAGATTCCCTGGAGGAGGGCATGGTAATCCACTCCAGTATTCTTGCCTGGAAAATCCCATGGATAGAGGAGCATGGCAGGCTATAGTCCATGGGGTCATAAAGAGTTGGAGGCAACTGAGCGGCTGAGCACTCACATACACTTCTTTATTTGGGTTATTTGCCAATGACGTATAGCTCTGTGTGTGCAGAGCTCGGGCCAGGACAGGGAGAGGTCTGCTTACCTCATTTCTGACGGTGGCTGCAGGTGCTCGAGGTGTGCCTGGGAGCACAGGATGCTTGGGAGACCTTGGCTCCAACCCCAAAGCTCTCTAGGAGCCCTGGGGAGAGGGAGCTAGCTTGCTGGATACCCTCAAGCAGACTGGGATACCAGGAATGGAGCTGGGGGCTGACTTCAGATTGCTAAAAAGCCAAGCCCTTGAAAGCAGAAGGGACTACTTTGGGATGGACTGAGCTCCCCACCCCTGTGGGTGTGCAGGCAAGAATGTGCAGGAAGCTTTGAAGCCATCCTGGACTTCAAAGAGTCAAAGTCAAGGGCTGGACTGCACAAATTCAAAAGGCCCCTCTGGCCCTATTGGGCACTGTGGCAGCCACTGTCTCTTATCACATGGCAGCAGCAGGGCCGGCCACTCTGCATCGCTGTCCCTGCCGCTGGACTAAGGGCAGAGTGTGTCCAGGTGATTAATTGCACATTTGCAGGGAAAGCAGGCAGCCAAGGCTTGGGTTACTGACTAAATATTTTCTCAGAGGTTCAGGGCTGATAGGCCTCAGGTCCAGGACAGCAGGAAGGGGCTGCCAGGATGGGGCCTCTGCTGTCCACTCCCTCATGTTCCCCCACCAGGTAGCCGGGCATCAGGGAACTACACCTGGTCTGGAGGCTGCTGAGAAGGAGCAATGATGACCCAGGGACTGCAGGCTAAGCACACAAGTTTCTGTCGTCCTTTGGAGGCTTGAGGGCAGCCAGGCCGCAGATAGGGGAGCATCACATCAATGCCCCCACTTTCCAGATGGGGAAACTGAGGCTTTGAGGGGTCAGACTGGCCCCTCGGAGGTGAGGGATAGGCGTGATTGACAAGAGGAGAAATTAAGTCCCAGAGAAGGAAAGGTTGTGCTTGAAACAGCTCAGCAAATCCCTGGCAGGGAGGCCAGAGCCTGACCCACCTATGCACCCAACAGCTCCCTCAGGAATGAGCCATTCAGGGGCAGCCAAGCCTTGGAGCAGCAGCAACAGGAGCTCAGAGAATGGTGGGTCACCGTGCTGCTCAGAGACTCAGCTTACCCGCCTGCATGACGCTTAGTGCTGGGCAGTCTCCTCCACTAACCTAACAGTGGGATCATCCCAGAGCCTCCAGTGGCTTCAGGGCCCAAGGGGGCTGGGGCCGCTGGTCCTGAGGTCATGCTGATGGTTGTCACTTAGCAGGAGCCGAGCACTGGCATTGCTTTACCTGTGTTGTCTGTTTAGTCTCCACGCAGCCCTGCCGGGAAGGTCCTATCGTCATCTCCGTTTTACAGATGAGAAGACCAAGGCCAGAGTGATGAAGCCTCTTGCCCAGAGTCACATGGCCAAGCCAGATTTTGGACTCATGTCCTTGCTGTCCCCAGACTCCTGGGGTGATGGCTCGTGCCAAGTTGAGATGAAAACCCAAGTTTGGGAGTCAACCCCAGTTTACCTCCTGCCTCTGCCACTGAATGTTTCACACCTGAGGCCTCCGTTTCCTCATCTGGAGAATGGGAATGACACTCCCAGCCCCCTTGGCTCCTGGAGAATCAAGAGCTCTAGTGGAGGACTTCCCTGGTGGCCCAGTGGATAAGAATCCATCTGCCAATACAGGGGACACGGGTTGATCTCTGGTTTGGGAAGCCCCCACATGCCGTGGAGCAACTGAGCCCACACTCCACAGCTACTGAGGCCTGGGCACCCTGGAGCCTGTGCTCCAAAACTAGAGAAGTCACCGCAATGAGAAACCCACACACGGCAACAGAGTAGCCTCCGCTTGCTGCAATTAGAGAAAGCGCACACACAGCAATGAAGACCCAAAAAACAAACAAATAAATACAAATTAAAAAAAAAAAAAGCTCTAAGGGAACAGGAGATCAGCTTGGCAACTGGGAAGGCCTGTGCCCGGGCAAGCCAGCGCTTTCACGGAAGCTTGGCAGTCTGCCTTCCCCCAAGCTTTCCTCCCGGTCAGCTGTGCCTCCACACCAGACGGTGAGCAACCTGAATCAGGGTCCAGGGGAGGGTGGGGATGAGCCCCCAGAGGGGACGTGGGAGACTGTCTCCTGCTAGAAAGCAAAGGAGGGGGAGAGGGTGGCCCCAGGGTGAGGTCATAAGTCCTGCGCCGGGCGGGCTGCCAGGAGCACAGGCTCCCCAGGGCCTGGACGCCGTCCCTCCCCGGCAGGCGCTGAGTGTTGTGCCGCCGTCTCCATGGAGCCCGGCTTTACAAGGTGCCTCCATGCCCCAGAGAGGCCTGGAATATGACTGGCACCAGTGCTCTACTTTTATTGATGGAGAAACTGAGGCTTGGGAAGTTCGTGGCTCCCTAAAGATGGTGAGGCCTTGGAGCATTGATCTTGTGTCCTCAGATCTGCTCAGAATGGGGCCCTGGGCAGGTCGCCTCCCTGAGTCTGGGCTTCTACTCCTTAAAACGGGACAATGGCCCTTCCTTAGTGGACAGATTACATGAGGTGATATTGTCACACAGTAGGATCTCAGGAAATGTAACTCTTTGTCCATCTGAGGACTGCCCATTTAGATAAATACCCTGAGCATTCTCCTCATAACTCTAAGGGTCACAATACAAGTGGGAAACTGAGGCCCAGGAATTGGTCTGACTTGGCAGGGAACACGTGGTAACTTGGTGGTGGGTCTGGTTGCAGGACTCTAGAGCAGATCTCTCACCACCTCATGCTGTTTTGGGCAGAATCCTCACCAGTCAGAACACCCCAGCCTCTCTACCCAGGGCCTGGGACTTCCATTCAGATTTTGGCTTTACAGCCTCAGACAAGTCACATGCTTTCTCTGAGCCTCAGTGTCCTCAACTGAAAAATGGAAAACCATGACTCCACTGAGGTGAGGAAGACTTAAGAAATCAGATGTGGCCGTATTTGGTGACTGTGAAAAGCTACAGTGGTGGAGGGGAGGGGAAGCCTCCAATCTATCTATTCAGCAGTTGAGTAATTCATTATACATCACTTGTTCTAAAAAGAGTTTGAAGCTGCACCAAGTAGTCATCCGTCCATCCAAGAAGGTAGGCCCACCCCCAATGTGACCTACCTTCCCATCGCTTGCAAATGTCTCTTTTCTTAATTTCTCTCTGTGCATTTAATGTGCTCTTGAAACAGACTTCCCTCCATGGAGCCCTCTTGATGGCCACTGAACATAAGCCCAGGAATAAGCACTGCTTTTAGCATCTCCCTGGGTAGGTTGATAATTAGGTAGAGAAATCTAGCCATTGCCAGAAACAGAGATAAAGTGCACCCTTGCCAGCTGATGGGCCTGGCTGCCCAAAGACAAGGCCAGCCCTCCAAGATCAAGGCATCTTCTACAGTCTAGGCTGCCACTACCCACCCACGGGCCAAGAAAGAGCCTACTTGGTCTCCCCAGCTTTCAGGCCTTGGTCATGACAACAGGAGTTTTGGGAGCCCATTCACTCTTCAAACAACCTAGAGAGAAGTAATCCAAGCTCAGAGCACCAGGGCTACTGCACCCTAAGATCACACCTCTTTCTCTGAGTCCCGCGTCCCGCAAGTTGGCCTTCATTGTTTTGTCCACAGGGCAGTGCCCAGCACCAGGGCAGGGTGAATGCTCAGCAGCCCATGTGACAGCAAATGCCCTGGATGAGCTCATGGGGTCACAGGATCAGAGCCAGGAGAGACCATGGGAAGTGGGGCCTGCCCAGGTCACTCTGCAATGGGGAGAGGGGTGGAGGCTGGCTGCACAGGCTTGCGAACTGCCAGCCAGGGCTCTGGGATATGCACAGCCCCTCCAAGCTGGTCAGTGTTTCCATGATCTTTTTCTTAGGGCATCTCATCTCCCAGTGACAGGGGGTTCCTCGAGGCCAGGTCATTCAAGTCTTCCTTCCACACAACGAGCAATCAGCGTGTCACACAGCACAGACGCGCAGTTTGGCTGGAGACTCACCCCTGTGGCTCTCAGGCCCCGCGGTGGGACATGGTCCCCAACTTTCGAATCCCAAAGCTTCAAGGTTTTTCTGTCAACAAGGCCCAGAGTTTCACCCAGGCCATCTCAGATGGGTGTGAAGGGAAACCAGTTCAACCTCCATTTTATAGGTAGGGGCGAGCAGGGACTTGTCACCAAGAGTAGAACCCACACCAGGACACTTCTGTCACAATTCCTTTTCCTCAAGAGAGTCAGCCCAGAGAGACTTTAGACTCAGCTGTTTCTCATTTTCCCTCTCGAGTCCCTTGGCTCATGCTGATCAATTCATCAAACTGTCTCCAAGTCTCCTCGAACTGGGCACAGGGAAATGAGATTACTCAGCCTGGTCCTAACCTTGGATGGCCTCACAGTCCGGGGCAGGAAGAGTGGGGGTGGGAGTCAGACTCATAAAAAGCCCCCAGGAGAGCCCTTGTCACGTGTGTGAACACTGCTGTGCTCACACACTCCCCCGACAGACGCTCACTATCACCGAGGCAGCCTCTTTCATCTTTGTTCAGCTCTGACTGTGAGAAAACCCTTCCCTCAATATTCTGGAAACATTATGTAGTGAAATCAGGCAGAATATGTGGTGTGAAAATAATTTTCAAAAAAATGTACTCATGTCTAGAAGGATGTACCTCCAAAGTTAAAGAATGGCTTGTCTTTGGGAGATGCTGCTGCTGCTGCTAAGTTGCTTCAGTCATGTCTGACTCTGTGCGACCCTATAGACGGCAGCCCACCAGACTCCCCCATCCCTGGGATTCTCCAGGCAAGAACACTGGAGTGGGTTGCCATTTCCTTCTCCAATGCATGAAAGTGAAAAGTGAAAAGTGAAAGTGAAGTCGCTCAGTCGTGTCCAACTCTTAGGGACCCCATGGACTACAGCCTACCAGGCTCCTCCATCCATGGGATTCTCCAGGCAAGAGTACTGGAGTGGGGTGCCATTGCCTTATCCATTGGGAGATGAAGCTGGTGGGATTTATTGCTTCTTCATGCTTATTCCTAGTCTCTGGATTTCCTCCAACCCTTTCAGACTTTGTTGCCTAACCTGTAAAACAGGGGTAAAAATCTCTACCTTACTTGTAGATATGTAAACAGGATAAGATATATGAAAATGCTAGACACACAGTAAGCATTTAATAAATGACACCTATTGTAAAAATAAAATAAATAATAAATGACACCTTCCTGGAGGCTCAGATGAGAAAGCGTCTGCCTACAATGTGGGAGACCCGGGTTCCATCCCTGGGTCGGAAAGATCCCCTGGAGAAGGAAATGGCAACCCACTCCAGTACTCTTGCCTGGAAAATCCCATGGACAGAGCCTGATAGGCTACAGTTCATGGGGTCGCAAAGAGTTAGACACAACTGAGCAACTTCACTTTCCCTTTTCATTGCAAATACTAATTACAGAATGCTCAAATCCAAAAAGGGCTAAAGAAGACCTTAGCAAATATCAATCCCAATCCTTTCATTTTTAAAAAATATAAATATTTATTTGGCTACACTGTGTCTTAGTTGCGGCATGAGGTGTCCTGACCAGCAACCTGCACTGGGAGCTCGGAGTCTTAGCCACTCGATCACCAGGGAAGTCCTCCAATCCTCTTATTTTAAAGGTAGTGAAACGGAGGCTTGGAACTGTTGTCTGGGGGAGAAGAGAAAGAGGAGAGTGACCAGCTGACAAAGCCTGAGATGCGGCTCCTATATTCCTTCCTGGGACCAAGCAGGACTCACTGTCCTAATGATGATGTTTTAAAAAGTCTGTCCAAAATAGGTTATAAAAAAAATGTTCAATGTCAGTAGAGAAAAGTTAATCCATCAAGAAAATATAGCAATTATAAACATTGCCCCTAATGACAGAGCCCAGAATATATGAAGCAAAAACTGGAAGAATGGGTGGGAGAAACAGACAATTCATCAGTAGTAGCTGGAGACTTTAATGCCTCCACTTTCCATAGGGATAGAACCACGAGGCAGAAGATCAAGGAAATGGAAAAGTTGAACAATACTATAAACCATTAAACCTGACAAACATCTATAGAATGCTAGACGTTTTAGGAAGGGCAGTTGGGCAAAGAAATCAAATAAAAGGTATCCAATTTGGAAAAGAAGAAGTGAAACTGTATTTGCAGATGACATGATCTTGTATGTAGAAAGTCCTAAGAAATCCGCAATAAAACTATTAGAGCTAATAAATGAGTCCAGCAAGGTTGCAGGATGCAAGATCAATACACAAAAATTAATTGAATTTCTACCCATCTGCAATAAACAATCCAAAATGAAATTAAGAAAAATTCTACTTACAATAACACTAAAAAGAATAAAACACTTTGTAAAAAATTTAACAAAAGCACAAAATCTGTACTCTGAAAACTATAAAACATTGTAGAAAGAAATGAAAGACGACTTCAATAAATGGAAAGGTATCCTATGTTTTTGTTGATCAGAAGACTTAATAGTGTCAAGATGTCAATACTCCCTAAATTGATCTACAGATCCAATACAATCACTATCAGAATCCCACTGGATTCTTTCCAGAAATTGACAATCTGATCTAAACACTCTTATAGAAATTCAAGGAACCCAGGACAGTCAAAACACTCTTGAAAAAAGAAGAACAAAGCTGGAGGACTCACACTTGCTGATTTCAAAACTCATTAAAAGCTACAGTAATTGAGACACTGTGCTACTGGCATAATGAAAGACATGTAGATCAATGAGATAGAACTGAGGGTTCAGAAACAGTGCTTCACATTTTGTGGTCAATTGATCTCAGACAAGGATGACAGAACAGTTAAATGGGGAAAGAAAAGTCTCTTCAACGAAGGGTTCTGGGACAACTGGATATTCACATGCAAAAGAATAAAGTTAGACCCCTACCTCACATCATATTCAAAAATTAACTTAAAATGAGTCAAAGGCCTATATGAAAGAGTTAAGACTATAAAACTGAGAAAAAGATAATTTGAATGCCACTAAAGTGAAAAATGTTTGTGCTTTAAAGGATACAATCAAAAAAAGGAAGACAATTCACAGAATGGGAGCAAATATTTGCAAATCATATATGTGATGAGACTTGTATCTAGAATACATAAAGACCTTTTACAACTCAATAATAAAAAGATAAATTACTTTTTAAATGGGCAAAAAGGAACTTCTCATTGGTCCAGGGGTTAAGACTCCACATGTTCAATGCTCGGGATGAAGGTTCAATCACTGGCTGGTGAACTAAGATTCCACATGCTGTGCAGATGAAAAATAAAAATAAAACTGACTGTGATGATGATTGCACATATCTACAAATGCACTGAAATATTTAAAATGTACACTTAATGGCGCCACCTACAATATGTGTAATATACATCTCAATAAAGCTGTTAGGATAAAAATAAAGAATTAAAATGGACAAAAGATCTGAAACAACATTGCTCCAAAGATTTGCAAATGGCCAAAAGCACATGAAAAGATGCTCAACATCATTGGCCCCAGAGAAATGCAAATTAAAACCACAATGGAAAACCGCTTCACACCCACTAGGACGGCTGTCATCAAAAAGTCAGATAATTACACATGTTGGAGAGGATAGGAACAAATCAGAACCCTCATACAATGCTGATGGGAATGTAAGTAGCTGCTGTGGAAAACAGTCTGGCAAGCCCTTGAATAGTTAAACATAGTGTTACCATATGACCCCCAGTGCTTGGCTCACCCCAGTCTATTCTTAGATAGAATAAAAACCCAAGATAAATTAAATCATATCCACAAAAAAATCTTGTACATAAATGTGTATAGTAGCATTATTCATAATATCACCTGAAACAATCCAAATGTCCACGACTGATGAATAAACAAAATATGTTATATACATATACTGGAATATTACTCATCCCTAAAAAGGAATAAAGTATTAATACTGCCACAACATAGGCAAACCTTGAAAAAATCCTAAATGAAAAAAGACAGTCACAAAAGACTGGGAATTGTATGATTCCTTTTATCTGAAATATCTAGAATAGGAAAATTAATAGAGACGGAAAATAGATGAGTGTTCATCCAGGAATAAGAGCTTGAGGAGGGAGGGGAAGTATCTAAAAATTAACTTAAAATGAGTCAAAGGCCTAAATGAAAGAGTTAAGACTATAAAACTGAGAAAAATAGGAATAAATCTTCATGACCTTGGATTAAACACAGCATCAACAAGGTTTCTTAGCAGGGTGATAAAAATGTTCCAAAATTGATTATAATGATGGCTACACAACTCTGTGAATATGCTAAAAACCAATGACTTGTACACTTTAAATGGGTGAATTGTACGGCATGTAAATTATATCTCAATAAAGCCATTATTTTTGAAAAAGAGAGAGCCTGTGTGCAGAATGTGTTCTTCTAAACCTCTTAATGATGACAGAATCCATGCAGACTAATTAAGTGACTGTCTTGGCAGTAGCACCGAACGACTGATCTACTATTTTTCCCACTGGCACTGCATTTCTCATCAGAATTCAACCCTGTCCCTTGCTTGGTCAGCTATCTCACCTTCAGAGACCGAAAACTAACAGGTGAGTTATTAATTATAAAAACAACAACCCTCCTCGAGCAAAAAAAGAGAACGACAGGGAAGCATGTGCATCCCAGGTTCGTGCTACAGCAAACCTTTTAGACAAACCAAGAGAATTAAAGGAAAGGGTTGGTCTCTAAAGAAACTGCAAAGAAACACCAGGGAAAACATGGTCTTATGGACACAAGGGCTGATAGGAGGTGAGCTGGGGCCTTTTACAGTGGAGCTGGGAGCCTGGGTAGTCTTTGTCCTAACAGGCAAGCTTTCTGGCAACTCTTTTGTTCCTTCTCCAGGGGAACAGCCCATGCAAAGGCGTGGAAGGGGGAGAGAGACAGTGGGGTAAGCCAAGCACTAGGGGGCATTTACGCCAATGCAGCAGGCAGGAGTGGGGAGTGAGGAAGGCCAGAGAGCTCAGTGTGCCCAAATCATGCAGGACTATCAATCCGGCTGAGGAGTTTGGATGGTCTCGCTGGGTGACTGTAGGTGAGTCACTGACATCTCTGAGCCCAGCTGCATATTGTAAGTGCCCTCAGAGTGTGGTAGAAAGAATCCCATGAAATAACATATTGTAACAAAACTTCCAGATGTACAAGCTGGATTTATAAAAGGCAGGAGAACCTGAGATCAAATTGCCAACATCCCATTGGATCATAGAAAAGCAAGAGAGTTGCAGAAAAACATCTGCTTCATTGACTATGCTAAAGCCTTTGACTGTGTGGATCACAGCAAACTGTGGAAAATTCTTTTCTTTTTTTTTGTTATTCTTTTTTTTTTAATTTTATTTTTAAACTTTAAAATATTGTATTAGTTTTGCCAAATATCGAAATAAATCTGCCACAGGCATACCCGCGTTCCCCATTCTTTTTTTATATAAATTTATTTATTTTAATTGGAGGCTAATTACTTAAAAAGATGAATATCAGACCACCTTACCTGCTTCCTGAGAAACCCGTATGCAGGTCAAGAAGCAACAGAACTGGACACGGAACAATGGACTGGTTGAAAATTGGGAAAGGAGTACATCAATGCTATATATCATCACTCTGCTTATTTAACCTCTATACAGAGTACATCATGAGAAATGCCAGGCTGGATGAATCACAAGCTGTAATCAAGATCACCAGGAGAAATATCAACAACCTCAGATATGCATATGATACCACTCTAATGGCAGAAAGCAAAGAAGAACTAAAGGGCCTCTTGATGAAGGTGAAAGAGGATAGTGAAAAAGCTGGCTTAAAACTCAGCATTAAAAAAAAAAACAAAAAACTAAGATCTTGGCATTCAGTCCCATCACTTCATGGCAAATAGAAGGGGAAAAAGTGGAAGCAGTGGCAGATTTTATTTTCTTGGGCTCCAAAATCACTGCGGACAGTGACTGCAGCCATGAAATTCAGACTCTTGGTCCTTGGAAGAAAAGCTATGACAAACCTAGACAGTGTATTAAAAAATAGAGATATCACTTTGTCAACAAAAGTCCGTATAGTCAAAACTATGGTGTTTACAGTAGTCATATATGGGTATGAGAGCTGGACCATAAAGAAGGCTGAGCATCGAAGAACTGATGCTTCCAAACTGTGGTGCTGGAGAAGACTCTTGAGAGTCCCTTAGACAGCAAGGAGATCAAACCAGTCAATCCTAAAGGAAATCAATATTCATTGGAAGGCCTGATTTTGAAGCTGAAGCTCCAATACTTTGGCCACCTGATGCAAAGAGCTGACTCATAGGAAAAGACCCTGATGCTGGCAAAGATTGAAGGCAGGAGAAAAAGGGGACGACAGAGGATGAGATGGTTGAATGGCATTATCAACTCAATGAACTTGAGTTTGAGCAAACTCCGAGAGATAGTGAAGGACAGAGGAGCCCGGCGTGCTGCAGTGCATGGGGTTGCAAAGAGTCGCACATGACTGAGTGACTGAACAGCAACAACAGGATTAAGAAGGCTCTTGGAAGGAGCAAACACTGAGTAAATGTTAATGGACATAAGGAAGAAGATGTTCCTCTGGCTTCCCTAGATTCCCCGATACAGGGAAAGTGCAATGGGAGAAGGAGCCTTGATGAGGATTGATCTCATCTCCTCCTAAAACCCCATCAAGGTGACAGGACAGAAATAAGAAAGACCGTGGGAAAAGGAGCAAACCCAGCGAAAGACGAGGCTGATGGGGCTGTGGAAACTGCAGTAGCCGAGCAGAAGCAGCTCTGCATCTGTGGGTGGGGTGCTGTGGGATGTGAACAGAGCCCCAGCAATGCTCAGGACTCAGAGGTACCAGTTATTGAAGAAGGGGTGGATTAAAAAGAAGAGGGCCAGTGGAAAGTCAGTGTAGGAGTTAGACTTCCCGGTTTCCCCCTTCCCAACCCTACAGTCAGATGGCTAGTCCTCTCCCTGCCTTTCACCTCCGTCTCCCAGGAGACCAGGAGATGAAGGTTCATTCTCCAGAGACACAGAACCAGGAGGGATTCTAACCCAGGAACATCCAAGCAGCTGAGCCACTACAGGACGTAAGGATGGAAAGAGTCCTCTCTGGAGTAACTGGTCTCTAGAACTCTCTCTTCAAAAAGCTGACTAGCTGCCAGATCACCCCAGTAGAGCCCACAATCAAGTGTGCCTCCATCCTGAAATCGGGTGCACAGCCTCCTTTCCATTTTTTGTTTGTTTATAGTGCCTGTAAGAATTACCAGGGACAAAACAAAAACAAACCAGAAACCCTTGAGAAAACAGATAATGCATGCAGCAGGCAAAACGGAAACAACAAGCAGGAGACCTGAAATGAAACCCTTGGCAGAAGCTGCAAAAGGTAACATTAAGGGAATTGCTAAGGGACTATGCAAAAAGGTATAGAAATAGGGAATAGGAAAAAACAAATCAGAAATCTTGAAGATCAATCCTGGGAGGAATATCTGACTAATAATGGTGCCAAAAAGAGAGAAAAGAGAAAACTAAGAAGGGAAGTTATGAAGTTTTCTTATTGTGTAAGAAACATTTTCACAATGGAAGGGTGTGAGCTTCCAATTTGAGAGCCCAGGATGAGGGAGAAACAAAAGAGCCTCACTGAGGCACATCACTTGAAAACTTCTGCAGGACGGGTGCTAAATGGAGGAGGAAGTGGAGACTAAAAGGAGCAAGGAAGCCCCGTGCAAAGATAAGGGATCAGAACATCATCGCATTTCTTGGAGCAACACCGGAAGACGGACAGCTGTAGAGACAAGTCTCAGAAACTCTGAATGGAAACAATTTTCAACCTAGAATTCTATGCCCAGCTAAGCTAATAATCAAAGATGAGTGTGGAATAAAGATATTTTCTGGCAACTACAGAAAAAAGTATTTTCTAGGCACCATTTTCCAAAAAGCTACCGAGGACAAGCTCCACTGAACTAAGGAAATAAAGCAAGAATGAGGAAGGATTTGGATCTTGCAAACAAGGAAGCCAGTGCAGGAGAGGTCAAAGCCACGGCCAAGTGGACAGCTGCGCAGCGGGGCTAGAGGGAGCCCAGGGCTGAGCCGGGGCCTCTGACGCATTTGGCAGCTTGGACAGTGCTACGGAGAGGTGGTGTACATGGCTATCAGAGGATTTGGGAAGAATGAGCAATAGGGACATAGAGAACTAGACAAATGAGGAAACAACCCAGTTATTAGTTCCAGAAAACAGTAGAAGTATGAGCAAAGAAACTAATCAGCGTAGTACTAGGATTAGTAAATATTTACATAGTCATGATAACAAAAATCCAGAATATCTATTTAATGAAAATTTATGTGCTATAACTACTGGAAGTTTGGGGAAGTGGGGAGTGGTGAGAGCATCAGAAGAAAACCAGGTCGTCACTGCCCCCCAGGAAGCCAACGGAAAATATCTCAAAGTGAAGAGGCGAGAAATAGCAGTTAACACATTGTACTGAAGTGTGGAAGTGAATCCAGAGAAAATAGCTTCAAGGATCTGACTGTAGCTGCCTCTGGAAAGTGGAACTGGAATTGAGGCTTCTTGAGACTAGGATAATTTGAGGATAGTTGATTTTTGTTTCCAGTCCATTGTAAACGCCTTGATTTTTTTTCTTAAAACAATGTGTTTATATTACTTTGAGAAAAATGAAAATGAAGGAGCAGTAGATATAATTAGTCCTCTTGGTAGGTGAAGATACTGATGCTAAGTCTAAGGGGCATGCCCAAGACCCCAGCATGGCCAACTTAGGACAGGAGGTGGGTCCCCCATTGCCAGACAGCTCTCAGATACCAATGACTATAAGCCACGGTCACAGGAAAGATGAAAACTGGAATGTTACCATGTTGAATCTCAACCCTCTAATGCTGGAAGGACCGTTTGAAAAAAGTTCAATCCATTTATGCTATGGCTGGTGAAGCCAGTTGGGTTCAGGAGAAACGTATGACCATAACTTGTATTTATTCGATCCAAAAGCTTTACTTTCGAAGAGGGGGAAATGTGGGACCAGGGGAAATTCCTCTCAATAACCGTGAACTTCCAGGCCACAAAGCAGAGGAGACAATCTCCATAATATTCCACCTTATTCTGTACACGTTTCTAAGCAGCCTTTGATGCCGCAGTTTAGAAAGCAGCCCAGAGCCTCTTACTCTAAAACAAATCAGCTGTTCGCAGTCACCCCTTCCCACTACCAAACCCCCTCCACCCCATCGCAGACTCACCCCCGCGCCTCTCAACCTGCATTCCAGATGGGGGCAGCTCAACAATAGGTGTGGGTTTGGGGGTGTCAGGGCCCCTGCCAGGACTGGGCTCACAAAGTTAATCAGCCATGGGAGCCCCCAGGCCCGCGGAAGACTTCAGAGCAAAAGGACAGCTGTAGAGTGGGTGTGTGAGACGTTAAAATTTGAAAGTCTTAGTGAGGCCTCAGGCCCCTCCAGGTAAGAGCCCGGGCCCTCCTCCCATCACAGCCTCCCCTTCTGCCAGACCTCATTCTCTCCAGTGCTGCCTCTCGCTTCCGGGCCTCTGTAGGTGCTGGTTCCTCTGTCTGGAACACTCTTCCTTTGAGCTTCCCAGGTCATGGCTCTGGTCACACTCCGCACAGCCCTGTCTTCTCTAGGTGGGAACCTGACTCTAGGCTGTGAGTCCCTCAGAGGCTGGACGGGGTGTGGTTGCTCTCTGAGCACCGTGGGCACAGTGGCCTCGCTGGGAGTGGGAGGCAATTAATGTTGCAGGAAGGAGGAAAGGAATGAACATGGGCATGCCGGGCTCAGGGACACATCCAGCCCGGCGCCCTGGACAACCTGCCTTCACCTGCAGAGTGGGTTCTCATAGGGCTTTGGTTCAGAGGGTTCTGGTTTAGAACCCCTTGGGGCCACTGCAACAAAAGCAGATCGCTGGCCCCTTCTCGGGATTTCTAAACTTTGCAACCCTCGCCCCAGGGTCAGCACTCTGTCCCACGCAGCAGCCTTATACTGGCTGATGAGTCTATTTGCTGCCCCTAATCCTGGCCCCCTGGAGGGATTCTGGCTCCTGGCTGCTCATAGAGCCTGGAAACAAACAGAGCCCAAGGCCCTGGCCAGCTGCCCCTGCTGTGGGCATTTTCAGGCAGGTGGTCTCAAAAGCATTCAGCTTCTTGTCCCTCGGTTTCCACACCAGCAGTCAGGGCTCTGACTTCCTAGAGGGGTGTGGGGGTCAGGGCAGTGTGGAAACATCCTCCTGACCAGGAATGCTCATGAAGGACTCCATGGGCAGGGGTTTGGTGGGACCGGGCACAGATCACTGCAGGGTGGAGATGGGGAGACACAGGCACTGCTGGGCCCTCTCCTGGTGGACTCACCTCCCTCCCTCCACTTCCCACACCCACCCAGTGGAGAAGGCACCACCACTGACCAATAGGAAACAGGCCCAGACAGCGTGAGCTGGGACTCGCCCGAGGTCTCTGGAAGAACTGGGCACTGAGCTGGGCCTCCTGCCTCCTCTCCAGGACGGGAGAAGCCCTACCCCAAGAAAAACCTTCAAATTCTCCTTGCGGCTAATCGCCCCTTTGAAATAAATTAAACAGGCACAGGGGAGCAGTCTCTGCTGGAGCATCTGGTTGGCTTGGGTCCTGGTGCCCCCTTGTGGCCATTCCTTCAGCTTTCCCCAGCGGCACTTGGCAGTCCTGCTGCCTGAATCGGTGGTTGGAGAAGACCTGGGGTCCCAACCGACTGCAGAGGGCTATTCCAGGTGGAGGAAGGGGCGAGAGGCCTGAATGCCCCTTGGATTCACCGTGCAACCTTGGACAAGCTCCTGACCACAGCCAAACCAAATTGCCTGGAGAGATTAGAGCAGGTCATCCTGGAGATGTCTAACCTCCTCCTGCTCATCTCACCGGGGAGCAAGGAGGCCTAGAGATGCCAAGCAGGTGTGGCAGGGGCCCAGGGATGTGCTGGGGAGGGTGTGCCATCCTGGAACCCTCTAGAGAGGAGTCTGGCTCTGGAGAGGAGGGCTTCCAAAGCCCGGAGAACCTGCTCTCCCAACCTCTCACCCACAGCCCAGAGCCCAGGGCCTTTCTCATTGTCCTCCCTCCCCAAAGCCTGACTCCTGGTTACTCCTATTGCCCCAGAACACCCCCCAACGCTGCCAGGACGGTCACTGGGCACCTGGGGCCCAGCTGGAGTTCACATCCAGAATTAGCGCGGCCCTAGCCTTGCCCCTGGGGCCCCTTCCCAGTCCCACACCCCTCCACCCATCCAGTGCTCACACTGAAGACCCCGCGGGCCAGTCCTGTCCAGGCGCTGGTGACAGACTCTCCCGGAGCTAACAGCAAACCTCTTTTCTCTCCTCCTTCTTAGACCCCCAGCCACAGCCCCCCTTCCTGCTCCCCCAGAGTAGGGCATACGGATGGCCCTCTGTGACAATCACATGACCCTGTCTGACAGCTGGCCTCCAAACCCACAAACACCCCCATCCTCTGCCTCCTCCATTTGCAGCCTCTTTGCTCTTTTCTCATCAGCACTTAAGGTCCTCATCTTGACACATACACCGACAGAGGCCCTTCCCTCATCAACTACTTCTTATTTCTGTCCGACCCTTCAGAGCTCAGTTTTCAAAACAGCAGTTCACACTCATCTACTGTCTTTCCCTTCCTGCCTCACCATCACTCCAGAGCCCTCTTGTTCTTAAATCCACTTGACTTTCATGTGCGTTCTAAGTCACTTCAGTCGTGTCCAGCTGTTTGCGACCCTATGGACTGTAGCCCGCCAGACTACATGGGATTCTCCAGGCAAGAATTCTTGGCAAGGTTGCCAAGCCCTCCTCCAGGGGATCTACCCAACCCAGAGATGGAACCTGCATCTCCTGTGTCTCCTGCACTGGCAGGCAGGTTCTTTACCACTAGTACCACCTTAGTCCACTCTTGACCCATTCAGCTCAACCAGCTGACACAGGTCCACACACTGCGTCTGCTCTCTCAGGTCTCCAGGCCTTTGCATGTGCTGTTCCCCGCACCTGGAATGCCTTTCCCTGCCTTCCTCACAGTACTAATACCCGCCTATTCTTCAGCACCAAGCCTGAGCGTCACTTCCTTCAGGAAGCCTTCTCCAATGCTACAGCCTGGTCTGGCACATCCTCTAAAGGCAGCCCATAATTCCTGGACCCAGCCCCTGGTGCTCTCAACCCCAGGGAATTTCTCTTAGTTTCTCGAATATGAAAACCTATTCCTATCTCATAACCTTTACGTGTGCTGCTTTTCTGCCAGGTCCCAATATCTGTCCATCCTGTCTCCAATTTATATCTGGAAAACTGGTGTCTCCTGCTCCAGGAACCCCCCTCTGCCTCTTTGGAGACCTCCCTGGGTTTCCAGGGCCGCAGGCTTCCTCTGTCACAGCGCTGACCCCTCTGGGTGTCACAGAATACACGCCTGCCTGCCTTCTGTAAGCATAGTTGTTCATCATTCCTGGGTACTGTTCTAAGCACTTTGCGTATATTAATCTTATACCGCATAGAATAATTCCATCGTTATCCCTGTTTCACAGGTAAAGAAAACGAGGCCCTGCGTCCTTCACCCAAGGCCAGAGTCAAGCACACAATGTGCACCCGGCAGGGCTTCCCAGACCCAGAGCTGAGAACCGACGCCTCCAAATCTGGTTTAAATGGAAACCAGCCCCGAGCAGCTCCCCGCCCCCGCCAGCCCTGGATGAAGGCTCCGCATCCCCTTTCATGCTGTTTATTCTTTTGAACAAATTGTGAGTTTTATAAGACATTCAAGGCCTGCAGTGGCAAACACATGTTCCCGTAGTGAGAGTCATCAGACCTGCTGGGCAGAGGGCTGTGAGAGCAGCCATCTCAGCTTCTTCTGTCCTTGTTCTTTCAAGAGTTGTAGACACCCTTGAGCACGTAGCCTCTCAGACCAATGGAGAGAGAAGCTGAGCTTCATCTCTGCAGCTCCCTGACACCCCTCACCAGCATCCCCTCACACTGATGGCTTCCACACTCCGAGGAATACCCCCTGCCCACTCTGCAGCAGCTGGAGCCTGCAGGCTCCATCTTAGGAGAGGTGAAGGTACTGCTGTCATCTCGACTCAGCAGGGGAGGAAACCGAGGTTCAGAGAGGGGAGATATCTTACCCAAGGTCACGCAGGTGCTTAGTGGAGAAGCCAGGAATTAGAACTCAGGTTTTCTGGCTCCAAAGTTGGTGCTCCATCAACAGCATCACTCCTGCCTTCAAGGCCAGAAAAGCAGAAAGATTTTGTATCCCCTGTACCTGGCACATTGTCCTTGATGAATGACGTCCTGGAAAAGCCTGATGCTCTAGGAAGCAGGGGTATTGCTTTCGAGGCCTGGCTCTGTACCTTGGGAAGTCACTCATCTCCTCAGGCCTCAGATTCTTCTTCTGAAGAACAAGGGGTTTGGACCCACTGAGCTCTGCAGACTCTCATCAGTCAGTTCAGTTCAGTCACTGAGTCGTGTCCAACTCTTTGCGACCCAATGAATTGCAGCACACCAGGCCTCCCTGTCCATCACCAACTCCCGGAGTTCACTCAGACTCACGTCCATCGAGTCAGTGATGCCATCCAGCCATCTCATCCTGTCGTCCCCTTCTCCTCCTGCCCCCAATCCCTTCCAGCATCAGAGTCTTTTCCAATGAGTCAACACTTGGCATGAGGTGGCCAAAGTACTGGAGTTTCAGCTTCAGCATCATTCCCTCCAAAGAAATCCCAGGGCTGATCTCCTTCAGAATGGACTGGTTGGATTTCCTTGCAGTCCAAGGGACTCTCAAGAGTCTTCTCCAATACCACAGGTCAAAAGCATCAATTCTTCGGCACTCAGCCTTCTTCACAGTCCAACTCTCACATCTATATGTGACCACAGGAAAAACCATAGTCTTGACTAGACGGACCTTGTTGGCAAAGTAATGTCTCTGCTTTTGAATATGCTATCTAGGTTGGTCATAACTTTCCTTCCAAGGAGTAAGCATCTTTTAATTTCGTGGCTGCAGTCACCATCTGCAGTGATTTTGGAGCCCCCCAAAATAAAGTCTGACACTGTTTCCACTGTTTCTCCATCTATTTCCCATGAAGTGATGGGACCAGGTGCCATGATCTTCGTTTTCTGAATGTTGAGCTTTAAGCCAACTTTTTCACTCTCCTCTTTCACTTTCATCAAGAGGCTTTTGAGTTTCTCTTCACTTTCTGCCATAAGGGTGGTGTCATCTGCATATCTGAGGTTATTGATATTTCTCCTGGCAATCTTGATTCCAGCTTGTGCTTCTTCCAGCCCAGCGTTTCTCATGATGTACTCTGCATAGAAGTTAAATAAGCAGGGTGACAGTATACAGCCTTGACATACTCCTTTTCCTATTTGGAACCAGTCTGTTGTTCCATGTCCAGTTCGAACTGTTGCTTGCAGACTCTCATACTTCCAAGGAAATAGCACAGCTGGGTGGCCTCAGGCAGCCCTCACAACTGGCAGGTCTCACTCCCTGAATGCTGACTCTAACAGTGATAAAATGCTCTCTATCTCTTTTCTACCAGTTTTGCAGGTAACCCTCGGAAGTGTCCAAAACAATGGAGGTTGTTTTCATATCACAAGCATTCCTCAACCAGAACTTGGCTCTTCAAAATAAAATAATCAAACAAGTGCCCCATGGAATGTGACACTACATGAGGTCAGACCCACAAAAAAAGCATTCCAGGAAGAGGAAGCAGCAGGTGCAAAGGCCCTGGGGCAGCAATGAATTTGGAGTATGAACTAAGGGGTCATGGTGGCTGGCATGAGGTGGGTGAGAGGAAGAGTGGCAGCAGGTGGGCCAACAGGTGCCTGGACAGTGATATCCACCGCAGCAATGTCCCCTACAGCCAAACCTACACCCCAAGTGCCAGCAAGAGGGACAATGGGAGAAACTTGGGGTGCCACACAGGAATACCACACAGCAGGTAAAACCAACAGGCTACAGCAGCCACGACAACGTAGATGAGTGTGAAAAGAGCCCCAAAGACAGCAGCCCAAAATAACTTAAAAACCATTTAAGAAAACATATGGATGTGATGAAATAAAAAAAGGAAAGCTAGTGGATGAGACACCAGGATTCAGGATGCTGGTTACAGTGGGTGGGGGAGGTGATGGCAGAACTGGGTACCAGATGGTTGGATGGATACTGTCAAGGACCTGGCTTTTGTCTGGAGCAATGGAATGATGGGTGCTGATCACATTATTAAAAACAAACAAGCACATCAAAGTGGGTTGTGCATGGACTAACGATGAATTTGTCTCATGTACCAGCCTGGGTGGTGGCCATTTGACTCAGAACCTCAGGAGTTGGGGCTTTCTTGGAAGAGCAATGGGAGCCATTGCAGGAGGGACTTGATTTGATTCATATATAAAGGTCACTCTAGTTGTTTACAGATAATGGTGTGGGGAGAAAAGGGAGGCAAGGTGTCCAGTTAGACAGCTACTGCCCTTCACCAGGCAGGAGGTGACGGTGGGGACAGGGGTTAGAGGTGACTTGAGAAAGCGGAGAGAGCTGTTTTGTGACATCCAGTTTGAGATGTGGGGTCAGTTACTCTCCGTCTGCATCTCACGCAGATCCCGTCTGCACCGTGTGTCCAGCGGGGACGACCTCTGTGAACAGTATCTCCTGGACTCCTTCGCTCTCTGGCTTCCAGTAGACCAGCGGGTGGGAAGATATAGAATTCGGGTTTGCTCCTCTAGAATGAAAGACTTGTGGTTACACGTGGTACCAACTACCCCTAAAGAAGAGGCATGGCGCTGAAGGGGCCTCAGAGTTTTGGAGGCTGCATATACTGGGAGTGCAGCTCTGACCATTTACTGAGGAAGTGGTATGCCTGCCAGTTTTAAATGGGGCCAAAGTAAGAGTGGCTCTGTATTTGGTCCAGACTATAGTACAAACCGTCTTGCCACTTGAGGCTTATGACCAAGTAGATCCAACAGGACTTGGAGTAACTGATGCAGATTGGCGTGAGGTGTGATCCTGGGCATGGCCCCCATACAGTCAGAGCACAGAACACTAAGATTTGGGGACCCATCTTGCCCTCCTCCCTTGGCAGCTCTTCCAGGCTCTGGGAGAGAATGGACCCCATGGCCAGGGGGGACACTGAAGGACTTGGTGCCCTGAGCTGCTGCTGCCTGGATGTCCTCCTGCTGCCTCCCCTCCCAGTGCCTGTCTTCTCCCCTGCTCTGTGCTCCAGAGGCTGAACTGTGCAGTGCATCAAGGGGCGCCCTGGCCCTCTGGCTCTTGACTGGGCTCAGCATAGCAGAGCCCCAGCAAGAGACTAGAGGGAGGAGAGGAGGGAGTCGGAGTGGAGTGTCCATGGGGGAGGTCCCTGCTCTTTCATAGCAGACTTCTATCTTCTCTTCTCTCCTCCCACATTCCACTAGCTGCTCTGTCCCCTCCCCACTCAGCCACGCAGGGATGCTAACCAAGCTCTCTAGGTACCACACTGTCCTTGCGGTTTCCTACTCCTTGCCAGAGTTTTTTATTCATCCCTTTATTAGACCTCCTTAAATTATCTTAATTGGAGCATGCTGTTTCTTGTGGGGACCCTGTATGATAGGTGTGTAGGCAGAATTCTAAAGTGACTTCAGGAGTCCATGTCCTGTAGATTCCTCTCCCCTTTTGTCTAAATATGATGGGATAGTCCTGTGACAATATATACAACCCAATCATAGCAGCCTGCAAAGAGATTCTCCTGCTGGCTTAGAAGAAGTAGGCTGCCATGTTGTAAGAGGCCTACATGCCTAGGACCAGAGAGTGGTCTCTTGGAGCTGAGAATAATTCCCAACCAACAGCCAAAAAGAAGATGGGGACCCCAGTCCAACACTGACTAGGAAACAAAATCTGCCAACAACCTGACTGAGCTTGTAGGAGGGCCCTGAGCCACAAGTGACATTGCAGCCCTGGCCAACACCTGGGTTTCAGCCGATGAGACTCTGAGCAGAGAATCCAGTTATGCACTTAGCCAGCTTCTGACCTACAGAAACTGCAAGATAATAACCGGGCGTGGTTTGAAGCCACTGCGTTTGTAGTGATTTGTTATGCAGTCACAGGAAACAAGCGCACTGGATTTTATCCACTTCTCCAAACCACAGAGTTGAGTGTGGGGAGCAGCGTTCCCACACTTGGCACAGATGCACGCACGACAAGGACCGCAGCTGGTCCAGAGGTGTTAGTCCATCATGTGAATACGTGGCTTAGACGCCCATGGAACCTACTGCTGGGCTCCGCCCTCTCCTTTGGAGAATTCCCTGAAGAGAAGCCACTGGGAGCCTGATTTACAGACGGGTGTGCTTGGTGGGTCACCGCCAGCCAGAGTGGATGGGGCTGCATCATAACCCCATGCGGGGGCTGCAATGAGAAACAGTGGTGAAAGGAGATTCTTCTGTGGGTACACTATAAAACTCCTAGAGAGAAACACAGGCAGAGCACTCTCAACACAAATCACAGCAGTATCGTTTGGGGGAGGGGGCTTTCAGAGGGCAACTTTTTTTTGAATTTTTAATTTTATATTGGAGTTGAGCCAATTAGCAATGTTGTGATAGGTGGACAGCAAAGGGACTCAGCCTTACACTTATAAGTGTGCATTTCCCCCCAAACCCTCCTCCCTTCCTGGTTGCCAAATAACATTGAGCAGAGTTCCCTGTGCTATACAGTCCGGTTGGTTACCCATTTTAAATATAGCAGTGTGTACATGTCAATCCCAAACTCCCTAATGATCCCTTCCCCTCATCCTTCCCCCCTGGCAACCAGAAGTTTGTTCTCTAAGTTTGTGAGTCTGTTCCTGTTTTGTAAACAAGTACATTTTTATCATTTCTTTTTAGAGTCTGCATATAAGGGGTGTCATATGATATTTCTCCTTCTCTATCTGACTTACTTCACTCAGTACGACACTCTCTAGGCCCGTCCGTGTTACTGCAAATGGTATTAATTCATTCTTTTTAATGGCTGAGTCATATTCCATGATATGTATGTACTACATCTGCTTACCCATTCCTGTGCTGATGGACAGTTAGGTTGTGTCCATGTCCTGGCTATTGTAAATAGTGATTCAGTGAACACTTGGGTGCTGGTGTCCTTTTGGACCACGTTTTTCTCTGGATATATTCCCAGGAGTGGGATTGCAAGGTCATATGGTAGCTCAGTTTTTAGGTTTTTAAGGAATCTCTATAGAGTTCTCCATAGTGAGAGAACTATATGAGTCTCCAGTGTAAACTGTACCAATTTTCATTCCCATCAACACTGTAGGAGTGTTCCCTTCTATCTACACCCTCCCTAGCATTTATTGTTCATGGAGTTTTTGGTAGTAGTAATTTTGATTGGTGTGAGGTGATATCTTATTATAGTTTTGATTTGCATTTCTCTAATAATTAGCAATGTTGAACATCTTTTTATGTGCCTCTTGACCATTTGTATGTCTTCTTTGAAGAAATATCTATTTAGATCTTCTGCTCATTTTTTGTCTGGGTTGCTTGTTTTGATGATGTTAAGCGTCATGAGCTGTTTATAAATTTTGGAGACTAATCCCTTGTTGATCACATCATTTGCAAATGTTTTCTTCCAATCTGTGGGTTGTCTTTTCATTTTGTTTATTGTTTCCTTTGCTGTGCAAAAGCTTTTAAGTAGGTCCTATTTGTTTATTTTTGTTTTTATTTCCATTATTCCGGGAGGCAGATCAAAAAAGATAGAAAAAGATAACTGCTACCTGACATCCACTTCAGAGGAAGGAGGGATGGCCTGAGATATGGATCCATAGTGATTCGTGGGCAGAGGTGTACGGGTTAGCAGGCTGCTCAAGGTTTTGGAAAGAACAAGATTGGAAAACTGGTGAAAAGGAGACGAGTATGTGGCTGGCCCTCTCAAAATAGGCAGTGTGTGAAATACTCACCTCTCAGGAAGTGTGCACCAGAGGGCAGCCACTGCCCGTGAGGCTCTCAGTAACTAGCGGAACACAAGGATCCATCTTGCAGACATCAATTAATCTCTATCCCCAGTTCAGTGGGCTCATGACCAAAGCGAGCGTGGCAGCTGGTGGATTCGTCTGCTCGGGTTGCCACAACAGACCGGGTGGCTTAAACAAGAGAACCTACTGCACAGTTCTGGAGGATGGGGAGTCCAGGATTAAGGTACCGTGCAGGCAGGTTTCATTCTGAGGCCTCTTCTCTTGGCTTGTGAACGGCGCCACCTTGCCTTGTGCCCCCCTGGCCTCTTCTGTGCATGGATGGAAAGCCTTTTCCTCGGTGATTTGTAGGTGGTCTCTACATATTAGAGCAAAAATAGCCCTTTGTGACAGGTGTCACAAGCTCTTTTTTTGTTCCAGCTGGTCACTTGTTTTGACTTTTCTATCTTCTTAGTGCCATGAAGAGTTTATCATGCATTTGTCAATCCTTAATTTTATGTACTCTGAATTTTTTGTTATAATTAGAAAGGTCTTCCCTGCAAGGCTATAAAACATCTTTCCTACATTAACCTTTAATATTTTATGATTTAATATTCTCTGGCATCTCTTCTTATAAAGACTATTTCTATAGGATCAGGGCCCCAGACATATGACCTCACTTAACCTTAATTACTTCCTTAGAAGTCCCATCTCCCATGGCCACACTGGGGTGAGGGCTTCACCATGTGAATTTGGGGAAGACACAAACACTGATCCGCAACAGCAGGGAGGAAGGCTGTTCACAGGCTCGACAGCATGGATTTCCCTGACCGAAGCGGAGATGAGTACTGCTGTGGCAGAGTGAGTGGTCTGCTAATAACACAGGCCAGCGTTGCCCTGCGCCCCAGGAAACCACAAGGATGGCAAGCTGATTACCTTGGATGTCTTCCATCATGCATCAATTAATCCTGATGGAATCTAGGTATAGATGTGCCTTCTCTGCTGGATACTTCTGCCAGCACCACCATCTGTGGTCTTACAGAAGGCTTTATCCATCGCCATGGTGTGCCTCAAACCCAGAAATGCAATTAATAGGGAAAGCGCTGTGGCAAGGGGCTTGCAGATGGTGGGATGGACTGCTGGAGGCTCCGTTACAGCACCAGCTGGCAGGCAGCCCCCCGTGATGATGTAGAGGGTCCGCCTCTTAGGATGGGGTGTGCGTCAGGACCAGTGACCAGGGTACAATGCTATCTCCCACCAGAAGCATCCCCACTCACTTTTCCAAAAAATAGCAGCTTCACTGCACATGCCATGTCATTCACTTATTGAAAGTGTATACTTCAATGGTTTTGAGTGTATTCACAGCAGTGCAACCATTACCCACAGTCTACTCGTGGCGACACCTTCATAACCCACTTACGGAATTTTTGCTTCATGTCTCTGCAACATAACAGTTCGTGTTGGATCTCTGCCCAGATTCCCTCAGATTCTTCTTTTCCATGTTTGGGCCCCTCCTGGGTTCAGAGTGCTTTTGCTCCCAACAGATGCAGCTGAGGCCTTTTCAGAGAACATCACTTGGGGTTTCAGAGCCTGCCTGGCACACAGATTCAGCCAGCCAGAGGTGCCTGGGCACTGACATCATCCCAGGGTGGCCCTTCACCATTGACGAGGGGGGAAGAAGCATGAGAGCCCAGTTCTCTGGCCTCACACCCAGGGAAAGGGAGGCAGCATGTGCACAGTAGTTCCGGGCTGAGGCTGAGCTAGTCTGAAATGACATCCCTTCTTTATGCTCCCCCTTCCCTATCCTGCTCCCCTGCTTCCTAGCTGGTCTCCCCCAAGAGCATCTCCTTCACAAATCACATCTACAACTAAGCTATCCCTGGAGCCTACTTTTGAAGGATCCAAACTACAACAGCGGCCATGGGTTCAGCGGGCTTGGGGGTGCTAGTTCTCAAGGCTTCCACCAGGAAATGCTGCCATGGCTCCACTAAATTCGAAGCTGGGATTCCTCTTGGCTACTTTGAGCTCCTCATGCTATTGAACTGACAGGCAAAGAGCGGTCGAGCTGGTCTGAGTGGGTGACCTTGATTATTAAGCGGCAACTGGGCTCTGCTGCACAAGAGGGAAAAGCAAACTGGGCCTGGAACCTGCAGAGCCACTGAGGTCAGGGAGAGATGCTTCCATAGCTTCTAAAACAGGTGGCGGGAGTCTGCAGCAAATGACAGTGATGGGCTGACAAAGGACTGGAGCCCTATATGGAAGAAGACCTGGGTCACCCTCCCAAGCACAGAACTCCCACCAGCAGAGGGGCCGACAGCATGTGAGGGGAACAGAGAAGGAGTGCTAGGAAGCAGTAGTAATGATGATCTGCCTCTGCCTCTCAACCAGCTACAGACCTGGGGCCTGCAGCCACGGTCTAAGTCTCACGCTGACTGGTCAGTTTCTTTCCCATTCCTGCCATGTAGCTGATACCCCAGTTCAGGCTTCAGGCGAGAGCATGACTGAAGTGAGCATCCTTCCAGGGCGATACAGCGCTGATGGCTTGTGTCCCTCTTCCCGTTCTGAAGATGAGTTGCACAGGGTGAATGGTGATAGTGACTGTTTGCCCACCACCCCAACTATTCTCTGCCCTCCTGCCCTATTCTGCGCCCAAGGGGTTGAGTTAGAGCACTGTGAACTGCATCCCCTCGACCCCCAACCCCACCCCTACCCCTGGCTCTTCTGTCCTGTGGCTTCTGGTTGGGTTTGGCCAATGGAAAGCACCAGCAGGAGATCAGAAGGTGGGAAAAGAGCAAGGTAGGGCAATGGCACCCCACTCCAGTACTCTTGCCTGGAAAATCCATGGACCGAGGAGCCTGGTAGGCTGCAGTCCATGGGGTCGCTAAGAGTCAGACACGACTGAGCGACTTCACTTTCACTTTTCACTTTCATGCACTGGAGAAGGAAATGGCAACCTACTCCATTGTTCTTGCCTGGAGAATCCCAGGGACGGGGAAGGCTGGTGGGCTGCCGTCTATGGGGTTGCATAGAGTCGGACACGACTGAAGCAACTTAGCAGCAGCAGCAGCAGCAGCAGGGCTGTTTCAGCTCAGTTCCCTCTACGGTCTGAGCTTTTTCTTTTTCAAGCTACAGTTACATCCCTCCATGACCACAGTTGAAGACACCTGTGGTCTGTCTGAAGACAGCAACCTCCACAAGCTCCAGCTTGCTCCAGGAACACAGTTTTCTAATCTAATTTTGAACCTTCAAGTCAACTTCTGTTTCCTGCCAGGACACCTTATAGACATGCAGGAAGAGAGGTTGCATAGATATAGCTAACACACAGAGCCCAGGCCAGCCCTTATAGCACACTGGTCTGAGGGTAAAGATGTGGACGCGGACAAGCCAGCTCCAGAGAAACAGCACTGTCAAGAAGAAAAGAGGGTTCAGGACATGCCCGAGGCGTTCCAACATCCAGAAAGCAGGCAGAGATGGGGGAAGAGTGCAATGGATAAAGAAGCAGGTGCAGGGCAGGAACCAGGAGAGACCAGCCTCCCGGAAGTCTAGAGAAATGTGCATAAGATGTGTCAGAAGGTCGAGGGAACAGAGGTCAGAGAACTGACTGTGGGATTTGGCCATGAGGCCATCACTGGTGACCTCGATGGGTGAGTTGGATGTCATCCTTTCCTGCGACAAACTCAACAGAAGAGGCAAGTGAGTGCAGTAAGGTTTTGGAGGGAGATGTGTAGGGCAAAAGGAGAGCACGAGGAGCCTTGGAGCAGTTCCATGGAGGTGCTGAGGAGGGCCAGGCCCGGGGTGGCCCAGACAGAGGATGCTGCATGAATGAGGTGTTTGGGGAAATTCTAGCGCAACAGGGATAAAGAGGCATAGGAGACTCTGGAATGGTCAGCCGGACTGTGGGTTGTGAAAGGCCCGCAGGCCAGCCTGGACAGTTGGGACTTGGAGTGGTGGGGAGCCAGAGGAGTGTTTCATAAGGAGGAGTGCTCAGATCAGGGTATTAGAGTGCCTGGGTTGGGATGTGGAGGGGAAATGGCCTCCTAATTCTAGGAGCCCAGCACAAAGTCTGGTTGATCACTGGCACCTGCTAGATGTTTTTAACTCTGTGGAAAGAATATGAGCCACTGCTGATGTTGAAGATGGTGGTTGACATCACCCTACAACTGAGGCTAGTATATGGTGTTAGCAAAAAGATTCACTCCAAATTGAAAAAAAAAAAAAACAACAAAAGCCAGATGTTGAAAAACACCAACTTAATTAAAGACTGACAGGGAAATGGTTAGGGATTCCAATTCAGATAGGTTTCACACATTTCAGAATGAGGTGTTATTGCCTCTTATTTCCCCACATGGTAGGGACAGGGGGAGCAACCGTTCCAGCAAATTGCTGACAACGTTGGGAGGCAACTCAGTGTTTGCTGGGTAACTGTATTAGAGCTAGGAATTAATTGTCCATGAATGTGGAAAAATAGCCAAGTCCACACAGAGTGTTCCATGGACTCCATCTACTACCAAGAAGAAGAAAGAGAGAAAGAAAAAAGATGCTCTGATTTCAATTAAAAAAAAGAAAAAAGATGAAGAAAAGACACCACCCAGCAGCTAATTACTGACAGGCCAATGCCTGTGTTAGCTCAAATGCAAGAGCTGACATGATAGAATGTTAGCATCTCGTGATCTGCTGTTAATTAAACGTAGCACAAAGGCATAGTGGAGCTGTACATCTGCTCACAGGATGCGACTCGGCCGGGGGAACCCTCCCCAGTCTGCCTACACACTCGCTCATCGGGGATGGCGTGGAATCCCGAGCCTGGGCTTGAGGGCAGGGGCAAAGGACGTGACGGTGTGGAGGGTGGACAGCCCAGAAGGAGGGAGAGGTGGTCCGGGGCCTGCTCACCCAGATGCTCCCTGCAGATCAGCTATGTGTGTGTGCCCAGCCGAGGGTCTCTCTGAATGTGGAGGGGTCAGCTTAGTAGCCCTTCTTGAGAAGAAAATCATAGCCAGGGAAACCTTTAAACATTTAAGTTAGCATTAACAGTAAAAGATTGGAAAGAACCTAAAAGTCTCATAGCAGGACACTGGTTACATAAATTAAGGTGCATCCATGCAGTGAAGTACTACTCAGCTGCTAACAAGAATGAGGCCAGGAGGATTTCCAAGCTCTGATGCAGAAGTTCATAACTGGGGTCCTGAAGAGCATTAATGGCTCTGTGAACTTGGCTGGGGGAAAATTACATCTTGATTTGCACTAATCTCTAACTATAATTCCACATTTCCATCAATTACAAGTGCAGGCCACCCATTCCAGTAGAATTGGCAGTGAACTCTGGGAGTTGGTGATGGACAGGGAGGCCTGGCATGCTGCAATTCATGGGGTCGCAAAGAGTCGGACACGACTGAGTGACTGAACTGAACTGAACTGAACTGGTCACCAATAGAAATCACAGATTTTCTTATATCACTTTACAGTGGCTGCAAATAACTCAAAATATTAATTATATCACTACTTAGAAACTGTTAATAGTGATTAGATCCAGCAATAGATTTTGTTTTTTAATGTGTTAGTAAAGAAGTATGTGTTTTACAACCACTAACGTATTTCTCTATTTTGCCAAGTACATTAAACATAATTGATTTCCTCTGTAACCTTATGTGCTTTATTTTTATCCATTTAAAGCACTGATCTGAGAAGGGATCATAGGTTTTGCCTGGCTGACAACGGAGTCCATGGCTCAAAAAAGGCTCAGAAATCCTGATCTGGTGTTAATGAAGAGAAGTGTGCAGAACAGTGTGAATCACGCGCTCCCCTGTGTGTGTTTAAAAAAAAAAAAAAAAAACCTATCAGTGGAACAGATTTGAGAATTCAGAAATAGACCCACACAAATAGGTCTTATCTTTGACAAAGGTGCAAAAACAATTAAATGAAGGAAATATAGCCTCTATACACATGGTACCAGAACAATTAGACATCCACAGGCCCATAGTAAAGAATCTGCCTGCAATGCGGGAGACTCAGGTTCGATCCCTAGGTCAGGAAGATCCCCTGGAGAAGGGAATGGCTACCCACTCCAGTATTCTTGCTTGGAGAATTCCATAGACAGAGAAGCCTGGCAGGCTATATAGTCCATGGGGTTGCCAAGAGTCAGACACAACTGAGCTACTAACACACAGCTTACAGGCTAAAAAATGAATCTCAACCTCACACCTCAAACAAAAATGAACTCAAATTTAAAACATAACACTGAATCTGAAAAATCTGAGTGGGCTGTATCAATTTGCTGCTTCTGATTAGTGCCTAATTGGGGTGAATTGGGTAAACATTACGTGAGATTTCTGTGTTATTTCTTAGAACTGCATGTGAATCTATAATTTTCTCAAAATCGAAGTTTAGTTAAACAAACAAAAAGCATGTGCAAATCATCTCTGGAAGGAGACAGCAAAAAGAGGAGACGTCTCCGAGGAAAGAAATGAGAATGGGTAACAGAAGTAGGGAAAAAAAAATCTGTTTCTGGTTTCTACTTTTAAGTTGTTAACCATTTTCATGAATTACTTATATTCACAATTCTTTAATTATTTTAAAACAAAAAACAAATAAAAAGTCTGGAGAAAGATGAAGAAATGAGTATGAAGAGAAATCATTCTGGTGAAAATCAAAACTGTTTCCTAGGTTACCTTAATTAACAGCACCATTATTGATAAATTTCCCCTCTACCTTGTAGAAGGGTGTATATTTAAATTTTAGTAAACTTTTATTATGCATTAAAAAATCAACTTCATGCTTCTTTGCTCATTTTCAAAATGAAAATGTATATTAGTCACTCAGTCATGTTTGACTCTTTTGCGAGCCCATGGACTATAGCCCACCAGGGCTCTTCTGTCCATGAAATTCTTCAGGCAAAAATATTGGAGTGGGTTGCCATTTCCTTCTCCAAGGGATCTTCCCAACCAAGGGACCGAACTCAGGTCTCCTGCATTGTAGGCGGATTCTTTACCATCTGAGCCACCAGGGTTCATTTTCAAAATGAAAATAAAAGGTTTTTATTTTAAATAATTTTAGTCCTTGTATAAGATCTGAGCAAGGTTGTTCTTTGTGTTCAGACTGTTGACATGCCTTGAGAGCAGCTGGGCTCGGTGGACTACAGTTGGGCAGTAAGTCTTGGGGGGGGACCACGACTTCCCCAAGACTCACAACTGTCCTTTGCTGAGAAGCAGGACAGGCCAGTGCAGTTAGGAACTTAGCTCTGGACTCAGGTGGGGCTCAGATTTGATCCTGGCTTGCCACTTACAGACTGTACAATGAAGAGAAAGAACCTTACCTCTGTGGATCTCAGTTTCGCCATCTGTACGATGGAGGTATTACGGTGCCTGGCTGAAGGAGTTGCTCTGAGAATTCACAGAGAGAATCTGTGGAAAGCACTTAGACAGCGCCTAGCACATAGAGACTACAGTGCTTAGCCTGTGTGATTCTTAGCCTCCTGACAGAGAAGGCCGCCTTCAATCTTCTGACCATACACTGTGCACTGAGAGGCAGCATCGGAGGTGTGTTTCTCATGAGTGCTCCCTGCATCTTCAGCGCACTTGAGCCAGTGCTACAGGGGCAAAGGGAGGCTTGTAGAGGTTATGTGATGTGCCCAAGTGCACACAGCCAGGAAGAGGCAAGGAGAAAGAGCAGGGCCCCAAGGCTCTGGGCCATGGCCAAGGAGAAGAGGCCAGGGCTCATCCTAGGGCCTCTCAACAGCTCTCCAGTAACAGGAGCTTAGGTCCAGGCCTATCAAGGCCACAGCATCCACAAGTGGAAGGGGCTCTGGGAATCCTCAGAATGGCAAGGAGACGACCTTGTTCCCTGTCCTAGCCCCAGAGGGGCGTGTTCTGTCTGCACAGCATCTCCATCCCACCCTCCAGGAAAACCGGTATGTCATGGTGGGAGGGCTTCTCTCCAGAAGGATGTGGGGGGCCAAAACCTAGAGATGGAGCCTTAGAAGACACTCCACTCTGGCCACAAGAACAAGCATTCCGTCAGTCCCAGCTCTCACCATGGGGCTTGAGGTGAGCCCCAGGCCACAGCTGGGGCTTGGGTAACAGTGGGTGTTGACAGCCTTCCAGCCCAAAAACCACGGGGGCCCTTTCCACGATGGTCACCACAAAGCCTATTTCAGCATTCTCTCTGGAGGTTTAGCTTCCTGGAGGTCAGTGAATAGAGTGGGCAGTGGTTTCAGGAGGCAAACATCCTCAGGCTGCTCTCCCTGGGCTGTGCTAGAATCTGCCCAGAAACGGGGGTGCATTCAGGTGGTTCGTGTTCAAAAGAAAAAAAATCTCAAGATGGTAATTGACGGCATAATGGAAATTGACAATGAAATTAAAAGAGCTTACTCCTTGGAAGGGAAGTTATGACCAACCTAGACAGCATATTAAAAAGCAGAGACATTACTTTGCCAACAAAGGTCTGTCTAGTCAAGGCGATGGTTTTTCCAGTGGTCATGTATGGCTGTGAGAGTTGGACTATAAAGAAAGCTGAGCACAGAATTTATGCTTTTGAACTATGGTGTTGGAGAAGACTGTTGAGAGTCCCTTGGACTGCAAAGAAATACAGCCAGTCCATCCTGAAGGAGATCAGTCCTGGGTGTTCATTGGAAGGACTGATGGTGAAGCTGAAACCCCAATACTTTGGCTACCTGATGTGAAGAGCTGACTCATTTGAAAAGACCCTGATGCTGGGAAAGATTGAGGGCAGGTGGAGAAGGGGACAACAGAGGATGATATGGTTGGATGGCATCGTCGACTCGATGGACATGGGTTTGGGTGGACTCTGGGAGTTGGTGATGGACAGGGAGGCCTGGCATGCTGCAGTTCATGGGGTTGCAAAGAGCCAGACACGACTGAGTGACTGAACTGAACTGAACTGGTGCCCAGGGATGTATGCTGCCCTCTGCATGCCCTAGGCCTTTTATAAGCTGTGTGACTTTGGTCAAATCATTATTTGTCTCTATGCCTCATTTTCCTTTATAAGATAGGAAATGAAACCATACCTCTTCCCTGGGTCATTGCAAGGATTAAATAAGGGGAGGGGTGCGGTGTTTGGAACACAGTAGGGTTTCAGTGAAGGCTGACTCCCTGTTCTTCTGCCCACTCTGTGATGCCAGAGCAGAGCACATGTGCAAAGTTGAATGAGTGGCCAGAGGCAGGGCAACTTAACCCTCCATCTAATAATGCACAAACTGGCCCTGAAATTCTGCCACCAGCCCTGGATAACTCCAGTCCTAACCAATGCTGAGCCCATGCTGGGAGTGGGGACACAGAGACAAATGAAACCTTGTCACTGTCCCCCAGAAAGCTCAGGGCTTGTGAGAGGGACACCTATTCAGTGGGATTAGTGTGACAGCGGGCAGCCGAGGGCCTGGGCAGGTTCCACAGGCTGAGATCCTGGAGGAGGGGTCGCCTGGACTAAGTCTGAAAGGGATAAGTAAAAGATGAGTGGGGAAAACTGGAAAGAGTCTACGAAGAAGGCTCAGCATGAGCCAAGGCACAGAAAAGAGAGAAAGAGTGGAAAGATTGAGGGCAGGTGGAGAAGGGGAAGACAGAGGATGAGATGGTTGGATCTCATGGTGCTTGTAGCTACTGTATGAAGACAAAGATAGTAGAGCATCTATTTGACCAGCAAGGTGGTGCAGAGGTGATAACTGAGAGGTTGATGATCACAGTCCAGTCTAGAGACTCATTGTTTTGATTTCCCAGAGAGATCCCAGGTCTCTGGGGAGCGCATCAAGCCTATTCCTTCAGCCGCGCTTGCAGAAGCGCGGCGATGGACGCTCCTGCTCCTGCGGAGGTTGGTCGCTAAGCAACAGGCCCCGCCCCTGCGGAGGTCTGGCCTCCACGCGCCCTCTATAGGCCGCTCCCTGCCGGTGCACCCGGCTTCATGAAATGCTGCCAGCTGCCTTCCACCCTGTTCTCCCAACTCATAACCAAGTCTTGGTCACTTAGATTGAGCAATGCTGTCCCTGGCCGACGGTCTCTCTGCTTCCAGTCTTTTTCTACATGGGCCTGGATGACTCCACCCCTACAGGAACTAGCTAGGCTGGGCCAGCCAGTGGAGAAGCTGGAGAGGTGGGCAGACAGGCTGTGCTGAGAATGTTGATCTTCAGAGCGGTAGGGAGCTGTGTAAGATATGTGAGCAGGGCAGCAACATAAGCAGATCTGGTGTTTAAATGCTCATGTTGAAGCTGCTGGAGGACTGCCTGGAGGAGCAGGGCACTCAGGGAGCATGGATTAAATTGACTGGAAAGGCTACAGGGAGCAGGGGTCCACAGAGCCCACCAGGGCTCTGTAAGTAACTATGGTGAGAGTCATACAGGAAAGGACAGTCAGGCTCTCAGCACTTGGGGTTCACTTAAAGGGAAGGGAGTCTGGCAAGGCCCCACCCTACGCTATGGTTGGTCTTTTCACCCCAACGGGCACTCTCAAGGCTGCAGTAAAAGATGCTGACTGGTCTCTGAGATTCATCAGTTCACAGGCCTACAGAACTGAGCAACCCTCCCCTTCCAGGAGTCCTGTGGACATGGATTCCTACAGGACAAAGGGGACACTGCTGTTCTCCACAGGACGGAGCTTCCCACCTCATCCCACACACCCCCCCACTCCCACCCCCGCCACTCCAGGCTCATTAAGCATGGTCTGGAATGCTGTGAAGTCCATGTGATCACAGACTGGCCTCATGCTTACATGTGTTGATCAGAAATGGGAAAACAGCTTTACAGATGAATGAAGTTTGGTTGAAAAACCTTTCAAAGCACGGGCTCTAAGATAAAGGAGAATGATGAAAAATTATGGTCACTGATCCAGCCCCATCTGGCCATACCCTCAGAAGGTCAGGGTCCAGTGAGGGCAGGGTGAATGAGGCCAAGTGGAATCAGAAGCTGTGTCTTCTCCCATGCTCCTGGGATTCCTGAGGCCCTGTGGACCCAGGGGCAGGACCTGCAGTGGGATGGCTGGTAACTTCAGCCTCAAAGCCAGGCTAGTCCAAAATCACTGCATTCTCAGGTCCAGACTAAGACCAGTGCTGACACCTGCAGGCCTCAGTATGCCAGGTTCTGCTCTGCTGAAACACTGTGTGTAAAGCAGGAACTGAAAAGTTCCTATGACTGTATCTGCTCCAATACCTTCCAACAGGGCAGGCCCAGGCCCTCAACCCCCTAGTCACCACACTGATGTGGAGAGGACAGTTAGATTGTCACTTCTCAGTGTTCTTCCCGCCATCTATCCTAAGATGCTGGGCCCACAGGCAAGGCAGGAGGCCGCTCAGCCTATTCTCCTGAGTGCCAGTCCTTTCCAGACAAAACAGAACACTGTCCCTCACCCTCGAATCCTTCACTCCAGGTCTCTTACCCTTTCTCACCCTGCTGCTGGGGGTGCCTACCTTAATCTAACTCATTCTTCCCTTGAAGACGCGGTCAAAACCCAAACTTCTCCAGAAGGCTTTCTCTGACCCTTTCCCCCACCCACAGCCCCTCTACCTCTCTCTGTCCCATCGCAATCCCACCATCTATTGTCCGACTTGCCACACCAGATTCCATGCTTCTCATGGGCAGAGCTGAGTGCCAGGCTCTGAGTCCAGCAGAGATGCAGGATGTGTTTTAAATGACAGAGAAAGTGAAAACAAGGGAAGAGAACCAGGACTCTAAAACAACAAAATGGGATCAAGTTCTGGTTTTTTAAAACCATGTCACTCTGCAGGGACCATGCAAGGAGCTGGGGAAGAGAAACTAGAGAAAATCTTTACATTTCATGTGTCTGCATCAGATTTTCTTAAAAGGTCTCTACTGCTTAAAATAGTAACAGGGAGGTGGGAGGGAGGCTCAAGAGGGAGGGGACATATGTATACCTATGGCTGATCAACGTTGATGTATAGCAGAAACAACACAATATTGTAATTATCCTTCAATTAAAAATAAATTAAAAAATTTTAAAACCATAGAAAAAGAATAACAACAACAATACCGATAGTAAAAAACCTACCAGCCTTGCCCAAGCCTCTCAGTTGATAACTGAGATAAAGGGAAAGTCTTGCGTAAGTGCACAGAAAGAGCAGGCTGACAGGCCATGAATCCCAGCCACCACCTCCCCTTCCCGAGGTTGCATTCCACAGAGAGTTAAAGAAAGCATACACCTTCCACAAGGATTTCCACTGTTCATTTTATTTCAAATGTCAACTGTCCCCAGAGAAGAAACTGATGCCACAGGTAATCTGGAAGCACCATCCTATTCTCTGAGAACTGCATGAGAACTTACAAAAAGCTTAATTTCTAAAGCTAGCAATCATTTTAAAAACATGAAATAGTCAAACTTTATTAGTTTTTTTTTTTTAACCAGAAATGATGCCATAATGGCTTAAACTTCATGGGGAAAAAGTGAAGCAACCTCAGAGGCTAAAATGCTTATATTTGATAGTAAAGTCCCTAGAGAAGGGGCCCAGGCTGACCCTGGGGGGACAGAGCAGTAAGAAAGGATGTAGCAGAACCTGTCTAGCACCCTGGTCCTGGCTGCTCCTGCTATCCACTTGGATGTGCTGGACGCCTGATGTCTGTGCTGCCTCCTGCTGGGGACCAGACAGAGGCGGCAGAAGCAGAGGCTAAGGAGGACAGTGCCTCAGTCCTGGAGCAGGACCTGAGGAAATCAAAGGCCGCCTCTAGGGGTGAATCTGATTAACAGCAATCAACACAGAGCCGGCTAAATTCATTCCGAAATGTGAGCTCCCGCCAGTCTCCCACATCTCAGAGCTCTGGCCGCGCCCTGGTGACTTCATCCTCTGAGTTCCTTTTCAAGGCCCCGTGTCTCAGGCTTGAGAGAACCTTAGCAACCACACTCCATCCTCCTATCTTGAAATGGGAATCAACTGCCATCTTGCGCTTATCACTACCATTCCTCCCTACATATCACTGAATAGACACAAGAAAATCATTGCTGCAAGCGCCGCCCCCCCCCCGCCCCCCACCAAGGCCCCACGCTGCCGGCCTGAGGGCCTGGGCCTAGTTGGACTCCTCCTGGGACGATGGCTGGCTGGGCTCACTCGGCCCCTCCACATCCTGGTCATCTGTGAAGGACAGAGAAGAGGGGCTGGACTGAGAAAGAGGGGAAATCACCTGTTTTCACACATAAGTTTTCTACAAGGCATCATCATCATTTCCAGTCCCTATGGAGAATTAGTTATTCCCATTCCTACTTTTAATTTGCTAGGAGTCAGGAGACTGGGATTCTAGCCCTGGCCAGAGGATATAGACTCAAGTTCAGACTCCAGCTCTGCTTGTCACAAGCTGGGTGGCAGGAAGAGAGCTACCCCCAGCTCTGAGCCTCAGCGTCTCCTTCTGTCCATTAGATGGTGCCTACCATGCAGCATCATGGTTGGCATGGGGATTAGGGACAACAGTGAGAATGATCTTTTACCAATGCCTTCATCATTGTAGGTTTTGTTTAATCCTCAGGATGGCCTCATGAAGGAAGGGACCCTTAATTAGTTTGCTCTTTCAGGTACTGAAACTGAAGCACCAAGGAGTGAATGAACTTGCCCGAGGTCACACCGTGGGCAAGTGCTGGAGCCAGGACTTATTATACCCAGGCTGTGCGGCACCAGGGCCATCGTACTTCAAGTCACACTGTACCACTTCCCCAGTTAACAGATCTAGGCATCGGACATACAACAGGCCTCGGTTTCTTTTCTTAAGGAGCCTCAGGGGAGGACTGAAAGGGGGAAAAAAAATCCTAGAACTTTTAAAGCTTCAAGGGCCCTCAAAAGAAAACCCTCACAGTAACCCTGTGACAGGGCCCACTTTACAGGTGAGAAGACTGAGGCCCAGAGGAGGGTGTGAGTGCCCAAGATCACCCGGTGCACCAGTGACCGAGGTGTGAAGGCCAGAGTGGCCTGAGCAAGCCCCAGACAGGCTCAGCACATGCTATTTCCCCAGCCAGAGAGGCCTGGCACCTCTGGTCTTTTGGCACCACATGCATGCCATTCTCCACGTCTTTGCCCACAGGAACTGTTAAGGTGAGGAAATCAGCATTGAAGCTGGAGCCAGACAGAGACTTCTGCTGAAATCCGAGCTGCGCCACGTACATATGTGAGACCCTCTCGGGGTTCTAGCACAGTTTCCTCACCTGAGAATGGGGACTCACCTCCCCTAGATGCTCATGTATGGAATTTAGAGAGGGGTGCCAGGAAGGAGTTTCCCCAGGGCCCAGGACATTGAAAATCCTGTTCTCCATTTCCCTTCCCTCCACGTCCACTTCATAATAGGACCCCCGCCCTCCAGAGTCCTCCTGTGTCCCTCGGCAGCTGGAAGATGGGGCCTCACTCACTGGTGTTCTCCTTGTCCGTGTCAGACAGGATGGTCAGCGAGAAGGTTGCTGAAGGCGGCGGGGGCAGCGGCGGCAGGAGGACCTGGAGCGCAGAGAGGAAGCCGGGTGGGAGGAACTGAGGCTGCGGCGCTTGCCCCAGCGGCGGGTAGTAGCTCGGCTGGAAGTCTCCCACGGGTTCCGCCACCTGCGAGGCACACACAGCAGACGGTCAGAGGGCAGAGGGTGAGCCAGGGGGCCGATCCCACACTCACGCCCCTGAATGGGAGCTCCCTGTGGCGGCGATTCATCTCTGCAGCCCCGACAGTGGAGCACAGGATACTCAGAACAGGGTGTTCAGCAAACACCTGCCAGCTGATCGAAGGGGAGGAGGAGCACAAACACAACACAGAGAAGCCTGGGGAGCAACAGCATGTCTACAGCCTCATTCTATCCTTGCGACCCTAGGAGGGAGGGTCTATTGACCTTCCTCACCGTAGTGACAAAAACCACCATCAGTGAGACGAAGGTACAGGCCCAGGCCAGAGCTGGGGAGCGGCAGAGGCAGAACAGAATCCCAAGTCAGCCTGACTCCTCTGCTCTGCACTGGAGAAGGGTCTGAAAGCATCCACCTCTTTGGGGTCCCGCCTCTGGCACATGGGATACTTAAGACTTCAGCATCACTGGCCTGTGGGCTCCCCATTCTAACCAGACAGTGCAGTGCAGCTGTTTCTGAGGCAAGGGGAGCTAGGTGACCTCAGGAAAAGGGGCTTCAGCCCTTCTGTGTTTATGTTCCTTCTTCAGAAGGTGAAAGCTAACCCCATACCACAGGACCCCAAGATGTCGGGAAGAACGGGATGTGGAGGGGTGATGACCACACAGCTCAGAGCTTAACTGAGAAGGACATGAATGTAATAGAAAATCATAAATTTCAGGGGCAAGTCTTATTATTTACTCTTCCATCCAGGTACGCCAGAGCAGCACTTCACAGGCTGTGTGCCAAAGAAATCCCGTGTCCCACAAGATATTTTTAAGTGCTCTTAGAAGTGTTCTTTGTCCAGGGAGTTTGAGAAGCCCTGAAAACTGCCCCCACATCGATGACTTACACATGAGCCTATTAAATCTGCTTACATTAAGCCAGCACGTCCTAACTTAATTTGACCACAAGGCAGGGAAGACAGCCCACTTTTGAGCACCCACCATGTCACAGACCAGACACTTTATATGCATCCATACCTTACGGCTAGAATCTATCAACAGCCTGAGGATATAAAACTCTTACCCCCGTGCTAAAGACTAAGAACCTGAGCAAGGTCCTCAGAGGTTCGGTGACATGCCCAGGCCATGTGGAGAGTAAGCAGCAAAGGTAGGATTGGTCTCTAGGTCTGTCTGATTCCAGGCCTGTGCTCTTTTGTGGGAAGAGAAAAGAGGGAGCACAGAAGCAGCAGGTGGGACAGGACAGGGAGAGAAGGCGGCTCAGGGAGTATTTGGGAGGCTGGGCAGGGGCAGCAGGACAAGGATGAAGCAACTCATAGGCTCTTGGGTTTGAAACAGCTTCACAAATGAATGGGTGATCCCCTATCCAGACGTGAAGGGGGTAGGAAGGGGGATTATTAGTCTTTAATTCCAAGCTGCTCAGCCAAGTCTCTCCCTGGATCACAGCTCCTGCCTGGGGCTAGTGGTGGCAGCTCAGGCCCAGATAAACCAACTGAGATCACACTCCTAACAAAGGCCGTCTGGCAGGCCTGTCAATCAGAGCCCTGCCCTGGACGCCAGGCCCCAGGCTTCTGTGCGAGCAGACGGTGGGTGTGTGCTCCATTTGGCCAAGACCCCTCTCTTTGTGTGGAGGCTAGAGATGCTGTGTTCTCCCTGGGCTGCAATGGGGTGGCCAGCACCCCACCCTCAATTTCAGGCAGGGCAGCGGGATGGTGAGAGTCAGGGTCATGTTTGTTCTAGACCTCTGTCCTGACTCTGTCACTGACCAGTTGAGTAATCTGAATCCCAGTCCCTTGCTCCCCACTTTCGTGACCCTGGACAAATCTGTTACTCCTCTGAGCGTTTTTCCTCTGCTCTACAAAGAGGAAATAACATGTACCTCGAGGGCTTACATAAGGGCCAGTAGGCACCCTGCAAATTATCAAGACCAGTGGTGTTCAAACTTTTCCCCCTTGAATGAATGGAAAATGATTTCTGAATAAAACGTTAGAATATCTGGATCAGAGGAGATGCTGTTGCAGAGAAGCAGGAGCAGTGCATGACTTCAGTACATTAACGTCAAGCTTTGGTCCCTTCTCTTACTTTCCACATTAGACCAAAGCAGCCTGCTCTCTACTCATTCTTCTCTAACACACGGGGTTGGGCTTGTAGCTAAGGAAGAAAGTAAAAGTAACAGCAGTCTACACCTCCCTGAACGTGAGCTGCATCTCAGTCAACTCCCTCACAGGTCCAGCCTTATGGGCCAAAGTCAGGACTGGTCACCCAGGCCTCTCGCTATTCTGCAGTTCTGATGGCCCTCTGGGGTTGCCAAAAGGGAGAAGGATGGAAGGAGCTGGCAACCAATGCTGCAAAAGCTGGTCACCTGACCCACATCTCACATGACTCATATATCCAGAGCTTCCAGAACTCAAAACTCTAGGCTCAAAGAGCACACCAGTTAGTAACTGGTCACTGACCTTATAAAATGATTAAATTTCACCCATTTTTTTCCAACAAATATCTCCTAAGGTGACCAGTGTTTGGGGGAAGTCCCCATATTTTTCATGACTAAGCTTAAGTGCCCTATCCTCTTGAAAGCCCTCTGCCATCTCAAGTGGGTCATACTTTTGCAGCCATACTTTGTGGCTCCAGGAAAGTGCTATTTCCTATCTGGTACCTAGTATTGACTGGCATTCCATGGATCAAGGCTGGTGGTCACTCAGGTTCCCGTGTGGCTGTTCCCCAGGTTTATCCGAGATGTGTCTGCATTCCTTTTTGCCTGAGCTCCCAGAGTCTCTTACCCACGCCACAGCCCAGGCCAACTTGTTCACACGTGCATTCCCAGAGGTGCACAGCACACAAGGTCAATGCTGTATCCTTCCACCCACTGCCCATGTCCTGGTACAGAGTGAGCACAGTGGCTGGCTGCCTGGGAGAAAGTCTGTTAAAGCAGCCAGGGCAGCTGAAATAGGGAGGAACTTCGAAAATATCAGGAATGGGACTCACCAAGCCTCCTCCCTGGTAGTGGCTATAGGACAGGTGCTGGAAACTCTGCTGCAGAGGGATCCCCACACTTGGGGATGCATCCTGGTAGCCCAGAGGAAAAGGGCGGCAGGGGTCTGTGCTGGAGCAGCTGGGGTACAGCTTGGGAGGTTCTCTCTCCAGGCACTCAGACCGCACCACAGAATCTGAGTTGATGCTCAGAGGGAGCCCTGAAAAGACATGCAATGAGGGAAGTGTTAAAAATACATGAAGCCAGGAAAAAGGGTACCATGTTGTCTGAAGGTAGCAGTATAAATAAACACTCATATCCATTCACAGACAACTCCCCCATCCATTATGCTTTTGATCCTCCCTGCTTTTTAAACCCTTAACCATGTTCTACTGGCCTCAGCAAAAGTCCTTGGCCCAGCCATGAAGCCCATGCAGGCTGGGTTCCCACCTTCACTCCAGCCTCACTGTCTGGTAACTAGTAGTGCCTTCTTCCTCCTCCACCTCAGGGCCTCTGCAGATGCTGTCCCCTCTGCTTGGAAGGCTTTTTCTCCTAACCCCATTTTGCCTTCTTGAATCCTCAGTATCAGCTCCTGATCTTCCTTCAAACCACAGCTAAACCACTTATTAGAGTTCTCGATATACCAATCTGTGCTGTCCTTTTCTTTCACAAGGACAAGATCCTTGAAGGCAAGGAATCTGACTCACCCTCCTTCACCTTTTCATCACTAGTGCTGGGCACACAGTGCTCAGTCCATGGAACAAAGAAAGGCTCCATATCCATAGAAAGGTATCCTTCTTCTAAAACTGCTTTTCAGATCTGTCTTCCTCATCTAGTTCTCTAGGGACCTGTATTTTCCTAGAACGTCCCAGAAGGCAGAACTGGCCTTCGGAGAGCATCAGGCCAATCCCCTTAGCCTACAGAGGGGAGAGGCTGTCACAAAAGGAGCTTGCCTAATTACCAAGTGAGCTGCCCCTCAGCGTCCTGACTCAGACTTCTGCTCTTTCTACCACATTGCCGTAGAGAAAACTAAGAAAACATGTGTCTGCACCCCAAATGAGCCCCTTTTAAAAAGTCTCAAACCTACATGTGACTTGAAATTATAATAGTGAAAGTTACAATACCTAGGGGACAATGTAATTTATGCATGTGGAGGGAGGAGAGAAAAAACACCAACAACGCCTCAATAGACTTTTCTTGTAGGGAGCAGAAAAGAGGTCTCATTCCCATCCATGCCTGGGAAACAGGTGGGAAGAACGCACATACACACCCATTGGGCCAGAGCACGGCTGAGGAGCAAGCCGTCTAGGGCACAAAAGATGAGGGAGGGGTGGGCGGAGGGACACAGGCGCAGTCATAAGGCGCTGGCCCACCTACGAGGACGTTCTGGGGGAGGAGCCTCCAGCACCAGAAAGGGGTGGGAAGAGGTGCGCAGGCGCAATATGGCCCCTCTCCCGAGATCCTCTCTTTTGGGAGGAGGAGCCTCAGCTAAGCGGCCTGGGGGCCATTTTTTTTTTTTTTTTGCGGCCATCTTTTTTTTCCTCCCAAAATGGAAAAGCAGAGACTACAGCTAAATATTTTTAAAAATTACCCCCTCAGAACCACCCATTCCTTTCTCTCCTTTTACCTTCTTGCAAAAAGGCACCAAACCCAAATGCCTACTCAGAAAAAAGTATCCCAAAGCAAGATTCCCTCTAGAAAGCATTTTCCCACCCCCACCCCAAGGGCCCATACCCGCGGCTGGCCTGGGACGCCAGAGTCGGGGAAGCGGGGAGGCGGCAACCTGGAGAGGAACCAACAGCGGGACAAAGGCTCGGGGCCCCGAGAATCTTACCGAAGTTGGTGAACGGCGGGCTGGGCACAGGCCGCGGCGGCCTGAGCAGCTCCAGGCAGCTGGGGTCGCCCCGGCCGGCGGCCTCCGCCGCCAGCTGGGGCTCCGGAGAACTGGCCCTGGCCCTGGCTGCTTGTTCGCTCAGGCCCACGTGGCCGCCGTTGTGGCCGCCCAGAACCAGCTGGAAGGCACTCGGGTTGGGGCTCCGGCCCCGCGGGGGCCTCTCAGGGAAGCAGGTGGCTGCTTGGCCCGAAGGGCCCGGCTGCGCGTCTCCCAAAGGGACAAGCGGAGGCAGCGGGCAGAAGCTTGGGCCTGGGTTGGCAGCCGCGCCCCCGGAGGCCAGCTGGGTTCCCTGTGCGCACAGGGCCACCTCCTGCTCCTCTCCAGAGGCCTGCTTCTTGAGCATCTTTTGTGCAGCCATGATCCTCTGGCGCTCAGTGATCAAGAAGCACTTCTTACAGGTGCACTGCTTCCAGCGGCACTTGCCCGCGTGGCCCTTGACTGGTACCAGGAAGCCGTGGTTCCGGCACCGCGAGCACTTGGGGGTACGAAGCATCTTGCTGGCCTGCTCTGTAAGGTCTGCATTCATAGCACAACCGTCTCCTCTGAAAGCTTCAGGGACAGTGAAACAGAAGCATTTTCCCCAAGTCCCCGGTGCTGGGAACTTTGGATACACTTGTAACAAGGCGGTGTTCAGTGCATCCCAGGAGCTGCAGCAAGACCCTTGCATTCTCTCTCTTTTTTTGGTGCAAAATTTGGAAAGGTTCTGTGCCTTGGTTAACAAGATGCAAAGGATTGGGTTGAATAAGTTCTTCAAGTAATGCTATTGCATGTATATCATCTGGGTTAGCTGCAGTCTTAGGCATTTAATTTCCAAACTTTCTCTTCCCGCCGTACGGTATACAGAAGGACGGAAGGTATTTCGTAATTTCAAAAAAAAAAAAAGGCAGAGTGATACTCAAGGATCCACATATTCAAAACTCCAGAGGAACGTAGCTGTTGGTAAACCTGTTGCAGTAGAAAAGGATTCCAAGTGTCAAACCGTGTTTCTCCATACAGAAGCTGCTGCTTCTGCTTAATTTTCACTTTTCTCCCCTACAGAGAAGCAACTGTTCACAGTGATGCTTCCAGAATATTCTCAGGAGCTCAGTGCAGTGTGATGGTTGCTCAAGGGTGTGCCTTTAGAGTAATTTCCATTTTTTAAGTCTTGCTGGTATAGAAATGCATCTCTGGAAGTGGCATATTGCAGTTGATGCCTTCCAAAGAAAAGCATACTTGGAATGATTTAAAGTAAAAGGGACTTAGGATATTTTAGCATGAGCTTGAACCAGTACTTAATTGTGCCATGAATTTAGTTATTCCTGTAAAGCAACCCAAATCTTGGGACACCTGTAAAGCTGCCACAACTTCATAGTTTTCCCAAGACTGCTAAGCTAATTTGTTTTCTTGTTTGATAGAAATTTGTGACACCCTGAGGTCTTTTTTCCCCCCTGCTTAGGTCCCAAAAAGAAAGAAAGGGAAAAAAAAAAAAAAAACTTGTCATCATAGGATTAATCATTACCTTTAAGGGTGTAGTTATGGTTAATACCTGGCTGAAATATGTGCATTTTTAATTGTCCTTTCTCTGAAGTTTTCTGTTTCTGGTAACAGAATGGTAGAAGTGAGAGCCAAGGCCTGGTGTCCACCTTGAACTTCCTGAGCCTCTGGTTGCAGGTGTGCTTTGCATTTCTCACTAGCTACCTGACAATAGGAAATGGTTGCCATTCTGAGGCTGATTATACACTGGAAAGCTGAAAAGATGTTTGTAAAGTTTTTTTCCTGCTTTGAAGAAATATATTACTCATCTTAAGAGGGCAGAAGTATATGTTTCCTGTACTATTTGACCCTTTAAGAATGTCACTGTTATTTCAATCCGTTTAAAGAGATCTAGGTTTGTCTCTGCTTTGCTCTAACAGCCTGTATCTTAATTTTTGATTTAAAAAATATGGTCCCATAAATGAACACACAGACAAGTTCTTTTTCTGACTCCACTTAATTCAGAATGTCTAATTTTTTCACTGACCTTGTCATTTGAAAATGTTACTTAAAAATCATGGTTTCAATACTACTGTCAAAAAATCTGGGCACAAACTGCATTCTTTCATGATACTGCAAATTATAAGGTCATTTTCTGCATTATCAAATTTAAATTTTAACATCAGGTGCCATCAGCTGATAAGGCCTAAACATGAAAACTACTCTTATTTACATTTCATGCTTGACCACTCAAGATCTCTTCATTTTCCTATTAATGGTTTAAAGGAAAATCCTATTCAAAGACAACCATTTGAATTCATTTATTTTAGCCTTTTTAATGGCAAAATGCTTCCATTTTTACTCATAACTTTGGGGCAAAGTATACCCAAGGTGATGTGAATTTGCATACTGCTTTGAGAATGTTAATAAACAACCATAAATCTTTTAAATCCATAGTCATCTTATAAGATGCAGAAACCCTAGGGTTTATACAGTAAACAAATAAGAGAAAAAGACTAGTTTATTTCTCTCTTCCCCTCAAAGTCTCAATTTATGTAGGTAAATTCCAACAGAGCTTTATTTATTTCATGCTTGGAAATTCAGGCAAATTGATAGGTTTGTTTTATTTGGGTTGATGGCTGATTACTTCTTAGGCTGCTGAATATATACATATATGTGTGTCAAATTTATTTATATTGTTATTTAAAAAGTAATATGTAAAATTGAAAAGCTGGAAGTCAAAGAAGGATGAGGCCATAGTAGACCCCTTCCTTCCCTACACTGAAACATTTGGATGTTTATGTTTAAGAAGTTCTGCATCATCATAAGCAGAAGTTTATAAAAAAGTTACAGTGCTGAGGAATCACCAGTTTGACTAACCACAAAGGGGCTGGTTGATAGTCATATCTGAGTCCCAGCTTTAGATACGGCTGCTTCTTCCACAGAGTCCTGAATTTCCTACCTTCAATAATGGCTCTTCTCTTCAGTTAACATGATTGTAATTGATACTGTTTATTTTAAAGAGTCTTGTATTATGCTGTGCATGGGGGTATCACTTGTAATCATTAAATATTGTGTGCACAGTAATGTTTCCTCACTGGTAGCATGCAAGAGTAAGGAAGGGCTTTTTTGCCTATAGCATCTTCCCCCCAGTAGCTATAACCCAGATACCTCCTGTCTTCTTCAGGCTCTCTCTCATGAGCAATGAAAACGTGACTGAAGATTTTGCAGGGGGTAGAGGGGAGGATTTACATGACATATCTTGTAGCAGGTGCTTTAAAATCCTGTGTTAGTGTTTCTCTTCTCTCAAGATCCTCCTCTGCTGTGCCACACACACTGGAGAGGAAGTGATCTGGTCCCCCTCCACCTTGCCCACCCTCCCCATCCCCATCTCACTACCCAGGCTCTCTAGCTTTTCTCTTCTTGATTTTTGAGAGTTCTGTAATGGCTGTGACTATCTTACTTCCCTTTATATCTAGCACAATATAGACATCCAGTAAATATTTGTTGAATGTACAAATGAATCTTGCCTCCCTCTCCTGCCAATATCAAAGGCATCTCATTTCTCACTGACACAGTAAATTAACTTGGATCCAGCAACTTTATCCAATATCACACAAAACAGAAAGCCCAGAGTGAATAAGATCCAACAGAGATGGTTGGATGGCATCATCAACTCAGTGGACATGAGTTTGAGCAAACTCTGGGAGATAGTGAAGGACAGAGAAGTTTGGCATGCTACAGTCCATGGGGTCCCAACGAGTCAGACAGGGCTGAACAACTGAACAACAACAAGAAGAGTAAATAGGACCACTCTCCCAACAAGCAGAATTTGAGGATCAGCTTTGCTTCCTCGAGATTACCTCTTACCCCTGATGGGGAATATAATTAATATATTATATTACATTATGTTATTAACAGTAGTAATGCCAACTAGCACTTACTAAGTGTTTGTATGTGCCAGTAATTATAAACTCCGCTGCTGCTGCTGCTGCTGCTACTAAGTGGCTTCAGTCGTGTCTGACTCTATGCAACTCCATAGACAGCAGCCCACCAGGCCTCTGTCCCTGGGATTCTCCAGGCAAGAAAACTGGAGTGGGGTGCCATTTCCTTCTCCAGTGCGTGAAAGTGAAGTTGCTCAGTCATGTCTGACTCTTCGTGACCCCATGGACTGCAGCCTACCAGGCTCCTCCATCCATGGGATTTTCCAGGCAAGAGTGCTGGAGTGGGTTGCCATTTCCTTCTCTGATAAACTCCTCTATGTGTGTTAATTCATATAACCCTCAAATCAACCCTCTAAGGTAGGTACTATTATTCCCTCCCCGCCTCCACCCCACATTTTACACATGATGAAAGCAGTACCTAGAGAAGTTAGGTAACTTGCCCAAGGTTTTCTGCCATCGAGTGGCAGAGCCATGATTCAGAACCAGGAAATCTATCCTCAGAGTCTATATTCTTAACCATATATCTACTAACTCAGTATTTCTTCTAAGCAAATGCAGTGCCGTCCCCAAAAAAGCATTGGTGATTAATAGAAATGCTTGTCGTTACATATCCTATTACAGTTGGGGCAAAGGAGGGTAAATAAAGGTGGTAGCAACCTGGGGAAATTTCCTAGGATGCCCTGCTAATTTGCTTTTCTCTGCCCATAGCCAGTATTCATTCAGTGTCAACTATGTGCTAACCATAAGGGACACAGAAGTAAATAAAAACACAGGATCCTTACTTTTAGGCATACATTCTAGCTGGCAAATAGACAGTAAACAAACAATTCCAGATGAAAGCTGAAGAGTGGTGGGTAGGATGCTATGAGTCCTAATGTGGATCAAGAAATCAGGGGAGACTTCCTTGAGGGGCTGATTTCTGAGGTAGTCCTAAAGGATGTGTAGGAATTATCCAGGTGCAGAAGAGGTATATCCCAAACAGAGAGAATATTATGTTTAAGGCTGCAGCATGGCACAGTGAGGGCAGGAGACTGGAAAGAGGAGAGATGGAGAGGTTAAGCAGTAGCCATGTGAAGGGGGTCCTTTAAAGGAAACTGTAGTAGTCACTATTGAAATGGAGCATGACTCTGCAGGGCCCTCCTGGGTACAGAAGCCCTCTGTGTCTCCCTTTTCTTTTAAAGAAAAAAATCTTTAGCCTCCAAGGCCTTCACTGTGTTCCAAAGAACAGATTCAGTCAGTTATTAATTAGGAAAGGGAGGGAATGCAGAAACAGAAGAAAAGCAAGTAGTCAAGAAAAGATAGTTCAGCAATGAAAGATTCTTAGTTCCTTCTCAAGGGATTTTATATATATATATATATATATATATATATATATATATATATAACAATCTGACGTGTATCTTTAAGTTGTTCTGTAGGAACTGAAACAGACCTTCACCCGGGTAGAAGATGGCAACCTCATGCTGAGCAGGAACACTAGATCCAGACTGGTTGGAACCAGAAAGTTAATAAATAAGATTCTGAAACACTACCCTGTCACCTCACCACCAACCAATGAGAGGAAAGCCATCCCCCTGCAACCATCACTTCAAACGTTGCCTTTAAAAGCCCTTCCCTGAAAGCTGTTGGGGAGTTCAGGTATTTTGACCATGAGCTGCCTATACTCCTTGCTTGGGGCCCTACAAATAAACACTATTTTCCTTCACCAGTAAACTGGCTTTGCTGCACAGCAGGCGAGCAGGCCGAGGTCGGTTATTTATGCAAAGCAATGTTAGTGCTCCTAGTAGTAATAATTCTTCACCTGTGGTGGGTTCTGGGGAGGGGAAATACATACATCATATGCTTTTTAATTAAGTTACCAGAGTTCTTAGCAATATTAAATGTCTAAAGGATTCTACTGATCAAGTAGCATGTAAATAATCCATCGTAAACCCTCTGATTGGAACCTTATGAGAATCTGATGGACTATGTATCACAGTAATGATGTAACCTTAGTATATAACAACACCCTTCTTTTTTTCCTAGTTTACACAGCAGTTTGCTGATAATTTAACCTAATAAGCTAATATGAAAATATTCCTTTGAGAATAATATCAAGGCATTTGAAGATTCAAATTGCAAACTAGAATTTTATTAGACTCTTCTAGCTAACATATCCCCTTCATGGATCACAGCCTTGTGGCAAAGGGGCTTGCATAACTCAGTGAAGCTATGAGCCACACCATGCAGGACCACCAAGACAGATGGGTCATAGTGAAGTGTTCCATAAAACGTGGTCCATCAGAAGAGGAAACAGCAACCCACGCTAGTAGTCTTGCCTGGAGAACACCATAAATGGTATATAACCCCATAAATGTGAAATGCCAGGCTGTATGAATCACAAGCTGAAATCAAGAGTGCCAGGAGACATGCAGATATGCAGATGATACCACTCTAATGGCAGAAAGCAAAAGAGGAACTGAAAAGCCTCTTGATGAAGGTGAAAGAGGAGAGTGAAAGAGCTGGCTTGAAACTCAGCATTTAAAAAGCTAAGATCATGGCATCTGGCCCTATCACTTCATGGCAAATTGAAGGGGAAAAAAGTGGAAGCAGTGGCAGATTTTATTTTCTTGGACTCCAAAACCACTGAGGATGGTGACTTCAGCCATGAAATTAAAAGATGCTTGTTCCTTGGGAAGAAAGCTATGACAAACCTAGAGGGCACATTAAAAAGCAGAGACATTGCTTTGCCGACAAAGGTCCATATAGTCAAAGCTATGGTTTTTCCAGTAAGTCGTGTACTGATGTGAGAGTTGGACCATAAAGAAGACTGAGCATTGAAGAATTGATGCTTTCGAACTGTGGTACTGGAGAAGACTCCTTAGGGTCCCTTGGACTGCAAGGAACAAACTAATCAATCGTAAAGGAAATCAACCCTGCAAATTCATTGGAAAGACTGTTGCTGGAGCTGAAGCTCCAATACTTTGGCCATCTGATGCAAAGAGCTGACTCATTGGAAAAGATCCTGATGCTGGTAAAGATTAAAAGCAAAAGGAGAAAGGGGCAGCAGAGGATAAGATGGTTAGATAGTATCACTGACTCAATGGACATGAATTTGAGCAAATTCTGGGAGATAGTAGAGGACAGAGGAGCCTGGTGTGCTCAGTTCATGAGGTCACAAAGAGTCAGACATGACTTAGTGACTGAACAACAACAAAAGCGAACATATTCTATTAGTCAGATAAATACTTCTAATTCTAAAGCATTAATGTTTTGATCCTATGAGAATGGCCCTAAAGGACAGGAGTACATTCAGATTGGTGAAGGTAATGCAGCCAGCATGAGGAAGGGATGTATGAAAGTGGTGTACACCCCATGCCAATGGCAAAACAGCTTGACTTTGAGCTGCTGTTGCAAACCTAGTCTTCAGAAGCAGAAGGTGGACTAAGCAGACAAATCTTTTAGAGCTGTCCAATATAACTGAACTGAACTGAATATAAATATAATGTGAGATATACATGTAATTTTCTGGTAGCTACATTTAAAAAAGTAAAAAAAAAAACACATTAAAAGTAACATTAACTCAATACATCAAAAACATTATTTCAATATATAATCTACAAAAATTATTGAGATATTTATATTCTCTTTTTAATACTATGTCTTTGAAATAGGATGTGTATTTTGTACTTTGAGCACATCTTAATTTGGACTAGCCACAGTCCAAGTTCTTGATAGCTACATGGGGTCAAAGCTATGGTACTAGACAGTTTGGGTTTAATCCATGCTTGAAGAGCCTGACGCCATGCAAAGGCTGAGTCTTCTAGTTGGAGGTGGCCTTGGGTAAGTCAGAGATACTACTTCTTTCTCCTCATTCTCCATTGCCTCACCCCCTTTCCTCTTCCTTGACATCATGTTATGCATGCTAACCATCGGCCAGACACTGGACACTGTGCTAGATATTCATTATCTCATTAATCCTGCAAGAATCAGAGATCTTACTTGATAGAGTAAATGAAATAACTAAGTGATGTTAGTATAGTGCAGTGATTAAGATATAGACTTGGAGGCCATTCATACATGTTTCAGAGAAGGTAGTGGCACCCCACTCCAGTACTCTTGCTGGAAAATGCCATGAACGGAGGAGCCTGGTAGGCTGCAGTCCATGGGGTAGCAAAGAGTCGGACATGACTGAGTGACTTCACTTTCACTTTTCACTTTCATGCATTGGAGAAGGAAATGGCAACCCACTCCAGTGTTCTTGCCTGGAAAACCCCAGGGACGGGGGAGCCTGGTGGGCTGCCGTCTATGGGGTCTCACAGAGTCGGACACGACTGAATCGACACAGCAGCTGCAGCAGCAGAAGCAAACATGTTCCTGACACTTCCTGTATACCTTAGGTAAGAAATTTCTTAATTTCTCTAAGCTTCAGTTTGTAATTTGTCAAATGAACAAAATAAAAGTACCTCCCTTAAAAATGTTGTGTGGTTTAAATGAGACCACATTTTGCATTGCCTGCGAAGTTTTAGGTATTCATTAAATCATTTTTTTTTTGTTTGGTCCTTTTCATTCCTTTTTTTTTTTTTTTAATGCTTTTTAATGTGTAAATTATTTTTTAAATTTATTTTTAAGTGGAGGATAATTGCTTTACAATGTTTTGTTGGTTTCTGCCTTACAACAATGTGAATCAGCCATAAGTATACATAAATCCTTGTGAGCCTCCCTCCCACCCCTCCCCCACCCCACCCCTCTAGGTCATCACAGAGCACCAGGCTGAGCTCCCTGTACCATACATCAGCTTTCACTAGCTCTCTGTTTTACATAGGGCAATGTATATATTTTAATACTACTCTCTCAAGTCATCCCATCCTCTCCTTCCCCCACTGTGTCCACAAGTTCTCTACGTCTGTGTCTCTATTCCTGTACTGCAAATAGGTTCATCAATACCATTTTTCTAGATTCCATATATGCATTTTTATTTCATATTTTTTCTTTCTGACTTACTTCATCATTAAATCTTAATATCACTAAATGGGAAAAACATGGGACACTTTGGAATTTACAGCGATTACACAAATATTATTACTACTGCTACTACTGCTGAGGTGCCAAGAGGTTAAATGACAGCCAAGGTAACGCAGCTAAATAGGTAGTGATCAGGTTCTCAACCCAATTTGCCTATCTCTGGGGCAGTATTTCTTGCCATCTGTTTACAGTTATAACATGGGCTACATTTGTACTGATGCTGTACATAAAATGAAAAGGTTCTTTGAAAGATAAATTCCTGATATTTGCTTGCCATTCTCACAGAAATAGAATACAGGGGGAAATTCTGGATGTGTTCTTGTTTTTTGGATAAACAGGAATTACTGTTCTAAGAAACTAGACAAGGAATATACATAAAGGAAGATTAAGTCTTTCTTTGCTTTGTTCTTTTTTTCTCTTTTTAAAAATTGAAGTATAGTTGATTTACAATGTCATATTAGTCTCTAGTGTTTCCTTTGTTTCTTTTTACTCTGATTTTACTAGGAAACCATGCATCTGTTGGCATTCATTCATGCATGTTGTGTTAAACCAAATTTGCATTTTAACAAAGGACAGAGATATTAAAACTACTAGCCCCTTTAAATGCTGTATTTATAGGGACATGTCGTCTTTTAAGACAAAAGATTTCCCAAAATTTATGGAAATTTGATAGTACTATCAAAACTACATGTAATCAGTTATATATACCATGAAAATTTCTCTGCATGTAAAAATACTTTTCCCCATCAAACTAGCAAGTAAAAACAAAGCAAGTATTCGTACTATTGGGTCTAACTCAGCTACCAATGCCCCTGTGAGCATGCCCTCTCTGCTCAGATGTTGTACTTCTCATCTGCTCCATAGCATTGTTTGTTCCGGTCTTTATCTACACAGCCTCTTCAGCTGCCGTTTGATTGCATCTCCTTTCTCTTGCTCCTTTGTCTTCCATTGCTGCTGCTTTGTGCCTCATCTGTTTAAGCGTCCTAGGAGATATGACTCAGCCAGGGACCCAGGGTTGGGAGGAACAGCCCTGTCTAGCACAGTACTAGTCCAGGGCCATGACTGGCCACCGGTGTGTGCCCCACCTGGAACAACTTTGCCAAAGAAAAGCTCACTCAATCCCACTTCAATCTTGCAATACCTATATGAGTCCTAGTTACTTATTGTTATACTTTCTGAAGAAAAACTGAGGACTGGGACTAGATGTCTAGATGTGTCAGTTCTAGTTTGTGCTTTGCACAAACCAAAAACAAGAAAAGGATGAAGATTTGTTATGAACAATTTTCATCCAAACATATAGGGATTATTACCTCCTAAAACACTTTCTTTAAACATGGTTAGACTTACTTGGTTTAATGAGTTTGGAGATTATTGCTTTTTCCCCTTAACTCACCAGATAAATCAGAAATATTTATTTTAAGAGACAGTTTAAAGAACTTTGTAATTCCCAATCTGTCAGAGTTTTACAAATAAATCTCAGTTAAATGCCTGTCATTGTTTCCAATCTGGTCAAGCAAAAAAGGGGAAAAAGTATACAATTCATCAGAATAATTAGTTGATTGGGGTTAAATAATTGTAAGAATAAACATTTGACCCCCTGGCATGTCACAAACCTCCTGGAGTGAGAAGGATTATAAATTAAATGTACAAGATTTAAAATGGTCCAGATACACCCTGAACATTATTGCAGGCATGTGGGACGCATTTAGATAAGTTAAAACCAAGTGTGGATTTAGAGCTTGGCCGCCTTTGATCAGTGGTTTACTAAACTTCCTTGCTTTGTGTGAGGATGGAGGGATGCAGAGAAGCTGGTAGAAAGAGAGGAGTAGTGGCAACAGTGCCCCCTACTGTCCAGTGGCCACCCCTTCCTTGAATCAGGGATTTTTAGAGACATGGTACCCCAGGGGATAATGAAACCTTCTTAAGTATATGGACGGAGAAGGCAATGGCACCCCACTCCAGTACTCATGCCTGGAAAATCCCATGGATGGAGGAGCCTGGTAGGCTGCTGTCCATGGGGTTGCTAAGAGTCAGACATGACTGAGCGACTTCACTTTCACTTTTCACTTTCATGCATTGGAGAAGGACATGGCAACCCACTCCAGTGTTCTTGCCTGGAAAACCCCAGGGACGGGGGAGCCTGGTGGGCTGCTGTCTATGGGGTCTCAGAGAGTCAGACACGACTGAAGCGACTTAGCGGCAATAAGTATATGAAAGTCAGGAAGGAAAGACCTAACATTCATTAAGGGCCTATAACATTGCAAGCACTGTGCTATCATTTAATTTAATAATAATATGAAGTTCATTACAAATTCAGAAAAGAATAGAATGAAGTTTATAGATACAGAAACTAAGATTCAAGAAAGATAACTTTTACAAGATTCATAGCTAGAAGTAGAATGAGCCAGGATTTGGGCCCAGGACTGCCTGGCTCCAAGGCCAGTGATTCTTATACCGGAGCACACTGGCAGTGGCTGGAAGCCACAGGCACAACTTAGACTCCTCTAAGACAGTGACCAACTGTCCTGATTTGCATGGGACTGAGAGGGTTCTGGGGACACTGGGCTTTGAGTGCTGCAACCAGGAAAGTCTGGGACAAACTGGGGTGAGTTGGTAGCCCTAGCTAGAGTTCAACTGAATAAGGCCCTAGGCTGGAAGAATCAATTTGGAAGAGGAGAAAGGCTGCCCAGTTTTCTGTTCCTCTCTGTGGCCCAACCTGCTGAGCCACAGGAGAGCAGTCTCTGTCCTATTTGTTTTATGGCTTCACGCATCCTGGGGCATTGTCAAAGGAGTTCACATTTCTGCCACTTAGGATTTCTTCAGTTCCGGTCCTAAACCATCTAAATCAGTTGGAATTCATTATAGTTAAATGAGTAAATCATCCACTCAAGTGGAGGGGAAAGAGCAGAGTCCGTGACTTCACAGAAACATGGATTCTGAGAGGATCAAGGAGAACCAGAAAAGCAGGGGGGAGTAACAGAATCGACATTCATGGGGTGCTCATTAATTCACAGGGTGCTGGGCTAGTTGTTTTGTGTGTATTATCTCTTATAACAACTCTAAAAGGTTATAATTAGTCCTAATTATAGATATTTAAAATAAATAAAGAAGTGGAGCTCAGAAAAGGGCTAAATAACTTGTTTAAGTTCACATAGCTAGAAAAAAAGTTTAACTCAGAATTTATTTCTGCCCAAAGCATGGGACTTTTCCCCTTATACATGTCTTACGCATAGTAGTGCTTAATAAAGGACTTCCCTGGTGGCTCAGACAGTAAAGCGTCTGTCTACAATGCGGGAGACCCGGGTTCGATCCCTGGGTTGGGAAGATCTGCTGGAGAAGGAAATGGCAATCCACTCCAGTACTATTGCCTGGAAAATCCCATGGACAGAGGAGCCTGGTAGGGGTCGCAAAGAGTCCCCCCATGTCCATAGGGTCACAAAGAGTCGGACACAACTGAGCGACTTCACTTACTTATTACTTAGTGCTTAATAAACATTCAATTGCCCTTCCCATTCAGTTCCTAAGAACTTAAATGTGTTAATTTCAGTGTCCTTCATGTGCTTTTTTTAAAAAATGACATACCCAAACTATATTCTCTAAATGTTTAAGATGGATATAGAGATTCATGATGGGGGATGAAGTTACCTGCTTAAGTTCACCATATGTGTTAAAGCTAAGAAAATGATTCAAGCAGCTACTCCGGTTCACTCTCACTGATAATTGAGTTGTCCAACACCCACAGAGACTGGGTATGACACTGAACCATGACCTGATACATAAACAAAGGAAGCAGTGTTCTTACAGTCTTGTCTGAAGTATTTCCTATAGTTTTTAAAAATGGCAATTCATCAGTCCAGATTAAATACAAATGAATATCTGGCAAACTACTTAAAACAGTAATTACTAGAAAAACACAAAGAAGGTGGGTTAATAAAGGAGAGTTTTCTGGCATACATTCTTTGCCCCTGATTCTGAAAAATGACATGAAGTAAAAGAGGAAAGTGGAAAGACATACATAAAGACATGGACACAGGGGTAAGGACATCATGCTCAGATATATATTTGTGCGATTAGAGTAGAGAAACCATCAATGGACCTAAGTATTTATGGCCAAAAATCAAATACCCTATACGCAAGTTAAAATATCATGAGAAATGTCATGAGTGAGCAAATATGATGTAGAATTCAAAGGATGTTTGCCACATACCTGAACAGAGTTCTGTAGCAAAGAGAAATAGGCTATCGACTTTTGAGTAGACTATAGTGTCTGCCCTGGTGGCTCAGGTGGTAAAGAATCTGCCTGCAATGCAGGAAACCTGGGTTCAATCCCTGGGTTGGGAAGATCCCCTGGAGAAGGGAATGGCTCCACTCCAATATTCTTGCCTGGAGAATTCCATGGACAGAGGAGCCTGGCATGCTACAGTCCATGGGGTCACAAAGAGTTGTAAATGACTGAGCAACTTTCACTTTCACTTTCTTCACACTATCTGCCACTTACATCTGTAAAATGGGAAGAATATCTTGTAAGGATTAGAGATATTTAAATCACTTGGCAAAGAGCAGGTATTCAAGAAGTGTTTCCTGTTTTATATGGGCACTCTGTGATTCTGTTTTAGAGCTTATGAAAATTCTGTTTGGGGACAATGTGGGTCATTAGCTCTGCTTTGATATGTTAATTCAGAATGTGCCCTGACACATAATAGAACCTATGTAAAAATCTGTTGGATGAATGAATACATTTTAACTTTTTTAAAGTATAACAAATAAGAGAACATAAAAGTCTAAATCTGGCCCTGTGGAAAGACCTACTGTTCAACTCAAGTTAGCAGGGAGAACACAGCAAAAGTGTAATAATGATTTCAAGACAGAAATGTTGGCCTGGATTACAAAAGTACCAAGGAGATCAACTTCATAGTGGTTGTATGCTCTATAATGTCAAAATAGTTTTACAGTCTACTTCCAGTTGTTTCTGACTTTATGGCTTAGATATTGAACTGAGAATTGTCTAAGAAAATTCTGGCCCTGAGGATTTCTAGATTGGTTTCTTCAACTTGTACATTTTCTTTCACAGTATTTTAATGGTAAAGAAAAAGTATCTCATACAAATGAGATAAATTGATTTAACCTCAGCTTTCATAAAGTAACTGGTGACCTGTGTTGCTGCTGCTGCTACTGCTGCTGCTGCGTCGCTTCAGTCGTGTCCGACTCTGTGCGACCCCATAGATGGCAGCCCACCAGGCTCCCCCGTCCCTGGGATTTTCCAGGCAAGAACACTGGAGTGGGTTGCCATTTCCTTCTCTGGGTGACCTGTGTTACATGTTAGCAAAACACACATGTTGTACCTTTAGGAAATGGAGGCCTAAGTAAATGGTAGCTGCTATTATTACTCTGGTCCTCTTTACCCCTTGTTTTCTCTAAACTTCATTTTTTTTATAGAATCCAGCATTTCCCAAAATTGGCTCCATGGTAGACTACATCTGTGCAATGTGAATAGGAGTAATATAAAAAAGGTGTTCTAAGATCCAGTAAGATTAGAGAACACTAAGTTAACGAAGCAAAATTCTTACTATGGAACTTCTCTTTAATAAGGAAATCTCCAGGAAGAAGCGCTAGTGTTCCTTAACCTTTTATTCATTACTGGCCTTTCTTCCCCATGATCCTTTTTGGACTGTTTTCCTCTAATGGCCTTTTTCTATCTCCCTGACCCTCCCTAAGCTCCTCTCCTAACCTGGAAATTAAATAACAAGGAATATAATTTTGTTGGGTAGAGTTGAGTTTTGGAAGGTCACAAACCACTGTACTAAGATTTTTTGGCCTCTAAGATCCAATTTTCACCTCCTGGGGGATGATATTACCTCAATTGAGAATGAATACTCTAGTATGAAATGTCCCTCAAGCTTGTTGGACCACTGACCTTTTTCAAGTGGACCAGTATTCCCAGGAACAAATTTGGGAAGCCCTGATTTCATCATCATGGGATATTTTAATGCTTCATTGTTCTCTATGATTTGAGGAGAGAGTCCTCTCTTTAATACTGAAATTCCTGGTGTTAAAAGATACATTGAGGCATGTTAAATATTTTAAAGAGTTTATGTGAGCAAAAGTGGATTCTAATCAGCATCATTTGGCAATACCAAACAGGAAGTAGTTAGAAGTGTTCCAATGACAGTAGCTAGGGGAAAGAATTTTATAGAGATTCTGAAGCAAAGCAAGGAAATTATTTGATTGGTTATAACTTAAGAATTTGCTTTATTTGAAAAGTCAAAACCAATCACAAATAGCCTAGTTGGTTGGTTTCATTATATAAGTTGCCAAGGCATTAAAGCCCTCTCAGTCTAATGTGTGCATGTGTGCTAAGTTGCTTCAAGTCGCGTCCGACTCTTTGAGGTCCTATGGACTGTAGCCCCAGGCTCCTCTGTCCATGGGATTCTCCAGGCAAGTAATCAGGAGTGGGTTGCCATTCCCTTCTCCAGGGCATCTTCCTGACCCAGGGATAGAACCCACATCTCTTATGTCTGTCTCCTGCATTGGCAGGCGGGTTCTTTACCACTAGGCCACCTGGGAAGCCCCTCAGCCTAATAGCCTTGTTTAATTAACACTGGTATAAGACTACAATAAGGAACGGAATTCAATAAGACTTCTTGATTGAGAAGTCTTGTATTTGTCTTTGCTTTCCCTAGTTTGTGGTTAGAATTTTATACCAGCCAATTTTTTAAAATTATGGTATATAACATGTAACAAAGTCTGAGCCTGGTGGGCGGCAGTCCATGGGGTGGTAAAGAGTCAGACACGACTTAGCAACTGAGCACATAACATGTAAAGTATATAATGAACATTAATTACCAGTATGCAACTTGATGAATTTCCAGAGTTCTATACACATGCATTCAGTTTAGGATATAAGTATTGAATTCTAATCAAAGATCCTTAAAAAAAATCTTGACCTTCCATCATCTGCATTTTGTGTTTTTCAAACTTTAGTAAAGTTTAATGAAGAATTCACCCAAGGGAGCTTATTAAAACTGCATAGTCCTTCCCTCAGATTCTCGTTCAGAGGCTCTGGGGTGTGATCAGGGATTTTAAATACAGCTCTCCAGGTGATTCTGATGCAGGTCGTCTATGGATCACACCTCTGAGAAACACTGGCCTCCTTGTAGGATAAAAGTCAAAGTCCTGAACAGGTATTTAGGCTTTCCTTAATTTGACCCAATTCTATTTTTCAGACTGAACCCTTGCTGGTTTCTACCATGCCAAATTACTCACCTCTCCTCAATAGATCATGCACTCCTGTTTCCCCTAACCTGGAATTACCTTTCATTCTTTACATAACTGACTCCTACTCATCCTTCAAGACCTCTGAGAAGTCTTCTTAAATTCATCAGGCTGAATTAGTTGCCCCTCACTATTCATCCAGAACTTTATTCAAACTCCTGTGATAATACTTACCACACAATACTGATTTTTTAATCTCCTCATTTAGATGTCAGCGAGAATATTTCTTCCCTGGTGGCTCAGATGGCAAAGAATCTGTCTGCAATGCAAGAGGCCTAGTTTGATCCCTGGGTGGGAAATATTCCCTGGAGAAGGGAATGGCTACCCACTCCAGTATTCTTGCCTGGAGAATTGAATGGACAGAGGAGCCTGGCAGGCTACAATCCATGGGGGTCATAAACAGTCAGACACGACTGTGTGACTAATACTTCACACTTAAAGAATATGCCTGACTCTTTGCTAAACCCCTAACCCTGCATAGGGCCCAGCACACAGTGAGTGAATGTATGAATATATGCTACTGATTTACTAGTAGAATCATTTAGTTCTCATTTTCCAAGCCAATGAGACTACAAGCTCCCTTAAAAGGAAAGAGGATTTTTGACTAGAATTTCCTAATCTCCAAAATCATGGCAGGGATTCAGTAGTCAACGGAACAACATCGAATGAATGCAAATAATCAGCATCCCTCTCTCAATCTAGGGAGAACCTCCATCCTTCCTGCTGCTACTGCTGCTAAGTCACTTCAGTCGTGTCCGACTCTTTGCGACCCCATAAACGGCAGCCCACCAGGCTCCCCCGTCCCTGGGATTCTCCAGGCAAGAACACTGGAGTGGGTTGCCATTTCCTTCTCCAATGCATGAAAGTGAAAAGTGAAAGTGAAGTCGCTCAGTCGTGTCCAACTCTTAGCGACCCCATGGACTGCAGCCTACCAGTCTCCTCCATCCATGGGATTTTCCAGGCAAGAGTACTGGAGTGGGGTGCCATTGCCTTCTTCATCCTTCCTAAGACCCCACAATAACTCTTGGAGGGAAACGAGTGGAGTGTGGGTTTGGGGGAGAGGTATCCTCCCTGTCTGCGCTGTAAGAATGTTAGGTAAGGCTGGAAGCTCAGGGACTGGTCCTCTAATGCTAGGTTCCTGGTTCTCGAACATTCTGTGGCCATGGAGATGACCATTACCATAAGCGGGCTGTTTGAGTGAGGACTCCAGAAAGGCCCTTCAGGAAGGCAACTCTTCCTGAAAGAGTGCATGGCGACTCTTCACCCTGTCACTCATCTCCTCATCTACTTACTTGCCTATTCATGTGTTTACTCATGCTTGTACTTGTTGATTTATTTTTTTAGCATCTTTGTAGAAGACTAAGCTGCTGAGCTGGACAGAAGCCACTTGGCGCCATTAGGCATGGAAAGCCTTACCACGGAAGGTGAGACCTAGGAACCACTGAGGAGGAAGCTGAGGAGGGTTGAGGGGCGGGGTTCCTATCGTTACCAGAAGCCTATTCGCCCAAAAGCTTGAGGGCGGGGCCAAGGGCCGTCCTGGAGGTGAGGGGCGGGGCGATGCTCCTACTTAAAATTTCAGGAGCCAGTTGAGATCCAAAGGCAGTCAAACCGGTAGGGGGTGTGCAGGCATGTAGAGAGCGGTCGAAGTCCTTTGGGCTCTGGCGCGACCTGTCCCTCGCTCAGACCAGACCGTTGGGTTAGCAAGCTCACGTTGGTGGGTCGGGGAGTGGGGAGTTCAGACGCATGCGCAGTGCTCTGGGGCCCCTGAGGGAGGAAAGAGCTCAGGCTGAGGAAAGCGTGTGCCTAGACCCAGCGCGGCCATGTGTGATGCTGGCGGTTACCAAGCCCTGCGGGGGAGAAGCGCGGGCCAACTCAATGGCAGGCCCTGGGCAGCAGCCTTGGAGGAGTCCAGCTACGAGTACGGCTCCACGAAGTACCTACTGTTGTGTGGCCTGGGCGGGATGCTGAGCTGCGGACTGACGCACACGGCCATCGTGCCTCTGGACCTGGTCAAGTGTCGCATGCAGGTGGACCCCAGCAAGTACAAGGGCATCCTGAGCGGCTTTGGCGTGACACTGCGGGACGACGGGCTGCGTGGCCTGGCCCGAGGCTGGGCCCCGACCTTTCTAGGCTACTCCATGCAGGGCCTCTTCAAGTTTGGCCTCTACGAGGTCTTCAAAATCCGGTACGCGGAGCTCCTGGGCCAGGAGAAGGCCTACGAATGGAGAACCGGGCTGTACCTGGCCGCCTCAGCCAGCGCCGAGTTCTTCGCCGACGTGGCCCTGGCCCCGATGGAAGCGGTGAAGGTTCGCATGCAGACGCAGCAGGGCTATGCCCGCACGCTCCGGGCCGCGGCCCCCAAGATGTACGGCGAGGAGGGCCTGTGGGCCTTCTACAAAGGCGTGGCGCCGCTCTGGATGCGCCAGATCCCCTATACCATGATGAAGTTCGCCTGCTTCGAGCGCACGGTCGAGGCGCTTTACAAGTACGTGGTGCCCAAGCCGCAGAGCCATTGCACCAAGAGTGAGCAGCTGGCCGTGACCTTTGTGGCCGGCTACATCGCTGGCGTCTTCTGCGCCGTGGTGTCCCACCCTGCGGATTCCGTCGTGTCCGTTTTGAACAAGGAGAAAGGCAGCACGGCCTTTGACGTTCTCCAGAGACTGGGGTTCAAGGGCGTGTGGAAAGGCCTGTTCGCCCGGATCATCATGATTGGCACCCTGACTGCCCTGCAGTGGTTCATCTACGACTCGGTCAAGGTCTATTTCAAGTTGCCTCGCCCTCCAGTCCCTCAAGCGCCCAAATCCCGAAAGTAGGCGTGGATTGGAAGACTCCTGTAGCCACCGTTAGCCAGTATTTCGATTCCGTGGGGGATTATGTTCAAATAATACTAGTGCTAGGATGTTAACGTTTGTGGGGAGGTGACAACGTGCAGACCTAGTTTTCTTTAAGTGATCCATTCCTGCTTTTTAGCAATCCAAGAGAATTGCAACCGTTTCATTTGAGGGTTTGGACCATTGTCTTTGGGGAGTCGGCATGGTTGGTTTAACTCAATAGTTTTTCAGCAATTATAAGGGGAAAAAATTCTTGACAGGAAGTAATGTTAGGTGATTTAGTGCCTCTAGGTTGTATCTCCTTTGATTCACCATTCAGTGGAGATTATCCAGGCATCACTACAAAAGAGCCTACTGATGAGGTTTCAAGGTCAGCCCAACTATATGGGACAGAGAACAAAGTAAAATTCTGCTACATGGTGCTCATCTCAATAGAAATCGTGCACCTATTGAATAGATGAAGGATTCGTTCCATATTTCTTGTTCATGTCCATTGCAGATAAAAATTATTAAAGTTAAATTGTGACTTACATTTCCCGATAGCTTAGAATGCATTCACTCTTTTCAAAGAGCATGACATGAGATCTGCGTTTTCTCATTTGGCTTTGTCCTATTCTCTTCCTGATGTTGCTGATTAGAACATAGCTCGCTCCAGGAAGTGCTACAATTGGATCAATGTGGAAAACCAAGATGAGATGAAGGGCGGGCTCTGGGAATAAATATGTAAAGAAAAGTCTCTGTTCTCTAAAGATTTCTTTTGTATGATTCAGCTTTCAACAGCCTTACATCCAAAGAAGGTCATACCACCCTGACATTTAAACACATACACACATGAAACCCTACAAATTCCAACAATTTTTGGTTGAATATTAATGGTTTTGGTGACTTTGAAAGGAAAATCTCATTTTTAATGTAACAAATGTCATTCATTTAACTTGGTATGTCATTCATTTACCTTGGTAGATATTTCATTGATCTTTGAAATGGTTGAGGTTCATAAAATGTATTAAAGTTATAAAGCACATTTTCAGTTTTCTGTAGCCTTCACATCTCTGATTGAGGAAACTATAAAAGAAGTGAAATTCTGTGAATTAGAGATGTTTATAGAATGTGAATAAGAAACTCCAATATAATATTTGATATGATTAACCAAATGTTGCACAATTGCCCTAACACCTTGTATTAAAAAACACAAACTTAGGATATGTTAATGTTTTAACTATGTAATAGTTAACTGCTTAGTGGTTAACTGATGTTAAAAAGTGCCTAAATACATTTGCATTGTCTTGATTGGATAATAAAGAACTGGAAGAAAAAAATCAGAATTTGTGAATGAGATGCAATGAAATCTATATTTAAAAAATCAGAGCTTGTGAATGAGATGCAATGAAATGTAGTGTTTCTATTTTGTTAGGGAGGATGCAGAGGAAGGATCATAATGTATTTTTAAGACTCTTTGACTTCCTGGGAAGTTAGTTTCTGGGTTTGTGGAAAAGAAAAGTTCTCAAGGAAGGGAAATAATAAATTTTGAGGAACTAAATTGTGCAGGTTCATTTCTGCAAAATTTTAAAACAAATATATTTTTGGTTTGGGCTTCTCAGGTTGCTCAGTGGTAAAGAATCAGCCTGCTCATACTGCAGGAGATGCAGTTTCATTCCCTGGGTCAGGAACATCCCCTGGAGAAGGAAATGGCAATCCATTCCAGTATTCTTGTCTGGAAAATCCCATAGACAGAGAAGCCTGGTGGGCTACAGTCCATAGGGTCACAAAGAGTTGCACAGAAACAGCGTATTTTTGGCTAGTGTTGCAAAATGTTTGTGGGAAGTTTCTTTTGTCAAGAGTTTTTTAAGTAAATTGCTGTGACTTTCCTGGTGGTCCAGTGGCTAAGACTAAGCACTTCCAATGCAGAGGGCAGGGTTAGATCCCTGGTCAGGGAACTGGATCCCACATACCACAATGAAAGATCAAAGATCCCACATGCTACAACCAAGACCCAACGCAGCCAAATAATTTTTTTTAATTTATTAAATAAATTGCTTTCTAAGGTAATATAATTTAAGGAATTGCTACAAAATCTATGGAGTCTCAAGATAATAAGAGACCACTTGTTCTGGTCTGTGGTATTTGATGGTGGTTCTGTTGACAATACCAGATGATTTCTGTAATATACAGTGTGCATGTGTAGACAAGTATAATCTATGGAGAACTGTTGGACATGATTCTTAATGTCATGGACATGGTCAAGAGGATGGGTTTACTTAGTTTGGGTCAGCAGGTTTCATATTCAGTCCCTAGATTTCTATTTGCCTTTTTGTTGTTGTTTGTGGTAGTTTACAAACGTCTTACTAAATAGAGGCCATGGTAGCACACAATAAAGAATAAAACTCAAACTGCGAAAGATAATGTGAGTTCAGAGTCATTAGGCACTTTTTTTCCCTAGTACTATTCCTTTGGAACTATTTAAACTTCTATTCACTGTTTTACCTTGTCTGTAATTACCACTCTGTGAAATCGTGCATATCTGGTAGAAAAGCCATAGTGTATGTCTGGCATTGTTAGAAATGTTATATTCATTTTTCACATAATCTCAATCTTTGAAGTAGTCAATTTTATGCATAAACAGATTTAGAAGCTACATAACTTGCTCATACAGCTAATAATTGATACAGTTTGAATCAGAGTCCACGTGTTCTTCATTGCGTTACCTCAACACCTTAACAAAACCAGTGACTCTCCTTTTCATAAATTGCTTTTATAGTACCTCAAAAATATTTTTAAAAAATCTTTTATTTGTATGTACTACAAAACATTCCTAATTTTGCACTAATGAAAAGTTTGTAATGGTCTCAGTTGTGAAAAACCTATGGTGTAATTACTTACAAGTAATCAAATTGCAAAATACTTAAATACATTTAAATTAATATTTAAATTATTTCCTGCACCAACTCAGTGCCTGAGCTCTTAACCTAAAAGGATTGACAATCATAAAAACAGTGCTTTTAAAAAAATTTGTGGTACTGCAGTTTTAGCAAGAGGTTTTATTCTATCACATTCTCTAATTTTTCCCTCTAATCTTTAGTACCTACAACTAAAAAGCTGGCTTGGACTATTTATCTTTTCCCCCAGGTGGTGATTAAAAGTAGCTTTTTCAAGTATCTGAAATTAATTTCGTGATAAGGAGCTGTAATCTCATCCATTGATCTGTTTTTTGAGAAGTGAATAAAGAGAGTAGGTAAAATCTTGAAAAACAAAAGCTGTATTTACATGTTAAACCACACTGATAAAGACTGGAAAGAATGAAAGTATTAATGTTATGAGAATTTTTTCTTGTTGTACAAGTGTGTCTTTAGAACATTTTCTTTTAGATCCTTTCAAAGGCAAGAATAATCACTGAAGTCAGACAATCACATTTTGATAGGCAACTATTCGATTAGAGTATGCTTGTTTTAGGTGGTCTTAAATATCAGTTATTTTTTAAATCACAAGCAAAGAACTGTTTGAAAGGATATTTCCATATTTATAAAACTTTATCTTGTTTTCCTGAATTCTACCATTTAGATGGGTAGGTAAGTAGAGAGGGTATGAACAATGTAATTATGACTAAGGTTGGTTTGTATGTGTGTCCATTTTAGTTGACATACTTTGAGACCTTCAGAGAGTATCCAAAATTTTAGAGGCAGTTTGTTAATTCTGCCCATGCCCCAGTCTATAACACTATTAATCAGTGTCTACCATGTGCCAAGCATTGTGCTAGGCAGAAAGGTTCTCATGAGGAGCACAACACGTGGTTTCTGCCTTGTGGAGCTTACAGTCTAGTAGGAAAAATAATCAACAGTTGGGCAAATGCTGCAAAGAAGTATAGGGTACTGTATGTTGTTTTTCAGTCGCTAAGTTGTTTCTGACTCTTTGTGACCCCATGGACTGCATCACACCAGGCTTCCCTATCCTCTGTCTCCTGGAATTTGCTCAAATTCATGTCCATTGAGTCATGATCCTATCTAACCATCTCATCTGCATCTAAGTGGTGTTTGAGATGATACCTAGAGGATAAGTAGGAGTCAGTCCAGCAAAGAAGATACACAGCATAGTAGGTGCCCTTCTCTTGAAGAAAGAGGAGTATTGATGGTTTTGAGAAACTGAGAGAAGTTCACTTCAGCTGGAACCATTCAGTTGCAGAGAGGGTGATGTGAAATGAAATAGGAAAACAGGTAGACAAGAAAGGTAAACGTTCACTGCAGGCTCTAGAGTTCTTGTTGAAGATTTGAACCCAGAGTGTTCTTTGAGCAACTAAAAAACCTCTGAAGGACTACAAGCATGGAATGGCCTTCAAGTTGCCGTGTGGAAAGAAATAGAGTGGAGAAGAGAGGTTAGTTAAAATGTTGCTGTAATCCGGGTGAGAGAATGGTAGCCTGGACTAGAATAATGACAAGTGGGATGTTAAAATACCATGAGAAGCCAAAAGGTGGAAGCAACTCAAATGTCTGTCAGTGTATGGGGTGAAGGGATAAACTGCCTGTGATATACACATGCAATGGAACATTATTCAACCATAAAAAAGGAACAAAATACTGATGCATGCTGTTACTTGGATGAGAAAGAAGCCAGGCACAAAAGGTCACTTTTTGTATGATTGTAATATACAATCCTTTTATGTAATATATCAAAATAGGCAAATCCATAGAGACAGAAAGGGGATTAATGATTAATTGAGGTTGGGATGAAGGGAATCAGTTCAGTTCAGTCACTCAGTCATGTCCGACTCTTTGCAACCCCATGAATCGCAGCACACCAGGCCTCCCTGTCCATCACCAACTCCCGGAGTTCACTCAGACTCACGTTCATCGAGTCAGTGATGCCATCCAGCCATCTCATCCTCTGTCGTCCCCTTCTCCTCCTGCCCCCAATCCCTCCCAGCATCACAGTCTTTTCCAATGAGTCAACTCCGCATGAGGTGGCCGAAGTACTGGAGTTTCAGCTTTAGCATCATTCCTTCCAAAGAAATCCCAGGACTGACCTCCTTCAGAATGGACTGGTTGGATTTCCTTGCAGTCCAAGGGACTCTTGAGAGTCTTCTCCAACACCACAGTTCAAAAGCATCAATTCTTCGGTGCTCAGCTTTCTTCACAGTCCCACTCTCACATCCATACATGACCACTGGAAAAACCACAGCCTTGACTAGACGGACCTTTGTTGGCAAATTAATGTTTCAATATGCTTTTCAATATGCTATCTAGGTTGGTCATAACTTTCCTTCCAAGGAGTAAGCGTCTTTTAATTTAATGGCTGCAGTCACCATCTGCAGTGATTTTGGAGCCCCAAAAAATAAAGTCTGACACTGTTTCCACTGTTTACCCATCAATTTCCCATGAAGTGATGGGACCAGATGCCATGATCTTCGTTTTCTGAATGTTGAGCTTTAAGCCAACTTTTTCACTCTCCTCTTTCAATTTTTTTTTTTCCTCTTTCACTTTTATCAAGAGGCTTTTTAGTTCCTCTTCCCTTCTGCCATAAGGGTGGTGTCATCTGCATATCTGAGATTATTGATATTTCTCCTGGCAATCTTGATTCCAGCTTGTGCTTCCTCCAGCCTAGCATTCCTCATGATGTACTCTGCATAGAAGTTAAATAAGCAGGGTGACAAATATACAGCCTTTACATACTCCTTTTCCTATTTGGAACCAGTCTGTTGTTCCATGTCCAGTTCTAACTGTTGCTTCCTGACCTGCACATAAGTTTCTCAAGAGCCGAGGTCAGGTGATCTGGTATTCCCATCTCTTTCAGAATTTTCCACAGTTTATTGTGATCCACACAGTCAAAGGCTTTGGCATAGTCAATAAAGCAGAAACATGTTTTTCTGGAACTCTCTTGCTTTTTCCATGATCCAGTGGATGTTGGCAATTTGATCTCTGGTTCCTCTGCCTTTTCTAAACCAGCTTGAACATCTGGAAGTTCACGGTTCACGTATTGCTGAAGCCTGGCTTGGAGAATTTTGAGCATTACTTTACTAGCGTGTGAGATGAGTGCAATTGTGTGGTAGTTTGAGCATTCTTTGGCATTGCCTTTCCTTAGGATTGGAATGAAAACTGACCTTTTCCATTCCTGTGGCCACTGCTGAGTTTTCCAAATTTGCTGGCATATTGAGTGCAGCAGTTTCTGAAGGGAATGGGAAGTGCTTATTTAATGGACGTGGAGTATTTTTCCCAGGGGTGTGGTAAAAGAGTTTTGAAAGTGGAGTGAGTCGAACATTGTGAATATCGAGTACACTAAATGCCACTTAATTGTATAATTTTAAATGGTTAATCGTTAGGATTTCCCTGGCAGTCCAATGGTTAAGATTCCATCTTCCTAAGGTAGGGGACATGAGTTTGATCCCTGATTGGGGAACTAAGATCCCACATGCCACAAAGTATGGTCAAAATAAATAAATAAAATTAAAATGGATGGTTAATTGTGTGTTAAATGAATTTAATCTCATTAAAAAATAGCTATCATGATATGGACAGAGGAGCCTGGCAGGTTATAGTCCATGGGATTGCAAGAGTCGGACATGACTTAACAACTAAACAACAACAACATTCCTAAGGAAATGATATTTCTAAATTATTTTTTAATATATGTATATCTGTATGTCTAGCTTTCCTGCCATAAAGAAATATAACATGTTTTCAGAAAATAATAGTAAAATTTGGTCTTCTGAAAGAGATTCTGTGTATTGAAAGAACTCTGCCCCTTTGCAAGGCTGGTAATCCACATACACATAATTGTTAGTCTTCAGATATGAATCGTGAGCTGCTGACAGGGTGATTGTCCGTTTTTAAGAGGATGGATGGAAACCTGGCAAAGAACCATGGTCTTTTCATCTCTAATACTGCTTGAATTCTGGCTGTAGTTACATCTTACTCCCAGATATGAGGATTTGTTGGTGTAATCATTGTCTCATACCTTAATGTCTCCCCTGACCCTTACCAAGAATATGAAGCTTTTTGGTTGTGCTAAATCAGTATCATTCATCTTATTTATCTGTGTGGTGTTTTGAAAGTTTTGCTTTTTCAGGTCATTACCTATGTCTGATAAGTGCTGTTACCAATATTTTTAGCAACCATTTAGTGTACCAAGCATTGTGCTAAGTACATACAATGTATCATTTAGAATCACTTTGTGAGTTTCTTACTTGTATAAATTAAGGATTTTTTGTTTTTGTTTTTGGCTGCAAGTAACACAAAATCTATTACACAACAAGATAAACCATCAAGACACGGATTTTTAACAAGAAATCTGGAGACAAGTGGACCAAGGTTGGTTCAGCATTATCGGTGTTGTCCCCAGGGACTCAGGCTCTTCCAGCTGGTCCTTCTCCTCTGCCGTCTGTTGCGTGTCTTGATGTTTCCCCTTGCGTTCAAGAGATGGTTGCCACGACATCAAACATCACGTCTCAGCGACAGCATCAGGATCAGAAAGCAAGGCAGGCAAAAGCAGATGGGCTCTCTTCACATGTCTCTCTTATCAGAGAAGAAAATCTTTCTCAGAAGCTTCTGGCTGATTTCCCCTTTGATCTTATAGGCAAGAAGTAGGTCACATGCTTTCCTGTAGACCCTATAAACCAGTCACCGACAAGAACAGATAGGTTAGACCAATGCGATAAATCTTCGGAGTTAGGCGCATGAGACCTGAACAAAACCAGGATTTTCTATTGTCGTCATTAGCAAGGACGAGTTAAATGGTTGTCGATAGGCAACCAGGGTCGGCCCTTATATTCTTTTCCTTTTTTTTTTTAAACAAATGAGGAAACTGTCTCAGATTAAATAAATAAGGTAAAACTACAGTTGATAAAACCTGGATTCAAACCAGATTTGTCTGCCTCCAAAACAGTTTGCTATCACATTACTTGCTTTAGCCTGGAACTTGCTATGAGACAGAGCTGCTCTAGATCGTATCACAAGGGATTTATTACTGAAAGTGTCGGTAAAACTGCTTTCTAACAGTGACTAATCCCTAATGAAGTCTCAAAGCCAGGAGTCTGGACAATGGCGGTCCATGGATAATGAAATATGATTAGATCTAAATTCTGCTACCATGGCCGGAAAAAGAGAAACCAGGTGAGAAAAACACACACAGAAACAACTTAAAGCAAATGTTTGTTAACCTTTTTTACAGTCATCCTCAGTCTTTTCATTCTGCACTTTTCCCCCACTGACTTTCCAGAAATGGCCGATTTTCTTTCAAAGGTTGCATGTTGGGAAAATTTGCAAAGGATTCATCAGATGAACAGATTTCAAAGTGCCACTACCAATTTTTTTCCTTAAGAAATACACCAAGCATCTAATTTGCTGCTAATAAATTCTCTGTAAGTAGCATTATAATTAAGCACACACAAAACCATTTTCTGTTTCCAAGAATACAGCTGGGCTGGCACTGAACTGGTGATAGCGCATGGGCACCGAGCGGGAGGGTCCCATTGCATCTCAACTACCATGTACTTTCTCTGTGCAGCTGAGATCTGGCTCTCCGCCCCTCCCCCCATCCTCTGACTCACAGGTCATTGCCCATTCACCCGGCGTCTGTCACTGAACTCGTTTATCGGGCACCTTTGCTGAGACTTGACACTGGCTGTCCCGCTTCCACGCTCTAGTCTCAAACCGTGGCAGGAAGCCAAAGTGATACATACACCTTTCTTAGCATGTGTCCCCACCACCCCAGCCTGCTAGACTCAACCCTTGGAAATGGAACGATGATGGTCTGCGGCAAAACTGGGGGTGGGGAGAGAGGCAGTGGAGAGCAGGAGCGGCAAGGAAGGGCTGACCAGCCAGACCAGGTTTTCCAAACCTGGCTTCACCACTGCCTTTTCATGGCGTTGACAAGTTAGCTTACCTCCCCAAGTCACAGTTACTCATAAAGAAAACGGGGAACCGCAGCACCTACCTTGAAGACTGATTGTGAGAATTAGCAGTAATTCATGTACAACACCTGATGTAAAACAAGAGCTCAGTGTATGACGGCACTTATTATTACCAGCTCCTTAGTAAAGAGTTGAAGGCTGTTAGCAAAGATTTACCCTGTGTTGTGCTGGATTGTTGTTATGGTTCTTGGTTATTCTTTAATTTTTAATGCATCATGAAGTGCATAACACTTTGTGGGAAATGCGGCACGTAGGGAGATGAAAGGCAAGCAGCCTGGGGGTGTTGTGTATATAGAAGCCAACAGCCGCAACCCCGTCCCTCCCTGGCTCCTAGGCAAACAGTTTCTTTCACAAGTGTGTTTTTGGTATGCAAATCACTCTATGCAGATTTCTGTGTGCAAAATACAACATAGAAAAATAGCCCTCTTGCCAAGGAAGATGGGAGACACTGGCTGCCGTCAAATGAATTAGCTGCAAATTTTAGATTTCTTTTCCTACTGCTCTTTCTAACAATGTATGGGGTGAGCATATTTTTGGCACGTTAAATCGAACTATTTTGGCTTTAGATTGTGTGTTCTTGTGATACAAGTGTGCTTATTGGAGCCTGTAACTACTTTTTTAAGGCATAATAATGTTTAGCGGTATTTAACATTTCACAACAGCGAGCCACCTCCAGATAGTAAAAATACTTGTTCTAAAGTCACAGATGGCTTCTGTCTGAGGTTAGTCTGCTAGTCCCCATGTACTTCCTAGTTTTCTGTGAAGATTTGTGCTTATTAACATATTCAAGTTTATATTTTGGAAGATGCTTTCTCCCTAATTAATGTATGTCTTAGTAAGTGAAAGGAATACATTTAACCTTAAAATCATCTTTTTCTTTGGGTGAGCATGGGAAGCCAGCACTTCATTCACAAAGCCACATTTTAGCATCCAAGCAGAATAATAATATGTCTCTTTCATGGCGTTTTTCTCCATTTTCAAAGTCTTTTCCTTTGGGATCCTCTTGTGAGCTAATGGAAGGAGGTGAAGCAAAGCCTTTGCTTTGCCTGAGGTCACTTGTAACAGACACCCCAGGGCTGGGTGCTTTGTTTTTCCTGATCGTGCCCAAGGAGAACAGCAGCTGCAGGCCAGTGGCCCCGCTGGGCTTCCCTCTCTCCTCTTCTTTCCTTTCCCTACCCTCTAATCATTTTTTGCTTGTTCTGAGTGTTTCAAACTTGCCAAATGAGATGTTCATTAATTTTATAAAATCAAAGCTTAAATTAAAGGCATTTTTCAAAGCAAAGTACCTCATCAGACAGAGAATGACAAGTGTAGCTTCCTACTTATTCCATCATGAATGGCTGGAAAAGAGGAAGGAGAGAATTTCTTCACTCTTCATTTACTCATTCACACATTCAAGCATGCATGCATTCGTTCATTCAACATCGTGTCTGGAGCATGCAGGCATTGCCCTAGGCGCAGGAACACACAGGGGAAAATGGTCCCAACCATTGAGTTCACTGTCTGCCAGGGAAGACAGATGTGTAAACAAACTACATTGGCATCGATTCCCCTACAGAATTGTGTACAAAATACAAAGATGGAACAAACGTCATACACACTTGTGAGGAAACAATTTTTGGAGGAGTGTACATCTGAGCAAGACTTTGAAGTATGAATAGGTATTCTTCAGGTGAGTGGGGGTGTGGAGAAGCGAGAGAACCAGAGGTAGAGGGAATAGTAAGTATGAAGCTCAGAGGCCTGAACCAGCAAAACATGGGCAAGTTTTTCATCAGAGACATTTCTTTGGCTTGAGAACAGAGAAGGCGAGAGGTATGAAAACTCTCAACATCTCCTGTATCTGTTTCCCCCTTTTTATTCCCACTCCACTACCCTCGCAAGGTCACTTTATGGTTTGTCGAGATTATCGCCAGAGCCTGAAACTGGTCTCATTGCCTTCAGCTTCCTCCCCCCAGGTACACAGCAGAATACTTCAAAGGCCTTGCAGAATTCATCCCGCCCACGATGGTTCTACTGGGCAGAACATAAAGCCCAAGAGCCTTACCCTCAAGGATCTGAGGCTGGTTATGGCACGTCCCTCCTGGCCCCTGACATGGATTGTTCCCAGGCCACTGCCCACCCCTCTCACTGTCCCTCAGGCCCCAGGCTCCAAGCTGGGCATGCCTGCTTCCACCTCCCTTCCTTTGCCCATGTCAGTCCCACTGACCAGGCTGTCCATCCCTCACTGACCTTCACTTCAGTCCTTCAAGGGTTAGCTCAGGGACCCTTGATCTGGCTGGGATTGGCTCCATCCTCTCTCTGCCAATGTTGTGTCAGGTAACTAAATAGGTTTTGGAATCCCAAAATGTGAGTTCCAATCCTGGCTATACTGCTACTGCTAAGTCACTTCAGTCGTGTCCGACTCTGTGTGACCCCATAGATGGCAGCCCACCAGGCTCCCCCTTCCCTGGGATTCTCCAGGCAAGAACACTGGAGTGGGTTGCCATTTCCTTCTCCAATGCATGAAAGTGAAAAGTGAAAGTGAAGTCGCTCAGTCGTGTCTGACTCTAAGCGATCCCATGGACTGCAGCCTACCAGGCTCCTCCATCCATGGGGTTTTCCAGGCAAGAGTACTGGAGTGGGGTGCCATTGCCTTCTCCGAATCCTGGCTATAGCTTTAGACAAATTTCTGAGACTCAGTTTCCCCAAGTGTAAAAGGTGATAGTTTACTTTGTACAGTATAGTAATTTAAGATTAACAGAGGATGTCGGTCCTCAAACATTAAAGCTGTTATTATTGTTATGATTTAACCTCTTTGCAAAATTCAAACAATTGGAACTACCTTTCTAATTTGCCATGAGGATCATATAAACTGATGAGTATGAAATTTCTGAAATTCATCAACTGAAAAGCCCTTAGATAAAGCTAATTACTATCTTATCTCCTGTTTGTAAATTTTTATCTACTATTTGTATCTCTATTTACAAACTCATTCACTTTATCATTCATTCATCCATTTACTAAATTCCTAATTTTGGTACATTATAAGGAAATGGTAACCCACTCCAGTATTCCGTCCTGGAGAATTTCAGGGATAGAGGAGCCTGGTGGACTATAGTCCATGCAGTCACAAAGAGTTGGACATGACTGAGCAAATAACAAGCTCACCATGGAGGATATAAAGATGAATTTGAAATGCTCCCAAAGAGCGCAGAGAATCAGACAGGAAGGAAGGAAGTCACATCTAAAACCAGGTGGGGAACTTCAGGACCAGTATGAATATGGAACCCGGGAAGGCTGAGAGCTTAGGGATGATCCAGAAAAGCAGTCCTATGCGTGGGTCTGGATGGATGTGATGAGGCGGGAAAGGTGTAGCAGGTTGAGGGAAGTAGCTTAACCTGGGCCGGGAGCATGAGAATCCATAGGGCATTGGGGAACTGCCATGAAGACAGAGATGGCTTTCAGTCACCCCTTATTCCCCCCACAGTCCTTGCAGCAGGCAGGGCATGGTGCTAGGCAGTGAGTCCGGAGGGCAGGTCGTGATGAGAGGTCCCAAACTGCAGCGAGAAGAGTCGCCCCAGCCACCAACCCAGCCATGCCCATGTGTCCCCCAGAACTCTCCCTCACGGCACTGAGGGTGCAGGTGCTGTGCTTTTGCCGAGGATGTTCTACAACATCCATCGTGTAGTAAGATGAGTCAAGGGGGAAATAGTTTGTGTTACGGAATTTCACTTCAAGTCAATTTTGTTGAAATGCATATAATTACAAACTGAGGGACACTCAGTCTGTCCTTTAAAGTCTGTGGGACAAGGGTGACACCATGGAGGTTTAAACATTAATTTTGTGATCAAAAAATGGGCTATAGAGCACCGACAAGAAGCTATCAGAGCTTGAAGATTAATGACCTTCTCCCCCTACATATGTGGAGAGATAGATGCTTAAAGCAAAAACATGCAGATTCCAGAAAGGCCTGGTACTATGTTACTACCACCCTCTGAAATAAGGTTTGAAAATAAACACTTGAAATTCTGCCCAGATTGTTGTAATCTTATTAATCTAACAAAGAGACTCAGTAACAGCCTCAACCAGGGGGCTGGTGTTTACCATGTAATTTGCAACAAACTGATAAACACACCCTTGCCCCACTTGCAGAAAATTCTCATGTTCCCTGCAAAGAAGCAGTTGGCAGAAAAATAGTAAAGGATTAGAGACCGAAAAGCCATGGTTCGGGTCCTGAGTAAATGTCTGCTCATCTCCCCTAACCTCCGGCCTCCTGGCCCCATGCCATTTCTAAGTTCAGAGGTACACTGTGTGGTTTCTGCCTGTCTTGCCCTCCTAAGCTTTCTGCCCTGATGCTCGGGACCCTTCAGAGCAGTCTGGCAAGATCTCCCTCTGCAGGATTTCTGCCCGGGGGTCTTGCTGGGCGACTGTGAGGTCATCCTGGGTTTTGAGACGATGACAGGGCAGTGCTCCTTCCCCCAGTCTCTAGGGACGGTGGTATTTGACAACACTGGTGACCATGGCTCCTTATAGACTTCTAGGTTGCAAACCACAGGATGACCTCTGGCTAACTCAGTAGAAAAGGTATTTATTGGAAGAATAGTAGGCAGGAGCTAGGCAGGCTAGGCAGGTGGGGTCATGCCAACTTGTTCAGTCACTAAGTCGTGTATGATTCTTTGCCACCCCATGAACCAGAGCAGCATGCCAGGCTCCTCTGTCTTCCACTCTCTCCTGGAGTTTGCTCAAATGCATGTCCATTGAATCGCTGATGCTATTTAACCATCTCATCTTCTGCCATCCTCTTCTTCTTTTACCTTCAATCTTTCCCAGCAACAGAGTCTTTTCTGGTGAATTGGCACTTTGCATCAGGTGGCCAAAGTATTGGAGCTTCAGCATCAGTCTTTCCAATGAATATTTAGGGTTGATTTTCTTTAGGACAAATTCTGGCTGCCCCATCACATGGTCCAGCTAACCCTTCCTTACGGCCACCAGCTCCGAAATTCATCTCTAAACATTGTCCAAACCTTTGTCTTTTTCCCTCAGGACTAAAATCCCAGGGAAGGACCTACATTTGACTGCCCCCAGGCCCACATTTCACCTTCTACATGCAGGGTAAGGCCTACCTCCCACCAGGACCCACACAAAAGGAAGATATTTAATTGTTGGGTAGCCAAACAATGAAAAAATACACTCACTCCTCTGATTAATAATAGCTAACACTTTTTGACCATGGTGTCGGGCCCTTTAGATGAATGAACTCACTGAGTCTCACGACAGGCCCGTAAGAAAGGGCTCCACTTTACAGATGAGAAACTGAATATCATGCTGAAGGCCCTGCGGCTAGGAAGCCACCAAACTATGAGTCAAGCCTGACCGTGGGGTTTGGACAGAAGTCAGTCACTGTCTGCAGAGGCCCTGGAAAAGCTAAGTGTAAACCTCACCTAAGATGAGCCTCTCTCATTTTGTCTGGCTCACCCAGGTGACTCCTCTCATTCCTGTGTTTGCTTTGCCTCCAGGCTCACCTGCTCCCTCGTCCAGCTTGTCTATCCAGGCTCTCACCCCCATCTGTTTATGTAAGACCCCTCTCTTTTTTAACCATGGTTCAGAAGAGTATGTGGCCCATGCTGGAAGTGCACTAGGACATCAAATAAGCCAGGATGAATTCTACCGAATCCCTCCACAGTATTTTAAAAATGGTTTGTCCTTATGAGGGTCTGTTCCAGGATCCGAATCACTGAGTAAAGAGGCATATTAACTTTTATAAGTCTAATCCTCCTAATTTTTTTTAAAAATGTGGCTATCAGTGAGTGATTGTAACTTGTATAGCAATAGAATTTGACATTTGGGGATTTCGATTATTTTTAAAAATTGGCACGCTTGGAATCTTGATCAATATTTCCTATATTAAGGAATGAGAGCCAGAGGCCTGTCACTGTGGTAATTGCAGCCTTTATTGAAAGATTGACATTCTCTTTGTGACGTGCTCTATGTTATTGGAGAAGGAAATGGCAACCCACTCCAGTGTTCTTGCCTGGAGAATCCCAGGGAAGGGGGAGCCTGGTGGGCTGCTGTCTATGGGATCACACAGAGTCAGACACGACGGAAGAGACTTAGCAGCAGCTATGTTACAAACAAAGCCTCTTTTCAGTCTTAAAATATCCTGATTTTTTAGTCATTTATTTCTCTCGTTTCTTACCTCCTTTTAGATTACCAGGGTAATCTAAAAGATTTTAGGTTAGATTACCTCCACTTGCACTATTGGGAAAGGGTTTTTTCTTTAGAGGTACTTTCAGTGACACCCAAACCCCCAAGCATGTGCGTGTACACACACACAGCATGAGAGAATTCTTTGTGTTTCACGCCATGGCTGAACTCTAAACACAACTACGTTTAGATTCTGAATCCACCGGGCAGGAATGTGTGTGTCAGTTTGTCTTCTGTAGAGCCCACATCCCACAGTGATTTCTCAGCAAGACATCATAATTGTCCATAATTGTAGTGGGCACCGCAGTCAGGTAGAGCCTGAACATTAAAGTCATCCTTCTAAAAGCAAAATACCGTGGGCCACAGCACACCACGTCTTTGCAGGCCCGAGTGTGGTTAGAAGATACGACCAGCTCTGCCAGCTCCACTCTCAGTAAAGTTTCTCAAATGACAATGGGCCAATGCCTTAGAAATAAATTTGTTTTGAATAAAAAGTTACTTAGGATTTAAGATTCCAGGAGTGACACAGAAAGGAAGGGAAAGGCCTCAGACACCTTTCCCTAAATCGGAATGACTGAATGTGTTTCCTCCAGCTTGATCCTTTCCTGAAGGCAGCGAACTAGGTGGTAGGCAGTCACCCTGGAACAAGGCATCAATCTCCTGCCACAAAAATGAGTCAGGGTTGCAGCCAGACCCTCATCCCACTTCCACTCGGCAGAGCACCTGCCAGGCTGCATTAGGAGTGAGCGATGCCCGCACAGATGGAGGTCTGTGCATGGGGCCCAGGGCTGTGTAGGAGAGGAGGAGCCCCCCACACAGCACATTCTGCTCACTCCCAGACCCATCGGCTCCCACGCCCTCCAGCTGATCTGTCACATCCAGTTGGCAGCAGCAGAGTGGCCGGCAGATGTGTGGCGGTCAGACCGCTGAGACGCTGCCACCATGGAGCTGCTGTGGGGTCATGTACTGTGAGGAGGTGACAGTCTCTCAGCAGCTGCAAGCCTGCCCCTGCTGCTGGTTGATTACAGGACTCGCCTCTCCCAAGGGTCTAAACCCCATAAAAGCTGTCTCCCTAAAACCTCTCTAATGTTGCTCTTCACATTACAAGTTTCTTGGGAGTACCTACCTGGCTGGTCAGGGTGAATTAAACATCTCATGAGTCCTCAGAAACTTCTATGGCCCAAAAGCAGCTATCCTTTTTGCTGCCTGGACAGACTGAAGGTCCCTGGACCTCCTTGTGGGCAGACAGACCTGGGGTCAGACAGTCATGCCTTCCGATTCCACCTGGGCAAGTTCCCCAGTCCATTCAAGCCTCGATTTCCTTATAGGAAAAGCGGGGGTCAAGGAGGACTTCCCCGGTGGTCCTGTGGATGGGAGTCTGCCTTCTAGTGCAGGGGACGTGCTTTTCATCCTTGGTCAGGGAACTAAGACCCCACATCCAGCAGGGCAACTAAGCATGCACGCCACAACTGCTGCCGAGCGTCACAGCTAGAGAGAAAAGCCAGCGCACCACAATGGAGAGTCTCGCATGCTGCAGCTGGGACCTAGTGCAGCCAAACAAATATTTATTTTTTAAAGGGGGATAATAGTATTCACCTGCAGAGGCAGCTTTGCAGCTAAGTGCACATGTACAGCACCTAGCATGTCGCCTGGCATCCTCCAGGGGTCCTATTTACTGGACTTGTTTATTGCCAAGATCTTTTAAAAGCTGGCCTGTGAGGCATTTAAGAGACTCCTGAGATCAGAAACAGTGATGGCCATCAGGGAGAGAGGCCTTCCCCAACTCCCGAGCACACAGGGAGTTCTCCTTTTCCTGAGCTCTCCAACAGTGCTTAGACTCCCAGCCAGGCCCTGGCACGTGGCCCTAACCTCCATCGTGTGTGTGCTGAGCTTGCCCTGTGAGAGAGCTTGCAATCTGCCCTCTCCTTTGTGTGTGCTCCTTTCACAGGTGGCATTAATGACTTCAGAGAGCCAGAAGGGACCTCGGGGATCTCCTGGGTCATGGGCAGGGTAACGAGTATGGTGGCAGAGTGGTGGGTGTGCACTCTGGTCCAGCGCTCCCCGTGTCCTCCACACGGCCCTGGGCATGCATGTCCTGAAGCACGCGGTTGCCCAGGAAACACTTGCTTGGCTGTGCTCTCCTGCTGATTCAGCAGCACAGCCAGCTTCTTGCAGGAAGGAAGAGGGGCAGCAAACGCTGTGCTTGAAGCAGCTGCTGTGGAGTCTGGTTCCTGTTGACTGTGGGGCCCCCTAAGAGTGAACATGGGTCCTCCTGGCACCTACAGTTACTGTCTGGAGAAGGAAATGATACAAGCATCATCTATGGCTTCCTTCAGGTCCTGGAAAATTCATGGTCTGTGCATGTGTCTTGGCCCCATACCCCCTTTCCTCCTCAAGCCCAGATTCCAGCCACACACCAGAGCTCCTCACACCCTCCTGACAAACCAGACCGGAGGACTGTCCAAGGGTCTCCCTTCTCTACGCTTACCTGGGTGGCTGAGTGCTGCTGGCTTCTTAGCACTTCTGGACATTCAGAACTGTCATTCTACCCATCCCGCTGAAACTCTGGCTCAACCCCTCACTCCTCTCCTGATCTTTCTGTCCACTCCCCTGTCCCCTGGATCCAGCTCTCCCTGGGAAATCTCAACCTCTGTGTTCCCAGGCTAAACTGCTGGCACCACCAACCACCCTCCTGTACTGGGTTGAGACCTAGGAGTCCTCTTGAGTCCCCTCTCCCTTCCCACAGGCTGTCCATTCTTTCTTCTGAATAGGTCTGGATGGGCTACCTTCTCTGTCTCCCTGGTTCAGGTCATGGTCACCTGAGGTCTGGGTTTTCACGTTAGCCTCCCAGGTACCCTGGCCCCAGGCTTACCCCTTCTTCTAGTTCTCCTTCTCCACTGAATGGGTTATCTGTGCAAGTCAGACCTCCTTTCCCAACTATGATCTCCAGGGCTTCCCCAAGCCCCTGGGTGGAATCTACCCCTGGCTTTGGCAATACATCATGACCCTCTGGGATCTGATCTCTGCCAACCACTCTAGCCTAGGTCCTCCCTCTTCACCCTTCTGACTTCCAGAGTTCCTCCCTCTGCAGGTTCCCTGACTGCCAAGTCCACCTCCCCTCGGAGCTCCCTTCTTCAACTGACTGGCTCCTCGCCATCCTTCCAGATCCAGCTCCTGCGTTGCCATCTCTGGGGAGGCAACTCTCAACCTCTAGGGTTAAGGTTACAGCCCCGAATTGGCCTTGCGTCTAGTCTGGATCCACAGGCACTATTACTGTCTGTGTAGAGGTGTCTCCCGAGTAGCTGGAGTACTCTTGCAAGGCAGGGTCCCCTGAGCCTGACAGATCAGCAGTCAGTGGCTAACTTGTAATGGAGCTCAGGCTACAGTGTGAATACCTGGTGCCCATGCCTCTGGCCTGGACAGACAGAATGCCATATCCTGCTCAGGTGGATGGGCTCTATCTCCAACTTCATCTTTTACTCCTCTTCAACTCTGGTGACAGGAGCAGGGCTACAGGGTCAGATAGGTTTAGCTTCAAATACTGACTCAATGGTGTACTAGTTTGGGGACTTTGGATGCTTGAAGTTTCTGAGCCTTAGTCATCTCTTGTGTAAAATGGGGATGATGATGCCTGCCCTGTAAGATTCTGATAACAATTAAATGCGGGATTGCAAGGGCCTGCACCTAGTAGACACTTCAAAGTGAGAGATATTATCCCAGTAGGCTTTCTGGTAAACATTTTAAAATAAAATGTAATAGGACTGAATCTGGCAAGATGTATTATTCTATTAGCTACAGAAACAAACCGGGATTGATAAAGTGAGCACTGCTACTACTAAGTCACTTCAGTCGTGTCCGACTCTGTGCGACCCCATAGACGGCAGCCCACCAGGCTCCCCCGTCCCTGGGATTCTCCAGGCAAGAACACTGGAGTGGGTTGCCATTTCCTTCTCCAATGCATGAAAGTGAAAAGTGAAAGTGAAGTCGCTCAGTCATGTCCGACTCTTTGCAACCCCATGGACTGGAGCCTACCAGGCTCCTCTGTCCATGGGATTTTCCAGGCAAGAGTACTGGAGTGGGTGGCCATTGTCTTCTCCAAAAGTGAGCACTGGGATAGGAACAAAAAGATCCCAATTCTACCTCTGTCACCAAACCGATATCTTGCTTGGCTCAAAAAGAGGGAAGGAGAATTAATTAAAGCTGTTACTACGTTCACTCCCAGATTGGCAGATCATCTGATCCTAACTCTTTGACTTGACAATCTCCTGAACTACCATGTGTAGCATGAGGCTCTACTGAGGTTTTTAAGGGGAAATGCATTTGAAACTTGATTCTATTGAAGGGCAAAAGACCCCCATTGGAAGGCCAAGTCAAGAGGCAAGTCTTTACCTGCAAATATCTCCCATCCACCTGACAAGGTGACTTTCCTTCTGAGGGGTTCAGAGAAAATGGCCATTTGTGAATCCCAAAAAAGCTCAGCATTCCGGCCATCCCTGTGAAGGGCTGGCAGAAGCTGATGTCTGCAAAATACAGCCTTCGAGATGAAAGTTGCAGGGAAATAAAGCCTTAAGACATTACAGTGTTTTCAAATATCATTATTACTGCTCTATAAATATCCCACACCCACAGTGTATCAGGTGCCACATGGGAAATATTGGATTCACTTGGAGGTTTTCTTAAAAGACACATAACAGTACCATATGCCAGTCATCTTGATTAATATTTATGTACATGCTGCAGAAGCAAAGATTAGCTGTGTCAATATGTATAGAAAACCCTCACAAAAGAGAGTCTGTGTGATGTGTATTATCTGCACTTATGATCAAAGGCATTTGCTTAATTTTTTCACTTCTCTAAAAGCTATTTCACCCATAAACTACAGAAAGGCTGGAGGAGTGAGGAATTATTACAGCAATAATCAGGGGGAAATTATCAGAGATCCCTGGGATCTCCTACTGGGAGTAGTTCAGAGCCTCTGCAGCTAAAAAGAGCAGTTCCAGAGCTGCAAACAGCAATTAACCCTTCCACTTGCTTTTAACTAATAGGATTCAAACATACTTCATTCCTTTTCGATTGTCCTCACTAGCATACCAAAGGGAAAATTGCTTCCAGAAAAAAAAGCTTTTGCATGAGAGACATGCAAGAGAAAAAACTATTCTTACTAATAAGATTCCAAGTGCAAATTTGCACACGAGCACTATGCCAATAACCAGTACACTGTTTTAGTAGATGGGTGCACGCACGCAAGCTACGTCATTTCCGTCGTGTTCAACTCTTAGTGCTCCCATGAAGTGTAGCCTGCCAGGCTCTGTCTGTCCATGGGATTCTCCAGGCAAGACTTCTAGAGTGGGTTGCCATGCCCTCCTCCAGGGGATCCTCCTTATCCAGGGATCAAACCCGTGTCTCTTACATCTCCTGCTGTGGGAGGCGGGCTACACCACTACTGCCACCTGGGAGGCCCGTAGATGGGTGTATGCACCAAGTTATACCCCCTCCTAAATTTATGTATTGAAGTCCTAACCCCACAATATGATGGCATTTGGAGATGGGGCCCTTGGCAGGTACTTAGGTTTAGATGAGGTTACAAGGATGGAGCCCCTTATGAAGGGATTAGTGCCTTCATAAGGAGAGACACCAGTGAGCTTGCTTCCTCTCTCTGCTTTGTGAGGACACAATGAGAAAGCCACTGTCTATCACCCAGGAAGAGAGACCGCTCTAGAATCTGACCAACCTGGCACCATGATCTCAAACGTACAGCCTCTAGAACTGTGAGAAAATGAGAGGCATCTGTGCCTGAAGCACTCAGTCTCTGGTTTTCTGTTACACAGCCCGAGTAGACTAACGCAACGTGGTTCTTACCGTCTGAGCTTTCATCTTAGACAGTGATGAGATCGAAATTCAGGGTTACGTTAAGCAAAGAGCCACCTTCAATGGCTGTGTAGACACTGACGTTATTGTCTTTGATAGGCTGGTGGTGGTGGGTGTTGCCAGCTCCCTATTTTCTTGATAGAGCTGGTTGTTATGGACTGAAAGGATGTGCGACTATCTGTTGGGGAATCAATCTTGAGCTAAAAATGTGAAATTGTCCAATTATTTGGAGAATAGAGCAGAACTAAACAGCCTAATGCCAGCAAACAGTTTGAAACTGGGAAGCAATATTGTGGACTCCTGGCAAGTGGAGGGCAGGGAGAGGGAACAACTTAGTTTGGTGTGAACTGCATTTCTTTTACTGCATAGTTTTATTTTTAATTGCAAAGTGTCTGGTTGAGCAGTTATTACTGACATTTATTTTTATAATAAAAGCTCTTTGTTACATCATGGTTTATTAACGGTGATGTGGATTTTGCTGTAATAAGATGCTGAAGGGCTTCTAAATTTGGGGGAAAAGAAAACTATAGCCCACCCCAAATCTTAATATGACCGTTAGGCAGAAAAAAACAATGACCGAATTGGATTGTCTGAGAACTCACAAGGTACTTGTGCTGAGCATGCTGAGGTCTTGGTTGGCTTCAGGAGCCTGGTGTTCCGATCAGTGCAACACCAAATAGCTGTGTGGCCTGGAACAAGTCTCTTCCCTGCTCTGAGCCTTAATTTCTTCATGTATTCAAAATAAAACAAAAACAAAACAGAAGGAAGGTAAACCTTTCTGCTCTAATGTTCTTAGAAGTGCTGTCCACGCAACAGCAGACAGCTTTAAATGATGAATCCCCAGATCTGGCAGAAAATGAAGGGTTAAAGACAGAACTGAAAAGTCAAAACCATTTACCCAGGTGTGGAGGCCACGGGAGGAAGGGCCCAGGCGGAAGCACTGCAGGGAGCCTGGCATAGAGGTGCGCACCACTCAGGCTGGTCACTTGGGCACCAGGTGAGGACTCTGTGCTCCTGGAAGGGCTGGGCAGGTGCCAGGTGGAGCCCAAGGCAGAGCTCGGCCCCCTCCCATCCCCACCTGAGCCGCTCATGGCAGCAGCCAGGAAAAGCTCCAGCTGCCCTCCCCACAGTGGGGCTGGTGAATGCTGGGGTTTGGGGGTGTATCCATTTGCTAGGGCTGCCATGGTAAGGCGCCACAGACTGGGTGCCTTCAACGGCAGAAGTGTATTCCTGGTGATTCTGGAGGCTAGAAGTCTGCGTTCAAGGTTGAGAGGGTTGGTTCCTTCCGTCTTCGGCTAGTAGAGGTCACCTCCTCCTCTGTCTTCACGTGCTTTTCCTTCCATCTGTCTGTGTCCAGATGTCCTTCTCTTACCAGGTGGAATAGGGCTCACCCTCGTGACCTCATTTAATGCAATTACTTCTTTAAAGACCTTATGTCCAAAGTCAGTCATATTCTGAAATATTGGGGGCTAGGACTTCAACACGCACATTTAGGGGGCATGATTCAGCCCAAAACAGAGGCTGCTGATACTTCAGTTTGATAGGGACCCTGTATTGGCTCCCCAGGGCTGCCAGAACAAATTACCACAGACTCCATGGCATAAGACAACCAAAACTGATTTTTCTCTGGAGGCTTGAAGTCTAAACTTAAGGTGCTGGCAGGGCAGTGCTGTCTCTCTGGAGGGTCCAGAAGAGGTTCCTTCTTTGTCTCTTCCGGTTTCTGCTGTTTTCTGCTCATGCTTGTCAGTCCTTGGCTTGCAGACATATCGCTTCAGTTTCTCTTCACACAGCGTTCTCTGCGTGTGTGTGTGTCTGTGTCTAAGCTTCTTAATATAAGGCCTACCCCAATCTAGTGTGACCACACTTAACTTGAATATACCTGCAAAGACCCTATTTCTAGGGAATTCCCTGATGGTCCAGTGGTTAGGACTCCGTGTTGCCAGGACCAGGTTCAATCCCTGGTCAGGGAACTAAGATCCAGCAAGCTTCCTGGTGAAGCCAAAAAAAAAAAAAGAGAGAGACCCTGTTTCTGAATTAGGTCTTGTTCACAGGTCCTGGGAGGTGGAACCTGAACACATCTTTCTGTAGGACACAGTTCAACCCACAGCACATCCCGTCTCCTTATGCCCTTACCCTCCTGCCTCAGAGCTGCTCAAGTACCATTACTGTACTCTGCTTAAAGCCTCATGGAGGGTGCTTAAAATCTAAGATCATTCAGAAAACTAAGATCATGGCATCCGCTTCCATCCCTTTGTGCCAAATAGATGAGGAAGCAATGGAAACAGTGACAGATTTTATTTTCTTGGGCTCCAAAATCACTGAAGACGGTGACTGCAGACATGAAATTAAAAGACTCTTGCTCCTTGGAAAGAAAGCTGTGACAAACCTACAAACCTAAAAGCAGAGGCATCGCTTTGTCAATAAAGGTCAGTATAAGTCAAAACTATGGTTTTTCCAGTAGCCATGTGTGGATGTGAGAGTTGGACCATAAAGAAGGCTGAGCCCACTGAAGAATTGATGCTTTCAAACTGTGGTACTGGAGAAGACTCTTGAGAGTCCCTTGGACGGCAAGGAGATCCAACCAGTCCATCCGAAAGGAAATCAGCCCTGAATATTCATTGGAAGGACCGATGCAGAAGCTGAAGCTCCAATACTTTGGCCACCTGATGTGAAGAGTCAACTCACTAGAAAAGACCCTGATGCTGGGAAAGACTGAAGGCAGGAGGAGAAGGGGACCACAGAGGATGAGACCGTTGGATGGCATCTCAGACTCAATGAATATGAGTTTGAACAAACTTTGGGAGATGGTGAAGAACAGGGAAGCCTGGAGCGCTGCAGTCCACGGGGCCTCAAAGAGTCAGACACGAGTGAGCGACTTCACAACAGCAACAACGGTGCTAACTGGCTTCCCTCGTCCGGTGCCTTTTTAAATGCCTAACGTCTTTCTCTCTTCCCCGTCTCCTTTTCTCCCCATCTCCTTGTCTCTTTTCTCCCCCTTCCCCCTCTCTTGTCCTTCCAGGTTTTGTCTCTCTGCTCTGCCTCTCTCTCCCTTCACCTTCCACTCCCTTCATCCTGGCCCCTCTCCCACCCACCCTCCCTTCTCAGATGTCTTCCCAGAGGAAGCTATTTTTCTCAGATGTGATAAGCAGCAAGAAGGTTCTTAGTTGTCCTAAAAAATTGTGAATCCTTGCTTTGCTTTAGTGGCCACATGATGGCTTTCTTTCCCAAACTTTTCATGGATTGGGTCTGCTTTTTCCAAGCATTTTATAACGATTATTCGACTTTTCACCCTTCTGATTTCTCTATGGAATTAATAAAATAAAGTAAAATAAAGCCACTGGTTATTTCCTCCTTTTAAGGAGGCCCCACACAGAGATATCAATTAATCAGCACAAGTCCACTCTGTGGTCAGTGAGGGGACAAAGCTGCTGGTTTCTCATTAATAGGAGCCCATCGTGGGCCCATGTGGGTTTGCACATGGATACAGACTCATGCAATCACATCATTTCCTAAATTCTTGTCGCTGGCACACTGAAGCTTCTGTCAGGGTTTTTCTAGGCTGCTCGTGGCTATCTGGCCAGTCTCTCCTGGGTCCAAATTTTGGTTTACCACCCTCACTAAGGAATACAGATGCTTAAGGTCTCAGGAAACTATTAGAAAGCCAAGAGTATTCAAAGAATAATAGGTTGTGACCGTGTAGGACTTATCACAAGAATTCAAGGAAGATTCCAAGAAATGAGCCATCAATACACATCACACCATGAATGAATCTCAAAATCATTATTCTGAGTGAAAGAAGCCAGATAAAAACAAGAGTGCATAGGAAACTCTAGAAGATGCAAACTAATCAATAGTGACAGAAAACAGACTGGTGTTGGCTTGGAGGATGGTGTTGCCTGGAAGGGGCCAGGAGGAAAGCAATTTCAAAGGGGCACGAGGACGCTTGTGGTGGTGATGGATAAATTCACTCTCGACATGGGTAATAGTTTCTCAGAGGGTAGGCATGTGCCAAAACATCAAGTTGCATACAAAAACAATCAAAGAAGATTCTATGTTTAAGAAATCTGGTTCAGTGTACAAGGCGTGGTACCAAGTGTCGAGATGCAAAATGTAAAGGCACAGAGCGGAGGCGCAGACACCATGATTCCCCGCAGGTCTGTTCAGGGGGTCCTGGAGTCCAGAGGTTCCCTGAGTTCCCACCCTACGCCTGAGCATGGCAGTGACCTGGTGACTTGTGTTGGATCTTGAGCCTGTTTTCTGCAAAATGAGGAGAATTGTGAAGTGGATAGTCACACCCACAACGTGGTGCTGCGAGGGTGAGGGGTAAAAAGAGCGCGGTGCTCGTGACAGAGTAGAGCCTGCATAGCTGGTAGCAATGAGAAAAGCGTTATCGCTCACACTTTCCCCAGGAGCCTTCTGTGTGGCGAGTACTACCTGGCAACCGGGATGCTGTGAGGTATGACATGGTTCCCAGAAGTGTGTTTGTGCAGGAAAAAAAGAGACATACGCTGGGCACAGAGATAGGCCCGCCTCAGACCCCAGTACCCTGATTTTTCCGGGTCTCTTTTATTCATGAGTCCAGACTGAGATCCATCCTCACCAGCTTCCCAGAAATTGTTTTGGGATCCCCCAAGGGAGGGAGGTCTTTTCTCACAAGCAAACAAATTTTAACTGTTTGAAAAGTGTTCTAAACATGTGTTTTAAGAGCAGGAGGTAAAATAAACACAATATAATGAAACATATATTGGAAAGGAAATCCGACTACTGTTGATAAGAAAGGAAGTTAGTACTGATCCAGAGCAAAGAAGACCATGACATTGAGGGATTAAAACATCAAAAATGTTTTGTTAGTTGGGTTTTTGACTTTTAGAACACATACCAAAGTCCTTTTAATTTTGAAGGGTGTGAGTCCGTCATCAAACCCACCATCCCCAGTGGAGGCAGAGACTAGCCGTATGGTGCGAGGAGGCTGGTCAGAGGCTGCACCGGGGCAGCGACAGGGAGAGGTGTAGCTGCATTATGGCCGGTGGCCAGTCCAGCCTTGCACAGTAGGCCAGATGTAGGTAGCTGCACGATGGGGCAGGCCTTGACTCCGGTCTGGTCAGGTGGAAGAAGGACAAACCCCTCAGCACCATCATCACCACCACCACTGCAGCAAGCTTGTCTTGAGTGCTTGCCTTGTCTGAGGCAACATTTGAAACACTCCATCTTTCATGACTATCTTATTGAATCTTCACAAGAGTCTTATGAAGGTTAGCTTAGGATTTTCCCTATTTTACAGATGAGAAAACTGAGAAAGAAAGAGGTTAAGTCGCTTGCTCACAGTCTTGCATGTACGGTCAAGGAGAGGAGAGAGAGTTGAGATGCCAGCAAGAGAATTAATAGAGGAGTGTTCTTGTTAATGGGGCTTCCCAGGTGGCACTAGGGGTAAAGAACCTGCCTGCCAATGCAGGCAGACCTAAGAGACTCAGGTTCGATCCCTGAGTTGGGAAGATTCCCCTGGAGGATGGCACGGCAACCCACTCCAGTATTCTTGCCTGGAGAATACCGTAGACAGAGGAGCCTGGCAGGCTGCAATCCATAGAGTCTCACAGAGTCAGACACGGCTGGAGCGACTTTGCAAACACCCATTCTTGTTAATGCACCAGTTATCTAAACTTTGGCTTTTCAGAGTACTGACTCCCTAATCCCTAAAGGGATACGGGCCAGGGACACCGAATTGATGTGTGGGTGGGGGTGCCTGTTATCACCATTTTAATGATGTTCACATAAAGGAGTAAGGGCAGGGCCAAGCAGGAGGTATGGGGTGATGCCTCTGTTTTTCTGCTCAAAGGACATTTGAGTGACCTCACATTTTACAGATGGGGAGACAGAGTCTAGAGGAGCTAAATGAATTCAGGGTCCCTCAGTGAATATATGCTGGGACTTGAACTCGGTCTTTCAGGTGCTAGCTTAGCTACAGCTAAGAATGGTGAATCCCCTCCTACTCAGGCCCCCAGACCTTAGGCCCTAAGAAGCCAGGTCTCCTGTTGAGGGCACAGCTGGCCCAAGCCAGGGTTCTGCATCTCTCTGTCTCTCTCACATTGACTCTTCATCTCATCCACATGGTCCTGACTCCCCCAGGGCCACACACTGTCACTGTGGGTGGAGGGGCTTTCTGAGCAAGGCCACCCCCGCCAGAGAAAGAAACAGACCCATGCAGCTGCTGCTCATTTGGACAAGCAGGGGTCCTCAGGTGTTGGCTGTCCCAGCTGACGCCCCACTTTCTCTGCCCCACTCAGGAGGAGCAGGCATAATCCAGGAAAGCAAAGGCCACTTTTTTATAACCTTTAATACCTGCCTGCTGAAAAAAAGAACATCCACACAGAGAAAATTAAATGAATGCGCTGCTCAAAAGACTTCAGTTGGGGACAGCTCTTCATCAGATCTGGGAATGCAGCCAGGAAAAAAAATCATTTCCCCAGCCCCGCTGGGAAAGGCGACAATGGCCTGGTTAGAGAAGCTCTTAGGAGGGGGGCTTGTCCTGACCGTCCCCTTCGGAAGGGGCCCTGCCACCCCTTCTCTCCCAGAACCACATCCACACAGTGCTTTAAGACCTTTAATTATTCTTCCTTAAGAGGGAAGGAGGTTGGGTGGTCCTTCAGATGGGGCCTGGGTTGAACTAATACATCTTCATCACAGAATACAACTTGGCATAAAAAGTAGTGACCCATCAACACATGCAACAAGAGCGATGAATCTCAAAAACGATGTCCTGAAAGAAGCCAATCTCAGGGGGACACACACTGTGTGATTTCATTTCTATGATACTCTAGGAAAGGAAAAGCTATAAGGAGAGAGCTAGAGGAACCAGTGTGGCCAGGGCTGGGGGTGGAGGGCATGAACTACAAAGGGTCACCAGGGAACTTCGGGGGAAGACGGAAATGCCCTGTTTCTTATGGGGTGGTAGCTACACTTTATCAGAATTTCTCAGACTATGTCAAATAAATAACCTGTATTGTTTGTGAATTATACCTCTACACAGCTGATCACTGAAAAAAAAAAATTTGTGAATGAATGAGTGAGTGAGTGAATGAGGGTAGCAGCCACGGCTGTCGCTGGGTCTCAATCACTGCCTTCGTGCAGGTGGGAGTGCACCTGCACTCCCTTCAGTGTCTCTGGGGAGGGGCAGCTCTCTGGGGAGCCCTCCCCAGGCTCCACAGTCACTGGCACTCACCATGTGATTGAATGAGTCTAGAGACAGCTACCCCAGGACGGGTATCTCTGACCACAGCTCTCACAGATAAGGCAAGTGGCAGGTCCCTGGCTCCTGCCCGGCAGGTTGCCTGGTAGATGTTGTCCTGGCTAGGTTCCTGAGGACAGCCTGCTTCCTTTCCCCCCCGCCCCCACGCTGAGCCTGTCCTGGGTGCCTGGCCCTTCCCTGGAGGGGCTCAGACTCTGACGGAGCTGGCAGGGCTAGCTGCATACAGTTATGTCAGGCTGGACAGAGGGAATCCCCAACTGTGGAAGCCGAGGAAGGACTGCCCCTGACGGAAGGTCAGAGGGACTTCCTGGCAGAGATGCCATTCAGGCTAAGCGGGGCCAGGGCTGAGAAGCGGACAGGAGGGAAGAGTCCAGGGGAACGCCCTGAGTCAGGGCAGGCAGGAGGCAGCTCAGCATTGTGTAGGGAGGCTCAGAGGGGGCAGTGACTAGTTCTTCCTGGAGAATAAGGAATGAGGCCACCTGTGAGTGCCCGCTCAGGCCTTGAAGGCTTGGGAGCCTCTTGGACTTTGGGCTCTCCTAAGGCAATGGCCAGGCCCCAGGAGAGCAACATCATCAGACTTCCACTGTACAGAAAAATCCCTGTGGCAGGCTATTTATTAATACATGAGCCACACCAACACATTTAGGGTGTATGTGGCTCTTATAGCTTCCCAAGTGGTAAAGAACCTGCCTGTCATTGCAGGAGACATAAGAGACTCGGGTTTGATCCCTGGGTCAGGAAGATTCCCTGGGTCAGGAAGATCCCCTGGAAGAGGGCATGGCAACCCACTCCAGTATTCTTGCCTGGAGAATCCCATGGACAGAGAAGCCTGGTGGGCTCTAGTCCATAGGGTCACAAAGAGTCGGACACGACTGAAGCGACTTAGTACACAGGTACCCGTGGCTCTTACAGGGTGCTTGTGTGAGCACTGTCTGGAGCAACAGCTACAGAAGCACTTTGTGAACTGTGTACAGCTCTGCTGGCCCGCCTCAGACAACACTCTGAAGCTGCAAGTGTGTGCAGACCCTGCCTCGTAGGTGAGCAGACAATGAAGAGACTCCCAGTCATCCTGTGGCAGGTCCGGGCTGGAGTCACTCTGCCTGCTGAAGAGGGAGAGGAGAAAATGTCAGTCACAGATTTCTGGGGTACTACCTGCCCACGCCCAGGACTTCCTTGCAGGTCTGTAAGGCCTAAGGACTGAAGAACAGAGCAGTTCTCCACCTGCCCTCTTGAGCCTTTGTCCACACGGCGGAGGCCTGAGCTTAGCTGGACGTCATTCATAATGATGTCCAGGAGGGGGCGCCCCAGGACAGATGACTTTGGACTCGACCGCAGGATCACCCAGGAATTATATTCTGCATAGACTCAAAACTAGTGTTTATGCTCTTCCTCTTCTCCCTAAAATCTAGATGGTAAAATGTCTTCAGAAAGTCGTGTTCAGACAAGCCCTTCTGCACCTGAAACCCTAGACCAAGCCCAGTCTTTTGGAGTAAGGGATCCTTGAAAAGCCCCCACCAGGAGGAGCTTTTGCCAAGATAACTAGTCAGTCCCTTTTTATTGAGGAAGGGGGATAGATAATCTCAGGGTGAGGGCTGGGGCAGGGGGTGATTGGGAGAGGTTCCCCAGGGCATCCACCAGAGCCATTTCTTAGAGCTTAGTCAACCGTCACTCCCAGGGGCTCTTCACGCCAGTAGGGGCATCAGAATCTTGGAGCCCCACTCTCAGGACACCTGCATTGGCAGTTTGGGCTCTGGTCAAGGGTTCAGGTCAGGTTCATCCTAAAGTCAGTTCCGAGGTTATCCCAAAACCACCCTGCGGTGGCAGAGGGTGCCGTGGGGTTGGGGGGAGACCTGCTTCGGTTATTTTAGGGTGAAAGCGGGCAGCCTTGCTCAGGAGCATGCAGCGCACTGTGCAGATAAGCATCATATGACCAGAGTTCAGCACTGTAATTAAATACCACATACAACAAAGTGAATCCCACACCTACTTAAAGACACATGTGAAGGCGATTGTATAGCGGGATAATTGGGCAGAAATAGAAAATGTGTTATGTAAATGACTATAATTAACACTGCTTTTGCTCAGCAAACCTTTTTACGATTTCCTGTCCTTTGCTAGGCTTTCCTGTCTAAAGCAGGGTTGACATCAACTTCACAACCATCTTACCCACCCTGACAGAGACATGGATTTTCCTGGAGGAACTTTCCTTCCCTTACTTGCAGTCTGATTTGGTTTAGATAGTGCTCAGCTGCACGCCTGACCTCAAGCGTGAGCTTGTGGCCCACACGTGCTCAGAACACTGCACACACCTGTGCCCCGGTGACTAGTGTAGGAGTGGGTGTGCGACCCATGACGGTCAGTGGACTCTGTCATGTCTGTAGGGAAGAAAGGAATCTCTTTCTTCTAGCCCTGATGAAGTGAGAAGAGTGAGGTCATCCCAAACTGTATACTGGTTAATGAAAATAAACAAAGCAGAGAGACTGGGTCCTATTGACATCATTCAGTCTCCAGGATTCAGCTAGGCCTGAAGCCACAGCTGAACTTTTTAGTTATATGAGCCAAGTAATTCGGGTTTTTTTGGTTTTTTTTTTTGTTTTTTTTGCTCATGCCAATTTGAGTTAGCTTTAGGTCACTTGCAATTAAAAATCTCCTCTCTGCTACACATTAGGGAAGTTTAAGGCCAAAGGAATATAGGTGGGGAATGGGAGGGAATGAGTCAGATATAAGAGCCTGAAGTTGTACAGGTAATAGGAAGAGAGAAGTGGACAGATCCAAGAAGAACTTAGCAGGCATCTCCTATGGGACTCCCTAAGTGGACTGGATTTGTTGGGAGAGGGAGAAAGAGGAGTGAGGATGAGCCAGAAGGCCAAGATCATGCCGTTCACTGAGGCAGAGAGAACCAGGAGGAAGAGAGGTTACACACAAAGACATCAGGTTCCTACTTTGCAAATGTTTGGTTTGGGTGCCTGTGGCATCCAGCACTTGTCCAGTGGCTCCTGGCCGTGTGGGTCTGAGCAGGCACCAAGGCAGTCAGTAGAAGGAGCGTCTGGGGGCCCTGAGAGGGGAGCCATTGCCTAAAGAGGGGGAGAGGAGGACAGGGCAGCCGGGGCTGGGCACCGAGGGTCACACACAGCAAGGAAGGATGAAATGATGGAAAGAGTGAGGAAACAGGAGATGAGAACTCCAGAAGGCCCCGCCAGAGTCCTTGCCAGTCCCCTCATTAGCCGGGCTGCCCTCAGCCTGTCTAGGGCAGGAACCACGTCTGATTCAGTCCCTGGCGCGTCCTCATAGAACTGTGTCTGTTCGGTCCCCAGTGTATCCCCAGCACCAGCCTATGCCTGGCATGTGACGGGAGGTCAGTATCTCCATCACATTTGCAGGATGAATGCATAAATTAAAAAGGAAAAAACAGAAGGGCCGATGACTATAGTGAGGAATTTCGTCCAACTTCTCACCAAAAAAAAAAAAAAAATCAGATTGGGACATTAGGACACCAGGTTGTCTTGTTCCTTGGGGTAGGCACTTTGTCTGGCACCTCTGAGAGGGCCTCTAATTTCAGGGCCAGAGTCCTCTCCACTCCCCTTCTCTCCCTTATGCTGTCTCAAGTCCCAGCCAGGAAGGAGCTGGCAGGGAATCAGGCCACTGGCTTTCCTTTCCTTTTTCAATAACCTGGTCTTCCCTTACCATAGATGCCCCTCGGCGCCTGGCACTGGCTCCCCTGTTCTCTTATCCCCATCCCTGGCCGACAGCTCTATTCTCAAGGCTCCCAGATGCTCCCTCTGTGACTACTACAGTGCCTGCTCAGACCCACACGGCCAGCATCCCACTGGACGAGTGCCCGAATGCCACAGGCAGCTAAACCACACTTTTCCAAAGCTGGAAGCTGGTGTCTGCACACACCCTCTCTTTCTCCTTATACGCTCTGCCTTGGTGAACAGCATGACTCTGGCTCCCTGGCTCATCCTCAATCCTCTCTCTTTGTCCCCTTCCCACCACCACCATGCCAATCCAATTTTTCATCCAGTGTGCCTTTGAGGCCGTCTGCTAAGTTCTCAGATCTGTCCACTTTGTTCTTCCTCAGTCCTTTCCAACTCCAGGCCCTTGAATCTGGCTCATCTTTCACCCATTTACCTCTGGCCCCCAAGCTTCTCTGATAAAACTGCAGGTAGGAGTGGGACTAGGCTTGTCCCTGTCCCTGAACCCCTGTTCCACAGGGTCTGCTAGTGTTACTCTGAAGATGACTGAGGTCACCTTTTCCCTCTCCTTGTCCACCCCCGCCTGGGTTCCAGACACTGTCCTGCCCAAACAAGATCAAGTGACTCCAAACACGCAGGAGAGTATTTGGAGTGCCACGATGCAGGTCTTAGATGGAGAAAGGGAGCAGTCTTCTAATCACCAGGAGCTGGCGAGTCAAATTGACTGTATTGCCTGGGAGCTGACATAATGGAACTCCTAGTAGGTGTGATGTCTTGTAATTTGAAACTCCAATACTTTGGCCACCTGATGGGAAGAAGTGACTCATTTGAAAAGACCCTGATGCTGGGAATGATTGAAGGTGGGAGGAGAAGGGGAAGACAGAGGATGAGATGGTTGGATGGCATCACTGACTCAATGGATGTGAGTTTGAGCAAGCTCCAGGAGTTGGTTATGGACAGGAAAGCCTGACGTGCCACAGTCCATGGGGTCGCAAAGAGTCAGACATGACTGAGTGTCTGAACTGAACTGAATGACCTTAACGATCTTAAGCATCCTTGCGTGAGTTGCTTAAGTTGCGTAAAGTTGCTTCAGTTGTGTCTGACTCTGTGCAATCCTATGGACTGTAGCCCACCAGGCTCCTCTGTCCATGACACTCTCCAGGCAAGAATACTGGAGTGGGTTGCCATGCCTTCCTCCAGGGGATCTTCCTGACCCAGGGATTGAACCCGCATCTCTCATGTCTCCTGCTCTAGCGCCCCCTGGGAAGCCCTAAGCATCCTTGCATGTACTTATTTGCCCTTCTTATATCTTCTTCAGTGAGGTCTCTGTACAAACTTTTTGCCAATTTTTAAAATTAACTTTTTGTCATCTTATTGAGTTCTAAGAGCTCTTTATATATTCTAGATACAAGATCTTTGTTGGATATATGTTTGCTTTGTTTACAGTTTTTTGGGGGGGAGGATATAGTTCCTATCAGAGAAGGCAATGGCACCCCACTCCAGTACTCTTGCCTGGAAAATCCCATGGATGGAGGAGCCTGGTGGGCTGCAGTCCATGGGGTCACTAAGAGTCGGACACGACTGAGTGACTTCACTTTCACTTTTCACTTTCATGCATCGGAGAAGGAAATGGCAGCCCACTCCGGTGTTCTTGCCTGGAGAATCCCAGGGACGGGGGAGCCTGGTGGGCTGCCGTCTATGGGGTCGCACAGAGTCGGACACGACTGAAGTGACTTAGCAGCATAGTTCCTATACCATAAAGTTCACCCTTTAAAAATACACAATTTAATATATTTGCAAAGTTGTGTGTTGATCATCACTATGTCAGATATATGCTTGCAAACATTTTCTCATAGTCTGTAGTTTGCTTTTTAATTTTTTTAACATGTCCTTTTGAAAAGCAAAACATTATCATTTTGATGAAGTACAGTTCATTGATTTGTTTCCTCTGTAATTTGCAGTTTTTGTGTTGTTTCAAGAAATCTTTGTGAAACCCAAGGTCAAGAAGATTTTCTATGTTTGCTTCTAAAATTTTATAGTTTTAGCTCTCATATTTAAAGCTGTGATCTTTTTTGTATATGCTCTGAGACAACAGCCAAACTTATTTTTCAGTCATTTTGATCATATAATTGTTCCAGCACCTTTTGTGGGCAAGAGCATCCTTTTCTCTTGTGAAAATCAAGTGACATATACATATGGGGCCTCTCAGGTGTTGCAGTGGTAAAGCATCTGCCTGCCAATGCAGGAGACACAAGAGACATGGGTTCAACTCCTGGGTTAGGAAGATCCCCTGGAGTAGGAAATAGCAGCCTGCTTTAGTATTCTTGCCTGGAAAATTCCACAGGCAGCGGAGCCTGGCAGGCTACAGTCCACGGGTTCCAAAGAGTCGGACACGACTGAGTACATATTACACGTATGTATGGGTCTTTTTCTGGACTTTCTAGTCTGTCTCACTGATTCATTTGCCTATTTTTATACCAAACTATCTTGATTACCAGAGCCTAAGTCTTGAAACCAGGTAGTATATGTTCTCGAATTTAATTTTTATTTTTCAAAGTTGTTCTGGCTATTCCTATTCCAGGTCTTTTGTATTTACATATAACTTTTGGACTCAGCTTGTTAATTTCCACACTCTTGCCGAAAAAAAAGCCTGCTGGGTTTTGAGATTGCATTGAATCTATAGATCAGTTTGGGAAGAATTGACATTGATTAACATTGTCTATTTCTCATTTTATTTAGGTATTAATTTCTCTGAGCAATGTATTATAATTTTAGGTCTTTTAACATATTTATCCTTAAGTATTTTATATTTCTGATGCTATAGTATGCTATAGTATGATATTACTTTTAAAATATCAAGAGTTTATTTCTAAAAAGTGTGTGTGCATGCTAAGTGTTTCAGTCTTGTCTGACTCTTTGCAACCCCGTGGACTGTAGCCCTCTAGGTTCCTCTGTCCATGGGATTCTCCAGGCAAGAATACTGGTGTGCATTGCCATTCCTTCCTTCAGAGGATCTTCCCTACCCAGGGATCGAATCTGCATTTCCTGTGTCTCCTGCATTGGTAGGCGGGTTCTTTTCCACTAGCCACCTGGAAAGCCCGCATATCTCTAACATACAGAAATACAATTGATTCTTGTCTATTGGCCTTGTATCCTACGATCTTGTTAAACTTGTTTAACTTTTTGGTAGGAAGTATAAAATTTTCTACATAAGTAATCATGTCATCTGTGAATAAATATGTTTTGCTTCTTCCTTTTCAACCTGAAAGCGTTTTCCTGCTTTTTCTTGCCTTATTACTCTGGCTAGCGCCTCCAGCATAATGTTGTGCAGAAGCGATAGGACAGCTTTGCCTTGCTTCTGATCTTAGGAGGCATTCAGCGTTCTCCTAGGAAGCATTTGGTCTTTTGTAGATGCCTTTTATCAGGTTGAGGAAATTCCCTTAGTTTGCTGAGAGCAATTTTATCATGAATGAAGATTACATTTTTTTGTCACAATTTCTTTTCTTTTATTAAAATGATCATATGTTTTTCTTTTTTAGTCTGTTAATGTGGTGAATTACATTGTTGGTTTTCAAACATGAAACTAATCTTACATTCTCAGGATAAGCTCCACTGAGTCATGATATGCTGTTCTTTCTATATATACTTGGATCCCATTTGGTAACATTTTGCTAAGAATTTTGCACCTATGGCTAGTAGGAATGCAAACAATTCACTCCGTTGTGTGAGCTCTGGATGTTTCGTCTCCTGCTCCTTTTTGGGTGGCTCTTCCCCAGCCTCGCATAGTTTCCTCACACACGTGGCCTGATCAGGTCTCAGCTGAAGGCATGAGTGAGGCAGACCTGTGGAGCTTTCTTTCTGGGCGGCCCCCTCTCCTCTGTTACTCTGCCCTGTGAACTCTGGTTGTCTTGGCGTCACAGGCTTTCACTCTGCTTCTTTAGCTCCCGGGACCAGGTACCACCTAGGTTCCTCTTCCTGCACCAAAGCAAGAAACTTCTCCAGACGGGAAGCTGGGACAATCAAAGGCTCACTACCCAGGGTGATTGTCCTGCACTGCCTGTTGGTCAACATCTGAAATCCATCATTTGGTATATTTTGTCCAGTGTTTTAGCTGTCTTGGGTGGGAGGGTAAGTCTTCCTTGATACTCCAGCTTGTATAGAAGTGAAGTAAGTGTAAGTAAATAAGTGAAGTCGCTCAGTCATGTCCAACTCTCTGCGACCCTGTGGACTGTAGCCCACCAGGATCCTCTGTCCATGGGATTTTCCAGGCAAAAGTACTGGAATAGGTTGCCATTCCTTCTCCAGGGGATCTTCCTGACCCAGGGATTGAACCCGGGTCTCCCGAATTGTAGGCAGACACTTTACCATCTGAGCCTTAAGGGAAGTATACAGAAATGAAGTTCCAGTCTATTTTTATGTGAGAAATTTTGTCAGTTTTTAGAAAGTCAGGATCGTCTGTTTTTCTCACTCAATAGTTTAACATCAGCATTTTCATAGGACTTTAAACTTTCCATAGATGTCACTGTGAGAGATGCAAAATATCCTGTCAAGCATATGGTCAAGTTTCATTGACCTTGCCCCTAAGTCTGGACAATGCCCACCCCAGCCAAGTAAAAGGAGGTACAACTCTTCTGACATTATGAGCTCCATCTTCCCTCCTAGACTTTCCCCATGGCTCTGATGCACTTCCTCAATGGAAGACATTCTGTACCACAAACTTCAATAAGACAGTGATTAGGGACTGCAGAAGAAGCATTTTTCAAATTAAACCTATTTTTCTCTTGAATGGAACAGGTGTCTGGAAGTCACAGTTATAGGAATGAAAAGGATGACATTATTCACAGTTTTCCTGTAATTAAACTCATCCACTTCCTGAATGAGGTCCTGTGCCCAAAATAATACCTATAGCTCTCATTTGGGGAGCTCTGTGTGTGCACCAGACACATTCCTGGACACCAGAGCCAGGCTGTGGTTTGCTCCAAATACCGGTGAACTCCAAGAAGGCCTCGCCTGGGAGCCTTGAGCAGGCCAAGATCTGTTGGTAGCTAAACTCTTGCTCTGACGGATCTTCCACCCCTCTGGTGCTGGTAGAGACCTGGAGTCAAAGATAATGAGAATACGTTGGGAAGTGATTGATAAGATAAACTCAGCAACAATGTAATAGTAATTAACTACTGTTTATTAAGACTCAGTGCTAAATACTTACTCTTCCCCCCAAACTTTATGAGTGCTAGATTGGGAAATTACAGCTCAGAGAGGTGAATTAACTAATATAAGGTCACACAGCTAGTTGGTTGTGTTACTGGGATTCTAAGCTGGACACTTTAACTCCAAAAACATTTCTTTTAACAGCTATGATTTGTTAAGCTCTTAGAAGCTCCCCGATCCCACCCTGAAATCTCTATCCACCCTTCTCTCCACACACACACACAAAATCCAGCAGAGCTTGGATCGCTGGGATAGCCTGAACATTGCTGAGCCCCTGGGAACATGCAGTCCTGGGAACTAACTGCAAGTGGCTTGAACACTCCTAAAGCCAAGAGCCATACAAAGGCCATGTTCCCACCCTGGAGGGAGCTGAGTGGGCCCTCTGCCCAGCATAGGCCTCTCCTGCCCACATGCCCACTCCCTGTCCCCCAAGTCCCAGAGCTCTTCCCAGGGCCTGAGGTCTGAAAGAACCAGAAAATTCCTTTTTTTTTTTTTCTTCTTCCAGTTTAATCTAATACTTTGCAGTTTTTGCATAATCTAATTAATTTTACCATAGGCATAAGAGTGTGTTAAATCTCTGATTTTTTTTTTTTAAGGGGTATTTTTGGTCTCTGGGATTGGCTTCCCAGAATGCTTTTAATAAGTAAAAAGATGTGGTACACTGTTAGAGTTTTTACAGTATTATCACATATTTTTGTTCTAAAATTTTTTTATTGAGGTATACTTGTTTTATAATATTACATTGGTTTCAAGTGTACAATGTAGCGATTCAAAATTCTTGTAGATTATACTCCACTTATAGTCATCATAAAACAATGGCTAGATTTCCTGTGTTGTACAATATATCCTTGTAGCTTTTATACATAGTAGTTTGTGCCTCTTAATCCCCTCTCCCTATTTTCCCCACCCCCTCAGAAATTTCTTTAGTAACATCTGCCATTGTCTCTCCATCCAACACTCGCACTGTGGTTCATGACAATGTTCTTTTTTGGGATTTTCTGGGGGCTATAATTCCCACTTTACCAATGAGGAAACCAAGGTTCGGGGGCTGGGGATGATTTGTGCAAGGAAATAAAATTTGAACTGAGGTGTATTGAAGATCTTGCCATACTCTGCAGGAATATGAACCACTGGTGGTAAAAATTCTCCTCATTTATCAAGAGCCCTCACATCCCTTATCTCATTTGTGAATCTACAAGTACTTATGTAGCAAGTAGAAAACAGAAGGCGCTCTGCCCCTCCCAGGGGGGTGTGTGGAGGATCAGACAGATAACATATATTACACTCTTAATATGAGGCAACCCTGACCACACAAATAGATTCTGGAGCTTCCTCTAAATCATTCTGTGGATTAATTATGGCGTGTACCCTTCAGGGTCTTGGTTAAGGACAACAAAAAGAGACTTAAGCAACTTGAGCAGAAAAGAGGCTTGTTGAAAGGATTTTGATTTGAGCCTAGAGGGCCAGGCCACGGAGGACCCAGCCGCAACCAGGCCTTGGCATCTGTGTGCTTGGGGTGTCCCTGCAGCATAACTGGGGATCTCATGGAAGATGTGTCTCCATCAGCTGGAATCTGCCGTCACCACCATCACAAATGGCAGAGTCAGCTAGCCTTCCCTGAGCCCTCACTAGGTCCAGGCACATGTCAGATGCTTCACCTGTGCTTGCTCATTTTACAGATGAGGAAACTGAGGCCTAGAAAGGTGAAGCAACTTGTCCAATATTAACAGTCAGTAAATGGAAGAGCCAAGATTCTGCCTGGCTGGTACCTTCCAGACCCCACACTCTTAACCGCCATGGTTTGCTTTCTTGCTACCATTCCTGATGATTCCTCCGCCTTGTGTCCCTCCTTCCAAGGTCCCAGCATAGTTCTGAGCTAAGCCCACAATCCAGCTTTTAGGGAGAAAAGAGGAGACCATCTGTTCTGCCTTGATTTCAGAGTGAAGGGCATGACCCTTCATCTCCACTATCTTGAGATTTTCCCACTTGTGGGAGAGGGTTCAGATGCAAGGTGACCTTCAAATGCCAATGGCCCCTCTAGGACTGAGATAGCTCCTTTTAAGGCCTGTCTGCCACATCCAGTCCTCAAAACCTTCGGCCCCCATGTAGGGACTGAGATACACAGGCTTTGGGCTCCTTAACAAGCAGGGTCATTCCTGGGTTTCAGGGAAGATGGGCAATGTGCAGCACAGGCTGGCGGTCCTTCCTGGACACCCAGGGCCTTTTCCTTATAAGACGGGAAGCCACGCTTCCCAAGACGGCGTCGTCATCCCTCACTCAGTTTTCCCGAGAGACTTGGCGGCCGCCTCCCCATCCCTGGAGGCACATCTCAAGGAGAGCTGGGCTGCTATCTTTGTTTGGCATTTTTCAATGTCAGCAGCAGAGAAGCAAAATCAGCCCAAAGGGCTGTTTAATTGCAATATAAAAAAAATCATGCTTTTTCAAGGGAAAAAAGAAGAGTTCTCCACCCCTTCAGTTTCCAGCGCAATACTGTATCTGCTGATTCGGTCTCATTCAAATCCAAACAAGCACATTCATCATTGCAAAAAGTGCCATTCAAGTGAACACTCTCCATGGGCCTATATTTTGCCTCAAATGTTCCCAAGCCCAATTAAGCCCGGTGCAAACTACTAAACCTCAGCAGAGTAGGTGTGGAGGAGAGATGCTCCAGAGCTTCCTGGAACACACTGGGCAGAAGGAAGTCATCAGGAGCCTTGGACTGAGTCAAAAGTCCTGCCTCAAATGCCAGCTCCGACTCAGGGCATGTCCCTTCCCCTGTCTGGAGCTCAGCCCCCTTTCTATAAAATCAGAAGATCAGGCTGGATTAGGGGTGGCAAATACGTGAATTTGCACACCCATTCTTCCTTCCTTTGACCATGTCGACAGCTCCAGCTACTCATTTACTTATTTACTGAGCCCAGATTTGGTCTCAGAATCCTTCTCAAAACATCACTCCAGGCAGTTGGCACTGAGATGAAGTGTGTTGCCTCCCCTGGGCTGGAAGAGTCTTCTGGGTCCCCTTCCAGGTCACACACTTGAACTTGGAGAGCAGTAGCAGCAGCCAACACACCCTTGCTGTGTGCTTCCTATAGGCCAGACAGTATTCTGAGTGCTCAGTCTATGTGAATACTTACTTGGCTCCTCAGCAACCTCGTGAGTGTTCCTAATGGGCCCTACTTCGTGGAGGAGGCAGACTGGGTATACAGCCCCAGGTTACTCAGCTGTGAGTAGAGGAGCCCAGATTCAGACTCAAGCCATCAGTTTCTAGACTCAGAGCTCTTAACCCCTCACTGCAATGTAGGTCTGTCAACAAGGAGCCAGCCTCTGCAGCGAGGTGGGGGTCATACCTGGATCCTTGTTATGCCCCATATGCTGTACTCAATACTTGTTTGTAGACTAAGCAATTGAATGAAAGATTGAGGTGAAAACAAAAAAACACTGGAAATTATGCAGTGATAATGATAATAGTTGCTCCCATTTATTACGGGCTTACTGTGTGCTGGACTTGACTCCCTCTCCCCACTTTGGAGGAGCTCAGTAAATATTTGTTGAAAAACGAGGATAGTAACAATTGTCTTATCCCATACTTTTGAGGTAAGAACCCCACAGACTCATTTCATTCTGTTAGCAATGGGCAATTCATTTCATTCTGTTAGCAATTCATTCTGTTAGCAATGGGCAGAGCTGGGCTCTGTGTCCCAGCCTGACTCTAAATCCTGCCCCTTCTGGACTATACCTAAGTGCTCTGGGAGGACCAGGAAAAGGGCAGCTGAGAACTTGGAGGGGATGTGTCCCCATCAATCCTGCCTGGGGATCCCCCTTACCCCACAAGCTGCTGAGGTAGAGCAGGTTAGGAGGCCAGGCTGGGGCAGCCTCCACGTTTCTGCCCTTGGCATCCCCCAACCCCCACTCCTGCCCCATCAACCCGGACTAGCCTCCCGTGAAGAAAACAGCCTGACCTCGCTCAAGCAGAGGCTCTCCAGTCCTTTCGTCTGTGACCCAAGGAGAAATCTGTTTTATACACACACTTTAAACCAAATCCTACAGGACTTTCTAACAGTGAGTATTGTGGTAACTTTCTGTTCTACCGAAAGAAAAGGGCCAGTATTGACGCACTAAGTTGGTTCCACAGCCCATGAAGGGGTTGTGTGATTTGAAAAGCCTCACTCTAAGGTCGCCTGTTTAATAACAGCTCATACTAACAGCGTGCTCACTACCATGTGGGCAGCTAGGAGCCCATCTCACACACACAACAGCCCTAGTAGAGAGATCATCACTACCCCTGCTTTCCAGATGAGGGAACTGGGATCTGAGGCTGGAGTAACTCAGCAGTGTATCCCTGATGTATCGGTCAGCCACAGCCACAGAACGAGTGACCTCGACAATCACAGCGTTGCAATACAGTAAGCATTTATTTCTCACCAGTCTGTGAGTTGGCTGGAGTGACTGCCCCGTAGGTCCCTCACCCCAGGGACAGCAGGCCAGCTGGGACACATTCCTTTCCTCCCAGCGGTGGGGACACTCAAGCCCCACCCCACCCCCACCTCCGCCAAGCACATTTCAAGCCCCTGCTTGCTCTACACCTGCCAACTCCCCAGCCACAGCGATGCACTGTTGCACTTTCAATTAAGGCTTTGGGCTTTTCAGAAGAAGAGAAAAGACAAGGATCTACATAATCAGCACAGCAGCTCGGCACGTTCCATGCAGACTGCTTTTTGGGTTTAGAGTCAAATAAAAAACAGCATTTAAATATCATCCATTTACATACTCTATGCCAAGACTTATAATTCTTTATGTCTGTGCTTCCAGTGAATCAATTCCTTTAAGAAGAAAAGAAACAAAGGAAGGGAGGAAGGGGAGGAAGGAAACAAGGCAGGCAAAGACAGAACCCAAAGGGCAGACGTGTGGGCCAAGGGCCTCACATCTCTGAGCTGAAATTGCTTTACCTTTAAAATGATGACACAGACGAGTATGTTCCAACATGCTGCTGAGTGACAAAATTAGGTTATGGCACAGCATGCAGTGTCTCATTTTGCAGCTTTGTATTCATATTTAATATATATGCCTGTGCATTTGTATTTAGGTGCACAGATGTCTGAAAAAGGATCACCTAAATCTTACCAGTGGTTACTTTGCAGTGGTGGGGTTGGAGTGATTTTTTTAGTTTTTTCTGTTTACTCTCTGTTCTGAGTGAATATTTTTATCAAAAGAATGCATTATGTAGATCATCAGAGAAAGCAACAAGGGCAATCCCATTTGCTCAACAAAATGGAAAACACCAGGGGCTGGGTCCTGCCCAGTGCCCTCAGATGGAGGCAGTGCCCACCCCCTCGCTGGCCTTATGGAGCCCAGGCCTGCTTATCTCCCAGGCAGGGTGCTGGCTCGTGCACACCCCCTCCCTGTTCTGCCGTGTCCTTGTTCTTCTCGCTCACCCTGGACACTCTAGACATCTTATCTTTCACATTCCATTTCCCTCCCCCATTCCCATGACCCTAACAACACGGAGCTAATATTCACTAACACCCTATGAAGTTGGAATTCATTTGTGCATTCATTCATCCATTTTCCACATATGCACTCATCTCTCCATCCCTTTGTCAGACATTCACTGGTGCCTGCTCTGTACCAAGCTCTGTGCTGGATGCCAGGGACCCAGAGATGAATCAGATGCCAGCCCTCAAAATATCCCAGTATAGCATGTGACACGTATCAGCCAACAGTAGCCTGTACAAAATGCTACAGGAGCACAGAGGAAAACTGATTCTCCTGGCCTAACCCTTCAGCTTACAGATGGACAGGTATTACCAGCTCCATTAAACAGAGGAGCACAATAGAAGCCCTGGTGCCAGAAAGGGAAGGCCCTTAGAGGCATCTATTAGGAACTGCACATACGCGTTATATGTAGCATCACCAATCAAATGACCACAGTAGACTGATCAGACAGGCATCTTTCCCTGTGAACCAGGGGCACCTTTTATAAAATGTAATTTTATTTATTTATTTTTGATTATGCTGGGTCTTCATTGCCACTCGGGCTTTTCTCTAGCTGTGGAGAGCGAGGGCTACTCTCTAGTTGCAGTGCGTAGGCTTCTCGTTGCAGTGGCTTCTGGCACGTGGGATCTTCCTGGATCAGGGGTCGAACCCATGTCTCCTGCATTGGCAGGCAGATTCCCCCCAGCTGAGCCATCAGGGAAGGCCTAGGGCACCTTTGAGTCAGCGTCTGCGCTCTGTGCCAGGTGGCCCTACCAGAGAGCTAGAGCTGGCATGTGTATTACCAAGTCCAATCTCAAAGTCAGGGAATGGAGGCTCCGAGAGGCTCAGAGGTGCCGAAGGTCACTCAGCAAGGTAATCTCCAGACCCCTCGTTCTTAGACACGGAGGGAACTGACCACAGAGAACTTGTGTCCGAGTCTGCTGTGCACCGTTTTGCCCTGCCTCCTTGCATCACTGGTGTGAACTCCTGGCTTCCTCCGTTTTCTGTCCCATGGCAGGCAGGGAGGAGGGATGATCCTCAGCTGAAAAAATTCAGGAGGTGTTGAGGCTGGCAGCTCTTTGGCGGGCCCGTAAACTGCCAAGTGGATTAGAAGGGATAAATAAGCCGGAAGATGCCAGGCCCACCCACGATAATGGGCACAGTTTACCCATATTTCATTTCAGATCCTACCGGAACAGAGCAAGAATTACAAAGTGCATAAACCTAAGCAGCCTCACAGTCATTTTTAATGTGCTGTGTCTGCCTTCCTCCAACCTGGGAAACACTAAATCCAGCTGCTTGAAGATCCACTTCATACTATGATATGCCCAGAGTCTTTCTCAAGACCTGGCTTGGTTTCCATGGAAGCTTCCATCCCCTACTCTGTGGCCCTGCTCTTGGGACTGAACAAGAGAATAGTCTGGCAGAGGGGGCACTCAACACATGGTCTGCACACAAGCCCATACCCACAACCATTCTCCAAAGCCCCATCACACATTAGGCATTAGAACAAGCTGGGAGCACAGGCTTTAGGGTCATGTGGACCTAGATGTGAGTCCTAACCCCAACATCTATGGATGATGGGAATTTGGATGAGGCACTAATCTCTCTCAGCCTCAGTGAGTGCCCTCGTTTATAAATGGACTAACAAGATCTACTCCATGCGGTGGTTGTGGGGAGGCCATGCTGAGAATATGTGTCTGACAATTAGCATGGTACCAAGTTAATACTTTGAGTATGACAGTTAACATCATGGTTATTGTCCAGTATGATGGACCTCCCTCTGACCCTAGGGCCTATCTGAGATGCCCTCTAAGCCTAGGTTCACAGAGTTCCACACCAAACACAGAGGATGGATTCTGTATGTATCGGATGGATGGATGGAGGAGTGGATGGATGGATGGGTGGGTGGATGGGTGGATGGATGGATGGATGGATGAATGGATGGGTGGATGGATGGATGGATGGAGGAGTGGATGAATAGGTGGATGGATGGATGGATGGATGGGTGGATGGATGGATGGATGGGTGGGTGGATGGATGGATGGATGGGTGGGTGGGTGGATGGATGGATGGATGAATGGATGGGTGGATGGATGGATGGATGGATGGGTGGGTGGGTGGGTGGATGGATGGATGGATGGGTGGGTGGGTGGATGGATGGATGGATGGGTGGATGGATGGATGGGTGGGTAGATGGATGGATGGATGGATGGGTGGATGGATGGATGGGTGGATGGATGGGTGGGTAGATGGATAGACAGGTGAATAACTAGAAGGAAGGAGGTCTGAAAATTTTCTATTTCTCACACAGAGACCATCAAAGCAGAGATCTGAGAAGGCCCAAGTTTGGCCTCCTTGATGGCTATCTCAAAATTGACATTTCCTGCTCTCCTGTGTCACCCATCACTCACCCATCATTAGATAATTTCCCTAAATGCTTCCTAAACCTACCCAGATCTTCAGCAGGACTGCATAGACTCCACCCTGCCCTTGTCTTGTTCTGCCTCTGCTGCTGCTGCTAAGTCGCTTCAGCCGTGTCCAACTCTGTGCGACCTCAGAGATGGCAGCCCACCAGGCTCCCCCGTCCCTGGGATTCTCCAGGCAAAAACACTGGAGTGGGTTGCCATTTCCTTCTCCAATGCATGAAAGTGAAAAGTGAAAGTGAAGTCGCTCAGTTGTGTCCGACTCCTAGTGACCCCATGGACTGCAGCCTACCAGGCTCCTCCGTCCATGGGATTTGCCAGGCAAGAGTCCTGGAGTGAGTTGTCATGTTCTGCCTCATTCAGCCCCAAATCCTTACTTAGCACTTGAGACCTTTGTTGCCAGGCCAGTCCATCCCCGTCTGAGCTGGGCACAGCAAGGTGGTCCACGGAGGGAGGGCTGGCCCTGGGAGATGTTGGAGCTCTGCTCTGGGCTCAGCAGTTAGAGCTGAAGCATCAGGGGAGGATGACCTGCAGACAAGTGTGACTGGAATGAGGCTCTGGGCCCCTTTGGACCGGTTCAGCTGGGCCTGTGGGCATCCTTTCTTTCTAGCTTTAATCAAAGGCTTGCTCGGCAGCCTACTGTCTCAGCCAGATGCCAAAGGCTGCACAGAGCGGGGCCTTCCTCGTATCTCCTATGCCACTTGACACACAGTAAATTGCTTTTCATGAACTCAGGCAGGAGGCAGTCCAAGGGGAGCCACTGCCTGGTGACGAGTGACATTTGTAAGGTGCAATCTTCATTCCATGCTGCATGGAGGGCCCACGGCAGTGGGGGGCTGCTGGATCCTGGCCCTGGCCTGGGGCTAAGTGCATCAGCCAGTGGGGCACCGAGGAGATGTCAGGAGAGACACGGGTGGAGGTGGGCAAGGTGCCCTGCAAAGACCAGTGCCAGGTGCCCGCTGCTGGTTCCGAGCCGTGGTTTCCTTCTCTTTAAAATGGATGCAATAGCATCTCCCAATTCACTGTATTATCCTGAGGATCAGACAAACAAGTTACAGCAATCATAGCAACGCTTGCATTTGTAGAGCACGTTACAGTTGACAAAGGCCCTTTCCTTGCCAGGAATACAATTTGGTGAATATTTTCTCCTCACCTGTGAACTGCTGCCTAAAATTCTACCATTAGTTCCTTGATCTTAATCCTTTATTGCTTCCCTTCTGCCCCTTTCCAGAGAGCAGCATTTGTGTGCTCCAGGTTGGAATGTTCGAGAAGGAGAAGCGACAGCTGCTGGCTCCTCTGCACCACGCTATCTCCTTCCATCCTTGCTGTGGCAGGTTAATGAGGAGCAGGATGGTGCAGGGGCCTCCCTGTTGAGGGAAGGACCAGGACAGGGGGGTCTGGGGTGCCACAGAGAGGGCTGGCTCTTCTATTTTACCCGGGGAGGATGGGGGAGGGGAATGTCCCCCACAAGTGCCAGCTGTCCCCGAATGAACACTTGGTGTTTCATAATATGTCATGTGATGCTCCCACAATCACCTCTAGGTAGATAGGGATTAATATCCTCATTTTACAGGAGTCGAAACTGAGACCCAGAGAGGGCAGGGAGCATGTCCCAGCCATAAGCCCAGGAGGTGGTCAAGTCAGTACTCAGATCTGCTCTGTCTGGTGGGGGTGGTGGATTGGGGAAGGAGAACAATGTGGTGGGTCTTGCACATGTCAATAGACAAGTAAGCAGGGTGTGGAGGGCTGTGGATGGTGAGGGATGGGATCAGGAGGGTACAGGTTGAGTCACAAGTTACCAACAAAAGGTGGAACCAGGCTTCATCCCTGGAGCTCAGAGTTCTCCTGGACTCTCCAGGAAATTCTCCTGGGCCTCACTCAGCCCCCTAGTCATGGGCAGGAGAGGCCTTTGTCTGGCCAGTGTCTCCAAGAAGCCTGGGCGGGCCTCCAGGGAAGGGAAATGGTAGGGGAAGGAACAGTAGAGAAGGCCGACTTCGTTCCACTCCGACCACTAAGGAGCTCCCCCTCTGCCTGCAACCACTCCCATCTCCCCAACCCCATCCCCACTGCCCAGGGATGGTCTGGCAGGAGAACTGTGGTGAGTTGTATTAGAGAGACTCCAGGCTTCTAGAATATTCACAGCATCACTCCCGCCCTAACAGAGGAGGCCCACCTCGGGGGGACCGGAGTCCCCTGGGAATTCCTAAGTGTTCCACACAGAGCTGTTTCCCACCCCAGCTTGCAGGAGCCTCTCCTCGTCAAAGGCTTGGCCTCCTCCATCATTCACCAGGCCCCGGTCACCCGCCCCGAGATCCATGCACATGAGGTCCATTCCTCCCCTGGCTCCTTTCACCCCGGGAGCCTTGCACATCAAACTCTTCTCCCTATGTTCGGTTTTATTTTTAAATATACTCAATTCCTTCCTCATCTCTTAATTCACCTGCAGGGACAGCTTTCCCTTCCAGGCCAGAAACCTTGACATCATCCTGGAAGACTCCCTGTCTCTACCATCCACATCCAATCTGTCAGATCTTGTGGGCTCTTCCATCAGATTCCAGCATCTTCCACATCCCCACCCTGGGCTGAACTTCCCCGATTCAGGCCTGGACAGTCACAGCAGCTGGTCATTGTTTTTCCTGATTCTGCCTTGTTCCCTGCAGTCTCTGCTCAGTTCAGGGTTGAGAATTGTTGTTGCTGTTCAGTTGCTAAGTCGTGTTCAGCTGTTTGCGACCCCATGGAGTGTAGCCTACCAGGCCCCTCAGTCCGTGGGATTTCCCAGGCGAGGGTACTGGAGTGGGTTGCCATTGCCTCCGAGTTGTGTCTGTTGCTCGTTGTTCCCCTGCTTAGGCGAGACAGAGACAGGGATTTCTGTCTTATTCATCCATGGATCTCAGAGCCTAGAACAGCACTTGGCACATTGGAAGCACTCAATAAATATTTGCTGAATGAGTAACATAAGGCATTAGAAATGTTTTAACTGTCTTAAGTTATAAAAAGTATGGAAAGCAGAAAATTAAAATTACTCCTGGTTTTACTACTTGAACACAGCTTGTCATATTAATGGGTTTGGAGATAGTGTCTTCTAGTCCCTTTTATTAAAGTTTTTATAGCAAGAATTCTGAATTTCTTGTCTACTCCAGACACTGTCATAGACCATTTTTAAATATCAGTTTCTTCTTTTTCACAAGCCTTGTGGAGGGTATCATACCTAATTTTCGGATGAGGAAACAGAGGCCCAGAGGGGTGAAGAAATTTTCCCAAGGTCAGACAATGTTTGTAACAATTTTGTTAGTACTGGACATGGCAATTTTATCCTGCCCTTTTCACTTAACTATATTATGATTACGTGCCTGTGTCATTAAAACTACTTGTAAACACAATTTTTAATTGGCTACAGAATATTCTTGCCAGAGAACATGTTCTTATTTCTCTAACTAATCCCTTAGAATTAGAATTTTGAATATCCCTTAGAATTTTGGATACTTCTCAGTTCTTACTATTATATATAATAGATGAATATTCTTAAACATAAAGCTTTCCCCAGATTTTTTATTATCTCCTTCATGTGGATGACAAGAAAGGAAAACCCAAGGGTAACGTTGTACAAACTTTTAAAGAAAAGTCTCTGGATGCTTGTTACCAAACACCATGTTGATGTCTGCAACTGGACTGGTTCTGGATGTGTGTTGAGTGAGGGAAGCTCATTTCAGATATTTTCCTGTGGTGTCTTTGTCCTATTCACAGCCAGAACAGCTTATGTTTCTCTGGGCTAGGCCCTTGTTCATTATTGAAGCCCCAGCCTCAGCATGGCTGAATCCACTGCCTCGAGTTTGCCACATTAATATTGCAGGCAGGGCTCTTGAGGACCTAAATATTTGATCAGAGTGTGTGCTGGGCTGTCAGTGAGCCATATTCGGAGCAAATGAGACCCTCCTTCCCTTCTGCACCACCCAAAGCGGCATGAGGCCTGGCCACCCTCAGACAACTTGGTCAGTTGTCTATGGAGAGTGAATCACTGTGAAGAAGACAGGGTAAAACAAAAAAGACATGTATCAATTACCACAGTCTCAGAATTCACTTTTTATATCTCACATCTGACAGCCTGCAATAGTATTCTGCCATCTGGATGGGAGGGAAAGGCAGGGGTCCAAGACCCCTAGCCAAGGCCTGGCGCACACCATGCCCCCATGCATGTTTATCTGTGAGTGGATTTGTCCTTGGAAACTAAGAATGTTCATTCACTCACCACTTATTAAGCACCTACTGAGTACCAAGCTCTGTGCTATGCACTTTGTAATGATTGTTTTAATTGCACTTAGAACAATGCCTAGCCATAATGTTTTTAAGGGTTAACTATTATAATAACAAAGAAATGCTATTATTTGTTATTATTAATTATTATCTCAATTCTATGTAGGAGGCATATCACTGTTCTCATTTTACAGATGAGAAAACAGAGGCCCAAAGACTCCGGTAAGGAGCCAGGAGGCTGGCCACAGACCTTGACTATTCATTCTAGATCTAGAACTGGACATAGGTGCCCTGGCTCTAGCTCTAGGCCCAGGGCTGCCTGGGACTCCATGCTTGTCTATCCAGGTACCCCACCGGCTCTGGCATGAGCCCCAGGTCTCTGGTACCTGCTCCTTGCTCAACTGGGCTACAGGGGGAGAGGGACAGATGAATTCCTCAGGCTAATGGACAGGCATAGCCCTGAGGGTAGAGGACAGTGGTATTCAAAGAGAAGGACCCTCCCCTCAAGCTGACATCTAGCTTCTCACTGCTAATAGAGCTTCAAGGCCTGAGAGACAAGGGCCTGGAAGGGGAACAGAAATGATCTGCAGAGATGTCTGGGGGATGATATAGTGCAGAGGATGGTGATGGACGAGAGGCAGAAAGCTGGCCCTCAGGAGCACACTTGGCCATGAGACACTAATACTGAGCTAGCACCTTGAGACGAGCCCCCCTGGAGCAGCCTTGTCCTGCACCCCAGTGAAGAGTGAAGGTCTACCCTATGCAGGTGCAAAGGGGAGGGGCCAGACTCACCTGTCAGGTCTGTCTAAGGTCACTACCTCACTGCCCTGAGCAGTCTTCTGATTTATGGATCCTGGTCCCTACATCCTCCCAGTTCTCTCTGTAACACCACGCCTCCTGTCCCAAGAATACTATTATTCTGTGAAAACTTCAAGGAGGTGTATGAATTTATTCATATTGGTGTTCATCGTGGTGGTGATAACAATAATGCGGTATCTGTATGACTAGACCCATTCACACCCACAATCACGGATTCTCTCATTAATTAACTCATTCATTCATCAGACATGCTAGGAGGGGCAGAGTACCACTCCTCTACCGTAAATCCTCCATTGACTTCCCATCACACTTAGACTAGAAATCAGATCCTCACCTGGCCTGCAAGGCCCTGGGTAATACACCCTGGCCTAACTCCCTGATATCTTCTGTCTCTCTTCTAGCACCTGCTGTTCCCTTTGTCTGAAACTCCCCTTCTCAAATCTTCCCATTATCTTTCAGCATCGGCTCAACAAACCCTCCCCGGCAGGCCTGACACCTGAGGTGGCCTCCCTACCGGGGTTCCTCTACCCCATCACCCTGTTTGTGTTTCTCAATAAATTATTTAATTTAAGTAATTGCTTGTTGTTCACTCCGATGGTCAAAGCCCATGAGAACAGGACCTTGTCTTGTTTACTGTGGTACCCTGAGTGTTCACACTCAGGCCTAGCATTGATGAAGAAAGAAGGGAGGGAGGGAGGGAGATCAAGCAGGTCTTTTGTGTCGGCTTTGAGGTGGCCTTGGGGGCACAGCTGAGAGTGCCTAGAAAGCAGAGACTGGGGGGCGGGGGAGGGAAGGACCCTGCAGGTACCACGACCCACTGTGCTCGGGCCTGTGGGGTCTCTTTATTTCCGGAGAGGAACAGGGCAGGTGTGTCTCTGACCTTGTTACACTCGAGCCTCTTTAAAGACAGGCGGGGGTTCAGAGGCCCCGCTCTCCCGCTCCCCAAGCACTCTGGGCCGCCCCTCCTCCCGGTCAGGTGCACGCAGCGCTCTCAGTCCAGGAGCCTGCCTGCCCTGCTTGTCATTCCGGCCGCGGCTTCCTGCGCTCACGAGCTTCCCACTGCGCCAGGAGTGGGTTTCTGATAACGTCCGAATAAATTATTTAAGAGACTTTCCGCCAGGCGAGGATGAAACTCGGCTGATAACCGGGCGGGGGCTGAAGGGGAGGTTCAGGGCTCCTGCGCCGGCCCACCCCGCGCCCCCTGCAGGCTGTTTCGAGTCCGCATTAGCGTGTTAATTACACCAGCTGCCCGGGCGGGGCTGGGGAGGCGGCGGCCTGGGGATGGTGTCACTCTTGGGTTCAAAGAACCACGGAAGAACCGTGGGGCAGGGAGAACAGGCTGGGGTCACGGCTGAAAGGACTAGAAGGAGCCCCTCAGAAGCCCCCCAAACGGGAAGGGTTCCTGGCACAGGCAGGGGAACCCTGCTGGAATGGCGGGTATGGCATGCAGGGAGGGGTGCAGGAGGGAGTTGGGGTACAGGGCGCCCTGTGGAGAGTGGAGGGCCTCAGACAGGGATGTGGTTGTCGCCTGAGGAAACACCTCTGAGTTGGGGGCAGAAATAGAGGGTGGACCTTTCAGGGGCCTGTGTTGTCACTGTGGGGACCCAGGTGGGCCTGTGGGATGCCAACATCCTTCCACGTGACAGGACAGGGGTACTAACCAGGGAAGTGGGCATCAGGCAGGTCACTTGCTTTCTCTCAGGGGGAAGATAAGAGCACAGCCCCTTCAGGTCATTGCGTGTGGGGAGGTGATGTAAAACGGCTTGGTGACCACTGAGTGGAAGTAGGGATCAAGCTCACATGCCCAGGTGTATAACACCTTCCGGTTTTTTCCAGGAAAGCTTAATCTTCCCCAGAGTGTGGGAAGAAGGGCCTTGTGGCTTAGGCTAAAGGACAGATTGGTTCCCACCAGTCACTGCCCAGTGGTACTGTCCCCAGCCCCTGGTGCTGGCAGGCCTGTGGCTCTGTGGCTTCACTCAAACCTGGACCATGTGGGTTCTCCCATCCTTGGAGGAGCTGAAACCATGTGCCCTGTCCTACATGAGATCCTGTTATTTCAGGGCCTGCATGTTCCCCCAGTGAGGGCTGCTATCTTTTCCCTCTGGGGGAAATTCCTTCCTTCCCCTCTCCCCAAGCTTTCCTCAGAGGGCCCCTGATAAACATAATTTCCCTAATGAGCTTTTGAAATCCAAACCAGGAAGAGAAGAGCCCCATTGTAAGCCTTTCCTGAGCCAGGTTAATGGAGCCCTTGCTTAAAAGAGAGAAGAGAGGGGAGAAATACCAGGAGAAAAATATAAGCTTGTATCTCACGTGGTATTCATGCCTTCATCAGTAGCAGCAGCATGCTGGGGGCTACCAAGATTCTTCCTTTGCTCCAAGGTGGGTAACAGAGTGGCCTGGTGATTGCAAGGGGCAGGGCAGGGCCCAGAGGCCCTGGGCAGGAATAATGGTGGGAGAAGGGGGTTCTTGGCTGGGAAACGGGTACCTAAGCTTTGAGTTTCTTTCTAAGTTTCAGGAAAAGTGGGTGCCTAGCTGGTGGACTCTGTATCCCTGAAAAGCTTTGTTTGCAAGACAGTTTTGGGTAAAAGGGCTCAAGACCTGGCTGCCGTGTGCCAGCAGTGACCCTGGACCAGTGTTCTGAATCCTCTGAACATCCGCCATCAGTAACCTTAATATAAAGCACCCTCACTCTGCTCCTCATTCTGTGGCCCTACACAGGCTGGGGATGAGTCCCTCCAGCACTCAGCTCATAGGACGTGTTTTGAGACCCACAGGGCTGGGAGGTAGAGAGCTGCTGTGGTGTTTGAGGTGCTGGTCTAGAGAATGAGGAAGCCAGGACTGAAGTGATGCTGTGTGATCTTAGGAAGCTGTGGCCCCTTCTAGGCCCTCAGTTTCCCAACTTTGAGGGGGAAGTCCCTGCCCTGCCGACTCACAGGGCACAGATAAAAAATAATAGCTCATCCTTATCGAGTTCTTCCTAGGGGCTCTGCTGCCCTAAAAGCCATACATGTACATCTCGTTTAGTCTGCACAATAGTCATGTATGGTAGGAACTATGATCCCATTTTACAGATGAGGTCACAGAGGCACAAATAACTTGCCCAAAGACACAGCCAACAGTGGCTAAGGCTGTCTTCAGAGTCAACACTCTTAACCATCACACCGTGCTTGGGTAGGGGAGATTTGCTTTCCAAGTTCTTGGGGTATCAAAACTGGCCCTGGCCACCCTCAATTTCCAGACACTGGCAGGACCTGCCAAGGTCCCAGAGCCTGGTGGTGAGATTCCCTCAAAGGGAATCTGAAGGAGGCTGAACCCAGGGACTCAGGACACGAGCTGTGGATGGGACCGTTGGAGAAGGAAGTGGGGGAGGTCTGGGGGTGGCAGGAGAGGCCAGATGTCGACAGCAGCAGCAGCCTCGCTTCCCTCTCCACTCAAGGAGCAGATCTGCATCATCGCACTGGGGCCGCCTCCCACCCCTGCCAAAAGCTGGCAATTGCTCCCGGGTGAACAGCAGCTGCTGCCCCAGGAGGGCTGCCTGCGGCTGATGCCACGTGGGAGGTTGAGCCATCAGGGCCCACCTGGCTCCCAGTTGGAAGGGTAAAAAGAAGGAAGCAAAACTCCCCCCAAACCTCTGCTGGGCCAGACCCTAGAAAGCACTGCCTCGTCTTCATTGCATCCTCTCAACAACCTGCAGCGTGCAATTGTGTGACCGCCCAGTTAACAGAACAGAAGAGGGCTAGAAGCTGTGGGCAGAAAACACGCAACTGAAGGCAAAGGGGACAGCCGAGCATGGAGAGTTTACAGGCCCTGCAGGGGAGATGCAAGGTTGCCCACAGGCTAAAGACTCAGAGTCAGCATTTGCTCAGCACCTGTTTCGAGCCTGGCAATGTGCTGGGGCCTTTAGCTCCATTTTATAGACAGGCAAATTGAGGTTCAGAAAGGAGGTGGCCAGGGTCACGCAGCTGGCTGTGTCAGAGCTAACGGCAGTTCTCTGCCCTCCTCGAAGTTTTTAGTCTGTTGGGAGAAACAGATTCATACCAGGCCCAAAGCAACTGAGCGGTGATTGAGATATAGACTCCTCTGGGAGACAGAGATGGGAGGGAGAGTGCCAATCAAAAGCATGTTGTGAAGGAGAGAGAAATGTGTGAGTGGGGACATCTGGGCTGCTGAGCATGAGTTTAAAGGCAAGATAAGAGGAGGGCATTCCAGGCATGGGAGGAGCAGGAGCAAAGGCCTGGAGGCCAAGCAAGTCAGGGTGATGCTCCGAGAACTGTGGGGGTCTCCTGGGAGGCTGGAGCCCTGGCCATGAGAGTAGGGAGGGTAGGTACGCAAGGTGGTTCACTGGTGGAGTCCCCTGGGGAGTGGAAGCCTCTCTGTGGTTTGGAGGAGGGAAGGTGTATGGGAAATGGCTGGGAGGAAGAGAAACGGCACAGGCCGCAGAGATGCGGGAGAGGAAGAACTGGGTGTGAAGGGACGCACTGTGGGCGGGGCTCCCGGGTTCAGCTGGACCAGTGTTCTTGGGCTCAGGTTCTGGCATCAGACACACCTGGGTTTGAGTCCTGGCTCTGCCCTTACTTGCTATGTGGCCTTGGAAGTTGCTTGCCCTCTCTGAACCTTGGCTTGTCCCTATAGAAACAGCTGCCTTCAGGGGTTGTTGTAGATGGCAGCTGTGAACCCAGGGCCTTTCATTTCTTCCTTGCAAACTAGAAAGTAGGAGCTGTCATTTCCCCCATTTTGCAGAAGGGCAAACTGGTGACTGATCATGGCTAGGATGTAAAGATCCAGATATTTCAGCCCATCTTGGATAATTAAATGAGTCATGTCTGCTCCAGGGGTGGCTGAAGTTCTCTTGGACCAGCATTACCCTTTAGCTTTTCGACCTAGTCCTGTTCCCACCCCCTCTCTCCCCCAGGTGTTGCTGCTGCTGCTGCTCCTGCTGCTAAGTCGCTTCATTCGTGTCCGACTCTGTGCGACCCCACAGATGGCAGCCCACCAGGCTCCCTCGTCCCTGGGATTCTCCAGGCAAGAACACTGGAGTGGGTTGCCATTTCCTTCTCCAGTGCATGAAAGTGAAAAGTGAAAGTGAAGTCGCTCAGTCATGTCTGACTCTTCACGACCCCATGGACTGCAGCCTGCCAGGCTCCTCCGTCCATGGGAGTTTCCAGGCAAGAGCACTGGAGTGGGGTGCCATTGCCTTCTCCGCCCCCAGGTGTTAATCCCTAGTAAATATCCTCCACATCAGGCTCCACCTGGGGGTCTGCTCCTAGACAACCCCATCTGCAACAGGCACATTTACATTCCAGACAGCATGGCTGAGGCCTTGCTGTGCCCACAGACTGCTCTTGTGGGCAGCATGACCCTGGAGGCCAATTCTCAAGCCCTACCTTTCCAAAGGCTCAAGGAGGAGCAAGGAGGAACCCATGAACATGAGGAATCTGTGACCCAGGAGGGGTCCTGTGGAACTGGTGACACTGGGCCCGATAGTGGGCTGAATTGTTGTTGTTTAGCCCTAAGTCATGTTTGACTTTTGAGACCCCATGGACTGTAGCCCACCAGTCTCCTCTGTCCATGGGATTTCCCAGGCAAGAATACTGGAGTGGGTTGCCATTGCCTTCTCCAGGGGACCTTCCTGACACAGGGATCACACCTGTGCCTCCTGCATTGCAGGCAGGTTGTTAACCACTGGATCCACCCGGGACACCCAGTGGGCTGAATGTGTGTGTTAGTTGCTCAGTCGTGTCCAACTGTCTGTGACCCCATGGACTGTAGCCCACCAGGCTCCTCTGTCCATGGAATTCTCCAGGTGAGAATCCTGGAGTGGGTTGGCTTGCCCTTCTCCGGGGGATCTTCCCAGCCCAGGATCTCCAGCATTTCAGGCAGATTCTTTACCATCTGAGCCACCAGAGAAGCAGTGGGCTGAATGATAGCCCCTAAAGATACAGCCTTTGCAGGTCCCAACCCCCAAGACCTGCAAGTCTTGCCTTATTTGAGAGAGGGTGTTTGCAGACATTGAAGTTAAGGATTGGGGGATAAGGAGATTGTCCTGGATTACTCACATGGGCCCTGAATCCAATGATGTGTCCTTGAACGAGTGAGACAAAGAGAGACACACACAGAACGGAAGGTGATTGAAAGATGGAAGTGATGTGGCCACAAGTCGAAGAAGTTGTGGCCACTAGAAGAGGAAAAGAAGGAAGCCCCTCAGAGCCCCCAGAGGGAGTGTAGTCCTTCCTTGATGCTGGACTTCCAGCCTCTGCACTGAAGGGGAATATATTTCTGTGATTTTATGCTTCTCAGCTTATGGTAATTTGGTGCAGCAATAGCCAGAAGGGAGTACAGGCCTTGTATCCAGTTGGAAGCTTGGGGAAACTTTCCAGGAAATCCCTGGAGGTCCCCAAGTTTGGGCTGGGGGTCAGGAGAGAGGAGGCAGGCTCTGCAGAGGGAGTCTTGTCTATCTTGGATTTTGACCTTGAGTAAGAAGTACTCCTCAGGAAGGGAGGGGAGAAGACAAACCAGGGAGAGAAACATGGTTTGCAACAGCCTGCAGAATTGAAATGCAATGCTTTCCAGAAAACTCAATTTGTAAATATCATGGGGGTAGAAAGTTCCTGGAGGAGAGAGGAGAGACACTCAGGAGGCAAGGGCCTAATCGCAGAGGTCACTGGGTGCCCACATGAAGCTCGTGTTTTTTAAATGTTATAATTTAGAACAGTTTTAAACTTCCAGAAAAATTGCTGAGAGTAGCATAGAGAGTTCCCATACACCCAACTTCCCCTATTTCTAACATCTTACCTTAGTATAGTATTTTGTTACAACTAATTATTAAGTATGCGGTTAAGTAAAGTCCATACTTGATTCAGATATCCTTATTTTTTATACCAAATACCCTTCTGCTGTACCAGGATTCCACGTTACATTTAGCTGCACGTCTGCGTAGACTCCTCTTGGCTGTGACAGCTTCTTAGTCTTTCCTTGTTGATGATCTTGGCAGTTTTGAGGAGACCCGATCAGGTATTTTGTAGACTGCCCCTCAACTGGAATCAATCTAATGCTTTTCTTGTGATTAGACTGGGCTTGAGGGTTTGGGGGAGGAAAAGCCCAGGGATAAAGGGCGGCTTTCATGATGTAATAAGAGTACTTGCTGCCAACAGGACTTAACACCGTTGTTGGCTTTGACCCCCTGGCTGAGGCAGTGTTTGTCAGGTTTCTGCAATATAGCTGTGAAGTTACTCTTTTTCCCCCTTTCCATATTGTCCTCTTTAGCAGGAGGTCATTCTGCACAACCCACATTATGAGGTGGGGAATCATGCTCCACCTCCTTGAAGGTGAAGGTTTTGAAATATACATAGTATGTACATATATATATATATTTTTTTCTTTTTCTTTTTCCTTTTGGTCATGTCTTGCAGCATATTCCTTGACTGGGGATCCAACTCATGACCTCTGAATTAGGAACATGAAGTCTTAACCATTGAACCTCCAGGGAAGTCCCAAGGTAAGAGGTTTTAGGCAGAAAATTCACTATCAGATTTTCTTCTTAAAACCCAGTTCTGACAAAGATGTGAGGGAGAAGACACCCTACTGGTGGACATGGAGATCGGAACAGTGTTGTGGAGGGATGGTGTGACACATCTACTTGTTCGATGCACTCGCCCTTTGATCTAGCAAGTCAGCCCTGCGGAGTGCCCCTCCACAGGTGCAGAGATGCCTGGCACTATTGGCAGCCACCAGACATGAAACAACTGAGTGCCCGTTGACTGGGCAATGGATGAGAGAATGAGATTCATCTCACAAAACAGCAGTCATCAAAAATAAACAGGTGGGGACTTCCCTGGGGGTCCAGTGGCTAAGACTCCACGCTCCCAATGCAAGGGGCCTGGGTTCCATCCCTGGTCAGGGAACTAGATCGCACATGCTGTAACTATGAGATTCTGCATGTTGCAACTAAAAACAAAAACAAAAAAACAGATGCCACAATGAAGACAACAAAGACTGAAGATCCTGGGTGCTGCAACTAAGACCTGGTGCAGTCAAACAAACGAGTTAGATCTGCATGTGTGGATGTGTGAACTTTTCCAAGATGAATTATAAGTGAAAAAAGGTACTCGCAGGCTCATATGCATGATAGGATGCCATTTGCATGAGTACAAAGGATGTACATTTATATATGCACATAGAAATGGAAAATGTGAGGCAGGACCCACAAGGCACCATTACGCATGGTGACTCAGGAAGAAGGGGTGTTCTGGGAGCAGAGGAGGAGGGGGACTGTTACTTTTCACTGTACACTTCTCTGACATTTTGCACAATAAGCCAGTAGTGCTTTCTCCATAAAATGTTAAGACTATTTCTTTGGAGATTTGCATTTTAAGGCTGCATTGCTGCTGCTTGGGAAGGGAGAGTTAGGGGAACCAGAGTGGAATGGAGAGAGCAGTTCAGAGATACCAGGGTATTTAGATGACAAGCTGAGGAAGGGCAGGAGAAGATAATTTGGGATTGCTTACGAGGTACAGCTGGGCCTTCCCAGGTGGCTGCTGCTGCTGCTAAGTCGCTTCAGTCGTGTCTGACTCTGTGCGACCCCATAGACAGCAGCCCACCAGGCTCCCCCGTCCCCGGGATTCTCCAGGCAAGAACACTGGAGTGGGTTGCCATTTCCTTCTCCAATGCATAAAAGTGAAAAGTGAAAGTGAAGTCGCTCAGTCGTGTCCGACTCTTAGCGACCCCATGGACTGCAGCCCACCAGGCTCCTCCGTCCATGGGATTTTCCAGGCAATAGTACTGAAGTGGGGTGCCATTGCCTTCTCCTCCCAGGTGGCATTAATGGTAAAAGAAAAATAAAAACCCACCTGTCAATGCAGGAGATGTAAGAGACACAGGTTCCATCCCCAGGTCAGGAAGATCCCCTGGAGGAGGGCATGGCAACCCACTCCAGTGTTCTTGCCTGGAGAATCCCATGGACAGAGGAGCCTGGCGGGCTACAGTCCAGGGGGTCATAGAGAGTCAGACATGACTGAAGCAACTTAGCACGGCACAGCATGAGGTACAGTTGAGAAGACTTGGTGACTTTTTGGTGGAAGGGTGGGAGGGGTGTTTCATGCAGGGTGCTGGCCGGAAACCGATAGTGCCCCCAAAGTGGGTTATGTGTAATAACCAAAGTGTGTAATAAAGGGAGTGCTTCTAAGTCCAGGAAGGGTAAGGGGAGACCAGCCAGGGGTGACTCCACGGTCGGGTTGGGCGCATGTGGGAGGTGGAGGGAGGGCAAGGTCCTGGAACTGGCAGGGCGGCGGCAGGAGAGGGTGCCTGATAGGGAAAGAGGCTCACAGGGGCCAGCCTGCCCCTGACCTGGCCGAGAGGGAGCCTGGGGAGCAAATACCCGACCCTCACTCCTGCCTCCCCCAAGTCCCACTGCAGATGGGGAGGGCACCTCCCGCTGGCTAAACCCACCTGGAAGCAGAGGGCAAGTTCGGAGCAGGGTAGAGAAGGGCGGGAGGGGGCCCAGAGAGAAGAGTGTGGATTCTACACTGACGTCCAGCCACCTGGCTTGGGGGCTTGATGCGTGGATGTGCCCCTTGGAGACATGGATCACAGAAGAAGGAGGAGGTTTTCAGGAGGATGAGTAATTCCACTTATGGCCTATTTCAGTCGGCATTGGCTGTCTGCATAACAAACAGCCCCAAATATGTTGGGGGTTGTGGTGGACTATTGGGTTGGAGCTTAAATCCCGAATGGTCTATCTTCCTGTGATGGTCCCCCTGGCACCTTTTGAAGCCACCCACCTTCCTGTCTACTTGCCTGGAACCCTACCCAGGTAGATAGGCTCCTGCCTGAATGTGGAGGGTGGACTCTGGAGGACCTCTGTTGAGGGACACACACCAAGTGTGTTGGGCTTCTCCCAGTTCTGCAGGATCACCAGGATGGCTGCTGTGTGACCCATGGGATCTGTGTGCCAGACCCTATGGAAGCAGCCTAGGGATCCAGGGTCTCTAGGCTGGGTTAAGCTTGGTGCAGTGAGAGGATGTCACCCAAAGCTTGCTCAGACCAGCCTCGGGTTGGGAGGTCTTGGGACACCAGGTAGGGTGAGATCTTTTTAAAAAGTTTGGTTTTCTGTGGAGGTGTTGGCTGCAGGAGAGGTGGGGGTAGGGGGAGCTACTGAAAAGGCTGGGGAGGGGGTATTATCCCACCAGCCTGTAGGGGACTGGAATCTTCCAGTATGGCAGCCTTGTCCTCATAGGAATGAAGACCCCAGAATGGCTCCAAACAGGGTGTTTGCAGGAAAAATGAGGCTCCCTTGGCACTATCAGCACATTCCACAGGATTCTATAATCGGATTTTCTCCCAGGAGGAATGAAAAGATGAGTGGGGAGAGAAAGTGGGCGAGGAAAAGTCCTCCACTCTGAATGCTCCTATTCCTACCACTCACTGTTCTAAATCTCTCAAGTCTCACCATCTAGTTGTCCTCTCTGTTCATATGGGGAAGCTGAGACCCAGAGGGGTAGAGGGACTTGTCTGGGTCCACAGCATCAGGATAAGTCATGCCCCAATCCTACCCTTCCTCTGTGGGGTGGGTGCTGTTTCCCCATCCCCTTTGGGGATGGTCTCATCCCCACCCCTTACAGGAATGGTACATAATTTGCAGGACCCAGTGCAAAATAAGGGGCTTCCCTGGTGGCTCAAATGGTAAAGAATCTGCCTGCAATGCAGGAGATGCAGGTTTGATCCCTGGGTCAGGAAGATCCCCTGAAGGAGGGCATGGCTACCCACTCCAGTGTTCTTGCTGGAGAATCCCATGGACAGAGGGGACCTGATAGGCTACAGTCCATGTGGTCACAAACTGTCAAACACGACTGAACGACTAAATCAAATCTCTCTGGAAAATCACTGCAAAATAAGTTAGGGCCCCTCATTCAAACATCATTAAGAACTTAAGATAGTGACTCCAGAGCTTGAAACTGCTCTGACTGTAGTCTCCTGCTGGTGGAAGTTCTCAGTAGTGAGTACCTATGAATTTTTTTTTTTTCCTAGAAAAGCATCAATGAACACAATAAAGTCTCTAGATCCACCACCAATTTACCTGAAATACTGGGGACCGGGGAACATGTTGAATAATGTTACTGGTAATCCAATAAAAATCCAGATGGTAAAGAAGAAAAAAGAGGTGAGAACCTTTACGTTAAGAGGCTTACTGGATCTCAGGATCTAACGCACTGTGTGGACCTTATTTGGATCTTCAAACCGTTAACCAAAATTATGAGATAGTTATTAATAGCGTTGGATATTTGACAATATTAAATATTTCTGATGAATATTTTAGGTGTTATAATAATAGTAAATCCAAATAAATAAATATAACACACCCTCTCTAGTTTGCTCAGGCTCCCACAGCTGAGTACTATAGACTGGATTGTTTAAACTGTATTTTCTCACAGTCCTGGAGGCTAGAAGTCCAAGATCAGGGTGCCGATGGGGTAGGTTTTTTGTGAGAACTCTCCTTGGTTTGTAACCGGCCCTTTTCCCTCTGTGTCTTTGTTTCTTCTTCTCTCTCTGTGTGTCTGGGTCTTAATCTCTTCTTACAAGAACACCAGTCATTATGGATTAGAGTCAGTCTAATGACCTCGTTTTAACAGAATTACCTCCTTAAAGACCATATCACCAATACAGTCCATATTCTGAGGTAGTGGGAGTTAGGATTTCAACACGTGAACTTTGAGGAGACATAATTCAGCCCATAATGTTGTGATTATGTGATTAACTATTATTAACGTTATTTTTAAAAAGAATTTGTATAAAAAAGAATGCATATCTTTTAATAGTTTATTCTGAAGTTTAATGCATTCAGTGATATGCTTTCTGGGGTTTGCTTTTAAATAATTGAGTTTGTGGGGGAGGTTGGCAGTAGAGGTGAAAGTGAAACAAACTTGGCCATGAACAGATAACTGTTGAGGTTCAAAGATAGGTACATGGGGCTGAATTATTCTATTCTTTTTACTTGTATATAGACTTGAAATTATCTATAATAAAGCATTTTTTAAAAATATGAATACTAAACTTCAGTGGCTTTCCATCATTTACTGAGTAACTTCAAATCCCTATCCCAGGGTCCGTTCATTCCACCAAAGCTTTCTCCCCATTGTGCTTTTCAGCCTGGAGCTTCCACCAAATTCCCTGTAGCTCCCCGGACATAGCAGAATGGTCCTCATCTCTCCACCTTGGTTCTTCCCTTCACTTCTCATGCCCTTTCCCTGCTTTTCCTAGCCCCTCCTCCAGGAAGTCTTCCCTGATCTCCAGACTGGGAAGGTTCCCTCCTTTGTGATTCCTCACCCCTGCTCCTTAGGGCTGATCCACCTGCGCAGTCACCATCAGTTCCTTTCCTCCCTCTTCTCCTCTGCACTCCCTGCCCCCTTCCGTTCCCCACCCGCATCCACTTGCATGCATGTGCCTCCTCCCACAACATACACATTCACACACACACACATGCAAGCGTGTGAATTGCTTGAGGACTGGGTCACATCTGATCGGGTTTCTGGGTCCTGGTGAGGTGATGAGGTAGCTCAGGAGAGCAGGGATGACTGGGAGATTCTGGCTTTCACGTGGGGGTTGTCATTCTCCTGATATAACAGGAATGTTTAACTGCAGCCCAAGGGCAGCCACTGAGTGCTGGAGGGTATTTTGAGGAGGGAAGAGGCTGTTCCCTGCCTCTGTCCCAGGGACAGCGAGATTTTGGCCTGGCAGCGGGACCTGGTGTCAATGGAACCCTGGTTTTCAGGAGCTGCTTCTCATGGACAAGTGTGGAGAGGTTCCTGAGCTCCTCCTTTGTTTCCGTGGGACCTTCTCCCGGCTCAATTCCCACCTTGTACAAATGAAGAAACTGAGGCTTGGCCAAGAAGTCACCTGCCCACTTTCTAGCTGTTGTGCCCTGGGGCAAGAGCCTTAGCCTCTCTGAGCTTGGATGTCACTCTCAATAGTCAAAATGTGTGACATGTGCTTGCTCACAGACTGTTCCTCTCCCCAAAGAGAACTGAATGACCCACCTTAGATTAATATTTTCGGCCTGCCATTCCCCTCATTAGTTGCATAGCCTGAGGTAAGTCCCTTCCTACTGTCAGCCTCAGTATTCCCATCTACCAAATGGGTGTGCCTTGGGGCCTGCTGGCCAGTCTTCATCTCTGAAACTCTGTCCTGGGGTCTGGGCAGTGTGAGGTGAGAGATGACAGACCCAAGGACTTCTGGGTCCACTCCCACCTGAAGCATTGGACGGGGAGGGAAGGGGTCTGTATTGGAAATGAGATTTCTGCAGACCCTTGGGTCAAGGGTTGGAAGTTAGTTGGCAAGGAAAACTTTATGGAAACAGGCCTGTGATTATCTCCTTGGCCATTCTTGGATGACCTAAGTCTGATCCCATGACTTTCCATAGTTGAGCTGATTCCTGCTCCTCCTCAGAGCCCAGAGTAGAGCCTCCTGTCTGCTCATGGTCTCCTCCAGGGTCTCCAGGCTGCCCCTGGCCAGAGCTCCCCTGGCCAAGATGACCGAGGCAAACTGCAACCTGTGCCCTGCTCACTCAGGGTCCCCTGCTAGGATCTCAGTTCGACCAGACCCTATGTGGAGACCCCAGTCCACCACGTTTGGTCCTCCTCTACCTCTTTGCTCATATGGCTCTGCTCACAAGGTAGCTGACAGCTACTCTTGTCCTTTCTTGAAGAGAGTGGTGTTAAGCTCCCAGAGACATCTCATGTGTCTCTCTTCCACCAACTTCAGGAACCCTCCCCCGACTGCTGTAACCCATTGTGACTACTTCTTCCTCTGAGTTCCCCATGTGTCTCAGTCACTAGACAGGGAGTGCCATGAGGCAGAGAAAGGCCTTAGCTCAGCTCAGGGGCCTAGTTCTCCTGGGAGGCAGTTTGGACCAAAGCTGGGTTTACATTGCACCTCAGCCACTTTAAAGGGTTCTGACCTCTCTAAGCCTTGGTTTCTTATCCATATAGCATGAACAATATCATTCATCTGTTTCAGATTGACTGCCTGGAAGGAGCTGTACTCCTTAAACTCCTTGAACTTGAGCCAGCCCTGATCAGCAAAGATTTGGGCTCTGAGTCGGGAGCCAGGAGCCTGGCCCTGGATCTTAATCTATTAAGATTAAAACTTCCCTGCACAGAGTTTTACATCTGCTCTCCATGAAATCCCTTTATCACCTTAATCTTCCTTAGTCCTCCCAGAAAGGGAGGGACTATCCCAGCCCAAGTGTGGAGCCACAGAGGGAGGGAGGCCTGGTCTTGGGTTCTGAGTGAGCCTGGGTGAGCCTGGAAGGGAGTGCTGTGTCTGGAAGCCAGAGCTGGGGGTGGGGGGAGTGCTTCCAAGCTGTATCCCCAAATATCTTAGCCAGGAGAAATGTACTCATCTTGCAAATCCCCATAAGCCTGGGATATGGAGTAGATCCCCCTCAGGAAGGTCATAGACTAGAGACGATGCCCAATCCCCTATCCCCTGGGAGATACCCAGCAGCCGCAGTCTCAGAGGAGCCCCAGACCTGCTTGGAGCTGAGGAGGGCTGAGACCTACCAATGGTGAATGACAGGAGGGGGTGATTCACCAGACGGAGGGACAGGAGTAACAGCATCAGGCAGCACTGAGCTGGGCTTGGTCAGGGTGGGCTTCCTGCAGTCTGTGCATTTTGTGATATTAGTGTTCACCAATGAACATTGACTAGATCCACTATTTCATTGAAAGTGAAACCTAGTTGCTCAGTTGTGTCCAACTCTTTGTGACCCCATGGACTGCAGCCCACCAGGCTCCTCTGTCCTTGGAATTCTCCAGGCAAGAGTACTGGAGTGGGTTGCCATTTCCTTCTCCAGGGGATCTTCCCAACCCAGAGATCGAACCCAGGTCTCCCACATTGCAGGCAGACTGTTTATCATCTGAGCCACCAGGGAGCCTATCATTCATTAGGGTTTCCAAAATGAAGATATTCTATTATCCCATTATCATCTCTCAGCTAGACTATTTCTGCAAAGAGAAACTTCCCCTTATCAATTACTAGTTTATCTTGTGGAACAGTCAGTGCAGGTGACTAAGCAGGTGTGTGATAGGATCAAATTTGCTTTTCCTGAAAGAAAGTTTGAAAAGGCCAAATAGCACAGAATAAACAAAGGACATTATTAAAGAGCTATTCTTGAAAATCACCGTACTCTAAAGGTTTTACAGGGGCTTCTTCTAAGCCTTTTGTTGTTGTTCAGTCACTCAGTCGTGCCCAACTCTTTGCGACCCCATGGACTGCAGCATGACAGGCTTCCCTGTCCTTCACCATCTCCTGGAGCTTGCTCAAACTCATGTCCTTTGAGTCAGTGATGCCATCCAACCATGTCATCCTCTGTTATCCCCTTCTCTTCCTGTCTTCAATCTTTCCCAGCATCCGGGTCTTTTCCAATGAGTCAGCTCTTTGCATTGCTGCTGCTGCCAAGTCGTGTCCGACTCTGTGTGACCCCATAGACGGCAGCCCACCAGGCTCCCCCATCCCTGGGATTCTCCAGGCAAGAACACTGGAGTGGGTTGCCATTTCCTTCTCCAATGCATGAAAGTGAAAAGTGAAAGGGAAGTCGCCCAGTCATGTCCAACTCTTCACGACCCCATGGACTGCAGCCCATTCGGCTCCTCCATCCATGGGATTTTCTAGGCAAGAGTACTGGAGTGGGGTGCCATTGCCTTCTCTGTCTTTGCATTAGGTGGCCAAAGTATTGGAACTTCAGCCTCAGCATCAGTGCCTCCAATGAATATTCAGAATTGATTTCCTTTAGGGTTGACTAGTTTGAGCTCCTTGCAGTCCAAGGGACTCTCAAGAGTCTTCTCCAACACCACAGTTCAAAAGCATCAGTTCTTCAGTGCTCAGCCTTCTTTATTGTCCAGCTCTCACATCTCTCACATGGCTACTGGAAAAACCATAGCTTTGACTATATGGATCTTTTTCTTGGCAAAGTAATGTCTCTGCTTTTTAATACCCTGTCTGGAGGAAGGAAAGCTTCCCATTATTACCATAAGGACTGTTTAACATGGATAGCCAAGCACAACATAGAAAACAATAAATCAACCTTGCATAAATATTGTGGGAGTGACTATCAAAAAGTAAAATAATAATCATAGGAAACGTGATGGTTAACTTTATGTGTCAACTTGTTTGGGCCACAGGGTGTCTGAATATTTGGTCAAACGTTATTCTGGGTGTTTCCGGATGAAACTAACTTGGGTTGGTGGACTGAACAAAGCAGATTGCCCTCCCTGATGTTGGAAGTGTCATCTAGTCAGTTAAGAGCCTGAGTAGGTAAAATGTGGAGGAAGGGGGAATTCTTTCCCTCTGCCTGACTGTCTTAGAGTTGGGACACTGACCTTATCCACCTGTCAGACTTGGACCAGAACTAGAACTTACAGCATCACCTCTCCTGGCCTTAGATGTTCAGACTCAGACTAGAACTATACCATCATCTCTCCTGGTACACACACACATATGTACGCATATCTCGTTGATCCTGTTTCTCTGGAAAACCCTGACTAATCAGAAATATCACTTAGAATCCAGAAGCACATTAAGAAAATAGCACACGTCTGTAACTAATCTTTACATGGTTCAATTTTTTAAAACCTAGTAAAGTAGATTAATATCATTAATGTAATATTATAGAATGTCATGAATAATAGATCAAAAGAGGAGGAAAATTGTTATTTTCTGTGTAGATTCTGAAAAGGCATTTGATAAAATTCAATGTTAATTTCTGATTTTAGAAAACTTCTTGATAAAATAGAAAAGGATGGATACTTCCTTAATTAATAAGATCATGTGTGCATGTGTGCTATGTCGCTTCCGTCATGTCCAACTATTTGCGACCCTGTGGAGTGTAGCCCCTCAGGCTTCTGGCTGCCATGCCCTCCTCCAGGGGATTTTCCTGACCCAGGGATTGAAATGGTGTCTCTTAAGTCTCCTGCATTGGCAGGTGTGTTCTGTACCACTAGTGCCACCTGGGAAGCCTAGGATCATGTATAACAAGGGAAAATCCATCAGTATGTGTGATGCTTAGCAGTTTAAAGCATCCCACAAAAATTCATGAGCTAGAAAAAGATGTCCCCTCTCACCTATCTTGTTTAACATTACTCTGCAGATATTAACTGTTATAATTTTACAAGAAATGAGGAACATAAATATTGGAAAGAGACAAAAGTATTGTTATTCATATATGGTATTATGTGTTTGAAAAGCAAGATAAAATAGAATACTTATTATAAATAAGATATATTGGTAAGATAACTGGGTGCAAAATTAAAGCATAAAAAAATAATAACTTTCCTATACATGAACAATGAGTTATAAAAGATCCTTAAAGGAAAAATACCATCTATGGAAATAGCAAAAAAGATAAAATACAGAAGATAAAATATCTAGCAACACGTTAAATACGAAAAATTCATGATACACATGAAAAAAATTTTAATGCTATTGGACTTCTAAAACAGGATAGGAATAAATGGAAAGAGATACTTTGTAGGAAGACAGTAAATATAAGTCAGTTTTCCCTATATTATTATATACATTTAGAATGCTTCTAATAAAAATAAAACCACAGTTCCTAGGAGTGTATATTAATTAGTGTAGGATAATTGCTTAAAGGAAAAAACCCTGAGTATATAATGGTTAGAAAATGATGGATACTTATTTCTAGCTTACATAAAGCCCAAAATAGATGTTCCTGATTGGTGGGCATCTACGTGTGTGTCTTTCAATCAGACTTCTTTAATCTTTGGCTCTACTATTTTCAACACATGGTTTCCAAGGCAATTGTGTGCATCTGCCTGAAGCTGGCAGAGGAATATGAATGATTAAGCATGGGAAGTTTTTATGAGCCAGTCAGAGAATTAATACACATCACTTCTACTTGAATTCCATTGGCTAGAACTCTATCACATGATCACATTTAATTACAAGAAGAGCTATGCTATGTAGTCTGAGTGCTCAGAAAATGGAAGTGAGTGTAAAGTACTCCTTGTCAGGGGAAAATTGAGATTCTAAAGTTCATGTGAAAAACATTCATGAGGAACATTACAAACAGCTTTATGCAAAATTTGACAACTTACATGCAATAGATAATATCCCTAAGAACGTGACTCTAGAAAAACTGACAAAAGAAGTAATAGAAAACTTAAGCATCCCCATATCTATTTTAAAAATGGAATTTGTAATAAAAATCCCTCCCACATGGATAACTCCAGGCCCAGACGGGCTTCATTAATAAGTTTTATTGAACATTTAAGGAAGAAATAATACCAATTCTACACAAGTTCTTTCAGGAAATAGGGCTTTTAAAAATCAGCAATGAATATTTAATTTTATTATATATGGAGTAGAAAAACTTCTGCTTCATTGACTATGCTAAAGCCTTTGACTGTGTGGATTACAACAAACTATGGGAAATTCTTAAAGAGGTGGGAGAAATATGTGTGCAGGTCTAGAAGCAACAGTTAGAACTGGACATGGAACAACGGACTGGTTCCAAATTGGGAAAGGAGTGTGACAAGGCTATATATTGTCACCCTACTTATTTAACTTACATGTAGAATACGTCATAGAAAATGCCAGGCTGGATGAATCACAAGCTAGAGTTAAGATTGCTGAGAAAAATATCAATAACCTCAGATATACAGATAAAGCCACCTTAATGGCAGAAAACAAAGAGGAACTAAAGAGCCTCTTGATGCTGGTGAAAGAAAAGAGTGAAAAAACTCAACACTGAAAAAACTAAGATCACAGCATCTGGCCCCATTACTTCATAGCAAATAGATGGGGAAAAATGGAAACAGTGACAGACTTTATTTTCTTGGGCTCCAAAATCAGAGGATAGTGACTGCAGCCATGAGATTAAAAGATGCTTGCCCCTTGGAAGAAAAGCTATGACAAACCTAGAAAGCGTATTAAAGAGCAGAGACAAAGGTCCACTTTGCTGACAAAGGTCCATATAGTCAAAGCTGTGGTTTTTCCAGTAGTCATGTACAGATGTGAGAGTTACCATAAAGGGGACCATAAAGACAGCCAAGCACTGAAGAATTGCTGCTTTCGAACTGTGATGCTGGAGAAGACTCTCGAGAGTCCCTTGGACTGCAAGGAGATCAAACCAGTCAATCCTAAAGGAAATCAATCCTGAATATTCATTGGAATGACTGATGCTGAAGCTGAAGTTCCAATACTTTGGCCCCCTGATGCAAAGAACCAAATCGTTGGAAAAGACCCTGAGGCTGGGAAAGATTGAAGGCAAGAGGAGAAGGGGGCAACAGAGGATGAGATGGTTGGACAGCATCATTGACTCAATGGACATGAGTTTGAGCAATGGACATGAGCAAACTCCAGGAGGTAGTGATGGACAGGGAAGCCTGGCATGTTGCAGTCCATAGGGTCGCAAAGATTCGATATGACTGAGTGACTGAACAACATCTATGGAGAAAATAATATGAGCACTTCCAACTTGATATGATTTCAGTTTTCTTAAATTTACCAAGCTTGCTTTGTGGCTCAGCGTGTGATCTATCCTGGAGAATATTCCATGGGCACTTGAAGAAAATGTATATTCTGCTGCCTGGGATGGTAGGGATGAAGGTTGACTGGAAAGGAGCATGAGGGAATCTCTGGAATGATGGAAATGTTCTGTCTTACCTTGAATGGTAGTTATACATTGTACACAGTCGCCAAAATTTAGTGAACTGAACACATTTAACCTGGGCATTTTATTATACATAAATGCTATCACACAAAAACACAGAAAGAATAGCTGGGAGGATGATAAGAGAAAGAATCCAGGATTAGACATAAACACATATGAGTTTTAAATTGATAAGGTATCGTTTCACGTGAATGAGTAAAAATTGACTAATAAGTGATATTGAGGTAATTTGAAAAAAGTGCGCAGGAATCACATACTACTGTTTACATCAACATTAATTTTGTGTGGATCAAAGATTTAAAAGTAAATGAAACCATGAAAGTATTGAAACAAACATGGATACTTCTTTTGTAGTTCTGAGTTTGGGAAAGGGAAAGATTTTCCCAAATTGATTCAAACTCAGAAGCCACATAAGAAAATATGAATATAACTGCTAAAATTTGATGTGTCCGATTTGAAAAAATACCACAAGTAAAATTTCAGGTTGTGCTAGTGGTAAAGAACCCACCTGCCAATGCTGGAGACATAAGAGATATGGGCTCGATTTTTGGGTCGGGAAGATTTCCTGGAAGAGGGCATGACAATTCACTTCAATACTCTTGCCTTGAGAATTCCATGGACAGAGGAGTTTGGTGGGCTATAGTCCATAGCATCACAAAGAAAAAAGTTGGACATGACTGAAGCGAATTAGCACATACACACACATATATATGAGTACATATATATACATATATGTGAGAGGCCACATGTCAATTTTTTAAAAGATCAATAATATAAAATGGCCACATGACATGAACAAATGGTTCATAGAAAGTGTATACAAATGGTTTCTGAAAGAAGGAAAAATGTCCATGCTCAGTTATAGTAAGAGAAATGCCAACAAAAACTGGATCAAAGTTACCACTTCCCCCAGTAGTTGGCAGAGACCAAAATTTTAGATAATATGCTGTTTTGGTGAGAGTGTAGGGCAGCAAGTTCTCTCATGCATTGTTGACTTGCCGGGGTCCAGCCCCGGCTGATCCAGGGTATTCGAAGCAGGGACGGCGTCAGCGAGGATCAGGATACAATAGCTTCAATTAGATATTAATTAAAGATGTAAAGAGTAATAGAATGAGAATAGCTCAGTAGGAAAAATCAGTGGAGAAAAGAGGCTGAGTAGCTTGGTTTACGCGGGAGACCAATAAAACTTCAAGACAAGAAGCTTGCACCACTTACGTAGGCCGCAGGCGTCCTTCCGTTCTCCCGAAGGAGAGGAGACACTGAGGCCTCCCCGGTCGGATCTTAGAAGCCCAGGCAAAATTAGTAAGCATGGTGGGCTCCACGCTCCAGATGGAGACTCAGCCAGAATGAGAGAAAGAGCGACATGGGGAGACCAGTATTTCGAGAAACTGATCCCAATTCTTTATTTTCCATGGTCTACTTTTATACACTGAGATGTTATGCAAAAGTCATGCAGGGTCAGCAGTCCTGACTCTTATCAAAGTCAGGTGCTTCATACAAATGTATACAGAGGTCTTAGGGGTGTTACATCATTTTCTGGCCAGGGGGCCTGCTGACAATTTACAACCCTCTCCTTGTGACAGCGGTCAGTCAACCAGGACACTCATTTCTCCAGGGGTGATTATTCTTAAAACAGACGCCACCCAAATAAAGTTACATTCCTATAGGGTGAGGGTATAGTGGGTTTTAGTTAAGGAAAGAATTTACTTAGCCTAAGGTCTAACGTGATTTATATCAAAGGTTAATAGTTATTTCTTCTATATATTCATTAACGTGTGTAAGGGCAGGGGATGTGGAGACTTAGCAACAAACATTGGCTCAACAAATGAAAAACCCTTCACCAATACAATTTCTAATCAGCCCATTATACTTATACTAATAGTTTTCTAACTTTTCTAAGGAACCTGTTTTTAGAAGGTTTAAAGCATCTCGTGCCTCTCACGGTTGGGAGGCTGTGAGCAATCACATGTGGCTGGACAAGCCTGTCAGGCAGGCCAGAGAACCTTCAGAGGAGTTTGTAGGTTAAAACACTCTTGTCACGCCCAGGAGTTTTTATTAACTGGAGCTCTAAGTTAACTCCTTCTCCGAAAGAGGTGGTGGAGGACAGCCCCCCGTAAAGTCAGAGGTGTAGGTGAGAGCACAAAGTAGTAAAGTAGGCAGGCTCTGGTTATGGGGGTAGCTGCTCAAGGATTTCCAGGGGGACTCCTGAGGCTCGATCCCGCCTTTGCATATGTCGAGCCTCCTTCCTCATGACCTTTGCCACGGGCCGAGTGCCTCACTCTGGCCCCCAACATTGACTGGAGTAAAAATTCTTACAATTCTTGAGAAGATAATCTAGAGATATCTATCAAATATAAAACTGCATATGCCCTGTGACCCAGGCATTCAACTTCTATGAATTAATTCAACAGATGCACTTCCACATGTTCAGAAAGATGAATGACAAAGATATCCAGGGCAGCCTTGTTTGCAGTGGCAAATAATGGCCATCAAGAGGAGGCTGGTTAAATAAATGACCATGTCTGGATGTAATGGCATTTCATGACACTGCTTGAAGTGGATTAATATGGTCTTTAGAACATAGACTCTAGACCCAGAATGCCTGAGTCCTAATCCCAGCTCTGCCACTACTGGCTGTGGGACTGACTTTGGGCCAGTTACCTAACTTAACCTCTCTGTGCCTCAGTTTTCTAACCTCTAAAATGGGATGAGTATCAGTAATAATAATGTCACCCACCTTAAACTGCTGTGCTGAGGAGTAAATAAGTAAAATTGGTCTTATGGTATTTAGACCAGGGAGTGAAGTGAAGTGAAAGTCGCTCAGTCATGTCTGACTCTTTGCGACCCCAGGGACTACACAGTCCATGGAATTCTCCAGGCCAAAATACTGGAATGGGTAGCCTTTCCCTTCTCCAGGGGATCTTCCCATCCCAGGGATCGAACCCAGGTCTCCCACATTGCAGGCAGATTCTTTACCTGCTGAGCCACCAGGGAAGCCCAGGGAGTGGCACATGGTAAGTCCCACGTATGGATGGACTATATTTATTATAGTCTATCTGAACAACCTGTATTAATATATTAAGTACAAAAAAACAAATGCAGTTCTAGTAATATAAAATCAGGGTGTGGAACGAGTTGAATGTATTTATGCCTGCATATGCATAAAATAGGGCTTCCCTGGTAGCTCAAATGTTAAAGAATCTGCCTGCAATGCAGGAGACCCAAGTTCAATGCCTGGAGCAGGAAGATCCCCTGGAGAAGGGAATGGCAACCTACTCCAGTATTCTTGCCTGGAGAATTCCATGGACAGAGGAGCCTGGCAGGTTACAGTCCATGGGGTCACAAAGAGTCAGAGACTAACACACACATACACACACACACGCACATAAAATATCTCTAGAAGGCACTAGAAACTAGAAATCTCATCTGGGGAGTGATTGGGGTGGAAGACAGTTCTCAATGAATAACTTATATACTTTTAAATATATTTTTTACTGAATATATGTATAATATATTCCAATTTTTTATTTTTTCTTTTCTTTTATTATTATTATTATTATTTTTTACTTTACAATATTGTATTGGTTTTGCCATACATCAACATCCAATTTTTTAAATAAAAGTTCATATTTTGAAAAAAAATCCCTTATATAATGGAACTGTGTCCTTATTGTGGTGGTGGTTACACAAACCTATACATGTGTTTAAAATTCATAGAACTGTACATAAAAGTAAATTTTTCTGTATGGTAATTAAAAAATTGAAAAAAGAGTGTCCTTTTGGCTCCAATGCAAAATACAGAGCAAGCCTGGTCCTCCAGGAGGTCAATGAGGAGCTGATTGCATTTAAAGGGAAAAGAAATTCTTAGAACCTGGGAAAGGAGCACCACGGTGGGGACAGGGAGGAGGGAATTCAGACGTGTAGAGGAAAAAGGCTTGTGCTCCATTCTTTTATGAACCACACCCCAACTTTGTACACTCTGTTTGCCGAGCACTGTGCACTCTCTTCTCACAACAATCCTAGAAGATAATGGTTATTTTCTGTCGTCTCAATTTTCCAGATGAAGTTAAATTGACTTGCCCAAGATATAAGTAGAAGAACCTTTGAACCAGGCCTGACTCCAAAACTGGTTCTTTTTGAAACTGCACTTCTTGGATGGGATTCAGACCCAACCAAAACTTAGACTGGGGCTTGAACCCACAATTCCTTGTGGGTTCTCAAACTCACTTTTAATTGAAACTGCTCACCTGGTGTCAAAACTTATTGAAGCCCAGGTTCTCTTGCCTTGTTGCAGAAAGAATTCCGCGTGAGGCAAAGCAATAGGTAAAGCATGAGTTTATTACCATAGGCTGCTTGTGAGAGATACAAGCAGGCCAGCAAGGGAGCACAGTTCCAACAGCAAAGGGGGTTACATTTTTATAATCAAAGAAAAATGGGGAATGGAGAAGACCACCTTCTTCCTCATGTTTGGGCAGATGTCAAGGCTTATGTCAATTCCTCCTTTAACCCTACATGGTCCAACTGGGACTGTCATGGTGCTTTTTAAATCATATGTATATTAGAAAAAGGATTGTAATACTTACTAAAACATGGTCATTCATCTCAGGTTTTGGTATAATATCCCCTTTTCCCTGTTTTTTTTTTTTGTGTGTGTGGTTTTTTTCTTTTTTTACATATTTATTTATTTGGCTGTGTCAGGCTTTAGTTGCAGCATGCAAGATCTTTGTTGCATCACGTGGGCTCATTCATTTAGATGCACGGATTCTCTAGCTGTGTCACGAGAGCTCCAGAGCGCCCAGGCTCAGTAGCTGCGGTGCTGGGCTTAGTTGTTCCGTGGCATGTGAGATTTTAGTTCCTCAACCAGGGATTGAACCCATATCCCCTGCATTGCAAGGCAGAGTCTTAACTTCTGGATCACCAGAGAAGTCCCTCCCCTAGTTTTTTAAAATCTTTCACCTATATTCCTGTCTTGGTTACATGCAGAAATGCTACTCTTCAAGGACCATTAACTCCCTGACTTCACGTAACAAGATTCTGATCCTGTATCTATTGTCTGTGTTTTAACTACCAGGTTTTGTGGCTTGACTGTGCCTGGCACTTGATGTACCTGGTCTTCCTTCAAGGTGGTGTAGATTGCTGCTAGGTTACTGGATTCTTTTCTTGAGGGGTCATTAGCTTACAACAGTCTCTCAAACTCCCTTAAAATTCCCTTTCTGTCTTTAATTCCCCTAGTGGGATTTCTAAACTCACTATTTAATTATCCTACTCTATCCTTATCATTTTTAGCACAAAAGACTCCCTTTCTCTAGTGAACTAGATCTAGGGAAGTCTGGGAAGGCTTCACAGAAGAGGTGACATTTGAACTGGGGCCTTGAAGTTTATCTAGGGTTCTACCTTGTACAATTCCAAGTGCTGCCATTCACAAGGTAATCTCTGTTACTGGCTCCCCTGCATGTGCAGGGCAACTCTGAAATCTTCACAGAGAAATGGAGAAGGTGCCCTTGTTAGTTTTTGCTGTCTAACAAATGGCTTCCCAAATTCAGCCTCCCAAATTCATGCTCTATTGGTTTCAAACAATAAGCATTTACAGGTCAGCTGGCTAGCTCTTCTGAACTCAGGTGGGCTTATTCCTGCACCTGAATCAGCTGGTGAGTCAACTGTAGGGTGATCAACCGTCCTGGTTTGCCTGGAACTGCCCCAGTTATAGCACTGAAAGACCTACATCCCAGGTGACCCCTCAATCCTGGGCAAACGAAGCAGTGGGTCACCCTAGGTGACTGGGGCTGTCAGGTCTAGGCGGGCCTGGGTGAGGGTGGATGGGGCCTCTCTCTGCAGTTCCTTCATCCTCCAGTGGGCTAGCCCAGGCTGTCCTCATGGCAGCAGTGGCAGGGGTCCAAGAGAGCGAGTGGACATGTGTGTCCTCTTGAGGCCGAGGCTCAGAACCAGCCCGTTGTCGTTCTGCCACATCCTATTGATCAAAGCAAGTCATAAGACCAGGGGTAGAAAAATAACCTCTCCCTTTTTATGGCAGATGAACATTGCAAGGGGCATCGATATGGGAACAAGGTTGGAAAACTGGGGCCCATTTCATAATCAACTCGTCTTGACTGAGGTGAAGCAATAAGCCCAGCTGACCTGTAAATGCTTAGTTTTTTAAAACTACTCTACTGAATTCAGGAGGTTACATAGCAAAATCTAACCTACCTCCTTTCACGAGGTATGTCTGGGGAGTGGCAGGAGTTCAGAGTGGCTGGAGCATAGTGGGCTGTAAGAAGATGGGAGAGTGATAATAATGGCCGAGTCTGCGTGTTTTCTCATTTCCTAGACTGGCAGATGAGTACAATTGGAGACAGACTGTGATTCCTTTATACAGATGAGAAAGACCAGGGCCCAGGTAGGGCAGGCACACACCCAAGGTCACACAGCATGGATAGGGACTGTAGGGCTGTACCTGCTGGGCCAAGAGAGGTTATGGGAGGAGGGGGGCCTTTTGCAATCTCCTACTTAAGACCAAGAAGCCACTTGGGTGTTCATAAAAGAATAGGGATGACTTGATGGAGATGGAGGGTGTTGAAATCACCAAACCTCCCCTGGCACTCACACTTCTGCAGAACTGTGATTATTTATTCTTTGAATTTGAATGATTGGTTCCCCCCCCCCCTCCAAATATTCCCTGAGGCTCACTCTGTATCATTAGTAGCAAATGGATTTGCAGGTGTGTAATTAGGCTGGAAAATTACAGACAGCTGGAAGCCTTGACCATGATTCTCCCACCTCCTGGGGAGGCCCCCGAGCCAGGAAATCAAGCCAGATCCTGGGAAAGGGCCTTCTTGCTAATGAACTGGCCAACCAGGCCCCTGTAAATCCACTGACCCATCACTAACTTACTATGTGACTCTGCTCTCTGGGCCTCAGGCTCTTGGTCTATAATCAGGAGGGGACAAGGGGAGAAGCAGCGTGGTGGGATTTAGATGCCAAGCATGCCTGGCAGTGGCAGGGCCATCCGTGAACTGAGCTGAGGACATTACAGGCCCTCGAGTGGCTGTGAGGAGCCAGGTGGCTGGAGATGGCAGAGGCTTTGTCCTCTCTTGGAAAGGGCAGATGATATTCTTTTTTAACCAACAAGCTTACCGTGTGCCCAACTGCACAAAGTCTACACAGACTCACTTCAGCTTCTCTGCATTCCCAGAGAGGGTGTTTGCTACTCTGATGGACAAACGGACAGGGGACGCAACTGTCCAGTATCACTCGGTAGGTGTGAACCCAGGCAGTTTGGCTCATTCCACAAACCTGCTGAATGTCTGCCGCCACCCTCCCACCTCCATCTGCCCAGCATGGAATCAGGTGCTCCACTGGCCTACAGACACACCCTCTGCCTTGCCCTCGGTTCCACCAACTGTATCACCTGAGCCCCCTCACCTCTGGCTTCCATGCTTCAGTCCATGGCAAGCAACAGCAGGAGCTTGGAGGGTGGAGGTGAGAGAGACTGGGGACTTGTTACCACCCCCTCCCTGCCGGGCCGGGTTGCACCCTCCATTAGTCAGGTGGCACTCTCCCTGGAGCCTCCGCCCTCAGGGGCCTGGGCAGGGCTGTCTGCACAGCTCTGCAGGCACTGACTGCTCCCACTATTGTAGGTTCAGGGTGTTTTATCACCCCCGAATCCATCATTAAACACTTCCATCAGGATTCTGAGAGGGACCCTGGCAGAGACCCCTCTAGAAGGCTGCTCCTGCCCCACAGAGCTCTGTGTTGTATCACCAATAATTCCTCCTCTTCCTTCTCCCTGCCCTGCAAGACCTTATCCTGTGGACACAGTTGATCAGGGTTGGGAGGAAAGCAGGATGATCAAACTGGTTCCCGGCAAAGAAGAGTTTTCCACTCATTGGTCCCTGCAAATCTCCAGAGCCAGTACTTAATATTTCCCTTTAATCAACTCTTTTCTGTCCAAACTTTAAAAAAATTGAATCTGGGTTTTTGAAATAAATTTTTAATTTTAGAACAGTTTTAGATTTACAGGGATATTGTGAAGAATATTATAAGTTCAGAGATCGACTGACTCTCAAACTTATTTTAAAAGGAAATATTTTCATTATTCCTGCAAGTGAAATCAGCATGATTTGCCTCAGGTAGACTTTAATCTTAAAAATGAACACTGAAAACTAAACAATGTTGTTAAATTTTTTAAATTAAAATAAAAAATTAACAGCCCAATAGAAGTATTAATAAATCTGGTTGATTTATATAATGCATTTTGCATGCAGAATTGGCTAGGGTGTGTGTGTGTAGGCAAAAAAGGAGGCAGTATATGCAGCTCTCCCCAGGGCCATCACCAGGCAGTTTTCCATCAAGAGTGCCCTGCCAAGAGTCCTCCAAGGAATGAGCCAGCATAGTACAGCCAGTGTTGATGGAGTGCTGCCTCTGGTGGGGCAGCGTTTTGATATCTTACATCTACTAAGTTGTCAGAGCCTCAGGACCACCTGATGAGGTAGTAGGTACTGTTACCATATCAGTCTTTAGATGGAGACACTGAGGCAGGTCAAGGAACGGGTTCAAGGCTGCAGGACAGAGCCACATGGAGGCGGTCTGGCTACCAAGCCTACACTTGGCTGTGCTCTGTTATTGGGCTTGGCTATGCATTGCTGTTCCCTGTTACCGACAGCAGAGGAAACAGACTCTTTTCTCATCCCGCTGCAGGCTCGCTGGACCAGGACAGCAGCACCAGCCTCATCTCTGTTCTCCTCCTCCTGTCTGTTCTCGGCTCTGCAGCCGAGCGCTCTCAAATCCACCAAGCTCTGTCCTGCCCTCACTCAGCGCCCTCCAGGGATGTCCCCCACTCTTCAGTTTTATTCTCCCCCACACCAACTTTGTACTCTGAAATTCCTCTATAAGAGGTGAAAGACTAGAAAATGAATACCCTATGTACTTTTCCAAGATTTAACGATGGCTAACATTCTCCATCTCGGAGAAGGGAATGGCACCCCACTCCAGTACTCTTGCCTGGAAAATCCCATGGATGGAGGAGCCTGGTGGGCTACAGTCCATGGGGTCACTAGGAGTCGGACACGACTGAGCGACTTCACTTTCACTTTTCACTTTCATGCATTGGAGAAGGAAATGGCAGCCCACTCCAGTGTTCTTGCCTGGAGAATCCCAGGGACGGGGGAGCCTGGTGGGCTGCCGTCTATGGGGTCGTACAGAGTCGGACACGACTGAAGCGACTTAGCAGCAGCAGCAACATTCTCCATCTACCTCTGTGTGTTCTATTTTGAATTGAAACAAAACCTTTCCTCATGTGTCCCTGGCAATAACACCATGCTTGATGTGCTCGTTATTTTTTCTAAATATATTATAAAATAAATATATTACTGTGGAAAAAAAGGTATTTGGCCATGTACCTCCTAAAATCACCCTGTGCCTCCCTTCTGACATGAGTGCCACACACCGGGGAATCTCCATGGGCCCCCACATTGTTTGCAGCAAGGATGCGACCTGGACTCGCTAGCTCCCTCTGGTGGCAGGGCTGGGAGCCGTGTGGGGAGAGTCCCTGGGGTCTGGGTGGGGAAGGCAGGGGCATCTTGGGGGCTTTCCACCTAGCCTGGGAACGGAGGGAAGACAGTACAGACAAGGCTTTGCACTGGCCCGCACTGGCTGTTCCCTATACTCTTCCTGTGTATTTGGAGGCACCTTCCCTCCCTTTAAGTGGGTGACTGCTCAGATGTCTCTCTCAGAGGGGCCTTGCTGACCACTCAGCTACATGGTCGCCACCTCATTCACCTCGCTTAATTTCTCCTCAAACCATGATATTGTTTTCTACACTAGTCTGTCAACTCCACAAGGGCAAGGACACAGCCCTCTTTACTCAGCACTGCACCCCTGTGCCTGGCACAGAGCCTGACCCTAGCATGCAGTGAGTAAACAATTGTTGAATGAGCAGATGAATGAATGAACCAGTGGCCTGGGGTTCAGAGGCTAGGCCTGGTGCTCTCACTAGGACCAACCCAGCCTCTACATGCATGCCCTCTGTGATGGGGATCTCAGTCCCTACATTTCTGAAAGATAACCATATTCAAAGAGTTTCTTTCAAGACTTTGCACACCGGTATGATTTGTTATGTTGTCCCCCAAACTGGGACTTATGTTTCTTTCGAGCAGTAGTGTAACTCCCCTAGGAAACGAGAGGGAGTTTGCCTGCCGGGGACTTGGGGAGGGCAAGACCCCTCTGCTTTCTCCTGACCCCCATTGTACCTATTTCTGAATTAGATCCCAGTTTCACTTCAGCCTCTGGGGCTCCGTGGAGTCTTCATTCTCCACCCCCATTCCCTACTGATGGAGCGATGGGAACATTGTCCTCTCGCCTGGGAGGCCTTGTTGACAAAATCCTGAACTGGATGAGGCAGTGGAAAGGGCTCCAGCTAGGACCCAGCAGGCCTGGGTTCTCTGCCACAGACTCACTGTGGAACTCTGCTGAACCTTACCATCCGTACCTGTAAAATGGACATAGGGAGCTTGTTCTGAACCCAAGGATAAGAAACTATCCCAGGTCAGATTTCCAGTCCCCAGGGTCCTTCTGCAAAGAACTACGAACCACCTCATCGCCAGAGGCCCTGGGCACAGGTTAGCGGTAGAGAAGCACCACAGGGTCCATTTTACCTAAGCACAGGCAGAACTGTAGCAGAAGAACCAGGCGAGGGGCCCCTGCAGCGGCCTCATTCTGAGCTGTCAGTGTGACGCATGAGACAAATTAAGTTCATAAAGAAAGTCAAAGAGGGCTGGCGCATTGTGGCCACAAACTGCGCTTCTTGGCCACCCTGGCCGAGGAGCTGGCAAGGCTGCCCTTTGGAAGGCCCAGCCCAGTATCTGCCATGTGTACCTGCCCTCCCCACAGGGCACACAGAGCCTGAGCACCAGGGCTTTGCTCAGGTCATGCTCCTACCTGACATGCTCTCCCTGACTGGCTCAGCCCCACCGCTCCTGATCCAGAACAGGGTCTAGTGGAAGTTGTGGTGCTCCTAGTCATGAGGTACCTGGGCCAGTAGTCCCAGTTCAAGGCCCAGTTCTGGAGTGAGGGCTGCCCCCTGCCTGGGGCATTGACCCTTTCAGTGGGTTGGGAGTCAACCCCCAGTCTCCAGCAGGAATGCCTCCTATTGGGATTCTCATATTGTGTAGTAACCACCCAGGCTTCCAGGTCAGCACCAGGACTCCATGAAGCTGTACTAGAATGGCTCAAATGCAGCCCTCTAACTCCTAGGCAATGGCACCCCACTCCAGTACTCTTGCCTGGAAAGTCCCATGGACGGAGAAGCCTGGTGGGCTGAAGTCCATGGGGTCGCTAAGAGTCAGACACGATTGAGTGACTTCACTTTCACTTTTCACTTTCATGCACTGGAGAGGGAGGGGGCAACCCACTCCAGTGTTCTTGCCTGGAGAATCCCAGGGATGGCAGAGCCTGGTGGGCTGCCATCTATGGGGTCGTACAGAGTCAGACACGACTGAAGCTACTTAGCAGCATCAGCAGCAACTCCTAGGCACACAGGTTTCTCCCAAGGTGAGAAGGTCCTGGGCTGGGCCCAGCAGGATCATCCTGGTCACCCTGTGTAAAACGCCAGCACCATCCTCACATCAGCACTTCCAGTCCCCTTTCTCTGCTTTGTTCTTTGAGCATGGCCCTTATTGCCCTCTGAGGTACTTTAAATTGGCTGATTTATTTTCTGGCTCTCCTATTAGAAGTAAGCTCTCTGAGGGAGGGCCTTTGTCCTTTCTCTTTGCTTTTATGTCTCTGTGTCTAAGCAGTGCCTGTGTGCAGTGGTCTCAAATGCTAATTAAACAAAGAATGAATAGAAGGAGGGGTGCACAGCACATGCCGAGGCCTGGGGTGTGAAAAGCGTTTGAAAAGGAAGAGGTGGGGAAGGGTTTGGAAAGGAATTCAAGTGCAGAATTCCTGCAGGTGAGGTGGGAAAAGGTAGTAAGGCCTAAACTGAGAAGGATCTTGAATGCTAGACTGAGGTTGGAGGGGACTGAGAGCTTGTTGGGTGTTAAATGGGGGAGCAATAGGATCACACGCGGGCTTAGAAAGACCCTCCGGCTAGGTGAGAGGAAGGATAGTGGGGTAGGGAGGAAGAGCAGAATCAGAGAGAACACTGGGGGACATGAAATTAGGCGAGAGAGGGCGGGCAGCTGGGGGAGGGCTGTGGCGGGACCTGGAGGTTGAGCAGGAGGCCTGGATCGGGCAGGCACTGACTGGCAGGAGGGCGCAGCGGAGGTGAGCATACGCTGTGGCCAGCTCTTCCTGGTCAGCCTCACCCCACACGGCTGCCCCATGAGGGGCAGGGAACCAGGGGACCCAGCCTGGCCCTGCCTCTCTGGACTCCAGGGAGGCACAATGCCTTCCATTAATGGCAGGAGACTGCAGCCAGCATTGCCCACCGAGTGCTGCCGTGTGGCGGGTGGAACTTCCCAGTGAGGGGAGCTCAGCTGATGCCACATGCCTGGCTCCTGAGGCTTCAGGCGTGCAGCGTTGTGGGAAAAGGGACCTGTCACTGACGGAGCACCTACTCTGTGCCAGGCGTGGGACGGATGCTCTATATGCATTTAATCCTTACAAACAGCAAGGCAGGTCTGCACCCCCAGTTTACAGATAGGGAAACTGAGACCCAGAGAAGCTAAGTAACTTGCAGGAGTCACCTGGCAGCAGAGTTCTTTCTACTCTACCATGCTGCCTTCTAAAAGGAAGCCAGACAGAAGGCACACAGAAAAGGAATTTATGATCAACCCAGCAGCCCAGCAATGGAGGGGCTGCTTGGGAGGAATGAATGGCCTGCCCAGGCAATTAGAGACCTAGGGAATGCTTGACAGTGTCTCTGTGGAGGGGAGGAAAGGGTGAGCTATCTTCTGGTTCCCCCTTCCCCAGCCAGGCATCTCACAGGAATGGACAGTCTGAGCTGAGGGGTGGCTTTGTCCGTGCCCCAGGTCCCCACAGATGACCTTCCTGGAAGCAAAGTCCCCTTCCTCAGAATGGACCCGATACTCTGAAAAGGCATGGGGTTGCCACTTTTTCTTGCTCTCTATCACATAGTGGAAACAACACAGGCCCAGAAAGTAAATGGGGCTGGCCCAAGTCATATTTGTGCCACTGGAGGATTGGACCAAATGCATTGTTCAGTGGTCTCCAAGGGCTCTGGCCACTGTCCAGTCAGCTGGGCCCAGCCCTATCTCGGCCACCATGATTGCCCCAGCTATTATACACGTGCCTGTGGCCAGAGTTTCTCAGGGAAACAGGGATCTGGAATTCCTATGACTCCCAGCACTGTCTCCAATACTGGGTTTGGGAACTCTGCACACACCTGCACAGGTGTTCAAGCTGGAAGTGTGGGTGGGGCCATGGCATCTTATTTCTTAACATGACTTGAGGGCTGGGCTGCCTGTCCGTCCCCATTGCCTCAGTCAGTTAGTCAGTTCAGTCACTCAGTTGTGTCCGACTCTTTGCGACCCCATGAATCGCAGCACACCAGGCCTCCCTGTCCATCACCATCTCCCGGAGTTCACTCAGACTCACGTCCATCGAGTCAGTGATGCCATCCAGCCATCTCATCCTCTGTCCTCCCCTTCTCCTCCTGCCCCCAATCCCTCTCAGCATCAGGGTCTTTTCCAATGAGTCAACTCTTCGCATGAGGTGGCCAAAGTACTGCAGTTTCAGCTTTAGCATCATTTCTTCCAAAGAAATCCCAGGGCTGATCTCCTTCAGAATGGACTGGTTGGATCTCCTTGCAGTCCAAGGGACTCTCAAGAGTCTTCTCCAGTACCACAGTTCAAAAGCATCAATTCTTCGGCGCTCAGCTTTCTTCACAGTCCCACTCTCACATCCATACGTGACCACAGGAAAAACCATAGCCTTGACTAAACGGATCTTTGTTGGCAAAGTAATGTCTCTGCTTTTCAATATGCTATCTAGGTTGGTCATAACTTTCCTTCCAAGGAGTAAGCGTCTTTTAATTTCATGGCTGCAGTCACCATCTGCAGTGATTTTGGAGCCCCAAAAAATAAAGTCTGACAATGTTTCCACTGTTTCCCCATCTATTTCCCATGAAGTGATGGGACCAGATGCCATGATTTTTGTTTTCTGAATGTTGAGCTTTAAGCCAACTTTTTCACTCTCCACTTTCACTTTCATCAAGAGGCTTTTTAGTTCCTCTTCACTTTCTGCCATAAGGGTGGTATAATCTGCGTATCTGAGGTTATTGATATTTCTCCCCACAATCTTGATTCCAGCTTGTGCTTCTTCCAGCTCAGCGTTTCTCATGATGTACTCTGCATATAAGTTAAATAAGCAGGGTGATAATATACAGCCTTGACGTACTCCTTTTCCTATTTGGAACCAGTCTGTTGTTCCATGTCCAGTTCTAACTGTTGCTTCCTGACCTGCATACAGATTTCTCAAGAGGCAGGTCAGGTGGTCTGGTATTCCCATCTCTTTCAGAATTTTCCACAGTTTATTGTGATCCACACAGTCAAAGGCTTTGGCATAGTCAATAAAGCAGAAATAGATGTTTTTCTGGAACTCTCTTGCTTTTTCCATGATCCAGTGGATGTTGGAAATTTGATCTCTGGTTCCTCTGCCTTTTCTAAAACCAGCTTGAACATCTGAAGCAGCTTCCCTTTTAGCCTCAGTGGCATCTCTCAGGTGGCCAATCGCTATTGGAGGGCTAATGACCTAAGTCCTCCACAAATTCTACATGTTCCAGACCTGATGAAGGGGATGCAGACTCAAGAGTCCGGGGTCTGAATCCTAGGTTCTCCCCAAAGCTGTGTGACCTTGGGCAGGTTCCCTTGCATCTCTAGGCCTCAATTTCCTGAGGGTTCAAATATTCCTAGGGCAGGACACAGCATGTACTGTAGTTTTTTTTTTTTTTTTTAATCAAATTGGTTGTCAACATTTAAAACACAAGATTAGGAAAGTTCATCCAAAAAAAAAAAAAATCTAGGTTTTCAGGTTTTCTTTAAAAATGAAAAGATCTGGTCTCACTGGGTTCCCATGCCTGCCAGGTAATAGTCCACTAGAGTGAGTCATTCTGCAATCCTTACAGGCCAGGGAACCCTTAGAAGCTGGTGGGTTTTCTACCTTTGAGTCAAGCTGGGAGTCCCCAGCCTCATACCTCAGGATCCTCAGAGCTCCTGGCCCAGCCCTGGTCATTGGATGGGTTAGGGTTGATGAATGAATGAATGAATAAATAAATGAACACAGCAAAAATGATAATAATAATGCTTGCTCCCTGTCCCACAATTTCCCAGAGGAGTACAAGGAGGTACTTGCATTTTATAAATTTTGAAGTTCCAGGAATAACAACAAATGCATGTGTAGCACTCACCAGGTGCCTCTGTGTATGTGTGTGTGTGTGTGCGCGTGTGTGTGCGTGCTCAGTTGCTTAGTCGTGTCTGACTCTTTGTGACCCCACAGACTGTAGCCCATCAGGCTCCTCTGTCTATGGGATTCTCCAGGCAAGAATACTAGAGTGCATTGTCATTTCCTTCTCCAAGGGATCTTCCTGACCCAGAAATCCAACCTGCGTCTTCTACTTGGCAGGTGGATTCTTTACCTCTGAGCCACCTGGGAAGCCCACCAGGTTGCCCTGGCCAAAGTAATTTTCCTCCATTATCTCATTTGCCCCTTGCTATGGTCTATGAGGTGTGACTTCTCCATCCTGGGGAAGACAGGGTAACAGGGAACAGTATGCCGCTCCCAGGGTTGGTGGGAGGATTAACTGAATTAATGAAGCTAAAGTGGCTGGAAAAGAGCCTGGCATACAGCAGGTGCTCAATAAGCACTGGCCATCGACACAAAAGCCAGGCATTTTCACAGCGGTGATCTCACGTTGGTGAACAGATGAGCCCCCTCAAGCTGGAAGGGCTTGGGATTTGCTCAAGATCACAGGGCAAGTGGTGGCTTGGAGAAGATTCTTGGATGGGTAGACACATGACTTCTCGCGGTGGGGCTCAGAACTTCCATGCATCCCTCCGTGTGTTCCTGACAACAGCCCTTATTCACAGCTTAGAGGATGGAAGCTCAGTCTTTCCCCATGTCACACAGCTCAGGGTGGATTCAGAGCCAGGTCTGGGTGAGTTCACAGCCTGAATTCTTGAAATGAAGAAAGTGGGGAGTATTCATTTGGTCATTGTGAGAACATAGAATAAAAAAAAATTAAGTAGTAGTTGAAGTTTCTGTAGCTTTTAATTACCATGCCAGGGCTGTTCTAAGTATTTTTCCCAAGTTAAGTGGTTTCACCCGCCCATCAACAGTACCAGACAGTTCTCCTATTGTCATCTCTCCGTCACAGATCAGGGACCTGAGGCACACCGAAATTAAGTAACACACCCAAGGCCACAAGCTAGTGAGCAGCAGAGCCAGGAGTTGACTCCAAGCCTTCCAGCTCCAGAGTCCTTGCTTTAACCCACTATGCTGTGAACAGAGGGCACCGTGCATAAAGTGTGTGATGAATCCCAAACCCACAGGAGTCCTTCCCATCAGCTCCATCGTCAGTATGTCAGCTGCAGAGTTAGCAATGAAGATGCAGGCCCCTGGGATTCCTGTCCCAGGCTGCTCCCCACCCTCACCACTCCAGCCCCACCCCAGGGTCTAGTCGGGTACACAGGCCATAACCACCAGGACAGAGAATCAGCAGCCTGAGAACAATGCAGGAGCCTGGACATCTATCTCCCTAGAAACCCAAGTCGGCGCCGGCCTAGCTGATGCAGGGAGGGGACCTGTGATTCCTCTTATCCTCCATCCTCTAGGGCTCCCGGCTCTCAGTTCTCTGAGCTTAGACAGAAGATTCTGCAGCAGGCCCCGCGACTGGGAGCCATGACCACACTGCCATCTCCTGTCCTGTATCCCACCCTCCAGCTCCTCTTGAGTGAGGACACTTATGACATTGTTTCACGCTGCCCTTTCTGATTCCTGGGACTTTGCTTGGCTACTCCCTCTGCCTGAGGGCTCTCTCACAACCCTATGAAAAGACCTCCTTTTCCCTGTAAGCAGTGTGTCCCACATTCCTCTGAAATCCTATGGTCTCCATGGCCCCTTTCATGCCTCATCACACACCACTGTGATGGTGTATGTGTCTGTTTCAGTCCCTGACCTGTTCACCTACTAGTTTTACATAAGCACACGATCCCCTCCAAACACACTATGACAGACTCAGAAACATGCAAGCACGTGGAAATACACACTCTCCTCTCATAGGGTGCATCCACACACCCAAAGGCCCATGCATGTACTCTAGACACCCATGTGCAGGCTTACACTCAGGCAAGCAACAAGGCAATATCTGTGACTTTACACCCATATAGGTACACACATACAGAGGCACAAACTCACTCACAGTACACAATCCAAGCACACAGGGCCAAGCTACCCACAGAGAATCACACACTGCAGAAATGGCTTTTACACTCCTGAGCACAGACATGAAGTTTCAATCATGCAGAAACATGCAACACCACCCACATATGGAAATGCCGAACTGCATCCATACTGGAGTCACTCCCCACGTGGGCTGGCTGGCTCCGACCTGAGGCTTGGAGGATGTCTCCTCAGAGACAACCCGGAGCCCGGGTAGCAGGGCCTGGGAAACCAGGCCACCACCTCCTGCTGGAGCTCACGCCTGGAGGGGAAGATAGTGACATGTCTATTGGGCTCCTGGGTTGAGGGTCCCATGTGAGAGGGTGTTCTTGGGCTGATTCCTGGCTCCTGTTTCCTTTTTGTCACTGTGCTTTCAGACCAGCAAGCCCCTGCCCTCTAGCTAGGCCCCAAGCTGTTCCTCCAGGTGCCCCTAGTAGCCTTGTTCTTAAATAAAAAGAACCAGGATTTATCAGCATTTGCTTACCACAGGGCGGAACTGGGAGAACACCGCCCCAGTGGCCTCACGGGGATCACACTGGTCCCGGCTCTCACAGCACTGACACCAGTGGGAGGGATTCTTCGGATACCTGACGTATAGGATTATTCTGCCCATTTTAAATAAATGCAGAAATGGCAGCTCAGAGAGGTGAAGGAACTTCCCCAAAGTAACACAGCCAGGGAGTGGTGGGGCAGAAAAATACCAGCCTTCCCAAAGGGAGCTCCTGGTCCCTGGGCTCCCAGGACAGCCCTGGGTCACCCTCACCTACTCTCAAGGGAAGAAGCAGGAGTTAGGAGACCCCAGGCCAGGGTGGAGTCTTTTTTGGGGGTCTGGGGAGGCGGTGAGATTGATTTTGCTGGGATGCAGCCTGGCCTTTCTGCCTCTGGGAGGTCAACTCCTTGACATATCAGGAGAGGGGCTCCAGGCCTATACTCCCAGCCCCATTTCTGGGTCTGAACAAACTGTCACCCAGTTACCAGGTGGAGCCAGCATCTATCCAGGTTCCTGTGGGAACATGAAGCCCCTCATCCCTGAAGGGATTGAGTATCTCAGGCTATTGTGGGCACAGCAAGGGAACAGCTGGAGCTGGTGCCAAGGGTTTCAGAGATTACTCCAGGAACTGCTTAGAGCTAAGAGACCTTCATGGGGCTTCCCTGGTGGCTCAGATGGTAGAGTCTGCCTGCAGTGCAGGAGACCTGGGTTTGATCCCCAGTTTGGGAAGATCCCCTGGAGGAGGGCATGGCAACCTACTCCAGTATTCTTGCCTGGAGAATCCCATGGACAGAAGAACCTTGCCAGCTACAGTCCATGGGGTCGCAAAGAGTTGGACATGACTGAGTGACTAATACACACACACACACTTACACACACACACACGAGGTCACCATGCCAGCTGATTGCCTATAAGAATTAGGCAAGACAGCCAGGAGCAGACAGAAATCACGTTTAGTGGAAGCATGAAACTGCTCCTGGCCTGAGCCTCCTCAGCTGCTGGACTCCAGTGGAGATTTTCAGACTATGTTCCCCACTTGGCGAAGGGGCCTAGGTGGAGTGCTGCCAGCTTTGAGGTTCTAGGATTCCTCACCACCCTTCAGCAGAAGCACTCAGTGTGACTGCAGGCTCACCAGTCTTATTTTTTCTTTCTGGATCCACAGGAAGACTGCATTTCTCACCTAACTTGCCAAGGTGACAAAGGCCGGTAACTGGGTTCTTTGGAAGGAGTGTGAGCAGAAGCAAGGTACAGGCCCAGCTTTAAATCCCCAGCGTGACACTGCTGGCTCTTTTCTTTCTTTCCCATAGTGACAATGCATTGAAATGACATGGTCTATAGGGTATGGCTTCCCTGGTGGCTCAGATGGTAAAGCGACTGCCTGCAATGCGGGAGACCTAGGTTCGATCCCTGGGTTGGGAAGATCCCCTGGAGAAGGAAACGGCAACCCACTCCAGTACCCTTTCCTGGAGAATCCCGTGGACGGAGGAGCCTGGTAGGCTATAGTCCATGGGGTCGCAAAGAGTCGGACACAACTGAGCGACTTCACTTACTTACACTTACTTATAGGGGTATATTGTAAGATGGAAACAGGGCTTCCTGGGTGGCGCTAGTGGTAAAGAACCCACCTGCCAATGCAGGAGACTTAAGAGGCATGGGTTCGACCCTTGGGTCAAGAAGATCCCCTGGAGGAGGGCATGGCAACCCACTCCAGTATTCTTGCCTGGAGAATCCGATGGACAGAGGAGCCTGGCGGGCTACAGTCCATGGGGTTGCAAAGAGTTAGACACGAATGAAGCAACTTAGCACATATGCAAGATGGAAGCAACTTCGACCCCTGAGTCATCAGGCGGAGGAGAGATGCTCAGGAGAGCCACTAACCCACATTATATTTGTGTGAGTAATAAACTTTTATTGTGTTACCCCCACTGAGACTTCAGAGTTTATCTGTCACCTCAGCAGAGCCTGGACTCGCATGGCTAATATATTCCTCTTGGATGAATTTTTTATCTTGAGTTTGCACATATATTTTTATTGAGGAAAGAACTCTGTGACTAAAATCCCACTTCCAAGATGCCCCTCTTAGGGTCTCCCAGCTCTGATGTCCTGAGATTCTGCATTTAGACAGCTGTAGGCTGTGGCTTGAACGTGGTCATATACCCTGACTGTGTGACCTTGAGCAGGCTTCACACTTTTCTGAGCCTCAGTATCTTCACCTATAAAGTAGAGGCCAAGCTGCTTCACCTACAGGTCTGCTGTGAGGATCCATGAGGAACTGTAAAGCAGGAGAGATTTGCTTCAGGGAAGGCACTGACTCAATAAATGTTTTTGTCATTATGATCATTCCACCTTCCGCACCCAACACAGCCAAGGTCAGGGAAAAGAGACTTCAAGAGGCATGAGGCTTCATTCATTCAGGTAGGGGACAGGTCCAGCCCTGTGTGGGGTCCTGGGCCACAGTCAAGGCTCTGCAGAGACATCGTCTCTCTCTTCAGCTGTATCTCCCCTGTCTTGGAGGAAGGGATGGTGTCTACCCTAACCACAATGATGGCTCATGAAGAGATTCCTGGCCCTTAATGATTCAATGAAGCCTCACTGGGGTAGGGGCTTTCCTCAGATTCCTTTCACAGAGTAGGAAACTGGAGGCACAGAGAGACTGAGCCACCCGCCAAGGGTACACAGGTAGGATGCTGGTAGGTTACACAGGAAGGACGCAGGCGATGCTGGAATTTGAACCCAGGAAGTCCTACCTGGGAAGCCCCCCAAATCAGAGTGCCTGAACAGGGACAGGAACTCTGGACCCGCAGATTAAAAGTCTGATGCTTTACTGACTGAGTTATCCAGTCGGGAAGTGGGAAGTGTCCGACTCTTTGTGACCCCATGTACTGAGGTGGATGCAGGATGGAGGAGTAGAGGCTGCCGGGGTGGGTTTCCAAGACTAAGCAGAATAGTATCACTTCTCTGTTGCTTGGTCCCCTTCTATCTCTCTGACTTTCTCCCCCTAATTTCCTTCTTAACCTCATTTGATAGCTCTCTTCCAGACTTCTCAGTTTTCTTTGCCTCACTTTAATTCTGCTGCCCTTGGGATGCAGTTCGAGATCTGAGGCTCTGCATTCAGGGCCCCCAGGAGGTGCCCTTTCCAGCCCTGCTTCCCGCCGCTGCACTGCCCCGTTGTCCTGTGCCCTCTGCTCTACTTAGAGTGAAGGATGTGAATTGCCTTCCCCGAGCCCAGCCCGCTCATTCCCACAGCATGGCTCTCTGCATTCTTTCTGTCTGCTTGGAGCTCTCTCCCCACCTTTCCCGTGAGCTCGATCAGCTCCAGGCAGCCATCCCAGGGTCTCCAGGTTGGCCCACGTTTCTTGCAGTGCCATATGTAGCCCGGAGCCGTGTCTCTCCTCTGGTCCCCTGGGTTATCACATCTCCATCTCCATCTGAACCTTGACAGGTCTTCTAGGGCAGGGCCTGGAATGGAAGCCCAGTGTTGCCCAGCACAGGGCCTAGCACCAAGGGGATGTCAGTGACCCTTGATTGCAGGCGAGGTTTCAGGGACACTGGAGGATGGTCCTACACAGAGTCACAAGTGGATGGGAGTTGGGGAGTGGGACCCTGGGTGGGGTGGGGTATAAGGACTCAGGCACTGGGGAATCCAAATGGCTGCAGGGGTCATCTGAGACCCTGAGGACAGATACCCAGGCTGGTTCAGAAGGATACCAGGGCCAAACCACAAAAAACCCCTTAGATCGTGGCCAGGCTGTGGCCCTGGCATTAAACATTACATATATGATATAATAAAAGTTATATACAAGAGAGATGCATGTTGTACTTTATAAGAAACAAATAGAGTAGTCATATACATTATTATCCAAACCAGAACTTTCTGAGAAAGAAAGGAATTGCAGTGAAAAAGTATATGAGACAACAGGTATAAACCCGGACTATCCTGGAAACACCGGATGTATGGCAACCCTGGGAATAAGGGATCATAATGAACACCTTTGAACCCAACTTAAACGTGAGAACATGATTAACACTGTGGGCCTCTTCCTTATCCCATTTCCAATCTGCCTTCCTTATAGAAGTAACCATTATCTCGGATTTTGTTGAGTCATTTCCTCAGTAAAGCTTGTATCACATATGTATGAAAACCTAAACAATACAGTTTGTTTTTGCCTGTTTTGAGCCCTCTAAATGTTGGATTGTGTTGTCTGAAGTCTTCTGAATACGCTGTTCTCCCTCAGCTTATGTTTCTAAGCTTCCATTATGCTCCTAAGATTCCCTTCTATAGCTGACTGCAGTTGTTATCTGCTTCATTTCCACTGCCATACAGGATTTCATTATATGCAGATGACATAATTTATTAATTCATTTTTCTTCTAAGGACATTAGCTTGGTTTCCAGGTTTTTGCCATTGTAAATGGCATCACTGTGAACATTTTTGTATGGGTCTCTTGATGCTTGTCTGCATGCCTATCTCTAGTGTTTTCCCTTAGTAATGAAATCACAAGTTCCAAAGCAGCTGCAGCAATTTTCACTGTACTACGTGGGTAGGAGAATTCTTGTTGCTTCACATTCTCACCAGTACTTGTCACTGTCCAATTCCTTTTCTGTAGAAAATCTCATTGTGGTCTTAACTTACTTTTTCCTGATTTCTGTAAGGTTCAGCATTTTTTCTTCAGGTTTATTTTTCATTCATATTTCCTCTAGAATGCTTGTCCATAGCTTTTGCTATTTTAAAAATATATGTTTTGTTTATTTATTTGGCTGTGCCGGGTTTTGGCTGTGGCACAAGGGATCTCCCGTCTTTAGTCGTGGCATGCAGACTCTAGCTGCAGAACGCAGGATACCTGGCCAGGGATCCAACGTGGGGGCCCTGCAGTGGGGGCACAGAGTCTTAGCCACTGGACCACCAGGGAAGTCCCTTTTGCCATTTTTTAATTGAGCTGTTTGTCTTCTTCCCATTGGTTTGTAAGAGTTCTTTATGTATTCTGGGTAGAATGCCTTGTTCATTATTTGAGCTATAACGTATTTTCCCATTTTGTGGCTAGTCTTTTAAACGATGAGAGAAAAGTTAACTTGGAGGAAGCAGAGACTTCTGCAGGGTGATAAATACTTTAACAGAAGCAACAACAAAATGTTATGTACATCTTTAAAGAAATAAGAGAAAATATTGCATTATGAAAAAAGAACAAGGTACTATAAAAAAGGAATAGTCAGTGAAAAAACGAGGAGCTCTTGGAAATACGATCAGAGGAAAAATAAAAACAAAAACCTCTGTAGAAGGTTGAAAAAATTTTCCAGATAGAGAACAAAAAGAGGTGAAATATATATATATATATATATATATATATATATATATGAAACATAGAACGCTAGTTCAGAAGGGCCAATGTTGGAATAATTAAGGAGATCCAGAAAGTAAAAAACACAGAAAGTGAACATGAGGAAATTGTTATTTTATAGAGATCACTCTAGGAAACTTTCTCCAACCTGAAGATGAATTTCCAGGATGAGAGGACCCAGCATGGGTCCAACACACTGAATGGAAACAGATTTACTCAAAGACACTCTGAGGACACAGATGTTTAAATGCTTCTAGAGAGAAAGAAGGCAATGGCAACCCACTCCAGTGTTCTTTCCTGGAGAATCCCAGGGACGGGGAGACTGCTGGGCTGCCGTCTATGGGGTCGCAAACAGTCAGATATGACTGAAGCGACTTAGCAGCAGTAGCAGCAGCAGAGAGAAAGAACAGGGTCCTATAAACAGGAAACCAAATGGCATTGGACTTTTCAATAGCAACTATCAATAGAAGACGTGGGATGTACTCCCCTGGTGGTCCAGTGGCTAAGACTCCATGCTTCCAATGCAGGGAATCCAGGTTCGATCCCTGGTCAGGGAACTAGATCCCACATGCCACAACGAAATATCTTGCATGCTGCAACTAAGACCTGGTACAGCCAAATAAATAAATAAATCAGTTTAGTTCAGTTCAGTTGCTCAGTCATGTCCAACTCTTTGCAACCCCATGGACTGCAGCACGCCAGGGTTCCCTGTCCATCACCAACTCCTGGAGCCTACTCAAACTCATGTCCATTGAGTCGATGATGCCGTTCAACCATCTCATCCTCTGTCATCCCCTTCTCCTCCTGCCTTCAATCTTTCCCAGCATCAGGGTCTTTTCAAATGAGTCAGTTCTTCACATCAGGTGGCCAAAGTATTGGAGTTTCAGCTTCAGCATCAGTCCTTCCAATGAATATTCAGGACTGATATCCTTTAGGATGGACTGGTTGGATCTCTTTGCAGTCCAAGGGACTCTCAAGAGTCTTCTCCAACACCACAGTTCAAAAGCTTCAATTCTTTGACTCTCAGCTTTCTTTATAGTCCAACTCTCACATCCATACATGACTACTGGAAAAAGGATAGCTTTGACTAGACGGACCTTTGTTGACAAAGTAATGTCTCTGCTTTTTAATATGCTGTGTAGGTTGGTCATAACTTTTCTTCCAAGGAGCAAGTGTCTTTTAATTTCATAGCTGCAGTCACCGTCTGCAGTGATTTTGGAGCCCAAGAAAATAAAGTCTGTCACTGTTTCCATTGTTTCCCCATCTATTTGCCATGAAGTGATGGGACTGGATGCCATGATCTTAGTTATCTGAATGTTGAGTTTTAAGCCAACTTTTTCACTCTCTTCTTCCACTTTTATCAAGAGGCTCTTTAGTTCCTCTTCTCTTTCTGCCATAAGTGTGGTGTCATCTGCATATCTGAGGTTATTGATATTTCTCCCAGCAACCTTGATTCTAGCTTGTGCTTCATCCAGCATGACATTTCGCATAATGTACTCTGCATATAAGTTAAATAAGCAGGGTGACAAAATACAGCCTTTCCCGATAAAGAGAAGACAATGGAACAAGACGTCAAGATTCAGAAAGAAAATTATTTCCAATTTAGAACTCTATATCTTATCAAACTACCAATTAAATGAGGGGCACTTTTAAGCAAGCTCTCAAAAAGTTTACCTCAAATACCTCCTCTTAGAAAGCTATGAACATAAGTTTTCTATGTCTGTGAATCTATTTGTTCTATAAATAAGTTCACTTGTATAATATTTTAGATTCCATATATAAGTGATATTATATGACATTTGTCTTCCTCTGTCTGACTTACTTCACTTAATATGATAATCTCTAGGTCCATCCATGTTGCTGCAAACGGTATTATTTCATTGTTTTTAAAGGCTAATATTCCATTATATATAGTCTTCTTAAACCAGGTGTCTATTGATGGGTACTTGGGTTGTTTTCATGATCTGAGATTACCAAAGGGGAAGGGGAGACAGGTGGGATAAATTAGGCATATGATATTAACAGATATAAACTATTATACATAAAATAGATAAGCAACAAGGATTTACTGTATAACACAGGGAAGTATATTCAGTATTTTATAGTAACCTGTAATGGAAAATAATCTGAAGAAAATATGTATATACATATATATACACACACACACATATATATGAGTCACTTTGCTGAATATCTGAAACTAACACAATATTGTAAATCAACTATATTTCAATAATAAAAAAAGAAAGCTATGAGCAGATGTTCCCCCAAATAAGATAGTGAATATTGAAAAAGGAAGACATGGGATGTAGGAAGCAAGAGATTCAACACAGGAGACATGTGCAGAGAAATCTCCAGATGATGGGGAAGGGAAAACCCACAATGAGATCTGAGCAGCTGACCTTGCCGTCAACTCGTCAGAATTTTGCAGGGACTTCCCAGACAAGTAAATGGGTAAAAGGCTATTATGGGTGATTGCATTAAGAGAAGTCTACACAAATGATGGAGAGTTTGGGAATAATGAGTGAATACTTAGAAATGAAGCAAAAAACAAAGTGACAAATAAATAAATGTCCATTACCAATTCCAGGAAAAACATAATAATTCAGGAAAAAATACTAATCATGGCACACTGTGAATAGCATTTATTTTATTATGATCACATAAAAATCCTTTCAATATAAGACACTAAAGCACAGGCAACAAAAGAAAAAATACATGAGTTAGACTACATAAAAATAAAAAATGTATCAAAAGACAACTACACAGCAGGAGAAAATATTTGTAGATCATGTATCCAATAAGGAATTAAGATCCAGAATATATAAAGAACTCCTACAACCCAACAACAACAACAAAACAGATCAATTAATTTTAAAATGGGCAAAGGACTAGAATAGACATGTCTCCTAAGAAAATGCACAAATAGCCAGGAAGCACATAAAATGACTCACAATATCACCATTCAGATCAGATCAGATCAGTCTCTCTGTCGTGTCTGACTCTTTGCGACCCCATGAATCCCAGCATGCCAGGCCTCCCTATCCATCACCAACTCCCGGAGTTCACTCAGACTCACGTCCATTGAGTCAGTGATGCCATCCAGCCATCTCATCCTCTGTCCTCCCCTTCTCCTCCTGCCCCGAATCGCTCCCAGCATCAGAGTCTTTTCCAATGAGTCAACTCTTCGCATGAGGTGGCCAAAGTACTGGAGTTTCAGCTTTAGCATCATTTCTTCCAAAGAAATCCCAGGGCTGATCTCCTTTAGAATGGACTGGCTGGATCTCCTTGCAGTCCAAGGGACTCTCAAGAGTCTTCTCCAACACCACAGCTCAAAAGCATCAATTCTTCGGCGCTCAGCCTTCTTCATAGTCCAACTCTCACATCCATACATGACCACTGGAAAAACCATAGCCTTGACTAGACAGACATTTGTTGGCAAAGTAATGTCTCTGCTTTTGAATATGCTATCTAGGTTGGTCATAACTTTCCTTCCAAGGAGTAAGCATCTTTTAATTTCATGGCTGCAGTCACCATCTGCAGTGATTTTGGAGCCCAGAAAAATAAAGTCTGACACTGTTTCCACTGTTTCCCCATCTATTTCCCATGAAGTGGTGGGACTGGATGCCATGATCTTCGTTTTCTGAATGTTGAGCTTTAAGCCAACTTTTTCACTCTCTACTTGCATCAAGAGGCTTTTTAGTTTCTCTTCACTTTCTGACATAAGGGTGGGGTCATCTGCATATCTGAGGTTATTGATATTTCTCCTGGCAATCTTGATTCCAGCTTATGCTTCTTTCAGCCCAGCGTTTCTCATGATGTCCTCTGCATATAAGTTAAATAAACAGGGTGACAATATACAGCCTTTACGATCTCCTTCTCCTATTTGGAACCAGTCTGTTGTTCCATGTCCAGTTCTAACTGTTGCTTCCTGACCTGCATACAGATTTCTCAAGAGGAAGGTCAGGTGGTCTGGTATTCCCATCTCTTTCAGAATTTTCCACAGTTTATTGTGATCCACACAGTCAAAGGCTTTGGCATAGTCAATAAAGCAGAAATAGATGTTTTTCTGGAACTGTCTTGCTTTTTCCACGATCCAGCGGATGTTGGCAATTTGATCTCTGGTTCCTCTGCCTTTTCTAAAACCAGCTTGAACATCAGGAAGTTCATGGTTCACATATTGCTGAAGCCTGGCTTGGAGAATTTTGAGCATTACTTTACTAGCGTGTGAGATGAGTGCAATTGTGCGGTAGTTTGAGCATTCCTTGGCATTGCCTTTCTTTGGGATTGGAATGAAAACTGACCTTTTCCAGTCCTGTGGCCACTGCTGAGTTTTCCAAATTTGCTGGCATCTTGAGTGCAGCACTTTCACAGCATCATCTTTCAGGATTTGAAATAGCTCAACTGGAATTCCATCACCTCCACTAGCTTTGTTCGTAGTGATGCTTTCTAAGGCCCTCTTGACTTCACATTCCAGGATGTCTGGCTCTAGGTCAGTGATCACACCATCGTGATTATCTGGGTCATGAAGATCTTTTTTGTACAGTTCTTCTGTGTATTCTTGCCATCTCTTCTTAATATCTTCTGCTTCTGTTAGGTCCATACCATTTCTGTCCTTTATTGTGCTCATCTTTGCATGAAATGTTCCTTTGGTATCTCTGATTTTCTTGAAGAGATCCCTAGTCTTTCCCATTCTGTTGTTTTCCTCTATTTCTTTGCATTGATCGCTGAAGAAGGCTTTCTTATCTCTTCTTGCTATTCTTTGGAACTCTGCATTCAGATGTTTATATCTTTCCTTTTCTCCTTTGCTTTTCGCTTCTCTTCTCTTCACAGCTATTTGTAAGGCCTCCCCAGACAGCCATTTTGCTTTTTGGCATTTCTTTTCTATGGGAATGGTCTTGATCCCTGTCTCCTGTACAATGTCATGAACCTCATTCCATAGTTCATCAGGCACTCTATCTATCAGATCTAGGCCCTTAAATCTATTTCTCACTTCCACTGTATAATCATAAGGGATTTGATTTAGGTCATACCTGAATGGTGTAGTGGTTTTCCCTACTTTCTTCAATTTAAGTCTGAATTTGGCAACAAGGAGTTCATGATCTGAGCCACAGTCAGCTCCTGGTCTTGTTTTTGTTGATGTATAGAGCTTCTCCATCTTTGGCTGCAAAGAATATAATCAATCTGATTTCGGTGTTGACCATCTGGTGATGTCCATATATAGAGTCTTCTCTTGTGTTGTTGGAAGAGGGTGTTATGACCAGTGCATTTTCTTGGCAAAACTCTATCAGTCTTTGCCCTGCTTCATTCTGTATTCCAAGGCCAAATTTGCCTATTACTCCAGGTGTTTCTTGACTTCCTACTTTTGCATTCCAGTCCCCTATGATGAAAAGGACATCTTTTTTGGGTGTTAGTTCTAAAAGGTCTTCTAGGTCTTCACAGAACCGTTCAACTTCAGCTTCTTCAGCGTTACTGGTTGGGGCATATCACCATTAAGGAAATGCAAATCAAAACAACAATGAGATACCTGTTATAGCTGTTATACCTGTCTATAGCTACTGTAAAAAACAAAACAAACAGAAAATAACAAATGTTGTAAAGGGTATGATCCTTTGTGAACCATTGGTGGAATGTAAAACAGTGCAACCACTATGAAAAATGGTACAGCAGTTTCTCAAAAAATAAAAATGGGATTACCATATGACCCAGCAGTTTCGTTTTTGGTATATACCCCAAAGAATTGAAAACAGAGATTTGAAGTGATATTTGTACACCCATGTTCATAGAAGCATTATTCACAAAAGCCAAGAGGTGGAAGCAACCCCATGTGACCATTGTCAGATGAATGGATAAGCAAAATATGGAATATACACACAATGGAATATCATTCATCCTTATTAGTTCAATTCAGTTCAGTTGCTCAGTCATGTCCAACTTTGTTACCTGATGGACTGCAGCACACCAGGCTTCTCTGTCCATCACCAACTTCCAGAGCTTGCTCAAACTCATGTCCATTGAGTTGATGATGCCATCCAACCATCTTATCCTCTGTCGTCCCCTTCTCCTCCTGCCTTCAATCTTTCCCAGCATCAGGGTCTTTCCCAAAGAGTCAGTTCTTTGCATCAGGTGGCCAAAGTGGTGGAGCTTCACCTTCAGCATCAGTCCTTCCAATGAATACTCAAGACTGATTTCTTTTAGGATTGACTGGTTGGATCTCTTTGCAGTCCAAGGGACTCTCAAGAGTCTTCTCCAACACCACAGTTCAAAAAGCATCAATTCTGTGGCGCTCAACTTTCTTTATGGTCCAACTTTCACATCAGTACCTGTCTTACTGGAAAAACCATAGCTTTGACTAGATGAATCTTTGTCAGTAAAGTGGCATCTCTGCTTTTTAATATGCTGTTTAGATTTGTCATAGCTTTTCTTCCAAGGAGCAAATGTCTTTTAATTTCATGGCTGCAGTCACCATCTGCAGTGATTTTGGAGCCCAAGAAAATAAAGTCTCTCACTGTTTCCATTGTTTCTCCATCTATGTGCTATGAATTGATGGGACCAGATGCCATAATCTCAGTTTTTTGAATGTTGAGTTTTAAGCCAGCTTTTTCACTTTCCTCTTTCACTTTCATTAAGAGGTTCTTTAGTTCCTTTTCACTTTCTGCCCTGAGGGTGGTGTCATCTGCATATCTGAAGTTGTTCATATTTCTCCTGGCAATCTCGATTCTAGCTTGTGCTTCATCCACCCAAGCATTTTGAATGATGTACTCTGCATATAAGTTAAATAAGCAAAGTGACAATATCCAGCTTTGATGTATTCCTTTCCCAACTTGGAACCAGTCTGTTGTTCCATGTCCAGTTCTAACTGTTGCTCTTTGACCTGCATACAGATTTCTCAAGAGGCAGGTAAAGTGATCTGGTATTCCCATCTCTCTTTATTTTTTAATTTTTTTTATTTTTAAACTTTACAAATTGTATTAGTTTTGCCAAATATCAAAATGAATCCGCCACAGGTATACATGTGTTCCCCATCCTGAACCCTCCTCCTTCCTCCCTCCCTATACCATCCCTCTGGGTCGTCCCAGTGCACCAGTCCCAAGCATCCAGTATCGTGCATCGAACCTGGACTGGCAACTCGTTTCATACATAATATTATACATGTTTCAATGCCATTCTCCCAAATCTTCCCACCCTCTCCCTTTGCAACAGAGTCCATAAGACTGTTCTATACATCAGTGTCTCTTTTGCTGTCTCGTACACAGGGTTATTGTTAGCATCTTTCTAAATTCCATATATATGCATTAGTATACTGTATTGGTGTTTTTCTTTCTGGCTTACTTCACTCTGTATAATAGGCTCCAGTTTCATCCACCTCATTAGAACTGATTCAAATGTATTCTTTTTAATGGCTGAGTAATACTCCATTGTGTATATGTACCACTGCTTTCTTATCCATTCATCTGCTGATGGACATCTAGGTTGCTTCCATGTCCTGGCTATTATAAACAGTGCTGCGATGAACATTGGGGTACACGTGTCTCTTTCCCTTCTGGTTTCCTCAGTGTGTATGCCCAGCAGTGGGATTGCTGGATCATAAGGCAGTTCTATTTCCAGTTTTTTAAGGAATCTCCACACTGTTCTCCATAATGGCTGTACTAGTTTGCATCCCCACCAACAGTGTAAGAGGGTTCCCTTTTCTCCACGCCCTCTCCAGCATTTATTGCTTGTAGACTTTTGGATCGCAGCCATTCTGACTGGCGTGAAATGGTACCTCATAGTGGTTTTGATTTGCATTTCTCTGATAATGAATGGTGTTGAACATCTTTTCATGTGTTTGTTAGCCATCTGTATGTCATCTTTGGAGAAATGTCTATTTAGTTCTTTGGCCCATTTTTTGATTGGGTCATTTATTTTCCTGGAGTTGAGCTGTAGAAGTTGCTTGTATATTTTTGAGATTAGTTGTTTGTCAGTTGCTTCATTTGCTATTATATTCTCCCATTCTGAAGGCTGCCTTTTCACCTTGCTAATAGTTTCCTTTGATGTGCAGAAGCTTTTAAGTTTAATTAGGTCCCATTTGTTTATTTTTGCTTTTATTTCCAATATTCTGGGAGGTGGGTCATAGATGATCCTGCTGTGGGTCATAGAGGATTCAATATACCATGTTCATGGATTGGAAGAATCAATATAGTGAAAATGAGTATACTACCCAAAGCAATTTATAGATTCAATGCAATCCCTATCAAGCTACCAACGGTATTCTTCACCGAGCTAGAACAAATAATTTCACAATTTGTATGGAAATACAAAAAAACCTCGAATAGCCAAAGCTATCTTGAGAAAGAAGAATGGAAATGGAGGAATCAACCCACCTGACTTCAGGCTCTACTACAAAGCCACAGTTATCAAGACAGTATGGTACTGGCACAAAGACAGAAATATAGATCAATGGAACAAAATAGAAAGCCCAGAGATAAATCCACACACATATGGACACCTTATCTTTGACAAAGGAAGCAAGAATATACAATGGATTAAAGACAACCTCTTTAACAAGTGGTGCTGGGAAAACTGGTCAACCACTTGTAAAAGAATGAAACTAGAACATTTTCTAACACCATACACAAAAATAAACTCAAAATGGATTAAAGATCTAAATGTAAGACCAGAAACTATAAAACTCCTAGAGGAGAACATAGGCAAAACACTCTCTGACATACATCACAGCAGGATCCTCTATTCCCATCTCTTTAAGAATTTTCCAGTTTGTTGTGATCCACACAGTCAAAGGCTTTAGCATAGTCAATGAAGCAGAAGTAGATGTTCTTCAGGAATTCTCTTGCTTTTTCTATGATCCAACAGATGTTGGCAATTTGATCTCTTGTTCCTCTGCCTTTTCTAAATACAGTTTGAACATCTAGAATTTCTTGGTTCACGTACTGTTGAAGCCTTGCTTGGAGAATTTTGAGCATTCCTTTCCTAGCTTGTGAGATGAGTACAACTGTGTGGTAGTTTGAACATTCTTTGGCATTGTCTTTCTTTGGGATTGGAATGAAAACTGCCCTTTTCTGGTCCTGTGGCCACTGCTGAGTTTTCCAAGTTTACTGGCATATTGAGTGCAGCACTTTCACAGCATCATCTTTTAGGATTTGAAATAGCTCAGCTTAAATTTCACCACCTCCACTAGCTTTGTTCGTAGTGATGTTTCCTCAGTCCCTCTTGACTTCACATTCCAGGATGTCTGGCTCTAGGTGTGTGTCACACCATCATGGTTATCTGAGTCATTAAGATCTTTTTTGTATAGTTCTTCTGTGCATTCTTGCCACCACTTCTTAATATCTTCTGCTTCTGTTAGGTCCATACTGTTTCTGTCCTTAGCTGTGCCCACCTTTGCATGAAATGTTCCCTTGGTATCTCTAATTTTCTTGAAGAGATCTGTAGTCTTTCCCATTCTATTGTTTTCCTCTATTTCTTTGCATTCATCCTTAAAAGGAAGAAAACCCTGCAATACACTACAACATGGATGAACATTGGGGACATTATGCCAGTGAAATAAACCAATTGTAAAAGGGAAAATACTGTACAACTCCACTTACATGAGGTACCTAGAGTAGTCAAATTCATAGGACAGAAGTTATAATGTGGTTGCCAGGAGCTGGGGACAAAGGAGAATGGGAAGTTATTTGATGGGTACAGAGTTGCAGTTTGTAAGATGAAAAGAGTTCTGGAGCCGACTGGGGTGATGGTTATGCAACGATGTGGATGTAATCAATGCCACCGAACTGTACATTTAAAAGGGGTTAAGATGGTAAATTTTAGGTTATGTGTTTCTTACCACAATTAAAAATAAAAAAAATTAAAACACCTTTTAAAATCACATAATCACAATCATATTGGAAGGATGGGTAAGGGTTGACTCAGAGAGTGACTGTGTGGATGTCTATGTGTTTATGTTTCTGGGAGAGCAGGGGGTGGTGGTAGTGGTGGTAAGAGAGCTAAATCCTTGTCTTCATGGTGGGAAGTCAAAAGATAGTGCCTGAAATTGAAAGATCAAGAAACAGAAACAGAAAAATGTTTGCCTCTGGGGAGAAGGAAATAGAGGTGGGGAGTGAACGACTGAAGTTTCTCATGACAAGTGTGCAGAAGTATTTGATTCTTTAAAGTATGGGAAGTGAAACTCTAATAAGAAAAAAAGAAATTAAAACTAAACCAAAACAAAGCAAACGGAAAATTGCTGAGCCTCCAGCAGCAGGTCCTCTGACTCAGGTGGCCAGCACCCTGGTGGCCTCTCGGTCACCTTGAGAGGTTTGCTGTCATGGGCAGAATGGCCAGGGCTCCTGTACTCCATCCTCTTCAGATTAAGTGGGGCGAGGAGCTGGAAGCCCCGAGAGAAGCAAGACGCATCTGGCTGGACAGAAAGGTATCATTTATTTGAATAAGCACACATTTATTTTAATGTGTATTGGAGAATATGATTAACATATCAAACCTGTGATCTTATGGAGATTATTGCTTAGCATTGCTTAGGATGAAGTGAAGTTTATTATTAAGTGAAAGGACTTAAAGGAAAATACTAGGATGACAGTAGAGGAGGTAAGTGGAAATGGAAAAAGTCACTCCAGTGGGTAAGAGTGACTGATCTGTCATAAGAAATACTGACCTAGTCCAACCCTCATGTTTCGGATGGGAACCCCAAGGTCAGAGAGGAAAAAAGACCTGCCCAGTGTCCTCCAGCAAGGCAGTGAAGGAAGCAGATGTGACTCTCCTGGGGGTACACAGCCAAGAGGCAAGAAACCAAGGCTGGGTTTGTCTTGCTCTGCTCTGGTCAGTTTTGAAACCCTGAAGTGCTTTTATCCTCTCAATTGCTGGGTGTCTTCCTCTATATGATGAATAGGGTTCTGTAGATAATAGGAATAATGTTTATGGTATTTGTAAATAACCCTTATGGAGTCCTTACTATGTACCAGAAAAAAACAGCAATGATTGCAACAACAAACACACATATAAGATGTACTATATACAGAAAACCCTTCTGAGCACTTTACTTATATTAACATGTTTCATCCTCGCTAATCCTATGAGATATGTGGCAGCTAGTCTCCAAGATGGCCCAGTGATTTTTGCCTCCTGACTGTCATTCTTCTACATAGTCCCTTCCCACAAGGAATAGGGCTAACATGTGAAATCAAAAGGATATTGCCAGAATGATGGAGTGACCTCCCTACTTGGGCCATAAAAGACATTGTGACTTCCTTCTTGTTTTCTCTTTCTCCTTCTTGGATGGGGGGAGCTGGCTGCCATGTTGTAAGGACACTCAAGCAGTCCTATAGAGAAATCTGTCTGGTGAAACGCTGAGTCATCTTGCCAACAGCAAACATGAAATTGCCAGGCACACGAGCAAGTCAACCAAGACCCTCCAGCCCCAGTTAAACCTTCAGAAGACTATAGCCTGGCCAACATCATGACCCAACCAAGTTGTTTCCACATTCCTGACCCATAGACACCATAAGGGATAGTAAATATTTGTTGTTTTGAGTTGCTAAGTTTTAGGTTATTTTGCTATGCAGGTAATTAATACTATTAGGTAACATTGTCATCCTCATGTTATAGATGAAGATGTAGCACAGAGAGTTCAAGTAACTTGTCCCAGGTTACACAGCTAACATATGATTTAAACCATGGCAGTTTGGACCTGTATAAAGTTCATGTAATAAATGAGAATTCTTCTATTATGGGAAATGAAGATATTCTGCTAGAAAAGAGAGAGAGAGAGGAGGAGAGAGAGGTAAATATGTAAGGACATGGCAATTCATTGCTAGTACACATGACAGACCAGGCTAGACTTCTGTAAAGTGAAGGCAGCGGACAGTGGGAGAGTTCTGCTGCCCTTGCAGCTCAGCTGTGGTTAGCTCGGGGCCACTAGTCTCTGACCCTGGCTGGATGGGTGATGCAGCCTTGGGTATCTGAGGGTGGGGATGTGATGCCATGGGCACCCCCTCTCGGGCTCTTATCAGCCTGCACTGTCACTGTCTGCCCCTAGACCCGAGATCCTCAAGGGCAGGGACAAAGTCTGGCCCATCTGTGCTCCTTGCCTAGCACAAAGCCAGCTGGAGCAGCTGGGGGAGGTGTATATGCAGAAGGCTCTCTGGCCCTGGCCCTGGAGAGAATTCATATCACACTACCCTTTAACAAATCATCACTGGGGACACAGCAAGGACCACGACGACCCAGTTTCTGACTTGAGCAACTCATTGGATGGGGAATCCAACAATGATATCCCAGTGTGATCAGAGAGACTGGGACACACAGTCTTGTGGGAGTCTAGAGAAGAAGGGGTGGTACCTCTCTAAAGGAGGCTGGAGGGCTTCCCAGGGGAGGAGGATTATGAGCTGAGGCCCAAAGTATGCACAGAAGTGAGCCAGGGCAAGAGTATTCTCAGCAGAGACTACAGCCTGGCAGAGGACTGAGGCTGTCTTGGGGGACAGAGTGCGGGAGTAGAATGTGCAATGGGTGGGCCATTGGGCCTCTGATAGCTCTGAAGGCAGGACACAGAGACCTGGGAGGGACATGTGAACAGCAGGTGGAATGTCACCTGTTTCTGTTTCACAGAAAACTCACTGTACTTGGGGTTGGGTTTGAGGATTTTCTTTGGAAACCCAGGACTGGGTGAGGCCAGTATGCGTGAGTCAGCCCAGGATGGAGACAGAGGACAGGTAAGGACAAGAAGTCACTTGAGCACAAATTGTACCAGAAGCTCAGCATCCATTTCCTGTCTGGTGTGTGCCAAGGGCTGGCTTTCTCTGTTTGTCCCTCATGAGAATTAACCAACTTAGGTGCCCTGAAAAACTCCCAGATCTGTCCTCTGAGTTCAACTGCTAGCCCTCCCATTTATTATCTGTATGATCTCCCCACCCTTTCTTTACCTTGCTCATCTGTAAAATGGGATCAACATAAAACCTGCTTCATAGAGATGCTGTAAGGACCAAATGAGTTAAAGCATTTAAAACACCCAGACAGTGCCTGACCGCCTCCCTCCCAGCAAATGTACAATAAGCATTAGCTATCATTATTATTTGACATGGTTTTCTTTCTAATCTTTTCAAGGATTTAAACATCATTTATCTAATGCTTGTTATATACCAAGGCTTGTATTTATCCTCTGAAAATAGGGGTGAATACGACATAGTCCTCCTAAAGATACAGAAATCATAAATAAAGGCAACAACAAACAAACACTGATCAAATGTGCCCTGTGCCAGAAACCCAGACATGCATGAGAGCTAGCTCCTGTCCTTGGGAAGGTCACAGGCTGACTAGGGAGAGAGAGAAGTGGCCCAGATTGGGTGGGAGCTGAAAGGAGCCTGGAGAACCTCTGGTAGGGGCTTTTTCGAGAGATGAGTTGCCCACTTTGGCAGCTGGATGTGCGTCAGACAGTAGGAGTAAAGACCCTCTTGGAAAGGAGGTCAAGGAAGGCTCAGTCTTTATTGTTTGAGTGCTAGGATGTTATCAAAAGTTTTTGATGAGGAATTATGTTTCAATAATCATGTTGGAGACGACTCTTGAGAGTCCCTTGGAGTGCAAAGAGATCAAACAAGTCAATCCTAAAGGAAACCAGTCCTGAATATTCATTGGAAGGACTGATGCTGAAACTGAAACTCCAAAACTTTGGCCACCTGATACGAAGAACTGACTCATTGGAAAAGACCCTGATGCTGGGGAAGATTGAAGGTGGGAGGAGAAGGGGATGACAGAGGATGACATGGTTGGATGGCATCACTGACTCAATGGACATGAGTTTGAGTGGGCTCCAGGAGTTGGTGATGGACAGGGAAGTCTGGTGTGCTGCAGTCCATGGGGTCACAAAGAGTTGGACACAACTCAGTGACTGAACTGATTGACTGAACTAAACTAGTTGGGCTTCCCTGGTGGCTCAACTGGTAAAGAATCCATGTGCAATGCGGAGACCTGGGTTTGATCCCTGGGTTTTGGAAGATCCCCTGGAGAAGGGAACGGCTACCCACTCCAGCATTCTGGCCTGGAGAATTCCATGGACCACAGTCCATGGGGATGCATAGAATCAGACACGACTGAGCAACTTTCACTTCACAACTAAACGAGTAGCTATTATGTGCCTACTGTACACTGCATCGTAGTGATGCTTCCTAAGGCCCACTTGACTCCACATTCCAGGATGTCTGGCTCTAGGTCAGTGACCACACCATCGTGATTATCTGGGTCGTGAAGATCTTTTTTGTACAGTTCTTCTGTGTATTCTTGCCACCTCTTCTTAATATCTTCTGCTTCTGTTAGGTCCATACCATTTCTGTCCTTTATCGAGCCCATCTTTGCATGAAATGTCCCCTTGGTATCTCTAATTTTCTTGAAGAGATCTCTAGTCTTTCCCATTCTGTTGTTTTCCTCTATTTCTTTGCATTGATCGCTGAAGAAGGCTTTCTTATCTCTTCTTGCTATTCTTTGGAACTCTGCATTCAGATGATTATATCTTTTCTTTTCTCCTTTGCTTTTTGCTTCTCTTCTTTTCACAGCTATTTGTAAGGCCTCCCCAGACAGCCATTTTGTTTTTTGGCATTTCTTTTCCACGGGGATGGTCTTGATCCCTGTCTCCTGTACAATGTCACGAACCTCATTCCATAGTTCATCAGGCACTCTATCTATCAGATCTAGGCCCTTAAATCTATTTCTCACTTCCACTGTATAATCATAAGGGATTTGATTTAGGTCATACCTGAATGGTCTAGTGGTTTTCCCTACTTTCTTCAGTTTCAGTCTGAATTTGGCAATAAGGAGTTCATGATCTGAGCCACAGTCAGCTCCTGGTTTTGTTTTTGTTGACTGTATAGAGCTTCTCCATCTTTGGCTGCAAAGAATATAATCAATCTGATTTCGGTGTTGACCATCTGTTGATGTCCATGTGTAGAGTCTTCTCTTGTGTTGTTGGAAGAGGGTGTTTGCTATGACCAGTGCATTTTCTTGGCAAAACTCTATTAGCCTTTGCCCTGCTTCATTCTGTATTCCAAGGCCAAATTTGCCTGTTACTCCAGGTGTTTCTTGACTTCCTACTTTTGCATTCCAGTCCCCTATAATGAAAAGGACATCTTTTTTGGGTGTTAGTTCTAAAAGGTCTTCTAGGTCTTCATAGAACCGTTCAACTTCAGCTTCTTCAGCGTAACTGGTTGGGGCATAGACTTGGATTACTGTGATATTGAATGGTTTGCCTTGGAAACGAACAGAGATCATTCTGTTGTTTTTGAGACTGCATCCAAGTACTGCATTTCGGACTCTTTTGTTGACCATGATGGCTACTCCATTTCTTCTGAGGGATTCCTGCCCGCAGTAGTAGATATAATGGTCATCTGAGTTAAATTCACCCATTCCAGTCCATTTTAGTTCGCTGATTCCTAGAATGTCTACATTCACTCTTGCCATCTCTTGTTTGACCAATTCCAATTTGCCTTGATTCATGGACCTGACATTCCAGGTTCCTATGCAATATTGCTCTTTACAGCATTTGACCTTGCTTCTATCACTAGTCACATCCACAGCATAATCACGATGGTGTGATCACTGACCTAGAGCCAGACATCCTGGAATGTGAAGTCAAGAGGGCCTTAGAAAACATCACTACGAACAAAGCTAGTGGAGGTGATAGAATTCCAGTTGAGCTCTTTCAAATCCTGAAAGATGATGCTGTGAAAGTACTGCACTCAAGATATCAGCAAATTTGGAAAACTCAGCAGTGGCCACAGGACTGGAAAAGGTCAGTTTTCATTCCAATCCCAAAGAAAGGCAATGCCAAAGAATGCTCAAACTACCGCACAATTGCACTCATCTCACATGCTAGTAAAGTAATGCTCAAAATTCTCCAGCCAGGCTTCAGTAATACGTGAACCGTGAACTTTCTGTTGTTCAAGCTGGTTTTAGGAAAGGCAGGGGAACCAGAGATCAAATTTCCAACATCTGCTGGATCATGGAAAAAGCAAGACAGTTCCAGAAAAACATCTATTTCTGCTTTATTGACTATGCCAAAGCCTTTGACTGTGTGGATCACAATAAACTGTGGAAAATTCTGAAAGAGATGAGAATACCAGACTACCTGACCTTCCTCTTGAGAAATCTGTATGCAGGTCAGGAAGCAACAGTTAGAACTGGACATGGAACAACAGACTGGTTCCAAATAGGAAAAGGAGTACGTCAAGGCTGTATATTATCATCCTGTTTATTTAACTTATATGCAAAGTACATCATGAGAAACACTGGGCTGGAAGCACAAGCTGGAATCAAGATTGCTAGGAGAAATATCAATAACCTCAGATATGCAGATGACCCCACCCTTAAGGCAGAAAGTGAAGAGAGACTAAAAAGCCTCTTGATGAAAGTGAAAGTGGAGAGTGAAAAAGTTGGCTTAAAGCTCAACATTCAGAAAACAAAGATCATGGCATCCGGTCCCATCACTTCATGGGAAATAGATGGGGAAACAGTGGAAACAGTGTCAGACTTTATTTTGGGCTCCAAAATCACTGCAGATGGTGACTGCAGCCATGAAATTAAAAGATGCTTACTCCTTGGAAGGAAAGTTATGACCAACCTAGCTAGCATATTCAAAAGCAGAGACATCACTTTGCCAACAAAGGTCCGTCTAGTCAAGGCTGTGTTTTTTCCAGTGGTCATGTATGGATGTGAGAGTTGGACTGTGAAGAATGCTGAGCGCCGAAGGATTGATGCTTTTGAGCTGTGGTGTTGGAGAAGACTCTTGAGAGTCCCTTGGACTGCAAGGAGATCCAACCAGTCCATTCTGAAGGAGATCAGCCCTGGGATTTCTTTGGAGGGAATGATGCTGAAACTGAAACTGCAGTACTTTGGCCACCTCATGCGAATAGTTGACTCATTGGAAAAGACTCTGATGCTGGGAGCGATTAAGGGCAGGAGGAGAAGGGGACGACAGAGGATGAGATGGCTGGATGGCATCACCGACTCGATGGACGTGAGTCTGAGTGAACTCCGGGAGTTGGTGATGGACAGGGAGGCCTGGCGTGCTGGGATTGATGGGGTCGCAAAGAGTCGGACACGACTGAGCGACTGAACTGAACTGAACTGTACACTGCATGCTCTGCATAAATAATCTCCTCTAATGCAATCCTCACAACCCTGTGAGATACTCATCATTCCCATTTTACAGGTAAAGAAACTGTGCCATAGAGGTCAAGTGAGTTGCCCAATATCACGTAGCTAGAAAGAGAAGGAACAGACTTAAACCCAGGCAGTCTAACCCAGAGCCTACGCTCTTAATCTCTTTACCTTGCTGCCCGTGAACTTCAATTCACACAATCTGAAAACTAAAACGAACCTATGAAATTCCCCATTTTTGCTTCACAGATGAGCAGCTGAAGCTCACAGATGGGGAATGACTTTTCTGAGACCACAAAGTAAAGGAGGTGCTAAGCTGAAGTGGTCAGTTTTGGCTACAAGAGGGGATCCAGTCCTATGCATCCCGCTGTCACATTGGGAATCATTGCGCTTGGAACAAAATCCAGACCTCTTGCTGTGGCCTACAAAGCCCTCATGTGATCAGAACCTTGCTGCTCTCTCTGACATTACTTGCTCACCCAGCTTCTCCTTATTACCAGATTCCAGCCCAATTGGAGGAGTCTGTCTGCTGCTCTCCTGTCCAGGAATGCCTCTGCAGCTGATCTTCCTAGGGTTGGATTTTGTCTCAGTCCACTGGGGATGCCATAACTAAATATCACGGATTGAGTCGCCTGAAAACAACAGAAATTTGTTGGGAGCCTGAGACGTTCAATGTCAAAGCAATGAAAGGTCAAGATGCCAGCAGATTTGATGTCTGGTGAGAGCCCACTTCCTGTGTCATAGATGACTATCTTCTTGCTATGTCCTCCTATGGTAGAGGGGGCCAGAGATGTCTCTGGAGCCTCTTTCCTAAGGGCATTAATTTCATGTATGTCCTAACTGACTCCCAGAGACACAACTTTCAAATACCTTCACAATGAAGATTAGGTTTTAATGTAATTCTGGGAGGATACATTCAATCTACGGTAGTTTCATCCTTGGCCATTCAATGAAATATCACCTCCTCAGAGAGGCCTTCTCTGATCACCTCTCTAAAGTTACCTCATATTACTCTCACATCATCCTACTTTATTTTTTCTATAGCAGTTATGATGATTAGAAATTATGGTCATTTTTTTGTTTCTGTTTTCTTGCTTTTGTGTCTCTCTCTCCCAACTAAGATTTAAGGTGCAGGAGGGCAAGGAGGAACGCCATCTATTTCTATACTGTATCCCTGGGCAATGTCAGGCACATAGCAGGTGCTCCATAACTTTGTGCTGAAAGTATGCCTGCATTTCATCGACTGTTGGTTGATGGTCTGTCTCCCCAGCAATGAAGCTGGTAGACTGTCTGATTCACCTTGGCACTCCTAGGCCCAGGGTTGACACAGAGCAGGGCTGGAATGTGTTCGTTGGATGACTGAATGAACAAAAGATAGAAGAGGTGATGGCAGCAGCACCTGCTGGGCTCTCTGGGGTCTGCAACCCTCCTCATGGGGTGGTCACAAACACTGCCAATGGGCTGCCCTTTGTGGGAAGACATACAGCTCAGTAATAGGACTGCTGATGAGACAGAGTAACTTCTAGGCCTGAGGCTAACAACTCCTGAGGCCCTTTCTTCTATATCCCTGCCATGGAGGTGAGACAGCCAGAAAGGAGGGGAAGGTGGACCCGCACTGGGCCTAACCACCTTCAAGTCTGGCTCTTTTAGTGGCCAGCGCACTTAAAACTCTTTGTCCAAAAAGGCTGTGCTGGTTGGGGCTTGCTTATCAGCAGGTAACTAAAATCTAGTCACCTGCACTCTGGAATGCGTGAAGTGGGGCTGAGACTTTCCAGAGGAGGGGTCTTATTCATGCCAGCAGGGGCGGACAGCAGCCCTGCGTGTGAGTCCTCCATTAGCAGGGATAAGGCATCCCTTCTCGGGGGCCTCCAGTCTCTGCCTTTCACCATCACAGCGAAGACAATCCCGTTGTCCCTGCTGGTCCCCCTGATTGTCTGCCCCTCTGCCTGGCCCAACAGGATGACCCAATGAGAATGAATGAATCAAATCTGTCCACCAGGCCCAAGCCACCTGCCTCTTATCCTTGGCCACACAAACTGCATTCATATGAGAATGCAGCATGGGCACGTTAACCAGCTACAAGGATGTGTGATATCTGGGTTGGAGCCTTGGAGGGGTGCAGAGGTCCATTCCTGCTCCCCCAGTTTCTCCCAGATCACATGAATCCTGGTACCCCAACCTCTATCCACTATCATCCCTACTCCATGTGTACATTCACAGGCCTGTGCACCCGGGAACATCATCTCCATCCCGCCCAGGTTCATTCCTTGGCATTCCTCAGCCTCCTATCAGCCTGTCACCTCTTCCAGGCAGCCTGTGCTGCTTCCCTTAGGCCATCTGCTGCCTCTAGGGGTAGAGGTCTTGCCTGGCTCATCCCAGCGTCTGCAACGCCCAGCACGAGGGGGACCCTGAGCAGGGTCACTGAGAACGTACCAACCGAGAAGCGGACCAAGAGCTTGAGGGAGGAGGGAGAGGAGGCGTCAGAGGGAGGAGTGTGGGGCGGAGGCTGCAGCGGGAGGGGGCGCGCGCGCCGGCGGCAGCAGCCCAGGCCCGGGGCCGCGCGCCCAGCCTGAGCCCGCCCCGCCGCCGAGCGTCACGAAACCTGCTTGAAATGCAGCCGAGGAGCCGGGGCGGGCGGCAGCGGCGGCGGCGGCGGCGGGGGCAGCGGCAGCGGCAGCCCCGGCGCCGCGGCAAGGACTCGGTGGGCTGAGGCGAGGCGACTGCACAGGGTGCGCGGGGCGCGGCGGCCGGAGCCCGGGGCCCGCCATGGGCCGCCCCGAGCGGGGCGCGCTCCGGCCGCTGGCGCTGCTGCTGCTGCTACTGCAGCTCCAGCATCTCGCGGCGGCGGCAGCGGATCCACTGCACGGCGGCCAAGGTGCGTGCGGCCGATGCCCGGCCCGGCTTTGAGCCGCTGGAGCGGCCAACAAAGCAATGCCCGGCGGCCGACGGGCGGGTTGCGCCGGGGTCCCTGAGCCCGGGCCAGGCAGCGGGGCGCCTGTGCAGGATATACTCCTGGGGACCCAGGTCTCCGTTAATTTGCCCTCGACCCCCACCCTCGCGGCTCTCTTGTGTAGTGGGCTCTGACCCCCGGCACCCGTTCTTGGGGGATGGGCGCCGTGGGGGCCAGGAACTTTGCTGGGTTGGTCACTGATGGTTTCGCGAGGGCTTGTGTGATTCTCGCCGTTGGGATTAATTTGACACGCGCGCTCCGCGGCGGCGATGAGCAGAGCCAAGAGACTTCCCCGGCTGACAATGCGTTTCCGGCGACCCCTGCGTGTTGCAGAGAAAGAGGGGCTGCGTGCGAGGGGGATGTGCCCGCAGCGCCTAGTGCGCGTGTCGCGGCGTGTTCGGGGGGCTCCCTGTGGGCTGTGTCTGTGTGGATCTCTCATTATGGGCCGTGTGGGCGGGTGAGTGTTCTGAATGGGGAGTGTATCAAAATGGTGTGACACCGACTGTGTGTGCCTGGCCTCGTCGTGCCACAGAGCAGCCCGTCATCCCTGGAACCCTTATCATCCTGCCCTCCTTCCTGGTCGAGGGTGCCAGAGGCCTCCAAGTCTTTGGCTTCAGCGTCGCCCCCTTTGCTTCACTCAGTAGACCCCTCCCCGCGGCCGGGACCGCTGTGCTCTGGGGATCCGGCTCACGCCTCCTCTCCCCCCGCGCAGGGTCGGTCAAGGAGTGCGACGAGAACCAGTTCCGGTGCCGGAACGAGCGCTGCATCCCCTCCGTGTGGAGGTGCGACGAGGACGACGACTGCTCGGATAACAGTGACGAGGACGACTGCCGTGAGTGGTTGGCCGGGGAAGGAGGGAACGGTGGGGGGACGCTTTGCTTAGCGCCCACGTGGCTGCAGCCTCCGCCGGGCCACCTGTGTGGGCTTTTACTGCCGGAGGCTGCCGCCAGGAATCCGCCCGGGAGCCGCTTCCTTCTGGGCACTTAGGAACCCGGCCGGTTCCCGGCGGCCCGCGGGTCCCGCTGGGGCCGGAGCGGAACCCGGCACTGCGGGGCCGGGGAGGATGGTACGCCACGCCCAGACTGCTGGGAAGGATCTGTAGGCGGCGAAGCGACAGCCCCTACACGCGTCTAGCTTTCTGCGATCAGGCCCTCCGGAACTCCAGCCTCGACACCACAGAACGCGCGCGCGTTTCAAAGTTCCACGCAACTGTGGGCCTAGCCTCGCTTCTTTTCCTGCAGCGTTGTGTGAATGAATGGGCTCTCTGGGGCCCCTGATTGGCTGTGGGAGGACCACCCCATAGGTCTCTGTGGTCTGAGCAGGCCAATCGTGGAGCGGACGGGTGTGCAGTTTTCTGGCGCCCCGGGCGGTGGGGCCCTGCCCTGGCCCCGCCTTGGTCACACCCCCGCTCATCCCCTGGGTAGTAGGTGCAGGCCGGGCGCTGGCGCCCGCTGCTTTTCTGCCTAGTCACGGTGAAAACCTTTCTTGTACCACCCTGGTTGGCCGACTGCGGTCTCCTGCCAGCCAGGCCCAGGAGTGAGTCATGGCAGAGCAGGAAGGAGGGCCCCAGAAGGAAGAGTTTGTTTCCTGGAAGGGGCGTGAGGATCCCAGGGCCGTGCGTGAACCGCGGGCTACATGAGGTGGCCGACCGCCTTTGCTGAGTGTGGTGTTCGCCGGCACCCGGGTGCAGCAGCTTTGGAAGTTCTTTCTTGAAGTGCACGCGGTTTCTGATGTCTGCGGAACCTGAAGCGAGTTAGCAAGCAGTTGTCACAGTGGAAGGAATGTAGTTCCAGGAACAGAAAAACAAGACTATAAACACTTACACAGGTAGTCATTCATCCATTGTTACTGAGCACCTGCTGTCTGCCAGGCACTGGGGCACTTTGGAGAACAGACCCACCCCACCCCACCCCCACCCCCTACAACCCCCCCCCCCGCCCCCACCTCTCCATCTCCCACACCCCCCGCCCCCACCCCGCCCAGGCCAGGGAGCACAGCTTCTGCGGGATGAGGGCAACTGGCCCACAGCTCCACACAGTGGCAAGGGGTAGAGGGACCACCTGGACTGGCATTGTCTGTTGAGTTCTAGTTTTTGTTTTTGTTTTGTTTTTCCTTGGTTTGCCAGCCAGTCAGCCTCCAGGTTCATTCTCAGACCATCACTGACTCAACTCAATGAACATGAGTTTGAGCAAGCTCCTGGAGTTGGTAATGGACAGGGAAGCCTGGCGTGCTGCAGCCCTTGGGATTGCAAAGAGTTGAACACAACCGAGCGACCAAACTGAACTGAACTGATCCCAGATTTGCTTGTGTGACATGGGTACATCTTTCCCTCCTGTCTTTCCTCTCCTGACTACTTGGGCTAATGATTCCTGACCTGTTTTTGAGGATCAGTTCTAGAAATGTCATTTAAAGGGATGTAACTAATATGGGCTGACTGTTAGCTGTGTGTCCACCACTGTGGGAAGTCTACCACTGTGTCAAGTCCACCACTGTGTCTTATATAAATTCCTTTAATCTTCAGAACAGTCCTATTTTACAGACCAAAAAAAAAAAAAAAAAAAACCCACACAAAAAAAGAGGCACTGGAGAGAGAGATTAAGTTACTTACCCCACAGCTATTGAGCTGTTAAGTAGGAGCTTAAATTTAAGCATCTGACTCCAGAGTTCTTAGCCTAATTATGATCCTGACCATTTCCCAATTCTGTTGAAATTCTGCAAATGCCTAGGTCAGGGTAAAATATGACAGTGAGTCTCCTCGCTGGGAGTTGTTCTTCTGTGGTCCCTTTTAGTAGGAGTGCTAAGCATGAGGTAGGGAAATAGGAACTACGTTTCTGGGCTGGTTTTACTTTATCTCCCTGAGTCTGCATAGCAACAGTTTTGTGAGGATGGCTGTGAAGAGCAACAGTGTTTCTTGTCATTCTCATTTGTTGATAAGAATTCTGGCTCTGAGAAGTTGAGTGATTTGCCCAAGGTCATGCAGCTGAGAGTGACCGAACTTGGTCAGGGTGTCCGCCTGCCTCCTAGCTCAGGGGCATTATCTGTGGTGGTGGTGGTGGTGGTGGTGGGAGTGTGGTGAAGAAGGACCCAGGAGGGTGATCCCAGTGCTTCTCATCTCCGTTCAAGGCTCTGGGCAAGAAGAAAGAGTGAAGTAGCTGGTGGCGGGGCGAGGGCCAATCTGATGACCACTTTGGGCTCCTGCTTTCATTCTGAGATGGCTGGGGTGGGGTCAGAGGTTAGTGAACAAAAGGGTTCACTAAGGGTTTTTTTTGTTGTTGTTTTTCACTAAGGGTTAGTGAACAAAAACAACTGACATTGAGGGCTTGGCTGTTAGTATCGAGTATTGATCCTACACACTGGACTTTCCCGGACTTGTTTCATCATCCGCCAAATGAGGGTAGCCATTCCTTTACCACAGATTATACACATAGAAAGTCTTCACATGGGGCTGGTGAAGAGAAGGGAATGGATGTGAGTTCACACCACCAAGGTCTTTAGAAAGGGACTCCTAGGGGTCACAGAGAGAAATGGTTAGGAAAGGGTTGCAAGATCCAGTGGCTGTATGGGGCCAGGTGTTGGAAAATGGTATTCTGTCACCTCTTCCTTCCCCATCTGGGAAGTTCCCTCCATTCTGGGCCACCTGCCCAAACTGCTCTGCTTGGAACTGTCCTCCCTGCCTTATATTTAATCATTCCACCCCTTCCACCCTGTGAGAGGGCCTCAGCCACTCCACCTCTGTACCTCTTAGCTTGTAAACTGGGGATTGCAATTTGTAAGTGAAGTCTGTGTGCCGCAAAATGAGTTCAAGCTCCCAAAGGGGCTAGAATGCCGACCTCGAATTCCGTGAGAAGATGGAGGTTGGGGGGAGGGAGCTTGTCTTTGGAGGAAGCCAAGGAAGGCTTTCTGGAGGAAGAGAAGCTGAGCCAGGCCTTGAAAGATGGTAATTAATGCCATTCCCTCAGGACTTGATGCCTTCCTGGTGGCTCAGATGGTAAAGAATCTGCCTGCAATGCAGGAGACCTGGATTCAATCCCTGGGTTGGGAAGATCCCCTGGAAAAGAGAATGCTAACCCACTCCTGTATTCTTGCCTGGAGAATCCCATGGACAGAGGAGCCTGGCAGGCTACAGTCCATAGCGTTGCAGAGTCAGACACAACTGAGCGACTAACACTTTCACTTTCATTAGGACTTAGCATTTAGAAATAGATGATACAGGCCCCACATTATAGAGGAAGAACTGGAGTTCAGAGAGGTGACCTGATGCCCCCAAAGTCACACAGCTCCTCATGGTTGGAGCTGGAACTTGACCTTCTAAGTGCTGAAACTTAACCCACAACGGATGGGACTTGCCTTTTCGAATAGAGTTGGCAGGATGGGAAAGGGAAAGGCTCATGGGGTGTCAGTTCCCAGCTCAAAGGGCCTTCAAAGTGGAGGAAGGGGCTGGAAGCTCAGGGGCAGCCCAGCCAAGGGAAGGGGTGGGGTTCCTGGCCGCACCTGGGCCACACAGACCAGCCGGCGTCTTGGCCTCAGTTTCCTGTTGCTCCTTAGTGTCTGGGGCAGAGACCGGGGTTCTGGTCTCCAGCCAGCCCTTTGCTCCCAGAGCAGCAACAGCAAGAACAGTGAACATTTACTGAGCTCTTGCTGTGGTGGGATTCTACATGCGTCACCTTGTGCTCCTCGAGTCTACAAAACGGGGTGACTCTATGAAGTCACCTGCGCACATCCTCGTTTTACGAAGGCACAGAGGGGTTAAGGAACAGGCTCAAGGGTGTATGATTTTTCAGTAAACTGAAACTGCTGGGTTTGAATGCAGGCACCCAACTATGGAATGTGTGCCACATCAAGCACTAGCTGGTAGCCTCAGGTAAGTCCTCCCAGGCCTCTGTTTCCTCATTTTGAGGGGACATCAGCCTCTCCCTCTCATCCCCCTCCAGCTTCTCTGTGTGGGTGTGCTGTGTAGACAGGTGGCCCGGTTGTATGTTCAGTTTTCCCTACCTATTCAGGCTCTTTTAGGCTGCCCTGTTCTCCTAGCCTTCGTCACTCCTCCACTTCAAGTTTAATAAGCAGTGGCTGCAGTGAGGTCTCCCCGGCAGAGAGTTCATTAGCTAGGCGAGGCCTGGCTGCAGGAGTGCTGAGGCCTGCTGGGCAGTGGCCTTGTAAATAATTAAAGCTTGGCCACCACTTCCGGCTGGGGCTGCACACTGCATTTGGTATTCGGCGTGCCACCTGACCTAAGCCATTCTAACACCCCTGACACCAGGCCCAGCTTCGTGTCCTTTTTTGAATGGAGACATCTGACAGACCGTGCTGCTCTCTCTGAACCTCTGTTTCCTCATCTGAACTGCTGGTTCCACCATTCAGAGTCCTCCTGAAGCTCCCATGTCCCCATAGCATAAGGTCAGCTGAGACTCCTCTGCGTATGGGCCTCTGTGACCAGCTCCTGATGGCCACTGCCCTCCAACCCCTTCCTGCTCTTCCTGTGAATGAACCTGTGACACCAGACTTCTGTCATGTTCTAGCTTTCCTGCTGCTTCTCACGGCCTTTGCGCATGCTGTTCCATCTGTGTGGAACACTTTCTGCTCCCTCATCTGGCAGCCTTCTTCTTGTCACCTTCGAATTGTCAGTGCAGGTTTCACCTCCTTCAGAAAGCCTTCTCCAGGGCTGAGACACAGGAGTCAAGAGAGGGGAGTTAGAGACTTGGTGTTGGAATAACTCAATGTGGCCCTCAATTAGACACTCTTGGTTTTCTATCCCAACTGTGACCTCTGGCTGAATGGCCTTGGAGGTGGTATTAGTCTCTCCCTCCCAGAAGTGTTGTGAGGATTAAGTGAGATAATGTGCCTGATAAGCAGTAGGTGTTCAGTGAATGGCAATGGGTCTGTCTGCTCTGGAGGAGTTCACTGAAGACTAGATATCTGTCTGCCAAGATGTCCCTGCTTCTCCTGCTCTTGTTTGCTTAGCCAGAGGTCTCAAGGCTCCCATTTCTGAGACTTGCCCCAGCCACAGAGTTGCTGAGCCCTAGTGGAGGTAGCCCCAAGGCCATTCAGCCCTGAGTTGAACCTGGGAATGGAGAAAGTCACCCAGGGAGGGCCTGAGGGAAGAAGTGAACCAAACCAGTCTGGTTGGTCTCAATGAACGAGTGTCTGGGGCCCTGGGATGGGCAGAGCAAGCCTTCCCTGAGGCCAAATGATAGTCCCGAGGCTGGTTTATGACCTGTCTGTGCCTGGAAAGGGGAGGAAACCCTGTGGCCCCCAGCAAACCCCAAGCATCTCCCTTCCCTGGGCCCAGGATGGTGCCTCCATGGCTTGGTCCCAGCAGGCCTTGGGAGTGTTTGCTGAAGACTCTCCCATGGGCCTTCCTGCGGGCTCTCCTGGGACCAAGTTCCCCTCCGGAAACCCCCTGGGCTCACTCAGTCCTGCCGAGGGTTCTGAGTGCAGCGGGCCTCTTAGTCCTCTGAGTTGTCTGCACGAAACTGACTTGACAGTTTTCTCTCCTTGGGGAAATAGCAGCAGCAGGTGAAGCCAGAGAGATGCCCCCAGGGAGAGGGTGAAGAGAGGGAGGAAGCAGAGGGCTGAGGGAGCAGGAGAGTACACATTTGTTTGCGCCCCTTCAGGGCTATAAGCAAATGGAAGTAAGTGTTCTGGTCCAGGTCAGACCCCTAGGCCAGTGCCACCCCCAGGAAGCCAGCCCTGGGCTGAGGGGAGGGTGTGGGGCCCTGCTGTGGGGGCCGTGCAGCCAAGCCCCAGGGCCCTGGATCTAAACAGCACTGATAACACCTGCCCACATGCCCCGGCGCCCAGTCTGAAGTTCTGGTGGAGGTGCCACCTCCCCGGGTGGCCTTCCCTGACCTCTTGTCCTCTTCCTCCCTGGTCCCTGAGCGCCCATAGCCTGTCCCTGTTCTTCCTTTGGTCCCAGATCCTTCTTCTCCAAGTTGTCCTGCCAACCTGAGCAAGGAATATGCCGAAATAGCTCCCTCCAGGGAATTACTAACACTCGATACAGGCTATTTACCCCGCGCCTAGTATCATGTTGGACAATCTGCATTCAGTGGCTTTGCTACTCACAACCCTTTGAGGGCTGTTTTCTTATTATTTCCATTTTAAAGATGATGAAACCGAGGCTCAAAGAGAAGTCACTTGGCTAGTGTCATGGTGTTTGAGTGCTAGAGCTGGGACTTGACCCAGGCCTGTCCACTCTGGAGCCTGGACTTTTCCTCGGGCTCTTCCTTTCCAAGCTCTGATTACCCTGTAGAGGTCAGAGGGCCTGGGGCTCAGAGGGTGTGGAAGAAGTGGTGAGGGATTGCAGTGTCCAGTGATGCCTCCTTGGACTACAGGTTTCTGTCTGGGAGGGACCCTCTTCTCTGGAGACAGCACGGAGCCCCAACATAAGGTCCTCTCCTCACATAGCCCCCCATGAATGTAACCCTCCATAGTTTCCAAGGGTCTTCCTTGGCCATTACCTGGGGATGGTGGTTACTGTTCCCATTATACAGATAGGGAAACTGAGGCCCCAGCGATATGTCACTGATGCAGGTAACCTCAAAGAGTGTCATTTCCTATTCACCATCTTGCCTCCAGAAAAGGCCAAGAACCCAAGTCATCCAAAATGTTGACTTTGGTTCTCTGTGCTGTGCTCTGCTTAGTCGCTCAGTCATGTCTGACTCTGCGACCCCATGGACAGTAGCCCGCCAGGCTCCTCTGTCCATGGGGATTCTCCAGACAAGAATACTAGACTGGGTGGCCATTCCCTCCTCCAGAGGATCTTCCCAACCCAGGGATTGAACCTAAATCTCCTGCATTGCAGGCAGATTCTTTACCATCTGAGCCACCAGGGAAGCCCAAGAATACTGGGGTGAGTAGCCTATCCCTTCTGCAGGGGATCTTACTGACCCAGGAATTGAACCGGGGTTTCCTGTATTGTAGGCAGATTCTTTATCAGCTGAGCTACCAGGAAAGCTCTTGGTTCTCTGGCTCCCAGGCAATTCGCCGACGGGTCTTCATACATACTTTCCTTCTGCTTGGATTGTCCTGCTCTGTTTCCTACTAGTCCTTCAAAACCCAGCTCATTACCTCTGCCACGAAGCCTTCCCTGTCTTCCTTGTGTGATCTAACCTCTCCTATGTTTGGATGCCATGGCTTTGTGGACCCTTGTTATAGCCCATTGTAGGAGCTTGTGGTTGCTGGGGAGTATCTGAGGTGGAGGACCACAGGGCCTGGCCCAGAGCCAAGGCATTTGAGTGGTGTGTGAATGAATGAATGGACTGAGGAAATGTCCCCCACTTTTGAGAGTGGGAATCTAGTATCAGTCAGATATGGGGGACCCAGGGGCCTCTGAGAAGCCCCTGAGGGGTCCTTGAGGCTGGAAAAGGGAGCTGGGTGTCCTTTAGGGACCATAGTAAGGTCCTCTCTTGTGAGCTGGGTCACCTGAGGCCAAGGCTCTGAGAAGCGAAGTCACTTGCCCTGGATGCGTTGGTCGGTCAGCGACAGGACTGGGCCATGCCTGTCCAGCTACAGTGTGACACAGGTAAAGGAGGAGATACATGTTCACACATCCCAGTCACAGCTACAGTGGGAGTGACGTGGGGGTGTGCTGTGGCCCCTCTTCCTTTCTAGGTACCCCAGGCATCTGTCTTTGCCAACCCCTGCCAGTGGGTGTACGGACTCCCTCCTGAGCAGCACTGGCCCCTCGGTGCCCCTGAGCATGAGCTGAGTCTGAAGCAGCAGTTTCCATCACCAGTCGTGTGGCCCTGGCTCCTCTTATAGGCCACGTATGTCATAGGCCCCAGGAATAGCCCCTTGGTTGGAGTGGCTCAGGAGAGGCCCCAACTGTGAGTTCCCCCATCCCCCTGCACCAGGTCTGACCTCTCTGTCCCTGGCAGAGCCCAGGCCAGGTGCCCACAAGCCAAGTGCTTTGCAGGTGCAGAGCCCAGCTTATTATCAAGACCCTCTAGTGACTGGAAGAGTCACCCAGAGAAGCAGGGCCATGGGGCTCCTAGGTCCACACAATTCCCATGATTCCTCTCGGCCTCCACACACCCGCCCCTTGGATATGGCAGCCCAAAGCCTCCCTGAGGTCTGCCAGTCTGGGAGTCCACGGGAATGGTCATGTGGCCACCGCCCTCCTCTGGTCACTGGCTCTGAGTTCCACAAGGGACTTTACACCAGCCACTCTGCAGACTATTCAGTTTCTGGCCCTCTCAGCCTGTTAGAACCACAATATGGCTTTTTCCAGTTTGTGCCTCACAGCTGCTCTGTGGGGAAGGTGGTGCAGAAGTTCATTATCATCCCCATTTTCTTGAGGAAACTGAGGCTCAGGGAGGGTGCGGGACTTACCTGGGGCCACACAGCCTGTTACTGGTGGTGCTCAAGCCAAAACTCACTTCAATTGATTTCATTTATTTTTCCAATGGAAGAAAGTTTTTCTGATTATATGAAGATAGTTTCGTACTTGTTTAAAAAAAGTGAAAACACCCAGACAATTCAGAAAAGTGAAAAGAGGAAGGCAGGAGTTTCTCATGTGGTTATACCACTGTGGGAGCTGCCTGTCCTCCCAGAAATGTTCTTGTATTCTCTGCATGCGAGTTCATGTGCTATTTTATTTTATTTTTTTTACAAAATGAGCATGTGTTATGCCAGTTGTTTTCTCCCTACAACATGTACATCTTTCTGTGTCAGAACAGTAGATGCCGATCATCGTTTTAAAGGGCTAGATAGCATTCCACTGCATGAATCTTCCCTGATTTAATGACATAGTCTCCTATGGATAGACTTGTATTTAGTTGGTTCTATTTTTTTTCCTGTCTACACAGTGCTGGGGTAAATATCAGGATTACGCTTTGTGCCTTGTTCTGCTTCTTCTCTTAAGAAGAAGAAAGCCCTGGGAAAGACAGGGTTGAGCATGTGTTTTCCTCCTCACCTTGTCGCTCCCCCTCAAGGAGACGGTTTCCTATCTCATGACACCCTGACTCCCTGCGGCCCCTTCCAGCCAGGTGGGCAGTCCACAGGACCTCCCTTTTCCGTGAGCACAGGGCCACTTCACCCCAGTCCCAGGGGGCAGACAAAGCAGCCAGATCCAGGCCGCACAAAGCAAAGTGAGGAGAAAGGACAACTGTATTCTGGCCCCAAGGAGAACACCCCCACCAGAGAACACAAGAGGGAACACAACCAGTCTTCATTTTTCTCATGATGTTTGTAGAATCTATCTCCTCCACAGCATTATAAAAGTGATTCTGCCCCTGCCCCTAACTTGCTGTGTGACCCTGGGTAAGGGACTCTCCCTCTCTGAACGTCATCTCCCCTTCACCCATTGGTCCATACTCCGCCTGCACTGTAACCAGCACTCTGAGCAGTTTTCTTCTCCCTGGAGCTGGGCTCAGGGTGAGTCCTGGCCTGGGGGAAGGGGTCTTGTGGCCCTCAAGCTCCTTGATGCCTGGTGAAGGTTGGTGTGAGTGTAGCTGGCTTTGTGGGTGGATTCCAGGCAGGCTGATGGAGGGTAGCTGGACTATTTAGGGTCCATTTCCAGAACTTAGCCCTAAGGCTCAGGTTCCTTGGGCTGCTTTCCCTTCTGCCTTCTTCCTATGCCTGTGATTGGATTGGATGCTGTGGAGTGATGGAGAAAAATGGAGTCAGACCACTAGTTCTGTGACCCACTAGCCAGGGTTCCTGGTATGGGTCTTATGCTCTGAGCTTTAGATCGCTGGTCTCTGAAATGGGGATAATGAGCCTACCTCTCAGAGGTACCCAGGCTGATATAAAGTGTTCTGTCCAGACCTGGCCCTGAAATGAGCACCCCACTTCCCTTCCCAAGCCCATGATCTCCGCACGGGGAACAGCTAAGTAGAAGGGACCATCAGCAGCTTTCCTCCTCCTCCTCCACCAAGGACATGACAAGAGGGCAACTGCTGAAATAGCAGCAGGAGAGATGTAGGTCATCTGGCCAGTTGGGAGGACTCGGCTGCTTTGGAGAACAGCAGCTTCTTGGGCTGGGAGGGACTGTAGGAATCACCTCATCCACCGCCATCTGCACTGGAGGCCTCATAGTGGCTGCCTCCTGGGTGGCCTGGGGGAGTTGGTTAAGCAGAGAGAAACAAGAAGACCTGGTTAACCAGCTGCGCCTGGCATAGTTATCTAGGAGGGGGCCTTGGTTCCCCAGTGGGTCCGTTTAACATCAGAGAGTTGGAAGCTGATGAGAGGCAAGAAGGGCCCATCGGCCCAGGTTAAGCTGCAGGACTGAATAGCTGGAGGCCCAGGGTGGGCTTTCCTGGTGGCACGAATCCAGGGATATTCAGGCCAGTGCTCCTCCCACCCCCCTGCCCTCTCTGCTTCCTAGACTCTGAGCTGCCATCTGCTGCCCCTGTCACCCTCAGCCGCCTCTCCACCATGTGTCCCAGTACATGTGCGTGTGCACAGGGTGTGCACCTCAGAGAGGGGGTGTGCACCAGGAGGGAGGTGACCGTTCCAGACACACGGAGGCGGCAGGGACACGGTGACGCCCTTCCTCCCACGCCGGCCAAGGCCGCCCAGCCAAGCTGAATCCAAAGCCCCCCACTGGGCTGTTTGTGGCGGGGAATTATTTGTAGCTGGCGAGGTGCCAGCAGTCTCTGTTCCCAGCCTGCCCCCTGCCATGGCAGCTTCTCTCCACCTCCAAGTCTCAGCCTGCAGCCCACTGTCTGCATCCACCCACCCCCCACCCAGAGGGCTGAGCTTGATAGAAACGTCATGGCCCGGAGTCCAGGCCCACCTCAGCTCCACCCCCGCTCCTACCTCACCAACTGGCCGTATGCAGGTTCCTGACCCTCTTGGGTCTCTACTCATTAGGAGTGGGGCATCTCCCAGCCCCTCTCAGCTCTAATTCTCTGGGATTCTCTTTTCCCCCTGAGAACCAGGGAGTTCACTGGAGCTCTGCTATGGCCAGGCCCCAGGTGTGGGGGTCCAAGGAGCTGCCCCTGTTCTCTGTGGCCCAGGAGGCCCAGAGTAAGCAGTGTGAAATCCAACCCTTCACAACGCCAACCCAGGGGATGTGGCCTAAACCAAACATGCAAAGCTGGAACCAACAGTTTATTAGTAGAACATGCCTCCACTTGGGAGTTTCTGCCTGTTTATTTTTTTGCTGAGTCTGACCAGGCCGATTCTTTAATACCTGCAGCCCCAGGCTTTATATCTGCTGCACACGTGATGCTCTCATGTCTCCGCGCTCTCCTTCCTCTACCTGAACAACTGCCTGCTTCTCAGAGGTGATTGATGGGCTCGTATGGCCTCCCAGTGTCAGCTGGACTTCAGTTTCCACCGCAGTCTTTCACGTCCTAGCTGCAGGTCTGGGACAAGTCCCTCAAACCTGAACCTCAGACTCCTGCACTGTGTGAAAAAGTGCAAGTGTTAGTCGCTCAGTCACGTCCGACTCTTTGCAGGCTCCTCTGTCCATGGAATTCTCCAGGCAAGAATACTGGAGAGGGTGGACATTCCCTTCGCAGGGGACTTCCCAAGCCAGGGATCGAACCCAGGTCTCTTGCATTGAAGGCAGATTCTTTACCATGTAAGCCACCGGGGAGGCCCATGCGCACGGACAATGAGCAATTCCTGATTTTGGTATAGTAGCTGAAGCCTCACTGGGTCCTGCAGAACTAGTCAGTTCTTCCTGCGCTGGGCACAGGTCCACACCAGGGCTCAGAGGTTGATGGCTGTGTGGTTCTGCACTGAGTTCTTCCCCTGGGAGCAGAGGCCTTAGCCCTTGTCACTGTTGTCCTATTGAGAGCCAGTCCCCCCAGGCTCTCAGTGCCACCACATCGGGAGCCAGGGAGCCTCCCCTTGTCACTGACTTACTGAGGGACCTGAGTGAGTCTCTGACCTGTCCTGAGCCTGAGTTTTCCCACCTGTGAGGATTGCATCAGGAGCTTGAGTCACTTTGGGCAGCTTTTGAAATTCGGATTCCCTGACCCTTGTCCAGATCTGACTCCAAACCTTTGCTTGCTCTGTGGCCAGGTGGGAGCCACAGACACAAAGACCCCCCAGGTCCCCTTCCTCCTGACTGCTCCTGCATCACCTCATCCTTAAGTAACTCCACTGTGACACAGAGAATAGCAGGGCCTCTAACCAGGCTGCCTGGGGGCAAGTCCATACTTCCCCACTTCCTAGCAGTGGGGCCCTAGGCAAGTTACTTCACTTGTCTCTAAAATGGAGCCAACACCTAACCCTCTAAGTGGCTGGATGAATATGAGTTTATTTAAGAGAAGCCCTGAGAGCAGTGCCTGCACATGATTTGCTCAGCTTCTTTTGACCTCTTCCTCTGAACTTCTGTCTCCCAACTGACCTTTAGGTGTCCCCTCCCATGTGGAGATGCTCACTGCTGGGTGGAATAGGAAGGGCTTCCTTTGTCCCTGCTTCTTCCTGTGGCCCCAGGCCATAACTTACTGTCCTAATTTAATTAGGAAGAGTCCTTCCAGGGACCTCATTAGGAAATGAGCCCAGAGCCTTGGGGACCTCCAGGAGGGGTGGGGTGTAGGAGGAGTTTGTATTGTGTCTGACCCTGTCCAGCCCTTGACCCTGTGCCCCACATGTGCCCAGTCCCTTAGACCTGTGACATGGAGCCTGGGCAGCCAGGGCCTCCACCCTGTGCCCCCTGCCCAGCTTTGGCCTCATCTCCCTGGGTGAGGATGAGGAAGACTGACTGAGAAGGTTTCTCTTGTTCTGTTCCACCTGCCCTGGATGTCCCCAGCCTGGCGCAAGGCAAGCCTTGGTGACTCTGTGTTGAGTGAGCTGTGGCTCTTGGGAGAAGCATCTTCATTTGGCTAAAGCCGGCTTCCATACTCATCCCAATGTGGGAATTCCCTCCAGCAACTCCAGGGGCTGGGTGTGGGCGTGGGGGAGGTATCTGCTTGAATACCTTTAGGGACAGGGAGCTAACTCAGCAACTGAGAGCTTTTTCTGTCCCTAGACAGTTCTTCCTGTTAGAGAATCTGTCTTCCTTTCAACCTCAAATCTGCCTCCTGTGACACTCCTGCCCTGTCCTGGTCCCGCCTCTGTTTTTGGGGCCTCTGCTCACAGACTCTGCCCCCTACCTTCACCTCAAGCCTGCTTAGTATCCCTTCTTGGCCTGTGACAGCTGACATGCTATATAACTTCGAGTAAGGCCTATTCCCTCTCGGGCCACTGTTTCTTGGGCCCTGGTGGGCTGCACACTCTCAGGTTCTATAGATACTGGCTGCCTTCTGTAGCTGTGACCTACCTCCCTATGAAGTGGGGGCTGAAGACAGATGTGCTGTGTCCAGAGGTAATGGTGACACCTCTACAGACAGCTTGTCTCCTGGTCAGCAAGGCGACAGATCTTGCAAGAACCTGCTGCTGGGTGCTGGAGGGTGGTGCTTGGACCTCCTCTGCCCCCGAGACCAGTGCACAGCACAGACACCTCCGCCATGTCTTGGTTAGGAATCGGGAGTCGTTGTAGCCCCTTTCTCCCTTACCACTAATAGCCTCCGTGGCCTGGTCCTTCCCCCGCTCATGGCCCAGGCCCTTACTCCATCCCACTGCGGCCTCCCTGGACCAGGGCAGCAGCCCCAGCCTTGCCTCTGCTCCCTCCCTCCTGTCTGTTCTCTGCTCTGCAGCCAAGAGCGCTCAAACACTCAGAGCACTGTCCTGCCCTTGCTCGGCACCCTGCAGGGAGGTCCACCACTCACAGGACAGTCTGCTGGCTGGCCTTCAGGGTCCTTCAAGACCCAGCACGCACCTGGCATCTCCAGCCCCAGACCTCACCATCTTCTTGCCCCCCAAAACCCTCGGCTCTGTGCTCCAGCCCCCCGCCCCCATGTGAGTGATGTCGAAGAGGCATCTTCACACTCTCACGTGCCTGGAAGACCCTTCCTCTGCTTGTTCAGTCCCACTTTGCCTCAATAGTCACCACTTCCAGGGAGCCTTCCCATCCTGGCTAGGTCAGGGCCTGCTCTGGGCTCCCCTGTCCCTGTGTTTCCCCTCCATCCTTGCCGCATACCGAGATGGTCCGATTAAGAGCCTGTGGTTCACAGACTCAGGCTTCAGGAGGATGGGGCAGGGGACCTGGCCAGGGCCTGCCAAGGAGGGGGAGCGGGGGAGAGTGGGTGGGGATCTCTGGCATAGGCCCAGGTCCCCTCCTGCCAGGCCGTGTTTCTGCTCCTTGTGCTGCATGCTCCTGAGCCACGTGTGAGCCCCAGAGAAGCACCTGGCATGGACTGGAGTCTTCAAGTCTGAGCTCCAGCATTCACTGCAGGCCTGCTCTGTGCCAGGACCTAGGGAGGATCTGCAGATGGAAAAGCAGGCCTTGGTCACCTAACTCAGTATGTGACCTTGGGCAGTTGGTTTCTCTGAACCTCGAGCTTCCTTGGAGGTGAAAGGGGTAGAGGACCCAAGTCTCCTTCCCCTGTTCCCCGGGCACATCTGAGCTGCGGTCGGGGTCACACATGGCCCCACAGGGTCCCAAGATGGCAGCTAGACCAGAACTTCCTTCCCTGCCCCCCATCCTGGGGCCTCTGGGGCCTCGGGCCAAGCTTTGCTGGGATCAAGGGGGACAGGGGTTTTGCTCTCTGTTGGTTGAAAAGGCCCGCCCCCGCGTTGGCCAGCGCTTTGGCATTACCAAGAGCCTGCTCCCACGCAGGGTGACCAGCTTGTCCTCATTTGCTTGGAACCGCCCCAGTTTTAAAACAAAAGCTCATGTCCAATGGGACACTTGGCCCGCCAGCCTGCACTCTGTCAACTCCCGCAACCACTCCCCCCGGCTCTGCAACACGGCTTCCCTGTTACCCGTGGATTCTGCTGCTAGTTGGGCAGGGCTCACTCTAAATAAAGAAAAAAAGCTGATTTCTTCCCCCCCTTTTGGCAGAATTCAAGGAGACATAGAGCTCCTTGGAAGGTCTAAAGGAGCCAGGGCTGAGCATCCTGGTTGGGGTGCTGGTGTGGACACAGCCAGGACACCTGGCCTTTGATCTGACCCTGCCTCTGACGCAGCTGAGTGACAGCTCTCTCTGAGACTTGGTTTCCCCCAGCCCTGCCCTGCTCACCTCACGTCAATAACATCAATAACATCACATCAGTAAGGTGAGGATTGTTACCTCGACGGCCCTGCCTTTGCGTTCCTGCTGCCCTTTATGTTCTTCACGGCATTTTCCTCCTATCCCTTGAGAGGCGGGCTCAGCAGGATTGCTATGCCAGTTGTTCAGATGGGGACACTGAGCCCACAGGCTCACAGGATTTCAACTCCTTAATGACTGAGGAGAAGGTCAAGTGTGGTGGCCGAGATGTGTGGTGGTTACCAGTAAGTGGGGGTCCCTGGCTGGCTGTTCTTCTCCTCCCCACCCCCACTTTGTCAGTGTCTTCGTCAGTCAGAAAAGATGGAGACAGATGCAAGGGAAAGGTAGACACAGGCGTGGGGAGAGAAAGGACCTGGGGTGGGGGGTAGTGCTGGGGCGGCAGGGGTGGGGAGGGCCCAAGCAGTGCTGCTACTTCCTCTGATGGCTCTCACAGTCTGTCTGCACCGACTCCTGACAGATGGAGGGAAGGGGAAAGCTGGTGCCAAGAGGCTGTCACCGCGGGCGGGCAGAGCTGGGGGGAGGTGCTTTGTGGCCAGGGTTTGTATGGGGAGGGGGCAGCAGCTGGTGGTCTGGCTGCTGGGCCTCCTTGGAGCCCGCTCCCCAGGGAACCATGGCTGGGGCGGGAGGGTGGGGGTGTGGGGGAGTCATGGATGCTGTGGGGCGGGAAAGTGGGCAAGGGGTGAGCCCACCCTCTGCCTGGGGCCAACCATGCCCTTGTCCCTGTCCCAGCAGAGACAGCCACCCCTCTCTCCTCCATTCCCTGTTGCCAGCAGAACCTTCCCTCCAAAGATACTTCCTGTCCACTCCTTACTGGGTATCGGGCTGGGTGGGGCTCTGGGGACCAGCACTGAGCTGTGGTCAAGGTGGACAAGGGCAGGGAGAGAGTGAGCACCAGGAGGCCCTTGTGATGATGGCCTTGAGGGGCTCAGAGCAGGTGGGGCCTGGCCTTACATCTGCAGGGCCAAAGCACGTGCACTGAGCCACCCCAAGTGGTTCCCAAGCCCCCTTCATGCCAAAGGGCCTCTTGCTTTTTCTCTAGCCTCTGACACCTCTACAGGACTGGGCAGACCTGGCCTGGGATCGGTTTGGCACCTTCAGTATCTCTTGTTTTCTTAGATGGTAGATTTCCCTGGCGGCGTTGGGTCTCTTTCTGTCTCTCCCAATTCCCGGTGCCCAACACAGGGCCCAGAACTGAGAAGGAAGGGCCCAGTGAATGCTAGTTGAATAAATGAATGGATCTCTTACTTGCACAAACCTGCTGGGATGGAGGTCTCACTTCCTTATAAGGCAGTTCTTTCTATCTACAAAAGCAGAGCTTTTTCTGGTTTTGTCCTGAGAGGCACCCTGGGTCCCTGGCCTGTCATGGGGGCTGTACAGAGACCCCTGGAGGCACTCTAGGTCCCTGGCCTGTCACAGGGGCTGTACAGAGCCCCCCAGCTGATCCTGCTGCCTGAGAGTGGCCCTGTGGAGACTGGAAAACCCCTGAACCCACGCCACTGCTTGGTGGTACCTGACTGGGCTGGCATCCACTACCCTCCGAGGGTCAGTAATCATAGCCATCGCTTACTGAGCCGCTGCCACTCGGCCCTCCCATCAGCCCCATAAGGTGGCACTGTTTTTATCCCTCATCGTGCAGGGGACAGAGATGAGGCAGAGGTAAGGAGAGGCTTCCCCAAGGTCATGTGGCTAGTGTCTGAGTCAGGAGGTGGGGGGAGGGCTGCGGGGAGGGGAAGGCTTCCTGGGGCAGGACTTGCGGGTGTATGGGGCTTGGCAGGGCTGAGGAGCCGTACTCCCTGGAGGTAGATCTGACCCCGCACCACATACTGTCCCCTCCCTCCTTCCTACACGGTTCCCAGACACACCCATAGCACTAAGACACCAACTTGGTCGTCTCTCAGGTGAGCCCTAGGGACCTGGGGCCCAGAGTCCCTCCTGTCCCCCTTGAGGAGCCCCAGGCCCTTGACATGGCCTGTCCTGTTCGGTGATCTAAGAAGTGTGCAGGATGATGGCTGAGAGCCCGAGGTGTCGGATGGGTAAGTGGGAGCTGGGCCTCCTTCCTGCTGCTCCTTAGAGTTGGTCCTGGTTGGAGCTGTCCTCCACATTAATATTAATAACGGCAATCATTAATGATAAATGATGGTGTGCCTACCCCCTACCAGAGCTGGTGGGTGCCCTGGGGGAAAGCCGAGAGAAGTAGAAGAGGGGACCAATCCCGAGAGCAGGGTGTGCACTTTCTATTGCATTTGTCTCCTCCCCAAAGCCTGTCATGCCTGGACCCTTGCGGGGGCAGTTTAATGAAGTCCCCACTCCAGTACTCTTGCCTGGAAAATCCCATGGACGGAGGAGCCTGGTAGGTTGCAGTCCATGGGGTCACTAGGAGTCGGACATGACTGAGTGACTTCACTTTCACGTTTCACTTTCATGCACTGGAGAAGGAAATGGTAACCCACTCCAGTATTCTTGTCTGGAGAATCCCAGGGATGGGGGAGCCTGGTGGGCTGCCGTCTATGGGGTCGCACAGAGTCGGACACGACTGAAGTGACTTAGCATAGTGGTTGAAAACCAGGTACCTGTGTGGTGGGACACCTGCTGGCACGGGACACACTTCTCCCTTTCTGCCATCCACAGAGTGATTCCACCACTGGCCCAGGCCCTGTGCCCACCCCTCATGGCCCCCACTGCCTGACTTCACCCCTTGCCTTGGCTCTTTAGATCCTTCCAGAGGCGCTCAATGGGCGTAGTGAGTGACTGTGGTCCCCTCACTGCCCCCGGCCATGACTATTCATGTGACCTTGGGCAAATCAGCTCCCCTCAGTGCCTTGGTTTCCTCATCCGTACAATGGGATATAGTAGTTTCTTCCTCAAAGAACTATTAGGAGAATTAAATGAGATGATGCGCCTAGTGCCTGTTAGTCACTCAATCATGTTTCCTCTTCCGCTCATGATGTAGGAGGAGGAGATGCAGATGTCAGAGCCCCTCTGCTCTCCACGCATGACCTCGGGAATCCTCTGACAGCCCTGAGAGCGGGGATTTGTCTTGTTGCTTTGCTGACGGGGATGGTGAGGCACAGAGAGGTGGGGTGACTCACCCAAGGCCCCTCAGCTTGGGAGTGGCAGATCCAAACCCTGGGCTCTCAGGCTTGAAGGCCCATGCAGGTGTCACTGAGCCAGGCAAAGGGGACGAAGGGCTTAGCCTGAAAGGCTCCTTTGGAACTGGTGATGCAGAGGCTCCTGGCTTCCTGTGCTGATCTGCAAACCTCCAGCCCCCAGATCCCCAATCCCTCTAATCCTGGGAAAGAGGCGGCCCTCGGTCACGTCCATCAGCAGCTCTAAGCACCCTCCCCGGGCCTCTCACCTCCCACATGAGCCCAGAAGCGGCAGGCGAGGGCCTGGGCTGTGAGGATGGGGGATTTCCCCACTTGGTTGAAATCTGTCACAACATTAATGTTAATTAAGCCTCGTTAATTCAGCCCTCTGCTTACGCAGAGCTCCTGACAGCAAATTACTCATAAGTGAGGCGGTAAATTTATTGCTGCGTTTTCCCAAACACTCAGCAGCAAAGAACGTGCCCCAGGAAAGGCGGAGGAAAGGCCTGGAGGGTGAGTGCTGTGTGGTTCCTGCCAGCCTGAACCACCGGGGACCATGGCCCAGAGAACAGCCAGGGTTCACCAGGGAACCTGGTAAGGATGTGCTCTGGTCTAGTCAGAGCTGCCTGGAGATGGAGTGAGCTCCCCCTCACTGGAGGTGTGCAAGCGGGAAGGCAGGGAGCATCGCAAGTCCCTCTGGGCTGGCCCATATCTTCCCGCCTCATCCCTCTTGCCCGGCAGACTGCACTGGCTCTGTGCCTTGTTTCCACTGACAGTGCCCCAGAGTCACACAGTAGGGCTTGTAAAGGGCGAGTTTGGATCTAGATGTGAGCCCCAGAGCCCACCCTGTAAACACCTTCCCCTGCAGTGCAGTCTGAACAGGAGCCCAGTGGCCTGTGCAGGGACCAAAGTACAGGTAGGGCCAGACAACCTGCCAGGGATGCTGCGAAGGCTGTCTCCTGGTCCTGGGTTATAGGGTGCTCTTGGAACCAGGGAAGAGGACTTTGAGCCCAGACCCCCTTACTAGGCTAGGTGTCTAGGCTAGGTATCATAGCCTTCCAGTGAGGATGCAGGCTCTCCTGGGGGCAGTGGAAGCCCCACCATCCTTCTCCCTAAGATCTCCTTCCTTGGTTTCAGACTGGGACCATGCCTGAGACATTTGGAACAAACCCAGGCTCTGGGTACACAGAATTTTAAAAAATTAATTAGAGCATTAAATGGTAGCCCTCTGGGAGAATCCCACCATCTGGCTGTCACAGGAGAGGCAGGAAAATCTATGCATATTTGTCTGGAGTGTGTGAGCGTAATATGAAGCCACCTGTGCATGTGTGAGTGTGTGGCCTATGTGCTGCTGTGTGTGCACAGGGAAGCATGTGTGTCTGTGTTCAGTGTGTGGTGCACGTCCGAGTGTGCAAGCAGGCAGTGTGTGTTTGTGTGCATATGTGCCCATCTGCACGTGCGTGTGCTGTGTGCCTGCACCCATGGGTCTGCATGTCTGCCTGAGCACGCGCCTGTGACCAGGCCTGGCTGTGGGGGTGGAGAATCAAGCTGGGCTGTGTGCAGAGACTGCTCAGCCTCCCCACCCCTCTTGACAGAGTGATGTTCACAGAAAGGTGGGGGTGGGGGCGTGCACAGGTGGGACAGTAGTGGGTTTGGCAAGTGTACAGCTGGCCTGCAGGACTCTGGCTCTCTGGGGCTCAGGAGAGACCAGTGTGGGGCCATGGCTGGAGAATGGCAGGGTGTGCTGGTGGCTGGACTGACCCAACCCTTTAACAATTCTAACAAAAACTTCCTGAGGGCCTACTAGGTACAGAGCCAGGGGGTGGGAGTGTGGAAAAAAAAATCGAGAGGACCTTGCCTCACTATGTCAGGCACTGATACATTATCTTACAACCAACCACCCTGCAAGTCAGGATTCAGCCTCATACTTTTAGATGAGGAAAACCGAAGCTCTGAGAGGGCAAGTAACCTGCCTGAGGTCACACGGCCAGTAAGGGCCCCGCCAGGAAGTGAACACTGGTTCCTTAACTTGCTCCTTGTGGGAGGAGGGCCACAGAGGGCTGCAGACTAGCATCTTCCAAATCTCTGTACTGGGAGACAACGTCCACGTGAAGAAAAGGCTGAGGAGGGTGGAATTGTCGTGGGCGGTAGGCGTGCCCACAGAGCAGGCTCTTTAAGAGGCAGCTTCCCTTTTATCCAAGCTGTGGTGGGACCTATCTGGTGGGGGACCATGCTGGCTCAGAACCCCTGAGTGACGGCCCCCTGTCTGAGGGCTCTGTGCAGTGGCAGGGGTCTCAGCCAGGATAGCAGCAGAACTGAGGTTCTGCTGGGCACCTGCCCACCCCCACCCTCAGCTCACCTCCCACAGCCACGACTGTCTCCCTCTGCCCAGGTCTGGTTGGGGGCCATCACAGAAGTTTTCCTGGGCCCCTGGCTGGAGACACTGAGCTGTGGCCTGTGGCTGTTAACTCTGCCCATGCTGTCTGCCCCTTGGCCAGCTGCAGAGAGGTAGCCTTGGCCAGAGCCCACGGTCCCAGTCCACCAGGACCGGTACCTGAGATGTGGCACCTTTGAAGGTCTGGCCTCACAGCAGGGCTTGCCAGCACCTAGCTGGGTACTCAGCACCCAAGGGCCCCTGCTTGATTCCTTCAGCTTCCCACAGCAGAGACTTGCGATTTTCCAGTTGGAACAAGGGTCATCAGATGCTTGACCCTCCCAGAGTCCCTCCCAGAACACAGGATTAAGGGTGTACGCTGGGGCCTGACTGCACCCAACTCTCCCTCAAGTGGGCCGAGGACCCCCTCTGCCCAGAAAACTTGCCAAGTGGTCCCGTGGCAACACGTGGGCCTGCCTTTTCTCCCTGACTCTGGTGCAGTCATCTCCCAGGAAACAGGGAATTTCCCCTCATTCCCATCATTAGGGTGCCAGGGCAAACAAACAGCCTAATCCAGATGAGCCCTGGGCCACAATCACATTCTCTTTGGGGGTTTTCTTTCTTATTTCCAGCAATTTTGAGGAGACTGAGTAATTGGTATTCCACACAGGTTAATAGAACTGCTGCCTTTCCGTATTATGCCTTAATTTCCTTTATCGCATAGCAAGTTGGAATTAATCGCCCCTCTCCATCCTTTTTCCCACCGAAACCCATTACCAGCCTGTCTGCTGGTTAAAGTCATTTTGTGGCAGCTCTTGGCTCCTTGCCACTTCCCTGGGAATCTTTCCGACCAGAGCCAAAGAACAAGGAGGGGTGAAAAATCCATTTGTACAAAGTGGAGATCTCCTGTTGAGAACTTATTTCCCTCCCTGTTCAAGAGGAAGGAACGTGTCCAGCCTCCAGCCGGCACAGCTGACTGAGTCCCCTGTTGCCGAGAGCATTCAAGAGGGCGGAATGGCCATATGTCAGTGGTGGGAACAGAGGATTCCTGCACTGCTCAGGGGAGGGGTTGGGGGAAGGGGATAGGCCTTTGCCACTCCTGGCGCCTAAATTAGATGCTGTGATTGGAAGCTTCTAGAGTTCTGTTGTTTCTAAGTTTAAGATTTTCTCTGATTTCAAAGTTGGAAAGAATCTGGGAATCCGTGGTCCTGACTGAGCTGCCTGGGCCTAAGTACTTTAATTGTGTGTTTTAAGATTCTAATAAGATACTCTCCTGGAACTGGAGATTGTGTTCTGTGATTCTAAGGCTATTTTACGATTCCATGAGCCTCTTAAGCTGCAGTTCTGCTCTGTGACTGGGTCTCAGGAGGGAGTGTAAGCTTTGCTGAGGCTGCTTTGGAAGTGTGAAAGGCCCAGGCCTTCTCTGGGCTGAGTTTCCGCATTTATGAAATATTAGGGTTGGATCAGATGGCTTCCAGGTCCCGCCCTGCAGGTGTGTTCTGCCCCTTGCCCTCTTCCATGCCTTTTCCACATAGGTCATCAGCACTGGCCGCCCCACAGCACCTCGGGGACCCAGGAGCCTTTCCATCTGAGCCGCATCCTTTGTCCACTTGCCTGTAGCCCTCTCCCATTCCAGCAGGAAGGCAACTCAGCTCTCCTCCAAAGTCCCAGCAGGAAAGCCGCTGGGAGTAATAATAAGAAATAAACCATATCGTTGACAAGAGCTCCATCGCCCTTGTGGGCTATTGTTGATATTGCTGTTCAGTCACTAAGCCTTGTCTGACTCCTTGCGACCCCATGGACTGCAGCACGCCAGTCTTCCCTGTCCTTCACCATCTCCTGGAGCTTGCTCAAACTCATGTCCATTGTGTCAGTGATGCCACCCAACCATCTCATCCTCTGTCATCCCCTTCTCCTCTTCCCTTCAGCGTCTTTTCCAATGAGTTGGCCCTTCACATCAGGTGGCCAAAGTATATACAATTCACTATATAATTTCAACATCTATCATCTCCTGTACATCTTGCCCCAAAGGGTGTGACTATTGATTGATATCCCCATTTTGTAGGTGAGCAAACTGAAGCTCTGAGAAGTTAACTCACCTGTAGTTCCAGGACCCTGAGTCGCTTGCTGCCTGCACAGCTGCCAGCCACATGCAGGCTGGATTGAACAAGTCATGAGCAGCCCCAGGTGATCAGTGTGATGAGGGAGCCCGGGGGCATCTCTCACGGGAATCTGCTGCTGGGTGGGGTTGCCACCCATGCGCTCACACTTCCCCGCTGAGATGTTGAAAGGCTTCAGAGAATGGACCTCGTTTCCTTCCCAATGCACCAAGAAGCCAGAAAAGAAACTGCCTCCTTCATCTGCTTTTAGAATCTACCTTTTCCTTCTGGATCAAATAAGATTTCTCAGGATGGGCTTCCTCAGCCCCTACTGCTTCCCCATTGGTGCAAAATCAGCCCTGCTTTGAGGTCCTACTCAAAAGGCTCCTATCTCATTGCCCTTGCCCCCCAAGCATGTCTCACCTACAGAAAGGAGAGGCGCTGGTGAGAGCTTCCTCAGGGGTGAGTTCAGCATCCTTGTTTTCAGCTGAGGCCCAGAGAGGGAGATGACTGCCTGAGGCCACACAGCATCATTACCACCCTTGATTCTGATCAGGACCGTCTAATCTTGTTCTGGGTCCGGACGGTTATATCTGAATTCTTGTCTCCTCACCCTGGCTGTAATTTCTGTGAGGGAAGGTCCACCTCTCACCTTTTTCTTTCCTGTTGAGCGTTAGGGATAAAAGGACCTGGATTCTGGTCCCGCCTTGAGCTCTGTGACCTTAGGACAGTCCGTTGCCTTTCAAGGGCTTTTGCTTCCTCATCTCTCAAAGGAAGTGATGCCTCCCTCCCCCGCCTCACAAAGCTGCTATGAAGACCCCTGCTGAAGAGTGGGGGGTGGGGGGCTCACCGAATCTATTACTTGGCACCGCATTCATTCAGAATCCCACTTCTGCCAGATTTCCTTCAGCCTTTGCTGAATTTTCAGCCAGAGACTCCTTGTCCCCAGAACAGCCCCATAGTTCCCCACGGCTGAGCTGCTGCTCCTTGGTGGCCCCTGCTGTAGGGCCCTTGCCCTCTCTTCATGGAGCATCCACCCTGAGCAACGGAAGTGCTCTGCCATCCTCACCACCCAGCTGCACACCTGCCTCCCCTCTAGTGGCGGGTGCTGACTGCACAGGCTGGCAGCACGCAGCCCTGCCTGCATGCCTGGCGTGCCCTCCTTCTGTCCCTTCCGCTCTCCACCTGGAGGGTGGAGGTCCGTGAATCGTGCACATGAAAGCCTGACTCTCATCTCCTCTGATGAGACTGAGGCATGGGGAAGGCAAGGGGCTTGGGGCAACCTGGAGTAGTGCTAAGGCTCTAAGGCTCAGAGTCAGAGGCTCTCCCACCCCCAACCCCCTCCCCCAACCAGGGCCTGGGTTTGCAGAATTCCCTCCCAATAATCCTGTGAAGGGCTTTCCTGCAGCCAAGGGCCCAAGGGCCCAGCTACAATGGGAGAGGAAGGTTGCCCCTCCCTGAGGCCGGCTCCACAGTCTGGCTGGGCCTTGGGATGACTCACTGAGCCCGCTCTGGTCGGGTGGAGCCTCCTGGGGCCTCCAGGCTGTCAACAGGATGAGTGCTGTCTGGCCAGGCTGCAGAGCTTCACCTTGGCACTGACGGCCAGGGTGGGCACAGTGTGGAAGGCTGGCTGAGAGCACTGTCCCGGTAGGTCTGGCCTGCCAAAAATATGGCAGCAAAGTAAGCAGCCTGTGGAGACTTGAGCTGGCGAACGTTCTACCCTCGGTGCTCTGGGCCCCGGGCTGGAGTTCCACTCCTTTGGGCCTTGTTGGAGGTAGAGGGTGTCATCAGACACCGTCTAGGACTGATGCTTGAGCTGGACTTGAGGAGTGGGGGGTTTTGCCACGTGGAGATGAGAAGCGTCTCCTGCAGGTGGAGCTACGCAAGTATAGACACCAGGTAGGCAAGCCCACGGTTCGTCCGTGACCGTTGGGTGGGTGTGGGGCAGTGGTAGCCAGGGGTGGGCGAGAGCAGTTAGCAGAGCAGCTTGAAGTGTCCCTGAGCACCTGCTAAACCCTTGGTCAGGTTCTAGGGGAGATGGGAACCCAAAAGGACCAGGAAAGGTGGCTTTCTGATGATGGAGGGGCCTGCAACAGGTCAGTGACTACTGGCTGTGGATCTCCAGCCCCCACCTGGAGCCATGGAGGCAGATTGGGAGGGCCTGGGGACCGAGCCACGGATCCCCTCCTTTGCCAGCCTCACTCTGGACCTGGTGATAGTAGTACCATACCTAAAAAAAAAAAAGGAAGTTAGAGATCATCTCGTCTAATCCAGTCCTGTCATGGAGGAAAAGAGCCAGGCCCAGAGAAGGCAGAGAGCTTACCAAGGTCACACAGTGGAGCCAGGCCCCCAGGCCAGGGGTTGGAGAGAGCCTACTGCTAACACCAGGCACAGTAAAATGGTCTTAACTTCTTTCTAGATAAAAGCCAGCAGCCATCCAGGCACAGCCCTCAACTACTTCGCAGAGCAGTGTCCTAATCCTCAGGCCTCCTACTGGCACCTCCTAGTGGGCAGAGGCTTCCTGGATTGCCAGCAAGGGGCTGAGGGTGACAGAGAGCTTGTACCAGCCTCCTGGGTGAGAAACTCTGGGCCAACACAGAAGGGACGCCCCCAGAGAGGCTGCAGCCCACCCAATCCCAGGAGATGGATTTCCCAATGACAGGGCGTCCTTGCCCATTTATCACCAGGATAGCCCAGTGGCGCTGTGTGCTCAGTCTTGTCTAACTCTTGGCAATCCTATGGACCACAGGCTGCCAGGCTCCTCTGTCCACGAGATTTTCCAGGCAAGAATACCGGTGTGTGTCGCCGTGTCCTCCTCCAGGGGATCTTCTGGACCCAGGGATTGAACCTGCGTCTCCTGTACTATAGGCAGATTCTTTACTGCTGAGCCATCTGGGAAGCCCATAACCCAGTGAGGCTCCTCTCAAAATGCTTCTCCTACCACCTAATTGGTGAAAGCGGTTCATTTTCCACTCAGGTAGGGCTGTTTCCCAGCCGCTGCCTCATGGGCAGAGGGTGGCTGTGTGAATGGGGTGGGGCAGCGTTGAGGAGACAGGTGGTGGTCATCACTCCATCATTCACGTCCTTGTGCCACCTGGTGCCCTCTGAATAGGAACAGCTGGCCACCTTGTTCCTGCGTGCATGCTAAATAACTTCAGTCATGTCCAACTCTTTGCGACCTTATGGACTAGGGCCCGCCAGGCTCCTCTGTCCATAGGATTCTCCCAGTAAGAATACTGGGGTGGATTGCCATGCCCTCCTCCAGGGGATCTTCCTGTCCCGTGGATTGAACCCACATTTCTTACATCTCCTGCACTAGCAGGGGTTTCTTTACCACTAGTGCCACCTGGGAAATCTCACCTGGTTTCCACTCCCTTAGCAAACCCGACGCAGGCTGCTGACTGAGGTGGCATCTGCCCTTGGGGACTTCTCAGGCCCCTCTGGCCTGGCCTTCTTGCCCTCCGCTGCAGAGCTCTGTCCACGGAGCCCTGGGCTTCCCAGTCCAAGTCAGTGGGGTGGAAGCCACAGAGCCCAGAGAGGTCCTCCGGCATTACCCAGCTTGTTGGTGGCAGAGCCCCCTGCAATGAGACCCGGAGCCTTTCCCTCAGCTGCGGAAGAGGAGGCAGAAGAGCTCCCTCTCCTGTCGGGGCTGGTGATGGAGAGCAGGGCCTGGAAGGTGGGATCCTTGGCAGGCTCTGAGGTCTGCCGGTAGGAGGCAGAGCCGTGACTGATGGGGTTAGACGGGACGGTCCCCAGGTCAGAGGAGGCTGAGTCCCTGCTGGGGCTAGCCACGTGCTCTCACCTGAATGGAGGGACAGTGTGTGGGTGGAAACCAGGCAGGGCCCTGGCTGGAGGTCATGGAGGGTTTCCTGACCACGCCTCTGCTTTCTGATGGCTTCCACTCTGAGAATAGAGCAAGTTTCCCTCTAGCTGTTTCCTTGGGACCTCAAATCCAAGTACCAAGGGGGTGTCCCAGACCCAGGGCGGGCAGTCCTGAGCCTGGAAATTGGGCAGGGAGTGGCTGTCCCCTCCATGCTACCAGCTGCTCTGAGCGGCACCCCTTGAGTGGTGCTCGGTCCTGTGCAGACACCTGCCAGGGACCCCTGCTGATCCCATCCACTCTCCCCACACCCACTCCCCCCGCCCCCTCACAGCTGTCACTGGCTCAATACCCTGCGTCCACAAATCACTACGACAGGAAGACCCCTTTGTCGTCTGTCCCTCGGAGACACGCATCTTCCCTGTGGCGACAGGGAGTCCCACATACCCCAGTGATGGCTTGGACCTCCCTTGGTGACAGCAGGGCCGGGGTGGGGCAGCGTCGGAGAGCAGCTGGGATGTGCCAGGGGCCTGGAAGAGGGACTTGGCTGCCGGAAGCCCCAGGGGATCCCCTGGAGCGGCACCGAGGAGCACAGCCCACCTGTGTCAGACCCAGACTGTCAACGGGAGGGGTCCTCACAGATATGCTCACCTGAGGAAGCTGAGGCCTAGTGGGAAGGGATCGCACAGTCTGTCAGGGGTGTGGGGCCACGGGTACTCTTTGGGTACCTGCTTGGCGTCAGATCCTGTGTGAAGGGGACACTGAGATGAAGGAAGTGCTGGCAGGTGCTGGCGTGTGGGGCCAGGGGGACACCCCGCTGAGGACATTGTCCGATTTAAGAACAAAGAGCCCTCCCCAAAGAGTGGTCCTCCCACAGTCTCCGCTTCTTTCTTTCATCTTCTCTCTCAGGCCCTTCACATGCCCACCCCTCCCTGCCCCCCGCCCCCCAGCATCTGCTGCTGCGTTTCCTCTGTCTCCCCAGGTGGGATGAGAGGGTGGACGAGAAAGCGGACTCAGATGTCACCTGCTGATGGATGGTGGTGGCCTGAGCCCCGGAGCCCGCTGGGCAGCACAAAGCCTCGAGCTGAGCCCCTCCCCCTGCGCTCCGTGGGTGTCGGGACACTGTGGGAACGGCCTGCCTCTCTGGCAGCACCGGAGCCTTGGGTCTGACTGTCAGTGCGGACTCAGAGTCAGTCCCTCACAGGACGGGGTCGGGGGGCATTCACAGCTTGTCGACATTACGTGATTCATGCAGGGACCATCTTGAAGTCCCGTCATCCGGCTGAGGTGTGTGGATCAGGGTGGCAGTCTTAGAACCTTGGGTTCTTGGAGAGTGAGCACCTTGAACCCTCAGAAGCTGTTCTAAATGTTATATTAGACTCATGGGATCTCCCCCCAACCCCCAACTCACGGGATCTTTAAACTGAGGGTTCTTAGGAACATCATGTGTCCGGGATGGGATCAGTGTCGGGTTTGAACCCAATGCTGGGGGGTGCTGTGAGCCCAGGGTGTTATGGCCCCACCAGGGCTGCTGAGGGAGGGATGGGGCAAAGGCTGATGTGGACCCCTCTCACCCTGCTTTCAGTAGCACAGCTCCATTTTACTCTATTTTATACCCTGGGGTTTCACTTAGACAAAGCATTCCTCTGCTTGAAAACAAAGTTTTCCAGGCCTGTGCTGTGTGGCAGCTCTGTGCCACAACCCGCCACAGCCTTAGAGGGTGGCTCTGGCTGGCGGGTGAGCGGGCAGGCAGACTGGGCCTCCAGGGAGGGGGTGCAGGTTGCTCTGGGCCACCGTCTCCTCCCCCTCTCACTCCCGCTGTGTTGTTGCTGCAGCCAGAGAACACTCCGGGTCCGTCGTCCTGTTGACTGGGGTGACAGTTTAATAGTAGCTTCCTGGGCTGTCATTTAAATCTGCCTGCCAGGTTAGTAGGCCAGGGGCGGGCTGGCACGCCCCCTGCCCCCACCCCGGATCTTCCTTCAGCTGGCAGCGGTCGTCTTGGCAACGCCGGGGCCTGGCGAGCTCTGCAGAAGGGTAACCATGGGGGGAGTGGCTCTTTCATCTGCCCGACCTGGGTACCAGTGGCCCAGCTGCCTTCGGGCTGGGCTGCAGGGCCAGAGCCAGGACACTTGGGGCTGGTCCAGGCCTGGGAGAGGAAATGGGAACAGATGAGTCCCCTCTGTGCACAAGTCTCCAAGGTGGGGGTTTACATCTTTGCTCCTCCAGACTCTCAACTGCCCTGGGAGGGAAGGGATCTGCCCCAGGTGGCTCAGAAACAGTGCTCAGTTGGAATCATCTCATTTGTGGGTCTCTGCTCTGCCATCAAAAAATGTTCCCTGAGGCCCGCGACCTGTCTGCAGGAACCTGAGGGCTAACACAGCCCTCATCTCTCTCATCTCCCCGTCCTGTGTGGCCTGGTATCAGTGCCCCCCACCGCCCAGCCATCCTGGGCTCACCTCTAGACATGTCCCTGCTCTTAGGACTGAAACTCTCAGCTTCGCTCAGGGCCAAATGCTCTGGGAACAGTGTTTTGTGTTTTTCATGGCTTGGTGGAGGTGGCCCAGAGACAGAAGATTGGGTACCCGCCTCTGCTGTGTGACGATAGGCCAGTCCTTCCCCTCTCTGGACCTCATCTTCTGATCTGTAGGATGCAGGGCTCGTACTACAGCAGTGTTTCATCAAGTGCAATTCATTGCACTGGTTTTTCTTGGGAAATTAGTAGACATGGCATCCAACAAAGATGGTCTTTGGCTTAACAAATTTGGAAAGTATTGCAGGAAACAAAATCAATCTGATATCTTTCCTGTAGGCCTCTCAGGGTCCTTGGTGAGCCAATGGGCATCAAGAATCTCCCAAAGGGAAAAGAATAAAGCTTATGCCAAACATCTGAATGGATGGTCCCCAGCTGTCTGTTGGGGTCCCTCGTCTCTCCTCCCCTGCTAGGGCCTGATGGTCCACGTACCCACCCCCACCCCCAAATACTGAAGGAGACCTGGGTAGCTTGGAGCTGTGGGTTTTGTTGGCTGTCCTGTGATTAGCAGGGATAGGGGATTAGTCCCTGGATATGCTCAGGGAAAGCCAGGCCGCTGCACTGGGCCTCTGAGGGGCAGCCTGGTGCCAGGCAGGGTGAGTTGGCCCATGGCCTAGTAGAGCTGCCAGGCCCCTTGCCCCTTAAGTGTCGAATGAGCCCCGAATGGCCACTCCACTGGCTCCTCCACACCCCATGCCGTTATCCCTCTCCTTGAATGCCCTTCTCCGCTCTCCTTACTCCCGCAGCTTGGCTGACCTTTCTTTCTTCCTTGAACACAGTCCCTTCCTCCAGGAAGCCTTCCCTGACCCCTGGGATGGTTGGGTAGCCCTCCCTGGCTTCCTGGCTACACAGTGTTACCAGGAGACAGAATACCTGGGCTCAGGTGCACGTGTGTGCTGTGCCTTTGATCTGCCGCCTCTCCCTGGGCTTGGCTTTTGCTTCTAGAATGGGAGAGCTGCAGAGGGGACTTCAAGGCCCTGGGCTCTGACAGGAGGGAGCATTGTGATTGCCAAGACGAAGCCACACTGAGCAGTTCTGCCCTGCAGCCCTGACTAATCTTTGTTTTGAAGCCCCCTGTCTGCACTGGGGCTGTGGGATGAGTGTGGGTGGGGAATAACAGCATGAAGGATGCACATTGTCTCGGGGAAGGGGCGGAGGAGCTGGGAGGTGCTGAGTGATCATAACAATTTCACAAGATCATAGGCTCTGGGCACAGAGAGGGGCTGAAGATGCAGTCAGCACCACACCTCCATACCAGATGAGGAGGTGGATGAGCCAGTGTCACACACACAGCAGCTGAGGCTGCTGACTTCACACATCGCAAACGCACACCTTTCTGCTTTTCGTGAAGTCCAGACACCATCTAATATAGCCCGACTGCTTCTCACAGCAACCCTGCGTGGTAAAGCAGGGATATGATCCCTGAATGTGGATGAAAAAAGTGAGACTCAGAGAAGTTGTGTAACTTGCAAAAGGGCACACAGCCCACAAGTGGCAGAACAGAGTTCCATCAACCGTGAGCAGCCTGACACTTTCCTTGGTCTGCGTTCTTGTTATGAAGAGCAGCTCTCGCCTCCTTTGTCCTGGATTTCCCATTCTCTCCCACTCGGCCATGGGGTTGGCCCCTCCCCACTGCCCTTTGGAATCCCGAGTCCTTTGTGGCAGCCCATCTGTTGCCATGGCACCAGATTATGATGTCGCAGACCCTGGATGACTGTGTACCATTCCTGGGCCGTGGAGGACAGGGATTCACAGAGGTGGGCATTGTCCAAGGGGCGACTGGCACAGAGGGACATAAATCCCTGGAAATAGAGAACCACGGCCCTGAGCCCAGCTTGGGAATCACCCTGGGAGCTGGAGCCAAGGCTGCCAAGGCCAGGAGAGTGGGGGCTGGCCTGGCTTGCTCTGACAGCCTCACAAGACTGCTGATCCCTCATCTCTTGGCAGGGCTGATGTAGCCTCTCTATACTGATCCACCCCACACTAGGATGCTCGCTCAGATCCCTTTTTGCCTTCTGCCCTTGTGCCAGTGCTTCCTGGGGGAGCCACCCTCGCCACTTGCCCAGAGAGGGAAGGAGCTTGCCCAGCATCACCCAGAGAGGAGGTGGCCATGCCAGGATTTAGACAGCTCTGCTTCCAAATCCTTCCACATGGTCACACTTCAGACAGGGCCCGCCCAGGTAGTTTAGCCCAGTTCCCAGCATGAAACTGACCATGCTGCCTCAGTTTCCCCAGGGTGGTGCATTAGCCAAGCACAGGTCGTCGAGGCCCAGGTTTACTGCACATTTCTGGGTACATTCCAGGGGAGCACTTCAATGTAGGTGCCTCTGGTCTATGATTGACCTTCCACATTGCCTTGCCCTGCAGCCCCTGGGATCTAGTCCCACTGCATTTGCCTCTCTGGGGTCCTCATTCTTAGCCTGATAATACCGTGGTGGCTAAGGGACTTAGCACAGAGAGCCCAAGCTTTGGCAGCTGCACATCGGATTGAAATCCCACTTCTGCCACCTACCACATCTACCTCTTTGAGCCTCAATTTCCTCTTCTGTAAAATGGAATTAACAACAGCTGTCAGGATAGCTATAAGTCGTCACTGGGATATTGAATGAAAGGTGCTAGGGTGGAAAATGTTCAAACTGGTCATGACAGTGAATGAATCTGTTCCCTAAAACACTGCCAGAGGACATGCACCCTGAGGCTGCCATTTCCTCCCCTCAGGACTGTGATGGTGCCTGTGGCTGCTCTGGCTTCCTCGCTTGGGGCCCACCAGGACCTGGCACACTGCGGGAGGCCAAGCTCACTCCCAGAATGCCAGGGAGGAGAGGGTGCTTGGTGAGCATCTGGCTGGCCCAGGCCCAGCGATGGAGCCCCTCCATCACCTTCTCGGTCAGCCTGGCCCTTCTCTCCTGGGGTTTGCTGGTTGTGCACTTGCACTAACAGGCCGGGCCGATTCCCAATCCGTGTGCTCAGGGCACAGATACATGCTCACCAAGCACCGAGTTGGAGCTTCCGTGGACTTTCCCATCTACTCCAGGGCTTTTGTTCCATATCTGATGCCACTGGGCATTTTGTTTGGAGAGCCCTGGTGGGGAAGAAGGTTGGCTGACAGTGAGGTCAAATTGTGACCTCTGCTGCCCCCGAGCTGTGACCTTGAGTGTGTAACTTAACACCCTGGGACTGAATTTCCCCACGTGTCAAGTGAGGGCCACAGCAGGCCTTTCGTCGTGGGGTTTCCTGGTAAAGTGTTAAGCACAGAGCCTGGCTCATGGGATGCACTTGGAGAATGTTAGAACAGGAAAAAGAAAGCACAGGAATAGATGTTTCTTTTTCGGATGCAGAGCTTCCTGTGAAGGGAGCACTCTGGAAATGTCCAGGTGCCAGAGCTCATAACTGTACTTACTCTCTGATGTGTCATAGGCTGTGATTTGCCAAAAGGCGGTGACTCAATGGTTATGTCTGAGCAAATTCTGGGAGAAAGGGAAGGACAGGGAAACTCACCATGCTGCAGTTCAGAGGTCACAAAGAGCCAGACACGACTTAGCGACTGAACAACAGCAACATTGGTATCTATTACCCACGTCAACCCCTGAGTGCAGGGCTCAGGGAGGGCTTTCAGGGTCCTGGACTGGGAGGCAATGAGCTGGTTCTGATCGCTGTGGTGTTGTGTTTCCCTGGGCCAGCCCTTTTCTGTCTCTAGGCCTCAGGCCCCCATCTGTAGGTAGACTCTGATTCCTCTGGTTTCTTCCCACCCTGCAAAGGCAGAGATGTTCTTCTAAGGAAAGTGTGAAAGCTCAGCCTAGAATGCAGATGCACTGCAAAGATTTCATTGAAAAGGAAGGCAGAAATGGAATGGATTCAGGAGCCCTAGTGTCTGTCCTCAAATCCTTGTTGGGCTGCTCAGGGGGAGGGAGCAGTCCTGTGGCTCCAGAGGAGGCCAGAGGGCCTGTGGGAGGATTTACATAACCCGAGGCTGGTCGCTGGGAAGGCGCTTCCTGGAAAGAGCTGGAGCCTGGCCTGCAGGTGTAGGAGCAGCGGCTATGTTTCCCTTGGGTTCAGTGGGCTCCACTGAAATTACCCTGAGTTGGGTCCTGTGTCGAATCTGATGTAATAGCCACACTGGAGGAGCATCGGGCCAGTGGAGGGACAGGGAGAAAAGCAAACCATGTTGGTCCCTGAGTTGGTCCCAGTTCTGCTCCCAGCTGTGAGAGCCCAGCCTGTTACGTATATCCCCCCTGAGGGTGTAGAACACCCCACTTCCTTTGCTTCTAATTCAGACTTGAACCATAAAAACAGCAATAGCTGCTGCTTACTGAGCATCTGCTGTGTACCAGGGTCTCTGTTGCCTGATCTTCATACATTACAACTTCTTGCTACTTCTCCTCGGAGCCCTTTGTTTCTTTCTCCCCATTACATAGATAAGAAAACAGAGGCTCAGAGGTCCAGTAACATCCCCAAGGTCACACAGATAGAAAGAGGCAGAGCTGGGATTCCAGCCTGCAGCGTGGCGGCCTCCCCTCCGGGCTGTAAAGGCCTTCAGGACAGAGACTGATTTGGATGTCTAGAGTCTCTTTCCCTGGCTGTGAACAAAACGTACCTCATTAATCTTGCCACGAGGTGATCACTTACTTTTGTGATTTATTATCATAAATAATAAGCTCCCTGGTGCTTGCAGAAGAGGCCTTGACTTCAGTCTGGCCGGAAGGAGGAGGAAAGGCAGGTAAAGGAACGGAGAACTGGCTGAAGGGGCCAAGGCAACCACTGTATGTGATCTGGGGAGGCTTCCTAGAGGCTGTGACAGTGAGACTGGACATGCGGGGAAGAGAGAGGTGTGATGGGGAGAGGCAGTCCCTTGGTGGTTGGTTGCTATCACCCTTGTTGAACCTGGAGAGCAGGGTCAGGGACTGCCTGTCTCCTCCTGGTGTGGAATGAATAAGTCAGTCTCTCCTGGAGCTGTGGGAGGTCATGTGGTCCAGTTTGCAGACGGAGGACGTTCTGGTCACCCTGTAGCCACCTGACTGTATGTCCTGGAAAAGCCTCCTGTGCCCACCAGGCCCCTCATACTCTTCTCCTTGCCCCACAGCCAAGAAGACCTGTGCAGACAGCGACTTCACCTGTAACAACGGCCACTGCATCCGAGAGCGGTGGAAGTGTGATGGCGAGGAGGACTGTCCAGACGGCTCTGACGAGTCGGAGGCCACGTGCAGTGAGTCCTGCCCCTGGGCTGTGGTGGGGCCTGGCTCTGGGGCTCAGTTTCCTTGCCAGGTCTTCCTGGTGGGGAAGCTGCAGGCTCAGGTGAGGTGATCTGTCTCCTACAGCCCCATAGGCACTTTGTGCTGAGCACTCACGAGCTCCGGTGCTTCTAGTCGCTGGTGTCCGGTGACCTGTGTCTGGGCTTTCTTCCCAGCCCTCTGGCAGCTTGGGCCCTGCTCTTAGAGTTCCAGGAGCTAAAAGCAGCCTCTCTGAAGCCTGATGGTGAGAAGCAGCCAGCACACATGCTCCAGGCCTCCCCTCAGTTTCCCCGACTAGTATTTTTTTTGAGGACTCCAATCATAATTCTAATACTACTAATGGCAGTCGGTACTTGTCTAGCATCACGATCTGCAAAGCGCTGTCTGCTTTCATTCATCTTATTCCCAGGGTGGCCTCATGAGACAGGTACTGTCACGTTCCGATTTCTGCAGAGGTGGAAGCTGAGGCTCAGAGAGGTCGAGTGACTTGCCCAAGGCCACCTAGCTGGGGTCTTCAAGGCCCTAACTCTGTCCTCTGCTCTGGGCGGACTGAGCCTAGGAGCTTGGCCCAGATGGCAACAGGCAACAGGGGCAAGATGAAGGCCGAAGCCAAGCCCCAGGCCCGCCTCCTGCACTCAGCCTTTGTCTCTCTGTGATTTCTTTTGCAGGCCCTAATCCTCAAAGCAAATGAACACCGGGCAGGTCATTCCGTGACATTTGTTAAATTAAAAAGGAGATGAGAAGGGGGCGGGGAAGGACCCGGTGGTCCCAGAGGCAGAGCTCCAGCAGAATGAGCCTGAGACAAAAGGCCAGGAGAGGGACAGCACGTGGAGGGCCGTGGGGCTGAGGGGGACCTGCTAGTCGCAGTCCCCGGATCTTCCTTAGGGGTCACAGTCACCCCAGAGGCAGAGGTGGGAACAGCGGAGCCCAGCGTCCTATCTAGGTCTGTGGCTGGTGATAACTGGGTTTCCTTGTCTCCTAGCAACAGAGCTACCAGTCTCCACATGCGAAACAGGGAACGGGAGAGAAAAAGGGAAAGCAGGAGCCACCCCTGCCCAAGACAAGGGACTCCCTCGTTTCCTTGCACAGCTGCCTCGCCTCCCCATACACACCGCAGGCCCTACCCTTTGCTCACTCCACCCAGCAGCCCCTGCACCCCGATGCAGTCCTGGAGGTGCTGGACGGTGGGGGAGGGCAGCCCAGTGCTTTGTCCCGCGCTTCCGGAGGAACAAAGCCCAGCCACGCCCACTTGTGGCTCCTCCTCAGGGCCAGCTTGGGCGAGGGGTGGGTCTGTTTAGAGAGAAAGAAACTGAGGCTGGGACAGTTTCGGCTGCTTGCCCAAGGCGGCCCAGCTAACATAGGGCAGAGCCATGTGCAGCCCGGAGTGCGTGTTTGGGGAGGGGAGCTGTGACCGCCTTGGCAGTCAGCCAGCTCAGCCATCCAGACCCCGTGCCTGCAGTTACCCTGGACACTGGGGATGGAGGGGAAGGGAGCGTCATCACAGTCATTACTGGGGTCTGTCCTGTTGCCGAAGAACTATGCTCCTGCTCCTCCCCACATCTCTGTCTGTTTGCAGTGGTGCTCCTTTCCATCTCCCTCCTGCCCAGCCCTGCACTTGGGCTGCCTCCCTTCTCTGCGTGCCCCCTCCTCCCCTTCTCCCTTGCCCTCTTTCTTCATCCTGCCTGTGTTTCTCTCTGTCTTCCCTCCTCTTGCCCCTCCCAGCACTTGCTGCCTTCCCATCTTCTGGGCTGTGCTGGGCTAGAGTGGTGGGGGGTGGCGGGTCTCTGGCCTCACACCTTCTGCCTCCCCAGGCCTGCTTCGGGCTCAGCTGTAAAGCAGTTATCAGGTAGTTGAGTAACTAGAAGCCTAGAGATGCTGAGGGCCCTGCTTCTAAGACACACAGGTTGTTCGTGGCTGGTCTGCCTTCCATGACAAAAGGCAGGCTCTCAAGTCTCTCTGGGGGTTGACAGAGTACTGTGTGGGAGCTGCCACCAGGGGAGTTGGGACACCCAGCTCTCTTCTCTGCATCCTGGGAGTCAGGGGGCTCTCCCAGTGATGCAGGGTGAGTCCTGCATGCTCTCCTGCCCCATCTGAGCTGTAGTCTCTAACATTCCAGAGTTCCAGAGACCATGATTCTAAGACTCCTGGACTCATAAGAGTCTGAGGTCCTTTTCTCCCTCGCCTGTACCCAGCTGGGCACAAGGCCAGGATCCCACTTTCTGTGCAGTTACACTGGTCACAGGTGGGAAGGCCTGTGTGTGGGGAGGGCTACCTGGAGGAGGTCAGCCAGTGTGGGACCTTGAGGGCCAGGCAGAATTGGGGGCAGCAGGACCTGGTAACAGGCTTGCTCATAGCCTCCTGACCAAGTGAGAACCCAGCAGCCAATTCACTGCCCATTTAGTTGGTGTTGTCATAGCAACCTCCACAGCCTACCAGGTTCCTGGGGACTGTGCCAACTTTTAGGATAGATCCCCTTCCCCACCTGCAAAGAAAGATTATAGTCAGTAGTCAAATGTAGTGGGTTTGATGTCTGATATACTCGGGTTCAGGTCCTTTAACCTGTGAGACCGCAGGCAAGTTGCCCAATCTCCCTGAGCCTTAGTTCATTCATCTGCAAAATGGGGCAATGGTACCTATCTTACATGGGTGGTGAGGACCAAATGAAAAAAAACGCACTCACAGTGTCGATGATGGAGGAAATGGCAGTGTGATTTTTATCGAGTTTTGACGTTAGGCCCTCTCCCCGATTTAAAATCTTCGAAGTTTAAGTGAAGATGCTTTGCGTGAAGTAGGGAGGGATTTGGGAGCAGGTTCCCATGCCTGTGTTCCCCTCTATATAATCTACATCTCACTGGCTGGGGTTCCTCCCAGATCTCTTTCCTTCTGGTTCTGGATTCTGTGGCTGTCACATTGAGCCAGGAGTCACAGTAGGAAAGCCCGGACATTTGCCTAATGAAAGTAGCATTTCAGCTCTAATTATAGCTCCCTTGATTGGGGATGTTTGTGACCCACCTTCAGGCATCTGTTGGGAGGTGTGCGGCATGTGGGTAGGGAAGCTGGTTCAAGGTGAGTGAGTTACAATTCTGGGTGCTGCTTATTGAAAATGAGGTTTTAATCATGCATGTTAGAGCCTTTCCATCTGGAAGAGGGACCTCACTGATTAACCAAGCACACCTTCCTATCAGAGATTTTCTGAGCTTATCCAGCAAGTCAGGGGCCCACCCAGCTGACCCTGTGAGAAGGAGCTTGGTGTGACTGCCCCCTTCTGCACAGTGGGACATCCATGCCATGCTTCCTGGGGCAGCAGCTGGACCCCATAGTCACCACTGCCTGAGCCCCTGGCCTCTGGGAGCTAGCAGTCCCTAAGTGGAGGCTGTTGGCCCTGCGCGTCCTGTGACCTGCACTGCTGATGTGCTTGCTCAATAAGAAGCCGTCAGGCACTTTCCTTCCTTCAGTCAACAGACATTTCCCTCTTTATTAATTTGTGAGCTTCTGAATTAGATAAAGGATGGTTGGATTTGGATTTCTAAGACAAGATTCTCTGGGAATTTTTAAATGCCTGCGATCACTCTGGAGTACAGTGGCAGGCCCTTGGTGACTTGGAGGATTCCTGATGTCTGAGGAAGTGGGGCTCCTCATTCCTGCCCCTGAGAACCTGGAGATACTTGGACAGCAAGCCAGAGGCATTCCCTGGGGCATCTGTTTCTGAGAGAGAGAGCGAGAGAGCGAAAGAGATGGAGAGAGAAGGAGAAGTGTTCAGGTCAATGGTGGGGGCTGCATCATGGAGGGCCTCTGGACTCTAATAAGCTGTGATGTCTATCCCCAGGGGTGACACCTGGGCCCTCCCAGCCCTTTGCATTTCATGAAATAAAACAAGGGCAACTGTTTGCTTAGTTCCAAGTTTGCTCCGGGTTCTGTATAGGGATTTCCATGTTTCTTCATATAAACACCCACCAGCTCTGGGAGATGATGTAACCCCATGTGCCGGTGAGGGGAGCCAGGGTGCAGAGAGGTTAAGTGACTTGTTGAAGGACCTTCATGTTAGTAAATTTGATGTGGAGTCCAAACCCATACTCTGTCTGATGCCAAACCCACGCTCTATCTCCCGCGCTATGCTGCCTGGGGCCTCTAGCTTCAATTATCCTGAAAGTGGGCATTAGACAGCCACCTCCCATCTTGCAGACTTGCCTAAGCCAAGGCCCAGTGAGCCTCCTCCCTGCAGTGACCCTCACCAGGGTCACCAGGAGACCATCGGGGCCTACTTCCCCCCGTGCATTGTGAAGTGCCATAAGTTAACAGTGTTTGGGGTTGAGGGACCTGGGGAAGATGTGCAGCTCTGCTCTTCACAAGACTTTGAGCAAACGACTTATGCTCTCTGGGCTTCACTCTCCCCATCTGTAAAATGAAGGTGATAATAGCCTTCACTTCATGAAGAGATTGTGCAGTGGTAATTTACCTCCCTGGCAATTCAGGAGACACAAGTGACACAGATCCCTGGGTCAGGAAGATTCCCCTGGAGAAGGAAATGGCTATCCAGTCTGGTATTCTTGCCTGGAGAATCCCATGGACAGAGGAGCCTGGTGGGTTACAGTCCATGGGGTCTCAAAGAGTTAGACACGACTGAGCACACACACTTGAGGAGATGCTGCGCGTCAACACTCCCCAGAGCAGCTTCCGGGGCTGAGTAGTGAGCGGTCTGACCCAGGAGCTCAGAGGGCGAGGTCCGTGTCCTGCTTTGGGAAATAGCTGCATCACAACAGAGACAGCGAGGTTCCGGGAGAGACAGCGGTTGTCATGCCCAGCGTCCAGTACCCTGGGCAGGTCGCTTCCCCTCTCTGGACCTCTGTCTCCTGTCACTCCAGCCAGTGCTCCTCAGTGTGACCTCCAAGGCCTCTTGTGTCCCCCACATTCCAAGAAGGTGCCTCGGCTCTTTGAGGGTAGGAGGGCTGGTGTCAGGCACTACTGAATCCTCAAGAGCCTGTAATTAGAGCTGTCTATTTAGGGACACAGCAAATGTCTTATTAATTATAAAGAAAGGAAGCAGACGGATTGTTTAATCATTGTCCTTGCTGAAAGGTTATGCAATTAACTGTATAAATATTCATTCAAAGTTCAAGCAGCTGCCTGCTGCACTGGGGTATGCAGAACCAGGCCCCCGGAGATGGTACAGATGGGTCAAGGGCCGTTTCAATCACCTGGACTTTTGAGCAGAGAGTTTGGGGTTGGTTCTGGGCCATGATGTATGGATGTCATACATGTCATGTATGGATGTGAGAGTTGAACCATAAAAAAGGCTGAATGCTGACGAATTGATGCTTTGACCTGTGGTGCTGGAGAAGACTCTTGAGAGTCCCCTGGATTGCGATGAGATCAAACCAGTCAATCCTAAGGGAAATCAACCGTGAATATTCATTGGAAGGACTGATGCTGAAGCTGAAGCTTCAATACTTTGGCCACCTGATGTGAAGAGCTGACTCATTGGAAAAGACCCTAATGCTGGGGAAGATTGAAGGCAGGAGGAGAAGGGGATGACAGAGGATGAGATGGTTGGATGGCATCATTGACTTAATGGACATAAGTTTGAACAAACTCCAGGAGATGGTGAAGGACAGGGAAGTCTGGCATGCTGCAGTCCATGGTGTCATAAAGAGTTGGACACGACTGAGCAACCGAACAACGATGATTGGGCCACTACCCTACCCATAGGAGAGTGAGGGGTTTGATGGAAAGGGCAGGGTTTAGTCAAAGGACTGTAGACTCTGACTCTCACTGCTGTGCATTTGGGGCCAGTTACTCTGAGCTTTGGTCTGGGTCTCTCTGAGCTTTGGTTTCCTCATCTGTAAAATGGAGTGCTTACCTGCAGGACCAGTGTCCTGCTCTGTTCTAGGGGTGCCCCTAACTCCATCTTTGGTGCCCCTGGAGTTTCCACTCACAGCCTGCAGGGCCTGCTTATGTAGCAGGGAGAGGGTCAGGATGACATGGGAAAATATCAACTCAGCATAAAGTAGCCTGCCCCACAGTAGGTACTCAGTAACCACGGCTCCCTAACAACTCCCCATGAGCATCTGTTTCCTGAGGCCTGGCGCACAGGTGCTGCCTCATCCCTCTGTCCCCTCTGTGTCAGGGGCTTGCAGACACACAGCGCCTCCTCTAACACTTTTCTGGAAGCAGATTTAAAAGACATGAAATCTCCTGTATCTTTTGGATTTGCAGAATGGTAACCCAGGGGTTCTCAAATGGGGTGCCTGAGAACCACCAGGGCACGCAGGGGTGGGTGGAGTTGCTAAGATGCCTGGGCTCTGCCCTGGAAGGCTGGATTCAGTCTAGTGTGAGCTAGGATCCAAGAACCTGCACCTACCACCCACCAGCCCACCCCTTATCTGGGACATGCTGGTCGCTGCAGCCCCCTCGTGTTCTGCTGGGCCCAGAGCAGGAAGTACTTTCTCAGTTCCTGCAGTGTGTGGGTGATGGAGGTGCTCTGGGCCCCTCCCCTGACTCCCAGGCCCCTCACCACCTGTACCACCTCCCCAAGGAAGCCTGTGTAAAGGGTCTTTGAGTATCAGTGCTTCCAGGGCTCTGCCCGACAGTATTTGTAAAGGGAAATTTCTGTAAAATGAATCCCATGAATCCTGTATTCCCAACAGGTTGCCTTATATTTATGAAATATGTTCCTAGGGATAACTTTGGGGTCCACAGTTGAGAGGTCCAAGGTACTCCTTTCCCATGGTGTAGTAGCATCTTGGGGTCTTGACTCAGACACCTGCCCCCAACTCATCTTGCCTGTGTCCTTCTCTCCATCTCTTGTGGGCTTTCATCCCAGCTATGGAACTAAGAGGTTGGGGAAACTGGTCTGAGATTAGAGAGAAGAACTGAGGGTAAGGTACCAGGAACCCACTGCCTCCAGAGTGCCACAGACTGTTCTCAGCCTCTGGCATGAGACACAGCTGACTGCACCCTCCCCTAGATCTTCACGACTTTGTGAGTAGGACCCGGCGCTGGGTGCTATGTCTGGTACACAGCAGGATACTCACTGAGGGAATAGATAAGCTGCTACGAGCGGCAAATGATAGTAGGTATCATGAGTGAGCACTGGCTGGGCATTCTAATTGCTTTACAGACTTTAATGTAGTTGTTGTAACAGTCCAGTGGGACTGGGAATAGTATTATGCCCACTTTATGGGCACAGAGATAAGGATTGATGGCCAAGATAGACGGCCAACAAGTGACTGAGCTGAACCCAGGCCGCCAAGCTCCAGAGCCCATGCCCTTGACCTTCGTGCTAGAGGCCCCAGTGTAACCTATGCCTTGCTGGAGTACTATGGAAGAGTCTAGCACTGCGCCTGGCACATCCTAGAGACCACTGGGTTCGGCCCGTGTACACCCTGGAAGGCAAGGTGAGGAAGCCAGCACGGAGGTCTGAGATGTCTCTGCCTTGGCTGGGTCTGTCACGTGGGTCGTCCTGGGATGCTCGGGATGGGAGCCATCCCCAGGCTGGATCAGGGTTCTCATTCTTTCTTCCAAATTGAGAATCAGCCCTGGAGCTTCGGGCCCCTGATTGAGTCAGTCTCTGATTGTGGCTGCAGTAATTATAGCTGTGTGGTCCCGCTGGGCCCTGGCACACAGCGACTGCTCTCAGCAGCGTGCTCGGCACATTAACAGGGGGAGGCAGGCTTGGAGGGAGCTCTTGGGGCCGTGGCGAGCCCTTCCCATCTGCAGGTTCGGATCACAGAGTCACTGATCTGGAAGGCAAACTGAGACCCAAACAGGGTGTATCTTGCCCAAGGGCACACAGCTGGAAATGGCAGAGGAGCATGCAGGGCATGGTGGCTCCATATTGCTGGAGCCTAAAGGAAAGGCTTGGAAGGGTGGGAGGTTAGGCCGGTGAGGCAGGTGGAGGGGTTGGCTCAACTGAAGAGGGTCTTGAGGGCCAGGGACCAGGGGGCCATGAGAGGGTGTTAAGCAGGGCAGTGACAGGGTCAACTGTAGGATTCAGAAAGTCTTAGGGGTAGGACTTTCCTGGTGGTTCAGTGGTTAAGAATCCACCTTGCCATGCAGGGGGGGACACAGGCTCAAGTCCTGGTCCAGAAAGATTCTACCTGCTGCAGAGCAACTAAACCCATGTGCTGCAACTATGGAGCCCATGCTCCAGAGCCTGAGAACCACAACTGCTGAGCCCTCATGCCACAAATACTGAAGCCCACACAGCCCTAGAGCCCATGCTCCACAGCAAGAAAAGCCACTGCCGTGAGAAACTCGCACACCACAACTAGAGAGGAGCTCCTGCTCACCACAACTAGAGAAAGCCCGCACACAGCAACAAAGACCCAGCCCACCCAAAAGTAAATACATGAATAGAAAAGTCTTAGGGGCAGAGGAACTTCTCAGATGAAGAAACTGAGACAGGAAGGCTTCAGGCCACGTGGCTGGAGTCGGGCAGTAGGGCTCACTGGCACCGTGCCCTATGTCCCCCTTGGCTAAGCTATGCTCTTGTGTCTCTCTCCACAGCCAAGCAGGTGTGTCCTGCAGAGAAGCTGAGCTGCGGACCCACCAGCCACAAGTGTGTGCCAGCCTCGTGGCGCTGTGATGGGGAGAAGGACTGCGAGAGCGGAGCGGACGAGGCTGGATGTGCCACGTGTGAGTCCAGGGTCTGGTCCCCAGGGTCACGGTCAGGCAGCCTTGGGCAGCAGTGGCCACTTGTGGGGAAGGAGGGCCAGATTCTGCAGGGGGCTTGGGAGGTGGAGAGGAAAGGGGAACGGTCAGGACACTAGTAACGGCCGGGCACTTTGAAGAGACATTCTTTTTCATCCTCACAACCACCTCACGAGCAGCCATTATCATCCCCATTTGTGGGTGAGGAAACTGAGGCTCAGACAAGCGAGGAAAAATGCCCACGGCTAAGTGATGGGACTGAGTGGGATTCGACTTCAGGTCCGGACAGCAAAGTCCATGCGTGTTTTAACCATGCCTGACATCTGCTCATCCATTCCATAAGTCTACACTGATCTCTGAGCAGGGGCAGGAGACCAGAGTGGGGGCCATAGTGAGAGATGGTGGTGGCCTGGGTGAGAACACAGCAGTGTTGGGGGGGGAAGGGAACAGATTCCTGAGGACTGTTGCTGAAATCTCAGATCTGAGCACCAATGTCACGGGGCAGGAAGGCATTCTCAACAGGCTTCTATAGGGACAGATGGAAGTGGTCACTGGGGCAGTTCCACATCAGTGGGCTTCAAACACAGGATTATCTCCTTCCCAGGGGGCAGGCCAGCAGGGCCTGGACCAGTGGGGAAGGCGGCCTGGCCGGGCATGTCTCATATGCAATGGGCACCTACTGTGTGCCAGGCTCTGGAAGGGACAAGAAGGTGAATCCTATAGGCCTCTCTCTGGGAGCTCATGATGAATGGGGGAGACAGACTGGCTGTTGGAACTGGGCTGTGAGGCTGGGCAGAGATCCGGGCGATCGCTCAGGGGCTTTTGCCAAGGACTTGTCCACCACTGTCTCCCACCCTGCTCACTCTGCCAGCTTCTGTCTTTGTATCTTACCCATCCTTCCTGGCCCGGGGGAAGTGCTGCCTCCTCTGGGGGCTTCTAGGTCACAGCACTCTAAGAATGTAAGTCTCTGGAATTTGGGTATCTCTGAAGCTGGAAGTGTCTGGGTATGGGGCAGATCCTGGCTGGAACCAGCAGTTGCAAAGCCCAGTGGTACACTGCCTCATTTCTGCAGTTGTGATAATTCTGTGGGGCCTCACTGGCCAGTGAGAATCCTCTCCCCTCCATACCTCCTGAAAATCAGATGTTTCTGCAGTCATCAAGGCTATCAGCCACTATTTCCAGGTGTGGGAATAGCTCTAACTATGGCATGTTGTGGCAGAAGGCAATGGCACCCCACTCCAGTACTGTTGCCCTGAAAATCCCATGTATGGAGGAGCCCGGTAGGCTGCAGTCCATGGGGTCGCTAAGAGTCAGACACGACTGAGCGACTTCACTTTCACTTTCCACTTTCATGCATTGGAGAAGGAAATGGCAACCCAATCCAGTGTTCTTGCCTGGAGAATCCCATGGACGGAGAAGCCTGGTGGGCTGCAGTCCATGGGGTCGCACAGAGTCAGACACGACTGAAGTGACTTAGCAGCAGCAGCATGGCATGTTGTGGCAGGGCTGTTCCCTGTTAATTATAGAAAATAGTCATGTTCAAAGGTCCTATTGGGCTTCTCTGCTTCAGCTCCCAATCACCAAGGCAAAGGAAAAAGAATTCTCCCTTCTCTCATTCCTCAAAGCTTCTTCCATTCATGAATGCTGGGAGGGGTCCCTGAACACAGGCCTGATGATGTAGATCTTAAAGGTGCTGTCAGCTTCGAAACCTTGGAGCAAGCTCACGATGAAGCAGCTCTTCCTCCTAGAACTCTGATCGTAGTGAGTCCTCCTCCCTGTCCAGACAGGGAGGAGGAGGGCTAATCTAGGCATCAGCTTAATCTTGAGGGGCAGACATCACAGAGTAGGGTGTGCATTTCCTACCAAGGCCCCAACATCCCAAAAGCCCAGAAGGGGAAAAAATTCATCTGTCAGAAACTTGATAGAGCCATCAGCAACACATGACATGAGCTGCCTACATTGTGAAACTGAAGGCATCCTTCTATTTTATGATCACTAACAATGAAAAAGGACAGTTTTCCAACAGAAAGTAAAAACAGACTCTTGGCGCCCCCACGTGGAAAGATGGGGTGCTGCCACCACCAAGTTACGGGGCTTCCCAGGTGGCGCTAGTGGTGGTGCTTCTGCCAATGCAGAAGACATAAAAGATGAGAGTTTGATCCCTGAATGGGGAAGATCCCCAGAAGGAGGGCATGGCAACCCACTCCAGGATTCTTCCCTGGAGAATCCCATGGACACAGGAGCCTGGGGGGCTACAGTCTATTGGGTCACAGAGTCCAACACGACTGAAGTGACTTAGCATGCATGCATATGCAGCCTCTGTATCCATGCCTGGCCTGGGGCTCCAGCCTCTTCTTGGCCTCTGTATAAGGAATGAAGGAGGGAGGAAGCCAGGTCGCTACTCTAGAAACAGCCTGAACTCCAGGGTGGGAAGAAAACCGGAAAGCCCAGAGGAGTCAGAGTAGGAAGTAAGAGCCCCAAACCTGAGTTCTGGACCCCTCGTCACCGCGGACTGACTGTGCGACCCTGGGCATGTTGCTCCTCTCCCTGGGCCTCAGTTTCCCCATCTGTAAACTGGTAGTGGGGCTACTGGTCTCTAAGGCTGTCCCAGCCTCTGAGCTCAGAGCAGCCCACCAGGGAGGGGAAGCCCAGGGCCCTAGGCAGGGCCAGTGACCTGTGCCCATAATGATTGTGAATCCCTAAATTATTCCTCACACCTGGGCTGGTCCAGCCTCCATCTACACCACACGCACTCACTGCAGGGAGCTCTGTGCTGGACCTTCAGGAAAAAGTGGGTCAATCTCAGAGCCCACCCCTTTGCAGTTTGTGGTCATGGGGCAGACACAGAACGACACGAGACCCGGACACCTGAGCAGGCTGTGCAGGGCACCTGGAAGAAGAGTGGAGGTGTGTGGAGACTTCCCGAGCAGGGGAGCACGAGTGTGTTATGAAAGAGGTAGAATTTGGACCCTTGAAGGATTTGAACTCATCACTGTGATAAAGAGAGACAGTGGTAGGCAAGAGATGGGTGCCCAGCAGATGAAACAGCCTGGGCAAAGGCTGGGGAAGTGGGAAAGTGTACAAATGGTCTAGTGTGTGATGTGAAGCAGGGTGTGAGTGGAGTGAGGTGATGGGGTACAGCAGTAGCTCCATGCCAGTGGCCTTGGATGCCAGGCCAAGGGACTTAGAGGGGATAGTGCAAGCAAACCAGGGAGCGGGGTGGGCCCTGAGCTGTGTTGTAACGAAGTAGGTCGAGGCCTTGTTCCTGGAAGGGTCGGTGTCATGCTACATATCATTTCCTGGGAACATCGGAGAGGCCTTCAAGCCAGCTTACACTCTGCAGCTTTAGAGACTCAGTCCCACCATCCTGCAGGCAGCAGGACAGGAATTCCCGCTCCCAGTGAGGCTAGGCAGGAGAGCCTGCTGCACCGGGTCGTTCAGCATGACCCTAGTTGGACCCCGACTGGAGGCCCCCTTTGCCGTCCACATTTGGGGCCCCCAGCAGGGCTCATTCAGGCCGGTGGGTGAGGATCAGGGCCCCTGGAGCGGGACCGGCGGGCCCGGGGCGCCGGGGATAGGGTCCGGCGGGCCGACCGGCTCTCTGTCCCGCGCAGTGTGCGCCCCGCACGAGTTCCAGTGCAGCAACCGCTCGTGCCTGGCCGCCGTGTTCGTGTGCGACGGCGACGACGACTGCGGCGACGGCAGCGACGAGCGCGGCTGCGCCGACCCGGCCTGCGGGCCCCGCGAGTTCCGCTGCAGCGGCGACAGCGGCGCCTGCATCCCAGAGCGCTGGGTCTGCGACCGCCAGTTCGACTGCGAGGACCGCTCGGACGAGGCGGCCGAGCTGTGCGGCCGCGCGGGCCCCCGGGCCACGCCCGCGCCCGCCGCCTGCGCCGCCGCCGCCCAGTTCGCCTGCCGCAGCGGCGAGTGCGTGCACCTGGGCTGGCGCTGCGACGGTGACCGCGACTGCAAGGACAAGTCGGACGAGGCCGACTGCCGTAAGCCCCCGCCCACCCCCATATCGCCCAGGGCCGCGGGTGCGCCGCCGTCCGCGGAGGGGGCCGCCTCTTCTCGCCCTACCCCGACCCTAGTCTTGGTTTAACGGGCGCGACAGAACTGGGGAAACGTGAAGTGTGTGTGGTCACATGGCTGCTAAGCTGTGGAGCTCAGGGTCTTCACAGGCACCTATGACCCTCCGGGATGCGCCCCTGCCCCTGTCATACCTCCCACCCCTGCCTTCCCTGGCCCAAGCAGTCACCCACCGGTTCCAATGCCAGAGACCTTGGTACACTAAAGAAGAGCCCCAACTCGACCCTTCCCTACCTCCTGGGCCTGCTCATCCTTCAAGGCTTCTCCCAGATTCCTCTGATGGGCCCTGCTGGGCTGGGTTCCCCTGAGCTCCTGCAGGTTCCTGGCCACCTTGTCTTACAACACATCCACACAATGATCTCCTTTGCCCTTCAGCCCTGCTCTGCACCCTTGAGCTCTTAGAGGAAGGGGAGGCTCTTAGTAATCTGTGCCCCCCCCCCCACCCCTACATCCTGGGCACTGAGGAAGGGTTTGCTGAAAGGGTGGGGTCATTAAGTAACGAGCACTGAGATTCCAAAGACGTTTAGGTGCCTGTTCCAGAGGGGTGGCCCTGGGGAGAGACGGTAGAGAGGGAAACAGGAGACCTGTGTTTTAGTCCTGGCTTTGCGTGCCAGAGTGCTGTGTGACCCTGGGTGAGGCCTTCCCCCTCTCTGAGCTTCAGTCTCCCCATCTTGTGCCTTGGCCAGGTGTCCTCCGAAGACTCCCAAGCTCAGCCACTGGTTCTCTTCTTGCTGGGGGTGGACGTGGAGTGGAGGTGGGGCTGGAGGTGGGGGAGGAGAGCTGTCCCAGCACCTGAGGGCACTGACCCTCTCCGCTTACCCTCCCCTGGCAGCGCTGGGCACCTGCCGTGGAGACGAGTTCCAGTGTGGGGATGGGACTTGTGTGCCTGCCATCAAGCGCTGTAACCAGGAGCAGGACTGTCCAGATGGGAGTGACGAAACTGGCTGCCTGCAGGGTGAGTGTGGTCAGTGGCAAGGGGACAGCACCCCCTGAGCTTTCCCCTGGCTCCCTGGAGAGAGTGGAGTTAGGAGACACCACCCCTTGGTCCTTATGATGCCTCTTCCCCCAGAGTATTACTTGCCCCTAAACCACCCAGACCCCCTCTGTGCGGGTCCGCATGGCACTAGACGTGGAGCCTTAAGGACTTTGCAAAAGCTGAAAGAGGCCTGGGGGAAGGGATGTGAAGGCACTGCAGGAGATCCAGCCCCCACCCTTTGTCTACATCTGCACCCACAAGCAGGGTCACTAACTGGTTCCCGGACCGGGCAGAGGCAGAGTCCTGCTCCCCAGGGAGCCCCCTTAATTCTCAGGTGGCTCTCTGTCATCACCCTGCAGGAGTAGGGACCCTGAACCCCTGGTCATCTGGAGAAATGGATCAAGGATTGGGCGGTGAGGTCGCCTCCCCAGTTTAGGACCCCTGGAGCACAGGCCCCCTCAGGAGATGGTCCCTGCAGCCCCCAGGGTGTCTGTAGAGGGGCTGCATTTCCCTCCAAGGTCCCTAATGCTGGTAGTTCAGATGTAGACCCCCACACCCTGCCCACCTCCATGATCCTGGTTATCCCTGAGGTCCTGTCCTTCTATGAACAGAGCTCCCACCAACCCTGTATTCAGCTGTCAATCCTGGGCCACCATCTGGAGGCCGGTGGGGGCTGAGTCTGGAGCTCTCCTCAACTCCCATGGGCCCAGCCCACCCCAACCCTCCCTACCTAAGGTCTCACAGGTGCTGTCCACTCTCTTGTCCGGCCCGACAGAGTCAACATGTGAGGGTCCCCGCAGATTTCAGTGTAAGAGTGGCGAGTGCGTGGACGGCAGGAAAGTGTGTGATGCTCAGAGGGACTGCCGGGACTGGTCGGATGAGCCTCTGAAAGAGTGTGGTACAGTACCTGTCTCTGTCCGGCTGTTGGACTAACCCCCGCCCTGTCACACCCCCTCCCGGCCCTCAGGCCACAGCCCTCACCCACCCCTCTGCACATGTGCTGTTCTGACCCTCTCTCTGGACCCGTGTGCTGTCCCGTGGTCTCAGAAGGGGCTCTTTGCCTTTGGGGCCTCTTGTTCTGTGTTTCTGCTAATCTAAGGGCCTTTCCTTTCCGAATGCTCAGAAATTGTGCTTCCTCTCGTAAACACAGCCTCTCTTCAGTTGTTTCAGATTCAGACCTCTGAGTGTGTGCTCACTCGGGAACTTTCTCTCTTTCTCATTGTTTCTGCCCTGCTGTCCTAGCCAGGGCCCTGGCCTCTGAGGCCTTCCAGCCCCCCAGCAGGGGACCCTGCCTTGTAAGAGGCGGGGAACAGCCAGCGGGTGGCCAGACGAGGTCCAGATGAAGGTCACTGGGCTCAGGCCAGGCCTGGGTAAGGATAGGGCAGACCCAGCAGCAGAGGGTGGCACCGTCCTGTGCCCTGAGGAACTTTCTGGGAGACCAGACTCACAGGCTGGACACAAGCAAGGAATGCAAGGAGGCAGTTGCCCTGACGGCCAGAGCTGTCAGGCCGGGTTCCAAGCTAAAAGGAGTGGGAGAGTCTGGACTGCAGGTGGGCGGACATCACCGAAACCCAGGGCGGGCTCTAGGAAGGTTCATTTCTGAGGTCAGTGGCTTGGACAGAGAACCCCTGAGCGGACAGAGCCTAGGCCAGACCCTCCCTCCCCTACCTTCCTGGCAGGCCCGTTTCCACCCAGCACCTCCTGGGCCTTCAGAGCAGATCATTCCCTTGAGCTTCCTGAAACAAAACACTTTTTCCCCTTTTGAAGATTAAGAAATTGATTTCAGGAAGGAAGAGAAGCTGGGAGAAGGTCACTCGGCCTTCGTCTGAGCTTGCAGGTGACAGACTCCCCCCAGGCTCTGCCCTGAAAAGTCCCAGAAGAAGGAAGTTATGGAAAAGAGGATAGGGCGGCAGGAACATCTGAGCCTAGGCGCCCTACCGGAGACTACTAACCTGCTGAACTCTCTTCTCTCTTGTCTTTTGCATGACACTCCAAAGAGACGTATGTACGCATGTGTTTGTGTCTCTGTGCTGGTGAGAGACCAGTGTCTGTATCCATGACTCCTTCTCGGAGGAAGGCAAGGGAGTTGCATCGTGTGTCTCTGTGTGGCTGCCATGTCTGTGTGAATGTGCCTGTGCATGTGAGCTGGTGTGTGAGCATGTAGATGTGTGCATGCAGGTGGGCACTAGTGCTGGGGGCACTGCCCCTTCCTTCCGTGGGGACCCCAAATGCTCCTCAGGCCTCTCTGGACCACTTTCCCTCCCTCCCTCTGCTACAGGCCCCAGCAGACTCACCTCCAGGGTAGATCAAACTGGGAAGGCCCAGACTCCCCTCTTCTGCCTCCATGCTGGCTCTCCAGGGCTGAGGGACCCTCTACCTGTTCTCTGACCCTGACTCACCTCAACCCTGGAGGACTCTGCGCCTTCGTCTTTCATGGAAGCCTAAGTCACGTGGCACTCTCCCCTTCCCCATCAGAGCCATCTGGCACCTCCTGCTCCACCCAGTGCTCAGTAAATACGGTGGTTGGACTGCCGCTCCTGCAGAAGGAGGGGGAGGAAGTGAGTGATGGTGACTGAGGCCATGAGTGAGCAGGTGAACAAGTGAATGGATGGCGCTGAGGGAGCAGTATGCAGTGTGCTATGGGAGAGATCAGGGAGGGCTGGGAGTGATGGGAAGATCCGAAGGTGGTGCCCTCCAGAGACCACCCCAGAGCTACTGTGGCTCAGCCCACCCCGAGGTGCTGGGGCTTCCCAGTGTTGGGCCTGGCCGAGTCATCCCCAGCCCGCCAGTCATGGGGTTGCCATGGTCTTGTTCTTTCAGTTCTGCCAACATCCCAGAGAAACAGGAGGCGGCCCAGGGGTAAAGGGGAATATTGCCCCAGCATGGCTCAGGCTGGGTGGGGGGCACCCACAGCTATGCATGGCCTGGGGTGGGAAGCTCAGACTGGCTGTGTGCATGGCCCTGGCTGGCTCGGCACAGCTCTGCTTGGCTTGGCTGGAGTGGCGGGGCAGGGGTCTAATGGGCAGAGGGTGGCACGGCACCTTCCCCTGGCTTGAAGAGTTAACCTTCTGTGATTCTAAAGCCCAGAAGATGCTGTGAGAACTTGGTGAGCCTTGGTCCCGGCCTCTCTGACCTCCACTAGGACCCTGCCAGACGTGGTGAGGGAGTGGAGGATGGGGGAACCAGATCCCTTCATCCCTTGCAGCAGTCGGTAATCTTGGGACCAGACTTGTGACCAAGTGTAGGAATAGGGACAGGGGCTGAGAGGAGAGGAGTGGGGAAAAAGTCCACCATAGTTCACAGTGGGAGAGAACTGACTTAGCAACAGTGCCATGGAGATAGAGGCCTGGCAGTCTTAAATAACCACAGGCTCAGTAGAGGGCAGCCCTTGTAGTAGTTCAGACCCCTCTGGGTGGCAGACTAGCTCTGGGCCCCGTCCAGAGAGGGACATGGACAGAAAGAGTGCATCCAGAGAAAGACACCTGAAAGCCAGGGGACCAGGAATCAGTGCTTTAAGGAAATTCTGAGGGAGCCATTGGACTCTGGCCAACCCTGCATGGCACCAGCTGCCTCAGGGGGAAGTGGGCTTCCCGAGACTGGAGGTGGTTAAGCAAGGGCATTTCACAGGGGATTCTTAAGGTACTTGACGGTTGGACATGGCACATGCTTACTGAGGTCATGAGGAAGGAGATGTAAGAAACGTGTTTGTGAAAGGAAAGACCTTAGGCAGCCTGGCTGCCTCCAGGCTGGTGATGGACAGAGTCCTGGCCTGGGAGGCAAAGGACCCGAGTTCTGGTTCCACCCTGTCCTGTCTGTGTGTCTGGCCTTAAGCAAGGACCCTCTCTCAGCCTCCTCTTGCCCAGTCACCTGGCTGACGAGGCTGTGGCTCGATGAGGCTCTGAGGGAGGCTGAGGCTGCCCTGAATCTCTGCTTCAACTCCAGGCCCATCCATGTCCCGCCCCCACCCCAGTCTCAATTCCTGGACCCTCAGGAGCCCATGTCCCTCTCTAGGCCTGAACGAGTGTCTGCACAACAATGGCGGCTGTTCCCACATCTGCACTGACCTTAAGATTGGCTTTGAGTGCACGTGCCCTGCGGGCTACCAGCTCCTGGACCAGAAGACCTGTGGCGGTGAGCACCCCCACCCCAGCCCCTCAAGCAGAGGCAGTTCCTCCTGCTGGTTCTGACCTCTGCTCCTCCCCACAGACATCGATGAGTGCGAGGACCCAGATGCCTGCAGCCAGATCTGTGTCAATTACAAGGGCTACTTTAAATGCGAGTGCCACCCTGGCTACGAGATGGACACACTGACCAAGAACTGCAAGGCCGTTGGTCAGTATGGACACTACAAGGTGGGGGCAGGGGAGCAGCTCTGAGCAAGTCCAGGAAGCAGCGTGCTTAATGCGAGGAGTAGGTGTGCACACATACCCCCTCACACACTCAGATAGGAAGTTGCAATATATAGCACACACACAGTGCAACCGTGCACACAACACTGACCATGCATAGAGCCACCCAGAGACTGCACTCACATGGCAGATATAAGCTGGACCATGCTGGCCACAAGTGGCATAGGCAGCCCACACAAAGAGCTGCGTGCAGACCTGACGGTGATCATCAGGTCAGCCGATGGAATTCACTTTATTCATTTGTTTACACTGAACACCTAACATTGTGGTAGACACTAGAGACTCAACAGTAAGCAAAACAGATTCAAATCTCTGTCCTTATAGGATTTACACTCTAGTAGGTGAAACAGGAAATCAAAAAACTAAGATTCAGTGCATGGCAGACAGTAATTAGGGTTCAGGAGAAATATAAAGTAGAGAAGTCCAAGGGGGCAATGGCTTACGATTTTAAATGAGAGCTGTCAGGAAAGCCCTCACTGAGAAGGTGACATTTGCATAAAGACCTGAAGGAGAAGGAGTGAGCCATGCATGACCTGCAGGAACCAAAAATAGCAGCATGCCTGCCGTGTTGAGATAACAAAGAGGAAGCCAGTGCAGCTGGAGCAAAGAGAATAGGAGGAGATGAAGCCCACAAGGTGACTTGGGGCAGATCATAAAGGCCATCTTGACTATTATAAGGGCTGACTCTCACCATCAGTCCGGGGGAAAGAAGCTTTGGTGGGTTCAGAGTAAAGAGACAGGGTGCCTTCCATTTTAACCAGCTCCCTCTAGCCGCTGTGTTGAGAATAGACCGTCAGGGACAGGGGAGGAAGCTGGGTAACTGCTGCAGAGGTCATTGCAGTCAGCCCGGAGAGAGGTGATGGTGGATTAAACCAGGGTGTTGCATGGAGAAAATGAAAAGTAGACAATATGAATATATTTTCAAGGTCAGGATTTATTTTGAAGCAACAGGATTTTCTTATGAATTGAATGTAGGATGTGAAACTGAAAAAAGGAGTCAAAGATGACCATGAGGTTTTTAACCAAACGAAAAAATGGGATTGCTATTTAAGGCATTGGGAAAGATGGTAAAAGAAGGTTTGGGAGAATATTGGATTAATTTGGACATGTTAAATTTAACAAAACTGTTTAGACATCTCAGTGGAAGTATTGTGTAGGCTGTTGGATATATGAACCTGGAATTCAGATGCACAAATACCCACTCTGTAGGCTATAACAATACAGCAGCTACAATAATTGACATAGAGCCGGCAAACCCGAAACACTTAGCACCCAAACTGTCCAATGTACAGAATATACATTAGCACATCACATGTAGCTTGCTACCAGTTCCTTCCCCCACCTAGGACAGGTGTGACGTGTAACATAGACTGTATACTTGCAGTGGAGACAACACACAATGGCCCATATATATACAACCCCCACATATCAATATCTAGAGTGCAGTTCCACCAAAACTCCAGTCGTAAACAAACAGGGCACCTGTCACAGTCACAACTCTCAGTAAAAATCAGTTCAAGATACCCTTTAACCCAGCTCCTGCCCTCAGGAAGATAAGGTGTCTTTGCTCTCATTTCCGGGCGAGGAAATCCCTTGTGGCTCAGCTGGTAAAGAATCCTCCCGCAATGCGGGAGACCTGGGTTCGATCCCTGGGTTGGGAAGATCCCCTGGAGAAGGGAAAGGCTACCCACTCCAGTATTCTGGCCTGGAGAATTCCATAGGTTGTATAGTCCATGGGGTCGCAAAGAGTCAGACACGACTGAGCGACTTTCACTTTCCAGGCAAGGAGATCACAGATTGTCAATGGGAGAGTTGGCCTTGAACCCAGCTTTTCTCCTTTCTCCTTGCACATGGAGCTGTATTTTTCCATGCTCTGTGTCCCATACCCTCCCTGCCACCCCCACCCTGCTTTGAAATGATCTCTATCACTACACACAGGTCACACCCTCAGCCCCAGGCCCCACATGGCTCTGTGCTGGTCCCTCCCAACCCCCAAGGAGCACATTACCCTGGCAGAGATGTGCAGTGACAGGGACCAGGGGCCCTGCAGAAGCGTCAGCTGGAAAACAAGACTGGGAGAAGGCCCAGGCAGCTCCAGAGATAGGTGTTTCTGCTCAGAGACTGCAGATACCTGAGAGTGGCCTGTTACATCTGAAAACAGGCTGGAGGAGCGGCGGCCTGTGCCAAGTTCTAGACCCTCCTAGGCCTGGGGGACAGTGATCTTCCCCATGGAGTTGCCAGGAGTGTTAAACCTTTGATGTTCTTCCTGAAATCTAATCCTAAGTCTGAAAATGAGTTTATATATACACCAGTTGTGTGTTGTCCCTTTGCATGTGAATGATCTGTATCATATTATACACATCCTGCCCCAGCTACTGGCTCAGAATAAAGTGCATATCCAGATCACAGGATCCTTTGTGATTGGGTCCCTGCTGGCATCTGCAGATTCATCTCTTGCTGTGTCCCCAAACACACTCTGTGTAAATTGAAGACTCACAATGACCTCCTTGAATCTCCTGCCTTGAGCCTCACCACCAGCCCTGAGGTCTGTGCTCCATCCTGCAGCCTCAGTCATCTTTGTAACTCATTTGTAACATTCATGCTGCCCCTTCTTGAATGTTGCAGTGGGGCCCAAGCAGAAGAGGAGGCAGCTGTTGGGGAAAAATGCACTGTAGGTAGAAGGACAGCTTGAGCAAAGGCCCTGAGGCAGCAAAGCTCTGCCGTGGGGAGATGATGACAGATAGCCTGGTGGCTGGGACCAAGGTGTTAGGGGGGTGAGTGATGAGGCTGGACAGGGAGCTGGAGTTACTGCAGAAAACCTCCCATACAGGCCAGAGGAAATGGAGTCATCTCAGATTTGGAGGAGTTTATGTCTAATAAAAAAAAAATCCCTCTTGTTATGTGTGGTGCTTTGCATCTTATGGCTTTTGTACCCGTTATCTCACTTATTTCTCTAACTTGTGAGGTAGGAGTTGCCACCACTTTTTACAGGAGATGAGGTGTCCCCCAGCAAACCAGTGGCAGAGCCTTGGTCTCTAGACCCCCCCACCTGTTGCGCTGACTCTTTCCCTCTCAACCCCCCTGCATGGCAGCTGGCAGAAGCCCATCCCTGATCTTCACCAACCGGCACGAAGTGCGGAGGATAGACCTGGTAAAGCGGGACTACTCACGGCTCATCCCCATGCTCAAGAACGTCGTGGCACTGGACGTTGAAGTTGCCACCAATCGCATCTACTGGTGTGACCTCTCCTACCGCAAGATCTACAGGTGAGCAGAGGCCTGGCTCCTGCAGCCAAGGCATGGAGAGGGCCTGACAGAGGAGGAGAGGACCGGTGGCCTCTGCACCCGCTCTGCCCCTAGGTTCCCCCAGGACAGAGTTGGGGCTTAGGAGGGGATGCAGGAGCACAGGGCACGTGGAACTGCCGGGACTTCCCCACCTGCTGGGCCAGCGGAGTCTGAGGGCTTTGTTGGGAGAGCACCTTTGGGCCCACACATGGGGGCTTTGACTGACCTCTGGCGGCCTGGTCGGGCAGTGCAAGGCACAGGATGGTGCCTCTGGCTTCGGCGGGGATTTTCAGAGCCACTCACATACATGTGTGTTGGATGCTCAGGACTCAAAGATGACTCAGACCTGGGCCTGCCTGGAGGATCCCACTCAGAACACAGTGATATCTCTTGTGATGATCATGAAGGAAAAGTATACAGGACACCTCCGACCCGGTCTGGGGGCTGCACTACACCCAGACCAGCCCTTCACATCACAGTCTGTTCCCAGGAAGGCTCCTCACACACACAAGAAAGTTCTCTCCTGGGAGCTTCTGCGTGCCCAAGTCCCCTTTGGTAGTCATGTCCTTTCTTTGTCCTGAGATCCACTTGGACTCAGGACTGCCGATGACCAGGCCCTGGGTGGACTGTTGAACAGGTGGTGGGATGGATGGATGGAAGCAATGCCAGTGGCTTCTCAATGACAACCCAGTGCCTATCACACCCCAGCGCACATAGACACACTCACACTCGCACACCCAGAACCAGCTTGAGCAGTGTGTGTCCAACAGTTGTGACTGAAAGAGGCAGGATTTGATGACAGACTGTGTGTGGGGCTGTAGCAGGAAGAGTTGAAATGAATTCCCACTTTCGTTTTGAGAGTTTCGGTTTCTTGCTTGGCACTTGGGTACCGTTCTCTGAGATGGGACCAGGAGGGGAGAGATGGTGGTGGGGTAGGCAGGCTGAGTGTGGCTGAGAAGAAGGGAATGGGGTGAATAGTTTGGGATGTGTTGCGTTCAAGGTGTCCATGAGACATTCAAAGGGGGCCAGTTGGCTTTATAGTCTGAAACTTAGACACTTGTCAAGATCAGAGAATTTGAGTCATGGATGGCCATGGGCACTGTGGAACTAACAGAGCAAAGAGAGGGTCTGGGGAGAAGAAAGCCTTGGGGAAAACAGCGTTTGGGAGACATAAAGCCCTGCTAGTGTTGCCCCCTGAGTGTCTGCTGTATTTTGGCGCCTTCTCTCTATTCTCACTGCCTCAGCCCTTCTGCAGACCCTCTTCGTCTCTCACTTGGACGTGCTCACAGCCTCCTAACTGGTCTCCCTGCCTTTATCCCCTCCCGCTCCAAACCCTTTCGTACTCTGCACGTGCCACAGTGATCTAACTCCCCTGTCTGGCCATGTCCTCTGACCTGTTCAGTTTTACCCTTAGCGCATATTCGAGGGCCATCAGGAGATGGCCCCTTCTACCTACTCCCCGTCTCACACCCTCACTTACCCCCTCCACCCCTGCCCGCTGGCTCTCTCAGTGTTTCAGAACATGTGCTTTGGCATCTGCACATGCTGACTCTAACCCGACCTGTCTGTTCCTTGTGTTCCTGGTGAACAGATCCTTCAGGGCTCAACCACAAGGCCTCCTCCAGCCCCCCAGGGTGATGTAGTTTCCATTTCTCTGCTGGTACAGCCTCTGATACTTTCCGTAATCACAGAGTATTGGTGTAATTATTGGGCTATAAATTTCTGTCCCTTCTAAACTGAGCTCCTTCAGGCCAGAGACTGTGGCTGACTCAAGCTTGTGTCCTTACCCTGGTGGCCCAGAGAACCCATTGAATGGAACTGAGCCAAGCTCCTCTCTGGTGCACTGCCATGGCCCAGAGGGAAGAGAGGGGAAGGGCAGCTGCAGACGGGCCCCGGCGGTGGCATGCCTGCCCACGCGAGCCCTGGTTGCTCCTAGCGCCTACATGGACAAAGCCAGCAACCCCGTGGAGCAGGATGTCCTCATTGACGAGCAGCTGCACTCTCCCGAGGGCCTGGCGGTGGACTGGGTCCACAAGCACATCTACTGGACCGACTCTGGCAACAAGACCATCTCCGTGGCCACAGTTGATGGCAAACGCCGATGTACTCTCTTCAGCCGTAACCTCAGCGAACCCCGGGCCATTGCCGTCGACCCCCTGCAAAGGTGAGTGTTCCCACCCCCAGACTGTGCTGGGCGCTCAGTCTGCACACGTCTGTCACCAGAGCTATCTCGAGGGCTTCGGAAGGCCCTGGGCCACCCAGACACAGGCAATGGGGGAGAGAGTCCCTGCGGGCCCCTCAGCCTATGAGCGCCTGACCAGGGGTCCTTGTGCACTGGCTGTCAGGGCACTCCCAGGACTGGGATACTCATCATATCACAGAACTGAGCATCTCAGGGCGCTGGAGACTGTAGATATTCCTGGGGCAGGACGTCTTCCCTCAGGTTGCCATGCGCTGCAGGTGGGCATCTGGTAGGTGCTCATACTCCCAGAGACAGGAGCCCATTACATCCCACACAGCCTGTTTGAGTGGGGGGCAGCTCTGCCCGTTGGAAAGTGATCTTTGTTTGTTTCTCACATTCCCAAATCTCTCTGATTGGCCTCTGGGGTTACCTCTGGCTGTCTCCTCCCTGCCCTTCCAGACAGCCAGAGAGATTTGAGGAACAAAATTACAGGGTCTACTCTGCTCCAGGCTGCCCACCTCCATCCCCACCCATGTTGCCCACAGTCTCCGGGCCCCTCATTACCCAGGCTGACCTGCTCTGGCCATGCCTCTGTACTGGGAGTAGGGATTCTGAACAGAGCAGGACTCCCTCCCTTCCTCAGTAGTGATGTCCTGAGATGGCATGGTTTTTAAGCAGCTGCATCCTATTGCTTGCCAGAATCACCAGCTTCCTCCTTCTGCTGTTTCCTTAATTGTTAAGCAGCGATAAGAGAACCCTCTTCTTCCAGTCGGGCAGCTGGGGTTGGGGCTGGCCACCCGAGAGGGTGTGTGTGGCCTTGGGAAGTGACTGACAGCTGCCATTTACTCGGCACACACAGGTGCACCCAGCACAGTCCCAGGCATTCTGCAGACACTGAGTCATCTCATTTAACCCCACCTCAACCCTGTTCCCGGTCTGCTGTCATACAGACCTGGGGCTGTACCTGCCATGTCCCCCAAACCATGTGGTTACACCCAGCCCATCCCTAGTCCGTTGTGGATCTGCCAGGGTCCCAGCAGGAAACCCACTGCACACTCAGATGAAGATAATTTGAGGCCGGTTAAACCTTTAGAGCATGAGCCAGTTGGAGTCAGCTTTGTGTGGGAGAGTCAGGGGAATAGACATCCTGACCTCAGTCTGTCCTCTTCCCCCTCCAATATTTTGCTGAATCCAACTGGAAGCCAGACAGCTAGGGAGTCAAGCCCATTGATGTGGTTTCCACGTGCACCAGCCTTTTGCTGTACAGAGCAGAATGGCGATGGGATTCAGAGCAGCAAATGGAAGGGATCCAGAACAATCACTCGGCCCTTTAGCCTGGAGCCAGCTTGGCTGGACACCAGGCTTCAGCAGAGGCATTATGGGGAGGGTTAAGCATGCAGGCTTGAATTTCAACTTAAATTTGAAGCCTGGTTTCTCTGCTTGTTCACATCGTGATCTTAGGAAAGTCAGCCCCTCTGAGCCACAATTTATTCATCTGTAAATGGGACTAGTAATGATACCCTTCTGGGGTAATTGTGAGGCTAGAATGAAAACACTAGTTTGTTCAACAAATAGTAAATGAAGACCTATATCACACACAAACCACCTGCCAGGCATAAAGTGAGGACTAACGCAGATGAGGGACCCTCCCTTAGTGGAGCTTGTAGACTAGTGGGGAAACAGACAGCAAACAAACACACCACACGCCAGAAAGCCTACAAAAATCAACAATGGTGTGAGCGCTGCAGAAGGGAAGAACGGGGTGCTTTAAGAGAAGATAACAGGGAGAACCTACTTACTTGGAGGGGAAGGAAGAACCTACTTCCTAACAGAGGAAGATTCTCTACTGAAAAGACATTGTAAATGGGAAAAGAGTGGGAGCGAAGGCTCCGTGAAGGCCTTGGTGCCCTGAAGGACCTAAGAGAAGCCCTGTGGGGCAGCTGTGAGGTTTGTAAGGAAGGTGGGCGATGGTGCTAGGAGAAATAGCCAGAGAGGTAGGCAGGGCCCTGGTCATGCAGAGCCTTGTCAGCTGTGGTAAGGATTTGGGATCTGATTTTAAGGTCAATAGGAGAAGCCATCATGAAGTTTAAAAACTGGAGAGTGGTAGATCTTAAAAGTCCTCATCACAAGAAAAACCACTGTAGCTATGTGTGGTGCTGGATGTGAACTGGCTTATTACAGCAGTCGTTTTGCAATATATACAAATACTGAATCATTGTGTAATGCACCTGAAACCAGCTCACCTGTCAGTTCTAAGACTGGATGTTCCCATGAACTCTAGAGGTCTGCTTCCAGTCCCCACTAAGCATGATCCAGCGGGCCGTTGAGTCCTTGTGAGCCAGACCACCCCAGTCACGTTCCCTGTCAAGAAGCTCAGCTGGGTTTTCTCTCCTCTAGGTTCATGTATTGGTCTGACTGGGGGTTCCAGGCCAAGATTGAGAAGTCCGGGCTCAACGGCGTGGGCCGGCAGACACTGGTATCGGATGGTATTGAGTGGCCCAACGGAATCACCCTGGGTGAGCCCTGCCTTCTGTTGTAGTGCCTGACACTGACCACTGCCTGGAGCTCCATGGGTCTCATCTCCACATCCCCTCTTAGAGCCAGTGCCTATGTTTCCTGATGGTTTCCCTGGGCTGGCCTCCTCCTGAGGCCTGGCCTGGAGATGTGGGCAGGGAAGGGGCACAAAGGAGCCAAGGTCCAGGCTGCAGTCGCAGGCTCAGCAACTGATCCCCTCGTCCTTTTCCTCCCCAAGATTTGCTGAACCAGCGCTTGTACTGGGTGGACTCCAAGCTGCACCAGCTGTCCAGCATTGACTTCAGTGGAGGCAACAGGAAGATGCTGATTTCCTCCCCTGACTTCTTGAGCCACCCTTTTGGGATAGCTGTGTTTGAGGTGAGCCCCGAGAGGGGAGGCAAGGCTCCTTCAGGAAGCTGGAGCCTAGGAAAGGCTGTTCACACAGGACGACTCCCTGAGACTCGTCCAGGTGGAAACAAAGGTTCAGGGAAGCCAATTGGCTCGTCTGTATGCAATATGTGAGCTGCCTGCAAACAGAGGCTTTGCAGTCCCTTGTCCACCTGGCAGCCTCTCCTGTGCTTCCTCCCCAAGGCCCTTCCCCGAGAGCACTTCTCATAGGTAAGTTGCTAGACCTTGTGCGCTCAGCACCCAGCACTGTACCCACATATACAGAAGGTGCCCAATAAAGGGAGGAGGAGGAATGTACATTTCCTTAGTATCGTTTACTATTGGAAATGGCCTGATAGATGCTATTCAATTCAACCACTCGCACTCACTTTTGCTGGATCCTGGGGTCATAGGGGTGAACCAGGCATCATCCTAACCCTCAAGAAAAAAAGACCCCTCCCGCCCCACCCCCCACCAAAAAAAAAAAAAAAAACACCCCACAGCAACAAAAAAGAAGCTCATGGAAGAGTGAAGAGGCAAGACCTTCCTGTGTTCTGACCCTGACAACCTTTCTCCTTGGGGAATAAGGAAGCCAGAACCAATCAAGTTCTTGTACACACATACCTCTTCCCCATAACTTGCTCTGCCATCAAGGGGAGGGGAAGCAAGGGGACACTGGCCCATGGTGGGTGTGGGTAGTGTTTGCTTGGAGCAACATCACCCAGCACAGCTCTGAAACTGTGGGCAAAGCTCCACCTCCCACGTCCAGCCTCTGCTTCAAAAGACAGGTGTGTTCAGACACATGTGTTTGTACTTGTGCATATATGTGGCATGTATGTGGATGTGCATGTGTATACATAAATGCATCTGTTAAAACATGTGCATTCCTGTATGTGCTAGTGCTTGTGAATGTAAACGTGTATACCAATAATTAGACAAGTGCTCATTTAGGTTCGAGTGTGCCTTTGGGTATGTAGATGAGCATGTGGGCTTGTGTCTAGGTCTGCACAGAGTGCATGGTTGTACCTGTAAATGTGAATTTGTCTACATATGCACATCTAGGCTTGTGTGGACTAACCATTGAATGCACACGCGTGTACACCCAGAGGCTGCAGGAGGAGGCCCTGTAGGGATAATACTCACTAAACCACACATCCTCTCCGATCTTGGTCCCGGGCCCTAGTGACGGTAATAGCTAAAGAGACCCAACCCAACCCTGGTTCTGCTGAACTCCAAGAAGCAGGACTAGCTCAGCGTTAATGAGCAGCCTTTAGGCCAAAGCACAGAATCACTGAGTAACCCTCTGAGACAGAAGGAAACCACAGCGTATGCCACAGGTTAGAGCTGAGAGTCCCACCGCGAATCCGTGGACAGGAGACCTCAGGGGAAATGCCGGAGCAGTTCTGGTGACTGTGGTTTGGGCCTGAGCCCTCAGACAGAGGTCATGGGTTTAGGCTCTAGGCCATTCTCTGTATCTGTACCCCACAGGACAAGGTGTTCTGGACGGACCTGGAGAATGAGGCCATTTTCAGTGCAAATCGGCTCAACGGCCTGGAAATCTCCGTCCTAGCTGAGAACCTCAACAACCCACATGATATAGTCATCTTCCATGAGCTGAAGCAGCCAAGAGGTGAGCCTTCCCCAGTCCTAGGTCCCCTGCCTACATCCTCTCCATCCAATAGGCAGGCTGCGTTCACATTCGTGTCACATCCCAGCACCCCCTGAGGCAGTGCTGACAGTCCCTCTCATGGGTGAACTGCTTAGCTGTCACATATTTTATTTCATTTGCCTCACGCTCTTGGTGAACTAAGCCTGGGTATAAATAAGTGAACATACAAATGTCCCATTTTTGTCAGTCTTACAAAGTATGGCAATTACTGTTCTCATTTAACCGCTGAAGAAACTGTAGTGGAGAGGTAAAATAACGTCGGCAGATCGTAGAGCTAACCCTAAACCTAGATCTGTCTGATTCCAGAGCAACTTTGGCCGTGAAGAAGCCCATTGCTTCTCATCTGTCATTTGTTCATACTTGGCAGTGGTATAAAGTAATGTATCCTAGGGCCGTCAGTAAGTCAGCTGGCTGGTTGGGAACAAAAGCCAAGAATCCTACCATTAGGTTGTTCCCGCCTCTGTCACTAGGGTATCCTCAGTTTAACTGTAACAGAGAGGGTGAAGGTGGGGGAAAGCGGGTAAGGAAATCAGGTTGGTGCCTGATTCTAGATCTAGAAATTTAAAGAAGAAAGAGATGTGGCATAGGGAGGAAAAAAACATGGTCTCTGGAGTCCAACAGACCTGAGTTTAAATTGTCTCCAAAATTACAAGAGGTACAGCGTTGACAAGTTTGTTCTTTTTAAGCAGTCTTTTTTTTTTTTTTTTTGGTCAGTCTGGGCATAACACCCAGCCCTCAGAGTTGTCGTCAGCATTAAACGAACGTGGGGATAAAACAGCAGGTCCAGTGGTGGAAGGTGCTCGACAGAAGTAGCAGAAAAAGTGTTTCGATTGAGCTGAGTGGGTAGGGCCTCATCCCTGGGAGGACGGGGAACCTGGCATTTCCCATCTGTGCCCTGACGCTCTCTCTGGCCATCTCTCTCTGTGCCCATAGCTGCAGATGCCTGTGAGCTGAGTGCCCAGCCCAATGGAGGCTGTGAGTACCTGTGCCTTCCTGCTCCTCAGATCTCCAGCCACTCCCCCAAGTACACGTGTGCCTGTCCTGACACAATGTGGCTGGGCCCTGACATGAAGAGGTGCTACCGAGGTGAGCAGAGCTACCGGGAGGGCTGGTCCCTGGGAATGGCAGACCCATCTGCTGAAGTCTTCCTTGATTTCTGGGAAACTGTGCATCCCTGGATTCCTCCATGTTCTCTGGCTGCTTTTTGCCTTTGTAGCCTCTTCATTACCTACCCTGAGTTCCGGTGTCCTGTAGGGTCCCTCCAAGGCTGACTCTTCTCGCTTCCAAGAAAGATGCACATATACACACAGCATTTTAAATTCAGCTTCAGGGGGATCCAGAACCCCTTGAAGACCTCAAATTAAGAACCCTTTATCCCCATGGCTTCAGTTACTATTTGTATGCAAGTGACTATAATCTTGCCTGTTTCTCACCCAGAACTTCACACACTACCAAAAGTCCTTTTGTGATATGATTGGGACTAACTGAATACTTCAATCATATAAATCCTATTCATTCCCCAGTCTCAATGAAGATACACGGCCTTTTGTTTGAGCATAGGTCTGCTGCATCATTTATGATTTCCAGGTTCAATTGTTTATAGTAGAGTGAGAATTTGAACCTAGTAATATAACAGTATACATGTATTAAAAAAAAATCCTTCTCGATTTACATGATTTCCACTCCTCCCATTCTTTTATAGTGACCTTTCCCACACCTAATCTGACAGCACTGTTTTAATAACTCATCTTTATCAAATCAAGGTGCAGTATAAACAGATAAGGTGCTTGTCATTCAGCTAAAGAAAAGATCGTAGCCCATTCAGGAGGACTAGAAAGGGCATTTGAGTTGAGCCATGAGGATGAGTTTATACTTCATCGAGTATATTTATAGAGCAATAATTTAGGCACTAAAACAGCAAAGTTCTCTGTCCAAGTGATCTTCATGGTATTTCCCCTTCAGCACCTCAGTCTACCTCAACTACGACGTTAGCCTCTACCACAGCGAGGACACTAGCCGACACCACCAGAGCCCCTGGGACCACCAACCACAGCCCCACCTACCAGAACCACAGCACAGAGACACCGAGCCTGGCCACCGCGGTCCCAAGCTCAGTTAGTGTCCCCAGGGCTCCCAGCATCAGCCCGTCTACCCCAAGCCCTGCAACCAGCAACCACTCCCAACACTGTAAGGAAATGAGTTCTGCCTTCTTGCATGACATGGGGAGGGCGGGGTCCTAGGGAAGCCAGGGTGGGAGGATCTGTGGGAAGAAGAGATCATACCAGACTTTAGTGTTGGCTTATCAGCAGGGAGGAAGCAGGGGGATGTAGCGCACCAGCCTGCAATTTGGAGTCACAGGTGCTCCTGCCTCATAGAGGGTCTTGAGGGAAGCTACTTCTTGTCTCTGAGCCTGTTTTCTCACCTACCAAGTGGGATAATAATAACCCTTCCCTACCTGATTTGCAAGTTACGATGAGAGACAGAGGAGGCCATGTGAACAGAAGAGCTTGTGCACACAGCCTCTGCTGACTCCGGTGGTGTGTCTATGTCACACGCTACTGACGAGTATGAGGGCATGACCCTCAGATTCAGAAACTTAAACTTCAAAAGCCCTGGTCTCAGTTCTTTGAGAACCGAGGTTCTGAAAGGTTCCCCAGGTAGGTAGGTTCCCCAGGTAGTCATATCCATAACTATGGCTTGCTCATGCCTCTCTGCAAACCCTGGGATAAGTTCACCACTTATTAAATCATTAGGAGCCGTAATTGTCACTGCTAGAAATGTTCTGTCTCATTAACCAGTGAATACCTTTTAAATTGAGTTACCTGCTGGGGGGAGTTCATTTAAGAGGATAAACTATCTTTTAAATTTTTTCCCACATGTGCATGGCCCAGAAACTACGCAGCTTGGCAGCATCTTTCTAATCGAGCCCATCGTGGTCCAGAGTGGGATTTTCAGAGTTGAGTGCTTACCCTGGAGTTCAGAGAGGCAGATGGAAGCTGTGTAAAGTCCAGTTCCTCTTATCTGGGCAGAGCTCTGACCAAGGGGTCTCCCCACTGGCTTCATCACACTCTAGGCTTTAATATCACTGTCCTGTGTTTTCTCAGGACCCAGGCGGAGAAGAGAGCGGCATTTCCTCAGAAAACTTTGTAAACAGTGCACTCTTTCTCCCCTTAATAGTTAGGTTCCCTTAGAGTAACTTGGAGAAGTAGACCTGCTGAGAGGATGGCATCTGGCCGTTGCCAGGGGACAGTCATCTCCGGTCTAGGAGTAAATGTGGGTGATGGTTCGTCTCACACCTCAGAGGGCTATCATGAGTATACAAGGGAAAACTGCTTTTTAAGCTAAAAAATTCTATACAGATATTATAATGAAGATGAGTGTAAGAGTGGAAAAGATGGCACAACTTACTTTTAAAACTACATAGTACCATTTCCAAGCACTTTTCAGTTTAGAATCTGCTTTTATCTGCCCTATTTAGGCCTCACAAGAACTCCTACCCCACTCTCTGACCTCTTTGAACTTGGTAAGGCTGTGTCAGGCACTGTGCTAAGTAAGCACTTTACATGAATTGTCTCATTTAATCTTCACAATATCCCTAGGAAGTAGGTATATAATTATCCTCCTTTTAAAGGTAAAGAAATATGATATTTATGACATACAACAACTTGCCCAAGGTCACAGAAGGAGTGAATAGAGCCAGGATTTGAACCCTAGAAGTCTGACCAAGAAGCCTGTATTCTGGATTCTACTAAGCTATATTGTGTCTCATTTTGATAATGCAGACAGTACTGCAGACAGGATTTCTATTTCAGGTGGAAATAGGGAGAGATAAGGCAACAGATATTGGCTGAAAGAGGCAGTTGCCCCAAGCATCAACAACATAAAGACCTAAGGGTTCAGCCCCGAGCTTCCTGCCACCCAAACACTATGGAAAGGGGTAAGGGATTTAGGTCACAAGTCCTGGCTTTGAGCCCCAGCTTTGCCACTTTGAGACTCCCCCAAACTCCAATAAGACTCAATTTCCTCATCTGTGAAATGGAGATGACCTGTGTCCTGATAAGATCTGGAAAGACTAAATTATTAAGCATTGAGTAGGACCATCATTTTGGAACGGGGACAAGCAGCAGTTGGGTAGTTTTTACTGCATGAGGCCAGCGAGGAAAGACTTGGGCTCACAGTGATAGAGCATCATCCTGCAAATGTCTGTGTTTTGCAGATGGGAATGAAGATGGAAAGATGGGCTCCACAGTCACAGCTGCTGTCATTGGGATCATCGTGCCCATGGGTGAGTGTGGCCCCAAATCCCTGGGGAGAAAAGAGAAACCCTGCCCAGGGTTTGGGAAAAGTCGTTAGAAGGACAGAGCACTCAGCACACTGACCTCTCGTTGACTTTTCTGCCCTGGAAGCCTTTCTGCTCACCTCCTAGTCCTGGTGTAGTCTGGTTTCTTAGCTTGGCACCCACGGCCCTTTAGGACCTAGCCCCAAACAACTATCCAAATATTTCCCCCATTATCCCTCACTGACACTCTACATGCCAGCCATGTAAGCCAGCCAGACGGTAAGCTCCATGAGGACAGGCCTGGTGTCTCTCTTGCTCCCACTCTCCCCAGCTCCTAGCAGTATCTGGCATATGGGAGGAAATAACAAACTCGTTGAATTAATGAGTAGGACAAAAGTAATACACTGAAAAATATTAGTAGAGCTACTTGCCATTCCTTTGGTAGATCATGCTATCTTGCATTCTTTCTGTTTGGCTTTCAACAAACATTATCAAACAACTGTGTTCATGGGATTTTCCAGGCATGAATACTGGTGTAGTTTGCCATCTTCTCAACCCAGCGATTGAACCCGTGTCTCCTGCATTGGCAGGTGGATTCTTTACCACTGAGCCACATGGAAAGGCCTATCAAGCAGCTAGGGCTTCCCTGGTAGCTCAGCTGGTAAAGAATCCGCCTGCAGTGCAGAAGACCCCAGTTTGATTCCTGGGTTGGGTAGATCCCCTGGAGAAGGAAATGGCTGTCTACTCCAGTGTTCTGGCCTGGAGAATTCCAAGGACTGTATAGTCCATGGGGTCACAAAGAGTTGGCCATGACTGAGTGACTTTCCCTTTCACATCAAGCAGCTGTGATGTACCAGATTCTGTGATAAGGGGAGGGAAGGTGGTTAAAAATAAGTATGACATGGTTCTTGAGCATAATCAAAGCCATGGGACATGGCATGGGAGGGCGGGAGTGGGGTGGATGTGGAACATGGCCAGGATGAACATTTGTTTAAACCTCACAGAGAGCCCTGTGGGATGATTCATTCTTACCCGGATGTTCACTTGGTATGCTGCACATCCTGTCTCTCATGCCAGTCTTTTCTCTTGGTCGGATCTTTGCATTGTGATTGTCCATTTGTAGGTTTATCTCCCTTACTTGCCTATGAGTATCTCAAGGATAAGGACTTTGCCCTTTAATCTGGGAATCCCCAGTATTGTGGCGAGTTAGTGAGTGAATGTTTTAAAAACTTCAACACCACGCAAGGGACTGTGCGAGGTACCAAGGATTCAGGGAAGGAAAAGATTAACGACTTTTAAGAGCCTTTAGTCTTTAATCAGACTTAATCATTAAAAAGGTAATACAGGAGAGGAGTTACTGCATATTATAAGTGCCATGATAGAGGCATGACCCTCTGTGGAGGAAAGGGGGAGTAGGCACTTCTGGAGAAGGTGGCATGTGAATTGGTCTTGAAAGGTTCATCAGTAAAGGTGATGGTGAGAGCCAGGCTCATTTTGAGTGCAGTGAGTGGAAAATACTCAGCATTATGTAGTGAAAAAGAAATCAACCCCTTTCCTGCCATCCTCCGGTCTATAGAAGAACATGCATGTGCTGTTTCCCAGAGGTAACCTTCCCTAATATAACCATTATTTTCAATTTCTGCTAATCTGAGGGGTGAAAGACGAATATTCTTTCCCTGATACTTCCCTGTGAGGTAGAACATATTTTCATAAATGTATTGGCCATTTACATTTCATCCTTTATGAATTGGCTATTCATGGTCTTTTCTTATGTTTCTATTGATTCTGTATTGTTCTTACTTATGTATAGAAATTTTGATACATAATAAATGTTAAACCTTTGTAATATATGTTATAAATCATTTCTCCCATACATGATTTTTAAAATTTGTTGATGGTCTCTTTTGCCACGCATAAATTAAAATTTTGAAGTATCATATCATATCACAAGTCTCATGGGTTTTGTGTCCTGCTTAGGAAGGTCTTCCTCATTCTAAATTATTAAAATATCCCCTATATATTTTTCTACTATCAATATTTTAAGGATTTTTAGTGTTTGATTATTAATTTATTCAGAATTTACAGTGCAGCATGAGGTACAGATTTAACTATTTTTCTCTCATGCCTGTCTGGTTTTCACAAGACCATTATTGAATAGTTCATCCTTCCCTTGTGACTTGAATTGTCATCTTTATTATAAACTGTGTGCGTGTATATACCTTGATCTGCTTCTAGGCTATTTATTCTCCTCCACCAATTTCTATATACCATTCCTAGTTACTAGAAGCACATTTGTGATATGTTTTAATATCTAATAGGGCATTATTATTCTCACAACATTTTCTTAGCTGTTTTTATTCAATTTCTCTTCTAGGTAAACTTTAGAATCATCTTGTTAATTCTATAAAAAATATCATGAAATCTTACACTTTGGGTGTATAAATTGACATGGGGAGAATTTACATTTTTGTAGCATTGAACCTTCCCATTGAGGAACATGACACATCTCCCTATTTATTTGAACCTTCTTTTATGGGCTTCAGTAGAATTGTATAAATCACATAGGGCTTACACATTCCTACTGGGTTATCCCAAGTATTTTATAGTTTTTTGTTGGGTTGTTATGAATGTGTTCTTATTATATCCATTTTCTAATTGATTATTGCTGATTAATAAGAAAGCTATTGATTTGTTTGGGGTTTTTTTTTGGCCACAGTGTATGGCATGGTAGAACTTCCCCAACCTGGGATTGAACCCATGGCCCCTGCAGTGGAAGCGCAGAATCTTAACCACTGAACCACCAGGGAAGCCCCAATTTTTAATGTTGATTCTTGAGGAACTAAAATTATTTCCAATAGTTTTTCATCTGCTTTTCTAAGATTTTCCAAACTTACAATATCTGTTTATGATAGTTTGGTTTCTCTCTTTCCCATGCATGCCTTTCAATTCTTTGTCTGGTCTTACTGGGATAACAAATACTAGCAGCGATAGCAGGCATCCTTGCCCTGTTCCTGTCTTTATGGGTATCATTATTATTGATTATAATAATCTTACCAAAGTGGAAATCCCTCTATAGCACCCTGGATGGCTGTCATCCAGCCTCACTTGAGTACTCACTCAGGGTGACCGCTTACTATCTTATGAATCTGCTTGCCTCATTTTTGCCCAGCTCTATTTGAGAATTTCCTCCTTCACTCATTAGTATACCATTTGTTTTAACTCAGAGCCTGTGTTTCCCTGCTGTGCCCCCTTCTAGAGATGCTCCCCTTCTTGCAGAGACCCAGCTTTGGGAAGAAGCACCCCACCCCACCCTAGCCTCCCCTCTCCAATTTTGGGAGAGAATGGTTTCCTTAGAGAAATCTAGGGAAGCAGCAAGAATGTGGTGAAGAAATTCACTCAGTTACTCAGCATGTGACTGAGCACCTACTCAGTGCTGGACACTGGGCATAGAGAGAGAAAGAAGACACAGCTGCTGCCCTCAAAGAGCTCAGTCTAGCTGAGGATGCACAGAAAGTACAACATTGTGGTCTAGAAACACACGTGAGGGAAAACCTGACTGCACCATGGGATGTTGAGAGCATTTGAGCTGGGTCTTGAAGGGTGAGCAGTTAATGAAGGAAGAGCTAAGAGAAGGGCCTCCCAACAGCAGAAAAAGAATATGCAGAAACAGAGCCTGAGGAACAAGGGGCAGTCAAGTAGGAGTGGTGACAAGAAACGCACTGATGTCTGGGCAGCAGGCTGGAGCCTGCTGGATATACCCAGTGTGATGTGTCTCCTCCTCCAGTGGTCATAGCCCTGCTGTGCATGAGTGGCTACCTGATCTGGAGAAACTGGAAGCGGAAGAATACCAAAAGCATGAATTTCGACAATCCAGTGTACAGGAAAACAACCGAAGAGGAGGAGGAGGATGAGCTGCACATAGGGAGGACTGCTCAGATTGGCCATGTCTACCCAGCAGTAAGTATTCCTTGCAGGAAGGATTCCTTCCTTCCTTCCTTTCCTTCCTTCCCCTCTCCCTCCCTCCCTCCCTCCTTTAGACATTTATCAAGAACGAACCATGTGCCAGGCATTGTTCTAGGCCCTGGGGACACAGAAATGCTGGGGCAGGTGGTTGGGGTAGAAGGGTATCAGAACCACCTTGTACCTAGAAGCTCTTCCTGGAGTAAAGAGGCCTGTCTTTGTGCTGAGCAAGTTTTCAGAACCTGTGGCCTAGAAGGGTAACTGTGGTCGTTCAGTTCAAACACATTCATTTCAGTAAGCACTGTACACCAGTTATGTGCCAAGTGCCACATTAGATACCAAGTGTCCAAAAGTTAAGAAGGAATGTACTTGCTTCCGGGGAGCTGGTGGGGGAGTTAAGAGTCACTTGCTATTGAACAGCTGTGTGCTAAGTGCCATGGTGGAAGCCCAGGGGCCTCCTCTTCTAAGAAGCCTTCCCTGGTTTCTTTTTCTCCCACTGCCTCTCTCCATCACAACACATGTCACACTGCAGTCTGCTTGCCTTTATACTCATTGGTCTCCCCACTAGACTGTGAGCTCCTTGAGGGCAGGATTGTCTGATTAATATTTCCCTGGTACCTAGCACAGCATAGCTGGCTCCCAGTAAATATTTGTTGAACCAATGCTATGGAAGTATCCAAAAAGGAGCTGTTAATGCTGTTTGAGAAATCAGGCAGGAATGCCTCACAGAGGAGGTGACAGATGAACTGTGTCCTTGAAAGATTAATAGTAGTTTTCCATGTAGAGAAGGGGGAAAATGACATTTCAGAAAGAAGCACATGCAGAGGCCGAGAGGCACAGCAGGGCATGGCTTGTTGGGGGAGCGAGGACCACACAGTGGCTGAAGCAGATGTCATGGTTGTATAGCCGAGTCGGGGCTGAGTGTGACCTCATAGGTCATCCAGTCCATCCCCCTGTCAGGCAATCAGCAGCTTTGATCACCCACTGTGGGCAGAGCCCTGTCTTGGGGAGACCAGAGAACTGGAAGACCCAGCCCCTGCCCTCAAGGAGCTTTTTGTCTTGCCGGGGGAACCAAGGTCACAGCCGCACCAACTCCCGAAGAACCCTCTTTCCGAGCTGCCTGTCGTCAAGTGCAAGGTAGGGCAGTGCCACTCTGAGTCTGAGGGGCTGATGAGTGAGGGCATGAACCAGACAGGTGCAGCCAATCCTCAAAGGCTTTCTGGTTCTGGAAGGCTGCAAATTGTGAGCTGGGTGTTGGGGCAAACAGGAAAGATGGGCAAGTTGCAGACTAAGGAAATGGCATGTGGAAGAAATGACTGAGTATGGGGCAGGACAGACAGAATGGCTGCTAAAGCTATAAAGGGGAGACATGGGAGATAAGTTTGACAAGTGAGGGTTAGCAGATGGCCTTGAGGGTCCTTAACCTCGGCCAGTCCAAGCCAACAGTTGCTTAACAAGTTTTTAAAGATCAGAGAGGGCACAGTGGAAGGAATGTTGAGCTTGGAGTAAGGAGATGACTCCCGGTTTCACTGTTCCACAGCCCTGTGATCTCTGTCCTTTCTGTGTGCTCACTTTTATTTGTAAAATGGGAATGATAACCCCCATTCCCTTTACGATCTAAGTTCAAGTGAGATAGCACATGTGAGAATGCTTTGTGAGTTATAAAGCTCCCTGTACGTGTGACATGTCACTGTTCCCAGAGAAGGAAACAGTCACTCAGGAGGAGCTATTCCTGATGAAACTAAGGCCTGAGGAATAAGCTCCTGCCAGCTGCAGAGAAATAGAGTAGGAGGGCGAGGAAATTGACATTTAGTAAGAATCTACTGTTTCAGACACTACTCAGTGTTTTACATAAATTTTCTTGTTTAGTCTTTACAGTAACTTATATACTTGACATTATTAGCCCCATTTTGCAGATGAGGAAACTGAGACTCAGAGAAATTGAATAACTTACCTAGGATCACAACTAGGAAGTGGCAGAACCAGGATTCACACCCTTGTCTGTATGTACACGAAAGTCTATGCTCTTTCTGCTATATCTCAGAGTATCTAGCCTTGAAGCTGTGGAAATCAGTGTTCTCAACAACCTTTTCTCTCCCCTGGCCCCTTCTTGGGTAGCTCCACTATCACTGCGGGGACCTGCCTTTGGCCTGGAGATCTGTCTTGAGGAGGAGGGTAACACAGTAGAAGAAGTTTAGTGGAGCAAGGCCATGACATTCATGCAAAATCACAAACAGGCCAAAGATGATTTGAAAGGCAGTGGATTTGTATAATGTCCAGAAATGGAAAATGCTAGTCTGGTTCTATCTTATGCTGGTTAGGTTGATGTAGAATACTCTGGATCCCATATGTGTTAGATACTATATTAAACACTCTACATACCTGATCTCATTTGATAGGTCCTACTACTATTCCCATTTAAAAGGTGATGAAACCGAGACTCACAGAGATAAAGTGGCTAGCCCAAATTCATAAAGCTATGAGAAAGATCTTAAAACAATGGGGTCTATCCAAAGGAGGGTATTGAGGAAGTGGAAGAGTGGGGCATAGGATAACATCAGGACCACGTTGGGGGAGCTAGATGTGCCTGGAGAAGAAGACGCTCAGAAGAAAGGGAAGGGAATTCAAACTGAAAATTTCAAGGGTTGTCTGTGTAGAACTCTCTGAGTCTAAGAGAGAGAATCAGGGAACATCAGAAGAAATAAAGAAACAGATCTCATGTCAATATAGGAAAGAATGTAAATCTATTGTCTACAGTGGAATAGACTGGCTCAGGGGTTAGTGGTCTCACCATCTAGGGTCACCCATTTGTGGCAGAGGGAAGTCGAGTATCTAGTGACTAGAAAGTAGGGGTGAGGGAAAGAGGGGTTAACATAATTGACCTCCATTGCCTTCCAATTCTACACAATTAGTTGGACGGGTGCAGCTGATTACCTTCCTGATTATGATCAGTATGATAGAAAAAGGTAACTAAAGAGGCCTGGGATTAAACATTTGCAAAGCTAACCCACTGAAATTCAGCAAAATCCTGAAAGGGAGGATGGAGAGAGTTTAGATCTCTGTAGCCCCCTTCTTTACAGAGACAGCACAGAATGATGAAAAAAACTACAGCTCTGGAGTCATACAGATCTGGGTTCAAACTGAGTTCACCCACTTGCTGTGTGACCCAGGACAAATGCTGTTTAGGCTCATTGCGTCTCAGTTTTCTCATCTGTAAAATAAATATGACAGACCTGTCTTCTGAGGTAGTTTGAAGAGTATGTGAGCTACTGCCTGTAAAGTAATAGAATTTCTGGTACGTTGTGATCCAATAGCTAGCTCCAGTGGATCTAATGATGACTTCTTTGCTCTGTCTCCCCCAGCGAGTGGCATTAAGCCTTGAAGATGATGGACTGCCCTGAGGATGGGACCACTCCCTTCGTACCTCATGGAATTCAGTCCCATGCACTACCCTCTGGATGGTGTATGCCTGGATGGAAGGGTTTCTGTCCTTGAGTCTGTGTGTATGTATGTGTGTGTGTGTGAGTGTGTGTGTAATTTTTAAAATTTATGTTGCAGAAAGGTAACCACAAAGTTATGATGAACTGCAGACATCCAAAGGATGTGAGAGTTTTTATATGTATAATGTTTTATACACTTTTTAACTGGTTGCACTACCCATGAAGAATTCATGGAATAGCTACTGCTGAGTGACTAACATGATGTACATAACCAAATGGGGCCGATGGTACAGTAGCTTACTCATCATTTAAAAATTATATTTACAGAGGGCTTTTGGTTTGGAGGGTCTTTTTTAGGTTTCAGAGTTATGTTTTGTTTTTTGTTTTTTTGTAAATAGAATGATAATGCTTTGTGGCTATCCATCAACATAAGTAAAAAGAAAAAAACAGAAGACACGTCAACTCCCTCTCCCACTTAGGTTATTTATTAACATATTTCAAAACCAAGATTAGTTCTGTAAGTAATTTAGAGACGTGAGAGTATTTATTTTTGGTATGATTGGCCCATGATGTGGTCTCTGTGTGCATTTATGTTTCTGTGTGTACGCGAGTGAGAGGAAAGTCTGTAGAGAAGAGGCGCGCCTATGGCTGTTGTTCAGTTACATAAAGATAAGTATATTTTAAAACAACCCACAAGAGAGGGGTATCTGTAGTTTTCAGAGAAGCCTTTGTAAATTTGGCTCAGAAAAGAGTTATCGTGATTTGTGCAAACATGCAGTGGAAGAGGTAGATCTTTCCTGCCTCTGTCTATTCCTGGGATTCCAGTGAGTCAGAAAAGAGCCCCTCCGCTCATGAGGGGCTGCCGTAGCTCTCACCTGGGCTTTCTCTTCTGTGGCTAAAGCCAGTGCACAGACTTCTTACAGTACGCAAAGTTCTCGCAAGCTCAGGTGAGAACATTCCTGAACCTCGGCTACTCCTTGTTTTAAAGTTCAGCATTTCAAGTAACTTCATTTTCCTTCAGGACACTTGGATTGAATTCATTGTTTTCTCTGAAGCATACTGAGGGTGCCATCCTTACTTAGAAAGAGCTAAGTGGATATGTTTTTAGAACCGCCCAAGTTTACTTTAGGGACTGGCTCAGGCACTTACCTCTGAGTATCCTATGGGTGAGGATAAGGACGGAGGAATAGGTTTTATTAATCTCTATTTCGCCCTTCCCCTTACTCTCTGCCACATCCTTAAGGTGGGGAAAACAGTTTAAGGTGATACATAGGTTTGTTACCATCATGTGTCTACATAGATGAACTGCTGTTTGGCTTAAATCAGAAAAAGTGGCCAAATCTAAAGTCCTGTTTGACGAGGAAATGGCATACACAATATTACAGTACACTGGATATATATGTTCACACAGGAATTTGGTTTACTGCTTTGTAAATAAAAGGAAAACTCTGGGTATATGTATAGATTTTTTTTTTTCATTGTGGACACTTACTTTGCTTCTCCTGGGTTTTGGGGGATGCGGGGAGAAGTGCACTTTTCTTTTTGTGGGTCTACCATTGAAAAGATAATCTTACAGTCCCAGAAGGAATTCGGTCCCAGTTGACTCTTATCCAAGGTGTGGTCTTCTATTAACTCAGATGTTCTGCCAGTTCACACCCACTGGACAACCAGGGACAAGATGTGACATGGAAATGTGTGCTGTAAGTAGGAGCAGAGGACGTGTATCTAACCTGAACATACCTGGAACTTGACACTTTTAAGCAAATTCCTCCCCTCCACTCTCGAGCTGCCTCCAACTCAATGAAGCTTGGATGTCTCACCAGCTTGATACCCTCTGAATTTGCAGGCAGTGATTCTGGAGTTCTATCACCCTCTTCCTAGGACCTTTCTCCACATCAGTCATGGTCTTGGCCTCCTAACTGTGTCCTGGAACCTGGGCACTAAGCTTTGCATAAACAAGCAGTTTCTTCATGATATACACGTGTGGATAGTCCTGAAACACTCATCAAGAGGGTATATGCAATTGACATAGAATGACCAACACCAAACAGAATTTTAAGAACAGAGGGACAACTCCTGTGGAGCTCAATGACTTACTACTATTCTTTCAGAAATGGAAAGTAAAATTATTTTTGACTGAAGAAAAATGACGCAAGTAAAAACACAGAAATTTACACAAAACAAGCAACTTTCCCTGTAACCTGCCTCCAAAGAAACAGAATTTCCGAGGAAATGGTAACAGTGACTAATGCATAGTTTCTAAACGTTCAGTCAGATCCTGGCCTTTGAAGACAGAATAATGAGTGGGGTCAGGATGGTTCAGCCTGAAATCTCAAAATGGTGATGAAACACAACTCTCTAGGAGACATCGATGTTTCCTGTGACATAAGAACCTATGTGCTCAATCACTCAGTCATGTCTGACTCTTTGCAGCCCCATGGACTATAGCCCGCCAGGCTCCTCTGCCCATGTTTCCTGACTATGCTACAACTGTGGTTTGGAAGAGGCTGTTATGGGAGCAACCTACAGAAAAAAGAAAAAAAAAAACTGTGAAATACTCATGTGTTGGGTGGCAGTAAATAAGATGAAGTCTGAGGAGTCAGGTCCATCGTTCCCTATTCTTGGAGGCATTTTGAGGTGTAGTTCCACTTCTGTTGCCTTTTGCCCCTGTGCCATCATATATCTACAGCCAATAATGGATCACAGAGTCATTGGACTAGAGAGCTGGAAGGGCGTTTAGAGATAAGGCCCAAAGATTAGACAATTTATCTGACATTTATATATATATATATATAAAAGAAACTAGTCCAAGTCCTTGTCCTCCCTTTCCTTTTCCAGGAGACTACTTTGGGCTGCCAGAACACTGTATCAAACCTGCTACCTATCTTAGGGCCTATCTTTCTGATGGGATTTTGAAGGCCCTGGCAGAAATGGTCTTCCAGAAACAGAGGATACTAAAATTGTATTTCTTCTTGAGAGCATGATTATAAAACAGGTTGAGGTAAACTGTAACCTCAGAATGAGGTTGGATTTAAATTTATAGCAATAAGTATGATCCATCCCTCCAGCTGTCTATGTGATTGCAATATGTATATTCATCCACTGAAACTATTTGCTAGGTACCAACTAAGTGCCAGGTACTGCAGATGTACAAGTCAATCAAATGCTTTCTGTCCTGATGGAACTCACAGTAGCAATTAGAGGAAGACATATGTGGGAACAAACAAAAAAAGTAGTTTTTTTTTTTTTTTTTTAGTACTATCAGGTTACAAAGGAGAGAGAGGTCATTTCTACCTGAAGAGATAAAGAATGGGGTCAAGAAAGGCATTGTAGGAAAAGTAGACCGAAGCTAAGGCTCAGAAATGAAGTAGGGGTGTCCAGGCTGCTTCAGGCAGAGGACACACTGAGCTGGGACACAAGCATGAAACAGCATGAGGATTTTAAGGAACTGAATGTAATTTGTAATGAGCAAAAGGCTCAAAGGAGACTTGGCAAGAAATGAGGCTGGATGGAAAGATAGGTTCAATGTAAGCACTTTATAGGATACTTCTGTTTAATTTCTGATTCAATTAATCAAATTTTCTTGGTCATTTATTGTGTGTAAGGCACCAAGTACATCATGGAAAATTGATCAGGATGTGTTGCAAGCACTTTGCAGACATGACAGTCTTTACCCTCAAGCTACCCTGTGGCCAAAGGAAAATAGTGACTGCTTTTCATATATTTGTGTCAGAGTGTTTTGACGTGGTCATTGAAGACTGATGTGAGGGCAGTGGGATTTTCACAGAAGCATTCCATGTTGTCAAGCGCCTCTGGGACTTTCTCAACTGTGAAAAAGAAAACTGGAAATTTTGAAAGATGCGGTGTCCACAGAGGGGACCCCCAGCACTATCCAGTCAGGTACTGGAAGGGATGGGGAAAGGGCACAGGAATGAGAGCCTCTCTGCTCTCCCTCAATCCTGCTACACACTCATCATTTCACAAAACAGAAACGAGTTATCGGTTCAGTGCTTCAGAGTAAATCATTTCTTTTCCTGGCAATGCACAAAGAGTATTGGAGTTTTCCCACTATTTTTAGGGTATTGAGGATTTTCAGGATGTGGACAACTTTGAGGTGGAGGAATTAACAGCTTCACAGTTTCAGTTAACATAAGAAATCAGGAAGCTTTGTTCATTCAGGCTATGCACCATGTGCATAGTTGAGAATCAGCAGAAATCCTCACATTTGCAAATACTTTGTGCTATGAAAAGTAATTTTAAAAAAGCCACCTGTATATGTGTGTGTGTATATATATATTTAAAGACATGAAGGTTTTGATACTTTTTTACAAAAATTACAAGAGAAGATATCTGTACAAACCATGTGTTTTAAATAGCATTTTGTTCTATACAAGCTGTTGTTGATGTGAGGTGAAGTACTGGTTTGCAGACTCCATCCCATTGTACCCAAATGAATTTTCCTTGTTTGTCTTCCCCGAACACCCCTAAATGATCATATTTGATGTAACAGGCATGTTAGAATGTTGGGTCACACTAACCATTTCTGCTTTTTATTTTGTCCTTCTGAGTTCCCTTAGCTTCTGTACTCAGTCCCCTTTGCAACCTGGTTTCTCTTCCAGAGGCAAGGGGTGATGTGCTGCATCTCACTAGTTGTACTGACATCATCTTGGTGAACTAAAAACCAAATGTGGACATTTGTAAACTCGGTGCACTGTTTCTAGAGAGAGATTAAATTCCTTTTATTAAATCTGAAAGTACTGTGATGCTTTACTGAGTGGGGAGTGAGCAATCTTGTGAGATAAAGACTCTCAATATTATCATTCCCATTTTAGAGATGAGAAAAAGAATGAAGACACTGCCCAAAGTCAACAGTTATGTTTCAGTTCAGTTCAGTTCAGTTGCTCAGTCGTGTCCGACTCTTTGCGATCCCATGAATCGCAGCACGCCAGGCCTCCCTGTCTATCACCAACTCCCGGAGTTCACTCAAACTCATGTCCATTGAGTCGGTGATGCCATCCAGCCATCTCATCCTCTGTCGTCCCCTTCTCCTCCTGCCCCCAATCCCTCCCAGCATCAGAGTCTTTTGCAATGAGTCAACTCTTCGCGTGAGGTGGCCAAAGTATTGGAGTTTCAGCTTTAGCGTCAGTCCTTCTAATGAACACCCGGGACTGATCTCCTTAAGGAAGGACTGGTTGGATCTCCTTGCAATCCAAGGGAATCTCGAGTCTTCAACACCACAGTTCAAAAGCATCAATTCTTCGGTGCTCAGCTTTCTTTATAGTCCAAGTCTCACATCCATACATGACCCCTGGAAAAACCATAGCCTTGACTAGACGGACCTTTGTTGGCTAAGTTATGTTTAGTGCCCCCAAAATACATGTAGCACATGTGGTGTTCTCTGCCTCAATTTTCCTTCTCTCTCTCTCTTCATCTGGCTTAACTCCTATTTGTCCTGAGTACTATGCTTAGGGAGCCTTCTCTGTTCTCTCAGACTCAGACCTAACTCGTAAGGTTAGATAACTCTGTGCTTCTACAACAAATTTTGCCTACTTGTATTCCAATACTCTGCCTCCCACTCCCATGCCAATGAGGTTGTTTTTACCAAGGTGACCCAGGATCTCCTTAATTATAAACCTTGGAAATACTTTCAATCCTTTTCTTTCTTGACCTAGAAGCAGCATATAACACTGTTGGCCCTCCTGTCTTAAAGTACTCTTATTTTGGTTTCCATGATACCATACTCCTGATTTTTCCCTACCTTTCTGGCTTCATCCTAATCTCCATTGTCTGTGAGTTTCATTCTTCTAATCTTTCCATTTTACAGTCCAGTCTACAACATTGCAGACAGAGTGATCTTTCTAGAATGCAATAGGTCTTGTCACCAACACCCCTTTCCACTTTCCTGCTTAAAGCCCTTCATCTGTTTTCCTTGCATTTAAATCCAAAAGCCTTGGGTTTTAACCCAAACTCCTTAACATGGGTTATAATGTCCTTCGTGATTAGTCTTGTACCTCTTCTCCAACCTCATTACTATATTTTCAACTTTTTTTTCTGTATTATAACCAAAAAGTTCTGGGCCCTCTGTCTGAAACATTTTCTTCAGGAAGACTTAACTTAGTCCCTTAGACTGGACTAGGAGCCACTGCATGAGCTTCCATAGTTTTCTGTGCTTCCCCTACTTATGAATTTGATGCCTACATTATAATTGCTTGTATGCTCCTTGACTGCCATCACTGTATTCCCAGCATGACACACAGTAAATTATGCTAACCTCAGACACATTAGATACATAGATCATGCTCCTTCAGCTATACTTTACTATGTGGTTTCATACCCCCAAGCCTGAAATTTCCTTACAGCTTGATTGGAGTTGGGTGTCCTTTAAATTTTCTCATCCCTTTTTGATATTTGCCATGTCTCCAGATGCCCAGATTCATCAATTACATTATAATTTTTATAATTTCACTTTTGGAAAATAACCCTGTGGTAATTACCCAATGTCTCTAAATACTTAACTCATTATTACCACCTCAAGACTGTTGTGAAAATTCAAAGAAAGGGCACTCGTAAACACACTCAGCCTAGGGGCTGACATTTATTAAGTGATCCCTTATCTTTTTTATACAAGTCCCTTGTTACCACCCACATCCAGTGTTTTTTTAAGAAGATGCCTTCTAGCAATTTGGAGTTTGAAAAGTATTTTTCAATTTCCAAGACATTGTTTTTTATCCTTGCAATAGTTCTGCCAGATGTGTAACATTATTATGCTCATTTTAAAGATAAGAAACCTGAGGTCCAAAAAGTTTAATCAGTTTACCTTTGGTCACAGTGAATCACTGTCACACGAGGGATTATTTTAACACAGATCATCAGTGACATTCCCCTCACCCACACCCCCGCCCCAGCACCCACTCTTCATTCTGTTATCAATACTTTTTCAGAGAGAAAAGCAGTAACGGCAAGATTGGGAATGATATTCAGGGACCACTAGCCTAAAGACAGAACAGTGTTATAGTCGCGCGTGCTCAGTCGCATCTGACTCTTTCGCAGGCCCTCAAAATGATGCCATTTCAGCACTGTCTCTAGAAACAATTCCGTTTTCCATCTGGCTGGAACTTAGATGAGTTAAAGCAGGCTTCTAATAATTAAGTTTGGTTGCCCTTGGCCTAATCAAGGAGGAAAAAATTTTCCACAGCCGAGAAAACATTCGCAGTCAACCACTTAGGCCTGAAAACACAAGAGCTTCCTGGACAGCAGTTGACAGTCCTGATTCAAACTGTGGAGAAAAAATAAACACACAACAGGTCCACTGTGGAAGATTTTGGCTGATTGGTTTGGAACTAGTATTTTTTAGGCGCTCCGTCCGAGGCGATTCAATTGCGCGGGCAGAGTGGGAGATCAAACATTCAAAACTTAACTCCTACTGACAACACCTCATCTAGAGACCAGTGAGGCAGAAAGGGGAAAAAGTGAAGTAGAAAGAGATAAAATGGAGAATAAGTGCGGGAGAGTTTGTAGCCCAAAAAAAAAGGCAAGCTCCACTGCGGATTTAGGGAACGCGTCGCTGAGTTTCTTGAACTGATTTTTAAACAGCAGAGTTCAGTCGGAGCCAACGTTAGAGACGCGCCAAGGCGCGCTGCGTTCTCCCGAGAGGTCGGATCCTTTAACCCTGTTTTACTGATGGGACGACCTAGGTTCAGAGACGGTGAAGGACCTATTCCAACTCACACTGTTGGGTATCCTAAATGAAACTGGAGCCTGGGCCTCAAGCCCCAAAGGGACACTGATCAACAGCCCTCAGCCTCTTCCGGTCGCAGGCCGAGGGGGCGGGGCTGAACCGACTCCGCCTCCGGGGGAAAGGGGCTTTCTTTCGCCGGGATGGGAGATGTCGCCTGGTCCCATCTCCGGAAGTGGGAGGAGAGAGGGAGGGGTCGCTCCGTGACGCGCGATGACGTTTCCTAACGTCACTTCCTCGCGCCGCTGTAAACGTCAATGTCGGGCGCCTTTAGTGGTGGTGCGGTTTGCTCTTAAAAGTTCGGTCTTGGATCTGCTTTGCGAGCCATGGAGAGTGACTTTTACCTGCGTTACTACGTGGGGCACAAAGGCAAATTCGGCCACGAATTCCTGGAATTTGAGTTCCGGCCCGACGGTGAGAGAAGCGTCCCGGCTTCCCGGGAGCGAGGTCTAGGCCTGGGGGTGGGCGAGTGGGGAGGCCGGGGATCCGGAATGTACGAAGAACTAGAGGAAGGGACCGATGGCTGTGAGGCGCCGATTTGGAAGGAACGATCCTTGTCCGCCCCACTGATTCTTTCAGTCCGTGTGCTAGGGCTTCTGTTTAGTGACGATTTTGACCATATTGCTTTATTCAACAAACCTTTCTTGAGCGCCTATCTGTGCCAGTCTCACTTCCACAATCTGGGGTGTAGGAGTGAATGATAAACAGACTTCCTCCCTCGTGGAGCTTGTATTCTTTTGCTGGGAGATCGTAAACAAAAAAATATCCCAAATAGTGTTGAGTGTTCAGAAAAGAAAATGATGGAACAATTGCTGATGGGCCGCTTTTAAGAAGGATAGCTATTGGAGAACTCGCTGAAGAGCCGATGTTTGAGCTGAGCTCTGATTGACAAGGCGCCATCTCGGGAAAAGAACGTTCTAGGCAGAGATGAGCTAGGCATGTTTCAAGTGGCCATTGTGGCTGAAGAGTAGTGAACTCTGGGGAGAATAGTAGGAGATGATGTCAATTAGGTAGGCAGGGGCCACACCATATAGTCTTGGTGAGTTTGGATTTTTTTTTTCTAAGTGCAGCAGGAAGCGGTTGGAAAGTTTTAAGCAGAGGTGTAATCTATTCTTGAGAAAGTATTGTAATTATTAGGTGCAGAATGGGCAAGAATGAAAACTACTTAACAGGAGATGGTTACAATTGTTAGAAAAAGGATGTTGGTTAGAACTAGAGTGATAGTAAAAGTAGAGAAGGATTTAGGATACAGTTGGAGGCAGAACCAATAGGACTTTGCCAATTGATAGGATTTGGTGAGGGATCAATATGGTGAAGGAAAAGAAGTGAAAGATGACAGAAAGCTTCCACTAAATGGAGGCACAAAGATGAACTCCTTGTAGTTCAGTTGCTAAGTCGTGTCCGACTCTTTGGGACCCCGTGAATGAACTGACAAGCCCAATTTGAGAAAGTTTTGTTAACAATGATAAGACAGTGTATAAGGTGTTATAGAAAGAAACAGAAAAGACTCTGGGAGCAGAAAGAAGGCACCTAACCTAGCCTTTGAGTCAAAGAAGGCTTCCTGCATAAGATGACCTGGGTGGAGAGTATGAGTCTTTAGTAATGTGTAGGAGTTAGTTAGACAGATGGGTCAAGAACGCATTTTGGACAGCATTAACAGCAAAGAGGCTGAAAACCCAAAAGGTGCATGGGATGTTTCAGGCAGAAACCAAAACAGTTGACCCTGGAACAAGTTTCAAATAGCATGCGTCCATTTATACACAGATTTTTTTAGTAATCCTAATAAATACTGTGGTACTACCTGATCCACAGTTGGTTGAATTGAGGATGAGGAACTGTAGATACTGAGAAACCACAGATGCAGAAGGCTGGCAGACTATTAAGTTATACTCAGATTTTTGACTGTGTAGAGGGTGGATGCCCTTAACCCCTACGTTGTTTAAGGGTGAACTGTATTTTGATTAACCCCAGCTCTATGTGAGAGTCCTGTTGTAGGAATGAGGCTGGAAATGAGCTCAGCTTAGCAGGAAGCCACATTGAGGATTTTGGACTTTATCAAGAAGGTAGTGAGGAGCCGTTGTCAGTATTAAAATGTCAATATTAGAGTGACCTAATTGGATCCATCTGTTAACTGTTTCACTCTGTCCACTCTATGGAGAATGAACTGAATGGAGAGAGACTTGAGACAGAGACACAGTGCAGTAAGGCATCAGTTATTTTGACTCTTTTTAGTGTGCCTTGTATACGGAAAAAATTATCTCCTCTATTTCCTTTTATCTTCTTCATATCCACCATATATACCCAAATCAGCCTGTTTGATGAACAGTGTCACAGAGGGCCTTGTATACCAAAAATGCTCAATAATAAAACCACAGCTTTTCTATCATGTTTAGAAAAGGAGTAGATCAGTGTTTCACAGTCACATGTTAATATATGTAAAAACCATTTTATAGTTTTCAGAAACTTTCACGATTCTTTTAAGCCTCTGAAGGCCCTGTGTGCAGGTAGGTTATCAATCACTCCTATTTTCAGCTGAGGACATTAACCTGCTGAGATATGATTTGCCAGTCACAAGAGAGTCTGTTCTTTTATCACACCTGAGCTGCCTTTTGCAAGAATTGTAAATCATTGTCAGCTGTATTTTTGGCTAGAAGGTTATTTAATAGTGTTCACTGGGGGAAAAAATCCATAACTTAAAGTTTGAGAATTGTTTTATTCAGTGGAAACACTGGGGACTTAAGCCTGGGAGATAGGCTGTCAGGGATAGCTTTGAGGGACTATTTGAGGGACTATTCTGAAGAGGTGAGGGATGAGCCAGGATATATAGGAGGTTTTAGAGGGAAAAAAAAACCACCAAAAAACAGGTAGAACATCTAAAGGTTACTGTTAATCAAATACCAGACATCTAAAGTTAATGAAGTTCGCATTTTTCTTTGTATGGGAGGATGCTAGGCTCATTGAAATCATTCCTTTGATATACACCTTAACTGTCCAGGGCCAGTATCCTATTTTCAACATCCTGAATCCCCTCAGGGTGCACCCATAGGGAGGGGGCTGGGGGTGGTGTGGCTGCAGTGGCTGATGGCTTAATGGCTGCAACATCCTTTGTTTACTGATAAGGCAGGTGACATTTTTTTGTTCACCAAAGCCTAAAGTGAAAAGACTAGTATTGTTGAAACACCAGAGATGTAAATACTAAAACTATTAGACACTTTGAAGGGAAAGTTAGGATACATTTTAAGCAATAGCTGATAGTCTTGGTAGGCTAATGACGCTTTCTTTATGTTTTTATTATATATTGAATTTGTTTTTTGTCCTTCACAGGGAAATTGAGATATGCCAACAACAGCAATTACAAAAATGATGTCATGATCAGAAAAGAGGTAATGAATTGTCTGAAGGCCTTTCATTCACTACCATTTAGCCTTGTGTCCTGTTTTTATTCTTTCTGGGAGTAATGAAAGTGAAGTCGCTCAGTCGTGTCCAACTCTTTGCGACCCCATGGACTGTAGCCTACCAGCCTCCTCCATCCATGGGATTTTCCAGGCAAAAGTATTGGAATGGCATGCCATTTCCTTCTCCAGGGGATCTTCCTGACCTGGGATTGAACCCAGGCCTCCTGCATTGCGATTGTAGGCAGATGCTTTACCGTCTGAGCCACCAGAGAAGTCCAATCTGGGAGTAATATTGAAAGATAAAGAATAGGAAAGTATAAATGTGTCTGTAGATGGCTTCTAAAGTTTTTCTCAAATCTTCTTTTAGTTTATTTTTTCTTTAATAGTGATGAGTCAATAACTGGTAATCATTTGAAGTCTTGCAGATCTTGGTTTTGAACCTTGAATCTTTTACTAACATGTGACCTTGGGAAAATTTCCTGGTTGAGGTTGATAAGTCTCAGTTGCTTCATCTGAAAAAACAGAAAACATACCCGCCACTAACTTAGTGTTTGATCTATTCCTTGGTGGTGGTTGTTCAGCTGCTAAATTATATCTGACTGTGCAACCCCATGGACTGCAGTACACCAGGCTTCCCTGTCCCAGAGTTTCTCAACTCCCAGAGTATCTCCCAGCATTTGCTCAAAGTCATGTGCATTTAGTTGGTGATGCCCTCTGACTATCTTATCCTCTGTTGCCCACTTCTCCTGCCCTCAATCTTTCCCAGCATCAGAATCTTTACCAGTGAGTTGGCTCTTTGCATCAGGTGGCCAAAGTATTGGAACTTCAGCTTCAGGATCAGTCCTGCCAATGAATATTCAGGACTGATTTCCTTTATGATTGACTGGTTTGATCTTCTTGCTATCCAAGGGACTCAAGTCTCCAGCACCCAGTTCAAAAGCATCAATTCTTTGGCGCTCAGCCTTCATTATAGTTCAGCTCTCTCATCCGTATATAACTACTGAAAAAAAAAATAGCTTTGTTTATATGGACCTTTGTCAGCAAAGTGATGTCTCTGCTTTTTAATATGCTGTCTAGGCGGGAGGAGAAGGGGACGACAGATAGCATCACCGACTCAATGGACATGAGTTTGGGTAGACTCCGGGAGTTGGTGATGGACAGGGAGGCCTGGCGTGCTGCAGTCCATGGGGTCGCAAAAAGTCAGACACGACTGAGCAACTGAACTGAACTAGATTTGTCATAGCTTTTCTTCCAGGGAGCAAGTGTCTTTTAACTTCATGGCTGCAGTCACTGTCTGTAGTGATTTTGGAGTCCAAAAAAATAAAGTCTGTCACTGTTTCCATTTTATCCCGATCTGTTTGCCATGAAGTGAGGGGACCAGATGCCATGATCTTAGTTTTTTGAATGTTGAGTTTTAAACCAGCTTTTTCACTCTCTTTCACCTTCATTAAGAGGCTCTTTAGTTCCTCTTCACTTTCTGCCATTAGGGTGGTATCATCTGCATTCCCTGGTACCTAGCACTCAAGAGAGCTCTTTTAATTTGCATTTGAGTAGGCAAAAAGGAGTGTGGGAAAGCACTTAACATCATTGAATGCATGTTAGATTCTAGTCAGGACACTAGGTACTACATCTGTAGTCCTATTTTAACCCCTATTGTAAGCCTCTATGATGGGTGTGTTATATATCCTTTACAGATAAGACATTGAAGACCTATATATTAATTATGGGGCTTGTTCAAAGTTACCCTTCGAGTTAAGAAACTGAGCAGGAATTTAGACCTCTGCCTGCCTTTGTGAAGTCCGTGTTTGGTGTGATTTCTACCACACCATTGAACTTCATTAAAGCCATTCTTTCCTTTTAAGTGCTTTGTCACATTTGGAAATGTCTTAATAGTATATTTTCATACTGTAATATTAGCAATCAGTATTATGCTTAGCCATACATGTCAGCATCCTCACTTTTTTTTTAATGTGTAGTAATATGTAAAATGTAAAAGACATGTGTCTGCTCTTCAGAAGCATGTCATTTAGTTTAAAATAGCCCGAGTTACTCACAGATCTTTCTTTGGGGCTCAGGTGTGCAGGTAGGCAAGGAATAGGTCCAGATGAACAGGATGTACCAAGAAACAGAAACAACTAGATGTGGGATTGAGGTGTAGTCACTGGACACTTCTGACCCTGCCATCCTCTTACATGCCCAAGTCAAGCTGGAATGGCTTCACATTTACAGAGGTGCCAGAAATAAATCTTCATTAGTTTTTTTTTTTTAATCTTTCATCACTATCTGAGTCAGAATGCTGCTTAGAGATACAATTTGAATTCTGTTTTTTAACTTGCTTTCAGGCTTATGTACATAAAAGTGTGATGGAGGAACTGAAGAGAATAATTGATGACAGTGAAATTACCAAAGAGGATGATGCCTTGTGGCCTCCTCCTGACCGAGTGGGCCGGCAGGTGAGTGTTTTAGCAACTAGCCACAGTGCAGAAATCTTACAAATAAGATAAAGCTTCCTGCTCTGCATATGACACTGAATGTACTCAGTGTGTATGTGTGTTCTGGGCCCTACACCGAGCAGGTCACCAGCACCTTGGTCTAAGGCAGCACGAAGCCCACACGGAGGACAGGGACAGCAGGTGGAGCTGCTGACCACCTGGAGCCCAGCCCTGGATTTCTTCTTCTGGTCCACCTCCCGCTTCTTGAGAGTATTTGCTACCCACATTTCTTACTGAGTAACCACTATGGACAAAATGTTGCAAAGATGGCAAGATAAATAAAACATAGTCATGTCAGCAATGTAATGGAAAGTCATGCCAGCAACTAAGTCTATCTTCTTGCTTGGATATTTATTCTGAAAACATTGTGGTAATTAAAAAATAAAAGCCACTGTTGTATTTGACCAAATTAATAGGAAAGATTCTTCTTTCTACTTTAATGCTGCCTTCCAACTTCTAATTGATTTCATTGTCCCTTCTTTTGTCCTGTAGAGCCCATTTTTTCTTTCCTGGAGTGACAGTAATCTTTTAAAATGTAAATTTGTTTATGTATTCCACTGATTTTAAACTCTGGCTTCCCACCACATTTAAAATAAAATCTGAACTCCCAGCTTACCTTCTACCATTTTCACCATCTCTCACTGGGTTTAAATCTCATTGGTCTTATTTCTGTTACTCAGATTCACCTAGGTACTTCTTAGTTTAGAACCTTTACATCTGCTACATATTGCCTGGAACATTCTATCTGAGACTGTCTTTATTATTGAGGTCTTCAAATGTCACTTCTTCAGTGATGTCTTAAGAGCCTATCTAATCTAAAATGCCTTTTCTTATCACTTAAATAAGATCTGGTTTTTGTCTTCATAGCATTTATCATTGTCTGAAATTGTCTTGTTTGGTTTTCCTTATGCATGATGATGAAATATTCTAAAGCATCTAAAAATAATGAACTTGATCTACATATAAAAACTTTGTTGAAAACAAACAAAAACCAAAATAAATTAACAAACCAACTGGAACCACATAGATACAAAAAACAGAGTAGTGGTTATTAGAGGGAAGGGGCTGGGTGTGCAAAATTTGTAAAGGGAATCAACTATATAGTGACAGAAACTTAAATTTTTGGTGGTTAGCACAGTATAATACAGAAGTAGAAACAGAATATTGTACTTATGTAACAAACCAATTTTAACTCAATACGGAGATTCCCTGGTGATCAGTGGTTAGGACTTGGCGTTTTCACTACCAAGATCCCACAAGCCATGCCCTGTGGCCAAAAACAAAAAACTGAATGTAATCTAAAACCATGAGTGGAAAGAATACATTCCAACTTCTGGGCATGCAGGAAGAATACAGTGGGAGGTGGGTCTAAACTGCAATATTTCTTGAAAAAGAAATCTGACACAAGTACAACAAAATATTAACTTTCAAGTCTGAATGTTAAGAAGTAGAACTCAGGGGACTTCCCCTGTGGTCCCGTGGCTAACACTCCATGCTCCCAATTCAGGGGGCCCCGGGTTCGGTCTCTGCTCAGGGACCTAGATCCCACATGGCTCAATTAAAGATCCTGCATGAAGACCAGCATAGCCAAATAAATTAATTAAATATTTTTTAAAAACAAAAGAAGTAGAACTCAATCGGTTATAAGTTCCACAAGGGCAGAAATCTTTGTTTGGTTTTGCTGATCTGTCCCACAGACCTCCCCCTCCTATTCCCCACCCAATAGATTTTTTTTTTCTTTTAAGATTGTGGTACTTGTTCCATTCTTTAGAAATTCAGGCCCAAGGGCAGACAACTAGTAAGTGAGAAAGCTGGGATTAACTCAAGGTCTGGAATTCCTTTCCTTGTCCCATTGTTGCCCTTAAAAGTTAAGATGCTTGGTATTTGTAAAACAGGTTTATACATGTTATTCCACATTGTTAACAATGAAAACTCCTATATGGAACACAATGTAAATTCTTCCAAATGTGGAGCCTCACAGACACAACTAAGAGTAAAAGCTGCTTAAGCACTAAACCAGTATTTATGTCGTACCATTTATCTCTTTGTTTCTAGTACCCAGTACAGTCTAGGGCTCAGGCTGGTCTTGGTAATGTGGCCATCTGTATTAGAGTTCATGTGATTTGGAAGATGATGAACCCTTCTCCTGTGTGATGAAAAACCAATTCAGATTGATACTTATTTCAATGTTTCTAGGAGCTTGAAATTGTCATTGGCGACGAACACATTTCTTTCACAACATCAAAAATTGGTTCCCTTATTGATGTCAATCAATCCAAGTAAGTACACATGATCCTTATATACAGATATGTCTGTTTTCGAGCATGCTGATATGAAACCCATAATCAAATTGAGACTGTTATGGTACAAATCTAAGAACTGGCCAGCTTTGTCCCCCTCAACAGAGAGACTCCCAAATTATCTTCAAGGGCTTGCTCCTTTTGCTTTTGGAGTTTTAGTCAGCTGTCGTCAGTAGCACTTGTCAGTGATACACCCAGAGAGTAATGCCGTAGGAGCAGCCAAAGTGGGTAAGAATCTGGCCAAAACACAAAAAACAACTGCTGGAAATAACCTATGAAATCAGTGAGTCTGGGTACCTTCCTCAGTGTTGGTTATTCAGATTGCACATCTTAAAGCCTGACTGTAGTAAAACTTGAAATCATTTAGAATACAAATTAAAAAATTCGTTTTTGTCACGGTAAATTATTGAGACATGAATCTCTATGCCACACAGAATCATTAGAATTTGGCAGCCTCTTTGGCTCTTGTGCTTTGAGGATTTGGGATTAGATACAGTTCACTTTTAGTACATGTTGGACATATTTGTCTTCCTATGAACAATCTCCTTGTTCTTACCCAGTTATGCTGTAGTAAGGTTGAGTGAGTCTCTTGGTCCTGCTTAGCACTACCTCTTAAAAAGGAAGTTTTCCTAATTCTGAAAGTAATACATGCTTACTGTAGAAAATATAGGAAATACAGAAATGTAGAAAGGTGAAAATCACCCATAAAATTATCAGATAACCATTAATCTTAAAGTATTTCTGTCTTTTTCCTGTGCTTTAAAAAATAGTCTTTTAAAGCACAAAAAATGAATTGAGATCAACAGTCTGTTTAATCATGACCTTTTTCTACTTAATATAAGCATTTCCTTCCTAAAAAACCTTAACATTTTAAATTACTTCTTAATATTCCATTTTAATGTATACAGACTTTTTCTTATTTTTGGACATTTGGTTGTTTTCAAAGTTTTAATTCTGTAAATACCTCTTATGAGGAATACCCTGGTACATAAATAATCTGGGTTATTAAATGGTATTTTTTGCTGAGTTTTTTCAGCTTTTTAAACATTTTTTTCCTCTTGCATTACAGGGATCCAGAAGGCTTACGAGTATTTTATTATCTTGTCCAGGACCTGAAGTGTTTGGTCTTCAGTCTTATTGGATTACACTTCAAGATTAAGCCAATCTAGATGGAACATTGGTGTGGACACAAGGGGGGTGGGAGTGCTGCTTTTAATTACCATTATCTAGACATTTTTGTGTATATCAGGGCAATATTTTTTTTATAAACTATAAATGATTGTCTTTAATAAATACATAACAAAATGCATTTTTTTTTATTTTATAAAGACCTGAACATGTGAACTTGTCTCGAATTACTTTTTAACACTAGCTTCTTATGTGAAGTATTGCCAAAAATCTAATCAACTCTGTACATAAAACTACGAGTTTATAGGAAGTAAAAGATTAGAGAAACATGCTAAAAAAATAACAGTGGAAATCCAATCAATACGGAGATTCCAGGGTAAGTGATCTGATTTCTTTAAAAAAAATAAGCTGTAAACAAATGGAGATGGAGTGGGAATGTTAATGGAGATTTGAGAGACATGTAATCACATAATACAATGTTCAAACCCTGTTTGGATCATGATTCAGGAAATGTAAAATTGCCATCAGTAAGAAAATTTAAACACTAGATATTTGGTATTAATGAAGTATTAATTTTTTAGGGAGTAAAATGGTATGGTTGATGTTTTTTTTTTCATCGAGCTTTACTGAGGTATAATTGAGGTTGGAGGGTTTTTTTGTGTTTTTTTTTACTTATTTTTATTTTTGGCTGTGGTAGTCTTTGTTGCTCGGGCTTTTCTCTAGTTGTGGAGAGCAGGGGCTACTCTTGTATTGCTGGGGCTTTTCATTGTGGTGGTTTTTCTTGTTGTGGAGAACGAACTCTAGGGCACAGGTTTAGTAGTTGTGGCACATGGGCTCAGTAGTTGTGATTTCTGGGCTGTAGAGCACAGGCTCAATAGTTGTGGTGCGTGGGCTTAGTTGCTCTGCAGCATGTTGGATCCCCAGACCAGGGTTCAAACCCATGTCTCCTGCATTGGCAGGTGGATTCTTTACCACTGAGCCACCAGGGAAGCCGGAGGTTGGAGTTTTTAAAATCACCTTTATAGATACATCTGAAACTATTTCACTATGGGGAAGTATACTTGGTTTAATACATTATGAGGGATAAAGTGGCTAGTTTCAGAAAAACTTTCCAATAATTCATTTAAAGTCAGAATTCTAGCAGCCATTTAAGAAGCGACCTAGTTGGTATAGATAGTGTGGGGATTTGTTCAGCAGGTAGATCTGCAGGAAATTTTTCTTGCTGCTAGGTTGCATGGCTTCCTTAGGCAAACTGCTGCCTGAACGGATAATGGGCATGATCTTGCTAAATTTCATTTGACTGAGGGGAGGTGATAAAGCGAAGCTCAACATCGCTCAAGATTGGCCAACTTGGGACGGGTCCCAGATACTCCTGGGCAAGTGTTTCCCCAACACACACCCACACGCCCTACTTTGACTCCTTCAAAGATCACAGAGACACACGCACCCTACTCTGCCTCCTTCACACACACACACACACCCACCCTACTCAGAGAGACACACGCACCCTACTCTGCCTCCACACACACACACACACACCCTACTCTGCCTCCTTGACACACACCCACCCACCCTACTCTGCCTCCTTCACACACACACACACACACACACACACACACACACACGCTCCTACTTCACCTCCTTCAAAGATCACAGGGTCCCAGGACTTCCCTGGTGGTCCAGCACCTGGCACCGCAGGGGGCATGAGTTAAATCTCTGGTCTGGGAAGATTTCCACATGTTTCGGAGCAACTAAGCGCATGTGCCAACAACTAATGAGTCATAGAGACTAGCCCGTTTGCTGCAACTAGAAAAAGCCCATCTGCAGCAATGAAGACCCAGCACAGCCAAAAATAAATGAGAGGAAAAAAAAAATCACAGGGTCCCAAACACACACACACACACACACACACACACACACACACATCCTACTTTGCTTCCTCCAAAGATCACAGGGCAAAAAAAAAAAAGAATGGAAAAAGGGCAGCAAATTAGCTGCCGATCTGGGACCTGAGACGTTGGGGTTCTGTCTGCAGTGCACCCTCTGCTATTGAAGGGTACCTGGCGGCAATTAGGTAAGTTTGTGGCAAAGTAGACATCATAAAGAGTCGCTCCAAATGTTAAACAATCTAGACCTCAGGACGGAGAAGGCGATGGCAACCGATTCCAGTACTCGCCTGGAAAAGCCCATGGACGGAGGAGTCTGGTGGGCTGCAGTCCACGGGGTCGCCAAGAGTCGGACACGACTGAGCGACTTCACTTTCACCGTCTCCCAAATCTGCGAAGCCGGCCCTGGGCAGCGTGAGCTGACGTGATCTAAGATGCCTCGGCGGGCAGGCAGAGAGCCAGGGCGAGGTTGGGTGAAGGCAGGCAGAAAAGAGAGGACCCGGCAGAGGTGTCGGGCAGAACTGTCTTGTTTGGTGCGATGTCCCTCAAACTAACTTGCCGTTCAGTAAATATCTAATTACCGATTGCCGGAGGAAGCCTTCCGCGGGTCTAAACACCGGCTAATTGCGTCTCAGACTACCTCAAGATAGCTTTGCCTAAAAGACCAGGTGCACTGGGAAAGCAGCGGCCCGCGTACACCCGCCTCCAGGCCCCGCCCAGAGCCGCACCGAGGATGCGCAGGCAGCGCCCGCCGTTTACGACGAGCCGCAAAGTAGTGACCGCAGCAAGCGCTGGGTGGGCTGGGCTGCTATGGGGGTAAGTGGAAGCGAGCCGCCAACAGGGCAGGAGCGGGGAGGTGGCGAGAACCTAGGAGGCAGGAGATCGCGCCACGAGGGATTGAGAGTGGGCTTGTGCTGAGAAGGGGCCGGGAGGCAAAGCTCGAGCTGGGAAGGGAGGAGAGGGGCGGGGCAGGGGCTGCGCAGGCGCTGTTGACGCAGTCGCCATGGCGCCCCTTCTCTCAGAAAATTGCGCTGCAGCTCAAAGCCACGCTGGAGAATGTCACCAACCTCCGGCCAGTGGGCGAAGACTTCCGGTGGTACTTGAAGGTAAGACTGGAGGGGCGGGGCTCTAGACGTCTAGGCTGCGGGCATTTCTGGGCTCTGGTTGGGGGTGCCAAGGCCCGGCTCGCGTAAAACTTTCCCATCCTGAGGTCAGTAGTGAACAGGAGCTTTCTCTGGGGCAAGATGAAAAATGCTTATTAAATGTTCACTTTTCTTCTGGATAGAATTTTACGTTTTCTTTTTAAAAGTTTATTGATTAATTCTTAATTAGCAGTGTCTTGAAGTTCCTTTTGTAATTTTTCCCTCCGTTAAATGTTTCATGCTATGTGCTAAGTCACTTCAGTCGTGTCCGACTCTGTGCGACCCCATAGACGGCAGCCCACCAGGCTCCCCCGTCCCTGGGATTCTCCAGGCAAGAACACTGGAGTGGGTTGCCATTTCCTTCTCCAGTGCATGAAAGTGAAAAGGGAAAGTGAAGTTGCTCAGTCGTGTCTGGCTCCCAGCGACCCCATGGACTGGCAGCCTACCAGGCTCCTCCATCCATGGGATTCTCCAGGCAAGAGTGCTGGAGTCGGGTGCCATTGAACAGACACTAAATGAAAGACTACTTGCAGGGATCTTGTGATTATTTAGTAAGAATAATTTCACCTCTTTTCTTGATTAGGTTTTATTTTTGTGCGGGGCTCCACCCTTACTTCCCCAACCCATATTTGTAAATCTGGTACCCTAGTGGCATGGTCTACAGAGGTCCTCGCTTTATTTGAGCAGTTGAGGCCCTTTACGTTCCCACATTCAGGAGCTTCTCATCTGTTTTCCTTCTTGTCTAAATCCCAGTATCCTTCAGTACCTGGAAAAATCCCCTTTTCAGGAAGCCTTCTGACCACCTTTATTTTCAAATTTTTTGAAGCCCGAGTGCCAGGTCTTACTTGAGAAATTGATGGTCTCTAGCTTCAAAAAGCTTCCCTGGTGGCTCAGACAGTAGAGCGTCTGCTTGCAATTCGGGAGACCCAGGTTCGATTCCTGGGTCAGGAAGATTCCCTGGAGAAGGAAATGGCAATCCACTCCAGCACTCTTGCCTGGAAAATCCCATGGACGGAGGAGCCTGATAGGCTACAGTCCATGGGGTTGCAAAGAGTCAGACACGACTGACCAACAGGACTGAGCAACTGAGCATCAAAAAGCAGAATTTAGAGGAGACAAAGAAATAGAGTAGCAACAGAGTGATAAGTATTTCTACCAGGAACCTCCAGGGCCTGTGAGAACACAGAGGAAGCTCCTAACTCAATGGGTGTTGCGGGGACTTTGAAGCCATTTCTGTACCACATGAGCCTTGAATCCATAGCCAGACTGAGCACTTCTTAGAGGAGGATGGGCCAGTCAACATGAGAAACACTTTGCCCAGAGATTAGTCTGGTTGTGTCCTTAGATGGCTGATAAGATTATGAGCCTGCCCACCTCACCCCGTTCTTGCCCTTCCCTCAGCATCTGCCCAGCTGAGCTAACTACTTTACTAATACTCTTTTTCCCTCCCCTCAAGATGAAATGTGGCAACTGTGGTGAGATTTCAGAGAAGTGGCAGTACATTCGGCTGATGGTAACTGCTCCCCCCACCACTATATCCACACACAAAAACACACAGGTCTCTGGGCAGGAATCTGTGACCCTAAGCTCTCTGGCCTTTGGACCCCACTTTCTGTGGTTTGGGAGGGCAGGCATTGGTGTGATCAACACTGGAAACAATAGGCTCTGGGATGTGAGGCAAGAGTTCAAAATCAAGGGATAGTCCTTTTCTCAGTCTCAAGAAGCCTCCCCAGGATTCTTGTCCTGGCAAGTTCCTCACCCTGTCTGGGTATTCATCTCTTTAACTGGATAATAAGTGGTAGGACTGGGTTCCTGAGGACCCTTACACCTGACTGATACGTGACTAGAGGTTCTGTTTCCTGCTTGCCAGGACAGTGTGGCACTGAAGGGAGGCCGTGGCAGTGCCTCCATGGTCCAGAAGTGCAAGCTGTGTTCGAGGGAAAACTCCATTGGTAGGTAGGCCATGGATACTGCCTCTGCCAGGCTGGCCCACAGCTTTCTGGTACCAGCCTGAGAGCATGCTCATGTTACCTGTGGGTGGACCCAGGCCTGAGGTACCCAAGCCTCTACAGTAGTCTCTTGCACAGAGCACCATCTGGGTATGTGGTAGGGCCAGGCTGTGGACTCAAATCAACTTTGTCTTCTCTTTTACATTTCAGAGATTTTGAGCAGCACCATCAAATCTTACAACGTAAGTTCCCGCTGCAGTGGCAGGCATGGTGGGATTAGGTCGAAGCTGGGAACTAGGAGGCCTGTGTTCTAGAGTTATATCTGCACCAGAGTGATGAGCTATGGGAGTGAATGCACGTGCTGACTTGTTCGTTTGTTCATTGTGTCAATCATTTATTCACCTTACACTGCCTGAATGCTTGGTAGGAAAAAGACTCATAACCAGACTATTGTAGTGCTTTCTTAAAAGTGCTGGGCTGTGGGAGCTTACACGACCTCTGACCCAACCTGGCCACTCAGTTTCCAACACTGGGAACACTTGCCTTGTCTATATCTTAGAGGACTACTGAGCCTTCTCTGCATCCATGGGTGGGATAGTCCTTTGAATGGTGCATCCATCCTTGCTATCTGATTTTATTAGACATTTATTTATGTTACTGTGTAGTGTATTAGTCCAAGTGAGGGAGGGAATGTATGCTTTGGGTCTGTGTATTTAAAGAAGGGCAATTACTTGTCTTCATCCATTCCTTATTTGGCGTTTTTGAAAAATGCCTGCTTTATGCCAAACTCTCAGCTTTGTCCTGAAGTTAAAAAAAATCACATAAGGACTTGCCCTCAAGTAAATCATAATCTAGTGAAAGAGACAGACCAGGAAACAAAACTACACCAAGGACAGGCACTTGGTGGGCATGCAGGAAGTGTTTCTACAGTGAATGCATGAGAATGAATGTGTAGGTGTAGTCCCTGGGACATATGGACCCAAGGGTCGGGTAGGCACAAATTTTGGTTATACCACTCCACTCCGTGAGTATCCTCCACATGCATATCCCACTTCAAAGGTCTTAAGTCAGCCCCCGCCTTGACAGCACGGCAGATGGTTACCAAAAGGCCATAGCTAAGTGTACCAAGGCCTTCTGGATGGTCTGGAAACCTTATACCTCAATATTTTTCTCATAGTTTTTACTTTGATAATTTTATCTACTATTTATTGACCATAGTGTCAGGTCTTATGCTGGGCACTTTACACCTAGTTCAGAGTCACACGATAAAGCTGTAGTGGGTTCCTCAGCTCCATCTGACAATCTTAGGCCCAGAAAGGAAGAGAAGCAGAACTGTGTGTGAGCTCACATCCAGGCGCCCCAACCCGAGAGTCCACATTCAGAAAGATCTCATGGTGAGCCAGTGCCAAGGTGGCCTTCTTCCAGAGAGAGATGAGTAGTTCCTGAGGCCCATTCTGGGCTCACAGGGGCCGTGGGATCATCCTGGGCCCCGCTGGGCCTGATTCCTCATACTTCCTTTATAGGCTGAAGACAACGAGAAGTTCAAGACGATAGTAGAGTTTGAGTGTCGAGGACTTGAACCAGTGGATTTCCAGCCCCAGGTACCTGTCTTCCCAGGGAACCTGTATATTTGGGGAAGGTGGATACTGCAGGAAGTGACAGCAGAACTGTGCTTCCTGCAGAGACCATGGAGTAGGAATTCTCCTTCCTAAGGGTAATCATTGTTATCTCCTAAACAGCTAATATATGTCGGACACCAAACTTGTTACTTTTAATGTTACCTCACTTAATCCTTACAGTTAACCTTGTGAGGTTTATTCATCCAGTTTTTCAGATGAGGAAAGAACTTCACAGATTTTGTGACTTGCTCAGGGGAAGCAGTTAGTAAACACCGGAGCAGTAATTTGAACCCACATCTATCCAACTCCAGAGCCAGTGCTCATGACACTAGATTTTTGTAGCATTTTCACCTCACAACCCTTTGAGGTAGGCAAAAGAGATTATATTGTTATCCCCATTTCATAAGTAAGAAAACTGAGGTCCAGAGAGGGAAGTGACATGCCTGGGGTCTTTCAGAAAACCAGGGGTTTTCACCAGGGGTGAAAACCAGGTGAAGGATTTACCATACACCTCCTGCCTTCTAGGCCAGGGCTCTAATTTGGAGAAACCACTCTTTGCCGGGGTCCAGCCCCGGTGGATCCAGGGAATTCGAAGCTGGGACGGCGTCAGCGAGGATCAGGAAACTGCTTAATTAAACGTTAATTAAGGATATAAAGAGTAATAGAATAAGGATAGCTCAGTAGGAAAATTCAGTGAAGAAAGGCTGAAATAAGGACAGCTCAGTGAGGAAATTTAGTGGAGAAAGGAGGCTGAATAATTCAGCCAGAAGGTGAGAGAAAGAACTGACATGGGGAGACCAAGTTTCGGTGAACAAGGCCCGCACTTTATTTTCCAAAGTAGTTTTTATACCTTAAGTTATGCATAGAGGATAATGGGGGAAGGGGTAGAGTCATGCAGCAAGCCAGGCTTTCTTCCTGCAAACTTATCATATGCAAAAGCTTAGGTGATTTGCATCATCTTCTGGCCCAGAGGCCTGTTAACATTTTAAGACCCTTTCTTCAGAAAACTTATTTTTCTCTAAAGGTGATAAGTCAAGCGCCACCCTCCAAAAGCATTAGATAAAGTTGCATTCCTACAGAGCAAAGGTGTGGTGGGCTATAACAAGAAAAAGAATTAACTCAAGGGTCCCAGGTTACAAACATTAAAGCTACTATTTACACCAATTATATTAATCAATACACTGCCAGGGACACAGCAGGTAAGGGATATGGAGACATAGCAGCAAACATTGGCCCAACAAGTGAAAATCCCTTCACCAATACAATTTCTAATCAATCTTTTAACTGCTCAAAGGAATCTGTATTTAGACAGTTTAGAACATCTCATGCCTCTCACAGTTGGGAGGCTCTGAGCAATCACATGTGGCCGGAAAAACCTATTCAGGCAGGCTAGAGGACTTCCAAAGGAGTTTGTAGGTTGAAACACTGTCACACCCAGGAATTATTAACTGGAGCTGTAAGCTAACTCTTTTTTCAGAGAGAGGTAGTGGGGGACAGCCCCCCGTAAAGTCAGAGGTGTAGGTGAAAGCGCAAAGCAGAAAGTAGGCAGAGATGCTCGAGAATTTCCAGGGGGACTCCTGAGGCTCGATCCCGCCTTTGCGTATGCCGAGCCTCCTTCCTCATGACCTTTGTCATGGGTGGAGCTCCTCACGCTGGCTCCCGGCAGTGATAGAATTCCAGTTGAGCTATTCCAGATCCTGAAAGATGATGCTGTGGAAAGTGCTGCACACAATATGCAATACGCACTCAGTATGCAATATGCCGGCTCCCGGCAACTCTTAGTCCCAGGGCAGCTGCCAGGCCCTGGGATCTCAGTAGTTATTCCAAAACAGTATCCCACACTGTGTGTCCTGTGCCAGAGGGTTGTGAGATGGGCGAGTTCCCCAGCCAGGCCCACTTGCCACACTACTGCCTTCCTGTCATCTGCAGGCCGGGTTTGCTGCTGAGGGTGTGGAATCGGGGACAGTCTTCAGTGACATTAATCTACAGGAGAAGGTACGGGACTTGGCGGCCTTGTGGGGAGCTATAAGGCACCTGGTGGGAATTATCCTTTTGGTGAACAAGGCTCTTCAGCGAGATGCTGGCTCCATACTTCTGTGCTTTTTGTTGGTGATTCTGGTTTTTACAATAACCCAATGTGTGGTGCTAAAGCACTACCTAGTGATCACATGCAGGAAGGCTGGGATGTGCCTTTTGGAGAAAATACATCTTAGATAAGCTTTGTTTAGGCGTGAGATACAGTGCTGTTGGCCATGAGTCCAGTCTTAATGAATCAACTGTATACATACATGTACACAGACACATATATATTATTTAGATAAGGTGTTTTTAAACATAAACATACATGAAACAAGGTTATGTATTGATTGGTTGAAGAAAATATTGTGATCAGATGCTCCCAGGAACCTAACCTGTATTTCCCCTGGGAGCAGTGGTTCAATATTCACTGATTCAGTGCTTGTGGGGACTTTATAGAACATTAACCACTGTGAATACCAAGAGTCAGCTGGACCACTGGACAGGTTACTGCCTTGCAGATGAGGAAGGCTTGTGGTCAGGCCTCAGAAGAAGGAAGGACAAAAAATTCAATCTGCATAGCACCAAATAACAGTAACTGGATTTAGTGAGCTCTCATATGTGCCTGTCACCATGCCAAGTACTTTTACATGTGTTCACTCATTTCTTTCAACGTTCAACATAAAATCTATTGTTCCCTTTTTTAAAACAGGACAGAACCGAGACTCAGGAAAGCTAGGGACTTAAAAAAAAAATCACAAAGCTAGAGGAGCAGTAATTTAGACCTGAGCAGTCTTTCTGTGTCCTGGGTCAGACTTGTTCCTGAAGTCTGAGTCAGAGCCCGAGCTGTGCCTTTAAGTCCCAGTTCTCTTCTCCCCAAGCTGTCCCAGGCTGCCTCTTGAGGCTAACACTGCCCTTTTCCCCCACAGGACTGGACTGACTATGACGAAAAGGCTCAGGAGTCTGTGGGAATCTACGAGGTCACCCACCAGTTTGTGAAGTGCTGAACCCTCTTCCTGTACACTTGGCTCTAAGAACTGAAAAGGGACAACGTGCCCCAAGCAGAGGCTGGTCCCCTCGTCCCTTGTCTCCTGGCAGTTGTCCAGGCCCTCACAGCCCGCATGCTCGGTTCTGCCGCAGCTTCCCGAGCCCCGCCAATAAAGTCCCATTTGTACTACACTGCTGGGTGAATGGCTCCTCCACTCCTTCCACCCCTCTCCATGTTGGAGGGCTCTGATGGCCTCTTGGCACCTTCCCGCAGTACAGAATCATAGCTTGATCCAGCTAGAAAAACAGGAGCATAGACTTCCCAAGGGCTCTCAACCGCTTGGGGAGTGCACAGGCTGAGCCAGGGGACCAAAGGTGTGAAGTCATTGGTACCGAGGGCAGCTGAGCCTGTGGAATGATGCCGAACCCAGCAATCCTGACCCAAAGCATCACACTGACCAGCCTGACCCTCAGGTAAACCCAGGCATTTCTGTTAGCTGGTGTCGCTGCATGTTCCAGGGTTCAGAGGGACTTCGGAGGTCAGTACTGTCCCAGCATGAATCGTCTCTAGTCCCTGCCAGCTGGCCACTGGGTCTTTGCCCACTTGCTGTGATGGGGCAGTCCCCTCCCACCAGGGGAATCCCTGTAAAGGTTCTTCCCTGTACTGAGTCAGCCTCTTTGCTTCCTGCAGCTCCTCATGGTCCTGGTCTATGCCCTTTGTGGTCACACTTCTGTGTTGTTCTACCCCTGAACAGCCATGTGGAGATGTGAAGACAACAGTCATGTCCTCTTGTCTCATGGGCCTGCTTCCCTGGGCCTGAAGATCCTCTACATGGTGGATAGAGTGGTTCAGTGCATGGTTAGGTCATTAGGGCAAGCTCATATCTTCATACCGGAGACTGCCGTTTGGCAGACCTGTTATGAGAGGACTTATTCTTCGTCAGTGTTCCGCTGGAGCCTAGAATTTGGAAGTAAAAAATTACTATCTTCATTTTTCTAAACGGCCCTCTAGGAGAGGGTCTGCCCACTCAAGGCTAGTTGTGGGGCTCTAGGAAGGGGATCCCCACGCGGCAGGGAAACTGGCCATGTCTAAAGGTGGAGAAGAGATGCCTACCTGTCCCAGTCTGGCAACTGTGTCACGTGTCCTCTAGACCCCTCATGTTCTCAGTTCCTGGGCCTGTGCTTTCTGCCCCGATAGGGCAGGGCTCCTTTGGCCTCCCTCAGCCAGCATTTCTGCCAGCCCCCACCCACTGGGAACAGTCTACTGCCTGGCCTGAAAGCAAGCGAGGAGCATCAGGCTGGGTAAATAATAGCCTTTCAGGGTTATTCCCTGTACCAGCCAGTACGTGTTACAAAGGCAAGCACTAAAAGGATCTCAAGGGTCTCTCTATATTGTACATTATTTTCTCATCTTTTAGGAGGTAGAGGAACACAAATAATCAGTAACAGATGGAAAGCTGAAGTAGATTATGTCAACAGATGCAAAAAAGTATTTGGTAAAATTCAACAACAAACCATAGACACCCTTAGCAAACTAGGAACAGAAAGAAACTACCCTCACCTCACAAATGATATCTATAGGAAACTCAGAGTAAATGAAATGTTTGACGTATTCCATTCAAGATCGGGGTGAGATGAGGATATCCTGGATCACTCTTCATCACTGTCCCCACCCCCCAGCACAGTAAGACTGAAAAGAAAGTACGGTGAAAACACCAAAAAGGATGAAACAACTCACTTTTCACAGACTATGATTTTCCACTTAGCAAATCCAAAAACATAAACAGGCGCTGGATGTAGGATCAGTATACAGAAGTCAAATGCATTTCAGTACATGGGCAACATGCAGAACACGATTCAATACAAAAACACACCCATCCACGGCAACCCAAGTATATCCCACCCCTAAAAGTAACTGGGAACTGAATCTCAAAATGCTCGAGACTGACAGATTGGCCAAGATAGAGTAGAAAGAACTGAGCTGACCTCTTGCAAACACACCAAAATCACAACTATCGGTAGAACAACCATCACTGAAAAAGATGGGAAACTCCTGGGAAACATCTGCAACTAAAGATACAAAGAAGGAACCATAACAAGATAGGTAGGAGGGGCAGGCTCCCACAGGCTAGAGAATTACACTGCAGAGGTTCTTCTCACAGGAGTTCCTGCACTGGGGAGATGTGTCTGCAGAGCATTTGACTTTGAAGGCCAGAGGGGCTTGGTTTCAGGAGTCCCACAAGATTGGGGGAAAGAGAGACAACCCTTAAAAGTGAAGTGACAGTTGCTCAGTCATGTCTGACTCTTTGCAACCCCCATGGACTGTAGCCCACTGGGCTTCTCTGTCCATGGGATTCTCCAGGCAGGAATACTGGAGTGGGTTGCCAGTTCCTTCTCCGTATCTCTTAAAGGGCACACAGTTTCACACTGTCTGGGACCCAGGGCAAAAGCACTAACTTGAAAGGAGACTGGGCAAACCTACCAGCTAGTCTTGGAGTCTCCTGGGGACGGGAGTGGGGGCAACTGTAGCATCCCTGGAAACATAGAGATTAGTGGCAGCCATTCTTGGGAGCTGCTTCTACCATGTGGATGCTGGTGTTGCTGGGCACCCAAATTGTGAATTCCTTCCTCTAGCTCATTATCACCAAGATCTGGCCCCATACAACAGCCTCTAGGCACTACTACTGGGACACAGGCCAAGGAACTAACTAGGAGGGGATGCAGCCCCGGCAGTCAGCACACAGCTGTCTAAAGACCTCATGAGCCCACAGCTGCCTCTGGACACTACCCTACCCACTACAGGGCCCAGCGCCCAGTTCCACCCACCAGTGGGAGGCACCAGTCCCAGAATCCCCTGGAACCCAGCCCTGCCCACCATGAAGCCTGCTCTAACCTTTAGGCCAGCCTCACCCACAAGAAGGCAGACACCAGAGGCAAGACGATCATAATCCCACAGCCTCCTGACCCAGCTGGACCACAGGAGATCACCCTGGGACCAGCTTGGCCCTGCCCACTAGCAGGTCAGCAAAACTTTGGGACATCTCAGACTCCATCCAACTGTGTCAAGAATCCACCCTCCCCCTACCCCGCCCCCGGCCCCCCCACCCACAAACCAGTGATCTGACATCAGCTCTGGGATCCTGGTGCCCTGCAACCAGACTCCAAGACCCAGCTCTGCCTGCCAGTAGTCTGACACTAACCTCAGGACCTGGCTTCACCCACCAGTGGGCAGGCTACAGTCGTGGAGTTTTCTGGCCCATGGCTCCACCAGTGAGCCAGCACTAGCCCCAGGGCCACCTGGGGTTCTGTAATCAGCTGCCTTGTGACATGGCCCTGCCAACAAAGAGCCTGCAGCCTCCACATAAGGCAGGGCCTGGCAACATACTGGACTGGGGGCTGCCCAAGCCTGCCAGACTGTCCGCATAGCCTGCCAAATGGAAGGACCCACACAGCCCTCATGGGGGAAACCCTAGAACGTATAGCTTGAGTGACAAGAGGGGAGTGGGCTGCTGGGACACAGGACATTTCCTATAGAACGCCACTTCTCCAAGGTGTGGAAACAACTAACCTACCAGATACATGAACATACAAACAGCAATTTAAGCAAAGTGAGGTGACAGAGGAATAAGTTCAAGAGGAAGGATCAAGATAAAAGCTAAGGAGACACAACTAAGTGAAGTGGAGATAGGCAATCTACCCAAGAAGGAGTTCAGGATAGTGATAATAAATATGATCAAAGAACTAGGGAGAAGAATGGACATATGGAGTGAAAGTTAGAAGTTTTTAACAGAGTTAGATATAAAGAACAACCAGAGCTGAAAGATACAATAACTGAGATGAAACACACACTGCTGCTGCTGCTGCTAGGTCGCTTCAGTCGTGTCTGACTCTGCGACCCCATAGACGGCAGCCCACTAGGCTCCCCCGTCCCTGGGATTCTCCAGACAAGAACACTGGAGTGGGTTGTCATTTCCTTCTCCAATGCATAAAAGTGAAAAGTGACAGTGAAGTTGCTCAGTCGTGTCCGACTCTAGCGACCCCATGGACTGCAGCCTACCAGGCTGCTCCGCCCATGGGATTTTCCAGGCTGGAGTGGGGTGCCATTGCCTTCTCCGGAAACATACACTAGGGGAAATCAAAAGCAGACTAAACGATACAGAGGAACAGAGCAGTGAGCTGGAAGACAGGGTAGTAGAGATCACTGATGCTGAACAGAAAAAGAAAACAGAACGAAAAGACGTAAGGATGCTTTAAGAAACCTTTAGGACAACATCAAGCATACTAACACTGATACTATAGTTGTCCCAGAAGGAGAAGACAGAAAGGGGCAGAGAACACATTTGAAGAGACAGTAGCTGAAAACTTCTCTAATCTGGGAGAGGAAACAGTCATTCGAGTCCAGGAAGCACAGAGTCCCATACAGGATTAAACCAAACAGGAACATACCAAGACACACTGTAATTAAAACAGCAAAAATTAAAGATAAAGAGAGACTATTAAAAGCAGAAAGGGGGCAGGGGGAACACTTCCCTGGTGGTCCAGTGGTTAAGAATCTGCCTTCCAATGCAAGGAACATGGGTTCAATCCCTGGTCGGGGAACTAAGGTCCCACATGCCACAGGGCAACTAGGCCTGCGTGCCACAACCAGACAGCCCACGCGCTGCAATGAGAGGAAAGCCTGCATGCCACAACAAAGACCCAGCACAGCCCCAAAGAAACAAACCAGAAAGCGGAAAGGAAAAAGAAACAAACAGCACATGCAGGAACTCCCAAAAGTCTTTCAGCTGACTTTTCAACAGAAACTCTGCAGACCAGAAGGGAGTGATAATAATACATGAAAACTAATGAAAGGGGAAATCCTGCAACCAAGAATACGGTTCCCAGTAAGGCTCTCATTCAGATTTTATGCAGAGATCAAAAGCAAGAGTTCAGCGCCAGCAAACCAGCTTTACAAGACATGTTAAAGGAACTCTAAGTGAAAAAGAAAAGGCCACAAATGGAAACATGAAAATAACAGAACGAAAAAGCTCACCAGTAAAGGCAGATATACAATAAAAATCCACACACAAAGCTGGTAGGAAAGCTAAAAGAAAGAAGTGATAGAATCATCTTTATCCACAATAAAGAGTTACACAAATAAGTTACAAAAATAAGAGTTACACAAAACATTTAGATATAAAATATGATGTCAAAAACAGTCATTGTGATAGGATAAGAGTACAAAAGCAGGGTTGTTAAACTGTATTTGAAATTAAGCGATCAGCAACTTAATCACATATATAGAGAGGTTACTATATACAAACCTCCCAGTAACTATAAACCAAAAATCTGTAACAGATATGCACAAAAAAAGAAAAGAAAAGATGAAATTTTGCCATTTGCAGCAACATGGATATACTTCGGTATTATGCTGAGTGAAATAAGTCAGAGAAAGACAAGTACTTTGTAACATTACTTACTTGTGGAATTTAGAAAATAAACTAGTGAATATAACAAAAAACCAGATTTACAGATATGAAAAACTAAGTGGTTACCAGTGGGGGGAGGAAAGGGGGAGTGGCAAAATAGGGGTAAGGGATTAAGATGTACAACTAAAAATAAGCTACAAGGACTTACTGTACAACACTGGGAATATAGCCACAACCTAGTAATGGGGACAGCTGTGACCGAGGTTAGATTGTCAGGATGCTCTGGGCACACACAGGAAGGGCACACACTGACTCGGTCTCGGGGGGTGGGGTGAGATGGATGCAGTCTGTCTGAAATCTGAGAGTTAGGCAGAAAATAACTGGAAGGATGGAGAGGAGGTTATGTTCCAGCAGAGGCAACTTCCTCAGGGTGACCTGTTAGGAGAGGTGGGGCTGAGAACACAAGCAGGGCCAGCTCCATCAGGGCCACACTGTGACATCAAGACATACGGACTGCTTTCCAAAGCAGTGGGAAACTACTGAGGAATTTCAAGCAGGGATATAATTAGACTTGTACATGAAAAGAATCACTGGGAAGGGAATGACTTGAGTCTTGAGGCAGGGGTGGGCCAGTTAGGAGGGGAGAAATAGACTCCACTTCTTGACAGAAGGTGCTACCTCCTTACAAAGCCATGGTCACCAGAAGGGAACAATGTGGTCTCCAGCAATAACTCATTATGTGTCAGGCCCCTTGCTGGCTAAAACAGAAGTCAAAGCTGGGAGTAGTGGAGGATGGAGGAAGGGATGACCCATTCTTCCAGGGAGACTCCATGAGCATGGCTTCATGGAAGGGGACATTAGAGCTGGACTAAAAAGAGCAATGTTGGCTTAAAACACTAAGATCATCGCATCTGGCCCCATCACTTTATGCCAAATAGAAGGGGGAAAAGTGGAAGCAGTGACAAATTTTATTTTCTTTATTTTCTTTATTTTCTTTATTTTCTTATTTCTCCAAAATCACTACTGACAGTGACTGCAGCCATGAAATTAAAAGATGCTTGCTCCTTGGAAGGAAAGCTATGAAAAACCTAGACAATATATTAAAAAGCAGAGACATCACTTTGCCAACAAAGATCCATATAGCCAAAGTTATGGTTTTTCCAGTAGTCATGTACAGATATGAGAGCTGGACCATAAAGAAGGCTGAGTGCTGAAGAATTGATGCTTTCAAATTGTGATGCTGGAGAAGACTCTTGACTCCTTTAGACTGCAAGGAGATCAAACCTAAAGTCAACCCTAAAGGAAATCAACCCTGAATATTCACTGGAAGGACTGAATTGAAACTAAAGCTCTGATACTTTTGCCACCTGATGCGAAAAGCCGACTCACTAGAAAAGACCCTGATGCTGGGAAAGATTGAAGGCAAAAGGAGAGGGGGGTGGCAGAGGATGAGATAATCAAATAGCATCACCAACTCAATGGACATGAATTTGAGCAAACTCCAGGAAACAGTGGAAGACAGGGTACCCTGGCATGTTGCAGTCCATGGGGTCACAACTTAGTGACTGAACAGAAACAATAACAAAAAGAACAAGGAAGAATTTGGCAGAGAATGTGTTGGAGCCAAGGGCATTTCAGTGATGGAGCACAGCATATACAAAGGACAGAGCCACAGTAAAGATCAGACATGTCCAAGACGAATGGGAGGCTTAGTGTGGCTGAAGCATGAGGAGTGAGGTAAGGAAGTGAGGGGCTGTGAGTGTGAATTCTTTTTTTTTTTTTTTCCCGCCTAACAACTTGGTATTGCACAAACAGTATGATATCAATAAAGGAAAAAAAGAAAAAGAAGTAAACATTTTCTTAAATCCCACTCTCCTGGCTCCCTAATACAAATGTGTTTATTTTCTCCTGTTCCCTTTCAGGGCCTATCTACACAAAGACATGTTTTTATATGGCTATAATCCTAGCACACAGTTAACCTAATATTTAACTGTTTTTCACTTAATATCATAGAGGAATAGCAAATAGCAAACGTAGAGGGTGTTTGCTATGACCAAACACCCTCTTCCAACAACACAAGACTCTACACATGGACATCACAGATGGTCAACACTGAAATCAGATTGATTATGTTCTTTGCAGCCAAAGATGGAGAAGCTCTATACAGTCAGCAAAAACAAGACTGGGAGCTGACTGTGGCTCAGATCATGAACTCCTTATTGCCAAATTCAGACTTATATTGAAGAAGGTAGGGAAAACCACCAGATCATTCAGGTATGACCTAAATCAAATCCCTTATGATTATACAGTGGAAGTGAGAAATAGATTAAAGGGACTAGATCTGACAGACAGAGTGCCTGATGAACTATGGACGGAGGTTCATGACATTGACCAGGAGACAGGGATCAAGACCATCCCCAAGAAAAAGAAACGCAAAAAAGCAAAATGGCTATCTGAGGAGGCCTTACAAATAGCTGTAAAAAGAAAAGAAGTGAAAAGCAAAGGAGAAAAGGAAAGATATACCCATTTGAATGCAGAGTTTCAAAGAATAGCAAGGAGAGATAAGAAAGCCTTCCTCAGCAATCAGTGCAAAGAAATAGAGGAAAACAATAGAATGGGAAAGAGTAGAAATCTCTTCAAGAAAATTAGAGATACCAAGGGAACATTTCATGCAAAGATGGGATCAATAAAGGACAGAAATGGTATGGACCTAACAGAAGCAGAAGATATTAAGAAGAGGTGGCAAGAATACACAGAACTGTACAAAAAAGATCTTCACGATAATCACAATGGTGTGATCACTCAACCACAGCCAGACATCCTGGAATGTGAAGTCAAGTGAGCCTTGGGAAGCATCACTATGAACAAAGCTAGTGGAGGTGATGGAATTCCAGTTGAGCTATTTCAAATCCTACAAGATGATGCTGTGAAAGTCCTGCACTCAATATGCCAGCAAATTTGGAAAACTCACCAAGTGGCCACAGGACTGAAAAAGGTCAGTTTTCATTCCAATCCCATAGAAAGGCAATGCCAAAGAGTGCTCAAACTACTGCACAATTGCACTCATCTCACACACTAGTAAAGTAATGCTCAAAAGTCTCCAAGCCAGGCTTCAGCAATATGTGAACCGTGAACTTCCAGATGTTCAAGCTGGTTTTAGAAAAGGCAGAGGAATCAGAGATCAAATTGCCAACATCCACTAGATTGTCAAAAAAGCAAGAGAGTTCCAGAAAAATATCTATTTCTGCTTTATTGACTATGTCAAAGCCTTTGACTGTGTGGATCACAATAAACTGTGGAAAATTCTGAAAGAGATAGAAATACCAGACCACCTGACCTGCCTCCTGAGAAACCTGTATACAGGTCAGGAAGCAACAGTTAGAACTGGACATGGAACAACAGACTGGTTCCAAATAGGAAAAGGAGTATGTTAAGGCTGTATATTGTCACCCTGCTTATTTAACTTATATGCAGAGTACATCATGAGAAACGCTGGGCTGAAAGAAGCAAGAGCTGGAATCAAGATTGCCGGGAGAAATATCAATAACCTCACATATACAGATGACACCACCCTTCTGGCAGAAAGTGAAGAGGAACTAAAAAACCTCTTGATGAAAGTGAAAGAGGAGAGTGAAAAAGTTGGCCTAAAGCTCAAGAAAACTAAGATCATGGCATCTGGTTCCATCACTTCATGGCAAATAGATGGGGAAACAGTGGAAACAGTGGCTGACTTTATTTTGGGGGGCTCCAAAATCATTGCACATGGTGATTGCAGCCATGAAATTAAAAGACGCTTACTCCTTGGAAGGAAAGTTATGACCAACCTACACAGCATATTAAAAAGCACAGACATTACTTTGTCAACAAAGGTCCATCTAATCAAGGCTATGGTTTTTCCAGTAGTCATGTATGGATATGAGAGTTGGACTCTAAAGAAAGCTGAGTGCAGAATTGATGCTTTTGAACTGTGATATTGGAGAAGACTCTTGACAGTCCTTTGGACAGCAAGGAGATCCAACCAGTCCATCCTAAAGGAGATCAGTCCTGGGTGTTTATTGGAAGGACTGATGTTGAAGCTGAAACTCCAACACTTTGGCCACCTGATGTGAAGAGCTGACTCATTTGAAAAGACCCTGATGCTCGGAAAGACTGAGGGCAGGAGGAGAAGGGGATGACAGAGGACAAGATGGTTGGATGGCATCACAGACTCAATGGACATAAGTTTGGGTAAACTCCGAGAGTTGGTGATGACAGGGAGGCCTGGCGTGCTGCAGTTCATGCGGTCGCAAAGAGTCGGACACGACTGAACAACTAAACTGAACCGAAACTATCCATCTTCTGTGTGGAAGATGAGGATAACTTCTATTTCAAAGTTAAGGGGATCCAATCAGCTGATGCTTTACCAGTAGTTGAGTTCTGTACAAATGTGCCAGATGTGTGTGTGAGCCCCAACTGGACTGAGACTTAATACTTGTTTTTGCCATTCTACTCACCCCATAGACTCCTTCACAGCATGAACCCAAGACCAGAAGGAGGGGCGGGGAAAGTTGTAAATAGGAATGCGGAACACTCAGACAGGCCGGCAGGCGTAGCCCCGTTAAGGAACTGCCTGCACCCAAGGTGTACTGCCCAAGGGTACATTCACCTGATGTAAGCATGAAATATATACTTTTTAATCAAGTTTGAACAGAGGCTTTGGTCTTAAGAGCTCCTGCTATGGGGAACTTGCTATTCAACAGAGGTGAGTATTTCACTAAGGAATATAACAGTGGCAGCAGAGACATCACAGAGCAAGAGAGCAGAAACTCAGCTCCAACTGTGCGCTGGGTACTTTATCTATATTGTTACAGCTAATTCTTATAACATCCCCATGCTACAGGAATTATCCCCATTTTACAAAGGAACTCACAGACCAGAAAGACAAAAGAACTTGCCTATAGTCATAAAGTAAGGACATGGTGGAACCCAGATACCGAGTTCAGATACTCCTGATCATGTTTGCTGAATGAAAGCAGCGTATGTTTATGTGCGCTGCTGCTGCTGCTAAGTCGCTTCAGTTGCTGGCAGCCCCCAAATGCCTCTGTCGGATCAAATCACGGAGTAGAGGACCTGGGATCTGTTGGGTATTTACCAAATGGTTACTGAGCAAAGGATGGACCGTGTTGGCTAAGAAAACAGGCAGGTGTGTTGACATGAAGTGTGAGGAGGATTAAATGAGATAATACATTGGAAGAACTTTGTGACTGGCTCATTATCAGAGTTCAAATTCCAGCTGTCCAATAACTCACTGGGCAAGCCACTGGAAACACAGGTAAAATTAAACACAAACAAAAAACTCTTCCTGTTCAAAAACAACAGAATACGCTTCCTTTTCACATTATGGCAGTATTTTAAACAATACATTGCCAGAGCAGGGATGTTCTAACGATAAATTCTGTGTTCATTTCACTCAATGGAGAGGTTTCTATGCTCTGCACAATGTACAGAGCATCATCAGCACACAAGAGTCAACTGGTCAAAATAAATGCACACACATTCTTAATCTTCATTTGGCTCAAAGAATGGTGAAATAGAACTCCTTAAATCCAAGGGTATTATAACCCCTTTGTTGCACAAGGACTGTCAGAATCAGGCGGTAGCAGTTTACTCCTTGGAAAAATGAAGAGGATTTTTAAAGAAAGGATATTCCAGGAGAGAGAAGCATGTTTACAGCAAAGACGCGTGTTTCCCACCATTACCTGAAGAACCTGGAGCCAACAGGAACTGCCACCCGAACTTACTGCTGGAAAACTCTTTGTGGGGATTTGGCAATTCGGTTAAACAATTAAAACAAACAAAACCCAACACAAAAAAGCCTAAGAGGAACCACCTCTAAGAAAGAATTAAATTTTATTTCTGCTTCAACAATAAGTACATCTGAGTTATTTTCCAAGTCTTACCTCCTGATAATGTCCTTAAAACCGAAATTTTACAGCATCTTTAGTTATGGTCTTGGAAATCATATGTTTAGCTTTAAAACCATGGTTTTAAGGCTCAAATCTTATAGCAATGGTGCTCAGGCACCTCATAATTAGTTTCATTAGTCACAGAATAGTGCCTACTGGCTACAGAGGCCCCAGTTTTTATGCTGATGAAACAGAGGCTTTTCACTCACCTAGAAGCTAGGTTTTGATCATTTTGCCTTCCAAGGCATCAAACATGTCTTCTAAGGCCTTCTCCACACACTGGAGAAACTCACGGGCATTGCGGCTTTGGTAGGCAGAGACGTTGCAGCCTATCCAGTTGTCCTGAACAGCGTACCCAATGCCAAAACCATCAGGGACCACGGGGGCAAAGCAGCCGATGTTCACTGCTGGGCTGCTCAGTGTGCTGGTGGACAGGATGTTGTGGTTTATCTGCCTGTATGCGGGGTCCAGGAACAGCTCGGGCACGCTGATCCCTCTGGCTGCTGCCAAGTACCGCAGAGCAAACAAGTGTCGATCAAAGCCCTGGCCTGTCAGAGACAAAATGGAAAACCAGACTCAGAACTGAAAGGGACCTCACTTAGTAACACCTCCCACCCAAGGTAGGAATATTCTTCACAGCATCCTCGAGAGGGGAAGAAGGGTTTGTTGACCTCTGCATTCACACCTCCACCTTGCTAAATTCTGGAGCAGTGCATTCTAGAATATTCCTTTTAAAAAAGCAGTGAACAGCTGAGCTAAAAATCAGCCTAAGATACACCTAATTTTTAAAATTCTGAGATTGAATCAGTTTAAACAGTCACGAAAAGTATGTGGAGAGCACACCATGGACTCAAAAACTAAGGGAAAACCAAAAGCCCAAATCAAGTACAAAGGACAAGATGGAGTCAGTGGAACAAAATGGAAAGGGTATTTGACCAGGTTCTAATCTCAGCTTTCCTGCTAATTTGCTGTGTGATCCTGGGCCAGTGGTCTCAGCTTCCGACCTATAAAATAGAGAAGGCTGAGACCAGAATGATCTTGGAGGTCCCTTTTAGTTCCAGGACTTTGCCATATGAAAGGACTGGACTATGTGATCCCTCAGGTCCTTCCTAGGTCTTGAATCTCATCAGAAAGGAGCAAAATGATGCCACTTAGGTAGGGAAGAGCTTCTGAGATGGCCTATTTACACGCAGCCATCACACTACAACTGGGCTGAAGTAAGAGGGGCTGTGGGCTTAGAAATCCTGCATTGTCAAAAATGAGGCTGAAGACCAATAAATAATAGGAAGAGAGTATGTGACACAGCTGAAAATGACCTTAAATGAGGATGATGCATTTAAGTCAGATGCATCGCCCCATTCCTGCTCAGAGGGAGAGAATGGTCTGTCCCTAGTGGCTAGTCTGGCTGTTCAGACTGCTAAGGAAAAAATAATAATCAGTTGGCAGATGGATTAAGCCTAGAGAAGGGTGGAAATCAGAATAGTACTGAGGCATACCCCAGAGCTGAGGGCAACAAGACCAAACGGCATGCTCCCCAACCCCGTCTCACCCATTGCTGCTTCTCTGGTCAGCTGGTTGTGGTATGTGGAGCACTTGGCCATCATCTGCTGAAGCTCTCCAGCGCTATGCTTGGAAGGCTCCCTGACAAAGGCCTCGGAGCACGTCTTTGTGAAGATGGAGGCCGGGCGGATGGTCTCGGTGCGGCCGTGCTTGAATGCTGCAGTGCTACAGGACTCATAGGTGGCCACCGTCTGCCCGTACTGCCGCAGGAAGGCCATCTGGAAGGCCAGCTGAGCCATCGAGTCAGGGCTCAGCTTCTGCTTCTTCAGGAATTCTCTGCCTCCTCTCTGAAACCGGATGTAGTCGATGGTGAGGCTTTTCACGGTGGCATCAAATTTTTCCTTAGCAGCGCTAATGCCAGTCTTTAAAGCATCGCTCAGCTTGAAGTTGAGTTTTTGTACGGCCACAGAAGAGTCAGTGCTGGCCGGCTGGCTCTGGGGAGTGATGGCAGGGGCCTGAGTGCTATCTTTAAACACTTCATTAAAAAACCTGAGCACTGCAACACCATCGCCCCAGGCATGCTCAAAGTGGATGGCAGCAGTGCCATCCTTGGCTATAATGAGGTTAAAGGATTTGTCAAACCAGCGGTTTGTGCCGTCACCATGCAGCATGCTGTGGGACAGGTGGACAAAGTCCCTAATGGGGAAGTCATCTAGGCAGAGACAGAACACAGCCGAGTCCACTTTCTCCAGGGTCGCCTCGTTGCCACCACTCACCAGCTTCTGTCTGAGCTCTGCCCAGATGTCCCGGTTCTCACTAGTCAGATACGAAAGCGGAAACTCGGGGGCCGGGCTATTGTCTGACAGAATGTACTTCAGATGAGCCTGGATTTCAGAGGCACTCACAATGTTCCCATCTTGATCCAGGACATCAAAGATGTAGAAATGTCCTTTTCTTAGGACCAGGAGGTGTCTGGCCTTGTCATCGGTGAAGAGTTCATCTCGATGGGGTCTGGGTAAACGAGTTGAATTGAAAAGCCGATAATACTGGGACATGTCCAGGGGATATGCATTGACCAAGTAGGCGCCATACCAAGATAGGAAGGAAGGCACAAAGCGTATGAATCTCTTGAAGGTATCGGTATCACTTTTGGCAGGGTTCAAATGGAACACTTCTGGCTCCAGAAGGTCAGCCCGAAGTGTCTTCAGAAACCGGATGGCAGAGACAGTCATGTTGGTGGCCCGGGTGAGCTGGTCATTATACTCGGACTTTGGATCAGGGTTGAATGAGATAAACGGATTAAAGTTCAGGACAACAGGATCTCGAGCAGTTAAATACATATCAAACCAGGGGCCTAAAAAATAAAAGTGAACAATAAAGAGTTCCTAAAGACAGAATGTGAGAAAGAAAAAAAAAAAAAAATCAAGCATATTCAGAAGAAATGACGATCACTTTCAGAGGGTGGAATTTTCTGATTTTTTTTTTTTTTTTTTTGCTTTGCAATAATTCAAAAACATTAAATGGGAATATATAATATGTCGTCTTTTGCATCTGACTTCTATCACTTATGGGCTTCCCAGTGGCTCTAGTGGTAAAGAACCCACCTGCCAATGTAGGAGACACAAGAGATGCAGGTTCGATCCCTGGGTCAGGAAGATCCACTGCAGTACAAAAAAACAACCCACTCTAGTATTCTTGCCTGGAAAATTTCTTGAACAGAGGAGCCTGGCGGGCTACAGTCCATGTGGCTGCAAAGAGTCAGCACGACTAAGCAATTGAACACACACTCTATCACTTATAATAATGTATTGGAAATTCATCCACACTGTGGCATGTATCAGTTCTTCATTTCTTTTTATTGGTAAGTAATGTTCCAGTAATATACTGTATCTTGTTTATCCATTCACCTGTACATGGACATTTGTTTCCACTTGTTGCTTATTATAATGCTAGTGCTTTCTTTGTGTGAGGACATTATGTTCTCAGTTCTCTTGGAAGATATAGCTAGGATAGGGATTGCTGGGTCATATGGGAAGTCTACTCTAACCCTTTGCTTTTTGACTGAGAATGAAGTATCGTTGATTTACAGTGCTGTGTCAGTTCAGGTGTAGAGCAAAGTGATTCAGTTACACATATACCTAGTCTTTTTCAGACACTTACCCATTTTAGATTATTACAAGATACTGAATATAGTTCCTTGTGCTATACAGTAGGTCCTTGCTGTTTGTCTATCTTAGATATATTGGTATCTGCTAATCCCAAACTCCTAATTTATCTCTCCCCCACCACCTTTCCCCTTTCGGCAATCTTAAGTTTATTTTCATGTCTGTGAGTCTGTCTCAAACACGTTTTAGAAATAAGCTCATCGGTATATTTTAGATTCCACATGTGGTACCATATGATGGTTATCTTTCTCTGACTTACTTCAGTATATGTGCTAATCTCTACGTCCATCCACGTTGCTGCAAATGGCATTATTTCATTTTTTGATAGCTGAGGAATATTCCATTGTGTGTCTGTGTGTGTGTATATATATACACCCCCCACATCTTCTTTACCCATTCACCTATCATGGACATTTATGCCGCTTTCATGTCTTGGCTACTGTAAATAGTGCAGTTATGAACACTGGGGAGCATGTACCTTTATGAAGTAGAGTTTTTCTCCAGATATATGCCCATATATATGCATATATGCTGGATCATATACCGTTCCCCATAGTGGCTGCACCAATTTACATTCCTACCAATAGTGTAGGAGGGCTCCCTTTTCTCCACACCCTCTTTGGCATTTATTATTTGTAGATCTTTCTAATGATAACTATTTTGATTGGCGTGAGGCAATACCCCATATTTTTTTTCTCAAATAATTAGCGATATTGAGCATCTCTTCATGTGCCCACTGGCTATCTCTATATGTCTTCTTTGGTGAGATGTTTATTTAGGTCTTCTTCCCATTTTTTTGATTGGGCTGTTTGTTTTTTTATATTGAACTGTAGGAGCTGTTTGTACATTTTGGAGACTAATCTCTGTTGGTTACATCATTTGCAAATATTTTCTCTCATTTCACAGGTTGTCTTTTTGTTTTGTTTATGGTTTCCTTTGCTGTGCTTTTAAAGCTTTTTAAGTTTAATTAGGTCCCATTCATTTATTTTTGCCTGTATTTCCATTACTCTAGGAGACAGACCTAAAAAAAAACTTTGCTATGGTTCATGTCAAAGAGTATTCTCCTTATGTTTTTCTCTAGTAGCTTTATTGTAACTGATCTTATACTTAGGTCTTTAATCATTTTGAGTTATTTTTGTATATGGTATTAGAGAATGTTCTAACTTCGTTGTTTTACATGTAGTTGTCCCGTTTTCCCAGCACTACTTATTAAAGAGACTGTCTTGTCTCCACTGTATATTCTTGCCTATTTTGTGATAGATTAATTGACCATAGGTGTGTGGATTTATTTCTGGGCTCTCTATTCTGTTCCACTGATACATATGTCTGTTTTTGTGCCAATACCATCAATCATGTGCACACCCTTTGTTCAGCCTGGCCATACTCCAAGCCCTTTGGGCTGTCTCCCCACAGCCAAACCACATCCTATCCCCGTGTCTGCCCTCTGAAACCTAAGTTTCAGCACTCAGTTGCTGCACACACCAGCAGGCAGGTGTCTTGGGCTCAGAAGTGAGACAATATGGCCTGGACCATCTGTGGGTCTCTCTCCTCTGCAGGGTGGCAAACCAGCTCCTACACTCTCCTCTCCAGCCTCTGAAGCTCCCTATCTGTCCTGGTGGATCTCATACTCAGTGAAGGAGGTTGACAGGTGAGGGAAGAGGTCATCTTTCACAGCTCCCTCCCAGGAGCGCAGGTCCTGTCCCACTTACTCCTCTCCCTTTTCCCTTCATCCTACCCAGTTAAGTGGGGACCTTCCTTGCAGCTTTGGTTGTATGGGATCTTCTGCAAGCTTTCAGTCCACATGTAGAAATATTTCTGACATATCAGTGGGAGGAGGTGAATTCCATGCCCTTCTACTCCACCATCTTGAACCAGAACTCTATGTTTAATCTTTTGAGGAATTGCCCAGGTGTCTTCCAAAGTGGCTGCACCATTACCACCAGCAGTGTACAAGGGTTTCAATTTCTCCACATCCTCAGCAACATTTGTTACCACTCAGTTCAGTTCAGTTGCACAATTATTTCTGACTCTTCCCGACCCACTGGACTGCAGCATGCCAGGTTTCCCTGTCCATCACCAACTTCTGGAGCTTTCTCAACTCATGTCCATTGAGTCAGTGATGCCATCCAACCATCTTGTGCTCTGTCCTCCCCTTCTCCTCCTGCTTTCAATCTTTCCCAACATCAGGGTCTTTTCCAATGAGTCAGCTCTTCACATCAGATAGCCAAAGTATTGGAGTTTCAGCTTCACCATCAGTCTTTCTAATGAATATTCAGGACTGATTTCCTTTAGGATGGACTGGTTGCATCTTCTTGCAGTGCAGGGGCCTCTCAAGAGTCTTCTCCAGCACCACAGTTGAAAAGCATCAATTCTTCAGTGCTCAGCCTTCTTTATGGTCCAACTCTCACATCCATACATGACTACTTGGAAAACCATAGCTTTGAGACAAACTTTTGTTAGTAAAGTAATGTCTCTGGTTTTTAATATGCTGTCAAGCTTTTCCTCCAAGGAGTAAGCATCTTTTAACTTCATGGCTGCAGTCACCATCTGCAGTAATTTTGGAGCCCAAGAAAATAAAGTCTTTCACTGTTTCCACTGTTTTTCCATCTATGTGCCATGAAGGGATGGGACCAGATGCCATGATCTTCATTTTTTGAATATTGAGTTTTAAGCCAGCTTTTTCACTCTCCTCTTTCACTTTCATCAAGAGGCTCTTTAGTTCTTCTTCACTTTCTGCCATAAGGGTAGTGCCATCTGCATATCTCAGGTTATTGATATTTCTCCTGGCAATCTTGATTCCAGCTTGTGCTTCTTCCAGCCTAGCATTTCTCATGATGTACTCTGCATATAAGTTAAATAAGCAGGGTGACAATATACCACCTTGACGTACTCCTTTTCCTATTTGGAACCAGTCTGTTGTTCCATGTCCAGTTCTAACTGTTGCTTCTTGACCTGCATACAGATTTCTCAGGAGGCACGTCAGGTGGTCTGGTATTTCAATCTCTTTCAGAACTCTCCACAGTTTGTTGTGATCCACACAACAATTTATTCAGTGTAGTCAATAAAACAGAAGTAGATGTTTTTCTGAAACTCTCTTGCTTTTTTGATGATCCAGTGGATAATGGCAATTTGATCTCTGGTTCCTCTGCCTTTTCTAAATCCAGCTTGGACATCTGGAAGTTCTTGGTTCACGTACCGTTGAAGCCTGGCTTGGAGAATCTTGAGCATGACTTTGCTAGCGTGTGAGATGAATGCAATTGTGCAGTAATTTGCATGTTCTTTGGCATTGACCTTCTTTAGGATTGGAATGAAAACTGACCTTTTCCAGTCCTGTGGCCACTGATAAGTTTTCCAAATTTGCTGCCATTCTGAGTGCAGCACTTTTGCAGCATTATCTTTTAGGATTTGAAACAGCTCAACTGGAATTCCATCACCTCCACTAGCTATGTTCGTAGTGATGTTTCCTCAGTCCCATTTGATTTCATATTCCAGGATGTCTGGCTCTAGGTGAGTGATCACACCACCGTGGTTATCTGGGTCATGAAGATCTTTTTTGTACACTTCTTCTGTGTATTCTTGCCACCTCTTCTTAATATCTTCTGCTTCTGTTATGTCCATACTGTTTCTGTCCTTTTTTGTGCCCATCTTTGCATGAGGTATCCCGTTGGTATTTCTAATTTTTTTGAAGAGATCTCCAGGCTTTCCCATTCTATTGTTTTCCTCTATTTCTTTGCATTGATTGCTGAGGAAGGCTTTCTTATCTCTCCTTGCTATTCTTTGGAACTCTCCATTCAGATAATATATCTTTCCCTTTTTTCCTCTGCCTTTCACTTCTCTTCTTTTCTCAGCTATTTGTAAGGCCTCCTCAGACAACCATTTTGCCTTTTTGCATTTCTTTTTCTTGGGGATGGTCTTGATCACTGCCTCCCGTACAATGTCACAAACCTCCATCCATAGTTCTTCTGGCACTCTGTGTATCAGATCTAATACCTTAAACCTATTTGTCACTTCCACTGTATAATCATAAGGGATTTGATTTAGGTCATATCTGAATGGTCTAGTGGTTTTCCCTACTTTCTTCAATTCAAATCCAAATTTGGCAATAAGGAGTTCATGATCTGAGCCACAGGCAGCTTTTGACCTTGTTTTTGCTGACTGTATAGAGCTTCTCCATCTTTGGCTGCAAAGAATATAATTAGTCTGATTTCAGTATTGACCATGTGGTGATGTCCATGTGTAGAGTCATCTCTAGTGTTGTTGTTAACATGACTATCAGTCTTATTTGATTGGAGCCGTTCTAGTGGATAACCATCACTGTGGTTTTGACTTACATTTCTCTAATATTTATTAATTGCTTTTTCCTCTTCATTCTGTTTTCCTCCTTAACACTTACAGAAATAAAAAACAGTAATTCCTCACTTGCATTCAGACTGAAACAGAACAGTTTTTAATCCCCACCCCTCCTGTGCTTCACCTCCTTTCAGGGACAATATCCATACTTGACTGTCTCCCTAAAATGACAGAAAAGTTTTCACCATCATTCTGTGTACTATGTACACTACTCCCTCTTTTAGGAAATACTTGAAAGGCAATTAGAAATAACTCAGTGCATATGAGCCACTCAAACTAGCCCTCTGTATTCCTGTGGATGCTTGTAAAAATTCCAGAAACAGTATCTTATTAGAAAACATGTTTTCAAGGGAAGTTCCTGGTTGGATTAGCAAGCATGGGTGAACTCTACAAATATGGGGTATCTTCAATGGGAAGAAGTAGTTTTTATACATAAAGCATTGGGGAAGGATTAATAGGCAAAAATTTATCTATTATTCATTTGTTGATCCATTAATTCCATTTCATTCCTTGAGAATCAGTGCCATGCCAGGCCCTCAGCCTGGGGACAGAGCATGGATTTCAATTCAGAAGAACTCTGGCGAAGGAGATAAACAGAATTAAAATAGAATGCAATTCATTAAAATGGGGGTAAGATACATTTGATGAAAGAAGACATGAATTTATGCTTCTGATCCCCTGAGTAAAAGAATTTTAAAAAGACATAAGCCAATAAGGCAAAGAGAATGAGAGAGAAGAAAAGAACAAATATTGGAAAGTATAAAATTATCTAGCAGAGTCAGAGAAAGCCAACCCTAAGCTTGCAGCAAAGAAAGCCAGGAAACAATATGACTTAAACAGCAGAACCCCCAGATGGCTCAGGATGTAGTAGCCTAGGTACACTGGTTGAAAGGCTGTTTAATTAGAACCCCACCCCCTAGATTCCCTCCCTATTCCAGTAGAAGATTTAAGTTTTATTCACTGGAGAAAGTAAAATTGGGAGATGTAAGTCATAGATGAGAACTCAAGTCTTCTTTCCTTAATCTCACTCCTGCAACAGCAGCAACCAGGAATATACCTTTTGGCAGTTAACTGGAAAAGCCTTCCCTAAGAAGTCTAAATAACCCAAAGACACCAACATTAGGGGCGCCCCGAGGAAGTGGTTTAGCCGATGACATGACAGTGAAGCTGTGACGGACAAGCCCACTCTCATTTATAGAAATTCCCATAACTTTTAATATCTCATTCAGCTCTAAGTCAACAGAGAAGGATTACGAAAGATCTGAAGAAAGAAAAGAGGGTAAAACAAACAGGAAAAAAAGCAAAAAGACCATTAAAGAAGATGAGAAATTAAAAAAAAAATTCCCAGATAAATTATTAGGCACATAGAAAGCAAAACAGAAGAAGGTATAATTATTAATTATAGAGAAAACAAAGTTAGTATGGAAAAGGCAAAACAATTCCAGTGTGCTACACAACTCAGCTGACAAACAGGGTTTGCATGATTATAACAGTATAAACGCCAGGTAGCTTCCCTAGTGGCACAGTCGGTAACGAATCTGCCTGCATTGCAAGAGACCTGCATTCGATCCCTGGGTTGGGAAGATCCCCTGAAGAAGGGGATAGCCACTCCAGTATCCTTGTCTGAAGAATCCCACGATAGAGGAGCCTGGTGGGCTACAGTCCATGGGATCACAAAGAGTTGGACACGACTGAGCGACTAAGCACAGCATAGCATACTGTGACAATAAGGGGATGGAAATGTGGTGAGGATACAAGAGACCGACAAATCCTACTCTTTTATAGTGAGACATCTATAGATAATGCCTAAAACTAAAAAAGATGCACTGATATGAGTAAGTAATTTAGAGAATGGGGCAAAATGAGAAGTGAGAAATTAAGTCAAGGTCAGGAAACTGTGGCTTCTCATAACAAGCATGAGAAAACTATTTGATTCTTTAAATGATATGCATGTATGACCTTACTACAAACATAAACTGAGTTAAAAGAAGCGCAGTGGGAACAGAAGTGGAAGCAACCAACTCTGAAAGGGAAGGGCTGAAAGGTTTTATAGAAAAATCATCCTACCCAGATCTGGTCTTTTCTGCTTTTTTCAAATTGAGATGTAACTGACATATAACATTATATTAGCTTCAAGTGTACAACATAATGATTCGATATTTGTATATATGTAAAATGCTCAGCACATCCATCACCATACACACTTATAAAAATTTTTTCCTTATTAGAAGTTTTAATATCCATACTCACAGCAACTTTCAAATACACAATACAGTACCAACTACAGTCACCCAGGTGTATATTGCATCCCCAGGACTTACTTATGTTATAACTGAAAGTCTGTACCTTTTGATCCTCTTCTCCATTTTGCAGCCCCTACTCCCAGCCTCTGACAACCATCTTAACGGGCTCCAAAGGAAGAATTTGCCAGGCAAAAAAAGGTGGTGGGAACAACATGGATTAAGGCCCAGGAGAATGAAAAGACTAAGGGGTCGAGGGAAGAAGCTACTCAGTTTTGCTGAAGCATGGGTGTGTCAGGGAGGATGGTGAAATGAGGCTGGAGCGGGCAGCTGGGCCAGACAACGAAGGACCTAGAATGATACATACAGGACACAGGACTAAATCCTGCATCCTTTTCAGACAGAACCAATGATGAGGTTCTGTCCTGATCCTATCTACAGAGCAGGTAAGCCACTGCTCTTGACAACAGACTCCAGACAACACCTCAGTGGAGGAAGAACTCACTCAGCCTTAATGTTCACCTCAGGAAGACAGGATGAGACAACACTTCACAAACGTTTTTGGTCTCACCAAAAATACCTGTGAGACCAAAACAGGAGAGAAGATGACCTGCTTTCCATCATGGAAGGCTCTGGAAATACCACATTCACAGCCCTGCCTACCCACCTGAAATGTAGCTTGTATGTTTATTCTGCTTGTCCTGAGCGACCAGCTGCTCATGTAGTTCTTTTCCAATTCCAGTTTCAAAACTCTTACACAACTGTTCTGTTTTCCTGAAATGTTCAAGAAAAGACATAATCAAACCATGACAGGGAATAGGTGGTTTTTAGATTCATGGCCACAAATGCATCGGAGAACTTTGGGTTCCCTAGCATATCCCTAGAATCTGGGACTGAGACCAGAAAGTATCTCTGGTCAGAAGAGGAGAATCAATCTAAGCAGATGAATCTAAGATATTTTCTTAAAATGACAGATCAGGAAGGTGAATTCACATCTCATAAAACAATGTATAATCTAGGAGGCAGCTTGACATGGAGAAAATGACTCCAAAAGCTTTGGAGTCAAGAAGAGTTAAGTTTGAATTCTAGCTCTGTTACTTTCAAATTGTATGACCTTGGACAAGTTATTCGATCTTTCTCAGTCTCAGTTTCTTTATATGTTAACCCAGAAATATACCACTTTACATGATTTTTAAAATATTTATAAAGCTAAGGATTTACGATAGTTTGAAAAATAATAATAATGGGTAGCTATTAAATCATTACCATGTCAAGAGAAGCTTCAAGTGACTAATATGGAATATTTAAAAGCAGTGGATTAGCTTCCTTGGTGGCTCAGTGATAAAAGAATCTGCCTGCCAATGCAGAAGATGTGGGTTCAATTCCTGGGTAGGGAAGATCCCCTGGAGAAGGAAATGGCAACCCACTTCAGTATTCCTGCCTGGAAAATCCCATGGACAGAGGATCCTGGCAGGCTACAGTCCATGGGGTCACAAAAGTGACGGACATGACAATGACTGCTGCTGCTGCTGCTAAGTTGCTTCAGTCGTGTCCGACTCTGTGCGACCCCATAGACGGCAGCCCACCAGGCTCCCCTGTCCCTGGGACTCTCCAGGTAAGAACACTGGAGTGGGTTGCCATTTCTTTCTCCAATGCACGAAAGTGAAAAGTGAAAGTGAAGTCGCTCAGTCAAGCCGGACTCTTAGTGACCCCATGGACTGCAGCCCACCAGGCTCCTCCATCCATAGGATTTTCCAGGCAAGAGTACTGGAGTGGGGTGCCATGACTAAACAACAACAAAAAGACAGTGGACAGTTCATCTGTTTTTTGCCATCACTGGCCAGTGAAGGACTCTATGTGATTCTAATGACAAGGCCAGTGTTCTGCACAACAAATTCCCATTGTGGAAAAAGAGTACTACACCAGGATACAATAGCCTGATGGAATCCATTTTTTTTACAATATCCAATATTATTTTCCACTTTCAGGCTGAATTAGTTTCCCACGACTGCCAAGACGAAGTGCCACAGAGCAGATGGCTTAAGACAACAGAAATGTATTCTCTCATAGTTTTGGGGGCTACAACTACACAATCAAGGTGCTGACAAGACCATACTCTCTCTGAAGACTCTCGGGGAGAATCCGTCCCAGGCCTCTCTCTTCGCTTGTGGTGTTATCAGGTATCCTTGGCATTCCTCAGCCTGTTACTACACTCCAACCTCCTCTGTCTTTACATGGCTGTCTCTTTATCCCTTCTAAGGACTGGAATAAGGACTAAACCTTCTCTATTAATAGTATGACCTCATCATAATGGACATGAGTTTGAGCAAGCTCTGGGAATTGGTGATGGACAGGGAAGCCTGGCATGCTGCAGTCCACGGGGTCACAAAGAATCAGACACGACTGAGTGACTGAACTGAACTGCTTTTAACTAATTACACATACAACTACCCTCTTTCCGATAAGGTTGCATACTGAGGTTTTTGAGAAGGGAGTGGATTTAGGGGACATACTATCTAACCTAGTACATAAGCTCACCAAGCAAACTTCTGGTCTGCCACATGCTCTCCTCAATGAAGCTCCCTGCCAAGAGCACATGCCCTCTGCAAATGACCAGTGTCAGCTAGCTGACGAGGTAAAATCTGCCAGGGCAGTCAAATTTGGCATTCTAGTGTCTAAACCATTGTTTATTCAGTCAAGTTAAAGAGTCTCACCTTAGGGCTTGGTCACCCCTTCATGAGTGAAAATCTATTTCCTGAACTTGCAAATGTAAAGACTGGGTCTCAGGTGCCTGAGGACCCAGTCAAATCATAGACACTCCCCGAAGATTGGTCCACCACCACTTGCCAGCTTCTCCTGAACCACCCCACCATGGTCATTTGGGTTTCTCAGCATTTACCTGAACTGGCTGTCATCCAACAGAGGCTTCTGTGCACTGAGGTATCTTCTAATGGTGTCTTCAAGTTTGGGAATAGGCAGCCTGGGGAGAAAACAAGGTCAGTGTAATGTTGACAAGATGTGGAAGAGGTTAGTTAGCTTGCCAATCCAAACTCACAAATAATTACTGGATAATTAAATTCTTTCCAAAAAAAAACACACACACACAAAAAACAACACAAGAGGAAGCCTAAGCCACTGACAAATGAGAATAGATGAATTTAAGTATCAACAGTACTCCTTTTATTTTCTAGGTAGAAGAATAACCTTTTAATGTATTTTCATGAGCTAAATTAGTAAATATACTAACAAATTAAAAATGGGGAAGCAGAAGCAGCCAAAATATTCCTGATTCCTGTCACAATTATAATACTTGTGTTAACCCTGCACTGGCATGGATTTTAATTCTACTTAATTTGAACAACAGTCTTTTTCTTTCTTAAGATGAAAAAAAGTTCTATTTTTAAATTTATTGGTGTATTTTTGACAGAGAATCATACAAAAGAGAAACACAGGTCTATCCATCGCCAGCCAACCAAGGGATGGACTCTCAAGTCACGCCCAGCCTCACCAGGAGTCCTGTGAGGAATGCATATTCTTGGGTATTATGCTTAGTGAAATATGTCAGAGAAAGACAAATACTGTATGGTATCATTTATATGTGAAATTTAAAAATAAAGCTGGTGAATATAACAAGAAACACAGATACAGAAAACAAACTAAGTGGTTACTAGTGGGGAGAAGGAAGCAGTGAAGGGCAAAACAGGGGTAGGGGGTTAAGAGGTACAAACCACTCGGTACAAAATAAGCCACAGGGATGTATCTGTAGCACATCGAGGATAGCCACCATTTTATATTAACAGTAAATGGAGTACAATCTTTAAAAATTATCAGTCACTATGTTGTACACCTGAAACTTACATAATACTGTAAATCTACTATATCTCAATTTTTAAAGTGTCAATTTTATGGCATGTGAATTATATCTCAATAAACTGAAGTGAAGTTGCTCAGTCGTGTCTAACTCTTTGCAACCCCAGGGACTGTATGTAGCCTACCAGGTCCCACCATCCATGGGATTTTCCAGGCAAAAATACTGGAGTGGGTTGCCATTTCCCTCTCCAATATCTCAATAAAGCTGTTAGAAATGTTTCTAAACAAGTTATGTTCGTCTCTGGTGATCAATTTTTTCCTCAGTAAGATGAAGGAACTGAAAGAGACTGTTTCTAAAGCTCCTTTACAATTCTGTGACCACAACCACAGGAATCCGGTTGATTCCTCCTGCGGCAAGGCAGCAGAACTGCACGATGGTGAAAGGGCAGACTCTGGCATCACCATTTACAGCTGTGTGACTCTGGGCATGCTGCTGCTCTGCACATAACTTTCCCCGTACATAAAGTGGAGATGATACTAATATGTACTTTTCAGTGTTGTGTGCAAATTCAATGAGGCGACACATGTCACAGACTCAGAACAGTGCCTGGTACACAGTAAGCACTCGATTATTGTTGTTCAGTCGCTCAGTTGTGTCCCACTCTTTGCGACCCCATGGACTGCAGCACGCCAGGCTTCCCTGTCCTTCACCATCTCCCACAGCTTGCTCAAACTCATGTCCATTGAGTCAGTGATGCCATCAACCATCTTGTCCTCTGTCATCCCCTTCTCCTCCTGCCTTCAATCTTTCCCAGCATCGGGGTCTTTTCTAATGAGTCGGCTCTTCCCATCAGGTGGCCAAAGTATTGGAACTTCAGCCTCAGCATCTGTCCCTCCAATGAATATTCAAGATTGATTCCCTTTAGGATTGACTGGTTTGATCTCCTTGCTGTGGAAGGGACTCTCAAGAGTCTTCTCCAGCACCACAGTTCAAAGTCATCAATTCTTTGGCGCTCAGCCTTTATGGTCCAACTCTCACATCCGTACATGACTACTAGAAAAACCATAGCTTTGACAATACAGACCTTTGTCGGCAAAGTAATGTCTCTGCTTTTTAATACACCGTCTAGGTTTGTCACTGCTTTTCTTCTGATAAATACGTTTTTTGTTTTTTTTTTTTACTTACTTGGTCATCAAGTCCTATAGATTCAAACTCTGCTCATGTTCCTAGGGAACTAGCTCATCATCTCTGCCTCAGTGCCTGGAATGGGGTTTCACCATATTGGTGTTTTGCCTACCCCAAACTTTCACTTCTTTTAGTAAGAGCACCCTTTCTATTTAAGTCCCTGCAGTTCAGATAGAGCTGACTCCATGCCCAGCTCCCAGGGGTGGGCTTAAAGCTTACTGGTTCAGACTCAGTGAGACCTAGCAAGAATCTAAAGACTTAACTATAGGAGTTTGGGTTTTTTTTTTTTTAACTGTTAGGATGAGGAAGGGAATCTCTAACATCTGAGTTACTAAGAAATGAGTGCGAAAGCTATGCCTTAGGTGATGGCTGCCACTATGGCTCCATGAGGAGAGAGGAGGCTCATGAGGAGAGAGCCTACTTGAGAATGGAGTCACACAAATGAAGAGTGGAGTGGGAAGGCAAATCAGGTCTTGATGACATCATTTGGACCTCTTAACCCAACCTGGATTTTTCAGGTGTGTGGGTTCACACATTCCTTTTGGCTAAAACCAGTTTAATCGGGCTTCCTATAACTTGCTACCACAACTGCCCTTACTGTGGCCTTTTCAGTATGTTCCTCAAGGGACACCAAAAGTGGTTTCAAAGGCACAGCTGAAGTTCCTTGAGCTCCTTGAGGGGTTGTTCACCAGGTGCCTTGAAAAGAGCTATAGAGCTACAGCCTTGAGAGAGGCCTGGCAGGTTCATTTTAACCATGTGGGTTCTCTTTCCCCACCCTCTATCAAAGAACCCCATCCCCATCTAAACACCATTTGCTATAATAAGGATGCAAGAAAAGTTAGCACCAACCTGATTTATCTCCTGTCTAAGTGACTGATATCAATATCTAAGAAGCCTCCAAGCAGTAGGCATTTTATTATTCTCCCTGCAAGAACACAGGTATAAAGCCTTTTGTATTTTTACACAATCTATATTATTTACAGAATCTATATTATTTATATTATATATATAATATAAATAAGTATATTATATACATTTATTTATAGAATCTATATTATTTACAGAATCTATATTATTCTGGTAAATTCATTCTGGTTGTCAAGACAATTTGCGGACCATGCCTTCGGGGCTCAGAACATTACTGTTTCTATCTGTCATTCTCCATACCTTGGAAACTTGGGCCTCGCCTGCCTCCCATGTGAATTCTAGAGAACATGCCCATTTTGTCTTGAACATCAGCTATCATCTAAAGTGATTAGGGGTAAAAGAAATCACAAGATAATTGACAATGACTGTGGGTCAACTATAGGCCTAAAATAGTGGCCCATTACTATTTTTTTTAAGACACAGTGCCACTCCCCCAACCCAGCCAACACACAGACACACACACACCAGCCCAACTCTAGTAACTCAGGGCCTAAGTGATGAGTCTTTACTTTGAGCTGGGCCCCCCAACAGCTTCTCAAAATTTTTGAACACGTCATGCATTTTCAGACTTCTGTTTCTTAGCACATGCTATTCTATCCTTGCATCACTCCTCTCATGTGGTAATCTTCAAATTCCAACTCAAATAGCACCTCCTCTATGAAGCTTCCTTTCTCTGCCAGGCACTAAGTCACTCCCACCACCACACTCATACAATGCAATATGCAACAAATATTTAAGGTAGTTATAGCACTTGAGAATATCTACTGAGTACTTGCTATATGCCTGGCTTTGTGCTAAGTGTTTTATATCAGGGTATTTAACTTTAACAACCCTGAGAGGAAGGTAATATTAACACTCCATTTTTAGATTACATGATTTCCTCACAGCCATGAAGCTAGTAAGTAGAGCTGGATTAAAAATCAAATCTGACTCCTATCTCATGACCGTAACCACCATGAGATGCTGCTTCCCACTGATCCATTATTCTATAACTATATCTGCTTACCTGTCGAATCTCCCCCACTATACAGTAACTCCTCACCATGACTGCCTGGTCTCCAAATTCATGTCAATCAATGTTTATCAAGTTAATAATGTAAATGTGTAGATCAGGCTGATCCACCCTTTGTCTTCTCCAGACTTGCGGTTTTATATTCTGAGATTAATTGCTCAGTGCATAAAACATAACCCTGAAAAAAAAAACACTTAACTGAATTGCACACCTAAAAATAGTTAAAAGGGTAAATTTTATGTTTTGTATATTTGACCACAAAAAAAAAGAACAAAGGAAAAAAACATAATAGCTGGAAACCAAGCAAATGATACTGCAAGGCTTCCTAGAAGAAAGCAAGTCCAAAGTCACTTGACTAAAAGGCAGGGATATGACAGAAAAAGGATGAGGGAAGAAGGGAGGCCCAGTTGGACCACCTAATACTGATATTAAGAGGCTAGTCCTTCTCTTGCCAACTAACAAGAGAAGATGCCAACTATTTTGGCATTTTACCTCACTCTACCCTCACAACAGCCCTATGAACTGTGCATTCTGATACTACTTTGCAGGTAAGAACTGGGCTCAAAAGAAGTGAACAGAACTGCCTGAAGTTATAGAGTGTCAGATCTGGAATCTAAATCTAAGTTCTACAGGACTTCAAGCCTGGGCTTTTCATTAAGTGTGACATCTAAATGAGTGTAAGGATAATACAATTTACCTTTCCAGAATCTCAGAGATAAGGAATCTCATCTAACTCTCAACATACAGGTGACGAAGTGGAGGCCTGAGGGAGTCATTGTTTACAGAATTATACAACAGGTGATGGGTGCTATTTGTAGCTCCAGGATATTTGTTCTGCAGAGTGAAAGAAATGATCTTCATATTCCTTGACTTTAATATTCTTCTCAGCTTTCCAATTCTACAGTGGAGAAAATCCCTCTGATCCTAAACCTGGGTGGGGCCCAGTTCAATTCAGTTCAGTCGCTCAGTCATGTCCGACTCTTTGCGACCCCATGAATCGCAGCACGCCAGGCCTCCCTGTCCATCACCAACTCCCGGAGTTCACCCAGACTCACGTCCATCGAGTCAGTGATGCCATCCAGCCATCTCATCCTCTGTCATCCCCTTCTCCTCCTGCCCTCAATCCCTCCCAGCATCAGAGTCTTTTCCAATGAGTCAACTCTTCACATGAGGTGGCCAAAGTACTGGAGTTTCAGCTTTAGCATCATTCCTTCCAAAGAAATCCCAGGGCTGATCTTCAGAATGGACTGGTTGGATCTCCCTGCAGTCCAAGGGACTCTCAAGAGTCTTCTCCAACACCACAGTTCAAAAGCATCAATTCTTCAGCGCTCAGCCTTCTTCACAGTCCAACTCTCACATCCATACATGACCACTGGAAAAACCATAGCCTTGACTAGATGGACCTTTGTTGGCAAAGTAATGTCTCTGCTTTTGAATATGCTATCTAGGTTGGTCATAACTTTCCTTCCAAGGAGTAAGCATCTTTTAATTTCATGGCTACAGTCACCATCTGCAGTGATTTTGGAGCCCAGAAAAATAAAGTCTGACACCGTTTCCACTGTTTCCCCATCTATTTCCTATGAAGTAATGGGACCGGATGCCATGATCTTCGTTTTCTGAATGTTGAGCTTTAAGCCAACTTTTTCACTCTCCTCTTTTACTTTCATCAAGAGGCTTTTGAGTTCCTCTTCACTTTCTGCCATAAGGGTGGTGTCATGTGCATATCTTAGGTTACTGATATTTCTCCTGGCTATCTTGATTCCAGCTTGTATTTCTTCCAGTCCAGCATTTCTCATGATGTACTCTGCATACAAGTTAAACAAGCAGGGTGACAATATACAGCCTTGACGTACTCCTTTTCCTATTTGGAACCAGTCTGTTGTTCCATGCCCAGGCCTATCTACAAGTTAAAGGCCAACTGCTGCTGGGCTTGGCTCTGTCATCCCTCACCTTTCCCCTACATACAGGCTCAGCTCAGACACAGGAGGTCAAGGCTTATCTCACAGGAACAGGGACTTTTTCTTTCTCCTCCCAGACCTCCTACCAAATTTAAACAGCGGGGTTGGGACTAGATAATCTCATTTTAGTCTGTTTTAGAAGTTTGCACACTGTAACTTCACAAGAATCACCTCAGATGATATTCCTGAGAAGGTGGGCTGGGAGTTAAGGATTAAGGGGCTCCTGGTTGTAGAGAAAAAGAGCAACCTATTAGTTCTGGGGGATGTCTGTGACAATCTTGGTTCTGTTTACAATGAGACTTGGTCTCCAACCCCTGGACTGTGAGATCCCTGACGGGCAGCTTGGTAAGGAAGCAAGTAAAAAGGTTTTTGAAAGAAATTTGGAACTTTGCACTAGGAACTAACTGGTAAGCAAGTAAGCAAAGTTTGATTGTAGAGGGTGAAGAAATTTGGGGAAATTGCTAATACTGGAGGAGACCTGGCAGCTTAATTTAAGGCTGGGAGTTCAAAGACTGGGAAAACTGGAAGCTGAATTAAAGAAAATACTGGGTGAGGGAAGGAGAGAGGAAGATATATTGGGGCTGTTTCATAGGGGAAGTAAATTCTGGAAGAAGTGTTAAGAGGGTGGGGGGAGTAGCTATGGTGAAGAGGCATAGAATTTGGGTGCGCTCTGGATCTAATACACTTCAGTATTCTTGCCTTGAGAACCCCATGAATAGTATGAAAAGGCGAAAAGATAGGACACTGAAAGATGAACTCCCCAAGTCGGTAGGTGCCCAATATGCTACTGGAGATCAGTGGAGAAATAACTCCAGAAAGAATGAAGAGATGGAGCCAAAGCAAAAACAATACCCAATTGTGGATGTGACTGGTGGTGGAAGTAAAGCCCGATGCTGTAAAGAGCAACACTGCATAGGAACCATGAATCAAGGCAAATTGGAAGTGGTCTAACAGGAGATGGCAAGAGTGAACATTGACATTTTAGGCATCAGCTAACTAAAATGGACTGGAATGGGTGAATTTAACTCAGATGACCATTATATCTACTACTGTGGGCAAGAATCCCTTAGAAGAAATGGAGTAACTATCATAGTCAACAAAAGAGTCCAAAATGCAGTACTTGGATGCAATCTCAAAATAGACAGAATGATCTCTGTTCGTTTCCAGGGCAAATCATTCAGTATTACAGTAACCCAAGTCTATGCCCCAACCAGAAATGCTGAAGAAGCTGAAGTTGAACGGTTCTATGAAGACCTACGAGACCTTGTAGAACTAACACCCAAAAAAGATGTCCTTTTCATTATAGGGCACTGGAATGCAAAAGTAGGAAGTCAAGAGCTACCTGGAGTAACAGGCAAATTTGGCCTTGGAGTACAAAATGAAGCAGGGCAAAGGCTAATAGAGTTTTGCCAAAAGAATGCACTGGTCATAGCAAACACCCTCTTCCAACAACACAAGAGACGACTTTACACATGGACATCACCAGATGGTCAATACTGAAATCAGATTGATTATATTCTTTGCAGCCAAAGATGGAGAAGCTCTATACAGTCAGCAAAAACAAGGTCAAGAGCTGATTGTGGCTCAGATCATGAACTCATTATTGCCAAATTTGGACTTGAATTGAAGAAAGTAGGGAAAACCACTAGACCATTCAGGTATGACCTAAATCAAATCCCTTACGATTATACAGTGGAAGTGACAAATAGATTCAAGGGATTAAATCTGATAGAGTGCCTGAACTATGGACAGAGGTTTGTGACATTGTACAGAATGCAGTGATCAAGACCATCCCCAAGAAAAAGAAAAGCAAAAAGGCAAAATGGTTGTCTGAGGAGGCCTTACAAATAGCTGTGGAAAGAAAAGAAGCAAAGGGCAAAGGAGAAAAGGAAAGATATACCCATTTGAATGCAGAGTTCCAAAGAATAGCAAGGAGAGATAAGAAAGCCTTCCTCAACAATCAGTACAAAGAAATAGAGGAAAACAATAGGATGGAAAGACAAGAGATCTTTTCAGGAAAATCATAGACACCAAGGCAACATTTCATGCAAAGATGGGCATAATAAAGGACAGAAATGGTATGGACCTAACAGAAACAGAAGATATTAAGAAGTGGCAAGAATACACAGAAGAAGTATACAAAAAAGATCTTCATGACCCAGATAACCACGATGGTATGATCACTCACCTAGAACCAGACATCCTGGAATGTGAAGTCAAGTGGGCCTTAGGAAGCATCACTACGAACATAGCTAGTGGAGGTGATGGAATTCCAGTTGAGTTATTTCAAATCCTAAAAGATGATGCTGTGAAAGTGTTGCACTCAATATATCAGCAAATTTGGAAAACTCAGCAGTGGCCAAGGACTGGAAAAGGTCAGTTTTCATGCCAATCCCAAAGAAAGGCAATGCCAAAGAATGCTCAAACTACCACACAATTGCACTCATCTCACATGCTAGCAAAGTAATGCTCAAAATTCTCCAAGCCAGGCTTCAAGTACATGGACCGTGAACTTTCAGATGTTCAAGCTGGTTTTAGAAAAGGCAGAGGAACAGAGATCAAATTGCCAACATCTGTTGGATCACTGAAAAAGCAAGAGAGTTCCAGAAAAACATCTATTTCTGCTTTATTGACTATGCCAAAGCCTTTGACTATGTGGATCACAATAAACTGTGGAAAATTCTGAAAGAGATGGGAATACCAGACCACCTGACCTGCCTCTTGAGAAACCTATATGCAGGTCAGGAAACAACAGTTAGAACTGGACACGGAACAACAGACTGGTTCCAAATTGGGAAAGGAGTACATCAAAGCTGTATACTGTTACTCTGCTTATTTAACTTATATGCACAGTACATCATGAGAAATGCTGGACTGGATGAAGTACAAGCTGGAATCAAGATTGCCAGAAGAAATATCAATAACCTCAGATATGCAGATGACACCACCCTTATGGCAGAAAGTGAAGACTGAAGAGCCTCTTGATGAGGGTGAAAGAGGAGCATGAAAAAGTTGGCTTAAAACTCAACATTCAGAAAACTAAGATCATGGCATCTGGTCCCATCACTTCATGGCAAATAGATGGGGAAACAATGGAAACAGTGACAGACTTTATTTTGGGGGGCTCCAAAATCACTGCAGATGGTGACTGTAGCCATGAAATTAAAAGATGCTTGCTCCTTGGAAGAAAAGTTATGACCAACCTAGAAAAAATTATGACCAGCATATTAAAAAGCAGAGACATTACTTTGCCGACAAAGGTCCATCTAGTCAAAGCTGTGGTTTTTCTCGTAGTCATGTATAGATGTGAGAGTTGGATGATAAAGAAAGCTGAGTGCTGAAGAATTGATGCTTTTGAACTGTGGTGTGGAGAAGACTCTTGAGAGTCCCTTGGACTGCAAGGAGATCCAACCAGTCCATCCTAAAGGAAATCAGTCCTGAATATTTATTGGAAGGACTGATGCTAAAGCTGAAGCTCCAATACTTTGGCCACCTGATGCAAAGAACTAACTCATTGCAAAAGACCCTGATGCTGGGAAAGATTGAAGGTGGGAGGAGAAGGGGACGACAGAGGATGAAATGGTTTGGATGGCATCACTGAGTCAAAGGACATGAGTGTGAATAAGTTTTGGGAGCTGGTGATGGACAGGGAAGCCTGGTGTGCTGCAGTCCATGGGGTCGCAGAGTCGGAAAGGACTGAGCAACTGAACTGAACTGAACTGGATCTAATGTGAATAAAGTAAGATTTGAGGAGGAGTACTGAAGATGCTGTCTAGAATTCTGTGAGATTTGGCTGAAGTTTCAGGGAGTAGTGTGGATTAGGGAGGATATTTTAGGGGGAGGAAGGTGGGGGAGTGTTGAGGAAGGTTTGGTAGGGATGAAAGGGTTCCAGGTGAAGACTGGACTTAGAATGCTGAGGACTTGGAGGGTAAGGTAAATATCTGAGTCAGCTTGGGGGACTGACAGGTGCTAAAACCGAAGAGGACTGGAGACATGGAGAGTGGGGCTTGAGGGTTCTGGCAGCAGCTGCGAAAAAGGTGGTGGTGGGAGAAGTTAAAGGAGAGTAACTGTCAGTGTTATGTATCAGGAACTGGCCGATCCATATTCTGTGCAGGAATTCGGGCGACACCCTAGCTGGAAGCGTAAGAGTAATGGTGGACATATACAGGTTGTACATTTGTTCAGAGAGAAATGTGAGGGACGATTAGATATCTGATTGGAAGCTGAGTTTTTGGAGGAGTCTGAGAAGAGCTCAAGAGAGAAATTCTGAGAGAACTATGATGGTAGCGGTGTGGGATGGGGGCGGGGAGGGGGTGGATTCTGGAAGAGAACTTGAGCGTTCTTAAGCTCCAGTGCCCTGGGATTGTCAGACTGGCGAATGCGGCAGCGTCCCAGGTGAAGCTTTGGGGGTGCAAGAGGGTTCGGTAGAAGAGACAAGAGTGACTGGAGAAAGTCTGGGGCCGAACCCTCGGCTGGTTGTGGGCGACAGGGACCTGGAAGCCGGGCTCACCTGGGCAGGCTGTCCTGGTAGTGCATAGTGGGCACGATGCTGCGCTGCAGGTACTGGCTGGGCTCGAAGCCGGTGCTCAAGGGCCGACATGGGGCTCCCGGGCCAACGGCAAGGCCCCGGGACCAAGAGCGCAGCAGCAGGCGGGCCACCATCGTCCCAGGAGGCGGCAGCAGCTAGAACGCGGAGAATTGGGAGTTCTGGTGTATGGAGATCAGGCCGCGGCCCCCGGTGCCCCGCGACAATGGGTCAGATACTTCAGTACACTTTGTGCCCTTCCGCGGGGCCACTTCCGGCTCCCCGCCCCCGCCCACGGAAGGCACCGCCCACAGGCCCTACGAGGGTCCCGCCTACCGCAGGGTGGGCGGGGCCCCGGCCTCTTCGCTCGTTTTCCTGTTCTCCAGGCGGTCGGAAAACCAGTTTGGAAGCCACGCCCTTCTGTTTTGGAACAAGCGGAGAAGGCAATGGCACCCCACTCCAGTACTCTTGCCTGGAAAATCCCATGGACGGAGGAGCCTGGTGGGCTGCAGTCCATGGGGTCGCTAAGAGTCGGACACGACTGAGCGACTGAACTGAACTGAACTGAATAATCAGCGATATGAGCATCTTTTTAAGTGTTTCTTAGCCATCTGTCTGTCTTCCTTGGAAAAATGTCTGTTTAGGTCTTTTCCTCACTTTTTGATTGGGTTGTTTGTTTTTCTGGTATTGAGTTGTATGAGTTGCTTATTTATTTTGGAAATTTGGAAATTAATCCTTTGTCAGTTGTTTCATTTGCTATTATTTTCTCCCATTCTGAGGGTTGTCTTTTTACCTTGCTTATAGAGACACGCCATATTTTGCTGTGTAGGAGTCAAGAAAGTTCCTTTACTCAGAAAAATTCTGGAGAATAAATTGTATTGAAGTATTCCAGAGTTCTGCTCTGTTTTGAATTAATTATGAAAAAGCAGAACATGATGGCTAGGTTTAAATAATATTCTTATTCAAAACCAAAGTTCTTAAAAAGAAACATTGTTTTATTGAGATATAACTGATATATAACACTATGTTAGTTTCAGGTGGAAAACATAATGATTTGATATTTGTATGCACTGTGAAACAAATATCACAATAAGTCTAGTTACCATTAGTCACCATACATAGTCATAAATATCTTTTTTTCCCCTTGTAATGAAGACTTCTAATATTTTCTAAGGTTTAGTCTCTAAGTAACTTTCAAATGTGCAATACAGTATTATTAACTATAGTCACCATGCTGGACATTACATCCCCATGACTTATTTGTATTATAACTGGAAAGTGAAAGTGAAAGTGAAGTTGCTCAGTCGTGCCGATTCTTTGCGATCCCATGGACAGCAGCCTGCACCAAGCTCCTCCATCCATGGGATTTCTAGGCAAGAGTACTGGAGTGAGTTGCTGTTTCCTTCTCCAGTTATAACTGGAAGGTTGTTCCTATTGACCCCCTTCACTCATTTGCCCACCCTCCAACCCCCTGCCCTCTGGCAACAATTAGTCTGTTCTTTTTATCTATGATCTTGATTTTTTTTGTTTTCCTTTGTTTTTTAGATTCCACACATACATGAGACTATGTGGTATTTGTCTTTCTCTGTCTGACTTACTTCACTTAGCATAATACCTTCTAGGTCCATCCATGTTGTTACAAACAGCAAGATTTCTTTCTTTTTTATGGCTAAGTACTACTCCATATATATTTTTTATTTATCTATATCTTCTTTATCCATTCATCCATCTATGGACACTTAGGTTTGTTTCCATATCTTGGCTATTGTACTGCGATGGACATAGGGGTGCGTATACCTTTTCAAATAAATTAGTGTTTTCATTTTCTTTGGATTTATACAAGAAGTAGAATTGCTGGATCAAATGGTAGTCCTATTTTTAAAATTTTGAGAAATCTCCATATTGTTTTCCATAGTGGTTGCACCAATTTACATTCCCTTCCAACAGTGCATGAGAGTTCTTTCTTTTTCCCCACATGCTTTCTTGGGCTTGCTCTCTACAAGATGGCAGAGTAGAAGGACATGTGCTCATCTTCTCCTTCAAGAAAACTAAAACTACAACTTATTGCTGAACAGAACAGCTTCTAGAACTAACCCACAAAAAAAGATGTCCTTTTCATTATAGGGGACGGGAATGCAAAAGAAGGAAATCAGGAGACACCTGGAGTAACAGGCAAGTTTGGCCTTGGAGTACAAAATGAAGCAGGACAAAGGCTAACAGATTTTTGCCAAGAGAACGTGTTGGTCATAGCAAACACCCTCTTCCAACAACACAAGAGATGACTTTACACGTGGACATCACCAGATGGTCAATACTGACATCAGATTGATTATATTCTTTGCAGCCAAAGATGGAGACGCTCTATACAGTCAGCAAAAATAAGACCAGGAGGTGTCTATGGCTCATTATGAACACCTTATTGCAAAATTCAAACTTAAACTGAAGAACGTAGGGAAAACCACTAGACCACTCAGGTATGGCCTAATCTTCTATGATTATACAGTGGAAGTGACAAACAGATTCAAGAGATTAGATCTGATAGAGTGCCTGAAGAACTATGGATGCATGTTCGTAACATTGTATAGACGGTAGTGATCAAAAGCACCCCCAAGAAAAAGAAATGCAAAAAGGCAAAATGGTTGTCTGAGGAGGCCTTACAAACAGCTGAGAAAAGAAGAGACGTGAAAGGAAAAGGAGAGAAAGATAGATATACCCATCTGAATGCAGAGATCCAGAGAATAGCAAGGAGAGATAAGAAAGCCTTTTTGAGTGAACAGCACAAAGAAATAGAAGAAAACAATAGAATGAGAAAGACTAGAGATCTCTTCAAGAAAATTAGAGATACCAGGGGAACATTCCATGCAATGATGGGCACAATAAAGGACAGAAACATTATGGACCGAACAGAAACAGAAGATATTAGGAAGAGATGGCAAGAATACACAGAAGAGCAATACAAAAGAGATCTTAATGACCCAGAAACCACAATGGTGCGAATACTCACCTAGAGCCAAACATCTTGGAGCATGAAGCCAAGTGGGCCTTAGAAAGCATCACTACAAACAAAGCTAGTGAAGGTAATGGAATTGCAGCTGAGCTATTGCAAATCCTAAAAGATGATGCTGCGAACGTGCTGCATTCACTATGCCAGTAAATTTGAAAAATTCAGCAATGGCCACAGAACTGAAAAGGTTAGTTTTCATCCCAATCCCAAAGAAGGGCATTGCCAAAGAATGCGCAAACTACCGCACAGTTGCACTCATTTCATATGCTAACAAAGTAATGCTCAAAATTCTTCAAGCTAGTCTTCAACAGTAGGTGAACCAAGAACTTCCAGATGTACAAACTGGATTTAGAAAAGGCAGAGGAACCAGAAATCAAATTGCCAACATCTGTTGGATTATAGAAAAAGAAAGAGAATTCCAGAAAAACATCTTCTTTTGCTTCATTGACTATGCTAAAGCCTTTGACTGTGTGGATCACAACAAACTGTGGAAAATTCTTAAACAGATGGTAATATGAGACCACCTTACCTGTCTCCTGAGAAATCTGTATGCAGGTCAATAAGCAACAGTTAGAACCAGACATGGATCAAAGGACTGGTTCCAAATTGGGAAAGGACTACATCAAAGCTGTATACTGTCACCCTGCTTATTTAACTTATAGGAAGAGTGCATAATGAGAAATGCTGGGCTGGATGAATCACAAGCTGGAATCAAGATTGCCGGGAGAAATATCAATAACCTTAGATACGCAGATGATACCACCTCTATGGCAGAAAGTAAAGAAGAACTAAAGAGCCTCTTGATAAGGGTGAAAGAGGAGAGTGTAAAAGCTGGCTTCAAACTCAATATTGAAAAAACTAAGATCATGGCATCTGGTCCCATCACTTCATGGTAAATAGATGGGGAAATAAATGGAAACAGTGAAAGACTATTTTCTTGGGCTCCAAAATCACTGCAGATCATGACTGAAGCCATGAAATTAAAAGATGCTTGCTCCTTGAAAGAAAAATTATGACCAACCTAGACAGCATGTTAAAAAGTAGAGACATTACTTTGCCAACAAGGTCCATCTAGTCAAAGCTCTGGTTTTTCCAGTAGTCATATATGGATGTGAGAAGTGGACCATAAACAAGGCTGAGCTCCGAAGTCTTGAGAGTCCCTTGGACTGCAAGGAGATCAAACCAGTCGATCATAAAGGACATTTGTCCTGAATATTCATTGGAAGGACTGATGCTGAAGCTCCAATATTTTGGCCACTTAATGAGAAGAGCCAACTCACTGGAAAAGACCCTGGTGCTGGGAAAGATTGAAGGCAGGAGGAGAAGAGGACGACAGAAGATGAAATGGTTGGATGGCATCACCAGCTCAATGGACATGAGTTTGAGCAAGTTCCAGTAGTTTGCGATGGGTGCCCTGGACAGGGAAACCTGGCGTGCTGCAGTCCATAGGGTCGCAAAGAGCCAGATATAACTGAGTGACTGAACTGACTGAACTTGCTATTTACCAAGGACTTTTAAAGTAAATTCAATTTATTTCTTTCTTTTTGGCTGTGCTGTGTTTTTGTTGCTTCTTGGGCTTTTCTCTAGTTGCTAAAGCAGGGGTTACTCTTCAGCTGCAGTGTATGGGTTTCTCATTAAAGTGGCTTCTCTTGTTGCTGAGCACGGGGGCACCCAGTTCAGTTCAGTCACTCAGTCGTGTCGATTCTTTGCGACCCCATGGACTGTAGCACGCCAGACTTCCCTGTCCAGGGCACCCAGGTTTCAGTAGTTGTGATTCACAGGCTTCAGAACACAGGCTCAGCAGTTGTAGTACACAGGCTGAGCTGCTCAGGGACATGTGGGATCTTCCTAGAGCAGGGATGGAACCTGCATCTCCTGCTTTAATAGGCAGATTCTTTACCACTGAGCCACCAGGGAAACCCTGCCAGGTACTTCTTAAAACCCTAGACTTCTTCATAATGAAGGTCAAACTATTTAGCCTAGCACACCTTTGTGGTCTTGTTCCCAGTTTCTTCTCTGACCTTCTTCATGGGTGAACTCAAATCTTTGCTAAAATGTTATGTTATTTTATACCTCTTCTTGTTGTTCTTCCTTGGCCTTATTCAACTCTTATACTTGTTCCTAACTTCCCCTCCCACAGAGAAGCCTTCCTTGCCCTTGACTGAACAGCCTGGCTGAGCCCTCACACCCCCTGTCCCATATAAAGCACCCCATATCCAACATTTATCGTATGCTTTGTTGTTGCTGTTCTTTTGTTTTTCCTCCTCACCAGGCTCAATGCCTGGCACAGAGTAGAAGCTCAACAAATAGCAGCTGATTGAATGAATCAGAATTGGCTGAGAGCAGATTTAAGAAGATTTTGAGCACCAGAATCACCTGGGTCACTTAATAAAACTATGAATGCCTGAGCCCTACCCTTGGAAATTCTGATACAGTAGATCTAGTGTGGGGGCTGAGAGTCCACACTTTACAGAATCTCATAGGTAATTCTAATGTACAGTCTGGTTAAGATCAACTGTTCTAAACCTTTGCTCTTCAAAGTGCAGCCAATGGACTGGAATCACGTGAGAGCTAGTTAAAAGTGGAGACTCTCAGGCTCCATCCCAGAACTATAGAACACAGAATTTGCATTTTAACAAGATCCTCAGGTGATTTGTAGGTACATTAGCATTTGGGAAACAGTGGTCTCTTCCACTGGACCAGTTCCACCTGCATCATACAAAGATATATTTGTCAGTGACATTCATCACTTTGTAATTTTCAAAGCTCATTTCAAATAGTGAAAGGAAAAGCAACCAAAAATTGTTGACTGCCATCCTCTGCTGTGTGCTGTACCAATGTTATGTCATTTAACCCTCACAACAATCCTTTGAAACAGGCATGGGTCACGATACCCAGAACTCTAAGAGTTAAACCTATGAAATCTATCTAGGATAGGTTCTCAAATCAGATAAATGTAAAGACACCCTACCAAGTGTGACTAAAGTCACATGATTAACATGTACCTTCCTGACGGGTCACCATGAACATGTTAGTCGCTCAGTCATGTCCGACTCTTTGCAACCCCAAGGACTGTAGCCCACCAGGCTCCTCTGTCCATGGAATTCTCCAGGCAAGAATACTGGAGTGGGTTGCCATTCCCTTCTCCAGGGGATCTTCCTCATCCAGGGATTGAACCCAGGTCTCCTGCATTGCAGGCAGATTCTTTACCATCTATACTGCTGTTCAGATTCTTTGGGCCAGAGAATCCAAAGTTCTTTGGGTCAATTTCAGAGTGCCATTTAAATCGATCTTTCACCATATTTTTGCCAGAGAGAATGCAACCAAGGCGGCCTCTATGATGCTCCTAATATTAAATTATCAGAATTTCCACCTGCTTCACATGGCTTCTTTAATTAGCAGAACGTGACAGGAGAAGGCGGCCTGAACCATGATATATAGGTCACCCACATTGTATTTTAGAGGCCACTTGATAATTTGAAATGGTGTGATGCGAGATGCTAATAAAGCTTGACTTTATGTGTACAATTTTAAAATAAGGCAACTCTCCTGGATTAAAAACTGTTAATCAGGACCCACAGCTTCAAGGCTAGCTACGCAAATCTGTTGTAAACTATGTTTACGTTCCTGCCACACGGTGGCGCCACCTTAGCCGATAAACAGAAATCCTTAACAGGGTCGATCGATGTTGTCTGAAGGAGACGTACTCTAGACTGTCTTCTAATAACTTTGGTGGTTTTTATTTTATTTTTGTGTTCTAAAATCCCTTTAAATATCTTATAATAATGTTATCCAAACGTTCCATAACCAGTGGTGCTGCTGAAAATTCTGAAAAACGTGGCCAGAGATCAGTTGCAATGGAAAGAAGGTTAGAGGTGATTAAAAAAAAAAAAAACAGAAAAAACCTGCTATTCAAGTCGCAGAGAGCACACCATAAAATATTGGCAGTGATACTGAGAATACAGAAAGCAAAAGTATGCTACAGGGACTGTAGATTGATGCTTTCCTGGAATGGATTTCCTTAAAAATTATTCCTAAGGGAAAAGGAGCCCTGAATGATGGGCACTTGGATTCCTGCCCTGGGTGGAAAGGATTTGTTTATCTCATGTTCTCAGCCACATGCTGGGAGATCCGAAATGACCAGACTCTGGATTAGCTGTTGTTTTGTTAAGCAGTTAGGACATGGACTACGGAGTTCCAATCCTGCTCCCAAAAGTGTGATCCTGGGCAAGCCATAAGTCTGCATCTTATCGCCTCATCTGTAAAATGGGCACATGACTGCCCAGCTCATGGGGCTATTGTGTGAGAGCTAAATGGTGACAATCTAGCTGGGGCTTCTCACAGTGTTTGGGGGCAGAGAAAGTGCTCATTAAATGTTGGCCATCCTGCTTCTCCTCAGCGTCCCCTTATCCCTGCGTAGGGTTCTGCCAAATTCCCAGGAGATGGAGAGTTCTCACCCCCGAGAGAATTCTTTCCCCTTCATCTCTCTTTATATCTGACATGTAACTGACCATGCATGTCCTGGAAAATCAGTATATTATTCCGTTCTTTGCCAGTCTCATTTTGAAATCCATGGGAAAACTTTTGAATTTTTCTGAAATTGTAGGAAAGGCTATCATAACCCTGTGAATCAAGACTGGCAAAGTGTTGGCAGAGTCTTCAGGGACCGGTCCCTCCCGTTTGCTACATCTACCCCTCCTTCTCTGGGCTTCTCTGACCACCTCCTCACTTTCCTGGTGCCTTCACATGGACCTGCTATCTGAAACACAGCACCCCATGAGCCAGCCCAGAGTTCTCCCCATCCCCTGCATCAAACCTCAGAGATCTGGGCCCCATCAGAAACTTTCTTACTCCTCCTCCTCTGGAGGACCTGTTTCATGCGGGGGAAATAGGATATTTTAGGGATGAGTAAAAGGGTAATAGAGGCTAAGAGGGGATTATAGAGACCCTTCTCCCCCTCCTTGAAGTAGTATTTACATGGGAAGACTTGAGGGCAAACTTTGAGGGCTGGGAGTAGAGATTGCTCTGGACTGGGAACCTCTAACCTGAGGTCCCTCAGACAACTGGACAAGTCCAGAATAGGAAGAGTGGGAGAGTGATGCCTGAGAGTTTCAGCTCTGTCTCCTGAAAGGTTTTAGCTACCAAACTGCACTTTAAAAACCATCTACTGGGCTTCCCCGGTGGCCCAGTGGTTAAGAATCGGCCTTGCAATGTAGGGGACAATGGCTCAATCCCTGGCCCGGGAAGATTCTACATGCATCAGGGCAGCTAAGCTGGTGTTCCACGACTACTGAGCCCGAACACGCTAGAACTCATGTTCTGCAACAACAGAAGCCACCAGAGTGGGAAGCCCACGCACCACAACCAGAGGTTAGACCCCACAGCAATAAAGATGCCTGTGTGCGGGCTTGGTCATGCTCTGGAAAGGGCCCTGGAGACCTGAACAGATGCCCTGAACTCCGTCACTAATTTGCTGTGTGACCTTGAACTAGTCGCTCCTTTCAACCTCATTTTGGAAAGTGAGGGGCTCTGACAGCATGGTCTCTGTGATCCTGATGAGGGTTGCCTCCTCCTGATCCTATCACGTCCCCTCTGCCGTCTCAAGCCCCCGAGAGACACACAGTTGTCTCTTCTGTAGCTCCTTGTACCACGTCCAGCATAAAGTACATACTTGGTATATTATAAGTGAGAGACAAAAAGCTGATGGAGCATCTATATGTACCAAGCACTGTGCCAGGGATGCTAGTGAACATTATGTATAATTCTGACAACACCTTGAGGGAGGGGTTTTTAAAATTTTAATGCAAGAAATCAAGTTGATCACACCTTTTGGTTCTGGTGGGTGCCTCCTCAGTTGTGTCTGACTCTTTGCAACCCCGTGGACTATAGCCTGCCTGCCAGGTTCCTCTGTCCATGGAATTTTCCAGACAAGAATACTGGAATGGGTTGACATTTCCTCCTCCACTGTATGGCCCATTATTGTCATTGGTCTCTGCAATGTTATTTTCTGGTTTTATTTTCCCCCCTCATCACTAATCTCCATTCATAGGCATCCATTCTAGTGCATTTGATACAGATCTATAAATAGGCATGTATCCTTGTAAAATATATTGTTTTATGTTTGCTTCTGTCTTGCCTGGAAAACCCCATGGATGGAGAGGCCTGGTGGTCTACAGTCCATGGAGTCGCAAAGAGTCAGACTGAGTGACTTCTCTTTCACTTTTCACTTTCTGTCTTTTTTATTCATGTCTGTGATGTATTGTGATACATGTTCTGCACCTTAGGTCTTTACCCAACTCTGTTTTGAAGGATCATTCCTGTTACTATATGTGTGTCTAGTCCGTTGCTTACGTCTACTCTCAGAAATCCTGTAGCCACACCCACCACAGTTTACTTATTCTTTTCTCTGGTGGTGAAAACCTTCACTCCCTTTGCCATGACAGAGGGGTGGGGCGAGACTCCCCTCCAACATGTCTCCTTATTTATACACCTATAAGAGAACTTCTCTGAGCTATTTCCAAGAGCAGGATTGCTGGGTCACAGGGCACATGCAAAGCAGAAATTTTAGCACCAATTTTAGAGCTGAGAAAACAACACTTAGCTCACACAAAGAGAAACTGGGGATCTAGGATTCATTTCCAGGATTTCTGCCTCCAGATCCTGGGCTAGTTCCAAGGGGCCTTTATGAATAACCACATCTGGTCCAATCAACTCAGCAAGTAGTTTCCCTATTGTGTGGCTGTCAATGGTGAACTCAGATAAACCGACTGGGTTGTCTAGACATCTTGGCATTTGCTATTAAGAGTGTACTCCATGCTGGGTACATTGCCCTGAGACTGTGGCTTGAGAAACTCTCGCTTCTTTGTGTTACTAACAATCTCTTGCATGTTACAGCAACAAGCAGTTAAAAGCATGTCCCATGTGTATTGTCTTACTTCTCATAACGACCCTGTGAGGGAGGAACAATCATCGTTTCCATTTTACAGCGAAGGAAACTGAGATTCGGTGTCATTTCTCTGTAAAGTGACAGAGCTGAGAAGCAGACCCAGGCCTTGGAGCCCAAGTCTGGTGTAATTTCCACCACGTCAGAGCTGATAGCCTAGGAAAGCCAACCTGCCCCGCACCGTCAGGCATTTGGATGAGAACACAAAAGCTCAGAACTTTGTAAATCCTGTCTGCAATTGTTTGGCCTTCAGCAGAGCCAGCTCCAGCAAGGAGAGATCCCTGCTGGCACACAGAAGGGCGAGGGATGTGGCACCAGGGAGAGCATTCTGCATGGCCATTACGGACCTATGTGTTCCACGCTGTGTCCGCTGGTGGCAGCAAGGCGCTGTGCCCTGTACCAATAAGGGAACCATCTGGCTTTGCTCTCTGACTCTCTCCTCAGACAGTGGAGAATCGTCACTGATGTTCACAGAATCTCTCTGCTTTTGAAGATTTCCATGACAAATACCTTGAGTTTATTTTATTCTATCCCAGTGAGCTTGCAAAGCTGTGTAACTTTTTAGAATGTCATTCCATTTGACATTGAGTAATTACTCTTTGACAGGAAGGGTGCTCAGCCCTAGGGTTTTATTTATTTATTTTTAAGTCTTTAAAAATCTTTTTGACTGCATCCTGAGGCATGTGAGATCTTAGTTCCACCACCAGGAATTGAACCCACATCTCTAGCACTAGAGGTGCTGGGACACCTACCTCTTTGTGTGTGATCAGAAGCAGCAATCAGCCATCAGAGTGCAGCCCCCTGGTACTTGAAGGACCTCTCTGTCTCCAGTAAGCTGATCCAGGAACCCACGCATAGCTGTCTACCAGGAGCCTGGGATGGAGGATGGACAGTTGCTACTGTGCGAAGAGCTCACATTGACCTAAATTAACTGCCATTTACCATCCAAGGCTTCGTCTGGAAGTTGCAAGCCTGGAACAGACTTCAGAGCACCAGAATAGGTACATCAGATGGATTCTGCCAGAACAATTGTTGTCTAGGCTGGAAGATAGATTACTGGTGTTTTTTACTGTGCCCTGTCCCCAGAACCCCCTCTTGTGTTTAGTCTTAAGAGCATTACTTGGTACAGTAGATGGACTGAGAGGAAAGAACACTCAGGCAGTGGGAACAGAGTGTGTAGGACAGACAAGAAAGGCTATGGGCATGCTGGGGAGGTGACAGGAATTTCAGTATGAGTGAGGTAAGGGAAGGAGGAAGAAAGGAAGGAAAAGTAAAGAGAGACGGGGACAAGGAGAACAGCCTTTGGCCTTTGCAGTAAATACATTCTCATGGCACAGTTCTTGCTGATGTGCAAACTCAAACTTTTATTGGAGCATAGAATATGCTATGACCAACCAAAGGCTTTGCCCTTGAAATGTTGAGTAAACTTTACTTGTTCAACTTATCTAAACACAGCTATAAAAAGAGCTAAACAGAGCTTGAAAAGGATGTTCTGAATTTTAAAAAGCACGGGGCAGGGCAGAGTCAGAAGAACCTCCTGCCGCTTTCAGGGAAATTGTCTTCGCCTGGCTTTGGAACTGATGACTGCCACCTTGCATAGTTAACAGAAGTGAAAGATCCTGTGGTCCTCGTGTCTCATGGGTGCAGCAGCCTCTCGAGAACCTCTTCTGAGGCTTTTTCCTGCAGGCCTGCTGTCTTGCTCATCTCTGCTGCCTCCAGGCTCTCTCCCCAGTAACCACCCCACAGCCTGCTTATCCACAGTCTAAACAACCAAGAACATCAAGGAACTCTATGTTGTTGATGGTATGAGAGCCTTTTGCATTGCATTTTATGAGCAATAAATAAGAATACATCCTCCTGTTAGACACTTAGTCCAGAAATAGTCCCCTGGGTGGGTGTAGCCCCAGAACTAGCACCATCCAACTGCTACTCATTTTGTGTGGCACTCAGGATTTTCCACAACATTTGTGAAATTATAACATGCCATCTGCATCTTTAAGAATCATTAAGTTCTGTTAAGTGAGGGCATATCTGAGGGCATTCAGATCCTCTGACTTGGTGGGCTATAGTCCATGGGGTCACCAGGAGTCAGACGCAACTAACACTTTCACTGTTTCCACTTTTCCATGTGCCAGGCACTGCTCTGGTTGTAATAGTTCAACTTTCTGGCAACAGACATAACCAAGGGGTAAGGGCTTAAGTGCACTCAGTTGAGCAGAATGAGGAGACTGCACTGTAGAAATAAACAAAGACCACCCAAGTGAGAACAAACATCGGCTGATCCTGAGCTTGCTATAGCAAGGGAGTCATCCATGATCCTTTGCATTTGACAGAGACTCAAAGCCAAGCAAGGGGGGAACCTCCCCTGGAGGTCCAGCGGTTAGGACTGTGCGCTCTCACTGCTGAGGTCCTGCGTTCAATCCCTTGTCGGGGAACTAAAATCCCACGAGTGGCATGGACAAAACAAAAATTTTAAAACAGGGGGGATGATAGGTTTATTATGAAAAAAAGTGAGAGCTTCGGGGGTAATCTGATTGGAGGTTGTGGCAAAGGGGAGTGGAAACAGCTGACTAGAAGTGGGTCGTCTTTACGCAATTGGTTTGGGAAGCAAATTTGGATTTCTCTGGCTAGTCCTGAGTTGGAAGTCGGGGCAAAGATTAGAAAAGCTGACCTTTATTGACCCGGTCCTAAATGTTTGGACCTGATTGCTGCAGAGGTTGTGGGTAAGAGCTCAGCTGTCAGCTACTGTCGATTTGTTGCCATTGTCTGTTTATATATTCGATCTCTCAGTACAAACACACACCCCCAATTTTCATTTTCATTTTTGTCTTCAGATTATTCGAGACATTGATCAAATGTGACACTAGTGCTTTCATTAGTTCTTTCTCCAATAACCATCATCTGTTCTGATGTTTCAGCTTGGTTTCCCTCCCCAAAGTTTCTGAATTCTCTTAAAGGGCTTGTAATGTGTTGACTAGTAGCCCCTCAAAAAGATACATCTGCATCCTCCCTGTAATCTGTGAATATGACCTTATTTGGTAAAAGGATACTTGCAGATATAATTAAATTAGGGATTTTTAAGATGAGGAGATTATTCTCAATTGTCTGGGTGGATCCTAAATCCAATGTCAAGTGTCCTTATGAGTGAGTCAGAGGGGGACCACACAGACAGAGGAGAAGCAATGTGAAGACAAAGACTGGAGAGATGGGGGCGCAAAGCAAGGAACGCCAAGGATTGCTGGCAGCCACCAGAAGTTCGGAGAGAGGCTTAATTCTCCAGTGGATTCTCCCCTACAGTCTCTGGGGGTGGAATGGCCCTGCTGACACTTTGATTTAGGACTTCTGGCCTCCAGAAGGGTGAAAGCATAAATTTCTGTTTTTGAAGTCACCGAATTTGTAGTGATTTTTAAGCCATGTTTTTGTGTTGGGCTTGTGCTGAGACATGTCCAGCTCTTTGTGACCCTACGGATTGTAGCCCTCCAGGCTCCTCTGTCCATGGGATTCTCCAGGCAAGAACACTGGAGCAGGTTGCCATTTTCTTCTCCAGGGGATGTTCCCAATCCAGGCATCAAACCAGGAAAAGAATATAGTCACCAAAGGAAGAAATTACTTTTGTTCATGTGAAATAGTTGTGTGATTTTCAACACTATGCTTATATCTGCTCTGCTCTGCTAAGTTGCTTCAGTCGTGTCTGACTCTGTGCGACCCCATAGACGGCAGCCCACCAGGCTCCCCCATCCCTGGGATTCTCCAGGCAAGAACACTGGAGTGGGTTGCCATTGCCTTCTCCACTATGCTTATATAAACACTGTTCAGTTCAGTTCAGTACAACAGAATATTCAGTTCAGTTGCTCAGTCGTGTCCAACTCTTTGCGATCCCATGAATCGAAGCACGCCAGGCCTACCTGTCCCTCACCAACTCCCGGAGTTCACTCAGACTCACGTCCATTGAGTCAGTGATGCCATCCAGCCATCTCATCCTCTGTCGTCCCCTTCTCCTCCTGCCCCCAATCCCTCCCAGCATCAGAGTCTTTTCCAATGAGTCAACTCTTCGCATGAGGTGGCCAAAGTACTGGAGTTTCAGCTTTAGCATCATTCCTTCCAAAGAACACCCAGGGCTGATCTCCTTCAGAATGGACTGGTTGGATCTCCTTGCAGTCCAAGGGACTCTCAAGAGTCTTCTCCAACACCACAGTTCAAAAGCATCAATTCTTCGGCACTCAGCTTTCATCACAGTCCAACTCTGACATCCATACGTGACTACTGGGAAAACCATAGCCTTAACTAGACGGATCTTTGTTGGCAAAGTAATGTCTCTGCTTTTGAATATGCTATCTAGGTTGGTCATAACTTTCCTTCCAAGGAGTAAACGTCTTTTAATTTCATGGCTTCAGTTACCATCTGCAGTGATTTTAAAACCACCTAAATTTTTTTCAAAAGAAACAAACAAAAGAATACCTATGATCCTCACCAGGCATATTGGTTCTATTTCTTCATATTCTCTTCCATTCATTAGACTTATGATTATTGTTAAACTAGTATTTGCAATTCTTTATTTTCATTCAACTTTAGAACAGAGACACTGTCCCGGGGGCCCCATGTCTTCACTGTTGTGTTCATGCTCGTATTTCATAGAGTGAAGCTGCAAGCCTAAATTACTTAATCATATCCCTATTGTTATGTATCTGGGCTATTTCCAAACTTCTTGTTACCGATAATGTTCCAGTGAAGACTAATAGCAATAATACCACCAACTGTGCTGCCATGATGCCATGTGACCAGACAGTTCCCTTTATGTGTGGATTTTTTTGGCTGTGCTATGAGGCTGTCAGGGAATTTCCCCTCTAGGTGATTTTATCTAAGCCTCTCAATCAAGAATTCCTTGAAGCAAGAGAGAGTTTGAGGGGGAAGATGGATATTACAGGCAAAGAAAATGGGGCTCTAAGAGGTAAATCAACATGTCCCCAAAGGCCCATAAAATTAGGAAGCACGGGAGCCTGGGGTGGAATTTGGTCTGTCTCCAAGACTCATACTTTGTCATTAAGCCATACTGCTTCCCAAAAGTTAGTGCAAATAAAATTTTTAACTTGCATCATATCCTCAAACTATGTTCCCAGGAGTGAGATGACAAAAGTCAGGGGTTAAATGCTTATCATGTCTTAAAAATACCCTATCATACTACCTGGGCAAAAATTTTGAAACAAACCAAATTTTCTACTATCAGGGATTAGTCAACTAAACTGTGAAACAGTGATATAATGTACTATAAAGAAGCCACTAGAAAGGCCTTGGGGAAATTTTGGTTATTCATATGAAAAGATGTTTAAAATATATTAAATTAAGAAGCAGCATATACAGTAGTTAAAAGGTAGAAGCAACCCAAGTGTCCATTAACAGATGAATGGATAAGCAAAATGTGGTATATACATATGATGGAATATTATTCAGCCTCAAAAAAGAAAGACAATTTTGCAATATGCTACAACATGGATGAACCTTGGGGACAAGATACTAAGTGAAATGAGCCGGTCACATGATTCCACTTATATGAGATTCTGAGAATAGTCAGACTCATAGAAGTGGAAAGTAGAATGGTGGTTGCTGAGGGCCAGTGGGAGGGGAGAATACGGAGTCACTGTTTAAAAGTCACAGAGTTGTGGTTTTACAAGATGAAAAGAGTGCTAAAGATGGACAGGAGGAATAATTGCACAACAAAATGCATGTACTTAATACCACTAAATGGTACAGTTAAAAAAGATCAATTCCCTGGTTGCCCAGGGGTTAGAACTCTACGCTCTCACTGCCAGGGGTCCAGGTTCAATCCCTGCTCAGCAACTAAGATTCCACAAGCTTCATGGCACAGCCAAACAAATTTTAAAAAATGGTTAAGATGGTAAATTATATTTTATGTGCACTTTACCACGATTTTTAAAAACTGAAAATAGAAAGCAGTGTATATGTGATCCAGCAATTCTACTTTGGGGTATATACCAAAAGAATTGAAAGCAGAGATTCAAATGTTTGTACACAACATTATATCAGTGTTATTCACAAGAACCAAAAAAAGTGGAAGCAACCCAAATGTTCATGGATGGATAAGTAGATAAACAAAATATGGTGTACAACAGAATATTCAGTTCAGTTGCTCAGTCGTGTCCAACTCTTTGCGATCCCATGAATCGAAGCACGCCAGGCCTCCCTGTCCATCACCAACTCCCGGAGTTCACTCAAACTCATGTCCATCGAGTCGGTGATGCCATCCAGCCATCTCATCCTCTGTCGTCCCCTTCTCCTCCTGCCCCCAATCCCTCCCAGCATCAGAGTCTTTTCCAATGAGTCAACTCTTCGCATGAGGTGGCCAAAGTACTGGAGTTTCAGCTTTAGCATCATTCCTTCCAAAGAAATCCCAGGGCTGATCTCCTTCAGAATGGACTGGTTGGATCTCCTTGCAGTCCAAGGGACTCTCAAGAGTCTTCTCCAACACCACAGTTCAAAAGCATCAATTCTTCGGCACTCAGCCTTCTTCACAGTCCAACTCTCACATCCATACATGACTACTGGGAAAACCATAGCCTTGACTAGATGGACCTTTGTTGGCAAAGTAATGTCTCTGCTTTTGAATATGCTATCTAGGTTGGTCATAACTTTCCTTCCAAGGAGTAAGCGTCTTTTAATTTCATGGCTGCAGTCACCATCTACAGTGATTTTGGAGCCCCCAAAAATAAAGTCTGACACTGTTTCCACTATTTCCCCATCTGTTTCCCATGAAGTGAAGGGACCAGATGCCATGATCTTCGTCTTCTGAATGTTGAGCTTTAAGCCAACTTTTTCACTCTCCATTTTCACTTTCATCAAGAGGCTTTTTAGTTCCTCTTCACTTTCTGCCATAAGGGTGGTGTCATCTGCATATCTGAGGTTATTGATATTTCTCCCGGCAATCTTGATTCCAGCTTGTGCTTCTTCCAGCCCAGTATTTCTTATGATGTACTCTGCATATAAGTTAAATAAGCAGAGTGACAATATACAGCCTTGATGTACTCCTTTTCCTATTTGGAGCCAGTCTATTATTCAGCCTCAAAAAAGGAGGAAATTTTGACACATGCTACAACATGGATGAACCTTGAGGACATTGTGCTAAGTGGAATAATCCAGTCACAAAAAGACAAATATCATATGATTCCACTTATACAAGGTACTTAGAGTCCGAAAGTAAAGTGATGGTTGCCAGGGGCTGTGAAAGAGTGGAATGGAGAATTGGTGTTTAATGGGTACAGAGTTTCAGTTGGGAAAGATGAATGAAAATGTTCCAGAAATGGAAGGTGCTGATGGTTGCACAACCATGTGCATGTGCTTAATGCCACAGAACCACACACTTCAGTTCAGTTCAGTCGCTCAGGCGTGTCGGAGTAGGTGGTTAAAAGAGTAAATTTTGTGTTATGCATATTTTAGCACAAAGGAGAAAGAAACAAAGAAGCGATATGAAAGCTTTTGCAAAAAACTAAAGGCAGATCAGTCCTGGGCGTTCATTGGAAGGACTGATGCTAAGCTGAAACTCCAGTACTTTGGCCACCTCATGCGAAGAGTTGACTCATTGGAAAAGACTCTGATGGTGGGCCGGATTGGGGGCAGGAGGAGAAGGGGACGACAGAGGATGAGATGGCTGGATGGCATCACTGACTCGATGGACGTGAGTCTCAGTGAACTCCAGGGGTTGGTGATGGACAGGGAGGCCTGGCATGCTGCGATTCATGGGGTCACAAAGAGTTGGACATGACTGAGTGACTGAAATGAACTGAACTGAAAGGCAGAAAAATGTTTGGGAGTATAAACTGAAAAGCTATTTCTGGGTGTTAAAATACAGGATATTTTTGTGTTTTTCTTACTTTTCAACAATGAACATGTATTCTTTGAAGCATTTTCTCTTTTAGTTGAAAAAAGGAAGGAAACAGGCAGTAGAGATACAAACGCACTGATGGGCAGTGTTGGCAGGGAAGAGTGCACCCCCACCCGTGTGATGTGGGCCACCCCTCTGCCCCTTTGGCCCAAGACCCTCTTCTGGGCAAGGACTAGTTCAGGCATTGATTGATGGAACATAACTAACTTTAGTGGTCTTCATGTAGGTTCCCCCACGGAGGAGTAGGTCAGGGCGATGAGTTTGAATGCTGGGCCCAATGACTGCCCATTGCCATGGCATTTTACTTCTGTAGTAAAGTCAAGGGGCCTGTGGGCTCAGGCTGTTTCTGTGCCTTGGTTATTGTGAGCAGTCCTGCTAGGGGGAGGGCAGATATCTCTTTGAGATAGGAATTTTGTCTTTTTTGGATGTATTTAACTTCTTGATGCTCTTTATTGGATATTTAAATTGTGTAGGCTCTATCTTCCCCAACTACCTCTACTGCAACTGCTAAGTCACGTCAGTCGTGTCTGACTCTGTGCGACCCCATAGACCGCAGCCCACCAGGCTCCCCGGTCCCTGGGATTCTCCAGGCAAGAACACTGGAGTGGGTTGCCATTTCCTTCTCCAATGCATGAAAGTGAAAAGTGAAAGTGAAGTCACTCAGTCGTGTCTGACTCTTAGTGACCCCATGGACTGCAGCCCACCAGGCTCCTCCATCCATGGGATTTTCCAGGCAAGAGCACTGGAGTCGGGTCCCATTGCCTTCTCTAACTACCTCTAGAAGGCAGCGATCCTTGCTGGAACTTTCCGGAAGCCCTGGCAAGGGAAACCACAGAAGAGATTAGTTTGATCAAACATGTTAGACTTCAGTGTCTCTGCTGGATTCCTGTGAGCCTATCCTAGCAACATGGGAATATTTGAGTGGGAAATCCTTTCAAATTGCATTTTGTCTTGGGTTTTCATCATAAGATTTTCCCAGACACCAGGTCTTTCTGTCTCATGGACCCAGTTTCACTACTGAAAATAAAAATTCAGTAAGATAATCATCATTCTAAACTAACTTGATTACATTTTTAGCCTTTATTGAAAATATCACAAGTAGATAATTGATTATTTCTAATGGAGAGTAACTTTCTTGGCAAGTGACTTATGTCCACATATATTCTGTATTTTAATTGTATTTGTCAGTGTTTCTCACGTGGTCTTGAGCTACTCAAGAGCAAGAAACCCATTATATGTCCACATAGTAGGTCCTCATCTTTATGCTAATTAGTTAACCAATTAACTTCTTTACAGAAGCCAGGAATACTAAATGCTGATAATAATGATCAATGCATTTATTGCTTTACCTTGCTATATTTCTTATGCTTATGCTATGTATCAGGTATTGTTCTAGGTGCTGAGGATACAGTAGGAAGTAAATATTCAGTTCAGTTCAGTCACTCAGTCTTGTCCGACTCTTTGCGACCCCATGAACTGCAGCACACCAGGCCTCCATGTCCATCACCAACTCCCGGAGTCCAACCAGACCCATGTCCATACAGTCAGTGATGCCATCCAACCATCTCATCCTCTGTCATCCCCTTCTCCTCCTGCCCCCAATCCCTTCAAGCATCAGGGTCTTTTCCAGTGAGTCAACTCCTCGCATGTGGTGGCCAAAGTATTGGAGTTTCAGCTTTAGCATCAGTCCTACCAATGAATACCCAGGACTGATCTCCTTTAGGATGGACTGGTTGGATCTCCTTGCTGTCCAAGGGACTCTCAAGAGTCTTCTCCAACACCACAGTTCAAAAGCATCAATTCTTCGGTGCTCAGCTTTCTTTATAGTCCAACTCTCACATTCATACATGACCACTGGAAAAATCATAACCTTGACTAGACGGATCGTTGTTGACAAGTAATGTCTCTGCTTTTCAATATGCTGTCTAGGTTGGTCATAACTTTTCCTTCCAAGGAGTAAGCGTCTTTTAATTTCATGGCTGCAATCACCATCTGCAGTGATTTTGGAGCCCAAAAAAATAAAGTCAGCCACACAACAGTGTGTTTCCACTGTTTCCCCGTCTATTTCCCATGAAGTGATGGGACCGGATGCCATGATCTTCGTTTTCTGAATGTTGAGCTTTAAGCCAACTTTTTCACTCTCCACTTTCACTCTCAACAAGAGGCTTTTTAGTTCCTCTTCACTTTCTGCCATAAGGGTGGTGTCATCTGCATATCTGAGGTTATTGACATTTCTCCCAGCAATTTGATTCCAGCTTGTGCTTCTTCCAGCCCACCATTTCTCATGATGTACTCTGCATAGAAGTTAAATAAACAGGGTGACAATATATAGCCTTGATGTACTCCTTTTCCTATTTGGAACCAGTCTGTTGTTCCATATCCAGTTCTAACTTGCTTCCTGACCTGCATATAGGTTTCTCAAGAGGCAGGTCAGGTGGTCTGGTATTCCTATCTCTTTCAGAATTTTCCAGTTTATTGTGATCCACACAGTCAAAGGCTTTGGCATAGTCAATAAAGCAGAAATAGATGTTGTTCGGAAACTCTCTTGCTTTTTTGATGATCCAGCAGATGTTGGCAATTTGACTTCTGTTTCCTGTGCCTTTTCTAAAACCAACTTGAACATCTGGAAATTCACGGTTCACGTATCGCTGAAGCCTGGCTTGGAGAATTTTGAGCATTTCTTAACTAATGTGTGAGATGAGTGCATATTACAAAATGTAATTCCACCTGTTCCTCACCAAAAAATTAAAAAAGCACTTTATAAATCTGACCAGATGCTGGGGCCCACAGATTTGACTCTTTTAAAAAAAAGAAAAGGAGGCAGGAAGGCAAGTCTGTGCTGCAGTACCTTAGAATAAGCACAGATGAAGACTCAGAAATCTTTGGTTTACTCTGTGCTTTCTAATTGGCTGACTTTGGGGAAGTTAACTGACCTCTCTCTGCCTCAATTCCCTCATCTATGAAACAGGGATAATGAACATATCTAATAACATTGTAGTGAGGATTACGTTAATCAAAGCAATGTAAAGTACTTAGAATAAAGCCCAGCACATGTTGAGTACCCAATAAACATTAGCTATTTATTGTTGCTTCTGGTATGAACAACCCTGAGTAGGTCACATAACATCTCAGCTTCAGGTTTTTTCCTTGTAAAACAGGGGATAATAGTAACATCTCCCTTTTGGGTGAGGTTCGAGTGAGAGGAAGTAAGTGAAAGTGCTTTATAAACTGGGGGCTTAATCCAGAACTCAAAGCCTTTAGTGGGTGACTGTTCAGGGAACTCGGATATGAGGAGTGATGAGGTGGGAGGTATGGGGAGTCACGGGGATTGTGGGCAGAGCGAGAATCCAGCACTTAGTTCCAGCGATTGTGGTCATGCAGATGTTTCTAATGAAACCGCAAGTCCAGATTTTTATGTAAGATCTCTAGTTTTTAAATGTTGGCAATTAAGTTGGATTTTTGTAAAGCACTTTGAAAGCCAATCAAAATAAGGATACAGGCTGCCAACTTGTGACCTGTTTTAAACTTTTACAGCTATTACTTAATAAACCCTGGGGGAGAACTATAAAAACAGCTGATGCAATAACTAAGCTGAAAAACCATGAAACAGCTGACATTAATTGGGTTCCATGTATCACGCACATTACAGCATTTGATTCTCCCCACAATCCCAAGAGATAGGCATTAGCATCTCCACTCTACAGATGTGGAAATTGAGGCCCAGCGCTGCCTAAGGTCACACGACTGGTGAGGGGCCAATGGGGTTGAACACCACCTCTCTGTTACTTCAAAACCCAATCTCTATTCACTCTGATGATGTCGCAAGATTGCAACACAGTATCGCCTGAGCTCACAGGCCCCTTGACTGCACTGCAGAAGTAAAATGCCATGACAAAGGGCAGTTAGTGAGCCCAGCATTCAAACTCCTTGCTCTGCTCTGCTCCACAAGGAAGAAACCTACATAAATTCTGTTTTATCAGTCAATCCCTGAACTAGCCCTTGCCCAGAAAAGGGTCCTGGGCATTAGCCTATCTTTTCAGTGAGGCTTCCAGATCAGACAACCTCAAGAGAAAGGAGAGGGAGGACATCAGAGTCTCCAAATCAAAAATGGTCTCAGAACCAGCCCCCAAAGCAATGTACAAAAACACAGCAAGCTCTATTAATACATTTTAACATATGAATGTTTTTGTATATAAAACAGTAGTCCTTAATATAAAAAATGAATATATTTTATGCTAAGAATTACCATACGTTTCTACATTGTTGTGGTTTATTCCAGTGGCTCTCATCACCATCACCCCAATGCTGGGTCCACCTCCTCAAATTGCATCAAAATCTAACATTTGACAGGGGCAGCGGTGAGTTTTAAAACCTCCCCAGGTAATCAACTGAGGATCACTGATCAAGTGTCTACTGAGAGAATTCAGCATGTACATTTCATTCAAGAGCTATTTCTCAAGCACTCACTAGGTGCCAGATATTATAGTAGTGTTGGAAATATAGTGAACAATAGAAAGAAATTGTCTTGACTTTAGTGGGGGGAGGTGGGGAAGAAAGGCAAGCAAGGAAAAGAAATATCATTTTAGGCATAATGATAAATATTATAAAGAAAAATAAAAGACTTCAAGGGATAGAGAGTGATTAAGGAGCAGGTCATTTTATTGAACATCTTGGTTTCTTTAAATTGAGATTTTCTTTTGAGTAGGTAATACATTCATAGGTTTAAAAAAATCAAAATGATAAAAAAAATGATACACCCTGAGAAGACTTGCTCCAACCTCTGACTCTCTCTATTCTATTTTTCTGGCCCAATAGTTCTCAAAATATGATCCCTTGACCGACAACCTGGGAGCTTATTAGGAATGCACACTTTGTTCTCCATCCCAGAGCTACTGAAGCAGAAGCGCTGGGCATGAGATCAGTAATCTATGTTGTAGCAAGCCCTCCAGGTGATGCTAATCATACTGGGCTTCATGAACCACTGCTCTAGTCTAATAAATATACATCTCTCTTCATTTCTGATGTATCCTTCCAGTGTCTCTTTTGTAAGTATCAGTAACAAAAGTATTCATTCTTATTTTCTTCCTTCTTACACAATTACTACTCTGCACCTTAGTTTTTTACTGAACATGTGTTAAAGATCTTTCCATTTAAGCACAAAGTATTCTTTACTTTACTATCCTTTCACAGTGTGGATGTATCTTGGGGTATTTAACCACCTCCCACGTAAAGGTTGTAGGTTATTTCCATCTTTTGCTATTACTATTTGCTATTACCCCACTTAATACCATTGTGCACGTGTCATTTCACATTTATACAAGTCAGAGGATGAATTCCTGGAGGTAGTGTGTAAGATCAAAGGGCAAAGGAATATGGAAATTTCACAGGGGTATTTGCTGCTTACAGACCCACTCCAGTGTTCTTGCCTGGAGAATCCCAGGGACGGGGGAGCCTGGTGGGCTGCCGTCTATGGGATCACACAGAGTCGGACATGACTGAAGTGACTTAGCAGTAGCAGTAGCTGCTCACAGAAGTTTTTGCTTTCTTGTCTGCAATGATGAGACCATTTGTTTCACCACAAACTCACCAAAAACAATGTATTGGATTTTGCCAAGCTATTAGGTAAAAAAATTGTAGCTACTAGACATTTTACTCTTTATTTCTCTTATTTTGAATGAAGTTGACCTTCTTTGTCTATGTTTAAGGGTCAGCCCTATTTATCTGTGAATTTCTCATTCTTGTCTTTTGCCCATATATTTCTATTAGATCTATGTTCTTGTTCTCCTTTATTTCTAGAAGCTTTTTTAATATCGGGGGATTAATCCTTTGTACTCAATATACCAACAAATTTGGAAAAACTCAGCAGTGGCCACAGGACTGGAAAAGGTCAGTTTTCATTCCAATCCCAAAAAAGGGCAATGCTAAAGAATGTTCAAACTACCACAGAATTGCGCTCATTTCATGTGCTAGCAAAGTAATGCTCAAAATCCTTCAAGCTAGGCTTCAGCAGTACATGAATTGCAAACTTCCAGATGTACGAGCTGGATTTTGAAAAGGCAGAGGAACCAGAGATCAAGTTGCCAACATCCCTTGGATCATAGAAAAAGCAAGAGAATTTCAGAAAAAAACATTACTCTGCTTCATTGAGTATGCTAAAAACTTTGACTGTGTGGATTACAACAAATTGTGGAAAATTCTTAAAGAGATGGGAATACCAGACCACCTGACCTGCGTCCTGAGAAACCTGTATGCAAGTCTGTGTGCAAGTCAAGAAGTTAGAACTGGACACGGAACAACAGACTGGTTCCAAACTGGGAAAGGAGTACATACAAGGAGTACATGACAAGGCTGTATATTGTCACCTTGCTTATTTAACTTTTATGCAGAGTACATCATGAGAAATGCTGGGCTGGGTGAATCACAAGCTGGAATTAGGATTTCTGGGAGAAGTATCAACAACTACAGATATGCAGATGATACCACCCTAATGGTAGAAAGCGAAGAGAAACTAAAGAGCCTCTTGATGAAGGTGAAAGAGAAAACTGAAACAGCTGGCTTAAAACTTAACATTAAAAAAACTAAGATTGTGGTATTGGGTCCCATCACTTCATGGCAAACAGATGAGGAAAAAATGGAAACAGTGACAGATTTTATTTTCTTGGGCTCCAAATCTCTGTGGATGGTGACTACAGCCATGAAATTAAAAAATGTTTGTTCCTTGGAAGAAAAGCTATCACAAACCTAGACAGCATATTAAAAAACAGAGACATCACTTTACCAACAAAGGTCTGTCTAGTCAAAGCTATGGTTTTTCCAGTAGTCATGTACGAATGTGAGAGTTGGACCATAAAGAAAGCTGAGCCCTGAAGGATTGATGCTTTCGAACTGTGGTGCTGGAGAAGTCCCTTGGACAGCAAGGCGATCAGACCAGTCAATCCTAAAGGAAATCAGCCCTGATTATTCCTTGGGAGGACTGATCCTGAAGCTCTAATACTTTGGCCACCTGATGCAAAGAGCTGACTCATTGGAAAAGACCGTGGTGCTGGGCAAGACTGAGGGCAGGAGGAGAAGGGGAATGACAGAGGATGAGACAGTTGGATGGCATCAGTGACTCAATGGACATGAGTTTGAGCCAACTCCAGGAGATGGTGAAGGACAGGGAAGCCTGGTTTGCTGCAGTCCATAGGGTCTCAAAGAGTCAGATGCAACTTAGTGACTTAACAACAAGTCCTCTGTGATATGAGTTGCAGATAATTTTTCCAGTTTGTCACTTGCCTTTTGATGTTATGGAGTTTTTTTTTTTTTTTTTAGTTTTGTTTTTAATTTTAATAATTGTTTTCTACCTAAAATTTAGTTCTTGAAAATCTGAATTTGGTAACATTCAAAATCAATTGCAAGGCTCACCAGGACATATCAGAAGCAAGTGGCCAAGTCCTAAGGAAAGCAACTGAGACCAAAAAGTTAGCTTTTTGTCCACAAATATTTATGTAATATCTACTTTGTGTACAAACATTATGTAGTATCTACAAACTTATTATGTTCATTATGTTGATACTGCAAACATTTACATAGTAACCCAAACAACATGGGCATTTTTTTTTTGAGCTGCTTATTTTTCCTACGATTTTTACTACAAAGATATATCACTATATGTAATTATATATATTGAGTTGGCCAAAATGTTCATTCAGGTTTTTCCTTAAGATGTTATATGGAATAATATATTAAATAAATACTTTTCCATGGATGGGGACAGAAATGTAATACATAGTATTTGCATGCATTCTAAGTCAATTCAGTCATGTCTGACTCTATGCGACCCATGAACTATAGCCTGACAGGCTCCTCTGTAGGATTCTCCAGTCAAGAGTACTGGAGTGAGTTGCCATGCCCTCCTCCAGGAGGATCTTCCTGACCCAGGGATAGAACACATCTCTCTTATGTCTCCAGCATTGGCAGGCAGGTTCTTTACCACTAGCGCCACCTGGAAAGCCCACTTAGTACAGTGTATAATTTTTTTATCCCCCCAAAGAACAACTTATTGTGAGAACCAGGCACTGATTTTCAAGTGAAATCCTGGAATGCTTATAGGTTCATAAGCAGGTTGGTACATTTTATGTCTGCAGCTTAGTACTAAGCTCTGAAGGCAGAGACCAGGTCCCATACAGTGCTCCCTAAATACTTGGGAACAATTTACTAGTTGATCAGTCATGGAGAAGGTGGCTTAATGGAGTGCATCATGTCGGTAAGTGTCCACATCTATGCACATGCTCTTCTCTTGGTCTGGCTTCCTTCTATGTACCCCTTCTCTGAAGCTCAGGCCATAGCCAGCTCCCTGGGGTGGGGCCCAAGCTGAGGGCCTTGTCATTCTGGATCTCAGCCCCTGTGCACAGTGGTCCTGGGAGAAACCAGAGGCGGCAGATGAAAAGTAGGTGATTGCTAGCCTATGAAACCTACTATGAGCTCAAGAAAATCTCTCTCTCTCTGTGAAGCTTCTAGAAGGAGACATTAAAAAAGAGAGAGAAAATAGACTAATATTTACACTTTACATATCTGATCTTCAAAACCATTCCACTGAAGTTGGGGTTATCATGAATCCCCACTGGTAGCCTGAGGAAATTGAGTATCAGAAAAGAAAGGGACTTGTTTATGGTCACATAATTAACAAGAAGCTGGTCTAGAATACTGTAAAAGTAATAACTAACAGTTATTGAATGTTTACTACAGGCTTCAAACTGCTAGGCTGTTGTAAGAATGTCCATGTTAGATATGAGATGGTAAAGTCACCATGGCTATGGGAGGAAAGAGAATAGGCTTGAGAGGAGGAAGTTTATTATGCTCATGACCCCAGAAAAGGGTTCCATGCAGCCATAGGGGAAAGTACTAGTGTCAGTCAGGAGATGGAAAGGAGCAAGGGAAAAGTCTAGAGCAGAGTTTTAATTGGAGTGGCTCGGACAGTAAAGAATCTGCCTGCAATGCAGGAGAACTGGGTTCGATCCCTGGGTCAGGAAGATCCCCTGGAGAAGGAAAAGGCAACCGCTCCAGTAGTCTTGCTTGGGAGATCCCATGGACAGAGGAGCCTGGTGGTTATACACAACAGGGTGACTTTCGCTTTTTCAGTGAAGTCAAGGCAGGGCATGGTAAACAATTAGGATAATTCTGGCAGGCTTTGGGCAGTAGGCGTGGTCTCTAGTTGCCTGGTACCTGAATCTGGGATACTTTAGTGCCAGGAAAATATTGGCTTCAAGCTTAAGAGTTAAATAAAAAGGTAGTTAAGGGGGAATAGATTCAGAAAGGCATGCTCATTATCAGAATCAGCCAGCCCTGGGAGGGGCAATCTTTTCCTTGATCTGTAAAAGCCCTAAATGCCAGAGCATTAAGAACATAAAATACAGTTAATGTAATTGGCCCTGTGATGAATGGATGCCAAATAGACAAATACGTAACCTAAGGAGACACAGTTGGAACACAAGTGTTCTTCATATATAATGCTATTTCATGCTCACAGTTGCCCTCCAAACAAGGAACTATTATCAGTTCCACTAGTTACTGATGGGCTCCTGGGCAGTTAAGTGACTCCCCAATGTTATTCAGTTGGTAGGGTGTTGGAGCAGCATTGACACCTAGGTCTGGGTCACCCGTGGACCCACTGTGTGCCCACTTGTCCTCCTAAACCAAGCACTGGGGCTCAGAAGGGAGTGGGAGGGAAGGTGGCCACAATCACCTCCCCTTCCTCCCTCCCCATCTCCTGGCTGCTCCATGTGGATAGAAAACTCTTCTCTACAAAAGCCTGGTTCTCTCGTTTCTCCTGTGACTAGGAAGGTAAGAAGTGCTGGGTTTTAAATCCTGGCTCTGCTACTGACTAGCTCAATATCCATCAGAAAATCAGTCTATTTAGGTATAAGTGTTCTCATTTGTGAAACAATGATGACAGTATTTCCTCATGGGGTTGTTGTACAGATTAGATGAAATCAGGTATGCCAAGGATGCAGCACAGAAGTGCTGCATAAATGGGCTTTCAGGACTTCCCTCATGGTTCAGTTGGCTAAGTTTCAGCTCTCCCAGTGCAGGGTCCAGGTTCAATCTCTGGTCACAGAACTAGCTCTCAACTAAGACCCAGCACAGCCAAATAAATAAATAATTTTTTTTTTTTAAAGAGGACTTTCTTTTGGTGTGTTGGTTGAAACCAAGACCTTCATCCACACTGGGAGAGAGTATTTCTCTTAGGATGCAGGTGTCTCCTGTCTTAACCCAAGAAAGTTACTCTGAATCAGCCAATGATGAAGAGGAGGTGTCCTCTCCTTGGGTGAAAGGGATGACCTATAGGCAGAGAGAAAGCCTCACCCTGATTTACTGGACCTGGCCGATTGTTTCAGAGTCTGTTAAAATATGGCTGTCCTCGCCTTCTGTTGAGTCCAGGCCAGACTGCAGGAGAAACTGGCAGTGCTTTACACATTTGTGGAGATAACGGGCCTTAGAAAAGAAATCTAGAACCCCAAACACTTTGCATTCCTCTGGTATGTACATCTATTTACATACGTTTCCTAGGTCTGTCCAGATTTTGAAAGACAGAAACTTCTTTCTCTGTCATGTTTACATTTCTTTTTACTCCATACACCTGAATTGAATAACCTGTTAAAAATTGTTGGTGCTCTCTGACACCCCAAGGAGAAGATGCTGCCTGTTCAGTGAAGTTGTTCTTAGATTAATATAAGGATGTGAGCCTGGCTGGGAGGGAAAGAGAGGGAAGGTGCTGTGGGAAGATCAGAACTATGTTTTGGGCAGCATTTATCACTCCACCAGAGCGAATCCTTCCACGTATACAGTTCCTGGGTTGTTTCACTGCAAGATACCAATATCAGACAAAATAGACTTGAAGGCAAAAAAATATTGATAGTGATAAAGAGGGTCCCTACATAGTGATAAAATGATGAAATCATAAGGAAAACTTGTATGAAACTTAACCACACAGCCTTAAAATATACACATTACAAATCAAATGGACAAGAAGAAAAAGGCAAATCTGCATCAGTAGATTTTAACATCCATCAGTAACTGTTGGGTCAAACAGACATGAAAATGGATACAGATGAAGATTTGAACTAATGTATTCTCAAGTTTGATTTAAGTATGTGTGTATATATATATATATATACACACATATATACATACATGTATATATACATACATATATAACACTGCACTTATCATTTATAGAATATGCATTCTTTATAGGCACATGTTGGACATTTATAAAAATCAGTCATTGGGTCATAAAGCAAATCTCTACAAACACAAAGGATTACTTTCATAGATCCTCCTTCTCTGTTCACAGTAGGGTTATTAGAAAACAATAACAAGCTTTTTCAACAAATGGTGCCAGAAAACTTGGATATTCATATGCAGAAAAATTAATTTATACCCTTAACTCACACAAAAATTCATTCAAAGGGGACCATCGACCAAAATTTGAGTTAAAACTATAAAACTTTTAGAAAAAACATAGGAGAAAATTTTCTTGACTTTGGATTAGGCAAAGAGTTCTTAGATGTGACACTAAAGAAAAAAATTGATAAAAATCTATAAAAGAAAATATTGATAAATTTGACAATAAAAAAGTTAGGGGAATTCCCCAGTGGTCCAAGGTGTTAGGACTCTAGGCTTTCACTGCCAAGGGCCCAGATTCAGTCCCTGGTGGGGGAACCAAGATCCCAAAAGCCACACAGCACAGCCAGAAAAGAAAAAAGAGTAAAATACATAATAAAAGTCTTTTTTTTTTTTTCTAATGTACTTTAGGACTTCCCTGGTGGCACAGTGGTTAAGAATCAACCTGCCAATGCAGGGAACAAGGGTTTGATCCCTGGTCCATGGGCTTTCTTCGTGGCTCAGACGGTAAAGAATATATCTGCAATGCAGAAGACCCAGGTTCCATCCCTGGGTTGGAAAGATCCCCTGGAGAAAGGAATGGCTACCCACTCCAGCATTTTTGCCAGGAGAATTCCATGACAGAGTAGCCTGGTGGGCTGCAGTCCATGGGATCACAAAGAGTCAGATACAACTGAGTGACTAACAAATTTGATTAAAAAAAAAAACGAACAGGAAGATTCCACATGCTGCACAGCAACTAAGCCCGCTTACCACAACTCCTGAGCCTGTGCGCTACGAATACTGAGCCCTTGTGCCTAGAGCCTGTGCTCCACAGCGAGAGAAGCCACCGCAATGAGAAGCCTGTGCATGACAACGGAGAGTAGTCCTGCAGCTAGAGAAAGCCCATGGAAACAACAAAGACCCAGCACAGCCAAAAATAAAAATAAATAAAATTATTTTAAAAATTGGTACCTTGAAAGCCACTACTAAGAAAATGAAAAGATAAACCACAAACTGGGAGGAAATATTTGTAAGTCATAATTCTGATAGAGGGCTTGTGTTGAGAATATAGAGAACTTTTGCAACTCAATAAGGGAAACAACCCAATTTTTTAGATAGACAAAAGATTCAAATAGACATTTCACCAAAGGACATGTATGAATAGCTAATAAGCACATTAAAATATGCTTAACATCACTAGTCATTAGGAAAATGCAAATTAAAACCACAAGGAGATGGCACTTCACACCCACTAGGATGACAATAATCAAAAAAACAGACAGTAATAACTGTGGGAAGGAATGTGCAGAAATTGGAATCCTCATAGTTTGCTGACAGGAATGTAAAATAATGTATTCACTTTAGAAAATAGCTTGGCAGTCTCTTAAGAAGTTTATATTTAAATTTATGTTTAACAACCTAGTAATTTGACTTATAGACATCGACTGAAAATAAATGAAAACATGTGTCCACCAAAGCACTTGTACAGGAAAGTTCATAGCAACATTATTCATAAAAGTCAAAAAGTGGAAACAATACAAATGTCCATTAACTGATGAGTGGGAAAAAAATAAAACATGCCCTATCCGTACAATGTATATAATACATCATCAGTAAGAAGAATGAACCATTTATACATGCTACAGAACTTCAGAAATATTATGCTAAGTGAAAAAAGTCAAGTAAAAAAAGATCACATATTTTATGGTTCCATTTATATAATATATCCACAAAAGGTAAATCTATGGATATGGGAAGTGTTATGGTGTTGTGCCTGGGGGTTGAGGACTGACTAAAAATGGGCATGAGGGGTCTTTGGGGGATTATGGAAATCTTCTAAAATTGAATTGTGGTGATGATTACACACTCAGTAAATTTACTAAAAAACATCAAATTGCATCCTTTAAATGGGTAAATGATATGGCATGTAAATTATACCTGAATAGAGCTTTAAAAAAAAAAAAGACAGAAAGATAAATAGGAAAACTTATGCTTGGGAGATTAAAAAACATACTTGCAAAAGCAAAACAAATGGAAAATCCTTTTATTAAGTGAGGAATAAAAGAGAAAGGGAACTTTCTTAATCTTAAAATGATTATCTACCAAAAAACTATAACAATAGCAATATTAATGATACAATTTTGAAAACATTTCTCTCTATGATCAGGAATAAGACATGGATGCCCCCAAATCATGATTTTTCATTCAACTTTGTACTGGAGGTCTTAACCATGGTAGTAAATGGAAAAAAAGTATAAAATGTTTAAGGATTGAAACAGATGAAGCAAAGCTATCATTATTTGCTGATCATGTGCTTGTCTGTGTGGAATACCTCAAAGAGAATTTGGTAGTCAACAAGATACAAAATCCAGGAACAAAAATCAGTTGTATTTCTAGCCACCAGAAACAAGTAGAAAATGCAATAAAACAGGATATTACTTACAATATCATCAACAAATATAAAGTATGTAGGAACATCTTTTTAACACATGGAGAAAAATGATAAAACTATTGAACTGTGAAATAAAATTAATATGTTATGTCAAGACAAGAAACATTTAAATGTAAAACATTCCTCTCTGCCCTTTGACTTCGTCTCTCCCCTCACTGTTCATCGTGCATCTGCGTTATGCATTGACCAAACCTCCTCCATCAGCGGGAATACTGCTCAGCCACAAAGAGCAACCTTTTCCCCAGCATCAACAGTACAACTTAAAAGAAAACATTCCTTCTGGAGCTTGTAAGAGGTCACATGACCCACTACGATGCCGCTTAGATCTGGATTATGTAAACTGTCAATAATATGTCATTTTGGGCTTCCCTGGTGGTCCAGTGGTTAAGATTCTGCACTTCCACTGCAGTGGGCACACCCCAGTTGGGGAAGTAAGACCCCACATTCTGCACAGAATGGCCAAAAAAAAAAAACAAAACCCTGTAGCCTGTCAGGCTCCTCTGACTGAGATACTGGATTGTGTTGCCATGCCCTCCTCCAGGGAATCTTCCCAATCCAGGGATCGAACCCAGGTCTCTGCATTGCAGGAGGATTCTTTACTATTTGAGCCACCAGGGAAGCCCTACATATATTGTTTGCTACACAGTCCTCTGTCTCAAAAACTTACATAACTGTTCCTTGAGTTCTAATGCATGGAACAGTTCTCAGAGCTTTCTGAGATGCTCTTCCCAGGTTATAATCCTCAAATTTGCTTGAATAAAATTTCCCATTTCTTTTTTAGATTGATTGATTAAGTTTTTGATGACAGAAACAAGTTCTAAATAAATGGAATGATATACTATGTTCATGAATTGGAAGATTCAAAATCATAAACATATCAGATCTGTCAAATTGAGAATTTCCATGTAATTATAATAAAAAATCACAATTTTTTTCCTGGAAATTGATGAATTTTTTTTCCCTAAATTGTTTTTGTGCCTCTGTTGAAAACTATTACATTCCTGAAAAGGAAGAAAAAGAGACTTTCCTGGCAAAGTATCAAGAATTATCATAAATTTATAGTAATTAAGACAGAGTGGCATTAATTTTATTGCAGAGCAGTAAAATTTATTTTATTTCAGTGAAATGATAGATTTTTCAACATGTGGTACTGAGACAATCAGCTAATCTTAAGTAAAACATGATAGTCTTTTTGTTTGAGATGACCATATGATTTTTATTCTTCAATTTGTTATGTGGTGTATCACACTGATTGATTTGTGCATATTGGAAAATCCTTGCATCCATGGGATGAACCCCACTTGATCTTGGTGTATGATCTTTTTAATCTATTCCTGGATTCCATTTGCTAGTATTTTGTTGGGGATTTCTGCACCTATGTTCATCAATGACATTGGTCTGTAATTTTTTTGTGTGTGTGGTATCTATGTCTGGTTTTGGTATCAGGGTGAAGATGGCCTCATAGAATCAGTTTGAAAGTTTCCCTTCCTCTGCAATTTTTTGGAACAGTTTCAGAAGGAAAAGTGTTAGCTCTTCTCTAAAAGTTTGATAGAATTCCATCAGGTCCCAGACTTTTCTTTGTTGGAAGTTTTTTAAACATAGTGTCAATTTCAGTGCTTGTAATTGGTCTGTTCATATTTTCTGTTTCTTCCTGGTTCAGTCTTGGGAGACTGTACTTTTCTAAGAATTTGTCCATTTCTTCCAGATTGTCCTTTTTATTGGCATCCAGTTTCTCATAGTAGTCTCCTATGATCCTCTGTATTTCTGTGGCGTCAACTATAACTTCTTTCTCATTTCTAATTTTATTGATCTGAGTCTTCTTCCTTTTTCTCTTGATGAGTCTGGCTAAAGGTTTATAAGTTTTGTTTCTTTCCAAAGAACCAGCTTTTAGTTTCATTGATCTTTGCAATTGTTTTCTTTGTCTCTGTTTCATTTATTTCTGCTCTGATCTTTACGATGTCTTCCCTTCTACTAACTTTACATTTGGTTTGTTCTTTCTCTAGTTGTTTTAGGTGTAAGGTTAAGTTGTTTATTTGAGATTTTTTTGGATCTTGTGGTAAGATTGTATTGCTGTAAACTTCCCTCTTAGAATGGCTTTTGCTGCATCTCATAGGTTTGGGCTGTTGTGCTTTCATTTTCATTTTTCTCTAGGTATTTTTTAATTTCCTCTTTGATTTCTTCAGTGATCCATTGGTTATTTAGTAGCATATTGTGTAGCTGCCACTAGCTGTGTTTTTTATAGTTTTTTCATGTAGTTTATTAAAACATGATAGACTCTTAAATCAGTCTTTAACCAGATTGGCTAGACCTATATGAGTAAAGTACACAGTTCTTAAAAATTTAGATGACAGAGTAATTTTATTCAAGGATATGTATGTTTTTAAAACAAGAGAGTCAAATAATAAAGAAAAAGACTGATACATTCAATTATGTTAATAGTTATGTTTTTTATCTAAAAATATAGATAAGTCATAAATAGGGAAATACATAGAAATGATAAAGAGTTAATATTCAGGTTATATAAAGAAGATCTATAAATCAATAAGAAACAATAAACAACCCAATTAAAAATGGACAAAAGAACAGAAATTTCACTGAAAAGGAAACACAGATGGCTCACAAACACATTAAAAAGTTTCATTTCAGTAATGAGGATGCAAATATGTACCATAATGTAGTACTATTTCACACCTCCCAGAGTGGCAAGAGTTAAAAATTAATCAATACCAAACGTTGGTGTGCATGTGGAACAAAGGAACTTTCATAGACTGTGAATGAATGTATCAACTGGTAAAAGTAATTTGGAAACAGGTGGCATTACCTAGTAAAGGTGAACATCTGCATAACCTATGACCTAATAATTCCATTGCTCTGTATGTAACCTAGAGAGAATCTTCCCTACTTGCGGTTGTAGTTAAGAATGTTTACATCAGCATTGTTCATAAAAGGCAAAACTTAGGCCAAACACAAATGTCCATCTACAATATGTAAGTAAAAAATATTCCATTCATACCATGGAATATTATGTAACAGAAAAAATAAATTATAGCTACACTCAATAATATTGAATCTGTACAGCATGATGTTAAGTGAAAAAAATTCAATGGCATACATCTACACAAATTCAAAAGTAGGTAAAACTAAATAATAAATTCAAATCTATGCATCGCAGGCAGATTCTTTACCACCTGAGCCACCAAGGAAGCCCATAAAGAAAAGGAGTGGAATGATAAAACACAAAGTTTGGGGAGTGGTTTCTTTGGGAAGAAAATAAAATAAAAATTCCTCCTTAAATAGTCAACATGAGAGATGGTTAGGACTTATGTTCTTAATTATGGCATCATTAGATTTTACTGATCATAGTTTGATGAGGAAGCCCAACAGCTAGAGCAAATTTACCCCTTCTTAAGAATTTGGATGTAATTCAAATTACTCAGGAACTAAGTAGCTGAGCCAACTTGCTGACCCCAACAGGAGCCAACCCCAACCTTGACTTCTTGCTTTGATCTAATGATTTAAGATTCTAAACGCCATTGCTCATATTGTCTTTGAATGCCACATTCATCTCAATCAATGCACTAAGGAGTTCTAGACTTAATGAGAAAAGATGAGGTTTAATTGTAACTCAGTTCAAAGCCACTTCTGACCTTGGGTAAATCCCTTTCCTTTGCTGTCATTTCTCCCCTCCTCTGTAAAACATTGCTTGTTCTAGATCAGAGTTACTTGACTCTTTTGAATACATACGCTCTTCGGAGGAACAGAAAAGTTTCACATCCCTGGAGATAATGATATGGACCTTCCAGGGGGACATTCTCTCTCCCACAACATTTTGGGATTTTCTCGGCCAGTGGGGTTAGGTAGAAACAGCTCCACCAGCCAAGACGTTTTTGTTGAGCTTTACTCTGTGGTTCATAGAGTAAAAGAAAAGCGGATTTGTGTTTGTTTGTCAAAAGTGAAATTATTGAGTATGGGTTTTAAAGCAAAACCTCCTTCAGAGGTTGTGCCATACCCCTCAAGGGACTATGCTGTACCTCTCCCTCCCCGAGCGGAGAACCACTTGATCGGATGACCAGTGTGTGGTTGTGCCCATCTCTGGTGTCTGGTCTGGGTATCTGAGAAGGCCCAGGAGGTGAGGTTTGTGAACTGCTTCCCTGAGCTTCTCATTTCTGCTCCTGAGAAGGCTTATCTCTGGCCTGGAGATTCTCAGTGATCGCTGAAGACCCCTCTCTGGCCAGGCTTTCACTGAAGGAGGCCCTGGCCAGCTGTCTGTGCCATTTTCTCTCATACGACTAGTCCCCTACAGTACAAATATGAAATCCAAACACAGGCATGTGTGATGATGCAGAGAGACCGGTTTATAGTGGGCTTTCTGGACAGCCAGTTCTCAGCAGGATTTTCTTTAGTGTTGTCCAAATGAGAATTTTCAGTGGTCACCACCGTCCCTAGACCTAGGGGTGGGTGGGCAGTGTGAGAGAGGGTCTGGAAAAGATTGCTGATGGCTATAACCCAGTGCCCTCCTCCCTTTACTCTATCAGTTGAATCCCTTCTGCAATGTGCCCTCCAAGACATTTCCTAGTTTTTGTTGGCTTTTCTCTGGGAACAAGGAATTTACTACCTGCAGATGTAGCCTATTCCATCCATAAACATTTATGATTGTCAGGTTCCAAAATTGCTGTGGAATATTGAAATAGATATGTGGTAGGAAGGAGGGAAGGTTCAAGAGCTTTTGAATAAATCTCTTTTAAGCTTAAGCTTTCTTCCTTTGGATCGCTATACCTTGCAACCATTTATTGAGCAGTTACTACATGCCAAGCCTCTGTGTTAATTATTATTCATGTAAGATTCCATTGAAACATCCCGAAACCCTATGAGCTATATGTATAATTAATGTCCTCATTTCACAGATGAGGAAATAGAGATTCAGAGCAGTGAAGCAACACGCCTAAGAAGTCACGTGGCGAGTTAAAAGTGGGGCTGAGTTTACATTCAGGTGTGTCTGACACCAAAGCCATGCTCCTCACCACTGTGCTTGCCTGTCTTACAGCCTCACTGTAGTCTCATAAAGCCAGGAGTCATCTTTAAGTTGAAAACGCTGAGGCTCAGAAAGGTCAAATGCCTTCCCTGAGAGCATTCCTCAGTATTGGAATAAGAACCTAAATCTTTGCCCTTCCTCTGACTTTTTCACCCTCTACCCAGAGCCTCCATGCACTGGCCCATTCTCACCTCGACTTTCATCAGAAATTAAAGCTGAATCCATTCCTTGTTTAATTTCTTAATCTGACTTGCTAACATCTGTGGTCCCAACTGCCCTAAATCAGTCTTTCCCCAGTCACTGACCACTGTGACTCTGAAGACAGCTGTCCTCTCTCCCTCCATTCTGCTTCCCCCATTCATCAACTGCTGACCTCAGCCCCTTCCCAGAGGAAATGAGCGTCTGGCCACCAGAGGCAGTGGGCACCAAGAGCCTGGACACAGGTTGCATAGGAATCAGTAGGCTGGGGTGGGGTGGGGGAGGAGTCGTTCCAGAAAAGGGTCCACACAGCTACTGCCATGCAGGTTAGGAGATGGAGCGAAGTCTGGATCATAAAGGAGACAGACTGCAAAATAACGGCTAACAGCAGAAAAACTCTTTAGGGAGGGCTGAATCGTAGGGAGAGGAAGACCCCAGTTCTGTTCTTGACCTGGTGCCTAGTTTCCAGGTGGCCTTGCCCAGGTTCCTTTCTCTTTTTGGGCCTCAGAGAATGTTCCATAATGTCCAGGGCTCCCTGTGGGCTTTCAGCCTGGGTGTTGAATGTGAGTTCCTTAAATTGGTGGCTTTGTGGGCCCAAACAAGCGAGAAGCAGTGGTCCGAGAAGGAGTAAGAAATCACCTGGCCCAGACAGTGGCCTGCAGTCTTTTCTGAGCCCGCTGTGGATGTGGCCCCAGGCCTGCTGCCATAAGGGGAGGAGTAGACATCAGAGAAAGAAGAGCGATGAGGAAAGTTGAGCCGCTGATCCTAAGTTCTGGAGCCAGCCTTACAGGGGATAAGATGTTAGACATTTTATACAAGAGAAGAAAGCCAAGAGTTGAATGACTAAGATGATATACTACTTTGCTGTGTCTGTTCAGTCCACTTTTATTTACTTAAACTATTTAAAAACATGTTATTTATTTAGTTTCACCGGGTCATATTTGCAGCATGTGGAAGCTAGTTCCCTGACCAGGATCAAACCTGGATGCCCAGTGCTGGCAGCAAAGAGTCCTAGCCACTGGACCACCAGGGAAGTTCCCAGTCCACTTTTCTAACTCTTACTACTACTGCTACTACTAAGTCGCATCAGTCGTGTCCGACTCTGTGCGACCCCATAGACAGCAGCCGGCCAGGCTCCTCCATCCCTGGGATTCTCCAGGCAAGAACACTGGAGTGGGTTGCCATTTCCTTCTCCAATGCATGGCAGTGAAAAGTGAAAGTCAAATCGCTCAGTCGTGTCCGACTCTTAGCGACCCCACGGACTGCAGCCTACCAGGCTCCTCTGTCCATGGGATTTTCCAGGCAAGAGTACTGGAGTGGGTTGCCATTGCCTTCTTGGTTCTAACTCTTACCACATGCATCTACAGGGTTACCATGAGAGCAGCAATTTTAAACAATGAGACCCTGCCCCTACTAACCACAGATGATTGGTCCAAATCAGGCCAATTAGAACCTTTCCTGGCAACTTTAAACTTGGAGTTAAAGGGAGCTACTGGTAGCCATGTTTCCTCCAGCTGGACCAGAAAAGTAGTGGGAATGCTGCGTTTTCTCCATTAAAGAAAGAATAATGCAGCCCAGATGTCACCACCAAAGTGTAAGCTCTGTGAGGGCAGAGGTTGTTGACTATTTCTGTGTATTGCTATATCCCTAGAATATGCCTGGCACATAGTAATAATGATAATAATAAGAATGTGTATATAGTGCTTATTATGATCAGACAACTGTCCTATCTACATCACACATGTAATTTATTTAATCCATGTAACAATCCTGTAAGATAGAACATTATTATCACCATATTTCATGTGGGAAAACTGAGATATAGGGTAACTTGCCTAAAGTCACACAGATTATTGGTCTAAGAACCAAGATTCAAACTCAAGTTATCTGGTTTCAAAGTATGTGCTCCTCATCACCATCTGACACCAAGTCTCAGTAAACTTGTGATGAATGGAGAATGAATGAATGGATCAGGCAGGCAGAAAGGAGAGCAGGTAAGGAAGAGCATTCTGTAACAATCGAGCACCTAGCTCAGAGGATCTGTGCAGCTCCATGCTATTCTTGCCTTGGGCTCTGTGGAAAACCTCACCATCCAGTCTTGTAAACAGGACTGGTTTCATGGGCATCAGAAGGGCCCCATGTGTGGGTTAATGCTCTGCTGTCACCACCTCTAAATTCTTATTAATTTTATCTTTGAACCTGTTTTATAAGCAAAAGTCTGACAGGACAATGAAGCATGCGCATGAGCCGAGAAGATGCATGTGGTATAAACGTCCTCCACTGTCCTTGGTGTCTGCACCACGCACAGTGTATGTGAAGCCCCATGAGCTCAGAATTCCTGTAAACTGGAGATGCTTGGGAATTCAGCAAGACGCAAAGCAAGTACAAGGAGAGCATGTTATGTCTGCAACTGAGTAAGTAGGAGAGCTGAGAAAACACTATTTCCTTAAACCGGAATTTGCTATGAACACAGAAAGGAGACAGTGGCATTCAAAGAAACACCAACGACCAAGGAACCTTACATAAATTTCCTTTTTAAAAATTTATTAATTTTTAATTGGAAGATAATTGCTTTACACTATTGTCTTGGTTTCTACCATATATCAACATGAATCATCCACAGGTATATGTAAGTCCCCTTCTTCTTGAATATTGTAATAATAATAATATTGATAATAATAATATTATCATTATTATCCATCTCTCCCACCCCATCCCACCACTTAGGTTATCACAGAGCTTCAGGTTTGAGTTCCCTATGTCGTATGACAAATTTCCACTGGCTATCTAACTTACATATAGTAATGCATATGTTTCAACGCTACTCTCTCAGTTTGTCCCACCCTCTCCTTCCCCTCATGTGCTCAGCAGTCTGTTTTCTACGTCTGCATCTCCACTGCTGCCCTGCAGGTAGGTTCATCAATACCATCTTTCTCGGTTCCATGTCTATGGGTTAATATACAGTATTAGTCTTTCTCACTACTTCACTCTGTATAATAGGCTCTAGGTTCATCCACCTCAGTAGAACTGAGTCAAATGTGTTCCTTTTAACGCCCAAGTAATATTCCACTGTGTATATGTACCACAACTTCTTTATTCATTCATCTGTTGACGGACACCTAGGTGGCTTCCATGTCCTGGCTATTGTAAATAGTGCTACAGTAGGGTACATGTGTCTTTTTCAGTTATGGTTTTCGCAGGATATATGCCCAATAGTGGGACTGCTGGGTCACATGGCATTTTTATTCCTAGTTTTTTTTTTAAGGAATTTGCATACTGTTCTCTAGTTACATATTCTTTCTTACTGTTAGCCAACTATCTATACTGAAAATGATACAGAAGAAAAAGAAAAGACAGGACTACCCATAGTTTTTTTTTATTTTTTTAAAGGAATCTTCCTGTGCTGTTGGTGGGATGTAAACTGGTAACAGCCACTATAGAGAACAGAACAAAGGTGACATTATTTTTATTTTTTTATATTTATTTTTAGTTTATTTGCTTATTTGGCTGTTCCGGGTCTTAGTTGCAGCATGTGGAATCTAGTTCCCTGGTAAGGGATTGAACCCAGGCCACCTGTATTGGGAGTTCAGAGTCTTAGCCACTGGACTGCCAGGGAAGTGCCCATAGTTCCTTTTCTTTTTTTTCCTCTTTTTTTTAAAAAAAATAATTTTATTTATTTATTGTCTAGGCTGGGTCTTTGTTGCTGCTCGGGCTTTTCTCTAGTTGTGATGCGTAAACTTCTCATTGCAGTGGCTTCTTGTGTTGCAGGGCACGGGCTCTAGAGAGTGGGGGCTTCAGCAGCTGTGGCTCCCAGGCTCTAGCGCACAGGCTCAACAGTTGTGGCACACGGGCGTAGTTCATCTGAGGCATGCGGGATCCTCTCATGTCGGGGTTCAAACTCGCGTCTCCTGCATTGGCAGGTGGACTCTCCACCCCCACAGCCCCTTACTTCCTTCCTCACGCACCAGTGAGCCAAAGGGAGAGCATGTACTTATTGGATGTACATGTGTCAAGAAGTGAAATACAGTTGAATTCGTTTTGTCCAGTGTTTCCACTGTTCCGGTTAAGAACAAAATACATATACATGCAAGAGTTACTACACACAGACTGTGTAATTTTGGTGATTCTGCATACTAGTTAAAAGTTCTTATATTTTGAAACTGGCATTGCAAATATCTTTAAGCATGAATGGGAAAATTCATGTTAGTAATTTAAGATTTTTATTTTTACTTACTTAAGACATTAAATAGCAAATTAAAAAACACTACAAGAGACTGTAGAGAAAAGAAAAAAGCTTCATGTTTTAGTACTTTTAATGTACTTTTTCCCTGCTTTTTGAACAAAAAGCCTCACATGGTCATTTTGCTTTGGGCCCCACAAATTATCAAGTCAGCTTTGCTTATAAATTTTTTTTTTTTTTTTTTTTACTGAAACTGTCTTGATTTAATTTCCTGTTATTTGCTGACAAGAGCCTTTGATTTGGAAACTTAATCTGAACTTGCTGGGGATTTAACTTTATACTTTGCTCCAATTATTATATTCAAGTGGGTGGAAGTGTGATGCAATGTAAAGAACACAGGCTTTAGGTGTAGCAAAGAACACAAGCTCTTTTCTAGATTTAGAAAAGGGGCTCAGAGAGGCTTACCAATTTGGGCAGCTTCCAAGGGAAGATTTGAGTCTTGAATCCAGCTCCTCATGACACTAGAAAGTTTGGTAGAACGTTTGGTGATTCCATAAATATTCTGTAATTGCTCTGTTCAATATGGTAGCCACTAGCCACATGGGGCTATTGAGCCCTTAGAATATGGCTGCTGCTGCTGCTACTGCTAAGTCACGTCAGTCGTGTCCGACTCTGTGCGACCCCATAGACGGCAGCCCACCATGCTCCCCCGTCCCTGGGATTCTCCAGGCAAGAATACTGGAGTTGGTTGCCATTTCCTTCTCCAATGCTTGAAAGTGGAAAGTGAAAGTGAAGTAGCTCAGCCGTGCCGACTCTTAGCGACCCCACGGACCGCAGCCTATCAGGCTCCTCCATCCATGCGATTTTCCAGGCAAGAGTACTGGAGTGGGGTGCCATTGCCTTCTCTGTAGAATATGACTAGTGTAACTGAATTCGTTTTTTTTCCTGTGTATAGCAGGACATGTATTCTTATTATCATAACAAAGTGATTATTATTATTCTTATATTCTTATTCTTATTATTATTATTATCATTACAAAGTGATTAGTGTTGTTTCCAGTGAAGAAGTCTCTACTGAAGTAAGTTTAAGTGTGTGTTCTTGAACAAATCTAGTCCTATATTTATGTGGGTGCAGCCAGAAGTCCATTTATTCAATTCAATGGCTCAAGGGATGACAGCACTGGTTTGACACCAGCTGTCCTTGTCAAAGTCCACATACACCAGGTGACCAGAAATTCTTTTCAGGGATGGTGATAGTTAATTTTATGTGTCAACTTGACTAGATCAGAGGATGCCCAGATATCTGGCTAAGCATTATTCCTGAGTATGTATAGGAGAGTGTTTCTGGCTTAGATTAACATTTGGATCAGCATACAGAGGAAAGTAGATTGCCCTCCCCAGTGTGGGTGGGCACCCTTCAATCTGTTGAGGGCTAGGGTAGAACAAAAGGGCAAAGGAAAGAAATTTGCCCATTTTTTCTGCCTTATTTCTTGAGCGGAACATCTCATCACATCTTAGAGTACTGAATTTTAAACTTTATGTTCCATTAATTTCATTTTAAGTAATGCTATTGCGTTGGACTGAACAGATCCAGAACTTGTGCCCTTCCCCTTGCCCTTGTCCCCAACAAGTCCTGCAGCACTTGATCCGATCCAGTGATGCCTTTGGAGGGGCTGAGTTGCTCACTGGCTCCCTCTGGCATGAGCCCTCTGGTGTGAGCTCATTGGCAGAGCCTGACATACAGTAGATGCTCAAGAAACAGCAGCTGGTCTTGTGGGTGCTTAGGGCCAACTTCTGAAGATGAAGAATCTAGACAGGGGGCTGGACAGGGAAGAAGGAAGGTCACAGGAGTCACTTTACCCCATTCTCTGAGGCAAACACAGGGAAGGACCAGCCTCAGCAGAGGTCGGACAGCCCCTCAGTGACTAAGGCTCACAGGAATCCACGCCCAGCCGGGTTACTTGTCCACAGAAAACCTTCCGGGAAGGGCCCAGTCTACAGAGAGCTGGGAGACGCGTCAGGGAGGAGATGAAGGCGCCTCTGGTATGTCTCTGAAAAGCAGCCAACAAACCCAGAGCTGTCATCACCATAAACCCAGCTGGGAGCTCAGACAGCTCAACCTAAACTCACTTTGATACACACTGGAAGGAGTGAGGCCCCAGGCCTGCCAGCCACTCAGCCAACTGTGTTGAGATCTCCCTTTTGGGAGCAGCTCTTGTATCCCCAACCTGGGCCCCTCTTTGGAACAAGCTCTTCTCATGCCTTCCCCTTGATCAACATTCCCTACCCTGGGTTAACTCCTGGCTTATTCAGGTCTCTGACTAAATGACCCCTCCTCTGAGAAGCTTTCCTACACACACCTTCCTTGGCTGAGTCAGCCCCTCTGCTGGCCCTGGAGAATCATTAATAATTAGCAAATAAATGGACCCTGCAGCTCTCTACCATGATACATCCTGCACAGAGTTGCCGTGATGAGAACCAGCCTGACTACAAACTCATTCATGCAGGGTGCGACAGCTGCCCTTGTGACCCGGGGCTCTTTTTTTGACAACATTGTTTATCTTCTCTGTCCACAGCATCTTAATTAGTGTGGCTAAAATCTCCTAGGAAGCCTCTCCCGTGCTTCCTGCTGCCCATCAGTTTCGGCTGCTCTGGAGGCAACTCCTTGCCCCTTGGGGCTTTCCCAGACCCCTGTCTAACTTTGAGGATGATCCTTCAAAGTATTTTCAAATAGCATGATAACAGAGACTTAATTTTATTCACACAGATTTTTACTTCCTTGTCCAAGCCACCTAAAAGGGACTGGAGGGATTTCCCTGGTGGCCTAGTGGTTAGGATTCCAGGCTTTCATTGCCATAGCCCAGGTTCAATCCCTGGTCAGGGAACTGAAATCCTGCAAGTCATGTGTCGTGGCAAAAAAAAAAAAAGGAATTGCAGTTAATCCCCAGTGGTGATTGTGAAAGGGCCTGAATTAGTGGGAAGAAAAGGAGGGCGATGTACATCTGGGGTGATTAGGAAAGGCTTCAGGGAAGATGAGGCATTTGACCTGTGACTTTGGAGACAGAGAAAGACATTCCAGGCAGAGGAAATAGCATGGGCACAGATGTGGAGGCCTGAGAGAAGATGCAGGGCTCCAGCAACCCAAAGTTGTGTGGTGCTATAGAGCCCAAGGTATAATGTTGAGCAGGAGGAGGTGGTGTGCTGGAGAGGTGAGCACATACGAGCCCCTGAGGACCTCAGAACCAGAGACTTCTTCCTGGAGGTTTCAGTGTTCCAATGTGTTTTCCCCAAACACCAGACTCATGGAACTCCCAGCTCTAGAGAGGGCTGGGTTTCTGTACACCCATGTGGAGACTTCCTCTAACATATGCTAGTTTTATAAAGGCTCTGCTAAAACTAATAGTAAATTCCTGTGAGTGTCTGCAGGGCATCCAGGCAATGCTCTAAGCATACATCTAAGCAGGCATCACCGAATTTGACCTGAATTCGATCACAACCCTATAAACTATGTAGTGTTTTATTATTCCTATTTTATAAAGAGGTAAAGAAATTTTATAGGGAGGTTAAGGTCACACAGCTAGTAAGTGGTAGAGCTAAGATATGAACTTGAGTAGTCTGATTTTGAGCTTCCTGGAGTAAAGAACTAGCTTAACTTTATTTCATCCAAATTATAGTTTTTGCACATCTAGTAGCATTGTAAGGCAATTGATTCTGTGGACAATGGGGAGCTTTTAAAGGGTTCTTATCCAGGAGCCTTTCTATTTGATTTGTAAATGTCCTTAGTATGCTCGTTATCAGTCACTTATACTTTAGTGTGAATTAGTCTTTTACTGCGTGCTAAGTTGCTTCAGTTGTATCTGACTCTTTGCAACGCTATGGACTGTAGCCCGCCAGGCTCCCCTGTATATGGGATTTCCCAGGCAAGAATACTGGAGTGGGTTGCCATTTCCTCCTCGAGGGGATTTTCCCCACTCAGAGATCAAATCCAAGTCTCTTACATCTCCTGCATTGACAGACAGATTCTTTATCAGTAGTGCCACCTGAGAAGTCCTTTCCTACAGCACCTCAATATTCTTACAAGCTCCCTGAGAGCAAGTATTATATCAACTCATTGCTATGTCTCCAGTACCCAGGAGGGATGACATGAGAAGGTGCTATAAGAATATTTGCTTGGGTCTTCCCTGGCGGCCCAGTGGATAAAAATGTACCTGCCAACGCAGGAGAAATGGGTTCAATCCCTGATCTGAGAAGATTTCACGTGCTGAGGGCAGCTAAGCACATGTGCCACAACTTCTGAGCCTGCGCACCCTAGCGTCTGTGCTCTGCAACAGCAGAAGCCACCACAATGGGAGACCCTCTCACTGCAATGAAAAGTAGCCCCCATTCTCCACAACTAGAGAAAGCCTGTGCAAAAGCAACAAAGACCCAGCGCAGCCAAAAATAAAAAATATGTGTGTAAATTAATCAGCTAAAAAAGAATATTTGCTTGAATGAGTTGTACCTTCCCCTGTTGAAGACAGTGGAAGCAATGGAAAGGAAGGCCTGGAGCCTGGGAGGTGGTTGTGTCAGAGCATGAGGGATAGGAGATGGGAATAGTTGTGGGGGCACCATGGGAATCTAGAGTCTTAGAGCCAAAACAGAAAGCAAGACTCACCTACTTCATGGCTAAAGGCCAGGGCTGCACATCGACCAACCTAGACAGCATTTTTAAAAGTAGAGACATTACTTTGCCAACAAAGGTCCATCTAGTCAAAGCCATGGTTTTTCCAGTAGTCATGTATGGATATGAGAGTTGGACTATAAAAGAAAGCTAAGTGCTGACGAATTGATGCTTCAAAGACTCTTGAGAATCCCTTGGACAGCAAGGAGATCAAACCAGTCCATCCTAAAGGAAATCAGACCTGAATATTCATTGAAAGGACTAATGGTCACCTGATGCAAAGAACTGACTCATTGGAAAAGACCCTGATGCTGGGAAAGATTGAAGGCAGGAGAAAGGGACGACAGAGGATGAGGTGGTTGGATGGCATCACCGACTCGATGGACATGAGTTTGCGTAAGCTCTGGGAGTTGGTGATGAACAGGGAAGCCTGGAGTGCTACAGTCCATGGGGTCGCAAAGAGTTGTACATGACTGAGCGACTGAATTGAACTGAACCGCACATTGATCGAAATGCAAATCCAAATGTCTACTCAGAATGTTTTCTCTTCTAGGCAGCAACAAAATCACCTGGCCAGTTGGAAAATGAGGCATTTGTTGGAGCTGAACGTGTTACCAGTAGATTCTTGGTTTTAAGACCAGGAGTTGGAGGGAAAAAAACAGTCTCAGACCTGTATCCATACCCATACTCCTAAAGTTACTGAAAAAGAGCAATATATTTGGAAAGAAAAGAAAGTGAAAGTTGCTCAGTCATGTCTGACTTTGTGGCCCCATGGGCTGTGGCCTGCCAGGCTCCTCTGTCCATGGAATTCTTCAGGCCAGAATATTGGAGTGAGTAGCCATTCCCTTCTCCAGGGCATCTTCCCAAGCCAGGAATAGAACCCAGGTCTCCCTCATTGCAGGCAGATTCTTTACTGACTGAGCTACCAGGGAAGAGACTTGGAAGGTTGGCTTATGGCACCAAGGGATCCTTGGAAAGCACCTAGGCTGTTTCTCTCATTCTGTGGAGGACAAGACTGAGGCCCAGAGAGGGCAAGGTCACAGAGCAGGTTGAGACTGGAGCCTGAGGGTCCCCTCCCTGTTGGGGGCTCTGCCCAGGGCTTCAGGGCCTGCACCACTGTGCCCTCCCCCAAGACCTCTGGCAGTTCCTTGGGCCTGTCACCTTTTTCAGGGGAGGCAAACTTGTGCACACACCACCCACCACAGACCCACAGACCCGAGCTCCCTGCTGTCACCTGACTGCCCCTAATGAGATTACAGACTCCTAGTGAAATAGAGCGTTAATTCCCTCTGGCTTTAAAGGGCAGGCCAGGCCACAAGAAATAACAACAACAACAACAAAAAACAATAAATAAACAACCCCCCTCAAAACAAACAAACAAAAACCACCTTTATCTATAATGCTGAATACAGATGATAATCCTAAGAGCCCTCTCCCTGCCAGGCACTTTACAGCTCACCCCTGTTTTCATGAACGTGCTCCGAGTGGAATGTTACACCAGCCCTAAGGAAGTACACGGTGATTATTATGTCCGTTTTGCTGGGGAAACAGAGGCCCTGTGTGATTAAATGGCTGTTCACATGGCTAGCAAGTGGCAGAGCTGGGACTTGAATGTAGATCCCCTGGACACTGTCATCTCTAAAAAATAATAAGCCCCGAGATCCTCCAGGGTTTCCAGCTTCAGGCTTAAAGTGCCCTGAAGGGCAATGGGTAGCAAAGCCTAAGTTTGAACTCAGGTCCCCTGGACTCAAATCCTCCATTCCTGGGCTTCCCTGGTGGTTCAGTGGCTAAGACTCCGCCTGCCAATGCAGGGGACATAGGTTTGATCCCTAGTCCAGGAAGATCCCACATGCCGCAGGGCAACTAAGCCTATACACCGCAACTACTGAAGTCTACGCTCTAGAGACTGTGCTGCAAAACAAGAAAAGCCATTACAATGGGAAGCCTGTACACCGCAAATAGAAAGTAGCCTCCACTTGCAGCGACTAGAGAAAGCCCATGCACAGCAATGCAGACCCAGTGCAAACCCCCCAAGTTAATTACTTTAAAAAAATTTACAAAAAATCCTACATTCCCTACAATACTGGGAAGCACCAGTGAACCCATCTACCTGTTCATGTGGTAGAAACCAAACCAATGAATTCCACTCTGCTACTTGCTGGCTCTAGGCCTGTGGCCAAGGGGCTCTGGCTCCCTAGAGTCTCAGTCTCCCTTTCAGTAAAATGAAGGTTGGAACCCTAGGGCTGTTGGGATGATTCCCGATGGTTCACACAGATAACACAACTTGAACAGGCCTGCCACCCAGCACGCCTCCTTTTGCCCCACCTCTCTTTGCTCCATCTGTAAAATGATGCTTACAGTACTTACTTCTTGAGATTGGTGTTAGAATTAAATGTGGTAGTACAAGTAAAGGGCAGCCGGAACAGCACGTGGCATACAGTGAATGCTTAAGGTTGGTGACTGTTAGCTCTGCTGCTGCTGCTGTTGCTAAGTTGCTTCAGTCGTGTCCGACTCTGTGTGACCCCGTAGACGGCAGCCCATCAGGCTCCACCGTCCGTGCGATTCTCCAGGCAAGAACACTGGAGTGGGTTGCCATTTTCTTCTCCAATGCATGGAAGTGAAAAGTGAAAGGGAAGTCGCTCAGTTGTGTCTGACTCTTAGCGACCCCATGGACTGTAGCCCACCAGGTTCCTCCATCCATGGGATTTTCCAGGCAAGAGTACTGGAGTGGGGTGTCATTGCCTTCTCTGGTTAGCTCTGCTAGGTAGCTATTATTATTAGTTTATTGTTGCTTTTTACTGCTACTTATTGTCTTGCCTTCAGTTCTTTCTGGAATGAAGCGGAGGTAAAAATCAAACCAACCAAACATTCCTCTGGTTTCTCCCACCAGCTCCCGGTCCTCTCCCCTCTTTAAGAGGAGCGCTTGGCTTTGAGGTCTGAACCCCCAACCACGTGGCCTGCTCTAATTTCCCAGGCTCTAATCTGCTCCTAGCTCCTAATGATGCAGCTGGTAATAGGATTGTGGCTTCCCTCTGGGGCAGCCACGCAGGCCATGGCTGTGGGGCTGGTGACTGGCGCTTAGCAACCCCAACCACCTGCCTGCTGAGGAGCCAGAGCCAGGACCCTGTGACCGGGCTGGCCTCCCGTGCATGGAATGGTGCTGTGCCCCGGGCCAGCAGGCTGGGCTCGCCATGGTGCTGGGTGCCATCCTGGCACGTGGGAGGGATGTGTGCAAGCGGAATGGACTGCTCATCCTGTCTGTGCTCTCTGTCACCGTGGGCTGCCTCCTTGGCTTCTTCCTGAGGACCCAGCGCCTCTCACCCCAGGTCAGCCACGTGGGGCATCGTGGGTCCCCATCTCAGAGGGCTGGGTGGGCCTGAGGGATCTGGGGGTCACGTCCCCACTCCATGGCTCCCGGGTGACATGACAGTGGGTGAGTCACTTTTCTTCTCAGGGCCCAGTTTTCTCATCTGTAAAGTGGAGTGTGATATGCATTGCAGGACAAGCGTGTGAGAGGAAGTGGCTACACACTGGCATCTCCAGGTGAATGAGAGGCAAGGGTGCCTTGTGAGAGTGCCCACAGGCTAAGAGCTGTGGGGGAGGCAAGAACAGAGTCTGTTGTTCAGTCACCAAGTTGTGTCTGACTCTTTGTGACCCCGTGGACTGCAGCACGCCAGGCTTCCCTGTCCCTCACCATCTCCTGGAGTTTGCCCAAGTTCATGTCCGCTGAATCGGTCCATGCGGAATGGAGTCTCTGAGTGTGTGAAGCAGAGAACACCTCCTAAAGCAGTTCATGGGCATTCTAGGCAGAGTGGTGAGACAGAGGGGCGTGGAAGATTTATGAGCGGGGAGCGGAGCAAACTATTCACAGCAGCTGGAATGGACACTGTGAGGCTGGGGCTGGAGCACAAAGGCCATCAGGCTTCTGGATCCCATCATCCAGCGTCAACATGGAGCAACCTCGAGGAGCTCTGAGCAGGGCAGTGACATGGTCAGCCCTGAGCTAGGAGACATCCCCTTGGGGTAGTGGTAGAACTGGCAGGGGGCAATGAGGGGATAAGAGTGGGGATGGACGGAGCAGATATGAGAACTGCTTCCCAAAGAAGAAGCTCCAGGATGTGGTTGCTGATTGAATGTGGGGCTGGGGGGCAGGAAGATAAGGTAGGCCCTCAGGGCTCTGGCCTGTGTAACAGCAAGGGTGATGACGACTTGCTTGAGGAAGGGCCCTTTTCTCAGTTAGCACCCAGCTCCTGTGGAAGAGGGGGGGACTCTCATGGTGCTGAAGGAAAAACCATCATGATGCTGTTAAAATGGTATGGAGGACTTTATTCAGCACTATTGTGGTAGGTGTCAAGACCATGGCAGTAGGGGAGAATGCTCAGGCGCAACTCCAAATACAACAACGGCAGCTGGGGATTTACAGCTGACGAGCACAGCACAGAACAGATAATTATTAAGAAGAGACATCAAGGGTAGGGTAAGGGGATTCTTGCTAAACCCACTAACAAGATGCTTGCTGAAGGCAGAGTTGGGGGCTTCTCACTAAATTGACTTAGCAGGATTTTTGCTACAAATAGGTGAAGCAGGATGAAGAAAAGGCCCAAGGATGAGGCTCCATTGAAAAGAGGACTCAGAATAACCTGTCTAAGGTTTGGTCAAGGAGAGAGTTTTTGTCAATGGGTTTCTGGAAGATTCCCTAACTCATAGAATTCCTCTCTCTGCAGTTCAGTGATATCTAATATGATCTCTACAACTGGGGCTCAAGGCATCAGATTTCATCATCCAGGAGAAGGAAAACACCCCTCTCTGGGAATCGAGCCCACTATTATGACAGTGACACTGTTAAACTGCTATCAGTTATTTAGGGAGAAGCATGGACTCTGGAGGCAGAGGAACTCTGAACTTGGACTCTACTATTAATGGCTGTGTGGCTGTAGGCTAAATCCCATCTCCTTTTTGAAACTCAGTTTCCTTATCTGCAAAATGGAGGGGGTGGGACTATATGTCTGCTAGAATTGCTGGGGGAGAAGGCAATGGCACCCCACTCCAGGACTCTTGCCTGGAAAATCCCATGGACGGAGGAGCCTGGTGGGCTGCCGTCTATGGTGTCGCACAGAGTCGGACATGACTGAAGCGACTTAGCAGCAGCAGAATTGCTGGGAGGGGTAAACAGGGAGTCATCAGTGAGCAGATGCAGTGGGTGCTTAGTGAGCATTACTTCACTCCTCCTTCCCTTACTTATGAGTCCAGGTCCTACCAAGAACCACCTCATATATCCCGAATCTGATAGAAATTCTTCCAGACCTGCTCACATCTAAAATTACACTCTCCTCCCACACTCACCCCAGGCTCATCCCTCCACTGGAGCCCAGCCACTGGCAGTCTTGCTTCAGAATCATTTGTAAAGAATCTATTTCTCCCATCAAACTTTGACTTGTTGACTATCACATGGGCTTTCTTGATCCAAAATGCGAGCCTAGCTAAGAGTCACAGAGAGAACACTCAACTAATTGCTGAATTAAACTGGCAATGGCACAATCCGCAAGCCACTTTAATTTTCTTCAGCAACTAAAATATATCTCTTGCAGGAAGATTATTTTGTGAAAACAAATTGGAATGCCTATTATTAAAAGCCAGACTCAGCTGGGGCCTCCTTTGCCAAAGCTGCCTTCCCCATCTGTTTGGAAATGCAAACGTGTTCCGGTCTGGATTAACCTGCCAGATAAACTGAAGGAAGGATGTGGAGTCTTAGAACAATTATTTTGCAGGAATTGGCTTTCTCAGCATCTTACTTTGAAATCCAGGAATTGTTTGTTTGATCTCTGCCTGTGACTCAGAAACCAAACCCTTCTTATTTTGTAAGCTTATGCAACAAGGCAAAAATCATAAACAATACGCAAAAGGATAGAATGTCCTATTTGTGAAAAGAACTTACAAAATCACAAGATTTATCTTTGGAAATGGGTATCTTGTTTAAAAATATAGATCATTTTGAGAGTTCCAGTTAAACCATGGTGAATTTGTAATTGTACCCATTTTTCTTTCCTTTCTGGGATACCACTAAAACTGTAGCAATGGGACTGTTTAAAGATATAAGCTCCCAAAAACAAAGATAATACAAAAGGAGACACTGAAAAAAGAAGTTGAGGAATTATAATACATTAGATGAGAAGTGGATGGAGCTGAATGCTCTCATTTAGTAGAGCACAGAAAGCTGAACTCTTGTGTCTGTAGAAGCAGATACCACTTGAGCTTGTCTTGGAAAACTCCAGAAGGGCTCAGGACTTGAAAACACAGGGTGCTGCAAGAGGCAAGGGTCAGGCATGCTGCTGAGATCGGGGATGCTGGCTAGGATTTTGTAACGGAGCAGTTAAACCCCTAGGTCCCTTCCAGTTCATGTAATCAGGGGATTCCTCATCTATTGTCTTCATCCCCCTGCTTGACACAAGGAATCAGAGAAGCTTGACTAAGAGATGTTAGGCCCACCTGTAAGTGTTGGGAGAGGGGAGGTGATGAGGCGCATGCTTCAAGAGAATTAGTGAACGAACATCTGCATCTCGAGCATGGGCTCCACCTATGACTGCTGTCAGCTGGGCTTAGGCACAGCCACACCTCCACCTAGCCAGAAGTAGAAAGGGACTTCTCAGTGAAGCCTCAGAGGAAAGACCTCCAAATTCTGCTATGAAGGAGAATCCTCCCCCTAGTGAAAACACCATATCCTCACCCATCAGTCTTCCTTGAGGAGCCTTCAGTTGACAAGTTCCACTCATTCATACAGAAGTTTAGTGCTTCACACTTACACATAAGCAGAAGGTGAACTCAAACCTGCTAATGTGGAAGATAGCGAGACCAAGCAAGTAGCACTGAGGGTCTCTAATAAAGCATGGGCAATGCTGGGAGTAGAAGAACATTTTCTAATCTTTTCTTAAGTTCTTCAGGTATATGAGAGAAGATCTAGTGACTATAAAACAGAACAGCATGCAAAAGGAAGGAATAATTCAATAATAAGAAAGAGATTTTGGAAATTAAAAGTAGATGAGCCACAATAAAAATGTCAATAGCTGAGATAAAGCTGCAGAAATCTCCCAGAAAGTAAAACAAAAAGAGATGAAAATAGAAAAAGAATATATAAGAAAATGAGAATGTCCAACATTCAACTTACTAATAAAAGTTTTAAAGAGAGCTAACAGAAAAAAGTGGAGAGAAAAATTTCACAAAGAAAACAAGACTATTTCTCAGAAGTGAAAGGTATAAGCACAGTACTATGAATTTTTTTAAAAAGAAGAGAAGCTCATCCCATGGTCTATTACCATGAAAATTACCAAAAAAGCTAGAGATAAATAAACGATCCTCAAATGGTTCTGAGAGAATGAAACAGGTCTAATGTAAAGAATGGGATTCTTAGGTAGAGTTAGTAGTAAAGAACTCGCCTGCCAATGCAGTGGGCATAAGAGACATGGGTTCGATCCCTGGATCGGGAAGATCTCAAGGAGGAGGGCATGGCAACCCACTCCACTATTCTTGCCTGGAGAATCCCATGGACAGAGGAGCCTGGTGAGCTACAGTTCATAGGGTCACACAAAGTCAGACACGACTGAAGCAACTTAGCACACACACACCTATGGTGTAAAGAATAGGAAGTAAGAATGGCTTCAAACATCTTAAGTGATGCTGGAATCTAGAAGACAAAAAGGAAATGCCTTTGAAATTTGGCGGGGAAATTCTTTCAAGCCAGGAATCTTATATAAAGTCAATCTATTATCAGAGGTAAGGGTACAATAGAGGCATTTTTACTATGTAAGGGGCTTCCCAGGTGGCGCTAGTGGTAAAGAACCCACCTGCCAATGCAGGAGACATAGGAGACGTGCGTTTGATCCCTGGGTTGGGAAAATCCCCTAGAGAAGGAAATGGCAACCCACTCCTATTCTTGCCTGGGAAGCCCCATGGATAGAGGAGCCTGGCAGGCTACAGTCCATGGGGTCACAAAGAGATGGACATGACTTAGCAACTAAACGACTATGTAAGACTCAGAAGCTTCTCTCCCATTTGCCCTTACTGAGGAATCTACCAAAGGAGATGCTCCAGCAAAACAAGGAGGCAAACCAAGAAGACAAGGGATCCAGGAAAGAAGGGGTCCTAGACAGGACAAAGTCCCAAAGAAGAGACCCGTGACAACCACTGCCCTAGACAGCAGTCTACGCAGCCTGGAAAAAGACGATGGAGAGCTTTTGGACTGAGATCCCAGGAGCCTAAAAAGGGACCCACGTGTTTGAGGATATAGGAAATACTATTGTTAGGCATTTTAAAAGAGATGTTAAAGCATTTTGAAGAAACTAATGAATGGTTCACAGAAAACAAGGTAAATGAAAAATCAGTCAGTTATTAATTTTAGGAAATAAATGAAGATTGTACAAAAAGGAGCCATGGTTGGTTCAACGTGAGCAATATGTTGTGATCAAAAATTTTAAATCTTGGCAATTAGTTTAACCAAAAAATGATATAATGGTGAAATGATAGGAGGAAAAAGGGAGTAGGAACTAAGCCCTCATCTGTCATGGCAGGGAAGTTAATAGATGTCAAAAAGATATATCTGGAAATAGCATTATAACCATATTGTTTACAAATAACAATACTAAAGGAGAAACGGCTAGAGCAGTTGAGGATGGTCACTCCTGGGCAGTTGGGGTTGAGGATAAAGGTGCACGAGGAACAGCTGTTTTTCATCATCATGCAGTGTGTTTCTTCAGTTGTGATCCAACTGACTGTAGACTGCCAGGCTCCTCTGTCCATGGGGATTCTCCAGGTAAGAGTACTGGAGTGAGTAGCTGTGCCCTCCTCTGGAGGGTCTTCCAGACCTGGAGATCAAACCTGAGTATCTTACGTCTCATTATAGTGCTATCTAAAGTAAAGAATATATCAGAGATGGGAATACCAAACTACTCTACCTCCTGAGAAACCTGTGTGCAGGTCAAGCAGCAACAGAACCGGACATGGAACAACAGACTGGCTCAAAATTGGGAAAGGAGTACATCAAGTCTGTATATTGTCACCCTGCTTATTTAACTTACATGCAGAGTACATTGTGTGAATGCTGGGCTGGATGAAGCACAAGCTGGAATCCAGACTGCAGGGAGAAATATCAATAACCTCAGATATGCAGATTACACCACCCGAATGGCAGAAAGTGAAGAGGAACTAAAGAGCCTCTTGATGAAGGCGAAAGAGAAGAGTGAAAAAGCTGCCTTAAAACTCAACATTCAAAAAACAAAGATCATGGCACATGGTCCCATCACTTCATTGCAAATAGATGGGAAAACAATGGAAAGAGTGACAGACTTTATCTCCCTGGACTCTAAAATCACTGCAGATGGCGACTGTAGCCATGAAATTAAAAGATGCTTGCTGCTTGGAAGAAAAGCTATGACCAGCCTAGACAGCTTGTTAAAAAGCAAAGACTTTAGTTTGCCAACAAAAGTTCATCTAGTCAAAGCTATGGTTTTTCAAGTAGTCATGTATGGATGTGCGAGTTAGCTATGGTTTTTCAAGTAGTCATGTATGGATGTGCGAGTTGGACCATGAAGAAGGCTGAGCACCAAATAACTGATGCTTTTGAACTGTGGTGTTAGACAGTTCCCTAGACTTACTTGGGCTGCAAGGAGATCCAGTCCATCCTAAAGGAGATCAGTCCTGGGTGTTCATTGGAAGGACTGATGTTGAAGCTGAAACTCCAATACTTTGGCCACCTGATGTGAAGAACTGACTCATTAGAAAAGACCCTGATGCTGGGAAAGATTGAAGGCAGGAGGAGAGGCGGGTAACAGAAGACGAGATGGTTGGGTGGCATCACTGACACAATGGACTTGAGTTTGAGCAAGCTCAGGGAGATGGAGAAGGACAGAGAAGCCTGGCATGCTGCAGTCCATGGTGCTGCAAAGATTTGGACATGATTGAGCAACTGAACAACAATATGCATGGATTAAAATTAATTTAAAAGACAAAGTCTTTTGTTTTTGGGTCTTTTTTGATTTTGGGTGTTTTGGAAATGGTAGTGGAAGGGGACTGGGAGGCCCTATTTCTGTCCTGCACTGTTGCTAACTCACTCTGTGGGCAAATCACCTCCCTCTCCTGGCTCAGCTTCCTCATCTATAAAATGAGTCAGTGGCTGGACTAGAAGATCTTTAAAACCCCTTCTCAGCACCAACATTCTGTAATTTGGGGCTTTTCAAAGTATCAGACCAGTAACCAAAGCTATGTTTGGCTTTGGGTTTACAAAAAAATATTTATAAGTACAAAACTTTAAGTCATATGGTGTTTGTTTGAAAGTCTTGTACTGGCCTCACCCACAAGCTTACCCTCTGAGGAAAGTGGACTCAAACTAGCATTGCCAGAAATAACAAAATTGAATTAAATTAAATTTAAAAAGAACACATCCAGTTAAATTCGAATTTCAGATAAACAACGAATAAAGGAATTCCCTGGTGGTCCAGTGGTTAAGACTCTGTGTTTCTAGTGCTGGGGGCACGGGTTTGATCCCTGGTTGGGGAAATAAGAACCCACAAGCTGTGTGGCTGGGGCCAAACAAACAAAAAAAGCAAAAAATCACCTACAAATAATTTTTGGTATAAGTAAAGAACAAATATTTGTTGTTTATCTGAAACTCAAACTTAACTGGCCCTCAGGGCACCTTCCTCTTCAGTTATCATGTTCCAGTTATGTGACCAGTTACTCTGGAGACAGCAGATTGGGCAAGGACCTGGTGCTCTAATCCAAGGGCCCCCAGATAGGGGGAAACCAGCAGGTTATGAGGAAGCTGGTTCTAAGAACTGTGCCCAGGAAGGGCTCTTTAATACAGAGAGTGGGGTCTCACCAACCAATCCGATTCTCTTTCTTTCAGCATTTTAAATGTGAGCCCTCCTTCAAAGGGCTGGTAAGCATTCATGAAAGTGTGGGGTGAGGGGACCCAGGACAGAAGGGAAACTGACTCAAGAATGCTGTGGTCTGTTTATGAGTCAGTGTTCTCATAAAGTAGACCAACAACTTCTCTGGTGCAGAAACTGTGCCTCATTCACTCTTGAGTGCCCAGTATGAAGTCTGGCACAGTATGGGCTGAATGAATGTGTGAACAGTATGCAACCCTGCCCCCTTGGCACATATCATCATTTCAAACAGATTAGTAGCAAGGCTAGGAGTGTACAGAGTTGGGGGAGAGAGATGATTTAATGTGATTACTAACCCTTTTCTCATTCAGGCTCTCTGCCAAGTGCTCTATGTGCATCCTCTCATTTAAGCCTCCTAGTGGCCCTGTGAAATGGTTATGACCCTCATGTTACAGATGAGAAAAACTCAGAGAGGTTGAGTAACTTGCTTGAGGCCACAAAGCTACTTACAGGGGGTCAAGATTCGAACCCAAGTCTGTTTGGCTCCAGAGCCCGTGTTTTCTCCATGGACTCTGCTGTCCATGTGTTAAGACGGGAGAATATGGGTGAAATGGTGCTCTGAAGATTGTAAAATAACTGTGAAGTCCATATCGTCTGCTCTAACCCCAGCTCCCACTGTGTTTTCAGGAAATTAGTTACTTCCAGTTCCCGGGAGAGCTCCTGATGAGGATGCTCAAGATGCTGATCCTCCCACTGGTCGTCTCCAGGTGAGGGGCGGGTGTTCCGCTGGGACGGCCGGGTGGGGTTTCCGGGAGAGGCTTCCATGCAGATTCCGTCTGGGCCCTGCTCCTGCGGCGGGTGTCTGGACTGCAGGCTCTGGATGTCGTGGTTGTCGGATGCTTATGGGAAGTAGGTTGTGGCACGGGCTGCTGGAGTCTGGTGCCATTCAGTGGCACCCGTTGTTTCAATCCCTTTCAGTGGACACTTTATTGACCTGAGCAAGTGATTTGGAGTCCTAGAAATTGACCTGACTCCAGGGTAGCTCAGGGTCAGCGAGTTCAGGCCCTGTTCCCAAGGAGAGGCTCTAGGTGGTGAATGCAGCGAGGCGTGGGGGAAAGGTGACCTTGGAGATGATCACAAGATGATATCCTGGCTCAGCTGTGTGCTGTACTGGCTGTGGAAACTCGGGCAGGTTGTCAGACTCCTCTGAGCCTCAGTTTCCTCATCTGTAAAATAAGAATAAAAACACCTACTCCAAAAGGTTGCTGTGAGGACCATTGGAGGCTGTCTATTTGCTAAACATTCAAGCACTGAGCACAGGCTTGGAGGGCAGACAGGTGGGAGATGAAGCTGGAGGATGGGTTCTTGATCATGAAAGACCTTGAATGCCAAGTTAAAGCATTCAGTCTTTACCCATTAGGGTGAGGGCCAGTGCAAATCCTTGGAGGTCACCTGGTCTCTAACACAGATGTGCTGGTGAGTTTGACCAAGGCCCTGGTCCTCTCTAGGTCTCGGAATTTTCAGCTGTATAATGAGTTGGTGGCTCCAGATGGTGTCCAAGAGCCCTTTAGTCTGAGACCATGGGTTTAGAAGCCTCACCTCCTCGGACTTGTGTGCAGGGAGGGAAGTGGACAAGCCTCTGAATCCTGGATTCAGGTGGCTCCAGGATGTAGGGGGCTCTGTCCCCCTGGGCAGGGTCATTAGCCTTCTCAGCCTCCCTATTGCTGAGGAGGGAGCCAGCTCCTCCTCCTTGCCCCTCTAGGGTGGCGGAGATAATGGTCCCCCATTATCTAAAGGCCAGCTAATGGTGTTTTCTGCTGCCTGTAGGAGGCCTTGCCAAGCTCAGCTCAGCTTCCTGCAGGCAGCATTTGGGTCTCTCAGGAAACCTTCAAGGCTCTGCTAAAAGGCCACTCCCCTCCAGAAGCCTTCCCTGACTCCTCAACCCTCTTCAGTGGCTGCCTCCTCTTCATGTGTCTTTTGAGTCATTCGCTGAGTCAGGGAATCTGTCAAGGTCACCGGTAGCCTCCCTAATGCTACATCCAAAGGACACTCTGAGTTCTTGCTCTGCATGACCTGTTCACATTTCACACACTTGATACAATGGTTGGTCACTCCTTCCCTCTCAAAACACTCCTCCCTATGACTTTACTCCCTCTAGCTTTGGCTGCTCTCTGCCTTTTTGTCCCAGTTTCATCCCCCTCTAATCAACCTCTGAATGTTGCAGTTTCTCAGGCCTTTTCTCATCTGTCCTCATGGCTTTAACATACCACCTATAAGTCCAGCTTATAGATCTCCCTCCCCGACCTCGCTTCTGAGAATTACTCAAACTACCTACCTGACACTGTGTGTGTGTGTGTGTGTGTGTGTGTGTGTGCACTCAGTCATGTCCGACTCTTTGAGACCCCATGAACTGTAGCCCACCAGGTTTCTCTGTCCGTGGAATTTCCCAGGCAAGAATACTGAAGCAGGTTGCCGTTTCCCGCTCCAGGGAATCTTCCTGACCCAGGGATCAAACCCACGTCTCCTGCATTTCCTGTATTGACAAGCAGATTCTTTACCACTGCGCCACCTGGGACATTGCCACTTGATATTTCATGAGGATTTCAATTTAGCGTAATCAACATGAGATTTTACCCTGTAAACCCATCCCTTTTCCTGTTTTCTGTTTGTCAGTAAGCAGCAACTCCACCTACCCAGTTATTTAAGCCTCTATATTTATTTTCTTCCCCACCCCAGCTCATCCATCAGCGACTCCAGCTGATTCTTCCCCACAACTAGAACCCATCATCATCCCCACCACAGGTGCAGACTCCACTGTGACATCACTGGTCTCCAGGCTTGGGTTTTTGTTCCCCTCCCATCTGTTCTCCACCTGGTGTCCAGAACGGTCTCATGGAAAGCCCATCCGGCCATGCCATTCATTCACCTAAAACCCTTCAATGGCTCCCATGGCATTTAGTATAAACTTCAGATCCTTAACCTAACTAGGAGGCCCTTCAGGGTCCTCCCAGCCTGTGCTCCACCTCGTCTCGTGCCTCACTCACTCCAGCATCCTGGCCTCTTAGTTCTGTAAGCAAACCAAACCCTCCGCGTCTCAGGGTCTCCACACATCTCAGGGCCTCCCTTCTGCCTGGAGCCTGCTTCCCCAGCACTTTCCATGTCTTCCCCTTCCTCTTCCTTTAGATCTCGACTTCCATGTCCCCGCCTTAGAAAGGCCCTCCCCACCCATCCTCCTTCACTACCACCTTCACTCTCCCCCATCATGCTCTCTTCCTTCTCTTGCTTAGCACTTACTATGTATTATTATTCATATGTATTTCATTGTTAACTTGTTTGTCTTCCACTGGACTGTACTTTCTGTGAAGGCAGAGGCAATATTCTGTTGAGGTTCCACCCAGGAACTTGTCAAATGCCTGGTGCGCTATAAGTGCTTATTAATACTTGCTGAGTGGATTAATGAGTTCAACAATTGCGCTTTCTGGCATGTGGCCCTGTACTGAGTGCTGTAGATGCAGAGATGAATGAGGTTCTGTTCACTAGGAGCTCACAGGCTGTGAGGGGGACCAATGAGGAAATAGACAATTACACGACAGCCAAATAAACATGCTGCCGGAGGAACACAGGACTCTGTTTTTTTGTTTCCTTTTCCCCAGTTGTATAGTAGTATTAAGGCACCCCACTCCAGTACTCTTGCCTGGAAAATCCCGTGGACGGAGGAGCCTGGAAGGCTGCAGTCCATGGGGTCGCTGAGGGTCGAACATGACTGAGCGACTTCACTTTCACTTTTCACTTTCATGCATTGGAGAAGGACATGGCAACCCACTCCAATGTTCTTGCCTGGAGAACCCCAGGGACGGGGGAGCCTGGTGGGCTGCCGTCTATGGGGTCGCACAGAGTCGGACACGACTGAAGCGACTTAGCAATAGCAATAGCATCACCCTTTGCTGTTGACCTTACTCACTGCCGGGGTGTGGCCTCTTACTCATAACAGAAACACTTCAAATGAAGTGGCCCTTGCATGGGCCCTGGAGTCAGGCAGATCTGCCTGGGTTCACATCCTGGCTCTGCCATTTCCTAGCTGTGTGACTTTGGGCAAGTTATTTAACTTAAAAAAAAAAATCCTGAAGTCAGAGTCAAAGTCCTGGGTCCTAGCCCAGCTTCTGCCACAAATCACCATGTGATCTTGAGGCAGGCAGGTTTACCTGGGCCTCAGTTTACCCAGGCTACCTAGTGATTTCAGGCCCATCCAGCTCTCTGAGTCCTGGCTCTCAAAGGCTCTCACGCCACCAGACTCAAGCGCTTGCTCTTGGCTGAAAGTGGAATGTGGTATTAACTTGAGAAAAGCCAGTGCGTGCTTATGTTTCATGTGTTTATATTGTACAGTTTGGGCTGGTGCAGAGCAACCATGACACTGAAAAATGAAAGTGCTTTAAAACTTTCCTATTAAGAGAGAATTAAGCTTTCTTGGGAGAAAATGACACAGTTCTGAGCCCCTAACTGCTCCATCCCTGAGCCTGTCTTCCTTTAGCTTCAACTGGTCTGTAATCCATCTGTCCATCCATCACCCACGGTTCCCTGAGCTCTTGATCTCAGCCAGCCCAGGGCCAGGCATTTCTGTCCTCAAGGAGCAGCCACCCCACTTTGGGGATTGTCACTCAGGACAGAGCAAAATCACCAAAGTTGCCTTGAAAATTTAACTGTCAGGCCTCATCCCCGGCTTGCTGAACCAGAACTGCCAAAGGGCCCAAAAAGGTTTGTTTTGAAAGTTCCACAAGTGTTCTAATGGTTTGAAAAGAAACCCTGATGACTTGGGATCAGAACTTCTGGCTGAATAGCTAAAGAGCCTGGCTTGAGGGCTGTTCTTCAGTTCCCGGGCCTCCAAGCTGTACCCCCAGGAGACAGAGGCTTCCTGACGTGTAAATTGCTCCAGGGCAGTGTAAGGATACACATCAAGGCACATTTGCTTCAATTCCAGTAATCTGCAAGTTGGAGTCCCAAAGCCTGGCACCCTTTCCCCTCTTCCTGGAGAATCTGCCTCCCTTCCCTACACCAAGCCCCTGGCCTCAGGCTGGTCCCCTTGTTAGATTCCAAGCATGCCACATACCACCTCTGCTCAGGCTGCTCCCCTCCCACCAATGCCCTCTTCACCTCTTAATTAAGTCCCCCTCTATGTACACAAGGGCATGGATCACTAGGGGTCACCTTGGAGTGTATCCACCTGTTTTCTGTCTGCATACCTCCCTTCTCTCTACCCCTTCAAGACCAGCCAGACATCCTAGGCTCCTTGTCTTTAAAAGTCATCTCCACTCACGCCCTGTTCCTGGAGTGGGGTTGGGTGGAGGTGTGCCCAGCTTCTGGTCCTAGTGGCTCATCAAGGAATTTCTTCTGAACATGGACAACCTCCTTACCATAAAAAGGATCCTGAAGAATATGAATTTGTCTTTCTCTCAGGGACATCACAGGGTCTGGTACATTGTATGTGCCTAAGAAATGCTTTTTAAATGAACAAAGAGCAGTGGAAGGAAGTTGAGGCAGAATTCAGGCAAGGTTTATGACCAACATTTGAACTGACCCTTGGACAATGATTCGGAGTTATCTTTTTAAAATGGTTTGCACTTTTAAAAGTTACATAAGCAAATTACAAACACTGTGAATAACAACAAAAAATCGTATCATTCCACATCCCTAATTCTGCCCCTATTCTTTTTCCTGAGAATGTTTGTTCTTGTCTTTCTTAATAGTGAATTCACCAGGCCCAGAGTGTGGTCCTTGGCTTACTGATTCAGAGACTCAACCTCATCTGAGCCCCTGAACTGGTCATGCCTGTCCTCTGATACCTGCAAGAAGCAACCAAATAAACCAAATGTCAATTTGTTCATCCACAGGGATAAATACAATTGCTAAGGAGGACAAATGCACACAGCCTCTGGCCAGAGCATTTCTCCCTATAGGCTCATCACTTGAGGACCTCACTGGTTAAATGTTTGCTGGCAGGACAATTATTTAACGGTATAACCAGCATGTGTCTAGGTTTGCCATTTTTAGTCTTCAGGGCCCAGGTGGTGGATTCCATCCTACATGCATTTAAATTTAGTGAATTCAATTACATGTGGTATGAAAAAGAGAGAAAATAATTTAAAGGAGACAAATGGCTTCCCCCATTCAATGAGTTGGGTGCCTGTACCGTGGGGGAGCTGGGTCCGCTTCACTCTAAGCCAGTCTCAGTTCCCACGTGTCTTGTAGAGTGAGCATCTCCCCACATGGCTGCGGTGATTCTAGGCCATGAAGAGAGGATTGTATGGTTTCTTTTTCACATCATGGCCTCCAAGTGAATTCTGTCTGCTTCAGCTGGTGATCACCTGAAGAAACAACAACCTAAAACTGGGAGGAAAACTGTCTTGAATGAAAGTATATACCTCCGGAACTTTATGAACAATTTAAGGGATCTTCAAGGGCAAATTTAATTATGAATGGTTTTTGCTTTATGTACTGACTTGAGGACTGAATATGCACAAGCAAGAAGCCCATTTTCTTCCTTTTGAGGCCTGCACCCATTGGCCAAGATCAGCTTATAAGTGTTAGTAGGTAAAAAGAGAACTGAAATATCTGATCTTGCCACTAGCCCTGTTGCTCTGGTTCCTTCCACATAGTGTTACTGTTGAGCACAGGTCCTGCATGGATTGGTTCAAGCCTAAACATGGCCCTTTGCAGGTACATGTACCTGCTCAAGCCACAGGGATACTCAGTTCTGGCTCCTGGGTCATACCAGAGAGTTCAATCATGGTTCTTCAAAACAACTTCAGTCATGCTCTGAGATTAGCTCACTGCAGTTGAGCCCTCAGTCCATTCTCCCCCGTGGTGAGTTAGCCCTGGAGGTCTTTAGTACTGACAGACCTTGGTCATGGGTGCCCTAGTAAACCCTGATTCTAACTTCAAATTGCAAGAAGCAGGGGTTGGGGTCTTAGTCTCTTTTTTCTCGGAAGGCCGCTGAGACTTGTGCAAATTAGTGCCCCTTTCCGTAACTTGGCAGATCTTAAGGTCTCAAGGAGGGGCACTTCCCTCAGACTGCAAGTCTCTCCCTTCCCCCGCACAACGTGTGCCTTCTTGCCTTACAATTGCCACTTGAAAAATTCTTCTAAAAACGAACTCAACTGCAAGGAACACAGAAGCCTCAGACAAAATTCAGAAAGCTCTGCCTCATGTTACACTGGCATAGGAACTAGTAGTCTGATGGTTAGGACCTGCCATGGCATTGTACTTGGACAGTGCTAAGGACCCTACCACTCTCTGCTGTCTTCTCTGTGCTCCACTGCTGACTGATTCCATGCTAATTACACCTTCTTTCATTAGAAAAGTCAAGCCTTGGAGCCTTCTTTTCCCATGTTCTCCCTGTAATATCACTTGTTGCTACCCTGATCCCTTTCGCTTTACATTTATTATTTAACCCAGTTTACATTTATGGTTTAACCCAAAGAATACTGGCAACTTTCTGTTCCTTTATGTTCTTGGAAGATACCTCACTGCTGTGCTTAGTCACTCCATCATGTTGGACTCTTTGCAACCCCATGGACTATAGCCTGCCAGGCCCCTCTGTCCATGGGGATTCTCCAGGCAAGAACACTGGAGTGGGTTGCCATGCCCTCCTTCAGGGGATCTTCCCAACCCAGGGATCAAACCCGGTTCTCCTGTATTGCAGGCAGATTCTTCACTGTCTGAGCCATGAAGGAAGCCCTCAGATTTACCCCAACATCTGTTATTTACCACACTCTTCACTTCGACCATAAAATAGACACAATGCTATCTGCAAACTTACAAAGAAGTTCCCAGCAGGTGCTATGGGGAAGGGGGACCATTTTGGCCCCAATGAGGTTAGACTTTGCTTCTAATGTTGGGAGGTCATCTAAGCCTTGTTTTCACACATCCCCAGACAAGAGTGATGCAAGGAACCCGAGGTGGGTCAAATCAGCATCTGGATCCAGCTAGGGCCTCCAAATCTCCACTTGTTTTTTTGCCAAACTCTCCTCTCCTCTCATTCTTCAACGTCTTAAACCAGGCATCATTCAAGGAAAACTGAATCCATGTGTTTGTGACTCACTGATGCTGGACATGGCAGAATGTTTTGTTAGCTCCACATTGTAGCAGAGAAATCCACGGGTGTGTGGGTTAGTATGTGAATGTGTGCTGTAGGTCTTTACACACGTGTATTGTGTGAGTGTATGTGTGCACACGTATATGTATTGCTTTTCTATTGTAAGAATTTTAGACTGATTTTTCTCAGAATGAGGAAGTCTTGTTTGGCCAAAGAAACTCAACCCTCCCTTCTCCCCCTTCCTGAGGAACTCTAGTTTGGCAGACAACTCCCAAACACCCACGTTCTAACTTACTGGAGATGGTCCTGGGCCAAGCCGCCATTGAAGTCTGGCTTGAGAGCCAGTCTGCAGGGGGCAGTCCCAGGGTAGACATTTCAGTGGGAGGGAGGCAGGAGGAATGGGCAGCCTGCACTTCTGAACTCTGCCTCACAAGCCATGGGGCAACTGTTCTTAGCAGAGCTCTGTTGACCTCTCTGATGGGAGCCCTGGGATCACTCTTTGGCCCTCTTGCCCAGTCAGCTGATCACCTTACTCATCAGGAGGGGAAACAAAGCCCAGCTGTGGGCTATGGGTGGGGTCAGACCATCAGCTTGGTGACTCCAAAAAACTTCCAGATTTTATCACCCATCGCAGACTCCCAGGCTCTTTCCCCCTTCCAGTTAGAGAACTCCTACCTATCCTTCAAGGATCTTTTCAGCAGCCACCTCCTATGGGAACACTAGCCTGATTCCCAGGCTGGGCTAGATCCCTGGTCTGGCCTGCATGTCGACCCTGCAGGTCTCTCCACCCACCTGAGGACCACAAACCCTCCTCCTTCCTTTTTAGGAGCCCACGGCACGCAGAGCAAGTGTTCAACATGGGGCATTCTGGGGACCTATGTGAGTCTGGGGAGGTGGGTGAGGTCTTGAAAAAGCTCCTGCTACTCTCCTTTGTGGACATCCACTGTATGGGGAGGGAAGTTCAGAGCCTGGGGCAGGTGGGCCCAGCTGGACTAGACACTAGCCGCCCCTCTGGTAGAGGGAGGGGAGGCAGGGGACCTGTGTTCCCATATCCTCTGGGTGGGTGCTTTCTCTCCCTCCTAAACATGGCATGGGGGCGCTGGTCATAACAGTTATGACATTGTCCCAGGAAAGCCGTTCCTAATGGTGGACGTGACTACCTGAGACCATAGAGCTGAGTCACAGTTACCTGTAGGAACATTGGCTCCCTCCCCCTGACATTCTTTGCTTCACGGAAAATAAAGGAATAGGGGACTGGAAACTGGATGGACCCTTACTGCTCTTGGGAATGCAGCCTTCCCAGTGCAAAGTGGTTGAGACTGACATATGGTCAGACATGAGCTCTTGAGGGCTGCAACTGCGGCTCCTCCAAGCTTTTGCTTTTGACCGAGTTCAAGCTTGTTATTTGCAAGTTCCCAATCCATCCCCTTCTTGTGGCTAGGGGCCTGGGAAGAGGAACCTGCAGAAGGCAGGTGGGGACACAGCAACATCCCCTCAGACCCATGTCTGTCTTCTTGCCACCCCTACTCCCCCCTCTCTCACCCTGCCTCCCACACTATGAGCCCTGAACTTCGTCCCCACTTTCCCACCCACCCTGGTCCCATGGAATCTACAGTGGAACCAAAGAGGTTTGGTCTGCGTGGCTCCAGGGGGGTAGGGCTGGGCTCAGTGTAGAAATTCTCCTCCCTGGAGGCAGACGTCATACTAATAAGTATAACTAGCTCACAGTGGAGGTAGTGAGTTCTCTGTCCTCTGAGGTATGCAAACAAAGATGGTAGAGTAATTCCCACCCTTGGGAAGGGGGTGCTGGAGCCCGAAGACCTAGACCTTAGCCAAGTGGGAGCCTAGGCATCCTGCCTTAGGTCCCAGAAGAAGTTTGGCTTGAGGGTGGGGGTGTGGCCGCGACAGCTGGGAAGTGTAATTCAGTACTAACGTGGCACTTGCTGTCAGCTGCCGGGCCTACGGTCTGCTCAGGGGAAGGAAAAAGACCTGAGTACTTGGTAGGGCTGACGGGACTCCCACGGACCCCCGGGTGCCTCCATCTTTTGCCTGTTGGGTGAACTGCCTGCAGCTGCACCCAGGGGCCAGCTTAGTAGAGCTTCCCTGACTAGGTCAGCCGAGGCCAGAGCCCAAGGACTTGGCTCCTTCCTGTCTTTAACTTCCCAGGGCAGGATGTTGTGATTGTGGATGCTGTCATGCTGGTAAACCAAATCTACTCACTAGTTCAAATCTACCTACTCACTATGTGATTTGAGCAAGTTGCTTGCACACCTCCAGTGACTAGGAGCTCACTACTTCTCAAGGAGGTCCCTTCCAGGGCAGGACAGCTGTTTCTAGAAAGTTATTCCTGCGGTTGAGCCGAGCTCTGCTTCCCCATGGCTTTTCCCATAGATCCCAGTGTTTCCCAGGTCTGCTTTGCTGTGCTCCACAGCCCCAGCCCTCTAGGCTGGCATCACTGTCCCCCACCACCTACCCCAGCTGCCCTCTCTGGGGCACACACCTCCCTCCTTTGTCCCTTTTCCTGTGGGTCTCAACGTCCAGGGCAGGTCTGTAGCCTCTTCAGCAAGCCCTCCAGGCTTCTAGCTACAGAGGCTGCCCTTCAGCAGCCTCATTCCCCATTGACTCACCAATCTGGCAGCAAACAAACCCCCCAAATCCCCCTTCCGCGTGCTGCTGCTGGGGCTCAGCCCTCCTCCGCCCCAGTGTTTGTGCTCTCTGGGGTGTTGAAGCCAAGTATGGCTCTGCATGTGTCCGTGTTCATCTTCATCATGTCAGTCTAAACTAGCCTGAGTTCTGCTTAGTTCCAACTCTCCCATCCAGCACATTGGCTGTTCCTCCCAGCTTCCCATCCTCCTCAAATCTGATCCACACACTGTCAGTGCCCTTGGCCAAGCCATTGATAAAAACAACCGGGAAGGAGAGGGCTAAAGGGAGAGCTCCAAAGCACAGCTCCAGAGGCCCTCCCGGGTTCTCAGCACTCAAAAGAGGGCTCTGCCTGTGATAATCATTCTCACCGTTCTCAGGAGACCCTGTGCCAACTACCTCAATGTCCCACGGACACACAGTGCCAGGGGCACTTTGCTAAACCTGGCAAGGGAAACGAGGCTGGTGCTGGTGACTTGTTCTCCAGAACCCACAGTGGGTGCTCATGGTCATCAGAGCTCTGAAGTCACCCCCTATCACAATCTTGTCTAGAATTTCACCCTGGCTTAACACACACACACACACACACACACACACACACACCAGCAAACCTGCACCCAGGCCAGGCCAGGCCCTGAGCTCTCAGGACCTAGAACTGAACCAGATTCTGCCCTTCCCTAGAGGAGCTCATGGTCTGCTCAGGCAGGTAGCCATGGAACATTTGATGACAGCACAGAGGTATGCTAGTAACTGGAATGTGCTGACTACTTGCTACGTACCAGTCACTATTCTAAACCTAGACTAACCCTCACAGTAAACTATCACTGCCCCCATTTTGGAAAAGGAAAGCAGCCCACTTCAGTATTGTTGCCTGGAAAATTTCATGGATAGAGGAGCCTGGTGGGCTACAGTCCATGGGATCACAGAGTCAGACATGACTGAGTGACTGCTGCTGCTGCTGCTAAGTCACTTTAGTCGTGTTCAACTCTGTGCAACCCTATGGACTGCAGCCCACCAGGCTCCTCCGTCCATGGGATTTTCCAGACAAGAGTACTAGAGTGGGTTGCCATTGCCTTCTCTGGACTGAGTGACTGAGCATATCCCTATTTTATCGTCCAGTGGGAACTGAGGCACACAGAGGCTCTGGAACTTGCCCGAGCCTCCCACACAGTGAGGGCTGTGTGCAGGCAACCAGGAGCTGCCTGGCCTGGTCTGGCGGGCTCAGGAGGCCCTCAGAAGGAGGAGGTACTGACTGGAGACTGGAAAAATGGGTGACAGCAGGAGAGAACCGGAAAAAAAGCAGGGAGGGCAGGGGCAAGGCAGCAGCGTTCCCTCACTATTCACTGCGCCACTCAGCATGTGTTCCTGCCAGCCTGCCCAGTGCCAGAGGTGGTGGTCCCTGGGGATCAGAGGTGAGTGTGCCAGCAGAGTGCCCCAGAACAAACTGGGAAGTACAGGGTGCCCTGGGGAAGTGAATGAGATGGCCATAATCAGGGAAGGCTTTGCAGAGGAAGTGAGCTCTGAGCTGGAAACTGGTTGGGTTGGAGAGGTGTGCGTGGGGTGGGGTAGGGGGTACCAGGCTTAAGGAACAACCAGAGCAAGGGTGGTTCAAGGAGCAGCAGTGAGAATGGGGTGGCCAGAGAGGTACCAGTCAGGAGAAGAATGATTCTAAGGCCTTGGAGGAGTGTGGACAGTTCCTGAGGGCCAAAGGGAGCCACCATGGACTTCTGACAGGGCGGGGCCCCCAGCAGTCGGAGCAGTCTGTCCACCCTCCACAGTGCAGTGTGCAGGGAGCAGTGGGTACCTCTTCTGGTTATATAGGGTCACGATACTCACCTCAGGGGTATGCATGAGAACAGATGAGGGTTAGCAGCAGCCTTTTTCTCCCTCCTGGAGGAGTCTGGCAACAGCACCTCACTTTCCCTACCCCTGCAAGTGCAGCAATTACCAGATCACCAGATTGCAACAGGCTGGGCCCAGGGTCCAGTTAGCTCCCCAATCACATCAATCTCTTGAAACACAATCTCAGGCCCAGCGCGGTGGCCAGATGGCTTAGGAGGGAGTCCCAGACTTTTGGGCTTCCTGAAGCTCTTCCCAGGGCCCTTGAGGATGTGAAGGTTCCCAGGAGCACCCCCATTCTGGGATTTGGGAAGGCAAGTTTACCTAGTCTTCCCTCACTATAAATCACAGAGCCAGAAGGAATATTTGAAGTCAACCTCATGGAATTTCCCACTAAGTCTGGAAGCCTTGATCTAGCATTCCAACAGGTGGCCACCCAGCCTCCACTTGGATACCTCCAAAGATGGGGGGCTCACTACCACAAATCTGAGGGCAGTGGCCACGGGGCAGGTCTCTGAGACCTGAGAACTCTGAGAGCTGAACTAAAGAGGTATTACATGGACTAAATCACACTGAAATTATGATTAGCCAAAGCTGGAAGGCCTTTTACTTCCATAGGAGTTAAACCAGATCTGTACCATGGGGAGTCACTGTGGGAGAAGGGAAACCCCACAGGGTTGAACCCCAAACCCCTGTCCCAATTTTAACTCTACAGCTGACTAGCTGGGCAGCTTGGTCAATCATCTCCACCCCCTTATTTTTCTTATCTGTAACTTAAACTATGCAGCCCAGTAAGGCAGTCCCTAGTCATAAGTGACTGCTAAACCTTTGAAATGTGGCTAAATGCAACAGAAAAACTGAACTTCTTGTTTTTAATTGATTTAAATTAAAAATTTAAAACCAGAAGTAGTTTTTCTAAGCTTTTTCTATTGATTACACATTGAAATGATAATATTTTGGATATACTAGATTAAAATATTAAAGTTAATTCCACCAAAAATGAACATCACCTGTTTCTTTTGACTTTTTTTTTTTTTTAACTGTGACTACTAAAAAATTTAACATTACAGAGTGGTTCACCTTATCATCCCATCAGGCAACACTCACACAGGAGATTAAGGATCCAGTGAGGTAGACGTTCAGGTGTTTGGGGACAGTTAAAGTCTAGACAAATTATGGTCTCTCTGGCTGCTGGTACTTGAGGTTGTGTTTTTCATTGCACAAGCAAGACATACTCATTCTAGAAATAATAGAGAATGTGGAAAAACAATAAAAACAGAACAGAAATTGCCCATAATCCCACCACCCAAAGACAGCTACTGGTAAATTTTCTCCTTTTTTTCCCTATGCATGACCATGTGACCTAACACTCTGTGAAGACCACCCCACCCCAGCCTGTAGGTTCTCAGAAAGGCCACTTTAATGGCTTGGCCTCAAAGTCTACACCTCAAGGAGCCCCCTCCAGCTGAACGGCAGGACCTTGAACTTCCTTTCCTGTGACTGTGAGTCCCAGGAGTGGCCGCTGTCTGGTGTGAAATCCAGGCCTCCCGCACTCAGCTCCTGTTCTCCTCGGCCTCTGCCGTCACTTGTGGTCACCCCAGTACTGCTGGCACCAGCCTGGGGAGGGGAGGCGAGGGTCTGCTCTGTTCACTGTCAGCCTGGGGAGGGGAGGCGAGGGTCTGCTCTGTTCACTGTCAGCCTGGGGAGGGGAGGCGAGGGTCTGCTCTGTTCACTGTCAGCCTGGGGAGGGGAGGCGAGGGTCTGCTCTGTTCACTGTCAGCCTGGGGAGGGGAGGCGAGGGTCTGCTCTGTTCACTGTCAGCCTGGGGAGGGGAGGCGAGGGTCTGCTCTGTTCACTGTCAGCCTGGGGAGGGGAGGCGAGGGTCTGCTCTGTTCACTGTCAGCCTGGGGAGGGGAGGCGAGGGTCTGCTCTGTTCACTGTCAGCCTGGGGAGGGGAGGCGAGGGTCTGCTCTGTTCACTGTCAGCCTGGGGAGGGGAGGCAAGGGTCTGCTCTGTTCACTGTCAGCCTGGGGAGGGGAGGCGAGGGTCTGCTCTGCCATATTGACAGCAGTTCACAGCTGCTCCCACCTCTCTTCAGCCAGTAGGGAAAGCTTTTCCATGCTAGGCGCTGGGAGAGTGACTCCAGAGCGGAATCACTTGGGTCCCGGGTGAAGGAATTCTTCCCATTTTATCCATTAGCTCTCTCCTCTCCAGAGCCCCCGTGTCAGGGGTCCCCCCTCTGGCTGTATCTAGAACTGGCACTCCCTTTCTTACCACATCTGGTCTGTTCCTGAGAGGGCACTAACCCCGAGTGAGACTTCTTCTTCCTCGGCGTGACCTACTGAGGGACCCTTGATTCTTTCTGGGATCTGATTTTCACCTACACCCCTCTCCTGCACAATCCCTCAAGCACATCTATGTTTATCTGGACCACAGAAGCTCCAGGGCACCCTGTAGAAAGGTAAAGTATCTCATACTTTGTTTTCCCCACTTGACATTAAATAGGAACACATTTCCAATGAAACCATCACTTCCAATGGCTTCATAGAACCCTATTGCATGGATAGGTTGTAACTTTTAATCTAATCTGCCTCAGTGATTTAAGATGGCCCCATGTTTTTGCTCTTGGAGAAGGCAATGGCACCCCACTCCAGTACCCTTGCCTGGAAGATCCCATGGACGGAGGAGCCTGGTAGGCTGCAGTCCATGGGGTCGCTAAGAGTCAGACACGACTGAGCGACTTCACTTTCATTTTCACTTTCATGCATGGAAGAAGGAAAAGGCAACCCACTCCAGTGTTCTTGTCTGGAGAATCCCAGGGATGGGGAAGCCTGGTGGGCTGCCGTCTATGGGGTCGCACAGAGTCGGACACAACTGAAGCGACTTAGCAGCAGCAGCAGCAGCAGTGCATGTCCACTCTGTGCCATGCCCTGTGCCCACAGACAGAAATCAGAATCAGTCCCTCAAGCAGCTCCCGCTCTGGCAGGGGGGTGGGGAACAAGACAGACCTGGACACTCGAGACAGAAGTGGACTCAAGGACATGATGCTTGCATCAGTACCACAAGTGAGGGGACAAGGACATGCTGTCTTCATTTGGAGGAGGGAGGGATCACTTCCAGCTAGGAGAAATAAGGAAGAGCTACCTGGAGGAGAGGGCACTGAAAGATGAAGATTTGGAGATGGGGGCAGAGGTGCCAGGCAGTGGGACACCAGAAGCCAACAGGGAGGCCGAGAGGCTGGAAAGTGTGGGGACACTGTGGTGCTTAATGTGGTCAGAGCTCAGGTCATATTTTCGGTTGGGTGACATGCGGGGCAGAAGAGATGGACTAAGCTCAGGCGTGGGAGTGGCCTTGAGCGCCAGCCCAAGGAGAACACAGAGGAGGGCAGGCTTTAACAACAGATCTAGTAGGATTTGCTGGAAGTCTGAAAAGGGAAAGCTAAACATTCCTTAGGTCTGAGAACATGAAAGTAAACAAAGTATATAGGGAATAGTATTTGTAAGAGCAACAACCTGCTGCTGCTGCTGCTGCTGCTGCTGCTGCTGCTGCTAAGTCACTTCAGTCGTGTCCGACTCTGTGTGACCCCAGAGATGGCAGCCCACCAGGCTCCCCGTCCCTGGGATTCTCCAGGCAAGAACACTGGAGTGGGTTGCCATTGCTTTTTCCAATGCATGAAAGTGAAAAGTGAAAGTGAAGTCACTCAGCCGTGTCCAACTCTTAGTGACCCCATGGATTGCAGCCTACCAGGCTCCTCCGTCCATGGGATCTTCCAGGCAAGAGTACTGGAGTGGGTTGCCATTGCCCTTCTCCGAGGACATACACTAAAGGACTAAATAACTACATGGGTGAAAGAGGACAGGCCTGGAGCTAGGGACTGAGTTCTGGTCCAGCCAGCCACTAGTGTCCTGGCTCAGGGCCAGGGCTTCCCTATGGCCTGCAGCAGTTGGACTTGGCTCTGGGGGAGTCTGTTACGATCAGAGGCCCATTTGGCCCTGGGCTGATGTGCTGGCCCTCGTCTGGGGATAATCTCTCTCATGGATAATGTTGCAGGGCAGCCCCTCATTTCTCCATTCAATCTCATTACCAGCCCTTCAGGATTTATATTTAAGACCCACCCTAAGCCCATCACTAACATATGGTATCTTGGCAGACAGACATGAATGGAGATTGTAAATATTGACTCATTCATTCATTCACTCCTTCACTCAGCACACTACACTCTAGCAGTTCTGGAGTGTGGGTTCTGGCTCCACAGGCCCAGCATTGAATCGGACCCAGGCTCAGCCCTGGAGGCGCTTTCAGTAAATAGTCGACAGTTTAGTGAGGTGGGACTGGGACAGCACAGGGATAGTGGGATCCCGGCAAAGGGGTCTTACCCCTGTCTGATGGTCAGGGAAGGCTTCCCTGAGGAGGAGACCTTTAAACTGTGTATTAAAAGAGGAGCGGGCCTTTGCTACAGCAAAGAGCAGGGTGCTCACAGGCAGCGGTTACAGCCTGCAGTGGGGTAGAGGCTTTCTGTGCTCAGCTCTGATGCTACATGCCTCTAATGATAAGAGGAGGTGGATGGGAAGGGATTATCTGCTCTTGTTTACATGATTAAAAACAGACAAATACTTCCTTTATCTGAAAGAATGAAAGGGCTTTGGGGAAAAATCCTTTTGGCAGCAAAGCAAAGTGCAAGCATCTCCTTAAATGACCTCACCTGCTCCCCCCACACCCTCAACCCCCTCACCCACACCCCCAACCTCCCCCCGCCCCCCTCCTCCGCCCCAACAGCCATGAGAAGAATAGCTCCAGGGTTGACCTGCTCTGCTGGGTGGCAGGCAGAGGTGGGGAGGAGCCAAGAGGAATGAGACCCACAAGACCCTTCTCACAACATCCCACGTGGAGAATCTGGGCCAGGGCGCTAACCCAAGCCGGCCACAGGGTGGCACCTCTCAGGGAAAATCTAACCATGCTCCATTTTATAGATGCAGCTCCTGACGTCCAAGATGGACGCCTGGGTCACAGAGCCAGATCACCAACTCCCAGCCCATGGCTCTAACTCACTCCCTCATTCAGCCTCAGTCATGAGTTCATTCAAAAGCCTGCACTAACCACCTGCCTGGGGCAGCACCGAAAATTCATGCTGGGCACAAAGGAAACACAGAGAAGTCAGACCTGCCCCTCTGCTCACATGTCCTCAATCTGATGAGAGAGACAGACAGTGACAACCAGGGTCATGAGAGAGGAGCCCAGGGGTTGTGGGGACTCTCCCCAACGGGGTCCTAACTCGGGGAGAGGTGGCACTGAGCCTAGTCTCATCTTCTGGGTAGGAGTTGGGCAACTGAAGGGAGCTGCTAAGAGCACAGAAAACAAAAGAAAGAGCATGTGGGAAAGTCTAGAAGCGTGAATGGGCTTGGCTGATGACACTGGGCAAGGGGAAAGAGCAGAGGGAGGCTCGATGGAGCCAGGGGATTAGGGGTGGGAGGATCCCCATGCCGGCTCATTCCCAGGAGCTCTGCGAGGGTGCGGGGCAGAGCAAGGAGGGGGTGAGAGTGGGTGCGCCTGAGTGCTTGGCCTGCCCACCCACAGACGCTGACACCCACCGCTCTCCCAGCTTGATGTCCGGCCTCGCCTCCCTGGATGCCAAGACCTCCAGCCGCCTGGGCATCCTCACCGTGGCATACTACCTGTGGACCACCTTCGTGGCGGTCATCGTGGGCATCATCATGGTCTCCATCATCCATCCGGGTGGCGCAGCCCAGAAGGAGACGACTGAGCAGAGCGGGAAGCCCATCATGAGCTCAGCCGACCCCCTGCTGGACCTCATTCGGTAACCCCCGCGGCCAGCACCCTGCTTGGGAATGCCACACCCGATGGGGCTGCTGACTCCACAGACCCAGCCCTGCCTGTCGCCCAAGGAGCGGGAGAGGGGGTGGGGACGGGTGCTCAGGGTCTTCTATTGATCACTCGTGATCACAAAGGGTCAGCCACAGAGGCCACACTCTGCCCCCTCCACCCCATGCTCCCTGCAGGCTCACACTGAACTGTCCATCCCCATCAGGATGGGATGAGCAGGTGGGCAAAGGGGATGCAGTAAGGACATTTCTCAGGAAGGCAACAGCTGCACAAAAGTCCTGAGCTGGGCATAGTGTTGTAGGGAGAAGTCATGGGCCATTCTGGGTCCTGAGGTGTAAAGGGGGAAGTGGACAGTCATTGTTGGAGGAGTCGGTTGGGGCCAGACCATGAAAAGCATTGGGAACCAGACCAAAAATTGCATTTTATCCTAAAGGCCACAGGAAATGGGTTTTAGACATAGGAGTGCCATGATCCAATTCAGAAGGCTTACTCTGCCCTCCAGAGTGCTGGTGGATAGGATTGGGGGCTCACGGCCAGAGAGGAAGGCAGAGGAAGGGACGGGGCCAGGGTGGTAGCCACGGGCCTGGGGGAAGATGGAAGACTGAAGGCCATGCAGGAGGTAAAATCAGCAGGAGATGGTGAGATGGGGGAGAAGTGGAGGGGGTGGGGCTGCTGATTTCAAGGGCATGAAGGTGTCTGGCCTGGGCACCTGAGTGGACAGCAGCGTTGTCACCAGGCCAGAGGACAGAGTGGAGCAGGTGTGGATCTCCTGGTGGTTGGCTGCTGGATCTGAATCCTGTGGGGAGTCTGAGCCAGGGATGGACATTGGGAGAACAGCAGATAGAGGCCTTAAAAAGACCCTGATGGCAAAGGGGTCTCCCAGGACAGTGTGGGTACGAACAACAGGGCTAGGACCGAGCCCGGGGAAGCACCACATTGGAAACAGTTTATTGGGCTCAACAGGGTGTCCCATTAAACTTGCTCTGTGGACTTCTTCTGGTCCCTCTCATTTTCTTGCCAATTTCAGATATAAGAAATCCAGTCCAGAACTTGCCTGGAGGTCCAGTGGTTAAGACTCCCGACTGCCAATGCAGGGGGCAGAGTTTCCAGTCCTGGTTGGGAAAATAAGATCCCATGTGACACACTGCACAACCAAAAAAAAAAACCTAGTAAGAAATCCAGTCCAACCTAACAGTAAAACTCCAAACTCATTCCATTTAAAACAGATCCTGTCCTAGCCTTTTGCTGATTCAGACGTGGAAATTGGAGTGTGGAAGAAAGTCATAGCAGGTTTTTCCTTCTTTCTTGCTCCATCTACTTCCCTGTTGCTAGCTCTGGGACTGCACAGCAGAGAGGGAGAGGGATGGCTAGCAAAGTCCTCCTTCACTGGAAGTGGAGTGCGCTGGGGTAGGTGTTCCCTGATTGTATTTCTTCAGGGGAGCCTTTGTGAGCTCTTTGGTGCCCCTCTATCACTGGCATCTCTCACCTGTTATCCCCTTGACTCAGACACTCCCTGCACCATTTGGCTGCTCAGGATGCCCTCCTCAGCCCTGACCTCTGGTGTCTGGGGACACCTCACCACCACTCACTCCACTGATCCTCTTAGGCAGAGTCCCTTCCACAAAGTTCACATTGGCCTGTGGAACACACACACACACACACACACACACACACACACACATACACACACACACCCTTTGTGGATGTTCAGCCTTTCCCAGGTCCTTTGGACATGAGTCAGGCACCAGGTCCTATACCACAGATCTTAGAGGACACAGCCAAGGTCTTTGAGTAGTTCTCTTGACTTAAAGTGAAGGAGAAGCAGTCCTCTCGTCCCCGATGGGGGTAGATGCCCAGCACACAATCCCTCTGTCTCCCTTTCTTTTTCTCTCGAGTAACCCTTGCCCTCTGTATCAGTTAGCTGTTGCCGTGTGAGAAACCATCCAAAGACCTACTGCCTTAAAACAACAACCACATGGCTGCAGGTCAGATGGAAGTTCCCGTGGACTTGGACGGGGCTCAGCTGAGCCTGCCCATGTGTCTGCAGGCAGCTGGCCGCTCCACTGGGGAAGAGCTGCTATGGATGATCTTGGCTTAGATCTAGCTGTGCTCCTCATGTTCCCTCATCTTCCTACAGGCCGGCCTGGATTTATTTCATGGTGGCGATGGGGTTCCGAGGGAGAACTAGTCTGGGCATGTTCTTATGAGGAAGGTAGAGGAACAAGAGAGGGAAACAGAAACATGCCAGTGTTTTTGTAAGTCTCTACTTTTGCTGAGTCCACTAACATTCTATCAGCCAAGACGAGTCATGTGGCCATGCTCAGACTTAGGGTGGGAAGAGATAGCAATGTCAAGGCAAAAAAGTCGTTGTGCCCTGTCTGACTCTTTGTCTCCCCATGGACTGTAGCCCTCCCTCCAGGCTCCTCTGTCTATGGAATTTTCCTGCAAGAATACTGGAGTGGGTTGCCATTTCCTACTCCAGGGGATCTTCCCAATCCAGGGATCAAACCCATGTCTCCTGCATCATCCTGCACCGACAGGCAGATTCTTTACCACTCAGCCACCTCAGTATCCAGGCGTGACAAGGCATCAGTGGATAAGGGCCATTAGTACAATCAAGTGACCACTCCCTCCGTCTTCTCCATTCTCCAGGTTCTGTTAATCCTTTGAGATATGTGATGAAGTAAGGATCACAAAAGTACCTGGAGTTTGTTCCTGCTGTGTGGTTCTCACCCACAGGGTCAAGAGTTAGAGAGATCCAGGCAGAGTCTGCTGTGGCTACTTTTACTTGCCTGGCGATTCCATCAGTACGTTGGTATACGCTTTCTGTACACTGACACCGCCAAATTTTTTTTCCAGCAGAAACCTCTCACCTGCACTCCAGATTCTTCCATGCACTTGTCTAAAGGCATCTCAAAATGAGCACATCCAAAGCTCAACACTTGATTTTCCCCATAATCTGTCCTTTCCTCAGTCCTCCCATCTTAGTCTGGTGTCTCTTTTTCTCTCATATCCTGCATCCAATCTTTCAGCAAATTCTGTCAGCTCTGTAATATCTTAAACCTTATGCCTCCTGTCCCTCTGCCATTTCCACCATCACACAGACCACCATCACCTCTCGCTTGAGAGTCCAGTACAGTCACTGCTTTCTCTCTGCTTCCCTACAGTCTGTTCTCAGCACAGCAGCCAGATGGATCCTTTAAAAAGCTGCTCACAACCTGTCATAGGTTGACAAAATCCGCAGTGTTCACTGTGGCCTGTGGGCCCATCATGATCCACCCTACCACATACAGGTTGGGCCTCTGACCTTCACCCCAACTCTCTCCTGGCTCCAGCCTGCTGGCCTCCATACAGTCCTCCAAATGTCCTTAGGATCCTATCTCAGCACCTTGTCCTCCTTGCTGCCTCTGTCAAGATAGTCCTTCCCTTGCTCCATTTACACCTCTGCAGAGGGCCCTCCCAGCCCCTCTCTCTTCATAGCCTGTCTTAGTGCCTGACATTACCCTATCTGTGTATTTCTGTCTCACTGGAATAAAGTACGCTCAGGGAGGGCCAGTTGTTTAAAAACCATCCTGCTGTATCCTGGAGCCTAGAGCAGACCCACACAGTGGAGGCGCTGAGTGCTTGCTGGTTGCATACGCGGGAGGCGGGGACATCTGTTGCACTGGGGCCGGGTTTGAGCCCTGACACGGAGAAAATGGCCAAGCACGAGGTGTCGAGGCCTGGGTGAGTCTTTGCCTACAGCCACCCTGGAGGACTGTGCAGAGCTGCTGGAGCAGGAGGAAAACCAGGAAAGCTGATGTCCTGGAAGTCAAGGGCAGAGGAATTTCGAGAAGTTTCATGTCTAAGATCCACTATTTCTAAGATTTGGTGACTATGAGTCATCATTTCTTGGAGCCTATGATTCGAAACAGCCTTTCCCTGTGGTAGAAGGAGTCTTGGCGCATGGGGAGCCCCCGCCCTCCCCAACGGCCTCCCCTGCTCAGGGGCTCAGGGCCCTGGATTGGACACACATGTCAGAGTCAAATGTTCCAGGAGTCCCTGCTCTCAGCTGCTTTTCACGTGGTGAAAATTGATACTTTTGGTTTGAGGTTTTTCCCCCAGTTGCTTTCAACCCTGAGCAAGTTTTTTGCAAAGCTGGGTGGTTGGACATCGCTGTCATCATGTCTCAGTCAGAGAGTGGGGCTGCAAGGGAAGGTCACGTGCTTCCTGCAGGGACCCTCATCTTAGCTCTGTGGGATTGCTGTGTGGCTCCTGGGGGCCAGCCCCCTCCCCGGGCCTCTTTCCCCAGTGGGTTTCACGATCCCTTCTAGCTCTGTGGTTCTGAAACACAAAGGCCCAGAGGCCAGTGAGGAGGCTTCTGGGCACAGGCAGAAAGTTCTGGAGGCAGGTTCTGGGAGACGAGGCTGGCAGGACGGTGTAGAGCTCAACCTTGCAGACCTTGATTCCAGGCTGAGGGGGTGGCTGCTCTACTTGAGAAGGGGAAGGCCAGTGGGTTTGGGAAGGATGGATCAGAGCAGGGTAGTGTTGAGTGGGCAGGATGTGCCTGGAGGCATGGGGATGCCCTGGGAAGAGGTGTAGTCACTTCGGTCCCATTCAGCCCATTTTTATTAAGTAACTTCTCTGGGCAGAGTTGGACTGAGAGGTGGTGGGGAGGGAGGGCAGAGGGAGGGGTGCGGTGGGGAAGGCAGGAGAATAAAGGTCCCTGATTCCAGCCGTCAATCATCTTAGGACAGACAGATCGGAAGAGCACCCTGGATAGCCATTCTCGGCATCCTTTGCTAGCTCTGAGATGCTAAGAGGCTGTGCAGAAAATGAAGACACCAGCAGGGAAGTTAAAGCAGCTGTCTCAGCCTTGCTCTGGCCCAGAGCAGATGCCCACCAAGTGCTGTAACAGAACAAGAGTACGGGTGACCAGAAGAGGGAACTGGGAAATGGAGGCAGACATGACTAAGGCAAAGTCAGAAAGATGAGGGCTTCAATTGAACAGGAAAATAAGGCTCACAGCATCCTTCAGGGTGGGAAGATATACGTTATGTCTCTCTGAGATGCTTCCAGAGGAACACAACAGACCATGTCCCTGGATGAGTCTCCAAGACATGAGTTCATTTCCTAGAACTCCAAGTGGGGGCTCCAGAAAATTGATGTCTGCTCACAGGGCAGCCTCCTGGGACAAACCCAAGCAAAACACCAATCAGAGCTGGGCCCCTTCTTTGTTTTCTAATCTTTCAAATACACCAGAGAGATTAAGTCAGCTTGGCTCTATTTATAGCCCCCAGTCACCCCTTCAGGGATTGGATGAAGCTCTTGGGAGCTGTGCTTGGAAAGGAATAATTCCCACCTTTGGAGCTTGGGCTGGGGACGTGGGAATACTAAGTGAGGTGGACCGTGGCCTCACCCCAAGAGACATGCAGGGAGGCCTGGGGCAGAGTGTATGGTCTTGGCCTACTAATATCTCCCAGGCACATTATGTCTGAATTTTATGTCTACCCAGGTCTCCTGGGGAAAAAAGGAAGGCTTGCGATGGGTCTTCAAAGCCAAAAGAAAATGTATGTATTTTCATTTAATAATCAAAAGTATAATTCTTTATGAAAACCTGAGGCTAGGACTTCCCTGGTGGTCTAGGGGACACGGGCTTGATCCCTGGTCAGGGAGGACCCTACATACCAAGGGGCAACCAAGCCCATGTACCACAACAACTGAGTCTGGGTCACAGCTGCTGAAGCCATGCTCCCAGAGCCTGTGCTCCGCAGCAAGACAAGCTACAGCAATGAGAAGCCCGTGCACCATAGAAGACCCAGCTTACTCCCGCCAAGTGTTTTTAAACACACTAAAAAAAATCTGAGGATAAGCTTGTGGACAATAATACAGCCACACGCATCAGGAAATGCTTTTGACTGCTAGTTAAGAGAAACCTGAAGCAGCAGAGGCTTAACTAATGTAAAGACGTGTATTTTCTCTCCAATAAGCAGATCAGAGGTAGCAAGGATCACCAGGAGCCCATGCTCCCTCTACCTTTGTGCTTTCGCGTGTTTATTTAGCATTTGGCTTTTCTCATCAGTGTCTCATGGTGCAGTGAGGCTGCTGAAGCTCCACCTGTTATGTCCATGTTCTGGGCAGAAAGAAATGAGCTGGAGGAAAGGACCAAAGGGTCCTGGCTGCATAAGCATCTTTGCAAACTTTTTCCAGGAAATGCCACCCCATCACTCCCACTTACATTGCACTGACCACCCCTCTGGAAAGAGGCTGGGAAACAGGGCTTATTGTCAGGGCCCTCTTGGTCCCTGTAACAGCCTTCAGTTTCTGTTAGTGAGAAGAAAGAATGGAGACTGGGTAGACAGCTAGTCATCCCTGCCACAGCACATATTTTAAATTATTTCCATTATTAAGGATGTTGTAAAGAGATGAACGCATGAGGTATAAGTTCCATTCGCTTTCTTACATGTGGCCTTTTGAATGCTCTTGGTTTCTGCTCAGGCAACAGTGGCTTTCCTTCTAAGTTTTATTAGAGAAACATCTAGTCACTTGAACCTACTGGGACTGTACCCAGGAGACGTTTTCAAACTGTTATCACTGGCGCAATATGGACATCCTTCATTCTGGTCACGAGTGCTCAGGCCAGCATGCCTAGTGTGAGCTTTGGCTCTGCTTGATTTCCAAAGCCCTTGCTGGCAGCCATTGTTCTGGTGGCAGAAATTTGCTTATCACTTGTTGAAAAAAAATCCTCAGGTGAGCTTCTGCAATCTCAGCTCCTGACCCTGCTTTCCCTCTCCCTTGTGACAATGCTGAAATCAGCGGGGAAAACCATGGCCATTCTCTACCAGTTTTCTGCCTTGGCAGCTCATTGTAAGTCCTCTTCTAACCGCCACATAAAATACAGGTTACCCTGAACCTGTATTTTAACAGCAGTGAAAAAAAATTATAGTTTCTGCTTCTCAACACTGACTGCTGGGGTGTAAAGTCAAGAAAAAAAACCCACACTTGTGTTCACATGTATAACTCCATGGATATCTGAGCTGAGTCTTGCAAAAGAAGAGACATGCCAAGAACAAGAGTGAGCAGGAAGGAGGGTCCAGGTAGAGGACGCAGCATGAACACGAGGCTCTGGGCTGTTCAGGGAAGTGCTAGCACAGGAACAAAAATCCTTGTGAGCATCTCTGACTTAGGATAGATTCCTAAGGCAGATTATAAAGGCAGAAACCCTCACTGTAAATTGAAAATTGCTTTATAGTTTGCTACCAGAACCGTGCGAGGGAGTCCACGTCACCAAACATCCTCTGGCATTGCCCTTCTTTGGGACTCAAATGAAAACTGACCTTTTCCAATTCTTTGGCCACTGCTGAGTTTTCCAAATTCGTTGACATACTGAAGGCAGCACATTAACAGCATCATCTTTTAGCATTTTAAGTAGCTCAGTTGGAATTCCGTTACCTCCACCAGCTTTGTTCGTTGTAATGCTTCCTAAGGCCCACTTGACTTCACACTCCAGGATATCTGGCTGTAGATGAGTGATCACACCATTGTGGTTATCTAGGTCATTAAGACTGTTTTTGTACAGTTCTTCTGTGTATTGTTGCCACCTTTTCTTACTCCCTTCTGCTTCTGTTAGATCCTTACCGTTTCTGTCCTTTATCGTGCCCATACTTAAATGAAATGTTCCCTTGATATATCCAGTTTTCTTGAAGAGAACTCTAGTCTTTCCCATTCTATTGTTTTCCTCTATTTCTTTGCATTGTTCACTTAAGAAAGCTTTCTTAACTCTCCTTGCTATTCTCTGGAAGTCTGCATTCAATTGGGTAAATCTTTCCCTTTCTCCCTTGCCTTTTGCATCTCTTCTTTTCTCAGCTTTTTGTAAGGCCTCCTCAAACAACCAGTTTGCCTTCTCGCATTTCTTTGTCTTTGGCATGGTTTTGGTCATTGCCTCCTGTACAATATTATGAACCTTGGTCCATAGTTCTTCAGGCAGTCTACCAGATCTAATCCCTTTAATATATTCATCAGCTCTACTGTAAAATCATAAGGAATTTGATTCAGGTCATATCTAAATAGCCTAGTGGTTTTCCCTATTTTGTTCAATTTAAGCCTCAATTTTTCAATAAGGAGTTCATGATCTGAGTGATAGTCAACTCCAGGTCTTGTTTTTGCTGACTGTATAGAGCTTCTTCATCTTCAGTTGCAAAGAACATAATCAATTTGATTTTGGTATTGACCATCTGGTGATATCCATGTGTAGAGTCATCTCTTGTGTTATTGGAAAAGGGTGTTTACCAAAGGGTTGACCAACATGTTCTCCTGACAAATCTCTGTTAGCCTTTGCCCTGCTTCATTTTGTACTCCAAGGCCAAACTTGTCTATTATTCCAGATATTTCTTGACTTCCTACTTTTGCACTCCAAACCCCTACGATGAAAAGGACATCTTTTTTTGGTGTTAGTTCTATTAAAGTGAAAGTGAAGTCACTCAGTTGTGTCTGACTCTTTGCGACCCCATGGACTGTAGCCTGCCAGGCTCCCCCGTCCCTGGGATTCTCCAGGCAAGGGTGCTGGAGTGGGTTGCCATTTCCTTCTCCAGGGAGAAGTTCTATTAGTTCTATTAGGTTGGTACAAAAAAAAACTGTGGTTTCAGACTGTGAATTTTAAACCATTATAACTAGGCTCAAACGCATCTTTGTTAATTAAAATAGGAACCATTACAATCAACATATTTTTGCCAATGAGAAATAAGTTTATTCCTGTAGTGTAAAAATCTATGCTTAAGAATTCAATGAGCTGTTGGGAAGCATTTCCTGCCTCCTGCTGGTTGTGGAAGCATTTTCCTTGCAAAAAGTTGTTGAGATGCTTAAAGAAGTGATAATTGGTTGGCAGGAGGTTAGGTGAAAATGGCAGATGAGGCAAAACTTTGTAGCCCAACTCATTCAACTTTTGAAGCATTGGTTGTGTGATTTGCAGTCAGGCATTGCCATGGAGAAGAATCGGGCCCATTCTGTTGACAAGTGCTGGTTGCAGGCATTGCAGTTTTCCGTGCATCGCATTGATTTGCTGAGCATACTTCTCAGATGTAATGGCTTCTCCAGGATTCAGAACGCTGTAGTGGATAAGATGGGCAGCAGACCACCAAACAGTGACTATGACCTTTGTGTGCAAGTTTGTCTTTGGAAAGTGCTTTGGAGCCTCTTCTTTTGTTGATTATCAGGACTACACCATTTCTTCTAACAGATTCTTGCCTGCAGTAGTAGATATAATGGTCACCTGAACTAAATTCACCCATTTCCATCCATTTTAGTTCACTGACTCCTAAGATGTCGATGTTTACTCTTTCCATCTCCTGTTTGGAAGATTGACCACATCCAATTTACCCTGATTCATGGACCTAACATCCCAGGTTCCTATGCAATATTGTTCTTTATAGCATTGGACTTTAATTTCACCACCAAACATACCCATAACTGAGTGTTGTTTCCGCTTTGGCCCAGCTGCTTCTTTCTTCCTAGAGCTATTAGTAATTGCCCTCCAGTCTTCCCTAGTAGCATATTGGACAACTTCCAACCTGAGGGGCTCATCTTCCAGTTTCGTATCTTTTTGCCTTTTCATACTGTTCATAGGGTTCTCACATCAGGAATACTGGAGTGGTTTGCCATTCCATCCTCCAGTGGACCATGTTTTGTCAGAACTCTACACTATGACCATCCATCTTAGTGGCCCTGCACAGCATGGCTCATAGCTTAATAGAGTCATGCAAGCCCTTTTGCCATGACAAGTCTGTGATCCATGAAGGGGATCATTTTTCTATTGAGGTATTAATGTTTTTGTGGTCCATTTATTTATGTAGCAAATATTTACTGAGTGCCTGTTATGCGTTGGGCACTCTTCCAGGAGCTAGGGACATAGCAGAGAACAAAGCAGAGATCCCACCCTCCAGGGAGCTGATGTTCTGGCGAGAAAACACAGAGAGTGAACGTGGAAACAAGGCCAAGAATTGTAAAAACTCTTTTAAAGATTGAAGATGGTAACACTTTGTTGTATAGTTTCCCCAGTTTGTTTGCTTTATTATTTTATTTGTATTGTAATCTGTCTTAAAGAGCTTCTTAATTTTTTAGCTTTTGATTTTGGCCTGATTTTAGGTTTATAGAAAAGTTGCAGAGTACAGAGAGTTCCCAGCTCTGCTCAACTTCCCCTGACGTTAGTAACCTACATCTAGCACATTTGTCAAAAGTAAGACATGAGATTAGTACAACAGTATTAACTAAATTGCTTCACTGGATATCACCAGTTTTCCACTAGTGTCCTATTTTTCTGTTCCAGAATCCAATCCAGGATACTAAGCTGCACTTAGGAGTTCTTAGTTTTAATGAAGTAAAATCTACTGATTTATTTTAATTGCTCATTTTGTTCTTAGAAGTCCTTCCACATCCTGAGATCTGATAAAATATTAATCTGTATTTTTTCTAGATATTTATGGTTTTATTTTCTAAATTATTTATTTCTTTCAGCCATCTGGGATTTATTTTGGTGCAGTGTACATAAAGATCTAGGGCTTCCCAAGTGGCTCAGTGGTAAAGAATCTGCCTGCCAAGCAGGAGACATGGATTTGATCCTGGGTTGGAAAGATCCCCTGGAGAAGGAAATGGCAACTCATTCCAGCATTCTTGTCTGGAAAATCCCCTGGACAGAGAAGCTTTGTGGGCTCCATGGGGTCACAAAGAATCCAACATGACTTAGTGACTAAACAAAAACAACAGCATAAAGATCTAGGGTTTATTTTTAAAGTTTTTTTTTTTTTTTTTTAAGGGGACCATTTTTAAAGTCTTTATTGAATTTGTTACAGTATCACTTCTGTTTCATGTTTTGATTTTTTGGCTGTGAGATGCATGGCATCCTAGCACCCCAACCAGGGACTGAACTTGCAATCCATGCTGTTGTTCAATCGCTAAGGGTTGTCTGACTCTTTGTGACCCCATAGACTGCAGCACACCAGGCTTCCCTGCTTTCAAACTGTCTCCCAAAGTTTGCTCAAACTCATGTCCATTGAGTTGGTGATGGCATCCAACCATCTCATCCTCTGTCACTTCCTTCTCCTCTTGCCCTCAATCTTTCTCAGCATCAGAGTCTTTTCCAATGAATCAGCTCTTCACATCAGGTGGCCGAAGTATTGGAGCTTCAACTTCAGCATCTTCAATGAATATTCAGAGTTGATTTCCTCTAAGATTGACTGATTTGATCTCCTTGCAGTCCAAGGGACTCTCAAAAGTCTTCTCTAGCACCATAGTTCAAAAGCATAAATTCTTCAACACTCAGCCTTCTTTATGATTCAATTTTCACATCCATATATAACTACTGGAAAAACCACAGCTTTGACTAGACAGACCTTTGTCAGCAAAATGATGTCTCTGCTTTTTAATACACTGTCTATGTTTGTCAAAACATTCTTTCCAGGGTGCAAGTGTCTTAATTTCATGGCTGCAGTCATCGTCCACAGTGATTTTGAAATCACTTCCCAAGAAAATAAAATCTGTCACTGTTTCCATTTTTTCCATTTATTTGCCATGAAGTGATGGAACCAGATGCCTTGATCTTAGTTTCTTGAATGTTGAGTTTTAAGCCGGCTTTTTCACTCTCCTCTTTCACTTTCATCAAGAGTCTCTTTAGTGCCTCTTCTCTTTCTGCCATTAGAGTGGTATCATCTGCATATCTGAGGTTGTTGATATTTCTCCTGGCAATCTTTATTCCAGCTTATGATTCATCCAGCCTGGCATTTTGCATAATATATTCTGCATATAAGTTAAATAAACAAGGTGACAATATACAGCTTTGATGTGCCCCTTGCACTGGAAAGCAAACTCCCAGCCACTGGACCACCGGGGAAGTTCCAAGACCTGGTGTTTCTTTTTCTGAATAGTTGGTCAGCTATGCAGTTCTCTAGAATGGGTCCTTCCTTTCTTCACCGATCTGTGAAGCAACTTCTATAGGATATGAAATACTAAGATGTCCCAGGTTCTGTCTCCAGGTATAGGCTCCATTACATTGATTTTTCTGTTGATGGTTGTCAGTATCTCACTGTTTTGAGAGTTGCATACTTATAGTATGTTTTCACATCTGGTAGGGCAAGACCCCCTCCTGCTTTAGAAGATGAAGATTATGTTAACAAGAATAATGATCTGATTTATATGCCAGGTCCTGTGTTGGGAGCCACAGATAAGATATGAATGACCAAGTCCCCCCTTCAAGGAGGCCAGTCAATGGGGAGGCAGACACCTGACTAGTGCCACCAGCAGCGTGCTGGAGCGTAGGTAACTATAGGGGAAGGGCCAAGGAGTCTGCCTGGAGCAGTTGCAAAAGGTTTGGTCTCTGCTTGACTGGTGTAGGAATCAGCCAGAGAAGTAGGCAGGGCATTTCAGGCAGAAGGAACAGCAGTCAAAGGCCTGGAGTTGGAAAAGTACACAGCGTATTTGGGAAACCATATGCAGTTGGTGTTGAAGCGTAAAGTCTTGGGGTGATGGAAAGAGGCAAGGCTGCAGGGGCAGGTGGGGCGGGTCATGGAAGGCCTCCACTGCCAAAGGAGGTGTTCAGGTGACCCCAAGGGCCCTCCTGTCCTGGAATTCTTCAATTACTAGTTCTCTTCTCAGGAACATGTTCCCAGCCAACCTGGTGGAAGCCACATTCAAGCAGGTGAGTGGGTTCCTGGGTGATGGAGGGTGGGCAGGCAGGGCCAGCCTGGGCCTGGCTTGGCTGGTTAGTCTCCCTGTCTCTGGGGGTGGGATGCTACAGGAGAGGGGCGGGGGGTCAGGGGAAGACCTAGTTCTTTTGAGCCTCCTGTGGCCGTACGCCTGCCCTGGGTTCTGACTTTTCACGAGGAAGAATTATGAGGGGAGAAGGAAGCCCCCACTGAGTGCTGGCTCTGCCCTCGGTTATGCCCATGCTCTTGCACAGGGTCTCTCTCAGTCCTCACAATAACCCTCCCCTGGGCTAGGACCAGAACATCTCCTGGATGAGGAAACTGAGACTCCGGAGGATTAAAGGATTTGCCCAAGGTTAAATCACTAGTAAATGGCAGAACTAGTAGGTGAACTCAGACCTGCTGGCATCAAAGCCTGTTTTCTCTTTCTTTTTAAAATAACCCTTTCCTGTAATAAAAACAGTAATAACACTCACTGTAAAATATTAGGGAAATACTAAAATAAATAAGTGAAATTCACTCAGTTGTGTCCAACTCTTTGTGACCCCCATGGACTGTAGCCTGCCAGATTCCTCTGTTCAAGGAATTCTCTAGGCCAGAATACTGGAGTGGGTAGCTGTTTCCTTTTCCAGGGGGTCTTCACAACCCAGGTATTGAACCCAGGTCTCCTGCGTTGCAGGCAGATTCTTTACCAGCTGAGCTACCAGGGAAGCCCAAAGCAGAGGATAAAAATACTTGTAGTTCCAGGACCTAACAATAGTGATAGTAGATGGTATGCTTCTAGTCTTTTTTTCTCTGTTGAAATGTTTTAAAAAATAAAATTAGGATCATAGTACACACACAGCGTGCATCTTGCTTTCTTCCCCCACTCCCATTATTTCATGAGCACTTTACATGGTTATTAATGTTTCTTAAAAATACAAGTCATGTACGGATGTGAGAGTCGGACCGTAAAGAAGGCTGAGTACCAAAGAATTGACGCTTTCAAGCTATGATGTTGGAGAAGACTTTTGAGAATCCCTTGAACTGCAAGGAGAGCAAAGCAGTCAATCCTAAAGGAAATCAATCCTGAATATTCACTGGAAGGACTGATGCTGAAGCTGAAGTTCAATGCTTTGGCCACCTGATGCAAAGAGCCGCCTCATTGGAAAAGACCCTGATGCTGGGAAAGATTGAAGGCAGGAGGAGAAGCAGGTGACAGAAGATAAGATGGTTGGATGGCATCACTGACTCAATGGAAATGAGTTTGCGCAAACTCCAGGAGGTGGTGAAGGACAGGGAAGGCTGGTGTGCTGCTGTCCTTGGGGTCACAAAGAGTGGGACACGACTGAGCAACTAAACAACAGCAAAAAATACAACACTTAGTGATGATGTCATAGCCTGATGTAAGCCGAGGCTGTAATTTATTTGCCTATTTCTCCTTTTGGTTGTTTACCAAAACAGCCTTGTTGTTATTCAGTCACTAAGTGATGTCTGACTCTGTACCCCATGGACTGTAACACACCAGGCTCCTCTGTCCTCCACTGTCTCCCAGAGTTCACTCAAATTCATGTCACTGAGTTAGTGATGCTATCTAACCATCTTATCCTCTGCTGCCTCCTTCTTCTGCCTTCAGTCTGTCCCAGTATCAGGGTCTTTTCCAGTGAGTTGGCTCTTCACATCAAGTGGCTAAAGAATTGGAGCTTATGAATAGTCAGGTCAGTTTCCAACAATGCTGTACACCAATACTTATTTGCACTTCTAATAATTTCCCTTCTAAAATGTCAGTCTGTTGGTTGACTCAGTCCAACAAGCATTTCCTGAGCTTCCCTGTGGTGGGCCCCGTATTGAGCCTGAAAACGCACAAGAGGTGGTTGAGAGATGGAGGAGAGGCCCCAAAATAAGGAGCTGTGAAAGCCTGAGCTAATCACTGTATCTTCCCTCACCTCTTGTGTTTTCTTCTATGAAATGAGCCAAGTAGAGAAGGGCCCTGAATGCTAGGCTAGGGAGTTTAGATATTATCCCAACAGTGATGAGCAATTACTGAAGATGTGAGAGAGAAAGAGAACATTGCTCTACTTTGTACCCCATCTGAAATGCCTCTATCTTTTGGCAAACTCCTACCCATCCTTCAAGAATCAGCACCTGGCACAGAGTGTTCAACACTGGGATGATGACGGTGGTTATGATGGTGATGGTGGTGGTAGTGGTAATAGCAGTAATGGTTACAGAAGGCTCACCATGTGCCAGGCACTACTGTCAGCACTTTACATACATCATCTCATTTAACCTAATGAGGTGAGTAACTATGAAGACCCCACTTCACAGATGAGGGAACTGAAGCATTGAAATTTTAGGTATATTTCCTGAGTGGTTCCTTTTCTCCACCCACCCCCAGAAACTTTGCTTTATTGATACCTGGTAGGAAGATAGCAGCCCTTGTTTGGGCTCATAGTACCTGAGGAATGAGAAGAAAAGACTTGGCCATGTCCTGGGGGCTGAGGAAGAGGGGTAGCGGACGTAGCTCTCCCCAGCTGGCGTCTCATCTCAAGAAAGCTCGGGGCAAACTAAGCTTTCCTAACAGAAGGTGCAAGTTTCCTTCAGTGCGAGGCAGGGCTGGCTGGCTGTTAGGCAGATGGATAGTGGGTGGCTGAAGGAGGACAAACAGGTGAATGGAGGATTATCCAGGCAGATTATCTGTGTAAGAGATGGATGGATGGTTAGAGAGGGTCCCAGCCAGGTGGCGCTAGTGGTAAAGAATGTCAGTGCAAGAGATATAAGAGACGCGGATTTGATCCCTGGGTTGGGGAGATCCCCTGGAGAAGGGAATGGCAACCCACTCCAGTATTCTTGCCTGGAGAATTCCATGGTCAGAGGAGCCTGGTGGGCTACAGTTCACAGGGTCTCACAGAGTCGGACATGACTGAAGTGACTTATCACAGGTAGGTGTGATGATGCACAGAAGGAAGAGGGGAGGAGGGATGGAGGGAGGTGTGCCTGGGTAGTGTGTGGATGAATGAACAAATCTCAGTTTTGCTTTTTGGTAAAATATTAATAATCCCTGTCCTGCCTATGTCACAGGGTTACTGTCAATCACATAGTTCATGAGTGGATACAGATGTGCTTCCAAGGTGTTATTATTATTGTTGTTGATATTACGCTTACTCCTGACTCATTCCTGGTTGGGGTGTCGCCCACCAGTATCGCACCAAGACCACCCCCGTTGTCAAGTCCCCCTCAGTGGCATCAGAGGAGGCCCCTTCTCGGCGGATCCTCATCTATGGGGTCCAGGGGGAGAATGACTCTGGTGTGCAGAACTTCGCCCTGGACCTGACACCCCCTCCAGAAGTCGTTTACAAGTCAGAGCCTGGTACCAGCGATGGCATGAACGTGCTGGGCATCGTCATCTTCTCTGCCACCATGGGTATGTGCTGCCCACCACCCCAGGAAGCCTGGCCCTCCTTGCGTTTACCCCTCCCTGCATCCCCTGTCCAGTAACCTGAATAGCCTGGAGTCTCCCCATCTCCAGGAGGTTCCTTCCTTTCCTTTTCCGAGGGAGTGACTCAAGTCCCTATTCCATTACCCAGGGACAAGGGGATGTCCCTAGCCCTCCCTGAGTTGGAGCTGCTGTTCCTCACTGGGAATTCCCCATCCCTGGGTGCTATTTGCCTCCAGGGATGATGGTCCTCTCTCTGAGAAGGCCATGCCTCTGACTTTGCCAGCAGCTGTTTGTTTAAAGCCCTCATTCTTCCTTCCACCCTCAACCACAGGGCTTTCTCAGTGGCCACCTCTCTCTGCAGACCTGTCTGTCCATTTCTGGGGGCCCGTGACCATACCTTTTCCTTTGCTGGGTCCCCAAGGCCCACCACAGGCTACTTATCATGAAGCTGGTGAAGTTTAACTTGCACAGGTCCCTTCTAAGGCCTGTATCCTTTTTCCTTTTTTAAATTTTGTGTTCTTTTTCTTGAAGAAGGCACCAAACTGTGCAAACTTCAGATCTTACAAAACCTCTGGATATGCCTCTGCCGGCAGCGTCCCCCCCTTGACCACCCCCACCGACATATGCACACAGCCTTCTTCCTTCTTTGGTAGCAGTGGTTTGTCACTAAGTCGTGTCCAACTCTTGCCACCCCGTGGACTGTAGCCCACCAGGCTTCTTTGTCCATGGAGTTTCCCAGGTGAGATTGCTGGAGTGGGCTGCATTTCCTTCTTCAGGGGATATTTCCAACCAAAGATCGAACCCACATCTCCTGCATTGCAGGCAGATTCTTTACCAACTGAGCTACCAGTGAAGTCCTTTTCTTTTTTGGAGTCTAGGAATTCCTAACCACTCCACAACTGTCTAGCTTGTCAGTCCCACCTCGTCCTTCTAGGTCATGCCAGGGGTCACCAGGAGCCTCACTGTAAAATCCTATCAGCCCCTTCCCCCAGCCCCAGCCCTGGGCCTAGTGGAGCGCTCTCCAGCTTCCAACTCCTACACAGGGTTTTCTTCCCAAGTTAATTCTCCCATCTTCTTGGTTTCTTAGGCAAGGAACTTGGGGGTTACTTTCTACTTTGCCTTCTGCTTCAACTCACACCCAAATCCCATCAGGTCTGCCTCTGAAATCTCTCCAGCCTCCGCATTTCCTTCTGCCCACTGCCCCAGCCAAGGTCATTGTCATCTCTCACCTGGTTTCTGGAAAAACTGCCCCAAGAGTCCCCTGTCCTTGTGTGTCCTCCTCACAGGGTCATTGAGTCCCCATGTAAAGCCTCCACTGGCTCGGAGAGGGGTGCCTCTCTCGGCCGGCTCACTTCCCCAGCCGCTCTGCCTGTCGGTCCCTGGAAGGCACCTCCCTCAGCCAGGCTGCTCCTGCCCCTCGCTCTCCGCTACACTTTTCTCATCCTTGAGGGGGCTTAATATTAGTATCCCATCCTGGGGAAAAGTCTAACCCCAGTCAGATGCCCTGTGTTATTCCTTAAACATTTGACCCAATACAACTGCCTACTTGTTAGTGTGGCTGTTCAATGCCTGCGTGGCAGCTGTGTACATCCCATGCAGGCAGAGACAGGTCTTGGTCTCCGTGTAGCCCCACAGCCACCACGTGACTGGTTAGAGCAGGTGCTCGGTAGACTGGGAAAGATGGGTGGATGGGCAGATGAATGACAATGGGGAATGGAGCTCTTTTCATCCTGGTCAAAAGGCCAGGTGGGCACACAGAGGGGCCAGGACCTCAGAGACCCTGGTGTATGAGAGGACAGTGTTTGGAAGCATCCTCAGCACCTCTGATAATCTGTCCCCCGCCCTGGACTTTCTTCCTTTTCCCCAGCCATCACCACTCTCTTAGGGCTGGGAGCATACTAAAAGGACATCTATTAGCAGAACTAAAGAAAAGTTTGAGAGCCTTCAACTCGTTTCACTGTTTACTGAGCACGTCACTGTCCACGTGTCAGTGACTATTTTTCGTGTGTCCTCTTGCCTTGTCGATGTCTCTGTGTGCCCCCGCCTGAGTGTGCGTGAGCATACCATGCAGCTGCTCCCCTCACTGAGCCTCCTTCCCCGTCTTCTCCCTGGTGTTGGGATGTGGCTGATGCTAAGGTGGCCTTGGTCTTGCTTGTGGGAGGAAGCCCACTGCCACCCTCCGCATGTACAGTTGCTCTAAGCCAGCCAGAGCCTGGGGGTGGAACAGGGAGCTTGATGAGGAACAGGAATAGCTGGGGAGGGACAGTCAGCGGGGAGCCTGGCTCTGAGTTCAGCCAGGCTTCCACAGGCCAGATGGACAGACTTGGGCCCAGTGTCGCCTGCCTCTCTGGCCTCTCCTGCCCACCCCGGTAGGGCCCCTCCACTCCCCTCCCCCGTGGTAGCTGCTCCCTGTTCCGCATGGGTTCGGAGCATCCTGGGCAGGGAAAGAGCTCTTCCCTGGGGTTCCAGAGGCCAGGATCCAGATCCCGCCCCTCACCGGCTGAGTCAGTGGATGAACCTCTTGGACACGGCGACAGTCAGCTCCATGAAGGCAGACACAGAGTGTATTATGCTCTCCATTTTTGTGTCACCAGTGGGAGAGCAGGTGCTTGTCACTGTTCCAGGAGTGACCTAACTGTGGTTACCTGCATGAGCTCAGAACCCCAAGGGGAGGGTGACAGGGGCTTTGGAAAAGGCTTTGTCATTCATTCCCTTGTTCATTCATTCAATGATAAGTTGCCCTCATGGGTTAACTTTCTATTGGAGGAGACAGAACAACACAGTGGATGACTGTTATAATAAGTGATATGAGGGGATCAGAAAGAGATGTGTTAGAGAATAAATGGGGAGTCTGCCAAGGGGGAGTTGGGGAGGTGCAGGCCTCCAGACCAGGGCTTCAGGCATCAGGAACTGAGTGGACAAAGGCCCCACCACAGCCAAGAGCTTGAGGTAGTCTAAAAATGTGAAGAAGGCAGGATGCAGGAACAGAGTGAGGAAGGGAAAGCGGGGGCCAGACAGAGGCGGGAGTTAGAGGCATGGCCAGGCCAAGTGGGGCCTGAGCCAGGGTGAGAGGGGTGGGTTGTTGGTTACGGTCTCTGTGTGCAGGAAAGTCAGTTGGGGGTGTTGGCAGGGAGCATTTTTACCTTTAGAAGGTGGCACGTGCAGCTGGGTAGAGAGGAGGAAGAGATGGAGCCCCGTGGGGAGGTCACAGCCCTCTCCAGCGGGGAGGCCAGGAAGGGAGGGGAAGCAGGGGGGAAGCGCCGGGTGGCAGAGGCTGCTGGGCTGTCGGCCAGGCGCTGAGATCTGTATGTGCCCGTGGTCTGTCAGTGCCTAGCCCCAGCACGTGCTGGCTCATGCAGGTGTCAGGCAGGTCTGCCTCCCTCTGCCAGGTGTCATCTGCCGTGTCTCCGCCCTCCGCAGGCATCATGCTGGGCCGCATGGGTGACAGCGGGGCCCCGCTGGTCAGCTTCTGCCAGTGCCTCAACGAGTCTGTCATGAAGATCGTGGCCGTGGCTGTGTGGTGAGCCTCGTCGCGGGGGTCGAGGGTGGACTCCTACCTACTCCACCCCCTTCCAGCCCTGTCCTGGGCAGCTGGAGGGACCCCGTGGTCCCATAGGAATGAGCAGAAAGCTGCACAGGAGGATACCCCCAGCCCTGCCCAGGCCAAGTCCCAGCCCCGGGCCTGCCACTTCTGGCCCCGACAGGCCCACTGGAGGCAAACCAAGAGCTAATCCTCCTGACCTCTCAGGCTGTTTCCCCATCTCCTGGGGCCTCATTAGCTCAGCTTTTGGAGAAAGGAGACCCTGGAAGTGACAGCCAGCTGCCACTCCTTGGCTCAGAGTTCAGACCTTAGGAATCTTCTAGTCCAACCCTGCACAGTGAGATAGGGTAAGGCAGAGGCCTGCCAAGGTCAGCCATAGAGGCTGTCTCATCGCTAGGCTGAAATGTGGGCCTGCAGAAGAAGGCAGAAGGGTGAAGGCTGTGCATGGCTGGACTGGTTAAGGGGGCATTAGTGACACCGTATGCCAGGTACCCAGGTACATAGTCACATTCTATCCTCACAAGAGTCCTGGGAGGCTCAGGGCAGACAGGCCTGGCAGTGATGTAGTGCCCGGGGCCTCCCAGGGTTTTTGCCTGCTTGGTGGTGAGCCAGCTGCCCTGCCCACCCCAGGTACTTCCCCTTTGGCATCGTGTTTCTCATCGCTGGCAAGATCCTGGAGATGGACAACCCCACGACCGTAGGAAAGAAGCTGGGCTTCTATGCAGTCACCGTGGTGTGCGGGCTGGTCGTCCATGGCCTCTTCATCCTGCCCCTGCTCTACTTCTTCATCACCAAAAAGAACCCCATCGTCTTCATCCGTGGCATCCTCCAGGCCCTGCTCATCGCACTGGCCACCTCCTCCAGGTAGCCTGGGCGGTGAAGGTGTCAGGGAGGAGACCATGGCTGAAAGCTATTCTTCTGTCCAGCCATCATTTGTCTGTAGCCATGGAACTATGGAAAGTGTCGATGTGACCTACTTCACAAACTTGGGAGAGGATGTGGTAACAAGACCTATTCTTGAAATGCATGAGCCCCTACCTTCCCGAATGGCAGCTAGCCCTCCTCTGCATCCCCAGGGCTCACTCAGTCCACGTGGGGGTTGGCGTCCACGTGTCAGGCGCAGGCAGAGCTGAAGAGTGATGAGTCTGCAGTCTCTACCGCCTTTCACTGCCACGTGGTGCTTCCGTTGGAGTCAGGCCCTCTGATCTTCAGGGACTTTGCCTGGTTACTGGCACTGGCAGGTAGCCCTGTCACAACGTTGGCAGTGTCTCTAGACAGTGGGAATCTGAGTCATGATTCCATTACCCACTAGCTCTGTGACTGCGGGCAAGTCACTCCACCTCCCTGGGTAGTGGGGTTAGTTTCCTCATATACAGACTGGGGATCACTGTGGCCTCTGGCATGTAGAGTTGTGGTGTGATTAATGGAGATAACCCACTAAGGCCATTCTGGGCTTGGTGAAGCAACACCTGACCTCAAGCATCCCAAACCGCAACTGAGTACAGAAGACCCAGGGAGATGAAGTCATGCAAACTCTGCTATTGAGCGAGGAGAGGGAAGGAGGTGGTCACTTACTGGGCATCTAACCCTGTGAAGAAACAGTGGTTCTCCCCACAGTGAGTGTCCAAGCTCTATACGAAGGAACTCACCTAAACCTGAGCCCATGTCTCTGGCCTCAAAGGTCTGGCTCTTCCCTCCATCCCTTACTGCCTTCTCTTCCCTAGGCCTCAGTCCCCCAGTCTGTAAAATGGAAATAAGGGCCAGCACAGACCTCCTTCCCCGGCAGCCACATAACCCACCCTTGGCAGCAGAAGCACCTCATGCAGGACTCGGGAGGAGCAGAACCAATGAGGAAAAGCCCTAGAAGCCTTGTCTGGGAACCCCATCCAGGGCAGAGGGAGGAGGCGAGAGGGAAAGATGAAGCCCCGAGCAGCTGCTGGCCCCCATGCCGCTGGTTAAGCCCCACCAGTACCAGCAGCCCTCGCCGTTTCCTACAGAAACAGCAGCCTCGGGCCCAGCATGCCTGGGGCCCATGAGGGGCTCTGGCAAGTGTACCTGGGCCTCCCAGGCAGTGACCTGTGGGGAGTAAGGGCTGTGGGGCTATGCAAACCTGAATTTCAGGCCCAACTCTGCTCCTGGGAGCTCAGTAACAACACAGCTACAAGAGCCAGGGCTACCATTGGTTGAGTACCTACGATATGTGCTTGCTAAGTCACTAAATCGTGTCTGACTCTTTGCGATCCTATGGACTGTAGCCCGCCAGGCTCCTCTGTCCACGGAATTCTCCAGGCGAGAATACTGGAGTGGGTTGCCATGCCCTCCTCAAGGGGATCTTCCCCACCCAGGGACTGAACCTGGGTCTCCTGCATTGCAGGCAAATTTTTTACTGTCTGAACCAGCAGGGAAGTGAAGTGAAAGTCGCTCAGTCGTGTCCGACTCTTTGTGACCCCATGGACTATGCAGTCCATGGAATTCTGCAGGCCAGAATACTGGAGTGGGTAGCCTTTCCCTTCTCCGGGGGATCGTCCCAACCCAGGGTTCAAATCTAGGTCTCCCACCTTGCAGGCAGATTCTTTACCAGCTGAGCCATAAGGGAAGCCCGAACCACCAGGGAAGCCACCTACGATATGTAGACGCTATTCCAAGCGCTCTCTTGTTGAATCCTAATAGCTCCATAGTGCACCGATTGTCTGGGACAAGGAAACTATGGCACGTACAAGTTGAGGAGGTGCCAAGGCCACTAAGCTAGCGGGAAGCTGGAACCTGTTAAGTCAGTGCCCCCAGCCAGGGCCCTGCTGTTGACCACTTCATCTCCACTTTGCATAGTCATGTGACATGGCGTCAGCCCCTCCTCCCCTCTGGGCTTCATTTCTTTACCTGTTAAAGGAACTCAAACCTTCCTAGCAGGAAGCCATGAGGTGTAAAGCACAGCACCTGGCACCTATCAGATGCTCTGCTGGCGGTCACTGCCTTCCTGACCAGTGTGCACAGGGGGTCTCTAAGGCCCTGAGCCTGGGCAAGTCTGGCCACATGACCATTTTAAAAGCTCCTTCAGTCTGTTCACCCTAGATGGGCCAGCTGCCTGGCATTGGGGGTTGGGGGGGTCGCTTCTGTTACCGACCAGCTGGCAACCTGGGGGCCCTGACCATCCTGGAGGAGGGTGATGGGCAGACACTGGCCCTTCTATTCACAGCTCAGCCACACTGCCCATCACCTTTAAGTGCCTGCTGGAGAACAACCACATCGACCGGCGCATTGCCCGCTTTGTGCTGCCCGTGGGCGCCACCATCAACATGGACGGCACGGCGCTCTACGAGGCCGTGGCTGCCATCTTCATTGCCCAGGTCAACAACTATGAGCTGGACTTCGGCCAGATCATCACCATCAGGTGTGGTCCTGACGCCCTGCACCCAGTGTGGATGGGGGATGGTTGCTCTGGAAGGGCTTTCGGGAGTCTTGAGCGGTCTCATATCTCATGCGGTCTCTGAGGCCCAGAGAGGGCAAGGGGCTCATTCCAGGCCACACAGCAAGTCAGTGCTGGGGTCTCATGATTCAGGGCACCAGGCTCCTTCCCCAGGGCCGCCCTGCAGGTGGGGAGCTCTGAGCAACTTGGGGAGCTAGGGCCCAGAGGAGGGCCTGCAGCGGGGACATGCATAGCAGGAAGCACTGCAGGCAGGCACAGGGCAAGCAGAGGCCAGAGGCGGGACTGAGGACAGTGGAGGGGCTGCTGGTGTGGCCGGAGCTGGGGGATGGTGCCAAGAGAGGACAGAGGTGAAGGGGAAGGCCTCACATGCCAGCCTGAGGGTACAAGTCTGACCCTGGGGACCCAGTGCCAGTGGATGATGGGAGCCTGTGGACAATTTCCTGGACTCCTACAGGGACAGTGGCCCGCCAGGCTCCTCTGTCCATGGATTCTCCAGGCAAGAATACTGGAGTGGGTTGCCACGCCCTCCTCCAGGGGATCTTCCCAACCCAGACACAGGGCTTTCCACAGACTTCTTAGGACGTTCTGCTGAGGCCAGGGATACAGCCTCTGGGACCACAGTACCTTGGGCAGAGGCATGCCCCTGCCCCAAGAATGCCCTGCTGTGGCATTCCTAATAATGCCTGCTCCACAATGCTGGCCCCAGAGGCTCTGGCATTCTGGCCTCCTCCTTGGGCCCAGGGCCCAACAATGCTCCCTGCCCTCTCCTGCAGCATCACAGCCACCGCAGCCAGCATCGGGGCAGCTGGCATCCCCCAGGCCGGGCTCGTCACCATGGTCATCGTGCTCACGTCCGTGGGCCTTCCCACCGACGACATCACCCTCATCATCGCTGTCGACTGGGCTCTGTGAGTGCGGTTCCCCCCAACCCTCTCCTGTCCCCTGGGAGGCAGGCGCTCACAGTGGACTGGGGAGCTGTCATGGTTTGGCACAGTGGGTACTCATTGACACCTGCCCAGCTGCATGATCTGTGGGGCCCAGTTTTCAAAAGTGAAAACCTGGGATTCCTTGTTCAAATACTACAAAGAATTTCAGGAGGGTGGGAGCAGAGCATTAGCCCAAGCCCTTTGACACACAGGCCCTGAGGCACCACACAGCCACATGCCTGCATCACCCACTTCAGCACCGCCAGGGGGTGCTGGGCCGGGAGGACCAGGAAGACACCCGTCCTGTGAGCACCGCCCTCTCCCAGCTCCCCTTACAACAGAGGGCCTGCTGCTCACCGCCCACCTTGGCCCACCAGGGACCGTTTCCGCACCATGATTAATGTGCTGGGTGACGCACTGGCTGCTGGGATCATGGCTCACGTCTGCCGGAAAGACTTCGCTCAGGACACGGGCACCGAGGTGAGCACACCGTCTCCCTCCAGCCAGGCTGCCCAAAGGCCCAAGGGTGCAGCCAGGAGTGGTGGGCAGGGCAGCACATCAGCTACCCACCAGCGGGGCAGGCTTCCACCAATCCCTCCACACCTTGATCTGCTCACGGGCACCCGGGTGACAGACTCCTCTCACAGCTGATTGTTGAACACCCACCATGGCCGGTGGTGAACACAGCATCCTCAGGGAGCCACACCCTCCTGTCCTGTCGACAACAAGGCCAGTGTTCACACGTCTGCTGGGAGCTTCATGGTCCTCAGGGCTCCTTCAATAACTACTTGGAGCGGCTGTCCCATTCCGTGGGGAGGACACTGAGGCTCAGGCAGGGGAGCTGTCCACTCCCACACTGGATCCCAGGGGGCAGGTGCCCCCTCTCCTAAGACAGTCCCAGGAGGCAGGACAACTTGAAACTGGAGCCCAGAGAGGCCCTATGACCTAGCAAGGTCTCACAGCATGTCTGTAGGAAAACCAATCAGACTGTCCCCAGCCCTTTGCCTGTCCAGTCCTCCCTACTGTCTAACCTCAGTCCCTCCTGCTGCTGCCAAGACCTGTTTCCTCTCCCCAGAAACCACTGCCCTGTGAGACCAAGCCCGTGAGCCTCCAGGAGATCGTGGCAACCCAGCAGAATGGCTGTGTGAAGAGCGTGGCTGAGGCCGCAGAGCTGACCCTGGGCCCCTCCTGTCCCCACCACGTCCCCGTCCAGGTGGAGCAGGATGAGGAACCAGCCACCACCAGTCTGGACCACTGCACCATTGAGATCAGCGAGCTCGAGACCAACGTCTGAGCCTGAGGAACTGCGGGGCCTGGGGAAGGCCTCCAGGGTTAGGGGCCAAGGGCAGGATCTCAATTCACTACTTTCCTGAGCACAAGGGCCAGACTCACACTATCTCCCCACCCTTGAGGGTCCAGAATGGGCTCCACTTGACGGCAAGCGGGAAGACTGCACGTGGGGGTCCCAGCTGGAGAGTTACAGGCAGGCGTAGCCTGAGCCCCGACTGTGACATTTCCACTGGGTTGGCCTGTGCAGGTGGCAGGCAGGGGTACAGTCCCCACTTTCTGGATCACAAAGTTGAGGCTCTGAGAGCTGAAAACACGTGCCCCAGGTCTCGGAACAAGTGATATCAGGACTAGGACTCTAGTTCAAGGCTTTCAAGCCCTGGCCACTCCCTGCCAGAGGACAGGGATGGCTGCAGGGTCAGATGCTGAGAGGGAGGCTCTGCCCCCTCCAGGAGCCCCAGAGCCATCACTGCTTTCAGTTTATGAGGACATAGCAATGTCCTGGTTCTGCCCCAGCTGCGTCCCAGCCCAGGCCCGCCCCCACCCAGCCCCATAACACGTGGCCTCAGACCAACAGCTCTCCCCAAGGACGGGCCCAGCCTAAAGCTGAGACCCACTGCCTTCCACGTGCCACAGCCCGTCCCATCTCCTGGCCTAGCGGTTCTGTCTCATAAAGCTCATCTGATGTGGAGATGAAGATGTCTTCACCAGAGCTTCAAGGCCCCTAGAAACCCCCGGGCTAGTCTCCCATTGGACAGGTGAGCCAGCCAGGACTGGGGATGCAGACTCACCTGGGATGTTTCAGTCAAGCTGCCCAGATGGCCCTGGGGTCAGCACTCCCCACCCCCCACCCCAAAGCCCATGTGATGAAGAGGAGTTAGATTTTCTATTCCTTTCTGTGTTTTCAAGTTCAGTGATAACTAAATAAAGGTATTTTGTTTTTCAAGGCTTGTGGGCTTAGTGACATACCCAAACCAGCATTTCTTTATTGGGTTAATACAGGCAAAGCGCAGACTTGCTTGTCTGGGCAGTGCGAGTACAGACGGGGCTGTCCAGGAAGCCGGAATGTAAACAGCCTTGTCTGCATAGCTGGAGTGTAGACAGGTCTGTCTGGGCTGTCAGTGTGTGGATGGGCCTGCCTGGGCAGCCAGAGTGTGGATGAGCCTGTCCTGGTGTCCAGAGCGAGGACAGGCCTGCTTGAGCCATTACATGCAGGAAGCAGAGCACGTGCTGGGCTGCCCAGGGGCCTGTCTGGGAACCACGGTGTGGACAGACCACTCTGCTCATAGCCTGGGTTCTACAGGCAGGACTCTCAGGTCCTTCCTCACAAAAGAAATACATTTCTTCAGCCAGCCTGGCTCCCATCTGTGAATGCTTTGCTTTAAGCAGGGGATGTGCCCAAGAAGTTTTCAGACTCTCCTTCCCTCGCTCTCCTCAGCCTCACAGTGTCTCTAGGAGGCTCACAGGGAACACAGAGGACCCTGGCCACACAGCCTGCTCTGGATGCACTTTGGGGAGAAGATACAGCCCCAGGGTTTTGCACCATGGAGCCCATGAAGCTGGGGGAGGGGATGAGAGAATCAGGAGGGTAATCAAGTCGAATATTCAGTGGAAGGACTGATGCTGAAGCTGAAGCTCCAAATACTTTGGCCACCTGGTGCGAAGAGCCGACTCATTGGAAAAGACCCTGATGCTGGGAAAGACTGAAGGCAGGAGGAGAAGGGAGCGGCAGAGAATGAGATGGTAGGACGGCATCATTGACTCAATAGACATGAGTTTGAGCAAACTCCAGGAGACAGTGAAGGATGGGGAAGCCTGGCGTGTTGCAGTCCATGGGGTCGCCAAGAGTCGGCTGAACGACAACAATCACCTGCCTCCCAGGCTCCACTCCTGAACTACCTCCATCTTCCTCCCAGGGTCATAGTCTGAAGAGTCTGGGAAGGGCCCTAGGCTCCCCCTCCCACTATAGGGCTAGAGGCTATAGAATCCATCTTGGGAGCATCCTTCCTTCCTTAAGGCCTAATCACCTATGACAGATCAAATGTCCAGCTATCATAACTCTTCCTGTGGCACATCTCTGCTCCATACGGATCAGGAAGCTGCTCTTTACTGGGCTCAACAGCAGCATGCTTACACACCTCTAGTGGTGGGGGGCCACCACTTCCGGGACATGTGATCCTCTGTGGGGCAGCTCTGCCTGGCAGACGTTCTTCTTTGCTCTGAGCTGGGGGCTGCTTTCTTCTGGCCAGCTCTGGCCCCGCTGGTGACGGTGACACACTGGGCCAGTCTGCCACCTCTAGGCAAGCCTGCAGGGACCAAGGCCCTGAGGAGGGTTCTGCTCCAGCTCCCAGGCCTGCCTCCAGCCCCCTTCGCATCCCAGCATCTGCTATGGGACAGACCCCATCAGTCATGCCCACTCAGTGCCCAGGAACTCTGAGCAGCCCAAAGCCTGAAGGTCCTCTGCCTGGATGCTCAGCCCCTCGGGAGCACAGAGTGGGCTCACAGGCTTTGTGTGGTGGTCCCGGCCCAACCTGTTGACCCCCAGCAAGTTGAGGGGCTGCACGTGCCTCCAGGCCACCTCACCTTCACCTAAACCCTGCATCCCTGGACTTCTTTCCATGGGATGACTCTGTGGGCCCCCAGAACTGCACTCTGCGCTGACTCCTGCTGGTCAGAAGGTGCTGAAGTGCTTGGGTCCTGCCCGGCCGGCCAGGCCTCAGCCCAGCACCTGGCAGGAAGCACACACAGACACGGCCACAGGCTGCCAGACAGGGGTAATGCTTTTATATTAGTTTTTCTGTAACAAGAAAAATCAGCTTTGAAGTTTTTATCATTTTTTTTTCCTTAAAAAAGAATTAAAAAAAAAAAAAAAAGGCACCCAGAACTCCCCTCAGGCTCAAAGAATAAAAAAGTTCTCTCATCGGTGCAGCTGGGCCCTTCGCTCTTGCTCCACCCAGCCCCGCCACCTCCGCCGAGCTCCAGCCCAAGACATCAGCAGCCTCAGACCTTCCCTCTGGCATCAGTGGGGCTCATCCAGCAAAGCTGTGTCTGGGCCCGGCCAGGGCCTGGAGGGGAATGACTGCCCCAGCCTTGGGGAGCATGACCGGTGGGCCAAGGCAGCAGTCCTGAGGGTTCCTTTCCTCAAATGGAGAGAAAGGAAGACCCAGTCTGTGAGTTCCAGAGGGTGCGGGCACCTGGCCACAGACAGCATGGAGATAACTCTCTGTCTTCTCTGAGGGACAGACGGAGAGGGCAGACAGACAGACAGTGAGCTGGCCATTTCTGGCTGGGGCAAGAGCTGTTGGTGGCAGAGACTGAGAAGAGCTATTTGCATGTGACTTGTGTATGTGTGTGTGTGTGTGTACATGTGTCCACGGGGCAGGGAGCAGGTACCCATGAGTGCTGGGGCTGGTCAGACCCTTTGCCTTGTCTGTAGGACTCAGGGACTGAGGGCAGCATTGAGTGTGGGGCTGACAGGGGGAAGTTTGGAGGACGCTATGCAGCTGGCTGTGTGTGGGTGTCTGGCTGTGGATGGACTGCAGGAAGGGGTGGGGAGGGGAGACTGGGTCCAGCCTATGTGTGGAGTGGGGCCTGGTGGGTGCTGTGCTGGGAGTGTCTGTGAGCAAGGCAGAGTAGGGGCACGCAGGGCTCAGGCACGTGCTGCAGAAAGGCTCCAGCGGTCCGTCGTCCTGCAGAACACGCGGGCGCGTCAGGGGAGGCCAAGGCAGACCTGCCCACCAAACCCAGCCGGGGCCAAGGGGATTACAGCTGGGGCCCTGGCAGGGTCAAGCAACCGCAGGCCCAAGGGGAAGTTGCCCTGGGAGTCCAGAGCCAGTGGGGGGCGCCCACTGGGAGGTGCTCCTGGGGGCCTGGTGTGGACTGGAAACCTCTGGACCCCTTTGGCCTCTCCCGGGGCTGCTGACTGTGGTCGACGTCCTCCAGACGGGTAGATTCTCTCCACCCTAGGACCCACAGTGCCTTCCTGAGGGCCCCAGCACCCCACTGAATGGCTAGTCACCCCAGTCACTGGCCCCTGGCTCTGCCCGAGGACAATGCATGGAGATAAGGGGCTCTGCCTTCACGCCCCTGGGTCCAGGAGTCAAGAAAGGTGACTCCCAAGCACTGCCTCTGGGGTCGCCCTCCACAGTCAGGTAGCAAGCCCAGCACACTCACCCCTCTCTCTGCCATCAGCTGGACCCCTGTTCCCTCCTCCCTATGTCCTCCACAGGATCCTCAACCCCACTCAGACTTCTCTCTGTCTCAGACCCTACTTCAATTCAGCATCCTAATAGTGACCCAGTGGCCCCTGGACCCCCAGCTCAGCTTACTCTGATATCTCTCCTGACCAAACCTCCCCTCATGGCTACTCCTCACCACCATGCCCACCCTCCGACCTCCTCCCCCAGGAGACCAACCCCTCCCATCTGCACCCTTTCCCTTTCCAGCCTGAGCCCCAGCATCTGCAAGGCAGCCTCTCTCTTGCCAGCACCCTCAGTTTCCTTGTTCCTTGCCTTCCTGTCTCACACTCCTGGCCAAAACCTCAGCCATGGAAGGATCCAACTGGCCATCATCTCCACACCCACCCTGGTCTGCTGAGTACCTGTTGCACAAAGAAACCAGAAGGCATCGAGCGGGTGTGAGTTCACATCCAGCCACAAAGCCGCTGATCTGCATGTGACTGTAGCCTCTGGAGAACTGACCCTCCTGCCCAAGTCAGTCCTTCCTCCTGCTTGCACAGGTGGGGCTACACCCAGCTCTCCTCTCTTATGCCTTTAACTCCTCCCTCAACATGGGCCTCTCCCCATTGGCATTCAAACCAGCTCCGTTGCTTAAAAAAGGCCCAGTGTGAACAGAATCCTGCTGAGCTTCATGCATCCTTCCCACCACCAGCCTCACTCATCTCTTCACAATCAAACTTCTCAACAGACTTGTCTATAATCCCTGAGCCCTCTCCTTTCCAGCCACTTTCTCCACCCTCTTTGCCCCTGAAACTGCTCCCCACAAGGACCTGAAACTGCTCCCCACAACTGACCTCCCTGTAGATAAGTCCAGTGGGTCCGTGGTCATGCTCAGCTCCATCAGTCTCTGTTATGCTCACACAGCTGATTCCTTCCACTTCCTGTGCATGGATGCATAACAGGCATGCACGTGTATATGTGTGTGTGCACATGTGCACACAAGGGCATATGTGCCTGGGGCGGCATGCATGTATGTACTCGCGTGCACACATGAGTATATGCAATGGTGTACTTGTCCTGCATCTGTGAATACACAGTAAAGTACATGCGAGTGTATCTGTGCACATGTGCAGTGTGTGTCTGAGTGTCTGCTTTGTGCATCTGATGAGTGTGAGTGTGTGCACATTGGTGCACTATGTGCGCGTGTGATGACTCTCTGTCCTGGGCTGTCTGCAGCTCTGCCTCCCTCCCCTGGTGCTCTGTCCCCTTCCTCCCGCTGCTCCCCTCCAGCTGGCAATCCCCCTCCCTCTTCTCTCCCTGGAGAGCTCCCCCAGCCTCTCGTGGCCTCGGGGACTGTTTCAAGGCCTACGATTCCTGGACCTCCCTCTCCAGCCAGACCTCACTCTGGAGCCCCAGATGCAAATAGCCAGTCCACCCTGGGCAGCTCCCCAGTGCCCTCCAAACTCACAGTTCCCCTTACCAGACCTGCTCCTCCATAGTACTATCGTTCACCTGGAATTCCAAGCTAGAACTGGGATCTTGTCTTCTCCCTCACCCCACGTCCAGCAGGACTAGCTGGGCCCTCAAGTCTGCACCTCCAGACCTCTTTCAGGCTCATCTGCTTGTCTGCATCCTCACTGCCCACCTCCAGCATCTCTGGCTTGGGTTGCAGCAGTAGCCTCCTTGTGGGCCCCCATATTCATTCCCTGCTTCCTCCCTCCCAGTCCCTGGGTGTGTCCCATCGGGGATGCATCGCTGTGGATGGAGGCCCTGGCACGGGCCAGCCTCCCGCTGGCATGCTGTCATCCCCAACCTCACACCCAGGGCCTTGAGCACACTGAGAGCTCTAACAGATTTGCAAAATGAACAATGAAGCAGGGTACAGAGGGTGGAGAATGGGCAGAAAGACCCTAGACTGGGGTCAGGGGCAGGAATGTGGTGAAGCAGGCTGGGGCGCCCCACACAGACCACCCACCTATGTCAGATCCCGTTCACCCAGTCCCTATCGCCTTTCTTCTTCCTCCTCCTCGTCATCATCCTCCTCCTCCTCTTCCTTCTCCAACCGGCCCCGGTCCTTGGAAACGTCACCAAACTCAAAGTTGCCCTCTATGTCCAAGACCTGCAGGTGCTTCAGCTTCCGGAAGGCACTCTCCACCACGGAGCCCACAGCCAGCTTGTTAAACCTGTTCAGGGCACCCAAGTGAGGTCTGTGCCATGAGCCAAACAGTGTCCCCACAGTGACCCAGCCCAGAAGTGGAGTGGTAGGGACGGGCCCTCCAGGAAGACATGCAGTAAGCACAAAAGAAGGGGGCTTAGGAGTCCAGGCCATCACAGGGCGCTCAAGGTATTGTGTGGCTACTGCAGCGGGGAAGGGTGACGTCTTAAGGAGGAGAGAAGGCCTCCACTGTATATGCTCTTACTATGATCTGAGGGTGGCAGACACAGGCAAGTCCTCCCTGCCTGCCCATTGGCATTAACCTGGAGGTCTGAGGATGCTTTGTGGCCAGCCTGAAGTCACCTTGGTGCTGGGTGTAGAGGGGCACGGGAAAGGCCAGGGCCACAGTGGGCTGGGGACACACATTTGGGAAGGAGAAGGCTGGGCTCTGATCTCAGGCCCCCTCAACTCTCTGTACCTCAGTCTCCTGCAGGAGCCGAGGCACAGGTCACACTGCACCCTGATGTCACCCAGCCTGAGCCTTCTGGGCCACAAACCCCTGGGAGTATACATGCTGCCTTTCTCTGATCTGTCTGACTTGGAGGGGGATGGTGGGAAGGACCACTCTGGTTCTGCTCTCCTTGGGGAGCTGGGTCCCCTGAATCATCCTAAACCCCCAGAACCCAGCGATGACCTGAACATCTGCTATCCTGGGTCTGAGGCCCAGGCCCAGCCTGTCCAGCTGTGAACACAGCAGTCAACTGTGCTTTCTGAGCCTCAGCTTTCCCAGCTGTAAATTGGGAAGATGCTCTCTGTGGTCCCTTCCTGCCATAGGAACATCAAGAACACCCACAAGTTCTGCTTTTTAAAGTTTCCAAAGCCCTTTCACAAACCAGTGAACCTCACCAGGCCTGGCCAGGACTGTCTCCACCCTTGAGAGCTAAGGGAACAGGAGCTCACTGGGGCTCTCTGATGTAACCAGTGCTCTGCTCAGTGGAAGCACTGCTTCAAGCACTGACGTGCTTCAAGCACTGGCCTCCACCTGCGAGTGGTTCCCATGGGCCCTAACCATTCTGCTGGAGCTGGGCAGCCCCCTGAGGGGTAGGGGCAGGGCCTCCTACCTGAGAAAAATCCCTTTGAGGTTGGGTGTGGAGTCAAAGGCATTGGCGGGCACGGCACTAATCTTGTTATTCTGCAGGTACAGGTACTCCAGCGACTCTGGGAGCCCCCCAGGGATCTCCGTGAGCTGATTCCCGGCAATGTCGAGCAGCTGCAGGGATGAGCAGGGCAGATACAGCACTTGACAGCTTGCCAAGCTCCCACTGACCCGGAGCATTCTAAATCTCATAACCCCGTGAGGCGGGCTCTATAACTCTCCCCATTTCCAGATGGGAAAACAGAGGCTTGGAGAGGTTCAGAGATCCATTGCAGGCCATAGGGCCCGTAGAGCCTGGAAGCTGGGGCTTGTGACTCCGAATGCTTGTTATAATTGGCGTATATCCTACCCTGCTCCTTCCATCCGGCCACATGAATTCATGGCCACAGTGTCTGGGTGCTAAAGTCCGTCCTCCTTAACACACCTGTCACCTCCCTCAGACTAAAGACCCCAGAAGGGCAGGGACTAGGTGTCCTCCAGTCTTTAAATCACAACCCAGTTTTGTCGGATGAGGATGGGGGCGGGGCTGCTCCTTTGTAGATCTCAGGGCCATGTGGACAGGGGCTGAGGGCCAGAATTCAAGGCCCACAGTGACCCTGGCATGGCAACCAGGCCCCAGACTGGTCAGTGTCAGACTCACCACAGGCTTAGAGTCCAGGAAGCAGGTGGCCAGGGACATGGGGTGGTTTTCCCAGGGAGCAGAGCACAGCTGCAGCAGGAAGGAGCCCTGGACATGCCCGGGTATGGCTCACTGCCTGCACCTCAGGCTGTCAGCACCCTCGCCCTGATACACACCTGTGTAGCCACGGGTGGGCTTCCATCATCTCAGGCTCCCTCCTCACCCTGACAGGCTGGGGCTCAGGGCCAGGGAACTGGGGGTCATAAATCCAGATTCCAGATTCAGGGGAGCACACAATTCAGGCACCCTAGGGAGCCTCCCTGTCACCTTCTCAACCAGCAGGACTCCCTGCTCCCCACGGATCCAGTACTTCCTCATTCATTCTAGACCTCCTCAGTGCCCGTGGACACTGGGGACATGGAATCCACCGAGACACTTCCTCTGTGCTCGGGAAGCCAGGCTGGCAGGAGAGATGGACACCACAATCTGACAATGACAGCAGTGGAACCGGGCTGTGATACGGGGGCCGGGGAGGGGACCGACTCAGCCCAATCAGGGTTGGGGGAGCAGACGGCAGCCAACACAGGTGGGAGCTCTGGAGCAGTGAGAGCAGCTGCTTGTGCAAAGATCCAACAGGCTGAGGAAGATCTTCACCAAATACCCCACTCCTGACTGGACTCACCCAGACAGCCATTTAACCTGCCCATCGTTGGTGGCTTCCTGGAGGAGGTGATAATTGAGCTGAGTCCTAGGTATACGATAAGCTCTAGGAGGGCAGTAACCCTGGATCTGTCTTATTCCCCTCTAGGTCCTCAGTTCTAGAACTGGGTCTGCATGTGGTCAGGGTTTGGTATCAGCTGGTAGAATGAATGAATGAGTAGGTGTCACTGGCCTTCCAGCCAAGGGGACAGTATAAACAAAGTCCAGGGCATCTGGGAAACCAAGAAGCTCAGCTGGGAGCAGAGGCAGACCAGGCACTGAAGGTCATGGCCAGGATTCTGGTCTGGGTTCTAAAGGGGAGCCACAGAAGGGTTCTGGGTGGGTGTACAGTGAGCACGTTTGTGTTTTTATTTTTTCAAGATACCTGCTGATTGCATGTGGAATATAGGAGTAGAATGCTCCTAGGAAGCTGAGGTCCAGGAAGAAATGGGGGTGACTTGACTTTCTGATATGACCAGTAGGATGGAGAGAAGTGGAGAGATGGGGAGATGTCATGATAGACTGGGCAGCTTCAGTAACAGTGGGCAGTGGGGGTCAGATGGTGTGGAAAAGGGGGTAGCAGGGCAGCATCCACATTTCCTATGGACACCCAGGTGGGTGTCACCCCCTTCGGCAAATTAGCCAATGCAGCAGGAGGAGCAGGTGTGGAGGAGAGGGCAATGGGGTTGGGACCCCTTAAGAACTGGCACAAGAGAGACTGGCGCAGGTGGCTGGACCCTGATGTCTGACACGTAGCAGCGCTCTCTGGGTGGGGGAGACCCTGGCTGCTCCTGGAGGACCAGCCGCCTCCCACCTCTCATCCTCGGGGCTCAGCCCCACCTCCCTGCCTCCCACTCTCAGGGCCTCTCCCCTGCACTCCCCTCAGACATCCCCACCCTGACAGCTCCCCTGATACTCATGTACTGTGTGCCTCCCACAAGCAGGGCCCTGGTCCAGCAGTGCACACAACAGACTAAAACGCCTGCGCCGTGTTCCAGCAGGAAGAGCAGGAACAAACAAGTAAACAGATGACCTACTGTCGGAGGGAAGAGGTTATGAAGACAACAAAGCAGAGGAAGGTGGCAGGCGGTGAAGGAAGGCCTCCCAGTGAGCAGAGCCCTGCGAAAAAGGGCAGAGCAAGGCCTGAGGACATTTGGGAGAGGCGACCTGGTAAAACAGCAGAGCCTCCCAGGTTCCCTAATGAAGGTCCCTTTCAGCCCTTCACTGGGTCGGGAGGCTTCACTTATAACCAAGGAGGCTCAGTTCACATGGCCAGACAGCCCTCCTGTCTCGGGCTGTGGCTACAGGAGCCACAGCCACTGGTCAGTCCCAGAAACCTCAAGTTCACTCCTCTAGACTCTACAGCCTGGTGAGGTTAACCCACCTCAGGCACCTGCCATCCTCCCCTCCCCCAAGCCCAGCCTTCTCCAGGCACCTATCCTGTGCCCACAGGTGGGTGAGCTCCGCTTTCTCATGCCACCTGAACTGTCCCTGTCCTTCAGTCCTCTGGGACAATGCCCCCCACCTGCAGCCATGACCTCCCCTTGTCCCTACAGAGTTCCTCAAGCCTGTCCCTGCAGGTGGAAAGCTCTGCCTTGCCTGCCAGCTGAACTCTGCCCTGTGCTGCTGTACCATGAGCCCAGACCTTTGGCATGGCCCAGGCTCCATACCCTAATGCCCAGGCTGCCCAGCAGGCCCTTCTCTAGAGGCCCTGCCCTCCTGCTCCCCCCTCACCCGGGCCCAGCAGATGGGTGGGCTCAGGGCAGCCTGACCAGTAGTACCCAAATGGGCACGGCCCTGGCCCCTTACCTGCAGACCAGAGAGGTCGGTCCAGGCACGGGGTCCCAGGGCCCGGTTGCGCAGCCGGTTGCCGGTGAGGTAGAGCTCTCGCAGCTGGGCCATGCCGGCCAGCGCCCCACGCGCCAGGGCGACCAGCTCGTTGCGCTTGATCTTCAGCACGTGCACGTTGCGTGGCAGCCCAGGCGGCAGGGTGTGCAGCCGGTTGCCGGAGAGGTCCAGTGAGCGCAGCAGACGCAGCTTGCGGAAGGCGTCGCGGTGCACCCGCGGGCTGGTGATGCGGTTGTAGCTGAGGTTGAGCTCCTCCAGGTGGTAGGTGGTGGCAAAGTCGTCGCGGCCGACGCCGGTGATCTGGTTGTGCAGGATCATGAGGGTGCGCACGCGGCGCGGCAGGCCGCTGGGCACGCGCTCCAGCGCGTTGTTGTACAGGTGCACCGTGTGCAGCCGCTTGAGGCCCTGGAAGGCCCGCGGGTGGATGCCTTGCGCGCGCAGCTGGTTGCTGTGCAGCAGCAGGTACTCGAGGCTGCGGATGGGGGTCAGCACGTCCGCGTCCACACTCCGGATGGCGTTCTTCTCCAGGTGCAGCAGCACCAGGCTGCGCGGCAGCCCCGCCGGCACCCGCGACAGGTTGTTGCTGGACAGATCCAGGTACTCCAGGCTGGAGAGCTTCCTGGAGGGAAGCGGGGGATTAGGTCGGTGGGCAGGAGCCCACGTGGCACTTGTTTCCAGCATTACTCCCAAGGAAGGTGGCAGGAGACTTCCCTCTAACTCATCCCAGCTCTGCCACTAGCTGACTGGGGAACTCAGTCCTCTCCCAGCCTCTCAGTGGTTTGACTCAATGATACATTGGTGTAAGAAGGATCTAGCATGGTTTCTGACACAGGATTTGTTTGAAGACTGTTTAAAGCTTTTTGTCCTTTTAGGCTACCCTGGGCCTAAAAAGCTGAAAATAGATCTGCCTTCAACAAGAATGCTTGAGTTTCTACGTTGTACCAAGAATCCAGCCTCTGCAAACATTTCCTTGCCTTACTAGAATTTGGGCAGGACTTACATAGTGCTATTCTTTGGGACAGAAGTATCAGTAAAGGCACAAGCCTTAAAGTTCCTTCTCCGAGAAAACTGGCCAGGGGCGGGTGGGCAAGGACCCGGCCAGGTGAGCCCTGGGAGGGGCCTCCTGAGCGCAGAGCTCACTCGGAGGCCAGGCAGGGGCTCACCAGAAGGTCTCATTGTCCAGGCCCTCATCAGTCAGGTGGTTGTTCTGCAGGTACAGCTCACGAAGGTTGCTCAGCTCGCTGAAGGCACCTGGTGGGATCTTCTCCAGCTTGTTGTTCTGAGAGATGGGTGGGAGGGTGGGAAAGGGGGCATGAGGGACAGCCAAGGGGCAAGGACGCAGCCTTGAGATGAGATATGGAGAGGGGTCTGGGGGAGCCATGGGGAGAGGGCCCAGGCCTAAATGACTTAGTGTGGGACTGACGGCCAGGTGTCTGGGTCTCTGTCTGCTTGTCTGCAGTGGATTCGGTGCCCCCCAGCTCGTGCCGAGGCCCCGAAGCCTCACGGCTATGCCCATGTGGGCCTGGGCTCTCCCCCTGCTCAGGCAGTGCTCCTTCCTGCCCTCTCCCTCCCACCTTGAGGTGCAGCTTGTAGAGGGCAGGTGGCAGGTGCTTGGGTACATGGCGCAGGAAGTTGCTGGACAGAATGAGGATCTCAACATTGCTGGAGCCGTTGAACATGTTGTCCGGCAGCCCGGCGTCCGCCAGCTTGTTGTTGTGCAGATACACGGACCTGGGGGCGAGGCTCAGGTTCTCTCTCAACCATCCCCACACCAGCTCACCTGGTGAGCCTCCAGACCTTGCTCAGGTTGAGCCTGTGGCCCAGGGCACCCTCTTCCCATCCCAACAACCTCAGACTCCACCAAATCCAGTTCCCTCTACATAGTCGAGGGGACGAAGGAACCACCCCACAAGTTAGTGGAAGAAACAAGACTTCCTGATCCCCAGTCCCTGCTTCTCCATAACCTTCAAGGTTCTCACTTGTTCCCCAAGTGTTGCAGCCCTGGAGTCCCTGCCTGTCCACACAGCTGGCTCTGAGCTCTGTGGGACCTCCTGAGAATGGAGCCTGTCCCTGTCACCTCTTTGTCCCCAGTGCCCAGCACAGGATCTGGATTCAGAGGAGGTGACCCCTCATTCATTCAGCAAGCATACAGTAAGTGCCCCTATGTGCCAGGACTGTTCCAGATCCTAAAGATACAGCAGTGGACAGAACCAACAAGTCCCTGCCCTCATGGAGCTAACCTACTACAAGGAGAGAAGACAACAGAGTGGCACCTGAGGCTGTCAGCACCTTCTCCTCCCCAGCACCCCCACCCCACCCCTGTTCACATACCTGTGCTGTGGGGCCTCACCCAGAGCAGCTCTCAGCAAGGGCAGCTCTGCCTATTGGAAGAGGCTTCTCTTCCCAGGGGCTGGGCAAGGAGGGAAATATCCTCACCTGCTCCCCACAATTCCCCAGACATCACCCTCTGTCCTTACCTCTGGACTGACTCCTTCTCCTCCTTTAGGGGTCAGCCTTCCAGACCCTGTGCCCCTGCAGCCCTGGGTGTCTGCCACCTCAGCCCTGAGCATGGGGCATCAGGGCTGCACTGCACTGCCCATCCCTCCTCTCTGGGTTGCTTGTACCCCACTCAGGGCCTGAAACCTCTGCCTCAGCTTTCCCCCTTTCCCCAACCTAAGCCCAGGGTCCCCCTCTGACCTCTGACCTCAAGTTTGGCTTCTGACCAAAGGTGAGCCCGTAGATCTTGGTGAGATAATTGGCAGCGAAGTCCACACTGATCAGGGCATTTGGCAGGAAGCGGGGTGCCAAGGTCAGCTGGAAAGGGAAGAGTTGGGGTAGAAAGACCAGTGGAGGGTGAGAGGCCGGTATGGAGTCACACTACCTGCTGCTCATCTGAGTCCCTTCAGTTTGTCTCCTCTCTGCAACTAGAGCCATCTTTCTAAAGTTTCCAATAACACAAAACCAGAACGTCTATGGCTCCCCATAGTCCTGAGCTTGACACTCAAATCTCTCCATCTTGTCCCCTGGCCTGCCCATTCTCCTGGCCTCTTCCCTCACTGCCCCCTGACACTGGCCCTCTGTGCAGGCACAGTGAGCACCCACGTTTCTCCAGCCTCAGTCCACGGTATCCACCCTTCACTTATTCAACAGTACTCCCTGAAATCTGCAATATGCAGGCAGAGTTCCGGGCCCTGGACATGTCCTAGGGAACAAGACACAGATCCCTGCCCACACCACCCACACCAGAAGCTTACATCCTAGTGGAGAAGATGATACACAAGGAATAAAAGCATCGAGAGTGATCACTGCTGTGCCAGGAATTCAAACAGACTGAAGACAATGAACGACTTTGTGGGGTGCTTGGAGAATAGATGACGGCACTCTAAATGCCATCTGTGGGGGAGAGCACCCACACAGCAAGAACAGTGAGTAGAGGCCCATGGGGGGGATCTGCCAGGTTTGGGGGGTGGGAGCCAGTGGGGAGATGAGTTAAGAAAGCCAGGAGGGCCGGGGACACAGGTCTGCAGGCCTCAAGGAGACATGTGGGTTTCTTCCTGGGCAGAGGGTGAAGCCGTTGGGAGGGTTTTAAGTGGGGAAGGGACAATATAGAGCTAGAGTGGGGCAAGATTTTGAAAAACCCCTCTGGCTGCTCTGAGGAGAAGGGCCACAGATGAGAAGGTGGTTGTCCTGTGCTGGTGGGCAGGGCAGGGGTTTGGGGAGCTGTGGAGAGAGCAGACGTGGGTGAGCCAAGCACTCCTGGATTCATGGCTCTGACCAGTGGCGGGCGTTGCAGATGGTTGGAGATGCCCCTTCCAGAGATGGGGAGCAGGTAGTTCTATTTCTATCAAACATCCAGGGAGATGCTGAGGAGGCAGGTGGATCTTTGAGTCTCATGTGGGAGTAGGGGAAAGCCTGGAGACCACCTCTGGACGTGGCCTTGATGTAGATGGGTGTTATAGACCAAGGAGGAGATAGCCACCTTAGGAGTTTGGAGAGAAGGGCCAGGACAGAGCCCTGTGGCAGGCTAAATATTGCGAGGCTGAGTGCCTCTGTCCCTTCACTCATGCTGTCCCTTTTACTGCAGTGCCCTCCCCCTTGAGGCCTCTGGTTGAAATCCCATTACCCTTCATGGCCCTTCAAATGCTATCCCTCCAGGAAGCCCTCCAATGCCCCCTCCCCGTGGGGATGAGCTCTCACCCCACTACACCGATGTAGGCCTTGGCCTCAGTCATCATCTGACCACTCTGAAGCCCTGTGTTAAAGTGTGGGGTCTGGACTGTGTCTGAGCACCAGTAGGAACCCAGCAGCTGGCCCCAAAGAGGCCCTGGTGAAAGTTCCCTGAGCTCAGCCCCAGACACCCTGCCCTGCTGCGGGCCCCTCACCTTGTTATTGGCCAGGTACAGGTAATTGAGGTTGGTCAGATGCTCAAATGCCTCCTCCGGGAGCCCTTCAAAGGACAGGCATCGGTCAGAGCCCTGGATGAAGGAGACGCTACAGGGGAGCACGTGAGCACTGACCACCCCACACCCACCCCGCCTGCCAGGACAGGGAGGTACTGCCTGGGGCAGATGCGGCTCTGACCCCTACCCAGCCAGTCCCAACAGGCCTGCCCAGTGCCACCCCACCCCCAACCCTGCTCTCAGAGGCCCAGGCTCAGAAGAGCAGATGACAAGTGTCCGCTGAGAGATGGCTGATTCTTCACCTTCTCAGGGCAGCCTGGGTGGGAATGGGCACCCAAAAGATCAGGCCACAGGGCAGAGGACCTGCCAAGAAGGAGTGTGCCCCTGGGGACAGCTCCAGAGGGTCAGAGAGAATCTTCACACCCAGCCCCAGGCAGGGTAGAGCAGGCCAATGGCTTCTGAGCCCCTTCCCACCCCCGCCCTGCACCTGGCCCTCTCCTGCCCCATCTGGCAGATGCGCTGTCAGAACCCAGCTGTCACCGGGAGCCCAGCCAGGCTGGCCCTTCTCCAGTCCTGAGGTCGGCCTCTGACACTCAGTTCTGAGCTCCCAGACCCTCAGATGCTGGGACTCACCCAAGTATCTAACAAGAGGGAACAGTTACATAAACTGTGCTGCATCCCTCTGTGGAATACCTTGTGTCAAATGATGGCCGTGGAGAGTTTTCAGCAACATGAGAAATGCTGCTGAGCTAACAGCTAAGTGAAACAAAGCAATTATAACAGTTATAGTATCAATACTATCGGTACAGCTATGAATTAAAAACACAAAGAAAAAAGACTGGATTGGATTGTAGTGATGGCTGTACAACATATAAACTTATAAAAGCTCATCAGATTATATCTTTGAGTTGGATAAACTTTATGGTGTATAAATTATGCTTTTTTTTTTTTTAATGGAAAGAAATATACCAAAATGTTAATAGTGATGAACTTCATGTGGCTCAGCTGATAAAGAATCTGCCTGAAATACAGGAGACCTGGGTTCGATCCCTGGGTAGGGAAGATCTCCTGGAGAAGGGAAAGGCTACCCACTCCAGTATTCTGGTCTGGAGAATTCCATGGACTGTATAGTCCATGGAGTTGCAGAGTCGGACACGACTGAGTGACTTTCACTTTCACTTTTCAGGTGGCAGTGGCAGGATAATGAGTGGGTTTTTTTGTATTCTAATTTCTATATTTCCAAATTTTCTACTATAATTAGAAACTATTTTCATCATCAGGAAAAAAAAAAAAACTTTTAAAATTTGAGGATTCTACACTCTTTGATTCTAAAGGCCTCTGTGATTCCTCGGACGCTGGAGTCTGAGCTGCTCGAAGCCTCTCCCTTGATCAGACTCCCCGGTCTCAGAAACACCCAGCGGTGGCTGTTAGGCAACCACAGGAGCACGTGCTGTGGATCTGGAGGCCAGCCCAGCCCAGGCCTGCTCTTTCCCACATGCCAGGGTCTGCAGGGCGGGGCTTTCCCCATAGGCACCTAGTTTCCTGTCTGGGGTCCCAGCCCCCAGCCCTGGGCGATCCCTCACCTCGGGAAGTCAGGCGGTTGTTCTGGAGGTTCAGCGTCTCTAGCCGATGCAGCCGGGAGAGCTCCCTGGGGTAGATCTTCTCCAGCTGGTTGTTCTAGGTGGGGAGAGGTGGAGACGGTGAGGAGACAACACAAGGGGGGGTGCCCAGGGCTCCTGCCCCATTAGAGGCCTGCACCCAGCTCAGTCCATTCGCAGGAGCCAGTCCCTCCGTTGGGCCCCTCCGTTGGGATTTTGCCCCATGGTGGACAGACCCTGGGTACGGGCTCTGAGCCAGGCCCACATGTGGGTGTTGCAGGTACAGCAGTATCCACAGCAGAGGTGCAGGCCCCCCTTCTAAGAGTGCAGGCATATACACACACACACACACACACAGATATCCACAGGCAGTTCAAATTTAGAATGCTGTCTTCCCTCCAGAACTGTTCCCACTTAGTGACAGGTGTCCCCAGCCCATTCCCCCCTTCCCCAAGCCAGAAACCCACCTTTGGTTCCTGGCCCAGGGGATCCCGCTTCCCCTTGAGATGTTTTAAAACCTGGGTCAGGTAGCACCTCCTCCAGAAGCCTTCCTGGGTTGGATTGGGGGCTGGACTAGGAGCTGCTCTGGCCTCACAGCACCAGTCCTTCAATCTCTGTCTATTCCTTCTACCTGTTTAGGTCTCTGCCTCCCAGATAGACAGTGAGCACCTCACAGGCAATATATGTCCGAGACCTTCCTACTTGCCCAGCAGCCCACACAGGACCAGAAGCATAGAGCTGGTTCACAGGAGCTACTTGGTGAATGAACCAAGAATAAGTCCTGTCCTCGGCTTGTCTCTTTCCCTCAAGGTCCCTTGGTCTTGGGCTCCCACCACCGCCAGTGCAGACCCATGGGGGCTGTGTGACCATGGGCCGGTCACTGTCCTTCTCTGGGCCTGGTCTCCTTTGGAAACAGGCGCAGCAGCCCCTCCCTGTCCCTCAGGGATACATGAAGGTGATTATGGTCGCATCAATGCCCCCAGAGTTCTCATCTGGGATGCTGTGTCCCACTTCGGGAGGTTCTAAAATCTAGACTGGGCCTCAGCTGGGGACAGCACTAGACCCCCCGAGCCCCCAGGGTGCTCCTTGGGGGTCTGCTGTGTGTTCACTTTCCTGGTCCATAATGGTGTCTGAGGTACCCTGTCTTCCCAGAGGGTCAGCTGAGGACAAGTCTGTGTTGGAGCTCAGACAGGTCCTGACTCTACAGACAGCCTCAGCCCAGACCCTGCCACGAGACAAAGCAGGTCATAACATCACAAGGCTCTGTGCCCGGAATGTCAGAGCCGGGATGCCCCTGGTGGAGCCATCCTTTTGTCTGACCTGCCCTAGCGCCCTGCGTCTGGAGGGTGGGAGGCCATAGGCAAGGACTGTGGTGGGGGTGGGGTGGTTCCAGGATGGGAGCCACTATGTGTGGGGCAGCCCCCGGTGACCGTGACCACTGGCACAGCGTCCCAACCTCACCTGCAAGGACAGGTGGTTGGTGTGCTCGGGCAGGTCCCCCGGGAACTCGCGCAGGTCGATGCCGCCGCAGTCCACGACCCCCTCCTGGGAGCAGGCGCAGTCTCGAGGACAGCCGATGGTGGCTGGGCCACGTCCCGGCTCCTCAGGGCTCAGGACTAGCACCGGCTCCTCCTCCGAGAATTCATTCTCTTCGGGGCTCAGGCTGCGGGCGCCGCTTCGGCCAAATCCTGGGGCCCTCACGGCGAGCACCACTCCCAGCTGCCGCGGCAATAGCAGCAGGAGCAGCAGCGCCCAGCCCTGGGCCATGGTGCCTGCAGGAGGGGTCAATTCAGACTCACCCAGAGACCGGGGCTGACTTAACTTATCAGGTAGCGCAGCCAAAGGACTAGGGCCCATGGAAGTCATGCTGGGGCCTTCCACGCCACAGGGCAGAGCCCCTCTAGACCCTGTCCTCTGCACACACCAGCTCTGCTGGCTGCCGCCCTCCCATCCACACCCCCTTATCAGCTCTGCCCTCTGGCGGCTGGGGAGGGGGGATGCAGGGGTGGGAGTGGGGGGCAGGTGAGCTGAATCCCTGTCCTTAAGCAGATCTGCAAAACCTCCCAGAACCCTCTCTGGGCCTGGCCTCAAGGGATCTGTGCCCTCATTTCACAGAAAGGAAAGCTGAGGCCTGGGAAGAGCTTGGACTTGCAGGGCTTGGCTTGGACTTGGCTGAGCTCTCGCTGTCCTGGCACAGGCAGTGCTGGAAGGGGCCTGTCCGTTGAGCAGCCACAGGTCATGGTGGGCCAGCAACAGGTCTGGGACACCACAGGTCTGAGGTGTCCCAGCACCTCAGATTGCCATTCCAGGATCTTCAGGACATGGCCCTGCCTCTCCTCCAGCTCCCACATTCACCTGCCCTGCTTATTGTCTGTTTCGTGTTCCTCCCTCCAGGCCTTGGGATGTGCTGTTCCTTCTGCCTAGAACCGCCACCACCCGCCCCCCTCTCCCCGCCCTGCCTCTTGTGCAATCAGCAGTTTCTCCAAGAACTAACGCCAGTGTTAGGTCCCCTGGCATATGAGATGCCCCAGGGCTCGGTATCACTTTGTTCCCCCAGGGCTTGGCATGAGTTGAAAATGTGATGTTTTGTGTTTCTCCCACACAGAGCTGTGAGCCATTCTCTGTCCCTGTGTGCTTCACACAGAGTAGTCATTAGTGAATGGAGCAGCTACTGCCTGAAAAACACTCAAGTCCTGTCTCTGGTGTTTGCACCCTCAGCTGCCCTCACCAGCAACCTGTGGTGCTCTTGGTCAACTGCCACCTGCAAGAGACCTCTCCCCAGCATGGTCCCTTAAGGCAGCAAGGAGCAGGTAGAGGGGTGGCCTTAGGCCACTGGGGAAGATGCTGGGGTTCCATCATCCAGGCAGCCATGGGCATGGCTTAGCTCTGGGCTGGTCCCTGGAGTTCCCTGTAAGAGACTCACTTAGCAAACATCTCTGGGGTGCGGTAAGTTGGGACAAGCAGTAGCTCTGGTACGCGGACTCTGGAGTCATACACACCCAGGTCAGGTCCCCTTTACTGCTCAGTGCCTCTGACCTTGCTGAGCCTGTTCCTCATCTTGTAATGCAGATAACAGATCTAACCTCAGAACTCCTGGAGGGAATCAGCAAGAAAGCAGATGCAAAGCCCCCGGCACCCACTGGATGATGAAGCTGCTCTCACTATTGTGATGCTTACGACGCAGGTACACGACAGGCGTCCAAGCCTAGGTGCACCCACTCTGCAGCCTGAGGATCTCTTCCCACCATGAGCCCAGGGATCACAGCCCAGTGGTTAGAAAGCTCTGATGAGATGCTGGGTCTGGGAGGGTTGAGCAAACAGGGAGCTTGATGGTGATACTGATGTCTGGTTAAGCAGGCATGCTCTGAGCCAGAGAGCCGGGGCTGTGACCTCTGCTCTGGCCCTCATCAGTCCTGTGACTCTGGGCAAGCTTTGCCACCCTCTAAATCTCACATTCCTCCCCATCCAACTGGGTGGCCCCAGAGCTCTCCTGTTGGGGGGACTGTGAGAGTCAGTGGGATGCATGTACTGCACACAGTAAGTGCTCAATAAATGTTAGCTCCCTGCTAGTTAGCTCCACCACTAACATCCAATCCATGGGCACTGTTGATGTCCCAACCACAACACTGTCGGCTTCAGAAGCCCCTGCTTCTTCCCCTTCCAGTGCATAGCTCCTGATTGTGCCTTTCTGGCCCAGTGCTAGGCCCACCTCCTCACTGAAGATTTGCACATTCCATTCTTCAGCGAATTCTGCTGCCCCGTGGCTGCTGCGGTATTTCAGATACTGCTTAGCCTCACTTGTTGGCTCAGCCAGCTCTTGAAGGTGAGGCCCCATCTAGCCCTGTGCTAGGCCTAGGGGATACAGGTAAAGTAGATAAGGTCCATGCCCTTAGTCTCCAAGAGGCAGCAGACCCCAGTAAAATAACCACTGCCCACCAGCCTACGTAAGCCCTGTAAAAGGGGCATGAGGCCCCAGAAAGAAAGCTGTGAGGAGAGAGAAGATGGCCGGCAGCCAGACTAGCTTGACCCATAGGTAGGTCCACAAGGCCTCGGCAGACTCAGGCCCCTGAGGCAGCAGAGAACCAGGGGGCCCAAGCACACACGGCTCCCAGGCTCCATCAGCAGCAGTGATGGATGCATGCTACAGCCTGGCCCTGCCTGCCCTACCACACCCCTCTGCCTCACGCCCTGACCAAATGGGCAATAAATCCTTGGCCAGTCTACTGACCGTCTATTCCCAGGGCTCGTTATAACCCCCCAGCTATCTCAACAGCTTCCAGCCCCTGGAGCATCTGCATTAGACCTGAGTCTCCCTAGCCTGCCTGCCCACCTGTCTGACCCCACTGCAGATCCAAACTCTGGGAGACGAAGTACGGGCACAGGCCCAGGCCCCAGATTCAATCAGGGCAGGAGGCCAAGAAGGATCCTCCCCACAAATCTTATACACTCACTAGACCAGCTAGTTCTCATCCTTCACCTTCAGTTTTGCATCTGTAAGGATCTGTACACTGTATCTATGCTGCTGCTGCTAAGTCGCTTCAGTCGTGTCCGACTCTGTGCGACCCCATAGACAGCAGCCCATCAGGCTCCCCCGTCCCGGGGATTCTCAAGGCAAGAACACTGGAGTGGGTTGCCATTTCCTTCTGCAATGCATGAAAGTGAAAAGTGAAAGGAAGTCGCTCAGTTGTGTCCGACTCTTCGCGACCCCATGGACTGCAGCCTACCAGGCTCCTCTGTCCATGGGATTTTCCAGGCAAGAGTGCTGGAATGGGGTGCCATTGCCTTCTCCACACTGTATCTATACAAATATTTAATTTATATTAACATATGAGCCAGATTAAAAATGTTATCACCACTACACTATAGATAAGCAGCTGAGGCCCAATGGGGTTGGCCAATATAACACAGCTGTTAAGTGGCAAGGCCAAGTTCCCAGCCTTGGTCTTAACCACAAAGCCATGGAGCCTTTCCCTGGGCCAAGCACAGCTGGGCACTGAGGACCCAAACAAGTGACTCAGGTATGGCTGCTGCCCTTAAAAACCTCACATAGCTACTGCTCAATACAGTGGCTGCATGTGGCTATCAGCACTTGAAATGTGGCTACACTAAATTGAGAGGTGCTATAAGTATAAAATGTAGTATATATGGATTTCAAACAGTACAAAAAATGTAAAATATATCATTAATATTAATAACATAAAATATCTCATTTATTTTTATAGTATTATATGACAATATTTGCACATTTTGAGCTAAATTATTAAAATTTTGCCTGTTTCTATCATATATTAATGCATATATGTGGAATCTAGAAAGATAGTACTGATGAACCTATTTGCAGGATAGTAGTGGAGAGTCCCTTGGACTGCAAGGAGATCCAACCAGTCCATCCTAAAGAAGATCAGTCCTGGGTGTTCATTGGAAGGACTGATGTTGAAGATGAAACTCCAATACTTTGGCACCCTGATACAAAGAGCTGCCTCATTGGAAAAGACCCTGATGCTGGGAAAGATTGAGGGCAGGAGGAGAAGGGGATGACAGAGGATGAGATGGTTGGATGGCATCACCGACTTGATGGACATGGGTTTGGGTGGACTCTGGGAGTTGGTGATGGACAGGGAGGCCTGACACACTGTGGTTCATGGGGTCGCAAAAAGTTGGACGTGACTGAGCAACTGAACTGAACTGAATTGAATGGAGATGCAGACATAGAGAATAAACTTGTGGACACTGTGGGGGAAGGAGAGGATGGGATGAATAGAGAGGGTAGCATTGAAACGTATACAATATCACATGTAAGACAGATAGCAGGGTGGGAATTTGCTGTATGACGCCGGGAGCTCAAACCCAGTGCTCTGTGACTACCTAGAGGGTGGGACAGGGTGGGAGGTGGGAGGGAGGTGCAAGAGGGAGGGCACGTATTTATAACTATGGCTGATTCATGTTGCTATATGGCAGAAACTAATACAATATTGTAAAGCGATTATCCTCCAGTTAAAAATAAATTAATTTTTTTTAAAATGCATTGCCTGTTTCATTTTACTCTTTTTAACATGACTTCTAGAAAATTTTATGTCACACACAAGGCTTACATTGGTGGTTCTCATATTTCTGTTGGTCAGTGCTGGTCTAGACATTTTGTGTAAATTGAGTATTATAATACCAGTGTCATCAGAGGTGTGATAGAGGGAACCTAGAGTCCACAGGGGCCCAGAGGAGGCCTAAGTATGTCCGAGGCTAAAAAGACTTCAAGAAAAAGCAATGCTTTATCTAGCCATGAAGGATGACTATCAGGCAAAAGGAAATGGGTGATACAAGCAAAGGGGTCAGTGTGTGCACAGGCCCTGGGGCAAGAGCACTCACGTGACCTCTACAAAGCTCACTAGAGTATCTGGTGGGGGTTGGAGGACTGAGCAGTGGCCATGGTCCAAGCCAAGAAAAAAGTAGACAGCCAGATTAGGAAGAGTATCCCTTATCTTTGGAGAGATGAGAGGTTATTGAAGAACTGGAGTGTGGCATAGGTAGGCTTATGGAGGGACCAGTGGGGAGCTCATAGAGGCTGTGCAGTGCTGCAGGCAAGGGATAATAAGATTGGTCTAGGCGGAGGGAGCTGCTGAGCTGCAGGATGGAGAGGAAGAGGTGGTTTCAAGGGAGTGGGAGAAGTAACAGGGCTTGGACAGTGGTGGCCCCAGTTCTATGTCCCCCTTCTTCCAGCTTGGCCAGCCACCCTGAGGGCCTTGGGATCCTGGGTAGCTCCAGTTCCACCACCTCATTTGCTTGTGACTTTGGTGACATCACTGACCCATCTGAGTCTCAATTTTTTTGTTTTGTTTCTCTAAGAATGTGGAGCAAGATAAGCCCCCAAGTCCCTTCTTTGTGCTGAGCCATGTTGGAGCTGTGTGTGGAAGAACAGCCTTTCGAGGCTTTGGAAGTCCCCAGAGTGAGCAGTCCTGATGAGCAGAGCTCACACTGTTGGGCGAGAGGGACAGTTCAGTCTGTTGGAGTTGTTCCAATTTGAATTGCTGTGTGCACCTGGATGAGTCGCTTCCATGCTCTGAGCCTCTGTTTACTAGTCTAAGCAATGAGATAAGAGCTCCTCATGAGGAGTCAATGAAAAGACGTGCCCAGCTGATGCTGGAACCCAGCAAGTGCAACATACTTGGGGTTACTGTTACTGTGGAAATAGCTGGAACCCACTGTCACCCATCCACCCCTACCCCCCGGGAACCAAACCTTAAGGCCCAGAACTGCTTAAATGAGGGGTTAAGGCAGGACTAGAAGAAGGAGGGTGAAGGGAGATCCAAATCAGGAGGTCAATCCTCAACCCCCAGCACCACCTCCCTCCTCCACTCAAATTCAGTAAAGATTTGCTGAGCATCTGCTCTGTGCTGGGCCCCAAAAGCTGTATCTTACTGACTACAACAGAAATCCCAAGACTAAGAATGAGTCTTCCTACTTTGCAGAGGAGAAAACTAAAGCACAAAGAGGCTCCCACTGTTGCCCACTCCCAGCAAGCTGCTACTCTAATGCTTTTGCCTTGGGAAGCCACTCCTGCTGGGTTAGGGAGTTCTGTGATGCTCCCGCAGCACCCTTCAGGGCTCAGCTGAGCTTTCCCTGACTCCCTAGGCAAGGAGCAGGTGCTCAGGAAATGTTTGCTGAATGAAGGAATGTATTTGTGAAAGGCAGACTTGGAAAGAGCTACAATATTATCATCTGGTCTGATTTCCTCAGTTTACTCATTAGTATTTTAAAGGCAAGGCCAGGATTAGATTTTGTGTCTTCTGACTCCTGCTCAGAGCCTTGGGCCGGTCCTGAAGACTGAGTAGGGATTCTCCTGGTGGACAAAGGGAAAGAAAAGGCACTCAAGGCAGAGGGCAAGCCATGAGCAAAGGCACAATGTGGGGAGGGTAAAGAGGAAGATGTGTTTAAGGGTAAACAGGGAAGGGAAAGTCAAGTTTCCAAGGGTATCAGGCAATCTGCTAAGGGGTTGCTGATAGGGAGCTATCAAGGGTTCTAAGGAGATCATGGTCAGAGCTCTTATGTAGGACTCTGCCAGGCCTAAAGGTGCAACCATTAAGTCACCCCTGTCCCAAGACTCAGATAGAAGGGACAAAGATGCTCCCTCAAGATTTCATGAAAGCATTCATGTGAATCTGACATTTCTTAACTTGAAAAGGCTGGCCCTGGACCCTAAAAGGGGACATGACCTCCCAGGGGCTCCCAGTGGGGCCTTCTGTAGCTGGGTTGACCACAGCATCACTTTCCCGGACCAGCTTGAAGTCCAAGGGTAGACGTTCCAGTGTGTGTGTCCCTCCATCTTTCCATGATGCTCTGCAAGGTGCAGGGTGCGCATCCTTCTGTGCATCCCAGACTCGGATCCGGACGATCATTGCCGCAAGCACGCTTGTGTCTGCTCCTCTCCTGAACTTCAGGCTGCCGCTACCGCCCACCCCCAGCCTCAGCCCCAGCCCCGGAGGCCACCAGCAGCTCGCCGCCGCCCCCTGTTCCACCTGACGGCGCATCAGGTATTTTAATGCCGGATCGCATCCCCCGCCCAGGCCCGCCTGGAGGTTTAAGGACCTAGGAGCTTTGAGCGCCTTCGCCGGGGCGCGCCCACCTCGCCCCGGACCCTGCACTACGCCGCCATCCCCCAACCCCCTTCTCAGTCCCGCTGTCCCAGCGGGGAGGCAGCGGGATAGACAGACAGACACCAGACACCAGCTGAGAGCTCTGGCTCAGAGACTGCGCGGCGCGGGGCTGAGGAGCCAAGCCCAGAGCGGGTTGGGACAGGGACGCGCGGGCTCCGCCTCACCTGTCCGCGCGTCCTGGGAGCAGATCTCTGCCCCGCTACAGGCCTCAGTTTCTCTGTCTGTAAAGGGGTCGAAGAGTGGGCTACCTGGGATGATCTGACGTGGAAAGACACGGGCATACTCAGCGACCAGGCTCCAAGTACAGGGCTCCTCTACCCACCCCGTTCCACCTGCCCCCTACGTTCCCTGTCGCCTGCCCCCTTCCACTCCCCCCTCCCATCCGCCCGCAGATTCTTTCCAGATGTGCGCAGCGGGAGGGGCCGGGGCTGGGACCAGCCTCCCGCCGGAGATGAGAACAGGCCCCTGCCGGGTCGGGACCGCGGAGGGTCGCGCCCCTGAGGCAGATCTCTTTGGCTGCGCCCTCCGGGTAGGGCTCGACTGAGGGGGCGAGATGCGTGGCCCCGCCGGGCCAGCTGCTGGGGCCATCGTACCAGGGCGGGAAGTCCGAATCCGCTGTCCAGCCAGGTCCCGGCCCTCGGCCCACCCGGCCGCCTGCGCCCGGTACCTGCTGCGCCCGCCGGCCCACCGCGCTCTCCCGAGTCTCGGCTGCGCTCCGCGGGCGTGGGCTCCTTCCATTCAAGTCCAGCCGTGCGCTCGGCGACCGACGCAAGTTTTGTTGTGGGTTCTCTCCTCCCCGCCTCTCCCCCGCCCCCACCCCCCCGCGTGCATCTGCTGGACGCCGGCCTCCTCCGGACACAGGCACAGGGTCCCGGCAGGCGCGGGCAGGGGAGGGCCTGCCCCTCCCGGCGTTGGACCGGGCTGAGCCCCACTTCCCCTGGAGGAAGAGGCGCCGCACAGACCCCTCACCCCTCTCCGCCCTGGCGGGGCCGCCGTACCACGCCCCGACCCCTCTCTAGGAGACTGGGAAGGCGGGGCGACGCTTCCTAGTTCCCAGCTTTCCCAAGTGGAACCGGACCCCCTCCGGGCCCCAGCACCTGAAGGGCGGGCGAGAGAGCGGGCCCCTTCCACCAAGTGCGTCTGAGTTCTACCTCCCTCCGGGGAGAGGATTTTGCAACAGCTCCAGACAAGAGTACCTTTCCGTTCACTCTCCTACCTTGGGGTCCTGGGCCGTGGCTAACTGAGCAGCGAGCCAAGACACTGCTGTGCCCCTTCCTGGAAAAGTTCCCCCCAACAACCCTCCACCCCTACACCTTGGCCCTGCGCCCACAGCCTGGTGAGCCTTGAAGGACGATAAATTGGGCTGAGACTAGGGTGCATGGGAATCCCAGTCGCAGAGAGACTAAGTGGGTGAGCCGTGAGCCCTCGTGGCACCATACTGCTCCCAGGAGCTGAAGACGTTTCCAAGTCAAGGAGTATTAACTACTAGCAGCTGAAGCAACACGGTTTGGCGCCAGGGTCTTTGGCGGTAGAACACGATGGGGCTAGGTTAGGTGGTACTTGGCACTTCCACTGCCTAACTAGGCTCTCCCTCATACCTGCCCTGGCCTGTGGCAGAGCACCCACAGCTACCTTACCTGGCTGCCCTTCTGCTGCAGAGGGGAAAGGATAAGTAACTCAAACTTGGGACAACTTGTTCAACTTCAATTGCCAGAGCCCTGAATGAATGAACAGCTCATGTAAAGGCTCCAGACCTTTCACTGCAGCTGCTACTGGATCCTGATTGTACCACATGCATTACTCTCTAACCTTTACAACCCTGCTAAGACAAGAACCTGCCTCTGTTTACAGATACAGAGACATCCTTAGAAAGGATAAATGATTGCGTAAAATGGCCAGGTGTACTTTCCCCCACAACTGGAGTTCTTTCCATGATGGAGATCAGCAGGTAACTTAAGCAGGCAATTGTAGAGCCTGGATTTGAACCCAGGACTGTCTGTTTCCATTACACCAAGAACCGAAGAATGGGAAAGGGAAATATTTTTGCCTTCTTTGGCCTCAAATTCCAGTTCTCTCAGAGCTTAAACTTATGAGAGTTGGTATGATTCACAGGATTGGACAGGAGCCAACACAGAGCTGCATCTCATGTCTTCTCAACATTAAGCCTAGATTCAAGTGGAGCTAGAACAGCAAGATTCTGCTGTTTGAATACACATCAACTAAAGACTGCCTTCTTGAAGGACTTGAGAATCAGCACATATGCTGAGCGCCTAGTGTGTTAAATTCATGAAGACTTTAATCATTGCAGCCTGGTAGGGAAGGTATTCTCCAGCCACAGGGCACACCACATGCCCCACCTACCCCATCCCCTCCCCTCAGAGAAGTAGGCTGTTCAGTGGGATGCCAAGGTAAGGCTCACGCAGGCTCTGTGGTGGCCCAGTGCATAGGCACAAGCTCAGATCATCTGTCTGAACCACTCTGAGTGTTTCCAGTGGAAAATGGAGACAATCCTAGTGTTCTAGAAGCAGATCCTCTAACCTGCACAAGGGCCGGAAAGACAGAGTGGAAGTTGAGACTTGAGTTTTCTGAATCTGCTTGTGCTGCTTTGGTGCCTTCATGCTGCCCCTCCTTTTCAGCTCCTGCTATTCCTACAGTGCCTGGTGTCAAGTACAGGCTTTGGATTTAGATCTGGGTTCAAATCCCAGCTGGGTTCAAATAAAGATATTACCTATACCTCACAGAATGTCTAAAGTAAGTGAGAAGATGGAAGTACAGGATTCTGCACAGGCTTTGGCACATGGTCAGCATTCCATAAATGGCAGCTGATATTATTACAAAACTATCACTGAGATCTGACTAAACATCCAAGAAATATTGTTAAAGCAGGAAGGACAAGTAGCAAGAATTAATCAGAAACCTCCACATGGCCTGGGTAAGCGTCTTCTGATTCAAAACAATACAAAACAAGAAAACTCCAAAGAGGGGAGGAGTAAGATGTACACAGGGGCAGAGAGAGCTGGCAATGAAGGACTAGAAGGCTCTCAAGATGGAGCTGATGAGGACAAAGAGGCAATCAGGACCAAAGTAAGGGGAGATAAAGTGGTATTATATTACTTCATCATCAGAGAAGAAAATAACTCCTCTTACTCAAAACCTCAAGATCTTTCCTTATTAAGTAGCAGAGTAAATACTGATCTATGGCAGCAGCTTAATTTTCTGGACATTTAGAAATCAAATTGCATGGTGGTTTCTGTACATATGGATTCCATCTGAAGGATCTTGATAAAAAAACATCAAAGGACAAGCAGGGAATGATAGAAAAACCACAAGCCAAGTCAGGTACAGAAAAGTCTTCTGGGCTCTATAACTTTCCATGCAAACTCTTTATTATTGGACTTATCTTGCTGAATATTATGTTTCTCATCTCTTTCCCCCTGGACTGTAAACCCTCCAGGGCAAGAACCTCATCTCATGTTCTGTAAGGCCCCTTTCTAGCCCTAAAATAGCATCATTGTAGTAGGCAGAATGAACCACCAAGGATGTCCATACACTAATCCCTAGTTAAATTATATGACAAAAAGGACTTTGCAGATGTGTTTTAAAGTTATAGACCTTAAAATAAGGAGATTATCCTGGATTAGCCAGATGATTCTAACCTAATCACATGAGCTCTTAAAAGCAGAGAACTTTTCCTCGCTGGAGGTAGGAGGTGAGGCAGAAGGGGAGATCAGAGAGACCTGAAATGCAAGGACTTGACTAGCTTTAGAGATGAAGGGAATGTAGGCAGCCTCTAGAAGCTGAGAACAATCCCAGGCTGCCAGCACAGATACGGGTACTTCAGTTCCACAGCAACGTGCAGCCAAATTCTGCCAACATCCTGAATGAGCATGGAAGCAGATCCTCTCCCAGAACCTCCAGATGAGAACTCAGGGGAGCCAACACCTTGGCTTCTGCCTGATAAGACCTGCAGCAGAGAAACCGGCTGAACCCACCCAGACTTCTGAGCTACAGAATTGTGGGATAATAAATATGTGTCAAGTTAAGCCACTAAATTAGTGGTAATGTGTCACAGAAGCAATAAAAAACACAAACAGAAAATTAAAACTGTTTCACACTACAACAGCATTCTCCCACACATCATTTCACTTAATCTTCCCAAGCATGATGGGATTATTGTCCCCCTTTATTCCTAAAATTTCCCAATTTTTAGGAAATTGATGCTCAGCGGGGATAACTAACTTGCTCAGGTGACCAACTAATGAGTATGTACTTGAGCCAGAATTCAAACTTAGGCCTTCAGGTCCCAACTCCAGTGAGAGTTGTCTCTTATATTGCAGCTACCACTTGGTGGCTTTCAGATTCTACTAACTTAAGCTAAATAAAATGCAAACTAAAAACAAAAAAAAAGAACAAACAAAAAGTGAGGCTACTTTTACACTGTGGAAACTTAAAAGCCTCTCAATACTCATTTATTTCTGTTTCTTCTGAAGATATCTAATAAGTCAGGGTTCAGTTCAGTTCAGTTCAGTCACTCAGTCATGTCCAACTCTTTGCAACCCCATGAATTGCAGCACACCAGGCCTCTCTGTCCATTACCAACTCCCGGAGTCTACCCAAACTCATGTCCATCAAGTCAGTGATGCCATCCAGCCATCTCATCCTCTGTCGTCCCCTTCTCCTCCTGCCCCCAATCCCTCCCAGCATCAGAGTCTTTTCCAATGAGTCAACTCTGCATCAGGTGGCCAAAGTATTGGAATTTCAGCTTTAGCATCAGTCCTTCCAAAGAACACCCAGGACTGATCTCCTTTAGAATGGACTGGTTGGATCTCCTTGCAGTCCAAGGGACTTCAAGAGACTCTTAAGAGTCTTCTCAAGAGTCTTGAGAAGCCTCTCTTCTCTCTTGAGAAGACTCTCTCTCAAGAGTCTTCTCCAACACCACAGTTCAAAAGCATCAATTCTTCAGCACTCAGCTTTCTTCACAGTCCAACTCTCACATTCATACATGACCACTGGGAAAACCATAGCCTTGACTAAACGGACCTTTGTTGGCAAAGTAATGTCTCTGCTTCTGAATATGCTATCTAGGTTAGTCATAACTTTCCTTCCATGGAGTAAGCGTCTTTTAATTTCATGGCTGTAATCACCATCTGCAGTGATTTTGGAGCCCAAGAAAATAAAGTCTGACACTGTTTCCACTGTTTCCCCATCTATTTGCCATGAACTGATGGGACCAGATGTCATGATCTTAGTTTTCTGAATGTTGAGCTTTAAGCCAACTTTTTCACTCTCCTCTTTCACTTTCATCAAGAGGCTTTTTAGTTCCTCTTCACTTTCTACCATAAGGGTGGTATCATCTGCATATCTGAGGTTATTGATATTTCTCCTGGCAATCTTGATTCCAGCTGTGCTTCGTCCACCCCAGCGTTTCTCATGCTGTACTCTGCATACAAGTTAAATAAGCAGGGTGACAATATACAGCCTTTATGTACTCTAAGTCAGGGTATACGCAAGTAAATATAAAAACATGTCAAAGTCTTCTTTCTGATACATAGAAGAAATATTTTGATAAATGGGAAGAGGAGAAATCCTCAAAAGAGTGACTGTCAACAAAATATTATCTCCCATTCAGATGCTTTTTCTGCCACTGTTAAGGTACATCTTCTAATGAAATGCTCTGATTTGCCAGATTTGTTTAGGAACTTCTCTGTGGTTGGAGCTCTCACTCCTTTCGTGACCAGTTTTTACTGTCAGGAAATCCAACTGATTCTGTCTGAAATTTCCCTTCTATATTTCTTCCCATTATTTCTAATGAGCAAGCAAAATAATCTCCTCCCCTTTGGTCTTTCCATCTTTCAAATATGTGTGAACTGTTATCACGCCCTGCCTTAGGGTATCATTTTGCCAAGTGGAAGGCTCCTTTCAGTCTGCCTAAGTCAAGCTTTCTCTTATACGGCTCTGCCTTCCTGTCTGAAATTCTTTTCCATATATTCCTGTTCTAAATGAGGTGTTTAATCTTGAACCAAGTGTTCTATATACTACAGATACTGCCATATTCTTAAAGGCGAATTATACAGTAACTTGCAAGGAAAAAGAAAACTTACTGTTTGGTAGTTGGTTAGGAAACTGTAGCACTTACTGCTTCTCTGCTTGCAATTTAAATGAACAGCAGACTACAATGAATCTCCCCCTATTTTACATAAAAGTTTATGGCCACAAATCCAGGAACCAAAAGGTCAAGCATTTATTACATGCTGCTGAAAACAGCACTGTGAATATTTACAAAGTATTTAAATGACTATTAATAGAATAGATAGACTAAATGGATACCACTTCTTGCAATAAGTTTTGGATGTGTTGCATTTAAAAAAACATTTCTCCAAGAAGTCTGGCTAAAGTTCCATACCAGATTAAACTTCCTGCCAAATGGAATCAGACGCCACATTTCTTAAGGGCCAGAAATCTGGCCCAATATTCTCTGTTCTTACCAAGAACTAAAGAGCCATTTGTTTGCAGCAGTCTCCAGATAGATATTAATACTGGACCTTTCCAATAGATTTTGTAACTCTCTATTGAGAAAAACTCTAAAATTTGGCCAGACATGGCTGTGGTTCCTGATAGCACATAAATCTTTGAAGACCCTTATTAGCTATGTAGTAGTATACCCCAAATTCCTAATTCATATCAGTGTGGTCTCTAAACAAACTCAATCCCACAGAGTAAGTTACACAGAGGTACAATCTGGCTGATTACCTTCCTTTCCCTAGTCAATAAGATCAAGCAATTTCTTTGTGTTCAAAAAGCAACTATGCCATGGACAGCTAGAACCATAATCTTTGGCTGAAATGAAAACCTTCTGAAAGTCTAAATAATCCTATATTCATTCACTGAGTTACAAAGACTGTTAAATTTTCGTGAAGTTTGAGAATGTAAAGATGAGAAATGAAAACTTTCCCCAATCTTGAAGTCAGCTGATTATCTGAACTCAGAGGATTATCATAAAAGGTTCCAATGAATAAATTCCTTCATGTTAAAAAAATTTCTCAAATAACATTAGGCACCATCCACGGAGTTACCTGACATTTTACAACTACAATTGCTAATCCTCACAATCAGGAAGGCAGGCATTAATATTCCTGTTTTACAGAGTGAGACGCAAGCTCAGAATCATTATCACCTCAGGGAAGGTCCCAGAGTTTAAGTGCCAGTTCGTGCGTGCTCAGCCACAGACACGCCGGACTCTGTGATGGTATAGAGCCCGCTAGGTTCCGCCATCCATGGGATTCTCTCAGCAAGAATACTGGAGTGGGTTGCCATGCCTTCCTCCAGGGGATCTTCCTGACCCAGGGATCAAAGCCATGTCTCCTGTCTCCTGTATTGCAGGCAGATTCTTTACTGCTGAGCCACCATGGAAGACCTAAATGCCAGAGTTAGGACCAAAACACTCATCTGATAGGCCTCTAGTTTTGCCACCATACCAGGCTGCTCTAGATGTATTATTTTTTGAAATAATTGAAATAATTTCTGAAGTTTAATTGCTAAAGTTAATTACAGGATTTAATTTCATATTTCTTTTTTCTACAGTAACACATGAAGAAAATAGAAGGATTTTATGCTTATATGTGACTGAACCTTTTACAAGGTATGTTACAATTTTAAAAGAACTTTAATGGATTGTTGTCTACTCTTCATTTGTTTGAGCAACCTTTACTGATGCTTACTTTGGTAGACATAGTATTAATACTAGAGACAGAGATGAATAACAGAGTTTCTACCTTCAAGGTATTCACAGTCTAATGAGACTATTTTTAAAAAATATGAACATTGCCCACCTTGTGCAGAAGAGGAAACTTGAGTCTGGCAAGGCTTAAAGCCTTGTGCTAACTTAGCTTCCTAGAGAAGGAAATGGCAACCCACTCCAGTATTCTTGCTTGGAAAATCCCATAGACAGAGGAGCCTGGTGGGCTACAGTCCCTGGGGTCACAAGAGTCAGACATGATTTAGCAACTAAACCACTACCACCACCAACTTAGCTTCCAGGAGGCAGACAGAATCTGATCTGAGATTCTTTTGATCACATCTCTGTGGCTCCTCCACCCTCACCTCCACACTCAACTTCCTAATCATGCTCTCCATTATTTTTCTTCTACATATGCTGCAAGGATTACAGAAATCTGAGATCTTGAATTCATCTGAACAGGTATGGCAACAAGACTAAAGATTTTAATGTACACAGAACCCACTGAGCCACTTTGTTTTATAAACATGTACTAAAACTACAAATAAACTGATTTTTCTGATTACTTCAGGCTGCTTCAATATTAAATTGAAAGGCTATCCTGAGAAGCTACAAGTATTTTCAAAGAAAGAACCAGATAAGTCCGGCTGAAGAATTTTTAATGTTCTCTGTCATCATCGGGGCAGCGGAAGGTCATTGTCATAGAGAATGCACTTCTATGATGAGGTTCCTATTTTCAAAAATGTCCCCTGTGAATATAAAATTGTTATTCAGCTTATCTCATTCATTCGCTTTATGACAGAAAGCCAAGACTTTGTGCTGGGAGTGTCAAATGGATATATGAAATGCAGTCTCTGCCCTTAAGGAACTCTGTTCAGTGGGAAACAAATTACTGCAAAGGAATGATTACAGCCCTGGGGGTTTTTCTGTTTGCTTGCTTGCTTTGTGGGTTTGTGTGTGTGTGGCAGAGAGAGACAACTCCATGAAAGCTAAGACACAAAAAGAATGAAAAGGAATTTGCCAAGTGGATCAGGTGGGGGACAAGAGGGAGAGAATGGTGAGGGTGGGCACAGAAAGCAGCATGTGCAAGATGACCTAATCTAGAACTAAGAGTATTAGCTAATGTCCTTGCTCTTTATTAATGACTTGGCAACTGAACATATCACTACCCAATGGAACTTTTTTGTTTTTATTATTCATAGCTCTTTACGAAACCAGTTCTAATCTAGCACTGAAACTGATTTTGCAGTAATCACCAGTGACTTCCATGTTGCCAAGTTTAATCCAGTAGACACTTCTTAGATAGCATCCTGATCGACCTGCATAGGACACAGTTGACAATCGCCACTTTTAGGCTATACTCTTTTCCTGCGAAATTTTCTTCCACCTCTTTAGTCCCTCGTTCTCGTCCCCCTTGACAGATCCTCCTCCTCAACCTGATCTCTAAAAGCTGAAGTTCCTCAAGGCTTCATCTAACCCTACTTCTCCCCTTCCCAAGCAATACCATCCATTCCTGTGGCTTTACACACCACCCAGTGTTCAAGCCCTCCAAATGTGCCTCTACAAGCTGACCTCGCCTCTGAGCTCCAGTCTCATAAATCCAGCTGCCTCCTCGGTGTCTCTACCAGGAAATATTTTCAGGTACCTCAAAGTTAACAACAAGTTCAAAGCTGGAGCTTACTATTTCAACCACTCTCCCTAAAATCTGCTGTCCCTTCGTCATTCCAGTCATGACCCACCATTCACCTGGCCAGTCAATGGAAATCATTCTTCCCCTATCTGGTCACCAGGTTCCATCAGCTCTACCTCTGCATACTTTTGCCCATCTACCAACGCCTCCATTACTGACACTCCAGGACACTATCTTCTTCCACCTTCCATTCTCCAACCTGGGAGCTCAGTACATTCTCCTCACAGCAGGTACAGTGACAGTTTAAATCATTTCATTCCCCTGCTGAGAGCCCTTGGGTTATGGTCATCAGTTCCTTCAGAAATAGTTTAACTCCATTCCCTTTTTCTGGTACATGGTAAGATTGTGAAGTTAGGAGCATGTGACATTATTTGGACAATGAAATGGGAGCAAAAGTGATAAGCATCACTTAAAGGTAATTTTAAGAATCAACACATACTTCAGCTTTTTACTTCCTTGGTCCTGACAATCCCAGTGCTCCAGACGGAAGCTGCGGCTCCATTGGACTGGGTTCTAGACAAGATATGATGGCAAAGCTGATATATAGCATGAGTGAGAAATAAATATATGTAATACTACACCTTCAAAAGCTTCCAAATGCACAAAGAATGAAACACAAATGGCTTACTTAACGAACAAATGCCAATATAGCTGGCTCCTGTGATGTTAGATATCTAACATCATCTTGGAGCTGTCCTTCCAGATCACGATATTCCACTCACATTGGCCCTCTTGCAATGTCTAGAACAAGCCAAGCATCTTTCATCTTTCATCCTTTCCTGAATGGTTCTTTGCATGGTTCATTCCTCACCCTGTAGATCTCAGCTTAAATATTACCTCTTCAGAGATGTGTCCCTCAACCACTGTCTCAAAGACGGCCCCTCACTGTGACTCTCCATCACAGCACCTTGATCATTTCCTGAAAAATAGATCAGTCTATAATAATGATTCTTTGACTGACTGTCTCTCCCACTAGGCTGTAAGCACTATTAGGGGAGGAGCTTACTGCTATCTCCAGTGCCTAGCATTACCCTTAATGTGGTACCCTATAGACAGTAAGCACTCAAGATAATTTGTTCAGTGAATGAACAAATGAGAAAAGATTCAAAAAAACTACAGTGACTTCCCTGGTGACTCAGTGCTAAAGAATCCACCTGCCTATGCAGGAGACATGGTTGGATCCCTGGTTCAGGAAGATCCCACATGCCTCAGAGCAACTAAGCCCATGCACCACAGCTACTGAGTCTGTGCCCTAGAACTTGTGAACGACAGCTACTGAGCCCACACACCATAACTACTGAAACCCGCGTGCCCTAGAGCCCATGCTCTGCAATAAGAGAAGCCACGGCAGTGAGAAACCCATTACTGCCGCTAGAAAGTAGCCCCACTCACCACTACTAGAGAAAAAACCCAGGCAGCAGCGAAGACCCAGCACAGCCAAAAATAAATAAATAAAATTATTTAAAAAAAAAACTATAGACATCATATTGCACATCACAGAGGCAAAAGGTGGGGAGAAAAAGGGAACTTGCACTTACAGTAAGGAAATTAAGAATGGCTAGGATGTATAGCTAACATTCATTTAGGTACTTTACATGTTATTTCTCTAGATTCTCAATAATCCTAGGAGGTCAATATTAGTATCTCCACTTTCTAAGTCAGGTAACTGAAGCTCAACTTGCTCAAGTAACAAAACCAGTAATGGCATTAGTTTTAACTCAGACCAGTTAATCTTTTTCCTCCAAGCAATGACGCTTCTCTAGAAATTAAACTGTTATTACATTTTTATCGAGTACTTTTCTATTATAATATAGTTCAGTTCAGTTTTTGGCTGTGCTGGGTCTTTGCTGCTGCCTGGGCTTTTTCTCTAGTGGTGGCCAGCAGGGGCTACTTTCTAGTTGCAGTACACAGGCTTCTCATTGCTGTGACTTCTCTTGTTGCAGAGCATGGGCTCTAGGGCATGCAGGCTTTCAGTCGCTCAGTCGTGTCCGGTTCTTTGTGACCCCATGGACTGCAGCACACCAGGCCTCCCTGTCCATCACCAACTCCCAGAGCTTGCTTAAACTCATGTCCATCAAGTTGGTGATGCCATCCAACCATCTCATCCTCTGTCGTCCCCTTCTCCTCCTGCCCTCTATCTTTCCCAGCATCAGGGTCTTTTCCAATGAATCAGTTCTTTGCATCAGGTGGCCAAATTATTGGAGCTTCAGCTTCAGCATCAGTCCTTCCTGTGAATATTCAGGACTGGTTTCCTTTAGGATGGGCTGAAGGAGATGGTTGAATCTCCTTACAATCCAAAGGACTCTCAAGAGTCTTCTCCAACACCAAAATTCAAAAACATCAATTCTTTGGCACACAGCTTTCTTTATGGTCCAATTCTCACATCCATACATGAATACTGGAAAAACCATAGCTTTGACTAGACGGACCTTTGTTGGCAAAGTAATGTCTCTGCTTTTTAATATGCTGTCTAGGTTTGTCATAGCTTTTCTTCCAAGGAGCAAGGGTCTTTTAATTTCATGGCTGCAGTCACCATCTGCAGTGATTTTGGAGCCCAAGAAAATAAAGTCTGTCACTATTTCCATTGTTTCCCCATCTATTTGCTGTGAAGTGATGGGACTGGATGCCATGATCTTAGTTTTTTGAATAATATAAATTGCACTTATATATGGATACATCTCTACTCCAAGAACCAGTTTTTGGCTTTCTTTTCTTTCTTTTTTTTTTCAGGTTCATCCTAAAGCCTATAACAAATATCTCCTGTTATCCTGAACAACAGGAAGCAGAATAATGCAGCAAATCCAAACTACAAGTAAATCAGACATTTTGTTGGAACTTTTTTCTTGAACTATTTTTTTCTTCACAGAATAAAAAGCCAACACGATTAGGAAGTAAGTCTGTGTTCTGAATTCATTTTCGGGACTTGAGATCAACTTGTGCTCCTGTTCAATTGTTTAGTCATGTACGAGTCTTTGCGACCTCATGGACTGTAGCCTGCCAGGCTCCTCTGTCCATGGGATTCTTCAGGCAAGAATACTGGAGTAGGTTGCCATTTCCTCTTCCAGCGGATCTTCCTGGCCCAGGGATCGAACCCGCATCTCCTGCAGCTCTGGCACTGGCAGGTGAATTCTTTACTGCCGAGCCACCTGGGAAACCTGAAATCAACTTATACTGGCTTAATTTAGCATATTGCCCCATTCCCAGACACTGTGCTGCTTGTTGCAGAACATGCAAAGTTAAGTGGCCAAGGGCTATGGGATCCACAGTCCTGATTTGATTAGTAGAGATGCCGAACATCTAAACAAACAACTGAAACCACCCAGCACTTTGCCTCTGACTCATCTTTGGTAAAGTAATTGTGTTCCAGCAGAAAGGTGTGCCCCGAATAACTCCCAAACAGTTCTGCTGGGCTCTGAGTAGACTCACAGGCTTATCAGAGCAGAAGGAGCCTTAGGGACCATCTTAAATGCCCTATTTTAACAGGTTAGAAACTGTCAGACATTACTTATTTGCCTAAGAGAAACAAGACTCCTGACTCCTAGTCAAGTGCCCTTTCCTCCACAACACAGCACGTCCCTAACCAAGAACTAGTGACTGATTATGGGAAAGTAGCAGTAAATAGAGGTCTAGATAAGACAGATTGTAAATCTCCAATGTTTCTCTTACTCTCTATCATTTAGAGAACTCTGAATCAAAAGAAGATACACAAGAAAAAAAAAAGGAGGTGAGGAAGAACAGTTTTCTATTAAACATTCTTCTGAAAGCATTATTTTACTCCATATCTTACTGAATTATTAGAAACAGCATTAGCATGAGAAAATCTAGGAAGATAAATGTGGCTAGTAAACTAAACATATGGAAAAGGAAAATTATAACAAAGAAAAGAGAGTTCTACAAATTTAATTAAAGTAATACAAGAGTATAATTTGAAAATTGTGCATCTTAAAGCAAACTTTATTTGTTCAATTATTTTTCACAACAGCATTTTATGGTTCTAATACACTGAATTTTTTTCAAGAAAGAAACTCATTTAAAAATAGATATTTACTCCCAAACTTTGATCATATTTCTTTAATGTGGGAAGAAAATACTGCTTTGATGGCATGAAATGCAAAATTTTAAAGTTTTTTTTTTTAATCCTAATACAGAATTTAAAGAACTGTCCCTGGGAAATCGGCTGAGGTCATTAAGTGCACGACACTGAACACTGGCCAGCTACTGGCGTTCTGTTTCCTCCCTAGTTCTCCCAAAGAAAACTTAAATTGAATCTTCAGCACAATAATCCTCAAATGTGCTTTATAACCAAAATGAGAGCTTTTGTTTACATAGTTTTTGGATTTTTCTATTCCTAATTTTATTCTAAAATTCAATTTCACCCCAAACCATAATTACCATATTAACTTTGCAATGCACAGTTGAATGCAATTCAGCAAAGCAGTAGTAAACCATCAGGCTCTGTTCACCCAGGGCTTAGGAAAAACAAGATTGGTCACACCCATTGAAAAACAAACTTCATGCTATTTCCCAATGTGTAGTTTCAATCTAAGTTCTGACAATGAAATATATATATATCTATATATCTCAACTTGATTTTCAAAGGTAGGCAAAGGGAGTTCTTTACAGCTTAGCTTTGCCTGCTGCTGAAGCTGGAGATTTTGTCACTTCAGAGCCAGATTCATGTTGCCAGTGATTTTCAATCTGCCTTGAAAGAAGGCCTGTGAGGAAGAAGAAAGAAAATTTATTATTTTTTGTTTTGAGATTGCTAATATTTCTAGACTGTCCAGCCCCAAGATGATTTATTTATCCAAGTCTCTTAAACTTTCTTCAAAATATGAAACTTGGCTTTCGGGAATAGAGTTAGCACCAGATTCCTCACAAGGGTAAATGTGTAAAAGTCACGCTTTACACAGAGCAGTCAAAAGACACAGCTTTCCCAAATCTGTTCTCTTGGAAATTGAGTCTGCCATTACCTGTCTTCCTCAAATATTAGGCAGAGTGGGTTCATACTAGACTGATTTTGTTTAAAAACATTACACATTCAGTGGGTCTGCCAGCAGGGAGGAAAAGCACATGTGTAACACACTCAGAAACTTGGGATTCCATTACAGATGCATCTATGCAATGAAATGTCACCATTTTTCTCCCTTTTTTGGTCTACATGATGGAGATGTATTCCCTACAGGGGGAGGCCAGGCAGCCTGCTGAGGTGCCTGTGTGAATCTTTGGCTCAATAAGGAGACTCAAACCAGTCCCCAATGCAGAGCCACAATTTGTTCCACTTAACAACAGCCTGGGATTAGATCACATGATGTTTGCTAAATTTATCATGTAACAAAATCCTAGGAAAACTTTAAAGAAATAGCAAAATTGGGAACATAGCATGATTTCTCTGCTATGATCTCAGTCTTCTTACTCAATTCTTAAAATAGAGGAAAAGTTGCTGGTAGTCTTCACTTCCTAACAAGTACATTAAGAAGTGAGGAGTTCTTCTGCCTCACTAGTAGGAAAGTGCAGAGCTCTGCTTTCTCTACACCTTCTGGTGAGGGTGACTAATTCCTTTTTTCCCCCCCCTCCTCTGTCTGGACAAACTAAATATTTCCTTTCTATATGGCACACAGCCTTCTGTCTGATGACTTAAAGGTCAAGTGTCTCAGAACACAATATATTTAACATATGTCTTTTAAAAATATGGACCAGTAGTTCCTACCAGAGAAACTCACCATATTTCCCTTTTCTTAATTAAAAGAAGAAATTACATTTTATTTAATAATGATTACAGAGAAAAAATGAGTCTTCACCTTTTAGAGACTCCAAACAAAAGAATCATTTAAATCTGGGCCCTAAGGTACTCTTCATATGTGCTTTCTGCTAGAGAGCATATTGCTTTGCTTCAACTGTAGCCAAACATATAAATTATAATTTCCACTGTATTTAACGGTTTCCAGTCAAATCCTCTTCTGAGCATAAGGGAAGACCATTAGCACATTAACACAAAGGTCTCCCATTTTTATCTTTAATTCCTCTGGGTGCTAACAGGTGTTCAGGAAAAGTAAGCTGACATTTTACTCTCCAAATGGGTGGTAAACAGATAAACTGAGAGAACGAGGGCAGCTGAGAGTGAAGCTTGACCACGCTACCAAGGAAATGTATGGAGTGCACAGTGGCATGAGTGGTGGTGGGTGGGAAGGGGAATGTGCCAGCTCCGAGACTGATGGCCTCTGTTCTGTCCAGATTTTGAAAACAGCTCAGTGGGTGCAAATGTCAGTGTCAACGGTACATATTCAACTGAAACATCATAGATACAAGTCTCTTACTTGTCAATGCATCAGTTGAAATGTGCTTAGTTGCTTACAATAAGCATTTTTAAAAGGAATACAAGTAGGAGTCAGATTTAGTTGTTTTATCCAATCTTTCAAATTATGAGGGTACCCTGGTGGCTCAGACGGTGAAGCGTCTGTCTACAATGCAGGAGACCTGGGTTCTATCCCTGGGTCGGGAAGATTCCCTGGAGAAGGAAATGGCAACCCACTCCAGTACTCTTGCCTAGAAAATCCCATGGACAGAGGAGCCTGGTGTCCATGGGGTCGCAAAGAGTCAGACACCACTGAGTGACTTCACCACAGGAACAAGATCTAAAACAAATAAGGCTGAAAGTGTTAGTCGCTTCAGTCCTGTCTGACTCTTTGCGATCTCATGGACTATAGCCTGCCAGGCTCCTCTGTCCATGGGATTCTCCAGGAAAGAATACTGGAGTGGGTAGCCGTTCCCTTCTCCGGGAATCTTTCTGACCCAGGGATTGAATCCAGGTCTCCCAAATAATAGGCAGATTCTTTACCATCTGAGCTATCAGGGAAGCCCAAATAAGGTTGAGGTAACAACAAAAAAAAATAAGGTTACAATGGAAAGCAGCATCTTAGCTTCCTTTGTGTTATCTATGGATAACGTATATCAAGTCTGCTCAACATTGTGCCAGTAAAGAATACAAGAAGACCCTTGACAATCCGGGGGCCTGAAAAATCTATACAAGCCATGAATACATTTTAGAGAAATACAAATTAATCCAGTGATTGTGAACATTTAAAACTGCCAGGCATCATGCTAAGTTCTGGAGACACAAAGATGAACAAGATGTGGTTTGTTCCCTTGAGACATGCACATTCTACTGGGAGATGAGACAGGCATATCACGACTGGTGTGATGAGACAAGTGCTAGGCTGGCAGTCCAGTAAGTGGCCCAGAAGAGGTGCTGACTATAGCTCCCCAACCGTGTGGTAGGAGGTCTTTAAACATAGCAACTAAGTTCATTTTGTTTTGTTAGATTAATATTCATTTATTTTATTTGGCTGTGCTGAGTCTTACCTGCAGCATAAGGGATCTTTAATTGCAGAATGCAAACTCTTAGTTGTAGCATGTGAGATCTAGTTCCCTGACCAAGGATCAAACATAAGCCCCATTAATTAACTGGGAGCACAGTCTTAGCCACTGGACCACCAGGGAAGTCCCTAAGATCATTTTAAAAGATAAGAAGTTTGTCAAGGAAATCACAGCTCAGACAAAAAAGGAGCACAGGCAAAGACGCAAAAGGTAAAACGTCTTGCCTCTGTGACGACTAGTCCTTTCTCCTATTTGGATGGCTCCTACTCTCCACCTGTGCACTGATGACTCCTGATCACCCCCAGGACAAAGTCAAGCATTATTTCCTCTGTGAAGCCTTCTCTGAGAGCCCAGGAAGATACGGCTTCTCCTTCTTCCACCCTCCCCAACCACAAGCCAGACAGGGCACCACAGATATTTCGTTGCACTTATCCTTCTGCACAACTGTCTCATACCAAACTGTGGATGCCCAGAGCATGTGAACTGTTTCTTATTCATCTGGACATTTTCAGCACACAGGGCAATGGCTGACACATGGCTAGCTCCACAACTATTTGTCATCCATTAAGTGAATATTTGGGGAACACTGAGTTTTGTGGGTTTGACCACTTTACACTTTATGGGATGAGGCTGAAATAGGTGATGAAGTGAAACAGGCTAAAATCCACCTAATACAAGGACATAAGTATCGTCATACTTACCATCTGAGGATTCATTTTACCAGTCATCAGAGCCAGTAAGTCCGAGTCAGTCATTGTGATTGTTCAGTCAGCCTTCTTATCTAAAGAAGAGACATGCAGAAGGATGGAGAAAAAGGGAGTGTTCAGTTTCATGTGTACATTTTAGTCAAAAGTCACTGACTGTAACAGAATCACAGCCGGTGTTAGTGTGGGCACATGGGCACTCACATACACTCTACAGCAGCCTGGTAAAATATGGCATAAATCACAAGCAACTGTAATATTTAAGAGAAGAGGGAATTCATTAAATAATCATGGTATATTCATATAGAGGGGTACAATGCAGCCATTCAATGATAAGGATCTACATTTCACGACCTGAAAAGACACATTCACATTATACAGTTCATGATATTGTTATATAGTTCAGTTCAGTTCGGTTGCTCAGTCATGTCTGACTATTTGCAATCCCATGGACTATAGCATGCCAGGCTTCCCTGTCTATCACCAACTCCAGGAGCTTGCTCAAACTCATGTCCATCAAGTCAGTGATGCCATCCAACCATCTTGTCTTCTGTTGTCCCCTTATTCTCCTGACTTCAATCTTTCCCAGCATCAAGGTCTTTTCCAGTGAGTTCCTTGCATCAGGTAGCCAAAGTACTGGAGTTTCAGCTTCGGCATCAGTCCTTCCGATGAATATTCAGGACTGGTTTCCTTTAGGATGGACTGGATGGATCTCCTTGCAGTCCAAGGGACTCTCAAGAGTCTTCTCCAATACCACAGTTCAAAAACATCAGTTCTTCAGTGCTCAGCCTTCTTTATAGTCCAACTCTCACATCCATACATGACTACTGGAAAAACCATAGCTTTCACTAGATGGACCTTTGTCAGCAAAGTAATGTCTTTGCTTTTTAATATGCTGTCTAGGCTGGTCATAGCTTTTCTTCCAAGGAGTAAGTGTCTTTTAATTTCATGGCTGCAGTCACCGTCTGTAGTGATTTTGCAGGCCAAGAAAATAAAGTCTGTCACTGTTTCCATTGTTTCCCCATCTATTTTCCATGAAATGATGGGACTGGATGCCATAATCTTATTTTTCTGAATGCTGAGTTTTAAGCCAACTTTTTCACTTTCCTCTTTCACTTTCATCAAGAGGCTGTTTAGTTCTTCTTCACTTTTTGTCATAAGGGTGGTGTCATCTGTGTATTTGAGGTTACTGATACTTCTCCCAGCAATCTTGATTCCAGCTTGTGCTGCATCCAGGCCAGCATTTCTCATGAGGTACTGTGCATATAAGTTAAATAAGCAGGGTGACAATATACTGCCTCGACGTACTCCTTTCCCTATTTGGAACCAGTCTGTTGTTCCATGCTCAGTTCTAACTATTGCTTCTTGACCTGCATACAGATTTCTCAGGAGACAGGTAAGGTGGTCTGGCATTCCCATCTCTTTAAGAATTCTTAAAGACATGGGAAATTCTTGAAGAGATTGTTACATAAACCAGTTTCAAAACAAACTGTAGGCATGAACCCATGTTTTACTTAAAAACAGATATTCAATTATATATGTATAAAGTGAAAGTGAAAGTTGCTCAGTCATGTCCGACTCTTTGCAACCCATGGACTATGCAGTCCATGGAATTCTCTAGGCCGGAATACTGGAGTGGGTAGCCTTTCCCTTCTCCAGGAGATCTTCCCAAACCAGGGATCAAACCCATGTCTCCCACATTGCAGAAGGATTCTTTACCAGTTGAGCCACAAGGGAAGCCCAAGAATACTAGAGTGGGTAACATATCCCTTCTCCAGTGGATCTTCCCAACCCAAGAATAGAACTGGGGTCTCCTGCATTGCAGGTGGATTCTTTACCAACTGAGCTATCAGGGAAGCCCTGATAGACATATAGGAAGAAGCTTATAAACTTGTAGATTCCAACTTGCAAACTTGGAGACCAATATATTAATAATTGCTACTGTAGCACACAGGCACTAAGGTGACCCCTGTGATTGCTGCTTTCTGGTATTCATTCATGCCTCTGTATATTCCCCTAGGAAGGACAGTGAAAAAGCTGGCTTAAAATTCAACATTCAAATAACAAAGATCATGGCATCTGGTCCCATCACTTCGTGGCAAATAGATGGGGAGACAGTGGAAACAGTGTCAGACTTTATTTTGGGGGGCTCCAAAATCACTGCAGATGGCGACTGCAGCCATGAAATTAAAAGACGCTTACTCCTTGGAAGGAAAGTTATGACCAACCTAGACAGCATATTGAAAAGCAGAGACATTACTTTGCCAACAAAGGTCCATCTAGTCAAGGCTATGGTTTTTCCAGTAGTCATATATGGATGTGAGAGTTGGACTGTGAAGAAAGCTAAGCGCCGAAGAATTGGTGCTTTTGAACTGTGGTGTTGGAGAAGACTCTTGAGAGTCCCTTGGACTGCAAGGAGATCCAACCAGTCCATTCTGAAGGAGATCAGCCCTGGGTGTTCTTTGGAAGGAATGATGCTAACGCTGAAACTCCAATACTTTGGCCACCTCATGCGAAGAGTTGACTCATTGGAAAAGACTCTGATGCTGGGAGGGATTGGGGGCAGGAGGAGAAGGGGACGACAGAGGATGAGATGGCTGGATGGCATCACCGACTCAATGGATGTGAGTCTGAGTGAACTCTGGGACATGGTGATGGACGGGGAGGCCTGGCATGCTGCGATTCACGGGGTCATAAAGAGTCGGACATGACTGAGCGACTGAACTGAACTGAACTGAATAAATAAATTCTGGTGCATTCACATAGTAAAAATGAACTAATGCTACATGCAAAAATATAATGAATCTTACAATGATGAGCAAAAGAAGCCACACCTCAAACAGTAAATATTGTATGGCTCCATCTATATGAATTTCTAAAATAAATAAAATCAACCGATGGTGGTAGAATTCGGAATAGTAGTTCCTTTTGGGAGTGAATAGTAATGGGAGGTGGTGTGAGGAGGTTTCTAGAGTGATGGCAACATTCTGCATCTTGAGCTGGGAGATATATTCATTTGTTAATATTTATCAAGCTAAACACTCAGATTTATACCCTTCCTTATGGGCTAAACTTCAGAAAATTTTTACACAAAACAAAATAAAGAAAACAGGTGGTGGGTTGAATCTGGCGCATAGGCCATCATTTGTGAACTCATGATATAGATGGGTGGGATTATAGGAGAGTAATTTTTCATTTTGTTTGCACTTGAGTATATATTACTTATATAAAAACAAAGTTTTAAAAATATCAATTTTAATAGTATAATCAAAGAAAAAAGGCCATACCACAAAGACTCTAACCTCATTGCTAAACCAGCCATTTCTTCCTTGGACAAAAGAGAAGTTTCAAATGCAAAAGGAAAATTTCACCAAGAAATCAGAATTTCCAGCAGTCAGTTCTTTGGGTAATCTATATAAAAATATTACTCTAATAGTATTACTACTAATAATTGTAATAATATCAAATCATGGCACAATAGTTAATCTGTGCCTTAATTAAAAAAAAAAGATCGGACTTGCTATATATGATCTGAATGCTTGTATACCCCAAAACTCTTATTTTGAAATCCTAATACCTACTGTGATAGTCCCCTTCATGGATCACTGCCTTGTTGAGGTGGAGGTGCTTGCATAACTCAATGAAGTTATGAGCCATGCCGTGCAGGGCCACCCAAGACAGACGGGTCATAGATCTGCTAAAACGTGGTCCACTGGAGGAGGGAATGGCAAACCACTCCAGTGTTCTTGCCAGGAGAACCCCATGAACGATAAAAAAAGGCAAAAAGATATTACATCGGAAGATGAGCCCCCCTGAGGATAGGTGTCCAATATGCTACTGTTCAAGAGTGGAGGGCAATTACTAACAGCTCCAGAAAGAATGAAGCAGCTAGGCCAAAGTGGAAAAGATGCTCAGTTGTGGATATGTCTAGTGGTAAAAGTAAAATCCGATGCTGTAAAGAAAAATACTGCACAGGCACCTGGAATGTTAGGTCCATGAATCAAGGTAAATTGGAAGTAGTCAAACAGGAGATGGAAAGAGCAAACATTGACGTCTTAGGAATCAGTGAACTAAAATGGACTGGAGTACATTTTTATGCCAATTTAATTTAGATGACCATTATATCTACTCCTGGCAGCTCAGATGGTAAAGAAACTGCCTGCAATGCAAGAGACCTGGGTTTGATCCCCGGGTCAGGAAGATCCCCTGGAGAAGGAAATGGCAACCCACTCCAGTTTTCCTGCCTGGAGAATTCCATGGACAGAGAAGCCTGGCAGGCTACAGTCCATGGGGTCACAAAGAGCCGACAAAACTAACACTTTCTTTCTTTCTTTTCTTTCACTGTGGGCAAGGATCCCTTAGAAGAAATGGAGTAGCCCTCATAACCAACAAAAGAGTCTGAGATGCAACACACGGGTGCAATCTCAAAAACAGCAGAATGACCTCGGTCTGTTTCCAAGGAAAGCCACTCAACATCACAGTAACCCAAGCCTATGCCCTAACCAAAATCAGACTGATTGAATTCTTTGCAGCTAAAGATGGAGAAGCTCTATATAGTCAGCAAAAAGAAGACCTGGAGATGACTGTGGCTGAGATCATCAGCTCCTTACAGCAAAATTCAGGCTTAAACTAAAGAAAGTGGGAAAAACCACTAAGCCACTCAGGTATGACCTAAATCAAATCCCTTATGGTCATACAGTGGAGGTGCTAAAAAGATCCAAGGGATTAGATCTGGGAGACAAAGTGTCTGAAGAACTATGGAAAGAGGTTCATAACATTGTACAGGAGGTGGTGACCCAAACCATCCCTAAGTAAAAGAAATGCAAGAAAGTAAAGTGGTTGTCTGAGGAGGCTTTACAAATAGCTGAGGAAAGAAGAGAAGCAAAAGGCAAAGGAGGAAGGGAAAGATATAACTAAGTGAATGGAGAGATCCAGAGAAAAGTAAGAAGAGATAAGAAGGCCTTCTTCAATAAACAATGCAAAGAAATAAAGGAAAACCATAGAATGGCTAAGACTAGGGCTCTCTTCAAGAAAATTGGAGATATCAAAGGAACATGTCATGCAAGGATGGGCATGATAAAGGACAGAAACAGTAAGGACACAACAGATGCAAAAGAAATTAAGAAGAGGTGGCAAGAACACACAGAAGAACTATACAAAAAAGGTCTTAATGATGCATATAACCACAATGGTGTGGTCACTCACCTAGAGCCTGACGTCCTGGAGTGTGAAGTCAAGTGGGCCTTAAGAAGCACTATTACCAACAAATCTAGTGGAGGATGGAATTCCAGCTGAGGTATTTCAAATCCTGAAGGATGATGCTAAAGTGCTGTACTCAAGATGTCAGCAAATTTGGAAAACCCAGCAGTGGCCAAAGGACTGGAAAGGATTAGTTTATATCCCAATTCCAAAGAAGGGCAGTGCTAAAGAATGTTCAAACTACTGGACAATTGCACTAACTTCCCATGCTAGAAGGTTACGCTCAAGATCCTTCAAGGTAAGCTTCACCAGTATTTGAATCGAGAACTTCCAGATGTATAAGCTGAGTTTAGAAAAGGCAGAAGAACCAGAGACCAAATTGCCAGCATTTATTGGATAATAGAGACAGCAAGGGAATTTCACAAAAAAACATCTACTTCTGTTTCATTGACTATGTGAAAGCCTTTGACTGTGGATCACAACAAACGGTGGAAATTTCTTAAAGAGATGGGAATACCAGACCATCTTACCTGTCTCCTGAGAAACCTGTATGTGGACCAAAAATAACAGTTAGAACCTTATCTGTAACAACTGACTGCATCAAAATTGGGAAAGGAATACAACAAGGCTATATATTGTCACCCTGTTTATTTAACTTATATGCAGAGTACTTCATGCAAAACACTGGACTGGATGAATCACAAACTGAAATTAAAATTGTTGGGAGAAATAGCAACAACCTTAGATATGCAGATGATACCATTCTAATGGCAGAAAGTAAAGAGGAACTAAGAGTCACCTGATGAGGGTGAAAGAGGAAAGTGAAAAAGCTGGCTTAAAACTCAACATTCAAAAAACGAAGTTCATGGTATCCAGTCCCATCTCTTTATGGCAAATAGAATGGGAAAAAGTGGAAGCTGTGACAAATTTTTTCTTCTTGGGCTCCAAAATCACTGTGGATGGTGACTGCAGTCCTGAAATTAGAAGACACTTGCTTCACGGAAGGAAAACTATGACAAACCTAGACAGCATATTAAAACTATCACTTTGCCAACAAAGGTCCGTATAGTCAAAGCTATGGTCTTTCCAGTAGTCATGTACAGATGTGAGTGTTGAACCATAAAGAAGGCTGAGAGCCAAGAATGGATGCTTTCAAATTATGAGAGTCCCTTGGACAGCAAGGAGATCAAACCAGTCAATCTTGAAGGAACCAGTCAATCTTGAAGGAAATCAACTCTGAATATTCACAGGAAGGACTCAAGCTGAATCTGAAGCTACAATACTTTTGGCTATGAGATGCAAAGAGCCGACTTACTGGAAAAGACTCTGATGCTGGGAAAGATTGAAAGCAAAAGTAGAAGAGAGCGGCAGAAGATGAGATGGTTAGATAGCATCATGGATTCAATGGACATGAACTTGGGCAAACTCCAGGAGACAGGGAGGCCTGGCATGCTGCAGTCGATGGGGTAACAAAGAGCCAGACACAACTTAGCGACTGAACAACAGTACGATCGTATCAGCAGGGAGGCCTTCGGGTGTCATAAGGGTAGAGCCTTTATGAATGGGATTTATGCCTTATAAAGAGGCTCCAGAGAGACCCTGAGCCCTTCCACAATGTGGGCCCACAGCAAGAAAGCACTGGCTATGAACCAGGCAGAGGATACTCAAAAAAGGTGACCATGCTGATGCCTTGATCTTGGACTTGCAGTCACTAGAACTATGACAAATAAATTCCTGTTTTTTTGAGTCACCCAAGTGTGGTATGTTCAAACAGCAGTACAAACAGACTGGGATGGGGGCAAACTATTAAAGCATAGCATGTCCTTTTATTAAGTAACTAAAACAAGATTCAAAACTAAACATTTTTATTTTACGTCTTAGGATGCAGAAATAACCCCTAAAAAGACTGTGTCTCAATGGCCATTCCATCTCTGCGTCTATCTAAATTTTCTCTCATTACTTGAAAAAAAGGTCTGAAGTCTTAAAAATTCAAGTATTTCCAGTCTGGAAAAACCAGTTCCCTTGCAGATATATAACATCGAAGAGCAGGGAGAAAAAAAAAAAGAAAAGCTAGCAAATTGAGATAGCTGGACTTGATTTACAGTTGGATTAGATTTTAATATTCCAAGAAAGAACTCCTAGTGACTTTAGGAAATAAAATGCTGCTGCTGCTGCTGCTGCTGCTGCTATTATATCAGCACTTACTGAGCTCTTACTATGCTGAGAACTTCACATACTTGGACTCATTTGATCTTAATAAGAACCCTATAAGGGTAAGAGAGGTCAAACAGCTTGCTCAAGGTCACACAGCTAGTAAGTGGCTGAGCTAGGTAGGGAAGCAGATTCCTGCTGCCAAAGCCTACACTCCCAGCTCCTAAGTTATATGGCTCCTCTTGTTACAGGAAAAATACAAACATTCAACAGCTCAGTTTTCGCTGGGCCTTCACCAATTCATCAGCATCTGATGCATCCCAGATGCTTCCTCGGCTCCCTATGTCCTTTTAAAGAATCACAGGCAATTCCAATGCATTTAAGCAAAATTAATGTTTAATTTATAGGTTGGGAAGGACGTAATGACTTACTGAGCACTTACCATGCTAGGGTCTTTACATACCTTATCTCATTTAATCCCCACAACTGCTCCACAGACAGACAATATTCTCACCATTTTCTAGGTGAGACAATTGGACTCAGGCAAAGTTTATATCTAATGAATGACAAAGCCAAGGTGTGAACCCAGGTTTGGGTATCTCCAAAGACTATGCTCTTTCTCCTGTACACTGGGGATGGGAGACTCTGAGGCTCTCTATATCATGTTCCCCACAAAGGGGCAGGGTTGAGAACTCAGGTAGGTGCTGAGGGGGCAGACTACAGGAATGAAAGAATAATATGTCATATTAAATTAATCAGTGTTGGCTTCCTGGAGACATGCTATGTGAGTTGTTTCAAAGGAGAGGAGGGAGGGGCAGAACTGATAGAGAAGCACCCAGGCAGCAAGAAAGGAGTATGGAAAATGTACAAAATCTAAAAGTCCTTGATACAACCATCTGTATCATTACCAAGCTCTTAGAATATAGGCAAGTGAAATACATTTAAGCCAATCTTACTATGTTTGCAGAAAGTAAACCTCTCAACAGTATGTACATGTCAAAAGAATTAACAATTCTCTTTCAGATGTCGGTTCAAACTAGGACAGGTTATTAATGCTTTAACATAGCTGATCTCTAACAAATGGTCATTTGTTGGATGATGTAAAAAGAGCTGGCAATTTCCCGTGGCAGCTTTTACTGGTAAGTCCGTATTTCAACACCACTCCCGGCTGCCAACAAGTATCAGTTTCAGCAGAAATTCAGAGTAAAATTCCTGCAGGTTTGGGTTGGGGCACCTAATGTGGGGAGAGCTCACTGCTAGAGTCCATATACAGCGAACATGGTTTTTCTGAAATTTTTAGTATGTTTCCATAAGCATATAACCTTTCAAAACAAACAAACACTAATAAGAAAATAAGAAAAATTTTCTCTAAAAACTACATCTGTCTAGGCATATCAATTTATAATCCTGAAGTAACCATTAAACGTCAGTCATTTAAGAACTCGGCATTATTTCCCAAAAGTTCTTGTTATTTCTTGAAGCTAGAATCTAGATGAAACATTAGTTTTCCTTCCTACATTACGTTAGATGGAAGCTCATAGAATGCAAGTGTAATTATTTTTCTGCCCACTCATTCTGAGAAAGAAAATGCTGCCCACACCAGATGCCCTCACTGCTGCTCAGCTTTTCCTCCATTATCTCTAGTTAGTTCCTTATTCAACAGTGCATGGAACACTGCTCTTAATATTTTCTCCAAGCTCTGAACTCTATTCTAAGAACTTTGTCAACCTCCTCCGTACCTCAAAATGCCCCTGAGTATTTATCTGCCCTCTCAAAGAAAGAAGTATCCCTCCCTCCTTGCTAAGGCTAACCTTCCTTCCACATGTGTTCATGATGTCATCCTCTCCTCCGGGACCTTCTTCAATTATATTGTGGCAATGAACTCTGAGCTTCCCTGGTGGCTCAGTCGGTAAAGAATCGGCCTGAAATGCAGGAGACTACCTGCGATGCAGGAGACCTGGGTTCGATCCCTGGGTCAGGAATATCCCCTGGAGAAGGAAATGGCAACCCACTCCAGAATTCTTGCCTGGGAGATCCCATGTACAGAGGAGCCTGGTGGGATATGGTTCATGGGGTCTAAACCACCATCACCAATGAACTCTACCATCTTTGACAGACCTCCTACTTTACAGCTTCCAGGTAGCAACAATTTCACTCCAAACACTCCAGGCAACTGCCATGTAACAACATCCTTTTTTCTTACTGCCAACACTTGGGCTATCCTTTTTGCTTAACTTAGATGGTGGTATCATCCATCCTCCTAATTGCTCTCTCTGCCTCTGATTTCTTCCTTTCTAATTCATCAGGTCTAATGCAGCAACTTCATCCTCTAAAATGCAGTTCTGACTTTTCTTTTCTACTCAAAAAGTTTTAATGGATAGATTATATATCAAATCACTTTCAAAGTTCATAGTATAGCCCTGTAAAAAGCTACTTCTTATCCCTCACATCTCTTAACTGTAACAGGCTCTCTCCAAGGACAGAAACATAGCATACAATATAGCTACCATTTACTGAATGCTTACTAAGCATCACTCATTCATCTGCTGCTCATTTTTATTATCTATTTTATTGAAGGCCTACCTGGTATCAGGTATTATTCTGGGTACTGTGAATACAGCAGTGAACCTAAGAGGCAAATGTTCTGCGTTCATGCAGTTTACAACTCTAGTGGGGGTAGACAATAAGCAAATAAATAAGATATGGTATATCAGATGGAGGTAAGTGCTAAAAAAAAATATGTCAGAAAAGGACAATAGGGAATGGTAATGAGGTGTGATTTAAAAGTGTGGCCAGGGAAAGTCTCACTGAGAAGGTGACAGTTGGGCAAAAATCCAAAGGAAATAAAAGGACCAGCCATGAGGATATCTGAGGGATGACAATCCCAGGCAGTAGAAAGCTCCTGAACTGGGAACACCCCATGTTCAAGCAATAGCAAGGCGGCCAGTGTGACTGGAGCCAAGCGAGGAAGAGGTAGTAAGAAAGACGACTAGGGCCAATTATGTGGTGTGAGAGTAAGAACTCTAACTTTTATTCTGTGAGCTGAAAGTCACTGAATGGTTTTGAGCCGAGAAGGGTGAGAATCTGAGTTTTAAAATGATCACTCCAGCGGGTGTGCGTGAAGAAGAACCTACAGGGGGCAAGGTTAGAAGTGGAGATCAGGCAAAAATGATGGAGAACCAAGGTGGCAGTAGAGGAAAGGATTTGCTGGTGGATGAGACTGCAGAGGGTGAGAAAAAGAAGAGTCAACATAGATGCAAACTATTACATTTAGAATAGATAAACAACAAGGTCCTATTGTATAGCACAGAGAACTATATCCAGTCTCTGGGATAAACTGTAATGGAAAAGAACTTTTAAAGAAGGTATATATGTGTACAATGAGTCACTTCGCTATATAGCAGAGATTGGCACAACATTGTAAGTCAACTATACTTCAGTTTCAAAAAACAAAAAGAAGAAGAGCCAAGCATGACCTCAAGGATTTTAGACTGAGGAACTGGTAAGACAGAAGAGCAATTTACCAAGATGGAGAAGACAGTGGAAGGAGAACACAATTAAAGGGGAGTGGAAGGAAGATCAACAGTTTGGATCCAGACATATTAGCTTTGAGAAACCTATTAAGTATACAGGTAAACTCATTAGTTAAGCAGCTGAATATATACCTGGAGTTCAGTGTTTGAGTTCACACTGAAGATACCTGGGCATCATCAGTGTAGACTTGGTTTGAAAAGCATGAAATTAGATGAGAGCCCCAAAGAGTGAATATAGACAGAACTGAGCCATAGAGCACACCAATATTTACATACTTAGAGATAAGAAAAAAAAAAAAATGGGAAGAGAGGCCAAGAAGGAACAGCCCATAGGAGGAAGAAAGCCTAGAAGAGTAGTATTATAAGGGCTGGGAATTAACCACTGAAGCTAGCAGCACAGTGAATACTTGTGACCTTGACAAGAACCGTTATGGGATAATGATGAGCTGACAAAAGCTGACTGGAGTAGGTTCAAGAAAGCCTGGGATGAGATGAAGTGGAGACAGTGGGTACAGTTAGGTCTTCTGAGGACATGTAGCCATACACTGAACCATGGACTTCACAGGTTAATTAGGAGATCATTATTTCTCTTAATCTGCAGATGAATCCTATGAAATAGGTACTGTTTATTACTTCCATTTACAAATGTAAAAAACAAAGCTCAGAGAAGTGAAATAATTTTTAAGGCCAAAATCTGTGAGTGGCAGGACCAGGACTCTAAATCCAAGTTTGTGTAATTCCAAAGCATAAGGCTAGCCACAGTGATGGAGCCTCTCAATCTTTGGGAAGAAGCAGCTGGGACCTAGTCGTAGTCCCAAAGATTCCCCAGTTCTTTGACAAGGTTTTATAACTCGAAAGCCAGTCTTTTGGGGACACCAAGGCAGGCCCCCATTTTCCTCTGTGAACTTGTCAGTGCTTAATCAATGAAGTCATCACTGCACTGACCTGAGTTAGGGAGCACAGGTCCTTCTGGTCATTATGTCCACCACCCAGGTGGCTTCTTCACCCCTAGGGCCATCTTTCACCTTGAAGGCAAAAATACCACCAATTTTCTTCACAAACTGCTCTCCTTCCTGGAAAGAAAAACAACACAGAGTTATATTAAGTTCATTCCTCTGGCTTTCTCCCCAAATTAAATGTTTAAATAGATACATGACGTGAGCGGCTGGATCAACATGCAGTCCCCAGGCTCCCTTAGGATCTTTCACCCAGAAAAATCCAAAAGGCAACTAGGCAGCAACTCCTTCATCTGCCAGATCTTCTGATGAAAATGGCTTTCTGCTCACAACCGGTGGAAGGACGGGGGGATGGGGGAGTGGGTGGCACAGCAGCACTTTCTATTGAAATAGGCTTCATTTGTCTCAATAATGTCTGAAAAATTCACTCAGCCTCTCAAAATGTAGCAACCCTAACTCTTCTATTTTTTGTGTTTGTGTGCAAGTAAATTTCACATATATTTTTGGTGTTTCACAATCAGAATTTAAAGATAAGTGTTTTAACTGATTTCCTGGGTTTGTATGAAGAATTACACAAGTAATATCCCATCCATCAACTACTTTTGGATCTTGGGAAATGAGGCTGGAAAAATAACCTCAGATCCATATCTCTGTAGGGTGGTTTCCTTTTTCCTTCCTTCTCCTTCCAACATTACTATCTAATTTTAGAGCATACTTATCAGCCCCCCAAAAACCCATATCCATTAGCAGTCACCCTCTACCATTGCCATTCTCTCCTCCTTCTAGCCCCTGGCAACCACTAATCTACTTTCTGTCTTCACTGATTTGCTTATTCTGGATATTTCACACAAATGCAAACATATATGTTCTTTTGTGACTGGCTTCTTTCACTTAGCATAATGCTTTGAAGGTTCATCCACACTGAAGCATGTATCAGTAATTAATTACTTGTCATGACCAAAGAATATTCCATTGTACAGACACAGTACATTTTGCTTAGCCTCTCATCTTTGATGGCTGTGCCCCCTTTTTAGCTATTATAAATAATACTGCTATGGGCTTTTGTGTGTAAGTTTTGACATGGACATAAGCTCTAATTCCTCTAGGGCATATATTTAGAAGTGAATTTTGGATCATAAGGTGATGTTTAACTTTTTGAGGAACTATCAAACTGTTTTCTAAAGTGGTTGCACCACATTACAATCCTACCAGCAGTCAATGAAGGTTCCGATTGCTCCACATCCTTACCAATATTTATGTCTGTCTTTATCTTAGTCATCTTAGTGGGTGTGTAAATCTTTTTCTTCTACATAGATGACACTCCTGAACTATCTAGAATCAACCCTGAGTCTTAGGACTTCAAAGAAGCTATTATAAAAATATTTAGTGTAGGCCTACTTATCTCAACAGCCATTGAGGCAAATCTTACAAGTGAGTGTTCTGAAATCAACTACCAACATTTCCTAGTTAAATAAAGAAACCAAAATGATTGTCAGATTTTTAAAGTGAAGAGAAATTCTCTTATTTTGGCTTCCCTTAGAAGATCTCACTCAAATTATTTTAACATTAAGAAAAATTAATAACAATAATCTTTTGGGGGCTATAAAGTTTACAAGCACTTATTTATAAACATTATTTCTTTACTTTTCATGAAACCCTGTAAGTAGTTGGAGAGGTATTAATATTCTCCATTCCCACCCAGCTTCATAAACTCAAGTCTCAGTTCACGTGCTAAGTCCTGTGGAAAGGCTTTTCTGTCTCTACTGGACACTTCAATAGCTCTTTGCACATGCAACCATGTGCAAGTTTATGTTAAAACAGATTCCCTCCCACCCGCCCCGCCCCCAGGAAAATTTTTTCTTGTCTGTTTCCCATTTAACTCTACGTTCCCTGAGAGACAGGGACATATGACAAGTAAAGCAATACAACCAGAACTCAATCTCGGGTTGGTTTAACTTCAAATTCAGTGCACTTTCTATTTTTTCATACCAAAGGCAAATTAGGTTACATCCATACTTCCTAACTTTAGCCTATAAAAGTCGTTTCTGTCACCATACATAAATTAAAAGAAAGTTCAAAGTCTTTCCCACATTCATTGAAATCCTTTATCCCTCAAGGCTCTGTGGAGGTAATCTGGAAAAGTAGATTAGCAATACTGGTGTGCTGGACCACCCAAAGAGCCACACCTCCTCTGGAAGCCAATGACCCATGAACTTCCAGCTGCATCTATGCCATCTGTTTGCACAATGCCTCAGGAATAGTTATGGCAGACAGCAACAAATTAGAGCAGGAGAACACAGCAAACGTTTAGGAATTCCACCTGAATACTTCGAAATTCCTCCCACTTCCTTAAGATAGATGTAGATTAATTTTGCAGTTGCTGTTACTTTTGAAAAGCAACAGATCCTCTTAAAAAATCATATCCTTTGGTCAATAAAACATTTTCATTTGAAGAGGAAATGAGAGAGGGTAAGGAAAAGGACAAGGAGGACAGAGTTAAAAGCGTAAAGAAACTACACATCTCTTGCGAAACTGGAGACCACGAATACCAAGAAAGTTCTAAGTGCCTCCTTGCTTGAAGAAAAGCACTTCTGAGTAGCAAAAGGTCAAGGAGTAGGTCCTGTACTAAAACTTAATGGGAACAAGAAATTAAGACAGAATTCAAAGAAGGACAATGGAGTACTGCTAATGGGGACAAAAGTGGAAATAAAATCTCTTGCCAGGCTTCTTTTGCTAAAGCAGACAATGTATGAATTGACAAAAGATTCCAATACTTTCACTTTCTAGTGCTGCAAACATTTAGGAAACTGACAATCGTGGGAAGGAGAGAAAAAATAAGGGGACAAGGTCCACACAAGAGAGGTTATAGGGGGAGAAGAATTAAAATGGGAGCAAGAGGCATACACTTGAAAATCTAAAAAAGACTGTGAAATAAAAACAACACTGTTTTGTTAATTCTAGTAATGAAGTACTCAATCATTGACATACAGCCGTACCAGATACTCTCTAAACTTTTTTTTTGGACAGAATAATGTTGAAAAAATGGGACAACCTGGCAGAAGTAACTATTCTATGGGTTACTCTGCAGGCAAATATTGGTGGCATGAAAAAACTTTTTTCAGGCCTTAGAGAGTCCAACTGCATTTTAATAGACACTTGTAATGAAAGAAATTTAAAAAACAATACGGAGATATAATTTCCTACTAATGCTCATGAATTGTCATTGAGTTTGTAAATTAGTACCCCTTTTTTGGGGTGGATATACTGGCAATTTGTATCGAAAGCTAGACATACATATCACACAACCTAACAATTCCCCCTTGTAATTATTTGTGCTAACCTGATCAGGGCATTAAGTACTCAAAGATGAGTACAAAAGGAAATTTATTATACCTTTATTTTTTGCAAGATTTAGATACAACCCAATGTTCATCAGAGGAGGCTAGTTAAACAGATTATGATACCTATATTCAAATGTGTACTTCAGTTCAGTTCAGTCGCTCAGTCATGTCCGACTCTTTGCGACTCAATGAACCGCAGCACGCCAGGCCTCCCTGTCCATCACCAACTCCCATGGTCTACCCAAACCCATGTCCATAGAGTCGGTGATGCCATCCAACCATCTTATCCTCTGTCGTCCCCTTCTCCTCCTGCCCTCAATCTTTCCCAGCATCAGGGTCTTTTCAAATGAGTCAGCTCTTCTCATCAGGTGGCCAAAACATTGGAGTTTCAGCTTCAACATCAGTCCGATGAACACCCAGGACTCCTTGCAGTCCAAGGGACTCTCAAGAGTCTTCTCCAACACCACAATTCAAAAGCATCAATTCTTCAGCACTCAGCTTTCTTCACAGTCCAACTCTCACATCCATACATGACCACTGGAAAAACCATAGCCTTGACTAGACGGACCTTTGTTGGCAAAGTAATGTCTCTGCTTTTTAATATGCTGTCTAGGCTGGTCATAACTTTCCTTCCAAGGAGTAAGTGTCTTTTAATTTCATGGCTGCAATCACCATCTGCAGTGATTTTGGAGCCCAGAAAAACAGCCACTGTTTCCACTGTTTCCCCATCTATCTGCCATGAAGTGATGGGACCAGATGCTATGATCTTAGTTTTCTGAATGTTTAGCTTTAAGCCAACTTTTTCACTCTCCTCTTTCACTTTCATCAAGAGGCTTTTGAGTTCCTCTTCACTTTCTACCATAAGGGTGGTGTCATCTGCATATCTGAGGTTATTGATATTTCTCCCGGCAATCTTGATTCCAGCTTGTGTTTCTTCCAGTCCAGCGTTTCTCATGATGTACTCTGCATACAAGTTAAATAAGCAGGGTGACAATATACAGCCTTGACGTACTCCTTTTCCTATTTGGAACCAGTCTGTTGTTCCATGTCCAGTTCTAACTGTTGCTTCCTGACCTGCATACAGGTTTCTCAAGAGGCAGGTCAGGTGGTCTGGTATTCCCATCTCTTTCAGAATTTTCCACAGTTTGTTGTGATCCACACAGTCAAAGGCTTTGGCATAGTCAAGAAAGCAGAAATAGATGTTTTTCTGGAACTCTCTTGCTTTTTCGATGATCCAGTGGATGTTGGCAATTTGATCTCTGGTTCCTCTGCCTTTTCTAAAACCAGCTTGAACATCTGGAAGTTCACGGTTCACGTATTGCTGAAGTCTGGCTTGGAGAATTTTAAGCATTACTTTACTAGCATGTGAAATGAGTGCAATTGTGCGGTAGTTTGAGCATTCTTTGGCATTGCCTTTCTTTGGGACTATGGGGTCATTAAAACCAATGGTAAGGTTTTACATTTATGGGCAGGGAATATACTATGAAGAAATAAAAGCTGGTTATAAAACAACAGGTAGACCAATGCAGGTGTATCCTTGCAAGATGGTGGCAGAACAGGTCTGCAAGCTGCTGAGCCAGTGCCTGCCTGCTGGGAACAATCAGCCCTAGCCCTCTCTACCTGAAGAAGACTGGTGATCATTATGAAAATCCTAGAAATGCAGGGTACTTTGTCAAGACACGTCAATCACATTAGCTATTCAGTACAATCACACCCACAGCACAATCACCTTAAGATGTTAAGAAATCCTTTGTGCTACAGTAAGGGAGTTTCGAGATATGCACATAGGTTGTCTTCACAATGCTCCCCTAACATAAGTGAAATGCACACCTCAAATATTTTGAATCATTTTCTTTATTTCAGCCCACTAGTTAGCTTCATAGATGGGTAATTGTAATTACATGACTCTTGCTGTAATTGCCTTGTTGGTCGCAAAATTAAAATCAATTATGAAACACCAAGATGTCTTTAAGTTTGAGACAATGAAGTAGATCTCTAATTTTGCCTGAAGAGAACAAGTCTCTTTTTGGAGAAAGAGTTACTGTTAGATTGCTCTAGTGTGATTATTATCTATCAAGAACTAATTACTGTACATAAACACAGGTCCACATATGTAATATAAATTTTAAAACTCATGTATTGTATGATCCTAGTTATGGGGAAATTGTATGTTCATATACACAGAGAGCTGTCTGAAAGAATATCAGTTACTGTTAACACTTTAGTGAGCTCTTAGTAATGGCATTTCAGGAGATTAAAAAATTTTTTTCTCTGTATGTTTCTGTATGATTCTTTTAATCAGCTCATTTTTAAAACAAGAAAAACAGATTTTAAAACTTTGAGACTCAAGCACAAAAAAATTATTTTTAAAAGGACTTTTGATATTAGGTACCCTTGCATATACATGTGCTCAGTCCTGCCTGACTCTCTGCGACCTTGTGGACTGTAGCCCACCAGGCTCCTCTGTTCATGGGATTATCCAGCTAAGAATATTGGAGTGGGATGCCATTTCCTCCTCCAGGGGGTCTTCCCAACCCAGGGATCAAACTTGCATCTCCTGTTTGGCAAGTGGATTCTTTGCCATTGGCAGGTGGATTCTTTACCACTGAGTCACATGGGAAGTCACTTTTAAGGCTCCTTTAATTATTATTCTTTTGAATGGTTCTAGGTAAGACCTTTTTATTCAGAAAGAAATTACACTGAAATAAATTAGAATCACTTTACATAACTGAAACTTGGAGATTTATAAATTTCTGAAATATACTCTTACCAGAATTACAAGGAAGCTATAAGAGACACTGAGAAACGTAAAATACACTCAATACTTAACAATATGATATAAATTTTCAACTTATACCACTTCATAGATATACCCAAAATCTATATCTGCTTCTTCTAACCCAGGGTCCTCCTGGTAGTATTTTACATAAATTTTACTTACATCTTCTGACAATATGATATAAATTTTCAATTTGTATCACTTCATGGCAACACCTGAAATCTATATCTGCTTCCTCTAGCCCAGGGCCCTCCTGGTAGTATTTTACATAAATCATATCTTCAAGCTTCTTCTCAATCTCTGTAAAGACAAGATCTACCGTAAATTAATCAACTGCAGAACTGTTTGGAGCAGCCTCAATTTGATGAGTTCTAAAAGAACTGTGGAAAATAATCTATTTCAATCCACGGACTCACACAGGTACTAGGTTTTTTAACATTTATACAGTAAATGTTGTATAAATGTAGTAACTTTCAAAAACCCTAAGAAAGATGTTGTGACTCTTACCCAAAGGAAACTGGTATTGTCATAAAAAGCTTAAAAAAAAAAAAACCCACAAGATTTTCTTCCTATTTTTTCAGCAAATACTGGGTGCTTACTAGGCAGTAGGTATTGTCTTAAAAAATATGAAAAACCAACAAACTCACCCTCATGAAGCCTCTGTGCCAGTGGAAGAGACAATGAATATGCAAAAAAAAAGAAGAATGTAGTTACCATAAAGAAAATAAAGCAGGTTAAGGGAATATAAAGAAAGCATATTTGTGTGTTGGTTTATTTTAGATAGCCTAGTCAGTCAGATGGGCTTCCCTTGTGCTCAGCTAGTAAAAAATCCACCTGCAATGTAGGAGACCTGGGCTCGATCCCTGGGTTGGGAAGATCCCCTGGAGACGGTACCTAGCAGAGACCCTAGCCCATGGTAAAAAATGACAACCATGACTATTACAAGCTGCAGAGGATCAGGTGTTAGATGACTCAAAGATCTGTGAAAGATGAAGGCACCTTGGGATTTGTAATTCCTCTGAAATAATACAAGCATGCTGGTAGTGGTTGGCCTAGGATTGGAACAACAAACACCAAATGGATATACTCTTGATGGAGTCAAGGGCCTAGCAGCTGCTCAGTAAGCAACGCCTTTCTGTCCTCTTTTCCTACCCCCTCTCCTTCCTTTTCTCTTTCTCTCTCCCCACTCATTCCATCCATTTCTCCCTTCTTTTCCCTTCCCTTCTATCATTTCATACATGTTAAATGACTGCTTGCCACATGCCAAGCCTTGTTCGAGGTACTGGAAGTCTAACAGTGAACAAGTGAGACCCAGTCCCTCACCGAGTTTATATTTTTCCAGGAGAAAAAGAAGTAAACACACAAAAATAATTGCAAGTATTAGAAAACAAACAAAAAGAGAAACCTACTCTAGGTAAAGCAGTTGAGGAATGATGTCTCTGAACAAGTGAATTTAAGCCGCTGCTGCTAAGTCGCTTCAGTCATGTCTGACTCTGTGCGACCCCATAGACGGCAGCCCACCAGGCTCCCCCATCCCTGAGATTCTCCAGGCAAGAACACTGGAGTGGGTTGCCATTTCAAGACCCAATTAATGGAGGAAAAAGAGCTAGCCATTCGAAGAGGAAACGGCAAAGATCCTAAGGGAGAAAACAGTTTGTTATGTTAAAAGAAAGTAAAACAGTACCAGTTACTAGAGTAGAGTTAACGGGGGGAGAATGGCAAGAAATGAAATTGGAGAACTGGGCAGGGAAAAGACCATGCAGGCCAAAGTAGGGAATTCGGGAACCCGCTGAAATGATTCAACAGGAAAGTGAAATAGTTGTGATTATTCTTACACCAGTGTGCAGTGGCCAGGCTGGGATGCAAGAACTTAGGTGGGGAGAGAGTTATGAGGCTGCTGAAGCGGTCCAGATAGGAAGTGGTGGTGGTCTGGACTACAGTGGAGGCAGTCTGCCAGTGGAGATGAACAGAAGGAAGTGGATTCAAAATATATTTTGGACGTAGGATCCATATGCCTTGCTGCTGGGAATGAGGGAGATCTAAGGGGGAGGGGAAAGACCAAGGATGATGTAGGTGTTTGGCCTGAGTAACTGAGGGGATGGTAGTGCCAAAAGGAAGAATGCAGTGGGAGTGAAGAAAAATCAAAGTTCCATCTCAGGACAGTCAGCATGTGATGCTTGTGAGACAAGAAGGCAGCAAATCTATTCCCAGCCTGTGTCTTGTATAAAATGAATATGATGTTATAATACAAAGTTAATACATTCAGAAGCGGTCTAAAGGAAAGAAAAGTTTAACTGTAAATTAAATGCACAATTCATTAAAACTGTAAATTAAATTAAATTAGTCACAGCTCTTAAATATGACCTCTCCTATTCATTTTCATGGTCCCTGTTGCAGCACTAAACATCTCTTACCCACACTACTACAATTGTTTGCTAAGGATTCCTGGCCTCTGGTCCCTCCATCACTCAACTCAAAGTAATACCAGAATGATCTACCTAAACTGCAATACAATCACATCATCTTTTGCTAAAATTCCTATTCTGCAGGATAAATGTCAAACTCCTGAGCACAGCATTGGGAGCATTTCAAAACTTTGATCCAATCTACTGTCACCTGCGTGCTGACTCTGCCCCTCTACCCAGGCACAACAGAATAATCTACCCTCTACCGGCACAGGACCACCACTCACCAAATCTTGCATTTGCAAATCTCCACACCTACGTACAGGCCTGGGATGCCCTTCCTCTACCTTCTGCTGGACAGTCCTAGTCACCCCAGTTCAAAGTTAGGTTCTTCATACTAATTTCTTCCTCTGGGCTTCTGTAGCATTTTGAAAAAGGTATGTCTGCCTTTCCTTATATACTCAGAGGATCATACTTAGGGGCCTAGGCATGAAGCATCTGCTCCATCAAAGTTAGCCAAACAAGAAACTAAGGAAATCAGATTATGTACAATGAGTACTTAAATCCTCACTTGAAATTTTATTTGTACCATCAGAGTTAGAATTATTTTCCCAACTTTGGCCTTTGAAGTGGATTATGTTCTATCACAAAAACTATCAAAACTATCTTCAGTACTTCCAGCCAATTTCTTTCAGTCATTAATATATCATCTGGATTTTTTCATCCTTCTGCCTTCTCAGAAACATCAACTGGAGTTTTGTGAACAAGTCTATCTCCCAATTATTTAATCTCCTGAAAATAAAAGAACTATGAGAATTCCATGTTTAAAACAGAATTTATTGCCCTAAATGCATAATCTTCTATTCTGAGCTAATTAGATGGCTATACTAATGTGCTGACTCTGGTAGCTCTTTATTGTTTGGCTTTTACTGAGGGTTTTCAATTCCAAATATGAACTAGATGGAATTCCAGAAGATGATACAGAACAAATGAATCAGATTAAAGTGGAAACAAAATTCAACATCTTTTTATTTGATACAACTCAATAAACATTTACTCAGTATGAGGGAGATCTTCAAACACAAGGGCAGAATCAAAGTCTTAGATCTCAAAGATTTGCCAACTTAAAAATGCACAATGTGAAAGCTGTGATTAAGTTTATTTGCAGCAAAATGAGGACTGTAGCCTGAGGCAGCATTTCAGATAGCTTTGAGAAACTGCTCCAAAGCGGGGAAGGTCAGTATATATGTGATTTTCGTGAAGGGGAAGTACATGCAATCACTTATTTTTTTGCAGAAGGTTTCTGCTACTCATGAAGGAGCAGTCATCACCATTAAGAACTTTTGTGCTTTTCTAGATATGAGGAGATACAAGAATTGGGCTCATAAAATTGACTTCTGAAAATACCTAACTATCTGAAGACCTGTTCTGCCAATTTTTCTCAGAGCACACAATGCTTCATCTCTACTCTCTACCCTGAATTCCTTTCAGGGGGTGTTGAAAATCAGCTGCTGCAGTAGCACATGATTTAATCCTTGTAGAGGTATATGGCAAGTGCCCATGACAAATGCCAATTTGTAGGTTACAGGGCCCCCTCATGGTTATAAATTTGACCATGTTTTGGGAGGCATTTCATGACCATTTCATCCCATGGTGCTAGAAAGGCTCATTCCTAGGTCTGGTGAAGATTTTGCTAATAGTCCGCTCAATGTGCTACTATTGGGCTAGGTCTTATTTAACAATAGTCAAAGGTCTCCAGACCACCTGTCTTACTAATCTATTATGATTCAGGAAAAAAAAAAAAAAAAAACCCTCTTATTGTATCTTCCCACATGTAGAGTTATACTATTACAATCATTGGTCACATATAGAACTATATAGTCAGAGCCTCAGTCACACATCTGGTAATGCAAGAAACAATAATCTTGCAAAACAGGCAAATACAAATAACATAGCATAACACAGATAGCAGTACTATTGGGTTGGTGGTTCAGACAATAAAGAGTCCGCCTGCAACGCAGGAGACCCAGGTTCAATCCCTGGGTCAGGAAGATCCACTGGAGAAGGGAATACTCCAGTATTCTTGCCTAGAGAATTCCATGGACCGAGGAGCCTGGCAGGCTACAGTCCATGGGGTCACAAAGAGCCAGACATGACTGAGTGGCTAACACACAACAGAGGTATTATTAAAGCCATAAGCCAAGAACTTTCATTAGGTGGAGTCTAGTATATCTCCAGGTCATCTGATTTATTCTGCTCTGTTCCAAGCCTTATCTTTCAGGGAAATGATATATTGGCACTGTCCATAAGGTTCCCAGCCCAACTTCCTAGTGTTATTAGGCTGGTTATCCTTAGTAAAATTTAATTGTTCCCAAGAAAATAGGGACCTTAAAACTTAAATAAGCATAGCCTGGTGTTAACCTCATAAATCCATTCCATAATTGTGGCAGGTTTTATTCCTTGGCTGAAATTTTGCTTGTTACTCTGATTAAGCTTGAGTAACTTTAGAGGAAAAAAAACTTTTTTATTTCTTTTTCACCTGTGCTCATCTGTGGGATCTTAGTTCCCTGACTAGGGATAGAACTCATGATCCCAGCATTGGAAGTGTGGAGTCTTAACCAATGGAACATCAGAGAAGTCCAGAAAAATTCATTTTTATGGCCAGGGTCAGAGCAAGTATTATTAATTGGCCAGATGAGGGGATCCCATCTAGTAATATCAAGAGTAGCCTGGATAGGACTGAACTTTCTTTCTTCTAAAATAATTTCCTAAGGGCTATTCAATCAGAGCCTTGGAGGAGAGAGATCCACCATGGTAACACAAAAGTACTAACATAGCTAACTAGCAGCAAACTCAACAACTGTATTGATTTTTAAAATTAGCATATGATCATGCTCATGATAGGAAAACGTTTGATTCATATACAAAGTGCCAAGAAGTCAAGAAAACATTATAAATGATCATGTGAGTCAGGTCCAGGATCTTGGGCTAGCTGTCCACTTCTGATGTCTTCTTCTCCTCCTAGTGTGAGTGTAGTCTCTCTCCATTTGAGTGCTATTCTAAGGTGATGTTGCGGGTGGCCATCTTCCCTATAGGCTAGTCCAATGTAAGGGTCTTTGCAAGTGGGAATTAATCCAAAAGTTAATTCCCTTCAGTTTCACTGTGCATGAGCTAGTTAAGAGGACCTGATAAAGTGTCCTTCCATCTAGGTTGGAGACAGTCCTTTACATTCTCTTTTCCAGTATGCACAATCCCTGGTCATAGATTGTGAGGCATCTGACCTTCATTCAAAGATAAATCACTGAGATAAGCTCAGAAAAAAATTATAGAGTATCCTTTTAGTAATTCAATTAACCTTCATATTAATATAACATAACAACAAGGAACTATCCAGGGAGAGAGTCTTAGTAAATACAGACCTCCATTAATAAAATTGGGATTTAACATTCATTGAAACATAATCTTTTTCTCTCTAAAATTACCTTCATTTCTACCAAATATAACCAAATTAAGACTAATTTGTTTGCAAAATAAATCTGGTCTCAATAAACTTGACCACAAGGAGTTTTCCTTATAGTTATTCTCAGAGTCTTGCTAGGCATCGGAACAGGTCCTTTCACTTTGAGATTCTTTTCCTTTGCACCGCTGACGAGTACATGGCTTCTCCAGACACCTCACACTGTGGCTGGTGAAGGTGATCCTAATCTGGTGAATGGCCACCTCTGGCTCCATAAGAGTCTTGCTGGTGTCTTTAAAGGCCATGGCTGCAGCATGGCTTCCTGATAGACTTGTTCTTCGGGGAGAGTGAAGAGCAGTGAGGCAGGAACAGGAGCAGGTGGCATGGGGCTCTGCTTCAGTGGCAACCAAGTTTTTCTCAAAGAGGTGCTTTGCCGTAATTTTTATAAGGAGTCCCAGACTGAATTTTTTAAAAAGCTTCTCAGGGCTAGGAAAGTCATGACAAGAGCTTGCCACAGATTTTGTCCGACAGATCTAGGTGAATTCCTTCCTTTCCATGGTTCCCAAAATACCTGGAGGTTTCTATACCTGCTACTGAGGTAGCCTTTCTAATTTATCTGATGAGGCTGCTGGGAACCCAAGAGTTTCCAGTCTCTGGAGAGAGCAGATAGAGAGAAAAGATAAATGTTTAAATTCTTCTTACAAAGGTATAATTTACCAAATTGCTGTAAGTCATAATTATTTTGAGGGGAATGTTTTCCTTTTACCTGGAAAATATATATTCAAGCCAGTAATTTTTCAGATATAAACCACAAAAATTATAACCATATTCACCAGTTCACTAAGTCCTATGTAACTAATCCTTTTTGCTAACAATTTTATGAAGTCATCAGATTTTCCATTAGAATTCTTTAATTTCTTACCCAGTTCAGCACTATGGTCTGAAAATCAGAACACTCTAATTATCCAGAAGTCCATTTTATACATCTTCTTATAAAGGGAGCGTTTTTGCAAAGGTATTAGAATAAAACCATAATTGTCTATAATGATAAAAGGCTTAAGAAGGCATGTTTAAAATCTGATTATGATGCAGTTGACAAAGAAACTTGGTTACTGCTGTGACATAGAACACTAAGATAATGACTAGATTTATGACTGACAACATTTTACTAGGACATATTCAAGCTTTAGGAATTTCATAAAATTTATAGAATATCTATATTAGTAACATCCACCACACAAAATAACCTAAGAAGATTTATTACTCATTTGATAATACTTACCATGTAATTGAATATATCAAATGAACCTAATTAGTTGAATATCTCTCTTTGGGATGTTTCAGGGAGCCTCTGAAGCATCCTAAAGTTGACTAGACATCAAAAGGACTTCATTAGAATTTGACATAGGAAGTTTCGTCAATAAATATCAAAAGGATTTAGAACACTCAAATAGACAGGATCACAGGTCACTGTGAAACAATAGCTACTCACTTAATCAAAGTAACAATAAAAGATTTCAAAGGCAAATACAGAACAGATCACTTAAAAGGTAGGGAAATTTAAAATCTGTTATCAAAGGCAGTTCAGCATCTTAAGAAAACTTGTTTTCTTAGCAGAGAGAAAATGCTGGATTCAAGTTTTTCACCAACTTACTTTTAAAATTCATTTACTCAATTAAATTTATTTTAAACTTAGTCAATCCTGATCATACACAAAACTTTTCTCAGGGTCTACTTTCCACAAACCTTTTATCACTTTCTGTATCCATCAGTGTATCACCGTATCACTTTCTCTATCCATCCAGAGATAGCCAGCTCCAAGTCAGACCTACCTCCTTTCCCCTTGTGCTACAGTGCACACGTGCTGATATGTGCTTAGTCGCTCAGTTCTGTCCAACTCTTTGTGATCTTTTTGGATTGTACCCTGCCAGGCTACTCTGTCTATGGGATTTTTCAAGCAAGAACTGGAATGGGTTGCCATTACCTCCTCTAGGAGAATCTTCCCAACCCAGGGATCAAACCCCCATCTCCTGTCTCCTGCAATGAAGGCAGATTCTTCACCCGCTGAGCCACCAGGGTTAGTTACCTCCTTTTCCCTTAATAAAATGCAATTGCATTCCTCATACCTTCTTTACTAAAAACATTCTACTTTCCTATTGTGCTGAAATGTTACCTTTATTATTTTTGTCAGCTTTAATGACATGTTTAAATTAGAGGTCTCAGCTCTTAAAACCTTGATTTCTTATGAAACTGAAGGTGTAAGCAACTATGAATTGTCCTTTACATTAGTATTATTTAGATTGGTGAACATAAATTCCAGTAATAATTTCTAAAAACATTTGCTTTCTTATAAAGAGCAAAACACCAAGAATTTTCATTAATAATAGTCCTAAATGCCTTTAGTTTCTCTGTAAAAGGAAGCCAATGTTCAGTAATTAATATTTCAGTACCTTATTTTATGTGGGAATGACCTAGCTATTCAATAAATTTCCATCACTTAATTTAGCACCTAGAATTTCAAGTTACCAGAATCTGGAGAGACTATTTTAGATAGACATTCCAAAAGCATAATTATTTTTAATAGAGTTTATCTAAAAGCTCTTATCTCATTTACATTTTCTTTCCTTAAAAGTTTCTTTACATCAAGTTACTTCCTTTGGTGACAAATTTGCTATGAATACAAGAAGATTCTATTTAATTTTTATCAAACGTAGGCACAAAGTACTATGCTTAATGTTGATGATTCTAAAGTCATGTCTATATTAATTAGATCAACAAACTTAAACATTAATACCAGATATTAATTTATTAACAATACTATTTCCCAGTTCATGGGAACCTGAAATTAATTCTGGCCAATTACCTCCTATACTTTTCAGAATTTATCCAAGGACTTAATTTCCTTTAATCCAGTTAAGTAGAGCTCATTGACAATGAATTTGATAATATCATCCAAAGGTAAAAGCAAAGATAATGTACACATAAACATATAGACAGACGCAACAAGAGATCTCATGGCTAGCTTCATTTTCTGAACTCAGTTATGAATCAGATCTCACAATGTAAATATACCCAATATAAAACTCACTAGCTACAAGTAGCAGATAGAATAAGCTGAATTTAAAAAAGAATTTTTTTTCTGTCCTTTTTTTCCCCTTCAATCTGATCCTGAGAGCTTTGGTCTAAAGACACAGGGAGAGAAAATCAAGTTTCTCCTATTAGGACTTATTCCCTCAGGGCCAGAATTCTGAAGAGATTATATTTTTTTCCTTCAAACTAGCTTTCTTTAGGGGTCGGGAATTAAAGAGATCAGTTAACCTTCAATTGGCATTGTGTATTTAATTGGCACAATTGAACACTCTTAATTTTCATAGAAGGGCTTCTATTTTCATAGATACCCCCTTTTATTTCTTTTTCATGGTCTTGAAAATTTGGTTAGCCAGTAACAAAGGTGTTTGTATGTAACTCGGACCAATCTAGATTATGTCTTTTGACAAGACTAGCTAAATCCTCATTAAAGCCTTCTAAAAAGGTGGAGTTAAGCAAAAGATAATTTTGTTGGTTAGAGAATTATTCAGGGTGTCAAGCCAGAATACTGCTTAAGTTTTTTTCAAACCTTTCATAATAGTCCAGAATTAATTCATCCGATCTTTACTTGAACTGTTGAGTCTTTGTCCAATCAATGGGTTTGGGGGAAAGTTCTGGAATAAGATCGTATAATTTCTGAGCTAATTCCTTGCATTCAGTGTGAGCCTTTGGTTCAAAATCCATTAAGGGGGTGTTCTCATTCTTCTTTCTTTACCCACTCCTTGCTTTGCCTTAGAAACTAATAGCTGTATTAATGGATATAGATCTGAAAACCTGGGCTCATAGGTCTGGATATTGAACTCAAACTCCTTAGCAAATCCCAATGGACCCTGACTTGAATTGGGAAATTCCTTAGCCAAGGCTCAATATGCTACTTGGGTCCAGGGTGTGTATGTAAGCACCAAGGACAATTCACCTCTCCCTCATGCGAAGAGTTGACTCGTTGGAAAAGACTCTGATACTGGGAGGGATTGGGGTCAAGAGGAGAAGGGGACGACAGAGGATGAGATGGCTGGATGGCATCACTGACTCGATGGACGTGAGTCTGGGTGAACTCCCGGAGTTGGTGATGGACAGGGAGGCGTGCTGTGATTCATGGGGTCGCAAAGAGTCGGACACGACTGAGCAACTGAACTGAACTGAACTGTAATAGGTTTCTCCTTAAAGGGAATCACAAACACTTCTGATTCATTTTTAATTTTCTTTACTGGGAGGAGGGAGCAGAAGAGTTGGAAAAGAAGAAGAGATAGCCTCTTGGCCAGGCAATTTGGATAGAAGAGGATACTGGCAGAGCAGAGGGGGGAGACAGAGTCAGAGACAGAGTGCTATCAGGTTTCGTGCTAGCTAACCCTCCCACTAACACTCCAGCCAGATTCATGTAAGTATGTACAGAGCTCATGTTTGCAAGTACTTAATTAGGAAAAATATACTAAAGGAGATATCAATCTAAAATGGCCAAATTGGGGTTCTTTAGATATTTCAAAACTGCTATTTTTGTGTACACTGTTAGAAAAACCCGGTGGTAAGATCAAACAGACTGAAAGGAATGCTTATTTTGATTGGAATCTGGAAGCTTATAAATTATAAAAGGCTGCTAGCACTCTGTCTCTGGACTTGGGCAGAACTTAGAGCCTTGGCTAAGGAATTTCACAATTAGTGTTGAAAGTTACAATAAGGTTAAAGAGAATGAAGATGGAAAATAAAAACAAGAACATATCATAATCAGACCATTGGTGGTCTTACCTGATCTCAATGGTGAGATAAGAAACTAAAGACATTTCAGAGTAGAAACAAAAGTGGCTCAATATAAAAGGCTCACCATGAAAAAAGAAAAAAAAGTAATTAAGGTAGGGAGAAAAACAGAGCTTTAGGACAGGGAAGATTTGAAGATCTGAACATGCTTGCTGACAGAGGGAAAGGAGTCAATAGAAAGGCAACAAGGAAAAGAGTCCAAAGAAGGAGGGTGTACTTATTATTTGGAATAAAGTTACAGAAAATGATTGGGAAGAAAAGGAAGCAAAGAAAAACTGTGCCTTGGAAAGGAAAAGGGGCTTTTTCCTTCTGTAAAATGATGAGCACTTCTCTGAGAGAAGAGTAAGGAAGTTGAGGGATCCTGAAAAGGCCTGGAAAAGATAAGTGTTTGGAGATTTGAGGAGCACAGTCATTTGACAAGGGCAGGAAGTAAATCAGCAAGAGGTGAATAGAAAGGAGTCTAGCGGGAGTCTAGCCTCAGTGAGGGCTTAGCTGGATTCATAAACATAAATCTGCAGAGATACACTCAGCATATTTGAGGACTTTCTCCAAACAACCTCAGAAGCCTGGGACACTATGGGGAGAAAACAAGTTGTGGGAAAGGAAACCAAAAATGACTTGCCTAAATTACAATTACTCAGGTTGGCAAGGTTGAGACAAGGGTCCGGCCAGCTCTGGCTCCTGGTTCAACATTCTCTTTTGACTATGCTGCCTCCTTTTTGAATAAAATTTTCCTAAGGCTGGTTAAGTTTGTAAGTTAACTGTCATCTTTAAAGTTTTAAAGCCATGCTATTAAAGCAAGGTAATGAGATACTTGTTCTTTTGAGAACTAAGACAACAAAATTAGGACTTTTTTTTTTTTTTTAACATGTACAACGTCATTGGTTGTGAAAAATCAGAAGGATTCATTGCCAGACAAAACCTAGAATGCCACTTACCTGGCAGCTTCAGGAAAGCCCATCTGGTACAGCGTGACAACGGCAGCTCCTCCAATGCCAGTTTTATGCTGCAGAGCACCTCTGCACCGGGAACTTGCCTTTTTTTCCGACTTCCCCTTTCAGCTGCCAGCAGAGTTCAGCACGCTGAGCCAGACCTAACAAATCGAACACAGAACAGTCAGATTCCCTTGGTTTAGAAACTGCCCTTACCAGCTTTCTCAAGCAAGACAAGGGCTGACATTCAGTTGTGACTTTTAACTAGCCCAGTTTATTCGCTCAAGACTATGATTGCTTAATAACTTCTCTTAAAACCCTGGAAGATTTTTGCAGCTAGCTAATTTTTCTCCCCGAGTAATCTATTTAGACAATATTCAGGCTTAAGAAATTCCATGTGGTGGTGGTGTTGTTATTCGGTTGCTCCGTCATGTCCGACTCTTAGCGATCCCATGGGCTGCAGCACGCCAGGCTTCCCTGTCCTTGCCCATTTCCCAGAGCTTGCTCAAACTCATGTCCATTGAGCCGGTGATGCCACCCAACCATCTCATCCTCTGTCAGCCCCTTCTCTCCTGCCTTCAATCTTTCCCAGCATCAGGGTCTTTTCGGATGAGTCAGTTCTTCACACCAGGTGGCCAAAGTATTGGAGCTTCAGCTTCAGCATCAGTCCTTCCAGTGAATATTCAGGATTGATTTCCTTTATGATTGACTGGTTTGATCTCCTTGCAGTCCAAGGGACTCTCAAGAATCTTCTCCAACACCATGGTTCAAAAGCATCAATTCTTTGGTGTTCAGCCTTCTTTATGGTCCAACTCTCACATCGACACATGACTACTGGAAAAGCCATAGCTTTGCCTATACAGACCTTTGTCAGCAAAGTAATGTCTCTGCTTTTTAATATGCTGTCTAGGTTGGTCATAACTTTCCTTCCAAGGAGCAAGCGTCTTTTAATTTCATGGCTATAGTCACCATCTGCAGTGATTTTTGAGTCCCCCCAAATAAAGTCTGTCACTGTTTCCATTGTTTCCCCATCTATTTGCCATGAAATGATGGGACTGAATGCCATGATCTTTTTTTTTGAAAGTTGAGTTTTAAGCCAGCATTTACTCTCCCCTCTTTCTCTCTCATCAAGAGTCTCTTTAGTTCCTCTTAGCTTTCTGCCATAAGTGTCGTGTAATCTGCACATCTGAGGTTATTGATATTTCTCCCGGTAATCTTGATTCCAGCTTCTGCTTCATCTACTGGGGCATTTTGCATGATGTACTCTGCATATAAGTTAAATAAGCAGGGAGAATATACAGCCTTGACATACTCCTTTCCCGGTTTGGAACCAGTCCATTGTTCCACATCTGGTTCTAACTGTTGCTTCTTGACCTGCATACACATTTCTCAGGATGTGGGTAAGGTGAGCTGGTATTCCCATCTCTTTAAGAATTTTCCACAGTTTGTTGTGATCCACACAAAGGCTTCAGCATCTTCAATGAAGCAGAAGTAGATGTTTTTCCTGGAATTCTCTTCTTTTTCTATGATCCAGTGGATGTTTGCAATTTGATCTCTGGTTCCTCTGTCTTTTCTAATTTTAATCCAGCCTGAACATCTGAAAGTTCTTGCTTCATGTACTGTTGAGGCCTAGCTTGGAGAATTTTGAGCATTATTTTGCTAGCATGTGAGATGAGTGCAATTGTGTGGTAGTTTGAACAATCTTTGGCATTGCCTTTCTTTGAGATTGGAGTGAAAATTGGCCTTTTCCTGTCCTGTGGCTGCTGCTGAGTTTTTCAAATTTTCTGGCATATTGAGTGCAGCACTTTCACAGCATCATCTTTTAGGATTTGAAATAGCTCAGCTGGAATTTCATCACCTCCACTAGCTTTGTTTGTAGTGATGCTTTCTAAGGCCCACTTGACTTCTCACTCTAAGATGTCTGGCTCCAGGTGAGTGATCACACCATCATGGTAATCTAAGTCATTAATATCTTTTTGTATAGTTCTTCTGTGTATTCTTGCCACCTCTTATTAATATCTTCTGCTTCTGTTAGGTCCATACCATTTCTGGGAATTCCCTGTACTCTTTAAATTTATCCAACCTGTTTTGGCAATATTGAAAGAGAAAACACTGAATATACAGTTCTCTGGCTGAGGCAAACTGGCATGAAAATAGTTTAATTTTACCATTTTTAACATATCAAAAGAATATAATCTAGAATTTGGGGTTGACTTTCCTTAAAAAATTCAGCTCCTCTGGGGAATTTTCCTATTATTCTCCTCAAAAATTTCCCAGAAAGAATGAATTATTTTCCAGACCTATTTGCAGCTATTTACAACAATAGCACTAGATTCACAAAAATAGCATTTTGTCCTCTGGATAATAAAATCAGACATTTTTAGAGTTGGAGAGAACTTAATAATATTGACACCAAACCCCCTAAAACAGTGTTCCCTTACTGAGTTTATGATTAATTTCTCTATCTAAAACTTTATTCCTTTACTTATCTCCTCTAACCTCAATCCCTTTCTTGTCTCCTCAATCTATGCTAACTGAACACTAATTAAAGTCAGATGACAAAGATTGCTATTGTAGATACCATCATTAACATACAAACTCAGGCTGTTTTTCCAGGCAAGATGAGCTCACAGACCCCCAAGCCATGGACCACCAGCCCCAAGAATCATAAACCAGACACATTCTTATTCCCAAAACCATGATTAAGAAATGTCACAAGAAAATAATCACTTCCAGTTTCTCTGTTCTTCCCCTTCAAGACATCCCTAACTCAAAGACCAAGATGGATCAGAGATTTGTCGCCCACTTCCTTTCTTGTTGTTCAGTCTCTAAGTCATGTCCGACTCTGCAGACCCATGCAACATGCCAGGTCTCCTTATCCTTCACTATCTCCTGGAGCTTGCTCATGTCCATTGAGTCAGTGATGCCATCCAACCATCTCATCCTCTGTCAGCCCCTTCTCCTCCTGCCTTCAATCCTTCCCAGCATCAGGGTCTTTTCCAATGAGTCAGCTCTTTGCATCAGGTAGCCAAAATATCAGAGCTTCAGCTTCAGCATCATTCCTTCCAATGAATATTCAGGGATGATTTCCTTTAGGTTTGATTGGTTTGATCTCCTTGCTCTCCTCTCAAGAGTCTTCCCCAGTGCCACAATTTGAAAGCATCAATTCTTCAATGCTCAGCCTTCTTCATGGTCCAACTCTCACATCTGTACATGACTACTGGAAAAACCATAGCTCTGACTATACAGACCTTTTTGGCAAAGTAATGTCTCTGCTTTTTAATACACTATCTAGGTTTGTCATAGCTTTTCTTCCAAGGAGCAAGTGACTTTTAATTTTCGGGCTGCAGTCATGGTCCAGAGTGATTTGGGAGCCCAAGAAAATAAAATCCACCACTGTTTCCAGTTTTTTCCCATATATTTGGAGTCCAAGAAAATAAAATCTGTCACTGTTTCCATTTTTCCCCACGTCTTCCCCATGAAGTGATGGGACTGGATGCCATGATCTTAGTTTTTTGAATTCTGAGTTTTTTGTTGTTTTTTTTTTTTTAATTTTTTTTAAAAAATTTATATACAAAGAGCTAGTATTGTTTCCGCCTAAGGTTGATGTGCTGGATGAGCCATCTAAGGAAGTTTGGTTAGTCCAACTTAATGAAGCCGATGTCCTTCGCATACTGGCGGAAACTCTGGCGGCACATATTGAGGCCGTATTTCCGGATCAGACCATGCCGGTTGGAGCAGACCCGGCAAGAGCGAGAACCCTGGCCGAATTTTCTCGGATGGCTCCAGTAGAGCTGCTGGTGACCCATGTTGCCTTCTCGGTTGCAACGAGGTAAAAGGCTGAATTCTGAGTTTTAAGCCAGCTTTTTCACTCTTTTCTTTCACTTTCATCAAGAGGCACTTTAGTTCCTCTTTGCTTTCTGACATTACAGTGGTGTCATCTGCATATCTGCGGCTGTTGATATTTCTCCCAACAATCTTGATTCCAGCTTGTGAGTCACCCAGCCCAGCATTTTGCATGATGTTGAATAATCAGGGTGACGATACATAGCCTATAACTGCATATAAGTTAAATAATCAGGGTAACAATATACAGCCTTGATGTACTCCTTTCCCTATCTGGAATCAGTCTGTTGTTCCATGTCCAGTTCTAACTGTTGCTTCCTGACCTGCATACAGGTTTCTCAAGAGGCAGGTCAGGTGGTCTGGTATTCCCATCTCTTTCAGAACTTTCCAGTTTATTGTGATCCACACAGTCAAAGGCTTGACATAGTCAATAAAACAGAAATGTTTTTCTGGAACTATCTTGCTTTTTTGATGATCCAGCGGATGTTGGCAATTTGATCTCTGGTTCCTCTGCCTTTTCTAAAACCAGCTTGCACATCTGGAAGTTCACAGTTCACATACTGCTGAATGAAGCCTGGCTTGGAGAATTTTGAGCATTACTTTGCTAGCATGTGAGATGAGTGCAATTGTGCGGTAGTTTGAGCATTCTTTGGCATTGCCTTTCTTTGGGATTGGAATAAAAAGTGACCTTTTCCAGTCCTGTGGCCACTGCTGAGTTTTCCAAATGTGGTGGCATATTGAGTGCAGCACTTTCACTGCATCATCTTTTAGCATTTGAAATAGCTCAATTGGAATTCCATCACCTTCACTTGCTTTGTTCGTAGTGATGTTTCCTAAGGCCCACTTGACTTCACATTCCAGGATGTCTGGCTCTAGGAGAGTGTGAGTGATCACACCATTGTGATTATCTGGGTCATGACGATTACTCAGCCATAAAAAGGAACACATTTGAGTCAGTTCTGATGAAGTGGATGAACCTAGAACCTATTATACAGGGTGAAGTGGGTCAGAAAGAGAAAGATAAATATTGTATTCTAACTCACATATATGGAATCTAGAAAAATGGTACTGAAGAATTTATTTACAGGGCAGCAATGGAGAAACAGACATAGAGAATAGACATATGGACATGGGGAGAGGGGAGGAGAGGGTGAGATATATGAAAAGAGTAACATGGAAACTTACATTACCATATGTAAAATAGATAGCCAAGGGGAATTTGCTGTATGGCTCAGGAAACTCAAACAGGGGCTCTGTATCAACCTAGAGGGGTGGGATGGGGAAGGAGGTGGGTGGGAGGTTCAGAAGGGAGGGGGTATATGTATACCTATGGCTGATTCATGCTGAGGTTTGACAGAAAACAACAAAATTCTGTAAAGCAATTATCCTTCAATAAAAAAAATTTTAAAAAGAAAAAAATCTATAAACAATAAATGCTGGAGATGGTACGAAGAAAAGGGAACCCTCTTACACTGTTGGTGAGAATGTAATACAGCCACTATGGAAAACAGTATGTAGGTTCCTTAAAAAACTAAAAGTAGAACTACCATATGACCCAGCAGTTCCACTACTGGGCTCATATCCTGAGAAAACCAAAGTCAAAATGACACATGTACATCAGGAATGAAACTGGGTCATCTGTTGAGGTTTGGATGAATCTAGAATCTGTCACACAGAGTGAAGTAAGTCAGAAAAAGAAAAACAAATATCATATATTAATGCATATATGTGGAATCTAGAAAAAATGGTGCAAATGAACCTATTTCCAAGGCAAGACTAGAGAGGATTCATAAGGACAAGAAACTTAATCACCTTGTTCACTGCTGTATCATTAGCAGCTTAAGCACTGACTGCAAAAGGTAAGCTACCAAATACATATTAGCTGAATGAATGAAATTCCTTTAGAAGAATATTATAATTAGTGGATAAATGAGTGCCTGGTTAGGCAGGAAGTAAAGTAAAACAAAGAAATAGAAGCTTTGTTTCTCTGGGGAAAGTCAAGAGCTGCTCTCTGAAGCCTCAAAGTCAGTAAACTGCAGTGCCCTCAATTCCTCAATATGTTGGTATAGTTCCTTACTAGTTTCAGGAAATCACAAAGATTTCTCACCTTATTTAAGGATTTTTAATAGTTCTCCAAGTTCTAAGGACAAAGAAGTCAGCTCTAGATCCTATTTATGGGCTTAAGACTAAATAGTATACTCATCCTAAATACTATTCAGTAATAGCAAAGTTTTGTTGAGCATATACTATGTTCCAATACCTCAATAGGTACTGAAGATACAAAGATGGGATACAATCTCTGCTCAAGAATCATCAGAATCAGAGGAGAAAGATTTATAAATATGTATGACACAGTGTGTTATATAATAACTGAGGCATACAGACACTACAGTGAAGTTCATAGGGAAAAATAATTATGCCCAGGAAACTTTAATTTTACTATTTATTTTTATTTTTACTAATTATTTATTTTTACTAATTATTTTATTTTTACTAATTATTTATTTTAATTGGAGGAAACTTTAATAAAGTATTAACAGAAGCAGTGATATTTGGTTTGGGGCTTGATGAGTAAGTATATATTCACCAAACAAAAAAAGATAGAATCTCATATATATGGAATTTAGAAAGATGGTAATGATAACCCTGTATGCAAGACAGTAAGAGACACAGATGTATAGAACAGTCTTTTGGACTCTATGGGAGAGGGCGAGGGTGGATGATTTGGGAGAATGGCATTGAAACATGTATAATATCATATGTGAAACGAATCGCCAGACCAGGGTCGATGCATGATACAGGATGCTCGGGGCTGGTGCACTGGGATGACCCAGAGGGATGGTATGGGGAGGGAGGTGGGAGGGGGGTTCAGGATGGGGAACACGTGTACACCTGTGGTGGATTCATGCTGATGTATGGCAAAACCAATACAATATTGTAAAGTAATTAGCCTCCAATTAAATAAATTTATATTTTAAAAAAATTTTTAAAAAAAGAAGAATATTCCAGGGACAGCTAACAGCATAATTAAAAACACAGAAACAAGCACTGTATAGTAGACTTAGGAAATACCAAAAAACCTGGTGAAGGGGTGAGATTGAGAATAACAGGGGAAATGGTAAGAATTGGCAACCCACTCCAGTGTTCTTGCCTGGAGAATCCCTAGACGGGGGATGGTGGGCTGCTGTCTATGGGGTCGTACAGAGTTGGACACGACTGAAGTGACGCAGCAGCAGCAGCAGCAAGACCAGTAAAGTACAATGGGGCCAAATTATAACAGGTTTGTTATCTCAAATGAAGAAATTTCTATTTTATTATATAAGCAAAGTAATTAACCAAAGCTTCCATAATACCCTTTGATCTTTCACAAAATACCCTTAGATCTAGGGAATTGGATTAGATATTACTTGTTAATTAAGTATGCCCTGAATTCAAACATCAATTTAAAATTAGAAGAATGAAGAGAATTAGTAGCATGAAGTATTAGAAATATGTGGTAATGATCCACTTGTGGTATAAAATGTTCCTTATCACAGTTTTATGTTTATTAAACATGGAAAAATTTAATAGTTTAGAAACAGTTTACTGAGCACCTATTATGTTCTAGACTCTATGCTAAGCATTAAGAACATAAAGAGATGGCTCTTTTCCTCAATAAGTTTATAATCTATAGGAGGAAAAACATAAATATTATTTTTCTACTATTTAGAATGATCCTGAGTAAGTTGCTTAATTTCTGTAAGCCTCATTTTCCTCATCTATAAAATAAGAATAAAAATAACTACCTTTTAGGGTCTTTGAGAGGATTAAATGAAAATGTGTGTAAAAGTACCCAGCACAGTGACAGAGAGTTGGCATTTAATAAAGTTAACTACTTTTATTGCCTAGTGGTATTGCTTTCGTAGAGATTCTAGTTATGTGGCACTAAATCAATTCCCAGTGAACCAATTTTATTCAGCAGCCCTTCAGTATATGCCATGAGTCACACACTGCACTAGGCATTAAGGGTTCAGAGATTAATTAATCAGTAATACACAGGATGCAATTTTACTTCAAGCTATTTTTATAGTATATTAGCTTTTCTGAAGTACAGTTGATTTACAGTGTTGCACCAATCTCTGCTGTACAGCAAAGTGCCTCAGTTATACACATACAGACATTCTTTTTTCATATTCTTTTTCATTATGGCTTATCACAAAATATTGAAAATAGTTCTCTGTGCTATTCACTATGACTTTGGTTTTTTATCTGTCTTATATATAGTAGTTTACATCTGTTAGTCTCACACACTCATTCCTTCCCTCCCCTACCCACCTCCCCTTGACAACCACAAGTTTGTTCTCTGTGCACTTCAGACTATTTCTAAGGATATAAATAACCATATTAGTCTATCAGAGTAAGAGTTAATGAGACTAACATAACTAAAATGCAAATAATTTAACAAAATAATTAAAACAACTAATGCATGTTTTAATACTAACTGAGAAAAGTTTTTTGTTTAGAAAAGTTTTTAAAATGGGGACTTGTTAGTTCCAATTAAAATTAATATGATAAGTTTATTTACTAGGGCTGCAATCGATGACAATTTCACATTTTAATACCATTCTTTCTTAAAAGAGCCACTAAGCTTAAATGGTATTCTAAATATAAACAGACCAAAATGTAAACTGTAAAAGAGTCAAAAGTTTACTTGGGTGCAAGCCTTTCAAAAGAAGATAAAAACATTCTAGTTAATATCTTTGAGGTCTTACATTTGCTTTTCAACTATAAAGTTGCATATTACATAGGAGAATAACCCAGATTTTCACTACTTCTTATCTCTGAAGTACTTATGGGTTATTAACTGAATGTTTACGATTTTTCCATTCAATTTTTGCAAAGTGTTCAAGTATTGTTCCTGTAGAGAAAGCAAACTTCTATTAGCAGGTTAATGTCTTCCTGCTGCTTATTAACAAATGTTGCAAAGGTACTCAGTATCCTGCTAAATATTTCCACATGTTCCCATGCATAGATAACAGTATTGAAAACTTCAATACTGACCCTTCAGATAATCATTTCTTTATAATTAAACTTGAATATATTTAATGAATTGAATCAACTAATAAGCATATGATATGAAAATACTTCAAGCTGGCCTATTCTACCTAATACAACTAGGGTCCAATTTCAAAAACCAGAAAATATAGCCTAGGACCTCAGTGGTTATAAGGCAGGAAAGCACTGCCAGTAATTCTTCAAGGAGTTCAATCTCAATGCCAAAAGATCCCAATTCCCCTGGACGAAGTGAATTTTACAGTTCATACCTGATCGATGTATTAACCTAGAGAAAAGTCTCTACTGCTAACCTCTAACCTCAGCCATACTCTGGGTAGTATTTCTACCAAAAATTGGATTAGAAAATTAAAGGTTTTTAAACTTGAAGCTGGGAGAGACTGCTACAATGTTGTATCCAAATAAACTTCAGGGAGTTTTATCAATGAAATGGATTGGAATTTAATTAATGAATGCCCAGTTCTATTGCTGAATACACAAAACTACATGAGAAAAGAAGCAGCCACCACGAGAAAGTCTTTGAGGTTCTGTTCTACTATATGCTCAATATGATTCAACGGTGTGACGCAACTACCAGAAAAGCTTACATGCGATCACAGTACAGAAATTACCCTGGTGGTGATAGGTCATGGGATAAATCTAATGAGAAACACTGAAAGGAACAAGGTCAGGCTGGCTTCAGATATTTGAAGGGCTAGAAGGTAAAAGAGTCTTGCTCTGTGAATCTCAGAAGACAGAAACTATAGGGAGAAAGATTTGACTTCAATGTGGAAAAGAGCACTGTAACTATTGGAATCACCAAAAAAACAAAAAACAAAAAACTCATGGAATGAGTAGCTTCTGTGGCAAGTTTCTTGTCACAGGAAGTACAAATGCTTTACTATTATCTATTAGAAGATTTACAAACAATTCACACATGGATTTATAGGAAGAAAGGCAGATAAACTATATAAATGCACTTGGCACAGTGTCTGAAATAGGAGATATTCAGTAGGTATTATGTTTTTCCTTCTTACTTCCTTACTATGGGATCCAGTTAATCTACAGAAGATAGCCACCCTTTGAAAAATATTCTGCCAGTCCCTTACCATGTATTTATGAAGCCACGACACAGACAGAGGGTTTGCTGATTCCTGATTCTGAACTGCCAATTCAGACTTTTGGTAGTTCTAAGAATATGCATGATATAAAAAGATCTCAATCTCCTTGAATCACACTTTGAAGCCACAAAAATCTCCTGTTTCTATAACAGAATGTAAGCTACTACAAACATTTTTACTTTATTTCTAGGACACATTCACAAATGGCAATTTCAAGGGACAATTTAAAATTCCATGGAATTCTACAATTCACTAGAAGTCTATTGGATGAAGAATAACATTCCAACAAAAATACTGTACATTTATATTTCAAATTTTAGACTACAAAAAAAACCCCATCTAACTACTCTGAGTAATATAAAACTTTAGGAAAGATTGAAAACACCAAACAGAGGGTTTCCAGCTAGCTGAGGGCAATGGGGGCGGCCTAAATCTCCATATCCTCAAAAACAACATGGAATAACAAGAAGAACAAATAAAACTGCACAAAACCGTACCCTCAGTATACGTAGACAAAGAAAAACCCCACAAAACTTCAAGTTATCTATAAGTGAAAAAAAGTGGGAAAGGAAAAAGTGACCAAATCCCTGTTAGTAATTATTCACGCTCCCACAGGAAGCCTCCTAGAGAAGAAGCATAGTCTGCAAATACTGCAGAGGAGAGACGTGGGGAGCTAGCAGCAGGCCCACAACTGCTCTGAAACAACCACCCAGAAGAGAAAGACTCCCCACAAGAGTGAAATATTGAAAAAATATTCCCATAGATTAAAACGTTACTGCAGGGAAGGGCTAGAAAAACACAGGAGATCCATGTTGCTAACCTTTGAAAGTCATAGCTTCTAAGAGAAGAAAACAGGTGGGAAAAAAAAGGAAAGGTCCCTTTGGCAACTGGATGGTGAAAGAGAAAAGAAACTAACAGAGTAATTTTTAGGTTTCTGCAAGAAGAAAACAAACAAACAAAAACCCACAAAACAAAAAATCAGAAGATACTTAATCCATCTTTCAAAAACCCACTACAGAACGAGGACTTTACTCCATTGACATGAGAGGGCATCTCAGAACTAGGAATTCCCCAAAATCTAAAACAACACTCTCAAATCACAATGTAATAAAATTAGAAATTATTAATGAAATGTAAAAATTAAGTCTACCTGGAAAATTTTAAACTATTTCCATAAAACAGCTCTTGGGCAAAAGGGGGAAATACAAATGACTGCAAAGCTTCTGAGAAAATGATACTGAAAAATTAAAACACTACACCTCAGAACCAATGTGTATATATATGCTTATAGCAATAACAAGGATATAGGACTAAACACTAAGGATGATTAAAATGGAACATATTCATCAATTGAAAACAATGAAGTCCTGATCCATGCTACAAGACAAATGAACTGTGAATGTTTTCTATGCTGATTAAAAGAAGCCTGTCACAAAAGGTCATATACTTAGCTATCTTTTTTTAAAATGTTCATAATAAGCAAATACATAATAATAGAAAGTAGATTAGTGGTTGCCAGGTGCCTCAGAGGAAAGGAGTATTAATGGGTATGGGTTTTCCTTTGGAGATGGAAATGTCCTGAAATTAGATAGTGGAGATGATTTCACAACTCTGTGAATATATTAAAGTGTACACTGAGTTGTACACTTTAAAATAATCCATTTTATGGTACGTCAATTTTATCTCAATAAAGCTGTTATTTACTACAAAGATAAAAAATGAGTTACGTTCCCAATTAAAAAACTAGAAAAACAACTACAAAGTAAACCAACAGAAAGCACAAGGAAGATAAAGGCAGAAAATAAAGGGATAAAGAATTAGAAAGAGTAGGCATGGACTTCCCTGATGGTGCAGTGGCTAAGAATCTGCCTTCCAATGTTGAGACAATGGTTCAGTCCCTAGTCTGGGAAGATCCCACATGCTGCAGAGCAACTAAACCCATGAGCCACAACTACTGAGCCTGTGCTCTAAAGCCTGGGGACTGCAACTACTGAGCCCCCAGGCCACAACTACTGAAGCCCAGGCAAGCCCTGGAGCTCATGCTCGGCAACAAGTGAAGCCACCGCGATGAGAAGCCCATGCACCGCAACTAGAGAGTAGCCCCCACTCGCGGCAGCTAGAGAAAGCCCATGAGCAACAACGAAGGCCCAGGGCAGCCCAAAGAAATAAAGAACAGACGTAGTTAATCAAAACTCTATTGTTTTGAGAAATTTAATGAAAGAAACAAACTCTTACCCTAACTTAATGGGGGAAAAAGGAGAAAGTATATATACACAAATATAAGAAATAACAGGAGAGAAAAACCATTGAAACAGAAAATTGAAAACTGTAAAAGACTACTTTTCAGGACTTCTATACAAGTAGATTTGAAATTCTAAATGAAATACATAATTTCCAAGAGAAATACAGACTACCAAAACTGACCCCATGGGAGATGGAATGTTTAAACAAAAAGAAATAATTACCAAGCGACCACCACAACAACAAAAAAAAGAAAAACCCACACATCAAAAAAACAAAACAAAAAAAAACAGGCTCAGATATTTTTACAGAGTATTAAATCAAACCTACAAAGATCAAGTAGTCCCAGTGCTCCATAAATTGTCCCAAAGCGTAAAAAATGAGGAAAGGCTTCCTATTTCCTTTTAAGAAGTAAGTATAAAATTAACACTTAAACTTGTTAAGGACATAAGAAAAAAGAAAATTATAAACCAATATCACTTATGAATATGGATTTGAAAATACTAAAGAAAAGTGACAAAATCTAACTCCACATTAAAAAAAATCAATACATCACAATCCGGTGAGAGTGGAGAGTCAGACTATATAGAAACTTATAGGCCATAATAAGGCTTGTAGGTTCCAATCTGAGTGTGGAAAGAATGCAGCAAAGTTTTGAGCAGAGGAGTGAAATGATCTAGTTTAGATTGGAAAAGCATTGCTCTGGACATAAAGAATTGATTGTACACGTGCACAAGCAGAAGCAAAAAACCATGTAGGAGACTCTTATACTCCAGGTGAGAAATTATGACAATTTGCTCTACAGGAAAAGTGGGGAAAATGTGGAGAAACACTTCTCTTTCTTATATTTCTGGATATTTTAAGAAATGGGTAAAAAGGCTTACTGATCTACTGAATGTTAAGGACAAGAAAAATCAAGACTGGCTCTAAGATTTTTGGCCAAAGGTCCTAGAAATATGGAGTTATCTCTTGCTGAACAGAAAAAACTTCAGGAGGAACAGACAAGGAAGGTAGAAGTTCAAGGAGAGAATTAGTACTTCAGTTTTAGACCTGTTCAATTTGAAAGGCCTATTGGACATCAAAGCAAAAATACTTTTGCAAAGTGTTAGAGATATGAGATAAGATTTTTTTAAAGACCTAAAGCATGAAAAGAGTTGACCTTGAAGGAATAAAGAGCATTGTAGCCAAAGGAAATTTGAGACTGTGGTACAGGGTTTAAGTTGGGCTTACAGAACACACTGGAAGGCCAGTGAGCTTACACATGGGAACACTAGACAGCAGGAATTAAAAAAATAAATGATTTAAAAAAAGAATCTCACTATAACATAGTACTAGATAATATACATTTTGGTATCTGAATGCTATGGTCTGAATTGTGTCCCCTCAAAATTCATTTGTCGATGTCCCAACCCCCAACGTGATGGTATCTGGAGATGGGCTTTGGATAATTATGGTCAATGAAGTCAAGAGGGTAAGTCCCTCTTGATAGGATTAGTGCTCTTGTTGTTCGTTGTTATTCCATCACTAAGTTGTGTCCAACTCTGCAACCCCATGGACTGCAGCATGCCAGGCTCCCCTGTCCTTCACTATCTCCTGCAGTCTGTTCAAATTTCTGTCCATTGGGTCGGTGATGCTATCTAACCATCTCATCCTCTGCCACCCTTTTCTCCTCTTGCCTTCAATCTTTCCCAGCATCAGGGAAAGCATCACTTTTCCAGTGAGTTGGCTCGTCACATGAGATGGCCAAAGTATTAGAGTTTCAGCTTCAGCATCAGCCCTTCCAATGAATATTCAGGACTGATTTCCTTTAAGATTGACAGGTTTGATCTCCTTGCAGTCCAAAGGACTCTCAAGAGTCTTCTCCAGCACCACAATTTGAAAGCATCAATTCTTTGGCACTCAGCCTTCTTTATGTTCCAACTCTCACATCCATACATGACTACTAGAAAAACCATAGCTTTGACTATACGGAACTTTGTCAGCAAAGTCATGTCATTGTTTTTTAATACGGTGTCTCAGTTTGTTGTAATCTTTGAATTCTTACAAAAAGACGAAGACAAATATGTTTCTCTCTCCCTCCCTCTCTGCACTCACAAAAAAGAGGAGCTCATGTGATGATACACAGTAAGACGGAGCCACCTGTGACCCAAGAGAAGAGGCCTTAGTATAAAACTTATCTTGTGTCTGAATTTTAGACCTCCCAGCCTCTAGACCTATAAGGTTTGAGGCACTGGGTCTATGGTATTGGCTATGTCAGCCCAAGCAGACTAATACAGTAGAAATGGAGTTATATTGAACAAAAATGTAAAATATATGAATGGCTTTGGAATCATTCTAGTTCCAAAGTTTGGAAAAATTACCAGTGAAAGCCTGAACATCTTGAAGAAAACATTAGTAGTAGCCTCAAGATCCTCTGACACTGCAAGTGAGAGTTTGCAAAAGGACAAAATCTTCCTGAAGACTGGAGAAAAGGAGATCCTTGTTACAATAGAAGCAGAAATTATGGTAATACTATTACCACAGTTTAGAAGAAACCAGACAATAAGCAAAATATTGAAACTGCTACATGGTTTCTTCTTGCTGCTTATAGTAAAACTCTACAGTGCTATATTGCAGAGAGAACTATTAAACAAAAAGGATCCAGAACGTCATAGTTTTGAAAATTCTCAGCCTCTCAAAGTGGTAAAAAAATGCTAAAATTAAGAAATAATCTTTGAGCAAAAATGAAATCCAGGGTACTGTCAGGAAAACATGGTCCAAAACTGAAGCCTAAGTTGTAACAAATCTTCTGTAAAAGACTCAGAAAGATGTCTCAGAATGCTGTTCAGACAGAAAAAAAGCTGTGCCTTACAAACCTCTCAATCAAAGGGCTGCTAGGAAACAAGAATGTTGATCCTTGGGACTTGCTTGGTGGCCCAGTGGCTAAGACTCTGCACCCCCAAGGCAGGGGCCCTGGGTTCAGTCCCTGGTCGGGGAACTAGATCTCCCATGCTGCATCTAAAGATCCCACATGCTGCAACTAAGACCCAGTACAGGTAAACAAATAAATGAAAAAAATTTTTAAAAACAATGTTGCTCAGAAAGGACCCAAAGAAATTTGTAGGTGTAGCTTGTTGACTAATGGAGCAACAAACCAAGATTCACAGGACATCCACAAAATTCCTAAGATAAAAATTATCCAGAGGGGATCCTTATGTGTTAGTCAGTTCAGTCGCTCAGTCATGTCCAACTCTTTGCAACCCCATGAACCGCAGCACACCAGGCCTCCCTGTCCATCACCAATTCCCGGAGTTCACCCAAACTCATGTCCATTGAGTCGGTGATACCATCCAAGCATCTCATCCTCTGTCGTCCCCTTCTCCTCCTGCCCTCAATCATTTCCAGCATCAGGGTCTTTTCAAATGAGTGAGCTCGTCACATCAGGTGGCCAAAGTATTGGAGTTTCAGCTTCAACATCAGTCCTTCCAATGAACATCCAGGACTGATCTCCCTTAGGTTGGACTGGTTGGATCCCCTTGCAGTCCAAGGGACTCTCAAGAGTCTTCTCCAACACCACAATTCAAAAGCATCAGTTCTTCGGTGCTCAGCTTTCTTTATAGTACAACTCTCACATCCACACATGACCACCAGAAAAACCATAGCCTTGACTAGACAGACCTTTGTTGGCAAAGTAATGTCTGCTTTTTAATATGCTGTCTAGGTTGGTCATAACTTTCCTTCCAAGGAGTAAGAGTCTTTTAAAGCTTACGGCTGCAATCACCATCTGCAGTGATTTTGGAGCCCCCCAAAATAAAGTCAGCTTTAGGTGTTAGCATTCTTTTTTTCTCAGGTCACAGATCACAGCTTGAAAATTATGGTCTGGGGTAAGAGCTGTGGTAATAAAAGAAACTAGGGAAAAAACATAATTTGGAGTTTGAAGGTAGAACTAAGGATACTGAGGGACTAGAGCAGGAGAAGAGTTGGGAGAAGTGTCTGACATGATTCATGTTTTTGCTTTAAACAACTGAATGGGTGGAAATGCCACTGACTAAGATGAGGAAAAGTAGAAGAGGAGTAAGTTTAAGCTGATGGGGGAACAGAATTAAGAGTCTGCACATGAACATGTGAAAATTGAGACACCTGTTACACATACAAGCAGAGATGTAAAGATGCTGACTGGATACGCAGGTATAGAGCTCATCATTGACTATCCTAAGTTTGTTCCCATCTCCCCACCAGTGTATAACCTTGTTTTACTTCTTCACAGGACTAATAATTATTTGAAATTATCTTAGTTTTTTTCCCATATGCTACTGTCCCCCTCTACTAGAAACTTAAGCAAAGACCACACATTTCATCTGCTTATTTGTTGCTTGTGAATGACTGCATTGATACCCCTAATTCTTTTTCCCTTTATGGTCTGACTTTTCAGTTTCCTACCTTTAAAAAAGTAAAGTATATTTCCCTCTCCCTTGATTCCAAGTTTTTCATATGACTTGCTTTGGTCAAGTCTCAAGATGCCTTGCATGTTGCAGATTATGCTCTTATGCTTGTGCTGTGACCATAAAAAGGACATGCCAGAGCTGGCCTTCTGGCCCCAAGTGGAGGCTGAGACAACCAGCCAAACACGAGTAAAATGGAGCCTCTAACCACCCTACAGTCATATCAAACCAGACAAAAATAGCTGATCATGACTTAGATCCACTGATTCCCAGTCAGTCTACAAACTTGCAAGCTATAATAATAAAAAATCATTATTTAAAATCACTGAGTTTGGGAATAGCTTATTACACAGCAATAACTAAGTTATATACTTCTATTTTCCAGTGCCTAGAATAGTGCCTACAATATAATAACAGCTCAATTTTTAAATAAATTATTTAATTCAAAAGGAAATGGATAAGGAATAGCCAAAGAGGTAAGGAAAACAAGAAGTGTGAGATATCACAGAGGCCAAGAGAAGAGAATGTTTTAAGACAGACGTGATCAAAGCGGGGTAATGGTACTGAGGTCTATTAAAACAGGATTGAGAAGTATTTATTCGATATGGCAATGTGGTTATCAGTGGTAGCCCAAAGGAGGGAAGCCAGATTGGAATGGACTGAGTTTTAAAATGTTAAGAAATAGCTACAAGGAAGAAAATTCCCATGGCTCCAAGCTGTCAGTCTCCTCTTTGCCATCCTACCATTCTTCCTTGAAGATTTCTTTGCTTTCTGATTACTTAATCTTGGTTATATAACCTGGGATATTTTTCCTACAAAGAATAGGAATGAGCATGACTATTTTCTTTCTTATCTCACAGTATACAACAAGGCACTGGTTCAGGGTCATACAATTAAAACAAAAGATAAAAGACAAGAACTCTAGCTGCTCTACTCCATGTTTTAACTAGCTGGCTAAGGCAGGCCAATCATTGATCATCAGTCAAAAACCTGGGATGTTTACCTAAAAAATAAAAATCAACCATGAAATTTAAATGTCATAAAGCCCTATGGATTGACAGATAATGATGGACTCCTGTTAGATTCAAGCACAAGAATAAAATATGGCTATATAAATCTAATACCAAGAGCAAGCCTTAAGTCTCATTACCATATTCAGAACTGATAAGCAGCAATTTATAATCCATGATTAAAGGAGACAAGATTTATGTTATTTTTTCTATTTCAATGTCTTATTTTGGAACATTCTAGGTGCTTCCCATATGATGTCATTTGTAAGAATACAACTAAATTCTACCACACTATTTCTTCAACTTAATTGAAAAACATTTCATTTTTATACAATCTAGCATCCTCCACAGTTTCTTAATAAATAAATATTGCTTTTCACACATTTATATAACTATCAGTAAGCCTCAAAGTTTTTCAACATACCAAATTTTTCCATATGCTCTTTCCCAGCACACCCAAATATCTGAGAAGCAAGTGGGTGGGTAGATAGTCCATGCTTTTTGTTCAGGATGTCAAGATGTTTATCAAGTGGACTGGTCCTATATGAAAACTAAGAGAGTGGGGAAAACAAATTGTAATAGGTACTTAACATGATAGGTATCTTTTTTATGCTTATTTGAAGTCTGGAATAAGCTAAAAATATACAATGTGAATAAAATCAGTCAGAAAATGCTTTCCAGGGAAACATGAGAAGGAAAAATAATCAAGTGCCCAAAGAGGTGTTAATTCTTTCAAGAAACATGTGTAAAGAATCCTGTTATGTGACAATAACTACTCAAGACATTGGGGATAAAATGGTGAACAAAACAGATAAAGTCCCTGCTCATCTAGTATTTATATTTGAGGGAGGAAGAGATAAAACATAATGAGGACAGAAATTAAAATGTAAATAGTAATGCTATCAATATAACAAATAAATTCAAATAAAGGGATAAAAGACAGAAGGTGGAAAGTGTTATTTTATAGAAAATAGTCTAGGGAGATCACATTAATAAAGTGACATTTCAGCAGGGATGTGAAGGAGCAGGAGTAAGTCATTTGGATAACTTTTGGAGAGGAGAATTCTAGGCAGACAGAAAAGCAAGAGCAAAGTCCCAAGGCAGGACCAGTCTTGGGTGTTTGAGAAAAAATGAATTAGGATTAGGATAAAGTAACACTCAGAGTGCAGTCACATCTGTTTCCATGGTTCTAGAATAGAGAAACACAGTTCCTACTGCAAATATTCTACAAAGGGGAGGCTGTTTCTTGCTATTTTACCTACTAGACTGCAAACACTTTGAGCACAGGAACTCTTCTTCATCTACCTCTGAATATGTATCCAAAATCTAGCATATAGCCTGCTACATGGTAAACATTACATAAGTAATTGGTAAACAGAGATTTTTTTTCCTGGTCCACAAATGGGTTCTAAAGGGAATAGTAGGCACATGAAAAGATGTTGAACATTACTAATGATGTGAACTAGTGATGTCCAACATCACTAATCAGTAAAGAAATGCAAATCAAAACTACAGTGAGATACCACCTCACAGAACAGCCATCATCAAAATGTCTAAAAATAACAATGCTGGAAAGACTATAGAGAAAAGGAAACCCTCCTACACTATTGGTGGGAATGTAAGTTGCTACAGCCATTATGGAAAACAGTATGGAGATTCCTCAGAAAACTGGAAAATAGAATTACTATATGAGCCAGCAATCTCACTCCTCAGAATATATTCAGACAAACCTATAATTCACAAAGATACATGCACCCCTATGTTCACAGAAGCACTGTTCACAATAGCCAAAACATAGAAACAATCTAAATGTTCATCAACAGATGAATGGATAAAGAAGATGTGGAAGATGTTGTGTATGTATGTATATGTGTGTGTGTGTGTGTGTGTGTGTATATATATATATATATAAAATAGGATACTACTCAGCCATAAAAATGAATGAAATAATGCCATTTGCAGCAACATGGATTCAACTAGAGATTATCATACAAAGTGAAATAAGTCAGAAAGACAAATACCATATCACTTATACATTGAACCTCAAATATGGCACAAATAAACGTATATACAAAGTAGAAATGGACTCACAGACATAGAGAACACACATGCAGTTGCCAAGGGGAAGGTAGAGAGTGAGAGGGATGAGCTGGGTGTTTGGGATTGGTAGATGCAAACTATTAAATTTAGAATGGAAAAATAACAAAGTCCTAATGTATAGCATAGGGAACTAGATTCAGTATGTTGTGATAAACCATAATGGAAAAGAATATTAAAAAAATGTGTATATGTATACAACTGAGTCACTTTGCTGCACAGCAGACTGTGTCACAACACTGTAAATGAATCATACTTAAATGTTTAAAAACCTCAACATAAGAAAGAACAGGCTTACAAGAAGAAAATTATTTAGTTAAATACGAAAAGCAATTTGACAGTCCAAACAATAAAGACAAAATGAGCTGATAAACGGGTACTGTGTAATCTGTGAACACAGAAGTCTTTAAGTATATAGAATTATGTATTTGGATTCCCATAGGTAGAAATTTTTTTTGAAAAAGAAATACAAACAAAAACACCTTAAAATACAGAAAATGTTCATATCTAAGATGAAAAGAAGTATGAATGAAAACAAAGATACACAATGCATGTTTCTAGTCAAGATGGACTACAGAAAAAAGATTTACCCTTCTAACTTTTTTTTTTTTACTTAAAAAAATTTTTATTTATTTTTAGCTGTGCTGGTTCTTCTTTGCTGCACATGGGCTTTCTCTAGCTGTGGACTTCTCACTGCAGTGGCCTCCCTTGCTGCAGAGCATGTGCTCTAGAGTGTGTGGGTTTCGGTAGTTGTGGCGCATGGACTTAGTTGTCCCACCACATGTGCAATCTTCTCAGGGACTGAACCCCTGTCCCCTGCATTGGCAGGCAGATTGTTTAACCACTAGACTACCCTTCTATCTAAAAAAGCCAAAAACCTGGACAAAATATAGAAAGCAAATGTTTTCAGACAATGTACAATATAAAGCTTAGTACAGGGATCTCTGAAAGAACTCGCAGAGAAGAGTAATGGATAGAAGAGAGCTCTCTGATAATCTGAAGAGAGTTCCCCTTGAGTTTTCAATGAGTCTAATCAACACTATTAAGACCAGGGGAAAAGTCACTGGAAAGGAGCAGGCAGAATAATTTCCAATGTTCCCTTAGTGCCAGGAATGATTTTTATTCTCAAAACCACAATGGTAAGATCTTTTAACACAAAGGGCATCAGTGAAATCCTGAGGTTACTGCATCAGTAGCAGTGTCCGTTTAGCCTTGGAATAATAAAGTCCATTCCATTGAAGCTAAAAAGCTTCAAATGGATTAAAGATTTGGATTCGAATCTCAAACGGATTAAACCAGTTCTAAAAAAACAATTATCCTAAAAAAAACTCCTAAAGTTAATGGAACATAAAAATTCAACAACCAACAAAGTAAAATTTACAATGTCTAGCATTCAATCACAAATTACACGTGCACGTGTGTGTGCCCAGTCGAGTCTCACTCTTTGCAACCCCATGGACTGTAGCCCACCAGGCTCCTCTGTCCATGGGATTTTCCAGGCAAGAATACTGGAGTGGGTTGCCATTTCCTCCTCCGGGGGATCTTCCTGACTCAGGGATTGAACCCACATCTCTTGCGACTCCTGCATTGGCAGGCAGGTCTTTTACCACTAGCACCACCTGGGTTACACAGCATGCAATGAAGCAGAAAAGTGCAACTTGCTAAGAGTGGATTAATCAGTCAACAGAAAAGATACATATAACAGAAGTAGTAGATGAGAACTTTAAAACCATTACTACGAATATTCCATTTGTTCAAAAAGGTAGAAGAAAGCATGAACATAACAAAGAAAAATATGAAATGTATTTAAAAACTGATCCACATGAAATTTTAGAGATAAAATATACATTGTCTGAAATGAAAAGTAAACTCAGTGGAATTAATATCAAATTAGACAATGCAGTATAGTTTAGTAAACTTGAAGAAGCAGTAAACTAAAACATAAGGAGGGGGGAAAATCTCAAAATAAAAAAAAAATAAACAAAATTAGTGAGCTGAGGAACAACAATAAAGTTTAGTGGATATGCAATTGGAGTCCCATAAAAGGAGAAGACAGAAACAAAATTTAGGGAAAAAATATTTTAAGATTTAATGGATGAAAAATTTTTTAATCTGATGAAAACTATATAATGCATATATCCAAGAACCACAACACACCTCAAGCATACAAAACATGATAAAACTACACCAAGGTACATCATAATAAAATTGTCTCAAACCAGTGACAAAGGAAAACCTTAAAAGTAATCAAGGGAAAATACACATTAAGTGTAGAGGAACAAAAAATAAGAATGACAGCAGACTTTAAAACAAAAGCAATGAAAACCAAAAATGCAGTGAACCAACATCCTTAAAGTACTTAAAAAAAAAAAAAAAAAGTGAAGCTAAAATGGAATTCCGTGCTCAGCAAATATATCTTCCAAAAAATAAGGTAAAGACCTATTTGAACATACAAAACCTGAGAGAATTTGGCAGCAGCAGACCAGCACTGTATGAAATGTTAGTGGAGGGGGCGGTCCTAAGATGGCAGAGGAATAGGATGGGGAGACCACTTTCTCCCCCACAAATTCTTCGAAAGAACATTTGAACACTGAGCAAATTCCACAAAACAACTTCTGAATGCTGGCAGAGGACACCAGGCACCCAGAAAGACAGTCCATTGTCTTCAAAAGGAGATGTTTCATCATCGGTGCTGTATGGATGGAGAAGTCTTGAAGCTACTGTAAGAATAAGACTGAAAGCCAGAGGCAGGAGGCTTAAGTCCAAAACCTGAGAACACCAGAGAACTCCTGACTCCAGGGAACATTAATTGATAAGAGCTCATCCAAAAGTCTCCATACCTACACTGAAACCAAGCTCCACCCAAGATCCAACAAGCTCCATAGTAAGACATACCATGAAAATTCTCCAGCAACACAGGAAAATAGCCCTGAGCTTTAATATACAAGCTGCCAAAAGTCACACCAAACCCACGCATCTCAAAACTCACTACCAGACACTTCATTGCACTCCAGAGAGAAGAAATACAGCTCCACCCACCAAAACACCAACGCAAGCTTCCCTAACCAGGAAACCTTGAAAAGCTACTCATCCAATCATTCCACCTACAGGGAGGAACCACAAACTGCCAGAATACAGAAAGGCCACCCCAAACACAGCAATCTAAATAAGATGAAAAGGCAGAGAAACACTTAGCAGGTAAAGGAACATGATAAATGCCCACCACACCAAACAAAAGAGGATGAGATAGTGAGTCTACCTGAAAAAGAATTCAGAATAATGAGAGTAAAAATGATCTAAAATCTTGAAAACAAACTGGAGTTACAGATAAATAGCCTGGAGACAAGGATTGAGAAGATGCAAGAAATGTTTAACAAGGACCTAGAAGAAATAAAAAAGAGTCAACCAATAATGAATAATACAATAAATGAGATCAAAAACACTCTGGAGGGAACCAACAGTAGAATAACTGAGGGAGAAGATAGGATAAGTGAGGTAGAAGATAGAATGGTGGAAATAAATGAAGCAGAGAGGAAAAAAGAAAAAAGAATTAAAAGAAATGAGGAAAACCTCAGAGACCTCTGGGACAATGTCAAACACCCCAAAATTTGAATCATAGGAGTCCCAGAAGAAGACATAAAGAAAGGCCATGAGAAAATACTTGAGGAGATAATAGTTGAAAACTTCCCTAAAATGGGGAAGGAAACAGTCACCCAAGTCCAAGAAACCCAGAGAGTCCCAAACAGGATAAACCCAAGGCGAAACACCCCAAGACACATATTAATCAAATTAACAAAGATCAAACACAAAGAACAAATATTAAAAGCAGCAAGGGAAAAACAACAAATAGTACACAAGGGGATTCCTATAAGGATAACAGCTGATCTTTCAATAGAAACTCTTCAGGCCAGAAGGGATTGGCTGCTGCTGCTGCTGCTAAGTCACTTCAGTCGTGTCCGACTCTGTGCGACCCCATAGACGGCAGCCGGCCAGGCTCCGCCATCCCTGGGATTCTCCTGGCAAGAACACCGGAGTGGGTTGCCATTTCCTTCTCCAATGCATGAAAGTGAAAGGTGAAAGTGAAGTCACTCAGTCATGTCCGACTCTGTGGGACCCCATGGACTGCAGCCTACCAGGTTCCTCCATCCATGGGATTTTCCAAGCAAGAGTACTGGAGTGGGGTGCGATTGCCTTCTCCGGAAGGGATTGGCAGGACATACTTAAAGTGATGAAAGAGAAAAACCTACAACCCAGATTAGTGTACCCAGCAAGGATCTCAGTCAAATATGAAGGAGAAATCAAAAGCTTTACAGATAAGCAAAAGCTCAGAGAATTCAGCACCACCAAACCAGCTCTTCAACAAATGCTAAAGGATCTTCTCTAGACAGGAAACACAGAAAAGGTGTATAAACTTGAACTCAAAACAACAAAGTAAATGGCAATGGGGTCGTACTTTTCAATAATTGCCTTAAATGTAAATGGGTTGAATGTCCCAACCAAAAGACAAAGACTGGCTGAATGGATACAAAAACAAGACCCCTATATATGCTGTCTACAAAAGACCCACCTCAAAACAAGGGACACATACAGACTGAAAGTGAAAGGCTGGAAAAAGATATTTCATGCAAATAGAGACCAAAAGAAAGCAGGAGTAGCAATACTCATATCAGATAAAATAGACTTTGAAATAAAGGCTGTGAAAAGAGACAAAGAAGGACACTACATAATGATCAAAGGATCAATCCAAGAAGATATAACAATTATAAATATATATGAACCCAACATAGGAGCACCACAATATGTAAGGCAAATGCTTACAAGTATGAAAGGGGAAAATAACAAAAACACAATAATAGTTGGAGACTTTAATACCCCACTCACACCTATGGATAGCTCAACTAAACAGAAAATTAGCAAGGAAACACAAACTTTAAATGATACAATGGACCAGTTAGACCTAATTGATATCTCTAGGACATTTCACCCCAAAACAATGAATTTCACCTTTTTCTCAAGTGCAACAGAATCTTTTCCAGGATAGATCACATCCTAGGCCACAAATCTAGCCTTGGTAAATTCAAAAAAATTGAAATCATCCCAAGCACCTTTTCTGATCACAATGCAATACGATTAGATGTCAATAACAGGGGGGAAAAAGTATTAAAAATTCCAACATACGGAGGCTAAACAACATGCTTCTGAATAACCAACAAATCACATAAGAAATCAAAAAATGCATAGAAATGAATGAAAATGAAAACAAAACAACCCAAAACCTATGGGACACTGTAAAAGCAGTGCTAAGGGGAAGGTTCATAGCAATACAGGCTTATCTCAAGAAACAAGAAAAAAGTCAAATGAATAACTAACTCTACACCTAAAGCAACCAGAAAAGGAAGAAATGAAGAACACCAGGGCTAGTAGAAGGAAAGAAACTGTAAAAATTAGGGCATAAATAAATGCAAAAGAAACAAAAGAGACCATAGCCAAAATCAACAATGCTAAAAGCTGGTTCTTTGAGAAGATAAATAAAATTGACAAACCATTAGCCAGACTCATCAAGAAACAAAGGGAGAAGAATCAAATCAACAAAATTAGAAATGAAAATGGAGAAATCACAACAGACAACACAGAAATACAAAGGATCATAAGAGACTACTATCGGCAACTATATGCCAACAAAATGGACAACTTGGAAGAAATGGACAAATTCTTAGAAAAGTATAACTTTCCAAAACGGAATCAGGAAGAAACAGAAAATCTTAACAGACCCATCACAAACACAGAAATTGAAACTGTAATCAGAAATCTTCCAGCAAACAAAAGCCCAGGACCAGATGGCTTCACAGCTGAATTCTACCAAAAATTTACAGAATAGCTAACACCTATACTACTCAAACTCTTCCAGAAAATTGCAGAGGAAGGTAAACTGCCCAACTCATTCTATAAGGCCACCATCACCCTGATACCAAAACCAGACAAAGATACCACACAAAAAAGAAAACTATAGGCCAATATCACTTATGAACATAGATGCAAATATCCTTAACAAAATCCTAGCAAACAGAATCCAACAACATTAAAAAAATCATACATCATGACCAAGTGGGCTTTATCCCAGGGATGCAAGGATTCTTTAACATCCACAAATCAATCAATGTAATACACCACATTAACAAATTGAAAGATAAAAACCATATGATTATCTCAATAGATGCAGAGAAAGCCTTTGACAAAATTCAACATCCATTTATGATAAAAACCCTCCAGAAAGCAGGAATAGAAGGAACATACCTCAACATAATAAAAGCTATATAAGAAAAACCCACAGCAAACATTATCCTCAATTGTGAAAAATTGAAAGCATTTCCCCTAAAGTCCGAACAAGACAAGGGTGCCCACTCTCACCACTACTATTCCACATAGTTTTGGAAGTTTTGGCCACAGCAATCAGAGAAAAAAAGAAACAAAAGGAATTCAGATTGGAAAAGAAGAAGTAAAACTCTCACTGTTCGCAGATGACATGATCCTCTACATAGAAAACCCTAAAGACTCCACCAGAAAATTACTAGAGCTAATCAGTGAATATAGTAAAGTTCCAGGATATAAAATTAACACATAGAAATCCCTTGCATCCCTATACACTAACAATGAGAAAACAGAAAGAGAAACTAAGGAAACAATTCCATTCACCATTGCAACAAAAAGAATAAAATATTTAGGAATAAATCTACCTAAAGAAACAGAAGACTTATATATAGATAACTATAAAACACTGATGAAAGAAATCAAAGAGGACACAAATAGATGGAGAAATATACATGTTCATGGATTGGAAGCATCAATATAGTGAAAATGAGTATACTACCTAAAGCAATCTTTAGATTCAGTGCAATCCCTATCAAGCTACCAATGGTATTTTTCACAGAATTAGAACAAATAATTTCACAATTTGTATGGAAATACAAAAAAAAGCTTTGACTACCCAAAGCAATCTTGAGAAAGAAGAATGGACCTGGAGTAATCAACCTGCCTGACTTCAGGCTATGCTACAAAGCTGCAATCATCAAGACAGTATGGTACTGGCACAAAGACAGAAATATAGATCAATGGAACAAAATAGAAAGGCCAGAGATAAATCCACACACCTACAGACACCTTATCTTTGACAAAGGAGTCAAGAATATACAATGGAGACAAGACAATCTCTTTAACAAGTGGTGCTAGGAAAACTGGTCAACCACTTGTAAAATAATGAAACTAGAACACTTTCTAACAACATACACAAAAATAAACTCAAAATGGATTAAAGATCTAAATGTAAGACCAGAAACTATAAAACTCCTGGAGGAAAACATAGGGAAAACACTCTCTGACATACATCACAGCAAGATCCTCTATGACCCACCTCCCAGAATATTGGAAATAAAAGCAAAAATAAACAAATGGGACCTAATTAAACTTAAAAGCTTTTGCACAACAAAGGAAACTATAAGCAAGGTGAAAAGACAGCCTTCAGAATGGAAGAAAATAATAGCAAATGAAGCAACTGACAAAGAATTAATCTCAAAAATATACAAGCAACTCCTGCAGCTCAATTCCAGAAAAATAAATGGTCCAATCAAAAAATGGGCCAAAGAACTAAACAGACATTTCTCCAAAGAAGACATACAGATGGCTAACAAACACATAAAGAGATGCTCAACATCACTCATTATCAGAGAAATGCAAATCAAAACCACAATGAGGTACCATCTCATGCTGGTCAGAATGGCTGCTATCCAAAAGTCTACAAACAATAAACGCTGGAGAGGGTGTGGAGAAAAGGGAACCCTCTTACACTGTTGGTGGGAATGCAAACTAGTACAGCCACTATGGAGAACAGTGTGGAGATTCCTTAAAAAACTGGGAATAGAACTGCCATTTAATCCAGCAATCCCACTGCTGGGCATACACACTGAGGAAACCAGAATTGAAAGAGAGATGTGTACCTCAATGTTCGTCGCAGCACTGTTTACAATAGCTAGGACATGGAAGCAACCTAGATGTCCATCAGGAGACAAATGGATAAGAAAGCTGTGGTACATATACACAATGGACTATTACTCAACTATTAAAAAGAATGCACTTGGATCAGTTCTAATGCGGTGGATGAAACTGGAGCCTATTATACAGAGTGAAGTAAGTCAGAAAGAAAAACACCAATACAATATATTAACGCATATATACGGAATTTAGAAAGATGGTAACGAACACCCTATATGCGAGACGCAAAAGAGACACAGATTTAAAGAACAGACCTTTGGACTCTGTGGGAGAAGGTAAGGGTGGGATGATTTGAGAGAACAGTATTGAAACATATATATTACCATATGTGAAATAGATTTCCAGTCCAGGTTTGATGTAAGAGACAGTTCGATGCACTGAGACAGTCCTGAGGGATGGGATGGGGAGGGAGGTGGGAGGGGAGTTCAGGATGGGGGACACGTGTACACCCATGGCTGATTCATGTAGATGTATAGCAAAAGCCACTACAATATTGTAAAGTAATTAGACTTCAATTAAAATAAATAAATTACTTTTTAAAAGAGAAGATTTAAAAACCAAAAGATAAACATTGAATGAATACTGTCCACCCAGAGAATCAACATCAGCTAATCAAATCTCACTAACATTCCTTCTGGGGAACAAAGATACTCTAATTCCCTGAATGCTGCTGCTAAGTCGCTTCAGTCGTGTCCAACTCTGTGCAACCCCATAGACAGCAGCCCACCAGGCTCCCCCGTCCCTGGGATTCTCCAGGCAAGAACACTGGAGTGGGTTGCCATTTCCTTCTCCAATGCATGAAAGTGAAAAAGTGAAGTCGCTCAGTTGTATCCAACTCTTCGCAACCCATGGACTGCAGTCTACCAGGCTCCTCCATCCATGGGATTTGCCAGGCAAGAGGACTGGAGTGGGGTGCCATTGCCTTCTCCAATTCCCTGAATACTAATATCTAAACACTGAGCTGCACGATGGAGTTGAAAAGGAATCTAATTTATGAACACTGACTGCAGTAGGTATTTGTGGAGGCATGGAGGGTCTAATAAGAAGCCATAATGACCCTTTTTGGGTTGCCTGATATCAAGCCGGCAGAAATAGGAGGAAGTGGAAGACTTTCTAGGAGGAGGACTGTACCTAAACAACTTCATGGGACCACAGAGCTTCCAAGGTCTCCACGTGTGGGAAGTCTGTATGTCCCTTAAATAACTCATACTTAAGCTTAGACTGCTTGGCCCTGAAAATAAAACATCTCCTTTGATTAAGCTGCCTGCGAAAGTTACAAGGCTGCTCCACAATCATGACAGAACACACAATAAACCACCATGGTCACAGATCTAAATGTTCTATATTACCTGCTTCCTTTGCCAAGTCAGGGTAGTCTCGTGCATTCTCAACTCCAGGCTTTGTGAATTAGAATATAGAAGGAGATAATAAATAGAAAAAAATATAGTTAGATTTTCTCACAACAGAGAGTTACACTTCCTCACAACCATAACAATTCATCTGTCTATTCATTTAAACAAAAATATACTGAGCGTTTATCAGTGTTTCTGGACTCTGATAATAAATAATAAACAGTTCATATCCTCGAGGAGCTTACGATCTACTGGAAAACAGGCATTTACACCACAGTGTCTTAAATACAGAATGATTTGGGAGTGACAATTACCCAGCTTCAGGGACTAGAAAGGCTTTCCAGAGGCACTGACATTTAAATTAAGTCTTTAAGAATGAGTAAGAGTTAGTCGAGTGAATGAAAAGGAAAAATCTAGAGCAAAGGCCTAGAAATGATAGACTATGACAATTAAATATGCAAACAATTTTATATTGTAGAGGCTGAAACACATGGTTGGGAATGGCAAGTGATAAGGACAGAAAGGTTACTTAGGACCAAATGATTATTATTTCTAACATTTATTGGGTACTTACTGTGTTGCCCATTGTACTAAGCACCTCATATATATAAACATGTTTAATCTTCACAACAATCCTAGTAGGTAGGTACTATGCAAGAGAGTTCCAGAAAAACATCTATTTCTGCTTTATTGACTATGCCAAAGCCTTTGATTGTGTGGATCACTCAATAAACTGTGGAAAATAAACTGTGGAAAATTCTGAAAGAGATGGGAATACCAGACCACCTGATCTGCCTCTTGAGAAATTTGTATGCAGGTCAGGAAGCAACAGTTAGAACTGGACATGGAACAACAGACTGGTTCCAAATAGGAAAAGGAGTACATCAAGGCTGTATATTGTCACCCTGTCTATTTAACTTATATGCAGAGTACATCATGAGAAACGCTGGACTGGAAGAAACACAAACTGGAATCAAGATTGCCAGGAGAAATATCAATAACCTCAGATATGCAGATAACACCACACTTATGGCAGAAAGTGAAGAGGAACTAAAAAGCCTCTTGATGAAAGTGAAAGTGGAGAGTGAAAAAGTTGGCTTAAAGCTCAACATTCAGAAAATGAAGATCATGGCATCCGGTCCCACCACTTCATGGGAAATAGATGGGGAAACAGTGGAAACAGTGTCAGACTTTATTTTTCTGGGCTCCAAAATCACTACAGATGGTGACTGCAGCCATGACGCTTACTCCTTGGAAGGAAAGTTATGACCAACCTAGATAGCATATTCAAAAGCAGAGACATTACTTTGCCAACAAAGGTCTGGCTAGTCAAGGCTATGGTTTTTCCTGTGGTCATGTTTGGATGTGAAAGTTGGACTGTGAAGAAGGCTGAGCGCCAAAGAATTGATGCTTTTGAACTGTGGTGTTGGAGAAGACTCTTGAGAGTCCCTTGGACTGCAAGGAGATCCAACCAGTCCATTCTGAAGGAGATCAGCCCTGGGATTTCTTTGGAAGGAATGATGCTAAAGCTGAAACTCCAGTACTTTGGCCACCTCATGAGAAGAGTTGACTCATTGGAAAAGACTCTGATGCTGGGAGGGATTGGGGGCAGGAGGAGAAGGGGACGACAGAGGATGAGATGGCTGGATGGCATCACTGACTTGATGGACGTGAGTCTCAGTGAACTCCGGGAGTTGGTGATGGACAGGGAGGCCTGGCGTGCTGCAATTCATGGGGTCGCAAAGAGTCGGACACGACTGAGTGACTGATCTGATCTGATTTTTAGCACCATTTTGAGATAAGTAAACAAGATTAAGTCCTTGTCCAAGGACACACAGTGAATAATTAGCAGAATTGACTTCAATCTGGTTCTAGAGCCAACTCACAAATGAACTTAGATGCCCTCTGATGACACCTGGGCTTTAACTCGAACACAATGAAATTTTTTTTTTTTTAAGACTGAAATAAAACAATGAGATACACTGCAACACCACAAGCTGACAGGATATGGAGTAGCAGGAACTCTGACTCATTGCTCTTGGAAAACAAAACAGTACAGCCATTGTGGAAGACAGTTTCGCATCCTCTTAACAAATGATTCAGCAGTTCTGCTCCTTGGTGTTTATCAAATGAGTTAAAAACTTACATTCACACAAAAACCTCACGCAGATGTTTGTAGTAGCTTTATTTATAATTGCCAAATTTGGAAGCAGCTAAGGTGTGTTTAGTAGATAAAAGGATAAAAACTGTAGTAAAACCATACAATGTGATATTGATGCTGCTGCTGCTAAGTCGCTTCAGTCGTGTCCAACTGTGTGCGACCCCATAGACAGCAGCCCACCAGGCTCCCCCATCCCTGGGATTCTCCAGGGAAGAACACTGGAGTGGGTTGCCATTTCCTTCTCCAATGCATGAAAGGGAAAAGTGAAAGTGAAGTCGCTCAGTCGTGTCCAACTCTTCGCAACCCCATAGACTGCAGCCCACCAGGCTCCTCCATCCATGGGATTTTCCTGGCAAGAGTATTGGAGTGGGGTGCCATTGCCTTCTCCGACAATGTAATATTATATAGCACTAAAAAGATATGAACTACCAAACTGATGGCTTACGATGAACGATGTCAGAGTCGTGATCTCCGAAGAAGATTTAGCTTTGGGACCAGGGACCAGGCTTGATCACTCAAGAGCTTTTGTGTAGCAGAGTTTTATTAAAGTAAAAAAAGGGACAGAGAAAGCTTCTGACATAAACATCAGAAGGGGGACAGAGAGTACCCTCCTTTGCTGGTGTCAGCAAGGGAGTTATATACTTTTTAAAATTGGTTATTACAATTAATCAAAAGAATGTTTCAAGGTTGTAAAAATTTTACCAGACCCACTCTCACAATTTACATTTTAGGGTAACAGGATTAGAACTTAACAAAAGAAAGATCCTACCAGACCTACTCCCATAATATACATTCTAAAATATCAGGATTAGTCAGAAGGTTTTCAGGAAGGAGAAACTGTCTTTAAGGAGGATACACTGTCATTATATAATTCCTAGTACAGAGTTTAAACTGAGTTGTTTGTTGTGTAATCATCAGTTTGAGGCTTAAAGAAAAAAAATTTTTTTATGTGACTAAGACTAAGGAATACAAAGGAAAAAAAAATTTGTCCTTTCCTCCTCTTTGAGAATTCCAGACCCCTATCTTCTCCTTGAGAGCCCCAGACCCCTTTCTCCTTCTCGGAGACCCCAGACTTCTTATCAACCTGCCTAGGAATTGACTCTCTCAAAACCACAGAAAAACATGGAGGAATTTTAAGTGTATATTACTAAAGGAATAAGCCAATCTTTAAAAGGCTATGTACTGTATTACTCCAACTACATGACATTCTGGAAAAGGCAAAACTATGGAGACAGTTTAAAAAATTGTTTTGTAGTTGTCAGGGACTGAGGGGAGGGAAGGATGAAGAGGCAGAGTACAGAGGACTTTCTGGTCAGTGAAACTACTCTGTATGAAAATATAATGTATACATGTCATCATATATTGGTCCAAATCCATAGACTATACAACATCAAGAGTGAGCCCTAATGTTAAACTATGGATTTTGCGTGATAATGATGTTATCAGTGCAAGTTCATTGACTGTAATATATGTGCCACTCTGAGGCGGATAGTGGACAAGGTTGTGCCTGTTGGTGGAAGGGGGGAGGGAAGGAACTCTCTGTACTTTATGCTCAATTTTGCTATGAACATAAAACTGCTTTGAAAACTAAAACCTTACTTTAAGAAGAGATGGGCTTCCCTGGTGGCTCAGAGGTTAAAGCGTCTCCCTACAACTCAGGAGACCTGGGTTTGATCCCTGGGTCGGGAAGATCCCTTGGATAAGGAAATGGCAACCCACTCCAGTATTCTTGCCAGGAGAATCCCATGGAGGGAGGAGCCTGGTAGGCTACAATCCACGGGGTCACAAAGAGTCGGACACGACTGAGCGACTTCACTTTCCCTGGGAAGACTGGGCTGAGAAGACTTGCAGGTTAGATGGTTAGATCATTCTAAATGCAATGTTGAGAAATGAATGAATGGAGCAAGACTGGAGGCAGTTCAGTTCAGTCACTCAGTTGTGTGCAACTCTTTGTGATCCCATGCACTGCAGCATGCCAGGCTTCCCTGTCCATCACCAATTCCCCGAGATTAATCAAACTCATGTGTCCATCGAGTCAGTGATACCATCCAACCATCTCATCCTCTGTCAGCCCCTTCTCTTCCTGCCTTCAATCTTTCCCAGCATCAGAGTCTTTTCAAGTGAGTCAGTTCTTCGCATCAGGTCGCCAAAGTGATGGAGTTTCAGCTTCAGCGTCAGTCCTTCCAATGAATATTCAGGACTGATTTCCTTTAGGATAGACTGGTTGGATCTCCTTGCTATCCAAGGGACTCTCAAGAGTCTTCTCCAACACCACAGTTCAAAAGCATCAATTCTTCAGCATTTACCTTTTTTTTTTTTTCATTTTTATAAATTTTATTCAGCAAATAATTTTTAAGTGTTTATCATTTACCAGGCAATGATTTATGTATTACAAAAAACTGGAAACAGAACTGCCTTATGACCCAGCAATCCCACTTCTGGGCATACACACCGAGGGAATCAGAATTGAAAGAGACACATGTACCCCAATGTTCATCACCTTTCTTTATAGTCCAACTCTTACATCCATCCATACATGGAAAAACCATAGCTTTCACTAGACAGACCTTGGTTGACAAAGTAATGTCTCTGCCTTTCAATATGCTGTCTAGGTTGGTCATAACTTTTCTTCCCAGGAGCAAGAATCTTTTAATTTCATGGCTGCAGTCACCATCTGCAGTGATTTTGAAGACCCCAAAATAAAGTCTTTCACTATTTCCAATGTTTACCCATCTATTTGCCATGAACTGATGGGACTGGATGCCATGATCTTGATTTTCTGAGTGTTGAGTTTTAAGCCAACTTTTTCACTCTCCTCTTTCACTTTCATCAAAAGGCTCTTTAGTTCATCTTTGCTTTTTGCCATGAGGGTGGTGTCATCTGCATATCTGAGGTTATTGATAGTTCTCCCGGAGTCTTGATTCTAGATTATGCTTCATCCAGCCCAGTGTTTCTCATGATGTACTCTGCATATGTTAAATAAGCAGGGTGACAACATACAGTCTTGACATACTCCTTTCCCAATTTGGAACCAGCCTGTTTTTCCATGTCCAGTTCTAACTGTTGCTTCTTGACCTGCATACAGATTTCTCAGGAGGCAGGTAAGGTGGTCTAGTATTCCCATCTCTTGAAGAATTTTCCATAGTTTTTTGTGATTCACACAATCAAAGGCTTTGGCTTAGTCAATAAAGCAGAAGTAGATGTTTTTCTGGAACTCTCTTGCTTATTTGATGATCCAACAGATGTTGGCAATTTGATCTCTGGTTCCTCTGCCTTTTCTAAATCCAGCTTGTACATCTGGACGTTCTTAGTTCATGTACTGCTGAAGTCTAGCTTGAAGGATTTTGAGCATTACCTTGCTAGCATGTGAAATGAGCACAACTGTGCGGTAGTTTGAACATTCTTTGGCTTGCCCTTCCTTGAGATTGGAGTGAAAACTAACCTTTTCCAGTCCTGTGGCCATTGCTGAGTTTTCGAAATTTGCTGACATACTGAGTACTGCACTTTCACAGTATCATCTTTTAGGATTTGAAACAGCTCAGCTGGAATTCCATCAGCTCCACTAGCATTACTGGTAGTATGCTTCCTAAGGCCCACTTTACTTCACACTTCAGGATGTCTGGCTCTAGGTGAGTGACCACACCATCATGGTTATCTGGGTCATTAAGACCTTTTTAAAAATATAAACAATATTTAATGAATTTCAAATACAAAAAATACAGACATGTTACAAAACTAAGTTAAAATATAAGCCTATAAAAATGTTAACCACACTCTATCATTTTAATATCATTAACAGATAAAAGTATTTGAATTAATAATAAAAAGTAAATTAAAAAAGAAGTATTTTATTTTGGAAAGAAAAATTCTATCTCCTTTAAATAATCCTACTCTTTTTATAACTTTGAGGCCTTCTTTGAGGTCAAGGACTGTAAAAAACTGATAGTGAGTTTGGTTTAAAAGAAAGCATTTGTTTTGTCTTCATTTCTTCCTTTTAGTTTCATTCCACATAAATTAAGAACCTAATGCTGTTAATTTTAATGTTGTCATGTTTCTCTAATATTTGAGTGATCCAAGGTAGTAGTTGATTGTGCTTCCACAGAGGGGCCTATCCAGCAAGACTTGTAGACTCCAGGGCTTTGCTTTTTGCATAAAATAAATACTGGGTCTTTGAACTTGATCTCAAGATGATTCAGGCTTCAGATTTTTCAATACTTGAAATAATAGTAGTCTACTAATGTAATTACTAGTATTTCAGTATTTAGAAGTTGCTTTTTATACCAAAACACCAGAATATCAAAAACTAGCACTAGAATCACTAATGCAAATGCTGGGACATTCTGATGCACCTGGAAAAATAAATCTTTCCCTTCCATCCTAGTTATTGGTTTATTGCTATTGTTGTTCAGTCGCCAAGTCATGTCCAATTCTTTGCAATCCCATGGACTGCAGCACACCAGGCTTCCTTGTCCCTCACCATCCCCAGGAGTTTGCCCAAGTTCATGGACATTTAACTGATGATGCCATCCAACCTCATCCTCTGTCACCCTCTTCTCTTTCTGCCTTCAACCTTTCCCAGCATCAGGATCTTTTCCAATGAGCCAGCTGTTCATATCAGGTGGTCTAAATATTGGAGCTTCAGCTTCAGCATTAGTCCTTCCGAAGAGTATTCAGGGTTGATTTCTTTTAAGGTTGACTGGCTTGATCTCCTTGCTGCCCAAGGGACTCTCAAGAGTCTTCTCTAGCACCTCAGTTTGAAAGCATCAGTTCTTTGGTGCTCTGCCTTCTTTACTGTCCTGCTCTCACATCCATACAAGAATACTGAAAAGAGCATAGCCTTGACTTCATGGACTTTTGTTGGCAAAGTGATGCTTTTGCTTTTTAACTCAATGTCTACGTTTGTCATAGCTTTCCTGCCAAGAAGCAAACGTCTTCTAATTTCATGGCTGCTGTCACCACTGCAGTGATTTTAGAGCCCAAGAGGAAATCCGTGACTGCTTCCACCTTTTCCCCTTCTATTTGCCATGAAATGATGGAACCAGTTTTCATTCCAACCCCAAAGAAAGGCAATGCTAAAGAATGTTCAAACTACTGCACAGTTGCACTCATCTCACATGCTAGCAAAGTAATGCTCAAAATTCTCCAAGCCAGGCTTCAACAGTATGTGAACGGAGAACTTCCAGATGTTCAAGCTGGATTTAGAAAAGGTAGGAACTAGAGATCAAATTGTTATATCCGTTAGATCATAGAAAAAGCAAGAGAGTGCCAGAAAAACATCTACTTCTGCTTTACTGACTACACCAAAGCCTTTCACTGTGTAGATCACAACAAACTATTGGAAATGCTTCAAGAGGTTAGAGTGCCAGACCATCTTACCCACCTCCTGAGAAATCTCTATGCAGGTCAAGAAGGAACAGTTAGAACCGGACATGGAACAACAGACTGATTCCAAATCAGGAAAGGAGTATGTCAAGGCTGTATAATGTCATTTTGTTTATTTAACTTATATGCAGAGTACACCATGCGAAATGCTGGGTTGGGTGAAACACAAGCTGGAACCAAGATCACTAGGAGAAATATCAATAACCTCAGATACAAAGACGATACCACTCTTATGCAGAAAGTGGAGAAGAACTAAAGAGCCTCTTGATGAAAGTGAAAGAGGAGAGTGAAAAAGTTGGCTTAAAACTCAGCATTCAAAAAACGAAGATCATGGCATCAAGTCCCATCACTTCATGGGAAATAGATGGAGAAACAATGGAAAACAGTGACAGACTTTATTTTCTTGGGCTTCAAAATCACTGCAGATGGTGACTGCAGCCATGATATTAAAAGATGGTTGCTCCTTGGAAGAAAAGCTATGACCAACCTAGACAGCATATAGAAAATGAGACATTACTTTACTAACAAAGGCCCATCTAGTCAAAGCTATGGTTTTTCCAGTAGTCATGTGTGGATGTGAGAGTTGGACTATAAAGAAAGCTCAATACTGAAGAATCAAAGCTTTTGAACTGTGGTGTTGGAGAAGACTCTTGAGAGTCCCTTGGACAGCAAGGAGATCCAACCAGTCCATCCTAAAGGAAACCAGTCCTGAATATTCACTGGAAGGACTGATGCTGAAGCTGAAACTCCAACGTTTTGGCCACCTGATGTGAAGAACTGACTCATTTGAAAAGACTCTGATGCTGGGAGAGATTGAAGGCAGGAGGAGAACGGGCTGACAGAGGATGAGATGGTTGGATAGCATCACTGACTCAATGGACATGAGTTTGAGTAAACTTCGGGAATTGGTGATGGACAGGCAGGCTTGGCATGCTGCAGTCCATGGAGTCACAAAGAGTTGGACATGACTGAATGACTGAACTGAACTGAACTGATCCTGCCCTACTTTGGTCTCCAGAGAACCACAGAGAAACCAGACAGAGAATAGCAGCTTCTGAGATCTCTGTATCAGGGGCTACTGTAGAGGCCAGGCTGGAGTGGGATGACAAGGCCTTGATTATTGCCTGTAGACTGTATATGCTCAATGGTGGCACCATAAACTGGAGCTGACCTACTTGGTTCTTTACTCCCAGGTGAGTCAAAAATACTAATCTCCTGGTTAATAAATAATGAAAATCCTCCTAAACAGGGGTTTAGGGACTTGTAGGACCTGATATGAACCAACTACACACCAGAGTTCTTACTGCAAAGCATAGTAGCCTCATTTCAGAATGCTGCATGAGACTGTGAGCTCTCAGAGGCATGCACACTGTGCACAAATAGAGGCTGGCGTGAGGAAACCAAGGAGCCACCACGGCCCACACATTTGCATGGCCCAACCCCAGAGTCCAGAGGCAGTGAAAGACTTGGATTCTAGACTCATCATGGGATGACCAAGCTTGAGTGAGTCTTTACTGGCCGCTGGTCCTGCCCCTGCAAAATGATACTCTGTGTGTTGTTTCAGAACATCCCAACCTGGGATCGGCTGGAAGGCATGGCTGTCTTCAGGGAGAAGCACCACTCCCCACCCCCAATGCTGATTTGTTGGCAAGTGACCTCCATTTAACCCTGAAGCAAGGGAGATGCACAGCTTACAGGGCAGGATCCAGAAGGAAGATGTGCAGCACCTCTGCCCTCATCAATTCACCTCTGCCCTCATCATTTCACCTCTCTGGGTTCCAGATTCCTCACAAGGACAATGATGGATAGGAAATAACAGGCATGGTGCCTGGTACTAGGGTGCTGACTATGCCACCTACTGCTCCCTTCATTACTCCTCACCCAGGTGAGCTCATTACTGGGGTCAGATTTGCTTTGGAGCATACCTGTCTCTCCCTAATAGAACAATAAACTAAGGATCAAACAGACCCCTCTGGGCCCTTATAGCACTGGCACCCAAGTCTGACCTCTGCATCTCGGTTATTAGGCGCTCACCAGAGATGACAAGAGGGTGTAAGAACCACCCTGCAACGACCGTTTCTTCCTCAGTACAACAGAGATAATAAGGAAACCCTGGTTGTGGTTGAATAGACTCAGCTCTCTGCCAGTTACTCACTGTTTGCCTCAGCCTCCTCAACTACAATGAACCTGTTGTGAGGATTAAAAAATAATAATAATAATATACCCGATGTTCCATAAACATGAGTTGTTATTCAAGCACAGTGTTAAGAACCAGGTGAAATCACTGCTGTGAAAAACCTTTTGTAAACTGTAGGTTGGCAGGCAAATCTTTGATGGTGCATTAAATAGCTTTCAGAAGCCCTGAGAAGGGAACAATTAACTCAGATGGATAACATGGAGGGTTAAGAAATGGACAGGTAACACTGGAGTTGAAGGCTGAAGGATCAATAGGCATTGGAGGCAAAGAAGAGGAAGGCTGAAGTGAACAGCATGAGCAAAAGTGAGCAAGATGACGACACTTAGAAATAAAGTGGGGCTGATATGCACATCAGCAGCCCCCATCCTGTACCAAGGAAGGGCAAGACACAGCCACGCTGCCACTCTTTTTTTTGGCTGCATCGGGTCTCGGTTGGGGCACGCAGGATCTTCATTGTGTCATGCAGGATCTTTCATTGCTCCACACAGACTGTCCTGTTGTGGCACACAGGTTCTGGAGTGGGCAGGCTTAAGTAGTTTCGGTGTGAGGGCTTAGCTGCTCTGCAGCATGTGGGATCTTGGTTCCCTGACCAGAAATTGAATCCATGTCCCCTGCATTGCAAGGCAGATTCTTAACCACAGGACCATCATGGAAGTCCCCATGTGGTCACTCTAACTGATCTGAGCTTCCTAAGTCTATGCCTGGCCAGGTTCAGGAGTCACTAAGCCATGGGCATGGACACAGACCAGTAACATTGTCGACCCGCTGCTAAATACAAATGTGCCCCATAGTTTTGCTCATTTCCTGGGAGAGTAACACAGAAGAGCCCAAATCTTAGGAATCAGCACCAACCACATAAGCAGTTATCCGCCTACTCAGGACAGTAACCACCTTGCTGAACTTCTTTCCCTCATCTGTTAAATGAGGAGAATTAAAAAACCCAGACAAACCTTTTAGCCAACCCAAGATCCCCTGGAGAAGGGAATGGCTACCCACTCCAGGATTCTGGCCTGGAGAATTCCAGGGGAATTCTATATAGTCCATGGGGTCACAAAGAGTCAGACAGGATGGAGTGACTCAAAAAAAAAAAAAAAAAAATATATATATATATATATATATAGCATTCCAGAGTCTGGTTAGCTAACAACACAAAAATCTAGTCAACTCACCGTAATGCAGAATCTGTGAGACCCTTCAACTTGTTTTCCTACAACTAGACGGTCCCATCTCAGGGTGATGGGAGACAGTAACACCCGAAATGTGTTGCTTACGTCCAGTCTACTCTGTGGCTTCCCTGGTGGCTCAGATGGTAAAGAATCTACCTGCAATGTGGGAGACCTGGGTTCTATCCCTGGGTCAAGAAGACACCCTGAAGGAGGGCATGAACCCATTCCAGTATTCTTGCCTGGAGAATCCCATGGACAGAAGAGCCTGGCGGGCTACAGTCCATAGGGTTGCACAGAGTCGGACACTACTGAAGTGACTTACTACACACACAATCTACTCCATAATATCATTTTAACTGCTGTCACTGCAGAAAACCCTGTTTCACAAAGACAAGATGGAAATGCAAGCAGGCTTTTCAGTGCTTTTGTGGCTATCTCAGGATATTGTGCCTTGACTTTAATCCAGAAAGTATGGAGATGTGAAGTTATCTCAAACATACTTTATGGCCACCATTATTTTCGATCTCAACCAGTTGATCCTCTTTTAGCATGGACAAAGTCAATTAACCTGGCTTATTCACAAATGGGCCACAGATCCATTCCTTCCCAGTTTGAGGGTGTTTTGTGGTTTTGAAGTCATGCTTAAACTCTCTTGAAAGCTAAGATAGGTGACCATGCACCAGCTGGGAGAAAGACGGCCCTAGCTCAGTCTCTTTCAAAATCTCTCCTAATGTTTTAAACATGTCAAAAACCCCAATATTCATTCACTGCCCCTATAAGTTCAGTTTGGCTTTGAATGCAGCCATTGTATTTGCTGACTTGAACACAATTGTTGTTCTCCTCTGAAGTGACAGATACAGTGTGTTAAGAAGGTTGAATATGTCACACAAGTAAGCAGGTTTTGCAACCCATTCTGTGTCACTAAAATGTGCTGCCAGTGGTGACTATTTTTCTGAAAGAAATCTCTGGAGTGGCTCTTGTGGTTTTTTTTTTAATTGGAGGCTAATTACTTTACAATATCTGGCCATAGAACAATAGTACAGATGAACCTATTTGCAGGGCAGGAATAGAGACACAGATACAGAAAAGAGACATGTGGACAGAGGGGCAAAGGAGAGGGTGGGACTAGCATACATACAGCACCACGTGTAAACAGAGAGCCACTGGGAAGATGCACGGGGAGCTCAGCTCAATGTTCAGCGATGACCTAGAGCGGTGGGGGTGCAGTGGGAGGGAGGCTCCCAAGGGAGGGGATACATGTATACTCACAGTTGATTCATGTTGTGGTACAGCAGAAACAAACACAACGTTGTAAGGTAATTATCATCCAACTTTAAAAAAAAAACTCTGGCCAGTGATCTACCTTTAGAAAGCCATCTCACTTTCGTGTATAAGAAAAGATGTGTGTGCTCTGCGTCAATCTCCTCATAGAGCTGCATGAGCAGACGTGAGTTAAAGGCACGTATTTCAATGTAGTTTATAATTTTCATCACATTCTGCAAAATGTTAAGTTCAAGTGACATTTTTCGCCTAGCCAGCATTTCTCTATGGATGACCCAGTGCATGGCCTCACACTCAGAATCAACCTCTTTGACCCGGGTAGTGAAACCAGAAAGCTGTCCAGTCTCGGCAGACACTCCATCCATGCATACACTAACATAAAATGACCAAGTCAGTTTTCCTTATATATAATCCAAGACTTGAGTAGCTCTGCAGCTGCAGTGTTGGTTGGCAACAAGAATACACATATCTTCTGCATATCCTCCTGAAAAAATATAGCACAAAAACCAGAATCGTTGCCTTGTTGTCAGCACTGGTAGACTCGTCAACTGGACTGCATACCATGGTGACTCACTAATCCTAACAATTGAGCCTCAATGTCTTCTGTTATTTCATCAAGTCGTCTAGTTACAGTGCTAGCCCAAAGAGGAACACATGCCACCTTAAGAACTGCAGTCTCTCATAAAAGTTCACAACAAATGTCCATAGCAGCAGGCAGGATCAACTCTTCACCGATAGTAAAGAGCTTCTTAGTTTTACCAATGCAGTTAGCCACTAAAAATGATGCTCTCAGGGCAGACACATTTGATGAAGTGGTGGCCTTCAATAATTGCTTCAGTTCTTCATGTTCACATTTTTTTTCTTTTGAAAAACTCCAAAGTTTTGTGTTTTAATGCAGGGTGCTTGGTCTTTATGTGGTGAAGCAGTTTTAATGTTTCATGGCTTCACTGGATAGCCCACCAACAAAGTGGGCTTGGAGAAAGTGAATCACCTCTGCAATGAACCCATCATTTAAGTAGGACTCTTGGTATTTTCTTTTAAATGCAGCTTCCTTTTTGTTAACAATCTTAAGAGTCTTCTGCTGTCTCATCATTGAGTTTTTCCCTGTTTTCAAAGAAGCTCTCCAGCAAGGTTTGTTATTCATTTTGACTAGGGTTAAGCATGTGGACTTAAAACTGTGACTGAGACAAGTAAGCAGTGCAGGAAAGAGCACGGATGGAAGCGGTGAATAAAATAATGGGCAGGGCTACACGTGGACTAAAATAAGCGTTGGATTCTGACTGAAAGCCTGCCACTAGATGCAGCTTGTCACTTGCCACTCACTGATAGGATTTTGATATGAGTCTGCAAGCAATTGATTTTGGTCTCTGTGCAGTCAAACTAACAATAATCTGTATTTGCAGCCACTTACAAGGGCTAACCTCATCAGACCACTTCAGATCATTAGGCATTCAGTTCAGTTCAGTTCAGTCGCTCAGTCGTGTCCGACTCTTTGCGACCCCATGAATCGCAGCATGCCTAAAGAGCCTGCAGTCAAGGTCCCTTGTGTGCACAGTTCACAGTAGGGTTTGCGTTCCTATGAGAATCTAATGTTCCTGCTGATTTGACAGGAGGAGCAGCTCAGGCAGTAATGTGAGCGATGCAGAGCAGCTGTAAATAAAGATGATGCTTTGCTCACTGGCTGCTCATCTCCTGTTGTGCGGCTCAGTTCCTAACAGGCCATGGCCTGGGGGGTTGGTGAACCCGACCTTACCGTAATAAACAAATGCCAATATAACTGGCTCCTGTTTATCTATTCAACTTCATCCTGGGCCTTTAGTTCCAGGTCATTGTATTCCGTTCACATTGGCCCTCTTGCAATTTCTAGAACAAGCCAGGCATCTTTCCTTTCCTGAATGAGGCATGGTTCATTCCTCAAACTGTAGATCTCAGCTTAAATATTACCTCCTCAGAGATGTCTCCCTCAACCACTGTATCAAAAGAGGCCCCTTACTATGACCCTCCATCACAGCACCCTGACTATCCCTCATATGGCATATCAGTCTGTAACAATAATTCTTTGACTGACTGTCTCTCCCACTAGGCTGTAAGCACTATTAGGGGAGGAGCTCACTGCTATCTCCAGTGCCTAGCATTACCCTCAATATGGTACCCTACAGACAGTAGGCACTCAAGATATATGTTCAGTGAATCAACAGATGAGAAAAGACTCACATCATATCATACATCACAGAGACAAAAGGCAGGGAGAATAAGGGAACTCACACTTCAGTACAGGAACTAAGAATGACTAGGATGTACACCTAACACTGCTGCTGCTGCTAAGTCGCTTCAGTCGTGTCCGACTCTGTGCGACCCCACAGATGGCAGCCCGCCAGGCTCCCATCCCTGGGATTCCCCAGGCAAGAACACTGGAGTGGGTTGCCATTTCCTTCTCCAATGCATGAAAGTGAAAAGGGGAAAGTGAAGTCGCTCAGTCCTGTTCCAACTCTTCGTGACCCCATGGACTGCAGCCTACCAGGCTCTTCCGTCCATGGGATTCTAACACTAATTTAGATATTTTACATATGTTCTCTTTCTAGAGTCTCAATAATCATAGGAGGTCAATATTAATATCTCCACTTTCTAGATGAGGTAACTGAAGCTCAATCCTCTCAAGTAGCAAAACACGTAACAGCATCAGTTTTACCCCAGATTTGTCAACTTCTTTCTTCCAAACCATGATGCTTCCCTAGAAATTAAACTGCTGCTGTATTTTTATCATGAAGTACTTCTCTATTATACATATAAATCGTATTTACACACGAATCTATCCCTACCCCCAAGAACCTGTTGTTGTTGTTTTTATTTGTTTGTTTTTCCAGGTTTCTCCTAAAGGCTATAACAAATATCTCCTGATACCTGGAATAAGTAAAGGCAGAATGCAGCAGCAAATTCAAACTACAAATCAGTCACACATTTTGTTGGAATGATTTTCTTGAAGTCTTTATTTCTTCAGAGAGTAAAAAGCCACCATGATTAGGAAGTAAGTCTGTGTTCTGAATTCATTTTGGGGGACCTGAGGTCAACTTATACTGACTTAATTTACCACCTTTCCCTAGCCCCAAACACTGTTCTGCTGGTTGTAGAACATGCAAAGTTAAATGGTCTAGGGGGCTCGGATCCACAGTCCTGATTTCATTATTAGAGACTCCCAGCATTTAAACAAACAAATTAAAGCACCTGGCTTTTTACCTCCAACCACCTTTGGGTGAAGTAACCATCTTAACAGAAGAAAGGTGGGGTCTGGATGTCTCCCAAAGGTTCTACTAAGAGACTCACAAGATTATCAGAGCAGAAGGAGCCTTAGAGACCCTTTTAACAGGTTAGAATATGGGCTCAGATAGGCAGTTACTTATTTGCCTAAAAAAACAAGACTCCTAATTTCTAGTCAAGTGCTCTTTCCACCACAACACAGCACCTCCCTAATCAAGAACTAGTGACTGATTATGCCAAAGTACCAGTAGATAGCAGTCTAGGTAACACAGATTGTAAATCTCAAATTTTTCTCTTACTCTCTGTCATCTGGAAAACTTTGAACAAAAATAATATACACAATAAAAACAAAGGCAATGAGGAAGAACTATTTTAATTTTGATATTGAATATTCTTCCAAAAACATTATTTTACCCCACATTTTACTGAGTAATTAGAAATAACATTAGCATCAGAAAAACTAGGAAGATAAATGTGGTTAAATTAACATATGGAAAAAGGAAAATTATAATTAAGAATGCTACAAATTTAAATTAGTACAAGATTATAATTTGAAAACTGTGCATCTCAAAGCAAACTCCATTCACTGAATTACTTTCAAAACAGCATTTTGTGACTCTTATACACTAATTTTTTTCAAGAACAAATCTCATTTTAAAATATTTTTATTTTAAAAAATAGGCCTGGGTTCAGTGATAGATTTTTACTCCCAAGCTTTGATCACATTTCTTTGATTTGGGAAGAAAATGCCACTTTGATGGCAAGAAATTCAAAATTTTAAAGTTTATTTTTTTAAAAACAAAAATCCCAGTACAGAATTTTAAAAATTATCACTGAGAAATATATTAAGGTAATTAAATGCACAACATTAATTACTGGTCAGCTAATAATGATATTCTGTTTCTTCATTCTCCCAAGGAAAACTTGAAATTTCGGCAGAATAATCTTCAAATATACATTATTAGCAAAATGAGAGCTTCTGTTTACATACTTTTTGTATTTTGCTATTTCTAACTTTATTCTAAAACTCAATTTTACCCCAAACCATGATTACCATATTAACTTTGTAATGCACAGTTGTTTGCAACTCAGCAAAGCAGTAGTAAACCATCAGGTTCTATTCACCCAGCACTTAGAAAAAACAGAATTGATCACACCCATTTAAAAACAAATCTCATGCTATTTCCCAATGTATAGTTTCAATCTAAGTTCTGACAATGAAATATATGGATATATATCTATATATCTCATCTTGATTTTCAAAGGAGGCAAAGGGAGTTCACAGCTTAGCTTTGCCAGGCTGAAGCTGGAGATTTTGTAACTTCATAGCCAGACCCATGTTGCCATTGATTTTCAATTTGCCTTGAAAGAAGGCCTGTGAGGAAAAAAAAAAGAACATTTATTATTTGCTTTTTTTGTTTTGAGATCGCTGATATTTCTAGATTATCCATAGGGTCGCAAAGAATTGGACATGACTGAAACGCCTTAGCACACATGCACTCAACCATCCAGCCCCAAGATGATTTATTTATCCAGGTCTCAAACTTTCTTCAGAATATGAAACTTGGCTTTCTGTAATAGATTTAGCACCTGATTCGTCACAAGGATGAATTTGTAAAAGTCATGCTTTACACAGAGCAGTCAAAAGGGACATTTTTCCAAAGTCTGTTCTCTTAGAAACTGAGTCTGCCATTACCTGTTTTCCTCAAAGAAGGTACATTTTCCACATCTTAGGCAGAGTGGGTTCATACTAGACTGATTTTATTTAAAAACATTACACATTCAGCGGGTCTGCCAGCAGGGAGGAAAAGCACATGTGTAACACACTCAGAAACTTGGGATTCGATTACAGATGCATCTATGCAATGAAATATCAGCATTTTTCTCCCTTTTTTGTGTTCCCTACAGAAGGAGGCAGAGCAGCTTGCTGAGACTGAGGTGCCTGTGTGAATCTTTGGCTCAATAAGGAGACTCAAAACAGTCCCAAGTGCAGAGACACAACTTGTTGCATTTAACAACTGCCTGGGAGGATTTTCCTGGTAGTCCAGTGGTTAAAAACCTGTCTTCCAGTGCAGGGGACGTGAGTTTGAACTCTGGTCCAGGTAGATTCCACACGCTGCAGGGCACATTTAAGGCTGTGCACCACAACTACTGAAGCCTGTGCACTCTAGAGAAGAAATGACCATCAGCACATTAATGCAAAGGTCTCCCACATTTATCTTTAATTCCTCTGGGCGCTAACAGGTGTTCAGGGAAAGCAAGCTGACACTCTCCAAACGGGTGGTAAACAGATAAACTGAGAGAACAAAGGCAGCTGAGTGTGAAGCCTGGCCACGCTACCAAGGAAGTGTATGGAGTGCACGGTGGCTGAGCTGCAGTGGGTGGGAAGGGGGACGTGCCAGCTCTGAAGAATCTCATGGACAGAGGAGCCCAGCAGGCTACAGTCCACAGGGTCACAGAGGCTCGGACACGACTGACGCAACTTAGCACGCGTGCACACCAGGCAGCATGTTAAGTTCTAAAGACACAAGGATGAACAAGATGTGTTTTGTTTCCTTGAGACAAACACAATCTAAATCTAATGGGGAAGAGACAGGCACATTATGACTACCATAATGAAACAAGTGCTAGGCTAGTAGCCCAGCAAGTGGCCCCAAAGAGGGACTGACTATAGCTCCCCAACAATGTGGTAGGAGGTCTTCAAACATATCATCTAAATTCCTTTTGTTTGTTATATTAATATTTATTTATTTGGCTGTGTCGGGTCTCACTTGCAGCATAAGGGACCCTGAGTTGCAGAATGTGAACTCTTAGTTGTAGCAGGTGGCATCTAGCTCCCCATCCAGGGATCGAACACAAGCCCCATGAATTGGGAGTGCAGAGTCTTAACCACTGGACCACCAGGGAAGTCCCTAAATTCATTTTGAAAGACAAGGAGTTTGTCAAGGAAGTCACAGTTCAGACAAAAAAAAAAAGCACCGGCAAAGATACGGAAGTAGAAGGTCTTGCCTCTGTGACCACCGGCCCCCCCTTCTATCTGAATGACTCCTATTCTCCACCTGTACACTGCTGACTCCTGATCACCCCCAGGACAAAGCCAAGTGTTGTTTCCTCTGTGAAGCCTTCTCTGACAGCCCAGGAAGACGTGGCTTCTCTTCTTCCACCCTTCTCAACCACAAGCCAGACAGGGCACCATGGCTACTTGGTGCACTTACTCTTCTACAAACCTGTCTTGTACCAAACTGTGGATGCCCTGAACAAGTGAGCTATTTCTTATTCATCTGAACATTTCTAGCACACAAGGCAGTGGCTGGCACACGGTTATATCCACAACTGTTTGTCATTCATTAAGTGGACATTTGGGGAACACTGAGTTTTGTGGGTTTGACCGCTTTAGATTTTATGGGATGAGGCTGAGACAGGTGATGAAATCAAATAGGCTAAAACCCACCTATGTGTGTGTTTGTGCTTAGTCGCTCAGTCATGTCCAACTCTTTGCAACCCCATGAACTGTAGCCGGCCAGGCTCCTTTGTCCATGGGGATTCTCTAGGCAAGAATATTGGAGTGCCCTCCCCCAGGGCATCTTCCCAGCCCAGGGATCAAACCCAGGTCTCCTGTATTGCAGGCAGATTCTTTACTAACTGAGCCATCAGGAAAAAACCAAAACACACCTAATACAAGAATATAAGCACCATTATACGTACCGTCTGAGGATTCATTTTACCAGTCATCAAAGCCAATAAGTCCGAGTCGGCCATTGTAATTGTGCAGTCGGCCTTCTTATCTAAAACAGACATGCAGAAAGAAGGAGAAAAGGGGAGTGTTCAGTTTCATGTGTACATTTTAGTCAAAAGTCATTGACTGCAACAGAATCATACTCAGTGTTAGTGTGGGCACATGGGCACTCCCATACACTCTACAACAGCCTGGTAAAATGTGGCATAAATCACAAGCAATCTTGATATTCGACAAGAGGGAATACATTAAATAATCATGGTATATTCATACAGTGGGGTACAATGCAGCCATTAGATGATGAGGATCTACATTTCACTGACCTGAAAAGATATTCATATTATACTGTTCATGATACTGTTACACAAGCCAGTTACAAAACGAACTGTAAGCATGAACCCATGTTTTGCTTAAAAACAGATATTCAATTATATATGTATAGGAAAAACATCTGTAAACTTGAAGACCAATATAATAATAATAGCTACTGGGGCACACAGACTCTAAGGTGACCCCTGCGATCGTTGCCTTCTGGTTTTCATTCATGCCTTCGTATAATCCCCTACCCTCGAGTATGGTCAGGACCTGTGACTTGCTTCTAGCCTGCAGAAAGTGAGAAAGGTGACGGTCTGTCATTCTTGTGTTGTATTACATTATATAAGACTCTCTCTTGCTGGCCAAGTTTGCCTCACTCTCCTGCTGGCCTTGAATAAGCTAGCTCCTATACTGTGAACTACATACGGCACAGGCAAAGAGCTACATGGCAGGGGACTGGCCTTTAGAAGCTGCGGGTAGACTCTGGACTATAACCAGTAAAAAAAAAAAACAAACCCTAAAGCTATCATTCTTACAGTTGCAAGGAAGTAACTTCTGCAGCAACATGATTGAGCTTGGATATAAACCCCTTCTCCAGCCAAGTCTCCAGATGACAACCCAGCCCTGGACAACACCCTGACTGCAGCCTGTAAGACCTTATGCAGAAGACCCAGCTAAGCTGTCCTCAGCCAACATACCCATGGAAGCTGTGAGGTAATAAATGAGTGTTTTGTTTTAAACCACTAAGTTTGTGGTCATTTGTCGTGCGGTAACAGAAGATGCATACCTAGCGCTATCCGAACTTAACAAAATTTTTCTGCAAAAGATCAGACATTACATACTCTAGGCTTTGTGAGCCATTAGCTCTCTACTGCAGTGACTCAACCCTGCACCTACAGCACAAGAGCAGCCACAGATAATACATAAACAAATGCAGGCAGCTGTATTCCAACAAAACTGTTTTCAAAACAGTAGCAGACCAAGAGGGAGAAGATATTTGTAACTCATATATCGAACAAAGAACTTGTAGCCAGAAAATATAAAAAAACTCCTATCACTCAATTAGAAAAGGGTGGATAGACCAATACAAAAATGGGCAAACAGGCACATACAAAAGATCTCCCAATGGCCAGAGACGCACATGAAACACTGCTCGGTTCCACTGGTCATCAGGAAAATGCAAACTGAAAGTATAGATGAGACACTGCAACATACCTACTACAATGAAGAGCTTCAAAAACACCCAGTGCTGGTACGGATGAACAGCTAAAGGTCAATATAATGCTAGAGGGACTGTAAGATGTTACAGTCACTTTAGAAAACAGCCTGGAAGTTTCTTAGAAAGCTACAAACACATATGCCATATGACCTAGTAATCCCACTCTTAAGTGTTCAGTGTTTACTCAAGAGAAATGAAAACATAAATCCACACAAAGACCTGTATGTGGATGTTCACAGAGGCTTTATTCAAACTGCCAAAATCTGGAAAAAAGACAAATATACATCAGCCAGTGAGTGGATAAACTACTCAGCAACAAACAGGAACACACTACGGACAGTCCGTGAAAGATGTGGGCTCAAAGGCTGCAGGCTATTATGATTCCATGTGCAGTTTATGACATGCTGGAAAAAGTGAAACCACAGGGACAGAAATCAGATCAGTGGTTTCCAGGACCCGAGCATGAGAGAAGGGGATTGACTACCAAAGGAGACGAGGACATTTTTTGGAAATATTCTGTATCTTGATTTTTGGTAGTGGCTACACAACTGTAGGCATTTGTCTAAATTCATAGAATTGTAATCTAAAAATGGTAGATTTTATTGTACATAAATTATACCTTAAAGAATTTGACTTAAAAAAAAAAGACTAAACTAAATTACCAAAGTACTGTCAAAAATGTGGAACAAATAAAACTCTCATATAATATTGAAGAGTAATACAGAAGAGAATTAAAACAGTATGTCCACAAGGAAACTTGGCTATATGGTAGCTCATGAGTTAATATTTCTATTCCTGGTTATATGCCAAATGGAGATAAGTACATATGTCCACTAAAAGACACACATGAGAATGTCTGTAATGGCTGTATTCATTAACACCCCAAAATGGAAACATGTAAAGATATATCAACCATGAACTGAATAAATAAATTCTGATGGAGTCACACAGTAAAAATGAACTGACGCTACATGCAATAATATAATGGATCTTACAATGATGAAAGAAGCCACACCTCAAACAGTAAATATTGTATGGCTCCATCTGTATGAATTTCCAAAATAAATAAAATTCAACTTACGGTGATAGAACTTGGAATAGTGGTTCCTTTGGGGAATGATTAGAGATGGGAGGTGATATGTGGGAGGTTTCTAGAGTGCTGGCAACTTTCTACCTCTTGAGCTGGGAGATGTATTCATTTGTTAACATTTATTTGCCTATACACTCAGATTTATGCCTTTCTTTATGGGCTAGACCTCAAAAAAATTTTACACAAAACAAAAAATGAGGTGGCGGGATGAATTTGCCCCACAGGCCATCATTTGTCAACTCTTGATATAGATGGTAAGATTATAGGAAAGTAATTTTTTCATTTTATTTCTCTATCTTTTCCAAATTTTTTACACTTGATTATGTATTACTTATATAAAAACAAAGTTTTTAAAATAATAATTTTAATACTATAATCAAAATATAATGGCAAAAATGCCATATCACAAAGACTCTAAATTCTTCTTGCAAAAGCAGCCATGTCTACTCTGGACAAATGAGAAGTTTCAAGTGTAAAAGGAAAAATTCACCAAGAAATTAAAATTTTCAGCAGTCAGTGTTTTAGGTAATCAGTATAATAACAGTACTCTAATAGCACTACAACTGATAACTAATAATATCAAATTATGGCCCAACAGTTAGCTAATCTTTGCCTTAATTAAAAAAAAAAAAAAAACATAGCAGTTGCTATGGTCTGAATGTCTGTATCCTCCCAAAACTCGTATGTTGAAATCCTAATGCTTGATGCTATAGTATTAATATGGAGGGCCTCCAAGGGTCATGATGGTAGAGCCCTTATGAATGGATTTATGCCTTATCAAGAGGCTTCAGAGAGACCCTGAGCCCTTCCATGATGTGAGCCCACAGTAAGAAAGCACTGGCTATGAACCAGGAAGAAGGGCCTCACTAAATGTGACCATAGCAATGTCCTGATCTTGGACTTCCAGTCACCAGAACTATGACAGAAATTCCTGTTGTTTATGAGCCGCCCAGGCTGTGGTATGTTCAATACAGCAACTCAAACGGACTAGGATGGGAATAAACTATTAAAGCATATGATGCCCATATTATTAACTAAAACAATGTTGGAAATTAAAATTTTTTGTATGTCTTAGAATGCAGGGGTAACACTTAAAAGGACTGTGATTTAACAGCCATTTCATCTTTGGCTGTAACAAAATTTTCTCATTACATGAGAAAAAGTCTAAAGTCTTAAAAATTAAGGTATTTATGGGGGAGAGGGGTGGGATGGATTGAGAGATTGGGATTAACATATACACATTACTATGTATAAAATAGATAACTAATGAGAATCTACTGTAGCACAGAGACCTCTACTCTGTGCCCTGTGGTGACCTAAATGTCTGGAAATTCAAAAAAGAAGGGATGTATGTATACATTATAGGGCTTCCCTGGTGGCTCAGATGGTAAAGAATCTGCCTGCAATGTGGGACACCCGAGTTCAATTCCTGGGTTGGGAAGATCCCCTGGAGAAGGGAATGGCAATCCACTCCAGTATTCCTGCCTGGAGAATTCCATGGACAGAAGAGTCTGATAGACTATATAGTCCATGGGGTCACAGAGTCAGATACAACTGAGCAACTAACACTAACATGTTTACATAAGGCTGATTCACTTTGCTACATAGCAGCAACTGATATGGTAGTATAAAATGAGCACACTCCAATAATAAAAAATAACAACAATAGCCTTAATATCAGGTAGAGTAATTCTCCCCACTTTATTTTTTGTAATGATTTTTAAGCTAATGGCACCCCACTCCAGTACTCTTGTCTGGAAAATCCCATGGACGGAGGAGCCTGGTAGGCTGCAGTCCATGGGGTCGCTAAGAGTCAGACACGACTGAGCGACTTCACTTTCACTTTTCACTTTCATGCACTGGAGAAGGAAATGGCAACCCACTCCAGTGTTCTTGCCTGGAGAATCCCAGGGACGGTGGAGCCTGGTGGGCTGCCGTCTATGGAGTTGCACAGAGTCGGACACGACTGAAGTGACTTAGCAGCAGCAGCATGACTAAGAAAAGTCTTGCTGGAATTTTGGTAGAAATTGTATTTAGTACATAGATGAATTTGAGAAGTGACACCTTTATTCAACTGAGTCTTCCAATCTAAGAATATGCTATTTCCCTCCATTCAGTTAGGTTTTCTTTGATTTCCTTTGTTAATGTTTTATAATTATCAGCATATAGATTCTGTACATGTTTTTTAAGTGTAAATCTAAGTATTTAATTTTTTGTAGAAAACTAATAATATTAATACTATTGTGTTTTAAAAAACATTAAGGTATTTACAATTTAGAAAATCCAATTCTCTTGTAGATAGATAACATCAAAGAGCAGGGAGAAAAAAAAGTTAGCAAACTGAGATAGCTGGACTTGATTTATAGCTGGATTAGATCCTAATATTCCAAGAAAGGACTCCTAGTGACTTTAGGAAATAAAGTGCTGCTGCTGCTGTTACTATACCAGCACTTACTGAGCTCTCTCTAGGCTGAGAGCTTCACATACCTGGACTTTATTTGATCTTAATAACCCTATGAGTATTGACAGAACTCTTCCTCCTTCACAGTCCAGGTACCATCAATTGCACCCCAAACACTCCTGGTGACCTGGTGACTCCACCTAACACTTTTCTCACTGCCAACACTCAAGCTATCCTTTTTGCTTACTTAGATGGTGGTATCATCCATTCTCCTAATTGCGCTCTCTGCCTCTGATTTCTTCCTTTCTAATTCATCAAGTCTAATACAGCAGCTTCATCCTCTAAAACACAGCTCTGACTTTCATTTTTTTCAAAAAAGCTAGTGTTCCTAGATCACCTCTCTCAATTGCACCAGGTTCTCTCCAAAGAGAGAAACATAACATACAATATAGCTACCATTTACTGAATGCTTACTAAGCATCACTCATTCGTTCTGCTGTTCATTTTTATTATCTATTTTATTGAAGGCCTACCAGGTATCAGATATTGTTCTAGGCACTGTGAATGCAGCAGTGAACCTAAGAGGCAAAAGCTCTGCCTTCACGTAGCTTACAACTCAAGGGGGGGATGGACAATAAGCAAATAAATAAGATACAGTATATCAGATGGAGGAAAGTGCTATAAATAAAAGTAAGGCAGAAAAGGACAATAGGGAATGATAATGAGGTATGATTTAGAAGTGTGGCTGGGGAAACGCTCACTGAGAAGGTGACATTTGGGCAAAAATCCAAAGCAAATGCAAGGACCAGTCATGAGGATATCTGAAGGATGATGATCCCAGGCAGTAGAAAGTTCCTGAACTGGGAATACCTTACACTCAAGCCACAGCAAGGAAGCCACTGTGACTGGAGCAAAGTGAGGAAGATGTAGTAAGAAAGAGACTAGGGCCAATTACATGGTATGTACAGCATAGACTGGAACAACACTGTAAGTCAATGATACTTCAATTAAAAAAAGAAGGGCCAAGCATGACTTCAAGGATTTTAGACGGAGGAACTGGTTAAACAAAGGGGAAATTTATCAAAATGGAATATCAGTGGATACTTAGTAAGTATCCAAGTAAATCTGTTAGTTAAGCAGCTGGATATACACCTTGGAGTTCAATGCCTGAGTTCACACCAAGAGATCTGGGAGCCATCAGTGTAGAGACGGTTTGAAAAGCATGAGATCAGATGAGAGCCCCAGGCAGTGAATGTAGATAGAACTGAGCCTTAGAGCATACCAACATTTATACACTGAGAGATAAGGAAAAAACAGGGAGAGGCCAAGAGGGAACACCCAGTAGGTAGGAAGAAAGCCTAGAAGAGTAATATTATAAGAACTGGGAACTAACCACTGAAGTTAGCAATACGGTGGTAACTTGTGACCTTGACAAGAACAGTTTTGGAATAATGATGAGCTGACAAAGACTGACTGAAGTAGGTTCAAGAAACACCGAGATGACAGGAAGTGGAGATAGTGAGTATAGACAGGTCTTTTGAGGACATGTAGCCATACACTGACCCATGTGCTTCACAGGTTAATTAGCAGACAATTCTCTTAATCCCCACACAAATCCTATGAAATAGGAACCATTTATTATTTCCATTTACAAATTAAAAAAAAAAAAAGCTCGGAGTGAAGTAATTTAAGGCCAGAATCTGTGAGTGGCAGGACCAGGACTCTAAACCCAAGCTTGTCTAATGCCAAAGCCTAATGCTAGCAACAGTGATGGAGCCTCTCAATCTTTGGGAGAAAACCTAGGACCTATTCCTAGTCCCAAAGATTCCCCAGTCCTTGACAAGGTTCTCTAACTCTAAAGCCAGCCCTTTGGGGGACACCAAAGCAGGCCCCCATTTTCCTTTGTGAACTTGTCAGTGCTTAATCAATGAAGTCATCACTGCACTGACCTGAGTTAGGGAGCACTGATCCTTTGCCATTCTTCACGTCCACCACCCAGGTGGCTTCTTTACCCCCAGGGCCATCCTTCACCTTAAAGGCAAAAATACCACCGATTTTCTTCACAAACTGCTCTCCTTCCTGGAAAGAAAAATAACACAGAGTTATATTAAGTTCATTCCTCTGGTTTTGCCCCCAAATTAAATGTTTAAGCAGATATATGACATGAGCTGCTGGGCAGCAGGCAGTCCCCAGGCTCCCTTAGGATCTTTTACCCAGAAAATCCAAAAGGTAACCAGGCAGCAACTCCCTCATCTGCCAGATCTTCTGATGAAAATGTCTTTCTGGGATACAACCGGTAGAAGGGTGGGGGAATTGGGGAGTGAGTGGCACAGCAGCACTTTCTATTGAAATAGGCTTCATTTGTCTCAATAATTTCTGGAAGATTCACTCTGGCCTCTCAAAACATAGGAACCCTATCCCCTCTTTTTTTCTAGCAGGTAAATTCCTTCACATATATGTTTGGTGTTCCACAATCAGAATTTAAAGATAAGTGGTTCAACTCATTTTCTGGATTACTATAAAGAATTATATAATATCCCATCCACCACCTACTTTTGGATCTTGGGGAATGAGGCTGAAAAAATAACCTCAGATCCATATCTCTGTAGGGTGGTTTCCTTTCTCCTCCCCTCTTCCCTTCATTCCCACTCTGTTTCCCCTTTTCTTACTGAAATACTGACTGACTGAAACCGTGACTGTCCCCAAACTTTGTTTCAGGCTTTACAGAGTTAGAAGGGTAAATGATAACACACTATGATCTCTATGATGAAGCAGAGCACAGAGGACGCCCTAAGTTGGCTGTCAGGGTGAATAACTCACACATCTCCCCCTGAAAAAGCACATAGACACAATAACTTCATTGCAATTAAATATATCATACTGCAGAAAAATAGAAAATACTGATAAAGAAAAAGAAAATAGAAATCATTCACAATTTCATCACCACTCAAGAAAATAACATGTTGATATAAATCCCCTCTATCTTTTTTTCTCTGCATATATACTTTTTAAATGGGATCACAGTGTATACTATAGTGTTTTGTAATCCACCTTTCAGTTTAATATATCTATCCTTACTACTGTGTCATTAAGAATTCTTCTACATAATTTTAAATGACTATACATAGTCTTTAATTGTAGAAATTCACTATACTTTATTCTCTGTTGCTTGATGGGCTTCCCTGGTGGCTAGCTGGTTAAGAATCTACCTGCAATGCAGGAGACCCTGGTTCGATTCCTGGGTTGGGAAGATCCCTTGGAGAACGGATAGGCTACACTCCAGTACTCATGGGCTTCCCTGGTGGCTCAGCTGGTAAATAAACCACCTGCAATGTGGGAGACCTGGGTTTGATCCAGGACATGGCAACCCACTCTAGTGTTCTTGCTTGGAGAATACCCATGGGAGAGGAGCCTGGCGGGCTACAATCCATGGGGTCGCAGAGAAACGGGCATGACTGAGCGACTCAGCACAGCACAGCTGTTGCTTGATATTTAGGTTAGTCCTAAGTTCTGGCTATTAAAACAACGCTGTAAATAACATTCTTGTATCTAAGTATTTTTATATAAACTCATTTATATAAAGTTAAACTCCAAGAATTCAACTTTGCTAATTAATAACAATAAATTTGAAACAGCATAAGTTTGAATTCTTGCTCTGTCATGTACTTATGTAACCCTGAGCGAGTTAATAAACCTCTCTCATTCTGTCTTCTTTTCTGTGAAACAGAGTTAATAATAGCAGCTATCCTCATAAAGTTGTACAATACTTAAATACCCACAAAACACAGAGTAACTGCTTAATAAATGTTAGTATTTTTTCCCATTATTTCACTCTATGATCTGTCTGCTATTTCTGTGCCAGTATTATAGCTTTATAAATCTACTTTACTCTTTAATATAGTAAATTTCCACGTGTGTGTGTGTTAGTCACTCAGTCGTGTCCAGTTCTTTGCAACCCAATGGACTGCAGCCCACCAGGCTCCTCTGTCCCTGGGATTCTCCAGGCAAGAATACTGGAGTGGGTTGCCATTTCCTTCTCCTGGGGATCTTCCTGACCCAAGGATAGAACCTGGGTCTCCTGCATTGCAGGAGGATTCCTTATTATCTGAGCTATTATAGGGAATCCAAACATTTCCATAATCTTCCAAATATTCTTCACTAATCTTGGATTTGTTTGAACCTTTTTTTTCTTCTAGATGTACATGATAATCATTTATTTAGTTTTTTGCCCCAAAATGCTGTTGGATTTAAACAGGGTTACATAAAATACATGGATCTGTTTGATAGAGAATAATTACCTTATAATATTAAGTCCTCCCATTCACGAATATGTTCTATCTTCAAGTTTTCCTTGATGTCCCTTGGCAATATTCTGTCATTTCCCCCCATATAAGCTTTTGTACATTTCTTGCTAAGTTTATTATTAGTTATTTTATATTGCTCTTGTTAGTAATATGTTTTTCATTATATTTTTACTGAATTATTGAAAATACATAGAAAATATATTGATCTTTTTATATTTATTTTAGAATTGACTACCTTTTGAGTCTTCTTACAATTTCTAATAGCTTTTACTTCCCACTTTTTTTTTTTTTTTAGCCTTACATCCTGCAATAATTTATATCCAAGATTCTTTCTTTTGGTTAGAAGAACACAATATTTTTTCTTCTAACAAAGATTTCAGTGTTTACTACGCTCAGGCACTGTGCTAACTACCTGAAACACTCAAATAATCATTACTAGATACTCACCTCTGTTTCTATGTAGGCAGAGATACTGACCTAAGTTCTTATTGTGCCTTGCTTTTTATAACAAATTCACTGAGATATAATTCATATACCATAAAATGTATCCTGTTAAAGTAGTTTAGTGGTATTTTAGTATATTCAAAGTTGTGCAACCAACACCAGTATCTAACTTTAAAACATTTTCATCGCCCCCTAAAGAAGCCAACACCCATTAGCAGTCACCCTCTACCTCACCATTCTCTCTTTCCACCAACCCCTGCCAACCACTTATCTACCTTCTGTTTACAGAATTATACAATATATGATCTTTTGTGACTGGCTTCTTTCACTTATCATAATGCTTTTAAGGTTCATCCACGTGGCAGCATGTCTCAGAAATTAATTCCTTTTCATGACCAAGTAACATTCCATTGTATGCAGGCAGCACATTTTGTTTAGCCATTCATCAATTGGCAGCTGTTTCCCCTTTTTAACTATTATCAGTAATACTGCTATGGACATTTGTGTCCAGGTTTTCACATGGACATTGATAGGCTCTAATTCCTCTTAGGTTTACATTTAGAAGTTAAAATTTATGTTATTTTAGGGTGATGTGCAACTTTTTGAGGAACTATCAAACTGTTTTCTAAAGTGGCTGTACCATGTTACATCCTACCAGCAACAAAGGAAGGTTCCAATTTCTGCACATCCTTATCAGCACTTCTGTCTTTTTTATTTTAGTCATCCTAGTGGGTGTGTTGACCTTTTTCCTGGACACAGATAATAAGCCCGAACCTATCTGGAATCAACCACAGGTCTTAGGATTCCAAAGAAGCTATTCTAAAATTATTGAGTCTAGGCCTACTTATTTCAACCTCCATGGAGGCAAATCTCACATGTGAGTGTCCTGAGACCAACTACTAACATTTTCTAGTTAAGTCAAAAAACCAAAATGACTGTCAGATTTTTTTAAAGTGGAGGAGAGAAATTCTCTTATTTTGCTTCCCTTAAAAGATCTCAAATTATTTTTAAGCTAACTCTAGGAAAAATTATTAACAACAATAACAATCTTTGGGCGGCTATAAAGTTTTCAAGTGCTTTTTTTTTTTTAGTGCTTTTTATATCATTATTTAATTTTCATAAAACCCTGTAAGTAACTGGACAGGTATTAATATTACCTCATTAGGCAGAAACAACTAGGGTTCTAAACGGTTAAGAACCCTTTAGACTATTCTCTATCCTGCTGCCAACTAATCCACCTAATACAAACCCACCTAACACTAACAGAACTATCACTTTCAGATTTGAATTTAGATGGCTCCCCACAGCCCACAGGATAACGCATGTCTTTACATTCATTCTAGAGTCTTCGTAACCGGAAGGTAATGCTCTTACCTTCAGCCCCTTTTTCATCCTCCTCAGGGCTTTTTTGTTCTGACCATTTTTAATGTCATGAACATATGTGCTTCTGTGCCCTTACTTATGCCCTGCCCGAATTCACTCACCTCTTCCTTTTCTCCATTCCTACCCAACTTCACCAAGTCAAGTCCTCAGTTCACATGCTAACTCCTCTGGAAAGGCTTTCTGTCTCTATTGGACACTTTGATAGCCCTTTGCACATAATCCACACGCATGTTTCTTGTCAAAGCCGTTTTCTTTTTTTTCCTAGGAAATTTTTTCCATGTCTGTCTTGCCACTAAACTCTAATGTTCCCTGAGGGGAGGTAACATATGACAAGTAAGTAACACAACCAGAACTCAAATTCAGGTCGGTTTAACTTCAAATTCAATGCTCTTTCCATTTGCTATCATATGGCAAAGGTGGTTACATCAATACTTTCAAACTTTAGCCTATAAAAGTAGTTTCTGTCACCATGCATAAATTGAAAGAAAGTTCAAAGTCTTTTCCACATTCCTTAAAATCTTTTGTCCTTCAAGGTTCTTCGGAGGTAACCTAGAAAAGTAGATTAGTAATGCTGGGGTCTGGGCCACCCAAAGAGCCAGGCCTCCTCTGGAGCCAACGGCCCATGAACAGCTACATCTATGACATCTGCTTGCACAATGCCTCAGGAATAGTTATGGCAGACGCCAAGTTAGAGCAGGAAAACACAGCAAATGTTTAGAAACTACCCCAATACTTAGAAACTCCTTCCACTTCTTTAAGACAGATGTAGATTAACTTTGCATCTGCTGTTACTTTTGAGAACCAACTGATCCTCTTATAAAATCAAATCCTTTAGCCAATAAGACAGTTTCAATTGAAGAGGGAGTGAGAGAAGGTAAGGAAATGGACAAGGAGAGAGTTAAAAGGGTAAAGAAACTACACATCTTTTGTGAAACTGGAGATCACAAATAGTTCTAAGTGCCTTCGGTACTTGAAGAAAAGTAATTCTTTTTGAGTAGCAAAAGGTCAAGGAGTAGGTCCTGTGGTAAACTGAACAGGAACAAAAAATTAAGACAGAATTCAAAGAAGGGCAATAGGGTACTGCTAACAAAGACAAAAGTGGAAATAAAATCTCTTGCCAGATTTCTTTTTTCCCAATGAAGAAAATGCATGAATTGACAAAAGATTCCAATACTTTCATTTTCTGGTGTGGCAAACATTTAGAAAACTGACAGTCGTGAGAAGGAGAGAAAAAATAAGGGGACAAGGTTGACACAAGAGAGGTTACAGAGGGAGAAGAATTAAAATGGGAGCAAGAGGCAAACATGTGCAAAGTTAAAAGAACACTGTGAAATAAAAACACCACTGTTAATCCCAATAATGAAGTATTCAATGGCTGACCTACAGCCATATCAGATACTCTCTAAACTTTTTTTTTTTTGACAGAATAATGTTAAAAAATGGGACAACCTGGCAGAAGTTAACTATCCTATGGGCTACTCTGCAGGCAAATATTGGTGTCATTAAAAAAATTTTTTTCAGGCCTTAGCAAGTTCAACTTCATTTTAGTGGATACTTGTAATGAAAGAAATTTCAAAAACAATAAGCAGATATACTTTTCTACTCTTGGGAAAGGTTTTTTTTAAAAAACCAGTCAACAAAGCACTGGAGATAGGGTGAAGAAAAAACAGTCAATCTCATGAACTATCATTGAGTCTGGAAATTAATACCCTCTTTTTGGTGGATAGTCTGGCAATATGTATCATGGCATTAAGTACCTAAAGATGAGTACAAATGGAAATTTATTATAACTTTATTTTTTGCAAGACTTAAATACAACCTAATGTTCATCATAAGAGGCTAGTTAAATAGAGTATGATATTTATAATCAAACATATACTATGGGGTCATTAAAACTCATGGTAAGGGTTTATATTTATGGGTAGGGAACATACTATCAAGAAATAAGAAGCTGGTTATAAAACAACAGGTAGACCAATGCAGGTGTATCCTTGCAAAATGGTGGCAGAACAGGTCTGCAAGCTGCTGGGCCAGTGCCTGCCTGCTGGAAACAGTCAACCCTGGCCCTCTCTACCTCAAGAAGACTGATGATCGTTACAAAAATTCTAGAAATGTAGGGTATTTTGTCAAGACATGTCATTCACATTAGCTATTTAGTGCAATCACACCCACAGCACAATCACCTTAAGATGTTAAGAAATCCTTTGTGTTACAATAAGGGAGTTTCGAGATATGCACAATGTCTGTTTTCACACTGTGCCTCTAACATGAGTGAACTGCACACCTTAAATATTTTGAATCTTTTTATTTGAGCCCACTGGTCAGTTTCACAGATGTGTAAAATTAAAATCAATTATGAAATTCCAAGATGTCTTTAATGAAACAATGAAGTAAATGTCTAATTTTACCCAAGGGAACAACTCTCTTTTTGGAGAAAGAGTTACTATTAGGTTGCTTTAGTATGACTATTATCTATCAAGAACTAATTACTGTACATAAACAGAGGTCCGCATATAACAAATTTAAAAATTCAGCATGTACTGTATGATCCTAGTTGTGTAAAACTGTTTATTCAGATACACAGAGAGATGTCTGAAAGAATATCAACCACCGTTAATACTTTAGGGAGCGCTCAGTAATGGCATTTCAGGAGATTTAAAATTTTTCTTGGAGGAGCTAAGATGGCGGAGGAATATGACGGGGAGAACACTTTTTCCCCCCACAAATTCATCAAAAGAACATTTAAACGCCAAGTAAATTCCACAAAACAACTTGTGAATGCCGGCAGAGGACATCAGGCACCCAGAAAAGCAACCCATTGTCTTTGAAAGGAGGTAGGAAAAAATATAAAAGACAAAAAAAGAGACAAAAGAGGGAGGGACGGAGCTCCGTCTGGGAAGGGAGTCTTAAAAAGAGAGAAGTTTCCAAACACCAGGAAACATTCTCACTGCCGAGTCTGTGCCGAGCCTTGGAAGCACAGAGGGCAACATAACAGGGAGGAAAAATAAATAAACAATTAAAACCCCCAGATTACGAGCCCTACGTTAACTCCCCCAGCGGAGAAGCAGCGCAGACGCCTGCATCTGCCATTAGCAAGCGGGGGCTGGGCAGGGAAGCGCAGCACGGGCTGCATTGCTTAGAGTAAGGATCTGGCCTGAATACCCTGAGCACTACCTGAGGGAAATAATTTGGGCTAGCAAACCAGACTGTGGGATATCTACCACGTGAAAAGCCAGCCCTAACCTAAGACACTGCCAGGCCCGCACACGGAACAAGGACTGTACAGAGATAGCTGGCTGCAGACCGTCCCCCTCCGGTGACAGGCAGCCAGAGCCGGAAGGGGGCAATCGCAGCCCCAGAGAGACATTATCTACAAAACTGTAAGCAGGCTTCTTTGCTAACTAAAAGTTCTTGGGGTTCTGGACAGTCAACATCCACCTGCAAAGGTGTGCCAGTTGTACACCCAGATAACCGAGCAGCGGGGAGGCGATAAGTTGCAGCAACCGCGCTCGCCAAACATTTCATCATTGAAAGACAAGTATATGTCTTGTCTTTCTTCTCTGAGCTGCTCGGACCTAGGAAGGGCACAAAACGCAGGCCCAACCAAATCTGTGCCTCTGAGGACTACCCGAGTGCCTGAACCTGAGCAGCTTAGACCTGGGAGGTTCAAGCAGCCCAGGGCTGGCCGCGGATGGTTCCTGGCGGAGCAATCTAGAGCCTGAGCAGTGTGGGCAGGGAGTCTACACGCACCGTGAGTGGGGACAGGCCCAGTGTGGCTGAGGCACTGCGCACATGCCAGTCTTATTTATTTGCAGCGTCCCTCCCTCCCCATGGAGAAGGCAATGGCACCCCACTCCAGTACTTTTGCCTGGAAAATCCCATGGATGGAGGGGCCTGGTAGGCTGCAGTCCATGGGGTCACCAAGAGTCCGACACAACTGAGCGACTTCACTTTCACTTTTCACTTTCATGCATTGGAGAAGGAAATGGCAACCCACTCCAGTGTTCTTGCCTGGAGAATCCCAGGGACGGGGGAGCCTGGTGGGCTGCCTATGGGGTCACACAGAGTCGGACACGACTGAAGTGACTTAGTAGCAGTAGCAGTCCCTCCCCACAGCACGACTGAACAAGTGAGCCTTAAAAAAAAAAAAAAAGGTGTCCACCACCGCCCCCTTTGTATCAGGGCGGAAATCAGACACTGAAGAGACAAGCAAACAGAAGAAGCTATAACAGAGGGAACCACTTTGGAAGCGACAGGCAATAGATTAAAACCCCGTGGTTAGTACCAACTACATAGGAAGGGGTCTACAGATCTTGAGAAATATAAGCCGGAACAAGGAACTAGCCGAAAATGAACTGAACCCACAATACCCACAACAACATCAGAGAAAGTCCTATATATATTTTTACTATTTTTACGATCATTCTTTCTTTTTTTTAAATTAAAAAAAATTTTTTAAGTCCTCTATTACTCCTTTAATTTTCACTTTTATAACCTACTATTACTTTGCAAAAAAAAAAGACCCTTTTTTTTTAAAAAAAGCAAACTTCATATATATATTTTTTATAACTTTTGTGACCTTGTTTTTTTTTTTTTTTTCTTCTTTTCTTTAACATTGTATTTTTGAAATTCCAAACTGTGCTCTAGATTTTTAATTTTAGCTTTTTGGTATTTGTTATCAATTTTGTACCTATATTTTTTTTTATAACTTTTGTGACTTTTTTTTTCTCTCTTTCTTTCTCTTCATCTTTTCTTTAACATTTTATTCCTGAAATTCCAAATTCTACTCCAGATTTTTAATTTATGCTTTTTGGTATTTGTTATCAATTTTGTACCTATATCTTCTTTATAATTTTTGTGACTTTGTTTTTGTTTTTCTCTCTTTTCCTTCTTCTTTTCTTTAACATTGTATTTTTGAAATTCCAAACTCTACTCTAGATTTTTTAACTTTTGCTTTTTGGTATTAGTTATCAATTTTGTACCTATATTTTCTTTATAATTTTTGTGACTTTTTTTTTTTTTCTTTTTCTCTCTTTCTTTTCCTTCTTCTTTTCTTTAACATTGTATTTTTGAAATTCCAAACTCTACTCTAGATTTTTAATTTTTGCTTTTAGGAATTCGTTATCAATTTTGTACCTTTAAGAACCCAATCTTCAGTACCCATTTTTTACTAGGGAGCGAGATTACTGGCTTGACTGCTCTCTCCCCCTTCAGACTGTCCTTTTTTTCCACCAGGTCGCCTGTGTCTCCTCCCTAACCCTTCTCTACTCTACCCAACTCTGTGAATTTCTGTGTGTTCCAGATGGTGGAGAACACTTAGGGAACTGATTACTGGCTGGATCTGTCTCTCTCCTTTTCATTCCCTCCTTTTATCCTCCTGGCCACTTCTGTCTCCTTCCTCCCTCTTCTCTTCTCTGTATAACTCCGTGAACATCTCTGAGCAGTCCAGTTGTGGAGTGCACATAAGGAAGTGATTATTGGTTAGCCTGCTCTCTCCTCTATTGATTCCACCTCATCTCATTTGGGTCACTCCAACTCCCTCCTCCCTCTTCTCTTCTCCATGTAATGCTGTGAACTTTTCTGGGTGACCCTCATGGTGGAGAAACTTTTCATCTTTAACCTAGATGTTTTATCAACGGTGCTGTATAGAAGAAGAAGTTTTGAGACTACTGTAAAAATAAGACCGATAACTGGAAGCAGGAGGCTTAAGTCCCAACCCTGACTCCAGGGAACATTAATTGACAGGAGCTCATCAAATGCCTCCATACCTACACTGAAACCAAGCACCACACAAGGGCCAACAAGTTCCAGGGCTAGACATACCAAGCAAATTCTCCAGCAACACAGGAATACAGCCCTGAGCTCCAATATACAGGCTGCCCAAAGTCACCCCAAAACCATAGACATCTCATAACTCATTACTGGACACTTCATTGCACTCCAGAGAGAAGAAATCCAGCTCCACCCACCAGAACACCGACACAAGCTTCCCTAACCAAGAAACCTTGACAAGCCACCTATACAAAACCACACACAGTGAGAAAACGCCACAATAAAGAGAACTCCACAAACTGCCAGAATACAGAAAGGGTACCCCAAACTCAGCAATTTAAACAAGATGAAGAGACAGAGGAATACCCAGCAGGTAAAGGAACAGGATAAATGCCCACCAAACCAAACTAAAGAGGAAGAGATAGGGAATCTACCTGAGAAAGAATTCCGAATAATGATAGTCAAATTGATCCAAAATCTTGAAATCAAAATGGAATCACAGATAAATAGCCTGGAGACAAGGATTGAGAAAATGCAAGAAAGGTTTAACAAGGACCTAGAAGAAATAAAAAAGAGTCAATATACAATGAATAATGCAATAAATGAGATCAAAAACACTCTGGAGGCAACAAATAGTAGAATAACAGAGGCAGAAGATAGGATTAGTGAATTAGAAGATAGAATGGTAGAAATAAATGAATCAGAGAGGAAAAAAGAAAAACAAATTAAAAGAAATGAGGACAATCTCAGAGACCTCCAGGACAATATTAAATGCTACAACATTCGAATCATAGGGGTCCCAGAAGAAGAAGACAAAAAGAAAGACCATGAGAAAGTACTTGAGGAGATAATAGTTGAAAACTTCCCTAAAATGGGGAAGGAAATAATCACCCAAGTCCAAGAAACCCAGAGAGTCCCAAACAGGATAAACCCAAGGCGAAACACCCCAAGACACATATTAATCAAATTAACAAAGATCAAACACAAAGAACAAATATTAAAAGCAGCAAGGGAAAAACAACAAATAACACACAAGGGAATTTCCATAAGGATAACAGCTGATCTTTCAATAGAAACTCTTCAAGCCAGGAGGGAATGGCAAGACATATTTAAAGTGATGAAAGAAAATAACCTACAGCCCAGATTATTGTACCCAGCAAGGATCTCATTCAAATATGAAGGGGAAATCAAAAGCTTCACAGACAAGCAAAAGCTGAGAGAATTCAGCACCACCAAACCAGCTCTCCAACCAATACTAAAGGATACTTCTCTAGACAGGAAACACAAAAAGAGTGTATAAATTCGAACCCCAAATAATAAAGTAAATGGCAACGGGATCATACTTATCAGTAATTACCTTAAACGTAGATGGGTTGAATGCCCCAACCAAAAGACAAAGACTGGCTGAATAGATAAAAAAACAAGACCCCTACATATGTTGTTTACAAGAGACCCATCTCAAAACAGGGGACACATACAGACTGAAAGTGAAGGCCTGGAAAAAGATTTTCCATGCAAATAGGGACCAAAAGAAAGCAGGAGTAGCAATACTCATATCAGATAAAATAGACTTTAAAACAAAGGCTGTGAAAAGAGACAAAGAAGGTCACCACATAATGATCAAAGGATCAATCCAAGAAGAAGATATAACAATTATAAATATATATGCACCCAACATAGGAGCACCACAATATGTAAGACAAATACTAATAAGTATGAAAGGGGAAATTAACAATAACACAATAATAGTGGGAGACTTTAATACCCCATTCACACCTATGGATAGATCAACTAAACAGAAAATTAACAAGGAAACACAAATTTTAAACGATACAATAGACCAGTTAGACCTAATTGATATCTATAGGACATTTCATCCCAAAACAATGAATTTCACCTTTTTCTCAAGTGCACACGGAACCTTCTCCAGGATAGATCACATCCTGGGCCATAAATCTAGCCTTGGTATATTCATAAAAATTGAAATCATTCCAAGCATCTTTTCTGACCACAATGCAGTAAGATTAGATCTCAATTACAGGAGAAAAACTATTAAAAATTCCAACATATGGAGGCTGAACAACACGCTGCTGAATAACCAACAAATCACAGAAGAAATCAAAAAAGAAATCAAAATTTGCATAGAAATGAATGAAAATGAAAACACAACAACCCAAAACCTGTGGGACACTGTAAAAGCAGTCCTAAGGGGAAAGTTCATAGCAATACAGGCATACCTCAAGAAACAAGAAAAAAGTCAAATAAATAATCTAACTGTACACCTAAAGCAACTAGAAAAGGAAGAAATGAAGAACCCCAGGGTTAGTAGAAGGAAAGAAATCTTAAAAATTAGGGCAGAAATAAATGCAAAAGAAACAAAAGAGACCATAGCAAAAATCAACAAAGCCAAAAGCTGGTTCTTCGAAAGGATAAATAAAATTGACAAACCATTAGCCAGACTCATCAAGAAACAAAGGGAGAAAATCAAATCAATAAAATTAGAAATGAAAATGGAGAGATCACAACAGACAACACAGAAATACAAAGGATCATAAGAGACTACTATCAGCAATTATATGCCAATAAAATGGACAACTTGGAAGAAATGGACAAATTCTTAGAAAAGTACAACTTTCCAAAACTGGACCAGGAAGAAATAGAAAATCTTAACAGACCCATCACAAGCACAGAAATTGAAACTGTAATCAAAAATCTTCCAGCAAACAAAAGCCCAGGTCCAGACGGCTTCACAGCTGAATTCTACCGAAAATTTACAGAATAGCTAACACCTATCCTACTCAAACTCTTCCAGAAAATTGCAGAGGAATGTAAACTTCCAAACTCATTCTATAAGGCCATCATCACCCTAATACCAAAACCTGACAAAGATGCCACAAAAAAAGAAAACTACAGGCCAATATCACTGATGAACATAGATGCAAAAATCCTTAACAAAATTCTAGCAATCAGAATCCAACAACACATTAAAAAGATCATACACCATGACCAAGTGGGCTTTATCCCAGGGATGCGAGGATTCTTCAATATCCGCAAATCAATCAATGTAATACACCACATTAACAAATTGAAAAACAAAAACCATATGATTATGTCAATAGATGCAGAGAAAGCCTTTGACAAAATTCAACATCCATTTATGATAAAAACTCTCCAGAAAGCAGGAATAGAAGGAACATACCTCAACTTATAATAAAAGCTATATATGACAAACCCACAGCAAACATTATCCTCAATGGTGAAAAATTGAAAGCATTTCCCCTAAAGTCAGTGAGAGAGTCAGTTCCTAGGCAGGTTGATAGGAAGTCTAGGGGTCCCCAAGGAGAGAGGGGTCTGGAATTCTCAAGGAGGAAAAAAGGACAAACTTTTTTTCTTTCTCCACATTCCTTAGGATTATATACCAATAATGTATCCTGCCTAAGGACAGTCTTTGGATTCAACCTTCTGTTATTTTAAAATGTTAATTATGGGAGTATACCTGGTCTTTACAAGGATGTATCTTGCCTGAGGACAGTGTTATCTTAAAATGTAAATTATGGGAGTAGGTCGGAGGAGGTCTTTACAACTTCCAGACATTCTTTGGATTATATAACCTCATTGTTAACGCCAGCAAGCGGGTACTCTTTCTGCCCCCTTCTGATGCCTATGTCAGAAGCTTTCTCTATCTCCTTTATACTTTAATAAACCTTTATTACACAAAAGCTCCGAGTGATCAAGCCTCGTCTCTGGCCCCGGATTGAATTCTTCTCCTCTGGGGGCCAAGAATCCCAGTGTATTCGTGTGATTCAACAACAACCTTTCAGTCAGGAACAAGACAAGGGTGCCCACTTTCACCGTTACTATTCAACATAGTTTTGGAAGTTTTGGCCACAGCAATCAGAGCAGAAAAAGAAATAAAAGGAATCCAAACTGGAAAAGAAGAAGTAAAACTCTCATTGTTTGCAGATGACATGATCCTCTACATAGAAAACCCTAAAGACTCTACCAGAAAATTACTAGAACTAATCAATGAATATAGTAAAGTTGCAGGATATAAAATCAACACACAGAAATCCCTTGCATTCCTATACACTAATAATGAGAAAATAGAGAAATTAAGGAAACAATTCCATTCACCATTGCAACAAAAAGAATAAAATACTTAGGAATATTATCTACCTAAAGAAACTAAAGACCTATATATAGAAAACTATAAAACACTGGTGAAAGAAATCAAAGAGGACACTAACAGATGGAGAAATATACCATGTTCATGGATCGGAAGAATCAATATAGTGAAAATGAGCATACTACCCAAAGCAATTTATAGATTCAATGCAATCCCTATCAAGCTACCAACGGTATTCTTCACCGAGCTAGAACAAATAATTTCACAATTTGTATGGAAATACAAAAAACCTCGAGTAGCCAAAGCTATCTTGAGAAAGAAGAATGGAACTGGAGGAATCAACCTGCCTGACTTCAGGCTCTACTACAAAGCCACAGTCATCAAGACAGTATGGTACTGGCACAAAGACAGAAATATAGATCAATGGAACAAAATAGAAAGCCCAGAGATAAATCCACGCACATATGGACACCTTATCTTTGACAAAGGAGGCAAGAATATACAATGGATTAAAGACAATCTCTTTAACAAGTGGTGCTGGGAAAACTGGTCAACCACTTGTAAAAGAATGAAACTAGAACACTTTCTAACACCATACACAAAAATAAACTCAAAATAGATTAAAGATCTAAACATAAGACCAGAAACTATAAAACTCCTAGAGGAGAACATAGGCAAAACACTCTCTGACATACATCACAGCAGGATCCTCTAAGACCCACCTCCCAGAATATTGGAAATAAAAGCAAAAATAAACAAATGGGACCTAATTAACCTTAAAAGCTTCTGCACATCAAAGGAAACTATAAGCAAGGTGAAAAGACAGCCTTCAGAATGGGAGAAAATAATAGCAAGTGAAGCAACAGACAAACAACTCATCTCAAAAATATACAAGCAACTCCTACAGCTCAATTCCAGAAAAATAAATGACCCAATCAAAAAATGGGCCAAAGAACTAAACAGACATTTCTCCAAAGAAAACATACAGATGGCTAACAGACACATGAAAAGATGCTCAACATCACTCATTATCAGAGAAATGCAAATCAAAACCACTATGAGGTACCATTTCACACCAGTCAGAATGGCTGCGATCCAAAAGTCTACAAGCAATAAATGCTGGAAAGGGTGTGGAGAAAAGGGAACCCTCTTACACTGTTGGTGGGAATGCAAACTAGTACAGCCACTATGGAGAACAGTGTGGAGATTCCTTAAAAAACTGGAACTAGAACTGCCTTATGATCCAGCAATCCCACTACTGGGCATACACACTGAGGAAACCAGAATTGAAAGAGACACGTGTACCCCAATGTTCATCGCAGCACTGTTTATAATAGCCAGGACATGGAAGCAACCTAGATGTCCATCAGCAGATGAATGGATAAGAAAGCTGTGGCACATATACACAATGGAGTATTACTCAGCCATTAAAAAGAATACATTTGAATCAGTCCAAATGAGGTGGATGAAACTGGAGCCTATTATACAGAGTGAAGTAAGCCAGAAAGAAAAACACCAATACAGTATACTAACACATATATATGGAATTTAGAAAGATGGTAACAATAACCCTGTATACGAGACAGCAAAAGAGACACTGATGTATAGAACAGTCTTTTGGACTCTGTGGGAGAGGGAGAGGGTGGAATGATTTGGGAGAATGGCATTGAAATACGTATAATATCATATATGAAACGAGTCGCCAGTCCAGGTTCGATGCACTATACTGGATGCTTGGGACTGGTGCACTGGGACGACCCAGAGAGATAGTATGGGGAGGGAGGAGGGAGGAGGGTTCAGGATGGGAAACACATGTATACCTGTGGCAGATTCATTTTGATATATGGCAAAACCAATACAATATTGTAAAGTTAAATAAAATTAAATTAAAAAAATTTTTATTTGTATGTTTCTGTATAATTCTCTTGATGAGCTCATTTTTACAACAAGAAAAACAGATCTGAAAACTCTGAAAAACTCAAACGCAAAAAAATTCTTTTTAAAAGGACTTTTAATATTAGATGCTTTTAAGGCTCCTTTAAATATTATTCTTTTGAATGATTCTAAGTAAGATCTTTTTAATCCAAAAGGAAATTAGACCAAAACAGATTTTAATCCCTTTATATAACTCAAATCTGGAGATTTACTATCTCTGAATGCACTTTTACCAGAATTACAAGGAAGCCATAACAGACACTGAGAAATCTAAGATACACTCAGTACTTGACAATATGCTATAAATTTTCAACTTATACCACTTCATGGCAACACCCGAAATCTGTATCCACTTCCACTAGCCCACGGTCCTCCTGGTAGTATTTTACATAAATTGTACTTACGTCTTCAAGCTTCTTCTCAATCTCCTTAAAGACAAGATTTGCCTTAAATCCATCAACTGAAGAGCTGGTTGGAGCAGCCTCAATTTGATGAGTTCTAGAAGAATTGAGGAAAATAATAGATTTCAATCCATGGAGCCACATAGGTACTAGGTACTGGGTTTTTTTTTTTTTTCAACATTTATATAGTAAATGCTGTATAAATGTAGTAATTTTCAAAAACTCTAAGAGAGATGTTCGGACTTTCACCCAAAGGAAATTGTTTTTAGGGCAATAAAACAATTAAACTTTTATTCTCATTTTTCAACAAATACTGATTGCTCACCAGGTGGTAGGCGCCGTCCTGAAAAAAAGGTAAACCAATGAACCTATCCTCATGAAGCTTTTATGCCAGTGGGGGAGACAATGAACATGCAAAAAAATAAAGAATATAGTTACTATGAAGAAAATAAGGCAAGTTAAGAGGATATAATGAAAGTATATTTATGTGTGTCGGGTGGCTTCTTCCTCTCTGGGGAGGTGATATTTAAATTAGGTCTTAAATTTTGTAAATGAGCCTGCCATGTAAAGAAAAGGCAGAGGAACCAGAGATCAAATTGCCAACATCTGCTGGATCATGGAAAAAGCAAGAGAGTTCCAGAAAAACATCTATTTCTGCTTTATTGACTATGCCAAAGTCTTTGACAGTGTGGATCACAATGAACCGTGGGAAATTCTGAAAGAGATGGGAATACCAGACCACCTGAGCTGCCTTTTGAGAAACCTGTATGCAGGTCAAGAAGCAACAGTTAGAACTGGACATGGAACAACAGACTGGTTCCAAATAGGAAAAGGAGTACGTCAAGGCTGTATATTGTCACCCTGTTTATTTAACTTACATGCAGAGAACATCATAAGAAACGCTGGACTGGAAGAGGCACAAGCTGGAATCAAGATTGCCAGGAGAAATATCAATCACCTCAGATATGCAGATGACACCACCCTTATGGCAGAAAGTGAAGAAGAACTAAAAAGCCTCTTGATGAAAGTGAAAGAGGAGAGTGAAAAAGTTGGCTCAAAGCTCAGCATTCAGAAAACTAAGATCATGGCATCTGGTCCCACCACTTCATGGGAAATAGATGGGGAAACAGTAGAAACAGTGTCAGATTTTACTTTTCTGGGCTCCAAAATCACTGCAGATGGTGACTAGAGCCATGAAATTAAAAGACACTTACTCCTTGGAAGGAAAGTTATGACCAACCTAGATAGCGTATTCAAAAACAGAGACATTACTTTGCCAATAAAGGTCCGTCTAGTCAAGGCTATGGTTTTTCTTGTGGTCATGTATGGATGTGAGAGTTAGACTGTGAAGAAAGCTGAGCACCGAAGAACTGATGCTTTTGAATTGTGGTGTTGGAAAAGACTCTTGAGAGTCCCTTGGACTGCAAGGGGATCCAACCGGTCCATTCTAAAGGAGATCAGTCTTGGGTGTTCATTGGAAGGAACAATGCTAAAGCTGGAACTCCAGTACTTTGGCCACCTCATGCGAAGAGCTGACTCATTGGAAAAGACCCTGATGCTGGGAGGGATTAGGGGCAGGAGGAGAGGGGGACAACAGAGGATATGATGGCTGGATGGCATCACTGACTCAATGGACATGAGTTTGAGTGAACTCCGGGAGTTGGTGATGGACAGGGAGGCCTGGTGGGCTGTGATTTATGGGGTCGCAAAGAGTCGGACACAACTGAGCGACTGAACTGAACTGAACTGAACTGATGTAAAGATTTAGGCAGGAAAGTCAGTTCTACATTTTCAGTGTGAAGAATGGGATACAGAAACTAGCTTGGCAGTTAAAGGAAGTATAAGAAGGCCAGCATGGCTGGAGCAGGGCAGAGGAGAAGGATCTAAGGTCACAGTAACACAGGGCAAGATAACAAGGGGCTTTATACATCATAGTTCAGAGTGCGGGTTTTATTTTAAGTACTGTGAGAAGAACTGTAGGGTATATATAACCTGGAGAGTAGCACAATCCAATTTACATGTCTAAAAAAATAAATCTGACTGCCACCTGGAAAATGGACTATAAAAGGGCAAGTGGGAGGCAGGAAGACCAATTTAGAGGCTACAAATCCCCAGGCAAGAGACGATGGTGATTAAACAGGGTATAAGAAGAGTAAGCAGAGGCTGGACTGAAAATTTATTTTTTAGCTATAAGACATGAATTTAACAACATCTGCCTATTGGTTGTTTGTTACTTAGGGAACAACTACAGATAAATGACCTGATATGGCAGAAGGAACATAGTCCCTACAGGTACAAAGGCCTGGGTTACAATCCCAAGGCTCCTCCATTCAGTAGCCATATGATGCTGAGCGAGCTACTTCATCTCTGTACAACCTCTTGTGGGGAGGCAGGCAAGAAGGTAGTCAGTGCCAATGACTTTGCAGAATTAAATGGAATCCTGTGCAGAAGGTAACTTGCAGAGATACTGGCCCATGGTTAAAAAATGAGAGCCGCAACGATTACAGGCTGCAGAGGCTCAAGTGTTAGAGGCCGAAGTAAACTCAAAGACCTGTGGAAGATGAGGGAGCCTTAGGATTTTAACTCCTCTGAAATAACACAAGCATGCTGGTTGTGGTTGGGCTGGGACAAGTAAACACAAGAAATATATACCTGAAGGAGTCAAAGAGTGTAGCAGCTTCTCAGTAAGCAAAGCCTTTCATTTCTCTATCCTCTCTCCTTCCTTCTCTCTTTCTCTCTCCCCACTGATCCCACCCATTTCTCCCTCCTCTTCCCTTCTTTCTGTCATTTCATACATATTTAATGGCTGCTTGCCAAATGCCAAGCCTTGTTAGAGGCACTGGGAGTATAAAGGCAAACAAGCCAGACCCAGTCCCAGTCCTCACTGAGTTTATATTTTTCCAGGACACAAAGAAATAAGCACACAAAAATAATTGAAAATATTAGAAAGCAAACAAAAACAGGAATCTACTTTAGGTAAAGCAGTCAAGGAATGATGTCTCTGACCAAATGAATTTAAGCTAAGACCCAATAAAATAAAGAAAAAGAGCTAACCATTCAATGAGGAAACTGCAAAGATTCTGAAAGAGAAAAAAGAATTTGTAATGTTCAGATCAGATCAGATCAGTCACTCAGTCGTGTCCGACTCTGCGACCCCATGAATCGCAGCACGCCAGGCCTCCCTGTCCATCACCAACTCCCAGAGTTCACTGAGACTCACGTCCATCAAGTCAGTGATGCCATCCAGCCATCTCATCCTCTGTCATCCCCTTCTCCTCCTGCCCCCAATCCCTCCCAGCATCAGAGTCTTTTCCAATGAGTCAACTCTTCCCATGAGGTGGCCAAAGTACTGGAGTTTCCAGCTTTAGCATCATTCCTTCCAAAGAAATCCCAGGGCTGATCTCCTTCAGAATGGACTGGTTGGATCTCCTTGCAGTCCAAGGGACTCTCAAGAGTCTTCTCCAACACCACAGTTCAAAAGCATCAATTCTTCGGCACTCAGCTTTCTTCACAGTCCAACTCTCACATCCATACATGACCACAGGAAAAACCATAGCCTTGACTAGATGAACCTTTGTTGGCAAAGTAATGTCTCTGCTTTTGAATATGCTATCTAGGTTGGTCATAACTTTCCTTCCAAGGAGTAAGCATGTTTTAATTTCATGGCTGCAGTCACCATCTGTAGTGATTTTGGAGCCCAGAAAAATAAAGTCTGACACTGTTTCCACCATTTCCCCATCTATTTCCCATGAAGTGGTGGGACTGGATGCCATGATCTTCGTTTTCTGAATGTTGAGCTTTAAGCCAACTTTTTCACTCTCTACTTTCACTTTCATCAAGAGACTTTTTAGTTCCTCTTCACTTTCTGCCATAAGGGTGGTGTCATCTGCATATCTGAGGCTATTGATATTTCTCCTGGCAATCTTGATTCCAGTTTGTGTTTCAAAGAAAGTAAAACAGGACCAGTCACTAGAGTCCAGTAAGTGGGGGGAGAATTGGGCAGGGACCAGACCATGCAGGCCAAAGCAGGGAATTCAGAAACTCCCTGAAATGATTCAACAGGAAAGTGAAATAGTTTGATCTGTGCTTATTCTTAAAACAGTGTGCAGTGGCCAGGCTGGGATGCAAGAACTTAGGTGGGGAGAGAGTTATGAGGCTGCTGAAGTGGTCCAGATAGGAAGTGGTGGTGGTATGGACTACAGTGGAAGCAGTATGCCAGAGGAGATGAAGAGAAGGAAATGGATTCAAAATAGATTTTCAAAGGCCTTGCTGCTGGGAATGAGGGAGATCTAAGGGGGAGGGGAAAGACCAAGGATGATTTAAGTGTTTGGTTTGAATAACTGAGGGGATGGTAGTGCCATTTATAGACAAAAGGAAGAATGTAGTGGGAATCAGATCAGATCAGTCGCTCAGTCGTGTCCGACTCTTTGCAACCCCATGAATTGCAGCACGCCAGGCCTCCTGTCCATCACCAACTCCCAGAGTTCACTCAGACTCACATCCATCGAGTCAGTGATGCCATCCAGCCATCTCATCCTCTGTCATCCCCTTCTCCTCCTGCCCCCAATCCCTCCCAGCATCAGAGTCTTTTCCAGTGAGTCAACTCTTCTCATGAGGTGGCCAAAGTACTGGAGTTTCCAGCTTTAGCATCATTCCTTCCAAAGAAATCCCAGGGCTGATCTCCTTCAGAATGGACTGGTTGGATCTCCTTGCTGTCCAAGGGACTCTCAAGAGTCTTCTCCAACACCACAGTTCAAAAGCATCAATTCTTTGGTGCTCAGCCTTCTTCACAGTCCAACTTTCACATCCAAACATGACCACAGGAAAAACCATAGCCTTGACTAGACGAACCTTTGTTGGCAAAGTAATGTCTCTGTTTTTGAATATGCTATCTAGGTTGGTCATAACTTTCCTTCCAAGGAGTAAGTGTCTTTTAATTTCATGGCTGCAGTCACCATCTGTAGTGATTTTGGAGCCCAGAACAATAAAGTCTGACACTGTTTCCACCGTTTCCCCATCTATTTCCCATGAAGTGGTGGGACTGGATGCCATGATCTTCGTTTTCTGAATGTTGAGCTTTAAGCCAACTTTTTCACTCTCCTCTTTCACTTTCATCAAGAGGCTTTTGAGTTCCTCTTCACTTTCTGCCATAAGGGTGGTGTCATCTGCATATCTGAGGTGATAGATATTTCTCCTGGCAATCTTGATTCCAGCTTGTGTTTCTTCCAGTCCAGTGTTTCTCATGATGTACTCTGCATATAAGTTAAATAAACAGGGTGACAATATACAGCCTTGACGTACTCCTTTTCCTATTTGGAACTAGTCTGTTGTTACATGGCCAGTTCTAACTGTTGCTTCTGACCTGCATACAAATTTCTCAAGAGGCAGATCAGGTGGTCTGGTATTCCCATCTCTTTCAGAATTTTCCACAGTTTATTGTGATCCACACAGTCAAAGGCTTTGGCATAGTCAATAAAGCAGAAATAGATGTTTTTCTGGAACTCTCTTGCTTTTTCCATGATCCAGCCGATGTTGGCAATTTGATCTCTGGTTCCTCTGCCTTTTCTAAAACCAGCTTGAACATCAGGAAGTTCACAGTTCACATATTGCTGAAGCCTGGCTTGGAGAATTTTGAGCATTACTTTACTAGCGTGTGAGATGAGTGCAATTGTGTGGTAGTTTGAGCATTCTTTGGCATTGCCTTTCTTTGGGATTGGAATGAAAACTGACCTTTTCCAGTCCTGTGGCCACTGCTGAGTTTTCCAAATTTGCTGGTATATTGAGTGCAGCCCTTTCACAGCATCATCTTTCAGGATTTGGAATAGCTCAAGTGGAATTCCATCACCTCCACTAGCTTTGTTCGTAGTGATGCTTTCTAAGGCCCACTTGACTTCATATTCCAGGATGTCTGGCTCTAGGTGAGTGATCACACCATCGTGATTATCTGGGTCGTGAAGATCTTTTTTGTACAGTTCTTCTGTGTATTCTTGCCATCTCTTCTTAATATCTTCTGCTTCTGTTAGGTCCATACCATTTCTGTCCTTTATCGGACCCATCTTTGCATGAAATGTTCCTTTGGTATCTCTGATTTTCTTGAAGAGATCCCTAGTCTTTCCCATTCTGTTGTTTTCCTCTATTTCTTTGCATTGATCGCTGAAGAAGGCTTTCTTATCTCTTCTTGCTATTCTTTGGAACTCTGCATTCAGATGTTTATATCTTTCCTTTTCTCCTTTGCTTTGCGCTTCTCTTCTTTTCACAGCTATATGTAAGGCCTCCCCAGACAGCCATTTTGCTTTTTTGCATTTCTTTTCTATGGGAATGGTCTTGATTCCTGTCTCCTGTACAATGTCACGAACCTGATTCCATAGTTCATCAGGCACTCTATCTATCAGATCTAGGCCTTTAAATCTATTTCTCACTTCCACTGTATAATCATAAGGGATTTGATTTAGGTCATACCTGAATGGTCTAGTGGTTTTCCCTACTTTCTTCAATTTCAGTCTGAATTTGGCAATAAGGAGTTCATGGTCTGAGCCACAGTCAGCTCCTGGTCTTGTTTTTGCTGACTGTATAGAGCTTCTCCATCTTTGGCTGCAAAGAATATAATCAATCTGATTTCAGTGTCGACCATCTGGTGATGTCCGTGTGTAGCGTCTTCTCTTGTGTTGTTGGAAGAGGGTGTTTGTTATGACCAGTGCATTTTCTTGGCAAAACTCTATTAGTCTTTGCCCTGCTTCATTCCGTATTCCAAGGCCAAATTTGCCTGTTACTCCAGGTGTTTCTTGACTTCCTACTTTTGCATTCCAGTCCCCTATAATGAAAAGGACGTCTTTTTTGGGTGTTAGTTCTACAAGGTCTTGTAGGTCTTCATAGAACCGTTCAACTTCAGCTTCTTCAGCATTACTGGTTGGGGCATAGACTTGGATTACTGTGATATTGAATGGTTTGCCTTGGAAACGAACAGAGATCATTCTGTCGTTTTTGAGATTGCATCCAAGTACTGCATTTCGGACTCTTTTGTTGACCATTATGGCCACTCCATTTCTTCTGAGGGATTCCTGCCCACAGTAGTAGATATAATGGTCATCTGAGTTAAATTTGAATAAAGGGGATCAAAGTTCCATCTCAAGCACAGTCAGTATGTGAGACAAGAAGGCAGCTGGGTATGAGAGTCTGGAGCCAGAATAGGTCTAGGCTGAGATAAAGTGGGTAATCATTAGCATAATGAAGGCATTTAAATCCATGTGAACAAACAAGTTCATCTTAAGGGCAATATAGAGAAAGAAGACTAGGACTTGATTATTTACAAGTCTGGGAGAGAAGAGGAAGCAGCAGCCAGTGATGCAAGAGGAAAACCAGAAGAGCAAGGTGTAACAGAGGTGAGAAAGAATTCTGGAGGGAGGGAGGAGGGAAGCAGGAGGAAACTATGTCAAAGGGCAAACTCCCACTGGCAACAGGATTTTTCGGGTGACTTTGACAAAATCAATTTTAAGTGAATGCTGGAAGACAGAAGTCAGAAAATGGTAAATTAAAGAGTGTATAGGAGAGGGAAATACAGACATTGTGGCTCTTTTGAGACATTACTTTCAAGGGAAGAGTGAAATGGAGTGGTCTCTGGAGGGGGAGGGTGGCATTAAGGAAGATTTGCTTTTGTTTTTAGATGAACATATCATAGCATGTTTGCCTGATGATGATGATGAACCAGGGGAAAAGAGGAGAGAAGTCTTAAGAAGGTGAAGGGGGATGAGATCTAGCAGCCTGTGAAAGATGAGACTCACAGAAGAGATTAGATGGGTGTAATTCTAGATATGCAGGTCAAGAAGCAACAGTTAGAACCAGACATGGAACACTAGACTGGTTGCAAATTAGGAAAGGAGTACATCATGGCTGTATATTGTCACCCTGCTTATTTAACTTACATGCAGAGTACATCATGAGAAATGCCAGGCTGGATGAAGCACAAGCTGGAATTAAGATGTCAGAAAGCGGAGAAGAACTAAAGAGATTCTTGATGAAAGTGAAAGAGGAGAGTGAAAAGCTGGCTTAAAACTCAACATTCAAAAAACGAAGATCATGGCATCCGGTCCCATCACTTTATGGCAAATAGATGGGGAAACAATGGAAACAGTGAGAGACTTTATTTTCTTGGGCTCCAAAATCACTGCAGATGGTGACTGTAGCCATGAAATTAAAAGACGCTTGCTCCTTGGAAGAAAAGCTATGACCAACCTAGACAGCATATTAAAAAGCAGAGACATTACTTTGCCAACAAAGGTCCATCTAGTCAAAGCCGTGGCTTTTCCAGTAGTCATGTATGGATGTGAGAGCTGGACTATAGAGAAAGCTGAGTGCTGAAGAATGGATGCTTTTGAACTGTGGTGTTGGAGTAGACTCTTGAGAGTCCCTTGGACTGCAAAGAGATCCAACCAGCCAATCGCAAAGGAAATCAGTCCTGAATATTCATTGGAAGGACTGACCCTGAAGCTCCAATACTTTGACCACCTGACTCGAAGAACTGACTCATTTGAAAAGACCCTGATGCTGGGGAAGACTGAAGGCAGGAAGAGAAGGGGACAACAGAGAATAAGATGGTTGAATGGCATCACCGACTCAATGGACATGAGTCTGAGCAAGTCCTGGGAGTTGGTGATGGACAAGGAAGCCTGGCATGCTACATACAGTCCATGAGGTAGCAGAGAGTAGAACTCAACTGAGCGACTGAACTGAATTCTAAATAGGTCAGGAAGCCTTGGGATGGACGATGAGGGAGTTTGGGTCTAATAGCTTCTGTTTTTTCAACAAGGTACAAGGAAAAGTAACCAGCTAAGATGGAAGGTCAAAGATGGTTTTGGAAAGCCTGTGTGTATGCTCAATCATGTCCGACTCTTTGCAACCCCATGGACTGTAGCCCACCTAGCTCCTCTGTCCGTGGGATTTTCCAGGCAAGAATACTGGAGTGGGTTGCCATTCCCTTCCTCAGGGGATCTTCCCGATCCAGTGATAGAACCCAAGTCTCCTGTGTCTCCTGGATTGGCAGATGGATTCTTTACCTATGCACCACCTGAGAAGCCCTTGGAAAGTCTAAGAGGTTGAAAAGTGAACCTACTAGAGGAGTCATATTAACATCACAATGAGGAGTGGAGGTACGCTCCCACCAAAGCTGAATGAAATGCACACAGCTCTCAGACCCTGGCAGGCTACCTCATGCATGCCTGCAGCGTGAGAAGTCACTTCCGTCATGTCCAACTTTGCGACCTTATGGACTGTAGCCTGCCAGGCTCCTCTGTCCATGGGATTCTCCAGGCATATATACTGGAGTGGGTTGCCGTGCCCTCCTCCAAGAGATCTTCCAGACTCAGGGACAGAAACTCTGTCTCTCATATCTCTTGCATTGGCAGGAGGGTTCTTTATCACTGGCACCACATGGGAAGCCCAAGGCTACTTCATCCTTCCATCCATTTGCCCTTGCTACTCCCTGTGTCTGGAATACCCCTGTCTTAGCAAACTCCATTTTACCCTTCAAGATCCAGGCCAGGAAACTCACTTTCTATGAAACCGTACTAAATGTCAGCTTCTCAAGAATCAGATACCGTGGCTTTAAAAAAAATCTTATTTATATCCCCAATTCTTGGCACACAGTAGGTATTCAGTAAATCATGACTGAATGGAACTGAATTACACTGAATTCTCCCTTAGCTAAATTCTAATTTTTTTCTGTTCCACTGAGAGCAGAGTTATCTGTGGTATACCATCTTCTCAGTCAAAAGTCTGAATGAGTGGCTTAAAATCCTCCACAAGCCAATTTCATTTTATTAATAGTCTAATTTTTCAACCTTTACTCATAATCATCACTGTGCCCTTCTGCAAGCTTGCCACTTCTTCCTAATTGTATGTGATAAAATAATGAACACTTTTGCGTGTACATACAAAGTATCTTGACACTTCATTGGGGGAGAGTCCAGACTAGTTCCAACAAATCACAGGTAATTATCTTGCCTGTGTTGAAAGCTTATCAAGCTAATAATGATTAAGCAACTTTTCATCCAGATTAGGAAAAAAATTAATATATAAAGTTATAACAATGTTTTCTGAAAATTCTTCATATCTTACAATTTATTTGATATGTGCCCTGCTTTAGGGAAGCTGAACTTACACAAACTCAGAAAAGAGATTACTCATCTTACAAAAGGATGCTCCTCATGATATCTTAATATTCAAAGTTTTTTTAGTAGAAACTGAAGTCTGACTATATTTTTTTACTTGGTTTATCCATAAGTTTTCTGGAAGAAATCTAGTATATAAAATGTTAGAAGGGACTCTGAAGACTGTTTAGTATATGAATTCCTTCTATGCTTCCTGAAATTTTTATTCTAAGGCCTAGAACACAGGCATGTTTCAACAATGTCAAAGATCAGCACATAGTAGCCAACAAAACAGGAAATTTGAACTTCGATAGATAAGGATTAGAAAGTTGGAAGGGACTTTGAGGGTTAACTATTTAGTGTATGAATTCCTTCTATGTTTGCTGAAATTTTCATTCTAAGGTCTGGAACACAGGCACTGTTTCAACAATATCAAAGATCAGAAGCACAGAATAGCCAAAAACCAGGAACTTTGTACTCAGATAGATGAAGGTTAGAGTCTTGACTGCTACCACTTAAGACTCTTTAGATAAATTATTTTAACTTTGACCATCAATTTTTTCACCTATAAACAAGGTACAAAACTTACCATGTGCGCCTTTTATGAGGATTAAACAAAGATGTGCAGACAAAACACCTATTTTAGTCTCAGTGCTCACATCAGGCCCTCAAAAAGTGGTTGTTAAAGAACTATTACAACTCAATAACAAAAGACAACCCAATTTTAAAACAGCCAAAATATCTGAATAGGTTATTTCTCCTAAGATATACAAATGGCCAATGAGCAAATGACAAGATGTTCAACATCAGTATCCGTTAAGGGAATGCAAACCAAAACAACAATGAGATATGACTTCATACCCACTAGGATACCTAAAATAAAAAAACAGACAATAACAAGTGTCAATGAGAATTTGAAGAAATCAGAACCCTTATAATGGAATATTATTCAGCCATTAAAAGGAATGAAGTATTACATTCCTTTTTATAACATGGATGAACCCTGAAACATTATGCTAAATGAAAGCAGCAATCACAAAAGGCCACCTATTTTATGATTTCATTTATATAAAATGTCCAGAATAGACAAAACCTTAGAGACAGAAAATAGATTAGTGGTTGCCAGAGCCTGCAAAAAGTGAGGATGGGGAATGACTACTAATGGGTACGTGGTTCCTCTTCTTTGGAGGTATTAAAAATGTTCTAAAGCTAACTGTGGTGAAGAATGCACAATTCTATGATATCCTAAAAACCATATACAGGTAAAATGGTGAATTTGTGCCATGTGAACTGCGCCCCAATAAAGCTGTTAAACATATTCCCAGCTAGCTCTGGCTTCTGGTTTAGCATTCTCTTTTCACTATGCTGCCTCCTTTTTGAACAAAATTTTCCTAAGGCTGGTTAAGGTTGAAAGTTAATTACCAGCTTTAACATTTTAAAGCCAAGTTGTTAAAGCAAGGTAATGAGATACTTGGTCTCTTTAAGTACTAACACAATAAAATTGGGACTTTTTTTTACATGTACAATGTAACAGTTGCGAGAAGTCAGAAGGGTTCATTGCCAAACTAAATCCAGAACGCCACTTACCTGGCAGCTTCAGGAAAGCCCATCTTGTACAGCGTAACAACGACAGCTCCTCCGATGCCTATATTATGCTGCAGAGCAACCTTTGCACCAGGAACTTGCCTTTTTCCGGCTTCCCCTCTCAGATGCCAGCAGAGTTCAACGCACTGAGCCAGACCTAACAAATCGAACACAGAACAGTCAGATTCCCTTGGTTTAGAAAAGTGAAAGAAAGTGAAAGTCCCTTAGTCACCTCGGACTCTTTGCGATCCCATGGACTCTAGCCTGCTGCTCTGTCCATGGAATTCTCCAGGCCAGAATACTCGTTTGGGTAGCTGTTCCCTTCTCCAGGGGATCTTCCCTACCCAGGGATCAAATCCAGGTCTCCCTCATTGCGAGCGGATTCTTTACCGTCTAAGCCACCAGGGAAGCCCCAAGCCCCAGTCAGTTTTCTCAAGCAAAGGAACGGCTAACATTTAAGTGCGATTTTTAACTAACCCAATTTATTCAGCCAAGACCATGATTACCTAAGTAATAACTTCTCTTAAAAGCCTGGAGGGTTTTTGCAGCTAGTCATTTTTTCTCCCTGAATAATCTCTGTATTTAGAAGATATGCAAGCTTAAGACATTTGGAAAAAGCAGTGGCCACAGGACTGGAAAAGGTCAGTTTTCATTCCAATCCCAATGCAATGCAATGCCAAAGAATGTTCAAACTACTGCACAATTGCACTCATTTCACATGCTAGCAAAGTAATTCTCAAAATTCTCCAAGCTAGGCTTCAATAGTACATGAACCGAGAACTTCCAGATGTTCAAGCTGGATTTAAAAAAAGCAGAGGAACCAGAGATCAAATTGCCAACATTCACTGGATCATAGAAACAGCAAGAGAATTCCAGAAAAACATCAACTTGTATTTCATTGACTACGCTAAAGCCTTTGACTGTGTGCATCACAACAAACTGGAAAATTCTTTAAAAAGACATGGGAAAAAAAAAAGGCGGGGGGCGGGGGAGGGGAGGGAAGGACATGGGAATACCAGACTACCTTACCTGCCTCCTGAGAAAGCCATATGCAGGTCAGGAAGCAACAGTTAGAACCCGACATGGAACAACAGACTGGTTCCAAATTCGGAAAGGAGCATGTCAAGGCTGTATACTGTTACCTTGCTTATTTAACTTCTATGCAGAATACATCATGAGAAATGCTGGTCTGGAAGAAGCACAAGCTGAAATCAAGATTGCTGGGAGAAAAATCAATAACCTCAGATATGCAGATGACACCACCCTTATGGCAGAAAGTGAAGAGGAACTAAAGAGCCTCTTGATGAAGGTGAAAGAGGATAGTGAAAAAGCTGGCTTAAAACTCAGGGTTCAAAAAACTGAGATCATGGCATCCAGTCCCATCACTTCATGGCAAATAGACTGGGAAACAATAGAAACAGTGAAAGACTATTGGGCTCCAAAATCACTGCAGATGGTTAACTGTAGCCATGAAATTAAAAGATGCTTGCTTCTTGGAAGGAAAGTTATGACAAACTTAGCATATTAAAAATCAGAGATGTCACTTTGCCAACAAAGGTCCTATAGACATGAGTTTGAGCAAGGTCCAGGGGATGGTGAAAGACAGGGAAGCCTGGCGTGCCGCAGTCCATGGGCTCGCAAAGACTTGGACAGGACTGAGTGACTAAACTACAACAAAGAAATTCCCTGTGCTCTTTAAATTTACCCAACCTGTCATTTTTTGGCAATGTTGAAAGAGAAAACACTGAATATACAGTTCTTTGGCTGAGGCAAAAGAGCATAAAAATAATTTAATTTTGCCATTCTTAATATATCAAAAGAATATAATCCAGGATTGGTAATTGGCTTCACCTAAAAAATTTAGCTAGTATAGGAAATTTTCCTATTACTCTTCTCAAAAAGTTCCTAGAAAGAATGAGTTGTTTTACAGACCTATTCACAAGAATAGCACTGGATTCATAAAAACTGTATTTTGTCCTCTGGATAATAAAATCAGATTTTTAGAGTTGGGAAGAACTTATGAGCCCCCCCTAAAACTGAGTTCCCTTTCTGAATTTATGATTAATCTCTTTATCCAAAACTTGTCTCCTTTGCCCTCAATCCCTTTCTTGTCCCCTCAATCCTCTGCTAACTGAACACTAATTAGAGTCAGATGACTAAGATTACTGTTGTTGATAACATAGTTACTGTAATAAAATTGCTGTTGTATATACCATTATTAACATACAAACTCAGGTTATTTTTCCTGGCCAGATGAACTCACAGACCCCCAAGCCATGGACCACCTGCCCTGAGAATCATAAACCAAACACATTCTGACTCCCAAAACCATGATTGAAAAATGTCACATAAATGTCACAACATGATGATTAATTCCAGTCTTTGTCCTTCTTCTTTAAAACATCCCTAATTCAAAGACTAATCTGGAGTAGATCTGAGACTTGTTTCTCACTCTCATGGCACCCTGTAAATAAACCCTTACTTTGCTGCAAACGCCCACTGTTAGAGTTTGGCTTTATACACCAAAACCATGGGTGTATGGCCCTTGTTTAGTTAAGGGTTTTGTTTAGTTAAAACATTAGCAATGAGAAACTGTAAGAAAACTGTAAGATTAAGTAATTTGTGAATGGAGACAAAGCAGGCTAATTCCAGAGTTGAGATTAGAATCTAGGTCTCCTGATTTACATTTGTATTTCTCCCATACCAGCTATTTAAGAATGTTCTATCAGGAAAGACTGGTTTCATTGTCTTCCCTGAAGGCACAGCAAACAGGTCTACCTGTAATACCTGTTCTTACACCCACCCCCAATCACAGTATCTGATTCCCAAGTACCTATGACAGTTTTATTTTTTTTAATTAAATTTATTTATTTTAAATGAAAACAAAGATGAGCATTTTTAATGATAAAAGGTACAATTCACAAAGAAGAGAGATATCATAAACCATTAGACACCTAACAACAAAGAAACAAAGATACATAAAGCAAAAGTCAGAAGAAATAGAAGGGAAAAGAAAAATATATATAATCATAGTGACACATATCAACATTTCTCTGAGAATATTTTATCAAGTGCGGAAAAAGTTACAAAAGCATCTTGAATGATGTCATTAATAGTTTAAATACAATAGATTTCTATTTATATTAATTTATATTAATCTTATATTCTATACAAATATATTTAAAATTTTGTATCTAATATATTGTTAATAGATGTCCATAGGACATTTAGAAAAACTGGCAAAAAGATAAACATTACTAAATTTTAAAAAGTAGAATTCTTTTATTGTGTGATTCAGTTATACACTACACATTAGTTTTATTTTCCATTATAGGTTATTACAAGATATTGACTATAGTTCCCTGTGCTATACAGTAAATCTTTGTTGCTTGTTGCATATCTATTTTTTTAAATTAGAAATCTAGCATTCTATTCATACTAAGTCAAACAAATGGAATCAAAATGTTAGGCAAAAATTCATAAGTTTTCTAAAATATATATATTACACATATTATTTATATATATGTATACAAGTTTTCTACTATGCTTGATAAAGTCTTGAGAAAGAACATCAAAAAAAAAAAAAGAAGAGTGGGGAAATTGGAAAACATAAGACAGTTTTCTATACAACTTCAACCTCCTCAGGAAATTTAACTGCCATTTCTCCTTTGTAGGCAATGTCTACATATTTTTACAGAATATATATTTTAAACATTGTTTTAAAATAGGTAATTCTATATCTTGGAATGATTTTTTTGAATTGTGAACATTTTGAATATTAAAGTCAAAGTGAATAATTCTAATATATCCAAATTTTGGAGCAATCAGTTTTACTTGAAATCTGCCAAATAAAAAGTTTAAACATTCACGCATACTTAAGATAAAAAACAGTATTCAAACTGGTCTTATGAATACACAGGTGGGGAAATAGGGCTAGTTCGTGTCCCAAAAGAATAAATATACATAGTTTACAAATATTTGAGAAAAATATCAACTTCACCTTGATCAAATAGAAAGATACCACTTTAACCAACCTCACTAGTCAGGATGTTTAAAAATGGAGCTTATCAATGCTATGGAGACTATGGCAACACAGTCACCTTCATACACTATGGATAATAGTTCAAATGCACAATCTTTTTAGAAAGCAAAGTACAAAATTATTAAGAGCATTTAAAATGCCTTGAAAACCATTCTATGAAAATAATCAGGTATAGGAAAAGTCTTACACACAAAGCTATCTGTTCATCACATTCTTAGAACAGTGAAAAACTAGATATATACAAGTGAAATAACTGTGACATAGTTAAATAAAGTATGATCTATTCATATGACAAAGTACTATATTCCTATTTGAAATGAGTTTACAAAAATTTTTTAAATTTAGGAAAATGCTTATGATATAGTCTTAGTAAAAAATGCAAGGAACCAATTAGATATTCATCTACCCATTCATCCAACAAATATTTACAGAATGCCTATTCTGTGCTGATACTGCTCAAGGCTCAGAAGATCTAATAAGTAAGATAGGCATATAAAGGAACACAGCCTAGAAATAGAAAGTTAAGTAATGAGGCTAGAGGGTATTCAAGACAGCCAAGGGGAATGAAAGAGAAGAGAGTGGAGGGGGTGGGGAGGGACAGAGAGAGAGAGAACATGAATACCCTGGAAGCACCAGATTTTGCAGTCATCTCAGTCACACCTACCACTGATATTTTAGAAGATGTGGTACACTGCATTAAATCTCTACTCATGATTTGCTTAACTCACATGTGGCAAGAAAAGAAGGAAGGAAGGGAATAAAGATTGATGTTAACTTATTTATTTGCTTTTAACAAAAGACGACTGACACTGAGAAAACATACTAATTATATGAGCTTTCTGTTTATCTGCTTCAGAATAAGCTGGCACTTCTTATACTTCTAGAATCTATAATAGATCTGTAAAGGGTGGAAGTCAAAAGTTGGCCTCAGAAATCCATTTGCCAAGAAGGCGCAGCAGACAGTTACAAAAGCATTTACATGAGTAACATTTTTTTTTTAAATTTTCCTTCCTTGGATAATTTCTGGCACTGAATCGAAAACCATACTTTTCCTCTCCTTGGAAAAAAACAGACTATCAAACATGAACATGATACTTTTATAAACTGTGAATGGGCACAGGAATAGGCATCCTGTCAAAGAAGTATATTCAAATGGTAACATACTTCTTAAAATCTCTTGTGAAGGATAAAAAAATTTTTAACCTTATTACCTCATTTTACTACCATCTTGCTTCAAAAATTTCCTCAGAAGATGTTGGACAGTCTTTTTATATAAAAATAAATAGCTTAGGACTCAGCTACATAGGCATAAAGTCTGGTTGCTACTGAAAATAAACTATTTAAACATGTATCAACCACTCCACTAAGTACTGAAGATACAGAGGATTCACAGTGCTATTAAGATGAGTACAAAATGCTATGGAAATCTACAGAATGAAAAAAATTACAGGAAATAATATCTTGAGATATTATCTGTATTCTTTTGTTCGTCCTGCCTCCTTGAACACATAACTCTTCATATGCCATTAAGACAGCCAAGTACAAAAAAGTAATCATTTAGCTTTAGTTTCTGGAGAAGGCAATGGCACCCTACTCCAATACTCTTGCCTGGAAAATCCCATGGACAGAGGAGCCCGGTAGGCTGCAGTCCATGGCGTCACTGAGGGTCGGACACGACTGAGCGACTTCACTTTCACTTTGCACTTTCATGCACTGGAGAAGGAAATGGCAACCCACTCCAGTGTTCTTGCCTGGAGAATCCCAGGGACGGGGGAGCCTGATGGGCTGCCGTCTATGGGGTCGCACAGAGTCGGACACGACTGAAGTGACTCAGCAGCAGCAGCAGCTTTAGTTTCAAATTAGACATCTAAATTCTTGGCATAAATAACATAAAAAAGCATGTTTTTCTATTGTTGGAGCCTGGCTTTTTGAGAAAGCAAAGATTTGTTGAGTTTCAAAGGGCAAAATGCTTTAATGGACTCAGTATACACTGAAAAAGCACATTCTATGTGATGACAGCAAGTGGAAATATGAATTTACTCAAAGGAATAAAGCGGCAACTACATTAACCTTAAATAGATAAGGTTTTCTTATTAAACAAAAATAATAATTTCTTGTGGGCTTTATAACATATGTAAAAGAAAAATTCACAACTACAGTATTGTAAAGCCTGGACAGGAGAAATGGAAATGCACTGTTGTAATGTTCTTTTACTACTGGTGTAGTAGTATAATAACACTTGAAGATAGGCCATAATAATAAAGATAAAATGGAGAAACAAAAAGCAATCCAAAACTAGGCCAAAAAAAAAGAGAGAAACAGGAATAAAGAGCAGCTAGGACAAAGAGAACATAAACAGCCATATTAATAATCACATCAAATGCAGTCTAAATATCCCAACCAAAAGCAGACATTGCCAGTGCAGAGCAGAAAAACAAGAACCAACTAAATCCTGCCAATGCACTTTAAACATAAAATCACAAATAGGTTAAAGCTTAAAAGATAAAAAAAAAGGTATACCATGTTCAGTTCAGTTCAGTCCAGTTGCTCAGTCGTGTCCGACTCTTTGCGACCCCATGAATCTCAGCACGCTGGGCCTCCCTGTCCCTCACCAACTCCTGGAGTTTACTCAAACTCATGTCCATTGAGTCAGTGATGCCATCCAGCCATCTCATCCTCTGTCGTCCCCTTCTCCTCCTGCCCCCAATCCCTCCCAGCATCAGGGTCTTTTCCAATGAGTCAACTCTTCGCATGAGGTGGCCAAAGTACTGGAGTTTCAGCGTTAGCATTAGGCCTACCATGTTAGCACGGGTTAAAAATTGAAAGCTAGAGTGGCCATATTAAATCAGCCAAAGTAGATCTCAGCGCAAAGACTTGACAGAGCAAAGAAGACCATTTCATGAAGATACAGGGGAAAACGTAAAACTGTCTTTATCCACAGATGATATGATTATCTATGCAGAAAACCTGATAGCGTTTTTAAACAACTACTCAAATTAACAAGTCAGTTTTGGCAAGGCTACAAGATGAATATACAAAAATTTGATTATATTTCTATATACTAGGAATAAAAATTTGAAACTGAAAAATATACCATTCACAACAGCACCAAAAATATGAAATACTTAGGGATAAATCTGACAAAGATATGCAAGACCTATATGATGAAAACTATATTTCTGAAAAAAGTTAAAGGCCTAAATAAATGGGGATATATATTTTGTTTATGGGTCAGAAAATTCACTATTGTTTGAGTCTCAATTCACTCCCAAATAAATCTATACATTCAACTTAACCCTAATAAAAAATTACAGGAAGGTTTTCTGTAGAAATCAACAAGCTGATTTTAAATTTCTATAGAAATGCAAAGAAGCTAGAATAGCCAAGCAACTCTGAAAAAGAATAAAATTGAGGGCTAAAGCTACCTAATTTCAAGAACTGTTATAAAGGTATAGTAATCAAAACAGCACGGTACTCATGTAAAGACAGTAAAGACAGACAAATTGGTTAACTGGAAAGAAAAGAGGAACCAGAAATAATGCCCACATATTTAGGAACTAAATCAGTAGATCTTTGACAAAGGCAATACAATGGATAAAGTAGAGTTTCCAATAAGTGGCACTCCAACAACTGGAAATCACCATGTAAAAAATGGGCTCAAATTAATACTTTGTATCATCCATAAAAATTAACTCAAAATGGGTTACAAATCTAACTGTAAGGCTGAAAGCATAAAACATTTAGGGAAAAAAACACAGGAAAAGATCTTTGTGACCCAAGGTTAGAAAAAGATTTCTTAGATAGGACTTAGCCAAAAGTAAAAACTTTTGCTCTTTAAAGACACTAGTAAGAGAATGAAAAGGAAAGTCACAGACTGGGAGAAAAATCTTTGCAAAGCATATATTTTGTAAAGAACTTTTACACAGGACTAGAAAGAATTCTTACAATTCAACAAAAAGAAAAATAAATTTTGGAGAAGGCAATGGCAACCCACTCCAGTACTCTTGCCTGGAAAATCCCATGGATGGAGTAGCCTGGTGGGTTTTAGTCCATGGGGTCGCTGAGTCAAACATGACTGAGCAACTTAGAGTACCTGAAGACTTTGGACAGAAGTTTGCAACATTGTACAGGAGACAGTGAACAAAACCATCCCCAAGAAAACGAAATGCAGCAAGCAAAATGGTTGTCTGAGAAGGCCTTACAAATAGCTGAGAAAGGAAGAGACGTGAAAGGCAAAGGAGAAAAGGAAAGATATACCCACCTGAATGCAGTGTTCCAAAGAACAGCAAAGAGATAAAAGCCTTCTTAAGTGAACAAGGCAAAGAAATAAAGGAAAACAATAGAATGGGAAAGACTAGAGATCTCTTTAAGAAAATCAGAGATACCAAGGGAACATTTCATGCAAAGACAGGCACAATAAAGGACAGAAATGGTATAGACCTAACAGAAACAGAAGATATTAAAAAGAAGTGAAAAGAATACACAGAAGAATTGTGTCTTAATGACCCAGATAACCACAATGGGGTAATCACTCACCTATACCAGACATTCTGGAGTGTGAAGTCAAGGGCCTTAGGAAGCATTACTATGAACAAAGCTAGTGGAGGTGACAGAAGTACAGCTGAGCTCAAACAGTAAAAGATGATGCTGTTAAAGTGCTGCACTCAAGATGCCAGCAAATTTGGAAAACTGAGCAGTGGTCATAGGACTGGAAAAGGCCAGTTTTCATTTCAATCCCGAAGAAAGGTAATGCCAAAGAATGTTCAAACTACTGCACAATTGCACTCACTCCCCTTGTTGTTGTTCAGTTGCTCAGTTGTGTTCACCTCTTTGAAACCCCATAGACTGCAGCATGCCAGGCTACCCTGTCCTTCACTATCTCCTGGAGTTTGCTCAAACTTATGTCCATTGAATCAGTGATGCCATCCAACCAATGCATCCAACCATTTCATCTTCTGTCATCCCCTTCTCTTGCCTTCAGTCTTCCCCATGCTAGCAAGGTAATGCTCAAAATCCTTCAAGCTAGGCTTCAACAGTAAGTGAACTAAGAAATTCCAGATGTACAAGCTGGATTTAGAAAAGGCAGAGGAACCAGAGATCAAATTGTCAATATCCATTAATCATAGGAAAAGCAAAGGAATTCCAGAAAAATATCTACTTCTGCTTCATTGACTATGCTAAAGCCTTTGACTGTGTGGATCACAACAAACTGTGGAAAATTCTGAAAGAGATGGGAATACCAGATCACCTTACCTTCCTCCTGAGAAACCTGTATGCAGGTCCAGAAGCAACAGTGAGAACTAGGCATGGAACAATGGACTGGTTCAAAATTGAGAAAGGAGTATATCAAGACTGTATATTGTCACTCTGCTTATTTAATTTATATGCAAAATACATCATGCAAAATCCCAGACTGGATGTATCATAAGCTGGAATCAAGACTGCTCAGTGAAATATCAATAGTCTCAGATATGCAGATCACACCACCCTAATGGCAGAAAGCAAAGAAGAATTAAGGAGCCTCTTGATGAAGATCAAAGAGGAGAGTGAAAAAACTGGCTTAAAACACAACATTCAAAAAACTAAGATACATCCGGTTCCATCACTTCATGGCAAATAGATGGGGAAACAATGGAAAGAGTGACAGACTTTATTTTCTTGGGCTCCAAAATCACTGCAGTCAGTGACTGCAGCCATGAAATTAAAAGACACTTGTTCCTTGGAAGAAAAGCTATGATGAATCTAGGCAGTTTATTAAAAAGAAGACACTGGTTGTGTGAATGCAGAGGGGGCTGGTGGAGAGACTGAGAAGAGAGATCAAGCCCTGAGACTTTGGAGTGGGAGCACTGACTCCAAGACCCTAGACTACCAGAGAACTAACCCTAGAAGGTATTAAATAGTGAGAATTCACACAAAGGAAACCACTGTAATACAAGACCTGGCATCACCCAACCACCAATAGCACCCTGCACTACACACCTCATCTAAACAACAAACAAAACAAAAATACAAACCCAATCATCAGCAGACAGGATTACTACCTCACTCAGTCTTGCCCATAAGAAGAAAAACAAACAAACAAAAACTCAGCACAAACCTCACCTTATAAGAAGCTTATACAAACCACTAGATCAAACTTTGACAGCAGAAACCAAAAGGAAGAAAGAATTCAACCTTGAAGCCTGGGAAAAGGAGACCTCAAACACAATAAGTTAAAAAATAATAATAATGAAAAGGCAGAGAAACACTACACAAATGAAGGAACAAACTAGAAACACAGAAGCCCATATAAGTGAAGAGGAACTAGGCAAACTACCTGAAAAAGAATTCAGAATAATGATAGTAAAGATGATCAAAAACCTTGAAAACAAAATGGAGAAAATGCAAGAATCAATTAACAAAGACCTAGAAGAATTAAAGAATAAACATCCAGAGACAAACAACACAATTACTGAAATTAAAAATACTCTGCTGCTGCTGCTGCTAAGTCGCTTCAGTCGTGTCCGACTCTATGCGACCCCATAGACGGCAGCCCACCAGGCCTCTTTCCCCGGGATTCTCCAGGCAAGAACACCGGAGTGGGTTGCCATTTCCTTCTCCAATGCACGAAAGTGAAAAGTGAAAGTGAAGTCGCTCAAAGGAATCAATAGCAGAATATCTGAAGCAGAACGAATCAGTGAACTGGAAGATAAAATGGTGGAAATAACTTCTGAAGAGCAGAATAAAGTAAAAAGAATGAAAAAAACTGAGGATAGTCTCAGAGACCTCTGGGACAATATTAACCACACCAACATTCGAATAATAGGGGTCCCAGAAGAAGAAAAGAAAAAGAAAGGGTATGAGAAAATTTTTGAAGAGATTATAGTTGAAAATTTCCCCAATATGGAAAAGGAAATAGTCAATTAAGCCCAAGAGGCACAAAGAGTCCCATTCTGGATAAACCCAATGAGAAACATGCCAAGACACATAGTAATCAAACTAACAAAGACTAAACACAAAGAAAGATATTAAAAGCAGCAAGGGAGAAGCAACAAGTAACATACAAGGGAAACCCCATACACTTAACAGCTGATCTTTTAGGAGAAACTCTGCAGGCTCTGGCAGGAATGGCAGGATATATGTAAAGTACTGAACGGGAAAAATCTACAACCAAGATTACTGTACCCAGCAAGGATCTCATTCAAAATTGATGGAGAAATCAAAAGCTTTTCAGACAAGCAAAGGTTAAGAGAATTCAGTACCAACTTTACACCAAATGTTAAATGGACTTATATAGTCAAGAAATACAAGAGAAGAAAAAAGATCTATAAAATAAACCCCAAACAATTAAGAAAATGGCAATAGGAACATATATATCAATAATTACTTTAAATCCTTAGATATAAATACATTAAATACTCCAACCAAAAGACACAGACTGCCTGAATGGATACAAAAATAAGACCTGTATATATGCTGTCTACAAGAAACCCACTTTAGACCTCAAGACATGTGCAGACTGAAAGTGAGAGGATAGAAAAATATATTCCATGCAAATGGGAAGCAAAAGAAAGCTGAAGTAGCAATCCTCATATCAGACAAAATAGACCTTAAAATAAAGAAGATCACAAGAGATAAGGAAGGAAACTACATAATGACAAAGGGATCAATCCAAGAGGAAGACATAACAATTGTAAATATCTATGCACCCAACACAGGAGCATCTCAATACATAAGATAAACACTAACAGACAGAAAAGGAGAAATTGACAATAATACAATAATAGGAGACTTTAACACCCCACTCACACCAATGGACAGATCATCAAAACAGAAAATTAATAAGGAAACACAAGTCTTAAATGATACATTAGATGAGATGGATCTCACTGATTTCTTCAGGACATTCCATCCAAATGCAGAAGAATATACCTTCTTCTCAAGTGCACATGGAACATTCTTCAGGATAGACCACATCTTGGGTCACAAATCAAACCTCAGTAAAGTTAACAAAATTGAAATCATATCAAGCATCTTCTCCGACCACAATACTATGAGACTAGATATCAATTACAAGAAAAAAACTGTAAGAAACACAAACATGTGGAGATTAAACAACACGTTTCTAAGTAATCAACAGGTTACTGAAGAAATTAAAAGGGAAATCAAAAAATTTCTAGGAACAAATGACAATGAAAACACAACTACTCAAAACCTATAGGATGCAGCAAAAGCAGTTCTAGGAGGGAAGTTTATAGCAATTCAATCCTACCTCAAGAAAAAAGAAAAGCATCAAATAGCATAACTTGACAACTAAAACAACTGGAAAAAGAAGAACAAAAATAAATAAATAAATAAGTAGAAGGAGAGAAATCATAAAGATCCAAGCAGAAATAAATGAAAAAGAAATGAAACAAACAATAGTAAAGAGTAATAGAACTAAAACCTGGTTCTTTGAGAAGATAAACAAAATTGACAAAACTTTAGCCAGACTCATCAAGAAAAAAGAGAAGAATCGAATCAAAAAAATTACAAATGAAAAAGGAGAGGTTACAACAGACAATGCAGAAATACAAAGGATTATAAGAGACTATTATGAACAACTATATGGCAATAAAATGGATAACCTGGAAGAAATGGACAGATTCTTAGAAAAGTTCAATCTTCCAAGACTGAACCAGAAAAAAACAGAAATTATGAACAACCCAATTACAAGCCCGGAAATTGAAGATGTGATCAAAAATTTCCCAAAAAACAAAAGCCCAGGACCAGATGGCTTCAGAGGAGAAATCTATTACACATTTAGAGAAGAGCTAATGGCTATCCTTCTAAAACTCTTCAAAAAATTACAGAGGAAGGAACACTTCCAAACTGATTCTACGAGGCCACCATCACCCTGATACCAAACCAAAGACAATACAAGAAAAGAAAACTCAGGCCAATATCACTGATGAACATAGATACAAAAATCCTCAACAAAATTTTAGCAAATAGAATTCAGCAACACATCAAAAAGCTCATACACCATGATCAAGTTCGGTTTATTCCAGGAATGCAAGGATTCTTCAATATACTCAAATCAATCAGTGTGATATACCATATTAACAAATTGAAAGATACAAACCATATGATTATCTCAATAGATGCAGAAAAAGCCTTTGACAAAATTCAGCACCCATTTATGATTAAAACTCTTCAAAAAATGGGCATAGAAGAAACCTACCTCAACATATTAAAGGCTATATATGATAAAGTGAAAAGTGAAAGCAAGTCGCTCAGTCGTGTCCTACTCTTTGCAGCCCCATGGACTGTAGCCTACCACGCTCCTCCATCCATGGGATTTTCCAGGCAAGAGTACTGGAGTGGGGTGCCACTTCCTTCTCCAGAGGATCTTCCCAACCCAGAGATCGGACCCAGGTCTCCTGCATTGTAGGCAGATGCTTTACCATTTGAGCCACCAGAGAAGATATATATGATAAGCCTACAGCAAACATTATTCTCAATGGTGAGACTGAAAGCATTCCCCCTAAGATCAGGAACAAAACAAGGGTGTTCACTTTTATTCAACATAGTTCTGGAAGTCCTAGCTACAGCGATCAGAGAATAAAAACAAATAAAAGGAATCCAGATCGGAAAAGAAGAAGTAAAGCTCTCAGTTTGCAGATGACATGATACTGTACATAGAAAACCCTAAAGCTAGTATCAGAAAATTACTAGAGCTAGCTAATCAATGAATTTATAAAAGTTGCAGGATACACAATCAATACACAGAAATCACTTGCATTTCTATATACTAACAATGAAAAATCAGAGAGAAATCAATGTATCAATCCCATTCCCCATTGAAACAAAAAAATTACATATCTAGGAATAAATTTACCTAAGGAGACAAAAGAACTGTACACAGAAAATTATAAGACACTGATGAAAGAAACCAAAGATGACATAAACAGATGGAGAGATTTCCACGTTTCTGGGTAGGAAGAATCAATCTTGTGAAAATGACTATACTACCAAACACAATCTACAGATTCAATGTGATCCCTATCAAATTACCAATGCATTTTTCACACTAGAACAAAAAATTTCACAATTCATATGGAAACACAAAACATCCCAAATAGCCAAAGTAATCTTGAGAAAGAAGAACGGAGCTGGAGGAATCAACCTTCCTGACTTCAGATTATACTACAAAGCTACAGTCATTAAGACAGTATGGTACTGGCACAAAAACAGAAACATAGACCAATGGAACAAAATAGAAAGCCCAGAAGTAAACCCATGAACTTATGGGTACCTTATGTTTCACAAAGGAGGCAAGAATATACAATGGGGCAAAGACATCCTCTTCGATAAATGGTGCTGGGAAAACTGGACAGCTACATGTGAAAGAATGAAACACTTAGGAAGTTAGAACACTTCCTAACACCATACACAAAGATAAACTCAAAATGCATTAAAGACCTAAATGTAAGAACAGAAACTATAAAACCCTTAGAAGAAAACATAGGCAGAACACTCGACATAAATCAAAGCAAGATCCTCTATGACCCACCTCCTAGAGTAAAGGAAATAAGAACAAAAGTAAACAAGTGGGACCTGCTTAAACTCAAAGCTTTTGCACAGCAAAGGAAACTATAAGCAAGATGAAAAGACAACCTTTGGAATGGGAGAAAATAACAGCAAATGAAACAACTGACAAAGGATTAATTTTCAAAATATACAAGCAGCTCATATAACTCAATACCAGGAAAACAAACAACCTAATCAAAAAGTGGGGAAAAGGCCTAAACAGAGATTTCTCCAAAGAAGGCATACAGATGGCTAACAAACACATAAAAGATGCTCAACATCACTCATTATTTGAGAAGTGCAAATCAAAACCACAGTGAGATGTCACCTCACACGAGTCAGAATGGCCATCATCAAAAAGCCTACAAACGATAAATGCTGGAGAAGGTGTGGAGAAAAGGGAACCCTTTTGCACTGTTGGTGGGAATGTAAATTGATATAGTCACTATGGAAGACAGTATGAAGATTCCTTAAAAAACTAGGAATAAAACCCACCATATGACCCAGTAATCCCACTCCTAGTCATATACCCTGAGGAAACCAGGGTTGAAAAAGACACATGTATCCCATTGTTTATTACAGCACTATTTACAATAGCTAGAACATGGAAGCAACCTAGATGTCAATCAACAGATGAATGGATAAAGAAATTGTGGTAGATATACACAATGCAACATTACTCAGCCATAAAAAGGAACACATCTGAGTCAGTTCTGATGAGATGGATGAACTCAGAACCTATTATACAGAGTAAAGTGAATCAGAAAGAGAAAGATAAATACTGTATTCTAACACAGATATACGGAACCTAGAAAAATGGTACTGAAGAATTTATTTACAGGGCAGCAGTGGAGAAACAGACATAGAGAATAGACTTATGGACAGGGGAGAGGGAAGGAGAGGGTGAGATATATGGAAAGAGTAACATGGAAACTGACATTATCATATGTAAAAAAGATAGCCAATGGGAATTTGCTGTATGGCTCAGGAAACTCAAACAGGGGCTCTATATCAACCTAGAGGGGTGAGATGGGGAGGGATATGGGAGGGAGGTTCAATAGGGAGGGGATATATGTATACCTATGGCTGATTCTTCTTGAGGTTTGACAGAAAACAACAAAATTCTGTAAAGCAATTATCCTTCAATAAAAAAATAAATTTAAAAAAATGTAGAGACATCACTTTGCCAACAAAGGTCCATATAGTCAAAGCTATGGTTTTTCCAGTAATCATGTATGGATGTGAGAATGGGATGATAAAGAAGGCTGAGTGCCAAAGAATTTATGGTTTCAAACTATGGTACTGGAGAAGAGTCTTAAGAGTCCCTTGGACTACAAGGAGATCAAACCAATCAATCATAAAGGAAGTCAATCATGGATATTCATTGGAAGGACTGATGCTGAATCTGAGGCTCCAATACTTTGGACACCTGATGCCAAGTGCTGACTCACTGGAAAAGATCCTGATGCTGGGAAAGCTTGAGGGCATGAAGAGAAGGGGGCAACAGAAGATGAGATGGTTGGATGGCATCATTGAGTCAATGGAAATGAGTCTGAGCAAACTCCAAGAGATAGTGAAGTACGGGGAAGCCTGGCATGCTGCAGTCCATTGGGTCACAAAAAGTTGGACACAACTGAACAACAACAAAATGGACAACTCATTCACCAGCTTTCCTTTTAAGCTTTTTTTTGGGGTGGGAGTGTTTAATTTGTTGTTTGCTCCATCTGTTTTTGACATCTTAAGCAACTACGTTGTTAAACAGTTGTTGCTGATTGTTTTTGACAAATCACTCTGAGGAAAATACTGTTTGCATTGGGCATGTTCTCTTTGGGTTACACAAAGGCAAGCTTTTTGAGAATGGTTTACCAGAGAACTTCCAGACAGGTCAAATAATGACAAGCCTCTTAAGTATGGGGCTTTGAAAGAACTTCAGCTCAATTTTGCCTTCTCTAGTGCTGGGTAATCTGCTAGTTTTCACCATGACTGCAGGCTCTTGTTTGCAAGGCTACCATGGAGCTGGAGAAAAGGACTGATTATCAGAGCAAGTAAAAAGTGCCACAAAGCTTGCTGTTCTTACAGATAGAGCTGTTGACTTCTTTTTAATAAATGTTGCTCAGACTGTTGTAAGCCTTTGTTAATTAATCAACTGAAAAAGTTGATCTTGACAATTTTTTCAAGTGTTCTTGGTAATTTTGTAACAGAGAGTATTTTCAGATGTTGTTATTCTGCCACTCTTAGTAACATCACTCTCATTCACCTCATTTTTAGATTACTTTTAAAGATATTTTAAACATATTAAACTATTTAAAGCAATAATAATAGTAATAGTATAGTGTGGGGTTTATAATACACTCAGAAGTAAATGTATGATAATAATAGCACACAGTATCAGGGTATATGGAAATATGCTGTTAGAAAAATTCCTATAAGTGAAATTTTATGACATTATTTGAAGGTAGACCATGGTAAATTAAAGATGCATGTTGTAAATCCTAGAGCAAACACTAAAAAAATGAGAAAAGGAAACAATTCAATAGAAGAGAGAAAATAAAATACTAAAAAATATTTAGTTAATAACAAGATAGTATGAAAGAGAGAAAAGAATCAAAGAACAGACAGAATAGAAAACAAAAAGTGGCATATTATACTACAATTGTATGTGCCTGTCTACCTATTTCTATCAATGTACACTCTATCAATGTACACTCATTTTTGTTACTAGTTTATAAGATTACCTAATTTGAGTGATAAATAGAAATAAACCAAAATTAATTGCTGAAATAAATACACTATGAATTCTAATTCTTCTCTATTTTGGAATTTCTGATAATTTATACAATTTTACTTAATACATAAGACAATATAAAAAAAATACAAAACTTACCTGTCTTCATAAAATAAATCTCAGAATTTTAGTGCTAAGCTATTTTGGAAACCACTTTGTACAATTTCTTCATTTAACAATTAAGGAAACTAAGAGTCAGAGTGACTGACTAATCATTAACAACTGAAAATTAATCAAAAGAGTCATATGGCCAGTTAGTAGTAGAGCCACAGTAAAATTCTTATAACTTTCTATAAAAATTTCTATACAACACCAACCACATATGCAACTATACGTAAATAATGTGCTTATTTCAGATGATCCTATCTAGCAGATCTAGCAGTATCCCTATTTGGAAACATCTTGTTAATTAAGTTGTACACCTATTTTAGAATAATCAGACTTTTAAATATGCCTTTTGTTGAACTTAGAGTTTCAACTAATTCAAATTCTCAACAATTAATCAAGATTTTTGAACTATACTATACTTAACAAAAATTGAAAATATCATAGTTAAATAGTCATTTAAAACACTGCATACCAAAATCAGAGAATAAAATCATTCACTTAAATCAATGACCAAATCATTCACACTTATGCCAAAAATGATTTAAAAATTATGAAATCTATGTGTATCATTACCTGTAGCTCCAAGTGGGTGCCCCTTTGAAATTAATCCGCCACTAGGATTTATGACCCACTTTCCTCCATAAGTATTATCTCCTCTTTCAACCAGTTTTCCACCTTGACCTACAGAAGGAAAAATAAATGTAAAAAATAACATTGGGATAAATGATATGTTTTTTTTTTTAACTTATGGATAGCCAAGAATTTCTTGGACCAAACATTTCTTGATGGCTCAAACTAACATCAAATTGACATGCACACTTCTAAAAGTGAGGTAATAAATATTGGGTATTAAAGGCTTATATTTTCAGAACATTTCCTGCATGAAACAAAGCTCCTATTAGTTCCTAAGAGCTCTCTGCTTCCAAAATTGCTCTTAATATAACAGAGATTCAGAGAATCATAAGAAAAACATTGAAATAGACACAATAAAATAATACTAGGTTTAAAAATTCATAATTTTGCCAAAATGTATTCATTTCCATTTTCAACTGTACATTACATGATATAGAAATATTCTTAGTAAACAACAGTGGGGAGAGGGCAGAGAGAGAGAAAAAAAGAGCACTTTCATGAAATAAAATGGCTGAAAACACTGTTAAGCATCAGTTCAGTTCAGTTCAGTTCAGTCGCTCAGTCGCGTCCGACTCTTTGCGACCCCATGAATCACAGCACGCCAGGCCTCCCTGTCCATCACCAACTCCCGGAGTTCACCCAGACTCAAATCCATCGAGTCAGTGATGCCATCCAGCCATCTCATCCTCTGTCGTCCCCTTCTCCTCCTGCCCCCAATCCCTCCCAGCATCAGAGTCTTTTCCAATGAGTCAACTCTTCGCATGAGGTGGCCCAAGTAATGGGAGTTTCAGCTTTAGCATCAGTCCTTCCAAAGAAATCCCAGGGCTGATCTCCTTCAGAACGGACTGGTTGGATCTCCTTGCAGTCCAAGGGACTCTCAAGAGTCTTCTCCAACACCACAGTTCAAAAGCATCAATTCTTCAGCGCTCAGCCTTCTTTACAGTCCAACTCTCACATCCATACATGACCACAGGAAAAACCATAGCCTTGACTAGATGGACCTTTGTTGGCAAAGTAATGTCTCTGCTCTTCAACATGCTATCTAGGTTGGTCATAACTTTCCTTCCAAGGAGTAAGCATCTTTTAATTTCATGGCTGCAGTCACCATCTGCAGCTTACATCTGTGAATGTAAGCTTAAAGAAAAAAAATTACATCACATGCTTGGCAGCCTCAACATTCTTATCAATTCTGTGGTCATTCATCCAGGTGGTTAAGGAGTAAACAATAATGCATGCATAGTATAAAATATTCTTCCAGATGATATTTCTGGTAATGAGAGGTGAAATGTGTCCAAATAATGATGATAATGGTCATGGTGATGCTACCAGAGGCATCTAATAGCTTTTGATGGTAGTTCAGACCATAAAGAATCTGCCTGCAGTGCAGGAAACCCGGGTTTGATCCCTGGGTTGGGAAGATTCCCTGGAGAAGGAAACAGCAACCCACTCCAGTATTCTTGCCTGGAGAATTCCACGGAGAGAGGAGCCTAGCAGGCCAGAGTCCATGGGGTCACAAAGAGTCAGACATGACTAAGTGACTAACATACACACAATCATTTATTTATATATTTATTTTTGGTTGTGCTGGATCTTTGCTGCTGCACAGCTTTTTCTCTGGTTGCTGCATAAGAAGGCTGACATGGCTATGTTAGTCAGATAAAAGAGACTTCTAGACAAAGAATATAACCAGAGATAAAGTAGAATACTTGATAATGAAAAAAAAAAAAAAAACCTCATCAGGAAGACGTAAAAACCATAAATAGCAGAGCCTCAAAATAAAAAAAGCAAAAATTGATAAAATTAAAAAAAGAGATAACTCCACAACTGTAGTACAACTACAATATGAGATTCTAACACCCCTCTCTCAGCAAGTGATAGAGCACATCTAATAAATTAGTGGAGACACAGAAGATCTGAAAAGTCCTATCAATCATCTTGATTTAACTGACACATATAGAACACTACATCTAACAATCTTGAAATCACCATTGTTTTTCAAGTACATGTAAGTTCACCAGTATATACCATGTGCTGAGCCATAAAATAAATTTCAACTAATTTAAAAGGATCAAAACCAAATAAAGCATAATCTCTGACTACAACAAAATTACAATAGAAAGCAATAAGATACCTATGAAAATTCAAAATATTTAGATACAAAACAACTCATCTCTAAATAGTTTACAGGTCAAAGACAAAATTAGACATTAAAGAGACATTTTAAATATTTTGAACTAAATGACAATGGATATTAAAAACCTGTGGACCTTTTGTAGAAATAATAAATGCTGGAGAAGGTATGGAGAAAAGAGAACCCTCTTACACTGTTGGTGGGAATGCAAACTAGTATAGCCACTATAGAGAACAGTGTGGAGATTCCCTAAAAAACTGGAAATAGAACTGACATACAACCCAGCAATCCCACTGCTGGGCATACACACCGAGGAAACCAGAATTGAAAGAGATACGTGTACCCCAATGTTACCTGCATCACTGTTTACAATAGCTAGGACATGGAAGCAACCTAGATGTCCATCAGCAGATGAATGGATAAGAAAGCTGTGGTACATATACATGATGGACTATTCAGTTCAGTTCAGTCGCTCAGTCGTGTCCGACTCTGTGACCCCATGAATTGCAGCACGCCAGGCCTCCCTGTCCATCACCAACTCCGGAAGTTCACTCAAACTCACGTCCATCGAGTCAGTGATGCCATCCAACCATCTCATCCTCTGTTGTCGCTTTCTCCTCCTGCCCCAATCCCTCCCAGCATCAGAGTCTTTTCCAATGAGTCAACTCTTTGCATGAGGTGGCCAAAGTAATGGAGTTTCAGCTTTAGCATCATTCCTTCCAAAGAACACCCAGGACTGATCTCCTTTAGAATGGACTGGTTGGATCTCCTTGCAGTCCAAGGGACTCTCAAGAGTCTTCTCCAACACCACAGTTCAAAAGCATCAATTCTTCGGTGCTCAGCTTTCTTTACAGTCCAACTCTCACATCCATACATGACTACTGGAAAAACCATAACCTTGACTAGACAGACCTTTATTGGCAAAATAATGTCTCTGCTTTTGAATATGCTATCTAGGTTGGTCATAACTTTCCTTCCAAGGAGTAAGTGTCTTTTAATTTCATGGCTGCAGTCACCATCTGCAGTGATTTTGGAGCCCAGAACAATAAAGTCTGACACTGTTTCCACTGTTTCCCCATCTATTTCCCATGAAGTGATGGGACCAGATGCCATGATCTTAGTTTTCTGAATGTTGAGCTTTAAGCCAACTTTTTCACTCTCCTCTTTCACTTTTATCAAGAGGCTTTTTAGTTGGATGGACTATTACTCAGCTATTAAAAAGAAAGCATTGGAATCAGTTCTAATGAGGTGGATGAAACTGGAGCCTATTATACAAAGTGAAGTAACTCAGAAAGAAAAACACCAATACAGTATATTAACGCATATATGTGCAAGTTAGAAAGATGGTAATGATGACCCTATATGTGAGACAGCAAAAGAGACACAGATGTAAAGAACAGACTATTGGATTCTGTGGGAGAAGGCGAGGGTGGGATGATTTGAGAGAAATGCACTGAAACATGTATATTACTATATGTGAAATGGATTGCCAGTCCAGGTTCAATGCATGAGACAGGGAGCTCAGGGCCGGGGCATTGGGAGACCCTGAGGGATGGGATGCGGAGGGAGGTGGGAGGGGTTCAGGATGGGGGACACATGTATACCCATGGTTAATTCATGTCAATGTATGGCAAAAAGCACTACAATACTGTACTCCAATTAGCCTTCAATTAAAATAAATAAATAAATTTTTTAAAATATCTGTGGAATGCAGCTAACATACTGCTCAGAGAAAAACATATAGCTTTACATACTACATTAGAAATGGAGAAAGATCTAAAATAAATCATCTGTCATAAGAAACTTAAAAAAAAAGTCAAGTAAACCCAAAGTAAATTAAAGGAGAGAAATAATGAAAAGCAGAAATCAGTGAAGTAGAGGGGGAAAAAAGACAACAACAAAGTCAAAAGCCAAATCTTGCTAAAGCTCAACAAAAGTGGCAAACCTCTAGGTAGGCAGATGAAGGAAAAAAAGAATAAAGAACAAAAAACATCAACATCAGGAATAAAAAAAAGTAACCATGGATTCTATAGAAATTAAAAGAATAAAAACAGAACACTCTGAACAACTTCAGCTGACAAATCTGACTACTTAAATGAAATAAACAACTTTTTTGAAAAAAGGTATCTTGCCAAAATTAATAGACACAGGAAGAAACAAAAAATATAAATATGTCTGTCTCTATTAATAAATATTAATTTGTTGAAAACATACTGCCAAAGAAAACTTTAAACTACGTGATTATACCAGTAAATTCTATGAAATAGTCAAAGAAGAAGTAACATTAATTTATACAAACAATTTTAGAAAATATAGAATGAGCGACCACTACTCAATTTATTTTCAGGGATCAGCATAAAACAACTAGGAAAAGAAAACTATAGATAAATATACTTCATGAATATATAAGCAAATATTATTCACAAAATGCTAGTAAACTGAATCTAACAATATATTAAAAGGTTAAATAATATGACCAAGTAAAATTAATCCCAGAAACACAAGCTTAATTTAACATTTGAAATCAATCAATGTAATTCATGTCAACAAAACAAAGGAAAAACCCATATGATCATTTTAATAGATGTAGAAGAATTTTTAAAATCCAACACCCCTTCATGATTTAAAAAAAAAAAATCTCAGCAAACAAAGAACAGTAGGTAACTTTCTCAACATGATAAATGGCATCAACAACAGCCAAAAACAAAAACAAAACAAACAAACAAACAAAAAAACTGTGTCTAACACACATAATGGTGAAAGATTAAATTGTATCCCCTGAGATCAGGACCAAGGTAATGACGACCACTTTCACTACTTCTATTCAATATGATACTAAAGCTCACAGTCATTGCAGTAAGGTAAGAAAAAATAAAAATATCAGAAAGGAAGATGTAAAACTGTCATTGGCAAATGGCATGATTGTTTACATAGAAAAATCACTAATAATCTGGAAAATAACTATTAGAATAAATGGATTTAGCAAAGTCACAGTTTTCAACCTTTTTTCAAATCAATTGCATTCTTTCATACTATCAGCAGATATTGGGAAAAGAAGGTTAAAATACACCAAAAATCATTGGAATTTTAATTCCAAGGAATAAAACCTAACAAAAGACCTATACTGAAAACAAGAAGCATCCTGTTAGAAGCTAAAGGAGATATACACATATAATGGTTTAAAGAGTTAACACTGTTAAGATGACAATTCTCTCTAAATGAATCTAGCTCAGTTCAGTACAGTCGCTCAGTCGTGTCTGAGTCTTTGTGACCCTGTGGACTACAGAATGCCAGGCTTCCCTGTCTATCACCAACTCCCAGAGCTTGTTCAAATTCATGCCCATCAAGTCAGATATGCCATCTAGCCATCTCATCCTCTGTTGTCCCCTACTCCTCCTGCCCTCAATCTTTCCCAGCATCAGGGTCTTTTCAAATGAGTCAACTCTTCGCATGAGGTGGCCAAACTATTGGAGTTTTGGCTTCAGCATCAGTCCTTCCAATGAACACCCAGGACTGATCTCCTTTAGGATTGACTGGTTGGATCTCCTTGCAGTCCAAGGGACTCTCAAGAGTCTTCTCCAACACCACAGTTCAAAAGCATCATTTCTTTGGCACTCAGTCTTTTTTATTGTCCAGCTCTCACATCCATATATGACTACTGGAAAAACCATAGCTTTGACTAGACAGACCTTTGTTGGCAAAGTAGTATCTCTGCTTTTTAATATGCTGTCTAGGTTGGTCATAGCTTTTCTTCCAAGGAGCAAGCATATTTTAAATTCATGGCTGCAGTCACCATCTACAGTGATTTTGGAACCCAAGAAAATCCATTGTTTCCATTGTTTCCCATCTATTTGCCATGAAGTGATGGGAAGACTCAATAAAATCACAGATGCAAGACTCAATAAAATCACAATGAAAATTCCAACAAGCTTTTTACTTTATAGAAATTGACAAATTAATTCTGATATGTACATGGTGATGCAAAGGACCTAAAACATGCAAAATGATTTCTAAAAAGAACAAAGGTGGAGAACTTATCCCATCTAATATAGTAGAGTAGAATAAACATAGTAGCCAAAAATAATTTGATATTGGTGAAAGATAGACATGGAGATCAATGGAACAGAAGATAGAATCTAAAAATGGATCTTCATGTATATGGCAATTTTTGACAAAGCTGCCAAAGCAATTCAATGGAGAGAAAAGTCATTCCAATAAATGGTTGAGTATAGGAATAAAAAGAACAGTATCAACCTTTATCTTATACCAAACATAAGAACTGACTCAAAATAGATCATATACTTCAAAGTAAAATTAAAACTATAGAAACCCTAGAATAAAAACAGAAGATAATCTTTACAATCTTGGGGTAGATGAGTTTCTTAGAATATAAAAAGCCTGAACCATTAAAAAGTTGATTAAAGTGAATTTAGCAAAGTCACAGGATACAAAATCAATACACAGAAATCACTTGCATTCCCATATACTAACAATGAAAAATAAGAAAGAGAAATTAAGGAATCAATCCCATTCACCATTGCAACAAAAGAATAAAATATCTAGGAATAAACCTACCTAAGGAGACAAAAGAGCTGTACACAGAAAATTTTAAGACACTGATGAAAGAAATCAAAGATGACATAAACAGATGGAGAGATTTCCACATTCCTGGGTAGGAAGAATCAATCTTGTGAAAATGACTACAATCTTGTGAAAATGACTATACTACCAAACACAATCTATAGATTCAATGCAATCCCTATCAAATTACCAATGGCATTTTTCACAGAACTAGAACAAAATATTTCACAATTCATATGAAAACACAAACGATCTCAAATAGCCAAAGCAATCTTGAGAAAGAAGAATGGAGCTGGAGGAATCAACCTTCCTGACTTCAGATTATACTACAAAGCTACAGTCATCAAGACAGTATGGTACTGGCACAAGAATAGAAATATAGACCAATGGAACAAAACAGAAAGCCCAGAAATAAACCCATGCACCTATAAGTACCTTATTTTTGAAAAAGGAGGCAAGAATATACAATGGGGCAAAGACAGCCTCTTCAATAAATGGTGCTGGAAAAACTGGACAGCTACATGTAAAAGAATGAAATTAGAGCACTTCTAACACCATACACAAAGATAAACTCAAAATGGATTAAAGACCTGAATGTAAGACAAGAAACTATAAAACTCTTAAGAGGAAAACATAAGCAGAACACTGACATAAATCATAAATGACATAAATCAAAGCAAAATCCTCTATGACCCACCTCCTAGAGTAATGGAAATAAAAACAAAAGTAAACAAGTGAGACCTAATTAACTTAAAAGCTTTTGCACAACAAAGGAAACTATAAACAAGATAAAAAGACAACTCTCAGAATGGGAGAAAATAAGAGCAAATGAAACAACTGACAAAGGATTAATTTTCAAAATATATAAGCAGCTCATACAACTCAATACCAGGAATACAAACAACCTAATCAAAAAGTGGGGAAAGACCTAAACAGACATTTCTCCAAAGAAGACATACAGATGGTAACAAACACATGAAAAGATGCTCAACATCGCTCATTATTTGAGAAATGCAAATCAAAACTACAATGGGATATCACCTCACACCAGATAGAATGGCCATCATCAAAAAGTCTACAAACAATAAATGCTGGAGAGGGTGTGGAGAAAAGGGAACCATCTTGCACTGTTGGTGGGAATATAAACTGATATAGTCACTTTGGAAGATGGTATGGAGATTCCTTAAAAAACTAGGAATAAAACCACCATATGATCCAGAAATCCCACTCCTAGGCATACACCCAGAGGAAATCAAAATTGAAAAAGACACAGGTACCCAATGTTCACTGCAGCACTATTTATTATAACTAGAACACAGAAGCAGCCTAGATGTCCATCAACAGATGAATGGATAAAGAAGTTGTGGTACATATACACAATGGAATATTACTCAGCCATAAAAAGGAATGCATTTGAGTCAGTTCTAATTGGTGGATGAACCTAGAGCCTATTATACAGAGTGAAGTAATTCAGAAATAGAAAGATAAATATCATATAATAACGCATATATGTGGAATCTAGAAAGATGGTACCATTGAATTTATTTGCAAGGCAGCAATGGAGAAACAGACATAGAGAACAGATTTATGAACACAGGGAGAGAGGAGGAGAGGGTGAGATGCATGGAGCGAGTAACATGGAAACTTACCTTACCATATGTAAAATAGATAGCCCATGAGAATTTGCTATGTCTCAGGGAACTCAAATAGGGGCTCTGTATCAACCTAGAGGGGTGGGATGAGGAGGGAGATGGGAGGAAGGTTCAAGAAGGAGGGGATACCTGTACACATATGGCTGATTCATGTTGATGTTTGACAGAAAACAATAAAATTCTATAAAGCAACTATCCTTCCATTAAAAAATAAATCTTTAAAAATTGATTAAAATATATGTAACTGATAATCAAAATGTTTTAAATTTGTCCTGCAAGAGACATCATTAATAAAACAAAAAGACAGCAAGTGCAATAATAAAGACCTAGAACAGCCAAAAATAAAAAAACAATAGACAAGTCACAGACTGGGAGAAAAAGTTCACAGCCCACATATATCAGATACATTACTTGTATCCAGAATATATATAAATTTTACAACATAATAAAGAAGAAAACTAACCCAATAATCAAAAGGCAAAAGATCTGAACAAACACTTCACAAAAGATACATGAAATATCAACAAACACAAGAAAAGATGCTCAACATCATTAGTAATCAGGGATAAGCAAATTAAAATGAAAATTAAAACATCAGTATATAGTCTCTTAAATGATTCAAATTTTAAAAACTGATCACATCAACTGTTGATAAGAACATGAAGCAAGTAAAATCTCACATACTGTTAGTAGTAGTGGAAAATGGTACAACCACTTTAGAAACAAACAAAAAAAATCTCCAGATCCCACCAACTAGTCTTCTCATTTTCCCTTCTGCAGGTCTTTGTTCAAACACATCTGAAATACCTATAATTACGTAAGTGATTTTTCTTTTTTTTTTTTACTTAACAGTGTATTACAAGTACCCTTGATTTACATAAATTAAACCATTTATATATTCTGTCATCTTGTTTGGTACTGTCCAAAACTACAATTCTTAAAGTCCAGCATTAAGAGAGCTTACATTCACTTAGCACAGTGTGGCAGAGCCAACATAGAAGGGAAAGCAATTAGTGAATTATTTTGTTTCGATGATGAAAGTGAAATTTTCTTAGTGAAATGTAGTAAGTTAATCTGCACCTCATCAGAGATATTACCTTCTGGACACAGTCCCAGTGCTTCGTAAGTAATAAGTTCATTGGCAGAAAAGCAATCGTGAAGTTCTATTACGTCAATATCACTTGGTCTCAGGCCAGATTTCTCATAGCACCTTCTGGCAGCTTCTTTACTCATATCAAAACCAACCTAAAACCAAAATCATATATAAATAAATTAAAGGTATCAAAACAGGGACTTTCATGTAAGGATTATAAAAGATTAATATATGTATAACCTTTACAGTTAAGGATTGTCCATAAATGTTGAAATCTCAGTTAATTCTATATTATACAGAAAGTCCAAATAAAATATCCAGGAGAGACAATGGACATATACATTAAATTCTGTACTATAAAAAACAGAATTTTAAATCAGATATATAAAAAGGATTTATAATTCCTCATGCCATATCCAGTGCTGTTACAAAACTCTGTTAAACCACAATATACAGTTGTGGTAGACTGAAGAGATTTATCAAGAGACTATTATGATTCACTGAAAAATATGGGTGAATTTCTACATGAAAGTAAATAATCTTCTTTTATCAACAGAAGATCATGTAGGATTCAAATCATTTTTCCAATATTCATGCTTTTAACACCCTTTAACATGCAAACTCAACTCTTTTCCAAGCAATAAAATTGTGATATAATGGAAAATGTACTACAATTGGAAAAACCTAAGTTCTACCTCTACCATACCCTATCTTGGGGAACTTATAGAAACATTTTAAAATTCAAAGACTTATTATAAAATCATTTTATAAACTCTAATGTAAACCATATGCTTACTTACATATATGTGTGTACACAATGCATATTTTTATATGTATATATGTATGTATCTTCAAATATTCAACCTAGAGTTCTGGCTCAGAATTCTCATTTTTTTTACTTCCTCCATTTTGTACTCAATCTGCAGTCAGAATTTTTAAAGTGCTAAGGGTCAAAAAGTTCCTCAAAACATCCTTGGTTTTTTTTTTTTTTTAAATTCTATAAGACTGGAGTTCTGGGCATATTTAATCATTCCATAATTTTTTAAAATAGAACACTAGTTAGTTAGAAGTCCATATGTTCTCATAAGTGATTTTCCCTTAGATTCTTAAATGATGGGTTACAATACTAAATTTTCTAGACCAATTTTTTTCAAGTAAATAAACTTTCAGAGCTGATGACATGATGTCACTTTAAACTTTTAAAAAGAAATCCCTCAACTGATTAATAAAACAGAACCTGAGACACACCATTTTAATAATGCTTTTTCCTTCAAATGAGCTTGGCATATCAGTCACCATCTCTTGAGCCAAAATTTCCACAGCTTTGGGTTTCAGGTTATGCTTCTGTACAAATGCTTCACTAGCCAAAATTGCTGCGGCAGCACCATCTGAAGTGGGACTAAGAGGAGGTAAAATGGTTATTGATATCCTGTTCACTTCAATCCTAGGATTTCAGACTAGGAGTTCTTACAATGTGGAAAGACAGGCAGGGAGAGGATGCTTGCTGGTCACTGGACTGTCCTAGTAATACCCGTAGTTAAAAATTACACATGCTTCTCATCTGAAGATTGAACCTCTAGCAAGAACTTAAAGGCTGCCGATCACTGCTTAGACTCTATGGGTCTCTCCCCAAAAGTTCTTACTGCAAAGAATTCCAGGTTTGCCTTTGCAGACACACAAGGTATTTTCTGGTGACTTCTGAGGAGTCCACAATGTTATTTCTAAGCTAATACAATAAAGATTTTACTCTAGGCCTAACTAGCTCCAACTTTGTTCTCTCTCAAATAATCAGTCCTGAAATCCTTTTGAAAAATGGGAAATGATGGAATAGGAGATACCAGAAAATCCATGGTTTGGTTAAGACTTTTGTGATCTGCTTAAGGAGAGATAAGAAAGCCTTCCTCAGTGATCAGTGCAAAGAAATAGAGGAAAATAATAGAATGGGAAACACTAGAGATATCTTCAAGAAAATTAGAGATACCAAGGGAACATTTCATGCAAAGATGGGCACAATAAAGGACAGAAATGGTGTGGACCTAACAAAAGCAGATGATATTAAGAAGAGGTGGCAAGAATACACAGAAGAACTATACAAAAAAGATCTTCACAACCAAGATAATCACGATGGTGTGGTCACTCACCTAGAGCCAGACATCCTGGAATGTGAAGTCAAGTGGGCCGTAGGAAGCATCACTACGAACAAAGCTAGTGGAGGTGATGGAATTCCAGTTGAGCTATTTCAATCCTAAAAGATGATGCTGTGAAAGTGCTGCACTCCATATGCCAGCAAATTTGGAAAACTCATCAGTGGCCACAGGACTGGAAAAGGACAGTTTTCATTCCAATCCCAAAGAAAGGCAATACCAAAGAATGCCCAAACTACCACACAATTGCACACATCTCACACACTAGCAAAGTAATGCTCAAGATTCTCCAAGCCAGGCTTCAGTAATACATGAACCATGAACTTCCAGATGTTCAAGCTGAATTTAGAAAAGGCAGAGGAACCAGAGATCAAATTGCCAACCTCTGCTGGATCATCAATAAAGCAAGAGTTTCAGAAAAAACATCTACTTCTGTTTTATTGACTAAGCCAAGCCATTTACTGCGTGGATCACAACAGACTGTGAAAAATTCTTCAAGAAAGGGGAATACCAGACCACCTGACCCGCCTCCTGAGAAATCTGTAAGCAGGTCAAGAAGCAACAGTTAGAACTGGACATGGAACAACACACTGGCTCCAAATTGGAAGGAGTACATCAAGGCTGTATATTGTCATCCTGCTTATTTAATTTATATGCAGAGTACATTATGAGAAATGCTGGGCTAGATGAAACACAAGCAGGAATCAAGATTGCCGGGAGAAATATCAATAACCTCAGATATGCAGATGACACCACCCTTATGGCAGAAAGCAAAGAGGAACTAAAGAGCCTCTTGATGAAAGTGAAAGAGGAGGGTGAAAAAGCTGGCTTGAAACTCAACATTCAAAAAACGAGGATCATGGCATCCAGTCCCATCACTTCATGGGAAATAGATGGGGAAACAATGGAAACAGTGACAGACTTATTTTCTTAGGCTCCAAAATCACTGCAGATGGTGACTGCAGCCATGAAATTAAAAGGCACTTGCTTCTTGGAAGAAAAGCTATGACCAACCTAGACAGCAATGATTACGGTGAAGATCGCTCAGTCATGTCTGACTCTTTGCGACCCTATGGACTTAGCCTACCAGACTCCTCTGTCCATGGGATTTTCCAGGCAATAGTACTGGAGTGGATTGCCATTTCCTTCTCCAGGGAACTTCCCAACCCAGGGATCGAACCCAGGTCTCCCACATTGTAGACAGACGCTTAACCGTCTGAGCCACCAGGGAAGTCCACCTAGACAGCATATTAAAAAAAAGCATATTGCCAACAAATCCATCTAGTCAAAGCTATGGTTTTTCCGGTAGTCATGTGCAGATGTGAGAATTGGACTATAAAGGAAGCTGAATGCCGAAGAATTGATGCTTTTGAACTGTGGTGTTGGAGAAGACTCTTGAGAGTCCCTTGGACTGAAAGGAGATAAAACCAGTCAATTGTAAAGGAAATCAGTCCTGAATATTCATTGGAAGGAATGATGCTGAAGCTGAAACTCCCACTTTGGCCACCTAATGTGAAGAACTGACTCATTGGAAAAGACCCTGATGCTGGGAAAGATTGAAGGTGGGAGGAGAAGGGGACTACAGAGGATGAGATAGTTGGATGGCATCACCAACTCGATGGAAATGAGTTTTAGTAAGTTCTGGAAGTTGGTGATGGACAGGGAAGCCTGGTGTGCTGCAGTCCACGGGGTTGCAAAGAGTAGGACATGACTGAGTGACTGAACTGAACTGATCTCAAAATAGGCCTTCTCCTTACAGCAGGCTGTGAAAGAAGGTAGCAAATACAAGAAGCTTTCTCTGAATTGAAAGTGAAAGTGAAAGTCACTCAGTCATGTCCAACTCTTTGGGACCCCATGGACTGTACAGTTCATGGAATTCTCCAGGCCAGAATATTGGAGTGGGTAGCCTTTCCCTTCTTCAGGGGATCTTCCCAACCCAGGGATCAAACCCAGGTCTCTCACATTGCAGGCCGATTCTTTACCCGCTGAGCCACAAGGGAAGCCCAAGAATACTGGAGTGGGTAGCCTATCCCTTCTCCAGCAGAACTTCCCGACCCAGGAATTGAACCGGGGTCTCCTGCATTGCACGTGGATTCTTTACCAACTGAGCTATCAGGGAAGCTCTCTCTGAGTTGAGTTGTACTTTAAAAATGGGCAGATCTTTATACTGCAACAGATCAAAACGAACACCACTTGTTCATTTGCATCCCAGCCAGGATCTCCAGGACACACCCAGGTGATTATTAAACATAGGTGGGAGCTATGCAATATTAATTCAGTTTTCTAGGAGACAGATAATGTCAAGCAATTTTCAAGATGGGGCTGCTATCATTATTAGACCTACAACTTTTTTCTTGTTTTACCTTTATTCTTAGTTACTATAATTGAGTAAAATTTCCTACAGTAGAAATATACAACAGAGGAAATGAAATGATCAAGGGAAAAATCTTTGGTTTCCACTGTCCCAAGTTGCATTTAAATGAATAAACACTATTAGAACAGAGTAGGTGAAAGGCATGAGAGAAGGAAGTAAAATATATAATATTCGAAGAGAAAAGACAGCCTGTCTCTAGACAAAAACAGAAAGTAAGGGTGCTCACTCCAGTGTAAGGACTATACTTAGGAGTTCTATACACAGGAGTTCTATAAAAGCACATACAGACACAGATATACCCAGATACAGAGCCTAAGGTTTACCCAAGGGGTGGGAGTCGGGGAGAAGGGATAGTACTTCTATTAAATATTAAAATGTGTTTTTCTTACCAACATTGTAAGACTGTCAAAAAGTCAAAAATTTTTCGAGACGTCATCACTTCATCTAAGCTGTACTCCTTTTGGAACTGGGAATACCTAAATATATAAAATAAATAGTTACAGAATGTGGGGTAGCAATTTCAATTTTTGTTGAAGATGTTCTGGTTTAGAAGTTAAAGAGAGATTAATATGGAAATATTATTTTCAAAAACAAAAGACATGCTTTCATCAACCATTTCTAAATAAGTAATTTGAATTAATTTTTTAAATTCCTAACTCTAAAATACCACATTATATAATAAAAATTGTGTCTAATTTTTGTCCTGGATTTCTGGCATGGAAATTTTGAAACCCTTGGAATTTCCTAAGTAACAGGAGTATGTTTGGTATGCTAATTAGGTGACTTCCATGGGTCCCCTTGTTAGCTGGTGGATAAGGAAGGGGTGAGGCAGGGGCCTGGTCACCAGAAAGACCACCCATGCCAACACAGGATTTGGACTTTTGAGCCAGTGTGACCCCTAGGCAAAAAAGGGACAGTTAGAGATCAAGTTCAATCAAGTGGCCAAGATTTAATGGAGTATACCTACATAATGAAACCCCAATGAAAACCCAATGGACATGACTTTGAGCAAACTCCAAGAGACAGGGATGGACAGGGAAGCTTGGATTGCTGCAGTCCATGGGGTCACAAAGAATAAGACATGACAGCGACTGAACAACAAATGAAAATTCTGGACACTGAAGCTTGGTGAAGCCCTCTGGTTGGTGAGTACCTTCACATACCAGGACGGTGATGTGCTGCGACACCACAGGAAGAGGGCATGGAAGCTCTTCACTAGGAACCTTTCCAGACCTCACCTTATGTGACTCTTCTTTTGACTGTTCCTCAATTGTGAAGTGAAGTGAAGTGAAAGTCGTTCAGTCATGTCCAACTCTTTGCGACGCCATGGACTATACAGTCCATGAAATTCTCCAGGCCAGAATACTGGAGTGGGTGGCCTTTCCCTCCTGCAACCCAGGGATCAAACCCAGGTCTTCCTCACTGCAGGCGGATTCTTTACCAGCTGAGCCACCAGGGAAGCCCAAGAATACTGGAGTGGGTAGCCTATCCCTTCTCCAGGGGATCTTCCCGACCCAGGAATCAAATCGGCATCTCCTGCACTGAAGGCGGATTCTTTACCAGCTGAGCTAGCAGGGAAACCCCTTTATGATAATACTCTAATTGTAAGTACATACAGTACTCTTCTTCCCTTCTGGCTTCCCTTGTGGCTCAGCTGGTAAAGAATCTGCCTACAATGTGAGAGACCTGGGTTTGATCCCTGGGTTCCCCTGGGCTTCCCTTGTGGCTCAGTGGGTAAAGAATCTGCCCGCAATGAGGGAGACCTGGGTTTGATCCCTGGGCTGGGAAGATCCCCTGGAGAAGGGAAAGGCTACCCACTATACAGTCCATGGAGTCACAAAGAGTCAAACACGACTGAGAGACTTTCACTTCACAGTACTTTTCTGGGTTCTGTGAGTCATTCTACTGAATTATCAAACATGAGAGGATCATGGGAATCCCTGAATTAATAGTCACTTGGTCAAAAGGGCAGGTGGCCTGGGGGCCCTGCTCAGACTGCCATCTAACATGAAGGCAGTCTTGTGAAGCCTTAATTCATGTGTGTGTATTAACTCCAGGTGGTTAGTACCAGAATTAAATTGCAATACATCCAGCTGGTGTCAGGCCAGTTGGAGAATTATAGAAACACTATTTCCTTAAAAGTAAAACTAAATGACTTGCAATTCAGCCAACTTTTGTGGTAATGACATTATACAACTACATTTAATAAAGGCTAACAGAGTTCCTAAATAAATGTACAGAGTCTTTAATAAAATGTCTACATTTTTTAAAACACATTTCCTTTTTTGATCACTGCAAAGAAGAAACTCATTTTTACCCTGTTTGGTGCATCTAACAATATAATAAAATGGTTTCAGAAATTGCTCTGGCAAAAACAAATAGACACAGTAGGGGAGTTTCCAAAAGCAAAATCCAACTGTTGTGAAAGTTAACAAGCAATTCCAGTGTTTAGAAACAAAGCCCATGTAACTCAGATCTGCACACTACTATCTATACCTTTGCTTCTAATGTCAACTTTGTCCATCACCAACTTTCAAAAAAGGACTTTATTTAACCCAGATCCTGTACTAGATGATGGGGATATGAACACAGTCCCTATTCTCAAGGAGCTTAGTCTGAACCCACAGCAATAAAAAACACCATTCTAGTATGATAAATGCCATGATAGAAATGTTATACAAGGTGCCATGGGAGCAACAGGATATGCATCAAACCCAGATACCAAAAAGGCTTCCTTTCCAAGGCTGCAAATAAGAGGAAGTGGGAGACAGAGAATTCCTGGCAAAAAGGTCAGCACCTGGGGCAGGAGACATGAACAGGATCAGATCATCAAAGTCCAGTATATAGCGTTTCCATTTGATACTGAAAACAAGAAAGAACTTATAAAGGAGATTAAGCTGGGGAGTGACATGACCAGATTTGTATTTCAGTAAGAAGGCTGTGTAATGGAAAAGAGACAGTTAAAAGACATTACCAAAAGCAGGTAAATCAACGAAGAGATTAGGGCAATAACTAAGGCAAGAAATGACAAGGGTTTAAAATAGGAAATTAGAAGTGAAAGATGAAGTGAACCAATGAATTCAAGAGATAGTAAAGAGACAGAATCACTAGGATTCCATTCATCCTTGTTGCTGCTGCTGCTGCTGCTAAGTTGCTTCAGTCATGTCCGACTCTGTGCGACCCCAGGGTCGGCAGCCCACGAGGCTCCCCCGTCCCTGGGATTCTCCAGGCAACCATTCATCCCTGCTCATCTGCATTTCATATGGGACAGTGAGGAAGAAGGGAAAGTCAAGGATGACTTCTAGTTTTCTACCTTAAATCACTGGATATATGTTGATGTGATTCACCAAGAGGAAAAATACTAAAGGAAAAACACTGTGGAGGGGAAATGGGAAATTCTGTATGGACATGTTGACTCTGAGGCATCTAAGTGAAGACAACTAGGACAGAATTATAGACACAGGTCTGAAGGCTCAAGTGGCAGAAGCTACCCCTAATCCTATTATTTACTGATCACAGATTCTCACTGCCTTTAGGTGTTCTTATAATTTGTGAGGAAGCACTCTAGAATAATTCTTAACCTTCTTAGAAATACGTTACAAGGTATTTCTAATGACTGATTAGCAAACACAGAATTATCTTTCTTCACTAGCCAAGCAAAATCTAGTATAAGAAGTTAGCAACTTAAATAGAAGGCTATTCTTGGGCTGTTTCAATGAGTTCTAAATGAAGAAGCTGAAATTCAGAGATAATATTGGCCTATTCAACAGAATTGAGGACTTATAATACATAGCAGAGGATCCATGAGGACATGGAACTTATCCTTCTTGCTCACTGCTATAACACTAGCAGCTTAATGAGTGTCTTACATATAGCAAGCTACTGAATACATATTATCTGAGTGAATGAAATTCCTTTAGAAGAATGCTGTAATGAGTGGATAAATGAGTGCCTGGTTAGGCAAGGAATTAAGTAAAAGAAAGACTTAGAACGGAGAAGGCGATGGCACCCCGCTCCAGTACTCTTGCCTGGAAAATCCCATGGACGAAGGAGCCTGGTGGGCTGTAGCCCGTGGGGTCGCTAAGAGTCGGACACGACTGAGCAACTTCACTTTCACTTTTCACTTTCATGCATTGGAGAAGGCAATGGCAACCCACTCCAGTGTTCTTGCCTGGAGAATCCCAGGGACAGGGGAGCCTGGTGGGCTGCCGTCTATGGGGTCGCACAGAGTCGGACATGACTGAAGTGACTTAGCAGCAGCAGCAGCAGCAAGACTTAGAAGCTTTGCTTCTCTGGGGAAAGTCCAGAGCTGAGCTTTGGAGCCTCAAAGCCAGGAACTACAGTACCGTCAATTCCTCAGTATGTTGGTACAGTTCCTTACCTGTTTTGGGAAATGACAAGGACTTTTAATGGTTCTCCAGATTCTGAGGACAAAGAAGTCAATTCTAGATCATATTTATGAGCTTAAGACAGCTCATCCTAACTGCTTTTCAGTAACAGCAAAGTTTGTTGAGCATATACTATGTTCCAATACCCTAATAGGAACAAAAGATACAGAAAAGATACAGAGATATAATCTCTGCTCAAGAACCATCATCATCAGAGAAAAAGATTTATAAATAAGATACAGTGTGATATGTTATAATAGAGGTATACAGATGGTACAATGAAGCTTATAAGAAAAAATAATTATGACCAGGAAGTTCTAAGAAAGTATTAGGAGAAGCAATGATACTTGGAATGGGACTTGATGAATAAGTAGATATTCATCAAACAACAGAAAGACAGAAAGACATTCCAGGGAGAGCTAACACATAACTAAAAACACAGAAATAAGCACTACATAGTACACTTAGGAAATACCAAGTTATCTGGTGAAGGGAGAGATTGAGAATAATCAGGGAAGAAGGAAATAAGACCAATAAAGTAGAATGCGGCCAAATTATAACAGGCTTCTTATCTTAAATGAAGGAATTTCCATTTTATTAGATAAGCAAGGGAATTAACCAAACCTTCCACAATACCCTTTATTTCACAAAATACCCTTAGATTTAGGGCATGGGATTGGATATTATTCGTTAGTTAGGTATGCCTTGAATTCAAACATGAATTTAAAATCAGAAGAATGAGAAGAACATGAATGAGAAGTAGCATGAAGTATTAGACATAGGTGGTAATGATCCACTGTGATATAAAATCTCCCTTATCATAGTTTTATGTTTATTAAACATGGTAAATTTTAATAGTTCAGAAACAATTTACTGAGCACCTATTATGTTCCAGACTCTGCACTAAACATTAAGAACATAAAGATAAGAGATGATTCTTGTTCTCAAGAAGTTTATAGTCTAGAAGGAAAAATATAAACATTGTTTTGCCTCTATTTAGGATGATACTGAACAAAGTGCCTAATTTCAGTAAGCCTCATTTTCATCATCTATAAAATAAAAATAAAAATAACTACCTTATAGGGTCCTTGAGAGGATTAAATGAAAATATACATAAAAGTACGCAGCACAGTGACACAGAGTTGGCATTTAATAAAATTAGCCACTATTCTTTTATTGCCTAGTGGCATTGCTTTTGTAGAGATTCCAGTGGTATGGCACTAATTCAATTCCCAATGAACCTATTTTATTTAGGAACCTTTAAGTATATTGCCATGAGCCACACATTTCACTAGGTATTAGGGATTCAAAGATTAATTATCAGTAATACATATAATGTAATTTTACTTCAGACTATATTTTACTATACAAATCACAATATTATTGTACCAGAGTAAGAGTTAATGAAACTAACATGATTAAAACACAAATAATGTAATATAAAGTCATTAAAACTACCAACAAATGTTTTACAAACATTCTAATTGATCAAAACAAACTAGGAAACGTTTTAAAAAATGTTCTAAAATGGGGCCTGGTTATTTCCAATTAAAATTATTATAATAAATTTCATGTACTAGGGTTGGAACCAATGACAAATTACATCTTTTAACATAAGCCATTCACATTCTTTCTTAAAAGAGCCACTAAACTCAAATGGCATCCCAAATACTAAACAACAACAACAAAAATATAAACAGACCAAAATCTAAATTGAAAAGTAGTCAAAAGTTTACTTGGGCACAAGCTTTTCCTAAGGAAAAAAATTTCAAGTTATTAATGACATCTTTGAGTTCTTGCATTTGCTTTTCAACTATAAAGCTGCACATTACATAAGCGAATAACCCACATTTTCACTACTTCTTGTCTCCGAAATACTTACGGGTTATTAACTGAATGTTTATGATTTTTCCATCCAATTTTTGCAAAGTGTTCAAGTGTTGTTCCTGTAGAGAAAGCAAACTTCTATTAGCAAGTTAATGTCTTCCTGCTGCTTATTAACAAATGTCGCAATGGAACTCAGTATCCTGCTAAATATTTCCACATGTTCCCATGTGCAGATATTAGTATTGAAAACTTCAACACTGACCCTTCAGATAAACATTTCTTTATAATTAAATGGGTATATTTAATGAATTGAATCAACTAATAATCATATGATACGAAAATAGTTCAAACGGGCCTATTCTACCTCATACAACTAGGATCTAGTTTCAAAAACCAGAAACTACAGCTTAGGGCCGAGTGGTTATAAGGCAGGAAAGCACTGCCAGCAATTCTTCAAGAAGTTCAATCCCCATGCCAAAAGATCCCAATCCCCTGGACAAAGTGAATTTTCCAATTCATAACTTCCAGGGCCTGATCTTCTTTTTCCTTATAATAAGGCAGGAGGGCCTATAGAAAAGTTACAGTCTAATGAAAAAGTGTGTGCTTTTCAAATTAACAGAAAGTTTAGAGATTACTATGAGAAAACAAAAGCAAGCACGCTACTGAAGTATGATCTGCAAAAATCTTTTTTACTATTTTTAAGGAGACGAAAGAATAAAATAGATTTTGAATCCTCCATTGGAGCAGAAAGACCAAGGAAGGAAAAAGTCCACTGACTGGAGTTGATAATATTATATTCATAGACAGCATAATAACGTGGAGAGTTCCCATTTCTGTTTTCTCTCTATCAAAGAGGGTAATCCTCAGAGCAGAAATGACACATATAACTAAGCGAATATTCTCTCAATTCTAATAAAAATGGAAGAAGGCAGAGACCACACTGGTTATTTCATACCAGTAACACTAGTGAGTGCTCCAGAAACAGACGGTATGAGTTCAGTAAGAACAAGCCATATCAAATTATTAATGGTATCTTTTTCATATTGGCTAGTAGATCAAATGAAACATAGCATCTAGATAAAAAAGACAAAATCTTTTTTTTTTAATAACTGAAGTTTCTTTTTTAGTATTTATTTTATTTTTTGCTTATCTGGCTGTGCCAGGTCTTAGTTGCAGCATGCGGGATCTTTCAGTTGCAGCATGCAGGATCTAGTTCCCTGAACAGGGATTGAACCCAGGCCCCCCCAAGCATTGGGAACATGAAGTCTTAGCCAGGTGGACCACCAGGGAAGTCCCACCAATGGACAATCTTTAAGATCATCTTTTGGGACAAGATAAGGAAATACTGTAAAGTGAGCTTTGTTTCCTTTTGGTTTTCAGGGGCTTGGGGATGTTATTAAAAATACACAGATTCTTCTGTCAAGTTTATGTAGCACTTGCTTAAACAAAGTTAAACTAATTTCTTTATGGCAAAACATTCAGAGCCTTTACCATTGCATGTGTATTATGACTGTCCAAAAGGGAGTTAAAGTATGAAGCATTTTCCAACTTAACTGACCACATCATAAGAGGATTTTAAGAGCCAACAGAACACAGAATCGCTGATCAATGAAAGGCACTGATCAATGTAGTAACTTAGAGAAAAGTCTCTACTACTAATCTCTAACTTCAGCCATGCTCTGGGTAATATTTCTAAAAATTGGATTAGAAAATTAAAGTTATGCTCATCAAATCTGAAACTGGGAGAGACTGCTACAATGTTGGATTCAAATAGACTTCGAAGAGATTTATCAATGAGATGGCTCAGAATATAATTAATTAAATGCCCAGTTCTATTCTTGAATACCCAAAACTGCCTAAGAAAAGGAGCAGCAGCCATGAGAAAAGCTCTGAGGGTCTGTTCCACTATAAACTCAATGTGAATCACCAGTGTGATGAGATTACCAGAAAAGCTTACATGCGATCACAGTACAGGAATTAGTCTGGTCATGATGGGTAATGAAACAATTGTAATAGAACCCAGACAAGTGCAGACATTAGCATGCAGTCATTAGGAGGCAAAGGTTACTGCAATATCATTAGTGGGCCCCTCCCATAAACAGCCAACTGTCAATGAGCCCATTGGAGTGGTGGTCATCAGGTGTAGAGTGAATTAAAAGGCAAATCCCGGTCTTCTTCCAGGGGCCTTCTAGCTCACCTGGCCTTGGACCAGTGGATGAGCTGGAGGGCCCAGGGAACAGGTAGGGGCTATGTCCTGCAAGGCTCTAGAACCCTCCCCAAGATCACACACTGGCAGGGCCAGGCCTTGAAGCAGCAGTGAACCTCTCCCCCATTCCTGTCTCTGAGACCTAATAGCAATGGCAGTCTGCCTGGGTCACAGTCTGTGGGACCTGTCCCTACCCACTTCCTCCTCCCCATTTGGGAGACGTGAGGAGCCTCAGGGCCAGTTGGGTTGGGTGCCTGGCTCCCTCAGTGATGACAGCTGGGCAGGGTCTGGGGACCAACTGAGGTCTACCTCCTCCTCTTAGCCAGGACTAGGACTTCAGAGGGCGAAACTGGCCCTTGGGACCTTGCCCGTTCTTATTAGAAGAAAAAAATAACATTTGCTGGTAGAGATTTACAGGAACTTCATTACCTGACTATGACCTGACTTCTAGAACAAAGGACGTGGCCCCAAGAAGTTTACGATAACTAACCACACCCCTCCTCATCTTTCCTATAAAAGAGATTTGATGAAAGCTTTTGGGGTTTTAAGGCATGAGCCACCCTTCTTGCATCTCCTCCATAAACCTTTCTCTGTTCCAAACTCTAAAATTTCAGACTTGTTTGGCCTCTCTGTGCATCAGGCACATGGATGTGCATTTCAGTAACATAATGAGAAACAGTTAAAGGAACAAGGTCTGTCTGGCTTCAGATATTTGACAGGCAATAAGGTGAAAGAGGCTTGTTCTATTAATATGAGTCTCAGAAGACAGAAACTATAGGGAGAGAGATTTGAATTCAACATGAAAAAGGGCACTGTAACAATTAGAATCACCCAGAAAAATGGAATGAGTAGTGTCTGTGGCAAGTTTCTTATCACAGGAAGTACAAATGCTTTACTATCATCCATTAGAAGATTTATAAGCAATTCATACACGGATTTATAGGAAGAAGGGCAGATAAACTATATAAAAGCACCTGGTATAGTGTCTAAAATGGAGATATTCAGTAGATATTATGTCTTTCCTTCTTGTTTTCTTACTATGGGATCAAATTAATCTATACAAGGTAGCAACCCTTTGAAAAATATTCGGCCAATCCCTTACCATGTATTTATGAAGCCAGGACACAGATAGAGGGCTTGCTGACTCCTGATTCTGAACTGCCAATTCACATTTTTGGTTGTTTTAAGAATATGCATGGTATAAGAAGATCTCAATCTCCTGGAATCAAACTTTGAAGCCACAAAAATCTCCTGACTCTATGGCAGAATGTAAGCTACTACAAACATTCTTACCTATTCATTTCTAGGACACATTCAAAAATGGCAATTTCAAGTGACAACTTGAAACTCAATGAAATTCTACAATTCACTAGAAATCTACTGGATGAAGAATAACATTTCGTACATTTATACTTCAAATTTTAGGCTAGAAAAAACTGTCCAACTACTATGACTAATGTAAAACTTTAGAAAAGATTGAAAACGCACCAGACACAGGATTTCCAGCTAGCTGAGGGCAATGGAAGTGGCCAAAATCTCTGTATCCTCAAAAACAATACCAATAAACAAGAAGAACAAATAAAACTGCACAAAGTCATACCCTCAGCATAACTAGACAAAAGAAAACACAAAACTTCAAATTACCTATAAGTGGGAAAAAAAGATAAAGGTGAAAAGAAAAGTAACCAAATATCTGCCAGTAACTTCCACAGTAACAGATCTCATGTCCACAGGATGCCTCTAGGGAAGAAGGGCAGTCTGAAAACACTGCAGAGGAGAGGAGTGGGGAGTTAGTGGTAGGCTTACAATTGCTCTGAAACTACCACCCAGAAGAGAAAGACCCCCCCTAAGAGTGAAACACTTGTAGAAAAATGTTGAAATGTTGCTGCAAAAAGTGAAAAAAATGTTGCAATAAATCAAATCATGACTATAGGGAAGGGTGAGAAAAGTACAGGAGATCCAAGGTGGTGTAATCTTTTGAAAGAATTAAAGGACACTTTCTCAACACCATTTAAAGAAAGAAAGGAAGGAAGGAAGAAACAAAGACAAACGAAGGAAGAAACAAAGGGGGGAGAGAGAGAGAAAGAAAGGAAGGAAGGAAACCATGAAAGAGAAAGAAAAAAATATATATATAATATATATATATGAGATATATATTAAATATATATATGAGATCCTGAAGCCAGAATTGTACTTAATAGTACAATTATAACAATTGTACTAATAGTACAATTATAATAGTACAATAATAACATTTCCTACAATGGATTGTTGTGAGAATTGAATGAGATAATATGGGTATGGAAATGTATTCATTCATTCATTAAAAAAAACAGTTACTGAACATTTAAATATCCTAGAGACTGTAGAAAAAAAAGAGGGGAAAAACCCTTTTTTCTGGCCAGATTACATGCCAACCACTGTTGCTAGGCTGCATGGATTGAAGGTAAACAAAATAAACATAATTTCTACTTTCAAACAAGTTTATAAGAGAAATAAGGAACACAAAAACTAAACAAGTAAAACTACATACAATAAATACATGAATATAAATAGAGCTAAGTGCTATGAAGGAAAGCAATAGGAAACTATCTATTAAAAATAATAACAGGAGGGATCCACTTTAATTAGAAATGATGAAGAAAAGGGCCTCTAAGATTAATTAATTACAGAATACCTGTTCTATGCCAGGCACTCTTCTAAGTAACAGTCAAAGAGCAGGGAATAAAACAAACAAAAATCAGTGAGCCCTTACAAAGAGTTGACAAACGAAGAGAAGCTAAAGGCAAAGGAGAAGAGGAAAGATATACCTATCTGAATGCAGAGTTCCAAAGAACAGCAAGGAGAGATAAGAAAGCATTTCTCAGTGATCAATAAAAAGAAATAGAGGAAAATAATAGAATGGGAAAGACTAGAGATCTCTTCAAGAAAATTAGAGATACCAAGGGCACATTTCATGCAAAGATGGGCACAATAAAGGACAGAAACAGTAAGGACCTAACAGAAGCAGAAGGTATTAAGAAGTAGCAAGAATACACAGAAGAACTATACAAGAAAGATCTTCATGACCCAGATAACCACAATAGTGTGATAACTTACCTAGAGCCAGACATCCTGGAATGTGAAGTCAAGTGGGCCTTAAGAAACATCACTATGAACAAAGCTAGTGGAGGTGATGGAATTCCAGTTGAGCTATTTCAAATCCTAAAAGACGATGCTGTGAAAGTGCTGCACTCAATATGCCAGCAAATTTGGAAAACTCAGCAGTGGCCACAGGACTCAAAAAGGTCAGTTTTCATTCCAATCCCAATAAGGCAATGCCAAAGAATGTTCAAAGTACTGCACAATTGCACTCATCTCACATGCTAGCAAAGTAATGCACAAAATTCTCTAAGAGAGGCTTCAATAGTATGTAAACCGAGAACTTTCAGGTGTTCAAGCTGGATTTACAAAAGGCAGAGGAACCAGAGATCAAATTGCCAACATCCGTTACATCGTAGAAAAAGCAACAGAGTTCCAGAAAAACATCTACTTCTGCTTTACTGACTACACAAAAGCCTTTGACTGTGTGGATCACAACAGACCGGAAAATTCTTCAAGAGATGGGAATACCAGACCACCTGACCTGCCTCTTGAGGAATTTGTAAGCAGGTCAAGAAGCAACAGTTAGAACTGGACATGGAACAACACACTGGCTCCAAATTGGGCAAGGAGTACATCAAGGTTGTACACTGTCACCTTGCTTGTTTAACTTATATGCAGAGTACATCATGCGAAATGCTGAGCTGGATGAAGCACAAGCTGGAATCAAGATTGCCGGGAGAAATATTAATAACCTCAGAAATGCAGATGACACCACCCTTATGGCAGAAAGCAAAGAGGAACAAAAGAGCCTCTTGATGAAAGTGAAAGAGAAGAGTGAAAAAGCTGGCTTAAAACCCAACATTCAAAAAATGAAGATCATGACATCCAGTCCCATCACTTCATGGCAAATAGATGGGAAAACAATGGAAACAATGAGAGACTTTATTTTCTTGGGCTCCAAAATCACTGCAGATGGTGACTGCAGCCATGAAATTAAAAGACGCTTGCTCCTTGGAAGAAAAGCTATGACAAATCTAAACAGCATATTAAAAAGCAGAAACATTACTTTGCCAACAAAGGTCTGTCTAGTCAAATCTATAGTTTTTCCAGTAGTCATGTATGGACGTGAGAGTTGGACCATAAAGAAAGCTGAGAACCGAATAATTGATGCTTTTGAACTATGTTGTTGGAGAAGAGGCCCTTGGACTGCAAGGAGATCAAACCAGTCAATCACAAAGGAAAACAGTCCTGAATATTCATTGGATGGACTGATGCTGAAGCTGAAGCTCCAATACTTTGGCCAGCTGATGTGAAGAGCTTGCTCTCTGGAAAAGACCCTGAGGCTGGGGAAGATTGAACGCAGGAGGAGAAGGGGACAACAGAGGATGAGATGGTTGAGTGGCATCACCAACTCGATGGACATGAGTTTGAGCAAGCTCCAGGTGTTGTTGATGGACAGGGAAGCTTGGCGTGCTGCAGTCCATGGGCTGCAAAAAGTCGAACAAGACTGAGCGACTGAACTGACTGAACTGTGGACTTCAATTCTGGTTGGAAGAGACATTCAAGAAATAAGAAAATACATATAGCCAGATTTTTATAAGTGCTATAGAAAATGTTAAAGCAGAAGACAGAGGATAGGCAATTCTGGGAATGAGGGTGATGAAAGAAAGCAGAAGATGACATTTGAGCAAAGACCTGACGGAAGTAAGAAAGTTAGCACTGATATCTTAGAGTGTTTCAGAAGTTGAAATAGCAAGGCTAAGGCCCTGAATGAAGCAGCAATGTGCTTACTGTGTTTGAGGCTGGAGCAGAGAGGTGAAAGAAAAAAAATGGTAGGAAATGAAGTCAAAGAGAAAATGAGGGTTGAAGGTCAGAACATATAGAAGTTTGTAGGCCATAAAAAGACCTGAAGGTTTCAATCTGAGTGTGGTAAGAACACAATAGAGTTTTGAGCAGAGGAATGAAATGATCTAGTTTATATTTGAAAAGCACTGATCTGGAAAAAAGAAAAAATTGACTGTACAGATGCATGTGCAGAAGCAGAAAATCCATTTAAGAGACTCCTATACTCCAGGTGAGAAATTATGATAGTCTGCACTACAGAAGTGGGGGAAATGTAGAGAAATATTTCTATTTCTCATATTTATAGATATTCTGAGAAATGAGTAAAAAGGTTTGCTGATATATTGAATATTGAGTACAAGAAAAATGAAAAGGCGGGTCATAGGTCCTAGAAAGACAGAGTTATCATTTTCTGGATAGGAGAAACTTCAGGAGGAAACAATGGGGAAGGTGGAAGTTCAAGGAGACAATTAGTATTTCAGTTTCAGACCTATTAAATTCGAAAGATCTATCAGACATCCAAGCAGAAATACTTCTGTAAAGTGTTGTAGATATAAGAGGTTTTTTTTTAAAGACCTAAACAGCAAAAAGAGTTGACCTTAAAAGAATAAAGAGCACTGTAGCCAAAGAAAATATAAGACTGTGGTACAAGGAATAAGTTTGGCTTATTGAACACACTGAAAGGCCAGTGAGCTTACATATGGGAAGACTAGACAGCAGGAATTAAAACAAGAAATGGTTTTTAAACAGTCTCACTGTAACACAGTAATTTATAATATTAACACATATTTTGGTACCTGAATGCTATAGACTTAACTGTGTCCCCTCAGAATTCATTTGCAGATGTCCTAACAACCAATGTGATGGTATTTGGAGATGGGTATTTGCAGAGGTATAATAATTATGGTATATGAGGTCATGAGGGTGAGACTCTCCAGACAGGATTAGTGCTCTTATAAGAATCCTTAAAAAAAGAACACAGAGAATTTTCTCTCTCCCTCTGTCTCTGCACCCACACAAAAGAACAGGTCATGTGAATACACAGTGAGGTGGAGGTCACCTATGACCTAAGAAAAGAGGCTTTAGTATGATATAAACCCTATCATACATTTTGATTTTATACTTCCCAGCCTCTAGAACTATGAGAAATAAATTTCCTTGTTTGAGCTACCCAGTCTATGATATTTTCTATATCAGCCCAAGCAGACTAATACAGTGGAAATGGAGTTATACTGAACAAAAATATAAAACATGTGAATGGCTTTGGAACCATTCTAATTCCAAAGTTTGGAACATTGCTAGTGAAAAAAACTGAAGTGCCTCGAAGAAACCAAAGAAACTGAGGATGCTGCAGATGACAGTTTACAAAAGAACAAAATCTTCCTGAAAACTGAGGAAAAGGAGACCCCTGTTACAATAGAAGCAGAAATTATAATACTACTATTACCAAAAGTTATGTAGAAACTAGATAATAAACAAAATATTGAAACTGCCACATGACTGATTCTTGCTGCTTATAGTAAAATTCTATAATGCTATATTGCAGAAAGGACTATTAAATAAAAACAATCCAGGACTTCATAGTTTTAAAAATTCTCAGACTCTCAAAGTGGTAAAAGATGCTAAAATTAACAAATAGTCTTTGAGCAAAGATCAAAGCCAGTGCACTGCCAGAAAAACACGGTCCAAAAATGAAGCCCAGGTTGTGACAAATCTTTTAAGACTCAGAAAAAAACAAAGACGATGCCTCAGAATACTTTTCATACAGAAAAAAAGCTCTCTAAAGAGAAAAGAGCTGTGCCTCACAATTCCTCTCAAAGGACTGCTTAGGAGTTTAAGAAGGTTGCCCCTCAGCCATCTCAGAAAGGACTCAAAGAGATTTTGCAGGTGTAATTTGTAGACAGGAGGACCAAACAAGTTTTTACAATAAAAACGAAAGCCACAAAATTTTTAAGATAAAAATTTTCTACAGAGAGGATTCTTAGGTGTTAGCATTCTATTTTTGACCTGGGAGGTAAATTAGGTTACAGATATGGGCTTTGGGAGAATTCACTAAGCTGTATATTTATGTTGCGTGCATTTCTCTGACTTGAGTTATACTACACAACAACAAATTTCATATTTTTAAAAAATGCTGGGTTCAGTCACCACCATGATTCCTTGACTCTTTGAGTCTGCACATAAACATGTGAAATTTGAGACATCTGTTACACACACAAGCAGAGATGTGAAGGTGAAAACTGGATATACAGGTAAACACTCCATCATTGACTATCCTAGCCCCCCCCCCAACAAATGCATTACCTTGTTTTATTTTCTTCACAGCTACTAATCATTATTTGAAATTATCTTTATTTTGTTCATATGCTACTGTCTCCCCCTACTAGAAATTTAAGCAAATACCACACATCTCCTCTGCTTATTTGTTGCTTGAGAATGACTTCATTGATATCCCTAATTCTTTTTCCCTTTATGATCTGACTTTGCAGATTCCTACCTTTAAAAAAGTAGAGTATATTTCCCTATCCCTTGATTCCAAGTTTTTCATATGACTTGCTTTGGTCAAGTCTCAAAATACCTTGCATATTGCAGATTACTCTCTTCTGCTTCTGCTGTGACTATGAAAAGGACATGCCAGAGGTGGCCCGCTGGTCCCAAGAAGAGGATGAGACACCCAGCCAAACAGGAGTAAAACGGACACCCAATCTACACTCATATGATCAACCCAGACAAAAAGAGCTGAGCATGACTTAGATCCACTGCTGCTGCTGCTGCTAAGTCACTTCAGTCATGTCCAACTCTGTGCAATTCCATAGACGGCAGCCCACCAGGCTCCCTGGTCCCTAGGATTCTCCAGGCAAGAACACTGGAGTGGGTTGCCATTTCCTTCTTCAATGCATGAAAATGAAAAGTGAAAGTGAAGTCGCTCAGTCGTGTCCGACTCTTATCGACCCCATGGACTGTAGCCCACCAGGCGCCTCCGTCCATGGGATTCTCCAAGCAAGAATACTGGAATGGGTTGCCATTTCCTTCTCCGTAGATCCACTGTTTCCCAGTCAATCTACAAACTTGTAAACTTTGATAATAATCATTGTTTAATAAAAACTGAATTTGGGAGTAGTTTGTTACACAGCAATAGTTAATTGATATGCAGACATTGGATATTTGCAGATATTGGAATACTGATATTCCAAAGAATAGCAAGGAGAGATAGAAAGCCTTCTTAAGTGAACAATGCAAAGAAATAGAAGAAAACAATAGAATGGGAAAGACTAGAGATCTCTTCAAGAAAATTAGAGATACCAAGGGACTATTTCATGCAAAGATGGGCACAATAAAGGACAGAAATGATAAGGACCTAATAGAAGCAGAAGAGATTAAGAAGAGGTGACAAGATTATATACAGGAACTGCATTAAAAAAAAAGGTGTTAATGACCTGGATAACCACAGTGGTGTGGTCACTCACCTAGAGCCAGATACCATAGAGTGTGAAGTCAAGTAGGCCTTAGGAAGCCAAACTATGAACAAAGCCAGTGGAGGGGATGGAATTCCAGCTGAGCTATTTCATATCCTAAAGATGATGCTGCAAAAATGCTGCACTCATTGCCATCAAATTTGGAAAACTCAGCAATGGCCACAGAACTGGATAAGATCAATTTCATTCCAGTCCTAAAAAAGGGCAATGCCAAAGAACGTTCAAACTAAACCAAAATTACACTCATTCCACACACTAGCAAGGTAATGCTCAAAATCCCTAAAGCTAGGCTTCACCTGTACGTGAACTGAAAACTTCCAGACGTAGAAGTTGGATTTAGAAAAGGCAGAGGAACCAGAGATCAAATTGCCAACATCTGCTGGATTATGAGAAAAGCAAGCGAATTCCAGAAAAACATCTACTTATGCTTCACTGACTACACTAAAGCCTTTGACTGTATGGATCAGAAAAAACTGTGGAAAATTCTTAAAGATATGGGAATACCAAAACACCTTACCCGTCTCCTCAAAAATCTGTACGCAGGTCAAGAAGCAACAGTTAGAACTGGACATGGAACAACAGATTGGTTCAAAACTGGGAAAGGAGTACATCAAGGCTCTATACTGTCACCCTGCCTATTTAACTTACTTGCAGAGTACGTCATGCTAAATGAGGGGCTGGATGAAGCACAAGCTGGAATCAAGATTGCTAGGAGAAATATAAAAAACCTCAGATATGCAGATAACACCACCTTAATGACAGAAAGTGAAGAGGAATTCAAGAGCCTTTTGATGAAGGTAAGAGAGAGTGATGAAGTTAACTTAAAATTCAATGTTCAAAAAACAAAAATCATGGCATCCAGTCCCATCACTTCACGGCAAATAGATGGGGAAAAAGTAGAAGCAGTGACAGGCTTTATTTTCTTGGACTCCAAAATCACTGTGGATGGTGACTGCAGCCATGAAATTAAAAGACAATTGCTCCTTGGAAGAAAAGCTATGAAGAACCTAGTGTATTAAAAAGCAGAGGCACTGCTTTGCCAAAAAGGTCCACAAATTCAAAGCTATGGTTTTTCCAGTATTCAGGTACAGATGTGAGAGTGGGACCATAAAGAAAGCTGAGCGTTGAAGAATTGATGCTTTTGAACTGTGGTGCTGGAGAAGACTCTTGAGAATCCTTTAGACAGCATGATCAAACCAGTCAATCCTAAAGGTAATCAAGCCTAAATATTCATTGAAAGGACTGATGCTGAAGCTGAAGCTCCAATACTTTGGCCACCTGATGCAAAGTGCCAATTCATGAGAAAAGACCCTGATGCTAGGAAAAACTGAGGGCAAAAGGAGAAGAAGGGAACAGAGGACAAGATGGTGGGATGGCATCATCGACTCAATGGACATGAGTTTGAGCAAACTCCAAGAGATAGTGAAGGACAGGCAAGCCTGGCGTGCTGCAGTCCACGGAGTTGCAAAGTATCAGACACAACTGAGCAATCGAACAACAGTACTTGTATATTTCAGTGCCTAGAACAATGCCTGCAATACAGTAAGAGCTAAATATTTTAAATAAATTATTTAATTCAAAAGGAAATGGACAAGGAATAGCCAAAGAGGTAAGGAAAATCAGAAGAATGAGGTGTTACAAATGCCAAGAGAAAAATGTTTTAAGAAAGAAGTGATCAAAAGGGACTAATGGTGCTGAGGTCTATTAAAACAGTATTGAGCAGTATTTACTTCCTATGGCAATGTGGTGATCAGTGGTAGCATTGAGAAAGAGGGGAAGCCAGACTGGAATGAACAGAATTTAAAATGGTAACAAATAGCTACAAGGAAGAAAATTCCCATGGCCCCAAACTATCAGTCTCCTCTATGCCATCCTACCATCTTCCTTGAAGATTTCTTTCGTTTCTGATTACTTGATCTTGGTTATCAAACCTATGGTATTTCTCCTGCAAAGAATAGGAATGTTGTACTTTCAAGCATAACTGTTTTCTTTCTCATCTCACAGAACACAGGGTCATATAATAAAAATTAAAGGAAAAAAAAAAACAAAAAAAACTCTTTCTGCACTACCCCATGCTTTAACTAACTGGCTAATGCAGATCAATCACTGATCATCAGTCAAAAAGCTAGGATGCTCACCTACAAAATAAAAATCAACTACGCAATTTCATTCTCCCAAAACATTATGTGACTTCCCTGGTACTTCAGTGGTTAAAAATTCGCCTACTAATGCAGAGGACATGGGCTCAATCCCTGGTCTGGGCAGAGTCCACATGGCACGGGGCAGGTAAACCCATGTGCCACAACTACTGAAGATTCACATGCCCCAGAACCCATGCTTCACAAAACAGGAGAAGCCATCTCAGTACGAACCCTGTGCACTGAACTAGAGAGTAGCTCCTACTTGCCAAAACAAGAAAAAGCCCATGCAGCAAAGAAGACACTGTGTAGCCAAAAATAAATAAATTAATTTAATTAAATTTAAAATAAAACACTATGGATTGACAAATGACGATGGACTCCTGATGGATTCAAGTACTGAGAATACTGTACTCAAAACTGATAAGCCTCAATTTATACTCCATGGTTGAAGATTTATGTTATTTTTCCTACTTCAGTGTCTTGTTTTGGAACATCCAAGGTATTTCCAATATGATGTCATTTGTATAAATACAACTGAATTCAACAAAGGCTATTTCAACTTAATTGAAAAACCATTTCATATTTTATACAAACTGGCATCCTCTACAGTTCCTTAATAAATATGTATATATAACTAAAAATAAGCCTTAAATTTTTTTAACATACCATATTTTTCCATGTGCTCTTTTCCAGCATTCCCAAACATCTGAGGAGCAACTGGGCTGGGAGATAATCCATACTTATTGACCATGACTTCAACATGTTTATCAATTGGATTAACCTTATTTTGAATCTAAGAGAGAAGAAAAAAATTTTTTCATAAGTACTCGACATGATACGTATCTCTTTCAACTATTACAGTGTTTAAGATGTTTGTTAATTAGAAGTGTAGAGTAAGCCAAAAAGTGACAGTATGACTAAAATCAGTCATTCAATTAAAAATAAATAATTTTTAAGTAAAAAAAAAAAAAGAAACATGTATAAAGAATCCCATTATGTGCAAATAACTGCTAAATGTTCTGGGGATAAAACAATAAACAAAACAGATAAATTCCCGGCTCATCTAGCATTCATATTTGAAGGAAGAGGGAATAGAAAGTAATGAGGATGAAAATGATTAAAATGTAAATAATAATGCTCTTCAGTTCAGTTCAGTTCCGTTCAGTCACTCAGTCGTGTCCAACTCTTTGCAACCCCATGATTTGCAGCACGCCAGGCCTCCCTGTCCATCACCAACTCCCAGAGTTCACTCAAACTCACGTCCATCGAGTCGGTGATGCCATCCAGCCATCTCATCTTCTCTCCCCTTCTCCTGCTGCCCCCAATCCCTCCCAGCATCAGTCTTTTCCAATGAGTCAACTCTTTGCATGAGGTGGCCAAAGTACTGGAGTTTCAGCTTTAGCATCATTCCTTCCATAGAACATCCAGGACTGATCTCCTTTAGAATGGACTGGTTGGATCTCCTTGCAGTCCAAGGGACTCTCAAGAGTCTTCTCCAACACCACAGTTCAAAAGCATCAATTCTTCTGCGCTCAGCTTTCTTCACAGTCCAACCCTCACATCCATACATGACCACTGGAAAAACCAAAACCTTGACTAGACAGACCTCTATTGGCAAAGTAATGTCTCTGTTTTGGAATATGCTATCTAGGTTGGTCATAACTTTCCTTTCAAGGAGTAAGCGTCTTTTAATTTCATGGCTGCAGTCACCATCTGCAGTGATTTTGGAGCCCCAAAAAATAAAGTCTGACACTGTTTCCACTGTTTCCCCATCTATTTCCCATGGAATGATGGGACCAGATGCCATGATCTTCATTTTCTGAATGTTGAGGTTTAAGCCAACTTTTTCACTCTCCTCTTTCACTTTCATCAAGAGGCTCTTTAGTTCCTCTTCACTTTCTGCCATAAGGGTGGTGTCATCTGCATATCTAAGGTTATTGATATTTCTCCCGGCAAACTTGATTCCAGCTTGTGCTTCTTCCAGCCCAGCATTTCTCATGATGTACTCTGCATATAAGTTAAATAAGCAGGGTGACAATATATAGCCTTGACAGACTCCTTTTCCTATTTGGAACCAGTCTGTTGTTCCATGTCCAGTTCTAACTATTGCTTCCTGACCTGCATACAGATTTCTCAAGAGGCAAGTCAGGTGGTCTGGTATTCCCATCTCTTTCAGAATTTTCCACAGTTTATTGTGATCCACACAGTCAAAGGCTTTGGCATAGTCAATAAAGCAGCAATAGATGTTTTTCTGGAACTTTCTTGCTTTTTCCATGATCCAGCGGATGTTGGCAACTGGATCTCTGGTTCCTCTGCCTTTTCTAAAAACCATTAATTATTAGAGAAATGCAAATCAAAACTACAATGAGGTACCACCTTACACTTGTCAGAATGGCCATCATTAAGAAGTCTAAAAATAACAAATTCTGAAGAGGCTGTGAAGAAAAGGGTACCCTCATATCTATCCCCTGTTGGTGAAGATGTAAGTTGGTACAGCCACTATGAAAAACACTATGGAGGTGTCTCAGAAAACTATAAACAGAACTACGATATAATCCAGCAATTCCACTACTGGGAATATACCCAGACAAAACTATAATTCAAACAGATACATGCACTACTATGTTCATAGCAGCATTGTTCAAAATAGAGAAAACATGGACACAACCTCATGTCCATCAAAAGATGAATGAATGAAGAAGATGTGGTACGTATGTACAATGGAACACTACTCAGCCACAAAAATGTGTGAAATAACGCTATTTGCAGCAGCAACATCGATGTAACTACAGAATATCATACCAACTGAGGTAAATCAGAAAGAAAAGAAAAATACTATGATTCCACTTATATGTGGAGTCAAAAATATGGTGCAATGAGCCTATCTACAAAACAGAAACAGATTCAAAGAACTAGAGGATAGACTTGTGGTTGCCAAAGGCCAGGAGGAGGGAGAGGGGTGGACTTCGAGTTTGGGGTTGGTAGACGTTACGTTTACAACAAGATCCTAATGTATGGCAGAGAGAACTACATTCAATATCCAGTGATCAATCATAACGGAAGAGAACAAAAAGTAGAGTGTATATATGTGCATAATTGAGTCACTTTGCTGTACAGCAGCAATTGGCAAAACATTATAATCAACTATGTGTGTGTGTTAGTTGTTCAGTCATGTCCAACTCTTTGTGACCTCATGGACTATAGCCTGCCAGGCTCCTCTGTCCATGGACTTCTCCAGGCAAGAATACTGGACTGGGTTGCCATGCCCGTCTCCAGGGGATGTTCCCAATTCTCCAATTCAAAAAAACTCAAAAAAAAAAAAAAAAGATTAAGAGGGACTTCTCTGGTGGTCTAGTGGCTAAGACTCCACACTCCCAATGCAGGGGAGCCAACTTTCATCCTGTCAACTACAAACTGGCACTTGCCAAAAGCATTTGCCAGCAACTGAACAACAAAACAAAGGCATTTGCCATCTGTCTCTGTGGAGGTTGAGCCTGTGCTGCTGCATCTGTCGACCTTTAGCACTTCCCCTAGAGTGAGCTCAGGGTGGAGTGAGGCACTCTGTGCTCCAGAGAATCTGGTAGAACAGATGTTTATATAGTTAGATCTTTTCAGATGATCCCAGTCTTTGCATCTCTTCATGTGTAGAAAAGCACTAAATCCCTTCAGGGTGACATCAGCTCCTTCTGACCAGCAGAAAACCTTTTGTAAAGCAAGCGCTTGACTGCACTGAACTCCCACTTCACCAAAATCATATATTGACCTTGTCCGACTGCCTCTTTGGAGCAGTCTCTCAGAGCTATCTGAGGTACCCGCTCCTGGACTGCAGTCCTGATTTTGTCCCAAATAAAACTTAACTCAAAACTCTCATATTGTGCATCTTTTCAGTCAACAACCCCTAGTCGGGGAACTAAACCCCACATGCCTTAACGAAAAGAGCCCACACATCATAATGAAGATCAAAGATCCTGTGTGCAGGGTCTAAGACCCGGTGCAGCCAAACAAATGAATAAATATAAAAAATAATATTAAGAAAGAATAGGCTTATGCAAGGAGAATTAGTTAGTTAGATATGATAAGCAACTTGCCAATCCAAAGGATAAAGATAAAATCAGTTGATAAATGGGTCCCGTGGAATCTGTGAACACAGAAATCTTTAAAATAAGTATATAAAATTATGTTTGGATTTCCATCAGTGGAAAGTTTTTCTGTCAAAAGAAGTCTAAAAAAATTTTTTTAAATATGGAAAATAATATCTATGTTGAAAGGGATGTTAATGAAAACAATTATATACACTTCTGCTTTTAGCCATGATGGACTACAGAAACCAGATTTACCCTTCTATCTTAAACATTTAAAAACTTTAGCAAAATATACAAAGTGACTGTTTTCAAACAATGGACAACATAAAGCTTAGTACAGGGATCTCTGAAAGAACTCACAGAGAAGAGAGGGAGAGCTCTCTGAAAATCTGGAGAGCTCCCCTTGAGTCTTTAGTGAATCAACACATGAATATGAGGAAACTAATAAGACCAGGGAAAGAGTCACTGAAAAGGAGCAGGCACAATAATTCCCAATGTTCCCGTAGGGCCAGGAATAGTTTTATTCTCAAAACCACAATGGAAAGATCTCCTAACACAAAAAGCATCAATGGAATCCTGAGGTTACTGTTTGAATAGCAGCTTCCGTTCAGCCTTGGAATAATAAGGACTGTTCTGGATTCTGCCTACCAAAACACAGAAGCAAATCTCAAAGGGATCAAACCACTTCTAAAAAACAACTATCCCAGAACAAACTCCTAAATAGTTAATGGAATACAAAAATTCCGTTAACACCCAACAAAGCAAAATTCATAATGTCTAACATTCAATCACAAGTTATGAGGCATGCAATGAAATGAAGACTACAACCTGTAAAGAATGGATTAATCAATCAATAGAAATGATACAGATGACAGAATTGTTTTAATGTTAAACAATTACTATAAATAAACTCCACTAAAACAATTACTGTTAGGGGAAGCACACTGACTGAAACCACCCACTCTGGCCAGGCACCATAGTAATCATTTGTGTGAGTTATTTTACAACAGGAGGTCCTGATAAGGAACACAGAACTAATAAGCCACCATTAACCGGAAGAGTTTGGGAAAAGTCAAAAGGTGTCTGACCACCTCCCAGAATCCTTTTCACTGGCATCCATCTTGGCTGAGCAATGTGTGCACCACCAGGAAAGACTGAGTCTTTGGCCAATCAAAGAAGGATTGGCCAAAGACAACCCAGAAACTAATCCCATCACCATAAAACTTGAGACTGAAAGTTTTGCTGAGCAATTCTCCTGGGTTCCTTTACCCTACTACTCTCTACCTGGGTGCCCCTTCCCCATAAAGTCATATTGCTTTGTCAACACGTGTGTCTCCTCAGATAATTCATTTCCAAGTGTTAGACAAGAGCCCACTCTTGGGCCCTGGAAGAGGTCCCTCTTCCTGCAACATTACTATAAACATACTCCATTTGTTCAAGGTAAAAAAGCATGAACATGACAAAGAAAAATATGGAAGATATAAAAAAGAGTCGAAATTTTTTTAGAGCTAAAATATATATTGTCTGAAAAGTAAACTCAATGAAATTAACAGACTAAACAATGCAGCACAGATTAGCAAACCTGAGCAAGTAACAAATTAAAACACGAGGAGGAAAAAAAACTTAAAAAAAATGAACAAGATCAGTGAATTGTGGAACAACAATCAAGAAGTTTAGAGATATTGTAACTGGAGTCAGGAAAAGAGACAATGGAGAGAGACAAAAGTCAGAAAAAAATAGTTTAAGCCATAATGGATGAAAAATTTTCAAATCTGATGAAAACTATAACTCATATAGCCAAGAGCCTCAACAAACCCCAATAACACAAAACATGATAAAACTACACCAAGGTACATCATAATAAAACTGTTTGAAACCAGTGAGAAAGAAAAATACTAAAAGTAACCAAAGTAAAATATACATTAAGTATAGGGGAACAAAAAATAAGAATGATAACAGACTTTAAATTGAAAACAGTGAAAGCCAAAAAGACAGTGAACCAAGATAAAGTAAAGCTGACAGAGAGTTCTGTACTCAGCAAATATATCTTTCAAAAAAAAGGTAAATAAAGACCTAGTAGAACTCACAGACATTGAGAGAATATATCACCAGCAAATCAGTACTATATGAAGTGGTAAGGCAGATTTTCCAGGCAGAAGGAAAATAATCCTAAAGGAAATTCTGGATCAATAATACAGGAATAAGGAGCACTGAAAATGATAAACATATGGAAAAAAATATAAGGGTTCCTTTTTTAAGAATTCGTTCAAAAAATAATTCATGAGGGACTTTCCTGATGGTCCAATGGCTGAGAATTTGCCTGCCAATGCAGGGAACAGGGGTTTGATCCCTGGTCTGGAAGGATTCCACGTGCCTTGGGGTAACTGGGCCCATGCACCGCAACTACTGAACCTGGGCTCTAGAGTCCATGCTCTGCAACAAGGGAAGTCACTGCAATGAGAAGCCCACATACTAGAGTAGCCCCCGTTCTCTGCAACTACAGAAAGCTCATGTGCAGCAATGAAGACCCAGTGCAGCTATAAATAAAATTTTTTAATTAAAATTTAAAAATATTGACTATTTAAGACAAAAAGCCCCACTGAGGAGGGGCTTATAACATGTATAGTAAAATGTGCTTCTAGGAAGAGGCAACCAAAAAAACACTTTGTAAGATTCATGTAACATACTACAGTGAACAGTCATAACATTATTTAAAGGGGGTTTGTGAATAAGTTAAAGATGAATGTAAACCCTAATGAAACCACTAAAAACAAAGCTCCAGAGGTATAGTTAATATGATCATAAAACAGACAAAATAAAATTATAAAGAATTCTCAATGAACAGAAAAGAAGACAAAGAGGAAAAAAGGAATAAAGAAGATATTGAACAAAAGAAAACAAGTAGAAAGATGGTAGATTTAAATCAGTGGTTTCCTAGTAAATATTTAATAGGCTCATGTTGGATGAAGGAGGTCTTACTGATAGTATTTGTTGATTTTGGGGGTGTAAATAATCCTGCAGTGACCAATTTGAATATGCTAGCATGATGTCACTGAAAGCAAAGATAGGAAAAAAAAAGGCATGCATAATCAGATCTTGCAAGCTGGTACAAGCCAGGAGGCATCAGTTTCAGCTAAGCACCTCTGGATCAAAAGACCTGGTCTCAGTTGTATCTGCTGCTGCTGCTAAGTCACTTCAATCGTGTCCGATTCTGTGCGACCCCATAGACGGCAGCCCACCAGGCTTCCCCGTCCCTGGGATTCTCCAGGCAAGAACACTGGAGTGGGTTGCCATTTCCTCCTCCAATGCATGAAAGTGAAAAGTGAAAGTGAAGTCGCTCAGTCGTGTCCGACTCCCAGCGACCCCATGGACTGCAGCCTACCAGGCTCCTCCATCCATGGGATTTTCCAGGCAAGAGTACTGGAGTGGGGTGCCATTGCCTTCTCCAACAGTTGTATCACTAACTGCTAACTTGGTCGTATGGCACTGGGTAATTACTTCACTTTGGGCTTTATGGTTTCACTTTACCGGTACAACATCTTCAGGGCCACCTCTAACTAAAACATTGTCTAAATTACTTCTGTCCTACAGAAATACTAGCTTGAGGATGGTGGGAGGGAAAAAAGGGATAAAAAAAAGACAGAACTGCTTGAGAAAGTAAAGATATTATGTACAAGAATGTTGACTGGAGCACTGTAACAGCAAAACAAAAAAACAAAACACGTATAAAATTAAAAGTAAACCATCTAACCAGAAAAGCAGAAGGGATCAATTGAAAACCTTATGGCCATGAAAAAGGATACTAGAAAGTTGTTAAAAATAAGGAAGTTTATCATTCATTTGATGTCTGACAGAAAACAACAAAATTCTGTGAAGCAATTATCCTTCAGTTAAAAACTATAATAATTTCTTAAAAAAATAAGGAAGTTTATCAACATGTTCAAACCAGGAAATCTGTCCATTTGTAACGTGAAAGAGCAATATGTATAAAATTTTTCATCTTCTTCACATACATGTCAAATTTTTTTAACATTGTTAGTATGTATGTGTGTGTAGTGTAGTACATGAATATATTTAGATACCTTTATAAATATGGAAAAAAGAAAGGACATATAAATATACTGGTTACCTCTGAAGAATAGGATTAAACAAGCAGAAAATGACTTTTAACATATATACTTTTGAACAATATTAAACAATCAGAAAACGACTTTTAACATATTTACTTTTTAAAATTGCCGGACTATGGATGAATTTTACTATTTTCTAGTTTTAATAAAAGTTATCAAGGTATCTACCATTAACTACGAAAGAAAAACATCTATTTATTATGTGACATAAATATTAAGTGCCTCTGTTAGCCAATCACCTAACCATCTTATTTGGCATCTTTTCCTGTTGCCACCCTGCAATCCAGTTTTTCAAACTGTCCCCTGAACCTACTATATTCATTCCAACATTCATGACTTGGCTTATGATGTTTTATCCCATAACTAGAAACAACTTGTCTTCCTTGATCTTTAATTGTGTATGTATGTGCTTGGTTGTGTCCAGTTTTTTGCAACCCCATGGACTATAGCCTGCAAGCTCCTCTGTCCATGGAATTCTCCAGGTAAGAATACTTGAGTGGGTTGCCATTTCCTCCTCCAGGAGGATCATTAATTACCTTTATTTTATTATTATTCTTATTTATTATATAGCAATTTTAGGGAATTCCCTCTCAGTCCAGTGGTTAGGACTCCACGTTTTCACTGCCAAGGGCCAGGTTCAATCCCTGGTTGGGGAACTAACATCCCAAAACCTACACCACACCACCAAAAACAAAAAAAAATTGTTACTATACCTTAATTATATTTAAGACCCAACTTAGCTTAAACCATTTTCTTAAAATGCTCTCTAAGGGAAAATGGGAAATAGCTTCTGTTGATTGGAAGGCCTGTGATGTTCCAACCACTCTTTTGATTCTAAGAGATAATATTACATGGATTTAAATTAATATGGGGTAGAGGTCCTTTAATGTTAAAACACAGAAAATTGAATGAGATTGATCTCATGCATTAGGTAACAATATAATCCCAAGTGAAAGGCTAAAAGTCTTCAACTCATTTTCTAACAATGATTCTATTTTTATAATGTAGCACCTTCTACAGGAAAATCTGAATTTACCAGAGAGATCAGTTCCTAGATACTCATATTTTAAAGAATCATTAAGTATATAATTAAAGAAACAACTCCCCTCTTGGGGAAAACATATATAGATAAGAAATTATACACTTAACACTGGAGAAACAAAACTAAAAAGTAGAAACCATTACCAAATGATTATTACTAAAATTAAGACTACTTTTAAGATGAAGAGACTATGGTTTAACTAAAATGGTGGTGGGCGAGTGTCTCGAAGTCATATCTGACAAGGACTGTAGCCCACCAGGCTCTATCTGTGGGAATTCCCAGGGAAGAATACCGAAGTAGATTGTCATTTTCTTCTCTGGGGGATCTTCCTGTACCAGGGATTGGCATCTCCTACATTAGCAGGCAGATTCTTTACCACTGAGTCAACGAAGGAAACTCTTAACTAAAATACAACTCTTTAAAATGATGTCAATAACCAAATTTACAGACCCTTAGTCTTAAAATTGTCAAAAAATTCATTTAGAAGTTGCTTCAAATTGCTTAAAACACTCATTTAATAATTTTCTAATTACTTTTTCACAAATAGAAGGTAAAATTATTCTAAAGCTAATGTGTCCAAACTCAATATCCATAGATACACAAAAAGAATGTCTATAACCTGTGTTGTACTGATAGTCTCCATACAAAGAAAATACTAAAAGAGAATTCCCTGGCAGTCCAGTGGTTAGGAATCTGTGTTTTACTGCTGATGACCCAAGTTCAATCTTTGGTTGGAGAACTAAGATACCACAAGCCATGCAGTGTGGCCCCAAAACAAAGATATTAAACCCCACTATTCTCTTTACTTTTGTATTGCTTTTTTTTCTTTTGTTCTGCAGTTCACTGTGACATATCTATATATGAGTTTCTTTTTATTTATTCTACTTTGGAGTCACTGGAATTTCAATCTATAGATTAGTGTCCTTTGCCAGTCCAAGTTATATGCTAACCATTATCTCTTCAAATAATACCTATACCCTACAAAATAACCAGAAAACTATTAACAAAATGGCAGTAAGTCTATGCTGCTGCTGCTGCTGCTAAGTCGCTTCAGTCGTGTCCGACTCTGTGCGACCCCATAGACGGCAGCCCACCAGGCTCCCCCGTCCCTGGGATTCTCCAGGCAAGAACACTGGTGTGGGTTGCCATTTCCTTCTCCAATGCATGAAAGTGAAAAGTGAAAGTGAAGTCGCTTCAGTCGTGTCGGACCCTTAGCGACCCCATGGACTGCAGCCTACCAGGCTCCTCCATCCATGGGATTTTCCAGGCAAGAGTAATGGAGTGGGTTGCCATTTCCTTCTCCACAGTAAGTCTATACTTAACAATAACACCTTAAATGTAAATGGACTAAATTCTCCAATCAAAAGACACACAGTTAATAACAGATTTTTTAAAAACACCTAACTATATGCAGCCTGTAAGAGACTCACTTCAGATGTAAGGATACCACTGACTAAAAGTGAAGAGATGGAAAATGATAGTCCACACAACTGCAAACCAAAACCAAGCTACAGTAGATATATACTGATGAATTTTGAACAACATGAGTGTTGGGGCACTGACCCTCCATGCAGTTGAAAAGCTGCATATAATTTATAGTCTGCATATAATATATAATTTATAAGTGCAATTCCTCCATATCCATGGCTCTTCCATATCTTCGGTTCCACATCAGTAAGTTCAACCAACTGTACTACTGTAGTATTTGCTGCTGAAAAATAATCCATGTAAAAGTGGACCCATGCAGTTTAAACTTGTATTGTTCAAGGGTTGACTGTACTTACATCAGACAAAATAGACTTTAGGACAAAGACTGTACTAAGAGACAAAGAAGGTCATTATACAATGATAAATGAGTCAGACCAACAAGAGGGTATAACATTTGTAAATATTTGTGCACCCAACATAGCGGCACCTAAATACATAAAGCAAATATTAACAGATCTAAAGAGGGAAATAGATAGCAATACAATAATAGTAGGAGATTTTAATACTCCACTTTCATCAATAAACAGATCATTTAGACAGAAAATCAATAAGGAAACACCAGCCTTAAACAAGATACTACACAAGATAGATTTAACAGAGACTTGTAGAACATTCTATTCAAAATCAACAGAATACACATTCTTCTCAAGCACACACAAAATGTTCTCCAGGATAGATCATACGTTAGGCCACAAACAAGTCTTAAGAAATTTAAGACTGAAATCACAGGAAGCATCTTTTCAAAACACTGTGGTTTAAAAGTAGAAAACAATTACAGAAAGAAAACTATAAAATTCAAATATGTGGATATTAAACAACATGCTACTGTACAACCAATAAGTCAAAAAAGAAATCATAAAGTACCTTGAGACAAACAAAAATGGAAATACAATACATCAAAATTTGTAGGATGCAGTAAAAGCAGTTCTAAGAGGGATATTCAAAACAATGCTTACATTAAGAACAAGAAAGATCTCAAATAAACAACTTAACTTTTCTCTCAAGAAACTAGAAAAAAAGGAATAACCGAAGCCTAAAATCATTAGAAGGAAGAAAATAACAAAGATTAGAGAGGAAATAAATGAAATAGAGGCTTAAAAGAAAATTAAAAAGATAAATGAAACTAACAGCTAATTTTCTGAAAAGATAGACAAAATGCCTATGCCCTATTTTCTCTCTCACCACTTCTCCCCATTAATTCCAATTATCCATTTATTATAACATCACACTATTCTCCATATATCATAACTTCCTGCTTATTTTCAAACTTTTTTCTTTCTAGAGTGTACTCTAAATAATTATTTCTAGTCCCATTTCACTAGAAATTCTTTTTTAATCATGTATAATTGGCTATCAAACCTATCTTTTGAATTTTCAATTTTAAATATTTCATTTTTATTCTATAAATCCTATTTGGTATTTTTCAAAGCCTACAATATCCCTTTTTGCAGTTTCTTATACCCCTGAGGTATTTTCAAGCTTTTCTTTTTTTTAAGCATAGTTCAGTTCAGTCGCTCAGTCGAGTCCGACTCTTTGCGACCCCATGAATCGCAGCACACCATGCCTCCCTGTCCATCACCATCTCCCAGAGTTCACTCAAACTCACGTCCAGTATGCCTAAATCTGTATCCAATGTATCTAGCTTTAGAGGTCTGCAGAGATCACTTTTTACCGTTCCTTTTTTCTCCTGGTCCTCAAATATGGTACCTTGTTTCTTTAACACTTGGTTATCTTTAATTGCAGGTCCTTGAAAACTTACTTGAATAGATCTCAAAGCCTAGAAGGAAGATGCTTTCCTCCAAAAGAAAATTTGCAGTTGCTTCTGTTGAGTGCAACTTAATGGTAGAAAGTAATTGGTACCAAACTGGAACCAACTTAGACTCAATTCATGTGCTGTATTGTACTTAGTTGCTCAGCTGTGTCCAACTCCGTGCCACCACATGGACTGTAACCCACCAGGCTCCTCTGTCCATGGGGATTCTCCAGGCAAGAATACTGGAGTGGATTGTCATGCCCTCCTCCAGGGGATCTTCCCAACACAGGGATTGAACCCAGGTCTCCCACATTGCAGGCGGATTCTTTACCAGCTGAGCCTAAGTCCAGACTCAATTCATAGCCTGATGTTTCTTTCACCACCCAGGTAAATGAGCATTTTGGCAGCAGTCCCAGATAAAAATAGCCTTTGGTTTCTTAATTCTCAGTGAAAAGTTTTCTGGTTATTTTGTCCTCTTTTTTTCTCCCTTGCTCAGCTCAGTGCCAAGGCAATTCTCCCTGTAATCTCCTGAAGGGAAAAAGAGGATGTAGGGGATCAGATCAGATCAAAGGGGGCAATTTTACTTTGTGTTCACCTTTACCTAAAAGGTTTACCCCTACAGAGTCCACCCAGTTAAAGGTGGAGAGTGGGTATTAAATTTCTCATCTTCGGAGCACCTGAGCTTCGACTACTTTCCCCTTCATCCTAGGGGGCCATCAAAATGGAAGGTCAAGGCTTCCTGATCAAAGGCCTCTGAGGCAAAAACAATTTCTAATGCTGATCTTAATTTTCTGGCATTCACCTGCAGTTCCTCTCCTGTTAGTTCTTCAGTGTCTTCAGGGTATCTTATTTCTATTCCATTCAAATATTTCAGTTGTGATCATTAGGAGAAATGATTTAAAAACCTGACTTGTCATTATGGAAAACAGAAGTCCCACTTTATTGACACTCTTCAGTTTGCTGAATGGAATTAATTTTTTAATGAATGAATAAAATTTGAATGTTTCAAATTAAATACACAGGTCCATCTCAGATTCAATGATCTAACTTGTATGAACATAAGTTTCACAAAATAAAAGTGTTGAGCAAAATTATTTCTAAGATTCTTTACTGTCTAAATTACCAGGATCTAGTCAGCAAAAACAAGACCGGGAGCTGACTGTGGCTCAGATCATGAACTCCTTATTGCCAAATTCAGACTTAAATTGAAAAAAGTAGGGAAAACCACTAGACCGTTCAAGTATGACCTAAATCAAATCCCTTATGATTATACAGTGGAAGTGAGAAATATATTTAAGGGACAAGATCCGATAGACAGAGTGCCTGATAAACTATGGACGGAGGTTCGTGACATTGTACAGGAGACAGGGATCAAGACCATCCCCGTGGAAAAGAAATGCAAAAAAGCAAAATGACTGTCTGGGGAGGCCTTACAAATAGCTGAGAAAAGAAGAGAAGCGAAAAGCAAAGGAGAAAGGAAAGATATTCCCATTTGAATGCAGAGTTCCAAAGAATAGCAAGAAGAGATGCCTTCCTCAGTGATCAATGCAAAGAAATAGAGGAAAACAACAGAATGGGAAAGACTAGAGATCTCTTCAAGAAAATTAGAGATACCAAGGGAACATTTCATGCAAAGATGGGCTCGATAAAGGACAGAAATGGTATGGACCTAACAGAAGGGGAAGATATTAAGAAGAGGTGGCAAGAATACACAGAAGAACTGTACAAAAAAGATCTTCACGACCCAGATAATCACGATGGTGTGATCACTGACCTAGAGCCAGACATTCTGGAAGGTGAAGTCAAGTGGGCCTTAGAAAGCATCACTACGAACAAAGCTAGTGGAGGTGATGGAATTCCAGTTGAGCTATTTCAAATCCTGAAAGATGATGTTGTGAAAGTGCTGCACTCAATATGCCAGCAAATTTGGAAAACCCAGCAGTGGCCACAGGACTGGAAAAGGTCAGTTTTCATTCCAATCCCAAAGAAAGGCAATGCCAAAGAACGCTCACACTACCGTTGCACCCATCTCACACGCTAGTAAAGTAATGCTCAAAATTCTCCAAGCCAGGCTTCAGCAATACGTGAACCATGAACTTCCAGATGTTCAAGCTGGTTTTAGAAAAGGCTGAGGAAGCAGAGATCAAATTGCCAACATCCGCTGGATCATCGAAAAAGCAAGAGAGTTCCAGAAAAACATCTATTTCTGCTTTATTGACTATGCCAAAGCCTTTGACTGTGTGGATCACAATAAACTGTGGAAAATTCTGAAAGAGATGGGAATACCAGACCACCTGACCTGCCTCTTGAGAAACCTATATGCAGGTCAGGAAGCAACAGTTAGAACTGGACATGGAACAACAGACTGGTTCCAAATAGGAACGCAGATGACACCACCCTTATGGCAGAAAGTGAAGAGGAACTCAAAAGCCTCTTGATGAAAGTGAAAGAGGAGAGTGAAAAAGTTGGCTTAAAGCTCAACATTCAGGAAACTAAGATCATGACATCTGTCCCATCACTTCATGGGAAATAGATGGGGAAACAGTGGAAACAGTGTCATATTTTTGGGGGGGGGGGGCTCCAAAATCACTGCAGATGGTGACTGCAGCCATGAAATTAAAAGATGCTTACTCCTTGGAAGGAAAGTTATGACCAACCTAGATAGCATAGTAAAAAGCAGAGATATTACTTTGCTAACAAAGGTCCGTCTAGTCAAGGCTATGGTTTTTCCAGTGGTCATGTATGGATGTGAGAGTTGGACTGTGAAGAAAGCTGAGCGCCAAAGAATTGATGCTTTTGAACTGTGGTGTTGGAGAAGACTCTTGAGAGTCCCTTGGACTGCAAGGAGATCCAACCAGTCCATCCTAAAGGATATCAGTCCTGGGTGTTCATTGAAAGGACTGATGCTAAAGCTGAAACTCCAATACTTTGGCCACCTCATGCAAAGAGTTGACTCATTGGAAAAGACCCTGATGCTGGGAGGGATTGGGGGCAGGAGGAGAAGGGGATGACAGAGGATGAGAGGGCTGAATGGCATCACCAACTCAAAGAACATGAATTTGGGTAAACTCCAGGCGTTAGTGATGGACAAGGAGGCCTGCGTGCTGCAATTCATGGGGTCACAAAGAGTCGGACACGACTGAGCACTGAACTGAACTGAACTGAACCGATGCATACATATGGTCTTCTCAGGTGGTGCAGTGGTTAAGAATCTGCCTGCCAATGCAGAAAACCCAGGAGATGAGGGTTTGATCTTTGGATTAGGAATATTCCCTGGACAAGAAAGTGGCAAGCCACTCCAGTATTCTTGCCTTAAATTCCAGGGACAGAGGAGCCTGACAGGCAGGCTACAATTCATGGAGTCGCAAAAAGCTGGACACAACTGAGTGACTCAGCACACATGCATGCATACATAGACAATCTCATTTTTCAGCTTTTGCGAGCTCTATTTATGGCAGTCAGATGGGCAAAGTTTTCTCATAGTGTTTTAACAGTTCTGAAATAAAAATAATTGAGACTCACATTTACTGCAACGGGTCCCTTTTCCATCTTTTCAAACCCAAGAGCCAAGACACAATCTGCCAGACCTTGAAAGAAAATGTAATTATCTTGAAAAATTAAATTTCTAGACTCAAACAAAATACCCTTAAATACTTCTATTTAAACAAGTATGTCGATGTACACAAAATGTAAAAACATAGTGTAGGGGTTATAAAATTTGTAATAAGTGAAAATTACAGAGAAAATTCTTATACACCTCTAGATACAAGGAAAAATCAATAAAGTATATACTTCTTCCTTGATTTTGAGTGTTAATAAAACTTTTTATTAATGTGGAAATATGTTCCAGTGAAGAACGAATACAAATAGCTAATTGTGAATTTTTAAACATTAAATAAGATTTTAAAAAATTTTAAAGAATCTTGATCAAAATCTCAACAGAACTATTTTTGGAAAGAGGGGGCTTCTAAAAATGATGTTAAAGTTCAAATGAACAGCAAAACAAGCAGGACTGCCAAAATTTTTCTTTAAAAAAAGAAAAAAAAAAAAATAACAAGGTAGGGGGTAAAAGGGCTACTAGTATTATCCAACAGTGAGACATTATAAAGCTCCAACAATTAAAATACCAAGTAGCAGAGCAATAATCAACAATCAGAAGAATAAAAGGCCTAATGAGGGAGCCTAGAACATTTGGAAATACAGACTATGATATATACCCAAGAGAACTGAAAACATATGGCCACAAAAAAGTTGTACACAAATGTTTATAGCAGGATTATTCATAAAAGCCAAAAAGTAGAAATAGCACAGTGTACATCAACTGATAAATGGGTGAACAAAATGTAGTATATTCATACAATGGATTACTATTTGGCCACAAAAAAGAATGCAGTACTGATGCATGCTAAAACATGAATGAACTGTGAAAATATTCCGGTAAGTGAAAAAAGCCATAAAAGGTCATATATTATATGATTTCATTAATATAATGTTCAGAATATGTAAATCCATAGAGACAGAAAGTAAATTAGTGGTTGCCAAGGGTTGTGGGGAGAAACGGGAAGTGACCGCTAATGGGTAGAGCTTTCTTCTATGGGTGATACAAATGTTCTAAGATTAAACAGTGCTGATAGTTTCATAAACCTGGGAACATATTGAAAACACTGAATTCTACACTTTTGTGCTATATAAAGTATATATCAAAATTTTTATTTAAAAAAATACATTAAAAAGCAATCCCTCTGAGGGTCATATGGAGACATCATAAAAGAAGGGCAATAACCCCACATCTATTTAAGTACACTAGACAAACAGGCACTTCTCACCACCCTGAATCAGTTGCCGGGCCATAAACAAAGCAGTTGAGCCAGTAGAACAGTTATTGTTGACGTTGATTATAGGAATTCCAGTCAGTCCCAAACTGTGATAGATAGCCCTCTGCCCACTGGTAGAGTCACCTACATAGAAAAAAGAAAATTATCTATGCAACATGACAATTATGGAGCTGCAAAGCAATATAACACTACATTATATTTTTCTAGTATTATGCCCTTGTCTAACATAAAACATGGACATCTTACTCAGAAACAGTTTCAGCATGAAGCACCACTTATTCTGCAAATACAAAAATTTTCAAAACATAGTATATATATATGCACTTTATTTACATAACACAGAGGTAGGAAAGTAGAGAAATGACCAAGTAATAGCAAACAACTCAATCTGGGTAGGGTTACATGATAAAGGAAGCAATATTTCATGTGTATTATCAGATATAAATCTCTGGCGTATCAGGCAAATTTGGCCTTGGAGTACAGAATGAAGCAAGGCAAAGGCTAATAGAATTTTGCAAAGAGAATGTACTGGTCATAGCAAACACTATCTTCCAAAAACACAAGAGAAGACTCTACACATGGACATCACCAGATGGTCATTACCGAAATCAGATTGATTATATTCTTTGCCACCAAAGATGGAGAAGCTCTATACAGTCAGCAAAAACAAGACCAGGAGCTGACTACGGCTCAGATCATGAACTCCTTATTGCCAAATTCAGACTTAAATTAAGGAAAATAGGAAAAACCACTAGACCATTCAGGTATGACCTAAATCAAATCCCTTATGATTATACAGTGGAAGTGACAAATAGATTCAAGGGATCAGATCAGATAGACAGAGTGCCTGAAGAACTATGGACAGAGGTTCCTGACATTGTACAGGAGGCAATGATCAAGACCATCCCCAAGAAAAAGAAATGTAAATTTGTCCCTTTTATTGGCAACACAATATTGGCAAAATATATATGTGTACTAAACTAGGCTGACACATAAGGAAATTCTAAAAATAATGAAAATAAGACCCTGAATTCTGAGTTTTGAGGGTTAAAATTCACAAATTCTTCTGTATTGTTTATGTAGTTGATGATAGACTTGGGTGAACAACTTTTAGAATATATAGTCTCCACGTACCATACACATAGCCAATACATGCCTGCTCCACTGCAGAATAAGGGATCTGTGCATCCGCTAAAGCCTTCTGGCCTATAAAAACAAAAAAAGTTTTATCACATAGCACTTTGAGTAAAAATAAGTTTAGAGTTTGACCAGAGTAAAGCTAACTCTAGGGTGTTGCTGCTGTTTAGTCACTCTCTAACTCTAGTGTGTTCAGTTGCTGTTTCTGTCCGACTCTCTGTGACCCCAAGCACTACAGCCCGCCAGGATCCTCCCAACACCTGTCTATGGGATTTTCCAGGCAGTAATCTGGAGTGGGTTGCCATTTCCTTCTCCAGGGGATCTTCCCAACCCAGGGATCGATTCAAATGAAAATCCTTCATCAAATCATCTCAGCCTTTCAGAAGTTATCTTACCTTTCAAAAGTTATCATTTGGAGGGAACTTCAAGAGGGAGGGGATATATGTATAGCTATGTATGGCTGACTCATGTTGAGATTTGACAGAAAACAGCAAAATTCTGTAAAGCAATTATCCTTCAATAAAAAATAATTTTTAAAAAAATTATCATTTCTTCCTCTAAGCTATTGTAACACTTTTTCACACCACTTTTTTGATATTTAACATTTCCTATTCTAACTGTACACCTAACTATAAATATATTAAACCCCAAGAGTCTTAAAGCTCCTTAATGACAAGGTGTCTTATTCATTTCTGTCGCTCTATCGCTCATCCAGAGGGCCAAATAAGATAGAATGTCAGTGCTGAGGAGGGGAACTGTGGGAGCATTCATACGATCATCTTACAAAGCCAGGATCAAGAGATGACCCTGTCTATGGAACAAGAAAAGAAGCTTCAAGGAAGCTATCCAAAGGTGTAGAAATGACCACTGGAGGAATTGAGAAAAATTATGAAAATAAGAAGAGGAGAGTGGAAGCTAGAGAAAAGGTTGACCTAAATCCTCATCTACCATAGTGAGAAGCAAACAGATATCTAAAACTGATAAACTGAAAAGGAGAACAATTGTGGTGGAAAGAGTATTTAGAGATAGGGAGATAACCAACAGAAGAACTAAAGCCAAGACAGTTAAAAGAAGTTGCCCCAGAAGAGGTCTGGGAAGTATAAACCATCTGTGTGTATGTGTGTTTGTGTGTGTGTGTGTGTTCTAACCAAATGAATGTATCACTTTAAAGATTTTTTAACTGAAGAAGACATATGTATGATTGACCATGGGATTGATTTAGTCAAACCAGCTTTCTTTTCCTGCTTTATGTACGAGCAAAAAAAAAAAGAGCATTCTCATATGATCCCAGTAAAACTAATAATGGTCTGAAAAATAATCTGTCAAGACTGATGAAACTGTTTATATTCATTGCTCCAATGAGTCTACTTCTAGGCTTTGTCCTCAAAAATAACCAGTGATGAGAACAAATATTTGTGTTTAGCAAGATGTTCACTATCATTCTTCTAAAATGTCAAAAAGCTGTAAAGCAAATATACAACAAAAATGATAGCATACTGTTATACAGAGTGAAGTAAGTCAGAAAAACAAATACCATGTATAAATGTGTATATATGGAATTTAGAAAAATGATACCGATGAACCTACAAACAGAGAGAGTAGACTTATGGACACAGCGGGGGAAGGAGAGGGTCAGACGAACTGAGAGTAGTACTGAAATATCTATGTAACTGTGTGTAAAACAGATAGCTAACGGGAAGCTGCTCTGTAGCACAGGGAGTTCAGCCTAGTATTCTGTGACAACCTAGCCAGGTGGGTCAGAATGGAGGGAGAGGGGAAGTTCAAGAGGGAGAGGACATGTGTATACCTATGGCTGTTTCAGGCTGATGTGTGACAGAGACCAACAACATTGTAAAGCAATTATCCTTCAATTAAAAATAAACAATTAAAAAAATTTTAATATGGCATAAATATACAAAGAAACATGAAAATTTAATTTTTTTCAGTTTTAAGTGACAGGAGAAAAGCTTATAATAATAAGTTTTAGAAATCATGATACACATTTAGAATATGATCCCAGAAAGCCATAGAAAAAAAATATTAAAAGAGAACACACCAAGATATTAACAGCTGCTAGGCTGGCAACCCACTCCAGTATTCTTGCCTGGAGAATGCCCTAGACAGAGGAGCCTGGCAGGCTACAGTCCACGGGGTCGCAAGAGTCGGACACGACTTAGTGCACTGTCTCAGGCTTGGGTTACAAATTTTGTTTTCATTATTATATACATATATATCTATGTTCCAATAAATAACATGCATTGCTCTTATAATTAGTAGGAGAGAATGAGTTATGGTGAAAAGGTGTAAGTTTAGCCTGTGCTCTGATACTCCTCTAAGTGGCCAAAGCATCTTGCACCTCCCATGGTCTACTCACCATGTATGTGAACTTGCCTTATTTTCCCTACTTAGAGGGCAAAGGCTCTGAGATCTGTACACCAGACTTGGACTGAATCTTCCCAAGTGACCCGGATGTACTCCTTAATATTTGTTGAACATTTTCTCCTAACACCAGGTTGTCTTCATATATTTTCAGATTTAAATCATTATTAAGTAAAAATGTTAAAGAGATTAGAAAACAAAGGAAGCACAGAAGTAACTTTCAATATCAGAAACAGTTTCAGAGAGTTACGTGGTGTGGCTTTACCACTTTGCATTTAGCTGCAGAGGGATTCCTAACCTTTCTCTGAGGGAAAGAAGATGGGCAGGACTGTGTAAAGAGTAAGAAGTCTCTAAATAATGTGACAGGACACAATCCTGCTGGTTGCGCTTCCCTCTACACTATGCATTTAGGAAATAATGAGGGCAGGGAAGGTAGCAGAACCTCCTCCTAAACCAGTTTGGAGAATTAGAGGGTAAGACTTCCCTTAAACCAATTCTCTTGCCTCACCACCACAGCTGACAGGTAAGCCCAAAGGGCTGAGAACAAAATCATTTATAGGATCTCAGGGGCTTCCCCGCTAAGTGACGTTTAGATACATGTTGAACTAAACATGACTGATGTAGGCTGAAGGTGAACATACTCACCTGGAACTACATCAGATACGTGAACAGAATCACCCTTTTGCACTTCTCACCTCCCTCTCACTTCTCACAGTTGGAACCAAGGGGTTTTATAAAAACAAAGCTATGTTTTAAAAGCATATTCTACATAAAAATTCCTTTTTTTAAATTGAGTTTATTTTCCTAACAATGTCTGCAAAAGAAGAAAATTGTAATCAGTAAATAGAGGCAATCAAACTGAATTTCTTGTTATTAGACAATTCCAGAGGTAAACTCAAACTTAATAACTTCATTTCAACATTACCATCTTATAATCAAAATATTCCATCCATACATTTTTATAGTAACCACTTTTAACTAACTAAAAGAAATAGAACAAAAAATACATAGAAAAATTGATTAAAGCATTTCCTATTTCAAAGAAAAGTAGAAGCTGTTTGGAGACAATAGTCAGGAGGAAAAGATTTAACAACCAAACGATAAACACTGAATGAATATTATACACCTAGAGAATCAACATCAGCTAATCAAATCTCATGAACCTTCCTTTTGGGGGACAGAGATGCTCTGATTCCCGTATAGTAAACACAGACCTGTATAATGGAGTTGAAATGAAATCTAATTTACGAACACTGAGTGCACAAGTACTTGGAGAGACAAGGAGTGTCTAATGAAAAATGAGAATAATCTTTTCTGAATTGCCTGGCAACAATCTGACAGGGAAAGGAGGAAGGGGAAGGCTTCACAGGAGGACTGTACCTAAACAACTTCATGGGACCACGAAGTTTCCAAGGTCTCCATGTGTGGGAAGCCTTTGTTGTTCAGTCGCTAAGTCAGGTCCGACTCTGTGACCCCATGGACTGCACTATGCCAGGATTCCCCGTCCCTCTCTATCTCCAGGAGTTTGCTCAAATTCATGTCCCTTGAGTCGGTGATGCTATCTAACCATCTTGTCCTCTGCCACCCTCTTCTCTGTTTGCCTTCGATCTTTCCCAGCATCAACGTCTTTTCCAGTGAGTCAGCCCTTCGCATCAGGTGGCCAAAGTTTTGGCGCTTCAGCTTCAGCATCAGTCCTTTCAATGAATATTCAGAACTGATTTCCTTTAGGATGGACTGGTTGGATCTCCTTGCTGTCCCAAGGGACTCTCAAGAATCTTCTCCAGCACAATTTGAAAGCATCGATTCTTCGGCACTGGGCCTTCTTTATGGTCTCACACTCACATCCGTACATGACTACTGGAAAAACCATAGCTTTGTCTATACAAACCTTTGTCAGCAAAGCAATGTCTCTGCTTTTTAATATGCTGTCTACGTTTGTCATAGCTTTCCTTCCAAGGTGCAAGCGTCTTTTAATTTCATGGCTGCAGTGACCATCCACAGTAATTATGGAGCCCAAGAAAATAAAATCTGTCACTGCTTCTACCTTTTCCTCTTTTATTTGCCATGAAGTGATGGGATCGGATTCCTTGATCTTAGTTTTTGAATGCTGAGTTTTAAGCCAGCTTTTTCACTCACTGCTTTCACCCTCATCAAGAGACTCTTTAGTTCCTCTTCATTTTCTGCCATTAGAGTGGTATCATCTGCATATATGAGACTGTTGATATTTCTCCTGACAATGTTGATTTCAGCTTATGATTCATTCAGCCTGGCATTTCCCATGATACACTCTGCATGTAAGTTAAATAAACAGGTGACAATAGCCTTGTCATGCTCCTTTCCCAATTTGAACCAGTCCATTGTTCCATGTAAGGTGCTAACTGTTGCTTCTTGACCCACATACAGGTTCCTCAGGAGACAAGTAAGGTGGTCTGGTATTCTCAAATCTTGAAGAATTTTCCACAGTTTGTTGTGATTCACACAGTCAAAGGCTTTCATGTAGTCAATGATGGAGAAGTGGATGTTTTCCTGGAATTCCTTTGCTTTCTCTATGATCCACTGAATGTTGGCAATTTAATCTCTGGAAGCCAGAATTCCCTTTAAACAACTGATATCTAAGCTTAGACTGCTTGGCCCTGAAAAAACTTCCCGTGAAGGTTGCAAGGCTGCTCCACAATCAAGACAGACCACACAATAAACTACAATGTTCAAAGATCTAAATATTCTCTTTTACCTGCTTCCTTTGCCAAGTCAGGGTAGTCTCTGTTCTCGACTCCAGGCTTTGTGAACTAGAAATACAGAAGATAACAAAAGGAAACACTATGGTGATAGTCTCTCACAAGAGAGAACCACAGAAATACATTCATCTAGTCATTTAAACAAAAAAATCTGAGTCTCTATCAGTGTTGCTGGACTCTGATAATAAATAATATACAGTTTGTACCCACAGGGAACTTATTTAATGGAAGACAGGCAATTATGCAACAGGGTCCTAAGTACAGAATGATCTGGGAGAGACAACTACCCAGCCTCAGAGGACTAGAATGCCTTCCCAGAGGAACTGATATTTATTTAAATAAGGTATTTAAGGATGAGTAGGAGCTAGGTAAATAAAAGAAAAGGAAAGTCAACAGTTGCTTTTAAGTCCCGTCAGTCGTGTCCGACTCTGTGCAACCCCATAGACGGCAGCCCACCAGGTTCCCCCGTCCCTGGGATTCTCCAGGCAAGAACACTGGAGTGGGTTGCCATTTCCTTCTCCTAAGAAATGCAAAAAAAAAATAAAAACCTACCCTAAAGCCTATAATAAAAATAGCAATCTGTTGCCCTCCACTCACTAGTCTTACTTGCTCCCAAAACATCCATTTTCAATCCTTTCAGATATTTCTTTTATAAAATGTCACATTTCTAAATATTCTGATACTATTATTTCTTGACTTATCAATTTAAGAAGTTATATCATAGTCTTCAATAAGGGACAATGAGAATTAGGTCTCTTAGACCACCTCACTTATATATTTACAGTTCTTCATCCTCCTTATACAGTGGAAACATAAGTTTTAAATTAAATCATTACATAGAGCTTACCTTATTAAGACAATGTTGCTTATTATTGAGCCAGGTTGTATATTATGATTATATGTGGTTCATTGAGCAATCTGTTTTGTTTTTCCTGGAGTTAACTGCCTCATTTTTTAAAGTTTAAGCAAACACTCTTGTACAAATCATTGACAAATATTCTCTCCTTCACCAAATTCTATTCAAGCTTCTCTGATTCCTCTTCTCTACTCACATGTATATAAAGTTACTGCACATTGGACTTTTGCAATAGCATACTATTTATTAAAATCTGCCCTAACACTTTACCTAGTGTCTACCTTTATCTTTGACAACAACCACACAAACTAAAAAACAGAACTTTCCCTGCCACTCCACACACTCTTCTAAACATGCTGTCCCTTACCTCAACCCCGCCTCACCCCCAAAGTAATTATTATCCTGATCCTTATAATAATTGCTTCCTTGTAGTATTTCGTAGTTCTATCACCCAAGTGTCTTGGACACTATATTTCAGCCTTGCCTTTTAAAAAAAATTATGGGTCTTTTAAATTCTCTTTTAATTTACAGGTTCCCCTCCACTACATGTTTTTCCTCTCAACACATCTATTAAAGAACCCAGATGCTGGGACAGTAGTTTCCCACACTCTGGACTTTGTAGATCGCATACTCATACAGTTCAACCTGTTCCTCTGTTCTCTGTCCCACAGATTGGCAGCTGGATCCAGAATCTTACAGACTCACTCTATCTCTTTGGCAAAACTATCAGTAGTGGTCTATTTTTTCATCTGGAAGCATATGATTTTCTCTCTTTGTGTTGTTAGTAGCTCTTAGTACTCAATGATTAGAACCAGTAATTCTCAAAACTTTTCAGTCTCAAGACAGCTTTACATTCCTAAAAATCACTGAAGATGCCAGAACTTTGATCATGAGGGTTATAGTTACCAATATTTACCCTATTAGCACGTATAACAGGACATTTAAAATAACAATTCACTCAGAAAAAAAAAAAACCATTATATGTTAACATAAATAATTTTATTAAAAATAATTATATTCCCCTCAAGAAAAACTGATGAGGGGCATTGTTTTGCACTTGAGCAATTCTCTTTAATATCTGCTTTCATAGGAGGCAGGTGAATTCTTTCATCTGACACAGCTGATTCTTCATTCAACCTTTGGCATTATTTTTTAGGTTGAAGTCTATGAAGCAAATCTGACCTCACACAGATATGTGATTAGAAAAGGGAGGAGGACTTTAATGGCCTTTTAAGATAATTGTGGATATTCTTTTTTAATACTAGACTAAAACGTGAAAAGTGGGAGTTTTTGACAGGCTAAAAGCAATGTTGAATTTAAAAGAATACCAATCAACTTTTCATACTCTTGCTATACTCAAGTCCATTAAAATCTTTCCCTTTGAGTAGAGTGATAATCTGACTTTTCTCTGGAGTCTTTTCACATAATTTCCAAAATTTGCCCTGAAGCTAGCATGTATCTGATCACCAGTGCTCTGGGAACAGGGCTGGTAATTACTATCATTTAATACTATACAGAATTCCATTTAATTCCCTTTTTTCAACTTGGGCCTCACTCCTGTCTTCCACTAAACCTAAAGGTCAGATGATTCTAGAGACGCATCAGTTCAGTTTCTCCAGAGAACAAGTCTCCAATACCTTGACAAGGAACTGATAGTGACCTAGTGGTAAAAAGGATCTTGGAATCCAATTATACCAGGGAAGTGCTTTTCTTCCCTCCTCTCATTCCCACCTTACTTGACATCTAGTACACACAGGTCCTAAACCTTCTCAAGTTCTGAAGGAAGACTCAACCAGTATAATCCTTCTTCAAGAACTTGAGCTCTGAGTTTCTGTTTTGAATCAATAACCACACTTCCATCAGCTTTTAATCATCCACTGTTTTTCTGACATCGTTCTACTGTTTCCTCTCCTAGTCACTTTACCCCGATGGGTTAATACTTTAATTTCTTTACTGTCATTTTTTGTGAGAGTTGGAAAGCACCAAAAGAAATAAATTCATATTTCCAATCTACTACACTTAACCAAATGTCCTGCTGCTGCTGCTGCTGCTAAGTCGCTTCAGTCGTGTCCAACTCTGTGCGACCCCATAGACGGCAGCCCACCAGGCTTCCCCATCCCTGGGATTCTCCAGGCAAGAACACTGGAGTGGGTTGCCATTTCCTTCTCCAATGCATGAAAGTGAAAAGGGAAAGTGAAGTCGCTCAGTTGTGTCCAACTCTTAGCGATCCCATGGGCTGCAGCCTTCCAGGCTCCTCCGTCCATGGGATTTTCCAGGCAAGAGTAATGAAGTGGGTTGCCATTGCCTTCTCCAAAATGTCCTAATACATCATATTTAAATGGTTTACCCTTTCCTTCTCCATATTATACATTCCTTAAGAACTTGGGTCTTTGGTAATCATGTAGATGGAGCCCTGAAGAGGGGACTAGTATATAAATTTAAAAAAAAAAAATTTTTTTTGAAGGTATTCCCTGGTGGTTTAGTGGCTTAGAATCTGAGCTCCCAATGCAGGAGGCCCTGGGTTGATCCCTGATTGGGGAGCTAGAGCCAACATGCCACAACTAAAGATCCCATGTGCTGCAACTAAGAATTGACACAGCCAAATAAATAAAAATTTTTTAAAAAAGAATGGGATTACTGCCCTTATACAAAGATCCCCTAGATTTCCCTTGCCTTTCTGCCATACATAGCTGTCTATGAAACACAGAGCAGGACCTTAAAAGTTTAAGGTTGTTTTCTTGGAAAGAGAACTTCCCATAGGAACCCTCTGTCACAAAGCATATGCATTTAATAGTGTTCAACTAACACTTACTGAGCTCTTCAAGCACAAGGCATTTTCAAAGTGCTAGAGGGACACGACTGGAGTGACTTAGCAGCAGCAGCAGCAGCAGCAGCAGAGGTATAGCAATTAATTAACCTGGGAGATGGCTATATGCAAAAGAAGAATATAGACATATAAACAGAATTTCAGGATAAAATATAAAGTACTAAGACAGAGGTTAAGTACAGGGCTCTATGGGACAGTCAGGAGAATCAGAACTTCTCCTAGAAGATCTGAATTGATCTTTTAAAAAATGCAAACAAGGGGGTGGTCCTAAGATGGCGGAGGAATAGGACAGGGAGACCACTTTCTCCCCCACAAATTCATCAAAAGAACATTTAAACGCCCAGTAAATTCCACAACTTCTGAATGCTGGTAGAGGACATCAGGCACCCAGAAAAGCAGCCCATTTTCTTCAAAAGGAGGTAGGAAAAAATATAAAAGACAAAAAAAAAAAAAACAGACAAAAGAGGTAGGGACCGAGCTCCGTCCTGGGAAGGGAGTATTAAAAATGCAAACAAGTTAACCAAGTGAAGACAAATGGTCTTAAGTAGAGAAAACAACAGAAAGCAAAGCAACAGAGGCATAACAAAGTTTGGGACGAAACTATCAGTACTTTAGCATCACTAGAGTACAGAGCACAGAACACAGAGGTGATGCTAAAGTACTGATAGTTTCGTCCCAAACTTTGTTATGCCTCTGTTGCTTTGCTTTCTGTTGTTTTCTCTACGAGCCTGGTAGGCTGCAGTCCATGGGGTCGCTGAGTCGGACACGACTGAGTGACTTCACTTTCACTCTTCACTTTCATGCACTGGAGAAGGAAATGGCAACCCACTCCAGTGTTCTTGCCTGGAGAATCCCAGGGACGGGGGAGCCTGGTGGGCTGCCGTCTATGGGGTCTCGCAGAGTCGGACACGACTGAAGCGACTTAGCAGCAGCAGCAGCAGAGCACAAAGGTAGTGAGCATGTCAAGAAATACAATCAAGTGAGACTGTAGCTGCCTCTGGCCTCCTGAGTAGCAAGCAGAGTACCATGTGAGAAACGCAAAGGTCGGAGGATGTAGAAAACCTGCCACCTGTGCCAAGACGCTGAGCATCACTGAGATTTCTACTCCTACAGTTGCAACTGAGAAGGGATCCAACACGGAGTATTACTGGAAGTGCAGGGCTGGCGACATTCACGACCTGCTTTCCTCCTGGGTATGGGGCAAACCTTGCCTCAGTTACAAGTCCACACAACTTAGGTTTCCACCCATATTCAAAGGAGGTGCGGAGTTTGGGTCATCTTGAGGAGGTCTTAACAAACTGCGCCCCAGGAAGAAAAGGGAAGAAGGAGGAACATATAGCCGCAGAACAACACTGAGACATTATGATTCCGCAGAGACATCAACATCACAACCCATCCGAGTCGCCACTCTGATGCCTCACAGACAAGGACCCGAGCTGGGCGGTGGGAAGCCAGTGGCGCCCTCCGGTAGGAAGGGCAGACAGACGGACGGCGACAAGTCCTGACACCCCACAACCCACCCCAACCCCCGTTTCCCGGTCACTCAGGGCTCCCGCGGCCTCACCCAGGCTGAGCGGAGCAGGGAGCCCACCTCCGGGGACTCATGGCTCTATTTACCTTGGTCATCCCAACCCCCACCACAAACACCCGATTCCGGAGCGGAGACTGTGAAGCGACCAAAGACATTGTTCGAACCACTGTGGGCACAGGCGGGCGCAGCGGACGTAAAGCTTTCAGGTCTGAGGTTGGCGCAGACTGAAGCTGCAGCTCCGCCTGAGCTCTTGGGGTCAGGGAAGCAACAGGAGGCGGCCGAGGGGCGGGGCGGGGCGGGCAGAACTGGAAACGTGCGCGTGCGCGGAGACACCGGCGATGACTGTGCAGGGAGGGAAGTGCTAGGGGACTTAAGCGGACAAAGTTCAAGGCGAGAATTCACCGGTTGGTTGGAAACTCCGTCCCTTTCAGCCCTTGAAAAAGGCTCTATAGCCTAGTACCAATCCTTCAGGTTTAGGTTGTCTATGCTGAGGGCTATTGTGGCCTGCAGCAAGGCCTGAGATTGAAGGAAGACTGGATTCACGAGAGTAGCCTGAGGAAAAATTTTGAAATATTGGGAGTTGCTCTGTATCCTATAGGTCGAGAAGTTGGAAGAGATACACTACGGGGGAGGGGGGACGGGTTTTATTATATGAATGTCTAAAATAAAACCAAAGTCCTGTCACTAGCCGTGACTTTTTTTTTTTAGTGTTTATAATATGGTTTGTTTGTTCGTTATTTATGTATTTTTGGCTTTGCGGGATGTTCCTTGCTTTGCGCACTTTTTCTAGTTGTAAGGAGCAGCGGCTCGTCTTCCTTGGGTACACAGGCTTCTTACCGTGGTGGCTTCTCCTGTTGGGGAGCACAGGCTCTGGATGCCCCGGCCTCAGTAGCTGTGGCGACCTGGGGCTTAGTTGCTCAGGGGCGTGTGAGATCTTCCCAGACCAGGGATTTGAGCGAACCCGTGTCCCCTGCATTGGCAGACGGATTCTTATCCTCTGTGCCACCAGGAAAGTGGAAAAGGTGGAAAAGGTCACCGCTGTGTGACCTTTTGTCTTTTGAGGATTAAGGGAGGTGATAGAAGCAAAGCCTTTAGCACTTGAAACAGGGACCAAATATATGTTGTGGATATATTATATATTTAGGGGATGATTTTTATTGGCTGATTCTGAATTTGCGGATTTTCCTACTGATAAGAATGTATCCGTAACCCCAAAGTCAATATTCCAAGAGCTCTGGAGGCGGGGGGAAAAATGTGAGTTGCCCCGCATGTCTGTTTTCAGTTGAGGTTACACAAGACCCTGTCCAGTTCATGCTGTAAACAAACGTGTTTCTCATGATTTTGTGCCATGTTTTTCACATTTTTGTGTTTTGCTGTTGATTTCACCATTTAAAAAATCTCCTGCAACCATGGTGCCTGAAGTATACCTAGATACAAGGAGGGTGTGAGGTGCACTGTGAAGAAAATACTGAACTTGGCTCATACATGAGTTATAGTGTTATTGGCCCCGAGTGCAAATACAAATAACAAGATGTCTTTAAACAGAAACACATAAAACCAGCTTATTTATTGATCAACTGACAAAATATGTCGTGCGCAGAGACTTGCAGATGCCTAACCCTGTATTTTCCTTAGGAGCAATTGTTCAGTATTCACTAATTTGTGTTTACAGCAACTTTTAGAAAATAACTAACACCAAAATCTGAGAACTGACTGTGTGTGTGTGTGTATGTTTGTAAAATTTCTGAGGCCCCTTCCAGTCTTAAGGGTGTATGATAAGAGCCCCTCATAGATCTTCATGGCATAAAGCATCAAATGTTGGAAGGTTACCTCCTCCAGTTGTTCTTAGGACTTGTAGAATAACAAAAACTCCACCTGGCTGCTGAGGAGTTACTGGGCAGGAGGTGAAAAGACAGAGGACTTGGGGCAAGCTGAGGTGTTTCTTAGACTGACCAAGCTATCTCTGAGGGGACTGAGTATCCTGTCTGGGGGCAGGGGTGGGTGGTTAGGGACATGTTCAAACTGATGCTGACTGGCTTCAAGGGGGTTGCAAAAGACAAACACACTTAGTTCTAAAAGGAAACTGAACCAAGTGGAGTCTCAGTTCATAGGCCATTTTTATGATTTCAAAAGGCCTTATAGAAATTGCACATTTATATATACTGTGCCCCCCACCAATAAAAATCACCAAAGGTTCAGAACATCCATATTCAGAGCCCACTTTCTACTGAATCAGAGCGTCTGGGAGTAAAGCCTAGGCATGAATGTTTAGTTTCTCCAGGTGAGTCTAAGGAGCCTCCACTAGCCTAGGTAAAGAATTCCTGGGTTAAGAATGGATCAGCTTAGTAAAATCTTCACCTGATCAGACAAGGGGCAAAGAATCTCCCCTTTTCCTCCCTATCCCTAGAGCCTAGCACAAGGCAGCACTTTAGCACTTAGCGACCCCATGGACCGCAGCCTACCAGGCTCCTCCATCTATGGGATTTTCCAGGCAAGAGTACTGGAGTGGGATGCCTTTGCCTTCTCTGCCAGTAGAGGCTCCCCAGGCCTAAATCCTTTGGTAGGTGACCACTTCACCTGCCGCTCCCACCGTAATTCCGATGGGATTTTATGTCAATATCGGTCCCTTCAGCCCCATATTTGGTTCCCCGGGGCTGTGAGGAAAGAGAGGGGACCTGTTCAAGGGTAGAACTAGGTGCCAGCAAGCCCAGCCCCCACTAGAGCTTTAAAATACTTGATTTCCTTCCAGGCCAAACTTCCTAGCAAGGTTCCAGTGGGCTGGGCAGCCAAACCAATTCCAATTTGGCTTAGGGTGCCCGGCCTTTTGAAAAGGAGGAGCAGAGGAGAGGACACAGTTGGGGGTGGGGGGGAGGGGAGAGAGAAGAGGCCCGAGGAGAGCTTGGGGACCCCCTGCACGATTGCCCTGAAGCTGCTGGTGGAGTTTGGAGTCCTGCTGAATCAAGAAAATTTCGCAGCAGTCACTGGCAAGAACATTTTGATTGAGCCTTGTCTTGGGTTTTGTTTGGTTGTGTTTTATTTTGTTTTGTTTCTATTTGGGGGTAGTGTTATCTGCAAAGGCGGGTGAAGGGCAGTGGTTGGACTTTGCAATCAGTGAGTGGCATTCCCCTGTCCGTTGTGTGTCACCAGCTGGGCAAGGTCCTCTTGTCTACTTTCTCCCCAGTTCCAACCCCTCTAACCTTCCCCGCATTTAAAGTAGCACTGTTTGTGTCCAAGTTTTAGTTTACACAGATTCAGTTGTTCTAGGGATTTTGTATATCTCCTTTTTTCTTGCTTGATACGAAGTTGAAGAGCTGTTCCTAGCACCCTGCTGTTGCATACACTTCCCTATGTGCATCCCCCACTTTTGATGGACATGAAGGGGCTTCTGGCCTCCCACTACATCACTTGGTGAGAATTCTCTGGCCATGTGGGATGGCTAGCGTTAGAGAATACCCCCCTTGCTTTCATGTTCAGTTCACTGCCAAACTGGCAACAGTGTTTGGCTTGAAATAGCTATAACTATTCTCCCAGGTTTATGGTCAATAAAACAAGGACAGAGAGTTTAAGCAAATTGAACCAGGTCTGATTTTAAAACCTGTCTTCTCGACTATTAATGGTCATCACATTCTTCTAGTAATTCAGTGATTACTAGTAATTCTAGTAAATCACTAGAATTCTAATAATTTTCTAGCCCACCAGCCTCCTCTGTCCATGGGTTTTCCAGGCAAGAATACTGGAGTGGGTTGCCACGCCCTCCTCCAGGGGATCTTCCCAACACAGGGATCGAACTAAAGTCTCCCGCATTGCAGGCAGATTCTTTATTGTCTGAGCCACCGGGGAAGCCCCTGAACCACAAGGGAAGCTCTTTAAGAAGACTGAGCACCAAAGAATTGTTTCTTTCTAACTGTGGTGCTGGAGAAGGCTCTTGAGAGTCCCTTGGACAGCAAAGAGCTCAAAAGAGTCAATCTTAAAGGAAATCAACCCTGAATATTCATTGGAAGGACTGATGCTGAACCTGAAGCTCCAATACTTCGGCCACCTGATGCAAAGACCTGACTCATTGGAAAAGACCCTGATCTGGGAAAGATTGAGGGCAGGAGGAGAAGGGGGTGACAGAGGATGAGATGGTTGGATGCCAAGATCGACTCAAAGGACATAAATTTGAGCAAACTTAGGAGATAGTGATGGAGAAGGCAATGGCACCCCACTCCAGTACTCTTGCCTGGAAAATCCCACGGATGGAGAAGCCTGGTGGGCTGCAGTCCATGGGGTCGCTAAGAGTCGGACACGACTGAGTGACTTCCCTTTCACTTTTCACTTTCCTGCATTGGAGAAGGAAATGGCAACCCACTCTAGTGTTCTTGCCTGGAGAATCCCAGGGACGGGGGAGCCTGATGGGCTGCTGTCTACGGGGTCGCACAGAGTCGGACATGACTGAATCGACTTAGCAGCAGCAGCAGCAGGAGATAGTGAAAGATAGGGAAACCTGGAGTGCTGCAGGCAGTGGGGTCACAAAGGGTCAGAAATGACTGAGCCACTGAACAACAACAATAAGCGTCAGGAGATTATGCTTCTGCCCCTGCCAGAGAGCATATAGAATGTCCTAGAGGGAAGGAGATAAGGAAACCAAGAAGAGGCAGTGGAGGAGGCATGAGGAGGAGACCCACACCCAGGAGAACCATCCCACCATCCTCCTACAAGTCACCAGTTCTGTCTTCCACTTGGCGTGACAGCACCAGAGCATTGTCACATTGCGCCTGTTGTCTTTGAAAATGAGATTAGCCCGTTAACCACTCCTTACTCTTATGGCTTTACTCCAGCTCCTCAGCTGAATATTCAAGGTTCTCCACCACAACCTGACCATGTCACCTTATCTCTCCTACCATGAGTGGGTTTGTTCATTTTAAGCCATACCACTTAAGTGTTTTCTTCTAACTATGCCCCTGACTTGGGTCCTCTCCTCCCTCTCTACCTTTGTAAACCACTTAGGAATTGCACCCTCTTCAACCCACTCCAGTATTCTTGCCTAAAGAATCCTGTGGACAGAGGAGCCTGGTGGGCTGCTGTCCATAGGGTCGCATAGAGTCAGACATGACTGAAGTGACTTAGCATGCATGCATGCACTGGAGAAGGAAATGGCAACCCACTCCAGTGTTCTTGCCTGGAGAATCCTAGGGACGGAAGAGCCTGGTGGGCTGACGCCTATGGGGTCGCACAGAGTTGGACAGCACTGAAGCGACTTAGCAGCAGCAGCTCCCACCCTTGTCCTTTTACATTCCTTCTGTCTGGACTTGTCTTCCTCATCACTTGTTAACTCTGAGAGTGAGGATTGCTAGCTGGGTCCACCTAGTAACTTTGGCACATTCTCTTCTTTTCTGAGCCTCAGTTTCCCCCTCTATGTATTAAGGGATTATTAAGGCTTTCCACACAGCTCAGTGGTAAAAGAATCTGCCAATGCAGGAGACACAGAAGACTTGGGTTTGATCCCTGGGTCAGGAAGATCCCCTGGAGAAGGGAATGGCAACACCCCTCCAGTGTTCTTGCCTTGAGAATCCCATGGACAGAGGAGCCTTGCAGGCTACAGTCCATAGGGATGACAAAGAGTCAGACACTACTGAGCAACTGAGCACACATACCCACACGACCTTCCAGTGGTTTCTATCGACTCCAACCCACATCATTGTGTGATCCAGAACCAGACAGATGTGACTCTAGGTCTTCTGCTAAGCAAATCAAACCATCACGGGAGTCTGATAAGAGTAGAGAGGGTGCAATGCAAACCCATCATTATTACTGGGGTCCAGCAAGGGCAATGTTCCCAGAATAGGGTGTCAACTAAGAAGTCAGGGACCACGGCTGGGTCCTCTATTTATCCGGGGCCTGGCATGTGGTAGTACCAGCTGAACATTGTCAGGTGAATGAATGAAAGCCAAAGACACCCTGTCTGGCCCCTTAGGTCTCCCAGCTTAGAGCTCACACCTCATATTGGGTCCTAGACTTTCACCAGCTTCTGTGCATTTTCCCTGCTCAAAGTGCCCACAGACTCTAGTTATACACTTATGGACATTATCTCTTAATCTTCATTACAACCTTTTTAGTATTTCTATTTATAGATCAGGAAAGTGAAGGTCAGAAGGATAAAGTAACTTATCCAAGGCCATGGAGCTGGGATGTGACTGAGCTGTGACTTCAGCCGAGCACCATATTTGCATTCTGCAAGAGGGAGCTAGAGATGAAATATGGGAGAGAGTTAGCCAGAGAAAAAGGAAAGACAGAACAGGAAAGTGAAGAGGAGAAAGGAAAGTTCCTGTCAACCCCAGGATGTCATGATTATGTTTGTTTTCTATTGCCACATAACAAATTACCACTCTGTTGCTTAAAATAGCGTACATTTATTATCTCATAGTTTTCATAGGTTAGAAGTCCAGGCATGATTTTGCTGGGTTCTCTGCTTCAAAGTACCCACAAACTCCCTTCTCAGGGTTTTAGCAGGCTGCAGTCCTGAAGTTGGCAGGGACTATGGTCTCTCATTATGGGCTTCAACAGGGAGTTGAAGCCAAGAGAATTCTATACAAACAGACAAGTGTGTTGAAATAGACAAGTGTGAACAGACACCTGTGTAGAAACAGGGCTTCTCTTCTTGTAGACTCCCAAACAGTTAACTTTGCCACAGTTGCTGCTCTTCATACAACCCACTGTAAAAGCATGTTGTTTGCTGTTTGTCTGCCCAGTTGTGTCTGACTCTTTGCGACCCCAAGGACGGCAACACACGATGCCTCCCTGTCCCTCACCATCTCCCAGAATTCATATGCGTTGCATGGGTGATGCATCCAGCCACCTCATCCTCTGACATGCTCTTCTTCTGCCCTCAATTTTCCCCAGCATCAGGGACTTTGCCAATGAGTCAGTTGTTCACATCAGGTGACTGTAATACAGAGCTTCAGCTTCAGCATCAGTCCTTCCAATGAGTATTCAGGGTTGATTTCCCTTAAGATTGACTGGTTTGATCTCCTTGCTGTCCAAGGGACTGTCAGGAGTCTTCTCCAGCACCACAGTTCAAAGGTGTTTGGTACAGTCTTTGGCACTCCGCCTTCTTTACAGTCCAGCTCTAACAACCGTACGTGACCACTGGGAAGACCATAGCCTCGACTATACAGACTTTTTTCAGCAGAGTAATGTCTCTTCTTTTCAACACGCTGCCTAGGTTTGTCATAGCATGTAGGCCGTACCATTCTTGGGGTCTTCATTTCCTTTTGAGGGCTCGTGTGTTACATAAAACTTGAACAAATTCGTATGCTTTTCTCCTGTTAATCTGTTTTATGTTGGTTTAATTCTCAGGTGCAGCCAAAAAACATTAAAGGCCCAGCAATATAAACCATATAGTACCCGCTCTGCTGCACTCAGGGCCCTCATCTGTGCCACTCCCTCTCTGAAATAGGCTTTTCCCTACCAACACACACACACACACACTTTTGTCTGGCTAACTCCTATTTATTCCTCAGCTCTCAGCTGAAAGGTCACTTCTTCCCCCAGGAGGTCACTGCTGATCTTCTACACTAGGGCTCCCCTCTGCCCACTCTAAACCCCTATCCTCCTGTCTTTTTTCCCCCATGTACTCGTCACAAATAGTAATTACTTGTTGATAAATGTCGATCTCCTTTGTTAGACTTTTAGGATCTAAGAGGACAGGGACTGAGTCTGCTCTAGTCTCTGACATCAATGTTTAGTACAGAGGCCAGTGTGTGTTAAATACAAAACTGTACCAACGACTGAATAAAGAGATCTTGGATTGACCTTTCAGGAACTTCAACTACTTGAGTAGTCTCATAGAGAAGAGACTTGTGGTAGCCAAGGGGAAGGAAAGGTTGGGGAAGAATGCATTAAGAGTTTGGGGCTAGCAGATGCAAACTATTATATCTAGAATGGATAAACAAGGTCCTACTGTGTAACACAGGGAACTATATTCAATATCTTGTGATAAAGCATAATGGACAAGAATAGGAAAAGGAATATGTATGTATATAACTCAATCACTTTGCTGTACAATAGAAATTAACACATTCAATAAGATACAATTTTTCAAATGGAATAGTCTCTTACCTATAGTATCTTTCCCACTATGCTGCTGCTGCTGCTAAGTCACTTCAGTCGTGTCCGACTCTGTGCGACCCCATAGACCGCAGCCCATCAGGCTCCCCGGTCCCTGGGATTCTCCAGGCAAGAACACTGGAGTGGGTTGCCATTTCCTTCTCCAATGCATGAAAGTGAAAAGTGAAAGGAAGTCGCTTAGTTGTGTACGACTCTTAGTGACCCCATGGACTGCAGCCTACCAAGCTCATCCATTCATGGGATTTTCCAGGCAAGAGTACTAGAGTAGGGTGCCATTGCGTTCTCCGCTTTCCCACTATACCTCACTCTGAAAATGAAAATTTTTACCTATTATAGATATATGTTGAATAAATGAATTAAGAATTTTTAAATTGGGTAGAAGAAAACCTAGAAAAGAAGTGCAGGGCATCATCTGAGACGTAGGAAAGCCAGGAAAATGTGGAGCCACAGACAAGTACATGTTGTAATGTATCTGTCAAAACCCATAGCATATGCAACCGAGAGTGAACCCTAATGTAAACCGTGGAAGTCGGGTGATAATGACATATGGATGGAGGTTAATCTTTGGTAACAAATGTCCCACTCTGGTGGGAAGCCATGCCTGTGCAGTGGCTAGAGGATTTATGGGACTCTCCATACTTTCTCAGTCATGTCTGACTCCTCTCAATCCCACAGACTGTAGCCTGCCAGGCTCCTCTGTCCGTGGAATTCTCCAGGCAAGAATACTGGAGTGGGTTGCCACTTCCTTCTTCAGGGGATCTTCCAAACCCACGGATTGAACCTGGGTCTTCTGCATTGCAGGCATATTCTTTATCCTCTGAGCCATCAGGGAAGCACTTTCTACTCCATTTTGCTGTGAACCTAAAACTGTTCTGAAAAAAAAAACTGTCTACTAAAAAAACAAAAAAGGCCACAGCAGAAAATGTTCAAGGAGGAGCAGGTGTTTGGTCAGGAGAGTTAATTGTTGCTGAGCCTGGGACAAAGATGGAAATATGTCCTCAGTTAGTGATGTGATTACACTGGTTACACTGGTCTCACTTAGGTGAGGGCAGTTTCTGCCAAGTGATGGGGTGGGAGCTAGACTGGAGAAGACTTATGAGAATGGAAGGCAAGAAAATTATTAACTGAAAATGGAAAAGCCTTTCAAGAAGTTTCACTGGTGCTCATGAAAGAATATCACATGAGTAGGGCAAAGGATATTCTCTTGCCAAAGAGGACAGAATGTGAATATGCTCAAGCCTCTGGATTAGCTGCTAAATTCCTATGACAGAGGCGTCTGCTCGCTTGTCCCATGAGTGTGCAATCAGTAAATTCCATGCTGCAGGAAATCTTACAGGTCAAATGCCCCACGTTCTTTTTTTCTCTTTGGCTGTGCCAGTCTTAGTTGCAGTATTTGGGATCTTAGTTGCAGCACGTGGGATCTAGTTCCCTGACCAGGGATTGAACACAGGCTTCCTGCATTAAGGGAGTCTTAGCCACTGGACCATCAGGGAAGTCCTGCCCCAGGTTCTTTAATAAATAACTTTTGAGGGAAAGACAGGGCTAGAAGCAGAAGCTGAGGGTTTTTAACAAGCTTTTAAGAGTTTTCTTTTTTTTTTTAATTAGCAAGTCTGAACTATAATGTCTAGAGAAGAATATTTTTGTGATAAAATTGTTAAGAAATGCAGGAAAGTCATCACCATAAAAAGTCAGGAGGAAAAAGAAAGTCATGAGAGTTGTTACTTTTAAGGGGTAGGTGGGAGCAGTGAATGAGTCAGGCCACACGAGATTTCTGGGTGGTGGTGTTATCATAACTCATTCAGCTCGAGAGGAAGAAGTCTGGCTGTAGAGAAAAGAATCACATGGAGAGAGATACATGAAATTGAAGAAGGGTTGTGTAGGTGTGTGTGTAGGTCTCACAATGGCAGAAGCAGGCAGGAATCACTGGGGCAGTCATTCTCGTCCCTCTCCCCATGGTGCTCCGAGGTTCTCAAGCCCTTCCACTTCTGTGAGGCAGAAAGGGCAAGGGTTATTCTCCCGATTTTATGGGTGGAAAAACTGAGGCCTGAGTGTGTGTGACTTGCCCCAGGTCACACTGCTCATCAAGGGTAGAGGCTGCCCAGATCCCAGGCCCCAGCCCAGGAGTGAGCAGGGCAGCTGGCTCACCCAACGCTGCCCTGTCCCCTGCAGGAATTGCTGAGATTCTGATGAACAGACCCAGTGCCCGCAATGCCCTGGGGAACATCTTCGTCAGTCAGGTGAGTAAGGGCGGGCACCAGGGTGGGAGGGGCTGAGCTGGGAGGTATCTGATCTGGTCTCCTCTGCAGCTGCTGGAAGCTCTGGCCGAGCTTCGGGAGGACCGTCAAGTGCGTGTCCTGATCTTCAGGAGTGGAGTGAAGGGTGTGTTCTGTGCAATTGAGTTTCCTTTCTTGCCCCCAACCTGGGACTCAGCAGGGCTCCCACCAGCCTGCATGCAGGGGATACTTAGGTCATTTCTAGCACAGGACTCAGGGCTTCCCAAGTGACGCTATTGCTAATGAACCCGCTTGGTGACACAGGAGACACAGGTTCGACCCCGTGTTGGGTACATCCCCTGGAGGAGAAAATTGCAACCCACTCCAATATTCTTGCCTGCAGAATCCCTATTGACAGAGGAGCCTGGCGGGCTACAGTCTATAGGGTCGAAAAGAGTCAGACATGACTGAAGTGACTTAGCACACAGCACAGGACTCATTCCCATTTAAAGATATGCACTCAGAGGTGAAACTCCTTGCTTAGAGCAACACAGCTAGTGAGAATTCGGTTAGAACTTGACCTTTCTGACCCCCAAATCCTTGTTCTTTCTGTTCTGACACTGCATTGAGGAAATGAGAAAACGGAGTCCAACGACACTCACCAGGTCTGTGGCCAAGACAGGACTGACTTACTGCCCCTTTGCCCACTACAAGATTTCAGTCCCTGTCAACGAAACTCTTCCATGTCTCTGCACCATTTGGTCCCCACAACAGGGCAAGCACCACGCACTTCCTTTCTGAGACGAGAAATGCTGCATCCCAGGCCCACTACAAGAAGCAAGCGAACGAGAGTTGAGCTAAGAACTGACTCTGCGGTGGCTCTGGAGGGGACACCGGGGAGACAGGAAGAGGCTGCGGAGGGCGAGGGTGGGAAGCGAGTGATTCTTAGGCAGTTTCAAGGGCATGTGGCTCAGTCCCCAGGCCTCAACTGTCAGGATCCCCATGAACAGCCTGGGGCGGGAGGTGGCAAGAGAAGTATGCGGACCAGTCTGCCTGACCCCACTGCCCTGATCGAGGCCCTCCTCCTACTCCGGCCTCTTCCTTTGGCTCCCCCCATGGTCTGAGGTCTTCCATCACGGTCACTTCATGACTGTTAGCCCCACTCCTCACCCCTCCAGCGAAGGACAGGAAAGCAGGGGGCGTGCAGGAGGTCTGAATCTGCCCCTGATTTGCTCTGGAATCCTGGGCTAGTCCCTGTCTCTCTCTGCGCCTCAGTTTCCCCATCTGTCACTGAGGGGCTAGGACTAATCAGACTCCCAAAGGCTCTCCCAACTGACTTTCCCATAATCTAGGACTTGCAGAGAGTACGTTCACCCCCTATTCATGACTCAGGCTCTGGCTGTCTGGCCTTCAGTGAACCTCCACTGTCACTACTCTCACCAAGGACCCTGCCCCCCCCATGCCACTGTCCCTGCACTCACTCCTCAACCAAGCCCTTCTTTTAAAAAATAATTATACCTGCTGTATGCCAATTATTTCTCAATAAAACAGGAAAAAATAATAAAATTTTATTACTATTTAATGTATTTTTTGAGTTGTCACAAATATATACATTACACAAAATTTATATTTTAATCACTTGTAAGTGTAAAATTCACTGGTATTAAGCACATTCACCAGAGACTGCAATGGCACCCCACTCCAGTACTCTTACCTGGAAAATCCCATGGACGGAGGGACCTGGTGGGCTACAGTCCATGGGGTCGCTGAGGGTCGGACACGACTGAGCGACTTCACTTTCACTTTTCACTTTCATGCATTGGAGAAGGAAATGGCAACCCACTCCAGTGTTCTTGTCTGGAGAATCCCAGGGACGGTGGAGCCTGGTGGACTGCCATCTGTGGGGTCGCACAGAGTCGGACACGACTAAAGCGACTTGGCAGCAGCAGCAGCAAGTACATTCACAACGTTATTCAATAATCACCACTATCCATTTCAAAAACTATTTTCATCATCTCAATAAACTGTATACTCATTAAGCAATTCCTCCCCATTTCCCTAACACCCATAACCTTCATTCTACTCTCTATCTTTACGAATTTGTCTACTCTATTTCCTACAAGTAGAATCATACATTTGTCCTTTCATGGCTAGCTTATTTCACTTAGCATCATGTATTTCATGTTCATCCATGTTGTAGCATATTGCAGAATTTCTATCCTTTTTAAAAATGAATAATATTCCTTTTCACATATATATTCCACATTTTTTTAATCCATCTGTTGATGGACTTGGGTGATTCCCACATTTTGGCTATTGTGATTAATACTGCTATGAACATTGGTGTGCAGGTATCTGCTTGAGTCCTTGCTTTCAATTCTTTGGGGTATATACTTAGGAGTAAAGTGGCTGGACCACAGAGTAATCCTATATTGAACTTTGGGAGGAAGCACCAAAATATTTTTCACGGCAGCTGTATCATTTGAGATTCCTACCAGCAGTACATCAGAGTTCTCCACACCAATGTCAACACTTTTTTTGTTTGTTGTTTATAATAACCATCTGAATGGGTAAAAAGCAGTATCCTATTGTGGTTTTTCTTTGCATTTCCCCAATGATGCTGAACACACTTTCCAGTGCTTACTGCCTTATCTTCTTTTTTAAATATTTATTTGGCTGCACTGGGTCTTAGTTGAGGGACGCAGAATCTTCAAACTTCACTGTGACATGCCACTTCTTAGTTCTGGCATGAGCGCTCTAGTTCCCCAATTAGGGATCAAACTTGGGCCACCTGCAATAGAAAGCCAGAATCTTAGCAACTGGGCTAGCAGGGAAATCCCAGTGGCTTATTTTCCTTGGAGAAATGTCTATTCAAGTCCTTTGTGAGGTTTTGTGTTTTTTTTGTCCATTCTGCACAGCTTTCGTGATCTTAGTTCCCCAACCAGGGATCACACCGTGTCCCTTGCAATTGAAGTGTGGAGTCTTAAACCACTGGACCACCAGGGAAGTCCTTTGTATTTGGTTGTAGGAAATCTTTATACAGCCGAGATATCAGTTCCTTACCAGATGTATGATTTGCCAGTATTTCCTTCCATTCATGGGTTGTCTTTGCTCTCTTGATAGTGTCTTTTGACGCATTAGTTTTTAATTGTGATGAAATCCAATTTATCTTGTTGTTGTTGTTGTGTCTTTTTTTGCCCACCCTCCTCCCTCCCTGGCTTCCCTGACGAGTTTTCCTGGCGTTTCTCTTTCCTCTCTGGCCGCTTCTCTTCAGGTTTCCATTGCTGGATCCTTTGACAGCCTGGGATTCAGAGCCTCACCCAATCTACCATACTCTAAAGACAGAATGGTTTCTGTTGTGAGCTCTGTGGAGAGACAGATGATTCTCCCAGGGAGAGGAGGTAGGGACAAGGAATTCTACAAGGAGGAGGGTGCCATGAGGGTCCAAAGGGCACTGGCTCCCCAGCATTAGTGCCCTGCTAGTTCTGACGCCCAGCCTCTGTGCCCTCAGCGTACAAGCCTGGCCATGCCAGAGTCAACTTTCAGCAAGTATACTTGCAGGCTTTGACAAATGCTTGTTCCTTTTTCTGGAATATCCCTCCTAGGCCATCTGAACTGCTTATGCATTCTTCAAGACCACAAGTGCCTCCTCCTCCAGAAAGCCATCCCTGGCCCATCATCCAAGCTTCCCTTCTCAGATCACTGATCACCCTGGGTCATCATCACCTGTTTGCCCATCTGCCTTCCCCATGTCAGATTCAATTCTGTTCCCAACACACAGAATGAGAAGGGAGAGCAAAAAGGCGGGTCCCAGGGAGGCCCACAGAAAGGTGGGCATGACTAGACATCACCCTGCCCACCCATCTTCCCACTCCTATTCCCCAGCAGATCCCACAACTTGCCCCAGTGGGAAAACTGACTGCTAAGATAACCTAGCTGAGGTATAAGGTAAGGTCCCCAAACTTGGGATCAATGAAGCCTTCTATCACAATCAGCTAGACCGTCTCCTACCCTGAGACACTGTCCTGGTCCTACCAGGGCCTCACAGGCTGAGCCCTCCTTTGTCTCCACAGCAGCGTTCCCTGCACCCACCGTTGCAGCTATGGATGGGTTTGCCTTGGGTGGAGGCCTGGAACTTGCCCTGGCCTGTGACCTCCGAGTGGCAGGTACTGGGTACAGGGAGAGGTGTGGAAGGGTGGGAGGGAAGAGCGAATGAAACAAGCTAATTCTGGGGATTCTGCAGTCAGCCACTGCTCTCAGCTTTCCAACAAACCCCAGAACTAAAGGCAAAGTGGGAGCCAAGGAATTCAGGAAGCAGTGGTTCCCCACCCACCGCCCAGCCCCTGACTGCTACAGGACTCGTCCCTTCTCAGAGTCAGCTGCCCTCAGCTCAGGACTGTTTGTACCAACCCCAGGGCAACCGCTGACACAGCTAGAAAGAACACAGAGAGCGAAGGTTGGGGACAAAGGTATCTATTCAGTCTTCCAGTTCTGTCCAAGCCAGCTGTATCGATCATATTGTGAACAAAGGTGAGCCATGAGGGCAGTCTATGCCCAGTTAATCACAAGCATGACTGGGCAGGAACAGTGCCCTACAGTAGCTCTATCAGAGTCCACAGAGGTTTGCATTAATAGTTCAAAGAAATTGAACTTCGAAATGTGGAGGGCAGGGAGGATGAAGATAATTGATTGCTTTTAACCTTGCTGACTTGGTGGTTAGGTGTGCCCTTTTTAGAGGAAATCAGAGAAGATCTGAGTGCCATAATGGTGCCACACTTTCTCCTGCCACCAAGCAAGAACTGTTCATCTTTTTTTTAACATGTAGCCCCAGGCATAGAGGGACTTTATATCCATATGATGCATAACAAAGGGAAGACATCAAATATCAGGTCAGGTCATAGCACCAACTCTGGTCCCCACCTGCCCATGTTTAGGAAAGCTAACCTGAAGGGGTTGGTGGGTAGGAGGTGAATGTAAACTCCTCCCTCCCACACTGCATGGTTCACAGGGACCGTGTTGAGGGACTTCAGGAGAAGCCTGTGGGGTGGGACACTCAAGGAGGGCCTGTCATAGGAAGTACAACTGCGAAAGGAGGATGTGGATCAGCATACAGGAAAATTTCAGGCTGACAAAAAGCTGGGAGAAAAACTGGTGGAAGCAGGAGTCACTGACACTCTAGGCCAGACCTGAGCTAAGGATGCATGAGACAGAGAATCCATTAACTTACAAATAGGTACCGGGCACCATCCAGGAACCCCTCCTTGTTCCAAGCACCATGACCTCACTTGATCCTAAACAGCTCTATAAAGCAGGTAAAAGAGAGGTTATCAATTTTTTTTCCCCGTCCATGAGGCTCAGAAAGGCTAAGAGAGTTGCTCAGTGAGTTGTGGAGGGAGGGTGAGTGCTGGGACTCCTGACTTCCAGGCTAGGGCTCTTCCAAAGGCAGCTACTGGAGAAGTCTGGCTGTGGCCACACCATGAGGGAAATGATCAGCTGGAGGGGTGAGCAGAGTCAGCAGACAGTGCCTCCTCTCCTCAGGGATTAGAGCTGGAAGACAGGGTGGGGGCTTCACTCTGTTTTGTCTAAGCAGTTTCCTCGGCTGTCATGGGACTGATCGAGACCACCCGAGGACTCCTCCCAGGAGCAGGTAATCTCAACACACACCATCCATTCTTCTCTACTTGTTCAACTCCACTCTATCCAGCATAATTCCCTACTTTCCTCTTTTGCCCTATGTTCTGGGGTCTCCCCTGCCAGCCTAACCCAATCTTGTCCTCTGAGAGGTCTTGGCTGACTCCCAGCCAGGGCCTCCTCTGGGCCCCCACATTCCATGAGGATTCACCATCCCTACTCCATCCTGGCAGGAGGGACTCAGAGGCTGCCTCAATGCCTGGGGGTGGCCCTGGCGAAGGAGCTCATCTTCACAGGCCGATGACTGAGTTGGGCGCAGGCCCAGGCTCTGGGGCTGGTGAACCACGCTGTGGCCCAAAAGGAGGACGGCAACACCGGCCCAGGAGATCCTGCCCCAGGTACGATTGCCACTCAGCACGGGTGGGCCTGTGCCACTGGGGATCACAGGTGGGGAGGCCAAGAGACAAGGGTGTCTCATGCAATCACACAAGATCCATTTTCCCAGATTTATAAAATTAACCATCTTTGGCAGTTTTGCCTCCATTCAGCCATCTAGTAAAATAATATTAAATCAGATTTTAAGTTAAAATGAAAATTGAGTTCTGAGGGGCTGGGATCAATTAAGCTTGAAAATCCTCAGAACAGCCTATAAAACTGAACTTCCTGGGATGATGCAAATGATCTCTATCTGTGCCATCCACTAAGGCACCCACTGCTGCTGCTGCTGCTGCTAAGTCTCTTCAGTCGTGTCTGATTCTGTGCAACCCCATAGATGGCAGCCCACCAGGCTCCCCCATCCCTGGGATTCTCTGGGCAAGAACACTGGAGTGGGTTGCCATTTCCTTCTCCAATGTGTGAAAGTGAAAAGTGAAAGGGAAGCCACTCAGTCATCCAACTCTTCTCGACCCCATGAACTAGCCACATGTTTTGACGCTATGTCTGACTCTGTGTGACCCCACAGACTGTAGCCCACCAGACTCCTCTTGTCCATGGTATTTTACAGGCAAATATACTAGAGTGGGCTATCATTTCCTTCTTCAGGGGATCTTCCCAACCCAGGGACTGAACCTGAGGCTCCTGCTTACCAAGCAGTTTTTTACCCTTGAGCTATCTGGGAAGCCCCGCTAGCCACATTACTTAAAGTCTTAATTTCTCAATTACACTTCCCATATTTTAATCCTAATAGACACATTTGGCTGTTGGCTATTGTACTGGACAGTAAAGCATGAATGTGTTCCAAAATTGAAAATGCAAGATTCTTTAAAGCAGATAAAGAACTACCAGCCCATCTTTCAACCATACTACGTGGTGGAAAAGCACTTGAAATACATGATGTAGGACATGTGTTATGCTATGCTAACTCACTTCAGTTGTGTCTGACTCTGTGCGACTCCATAGACGGCAGCCCACCAGGCTCCCCCGTCCCTGGGATTCTCCAGGCAAGAACACTGGAGTAGGTTGCATTTCCTTCTCCAATGCACGAAAGTGAAAAGTGAAAGTGAAGTCGCTCAGTTGTGTCCGACTCTTAGTGACCCCATGGACTGCAGCCTACCAGGCTCCTCCGTCCATGGGATTTTCCAAGCACGAGTACTGGAGTGAGGTGCCATTGCCTTCTCCGGACATGTATTAAGACCCATACTTTCTTTTAATCCTCAAAGAGCCTATTAGCATAGTCTCCCCAAAAGTGTAGATACCCAGGGAGTGGATTAGGCCCTGCCTACATGTAATCTCCAAGTACCCGAGAGGCTCCACTGGCTTCTCACTTCTCTAAGAGAGCCAGAGGGACGTCCCAAGTTTCCACAAAGATAGGCAAGCAGCTGAAATGGAGCCAGGTTCTGTTAAGTTGTAATACTCACTGAGCCCATATGGTGCACCCTCATCCTTCAGACACAATCAGACACAAGCAATCCTGGGTACTTTAATAGTGTCCCAATGTTAGAACAATCCAGGTGAGGTGATTATGCCTGTCGCGTCTGTGCTATAACAGACCCAACAAGGTTAAGTGACTGCTCATCAAAGTCAAAGAAAGTGACTGCAATAATATCACAAAGACAGACACTATTTTGGCATCCATTCTGCATAATACAGAAATACAAATGATAACTAGCATTTTAAAGAGTGCAGACCATGTACACAATTTTTAAAGAACAAACTAAATCTTTAATGGATTTCAAATACAAAAAATTAAAGACATATTACAAAGGTCAAATATAAAAATGTTAAACATATTCTATCATTTTAATATTATTAACACAGAAAAGTATTTGAATTAATCATGAAAAGTAAAAAAGAGTTATCTTATTTTTGGGGAAAAAAAGTCTCCCTTAAATAATCCTGCCTCTTTTTATAATTTTGAGATCTGTACTTACTTGCTTGCTTAGTTACTTGAGGGTAAGGATTATAAAAAACTGATGGTAAGTTTGGTTTAAAAGCATTTGTTTTGTCTTCATTTCTTGTTTATAGTTTCATCACACACAAATGGAGAGTCTGAAGCTGTTCATTTTAATGCTGTCGTGTTTCTCTTATACTTGGTCAGAAAGTCTCTCAACTGATACAAAACTCTGAGTAACTCATGGTAGTAGCTGATTACACTTCCACAGAGTGGGGGGCCTATTTGTATAGAGCTTGTCTTTTTGCATAAAATAAATAACTGGGTCTTGGAGCTTGATCTCAAGATGTTTCAGGCTTCAGATTTTTCAATGTATTTAAATAACAGTATTTTATTCATTACTAGTATTTTAGTATTTAAAAGTAGCTTTCTATACCAAGGGACTTCCCTGATAGCTGAGCTGGTAAAGAATCCGCCTGCAATGCAGGAGACCCCTGTTTGATTCCTCAGTCGGTAAGATCCGCTAGAGAAGGGATAGGCTACACTCCAGTAGTTTGGGCTGCCCTTGTGGCTCAGCTGGTAAAGAGTCCGCCTGCGATATGGGAGAGCTGGGTGCGATCCCTGGGTTGGGAAGGGAGAAGGGAAAGGCTACCCACTGCAGTATTCTGGCCTGGAGAATTCCATGGACTGTAGAGTCCATGGGTTTGCAAAGAGTCGGACACCACTGGGTGACTTTCACTTTCTATACCAAATCAACATCATACTGAAAACTAGTGACAGAATCACTAACGCAAATGTTGGGACATTCTGATGCAACCTGTTTAACTTCCAGGTGAGTTACTGAGTGCCATTGAGTGCCAAGTATGAAGATTCCCTATGGGGTGAGTGCAAGAGATACTGTGGTAGACGGCTGCCCTCTACTGGAGAAACTACCAAGACCAGGGAGTCAAAATTCTCCAGAAATTACATTCACCCCAAAAAGAAAGTGAAGTCGCTCAGTCGGATCCGATCCTTTGCGACCCCCATGGACTGTAGCCTACCAGGCTCCTCCATCCATGGAATTTTCCAGATAAGAGCACTGCTGTGGGCTGCCATTTCCTTCTCCAGGGCATCTTCCCAACTCAGGGATCAAACCCGGGTTTCCCGCATTGCAGGCAGACTCTTTGCTGTCTGAGCCACGAAGCCCTACAGCCCAAAAGAGCCTGTCAATAAACACAAGGTCCACAAATTAACACTCAGATTTTCCCTTTAAGCAGTAAATATACTTTACCGTAGGAATATGGATTTGGCTACATTTTCCATGGAACATCAAAGGAATGGAACATCCTGTGGCAACTGTGACTCACTGTTCTCATTTCCAAATAACATAAAATGATCCATCATATTTCTAACTGATCTGCTTCACACAGTGTTACCTCAAACACCACAGGTTGGAACTGTGCAGGCTCACTTATACATGGATTTTTTTTTGTTCACTAAATACATACTACAGTACTACATGATCCAAGGTTGGTTGAATTTGTGGATGCAGAATTCTTTACAAGGCGGGTTGGCTGTAAAGTTATGTACAGATTTTCTACGGCTTGAATGATCAGTTCCCCTAAGCTCCAGGCTGTTCAAGGCTCAACTACAATTATGTATACATGCACAGACACACTCAGAAACATAATATGTGTGTTTTCAACACAGAGACAACATGGCTATATAGTTTTTAATTTTCTCTGATGAGAAATCAGTAGTTAAATAATACATATTCATAACAAGCAAATCAAAGGACATAGAATAAAAATCAAAAGTAGGGTGATCCTGTTATCCTGGGGCTGTCCAGGTTCAAAGTGAAAAGTCCCACATCGTAAAACAACACGTCAGTCACTGGCAAACCAGGACAGTTGGTCACCAAAACATTCCTCAATTCCCCAGTCACACTCCCCAAAGATGACCACTGTTAACAGTTTTCATACTCTTCCAGAAATTTTCATTGTACATGCAAAATGTGCACATATACTCACATATCTAAATAATTCTAAATTCCTTTAGGACAATTTAGGGGAGAAGGAACACACCTTTGAAGGTTAGTCCAGTTCTAACTGATGTTTAAAAACATAAACTACGCACACAAAAGAATTCAAACAGTATAGAAAAGTATAAAACAAAAAGTGAAGTTCTCCATTCTCTCGACCCTTCTCCCCAAAGACACATCATACCAACACCTTCTACACAAATTGAATAATATACACAGCACGATGCAGCTTCCTTTTTTCACCTAATATCTGGAGAGTTACCCATTTCAGCATGTACTTACTAACCTCATTCATTTAAACTGCACACTTTTTCATTAATGGTATGGATGTGCCATCATTTAACTAGTACTCTAATGAGGAACATCACATTACTGACACCTTTAAGCTCCTGAAAAATAGCTGGAATGAATAACTTTGGACATCTTAGTGTATACTCCTGAAAGTGCATCTGTAGGGCAGATGCCTACATGGAGTTATAACATGAAAGAGCATGGGCATCTATCTAATTTGCCAGTTCTTGTCAAATTGTCCTCCTGAAGCATTGTACCAGTTTACTCTCCATTCAATTATGTGTGCAAATACTTGTTTCCTAAATCTCAACAATAATGGGCATTACCAACCTTTTGTAGTTTCCAAGTGTGAGGTGAAAAGGAGCACCTAACTGTTCTGATTTATTTTTCTTTAAAAGTAAAGCTGAGCATACCTCATCTCTTTTTTTCAACTACCTTTCTATACTGTGTGAATGCTATAAAAAAAAAAAAATTATACCAGCTTTTTGTAAAGGAAAAGCTCTGTCACAATATCAAAATATATTTTCCCAGTTCTTGATTTTTGCTTGAATCTGTGGTATTTTTCCCAGTCTGAAGTTCTTTTATCTTTATGAAGCTAGTTTTTCATTTATGCTTTCAATGCTAACAGACTTTTTAAATTGTTCTTTTCTGGATAAAGTCTTACAAAACCTTCAAATAATACAGTGTGAATAAAATATGAGGCAAATGTACTCCTTGCCTGAAGCAGGGCCCAGGATGGAGAGCCAGACCTTCGGTAACACAAGATAACTAGAAGCAAGATCAGTGAGGCAAAGATGGTCACTTTGGTGCTCTTGCTTCCAAGTGGCCCTACAAAATGGCCCTCAGGATTTCAACCCCAGCCTGTCAGATTCCAAAGTCCAAGTTCCTACTACTGACCTTTTTCACCCTCCTGGGGTAAAACATGCTTTCAGTGGAGGCTTGCATTTGTTGAGATGAGAGGGTAGAGGAAGGGAGCAGCAGTGGGAAAGGTGACTGGGAATCAGATCCAAGCTTCGCCACTGACTGGACAAACGTGGCCAACTGCTTCCCCACCCTGAGCCTCAATTAAACCCCTCCTGAAGAGCTGGGGAGCAGCCTGTGACCATTAGACAAGTCTGTGGGTGGGAAAGCATGTGTACAGTGGAGTATGTTGTACATGCTGGAGGCATGTATTAACTGATGAGAATTCCAGATGGTCAGGACTAGGAGGGTTAGGGATCGGTTAGGCTTCCTTCATTATTGAAAAGGAACATCAGCTAATTAGTAGGTATAACACTAACAAAAGTAAACACTGTCACTAGAATAGCTGGATTTCTACCCAGACCTCATCCCCTATCATGGAGCTTGTGTGCCTGTGAGCACCAACTGATCCCCTCAACCAAGCGTTTGCTTTTCCCTAGGCCCCCATTGCTGTGCGGCTGAGCAAAGTAGCCATTGACCGAGGAATAGAGGTGAGAGGGTTCTGGGTCAGAACTTGGGTCTGCTAAAGTCAGTGGGGTGGCTGGGAAGCGTGGCTTTCAGGGCACACAGTTGGACACAACAGCTGGAAAGAACTCAGGAACTGGACTCTTCCTACAGACTTTAAGTCTGACCTCTCTCTTTGTGCCTTAGTTTTACCATCTAACAAAGCATTTGCCATCTGTCTCTGTGGAGATTGAACCTGTGCTGCTGCAGCTGTTGACCTTTAACACTTCCCCTAGAGGGAGTTCAGGGTGGAGAGGCACTGTGTGCTCCAGGGAATCTGGTGGAACAGGTGTTTTAGGTAGATAGATTTTCAGGAACTGATTTCATGATAACAATCTTTAAATCTCTTCATATCTAGAAAAACACTAAATCCCTTCCTGGTGATATCAGCTCCTTCTGACTAGCAGAACACCTTTTATAAAGTAAGCTTCAGTTCAGTTCAGTTCAGTCGCTCAGTCGTGTCCGACTGTTTGCGAACCCATGATTTGCAGCATGCCAGGCCTCCCTGTCCATCACCAACTCCCAGAGTTCACTCAAACTCACGTCCATCGAGTCAGTGATGCCATCCAGCCATCTCATCCTCTGTCGTCCCCTTCTCCTCCTGCCCCCAATCCCTCCCAGCATCAGAGTCTTTTCCAATGAGTCAACTCTTCGCATGAGGTGGCCAAAGTACTGGAGTTTCAGCTTTAGTATCAGTCCTTCCAAAGAACATCCAGGACTGATCTCCTTTAGAATGGACTGGTTGGATCTCCTTGCAGTCCAAGGGACTCTCAAGAGTCTTCTCCAACACCACAGTTCAAAAGCATCAATTCTTTGGCACTCAGCTTTTTTCACAGTCCAACTCTCACATCCATACATGACTACTGGAAAAACCATAGCCTTGACTAGACGGACCTTTGTTGGCAAAGTAATATCTCTGCCTTTGAATACGCTATCTAGATTGGTCATAACTTTCCTTCCAAGGAGTAAGTGTCTTTTAATTTCATGGCTGCAATGATGCAGTGATTTTGGAGCCCCCCAAAATAAAGTCTGACACTGTTTCCACTGTTTCCCCATCTATTTCCCATGAAGTGATAGGACCAGATGCCATGATCTTAGTTTTCTGAATGTTGAGCTTTAAGCCAACTTTTTCCTCTTTCACTTTCATCAAGAGGCTTTTTAGTTCCTCTTCACTTTCTGCCATAAGGGTGGTGTCATCTGCATATCTGAGGTTATTGATATTTCTCCCGGCAATCTTGATTCCAGTTTGTGTTTCTTCAAGCCCAGCGTTTCTCATGATATACTCTGCATATAATTTAAATAAGCTGGGTGACAATATACAGCCTTGACGTACTCCTTTTCCTATTTGGAACAGTCTGTTGTTCGATGTCCAGTTCTAACTGTTGCTTCCTGACCTGCATATAGGTTTCTCAAAAGGCAGGTCAAGTGGTCTGGTATTCCCATCTCTTGAAGAATTTTCCACAGTTTACTGTGATCCACACAGTCAAAGGCTTTGGCATAGTCAATAAAGCAGAAATAGATAAGTAAGTAAGCTTGACTCTATTGAACTCCCACTTCACTGAACTCTTAATATATTGACCTTCCCTGACTGCCTCTTTGGAGCAGTCTCTCAGAGCTATCTGCGGTGCTCCCTCCTGGGCTGCAGTCTTGATTTTGCCCCAAATAAAGCTTAATTCACAACTCTCAAATTGTGTACCTTTTTAGTCAATATAGTCAGGGAACTAGAATGCACACGCTGTAATTAAAAGAGCCCACACACCATAATGAAAATCAAAGATCCTGCGTGCAGGATCTAAGACCCGGTGCAGCCAAACACATGAATAAATGTAAAAAATAAGATGAAGAAAGAATAGGCTTACACAAGGAAAATTATATAGTTAGATATGATATCAACTTGCCAACCCAAAGGATAAATGTTTTCTGGGAATCTGTGAACACAGAAATCTTTAAAATAAGTATATAAAATTATGCTTGGATTTTCATCAGTAGAATTTTTTCTATCATATGAAATTAAAAAAAAATTTTAATACAGAAAATTTTCTTACCTAAGTTGAAAAGGACTGTTAATGAAAACAATTATATATACTTCTGCTGTAGTCATGATGGACTACAGATTTACCCTTCTGTCTTAAACATTTAAAAACCTGAGCAAAATATACAAAGTGACTGTTTTCAAACAACGGACAACATAAAGCTTAGTACAGCGATCTCGGAAAGAACTCACAGAGAAGAGTAATGGAGAGAAGAGAGGGAGAGCTCTCTGAAAATAGTTCCCATAGGGCCAGGAATAGTTTTATTCTCAAAACCACATTGGAAAGATCTCCTAACACAAAGAGCATCAGTGGAATCCTGAGGTTACTGCTTGAATAGCAGCATCAGTTCAGCCTTGGAATAATAAGGACTGTTCTGGATTCTGCCTAACAAAACATAAAAGCAGATCTCAAAGGGATCAAACCACTTCTAAAAAACAACAATCCCAGAACAAACTCCTAAATAGTTAATGGAACATAAAAATTCCGTTTACACCCAACAAAGTAAAATTCATAATGTTTAACATTCAATCACAAGTTATGATGCATGCAATGAAACAGAAGAGTACAACTTGTAAAGAGTGGATTAATCAATCAATAGAAATGATACAGATGACAGAATCATTTTAATGTTAAAACAATTACTATAAATATACTATAAATATACTTCATTGACACAATTACCGTTAGGGGAAGCACACTGACTGAAACCGTCCACTCTGGCCAGGCACCATAGTAACCATTTGTATGAGTTATTTTACGACAGGAGGTCCTGGTAAGGAACACAGAACTAATAAGCCACCACTAACCAGAAGAGTTTGGGAAAAGTCAAAAGGAGATATCATGTGTCAGAATCCTTTTCACTGGCATCCATCTTGGCTGACCAATGCGTGCACCACCAGGAAAGACTCTGAGTCAGAAGGATAGGCCAAAGACAACCCGGAAACTAATCCCATCACCATAAAACTCGAGACTGTGAACCATATGGCAGAGCAGTTCTCCTGGGTTCCTTTATCCTACTGCTTTCTACCTGGGCGCCCCTTCCCAATAAAGTCTTGGACTGCAAGGAGGTCCAACCAGTCCATCCTAAAGGAGATCAGTCCTGAGTGTTCATTGGAAGGACTGATGTTGAAGCTGAAATTCCAATACTTTGGACATGTGATGCGAAGAGCTGACTCATTTGAAAAGACCCTGATGCTGGGAAAGATAGAGGGCAGGAGGAGAAGGGGACGACAGAGGATGAGATGGTTGGATGGCATCATCGATTCAATGGACACGAGTTTGGGTAGACTCTGGGAGTTGGTGATGGACAGGGAGGCGTAGCGCGCTGCAGTTCATGGGGTCGCAAAGAGTCGGACACAACTGAGCAACTGAACTGAACTGAACTGAAGATATTCACTATAGTTCTTCTAAAATATCAAAAAAGTTGTAAATCGAATATACAACAAAAATGATAGCATACTGTTATACAGAATGAAGTAAGTCAAAAAGAGAAAAACAAATATCGTATATCAGTGTGTAGTATATATGGAAACTAGAAAAATAATGAACCTATTTGCAGGACAGGATAGAGACTCAAATATAGAGAGCAGACTTATGGACACAGCAGGGGAAGGAGAGGGTCAGACAAATTGAGAGAGTAGCGTTGAAATATGTATGTAACTGTGTATAAAACAGATAGCTAATCGGAAGCTGCTCCAGTACTCTTGCCTAGAAAATCCCATGGGCAGAGGAGCCTGGTAGGCTATAGTCCATGGCGTTGCTGGGAGTCGGACACGACTGAGCGACTTCACTTTCACTTTTCACTTTCATACATTGGAGAAGGAAATGGCAACCCACTCCAATGTTCTTGCCTGGAGAATCCCAGGGATGGGGGAGCCTGGTGGGCTGCCGTCTATGGGGTCGCACAGAGTCAGACACGACTGAAGTGACTTAGCAGTAGCAGTAGCATACATCGCAGGGAGTTCAGCCTGTTCTTCTGTGACAACCTAGCCAGGTGGGATGGGGTAGAAGGTGGGAGGGAGGTTCAAGAGGGAGGGGACATGTGTATACCTATGGCTGATGCAGGCTGATGTATGACAGAAACCAACAGAATATTGTAAAGCAATTATCCTTCAATTAAAAATAAATAGATACCTTTAAAAATATATAATTATGGCATAAATATACAAAAAACATGCAAATTTATTTTTTTTTCAGCTTTAAGTGACAGGAGAAATGCTCATAATAATTAGAAATCATGATACAAAACTACATTTAGAATATGATCCCAGATAGCCATAGGAAAAAAAAATATTAAAATAGAACACACCAAGATGTTAACAGTAGCTAGGCTTGGGTCACAAATTTTCCTTTCATTATTATATACTTCTGTGTTCAGTGGCTCAGCGGTAAAAAATCTGCCTGCAATGCAGGAGCTATAGGAGACACAGGTTCGATCCCAAGGTCAGGAAGATCCCCTGGAGAAGGGCATGGCACCCCACTCTAGTATTTTTGCCTGGAGAATCCCAAGGACATAGGAGCCTGGTGGGCTACAGGTCATGGGGTCGCAAAGAGTCAGACACGACTGAAGTGACTCAGCACGCTCGCATGTGTTCCAATAAAACAAACATTGCTCTTATAACCAGTAGGAGAGAATGAGTTAAGTGAAAAGGTATAAAGTTTAGCCTGTGCTCTGATACTCCTCTAAGTGGCCAAATCATCTTGCACCTCCCATGGTCTACTCACCATGTATGTGAACTTGCCTTATTTTCCCTACTAGAGGGCAAAGGCTCTGAGATCTGTACACCAGACTTTGACTGAATCTTCACAAGTGACCGGGATACACTCCTTAATATTTGTTGAACATTTTCTCCTAACACCAGGTTGTCTTCATATATTTTCAGATTTAAATCATTATTAAGTAAAAATGTTAAAGGGATTAGAAAACAAAGGAAGCACAGAAGTAACTTTCAACATCAGAAACAGTTTCAGAGAGTTACATGGTGTGGCTTTACCACTTTGCATTTAGCTGCAGAGGGATTCCTAACCTTTCTCTGAGGGAAAGAAGATGAGCAGGACTGTGTAAAGAGTAAGAAGTCTCTAAATAATGTGACAGGACACAATCCTGCTGGTTGCGCTTCCCTCCACACTATGCATTTAGGAAAAAATGAGGGCAGGGAAGGTAGCAGAACCTCCTCCTAAACCAGTTTGGAGAATTAGAGGGTAAGACTTCCGTTAAACCAATTCTCTTGCCTCAGCACCACAGCTGACAAGTAAGCCCAGAGGGCTAAGAACAAAATCATTTATAGGATCTCAGGGGCTTCCCCACCAAGTGACGCTTAGATACATGTTGAACTAAACATGACTGATGTAGGCTGAAGGTGAACATACTCACCTAGAACTACCTCAGATACGTGAACAGAGTCACCCTTTTGCACTTCTCACCTCTCTCTCACTTCTCACAGTTGGAACCAAGGGGTTTTATAAAAACAAAGCTAAGTTCTAAAAGTGTATTCTACATAAAAAATCCTTTTTTAAATTGAGTTTATTTTCCTAATAATGTCTGCAAAAGAAGAAAATTGTAATCAGTAAACAGAAGCAATCAAACTGAATTTCTTGTTATTAGACAATTCCAGAGGTAAACTCAAACTTAATAACTTCATCTCAACATTACCATCTTATAATCAAAATATTCTATCCATATATTTTTTATAGTAACTACTTTTAACTAACTAAAAGAAATAGAACAAAGAATACATAGAAAAACTGATTAAAGCATTTCCTATTTCAAAGAAAAGTAGAAGCTGTTTGGAGACAACAGTCAAGAGGACATTCAACAACCAAACGATAAACACTGAATGAATACTGTCCACCCAAAGAATCAACATCAGCTAATCAAATCTCACAAACCTTTCTTTCAGAGGACAGAGATGCTCTGATTCCCTGTATAGTAATATCTAACCACAGACTTGTATAATAGAGCTGAAATGAAATCTAATTTATGAACACTGCGTGCATGAGGTACTTGGAGCGACAAAGAGTATCTAATGAAAAATGAGAATAATCTTTTCTGGGTTGCCTGGCAACAATCTGACAGGGAAAGAAGGAAGGGAAAGGCTTCACAGGAAAAAGAAAGTGAAAAGTGAAAGTGAAGTTGCTCAGTCGTGTCCGACTCTTTGCGACCCCATGGACTGTAGCCTACCAGGCTCCTCAGTCCATGGGATTTTCCAGGCAAGAATACTGGAGTGGGTTGCCATCACAGGAAAAGGACTGTACCTAAACAAACTTTGTGGGACCACGAATTTTCCAAGGTCTCCATGTGTGGGAAGCCTTTGTTGTTCAGTCGCTAAGTTGTGTCCAACTCTTTGCGACTACACTACACCAGGCTTCCCTGTCCTTCACTATCTCCCAGACTTTGCTCAAATTCATGTCCATTGAGACAGTGCTGCTATCTAACCATCTTATCCTCTGCCACATCTTATCCTCTTCTCCATTTGCCTTCAATCTTTCCCAGCATCAGGGTCTTTTCCAATGAGTCAGCCCTTCACATAAGGTGGCCAAAGTCTTGGAGCTTCAACTTCAGCATCAGTCCTTTCAATGAATATTCAGGACTGATTTCCTTTAGGATGGACTGGTTGGATCTCCTTGCTGTCCAAGGGACTCTCAAGAATCTTCTCCAGCACCACAATTTGAAAACATCAATTCTTCAGTGCTGAGCCTTCTTTATGGTCCCATTCTCACATCCGTACATGATTACTGGAAAAACCACAGCTTTGTCTATTCAGATCTTTGTCAGCAAAGCAATGTCTCTGCTTTTTAATATGCTGTCTACGTTTGTCATAGCTTTCCTTCCAAGGAGCATGCGTCTTTTAATTCCATGGCTGTAGTCACCATCCCCAGTGATTCTGGAGCCCAAGAAAATAAAATCTGTCACTGCTTCTACCTTTTCCCCTTCTATTTACCATGAAGTGATGGGACCGGATTCCATGATCTTTGTATTTTGAATGTTGAGTTTTAAGCCAGTTTTTTCATTCTCCTCTTTCACCCTCATCAACATGCTCTTTAGTTCCTCATTTTCTGCCATTAAAGTGGTATCATCTGCATATCTGAGGTTGTTGGTATTTCTCCTGGCAATGCTGATTTCAGCTTGTGATTCATCCAGTCCAGCATTTTGAATTATGTACTCTGCATATAGGTTTAATAAACAGGATGATAATAAATAGCCTTGTCATGCTCCTTTCCCAATTTTGAACCAGTCCATTGTTCCATGTAAGGTGCTAACTGTTGCTTCTTGACCCACATACAGGTTTCTCAGGAGACAGGTAAGGTGGTGTGGTATTCCCATTTCTTGAAGAATTTTCCACAGTTTGTTGTGATTCACACAGTCAAAGGCTTTCACGTAGTCAGTGATGCAGAAGTAGATGTTTTTCTGGAATTCCCTTTCTTTCTCTGTGATCCATTGAGTGTTGGCAATTTGATCTCTCGAAACCAGAATTTCCCTTAAACAACTGATACTTAAGCTTAGACTCCTTGGCCCTGAAAATAAAACATCTTTGATCAAGAGTCCTCTGAAGGTTGCAAGGCTGCTCCACAATCATGACAGACCACACAATAAACTACAATGTTCAAAGATCTAAATGTTCTATTTTACCTGCTTCCTTTGCCAAGTCAGGGTAGTCTCTCGAGTTCTCAACTTCAGGCTTTGTGAACTAGAAATAGAGAAGATAACAAAAGGAAACACTATGGTGATAGTCTCTCACAAGAGAGAACCACAGAAATACATTCATCTAGTCATTTAAACAAAATGAGTATCTATCAGTGTTGCTGGACTCTGATAATAAATAATATACAGCTTGTACCTGCAGGGAACTTATGTAATGGAAGACAGTGTACTAAGTACAGAATGATCTGGGAGAGACAACTACCCAGCCTCAGGGGACTAGAACGGCTTCCCAGAGAAACTGATATTTAAATAGGGTATTTAAGGATAAGTAGGAGCTAGGTTGGCAACCCACTCCAGTACTCTTGCCTGGCAAATCCCATGGATGGAGGAGCCTCGTAGGCTGCAGTCCATGGGATCGCTAAGAGTCGGACACGACTGAGTGACTTCACTTTCACTTTTCACTTTCACGCATTGGAAAAGGAAATGGCAGCCCACTCCAGTGCTCTTGCCTGGGGAATCCCAGGGACGGGGGAGCCTGGTGGGCTGCCGTCTCTGGGGTCGTGCAGAGTTGGACACGACTGAAGCGACTTAGCAGCAGCAGCAGGAGCTAGGTAATTGACAGAAAAGGAAATTCCAGAGCAAAGAAATGCAAAAAATAAAATAAAAACCTACCCTAAAGCCTATAATAAAAACAGCAACCTGTTACCTTCCACTCACTGGTTGCAAAGATTCGGATGTGAGAGTGACTGAACTGAACTGACTGAGCACTAGTCTTACATGCTCCCAAAATATCCATTTTCAATTCTTATAGATAGTTCTTTTAAAATGTCACATTTCTAAGTATTCTGATACTATTATTTCTTGACTTATCAATTTAAGAAATTATATCATAGTTTCCAATATGGGACGATGAGAATTATGTCTCTTAGACCACCTCACTTATATATTTACAGTTCCCATCCTCCTTATACCGGAGAAGGCGCTGGCACCCCACTCCAGTACTCTTGCCTGGAAAATCCCATGGATGGAGGAGCCTGGTAGGCTGCAGTCCATGGGGTTGCGAAGAGTCGGACAAGACTGAACGACTTCACTTCCACTTTTCATTTTCACGCATTGAAGAAGGAAATGGCAACCCACTCCAGTGTTCTTGCTTGGAGAATCCCAGGGACGGGGGAGCCTGATGGGCTGCCATCTATGGGGTCGCACAGAGTCGGACACGACTGAAGCGACTTAGCAGCAGCAGCAGCAGCATCCTTATACAGTGGAAACACAAGTTTTAAATTAAATCAGTATGTAGTGCTTACCTTATTAAGATAATGTTGCCTATTACAGGGCCAGGTTGTATATTATGATTACATGTGCTTCATTGAACAATTTTGTTTTGCTTTGTTTTTCCTGGAGTTAACTGCCTCATTTTGAAAGTTTAAGGCAAATACTCTTGTAACCATTGACAAAGATTCTCTCCTTCACCAAATTCTATTCAAGCTTCTCTGATTCCTCTTCTCTACTAGATCTAAATCTTGACCTAAGAGACTGAGGCATTAAGATAATTTTTTGAGTTCTAACTTGCTCAAGGCCAGGTCCCTAGGATAGTGAGGCTCCGCTTAAAGTGCCTGACTTAGAAAACTCCAGGCTGTCAAAAGAATTCACTGCTTCCTCCAGCCAACACCTGAATATAAGGCTGATTTCTTAGTCTCTGTGGGAGGGCAGGACCCTAAGCTTGGATAAGAGCCACTGAGCAAATCCAGATGGTTTTCACTAAACTCCTCTCTTTCCAGTTTATGTAAATTTTCACTTTCCTGACCTTATGGCTGGTGCTTGGCATCTGTGGGTTCTGCACCCCCCAGATACAGTGTGATAACTAAGGGGATTGAGCATCCATGGACTTTGATATCCAAAAGAAATTCTGGAACCAATACCTCAGGGACACCAAGGGACTACTGTACTGAGTCCCTACTCACCATCCTCCCTATTCCCTTATAACCCCCTTAATACACTGAGTCACATGTGTACAAAGTTACTTCACACTGGACTTTTGCAACAGCCTACTATTGATTAATAGCCACAACCAGGAGAAATATCAATAACCTCAGATATGCAGATGACACCACCCTATGACAGAAAGCAAAGAAGAACTAAAAAGCCTCTTGATGAAAGAGGAGAGTGAAAAAGTTGGCTTAAAACTCAACATTCAGAAAACGAAGATCATGGCATCCAGCCCCATCACTTCATGGCAAATAGATGGAGAAACAATGGAAACAGTGAGAGACTTTATTTTGGGGGGCTCCAAAATCACTCCAGATGATGACCACAGCCATAAAATTAAAAGATACTTGCTTCTTGGAAGAAAAGCTCCAATCAACCTATACAGCATATTAAAAAGCAGAGACATTACTTTGCCGACAAAGATCCTTATAATCAAAGCTATGGTTTTTCCAGTAGTCATGTATGGATGTGAGAGTTGGACTATAAAGAAAGCTGAGAGCCAAAGAATTGATGCTTTTGAACTGTAGTGCTGGAGAAGACTCTTGAAAGTCCCTTGGACTGCAAGGACATCCACCGGTCAATCCTAAAGGATATCAGTCCTGAATATTCACTGGAAGGACTGATGTTGAAGTTTAAACTCCAATACTTTGGCCACCTGATGTGAAGAACTGACTCACTAGAAAAGACTCTGATGCTGGGAAAGATTGAAGGTGGGAAGAGAAGGGGATGACGGAGAATGAGATAGTTGGATGGCATCACTGACTCAATGGACAAGAGTTTTAGTAAGCTCTGGGAGTGGTGATGGACAGTGAAGCCTGGCGTGCTGCAGTCCATGGTGTCACAAAGAGTCAGACACAACTGAGCAACTGGACTGAACTATTGATTAAAATCTGCCCTAACATTTTACCTAGTTTCTACCTTTATTTTTTGGTAACAACCATGCAAACTAAAAAACTGAACTTTCCCTGCTACTCCACAAACTCCTCTAAACACACTGTCCCTTATCTCAACCCCACCTCAGAATAAGGGTAATTATTATCCTGATTCTTATAATAATTACTTCCTTGTAGTGACTCATAGTTTTATCACCAAAGTGTCTATGGACACTATATTTCGGCCTTGCCTTTAAAAAAAAATTCTGGGCTTTTAAAATTATTTTTTAATTTAAGGTTCCTCTCCACTACATTTTTTCCCTCTCAACACATCTGTTAAAGACCTAGACTGTTGGGACTGTGGTTTCCCACAGTCTGGACTTTGTAGATTGCATATTCATGCAGTTCAACTTGTTCCTCTGTTCTCTGTCCCACATATGGACAGCTGGATCCAGAATCTTGCAGACTCACCCTATATCTCCCTATATCTCGCAAGAAAAACTGATCAGGTGCAACTGTTTTGCAAATCTGCAATTCTCTTTAACATCTGCTTTCATAAGAGGCAGGTGAATTCTTACATCTGACACAGCTGATTCTTCATTCAACTTTTGGCATTATTTTTTAGGTTGAATTCTATGAAGCAAATCTGAACTCACATAGATTTGTGGTTAGAAAAGGAAGAAACACTTTAATAGCCTCTTAAGATAATTGTGGATATTCTTTTTTAATACTAGACTAAAACATGACAAGTGGGAGTTTCTGACAAGCTAAAAGCAATGTTGAATTTAAAAGAATATCAATGAACTTTTCATACTCTTGCTATACTCAAGTCCATTAAAATCTTGCCCTTTGAGTAGGGTGGTGTTCTGGCTTTTCTCTGGAGCCATTTCACATAATTTCCCAAACCTCTGCCAGGAAGTTGGTATGTATCTGATCACCAGTGCTCTAGGAACAGGGTTGCCAATTACTATAATTAAATAATATAAAGAATTCCATTTAAATCCTTTTTTTCAACTTGGGCCTCCTTCCTGTCTTCCACTAAACCTAAAGGTCAGATGATGCTAGAGAAGCATCAGTTCAATTTCTCCAGGGAACAAGCCTCCTATACTTTGACAAGGAACTGATAGTCACCTAGTGGTAAAAAGGATCTTGGAATCCAATTATACCATGGAAGTGTTTTTCTTCCCTCCTCTCATCCCACCTTACTTGACATCTAGTACATGTAGGTCCTAAGCCTTCTCGAGTACTGCAGGAAGACTCAGCCAGTATAACCCTTCTTCAGGAACTTGGGCTCTGCATTTCTCTGTTTTGAGTCAATAACCACACTTCCACCAGCTTTTAATCATCCAGTGTTTTTCTGACATCATTCTGTTTCCTCTCCTAGTCACTTCACCCTGATGGGTTAATGCTTTAATGTCTTTACTGTCATTTTTGTGAGATTTGGAAAGCACCAATAGAGATAAATTCATATTTCCAATCTACTACACTTAACCAAACATCCTAACACATCATATTTAAATGATTTACCCTTTCCTTCTCCATATTATACATTCCTTAAGAACTTGGGTCTTTGGTAATCATGCAGATGGAGCCCTCAAGAGGGGACTAGTATATAAATTAAAAAAAAAAATTTTTTTTTGAAGGTATTCCCTAGTGGTCTAGTGGCTTAGAATCTGAGCTTCCAATGCAGGGGGCCCTGGCTTGATCTCTGGTTGGGGAGCTAGATCCAACATGCCACAACTAAAGATCCTGTGTGCTGCAACTAAGACCTGACAAGCCAAATAAATACATTTTTTTTTTATAAATACATTTTTTTAAAGGAATGGGATTACTGCCCTAACATCCATTTATGATAAAAACCCTCCAGAAAGCAGGCATAGAAGGAACATACCTCAACATAATAAAAGCCATATATAACAAACCCACAGCAAACATTATCCTCGATGGTGAAAATTGAAAGCATTTCCCCTAAAGTCAGGAACAAGACAAGGATGCACACTCCCTAATACTATTTGACATAGTTTTGGAAATTTTAGCCATAGCAATCAGAGAAGAAAAAGAAATAAAAGGAAGCCAGACTGGAAAAGAAGAAGAAAAACTGTTTGCAGATGACATGATCCTCTACATAGAAAACCCTAAAGACTCCACCAGAAAATTACTAGAGCTAATCAGTGAATATAGTAAAGTTGTAGGATATAAAATTAACACACAGAAATCCCTTGCATCCCTATACATTAACAATGAGAAAACAGAAAGAGAAATTAAGGAAACAATTCCATTCACCATTGCAACAAAAAGAATAAAATACTTAGGAATAAATCTACCTAAAGAAACAAAAGACCTATATATATAAAACTATAAAATACTGATGAAAGAAATCAAAGATGACACAAATAGATGGAGAAATATACCATGTTCATGGATTGGAAGAATCAATATAGTGAAAATGAGTATACTACCCAAAGCACTCTATAGATTCAATGCAATCCCTATCAAGCTACCAATGGTATTTTTCAGAGAACTAGAACAAATAATTTCACAATTTGTATGGAAATACAAAAAACCTCGAATAGCCAAAGCAATCTTGAGAAAGAAGAATGGAACTGGAGGAATTAACCTGCCTGACTTCAGGCTATACTACAAAGCTACAGTAATCAAGACAGTATGGTACTGGCACAAGAACAGAAATATAGATCAATGGAACAAAATAGAAAGCCCAGAGATAAATCCACGCACCTTTGGACACCTTATCTTTGATAAGGGAGGCAAGAATATACAATGGAGAAAAGACAATGTCTTTAACAAGTGGTGCTGGGAAAACTGGTCAACCATTTGTAAAAGAATGAAACTAGAACACTTTCTAACACCATACACAAAAATAAACTCAAAATGGATTAAAGATCTAAATGTAAGACCAGAAACTATAAAACTCCTATAGGAAAACATAGGCAAAACACTCTCTGATGTAAATCATAGCAAGATCCTCTAGAAACCACCTCCCAGAGTAATGGAAATAAAAGCAAAAATAAACAAATCGGACCTAATTAAACTTGAAAGCTTTTGCACAATGAAAGAAACTATAAGCAAGGTGAAAAGACAGCCCTCAGAATGGGAGAAAATAATAGCAAATGAAGCAATTGACAAAGAATTAATCTCAAAAATATACAAGCAACTCCTGTAGCTCAATTCCAGAAAAATAAGTGACCCAATCAAAAAATGGGCCCAAAAAAGCCATTAAATTGTAATATTTAAAGTTATTTAATTAAAAATAAAGAAAGTTTAATGAGGAACAAATTGAAACAAGAAAAAAGTGTTGAAATGACCCAAATGTTCATCAACTGGTGATCAAATAAATAAAACATGCAATGCAATATTATTCAGCCATCAAATGAATGGAGTTCTGATACATGCTATAACATGCCATAACCCTGAAATGATCATGTTAATTAAAAGAAGCCAGGCACAAAAGGCTGCATATTGCATTATTCTGTTCATGTGAATGAATATGTCGCAGACTAGGTAATTCTCTAAAGACAGAAAATAGAGGAGTGGATGCCAGGGCCCAGATGAAGGGGGAAATGGAAAATGTCTGCCAAATGGATAGTGTTTCCTGTTAGAGTGATGAAAATATTCTAGAATGAGGGAGTGGTTATGGTTATGCAACCTATAAAGAAATAACAAATCAATGAATAATACAGTTTAACTGCTAACAAACACATGAAAAGATGCTGAAGATCACTCATTATCAGAGAAATGCAGATCAAAACCACAATGAGGTACCATCTCTCGCTGGTCAGAATGGCTGCTATCAAAAAGTCCACAAACAATAAATGCTGGAGAGGGTGCAGAGAAAAAGGAACCCTCTTACACTGTTGGTGGGAATGCACACTAAGACAGCCATTATGGAGAACAGTGAGGAGATTCCTTAAAAAACTGGAACTAGAACTGCCATACACCCCAGCAATTCCACTGCTGGGCATACAAACTGAGGAAACCAGAATTGAAAGAGACACGTGTACCCCAATGTTCATCACAGCACTGTTTACAACAGCCAGGACATGGAAGCAACCTAGATGTCCACTGGCAAATGGATAAGATAATTATCCAGTCCACAGGCAAATGGACTGACAAATGGATAAGAAAGCTGTGGTACATATACACAATGGAATATTACTCAGCTATTAAAAAGAATGCACTTGAATCAGTTCTAATGAGGTGGATGAAACTGGAGCCTATAATACAAAGAGAAGTAAGTCAGAAAGAAAAACATCAATACAGTACATTAACACACATATATGAGCCTATATGCGAGACAGCAAAAGAGACACAGATATAAAGAACAGACTTTTGGACTCTGTGGGAGAAGGCGAGGGTGGGATGATTTGAGAGAATAGCATTGAAACATGTATATTACCATATGGAAATAGCTCGCCAGTCCAGGTCCGATGCATGAGACAGGGTGCTCAGGGCTGGTGCACTGGGATGACCCTGAGGGATGGGATGGGGAAGGAGGAGGGAGGTGGGTTCAGGATGGGGAACACATGTACAGCCATGGCTGATTCATGTGAGTGTATGGCAAAAACCAATACAATATTGTAAAGTAATTAGCACCCAATTAAAAAAAAAAGATTCTATCACCAGACTCTAGTCAGGGTCCTCTGAGCCCTCTTCTCTACTAGGCTTCAGTTCAGCTCAGTTGCTCAGTCGTGTCTGACTCTTTGCAATCCCATGAATCGCAGCACGCCAGGCCTCCCTGTCCAAAACCAATTCCTGGAGTTCACTCAGACTCACATCCATGGAGTCAGTGATGCCATCCAGCCATCTCATCCTCTGTCGTCCCCTTCTCCTCCTGCCCCCAATCCCTCCCAGCATCAGAGTCTTTTCCAATGAGTCAACTCTTCGCATGAGTACATGGCCAAAGTGCTGGAGTTTCAGCTTTAGCATCAGTCCTTCCAAAGAAATCCCAGGGCTGATCTCCTTTAGAATGGACTGGTTGGATCTCCTTGCAGTCCAAGGGACTCTCAAGAGTCTTCTCCAACACCACAGTTCAAAAGCATCAATTCTTTGGCACTCAGCTTTCTTCACAGTCCAACTCTCACATCCATACATGACCACTGGGAAAACCATAGCCTTGACTAGACAGACCTTTGTTGGCAAAGTAATGTCTCTGCTTTTCTATATACTATCTAGGTTCGTCATAACTTTCCTTCCAAGGAGTAAGTGTCTTTTAATTTCATGGCTGCAATCACCATCTGCAGTGATTTTGGAGCCCAAAAAAATAAAGTCTGACACTGTTTCCACTGTTTCCCCATCTATTTCCCATGAAGTGATGGGACCAGATGCCATGATCTTTGTTTTCTGAATGTTGGGCTTTAAGCCAACTTTTTCACTCTCCACTTTCACTTTCATCAAGAGGCTTTTTAGTTCCTCTTCACTTTCTGCCATTAGGGTGGTGTCATCTGCATATCTGAGGTTATTGATATTTCTCCCGGCAATCTTGATTCCAGCTTGTGTTTCTTCCAGTCCAGCGTTTCTCATGATGTACTCTGCATATAAGTTAAATAAGCTGGGTGACAATATACAGCCTTGATGTACTCCTTTTCCTATTTGGAACCAGTCTGTTGTTCCATGTCCAGTTCTAACTGTTGCTTCCTGATCTGCATACATATTTCTCAAGAGGCAGGTCAGGTGGTCTGATATTCCCATCTCTTTCAGAATTTTCCACAGCTTATTGTGATCCACACAGTCAAAGGCTTTGGCATAGTCAATAAAGCAGAAATAGATGTTTTTCTGGAACTCTCTTGCTTTTTCCATGATCCAGCCGATGTTGGCTATTTGATCTCTGGTTCCTCTGCCTTTTCTAAAACCAGCTTGAACATCAGGAAGTTCATGGTTCACATATGGCTGAAGCCTGGCTTGGAGAATTTTGAGCATTACTTTACTAGCATGTGAGATAAGTGCAATTGTGCAGTAGTTTGAGCATTCTTTGGCAGTGCCTTTCTTTGGGATTGGAATGAAAACTGACCTTTTCCAGTCCTGTGGCCACTGCTGGGTTTTCCAAATTTGCTGGCATATGGAGTGCAGCACTTTCACAGCATCATCTTTCAGGATTTGAAATAGCTCAACTGGAATTCCATCACCTCCACTAGCTTTGTTCGTAGTGATGCTTTCTAAGGCCCACTTGACTTCACATTCCAGGATGTCTGGCTCTAGGTGAGTGATCACACCATCATGATTATCTGGGTCGTGAAGATCTTTTTTGTACAGTTCTTCTGTGTATTCTTGCCACCTCTTCTTAATATCTTCTGCTTCTGTTAGGTCCATATCATTTCTGTCCTTTATCGAGCCCATCTTTGCATGAAATGTTCCCTTGGTATCTCTAATTTTCTTGAAGAGATCTCTAGTCTTTCCCATTCTGTTGTTTTCCTCTATTTCTTTGCATTCATCGCTGAAGAAGGCTTTCTTATCTCTTCTTGCTATTCTTTGGAACTCTACATTCAGATGTCTATATCTTTCCTTTTCTCCTTTGCTTTTCACTTCTCTTCTTTTCACAGCTATTTGTAAGGCCTCCTCAGACAGCCATTTTGCTTCTTTGCATTTCTTTTTCTTGGGGATGGTCTTGATCCCTGTCTCCTGTACAATGTCACGAACCTCCGTCCATAGTTCATCAGGCACTCTATCAGATCTAGGCCCTGAAATCTATTTCTCACTTCCACTGTATAATCATAAGGGATTTGATTTAGGTCATACCTGAATAGTCTAGTGGTTTTCCCTACTTTCTTCAATTTCAGTCTGAATTTGGCAATAAGGAGTTCATGATCTGAGCCACAGTCAGCTCCTGGTCTTGTTTTTGTTGACTGTGTAGAGCTTCTCCATCTTTGGCTGCAAAGAATATAATCAATCTGATTTCAGTGTTGACCATCTGGTGATGTCCATGTGTAGAGTCTTCTCTTATGTTGTTGGAAGAGGGTGTTTGCTATGACCAGTGCATTTTCTTGGCAAAACTCTATTAGTCTTTGCCCTGCTTCATTCCGTATTCCAAGGCCAAATTTGCCTGTTACTCCAGGTGTTTCTTGACTTCCTACTTTTGCATTCCAGTCCCCTATAATGAAAAGGACATCTTTTTTGGGTGTTAGTTCTAAAAGGCCTTGTAGGTCTTCATAGAACTGTTCAGCTTCAGCTTCTTCAGCATTACTGGTTGGGGCATAGACTTAGATTACTGTAATATTGAATGGTTTGCCTTGGAAATGGACAGAGATCATTCTGTCGTTTTTGAGATTGCATCCAAGTACTGCATTTTGGACTCTTTTGTTGACCATGATGGCTACTCCATTTCTTCTGAGGGATTCCTGCCCGCAGTAGTAGATATAATGGTCATCTGAGTTAAATTCACCCATTCCAGTCCATTTTAGTTCGCTGATTCCTAGAATGTCGACATTCACTCTTGCCATCTCTTGTTTGACCACTTCCAATTTGCCTTGATTCATGGACCTGACATTCCAGGTTCCTATGCAATATTGCTCTTTACAGCATCGGACCTTCCTCTATCACCAGTCACATCTACAGCTGGGTATTGTTTCTGCTTTGGCTCCATCCTTTCATTCTTTCTGGAGTTATTTCTCCACTGATCTCCAGTAGCATATTGGGCCCCTACTGACCTGGGGAGTTCCTCTTTCAGTATCCTATCATTTTGCCTTTTCATACTGTTCATGGGGTTCTCAAGGCAAAAATACTGAAGTAGTTTGCCATTCCCTTCTCCAGTGGACCACATTCTGTCAGATCTCTCCACCATGACCGGCCCGTCTTGGGTGGCCCCACAGGCATGGCTTAGTTTCATTGAGTTAGACTGTGGTCCTAGTGTGATTAGATTGACTAGTTTTCTGTGAGTATGGTTTCAGTGTGTCTGCCCTCTGATGCCCTCTTGCAACACCTACCATCTTATCTGGCTTATTACCATCTTATTTGGCTACTAGGCTTCAGCCTCCCCTAAAGTAGTGAGAAGAGATTTTACAAGGAAAATGAAGGAATAAGGATGTGGTTGAGCCAGGACTGTGGACAGTCAGGGAAGTGAAAACTTTCAAAATACGCAGAGCGGGGTTAGTCCACATGGAACTATTCTAGGTTTGCTGTCCCTTCTGCAAGCTTAGGCTCCCACAGAGACTGGGAGAGAGGAACCCTACCTTCAGATGCTGGCTGGAACAAACAGTAATTTCTTTTGGCAGTCTTGAGTTTTCTCAGGCCGGCACTTTAAAAGGGGCTAGAGTCATCCTAGGGATGTGTCCATGAGCTGTTAGAAACTATGTTAAGAGTTCATGCTGTTCATAAAAGTTCATTTCTCTTTTGCAACAGTGTATTACTGATTAAAATCTGTTCTACTACTTTAGCTTTCGGCTTTATCTTTGGCACTTGTCACTTTTATTACCCGCGCTTTACAGATTAAAATTTGGGGACTTAGATTGGCAGCCTTGTCCTAAAGTACACAACAGAGCCGGGCTTTCTCCTTACCCATGTCTTCCGGTTTCCTACAGGCTCAGGGAGCCGCGCAGGGCTCTCGGCCCGTAGGAGGAGCAGTTTGTAAAGGCCTGGAGCAGAGCAGCGAGCTTTCAGCGGGAGGCGGTGGTGGAGGGCCGAGTGGCCCGTTCCCAAAGTGGGCCCCCATGCTGCGCGTCCTGACCAGCACCCTGCGCTTTCCGCGCTCCTGGAAGCCGCTTGAGACCCGCGGCTGCTCCTCCAACCCCGGGGCTGCAGGCCGGGAGATCCAGGTGTGCGCTCTGGCGGGTCCAAACCAGGGTAAGTGCCGAGAGCCCGGAAAGCGGCTGGGGTGAGCTCTGGCTGGCTGAGAGGCAGGCCTGGCATGCCTGGTGCTGTTGGCCAGTACGGACCCATGGCCAGTACTCCCACTACAGGGAGGCAGACTGAAACTGATCTCAGAGAGAGAAAGCAGTGAGTGGTCCTGAGAGAGAATTTAGTTCCCTACCCAGAAATTGAACCTGGGTAGCCTGGATGAAAACCAGGAATCCTATCTCCTAGACCACCAGCAGGGAGAGGCTAGAAGGCAAGCAGGCATTTGAAAACAAGAATGTTTCAAGGAGGCAAAGACTGTAAAAACAGGTACAAAGCTTACTATTACAGACACAGCACAACATATGGGAGAGCACACAGAGAAGCAGTTATATTTAAGTCAGAAAAGCTAGACAGAAATACACATCCAGAGAGAAAGGGTATCTGGGGCCTCTCTAACGAGGAGGAGGCCAGTAAAGAGGTGAGTTAAATCACTTATAAAGGACAGCCTTTGGGTGTTTATATATGGCAAATTATCTGGTTTCTTCACACCCGACTGGCCCTAGGACCTCCCCAACATGCCTGGGCAACTTTTTGCTAAGATGGATTCCACTGCAGAGACCTATGGGGGTGTGTCCACACTTACTAAGGGGTGGCAACCCCGCCCTTTTTCACCCCTAAAAAGCCTTCCTGCACATGTGTAGACAAGGACATTTTTCTTGACCTCAGGGGTGATCATCTTACCTCTTTATTCCAGCAGAGCTCATTTACTGACACTAGCTTTGTCCTTGGCGGGTCTGGGTGAGAAACTTCAGTTTTACTCCACTGACAAACACTAGCTGTCTGGCCTGGGGGCCCATCTATCTCCTACCCCAAAACCAGTAAGGGGGAGGCAGGTTGCTCAGTGTGTTTGAGGATTGGACCCCAAAGTTCCTGCATCCCAGTAGAGGCTCCCCTGGCCTAAATCCTTTGGTAGGTGACCACCTTACCTGCCGCCCCCACCGTAATTGTGAAGGGATTCTGCATCAATATCGGTCCCCTCAGCCCCAGATTTAGTGGCCTGGGGCTGTGAGGAAAGAGAAGGGACTCGTTCAAGGGTAGAACTAAGTGCCAGCAAGCCCCACCCCCACCCCCATCCCCACCCCCGACTACAGCTTTAAAATGCCTGATTTTCCTCCCAGGCTGAGCTTCCTGGCGAAGTTCCAGTGGGCTGGGGCAGCCGAGCCAATTCCATTTGGCTTAGGGTGTCCCGCCTCCTGGAAAGGAGGAGCTGAGGAGGGGGGAGGGGTGGGAGAAAGGAGGGGAGGAGAGAGAGGAGAGGCCAGGAGGAGTGCTTGGCGCCCTCCTGTGCAATTGCCCTGCAGCTGCTGCTGGAATGTGGAGTCCTGCTGACTCAAGGGAAAGTTCACAGCACTCACTGGCAAGAACACCTTGATTGAGCCTTGTGTTGGGTTTTCTTGGTTGTGTTATATTTTGTTTTGTTTCTGTTTGGGGGCAGTGTTATTTGTGAAGGCGGGTGAAGGGCAGTGATTGGACTTTGCATTCAGTGGCATTCCCCTGTCTGCTGTTGTGTCACCAGCTGGGCAAGTTCTTCTTGTCTTTACTTTCTCCCCCGGTCCAACCCCTCTAACCTTCCCCGCATTTAAAGTAGCACTGTGTCCAAATTTTAGTTGACACAGATTGTATTGTTCTAGGCATCTCATATTTCTTCTTTTTTCTTGCTTGATGCTAAGTTGAAGAGCTGTTGAAGAATTGTTCCTTGCTCCGTGATATTGCATACTGTTCCCTATGTACGTCCCCCACTTTTGATGGACATGAAGAGGCTTCTGGCCTCCAACTGCCTCACTTGGTGAGAATTCTCTGGCCATGTGGGATGGCTAGGGTTAGAGAATACCCCAGATGCTCTCATGCTTTGTTCACTGCCAAACGGGCAACAGTGTTTGCCTTGAAATAGCTATAACTATTCTCCCAACTTTACAGATCAATAAACTGAGGAACAGAGAGTTTAAGCAACATGAACCCGGTCTGATTTTAAAACCTGTGTTCTCAACTATTAATGGACATCACTATTCTTCTAGTAATTCAGAGACTAAGAACACAGACTTGTACATTAGTTGAAAAATTATCATGGCTCACTTGTAGATAGGAGAATTTTTTATCCAGAAATAACAAGTACCACAGTAATCCAAGTCTGTGACCCAACCACTAATGCCAAAGAAGCTGAACAGTTCTATGAAGACCTACATGACCTTCTAGAACTAACACCAAAAAAGATGTCCTTTTCCTCATAGGGGACTGAAGTAGGAAGTCAAGAGATACCTGGAGTAACAGGCAGGTTTGACCTTGGAGTACAAAATGACGCAGTGCAAAGGCTAACAGAGTTTTGCCAAAAGAATGCACTGGTCATAGCAAACACCCTATTCCAACAACACAAGAGCTGACTCTTCACATGGACATCACCAGATGGCCAATATAGAAATTAGACTGATTAGATTGTTTGCAACCAAAGATGAAGAAGCTCTATACAGTCAGCAAAAAAAAAAGACAGGAGCTGACCTTGAATCAGATCATGAACTCCTTATTGCAAAATTCAAAATTAAATTGAAGAAAGTAGGGAATACCACTAGGCCATTCAGGTATAACCTAAGTCAAATCCCTTATGATTATACAGTGGAAGTGAGAAATAGATTCAAGGGATTAGATCTGATAGGCAGAGTGCCTGGAGAACTAGGGATGGAGGTTTGTAACACAGTACAGGAGGTGGTGATCAAAACCATCCCCAAGAAAAAGAAATACAAAAAAGGTAAAATGGTTGTCTGAGGAGGCCTTACAAGAAGCTGCGAAAAGAAGAGAAGCAAAAGGCAAAGGAGAAAAGGAAAGATATACCCATCTGGATACAGAGTTCCAGAGAATAGCAAGGAGAGATAAGAAAGCCTTAAGTTAACAATGCAAAGAAATAGAGGAAAACAATAGAATAGGAAAAACTAGAGATCTCTTCAAGAAAATCAGAGATACCAAAGGAACATTTCATGCAAAGATGGGCACAATAAAGGGCAGAAATGGTAAGGACCTAACCGAAGTAGAAGATATTAAGGAGAGGTGGCAAGAATACACAGAAGAACTGTACAAGGTCTTAATGACCCAGATAATGATCACTCACCTAGAGCCAGATATCCTGGAACGTGAAGTCAAGTGGGCCTTAGGAAGCATTACTACGAACAAAGCTAGTGGAGGTGATGGAATTCCAGCTGAGCTATTTCAAATCCTAAAGGATGATGTTGTTAAAGTGCTGCATTAAGATGCCAGCAAATTTGGCAAACTCAGCAGTGGCCACAGGACTGGAAAGGGACAGCTTTCACTCCAATCCCAAAGAAGGGCAATACCAAAGAATGTTCAAACTACCACACAATTGCACTCATTTCACATGCTAGCAAAGTAATGCTCAAAATTCTCCAAGCGAGACTTCAACAGTATGTAAACCAAGAACTTCCAGATATTCAAGCTGGATTTAGAAAAGGGAGAGGAACCAGAGATCAAATTGCCAATATCCACTGGATCATCGAAAAAGCAAGAGAGTTCCAGAAAAACATCTACTTCTGCTTTATTGACTATGCCAAAGCCTTTGACTGTGTGGATCACAACAAACTGTGGAAAATTCTTAAAGAGGTGGGAATACCAGACCATCTGACCTGCCTCCTGAAAAATCTATATGCAGGTCAAGAAGCAACAGTTAGAACTGGACATGGAGCTGGACTAGTTCCAAATTGGGAAAGGAGTATATCAAGGCTGTATATTGTCACCTTGTTTATTTAACTTATATACAGAGTACAGATGTGAAATGCCAGGCTGGATGAAGCACAAGCTGGAATCAAGATTGCTGGGAGCAGTATCAATAACCTCGGATATGTAGATGATACATACCACTCTTATGGCAGAAAGTGAAAAGGAACTAAAGAGCCTCTTGATGAAAGTGAAAGAGGAGGGTGAAAAAGCTGGTTTAACACTCAACATTCAAAAAACTGAGATCATGGCATCTCTTCATGGGATCCCATCACTTCATGGGAAATAGATGAGCAAACAATGGAAAGAGTGCCAGACTTTATTTTCTTGGGCTCCAAAATCACCTCAGATGGTGACTGCAACCATGAAATTAAAAGATGCTTGCTCCTTGGAAGAAAAGCTATGACCAACCTAGACAGTATATTAAAAAGCAGAGACATCACTTTGCTGAGAAAGGTCGCATAATCAAAGCTATGGTTTTTCCAGTAGTCACATATGGATATGAGAATTGGACCATAAAGAAGGCTGCAATGTGTTGGTCACTCCATCATGTCTGACTCTTTGTGACTCCAAGGTCTGTAGCCCTCCAGGCTCCTCTGTCCATGGAGTTCTCCAGGCAAGATAACTGGAGTGGGTTGCCATTTCCTTCGTCATTGGATCTTCCTGGCCCAAGGATGGATCCCAAGCCTCCTTCATTGCAGGTAGATTCTTTACTGTCTGAACCACCAGCTGTGCTGTGCTCTGTGCTGAGTCTCTCAGTCATATCTGACTCTTTTCAATCCCATGGACTGTATAGTCTGCCGGGCTCCTCTGTCCATGGGGATTCTCCAGGCAAGAATATTGGAGTAGGTTGCCATGCCCTCCTCCAGAGGATCTTCCCAACCCATGGACCGAACCCAGGTCTCCCTCATTGCAGGCAAATTCTTTACCATCTGAACCACCAGGGAAGCCCCTGAACCACCAAGGAAGCCCTTGAAGAAGTCTGAGTGCCGAAGAATTGATGCTTTTGAACTGTGGTGCTGGAGAAGGCTCTTGAGAGTGCCTTGGACAGCAAGGAGATCCAACCAGTCAATCCTAAAGGATTCTGAATATTCATTGAATCCTGAATATTCATTGGAAGGGCTGATGCTGAACCTGAAGCTCCAATACTTCGGCCACCTGATGTGAAGAGCTGACTCACTGGAAAAGATCCTGATGCTGGGAAAGATGGAGGAGAAGGGGAGACAGAGGATAAGATGGTTGGATGGCATGATCAACTCAATGGACATGAGTTTGAGCAACTCTAGATGATGGAGGACAGGTGTGCTGCATTCAATGGGGTCACAGAGTCAGAAATGACTAAGCCACTGAACAAAAGTATAAGCATCAGGAGATTAAGCTTCTGCCCCTGCCAGAGGGCATATAGAATGTCCTAGAGGGAAGGAGATAAGGAAACCAAGAAGAGGCAGTGGAGGAGGCATGAGGAGGAGACCCACACCCAGGAGAACCATCCCACCATCCTCCTACAACTCACCAGTTCTGTCTTCCACTTGGCGTGACAGCACCAGAGCATTGTCACATTGCGCCTGTTGTCTTTGAAAATGAGATTAGCCCGTTAACCACTCCTCACTCTTATGGCTTTACTCCAGCTCCTCAGCTGAATATTCAAGGTTCTCCACCACAACCTGACCATGTCACCTTATATCTCCTACCATGGGTTTGTTCATTTTAAGCCATCCCACTTACGTGTTTTCTTCTAACTATGCCCCTGACTTGGGTCCTCTCCTCCCTCTCTACCTTTGTAAACCACTTAGGAATTGCACCCTCTTCCCCCACCCTTGTCCTTTTACATTCCTTCTGTCTGAACTTGTCTTCCTAATCACTTGTTAACTCTGAGAGTGAGGATTGCTAGCTGGGTCCACCTAGTAACTTTGGCACATTCTCTTCTTTTCTGAGCCTCAGTTTCCCCCTCTGTATACTAAGGGATTATTAAGGCTTCCCACACAGCTCAGTGGTAAAAGAATCTGCCAATGCAGGAGACACAGAAGACTTGGGTTTGATCCCTGGGTCAGGAAGATCCCCTGGAGAAGGGAATGGCAACACCCCTCCAGTGTTCTTGCCTTGAGAATCCCATGGACAGAGGAGCCTTGCAGGCTACAGTCCATAGGGATGACAAAGAGTCAGACACTACTGAGCAACTGAGCACACATACCCACACGACCTTCCAGTGGTTTCTATCGACTCCAACCCACATCATTGTGTGATCCAGAACCAGACAGATGTGACTCTAGGTCTTCTGCTAAGCAAATCAAACCATCACGGGAGTCTGATAAGAGTAGAGAGGGTGCAATGCAAACCCATCATTATTACTGGGGTCCAGCAAGGGCAATGTTCCCAGAATAGGGTGTCAACTAAGAAGTCAGGGACCACGGCTGGGTCCTCTATTTCTCCGGGACCTGGCATGTGGTAGTACCAGCTGAACATTGTCAGGTGAATGAATGAAAGCCAAAGACACCCTGTCTGGCCCCTTAGGTCTCCCAGCTTAGAGCTCACACCTCATATTGGGTCCTAGACTTTCACCAGCTTCTGTGCATTTTCCCTGCTCAAAGTGCCCACAGACTCTAGTTATACACTTATGGACATTATCTCTTAATCTTCATTACAACCTTTTTAGTATTTCTATTTATAGATCAGGAAAGTGAAGGTCAGAACGATAAAGTAACTTGTCCAAGGCTATGGAGCTGGGATGTGACTGAGCTGTGACTTCAGCCGAGCACCATATTTGCATTCTGCAAGAGGGAGCTAGAGATGAAATATGGGAGAGAGTTAGCCAGAGAAAAAGGAAAGACAGAACAGGAAAGTGAAGAGGAGAGAGGAAAGTTCCTGTCAATCCCAGGATGTAATGACTATATTTGTTTTCTATTGCCACATAACATATTACCACAGACTGTTGCTTAAAATAGCGTACACTTATTATCTCATAGTTTCCATAGGTCAGAAGTCCAGGCACAGTTTTGCTGGGTTCTCTTCTTCAGGGTTTTAGCAGGCTGCAATCCCAGAGTTGGCAGGGGCTATGGTCTCTCATCATAGGCTTAACTGGGGATGGATCTGCTTCCAGGTTCCTCAGGCTATTGACAGAATTCATATCGTATTGTTGTAGTACTGAAGTCCTGTTTTCTTCCTGTTGGCCAGGGGCCACTCTGAGCTCCTGGAGGCTGCCCTGTGGACCCTGCCACAGGACCGTATCCATGGGCCCACTAGTGTGTGCTAGTAATACAGTCTTTTAAAATTTTACTTAGTTTTGGCTGCTCTGGTTCTTCCTGCACGCAGGCTTTCTCTAGTTGCCGCGAGCAGGGGCTACTCTCTAGTCGCCATGTGCAGGCTTCTCATGGCGCTGGCTCCTTGTTGCAGAGCTTGGGCTCTAGCGCACTCAGGCTTCAACAGTTGTGGCTCAAGGGTTTAAGGACTGGGCAGTAGTTGTGGTGAATTAGCTTAATTGCCCTGCAGTGTGTGAAATCTTCCTGGGTCAGGAAATGAACCCACGTCCTCTGCATTGGCAGGCAGATTCTTTACCAGTGGACCACCAGGAAGTCCAATACAGGGTCTTATATACATTATAAACTAATCACAGAAGTGACATCTCATTATCTTTGTCATGTAATTGGACCTAATCTTAGAAGTGATCTTTTATGACCTTACCTGTGGTTCTCTTGGTTAGAAGCAATTCACAGGTTCTGCCCACACATTCAAGGGAAGGGGATTATTCAGGATATGAACACTGGGGCCACTCTAAAGTCTATCTGCCACAGTGACCTTGGACCTAGACTGTTCTCCTCAACCCTTCTGATGTGGTTCCTCTGTATCCACCAGTTTCCCTTCCCCAGGTTGCGACATTTTCTTTTCTGGAGAGGAGGACCTTTGGGACATCTGAGTTCCTCAGTGGGACCTCCAGGCCTGCGGGGCTCAAAGAGTTCTATGAAGGTTTCCAGGGAGGCTGACGAAGCCAGATAGACTGCATGTTACATTTCTCTGTCCTAGACCACAGTTCTCTAACTGTGGCTGTAAAGCCTTGTCCTTGAGAGCACCAGAACTTTCACTGGCCCTTCTGGGTGTCTCAGATCAACTCACACTGAGAACACCATCTTAATAAATTCTGCTTGTTCCACCAAGCTAGGTACACTGAGAGAAAAGAATAAGAGGCCTTTGAAGACCAAGGGATTGGTGAACACATTCCTCTAATCCATCCGGACATTTTACAGGAGGGGAAACAAGCGAGAAGGCATAAGCGTATTTGAGCCTCTGCCCAGAGTCGGTCTCTGTCCCCCACACTCGGCCCTGATTTGGCACATGAGGCCAGAGTGATGTACAAAGGCCAGATTGTAGGGAATCTTTTGGGTGGTAATAAGGATTTAGACTGAATTCTGATGAAAAGAGAAGCAAGAAGAATATGGTCAGATTTGGGTTAGAAAGATGACTTTGACCCAAATGAGGGAATGAATGTGGAAGGGGAAGGGGAGGCAAAACTGAGGACAGTGGGCCAGCTGGGGCATTCACGCAGTAGAAGGAAGAGCCCATCAGCTTAGTGGCTGCAGGAGGGCAGGGTGTGAGCTGCAAGGTCTGAGATCCAAGAGGTTGAATCGTCTGCCTCGGACACTGAGTAAACTTCAAGTGTCAGAAAAATGGAGGCAACAGGATGCCGGGAGCTGGTGAGGCATTCCACTCGTGACAAAGGTCATGAGGAAGGAGGCTCGGCATACGCAAAGGCGGGATCGAGCCTCAGGAGTCCCCCTGGATATTCTCGAGCATCTACCCCCAAAAAACCAGAGTCTGCCTACTTTATTGCTTTGTGCTCTCACCTCTGACTTTACTGGGGGCTGTCCCCCACCACCATCTCACTCTCTCTGTCCAAGAGCTAACTTACAGCTCCAATTAATAAAGTTCCTGGGCAACTAGGAGTGTTTAAATCCAAACCCCTCAGATGGCTCTCTAACTCGCCTGACAAGTTTACCCGGATTCCTACAGCTATGCATACGATTGTTTACAGTCTCCCAGCCTCGAGAGGCACAGGAAGCTTAAGATATTCAAATAGCTTAGAGCCTCTCAGAGAGTTAGAAACTGTCAGAATAAAACTAGTAAAAGATTTCATTGATGAGCCAATGTTTGTTGCCAAGTTTTCACATCTCCTGAATTGTATCCTTGAATGTGTATTAATTAATATAGTTGCTATGTAGAAAAAATAAGTAGTGGCCTTGGTGTTAGTAACTTTAGACCCTTAAGGTAATAAATTCTTTCCTTTGTTGTAAACCCATTACACATCCGCCCTATAGGAATGCAATTTTATCTTCGGAAGATGGCACCAAACCTTAAAATAATTACTCTTAGAGAAAATAAGTCTTATGGTTGATAAGTCTTTGTCAAGAGCCATAAAATGTTAATAGGCCTTCTGGCCAGAAGATGATGTAAATCACCTAAACCATTTGTATACGATAAATTTGCAGGAAAGAAACCCCGGTTTTTGATAAGGATCAAAAACTGCTGACTTTGCATCCCCTATTATCCTCTATGTGTAACTTAGGGTATATAAGCCCCTGTTGAAAATAAAGCTACGGGCCTTGCTCACCAATGCTTGGTCTCCCCATGTCATTTTTCTCCTTGTCCTCCAGCTGAGTCTCCATCTGGAGCGCGGATATCCTCTGCGACCATTTATTTGCCTGGGCTTCTAAGACCCACTTGAGAAGGTGTCTAAGGTGGGGCACCTTCCGCTATTCGAGAGGGCGCCTGCGGCCTCCGTGGTCAGAGCTAACCTCGTGTCACAGGTTATATTGATTTTCCGCGTAAACCAAGCTACTCAGCTTCTTTTCTCCACTGAATTTTCCTACTGAGCTATCCTCATTCTATTACTCTTTACATCTCTAATTAACATTTGAATAAGCCATCTCCCCTTCGAATACCCTGGATCAGCCGGGGCTGGACCCCGGCAACAGGAGAGACCTCCGAGTTGATATGTCATTCACTCACCAAAGGAGCAGAAGAATGATCATTTTTTGACATGTTGGTCTAGATGTCAAGTGAGCAGCAGGATTTTCAGGCTTGGAGCTCAGAGGAGAGCAGGCTGGGTGTGCGGGGAAGTCCTGCGTGTACAGGAGCCAAGCACACGGGAAGCGGGAAGGAGAAGGGGCAGACAAGCAAGCGCAGCCCTCCTGACTCCTGTCACGCCTCACGGGGCTCTCCCTTTCCTCTGAACTCCTCCAGTTCTGGAAGACACTAAAAGGTGCCCCCCTCCCCCTGCCAAGAAATATGCTACATTGGCATAGGGATAATCTTGAGCTAAAGCCGCTTGAAATAAACAGCAGATGCAAGAAGGGCATTTCTTACTGAAAACAGAAGATAAGAACTCCTGTTTGAAAAATGCCCTTCCTGAAACTGGGGATTAAAAAAAATATTCAACAGGGAGTTGAAGCCAAGAGAATCCTGTACAGACAAGTGTGTTGAAACAGACAAGTGTGGGCAACTGTGTAGAAACAGGCCTTATCTTCCTGTAGCCTCCCACACAGTTAACTTTGCCACAGTTGCTGCTCTTCCTACTGTAAAAGCGTGTTGTGTTGTGTTGTCAACACAGTTGTGTCCGTCTCTTTTGACCCCGTGGACTGCAGCACACCAGGCCTCCCTGTCCCTCACTGTCTCCCAGAGTTTGCCCAAGTTCATATTCATTACATGGATGATGCCATCTGGCCATCTCATCCTTGATGCCCTCTTCTCCTTCTGCCCTCCATCTTTCCCAGCATCAGGGACTTTTCCAAAGAGTCGGCTGTTCACATCAGGTGACCGTAATACAGAGCTTCAGCTTCAGCATCAGTCCTTCCAATGAGTATTCAGGGTTGATTTCCCTTAAGATTGACTGGTTTGATCTCCTTGCTGTCCAAGGGACTGTCAGGAGTCTTCTCCAGCACCACAGTTCGAAGGTGTTTGGCACAGTCTTTGGCACTCTGCCTTCTTTGTGGTCCACTGTAAAGACACTAAAAGGTGTGTCTTTTACACTCTCACAAGCATCCATGACCACTGGGAATACCACAGTCTGGACTATACAGACCTTCGTCAGCAGAGTAATGTCTCTTCAACACGCTGCCTAGGTTTGTCATAGCATGTGGACCTACCATTTCTAGGGGTCTTCATTTCCTTTTGAGGAGTCCTGTGTTACATAAAACTTGAACAAATTCGTATGCTTTTCTCCTGTTAATCTGTTTTATGTTGGTTTAATTCTCAGGTGCAGCCAAAAAACATTAAAGGCCCAGCAATATAAACCCTATAGTACCCGCTCTGCTGCACTCAGGGCCCTCATCTGTGCCACTCCCTCTCTGAAATAGGCTTTTCCCCACCAACACACACACACACTTTTGTCTGGCTAACTCCTATTTATTCCTCAGCTCTCAGCTGAAAGGTCACTTCTTCCCCCAGGAGGTCACTGCTGATCTTCTACACTAGGGCTCCCCTCTGCCCACTCTAAACCCCTATCCTCCTGTCTTTTTTTCCCCCATGTACTCGTCACAAATAGTAATTACTTGTTGAGTGTCGATCTCCTCTGTTAGACTTTCAGGATCTAAGAGGACAGGGACTGAGTCTGCTCTAGTCTCTGACATCAGTGTTTAGTACAGAGGCCAGAGTGTGTTAAATACATAACTGTACAAACGACTGAATAAAGAGATCTTGGATTGACCTTTCCGGAACTTCAACTACTTTGCAAACTATTATATACAGAATGGATAAACAAGGTCCTACTGTATAACATAGGGAACTATATTCAATATCTTGTGACAAATCATAATGGAAAAGAATAGGAAAAGGAATATATATGTATATAGCTGAATCACTTTGCTGTACAATAGAAATTAACACATTCGATAAAATATTTTTCAAATGGAGTAGTCTCTTACATGTAGTATTTTTCGCACTTCCCCTCACTCTGAAAATGACATTTTTTTTACCTATTTCCACCTTGCTCAAATGCTACCATTTATGAACTACCATTTATAATCCTATAGTACTTATGTATTTATTTTACTTATGACCTCATTATCATTTACTTATATTAGGCTATAAGCACTAATACAACAATCCCTTGAAGACAGGGATTGGTACATATCCTTGTAACTCCCACAATTTATTATACATCAAAGTTGTTTGCTAGATATTCAGGTTTTTTTTTTTTTAATAACCAACACTTGGTTTTTATTTTTTGTCTTCTTAGTTTTAGTCATTGTATTTGGTGTACAGCCATATCTAGGCTTTTTTAAAACTCTCATTTATTTGAGACTAATAAAATTAAACATCTTTTCATGTGCTTAGTGGTTATTTGTATATCTTCTTTTGTGTGGTTATCTTTTGTTAAGAAGTGGTTTTTTAATCAAAATACAATTGACATATTAGTTTCAGATGTTCAGTTCAGTCGCTCAGTCATGTCCGACTCTTTGCGACCCCATGCACTGCAGCACGCCAGCTTTCCCTGTCCATCACCAACTCCTGCAGCTTGCTCAAACTCACGTCCATCCAGTCAGTGATACCATCCAACTATCTCATCCTCCCTTTTCTCTTTCTCCTCCCGCCTTCAATCTTTCCCAGCATCAGGGTCTTTTCCAGTGAGTTAGCTCTTCACATCAGGCTCAGCTTCAGCATCAGCCCTTCCAATGAATATTCAGCACTGATTTCCTTTAGGATTGACTGGTTGGATCTTGCAGTCCAAGGGACTCTCAAGAGTCTTCTCCAACACCACAGTTCAAAAGCATCAATTCTTCAGCACTCAGCTTTCTTTATGGTCCAACTCTCACATCCATACATGACTACTGGAAAAACCATAGCTTTGACTAGATGGATCTTTGTCGGCAAAGTAATGTCTCTGCTTTTTAATAATGCTATCTACGCTGGTCAAAGCTTTTCTTCCAAGGAGCAAGCATCTTTTAATTTCATGGCTGCAGTCACCATCTACAATGATTTTGGAGCCCAAGAAAATAACATCTGTCACTGTTTCGTTTCCCCATCTATTTGTCAAGAAGTGATGAGGCCAGATGCCATGATCTTCGTTTTCTGAATGTTGAGTTTTAAGCCACCTTTTTCACTCTTCTCTTTCATTTTCATCAAGAGGCTCTTTAGTTCTTTGCTTTCTGCCATAAGGATGCTGTCATCTATGTATTCGAGGTTATTGTTATTTCTCCTGGCAATCTTGATTCCAGCTTGTGCTTCATCTAGCCCAGCATTTCTCATGATGTACTCTGCATATAAGTTAAATAAGCAGGGAAACAATATACAGCCTTGACATACTCCTTTCCTGATTTAGAACCAGTCTGTTGTTCCTGTCCAGTTTTAACTGTTGTTTCTTGACCTGCATGTACATTTCTCAGGAGGCAGGTAAGGTGGTCTGGAATTCCTACCACTGTTAAGAATTTTCCACAGTTTGTTGTGATCCACACAGTCAAAGGCTTTGGTGTAGTCAATAAAGCAGAAATAGATGTTTTTCTGGAACTCTCTTGCTTTTTTGGTGATCCAATGGATGTTGGCAATTTGATCTCTGCTTCCTCTGCCTTTTCTAAATCCAGCTTGAACATCTGGTAGTTCATAGTTCAGGTACTGTTGAAGCCTGGCTTGGAGAATTTTGAGCATTACTTTACTAGCGTGTGAGATGAGTGCAATTGTGCAGTAGTTTGAACATTCTTTGGCATTGGCTTTCTTTAGGATTGGGATGAAAACTGACCTTTTCCAGTCCTGTGGCCACTGCTGAGTTTTCCAAATTTGCTGGCATATTGAGTGCAGCACTTTCACAGCATCATCTTTCAGGATTTGAAATAGCTCAACTGGAATTCCATCACCTCCACTAGCTTTGTTCATAGTGATGCTTCCTAAGGCCCACTTGACTTCACATTCCAGGATGTCTGGCTCTAGGTGGGTGATCACACCATTGTAGTTATGTAGGGTCTTCTGTGTATTCTTGCAGCCTCTTCTTAATATCTTCTGCTTCTGTCAGGTCCATAGCATTTCTGTCCTTTATTGTGCCCATTTTGCATGAAATCTTCCCCTGGTATCTCTAATTTTCTGGAAGAGATCTCTAGTCTTTCCCATTCTACTGTTTTCCTCCATTTCTTTGCACTGATTGCTGAGGAAGGCTTTCTTATCTCTCCTTGCTATTCTTTGGAATGCTGCATTCAAATGGGTCTATCTTTCCTTTTCTCCTTTGCCTTTAGCTTCTCTTCTTTTTCAGCTATTTGTAAGGCCTCATCAGACAACCATTTTGCCTTTTTGCATTTCTTTTTCTTGGGGATGGTCTTTATCACTGCCTCCCTATACAGTGTCACGAACCTCCATCCATAGTTCTTCAGGCACTCTATCAAATCTAATTCTTTGAATCTAATTGTCACTTCCACTGTATAATGGGTAAGGGATTTGATTTAGGTCATACCTGAATGGTCTAGTGGTTTTCCCTACTTTCTTCAATTTAAGTCTGAATTTTGCAGTAAGTTCATGATCTGAGCCACAGTCAGCTCCTGGTCTTGTTTTTGCTGGCTGTATAGAGCTGCTCCATCTGGCTGCAAAGAATATTAATCAATCTGATTTCAGAATTGACCATCTGCTGATGTCCATTTGTAGAGTCTTCTCTTGTGTTGTTGGAAGAGGGTGTTTGTTATGACCACTGTGTTCTCTTGGCAAAACTCTGTTAGCCTTTGCTTTGTTTCATTTGTTTCACATGTACAACGTAACAGTTCAGTATTTGTATATATTGTGGAGTAATCCCCACAGTAAATGTAGTTAAGATCCATCACCACACACTTACACATTTTTGTGTGAGTGAGGGGAACTTATAAGATGTACAGTTTTAGCAACTTTCAAATATTCTTAACTCTAGTCACCATGATGTACATTATATCCCCAAGACTTATTTATTACAGATATATGTTGAATAAATGTTTTAAGAATTTTTAAATTGGGTAGAAGAAAACCTAGAAAAGAAGTGCAGAGGATCATCTGAGACGTAGGAAGGCCAGGAAAATGTGGAGCCACAGGCAGGTACATGTTGTTATACGTTTGTCAAAACCCATAGCATATGCAACACCGAGAGTGAACCCCAATGTAAACATGAAAGCTGGGTGATAATGACATATGCATAGAAGTTAATCTTGGTAACAAATGTCCCACTCTGGTGGGAGGCTATGCATGTGCATTTGGCAGAGGATTTATGGGAACTTCTGCATTTTCTCAGTCATGTCCGACTCTTTTCAATCCCATGAACTGTAGCCTGCCAGGCTCCTCTGTCCATGGAATTCTCCAGGCAATAATACTGGAGTGGGTTGCCACTTCCTTCTTCAGAAAATCTTCCAAACCCAGGGATTGAACCCGGGTCTTCTGCATTGCAGGCATATTCTTTACCCTCTGAACCATCAGGGAAGCACTTTCTACTCCATTTTGCTGTAAACCTAAAATTGTTCTGAAAAAAAAAAACTGTCTACTAAAAAAAAAAAAAAAAAGGCCAAGCAGAAAATGTTCAAGGAGGAACAGGTGTTTGGTCAGGAGAGTTAATTGTTGCTGAGCCTGGGACAAGGATGGAAATATGTCCCTCGGTTAGTGATGTGATTACACTGGTTACACTGGTCTCACTTAGGTGAGAACAGTTTCTGCCAAGTGATGGGGTGGGAGCTAGACTGGAGAAGACTTAAGAGAATGGAAGGCAAGAAAATTTTTAACTGAATACAGAAAAGCCTTTCAAGAAGTTTCACTGGTGCTCATGAAAGAATATCACATGAGTAGGGCAAAGGATATTCTCTTGCCAAAGAGGACAGAATGTGAATGTGCTCAAGCCTCTGGATTAGCTGCTAAATTCCTATGACAGAGGCGTCTGCTCGCTTGTCCCATGAGTGTGCAATCAGTAAATTCCATGCTGCAGGAAATCTTACAGGTCAAATGCCCCATGTTCTTTTTTTCTCTTTGGCTGTGCCAGTCTTAGCTGCAGTATTTGGGATCTTAGTTGCAGCACGTGGGATCTAGTTCCCTGACCAGGGATTGAACACAGGCTTCCTGCATTAAGGGAGTCTTAGCCACTGGACCACCAGGGAAGTCCCACCTCAAGTTCTTTAATAAATATCTTTGAGCAAAAGACAGGGCTAGAAGCAGAACCTAAGGATTTTAACAAGCTTTTAAGAGTTTTCTTTTGTTAATTAATTAGCAAGTCTAAACTATATGGTCTGGAGATGACCATCTGTGTGATAAAATTGTAAAGAAATGCAAGGAAGTGATCACCATAAAAAGTCAGGAGAAAAAAAGTCAGGAGAGTTGTTACTTTTGGGGGGAGGTGGGAGCAGTGACTGAGTCAGGGCACACAAGATTTCTGCATGGTAGTGTTATCATAACTCATTCAGCTCGAGAGGAAGAAGTCTGGCTGTAGAGAAAAGAATCACATGGAGAGAGATATGTGAAATTGAAGAAAGGGTGTGTAGGTGTGTGTGTGTGTGTCTCGCAATGGCAGAAGCAGGCAGGAACCACTGGGGCAGTCATTCTCGTCCCTCTCCCCATGGTGCTCTGAGGTTCTCAAGCCCTTCCACTTCTGTGAGGCAGAAAGGGCAAGGGTTATTCTCCCGATTTTATGGGTGGAAAAACTGAGGCCTGAGTGTGTGTGACTTGCCCGAGGTCACACTGCTCATCAAGGGTAGAGGCTGCCCAGATCCCAGGCCCCAGCCCAGGAGTGAGCAGGGCAGCTGGCTCACCCAACGCTGCCCTGTCCCCTGCAGGAATTGCTGAGATTCTGATGAACAGACCCAGTGCCCGCAATGCCCTGGGGAACATCTTCGTCAGTCAGGTGAGTAAGGGCGGGCACCAGGGTGGGAGGGGCTGAGCTGGGAGGTATCTGATCTGGTCTCCTCTGCAGCTGCTGGAAGCTCTGGCCCAGCTTCGGGAGGACCGTCAAGTGCGTGTCCTGATCTTCAGGAGTGGAGTGAAGGGTGTGTTCTGCGCAGGTGGGTTTCCTTCCTTGCCCCCAACCCGGGGCTCAGCAGGGCTCCCACCAGCCTGCATTTAGGGAACAGTTAGGTTGTTTTAGCACAGGACTCGGGCTTCCCAGGTTGCCCTAGTGGTAAAGAACCCACTTGGGGGTACAGGAGACACTGGTTTGATCCCTGGGACGGGAAGATTCCCTGTGGAAGGAAATGGCAACCCACTCCGGTATTCTTGCCTGGAGAATCCCCATGGACAGAGGAGCCTGGCGGGCTACAGTCCATGAGGGTGCCAAGAGTTGGACATGACTGAAAAGACTTAGCACACAGCACAGGACTCATTCCCATTTAAAGATATGCACTCAGAGGTGAAACTCCTTGCTTAGAGCAACACAGCTAGTGAGAATTCGGTTAGAACTTGACCTTTCTGACCCCCAAATCCTTGTTCTTTCTGTTCTGACACTGCATTGAGGAAATGAGAAAACGGAGTCCAACGACACTCACCAGGTCTGTGGCCAAGACAGGACTGACTTACTGCCCCTTTGCCCACTACAAGATTTCAGTCCCTGTCAACGAAACTCTTCCATGTCTCTGCACCATTTGGTCCCCACAACAGGGCAAGCACCACGCACTTCCTTTCTGAGACGAGAAATGCTGCATCCCAGGCCCACTACAAGAAGCAAGCGAACGAGAGTTGAGCTAAGAACTGACTCTGCGGTGGCTCTGGAGGGGACACCAGGGAGACGGGAAGAGGCTGCGGAGGGCGAGGGTGGGAAGCGAGTGATTCTTAGGCAGTTTCAAGGGCATGTGGCTCAGTCCCCAGGCCTCAACTGTCAGGATCCCCATGAACAGCCTGGGGCGGGAGGTGGCAAGGGAAGTATGCGGACCAGTCTGCCTGACCCCACTGCCCTGATCGAGGCCCTCCTCCTACTCCGGCCTCTTCCTTTGGCTCCCCCCATGATCTGACGTCTTCCATCACGGTCACTTCATGACTGTTAGCCCCACTCCTCACCCCTCCAGCGAAGGACAGGAAAGCAGGGGGCGTGCAGGAGGTCTGAATCTGCCCCTGATTTGCTCTGGAATCCTGGGCTAGTCCCTGTCTCTCTCTGCGCCTCAGTTTCCCCATCTGTCACTGAGGGGCTAGGACTAATCAGACTCCCAAAGGCTCTCCCAACTGACTTTCCCATAATCTAGGACTTGCAGAGAGTACGTTCACCCCCTATTCATGACTCAGGCTCTGGCTGTCTGGGCTTCAGTGAACCTCCACTGTCACTACTCTCACCAAGGACCCTGCCCCCCCCCATGCCACTGTCCCTGCACTCACTCCTCAACCAAGCCCTTCTTTTAAAAAATAATTATACCTGCTGTATGCCAATTATTTCTCAATAAAACAGGAAAAAATAATAAAATTTTATTACTATTTAATGTATTTTTTGAGTTGTCACAAATATATACATTACACAAAATTTATATTTTAATCACTTGTAAGTGTAAAATTCACTGGTATTAAGTGCATTCACAAGGTTATTCAACAATCACCACTATCCATTTCCAGAAAACTTTCATCATCTCAATAAACTATATACTGAAGCAATTCCTCCCCATTTCCCTAACACCCAGTAACCTCCATTCTACTCTCTATCTTTACCAATTTGCTTACTCTAAGTATTTAAGTAGAATCATCCATTTGTCCTTTCATGGCTAGCTTATTTCACTTAGGATCATGTACTTCATGTTCATCCACATTGTAGCATATTGCAGAATTCCTATCTTTTTTAAAAGAGAATAATATTCTTTTTCACATATATATTCCACATTTTTTTAATCCATCTGTTGATGGACTTGGGTGGTTCCCACATTTTGGCTGTTGTGATTAATACTGCTACGAACATTGGTGTGCACCTATCTGTTTTGAGTCCTTGTTTTCAATTCTTTGGGGTATATACTTAGGAGTAAAGTGGCTGGACCACATAGTAATCCTACTTTGAACTTTTGGAGGAAGCACCAAAATATTTTTCACGGCAGCTGTATCATTTGAGATTCCTACCAGCGGTACATCAGAGTTCTCCACACCAATGTCAACACTTTTTTGTTACTTATAATCACCGTCTGAATGGGTACAAAGCACTATCCTATTGTGGTTTTTACTTGCATTTCCCCAATGATGCTGAACACACTCTCCAGTGCTTACTGCCTTATCTTCTTTTTTAAATATTTGGCTGCACTGGGTCTTTGTTGAGGGACGCAGGATCTTCAGTCTTCTGTGACATGCCACCTTTCAGTTCCGGCATGAGAGCTCTAGTTCCCCAACTAGGGATGGAACTTGGGCCACCTGCATTAGAAGCCCAATCTTAGCCACTGGACTAGCCAGGAAATCTCACTGGCATATTTTCCTTGGAGAAATGTCTACTCAAGTCCTTTGTTTGTTTTTGGCCACTCTGCACAACTTGCATGATCTTAGTTCCCCAAACAGGGATCAAACCGTGCCCCCTGCAGGGGAAGCATGGAGTCTTAAACCACTGGACCACCAGGGAAGTCCTTTTTATTTGTTTTTAGTTGTAGGAAATCTTTATATATCATAGATATCAGTTCCTTACCAGATGTATGATTTGCAAGTTATTTCCTTCCATTCATGGGTTGTCTTTGCCCTCTTCATAATCTCTTCTGACGCATTAGTTTTTAATTGTGATGAAATCCAATTTATCTTGTTGTTGTTGTTGTGTCTTTTTTTGCCCACCCTCCTCCCTCCCTGGCTTCCCTGACGAGTTTTCCTGGCGTTTCTCTTTCCTCTCTGGCCGCTTCTCTTCAGGTTTCCATTGCTGGATCCTTTGACAGCCTGGGATTCAGTGCCAGGTCATTTCCCAAGGGCTGTCACCCTTGCATCTGCAGGTGCAGACCTGAAGGAGCGGGAGCAGATGAGTGAGGCAGAAGTGGGGCTCTTTGTCCAGCGGCTTCGAGGCCTGATGACTGAGATTGGTGAGGGTTCTGGAGTGGGGAGGAGGGGCGCATTCAGGAGTCCTGCTGATCCCAGCCTCACCCAATCTACCATACCCTAAAGACAGAATGGTTTCTGTTGTGAGCTCTGTGGAGAGATGATCCTCCCAGGGAGAGGGGGCAGGGACAAGGAATTCTACAAGGAGGAGGGTGCCACGAGGGTCCAAAGGGCACTGGCTCCCCAGCATTAGTGCCCTGCTAGTTCTGACCCCCAGCCCCTGTGCCCTGAGGGTACAAGCCTGGCCATTCCAGAGTCAACTTTCAGCAAGCATGCTTGCAGGCTTTGATAAATGCTTGTTCTTTTTCTGGAATATCCCTCCTAGGCCATCTGAACTGTTTATGCATTCTTTAAGACAACCAGTGCCACCTCCTCCAGGAAGCCATCCCTGGCCCATCATCCAAGCTTCCTTTCTCAGATCACTGATCACCCTGGGTCATCATCACCTGTTTGCCTGTTGGCCTTCCCCATGTCAGATTCAATTCTGTTCTCAGCACACAGAATGAGAAGGGAGAGTAAAAAGGCGGGTCCTGGGGAGGCCCACAGGAGGGTGGGCCTGACCAGGCATCACCCTGCCCATCCATCTCCCCACTCCTATTCCCCAGCAGATCCCACAACTTGCCCCAGTGGGAAAACCGACTGCTAAGGTAACCTGGCTGAGGTACCAGGTAAGGTCCCCAAACTTGGGACCAATGAAGCAAGCCTTCTATCACAACCAGCTAGACCATCTCCTACCCTGAGACACTGTCCTGGTCCTACCAGGGCCTCACAGGCTGAGCCCTCCTTTGTCTCCACAGCAGCGTTCCCTGCACCCACCATTGCAGCTATGGATGGGTTTGCCTTGGGTGGAGGCCTGGAACTTGCCCTGGCCTGTGACCTCCGAGTGGCAGGTACTGGGTACAGGGAGAGGTGTGGAAGGGTGGGAGGGAAGAGCGAATGAAACAAGCTAATTCTGGGGATTCTGCAGTCAGCCACTGCTCTCAGCTTTCCAACAAACCCCAGAACTAAAGGCAAAGTGGGAGCCAAGGAATTCAGGAAGCAGTGGTTCCCCACCCACCGCCCAGCCCCTGACTGCTACAGGACTCGTCCCTTCTCAGAGTCAGCTGCCCTCAGCTCAGGACTGTTTGTACCAACCCCAGGGCAACCGCTGACACAGCTAGAAAGAACACAGAGAGTGAAGGTTGGGGACAAAGGTATCTATTCAGTCTTCCAGTTCTGTCCAAGCCAGCTGTATCGATCATATTGTGAACAAAGGTGAGCCATGAGGGCAGTCTATGCCCAGTTAATCACAAGCATGACTGGGCAGGAACAGTGCCCTACAGTAGCTCTATCAGAGTCCACAGAGGTTTGCATTAGTAGCTCAGAGAAATTGAACTTTGAAGTGTGGAGGGCAGGGAGGATGAAGATAATTGCTTTTTAACCTTGCGGACTTGGTGGTTAGGTGTGCCCTTTTTAGAGCCGATCAGAGAAGATATGACACTTACCTGTAGCTCAAACAGTAAAGAATCTGCTTGCAATGCAGGAGACCTGAGTTTGATCCCTGGGTCAGGAAGATCCTCTGGAGAAGGAAATGGCAATCCACTCCAGTATTCTTGCTTGGAGAAGCCTGGAGGGCTAAAGTTCATAGGGTGGTAAAGAGTCAAACACAACTGAGCGCCTAACACTTACTTACTTACTTTAGAGAAGATCTGAGTGTCATCATGGTGCTACTACTTCTCCTGCCACCAATAACTTTTTTTTAACATGTAGCCCCAGGCATAGAGGGACTTTATATCCACATGATACATAGCAAAGAGAAGCCATCAAAATACCAGGTCAGGTCATAGCACCAACTCTGGTTCTACCTGCCTGTTTAGGGGAGCTAACTTGCAGGGTTTGATGGATAGGAGGGTGAATGTAGACCCCTCCCTCCCATACCGCATGGTTTGGAGGGACCGTGTTCAGGGAATTCAGGAGAAGCCTGTGGGGTGGGACACTCAATCAAGGAAGGCTTCTCACAGGAAGTGCAACTCAGAAAAAAGGATGTGGATCAGAATACAGGAAAATTTCAGGCTGACAAAAAGCTCGGAGGGAAAACTGGTAGAAGCAGGAGTCACTGACACTCTAGGCCAGACCAGAGTTAACATGAGACTAGGAATCCATTAACTTACAAATAGGTACTGGGTATCATCCAGGAACCCTTCTTGTTCTAAGCACCATGACCTCACTTAATCCTTAGCAACTCTATAAAGCAGGTAAAAGAGACGTTATCATTTTTTTTCCCTCATCCACATAGCTCAGAAAGGCTAAGAGAGTTGCTCAGTGAGTTGTGGAGGTAGGATGAGTGCTGGGCCTTCTGACTTCCAGGTTAGGGCTCTTCCAAAGGTAGTAACTGGAGGAGCCTGGCTGTAGCCGCACCATGAGGGAAGTAATTGGCTGGAAGGGTGAGCAGAGCCCACAGAGTGTCTCTTATCCTCTGGGATTGGAGCTGGAAGGCAGGGTGGGGGCTTCACTCTGTTTTGTCTAAGCAGCTTCCTCGGCTGTCATGGGACTGATCGAGACCACCAGAGGGCTCCTCCCAGGAGCAGGTAATCTCAACACACACCATCCATCCTCTACCTGTTTATTCTATCCAGCATAATTCCCTACTTTCCTCTTTTGCCCTATGTTCTGGGCTCTTCCCCGCCAGCCTAATCCAATCTTGTCCTCTGAGAGGTTTTGGCTGACTCCCAGCCAGGGCCTCCTCTGGGCCCCCACATTCCATGAGGATTCACCATCCCTACTCCATCCTGGCAGGAGGGACTCAGAGGCTGCCTCGATGCCTGGGGGTGGCCCTGGCGAAGGAGCTCATCTTCACAGGCCGACGACTGAGTGGGGCGCAGGCCCAGGCTCTGGGGCTGGTGAACCACGCTGTGGCCCAGAACGAGGATGGCAATGCTGCCTACCACCGGGCACGAGCACTGGCCCAGGAGATCCTACCCCAGGTACGACTGCCGCTCAGCACAGGCGGGCCTGTGCCATTGGGGATCACAGGTGCGGAAGCCAGGGGGCAAGGGTGTCTCATGCAACCACAAGATCCATTTTCCCAGATTTACAAAATTAACCATCTTTGGCGATTTTGCTTCCATTCAGCCATCTAGTAAATAATACTAAATCAGATTTTAAGTTAAGATGAAAATTGAGTTCCGAGGTGCTGGGATCAATTAAGCTTGAAAATCCTCAGAACAGCCTGTAAAACAGAACTTCTGAGATGATGCAAATGATCTCTATCTGTGCCACCCACTAAGGCAGTCACTAGCCATGTTTTGTTGCTATGTCCGACTCTGTGCGACTCCACCGACTGTAGCCCAGCAGACTCCTCTTGTCCATGGTATTTTACAGGCAAATATACTAGAGTGGGCTACCATTTCCTTCTTCAGGGGATCTTCCCAACCCAGGGACTGAACCCGAGGTTCCTGCTTGCCAAGCAGTTTTTTACCCTTGAGCTACCTGGGAAGCCCCACTAGCCACATTACTTAAATTAAAATTTTACTTTCTCAATTACACTTCCCATATTTTAATGCTAACAGACACATCTGGCTGTTGGCTATTGTACTGGACAGTAAAGCATGAATGTGTCCCAAAATTGAAAATGCAAGATTCTTTAAAGCAGATAAAGAACTACCAGCCCATCTTTCGACCATACTACATGGTGGAAAAGCACTTGAAATACATGATGTAGGACATGTGTTAAGACCCATACTTTTTAATCCTCAAATAGCCTATTAGCATAGTCTCCCCAAAGGTGTAGATACCCAGGGAGTGGGTTAGGCCCTGCCTACATGTAATCTCCAAGTACCCGAGAGGCTCCACTGGCTTCTCACTTCTCTAAGAGAGCCAGAGGGACATCCCAAGTTTCCACAAAGACAGGCAAGCAGCTGAAATGGAGCCAGGTTCTGTTAAGTTGTAATACTCACTGAGCCCATATGGTGCCTCATCCATCAGACACAAGCAATCCTGGGTACTTTAATAGTGTCCCAATGTTAGAACAATCCAGGTGAGGTGATTATGCCTGTCGCGTCTGTGCTATAACAGACCCAACAAGGTTAAGTGACTGCTCATCAAAGTCAAAGAAAGTGACTGCACCACCACAAAGACAGACACTGTTTTGGCATCCATTCTGCATAATACAGAAATACAGATGATAACTAGCATTTTAAAGAGTGCAGACCATGTACACAATTTTTAAAGAACAAACTAAATCTTTAATGGATTTCAAATACAAAAAATTAAAGACATGTTACAAAAGTAATACAATATTGTTAACCATAATCTATAATTTTAATATTATTAACACAATATTTGTATTAATCATGAAAAGTAAAAAAGAGTTATCTTACTTAGGGGGAAAAAAAAATCTCCCTCAAATAATCCTATCCTGCCTCTTTTTATAACTTTGAGATCTTTACTTACTTACTTGCTTAGTTACTTGAGGGCAAGGACTATAAAAAACATGGTAAGTTTGGTTTAAAAGCATTTGTTTTGTCTTCATTTCTTGTTTATAGTTTCATCACACATAAATGGAGAGTCTGAAGCTGTTCATTTTAATGCTGTCATGTTTCTCTTATACTTGGTCAGAAAGTCTGAACTGATAACAAAAACTCTGAGTGACTCGGGGTAGTAACTGATTACACTTACACAGACTGAGGGGTCTATTTGTAGACTCTAGGGTTTGTCTTTTTGCATAAAATAAATAACTGGGTCTTTGAGCTTGGTCTCATGACTTTTCAATATATTGAAATAATGGTATTTTACTAATTACTAGTATTCCAGTATTTAAAAGTAGCTTTCCATACCAAAACAACAGCCTACCAAAAACTAGTATTAGAATCACTAATGCAAATCCTGGGGCATTCTGATGCAACCTGTTTAACTTCCAGGTGAGTTACTGAGTGCCAAATATGAAAAGATTCCTGAGTGCAAGAGATGCTGTTGTAGACAGCTGCCCTCTAGTGGACAAATTACCAAAACCAGCAGTGAAATTGCTCCAGAGATTACAGCCTCAAAGAGCCTATCAATAAACACAAGGTCCAGAAATTAACACTCAGATTTCCCCTTTAAACAGTACATATACTTTACCCTTTGAATATGGATTTGAATACATTTTCCATTTTAACATCAAAGTAATGGAACATCCTGTGGCAACTGTGACTCACTGTTCTCATTTCCAAATAACACATAATGATCCATCGTATTTCTAACTGAGCTTCACAGAGTGTTCCACTGAACAACACAAATTGGAACTGTGAAGGTTCATTTATACATGGATTTTTTTTCCCCACTAAATACATACTACAGCACTACACGATCCAAGGTTGGTTGAATTTGTGGATGTAGAACTCTTTAAGTTCCGTGCAGATTTTTTACTGCATGGACAGTTGGTTCGCCCAAGCCCTGGGTTGTTCAAGGGTCAACTACATATATGTACTCACACACACTCAGAAACATAAATATGTGTGTTTTCAACACAGGGACAACATGCTATATAGTTTTTAATTTTCTTCAATGAGAAATCAGGAGTTATATTCATGATAAACAAATCAAAAAGGAGAGAAGAATAAGAAGGACACAGAGTAAAAATCAAAAGTAGGGTGATCCTGTTATCCTGGGGCTGTTCCAGGTTCAAAGTGAAAAGTCCCACATCCTAAAACCCTTCAGTCACTGGCAAAAAGACAAGTGTTTTGGGTCACCTAAACAGTCCTCAGTTCCCCAGTCACTCTCCCCAGCGATGACCACTGTTAACAGTTCGCATACTCTTCCAGAAATATTCATTGTACATGTAAAATATACACATATACTCACATATCTAATTCTAAATTCCTTTAGGACAATTTAGGGGACAAGGAACACACCTTTAAAGGCTAGTCCAGTTCTAACTGACGTTTAAAAACTATGCACAGAAAAGAATTCAATCAGTATGGAAAAGTATAAAACAAAAAGTGAAGTTCTTCATTCTCATGACCTTTCTCCCCAAAGACACATCACACCAACACCTTCTACACAAACTGAATAATATACACAGCACGATGCAGCTTCCTTTTCTCACCTTATATGTTGGAGAGTTGCTCATTTCAGCACATACTTATCAACCTCATTCATTTAAACTGCACACTTTTTCATTAATGGTATGGATGTGCCATCATTTAACCAGTACTCTAGTGAGGAACATTCACATTACTGACATCTTTATGCTCCTTAAAAATAGCTGGAGTGATTAACTTTGTACATCTTAGTGTACTCTTGGAAATGAATCTATAGGGTAGATGCCTACATGGAGTTACAACATGAAAGAGCATGGGCATCTATCTAATCTGCCAGTTCTTGGCAAATTGTCCTCCTGAAGCATTGTTCCAGTTTACTCTCCATTCAACTCTGTGTGCAAATACTTCTCAACGATAATGGGCATTATCAACCTTTACAGTTCCCAAGTGTGAAGTGAAAAGGAGCACCTAACTGTTCTGATCTACGTTTTCTTTAAAAGTAAAGCTGAGCACACCTTATGTCTTTTTTTCCTTTTTGTGAACTAGCTTTCCATACTGTGTGAATGCTAAAAAGTATGTGTGTGTATATATATATATATATATATATATATAAGCTTTTTGTAAAGGAAACGCTTCTGTCACAATATCACAAATATATTCTCCCAGATCTTGATTTTTGCTTGAATCTGTGGTATTTTTCCCTGTCTGAAGTTCATCTTTATGTAGCTAGTTTTTTCATTTATGGTTTCCATGCTAACAGACTTTTTAAATTGTTCTTTCCTGATAAAGTCTTACAAAACCTTCAAATAATACAATATGAACAAAATAGGAGGCAAACGCACTCCTTGCCTGGAAGTGTGGTGGGGGATGGAGAGCCAGACCTGCAGTGGCACAAAATAATTAGAAGCAAGACCAATGAGGCAAAGATGGTCACTTCAGTGCTCTTGCTTCCAAGTGGCCCTACAAAATGGCCCTCAGGATTTCAACCCCAGCCTGTCAGATTCCAAAGTCCAAGTTCCTACTACTGACATTTTTCACCCTACTGGGGTAAAACGTGCTTTCAGTGGAGGCTTGCATTTGTTGAGATGAGACGGGTAGAGGAAGGGACAGGAGTGGGAAAGGTGACTGGGAATCGGATCCAAGCTTCGCCACTGACTGGATAAACGTGGCCAACTGCTTCCCCACCCTGAGCCTCAATTAAACCCCTCCTGAAGGGCTGGGGAGCAGCCTGTGACCGTTAGACAAGTCTGTGAGTGGGAAAGCATGTGTACAGTGGAGTATGTTGTACATGCTGGAGGCATGTATTAACTGACAAGAATTCCAGATGGTCAGGACTAGGAGGGTTAGGGATCGGTTAGGCTTCCTTCATTATTGAAAAGGAACATCAGCTAATTAGTAGGTATAACACTAACAAAAGTAAACACTGTCACTAGAATAGCTGGATTTCTACCCAGACCTCATCCCCTATCATGGAGCTTGTGTGCCTGTGAGCACCAACTGATCCCCTCAACCAAGCGTTTGCTTTTCCCTAGGCCCCCATTGCTGTGCGGCTGAGCAAAGTAGCCATTGACCGAGGAATAGAGGTGAGAGGGTTCTGGGTCGGAACTTAGCATCTGCTAAGGTCAGTGGGGTGGCTGGGAGGCAGTGCTTTCAGGGCACACAGATGGACAACACAGCTGGAAAGAACTCAGCAATCAGACTCTTCTAATAGACTTGGAGCCTGAACCTCTCTCTTTGTTTTGTAGTTTTACCCATCTACAAAATGAAGTTTGGCCAGGTAAAAATACTCCAAATTATATTTTATCCTCATTTCTCTCCCTTGGTTAGAGAAGGTAGCTGAAGTCCAGAAAGGGTAAATGACTTACCCGGGGTCACAGAGCAAATGAGTTACAAGAACCCAGGTCTGCATGGCTATCAGTCCATGTTCTCAGGATTATGCTGATGGTCAGCAATGCGGCCTCACAGACGGGGCTCAGGCACGCTGACTTGGCTGCAGCTAACTCATCCTACACATCAACTTATTCATTCATTACACACTAAACCTAGACCTGAACTGGGACACCAGAATGAATCAAATATGGTCTCTGCCCCCAAGGTAGGAGAGGGACTGACATAAGTCACTAATAAAAAGTCGAGTACCAAGTAGACAGCCCAGAGAGGGTAGAGCTGCACCTTCCATGGGGCTACTGGGTACAGGGCTGGACAGTGCTGTGTTGGAGAATGTTTTCTAGAACTGGGGTTTAGGCTGGATAAGAATTCCAGAAAAATTGGAAAGTGTGAGAGAAAAAACAGAGGTGCATAAATAAGCAACTCAACTGAACAAGAGGAAGGGACGAGTGAGTCAGCACAGCAGTGAGGTTAGGGGCATGGGCCCTGGTGCTGGACCATCTGGGTTCTAAGACCTGTTTTCCCACACACCGTTGTGTCTTTACACAAATCACTCCACCTTTCTATGCCTCAGATTTCTCAGCTGTGTAGTAGGGAAAATAACTGCTGCTATGAACAGCACTTCTCTTATAATAGTGCCTTTAAGTGAGTAATAACAAGCAGTGGACAGTAGAGACTGGGAAGTTGCCAGGGGCCAAGTCATGCAGGCCTTGGTTCTGAGGGCAATGGAAAGCCAGCAGAGTTCATTAATGGGGGTGACAGGAGACACGGTGAGGCAGCCAGGTGGGGAAGGAGGGGACAATGCCTGCGCAAGCACAGCTCACACACTCCCTCCTCATCTCTAAGGCTGTTTGTAATCCCCCCTGTTGTTCTCACAGCCCCCACTCATCCTAGCACTGCCTCACCTCTGTAATGAATGGTGTTCCCTCTCCAGTAGGGGATTCCTTATCACACCATCTCTCTTCATATGGTCTGGCATACAGTAAGCCTGGATAATTCTTTGCTGGAAGAATCCAGGGAACAGCAGGAAGTGGTGTAGAGAGCAGGGCGAGCTGGCGCCCAGGGCACATGGAGGTGGGCAAGGCTGATCCAGGCACCACTTCTTTCCTGCAGGTGGACATCGCATCAGGGATGGCCATTGAAGGGATATGCTACGCCCAGGTACGTGTCTGCTGCCAGTCCTGCATGCTTGTAAGCAGAGGCCAGGCCAGGGTGGGGTTCTTGGGTACTATTAGTACATGACCAATTGAACAGGTTCCTCCCAACCCACACAGTCAGCCTGCACTGATCCCAGGGGAGCCACAGAGCACTCTCTGGGGCTGTTTCCTCAGCCATCTAATGGCACTGCACCCTGCCCTAATTTGCTGTCCAGAGAATCACAGAGGAACCCGACAGAAGAAGAGCAGCTTCTGAGTTCTCTGTATCAGTGGCTACTGGTACAGGCCAGGCTGTACCAGCCTAGAGCCCAGGCTGGAGGATGCCAAGGCCTTGATTATTGCCCATAGGTTGTGTATGCTCGATGGTGGGACAATAAACTATGGCTGACCCATTTAGCCCCTTACTCCTTAGTGAGTCAAAAACATGAATCTCCAGGCTAACAAGTAACAAAATCCTCCTAAACGGGGGTTTGGGAACTTATAGAACCCAATGTAAACCAACTGCATACCAGGATTCAGAGCCAGAGCTCTTACCACAAAGCCTAGTCTTTGTTTTCTACCGAGTAGCCTCATTTCAGACTGCTGAATGAGACTGTGAGCTCTCAGAGGCACGTACACTGCGCACAAAATCAGGCTGGTGTGAGGAGATCAAGGAGCCACCAAGGCCCACATGTTTGCATGACCCAACACCAGAGTCCAAAGACAGTGAAAGACTGGATTCTGGCCTCGCCAGGGGCTGAACAACCTTCAGCAAGTCTTTACTGGTTTCTGCACCTGTCCCTGCAAACTGATACTCTGTATGTTGTTTCAGAACATCCCAACCCGGGATCGGCTGGAAGGCATGGCTGCTTTCAGGGAGAAGCGCCTCCCCAGATTTGTTGGCGAGTGACCTCCATTTAACCTGAAGCAAGGGAGATGCACAGCTTACAGGGCAGGATCCAGAAGGAAGATGTGCAGCACCTCTGCCCTCATCATTTCACCTCTCTGGGTTCCAGATTCCTCACAAGGACAATGATGGATAGGAAATAACAGGCATGGTGCCTGGTACTAGGGTGCTGACTATGCCACCTACTGCTCCCTTCATTACTCCTCACCCAGGCGAGCTCATCACTGGGGTGAGGTTGGCTTTGGAGCATACCTGTCTCTCCCTAATAGGACAATAAACTAAGGATAAAACAGACCCCTCTGGGCCCTTATAGCACTGGCACCCAAGTCTGATCACTGCGTCTCAGTTATTAGGTGCTCACCAGAGATGCAAGATGCTGTAAGAACCACCCCACAATGGCCCTGTTTCTCCCTCAGTACAATAGAGATAATAAGGAGACCTTGGTTGTGGTTGAATAGACTCAGCTCTCTGCCAGTTACTCACTGTTTGCCTCAGCCTCCTCAACTATAATGAACCTGTCTTGAGGATTAAAAAATAATAAAATACCTGATGTTCCATAAACATGAGTTATGATTAATGTACTGTTTTCTTTTAAGAACCAGATGAAATCACTGCTGTGAAAACCTTTTGTAAACTGTAGGGTGGCAGACAAATCTTTGCTGGTGCATTTAATTAACTTTTAGGAGCCCTGAGAAGGGAACGATTAACTGAGGTGGACAACATGGAAGACTAAGAAATGGACAGGTAATACTGCAGTTGAAGGCTGAAGGATCAAACAGGCAATGGAGGCAAAGAAGAGGAAAACTGAGGGGACTAGCACGAGCAAAAAAGCAAGATGATGGCACTTTGAAATAAAGGGGGGCTGATATACACATGTGCACACTAGCCTCAGCAGCCCTCCTCCTATACCAAGGCAGGGCAAGAGACAGTCATGTGGTCATTCTTTAACTGATCTGAGCTTCCTAAGCCTGTGCCTGGGCAGGCTCAGGAGTTACTGAACCATGGGCATGGGCATGGACACAGACCAGTAACACTGTTGACTTGCTTTTAAAAACAAATGTGCCTCAAAGCTGTACTCATTTCCTGGAAGGAAAAGTAAGACAAGAACCCAAGTCTTAGGAATCAGCACCAACCACACAAGCAAAATTTGTCTATCTAGGAAAGTAACCATCTTGTTGTACTTCCTTCTTCTTATCTGTTGAAGTAAAGTGAAGTCACCCAGTCATATCTGACTCTTTGCAACCCTATAGACCATAGCCTACCAGACTCCTCTGTCCATGGGATTTTCCAGGCAATAGTACTGGAGTGGATTGCCATTTCCTTCTCCAGGGGATCTTCCCAACCCAGGGCTCGAACCCGGGTCTCCCGCATTGTAGACAGATGCCTTTACCATCTGAGCCACCAGGGAAGACTAAAACTATCCCAGAGGACTGTTGAAAATCAGAGAAAATGTACAGAGGTGCCCAATGCTGAACTGGACCTCAACAGGTACTATTTCCCACTCATCTTCCTCACATCAGCCCACGCTTGTATCTGGTAACAGCATGTTCTGACATATGGAACCCAGGTCAGGAAACTAAGACATACTTTTAGAATCATGCACAAGAGTGAATGAGAAAATCTGTGGAGTTTCAGGGCCGTTGAAGGAAGCAGGTCACAAATTCCCCTTATCCAGTGGGACACCAGTGAGCAATAGTTTGAGAAAATAATTTAGAATAAGAATAAACCTCATTTGATTTCAAAAGACGATATGGGGCATTCCGGTTAAGAATCTGGCCAGCTTACAGTATAAAAATCTAATACTAAAATAAGCTACCAATTTAAAAAAATTGTTTCTTCGAAAAATTTAGATGACTGGCATAACATGTTTCATTGACTGTCAATAATGTGAGGAAGGACTTCATTCCATAAAGCACATTTGCAGAGGACACAAACAAAAGCCTTTCATAGCTTACACTGAGGTTGAGATTGGTTCTCAGAAAAGCTCATTATTTTTCTCATCCAAGTTAGGTAAGAGCACCTCTTTAAATCTTTGGCACAGTCCTTCCTCTGTTTTGGTCACAGTCGCACTCAAATTAAAAATCTGAGGGATTGAGATTTATACTCGCTATATAATCTTTCATCTAAACACTTCTCAGTCCTGTGACCAGGCCCCACCAGCACCAATTACCCACAATGTTATTATGCTCATTCAGTCTAAGGTGTAAAGTTGGAGGAAAAAAGGTCAAAGGTAGACTATCCAAAAATCATAAAAATGTATTTCTCTTTCCTCCACCCAACAAGTGGAAGGTAATTTGGTATGTATTAAAAAAAATTTTTCCCTTCCCTCCAATAGAGGTTCTGCCTTCCAAACAATACATTTAAACACACATGTTTCCTAGAACTTTTTCATGCATTTCTTTTCCAAAGGCCTCACATAGCCAGGAAAAACAACTCAGGAGATTCTTTCAACCATGAAATTTAACATAAATACAGAGGTCCCCCATAGGTATTTCTTTTTTTCTTTCCTCTGACAATACTCAGTTAGAAACTGGTCAGGGCTAAAGAAAATTAACTGGCATAGCTGTTTGAACAAAAGCTTACAGGTCTTCCCACAGAGTCTAGGGCTTGATTTTTCAAAACTACTGAAAAGGTATTCCGAGAATGATTCCAACTTGATTTGAGATTATGGCTATCACACAAATCCAAACTTCTTATAACTTACAGAAAATCATCCCCCAAAAGGCCAACAAGGCGGTCAGCTCACAAACTCCGACAACTTGTTTCAATCCAACACTTGATTGCTGATACAGCAGAAGGCCTGATACTGAAGACGTAGCACCTCTGAGGCCCTGAGGTTAAGAAGGGCCTTCAACAGAGAGAGGGCCTCTGGTAATTTATAAAGTACATTTTGAAGTCATCTACAATGGAGGCTGCGATCTGCTGTGCTTGGGGGTCTGCTTCACTGTGCTCCCGGATGTCACACACAAGTTGCAATCCTTCTTCTTCAACTAACATTTTGCAGTATTTGCTGGCTGAAAGAAAATCAAGCAAAGAAACCTGATGTTCAAGTTGGTGTTTTAAATATTCCCAGTTACCACATTCATCATTTTAAAGATGCCAATAATGCTCGGCTTATGCAATTTGATAACGGATGATTATTTTATTAAGTTTATTTCCAGACAACTCTATGCTTCAAATATCTCTAGCTAAAAGGATAAGAACTTCTTCTATTACGAAAATAATAAAAATTTCATGTTCAGGCAGTATGCTGAGCTAGACAACCTAAAAATACCAGAGGCTGGATAAAATATAATTGAAAAATTTTAAATTCATGGTTGAGTGTACAAAGTAAAGGAACTGTCAAGGAGTCAGACACAAAGAGCAAAAAAAAAGCACTTAAAGCTCATGTAACCTCACCTGTAACTTTTCTGGAGTAGAAAGGGACTGTCAGTTTCAGTAATCTAGGAATTTCAATTTTAACTTTAGGAAGTCAGAAGCAAAAATAATGCATAAATTTGGCCCCTCAAAAGGCCAGATGAGACAAGGGATGAGACAATGAAACATGTCTATCTTGGCCTGGGTTCTGGGGAGAAGTCTTTCCTGAGTCCCAAGTTGGGATCTCAACCCAAGTTGGTACAGGGTTAGCCTAAATGTTCTTGGAATCCTTGAGCTGAGAAATTAATATAAGGATTAGACCAATCCCAGGAAAACCTCCAGAACACTTGACAGAAGCAAATACAAAACTGTACTAAAGGGATATGTCCACAACTCAGTCTGAAAAAGATTCTCTTAATCAGTGAAACAGTCAATTAAACACAGAAACCATGATCCAAAACATATTTAAGGACTTCCCTGGTAGACTAGTGGTTAAGACTTTGCCTTCCAATGCAGGGGACATGGATTCAATCCCTGGCTGGGGAGCTAACACGCCTCATGGCCAAAAAAACAAACCATTAAAAAAAAAACACAGAAGCAGTTTTGTAACAAATTCAATAAAGAGTTTAAAATGGTCCATCCACATGAATAAAAATCTTAGAAAAAACACACAACTAAGACAACCAAGAATGCACTAAAAAGAAACAAAGACATGGATACTTTTTTTTTTAATGGTAACAAGATATGTAGGACTGATTGAGAGAAGATATAAGATATTTCTGATAAATGTTATAAGAAAGGAACAGAGAGAATAGCTGGAGGGTAATACTTTAAAAGAAAATTTCTGAAAATGTTCATCGATTTTGTAAGGTATAACCATGATCTGAAATCCAGACACCATAGAACAAAACAATGACTAGCAAAAACAATGAATAAAATCAAGACAATAAACTGGAAAAAAATATTTGCAAGAGTTCCTTCAAATTAAAAAGATAAAAAAAAAAAAACAGTAAACAACCATAAGCAAAGGAAACCAACAGACAATCCAAATATAAGAAAAGACAGTTAACCTTACTTAAAATGTCAAGTTAGAATCACTTTCACCTTAGACAGGCAAAGATAAAAAATTCAACTAAAAGTTTTGCAAGAATAAAAGGAAACTGCAAGCTCTCATATATTGCTGATGGGAATGCAAACTGGTAATCAACTCTCTGGAAGACAGTTTAGCAATACCCAACAAAATTATAAACATTCATAACATTTTGACTCAGCTCTGCAGATTATACTCACAAAGTATACTATGCTTGTACTAATACTATGCTATGTGCAAATGCTAATACTATAAGCCAAGCAATGTTTAAATGCTTTGCAAATGTTAACTCACTTAATTCTCATAACAGTCCTATAAAACAGGTACTTGGATCCCTATTTTACAGATGAGGAAACTGGGGCACAGAAAGGCTAAGTAACTTGCTCAAGCTCCCACAGTTAGTAAATGGAAAAACAGGGAGTAAAGTTCAAATAGTCTGGTTCTGGGGTCTGTTCTCTTAATCATCAGACATATGTATCTTTCCTAAATATATACAGTGTTTGTGTGTTTTTTTTCCCCTGGTGGTCCACTGGTTAGGACTCCAAGATTCCACTGTAGGGGCCCAGGCTCAATATCTCCTGGGGGAATTAAGATCTCACATGCTGTGGGTGTAGCCAAAAATAAAGAGAAGTGTTAGGGCAAGCTCCTAAAAACCATTTTTCTCTATCAGTTCTTTCCTAATTATTCTGCCACTTTAGCTTTAGAATAATCTTCAGATTCCTCATCATTTACTGTATTCATTCACTTGAACTGTATTATATATGTGAATAGAAAAGAACTGAGGAGTATAATATGTCCATAATTATTTCAGTCTATAAATTATTTCCTAGAGTTTTTTGTACATAGGCCCCAATACTTGTTAAAGCTATTTTAAGATAGTTTATGCTTTTGATAGTTAAACATTTCATTAATTCTAAAAGTTATACCTTTAAGATTTTTCAGCATAAAATTAGTCTATAATCCTTTTTATAATACAAATTCTCTAATTCTTTTATACAGAATTAAAGTCTAGGATTCTTTTATAATACAAGCAAAAATTTTAGTAATAATCCTTAGCAAAGAAAAAAAGCCAAGAATTCCCAAGAGGAATTTAAAGCAACAAATGTGGAAAAACATTTAATTTCCTGAGAAACAACTCCTGACATCTGGCCCCCCAGTCTCCCACAAACCACTACAAAGAGGCAAATCTATGTATTACTTATAGGAAAGATAGTCTTATGACAAAATATTCAGTGACGAGAAAGCTATAGGATACCATGCACAGAATGAGCCCATTTTGTCTAAAAACATATGCACGTACAGTATATAATAACTATAGCATATATACAGAAAATTACCTGGAAGGATAGTTATAGTTAATGAACAGTGCTTGCCTGTGGGGAATAGGAGCAGGAGCACACTTTCACTTTCTATATTGTTTACCATCCATCCCCAAATAAATTATAATTCTGTAGCATTTTTTATACTAATACAAAAGCTTTTTAGTTTCTTCTTAAAAAGGGTTAAACTCAGGACATAAGAGAACAATTTTTCAAAATTCCATCTTGAACTTAATCCTTTTACAAAAAAATAGCTAAAAAACAATTATTTTTAAATACATACGGTTTTTACTGCAGACATGATACATGGCCCATAGTGCCCAGAGCTGAACCTCTGGTTGAGAGAAGTTGCCAAGGAGCGGAAAAAATGCCTTGAAGGATCTAAATAAGTACAAAGAAGATATTTCTTCAGAACTCAGGCTAACATCAGGGATATAGTAATATTTTCAACATCCCCGCAGCCACTCCCAGAGTCAATTCTTCATTAAGACAGATGTATTGCTGAGCATATAATTGGAACTAGCATTTAAGATGGAGAAGGAAATGGCAACCCACTCCAGTGTTCTTGCCTGGAGAATCCCATGGACAGAGAAGCCTGGTAGGCTACAGTCCATGGGGTCGCACAGTCAGACACAACTGAATCGACTTAGCAGCAGCAGCAGCATTTAAGAAATTATATTCTGTGTTAGACACTATACATTCAAAAACTGATTCCACCCTCAATATTGCACACTGTCAGCTTCATTTTACAGATGACAAAAACTAAGTCTCAGAGATTTTCTTAAAGTGATTTTACAAGTATCACAAAGAAATCAGATTTGAATATAAGGCTATTTGATTCTAATATTTTATTATACCATGGCCTCTACAGAGTGAGGAGACTAAGGACAAGCTTTAAGAGAAGTACTACACCATGACGAAATTACCTGTAAGTAACCAAAGCTGTCATCTTACAACTTGAACTTGGCCATTTCTGGATGGTTGCATACTACACAAAAAGAGAAATCAAGATTCTAGTATTGTTTCATGTCATTTATAATTATATACATATGAAACAATATAAATTTTCAAAATTGAGGATTACTCAAATTTAGGTATACCTAACCAACCAACCATTAATTAGACAGCCATTATATATGTAGAATATGAAGAAAGTCATGTGGAAAACAATACACCAGAAAGGGACTTCTGTTTAAAGATGGAAGACTGAGCATGAATGGAACAGTACAACTGGTTTAAAAGAAGATAAACACACATGAAACAAAGCAGAAGAAAAATGGCAAATGATTTAATAGGTCTAGCACTGGGGAAGGTTAAAAAAAAAAAAAAAAAACCATTTTGAACAGAACCCCTAACAGACCTAAAAACTGGGCATACAAAGTACTTCAGGAAGTGAGATTACAGGTAGGCTTAAAATAGGAGGACTGGTTGAAAGTACCAAGGAATCAAGACTACCAGATCTCCTCTACCACCCCTTACAAAAATGTTTGGACTGGGCAACCCCATGAACAATTGAGGTTGGAAGTACCATCCTAAAAACAGGGGGCTAAAGTGAAAAATACTAAATACTAAATGCTGAGGTGCCCCTGCCCTCAACTCTATCCTTCTATGGGTGTTTAGACTGTTGGAAGCCAACCTTATGATTTTCAATCAGGAGAATAGGAATTAAGCAAGGGAGGGAGACAGGGAGAAAAAGAGGAAAGGAAGGAAGGAAGGAAGTAAAAGAGGAAGAAGGGATGGAGGAATGAAAAGGATAGAAAGAAATCTCCTAGAACTGAAGGAAAACAAGATTCCAGAGCAGTAAGTAGCCAGTGGAACAGATGAAAATAAACTCATATCAAGGCACATCACTGAGATTTCAAAACAATAAAGATAAAGATCTTAAAACTTCCAAAGAAAAATGGCACAGGACTTCTCAACAGTGATACCAAGAAATAACAATGGAGCAATGACCTAGAAATGTGAAAGGAAAGTATTTCAGTACTTGAGTTTTATATCCAGCCATCTGATCAACTAAAGGTGAATGTAAAATAAAGGTCTTTCAAATATAAAAGGTTTCAAATTCTTTTCTTACATCTCTTAAGAAGCTACTAGAGGATATGACCCAACAGAATGCGGGAGTATACCAAAGAATAGAAAGGTATGCAATCCAGGAAACAGGGAATCCAACATGAGAGAGCAAAGAGAATCTTCAGGACGACAGTAAAGGAACTTCCCGGGATCTAACAGATATACAAAATATATCTAACAGATGGAACAAAAACAGAGGCTTGGGAAATAAGCTGACGTGGACAGAATACATTTAAATGTACTGAAAGGAGACATATAGTTGGAGTATAAGAAAGGGTGTGCACTGGGAATTTTCATTTTCCTAAGTGGAAAATAAACTGACAATGTCTAAAACTACAAAGTCAGGCATACCAACATATGTTAGAGATAAGAAGGTAAACACCAAAAGAAACAGCTTTAAAAAGAGCTGAAAGTGGGAAACAGAAGGGAAATAACCTATATAAACTGCATGCTTAATTTTATAAAAGGGAAGTATCAGAAAGAATGCAGAAAATGTTAATAGAGGTTAGCTTTGGGTGGTAAGGTGTGGATGATTTATAATGTTTTGTTTATATTCTTCTCTATCTTTCCCATTTTCTACAATTAACACATATTTCAAAAACTCTTATGATCTAGAAAAATAAGTTTTCTGCAAGAAGAGATGACTCTGGATTTTGTAAAGAGGAACAGTTCTTATACCAGATCCTGGAGAAGCGCTGTCCTCTGGAGGTCACAGGATATCCAGGGCTGTTTGTCAGATGTCAGGTGGGCTATGATGCCTGCAGCTAAATAGCTGACTTCCAAGTCCTTGCTATGGAGCAAGCTACTGATATGCTTTACCATATCTTCAGTAATCAGCTTGGGAAAGAGTTCTTTGACTTCAACCACGTTGTTCTATGGGGCAGATGGAGTAGAGAATATCAGGAATCGGTTCCTCTCCCTCTCTTACTGCTCAGCTCAGATACATATAAGAACACTCAGTCCCTGCTCCTCCCTCTGATTTAGCCTCACATCTACTACAAACCCATCCCCTTGATGATAAAGATGATTAGTAAGAACAAATCATTGAGGAAGCACTTACTAAGTGCCAGGCACTGCGCTTAGACTGAAATGTCTTTTTTATCTGCCTTATCTTACATCTTTTTTTATCTGCCTCATCTCATTTAATCTTTGATAGTCCTACAAAGTCTGACACTCAGAAAGACTAACTTGTCAGCTTCACATCGCTAACAACTGGTTGGAGTAGATTACAAATCCAGGTCTGACTCAAAAACTTAACATTCCTGGGGCCTGCTGTATGTTACGTCAGTTTTAACAGTAACAATGAAAGGCAGGTAGTAGTTTCATTATTTTATGTACTATATTAGTTTCTATGCTGTGTAACAAATTTAACACAAACTTGGTGGCTTAAAACAACACACATTTTTCCTCTCTCAGTTTGTATGGGCCTTGCTTAGCTGGGTTTCACGAGCCTGCAGTCAAAGTGCTGGCTGGGCTGCATGCTCACATCGGGAGGCTCCAATGGGTGAGGTGGGGGTGGGGAGACTACTTTCAAGCTCACTCGGACTGTTGGTAGGATTCATTTCCTTGTGGCTGCAGGAATTAAGAGTTTCTTGCTGGAGACAACATATCTCTTTCATTTGACTTTTCCTGAGTTGTATCTATAATAAATTAAAAATAGCAGGGGACTTTAACTGGTAGTACAGTGGCTAGGGGGGCTTCCCAGGTGGGCACCAGTGCTAAAGAACCTGCATGCCATTGTAGAAGAGACATGGGTTCGATCCCTGGGTTGGTAAGATCCCCTGGAGGAGGGCACAGCAACCCACTCCAGTATTCTTCCCTGGAGAATTCCATGGACAGGAGTCTAGCAGGCTAGTCCATAGGGTCAAAAAGAGTCAGACATGACTGAAGCGACTTAGCACGAACACAAAGTGGTTAGAACTCTACACTTTCACTGCAGAGAGCAGTGATTCAATCCCTCGCTGGGAAATAAAGATTGCCCCATGCCATGTGGGACACAGACCCAAAAAAAATCTTTCCTTTGGGACTTCCCTGGTGGTCCAGTGGCTAAGACTCCACACTCGCAATGCATGGGGCCCAATTTTGATCCCGGGTCAGAGAATTAGACCCTACATGCTGCAACTAAGAGTCTGCATACTACAACTAGATTCCGCAAGGCCACAACTACACATCTGGCACGCCACAATGAAGATCCCACATGCCATAAATAAGACCGAGCACGGTCAAATAAATATATATTTTAAAAATATCAAATAAAGTGCCTTCCCAAGTTCTGTGAGCCATTCTAGCAAATTACCAACCTGAGGAAGGGGTTGTGGAATCCCTCAACTTAAAGTCAATCAGAAGCAGGAGTAGCTCTGGACTTAACAGTTGGCAACTAAAGTGGAGGCAGACTTGTGGAACTGAGCTTTTCAGGATCTGATGCTAATGCCTGACAGTCAGTGACAGAATTTAGCTGAATCGAACTGTAGGACATCTAGCTGGTGTCAGAGAACTGGAGAAGTGGTTGTTGGAAAACACCCCAGATTGTATAACCTGCTTTTGACCAGTGAGACATTAGAAAATCTGACATAAGCAGAAACTGAAGAAGCATTTGTGCAGTGGACTTGCTGTCTACCACTGCCCTGAAACCGCCAAGTGAGGAAGCTCATACAGACACCAGGCCCAGCTAACAACCTGCACCAACTGCCAGAGGTCAGAGTCAGATCATCCTGGAGCACCTAGGTCTAGCTCAGCCACTGATGGACGACGGCAGTGACATGAGTAACCACATAAGACCAGCAGAAGTGCACAGCTGAGCTGAGTTCAAACTGCTGACCCACAGATTCACAAGTAAATAAAATGGATGCTGTTTTAAGCTGTAGTTTGTTTACAGCAATAGCTGACTCATATATAATGGTATTTACTTTATAGAGATGGTGTGAAGATCAAACAAGTTAATGTAAACTGCTTACAAAAGTGCCTAGCACATAGTAGGTAACACATAAGTGTTAGTTTTCTTATTGTTTAATTAATTACAATTAATTCAAAACAATTCACCTTACCAAAAGACCAAGTACTTTGCTTTGTATTGCTGTCTCTGAAAAAGTCTGTGAAAAGAATATACAGGTTATTGTATCATGAAGAAAATAACTTTACAGATAAACTCAATCCTGTCTTCCCACCTCCAAGACTTGGATGAAGATCGCCAATCCTTGATTCTCAATAAAGTGCCTACAAACAGCCGGAGACTGTTCTGTAAGATTCCAAAGTGCTTTCAAAGTAAACAAGAGGGTGACGTCATCTAGATTCTCAGCAGTCTTCTGTTTTACTATTGCTAGAAGTTCCTAAAAAAGAAAAAGAGAGTTAGACACGCTGGTGACTGACTCAAATGTTTCCAATATAAGGAAAGCAATGGTTAAGAAAAGTTTTTAGAATCAAACCGAGGTTCTAAACCCAGTTTGACCACTTAATAGCTTTGGTTCCTACCTTCTCTCTGTAAAATGAGTTACCCCTATTTCCTAGGGTTTTTGTGAGGTTCAAAAGAAAAAAATATTAAATTTTAATAATCACTTAATCTAGTTTGTCATGCTTGTTAATAAACCTCATAATCAAGTACATATTAGCTATTCCATTATTCATGTGTTAAGAGTATCTAGTCAACACCTTTTGGAAGGCAGGCACATATTCAGGTAAGAGAGACAGATTAAAAAAAAAAGATAATTGGTTTTTCTCAAGTAAATAAAAGAATTTTAAGATTTGGTAAATGCTCTGAAGGAAACACCTAAAAGCCTAAGAATTTTCTTTAGAAAAGGTGTGAGAAACCTCCAAATGTAACAGCAGCCTTCCCAAAGTGTGATGGGCCCTTCCCTCCCCCATCCCTGGCACCAGCCATCTAGGGAGGGGCTGCTGCACCACCCTGCACCTCTCTGCACGAAGCGACACAGACCCCCTGGTCCATGCCTGCCGCCTACCCACCGCACAGCTGGGCAGGCTAGAGCTCCACTTTGGGGACACTCGCACCTGGGCCACCTCATCAGTCACGAGCTGACCAGTGAAGTCAGTATGGGCTGAACCCACAGTGCCCCTGCCTCAGACAGCAATCCCAGGGATGGGTGTGTCAACTGCCTCCACGTAGCCACTGTGGTCTCCACTGCTTGTGCGCCTTGTGCTTCGCCCCAACCAGAGTTACAACATGCTGGAGTGATCTGGAAGTTCTTCAGACCTGGCCGCTTTCTGATGTCGCACTGTTCTGCTCAGAGTGTTGTGGCAGCAAGGCAGGGGCAAGCTATAGCAACCCCGCTCAGCCATCAGTTGGCACAACGTGGGCCCCTCTCCTGAAGCGAGCAACTGTCAACATTCGACCATTAGTGATCCTGCTCAGCCACTGGTCAGTGCCAAGTGAGCCCCTCTCCCCTCCTGTATATAAAAGCAGTCCAAATCTTATCTCAGTTACGATTGGGTAAGATGGGTTTGGTTCTTTTAAAAATAATTTTCTTAATATTTATTTATTGGGCAATATCAAGTCTTAGTCGCTGCATGCAGGACCTCTGTTGCACCATGAGGGCTCTTTGAGGCACAAGGACCTTCTAAGTGGTGCCAGGCCTCACTGATTGCCGTATGCTGGCTTAGTTGCTCCACAGCATGTGGGATCTTAGTTCCCTGAGCAGGGACTGAACCCACTTCCTCTGCACTGCAAGGCGGATTCTTAACCACTGGACCACCAGGGGAGTGGTGGTCCCTGGGGCAAGATGGCTTCTGAGACACTAGTCTGCCATCTTCTTGGTCTGCTAGTTATCTAATTAAAATAATTATTTTCTGTTCCATCAACTCATCTCCTGATTGGCCTGCTGTGTGGCAAACAGAATAAACTTGTGCTTGCACTCAATAACACATACAAAGGTACTATCTAAACTGAGACCAGAATAAAAAGAGGATAAGGCAGCTAAGCAAGGAATGAGGACACAGGGAATGGGGGGAGGGGAGTGGGGAGATATTCTAGAGGAAAAACCGTCTGTTCTATGCCACTGAGCAGGTTACTGTGGCTAGAGGATAACACTAGTATTATAATCGTATGTCCTAACATCTTGAAAAAACTAACAGATTCCAACATACCATTTCATATTAGAATATTTCTAGATCAAAGTTGAGCTAGTATTTATGCTTTCTTTCAAACATGCCAGACTATCATGTAAAAGGAAAGAGACAGCCATTTCCACAAGGGACCTAGTATCAGATCCTTTGTTCTTGAGGTCAGGTCATGGTGAGGTAAGGTGTTTCTGTAAATCTCCACCAACAAATATTATTCTCCGTCCTAACAAGAAAGGGCTAGGTCCCTAGGCAAAAACTTCAGCCTTTGAGGTCCAGATCCTGGCTGAAGAAGCAGATCTCAGTTGGCAACTCCCTCAGGGCCATGTCCCCAGACCCTGTCCAGCCATCATCAATGAGAAGCCAGGAGCCCAACTGGCCTTCAGGCTCCTCAGGCCACCTGTATGGTGGGGGCCAGGTCCCGCCAACTGCATCCTATGCTGACTGCCACTGCCATTAGGTCAAGAGGTAGAGACAGGGGAGAGGTTCACCGCTGCCTCAAGGCCTGGGCAAAGTCAAATAGGTGGCCTTGGCGAGGGTTCTGGAGCCCTGCAGGACACAGCCCCCAGCCTGTTCCCTGAGCCTCCCAGCTTACCCAAGGGCCCAAGGCCAGGTAAGCTGGAGGTCCCCAGGGAGAAGACCCCAATCCACCTTTTACCTCACTCTCCCCGATGACCACCACTCCACTGACTGTTTGCTGAATAGGCCCGTTAACAGTCACTCATTGACAGTTGGTTGCTTGTGGGAGGGGCCTGGTGCAAACCAATGGTTGAGCAGGACCACTAATGGTCACTCATTGACAGCTGGTTGCCTGTGGGAGGGACCTGGTGCCAACCAATGGCTGAGCAGGACCAATAATGGTCACTTATTGACAGTTGGCCGCTTGTGGGAGGGCCCACTGCAGCACCAATCAATGGCTGGTAACAGGGTGTACAGTAATAGTACACAGTGATGGCCACGTGCTAAGATCTGTGCTTGGCAGCACTCTGTTATAATTCCACCTCAAATATTTTATACAGTCAAGAGAGAATATATCTAGAGAATTCACAAAAATAAAGCTGCAAGACCTGAAAGTGTAATACAGCATGGCTGTGCACAGCCCTCAGCATGCAGCCAGTGCTGTAGCCATTAGCCCCCACTTTCTCCCTTACCAGACTATGGTTACCAAAAGACTATTAAAGGTTGCTCAGGCACCGGTTGGTGGTGAAGTGGGCCCCTCCCTAAACTCAGCAACTGTCAGCGAGTGACCCTTAGTGATCCTGCTCAGTTACTGGTCGGCAGGGCAACAGGCCCCTCCTACAAGCAAGCAACTGCCAATGAGCGACCATTCAACCAATGGCAGGCAGAGTGGTGGTCGTCCTGTGCAGAGTGAGGTAAGAGGTGGATCTCTGCCTCCTCCCTGGAGCCTCCAGCTCACCCAGCCGTGCATCAGTGGGGGGCCCAGAGAACAGGCTGAGGCCTGTGTTCTACAGAGACACAGAACCCTTGCCAAGGCCACACACTGGCAGAGCCAGGCCCTGAGGTGATGGCCCTCTCCCCCATCCCTGCCTCTGTGATCTAATAGCAGTGGCAGTCTGTATAGGATGCAGTTTGTGGGACCTAGCCCCTACCACTTGGACAGCCTGAGGAGCTGAGGAATGGCTGGGTCTAGGGCACCTGGCTCCCTAAGAGATGCCAACTGGGCAGGGTCTGGAGACCTGGCCCTGAGGGAGATGCCAACTAAGATGCACCTTTTCAGCCAGGCCTGGACACTGGCAAGAGAACCCAGATTGGGTGCTGGACAATGCTTTGTGGCACGGTAACTGACCCCTGCAGGGACCCCCGCCTCATAGCTAGACTTGGATCTTGGAGGGTGAAATTTTTGCCTAGGGACCTTGCCCTTTCTTATAAAACAGAGTAACATTTGTTGGTGGAGTTTTAAAGAAACTTCGCTACCTCACCATGACCTGACCTCAAGAACAAAGGATCTGACACCAAGAAGGCTGCAACAACTAACCATGAAGAATTGATGCTTTTGAACTGTGGTGTTGGAGAACACTCTTTAGAGTCCCTTGGACTGCAAGGAGATCAAACCAGTCAATCCTAAAGGAAATCAGTCCTGAATATGCATTGGAAGGACTAATGCTGAAGCTGAAACTCCAATACTTTGGCTACCTGATGCGAAGAACTGACTCACTGGAAAAGATGCTGATGCTGGGAAGATGGAAGGCAGGAAGAGAAGGGGGTGACAGAGGATTAGATGGTTGGATGGCATCACTGACTTGATGGACATGAATCTGAGTAAGCTCCAGGTGTTGGTGATGGACAAGGAGCCTGGAGTATTGCAGTCCATGGGGTCACAGAGTTGGACACAACTGAGCGACTGAACTGAACTGAACGGACAGCAGCAGAATCAGGAGGTAACATCTAAAATTGATAAATCAATAAACTGTAGTACTTCCTTGGCGGTACAGTGCTTAAGAATCCACCTTCCAATGCAGGGGACATGGATCCAATCTCTGGTGGTGGTGGAGAGCTGTGAGTACACTAAGATCTCACATGCCATGGAAAAACTAAGCCTGCACACTGCAACTAGAGAACCCAAGTGCTCTAGAGCCCAAATGCCACAATTCCTGAGGCTGAGATCCATAACAAGAAAACCCCCACAGCACATGCCGCAACTAGAGAATGCTCACAGTGCAACGAAGGCAGCACAGCCAAAACAAAAAACAGCTGCAGTTATAAGCATTTCATTTAGAAATATGGAGGTAAATACCAGAAGAAACAGCTATTGAAGAGTAGAGAATAGCTTCTTCTGGGTAGCAGGTCCCACAGACTGTTCATTTTATAATACTTTTAAACTGTTCTTAATTTTTTAAACTGTTACTTTTATTGAAAAGTTCTAAAAGTGACAACCTACCTTAACTGCCATGAAAACCTCCTCTTTGAGTTGTGCAATTTGCTCAGGTGAGAGCTAGAAACAAAAAAGCAGAAAGTAAAATGTTTCAAATTCTATCACTGCTCCGCTATGACTAGAGAAAGAGGTCTGCATTTAGCAACCACATACCTGCAGGGCTAGAATAGAGGTTATGCTCACTGCCATGGCTTGCATCTTGGGACTTTCATGCTTACCAAGCCATCTCATAACAAACTTGGCAGCATCGAACCTAAAAAACAGTATTTTTCTCACAATAAACGTGGTAAACTATACATGAGAAGTTAAGAAATCACTCAGCCTCCCCAGCAAATCCTGTTTAAAAATACTTGTGGACTTATAAAGACTCAGCTATGAAAACCAAGAGTGTTTGGCAAAAAGAAGAGAAGAAAAGAGTATGCAAAAAGGTAGAGAAAGGCTTCCGTGGTGGCTCAGTGGTAAAGAATCCACCTGCCAATGCGGAAGACACAGGTTTGATCCCTGATCCAGGAAGATCTGCCATGCATAAGGATAATGGAAGAGCTAGAACCTGATTCGATATTTAACCCTCTAGCACCTATGTTATCACTCACTGCCCGGAAATGGACTCACACTTTGTGAGACAACATTTATAACTACAGTACTTCTGAACAGAACATTCTCCCCAAACGCTTTATCGCAGCCTCAGTCAGACCCCTGCTAGGCTAATAACCAAAAGACAACAAAGCTCAGAATAATACTGGTCAGTACCCCAAAATTAGATCACCTAATTTTATACTTGCCTGTCGAATGGAACATCCATAAGAATCCTGGAATTGGTTAAGGAGAGAAGACAATTCTTCTGTAACTTTAAGGGAATAAAGAAAAATAATTATGAGCAAATGTACACCCCTTCTAAACAAAGGTTCTAAGCATTTGGAAGCTTCTAAGCTTTTCTTATTTAACGCCCACTACATACCTGGTCCTTTCCAAGTTCTTCATTCAATCTTACTATTTTTTTTTTTATAGTTTTTTAAATTTATTTTTTACTGAAGTATAGTTGGTTTATATAGTTTCTGGTATCAATCTTACTATTAAACTCTAAACATTTACCTTTGCCCAAAGAGTAATCTTCCTCCTTTCTGGCAGAGAGGGAGTCTCCGTTCCCCCTGAACCCTAGAAGGATCTATGTGGGAAGCTGCCTGCCTGTGCGTCAATCTAAACCAATTCCTAGAAGCCTGGCCCAGCTAATGAATGACTATGTCTGAACCAGATCTCATAACTAACTGTGACAGAGCTTCTACTTTCTATCTACGACTAGTAGGAACTGAACTAGGAGAGAGAAAAGGACTTCTAGGAAAGCTATAGGAATAAAAAATTGTAACATCTCTTTGAAAGACCATGAGTAGGCCAGTGGCATGTACTGCCGTGACAGCAGCATAGTGTATTAAGCAGGGGGAGCAAACCTGAAATGCCAACAGGAACTAGGCAGTAACATAAACAAATGAAGACGGCAGAATGCAAAACAACAGGGCAGCGGGAGGAATTATGGCAAACTGGACAATTCAGGCCCTTTTATGGTGGCAGTTATTAATCAGCTCCAACTAATGATGGCCATGTAGGAATTCAGACTGAATTGAGAAGGATCATCCAATTTTTCAAGAAAAAGTGGAAATACAGATTTCTTTTAAGTGAGGAAAGATCATGTTACTGTAATTTTAATAGACTGATTCCCATTTTAACTTTAAGTATACATTTCAATCAGATCTGACACATTTATAAATATTATGTATAACTTTACCCACCACCACAATCAACATAAAAAATACTTCCATTACCCTGAAAAGTTCCACTGTGACACTTTCCACTCCATTCCCAACTTGCAAATTTCAACCCCAGAAAATCATACTGTCATTAATTAGTCTTTTCTAAGATTTCACATAAAGTCATACAGTATCTATTTTATCATGTCTAGCTTATTTTGCTCAGCATAGAATGTTTTTTGAGATTCATCCACGTGGCATGTATCAGTACTTCACTTCTTTTTATCACCAAGTAGTATTTCCTTATATGAATATACCATTATTGGTTTATCTATTCACCTGTTGCTACACATTAAGTTTTCGGTTTGGGAGGATAATGAATAAAGACATTATGGGCATTTGTGTATGCCATCATATGGCTACATAATTTCATTTCTCCGAGTGAAATAACTGTGTAGTATGAAAGGTATATCTCTAACTTTCAAAGAAATTACCAGACTGTTGGATTGGTTTTATCATTTTTCATTCTTAACATCAGCATATGAGAATTTCAGTTTCTGTACACTTTTGTCAACACCTGATACTGTCACTTTTTAAATTTCAACCAATCTAGGGGGTGTGCAGTGTTATCTATGAGGCTATCTATGCTGTGAGGCTGTGGTGTGTACTCAGTCATGTCCAACTCTTTGCAGCCCCATGGATTGTAGCCTGCCAGGCTCCTCTGTCCATGGGATTTTCCAGGCAAGTATACTGGAGTGGGGTGTCATTTTCTACTCCAGAGGATCTTCCAGACCCAGGGATTAAACCCGTGTCTCTTGCATCTCCTGCACTGGTAGGCAGATTCCTTACCACTAGTGCCACCCAGGAAGCCCACCTAAGTGTGCAGTGGTATCTAAATGTGCTTTTAATTTGCATTTCCCTGATAGATAAAGATACTGAGCATCTTTTCAAGTGCTCATTTGTCACCTGCACTATCTTCTTTCATGGAGTGTCTGTTCAAGCCTTCTGCCTTGTTAAAAAATTGGTTTGTTTATCTTGTGTTACCTATTTAATAGTTCTTTACATTCTGGATAAAAGTCCTCTGTCATATATATGTAATGGACATTTTTCTCAGTCCTGGATTATCTTTTCATTTTTTAATGTCTCTGTGTGTATTTGGGCAGAAGCTTCTAATTTGATGAATTCTAATTTATTATTTTTCTTTTATGAAGTGTGCTTTTTGTATCCTAAGAAAACGTTGCCTACTCTGATGTTTTATTCTAGTTTTATGGCTTTTATATTTAGACCTATGACTTAGCTTTTATATTTAGATCTATGACTCAATTCAATTTGCACACATGTTGCTAAGCCTATAGGATGTACCAAAGTGTTAACAGTAGATGTTTCTGGGTAGCTGTTTTCTGATAAATGCAACATTTTTAAACCATATTACTTATCTATATTTCTTGTTTTTTCTACAGTAATCATGCATTTGTTTTCCCCCCTCCCTCGCCTCCCTCCTTCTCTCTCTCAGGATGAAAAATCAGAACTAAATAAAACATATTTTTCATGTATTTGTCCTCAAGTAAGAAGCACAGTCAAATATTAAAATCAAATTACCTGCTGGTAATGGGGGAAAGTTTTCAAAGCCTTGAAAAGTAGACAGGTAACCTCTGACAACAGACGAACAGGCATGCCCCTGGCCAGGCCCTGGCGTGTTAAGTTGAGGGCACAAGCACTGGCTGTGAACTGCACTGGCAAATCCAATGGATGACTCCTCATTCCTACAGCCACAAGCTGAAGATGAATTTATTTTAGTGGTATATGACAACATTAGCATTCTTTACACAGTCTTATTTCTGTGTTATCAAAAATACTTGCTTATCAGGACAAAAAGTAATAGATTTTTTCCCATCCTCACCATTTATTTTTTAGGACACCAGCAATACCTTCTAACCCAAACACAGTCAATAATTTGCTGTGTGACTTTAGGTAACTCACTTCCTTCCTCTGGACCTGTTTCCTCATCTGTGATTTCACAATCATTTATAGAGCCTCAGTCCCTCCAAGGCATTATGATAAGCACTACAGGGGAAATAAACAGGAATCACTTATATCCTACTCCTTAGCATAAAGCCTTATGAAAGAAATAGGGTATATAAACAAATAACATTGTAAGAGATGTCAAAAGATGAAATTGGAAAAAAAGCACCACAAAAGAGGTATAAATAAAGTGTTGCCTAAGGTGGTCATACAGCAAGCAATCATCTCTGGTATGGAAGTCAAAAGTTTCATTCAGAGAACACATTTAGGCAGGGTCTCAGATAGGATCTGGATAGGAAATGGAGGTGGGGGTGGAATGGAAAGGGAATTACGAGGGAAGGGAAACGTGATAAAGAAAAACACAAAGTGGACAAAAAGATGGGATGAATCCATCAAAAGAGCAGGAAGAAATTTGAATTTGAAAAGTGATAAACCTAACATTAGGGAGTTGCCTGGTGGACTAGTGGTTAGGATTCTGTGTTTTCACTGCCGTGGCCCAGGTTCAATTCCTGGTTGGAGAACTGAGATCCCACAGGCCATGAGGCATGGCCACAAAACAAACAAAAAACCTAACATTAGAAAGGTAACTATTAATAGAAGACATATTGTGTAGACCTAGAAATAAATTTAAACTGAAGGTGTTATACCAAGTGTATACCATACCTGCTCCAACATTCAGGGACAACATGATCTGTTTTGTCTCTCAAATAGGGATAATGATCCCTCCCCTCCTCAGAGACCAGTCTGCTGATATACAAATGAGCCCTGAGATTATGAACCAATGAAAGACCAGACCCCTTACTTTGACACCTACATAAACTCAGAGCCAGTATACACTGCTTCTATGGAAACTGTTTTTTTCTATATTGTAAACTGCTCTTAGGATTTCAAGTAATTGCCATCATCTGCAATATAAATACATAGAAAGTAAAACAAACATGATTTTCAATAAAAAAAAAACCCACAAAATCTCACATAGATATGAAAAGGACTTTTAGAATATCTAATTCAATTTTTCTCCTTACAGATGGGAAACAAAGATCCAGAGTTTTTCCCTTTATACGGTATTGTTTTTAAGTTATGAGTAAATCTAATTCTCCATGGTACACAAATAGCCTAAAAACAGTCATAAAAATAGCCTATTTTTATGGAACTGCAGAAATTACAAATAATAAAAACAATAATTTTAGGACTTCAATTTATACTTAAGTTTAAATAATAGAAGTTTTCTTTCTCAAACCACATAATTCTTCCAATTACATTTAAAACAAATTCATCCTTCTGTAAAGGAAAGCAAAGTCTGACCCTATCAATATTGGTAACTTTACTTTATTCACAATACTTTAAATGCTAGAATTAATTACCTTCAATTATGCTATTTTGTTCTATTCTTATAGGGATATTGTGGTTGCTATTTTTGGAAAAAAAACTATTATCTTAGATTTTAAAGAGTAAAGGAATAAATAAAAATGTTTATACAAAGTGAATTCATGTTTTCAGATTAAGTCCTGTTTTAGGCAATGGTTCTATCATCCCATGCTCAGATCAAATTCAAAAATCTGAACAATTGAGATTGATTAAGATGCTCAAAACATGGGATGATCTGGCAGTTTAAGCCTAACACTGCTTTTTTTTTTTTCCCACTGTGTGGGCACTGTGACTCACAATAGAATAAGGCATATTAAGTAACTGTATTCGATGTGTTTAATCAGTTCAGTTAGTTCAGTTCAGTCCCTCAGTCATGTCCAACTCTTTGTGACCCCATGGACTGCAGAATGCCAGGCCTCCCTGTCCATCACCAACTCCCAGAGTTTAGTCAAACTCATGTCCATTGAGTCAGTGATGCCATCCAACCATCTCATCCTTTGTCATTCCCTTCTCTTCCTGCCCTCAATCTTTCCCAGCATCAGGGTCTTTTCAAATTAGTCAGCTATTCATATTAGGTGGCCAAAGTTTTGGAGTTTCACCTTCAACATCAGTCCTTCCAATGAACACTCAGGACTGATCTCTAGGATGGACTGGTTGGATCTCCTTGCAGTCCAAGGGACTCTCAAGAGTCTTCTCCAACACCACAGTTCAAAAGCATCAATTCTTTGGTGCTCAGCTTTCTTTATAGTCCAACTCTCACATGCATACATGACTACTGGGAAAACCATAGCCTTGACTAGATGGACCTTTGTTGGCAAAGTAATGTCTCTGCTTTTTAATATGCTGTCTAGGTTGGTCATAGCTTTCCTTCCAAGGAGTAAGCGTCTTTTAATTTCATGGCTACAGTCACCATCTGCACTGATTTTGGAGCCCAGAAAAATAAAGTCTTTCACTGTTTCTCCATCTATTTGCTATGAAGTTATGGGATCGGATGCCATGATTTTCGTTTTCTGAATGTTGAGCTTTAAGCCAACTTTTTCACTCTCCTCTTTCACTTTCATCAAGAGGCTCTTTAGTTCCTCTTTACTTTCTGCCATAAGGGTGGTATCATCTGCATATCTGAGGTTATTGATATTTCTCCCAGCAATCTTGATTCCAGCTTGTGCTTCTTCCAGCCCAGTGTTTCTCATGATGTACTCTGCATATAAGTTAAATAGGCAGGGTGACAATATACAGCCTTGACATACTCCTTTTCCTACTTGGAACCAGTCTATTGTTCCATGTCCAGTTCTAACTGTTGCTTCTTGACCTGCATACAGATTTCTCAAGAGGCAGGTCAGGTGGTCTGGTATTCCCATCTCTTTCAGAAGTTTCCACAGTTTATTGTGATCCACACAGTCAAAGGCTTTGGCATAGTCAATAAAGCAGAAATAGATGTTTTTCTGGAACTCTCTTGCTTTTTTGATGATCTAGCGGGTGTTGGCAATTGGATCTCTGGTTCCTCTGCCTTTTCTAAAACCAGACTGAACATCTGGAAGTTCACGGTTCATGTACTGCTGAAGCCTGGCTTGGAGAATTTTGAGCATTACTTTACTAGTGTGTGAGATGAGTGCAATTGTGCAATAGTTTGAACATTCTTTGGCATTACCTTTTTAGGGATTGGAGTGAAAACTGACCTTTTCCAGTCCTGTGGCCACTGCTGAGTTTTCCAAATTTTAAACAACTTTAATTGAATCAAGTAATAAGTAGTTTTAAAAATTACATTTCTGAGTTGTAGTTACCTTTAAAATAGCAGGCATGGTTATTTGCGTTGAAAACGTCTCTGTGAAGAGCCTGTAGAGGGCTTCCTTCATAAAACATGATCTATTCCTGTAGCAGCTCAGTGCTTCTGAAATCTGACTTATATTTGCTCCTCCAGCAACCTAGAAAACAAGGATGTTACCAACAGGTTTCACCTTTCACCTACAAGGAAGGCTTTTTTTAGTGTGTCAAGTGTTTGAAACAATGAATATTCACTTAAATGTTTCAAGAGCTTTACAATGTTGATCTCATTCAGTAATTCTAGTAGGTAAATGTTCTCCTCAACCTCATTTTTACATGGTGGCTCCAGAGAGGTGATGTACATTGCTAAATATAACAAACTAATTAAGCAGTGGAGACAGACTCAAATACTATCTCCCTACAGCTGTTACAGTAGAGACCTCGACTGAATAATGCATAGCATGTAAATGCTTAAACAACCAATAACCATGAACGTGTGTTCTCTAAGTACTCATATAAAATAGACAAAAAAAAGATAGGGGAAAAAAAAAGATAAAATAACTAAGATGAAAAAGGAGTTGAACTTTTATAGAACTAATTAATTAGTTCATTAATATTAAGATAATTCTTCTTTGCTACCAACTCAAGTACAACCCTGAATACACGTTGGAAGGACTGATACTGAAGCTGAGGCTCCAGTATTTTGGTCATCTGATGAAAACAGCCAACTTACTGAAAAAGTCCCTGATGATGGGAAAGACTGAGGGCAGAAGGAGAAGAGGGTGTCAGAAGATAAGATGGCTGGATGACATCACTGATGCAGTGAACAGGAACTTGGGCAAACTTCAGGAGATGGAATGGTGAGGGACGGGAAGACCTAGTGTGCCACAGCTGATTGGGCTGCAAAGAGTTAGACACAACTAGGCAACTGAACAACCACCACCACTAAAGTAATAACTTCCAGAAGTCTGTATATAGACTTTGGGTCTGGAGAATAATGGTAATCTTACCCAAACCGTAAATGAAAAATAAATGTTTATTTATTTAAACATTTATTTAAAAATATAAAACTAGATTTTATCTAGTTTTCAGCATTACTGGGAAGTGAAGAAAAAGAAAAAAAAGGGGGTAAAATTCAGGATTTCACAAAAATGAAAAGAAAAACAACTCCACCATGATCAGCAGTAACAACATTCATTGAAGAAACATCACATCACTAAAATGACAGAAGACTGCTTTTGAGTTAGGACACCGGTCAATTAAATGCAAAGAAATAAAAAGATTCAAACCAATTCCATATAAAGCTACTGTAAGAATTTTTTTAAAAAGCAAATCTAGGGACTTCCTTGGTGGTCCAATGGCTAAGACTCCACACTCCCAATGAAGGGGGCCGGGGATCAATCCCTGGTCAGGGAATTAGAGCCACAACTAAAGATCCCACATGCCTCAGAGACTGCATGTGCCACAACGAAGACCTGTAACAGCTTTATACACTGAAGCAAAACTACACACTTCAGCTAAGAAAAATTCTTCTCGTAAATCAAAAACAAATCTGTAACATACCACTTTAAACTGAAGTAAATGTTCTTAATAAGGATTATTGGATGTGAAAAAAATACATTCAACAAAAAGATGAAACAGGGATGATTAAACTCAAGAAAAGAAAAGATCAAGTCATATCAAACATAAAAACTAAGTACAAAGTATCCAAAGAATAATAGAATTGACTAAAATTTAGTAAGGAGAAGAAATGCAAGAAACAAACAAGATAAAGAAATTTTAAAAGAAAGAAGTTAAAAGGATCTAAGATTGAGTGCTGATATGGAAAAAAGATACAACACACATACACTTGAAGTTCTTGGGGAAGAAACGAACTAATTTTTAAAATTACTACCAACAAAAACTTTCCAGAAATAAAAAAAGACCTAAATCAACACACTGAAAGAACTACCATCAACCACCTGGGAAAACTGACCTAAATCAAATCCAAGACATATCACAGTATAAAGATTAAATTTCATGGTAAAGAAAAACAACCTTCAGGGCCTTCTTATAAAAAGATCAAACAAATCATTAATATGAATAGAAATCTACTATAATTTTTAATGACATTACTCAAGATGTTCCTATTCTTTTTTTTGCACTTGATAAAATACTCAGAGAAATGTTAATATGTGTCACTATGATTGTATTTTTCTTTTCCCTTAGATCTGTTCTGATTTTTGCTTTATGTATCTTTGTTTCTTTGTTGTTAGGTGTCTAATGGCTTATGATGTCTATCTTTGTGAATTGTACCTTTTATCATTAAAAATATTCATCTCTTTCATTTAAAAATAATTAAAATATCAAAACAAATCAGAGAACTAGATTGTCATCAGACTTAACAAGCAACACACAATGTAATGTAACAGTGGACAACCATTTTCAAGAAATAAGGAAAGAAAAGGGGGCTCCCCTGGTAGCCCAGTGGTCAAGAATCTGCCTAGCAATGCAGGGGACACCAGTTCAATCCCTGGTCCAGGAAGATCCCACATACCACAGGGCAACTAAGCCCATGCGTCACAACTACTGACCCCACGCACCCAGAGTCCGTGCTCTGCAACAAGAGAAGCCAGCACAACGTGCAGCCCACAAACCACAACTAGAGAGTAGCCCCTGCTCACCAGCGCTAGAGAAAGCCTGTGAATAGCAACAAAGACCCAGCACAACAAAAATTTAATAAATAAAATTTTTAAAAAGGGTAAATAAAGGAGTTTATATCCATGCTTGCAACTTCTACAGGATGTTTCAACAATAAACTGTGGCTCATTTCCATCAATTTCAGCTCTTTCCACAATAGCTGCCCATGCCCCATCCCACTTCCCAGCCACCAGCATATGCTCCTAGAGCTGCCTGCACTTAGCCTGTGAGAGTCCAGGTGGGGAAAAGAACCCTCCAAATATCAGGAATCTGTGCTCTGACTGCTTCTGATAACAGGCACAAAAAGGTGGGTAGCCAATGCCACTGCACCCTCACCAGCCAACTGTTCAAAGCCCCTCTCCCACCAGCTAAAATGACTTCCAAGCAATTTCAAGGGCTGCCCCTTCATTGTTTCCTTTTCCCCTTTTAGAAGATAGACATTAATGACTATGACATTCAAAACAACTACATATACAGAGAATATCCCAAAGTTACTGCACATATCCAGGGAAAGGCTCATAAAAGACCTAGAGATCTTAAAATTTATACTTCAGGCTGATCCTCAACACAGATCCCAAACACAAAAACAGTAACATAGACATCAAACCCTGGGAAGGGAAAAGAATCTGATTTCCAGAGTTGCCATATTATTAGTTTCAAATGCCTAGTTTTCAACAACAAAAATCACAAAGCGTATAAAGAAATAGGAAAGCATGGCCCATTCAAAGGGAAAAAATTAAAATCAAAAGACACTGTCCCTGTAACAGAACTGATATAGCAGGTCAACTCAAACAAGACTTCAAAACATCCACCTTAAAGACATTCAAAGAACGAAAGGAAAATTAGATAAAGTCAAGAAAAAGAACAAAAGAGAAAACTCAAGTGAGATTTAAATTAAAAAAAAAAAAAAAACCTTAAAAAGAATCCAGAAATATTCTGGAGTTGAAAGGTATAATAACTGAAATAAAAATTCACTTGAGTTTTTCAAGGCAGATTTGAGCGGGAAGATGAAAAAAATCAACAAACTTGAAGATAGGACAAAGGAAATTGTGTCAGAGGAACAGAAAGCAAAGGATTGAAAACAAAGGAGCAGAGTCTAAGGACCCTGTGGAATACCATTACACAGGCCAACATACACACTGTAGGAATCTTAGAAGAGACTTACAGTAGCAAAGAATATTGGGGGGGAAATGGCTGCAAATGTCCCAAATTTGATTAAAGACATGAATATAAACATCCAAGAAATTCAAGAACTCCATGCAAGATGAACTCAAGAAGACTCACAATGAGACATGTTATAATCAAAATTTCAATGCCAAAGATTCTAAGCAGCAGCAAGAGAGAAGCAAATCATCACATACAAAGGCTCCTCAGTTAAGACCTGCAGACTTCTCATCAAAAACTTAGAAGCCAGAAGACAATGGGTTGATATATTCAAAGTGTTAAAAGAAAAAAACTGTCAACCAAGAATCTTATGCACTGCAAAACTGTCCTTCAAAAGTGAGGGTGAAAGCTTGAATGACTATCATCAAAAATTCCACAAACAACAAATGCTGGAGAGGGTGTGGAGAGAAGGAAACCCTCCTACACTGTTGGTAGGAATGCAAATTGGTACAGTCACTGTGGAGAACAGGAGGGGAGTTCCTTAAAAAACTAAAGAGCTACCATATCACCTTGAAATCCCACTCTTGGGCATATATCCAGAGAAAAACAAGATCCAAAAGAATATATGTAACCCAATGCTCACTGCAGCACTGTTTGCAATAGCCCAAACATGGAAGCAACCTAAATGTCTATTGACAGAGGAGCAGATAAACATGTGGTGCATAAGTACAATGGAATATTATTCTGCCGTTAAAAAAAGAATGAAATAATGCCATTTGCAGCAACACAGACTTAGTGTCATACTGAGTGAAGTAAGTCAGAGAAGGAGAAATATCAAATGACATCCCTTAAATGCAGAATCTAAAAAGAAATGATACAAGTGAACTTACTTACAAAATAAAAAGAGACTCATAGACTTAAAGAATGAAATTATAGTTGCTAGGGGGAAAGGATAGGCAGATGGGATAGTTAAGGGGTTTGGGATGGGCATGTACACACTGCAATGTTTAAAATGGATAAACAACAAGGACTTAACTATACAGCACATGAAACTCTGCTCAATGTTATGTGGCAGCCTGAATGGGAAGGGAGTTTGGGGTAGAATGGATATATGTGTATTTATGGCTGAGTCCCTTTGCTATTCACCTGAAACTATCACAACACTGTTTATTAAGCAGCTATATCCCAATAAAAAACTGTTAAGTTTTTTAAAAAGTGAGGATGAAGCCAAGACATTTCCGTGTAAAGAAAAGCCAAGGAAGTTCATTACCACTAAACTTGCCCCATGAAAAACGCTAAAGGAAGTCCTGCAAGGTGAAAATGAAGGAACACCACACAGTAACAAGAAGCTATATGAAGAAATAAAGATCTCAACAAAGGTAAATACATGAGCAATTACAAAAGCTAGTGGTATTTTTTAAATGGTCGGTAACACTTTTTTTCAACATGATTTAATAAACAAATAGTTCCTTCAAAAGATCATTATTCATCTAAAAACTAGTGTTATTATAAATCTGGTTTAATTCCAAATTTTGTTTTCTACAAAACTTGTGATGAACACACTAAAAAGGATTATTCTGTGCTTTGGGGCAGACAATCTATAATTTGGGAACATCAATTAAAAGGGGTGCAGACAGACAGCTAAAGGAACAGCTTTTGTTTGTTATTGAAATTAAGCTAGTATAAATTCACATTAGAGTGTCATAACGTTAGGATGTTAAATGTAACTAACATCCATGATAACCACAAAGAAAACAGCTACAGAATACACAAGAATAATACCAACCAAAAAAAAAAAAAAAAAAATCCAAAAAGTCAGTTGAACAAAGAAAACAGTAATGAGGGAAATGAGGGATTAAAAAAAAAGTTGTAAAACATATAGAAACTAATGAGCAAAGTCCTTCCTAATCAGTAACTATTTTAAACGTAAAAAGATCAAAAAACTAAACCCAAAGCTGGCAGAAGGATGGAAATAATCATTATTAAAGCAAAGAGCAAAAAAATAGAGAATATAAAAATAGCAAGAAAATCAATGAAACAAAAAATTGGTTCTTTGAACACATCACCAAAACTGACAGATGGATGGACTAAGGGTAAAAAAAAGAAACTAAGAAAAAAGAAAGGACTCAAAATACTAAAATCTGAAATGAAACAGAAGACATTACCACCAATTCAATAGGAAAAAAAAAAGAATTCTAAGAGTATTATGAAAAATTACATTCTAATAAACTTAATAACCTAGATAAAATGAGAAAATTTCTAGACATATAAGACCTAACAAGACTAAATCATGAAGACACTGAAGAAAACTGAAATAGGAAACTGGATCAATAATCAAAAACTTCCCCAAAAATAAAAGCCCTAGATCTAATGGGTTCACTAGTAAATTTTGCCAAACACTTAAGGAAGAATTAATGTTAAAACTTTTCAGTTTAACAACTGGAGATGGAACATTTCCTAACTCATTCTACGAAGCCAGCATTACCTTGATACCAAAGCCAAAGACGCTACAAGAAAAGGAAACTAGAATTTAACAGTCCTTACAGAAATGGAAAAATCCTCAACAAAATACAGGCAAACCAAACTCAGCCAAATAAAAGAATTATATACCATGACCAGGGCTTCCTTGGTAGCTCAGTTGGTAAAGAATCCGCCTGCATTGCAGGAGACCCCGCTTCAATTCCTGGGTCAGGAAGATTCCCTGGAGAAGGGATAGGCTACCCACTCCAGTATTCTTGGGCTTCCCTGGTGGCTCAGGTGATAAAGAATCTGCCTGCAAGGTGGAAGATGAGGGTTTGATCCCTGGATTGGTAAGATCCCATGGAGAAGAGCATGGTAACCCACTCCAGTATTCTTGCCTGGAGAATCCCCAGGGACAGAGGTGGGCTTGTGTGGGCTACAGTCCATGGGATCGCAGAGTCAGACATGACTAAGCAAATACGCACAGCACCATGACCAAGTAGGATTTATTCCCAGAATGCAATGTTCAACATACCATGGTATACTAAAAAATCAATGTTAATATACAAGAGTATTAGAATGAAGGAGGAAAACCACATGATCACCTCATCTAATGCAGATAAAGCATTTGACAAAACTCAACACCCTTTCTGGCAAAGTGTCCAATTCTGTGATCCCATGGACTGTAGTGGGCCAGGCTCCTCTGTCCATGGAATTCTCCAGGCAAGAATACTGGAGTGGGTGGCCATTCCCTTCTCCAAGGGTCTTCCCGACCCAAGGATTGAACCTGGGTCTCCTGCATTGCAGGCAGATTCTTTACTGTCTATGGCACCAGGGAAGCCCCCAAACACTCGCAAAAAGCCCAGAAGGAAGCTACCTCAACTTAATAAAAGTCATACATGAAAAATCTACAATGAACATGATACTCAATAGTGAGAGACTAAAAGCTTTTAAAATCAGGAAAAAGACAAAAGCCCCTTTCACAGCGTCTACTGAACACAGCACTGGAAGTTCTAAACAGAGCAAGTAGGTAAGAAAAAAGAAATAAAAGGCATCCAAGATGGGTGGGGAGTTTAGGGGAGAATGGATACATGTGTATGTACGGCTGAGTCCCTTTGCTGTTCACCTGAAGTGATCACAACATTGTTAATCAGCTCTACTCCAATATAAAATAAAAAGTTAAATTAAAAAAATAAAAGGCATCCAAATTGAAAAGGTAGAAATAAAATGATCTACTTACAAACTATATGATCTTATATACCACAAAAAAAACAAAAAACTATTATCTATTAGAGCTAATAAATGAATCCAGAAAGTTGCAGGATACACACAAAGATCAGTTCAATTTTTATACAATAATAATAAACAATCTGAAGAGGAAATCATGAAAATAATTCTGTTTACAATAATACAATAAAGTACTTGCTGCTGCTGCTAAGTCACTTCAGTCGTGTCCGACTCTGTGTGACCCCATAGACAGCAGCCCACCAGGCTGCCCCATCCCTGGGATTCTCCAGGCAAGAACACTGGAGTGGGTTGCCATTTCCTTCTCCAATGCATGAATGTGAAAAGTGAAAGTGAAGTCGCTCAGTCGTGTCTGACCCTCATCGACCCCAAGGACTGCAGCCTACCAGGCTCCTCCGCCCATGGGATTTTCCAGGCAGGAGTACTGGAGTGGGGTGCCATTGCCTTCTCCAATAAAGTACTTAGGAATTAACAAAGGAGATGAAAGGCTTGTATGATGAAAACTACAACACACTAATGAAAGAAATTAAAGATGACATAAATTATGGAAACACACCCCATGTTCATGGATTAGCAGACTTAAGATGTCAATACTACACAAAATTATCTACATATTTATATAATCCTACCAAAATCCCAATGACCTTTTTAGCAGAAATACAAACACACGCCCTGAATTTATACAGAATTCCAAGGGAGTCACACATCCTGATTTCAAACTATCAATACAAGGCTAAAATAATCAGAACATGTGGCACTGCCATAAATACTGGCATACAGACCAGTGGGTGGCCATTCCCTTCTCCAAGGGTCTTCCCGACCCAAGGATTGAACCTGGCCTGCCCAGCTCTTCTGTCCATAGGATTCTCCAGGCAAGAATACTGGAGTGGGTTGCCATCTCCTTCTCCAGGGGATCTTCCCAACCCAGGCATTAAACCCAGGACTCCTGCACTGCAGGAAGATTCTCTATCATCTAAGCCACAGGGGAGCCCATGGAATAGACTAGAAAGCCCTAAAACAATGCCTTGCATTTATGATCAGATTATTTTTTAACAAGGGTGCTAAGACAATTTTGTATTTTCAAGAAATCGTCCTAAGAAAACTAGATATCCACATGTAAAAGAATGAAGTTGTAAAATCTAACATAACACCACATGAAAGAAATTACCTCAAAACAGATCAAAGACTTAAATTTATGAACTAAAACTATAAGACTCCTATAAGGAACATGAGGAAGCTTCACAATACTGGATTTGGCAGTGATTTCTTGGATATGACACCAAAGGTACAAGCAACAAAAGAAATACAAACTGAACTTCATGAAGACAAACCAGAGAAGGGGAGAAAATATTTGAAAATCTTATATCATAAGGCATTAATATCCAGACTACACAGAGAACTCCTATATCTCAACAACAATAACAAAAATAAAACCTAAGCAACCTAATTTAAAGTCTGGCAAACAACTTCACTAGACATTTCTTCAAAGACATACCAATGGTCAATAACCTTCTGAAAAGATGCCCAGTATAGCTGATAAGTATGGAAATGCAAATCAAAACTGCAACGAGGTACCACTTTACACCCATTAGAATGGTTACTATTAAAAAATTTAAAAACAAAAAAAAATAACGTGTTGGCCAGTGTGTGAAGAAATTCAAACACTTGTGCACTGTTAGTGAGAATGTAAAAACTGTGCAACTGCTGCAGAAAACATTATGGTAGTTACCCCAAAATTAAAAGAATTATCATATGATCCACCTGCAATGAGGGAGACCTGGGTTTGATCCCTGGGTTGGGAAGATCCCCTAGAGAAGGGAAAGGCTACCCACTCCAGTAGTCTGGCCTGGAGAATTCCAAAGGGGTTGCAAAGAGTCGGACACGACTGAGCAACTTTCACACCATATGATCCAGCAATTCCACTTCTGGATTGCTCATTGTTCAGTCGCTAAGTCATGTCCAACTCTTTGTGACACCATGCACTACAGTACACCAGGCTTCCCTGTCCTTCACTATCTCCCAGAGTTTGCTCAAACTCATGTCCATTCTAGTATATACTTCTGGGTATATACCAAAAGAACCAAAAGCAGAGTCTTGGGAGTTTCCCAGTGGACTAGTGATCAGGATTCCGGGCTTTCACTGCAGAGGCCTGGATTTAATCCCTTGTCAAAGAACTGAGGCTTCACAGAGTGATCAAAAAAAAAGCAGAGTCTCAAAGAGATATTTGTATACTCCTACTTGCAGCAACATTACTCACAATAATCAACACAAAAGCCAAAACATGGAAGCAACCCAAGTACATATCAATGACAACTGGATAAGCACAATGTGGTATACACATAATGGCTATTATTCAACCTGAAAAAGGCAGTATGCCACATGGACAAACCCTTAGGACACTACGTAAAGTAAAATGAGCCAGTCACAAAAGGACAAGTACTGTGCGACTCCACTTACATCAGAGAGTTGGTCAAAATCGTAGAGACACAAAGTAGAAGTTTGTATTGCCAGGGTCTGGAGAGAAGGGGTAATGGGAGGCAGGGTTTCATGCCTACAGAATTTCAGCTTTACAAGGTGAAAAGAGCTATGGAGATGAATGATGGTGATGGTTGAACAAAATTATTAATGTATTTAAAACCACTGAACTATACACTTAACAAGATTAAAATGATAAATTTTATGTGTATCTTACCATCCCCTCCCAAAAAACGGGAACATGAACTGACATGGGGTGATTTCCAAGACATACCACTAAGTTAGAAAAGCAAAGTCCAGAGTACATGTACTATGCTACCTACTGTGTAAGAAGTGGAAATTTAAAAACCTAAACATATATGGCTTAATACTTGGACTATACTCTCAGTCAAGAGTGAAAAGAAAGAATTGCAAATATATCTTCAACTCTTTTTCAGTAGGTTTGTGTTTCAAAGTAGTATAAATGAAGCAACTCTGAAACTATTTTATATATGTTATAGGATTAAGGAAAATGTGCTGAGGCTGTTGGAAGCCGAGGTTCTCCATGTGGAAAAGAGAGATACAAACACAGAATGTGGAAAGGCAAAGAAGAACAATATAAAGATGGACATTTGTAAGTATCACTTTTAAACTTATTTCATCTGTTTCTTAGCTCTGCTTGATGAAACGGTTTAAAAACACATCTAACACTCAGTGGTTTCCCACTAAAAGGAACCAGGGCTCTTGGGAGAAACATCTAACTCTAAGGCCAAAACAGGGAAGTATAAGAAGCCTAGAAAGTAAAGAAAGACTCAAAATAATAACAGTAATAATGGGGGCATGTAAAAACAGACACAGGAGCTCTCATCGGCCACCCGGTGACAAGCTGAGCATCAAAATAATTAAGAACAGCAATGCATTATAAATCACTGAAAACAACAGGAACCAATGAGTTCATACTGAGGATATGTTAGACTTGCTAAATGTTTTGAATAAAAAGAAGAGCTGAAAAAAAAGAGTTAGAGTTGGAAAATCATCACTTTGCAACCACTGCAGTAAAGAATGGTTCAAGTAAGAATCATCAATGGATGCTAAATCTAGATCAGAAACTCTGATGAGGGCCAGGATATTGGCATAGTCTTCTAATATCTTATACAGCATTCATTAGCTTCAAAAGGAATAGTATTATCTATGTAGGGTAGAAACAGTACAAGAGTATATAGATAATATTTTATCTGCACCTGGATATTTTACCTAGTACCTGAACAATACTTTGACCAAGTGATGAAAATTAATATCACCAATGAGGGGCACTCTGTGCTTCATACTGTAATACACTTGAGACACGTAAGTGTATTACATAAGGGCACAACATCCCTTATGTGGTATTCTGGGTAGACCTAGAAGAATCTGAATTATGATGAAGCATCAGACAAACCCAAAATGAGGAACATTCTTCAAAAAAGCAAACAAAACAATGTTAGTTTGTATTCTTCAAAAACATCAATATAATGAAGAAAAGGAAGGACTATGACAACTGAGGCTTTCCAGGTAGCCTGGAAATGCAGGAGATGCTGGTTCGATCCCTGGGCCGGAAAGGTCCCCTGGAGTAGGAAATGGCAACCCACTCCACTATTACTGCCTGGGAAATTCTGTGGACAGAGGAGCTTGGCAGGCTACAGTTCATGGGGTCACAAAGAGCTGGACATGACTAAGTACACATATGACAACTGAATGTAAAAATAATCATGGACTAAAAGGAAAAATATTTTATAAATGGTGTTAAACTGGGAAAATCAACACTGGAAACACATACAGTAGACTTTTATATAAAAGATTTGTATCGATGTTAAATTTCCTGAAATTTGACAGCTGCACTATGGTCATTCTTGAGATTACCCATGCTCTCAGAGAGTCAAAGAGACCATCTTTCCTCTAGGAAATACAAGCTAAAGTATATTAATGGGCAGAGGTGCATGTTGTATGCAACCTACCCTCAAGAAAAAAATTGTGTGTGGGGACTTCCCTGGTGGTCCAGTGGCTAGACTTTGCGCTTGCAAGGAGCCTGGGTTTGATCCCTGGTCAGGGAAGTAGATCCCACATGCTACAACTAAAGATTCCACATTCTGCAACTAAGACCTAGCACAGCCAAATACGCATGTGTGTGTGTTTGTGTGTATTAAAAATTGCATGTATAGAGACAGAATAGGGTAAGACAAATTTGGCAAAATGTTTAAAGTTAGTGATCTGCCACATTAAAAATTATTTCAAAACAGTTTTCAAGTACTATATGTAGATCAACTGTGCAAGGATCTACACATTATTAACAATCTAAACAATGGATATAGTCTAGATTTTTAAATTTTGTGATAATCTAGATGTAAGAGTTGAAAGAAAAACACAGGAAAAGCCATTGTAAGACTAAGCAGAAGACCAGACAGCTGTTACATCACCCTCTCTCTCCAAGGTTTCCTACAGATGCCAGTACAAAACAATTCTCATTCTTGAGACACCCCACCAGTGGATCAGCAAGGATTCCCTAGCAAATGAAAATGTTATACGGCTCTTAGGACTAATGGTGGGTGCCCTTTCCACCCATTTTAAAGAAATTAAGTACACACTGCCCACTGTAACATTAGGTACAAGAAAATAACACATACCTGTTCTGTTAGAAGGTTTTCACTAACCCTTAATTTTATCCATTTTTAGCAAACTTTTGAGCAACCCAAACAACAAAAATGCTTAGTATATTTTGTATCTGATTTGAAAAATACATATTTCTCTTAAATATAAAATTTTCTGAAACACACCTTTTAAACTTACCATACCTTATACTCCACTAAGTCTGGATTAGGATCTTTAGAATTTCTTAGTACTGGGAAGATTGTGGTCTCCCCTCTCCCTCCCCCAAAATATCCAACACTGTATACAATGCATTATTTAACATTTTCAAAATAAACTAAACTTACATGTATACCAGATAAAGTTTACTGAAAGAAAACTTGTCTCATTTTCTTTTGGTGTACTGGCTTTGATAATATCTTAACTACATGCATAATCTCTCTACAGAATATTCTAGCACTTGGCAATATTACTGTATATATCATGAGTTGATGTGTTAAAATCTTTTTTTTTTTTTAAACTGCTGTGGTTCTTTTGATCATTGGGACACTAAGTGCCATTAATCTGAAACAGGCCTAGGTGTACATTCTTGGTAAACAATTCTCTATTATACACATTTAATCTGAAAGTTCAAATTATCTATTTGCAGCCTAATGATGCAACTGATAGCTTCATGGGTTCATTAAGAAGTCATTTAAAATTAAAAAACTTTATGACACAATTGCTATTTTAAAATCAAAAGAATAAAATGTGAAAACAACTAATGACTGCAAATCACTTTACTCTCACCCCAGTAAAAATTATATAAGTCATTGTTTTTAATGGGTTCTTTTGAAGTCGTTGTTCTGAACTTTGGCTCCACGTTAGAATTACTTAACGCCCAGGCCAAATCCCAGACCAGTTACATCGGAATCTCTAGGGAATAGGCCACAGGCATCAGTGTATTTTAAAACTCCCAAAGTGATTAGAATGTACAACTGAGGTAGAAAGCCACTGTTTTTAAAAAGTATTCTAGGACATAAATATTTAAATATATGCTCTTTTAAAAACAGCACCACTAGAGGCTATAAACATAGCCTAGCAATGTACAATACTTTTTCCTTCAGGGTCTTTTAAAAATTGCGTTCAAAAATGGTGTTAGGCATACATCACCTGCCTTATTCATTATATTTAGCTGTCCCTAGAGGGAAAAGCATTAGTTTCACAAAGACCCAAATATACGGCCAGCTCTATCATTTAATAGTTCTATGACTGGATAAATAGCTTAACCTCCTCATCTGTAAAATGGGAGGATTAAAATAGAAAACAATGTGCAAAACATGCCAACTGGCACCTAAGAGGTAATGTGTGAATGGCTCTGCTTATGGTTATCAAGCTAGACTGGAAGACACTGGAGGCTAGGGCTGTATCTTATTTAAGGTTATATTTTCACAACCTCATACTACATAGTAGTTACACAATAATTCTTAATCATTAAGCTCCTTAAGAATTGTTCATCTGTCTTTGTAACCCGAATGCCTAGTACAGATTCTGATACACAAAGAAAGCTTAATAATGTTCTGAACAAATAAAACAAACTTATTTCAGAAAAGAACGAACCCTCAAGCCTTTCTTTGCAGAAAAGAAGTCGGAATAACCAGCATCTGTAGCCAACAGTCCCACAAATTGCATCGCAGGCCGTTGTTGTATAAATAGTTCTACAGCTCCATCAGTGATGTAATTACTCCCAGAAATGTCCAGGGACTCAATATTAGGCAGAATATCTTTCTGTTGTAGCAAATGAAAAGCTAGATCTGACCTGAGTTGCCCGTGATCAGAAATATCAAGGTGAAGCAGACATTTAAGTTCTCTAATGACTGCAAGAATCTGTGGTTTGGTCATGGTCAGACATTTTAGATAGTGCATTGTAAGAGATTTAAGTCGATCCTTACAGGTAAGGAGTGCAGAGATGTTAGTGACCAGAGTATTAGAGATATCCAAGCTTTCCAGTTTGGGTAACTGTGAAACATTAGCCAGGTCTTCACTACGAAAACAAACATTGAAAACGCTTAAAACACGAAGACCAGTGAGCTGACCAAAGAACAACAGTCTTGAATCTCGAGGGATGCTTGTTGAGTCCAAGATGAGACGTCGGAGGTTTTCTTGGATCCAGCTATTGCTGCAGAGTCCACTTAGGATGTCTGGGATGGAGAGGTCAGTGTGTACTGCAGTAGCATCCAGTTCAATGAGTTTGTGATGGCAGAAGGCTTTTAGGAATGCAGCTGTGGATATTTTAGCTTTCTGAATGTTGACTAGCTTCAGTTTCATTCGGTTGCTTTGGAAAATGCTTGCTGTTCTATCAGTCAGCTTGCCTACAAGAGAACCAGAACCAGCTTGTAATAACTAAATCTTATGCCTTTTCCAGGAGGCACTGTGGCCAGTAAACTTTGATACATGCTAACAGTAACAATAATGACTATACTTACTGTTTACTCTGTGCCGAGCATTGTTCTAAACACTTTACTCAGATTATCTCATTTACTCTTTAAAATAATACTGTAAAGGAATTATGATTATTACCATCCCACAGCTCAGGAAACTAAAGCTTAAAGAGGTTAAGGAACTTACTCAAGGTCAAAATATGTGGCAGAATCAAGAATCAAAAGCAGTTTGACTTCAGCGTCCACAGTTTTAACCATAGTAACCTTGTTTACTTGGGCGTCCCTGGTAGCTCAGATGGTAAAGAATTCGCCTGCAATGCAGGAGACCCCTGTTTGATTCCTGGGTCGCAAAGATCTTCTGGAGAAGGGATAGGCTACCCACTCCAGTACTCAGGGGCTTCCCTGATGGCTCATATGGTAAAGAATCTGCCTGCAATGTGGGAGACCTGGGTTCAATCCCTAGGTTGGGAAGATCCCCTGGAGAAGGGAATAGCTACCCACTCCAGTACTCCGGCCTAGAGAATTCCATGGACAGAGGAGCCTGGCAGGCTATAGTCCATTGGGTCACAAAAGAGTCGGACACAGCTGAGTGACTTTTACTTCACTTCACTTCAACTTTGTTCATAGAAAAAAAAAAAAAGACAAAATAAAAGAGGTAGGTAAGTATAGGGCCTGTAATATGCAAATAGCACTAATGATTACTTTTAACCAAACTAGTGGATGGCCTTTGGTAAGTCACTTCTCTCTCTATGCCTCATTTTCCTCATCTGTAAAATGAATGGGTTGTATTAGATTTCATTTAGAAACAACTTATTAATATTAAGCATCTTCTATATATGAGATTCCATATTAAGTAATAGGCATACAAGGTAATAAGACACCTGTGACCACAAAGAATTCAGTCTAGGAAGCATGTCAGGCAAATAAGTGACTATAATAATATATTATATTCAGTGGTGATTTGTACCAGATATTGAACACAGACGAGGTTAATATCAGGGCAGGTTTTAAGGCTGAATATCGGTTTCCCAATGGGAAGGTGAAGGGTGGGAGAACACAACAAAGACACAGAGGCACAGAACGTCAGCTTATTCAGAACGACCCTATTTGATCAGTGCTATTGGACCACAGTGTACAAGGGGAGGCCTGGCGGAAACGACAGCAGAGAGGAAGGCAAAAGGCAGATGGGGCCTGTAAACAAAGCTAGGAAACTCATGTACCCTGTAAACAAAAATGAAAAACTCAAACTTTTTAAGCAAAAAATGAATGGTTATAATATATTTTTACAAAGACCAATTATGTGTGATGACACAAAAGAATTAAGACGGTGTTTGATGGGAGTGGGATGGGGCAAGAGATTATTAATGATTTTAATGATGAGAGATGAAAGTTTAAACTGACAGAACACAGCAGTTGAATGCATTAAGGGAAAGAACAGAGGGAAAAGGTATATAAGCTGATTCACAAGTCCCCAGTCTGAGTTGGGCTATGCTACTAACCTAGGAAAAAGGAAATCTCAATACTCAAGGCTTTCAGAAAGAACTTATTACATTTATTCAAGGGCTTCCCACGCACCTCAGTTGCTAACGAATCTGCCTGCAATGGTGGAGAAACTGGGTCAGGAATATCCCCTGGAGAAGGAAATGGCAACCCACTCCAGTGTTCATGCCTGGAGAATCCCAGGGACGGCGGAGCCTGGTGGGCTGCCGTCTCTGGGGTCACACAGAGTCGGACACAACTGAAGCACCTTAGCAGCAGCAGAAGAACACAGATACAAAAGAATATAAAACAAGCAAAATACTATTAACAACGCAGTAAAGGTTCTAAAGGAAACAAACAAGACTGTAACACAGGGGTGGGGAAAAATGAGAAGGAAGACAAGAATCTTCTGTCTTTCAGTGAAGTATTAGGAGGTGACATTTAAGCTGAGACAAAAAGGATGTGAAAGGCAAAGGTAGCTGTCATTCCAGATAGAGGGACAGGCTAAAGCCCTGAGAAGAGACAGTTTGGCTATTCCTGTGAAATGAGAGAAAACCAGTGCAGCTGAAGCACAAATAGAGAAGGGGATACCATAATCTGACAGGTTATAGACAGAGGCAAGAGTCAGTTAGACCTTGTAGGCCAGGGTAAATAACTGGCATTTTATCCTAAGTACAAGAGAAGACTTTAAAGAGTGGCAAAAGTGCAGACAGATCTGATTAAGATATAGAGGACTACTCTCGGCTATGTGGCAGAGCTTGGCGATGTACAAAATTAAAGGTAAGGAAACCACTTGGGAGACCAGGGGAGAAGAAAGAGAAAGGTGTCATTGACAGGAGCTAGGAGGAGAAGGTGGCTCAGATGGTAAAGAATCTGCCTGCAATGCAGGAGGCCTGGGTTTGATCCCTAGGTTGGGAAGATCCCCTGGAGAAGAGAATGCATACCCACTCTGATACTCTTGCTTGGAGAATTCCCCAGACAGAGGAGCCTGGCAGCTAATGCTTCACCCATGGTCATTTGCAGTCCATGGGGTTGCAAAGAGTCAGAAACTAACATCTGACCTGACTTGAGGAGAAAAACATTTGAGATATGTACTTTGAAGGCAGAAAACGTGTCAAAAGAACAAAGGAGGGGGGCGGAGGAGGGGGATGAAAAGTGACTCCTAAGTCACTGAACAGGTAGACAGATGGCCAAACCATCTTGAGATGGGAGGAAATGGCAGTGTAGTAGATGCTGTGATGTGACACCAGATCACATTTAAAAATAAATGACTGGGACTTCCAGCAGTTAAGAACCTACCTTTGAATGCAGGGGACGCAGTTTTGATCTCTGGTCGGTGAACTAAGATGCCAATGTCGAGAGGCAACTAAGACCACAAACTCCAACTACGCACCCCAATTAGAGAGCCTGCATGCCACAACTACAGAGCCCTTGCACTCTGGAGTCCACACATCACCACTAGAGAGAAGCCTGCGGGCCATATTGAAGAGCTAAGACCCAATGCAGCCATTAATAAATAAATAAATGGTTTAAAAAAAAAAAGAAAGAAATAAAGGACTTACTACTTGAGCTGCTGGAAATGCCACCAACTGACAGCCCTCATCTGTGTAGACTGCATTAGCTGAAAAGAGTTGCTTCACCCATGGTCATACCACTTTTCCATGGAAATCCACATCCAAAGACTGTGTTGGGAAGTATAAAGATCCAGCCCTCACACCCTAACAAAACACCGATCTGAGTAGTTATTCTTCAGGACTTTCCAGAAAATCAGCCAAGGTCTTCTCAGAATAGAGAATGGTGTTTAAAACATGGAAATGTAAGAGGAAAAGGAACAAGGACCAACTACCAAAAAGCATCTACACTCTAGATAGCTTTTGCACTGTCCTTCAAGGGAAGCCAGATGAGCAGAAACATAAGCAGCAGACACTGAAGTAGAAGAAAACCAAAAGAGGAGGATGATTCAGCAGCCTAGCTAAGAGTTCCAAGATACCTGCCTATCTTGTATGTGGCTCTGGAGCTTCGAATAAAGACCTGCACTGAAAACTCTGGGAAATTAAAGTAGAAGTGGTAGCTAAACCAAAGAAGATTATCCAGGGAGTATACAAAGTGAGAAAATATACAAAGCTTCCCAAGATGGCAACTTGACGAACATAAAACAACACATATATAAAGAAACGGAAGCATACAAAAGAAAGTGTGGAACAGGAATGAAGGATAAGAAACAAAAAAACAAAGTTACTCCAAACCAGCAAGGCTGAGAGTAATAAACACCAAGTCAAACATACAAAAACCCCTGCTGATTTAATAAATCTAGGTAGGTAACTATCATCTATGGTCACCAAAAGTGAAAACCAACCAGACAATCAGACTTTATTAACACCTTTAAGAAGTACAATGCAGAAGGAAATGGCAACCCACTCCAGTATTCTCGCCTGGAGAACTGCCATGGACAGAAGAGCCTCGCAGGCTCCAGCCCATGGGGTTTGTGAAGAGTCAGACACAACTGAAGCAACTGAGGACAAGAAGTACAAACATCACTACCAAACATCAAACTGCAATTTGATCAAGCCTCTACATCTAATTTTCAATGTATAGGAATTAACAAGAATCAGAGAAACATGTCAAATCATAGCATAAACAATGGTAAAGTCCAGATTGCAGGATACTGTACAAAACAAATGACCAGTTTCTTTAAAGAAAGAAAATAACTGGAAGTTCCAAAATACATGAAGATGAACATACTTCTAAACAACAGATGAATCAAGGGGAAAAAATTAAGAGAAACTACAAAATATTTTGAACTAAATGAAAATAAGAACACAACTTACCCAAATCTATGGGATGCAGCTAAGACAGTGCTAGGTGGGAAAGTTATAGCTGTGAATGCATACATTAGTAAAAAAAGATCTAAAATCAATAACCTAAGTTCCCACCTTAGGAAACTAGAAAAAGAAGAACAAATTAAATCACAAGTAAGCAGAAGAAAAGAAGTAAGAACTACAGCAGAGGGCATAACATCAGCAGCATGGTAGAGTGAAACACTACTGTGGGCTCTCCCCTCTAATCTATTAGGTTGGTGCAAAAGTAATTGAGGTTTTGCATTATTGAACTTTGCCATTGGATATTGGGATACATTCTTAAATAAATGTGGTTCCATCATTTTAATGTGCATTTCTCACTTTATGTTTTTTGCTAATGACTTGTTACATGCTGTTTCAATTCAATTCAGTTCAGTTCAGTCGCTCGGTCATGTCTGACTCTTTGCAACCCCATGGACTGAAGCATGCCAGGCCTCCCTGTCCATCACCAGCTCCTGGAGTTTACTCAAACTCATGTCCACTGAGTCAGTGATGCCATCCAACCATCTCATCGTCTGTCATCCCCTTCTCCTCCTGCCCTCAATCTTTCCCAGCGTTAGAGTCTTTTCCAATGAATCAGCTCTTCACATCAGGTGGCCAAAGTACTGGAGTTTCAGCTTTAGCATCACTCCTTCCAAAGAAATCCCAGGGCTGATCTCCTTCAGAATGGACTGGTTGAATCTCCCTGCAGTCCAAGGGACTCTCAAGAGTCTTCTCCAACACCACAGTTCAAAAGCATCAATTCTTCAGCCCTCATCTTTCTTTATAATCCAACTCTCACATCCATATATGACTACTGGAAAAACCATAGCCTTGACTAGATGGACCTTTTTGGCAAAGTAATGTCTCTGCTTTTGAATATGCTATCTAGTTTAGTCATAACTTTTCTTCCAAGGAGCAAGTGTTTTTTAATTTCATGGCTGCAGTCACCTTCTGTAGTGATTTTGGAGCCCAAGAAAATAAAGTCTGTCACTGTTCCCACTGTTTCCCCATCTATTTGCCATTAAGTGATGAGACCAGATGCCATGATCTTCATTTTCTGAATGTCGAGCTTTAAGCCAACTTTTTCACTCTCATCTTTCACTTTCATCAAGAGACTTTAGTTCTTTGGCTTTCTGCCATAAGGGTGATATCATATTTGAGGTTACTGATATTTCTCCCAGCAAACTTGATTCCAGCTTGTGCTTCATCCAGCATTTCTCATGCTGTTTATTGTTATTTATTTTAGACTACAGAAATGATGTTAGACAAAAAGCAAATTGAGCAATTTTCTTATTCAAGTTTAAAATGGATTGTAAAGCAGTGGAGAAGAACTCGGGCAACATCAACAACGCATGTGGCCCAGGAACTGATAACGAACATACAATGCAGTGATGGTTCAAGAAGTTTTAAAAGCAGACAAGTTGAGCAGTTTTAAAAGCAGACTCGAAGATGAGGAGTGTAGTAGCTGGCCATTGAAAGTTGACAACGACCGACTGAGAGCAAAGAGAGAAGCTGATCCTCTTAAAACTACGTGAGATGTGGCTGAAGAACTCAGCATTGACCATCCTGCAGTCATTTGGCATTTGAGGCAAACTGGAAAGGTGAAAAAGTTCAGTAACTGGGTGCCTCATGAGGTGACTGAAAATCAAAAAAATCATTGTTTTGAAGTGTTGTTTTCTCTTATTCTACCCAACAACAACGAACCATTTCTCCGACTATAATGCCCAACCCCACGTCATACAACCAATGTTTCAAAAGTTGAACAAACTGGGCTAAAAGTTTTGCCTCATCCACCATATTCACCTGACTTCCCACTAACCGACTGCCACTTCTTCAAGCATCTCGACAACTTTCTGCAGGGAAAATGCTTCCACAACCAACAGAGGCAGAAAATGCCTTCCAAGAGTTCACTGAATCCCAAAATACAGATTTTTATTCTACAGGAATAAAAAAACTTACTTCTCATTGGAAAAACGTTGATTGTAATGGTTCCTTTTTTGATTAATAAAGATGTGTTTGAGCCTGAAGGAGCGGCGGTGAGGAGATACCCCTTGTTCAAGGTAAGAGAAACCAAAGTAAGATGGTAGGTGTTGCAAGAGGGCATCAGAGGGCAGACATACTGAAACCATACTCACAAAAAACTAGTCAATCTAATCACACTAGGACCACAGCCTTGTCTAACTCAATGAAACTAAGCCACGCCCGTGGGGCCACCCAAGACAGGTGGGTTATGGTGGAGAGGTCTGACAGAATGTGGTCCACTGGAGAAGGGAATGGCAAACTACTTCAGTATTCTTGCCTTGAGAACCCCATGAACAGTATGAAAAGGCAAAATGACAGGATACTGAAAGAGGAACTCCCCAGCTCAGTAACTGCCCAATATGCTACTGGAGATCAGTGGAGAAATAACTCCAGAAAGAATGAAGGGATGGAGCCAGGCAAAAACAATACCCAGTTGTGGATGCGACTGATGATAGAAGAAAGGTCCAATGCTGTAAAGAGGAATATTGCATAGGAACCTGGAATGTCAGGTCCATGAATCAAGGCAAATTGGAAGTGGTCAAACAAGAGATGGCAAGAGTGAAAGTCAACATTCTAGGAATCAGCGAACTAAAATGGACTGGAATGGGTGAATTTAACTCAGATGACCATTATATCTACTACTGCGGGCAGGAATCCCTCAGAAGAAATGGAGTAGCCATCATGGTCAAAAGAGTCCGAAATGCAGCAGTTGGATGCAATCTCAAAAACGAGAGAATGATTTCTGTTCGTTTCCAAGGCAAAGCATTCAATATCACAGTAATCTAAGTCTATGCCCCAATCAGTAACACTAAAGAAGCTGAAGTTGAACGGTTCTACGAAGACCTACAAGACCTTTTAGAACTAACAGCCAAAAAAGATGTCCTTTTCATTATAGGGGACTGGAATGCAAAAGGAGGAAGTCAAGAAACACCTGGAGTAACAGGCAAATTTGGCCTTGGAATACGGAATGAAGCAGGGCAAGACTAATAGAGTTTTGCCAAGAAAATGCACTGGTCAAAGCAAACACCCTCTTCCAACAACACAAGAGAAGACTCTATACATGGACATCACCAGATGGTCGACACTGAAATCAGATTGATTATATTCTTTGTAGCCAAAGATGGAGAAGCTCTACACAGTCAACAAAAACAAGACCAGGAGCTGACTGTGGCTCAGATCATGAACTCCTTATTGCCAAATTCAGACTGAAATTGAAGAAAGTAGGGAAAACCACTAGACCATTCAGGTATGACCTAAATCAAATCCCTTATGATTATACAGTGGAAGTGAGAAACAGATTTAAGGGACTAGATCTGATAGAGTGCCTGATGAACTATGGATGGAGGTTCGTGACACTGTACAGGAGACAGGGATCAAGACCATCCCCAAGAAAAAGAAATGCAAAAAAGCAAAATGGCTGTCTGGGGAGGCCTTACAAATAGCTGTGAAAAGAAGGGAAGCAAAAAGCAAAGGAGAAAAGGAAAGATATAAGCATCTGAATGCAGAGTTCCAAAGAATAGCAAGAAGAGATAAGAAAGCCTTCCTCAGTGATCAATGCAAAGAAACAGAGGAAAACAATAGAATGGGAAACACTAGAGATCTCTTCAAGAAACTTAGAGATACCAAAGGAACATTTCATGCAAAGATGGGCTCGATAAAGGACAGAAATGGTATGGACCTAACAGAAGCAGAAGATATTAAGAAGAGGTGGCAAGAATACACAGAAGAACTGTACCAAAAAGATCTTCATGACCCAGATAATCACGATGGTGTGATCACTGACCTAGAGCCAGACATCCTGGAATGTGAAGTCAAGTGGGCCTTAGAAAGCATCACTATGAACAAAGCTAGTGGAGGTGATAGAATTCCAGTTGAGCTATTTCAAATCCTGAAAGATGATGCTGTGAAAGTGCTGCACTCAATATGCCAGCACATTTGGAAAACTCAGCAGTGGCCACAGGACTGGAAAAGGTCAGTTTTCATTCCAATCCCAAAGAAAGGCAATGCCAAAGAATGCTCAAACTACCGCACAATTGCACTCATCTCACACGCTAGTAAAGTAATGCTCAAAATTCTCCCAAGCCAGGCTTCAGCAATACATGAACTGTGAACTTCCAGATGTTCAAGCTGGTTTTAGAAAAGTCAGAGGAACCAGCGATCAAATTGCCAACATCCTCTGGATCATGGAAAAAGCAAGAGAGTTCCGGAAAAACATCTATTTCTGCTTTATTGACTATGCCAAAGCCTTTGACTGTGTGAATCACATAAACTGTTGAAAATTCTGAAAGAGATGGGAATACCAGACCACCTGACCTGCCTCTTGAGAAATCTGTATGCAGGTCAGGAAGCAACAGTTAGAACTGGACATGGAACAACAGACTGGTTCCAAATAGGAAAAGGAGTACGTCAAGGCTGTATATTGTCACCCTGCTTATTCAACTTATATGCAGAGTACATCATGAGAAACGCTGGGCTGGAAGAAGCACAAGCTGGAATCAAGTCTGCCGGGAGAAATATCAATAACCTCAGATATGCAGATGACACCACCCTTATGGCAGAAAGTGAAGAGGAACTAAAAAGCCTCTTGAGGAAGGTGAAGGAGGAGAGTGAAAAAGTTGGCCTAAAGCTCAACATTCAGAAAACAAAGATCATGGCATCTGGTCCCATCACTTCATGGGAAATAGATGGGGAAACAGTGGAAACAGTGTCAGACTTTATTTTTGGGGGCTCCAAAATCACTGCAGATGGTGACTGCAGCCATGAAATTAAAAGACGTTTACTCCTTGGAAGGAAAGTTATGACCAACCTAGATAGCATATTCAAAAGCAGAGACACTACTTTGCCAATAAAGGTCCGTCTACTCAAGGCTATGGTTTTTCCAGTGGTCATGTACGGATGTGAGAGTTAGACTGTGAAGAAAGCTGAGCGCCAAAGAACTGATGCTTTTGAACTGTGGTGTTGGAGAAGACTCTTGAGAGTCTTGGACTGCAAAGAGATCCAACCAGTCCATTCTGAAGGAAATCAGCCCTGGGATTTCTTTGGAAGGAATGATGCTAAAGCTGAAACTCCAGTACTTTGGCCACCTCATGTGAAGAGTTGACTCATTGGAAAAGACTCTGATGCTGGGAGGGATTGGGGGCAGGAGGAGAAGGGGACGACAGAGGATGAGATGGCTGGATGGCATCACTGACTCGATAGACGCTGAGTCTGAGTGAACTCTGGAGTTGGTGATAACGGGGAGGCCTGGCGTGCTGCGATTCATGGGGTCACAAAGAGTCGGACATGACTGAGCGACTGAACTGAACTGAACTGATAATGATTTAAAATTAAAATTCACAGTCTGAAGAATTGCCATTACTTTTTCACCAACCTAAAACATCTACAATGCATACATAAACAACTCATATAACTTAATATCAAGAAAACAAACAATTCTATTTAGAAATGGAAAGAAGATCTAAACAGACATTTCTCCAAAGACATGCATATGCCCAATAGGCACATGAAAAGATTTATGTGTTACATCACTAATCACCAGGGAAGTCCAAATCAAAACCAGAATGAGGGATCACCTCACACCCGTCAGAACTGCTGTCATCAGACAGAACTCAAAGAACAAATGCTGGTGAGGAGGTGGAGAAAAGGAAACCCTCATATACTGTCGGTGGGAATGTAAAAACTGGTGCAGCTACTGTGGAAAACACTGTGGAGTTTTCTTAAAAAAACTCAACTATCATATGACCAGCAATTCCACTCCTGGGTATATAATCCATGAAAAAAATAAAACACTGATCTGAAAATATATATACATCCTGATGTTCACAGGAGCATTATTTACAACTGCCAAGAAATGGAAGCAACGTAAGGGTCCAGCAACAGATGAATGGATACCATCTATACAACAAATGTTAAAGGAGATTCTCTAGGCGGAAAACACAAGAGAAGAAAAAGACCTATAAAAACAATTTTTAAAACGGCAACAGGAACATACATACCAATAACAGATGAATAGATAAAGGAGGTATATGTGTATTTTTTATATTTATATTTTATATCATGCTCAGTCACATCTCACTCTTTGTGACTCCATGAACTATAGCCTGCCAGGCTCCTCTTGTCTATGGAAGTTTTCAGCAAGAATACTGGAGTGGGTAGCCATTCCCTTCTCCAAGGGATCTTCCCAATCCAGGGATCAAACCCAGGTCTCCTGCATTGAAAGCAGATTCTTTACTGTCTGAGCCACCAGGGAAGCCAATTAGCTATTAGGGAAATGCACATAAAAATCAGAATAGATACCATTTCACATCCACCAGAATGGCTATCATCAAAGTCATTAGATAACAAGTTTTGGTAAGAATGTGGAGAAATTGGAACTCTTCTGTTCCAACTGCTGGTGGGAACATAAAATGGTACAGCTACTTTGGGAAAGAATTTGAAGTTCTTCAAAAAGTTAAACACAAAGCTACCACTTAACCCAGCAATTCCACTCCTGGGTATAAACTCTAAGATATAAAAGCATATATCCACACACACAAATGTGTACACTAATGTTTATAGAAGCATTATTCATAATAGCCAAAATGTGTAATAAAAACAACACAGGGACTTCCCTGCAGTCTAGGAGTTAAGATTTTGCCTTCCGGTGCAGAGGGTGAGGGTTCAGTCCCTGGTCTGGGAGCTACAATCCCACACATTTTGTGGTCAAAAAAGCAAAACATAAAACAGAAGCAATATTGTAACAAATTCAATAAAGACTTAAAAATGGTCCACATTTAAACAAAAATCTTAAAAACAACCTAATGTTCATCAACTGAGAAACGAATAAATGGTAGTATATGGATATAATGGAATATTACACAGCCATAAAAATTCAGTAGTAGTTGATATTACAAAATGGATGAACCTTGACAATATTATGCTAAATGAAAGAAGCAAGACACAATGCTGCTGCTGTTGCTAAGTCGCGTCAGTCGTGTCCACCTCTGTGTGACCCCATAGATGGCAGCCCACCAGGCTCCCCCGTCCCTGGGATTCTCCAGGCAAGAACACTGGACTGGGTTGCCATTTCCTTCTCCAATGCATGGAAGTGAAAAGTGAAAGTGAAGTCGCTCAGTCATGTCCGACTCTTAGCGACCCCATGGACTGCAGCCTTCCAGGCTCCTCCATCCATGGGATTTTCCAGGCAAGAGTACTGGAGTGGGGTACCATTGCCTTCTCCGAAGACACAATAGGTCACATATTAAGTGATTCCATTTACACTAAATGTTCAAAAAAGGCAAATCCATAGAGGTAGAAAGTAGATTGGTGACTGCTAAGAATTATAGGGGGATGAATAACATGTTTTTTGTTTTGTTTTGTTTTTGAGGTGATGAAAACTGCCTGGGATGATGGCTGCACAAATCTGTGAATATGCTAAAAAAAATAACTCAACTATATACTTTAAATGGATGAATTATACACTATGTGAATTTTATCTCAATCATGTGTTACTCTCCAAAATTTTTCATTAAGAAAACACTAACATAACAAACAAAGCCCTTTGAAAGCCCTACTACAAAAAGAAGCAAAGGAAAAAATTTTTAAAGGTTCATATTCACAATCAAAAGAATGGGAGATGAGACTATAGCAATAGCAGGGCAAACCTAGAAGGAAGATAATTTTCATTAAAGGATCCCAGAAAGATTCTGAAAATCAACCTCCACACAAACTTCTACATTTCTTAGCAGGTTGTTGAGAGGAACAAAACAGAATTATATGCAAAAGTGCTTTTCAAATAGTAAAGTGCTATAAATGTACACAAAAAAGCAGTCTTATCGTTACCTTGCCGAGTCATCAACCAAACGAATCGGTCAGCTAATTCCTGAGGAAAACACCAATGCTCCGGAAGACAGAGTGTTCCATCAGATCTTTCAGAACACAATTTCTCCAGGTTAGCAATCAGGACGTTCAGGCATATGTTGACCAAAGAGTAGGGAGATGCGTCCTCCTAGCAAACAAACCCCCAAACAAACAAACTTGTTACATCTACAAAAATTCAACATAAAAGTGGTCATGTTATACATGAGAATATCTTAAGATACATTTTTCTAACTGTAATGATTTATATGTAATGAAACCACCTTATTCCAATTATCAACCATGTGGAAGATTTTTACCTGTTGTAGCTTCTGTTGTATCTTTAAAAAAAATTAAGTTCTCTCAATCCTTCACTTATCTCCTGTTCTGTGCCAGCCCCTGAGAATACAGGGATGAGTAAGATATAGCTCTAATCCTTTTGGACCAAACAGTTAAGTAGAGAATACATCCAATAAATCTGACAATTTCAATACAACACAAGGAACTAAACAAGCAGAAATCACACAGTCATTTATTCAGCAAACATTTATTCAGTGATTACCACATGCCAGAGGATAAGAAGGTCTGCCCATTCCCACCCTCAAAAGTGTTCACACTATAAAAGACTGTTATAATCAGGAGGCTGTAGAAGAATACAAACTGAGAGATATAAGACATCTTCGCTAAGAGACTGACATTTGTTCATTCAACAAACATTTGAAAGGTATGGCATTCAGACATAAAGAGAGAGCGATAAGCCAGGGATTGCCATCTTTATCAAATTTTCAACATGCAATACATTCAATGACCTCCACACCACTTTTTACTGAATAAATTCCCTCCATAGTCCAAAGTATAGATTCAGATCAGATCAGATCAGATCAGTCGCTCAGTCGTGTCCGACTCTTTGCGACCCCATGAATCGCAGCACGCCACCTTCATAAATATCCTCAACTCCCTGTTTTCTCTCCTCCATCATGCTCTTCAGATATTCTCCTGGAAGAACTTCGCTATTCACCTTTCTTTATGGCAACACCCAGCAGCTAATCATCTATGAAGAGGGGAAGATTCACACAACATATTATGTCATGGAAAATTCATGAACATTAACTTCAAATGAGCCCTAATAGCTGGAAATCATTCAAAGTCTCCTTAGACAGGGCACTCTCCCACTATCAAGCAATAATTATTTCATGCCTTCTACTTGTTCCTCAAACCCATTTCACACTGGTACCAGAATCTGATCCACTTCAGTGAAAAAAATGAAGCCACCTCCCCATCAAATTTAGCTCAAGACTGCAAGCATCTTTTCCTTGGTCTCCTCTTCTATGGAAAACACGTACATCCTTGCAAAGACCAACACTTCCACATGTGCTGGCTGGATTTCATCCTTCCTGTCTTGGCTCCTCCTGTTGTTTCTTCATTTATTTACATCTTCAAACCATCCTTCTCAAACGGATCATTCTTCTTTTTCCCGGCTGTGCCCTGCAGGAAAGCACAGAGTGCTAACCAACAGACCACCAGGGAATTCCCATAAAATAGATCATTCTTACACAGTTTACTGGAGAAGGTGATGGCACCGCACTCCAGTACTCTTGCCTGGAGAATCCCATGGATGGAGGAGCCTGGTGGGCTGCAGTCCATGGGGTCGCTAAGGGTCGGACACGACTGAGCGACTTCACTTTCACTTTTCACTTTCACACATTGCAGAAGGAAATGGCAACCCACTCCAGTGTTCTTGTCTGGAGAATCCCAGGGGCGGTGGAGCATGGTGGGCTGCCGTCTATGCGGTCGCACAGAGTCGGACGCGACTGAAGCGACTTAGCAGCAGCAACAGCATGCAGTTTATGCTCCATTATTTGCTTTAAAAACAAAAACCTTCTGTTGACTCCCACATTCTCTTCAGTTACTCTTCTTCACAACCAAATTTCTCCAGTAAGTTTACTCTGACTTACTCTGAATACTGTACTATTTTCTTATTCATTGTTTTTCTTTTAATTGTAGTATAATTTATACATAGCAAAAAAAATTATTTTGGTATACAGTTAGTTCAATGAGTTTTGATGAATCCATACAGTTGTGTACGACCACCATAATAAAGATATAGAACAGTTCCATAACACAGAAATTCTCCAGTGTCCCTTTGCAGACAATCCCTCTTAACAATCCCAAGCAACTACTCATCTTTGTTCTGTCTCCAGTGTCCTGCCTTCCCCAAAATGTCATATAAACAGAATCATTAAGTAATTAGGCCTTTCAAATCTGACTTCTTTCATTTTGCATAATGCATTTTAACACAGGTTCTTGGTGGTGTTGCATGCTTCTGTAGTTTGTTCCTTTTTATTGCTGAGAAGCATTCCACTGTAATGAATATACTAGAATTTCTTTCTTTACCAACTGAAGAGCATTTGGATTATTTGCACTTTAGACAAATTTGAAGAAAGCTGTAACAACTCACATAAAATTTTTTTAATTTATTTTTGGTTGGGCTGGTTCTTTGTTGTGCTCAGGCTTTCTCCAGTTGCAGCATATGGGCTCAGTAGTTGTGGCTTGCAGGCTCTAGAGCTTAGCTGAGCTTAGTTGTTCTGTGGCATGTACAGTCTTTCCAGATGATTCCAGGAATCGAACCTGTGTCCCTTGTACTGGCTGTTGAATTCCCAACCAGTAGACCACCAGGGAAGTCCCTGGTGGGGCTTCCCACATAAACTTTTGTGGGAACACAGTTTTCATTTTTCATGGGTAGTCACCTAAAAATGGGATTTCTGTGTCCCTGGAATTCCACACTTGCTACAAGTGTGAATTTAACTTTACATAAGACAGTACTCACCTGTTCTTGTAATGTGGCTCTATTATTTTGCATTCCCAAAAGACCTTATGAGAGTTTAAACTGCTTCAAACCCTGGCCACGTCGGAATTCATGCAGAAAAAAGCATCAATTTCAGGGAAGCAAAAAAATTCCCTGAAACAGTCTTAGCAGACTTTTACTTGTGTCTCAAAACCCAGAATTGGTTCATATGCCCATGTGAAAATGGAAATTATGCTTCCCATGGGTAATTTCTACAGATCTACCTTCCAGGTCACTATTTCTTTACTCTGTCACATTTAGTTCTTCATAGTCTGATTATATATTGCTCTTTTTTCATTTTTTTATTTCATCATTTGTTTCAGTTCAGTTCAGTCGCTCAGTCGTGTCCGACTCTGCGACCCCACGAATTGCAGCATGCCAGGCCACCCTGTCCATCACCAACTCCCGGAATCCACCCAAACCCATGTCCATTGAGTCGGTGATGCCATCCAACCATCCCATCCTCTCTCGTCCCCTTCTCCTGCCCTCAATCTTTCCCAGAATCAGGGTCTTTTCAAATGAGTCAGCTTTCTGCATCAGGTGGCCAAAGTATTGGAGTTTCAGCTTCAACATCAGTTCTTCCAATGAACACCCAGGACTGATCTCCCTCAGGATGGACTGGTTGGATCTCCTTGCTGTCCAAGGGGCTCTCAAGAGTCTTCTCCAACACCACAGTTCAAAAGCATCAATTCTTCGGCGCTCAGCTTTCTTTATAGGCCAACTCTCACATCCATACATGATCACTGGAAAAACCTTAGCCTTGACCAGACGGACCTTTGTTGACAAACTAATGTCTCTGCTTTTTAATATGCTGTCTAGGTTGATCATAACTTTCCTTCCAAGGAGTAAGCGTCTTTTAATTTCATGGCTGCAGTCACCATCTGCAGTGATTTTGGAAGCCAGAAAAATAAAGTCAGCCACTGTTTCCCCATCTATTTGCCATGAAGTGATGGGACCAGATGCCATGATATTATTTTTTTGAATGTTGAGCTTTAAGCCAACTTTTCACTCTCCACTTTCACTTTCATCAAGAGGCTCTTTAGTTCTTCCTCAATTTCTGCCATAAGGGTGGTGTCATCTGCATATCTGAGGTGATTGATATTTCTCCCAGCAATCTTGATTCCAGCTTGTGCTTCTTCCAGCCCAGCATTTCTCATGATGTACTCTGCATATAACTTAATTATGCAGGGTGACAATATACAGCCTTGACGTACTCCTTTTCCTATTTGGAACCAGTCTGTTGTTCCATGTCCAGTTCTAACTGTTGCTTCCTGACCTGCATACAGGTTTCTCAAGAGGCAGGTCCAGTGGTCTGGTATGCCCATCTCTTTCAAAACTTTCCACACTTTATGTGATCCACACAGTCAAAGACTCTGGCATAGTCAATAAAGCAGAAATAGATATTTTTCTGGAACTCTCTTGCTTTCTCGATGATCCAGCGGATGCTGGCAATTTGATCTCTGGTTCCTCTGACTTTTCTAAAACCAGCTTGAACATCTGGAAGTTCACGGCTCACGTATTGCTGAAGCCTGGCTTGGGAGAATTTTGAGCATTACTTTACTAGCGTGTGAGATGAGTGCAATTGTGCGGTAGTTTGAGCATTCTTTGGCATTGCCTTTCTTTGGGATTGGAATGAAAACTGCCCTTTTCCAGTCCTGCGGCCACTGTGAGTTTTCCAAATGTGCTGGCATGTTGAGTGCAGCACTTTCACAGCATTGTCTTTCAGGATTTGAAATAGGTCAACTGGAATTCCATCACCTCCACTAGCTTTGTTCATAGTGATGCTTTCTAAGGCCCACTTGACTTCACATTCCAGGATGTCTGGGTCTAGGTCAGTGATCACACCATCGTGATTATCTGGGTCGTGAAGACTTTTTTTGTACAGTTCTGTGTATTCTTGCCACCTCTTCTTAATATCTTCTGCTTCTGTTAGGTCCATACCATTTCTGTCCTTTATCGAGGCCATCTATGCATGAAATGTTCCCTTGGTATCTCTAAGTTTCTTAAAGAGATCTCTAGTCTTTCCCATTCTGTTGTTTTCCTCTATTTCTTTGAATTGATCGCTGAGGAAGGCTTTCTCATCTCTCCTTGCTATTCTTTGGAACTCTGCATTCAGATGCTTATATCTTTCCTTTTCTCCTTTGCTTTTCACTTCTCTTCTTTTCACAGCTATTTGTAAGGCCTCCTCAGACAGCCATTTTGCTTTTTTGCATTTCTTTTTCTTGGGGATGGTCTTGACTTCTGTCTTCTATACAATGTCACGAACCTCCATCCATAGTTCATCAGGCACTCTGTCTATCAGATCTAGTCCCTTAAATCTATTTCTCACTTCCACTGTATAATCATAAGGGATTTGATTTAGGTCATACCTGAATGGTCTAGTGGTTTTCCCTACTTTTTCAATTTCAGTCTGAATTTGGCAATAAGGAGTTCATGATCTGAGCCACAGTCAGCTCCCAATCTTGTTTTTGCTGCTATATAGCGCTTCTCCATCTGGCTGCAAAGAATATAATCAATCTGATTTTGGTGTCGACCATCTGGTGATGTCCATGTGTAGAGTCTTCTCTTGTGTTGTTGGAAAAGGGTGTTTGCTATGACCAGCGCGTTCTCTTGGCAGAACTCTATTAGCCTTTGCTCTGCTTCATTCTGTACTCCAAGGCCAAATTTGCCTGTTACTCCAGGTGTTTCCTGAATTCCTCCTTTTGCATTCCAGTCCCCTATAATAAAAAGGACATTTTTTGAGGGTGTTCATTCTAGAAGGTCTTGCAGGTCTTCATAGACCGGTTCAACTTCAGCTTCTTCAGCATTACTGGTTGGGGCATAGATTTGGAATTACTGTGATATTGAATGGTTTGCCTTGGAAACGAAGAAAGATCATTCTGTCATTTTTGAGATTGCATCCTAGTACTGCCTTTTGGACTCTTTTGTTGATTATGATGGCTACTCCATTTCTTCTAAGGGATTCCTGCCTACAGTAATAGATATAATGGTCATCTGAGTAAATTCACCCATTCCAGTCCATCTAGTTCACTGATTCCTAGAATGTCGACGTTCACTCTTGTCATCTCCTGCTTGACCACTTCCAATTTGCCTTGATTCATTGACCTAACATTCCAGGTTCCTATGCAATATTTATTTAATAAATTTTAAACACACTTGCTTTATAGTGTTTCATTAATACCATTTTCTGAAGTCTGGGAATCTAATTCTGTTGATTCTTTTTTTTAAAGATTTACTTATTTGTTTTTTACTCTGCTGGGTCTTCATTGTACTGTATGGGCTTCTCATTGTAGTGGCTTCTCTTGGTGTGGAGCACAGGCTCTAGAAGACAGGCTTCAGTAGTCGTGGTTCCTGGGCTCTGGAGCACAGGGCTCAGCATTGTGGTGTATAGGCTTAGATGCTCCATGGCATGTGGGATCTTCCCAAACCAGAGATCAAACCTGTTATCTCCTGCACTGGCAGGCAGACTGCCAACCACTACACCAGCAGGACAGCCCCTGATTCTCTTGGTTCTTAATCAGAGAGGTTCATGTTTCATAATTTAAGATGTGAGCTAATCTTTTCTTTTTTTTTAAGGCCTCATGGCACAGTACGCAGGATATTAGTTCCCCAACCAGGGATCAAATCCATACCCCTAGGACTGGGAGTACAGAGTCTTAACCACTGAGCCACATAGAAGTCCATGATCTAATCTTTAAGTCTCTGAGTTAATCTTTAGTGAGATTTTACTAGACTCCTATGAAACCTGGGTAGAAGATAGGCCACATCGGGTGGTTATGCTAAATGCTACTTACCCAGGGGCATCATCAGTGACCATTTTGATAATTTCTCAGCTACACATTTCCTGAACCAAGCAAGAAATGTCAATTAAAACCCTGAGTCTGAGGACAGAAATGTGATTGCACATTTTTAGGAGATATTTTTCTCATTCAAAAATCCAAGCCAAAACTGACAAGGTCCCCTATTTCTCTTTTCCATAAGCAGACTTTTAGATCTACCATTTCCCTGAAGTATAATCAGCTTTTGTTAGTTCACGTTTATATATATATATTACAATTCACAGTCTCCATTCAAACTTCCCACCTGGTTTTGGCAAAGGTCTAGTCTCTAATCTTTGGCTATTTCAGGGCCTGCTTACAGTGGTGATTTCCAGCTTCTATGAATTGAGTGGGAATGCTGGGGATTTCCTTTACTCTGTAATTGAATTTGCTGCATTTTATCCAGAATATTTCCTTTTAAGGCTTTATGACATTATTTGCCAAATTATTGGACATGGCAGTCTCATATTTAAAATACAGTAAAGATTAAATCCATATAAATGAAGTTTAGAACATATGTAAAATATTTAAATATAAAACAATATATTTTAAAAATATTTTTGTATTCATGACACAGCTTAAATAGAATATATCAATTTTCTGAAGTCCCTACATACCCTTTCCTGATGCTACTTACCCCTTCACCCAGAAGTAACCATTATCCTGAATATTATTTAGTTCTACATGTTTTTGAACTTTATATACATAGAATTATACCACAGTATTTTGTTACTTGTCTTTGTTTTATAAATCAGTAGTATGTTTTAGAGACTGACTTCCCATCAAGACCACTAATGACTAATAACTTTGCCTCTATAATATCTGATTACCGATAACATGATTCTAAATGTTATCTATAAATCCAACGAATTCTACAGTATTATCTTCAGGCCAGATCTCTCGTTAATCCAGTGTTAGGTAACCAGTTGCCTCCCTGACGTATCTACTTAACCATGTCAGACAAACACTTCAAACTTAACATGTAGGAAACTATATTTATCCAGTCTTTCCCTACTCAGGAAATGGTGTAACATCTATTCAGCTGCTTAATCTTTACTGACATTTCCTTATCTTTAATCAACATCCCACAAAACACACAGATCCAATACATTAGCAAATCCTACTGGTTCTACCTGTGCCAGACATCTTCTATTTGCTAACTACCTCCCATCTCACCCCAGACCCACTCAATCTTCTCCACCTCTACTGCTGAGGTGACCTGTGTAGATCCTATGAATAGGTTCTCATGAATAGGTTCCCTTACCCTCTGGCTGTTAGTTTGGTTCTGACATGAAACTCTCAAAAAACTGGAACACGTATTAGTTTCCTAGGTAATTTCCTATAAGAAATTACCACAAAATTGGTGGCTAAAAACAACAGGTATCTACTCTCTCATAGTTCTGGAAGACAGAAGTCCAGAAATCAAGGTATGAGCAGGACCACTGTTCCTCTGAAGGCTCTAGGGAAGAATTCTTACGTTATCAGCTTCTGGGGACTGTGGTTTCCCTTAGCTTGTGGCAGCACAACTCTAATCTTCACATGGCCTTCTTCCCTGTATCTCTAGGTCTCAAATTCTATCCCTTTATCTTATAAACACTATAAATCCAGACATTAGATTTAGGGTCTGGCCTAAAACTTTAGGATGGATCAGATGTTCTCACCAAGATACTCAACCTGGGAATTCCCTGGTGGTCCAGTAGTTAGGACTCTGTGCTTTCCTGCCAAGGGCCCAAATTCAATCCCCAGTCCCACAAGCCACCTGGTGGGGGTGCAGAGAAGCAAGAGGGGAAGATCCTCAACTTAATTACATTTGTAAACATCCTGACTCCAAAGGTCAAATTCACAGGTTCTAAGGGTTAAGACTGGATATAAGTTTTGGGGGTTAAACTCCACACAGATAATTTCCCCTGTTCTTTCTCATTTAAAGTATCTTGGGCTGGCTATGGCATACTAATCACTCCTCTAAGATTAGTCCTCTGTTCTTGCTATTGACTAAATGTCTGCATTCTTCCAAAATTCTTATGCTGCAATCTAACCTCTAATTTGATGTTTGGAGGGAGGAACCTTGGGAAGTCATTAGGTCATGAGGGTAAAGCCTTCACTGAATGGAATTAATGCCCATACAAGAGTGACCTCAGAGAGTTCCCTTGTCCCTTCTGCCATGTGAGAACACAGCAAAAAGATGTATATGAACCAGGAAGCAGGCTCTCACCAGACACCAAATCTTCCAGCACCTTGATCTTGAACTTCCTAGTTTCCAGAACTGTGAGAAATAAATTTATGTTTTTTATGAGTCACCCAGTCTACAGAATTTTAGTCACACCAGCCTAAATGAACTAAGACATTCCTTCTGAGAGGTCCTCTGCGCCTAGGGGTAGCAAGAGCTACTGTCACTAGACATGAAGTAGTATATTATTGTGGTTTTTCCATACCTCTCCCTTATCTTTGGAAGTAATCCCTTAATTAAACTCTCACTGCTGCTGCTAAGTCGCTTCAGTCCGACTCCATGCGACCCCATAGATGGCAGCCCACCAGGCTCCGCCATCCCTGGGATTCTCCAGGCAAGAACACTGGAGAGGGTTGCCATTTCCTTCTCCAAAACTCTCATTAAATTAGCCCTATTCTGACTGTGTCATCTATTTCCTGCTGTATGCCTATCAAACCTCCCAAATAAATTTCTAGTTCATCCCCTTCTTTCTAACTCCACTACCAATTCCTAAGTCAAGTCACTACCATATCTTTCCAAGAATACTAAAAAACTCCAAATTATTCTGCTTCCACTCTTAATCCTTTTCCAATCCATCTCAACCGAGGGTTTAGATTCATCATTTCTAAAATACAAAACACTACTACATAACTCTAATTAACATGTTTTAATGGGTATAAGGTAATAAATCAAAACAAACAAAAAGCTGTATTTTATATACGACCAACAATTAGAAAATTAAACTTTAAAAGTTTACAACAGCATTTTTTGTTTTTGTTTTGTTATTATTTTTGGCCACACCATGTGGCTTGCGCATGCAGTATCTTAATTCCCAGACCAGGGATCAAACCTGTGCTCCTGCATTCTTTAACCACTGGACCTCCAGAGAAGTCCCTTCAATAGCGCTTTAAAAACCTCAGAGAGACTTTCTTGGTAGTCCAGTGACAGACTTCAAACTGGGACTCCAATGCAGGGAGCCAAGGTCTGACCCCTCGGCAGGGCACTAGATCCCACATGCTGCAACCAAGAGTTACAATGCTGCAACTAAAGATCTTCACCCAGCTCAGCCAAAAAAACCTCACGGAAATCCCTGGCGGTCAGTGGTAAGGACACGGCGCTTTCACTGCCGAGGGCCTCAGTTCCATCCCTGGTCAGAAACTAAGATCTCATGAAGGGCAGAACACAGACCAAAAAAAAAAAAAATCTGTTTTAAAAACCTCAAATATAGGCCTGACTCAAAAAGACAACAAAAATCTAAACACACTAGGACCCATGATGTTTAGCTTACAATAAAATATAAGAAATGGTAAGAAGCAGGAAAGAAAATAAAATCAGTCACAAGAAATAGATCCAGAGAACTTCCTGGAGGTCTGGTGGTTAGGGCTCCACAATTTCACTACAGAGGGTTTGGGTTTAATCCCTGGATGGGGAACTAAGATCCTACAAGCTGCATGATGCAGCCAAAAAAAGAGAACAAGAAACAGATCTGGAAATAACAAAATTAGCAAACAAGAACTTTAAAATAGGTATTATAATTCATGGATATACAGAAGAATATGAATATAACAAGGGAATAAATATAGAATCTCAACAGAGACTAGACAAAGCCCACATGCAGCAAGAAAATAAATAAATAAAAATAAAAAAAGTCAACAAGGACAATGTCCTATATTTGGAATCTATGAAATTGTTTTATAGCTTAATATTTATTGAATTACATAGCTAATTCGCCAGGTACAAAAAACAATAAACTTAATAACTTTCTTTTTTAAAAAGTCAAAAAATACTGAAATTAGATACAAAATATCAACCAACTGATCCCAGAAGCAAGAATGGACCCAAAGTGAAATAAAAGACACTACAACATGACAAATAGCTAAAAACCTATGATAAAAAGAAAAATCTAAGCTAGGGGTGGGGCAGAGGGAGCTAGAGGTACTGTGGACAGTTTAAAATGAAAAAATGTGACCACTGAATTTTCATCAGAAGTAATGCTAGCCAAAAGACAATGAAGTAACACTTTTAAAGTGCTGTAGAGGGCTCTCCTGGTGACTGAGTCCTAAAGAATCCACCTGCCAGAGCAAGAGACATGGATTCTATCCCTGATTCATGAAGATCCCACATGCCTCAGAGCAACTAAGCCTACGTGCCGCAACTACAGAGCCTGTGCTCTAGAGCCCCAGAGCCACAACTGAGCCTACACGCCAAGCTTCTGCAGCCCGCACATCCTAGAGCCTGTGCTCAGCAACAAGAGAAGGCCCTGCACTGCAACCAGAGAACACCCCTGCTCACCACAACTAAAGAAAAGCCCGTGCAGCAACAAAGATCAAACTAAATAAATAAAATTTTCTAAAAAATTTAAGTGCAGTAGGAAGAAAAGCTAAGTGCATTGAAATATCTTTCAAAAATAAAGGTAAAATAAAGATATTTTCAGACAAAGTAGAAAGAACCTATCATCAGCAGATCTACACTATAAGAAAGGTAAAATGTTCTTTAGGTAAAGAAACATTATACAGGATGGATATTTGGGATCTAGAGAAAAGGGAAGAGTACTGGAAACAGGAGCATGTGGATAAATATACAACTATTTTTCTTATTTCCTAATTTCTTTAATAACTCATCAAAGAAAAAGTAAAAACAATATACTGTGCAACTTAGAAAAGTAAAATGTATTATTTAAACAGTACAAAGGAGAGGAAAGAGGGGAGAAAATCAAAGAACACTGTTGTAAGCTGAAGTGATATATTTAGAAGTAGTGCAGTAAGTCAAACGTGTACAATTTTTTTTTTTTAGTTCTACCAGTTTATTGCTACCAACCCGTGACCCTCCACCCTCATGCACACATGCTCAGTCATGTAACCCCATGGACTGCAGCCTGCCAGGCTCCTCTGTCCATGGACTTTTCCAGGCAAGAATACTGGAGTGGGTTGCCATTTCCTTCTCCAAAACATGTACATTTTAAAACCTAGAGCTGTGACTCTCAAACTTTTTAGTCTTAGCACCAACAGTACTCTTAAAAAACTGGATTATATATATCAACATTTACTGTATTATAAGTTAAAACTAAGAAATCTTTAAAATATTTCATTCAGAAATAATAAAAATTAAACCAATCACATGTTCACACAAAGAACATTTTCTTTTCCCAGTCACACCACATGGCTTGTGGGATCTTAGTTCCCAGACCAAGGACTGAACCTGCACCCGCAGCAGTGAAAGCACCAAGTCCTAACCACTGGATTACCAGGAAGTTCCCAATAAAGAACAGTTTTTTTAAAGAGCTGTATTTTCAAAAAGAATTTTTAAAAGTTTAGTGACAATGGCAGCACTGTTTTACATCTTTGCAAATTTCATTAATGTGAGGCTTAACGAAACAGAATGGGGTCTTAGAGACCCCAGAGGTCTTCAGTCCACATTTTAAAAACTGTTAGCTTTGTGTGACCATTCAGAGAAGAGGAAGAGAACTAGTAAGTCAACAGAAAAGGTAGAATGAAACTTTTAAAATAATCAACTGGAAAAAAAAAAACTCAATGGAGGGAATTCCTTGGCAGTCCAGTGGTTAGGACTCAGCTTTCACTGTCAAAGGTGAGAGTTCAATTCCTGGTCCAGGAACTAAGGTCCAACAATGTAAAGTTAAATTCACAATCAATAAAACCTACCACATCAACACAATAAAGAACAAAAACATACGTCCTTAATATATGCTGAGAAAGTATTTCAACACATTTCAAAACACATTCATGATTTCCATGATTGAAAAAAGCAAAAACAAAAAAAAAATCAGCAAACTAAGAATAGAAGAAAACGTCCTTAATTTGATAAAAGGCATCTATGGGAAAACCAAGAGCTAGAATGATATAAAGATGTCTCTTCTCACCACTTTTCTCTTACATTCTACAAAAAGTCCTAGATATTGCATTTTTTAGAAAAGGAAATATAAAGCACAGATTGAAAGGGAATAAGTAAAGCTGTCTTTATTTGCAGATAACAGATTATAAAGAAAATCTTAAGAAAACATAAAAAAAAAAAAAAAACAATATATGTGGCTTTACATCAGTAGTGACAGTAGCTCCTTCATTCTGATATTGGTTATTTCAGTCTTCCTTTGGTTATCCTGGCTAAAGATCTAGCAATTTTATTGATCTTTACAAAGAACCAACTTTTGATTAAATTTTTTTCTATTTTTTTTAAAGTAGCTTGAGCAAAGTCATAAGATACAAGATCAATACACCCCCCAAACTACAAACTTTTAAAAAATATTCACAGTACTAACAAAAACAGGGATAAATTTAACAAAATATGTAACAGACATTTACATTAAAAACTACAAAACATTGCTAAATAACATTTAAAACAACAGAGAAATCTAAAGGAAAAGTATTCATGAATTATACAATTTTTTAAATTAACTAAAAATCTTAACCAAATGACCCACACAGAAATGAATTAGTCTGATCACTTTTCTAAAGAAAACCTTGCATTTCAATTACGCCAGTGGCAGCAAAAAATGTACTTGACATGCTGTGCTTGGACATACATTAACAACTCAGCTTTTCCATTAGCTACAAACAAATGTCAGGCTGGATGAATCACAAGATGGAATCAAGACTGCTGGACTAATAGCAACCACCTCAGATATGCAGACGATACCACTCTAATGACAGAAAGTGAAGAGGAACTAAAGAGCCTCTTGATAAGGGTGAAAGTTCAGTTCCGTTCAGTCGCTCAGCCTCTTTGGGACCCCATGCACTGCAGAACACCAGGCTTCCCTATCCATCACCAACTCCCGGAGCTTCTCAAACTCATATTCATCGAGTAGGTGATGCTATCCAACCATCTCATTCTCTGTCGTCTCCTTCTCCTCCTGCCTTCAGTCTTTCTGAGCATCAGGGTCTTTTCAAATGAGTCAGTTCTTCGCATCAGGTGGCCAAGTATTGGAGCTTCTGCTTCAGCATCAGTCCTTCCAATGAATATTCAGGACTGATTTCCTTTAGGATTGACTGGTTGGATCTTGCAGTTCAAGGGCCTCTCAAGAGTCTTCTCCAACACCACAGTTCAAAAGCATCAATTCTTTGGTGCTCAACTTTCTTTATCATCCAACTCTCACATCCATACATGACTACTGGAAAAACCATAGCTTTGACTAGACCGACCTTTGCTGGAAAAGTAGTCTCTGCTTTTTAATATACTGTCTAGGTTTGTCATAGCTTTTCTTCCAAGGGGCAAGCATCTTTTAATCTCATGGCTGCAGTCACCATCTATAGTGATTTTGAAGCCCAAGAATATAAAGTCTGTCACTGTTTCCATTTTTTCCCCATCTATCTGCCTTGAAGTGATGGGACCAGAGGCCATGATCATCATTTTTTGAATGTTGAGTTTTAAGCCAGCTTTTTCACTCTCCTCTTTCACTTTCATCAAGAGGCTCTTTAAAAAAAAAAAAAAAGCTCTTTACTTCCTCTTCACTTTGGCCATAAGGGTGGTATCATCTGTGTATCTGAGGTTACTGATATTTCTCCTGGCAATCCTGATTCCAGCTTGTGCTTCATCCAGTCTGGTTTTGTCACTGCTTCCACTTTTTCTCCTCCTGTTTGCCATGAAGTGATGGGACCAGACGCCATGATCTTAGTTTTTAAAATGGTGAATTTTAAGCCAGCTTTTTCACTCTCGTCTTTCAACCTCATACCCCAACAGTATACATTCAAAAAACTAAGATGACGGCATCTGGTCCCATCACTTCATGACAAAGAGAAAAAGTGGAAGCAGTGGCAAACTTTATTTTCTTGGGTTCCAAAATCACTGCAGACTGTGACTGCAGTCATGAAATTAAAAGACGCCTGTGCTATGGAAGGAAAGCTATGACAAACCCAGACAGAGTATCAAAAAGCAGAGCCATCACTTTGCCGACAAAGGTCCAAATAGTCAAAGGTATGGTTTTTCCAGTAGTCATATACGGATGTGAGAGTTGGACGATAAAGAAGGCTGAGTGCCAAAGAACTGATGCTTTCAAATTGGGGTGCTAGTGAAGACTCTTCAGAGTTGCTTGGACAGCAAGATCAAACCAGTCAATCCTAAAGGAAATCAACCCTAAATATTCATTGGAAGGACTGATGCTGAAGCTGAAACTCCAATATTTTGGCCACCTAAGGCAAAAAGCTGACTCACTGGAAAAGACCCTTATGCTGGGAAAGTGAAAGTCATTCAGTCCTGTCTGACTCTTTTCGACCTCATGGACTTTACAGTCCATGGAATTCTCCAGGCCAGAATACTGGAGAGGGTAGCCTTGCCCTTCTTTCAGGTGATCTCAACCCAGGGACAGAACCCAGGTCTCCGGCATTGCAGGCAGATTCTTGAGCCAAAAGGGAAGCCCAAGAATACTGAAGAGGGTAGCCTATCCCTTCTCCAGCAGATCTTCCCTACCGAGGAATCTCCTGCATTGCAGGCGGACTCTTGACCAACTGAGCTAACAGGGAAGAACAATGCCGGGGAAGATTGAAGGCAAAAGGAGAAGGGAGAGGCAGAGGATAAGATGATGAGATAGAACATCACCAACCCAAAAGACAAGACGTGAATGTGCACAAACTCCAGGAGAGAGTGAAAGACAGGGGAGTGGAGCAGTGTTGCTGCCCGTCGGATCGCTAAAGAGCCAGATAGGACTTAGCAACTGAACAATAACAAATAAATGTATGCATTATTTAAGAAGCTTTTAAAAGTGAGTCCAAAAGGGTCTACAGGATTACAGGTTAGATCTCTGCAGGACACAAAGGCCAACAAGGCGTTAGTGTGTAAAGTGCAACCTCAATCAGAATATTTCCTTTCCTCCATACTATATGGGTTCACTAGATTTTGAGTTCTAAGAAGGGAGGCCCTTGGGGTTTTGTAGAATATGGAATCACATCAGAAATGATGTCAGGTTTAAGATCCTGAGCAAGTCAAGGGTTCTCAATTTTCCTACACACTAGTAAAATGGAGACCATCAATGCCTACCAAAAAATCCGAGAGATTTTAGAAATGCGACAACTGATACACAGTAGGCTCCAAATACACACTCTTTTGGTTTGCGTGTTGCTCAATTTCGTTTGAAAGGCATTCCGAGGGAAACGGTGCGCGGGGCCGAAAAGAACACATGGAATTTTAGGAATTTCACTTTGGGGTTCCAGTTCTTCCAGGCGGGCTCTTTCTATTAACAATCCCAGGACCGACAGGTCGCATACTCTGGGGAGCAACAAGTCCCCAACATACGTTAGGGAAGAGTTGAAGTTTAAGGCATTTGGGCGCAGGATGACAATAAATGCCACGGGCCAAGCATAAAGCCACGCCCAGTGCTTACGTCTAAACTTAACACCACCTTGCAAAATTGCTGTCGCCCGCGCTTGCACGTAGTCTTCCCAGGAGGCGCTAGTCAATACGCCTGCCAATGCAGGAGACAGGAGAGACGCGTTCGATCCCTGGGTAGGGAAGATACCCCTGGGGGAGGGCATGGCAATCCACTCCAGTATTCTTACTGGAGAATCCCATGGACAGAGAAGCCTGGTGGACTACAGTCCCTAGGGTCGCAAAGAGTTGGAAACGACTGAAGCGACTTAGCACGCACGCACTCACTCACACAGGAGAACCAAGGGGACCAGAGGAGAAGACCCGCCCAAGGTCAAGCGGGAGGCGGGACACACCCCGCCACTCCTCCGCTGCGCAGGGTCGGCGCGCTCGGAGGCTGGGACGCCCCGGGCGGAAAACTCCTCTCCGACAAGCACTTCCCAGCATCTGAACACAGAAGCCTAACAGGGGCTCAGCCTCTTCAGACGTTACCCCCCGCGTAGGTCAAACGAGCCAAAAATGTCTCCGCACGGTCCCCGACGACTTGCCGTGCTCGCCCAGGGCTGACGTCCAGCCGAGGTTCGCGTTCCATTTCCTACCCCCGATTCTTGCCCTCCTCGGAGCTCACCTGCACCACGAGGAAGCCTAGTACATCCTTCCGAGCGTCCGGAGGGACGATGGTCCGGGGCGAAAGGCCCGGGTGCAAGAAGTGAACCATGGCGACTGTGAGGCGTCGAGGAGAGAGTTGCCGTCGAGGTGGGCCTGGATCCCGCGAGAGTTCGACCCGCGCCAGGAAGCAGCTGAGCAACACCCGCGAGCTGACACTCAGCGATCGAGCCGCGAGGTTTGAAATGCCGGGCGCGGCGACGCGCACTCGCCCACCGTAGACCCCGCCCCCAGGACGGGCCTCACCACCCCCACCCCGGCCACCCACCACTCCATCCGGTGAGGACCCAGCTGTTCTCCTTCCACCTCCTTCACGCCGTACAGACAACTCAACTCCTACCCCCACGTCTATGCCCAAGTCTCCCACAAAACCTACGCCATAGGGTTCAATACCACGTTCCCTTTGCCCGTCAAAGGCACGCCCATGGACCAGCTCTGTGGAGTTGGGAAACAGAATATGGTGGTCCCTCTCTGTCCCCAGGGGCATTGATTTCAGGGTCCACCATACCCAAATCCCGTGAAACTGAAGTGCCTTATAAAAAAGAGTAGTATTTGGGTATAACTTACATACTTCCTCCTCTATACTTTAAATGACTTGTAGCTTGCTCATACTAGTATAACTAATACACTGTAAATTCTGTATATTTACATATAATTTGCTGGTACTAGCAAATTCAGATTTTGCTTTTTGAAACCTCAAGAAAACTTTTTTTCTGAACATGTTCCATGGACGTTGAATCCGGGGATAGAGAACCCATGGATATTGAGGGATATTTTAAATGCATACATTTAAAAATATATTTTTAAAAGACTTTTCTCTTAGAACTGGCAATAGCACTTCTCTTGTTTCTTATGACCTAAAAAGTATCAAGAAGACCCTTATAATCTGCTCCAAGAAACCGTGAAAGAGAGCAATAAATTAGTACACTAGTAAAATTAACAGAAGGGACGTCTTGGAAAAGGATAGTTGTTAAGAGTAGGGAGCCTTGAATTTGAATACTGCATTGGAATGCCTGCTCTTGGACAAGCTTCTTAATTTCGCTAAAGCTCAACTTCCTCATCAGTAAAATGGGATGAGAATGCCTTATAAATAAGATAGTGTATGTAGCGAGCTCCCTGGTAGTCTAAAAGTTTTGATTCCACGCTTTCACGACCTTGTCCCCGGTTCAGTCCCGGGTTGGGGAAGTGAGATCCTACAAACTGCGCGTTAAAAAAGAAAAAAAAAAAAAATGTATGTAAAACACATGAAAATGCTTGACAGAGAACAAGTCCTTGATTGTTGTTCAGTCGCTCAGGCGTGTCCGACTCCTTGTGACCCCATGGACTGTAGCCTGCCAGGCTCCTCAGTCCCTGGAATTCTCCAGGCAGGAATACTGGAGTGGGTTGCCATTCCCTTCTCCAGGAGATCTTCCTGACCCAGTGTCTCCTGCATTGGCAGGCAGACTCTTTACCATTGTGCCACCTGGGAAGCCTCGTATTGAAGTATAGTTGATTTACAATGCTGTGTTAGTTTCAGGTGTACTTTTTAATTTTATAGTAGAGTATTTTTTAAGACTATTTTATAACTTTCGTCCTCAAATCTTGAACACCTCTTCCCCTAATCATACTGTCAATTTCCTCTTTCACTGAAAAAAAAAGAATCAAAAAGAACATTCTAGGGACTTCTGTAGTGGTCCAGTGGTTAAAACTCCACATTCGAAATGCAGGGGGCCAAGGTTTGATCCCTGGTCAGGGAACTGGATCCCACATGCAGCAACTAAGACCTGGAGCAGCCAAATAAATAAATATTAAAAAAAAGAATTCTAAGCTCCAACCATCGTATCTACCCATCTACTACTACAGGCTTTCTATCCTATTACCATGAACTCTTTATACTCTTTGTTGTTGCTGTGCAGTTGCTCAGTCATGTCTGACACTTTGCAACGCCATGGGCTCCAGTAGACCAGGCTCCTCTGTCCTTCACCATCCCCCAGAGTTTGCTCAAACTCATTTCCGTTGAGTCGGTGATGCCATCCAACCATCTCATCCTCTGTCATCCCCTTCTCCTCCTGCCTTCAATCTTTCCCAGCCTCAGGGTCTTTTCCAAGGAGTTGGCTCCTCACATCAGGTGTCCAAAGTATTGGAGCTTCAGCATCAGTCCTTCCAATGAAGACTCAGGACTCATTTCCTTCAGAATTGACTGGTTTGGTCTCCTTGCAGTCCAAGGGCCTCTCAAGCGTCTTCTCCAACACCACAGTTCAAAAGCATCAATTCTTTGGTGCTCAGCTTTCTTTATCATCCAGCTCTCACATCCATACATGACTACTGGAAAAACCATAGCTTTGACTAGATGGACCTTTGCTGGCAAAGTGATGTAAAAAGTGATCTTTTTACTATGCTGTCTAGGTTGGTCATAGTTTTTCTTCCAAGGAGCCAGCATCTTTTAATTTCATGGCTGCAGTCACAGTTCACAGTGATTTTGGAGCCCAAGAAAATAAAGTCTGTCACTGTTTCCATTGTTTCCCCATCTATTTGCCATGAAGTGATGGAACCAGTTATGCCATGATCTTAGATTTTTGAATGTTGAGTTTTAAGCCAACTTTTTGACTATCTTCTTTCACCTTTTTCAAGAGGCTCTTTAATTCCTCTTTGCTTTCTGCCATAAGGGTGGTGTCATCTGCATATATGAGGTTATTGATATTTCTCCTGGCAATCTTTATTCCAGCTTATGCTTCATCCAGTCTGGCATTTCTCATGATGTACTCTGCATATAAGTTAAGCAGGGTGACAATATATAGCCTTGATGTACACCTTTCCCGATTTGAAACCAGTCCATTGTTCCATGTCTGGTTCTAACTGTTGCTTCTTGGCCTGCATATAGGTTTCTCAGGAGACAGGTAAGGTAGTCTGGTATTCTGATTTCTTTAAGAATTTTCCACAGTTTGTTGTGATCTACACAGTCAAAGGCTTTAACGTAGTCAATGAAACAGAAGCAGATGTTTTTCTGGAATTCTCTTGCTTTTTCTATGATCCAATGGATATTGGCAATTTGGCTAGTTCTGGGCTTCTGCAACAAGTCTCATCTCTTGCTTATTCAAAGACATCATCCAGCAACATCCTTTCGTTCTCCTGAATTATTTTTTCCCCTTTCTTGGATCATTGCCACCAGCTGATACTTTTCCCATAATTAAAAAAAAAAAAAAAAAACACTTCTTTTGACCTAATTTCTAGTACTTAATACCTATTCAGGTCTTGCCCTCATATCTCTTCACCCTTTTGTGCAAAACTTATCCAAAATGTGGTCTGTACATGCTGTCTCCAATCTTTTTCTTACCCTTTTCTTTCTCCCCTGCCACTCCACTAACCATTCTTCTCAACGTCCAGGTTGCTGAATTCAGTTGTCACTCTTCTCTCATCTTATTTATTCAGCAGCATTTGACCCAGGTGATCATTTCTTCCTCCCTTTCTCCATTTGGCTTCCAGGATGCATCTTCTCTTCCTCCTCCTCTCCCATGCCTTCCTCTTTCTTCTCTTCTCCTCCTACCTCATTTTTGCTCCTTCTCATCCTCTTGATTTCTCATCACCCATAGTTCTAAATCTTTGTGTACCCCCAAGACTCTGTACTTGTATATGTCTTCCCTATCCAATCTCTCTTCCTTGTGGTAATTTTGTCTAGTTTCATAACTTTAAAAGAAATTTATATGCTGATATATCCATGTTTTATGTCTAGACTGTACCCTGCTTTTGAACTTGAGTGATACATTCAGTGGTTTATTCAACATATACACCTGGTTATCAAAATAGCCTAATGTGTCCAAAAGTAAACTCCTGTTGTCCTTACCCTAATCTGCTTTTCCTATTTTAGTATATGGCAACTCCTTCCTTTCTGTTGCTTGTGACAAAACCTTGGAAATAATTTTTAACTCCTCTCTTATTCTTATATCCAATATCCTATCTGTTAGGAAATCCTATCGACTCTGTCTTTAAAATATATCCAAGGACTATCTCTTATCTCTCCCACCTGCTAACCTGGTCCAAGCCCCTGTCAGAACCAACTTGGATTCTTACAATATCCTCCTGTCTATCCTCCTGTCTGGTTCCCCAGCTTTCAGGCTTGTTCCATTAAAATCTCTTCCCAACATAGCAACTAGAGTGATCACTTTAAACATCATGTCATCCTCTACCCCAAATCCTCCAATAGCTTCCCATTTCAGGCAGAATATAAAGATTCATAAGGATGGTGTTCTCCAAGGTTCTACATAATCTGTTCTTTCCATGCCCTTCTCTTGCTTCATCTTCTGCCATTCTCTCCTTTATTTATTCTACTCCAGCACCATTGGACTGCTTGTTATATTCATGGATATCTCTCTTACTTCCTTCAAATTTTAGCTCAAATATTGCCTTATCAGTAAGGCTTATTTAACTTTTATGCAGAGTACATCATGTGAGATGCCAGATTGGATGAAGCACAAGCTGGAATCAAGATTTCTGGGAGAAATACCAATAACCTCAGGTATGCAGATGATACCACACTTACGGTAGAAAGTGAAGAAGAACTAAAGAGTCTCTTGATGAAAGTTAAAGAGGAGAGTGAAAAAACTGCCTTAAAACTCAAAAAAATTAGGTCATGGCATCGAGTTCCATCACTTAATGGCAAATAGATGGGGAAAAAATGGAAACAGTGACAGACTTTATTTTGGGGGGCTCCAAAATCAGTGCCGATGGTGACTGCAGCCATGAAATTAAAAGATGCTGGCTCCTTGGGAGAAAACCTGTGACCAACCTAGACAGCATATTAAAAAGAAGAGATATCACTTTGCCAGCAAAGGTCCATCAAAAGCTATGGTTTTTCCAGTAGTCATGTATGTATGTGAGAGTTGGACAATAAAGAAAGCTGAGCACCAAAGAATTGATGCTTTTGAACTGTGGTGTTGGAGAAGAATCTTGAGAGGCCCTTGGACTGCAAGGAGACCAAACCAGTCAATCCTGAAGGAAATCAGTCCTGAGTCTTCATTGGAAGGACTGACGCTGAATCCGAAGTGCCAGTACTTTGGCCACCTGATGTGAAGAACTGACTCATTGGAAAAGTCCCTGAGGCTGGGAAAGTTTGAAGGCAGGAGGAGAATGGGATTACAGAGGATGATGATGGCATCACTGACTCTATGGACATGAGTTTGAGCAAGCTCCAGGAGTTGGTGATGGATAGGGAAGCCTGGTGTGCTGCAGTGCATGGGGTCGCAAAGAGTTGCACATGACTGAATGACTGAATGACTGAACTGAACTAACATGAGGGAAAAGACTTTGTTATACCCAGGTGTAAAATAGTGCCAAGGGACTTCCCTGGTGGCTCAGTGGTAAAGAATTAACCTGTGATACAGGAGATGCAAGTTTGATCCCTGGGTCAGGAATATCCCCTGGAAAAGGAAATAGCAACCCAGTCTATTTTGGAGGGATCCAAAATCACTGCAGATGGTAACTGCAGCCGTGAAATTAAAAGATGCTTCCTCCTTGGAAGAAAAGCTATGCCAAACCTAGACAGCATATTAAAAAGCAGCAACATTACTTTACCAGCAAAGATCCATCTAGTCAAAACTATGGTTTTTCCAGTAGTCATGTATGGATGTGAAAGTTGGACTATAAACAAAGCTGAGAGCCAAAGAATTGATGCTTATGAACTGTGGTGTTGTAGAAGACTCTTAAGAGTCCCTTGGACTGCAAGGAGATCCAACCAGTCCATCCTAAAGGAAATCAGTCCTGAATATTCATTGGAAGGACTGATGCTGAAGTTGAAACTCCAGTACTTTGGCCACCTGATGCGAAGAACTGACTCATTGGAAGGAACCCTGATGCTGGGAAAGATTGAGGGCAGGAAGAGAAGGGGACGACAGAGGATGAGATGGTTGGATGGCATCACCTGCTCGATGGAACATGAGTCTGAGCAAGCTCTGGGAGTTGCTGATGGACAGGGAAGCCTGGTATACTGTGGTCCATGGGGTTGCAAAGAGTCAGACACAGCTGAGCAACTGAACTGAACTAGTGTTCTTGCCTGGGAAATCCCTTGGAAAGAGGAGCCTGGTGGGCTACAGTCCATGGGATTGCAAAAGGGTCAGACAACTTAGTGACTAAAAATAATAGTGCCTAACTTACAGAAGGTAGCCAGTATTATTTGTTGGGGGAAAAAAAAAAAGTGTAATGGCTACCTGGAAAAAATCAATTGTAGTTGTAAAAGGAAGTTTGTCTCCAAAATCAGAGGCAAGGTTGCAGCTACTTAGGGAAGAACAAATTTGTGTCATAAACTGTGCTTCCTGCCCTTCCTCCCCTGCTGCCTCTGCTGCTAAGTCGCTTCAGTCGTGTCCAACTCCGTGAGACCCCATAGACAGCAGCCCACCAGCCTCCCCCGTCCCTGGGATTCTCCAGGCAAGAACACTGGAGTGGGTTGCCATTTCCTTCTCCAATGCATGAAAGTGAAAAAATAAAGTGAAGTCGCTCAGTCGTGTCTGACTCCTAGCGACCCATGGACTGCAGCCCACCAGGCCCCTCCGTCCATGGGATTTTCAAGGCAAGAGTACTGGAGTGGGGTGCCATCGCCTTCTCCGATATCCATCCCCTACCTAGTCTCCAGTTTTCCACTTCAATAATTTCTGATGATTTATGCTCCTAACTGATCCATTACCAGACCCATCCCAACCAATCTTTTACGCACCTAAAATGAGTACTCTACCTAAACACAAATCTGATGATGTTTTTCCCCAGTTTAAAACACTTCCATGTCTCCCCATTGTCCTCAGAATAAAACCCAAACTTCTTAGGATGGCTTAGATCATCCTCATGATCTGGCTCCTGGTTGTATCTCTAGTTTAAATTATTAGTATTCTGGCTCAGATAGTAAAGACATTGCCTGCAATACAGGAAACCTGGGTTTGATCCCTGGGTTGGGAAGATTCCCTGGAGAAGGGAATGGCAATCCACTCCAGTATTCTTTCCTGGAGAATTCCATAGACAGAGGAGCCTGGTGGGCTATAGTTCATGGGGTCGCGAAGAGTCAGATACAAGTGACGAACACTTTCATTTCACTTTGCATTCTCATTTTAACATCATATAGCGAAATTGTTTCAGTTCTAGACTTGTACTTTGGCACATTCATTGTTGTCCATGCTACCTCCCCCTTCTAAGTAATTTGTATTAATCCTTCAGATTTCACTGAGACCTCACTTCCTTTAGAGAGCCCTTCCCTGACATTCCCCTCCCTTTTCCTGACAACTCTGAAGAATGGGCAAAGGATAGTGCAGGAACAGATAAATTGGAAAGTCTTAAGAAATTAAACTTCTGCAATGAAATGAGAAAACTATAGTCAAGATTCTTTAGATCATGGTTGGATTTCTTTAAGAACTTTGTAAATTTTCTTTAGCTATGTTGGCATGGTAAAGATTGAAGGCAGGAGAAGGGGACGACAGAGGACAAAATGGTTGGATGGCATCACTGACTCAATGGACATGAGTTTGAGCAAGCTCCGGGAGATGGTGAAGGACAGGGAAGCCTGGCATGCTGTAGTCAATGGGGTCATAAAGAGTTGGACACGACTGAGCTGCTCAACAACAACTGGCATGAAATACAGGGGAAAGATCATGAGCTCTGATGTCAAAAAAGCCTGAATTCAGAGTCCATCTCCACCTTACCTTTGGGTAGTACCCTGTGAGCTTCACTTCCTCTTCTGGAATACCAAACTTACCGAATTTCAAAAACTAAGAGATCAACACCGCCTGTGTCAGTTTTGTGCTTTCTAGTAGACAGGATAATTTCTAAGGAAAAGGGTCATTTGAAGCTCTGAGACTTTTAGCAACTGTCGCTTTCTGGGCATCAAAAACACAAAGACTAGCTATTAAGTCTTTGTCTTATCCATGTCTGTAGCTTTGGTTTATTTTTCTTATTGTAGTGATCAGCAGTAAAACCTGTATTACTATAGGAAGAGCCTGCTTAGAAAATAAAGGAACTGGAATCACAGAGCAGTACAAAGTATCAATGGCCCTAAAGAAAAGGCTTCCTGTATTTAGGGAGGGGCAGCCTGGAGTTCTGAGATCTCCCTCTTGACTAGTCTCCCTCTGTGCTCAGTCACTCAGTCTTGTCCGACTCTGTGAGTTCTGGACTGTAGCACGCCAGGTTCCTCTGTCCATGGGATTTTTCAGGCAGAATACTGCAGCGGGGTTGCCACGTTCTCCTCCAGGGGGTCTTCTCCACCCTGGGATCAAACCCACATCTCTTCAGGTATTGGCAGGAAGTCTACCACTGAGCCCTCTGGGAAGCCCCAGTCTCCCTCTTTGCTAATTTGATTAGTAAAAGGTAACACACTGAAGTAGTGAACTTGAAGAAAGACAAACCACTCCAGGGAAACGAAATTAAGGAAATTATTCTCTAAGGCCCATCCAAAAAGACTCTTTTTGTCTCTAAGTTATCACAGGTGGGCAGAAAATGAGTAAAATAAGGGCAAGTGATACATATAAAACTACATGCATCCATTTAAAGTACTGTCCTTTATTCCAACATTTTCTCTCCGTGTTTATTAGTTTTAACATTTTTTTTTTAATGAACTTATTGTGAAGGCTTATGAGAGGAAAAACTCCTCTACCAACTTAGGTCTGATTGTTGGAGGTGGAAGGAGACCTATAAATTGACTGACAGAGGGTAAACAAGGGGAAATTTTATTACACACATGGGAATAACCTACATAGAAACTAACTCCTGGAACAGCTGTGGGGAAAGGTTTACATACTGGCTTAATACGGCAGGGGAGTTGGTTTAGAGCTTCAAAGGATGGGAGGTTCTGATGAGAGTTGTTTATACAATTATTTGGAAATGTCTCAGTGCTCAACGGAGAAGTCAATGGCAACCCACTCCAGTACTCTTGCCTGGAAAATCCCATGGACAGAGGAGCCTGGTAGGCTGCAGCCCATGGGGTCACTAGGAGTCAGACATGACTGAGTGACTTCACTTTCACTTTCATGCATTGGAGAAGGAAATGGCAACCCACTCCAGTATTCTTGCCTGGAGAATCCCAGGGACGGGGGAGCCTGGTGGGCTGCCGTTTATGGGGTTGCACAGAGTTGGATACAACTGAAGTGAGTTAGCAGCAGCAGCAGTGCTCAAGGTCAGTGCCCCTTTGATTGGAGACCTCCATACAAATGAGGTCTGTGGCAGGTGACTCTTCTAAAGCTCCATACTAGTTAGATAAGGCATGTTCAGATATTTTCACATTTAAGTAATCTCTATCTGTATCAGTGTGGTGGTTTCTTGGTCTCTTTAGCCCTATTACTTTGGGGAGGAAATTTTCTCCCTAAGTTGTAAAAGGCTTATGTTTTATTGTAGGAGACACTACAATAATGACGCTAAGGGCCAGTGAGGTTGCAAATCATAAACTTGGAAAACTGTCAATGGGTTCCATCCTTTGAGAGAGGCCAAAGTGTGAGTGGGAATGGCCTTAATGTTTAAATGAGATTTGAGATTGTCCTGAATGGTTAAATTGATTTTCCCCTTTATAGCACAGTGTTTAAGAGCATAGATTTCAGAGTTTGATAGACTTAAATCTTATGTGTGACTCTGAAACTTCATAACCTATGAACCTGGCAAAGTTATTTCATACCTCACAATTTCCTTACCCATGAATGTCATAATTATCTTCTTTACAAGGCTGTTGCAAGGCTCAGCTGGAAAAGTATACATCAAAAAATGCTTAGCATATGTATTTCCGGTATGTATTTTCTGGATATATGGAATTCTAAGTCAATCATCAGAATGTACTGAAAACTAGTGTTATTTGAAATCATACCCTTCTTACAATAGAATTTGGCACAGTGGTAATTGATTGACTCCAAATCACATAGTTGATCTGTTCCCATAGGTCTTTAAAATAGAAGATTCTTTAAATCCATTGCTAGTATCCACAAACAATAATGTGGTTTATTTCATGAACCAGTTTCAGAGGACTTTTTTGATTATACATGTGTTTAAAAAAAACTTTTATTCATTTGGTTGTGCCAGGTCTTAGTTGCATTACACAGGATCTTTGATCTTCATTGAGGCTTGAGGCCTGTGGGATCTGTTGTGGCAAGCGAGATCTAGTTTCCTGACCAAGAATCAAACTTGGGCCCCCTGCATTGGGAGCCTGGACTCTTAGCTACTTACTGGATCACCAGGGAAATCCCACATTTGTCTTTTTAATTCAAAGGTATCGCTACTGAGACTGTACAAAGCAGCAAAGATTCTTCAAAGAGTGGGGAAGCTGGTATTAAAACAGTATCTAGGTTTAATTTACAAATTACTTTCTATATATGTGATATGAGACAAGTCATATCATTAGGCTTCCCCTTATTTATAAAGTAAGGAGTAATTCTCTTCCCTTACAACATGTTTGAGGGTTAAATACAGTACTTGTCTCATTATTCATACTATTTCCAGTTTTGAAGGGCTTTATTTTAGACTGAATTGATGAAACCAAGAATTAGGTAGAACATGTGTTTGATAACTCCTATATTGAAATATGACAATCACATTCTAGCTTTGTCATTGAAAATGGTTCCTTTTATAATGTGTATTGATGTAAAGTGATAGGAGAGCTGAGGTTTTTTGTTGTTGTTCTTTACTCTTATAGTCACATCACAGTCTAGGAGAGACAGTCCTTTATTGACAGTTTTTGAGTCACTGCATGATTTTAAACAGCTGTCTTACTGAATGCACAGGAACAAGCCACTCATCTGCAAAATCTGGTATCATTTCCACAAACCTGCTCCAAAGGCTGCTTCTAGAAGTCAAGAGCTGCGTGTCGATACTCCCACCCTGTGACTTGCTTTTATAGGCTGAATTTTCAGACTGCATTAGAATCTTAAATTATAAAAAGACAAAAAATGATTAATGTGAGTGCTCATGGTTTCTGATATTCACCCACTCCTCTCAATTTGAAGTTATGCAGTTACTTGGAGGTGTTCATTGGATTCTTACAATGCAGATTAAGAATAGGGAACAGGAAGTAGAAAGACAACTCAGGAGAAAAGAATTTAAATTTAGCAAGAGACTGGGCCAATCTACATAATAAAAACTGCTAGAAAGGGTAAGGGAGAGGGGAGAATGGAGAAAGTCTTGCTTTTTTTCTTTTTGAAGGTTGGCTATAGACAACACAGCTTAACAACTTGTTTGGTTAAATATTGTCCAAAGGTATTTATCTTCCTCAGTATGTGTGGCTCATAGTGATACCATGTTAGTATTGAATGAATTATTGAAGAGACAATGAGGGGTTAAGAAAAGCTAATACTTATTATAAAAATTATTTTAAAAACTACTTTTAAAGGTGGCTTTCCTGGTGGTTCAGTGTCTAAGATTCCACACTCCCAGTGCAGGGGGCCTGGGTTCCACCCCTGGTCAGGGAACTAGATCTCACATGCTATAACTGAGAGTCCCCATGCAGCCACTAAAGAACTTGCATGCCCCAACAAAGATCGAAGATCCCAAGAGCTGGAACTAAGACCCAGCACAGCCAAGTAAATAAAAATAAATAAAATATTTTAAAAAACCCTATCACTCTAATACATCTAATCTCACGTTTGTGTATCAGTGAAGCAGTAGTATTTCTAGTGACCATTCAACAATTCTATGGCATCTAAACACTAATGCTGCCCTACACCATCAGTAAGGACAGTCAATGTCCACTTACGACCATTTGGTGCATTCTTTTCTGTACCATTCATTTGATGCTTAATCACAATTGTCTAAGAGCTAAGCAATCTCATGCTATTATTGCACTAATGGGGGAGAGAGGAACCATTGGATTGTAAATTTGGAAGTAAGAACAGACGTGCAAAGTTTGTCACTGACTTGCTGTGTGATCTGGGCAACAGCATTAAGACCCTGATGCTGGGAAAGACTGAGGGCAGAAAGAGAAGGGGACAACAGAATGAGATGGTTGGATAGCATCACTGAATGATGATGAGTTCTTAAATTATTGAGCAAACTACAGGAGATAGTGAAGGACAGGAAAGCCTGGTGTGCTGCAGTCCATGGGGTCACAGAAAATCAGACATGAATTAGCAACTGAAAAACAACGATTTTCCCTAAGACTTAGTTTCTTCAATTATAAAATGAGGTTTCTGAAACTAAAGTTATTAAGGACTCTTCCTGGTCATGGGCTTCTTATATTGTTGCAGGAAGGAGAACCTCTTCCAGGGCCCTAGAGTGGGCTCTTGTCTAACACACGGAAAAGAATTGTCCGAGGAGACACACGTGCTGACAAAGCAGATTTTATTAAAAGGGCACCCGGGTGAAGAACAGTAGGGTAAAGGAATCTGGGAGAACTGTTCTGCCACGTAGCTCAGAGTCTCGGGTTTTTGGTGATGGAATTAGTTTCCGGGTTGTCTTTGGCCAGTCACTCTGATTCCTTCCTGGTGGCGCACACATTGCTCAGCCACGATGGATGCCAATGAGGATTCTGGGAGGTGGTCTGATACATGGTATCCCCTTTTGACTTTTCCCAAACTCTTCTGGTTGTGGTGGCTTATTAGTTCCATGTTCCTTACTAGGACCTCCTGTCATAAATCACTCATGCAAATGGTTACTATGGTGCCTGGCCAGGGTGGGCAGTTCCTAATAATACTTTGTTTTTTGGTAGCCTCCCTCACTAAATGGACTTAAACAATAATGCCAGTTAATTATCTCAACAGTTGTGTGAATGACTATCAACTCAGATATGCTCTTTAGAAGTGTTCTTGGGCTGTCTGATGGGAACCCAGTCTTGATTAGGTATAGTTTCTGTGGCTCTACAACAAATACTGTGGAGTGGTCTGTGTTATGTAATATTTATCTGTTTACTACTTCCTCTTCTCGACAAAACTATAAATTCTCTGAAGGACTTATGTAAGTTCCAACACATGAACAGTACCTGTGTTTGTGTTAGTTGCTCAGTCATGTCCTACTCTTTGTGACCTCGTGGACTGTAGCCCGCCAGGCTCCTCTGTCGATGGAATTCTCCACGCAAGAATACTGGAATGGGTAGCCATTCCCTTCTCCAAGGGATCTTCCTGACCCAGGGGTCAAACCCAAGTCTCCTGCATTGCAGGCAGATTCTTTATTGTCTGAGCCACCAGGAAAGCCCAAACAGCACCTAGCGTGGGAATTTAATGAAATGAATGAATGGAGTTCCAGGTCCTGAAAAAAAAAAACAAAAAAAAAACACTGGAAATTTTTGCAGTAAAATCACTGGCCTTTGAGAAAGCCAATTGAGAAAGCAATTGTTATAAGTGGATGACCAAGGAATCTGCCTTAGTTTTAAATTTGAAAGCAAATGTCTAGAATAAATATAGACAAGACGCACTTTACATAAAATTTGTAACATTTATTTAAGCAAAAAAAAAAAAAAAATAACAACCCCAAACAAAAATCTGTACACACAACATTAATACCTAACGATGTCCTGATTTAATATATAGCATGATTCAGGTACAGGACCCTCCCATTCATCTGGCCACAGTGAGAACAGTGCCTTCAGTCCAGATAACTGAGAGACTTTGAAATGTATACGTATTTTCCAATGAATTTTTCATATCTTTTGAAAAGAGTTGAACTCTTCTACCAGAATTCAAGCAAAAGATACCTTTTTCCACACTCACAAGTCAGTGAGAATTTGACAGTGGGAATGCTACAAAAGTCAGGGATTTAAAATTTTATTCTTACAGGTTATCTGAGAGTATAAATCTTGACATAACATCCTCCCATTATTAAATGCTCTCAAGAATTTCCTGCTTTTATGAAGTATGTCACAGCTTTCATTAGCTAAGTAGCTTCTTGCTTCTAAGCTGATTAAAATAAGCTTAAAAGAACCCAATTTGAACAATTTTCCAAAGTAACTTCAAAAATTAAGCACATATTATTAATGAATTATTTATTATTTCTCATAATTTGATATATTTGGATTTTCTAAATATTCTTAACAGCCATTCTGTCTAGCTATACAGTCAGGTTGTGCTCTCCAGCAGAGCTTTGCTTCATCCAGAAAATGAGAAATAGCATTGATTTTCCCATAATTTATTAAAAACACTGGGGGAGGGTAAAAACAGGCAGAGAAAGCTCTTTCTTAGGTTAACATTGAATGTCTTCAGTTAAGATTTGGAAACCACAGAATGCATAATTAGGAGTGTACATGTCATGCAAAATCTATGAAATACTAAAGAAGATAAAGCCATTATGCATTTTAAGCACACTCAGCAAAATCTTCTATCATACTGCTATTTTCATCATTGGATGAAGCTTGGATTTGCATTATTACTTAAATAAACAGTTCATGAGTTAACACAAAAAAATGAAAAATGTGTCAATACAAAGCGGATGGTAACGTTTAAATACTCAATATCCAATGCTACAGTGGATTTCAGAGGGAAACCATAAGTTTGCAAACCTCTCTGTAAGTTGTCTCAGAACACTACTTGGAAACCCTAGCCATATAAAGTCCCCAAAAAAGTAACATGCAGATAAAACTGCCCACATCAGCTGACAGTATGACACTGCCTTTAACTTACACCTTCAGTTTAATACTGTTTATCTCAAGATAAAAGTTGCACAATAACCAAATAATGTAAACATACTATTAGAGGGCAGGAGAAGGGTAGGTTTCAACATATACAATACAGCAAGTTTATTTCCTGGCTACTCAGGACCTCTTTTTCAACCTTGGGTACTGCTGCACAGTGTTTCCTAAGGGGTGGAGCGCAGGGGGAGGAAGAATGTCAGACACTCTAAAGCACTAAGCCAAAACCAAGGTTTATTAATTGATTCTACCCTAATTCAGCACACAGTGAAACAAAATATGTTTTCATCAAAATGTGTCCCAAAGATCTAGAAGATGGCCCAATACTATCCTGAGCAATGCATAATTTAAAATACAGCCAAATGACTGACTGGGGAGAAAAAGGGCCAACTCAAAAGGTCCCACCAGCAAGATTAACTCCCTAGGCTGGATATTCAGGACCAATGTTTTAAAACATGAATCCTTGATTCTTTGGAAGCTTGCAAACCAAAGATATGAAATTAAATTTCTACAGTTGCCTTGTGGGATTCATCTCCACCTGGGTCATTCACTTAAATTGACTAGTGCCACTAAATAGCATTTCTGTCCAGGAGTGAGAAGCAGCAACACTTAAGGTCAATTCCTGGGTCTGTGAGTCTGATATGATTTTTTTAATTCTCAACTAAGATCAGTAGCCACTGAGTATTTGACCAGAGAGTAAAGTAACTTATTACTACTTGATTTATGTTTCTTTTCAACTACAAAAGGACAAAATGATTTTTTAGAGTATAAAGAGAACAGCAAAACTTACTTGATGGGAAGAATGATATACCTAAATTATTTTTGCTTTTAGACTGCTCTTGTTTTACTCATTGATAACAACATGCATCATTATAGTCTAAAAAGTCTAATTCCATTTCCTTTAGTAGGTTTAAACCTTACTGTTTGTGGACTGACGTAGTGATAATTTGCAATATCTGAGTGCACCAATGATTTGAACAATGAGTGGTTCAACCCTAGTCTAAATTGTGCTTGAAACAGCACCTCTAACCCACTGAAGAGGTAACCCTTGAAGGCACCAAGTTCCATTACATTCTAGTGTACAAATGCAAACAGGAGGCCGAACAGATTCTACCTTAAAAGACAGGCCAGTTACACCTCATAATTTATATATGAATGAGTGAAAGTTGCTTAGTCATGTCCAACATTTTTAGCCATATTTGAAAACAACTTATAAAGACAAAAACCTAGAATTTGCCTACAAGGAGCATGTACTTTTGTTTTAAGTAGGATACAACAGAAACTTGAAGCCAAACTTCTCAAACAGGCTGTTCCTTAACTACGCAAGCCAGAAGACCTGGAAATGGTCCACAGAGCTAGCAACTTCTAAGCTATTGTAGGACATCCTATTTTTGACATTTTGCCTTAGGTATTTAAAACCCAGGAAAAGGGGACATTTTAAAAAGAATTTTCCATTTCCTCTGAAATATTTAACTTGTGAAAATTTATCTTACAGCTATAAAAATTCCTTGAATCAGAATTAACCCACAATTTAAAATGGTTTTTAGTGATTCTAAATACCTATTTTCTTTTAGTTTTTATTTCTGTAAAGGAGTACCAAATAATTCAAGTATGATTATTGTGATAGTGGTATGAAACATGTATGTCAAAATATTAACAGCATACTAATAAGCCAGCTCCTTTCTAAATAAAAATGCTTCTGAATGATCACAATGATTTAAATGTACCATTTAAAATCTCTATTGAAAACATTCTGGCCATCTATGAAAAAAATGCAGTTATCTAAGACTGCAGGTTAACCTTATTCACAAACTGAAATTTAAAATGGAAAATAACTCTCTTGGTGACTTGCTGCCTCCCAACTGCCATTATTGATAACTGATTCTTTACTATACTATAACAACTCTCCTAAAGAAAAGAAAACTGTCTAAAAAACAATCTATCACAAAATACTTCCTTTTCTGCACTGCAACTAGAATCATTACATTTAACAATCATCTAATTCTTATTTATTTTTGGCAGTGAGACGTGGATATCTTTCCCTAACATGAAAACATTAAGATACATATATTTTGAAACAAAAGAAAATTAACTTCTTGTGGCAAAATTTACTATTGTTAATTATTATTTTAAGTGAGCAGGTTAACACCATATATGGTCTCTATTCCACCGAACAAAAAGACTTTGAAATAGAAAAGAACAGTCAGTTTTAGCAAGAGACCATTTTTTTCACAACAATATGACATAAAGAGATTCAGACAGTTAATTAATCTCTAACACAGAATGCTGTAATATTTTACACCATGGTAGCTTGGGGAAATATTTCTAGAGAGTAACCTGCAATCTGTATAGGAAGCAGCAGTCCACATCTCCAAGAATTAATATGAAGAACAAGCTACTGCTCAATGTCTTAGGAGAGGTGGGTTCCAGAAGATTAGCCAGTCCCAGTTTAAAAATACCTCAAGAGCAGGCCTTTTCCCAGTTCCTAACCTCTATTCTCCCTTAGTAGTTTTTAATGTATTTTCTGCCAGCCATCCTGGCACTAGCCAGTAAGTAGCTTTCACAAGGGTAGGACTCAGATTTCCATTCTTTCACACTAAGAAGGACATCTTATAAAAGATACACAAACAGAGAATAAAAGCATTTTATACAGAAGCAGTATAAAATTTACAACTGAAGCAGTGCCAGCAATCAAGTTAACAGCTTATCTGAAGCTGCAAATTGATTGGAAGGGACTTTAAAATCAGAAAAGTCTGGCCTAAGGGTTCGTGCAAACTTCATCATAAAACTGTAGAATTTTAAGCACAGTTAAGTTCAAACACTGAAAGATGTGGAAATCTTCCTAAAAGGCAATGATGAAGGAAGAGACCCTTCTTGCCTAATAAGTTAAAAATCACAAGACAAATCAGAGACTGTTCACATGGGCAGTACTATACATTGTCAATCCCATACTCATCTTATGACTCTTATCATAGAAACCCCTAAAACATCACAGAGGGTAAGCTATTCCAAGTGAACTTATCACAAAAAGAATTTCTGTGACTCCATTATCCAATTACCTATGGCTATCAATTTAGTCTGGCCTGGGACTGCTTTTTACAGGGAGGTGGCCTCCCATGGCGTACAATGTGTTTTTCTAAGCTGTCCAGAATGGCCACAGCAATCTGCTGGACGTGGGGATCAGTCTGTTCGTGTTCTTTGATGTTGTATAAATGCTGCAACCCTCCTTCCTCAATCAGCATGCTGCAGTACCTTGAGGCTGAAAGAAAACAGGAGAAAGAGCTTTCCTTAAAACACTTTACTGCCTTTTTTGTGGAATAATTTTTATTTATTCGCTTAAATTTAAGCTGTTTTATTATTGCCCATTAACATAAGTTAGAGCTTGATAAATGTCTCTGCGATGATGTTACACAACACTACAGGACTCACATATAGGCCATAGACAACATTCATAACATTATATATATATTATAATATATATATATAAATCATAAGACAGGCAGTCCAGAAAATCTTTGACCCCAAAACGTGGGTAAGATAGGTACTTTAATTCATTTCCAACGTTTAAAAAATAATTTTAATGGCAGTCATATTGTATATGCCAATGTTCATTATTTAAAAAAAATTTTTTTTGGACTTCCCTGGTGGTCCAATGGTTGATAATCTGCCTGCCAATACAGGGGACACAGGTTCTGATCCTTGGTCTGGGAAGATTCCACATGCCCTGAGGCAACTTAGCCCTTGCACCCTAGAGCCCATGCTCTACAACAATAGAAACCACGGCAATGGAAAGCCTGAGCACAGCAGCTAAAGAGTAGCCCTGCTTGCTTTAACCAGAAAAAGCTCGCGCGCAACAGAAGACCCAATGCAGCCTAAATAAATAAAACATTTTTAAAACTTAAAAAAATTTTTTTTTTGCACACATGCTTTTTTGAGGGGGTAGGGGTAGGGAGAGGGCTGTGCTATTTGGCTTGTGGGATTTTAGTTCCCCAATCAGGGATTGAAACAGGAACCTCAGTAGTTAAAGTACAGAGTCCTAACCACTGGAACACCAGGGAATTTACTGTACATATGTCTTTTAAATTTTTTTAGTTTTAGTCATATTTATTAAAGTCTAATTTACATGCCATAAATACACCCAATTTAATCTACAGTTATATGAGGCAGAGGATGAGATGGTCGGATAATGTCACCGACTCATTGGACATGAATTTGAGCAAACTCCAGGAGATACTGAACAAGAACAACAGATACACTGGTGTAACCACCAACACAATCAGGATATAGAATATTTTCAACAACAAAATAAGTTTCCTTGTGCACCTTTGCAGTCAATCTCCCCTGCACCTCTCATCCCAAGCAACCACTGTTCTAATTTCTGCGATGTAGATTTTTGCCTGCTGCTGCTAAGTTGCTTCAGTCGTGTCTGACTCTGTGTGACCCCATAGACGGCAGCCCACCAGGCTCCCCCGTCCCAGGGATTCTCCAGGCAAGAACCCTGGAGTGGGTTGCCATTTCCTTCTCCAATGCAGGAAAGTGAAAAGTGAAAGTGAAAAGTGAAAGTGAAGTCGCTCAGTCGTGTCCGACTCTTTGCGACCCCATGGACTGAGGCCCACCAGGCTCCTCCGTCCATGGGATTCTCCAGGCAAGAGTACTGGAGTAGGGTGCCATTGCCTTCTCCTACTCAGTTTTCTCAGCACGATTGGCTGAAAAACACGTTCTTTTCCCACTGAATTGTCTTGGCACCCTTGTCAAGAATCATTTGGCCATAGATGAATGGGTTTAGTTTTGAACTCTCAATTCCATTGCATTGATCTATACATATATCCTAATGATGTTGGGCATCTTTTCATGTGTGTATACTTGCCATCCGTAAATCTTGTATTTATTTATTTATTTATTATTTATTAGGCTGTGTCAGGTCGTTGTGTCCCGCGGGATCTTTTGTTGCGATGCACGGATCTCTAGTTGCGCCATGCAGGCTTTAGCAGTTCCAGCACACAGGCTAGTTGCTCTGTGGCATGGAGGCTCTTCCTTTCCCAACCAGGGATCGAACCTGCATCCTCTGCATTGCAAGGCAGATTCTTAACCATAGGACACCAGGGAAGTCCCCCTGTCATCTGTAAATCTTTGAAGAGACTATTCAACTCTTTTGTCCATTCTTTTGTTTTCTTTTTTTTACTCATTTTGTTTTCTTATCATAAGTTTTCAGAGTACATGATATATTTTGAACACAAGCACTTTATCAGACATATGACTTGAAAACATTTTGACCCAATACAGTGGAGGTGACAAATAAATTCAAGGGATTAGGCTAACAGAGTATTGTCATATCAAACACCCTCTTCCAACAACACAAGAGACAACTCTACACATGGACATCACCAGACAGTCAATACTGAAATCAGATTTATTATATTCTTTGTAGCTGAAGATGGAGAAGCTCTATGCAGTCAGCAAAAACAAGACCTGGAGCTGACCATGGCTCAGATCATCAGATTCTTATTGTAGATTTCAGGCTTAAATTGAAGAAAGTAGGGAAAACTACTAGGCCATTCAGGTATGACCTAAATCAAATCACTTATGATTATACAGCAGAGGAGAAGAATATATTCAAGGCATTAGATCTGCTAGACAGAGTGCCTGAAGAACTGTAGACGGAGATTCATAACACTGTACAGGAGGTGGTGACCAAAACCATCCCAAAGAAAGAGAAATGCAAGAAGGCAAAGTGGTTGTCTGAGGAGGCCTCACAGATAGCTAAGAAAAGAAAAGAAGTGAGAGGCAAAGGAGTAAGGGAAAGATAAACCCAACTGAATGCAGAGTTCCACAGAACAGCAAGGAGAAATAAGAGAGTCTTCTGCAAATGAATAATGCAAAGAAGTAAGAGGAAAACAACAGAATGGGAAAGACTAGAGATCTCTTCAAGAATATTGGAAATAATAAGGAATATTTCATGCAAAGATGGGCAAAATAAAGGACAAAAACAGCAAGGACCTAAGAGAAGCACAAGAGATTAAGAAGAGGTGGCAAGAATACAAGAAGAAATATACATAAAAGGTCTTAATGACCCAAATAAACATGATGGTATGGTCACTCACCTAGAGCCAGACATCCTGGAACGTGAAGTCGAGTGGGCCTTAGGAAGTATTACTACGAACAAAGCTAGTGGAGGTGATGGAATTCCAGCTGAGCTATTTCAAATACTAAAAGATGATGCTGTTAAAAGTGCTGCACTCAATACATCAGCAAATTTGAAAAACTCAGCAGTAGCCATAGGATTGGAAAAGGTCAGTTTTCATTCCAGTCCCAAAGAAAGGCAATGCCAAAGAATGCTCAAACTACTGTACAACTGCACTCATTTCACATGATAGCAAGGTAATGCTCAAAATCCTTCAAGCTAGGCTTCATTAGTATGTGAATAGAGAACTTTCAGATGTACAAGCTGGATTTATTTAGAAAAGGCAGAAGAACCAGAGATCAAATTGCCAACATCCTTTGAATCACAGAAAAAGCAAGGGATTTTCCGAAAAACATCTACTTCTACTTCACTGACTACGCTAAAGCCAGACTATGTGGATCATACTTGCGTCCTGAGAAACCTGTATGCTGGTGAAGAAGCAACAGTAAGAACTGGACATGGAACAACAGACTGGTTCAAAATGGGGCAAGGAGTACATCAAGGTTGAATATTACTACCCTGCTATTTAACTTATATGCAGAGTACATCATGTGAAATGCTGGGCTGGATGAATGACAAGCTGGAATAAAGACTGTCAAGAGAAGTATCAACAACTTCAGATATACAGATGATATCACTCTAATGGCAGAAAGCAAAGGGGAACTAAAGAGCCTCTGGATGAAGGTGAAAGAAGAGAGTGAAAAAGCTGGCTTAAAACTCAACATTCAAAAAACAAAGATCATGGCATCTGGTCCTATCACTTCATGGCAAACAGATGGGGAAAAAGTAGAAACTGACAGATTTTCTTTTTGTGGGTTCCAAAATCACTGCAGGCCGTGTCTGCAGCCATGAAATTAAAAGACACTTGCTCCTTGTAAGAGAAGCTATGACAAACCTAGACAGCATATTAAAAAGCAGAGATATCACCATGCCGACAAAGGTCTGTATAGTCAGAGCTATGGTTACTAAAGGTTAAAGTTACCAATGGCATTTAGAGATGGATCCAAACCTGACTGGCATTTGTTTCATCTACTCAAGACAAACACTGACAAAAGGCCAGGACTGCTTGGCTTGACGCCTTTCTGAGGACTTGAATTTTGCACAAGAGTGGGTAATTTAGTCAAGAAGTAGAGAAGTTACCAAAACCCACTGGCGAAGCCCTGATGTGGGCTACAATTAGACTGAGAGAAAATAAAAATGTAAGGATTGATAGGATTATGAAAGTTGGAATGTTTAAACAGACTTTCTAGAAAGAAGTTGTGCCTCTTCTACCTGAATATTTTATGGAAATAAGGATTATGTCTGGCTGGGGAACACTCTCCTACTCAGTATTGTAAGATTAAAATCTGTGGATGAAGTCCTAATGGAGGCTACAGTTAGGAATATAAGGATTAACAGAATTAAGGTAAAAGTTTATAGGAGAATTAGTATGTGAATTTCTTTTATCTGACTGTATTATGAGGATGGACATTTTACTGACTGGGGAATGTTTTCCCTACCTAACATCATAAAACAGAAAGCCTATAAATCCTTCTTTCAAGCAATGTTAATTAGATATGCTAAATGGGGAGGAAGGCTGCCCTAGCCAATGCAGTGTGGAACAGAAGCTGGAGGACTAGTAGGGACAAATTCTCTGTGTGATAGTCCTATGTGAAGGGCAGACTGGGGGTTACGGCAAAAGCCTGTGAGCCTACCAGAGATGACTACTGGGACTCTGGACTAAGAATTTCCATTTAAGGGCATTTTCTGCCTTGCTATTTGACATTAATTGAAGCTACCCTTATGACTGAAGGACAAACAACGATCTTCAAACCTGAAAGAGCCACAGTGTTTTTGAGTGACGTCAGAGAAACACTCTAATGGGGATGACAATGCCCAGAAGAGTTAAATGATATAATGGAATCCGCTTACACAGGGTCATCCTACCTGTAGAATGTAAGGAGGGGACACTCATGAGAAGGGAGCATCTTTCTCACTAGTACTGACTTTGGAACTGCACAAGGAGCTGCCAGATTCTATTGTCACTTGGACAGTGGCACATAAACAGCTCTCCACTAACCAACAAAGAGCTGCCCGGTTTGGGGAAAGCAACTTCAAGGTAAATAGACGACATCCTGTTTGGAAGGTCATCCCTCTGACTAAAAAAGGTAAAATCCAAAACACCTCTGTAGAAGGAACTGCAAACTGTTTTCCCAGCAAGGGTAGAAAAATTGAATAGTAGTAAAAATCCCTGCTTTCATGGGCAGTGGCCAATGGTCTGCCTTTCTGCATCAATAGAGATGATTAGATTGCTTTTCTTTCCTGGTCTGGTAATAGGAAGAAGCATATTGATTTTCAATCTTAAAGCAACTTTGCATTCTTGGAGTAACCTCCCTTTTATACACTGTTAGGTTCTGTTTGTTAACATTTTTTAAAAAGAATATCCTCATCTATGCTCATGAGATACACTGTTCAGTAATTTTCTTTTCTTATGTCTTTGCCTGGTATTTATATCAGGATACCTCTGGTGTTCCTTTTTTTTTTTTTTTTTAACCAGCTTTCTTTGAGTTTGGATATTCTCTATTGCTTTGTGTTCAATTTCACTGAACTTTTTTCTTCTTTTCTTATCTACACTTAAGCTAAGATATTTTTCATGTTAAATTTTAATTTACTTTTTATACTTCACTTTTCCTCCTTTTGGTATTCATATTTTCTTAAAAAATCTTGAATCATATCTATAAAAAATGTTTTTAATTTTCCCCTGCTAATTCCATCATCACTATCATTTCTGGGTTTGTTTCAACTGTCTGATTTTTCTCTTGGTTACAGATCATATTTTTCTGCTTCTTCTCTCATCTAGCAATCCATCATATAACTAAACATATTGTTGAGTGTAGACTTTGTTGTCTTTTTTATAAGAGTGCTTAGTTTTTCTCTGGCAGTTTCTACAGAGCAGCTTGATCATTTCAAGACTTGTTTTGTAAGCTTTGTAGGGTTGCCTTAGAGAAGCCTTTAATTTAGGGCTAATCTCTTCTGGCTCTTCTGGCATCTGCAGTGAAAGCCCTAGGTATTATGTTCTTTCCACTGTTTGGAATTTAAATATTTTCCAACCCTGTGTAAGCTCATGTTGTTCAGTTAGCAGTCTCTTTGGTATTTGGCCTCAGGGAGTCTCATCCTAGGCATGCACAGCTTAGTATTCAGCCTAAGACTCAAGAAACTCCTATGAAGATTTCTGGAGTTCTTTCTAGATGTAACTGCATTGTTCTGCCCCCAAATTCCAGGCACCTCAGTCTAGCTGCACTCTGATTTTTGTCTCCTCCATCCAATGAAATTGCTGAGCTGTACTTGATTCCCCTATGCTACTCCAGTAAATGCCTCCAGGAAGAAAGGGAGTCTGTAGAGTTTGTTCTATGCCTGACTCTCAGCACACAGTGTGATCTGATGGCAAACAGCAGGAACTGCAGCAGAGCCTGCCTCCCCACCCACCTCCCCAAGCCTCCCTGACCCCCTTCCACCCCTCAAGGGCCCATAGCAGTCCAGTCACCCTGCCTGTGCCCTGCTGGGGAGACCCTCAGATGTAGGCACACTGGAGGCAGGTCTTTGAGAGGGGAACTCCAGAGTCTGAGGGTGGTGCTGCGTGTGGGCTGGGGCAGGCCACATCAGTGTGTGGTTATCTACTTGAGCATACATCCCTGTGTATGTATGCAGGCCCATTCACATGTCTGTGTATATGAGGGGTGAGCTGCCCACCAAGGGTGGACTCAGGGTTGCCAAAACAGAGGCCTCTCCCAGTTTGGGATGGTCCAGCATCTCTTCACCTTGGGGACCCTGATTACAATTCTGAGAGGTCTCTGCCACCACTCCCTCAGGCTGCCCTCTCCTAATCGATGTACCAACCCTCATCCCTGGACCCACTGAAATCTTCCCTAAGGGTGTCTGTGCCTGGCATGACATTTAGGGCAGCCCTGCCCATGCTCACAGGGCCAAGTGGAGACTGGCCCTATGGCAGAGGTAATGAGGGGTCCTGGCCTCCCAGACTCCCCATACTGGCCACTGTGGCCATCTTCAACACCACCTCCCTGGACACACTCTTATTCATTCAAGAAACAACTACTTTCATCCTCTCCTGCAACAGCCCTCCCTGCCTGCCCTGTGTCCATCTCCTCCAGGAGGTAGAAGGCTGGCTGCTCTGCTCTGTGGCCAGGGGAGACGTTTCTTTGGGCAAAGAAACGGGCTTTCTTTGGGCTTTGGGCAAAGCTGTGTTGACTAGAAAAGGCTGGCTTCCTCTCATGGATCTGTGATTCTTACAGCAAGCCAGCTTCCTTCCTTCCTTGGGCCACTAGGAATGCTTCCCCTGCCCCCGCCAGGCTGTGGCTGTTCTCCATCCCTTTGTTCCAGTCTCCACCATGTTCCTCAAGCCCCTGGAGGAGGCATGGCCAAGAAGAACCAGGTGACAAAGCCCTCTCATTTGTTCTCTCCTTTCAAGGATCAGAATCCTTGCAATCTTTTGTCTAAGACTAGAACAAACTGTTTCAAATTTTCCCCACATTTTTCTATTGCTTATACTCTGGTACCAGTTACTCTGTTGTGACCCAGAATATAAGTCTGTGCTCATATACTTTTCTATCATGTCTTCTTCACTTATAATTCCACTGTCTGGATGTTTCAACATTATTTTACATTCCCCTATTGCTGGACCTCTAGGCTACTTAGAGTTACTTCCTACTATAAATAATGATGCAATGAATATCTCTGTAAAAACAAGCATTTGAGTATAATTTTTAAATTAAAAGGTAGACTACCTAAATGTTCATCAATAGGGATGTAGCTAGGTAAGTTTAATAAATTTATAGCCATATGTTATGGGTTAAATTGTATCTCCCTCAAAAGATAAGTTAAAGTCCTAACACCGGCTAAGGCCCAGTACTTCAGAATGAAACCTCATGTGGAAACAAGGGCGGGGCACGTTGGCCCTAATCCAATATTACTGATGTTCTTATGAAAAGGGGAGATCTGGACACAGAAACAGACACACACACACAGAAGACGATGATATGAAGACACACGGAATGGAAAACACCAGAAGCTGGAAGAGGCAAGGAAGGGTCCTCCCCTGGAGCTGTCAGAGAAAGCATGGCCCTACTCACACCTTAGACTTCTAAGCCTCCAGAACAGAGTGACAAAATGTTCCTGTTACTTTAAGCCACCCATTTTTGGTACTTTGTTACACTTGCCTTAGGAAACTAATATACCATAAAATAAAGATTAAGTGATTATTGTAAATCATGTTGCCAAAAATTTCCCAAAATATGGGAACATGCTCATTATAATGTGTGAAACAGGTACTATTATTATTTCCATTTAACAAATGAGGAAACTGAAGTCCTACATTTAATAATTTGCTCAAGATGGCATACATGGTAAGCAGTGGAACATGATTTGAATCCAGGTATTAATAGTCTTGTGTCTTAATCACTATGCTACACTAACTCTTAATTTTTAAAAGGTATACGCTTTTTAGTGCATTAAAACTTCTTAGTGCAAACTGAGAAGTAAATTCCATTTAAGTATAAACAGGGAAGCAAGAAAGTAGGAACCTGAACTACCTGAGCTGGAGATAAAATAATCTAACAATCTCCAAATTACAGTGCATTATAGAATAAATTCTTCAGGGTACTCATTTCACAGAGTAAACGTGAAAAAAACACCAACACCTAAGAGTAGTCACAAAAATGGTACCAGTTAAATGAAAATGCACTATTACTTACTTATTATGTTTTATTGTCTCCTATGAGTCTGTGAAAAGTAATGAGGAAAGAAGCCTGGAGATTAGAGGCTGGGTATAAAATCGGACAGACTGTTTAAAAAATATATATACTGAGAGTTCTCAGAACCTAAAGGTACAGAGAAAGGAAAAAAAATTTATAGCAGAGGCAGTTTAGTGTGGCTAATGAGGCAATCTTATGTTTATGAATGAACAACTCTGCTCCAGGAATTTAGTAGGAGGAGGCAGAAAAGCTTCCAGGTGGAGGTTTAGGTGGGTACAAGGTGGTTTTCTCTGTCGCTTCCCATTCCCTAAACCATCTCCCTCTATCCACCTGACAAAGAAGAACTTTTATTGAGTTCTCTTTTTGTGATACGTGTTCATCAAAGAATGCAACAAGAAAGAATATAACAAAACAGTACTGCTACTTGCTAAAAAACTGTTGTTAAAAAAATGACTCTCACATTCTTATATAAGGCCATTTATAACACAGCCCCTATTAAGACTCTATAAAAGAAACTTAACTTGTACTTAATTGTGCAGAAAAGCTTTATACCCCTTTGAGGATATATAATGTTCTTCCCTCTTATATACAGAAAGAGAACCATGTAGCTGCTTACTTCCAGTCCAGTCACAGAGAGTATATCAATTACTATGAATGGCCTACATATCTAAATTCTACTACCTTCCTTCTATCTTTTAATTTTTTTCAAATTATTTTTCCTTGGATCTGATTTTTAATTTAAGAAAATTTAATTTATACTTTACTATTAAGGTATATTTATGTGCTTCTTTTTAATATTTCAAATCACCTATGGAATGAGTTTATATTAATAAATACTGACAGAGAGTTATATCACATCACAGCCTTCAAAAAAGAATAATGGGAAAAAAATGATATGAAACCTGATTTAAATAGTTTACTTTTCCACACACTATGGATGCCGGCAGCAAGGTCCTAAACACTGAATATACATATCATTTTAATTTTCTAGCTGAAGGACAAGAATTACATTCAAACACAGTTCTCTTTCGGTACATACGATTCTTGCTGCAGACATGTTGCATGGCCCAAACTGCCCATAGCTGGACTCCAGGTGTTGTGAAACAGCCAAGTAATGGGAAAAATGGATTAAAGGACCTAAAAGTTGAAAAGAAAATAAAAGTTACATCCTATACTTTGCATCATTTTCTAAAGCAATGATTCCTGAGCTTTTCACTCCAGAAATTTCATCCTTCTATTTGTAAACTAATATAAATGACCCTCTGTAGAACATCATTCCTTTGTCTTAGCCATCTGATAAAGGATTGTATTCAAACAGAAGTCTTGATGCAGAAGATAGAACGTGATCAGAACAATGTACTTTTTCTCAAAAGCACCTTTCAGTCTTGAAGATACACATTCTGAAGAACAGTAGACCTTGGTTTGGAAACCTAGATGCGAAGTTAGTTGATAACCAACCAATAGAACATCATGAAGGAGGTCCAGAATTTAGCCTATTTCTTCTAGTCTACTGCCCCAAAATGGGTAAAACATATTAGAATAAAAAGTACTGGCAGCATCAGCATTTATAAAATAGACAACAAAATAAACTGTAATGATAATATTTATGTAGCAATCTGGAATAGGAATACTTCAGGTATATTAGTAACTTATCTATCAAATCACTTGTCATAAATAAAGTCAGAATCCAGTATGTACTTTAATAATTATAAACTGCTTCCCTAAACAAATCAGGTGCTGCTTCTAGTTCGTTAAATGTGTTCTCTTGTTTTACACCTCCTTGCATTAATACTCTTCCTAAAATCTTCTGTCCCTACTTAAAACTCAGTTCACAATCTACTTTCTCTGGAAGTTTTTCATTATTTTCCAGTGCAGATTTAAGTACTTTCATCTTTTTTTAAAAAGCATTTTCATCTTTGATTTTAGAGCATTCTATGAAATTAGCATAAGAGTGAATTATATCTGATTTACATTTGGTTTCCCTCACTAGGCTGTAAAGTCCTTGTTTGGAGGCACCATATCTTATTCATCTTTGAATTTCAAGGGGATAGAACAAGACTTTGGCACCTGTCTTCAATGAACATGAAAGGAGGACTGATGAATGATAAGTAGCAAAATAAAAACATAGATGCCTAAGGGAAAACGATCATACATCTAATAGCAATGAGCTCTAGGCAAGCAACATGACTAGGTTGGCTTAATATTAATTATCTTGCTAATTACCTGTATGCTACCATCTCACACTCTGGAGTTGGCCATTTCAAAATAGCTGAATGCTGAAAGACATAAGACACACAAGAAGGGATTATAATATTTATTTAGTATTGCATGATGAGGCTTTGATAGTTTAATCATTATGAATGTTGTTTGTATTCTTCCAGAAAACAGCAAGTTACCCTACCAGATCATCCAGGAGAGAATTCCTCTGGCTGCGACTCAATGTCCAAGCTTGTTCACCTCTAGATATTAAGTGGGCAATAATTCCAGCCGCAAAGTAACTAACTTCCACTTCAACACTATGTAGAAGACTACTGATGTGGTCTATAAAATCCTTCCACATTAATTCAGAATGCAGTTCTTGTACTTCAGCTATATTGTTCTGGGGGAAAAAACAGAAAAAGTAATTATGTATAGTAAATGGCTAAATGACACTGCAATGATTTAAACATGTATGGACAAAAGGTGAAGACTGTTGCTATGTTAGCACTGTGGGATTGTAGGTGATTTTATTCCTCTCCACCCCAAACAATAAAATAAAGAAATAGTAGTTTCTTTTCAAGTGATTTAGTGAACTAGATAACCTAAAAATTTCCTGCTGTACAATATCTAGTTGTGCTGGGTGAAAAACAGCAAGCAAACTTTAAATATGTAACTTTTTTGTCTGGGATAAAATGTAAACAGGAAATCAAACTAGAACCTAACAGGCTATCTCTGGCTCGCAGCAGTGGGGGGCGGGCAGGGTGCAAGAAAACTGGGTTTAACAGCCATGCTAGGTCAGAAGTAAGGACCAGAGATACTAAGACTTTGCATACAATGCAAGAATTTTCAAAGCATTACACCTCAATAAAAGGGTGGCCTGACATAGCGACAAAAGAAAGAAGCCTATTGTGATCTGGGCTCTGGCCTAAAAGGAAAAGTCTTCCCTTGTAATTTATAAACAGGCAATACTCAAGCAAGACTGTAGTTCAAATTTACACCATCTGTGTGGTCTGGAGAAACTCCAACCTGAGAGCAACCATAAGACAGGTAGGAGGAAAACAGTAGGAGAGGTAAGGGGAAAGTTTGGTATCTAGAAAGCAGAGATAGGTGAGTACATCAAAAGGATGAAAGGGGTACTTCCCTGGTGGCCCAGGGGTTAAGAATCCGCCTGCCAATGCAGGGAACATGGGTTCAATCCCTGGTCCAGGAAGATTCCACGTGCCACGGGGCAACTAAGCCCATGCACCACAACTACTGAGCCCTGCACTCTAGAGCACGTGAGCCACAATTACTGAACCTGTGTGGTGCAACTACTGAAGCCCCCCCTCTCTAGAGTACATGCTCTGCAACAGGAGAAGCCACTGCAAAGAGAAGCCGGTGCACTGCAGCTAGAGAGTAGCCCCTGCTCACCACAACTACAGAAAAGTCCACGCAACAATGGAGACCCAGTGTAGCCAAAAATAAGTAAATTTTTTTTTAAAGGGTGAAAGGATTAGTAGTTCTAAGTAATGTAGAGAGCCTAAGTAAGATGAAGACAGGAAAGCATTCATTTATGTGAGCAATATAGTGATCCTCTGTCTTAAAAACTTCATGGCCTAGGACCTCCACTGAATGTCAAAATTTGCCTGCTGGCCTGTGGAAGGTAGGTGCTTTATCTGGAGTTGGGATATGATGGCTTGCCTAGGTAGTACATAAGGAAGACCTCTATTCACATGGGAAACAATCGAGGGGTTTACAATCTAGGCTGTGCTTGACTTTCTCCAAAACAACATAAGACCCAACTTACCTCACTATTCTGAAGATTAATCCTCTTTCTCAAAACTTCATCTGATCTACTATGAAATCATAATTCTTTTCCTAACACACTGATTCCAATTCTTAGGAACCAAAAACCCTGGCATTTTTATTGTTAAGAAACTATTCACTCCCTAGCTTAAGTCATTCTATGACAAGTGAAAATAAAAGGCATCATGTCCAAATGCATCCTCTGAAAAGATAAGTTCTCTTTTCCAACCACCAAAAAGAAGGAAGACAGAAGAGACAGGTATAACTTTACCCGCTACCTGAATGTACATAATCCTGTATTTTTCCATCACCATAAATGATTAATCAAAGTCTCCTATGCCCCTCTCTAATCTCACATATTCAAATAAGAAAAGGCATCTCACATTTATTTTTTATATTCTTCCATATTCATATTTTTTACACAGCATGTATCATTTTAGAGAGACAAAAAAAGGAAAGAAATATATACCTTTTAAAATAAACAAATAAGGGAATTCCCTGGCAGTCCAGTGGTTAGGACTCTGTGCTTTCATTCCAAAGGGCCTGGGTTCAATCCCTGGCTGGGGAACTAAAATCCCACAAGCTGTGTGGTGTGCTCAAAATAAATAAATTAAACAAACAAACAAAGGTAGTCCTCCATCTCCTCCAAGCTTGGTAGAAAGAAATACAAAGACCCTCTGAGAAGGACACATCTTGAACTCAAAGCCTCACAGAAAATGCTAAATTACGATTCACAATGACAATAATCCATAATGAGTGAGAATCATCACATACACAGTAGCGAATTAGACTCCCGCAAGAATCTCATGCAATACAACTGCAAGATAGTACCTGATTTAAGAAGTTTAAAACACACACACACACACACACACACACACGAAAATGCAAAGACAGCATCATTAAAACAAAAACCAACAAGAAAGATCTGGAACAAAGCATCAAAAGAATCATGGGCCATTCTTTGTTGCAATAAACAAGTTACTGGGAAACCAGCCAAATATATGAGAGAATGGACAATAGCTATGAGACAATGGAATACAGGGAATCTGATCCCTGTATAGATACAAGAGAAGATATTCAAATAGGGCAGTTTCTAGATTGCTGTGCATATAAGGGGAATCTAAAGAGAATCGGACAGTTTTGCTGAGTTGAAGAGAGAAGAATCCGTGTGTAGGGTGGCTAAGGCAGCAGAAATCTATAGAACAGAGTAATAAAAAGGAAAAATTTCCAAAGAAAAAGACATCTGCAGGGGGATCCCCTAAAATCTCTGGCTGATTAGTGATATGAAATGAAACCCCATGAAGCTAGGGAAAGAACCACCAGAAAGGAATACATGAACAAATCCCAAAGTCAACAGGTTTAGGAACAGTTTACATTCTTACCAGCGAGAGTGAAGGGATCTCATCTAAACAAAGCATTTGAGTATAGTGGGGTAACTAGGGTTAAGCAATAGGGGAAAGGCTGATCTGAAGCTACTCTAACAAAGCAAATATAGGCATACCTTGGAGATTGTGGGTTTGGTTTCTGACAATCACAAAAAAATGAATACTGCAATCAAGGGACCCACACAAAACTTCTTAGTTTTCAGTACACACACAAGTTACGTTTATATTATATATATTGTAGTCTAATAAGTATGCAGCAGCATTACATTAAAAAAAAACACACACACTGTACATACCTTGATTATTAAATACTTTATTGCTAAAAGACTCTAACCATCATCTGAGCCCTTGAACTAGTTATAGTAGTAACATCAAATATCACTGATCAGAGATCACCATATCAAATATAATAATGAAAAAATTTGAAATGTTATAAGAATAATCAAAATGTGACACAGAAACACAAAGTGAGCTAATAATGTTAGAAAAATGGTGCCAACAGACTTGCCACAAATCTTCGATTTGGAAAATAACACAGTATTTGTGAAGTGAATAAAATGAGGTATGCCTATAAGTAAGCTTTGAATGCAACAACCTGATCTGTGAGTAGCTTAGCTGAATACCAGGACAAAGTCCAAGACTCTTTAAAGGAAAACAATAAAATCTAGTAATCAACAAAGTGAATTAAATTTCACAATGGCTATTACCAGACATATAAAGAGTCAGGAAAATACAATCCTTAACCAGAAGAAAAGTCAATCAATAAAAATAGATCCAGAAATGACAGGGATAATAGAACCAATAGATAAGGATTTAAAACAGCTATTATGAATGTTATAAATATATTACAGAACGAAAGAAAAATATAAGCCTGAGGAGAAAAAAAAAAGACGATATAAAAATGACCTAAATGTAACTTCCAGAAAGAATATATATATTATTATACTATATGTATATAATTATAATTATATATCTATATATACAACGAAAAATGAAAAAACAGTAGTAGAAAATGTTCAAGCCAAAACATGGAAAGAAAAAAAAAACTGCCAAAAAGCCAGGAGAGCACTTCTGTCACATGACCCGTGTGATAATTTCAGGCCATCTAACATACTTGTAATCAGGGTCTCAAAAAGAAAGGATATAAGAAAGGGTACAGAAAAACATATTTGAAGAAATAATGGCAAAAATTATTTCAAATTTATGAAAATTATAACCAAAAAACCCAACAGAAAAAATGTCCACTTGGACTTCAATAGTGACCAAAAAATTTATCTTTTGAAAATGAAATAAAGACATTCTCACACAGACAAAACCTAAATGAAAATTCATTGCCAACATACCTACACTAAGAGCAAGTTTTTAAAAAAATAGTATAAGAAATACATTGCTGTTGTTCAGTCGCTAAGTCACGTCCAAATCTTTGCAATTCCACGGACTGTAACACATCAGGCTTTTCTGTCCTCCACTGTCTCCCAGAATTTGCTCAAACTCATGTCTGTTGAGTTGGTGATATTATCTATCTATCTCATTCTCTGCCACCCTCTTTTCCTTTTGCCTTCAATCTTTCCTAGCGTCAGGATCTTTGGTAAGTATAAAAGACAAATTTCTCATTCCTAAATCTGTACAGTGAAAAACTGATGAGGACTCCTCCTTCTGACCAAGATGAAATAAAAGGGGCCAGACTTACTCTCCATTCTAAACAAACTGAAAAACACAACAGGGAACAATCGTTTTCAAGATCCTAGACGTTAGGTAACAAAGAACAGTGGCCTTCAGAGGTGGATGACAAACAAGACGAGACGCTGCTTTGAGAGTTTCCAGGCTGTGGCACAGTGATATACAATTGAAGTAGAGCCCAGTGGACTCATGGAGTTGAAGAGATGGAGTTGGGAATCCAGGGAGATCAAGGCAAGTCATAGGACAGAGAACCAGAGAGAAGAGAACTGTACGTGAAGAGAATCCAGAGAGCTGCAGGGCACAGCACCCTATTCAGCAGAGAACTGATCAGAGCACGACTGTGAGGAAACTATTTGAAGGTAGAAAATGAGCTATCAAAAAGATTGAAGTTCTTGGCACTCACAAAGGGCCAGGAGCAGTGCCTGTTCTCACCATCCAGTCTGAGAAAACTCTTTCACAGGGCACCGAGTACTCAGGAAGGTCTTTTTTCAGTAGTACAGAATAATTAGCCCTAGCCTCGGCACGCTCTGGATCCTCCTAGTACGTCACAAAAGCAAGATCAAATAGGATCAGACTGTTTAAAAGTAAGGCAGTTAATCCTGGAACAAAATTCAAGAATATGTTATAGGAAAATAAAACTATCCCGCACCCAACAAGGTAAAATCCAAAATGTCTGCATCCAGTCAAAAACTACCAGGCATGCAAGGTGACAGGAAAACAAAACTCAAACTAAGGGGAATAATCAATCATTTGAAATTTACCCAGAACTAATACAGATGCTAAAATTAGCAGAGAAGGACAGTTATTATGAATACATTTCATATGTTCAAAAAGTTATGTAAAAATATGCAAGATATAAAAGAGAGCCAAATTGAAGTTTTAGAGAAGAAAATGACGTCTAACAATAAAAACTATATACTAGCTGAGATTAATAACAGATTAGACACTGAAGAAGAAACAATTACTAAATTAGAAGGCATAACAATGGAAACAATTCAAACTGAAACATACACAGAAAACAGAAGAAAATTTAAAAAGCACCAATGAGTTGTGAATTTCAAGCAGCTTAAAATATGAGATTGAAGTCTCCAAAGGACTCCAGTGGGTTGGGGGTAAGGGGGTGTAAAACATTTTTTCTTTCAAGAAATAATGGCCAAACGCTTTTCAAACTTGAAGACTGTAAACCAAGAAGTTCAATGAATCCCAAATACAGGAATCATGAAGTAAATTACATTAAAACACATCGTAATCAAATTACACAGACTTGTTTTTGCTAATCCTAAATCTTAAAAGTAGCCAGAGGAACAAAATCATATACATACAGAGGAATAAAGATAATGATGACATCAGATCTCTCATTGGAAAGATGGCAAGTCAGAAAAAAAGGTAATCAACATCTTTAGAGTACTATCAATCTAGAGTTCTACAGCTGACAAAAAAAGAAACTCAAAAATGATGACTAAATAAAGATGTTTGCAGACATACAAAAGCTGAAGAATTCATCAGTAGCAGACAGACCCACACTATGAAATATGTTAAAGAATGCTTTTTTGGCAGAAGGAAAATCATAGACATCTGGATCTACACAAAGGAAACATGAGCGTCACAAATAGTAAGTATTTGGGAAAACATGTAAATTTTTAAAAAGTATTTAAATCCCCTTAAAAGATAACTGATAATAAAAAACAATGTTTATTGGTTTATTACATATATAAAAGTAAAATACATGACAATGATGACATAAAGGAAAGAAGAGCAGAAATGGAAATCTACTATTTTAAAGGTTTTTATAATATATATGAAATCATATAAAATCACTTAAAGGTAGACTGTGATTAAAAATGTATACTATAAACTCACAATAATCATTAACTTAGCAAATCAGAGTAATAGCTAATAAACCAAGAAAGGAGATCAAACAATATTATTAAACTCAAACCAAAACAAGGCAGAAAAAGAACAGATGGGACAAACATAAAACAAATACCAAGCTGATGAACTCAAATATAACCATACCAATAATAACATTAAATGTAAACAATCCAAACAGTCCAAACAAAAAGAAGAGATTCTCATACTGGATAAAAAACAGGGTGCAAAGTATACGCTGTCCATAAGAAACAACTTTAAATATAAAGAAAAATACAGGTTAAAAGTAACAGGAGGGAAAAAGATAAAACCATGTCAACCTTAGTTAAAAGAAAGCTGGGCTGGCTATATTAAGGAGACAAAGGAGATTTCAAAGTAAAGAATATTACCAGGGATAAAGAATGTCATTTCATAATGATAAAGGGATCAATTAAGAGGGCATAGCAATTTGGTTTTTGAACCTAATAAAAGAGCTTCAAAGTACAGGAAGCAAAAACTGATAGAACATGATAAATGCTATCTAGCAGAACAAGTAGGCAGAAAATCAGTAAGTCTATGGTAGACTTCAATATCAACCAAGAGACATATATAGAACACTCTAACAAAAGAAGAATATTCATTCTTCTAAAGAGCACATGGAACATTGACCAGGAAAGACCATATCCCAGGCCACACATGTCTCAATAAATTCAAAAGGACTCAAAGTAGTTTCTCTGATCATGAAGAATTAAACTAGAATTAATACCTCAAAATAAACTATTGAAAAAATTCAATCACAAAGTAAAGGAAAAAGGTAACGGAAGGAAGCACATCAGGATGTATTAACATTAATTCACAGAAATGAAAATAAAGGAAGGTTGGGGACAAAACCTTATACTTTTTAAATACATTTTTGCACTGTTTCACTAGGAACAGTAAGCATGTATTCTTTAAGAAATTTTTTAAAAAAGCAATTTTAAAGCCCTATGTGATCTTTCTGAATATTTAAAATAAGTTCCCCTTTTTTTCTTATGACTTGAGCCAAATTCTGTATCTAATAATCCTATGAACCATGAATAAAACAATCAAATACTGTAATTTACTTAACATTTCCCTATTACTGGGCATTTAGATAGTTTTACATTTTCTGCTTTATATAACTAAAACTATAGTAAATAGATACTATAGTGTTTTTAGGTTTTGTTTCTGTCTTTTGGCCGCAACCCACTGCATGTGGGATCTCAGTTCCCAGACCAGGGATCACACCTGTGCCCCTGCACTGGCAGCACGAAGTCCTGACTACTGGACCACCAGGGAAGTCCCTAGATAGTCCTCTTTAAATGCCAGCCCTCAGCTTTGGCAAAAATCCATCTCTCATACTTCTGCATCTAGAAAATAAACATTAATCTACTTTTCTTTTACAATTTACTAACCTATGCCTCCTGTGATCTAATTCCTCAAGAGCAGAGGTCTACTCTAAAACAGCCTTTACTGTACAGGCACTTCTTCTCTTTCAGTGATTAAAAGTGATAAAATATCTGATCCTCCTCTGTGTCTCAAAATCCTAGAGGGCTCACTTTAACATATATTCAGTATACTTGTGGAATATCTGATTTGTTAAACAGTTGTTTAAGTAGTAATCATCAATTACCAGACATAGAATCTAAGAATATTTGTAGGTTAGTGACATTTTTCATGAGATCTTTTTTTTTCCTGATTATACAAGTAAAACATGCTTGTATTATAATACATGCTTGTATTATAATACAAGTGAAGCTTTGTATTATACCACAAAATATAAAAAAAGTATGTAATTTATATTCTTCCTTTCAGTATGGTGAAAATCTAAATATGTAACTTTGTAGCCTGCTTTTTCCACTTAATTATATTGATATATATTTTTAACATCAGTATGTGTTTACAAACAGAGTAGCATTTTTCTATGTAATACCTCAGATGGAAAATAATTACAGCTTGAATTTAGCAGGAAATGCTTGTATCTTACCAAAAGTCCTAGGACTTTCTGTTGAATGGATGACTCAGTTGGGAATGACTATAAAAAGAAAGAGACATCTATAACTAAAGAACCAAATATAATAAACAAATGCTGAAAACAATCAATAAATGAATGTCCAAAGCTGTAGGCTAAATTCCCATTCTAACCTCTAGAACCCTCATGAAGAGTTCTAACCCTTGATTTTCAATAAAGTGTCTGCAAGTGGTTGGAGATTCATCTGTGAGGTTCCAAAGTGCACTCAAAGTAAACTTCAAAGTAGTGTCCACTGAATTTTGATTGGTTTTCTGCTTCACTATTTGAAGAAGTTGCTGAAAGAGGAAAATAGAATTTCTAATTACTGAACTGTTATTATAATTAGTGGTAATAACATGGACTAACAAGTCCCTGAGGATTAGTTCCATGGGTTCAAACATTTCCTATGAAGGTTTTTACAAGTGCAACAAACAGCCTGTTGGATTAGACTTTTCCTTTCACAAGAAAAAAACAGAGGATTTTCATAAATACTTCTATACTATTCTGATCCCTTCTACAAGAAAAAAAGGATTTTCACAAATGCTTCTATAATATTCTGATCATACCTATAATCTAATCACCTGTAAATAAAATGAAAAGCAAAATGATTAAAACTTAGGATCTACTATGTTACCCAAGAGGTCACAATATATACTCACTTCAGATCCTGGGATAAAAAAGGTGGAGGGAATGAATCTACTACTTACTACATATCAGCAAATTATATCCTATATTGTAATACTGTCGTCTTCATTTTTCAGAAGAGGAAATTGAGTCCGAGTAATATTAAGTAATTTTATCACAGCCAACTTAGTAAGAGAAAGTAAGAATTGGAAGACCTAATTCTCTCCTACCCCATGTTTTCCTTAAGAAAAAAAGAAAGGATGAACTATATACAATAGTAAGAGAATTAAAGTCTAAATTGGGTTTAAATAAGATAATAGCTTTGAAATTCCATTTGTAAATTATTTCAATCATAGCTTTAAACCTAAGAAATGTTAAGCTTGAAAAATAAATATTTTAAGACCTACATGGGCCATTTATAATTCCATTTTTAGTTTACACTTTTGGGGGTAAAAGGAGCTCTGCTAAAAGAGATACAAGTAACATTAATGAGCACTATTATTTAAAGTTATATACAAAATGGCAACCCACTCCAGTACTCTTGCCTGGAAAATCCCATGGACAGAGGAGCCTGCTAGACTACAGTCCACGGGATCGTAAAGAGTCAGACATGACTGAGCGACTTCACTTTCACTTCCACAATGAAGGAAAAAATTTTTAAGAAACACAATCATCCAGTTGCAATTATGTAACTTAATAGCATAGTGGCCAAGAGTGTGGCACTAGAATTGGGCTATCTGAACTTAATTAAGGGCTTAAAAAAAATTAGCTAGCATCACCATTACTACTACTATTAATTCCTGCTAATTGCTACTCAAACTTAATTTCCTCCCAAAGCACGCAAATGGACTACTTCTTTATAGTCTTGGAATACACCTCTAGCCAAAATTACTGAAACTCATTCACAGCAATAAAAAGTCATATTTAAAACTAAAATGTCATCCCTGAAAAGAGTAAAAATAAATAAAATCAGCAGCCTTTTCTACTCATCTAACATATGTGTTGTATTTTGTGCTACGAACTTAGTATATTCCTTCAATCTTTTTTTCCTTTTCAATCTTCTTAACAACTGTATAAAGCATTTTTTTATGACTTCAAAGAAAATTTAGGTGACTTGCCTGAAATCACACAGCTGCTGAGTGATAGAACTGGGAATAAGGCATGATTTTAACTTAGTCTCTTTAAACCTTTTAAGTTTTCACTGTTCACCATACTAATTCCTCAACTGAAGCAACCCAAAATCATAAATCAGCTATTAACATTATCTTTTCCCCTAAACCATCTAGCAAAGTCTTATGACTGTAATAGAGATGCCACATTTTTTTAATAAATAACAAAATCACAGAACTATGTGAACTAGATAGGATTTAAGGTTTATTTAGGCCCCAGTGGTCCAGGTAATTTATCTAAATTCACACAGTGAGTTTACAAGTTAGACCCTGGGTCATCTGATTCCTAGTTTAGGACTCTTTCCACCTCCTGTTAAAGAGTAAAGCTGCCCCAATGAAGAGAAATTAACACATTCACTTAGAAGTAACAAAAACAAACTTTTGAAATATAAAATCTCAGAAGATAGGCAAGTACTGGGGGGCACCAGTACTTGATGAAGTACTGGCAAACACTGAAGATAAGCAAACACTGCCTGAGAATAATGAAAATGAAAACTGTTTAGGGGTCTGCATAGACTCACCCTGACGATGAAGAGCTCAGCACCAAGCTGGGCTGTCTGTTCTGTAGAAAGCTGCAAGCAAGCAGAAGACAAGGTAAATGTCCAAGGATCTACTGGTGTGAGTTTAATATCATTCATTGTAGCAGACTCCGAAGGTCAGACCAGAATCTCTGATCACCCTGGAATTCTGCAATACTGAATGCAGCTTGAATAAGTTAACCTGGTTTACTGAACTGTCAGGGGAAACAGTTTCCTACAGAAAATTATAAACATGAATTCAGGTACCTTGGCAGCCAGAATGGAAATGATAGCAACTGCCATCCTCTGCATGTTTTGATCCTCATGGTTGCAGAGCCACTGCATGACAAGCTTGGCTGCTTCAAACCTGAAAACACACAAGGAGTTTAATGAATTAACCCTGGAGGCCCCAGGAGTAGTTTCAGAGCTCCAGCTGGGAACTGATGCTACAATTTAGGTAGGTGAGAAAGAAAAGGAAAGTTCCTCCTAACTGATAGAGAATAACAAGTACACTTAGTGTTTTGGAGATGGTATTATTAATTCTGACAACACTGTAAAAGAAACAGAGAGTTTGGAAAAAATGGCCAAAAATATCTGACATTCATCTTCTAGAGGTATAACATATTTCTATTCTGTAGTGATAATAATAATTTTAAGCATTTTCTGGTTCCCCCTCAGTACTTAGCACAATGGGAACACTCATTCTTTTACTCAAAAACATTTATTCAGCTTCTCCTTTGTGCCAGATATTGTTTCAGATGCTAGAGACAGATTAGCAAACAAAACAGAGAAATATCTCTACTCTCACAGAGATTACACTCTAGTGGGGAAGACAGGTAATAAATAAGTAAGTAAAGTATATGGCATGTTTGGGTACTGACATATGCTAGAGAAAAAATAAATAAAACAGGAAAAGAGAGGATATGATACATAGAAACTTTATTAGTCTCAAAACATGTCCATATATATCAAATAATATAACCTAGTATTAAAAGTTAAAAGCGGATTCTGAAGTTCTTTGAATTTGGGGGTTGGAATTCTAGCTCTACCTACTGTTGATAACAATAAAACACATTGTTTTATCCTGTGAGGCAATATAGTGACGTCATTAAGAACATCATACACTTTGGAATCAGCCTGGATTCAAATATCACCTTCACCATGTACTAACTTTGGGACCCTGGGTAACTTTCTTCATCTCTCTGAACTTCAATTTTCTTGTCTGTAAAATAATACAGTCTATTCCACAGAACTGTTGTGAGGATTATATCATATCACACATAACGCTTAAGACTTAGTACAGACCTTGGCACATATCAAACTTTTGATAAAAGTTAATTTTTACTAGTACTGATTTCCTCTGTGCCTTTACTTATGCAGTTCCCACAAAACATTCAACTCAGTCAATTTTCGGTTTCAAGGCAATATGACATGGATATAAAAAGTAGAAGCTCTGGAAGTCAGTCTGGATTTAAATCTAAATTCTGCTACTTACTATCTTATCACCTTGAGCAAGCTACTAAACTTCTCTGTGCCTCTGTTTCCTCATCTGTAAAATGAAGATTACAAGAGTAACAATTTCACAGGACTGTTGCAAGGACTGAATAAGCATATCGAAAACACCTAGCACAGTGTCCGGCAAGTGCTTCATACATTAGTTATTAGTTTTATTATCTTAATGCCATCACTAAAATGAAATCTTCAATGATCACCAAGCCAATGAAATCTTTCTGTCCTTGCTTGGAGGGCCAGTACATTCTGTCACCCTCTTCTATGAAAGACTGTCTTCTGTTATACTCCTAATTCATCCATCCATCCATCCATCAGCCACTGAAGTACTAAGCACGAGAGGCAAAGATTAACCAACCTCTGTCTCTTAGCACAAAGAAGCTCAATTCTAGCAGACTGTACTCACTGGCTACATCAAGGGCAAACAATAGCCCACCTCAAGTGATGTTATAGCTGTGGGCCTAGCTGTCTGTCTTCTGAAGTTTTACTGGAACGGTTATCCCCATTTTTTTTTTTTGTTAAAGTGTCTATCTACGGCTGCTTTGGAGGTACAATGGGAGGATTAAGTACGTCCAACAGAGACCCTATGGCTCATAAACTGGGAACATTTAATATCTAGCCATTTAAGGAACAGTCTGTCAGCCTCTGGGGTGGTTTATAATTTTCTTTAAGAGATTATGTCTTTTCAACCTGTGACTTCATGTGATCAATGCTGATGCTTAATATATTTATAAAATAAAATTCAGTAATCTACATGAGATACATGTGAAAGTGTGTTGGTCGTTCAGTTGTGTCCAGCTCTTTGTGACTCCAGGGATTGTAGTCCACCAGGTTCCTCTGTCCATGGAATTCTCCAGGCAAGAATACTGGAGTGGGTTGCCATTTCCTTCTTCAGGGGATCCCTGTGACCCAGGGACTAAACTTAGGTCTCCTGCATTGCAGGCAGATTCTTTACCGTCTGAACCAATTATTTATTTCAAATAGTAAATGGAATACTTCATTCCATCAGCATGTCAGATAACAGTGTACTATTACCCAAATAAAAGTAAATCACTATAAAACTGCTGCTTGAGAAAAACACTTCTCATTAAATCATAAAGTATAAATTTATTTTTGAAAATACCATCACTAAAAAATTATATTTTAAAATAGTAAAATGAAAAAAAAAAAAATTAGCTCCTAAATCACATCTTACAAAATAAGGAAACCCTTTTTACTTACTGGAATCCAGCTATATGGTCTCCCTTAACCTCTGCTTAAAAGGTTTCTCCTATAATTCAATATCAAGTAACTATAATAATAAGAGGCATGATACAGAGAAAAGAATGCTGGAGCTAAAACTAGACTTGATCCTTTCTAGCCTTGCAGTTACCAGTCACAAAACCGTAGGCAAGATACTGAATTTCTAAATACTTCCATTTCTTCAGCCTACAACACTGTGCATACATTCTAAAAACTATAATCAGTACAAATTCTTATGCAAAGAGGTATGAAAATAGAATCTGCTCTCATGAATATCAAAGCATTAAATTACAGAAAGTAGATTCAGCATTCTACAAAGTGATACACAAGCCCACCCACCTGATTAACTGTACACTAGGAATATCCTAACTGGTAAGAAATGACCCGAGACAGATTTCTATAATTCTATTTTGTCCCATAGTTCTGGTGCTACCACTTGCCTGTTGAATGGAACGTCTTGAAGAATTCGGTCACTGCAAAGTGAAAGGAGGCAGTTCTTCTGTAACTAAGAACCAAAGACAGAAAAAAAAAAACAAACCCCTGAATAAAATACTGTTTTGTTAGATTCTATTAAAAAAAAAAAAAGACATTTATAAAGCATAACATGTCTTAGAACATTTATTCTGCTCACCTACGGTTCAAAGACTTCCACTGGACCCACATAAGTTTACTTGCACATTTTTAAAATCTTTTTTATTAGATGAGAAATAGGGTGATAAATTGGATAATTCCAGCTAATCTCCCTCCCTTCTGGTGGCCCTTGGATGGGTTCTAGTTTGTCTTCTGTTCACCTGGCTTCCAGAGTCCATGAAAACCAAAGGCTAAAACTCATCTAGTTTGGCAGCTGTTCTCAATGAGGGAAGCTGGCTTTAATGATCCACTCCCCAATTTAGGTTGCCAATTTTACTTGATTTTGGGTCTCTGAGTATTTTCTACTAACTTGCCAACTCATTGTTAAATTTTAAGAGTTAAAAATATAATTCAAGCAGCATTTTTAGTTTTTATCCAAAGAACAGGACAGGTTTTGTAGACTACCTATACTGCTAGAAACAGAAAATCCATGTTTTATTTATTTCTCTATTCCAGTACTTGAGTACCTAACCAATGCCTGGCTCAGAGCAGAAGCTCTACGCCTAATCCTGTATGCTGAAATTATTACTAACTCAAGGTCTAAGTGCAAGAAGTTTTACATGGCTTGCATTATTTCCCACAATGTTTGGACTGAAATAGTTTTAGGTAAGGAATGCATTCTTTAGTATTCTACTTCTCTATCGCCCTGCACTCAGTCACACCACAAAACTTATTACTTCACAGCCTCCAAAGGAATTTCCAGCTTTGGTCTAGTAAAATGAACTGTATGGAGGTAGGAGATGGGTAGCAGACACTAAAAAGACCATTTGAATGTGAATTCCCATATGCTTGCCTGCTGGTGGTTGGGAAAATGTTCCATGGCTTTGAGCAGCAAATGGGTCACATCGGCCAGGAGTCGGACAGGCATTCCTGCAGCAAGATCCTGCTTGGTTAAATTAAACACACAGGCGCTTGCAGCAAGCTGCACTGGCAAATTCATAGGGTGGTTTCTCATCCCAGTAACCACAAGCTGAAAAAGAAATGAGTTCTCTTAATCCAACTTATAAAAGACATATAAACCCTCTTCATATAGCAATGGAGAAGGACCCACTCCAATTCTCTTGCCTGGAAAATCCCATGGACGGAGGAGCCTGGTAGGCTACAGTCCATAGGGTCTCAAAGAGTCGGACATGACTGAGCTACTTCACTTTCACTTTTCACTTTCATGCATTGGAGAAGGAAATGGTAACTCACTCCACTATTCTTGCCTGGAGAAACCAGGGACAGGAGCCTAGTCAGCTGCCATCTATGGGGTCACACAGAGTCGGACACGACTGAAGCAACTTAGCAGTAGCAGCAGCAGAATATAGCAACATTACTCTGTTGATCTGTAATAATTTCTAAGATATCTTAAGTATATTTTTTATCCTTATGTGCAGAGCCTAGGACATAATAGTTATTCACCTACCTGGTCAAGGGAGGTGTCAAGTTGTTCATGTCCGGAAATTTTTCTGTAATGTTAATGAATCTTTTCTATTCAGAGAAAACATCTTAGTATTTCCTAGACATAGTTCAGTCTGGCCTGTTTTATGCCAAACACTAAACAAATTCTTACTGACTTGAATAGGGTAAACCAGCAGCAAACTTCACTTTCAAATCCCAACATTCAGTTCCTTAAGAATACTGCTAAAATTAAAATAAAATAAAATCCATTTACTTCCCTCTGGCCTAGATAACTACTTCTCCCCTTTTCCTCTCTCCTCAAATCCCCAACAAATCCTCCCCATTCCTCATTACTGACTGAAGATCTTACTTCCAGTTACCCCAAGAAAACTGAAGTAATCATAAAAGAACTTCAGATTCTGGCTTTTACACGTACCTCCTTGCCAGCATACACACGAGGAATTGCTGTCTGCCTGCCTGTGACCATAAATGACCTCTAGGGGCTCCTCTCTAAAAATAATCCCTCCACTTAAATGCTTGATTCTTCCCTTCTTGTCTACTCAAGGACACTGCTTCAGCTGATCTCCCCTTCCAACTCCTATACCAGATTTTTATTCTGTAGTCGATCATTCACACAGCATACAAGGTATTTTCTTCTCTCATCTAAAACAAAACAAAACAAAACCCACAAACATCCTCAGCCAACTACCACCTTTTGCTTTTGCTTTCTTTTGCAGCAAAAACTCCTTACAAGGATCACATTTCTCTCTGCACCATTCTCTGAATGAATGAATGAGTAAATATTTCATATCAGGACGACGGGTCTGGTCCTCTGTTACTCAAGTGCACAGTAACCAAAACCAAAAAATGATAATGCATATGCCAAGCACCAATATCCTCTGGTATGTACACGGGAGGTGGCGGATGTTGCAGTCAACATCCGGAGACTCAGATGTTCCTGCTTCTTATCCAAACACCCCATTCTCAAAAAATTTAAGAAACTGGGAAGTTAAGTCATTTCTGGCTCTGCCACTAATTTATTGTTACTTAACTTCACAGACCCTCAAGTACATAATCCGTGAAACAGAAGATAAAACTTCTCTCGGGATTGTTGTGCCCACTAAAAGAGGGACCAAATATGATATAGTACTAAATTAAATGTGTATAAGGATTATCCTGAGGGATTATTACAATGTAGATTCCTGTATCTTATCCAGCCCTACTGAATCTAAATTTTCTTGGAATGAGGTTCACAAATGCTTTTTAAAATAAGCAATATCCCAGACTTCAGGTGGCTAAAGAACCACATTCTGACAAAAAAATGTCCCACCCAATCAACAAAATTAAGAATCCTCCTTTTTTTTCCTCCAAAAACTGTCTTGGGTAAAATATCTTAATTGGGGAATAACACAGATTAGTTACAAAAGCACAAGAAGGTTCATAAATAGCATGGAAAAGTGCTTTATAAAATCCCAATATTGTATTTCTTTAAAAACCATATACAGAAGCAATACATGGCTAATATACCAAGTAGTGTCCTGATTCAAGTTATATACTCTATTTTCTACTACAGCTGGTAAAAAGATATCACAATGATTACTGGTTTTAGATAGTTAAATATGAACTTGAAGGCATTTATATTGTTTAAATGAGATTACTATAAAACTTCAGTAACACTATTCAGTTATCTCCTCTCATTCTCATTTATGGCTAAAAACTGAATTATATATTATCAATCTTATAAAAAAAAAAAGACTAAATGCAGATTTTCACCAATTTTCTTCACAAAACCATCATCTATCTAGGAAGATAATTTCACACTTCTCACATCCAGTTTCTTGTTCTTACCTTTAAAATTTCTGGCTTTGTTTTTTCCATCACATGAGTCAGGCTAAAAAGGTGAAATAGAGCTTCTCGGACAAAGAAGGCCCGTTCACTGTACCTCTTCAGTGCTTCTGCAATCTGAGTTTCATTGGCTTCTCCAGACACCTTTGAACACAGCCAGAAGACGAGCTTTTAGGATTCTTTTCAACCCTCCAAGTGTCTCTATCCAAACATCATTTGTGTGGACGGCATCCTGGATAGTTATGTAAAGCTTCAAACAAATGGCTATGATTATTTTCCAACCCATCCAGAAAAGTCACCCTGTGAAGGTATACATATGCTAAACAGATATATATTAGATAGGCTCAGACCCTAGAATAAGTCTATGGGTAAAATTTTCTATACTGTACCTAAAATAAATCTCAAGATATTTAACTCTGATTTATAAGGTCTTACTACACATGATTAGGCTTCTACTGCCTCTTAAGGTAACCCTCTCGCCCTAACTCACAATTTAGTAATGACAGTGGCCTTTTTTTATTTTTATAGCAATGTGTACATGCCAATCCCAAACTCTCAATCTATCCCTCTCCCCACAACACCCTACACTGACCTTTCTGATCTTTCAATAAGCCAAGCTCTTTCCCAGGAAAAAGCTACTAAGTATAATGTCCTCTCTGACTGAAATTTCCTTCTCTTTCTTTACCTAATTTCTATTCATCCTTCTCATTTCAAGTTAAATAACACTTCTTTAGAGAGGCCTTCTCTGGCCCACCAATCTAGGTCAGGTCTTCCTGAAACATCACCCTCATAGCCATTACCATAATCCCCTTAGTAGACTGATCTATTCACTGTACCCCTACAGGCAGCACTGTGTGTGGCTCAGAACAAGCACTCAATAAATATCAAATAAATATATTAATTGATTCTCCCAGATTTATCAAGCTCCCATTCAGCATTAAAAAAATTCTGTTCAAAAGTAGGTTTATCCTGGAATTTCCCATTTATACAGGTTAATATAGTTATCTTAAGTGAAGTGAAGTGAAAGTCGCTCAGTCGTGTCCGACTCTTTGCAACCCCATGGACTATACAGTCCATGGAATTCTCCAGACCAGAATACTGGAGTGGGTAGCCTTTCCCTTCTCCAGGGGATCTTCCCAACCCAGGGATGGAACCCAGGTCTCCCACATTGCAGGCAGATTCTCTACCAGCTGCGGCACAAGGGAAGACCAACTGTGGTTCATATACCACTGGGTAGCCAAATGTATGTAACAAGAAGTGGCTTTTGGGAAAAGTAAGCCAGTAATAAGTAAAAAAAGAAATTATTACAGTATCACCATGATCCTCAATGAATTAATGGAACTAGGTGTTGAATGTCAACAACTGCTAATAAATCACAGAAAGAAAAACAACCAGACATTATGTACTTCCTTAATGAAAGAACGTAAAACCTAAGCGTCCTGCCAAAGGGATTAAACGTGAGTTTGACCAAGTCCTCACATCCAGCTACCAATCTGCAGAAAATACAGTCAATATGCACCACAAACATACAATCAAGAAAATCTAGACTGAGGGAAAGTCTACAGACCAAAGGGTCAGATTCTTTAATACACAAAGTATAAGGAAAAGAAACGGATGGAGAGGGAATTTTATAAAAGATACTGAAAAGACGTATGATTTTGAAAAGTGGGCAAAAGTGGGCAAGAAAAGTGAACAAGATTAACTAAGTGCCTAGAGGTAAATGGTTGGGCTGTAAAATTATTTAAAAGAGCAAGGACATGATTATTATTAGAGTCAGGGCAGAGATTACTTTTGTGGGGAAGGAGGAAGTTGTGATCAGGATGGGGCATGTGAAAGAGCTTCAGGGTGGCTGACAAGTTCTATTTATCAACCTGAGTGACAATTTCAAAATGGTAAAAAAAAAAAAAATACAAAAAACCCCCAAACCCTATCTTTTTTTGGCAGCACCATTATAAAAGGTAACACAAAAATAAATGTTTAAAATATATTACTTAGTAATAACTATGTTCATATGGGTAAGGAATATGCAGCTTTAAGAAAATGAAGGGCTGTATCACAGCTAACATTTTAACCACCGATGGGATATGCTACAAAGGTCTAATAAAATTAGACTATAGTACAGATGTGTGTATCAAGTGACAAAAAGGCATATACTGAGCATTTGTAAGACTGTAAGACTGCGGGAATAACAATGGAAGTTTCTTTACAAAATGTTTTTTATACTATTGATGTATAATATAGGCTTCTTTGGAGGCTCAGTGGTAAAGAATCCGCCTGCCAATGCAGGAGACACAAGAGATGTGTGTTTGATCCCTGGGTGGGGAAGAACCCTTGGAGAAGGAAATGGCAATCCACTCAAGTATTCTTGCCTGGGAAATCCCATGAACAGAGGAGTCTGACAGGCTTCAGTTTGTGGCGTCATAAAAGAGTCAGACACGACTTAGTGACTAAACAACAATAAGAATGTATAATACACATACATAAACATCGATTTTGACTATGTATTCACACATATAAGCAGTTATTGAACAATAAAAATTTTCCTAATGTTCAACTGTTTTTGAATCACCCTGAACTTTTTCTTAGATTTTAGATTTGGAAAGACACTGAACTATTAGGAGAGCTAAAAAAGACTGTAAGAGGGAAAACACATGAACAGTCATCTTCATCAGACTTCATTTATCCATGTTGGTTGATTCAAACAGCTTTACAATCTTATATAAAATATAACCTCAAGTTATCTTTAAATGTAAAATTACAGAACTTTTGTTACTGGAATGTAAATAATCTGAACCAAATTTCATTGCCTGTATATTTATTCAGTGGTTAACACTTCTTGAGCCCCTACCCTACTCAAATCAAGCAATCTGGTTCTTCAAACTATATGCATCTTCAATTCAATCAATTTCATATGCTAGATAAAAAAAAAAAAACCAACAACAACAAAACAAACAATCATCTGTATATACTAGTTTCTGCAATCTATTTAAAACAGAAAAAATGTCCTTTACCACTAAGTTAAACCTTATTAATATTTAAAATATGGATAAAACTAAATGTATATTCTAAGGAAAGACTTTCTTGTAGCACTCAGCACATAACTCTATTACAGCATTTCTCACAACTGATTAAAGCTATTTTTAAACTGTCTGTCTGTTCTCCACTGGATCAGAATTCCTCAAGAGCAGAAGCACTAGCTCAGACGTCTTTAAAAAGTACGTATTAAGTCTTAGTTCAAGGGAGAAGTCTAGGTTAGAGATATAAATTTAGGATGATTCCTAAATTTACATAGGCATATAGGTTTGGGGCCTGAGAGATTTAGGAAGAATCAATAAAAGAAACCGAGAGAAAGTCCAAAAAGTACGGAAAAAACAAGGTCAATCTGATATTCTAGAAACTGAGTTAAAAAAAAAAAAAAAAGGTATTTCAAGAAGGAAGAAAGATCAACTATGTCAAAAGGCACTTAGACCAAATGAGATGAAGACTGAGAATACTGGGTTTAACATATAACCAGTGCTTCTCAGGAGTGAGGCAGCCAAAAAACACAGGAATCTTAATGGTGGGATAGCGGAAGGTTGAGGAAACTGATGGTGACAAACGAGCAGATAAGGTAGGGAAACCAAGGTGACAGGGTTGGTAATTCTACGTCAGAAAACCCTTTGTGTTGGGACTAGATGAGTAAGAGAAAGAACTAAGGTTCTCAAATATAGGCAGAGATGCAGTAAAGGAATACATTCCAGGCTCATCAGCTAGCTGTGATCCTTAAGAAAATCACTCCCTCTCACTGAGGAAAATACCTCCCTCACAGAGCCAAGAGATCAAAATACATAATATACATGCAAGTGGAAAAACAAATCTTTTGTTCTTTGAACCACCCACTAAAAGTACCAGATAATGCCTCATAAGGAATACTGGGGAGTGACACTGTCTCTACTGAGGCATGTAAAACCAAAACTGTCAAACTAAATTAATTTAAAGCATCATAACATTAAAATAATCATTTCAGACCCATTTTTCAACTTTGCTAACCTGGAAAATTTTAAAAAAGGAGACAGAGCAATCTCAGCTCTCTTCTCTTAACATGACCTATTATTTTTCAACTCTCAAATTAGTAGTCAAATAAATAATTTAAAACAAACATCTATTTTTATGTATAGTTGAATAAGGGGCAAAGTTCCAATGATCTCAATTTTTTAAAAAAATTATTTTAAAACAATGATTCTCCATTTTGGATACATATTAAAATCACCCAAGGAGCTTTAAAAAAAACTGATGCCTCAGTCCCACCTCCCTACAGTGCTTCTGATTTAATTACTCAAGTTACTTAGATGATTTTTTTAATTAAAAATTTTTCCAGCTTTAAAAGATATATATTATAGATACATAATGACAAATACATTCTGTAAGTGTAATGTGTAAAACGATGATGTTATACATGTAAATACTGCAAAATGATTATCATGATACAGTTACTTAACATATCCATCATCTCAAATAATTACACTCCAGGTAATTTTAATTATAGCCAAGGTTAAGAATCACTGTGTTTACAGAAGTGGAAACTAGATGACAGCAAAGTAGGTGTTTTCTAGAGTCAAAATTTCAAAGCAATGATGTTCCATTTGTAAAATCAAACCTGTTTCACAAAGGCATTGTACAATGTGTATGTTCTACTAGCCTCAACTGAAAATCTTGGGCTAATTCACTCTAGGGTCTGTTGGTGGTAAGAACAATCAGCAAAAATCACACTGCTCGGGAATCATAGCTACTGGAGGATCTTTGCCTTGAGAAGATTACTTAGTGCAGTGTGCTAGGGACACATTTCTCTCATCGTTGAGGACACAGATCAAGCTCACCTCCTCTGGGAAATCCTTCCTAAACTCCCAGTACACAGAGATTTCTTCCCCTTTGATTTTTATAATTCTTTACTGATCCATTTCTTAGGCAGACAAGTAACACTAACTTAGTAATCTACATTTTTATGCTGCCTTTACCCACAAGCCCTGTGCTAGAAACTTACCTTGTTCAATAACAAGCTGTTATGTAGTTCCTCACACTTGCTGCCCTGCACCTGGCTCATGTGACTTTGCCCTTTCTGGCCCTAGCACCTACTTTTTCCAGCCTCATCTCATCGCTCTGCAACTTCCTACTCTAGAACTCTAGCCACAGTGGCTTTCTTGAAGTTCCTTGGATGTACCATGTTCCCTTCCTACCACACATCTTTTGCTGTATTATTCTTGCTGCCTGGAATCTTCTCTACCAAGTTACTCATCCATAAGGTCTTCACTCATTCATCAAGTCCTCAGAGAAGCCTTAAACTAAGTCAAGCCTCTCTGTTCAACATACTCAAATACAGTATTATGTAGCTTTTAGATTCTTCACACTATGCAGTTTATGCACATATATATATGTGCACATTATGTATATGATATATAAATACATATATTGAAATCATACACCCATAACATATGTATGATACTTCACTGTCTGAATCCCTCACTAAATTATAAGCTCCATGAGGGCAAGATCACGCCATTTCACTCTACCATCAAATCTCCATGTCTAGCGCAGTACATAATATGCAGAGGTACTTAATAAAATATTTACTGAATGAATGAATAAAAAAGTGACTCAAAATAATTGCCTACATTCTACTTTTTAAAGTCTAAATTTACAAATAATATAAGAACTGACATGTTTTAAAATGTTCTATAGCTAACCTTTCCTTCTCCTTTTTTGAGATCGATATTGATTGCTAAAAAAGAATACTCCTGCACTGCTGGCAGGAAAGTAAACTGGTACAGTCACTATGGAAAATAGTATGGAGGTTCCTTACAAAACTAAAAATAGAGTTACCATATGATTCAGAATCCCATTCCTGGACATACATCTGGAGAAAATTATAATTCAAACAGATACATGCATCCCCAAATTTACAGCAGCGCTATTTACAATAGCCAAGACATGGATGCAATCTAAGTGTCCATTGATAGACAATGGATAAAGAAGTGGCGTGGTATACACACACACACATGAACACTACTCAGCCATAAAAAAGGATGCAGTATTGCCATTTGCACCAGGTAGAATCAAATGATGCTTCAACTTAAGTGGTTTGATGTAAGTCGTAGAGGAAAAAAAAAATGGGGCTCTGAAATTTGATAGATGTAGATCCAAACACTGGTTCTAACTAACAGTAAATCATAATTTCTATGTTTTTCATCTATAAAGTGGAGTTAATATCAACCTACAGATATTACCATATACAATATAAAGCACTTATAGGATACAATGTATGTTAGAAAAATACTGCTGCTGCTAAGTCGCTTCAGTCGTGTCCGACTCTGTGCGACCCCTGCGACGGCAGCCCAACAGGCTCCCCCGTCCCTGGGATTCTCCAGGCAAGAACACTGGAGTGGGCTGCCATTTCCTTCTCCAAGAAAAATACTAGTTGTCCTTAAACCTGTTACAGTTCTATCCTTCAAGGTCTGATTCAGATACCATCTTCCATCAAGATGAAAATTCTCCAGTGAGAAAAAGTTTCTCCTACTCTCCTACAGCAACTATACTGATCCTTGGCTTTAGAGTTGTTTGTGATCATAACATTACTACTACTATCAAGCTCCTTGGAAGCAAATCCTGTATCTTTTTTATCTTTCAATCTCAAGTTGAGCCAAGTTCAGTAGATGTTTCCCAAATGGAATTTAAGCCATTACGCATGAGAAACCTAAGAAGAGAAGGATTTTACCATTTTTACAATAGAGATCTTCTTGGACAACTTACCTCCCATTACTCTTTTCTACAAAGGAGCATCTCTAGTTTCTTTGACGTGATCCTTTAGATATTATATGTTTAAGTGGTTCAAAATATCTAAACATTCTCTTCATGAAAACTATCATTTATCCAGGGCCTACAACATGACTTGCACTTTACATATATAATTATTTATCTTCAGAATAATTTTGCAGGTAAGAATCATATCTATTTTATAAATAAATGTAAATTGAAAAGTTACATCATAGTTTGCTCTGGGCCATAAAGCAAATAATCTGGAATATTAATTCAGACTCAAAAGCAAGGCCTTTTCACTCTATGTCATATTTCATGAATATGATCTATATATTATTAGACATTCACCTTAATGGAGTCTTATGTAAACTAAACAATGGTCAGCCTGACAAAGGAATATATTTTTAAAATCTGACCTTCAAATGTCCTTCGCCTGTGAGGAATTCAGAATAGCCAGCATCAGTGGCCAGCAAACCTACAAACTGCATGCTGGGCCGTTGCTGAATAAAAGCTTCAACAGCTTTGTCTGTCACATGCTTCCTCCCAGAAACATCCAGGGAGACGAGGTTGGGCAGGATGTCCTTTTGTTCTAGTAATCGAAGAGCTATGTCTGATGTAAACTGTTTATCATCCGAAATATCAAGATGATTCAGATGTCTTAGTTCTCGAACAACATCCAGTATCTGGGTAGTTGTCATTTTTAAACATTTCAAGTGATGCATGGTTAGAGACTTGAGTCGGTCTTTGCAAGCCAGCAGAGCCGTGATGTCTGTGATCGAGGTGTTAGAAATATCCAGGCTCTCTAATCTTGGCAATGAGGCAACTTCAGCCAGGTCTTCATTGTAAAAGAGAACATTGGTGATGCTTAATGCTCGAAGGCCAGAAAGTCGGCTAAAGCACCGCTCATAAGGATCTTCGAGGGACAGAGTTAATGAGTTCAGCACGAGGCACTGGAGATTTTGCTGGATCCATTTATTACTGCCAAGCCCACTGATGATGTCTGTAATCGTGATGTCAGCATTCACACCTGTGGCATCAAGTTCCACTAACTTGTGGTGGCAGAAGGCTTTCCGGAAAGCAACAGCAGAGATCTTGGCTTTGCGAATGCAAGCTCGTTTTAAGCGCATCTGGTTGCCCCTAAAAATACCTACAGTTGCATCATTCAGGAGACCTAGGAAAAAATAAGCAGTACTTTAACTTCAAAAAATGGTTAAAGGATAGCTAAAACTTCCAGTATACTTTACACTTTCAAAGCACTACCATGTAACAGTATTTCATTTAATAGACACAACAATTCATTAAGGTAAGAATGTGATTATCTACAATTTATAGCTGAGTAAACTGGGGTTCAAAAAAGTGGTCTTCCAACAGCACAGAAATAGCACGTGGCAGAATCAGGACTGTGTTAGGCATTACTGATATTCACTAATATCTGGTTCTCCTCCCATTACTGGACACATGCACAGTTGTGTTTTCCAACCTACCCTTGGATTTAGATGGGGCTACATGCCCAGTTCTAGCCAAAGGTATACCAGATCCAAGTACAAAAGGATCATGAAAGCAAAGAAAAGGAAGTAATTTACCATCCCTGGAGATCTGAAAAAGGCTCCATGGAAGAGGTGATCCTTGAGAAGGTCTTTCAAAGATGAAGGAAAAATGCAAAGATGGAGAAGGAAGGTGAGGGGAATTTAAGAAGAATACAGGGGAAAACCTAGATATGAGTGAGAACATGGTCGATTTCTGAAGATTACGTATGGAAGTGGGAAGAGACAAGGAATAAGGCTAGATCACTGAAAGGTCAAGAGAAGAAAGCAGGCTAGCTAGAGATCTTGGGACACAAAGAACAATATGGTGGAGTTCCTGGTTTTTTCCCCTGTACCATATATTCCAGACTTAAGCTGGCAATTGGGAAATACCAACAAGCACACACAAAAACAGCCCCTCCCCTGCCAGGGCCACAAAATCTGCTCACTCTAGCCAAAGTACCAGGAAAAGGGCAGCCTAGCAAGGGTAAATGTTTTTGTCCCTCACTTGACTTCTGTTGACACCCGAGACTTAGTGCTCCTCATTATGGCTATGCGGGAGACTGGTGTTCTGGTTCCTCATTAGGTCTCTGGTGTTTGAAATAAAGTGATTACTTTATCTCACCACATTTCCTGATGTGGATGAGGGTGTCAGAGACATGAACAAAACCTCACCCTCATCCACACCAGCAGATGCCAAGCGGGGAACCTAGACTTTCACTCCTGCTATAACTAGTTGCCACAATCTCCCACAGAGAAGTGTTAGGAGAAGGCCGAGTATGGAGGCAGGACTTCCATGTCCATCTGGCAGTAATGAGGTGCTTCTCCCTTTCTGAGCTGGGGTGGTATCAAAGGAAGCCTAGTGGAGAGTTGAGACTTCATCACTGCCCAACAGTAAGTAATGAGGTCACCTCCCTACAACATGCTGTCAGTGGAGGCCAAATGAAGAAGAGAAATGAAGTACTCACACGGCTCTCAGCTAGGGAGGGTACCAGTAGCGAACTAGTGGGGAAGCAGCACGCCAATCCCCTGCAGAGCAGTAATGAGTAATGAGAAGCACTAAGTCTCAGGTGTCAACAGAAGTCAAGTGGGGAATAAGAACATTTACCCCAGTCTGGCAATAACAAGGCAGTGCCTTCACCTTCCACTGCTAGAGTGGTGGCAGAGACACAAACAAAAACAGCAGTCCCACATAACACAATATCCAAAATGTCCAGATTCCAATAAAAACTCACTCATCATACAAAGGACCAGTAAGATCTCAACGTGAAAAGAAGACTATAGATGTCAACACTAAAAAAATGAGAAATGTTAAAATTATTTGATGAAGGTCTTAAAGGAGCCATCATAAAAATGCTTAAGTGTGCAAATACAAACAAGCTTGAAACAAATGGAAAACAGAAAACCTCAGAAAAGAAGCAGAAGTTATAAAGAAGAACCAAAGGAAAATTTTAGAATTGAAAAATACAATAATGGCTGCGTTCAACAACAGAATAAAAGGAAAAAAGGAAAGAATTAGTGAACTAAAAGAGTGAAAAAAAAAAAGAAATTACCCAAATCTAAAGAACAGGTAAAAAAAACAGACTTAAAACATATTTGAACACAGCTAATTTGTCCAGAAAGAGTGGAGGAATAGGGCAGGGTTGAAAAAGTATTTGAAGAAATCATTACACACCTATTAAAATGGCTCAAATAAAAAAACAGTAATAACACCAAATGCTGGCAAGTATGCAGAGAAACTGAGTCAGTCTTACATTGTTAAGAGTGTAAAATGGCATAGCCATTCTGTAAACAGTGTGGCTAAACATGCAACTACAATAGGACCCAACAGTAGCACTCCTGGGCATGTATCCCAAAGAAATGAAAACTTATGTTCACATAAGACCTGTCCATGGATGACTATACCACTACAATATTCATATTCGACATTACATTCTTAATAGTTAATAGTTAGATATTATATTAATAAGACCATTCAGGTATGACCTAAATCAAATCCCTTATGATTATACACTGGAAGTGAGAAATAGATTTAAGGGCCTCGATCTGATAGATAGAGTGCCTGATGAACTATGGACGGAGGTTCATGACATTGTACAGGAGACAGGGATCAAGACCATCCCCATGGACAAGAAATGCAAAAAAGCAAAATGGCTGTCTGGGGAGGCCTTACAAATAGCTGTGAAAAGAAGAGAAGCGAAAAGCAAAGGAGAAAAGGAAAGATATCAGCATCTGAATGCAGAGTTCCAAAGAATAGCAAGAAGAGATAAGAAAACCTTCTTCAGCAATCAATGCAAAGAAATAGAGGAAAACAACAGAATGGGAAAGGCTAGAGATCTCTTCAAGAAAATTAGAGATACCAAGGGGACATTTCATGCAAAGATGGGCTCAATAAAGGACAGAAATGGTATGGACCTAACAGAAGCAGAAGATACCAAGAAGAGGTGGCAAGAATACATAGAAGATCTTCATGTCCCAGATAATCAGGATGGTGTGATCACTGACCTAGAGCCAGACATCCTGGAATGTGAAGTCAAGTGGGCCTTAGAAAGCATCACTACGAACAAAGCTAGTGGAGGTGATGGAATTCCAGTTGAGCTATTTCAAATCCTGAAAGATGATGTTGTGAAAGTGCTGCACTCAATATGCCAGCAAATTTGGAAAACTCAGCAGTGGCCACAGGACTGGAAAAGGTCAGTTTTCATTTCAAGCCCAAAGAAAGGCACTGCCAAAGAATGCTCAAACTACTGCACAATTGCACTCATCTCACACGCTAGTAAAGTAATGCTCAAAATTCTCCAAGCCAGGCTTCAGCAATACATGAACCGTGAACTCCCTGATGTTCAAGCTGGTTTTAGAAAATGCAGAGGAACCAGAGATCAAATTGCCAACATCGGCTGGATCATGGAAAAAGCAAGAGAGTTCCAGAAAAACATCTATTTCTGCTTTATTGACTATGTCAAAGCCTTTGACTGTGTGGATCACAATAAACTGTGGAAAATTCTGAAAGAGATGGGAATATCAGACCACCAGACCTGCCTCTTGAGAAATCTGTATGCAGGTCAGGAAGCAACAGTTAGAACTGGACATGGAACAACAGACTGGCTCCAAATAGGAAAAGGAGTACGTCAAGGCTGTATATTGTCACCCTGCTTATTTAATTTCTATGCAGAGTACATCATGAGAAACGCTGGACTGGAAGAAACACAGCTGGAATCAAGATTGCTGGGAGAAATATCAATCACCTCAGATATGCAGATGACACCACCCTTATGGCAGAAAGTGAAGAGGACCTCAAAAGCCTCTTGATGAAAGTGAAAGAGGAGAGTGAAAAAGTTGGCTTAAAGCTCAACATTCAGAAAACGAAGATCATGGCATCCGGTCCCATCACTTCATGGGAAATAGATGGGGAAACAGTGGAAACAGTGTCAGACTTTATTTTGGGGGGCTCCAAAATCACTGCAGATGGTGACTGTAGCCATGAAATTAAAAGACGCTTACTCCTTGGAAGGAAAGTTAAGTTCAACCTAGATAGCATATTGAAAAGCAGAGACATTACTTTGCCAACAAAGGTCCGTCTAGTCAAGGCTATGCTTTTTCCTGTGGTCATGTATGGATGTGACAGTTGGACTGTGAAGAAGGCTGAGTGCCGAAAAATTGATACTTTTGAACTGTGGTGTTGGAGAAGACTCTTGAGAGTCCCTTGGACTGCAAGGAGATCCAACCAGTCCATTCTGAAGGAGATCAGCCCTGGGATTTCTTTGGAGGGAATGATGCTGAAGCTGAAACTCCAGTACTTTGGCCACCTCATACGAAGAGTTGACTCATTGGAAAAGACTCTGATGCTGGGAGGGATTGGGGGCAGGAGGAGAAGGGGACAACAGAGGATGAGATGGCTCGATGGCGTTACTGACTTGATGGACGTGAGTCTGAGTGAACTCCAGGAGTTGGTGATGGACAGGGAGACCTGGCGTGCTGCGATTCATGGGGTCGCAGAGTCAGACACGACTGAGTGACTGAACTGAACTGAAATGGCATTATGTTTTTAGATGGTAAAATTCTTATTCTGATTTCTAGATCTTATGCACACATTTCCTGGAAAACTTTTAGCATTGAGACCACAGATACAGTGAGCAAAGAGTATAACAAGAGAATTATAGAATCAAGTAAGTAAAACTCTTTAGTATCAGGCTTATTTTAATAAGGACTGCTACCAATATCATTAATCCCTTGAATTGAGTAAATAAGTAAATTTTTTTAAATGAATTATTTTCTAAAATCATTGCACTATTAGAAGACTTATACTAGCAATTTTGAAAGCATTCATAAGGAATTCCCTAGCAGTCCAGAGATTTTTCTTTTGCAGTACTATTAGCAGTATCCACTCTTGACTGTTTGAAGGTGGATATGATTTTTACAAAGAGATTAAATAATCTGTGCATGTAATGAATAAGACAGGTAATCACATGGGGGAAACACAAATGGGGCAGCACACTGTTTCTCTTGATCCTCACTTTCCTCATTTGAACTCAATTTGAAGAAAACTGATAGAAAACACATTCTGATCAAGCATATAGCTTCTCAAAGACATACTCTGAAAGACAATTATTAAGTTATATGTACTTAAAAACTACTTTCATTATTTTATTCATACAAAGCATTCACCAGTGCCTGGTATATAATAAGCATTCAACAAATGTTAGCTGCTATTATTAATTAACAATAGTTATATTTCCAAAGGAATATGGAAAAGTTAAAACTTCAGTTAACATTTATTCTTTTGATTTATAAGACTAGTTATATGTACAAATATTTAAACTGAACTTGCTAAGTGTAATCATTAAACTGAGACCAGAAAGAAATGCTAGCACTACCACAACCTTTTAAATCTCATTTGTAAGGGATCTTTAACTTAAATGTGGATAATACCTATTGAAATTTACCCTCATTCCTTCAGCAGTTGGAAGAATCCAAAGAGACTACAGACTTGAGCAACTTTAGTGAAAACCAAGGAATGCAGACATCTTCTTCCTCCCACCCTTCCTTCGAATGCACTATCTGCATTTGTGTGTGCTCTGTCTATAGACACACACACACACACACACACACACATATCAGATAATGGGATATACTTTTGCTGTGACTTTAAGTATATATAATAAATTCATGTATTTGTGTATGTGTGTTCACTTGCTCAGTCGTGTCTGGCTCTTTTGCAACTGGCATGGACTGTAGCCCACCAGGCTTCCCAGTCCATGGAATTTTACAGGCAAGAATACTGGAGTGGGTGCCATTTCTTCCTCCAGAGGATCTTCCCAACCCAGGGACTGAACCGAGTTTCCTGCACCTCCTGCACTGGCAGGTGGATTCTTTACCACTGAGCCACCTGGGAAGTCCCTTATAGTCCCTATATTTAATAAAATATAACAACTATAAACATATTTGAATATATGTGTGGGTATATATATTTAAAGTCACAGCAAAAGTGTATATACCATTATCGGCTATCCAGGGGAGCAACAACACCTCTAATGTAGGAGTAGGAAGGTTGTGTGGCAGTGAAAAGAAAACTGATTTAGAATAAAACAGATCTGCATTTGAACCAGGACTCTATCATTTACTAGCAGTGTAACTCTTAACAAGTTACTTCTCTGAACCTCAGTTTCCTTATCTGTATATGAATAGGACAAAAGTAGCTACCTTTTAAGTTTTTGAGAAAATTCAAGAAAAGTATAAAATGCCTGGCATTAATATTACATGGAAGAGGCAATTCATAAATGATAATTATCACTATTGCCATATTTATTCTATTTGATAGTTGTGGAAAAAATTGTATTTCTTACTTGTAAGAGTTTACACACCCTAAATATATAAAGGGATGGAATCTCTTTCAACTTAGAACTTACACGTAGGTAACAAAATTCTCAATATATTGTGCATAATCAGAATTTCACAGATAAATCTTTCACATTTTCAGAATTTGTTTTTGAAGACAGAAGTAATACATTAGCTATGATTTCCCGTTTCAAAGATCAAAAGCATAAACTAGCTTTTCCATTATAACATTTATTGATTTTCTTGCTGCCAAATAACCCTGTAAGGTATTTTAGACCAGCAGACTTCCAAACTGCTATTTTGGGAGAGAAGTTATTTTTGCCATGGGAACAGCTTCTCATAACAACAAAATAGAAGAAACAAACAAAAAAAAGGGCTTGCCAGGTTAGAAAAGAAAATGCTTACTTAAATTATGCCATAAGTAGCAAGGTAGGCAAAAATAAATGAATTCCTTTTCCTCAATTAGGCTTTTCTGTTATTTCTATGAAAATAATTAAATGGCCACAGCAGCACTTCAAAATCCAATGCTAATTTAAAGGGCATAATTTTTGTTTCCTCTGTTTATTTATTACCATGAAAAGCCATGGTCTGAAGTAGCCGATCAGCCACCTCCTGTGGGAATACTCCAGGTTCCTGCAGACACAATGTTCCATCTTGTCTTGCTGAGCAGAACTTCTCAAGGTGAGTAGTCAGGAAATTCAAGCAGATATCAAGTAAGGAATAAGGAGATGCCTCCTCCTTGGATCCCAGGAAGAAACAAAGGGAAAACCAAAGCCAACAAGTTAGTTTCCAGAAAAGTAGAAAACAAAAGATTCATTTACTTGCTCAACAAGTACTTTTACTCAAGTGTCTACCATGTGCAAGATACCATGTTAGGCAGTGGGAATACACTATATGATCCATGTTCTCAAGAAGCAGGAGAAGAGAAACATTTAAACACATTTTTACTAAAAGTCTATTATATACTATAGTATAGGATATATTGGGTAGTCATGTAAACATACAGCAAGGTATCCTAATCAGTCAAGGATGGTTAGGGAAGATGGCACAACGGATTAATCTTCCCAAATTACCATCCCAGGACACTCTACTGCTCAAAACATCAGTGGGATGCATGGGCCTGAACACAAAAGAAAAAAATCTTATATTGTTAGACTGATGATGCCCGAGTCCTTCCAAAATCTAGCCTCAGTTTACTTTCCAACTTGACCTCCCACAAAATTCCCATCCCAACCTAACAGTTCAAATATGATCAGTTCATTTGGAGGAAAGAATGTGCTATATGTGTTACCCTCAAAAAAGAAAAAGGTTAACCCAGTTTATTCCAATCTGAGGAATACAGAACTAATCAAATAAGCACAAAGATTTAAGTATAAGGGTTTTGATTACAGAAATAAACACTCTTTAAGGTCCCTAATAACAGTAATATAACTAAAATATAATTATAGCAGCTACCATCCATTAGGTGCTTTCTGTATGACTCTGCTGAGAGTTTAACGCTGAGCGCCGAATAATTGATGCTTTTGAACTGTGGTGTTGGAGAAGACTCTTGAGAGTCCTTTGGACTGCAAGGAGATCCAACCAGTCCATTCTGAAGGGGAGTTCTGTGGAGGGAATGATCCTAAAGCTGAAACTCCAGTACTTTGGCCACCTCATTCAAAGAGTTGACTCATTGGAAAAGACTCTGATGCTGGGAGGGATTGGGGGCAGGAGGGGAAGGGGACGACAAGGGATGAGATGGCTGGATGGCATCACTGACTCGATGGATGTGAGTCTGAGTGAACTCCGGGAGTTGCTGAGGGACAGGGAGGCGTGGCATGCTGCAATTCATGGGGTCGCAAAGAGTCGGACACGACTGAGCGACTGATCTGATCTGATCCATTATTTCAGTCATTCCTCACCCCTACTTTACTAAGTAGTGAAGCATTATTTTCATTTTTGCCTAACTGAAAACTGGCTCAGAAAAGTAACATCTAAGTATTCTACACATAGTAACTGACAAAGTGTAACTTCAAATTAAAAACTGACTTAGGGGGACTTCTCTGGTGGGCCAGTGGATAAGACTCCAAGCTCCCAATGCAGGCGACCCAGGTTCAATCCCTGCCACAATGAAGACCTGATGCAGCCAAATAAATAAATAAAAATATCTTAAAAAAAATATGACTGAGGAACATAACTCTTAACCATATTAAATTGATACTACACATGTGACATTTTAATGGCTGAATAATATGCAGCCATTAAAAATTATAGTTCAAAGATATATTACTCAAATATGAAAATATTCATAATACAAGGTAAGTTTTTTAAAATACATAGTTTATAGAACATCCTCAACCTGATAAAAGTCATCCATTCATATTCATGGATCAGAAGATAATATTTTTAAATTGATCTACAGATTCAGTACAATCCCTACCAAAATTCCAGATTCTTTTTTTGCAGAAATTAACAAACTGACCTAAAAGTCATATGGAAATACAATGGACCTAGAATAACTGAAACAATCTCTGAAAAGAACAACAAAGTTGGAAGACACACTTGTCAGTTTTAAAGCTTACTATAAAGCTACAGTAAACAAAGCAGTATGGTACTGGCATAAAAACAGACACATAAATCAATGAGATAGAACTGAAATATCAGAAATAAACTCTCATATTTATGGTCAGTTGACTTAAACAAGGCTGTCAAGACAATTCAATGGGAAAAAAAACCAGGCTTTTCAACAAACAGTGCTGGGATAACTGGACGTCTACATGCAAAAGGATGAACATGGGGCCCTTCCTCAAAGCACATATAAAAATTAACTCAAAATAGATCAAAGGCCCAAAGGTAAAAGTTAAAACTGTTAGGTTCTTAGAAGAAAACATTGGTATAATCCTTCCTGACTTTGAATTGGTGAATGACTTCTTAGATATGACATCAAAAGCACAAACAACCAAAGAAAAAAGCAGATAAACTAGACTTCATAAAAACAAAAAAACTTTTGTATCAAAGGTCATCATCAAGAAAGTGAAAAGAAAACCCCAAAAAATGGGAGAAAATATTTGCAAATCATGTATCTGTTAAGGGATTTGTATCTAGATTATACAAATAATTCTTACAACTCAATTATAAAAAGACAACTCAAAGACAGGCAAAGGTCTAAATGGACATTTCTCCAAAGAAATACAAATGACCAAGAGTCACATGAAAGACATGCAACATCATTAGTTACCAGAAAAATGCAAATCAAAATTACAATGAAGTAATATCTCACACTATTAAGGCTATAACCAAAAGACAGATAAAAACAAGTGTTGGTGAAGATGTGAAGAAACTGGAACTCTCGTACCCTGCAAGTGGAAATGTAAAGTGGTACGGCCACTTTGGAAAACAATCTAGCAGGAGCTTCCCTGGTGGCTCAGTGGTGAAGACTCCTGCCAGTGCAGGAGACATGGGTTCAATCCCTGATCTGGGAAGATCCCACTTGCTGCAGAGCAACTAAGCCCATGCACCACAACTATGCAGCCTGCCCTCTAGAGCCCAGGAGATGCACATATCACAGCTACTGAAGCCCGTGCCCTGTAGAGCCTGCAACAGGAGAAGCCACCATAATGAGAAGCCCAGGCTCCGCAACTGTGCTCTCCACAACGAGAGAAAAGCCCACACAGCAATAAAGACCCAGCACAGCCAAGAATAAATTAAACTTCTTTAAAAATCTATCAATTGCCATATAACCTTGCAATTCCACTAAGTATATACTTAAGAGAAATGAAAACGTATGTTACACAAAACTTGAACATAAATGTTTATAAAAGCTTTATTCATAATAGATGAAAAGTGGAAATGGCCTAATATCATCAATTTATGACTGGATAAACAAAATATGGTATATTTACACAATGGAATACTATTCCATTGTATTATGGAATCACAGATGGATCTCAAAAACATTATACTAAATGAAAGAAGCCGGTCACAAAAGACCATATAAAGCAGAATTCCATTTATGTGGAATGTCCAAAATAGGCAAATCTATACAGACAGAAAGATTAGTGGATGCCTAGAGCTAATGGAGAGGAAGAGTTGTAGGAAAATGAGAAGAAAATGCTAATGGGTACATAGCTTGTTTTTGAAACTGAAATGTTGAAATATTTGAAAATATTCTGAAATTGATTATGTATTTGCACAACTATTAGTAACTTAAAAACCACTGAATTGGGTACACTTCAAATGGGTGAACTGAATCGTATGTGAATTATATATCAATAAAGTTATCACAAAAATTAGTTTACAAAACTATAAATATAAAACTGAAATAAATACATCAAAATATTAACAGTCGTTAACTCTGGGTAAATTGCTATTGGTTATTTTATATGGTATGACCTGCCTCTTGAGAAATCTGTATGCAGGTCAGGAAGCAACAGTTAGAACTGGACATGGAACAGTGGACTGGTTCCAAATAGGAAAAGGAATATGTCAAGGCTGTATATTATCACCCTGCTTATTTAACTTATATGCTAAGTACATCATGAGAAACGCTGGGCTGGATGAAGCACAAGCTGGAATCAAGATTGCCGGGAGAAATATCAATAACCTCAGATATGCAGATGACACCACCCTTATGGCAGAAAGTAAAGAAGGACTAAAGAGCCTCTTGATGGAAGTGAAAGAGGAGAGTGAAAAAGTTGGCTTAAAATTCAACATTCAGAAAACTAAGATTATGGCATCCGGTCCCATCACTTCATGGGAAATAGATGGGGAAACAACGGAAACAGTGACAGACTTTATTTTTGGGGGCTCCAAAATCAGTGCAGATGGTGACTGCAGCCATGAAATTAAAAGACACTTGCTCATTGGAAGGAAAGTTATGACCAACCTAGACAGCATATTAAAAAGCAGAGACATTACTTTGCAACAAAGGTCCATCTAGTCAAAGCTATGGTTTTTCCAGTGGTCATGTATGGATGTGAGAGTTGGACTATAAAGAAAGCTGAGCGCTGAAGAATTGATGCTTTTGAACTGTGGTGTTGGAGAAGACTCTTGAGCGTCCCTTAGACTGCAAGGAGATCCAACCAGTCCATTCTAAAGGAAATCAGTCCTGAATATTCATTGGAAGGACTGATGTTGAAGATAAAATTCCAATACTTTGGCCACCTGATGCGAAGAACTGACTCATTGGAAAAGACCCTGATGCTGGGAAAGATTGAAGGCGGGGTTATAAGGGGATGACAGAGGATAAGATGGTTGGATGGCATCACCGACTCAATGGACATGAGTTTGAGTAAACTCTGGGAGTTGGTGATAGACAGGGAGGCCTGGCATGCTGCAGTCCATGGGGTCGCAAAGAGTCGGACATGACTGAGCAACTGAACTGAACTAAACTGATCTTATATGAATAAATCTAATTTTCTATATACCATGTGATTTCTAGAATTAAAAGTTATTTAAAATTACATATTTTACAGTTTACAAAGTGCTTTCACATGGACACATTTGATATTGTAATAACTGAGTAAAGTGGACAACAAAGATATTATTTATAAGATGAGAAAACAGACTTCACAAAAGTTAAATGGTTGGCCCAATGTAACAGAGGCTGTGAGCTACCAACCATGAAATTTGTTCTTCTTTTCTTCCATGTTAATAAACCTTTTATTTTTACCTGGGCATAGGACCATCTGTAGCAAAGGTCATATACCTCTGTCTGCAGCCAGAGGTAGCTAGAACACATAAGAAAAGTTTAGAGGAAGTAATTCTTCAAATTCAACTTCTGCCTCATAGAATTTTGCATTTTCTGTCTTACTTCCTGTGTTGTAAGTATGAATTCTTCCTGCTTTTTCTACTCTTCACTGTACCATCTTTCTAAGTGTCTATAATTCATCACCCAGATGAAACAAGCTACCCTTTGACCTCAGTTGGTAAGTTTCAAAATAATCTATTTATTTTACAAAAGAAAATGAATGAAAGTTGGGTAACTGTCAGAGACGAGACATGAACTCTCTGAGCACATAATTTTTTTTTTTTTTTTGAGCACATAATTTTTAGAAGTCATTTTAACAGAACAAACCTAAGGAAGTAATATATGAACATTTAGAATACTGAATTAATCATTCTAAAAATTTTTTTCCAATTGATAAAATATGTTCACAAACAAAAACATTTTTTCACCCCCACAAATTTTTCCTTTTCAGAGAAAACTTCACCTGATCTCTATAATTCCTATTAGCAAGCATAAAAAGACTGTTCTAGTCAGCTGCTCTTCTATTGGGAAGTACATGTGCCTAATAGTTAATTACCTGGGCTTTGGAACTAGAGTGCAAATCCCAACTTTTCATTTGCTAACTGTGTGACATTACACAAGCTATCTAAACTTTCTGCTCCTCAGTTTTCTCATCTTATAATGCAGGTAATAATAATGCCTACTTCATAAAGTTGTTGTGAGGATTCAAATGAGATAAATAGGATCAAAAGAACTCAGAATAATGGCAGTATGCCTGGAAACACAGCTTGCAAGGGTCAGAGTCAGGATTCAGACCCAGGAAATGTAGCTCCAAGAGCCTATGCCCTTATCCAGCATAATACACTATCTTTCAGCTTTATATACAAATTCTAAATATGTTATCTCGCCTGATACTGAAAGCAGTTATGTGATGGGAACAAGGAAAATCATCTCCATTTAAAGAAAAACAACAGAGAGGTTATATATATCAAGCCAGTGACAAAACTACAACTGTACTCAGGTGATCTGAGATCTCCTCCAAAAACTATACTGCCATCTGTGATTCCCCAAATTCCAGGATTTTTAGCTAACACAGAAGTATTGAGAGATCAGTAATTTTAATTTTATTATTATTATTTTTGGCTGCATCAAGGCATGAGTTCCCCAACCAGGGATTGAACCTCGGCTATGGTGAAAAGTGAAAGCACCTTCTAATCACTAGGATTTCCAGGGAATTCCCTTTATTTTAAAACAGACAACAGCAGCACAGGACAACAAAGAAAGGATAAAGCAGAAGCTGAAATTCGGTGTCTAAACAATTCATCTCTTGAAAATTCCTGCTCAGGGAGATTTTTCCCTTCACCAATTAGGCACACTCCAGGCAAGGCAAAAACAAAGCTCCTACTAGAAAAAAAGCAGGAGGGAGAGGAGGTCAAGTCTGATTTCGTTTGGATCATAAGGTAACCCACACAGTTCAAAGACTAAATTTCAGACAAGACTGAGCGACTTCACTTTCACTTTTCACTTTCATGCATTGGAGAAGGAAATGGCAACCCACTCCAGTGTTCTTGCCTGGAGAATCCCAGGGACGGGGGATCCTGGTGGCTGCCGTCTATGGGGTCACACAGAGTCGGACACAACTGAAGTGACTTAGCAGCAGCAAGCTGCTCTTTATATATGACTCCAAAGCCAGTTTCTTTTATAATTTCTGTTACTCCATAGTTATTTATGACAGTATGTCTACCCTACTAGATCATGATGCTCTTCAAGTTCAAGGAACATATTAACCCTTTTTGTATATCCTTAGCACCTAGAACACTCCCTGATATTTACCTGTTAAAAGAGAAAGAGTTTAAATTCGAATAGTGGTAAAGAGATTTGCCCAGAGTCACACTATTTGTAAGAAGTGGGGCAAAAATGTAACCCTAGATCTTCTTATTATGAAGTCTAAACCTTTTCCACTATAATATGTGAGAGACATGGGTTCAATCTCTGGGTCAGGAAGATCCCCTGGAGAAGGAAATGACAATCTTCTCTAGTATTCTTGCCTGGAGAATCCAACAGACAGAGGAGCCTGGTGATCTACCATCCATAGGGTGGCAAAGAGTCTGACACCACTGAAGTGACACCACACACGCACCCACGCACACCACGTGCTCAGTTGCTACAGTCTGTCCAACTCTTTGAGACCCCATGGATGGTAGCCTACCAGGCTCTTTTGTTCATGGGATTATCCCGCAAGAATACTGGAGTGGGTAGCCATTTCCTCCTCCAGGGATCTTCCCCACTCAGTGATCAAACCTGAGTCTCCCGCAGCCCCAGCATTGGCAGGTGGTTTCTTTACCACTGAGCCACCTGGGAAGCCCATACTGTACCATACCTCAGAACAATTATTAGTTTGGCACTGACATAAATGCCAAAAAACAACTTGGGGACCAGCTGGTTTTTACAGTGACTCACACAAGTGGTGATAATGCTGTGGATTACGGCAGAAGCAAAAAAAAATGGGGGGAAAAAATCCAAAGTGAAAAACAATTTGAAGAATTGACAAGATGCAGTAAGTGACCAAACAGCAAACAGGTGCTGATTTCTGAATTCCCAGTACCTAGCATAATGCCTGGAAAATCCCATGAACAGAGGAGCCTGGTGGGCTGCAGTCCATGGGGTCGCACAGAGTCGGACACAACTGAGCGACTTCACTTTCACTTTTCATTTTCATGCATTGGAGAAGGAAATTGCAACCCACTCCAGTGTTCTTGCCTGGAGAATCCCAGGGACAGCAGAGCCTGGTGGGCTGTCATCTTTGGGGTCGCAGAGTCGGACACGACTGAAGCGACTTAGCAGCAGCAGCAGCATAATGCCTGGCACTCTCCTAGATACCTGAGTGTTCTCTGGATTGACCAGCATTCCTACAGAATCCTTTTGACATATATTTGGCCCTCACAGCAGACTTGTGGAGCTGGTGTAATAGACGCTACTTTGTATATGAGGATACTGGAGATCAGAAAGAACAATGCACCCAAGTTCATCGAGTTAAAAATGTAGCAGAATTAGGCCTTGAACCAACATATTTAATTCTTTTTTTTTTTTGATGATTTATAAAAATTGACCATTTATTTGAAAAAAAAAAAGTTACAAATTTTAGCATCATCAATAACTAAGAGTGGAAATCAACTCCACAGGCCCACAGCTTTGGTAATAACTAAAAAGGTAAACAAGGATCTGCTGCTGCTGCTGCTGCTAAGTCGCTTCAGTCGTGTCCGACTCTGTGCGACCCCATAGACAGCAACCCACCAGGCTCCTCTGTCCCTGGGATTCTCCAGGCAAGAACACTGGAGTGGGTTGCCATTTCCTTCTCCAACAACATATTTAGTTCTAATTTTTCCTATTCCATAGAGTGCTGTCAGATGAAGGAGGGAAAAGGGTGGAAGACAGAGAAGCTGAGGTTTTAAAATAAAACAAACTCCAAGATTTAAAGTAGTCATTAACCAAATGTGTGTGTGTGTCTGTGTGTGCGTAGAAATAGCACAGATAAGCACACAAGATAAAATGCTAACATTTGGAGGATTTGGGTGAATGTCTATACGAGAATTCATGTTATTTCTGCAACTTTCTGTAAGTCTGAAATTGTCCTCAGAAAGTTAGAAAATAAAAAATGAAATAGGAATTAATATTCCCATGATCTCACTAACAAGACTGAAAAGAAGACAAGGCAAAGACTTATTTCTTCAAGGGAATTTGTTACGGCTGTGAAAAGTCTGTCTGCTTAGGCAAGTACAGAAAAGGAACTAAAAATGCTTCTGTGAAAGAACTGAGCTGAATATACAGATTTAAATATCACCCCCTACTGGTGACAGCTGAGTCACAGAAGAGATAAATTCTCAGAGGAGTGATCAGACAGGATAACTAAGCCCTGTAATTAACTATCACATGTACAGCAGGCAGAATGACGTGGTCCCTCAACACTGGCTGAAAAAACACCCTATGGAAAACAGGAAAAATAACACCAGTCTGAAAGAACAGCACAGCTCTTTAATTTTTTTTGTTAACATGGTGTTTTCTGGAACTGGATAAAATCCTGACATTGTGAATCATTCAAATCAAGTATATCCAGATTGGTCCTCTCAAATACTGCTGCTCAAAGTATAAATTGTCACAATTTCTCTGGATATAAAAGACTTAATTGCAATCTCAAAAACACCCAGTCCCTGGATCCAGGACCTCATCTAAGAATTTACCAGGAACAAAAAAGAAAAAAATTAAAAAAAAAGGTGGGGAGGGATAACCAGAGATATTAACAAAGGAATTTACACAGAGAGACTTATTCACAGTTTTTCTAACCTCCCCGCTAAAATACATATACAAATTCTAAAATAGGGGGGAAATGGCAAGCAAATTATGGTATATCAACTATATAGATAATTTCATAATAATATGTTTATGAATAACTCTTTTTTAGAACCCAGTCTTTAAAGTATCTTTTTCACATTTTATTCTGAAATGATGAAACAAAGAAAAGTTATTCAATTTCAGTTATGTATATGTGTGAGAAGGATACAATGTCAAAACTATTTTTATTTTTTGTCTCTACACTTCATTTCTGGAAAAAAAGTTTACTTAGATATGTGTTATGTGAATTCTTAAATGAATTTCTCCAGTAGTAGAGTAATAATTTTTGTTCAGAATTCAAGTTTTCTTGAGCTATAATCAAATACCTTTGAGTTTGCTTGGGCTAAGTTTTTCTGTTTTTGTTTTTTTTTTTTCAAACTTCAAACTTTTTACTTTCTATTTGGATATAGCCAATTAAAGAGCTAAGGGACATACATATACATGTATCCATTCTTCCCCCAACCCCCTTCCCATCCAGGCTGGCACATAACACAGAGTTTCATGTGCTACACAGTAGATCCTTGTTGGTTAAAGACAGTAAAATGCTAAGAATAAAGTTAATCTAAGCTAAACAAAAACTGTATATGCAGCAAGAGCTCAACTAAACATCTATACAGGCATAGGATTAGGATTCCCTTGTGGCTCGGCTGGTAAAGAATCAGCCTGCAATGCAGGAGACCTGGGTTTGATCCCTGGGTTGCGAAGATCCCCTGGAGAAGGGAACGGCTAGCCACTCCAGTATTCTGACCTGGAGAATTCCATGGACTGTAATGTCCATGGGTCACAAAGAGTCGGACACGACTGAGCAAATTTCAGAAGATTATATAGCTACTTCTAAACTAAACAATATGTTATAGTAAACCTATAGAGAAGAGCAAGGGAAAGATTTAAAATTAAAAAGGACGGTGGGGGTGGGTGGAAGTAGCATAGAAGAGTGGGGCACGCAGAGGAAAAACTGGCAGTGGTTATTCTCTATTTCTTACGTTCGATGCTGGTTTTTAGACGTTTGTTTACTATGTTTCATGGCTTACATAAATGTTTTCTATGGTCTTCTAAATGTATCAAATTATCATTTTTTAAAAAATAAGATTCATTTTTATTTATTTATTTGACTGGACTGGGTTTTAGTTGCAGCATGTGGGATCTAGTTCCCTGACCAGGGATCAAACCTGGTCCCCTGCTCTGGGAGCACAGAGTCTTAGTCACTGGACCATGAGGGAAGTCCCTAAAAGTATCCGTTATTAAAAATAAGAGAAAAAAAAGCAAAAACTTGTGAAAATGTTGAAAAAAAAGAACTGTGTTCACATTTGTGCTTTTCAAATACTTCAAAATAACCAAAAATCAGTGTATATTTTATCAATATAGTCATACTTTTCAATATATGTATTCAAACTAGTAAGAACAGACCTTTTATATTAGACTTTATAATAGACCTTTTACATTTAATTATACATATAATTAAAATTATATTAATTATGAATAAAAATATACATGCTGTGCTGTGCTTAGTCGCTCAGTCATGTTCGACTCTTTGAGACCTCATGGACTGCAGCCCACCAGGCTCCTCTGTCCATAGGGGATTCTCCAGGCAAGAATACTAGAGCAGGTTGCCATGGCCTCCTCCAGGGGATCTTCCCAACCCAGATCAAATCCAGGTCTCCTGAATTGCAGGTGGTTTCTTTACCAACTGAGCCACCAGGGAAGCCCACGAATACTGGAGTAGGTAACCTATCCCTTCTCCAGGGGATCTTCTGGACCCTGGAATCAAACCGGGGCCTCCTGCATTGCAGGCAGATTCTTTACCAGCTGAGCTACCAGGGAAACCCATATACATGTACACACACACATTTTTATTTTTCCTAAATTGGTCATAATGTAACTTCTCACCACTGCTCCTACACCCTTTCCCTATGCAGTCTTACATTTCTGAGGTTTTACCATCTAACAGTGATGGACTGGGTTGAAAAGGGCATCTTGAGAAGGGTTTCAGGGGAAAGGCAGGGGGACGGTTATGATGTATATAAAGGGAAGTAAATAGGAAATAAAAAAGAAATTTTAAGAAATATATCTGTGAACTCTATTTCAGCTGTCCAAACATTTTGCAAATAAAGACTCTTGAGTTATTACTAAATGACTTTTTGGCTGAAGGATTATATTCCATAGATTATGACACTGCTCTGAGGCTAAACAACATGGATCATAGCTTAGTTATACATAAACAATTAAAGAATTTTTCCTGCTATTAAAGCTAGTTAGACAAACATGTATCTTCTCTTCTGCTCCTGTCTTTAGATGCCACAAAGTAGAATCTTGAAGGAACAACAAAAGAAAAGAACAACAAAAATAAAGAACAACTGGACTGAAAGGAGGTTAAGAGAGGTCTTGAGATGATACCTCAGGGAGACACAGTTCAGTCGCTCAGTCATGTCTGACTCTTTGCGACCCCATGAGCCGCAGCACGCCAGGCCTCCCTGGAGACACAGAAGGCTTTCAAATGAGGAAAAGGAAAAAAAAGTAATAATGACACTAACAGCTCATGCTACAAGAGCCAAGATGTAGGTCCACACCTTCATCATTAAACAGCTGTCTAACTCTTCGATTTATAACGTCTTTTCAGTAGTCCAGTGGTTAACAATCTACCTTGCAACGCACAGGACACCAGTCAATCCCTATTCTGGGACGATCCCACATGCTGCAGGGCAACCAAATCCATGTGCCACAACTACCAAGCTTGCGCTCTAGAGCCCATGAGCCGCAATTACTGAGCCCCTGAGCACCTAGAGCCCGTGCTCTGCAACAAGAGAAGCCACTGCAAAGAAAAGCCCGCATGCTGCAACCAGAGAGTGACCCCTGCTCACCAAGACTAGACAAAGCCTGTGTGCAACAACGAAGACCCAGTGCAATCAAAAATAATTTTAAATAAATATTAAGTCTTTTGAAAACAATCATTATTATGATTCTATAAAGTAAGGAGAAAGAGATTATCTTTGTTGAAGAAGCTGAGGTTCAGAGAAGAAATGTCACCAGTGGTAGTCAGTCATGCCTACCTTTCTCAATACATGCTGTCCTCTCTCCTGAGAATACCCTTCTCTTCCTCTCATCTATCAAATTCCTACCAACACTACAAGAGCCAGGACACATGTCCACTGCTCCCTGAAGCTGTTCCTCATATCCCAAAATACAACTGATACAATCACATGACATTCTCTATACAGTTCTATTACAATCATCCACTGTATAATTTTTACTTGTTTAGATGGCCGTCTCCCTCTCAAGACTACAAATTCAAGGAAAGTTAGTAGTTCTCAAATGCTTTTTGTCTAAGATCCACATAAGTGGGGCAAAAAAACCTCATAGCCTATCCATCCCTCCTGGTTCCCAAGTTCCAACGCAAAACCATATTAACAATATCACTACAAGGGAATTTTACCGACATTTGCTTCACCAAGAAAAATGGATGTTTCCTATTCAAGTTACAAAACACTGTCAAAGTCTAAATCTGGAAACTTTTATGTCAAAAGTTCTTTTAGTACAAATATATATATAACCACACACTAGATTAAGTCAATGATAATTTACAATTAAGATACAAAACTAGTAACAATAAAAAAAAATACCATCATCTCAATACAACAATGCTGAAGCACTGAGTACAAATCTCCTTTCCAAATTACGGGAATTACAATAAGCTACATTTGTACATATGTAGTAGGAGATTTGCAACACTTCTAAGTATCATACAGAAGAACAGACTTCTTCCTAAGGAGTCTTTGAGGAAATCACATGCTGATACTCATTAGCTCTTCCTAATCTTCTCATGGCTTTCTTTTAATCTTCCTAATTTTTAAAAATTTTCTTCCTTATATTCTCCATTCTTGACATATTTAGTCATCTATGCAATATTCAGCTAGAGGCATACTCAGTCACTTTCCCATGACTTAGTTACATAATTTGTTGGTTGGTTTGTTTTCTATATGTAAAAGCTTCACTCTGTTACTATGTCACCAGGGTCAGGGCAAAGAAGCATTTCAGCTTTCTGAGCAGTGGTCAGAAAGCTTTCTGAGCATTTCTAGCAAGTGGGGAGGTGGGGGACGCTGGGGATTGACTACATATCGCAACTGTAGTCTACTGCTGGAGGAGACTGGGGCTTCCACTGTTGCTGGAGTGATAAAAAATGAAGTCCTCATCGATCAGGCATCCTTTACACTTAGGGCCTAAAGTTCCAAAAAATGCATCAGATAACTTATTTGTTGAATGAATTAGTAAGTTACTAGATGACATCTCAGAATTAATATGTTTCTCAAGAAACTACTTCAGGAAACATCTGATACAAAAAAATAGTAAGACTGCCTTAATTCCTCAAGACAGACCTTGTGGGTTTCAAAACTATTAAATAATGAGGTCTCTCTTTTGATTAATTAATTAAAAGGAAAAATATACTTTATGGATGATACCAGGAACAGTATCTAACAGTAAAAAAAAAAAAATTCATATCCTTTATTATCATTTGATATCTATAATAACCTTATGAAGTAAAAGGAAAAATATTAGAAATTTCATTTCACAGTTAAGGAAGCTGAGGCACAAAAATGAAATGATGTTTCCAGAGACCCTGTGCTTAACAGGAAGAATACTTGACCTTGATTTGAATTCAGTGGTGTTACTGCAAATTATTTAGCTTTTCTGATCCTCTGTCCTATCCTTTGCAGAATGGGGATAATATTAGTACTTATCTCATGGTGCTATTGTCAGGATGAAGTGAGAAACTGTTTTTAAAGCCCCCAGCACAATGTCTGGCAGAGTAATTACTCAGTAAATGTTCCCTTCCTACTTAATACCATGATCTTGCATAAGTTATATAAGTTCAAGTTTCAGGCACATAAGGCAGAAAGTTCATGACTGTAAATTCTCGACAGAGACTATTCCCATCCAGAGACCATGTCAAGACAAGTAAGCTCCTTTGTTTCCCTACACCATGAGGCAGATATTTTTTAGTCTACATTTTCACCAATGGCGTGATGTTAGGTGTTAGGGTCCTGGCTTTATGCAGTTGTCTTGGTTATGATTCATGAATCAGATTCAAGATCTTACCTCCTACCTGAAAAGTTCCTAGGACTAATAGATCCTCCAATAGAAGGCAAAGGCTCTGATACTGTTTTTTTCCGCATCCCCGGATGATTTTTTCCTAAAGATTGGACCAATAACCAGGTGACTACAAAGATCACAAACTTGACAATTTCAGTATTAGAAATAAATGTTTTACTGACGTCTCTCTGAGGGACTATGTAACAAATACTGTGGTGAAAAGTGTGGGTTTGGAAGTCAGCCTGCCTGGATTAAAATGCCAGCTCTACCACTTACAAAACGATGTAACTTTAGGCATGAGTACTTAATCTCCCTGTACCTCAGTTTCCTGATCTATAAAAGCACACAATAACAGTACCTACATCACAGGATTGTTGCCATAAATAAATTTTAGGTGTAAGACACTTAGAACAGTGACTCAGTTCAGTTCAGTTGCTCAGTTGTGTCAGATTCTCTGCGACCCCATGAACCACAGCACGCCAGGCCTCCCTGTCCATCACCAACTCCCAGAGTCCACCCAAACCCATGACCATTGTGTCGGTGATGCCATCCAGCCATCTCATCCTGTCGTCCCCTTCTCCTCCTGCCCTCAATCCCTCCCAGCATCAGGGTCTTTTCAAATGAGTCAGCTTTCCGCATGAGGTGGCCAAAGTATTGGAGTTTCAGCTTTAGTATCAGTCCTTCCAATGAACACCCAGGACTGATCTCCTTTAGGATGGACTGGATGGATCTCCTTGCAGTCCAAGGAACTTTTCAAGAGTCTTCTCCAACACTACAGTTCAAAAGCATCAAGTTCTGGCATATATTAAATGCTCAGTGTGTGTGTGTGTTAGTCAATCAGTCGTGTCCAATTCTATGTGATCCCATGTAGCCTGCCAGGATCCTATGTCCATGAAATGCTCCAGGCAAGAATACTGGTGGGCTGCCATTTCCTTCTCCAGGGGATCTTCTCGACCCAGGGATTGAACCTGGGTCTCCCACACTGCAGGCAGATTCTTTACCATCTGAGCCACCAAGGGAGCCATAAATGCTCAATAATTGTTAGCTATTACTATACAATGTAAACTCCATAAAACGAACACTATTTTTGTTCACTACTATATTCCCAGAGCCAACAAGAATGTCTAACAGATAGGCACTAAATGTTTATTGAATGAGTAAATGAACAGTCAACACAAATTTATTGTTAGGTGTGTTTAAAGTATTTATTTGCCCCTAGAGAAAGAGACCATATGTTCAGAGAGAAATATTAAGTCCCAAGTCTAGCAATAAAATTAAACAATGGGATTGAAAAGCAGACAGTGTCATTGGACTTCATGGATATAAGACACTTCAAGATACTGAAACAATCTTTGACTCCTTGTTTTAGTAGTACTCCATGGGATATCTCTTTTTAGTTTATGGAGTTTTCCCCTCCTTGCGGTAGTAGTAAAGGTACAGGTATATTATACTCAAGGGTACAGATATTTTCAATTATTTGGCATGGACTGAGGGGAGTTATTTTCTTTTTTAAAAAATACCAACTAGGGAATTCCCTGGCAGTCCAGTGGTTAGGACTCCATGCTTCCACTGCAAGGGACATGGGTTCGATCCCTGGTCACACACCGTGCAGTATGGCCAGAAAAAAAACAAGCAAAAATGACCAACTACTCTTCAGAGATCCCTAGACACCAAATAAAGTTGCAGGTATGACCAACCTAGACAGCATATTAAAAAGCAGAGACATTACTTTGTCAACAAAGGTCCGTCTAGTCAAGGCTATGATTTTTCCAGTGGTCATGTATGGATGTGAGAGTTGGACTATAAACAAAGCTGAGCACCGAAGAATGGATGCTTTTGAACTGTGGTGTTGGAGAAGACTCTTGAGAGTCCCTTGGACTGCAAGGAGATCCAACCAGTCCATCCTAAAGGAAATCAGTCCTGAATAGTCATCAGAAGGACTGATGTTGAAGCTGAAACTCCAATACTTTGGCCACCTGATGCGAAGAGCTAACTCATTTGAAAAGACCCTGATGCTGGGAAAGATTGAGGACAGGAGGGGAAGGGGACGACAGGGGATGGGATGGTTGGATGGCATCACCGATTCAATGGACATGAGTTTGGGTAAACTCCAGGAGTTGATGATGGACAGGGAGGCCTGGCGTGCTGCGGTTCACTGGGTCGCAAAGAGTCAGACACGACTGAGCGACTGAGCTGAAATGAACTAAAGGCAACCTTCTTGCATGTATCACTTCAAGGCTTGGCCAGTGTGGCAAAGGGCTCTGTGTTAAAGGGCAAGAAGCTAGATTTCTATCTACAAAAGATCAAGGCTTGCAAAGGTAAATAAATCCCCTTCTCTTCCGTCTTAGCTCATGTAATAAAGCTATTCCATGAAACAATACAAAAATTCAGATCAGCAGTCACTTAGCAGACGAGCAGATCATAGCAATCACTAACTCAAAGAGATACTTTAGCATTATTTTCCTCTTAACTACTAGCATTAGTTTTGAAATATAATATGGTAAACAGAGAAGCTGGGTTAATAATGGAAAGAGCACTGGGCTTGCAGTCAGTCCCAGCTCTGCTATTTAGTAGCTGTGTGACCTTAGGTAAAAAAATTAACTTCTCAGTTTTCTTGTCTGCTAAACCTCTATCTTGACTACCTCACAAAATGGCACTGAGGAATAAATGGGATGTGTATGAAAATGCCTTTAAAATACTAACATACTATGGAAATATTAACATAATTGAAAGAAGGGTTTCCGCTGTGAAAAGTTGTATAGTATATTAATGGAGGTAAGAGCTCAGGTTCACCCGAAATTAAAACCTATTAAAGCAGTCTGCCACTACAGGTAATAGAATGTACCTACTTTACTAAAATATTTACCTTTAACATGCTAGAATCTTACTACAGTTTTTAACAGGTGTAAAAGGTCAGAGAGAGAGGATTTAATACAACCTTTTCACCTTAGAGATTTAAAATTGGAGGCACATCAAGATGAAATGACTTGCCAAAGGTTACAAGGCCTATGGAAAGAAAATAACTGATATTACATAACCAAGAGCACTGAAACTTTTTTTAAAATGCCCTTAGAAAAGGAGACTATGACATTGAACATGCATTAAGATGCTTTTGAGAGCTAAGCAAAGTGTTCACACAAGGGAGAACTGGAGATCGGAAAAAAGAAAAAAAATCTTTATATAGAGTTAACAAAATATTTAATTTAACCACCTCTCTACATTTACAAGTAACTGATTCTTTACTATCTGTATTTAAATATTCTATTCTTTTGAAAGGGTACCTCCACAAATTATAGACAAATAATTTGCAAATGTTTATACAAAGGGATAGTGCTTTGCAATTCATCTCAAAATCATCTGGCTTCTTCCCCAGCTCTTCCTGATGAACTCTCAAAAGAAATGTTTATCCCGGGTGAAAACTACTACTTATGCTAGTAAGAGAAACTATCTGATCCAAAATTTCTTACCCATCAAAACTCTTTTTCCCTCCTCAGAGGACCTGTACAAAGTGTTCATCTATTTCCCCCTTTTTCATGACTCACATCTCAGTAAACATTCACCTTATGCAATTCTCTACAGAGTACTCACATTCTTTCAGTCTCAGGAATTATGCCAACTGTTTAAGACATGAAGCTGAAAAAAACACAATACTGTACTTACCCACAGAACGCTCATAATCTGGAGAGACAGCCAGCCTCACTAAAAATACTAACACCATACAGTAATTTCCATACCCAAAGCACATATAATGTACAAGGAAGGCATAGGAAGAGGAGAGCCCAAGGCTACCTGAGGGCAAATGAAGGCTTCACAGAGGAGGGCTTAAAGGGAACCTGAAAGTTAGTCAAGCAGACAGCGTTCCAGGCTAAAGGAAGAGTCTAAGCAAAACTAAAGGCATGATAAACAGTATGTGTGCTCAGTATGCCTGAACATAAAATGCAAGGACTTTTTCTCATGAAATGATTAGTGCATTAAAGAATTAGACCTTAAGAATCCTCGTATACGGCGCAGAACTATTTGCTGGACTCCCACTATGTGATTTACGCTGCCAAGTACACAGGATACAGATATTTGTAGACCCACTGCTGGCCACAGGTACAGTTGCTACCTGTGTTGTGCAGTACAATCTGAGTGGCCGCAGCAGCCCTGTAAGACCACTGTAAACCAGTGGGCCCTAAACTCTAGTTTCTTATGTGGAATGAAGAATCCACAAATTCACATGCATACCAAGGATGCTCTGTACACAATAATATCTTGAAATGTACACTTTCAATGCCCAACAGATGCTACTAGAATAATGATTCCCACCAGCCTCTGGGGCTTTTCCCCCTAATTACTGTGTTCTAAAAGTATATTCCTGTCATGTGTCTCAAGCTTTTCAACATGAAAAAGGTATCTAAATGCTAAAGACAGAATGCCACCAACATCTGACACTCTACAAATGCTCTGCAGAAAGTGATTTGGCAAGACAGATCAAGAACCATAAGATTATACACACTCTTTGACCGATTTTCTCTCAATATTAAATTACTCTTAAAATGGAAACAATAGTACAAATATTTTAAATGCATGAATTCAGTTTAGATTCTGAAAATCTGAGTCCAGGGAAGGTGTTTGAAATAGCACAGACTTAGGGGTCAGACAAACCTGTGCTTGAATCCTGTTCAGTCACTTATTTGGTATATGACCATAATTGCCTGATTTCTCTAAGTCTCAGTTTTCTTAACTGTGCCATGAGAAAACATCACAACCGCATGGAATTGTGAAGATTAATTAGTACATCATCTGATACTGTGTGCTCACTAAATGTGTGAGATCATGCTCTCTAAATAAATGTCCCAGCATTCAAGAACTTTGTCTTAACATTTTCCTCTATTAATTACTAGCATTAAAAATATCTTTTATTCCACCTCAAATAATGACTATTTCTGCTATTTATTCATTGTGTGTTTTTAAGGGTTAGCTTTAGAATCTATGAAAAAAGTAGTGTTCCAGCCAAAATTTCCTAATTCAAGGATGACTCAATCATTAAATTCAACATTGATATTTTGCTTTGCATTTTTTTAAGTTTTATTTAATTGAAGTATAGTTGATTTACAGTGGTGTACCAATCTCTGCCGTACAGCAAGGTGACTCAGTTATACACAAATAGACACTGATTTGTGTATTTTTTTTTACCATATCATAAAAAAATTACTTAAAATATTCTCCTTTGAAAATAGAATAGTTTGAAAGTATCCAAAAATTGATCTACTGAACATGTGTGAATTAGTGGAAATTAGGAAACTGGCTCATCATATTACAGACACTCAATTGTTACACACTGAACAACACAGGAATTTTAAATTATTTTTATTCTTATAATGAATTGTTGGTAAAAGAAAGACAGGAAACCTAAGTTGTGATGACAAAATAGGAGTAAATGAGTGCATTTATCTTATCAGGACTCTTAAATGGTACATCAAGATATTTCAGTATTTTTAAGTATTAAAAAAAGAAATGTGATGATAATTCTATCCAATTTGGATTTTCAATATTAGAAGTAAACTAACCATACTTCCTGATGGCTCAGATGGTAAAGAATCCGTCTACAATGTGGAAGACCCAGGTTCGATCCCTGGGTCAGGCAGATCCCCTGGAGAAGGAAATGGCAATCTATCCCAGTATTCTTGCCGGGAGAATCTCATGGATAGAGGAGCCTGGAGAGCTACAGTCCATGGGGTTGCAAAGAGTCGGACACAACTAAGTGACTAGCATTACTGCAATATCCATACTTCCAATGTTTTATTTGTGGAGACAAGCTTGTAAGCAGCAGCCTGGAAGCATTCTTTTTATTTTGTCATTTAGAAAAAAAATAGAAAAATTAGAAAAACCTACTAATTTTTACTTATCCACCGCTCAGAGTAATGAAAATCAAAACAAAAATAAGCAAATAGGACCTAATTAAACTTAAAAGCTTTTGCACAACCAAGGAAACCAAAAGCAAAACAAAATAACTGACAAAGGATTAACCTCCAAAATATACAAAGAGCTCATGCAGCTCAATATTAAAAAAAAAAAATCAAACAATCTAATCAAAAAACAGATGGAAGATCTAAACATACACGTCTCCAAACAAGACACACAGATGGCCAAAAAGCACATGAAAAGATGTTCAACATCGCTAATTATTAGAGAAATGGAAATCAAAACCACGATGAGGTTATCATCTCACACCAATCAGAAGAGCCATCATCAAAAAATCTACAAACAGTAAACGGTGGAAAGGGTGTGGAGAAAAGAAAAACCCTCCTACACTGTTGGTGGGAATGTAAATTGGTACAGTCATAGAAAACAGACTGGAGGTTCCTTAAAAAACTAAAAATAGTGTTGCCATATAACCCAACAATCTCACTCTTTGGCATATATCTGGAGAAAACTATAATTCAAAAAGGTACACGCACCACAATGTTCACTGCAGCGCTGTTTACAATAGCCAGAACATGGAAGCAACCTAAGTGTCCATGGACAGATGAATAAAGAAGATATTTTTATATCTTTATATGTACAATACACATACAATATGTATTATACATATACAAAGCAATATTACTCAACCATAAAAAAATAACTAAATAATGCCATTTGCAGCAACCTGGCTGGACCTAGAGATTGTCATACTGAGTGAAATAAGCCAGACAGAGAAGGACAAATTTCATATGATAGTGCTCAAGTAATCTTAAAAAATGGTATACATGAACTTCTTTATAAAACAGAAATAGAGTCACAGATACTGAGAACAATCTGATGGTTGCCATCAGGGAAAGGGAGAGGAGTAAATTAGGAGATTAGGATTGACATATGCACTGCTGCTGCTAAATCGCTTCAGTCGTGTCTGACTCTGTGCGACCCCACAGACGGCAGCCCACCAGGCTCCCCCGTCCCTGGGATTTTCCAGGCAAGAACACTGGAGTGGGTTGCCATTTCCTTCTCCAATGACATATGCACACTACTATAAAAAAAAGTTAACTAATAAGGACCTACTGTATAACACAGGGAACTATATAGGAAAGGAATCTAAAGAAGAGTGGATATATGTGTATGTATAACTTTGCTGTACAGCAGAAACTAACAATATTGTAAATCAACTATAGTCAAATAAAAATTAATTTTTAAAAAAAGACCTACTGATTGTTAAAGTACAAAAAAGCAAGAATTCCTAATTTAAGGTTAAAAGTCAGTTCTTATGTATTTTTTAAAATTAATTAATTTTTATTTTTGATTATGTGGGTCTTTGTTGCTGCAAGGGCTTTTATTTTTCTCTAGTTGCAGCAAGCAGGGGCTACTCTCTAGTTGCCAGTGCGTAGGCGTCTCATTGCCGTGGCTTCTCTTGCGCAGAGCACAGGCTCTAGGGCCTGTGGGCTTCGGTGTTCCAGCTTCCCGGCTTTGGAGCACAGCCGTAACAGTTGTGGTGCACGGGCTTAGCTGCTCTGCGGCATGTGGGATCTTCCAGGACCAGGGAATGAACCCGTCGGCAGGCTTTTCCCCACATACAACATGCCTCCTTCGTTTCAGCTTCTGTGCTCAAGTCAGTCCCTTTGCCAAGAAGCTTTCCTTCTCAAACTCTTATCCAATAAACCCTCAAAAGGTAAAACTCCAACTGAAATGGTCTTTCTCACCAAGGTCTACCTGACTTTCTGATCCTTCCCAAAGTCAGCCATCCATTCAACAAACATTTATTAAGCACATGTTATACATCAGGAGCTATTTAGGTGTTAAAGACACAATATGAGACACAAAATAGGTCTTATACACAGTCATGTTCAGTAAATAGCAGCTATTAATGCTGCTGCCTAACCATATCATTTGAAATAGTTCCACACACAAATATATTTAATTTTATACCTTACTCTGATTTATTTCTTCTTAGCATTTACAACTATTCTCATAATATATTTGTTTATTGTCTTTTTTTTTTAAACCACTTTAACCACAATGCCTAGAACATCACCTGGCCCTTAGAAGCTAGTCAAGTCACTTCTGTATCAATGATTTTTATAGTCTGAAGGCAGAGACAGATATTAACTGAAAAATCATAGCAAGAAATATAAAATTACAAATGATGTGTATTCTATCAAAGAGACTTACATAACTCAAGTGTGTGACTTCACAGTGTTTTTGTTTTGTTTTGATGAGTAGGCAGGGGAGTTGGGGTTTCCCTGACTTTCTTGAGCTGAGAACTCCAGGATATGCAGTTAAGCAGGCAAGAGACAGTACTAGGTCATTTACATATGCTATTCCTTCTAAACAGGTTTTCTGCAACACAACTCAACTCCTGTCATTCAGTCCCTTAGGTTTCTCCTAAAAGTAAGACCCTCTGGGAAGCCATCCCTAACTTTCCCATATCATGATCCTGCCACTTTTCCTTTTTTAGCACTCTTCACATTTATAATTACGCTTTTTGCTTGATGCTATACTGTCCACAGACAAAACAAACAAAAAAGCAGACCACATCCATTTTATTACTTGCAATATCCTCAATGTCACCAGTCAATGGCAGTCCAAAAACTGTTAAATGAATAAAAAGGACTACATCTTAAACCAGTGGTTCTCAAAAATATAGCTTATAGATCAGGAACACCAGCATGACATGGTACTTGTTAGAAATGCAAACTCTCAGGTCCTACTCCAGACCTAATAAATCAAACTCTAGAAGTGGCAGACCACAAGCCCTCCAGGTAATTCTGATTCATGATAAATTTTGAGAACCCATCTTAGACACATCAACTATTCAAAACACAACCTAACAATGAACATTTTGAAAAATGTCAAACACAAAGCTTTATAATAATATTTGATTCTATTTATTGAGTGCCTGTTACACCTATTACACAAGGAAATTTTTTTTAAATAGCCTCTACAAATAATTTTTAGCTCAAAACAAGCTAAACTTTTGCCTTCTCTTCTACTCTCCCATACATAAATACTTTTACACTGTGTGTATGTATTTTAATAAGGAAAAATCCAGTTAGTTGGAGACAAAGTTTAAACCATAACCACGTCTAATACATCTAATTCTAGTCTCATTCCTGCATTCTTCATGCCACATAAAAGTAATCCTACTACCTACAATACATCCTCATTATGTGAATCCTATTCACATTCACAACATTCTTCCCCTACCCAAAATGATCTATATGAACCCTATTCACTTTTCAAGCCCAGCTCAAATGGAACACTTGGATCCTAAACCCCCAAAAAGGAGTTTATCACTTCTCTCTCTGTACTCATACATTCACTCTCTGTGGGAAAGCTAACATTTTCAAAAATCTAGCCACTTGGTGTATTTGTTGGGACCAGCTCTTTATTCTGAAAAGGTCCCATCTTAATAAATTTCCTTTCTGCACCAAAAATAAGAATCTCAAACTCACTCTTTCTGAGTAGTCCACTAGTTTTCTCAAATTTCAGTTCAAGATCACATTTGTCAGATAGGAAAAATGAGACCATAAAGTGAAATCATTTCAAGCACCTACTTGGCCTGGGCACTGGGAATAACAGGAGTAAGGCAGAGTAACTGTGTAGAACTCACATTTCAGGGGAAGAAACAGATTAACATACAATAGCTGTGTGATGGGTTGTGAATGTGAAGGGTTGTTGTGCAGGCAGACACTGGAGAATGACCACCTAAAAATGCAGAGTCAGTGAGTTAGAGAAAGTTCACAAATTAAGTAACTTTGAACCACTCTTCAAAAAACAGGGAAAAAAACAGAAACTGACTATCCTCCTAGGAGAACATAATTACCAGGACTTTGTTTTTATTAGAATGTCTTATTCCTCCCAGAGACCAAAATTTAGATTGCTGTATATGCTGGAGCAACGGATTAATCAAATGAACTGCAAACCATGTGTAACCCAACTCAATGAAAGACCCACTGAAGCTTCAAACAGGAAGGAGAGAGAAAATCTGCAAATGTAAGGCTCTCCCAACTAAAAGCAGAGAGGGTAAAATAAATGAAGATAATAGAGGTACTAAGGAGACTGTCACAAACTGACTGCCAAGCTGATTTTCCATCTCCAGATGCCCTGGTCTCAGTCTCCAAACAAAAACAAACCATTTGTTCTGAGTAACAAAAAAGCCTGTAAATAAATATTTTTTATTTTCCCAAACTATACTTCCACATTAAAAGATGCTCAAAATAAATACTCGATTTAAAACATTTTAAGTTACTTCTATCAAAAAGCTAGATATCTCATAAGGCCATAGTATGCATGTCGGCCCGCATCCCACGTCTCACTCCGCCGCTCCAAACACATTATCACTCAGTTTTTGCAAAGACATTAGGTAATCAGGCTTGCAAGCTCTCTCCAATCTACTCCCTTCCCTCGACAAAGAAGAAAAGGAAGAAGAAAGCCTCCGGCTCCCTATCTGCCCGCCCAACAGCTCCTGGGAAGCAACCGCCCTCAAATTGTTCCTGCTTAGACCCTTGAATCCCGTAGAAGGAAATGGGGACAGCTGTGAGAGCGCGGAAGAGAGGACATCCAATAAGGGGGAAAGGAAATGTGGATGGTGGAGGACGAAGGGGAGAAAGGATACGGAGAGGAGATAAAATGATGAAAGGGGCGAGTAGCGAAAAAAAGGAGCAGGAGCAAAAAAGAGGGAGGAAACCGAAGGAAGGTGTAGAGATCCCAAAAGAGAGAACAAGGCAAAACCATAGAGGAGAAAAGGAAGGTCGGATTAAAGGACGAGGAGGGGGAGGCAAAGGGGAACGCTAAAGAGGCTGTCACTGGGGGGTGATTTAAAAAAAGGGGGAATGGCACCGAGTGGAGAGAGATGCAGGGGGGGTTGGGGGGGGGGGGTGTTACCCCAGCAGGTGGCCGGGGCACAAGGGAAAGAAGGAGCGGATCAGTCAGGGGTAGGTAACAAGAAAGGGAGGTAAAGGCAGGAGCAGACGGGGCATCAGAGTTGGGGAGGGCAGGCCCGCGGGGGCCAGGGTGGCGGGCGGCCGCGGGTCAGGCAGGCCTCGCTCTCTCACCATGGCTGCGCCGGCCTGGTCCTCGGGCATGCAGCCTCTGTCCTGGGTTCCGCGGCGGGCCGGGCCTAAGCCCGCCCCCAGGCTGAGCCTGCGCGGGGGCTCCAGGAGGCTCCGACGAGCGGCGGCTCCGGGCTGGGCCCAGGCCTCGGCCTCCTGGCCTCAGAAGCTGGAAGTGCAGCAGCCGCAGCCGCAGCCCAACCCGGAGCTCAGACTCCGCCCCCAAGGCCCCGCCCTCGCCCGCGAGCCCACGATTGGCCCCGCCTCCGCTCTCACTGCGCAGTCTCGGCGGAGGAGACCCGACAAAAGCTCCTGCACAGCTTTGGTTCTGTGGCTTTTCGTTCTCCCAGGCTTTTAAGGGAGCTGTACTTGCTCAAATAACCAGAGCTTTAAAAATAAAACTCCTGTTAGGAGACTAGAGCAGTCACTCGTTTCGGTAACCTACAGATCGCTGTGCTTCTGGTTCATTGTCATTAATTACCATTATCATAATTCTTGATCATTTCAGTTACTTTAGATTATACCTCCAATGCCCTAACTTCTCATGGTTCTCTCCACTAGGGTCCACCCTTGCCTCAGCTTTTCATTTCCCTGCTCATACTTTTGTTCTTATTTCCAATAACTGTAGCTCAGTTCAGTTCTGTCGCTCAGTCCTGTCCCACTCTTGGCGACCCCGTGAACTGCAGCACGCTAGGCCTCCAGGAGTTTACTCAAACTCATGTCCGTTGAGTCCACGATCGCATCCAACCATCTCATCCTCCCGCCTTCAATCTTTCCCAGCATCAGGGTCTTTTCAAATGAGTCAGCTCTTCGCTTCAGGTGGCCAAAGTATTGGAGTTTCAGCTTCAGCATCAGTCTTTCCAATGACTATTCAGGACTGATTTCCTTTAGGATGGACTGGTTGGATCTCCTTGTAGTCCAAGGGACATTCAAGAGTCTTGTCCAACACCACAGTTCAAAAGCATCTTAAGTTCTTAAGTGCTCAGCTTTCTTAATAGTCCAGCTCTCATATCCATACATGACTATTGGAAAAACCATAGCTTTGACTAGACGGACCTTTGATAGCAAATTAATGTCTCTGCTTTTTAGTATGCTGTCTAGGTTGGTCATAACTTTTCTTCCAAAGAGCAAGTGTCTTTTAATTTCATGGCTGCAGTCACCATCTGCAGTGATTTTGGAGCCCAAGAAAATAAAGTCTGTCACTGTTTCCATTGCTTCCCCATCTATTTGCCATGAAGTGATGGAACCAGATGCCATGCTCTTCATTTTCTGAATGTTGAGTTTTAAGCCAACTTTTTCACTCTCCTCTTTCACTTTCACCAAAAGGCTCTTTAGTTCTTCTTTTCGTTCTGCAATAAGGGTGGTGTCATCTGCATATCTGAGGTTATTGATATTTCTCCCTGCAATCTTGATTCCAGCTTGTGCTGAAATCTATTAATATAATCTCAGTTTTAATCACCAACTCTCCCACCTCAACCTCCTTCCTTTCTAGCTCACTTCTAATACCAGCTCCAAAATTGATCACGTCCACCAAGACTCAGAATCCACTGTCCTAATACATTTTTCACTGTTCTTTACACTATCCTATATCCTCATTTCCCTTCATGAACAGCTTAGCTTCTATGTCCATTATGAAAATATTTCCTAGGTATTCACCTTCATTTCTCTAATTCTTTCTGTCCCTTGTACTCACCTGAGGAAACTTTAATCCTAAACCTGCAGCAAAATGGGGTAGAGTGGAGAAAAATCTGAAATCATACTGACTGACCTCCACGTACAATTCTATATCATTATTGTCAAATAAGCCCTTAATGCTTGGCTCTCCTACTACATTTATCCAGTTCCATCACTCCCCCTCCCCACTGGGTGACTATGTCAAAGATCTCTCTTGAAACTTCCAAGGCTTCTCACTTGCCTGATGATTTCATTTCCAATTTACTGTGAAAATGAAGCAAGCAAAAGAAAATATCTCTAGGTTCCCACCAGTGCCATGACCTCCAACCTATTTATACCTTTGCTTATGCTCCTGACTGTGCTGTTATACTCTGCCTTCCTTTGCTTAATGGCACCCCACTCCAGTACTCTTGCCTGGAGAATCCCATGGACAGAGGAGCCTGGAAGGCTGCAGTCCATGGGGTTGCTAGGAGTCGGACACGACTGAATGACTTCACTTTCACTTTTCACTTTCCTGCATTGGAGAAGGAAATGGCAACCCACTCCAGTGTTCTTGTCTGGAGAATCCCAGGGACGGGGGAGCCTGGTGGGCTGCCGTCTATGGGGTCGCACAGAGTCAGACACAACTGAAGTGACTTAGCAGCAGCAGCAGCAGCATTTACCTTTTAGCTAAGGTCAAACCCTCCTCAATTATTCTCGCACTATCTGTGCAAAAAGACTTGTCCCCCCCCCACAATTAGCCATAAACCTATATTTTTATAAAATGTGATAAAAATTAATTGCTAGAAAAATTAAATTTTAAAAATAGACATACAAAAATGCAAGCCCAGGTAAGTTTTTTTAACCCTCCCAACCATTATTAAATATAGAGTTCAGTGGCATTAAATACCTCACATTATTGTGCTACCATAACCATCATCTACCTCCAGAGTTCTTGTCATCCTGCAAAACCGAAACTCTGTACTCTTTAAACAATAACTCTTCATTTCCTCCTCACCTCGGATCATAACAACCACCAGGTTACTTTCTATCTCTAAAAATTTGGCCACTCCAGGTCAGAGTTTTTTGTTGCTGTTATTAGATCCAATAGACATAAAATTTCTGTCAAATTGTTATAAAAATTTCTAAATATTTACTCTCAATTTCTGTCACAAACTGGTGACAAACTTTTGGGGGCCATCACTAGTGTGCAGATCACACTTTGAGTAGGACAGTGCTACTGTGCTGCTGTTTCACTTTCTTTAAGTCATCTATCCAGCAGTTCTCCTCATCATGGTTTTTCTTTCCCATTGACTTACCAAAATAAATTTATTTCTTCCATCTTAAAACAAAAACCCTCTTGACTGGGCTTGACCCTCCAACCATTACCCCATTTCTCTGCTGTTTTTCACAGCAAAATGTCTCACAAAGGTGGCCAGTACTATACTGTCTTCATTTCCCTTCTCCCATCTCCTATGGGACCCTGTACAGTTGAGCTTTCACCTCCACCACTCCACCGAAATGCTCGTCAAGAGACACCAGTGACATCCATTTACTCACAAAAATCAATGGTCATGGTTACTTTACATGCCAAGAGCAGTAGACTTAGCTAATCAATTCCTCCTCCTTGCCCACATGACACTCCATTCCCTTGGTTCTTCTTCTGCCTTACTGGCTTCTCTTCATCTCTCCACGTTTCTCTGACTTCTAAATACTGCAGTGTTCCAGGGCTCAATACTTTGACCTCTTACCTTTTCCATTTATACTCACTTCTTGATAATCATATCCTATCACATTTTTTAAAAATACAGTCTAAGTAGTGATAATCCCCTAAAGGACACCTCCATTTCCAGACCTCTTTTCTGAATTTCAGACTTATACATCCAACTGCTGACTTGTGAACATCCCCCTTTGTATGTCTAATAGATTTTTATTATTCCTAGTAGCCATTCAGTATGGTTCTTCTCAAGTCTACTGGCCATGCATAAACCAAGAAATAGAAAAGGGAGGGATTTCCGTGGTGGTCCAGTGGATAAGACTCCGAGCTCCCAGTGCAGGGGGCCTGGATTCGATACCTGGTCGGGGAACTAGATCCCGCATGCTGAAACTAAGACAGAGCAGCCAAGTAAATAAATAAATATTTTTAAAAAGAAAAAAGGCCACTAGTATTAGCTTAGACCAATAATGATTTATTGTCTGAGTTCGAGCTGAAGATCACCTTCCCTGAAGACCCAATTTTAAATATATTTAAAATATATCAATGATTTTAAAAAGGAAAGAAAAGAAACCAATGGTAGTGGTGGAAAATCACCATAAAAAAATCAGGACTCTGCCATCAATGAAGAATGGAGCCACAATTGACCTCTATTCAATGAAATAGAACAGAAAGTCCAAAAGTACATCCAAATATACTTGATAATTTTGTATGATAAAGGTAAAATTTCAAGTCAGTTTAAAAAAAAAAGCGGCAGTATTTTTGGTGTTACAATAAATGGACAGCCATTTAGAAAAATTTAACTTGGACCTACACCTCACTATTCAAGAGAAACTTAAAATATATCAACGACTTTAAAAAGGAAAAAAAAGAAATCAAAATATTTTTGAAGGGACCATGGCAGTTTTTATAATCTCTCAAAGTGAGGAATATCTTTTAAAGTACAAAACAAAATGTAGATGCTATAAAAGATGGATAAATACAGCTATGTGGAAATAAAAATTATTTGTAATGCAAAAACCACCATAAGAAGAGTGAGATGAAAATGACTATATATAAATATATATATATATGTATTTGCAGTTTGTATCATAAGAAAATGGGTGATTGTCATATTTATATAAAAAGATTAAATCTATAAGAACCAAAATCCAAGAGGAAAAAGTGCAAAGACATGAACCAATAGTCACAGAAAAAGAGATATTAATAGCAATGGCTCTTAAATGCTCACTCTTGCCCAGGATAAGAGAAATGCAAATTAGAATGTTTTTGAAATATTATTTTTCACCTTTCAGATTGACAAGGATCTAGAAGACTCTTAAGACTGTGTGGTGGTGGTAGTGGTGGTTTTAACAGGTACTCTCATATTTTGTTGGTGGGAGTGTAAATTCAAACAATTTTTATGGAGGACAGTTCAGTAGTGGTATTTTTTTTTATTCGATTAATTAATTAATTAATTGTTTTTGGCTACACTTGGTCTTCATTGCTGTGCACAGGCTTTCTCTAGTTATGGCTCACAGGCTCTGGAGTGCCAGCTCAGTATTTATAGCACACCAGCTTAGTTGCTCCATGGCATGTGGGATCTTCCCGGACCAGGGATTGAACCAGAGTCCTCTGCATTGGCAGGCAGATTCTTAACCACTGGACTATCAGGAAGTCCAGTAGTGGTATTTTTAAAAAATATTTATTTATATGTTTGGCGACTCCAGGTCTCAGTTGCGGATGCAGAATCTTTAGTGGCAGTGTGTGGAACCCAGTTCCCTCAACCAGGGATCGAACCAGGGCCCCCTGCATTGGGAGCACGGAGTGTTAGCCACTGGTCCACCAGGGAAGGCCCTTGTTGGCGGTATTTATCAAATTTTTAAATTACTGTTCCCTTGGACCCAGCAATTCTACCTCTAAAAAAAATTGTTCAGAATATTTAAGTCACAAGGGCTTTTTTTATTATCAGTTTTTTAAAATTTTTAGTTATTTATTTTTGGTGACACGGCATACAGGGTCTTTCTTCCCCCACCAGGGATCCAACCTGTGACCCCTGCAGTGTAAGTGCAGAGTCCTAATTACTGGAACGTGCGTGTGTGCTCAGTAGATACAGTAGTGTGCGCCTCTTTGCAACCCAGTGGACCATAGCCCTCCAGGCTCTGTCCATGGGATTCTCCAGGCAAAAATATGGAGTGCCATGCCTTCCTCCAGGGGACCTTCCCCACCCAGGGATCAAAGCCACATCTCCTGCATTGCAGGCAGATTCTTTACTGCTGAGCCACTGGGAAAGTCCCCTAATTAGTGGACTGCCAGGGAATTCCCTCTACTTTTAAAAATTTAATCTACACATACACTCAAGCATGTGTACAAATTTTGTTTGTAATAGCAAAAGACTGGAAACAAATGTTTATTCATAAACATTAATACACTGTTTATTAATACACTGGTTAAACACAGTAGTAGTATATTCCTACAAAGCTTACCTGGCAGCCATAAAAAAGAACAAGAAATTTCTTCAAATAATTTTCAAGATCTACTGTTAAGTGAAAAAGCAAGGTGCTAAAAATGTATATTGCATACTAGTGTTACTGTAAGAAGTGAGGGTAGTAATATGTATTCATGATTGCTTATTTGCAGAAAATATCCCTGGAAGAATTTAACAGAAACAGACATCATCGATTGTCTGATTGCTGCAAGGGAAAACAACTAGATGGCAGGAGACAGGTAGAAGATCTTCACAGACTAGCCTTTTGACTTTTTAATCATAAGGATGTGTTACCAATTCTTAAAGTAAATAAATAAAACTGATTTGGAGCTGCTTATTCATTTTACAATTAAAACAATTTTTTTTACCATGAGAAATGACTTTATAATGTCCCTATTATAAGAGATTCTGTATACTTTTTATTGTGGTTGATTTAATCAGAACTAGATTAATAGTTAGGAGACGGCAATGGCAACCCACTCCAGTACTCTTGCCTGGAAAATCCCATGGACTGAAGGGCCTAGTAGGCTGCAGTTTATGGGGTCGCACAGATTCGGACACAGCTGAATCGACTTAGCAGCAGCAGGTTAATAGTTACTCATCATGTTTGGCGAATATAATCAACCTCCTTTGGCAAACAGAGTTTATGACTTAAAGTGAACAAATATAATACTTTACAACAAACATAGTTTCCTATAGTAACTCATAATCTCAGGATGATAAAGAGTAATTTATAGAGTCTTTAGAACTATGAAAATAAACCTTTTGATATTATTGGGAAAGTCTGCTCCTTTTATAAACACAGAAATTCAACTTCACGAGAAAAGATTCAGAGTAACTGAATTCAACTTAAATTTAACTTAAATTCAATGACACATGGCATATAATTATATACTATTCTTTCCTCTTATCTATGTAAACAGAAGTTAATGGTTAATTCAGTGAGTGCTTCATCCTCTCAAAAACACTTGTATCTTTAAAAATTCCTGCTATTGAAGCTTGTGGCCTTTGGTCTCTAACTATAGTCAAGGCTGAATCTAAGGTATTCAAGGTTAATGATAATTTATTTCTCTAGAAAATCAATTGTTTACAGAATGTGGAAGATTCTTTTTTTCTTAAATAGCTGTTATTATTATTATTATTATGACGAGAATATCGATTTGTTCCACTTTGCCCTAGAAGGCAAAGCTGGAGGCAAAGAGAGAATAAGAAGCTTTTCCAAGGTACATTTTTAGCTCAAAAAATAAGAGAACATTCTAAGAGCAAAAACTATCTCACATGGGATAGGCTGTGTATTTGTGACATAGTAAACTCTTGGTCACCAAAGGGGCTGATAGATAAAATGTTGGGGATATGATAGATGGGAGTTCTAATAATGAGTTTTAGAACAAATTTAATAATTATTCAATTTTCTCCTAATTCTGAAAGTCAGCAGTTCAAGAAAGTTAAATGGGAAAAGACAAAAGCAAAGGAATAAGAATTTCAACACAACTCACTTATTTTTCTAAAGCAGGATTTCGTGATATTTTTCACTACTCAGTACCCTGAAGCTTTAAGGGAGGGAACCATTCTAAAGGTCTACTGTCTTTTGTACTACTCTGTTGGATAATGAAAAAGACTTCCAGTTAGAAATAAGCACAAGATCCTCCTTATCAGTTTAATATGAGAGAAAGCAAACTTAGTATGATGAAATTTCAGCTGGTTTCTCTTGAGCTTGAGGTGCTGAGCCCCATTCCAACCACTCATCAGAACCCAAGCAGAAGTTTCCGATAAGCATTCTCTCTATTAACAGAGGTCTACCCTAGTCACTGGGTTGGCTACTCTGCGTAGAGCTAGGCAGTATCAAAGGGATTTTTTTTTTCAGGCTAAAAGTAGCAATCCAAATATGAACTCTAGCCATCTCTTACAAAGTCACAGCAGTGTTTTAGAAAGCAGTTTATCAGCAAGCTTCACATTCAAGCCTCCCAACAATCCCCTGGGGCTGGTTAAAAAGGTGACTATTCCATTTGATAGATGAGAAAACACAGGCTCAGAGATAGGAAACCGCTCAAGTCAGTCATGTAAGAACTAATGCTGACCCCACAATCAATCCCACTACCTCATTGCCTTGGAGAGAATTGGAATTTCTCTCTAGGATAGGAAGGACCTGGTGAACAGGAGGTCTTTCTAATGTGAAATTGTTTTTCGACCATAATCCATTGTAAATATTAGTGTCTATCAGAATCAACTGGAGCACCTGTTAAAGCAGATTGCTAGGTGTCTCCCCCAGAATTTCTGATCCATTAGGTCTGAGTGAGGGCTCAAGAGTTTGTGCCACTAGCATGTTCCCAGGAGATGCTGATGATACTAGTCCAGGAAGGCGCTGGGAAAATCACTCTCCCACTCTATCCTTCCTTCATAATGTGTTTGTGCACATGAACTCGCTTCAGTAGTGTCCAACTTTTTGGGACCCTATGGACTGTAGCCCACCAGGCTCCTCTGTCCATGGGATTCTCCAGGCAAGAATACTAGAGTGGGTTGCCATTTCCTCCTCCAGGGGATCTTCTCCACCCAGGGATCAAAAGTGCATCTGCTGTGTCTCCTGCATTGCAGGTGGATTCTTTACTGCTGAGCCACCAGGGAAGTCTCTCCTTCCTAGTATCTTCTGTAAGATGCTAGAAGGCAAATAAGAGTGATTTGAGTAGAAAAACAGCAGGATTTTATAGCTTTCCGCACTGCTGAGACGCGAGTATACCTCAGGATGAGACTGGAGCACTACACCAGGAATCAGAAGGGCTGCTTTCCAGACACTGGGGAGGTGGGATTTGATACTTCTAAGGAACCTTGGAACCCTGAGATGCAGAAGCCTTGGGCAAATCTTTCCTCTCTCTGGGGCTCGGTGTAATCATTTATAAAATGTCCTGAGGGTTAAATGGCCTGGAAGGGTGGCCCCCAAGTCCTCTCTACCAGTTCTAACATTGTAGTTCAGAACTTACCTAGCAAGAGACTTGATTCCCCTAGATATCTATGCCTCCAGGGTGGACAAGGCGTAGGTGATATTTAATTGACCAGGGTACTCTGAAAAATTAGTGTATTAATATATGAGAAATCCTCTTTACATCATGGCTCTAAGCGCTTGTGGGGAAATTGGTGAGAACTTCTGACTGTGGAATCAGAAACACATCTCCAGAGAAGAGAAATGTGGATTAAAAACCAGTTAAGTATCCTCTTGTCTTGTCTTAATTAACAAGGAACAATGAACAGAGAGTTTTGTTCAGAAAGGAAACAAATTCCTCGGACCTAGACCTACAATAATGTAAAGTGAGATTTTTTTTTCAATTAGAGCATAATCGCGTTACAATGTTGTGTTAGTTTCTGCTGAATGACAAAGTGAATCAGCTATGTGTATACATATACCCTCTCCCTCTTGAGCCTCCCTCTCACCCTCCCCAATCCACCCCTCACAGAGCACAGAGCTGAGCTCCCTCTGCAGTCCAGCAGCTTTCCACTAGCTAGCTATTTCACACGTGGTGATGTGTATATGTTAATACTATTCTCTCAATTCATCCCACACTCCCCTTCCCACCCTGTATCCACAATCCATTCCCTACATCTGTGTCTCTATTCCTGCCTTCCAGATAGGTTCATCTGTACCATTTTTCCAGATTCCATATATATGGGTTAGTATACAGTATTTGCTTTTCTCTTTCTGACTTGCTCGGTATGACAGACTCTAGGTCCATCCACATCACTACAAATGACCCAATTTCATTCCTTTTTATGGCTGAGTAATATTTCATTATCTATTTATATATATCACATATTCTTTATCCATTTATCTGTTGATGGACATTTAGGCTGCTTCCAGGTCCTGGCTATTGTAAACAGTGCTCCAACAAATATCGTGGTACATGAGTTCAAGTGAATTTTCTTATGTGACTAATCAGTAAGATTACATTTTCTCTCTCTCCCTCTATTTTTTTTTAAGCCTCTCCACGAGGTTTGTGGGATTTTAGTTCCCCAACCAGGGATTGAACTCTGGCCTGGGCAGTGAAAGCGTAGAGTCCTAACCACTGGACCACCAGGGAATTCCCTACCATTCTCTCTTATTAGAAGCTTTGAGTCCATCCTGTATTTTTCTGATCTTTAATGTGAATAGATAAAATTAACTTTTAAGACTTATAATATATGTTTCAGAGACTTGCATAAAGGCACAAAACATTTTTTGTGAGAAAGTCTGAGAAATATGCCAGCTGTTACTCACTTAATCTATACATGGCCTCTGCAGTGATTTCTTTTCCTTTTCTTAACTTCCCAACACATAATGAAATCTCTGGGTTAGAAAGCAGTTTGACAATTCAGTCTTCTTTCTTCCCTTGCAGTTGATGGTTTCAGAGTTAAGATGCTTCTAGCTATTTCTGATTCAAACATCAAGGTGACATGTATTCCATGCCTTTGTTTTATTCCAACAAGAAATCAAAGTGCAGGGAGGTAGAGGTTTAAACCAGAGAGGGAAGATGAAGGCGACCTAAATTTCTGGTATAGATGGTAGTGAAAAGTACGTACCTAAGATGAACAAAGAACTGACCATCAGGTGAAGTGTCCAACTGTCAGGGCCACTTTCTAAATCCATTGTTTAGGACTGGTATTGCTCCCTCTTCATTACTCTCACCAACTAAACACATTCATAGAAAACCTTAACACCTGACTCAGTCCTCAGTCCTCATTCCATTGCAGTAATTGTCCAAGTGTGGTCCCCAGACCGCCAGTATCAGCCTCATCTGGGAACTTATTATAAATGTGAATTCTTGGGCCGTCAAGACAAACTAAATCAGAAATTCTGGATACGGGGCCCAGAAATCTATGTTTTGTTAAGTCTTCCAACTTATTCTGATCCACACTAAAGTTAAAGAGCCACTAGGCTGGTACAATCCTACAGTAACTTGGGTGACTTCAACATTCACCTTAACGACCCGTCCTGCCCCCTGGCCTCTCTATTCCTTGACTTCCTCAGTTCTAATGACTCCCCTTTCCACATCAGTCATTAGACTGACCACACCCTGCACCCTATGGCTGCACCCTGAACCTTGTCAAACTGAAAATTCCTTCGTGTGTGAAGTCTAAAAACATCCTATCCGTGCATCACAGTCTCTTTATCTTTGTACTCTCTATGCTTTTCTTGAATGGTGACAAACTCTCCAATGGCTTCATGCAGGCAAGGAGAGGGGCCAGCCCTCTATTCTGATGAGTCCAAAATTTTTATTCTAAATTTTCCTCCCAAGCTCCAGGCCTCTACATCTAATGTCAAATGCAGACTCTGCTTGGATATCCCACTGATATCTCATAACCTCAGGCTCAAAGATTAACTCCCTATCTTTCCTAAAAACTAATTTGCCTTTTTGTGTTCTCTATTGCAGGAGCAGATGTCAAAAAATGAGTTTATTTTTTAAAGATCTGGACAAATATATAATTAGATGTATGAAGTTTCACTGCCCTAAAAATCCTCTGTGTTCTATTTATCCATCTCTCTCCCTAACCCTGACAACCACTTATCTTTTTACTGTCTCCACAGTTTTGCCTTTTCCAGAATGTTGTATAGTTAGAATCATATGGCATATGTAGCCTGTTTAGGTTGGTTTCTTTTACATGATGAAAGTGCTAAGTATTACATTTCCTCCATGTCTTTTTGTGACTTACTGACTCATTTCTTTTAGTGCTAAATAATGTTCCATTATCTGAAGGTACCACAAAACTAGAGTTTTGAACATTAAGCAACCTGGTGATCCTAAGGTAAAGCTAATTCTAGACTTTATCTTTTGGTACCCTTTAGAAGAATTTTGAGACACTATGGCCCTCCTCACACATTTTTAATTTGACATCTACATTTTTATTATCAGTTTAATCATTGCTTACTGAACACTCTTGCTTTGCTGTCCATCAGAAGTCCAGAACATTCAAATTATCCTTTCAGTGATGGTCCAGACATTTTTAGCCCAGGGCTATACTTTCATTGGGATTTCCCTGTTAGCTCAGTTGGTAAAGAATCCACCTGCAATGCAGGAGACCCAGGTTCAATTTCTGGGTCAGGAAGATCCACTGGAGAAGGGATAGGCTATCCACTCCAATATTCTTAGGCTTCCCTTGTGGCTCAGCTGGTAAAGAATCTGCTTGCAATGTGGGAGACCTGGGTTCGATTCCTGAGTTGAGAAGATCTCCTGGAGAAGGGAAAGGCTACCCACTCCAATATTCTGGCCTGGAGAATTTCTTGGACTGTATAGTCCTTGGGGTCACAAAGAGTCAGACATAACTGAGTGACTTTCACTTCACTTCAATACTTGCATAGTGATAGTCAAGATTCATCAGTGGCATATCTTTCCTTTGAAGATAAGAGAAAAGTTACTGTGAAAGAGGAGAAATAAAATACACATTATCAGGCAGATTAGTTTTAGAAAGGAATGGACACAAAAAAGTTAGAGATATGGAATTTATTTATGCCTGTGTTGCCCCCAGAAATTCTTCATGAACTTCCAAGGATGTGGATTCCCCTGTTTGAAGTCTGCTGCTTAGGCCATTTCAGTAACCTCACTTGTCACTCTGCCACCAGTCTCTATTATATATATAATTCACATGTCATAAAACTTACACTTTTTAAACACAAATCAGTGGGTTTTAGTATATTCAAAATCTTGTACCACCAATCACCACTAATTCCAGAGACCTGTACTCAATAGGAGGGCTTCCAGGGTGGCACTACTGACAAAGAATCCTGCCAATTCAGGAGATGTAAGAGATGCAGGTTAGATCCCTGGGTTGGGAAGATCCCCTGGAGGAGGGCATGGCACCCCACTCCAGTATGGTTGCCTGGAGAACCCCACGGACAGAGGAACTGGCAGGCTTTAAAGTCCATAGGGTCACAAAGAGCCAGACACAACAGAAGCGACACATACAAGTGTACTCAATAGCAGTCACTCCTCATTCCTTCCTACCCCCAGCCCCAGGCAACCACTGATCTATATCTCTATGAGCCTGGCTATTCTGAATATTTCATATAAATCGAATTATATGCTATGTGGCCCTTTGTGTTTGACTTTTCCCTCTTAGAATTATGTTTTCAAGGCTTATCTATGTTGTAGCATCTATCAGGACTTTATACCCTTTCATGGCTGAATAATATTCAATTATGTATTCCATATGGATGTACCATATTCTGTTTATTCATCAGCTGATGAATATTTGGATTGTTTCCATTTTTGGCTATTATGAATAATGCTGCTATAAAGCTGCATGTAAATGTTTTTATGTCAATGTATGTTCATTTCTCTTGAGTATATAACTAGAAGTAGAATTACTGGGTCATATGGAACTCTATATTTAACTTTTGATGACATGCCAAACTGTTTTGCAAAGCAGCTGCACAATTTTCAAATCCTACCAGCAATGTATGAGGGTTCCAAATTCCCCACATCCTTGCCAACACTTGTTGTTGTTCCTCTTTTTTTATTATGGGCATCCCAGTGATGATATCTATTATGGCTTTAATTTGCATTTCTCTAATGACTAATTAGATATTGAGTATCTTTTCACGTGCTTAAAAGATATCTATAGTTTTAAACCTCTAGTTTAACCCACCTTTGCTACCAAGATTATCTTTTAAACCATATTATATTTTTGTTTGGGACTTCAGTCAATGGCTCTGCATAACCTGTAAGATTAGGGCCAAACCCCTTAATTTGACAACTGAGGCATTTCCCCGTCTGGCCTCTGCCTCTGTCTGGCACTACCATTTCATGACTCTTGCTCTGTTCTAGCCATAGTGAACTACAGTACTGTAGTTCTTGGAATATACAGTGCTATTTCAAGCCCCCATTCATTTGTTCATAGAATTCCCTTTACCAAGAAAACCCTTCTTGATGTCTTCAAATGTCTCACTTGCCCTTTGATACTAGACTCCATGTGCCTCCTTCTCTTGAAAGGTCTTCCCTGATCACTCTGTCCATAATTAACTTAAATGTCCTTTACAAGCTTCCCTCCAATATAACAGTGTTATATTGAGATGATCTTTTTTGTTTGTCTCCCCAATTTAGTTGTGAGTTCCTTGAGAGCACTGACTGGATTCAATTTGTCTCTGTCTTCAGGGCCTGACTGGAGGAATTAATTTCATGAGATCGTCAAGCCCCTCAAAAGTTCTCTGGCTGAAGTGCTAAGAGCTTGTTTCAGTTCCTCAGGAGAAGGCAAAACCAGCTTACCTTTAGGGCATCTTAAAATAGCCCAGATTGTTCAAGCAGAAAATAGTCTTCCAATCACAGGACTATGTGACTATTACATAAACTATGTGACTTGTACATAAACACTATGTAATAGTTTAAAGATAAGACATTTTTAAAGAGTTATAAGGTAATATTGTACCTTTTAATATTAATCCATTTTATGCCATCTCAGGTCATGGGTTACTTTACTTACAGTCATTGTTTCTTATGTACTATTATGAGCCAGACATCTTCACTCTCACATAATTATCTTAAGAGGCAGAGTATAGTACTTGTTAAGATCTGGCTAAGATTAAAGGCTCTAGAGCAAACCAATATGCTTGGGTTTCACTCCCTGCTTCACACTTTCCAGCTGTATGATCTTGGAAAAGTTATGTGACATTTCTCTCTTTTTTAGAAAAATATTTATTTATTTGGCTGTGCCAGGTCTTAGTTGCACAGCATATGGGATCTTCAGTCTTCACTGTGGCATGTGGGATCTGATTCCCTGACCAGAGGTCAAATCTGGGCCTCCTACGTTGGGAACGTGAAGTCTTGGCCACTGGATCACCAGGGAAATCCTGAAGTTTTGTCATATTTCTGTGTCTCAGTTTCTTTATTTATAAAATTGACATGAAAATTGTGCTTACCTTATAGAGTTCTGGTGAGGATTAATTGAGTTACTATTCATATATGTACATATACATATATAATATGCAATAATATATTTGTATTATAATAGGACTTGCAATGATATATGTTATATAAGTATTAACTATTATTATAAAATCCTCCTGCCAATTCCGCAAGCTAGATATTACTATTTCTTCTTACAATGAGGAAACTGAAGCTTAGAGGAGTGAATTTCCCTAGGTTGTAAAACTGACTTGATTCTCAGGTCTGGTAACTGATCCAGATGATATTTTCTTGTCATTAACTCTTCTGAAACTCTCTGTCAGGGTAGGGTAGGAGAAAGGAAAAAGTGGCAGCTAGTTTGGAATAGTCATTCCAATCAGACTATTGGGGTCTTGTCCCCAGTGTGCCCTTCTGTAGAGGGTCATCTGTCAATGTCCTCCTCATTCATCTACTGTGGACTTGCAGCAGGGTTGGGTGATAGTGGCGGTGGTAAAATTCTGCTTCCCCAGGCGTCCTTGCCTGTCATTTACTATTCACTGCCCCAGCCCTTTTCATATGTGTGTAAATAATTTATTCATCAACAAATATTAAATGAGGCTTTGCAAAGCTCTTCTTTTTTTAAAATAAGTACTCATTTTTAAAATTTAATTTATTTTTAATTGAAAAATAGTTGCTTTACAGTGTTTTGTTGGTTTCTGCCAAACATTACCATTAAAACAAGTACTCTTAAATTAACTTACAAACTTGGAGTTAAAGTTGAGGTCTCTTCGGGTCTTTTGTTTGCTTGTTTTTTTTTAATATTTGTTTATTTGGCGAAGTTGGGTGTATTTGCCACATGCAGGATCTTCGTTGTGTCATGCAGGATCTTTCACTGTGGTGTGTGGACTCTCTAGTTGTGGCACGTGGGTTCTGCATCATGCTGGCTTCAGTAGTCACAGCATGCTGGTGTAGTTGCCCTGTGGCATATAGGATCTAAGTTCCCCAATCAGGGATCAAACCTGTGTCCTCTGCACTGCAAGGCAGATTCTTAACCACTGGACCACGAGGGAAGTCCCTGCAAAGCTCTTCTTAAGAGTGGAATTCTACAGGTGACAAAGGTCCTGACTAATGATAACTCTTTCACTCTCCATTCTTGCTACTGGATAATGTGCCCAATAAATGTCTCTCCTTTCTGTCATGTCATATACTGGACACTGAGGACACAGAAATAAATAAGACCTGTCCTCATAGTCTCTGTCCTCAAGGTGCTCAAATCTTTGTGGGGGGCGGGGAAAGGTAGACAACAGCAAAACAATATGATCAGTACTCATGAAAAGGAGCTAGGCACCTACCAGAGCACGGAAGAGGCATCTAGCCCAGTTGTGCAGTCAGAGCAGGCTTCCCAGGAGCAGGCTTTCCCAGGCTTCCCTGGTTAAGCAGATTTAACCAGGTCTTTGAAAGACAAATAAGAATTACCTAAATTAAGAGGGGAAGAGAAAGGACTTTAGATATAGGAAAACATGTGTGTGAAGGCACTGGACCATGAAAGCAGATGACATGTTTAGGGGCTACAGATCTTTTGGGATGAGACAAAAATTGTATGTATGGGAGGGGAAGAGACAAAGCTGGCAAGGCAGGCTGGGTCAGATTGCACAGGGCTTGTGGGCAAAGGTAAAGAACTTAAAACACTTTAGCTTTAATGCTACGTGACATTTGGTTTTAACTCTCTCCCTGCACAACTGCTTCTTTCTCTCTCTTTTTTTTTTTGGTGGAGCCATGTGGCTTGTGGTATCTTAGTTCCCCTACCAGAAATTGAACCAAGCCCTCAGAAGTGAAAGTGCAGACTCCTAACCACTGGACCACCAGGGAATTCCCACAACTGCTTTTTTTGAAAGCATTTGGTTACATTTAGAAATCCAGAACTCTTTACCCATTCAATCGTTTATTCCTTCATCAACATGTACTGAGCACCTACTTGTATCAGTTCTTGTATGGAGATAGGAGGCCTCAGGAACTGACTTTTGGGACACAGCTTGAAATCTTGTGAACACTTTTTAAAAATTTTGCAAAGTACATAATTTTATTCTGTACATTTAAATTTTTATTTTAGTTTTTAAATTGAAGTATAGTTTATTTATAATGTGTTAGTTTCTGCTGCTGCTGCTGCTAAGTCGCTTCAGTCGTGTTCGACTCTGTGCGACCCCATAGACAGCAGCCCACCAGGCTCCCCCATCCCTGGGATTCTCCAGACAAGATCACTGGAGTGGGCTGCCATTTCCTTCTCCAATGCATGAAAGTGAAAAGTGAAAGTGAAGTCACCCAGTCGTGTCCAACTCTTAGCGACCTCATGGACTGCAGCCTACCAGGCTCCTCCATCCATGGGATTTTCCAGGCAAGAGTACCGGAGTGGGGTGCCATCGCCTTCTCCGGTGTTAGTTTCTATCTAGTATACAGAAAAATGATTCGTTATACATACATGTACATATTCTTTTTTGTATCTTTTTCCATTATGATTTATTAGAAGATATTGAATATAGTTCCCTGTGCCCAACCATAGGACCTTGTTGTTTATCTATTTTATATATAATAGCTTGTATCTGCTAATCCCAAACTCCCAATTTATCCTTTTATCATCCCCTGTCCGTTTTAGAAAACGTAAGTTTTTCTATGTCTGTCAGTCTGTTTCTGTTTCAAAAATACGTTCATTTACGTAGTATTTTAGATTCCATATATAAGTTATATCATATGGTATTTGTCTCTCTTTCTGACTTACTTCACTTAGTATGATAATCTCCAGGGGCATCCATGTTGCTGCAAATGGCAAGATTTCATTCTTTTTTATGACTGAGTAATATTCCATTGGGTAAATATACTACATCTTTTTAATCCATTTATCTGTAGATGGACATTTAGGTTGCTTCCCTGTCTTGGATATTGTACATAGAATTGCTATGAAGTTTGGGTGCATGTATCTTTTTAAATTATAGTTTTCACCAGATACATGCCTAGGAGTGGAATTGCTGGATCATCTGGCAACTTTATTTTTAGTTTTCTAAGGAAACTCTATTCTGTTTTCCATAGTGGCTGCACCAACTTACATTCCCACCACAGTCGGAGGGTTCGCTTTTCTTGTGAGCGTTTTTAGAAGGCACTAGATCTCAGCCCAGAGTTGAAATGACTTATTCTGAAGGCTAATCCCTTCCTTACCCTTGGTGTTGCAACATGTTGTGTCACTTGAACATCCCTGAACACGCTGCAGTGAACCACTCTGAGGGGCACATCAGGGGAATGCCTACCTGTCACCAACAGCTGAACGAGTCAGCCTGGGTGGTGAGTCAGTGCCTATGTACTCAGATACATGGGGCCTCATGAGTGAGATGGAAAGAGAAGGAATATCAAGTCCCTGATCTCTGGGGTTTCACCGTTGAAAAATGTAGAAAATTGGACCTCGAAGACATGCTAGAGAACATTAGTCACATTGGGATAAATTGAGGTCTTACAAGGTGCCTGACTCTGTGTTGAGACCTGAACCCTGGTTTCAATCCTTAAGGAGCTCACAGTCTGGTAAAATAAGTAATGTAAGAACAGATAATGACCACAGTGCTTCAGGAGGCAGAGGAGACCTCAGCTGGCTAACCGTGCCCACTGTCAACCGTAAAGGTTAGATAAGTGTCCTAATGAAAGCTGGGGGCTGTCATAGTCTGAGCTGGTGGCAAGAGCCTGGACTAAAGTGGAAAGGGGAGCCCACATAGAGAAAATATCCCAAAGAGTTTAGAGCAGAGGAGTAGGGGTCAGAGTGATTGGTTTGTCTAGTCTGTATGGGGAGGTATCAACTGAGTAGTCAGCAGCAGCCAGATGATGCTGAGCTAAGGATATGGGCAATGTGGAACCACTGGCTTGCAACGTGAGGTGTGGGTGACACAGATCTGCCTTTTAGAAAGACAAGTCCCTTTCATTGCAGGGCTCCAGTGTACTCATCTGTAAAATGAGAGAGTTGAAGATGATCTTCAAATCTTTTCCATGCTTATGTCCTGTAAGTCTGATTGACAGCATGTGTGCACGCTCAGTCATGTCTGACTCTTTGTGACACCATGGACTATAGCCCTAACAAACCCTACAATCCCTGTTCATAGGATTTTCCAGGCAAGAATACTGAATTAGGGTGCCATTTCCTCCTCCAGGGGATCTTCCCAACCCAGGGATCTAACCTGCATCTCTTGAGCTTCTTGCATTGGCAGGCAGATTCTTTACCACTGAGCCACCCGGGAAGCCCCTGATTTACAGCAGTGCTTCCAGCTTCACTGTGCATTTGAATCACCAGATCACAGTGGTGGTGGTGGTTTGGTCGATAAACTGTGTCTGACTCTTGAAACCTGCCAGGCTCCTCTCTCCACGGGACTATCCCAGCAAGAATACTAGAGTGGGTTGCCATTTCCTCCTCCAAGGGATCCTCCCAACCCAGCGATCAAACCGCAGTCTCCTGCATTGCAGGCAGATTCTTTACCACTAACCCAGCGGCAAGTGTTGTTAAAATGAAGGATTCTGGTTTAGTTGGTTTGGGTGGGGCTCAAGAGTCTGCATTCCTACGAAGATCTCAAGTGGTGTCAAGGCTGCAGATCACCCTTTCAGTTGCAAGGATAAGGAGATATTTCCAAACTATAAATTCTATAGGTTATAGACTATTTGATTTGAAATAGTATCTAATTTTCACAGTGTTTTAAGGTTTGCAAAGAGATATACATTATCTCCTTTACTGCTTTTAGCAATTCTTCTTGAGGAGTAAGATAAGGAGACCACACATTCACGGTTGTGTGAGACGTTCTTAAAACTTAGGTATCAAGGTTAGTCTGTCTCCTCTCAGCATTGTGGTGGAGTTGGGATTGTAAGTTCCATGTTACAGATGAAGAGACTGGGGATCTGAAAAGAAAACAGATTTAAGTTAAGACCAAACACTATAGAAGAGGCAGAATAGGAATTAGAATTGAAGCCTTCTGATTCCTATTTCAGTGCTATTTCCAGTATATTTCTATGCTTCTCTGGCATCCATTCACTCACTCTATATAGATTTATCATACAACTACATTTCAGACCCAAAACACCTGTTAATGTGGAGAAAATTATCTTTCAATCACTGGACCGAGTGAAATAAACAAATGTAGGAAGAGAGGAAGGTTTATGGAGGGTGTGACTTATTGGTGAGCTGTCAACTCTAAAGGATTATAAAGGAAAGCCAGTCAGACAAGAGAGAGAGCATTAATCCCTGACTTTTGTACATATATTCATCAAATATTTACCAAGCCCTACTCAGCACCAAGTCCTGTGTAAGATTTTGATGACATGGGCATGAATCATACATTTCTTAGTTCACAACTTAGTCTAATAGAACATTTCACTCCTTCCAAGTGCTTTTTCCATCATTTATAATAGCTTCCACTTGCTGAATGCTTAATACGTCCGCATGTTATACTAAGCATTATACATGATCATAATTATATCAATTAATCCTCAAGTCTCATTAGAATGTACATTACATGAGGTCAGAGATTTTTGTCTGTTTTGTTCACTGTTGTTTCTGTAGAACCTAGAAGAGTGATTGTCATATAATTTCCTTCTCCAGGGGATCTTCCCAACTCAGCGATCGAACCAGGGTCTCCTGCATTGCAGGCAGATGCTTTACCCTCTAAGCCACCAGGGAAGTCCTTTGTCATATAATAGTCACTCAAAAAAAAAATGTTGAACAAATGAATAAACAACAGTGTTATGTAGATAGAACCATTACCTCCATTTCACAGGTAAGTGAACTAAAGAGCATGTAGGTGACATGCTTTGCTTGAGGACTCCCAAATAGTACTAGGCAGAATGAAGACACTTTTAGAAGAACTCATAATTGACTCCAAACCCAGTAGTTTTACCCTTTGTATACTAGTGGTTCTCAAACTTTAGCATGCATCAGAATCACTTGGAGAATTTGTTAAGACATAGATTGCTGGGCCCTGAAGTTTCTGATTCAGGAGATTTGTTGTAGGGTTGGAAAGTATTCATTTCTATCAAATTCCTGGGTGATTTCAGTGGTGATGGTCCAGGTATCATACTTTACAAACCACTGCTCTATAACAAACTGCCTCCCAATTTCTCATTTACTCTCATAAGGTAGAGTAGAGAACAATATCCCACAGCAGAGAGGAAGATAAGGGCAATAAGTCCAAGGTCTTACAAGAAGTGTGGGATTCTAAAGTCTTTATCATTCTTGATAAAACTTGCTGCTTCAGATGTTTTACGGGCTTGAGACACAGAGGAAGTCAGAGACAGAGAAGAATGAAGGTGTTTGTTAGGAAGAGGTGAAGGTAAAGTTGGAAAGGTTACCATCGAATTTGCTGTCCTGAAGGAAAGGTCCATGCTTCTGTCATTAACTCACTGTGTGCTCTGAGCCAAACCCCTTCCTCTCTGGACCTCCCTCCCTCCTTTTCTCTATAAAGCAGGGGTCTTTCCAGCTCAGCAGCATAGCTGCAGGAGGTTCAAGGATAGGCAGGGAAGCAGAGATGGTGTGAGACCTGTCTCTGATCGCTTGTGCTGGCTTCAGATCAGGCAGGTCAAACGGAGACTGTGATGCGTAATCAACCGCTGCTGAAAAGGAGTCTGAGCAGGGCTGAGACCTGCCTTTCCCTGTGCTCGGTGGGAGAGATGCAGGGAGAACGGCTGCAGACTCTGCGGGCACGGGCTTGGGGGACTGACTGGCCAGAGCCAGAAAGGCAGGCTGTCTCTACGGCTAGCCCATCCGATGCTGAGGCACGGTGCTGGTGCCCCAAGACCAACCCCCAGGCCTCCCGCCACCCTCAGGAGCTTTCTGCCACGCACAGCTGCCCGGGTTGCTGACCGCCGGCTCTGCTTAAGACACTAGCACCAATCCCAGGCCTTCAAAGTGACCTCACAGCAAACGTGATTGGTCCCGTCTCTCTGCTCGGGTGGGTCCTGTCAGCTCACTGTCAAGTGACCTCTGGGGGAGAATTGGCAGGCTCTGTGACCTTGAAATCACTTTATTTCTCAGAACCTCGTTTATAGAATGGGTATGAAACCTCTGAAATGACCCATAAAAGTGAACATTTCTAGTAAAGACATCATCCCCTTAAAATTTTCTTGTATTGTTGTCTGATTACAAAAGTAATATAGGACTATTAAAAAAATTAAAATGTAATATAAATACTGGACATTCCTAATGCACTACTCCCTCTCGTCTTCCCAGCCCATAGTTAACTATTAACAGTTCAGTGTATTTTCTCTCAGGTTTTTTTTTTTTCCTATGAATATACAGAAGGTTATTTTTTAAACAAAAATTAAGTCATTTACACAACTTTCTTTCTCACTTAACAATATATTTGAACATTTTCAAAGTTGGTGTGAAAAGACCTCTTTCATTTTTTTTTTAAATGTCTACCTTGTAGTTAAAGCTGTTATTCTTGGATATGGGTTGCTTCTGTTACAAAAAACAGCAGCAGCAAAAACAAAAACTGCAGTAAATATTTCTTTGTTTACATAAGAATTGCTGTAGGATACATTTTTGGAAGTTAAATTTCCAGGTTAAAAATATAACAACAATTTTTTTTTCCAGCCACATGGCTTGGGGGCTCTTAGTTCCTGGGCCTGGCAGAGAAAGCGCTGAGTTCAAAGTACTGCACCACCAGGTAATTCCCTGTAAGCACATTTTAATAACACCAAAAGCACAGGCAACAAAACCAGAAATAAACATGTAGAACTACATCAAAACAAAAAGCATCTGCACAGCAAAGAAAACAGTCAGCTTAATGAAAAAGCAATCTGTGGAATAGGAGGGAATGTTTGCAGACCAGATATCTGATAAAGGGCTAATCTTCCAGATAAGTGGGGAACTCCTATATCTCAATAGCAGAAAACTAATCAGATCAGATCAGATCAGTCACTCAGTCATGTCCGACTCTTTGCGACCCCATGAATCGCAGCACGCCAGGCCTCCCTGTCTATCACCAACTCCCGGAGTTCACTCAAACTCACGTCCATCGAGTCAGTGATGCCATCCAGCCACCTCATCCTCTGTCTTCCCCTTCTCCTCCTGCCCCCAATCCCTCCCAGCATCAGAGTCTTTTCCAATGAGTCAACTCTTCGCATGAGGTGGCCAAAGTACTAGAGTTTCAGCTTTAGCATCATTCCTTCCAAAGAAATCCCAGGGCTGATCTCCTTCAGAATGGACTGGTTGGATCTCCTTGCAGTCCAAGGGACTCTCAAGAGTCTTCTCCAACACCACAGTTCAAAAACATCAATTCTTTGGCACTCAGCCTTCTTCACAGTCCAACTGTCACATCCATACATGACCACTGGAAAAACCATAGCCTTGACTAGATGGACCTCTGTTGGCAAAGTAATGTCTCTGCTTTTCAATATGCTATTTAGGTTGGTCATAACTTTCCTTCCAAGGAGTAAGCGTCTTTTAATTTGATGGCTGCAGTCACCATCTGCAGTGATTTTGGAGCCCCAAAAAATAAAGTCTGACACTGTTTCCCCATCTATTTCCCATGAAGTGATGGGACCGGATGCCATGATCTTCGTTTTCTGAATGTTGAGCTTTAAGCCAACTTTTTCACTCTCCACTTTCACTCTCATCAAGAGGCTTTTGAGGTCCTCTTCACTTTCTGCCATAAGGGTGGTGTCATCTGCCTATCTGAGGTGATTGATATTTCTCCCAGCAATCTTGATTCCAGCTTGTGTTTCTTCCAGTCCAGCGTTTCTCATGATGTACTCTGCATAGAAGTTAAATAAGCAGGATGACAATATACAGCCTTGACGTACTCCTTTTCCTATTTGGAACCAGTCTGTTGTTCCATGTCCAGTTGTAACTGTTGCTTCCTGACCTGCATACAAATTTCTCAAGAGGCAGGTCAGGTGGTCTGGTATTCCCATCTCTTTCAGAATTTTCCACAGTTTATTGTGATCCACACAGTCAAAGGCTTTGACATAGTCAATAAAGCAGAAATAGATGTTTTTCTGGAACTCTCTTGCTTTTTCCATGATCTAACAGATGATGGCAATAGCATGATCTAAAAATGAGCTAGGGACTTGAATGGACATTTCTCCAAATGAGATGTGCAAATGGTTGACAGGCATATGAAAAGATGTTTCAAAGGTCTAATCATTAGGAAAATGCAAATAAGAACCACAATGAGATATTACCTTACACCTGTCAGGACAGCAAGCAATATCAAAGATATGGAGAAACTGGAATCCTCGCACACTTTTTTCCTTGCACACTGTTGATGGGAATGCAAAATGGTGCAGCTACTATGGAAAACAGTATGGAGATTCCTCAAAAATTTAAACATTAAATTACCATTTAATCCAGTGTCCCCACTCCTGGGCATTTATCCAAAAGAGCTGAAATCAGACTCTTGAGGAAATATTAGCATCACCATATTCATTGCTTCACTATACACAGAATTTGGTTTTTGACAAATTCAAACCCCACATACTGAAAACAAATCAGCAGAAAGATGAGTTAATTGCAAGGGTTTCAACATGCAAGCCAGGAAACTCCATGCTACAAGGAGCAATGAGTTCTGAGTTGCTCACAGGAGGGGATGGAATTCCAGTTGAGCTATTCCAAATCTTAAAAGATGACTCTGTGAAAGGGCTGCAGTCAATATACTGGCACATTTGGAATACTCAGCAGTGGCCACAGGACTGGAAAAGGTCAGTTTTCATTCCAATCCCAAAGAAAGGCAATGCCAAAGAATGCTCAAACTACTGCACAATTGCACTCATCTCACATGCTAGTAAAGTAATGCTCAAAATTCTTCAAGCCAGGCTTCAGCAATATGTGAACTGTGAACTTCCAGATGTTCAAGCTGGTTTTAGAAAAGGCAGAGGAACCAGGGATCAAATTACCAACATCTGCTGGATCATTGAAAAAGCAAGAGTTTCAGAAAAACATCTATTTCTGCGTTATTGACTATCCCAAAGCCTTTGACTATGTGGATCACAATAAACTGTGGAAAATTCTGAAAGAGATGGGAATACCAGACCACCTGACCTGCCTCTTGAGAAATCTGTATGCAGGTCAGGAAGCAACAGTTAGAACTGGACATGGAACAACAGACTGGTTCCAAATAGGAAAAGGAGTTCGTCAAGGCTGTATATTGTCACCGTGCTTACTTAACTTCTATGAAGAGTACATCATGAGAAACGCTGGGCTAGAAGAAGCACAAGCTGGAATCAAGATTGCTGGGAGAAATATCAATCACCTCAGATATGCAGATGACACCACCCTTATGGCAGAAAGTGAAGAGGACCTCAAAAGCCTCTTGATGAAAGTGAAAGAGAAGAGTGAAAAAGTTGGCTTAAAGCTCAATATTCAGAAAACGAAGATCATGGCATCTGGTCCCAACACTTCATGGCAAACAGATGGGGAAACACTGGAAACAGTGGCTGGCTTTATTTTTCTGGGCTCCAAAAACACTGCAGATAGTGATTGCAGGCAAGAAATTAAAAGACACTTACTCCTCGGAAGAAAAGTTATGAGCAACCTAGATAGCATATTGAAAAGCAGAGACATTACTTTGCCAACAAAGGTCCGTCTAGTCAAGGCTATGGTTTTTCCAGTGGTCGATATGACAGTTGGACTGTGAAGAAGGCTGAGTGCCAAAGAATTGATGCTTTTGAAGTGTGGTGTTGGAGAAGACTCTTGAGAGTCCCTTGGAGTGCAAGGAGATCCAACCAGTCCATTCTAAAGGAGATCAGCCCTGGGTGTTCTTTGGAAGGAATGATGCTAAAGCTGAAACTCCAGTACTTTGGCCACCTCATTCGAAGAGTTGACTCATTGGAAAAGACTCTGATGCTGGGAGGGATTGGGGGCAGGAGGAGAAGGGGATGACAGAGGATGAGATGGCTGGATGGCATCACTGACTCGATGGACGTGAGTCTGAGTGAACTCCGGGGGATGGTGATGGACAGGGAGGCCTGGCGTGCTGCGATTCATGGGGTCGCAAAGAGTCGGACACGACTGAGCAACTAAACTGAACTGAACTGAAGGAATTTTTATGGAATAAATGTGGAACTTATTTGTTTTTTTCAGCTAATTGGTTGTCTGGTGGTCTTCCTTATTTGGACCAAGGTAGCTGAGTCGGGGGGGAAAAAATCTAGATATAGTGTGAACAGACTTGGTGTTTGAAGATTGGGTGGCATGTTCTGCTGACTTCTGAGAGCTGTAAATTTCTATAAGGTTAAATTTTCCTAATGTGCTTGCATTAACCATCTCCATTTTTTCCCTGACATAAGTGATTCATTTCAGTTTGGTTCCAGAACATTAATTAACTAAGATGTGGAAACAACTAAATGTCATTGACAGGTGAGTGGATATATAGATATATATATATGATCCCCTGGAGAAGGAATTGGCAACCCACTCCAAGATCCTTGCCTGGGAAACCCCATGGACAGAGGAGCCTGGCAGGCTACAGACCATGGGGTTACAAAGAGCAGGACACAGCTTAGTGACCAAACAACAACAAATAAATATACATGGGATACTACTCAGCCTTAATAAAGAAGGAAATACTGCAATATGCTACGACATGGATGACACTTCAGGACATTATGCTAAGTGAAATGAACTAGTTATAGAAAGACAAATACCGCATATTTCCACTTACATGACGTATCTAAAATTGTCAAATCCATAGACTCAAACAGAAGAATGACGGTTGCCAGGGGCTAGGAAGAAGGGAAAACTGGGAGCTCCTAACCAAGGGGACAAAGTTTGACTTAAACAAGATTAACAAGCTCTTGGAAATCTTCTGTACAACACTGTACATTGTACCTATAGTCAATGATAATGTATTTGTATACAAAAATTTGCTAAGAGGGTAGATCTCATTTTAAGTGTCCTTAGTACAAGATAAGATTCAAATAAACAAAAATACAAAGTGACTGCAGCATTTTACATTCTGACCGGAAATGTATACGAGTTCTAATCTTTTTTCATATCCTCATAAACACTTGGTATACTTGTCTTGTTGATTATAGCCATTCTAGTAATTTTATAGCGTTACGTCATTGTAGATTTTATTTGTATTTCCCTGTGCTGGGTGTTATTTTGTGTGCTCATTACCCATCCAATGTCTTTGGTGAAATATGTACTCAAATATATTGCCTATTTTCTTTCTTTAAAAAAATGTATTTATTTATTTGTCTGCCCTAGGTCTTAGTTGCAGCATGTGGTATCTTCCAGATTTGGCGTGGGAATGCTTAGTTTCAGCATGTGGGATCTACTAATAGTTCCCTGAACAGGGATTAAAACTGGGCCCCCTGCATTGGGAAACTGGACTCTAAGCCACTGAACTACCATGAAAGTTTCTATTGCTCATTTCTTAATAATTATCTTTTTATTGTTGAGCTGTGAGTGCTCTCTATATATTCTGGATACAAATCTATTGTGGGATGTGCTGTGTGCTTAGTCACTCAGCTGTTAGACAGTTTGCAAATATTTTCTCCCACTGTCCAAAAATATCGAAGCACACTTTAAATGTTAATAGGTATTACCAAACTAATATCTAAGGAGGAGGTATCAATCTATTATTTCCAACAGCAGTGTATGGGAATGCTGGTTTCTCAGCACCCTCACAAATATAGGATGCCAATTTCTGTTGATCTAAAGATTAAAAAATACCACTGTTTTAACTTTGCCTTCCATTAATCATTAGGAGGAGCATTTCAGCATATAATTATTAACAAATGCTTTTCATCTTCTAAAAGTTGTATGCTTTTGTTGAAATCTTGCTTTCTTCAATTCTGCACCCCTTAGGCCCTGCTGCTGCTGCTAAGTCGCTTCAGTTGTGTCCGACTCTGTGCGACCCCATAGACGGCAGCCCACCAGGCTCCCCCATCCCTGGGATTCTTCAGGCAAGAACACTGGAGTGGGTTGCCATTTCCTTCTCCAATGCATGAAAGTTAAAAGTGAAAGTGAAGTCGCTCAGTTGTGTCTGACTCCTAGCGACCTCATGGACTGAAGCCTACCAGGCTCCTCCATCCATGGGATTTTTCCAGGCAAGAGTACTGGAGTGGGTTGCCATTGCCTTCTCCACCTTAGGCCCTAGTTATTATTAAACATCCAGGGAATGTTTGTTGAACAAATGATGTGTAATTTTGTAAAGAATAAATTAGATACTCAGCTATAAAAAGAAAGGAAATTGGATTATTAGCAGAGATGCAGATGGACCTAGAGACTGTCATACAGAGTGAAATAAGTCAGAAAGAGAAAAAACAAATACCATATATTAACACAAATATGTGGATTCTATAAAAATGGTATAGGTGATCTTATTTGTAAAGCAAAAGTAGAGACACTGATGTAGAGAAAAAATGTATGGATATCAACGGGAAAAGGAGGGTGGTGGGAAATCTGGGAAATTGGGATTGATATATATATATGCTATTGATACTATGTATAAAATAGATAGTTCAGTTCAGTGCAGTGCAGTCGCTCAGTCATGTCCGACTCTTTGCGACCCCATGAATCACAGCACGCCAGGCCTCCCTGTCCATCACCAACTCCTGGAGTTCACTCAAACTCATGTCCATTGAGTCGGTGACGCCACCCAGCCATCTCATCCTCTGTCGTCCCCTTCTCCTCCTGCCCCCAATCCCTCCCAGCATCAGAGTCTTTTCCAATGAGTCAACTCTTCGCATGAAGTGGCCAAAGTATTGGAGTTTCAGCTTTACCATCAGTCCTTCCAATGAACACCCAGGACTGATCTCCTTTAGAATGGACTGGTTGGATCTCCTTGCAGTCCAAGGGACTCTCAAGAGTCTTCTCCAACACCACAGTTCAAAAGTATCAATTCTTTGGTACTTAATGGGAACCTATCATATAGCACAGGGAACTCAGTGCTCTGTGGTGACCTAAATGGGAAGGAAACCCAAAAAAGAGGGGATATATGTATATGTAGAGCTGATTCACTTTGCTATACAGTAGTAATTAACACAACATTGTAAAGCAACTATACTCCAATAAAAACTAACTTTAAAAAAAGGAATCTGTGAACATTAAAAAAATAAGATAGGATGTGTGAAGTGCTTAACATGTTGTGTTAGTCGCTCAGTCATGTCCGACTCTGCGACCCCATGGACTGTAGCCCGCCAAGCTCCTCTGTCCATAGGATTCTCCAGGCAAGAATACTGGAGTGGGGTGCCGTTTCCTTCTCCAGGGGATCTTCCTGACCCAGGAATCAAACGTAGGTCTCCCACACTGCAGGCAGATTCTTTACTGTCTGAGCCACTAGGGATATTATAAGCATGCCATAAATGTTAATTATAATAAAAAGAAAACTCAAAATTAATATTTGAATTTAAGTTTAGAGTCAGGAAGTGAGCACTATAATGCTCTTGAATTCTTTCCTACAGGGTCTCACTGTGTGTCTTAAGGTAAATCACTTAACTTCTCAGCAACTTAATTTCACTGCAACCATCTACAAGCTATATTATGCTTATCAAAAAGGGTTTTTAGGTGGAAAACATGAGATTAACTTGCAGTAAGCACATATTCATGAATCACTTGAATAATTAAAATAAATAATTTTTCAAAGTAAATACAAACATTTATAAGACTAGAGGGGAATAAAACTACATACATAAGGACAGCACTGAAAAAAGGAAGCTGGTTGCTCTTTTGATGAGCTTAAAAGTCTTAAAAATATGACTTCGTACTTGGCCCAGCCTCTCTTCCATCTTTTACCCAAATGTCTATCGCCCTCTGCTGCTCAGGTTGTCTCATTTCAATGCAGTTCAACTCCGCAAATAAGATTAAGGGAAAAGTGTTACATGTTTGGGCTTCCCTGGTGGCTCAGACATTAAAGAATCCACCTGCAATGTGGGAGACCTGGGTTCAATCCTTGGGTTGGGAAGCTCTTCTGGAGGAGGACATGGCAAACCACTCTAGTATTCTTGCCTGGAGAATCCCATGGACAGACGAGCCTGGAGTGCTACGGTCACTGGGTCGCAAAGAGGCGGACATGACTGAGCGACTAAGCACAGCACAGCACATTACATACTTGTGACCCAATCCCTGACTTTGGTTATCTACATCACCCTCACCAAGCTCTGCTCTATTTTTGGTCCTGTGACCAGCCCAAGGGACACAGAGCTCACATCACGTGGGGGGACACAGACTTTCATGTCTTTTTGGACTTAACAAACATTTCTACAATAGGAAAGATTCTGAGGTAAGCACTGTGCTAAGCATACTGCATACATGAAATTTTAGTCCTACTGACAGCCATACAGGGGATCTGCATTTAGAGAGGAGGAATCAGGCTCACAAATATAACCAGCTCAAGGACACAATTTTGTATACATAGGACATAGATTCTGACTGAGATCTGTCTGGCCCTCAATACCAGTCATCTCCTATTACATTATATCAGAATAAACCAAGTAGGATGGAAAACTGAAGTGGGAGCATCTAAATCTACTTTGGGAATGTATGGTTGTTGCATCAGAGACTTTACAAAGGAGAAGATCTCTGATTTGAGAAGGGTAGTCAAAGCATCAGGAGCAACAGTAAACAAGGACACAAACCTGGGATGGATTCAAAGAACAGAAAGCTGGGTGTGGTATAGGGGAAGGCAGGCAGGAAGTGAGGCTGTAGTCAGATTATGCAGGACCTTGGAGGACAGGTGAAGGAAGGTGAACTCATAGTCAAAGGTCAGTACATGTCTATACTGAGAGATCTTTGAAGGTAATCAGGGGTTTGAGAGATTCATTTTGATATATGGCAAAACCAATACAATATTGTAAAGTTAAATAAAATAAAATTAAATTAAAAAAAAAAGAAACCACTAGTAAATGTGGCACAGCAACTGGAATATGCTATGCTATGAATGATGTATTATGGAATTGAATGTAAAATCATATTGGGACGTCCTTGGTAGTCCAACTTGTTTGTGCATGCGGTACAAGTTCGATCTCTGGTTGGGGAACTAAGAGTCCACACTCTGCCTGCTGCTGCTAAGTCGCTTCAGTCGTGTCTGACTCTGTGCGACCCCATAGACGGCAACCCACCAGGCTCCCCCATCCCTGGGATTCTCCAGGCAAGAACACTGGAGTGGGTTGCCATTTCCTTCTCCAATGCATGAAAGTGAAAAGTGAAAGTGAAGTCGCTCAGTCGTGTCCGACTCTTAGCGACCTCATGGACTGCAGCCTACTAGGCTCCTCCGTCCATAGGATTTTCCAGGCAAGAGTACTGGAGTGGGTTGCCATTGCCTTCTCCAACACTCTGCATGGTGTCGCCAAATTTAAAAAAAAATCTCCTATGAATTTTTAAAACAAAATTGGGATTTCAAAGACATTTCCTATGTGCAGTAATCTGCTCTTCAATAAGGAAGCAGTCGGAAGTAGTCCACTCTCTGATGACTTTAGGGATAGATTAATAGCTATAGGTGATGGGAAACCTCAGATCGAGCTCCACTGAAGGCTCTAGACTGGGACTGGCTGGGACTCAAAGATGAATAGGAACTATGTTTGGACAGCTTTCAGTCTAGGCTTTATGAAACCAATGATTCTGAGCAGGAGAAAAATAAAAAACCAGCTGAAGTTCCTCTCCTCTTTCCCATATCTTTGACATGTTCCTCTTGTATCTCATTCTTTCATTTAAAAAAAAATTTATGGCACAGCAACACTCACTTCCTGTGTGACCTTGGACAAGTTGCTTAACCTGTCTATGCCTCTTCTTAATTGGCGAAATGAGGATAATAATGCGACCACAAGGTCACAGTGAGTGCCATGAGAATTAAAGGAGAATTATTTATCAAGCTCTTAGAATAGAATCTGGAACAAAGTTCAGCACTGTTTAAGCATTAACAGTCTTATTATAACTACTACAACAGCCTTATTATAACAGTCTTATTACTACAACCAGTACAGCTACAGTGTTCTAGTTATCACCTTCCATAGCCATCCATCCCTTAGGTCATTCGGTCATTCATGTTGGAGGCAGTGGGTAGGTCTGGGAGAAAAATAGAGATGTATCAGTCCTTTCATTGTGCTTGTATTGACTTATGAATACTAGTTTGTCCAGCTACACCTGGAACATAGTAGGTGCTCAAAATACAAAGGTCTTCCTGCTAACCCGCAAGTTCTTTAAAGGCAGTAACCATACTCCCTCAGCTGTTGTAATTCTAAAACCAAGCACTCGGTGACGCACGCTTAGGGAATACCGAATTAACGAATGTGATAAATGACCGCAGGCAGAGAAACATTACCACCACAGGGCTGGCACAAATATAAAGTGCTGCAGAAAGACGCGGGGAAAGCGATGGCAGCCCACTCCAGTACTCTTGCCTGGAAAATCCTATGGACGGAGGAGCCTGGTAGGCTGCAGTCCATGGGGTCGCGAAGAGTCGGACACGACTGAGCGACTTCACTTTCACTTTTCACTTTCATGCATTGGAGAAGGAAATGGCAACCCACTCCAGTGTTCTTGCCTGGAGAATCCCAGGGACGGAGGAGCCTGGTGGGCTGCCGTCTATGGGGTCGCACAGAGTCGGACACGACTGAAGCGACTTAGCAGCAGCAGCAGCAGAAAGACTGCTACCGGCTTTACGTGTGGGCTGACCAGAGGAAAACTTGGGACCGCCAAAGCCCAACACCTTGAGGACAAATGACTGCCCAAAGCTCAGGACGCTCCTCCTCCCCAGCGCAGGGCTGAACGCGGACCTTGGCGGCACGCCCCTCCAAGGCTCCGCCCCTTCGCCGGCTCACGTGACCGTGGGGGCGGGAGGACGTGCGGCGCGGGCAGGGTCGGAGCGGCGGGGTGGTTTTAACTGGGCTAGCGAGAGCCATGGCGGGATTGGTGGACTTTCAGGACGAGGAACAGGTGAAGTCCTTTCTGGAGAACATGGAAGTGGAGTGCAACTACCAGTGCTACCGCGAGAAGGACCCGGACGGTGAGCGCCGCCTGCAGGGCCTTAAGGACACGTGGAGGCTCCGGCCTCGGGGACGGGGACTGATGGGTCACGCGAGCGACCTCTGAGGGGATCTGGAAGGGGACGCGGGTGTCTGTGGGTCGCTGACTGCTGTGTGTGTGTGGGGGGGTCGCTGACTGCTGTGTGTGTGTGTAAGTAAGTAAGTAAGGGGCGGGTTGGATTCCACAGAGCTTCGGGGCACGCAGCGGGAGCATGCTCTGGCTGCCCCGAGCCCGGAGGCCTGGCGAGAAGGAAGAGAAGCGCTAGGGCATTTGGAGCAGAGAGACTACGGCTACATCAGGGAACTGATAAAATGCTCTGTCCTCGTGGAGCTTACATTCTCGTGGGGGTTATTGGAAAATAAACCTAATAAATGTTTAGAAGGTAGTAAGTGCAGTGGGAAAAAGAACTGACTGAGAGGTCTCAGCCGTTCAGGAGGGCAACTTTAAATTGAGTGGTCAGGGTGAATCTTTGAGAAGGTAGTATTTGAACAAAGTGTTGAAAAAAGTAAGGGAGGTGCATGCCAGGCAGAGGTGCATGCCAGGCAGAGGTAAGGGCTTGTGAAAAGCCCCTGAGGTATGAATGTGCCCCGTGTGTTCTGGGAACATTGAGTTGACTTCAGTTGTGGGTGGATGGTGATGTCCAGAAGGAGCCATCCAGAGCAGCCAGTACCTTTGGGTGGTTTTCTTAGTGCTTTTTTTCCCCTTTTATTTATTTATATGGCTGCACCTGGTCTTAGTTGTGGCATGCAAACTCTTAGTTGTCACATCCGGAATCTAGTTCCCTGACCAAGGATCCAGCCTGGGCCCCCCTATATTGGGAGTCTTAGCCACTGGACCACCAGGGAAGTACCCATACTTTTAAAGAAAAAAAAAAAAAGATATTGGCCCTGCCTTCTAATAGCTTGCAGCCTTGCTCCAAGCTGACCAACTACACAGAGTTGCTCTGAAGTAGGATGGCTTAACAGAATCCATGAGGTGCAGAATGGTTGGGGAAGACTCCTGGAAGAGGTCAGGAAGAATAGGCTAGTAATGCTGATTAAATGGAGGGAGTGAAGAAAATGCTCTTTCAGAAAATTGAAGTCAGAATGTAGTTAGAAATAAGATTGAGGAGGGATGGACCTTGGGCCACAGTGTGTCAGATCTTGAAGGCTGGGGTAAGGCATTTGAAAGCCGTTATTGTGTAGGCAGTGGAGAGCCATGCATGTGTTTTTGTACTCTGGAGATACACTAAGCAGTGAAGGAAGGGTGGGTGGGCATATAAGAAGTGCAGGATCCTGCTCTTGAGAGAGTCTGAGAGGAGGCAGTTTCTATAGCTAGTTCTGTAGTACTCTTCAGAATCATCATTTCTCAGCCAGATTACTGAAGTGAGTTTCTAACTTGATTCTCCATTTGCACCCTAACTCCCTTAAATCTATTCTCTACTCATAAACTGATACTTAAATTTTAATTTCATTATGTTATTTACTAGATTTTCAGATGACAGAAGAAACACATTTTTGTCCTTATTGGTGTTGGAGTGGGTCCCCTCACACATGACTTCCTCCATATTCATCCAGATACATACAGACATATTTATTAGAGTGACGTTTTAAAAATGCAAGTTGAATTATATCACTTCCCTTCATAAATCCTTCCAGTGGTTTGCCATTGACTTGGAATAAAATCCGTTTCTTCCTATCTAATGTAAGGCCCTCTGATTGGTCCCTGCCTTTTTCTCTTTTCCTGCCCCTCCTGGATCCAGCTACATTATACCTTATTTGTGTCAAGCTTATTCTCTTTTTTAAGTCTTTTTATGTACTGTTCCTTGTGCCTGAGTCTTTCTGTCTCCTTCCCATTTCATTGTCTTTAAATAGCTAGTTCATTCTTGTTATTCACATCTCAGCTCATACATTGAAATCCTCAGTGAGGCCCTACCTGATTACCCGGTCTGTGTTAACCATTTCCCCCCAAATGCCCAGCAAACTGTCATATCATCCTGTTTTATTTCACTGATGGTGTTTCTTAAGGTTTGAATGCAGCTTGTTAAGCTATTTATTTATTGTGTTTCCTCCTCTAGACTGTAACTTTTAGGAGGACAGGTGACTATATTCCCAGCAACTAAAGCAGTGTCTACTATGTTGTTGCAGGTAGATGCTCAAATATTCATTGAATGAAAGTTAACAAGAGGTGGGTGTTATTGTGGATGAAGAAAAGGTACAGAGGGGAGAGTTGTTAAGGAGAGGCTTGCTGGAAATAAGAGACTACCAAGGAGAGGGAGTCTTATTTCTAACTCCTTTGGTAGCTGCAATTTCAACTCTTTCTTCATGTACCCAGCCTGGCCAAGGATTAAGATGTAGTCATCAAAGAACTGCTTCTTGCTGCCATGAAGACTGACCTATTGGCCCTTTTGGTTCTCACTGTTTAAATGCTGAACTTCTGAGAAGTTCCAAAGCTAGCAAAGTTTCATCATTGAAGCCAGTGGATCTCTGGGCCTTGTTGACAGAGAATAGAAGGGCTGGTGAGTAGTAGAGCCATTGTAGGGGCCAAGGTCTTCCTGCTTTATACATTGCTCAGTCCCAGGCTGAGGGCAGACAGTGCCATTTGTAAGAGTGGCTGAACATGCATTTTTTGTGGTGAAGTCACCTTGCCACAACTCAGGAGGACAGAGGCTTGTCCTAATAAAAGGCACATCCGGCCTGCCACACCTGGACCCTCCCCACTCCCCCAGACTTGAACGACAATTTTTGCCCTTTCCTCACAGGTTGCTATCGGCTGGTGGACTATTTGGAAGGGATCCAGAAGAATTTTGATGAGGCTGCCAAGGTGTTGAAGTTCAACTGTGAAGAGAACAAACACAGTGATAGCTGCTACAAACTGGGGGCCTATTATGTGACTGGGAAAGGTAAGGAGGGGCCTGCTTTCTTTGGTCCTTATCATCGATGGTAGTGGTGAGGCCACATGTGAGGCTCATACTGAGTTCTCTTTACAGATGGGTCTTCACAGGCATTGGGGAAGCATGTTGTAGGAAAATTTGGAGTCAAGAGTTCAGCAAAGTGCTGGAGGGAAGAGCATAGCCTTTCAAGTTAGGCAGACCTTGTGTGTGCTCAGTCATGTCCAACTTTGTGACCCCATGGACTGTAGCCCGCCAGGCTCCTCTGCCCATGGGATTTCCCAGGCAAGAATTTTGGAGCAGGTTGCCATATCCTTCTCCAGGGGATCTTCCTGACCCAGGGATCAAACTGACATCTCCTGCATTGGCAGGCAGATTATTTTATCACTGAACCACCTGCGGAATCCCTTAGGCAGACCTTCAGTTAAGTTCAGTCGCTCAGTCCTGTCCGACTGTTTGCAACACCATGAATTGCAACACACCAGGCCTCCCTGTCCATCACCAACTCCCGGAGTTCACCCAAGCTCATGTCCATCGAGTCGATGATGCCATCCAGCCATTTCATCCTCTGTCATCCCCATCAGGGTCTTTTCCAATGAATCAACTCTTCGCATGAGGTGGCCAAATTATTGGAGTTTCAGCTTTACCATCAGTCCTTCCAATGAACACCCAGGACTGATCTCCTTTAGTATGGACTGGTTGGATCTCCTTGCAGTCCAAGGGACTCTCAAGAGTCTTCTCCAACACCGCAGTTCAAAAGCATCAATTCTGCAGCCCTCAGCTTTCTTCACAGTGCAACTCTCACATCCATACATGACCACTGGAAAAACCATAGCCTTGACTAGACGGACCTTTGTTGGCAAACTAATGTCTCTGCTTTTGAATATGCTATGTAGGTTGGTCATAACTTTCCTTCCAAGGAGTAAGTGTCTTTTAATTTCATGGCTGCAATCACCATCTGCAGTGATTTTGGAGCCCAAAAAAATAAAGTTTGACACTGCTTCCACTGTTTCCCCATCTACTTCCCATGAAGTAATGGGACCAGATGCCATGATCTTCGTTTTCTGAATGTTGAGCTTTAAGCCAACCTTTTCACTCTCTTCTTTCACTTTCATCAAGAGACTCTTTAGCGCCTCTTCACTTTCTGCCATAAGGGTGGTGTCATCTGCATATCTGAGGTGATTGATATTTCTCCCAGCAATCTTGATTCCAGCTTGTGCTTCTTCCAGCCCAGCGTTTCTCATGATGTACTCTGCATATGAGTTAAATAGGCAGGGTGACAATATACAGCCTTGATGTACTCCTTTTCCTATTTGGAACCAGTCTGTTGTTCCATGTCCAGTTCTAACTGTTGCTTCCTGACCTGCATATAGGTTTCTCAAGAGGCAGGTCAGGTGGTCTGGTATTCCCATCTCTTTCAGAATTTTCCACAGTTTATTGTGATCCACACAGTCAAAAGCTTTGGCATAGTCAATAAAGCAGAAATAGATGTTTTTCTGGAACTCTCTTCTTTTTTCCATGATCCAGCAGATGTTGGTAATTTGATCTCTGGTTCCTCTGCCATTTCTAAAACCAGCTTGAACATCTGAAAGTTCACGGTTCACATATTGCTGAAGCCTGGCTTGGAGAATTTTGAGCATTACTTTACTAGCGTGTGAGATGAGTGCAATTGTGCGGTAGTTTGAGCATTCTTTGGCATTGCCTTTCTTTGGGATTGGAATGAAAACTGACCTTTTCCAGTCCTGTGGCCACTGCTGAGTTTTCCAAATGTGCTGACATATTGAGTGCAGCATTTTCACAGCATCATCTTTCAGGATTTGAATAGCTCAACTGGAATTCCATTACCTCCACTAGCTTTGTTCGTAGTGATGCTTTCTAAGGCCCACTTGACTTCACATTCCAGGATGTCTGGCTCTAGATGAGTGATCACACCATCGTGATTATCTGGGTCGTGAAGATCATTTTTTGTACAGTTTTGTGTATTCTTGCCACCTCTTCTTAATATCTTCTGCTTCTATTAGGTCCATACCATTTCTGTCCTTTATTGAGCCCATCTTTGCATGAAATGTCCCCTTGGTAGCTCTAATTTTCTTGAAGAAATCTCTAGTCTTTCCCATTCTATTGTTTTCCTCTATTTCTTTGCATTGATCGCTGAGGAAGGCTTTCTTATCTCTCCTTGCTATTTGGAACTCTGCATTCAGATGCTTGTATCTTTCCTTTTCTCCTTTGCTTTTGGCTTCTCTTCTTTTCAGAGCTATTTGTAAGGCCTCCTCAGACAGCCATTTTGCTTTTTTGCATTTCTTTTCTATAGGGATGGTCTTGATCCCTGTGTCCTGTACATGTCATGAACCTCTGTCCATAGTTCATCAGGCACTCTATCCATCAGATCTAGTCCCTTAAATCTATTTCTCACTTCCACTGTATAATCATAAGAGATTTGATTTAGGTCACACCTGAATGGTCTAGTGGTTTTCCCTACTTTCTTCAATTTAAGTCTGAATTTGGCAATAAGGAGTTCATGATCTGAGCCACAGTCAGCTCCCAGTCTTGTTTTTGATGAAGTATAGAGCTTCTCCGTCTTTGGCTGCAAAGAATATAATCAATCTGATTTTGGTGTTGACCATCTGGTGATGTCCATGTGTAGAGTCTTCTCTTGTGTTGTTGGAAGAGGGTGTTTGTTATGACCATTGCGTTCTCTTGACAAAACTCTATTAACCTTTCCCCTGCTTCATTCCATATTCCAAGGCCAAATTTGCCTGTTACTCCAGGTGTTTCTTGACTTCCTACTTTTGCATTCCAATCCCCTATAATGAAAAGGACATCTTTTTAGGGTGTTCTAAAAGGTCTTGTAGGTCTTCATAGAACTGTTCAACTTCAGCTTCTTCAGTGTTACTGGTTGGGGCATAGACTTGGATTACTGTGATATTGAATGGTTTGCCTTGGAAATGAACAGAGATCATTCTATCGTTTTTGAGATTGCATCCAAGTACTGCATTTTGGACTCTCTTGTTGACCATGATGGCTACTCCATTTATTCTAAGGGATTCCTGCCCGCAGTAGTAGATATAATGGTCATTTGAGTTAAATTCACCATTCCAGTCCATTTTAGTTCACTGATTCCTAGAATGTCGACGTTCACTCTTGCCATCTCCTGTTTTACCACTTCCAGTTTGCCTTGATTCATGGACCTGACATTCCAGGTTCCTGTGCAATATTGCTGTTTACAGCATCGGACCTTGCTCCTATCACCAGTCACATCCACAACTGGGTATTGCTTTTGCTTTGGCTCCATCCCTTCATTCTTTCTGGAGTTGTTTCTCCACTGATCTTCTGTAGCAAATTGGGCACCTACTGACCTGGGGAGTTCCTCTTTCAGTATCCTATCATTTTGCCTTTTCATACTGTTCATGGGGTTCTCAAGGCAAGAACACTGAAGTGGTTTGCCATTCCCTTCTCCAGTGGACCACATTCTGTCAGACCTCTCCACCGTGACCCGCCTGTCTTGGGTGGCCCCACACGGCATGGCTTAGTTTCATTGAGTTAGACAAGGCTGTGGTCCGTGTGTTTAGATTGGCTAGTTTTCTGTGATTATGGTTTGTGTGTCTGCCCTCTGATGCCTCTCGCAACACCTACCGTCTTACTTGGGTTTCTCTTACCTTGGACGTGGGGTATCTCTTCAGGGCTGCTCCAGCAAAGTGCAGCCGCTGCTCCTTACCTTGGACGAGGGGTATCTCCTCACCGCCGCCCCTCCTGACCTTGAACATGGAGTAGCTCCTCTCGGCCTTCCTGCACCAGCGCAGCCACTGCTCCTTGGATGTGGGGTTGCAGACCTTAGGGAATGTTAACTCTGTGTATCAGTTATATCACCTGTAAAATGGAGAAAAAACAATACTTTCTTCATAGGTCTTTGTGAAGATTAAATAGGGTAATGTAGGTAAAGGTATCAGCATGTGCCTGGCACAGAAGAAGGGACTAGTAATCAGTTCCTTTCCATCTGTCTTTTCTCCTCATGCCTTAATTGCAGTTGATATTGAGTAGTGTTTAAGTTGCCTTGTGTTGCGTGCTGCTCATCATGTCCGACTCTTTATAGCCCCATGGACTATAGTCTACCAGGCTCCCCTGTCCATGCGATTTTTCGAGACAAGAATATTGGAGTGGGTTGCTGTTTCCTAATCTAAGGGATCTTCCTGACCCAGGGATTGAACTCACATCTCTGGTGTCTCCTGTATTGGCAGGCAGATTCTTTATTCTGTGCCTCCTAGGAATTACCTATTGCTAAATAATAAATTATCCCAACAAACCTATCATTTCACATAGTTTCTTTGGATCAGGAATTTGGGAGTGGTGAGCTGTGTGCCTCAGGGTCTCTCAATTAGGCTGCAGTCAAGACACTAGCCAGGGAGCCAGGCTGTATGTAGTCTTTTGAAGGCTTGACTGGAACTAGATTCTTCAATCCTAAGCAGGCTCACTCACTTGGCTGTGAAGGCTTCCATTCTTTGCCAGATGTTGTCAAGAGACCTTGGTTCCTTGTGACATGGATCTCTTCATGGGCTACTTGTATGTCCTTGTGACATGGCATTTGGCTTCCTCCAGAGTGAGTGATCCAAAAGAAGGATCAAGATGGAATCCACAGGGTCTTTTATAACCTACTCTTGGAAGTCACATGCTTTTCATTACTATCCCATTCTGCTTATTTGAAGTGAGTCAGTAAGTTTAGCCTGCACTAATTAGAGAGAACTAAAATTCTACCTCTTGAAAGAAGGACTATCAAGAATTTATGGGCTTGTTTGAAAACCACCACAAGTTGGGAATATAACCTAAGACAGGCAGCTCTTTTTTTTGCTGACTAGTTCATAAGCTTTTTGAGGATGATATAATTCATTCATCGCTTGTTCCTAGTGCCCAGTGAAGCCTGGTTAGAAGGACGATCAGTAAAAGTTTGCTGAAGAGGATGCCTTTTTTAAATCTCTGGAACTCTGTGGACTATTTCTGCCTTCACATGGAACATACGGTCTGTGGTAGTCTCAAATTTGAAGAAAGTTTAGCATTAACAGGAATATAAAGTTCCCTTGCTTAAGCAGAGGGGCATTTCTTTAGCCCATTTTCATTAATTTATGGTTTGTAAGTAATATATAGCTGCATTATTATTTTTTAAAAATCTGTGTGCCAATAGTAGCAGTTTAGTTAAATAATGTTACTTCCATCAACTAGAATGTTATTTAACCCATTAAAAAATAATGTTTCTAAATAGTTTTTGTTGATGTCAGGAAGAGTTTATAATATAATATTCAATGAAGAAAGCTGAACAGAAAATTATGTGTGAACTCAGCTGTACAATATAGCATGGAAAAATAAAAATGTTCCTAGATGTTAGTTTCTGAATATATGTCTTATCTTTATATCATATTTTATTATATTTTTCATAAGGACTTTTGTTGTTGTTCAGTCACTCAGTCATCTCTGACTCTTTGTGACCCCATGGACTGCAGTATGCCAGGCTTCCCTGTCTTTCACTATCTCCCAGAGCTTGCTCGAACTCATGTCCATTGAGTCGGTGATGCCATCCAACCATCTTGTCCTCTTTTCTCCTCCTGCCTTCAACCTTTCCCAGCATCAGGGTCTTTTCCAGTGAGTCAGCTTTTCGCAAAAAGTGGCCAAAGTGTTGGAGCTTCAGCATCAGCATCAGTCAGCCTCCAATGAATATTCAGAATTGATATCCTTTAGGATTGACAGGTTTGATCTCCTTGCAGTCCGAAGGACTCTCAAGAGTCTTCTCCAACACCACAGTCAAAAACTTCAGTTCTTCAGCGTTCAGCCTTCTTTATGGTCCAACTCCCACTTCCAGACATGACTGCTGGAAAAACCATAGCTTTGACTAGATGGACCTTTGTTGGCAAAGTAATATCTCTGCTTTTTAATATGTTGTCTAGGTTGGTCATAGCTTCTCTTCTAAGGAGCAAGCATCTTTTAATTTCATGGCTGAAGTCACCATATGCAGTGATTTTGGAGCCCAAGAAGATAAAGTCTGTCACTGTTTCCATTGCTTCCCCATCTGTTTGCTGTGAAGTGATGGGACTGGATGCCATGATCTTCGTTTTTTGTATGTTGAGTTTTAAGCCAGCTTTTTCACACTCCTCTTTTACCTTCGTAAAGAGGCTCTTTAGTTCCTCTTTGCTTTCTGTCATAGGGTTGTGTCATCTGCATATCTGAGGTTATTGATATTTCTAGCAGTCTTGATTTCAGCTTGTGCTTCATCCAGTTTGGCATTTCACATGATGTACTCTGCACATGATTGTACTTCGTCTACATATGATTCATCTGCCTGCCTGCATATGCTTCATCTTCATATGCTTGTGCTTCACCCATGCATTTTGCATGATGTACTCTGCATAAAGCAAAATGATTGTCTAAGGAGGCCTTACAAATAGCTGAGCAGAGAAGCCAAAGGCAAAGGAGAAAAGGAAAGAGATACCCATTTAAATGCAGAGTTCCAAAGAAGAGCAAGGAGAGATAACAAAGCCGTCCTCAGAATATATTTTTCCATCCTCTCACTTTCAGTCTGTATGTGTCTTTAGGTCTGAAGTGGGTTTCTTGCAGACAGTGTATATATGGGTCTTGTTTTTGTATCCATTCAGCCAGTCTGTGTCTTTTGGTTGGAGCATTTAATCCATTTACATTTAAAGTAATTATTGATATATATGTTCCTATTGCCATTTTCTTAATTGTTTGGGGTTGAGTTTGTAGATCTTTTTCTTCTCTTGTATTTCTTGACTATATAAGTTCCTTTAACATTTGTTGTAAAGCTGGTTTGGTGGTACTGAATTCTCTTAACTTTTGCTTGTCTGAAAAGCTTTTTATTTCTCCATCAATTTTGAATGAGATCCTTGCTGGGTACAGTAATCTTGGTTGTAGATTTTTCCCTTTCAGTACTTTAAATATATCCTGCCATTGCCTTCTGGCCTGCAGAGTTTCTATTGAAAGATCAGCTGTTAAACATATGGGGTTTCCCTTGAATGTTACTTGTTGCTTTTCCCTTGCTGCTTTTAATATTCTTTCTTTGTGTTTAGTCTTTGTTATTTTGATTAGTATGTGTCTTGGAGCGTTTCTCCTTGGGTTTATCCTGTATGGGACTCTTTGCACCTGTTGGACTTGATTGACTATTTCCTTTTCCATGTTGGGGAAATTTTCAACTATAATCTATTCAAAACTTTTCTCATACCCTTTCTTTTTCTCTTCTTCTTCTGGGACCTCTATAATTCAATTATTGGTGCATTTGATATTGTCCCAGAGGTCTCTGAGACTATCCTCAGTTCTTTTCATTCCTTTACTTTTTTTCATTCTGATCTTCAGAAGTTATTTCCACCATTTTATCTTCCAGCTCACTGATTTGTTCTTCTGCTTCAGATATTCTGCTATTGATTCCTTCTAGAGTATTTTTAATTTCAGTAATTGTGTTGTTTGTCTCTGTATGTTTATTCTTTAATTCTTCTAGATCTTTGTTAATTGATTCTTGCATTTTCTCCATTTTGTTTTCAAGGTTTTTGATCATCTTGACTGTCATTATTCTGAATTCTTTTTCAGATAGTTTGCCTGTTTCCTTTCATTTATTTGGACTTCTGTGTTTCTAGTTTGTTCCTTCATCTATGTAGTATTTCTCTGCCTTTTCCTTTTTTTTTTTAAACTTACTGTTTGAGGTCTCCTTTTCCCAGGCTTCAGGGTTGAATTCTTTCTTCTTTTTGGTTTCTTCCCTCCTCAGGTTGGTCCAGAGATTTGCGTAAGCTTCGTATAGGGTGAGATTTGTGCTGAGTTTTTTTTTTCCTCTCTGATAGGCAAGGCTGTGTGAGGTGGTAGTCCTGTCTGCTGATGATTAGGTTTGTATTTTTCTTTTGTTGTTTAGATGAAGCGTCCTGCACAGGGTGCTACTGGTGGTTGGGTGATGCCGGGTCTTGTATTCAAGTGGTTTCCTTTGTGTGAGTTCTCACCGTTTGATGCCTCCTAGGGAGAAGGCGATGGCACCCCACTCCAGTACTCTTGCCTGGAAAATCCCATGGATGGAGGAGCCTGGTAGGCTGCAGTCCATGGGGTCGCTAGGAGTCGGACATGACTGAGCGACTTCACTTTTACTTTTCAGTTTCGTGCATTGGAGAAGGAAATGGCAACCCACTCCAGTGTTCTTGCCTGGAGAATCCCAGGGACGGGGGAGCCTGGTGGGCTGCCATCTATGGGGTCACACAGAGTTGGACACGACTGAAGTGACTTAGCAGCAGTAGCAGCAGGGTTAGTTCTCTGGTAGTCTAGGGTCTTGGAATCAGTGCTCCCGCTCCAAAGGCTCAGAGCTTGATCTCCGGTGAGGAACGAAGATTCTACAAATGGTTATGGCATTAAGTGAGATTAAAACAGATATCCAGTAATCAGAAACCAAACAAATGGCAATTACAAAATCAGGCAAATAATAATTAAAATAATGGAATATACACGTACACATATATACCGCTGAGCAAAGTCAAAACAGTCCAACAGAAATAAAGTACAGTTGATTGACTTGGCGAACAAAGGAAGTAATAAATTATATTTACCAGTTAAGAACAAATTTAACTAAAGCACAAACTGGAAAACAAAACTAAAGCAAGGTGCCAAGTGGGGAATAAAGCAGTGAAAACAAAACTAACAAATATGTTGAGAGGAAAGAAAGAATACATATGCGAAGTCAAAAAGAGGTAGATAAAGAAGATTTATATACATTAAAGATTAACTGCAAGAGGAAAAGAACAGTAGGAAAAGCAAACAAAGGGATAAACTTAGAAAAAATAATAATAGGTTTAAAAAATTAAAATTAAAAAAAGAAAAGAAAAAAAGGAAGACACAGAACTGACTTCCCTGGTGGTTCAGACGGTAAACTGTCTGTCTACAATGCGGGAGACGTGGGTTCGATCCCTGGGTCGGGAAGTTCCCTGGAGAAGGAAAAGGCAACTCACTCCAGTACTCTTGCCTAGAAAATCCCACGGACAGAGAAGCCTGGTGTCCATGGGTAGCAAAGAGTCGGACATGACTGAGCAACTTCACTTTCACTTTCAATGTAGAGGCAGAGGTTTATAACAACAATAAAAAATGTGACAGAGAAAAATCTCAAAAACTTAATTAGATTTCATAGTGCCAAAGGAGAAAAGGAAAGATATAAGCATCTAAATGCAGAGTTCCAAAAGCAAGGAGAGATAAGAAAGCCTTCCTCAGCGATCAATGCAAAGAAATAGAGGAAAACAATAGAATGGGAAAGACTAGAGATCTCTTCAAGAGAATTAGAGATACCAAGGGAACATTTCATGCAAAGATGGGCTCAATAAAGGACAGAAATGGTATGGACCTAACAGAAGCAGAAGATATTAAGAAGAGCTGGCAAGAACACACAAAACTGTACAAAAGTGATCTTCACGACCCAGATAATCACGATGGTGTGATCACTCATCTAGAGCCAGACATCCTGGAATGTGAAGTCAGGTGGGCCTTAGAAAGCATCACTATGAACAAAGCTGGTGGAGGTGATGGAATTCCAGTTGAGCTATTTCAAATCCTGAAAGATGATGCTGTGAAAGTGCTGCACTCAATATGCCAGCAAATTTGGAAAACTCAGCAGTGGCCACAGGACTGGAAAAGGTCAGTTTTCATTCCAATCCCAAAGGCAATGCCAAAGAATGCTCAACTGCTAAGTTACTTCAGTCGTGTCCAACTCTGTGCGACCCCATAGATGGCAGCCCACCAGGCTCCCCCGTCCCTGGGATTCTCCATGAAAGTGAAAAGTGAAAGTGAAGTCACACAGTCGTGTCCGACTCTTAGCGACCCCATGGACTGCAGCCTACCAGGCTCCTCCATCCATGGGATTTTTCAGGCAAGGGTACTGGAGTGGGGTGCCATTGCCTTCTCCGAAGAATGCTCAAACTACCACACAATTGCACTCATCTCACATGCTAGTAAAGTAATGCTCAAAATTCTCCAAGCCAGGCTTCAGCAATACATGAACCGTGAACTCCGTGATGCTCAAGCTGGTTTTAGAAAAGGCAGAGGAACCAGAGATCAAATTACCAACATCTGCTGGATCATGGAAAAAGCAAGAGAGTTCCAGAAAAACATCTATTTCTGCTTTATTGACTATGCCAAAGCCTTTGACTGTGTAGATCACAATAAACTGTGGAAAATTCTGAAAGAGATGGGAATACCAGACCACCTGACCTGCCTCTTGAAACCTATATGCAGGTCAGGAAGCAACAGTTAGAACTGGACATGGAACAACAGACTGGTTCCATATAGGAAAAGGAGTACGTCAAGGCTGTATACTGTCACCCTGCTTATGTAACTTATATACAGAGTACATCATGAGAAACGCTGGGCTGGAAGAGGCACAAGCTGGAATCAAGACTGCCGGGAGAAATACCAATAACCTCAGAAATGCAGATGACACCACCCTTATGGCAGAAAGTGAGGAGGAGCTAAAGAGTCTCTTGATGAAAGTAAAAGAGGAGAGTGAAAAAGTTGGCTTAAAGCTCAACATTCAGAAAACGAAGATCATGGCATCTGGTCCCATCACTTCATGGGAAACAGATGGGGAAACAGTGGAAACAGTGTCAGACTTTATTTTTTTGGGCTCCAAAATGACTGCAGCTGGTGATTGCAGCCATGACATTAAGAGACGCTTACTCCTTGGAAGGAAAATTACGACCAGCCTAGATAGCATATTCAAAAGCAGAGACATTACTTTGCCAACAAAGTTCTGTCTAGTCAAGGGTGTGGTTTTTCCAGTGGTCATGTATGGATGTGAGAGTTGGACTGTGAAGAAAGCTGAGTGCCGAAGAATTGATGCTTTTGAACTGTGGTGTTGGAGAAGACTCTTGAGAGTCCCTTGGTCTGCAAGGAGATCCAACTAGTCTGTTCTAAAGAAGATCAGTCCTGAGTGTTCATTGGAAGGACTGATGGTAAAGCTGAAACTCCAATACTTTGGCCATCTCTTGCAGAGTTGACTCATTGGAAAAGACTCTGATGCTGGGAGGGATTGGGGGCAGGAGGAGAAGGGGACGACAGAGGATGAGATGGCTGGATGGCGTCACCGACTCGATGGATATGAGTTTGAGTAAACTCCAGGAGTTGGTGATGGATAGGGAGGCCTGACGTGCTGCAATTCATGGGGTCGCAAAGAGTCGAACACAACTGAGCGACTGAACTAACTGACTGAACTGACCACAGAGGGAGGAAAAAAGAAAAAAAAAAATTTTAAATCCAAAGAATCTACAGAACAAGTCAAAGCATAAGAATAATAGTTTTTCTTGAGTCACTATTGTCAGAGTCCTTTCCCTCGCTGGGAGTCACAGTCCACCTCACCTCGCTAGGATGCCCTCCAACACTGTGCTGATCTCTGGACGTGCTGTGGGGCAGCTCAGATTCTAATCTGGTCCTACTCCTGTGTGTTCTTGCCTCCAATGTCCACAGCTATCAAAACTATTACGTTTTCTTTTGTGGGAGCTCTCAGTGACCTTTTATATATTCCATAGACACAGAGTCTGCCTAGTTGATCGTGTGGATTTAATCTGCAGCTTGTACAGCTGATGGGAGGGTTTTGGGGGTTCTTCCTTATCCATACTGCTCCTGGGTTTCAACTGTGGTTTTATTTCCACCTCTGCATGTGGGTCGTCCACTGGGATTTGCTTCTGAGGCTGCCCTGGAGGATTTGGGTTTGTCCCTCTGAGGGCAAGGTGTGGAGGTTGGTGCAGCTTTTTGGGTCTCAGGGGTTCTGGCAGCACCAGGTACTCAGGGGAGTTGGCAGCTAGGGCAGCAGGAAATACAGTGCTTTAGAAGGATATGGCTACCAGTATTGGCCAATACGCTCCAGAATTCTTGCCTGGAGAACCCCCCTCCCTGACAGAGAAGCCTGGCAGGCCACAGTTTATAGGGTCTGAAAGAGTCAGACATAACTGAAGCAACTCTGCGTGCATAGATGCAAGACTTTTTTTGCCTGTAGCAGCTCTGCCCCAATGAGAGTTGAGCATGAAGGTGGTGCTTGGCTTGCGGGTACCCTGGTGGCGCCAAGTGTGCAGGGACATGGACTGCCTCAGCTGCAGGAGTTATCACCTTATCAGAATTTTTTTGTGAGCCTCTTGTAGCTGGCAATCAGAAGCCCTCTTTGGCCAGTCTTTCTCCGTAGCTCTGCCCATTCAGGTGCTTAGAGGGCTCCCTTGCCTGGGGTCCTTCTCTGTTATTCCATGCATCAGGCACTTAAAGGGGCATCCTCGATGGGGTCCTACTCTGTAGTTCAGGTGCATCAGTCACTTAAAGGGGCACCCTGGGTGGGGCCCTGCCCTGTAGTGATTCAGGCATTTGATGGGCCAGCCTCTGTATTGTTCAGCTGCCGATGCTGGCTTGTGGAGAGAAGCTATGGTGATGGCTCCACCCCGTAGGCACGACTCAGCAGTATTCCATGTATCCATGGCTGTCCAGCTTTCTTCTACAGGCATTTCCCACCACAGTCTCCTCCCTCACATCCTCTCAATCCATCTCTCCGCAGTCAACAGCAGCCCTTGCCCTCGGGTTGCTCCACAATCCCTAAACTCCAGCTCCCCGCCACTGCCCCTTCCAGGGCACCTGCATCCCTGTCTGGAGTATGTATGGCTGCAGCAGGACTATCTGATTCTCATTCCATTTAGGCTGCCACAGATCAGCTGTTTCACTTTCAGCCTTAAATGTTTCTCCTCTGGCTCAGACAAGTGACCCGACGTGGGGCTTGGACCCCTGCTTCAGTTTCCCCACCTGCCAAGGGCAGGTCCAGTCCTCCTGACACTCCTGTTCTTCCCCCTAGTTCCTTCTCCTACCAAGTTTTGCGTGGTTCTATATATTATTTTCCTCCGGTCAGGTACTCCGGTCCACTCTCAGCTGCTGTTCTGTATGCATTTCTGTGTCTGAAAGTGTATTCCTGATGTATCTGTGGAGAGAGATGTACTCCACGTCCACTACTCTTCCACCATCTTATTCTTCCATGAAATTCTTAATTGTTTTCTCTCAAATTATTATGCCCCTGTTGTCTTTCAGTTTAGCAAGTGGTGTCTCTCCCTACTGAGTAGCTCATGACCAGTTTGTCTTTAAAATATGTTTCAAATCTATCCTCTCTTCTTTTCCTGCTACTATAGTTATTCAAGCCACCTTTCTTTCCTGCATCATTAATTCGGGTCTCTAATCATCTTTCCATTAAGCAACTGAAATGAACTTTTAAGGATATAAACCATGGATTCCACAAAATATATGAAGCAACTGCTTTTAGACATTGGGAGATAACTCAGTGCGGTAGTGTGATCCCTGAGAAAAGGGGAACACACAGGATGAGCCCCACGCTTTGGCTTTCTGCCTGGAGGTACTTTTCAGACTAGGAAGAAAGGTAGAAGCCAAGTAGATTGTGATACTCTTGCTGAATGGATGAGGCATAGGTCAGAGTTTCTGGCCACTGAGGGAAGATCAGGCCTCAGAAGGTCAAGCCTCAGAAGGATCAGGCTGATTCACCAGTGAATGAATAGTTACCTGCCAGAACAAAACTCAGCAGTCTTTGGTAAAAGGTGAGAGATTTATGTGATATGAAGAGAAACCAGAGTATAGTAGTTTGTAAGGGAATACAACAAAACCCAGACTGAATAAAGTATCATCTACAATGTGCAGGAATAAGGAATTACTAAACATTAAAAAAAAAAAAAAATCAGTCAATAGAAACAGACCCAGATGTGACAGGAATGTTGGAATTAACTGTCAAAATACTTTTAAAACAGGGAAATAAGTATGTTAAAGAATTTAAACAAAAAATGGACACAATGAATGAACAGATGGGCAATCGCATCAGAGAAACTGAAACTATTAAGAATCAAATGAACTCCTGTGATTGAAAAATATAATATTTGAAATGAAAAATTCACTGGATAGGCTTAACAACAAATAGAACACTTCAAAAGCAAATAAACAGTGAATCTGAAAGATCAGTGAACTTAGAGGATTGTAGATTTTCTCTTAAACTGAAGCACTGAGACAAAAAAAGCAGAAAACTTTCCCAACCGTCAGAGTCTCAGCCCATAGGGTTCAGTGTCCCTTAATCTAACACAGCGTGTGTTGGAGCCCAGAAAGAAAATAGATTGGGACAGAAAAAAAATTTTTGAAGAAATGATAGTATAAATTTTCCAAATGATGGAGCCAGGACTGGAGCCTCAGTTTTCTGCCTGCAGAGCTCAGGCTTCATTAACCTTGTTTCCTGTATCTCTCTGAGTTGAAATAATGTATCTAACAAAAAGTAGAAGGCAGGAGAAGAGAGGTGGGGAGAAGTAGGAGAATTCCCCTTTTATAGTTGTGAGTCAATACTGTCTGAAATTTGGTTAAAACAAAATAAAAGTGGAATCCCCTGGCAGTCCAGTGGTTAGGACTCTGTGCTTCTGCTGCACCACCATGAAACACCCCCCGGCCCCAGCCCCTTGCCTCCGGCCAAAAACCCGGTAACTTTAACATTTAAATGTTTTTAATAATTTATAACTCCAGGGCCTCATTTAGGAAATATCTCTGTTGAAGAAATACTCATTTGAAGTTAGCAGTTTGTCTTAATAAATGCAAGTAAAATCAAAGTTAAATTTTTTATTTACAAGTAGCATGTGTAATCTGGTTTTCCAAAGTGCAGTTGACCTTCAAACAACACGGGTTTGAATGATGCAGGTTCACTTCCATGGGGATTTTTTCAACAATAAATACAATAGTAATGCTCCGTGATTTCCATCCCCTGTTGGTTCAGTCTGGGTGCACAGGAGCACATTTAGGGAAGGCTGACTCTTAAGCTAGTCTCGGATTTTCAGATTTTTGGCTGCATGGAGAGTGGGTGTCCCTCACAGCTTTCAAGAGTCAACTGTACTTCTATCTAGCTATCCATTCAGCCAGCCAACATTTAATTCAAACACATACTACAAAGATGACTGGAATGGTGTTCTCTTAATGATGTTTTTTTCCTAGGTGGTGTATTTGGGATGACTTCTTTAAAAACTAATGTTGAGATATGTTTCTCTTTTTTTTAGGAATGAGGGATTTTGAGAATAGGGGATTTGAAATGTTCTGTTAAAACAAACAAACAAACAAAAACTAAAGAAAAAAGCAGGCCCTGTCACCACCTCTGCTTAAAATGATCCATTAGCAGTTTTCCATTGCTCCGAGGTTAAAGTACAGGGTCCTTAAGAAGACCCATCAGACCCTGCGTGAGCTAGCCCCTGCCTGCCTCACCGCCCTTCCTTAGTGATTTCTGAGTTCTAGCACATGGGCTCCTTTTCTCTCTGTATTCTGTTCCTGCTGCTGGGAACAGTTTTCTTTGCCTTTTTTTTTTCCCCACTCCATATTTTTCTTTTCATTCTTTTTTCCATTATTTCACAGCTCAAATGTCACTTCTTTGGAGAAATTTTCCTTTACGTCACCTCTTAGTTCAGAGCCTTGATCATTCTCATAGCATCCTGTACTCTTTCTCCATATGCTTGTCACACTTAGAATCATACATTTACTTGTGTGGTGTTTAATGTCTGTTTTATTAGACCACAAAATCCACAAGGGCAGGGTCATTATCTTTTTATTCCTTAGAACCTAGCATAGTAATTGGCAATTAATATATATTCAGTATATATTTAAATTAACAAACATTTGGCGAAGTGCTTATAAGATGCCGTGATCTTGCTGTTATCCCAGAGGTAAATATCATTTACCAATAAGGACGAAGCTAAGGCTGAGAAGCTAGTCATTTCACCCTTTTTACCTGTTTGGGCTTCCTTATAAGATACCATTTGAGCAGAAGATTCCGTGGCTGAAAAAGCTGTAAGTTCTGTGTACTATGACAGGCCATCTTCTTTTCATGCTGCTTTAGCTCAAGGTTTATGAACTTTATTTGGGAATTGCTTCCTGACTTTGACCTGAGACATTCAGGTTCTGTCCTGGCTTGGATTGACTTTTTTTCTTTCTTCCCAGGTGGACTATCCCAGGATCTGAAAGCTGCTTCCAACTGCTTTCTGATGGCATGTGAGAAGCCGGGAAAGAAGTCCACCGAAGCATGCCACAATGTTGGTCTCCTGGCACATGATGGACAGGTCAATGAGGATGGCCAGCCCAATCTGGAGAGGGCCAGAGACTACTACACAAGGGCCTGTGATGGCAACTATGCTGCTAGCTGTTTCAACCTCAGTGCCATGTTCCTGCAGGGTGCCCCCAGCTTTCCCAAGGACATGGGCCTGGCATGCAAATACGCAATGAAAGCCTGTGACTTGGGCCATGTCTGGGCCTGTGCTAATGCCAGCCGCATGTACAAGCTTGGGGATGGTGTCGATAAGGACGAAGCGAAGGCTGAGGAACTAAAAAATCGGGCCCGGCAGCTGCACAAAGAACAGCAGAAAAGTGTCCAGCCTTTAACGTTTGGCTAGGGTGGCCCACCCTCCCATGCTACAGACAGCTTGATGCTGGCACCTCCTATTTCTGATGGAGCCCTTGAAGGTCGACTTGCTAGAGAAGAAAGACTTGGTGTTTAATATTAGTAACTCTGATTACATAGACCCATTGCTCCCCAGTGTCACCTGCTCAGATGTAGTCTAAAATGTTTATTTTGGTCAATATTTGTTTATCTGGTGTGATCCACATTTATAAGATCTTGGTTCTCAAACTCTTTTCCTTTTCCGTGAAAAACAGCAGACTAGTGAGCCATAAAGATTGTGGGGGTGGGAAAGAGAGAGCAGGAAACTGGAAAAATTAGTAGCCACAGGCCTGAAGGAATCACCATCATCATCATTATTTTTAGTTGGGAGAGCTTAAAAAAATCAAAGTATCTTGATTTACATAATAGCGGGTTTAAGGAGCTAAGAACAGTTAAATAGTCAGGACTGCCACCTGCTGACTTATGCAGTCATTGGTGTGGGCTGCTTTTTTGTTTTTAGAGTCAGATTTTTCAATAAATTCAGAGATTGGGAGTTATGTGTGATGTAAAGATAAAGGTCATTATGCTTCTGAGTTGCTCAAGAGGGTATAACAGAAAACTTCCGTTAGTGGAGACATTCACATGTTAAAAATAACATCCTCAGGCCACTCATTTGGTACTGTTAGTAAAGTAACTTACTTACCCCAGAAATCTGTAAGCAAGGGATTTATGATACGTTTTGTCTCTCAGAACTGAACCTTTTTCACTGTTCTTGTGAATAAACTATCTTGATTGGTTAGTGTGTGCCTGCTAAGTCGCTTCAGTCGTGTCCAACTCTTTATTACCCTAGGAGCTGTAGCCCCCTAGGCTTCTCTGTCCATAGCGATTCTCTGGGCAAGAATACTGGAGTGGGTTGCCATGCCCTACTGGGGCATCCTCCTGACCCAGGGATTGAACCTGAGTCTCTTATGTCTCCTGCACTGGCAGTTGGGCTCTTTACCACTAGCTCCACGTGGTAAGCCCTGATTGATTAGTAGTTTGTCCTATTCTCTCCAGATTCTTGGTAGGGTAGAAATGATTTTCTTTGTGGTGGTTGTGCCTTTTAAGAATATTTGCTTTTTCTGTTATCTTCCTTACTTGACACTAGGGGGCGAGCTTGTCATTTTTCTGCAGATGACATGATCCTTATTTTTGTCATCACTTAAGGTTTTAGGCGGAGAAGGCAATGGCAACCCACTCCAGTACTCTTGCCTGGAGAATCCCATGGACGGAGGAGCCTGGTAGGCTACAGTCCATGGGGTTGCTAAGGGTTGGACACGACTGAGCGACTTCACTTTCACTTTTCACTTTCATGCATTGGAGAAGGAAATGGCAACCCACTCCAGTATTCTTGCCTGGAGAATCCCAGGGACAGAGGAGCCTGGTGGGCTGCCGTCTGTGGGGTCGCACAGAGTCAGACATGACTGATGCGACTTAGCTGCAGCAGCAAGGTTTTAGGGCTTTCTGTTTTGCAGCTGTTTTAGAAGGAAGGCAGGCTATATGAAGGTACTTGTAAGCACAGCCTGCTTGCTTCTCAAGTTGATATAAGACAGAGACTTCCCAAGAGCAGAGAAGCTTTAAAGAATGACTTTAGTTTTAAAATATAAAGTAATTTTTGTTGTGGTTAAGATAAATGGTGTAGACGAACAAGCATATAAAGAGTTCTCAACATCAACGGTCATTGAGTTCAGTCAGTTCAGTCACTCAGTCGTGTTCGACTCTTTCCAACCCCATGAACTGCAGCACGCCAGGCCTCCCTGTCCATCACCAACTCCCAGAGTTCACTCAAACTCAAGTCCATCGAATCGGTGATGCCATCCAGCCATCTCAAACTCTGTCGTCCCCTTCTCCTCCTGCCCGCAATCCCTCCCAGCATCAGAGTCTTTTCCAATGAGTCAACTCTTTGCATCAGGTGGCCAAAGTATTGGAGTTTCAGCTTTACCATCAGTCCTTCCAAAGAACACCCAGGACTGATCTCTTTTAGAATGGGCTGCTTGGATCTCTTTGCAGTCCAAGGGACTCTCAAGAGTCTTCTCCAACACCACAATTCAAAAGCATCAATTCTTCGGCGCTCAGCTTTTCTTCACAGTCCAACTTTCACATCCGTACATGACCACTGGAAAAACCATAGCCTTGACTAGACAGAACTTTGTTGACAAAGTAATGTCTCTGCTTTTGAATATGCTATCTAGGCTGGTCATAACTTTCTTTCCAAGGAGTAAGCGTCTTTTAATTTCATGGCTGCAATCACCAGCTGCAGTGATTTTGGAGCCCCCAAAAATAAAGTCTGACACTGTTTCCACTGTTTCCCCATCTATTTCCCATGAAGTGATGGGACCAGATGCCATGATCTTCATTTTCTGAATGTTGAGCTTTAAGCCAACCTTATCACTCTCCTCTTTCACTTTCATCAAGAGACTCTTTAGCTCCTCTTCACTTTGTGCCATAAGGGTGGTGTCCTCTGCATATCTGAGGTTATTGATATTTCTCCCAGCAATCTTGATTCCAGCTTGTGCTTCTTCCAGCCCAGCATTTCTCATGATGTACTCTGCATATAAGTTAAATAGGCAGGGTGACGATATACAGCCTTGACGTACTCCTTTTCCTATTTGGAACCAGTCTGTTCCATGTCCAGTTCTAACTGTTGCTTCCTGACCTGCATATAGGTTTCTCAAGAGGCAGGTCAGGTGATCTGGTATTCCCATCTCTTTCAGAATTTTCTAGTTTATTGTGATCCACACAGTCAAAGGCTTTGGCATAGTCAATAAAGCAGAAATAGATGTTTTTCTGGAACTCTCTTGCTTTTTCAATGATCCAGCAGATGTTGGCAATTTGATCTCTGGTTCCTCTGCCTTTTCTAAAACCAGCTTGAACATCTGGAAGTTCATGGTTCACATATTGCTGAAGCCTGGCTTGGAGAATTTTGAGCATTACTAGCATGTGAGATGAGTGCAGTTGTGCGGTAGTTTGAGCATTCTTTGGCATAGCCTTTGGGATTGGAATGAAAACTGACCTTTTCCAGTCCTGTGGCTTGGAAAACTGCTGAGTTTTCCAAATGTGCTGGCATATTGAGTGCATCACTTTCACAGCATCATCTTTCAGGATTTGAAATAGCTCAACTGGAATTCCATCACCTCCACTAGCTTTGTTTGTAGTGATGCTTTCTAAGGCCCACTTGACTTCACATTGCAGGATGTCTGTCTCTAGGTCAGTGATCACACCATCATGATTATCTGGGTCGTGAAGATCTTTTTTGTACAGTTCTTCTGTGTATTCTTGCCATCTCTTCTTAATATCTTCTGCTTCTGTTAGGTCCATACCATTTCTGTCCTTTATCGAGCCCGTCTTTGCATGAAATGTTCCCTTGGTATGTCTAATTTTATTGAAGTCTGGGAAATGCAAATCAAAACCACAATGAGATAATTACCTCGTACCTGTCAGGATGGCTCTTACCAAAAAAAAAGAAAAAACGTGTATTGGAGAATATGTGGAGAAATGGAAAGCCTCATACTTTGTTAGTGGGAATATAAAATAGTGCAACCACTACTGCATATTGAAAACAATATGGCAGTTTCTCAAAAAATTAAACAAAATTACCATATGGTCCAGTAATTCCACTTCTGCATATATATCTGGAAATATTGATAGCCGGGTCTCCAAGAAATACTTGTACACCCATGTTTATAGCAGCATTCACAAAAGCCAGAAGTCAGAAGCAACCCAACGTTTATAAATGGGTGAATAGATAGGCAAAATGAATATACATGCAATGGAATGTTATTCAGCCTTGAAGGGAATTCTGACATGCTATAAGACTGGTGAACTTTGACATTATGCTAAGTAAAATAAGCCCATCACAAAAAGAAGTATTGTATGATTCCACTTAGATGAGGTATTTTAATCTTATAAATACCTTAACTCATAAACTGAAAGTAGAAGGGTGGTTGCCACTTGTTAGGAGGTGGGGGAAGAAGGGAGTTGTTTAATGAGTAATACTGTTTAGATTTTGAAGATGAAATGTTCTGGATATAAACCTGAGCAAAAATGTGAATATACTTAACACTACGGAACTGTATATTTTAATGTGGCTAAATTATGTTAGTGTGTATTTTACCACAATTTTGGGCTTCCTTGGTGGCTCAGTGGTAAAGAATCTGCCTGCAATGCAGGAGACACAGGTTCCATCCCTGGGTTGGGAAGATTCCTCTGAAGGAGGAAATGGCAACCCACTCCAGTATTCTTGCCTGGGAAACCCCAAGGACAGAGGAGCCTGGCAGGCTATGATCCATGGGGTTGCAAAAGAGTCGGACACAACTTAGAGACTAAACAACCACAATTTTTTAAAAACTGTAAACATTTAATTTTTTTTTTAATGCGGGATTTGAAGTTTTATGTTCTCATGAAATGCAGTTTGGAGCAGAGTAGAAGAAACAATTATCCCTCATTATCCTTTATCACCTACCAGCATACTTCCTTCAGCCCAATAGCATTATTGTTTAACTATTTTTTAAGAATCACATCTTTTCAATTGAATAGTGTTTTGTAATCTTGAAAAATTGGGTTAACTTGATTTTTGGTGTCAGATATGCTGGGTTATTTTTTATGGACCAGTTCCTGCATGGGACCCATGATGCCAGTCTTCTTTGGATCAGATACTGAGATGGGGCCGGGAACAATGGAGTAGAATTAACAGTATCCAAATGCTATGTTTCACAATGGTTATTGAATGCAAATCATAACATATTGTCCAGCAGGGTCCAAGGCCATTGCATACCCGCGTTGCTATAGTAAGCGATAGGGTGATAAAAGCATTGTTGGGTTTCTCACTTTTGTGCAACCTCTGAGGCAAGGTTTGAAAAGGGGTTTTCATGCTCTGGTCTAAGCAAGCAAGATCATTACTCCGTCTTCTGGCCAGCAGGCTACTATTTCCAACATTTTCCTTCCATCCCAGGTTTGGGCTAGGTGGTCTAATGGAGAAGAAGTTTCATAATTGGTGATTTGTGTTTTCATTTAGTGCTCTCACTAAAATCTCACAGTGTAGTGCTCATTGCTGTGAGAAAGAAAGGGAAGTAGGAGTCCCAGAGAGGGAGGGGGAGGGGGAGGCTGGGGGGCGGGGGGTGGTCCTCAAGATTGAGATTTTATCTTGTGTGTCATGCAGAGTCACCGATGAGTTTTGAGCGGGAGAATGAAAGCACATTTGGAAACCAGATCACTATGGTGTGGAAAATGGATTAAAGAGCCTCATGGGAGTAGGAGGAGACTGGAGTTAAGCATGGGGTTAAAAAAAAAAAAATTTCCAGCCTGGGTACATGGATGGACCCAAGAGCCATTCATATTGATTTGGAACTCATGAGATCGAAATGGTGACAAAAAACAGTTTTGAGCTGTTTGCTGGTTTGTTTGTTTTTATTTAAAAATGCTTTACATTTTAGTATGTCAAAGTTTTATGAAACTGCTTGAAAAATTTTGTGAAAGGCAGCTTGGCAGAGGGACAATTTCTAGACTTTAGCCCCTACGGAAGTGAGAAACTCTAACTTAGTTAAAGAATTACTAAGTGTGCGTGTTAAAGAATGAGAAAATACAAATTAAAAAATAATATATGTTTTTAGAAAACATCAAGGAATCGCTTTGGGGAAAAAAAGGTCAAAACTGCTTTGACTTCCTGACATTTATTTTGCAATTTAGATCTCTTATTTTGAATTCTGCATTAAGGTTGGGGGTACCAGACTCTTTCCAATTCTTAGGTCTAAAGGTCTTAACCTGGGTTTCAGTATGGGTTTTGCCTTTTATTGTCTGTGTGACCTTGGGCAAGTTACCTGACCTTCTGGGTCTCAATTTTGTCACCTCTCACACGGGGGTAACAATACCTTCTACTAAGGTGGTTAGGAAGGTTAGCTCTTATAGAATGATAACTTTTTCTTTAAAAAGATGTTTATGGGACCCGATTTTACAGTTAGAGAATTGTTTTCTCTCCACGTGGCAACATGGGCTTGTGAGGTAGTCTAGCTTTTAAAACAGGCTGCCTCTGCTGCCATTCTTTTCCCATCCAGGGAGCTGATGGGCCTCAGCTCTCTAGGGGTGTACAGGGCATAAAACAGCTGCAGGAGGCAGGCCTGGTGTGGGTGTGGGGGTGGGCTTGCCTCCTTCCTCCTCCCTCCTCTCTGCCCCAGTGGAGACAGAGTCACTGAGAAGACTTGCACCTGCTGGGGGCCCAGAGTGGAAACTATTCCCAGCTGGTGCCCCTCCCCAGGCTTGAGGAATGGTGATTGTGTTACAGTTTATAAATCAGGCCTCCCCACTGTCTAAAGGGGAAAGGCCAAAATTCCTTCCCCAACATATAAGTCTCCCTACCCCCACAGTCCCGCCTCGGTATTTAGCCCCATCTTGCTCCTAACAGGCTTCTACAAAAGGGAACTGCCTGTAGTTTCTGTACTCCCCACCCCTTCTCCACCCATCCTCCCTCAAAAAAAGAAATAACAAAAAACACCCAGGCTGGTTTTTTGTTTCTTTTTTTTTTTCAGCCGAGCTCTTTGTTTTGCTGGTTCTTCTGTAATGCCCTTCTACCTTTCAAGTAGAATACCCTTCATCTTTTAAGGTTCTGGTAGCATTTCCTTCATCCCCCAGGTCAGGATAGAGGCTTTCTCTGCCCACTAGTGGCCCAAGTATCCACTTACCAGTGCTGATCACACTGTGTTATTTGTGTATTTATCTTCTCCACATCCCATAAGACTCTGAGTTCCTCACGCACGAGGACTTGAGCCTGGGCACATATTAGGTCATCAGTGGCCTAATTGAGATGAACAGCACAGAGTAGCATCTTAGCCTCCCAACCACCCCAAGACAAATCAGGCCCAGGCTCCTCTGCACATCCAAGAATCTGTGTTAGCTGTAGGGCTGTACTGGTTTTGAAACTAACTGCTCATCAAGAAAAGCTCCTGGGGCTCCTCTGTTGGCTAAAACAGGAGATGCAGGTTCAATCCCTGGTCCAGGAAGATCCCACATGCTGAGCAGCAACTAAGCCTGTGCACCACAGCTACTGAGAGTGTACTCCAGAGCCCAGAAGCCACAACTGCTGAGCCCATGAACTGCAGCTACTGAAGCCCTCATGCTCTAGAGCCTGCGCTGCCCAACAAAAGAAGCCACTGCAATGAGAAGCCAGTCCATGGCCAGCTAGAGAAAAGCCCATGCAGCAGTGAAGACCCAGCACAGCCAAAAATAAATAAATAGGAAATAGAAAAGCTCCTGTCTAAGCTGGAGCTAGCACATGAATGGATCAGTACTCTTTCTTCAATTCTAGTCAGAAAGGTGACTTTTACAAAAACAATGTTTTTGAAACAAAATGCCCCAATACAGGCCACCCTGATACCTTAAATAACATGCTCAATAACTTAATGCCAACAAACCAATATTAACATCCTCATGGCTAAAGAATCACAAGTACAAATATGCCACACCTTTTTCTTAGAATACTAAGAATATCTTTCTTGAACTTCTAAGAATTAATGGTCATTGCCCTTCATTACAATTACTTTTTTTCTTGTTTGTTTCCAAGTTAACCTAAGAGGTTCTTAAGACAGGGATCAAGAATTCTATCTTCTGTGAAATCCTTCAAAGACCTCTTTTCCGTTATAGCGGTGTTGACTTCTATTCCTCAGTCTCTTGGGGCATCTACTTAAAATAGAGATTCTTGGGTCTACCCAGATGTACTAAGAGAAAATTGGGATTTTTTTCTTTTTTGGCCATGCCCGTGGCTTGCGGGATCTCAGTTCCCTGATCAAGGCTTGGACCCACTTCCTACAGTGGAAGCAGAGCCCTAACAACTTGGCTATCAGGGAATTCTGCTAAATCAGGATTTTTAAATAAGCAAATCACAGGAGATTCTTATGCACCCACTCAAATGGTATATAGTCTGAGTTCCTTGGCATCAAGACCCCCATGCAGTCTGAGCTCCACTGCTTCAGCTCTTTGCATAATAGTTCCATCAAAACATCTTGTCCTGGTTGGCACAAGCCCAGCCAACTCCTAACAGCCCTTCAAATCTCAGCTCAGGTGTCTAGGAAGCCCTTCTGGACCCCCAGGTCTGTGGTGGTATGACAGTCCTTGTGCTTCTCACTCTAGTTCTTTTCACATGGTTTAGAACAGGCTGTAAGTGTGTTAAGCACATGGATTATGTCTGACTCATCTATCCCCAGGGCCTAGCTCAGAACCTCACAAATAAGGTACTAAATAAATCTTTATTGAAGGAAAAGGAAGGGAAAGAACTCTGGGAATAAATCTTATCTTCCAGTGGTCCATAGGATGTTGAAAATGTAGTGTTTTGGAGAAGAATCTGGATTTAAATCATTTCTCTGCCACATTCACATGTGCTACATTACCTCTCTGAGCCTCATTTTCCTCATCTCTGATCTAGGAGTAGTATTTACTTTTCAGGGTTAACATATGGGCTAAAGGGTAAAATGAGATAAAGTAAGTGAGGTGCTTAGCTTAATGCCTGACACATTCCAAATTGTGTAATAAGTCACTGAGGGACTCTCTTCTGGAACTGGAGCTAGGCTTACTCTGTACAGCTCTGGAGAGTGAAATCAGGCCCAATGGATGGAGTCTGCAAGGAGGAAGACTTCAGTTCATAGAGGTCTGAGTAGAAGGAAGAACGTTGTACTCAACAGAATGGAAAGACATGGGAGTAAGTGAACGTTCTATCACAGGAGCATGCAAGCCGAGGATGGATGCTCACCTGTCAGGGCTGATGAAGAGGTGACTGAACCTACATGGGGTTTGGAGTGGTGAAAGATGGGAGCTCCATGAGGGATTTCTTTTCAGTGCCTCCGTAACTCATTATTCATTCAACCAACACTGAGATTGTCTCCTTGGCTGGACCCTAGGCTGGGCACTGGAGACATAGCTGAATCTGACAAGTTCACTATCATTTAGGAGCTCACAGTCTAAATAACGATCATTTACTGAGCATCTACTATGTACCAGATACTCTCATCCTCTCAAAAGTCCTCTAAGGAAGCTTTATTCTCACCATTTTTCAGCCAAATTAAAGCCCAGGTAGACAAAATAACTTGCAAAAAGACTCACAGATTCTGCAAGTATGCATCTGGGGTTAAAATTTAGTCCCTCTTTCTCTAAGGCTGTCATGCAGATGTTAAAAATTCCTTGAAATCTCTGGGAGATTTCCCAAATAGCACCCTTCTGGGCACCAAGCTGATGCTAATGAACATAGTTAAAAGGCTGAGGTCAGCTTCAGGAGGACATGGTCTCCCTGCAGCACGCTCTGTGCATCAGGGTTCTTTCCAGCTTGGGCTATGTGGAGGGCCCGGGAGAATATGCTGAGGTCAGAGCTCACTGCTCACATGACCAGCCAAGCTGCCTGGGTCAGGGCTCCCTGAGGGAACTTGAAACCTGGCTGGGTTCCATCAGCTCCAGGAATAGCAGCTGACCCTGCTCTCCCCAGGCTGGTGGCCTCCGATCAGGTTCCAGGAGGCCCCAGCAGACTCTGGCCTCAGCGGCAGCAATCTTTGACCTTGACGCTGCTCTGGGGTGGAGTAATAAGGTTTATTAAGGGTCCCCTGTGTGCAGGGCACCTTCTGGAGGAGGGGACGTCCTTGGAGGGAGGTCTAGGAAGTATAGGATCCATTTTACAGATGAAGAAATTGGGGTTCAGAAATACTAAGAACTTGTCCAAGGTCACAGTGAGTATGTAGCAGAGCAGGATCTGAGCCTGGAGTGCCTTTGCTAGTGACCCTGCTTCTGTGAGAAGAGAAGAGTCCTCTTGAGACCCCAGAATCATCCTGGGCAGAGGAGACAAATGACATCAACTTTCAAAGTGATGTTATTCCTGCAAAGTGCAGACCATCTGCTAAGAAACATAGGATTTAAGAGCCAGCAGAGATCCCCATTCACTTGAGCCTGTTTCCTCACGTATAAAATGTGAATCACACCCACATGGCAGGTGAATAAGCATAAGCATGGATTTTGGAGCTAGGCAGGATTAAAATCCTGACCCTGGCATTTCCTAATGATAAGACCTTGGACAAATCACATCGCAGCCTCTCTCAGCCTGTTTCCTCATTTATCTGTTCCACAAATAGCTTTTTGAGCACCTACTGTGTGCCAGGCATTGTTCTAGCAGTGAAAAAAATCAGACAAAAATCACTACCCCTGTCAAGTCTTTATTTTAGAGTTCTGGAAAATAACGCATAGGATTGTTACAGGGATTAAATGGGGGAACATACAGTGGTGTGATATGTCTGGTAACATAATGACGTCTGGCAAATAATAAGTAGTTCATTTAATGATCTGATTACTATAATGTGAACCTGCCTGGTCAGTGCTCAGTGAAAAAACATTTTGTTTGATACTAAATTTAACCATTTAATTTAAGAGGTAAAGGAACTGACACCAGAGAGGGCATGCAATGCCTCCAGTTGTCTAGCAAGGCAATGCTAAGTTCCCAACTCCTAGTCTGGTGTTTGCACCAACATCCACTAAACCCAGAGGGCTGTTTCTGACAAAGGGAGCCAAGAAGATAGGGAAGAGGACTGAATCTTACAGCTACTGAGGTTTCAGGTAGGCTTGAAGCTAACTGATAGACTCTAGAGCCCAAGTGGGCTTTAATGCTCTTGATGTCAAATGCTTCCTGTTTCTCAGGTGTGGCAGGAGTGTCCCAGGTCTTACCTCCATGTGGGCGCACGGTAGGATGGGCTGAGGATGGGGTGAGGTGATGAACAGCTGAAGACGCAGGGTGCTGTGCAATGCCAGTTTCATGGCTATCCCAGCTGAGTGACTGCACAGGGACCCACGCTCAGTCTAATGCTCTGCCATCACCGCCTTGAGATTCTTAATGATTTTTGCACAAGGGGTCCTGCCTTTTCATTTTCATTCCACTGGACGCTACACACTTTGTAGTTTATGTAGATGCTGTGCTCTGGGGTGGGAGGCAGCCAGGCCTGACCTGTGGTGGTTCTGGAACTTGTCAGAGGCTTGTCAATCCCATGGGCCAATGACTGAGTCACCAACAGACAGGAAAGAAGCCAGATCAAGTCCTACCATAACAGGTCTAACCTGAGACTGCAAATCTCTAAGAGGCGGTAACCCAGCAAGGGAAAGACAGCCTCTAAGGAGGTTCTGGAGGTACAACAGGAACCCACAGAGAAGGAGCTTGATCTGAGGGGGATTTCAGCTCAGTGTGAGAAAGGCTTTTCTAATAGTCAAAATGTAACCCTGATACGTAAAGCATAGCTCAATGAAACTGTTAAAAATATAATCATAATACTGGCAGGTAACCTCACCTGAGTGCTTACAATGAGCAAGGAGTTGTGCTAAGCACTTCACTGAAAAAACAGAGGATAGTAGAGTGGTTGAGAACACAGGCTCTGCAGCCATGCTGCCTGCTTTCAATTCCAGCTCCACCACTTATTAGCTGTGTGACTGGAAGCAACTTAATTGACTTCTCTGTGTCTCCATTTCATCATCTGGAAAATGGTGATAAGAAGGGTACCTACCTCCTGGAGTTATTGTTATTAAATGAGTTTACATATGGGAAGGGCTTCCCACTCGGCTCAGTGGTAAAGAATCTGCCTTCCATGCAGGAGACACAGGAGACCTGGGTTTGATCCCTGAGTCAGGAAGATCCCCTGGAGGAGGAAATGGCAACCAACTCCAGTCTTCTTGCCTGGAAAATCCCATGGATGAAAGAGCCTGGTGGGCTGCAGTCTAGGGGATCACAAAGAGTCTAAGAAAACTAAGCGAACTGAACACACATTTGTATCTAAATGTTTGTCAGTTATTGTTTTTTTTTTAATCCTCAGGATAATCCTATAGTGTAGATATTATTTAGCATTATTTCCATTTAGTTCAGTTCAGTTCAGTCGCTCAGTCGTATCCGACTCTTTGTGACCCCATGGACTGCAGCATGCCAGGCCTCCCTGTCCATCACCAACTCTCAGAGTTTACCCAAACTCATGTCCATTGAGTTGGTGATGCCATCCAACCATCTCATCCTCTGTCGTCCTCTTCTCCTCCTGCCCTCAATCTTTCTCAGCATCGGGGTCTTTTCAAATGAGTCAGCTCTTTGCATCAGGTGGCCAAAGTATTGGAGTTTCACCTTCAACATCAGTCCTTCCAATGAACACCCAGGACTGATCTCCTTTAGGATAGACTGGTTGGATCTCCTTGCAGTCCAAAGAACTCTCAAGAGTCTTCTCCAACACCACAGTTCAAAAGCATCAATTCTTCAGCACTCAGCTTTCTTTACAGTCCAACTCTCACATCCATACATGACCACTGGAAAAACCATAGCTTTGACTAGACGGACCTTTGTTGGAAAAGTAATATCTCTGCTTTTTAATATGCTGTCTAGGTTGGTCATAACTTTCCTTCCAAGGAGTAAGCGTCTTTTAATTTCATTGGCTGCAGTCACCATCTGCACTGATTTTGGAGCCCAGAAAAATAAAGTCAGCCACTGTTTCCACTGTTTCCCCACCTATTTGCCACAAAGTGATGGGATCGGATGCCATAATCTTAGTTTTCTGAATGTTGTGCTTTAAGCCAACTTTTCCACTCTCCTCTTTCACTTTCATCAAGAAGCTCTTTAGTTCTTCTTTGCTTTCTGCCATGAGGGTGGTGTCATCTGCATATCTGAGGTTATTGATATTTCTCCCAGCAATCTTGATTCCAGCTTGTGCTTCATCCAGCCCAGCGTTTCTCATGATGTACTCTGCATAGAAGTTAAATAAGCAGGGTGACAATATACAGCCTAGACGTACTCCTTTTCCTATTTGGAACCAGTCTGTTGTTCCATGTCCAATTCTTTTTTTTTTTTTTTGAAAACCACTGAACCAAATGTATTGTTCACCATGAGAAGAGCTATTCAAGACACAGTAATTTACATCAGAGTTAAGGGAGAGGAAAACCTAAGACACTAGAAAATCACATCAGAATCTTTAACTCCAACTATAGAAAAAAAATGGAGAAAAACAGTGTCATATTACAGCTGTGTTGCGCGTGTGTGCTCAGTCATGTGATCCCATGGACTGTAATCTGCCAGGCTCCTCTGGCCATGGGATTCTCCAGACAAGAATACTGGAGCGGGTTGCCATTTCCTTATCCAGAGAATCTTCCCAGGGATCGAACATTTGTCTCCTTCATTGCGGGCAGATTCTTTACCACCAGCACCACCAGGGAAGCCCTTATATTACATATATAATGTATCTATCTATATATGAGTTCATTTTTATACATGCAAACTGCCATCTAAGGGGAGATGAAGAAAATGAGAGTTCATATCTTTGCATGCTGCTGCTGCTAAGTCGCTTCAGTCATGTCCGACTCTGTGCGACCCCATAGACGGCAGCAGCACACCAGGCTCCCCCATCCCTGGGATTCTCCAGGCAAGAAACTGGAGTGGGTTGCCGTTTCCTTCTCCAACCATGTCCAGTTCTAACTGTTGCTTCCTGACCTGCATATAGGTTTCTCAAGAGGCAGGTCAGGTGGTCTGGTATTCCCATCTCTTGAAGAATTTTCCAGTTTATTGTGATCCACACAGTCAAAGGCTTTGGCATAGTCAATAAGGCAGAAATAGATGTTTTTCTGGAACTCTCTTGCTTTTGTGTTGATTCAGTGGATGTTGGTAATTTGATCTCTGGTTCTTCTACCTTTTCTAAAACCAGCTTGAATATCTGGAAGTTCACGGTTCACGTATTGCTGAAGCCTGGCTTGGAGAATTTTGAACATTACTTTGCTAGCACGTGAGATGAGTGCAATTATGTGGTAGTTTGAGCATCCTTTGGCATTGCCTTTCTTTGGGATTGGAATGAAAACTAACCTTTTCCAGTCTTGTGGCCACTGCTGAGTTTTCCAAATGTGCTGGCATATTGAGTGCAGCACTTTCACAGCATCATCTTTCAGGATTTGAAAGCTCAACTGGAATTCCATCACCTCCACTAGCTTTGTTCGTAGTGATGCTTTCTAAGGCCCACTTGACTTCACATTCCAGGATGTCTGACTCTAGGTGAGTGATCACACCATCATGATTATCTGTGTCGTGAAGATCTTTTTTTGTACAGTTCTTCTGTGTATTCTTGCCACCTCTTCTTAATATCTTATCCTTCTATTAGGTCCATACCATTTCTGTCCTTTATTGAGCCCATTTTTGCATGAAATGTTCCCTTGGTATCTCTAATTTTCTTAAAGAGATCTCTAGTCTTTCCTATTCTATTATTTTCTTCTATTTCCATTTAATAGGTATGTAAATTGAGACAGAGGAGCCTGGCAGGCTATAGTCCAAGGTCGCAAAACAGTTGGACACAACTTTGTGACTAAACAACAATTAAAATTGAGCCTTGGTTTCCCAGGTGGCTAGTGGTAAAGAATCTGCCTGCAATGCAGGAGACTTGGGTTTGATCCCTGTGCCTAGAGAAGCAACCTACTCCAGTATTTCTGCCTGGGAAATCTCACGGACAAAGAAGCCTGGTGGGCGACACTCCATGGGGTCCCGACAGAGTCAAACATGACTAAGGGACTAAACAACAACAAATTGAGCCTTAGAAAAGGTCAGTGACTTGTCAATCACAGAGTTGGTAAGTGGTAGAGCTAAGACTGGAGAAGGAAATGGCAACCCACTCCAGTGTTCTTGCCTGGAGAATCCCAGGGACGGGGGAGCCCGGTGGGCTGCCATCTATGGGGTCGCACAGAGTTGGACACGACTGAAGCGACTTAGCAGCAGCAGCAGAGCTAAGATTTGACCAGCAGTCAAGGAACTTTCACCTTCCACCTTAGGAGTTAGGTCCGAGCTCACAAACATTAGCCCACTGCTTAGACCAGAGTAGGCATCTACTCTTTGTTAAATTGACTTCCCTGGTGGCTCAGATGATAAAGCATCTGTCTACAATGTGGGAGACCTGGGTTCGATCCCTGGATCGGGAAGTTCCCTGGAGAAGGAAATGGCAACCCACTCCAGTACTCTTGCCTAGAAAATCCCATGGATGGAGGAGCCTGGTGTCCATGGGGTTGCAAAGAGTCGGACACAACTGAGCAACTTCACTTTCTTTCTTTCTTTCTTTGTTAAGTTAATTAATCAATTAATCATTATTTTTTTCATCTCTGAGATAGTAATCCTCTGGGAAATGTGTGCTTTGCTGGAGGAGGAATCAGGAACCCAGCTGTTTTGGGGTTTCTTACCAATTGTTGACCTCCACATAATTATCAAATATGACGTGCTCTGTGTCTTCTTAATTAATTGTCTAAGTGCTCCCTCCTTTCGTCTATGGGCAGTGGCCAGGCTCCAGTCTCATTATCCCTCTGTACTCTAAACTTAGCACCACTGTATACTAATCTTGGTCTCTCACATCTGCATAGCATTTCATATTGTGCAGACCTCTGGACAGATCCCAGCCAGCCAGGGGTGTGCAGTCTGGACCCATTGGGGAGCTTGGAGGGTTGCTGCTTCTGGGTGATACTTGGGTATCTTCTGAGGCAAGGCGTGGACTGAAAGGGTCATGGCCCTCACCAAAGAGGGTTCACTGCCACTCAAGCTTAAGACCTTGGATTCGGAACCAGGGCTCAAGGAGGATTGTCTGAAGGCAGGCAGTCCTCAGCTCCTCTAGAATCTTAGAGAGTATCCCTCTATGAACTTCCAACTTAGGGCTGGGGCTCTAAAACTCATCCCTGTCGTTGAATTTCTTTTTCCCAAATTGCCATCAACTTATATTAGGATTGCTGTGGGACACAGAGTCAAGTGGCACCGTATCTATGTTAATAACAACAGCAAGCACTCACTCTGTGTCAGGTACTGTTTTAAGTGCTTTGTAAATATTAACTCTCAACTCTCACACAAACCATGTGAGGTGGGTACTGTTTTCCTTTAACTTACAGAAATTCAGCCTTACTTGCTGTGAATAAAAAGAGAGATGGAAAGAAAAACCCCAATTAACATACTGAATATTTCACTCACTCAGCATATGCCTCAAGATGAGTGTGTCAGGGGAGAGGCAAATGCTATTCCTTCTGTTCATATCAGTCTCTATATGCCTCTTGTAATCCATGGTGTGTGTGCATTTTGCCACAGTGAGTGTTATTCTAGTACTTTTGGCCCCAGGCAAGCCAAGCTCTTCATCAAATACCTCACTAAAGAAACAGAAATCTGTTCCAGGGCTAGAGGACAAATTGGCTGGGCTGTTGAGAAACGGTTCTGTACTGTACATAATGAGGGATCGAAAGGTTCCCAAGGTTAATTTTTACACAGCTTTGTAGAACCTTAGCCCAGGTAAGTTTTGACTGGACTGTAGTTCACAAATAGAGTGACCAACCATCTCAGTTTGCCTGGAACTAAAGCATTTCTGGGGCTTAAGACTTTCGGTGGTAAAACCGAGCAACTGGACCAAGTTGGTCTCTATCACATAACACATCTCTGGGGCTGCGTGAGAGCCCTATTGAGGTCATGGTCCACTCTGTCATTCTTTAGGAGGCTCTCAGGAGAAATTCTTGTCTGACCTTCATACCAAGAATAGTTGTATGTCTCCTAAGGAATAAGTGGTTTGTTTTCATCTCATGAACACAGTGAACTGTGTAAGTGAACAGGTTTCCCTTTTTGCCTTGGCTCCTGAAAGTCTTAGAGCTAAAAATGTGGGACATGAATTTAGCTGAATTTGTCACTAAGTTCTGTACTTTTTGCACCATCCCAGGTTCCACTTGGTCTCTGTTTTGTTTTTCTCAATCTTGTCTTAATGATCTTGTTTTACTTAAATGTTTTTCTAGATTTTAAGATGGGATAAAATTAAACAATTCTTAGAGTCAATGTACCTTGCCAATAGTCATTGAAAATCTGCAATGATCTGCAAAATTTATGTGTACATACTTTTTTTTCCCCCCTGGGGAGAAGGAGCCATGGGTTTTAATTTTCTAAAGGAGTCATTGGTGTAAATGAACCAAGAAACAAATGCTTTTACTTGAAGGAAGTTGGAAGATTGAAAGTTTCAAGTGCAATACATAACGGTATTTTAAAATGTTGGAGTGGTGGTATGGAGGAATGTTGGTGGGGCAGAACATTAGAATGGTAGAAAGAGGAATGCTGGTGGGTGGAGCCCCCCATAATGGAATGGCAGGGTAAAAGAACGTGGTATGCTGGGATATTGGTGTGAGAATTTTAGTATTTCTGGAATGTTGATGTGTTTGGGTTCCTAGAACATCTCCTTCTAGATGTCCTGGCATCCTCCTTGCTTAGTTGTACCTTAGGGTCAGGCTTCTCTCTGATTCAGCCTCTAAATCTTCTGCATCCCCTACTCAGTGCCCTACAAGAGGTCAGTGAGGGTTGGTTGCTAGAGCCTTGCGCTAATAGGCACCAGGCTGGCTCATGGGCTTCTGTCAGTTTTGCACATAGATGCATATTCCTTCCTAACTTTGCCTTTTCTTCTTTGAGATGTAGCTCAAATGCCCTGCAGACCCAGGACCCCAGTAGACCACCTTGTCCATTTCTGTGTTTTCAGTGTTTATCTCAGGGCCTGCCCAGAGGTCATGCCAGGCTTATGGCTACTCTAGGGTAGCCTGGCTAAGCTGCTGCCCAGTGGGCCATCTGTAGATGGGACTCCTAGGGCTGGAGTTCAGCTTCTGGGGATGTTAGTCTAAAGGCAACTCGGGATCCTTGGAGCTGATCGTGAGCAGGGGAAGCCAGGGGAAGCTATGGGACAGTTGAGGTTTCATTACCAGAGGAACCTGATCTAAAGGCCAAATCCAGGAGTTGAGCTAGGGCAGAGACTGCCGCTCTTGGCCTGGTGTTTAGAATGGAAATGGAGCAGGAGTTGGGGTAAGGGTGGGTTCTTGGATGTTCTCTCCTACTTTTTCTCGATTCATTTATTCAATTAGCTAACTTTGCTGAGGCCTCTCTATGAAGACTTGCCTTATCGTACCCTGGAGTTGACAGTCTATAATGGAGGAGAGTGGCACATAGACAGTGACAACCCAACGTGGTCTGGGCTGTGACACGGGGAAGTCGTAAGGGCTGTGGGAGTCCAAAAGATCTTCCTATAAGAATGCTGTTTGAGCTGACTTTGGAGTCAGGATGCAGTTGGGGGGTATCTGCATGGTGGGAAGGCTGTCTCAAGGGCCAAGGCACATGGAAGTTCCCTAGCATCTAGGTGTGGGCTCAGATCAAGGTGCTAATGATTGCAGACTGTCCAGTTCTTTGGGCCAACAAGTTTGATCCGTCCAGGTCTAAACTAATTGTCTTCAGACCTCTTGCCCCAGCTATTCTAATAACTGATAATTTTAAGTCTCTTGGAATCATTTCCAATCAGGAGGAGGTAACTGGCTCTCAACGTCTGGAGACATTTCCTGATTGTGAGAGAACAGGATGGAGGTGCAAAGCCTCTTACCTCCAGCCGTCCTGCTGCCGTGCTCTTTCTTCCGGGCCCACATCTTAGCCAGGCCCTCATCCCAGTAGCTGGGTGGATCATGTATTTGCTTGCTGTCCATCTCAGTTACATCAACTTTAAAATGAGCTCCATGGTGGGGTGGGGAATATTCACTAAACTGGAAGGTAAGGTACATTCAAACCCTAGCTCTTGAATGAGGCTTCACAGGTGGCACTGTGCGAAGTTCAGAAGGGCACTTCTTCCCTCCGGGCCTCAGCTGTGCCATCAGTGAAGGGACGGAAAGGATGTGGAGATCACTAAGACCTCTTCCTGGCCTGACATTCTGTGCCTCTGTTGAATCAGTGTTCTGCTTTCAGCCTGTTCCTTTGAAATTGAGGCCACGTGACAGAGAAGACTCTGGAGACAGGAGATCTAGACGTGATTCATGTTCTGACTTGCTCTGTGAGCTTGGAACAATCACTAAGCCTCCCTGAACCTCAGTTTTCTCATTTGGCAAACTGGGGTAATACCTACTTCCCCAGGTTTTGTGAGGCTTCTATGAGCTAAAAGCGCTATGATGATGATAACAGTGGTAATGGTGATGATGAAGATGGTGATGCTCCATCTGCATAGCAGCCAATCTCTTGGAATCCTGCCTGAGGTCACACAGCAAGTCCGCAGTGTGGTATGGGACTAACCATGAACACCTTAGTAGTACAGTGTATTTATATATCACTTTCCATCACACATTATTGTTGAACAGTTTATTGTTGATACACTGGTTCAAAAGCCTTAGAATACCCCCATGAGGCCCACAGGACCAGAATCCTCTCTTTAGATAGAGAGGAAGGTAATACCTCAAGGTAAACCTATAAACAGTAGTGGCCTGTACCCCACGACTGGTGTTCTGGTTATGTCCACACACATGAGGTCACATGGACATATGCTGCTGCACCCTGTGAGCAGCCCCATGTGAATATGTGGGTACCTGGTACATTAGCCACCTGGGGTGAGTCAGTAGCTGCCTGTGAAGCCAGCAGAGAGGGAACATCATATACCCGAACCTACAGAAAGGAATACTCCTTAAGCCACTATGCTGATCTGGGGTGTGACGGAATTAGGGTGTTTAAGGTATAGGGTGAGGAGTTGGGAGGTGGACTCACCCTAAATTGGGGCCTCCTCTGCTGGGCCAAATAATCAAGGGAGGCTTTGATTCCTGCAGTGTTGTTGAAATGGTTTAATTGAATCTAATGGGAGAATATTTGTGATGAATATGGACAATACAGGCAATGAGCCTCAACAAAAGCTGGCTGGGGGAAGGCTGATGAACTGAAGACAGGTGTGATGGAAACTAGGCTAAGGCTTCAGGGATAAGCCCAGAAGGCTGACCTGGGTCTCCATCCAGCCCTGGTCTAATACCTAAACTTCATGCTTGTATGGAATCAGAGAAAGTGAAACTCACAGAGTTCTGGGATTCGAATCAGGATCAGGATTCCAGAATCATAGACTTTAGCATCACATATGGTAGTTATAGAAAATTTTGGAAACTAATCATTTGACAATTGGAGACCCTTGGGAAAAATTTACACTATCCTTCTCCAACTTTCTTTTAATAACAATAAATAACATCTGTTGCACATGTCATACCTTCCAAAGTCCTTTTACATCACTCCATCACACTGGAGTGGGTGGTATTCTACCTTTAGGTTAAGTAATGTGTAGTTCAAAATGAGCCAGTTGGGACTGGAACTCAGCTTTGCAGAATAAATTCTATTTTTCATATGCCAAAGTTTTGATACCCTTGTCTTCAAGAGTTGTAAAAACACTTTTAACTATTTGGTATAATGTGTCCAAATTTTTGGAAGTTTGTTGAGTAAATTTTGCACGTTCATGTACCGTTTTCTTAATGCCTTCTGGCAAACTGCAGCGCTCTAAAATGTGATTATCCTTGTTGCATCAGCATAATCAGGGCTGGTACATTCTGCGATAGCTTTTTGGCAGGTTTTATCATCCAGCACTATTTTCAGTGAACAAAGGACTTAAACAACATATCCGAGAATAGATTTAAAGTCACGAACGTAAAGACTGAACTTCAAGTCGTTCTAGGTTTAGTCAGAACATGTTCCAATCTTCTTAGAACAAAAAGTTAAACTACCAACAATGAAGAAAGAAGAAAAAAGAAAATAAACCTCCCTGAATAGAATCGTATAAGGCCACACGGAGGTGTGGCTGTGGTGAGGAAGGGGTGTCTCTCGTGGAGGAAAGCTTTGTTTATGATGCTGCTGGTAACGTGGGGCAAATCCCTGCGCTTCTCTGGGTCTCAGTTTTCCCCAGTTACAAATGGGATAATAATTCCTGTCTTGGGAAAGTTGGGGAGTTTATCAGCCCTGGGGGAGAGCTGCAGCCACAGAAGAAACGGCTTAAAGACGAGGCGAATGGGGGAGGGGTGCGGAACAGCAGGGAGCTGCGAGGGGCTTACGGTCTCCATGGTAACGCGCAGCAGCCTGGAGAGGAGGCGGGGCTTGGGAACCGGCTGCCGCAGGGTTTGAAATTGAAGGTTTCACAAAGAAAGCTCCCTTCTCCCAGGAGAAAGGCCTTCTCGGAGACAGAGCTCTGCACTCGGACAGGCCTCTGTGCCGAGTGCACTCTGCTTTTTGCCTCGTGTTATAGACACGGAGAACAGGTCCACAGAGAGGTCGAGAGTCTTCAGCAAATCACTGGCAGGGCAGGCATTCCTGACCTCTGATCCGTGCTCTGGTCTGTACCAGAATGCTGTTTCTCTGAACGTTGGTCTCCCCGAGTGTACAATGAGACAACTGAAAGAGTAGGTTTCCAAGGACACTTTGCGCCCTGAGAGTGTTTGATCAAACTATTAGCAAACACAATGGAGATGGTGAATACTAAGATGAGGATCATGCCATCTGTGAGGCATGGGCTGATTTGTCTCTGGGTCCCCCACCCCAACACGTGGTGAGGCACAGAGGGGACATCTGGTATTTGTGGAATGAATGTTTGTGTCAATAGACACAGTCATTCTTTTGTTCCAACAGATTTAAAGAGCACCTACTAAGTGCCAGGTTAGTTCAGAGAAGGGCTCACTCACTGAGGGCTGAAGCCTTGCTGGCCAAGGAAGCCCTGAGTGCAAGAAACAGCTGCCCAAGCAGGTGCAGGTGAAGGAGAGGATGTCTGCCCTCTGCCCTACAAAATGCCCTGCATTCATGTCCTGGGGCTTCCTGCCCAACCGTGATTTCTCCCAATCCCCAGGCTCCGGAAGGGCAGATTTCATCCTCAAGGATCCTGCTAGACAATGAGGAAGGCAGCCAGGCCAAGACCTTTTTTTGGAAAAGCTCAAAAATTTCTGTGGAAGAAAAGGCTGGGCAGATGGCCCCTGCTGTCTTCTCCTAGGAGTGCACACTTTGTTTTTTGTTTTCTTCCCCAACTGGCTTATAGGACGGAAGGAGGGCACGCCTCTTCCTCACCTGTAGGGCAAAAACAGCACTGCACTGGGAGTCCGAGATTGGATTCAAATTCTGACTCTACCTCCAGCTCAATGTGTGGGCTTGGGCAGGTTGTTTTTCTTCCTGGTCTCACTTTGCTTAAAAAACCCCAAAATATATGGGGATAGTGATCTTCATAGTGGTGTAGTAAGAGTCAAATGAGAAAATGGTTATGAAATCCCTCTTACCTCCCCACCAAAGTTATATTTATCATTTACTGTGATCCAAAGATTTTACAAACTTTATCTATAATCCAAGCAATAGTCCTGCAGTGTTGGTGTTGGTTATTTAGCATATGAGGCTCAGAGGAGTGAAGAAGTTTGCCCGAGCTCACACAATTAGGAAGCCACAGAGCCAAGATGCAGACCTAGGTCTTTTTGACCAGAGTATAACTATATCAGCAGATCCCTTGGAATCTCATTCCTTCACCAAATGACATTTATTGAGCGTATACCATGAGCTAGGTGGCAGCTAGGGTAGATTAATAATACACTATCAATCAGGATATTGGGAGGAAACAGATGGCATTTCTCAAATTGGATACTTTGAGAGGGGTTTTAATAAAGGGATTATGTAATGCAGGGAAGAGGAATAGGGCGATACTGCAGGGCAAGTAATACTGAGGCACTAGTTATTACCCTTAGGCTTAAAGGAGCAAGGAGGGAGCAAGAATCTGGAGTCAAAGAGAGCTGTGGTAAGGGCAGTCTGACAGGAGCTATATTCTTGGTATAGAGATGCAGCCAATCCATGATGTTACCTCAGGCAGGAAGCTAGGGGAATTTATACTCTGCTGGGACTTTAGTTGGCCAAATCCTACTAGAATCCAAGGGCACAGTAATGCCTTAAGGTAAACCATACAAATCCTCCTGTTAAGATATGGATCAAGGTCAAGAAAGGAAGAAAGTGGGTCTAGAGTAGCAAACAGAAGATAACACAAAGACCTTTTTTTAACTCTAAGGAGGAGCTCACCAAATAATGAAGACAGGTATATTCACAATTGTAATGAAATATGTGAAAAGAACTATATCAGTAATCTACCCTTGTGTAACAAACTATACTAAGACACATGGCTTAAAATAATAACCATTTATTAATATTTGCTAATGAGTCTATGAATTGGCTTTGGACTAGGCTTAGCTGGTGGTTCTTCTGCTGATCTCACCTGGGATCATTCAGTAGCTGCAGTTAACTGGTAGTTCAGCTGGGTGCTAGTTGGCCTGGGGGCCTCAGTGGAGAGCTCACATATGTTCTACATGGTCTCTTCTACCAGCAGGCCAGCCCAGGCTTCCTTACATGGTAACACTGCATTCCAAGAGGGTGAGAGAGGAAGCTGCAAGGTCTTTTGAGGCCTAGACTCAAAATAGCACAGTGTAACTTCTGCCACTTGCTGTTTGTCAAAGCAAGTTGCAAAGTCAGCACAGAAACAAAGGATGGGAAAATACCTTCCACTACTTGATGGGAGGGGTGGCAAAGTTACATTGCACTAATGTAATACCATGTAAATTTGTATAACCTATCTTAATGGTAAGCCATCTTTCAACCATTGGAGAAATAACAAAATACATCTAATTGTGTATTAACCTATCAGTCTTCCCCCAATAGCCTAAGAGCTCCCCAAGGATGTGAGTTATGACTGATTGATTTCTTTGTTCCTAGAGCTCAGGGCAAGGCACCCCAAACATATTAAACGTAGTTTGTTAAATGACTATGGCTGGGGGTGGGGCTGGTGAATGGTCTACTTGTCCAAAACATTGGAGCCACAAATGGGACTCTCTTTAAATACAAAGTTGACATTACAGAACACTTCCCCTACCTCACTGAGACCCTTTGAATATTGCCATGGTCCACCAGGGTCAGATTCAATCCCCATATCCTCCATAAAGGTGTTCGGACTACTTCTTTCCTCCTGTTTCAGAATCTCTGCAACTCTCATGGCCTATACCCCACAGCTTGACATTTGCTTTCAAAATCTTATTGCTCTCTAGGGGTCTCATGGGTCAAACCTACTTTTTATCTCTAGTGAGTAAATCCCTAAGGGCAGGACTGCGTCATGTTTCCTTAAGAACTTGTCAACATGGTGGGTCCACAGTACCTCCTCAGTCAACACTCCCTACGTGGATCATGCACTCTGGGCAGCCTAGACCTTATGAGGTATGTAGAAGGCATGTAGGGAGTCATTCACACCCTTGCAAGTGTTCCCAGATCTCTGGGATAGAGCAAGGCTCGTTTCCCTTGGGCTCTGACCTGTGGCCTGGGCCTTGTTTGTCTGCACTCTGGCCCCTGGGCTAACTGGACCCAGACCAAGAGGAACAGTGTCCCACTTGGCAGTGGAATGACCTCCTCCTGACAAGAGGAGAGATGTCCAAGGTTTGAGCCATTTCTTATGGGCAAGAGAACCATCACTGTCTGTCAGACTTCTAACGTTTCGGGAACCAAAGGGGCAGTTATTGACGAGGTCCCAAAAGCAGAGCTCCTGGGTGGCAAATTTCACTTCAGTGTCACAAAGAACATAAAAAGCTGTCACATAAGGTACCGAGTTCCTTCCAATGCTTTAAATTCTATCCCAAGGCTCCCCCTTGCCCACAGGATGAAGCCCAAGCCCCTTGATGTGGCCAGGCTTCAGGACTTGGCCCATATACCCCTTTAGCTTCATCCCTTACCATCTCCCACATTGTAGCCTCCACCAAACTCAACTACTGATTGTTTCCTGAGATCATCATTTGCTCTCTGCCCTCGGTCATTGTGTTTCAGCTCCCTCTGCCTTGAATGCTATTCTCCATCTTGTACCACAAACTCCCTTTCCTTCAAGACTTAATTTACAGATCACTTCCTCCAGGAAGCCTTCCCTGAAGCCGTTGGCTGGGTTAGGGATCTCCTGTAGATACCATAGCCATGAACTCCTTGAGGATGGAAACTGGGACTTCCTTTAGCCCAGATTCTGGCAGAGAATCATTGTCAGTGATGTTGAAGGAACAAACAAATGTACATGTTTAGGGGAGGCTGGAAAACCACCTGACAGGGGTGCTGTAAAACCGAGTGGAAGGTTCTAATATTTCCACGTTGTAAGATTCAGTTCCTCCTAATTCTTGGTCAAAGATTCAGACTTGGGCTCCACTCCATCTGGGGCCCTCTCCCCAGCAAGCTACCTCCACCCCTTGCCCTCTGAGTGTTTGTTCCCAGGCAGGCAAACACACGTGTCCTGAACATAACCAGGAAAGCAATTTACGAGAAATAATTGCCAGCCAGTCCATGTGTGCTTGAGAGCAGCGGTGACCTCAGACTATTTCTGTCTGTGCGTCAGCCCACCCCGCTTCCTTCCTCTTCGGCTGCCCTGAGGGAGGGGTTCCTGCTGCACAGGTTGGGCAGTGTGTTTCCAACCCAGGACTGAGGCAGGGCAACACCAGTGTGAGCCAGCTCTGGAGGCTGATTGAATTCAAATGCGAGATGCTGAACAAGGGCAAGGGGGAGGAGCTTTACGGGGGCCTGGGATGTGTAGTTCAGCAAAGGCAGCGCACAAATCTGTTTTCCACCTATGCCCACCCCATCCACACAGGCTCTGCTGGGGAGATTCCACTAGGCCTTGGGGCCCTGCTCAGTGTGAGGTCTCCTTCTAGCCTCCCCAGCTCTGAATTCTCTTTGTTCTTCCTGGCCAGTCATTCTCAAAGGGTGGTCCCAGACCAGCACTGCCTGGAACTCATTAGGAATGCAAATTCTGAGGACTTAATCCAGACCTACCCAATCAGACACTCTGACGGCAGAGGGGGTGGGGAAAGGGGGGCAAGGATCTGTGTTTTAAACTAGCCCTCCAGCTGATTCTGACCTTGGCTGAGGTTTGAGGACCACTGTTTAGGCCACTGATGACCATTTGAATTTTTAGAATTTACAGATCCTCTCCCCCTAACAGACCAAGAGCAGTCTAAAAGTAAGGTCCTTATAGGATTCTTCCTTTAACCTGCCAGAAGGTGCTCTGAGGAAAAATCTCTGAGGATGTTCCTGATGTGGATACCAAGGAGACAGACAGGATCCGCCCTGTGAAAGGTCACAAAGTCCGTCAGTGACTACACCCCCTGCCTGTCACCCGTTCCCGCCACACATGTGTGCACACACACACACCCTAAGCTCTCTCACAACAAATGACTTGCAGTGCTTAGGCTATGCTAGGCTTTTTCTCACTGTTTTTGAACAGACTGTACTCTGGCCATAATTTCTAATGATTCTGTCTTACCTGGAAACTGACTCATCTCTGATGATTCAGCTCAGGCATCGCTTATTCCTCCCTCAAGCTGCATGAAGGGTCACTGTGGGTCCATTGCTCTTTTGTGTGCCCCTCACCCGTCACATGGACTCCCTGGGGAGAGAAGCTGTGGATAATTCCCTGTTGTTTCTGGTAACCTGAACAGGATAAACACCATGGAAAGTACAATAAGGCGAAAAGGTGCTGGCTTTAGAGTGCTGAAAATTACACATACACATGCCACAGGAGACCACAAATAAAGCAAGGCCAGAACTGAGATCTCCTGATGTGCAGCCTGGGGCACTTCTGAGGTTGACTCACCTGGCCTTTCCACCTGTCGTGTGTCCTTGGCTGGTTCAGGCCCCAGGCACAGATGTCTAAGAGTGACCATTTCACGGTTGCCAAATCCAGCGGCAGATCATGTCAATGTCAAAAATGTCAAGAACCGCTTTCCGTGGCTACTGAGTCTCCCCATCCTTGCCTTACACCCTCAAGGAAAAGCCTAAAGCCACTGACAAAATGAAGATAAGGAGCGTAGCTGGGAGAGAACGGGCGGCAGTAGCATCCTACCCTAAGATTCCTTTGCTGTCAGACTAATAATATTTTAAAACCTAATAAAAAGAGCTAATGCAATGCTTTCCATTTGCCAACCTTGTTCTAATTACTTGGATGAAGTGATTTAGTCCTCCCCCAAATGTTATGAGGTAAATATTACTGTTATCCCTGCTTGTATAGATGATCAGGTACAAATGTTACTAAGCAAGTAAGGGCAGGGACGGGATTTGAACCAGGCATTTGGCTCAGAAGTCCCTGCTCTTAATCACTATGTTACATTGCAAAATACTCACCTATAACTTTTTAAGTCTTTGTAGCACTTTCAAGTTTAGGAATAGGGTTCATATACATCATCTCAACACTCACCATAACCCTGCAAGGGAACTGAGGCTCAGAGAAACTAGGGGACTTTACCAAAGCCATGCTGTGGAGTCTATTAACCATTCATTCCCTCACTCACTTGATTATTCACTCTTTCATTCACCTGAGGAGCTGAACGATATTAAACATGGCTGAGTCCTGTGTATGTACTCTGTATGCTATGCTTAGTCATGTCCAACTCTTCGTGACCCCATGGGCTGTAGCCCGTCAGGCTCCTCTGTCCATGGAATTTTCCATGCGAGAATACTGGCGTGGGTTGCCATATCCTTCTCCAGGGGATCTTCCTGACTCAGGGGTCAAACCCGCATCTCTTGTCTCTCCTGCACAGGCAGGTGGATTTTTTACCCCGGCACCGCCTGGGAAGTCCAGTGAGTATGCTCTATTCCCTCTCATTCTGTTCCTTGGCAAGGGACTCACTCCAGGAGCAATGCTGAGCTGTTGGAGAGGCAGAAGTCACTGCTTCTGGGTCCCAGTCATCTTCCCTGGATTTCCTAAGTACATCTGCTCCATGGCAGGAAGACTAAGTCAGAATTCCCTGACTCCCTGGTTTAGGTGAGGGGCTCCTCTGAATCTCCACAAGCCCCAGACTTCTCCCTGATCACATGGAGTTGTCATGACCATTTTACTGGAGACCCATGTCTAAACTCCCTTCGGCCCACAGTGGGCCAGGTAGAGCACTGTAGCTGGGTTCACAGTGGAACCTGAGTGGGTTTGCAAGGAAAAGCACTCATTTATCCTGTTAGGTTCCAAAGTCCCTTTGATTATCCCCACTCCCACGTTTCTTTTTTTTTTTTTAAACACCAAAAAGAGGCTCCAGAAGAGGATGGTGGAGAGACATATATTGGATGTTTATGGGGCTGGGTATAGTAGACTGGGGACAGGAACCTCCTCAGGGCTCCCTGGAAGGTCACCGGCGGTCACTGTAGCCATGAAGCAGTGCTGGAGGAGGCGTTTGGGATCCTTAGCCTGCTCCTCATTGCAGTCCAGCCAGGAGTTCAGGAAGGGGTGGCTCTGCCTGAGAGGGCTCACTCCTCGCACCTCCACCGAGTTGCCTGTGTTTCCACCTTGGCAATCAGAGGGTGCCTCATCAGGGTCTGGAAAACAGCAAGCCAAGGGCATGGGGCTTCCTCCTGTAAGCCCTTCCTTTCCATCGGGATCATATTATACATGTAACTTCCCTGAGTGCTTACCTTGGACAGGGGTGGGCTCAGAGTCTTAAACATTCATTTAAACAAATCATTCATTTAAAAAAATATTCATTAATAATATTCCACATTGTGAACTATGAGCTATTAATGTTTCTCATGAGCTTAAAGTTTAATGGAGGGGACAGACAATAAACAATTGCTAGCAGATATGAAGACTTCATCTTCACCATAAACTCATAGGGTCAGTTCAGTTCAGTTCAGTCACTCAGTCGTGACTCTTTGCGACCCCATGAATCGCAGCACGCCAGGCTTCCCTGTCCATCACCAACTCCTGGAGTTCACTCAGACTCACGTCCATCAAGTTTGTTATGCCATCCAGCCATCTTATCCTCTGTCCAGTAGCATATTGGGCACCTACTGACCAGGGGAGTTCCTCTTTCAGTATCCTATCATTTTGCCTTTTCATACTGTTCATGGGGTTCTCAAGGCAAGAATACTGAAGTGGTTTTCCATTCCCTTCTCCAGTGGACCACATTCTGTCAGACCTCGCCACCATGACTCGCCTGTCTTGGGTGGCCCCACAGGGCATGGCTTAATTTCTTTGAGTTAAAAGTTACTATTAAAAACTCACTTATTAAATGAAGATTCAGGCTGACTACACAGCTAGCCTGCAGGGAAGTGTAGTAATTTAAAAAATACATATTGTTCTTTGCTTTAAGAATAGATTTCATGACTCTCTTCACTTACTGCTTGATCCTCTCCTCCTTTTATACCTGGACTTGATAGGAAGCTCACTTGGCCATATTATTTCCCACTTCCCATTCATGACATTCTGCTGCAACCTACTTGGTTTCTGCCTGTAACACAACTTAAAACTTTTTGTCACTAAATCCTATGGTTACTTATAAATCATTGCCTCCTTTGACTTATTAGGAGCATTTGACAGAATGAAGCACTCTTGCCTTTTTTGAATTAAAAATGTATCAAGTGTTCAAGCTAGAAATCAAGTGTATCAAGTGTTAGCTCTCACACCTTCTCTCCCTACCCATGTCCAAGGTCAAGCAATTCACTCCAGGTCCTGTTAATTCCACCACATCACTATCTGCTGTACCCACCCATTCTCTCCATCCTCAAGGCACCACACTAGATCTGCTTTTCATTTTCTTCTGCCCAGACCAAAAGACAGCCTTTGGTTGGGCCATCTTCCAGAGAGATCTTTCTAAGGTTAAATGAGTCCATGTACTACTCTTTCTCAAAAGCACTCAATGTCTTCCCATGACCTGTGATACTCGAGGTGGCATTCAAGGTTCTTTAGGTATGGGCCCCATACCTAGCTTTTCACTACTACTCTTCTCGGAAGAACTCAATGCTTTACTACACCAGAATTTTATTGTTCCCTGAATGGGTCCATTCCTTCATATCTCTGAGTCTCTGCTTTTACTGTTCCTTCTGTCTGGAATGGCATTTTATACCTTGTTTATCTAGAACACTCCTATGCTTTAAAACCCATTGATGGAAGAGATCAAGGATGAATGGTGCCTCTGAAAACAACGAAAGAGGAAATTTGAAGAAGGACGCTGTATGGGACACTGGAGTTGGCTATGCAATATCCATTCCACCCTCTTTCCACCCAGCAATTATGTTTGGTTGGGATTGATCCCATCTCAGCTCCAGCAGAGGGGCCTGATTGATATGAGCCTGTCAAGTAATCCTGTTCCTTTGCCACAGGATGGGCAATCAGTGCATAGCATTTCCCTGGATGTAGTGATTGGGCACATGACCTGAGATGGTCCAATCAGAGTCAGGCCTCCTCCTTCCCCAGGGGAGGGATGAAGGAAGAGAGCGCTCCTTTCTTCCCCTAGTTAGATGGGAACAAAAAGAACACAGTCCCAGGGACTTCTGGAAGCCAACTTACTACCATGGGAAAAATCAGTCTGAGGAGAAAGCTAACACAAGAGGGCAGAGTTGTGAGAATCTCGGAGGATGGAGCCGTAGCCTGAGGACACTGAACTTCCACTTAGACCATTCCTAAAGCTCACCATACTTTTGGACTTCTCATTTACAGAGCCAATAAATTTTCTTTTTTGTTTTGAACTCTCTATTTTTGATGATTTAAGACTCACAAAAAGTTACAAAACAGTTGAGTTCCATTGTACCCTTCACTTAGTTTTCCCCCATGATAATATCTTATATAATCATAGAGTAATTTCAAAACTAGGAGACTGACATTAACATACTACAACTGACTAAACTACAAATCCTATTCAATTTTACCCATTTTTTTAATATGGACTTTTTTTGGGTGTTTAGTACTATGAAAGTTTATCACATGTATGCGTGTGTGAATGCATGCTAAGTCACTTCAGTCATGTCCAACTCTTTGTGACCCTGTGGACTGTAGCCTGCCAGGCTTCTCTGTCCATGGGACTCTCCAGGCAAGATTATTGGAGTGGGTTGGTGGCCATGCCCTCCTCCAGGAGATCTTACTGATTCAACCATTGAACCTGCTTCTTTTATGTCTCCTGTGTTGGCAGGCTGTTCTTCACCACGAGCGCCACCTGGGAAGCCCTATCATATGTACAGTTTTATATTATCACTGCCACAATCAAGACAAAGAACTGTCCCATCACCATGAATAAAAATTTCCTTATGCTACCTCTTTACGTCAGAACTTCCTCCTAAATCTAACACTGGTAACCACTAACCCCTTTTCCATACATAACGTTGTCATTTAAGAAATGTTACGCAGATGAATTATACACTGTACAACCTTGTGAGATGGGCTTTTTTCACTCTGTTTAATACCCTTGCAATCCATTCAAGTTGTTATGTGTATTGATAGTTCATTTGTTTTTATGGCTGCATATATTCCATTATATGGTTGTACCATTTGCCCACTAAAGAACCTTTGGCTTATTTCTAGCTTTTGTCTATTAAAAACAAAGCTGTTATGAGCAGTTGTGTATAGGTTTTTGGACAGACATACATTTTCATTTCTCTAGGATAATAATAATATTGTTTTGAATGGTATAGTGGACTGAATGGTGACCCCCAAATATATCAGGTCCCAATTTCTGGAACCTGTAACTGTTAACTTCTATGGTTTTTGCAGATGTGATGAAATTAAGGACTTTGAGATGAGATTATCCTCAATTATCTAGATGGGCCCTAAATGCCATCACACGTGCCCTTATAGGAGAAAGGCAGAGGGAGATAGACACTCACAGATAGTGATGTAAAAACAGAGGTAGAAACTAGAGTGAGCTACAAGCAAAGGAATGCTGGCAGTCACCAGAAACAGGAAGAGTCAAGGCACAGACTCTCCTGTGGAGTCGTTGATTTCTGCCCAGCAAAACTGATTTTGAATTTCCAGGCCTGAGAACTGAGAGAGAACACATATCTACTATATTAAGCCATCAAGTTTGTGGTAATTTGATACAGTGGTCATAGGAAACTAATACTTATAGTGAGGATGATTAACTTTATGAAAACACTGTCTTCCAAAGTGGCTATATATCATTTTAATTCCCACCAAAAATGTGTAAGAGATCCAGTTGCTCTATCCTCCCTTGGAATTATCAGTATTTTTACTTTAATATTCTGATAGGCGAGAAGTGGTATCTCATTGTGGCTTTAATATGTGTTTCCTTAATGGCTAATGAAGATGAAACATATTTTCATGTGCTTATTTGCTCTCTGTATCTCCTCTTCAGTAAAGTATCAGTTCAAGTATTATGCTCATTTTCTAAAAGCATTGTTTGTTTTCTTATTTTTTTTGTTTTTAATTTTAATTAATGAAATTATTTTTGGCTGTGCTGGATCTTTGTTGCTGTGTGGGCTCTTCTCTATCTGTGATGAGCAGAGGCTACTTTCTAGTTATGGTGCGTGGGCTTCTCACCGCTGTGGTGTTCCTTGTGGAGCACAGGCTCTGGGGCAGGCAGGCTTCAGTCGCTGCGGCGTGTGGGCTCAGTAGTTGTGTTTCCCAGGCTTTAGAGCGCAGCTCAGTAGTTGTGATGTGCACACTCGTGTGCACACCTAGTTGCTCTGCAGCATGTGGGATCTTCCTGGATCTGGGATTGAACCGGTGTCCTGAATTGGCAGGCAGATAGATTCTTTACCACTGAGCCACCAGAGAAGCCCTATTTGTTTTCTTAATGTTGAGTTCAGGGGACTCTTTATATGTTCTGGGTAAAAGACCTTTGTCAGATATGTGAACATTATTTCCCAGTTAGAGGCTCTTCTTTCCTTCTTCTTAATAGAGTCTTTATCAGCAAAAACATTTTGAGTTTTGATCTAGATCAATGACTAATGTATTTTTTTGTGCTTTTGATGGCTTGTCTAAGAATTCTTTGCCTAACCCCGGGTCATGAAGATCTTCTCCTGTTTTCTTCTAAAAGTTTTATAGTTGTATAGGTTACATTTTGGTCCATGATTTATTTTGGGTTAATTTCTATATAAAGTATGAGGTTATGTAAAAGGTGTTTTTTTAACCTGTGGAAGTCTAATTGTTTCAACATTATATATTGAAAAGACTATTCTTCTCCCATTGCATTGCTTTTATACTTTGTAAAAAATCTTTTGGACATACATAGGATGTGGGTCTATATCTTTGATAGGAACAAAGTAGATGATTAAATAGTTAATCTCACTAGGGGATTGTAAGTAGAAAATATATGAGGGACACCTATAAGTTAATGATCACTCAAGAAAGCAGGTTTGCTTAACCACAAAAATTACATGGTGGATTTTAAAAATATGGGAGACCCCTGTAAGTTAATGATTACTCAAAAAGTGGGTTTGCTTAACCACAAAACCAAGCAGTCTTGCTTAGCAACAGAACCATGCAACAGAAGGACGAGACATGCCCCCAAACAATAAACAATGGTGGCATGAGACCCACATCCTGCCCAGTGAGCTCAGTGAGTTAATGATCCCTAGGACATGCTTTCTGCACACATAAAAAACAGTAATTTGTAGACCTAAGCTTGACCATGTGCAGACAAAAAACTCCCCTGCCCAAAGGAGGAGAAGATGATGATGGGAGTATGACATCTACTCAAGAAAGACAAAGTTCTTCTCCCCCTCCCCACTTCTCCTTTGATTATAAAACTGTAGCCCAGTAGGTTCTTGGGGCGAGGCATTTCTCACCTGCTGGCTTGTAAACCTCACAAGCTTCCTATTCTAATAAATCCTTTCTTATCTATCATTTTGCCTTTTGCTTAATTCTTTTCTGCACTGGGATATGAAGGACTATGGTACCAGGGCTCTTCAGAGCCCCTGAAATGCCACTCAGTCAGTTTTATCATATCTAGGTGTCTGTCCCTCCTCCAGTACCACACTGTCCTCAGTATTGTTGCTCTATAATGTGTTAAAATCAAGTAGGGTGATTTCCTCCAACTTTATCTCTTTCAATATTATTTTAGCTACTCTATTTCCTTTGTCTTTCCATATAAATTTTAGAATCAGCTTGTCTATATATACCAAAGAGCTGCTATGGTTTTTAATCTTTACTATGTTGAGTCTTCCAATTCATGACATAGTGTGTGTGTGTGGGTGTGTGTGTGTGTGGCTCAGTCATGTCTGACTCTTTGCGACCCTGTGGACTGTAGCCCGCCAGATTCCTTTGTCTGTGGAATTCTCCAGGCAAGAATGCTGCAGTGGGTTGCCATTTCCTCCCTCAGAGGGTCTTCCTGATCCAGGTATCAAACCTGTGTCTCCTGCATTGGGAGGCAGATTCTTTACCACGGAGCCACCAGGGAAGCCCATGACATAGTGTATCTCTCCATTTATTTAGGTCTTCTTTGATTTCCTTCACTAGCATTTTGTAGTTTTTATTGTATAGATCCTATACATGTTTGTTAGCTTTACACCTCATTATTTCATTTTTTAGAGTGACTATAGATGATATTTTATTTTTTAAAGATCTGTCTTTTTAGAAAATATTTATTTATTTGGCTGGGTCTTTGTTGCTGCACGCAGCCCTTCTCTAGCTGTGGCAAGTGAGAGCTACTCTCTCCTTGCAGTGAGCAGGGTTCTCATCACTGCAGCCTCTCTTGTTGTGGAGCATAGGCTTTGGGGAACAGGCTCAGTAGCTGTGGCATTAGAGCTCAGGTGCCTCGAGGCATGTGGAATCTTCCCAGAGCAGCAATTGAACTCCTGTTGTCCCCTGGATTGGCAGGTGGATTCTTAACCAGTGGACCTCCTGGGAAGTCCCTATATTTAAATTTTAGTCTCTAGTTGTTTGTCACTGATACATATATAAATACAATTGATATTTGCTTCTGACCTTACGTACTGTGAGCTTGCTAAGTGCACTTGTTAGGTTTAGGAGGTTGTTTAGTGTGTCTCTGTGTGTTTTGTAGATTCTTTGGGATTTTTTGTTATTTAAGCTTGCATTTTAAGGCATTCCATTTGGCACAAGGATTTAGTTCAATTTTCTATTCAATGCAAGAATCTCCTTCAATGAATCCCACATTTAGCCTTTTCCTGGTTACCTTCCAGGCTTGGGGTGCTTTTTAAATGGAGAGTTACAAACTGGTGAACCAAATATAGCCCTCATGTAACTTAGAGGGTGCACTTTACAAAAGAATTTCAGGTCTTAGTCTAAGAAAGACCTAGCTTTTATGAATCAACATCTGCCTCCCTATGGCTTCTCCCACTGATTTAACTCTGTTCTCTGACATCTCATAAAATGTCTCTTCTTCATGCCCCAGGACAACCTTGCAGAGGCCTGGGGTCCTAGGGTGTGAGCCCTGAGCCTTCTTTGCTCAGGGCCAAATGTCCCCAGCTCTTAGCCCATATACACATAATCTGGTTCTCAGACCAAGCTGGTCACTCACCTCTGATCACCTTCTGACTGATTAGTCAAGGTTCTTAAATTGTGGGGCTCTGGGCTGCAAGGAGATCCAACCAGTCCATTCTGAAGGAGATCAGCCCTGGGATTTCTTTGGAAGGAATGATGCTAAAGCTGAAACTCCAGTACTTTGGCCACCTCATGCGAAGAGTTGACTCATTGGAAAAGACTCTGATGCTGGGAGGGATTGGGGGCAGGAAGAAAAGGGGACGACAGAGGATGAGATGGCTGGATGGCATCACTGACTTGATGGACGTGAGTCTGAGTGAACTCCAGGAGTTGGTGATGGACAGGGAGGCCTGGCGTGCTGCGATTCATGGGGTCTCAAAGAGTCGGACACGACTGAGCGACTGATTTGATCTAATCTCTGATCTGATCTGAGCCGCAGGCAGTCAGGGGTTGGGAGGAATCCTTGGGCTTTTAGGAGTTATAAAACCTTGGCTTAAATCCTCATCTTGATATTAAATTATTACACTGCTGCTGCTAAGTCACTTCAGTCATGTCCAACTCTGTGCGACCCCATAGACGGCAGCCCACCAGGCTCCCCCGTCCCTGGGATTCTCCAGGCAAGAATACTGGAGTGGGTTGCCACTTCCTTCTCCAATGCATGAAAGTGAAAAGTGAAAGTGAGGTCGTTCAAGTTTCTGACTCTTAGCGACCCTTTGGACTGCAGCCTACCAGGCTCCTCTGTCCATAGGATTTTCTAGGCAAGAGTACTGGAGTGGGGTGCCCCGCTAACCCCTTCTCTCTGGATCTCAGTTACTATTGTATCAAATGGGGTAGAAAGTAGGACTGGCCTCATTTTTCTATTTGTTTTCCCTCAAATTCCAAATTGTAAAGAATTCAGTCTCTTTAATGGACTGCCTTTATTAGGTACTAGCCTCTCCACTCCCCATGACCATTTTCTGTTAATCAAAGAGTTCTCATTAGCAGGAAAGAGCCCATGCTAAGTACCCTCCTTAGCCTAATACAATTCTAGCTCAAAACAAAGAAACTTGGTCCCAGTAAAACCTTTGAAATATTGGAAATTGCTCAAGAATCCTCATTGCTATATTTGGGGATGCTTGAGTGATATATTTGGAACCAAAGTTGTGCACCTGTGGAGTGGATGCTAAAATGTTACCTCTGAGATGTGATGGCTGATATGTTCTAATTCAATTGGGGGTAAAGAAGGACCACCATTCTCTTGCTTCCAGACTCTATAATTCTGTTAACATGACCTGAGATTTCACTCATTTTTTTTTTGGCAGATACATCAAAATGCAGGTTCACACTGAACTTGTGGGCCCAATATGCCCACAAGTTTTTTTACATGATTCTCTTTCCCAGATGCCACGGATTCCCTCACATGAGTATCCCAGGGTCTTCAAATCCACAACTCTTCAATCCCCTTCCAGGGAAACCAGCAAAATAGCCAGTGGTCCAACTCTTGAGCACACTGTTTCTGCCTCTTCCTCTGGCTGATATATAATGAAAGTTCTTAAAGTCCCTCAGTGGCGCCTGAAGCCTGGGGGAGGAAGAACCATCTTATAAAGGTGCTAGCCAAGAGGAAAGGAGGATGCCTAAGGCACATATAAAAGATTCAATTTTCAAGTTACAATAAGAAGATTCATGTTTGGCTAAAACATGCTGGCACAAGCATCTTATTCGATTCTTCTAACGATTCTCTGAGGCGAGTGTTATTTCATGTTATAGACAAACACAGACAGAGAAGGTTACCACTGGCACAGCTATTAGTACCGGATCCAGGACACACTTTCAATTCTACTTGATTCCAAAGCGTGGGCTCTTTCCACAGAGCAAATCTACCCTTAGTATAGGTTAGGAACTCTACTAGATGCTGGGGACACAAAGGCATTTAAGACATGATTCCTATCTTTGACATATCAACAGTCTGAGGCGACTAACATGTAAACATCTAAATGCCTAACGATAATAAAAATGAGGGTTACTCATTTTTAAAAGCCACCATGTATTAGAAACCAAGCTCCAATGTAAGCTTCATCTCTAGTTTTATTGCTTTCTTAGTGGGTATTATTGTACACATTTTACAGAGTAAATTAAGGTCCAGGGAGAAGTGACTCGCCTAAGGCCACACAGTGAGAGTAACAAAGCCGGAATCAGAGTCATGTTCTCTGACATCCCAGCAGGGTTGTGCTTTCCCATCTTTTTTTCAGGGACCTTTTGGCCAGTCCCCCCATTGCCTGGGGTCTTAGCCTGTCGTGACCAGCAGGAAAGGAGTTCTCAGGTTTTCTCCCTGATTGGAGATGAGTCAGCCTTGACTCATCTCTGAGGCTTGTTTGGGTCATAGGTACCACCTCTCCAAGTGTGGTTAAGTAAAAAGCAGTGGGCTCTGAGGAAGTGGAACACTTCCTGGAAGGTCAGAGGGCCTGCTATAGGAAAAGATCTTTGGCCCTGGAGGCAAAGTCTTGGCCAATTGGCTGGGTGACCTTGGGCATATCACTGACACTTTCTGGGCCTCAGCAACCCATTGATAAACTGAGAACATCAGGCTCGATTCCCAGGAGCCCTAAGAGTTAGAGGGACTTCCCAGGTGGTGCTAGTGGTAAAGACTTCACCTGCCAATGCGAGAGACCCAGGATACCCGGGAACGGGTTCAATACCTGGGTCGAGAACATCTTCTCAAGTAGGAAATGGCAACCCACTCCAGTATTCTTGCCTGGAGGAATTCCATGGACAGAGGAGCCTGGTGGGCTACAGTTCATGTGGTGGCAAAGAGTCAGACATGACTGAGCATTAGAGCCACAAGCCAATTAATGCCCAATAGTTCTCTGAGGTGGTTGTTAACTGTATTCAGACCAGCAATGAATGAGAGAGGTGAGAGATGAGTTAGTGAAAATGACAAATTAATGATATCCCCACCAACATTTTTCAGAGGAGGATGAGTCTCCCCACCTCCCATTTTTTATCTCTTATTAAAGGTACCTAGGTTAGAATACTTACCTCACTTACCCCATCAGTAAAATAGAGTTGATAATAACCTAAAGTAGCTGAACAGGTTAAATGGGATAATGTGCTAGGCACCTTGGCATAGTGCCTAGCACAAAAGTAGGTGCTTGGTCAGCCTCTGATCAAGCTAGTTCCTCACAAAGTACAAGAATGAGAAAGCTATGGTCTTCATTGCATCCCGAGTTTGAGGGATGGGTGGGATAGGGTTCATGGGACAGTAGAGAATACCTGGGCAGCAAAAGGAGCCTATCTTCAGAAACTGTTCTATTTTCACTGTGCTCTTGTCAAGGAACTCCCCACCCCACCCTTGCCCCCAGGCTCAGAGATTAGGACCCAAGGTACAGTGTGTAGTGATTGTGGGTTTTAGAGTAGGGAAATCGGGGTTGACATCCCCAAATGACAAGCCCACTAGCTGTGTAGACTTGGGCCAATTGCCTTCTCGTGGCTGAGCCTTGATTTCCTCTCCTGTAAAATGGGGCTAATGATCTCTCTATGGGCTTCCCAGGTGGTGCTAGTGGTAAAGAACCTGTGAATGCAAGAGACATAAGAGACTCAGGTTCAATCCCCGGGTAGGGAAGATCCCCCTGGAGGAGGGCATGGCAACCCACCCCAGTATTCTTGCCTGGAGAATCCCCATGGACAGAGGAACCTGGCAGGCTACAGCCCATAGGGTCGCACAGAGTTGGACATCACTGAAGCAACTTAGCACGCGTGCATGCACATACCATCTCTCTACAGGTCCTACTGTAGAAGGAGACAAAAACAGATGAAAGTCTGTGTGAGGGGGAAGGCTCTGAGTGTAAGGGAGTGGCCTGTAAATGTTGATGCTGGGTTTGATCAACCCAAATGTTGGGTTGATGCTGCAGGTTCAGAGGAAGGAGAGGACAGCACTTCATGAAGAAGAAAGGAAGGAACTAAGAGCTGAGTTTGGGCAAAAGACAGAGAGAGCTGAAAGCTGTTATTTAATAAACAGAAAGTGCATTTTCCATTTTAAAAGTAAGAAGCAAAAAGCAAGAACACAAGCTGTATCAAACCCTGGTGATTGAATAATCAAAAAATCTAGCTGGTGGCTGAGCAGTGAAAAGCAGGAGGATCGTCTTCATTCACAGGACCGCCAGGTGAGCTGTGTTCCATTGATTTAGAAAGGCTGCAGGTGATAGGGTAGGGGGAGATGAGGGGAGCAGGGTATAAGCACCCTACACACCCGGCCTGGTGAGGTAGAAATAGGACTTTGGAGGCAGAAAAACACACACATTTGAATTACAACTCTGCAGTTTACAAACTGTGACCCCGTGGGCAATTGAAACACTGTTTTCACATCTGTAAGATGGGCGATAATAATACCTACCTCACTGGGGTGGTTTGGAAAATTAGACAAGATAGTGCATGTAAAGTTTCAAACAGAGTCTGGCATCAAGTAGGGACTTCCCTTCCTCAGCACAGGGATAAGGAGAGGAAGGAAGGTGGAGATGGAGTTGGCTCTAACATTCACTCACTAGGTATGTGGGCCTTAGTCTCCACATCTGTAAAATAGATTTTAATAAGATCCATACACTGCCTGGTTATTATGAGGAGCAAATGAAATTGTCTATTTAGAGATAATGCATTCCTTTTAACGACAGTATTATTTTTCATTCCTTCTATGTTGATGGACATTTAGTTTCTTTCCAGTGTGACAAATTGTCATGGTATCCATCTTTACAAGTCCTCTCCTAGTGCAACTGTGTCTCTAAGGCAGATAATTAGAAGTGGAATCACTAATAGGCTATATACATTTTCAGTTTAAATGGATAGTGCCAAAATGCTGTACAAGTGGTTTTGCCAATTTATTGTTACCAGTGGTATATGAGATTACCCATTCCCCCATGTAACCTTCTCACTATCAATGTGATCCATTTTTTATTTTTGCCAATGTAATTGTTTTTTAAATCATTTTTTGAAAAGGTATGTCATTCTTAAATTGCATTCTCCTGATTATTAGTAAGGTAGAGTATCTTTTTATGTGTGTTGGGCATTTGTATTTTTTGGTGGATTATGTATTTCTCATGTGTTTAAAGGTGCACTTATATATCCTGGATATCAATCTTGTCTCTATTTTATATACAGTTGATTCTCATTATTTACTGTGCACGCATGCTCAGTCACTAAGTTGTGTCCAAGTGTTTGCAACCCCTCTGTCCATGGATTTCCCAGGCAAGAATACTGTAGAGGGTTGCCACTTCCTTCTTCAGGGGATGTTCCCAACCCAGGGATCAAACCTGCATTTCCTGCTTGGCAGGCAGATTCTTTACCACTGAGCCATGAGGAAAGTGAAAGTGAAAGTTGCTTAGTCATGTCCAACTCTTTGCAACCCAATGGATAGTTCATGGACTTCTCCAGGCCAGAATTCTTGAGTGGGTGGCCGTTCCCTTCTCCAGGGGATCTTCCCAACCCATGGATTGAACCCAGGTCTCCAGCATTGCAGGCGGATTCTTTACCAGCTGAGCCACCAGGGAAGCCCATTATTCACTGTTATTTTGTTCTATTAACTTACCATTAACACTGAATTAGCAAATACTGAATCAATTGCCCCTTGCTGCTGCTGCTAAGTCACTTCAGTTGTGTCCGACTCTGTGCGACCCCATAGACCGCAGCCCACCAGGTTCCCCCGTCCCTGGGATTCTGCAGACAAGAACACTGGTGTGGGTTGCCATTTCCTTCTCCAATGCATGAAAGTGAAAAGTGAAAGTGAAGTCGCTCAGTCATGACCGACTCTTAGCGACCCCATGGACTGCAGCCCACCAGCCTCCTCCATCCATGGGATTTTTCAGGCAAGAGTACTGGAGTGGGGTAGGGAAATACAAATTTAGGTTCCTGTGAGCCTCTGGTCACATTGTCAACCAATCAGTACATAACTTTGCTTTATGTATGTTTCTGCTTAAAGATACTGTATTTAATATATATTACTAACTGATAACATTTAACTCATGTGTATTGAACACATGTATTTTTTCCATAAGGCACATGACAGCCTTTTTATGTTGAGGAATACTAGATAGCACTTCAACGTTATATTTGGGGGCCATTTTCAATAGCGAAAGTGCCAATAAAAACACAAAACTGCAAAAATGTGACACTAAATATACCATGAAAAGGACGCTTGTTCATAGTCTGAGAGCTGAAACAAAAAGGCAAGCGTGGCCCTGTGCAGCCTCCGCTGGGCAACCTCAGTGTGACTGGGCAACTCAAAGTTTTTGTTGCTCTGTGCACATCCACGTCTGCAAATGACCTCAAAAACACTGAAAGTATTGATTTTTGAGGTTACAAGTTAATTCTAGCATGTAGGCAAATTCACCAATATGGAATCTGCAAATAATAAGGGTTGACTATGCATCTGTATTTACAATATCTTTGCAGTCCACCACTTGTTTTTTTAACTTTATACATAGTCTCTTTTGTGTTATTTGCATTTGTTGGAGGCAAATTTGCTAATATTTCTCTTATTTAAAAAACTAAACATTTTATTCATGTTACTATATTTTAATTAGTCTCTTTCTGGAGTCTTCTTCTATTCTAAGGTTTCTCAACATCAACAGTATTGACATTCTAGGTCAGATAACCCTTTTTTTTAGACCTTGTTATGCAGCCTGTGGGACCTTCCTTAACCAGAGATAGAATCTGTGTCCCCTGCCCTGGAAGCACAGAGTCTTAACTGCTGAACCACCAGGGAGGTTCTGGGTCAGATAACTCTATTGCAGAGTGCTGTCCTCTATATTGTAGGATGTTTAGTAATATCTCCCTGTAATAAACATAGAATTATTTTGATTATCAATGAACACATGAAGAGTTTGTGATGGAAATGTTCATATCATGAACCTCCTGAAAAATGCACTGGTGCTTCTTAATATTCCAGAAACACACGTGAGGCAAATAGTCCAAACATCATTTCCAAATATCTCCCCTCTGAAAAGGTGCTAGCCTGCTGAATACAAGGAAATCACGTGGCCCCTTTCTTACCTGTAGTCTGTAAGTTTAAGCCTGGGTCCAACTTTGTGTGGGGTTTTGAGCTGATGAACAGGTAACAAAGCACACAGGCAGTGACAATGAAGGCCAGGAGGACCACTGCTGCTATGGACAGGCCCACAAGAGCACCAATACTGGGGACAGAAAACCACAAGGGAGCAGAGTGTCAGGAAAGGACTTGGAAGGCAGCATGTTACAGGAGAAATGTTGTAGGTGTTATAGGAATCAGCCAGTCTTAACTTTTGTTCTGTTTCTGCTTCCCTTAAACAGACTTTTGGGGCCTAAGCCTGGGAAAGAGCATCAGCTGTGTGGCAAGTCCTCACCACGTACATAACTTGATGTGGCTTTATCCATACACATATTCAGTGCCATGATGTAGTTGAGACTGAATTTGTGTTCCCTTTATTCTCCTCTCCTTTCCTCAACCTGCTGCCACCCCAAGAAGCTAGAGATGATCTTTTTCAATAATTATTTTTTATTTATGTATACTTCACTTGGCTGCTCCATGTCTTAGTTATGGCATGTGAACTCTTAACTGCGGCATGAGGGATCTGGTTCCCCAACCAAGGAGCAAACCCCGCCCCCTGCATTGGGAGGGCAGAGTCTTAGCCACTGGACCACCAGAGAAGTCCCTAAAGATGATCTTAAAGAGCCCTCCCCATACTGCCATTTCTTAAAAATCAAGACACATAGCAAGCCTCAATTTAATATCAACTGTCCTTCCACCCTCAAGGTAATATCTGACTCAGTCTCTAGTGGGTCATCACGGCAGTGTGGACTCCACATCTGAAACCCCTTTTCTGCTGCTGGTCCCTCACCCCTCAGCCTCATTGCCTCTGCACCAAGTCAGGCCCTGGTCATCTGGTCTCCAGACTACTACCTTCTGGCTTGTTCAGGGAGCCACTGTCTTTCTGTTTCACATGATCCCTCCCATCATCTCCCCACATCAGAATTTTACCTGTCCTTAAAGGCCCATCTCAATGTCTCCTCCTCAGTGCTTTCCTTGGTCCCCTTTCTCTTTCTTTTCTTCTCCCAGTCCAGGCCTACCCAGCTAGGACACCTTACTTGGGGTCATTAGCACTTTCCACTTGGTCAGGGAGTCCAGTGTGGTAGGGAAAGAGCAAAGAGCTTTGGAACTCTCACAGACCCACCTGGTAAATTTAGGACCCAGATCTGTAACTAACTCGATATGACATCTTGATGAAATTATTAAGCCTGTTGAGTCTCAGCTTCTTTGCCTGAAAAGTGAGAATGATCAAAACACAGCACCTCTCAGGTGGTAGTGAGGGTGAATGATATCTATAATATTCTTGGCACACAGTAGTTCAACATATTCCTCATGCGTTCTCTGTAGGCATACTGAGACCATGTTTAACTGGCTCTGTTCTGCCTTTGTACGAGCCTAGCACATAGCACGCACTTAGCAATGATTATTGAGTACCTAATTTGTGTCAGACACTGTGGGATGTTCTCCCAGTGGTAGGACTAGGCTTGACTGTGTGCCCTTTCTGCCTACGACTCCTTCTGCAGCTTTTCTGCCTTCCCTAGCCCGACCCTGACCCCAGTCTCAGATTCCTGCCTTTGCCATTTCTGCTAGATTTCACTCCCAGCTAGCTGATGGTTATCTTCCAGTAAACAGAAACACCTTAGAGCTTTGGAGAGTCTGCTTTCCCAGGGCTAAATAAATTATTGGCTATCCCTACGATGGAATAGTATAGAGCCATTAAAAAACATGTTTTCAAATAAAATTTAAGATCAAAGATAAATTCTGATGAGTTAATGTGAAGTGAAAAAGGCAGGACCCAATATTAAATATATAGTGTAGCCCTAACTTAAATACATAAAATAACATGTACATATATAACATAACAAGGTGAGGATGGATGGAAATACACTAAATGCTAATGGGCTGTCTCTGGGTATAGCACAGGCTATGGATGTCCTGTCCATGTCCCACTGGATCTTACAATTCTGGAATATTCTGGCCAGGGTTTCAATGCCAGCATATGTATCTCTTTGCCTGAAAGCTTTCTTGGGCCCAGAAGAATCTCTGCACACTGAACAGGTCAAAAGTATAGGAAAATGGATGCCTCCCTTCTCCCTCCAGCATGTAGCCAATGACTGAAAAAAACTGACATGTAAACACCCAGCTTCCCGGCCCTGAGGTGGGATGACTCTGAGACACGTGTGCAGTGGCTGACACAGGATAGCAGTTTCAAGGCTGGTGGCCCTTGGTGTTGACTTGCTTGGTAGCACACCGCCATTAACTCCTTCCCTTTCCCATCTCACTTCCCACCCTGTACCAGTATTTCCTAGGATCGTTTGTCATGTAAACTGCTTGCCTTAAAGTCCTTTGTTTCCCAGTCTTCTAGGGAACCCAAGCTAAGACACTGGGGATCTCCCATGATTGCTTTTCTTTTCTGTTTCTCCTGCCCTTTCTATTTTTTTCCCACATTGAGCATGTAGTAGTTTGTAGTTCTTTAGTATTAGTTTAATACTTTTTAGTTTAGTATTTTAATTAAATATTATTTCTTTTTTTTTAATCTACTCACTGTTTATAAGGCTGTTATCTGTGGCTCAGATCATGAACTCCTTATTGGCAAATTTGGACTTCAGTTGAAGAAAGTAGGGAAACCACTAACCATTCATGTATGACCTAAATCAAATCCCTTACAACTATACAGTGGAAGTGATAAACAGATTCAAGGGATTAGATCTGATGATAGACAGAGTGCCTGAAGAACTATAGATGGAGGTTCGTGAAGACCATCCCCAAGAGAAAAAAAATGCAAAAAGGTAAAATGGTTGTCTGAGGAGGCCTTACAAACAGCTATGAAAAGAAGAGAAGCAAAAGGCAAAGGAGCAAAGGAAAGATATACCCATTTGAATGCAGAGTTTCAAAGAATAGCAAGGAGAGATAAGAAAGCCTTCCTCAGTGATCAATGCAAAAAATAGAGGAAAACAATAGAATAGGAAAGACTAGAGATCTCTTCAAGAAAATTAAAGATACCAAGGGAACATTTCATGCAAAGATGGGCACAATAAAGGACAGAAATGGTATGGATCTAACAGAAGTAGAAGATATTAAGAAGAGGTGCCAAGAATACACAGAAGTACTATACAAAAAAGATCTTCACAATACAGATAATCAAGATGGTGTGATCACTCACCTAAAGTCAGATATCCTGGAACACAAAGTCAAGTGGCCCTAGGAAGCATCACTATGAACAAAGCGAGTGGGGGTGATGGAATTCCAGTTGAGCTATTCCAAATCCTAAAAGACGATGCTGTGAATGTGCTGCACTCTATATGTCAGCACATTTGGAAAACTCAGCAGTGGCCACAGGACTGGAAAAGGTCAGTTTTCATTCCAATCCCAAAGAAAGGCAATGCCAAAGAATGCTCAAACTACCGCACAACTGCACTCATCTCACATGCTAGTAAAGTAATGCTCAAAATTCTCCAAGCCAGGCTTCAACAGTACATGAACTGTGAACTTCCAGATGTTAACTGGATTTAGAAAAGGCAGAGGAACCAGAGATCAAATTGCCAACATCTGTTGGATCATCAAAAAAGCAAGAGAGTTCCAGAAAAACATTTATTTCTGCTTTATTGACTATGCCAAAGCCTTTGACTGTGTGGATCACAACAAAGAAATTCTTAAAGAGAATTACACCCTGTGTGGAAAATTCTGAAAGAGATGAGAATACCAGACCACCTTACCTGCTTCCTGAGAAATCTGTACAAAGGTCAGGAAGCAACAGTAAGAACTGGACATGGAACAACAGACTGGTTCCAAATTGGGAAAGGAGTACGTCAAGGCTGTATATTGTCACCCTGCTTATTTAACTTATATGCAGAGTACATCATGAGAAATGCTGGACTTGATGAAGCACAAGCTGGAATCAAGATTGCTGGGAGAAATATCGATAACCTCAGATATGCAGATGACACCAGCCTTATGGCAGAAAGTGAAGAAAAACTAATACATGTATACCTGTGGTGGATTCATTTTGATATTTGGAAAAACTAATACAAAAAAAAATTAAATAAAATTAAAAAAAAATAAAGAGCCTCTTGATGAAAGTGAAAGAGGAGAGTGAAAAAGTTGGCTTGAAACTCTCAGAAAACTAAAATCATGGCATCTGGTCTCATCCTTCATGGCAAATAAATGGGGAAACAGTGGAAACAGTGACAGACTATTTTTTCGGGTTCCAAAATCACTGCTGATGGTGACTGCAGGCATGAAATTAAAAGACGCTTGTTCTTTGGAAGGAAAGCTATGACAAACCTAGAAAGCATACTAAAAAGCAGAGACATTACTTTGCCAACAAAGGTCCATCTAGTCAAAGCTATGGTTTTTCCAGTAGTCATGTACGGATGTGAGAGTTGGACTATAAAGAAAGCTGAGTGCCAAAGAATTGATGCTTTTGAACTGTGGTGTTGGAGAAGACTTTTGAGAGTCCCTTGGACTGCAAGGAGATCAAACTAGTCCATCCTAAAGGAAATCAGTCCTGAATATTCATTGGAAGGACTAATGCTGAAGCTGAGACTCCAATACTTTGGCCACTGGATGCGAAGAACTGACTCATTGGAAAAGACCCTGATGCTGGGAAAGATTGAAGGTGGGAGAAGGGGATAACAGAAGATGAGATAGTTGGATGGCATCACCGACTCAATGGACACGAGTTTGAGTAAACTCTGGGAGGTGGTGATAGACACAGGGAGGCCTGGTGTGCTGCAGTCCCTGGAGTTGCAAAGAATCAGACATGACTGAGTGACTGAACTGACTGACTGATCTGGAAGATTCGTGCTCAGGTTGGGACCATACCCTTTACAAGGGACATCTATGGGTACCTGGCTGGAAAAAGCCTGTAAAAGTAGGATCCTTTGAGGAGTGGGTGAGAGAGTTGGGGGGATGCGTTCCAGATCAGCAGACAGTCAGGTAGTAGGTACTGCACTGAACGTCTTCCAGGGGACAGAGGAACCAGTTTCAAGGACAGAGCTGGGAGCAACAGGGGAGAGTCCAAGGGGGCAAAATCTGTCCTTAGTATAAGATGAACTCCAGGGAGTTCCCTGGTGGTCTAATGGTTAGGATTCTGGGCTTTTGCTGTCATTGCCTGGGTTCAATCCTTGGTCAAGGAAAGGAGATCTCACATAACATATGAAGTGACCAAAAAAATATAAGTTCAAAAAATGAACTTCAAATGATCAAAGTTGTCCCATGGTGAATGTACTGCCTCAAGAGGTGGTGAGTTTTTTATTATCAGACAGGTTTGCACAAGACCTGGATGAATCCACCTTTCAATGAAGTTAAAGATTCTTGCTGATGATGGGTAACTGGCCTGAAGAGCCACTAGCCTTCTAGAACTTCACAAACCTACAACTCTGAAAGATAGGTAACCCACTGTGACTTCTGGGAAAGAACTGGAGGGGTGATCTAACATTTGTTAAGGTTTTTGAGTCAGGCAGTTCTAAGTTTGAATCCTGGCTCTCTCACATATAAGTTGAAAACTCCTTCACCTTTTGATCTTCATTTTCCTTCATTCATAAAATTCACTATCTCACCAGGTGTCCATACAGATTAAATGAGATAATGTATCTACAGTGCCTGAATGCCAGTTCTGCCCTTCAGCAAGGCTGCAGCCCTTGGGCTCACATCTTAATCAAAACCAGAAACTACTGATTACGGGTGTTTGGAAAGTCTATCGGACATGTGATAACACCAGCTGCTTCCCCACAGGGAGTCTTCATTTCCTGAGACATGCTTTTAAAACAGCAATTCTCCTCTAGCACTATCCAAGGAAACAGTTCATCTGCAAATTTTTTAAAGGCCAGCTTTCATGAAAAGGGCCAAATGGAGTCCAGAGCAAAACAAGGTCTCCACCCTGCAATGGTGGGGCTCGACAGGAACATGCCAGAAGGGTTATTTCAGGGTCTGGAGTACACTGATCACCTAAATGTCCTGAGGACTTCAGTTTCCCTTCTCCACTTTGAAATTGTCTGTGATGTTTGTGAATCACATTCTAGCCAAGCCTAGGGGGCTTCCCTTGTGGATCACTGGTAAAAGAATCCACCTGCAGTGTAGGAGCCACAGAAAACATGGGTTTGACCCCTGGGTTGGGAAGATCCCCTGGAGAAGGGCATGGCAACCCACTCCAGTATTCTTACCAGGAGAATCCCACGGGCAGAGGAGCCTGGCAGGCTATAGGATATAGAGTCACAAAAAGTCAGAAACGACTGAAGCGACTTAACATGCACCCAGGAAAAGTCAGCCCTACAGGCTGCCCTTGGGGTCATAAACTCTGAAGGACACTGATGTGCAATGTGACCTCATAGCTCACTTCATGCAACCTTCTACCTCACTGTCTGAGCCATTAAAGCACTCCATACCTCAAGAGGGTCCCAGGCAAGGAGAGGAACCATAGGGGTGTATGGGGAATCGGGTGGTAGGAGTGGAATGGGATTCTGACTACATGCTGAAGGGTTTACTCATTCTGTATCCCCAAGTGCCACAACGGTGCCCAGAAGACAACAGAGGGTCAGCCAGTGACTTTTCAACTGATCTGAGTAGAGCAGGTTCAGTTCAGTTCAGTCGTTCAGTCAAGTCCGACTCTTTGCGACCCCATGAACCACAACACGCCAGGCCTCCCTGTCCATCATCAACTCCTGGAGTTCACTCAAACTCATGTCCATAGAGTTGGTGATGGCATCTAACCATCTAATCCTCTGTTGTCCCCTTCTCCTCCTGCCTTCAATCTTTCCCAACATCAGGGTCTTTTCAAATAAGTCAACTCTTCACATCAGGTGGCCAAAATATTGGAGTTTCAGCTTCAACATCAGTCCTTCCAATGAACACCCAGGACTGATTTCCTTTAGGATGGACTGGTTAGATCTCCTTGCAGTCCAAGGGACTCTCAAGAGTCTTCTCCAACACCACAGTTCAAAAGCATCAATTCTGCGCACAGCTGTCTTTAGAGTCCAACTCTCACATCTGCATATGACTACTGGAAAAACCATAGCCTTCACTAGATGGACATTTATTGGCAAAGTAATGTCTCTGCTTTTGAATATGCTGTCTAGGTTGGTCATAACTTTCCTTCCAAGGGGTAAGCGTCTTTTAATTTCATGGCTGCAATCACCATCTGCAGTGATTTTGGAGCCCCCCAAAATAAAGTCAGCCACTGTTTCCACTGTTTCCCCATCTATTTCCCATGAAGTGATGGGACCAGATGCCATGATCTTCGTTTTCTGAATGTTGAGCTTTAAGCCAACTTTTTCACTCTCCACTTTCACTTTCATCAAGAGACTCTTTAGCGCCTCTTCACTTTCTGCCATAAGGGTGGTGTCATCTGCATATCTGAGGTTATTGATAATCTCCCGGCAATCTTGATTCCAGCTTGTGTTTCTTCCAGTCCAGTGTTTCTCATGATGTACTCTGCATATAAGTTAAATAAGCAGGGTGACAATATACAGACTTGACGTACTCCTTTTCCTATTTGGAACCAGTCTGTTATTCCATGTCCACTTCTAACTGTTGCTTCCTGACCTGCATACAGGTTTCTCAAGAGGCAGGTCAGGTGGTTTGGTATTCCCATCTCTTTCAGAATTTTCCACAGTTTATTGTGATCCACACAGTCAAAGGCTTTGGCATAGTCAATAAAGCAGAAATAGATGTTTTTCTGGAACTCTCTTGCTTTTTTCATGATCCAGCGGATGTTGGCAATTTGATCTCTGGTTCCTCTGCTTTTTCAAAAATCAGCTTGAACATCTGGAAGTTCACGGTTCACGTATTGCTAAAGCCTGGCTTTGAGAATTTTGAGCATTACTTTAGTAGCGTGTGAGATGAGTGCAGGAGCTGACTGTGGCTCAGACCATGAACTCCTTATTGCCAAATTGAGACTTAAATAGAAGAAAGTAGGGAAAACCACTAGACCATTCATGTATGACCTAAATCAAATCCCTTATGATTATACAGTGGAATTGAGAAATAGATTTAAGGGCCTAGATCTGATACATAGAGTGCCTGATGAGCTATGGAATGAAGTTCGTGACATTGTACAGGAGACAGGGATCAAGACCATCTCCATGGAAAAGAAATGCAAAAAAGCAAAATGGCTGTCTGGGGAGGCCTTACAAATAGCTGTGAAAAGAAGAGAAACGAAAAGCAAAGGGGAAAGGAAAGATATAAACATCTGAATGCAGAGTTCCAAAGAATAGCAAGAAGAGATAGCCTTCTTCAGTGATCAATGCAAAGAAATAGAGGAAAACAACAGAATGGGAAAGACTAGAGATCTCTTCAAGAAAATTAGAGATACCAAAGGAACATTTCATGCAAAGATGGGCTCGATAAAGGACAGAAATGGTATGGACCTAACAGAAGCAGAAGATATTAAGAAGAGATGGCAAGAATACACAGAAGAACTGTACAAAAATGATCTTCACGACCCAGATAATCATGATGGTGTGATCACTCATCTAGAGCCAGACATCCTGGAATGTGAAGTCAAATGGGCCTTAGAAAGCATCACTACGAACAAAGCTAGTGGAGGTGATGGAATTCCAGTTGAGCTATTCAAATCCTGAAAGATGATGCTGTGAAAATGCTGCACTCAATATGTCAGCACATTTGGAAAACTCAGCAGTGGCCACAGGACTGGAAAACGTCAGTTTTCATTCCAATCCCAAAGAAAGGCAATGCCAAAGAATGCTCAAACTACCACACAATTGCACTCATCTCACACGCTAGTAAAGTAATGCTCAAAATTCTCCAAGCCAGGCTTCAGCAATATGTGAACCATGAACTTCCTGATATTCAAGCTGGTTTTAGAAAAGGCAGAGGAACCAGAGATCAAATTGCCAACATCTGCTGGAACATGGAAAAAGCAAGAGAGTTCCAGAAAAACATCTATCTCTGCTTTATTGACTATGCCAAAGCCTTTGACTATGTGGATCACAATAAACTGTGGAAAATTCTGAAAGAGATGGAAATACCAGATCACCTGATCTGCCTCTTGAGAAACCTGTATGCAGGTCAGGAAGCAACAGTTAGAAGTGGACATGGAACAACAGACTGGTTCCAAATAGGAAAAGGAGTACGTCAAGGCTGTATATTGTCACCCTGCTTATTTAACTTATATGCAGAGTACATCATGAGAAATGCTGGACTGGAAGAAACACAAGCTGGAATCAAGATTGCCGGGAGAAATAACCTCAGATATGCAGATGACACCACCCTTATGGCAGAAAGTGAAGAGGAACTAAAAAGCCTCTTGATGAAAATGAAAGTGGAGAGTGAAAAAGTTGGATTAAAGCTCAACATTCAGAAAATAAAGATCATGGCATCCGGTCCCATCACTTCATGGGAAATAGATGGGGAAACAGTGGAAACAGTGTCAGACTTTATTTTTCTGGGCTCCAAAATCACTGCAGATGGTGACTGCAGCCATGAAATTAAAAGACGCTTACTCCTTGGAAGGAAAGTTATGACCAACCTAGATAGCATATTCAAAAGCAGAGACATTACTTTGCCAACAAAGGTCTGTCTAGTCAAGGCTATGGTTTTTCCTGTGGTCATGTATGGATGTGAGAGTTGGACTGTGAAGAAGGCAGAGCGCTGAAGAATTGATGCTTTTGAACTCTGGTGTTGGAGAAGACTCTTGAGAGTCCCTTGGACTGCAAGGAGATCCAACCCGTCCATTCTAAAGGAGATCAGCCCTGGGATTTCTTTGGAAGAAATGATGCTAAAGCTGAAACTCCAGTACTTTGGCCACCTCATGCGAAGAGTTGACTCATTGGAAAAGACTCTGATGCTGGGAGGGATTGGGGGCAGGAGGAGAAGGGGACGACAGAGGACGACAGGCTGGATGGCATCACTGACTCGATGGACAATAGTCTGAGTGAACTCCGGGAGTTGGTCATGGACAGGGAGGCCTGGCGTGCTGCGATTCATGGGGTCGCAAAGAGTCGGACATGACTGAACGTCTGATCTGATCTGAGTGCAATTGTGCAGTAGTTTGAGCATTCTTTGGCATTGCCTTTCTTTGGGATTGGAATGAAAACTGACCTTTTCCAGTTCTGTGGCCACTGCTGAGTTTTCCAAATGTGCTGACATATTGAGTGCAGTACTTTCACAGCATCATCTTTCAGGATTTGAAATAGCTCAACTGGAATTCCATCACCTTCACTAGCTTTATTCATAGTGATGCTTCCTAAGGCCCACTTGATTTCATATTCCAGGATGTCTGGCTCTAGCTGAGTGACCACACCACTGTGATTATCTGGGTCGTGCAGGTCTTTTTTGTACAATTCTGTGTATTCTTACCACCTCTTCTTAGTATCTTCTGCTTCTGTTAGGTCCATACCATTTCTGTCCTTTATTGAGCCCATCTTTGCATGAAATGTTCCCTTGGTATCTTTAATTTTCTTGAAGAGATCTCTAGTCTTTCCCATTCTATTGTTTTCCTCTATTTATTTGCATTGATCACTGAGGAAGGTTTCTTATCTCTCCTTGCTATTCTTTGGAACTCTGCATTCAAATAGGTATATCTTTCCTTTTCTCCTTTGCTTTTTGCTTCTCTTCTTTTCACAGCTATTTGTAAGGCCTCCTGAGACAGCTATTTTGCTTTTTTTGTATTTCTTTTTCTTGGGGATGGTTTTGATCCCTGTCTCCTGTACAATGTCACGAACCTCTGTCCATAGTTCATCAGGCACTCTATCAGATCTAGTACCTTAAATCTATTTCTCACTTCCACTGTATAATCATAATCGTTTTGATTTATGTCATACTTGAATGGTCTAGTGGTTTCCCCCACTTTCTTTGATTTAAGCATGAATTTGGCAATAAGTAGTTCATGATCTGAGCAGGTTATGAGAGTCATTTAGCCTTAGACATTTGTGGAGCAGGTCAAGTCAGGGCTTGGGACCAGACAGGCCTGAGTTTTCATCCTAGTTCTGACACTTCTTCTCACTAAGGTAATCTAAGATAGTAACTTAACCTCTTACAAGTTTCCTCATCTGTAAAATGGAGAGATGTGGAAGAGCTGTGATTGTGTAAATGCAACTAGCCCTAAAATGGTGTGAAGTAATGTTCTTTTACCACCAGACACATCCACAACTGAGCATTGTTACCACTTTGGCCCAGCTCTCTTTCTGGAGCTATTTCTCCACTCTTCCCCAGTAGTATATTGGACACCTACTGACCTGGGGGGCTCATCTTCTGGTGTCATATCTTTTTGTCTTTTCATACTGTTCATGGGGTTCTCCAGGAAAGAATGCTGGGGTGGTTTGCCATACTTTCCTTCAGTGGACCACATTTTGTCAGAACTGTCCATCCTGACCTGTCCGTTTTATGGATGTCGATGTAGTTATGTCTGGCGGTGAAAGTAAAGTCCTGTGTTGTAAAGAACAATACTGCAAAGGAACCTGGAATGTTAGGTCCATGAATCAAAGTCAATTTGATGTGGTCAAACAGGAGATGGCAAGAGTGAATATTGACATTTTAGTAATCAGTGGACTAAAATGGGTGGAAATGGACGAATTCAATTCAGATGACCATTATATCTACTACTGTGGGCAAGAATCTCTTAGAGGAAATGGAGTGTCTCTCATAGTCAACAAAAGAGTCTTAAATGAAGTACTTGGGTGCAATCTCAGAAATGACAGAATGACCTCGGTTTGTTTTCAAGGCAAACCATTCGACACCATAGTAATCCAAGTTTATGCTCCAACCAGAGAAGGCAATGGCACCCCACTCCAGTACTCTTGCCTGGAAAAATCCCATGGACGGAGGAGCCTGGTAGGCTGCAGTCCATGAGGTCACTCAGAGTCGGACACAACTGAGCTGAGCAATTTCACTTTCACTTTTCACTTTCATGCACTGGAGAAGGAAATGGCACCTTCTCTGGCTCCAACCAGAGAAGGCAATGGCACCCCACTCCAGTGTTCTTGCCTGGAGAATCCCAGGGACAGAGGAGCCTTGTAGGAGGCCGTCTATGGGGTCACACAGAGTCGGACACAACTGAAGTGACTTAGCAGCAGCATGCTCCAACCACTGATGCTGAAGAAGCTGAACAGTTCTATGAAGACCTACAAGACCTCTGGAACTAACACACAAAAAAATGTCCTTTTCATCATAGGGATTGGAATGCAAAAGTAGGAAGCCAATAAATACCTGGAGTAACAGGCAAGTTTGGCCTTGGAGAACAAAAATTAAGCAGGGTAAAGGCTAACAGAATATTGTCAAGAGAACACACTGGTCATAGCAAACACCCTCTTCCAACAACACAAGAGACAACTCTGCATATGGACATCACCAGATAGTCAATACTGAAATCAGATCGATTATATTCTTTGTAGTCAAAGATGGAGAAGCTCTATACAGTCAGCAAAAACAAGACCTGGAGCTTACCGTGACTCAGATCATCAGATTCTTACGGCAAATTTCAGACTTAAATTGAAGAAAATAAGGAAAACTACTAGGTCATTCAGGTATGACCTAAATCAAATCCCTTATAATTATACAGTAGAGGAAATGAATAGATTCAAGGCATTAGATCTGGTAGACAGAGTACCTGAGAACCTATGGATGGAGGTTCATAACACTGTACAGGAGTTGGTGACCAAAACCATCCCCAAGAAAAAGAAATGCAAGAAGGCAAAGTGGTTGTCTGAGAAAGCCTTACAATAGCTGAGAAAAGAAGAGAAGCAAAAGGCAAAGGAGAAAGGGAAAGATATACCCAACTAAATACAGAGTTCCAGAGAACTGCAAGGAACGATAAGAAAGCCTTCTTATGTGAATAATGAAAAGAAAGGAAAACAATAGAATGGGAAAGACTAGCGATTTCTTCAAGAAGACTGGAGAAAGGGAATATTTCATGCAAAGATGGGCTCAATAGAGCACAGAAATGGCAAGGACTTAACAGAAGCAGAAGAGATTAAGAAGCAGTGGCAAGAATACACAGAAGAACTATATACAAAAGGTCTTAATGACCAGGATAACCACAATGGTGTGATCACTCACCTAGAGCCAGACATCTTGAAGTGTGAAGTCAAGTGGGCCTTAGGAAGCATCACTACGAACAAAGCTAGTGGAGGTGATGGAATTCATGAGATATTTCAAATCCTAAAAGATGATGTTGTGAAAGTGCTGCACTCAATATGTCAGAAAATTTGGAAAACTCAGCAGTGGCCACAGGACTGGAAAAGCTCAATTTTCATTGCAATCTCAAAGAAGGGCAATACCAAAAAATGTTCAAACTACCATGTAATTGTACTCATTTCACTTGCTAGCAAGGTAGTGCTCAAAATCTTTCAAGCTAGGCTTTAGCAGTACTTGAACCTAGAACTTCCAGATGTAAAAGCTGGATTTAGAAAAGGCAGAGAAACCAGAGATCAAATTGCCAACATCCACTGGGTCATAGAGAAAGCAAGAGAATTCCAGAAAAACATCTGCTTCATTGACTACACTGAAGCCTTTGACTATGTGGATCACAACAAACTGTGGAAAATTCTTCAACAGATAGGAATAACAGACCACTGTCTCTTGAGAAACCTGTATGTGGGTCAAGAAGCAACAGTTAGAACAGGACATGGAACAACAGACTGCTTCAAAATTGGGAAAGGAGTACCTCAAGGCTGTATATCGTCACCCTGCTTATTTAATTTATATGCAGAATACATCATGCAAAATGCCAGGCTGGATGAATCACAACCTGGAATCAAGATTGCTGGAAGAAATATCAATAACTTGAGATATGACATCACCCTAATGACAGAAAGTGAAGAGAAACTAAAGAGCCTCCTGATGAGGGTGAAAGAGGGGAGTGAAAAACCTGGCTTAAAACTCAACATTCAAAAATCTAAGATCATGGCATCTGGTCCCTTCACTTTATGGCAACCAGTTGGGGAAAAAGTGCAAACAGTGACAGATTTTATTTTCTTAGGCTCCAAAATCACTGCTGATGGTGACTGCAGGCATGAAATTAAAAGACGCTTGTTCTTTGGAAGGAAAGCTATGACAAACCTAGACAGCATACTAAAAAGCAGAGACATCACTTTGCCAACAAAGGTCTATATAGTCAAAGCTATGGTTTTTCCAGTAGTCATGTATGGATGTGAGAGTTGGACTATAAAGAAAGCTGAGTGCCAAAGAATTGATGCTTTTGAACTGTGGTGTTGGAGAAGACTCTTGAGAGTCCCTTGGACTGCAAGGAGATTCAACCAGTCCATCCTAAAGGAAATCAGTCCTGAATATTCATTGGAAGGACTGATGCTGAAGCTGAGACTCCAATACTTTGGCCACTGGATGCGAAGAACTGACTCATTGGAAAAGACCCTGATGCTGGGAAAGATTGAAGGCGGGGGGAGAAGGGGATGACAGAGGATGAGATGGTTGGATGGCATCACCGACTCAATGGACATGAGTTTGAATAAACTCTGGGAGTTGGTGATAGACAGGGAGACCTGGCATGCTGCAGTCCATGGGGTCGCAAAGAGTCAGACACGACTGAGCTACTGAACTGAACTGAACTGAACTGATGGTTTTTCCAGTAGTCACGTATGGATGTGAGAATTGGACTATAAAGAAGGCTGAGTGCCAAAGAATTGATGCTTTTGAACTGTGATGTTGGAGAAGACTCTTGAGAGTTCCCTGGACTGCAAGGAGATCCAACCTGTCAATCCTAGAGGAAATCAGCCCTGAATATTCATTGGAAGGGCTGATGCTGAAGCTGAAACTCCATTACTTTGGCCACCTGATGTGAAGAGCCAGCTCACTGGAAAAGACACTGATGCTGGGAAAGGCTGAGGGCAGGAGGAGAAGGGGGTGACAGAGGATGAAATGGTTAGATGGCATCCTCAACTCAGTGGACCTGAGGGAGATAGTGAAGGACACACTCAGGGAGATAGTGAAGGACAGGGAAGCCTGGTGTGTTGTAGTCCACGAGGTCGCAAACAGTTGGACACAACTTCGCAACTGAACTGTGCCTAGCATAGCACCTGGCACAAAGAAAAAGCTATAATCAACGAATGAAAATATGGATAAACAGAGAATATATGAATATAATTCTGCAAGCGACAGCAGCCAAATGTGCAGGATTTGAAAACCTGGCCATCTGAAAATCCTTTGAAATTACAAACCGAGCTGTCTATAAAAAGCAATGATATCTGTAATTGTTAGTGGCATATGCCAAGCTGATTTTACCTTGATCTTGATCTCATTTGGCCCTTGCCCTAGTCAGCATCATCATCCCCATCTGATAAGTGAAAAGACAGTGGCTCAGAGAGGGTTTAAGGCAGGCTGTCCTTTCACATCCAGAAGGCGTGCAGCCTCCAGTCACATACCTCCAAGGGACAGGAAGATCAATGTCTACAGAGATGGCCCACCCCATTTTTGCTGATGCCTGTTTTCTAGAGCACTCAGGATCAAGTCCTGTTTTCTGGGTGAGGCCTTTGGAGACCCAGAGAGACTGAGATCTATTGATCTACTGCCCTCTCAGCTCCACACTTAGGTTCCAGGAATGTCAGCACTGGTCTTATCATCTCCTTCTCTGAACAAGTGAGGAGACTGGGGTCCTGTGGGTGGGGGTTCACCGCAAATACACTGATCTGGCTTCTGCTGTGGCATTATGTCATTGTTTAATGATGAACTTGAAGGCAACTCTGAATCTCTGGTCATCTGCCTTCACTCAGAACTCACCACAGGACCTGACATGCTAAGTTCACAGGCAAGGGTGGCTGAAAGAATGACTAAATATGAGCGGGAACAAAAGGACTGAGGTTAGGCTGAGTCTTGGATTGAGTTGGAGAATAGCATCTAATGAAGTATTAAGGCTTGTGAGTGAGGTCTAGACAATGTTTGGAGTCAGGGTGGGGAAGGAGAGCTGAGGTGAGGTTGCAGGGAGGATGAAGGAGGAGATCAGGGCTGCTGGTAGAGTAAGAGCTTGGATCAGTACTGGGGAGTGGGTAAGGTCAGGAATGAGGCTGGTGATGATATCAGGAAGGGGACCTTGCTGGGCACACAGATAAAGGAGGAGTTATCCTGTGAATGCTGCGTGATGGGAGTTTGCTGTTAGGGTGGGGGTTGTTGTGTAATTTGGGTTGAGGGTGGTGGATGAGGACATCTGGAGTGGGGATGAAATGAAGCTTTTCCAGGGTGGAGTTGGGGTAAGGTTCAAGGATGGATCTGAATAACGGTTGGGTTAAAATGGCGGGGGGTGATGGAGAAGGCAATGGCACCCCACTCCAGTACTCTTGCCTGGAGAATCCCAGGGACGGGGGAGCCTGGTGGGCTGCCATCTATGGGGTCGCACAGAGTCGGGCACGACTGAAGTGACTTAGCAGTAACAGTAAAATGGGGGAATGGAGTGGAGAAGCGGCTGCAGGGGGGATCTGGGTTGGTGAGAGCCTGAGGGGGTAAAGGTGGGGTGGGGGTCGGTGCTGACTTTGGGGTGGGCACTGGATGAGGATTGAGGGTTTAGCACGCGGTTGGGCCGAAGATGGAGCAAGGGGGCTAGGACGGGAGCGGGGTTCTAGGTGGGGTGAGGGCCAGGGCCGGTACCTGAGCCACCACATGTAGCTGTGCTCGTAGGGGAAGAAGCTGTGCGGGTCGTCGCAGCAGTACTTGTGGTCGCGGAAGCCGCAGCAGAAGACGGCGGCCGCCTCGCCCCCCGGCCGCGGGCAGCTGAAGCCACGCACCACCTCCTGCTCGGCGCTCACGTAGCTCGTGCAGGCGCCGCTCATCGCGGCCTGCGCGCGGCCCGCCGCCACCCCGGGTCCCCAGACGGACTGACGGACAGAGACAGCAATGAGCCCGAGAAAGAGACACACAGAGAGGCAGAGATAAGCAGAGAGACAGAAACTGACACAGAGACGGAGAGGCACACAGATGGGCGCAGACGGAGTGGTGAGAGACCTAGAGCCCCCGAGATTCTAGAGAGGATCGAGAGGCAATCGGGTACGCGGACAAGTCTTGCCAAGAGAGGGGACGGAGGAGGGAGAGGGAGGAAGGAAGGAGGAGGGCCGAGGAGAGGTGGGAGTGGAGAGGGGCGGGAAGGCGGGCGGGGGATCGCGCCTGAGCACGGGGCGGGGGGCGACTCGCGGAGCCGGGAGGAGGGAGCAGCCTCTCGTCTGTGCGCGCGGCTCCCACCAGCCCCACTTCGTTCCCGGTGGACGCACTCGGGCGCTGGGTGCTCAGAGAGACAGCCCATGTGCAGGGTGGCAAAGCGGGAATCGAAGTCACCGGCTTGGATTCCACACCTGTGCTGAGCACCATCCATTGTGCTAGGTACGCACTGTGAGTGTCACTGGGAATCCCCGGGCAGTGCCAGGCTAGTGTAGGACACGGACGAGGGACCTGACATCGACCCCACAGTAGGGTCAGTACAGGTATGATTAATGCACGATCTCACTTAAGCTTCACAACAACTCAGAGAACCAGGGATTTTCAAACTTATTTTATAAATGAGAGCTAAGGGTCAGATGAGAGTCATTTTCCTGAGCTCTTAAACCCATGGGATTTTAACCTGGGTCTTTCTTGTTCCCAAGCCCTTGATCTTTCTGGGGTTCCCACAGCGCCTCTTTTTCAGTGACTTTTACATGTTGTCATCCTTTGGCTTCCTTGCCTGCAACTTCCTTTCCCTGAGCAGCTAGCTCATGCACTGACGTGTTCACACTCCCCTGATCAAACACTCTCTCTCCCACACTGGCCTAGGATAAGGGGGCTAGCGGATGTTCAGATGGTAACTCCACCTACCCAAGAGCAAAGCCAATAGGCCTGACCATTCTCACATAACTTTCCCAGATCACAAGGTTAGTGTTCTTATTAGGATCAGAAGAAGCTCCTTCCTACAGTTTGAAGGAGCTGTAGGAAGCCTTTGCAGATTATCTGTCTGTCTGGTCAGGGTTCACTGGGGAGACCCAGGCTCTAAGTTAAGGTGCACATTTTGGCCCAGTTACACTGAACCAGGACTAGGGACTGTTGGACTTGAGTTGTCAATAATTCCTATTCAGTCAATCACAGAGTGCTTAGGCTGAAAAGGACCTGTGAATCATGTAATCAGTGGATGAGTTACAGCTAGCATTAAGAAAAAAAAAATTAATGGAATAGAAAAAGTATAGTGCAAATAGTAAAGCTAAGTAGTCTTTCATAAAATGTTTCAGTTACATATGTCTGTATGTATTGTGGTCCAGATCACAATGTAAAAAGGATTTCTCATTTTGAGTCAGGTCAAAAAGGTTTGAAAGCCACTGAATCTGACACCTTCCATTGTTCTGATGAGCAGAGACTCACACAAGATTACAAAATCTTTAGCTCTCCTGATTTCTTACAGCAGTGGGGAGAGTAGGAAATAGCTGATGTGATGCCTTGGGAGTCCCTAGTTCCTCTATCTCTTGCTTTTAGTGTGAATGGGATAAATAATGGGCATCAGGGGATCTCAAGCCCTAGCTACTCCTTCTCTGCTTTTTTCCTCTCTGTGCTTCAGGTTCCGTTTCTTCATCCAGGCCAGCTCCTCAGATGCTGATGTGTGCCATGCCCTTGACCTGGGCACTGGGCCCCCTGAGAGAGATCAGATCTGGGTCTGCCCAGAAACACAGTATAGAATGAGAGCCAGACAGATGATCTAGGACGGGGCAGGGAAAGGGGAAATGCAGGGACCATGGCCACAGAGGGATCACCATCTGAAAGAGAAGGGAGAAGTTTTGAGGGGGTAGTATCTTCAAGGGCCACTGTAAGGTCAAATATGAAAACTGGAAGGAATTGTTTTATCCTCCAGAAAATTCCTCCTGTGAATCTCTGCAAACTGGAAACTGGATGACATACTCTAAGGGAGGTGCACTTTGGCCTCTTTATCAGGTAGGGATTAAAGAGGAAGGATTTGGAATCCTATGGAAAGGAGCAAGGTATCCTGAAGACATGGGATTCAGCTGTGAGATACAAAGCACTCTGCTCTGGCTTTTGGCAAATTGGCAAGCTGCCAACAGTTTCCAAAGCCCTTTCCTGCCAAGAATTAGTTTCTCCAGCAACCCTGTGGAGTGAGCCAGGTAGGGATGATTATGCCCCTGAGAGAGATAACAAGCCCAATGTCACAAAGCAGCCAATGGCCCAGGAGGGACTAGTACCATGTCTGTCTAGCCAACAGTCCTCTTTGGCACTGATGAAGACTATGGTCCCCTATTCAGAAGAATATTTTTAACTACAAAAAGTAAATTAGAATTACAAAGTATACCAATTATATAGAATCATTATCAAAATAGTTATTTTGTGAATTAGTTCTTTTTTAACATATTAAATAATAAGATATAGAGATTTATTTATTAACTATTATTACTTTTGAGGTGGTAAATGACTATAAAAACAATACTTCAAGATATTGCTACTGTAATGCAATACAAAAATAACTATGATTTCTATTGGTGACAGGGCTTCCCTGGTGGCTCAGATGATAAAGAATCTGCAAAGCAGGAGATGCAAGAGATGTGGGTTCGATCCCTAGGTCAGGAAGATCTCCTGGAGGAGGGCATGGCAACCCACTCCAGTGTTCTTGCCTGGAGAATTTCATGGACAGTGGAGCCTGGCGGGCCAGCGTTCATAGGGTTACAAAGAGTTGGACATGACTGAAGCGACTGAGCACACACACACCACTGGTGACAAAGTCACAGGTTCTGCTAATCCTATGCTAAATTTGACTTAGAGGCAGTGAAAACAAGGATGTCACTTTTTTCCATCCAAGTTCATGGACCTCTCCCAGGCTGAGCTCTATCTGTGGACCCCTTGGGCTTTTTGGAATCTATGCTAGGATCTTTGACCTCTTCTGGTCTAGAACCTACTGTAATGCTCGTTCCTTATCATGTGCATCATGTTCCTTCCTACAGACATTTACTGCAGACCTACTGTATGCCAGGCAGTTTCCCACCTTGTATGTCACGTAGTCCTTGAAAACGTCCTTTGTTTTTCTCCCCATTCTGCAGACAAGGTAACTGAGACTCAGAGAGGTCAAGTGATTTATCCAAAGCTACACAGGTAGTAAATAGAATTCTGTACCACCACACCTTCTTCCCAACCTGAGGTCTGGGGGCCAGAGTCTCCAACCAGAAGGGCAGGTAAGTGTAAGAGGGAAGAGTGAGCAGGGAGAACTCACATTTATAGAGAACACACTGTGAACTAGGAATTGTGCCAGTCTCAACCCACTCCAGTGTTCTTGCCTGGAGAATCCCAGGGACGGGGGAGCCTGGTGGGCTGCCGTCTATGGGGTCGCACAGAGTCAGACACAACTGACGCGACGCAGCAGCAGTCTCCTTCAATGCTTACAGTTCTGTGCTGTTACTCTCTTCATAAAAATAACTAGATACATATGTATTCATTATGAAACAACAAATTAGAAAATAAGGATAAACCACATTAAAAATAACAATCACCCATAACCTCACCTTGTAGAAATATCCACTGATACTTTGGTATGGAGTCTTCCAGATACACACACATATATACACACACAACTTTTTACCCACTCTACCCATAGGAAAACTGGACCCAGAGAGGTGAAGTAACTTGCCCAAGGATAGACAAGTATCAAGTTTCAATCACCTGCGGTGTGACCTTAGACTGGTCACTTTCCCTCTCTGCCTTAGGGCAGTAGTTAGTTGATGGCACCAGGCCAAGTGCGCAGTAACTGGAAGCCTCTTGGGTGTGGTTCTCTAAACAATGCGCTCCAGACCTGCCAGCCTTGCTCCGGATCCTCAGGGGTCTGGAAAGACATGCCCTTTGCTGTTAGTCCACAAGGAGGCTGAGGACCCGGACACAACCCGAGGTGAGGGTTCGATCCTGCTCTCTGGGTGGTCCACTCCGAGTCCCTGGACTCCGGACACCGCGGAGCAGCCCCTATCCTCTAGCCCTACTACCTCCAGCTGTGCCGGCCCGACACCCCTCCCCCAGGGCTCCCCCGTCCCCTACTCGGCTCCCCTTCAGCTTGCAGGTCACTGCATTGGAGAGGTAAAGAAAGGATGCCGAGAGGGCGAGGGTGGGATGATTTGGGAGAATGACATTGAAACATGTATATTAACATATGTGAAACGAATCGCCAGTCCAGGTTCGATGCAGGATACAGGATGCTCCAGGCGGGTGCGCTGGGATGACCCAGAGGGATGGTATGGGGAGGGAGGTGGGAGGGGGGTTCAGGATGGGGAACACTTGTACACCTGTGGCAGATTCATGTCGATGTATGGCAAAACCAATACAATATTGTAAAGTAATTAGCCTCCAATTAAAATAAATAAATTTATATATATATAAAAAGAAAGGGTGCCAACATGCATTAATTCCCTTTGAGTGCTGGTTCTAGGCACAACCACTCTTCTGATGCCCACGATGGATTCTTACCCTTTTTTTCCAGTGTGAGGCTCCTGCCTCTCATCTTGAAAGAAGTGACATTGCCAGGTTGGAACATGAAGTCCAAGGACAAATTGGACCAAAGCTCAGATCTCCTGATACCAGCTAGACACTCTCCGAGCTGGAGGTGGTCTTTGGGTTTAGGTTTTTGTTAGTTTGTTGTTTGTTTTCCTGTGAAATCTTTAAAGCACACAAACAACATAAAGAATAATACAAGAACCACCCATGCACTCTCTACTAGTAAGAAATTGCTTCCACTCACAACTATTCTCCTGAATTTGGTGTTTATCATTTCTATGTTCTTACTCATGCATTTATCATGTACGTGTGGATCTTTGAACAATGTATAGAATTTCTTTACATGTGATTATATCTCAAATAAATAACATCACATTAATGTATTCTTCTGGAGTATGCTTTTTTTTTTTTACTCCATCTTATGTTTTTGAGCTTTGTCCATACTTATGTGTATGCTCAATCTGGTTCATTCATTTTCACTGCTGTATAGTTCCCCAGTTACTGAATATATGATGGCTTATTATCCATTTTCTTTAACATTGATTCCTTCCAATTTCTTTTATTACTATACAATGCTGTTTCTCTTGAGATTTTTAAAAATAATCAATTTTACTGAGGTATATTTTACAAACAATAGAATACACACATTTCAAGTGTGCATCTTGGTGAGTTTATACTCAAGGAGCCACCACCGCAGTCAAGATACAGAACATTTCTGTCACCTGTCACCATTCCTTGGGGTGCAATCAACCCTCCTCCCTACCCCTAGCCTTGCCTGAGACAAGACCTGCTTGCCCTCCCTATAGATTAGTTCTATCTGTTTTTGAATTTTTGTCTCAATAGAATCAGATAGTATGCCCTCTTTTGTGTCTGATCTCTTTTGCTCACCGCAACGCCTTTGCGATAAACAGAAATTGCTGCATGTAACAGTAGTTCCTTCCTTTTTATTGCCAAGTACATGGAAATATACTCTTTATATGAAAAACTGCAATTTGTCCATTCAACAGTTCTTGGGCATTTGAGTTGTTTCCAGTTTGGGACTATTGTGAATAAAGTTGCTATAAAATTTTTGCATATATGCTTTTTACAGGTGCCTATGCTTTCATATACCTTGGGTGAATCCTAAAAGTGGAATTTTGAGGTAATAGAATAGATATATGTTTAACTTTGGGCTTCCCAGTGATGCTAGTGTTAAAGAACTTGCCTGCCAATGCAGGACATGCGGAGACAGGGGTTCGATCCCTGGATTGGGAAGATCCCCTGGAGAAGAGAATGGCAACCACTCCAGTATTCTTGCCTGGAGAATCCCGTGGACAGAGGAGCCTGGCAGGCTACAGTCCATAGGGTCACAAAGAGCTGGACATGACTGAAGCGACTTAGCATGCGTGCATCCTTGGCACATCAGACAGTTCTCTGATCAGAACAGTTCTCTGATCAGAACTCAGGCATCCACACTGTAAGCACCAAATCCTAACCATTAGACCACCTGGGAACTTCTCGATCTTTTCTCTATTGAATTAACACCTTTGGTATATCTCAATTAATCATGTATGCATGGATTTATTTCTGGATCCTCTATTCTATTTCATTGATCTTATCTGAATCTATCCTTATGCCAGTTCCACTCTGTCTTACTTACTGTAGCTTTCTAAGTGGGTCTTGAAATCAGGTAGCATAAATCCTCTAACTTTGTCCTTATTTTTCAAAATTGTTTTAGTTCTTCTGAGTCCTTTGCATTTCCGTATCAATTTTAGAATCAACTCATTGATTTCTGCCCCCCTAAAATCCTGCTTGGATTTTGCTTAGGGTTACGTTGAATCAATAGATCAATCTGAAGAGAATTAACATCTTAATATCGAGTTTCCCTATCCATGAACATGGTATATATCTCTTCATTTATTTTGTTCTTAATTTCTCTCAGCAGTGCTTTATACTATTCTATGTACAGGTCTTGTACACATTTTGTAGAACTTTTCCCTTTCTCTTATTTTTGATGCATTGTAAATGATATTTTTTGAAAATGTGATTTTCTAATTGATTGTTGCTAATTTATAGAAACACAAATTATTTTCATATATTCACCTTGTATTCTGGGATCTTGTTAAATTCACCTATTAGTTCCAGCATTTCTATAGGCTGCTTAGGATTTTTTTTATGTTAACATGAAAAAATTTCCTCACAAGCAATATATTTTAAAGGCAGTTTTACTTTTCCTTCACAGTTCGTGCTTTTTCTTTCCCTCTTGTTTTGTTATACTCTCTAGGATTTCCGGTATAATGTAGAAGATAATTCATTTGACTTTTGAGGTGGAGTTATATGATTCTTTTTCTCTGCATTTTGATTCTCTCCCATCACACACTTATCAACAGAGAGATCCTCTGAAAGCTTGACCTGAGCTGTTTAAGCAGCCCCAGTGGTTCTAGTCTGACCTCTAAAATATGAAACTGTCCATACCTCTCCAACTATACCTGCCTCTTCTCTCCTACAGGAAGCCTCTGTTTCAGCCAGTCTGACCTGGGAAAGGAGCCTCCTTTCCCAAGTTTTGCCTTTATTGTTCCCTTCTTCTGCTTATCTTATTCCTCTATACTCTCCAGGGTCCATCTTGAAGACCACCCCCACCCTGTCCCACAGAAAACCCTTCTGTGACCAACACTCAGAGTACCATTCTTTTTTTTTTTTTTTTGCAGTATCTGCCGTTCTGTCTGCCATTCATTGAGCACTTCCCTGTGCCATCATATCACTTAGGAACCACAGCTTCAGACTATAGGCTCCTCTAGGATAGAAAATGTACCTGCTTCCGGTCTGGTTTCACCACACTCAGTCTAAGGCCTGGTTCTCAATGGCAGGGGTGTTATTTTGTGCCGCCTGGTTTTTTATGTGCTTTTGTGCAAATGAAAAAAAAAAAAAGTACCCCTTCCTCTGGCCTGATACAGCTCTATTCCAAAGGTAAAGCTGGGTAAATAAGAATTCAGGCTAGATTTCAACTCCTTCTTGTTCCTTCTGCTGGCCACCTTCAAAATCTGCATAGCCATATGGGTTAAAGGGAGAGGAAGAATTAATACATTCCCCTTAATAAGAGAACAAATGATTCTATATATGGGTATTTTATACATAAAGATATTGAGTCTCAACAAGGTTTGTCTCACCCAAGGACCCAGCTAGGAATGATAGAAACTACGATTTGGCTGTATATTGTCACCCTGCTTATTTAACTTCTATGCAGAGTACATCATAAGAAACGCTGGGCTGGAAGAAGCACAAGCTGGAATCAAGATTGCTGGGAGAAATATCAATAACCTCAGATATGCAGATGACACCACCCTTATGGCAGAAAGTGAAGAGGAACTCAAAAGCCTCTTGATGAAAGTGAAAGAGGAGAGTGAAAATGTTGGCTTAAAGCTCAACATTCACAAAACTAAGGTCATGGCATCCAGTCCCATCACTTCATGGCAAATAGATGGGGAAACAGTGGAAACAGTGTCAGACTTTATTTTCTTGGGCTCCAAATCACTGCAGATGGTGACTGCAGCCATGAAATTAAAAGATGCTTGTTCTTTGGAAGGAAAGTTATGACAAACCTAGACAGCATATTAAAAAGCAGAGACATTACTTTGCCAGCAAAGGTCTGTCTAGTCAAGGCTATGGTTTTTCCAGTAGTCATGTATGGATGTGAGTCAAGTTGGACTGTAAAGAAAGCTGAGTGCCAAAGAATTGATGCTTTTGAACTGTGGTGTTGGAGAAGACTCTTGAGAGTCCCTTCAGTCCCCAAGAGAGACTCTTGAGAGATCCAACCAGTCCATGCTTAAGGAGATCAGTCCTGAATATTCATTGGAAGGTCTGATGCTGAAGCTGAAACTCCAATACATTGGCTACCTGATGCGAAGAACTGACTCATTTGAAAAGACTCTGATGCTGGGAAGGATTGGAGGCAGGAGGAGAATGGGACAACAGAGGATGAGATGGCTGGATGGCATCACTGACTCGATGGACGTGAGTCTGAGCGAACTTCGGGAGTTGGTGATGGACAGGGAGGCCTGGCATGCTGTGATTCATGGGATCGCAAAGAGTGGACACGACTGAGCGACTGAACTGAACGGGACTGAGCAACTGAACTGACTGATCGACTGACTGAGGATTTGTCTTGGGCCTTAATGGCACCCCACTCCAGTACTCTTGCCTGGAAAATCCCATGGATGGAGGAGCCTGGTAGGCTGCAGTCCATGGGAGCGACTTCGCTTTCACTTTTCACTTTCATGCATTGGAGAAGGAAATGGCAACCCACTCCAGTGTTCTTGCCTGGAGAATCCTAGGGACAGGGGAGCCTGGTGGCTGCCATCTATGGTGTCACACAGAGTCGGACACGACTGAAGTGACTTAGCATAGCATTCCAGTCCCCAAAGTTCAAGGAAACAAACCCTGCCTTTGTCTACGTCCTTCTTTGGTTTTGACATGAGTCCAGCACTCTATTTGTTTTCAAGCATTTTTCATATTCACAGTTATTTTTCAGCCTGAGATTAGCCACCTCTGCAATTTACTTCAAGACTGTTGTACCCTGGAGTGAATGGCTTTCTCCCAAAATAAAAGTCTCCAACTTAGACCCTCCCCATCCCTGCTGGAGTGTTACCAGGGCCTAGAAAGCAGAGAATAGAGGGAGAGGGCAAGGACTTTGGTATTACGTCAGCCTGAATTTCTTTTTTTAAAGTTGGTCATTAATAAGGACAGTGAGTTTATTTTAAAAAATATTTTTTAAGTCTTTATTGGATTTGTTTCAATATTTCTTCTGTTTTTTTTTTTTTTTTTTTTTTGCTATGAGACATGTGGGACCTTAGCTTCCCAACCAGGGATTGAACTTACATCCCCTATTATTGAAAGTCAAAGTCTTAACCGCTGGACCGCCAGAGAAGTCCAAGCCTGGATTTCAATTGCTACTTGGCAATTGACTTGCAGGGAGACTTTAGACTTCTCACATAGTCTCATCTGTAAAAATGGAAATAATAATACCTATCTTAAGATATTAGATATAGGTATGTGAGCACTCAGTAAAAGTTCTCCTTTGCCTTCCACTTTCCTGAGAGCAAGGTTGGTGTCTCATCTTAGGACCACACACAAGAAAACTGCAGCCTTTGTCAACAGAAGATTCTTGGTGATGTTTGTCAACCCCATGAGTAGAATTGCTTTTTCTCTTGACCTTAGGCAAGTCTGTTCCTATTTCTGAGTCTCATTTTCCTATCTTTTAAATGGGGATATGTGTGCGTGCATGCTAAATTGCTTCAGTTGTGTCCAACTCTTTGTGACCCTATGGACCATAGCCCGCAGGCTCCTCTCTCCATGGATTCTCCTGGCAAGAATACTAGAATGAGTTGCCATGTTCTCCTCCAGGAGATCTTCCCAACCCGGGGATCAAACTGGCATCTCTTACATCTCCTGCACTGGCAGGCCAGTTCTTTACCTCTAATGCCACTTTGGATGCCCTTAAATGGGGACAGCACTACCCAAATAACTGTAAGAAGAACTATGATTTACTGAATGTTTACTAGGTATCAGGTACTACAGTGATTTATGGGCGTATTTTCATTTTCATCATAATAGGCCTATGAGGCCAGGGCTATTAATATCCCCAAGGTCTCAGAAGAGGACACTGAGGCCCAGAGAAGTAAAGTCCACGAGTCAGCCAGCTGCTGAGTGGCAGAGCTGGGATATAAATTCTGTTTTTCAGTACTCCAGACCATGATTTCTCAACCAGATGACATTTTAAGCCAGGTAGTTCTTTGCTGTAGGAGACAGTCCTGTGTACTATGGGATGTTTAGCAGCATCCTTGGCTCTACTCACCAGATGCCAGCAGTACCCATCACCCAGTCTGACAACCAAAACTGTCTGCAAACATTGCTAAATGTCCCCTGTGAGCAAAATCACCCTTAGTTAAGAATCATTGCCCTAGGCACTAGATCCCAGTGTTTTTTCTCTACAATAAGAGCAAGCCAGGGAAACTTCTTTCCCTTCAAGTTTTCAGTAAAGAAAATCAGCTGCAGATAGCTATTACACGAATGCTAATACTATTTCATATTTTACAGCCCACTTCCACTTAGAAAGTGGTTTTTCACGCACTAGTTTGTCTGAATATTCCAGGGGAGACAGCACACACACAGAAGTGTCTAACACTGCATCCAGCACTTATTAGGTAAAATCTTGGTTTTCTTTTATTGGCTAGATGAAACAATGGAGGTTCAGGGAGATTAAGTGACTGTCCCAGTGTTACACAGCTAGTAAGGGGATATTGTTATTTGTTATATTGATTAGCCAGTTAACTGTATATTCAATTTTTGGACTTTAATCCTGAGTCTGCTTTCATTGGGAGTTACAAGGCAAATCAGAAGGCTATATAGTTCAACTTCCTATTGTGTGGTATTCAATCCTGGATTAGCATTGCCAGATAAAATGCAAGACGGCTAGTTAAATTTGAATATCATATGAAAAATTAGTAATTTTTAAAATATGTTTCATGCAACTGTTCCTAATACCAGGGATGACAGTAGCCCTGGGACCCCCTCTGGAGAATGAAGAGCAGGGTGCAATTGGTCATGTGCTCAGAGGGGAGCACTCATATTCTAAGATATTAGAGGAAAGGCCTTCTGACCAGGCTTTCCCATCTACCTGAGACTGGTCACCTCTCTCATGGGAGGATTTGAGACTTTTAGGGGGAACCCAGCTGAGGCAGGGGTTGAGACAGTCTCTAGGACATTCAAAAATAGACATAGATGATGACAATGAAGTCTAATCAGTCAATATATGCCTTTTGAATACCTACTATGGGCCCAGCTGCAGAGGTGGGGGTGTCTCAGATGGTAAAGAATCTGCCTGTAATGCAGGAGACCTGGATTCGATCCCTGGGTTGGGAAGATCCCCTGTGGAAGGAAATGCCCACCCCACCCATTGCAGTATTATACATGGTCACAGTTTCTTGTACTTCTTCCTGGTGCTTATCATAATTGCAATTGTATAATAACTGGTGTAATTATTTGTTTAATGTTTGGATTTTCTTTTATTCTCTTAGCACCATGACAGCTGGGACATGGGTGTTTTGTTCACTGATGTACCCCTAAAACCTAATGCAGAACTTGACACATAGGCAATGCCCAAGAAGTATTTGTTGATGAACAAATGTCTCTTCCAACCATAATTTTATAGAAAATCCCCTGACACATGCTTTCCTCCCTCCACACTCTAGCCCAGCTCAGAGAGATTAAAAAGCAGTCAGGATGGGTCCACTCTTTCTCTGAAACCTGGACCAGTTGATAGTGAATGAGAATCATCTGAGGGTGAAAAGACAGAGGCCCTTACTGTATCCACAGCCAGAAATGAATCCTTCTCCAACTAAACTGTGAAGTGCTAAGATATAACCTAATAAATACAGTATTTGGCTTACAAGTAAAGTGTTAGAAGATAATGAAGGCATTAGTAGAAAATCAAATATTAACTATGTAAGTGTTAGCTGATAACCAAGGAATTAATTTAAAACTAAGTTGTTAGCAGATATTGCTTAACCAATGACTGAGGTAACAGTTGTTTTAAAGTGAGATTTTTCCTAGGGGAACCCTTGCCCATTGGAGGGGGCTTGGGAACAGCAGAAAGCTGACAAAACCTAGGAATGAAGGTCTAGTCAGATCAGATCAGATCAGATCAGTCGCTCAGTCGTGTCCGACTCTTTGCGACCCCATGAATCGCAGCACGCCAGGCCTCCCTGTCCATCACCAACTCCCGGAGTTCACTCAGACTCACGTCCATCGAGTCAGTGATGCCATCCAGCCATCTCATCCTCTGTCATCCCCTTCTCCTCTTGCCCCCAATCCCTCCCAGCATCAGAGTCTTTTCCAATGAGTCAACTCTTCGCATGAGGTGGCCAAAGTACTGGAGTTTCAGCTTTAGTATCATTCCTTCCAAAGAAATCCCAGGGCTGATCTCCTTCAGAATGGACTGGTTGGATCTCCTTGCAGTCCAAGGGACTCTCAAGAGTCTTCTCCAACACCACAGTTCAAAAGCATCAATTCTCCGGCGCTCAGCCTTCTTCACAGTCCAACTCTCACATCCATACATGACCACGGGAAAAACCATAGCCTTGACTAGACGAACCTTTGTTGGCAAAGTAATGTCTCTGCTTTTGAATATGCTATCTAGGTTGGTCATAACTTTCCTTCCAAGGGGTAAGCGTCTTTTAATTTCATGGCTGCAGTCACCATCTGCAGTGATTTTGGAGCCCAGAAAAATAAAGTTTGACACTGTTTCCACTGTTTCCCCATCTATTTCCCATGAAGTGATGGGACCAGATGCCATGATCTTCGTTTTCTGAATGTTGAGCTTTAAGCCAACTTTTTCACTCTCCACTTTCACCTTCATCAAGAGACTTTTTAGTTCCTCTTCACTTTCTGCCGTAAGGGTGGTGTCATCTGCATATCTGAGGTTATTGAGAAGGTCTAGTAGGGACTGCAAAATCCCCAGGTGGACTCTAAACTTCTGTGGGAAACTGTTGGCTCATCTGTGGTTTTCCAGATAGGGTCTAGGCAGAGATGGAATGGAGCCAGTGCTCAAAATGCTTCCCATACAATTAAGTTTAACCTGCTAAGGGCCAAGCACTGTGCTGAGGAGAGAAGGGAAGGCAGTTACATAAAGAATGAGACTGTGGTAAATGAGCAAGTGAGTGATGTGTAAAAGGAAGGGCTTAAGGGGTTTGTGAAGGCTGTGAAGGGAGAGAGGTGTGTCAGGGAGAGGTGATGAGCTTAGTTCTGGAGACACTGAATTGAGGTGTCTCTGGTCATGCCCCAACAGGCAAGTGGATATGAGTCCACCGTAGATACAAAGAAGAGATTTAGGTATCATCAGGGTGTGGATGGTGGTCAAGATCTTGAGAAAAAATGAGATGGCTGTGGCAGAGCATATGAAGTGAGAAAGGGACCAGCCTAGAAGCCCAAGGAAGACCAACAGGAAAGAGTGGGCAGCGGAGGAAGAGTTACCAACAAATACCCAGAAGGAAGGTGCACTGGGAGAGATGGGGGAAACCAAGAGAAGGCAGGGGCAGGAAAGCTGAGGGAAGAGAATGTGTCAGGGAGAGGAGCAGTGCGGTCAGCAACGTCAGATGTGGCTGACAGGTCAAGCAGAGTGAGGTCAGAGATGTCCATTGAGAATGTGGTTCTGAGATGTTCATCACAAACATTTCTGTGACAGCTGGGTTTCCCTGTGTATGTGTGTGTGTGTGTGTGCCCGTGTCTCTACAGAAATGATCACGTGGCAAGCCAGAGCATGGGAACAGTGTGCAAGGACAGGCTGGAGGCCACCACAGGGTGGTTTGTGGTCAGCCCACAGAAAGCCTTCATTTACTCTAGGAGCTTTGGGGAAGGAATATTAAAGTAGGCTTTGAGGATTGTGAGCACAGATCAACCCTTTCTCTGTCCAATGGGAAAATGGAAGACAGCAGAAGGAACCATTTGCTCAGTCTGTGAGTCAAGGGTACAACCAGAACTTGAATCTGAGTCTCCTGCTTCTAGAAGAGTGACTTTGGAAGAAGTGGATATAAAATCCTCATTGGTCAATAAATTATAGATCAGTGACTTTGCTCATCACCTCAGTTTTTAGATGCCTCTTTTTTAGATTTATATAAAAGTGAAATACATATTTTACATACAAAATGTAAACATTAAAAAAATACCTAACAAAGAAAGCGAATGACTCCTGTTATCCCACCCCATGCCCTCACAGGCAACAACAATTAACAGTTTTGTCTACATCCCTCCCTCCCTCTCTCTCACGCTTAACATTGACATTTTTAATACAAATATTATTCTTGTTTATGCTGGATGTTTTGTGTGCATGCATGTGTTCATTATAACTTGCCTTTTTTCACTTTTGGACAACTTTCAGCACAGAAATTAATTTATCTGAACAACTGTACTAGTGGATCATTTGGTTTTGTGTCATAATTTGCTATAAAACCATACTGATGGACACAAGGTTGCATAAAGTTTTCACTATAATGAACAATGTGCATACATATTTGCACTGTTTGGGAGTCTTTTCAAAGGAGAAATGATGGAGCAAAGCGTGTAGACATTTTGTTTTAAAAGATACTGACAAGTCATCCTCTAAAACCCTGTACCAGTTTGTCCTGCCAACAGCTTATGTGAATGCCGATTTTCCCACATCCTTACCAACAGCAGGTATTATCATTTAACAAAATCTTTCCAACTTGAATGAAGCTGAACATCTTTTCATATCTTCATTATCCATCTCTATATTTCAGTGAATTACCTATTCATATTCTTTGCCTGTAATTGAAGTGTATTTTTGGTCAGTGAATTTCTTATCAGGCAATAATGATTGGTTTGATTAAAATAAGTTTGAGAAGACTTTGTACCAAATTGCTAAAAGTTTACCTCCAGGGACCAAGAGTACAGAAAATGAGGGAGATACTTTCATTTTTTATTTTGTATCATCTTGTATTATTTTACAATGAATTGTATTACTTTTGTAATTAAAAAAAAAAAAACACATGAAAACAGTAACAGCTACAAATGTTTGGCCTGGATTCTCATGGCTCTAAATTCATGTTGAGTTCAAGTTTTTATTGATCACAACTTATTTTTTGGTACATATGCAAAAACCATTTATTGAATGCCTCCTGGTTAGCTGGCACTGCCCTTGGCACTTTCATAGGCTTTTCTTCCTCATCCTCACAACAGCCCTGTGAGGTAGGAATTGGCCCTGCTTTATAGGTAGGAGATTATTGCTTGAAATGCTTCTATTTGCCACACATTCTCACGGGCTAGAGGTTCTTATCGGCTGGTGAGTCATTGGTCAAGAACTCTCACTGGTCAGGAGTTCCTAGAGGTTGCTCTAAGATTCAAATAATCAAGCTACTAGAATTTTCCCCCAGTAGGAGTGATGGGGTGGGGGAACAAGAGTGGAGGAGAGTCAGTGGTCTCTCCCTTTGTAGCACCATTTCAGTCTGCTTTGGTCACTCATGCACGGTCAGGGGAGGGGATGGGGGTGAGGAGGGAAAGTGGTTATAAGTCTTCTCGCTTCTTCAGGATGAGTTTCCTCACAAGCGCTGTAATCTGGGGCCTGATTTCCTCCACCGACACAGTTGGGTCCCAAGCTCCTATCACCTTTCCATCTGGGGCCACCAGGTACTTCCAGAAGTTCCAGGTAGGCTCCTTCCCAGAAGTCTCTAGAGAAAAGGAAGGAGAGCAAAGTGTGCTTCTCTGTGTCCCGTCTCCTGGAATTCCATTAGCGGTATCTATCTCTCCCTTGAAGCACTGGTTCTATTAGTTAGAATGAACTGCAGAACTTTTAAAGGTCCTGATGTCCAGTCCATACCCACAGACTACTTAAGGAAGAATCCCTGGGGGTAAGACTCAGGCATCAATATTCTCTAAAAGTTTTCCAGGAGATTCCAATGTGGTGCCTAGGTCGAGAACCATTGCTTTAGAATTATGTCAAGTGCCTGATAAGGCAATATCTGATCTTCCTTTATTAATGATCTCAGAGACTTCCCTGGCAGTCTAGTGGTTAAGATTCTGCTTTCACTACCGGGGGCACGGGTTCAATCCCTGGTTGGGGAACTAGGATTCTGCATGCTGCATGGTGTGGCCACAAAAAACCAAAAAGTTTTAATGACCTCAAACTACTGCATAGTCTGTAACCTACTCTCTGATTTAATCCTTTTTTTAGGAGTATTTTATTTAATTTATTATAACACTGTTTCATGTTTTGGTTTTTTGGCCACGAGGCATGTGGACTTTTAGCTTCTCCCACCAGGGATCGAACTAGCACTCCCTGCACTGGAAAGGGAAGTCTTAACCACTGAACCACCAGGGAAGTCCCTGATTTAATCTTAATGGTTCCCATATGTTAGTCCTTGGACTGGTTGCATCTGAATCATGGTGGTGGTGGTGGAGCGGGGGCTTATAATTAAACAGATTCTTGGGTCCTGCTTCAGTAGGTCTCAGGCTAATGTATTTTAAAGAGCTCCCCAGGTGCTTCTAAAACATGGCCAGGTTTGATCTATAACTATGGGAACTGGGAAGGAACTAATAAAAACACACGGGGGGGGGGTGGGGGGTGGGAAATATTAGGACTGACCCACAGAGCAAAATTCAAATTGCCTCAAGAAGGGACCTTTGGTTTGCAACACTGCTGTTTGTCATTTACTCTTCCAGGTAAATGGGTTCTGGGGGAGGGCAGTGAGGGATATGAAAGCAACCAGAAGCATGGAGTGGGAGGTGGGAGAAGGCAAGAATGGAGCCCCCAAAGGAAGGGAAAAGCCTGAGAAAGGAAACAGGACTTAATGACAAGATTGGCTAATGACCCCATTTTGTGGTTCTCAGGCTTCTGGGAAGGGATCTGTTTCTCAAATACCAAGATCTTTTCTTTTTTTTGTTATTTTGGGGCTTTTTTTTTTTTTTTTGCCATGCCTGACAGCTTGAGAGAGCTCAGCTCCCTGACAAGGCACTGAACCCAAGCCCTGGAAGGCAGTAGAAGTGCTGAGTCCTAACCACTGGACTGCCAGGGAATTCCCAAGAGCTGGTATTTTAGCTTAGAAGGTTTACCTCCTGTGGTCTACAGACTGACTGCCTCTAACTCAGGACAGGAGATACCTGTCAGCCTTCTCCAGGAATGTGGTGTCCCCTGTTTGAAGCTAAAATCTGAGAGTGCAGTTTCCTTCTAGGAGCCCCTGTGGATGGTAACAGGAGCGGAGACAGGCCTGCAGAGTGACTCTGGGGGAAACTGCAAGGCATTAAGGGTGGAGATACTCTTAGGCAGGAATATTCTTCAGTTCATCCTCAAAGATTTGTGCTAGAATAGACCATCAACCCAGCTGCGGGCATCTAGAAGGGGCCCCAGGTCACCCAGCCAGCCAGTGGCTTTTGCTGCCCAGCCAGCTGGGGGACTCACCAGTCAGGTACTTGAAGGCAGGGTGGGCACCAGTGCCGGTGACTGCAATCTTGCTAAACATGGGGAAAGAGACACTGTATGTGCGGCGGGCAAAGCTCTCGATCTCCTTGTTGCTGTCGGGCTCCTGCTGGCCAAACTGGTTGCAGGGGAAGGCAAGCACATTGAAGTGGTGGGGCCCCAGGTCCCGCTGCAGCTGCTGCAGGGCCCGATAGTGCTGGTCTGTGAAGCCGCACTCGCTAGCCACGTTCACCACCAGGGACACCTGGGCAGCAAAGACAAAACCCAAACACATACACAACCCAGAGAAGAGGCACACGCTCTGACATGCCCACATGTGTGGCCCCTCAACAACGAAAGCATTCTCTCATATATGCAGGAACACAACGTATACACATGTAAATGATGCTCTCACATATACACAAACACATACACACAGGCACAAATGAAATCAGACATGCAGGGGCTTACAGAAACATAAACACTCAGAATAAGCACACAATAGACATCAGTGGGTCTGCCTATGGCCTAGGACACAAAGATACTTTAGTACTCATTACTCATGCCCACAAACACAGAAAGAACACCATCACAGAGAGAGGCACACATACTGGCGAACTCCCATCAGGAGGTGATACAGGAGACAAAGAAGGCAGACCTGGCTTTAATTTCTGGCTCAGTCAACTAGCAGTCATCATTCTATACTGGAGTCATCATTCTATTCTATATACCTGTTGGTCTCCCTTCTAGAATGTGAACCTGCTGAGGGCAGGAGCTACGTTCACTTCACTGGGGCTGAAACATGGAAAAGTCTTAGAATGTATGTGCTGAGTGAATGAGTAAATGTGCACATATAAATGATCACCTATGCAATGGGTACATAGATAGACATGGTTTTCCTGATAAAAGGATCTCACGAACCTCAGGGCAATCCTTTTTTGCTCTTCTCCTTCCAGCAAAAAAAACACCACTTCCTTCTGTCACTAGACTAACCTTTAAATAATAATTGCCTTATAACACATTTATTCATTGCCTTCAGGTGATAAATATAAAGCTGGCTGATGGAACTCGATTATATGACTGCAATTACAATTTTGGCACCAATGTGCTATATTTTTCAGCTTCTGGTTACATATTATTGCAGGATTTAAAATCTTACCCTGTATCTGGGCAGCCAAGTCCTATCAATCTGGCCACCTTTTAATACAAGTGGAAGGATTATACCAGTTGGCTCCATAGAGAGCCAGGGGCAGCTCAGGGCACTAGACATGCTCAGGCTGGGCAGGGTTTCTAAACCTCAGCACTACTGACATTTGGGGCTGGGTAATCTGTGTTGTGAGGTAGCTGCCCTGTTCACTGTAGAATGTTTAGCCATATCCTTGGCCTCTACCCACTAGCCGCCTAGTCTTACTAATCAAAAAGTCTCCTCCAGACATTCCTGAAAGTCCCCTGGGGAGAAAGATCACCACCAGCTGAGAACCACTGGGCTGGATGCTGAGAACCATTGAGCTGTAACTCCCTCACCCATTTCTTGGGGCCCCAGCCTGTGGCCATTTTGTCATCGTATGCCATATTGTGAGGCCCCTTTAGCTCCCTTCACTAGGTGGAGGTCTTCCTCTTTCTTCTCTGCTGGATCCCTGGGCGCTGAGAGCATTAAAGCTTGTATAACCTACATCTTGTGTGTCTGCCCATACTTTTAGAAAGAGGGAAATCCTACTTCTATTTCCATGCCTGAATCCAAAAAGCTTATCTTTAAAGTGACCAAAACACAGACATGCCTATGTGCTCAGTCATGTCCAATTCTTTGTGACCCCACAGACTATAGCCCACCAGGCTCCTCTGTCCATGGGACTTTCCCAGGCAAGAATACTGGAGTGAGTTGCCATTTCCTCTTCCAGGGGATCTTTCCAACTCAGGGATTGAACCTGTCTCCAGCACTGGCAGGCAGGTTTTTGACTACTGAACCACCTGGGAATTTCGAAAACACAGATACGCCCAAATACACACAGTTAATTTATATATATACATATATAAGTACAGATGCAAACTCATAGGTGTATGCAAAATAAATAAACCATTCACACTGGGGGGGTTTCCCTAGTGGCTCAGATGGTAAAGAATCCACCTACAAAGCGGGAGACCTGGGTGTGATCCCTGGATTGGGAAGATCCCCAGGAGGAGGGCATGGCAACCCACTCCAGTATATTCTTGCCTGGAAAACCCCCTTGGACAGAAGAGCCTGGCAGGCTACAGTCCATGGGGCTGCAAAGAGTCAGACATGACTGAGCGACTAAGCAGCACACATACACTACACTCAGGCCTACACGTACATAACCTCACAGCATAGGCCAGGGAATTCCTGAGTGTCATGCACTCATCTACACTCCACACTGGTCTAAAGGACTGTCTCCCAGTTTGTGCCTGAGGACACAAGCCATTCAACTTTGCCCATGGCTATGTCTCCAGGGCACATATGGCTATGTCTCCCTGCAGCAGGCAGTAAGGAAGCCAGTGTTTTGTTTTGTTTTTTTTTTTTCCTAATTAAAAAACAAACAAAAAAAAAACCTGTAGTAAAATATACATAATGAGCCAGTAGCTGTTTGCAGGTGAAGGACTGACCATACTGCCAAAGGATCAGAGCAAACTTGGGTTAATTCATAGTATCATTTACAGCTTCCTGGCCTGACTGTTCCTGGTTTCCCTCTAAAGCTGGAGATTAAGACATGGGCTCTGGGAACTGGATTGCCTGGCCTCAAATTCTAACTCTACCTCTTAGCAGCTGGGTGACTTTCTGGATTTTTTGTTTTTGTTTTTAAATTTCTTTCTGATTGAATTCTAGGCCTCTCACTCCAATGCTTTTTAGGATTTACCAATGACCTAGAGGATGAAAACATTCAGAATTCTGGAACCACTTGCTGGGTAATTTTTTTCCAGGATTTCTGTTCCTCACATCCTGGATGCCTTATTACTTCTAAAAACAAACAGTCTGTGTCTCTTTTTGCCTTAGTACCTTTTACTATTAGAAATTACATGGTTCGTATCTCTGTTCTTTTCTTGTCTGTCTCCTCTCGACCTCATATAAGCTCTATTTAAATTGAAACTTGGCCACTTTGTTCACCGTTGCATCCCCTGTACCCTCAGGGCTGGCATGGTACTTAGTATATAGTAGGTGGTCAATAATAAATGAGTTAATGAGTAGCAGAGCTGGTCAAGTGTTAAACCTGGGGCTCTCTCTGATGAGCTGCACTAGTGGGAAGGGAAGGCCCGAGTGGGAATGGGTCCTGCTCTGACTGGCTGTTTCCCCGAGTCCTGGATGAGATTTCTGCTGGGGCCCAAGAAACACAAGTACATGGCACTCTACCAAGGGTTTCCACACTGCACGTCATTTGAACCTCACAATACCTTGGGGAGGGGGGGAACCTGGACAAGGGCTACTGTCCCCAGGACTCCCAGTATAATTGAGAATTTCAAGGGGTAGAGAGTACTTTTTTCATTGAAGATGGCCTTGCTCTTGGAAGATTGCTAACAGCCATTTTCTTGTGTGGTTCATCCAAACCTGGAGGCTGGGCCTACCTGTCCATTAGAGACCAACTCCTTATCCTTTCCACACACAGCCCCAAGTCTACCTTGAGAAATGAACTTGGAGGGCTCTTTGTTTCACACAGTGAAACATTTAGGTCTCTGAATAAAGTGTTTAAGGCTCCTTTTGATCACTCCCTACCCTCTTCAGCCTCATCTTTCAGCAGATGCTTTATATTCCTTCAAGCACAACGGCTTGAGGACTTCACTACCCCTCATCACCCTTCTTGCTGTTTATTTCTGAGCCTTGCTTCCCTGGTGGCTTAGATGGTAAAGAATCCGCCTGCAATGCAAGAGACCTGGGTTCAATCCCTGGGTTGGGACAATCCCCTGGAATAGGGAATGACTACCCACTCCAGTATTCTGGCCTAGAGAATTCCACGGGCAAAGAAACCTGGCAGGCTACAGTCCATGGGGTGGCAAAGAGACCGACTGAGTGACTTCCACTTGGCACTGACAGTTCTCTTTGCCTGAAATGCTCTTCTTGGTTTTGCTAAAACTCACTCTTGTTTCAAAGACTCACCCAGGCACAATTCCTCTCTCAAGCCCTCTCCGAGCTGAGATGCCCCCTCTGTAAGGAGGTAGCAATTAGACTGGATGACTCTTCCATCTCAATCTGAGCTGCCATCTTAAAAGTTTGCCTAGAGGAGACCACGGATGGGTGAGTGGTTCTCCTCCAGGCTCCCTGCTTTCTAGCGCTGTGTGACCCTCCATCTCTGGGTCTTAGTGTACTCTCCAAAACTGGGCTCTCCAAGTTTTAGAGAGTACTCTAAACTCTGTACTCTCCTCTGGGCTCTATTGCCTGATGACCTGAGGTGGAGCTGATGTAATAATAATAGAAATAAAGTTCACAATAAATGTAATGCATTTGAATCATCCTGAAACCACCCCACCCTCCCCACCCTCTGAAAAAATTGTCATTAATGAAACCAGTCCCTGGTGCTAAAAAGGTTGGGGACCGCTGCTCTAAAAGACGATGTGTAAGGTCCCGGTGCATCTGAAGTGATAACTTCCTCCGCACCGAGCTTTCATTTCCACAGTGTTCTCAATGCACTTAATATAGCCAACTCCCTTTGTTCCGGTCGCGGAAACTGGGGATGGGAGAGACAAAGGCTGCTACTGTTAATTTTTAAACCTGTGCGTGACAGGCTGCGCCCCGCTGCCCAAAAGCGCTGGGAGGGAAATCGGCGCGAGCAGCGAGAGTTTCGGGTTTCACCGCGCACGCCGGGCCGTGCCACGTAGTCATGGGACAGACCCGGCCGAGGATCTGGGGGCGCCACGCCCGGGGGGGATGCCGGGGTGGGGGCGGGGAGCCAGGGCTGGGTGACCGAACGACCCGAGCCCCACGGAGCCCCATCCGGCAGGGTCCTGGGCGCCCGGCTCCAGGGCCAGGGTCCAGCGGGGCGGCGCCGAGGCCCGGCGGGCGGACACTCACCGAGCCTCGGTACTTCTCCAGCGACACCAACTTGCCCCGGATGTTGACGGCCTTGAAGTCGTAGAAGTCCTGCTCCCGCGGCGCGCAGGCCGCCGCAGCCAGGAGCAGCCACGCCGCCGCCCGTGCCGCCACCATGACTCGCTCCGCAGCAGGCGGCGTGGCGAGGGCAGAGGCAGGGCAGGGGGCACGGGCGCAGCGGGGGCGGGAGGCAGGAGGGGGCGGCCCCGGCGCCACGCGGCCCTCCAGGCAGGACGCGCCCCCTTCTTCCCCGCGGGCGGTGGAGCGCCGGGCTCTGGACCTCGGTCTCCCCATCTGTACCTGCAGGAGTGCTGGGCTCCGCGCCCCTTCCCCGACCCCAGGGCCGTGGTTTCAGGGTTCTGACCACTGAGATCCGAATTCGTTTCAATGAGGTTTCCTCTTGTTCCAGGATGCAGGGAAAGGGAGTGGAAAAACTTCATCTGGGAGCTCCCCTTCTGATTAGTGCCTTTGGCTGGTCGCTTCACCTTTCTGGGCCCCAATTTTTCATCCGTTCCCTTCCTGACCCACCTAGACAGGACAGGATGATAGCAATAGAAAAATGGATGTGAAACGTTTTGAATGGTGTCTGTGAACTTTGGGTGGATGAATGAACATTCCCTAAAAGTGATGGGACAAAGAAGACAAGCTGCTGCTGCTGCTAAGTTGCTTCAGACGTGTCTGACTCTGTGCGACCCCATAGACGGCAGCCCACCAGGCTCCCCTGTCCCTGGGATTCTCCAGACAAGAACACTGGAGTGGGTTGCCATTTCCTTCTCCAATGCATGAAAGTGAAAAGTGAAAGTGAAGTCGCTCAGTTGTGTCCAACTTGTCACGGCCCTATGGACTGCAGCCTACCAGGCTCCTCCATCCATGGGATTTTCCTGGCAAGAGTACTGGAGTGGGGTGCCATTGCCTTCTCTGAAAGAAGACAAGACAGAGGCCCAATTTCAGGTTGGATTCCTGGGAAGCAGATTCTGAGATGGAGATTTGCAGTTCAGGGTGTTTGTGGGGGAGTGCCCTTGGGATGAACACCTGTGGAGGGAGGCGAGGAAGCGGAGTCGGCAGAAGCCAAGAGCTCCATGCAGGCTCAAGGACAGTCATGGCTGACCCCGCAGGGGCTCTGGAGCTAGAATGGCCCGTCAGAGTTGTCCCCAGGTGAGCGAAGATGACCAGACCAGGCCTTTATATCCCTGCCTTCATCTCTCATGGGGTGTGGGGCCATCTGGGAAGAGGTCTGACAGGAGCCAAGGTGTCTGTGGTGCGTGGCTGACAGTTAAAGACTCTTCACTGACAGCATTCCCAACAGCTGGTGTTCCAAATCTTCCCTGATGGGGCTTCTGGGAAGCATGTCACAGTGTCTCCCAAACTTGGAAAACCCTTATGGTGCCCCACTAAGTGCCAAGCATGGTCCTGGATGCTGACACTCTCCAGGGGCTCACGGGCTGGTGGGAGAAAACTAGAGCTTTCATGTAATGCGATATGGACTAAGCACTTCTACAGTCATTCAACAAACGCTTCTTCCGGTTCTATAGCAGGTACTGCTGTAGGTGCCTTTCATGCAAAGGATAAGAAGAAAAGACAGAGAGGCAGGTAGGCCTGAGGTCGCACAGTCCCGACAGGCCACAGAGAAGATTATGATACTTAAGCCAAGAAATAAAGCTTATTTTTCTCAGGCCCCGTGGGTTTTGGTATTTTTTGTTCCCTGACCAGGGACTGAACCCGAGAGCTCAGCAGTGAAAGCCGAAGAGCCCTAACCACTGATCCGCTAGGGAATTCCCCTAAGCTGCTGCTGCTTCTTTTTTTTTTTAAGCAGGGGCGAGCCGGTGAGTCCTATGTTGCAGAAAGAGCCCTCTGGATAGGAAAGGGCAAGAGCAGATGTGCTCCACACGCTGCAATAGAGGAAATTCTGGGGTTTTGAGACCATCGCTAACCTAGCCACCAGGGAAAGCCTCCTGGAGGTGGTTAACACCAGGATCGTGTCTTCAAAAAGGAATGGGAATTCTCCAGCTTGGGAAGGAGGAGGGGAAAGATGTCAACCGAGGTAACTGTCTGTGAAGACACAGAATCCAGAAGAAGTACTTGGCTGTTAGGTGAGAAGGGGTAAGCGATAGATGAGGCTGGAGGGGTCATCAAGGGCCAGAAGAAGAAGAGTCTTGAGAGCCAAGCCAAGGAGCTTGGACTTCATGCTCTAGAGTATGGCTAGCAAAGGTTTTGAAGCTGGGCATAAGGTTATACAGTTGATAGGACTCAAACCCGGGCCTTCAGATTCAGAACATGAGCTCTTTCTGTACACCAGGGCAGCTTCTCTCTTCAGAAGCAGACATTTTAAGGAGGTGTGGAGAATAGGAAAACGGCTGCTCTAGGCAAGGGCCAAGGCAAAAATAATGTACTCCTGCCTTCATACTCCTCCTTCCCCATGTCTTGTGGGAGTCTTGAGGCTGTGATGGGTCCTGTGGAACAAAATGGTCCCCTCTTCTCTGCCCTGCCCTTGTGAATCTTTTGGTCTCACTTCCTGCCATCTGTCCCTTTCACTCAGCCTTTCCTTGCATGTCCCAATCACCAGGAGTTCTCAAATTATGCCCCACAAAACTTGGGAGTTTTGCAAGCTTGGCCAACCTATTCCCTGTTACAATCCAGATACCTAGGCATTTCTAGTAAGCAGAGAGGGGAAAAATTGTAGTGAATTTGTAAATTTTGCTTGTAAATTTCTCACTGGGCATTTCCCTCCTTCCTGTTCATGCTTTAGAACCCAGCTCAGATAACATCCTCCTCTGTGACTGCACTTAATCATCCTGTCCTCTCTGTTGCCTTTGTACTTAGGACATTTTCCTGTTAGTGAGCTGATGATAATATTGTGTAGTTGTCTGTTTCCATGGTCTATCACCCCATCATACCCGGATCATCTTTGTGCCCCCCTGGCACAAGCTGGCTTTTCAGTAAATACTCATTTTTCTTAAATGTTCCGGTGACTTTTTACTACTTGTCTATACTGGAATCTATAAAATCTAAAAAATGCTGATTTTAGCCAACAGTATATATTTTGTCAGGTTTCCCAGCTGGTGCTAGTCGTAAAGAATCTGCCTGCCCTTGCAGGAGACATAAGAGATGTGGGTTTGATCCCTGGGTTGGGAAGATCCCCTGGAGGAGGGCATGGCACCCTGGGTTAGGAAGGTCCCCTGGAGGAAGGCAAGGCAACCCACTCTTGCCTGGAGAATTCCATGGACAGAGGAGCCTGGCAGGCTACAGTCCATAGAGTTGCAAAGAGTCAGACATGACTGAAGCAACTTAGCACACACGCATATATTTTATCATTTTATTTTCAGTCCACTATATAAATTTTTGGTGTTTCTGAAAGAGCACAGCTGTTTCTAGGTAGTCCATTGACACAAACATGAGACCTCCAGGCACAGACAAATGTACCCTTACTCTCAGCTGAGCATCTGGAGGAGTAGAGGACTCAATCCTGGATCCCCCATACTCCTCTTTCCTATAATAAGCTCAAAGAGGCTTTTTATGGGTATTTAGAATACTTACTGGGTTTCCCTGGTAGCTCAGCTGGTAAAGAATCCAACTGCAATGCAGGAGTCCTGGGTTTGATCCCTGGGTTGGGAAGATTCCCCTGGAGGAGGGCATGGAAACCCACTCCAGTATTCTTACCTGGAGAATCCCCATGGACAGAGGAGCCTGGTGGGCCCCATCCATGGGGTCGAAAAGAGTCAGACATGACTAAGTGACTTAGCATAGCACAGCCCAGAATACTTATTAATGTTTTGTTTGTTCAACAAATTGTTGAATACCTACTATGTACAAGACATTAATTTCATGGCCAGGAATATAGTAGTTAATAAAACAGATTAAAAAATTCTTGAACTTACATTCTAATGGGGGCAGGAAAGGATAATAATTAAAATTTATAATATGGAACATACAGTACATTAGATGGTGACAAGCAAGAGAGAGGGATAGAGAATATGGTGGTGGTGGGAAGGGATGGCAACGTTATTTCAAAGATCAGGAATCCTCACTGGAAAAGTGGTTTGGGCAAAGATTGGAAAAAAGAGAGCAAACAAAAGAGAAAACTTGAAGAAAAGTCACATTCCAGGTAGAGAAAACAATAAAAGGCTTTGAGGCAGGAAATGATGTGTTTGGAAAACAGCAAGGAGGCTAGTGTAGCTGCAGTGGAGTGAGGGAGGGGAGGAATAACAGGGCATGCGGTTAGAGAGGTAATGGCATGGGAGTGGGGCAGAGACTTAATAGCCACTATAAAGACATAGGCTTGGAATCTGAGTGAGGTGGGAAGCCACTGAAGAGTTTTAAGCACAGGAATGACATTTCTATTTTAACAGAATCAGTCTGACTGCAGTATTGAAATAAAGAGACTAGTCAGAAGGCTACTGCAGTCATCCAAGAGCGGAGGGGGGCAACATAAAGTCTTAGACCAAAGTGATGGCAGCAGAAGCAGGGGGATGTAGTCCAGATTCTGAATGTATTTTGAAAGTAGAGGCAAAAGGATTTCTTGACAGGTTGGATGTAAGGTTTGAGAGGAACAAAAAAGTCAAGGATGATTTTAAAGTTTTTGGTCAGAGGCACTGGAAGGGTGAAGTTGCTATTAATTGAAATGAAAACATCATCATTCTGCAGGGACAACTGGTTTGGAATGGGAAATCAAAAGTTCAGTTTTGGACATGTTAAGTTTGAGTTGCCTGTTAGTAGTGGTATGCTGGTAAATGTTTAACAACTGGCTCTCTAGGGAATAAAGCTGTGTAAGTGTGTGTGTGTGTGTATATCCCATATCAGTTTGTTATAAAGTTTTCTGCTATAAATGATGCATAGCAAATAATTCACAAATAACAATAAAATATACAATACTCCTTATTGTAAATCCCACATGGCCAATTTATACTTACAGAATGCTTTTTCAATTTTTGCCAAACTGTATTGGTAGCCAACTAATGGCTGAATGAGTATAGTTCTAGGATGAATGTTTGCTGATATTTTCATTTGCATTATATGCAGAGTACATCAAGAGAAATGCTGGGCTGGAAGAAGCACAAGCTGGAATCAAGATTGCTGGGAGAAATATCAGTAACCTCAGATATACAGATGACACCACCCTTATGGAAGAAAGTGAAGAGGAACTAAAAAGCCTCTTGATGAAAGTGAAAGAGGAGAGTGAAAAAGTTGGCTTAAAGCTCAACATTCAGAAAACGAAGATCATGGCATCTGGTCCTATCACTTCATGGGAAATAGATAGGAAACAGTGGAAACAGTGTCAGACTTTATTTTTGGGGGCTCCAAAATCACTGCAGATAGTGATTGCAGGCATGAAATTAAAAGATGCTTACTCCTTGAAAGGAAAGTTATGACCAACCTAGATAGCATATTGAAAAGCAGAGACATTACTTTGCCAACAAAGGTCCGTCTAGTCAAGGCTATGGTTTTTCCAGTAGTCATGTATGGATGTGAGAGTTGGACTGAAGAAAGCTGAGTGCCGAAGAATTGATGCTTTTGAACTGTGGTGTTGGAGAAGACTCTTGAGAGTCCCTTGGACTGCAGGGAGATCCAACCAGCCCATTCGAAAGGAGATCAGTCCTGGGTGTTCTTTGGAAGGACTGATGGTAAAGCTGAAACTCCAATACTTTGGCCACCTGATGGCGAAGAGTTGACTCATTGGAAAAGACCCTGATGCTGGGAGGGATTGGGGACAGGAGGAGAAGGGGACGACAGAGGATGAGATGGCTGGATGGCATCACCGACTCGATGGACATGAGTTTGAGTGAACTCTGGGAGTTGGTGATGGACAGGGAGGCCTGGCGTGCTGCGATTCATGGAGTCGCAAAGAGTCAGACACGACTGAGTGACTCAACTGAACTGAACTGAGATGAAAGTGAAACAATAAAGACGTATTGGAATTCACTACAAAGACATAAGTGACTTCTATGCTGAATGGGTTAATAGTTTTCCAATAGTAGAAGAATATTTCCTCAAGTTTTAAAGTTATTTACAATGTAATAGCCAGACACGATACACTGTAAATTTATTTTGCATTATTAATATTTTCCTATCACTTAAAAAATATTTATTTATTTTTAGCTGTGTTGGGTTTTCATTGCTGTGCAGGCTTTTCTGTAGTTGCAGAGAGTGGGCTGCTCTCTAGTTGCGGTGCAAGGACTTCTCGTTGCCGTAGCATCTCTTGTTGTGGAGCATGGGCTCTAGATCGTGTGGGCTTCAGTGGCTGTAGCACATGGTCTCAGTAGTTGCAGCTTCTGGGCTCTAGAGTGCAGGCTCAATAGTTGTGGTGCAGGGGCTTAGTTGCTCCACAGCATGTTGGATCTTCTTGGACCATGGATCGAATCTGTGTCTTCTACATTGGCAGGCAGATTCTTTCCCACTGATCCACCAGGGAAGCCCTTTCTGTCACTCTTAAGTCTTGGCAGTCAACAAAACAATAAACCAAACTCTCATTGGTAGCATTTGTCAATTTCTGTTGTATAATACTCTCATCATGGTTGATTTCAAGCTACCAACTTGATGTCACTGAACATGGAGTTAGGAAGGGATGCAAGAGTAGCACACTATTATATAGTATTTCCATAATACAAGGAGAATAGATGAAAATAACCCCAAGAGTATAAAGAATAATAAAATATACTGAAATAATTAGAATGATTAATTTTTAATTTTAATTTTTAATATAATTTTTATTTTTTAAATGTACATAATTTAAATTTTTAGTAATGACTATGTTTAATACTCGGAGAAGGCAATGGCACCCCACTCCAGTACTCTTGCCTGGAAAATCCCATGGATGGAGGAGCCGGGTAGGCTGCAGTCCATGGGGTGGCTAAGAGTCGGACATGACTGAGCGACTTCACTTTCACTTTTCACTTTCCTGCACTGGAGAAGGAAATGGCAACCCACTCCAGTGTTCTTGCCTGGAGAATCCCAGGGACGGGGGAGCCTGGTGGGCTGCCATCTATGGGGTTGCACAGAGTCGGACACGACTGAAGTGACTTAGCATGTTTAATACTTAATACTCTGATACCTGTTCAGATCGTACGACTCTTACACCCTTTTCAAGAAGGTTTGACAAGAGGCTGAAAAAATTCCTGAAAATGTAACAATTGGTATGAGGGGTCAACTCCAGATACCACTCCTATCTCTAGTTAGGTTGGATATATAAGCCTGAATTTGGAGGAGAGATCTAGGTCAAAGATAGAAACTTACTGGATGATGATGGAGAGTTAGTATAGACAAGAGAACCGAAGATAGTCCTTGGGACTCCAAGATTCACCTTCAGGGAGATGAAGACATCAGGAAAATAGGAGAGAACCAGAAGAGAAAACTGAGAAAGAATAGCCAGAGGAAGTTATTGTTTAGTTGCTAAGTAGTGTCCAACCCTTTTGAGACCCCATGGACTGTGGCCCTCCAGGTTTCTCTGTCCATGGGATTTTCCAGGCAAGAACACTGGAGTGGGGTGCCATTTCCTTCTCCAGGGGATCTTCCCCACTCAGGGATCAAACCCTCATGAATCTACATTTCCTGTATTACATGCAGATTCTTTACCACTGCACCACCTGGGAAGCCCTAGCCAGGGGAAGAATAAAAACCAAAAGAGCTCAATGTCATGGAGGTCAAGTGACACATTTCTCCCAAGAGAGAGAGAGCAATAAATTGCTTAAATGCTGCTGATGAATCTAGTAAGAATAGGACTGAGAACGGAACATTGCATTTAACAATATGTCCTTCACCAATAAAGGGAATTAAACAAAAATATAATATTTTCATGCCTCTTTTTCATTGCTCATGCTGCTCCCTCTGCTTGAATATGTTTTTTTCCCCCCTTCCTTATCCTTAGAGCAAGCTCCCATCCTACTTCTAGGCTTTATCAGTCTCAAAAGGAAACAGATGACACACTCAGATTAGGATAATTAGACAAAGGTTTATTCACAAGAAGTTCATGATCCGAGCCACAGTCAGCTCCCGGTCTTGTTTTTGTTGACTATATAGAGCTTCTCCATCTTTGGCTGCAAAGAATATAATCAATCTGATTTTGGTGTCAACCATCTGATGATGTCCATGTATAGAGTCTTCTCTTGTGTTGTTGGAAGAGGGTGTTTGCTATGACCAGTGCATTCTCTTGGCAGAACTCTATTAGCCTTTGCCCTGCTTCATTCTGTACTCCAAGGCCAAATTTGCCTGTTACTCCAGGTGTTTCTTGACTTCCTACTTTTGCATTCCAGTCCCCTATAATGAAAAGTGCATCTTTCTTGGGTGTTAGTTCTAAAAAGTCTTGTAGGTCTTCATAGAACTGTTCAACTTCAGCTTCTTCAGCATTACTGGTTGGGGCATAGTCTTGGATTACCGTGATATTGAATGGTTTGCCTTGGAAACGAACAGAGATCATTCTGTCATTTTTGAGACTGCATCCGAGTACTGCATTTAGGACTCTTTTGTTGACTATGATGGCTACTCCATTTCTTCTAAGGGATTTCTGCCTGCAGTAGTAGATATAATGGTCATCTGAGTTAAATTCACCCATTCCAGTCCATCTTAGTTCACTGATTCCTAGAATGTCGACGTTCACTCTTGTCATCTCCTGTTTAACCACTTCCAATTTGCCTTGATTCATGGACCTAACATTCCAGGTTCCTATGCAATATTGCATTGAACCCTGCTTCTATCACCAATCCCATTCACAAATGGGTGTTGTTTTTGCTTTGGCTCCATCCCTTCACTCTTTCTTGAGTTATTTCTGCACTGATCTCCAGTAGCATATTGGGTACCTACCGACCTGGAGAGTTCCTCTTTCAGTGTCCTATCTTTTTGCCTTTTCATACTGTTCATGGGGTTCTCAAGGCAAGAATACTGAAGTGGTTTGCCATTCCTTTCTCCAGTGGACCACATTCTGTCAGACTGCTCCACTATGACCCGGCCATCTTAGGTGGCCCCGCCTGGCATGGCTTAGTTTCATTGAGTTAGACAGGCTGTGGTCCGTGTGATCAGACTGGCTAGTTGTCTGTGACTGTAGTTTCAGTCTGTCTGCCCTCTGATCAACTAGCTGACTGTGGCTCGGATCATGAACACCTTATTGCCAAATTCAGATGAAATTGAAGAAAGTGGAGAAAACCACTAGACCATTCAGGTATGACCTAAATCAAATCCCTTATGACTATACAGTGGAAGTGAGAAATAGATTTAAGGTACTACATCTGATAGACAGACTGCCTGATGAACTATGGATGGAGGTTCGTGACATTGTACAGGAGACAGGAATCAAGACCATCCCCAAGAAAAAGAAATGCAAAAAAGCAAAATGGCTGTCTGGGGAGGCCTTACAAATAGCTGTGAAAAGAAGAGAAGTGAAAAGCAAAGGAGAAAAGGAAAGATATATCCATTTAAATACAGAGTTCCAAAGAATAGCAAGAAGAGATAAGAAAGCCTTCCTCACTGATCAATGCAAAAAAAATAGAGGAAAACAATAGAATGGGAAAGACTAGAGATCTCTTCAAGAAACTTAGAGATACCAAGGAAACATTTCATGCAAAGATGGGAACAATAAAGGACAGAAATGGTATGGACCTAACAGAAGCAGAAGATACTAAGAAGAGGTGGCAAGAATACACAGAAGAACTGTACAAAAAAGATATTCACGACCCAGATAATCACGATGGTGTGATCACTGACCTAGAGCCAGACATCCTGAAATGTGAAGTCAAGTGGGCCTTAGGAAGCATTTTTTTCTGGGCTCCAAAATCACTGCAGATGGTGATTGCAGCCATAAAATTAAAAGACGCTTACTCCTTGGAATGAAAGTTATGACCAACCTAGACAGCATATTAAAAAGCAGAGACATTATTTTGCCAACAAAGGTCCGTCTACGGTTTTTCCAGTGGTCATGTATGGTCAAAGCTACAGTTTTTCCAGTGGTCATGTATGGATGTGAGCGTTGGACTGTGAAGAAAGCTGAGTGCCGAAGAATTGATGCTGTTCAACTGTGGTGTTAGAGAAGACTCTTGAGAGTCCCTTGGACTGCAAGGAGATGCAACCAGTCCATCTTAAAGGAGATCAGTTCTGGGTTTTCTTTGGAAGGACTGATGTTGAAGCTGAAACTTCAATACTTTAGCCACCTGATGCGAAGAGCTGACTCATTTGAAAAGACTCTGATGCTGGGAAAGATTGTGGGCAGGAGAAGAGGACAACAGAGGATGAGATGGTTGGATGGCATCACCAACTGGATGGACGTGGGTTTGGGTGGATTCCGGGAGTTGGTGATGGACAGGGAGGCCTGGCGTGCTGGGATTCATGGAGTTGGAAAGAGTTGGATACGACTGAGCGACTGGACTGAACTGAACTGAACTTATTCACAAGGGGACTAATTTCAAACATGTGGGTGGGGTATAGAGGAAGACAAGGGATAGTTCAGGAAGCTATCTGGGCTGTTCATACCCCTTGACCTGAATGGGTAGGGATAAAGGGGAGAGATTATGGAATCTGAAGAGTCCTATTCATCAAGCCATCTTGAGAGTGGAATTACCTTCAAAGGAGGGTCATAGCCAGCCCTAGGCAAACTTACCAGGACGTAGCCAGGGAATTACTACCTGCCTGCCCTCTCACCAATCTCGTGCTAGGGTGTTGGCCCATACCTAAGCTGAAGCCAGTGAGCAAAGGAACCCATTGACTTTGCACAGTTTCAGTGTACTCAGCAGACCGTGGATCTAAAGGATCAAATAGAAGGTATTCAGTGCAAAAGTCAGCTCAAAAAACAACTTCTCTTTGAGGCTTTTCTCAATACCTTTAGATAGTTTGATGCTCCTGTATTGTGCTTCCCTTTAATGTAGCACTTATACTTTATTGCTCTGATCCTCAGACCAGTTGCCTTAGAATCACTTGTGGAGCTTTTAAAAAATACCAATATCCAGGGGAATGGGAGGAATTGGGAGATTGGGATTGATACATATACATTATCAATATTACAGGTAAAATAGATAACTATTGAGAGCATACTGTAAAGCACAAAGAATGCTATTTAATGGATGGGGTGATCTGAATGGGAAGGAAGTCCAAAAAAAAGGGGATATATGTATATGTATAGCTGATTCATTTTACTATACAGTAGAAACTAACACAACATTGTAAAGTGATTATATTTTAACAAAAACTAGCTAAAAGCATACCAAAATTAAACAATGAGTGTATAATGAGTTTCAGGGTCCACAGGAAGTCTATTATTCCACCAGCATGGATCTACCTAGTTGATTCTCATTAGTTAACATCATATCCTATGGCTGTGCACTGCCTCCCTCCCTCCTGTTTCAACTCTGGAGCCCAAAAAGTAAGAGAGTTTCCAATGTGTTTTTCCCTCATAATACTCCCTGTTATCAATATATGTGCATGTCTAAATAACAAAAAAATAAAAAATACAAATACAAATATCCAGGCCCCATCACATACCAACTGAATCAGAAACTCTGGGAATAGAGACTCAACACTAATTAGTACTTTAAAAACAAATCTTCTGAGTGATTCTAAGATGCAACCAGGATTGAGAACCACTGCTGGCTGTCTTTGCCTACCCACCTGTTTCCTTGAGGAGGCTGTGAATGCTTTGAGTGCAGGACTGTGTCTGATTCAAACCTGTGTCTTTGACCTGCAGCATGGAACCTGATACGGGCATTAAAGAGTATGACAACTTCACATTTTGTGCAATTTTGTTAGGGTTGTGGTATATATGTTGCCTAGGGACTTGTTTTTCAAACTATGTATTTCAAATCATTAGTAGGTCATAGAATCAATTTAGTGAGAAGGCAATGGCAACCCACTCCAGTACTCTTGCCTGGAAAATCCCATGGACAGAGGAGCCTGGTAGGCTGCAGTCCATGGGGTCGCTAACAGTCGGATACAACTGAGCGACTTCACTTTCACTTTTCACTTTCATGCATTGGAGAAGGAAATGGCAACCCACTCCAGTGTTCTTGCCTGGAGAATTCCAAGGACGGCGGAGCCTGGTGGGCTGCCGTCTGTGGGGTTGCACAGAGTCGGACACAACTGAAGCAACTTAGCAGCAGCAGCAGCAGCAGTGGCTCAGAACAGCATAAAAACAAAACAAAAAAAAGAATAGAAAATATTGAGTGTGTCCCCCATAGTAAGGATTAGTATAATATTGTGAAACAGGTATGTGTGATCTAAAGTATAAGGTAAACTATGTTTCTGCTATGTTCAGTTCAGTCACTCAGTCGTGTCCAACTCTTTGCGATCCCATGAACCACAGCACGCCAGGCCTCCCTGTCCATCACCAACTCCCGGAGTCCACCCAAACCCATGTCCATCGAGTTGGTGATGCCATCCAACCATCTCATCTTCTGTCGTCCCCTTCTCCTCCTGCCCTCAATCTTTCCCAGCATCAGAGTCTTTTCAAATGAGTCAGCTCTTTGCATCAGGTGGCCAAAGTATTGGAGTTTCAGCTTTAGTATCAGTCCTTCCAATGAACACCCAGAACTGATCTCCTTTAGGATGGACTGGTTGCATCTCCTTGCAGTCCAAGGGACTCTCAAGAGTCTTCTCTAACACCACAGTTCAAAAGCATCAATTCTTCGGCGCTCAGCTTTCTTCACAGTCCAACACTCACATCCATACATGACCACGGGAAAAACCACACCCTTGAATAGATGGACCTTTGTTGGCAAAGTAATGTCTCTGCTTTTCAGTATGCTGTCTAGGTTGGTCATAACTTTCCTTCCAAGGAGTAAGCGTCTTTTAATTTCATGGCTGCAGTCACCATCTGCAGTGATTTTGGAGCCCAGAAAAATAAAGTCTGACACTGTTTTCAGTGTTTCCCCATCTATTCCCCATCACCATGAGGTGATAGGACTGGATGCCATGATCTTAATTTTCTGAATGTTGAGCTTTAAGCCAACTTTTTCACTCTCCTCTTTCACTTTCATCAAGAGGCTCTTTAGTTCTTTTTCACTTTCTGCCATAAGGGTGGTGTACTCTGCATATCTGAGGTTATTGATATTTCTCCCAGCAGTCTTGATTCCAGCTTGTGCTTCCTCCAGCCCAGAGTTTCTCATGATGTACTCTGCATAGAAGTTAAATAAGCAGGGTGACAATATACAGCCTTGACGTACTCCCTTTGCTATTTGGAACCAGTCTGTTGTTCCATGTCCAGTTCGAACTGTTGCTTCCTGACCTGCATATAGGTTTCTCAAGAGGCAGGTCAGGTGGTCTGATATTCCCATCTCTTTCAGAGTTTTCCACAGTTTATTGTGATCCACACAGTTAAATGCTTTGGCATAGTCAATAAAGCAGAAATAGATGTTTTTCTGGAACTCTCTTGCTTTTTTCATCATCCAGCAGATGTTCTGCTATGGGTTGCACTCAAAATGCTAGAAATCCACTGACCTAGGGCAAGTAATATAACTCCCTTGGCTTCTGTTTTGTTATCTTTAATATGGGGATAATAATAGTACCTCTTGCTTCATGGGATTGTAATGAAGATTAAATAAACTAATATATGTAAAGTACTTGGTGTCTAGCATAGAGTAAATAATCAACAGCAGCTGTTTTATTGTTGAACAACAAAAAACATTTTTGTAAAGCAGAATATAAAATTGTTTATCCTATGATTACTGCTGTCTAGTTAGGCACAGAGATAGATAATGGCATTCTGTCTATTTTAGATCAGTTATTATTGGTACATGCTAAAGCAATAAATAACCTTTTACAAATAGGAAGCTGTGTACCCAACCTCTTTCCTTTTCTTCAGGCCAGGAATGTTGTGGGGCCTGACTGGGGTGGTGGAATTACTGCCTTACATTCTATCCGAGGCTCCGTCCTATTAATATCCCTACTGCATCTGACCAGTTCCCACAGGCTATCTCTGCACCTGCTCTTGGAAAATTAACACAGCTCTGTTTAGAGGCCCTGAGAGGAGGAACTCAGCAGGGCTTATTTATTTAAATATCCAAAGCACTTAGCATCATGTCTGGCACTCAATAAATATGGGATAAATTGAACTATTGGTAACTATTGTGTGACCTTGATTGAGTCACTCCCACTCTGGACTGGAGTTTCCTGTATAAGGTAAGGAAGGTTGCATGGAAAGTTAGATGTAGAAGGCAACTCTGATTTTATAAGTGAGGAAGCTAAGATTCAACTAGGAAAAGGGACCTGCCCAGGTTCACACCACATGTTAGTAGAGGGGCAGGGGCTATAGCTGAAGTCTCTCCACTCAGTGATAAAGCCCTTTCTATGGCATTGTATTGTCAATCTAATTCTTTAATTCTAGGAAGACAACAGACTAAAAATAAACATGTAGCAGGAATAGATCTTGAAAAATATAATGTGGTGTACTGAAATAAGTTACAGGGACTTCCCTGCTGGTCCAGTGGTTGAGAACTCACCTTGAAGTATGGGAGATGTGGGTCCCATCCCTCGTCAGGGAAATAAGATCCCACAGGCCTGTAAGCAGCTAAGCCCAAGTGCCACGACTAGACAATCCATGTGCCTCAACGAAATATCCTACATGACACGGTGAGGATCCTGTGTGCCACAGTGAAGACCCAACACAGCCAAATAAATAAATAAATATTTTTTTAAAAAGTAAGTTACAGAATGAGATACATAACTCAGCACCATTTGCCTGGATGTAAAATACGTTCAACACAATATGAAAACACATATTTGCAATATAAAGTTACACAATAAATACATGAAAGAGTTTACCTATAGGGTTTGGGAGAAGAAAGAGGGTAAAAGGGAATAAATAAGTAGATAAGACAAAGACCAAAGACAACCGAGTAGTATGTTTAACTCAACTCTCTGCTTTTGCGGTCAAAAAATAAAATAGGTTCTGCTTTCTCGTGGACCTTATTTCTAGCAGTATGTGTAAAGTTCATAGTCTTTGTCATTGATTTCTAAAACCTGTCCTCCTCTCCCTGGCCTCTACCCTCATGTGGGCCTCAGCTTCTCTCACTGGGACTCCTGGAGCAGCTTTCTCCTTGGTCTCTCTGCCTTCACTCTTGCCCCATTCAACCCAATCCAAGCCAATCTGTAGAGCAACCAGGATAATCCTTGTCTCACAAATATTGGATCCTGGGATTTTCTTGTTGGTCCAGTTATTGGGAGTCCACCTGCCAATGTAGGGGACACGGGTTCAATTCCTGGTCTGGGAGGATTCCACATGGCTTGGAGCAGCTGAGTCCAGGTGCCACAACTACTGAAGCCCACATGCTCTAGAGACCATGGTCTGCAACAAGAGAAGCCAGCATAATGAGAAGCCTGCACATTGCAACTTCAGAAGGCGCATGTGCAACAGCAAAGACCCATGTCAGCCAAAGCAGCAACAACAAAATGATCCTGGTTCACCACTGTTTAAATACCTTCAGTGGCTTAGTCTGTGACCAAATGACCTAGGCAGCGTGGAGCAGTGATCAAGCATGCTGGAATTATCATTGGTGTGTTCTGCCACATTCTGTGGGATTTTAAGCAAGGTAATTAACCTCACTGTGCCTCAATTTCCTCATCTATAGAATAGAAATAAAAGCACCTACTCATTGTGTGGTTGGTGGATTAAATAAATGTAAACATGTAAAGTATTCCAAACAATGTCTGTCATACCACAAACATTTAGCTATCATGACTGTTATTCTCAGGCCCTTGACAGTTTGGGCCCCATGTAACCCCTCAGTCTCATTTCCTGCCTCTTCCTTCTGGTTTCTGATGCCTGTAAGGGCTTGCCTCCTCTCCCTTGTGCGGTAGACTCCCACTTGATTAGAAATCGCCTTCTCCAGGAAGTCATGCTTCAGTCACTCCGGAAGCCCTGCTCATGCCCCCTTCTAGTCACTACCTCCCAAGTCCTCAATCTTGACTTTTGGCAGTATAGATTACTTCTTCCTGTTTTTGTACTTTAAGTGTAATCATACAGAATGTACTATCTAGCTTTATTCACTCATCATGTGTTTCACTTTTGGCAGTATAGATTACTTTTTTCACTTGTCATATGTTTCACTCAGTCATCAATATCTCATATCTTTGTGTATAGTTGTAGATCGTTCATCCTCTTACTGTGTGCATACTATTAAGTCGTATGAACATGCTACAACTTTATCCATTCTACTGTTGCTGTTGATGGGCACTCAATAAATATTTCATGAATAAATGAAGAAATCTGTCCATTCTGCTACATTATGAATTACTTGAGGAAAGACACTAGGTTTTATTTATAAGTCCCCAGTACCTAGCACAGGGCCTGGCACTTGGTGGGAGCCCAGTGAATATTTAAGAAATGAACTGATGCATGATTCCCCTGAGAATTTGTAATTAAACTGGTCATTTCCACATCCTCTGTGGGGCCCCAGCTTCAGATTCCTGGGTGATGCAGGTGAGTTGCTAGGCAACAGCATGAGGTTGGCTCCGGGGTCACAGTGGAGAGTGTGCTGCGGAGGAGGCTGAGGCCGAGGTAATTGGAAACACTTCTATTCAGCAGCCTCTGAACTGTCTCTGGTTTCGCCCCTCCAGCCCATCCCCCACACAGCTGCAGGAGGGATCTTTCTAAAATGGGCATGGACACAGCACTCCTCTAATCCAAGAACTTTGGGGTCTCAGTTGAGGGAACTAAGGTTCTGAGATTTGAAGTAACTTGCCCAATGTCCACCAAATGAGTAAAGTGCAGAGCTAAACCCAGATTTGTCTGATTTTAAAGCCCAAACCATCTCCAGTATTTTGACTTTGGACAAATCAAAATCTGGAGTGTCTGCAGATTCTCAGGAGGAGTGATTCAAGAGTTTGTGAGTCACACTGATGCCCTCCCCATGAAGGTTTCAATGGGGTAAGTGCTTCAGCAATAAGCAAGAACTAGAAGACTGGGAGATCAGCTCCATGTAGGACAGAGATGACCTTGATGGTTCCCTCCAACTTGGTATCTGGGGTCCCAGTTGGTGGACTTTGATCCAGAGAGCAGCAACATCAGAACCCCAGAACTCTCTGTCTAAGCTCTCTTGATGCCAGAAAGACACAACAGAGTGGTAAGTACTTGACCCAGACTGGAAGGACAGAGGAGGGCTGCCGGGAAAGGATTCTGGGACAAAGGGAATTTCCTGGCTGTTACGTGGTTAGAACTCTGCACTTTGACTGCTAATGGCCTGGGGTTCAATTCCTGGTTAGGGAATTAAGATCCCACAAGCTGTGTAGTCAAAAATAAATAAATAAAGTTCTTACAAGCATTCATTCATTCATCCATTCCACAAATATTTCTTGGTTGAGCTGTGTGCCCTATGCTTTAATCATACTGAATTTCTCACTGCTCCTACAAATAAACAAAAGCTCTATGCTCATCCAGCCTTAACATATATACACAGTTCTATGGGAAACCATGGCAATAAGTCAGTCTAGGTGTGGGATGGAGAAAGGGCTTGTGAAGGAAGGCTTCCAGGAGGAAGTGTTAACCGAACTGTTACCAGAAACATGTATAGAGTTAACTGGGTCAGGAACAGGGAACGGGGAAGTGGTTTAGATAGAGGAACAACATGTGTAAAAGTTCAAAGGCAAGATAGCATGGTGCGTTTAGATAACTGGAAGAAGCTTCTGGCAGCAGATTCTTACATGTTCTTCAAATATGTCCTCTCTCCTTATGGAGCTGTTCCCAGTTATTCCAAGGAGACTTGCATCCTCTCCTGCTCCCTGAAGACTTACAATGTCTCTTTTTAGTGGATTCATTATATTGTCATTTATCTGGATTGTAATACTTTGTGTGTATTTGTCTTTTCTCCTAAAGACTATAAGTTCCTTGAAGGCAGGGAACTATGTCTGATTCTGCTTTGCGACAGCAACTAGTAAATACTGCTACTATCCCCTTCTATCGCCAAATGAAAGCAGATATTTTTTCTGCTCAAAACTGAGAGAAGACTGGGGTGCTGTCCCTTCCTCTCAGGGACCCCAGATTACAACTTAGACCCCCCTAGCTCAGTGTTACATGCTTAGTTTCCCTTAGACCTTCCCACTTTCCCCTTTCTTTTGTTCACTCCCTTGTACCATCTGTGAGTACCTGTCCATCTCCTCCCCAGACTGCAAGTCCTGGGAGAGCATGAATCAGGATGGATCAGGATGGATTAATACCCTGGCTCCTCAGTGTCCTAGTACAATGCCTGGCACATGAGGAGTGCTTCTCCTTAATCACATGTGAAGGACAAATATGAAGAACAATGAGTCTGAATAATACATTCAGGGTGATTACAGACTCTAATTTAACTCAAAGACATCCCATTAAAAAATTCTTCTTTCCTGGTAGCAATTTTCTATTTGGGGCCAGTGACTTGGTTTATTGAAAGACCTTAAAGTGCTGTCAACTTGAGCCAAAAAAGGTTCAGAAAGCCTTTTCTTGGCAGGGACTCAATCCTTTCCTTCTATTATGTCAGTTGCTTTAAACAAAAAGGGATTTAAAAAATCTTTTTTAATTGATTCTCTTGTAAACACTCAAAGAAAGAATGTGTGTTCTGTGGCTGGGCTGTGATTGACTCTAAGAATAAACTGGAGGTCTCTTAATTGTAAAGACACGAAATGTCTGAACCTTTCCTCCTACATATTGAGTGTAATTGGCAATAATTTCCCCCTCCCCCACTCCCTGATTGAGAGACAGCTCACTTCCTATTAGAAGAAAACCAGATCACTAACCTGGGAACCTGAGTCTTGGAAAGAGTTTACTTTACTAGAGCATGCTTCCAGAGGGAGTAGAAAGCAGGAAGCCTGCATTTTCTCTCTGCTTCAGTCCACCTGGTACCTGGACTTATCACCACACTTATGATTGGCCTCAGCTTTCCCTCTTCCCTCTTGGGACACTTCACAGCCTTCGAAATATTTGGGCAGATGTTTCCTGTGGAAAATATTCCAGAGGGCTGCCCTCCGTTATGTGAGTTTCTGGTAGATGTATCAAAGGTTTGAAGCTGGGCCGTGTATTGAGATCCTAGGAGGTATATTGTACTTCTAAAAGATCTGTTGTAATAGTAGAAAATTCCTTCTTAGAAATTTCTTCACGTTGCCAACAATCAAACTTCTTTTCTTCAGCAGGCACACTTTGAAATTTGTCATCCTCCTGACCCCACCGTTTATTGACTATATGGTTTGGGACAAGTTGCCCAAACATCTCCAAAACTCAATTTCTTTTTCAGAAATAAAAGTTGCTTTTGAAATAACAAAGTCATTATGAGGTGGAGAAATAGGCATGTGAAAGATCCTGGCACATAGTAATCACTAATAAATTATAACAATTATTAGTGTTATACCTTGACACCAAAGGATCAGTTTGGTTCCATATAAACACTTCAACTGGAGTTAGAGTATTCTTCTAGGCTTCCCTTCCTGCCTGCTGCTTTGTACCACCTAGTCTATTCTTTCCTGGGGTCCTGCTTGGCTTCCCATCTTGACTGTTCCTTCTCATCTTGCTCTGTTTACAGGTAGTAATCTTGTTCCAATGCCTGGTTTGTAACTGACCAGACAATATTTGATCAATCACTAAATGTATTTAGGTTTTGTATTAGTTTGCTAGGGCTGCTTAATAAAACACCACAGACTAGATGGCTTCAAGAATAGAAATTTAGGGACTTACCTGGTGGTACAGTGGTTAAGACTTTGCTTTCCAATGCAGGAGGGTACAGGTTTGATCCCTAGTTGGGGAGCTAAGATCTCACATGCCTTGCGGTCAAAAAACCAAAACATTAAAAATAAAACCCAAAAAACTAGAAGCAGTACTGTAACAAACTCAATAAAGACTTCAAAAAAAGGGTCCACATCCAAAAAAATTGAAAAAAAATAAGAACAGAAATTTGTTTTCTCACACTTCTGGAAGCTAGAAGTCCAAGAGGAAGGTATCTGTAGGGTCTGGTTTCTCCTGAGGCCTCTCTCCTTGGCTTACAAGTGGCCACCTTCTCATTGTATCCTCACACGGTTGTCCCTCTGTCCACATATGCCCGCAGTGACCGTGTGTCCAGATTTCCTTCTCTCAGAAGGACAGATTGAATTAGGCCCATCTTAACGGACTCATTTTAACTTAATCAGGTCCTTAAAGGCTCTGTTTCCTAATATAGTCACATTCTGAGGTACTTCAACATAGGAAGTTTGACAGAAGACAGAATTCAGCCCATAACGGGGTTCTAAGCAGTAAGCAACAGAAACTGACTCATTGATTTCAGCAGGAAAACAAATTATTAAAAGCACATTAAAAAGGTGGAGGTGGGAGGGCCATTGAGGATTTCACAGAATCACAGCAAAGGCACGGAAAATACGCAGCAGTGAGAAAAGGTGAGGCAGTGAGTAACTAGCCCACAACGCAAACCACATCACCAAGCCAGTCTGGCGAGAGCGCTGCTGCTGGGACCAGTGGAACTGCCGTCTCTGGACCCTGTACGCTGCCACGGTCCCCACCCACAGAAACTCAGCATGCCCGCTGCTGCTCCCACTTTGCCACTAGAATGGGTTTTCTGTGGCCCCTCCTCCTCTGGGTCACCAGCCCCAGATTCAAAGTTTGGGGTGACTATGTCTGATTGGAGGACACAAGCCCTTACTTAGTTGCAAATGAGGCTGGGGAAACAATCATCTTGTGTTTTCTGACTCTCTATAAGACTCTGCCTTCCACCAAGACTCAAAGAGTCTCCCAATATAAAGAGGAGGATCAGAGGTGAGAAGTGGCCTCCTGATCTAAGGATATCTGAGATTGGACACAAGGTTCCACAATACAGAGACATACCCCCACATGCACTGAATTCATTCGTTCCTTCATTGATATTCTCAATCTCTTTTGGAAGTTTCTTAAACTGCCCAGCCCTATGCTAGGCAGAGGTGGGAGATGAAACAGGAGAAGCCATGTCTGTGCTCTTTTTTTCTTTGCTATGCTTGCTGCTTGCAGGATCTCAGTTCCCCCAACAGGGATCCAACCCAGGCCACAGCAGTGAAAGACCAGAATCCTAACCAGTGGGTCTGTGTTCTTAAGAAGCTTATAATCTGGCTCTGGAGAAAAAAAGGTCTGCAGTGGAGCTAAGAATGTGGTCCCAGGAAAGGTCTGCTGGTCACCTGGATTCATTTTCACAGACTGGTACATTACCAGGGTCCAGCATCCTGACAGGCTCAGAACTTTGATGTTTATGGCACTTGACAGTGGCTACATCTCTCAGATTAGAGACATATCTCAGACCCACATTAACAAAGATCACTATAACTGATGCATAAACCAGGAGTCCATTTATTAATTCTCAAAAAGAAAGTGCTATTTTCAAAGCCAATTTAATTTGCAAAACAGACCAGAATATTCACATCAGAAGATCCATGCATTTTCTAATGGGGAGCCAAGTATCAGAGGGTAGCCTGGTGGTAGGTCTGGAATCAGAGGAAAGGGTTTGAGTCAATCTCAAGAGAGACCTCTACATCAGTAAGCTTAGACACTCTACTCATTTCAGCTGTTTCTCAACCCTGATTGCACTTTAGAGGCATCTGGGGAGATTTCTTAAGCGCTCATGCTTGGGCCCTCTCTTCAAGATTCTGATTCAGTTGGTTATGCACCTTGCTGTGCTGTGCTCAGTTGTGTCCAACTTTTTGCAACCCCCTGGACTGTAACCCGCCAGGCTCCTCTGTCCATGGGATTTCCCAGGCAACTATACTGGAGTGGCTTGTAATTTCCTCTTCCAAGGGATCTTCCTGACCCAGAAGTCGAACCTGCATCTCCTATGTCTCCTGCATTGCAGACAGATTCTTTACCACTGAGCCACCAGGGAAGCTCTTTCAGTTGGTTATGGCAAAGCCCAAATAGGAATCTTACTTTAAAAGTAGCTGAGGCAAGTCTAACATGCAGCAAAGGACTGTTTTCTAGGTCTTGTCAAGAAAATCATATTGTTAACATTGCTTAGCTAAAATTTCTTATCCCCGGGTAGTACCTGGAGAGACACCTGTGACTTTACCTTTTCAGGTTTCCATAGTTGACCATTCTTGTTTTTCTATTCACACAGATGTTCTCCAAACAGGATATATTACAGTTGATACGATTTCCACTCATTAAGTTGCAGTCAGTTTCTAGGGAACACTTCCAGATCACCTTGGCATCTTGTTTTGAGTGTTTCCAAACTTCTCTGACAGTTTTACACACAGGCTCTTAGTTTCCTACAGATGTTTAATTTCACTTATGGAGAGTGGATTTTATTTCAGGGGCAACTTTATTCTCTGTCTTTTTGAGGATGCCTCATTGTTTGTCATCAAGTATCCAGAGAATAATCTAAGGCTGTGGAAATTCAAAGAGAAAGTTGAAGTACAGTGAATTAACTCTGATTATTATGTACATAGTGGTGGCTCAATGGAAAGAATCAGAGAGGTTTTGATCTTCTGGGGGTATGTGACTTTGGGCAAAAGGCTTTATCATCCTGAGCTTCATCTGTAACCTAGCCTTTAGAGTTGTGGTTAGCAATAAAGATACTATATGAAAAATCCTTAGCGTGATGTAGGCACTCAATGAAAATAACTTTTAATATTTATATTATTGACAGAATCTGTTTTTTCAAAAGTTAGGGAGTATTTCCTCAGAACCAAACTCCCTCTCCAGTTTTTTAGAACAGTAATTTTGTCATGATTTAAAAATAGTAATATATGCTTATAAAAAATTCAAGCAATACAGAAAAAAATGCCAGGAAGAAAGTAACATATCACTCTTAATTCTAACACTCAAAATAACATCTTTAACTTATGGTGAAAATCATTCTGAACATCTCTATATGTATTTATACTGGATAATTGGCATAGAGAAACCATTTAAAGGGCTCACACTAAGCAAGATGTTTTAAATAAAATATTTAATTAAAAAGCCTTATGGAAGTTAATTTAACAAGTAAAATGACTAATGGATTTATGAATAAGTTATAAAAGATTATGAAAATAATTGGAGTTATTTTTAAAAACTACACATTTTAATGTTAAACAATATTGACTATTGTCTATTAAAAAGATGATCACTAATCTATACTTCTCCCATCTCCTCTCCTACACCTAATTTTTGTTATTCATTATTTTTACTATTGGCTTCTCTGGTGCTCAGTGGTAAAGAATCTGCCTGCCGATGTAGGAGATGCAGGTTCAGTTCCTAGGTCAGGAAAATCCTCTGGAGGAAGAAATGGCAACTCACTCCAGTATTCTTGCCTGGAGAATCCCATGGACAGAGGAGCCTGGCAGACTACAGTCCACACGGTTTCAAAAGAGTTGGACACAACTTAGCAACTAAACAGCAATAATTTTTACTTTACCAATATTTATAATATATACATTTTAATTTACAACTATAATTCCTCTAATTGTTTAGGCTAAGTTCTAGATTTAAATAGATACAATTTTCATCACCAATATTTCATAATAACTTCTTTTATTTACATTCATGTTTTGACTTGCTGGATTTCAGCATCAAGTTTTTTTTTTTCAAGAAGGATTCTAGATTCTTTAAATTCTTTCAATTTTAATAATAGTTTTAACAACTTTAAATTGTTAAAGCACTTGTTATTTTTTTATTTCTCTGACAACATAGTTGGGTAAAATATTCCTGGGGTTACACTTTCCCTCAGAATGACATAAACTTTTGCTGTGGACAAGTCTGATTTTATTCCTCCTTATAGGTAACTTGCTTTTACTTCTTGAAGAAAGAATTGTTTCTTCATCTGTGAAATTCAACAATTTGATCAGGATTAATCTATCTTTTGATAGTATCACTAGAGAATTTTGAAGAAGGCAATGGCACTCCACTCCAGTTCTCTTGCCTGGAGAACCCCATGGACAGAGAAGCCTGGTAGGCTGCAGTCCATGCTAAGGGTTGGACACGACTGAGCGACTTCACTTTCACTTTTCACTTTCATGCATTGGAGAAGGAAATGGCAATCCACTCCAGTGTTCTTGCCTGGAGAGTCCCAGGGACGGGGGAGCCTGGTGGGCTGCCGTCTATGGGGTCGCACAGAGTCGGACACTACTGAAGTGACTTAGCAGCCACAGTAGCAGCTAGAGAATTTATTATGTTCCTGTAATTGGCTGAGTGAACTTGGGTTAAGACCTTGTCACTCTCTGGGCCTCATTTTCCCCAAGTGAGGGAGACAATGAGTACTTTCAGCTTTGGCAGTCTATGCTCCTCTGATTGAATTTGTGAATGAGCAAGCAGGTAGTTTTTCTTTTGTGGCCTGTTAGGAAAAAGATATGTAAGAACTGAGTTGAAAGAGCTGCTTCTGGAGGTTATTGCAGGACTTCAGGTTCTTGTGGGGAAATGGACTAGAGCACTAGATGGTCCTTTCCATCCCTAGAGTGAATAACAATGCTTTGATATGCATCTGTGACTAGGGGCCAGTTGGCTAAAGTCTGATGTTTCATAGAAGTTTAGAGTAGGAATGTATCTTTAAGCCCTTCTACCCAATGCTTTCATCTTACATATTAGCAATCAGATGCTCAGAGAAGAGGTATGGCTTGTACAAGGTCACACAGTGAGTTAGTGGCACAGCAGGGACCGGAATTCAGACTTTGTAATCCTCAACCTATACTTTCTTCTCTGCAGTGCAGTATGATGACGAAACTTAGAACAGGTCTAGACCCAAGATGAACCCATTATCTTGGCTCTGCCTCGCCATTGTCAACTGACACCAATTGGTCCTCATTTTAGTGGGAACATCTGGGCACTTAGGGGCTTCCCTGATAGCTCAGTTGGTAAAGAATCCGCCTGTAATGAGAGAGACCTGGGATCCATCCCTGGGCTGGGAAGATCCCCTGGAGAAGGGAGCAGCTATCCACTCCAGTATTCTGGCCTGGAGAATTCCATGGACTATACAGTCCATGCGGTTGCAAAGAGTCAGACGTGACTGAGCTACTTTCATTTTCCTTTTCCTTGGAGAAAAAGTGACTTTCACTCACTTCACTTCACTCTGGACACTTAAAATGAGGTTGAGGAGAAAGATGAAACTTAAAGATGTCCTTCTTTTTCATCAATTCCTTTCAACTCCTCAGTCAGTTCAGTAGCTCAGTCATGTCCGACTATCTGCGACCCCATGAATCGCAGCACGCCAGGCCTCCCTGCTGCCACTGCTAAGTTACTTCAGTCGTATCCGACTCTGTGCGACCTCATAGACAGCAGCCCACCAGGCTCCCCTGTCCCTGGAATTCTCCAGGCAAGAACTCTGGAGTGGGTTGCCATTTCCTTCTCCAATGCATGAAAGTGAAAAAATAAAGTGAAGTCGCTCAGTCGTGTCCAACTCCTAGCGACCCCATGGACTGCAGCCTACCAGGCCACTCTGTCCATGGGATTTGCCAGGCAAGAGTACTGGAGTGAGTTACCATTGCCTTCTCCGCCAGGCCTCCCTGTCCATCACCAACTCCCGAGGTTCACTCAGACTCACGTCCATTGAGTCAGTGATGCCATCAAGCCATCTCATCCTCTGTCGTCCCCTTCTCCTCCAGCCCCCAATCCCTCCCAGCATCAGAGTCTTTTCCAATGAGTCAACTCTTCGCATGAGGTGGCCAAAGTACTGGAGTTTCAGCTTTAGCATCATTCCTTCCAAAGAAATCCCAGGGCTGATCTCCTTCAGAATGGGCTGGTTGGCTCTCCTTGCAGTCCAAGGGACTCTCAAGAGTCTTCTCCAATACCACACTTCAAAAGCATCAATTCTTTGGCACTCAGCCTTCTTCACAGTCCAACTCTCACATCCGTACATGACTATTGGAAAAACCATAGCCTTGACTAGACGGACCTTTGTTGGCAAAGTAATATCTCTGCTTTTGAATATGCTATGTAGGTTGGTCATAACTGTCCTTCCAAGGAGTAAGCGTCTTTTAATTTCATGGCTGCAGTCACCATCTGCAGTGATTTTGGAGCCCAAAAAAATAAATTCAGCCACTGTTTCCACTGTTTCCCCATCTATTTCCCATGAAGTAATGGGACCAGATGCCATGATCTTCGTTTTCTGAATGTTGAGCTTTAAGCCAACTTTTTCACTCTCCTCTTTCACTCTCATCAAGAGGCTTTTTAGTTCCTCTTCACTTTCTGCCATAAGGGTGGTGTCATCTGCATATCTGAGGTTACTGATATTTCTCCTGGCAATCTTGATTCCAGCTTGTGCTTCTTCCAGACCAGCGTTTCTCATGATGTCCTCTGCATAGAAGTTAAATAAGCAGGGTGACAATATACAGCCTTGATGTACTCCTTTTCCCAACTGGAACCAGTCTGTTGTTCCATGTCCAGTTCTAACTGTTGCTTCCTGACCTGCATACAGGTTTCTCAAGAGGCAGGTCAGGTGGTCTGGTATTTCCATCTCTTTCAGAATTTTCCACAGTTTATTGTGATCCACACAGTCAAAGGCTTTGGCAAAATCAATAAAGCAGAAATAGATGTTTTTCTGGAACTCTCTTGTTTTTTCCATGATCCAGCAGATGATGGCAATTTGATCTCTGGTTCCTCTGCCTTTTCTAAAACCAGCTTGAACATCAGGAAGTTCACGGTTCACGTACTGATGAAGTCTGGCTTGGAGAATTTTGAGCATTACTTTACTAGCATGTGAGATGAGTGCAATTGTGCGGTAGTTTGAGCATTCTTTGGCATTACCTTTCTTTGGGATTGGAATGAAAACTGACCTTTTCCAGTCCTGTGGCTACTGCTGAGTTTTCCAAATGTTCTGGCATATTGAGTGCAGCACTTTCACAGCATCATCTTTCAGGATTTGAAATAGCTCAACTGGAATTCCATCACCTCCACTAGCTTTGTTCATAGTGATGCTTTCTAAGGCCCACTTGACTTCACATTCCAGGATGTCTGGCTCTAGGTGAGTGATCATACCATCCTGATTATCTTGGTCGTGAAGATCTTTTTTGTATAGTTCTGTGTATTCTTGCCACCTCTTCTTAATATCTTCTGCTTCTGTTAGGTCCATACCATTTCTGTCCTTTATCGAGCCCATCTTTGCATGAAATGTTCCCTTGGTACTCTAATTTTCTTGAAGAGATCTCTAGTCTTTCCCATTCTATTGTTTTCCTCTATTTCTTTGCATTGATCACTAAGGAAGGCTTTCTTATCTCTTCTTGCTATCTTTTGGAACTCTGCATTCAGATGCTTGTATCTTTCCTTTTCTCCTTTGCTTTTCGCTTCTCTTCTTTTCACACAAGCTGGAATCAAGATTGCTGGGAGAAATATCAATAACCTCAGATATGCAGATGACACCACCCTTATGGCAGAAAGTGAAGAAGAACTAAAGAGCCTCTTGATGAAAGTGAAAGAAGAGAGTGAAAAAGTTGGCTTAAAGCTCAACATTCGGAAAACTAAGATCATGGCATGTGGTCCCATCATTTCATGGCAAAAGATGGGGAAACAGTGGCTGACTTTATTTTTGGGGGCTCCAAAATCACTGTAGATGGTGACTGCAGCCATGAAATTCAAAGATGCTTACTCCTTGGAAGGAAAGTTATGACCAACCTAGACAGCATATTAAAAAGTAGAGACATTGCTTTGCCAACAAAGGTCTGTCTAGTTAAGGCTATAGTTTTTTCAGTGGTCGTGTATGGATGTGAGAGTTGGACTGTGAAGAAAGCTGAACGCCAAAGAATTGATGCTTTTGAACTGTGGTGTTGGAGAAGACTCTTGAGAGTCCCTTGGACTGCAAGGAGATCCAACCAGTCCGTCCTAAAGGAAATCAATCCTGAATATTCACTGGAAGGACTGATGCTGAAGCTGAAACTCCGATACTTTGGCCACCTGATGCGAAGAACTGACTCATCGGAAAAGATCCTGATGCTGGGAAAGATTGAAGGTGGGAGGAGAAGGGGATGACAGAGAATGAGATGATTGGATGACATCACCGACTCAATGGACATGAGTTTGAGTAAGCTCCGGGAGTTGGCGATGGACAGGAAGGTCTGGCATGCTGCAGTCCATGGGATTACAAAGAGTTGGACGTGACTGAGCTACTGAACTGAACTGAAATGAACTGAACCGAACCGTGATTGTGCAGTATGTTAATATTAAAGAAAATTTAGTACATATAATTTTCTATTCCATTCATCTATAAATTTAACTTGAAATTAGACAGTTAAAATGCAAAATAATACTATATATTATTCATGGGCACAAATATGCACTGAAAATATAGAGGAGTGAAAAACACCAAAATCACAGTGGTGAATACCTTGAGATTCTAGGGGAGGAGATGAGAGAGGTAGGCAACTGAGGAGTATTAGGGGATTCAGTATTTTATTTCTTAAATGGGCCTTGGGAATAGAAGTATTTGTTACATTGTTTTCCTATAATTTTTTGGTATATTTGAAATATTTCATTAAAAATTAAATATATAGTTCAATGTCAAATTGAACAACTGTGATAAGGACTTACCCTCTTCCTTTATGATCAGGAACAAGACAAGGATGCCTACTCATGCCACTTTTATTCAACAGAGTTTTGGAAGTCCTAGCCTAAATATCAGACAATAAAAAGAAATAAAAGGAATCCAAATTGGAAAGGAAGAATTAAAACTCTCACTGCTTGCAAATTACATGATACTATACATAAAAAATCCTAAAGGTGCCACCAGAAAACTATTAGAGCTCATCAGTGTATTCAGTAAAGTTACAGGATAAAAAATAAATATACAGGAAACTGTTGCATTTCTATACACTAACAATGAACTATCAGAAAAAGAAATTAAGGAAACGATCTCATTTACCATCTCATCAAAAAGAATAAGATACATAGAAATAAATCTACATAAAACGGTAAAAGACCTGTACTCAGAAAACTATAAGATGCTGATGAAAGAAGTGAAGATGACATAAACAAATGGAAAGATATATTAAGTTCTTGATTGGAAAATTAATACTGTTAAAATTGCCATACTACCCAAGGTTTTCTACAGCTTCACTGTAATCCCTGACAAAATACCAATAACAAATTTCACCGAACTAGAACAAATAATTTAAAAAATTGTATGGAAACACAAAAGACCTGTATAGCCAAAACAATCTTGAAAAAGAGTAACAGAGCTGGCAGAATCACACTCCCTGATTTCAGACTCTATCACAAACCTATATAACCAAAACAGTATGGTACTAGCACAAAATAGACACGTAGATCAATGGAACAGAATAGAGGGCCCAGAAATAAACCCAAGCGCTTATGGTCAATTACTCTGTGACAAAGAAGGCAAGAATATGCAATGGAGAAAAGAAAACCTCTTCATTAAGTGGTCCTGGGGAAACTGGACGACTACATGTAAAAGAGTGAAATAAGATCATTCTCTAACACCGTACCCAAAAGTAAGCTAAAAATGGACTAAAGACCTAAACGTAAGACCAGAAACCATAACACTTCTAGGGAAAAACATAGGCAGAGCATTCTTTAAAATAAATTATAGCATTTTTTTTTGGATTGGTCTCCAATAGTAAAGGGAATAAAAGCAAAAATAAACAAGTGGGATCTAATTAAAACTTAAAACCTTTTGCACAGCAAAGGAAACCATAAACAAAATGAAGACAACCAACTGAATGGGAGGAAATATTTGCAAATGATATGATCATTAAGGGGTCACTCTTTTATATGTAGTTGTCCAGTTTCCCCAGGACCACTTAATAAAGAGATTTTCTTTTCTCCATTGCATATTCTTGCCTTCTTTGTCACAGAGTAATTGACCATAAGCTCTTGGGTTTATTTCTGTCCAAAATATATGGACAGCTCATACAACTCAACTTAAAAAAAAAAATCCCAATCCAATTTTAAAAATGGGCAAAAAAAAAAAAAGAGAGCAGGAGAACTGAATAGACATCTCTCCCAAGAGGACATGCAGGTGGCCAACAGGAACATGAAAGGATGCTCAGCGTCACTATTATCAGGGAAATGTAAATCAAAACCACACTGAGATATCACCTCACACCTGTTAGAATGGCTATTATTAAGAAGAATATAGATAGCAAATATTGGCGAGGAGGTAGAGAAAAGGGAACAGTCACACACTATTGGTGGGAATTAAATTGGTGTAGCCACTGTGGACGGAGAAGGCAATGGCACCCCACTCCAGTACTCTTGCCAGAAAAATCCCATGGACTGAGGAGCCTGGTAGGCTGCAGTCCATGGGGTTTCGAAGAGTCACACACGACTGAGAGACTTCACTTTCACTTTTCACTTTCATGCGTTGGAGAAGGAAATGGCAACCCACTCCAGTGTTCTTGCCTGGAGAATCCCAGGGACAGGGGAGCCTGGTGGGCTGCCGTCTATGGGGTTGCACAGAGTCAGACACGACTGAAGCGACTTAGCAGCAGCAGCCACTGTGGAAAAGAGTATGGAGGTTTCTTAAAAAACTAAAGTTAGAACTACCGTATGATCCAGCAATTCCACTCCTGGGTATAAATTCGAAAAACAAAAATACTAATTTGAATAGATACATGCACATCAATGTTCATGGGAGCGTTATTTACAGTTGCCAAGACATGGCAGTAAACTAAATGCCCATCAACAGATGAGTGGATAAACAAGGTGTGGTGTATGTATATACAACAGAATATTTGTTCTTGTGTTGTTTTTCAGTCGTTCGGTCATGTGTCTGACTCTTTGTGATCCCATGCACTATAGCCTACCAGGCTCCTTTGTTCAAGTGATTTTCCAGGCAAGAATACTGGAGTGGGTTGCTAGTTCCTTCTCCAGGGGATATTCCTGTGTTTCCTGCAGCTCCTGCAGGGCAGGTGGATTCTTTATCACTGAGCCACTGGGAAGTCCACAATGGAATACTATTTAGCCATAAAAAATAATGAGAATTTTGCTATTTGCAACAACATGAATGGACTTGGAGAGCATTATGGTAGTGAAATAAGTCAGATAGAAAAATGCAAATACTGTGTGATATCACTTCTAGGTGGAATCTAAAAATACAGCAAACTAGTGAACATAACAAAAAGAAACAGACTCACAGATATAGAGGACAAACTAGTGATTATCGGTGGGGAGAAGGAAGGGGGTGGGACAATATAGGGGTAGGGGATTCAAAGGTAAAAACTACTACATATAAAAAAAGTTATATAGGTATATTGTACAACACAGGGAATATAGCCAATATTTTATAATAACTATAAATGGGGTACAAACTTTGTGAATCATTGTATTGTGCACTTTTAACTTATATAATATTGTATATCAGCTACATTTCAACAAAAAAACTAATCATAAATAAGGGGAAAAAAGAATATGACTCTGGCTACAATAGAGAATGAATTGAATGGGGGTTGAGAATAGAAGCAAAGAGATAAACTGGGAGGCTGTTACCATAATCTAGAGGAGAGTATATGGAGTCTAAACCAAGATGATGGTGGTGGGAAAAGTGAGAAAGGGAAAAATAGAAGACCTATCTTAGAAGAAGCTATCTTAGAAGAAGGAAATAAAAGAAACAATACTTGGAATATGATCAGATATGTGGTAAGTAAGATTCAAGGATGATGACTCCTCTGAACTATCTCACAAATGCTCTCTGTACATTCACATCATTTGGCATTTAAGCAAATACAGAATGCTATGGTTGTTTTGCTTTTTGTGTTTATCTTTTGTCTCCTCGACAATCTCTTCTGTGGCTCAGATGGTAAGGAATCTGCCTGAAATGCAGGAGACCTGGGTTCAATCCCTGGGTCCAGAAGATATCCTGGCAAAGGGAAAGGCCACCTATTCCAGTATGCTTGCCTGGAAAATCCCATGGACAGAGAAACCTCGTGGGTTACAGTCCAAGGGATCAAAAAGAGTTGGAAACAACTGAGCAACTAACATTTTGTCTCCTCGATAGACTGGGAGCTCTTTGAGGGTAGAAACTCTTTTCTTTTGACTCTTCCACACCACCCAATCCCTTACCTTGTGCCAGAGCTTTTGAGAAAGGCTTGGTAGGAGCTGGGGAGGTGCTGAGTGGGATGGCTTGGGGCCAGAAGCAATAATATTCTGATGCTCTGGGCAAGGCTGTTGAGGAAATGGGAATCCTCTGGCTGGCTGGAATCAGAGGAGCCTTTGAAGAACCAGGAAGGAGAACTTGGAGCAAGAGATGAGTTGAAATCTGGTATAGGAAAACAAGCTCAGGAGATTTTGATAGCAAGGAAGGGATTACTAGAAATGATTCAAGAGCAGAGGGGAAAAAGGTGGTGTGCATAGAGGTCGCTGTAAATTGTCTTGGTTAAGACACTGTTCTTCAACTGTTTGCTTGGCAGAGCAACAACCCTGATTCTTAATGGTGCATTGGAAATACTTACAATACTAATGGGTTATTTGCTAATTTGATCAGTTCTAATCTATCATAGAGCCTCCTGAAAGCTAAGTCACTAAAGTGAAGCAAAAGTCACCCAGTTGTGTCTGACTATTTGCAACCCCATGAACTATACAGTCCATGGAATTCTCCAGCCAGAATACTAGAGTGGGTAGCCGCTCCCTTCTCCAGGGGATCTTCCCAACCCAGGGATGGAACCCAGGTCTCCCCCATTGCAGGTGGATTCTTTACCAGCTTAACCACCAGGGAAGCCCAGGCCACTAAAAAAATCATATTAAAAATGAATTATAGCACTTTATTCATTTATTCAGTAACTTATTCAAAAGAGTTTTTTTTGAGCACCTGTTATCTTATATATTCTGTTCCAAGTGCTGAATTATGAAACTTCTGCTCCACTGGAGAGACAGTGATTAAGTATTTACAAGTGTGATAAATGACACTGAGAAATTTACCATTTTATAAGACCGTATAACAGGAAGGTCTAAACTTGTCTCTGGGCCAGGGAGGGCTTTCTTCAGGAGTGATGTTTAAGTTGAAGCCTCAAGGATGAGTAGGAGTTAGCTGGATGATGAACTGGAAAAATGAACGCGAAGAGACAGTGGGAGTGGCATTGGCATGTGGGGAGGCCCATAGGCCTTAAGAGCCCAATGTTATTCAGAGAACTGAGAGGTATATCTTGACTGGAGCATGTCGTATGGGACATGAGACAAAGCTGAGAGACTGCTGGAGGCCAGCTCATCTAAGACTTCATAGTCACGTAGGAGTATTCACAGACCTTCTTGCTGGAATGGCTTTGTTCTGGTACTAGAGAATATACAGAATTGAATCAGACTTTTAAAGGACTTTAACCCTAGGCCTTAAATAGCTCATCATGTGGGTAGAACCACTCTACTAATGACAGTGCAGCATGATAAATATGATGATAGAAGTAAGAAGAGATGTTCATGGGGATTCACAGAGCAGCCACTTAACGAAAAAAGTATCTCATCATACTGCCTTTTATGTTATGGCATATTGTCTCTAAACTCATATTAGAACAATCAGTTGTAGAACTAAGTTTAGTTTAGTATTCTTTTCAGACACACAGAAAAAATGGTTTAGCCACTTAGGCAATCAAACAATTTATAGTATAGTTCTTGCTTATGACCTATTTCTTCCCTTTTCATAAACTCTCACTATTCCTTTAAGACTCTGCTGAACTGTCCCCTTTCTGCTTTACTCTAGATTGAGTCAGAAATCTTTCCCTCTGTGTCCCTGAAGGATCCTGGTATATAATCTATTATAATATATTCTTTTCATTTTCTGTATCCCCACTAGACCTTTTTTTTTCCAGGTAAACTTCATAAGTATAGAGATTTTGTCATGCTCATCCTTAAACTGGTCATTCGACAAATATTTATCAAACACCTACTATGTGCTGGTCATCAGGTTGAGTGCTGCATATTCAGTGATAACCCAGATAAGACTCAGTCCTTGGTCTCACAAAGCTTCTAGTCTAGTGCAGAAGGCAGATAAGTAAAGGGGCAAGAACAGTAAGTATACAAACGCTATGATAAAGAGAATGCAAAGTGCTGTGGGGAGCTCAGAGCAAGGGCATGTAAATTACTTGAGGAGGGGAGGCAGGGGGCGGGAATAACTATGGTTTGCAGAAAGAATGGCTTCCCAGGTGGTTCAGTGGTAAAGAATCTGTCTGCCAAGGCATAAGATAAAGAGTTCAGTCCCTGGGTTGGGAAGACCCCTGGAGGAGGAAACGGCACCCCACTCCAGTATTCTTGCCTGGTAAATCCCATGAACAGAGGAGCCTGGTGGGCTACAGTCTCCAGATAGTGGGACAAAACTAAGAATGCACACATGCACGCACGCAAACTGAGAACTGAAGGATAAGCATGAGTTAACAGGGCAAACTGAAGTCATGGTTCCAAAGCTGAGACACAGAGAGTACAACACATTCAAGAAACTGAAAGAAGTTCATAGAACAGTGGAGTTTTGGGGCAGGTAGAAGTGATTAGGTGGAGGGGTGATAGGGGAAAGGAGGGAGCAATTAGAGATCAGTGCTCAACATGATGGTGTACACATAGAAAGCACTATGTAAATATTTGCTAGATGAACGTCTCATTTGCCTGAGAAAGTGAGACCTTTGGGAAAGCCAAGTTCGCGAGCAATTATTTGTTCTCTTGTTCTCTAGGAGACATTGTACTGGGTGAGTTAAAAGCCTGGTTTCTGATACCAACTACTTATATTAGTATCCTGGCTTTGACAATTAGTAGCAGAGGTGACCTAGACAAATTACATAAACTCTTTTGAGTCATTTATTCTTATCTGTAAGTTAGAGATGATAATAATACTTCATATGATTGTTGTCAAGATTAAAGTTAATATTTGTAAAGCATTGGAACAGAGCCTAGAACTAAGCACTGTGTGTTGGCTGATATTATTCCTCCATTCATCAAAACATTTAATGAAGGACAGAACTGTGATAGAGGCTGTGAAAATAAGATGTGGCTCCAGCCATGGAGGAGGACCATAAAGTCTGGTGAGGGAGAAGATTCATAAATAAGTAATTACAATACAATATGATCAAGCAGCGTGATAGCAGTAAGTGCTGAAGAAGAGGGAGAGACTCATTCTCTCCAAAGAAGCCAAAAAAAAAAAAAAGACAAGGGAAACTACAGAGGGGAGGATGCATTTAAGTGGGTGAAGAAGGAACAGTTTGCCAGCAAAGAAAGGCAATAGAGTTTATCATGCCAAGGAAGTACCATATTGCAAAGGCTTAGGAGGATGCAAGCCTAAGGCATGTTTAACAAAGGAAAAGGGGCCCTAAAAATCTTTTATGTTCCAAGGTCTATGCCTGACACTTTTTTAAAGTTACTTCTTTTACTTTTCATAAGAACTATTACCAGTGTACCCACTCTACTTGATACTCATATAGAACCTACTGCTGCACTTTATGTATACAAACCTTATGAAAATTGTATGAAATAGGTATATTATTATCCCTGTTTTACAGATGAGGAAACTGAGGCAGAAAAAGGTGAAGTACCTCAATCAAAAGCATATAGCTAGGAAGTGGCAGAGCCAAAATTCAAGCCTGTAGTTTGACACCAGAATCTGTGCTCTTCACCACTAACTTATTCTGCACCCCCAACTCCCACCCACTAGTTGATGATTTTGATCTGTGATAGTTATGGAAATTAGATATCCAACCTAGTTGGAAGTGCTTGTAAAGTTAGAGTTGAAGGTCACTTCTGGGAGAAAAGTGTGTGAACTCTCTAGTATGTGCAGTCTGCACAAGACTGTACATAAAATTGCTTGAATATAACTCCTTCCCCTCCCTGACTTTCACATTTGCTTTAGCCAGCAAATATGGGTTAGGGGTAGGGTGGATATTCATTGAATTACACAGGATGCCTCAAGCCATACATGTTTCTCTGGGGGTCCATTTTAAACTTGGATCCTCCAACCAGCAAGTTGCTCTTTCTGGAAACAAAAATGTTTAAAATACCCCTTTCACTGGAGGGGTGGACAAAAGTGCACAGAAAATACAACACAGACAAGACACATGACAGAAAATTAGGATTTTATCTAGAGCTAGGCAGAGCCATATTAATTCACAAAGAGTAACATTTCAGGGGACAATCAAGAATAATAAGAGAGAATTTTGCAGGCTTATTGGAGGAAGCAAGCTTCCTCAGGAATATGATCCATTAAGATTGTACTTAAAGTGAACCTTGAGCCAATACAGTTATGGAGATTTAGATTTAGGGCTCCAGGCAGAAGAGAATTTATAAAATTAGGATAGTGCCGAAAGGAAAGTCTAAAGTGGTTCTGAGGAATTCACTTTGCTTAATAGTTTCCCCTAATTTTCTTAGAAAGAAGGAACTGAAGTTTAAACCAGAACCTACTAAACCACCTTTGAAGATCATTAAATAGATTTATCTGTAAGTCAATGGGCGGTAAACTGTACATTTCCATTTTAGAGCATGGACTTAGTCTTTCTCAGTGAACCCTTTTGTGACCTTTGTAAAATCTCCAGTTAAAGAAACCCTCTGTGTATGTCCTATAAATAGCAATCTGGAAGGTTAGACCTAAGTTGACGTGTAGTCAAAACTCTATCTTCCAGAGTGGACAAAAAAGAGAACACTTCTTTTTAGTCTGAGTGTAATATATAGAACACAAACTTCTAGACAACTCCGAGGATGTTCAGATTTCTCCGTGTGTGTGAAACTGCTGGAGAGCTGGGTTCTGGAGAGGTGGAATTTATAGCAACATTATGTCCCAGATTTTTGAGGACAGCTCAGATTTCAAATATCCTATCTTGTTGCAATTATAAGTATGCTTATAAACTTGCACTCTCATGTATCCTAATTTGAATAGAGGAAAATATGGGCATAATGTAACTGATTCCTTCTTGGACTTTACAGTCAAAGCTATGGTTTTTCCAGTAGTCATGTACGGATGTGAGCATTGGACCATAAAGAAGGCTGAGTGCTGAAAAATTGATGCTTTTGAACTGTGTTGTTGGAGAAGACTTTTGAGAGTCCCTTGGACTACAAGGAGATCAAACTAATCAATCCTAAGGCTATGGTTTTTCCAGTAGTCATGTATGGATGTGAGAGTTGGACTATAAAGAAAGCTGAGCGCTGAAGAATTGATGCTTTTGAACTCTTGAGAGTCCCTTGGACTGCAAGGAGATCCAACCAGTCCACCCTAAAGGAGATCAGTTCTGAGTGTTCATTGGAAGGACTGATGTTGAAGCTGAACCTCCAATACTTTGGCCACCTGATGCAAAGAGCTGACTCATTTGAAAAGACTCTGATACTGGGAAAGATTGAAGGTGGGAGGAGAAGGGGATGACAGAGGATGAGATGGTTGGATGGCATCACTGACTCAATGGGCATGAATTTGGATAAACTCTGGGAGTTGGTGATGGACAGGGAAGCCTGGCATACTGTGGTCCATGGGGTCACAAAGAGTCGGACATGACTGAGCAACTGAACTTAACTGAAAGGAAATCATCCCTGAATATTCATTGGAAGGACTGAAGATGAAGCTGAAATTCCAATACTTTGGCCACCTGATGCAAAGAGCCCACTCATTGGAAAAGACCCTGATGCTGGGAAAGATTGAGGGCAGGTGGAGAAGGGGGGGACAGAAGATGAGATGGTTGGTTGGCATCATTGACTCAATGGACATGAGTTTGAGCAAACTCCAGGAGATAGCAAAGGACAGGGAAGCCTGGTGTGCTGCAGTCCATGGGGTCACAAAGAGTTGGACATGACTGAGTGACTCAACAACAACAATGATAAGTATAAGTAGCAGAAGGAGATCATCTTTGGGTTAGAGGGATAACAGTGCTCTTTAAAGAGTATTCCTTGGTAACAAGGTGAAAGAAAGCTGTCTTAGGTGTAAAAGAGGCTGGGAGAAACTCCTGCAAAACTGAGACTGTGGGTGCCATTTGGACAGAACAGAAAAGTCCGAGGGAGAGAAGTCTGGGGACAAAATAGAGAGATGCAGCTCCTAGTTAAGGTCAGCTGTGTCCCTGTTGAAGAGGAGGAAAGGGCTGAAAGTTTGAGAAAACAAGGACAGAGAGGGAAAGGGAGAGCATTAATAGAGAATTTAAGAGAGAAACTTAAGACTCAGGAGAGTGAGGAGAGAGGAGAAGATTAGGAAGATCAAGAGCAGAAAAATGGAGTGAGAATGGGTAGTAGGGAACTAGAGTAAGCAAGCGTATGTGGGCCAGAGAGACAAAGGGGAATCTCAAGATTTCTCTCAAGGTTATAGATGCCTGGAGGGCCCTTGGAGGAGTGTAGGGAGAGATCTAAGGCTGGGTAAGGATTCTGGAACTGGACCAAGGGTTGTCTAAACAAGAAAAATTCAGAGCTGCATATAAAATCTGCTTGAACTGCTAATCCCTCCAAGGATCTCTTTGACAGTCTCCCCTCCAAAATTGTAAGTGATCTTGGGTCATATTCTCTGGGGAACTTTGGAAACGCAGCAAGGTTTTCACTGATGTTGCCTAACCTTTAGGTAATCTCTGTCTAAAATATTGTTGATGTGTAAGGTAGGGGTACTTGACTATTTAGAAGGTGTGTTTTCAGACTCCAGGGGGATGTCAAAGTAACTAAAGTGTGACAAGTCCCCCCCCTCCCCAAATCTGGCACTCCTGTGTTTTTAGTCAGTATTTTTTTTTTTTTTAAGGAAACTGTGTTTGTGGATACTATAGCCTTTATTCAGAGATTCTGAGAAACCTGTCATTTTTAAAGCCTGAAAATATTTAGTTTGTTTTCTCTCCCACATAGTAGGGAAGTAGAATTTAGGACAGATCTTTTAAAGTAATTTGGTAATACACATCAGGAAGCTTTAAAATTTTAGAAATCCTCCATCTTAGAATTTTCTCTGAGGAAATATCTTTTTTATTTTTAATTTTATTTATTTTTGCCTGTGCTGGATCTTCGTTGCTGTGTGGGCTTTTCTCTAGCTTCAGCAAGCAGGGGCTCCTCTCTAGTTGCAGTGCACGGGCTTCTCTTTGCTGCGGCTTCTCTTGTTGTGGAGAACTGGCTCTAGGGTGCTTGGGCTTCAGTAATTGTGGCAACGGAGCTTCAGTAGTTGCTCTGTTGCATGTGGGATCTTCCTGGCCCAGGAACTGAACCCGTGTTTCCTGTATTGGCAGGCTGATTCTTTACCACTGAGCCACCAGGGAAGCCCTGAGGAAATAATATTATAGTGCTTTATACATTAATGCAAAAAGCATTATTTAGAATAGAAAAAAAATTAAAAGTAACTTAAATGCCTAACAATAAGGGACTGGTTAAGCAAACTATGACACCTTCTTTTATATAAAATTTTACAGCTGCTAAAACTGTATTTACAAAGAATTCTTAACGATGTGGAGAAATACTTAGGATAAAACCAGTCAATCTTAAAGGAAATCAATCCTGAATAGTCCTTGGAAGGACTGATGCTGATGCTGAAGCTGAAGCTCCAATACTTTGGCCACCTGATGCAAAGAACTGACTCATTGGAAAAGAGCCTGATGCTGGGAAAGTCTGAGGGCAGGAGGAGAAACGGGTGACAGAGGATGAGATAGCTGGATGGCATCACTGACTCAGTGGACATCAGTTTCAACAAGCTCCAGAAGATAGTGAAGGACAGGGAAGCCTAGCAAGCTGCAGTCCATGGGGTCACAAAGAGTCAGACACAACTTAGCAACTGAACAATGACAAAACATTAAACAAAAAATATATTATGTGCAAAGTGTGATCTCAACTGTTAAAATGCATTAAAAAAAAAAAGGCTGAAAGGAAATATGCCCAAAAGTTGTTTAGATTATCTTAAGATAGTGGGGTATGGTCTATTGCTATTGTTATTTTCCTCTTTGTATGCTCAGTCACTCAGTCGCGTCTGACTCTTTGTGACCTCATGGACTGTAGACCTCCATCCTCCTCTGTCCCTGGAATTCTCCCAGGCCAGAGTACTGGAGTGGGTTGCCATTTCCTTCTCCATTTTCTTCTTTATTTTTTCCTAAAATTTCCAGAGTTTCTGAAAAGAGCATGTAATTCTATTATAATCAGAAAAAAAAATGATTTCATTTTAACAGTTTAAGAAAACAGGGAACTATTGGGTTGGCCAAAAAGTTCATTGGGATGAAATTTTAACTTTTCACCCAACCCAATATTTACAAACATAAAAGTCATTTATTAGAAAATAATTTTAGAAAAGATTTAGGAGTTGTAAAATACACATTAAAGGAAATAAAGCAAAATTGTTAAAAGAAATAAAATAAAACTTTTACTTTAAAAATTGATTTTTAACTTTTATTCTATGAAAAATAAAACTTAACCTCTGAAAATGCAAATAGTTATGAAGACTATATAGCAACATGAAAAATGCATATGATTTAAGGTTGAATGAAAATAAGACAAAATTATTAAGATTACAACTATCCAGTCTAACACTTACATACAGCTCACAAAATACAGTAGGCACCCAGTCAAAGGAATTTCTGTATACATATAGTGGGTAACACTTGAACCTTTCCACCTTTGCACTCTAGCCCTTTGCTTTTTCGTTTTAGACATGTATTTCTGACGTGGTCTACTTCTAGATTCTGCCTTGCTCCTGCCAAAATACATTCAGAGACAACTTTTGGTTATGCTTTTCCAAATCTGACCTAGTCTCTGGTACTGGGCTATCACCACAGGCCAGCTGTCTTATCTTGAAGAGCTGTTGTTTTTTTTTTTAAAGAAGAAAGACTGTTATGAAATCCAGTATATGAAAATGCTAACAGTACTGTAGTAGAATTATCCACAGTTCATGCCCCCTTTCTTTAGGTTTGAGACTTTGCAATGTGGTTATGTGAGGTCTATAATAAAAAATATTCAAAGTTTGAATTAAAGACACTTGCCAGGTACTTTCAGAGGTAATTGGATTCCCCTCCCTTTTATGATTTCCAAGGATGGATATAAAATTGATAAACCATTAGCCAAGAGGATACTGGGTCTGAGATCCAAGCTGGGTCAGAGAAACTGTTCTTCACTTTTTCTCTCCAAAGGAGACTCTGCACAGCCAAAACAGAGATATGGGAATATCCAAAGCTTTATATACTCCCCAAAGGCTGTAGGAACAAGTCCAAGCTCTTTAATGTGTGTGTGTGTGCTCAGTCAATTCAGTCGTGTCAGACCCATGGACTGTAGCCCGTCAGAATCCTCTGTCCGTGGGATTCTCCAGGCAAAAATACTGGTGTGGATTGCCATGCCCTCCTCCAGGGGATCTTCTTGACCCAGGGATGAAGCCCATGTCTCCTGTGTTGCAGGCAGATTCTTTTACTGCTGAGCCACCCGGGAAGCCTACACTCTAAAATGGTTTCCCAAACCTTTCACTATCTATTGCCATTCTATTACTTCCCCAACTTTATCTCCCAGTAGTCTGCTAACCTTTTTCTTTCTTCCTTACCCTATACAACATCCAACTATTTGCCATTCCTTAAACACATATTCACTTTTTTCATTTTTAAAAATTGATATATATAATTCATATAGTAAGAAGCACAAAACTTAAGTGTACCACTTATTGGTTGTTCACAGATATATACACATGTGTGACCACCACCCAGATCAAGATCTAGTAGATTTCTAGCACTCTAATATGCTCCCCTGTACCCCTTTCCAGTCCATATCTACATCCTCACACAGAGATAACAACTATTTTGACTTCCATCAACAAAAATTAATTTTGTCTGTTCTTGAATTTTAAAAAATGGAAATATACCATATGTATTCTTTAAAATACTCAGTTTATCTTAATGTTTCCTCTGCCTGAGAGTGAAATGTTAAATATCTGTCATGTGCCAGTGCTTTCCCATTCAGCAGACATTCCTAATTCATCATTTAAAAAAAACCGTTCTATTTATTTGGCTGTGTTGAGCACAGGATCTTTAGTGTGACATGTGAACTCAGTTGTGGCATGTGGGACCTAGTTCCCTGATCAGGGATCAAACCCAGGCCCCCTGCATTGGAAGAGCTGAGTCTTAGCCACTGGACCACCAGGGAAGTCCCAATCACTCTTTCTCATTGTCCCTAGACTGAGTTTTTAGGCTTACTTTCTAAACTGCGTACCAGCAGTTGCTCCTGGTTGTTCAGAGCTGGTGATAGTGAAACCTCCCTGAATAAGAACAATCTCTTCTACATGAGAATTTTATCTGTACCATGAACAACACATCTTAATAAACCATTTAGGTCTTGTTATTCTAACACTGTACACATGTTACATCTTTCTGATCTGTCCCTTTTTTCTGTCCTACTTCTTCTACTTATTTCAAGCTTTCATAATCTCTCACCTGATTTTCTACAACAATCCCTAACTGTTTTCCCTGCCTTCAGTTTTGGCTCCTCTATTCTTATCTATGCATTGCTAATTAATCTTTTCTAATATCCAAATATGACTGTATCATTCTCCTGGTTGAAACTCTTTAAGGACTACCTTTCAGGTACGGCCAGGTGCTCAGCCTGGTACTGCAGGCCTATGATCTGGCCCTCCAGTATCATCTCCTGCACCCTGCCCTCCAGTGTGCCAACTAGCTGCAGATTCCCATAACATGCCCTACCCTTTTTCTTCTCTATATCTTGAATGCTCTTCCTCTCCTTTAGATGGCTATTTCACTCGCCTTTCAAAGATACTTCAAGAATATTTATTTTCCAAAGTTTTGTTGATCATTCTTTCCTTCTCTCCCAAATAAAATTAGTTATCCCTTATTTGTGTTTTCATACTGTTTATACATACCCTTATTATGGAAATTATCACATTCTATTAGTATTTGTTTATGTTTCTGAGAGCTCCTTGAGGAAAGAGAGATTTCCAGCTCCAGAACTCATCAGAGTGTGTCTTTTTTTTTTTTTACAACTTTTTAAAGTTCTGGTAAAGTACATGTAACATAAAATTTATTATCTTTACCATTTTCAAGTGTACAATTCAGTCAGCATTAAATGCATTCATAATGTGCAACCATCACCACCATTCATCTCTGCCACTCTTTTAATCTTGTAAAATTGAAACTCTTTCTTCATTCTCCCCTCCCCCAGCCCCTGGTAACCACCTTTCTACCTTCTGTCTATGATTTTGACTACTCTAAGTATATAGAATCACACAGTATTTGTTTTTTTTTGTAACTGGTTTATTTCAGTTAGCTTAGTGTCATCGAAGTTCACCCATGTTGTAGCATATGCAGAATTTCCTTTCTTTTTAAGACTGAATAGTATGCCATTGTTTGTATATACCACATTTTGCTTATCCATTCATTCATCAGTGGATATTTGCAATGCTTTCACTTTTTAGCTATTGTGTGAATAATGTTGCTAAGAATATGGGTGTACAAATATCCCTTTGAGACTTAGTTTTCAAGTCTTTTGAGTATATGCCCAGAACTGTAATTGCTGGGTTATATGGTAATATAATTCTATGTTTAATTTTTTTGAGGAACCACTTACTGTTTTCCACAGCAGCTGTATCATTTTGTATTCCAACCAGCATTGCACAAGGGTTCTAATTTCTCTACATTCTCACAAACACTATTTCCTAGTTTTTTTGTTTGTTTGTTTGTTTATTTGTTTGTTTTATGGTGGTAGCCATACTAATGAGAGAGAGAGATACAATGATATCTTGTAGGTTTGATTTGCATTTCTTTAATGATTGGCAATGCTGAGGATCTTTTCATGTGTATATTGGTCATTTGTATATTTTCTACAGAGAAATGTGTATCAGGTTCTTTGCCCATTTTGAATCAGGTTGTTTGTTTTTTTGTTGTTGAGTTTTACTTCACTCTATACTGTCGATATCAGATATATGATTTGAAATATTTTTGCCCATTCTGTGGGTTGCCTTTTTACTCCATTGATACTGTCTTCTGATGCACAAGTATTTATTTTTCTTGAAGTCCAATTTGTCCATATTTTCTTTTGTTGCCTGAGCCTTTCGTGTCATATCTAAGAAGTCATTGCCAAATCCAATGTTGTGAAGTTTTTGCCTTACATTTCTGTCTCAGTTCAGTTCAGTTGCTCAGTTGTGTCTGACTCTTTGCAACCCCATGAATCGCAGCACACCAGGCCTCCCTGTCCATCACCATCTCCCGGAGCTCACTCAGACTCACATCCATCGAGTCGGCGATGCCCTCCAGCCATCTCATCCTCTGTCATCCCCTTCTCCAGCCCCCAATCCGTCCTAGCATCAGAGTCTTTTCCAATGAGTCAACTCTTCGAATGAGGTGGTCAAAGTACTGGAGTTTCAGCTTTAGCATCATTCCTTCCAAAGAACACCCAGGGCTGATCTCCTTCAGAATGGATTGGTTGGATCTCCTTGCAGTCCAAGGGACTCTCAACAGTCTTCTCCAGCACCACAAGAGTTTTATTATTTTAGGTCTTACACTTAGGTCTCAGATCCATTTTGAGTTAATTTTTTTATATGGTATTAGGTAAAGGTCTCACTTCATTCTTTTGCAATATGACTGTCCATGCACTATTTTCCTAGGCAAAAAGACTTTTTGCCTTTGAATAGCCTTAGCACTTTCATTCGGAGAAGGCAATGGCAACCCACTCCAGTACTCTTGTCTGGAAAATCCCATGGGCGGAAGAGCCTGGTAGGCTGCAGTCCATGGGGTCGCTAAGAGTCAGACACGACTGAGCGACTTCACTTTCACTTTTCACTTTCACGCGTTGGAGAAGGAAATGGCAACCCACTCCAGTATTCTTGCCTGGAGAATCCCAGGGACTGGGGAGCTTGGTGGGCTGCTGTCTATGGGGTCGCACAGAGTCGGACACAGCTGAAGCGACTTAGCGGCAGCAGCAGCAGCACTTTCATTGAAAATTATTTGATCATATATTATCTGGGATTTATTTCTGGACAGAATGCATGACATTTTAGAGGATTCAAAAATGAATCAGAGTATAGATTGTCCTCAGTTCAGTTGAGTCTCTCAGTCATGTCCGACTCTTTGTACCAGGCCTCCCTGTCCATCACCAACTCCCGAAGTCTACCCAAACCCATGTCCATCGAGTCGGTGATGCCATCCAACCATCTCATCCTCTGTTGTCCCCTTCTCCTCCTGCCCTCAATCTTTCCCAGCATCAGGGTCTTTTCCAATGAATCAGCTCTTCGCATCAGGTGGCCAAAGTATTGGAGTTTCAGCTTCAACATCAGTCCCTCCAATGAACACCCAGGACTGATCTCCTTTAGGATGGACTGGTTGGATCTCCTTGAAGTCCAAGGGACTCTCAAGAGTCTCCTCCAACACCACAGTTCAAAAGCATCAATTCTTCGGTGCCCAGCTTTCTTTATAGTCCAACTCTCACATCCATACACGACCACTGGAAAAACCATAGCCTTGACTAGACAGACCTTTTTTGGCAAAGTAATGTCTCTGCTTTTTAATATGCTGTCTAGGTTGGCCATAACTTTCCTTCCAAGGAGTAAGCATCTTTTAATTTCACGGCTGCAATCACCATCTGCAGTGATTTTGGAGCCCAGAAAAATAAAGTCAGCTAACACACTAGAATTGGTCACAGGGAGATTGTTAGAATGGGAGTTGGACCTCATTTTTGTTTTGAAGGAAAAGGGGAAAAGATATGATTCAGAGGAAGTAAAATAGCTGACTTAAAGGGAGTTTATATCAGAATTATAGACCTTTAGACTCCTATTCGGCTTTAGTTCATCTAGTTCACATCCTTGTTTTTATATATGAAGAAAAAGAGGCCTGGTGTTACTCTTGAGGTAAGAACTTACAAAAAAACAGACATTATAGTAGGAAGATTTCAACTCAGTAAAGGAAGAATTTCTAACATATAGCATAAATAAACATGGGAAGAAATGAGCTCTGTGTTAAGTACAAATATTCAAACAGAAGTTGTGTTACTGAATTAGAAGCAAGGCTCCCTCTTGGGACCCTAGCTGAACTGAAGATCCCCAGGCTCAGTCAGGGAGTTCTTTCTCAATCAGCTTTGCACTGCCAATAATAAAACTGAATTTGGTACAAGCAGGGCAGGCTTTTATTCAATGGCCAGAGAATGGAGAAGGGGAGTTCATGCTCTAAAAGCACTTTTTAAGTGAATAGGTCAACAGGGCTCTAGGAAAGGAGCAGAGATTTTCGTGGGCAGCCAGGGCATGCACAGTCTATCGTGTTCCTTTGCATCCGGCACCAGTTGTGCCTAACAGAGTACAAACCCCCACTTTGGGTGGAGATCTTATTAAGGTAATGAAGCAAAGGTAATTTTCAGATACCTCTGGGTTTCATCTGAGCAGGAACATTCCTGTGATCAAGTCAGAGCTGGTTGGGGATGGTTGACCATTGTATACTTCTCAAAGCACTTATCTCTTACAGTACAGCTGCAAGGCATCTCTGCCAATAACTAGGAGGTAACTTGAAACAAACACAGAGATAAATCAAGGCAAGTGTATTTCAGCTTTCAGGGGTTGGTATGGAAACAAAGAGATAAATCAAGACAAGGAAAGCAGTGACCTTTAGCTTACTTTATCCACCATCTTGGATCTAGCTGTTTCAGTCTGGTTTTATCGTGGTCCTTTGTGGCATCCTGTTGATAAAATACAACTTACAGTACCTATACAGTAAAAAAAATACAAAATACAATCCCTATATAGTAAAAAAAAAAAAAAAAAAAAAAGTCAACCAACAGTGTCTATGCCTGGGACCTGAGCTGTGTAGCATGTAAGTAAGTTTTGCTGTAGGAGGTAGATCTGATGATCTCTCTGCCTTGCTTGCAAATGTTCTGTGTTATTAACTCCATTTTAACTTTCATTGTAAAAAGGCTGCCCTTTAAAATGGCACACATGGCCCTTATGATATGGTCCTAGGTTACAATTACAGCATCATCTCTTGGTCTGTATTTAAGTATTTGATATATACATCTATACCAACTCCAATGTCTTTTCTAATTCTCATTTCTTATTTACATTAAAGAAGAAAGCCACCCTGAAAAAAAAAGAAACAGACCATTTCAACACACTTCAAGCAAGTACACTAAAGGGTGTGGCTGTAGTTAAAAATTCCATGCATTGAATCTTCAGAACAAATTAAATGGAATCAATGGATAGCAAGTATTCACATGTGCTAGTGTGAGTCTGGGGCAGATGAGAAGAAACTTGATTTTAAGGATAAAGGGAATTAATTTTCATTGAATGTTTACTAAGATAGGCATTTTAACATATTTTAGCTTATTTAATTCCAAGAATGCAAAAAAATAAAAAGAAATCAATTCTTTACACTCTCTTTGAAGTGCGCATTAGAGGCTCTGGTATTGCATGCTGCTTTTAAGAATCACAAAATTTTAAACTCTGAACCTACCTTCTGCTTTACAGATGACTTAGAGTGTCAACAAGCAATTTCTAGGTACTTTCTGAGTATCGGAATTGTTCTGGGTGCTGGAATACACAGGTGAAGAAGACATATTAGGACCATATCATGGGACTCTTTTTGACTGGAGAGTATCATCAGCCAGAGTCTATAAAAGGTTACCAAGCACTGAAGTCTCTCTCTTGAAGAAATCAGGTTATTTGGGAGAAAAAAAGGAGTCTTAGAAAAAAACTTTAGCAGATCTGATTGTATATTTCTCTTACTTACGAATGTTCAGTAAGTTTCCATTAATTACAGGATAAAACCTGTTTTTTTAAAATAACATACATGCATGGCTTGTTACGATTTGTTCTCTTTATGATTTACCAGTAGATGTTGGTTTTAGCAGACTTATCTCTAAGGAACCTTTCTTGTTCTGATATAATTTACTCATCAGTCACCTTTTCACTCAATATGATGAATGATTTTTGGATTGGGTTTTCCTGTCACCTAGGAAACAAGAATACACAGAAGAACAATACAAAAAAGATCTTCATGACCTGGATAACCATGATGGTGTGATCACTCACCTATAGCCTGACATCCTGGAAAGGGAAGTCAAGTGGGTCTTAGGAAGCATCACTACGAACAAAGCTAGTGGAGGTGATGGAATTCCAGTTGAGCTATTTTAAACCCTAAAAGATGATGCTGTGAAAGTGCTACACTCAATATGCCAGCACATTTGGAAAACTCAGGGTGGCTACAGGACTAGAAAAGGTCAGTTTTCATTTCAATCCCAAAGAAAGGCAATGCTAAAGAATGTTCAAACTACCACACCATTACGGTCATCTCACACGCTAGCAAAGTAATGCTCAAAATTCTCCAAGATAGGCTTCAACTGTACATGAACCGAAAACTTCTAGACATTCAAGCTGGATTTAGAAAAGCCAGAGGAACCAGCAATCACATTGGCAACATCTCTTGGATCATAGAAAAAGCAAGAGAGTTCTAGAAAAACACTTACTTCTGATTTATTGACTATACCAAAGCCTTTGACTATGTGGATCACAACAAAATGGAAAATTCTTAAAGAGAAGGGAATAGCAGACCACCTGACCTGCCTCCTGAGAGATCTGTATGCAGGTCAAGAAGCAACAGTTAGAACTGGACATGGAACAACAGACTGGTTCCAAATAGGAAAAGGAGTACATCAAGGCTGCATATTGTCACCCTGCTTATTTAACTTCTATGCAGAGTACATCATGTGAAATGCCAGGCTGGATGAAGCACAAGCTGGAATCAAGATTGCCAGGGGAAGTATCAGTAACCTCAGATATGCAGATGACACCACCCTTATGGCAGAAAGCAAAGAAGAACTAAAGAGCCTTTTGACGAAAGTGAAAAAGGATAGTGAAAAAGCTGGCTTAAAACTCAACATTCCAATCCCATCACTTTATGGCAAATAGATGGGGAAACAGTGACAGACTTAATTTTTGGGGGATCCAAAATCACTGCAGATGGTGACTATAGTAGCCATGAAACTAAAAGACGCTTGCTCCTTGGAAGAAAAGATATGAGGAACCTAGACAGCATATTAAAAAGCAGAGATATTATTTTGCCAACAAAGGTCCATCTAGTCAAAGCTATGGTTTTTCCAGTAGTCATGTATGGATGTGAGAGTTGGACCATAAAGAAAGCTGACTGCCGAAGAACTGATCCTTTTAACTATGGTGTTGGAGAAGACTCTTGAGAGTACCTTGTACTGCAAAGAGCTCAAACCTGTCAATCGTAAAGGAAATCAGTCCTGAATATTCATTGGAAGGACTGATGCTGAAGCTGAAACTCAAACTTTGGCCACGTGATATGAAGAACTGACTTATTAGAAAAGATCCTGATGCTGGGAAAGATTGAAGGCAGGAGGAGAAGGTGACGACAGAGGATGAGATGGTTGGACAGCATCACCAACTTGATGGACATGAGTCTGAGTAAGCTCCGGGAGTTGGTAATGGACTGGGAAGCCCGGCATGCTGCAGTCCATGGAGTCGCGAAGAGTCAGACATGACTGAGTGACTGACTTGAACTGAACTGATAACCTAGGAAGATAATAGAGTATGAATATTGATCCACTGGGCAATTACATTTCTAATTACTTATGATGAAATAAGACTTTTGCTGTAAGTAATTTTCATCTGAGTTTGGGAGAAACTGAGCTCCCAGAACTTCCGAACAGGAGACTTAACCACAAGCATGAGGTCTTTCTTGCAAGTATCAGATGTAAGTCCTTAGAGTATTTATACAGAGCAGTCAGATATTTACCATTTAATTTCTCATTAAATGGGTGATTCAATGAAAAGGACACATAACTGGTATTCTAGGACTGCCTGTGACTTCCCGTGTGACCCTGGCCACTAATGAAGTCTCTTATACCTTAACTTCCCTCATTTTTCACATAGAAATACCTGTGTTATAAGTGTTTTATTGTAATGATAAACAGGAGTATAGTTGCCAGAGGTTTCCTTCAACAAGTATGTAGGCATTATAAGGAATACAAATGTTAAGTATTTGCACTCAAGTTTATAACTTATTGGAGTCAGACTCATAAAAGTAATGTGTAGGGATTCAGAGAACGGAGGAATCTCATTCAGTGGCTTGTGGGGGTGTTGCTGATGAAGATCATTTAATAAAGGAGGTAGAAGTTGAACGGATCTTGAGTAATAGGAAAAGTCGTACAGAAGCATTATCTGGAAGGGATAAGAGCAGAGAGGCACTGGGATTCTGTCTGGCCCCCACCTTTGTTTTCAGAATCATTATTTCCTGCCCACTCCAGACAAAACAATGTTCTCAGGATCACAGACATGTGTCCAGCATATATAAGCAAACTTTCAGGGTTCAGCTTCTACCTCTTCCAATAAAACTTCACCCACGTGGGATTTATCATGCACTCCTCTGTATTAGTCCAGCTCTTGCTAAAACCTGTTGCCTTTATTGTAGTGCAGTAGTGAACTTCCTTGCTCAATGGTGAACTTTTTTGGAGACAGGAATCTGGTTTGGCTTTATAACTCTTAGTGTTTTGCTATTAAGTAATTGGGAAATTTTATTCAATTGAACTTGCTCCAGGGACCTTGATATCACTCACCAAAGAGAAGGACATGTTAGTATCATCTTAATGTCTCTACAGGTTTTAAATTTGGGATCTGCTATTTTCCTTACATTATCTCTGTGAAGTAGCTATTTTGTCATTGAAAACTTACATATAAAGAAACTCAGAATGTATTTGGCTAAAATTAAACAACAGATAAGTGTTGAAGCTAGGTAGAGCTCTTTTAACTTGAAATGGCAACCCACTCCAGTACTCTTGCTTAGAGAATTTCATGGACAGAAGAGTCTGGAGGGTTGCAGTCCGTGACATTACGGAGTAGGACTGAGAGAGTAACACACTTACTCTGTGTACTATACCTGCACACCCTGGCATGAAATGGGGGCTGGGGCGTAAAATGTATTAGTTCTCAGAGCTCTGGTTTTCTCATTTATAAATGGGACCTCATGGGATTGTTATAATTTTTTTGCTGGGGGGCTGTGCCACTTGTGGGATCCTAGTTCCCTGACCAGGGATCACACCTGAATCCCTTGCATTGGAAGCTCAGAGTTCTAACCATTCATCAGCAGAGAGAATTCTCTGTTATAAGAATTAAATGGAAAAACATATGAAATCTCTAGCTCAATGACTAGCACTTAGTGGTCTCTTCTCATCAAACTTCAGATTCATATACATACAAAAAGATAAATAAGAAGGAACCAGTTTTGGAGTGCAAAGAAGATGGATCCTGCAGAGAGGAAGGCCCCCTCTGTAAACTTTTATAGGTTCCAGCCTCTGAGTCATATCATGAGAAATTTTATTAGGCAATATCCTAGGTGGCTCAGTGGTAAAGAATGTGCCTGCCAATGCAGGAGATGCCAGTCCGTCGCTGGGTGGGGGAAGATCCCCTGGAGAAGGAAATGGCCACCCACTCCAGTATTCTTGCCTGGGAAATCTCATGGACAGAGAGCCTGGTGGGGCTCACGGGGTCACAGGATAGTCCGACACGACTTAGCAAATAAATGACATCTTGTAAAGACTTAAGATTTTGCATCTTCCCTCAGGTCCACCCTATCATATCCTTTTCCTGCCTTAGCATGTGTCACCTGCAAGGACTATAGTCGTGTGATTTGTCCAGCTTTGAGGTTAGAGGTTGGTTGAATAATCTCCAAGGCTGGGACCTTAAAAAAATTAGGACCTGGGCTTCCCAGATGGTTCAGCAGGTAAAGAATCCACCTGCCATGCAGGAGACACAGGAGACGCCGGTTCAACCCCTCCGTGGGGAAGATCCTTTAGAGGAGGAAATGGCAACCGATTCCAGGATTCTTGCCTGAAAAATCCCATGGACAGAGGAGCCTGGTGGGCTACAGTCCAAAGTGTTGCAAAGAGTCGGACACGACTCAAAAAATTAACCAAACCATAAATCCTTTCCTATTGGGACTTTAAATAACTACATGGAGGAACCTATATTAAAAGCAAAAGGGGGAGGAGGCTCATGGATGGTAGTTGATTCCAAACCCGTGTAAAACTAAATAAGTGATTTCTAAAATCTTTTTCCGGGCGGCGCGCGGAGCCGGGGGGTACTCTTGAGATTTCTTTTGGGCTCCTAACTCCAGAAATTAGCTGCATTTTTAAAGAAAAGGATTCCAGCTTTGGTGGGGTGGTGGCAAAGGTGAATAGACGGGGAATGGTGGGGGAGACCCAGAGGATTCGATTCCTCTGTCTGCCTACTCGCTGGTGGTCAGAAGCCCGGGCTAAATCGCCAAGGGTCCGCGGCGGCCGGGACCGGGCCAGGTCAGTACACAGGCCGGAGGGTGCATGTCCAAGGCCGGGGTTTCCGACCCCTGGGGGCTGGCTTTCCGGCCCTCTTCACGTTTGGGGGCCTCCGCGGGGAGGTCCATAGCCCAGGAACCAGAACTAAGCAGGGCGGTAGTGCCCGCGACCCCGGCCTCCGCAAGCAAATAGAAGTCCTCCCGCCGCTCTCCCGTGGGGCCCCGGCAGGGAGCTGGACTTAGCGACCCCCGCTCGGGCCCCCCCGCAGGCCCGCGGTGACTTCAACCCTCCCCCAACGCTAGAGGGGCCCCGCCCCCTCCTCGCGGGCTAACGAGTGTCCTCGCGCGCTCGCCCCTTCCCACAGCGTGAGTGTGAGTGAACTGTCCTCCCACCTCGGTCCCCTCACCATTGTTTCCCGTCTCCACCACCAGCCCCTGAATGTAGCCCTTCTCCCATTGGTGTTTACTACCTCCCGCCCCGGTTTAACCAGTGCCCTGGGGCCCCTAGAACGAAAGGAAGGGGCACCCCCAAACCCTTTCCTCCGCGCCTCCTACCCACGGTCTCCTGTGCGTTTGTTCCCTACCCCCGCCCGGGTCACGACTCCATTCAGGGCTCTGTCCCTCTCTCCCCTCCCCCCTCCCTTGGCTCCCTTTCTCCCTCGGCCCCCTCCCCTCAGCGGGTCCTCCTCTTTCTCTCCCCCTCTCTCCTCCCCCTCCCCATCCCTTCCCCCCCACAATGCAGTTCGCGGCGCGGCGGACATGGCGGTGGAGCCCTGAGCTCGTCGTGTCCTGGCCTCCAGCGGCGGCGGCGGTGACGGCGGCAGCGGGAGGCGGAGGGGGAGCGGGAGCCACTGAGATGAGGAGGCGCCGCGCGCGCCTGTAGCTCGCGGGCTTCGCAGGTACGGAGGTTCCGGCCGCGGCATAGCACCCGGCGCCCGAGGGGGTGTGCTCGAGGCAGGCCGGGCGGCCCCCTCGTCGCCCTCAGGTGCCGCGCCTCGCAGGTGTCGCGGTCCCGGCCCGAGCGCGTATCAGCCGCCCTCTTGGGGCCTGACACTTCTTTCTTTGCTGGATTGGGCATCGGGTGTCCCAGGGGAAGGCGGAGATGAGGGAGGTAGGGGCGGCGGCCTGGGCTTCCTGAGCAGGGCACCGGGGCGCTTTGGGACCGAACTCCACGGTGAGGTTGGAGCTCTCGGCCCCGAGCCGAAACCTGTAGACCCAGGCGGAGGATTCTGAGTTAACGGGATAGGAGTGAATATTCTCTGGGGTCCAGTAGGATTCCCTGTCCTGTGTGCCTTTTCTTTCATCCTGGCTTTGATACAGACTACGTATATAACTTATAGACACACACGCATATAATACATAATAAATATTTATTCCGGGATCGCCCTTGTCGGGAGGAGAGAAGGCAGAGGTGTCTGTGAGGATTTCGTTTCTTGCTCGCCCGCCTTCTCTCTCCCCCGCCCCCCAGTCGAATGGTGGTAATGAACGCTTTTGACGTGGGAAACTGTGAGATTCGTATTTGTAAACAGACAGCACTCGCCGAGTGTGTTGTACGCCTCCGCGAGAGGTTTCAGGTCCTTTTGGTATCCGGGTTGCAAAAGAATGAGATATTTAGACCTGAAAGAAAGACCTCATCGGGATTTCAAGTCGTATGTGGATGCGATGAATTACTGTTATTTTAACAACATTGATTAAATTCTTTTTAGATGATCAACTTTTTAATCAAATGAATGTTGTACCTTGCGCGAGATCTTAGTTTCGGCGTACCGTGTTTCTTCGTTTTGATTATTTTTAATACAAAAGTAATTCCTTACACATTTGACGTTCTGCTCCCTTTGTGATCTTAGTGTCCAGAAATGCAATTCGAATTTTGTATTGTTGGTATGCATTTAGTAATTAGCTGGAATGGATCAGGTTACCTTTTGTTTCCGAAGATCGGCGCCCCCCCCCCCCAAAGTCTTGTAGTTCCGAAATGTGTAACTCTGGGTGAAACAGAACATACCCTGTTTCTGTTTTAAAGTGATGAGAACTGTTAGTTATTAAAATTGGGTAATCTCACCTGGATATAATAATTTAGAGAGAATGATATATCAGGGTGGTGAATTGTGGGATAGTTTTTTTTTTAATTTTTTTTTTTTTTTGGTTACTATCAGTCAGCATGTTCTGTGTGTGAGTAAAGCGTACGCTGAAATTTTCTTTAGGCTCAGAACCCTTGTATATATGTCTGCTTGGAAATTGTTGCACTACACTGCATCCTAGTATTGATTAGTCACAACTTGTAAAATTATGAAATATTGGTTCATTTAGAAAACTGCTTAAGACAATGAATTTACTAGTATCTAGTGTACTATGATCCTTTTATAAACAAATTTTAGAGTGCATCTTAAAAACTGTATACTTTGGGGCAGATAAGAATTTTAAGTTGTTTTAGGCTTTAAAAAGATCACATTTAATGAAAAAATAAAGCTTCCTTGAAATAATACAGAAAAGGAAGTGAAAAGTTATTAACATTTAATGTTTTAAGTCTAGCAAAATCTAAATACAAAAAAGAAATTAAAATGTGTTCATTTCCCTAGGTTGTAGCAGATAAACTAACAAGATGTTATCATGCACAAAAGTTTAGTTCAGTATTGTAAATCACTTCTAACATTACATTTAATTTTAATCAATGTAACTGGAACAGAACAGTGTCTACATTATAATTTTAGACCTTTTTAAATAAAATTTTATATATGTAATTATAAATGTCTGATTAATAAAAAGCTGTTTAAAGATAATTTTTTTTAGTTTTGAGTACTCAGAGTCATTTTAGTAAGAGTAATTGGAGAACTTTTTGACCTCAAAGTTAACCTTGACATGCATAATAAACAGGATTAATTATGTTATATTCTTTATATAATGTCAAATCAGGATCTTTGGGTAGGAAAGGTTATGAATTTTATTTCTGCAGCAAGTTTCTGGTGTCAGAAAAGCTATAAATAAGACTTACCTATGAATGCTGATGTCAATAAATTTTATCCTTTTTTTTTTTAAAAAAAAGGCCATTTTGATAAAACAAATTCAGTGAGATGTATTACTTCCTAATGTAAACTGCAAATGGTTGAATTAAGTTGTTTCTGCAGATAGAAATATGTTCTAAAAAAGAACAATTCTAGAAAGACTAACAGGCAAGGGGAAGGGATACTGTAGTAAAGCAGGATATGTAGACTTTTTCCTCGTCTTAATATTCGAGGAATTAAGATTGCTTTTGCTGAACTAAGTAAATTAGAATTTTTTTACACTAAACTAAGTTTATACCTGTTTTATTTCAGGCATTGTGCTAGACATGTCCATGTATTTTTTTTATTTGTTCAGTGTAACGCCCCTATGAAACCTGTTTTATAAATGAGGAATCTCTGACTCAGATGTTGGCTAATTTGCTTAAGATCATAGAGTTAGAAAGATTGAAAGCAGCTCTGCGTAGTTTTATTATAACATAGGCCATGTTGCTTCTCAGATGTATCAAGTGTTTTCCCAGTTTTATAGGAGGAACTGCCTCACGTTGCTCATTGATTCATCATTTAATCATCAAACATTTGGGTTTGTACTTTATGCTAGACATTGCTACATTTTAGAGGTATAAACTTATTGAAGATAGTCTCTTGCTTCAGGGAATTCAATCATATAATCAGTTCAGTCACTCAGTCATGTCCGATTCTTTGCCGACCCCATGGACTGCAGCATGCCAGGCTTTCCTGTCGATCACAGCTCCTGGAGCTTGCTCAAACTCATGTCCATCGAGTTGGTGATGCCATTCAACCATCTCATCCTCCGTCGTCCCCTTCTCCTGTCTTCACTCTTTCCCGGCATCAAGGTCTTTTCTGATGAGCCAGTTCTTTCCATCTGGTGGCCAAAGTATTGGAGTTTCAGCATCAGTCCTTCCAGTGAGCATTCAGGACTGATTTCCTTTAGGATTGACTGGTTTGATCTCCTTGCTGTACAAGAGTCTTCTCCAACACCACAGTTCAAAAGCATCACTTCTTCGGCACTCAACTTTCTTTATAGTCCAGCTCTCACATCCATACATGACTACTGGAAAAACAGCTTTAACTTAACTATATGGATCTTTGTCGGCAAAGTAATGTCTCTGCTTTTTAATATGCTGTCTAGGTTGGTCATAGCTTTTCTTTCAAGGAGCAAGCGTCTTTTACTTTCATGGCTGCAGTCTCCATCTGCAGTGATTTGGAGCTCCCCAAAACAAAGTCTGTCACTGTTTCCACTGTTTCCCCACCTATTTGCCATGAAGTGATGGGACCAGGTGCCATGATCTTCGTTTTCTGAATGTTGAGCTTTAAGCCAACTTTTTCACTCTCCTCTTTCACTTTCATCAAGAGGCTTTTTAGTTCCTTTTCACTTTCTGCCATAAGGGTGGTGTCATCTGCATATCTGAGGTTATTGATATTTCTCCCGGCAATCTTGATTCCAGCTTGTGCTTCAAACAGCCTGGCACTTTGCTCGATGTACTCTCCATATGAAGTAAATAAGCAGGGTGACAATACTACAGCCTTGACATACGCCTTTCCTAATTTTGAACCAGTCTAGTGTTCCATAACCAGTTCTAACTGTTACTTCTTGACCTGCATACAGATTTCTCAAGAGGCAGACACACAATAGTCTGGTAGTTTTAAATGGATATTTGATTTACAATGATAATAAGTAACTTACTGCATAGTTATTATTTGTTAATTTGTTTCCAAAGATCTTAGTCCTCAGTCCTCACAACAGCTTATAAATTATCAGCATTTATAGGTGAGGAAAGTAGCTGCAGAAAGACTAAATAGCTTGGATAAGATCTCAGAGCTAGTTTGCTGCTGAGCCAGGAATTGAACTGTGGGTGTCTAAGTCTAGAGTTAGAGCTCTTAACCACTATGCTGTGTTGCACGTCAAGCTTAGGTTGTCAAAATTTAGTATGCAGAGAGTGTTAAATTCAAAATAGTCACATAGGTTGTCAAAAACTATCTTGTAAGAACACAGAGTATGAATTAAACATGACAATGAAATTTAATTGCATTTTGTTAGTCTTAGCTGTACATTGTAGTTTAAATAATTTAATTATCATTAAAATTGATTGGTCATTAACTATTTTAGCTCAGTCTTGTGCTGAGTGGTAGGTTTAGGTCAGTGATATTCAAACTATGTGTGGGGAATCTTTTTGGGGTTTCTGAGTCATAATTGTTTTCATAGAATGTTAAGATATTTCCCTTTTCCCTTTTCATTTTCTCACCTGGAATGTAGAATGATAGATACGTATGAAAACATTATTGCTTTGATGGCTATTGGAATGTGTAATCGTGTTTGTTTGTTTTTTTTTGCTTTTGCTTTGAGATACAATTTTCAGTACTGTAAAACTCACCTTTTTAAAGCATGTAGTTCAGGGACTTCCCTAGTGGTCTAGCGGTTAAGATTTCATGCTTCCAATGCAGGGAACACGGGTTTGATTCCTGGTTGGGGAACTAAGATCCCGCATTCCACGAGGTGTGGCCAAAAAAAAAAAAGGCATGCAGTTTTCAGTGTATGTTCATAAGCTTATGTAACCATCACCATTATTTAATTCCAGAATATTTTCATCTTCCTCCAAGAAACCCTGTGCCCTTTAGCAGTCACCCTGCATTCCCCCCCACCCCCACCCCCTCAAGCTTTTGACAACCACTGAACTGCTTTTCTGTCTTTGAATTTGCCTACTTTGGATGTTTCATATAAGCAGATTCATATAACATGTGGCTTTTTGTACCTGGTTTCTTTCACTGAAGCATAATGTTTTCAAGGTTCATCCATAATATATCGTGTATTAGCACTTCATTCCTTTTTATGGTTGAATAATACTACATTGTATGGAATGTATTCTATGGAGATACCACATTTTGTTTATCCATTCATTATTTGATAGACATTTGGATTTTTCCCACTTTTTGGCTGTTACAAATACTGTTGCTTTGAACATTCATGTATAAGTTTTTGTGTGGATATATGTTTTCATTTCTCTTGGATGTATACCCAGGAGTGGAATTGCTGAGGGTTTTGATACATTTATGTATAACTTTATGGAGGACCTGCCGAACTGTATTCCTGAGAGGCTTCACTATTTTATATTTTCACTAGTAATATATGAGGGTTCTAATTTCTACCCATCCTCACCAACACTTGTTATTGTCCATCTTTTAAATTATAGCTATCTAACTGGTGAAGTGGTATCTCATTGTGGTTTTGATTTGCAGTTCCTTAATGACTAATGATGTTGAGCATCTCCTCATATGTCTGTTGGCTTTTTATATTAAAATATGGGAGAAATGTCTATTTAAATTCTTTGCTCATTTAAAAAATTGGATTATTTGTCTTATTGTTATGAGTTCTTTATATATTCTGGATATTAGATCCTTGTTAGATAAATGATATGCAAAAATGTTCTCCCCTTTTGTGAATTGTCTATTCATTTTCAAATGTAAGAATTGTGGAAAAATATGCATAAAAGTTACCATTTTAATCATTATTAAGTGTATATTCAGTGATACTAGGTACATTCACAGTGTTGCACAAATCATCACCACCATCCATGTTCAGAACTTTTTCCTTTTTCCTGTTCTGTGCCCACTAAGCAATAACTCCTCATTCCCTCCTCCCTTCAACCCCTAGCAGCCATCATTCTACTTTCTGTTTCTATGACTTTTGACTACTGTATGTAATTGCTGCTAAGTCACTTCAGTCATGTCCGACTCTGTGCGACCCCATAGACGGCAGCCCACCAGGCTCCCCCGTCCCTGGGATTCTCCAGGCAAGAACACTGGAGTGGGTTGCCATTTCCTTCTCCAATGCATGAAAGTGAAAAGTGAAAGTGAAGTCGCTCAGTCGTGTCGGACCCTCAGCAACCCTATGGACTGCAGCCTTCCAGGCTCCTCTGTCCATGGGATTTTCCAGGCAAGAGTACTGCAGTGGGGTGCCATTGCCTTCTCTACTGTATGTAATTAGAATCATATAATATCTGTCCTTTTGTGACTTGTTTGCTTCATTTAGCACAGTGTCTTCAAGGTTCTTCTATGCTGTAGTATGTGTTGGAATTTCCTTCCTTTTTAAGGCTGAATAATGTTCTGTTGTATTTATGTATATACCATATTTTGTTTTTCCAGTCATCTGTTGATAGACACTTTGGTTGCTTCTAACTTTTGGCTTTTGTGAATAATGCTTCTGTGAATATGGGCATAAAAATATCTGTTTGGGTCCCTGCTTTCTGTTCTTTGGAAATATACCTAGAAGTGGAATTGCTGGATCATGTGGTAAATCTTTGTTTAATTTTTTGAGGAATTGCCATTTTGTTCATTTTCTGGAGTGTGTTTTTTCAAGCACCCAAGTTTTAGGTTTTGATAAAGTTATATTTATTTTTTCTTGTGCTTCTGGAGTCATATCTAAGATAAGCCAAGATTATAAAAATTTACACCTATGTTTTCTTCTGACAGTTTTGTAGTTTTAGCTTCTACATTTAGTTCTTTGACCCATTTTTAGATAATTTTATATGTGCTGTGAGGTAGAGGTCCAACTTCATTCTTTTTCATGCGGCTGTCCAGTTGTCCCGGCATCACTTATCGGCAAGACTGTTATTTCCCTTGTTGAATGGTATTGGCATCATTGTTGAAATCAATTGACCATAAATGTCTCTGTTTATTTTTGGATTCTCAATTGATTCTGGAGTCTCCATTGATTTGTATGTCTGTGCTTATGGCAGTACCACCCACCCAGTCTTGATTACTGTAGCTTTGTAGAAAGTTTGAAGTTGGAAAATTGAAGTTGAAGTTGTGAGTTCTCCAACTTTACTTTTCTTTTTCAATATTGTTTTGGCTGTTCTTAGTCCTTTGCATTTCCATGTGAATTTTAGGATCTGTTTGTCAGTTTTTGAAGAAAACCTTGTATTTCTTTGTTAAATTGATTCCTGAGTATTTTATTCTTTTTGAAGCAATTGTAAATGGAATTTTGGACTCTACATTGCTAGTATATAGAAATACAATTGATTTTTGTATGTTGATCTTGGATAGCACCCTTGCTAGGCTAATTTATAGCTCTAATTACTTTTTTGTAGATTCATTAGGACTTTATATATGAGATCATGTCATCTACAAATATAGATTGCTTTACTTCTTCCTTTCCATTCTGGATGCCTTTTAATTTCTTTTTCTTGCCTAATTGCCCTGGCTAGTACAGTATTGAATAGAAGTGAAGACAGTAGGGAATTTCCTGGCGGTCCAGTAGATAGGACTTTGTGCTTTCACTGTGGAGTCCAGGTTTAACCCCTGATTGGGGAATTAAGATCCCACAAGCTGCACAGCCTAAATAAATAAATAACATTAAAACAAAGTGAAGACAACAGACATCTTTGTCTTGTTTCTGTTCTTAGGGGAGAAAACATTTAGTCATTCACCGTTAAGTGTGATGTCACATGTGGTTTTTCTGTCAGATTGATGAGAGTTTCTTTCCATTCCTAATTTGTTGAGGTTTTTTTTTATTATGAAAGGACATCAGATTTTATCAGATCCTTTTTTTGTGTCAGTTGAAACAACTGTGTGGTTTTTGTCCTTTATTAATATGGTGCATTTCATTGATTGGTTTTCATATTGAACCAAACTTGTATTCCTGGGTTAGAATACACTTTATCCTAGTATATAACCTTTCATTGCTGGATTTGGTTTGCTAGAATTTGTTGAGGATTTTGCATCTATTTTCATAAGAGACATTGGTGTATAGTTGTCTTGAAATTTCTGGATTTGGTACTAAGGTAATACTGGCCTTATAGAATAAGTTAATAGTGTATTCTTGTATTTTAAAAATTTCTCAATTTTAGTATCTAATGATATAAAACCAAAATATATGTCTCTTCTTTCTTCTCATAAACCAATCCCATTTGTGTCATTTTACTCAAGTCATATACTCAGGGTGTCTCAGTAAATAAAGTGAAACACTACCAGACTGTGTTAACTTTACAGATTTGAAAAGATAAATGAATGGGCATATTAGACATATATATGTTAGGTAATGCTGTATCTTCAAAACAAATCTTTTTTTAAACTGAAAAATTTGTAAGAGCTGCAGTACTTTTATAGCCACTTATGGTATTGTTATGAGTGTCTTGTATTCTGTCATACAGGTAAAAAATGGCTAGTTTGTGTTTGCAAATTGTATTTACGCTTTCTGTGATAGTACCAGTTTTAAACCAATGATTCTCGCTGTATGACAGGTACTCTTCCTTAGGAAGGTATTTCATAATTGCTTTGGAAGGTCTTTTAAACCACTCACAGCTAGCCTTTCCCATCTCCCATTCTTGTGTTCCTCTTCACTTCTATTGGACATGTATTCTATTTCTTGGATGTGTTAGAAAAAAAACTGGGAACCATTATTCTAAATCCTCTAAGGAGGGGTGTAGCTTGTTTTTCTCACACCTGCTTCCTTAAAGCCGGAAAACCAGACCCATGTTTTTCTAATTAGTGTCTGTTTATTCTTCTATCTTCCTCTACAGCTTCTCTTCTTTTAAGATTGGTACCCTACTGGCTGTTTCTTACCTGACTTTGTCATTTCAATCTAGGAACTTCTATGCCACTCCCCTGTATTCACTGATAACTTTGGTATAATTCTTCATATCATATTAGGCAGTTGGAAGTGTAACATTGAAGGTTACTTAACATCTTAAGTTTATTTTTCCTTAATTTCTGTATTCCAGTGGTATTCAACTTTCTTTGACACGGCTACTAATATGGTTCAGAAATGGTTCTACTTCTAACCAAAATCTCCTTAATATCTGTATACTTCTTTCTCACTTCTTTAGGTTTCTCATCTATCCCTAATCTTTTTGTATAACCTCTTTTGAGTTTTATCCCTCCCACTTACCAGTATCATCACCGTTGTGTTCAATTCAGTTGCTCAGTCGTGTCTGACTTTTTGCGACCACATGGACTGTGCAGCATGCCAGGCTTCCCTGTCCATCACCAACTCCCGGAGCTTAACTCAAACTCATGTCCATCGAGTCGGTGATGCCATCCAATACCCTATTGAAATATTCATTATGTTAATTCCCTGCTGCTGCTGCTGCTAAGTTGCTTCAGTCGTGTCCAACTCTGTGCGACCCCATAGACGGCAGCCCACCAGGCTCCCCCATCCCTGGGATTCTCCAGGCAAGAACACTGGAGTGGGTTGCCATTTCCTTCTCCATGTTAATCCCCTACCCAGAATGAATTTAAATATCTGCATTGTATAAACTAGTAGACAGGTGTTTTATATAATGTAGTTAGACCTTTAACCCAGCCTGGCAATATTTCAGTCAGGTTTCTTTCCTGTTTCTCACTTTTGGTATTGTTTTTCTCTGATCTTAAGTCCTCTACTGCCCTCTGCCTTTCTCTGTTAGTGCTGGCCTTCTGCTTCATAGAACAGTGTTATAAAACTTATTTTTCCCACAGTTCTTTCAGATGCTAATAGGTTGTCCTGGCAAAAAATGTTTTTTGGTCAAATAAATCTGGAAAATGTTGCAAATTTGATCTTTCTCTTAGATATTTACAGTGCTTATTACCATACCAAAGCGTCTTCTGGGAAGAAGTCCATTTACCTTCAACACAGCTTTTCCCTCTCCACAATCCCACCAAAATTGCTTGTAATAAGATCCTAAATAACCTCCTAATACTTTTTAATAATAATTGGTAATTACTTTTACTTACTTTAGTAGCATCTCTTTTTCCTCTTATCTCTGTCTTCCTGTTCTGCAGAAGTTAAGCTGAAGCAGAAATTGTGCCACTCTTCTGCTCATAATCTATGGCTTCTTTTTGCTAAAGTCTAAACTTGACTCGGTATGTAAATGTGTATAATGATTTACATTCCCAATTCATCTCCTGTAATCATTATACATGCCATTTTGCATCCTAAAAAACTTGTTAAAATTTTATAAATGTATTTAGTATATACAGATCCTATTCCTTCTTACTCCCTTTCTCAAGTGAAAAATTCTTTCACAGCTCAATTACCTCTATGATGAACACTTTCACTTAGGCTCTTTCCTCAGAGTTTCCCTAACATATGTCATGTAATATTGTCATTATTTGTTTATATGACTGTCTCCTCTTTTATACATGAGACTATTCTATTATTTATCTTTGTATTCCCAGCTTTAAACTGAACACCTTCTGTGTTAATGTTGACTATCTTTGTTAAAACACATTCCATGTTTATATTTGTTTATCTGAACAAGTGCAGGCCCAGCTACATAATTGCAGGATATATTGAGAAATAAAAATACAAAGTCCCTAGTTCAGAAGGCAGGAAAAAGTGCTGTTAAAGGTACTAAAACATAAAGTTTTTTTCTTTCTTCTTTGATCTTTATCTTAGCTTGTCATGTTTATTTACTTTTTAATGTCATTCTAAATAAAGAACAATTGAAATTGTTGAATTAATATTAAGCATGAATTTTACTGTTCATCTTTATACTGTGCAATGCCAGTTTTAAATGCAAATATATGATTATTTAACTCTTATGTGAAATTGATGCTATTTCATAGCTTATACATGTATATTTCATTCTTACCAGAACAGGGAAAACACTGTGTAAAACTTACTCAGCTGTTTTTATTTAGTTTCGTGCACATTCTACCAACAGTCTCTACCTTTGATTTGGCAGAACTGAAAGGTGAAGGACCTGTGGCTTCTTCCTCTGTCTTTCCCTTTCCTTCTGTTGTCACTTTTGTCATAAGTGGTTAGTTAATACAGGGAAGTAACATGAGTAAGAAAAGATGTGATAGACTTTTTGGTAATTCATGTTTCTTAGAATCAATTGCCTTTGCTCTGGGAAGAAAGTTATATTTTAATAGAAAATGTGACTTCTTGGGCTGTTACTACCCTTGCTTACCTAGTTGTAGACAACATGCTTACTTTATATCCCTTTGAGTTTTGCTAAACTCCTACACATCATGGATCTACTGAATGTTCACAGGGCATCATCAAATCTGTAAGAATAAAGTAGAAAGCAATGGCAGATAGACATTTTGCATGTATCTCTTCTGCTCCTCTGCCTGTTACTTTGTCCCATTAGACTTCACTACAAAACACCAATTCAAAGATAAAGTTATTAAGAATATCAAGTTGATGACAGGAGAGCTTTAAATCAAGCATAGTGTCTTTCTGAGTATGGAGCCCTGTATAACTACACAGATCACATGACCATGAAATTAGCCTGGAACAAAAGGATTGGAGGAAAACAGTAACATACGTGGAGACAAAGAGATTGGCTTATTTCACCTTGTACTAATGTGATAAGCCCTGTTGCTACTACTTTATTTTGAGGTATTCTGAGGGTTGTGTTCCTTATTGCCTTGAAATTAGGTGTAGCCATGTGGCATTTTTTTTTTTTTTGGCAAATGAAATGTGAACGAAGGCTATTCCTTCTCCCTCTGTTTTGCTAATATGGGAGGTAAGATAAAATTAAAGCAGCTTGGCATGCTGAACCAGTGCATGAAGGACAGCTGCCTTAGAGAGTTACCTTAATTCCAAAAGGATTTTGCATGAGTTAAATCAGTTTATGTTATGATAAGCATTAGTTGTAGGAGTTCTTATCACAGCATAACCTGGCCCATTCCAAACGGTATGGATGTAAAATTTCAAAATGAGTGTGATGTTAGAAGCACAAGCATTGGAGGGCCAGCACAGTTATATATATCACAGTTTTTGGACCTATGGGACAAGCTAAGTCTCCTCAGCAAACCACACTTAAAAAGTGTTAGCTACATTATTATATACGAATACCCAGGAGCTGCTTGAAACTGGAGGAATGAGGAACTTTCTGGAGTATCTAGCATCACAGAACTCTTCCTATAGAGCTCATTCTTAATTTTTTGTTTATAAGGAACAAGAGGAAAAGCTGGCTTGGATAATTAGGGAATCCAGATGATCTCCATATCTCAGGGGAAAAAACTCAAAAAACAATTGACGACCTCAGGCTATTTTAATCAACAAATTGCTGGTGAAAAGAAGCGTGACCTCAGCTTCTTTGACCAGTGGCCAAAAAAGCTTACCTAGATGAACATAGAAGGAAAAGACTTGAGTAATCTAGAAAACCTAGCTAATGGGGATTTAGATGAAGATTTAGGTAATTTAGTTTAGAAATCCCATTTATTTACAAAACTGAATTTTTTTTTAAATTTTATTTTATTTTTAAACTTTACATAATTGTATTAGTTTTGCCAAATATCAAAATGAATCCGCCACAGGTATACATGTGTTCCCCATCCTGAACCCTCCTCCCTCCTCCCTCCCCATACCATCCCTCCGGGTCGTCCCAGTGCACTAACCCCAAGCATCCAGTATCGTGCATCGAACCTGGACTGGCAACTCGTTTCTTACATGATATTTTACATGTTTCAATGTCATTCTCCCAAATCTTCCCACCCTCTCCCTCTCCCACAGAGTCCATAAGACTGTTCTATACATCAGTGTCTCTTTTGCTGTCTCGTACACCGGGTTATTGTTACCATCTTCCTAAATTCCATATATATGCGTTAGTATACTGTATTGATGTTTTTCTTTCTGGCTTACTTCACTCTGTATAATAGGCTCCAGTTTCATCCACCTCATTAGAACTGATTCAAATGTATTCTTTTTAATGGCTGAGTAATACTCCATTGTGTATATGTACCACAGCTTTCTTATCCATTCATCTGCTGATGGACATCTAGGTTGCTTCCATGTCCTGGCTATTATAAACAGTGCTGCGATGAACATTGGGGTACACGTGTCTCTTTCCCTTCTGGTTTTCTCAGTGTGTATGCCTAGCAGTGGGGTTGCTGGATCATAAGGCAGTTCTATTTCCAGTTTTTTAAGGAATCTCCACACTGTTCTCCATAGTGGCTGTACTAGTTTGCATTCCCACCAACAGTGTAAGAGGGTTCCCTTTTCTCCACACCCTCTCCAGCATTTATTATTTGTAGACTTTTGGATCGCAGCCATTCTGACTGGTGTGAAATGGTACCTCATAGTGGTTTTGATTTGCATTTCTCTGATAATGAGTGATGTTGAGCATCTTTTCATGTGTTTGTTAGCCATCTGTATGTCTTCTTTGGAGAAATGTCTATTTAGTTCTTGGGCCCATTTTTTGATTGGGTCATTTATTTTTCTGGAGTTGAGCTGTAGGAGTTGCTTGTATATTTTTGAGATTAGTTGTTTGTCAGTTGCTTCATTTGCTATTATTTTCTCCCATTCTGAAGGCTGTCTTTTCACCTTGCTAATAGTTTCCTTTGATGTGCAGAAGCTTTTAAGGTTAATTAGGTCCCATTTGTTTATTTTTGCTTTTATTTCCGATATTCTGCGAGGTGGGTCATAGAGGATCCTGCTGTGATGTATGTCAGAGAGTGTTTTGCCTATAAGGGGGTGTGGTTCTACATGCCTTTGATCATAAAAATCTCTGTCAGTTGATTTACCTATATAAAAAGTTATGCTTTTTTAACCTTTAGCTATTTTAGAGTTGATAAATGTTTAAAAATCGAGCTTTGTGATACTTTATATAAGCTTAATACACATTGTTTTGACCTTTTGAGTTAAATTTTTTTTTATTGTGGTAAAGGATCAAAGTGAAAGTGGCTCAATTGTGTTTGAATCTTTGTGACCCCATGGACTATACAGTCCATGGAATTCTCCAGGCCAGAATACTGGAGTGGGTAGCCTTTCCCTTCCCCAGGGGATCTTCCCAACCCAGGGATCAAGCCCAGGTCTCCCGCACTGCAGGCGGATTCTTAACCAACTGAGCCACAAGGGAAGCCCAAGAATACCATAGTGAGTAGCCTATCCCTTCTCCAGGGGATCTTCCCGACCCAGGAATCGAAACAGGGTCTTCTGCATTGCAGGTGGGTTCTTTACCAACTGAGCTATCAGGGAAGCCATAACGGTAAAGGATACATAACATTAAGTTTACTGTTTAACCTTTTTAAGTGTACAACTCAGTGACATTAGTACATTCATGATGTTGTGTAACCATCACCACTGTTTATTTCCAGAGTTTTTTTTTAATCATCCCAAACAGAGACTCTACCCGTTAAACAATGACTCCTTGTTTCCCACACCTCCAGCCACTGATAACTTCTGTTCTGCTTTCTGTTCCTATGAATTTACTAATTCTCAGTCTTATACAATTGGAATCATGCAATGTCTGTCCTTTTGTAAGTGACTTATTTAGCATGATGTCCTCGAGGTTCATCCATGTTGTAGCATGTGTCAGAATTTCTTTCCTTTAAATGGCTGAGAAATATTCCATTGTATGTATATATCACATTTTGTTTATCCATTCTTCTGGTAATAGATGCTTGGTTGCTTTTACCTTTTGGCTGTTGTGAATAATATTGCAGTGAACATGATGTTCAAATATCTGAGTCCCTACTTTCAGTTCTTTTGAATATATGCCTATGAATAGAATTGCTGGATCATATGGCAATTCCATGTTTAAGATTTTGAGGAACTTCCAACTGTTTTCTGCATCAGCTGCATCATTTTAGTTCCACCAGCAGTTGCATGAGAATTCCCACTTGTTTTGTTTTTGCTTTTGTTGCGTTTGCTTCATATCAAATCCAAAAAATCACTGCCAAGGTAGATGTCAAGGATGAAAGTTTAAATTTTGATGAAGTCCAATTTATCTATTTTTTTCTTTTGTCTGTGCTTTTGATGTCATATTTAGAAAATGTTGCCAAACTATGAAGATTTATAGTTTTTATGTGGTTATATGTATGTGTATGTTTGTGTAACTTAGTGTATAAGGTATAGTTTTAGTATAGGGATTAAATTTAGATCTTTGTTCTTTTGTTTTTGTTTTTATCCTTCCGTTGTTTACTTCTGAAAACACAAGTATGTACTCTTTCTTACAAGAAATTAGTTTATTATGGATGCCTGTGTGTATTATTTTTTTTTTCACTTAACAGTGTATTTTCAGTATCGCTGCATAGCAGAATAGAGATTTCCTTATTTTGTTTCATATCTGTATGGTTATATATTTTGTTTTATGATAGTTTTTCTGTAATTTTTCAAGTGATTCGAATGGTCATTTGTGTTCTTTCCCTGTCTGATCTTTTTACATTTAGTGTCTTGTCTGATTTGACCCATTTTGAGATAATTTTTGTAACTGGCAGAAGGTCAGGATCCAGCTTCATTCCTTTGAACAGGTGTATTCAGTTTTCCATCACCATTTGTCCTTGCTGCTAAGTTGCTTCAGTCGTGTCCGACTCTGTGTGACCCCATAGATGGCAGCCCACCAGGCTCCCCTGTCCCTGGATTCTCCAGGCAAGAACACTGGAGTGGGTTGCCATTTCCTTCTCCAGTGCATGAAAGTGAAAAGTGAAAGTTAAGTCACTCATTCGTGTGCGACTCTTCGCAACCCCATAGACTGCAGCCTACCAGGGTCCTCCATCTATGGGATTTTCCAGGTAAGAGTACTGGAGTGGGGTGCCATCACCTTCTCCGCCATTTGTCCTTACCCCTATTCAATACTATTAGCGTTGTCAAGTTGAATGACCATGTGTGTGATGGTTTATCTATTGGCTCTGTTCCATTGTACGTCTTTCTTATGCAATTACTGGACTGTTTTGGTTATTATAGCTTTGTGTAGTAAGTTTTGAAGTAATAAAGTGTTAACTCTTCCAACTTTTCTTTTTTTAGATTGTTTTGCCTATTTAGAGTCCTTTGAAATTCCATATGACTTTTAGGATGGGTTTTTCTATTTCTGCAAAAAATGCCATTGTGGTTTTGATAATGACTGCATTGAATCTTTAGATCACTTTGGGTAGTATTGGCATCTTAATAGTACAGTTAACAACGTAGGTCATTGGCATTGACTTAAGTGAAGGAAACAAATGGGGGAGTGCACAGTGGGCTGAAGTTTATATTTGCCAGTCTCCAGCTTTTGGCAGCTCTGGGGACTCGTGACCTTAATTTTCTGACCCCATGGACTGTAGCCCGCCAGGCTTCTCTGTTCATGGAATTTTCCAGGCAAGAATAATGGAATAGGTATCCATTCCCTTCTCCAGGAGATCTTCCAAACTCAGGGATCAAACCGAGGTTTCTTGCATTGCAGGCTGATTCTTTACCGTCTGAACCACCAGGGAAGCTCAATAACAAAGGGAAAGAAAGAAAAAAAGTGAAGTCGCTCAGTCGTGTCTGACTCTTTGCGACCCCGTGGACTGTAGCCTACCAGGCTCCTCAGTCCATGGAGTTTTCCAGGTAAGGGTACTGGAGGGGGTTGCCATTTCCTTCTCGAGGGGATCTTCCCAACCCAGGGATTGAACCCGGGTCTCCCCCATTGCAGGCAGACACTTTACTAGCCACCAAAGGGTGGAGTATATAATTCTTCTGAAGTGAATGATAAACATTGTAAAATGTGTGTTTTCCAATCTTCTGCTCCCTTGGGCTGTAGGACACGTGAACTTAGACTTTTCTTTCTTTCTGACTCCTTAGTTACCGTAGGTAGTGATCAGAGTTTGAAAAGAGAAGAGCAAGAAAGAGATAGGCAGGGAAGGTAGACCGCAAGGAATCTATGAACCTGGGATGTCGCTGCATGTAAGTGTTTAATTTCTTTCAGTAATGTTTTGTAGTTTTCAGTATACTAACTTTTTTTTGCCTCCTTGGTTAAATTTATTCTTAGGTATTTATTCTTTTTGATACTATTGTAAGTGGAATTGTTTTTTAAATTTCCTTTATGAATTGTTCGTTGCTACTGTATAGCATTCTTTGTGTGTTTATTCTATATCTTGCAACTTACTGAATTTGTTTATTAGCTTTGATTTTGTGTGTATTTTTAGGATTATCTTATGATTTAAGATCATATCATCTGCAAACAGAGATGATTTACTTCTTTCCCAGTTTGGATTTCTTTTATTTCTTTTACTTGCCTAAGTGCTCTGGCTGGAACTTCTAGTACCTTATTAAATAGAAGTGACAAAGCAGATGTTTTTTCTGGATCTTAGGGGGAAATTTTTAAAATCTTTCATGGGGTATGATGTTAGTTGTGTGTTTTTTGTTTTGCTTTAGGTTTTTTTGTTGTTGTTGCTAGCTGGCCTTTACCATGTTGAAGAAGTTCCTTTCTATTACTAGTTCATCATGAAAAGGTGCTGGATTTTGTCAAATGCTTCCTTCTGCATCAGTTGAGATGATCATGTAATTTTTCTTTTCCTTCAATCTATTAATGTGGCTTATCACATTGATTGGTATTTCATACATTCAATCACCCTTACATTCTGAAGATGAATCTTACTTGATTTTACTTGGTCATGGTGTATAATCCTTTTAATATGCTGCTAAATTTGGTTTGCTGGTATTTCATTGATGATTTTTTGCATGTGTGTTCATAGAATCAGAGTAACACTGTCCTCATAGAATCAATTAGGAAGTGTTCCCTCCTTTGCAGTTTTTCAGAAGTATGAGAAGGATTGATGTTACTTCTTTACATATTGAATAGACTTCAGTGGTATAGCCTTCTGATTCTGAGTTTTTTTGTTGAGGGATTTTTGATTATGTATTCAGTCTACTTGTTATAGGTGTATTCTGGTTTTATATTTGTTCTTGACCCAGTTTTGGTAATTTATGTGTTGGTAGGAATTTGTCATCCCATCTACCTTATCCAGTTTGTTGATGTACAGTTGTTCGTAGAATTATTTTATAGTCCTTATTTTTTTAAATTATATTAAATATCCTTTTGTTTTCATTTGAAAATTTATGGTAAAATAATACATTGTTTTTAAAAAACACATTGTTTTCAAAAAACACATTGTTTTCATTTGTCTTGAAGTATTTTCTAATTGTCCTTGTGATTTCTTTTCACTCATTGGTTGGTTGAGCCCTTTGTTTAACTTCACATATTTGTGAATTTTCCAGTTTTTTCCTGTTACTGATTTGATTTCTAATTTCAGTCTGTTGTGATAAGAAAAGATAATTTGTATAATTTCAGTCTTTACATTTATTGAGACTTGTTTTGTGGCCTAACAAAATAGTCTATCCTTGAGTATGTTCCTTGTGTACTTGAGAGGACTGTGTATTCTGCTGATGTTGTGTTGAGTCATCTGGATCTATCTGTTAGGTCTCATTGTACAGTGTTACTTAAGTCCTCTGTTTCCTTAGGTTTTTTGTCTGGTTGCTTTAACCATAGGTATCGTCCCTGTAGCTCAGACAGTAAAGAATCTGTCTGCAATGCAGGAGACCCAGGTTCGATCCCTGGGTTGGGAAGATCCTCTGGAGAAGGTGATGGCCATCCACTCCAATATTCTTGCCTGGAGAATCCCATGGACAGAGGAGCCTGGCGGGCCACAGTCCATGGAGTCACAAAGAGTCGGACACGATTAAGTGACTAACACTACCACTACTGCTCTAACCATTATTGAAAGATAGATATTAAAGTCTCCAATTAATGTATTTACTTATTTAATTGAAGTGTAGTTGATTTACAATGTTGTTACTTTTTGCTATACAACAGAGTGACTCAGTCATATATATGTGTATATCTATCTATACACACACACACACATTCTTTATAATATTCTTTTCCATTGTGTTTTATCCCAGGATACTGAATATAATTCCCTGTACTATACAGTAAAACCTTGTTTTCAGTCTACTCCATATGTAATAGTTTGCATCTATTAACCCCAAACTTCCAGTCCAAACCCCCTCCACAGTCCCTTCTCCCTTGGCAACCACAAGTCTGTTCTCTATGTCTTTGTGTCTGCTTCTGCGTCATAGTTAGGTTCATTTGTGTTATATTTTAGATTGTACACACACACACACACACACATATAAGTGATATCATACAATATTTGTCTTTTTCTGACTTCCTTCATGTAGGATGATAATCTCTAGTTGCAGCCATGCTGCTGTAAATGGCATTATGTATTTTGTTCTTTCTTATGACTGAGTAGTATTCCATTATATATATGTACTGCTGCTACTGCTGCTGCTGCTCCTGCTGCTAAGTCGCTTCAGTTGTGTCTGACTCTGTGACCCCATAGACGGCAGCCCAGCAGGCTTCCCTGTCCCTGGGATTCTCCAGGCAAGAACACTGGAGTGGGGTGCCATTTCCTTCTCCAATGCAGGAAAGTGAAAAGTGAAAGTGAAGTCGCTCAGTCGTGTCCAACTCTTAACGACCCCACGGACTGTAGCCTACCCGGCTCCTCCATCCATGGGATTTTCCAGGCAAGAGTACTGGAGTGGGGTGCCATGTTTTAAAAAAATTTTTAATTGGAGTACAGTTAATTTACAATGTTGTATCAATGTCAGGTGTACAGCAAAGTGAATCAGTTTTACATATACATATATCCACTCTTTTTTTAAGATTCTTCTCCCATATAAGTTGTTACAGAGTATTGAGTAGAGTTCCTTGTGCTATACAGCAGGTTCTTATTAGCTCTCTATTTGTATATGTATATATATATACATATATATATATATCTCATATATATATATGACATATACATATACTATGTATATGTCAGTCCCAATCTCCCAATTTATCCCTCTTCTCCCTCCCCCCATCCTCAGGTAATCATAAGTTTTTTTCTATATTTGTAATTCTGCTTCTGTTTTTTAAATGTTCATTTGTACCTTCCCTTTTTGTTTAGATTTCAGATATAAGTGATATCATGTAATGTTTGTTTTTCTGTGTCTGACTTACTTCACACAGTATGACAATCTCTGGGCTGCGAATGGCATCAGTTCAGTTCAGTCACTCAGTTGTATCTGACTCTTTGTGACCCCATGGACTGCAGCACGCCAGGCCTCCCTGTCCATCACCAACTCCTGGAGTCTACTTAAGCACATGTCCATTGAGTCAGTGATGCCATCCAACCATCTCATCCTCTGTTGTCCCCTTCTCCTCCCTCCTTCAATCTTTCCCAACATCAGGATCTTTTCAGATGAGTCAGTTCTTCACAACAGGTGGCCAAAGTATTGGAGTTTCAGCTTCAGCATCAGTCCTTCCAATGAATATTCAGCACTGATATCCTTTAGGATGGACTGGTTGGACCTCCTTGCAGTCCAAGGGACTCTCAAGAGTCTTCTCCAACACCACAGTTCAAAAGCATCAATTCTTCGGTGCTCAGCTTTCTTTATAGTCCAACTCTTACATCCATTCATGACTACTGGAAAAACCATAGCTTTGCCAAGACGGACCTTTGTTGGCAAAGTAATGTCTCTGCTTTTTAATATGCTGTCTAGGTTGGTCATAACTTTTCTTCCAAGGAGCAGGTATCTTTTAATTTCATGGCTGTAGTCCCCGTCTGCAGTGACTTTTGGAGCCAAAGGAAATAAAATCTGTCACTGTTTCCACTGTTTCCCCATCTGTTTGCCATGAAGTGATGGGACAAGACCCCATGATCTTAGTTTTCTGAATGTTGAGTTTTAAGCCAACTTTTTCACTCTCCTCTTTCATCAAGAGGCTCTTTAGCTCTTCACTTTCTGCCATAAGGGTGGTGTCATCTGCATATCTGAGGTTATTGATATTTCTCCTGGCAATCTTGATTCTAGCTTGTGATTCATCCAGCATGGTATTTCTCATGATGTACTCTGCATACAAGTTAAATAAGCAGGGTGACAATATACAGCCTTGACATACTCCTTTTCCAATTTAGAACCAGTCTGTTGTTCCGTGTCCAGTTCTAACTGTTGCAAATGGCATAATGCTGTTCTTTTTAATGGCAGATTAATATTAATATTCCCTTGCATATGTGTACCACTCTTCATCCATTTATCTGTTGATGGTCATTTAGGTTGTTTCCATGCCTTGACTATGGTGAAGAGTGCTGCTGTGAAGTTACAAATGCATATATCTTTTGAATTATAGCTTTGTCTAGATATATGCCTTGGAGTGGAATTGCTGGATCTTATTGGTAGCTCTTTTACAATTTTAAATAGCACAACTGGAATTCTGTCACCTCCGCTAGCTTTGTTCATAGTAATGCTTTCTAAGGCCCACCTGACTTCCCACTCCAGGATGTCCATCTCTAGGTGAGTGACCACACCACCATGGTTACCTGGGTCGTTAAGACCTTTTTTGTATAGTTATTCTGTGTATTCTTGCCACCTCTTCTTAACCTCTTCTGCTTTTGTTAGGTCCTTCCTGTTTCTGTCCTTTTTATGGTGCCCATCCTTGCATGAAATGTTCTCTTGATATCTCCAGTTTTCTTGAAGAGATCGCTGGTCTTTCCCATTCTATTGTTTTCCTCTATGTCTTTGCATTGTTCACTTAAGATGGCCTTCTTATCTCTTCTTGCTATTCTCTGGAACTCTGTGTTCAGTTGAGTACGCTCAAACTGCCATACAGTTCAGCTCATTTCACATGCTAACAAGGCTATGCTCAAAATCCTTCAAGCTAAGCTTCAGCAGTACAGGAACTGAGAACTTGCAGATGTTCAAGCTGGATTTATTTAGAGAAGGTAGAGGAACCAGAGATCAAATTGCCAACATTCGTTGAATCATGGAGAAAGCAAGGGAATTCCAGAAGAACATCTGCTTCGTTGTGTGAATCACAACAAACTGTGGAAAATTATTAAAGAGATAGGAGTACCAGACTACCTTACTTGTCTCCTGAGAAATCTATGTTTAGGTCAAGAAGCAACAGTTAGAACTGGACATGGAACAACATACTGGTTCAAAATTGGGAAAGGACTATGACAAGGCTGTATATTGTCACCCTGCTTATTTAACTTATATGCAGAGTACATCATGTGAAATACCATGCTGGATGAATCACAAGCTGGAATCACAATTGCTGGGAGAAATAACAACCTCACATATGCAGATGATGCCACTTTAATGGCAGAAAGTGAAGAGGAACTAAAGAGCCTCTTGGTGAGGGTGAAAGAGAGTGAAAAAGCTAGCTTGAAATTCAGCATAAAAAAGCCAAGATCATGGCATCTGGTCCCATCACTTCATGGCAAATAGAAGGGAAAAAAGTGAAAGCAGAGACAGATTTTATTTTTTTGGATGCCAAAATCTCTGCTGCTGCTGCTGCTAAGTCGCTTCAGTCGTGTCCGACTCTGTGCGACCCCATAGACAGCAGCCCACCAGGCTCCCCCGTCCCTGGGATTCTCCAGGCAAGAACACTGGAGTGGGTTGCCATTTCCTTCCCCAGTGCGTAAAAGTGAAAAGTGAAAGTGAAGTCGCTCAGTCGTGTCCAACTCTTAGCGACCCCATGGACTGCAGCCCACCAGGGTCCTCCATCTATGGGATTTTCCAGGCAAGAGTACTGGAGTGGGGTGCCATTGCCTTCTCCGAAAATCACTGTAGCAGGCATGAAATTAAAGATGTTTGCTCCTTGGAAGGAAAGCTATGACAAACCTAGACAATTAACTGAAAAGCAGAGACATCACTTGGCTGACAAAGGTCCTTATAGTTAAAGCTGTGGTTTTCTAGTAGTCATGTATGGATGTGAGAGTTGGACTATAGAGAAGGCTGAATGCCAAAGAATTGATGCTTTTGAATTGTAATACTGGAGAAGATTCTTAAGAGTCCCTTGGACAGCAAGGAGATCAAACCAGTCAATCCTAAAGGAAATCAACCCTGAATATTAACTGGACAGATTGATGCTGCAGTACCAATACTTTGGCCACCTGATGGGAAGAGCTGGCTCATTGGAAAAGACTCTGATGCCGGGAAAGATTGAAGAGAAAAGGAGAAGGGGGCAGCAGAGGATGAGAAGGCTAGATAGCATCACTGATTCAATGGACATGAGTTTGAACAAACTTTGGGAGATGGTGGACGACAGAGGAGCCTGGTGTGCTGCAGTCCATTTGGTTGGACACAGCTTAGTAACTGATCAACAACAACAACAAATGGTAGCTCTATTTTTGGTTTTCTGAGGGGTTTCCATAGTGGTTGCACCAGCTTGTATTCCCATCAACAGTGTAGGAGGGTTCCTTTTTGTCTTCACCCTCTCCAGCATTTGTTATTTGTAGACTTTTTGATGATGGCCATTCTGACTGGTGTGAGGTGGTACCTCATTATAGTTTTGATTTACATTTCTCTGATAATTAGCAATGTTGAGCATCTTTACATGTGCTTTTTGGCCATCTGTATGTCTTGTTTGGAGCAATGTCTATTTTGGATCTTCTGTTCATTTTTCGACTGGGTTGTTTGTTTTGTTGTTGTATGAACTATTTGTATAATTTGGAAATTAAGCCCTTGTTGGTCTCATCATTTGCAAATATTTTTTCCCATTCTGTAGGTTGTCTTTTTGTTTCATTTATGGTTTCCTTTGGTATGCCAAGGCTTGTAAGTTTGATTAGGTCTCATTGGTTTATTTTTATTTCTGTTGCATTAGGAGACTGATCTAAAATACTAATATGATTTATGTCAGAGAATATTTCACCCATGTTTTCTTCTGGGAGTTTTATGGTGTTAATGTCTAAAATCTTTAAGTCTTTAAGTCATTTTGAGTTTATTTCTGTGTATGGTTAGAGATTGTGTTCTAACTTTATTGATTTATATGTGGCTGTCCCAACTTTCTCAACACCACTTTAAAAATTTTTTTATTCATTTTTATTTATTTATTCGACCATGCTAGGTCTTTCTTGTGGCACGTGGGATCTTTAGTTGCAGCATACAAAGTCTTAGTTATGGCATGTGGGATCCAGTTCCCCTACTAAGAATTGAACCTGGGCCCGCTGCATTGGGAGCACAGAATCTTAGTTGCTAGACCACCAAGGAAATCCTCTAATATCACTGTCTTTTATCCCATTGTATATTCTTGCTTCCTTTGTTGACAATTAATTGACACTAGGTGTGTGGGTTTATTTTTGGGCTCTCTGTTCTATTCCATTGATCCATATGTCTTTTTTTGGTGCCAATACCATGCTGTTTTGATTACTGTTGCTTTGTAGTATTATCTGAAATCTAGGGTGGTTATGCTTCCTGCTTTGTTCTTTTTCTTCAGGATTGCTTTGGCAATTCTGAGTCTTTTTTGGTTCCATATAAATTTTAGGATTATTTGTTCTAATTCTGTGAAAAATGTCATGGGTAGTTTGATAGGGATCCAGCCATTGTCATAGAACTGCCTATTTCTGTTTTCAATTTTGTTAATTTTTCTTCCTATTTTGGGGTCTCTGTTATTAGGTTCATATATGTTTATAATTATTTCATGCTTTTGCTGGATTAAACTTTTTATCAGTGTATAATGTCCTTCTTTGTCTGTTGTTACCTGTTTTGACTTAAAGTATATTTTTTTCCTGACAATTATATAGCCAGTTCAGCTCTATCTTGATTATTGTTTTCATGGAATATCTTTTTCCAGACTTTACTTTCAACCTTTGCTTCAGCCTCTAAAGTGAATCTCTTATAGTTAGATGATAGATGGATCATATGTTTTTTAATTTAGTTTTCCAATCTTTTGCCTTTAATTGAAGAGGCTAACTCATTTACATTTAAAGTAATTATTTACTTATTTACTTTTGGCTTTGTTGGGCCTTCATTGTGTGGACTTTTTCTCCAGTTCAGGCAAGCAGAGGCTACTCTCTAGTTGTGGTGCGTGGGCTTCTCATTGCAGTGGCTTCTCTTGTTGCAGAGCACAGGCTCCAGGGTGCATGGACTTCCGTGACTCTTGGGCCCTAGAGCACAGCGTTAGTAGTTGTGGTGCGTGGGCTTAGTTGCTCTGCAGCATGTGGGATCTTCCCAGACCAGGGATCAAACCCATGTCTCCTGCCTGGCAGGTGTATTCTTTACCATTGAGCTTTGTTTTCTTGGGCTCCAAAATCACTACAGATGGTGAATGCAGTCATTAAATTAAAAGACGCTTACTCCTTGAAAGAGGGCTTTCCTGATAGCTCAGTTGGTAAAGAATCCGCCTGCAATGCAGAAGACCCCAGTTTAATTCCTGGGTTGGGAAGATCTGCTGGAAAAAGGATAGGCTACCCACTCCAGTATTCTTGGGCTTCCCTTGTGGCTCAGCTAGTAAAGAATCTGCATGCAGTGTGGGAGACCTGGGTTTGATCCCTGGGTTGGGAAGATCCCCTGGAGAAGGGAAAGGCCCCACTCCAGTATTCTGGCCTGGAGAATTCCTTGGACTGTACAGTCCATGGGGTTGCAAAGAGTCAGACACAACTGAGCGACTTTCACTTTCCTTCTCCTTGAAAGAAAAGCTATGACAAACAGACAGCATATTAAAAAGCAGAGACATTCCTTTGCCGACAACGGTCCATCTTGTCAAAGCTGTGGTTTTTCCAGTAGTCATGTTATGGATGTGAGAGTTGGACCATAAAGACAGTTGAGTGGCGGAGAATTGATCCTTTGAACTGTGGTGTTGAAGAAGACTTGAGAGTCCCTTGGACTGCAAGGAGATCAAACCAGTCCATTCTAAAGGAAATCAGTCCTGAATATTCATTGGAAGGACTGATGCTGAAGCTGAAGCTCCAATACTTTGGCTACCTAATGGCAAAAACTGACTCATTGGAAAAGACCCTGATGTTGGGAAAGATTGAAAGCAGGAGGAGAAGGAGACAGAGGATAAGATGTTGGATGGCATTACTGACTGGATAGACATGAGTTTGAGCAAGCTCCAGGATATGCTGATGGACAGAGAATCCTGGAGGACTACAGTCCATACAGTCCCTAGGTTGCAGAAGTGAACTGAAGTGACTTAGCACAAACGTATGACATACTGATTCCATATTCAAGTATATTGGGAAATGATCACCATAATAAGTCTGGTTAACATCTGTACAAAAGCTGTGTCTTTATGGGAACTGAGAGGTCCTTGGTGATTTTCTGTAATTGTAAAATTATCAGAACTAATATAACATTAGCATCACTGTGTTTTAGGATTTGCATTGAATTATAACATCTCAGTTGGAATAGACTGGTTTATTTTATAGTTTAGAAATGACTTAGAGAGGGTCAGTGTCTCTTGTTTAATGTCACTCAGTAGGTAACTAGTGGGCCTCAGGGGTTGGAAAAGTGAGTGTTAGACTCTCAGTCGTGTCCCACTCTTTGCAACTCCATGGACTGTAGCCTGCCAGGCTCTTCTATCCATGGGATTTTCCAGGCAAGATACTGGAGTAGGTTGCCATTCCCTTCTCCAGGGGATCTTCCCCATCTATCAGTCAAACCTGAGTCTCCTGCATTGTAGGCAGATTCTTTACTGTCTGAACCAGGGGTTGGAGGCCTTAGCTGAAATTGACTCATATAATTTTTCTTTCCAAAGTAGTAGGAACTTTGGATAACTTTCTGTAATTATGCCTTAAAATAGTTTCCTTTGTCTATCCCATGAAGGGTTACTTGAGCAGTAAGGTAACTCTGTGATACAGCTTTTCCATTAGTTATGCAACAGTTATTTCAGGTAAGCTTTCTCAGTTAATGTATCCAAACAACACTTTTTAAGTTTCAGGCCCCAGAACTTGTGGTCAACCTGCCAATTGAACGATGGATAATTACAGAAAGGCATCAAAAACTTCTCTTGAAAGAATTCCAATTTCTGCTGAAGACTTTAGTTTGTAGCAGGAAAAGAATGATGTAAAGACATCAGTCTGGAGTAGATATTCTTTTAATTGCTAGTGATTTTAAATGTTTATTAAGTATGTAGCATTGTGGTAGTCATTGATGGTAAGGATTCAAGGAAGGTAGAAGACATGATTAGAACTAGAAGTAGGAAATGGACTGATGTTTAATGATTTACTAAAAATTGCATGGAATACATCCTGAATGCTAATGCTATATCAGACACTTAAATTTGTTAAAAATTATCTGTATTTTCTTGTTAATAATTGGTTATTTAAGGTTAAAATCTCATTTAATACTCACTACTGCATTATGAAAAAAAACCCAGGAACTGGAAAGTCTGACATTTTTATTTGTTTCAACCAATTTTGCTGAATGTGCACTGGGAAGCAGTGAATCTTATTTTCAAAGCACTATGTTCTCAGAGAGAACTTCGTTTCTAGGGACTGTAGCTTTTTGGGAAGAATTTTATACTCTTGATGCATGCATGCTACGTTGCTTCAGTTGTGTCCAGCTCTGTGGACTGTAGTCCTCCAGGCTCCTCTGTCCATGGGATTCTCCAGGCAATACAGAGTGGGTGCCATTTCCTTCTCTAGGGGATATTCCTGACCCAGGGATCAAACTTGAGTCTCCTGAATTGGCAGGTGGGTTCTTTACCACTAATACCAACTGGGAAGCGCATATTGTTGATAGCTTAAAATAAAAAGTTAAAAATAGTACTTTTTTAGTATAATTAGTACCTTTTTTTGAAAGCAAGAGGACATTTGCCACTCATATAAGAAAAAGTGCAGAAGGTCAGAAAATAACTAAGGTATGTTTTTTAATAACACATTATTTCTATTAAAAATGTAAATGTTGTTTCAGTTACGTGAAACAGATTGCTCACTTAAAGTGAAGCCTAGCAATTTTTCGGTCTTTTAACTCCTCGGTTGCATTTATCTATATTCAGTAGATTTAAAAAAAAATCTTTGTAGCTTTTATTTATACATACAAACTTGATTTATAGAGGTTTTTCTGTTCTTTTTTTCTTTTTGAATGGAGGAATAGTGTGTCTAAAAAGTTTTATAAACAGAATTGTGGATCACCTTTGCTATATCAGGTCTTTATTGTTTAGGCTTTTGTCAGTAAGATGATGTCTACAAAATTATTAGAGTTGTTATAGAATAGCAAAAGAAAATTTTAAATAATTTGGTTACTGGATAAGGTTAGCTAGTACTTCAGAGCCCATTTTTATTTTTAAAATTAGGAACCTTCAGCAGTTTCTACAAGAAATTATATATGTTTGACAACTGTTTTGACAGGTATGTAAAAAAACTTTATCAAGAATAATAACAGAAAAATGTATTTAAATATCAAAAATCCAGGAGCAAAAACATTCTTTTATAGGTAAAAGTGCTATATTTCCAGCTTTTTACTGGAAAATAATGTTAGTCAAAAAATAAATTAATGGTGAAAATCTAATATGGCTTTGGCTTAAGTTTTAATTAATTCCTTTAAATATTATCTTATAGAATAATTTAGAGGCAGAGGGACAACCATGTGAGGACACAGGAGGGAAAAAGAAAAAAAAAGAAAAAAGCCTAGTAAATTTTTTTTAATTGAAATATATTTTATTTACAATATTAGTTTCAGGTGTGTAGCATAGCGATTCAGTGTTTTTAGAGATTATACTTCATTGAAAGTTATCACAAGATAATGGCTGTAATTTCCTGTGCTGTACAATACATCCTTGTTGCTTATCTACCTAGTAGGTTTTCAAAATAAAAGATAATATTAATCTGAACAGAGATGAAGGCAGAGAACGTAGAGGACTGTACTACAACAGGAATTATAAAAGCTAGGTCCAAGTAGGTTAGTACAATTAGTAATCCCAGATGGCTCAGTGGTAAAGAATCTGCCTGCCAGTGCAGGAGACCAGAGGTTCACCTTCAGTCTCTGGGTGGGGAAGATTGCCTGGAGGAGGAAATGGCAACCCACTCCAATATTCTTGCCAGGAAAATCCCATGGACAGAGGAGCCTGGCAGGCTACAGTCTGTGGGGTCGAGTCAGACATGACTGAGCATGCACGCACACCAAGTTGAATAAGATGTTTCAGTGAAGGCATAACTGGGTAAGTTTAATTTCTTTCTTTTTTTTGGAAATAACGCTTTGATATAAACATAGTTTGGAGTAAATGAATTGTGTTCTGATCTTTTGAATTTAGGTAGTATTTTTGTTTTAAAATGATGTATAGTTATATGATTAGAGGTGTTTGACTGCCCAAATTTGTTATTTAATAAATTAACCAAGTAAAATAAAAAATGCTACATGCAGTTTGCTTTTGGTGACTAATTTTTATTCATGTTTTTAATCTTTGTTTAGAGGCGTAAATTTAAGTATCAATTTAAGGCATATAGGACAAACTGAAAAGTAAAAAAAAATCCTGATTTCCATAATACATAGTATACAATCTATTTCTCTTATAGAGGGGCTATAAAATGTAGTATTTTGATTTGTTTATAGTTTGTACTCTGTGGTAAAAGTGTAATAGTTCTTTTAATATTTTAGAAAAAAATTGGTTCTGACTTTTTGTTCATTATTACTGTCTTTTTGTAAACATTATTATTCTTTTAGAGCAGTTTTAGTTTCACTGTAGAGTTGGGCAGAAAGTACATTGTTGTTGTTCAGTTGCTCAGTCGTGTCCCACTCTTTGTGACCCTATGACTGCAGCACACCAGGCTTCCTTGTCCTCCACCATCTTCTGGAACTTGGTCAAACTCATGTCCATTGGGTTGGTGATGCCATCCAACCATAGTGCCCATGTAACTCCCTTCCCCCACACAGGAATAGCGTCCCCCACTATCAACATCCCTGCACCAGAATGGTACATTTGTTATAATCGATGAACCTACACTGACACATCATTATCATCCAAAGTCATAGTTTACCTTAGAGTTCAGTCTTAAAGATATCCATTCTGTGGCTTTTGACAAATGTATAATGACATATATCCACCATTATATCATCATACAGAATATTACTATCATTTTTAAACTCTGAGTTCCCATTGGTTTTTTATTTTTTTAATTTAAATTTATTTATTTTAATTGGAGGCTAATTACAATATTGTATTGGTTTTGCCATACATCAGCTTGAATCAGCCACGGGTGTACACGTGTTCCCCATCCTGAATCCCTCTCCCACCTCCCTCCCCATACCATCCTTCTGGGTCATCCCAGTGCACCAGCCCCAAGCATCCTGTATCCTGCATCGAACCTGGACTGGTGATTCGTTTCTTAGTTGGTTTTTTAAAATTTTCTTACTTCAGAAGATTTTATTAAATTCCATTGTTCTTTGGAGATGGAAAAAGTCTGTTTGACGTTGATTCCCCATGTTTAAAGGGTCACGTTAGAAGTAGATTAATGACATAAACAGGTAGTGTATAGTAGGAAAGTCATGTGGGAAAGATCTTACCACCTGTGTATGTGTTTAGTTGCTAAGTCATGTCTGACTCTTTGCAGCCCCCTGGACTGCAGCATCCCAGGCTTCTCTGTCCTTCACTATCTCCCGGAGTTTGCTCAATTCATATCTGTTGAGTTAATGATGCTATCTAACCATTTCATCCTCTGCCATTCCCTTCTTTTGTTGTAAGTCTTCCCCAGAATCAGAGTCTTTTCCAATTTGTTATTTTTGCTTCATTTTCTTTTAGGTGGTTGCGGTATATCACTTGGAAGTTTTATTTCGCTTTTAGTTGAAATGCTTAGTGTAAAACATTTTACTTCTAAAGTTCCCATGTTTTGATGTCATTTGCCAGAATTACATTAGAACCTCCTTTACGGGCATTTTGCTGTTATTTACTAAGTGGGCATTAACCCTTTTTCATATTGTTTTCAGAGTTTAAAATTTTTTATTTTTTACTATTCAGTTTTGAAAGTAAATTGTAAAAGCTTTTTTTTATGTCTAACCAATTTTTTAAAAATGGTTTTTGCGTTTTAAATAACAGATTTTTTTGTTGTTGTTGTTGTTTTCTTAACCCAATAGTTTGCTTGCCTAAACTGGATTTGAAGTAATTCAAACTACTGGACCTCTGCCACGTTACAATATCATAGAAAGAAGCAGGTTTTCAAATAATGGAAGAGTCTAAGACCTCTGAAAATGAAAATCATGAACCAAAGAAGAATGCTTGGGCTCTTTCTGAAGAAAGCAAAGCAGTTAAAGTTATAACTAATCAAACTTTGAAAGCTAAAAATGATAAATCCATAAAAGAAATTGGGACCAATTCTCCAAATAAGAATAGTAGTAAAAAAAATAAGCAAAATGATATTTGTATAGAAAAAACAGAAGTTAAATCATGTAAAGTAAATGCTGCCAGTGTTCCAGGTAAAGATTTAGTCCTTCGAGATCAAAGTCACTGCAAAGCAAAAAAATCACCTAATTCACCAGTGAAAGCAGAAAAGTTACCTGTTTCTCAGGCAAAAGTAGAAAGAGCACCCAGTTTACAGGCAAAAACAGAAAAACCATCAAAGTCACCTAATTCACCAGTGAAAACAGAAAAGACACCCAGTTCACAGGCAATAGTAGCAGAAAAGACACTTAATTCACAGAGGAAAGCAGAAAAAGCACCTGGTTCTCAGATGAAATCAGAAAAGGTACCCAGCCTGCCAGCAGAAGCTGAGAACGTACCCAATTTGCTGTTGAAAGAAAACATGAGACAGACAGAATTACAGCACATTGGAAAAAAAATTCCAAGTTCCTTTACTTCTCTGGATAAAGTGAATATTGGTGTTGCAGAAGAAGAAAAATCTGCTATGGAAAACTCACAACGATCTCAGAAGCAGCAAACGTGTACAGATAATACTGGTGATTCTGATGATAGTGCTTCAGGAACTGAAGACATATCAGATGATTTGAGTAAGTACAACTTAGATTATCCCACAAGTCACATTTTTGGAGAGATTTTTTAATATTAATGTCTTTAAATTTTTTCCTAGTTTAACCATTTTAACTGTGAAAAAGACATTCTTTAGATGGAAAAACATTTATTATGATAGGACAAAGCTTGTGAAAATACGAATTTAGTGGCTTCTGTAGTTGGTACACGCACGGACACATATACTATTTTTAAATGGTCCTGGTAATACAATGCTCATTCGTTCACCAAACGTGTATGCCTGTATTGAGTTCCTGTTATATGTCGTTCAGGTATTTACAATGGAAACCAAAAGAACACAGCCCTAGGTCTCAAGGAAGCTTCTAGTTAGGTGAAGGTATTACAGATAAGTAAGGTGGTAATTTAGTTTAGTGCCAAAAACTTAGAATTGAGAAAGTACATGATTTAATTGAGGTATTTAGACTTTTAGGGCTTCCCTGGTGGCTCAGTGGTAAAGAATCTGCCTGCCAATGCAGGAGACACAGGTTCATTCCCTGGGTTGGAAAGATCCCCTAGAGAAGGAAATGGTAACCCACTCCAGTATTCTTGCCTGGGAAATCCCATGGACAGAGGAGCCTGGCAGGCTGTTACAGTTCATGGAGTGGCAAAAGAGTCGGATACAAGTTAGTAACTAAACGTCAACAACATTTAGACTTTGGGTTGAGAAAGGCATGATGCAAATGTGAGACTGCAAGTGTGACCGAGATTCATCATGACTGAAATAAGGACTTGAGGAATGTGGCAAAAGATGGAGCTGAAAAAGGCACACAAGAATTAAGAGAGTAAGGGGCCTTTAGGATATGACAGGACCTTATGAGTGTTTTGAGAAGCCACTAAAGAGGTAGCACTGTGATCACATGTATATGTGTGTGTCTTTTTTGGGGGATACAATGCAGCAAATTCTTTGACAGGAACAAAACTGGAAACAGAGATCTGTCAGGACACTGTTGGAATTTACTTGAGAACTATCAGTGTAAAATTAATTTTCTAATGGGATCTTGATATTAGCTTTAATTAATTACTTATAAATATTGTCCATGTCTCTCGAGTAATCTTAATTTTGTTGAAATTAATGAATTTTCCCTGGCAGTCTTTTTTCCTGATGTTTTTGTGGCTAAAAGAATAAAACCTTTTCTTGATGTATAAATAGAAAAAGCTATTTTTAAGTCATCACTTTTTGAGAAATGCTAATAAAGAGTTCAGAAATAACTTTTTTTGTTTCTAGTGGTACACAGATAATGGCCTATTGACAGACTTTTTTTTTTTTTTTTAATTTAGTAGAGGTACCTGTATGTATGTAAAAAAAAAATTTAATACTTTTATAGATATGGCTTAGGACAAGGCCCCACAAAGTAAGCCAAATTAAAGACAATATCAAATAAATAATAGTACTTGGAAGTTTTTGGATATGGCAAATCTAAACATGACAGTATGTGACTCAGGTTGGGAAATACTGGTGTATGAGATCACTTACAAGGGTCTGGTCACTTTAATTAGTTAAAGCTATGATTTAAAGATTTTTTTTTAAAGGTGACAAAGTGACAGAGTGAGGTAGTTAAGCTAGTGAGCTCTGGAGTAAAATTTCATAGGTTTTGAATCTTATCTTCCTCACTGAAGAGCTTTGTGATCTTGGATAAGCTGCCTATCCTTTACAACATATCTTCAGTTTCCTCATTTTTTAAAAAAGTGGAGGTGCTGCTGCCTTTGTTATAAAGGTTAAGTGAAATAATTCATAGAATGTTTCATGTAGTCCTTGACACAGTAGGCACAACGGCAGTGAATATCCTTTATTATTATTATTTCTCCAATTCAGTGCAGTTTTGTTGTTTGTTAATGTGGAGAACAAGTTGAACTAGCTTAAGGAAGATAGTAGACCGAGTAGAGGTCCTTTTGGGAGACTTGTTTTAACAAAGTAATAAGAAGGAGTTATAGTAATCATTTCATAAATAAGGGCTTATTTTAAAGAATTTTCTTCAATATGTATAATATTGGCCTTGAAGTCATGTTGATACATAATTAGCTCTTTTTTTTCTGTTTTGTAAATTAAATTTTTACATAGATTTCCCCTTTGTAAATGAAATAGAATAAAATCTCTTTGTCTAGGTCATTGCCTATTTGGACTTAATTTAACATAGGTTATAGACTTTTGATTAATCTCAGGCCCACCTGATTAGTGAATTAATTTTCATTAAGTCCAACTTTGGCTCCTGTGTAGCACTTACACAATTTCTCCTTTTGCCATTCATAAATTTAAAAAATATTTTGAGTGATATCTGCTATGTGCCAGTTACTGATCTAGTCACTGAGAATATAACAATGAACAAAACAGGTAATACTACACTTATGGAGTTAATATTCTAGTGGGAAGAAATAGATGGCGACATAGTAAGTAACAGAAGTATGTAATAAGTTCACTTCAGTTCAGTTCAGTTGCTCAGTCGTGTCCTACTCTGCGACCCCATGAATTGCAGCACGCCAGGCCTCCCAGTCCATCACCAACTCCCGGAGTTCACTGAGACTCACGTCCATTGAGTCAGTGATGCCATCTAGCCATCTCATCCTCTGTCGTCCCCTTCTCCTCTTGCCCCCAATCCCTCCCAGCATCAGAGTCTTTTCCAATGAGTCAACTCTTCGCATGAGGTGGCCAAAGTACTGGAGTTTCAGCTTTAGCATCATTCCTTCCAAAGAAATCCCAGGGCTGATCTCCTTCAGAATGGACTGGTTGGATCTCCTTGCAGTCCAAGGGACTCTCAAGAGTCTTCTCCAACACCACAGTTCAAAAGCATCAATTCTTCGGCGCTCAGCCTTCTTCACAGTCCAACTCTCACATCCATACATGACCACAGGAAAAACCATAGCCTTGACTAGGTGGACCTTTGCTGGCAAAGTAATGTCTCTGCTTTTGAATATGCTGTCTAGGTTGGTCATAACTTTCCTTCTAAGGAGTAAGCGTCTTTTAATTTCATGGCTTCAGTCACCATCTGCAGTGATTTTGGAGCCCCCCAAAATAAAGTGTGACACTATTTCCACTGTTTCCCCATCTATTTGCCATGAAGTAATGGGACCGGATGCCATGATCTTCGTTTTCTGAATGTTGAGCTTTAATCCAACCTTTTCACTCTCCACTTTCACTTTTATCAAGAGGCTTTTTAGTTCCTCTTCACTTTCTGCCATAAGGGTGGTGTTATCTGCATATCTGAGGTTCTTGATATTTCTCCTGGCAATCTTGATTCCAGCTTGTGTTTCTTCCAGTCCAGCGTTTCTCATGATGTACTCTGCATATAAGTTAAATAAGCAGGGTGACAATATACAGCCTTGATGTACTCCTTTTCCTGTTTGGAACCTGTCTGTTGTTCCATGCCCAGTTCTAACTGTTGCTTCCTGACCTGCATACAGATTTCTCAAGAGGCAGATCAGGTGATCTGGTATTCCCATCTCTTTCAGAATTTTCCACAGTTTATTGTGATTCACCGATGGTGATGAATATTAAAAATAAAACAGGAAAGGTCATAAAGAATGGAAGAATGATGCTGCTGTGTCTGGTGATGGTGTTTCATATTTAAATTGTCACTGACAAGGTGACATTAGAGCAAATATTTGAAGATAAGAGGTGAGAGAGTGCGCCTGGTAAATATTTGAAGGGAGAATATTCTAGATTTGGGCTTCTCAAACTTTAGTGTGTGTAGGAATCACCTGGGAAGTGTATTAAAATTCAAATTCTTGGGCTCCATTCTCTGGGGTTTTTATTTAGAAAGTTAAGAGTTTGATGCTGGATTTCTAGCAAGCTCCTTAATGAAACTGCTGCTGCTGCTGGTGGTCAGGATCATGCTTTTGGCAGCAGAACCTATTAGTAACTCATCTTTTTACTTTTCACTTATACCACCCTTCCTTATGTTTTCAACATAGCAGCCAGAATGATCCTGTTAAAATTATTCAGATTGTGTTACTGCTATTCAGAATGTTTCAGTGGTTTTCAATATATTAGAGTAAAAGCTAGTGTCCTTGCTGTGACCTTGTGATTTTTGACACTCCCCCCTGCTTCTCTGATCTCATTTATCTACTTCTTATCCTTTTTCTCTGTTCCAACAGCATGATTTCCTTACAGTTCCTCAAATGTGAAGGCAAGTGGTCACCTATTGTCTTTTGTATTTGCTTTTTTCTTTGCCTGGAACACTCTTCTTCCAGATGGCCACATGGCTAGCTGTCTTACTTCTTCACCTTCTCATTGAGCCTTTTGCTGGGTTGCTTATCTAAAATTTATAACCCTTACCTCTACTTCTGGCACTCCTTATTCCTTGTACTATTTTAATTTTTCTCCAAAGTTCTTATTATCATGTCGTATTTAAAGTTTCTCCCACTTACCTTTTTATGTTTCAAGATACAGTTCATACACCATAACATTTGCCATTTAAAAATATACAATTTAGTGTTTTTTTAGTGTATTTATGGAGAAGGCAGTGGCACCCACTCCAGTACTCTTGCCTGGAAAATCCCATGGGCAGAGGAGCCTGGTAGGCTGAAGTCCGTGGGGTCGCTAGGAGTCAGACACGACTGAGCGACTTCACTTTCACTTTTCACTTGCATGCATTAGAGAAGGAAATGGCAACCCACTCCAATGTTCTTGCCTGGAGAATCCCAGGGATGGGGGAGCCTGATGGGCTGCCGTCTATGGGGTCACACAGAGTCGGACATGACTGAAGCGACTTAGCAGTGTATTTATAAAATTGTGTAGACATTACCACTGTCTAAATCTTGAATATTTTCACCACCTCTAAAAGAAATTCCATACCCATTAGCAGTCACTACTCATTATCCTGTCCTCCTAGGTACTGCCAACCACTAATTTAGTTTCTGTCTCTGTAGATTGCCTCTTTTATATGAACAAAATCGTGAAACATGTGGCCTTTTGTGTTTCACTTCTTTCACTTAGTATATTTTAAGATTCGTCCATATTGTAGGTATTGGTATATCATTTTTTCTCATTGCTAAGTAATACTCCAGGTATGCCCTTCTTGTGGTAGGAGACATATCACCTCCAGAGGCACACTGTTTTTGTTCAGAAAATTAGTGTTATTAAAAGAAAGAACCTACTTTCAGGGTTCTTGTAGATGGCATGTAGAGTGGCTTTTCAGGGCAGCAGGGAGAGGTTTATTGATTATCTATGAGCATTTACTTTTAGATTTGTCCAAGTCAATTTAACACTCTGTTATTGTCATCTCTGGTCTAGGCATTGTATTAAACTCTGAAGGTACAAAAGTGAATAAGACCTGGTCATTAGCATCAAGGAATTCATTATCTCATGTAACATGTAGATAAATGAATACAAATTACATTACTGTGAAAATGAAATAATAGAGAGTGCTCGGAGAATATAAATATCAAACTGTCTTCTGAAACAGATGAAGCTTAAGCTGAATTTTGCAGGACAGGTAAACAGTACTAATTGAAGTGGGACGGGCCTTGATAGTAGAGGAAACAGAGCATATGAAGGCATTGATCCTTGGAGCGCAGTGATCCATTGTAACACATTTGTTATGAATGAAGTGGAAAGTGTTAGGGCAGGATATAAGGTTGGAGATATAGACTACTTAGCTCTTTTTAATGGAAAAGGCAATGGCACCCCACTCCAGTACTCTTGCCTAGAAAATCCCATGGATGGAGAAGTCTTATAGGTGCAGTCCATGGGGGTCGCTAAGAGTTGGACACGATTGAGCGACTTCACTTTCCCTTTTCACTTTCATGCATTGGAGAAGGAAATGGCAACCCACTCCAGTGTTCTTGCCTGGAGAATCCCAGGGACGGGGGAGCCTGGTGGGCTGCCGTCTATGGGGTCACACAGAGTCGGACACGACTGAAGTGACTTAGCAGCAGCAGCAGCTCTTTTTAAAAAAATTTTAAATTTTTTATTTTCCATTTTAAGTCTTTATTGAATTTATTACAGTATTGCTTCTGTTTTATGTTTTGGCTTTTTGGCCATGAGACATGTGGGATCTTAGTTCCCCAACCAGGGATTGAACCCCCACCCCCTGCATTAGAAAGTGAAATCTTAACCACTGGACCATCAGGGGAGCCCCAGCTCTGTTTTTGAGGTGTTGGCTTAAAATCTCAGAAAAGCCTTCCCTGAAAGTTTATCTCCTCCATTACTTGTTTTTTTTCCTTTATAGCATTTGCACAACTTGGAATTATTGTATTTAAACTGTTGACTGCCTGCAAGAGGACAAGTACTGTGTGTTTATTCTGAACTTTATGAGAGCCCATTAGTTATTTTAAGCATGAGAGTTACATGATTCAATTTGTATTTTAAAATATCACACTGGTGGAGCATGCATTATTGCATGTTGGAACCTACTCTATTCCAAGTATATATTGATAGGTGCTAGAAATGCATGGATTGAAAGCACATAGTCTGTGCCTTAAAGAGATTGCAGTCTAGCTAGGAGAAACAAAGAAAAAATATTGATGTGGTTGAAATATCTATTGAGTTCAGTGAAAGCAAAAAGAAGGACCCTCATAGATTTGTGTATTTGTGGTCTGGAGTATATATATTCTTTTAGCTCATACTTTATAGTGATAAAGTCACTGAAGTGACTAGTTCAGTGAGTCACCTTTGGGATTTAAAGTAGTTTTATATCATATTTGCTTTGGAGATTCTGCAAGATAGTATGTTACATTAGCCTTGTATAGTGAGTCTTAGTCATAGTTGTCTTTTTTGATATAGGTGGGTCAGAAGAAGATAGACATTTGACCCATGAAGTAGTTTTTTGTGTGTGAATTTTGATATCATGTATATCTTTTACTTAATATTTTATGTAGGTATACCAATTTGCACTACCAAGGAAAAATATTTTTTCTGTATGTGTATACATTGAATGTCTGTTTTTCATTAAATTTTTTTTAATTTACCAATTCTGTTGATGGTAACTAAGTGATTGCTTCCTTTTCTAGGTAAAATGAAGAGTGATGAATCTAATAAAGAAAATTCTTCAGAGATGGACTATTTAGAAAATGCCACTGTGATAGATGAATCTACATTGACACCTGAGCAAAGGCTAGGCTTGAAACAAGCAGAAGAACGCTTAGAAAGAGATCACATCTTTCGACTTGAAAAAGTATACTATATTGTTTTAGTTATTTGGAGGAAAATGCATGTTCAACCAAGTACAGCTCTTTTTATTTTTCTTACAGTATTCCTTAAGCAGAGATATCACTCATTTTCCCTTCCTTCCCTCTTCTTTTCTTCTTTTCTCCCTCTCTTTTGCTCCGTTCTTCAGCAAATCCTTTCATCTGTGAGTCTTCATTCTTTCATCCCAGGGCTTGACAAACTATGGTCTATCACCTTGTTTTTGTTTTCTAAAATTGTAGTAAAATAAATACCTCATGTTTTTATGAACAGTTTTATTGGAGCACAGCCATGTCATCCTTATTATCTATGGCTGCTTTCTTGCTCCTATGGCAGAGTTGAGTTTTGAATACTTGGTGCAGTGTATTTGGATCACTAAGCATAAAATATCTACTCTTTACCAAAAGCATAAAATATTTACTGAAATATTACTTTGTTCCTTTACAAAAAGTGTGCTGACCCCTGATTTACTCATTTATCAAATAGATATGGAGAGCTTGTTACGTTCTAGATACTGTGCTAAACACTGGGGATATATTGGTGAATATGGCACAGTGTCTGCCCATTAGAAGTTAACAGTCTGTTTGGAGTGCCAAATAGCAAATACTACAGGATATACTAAACTTTCTTCCTTCCCTCTGGGTTTTCTCTTTCTCTTTTCTCCCATATTTACTGAGTATCTTCTGTGTATTAGGAACTGTTCTAGCCATCGGTATCTTGTTCCTAAGTACTTATTAATTCCCTGACCTAGAAATACACATTCCCAGCGTTAACAACAAAAACACTGCTAGATGTTGAAAGAAAGAAACATAAATCATCTTGTTCTTAAACAGATTCTTGGGATATTTGTTAGTATGCATACAGGGAAATATTAGGTTGGTGCAAAAGTAAGTATGGTTTTAGACCCTGAATTTTAAATCTTTATAACTAGGCTCAGACACATCTTTATTAATCAAAATAGGAACCATTATAATCATCGCATTTTTGCCAATGAGAAATAAGTTTGTTTATTCCTGTAGCATAAAAATACATGCTTGATTCAACGAACTCTTGGAAAGCATTTTCCCTGTAATGGTTTCTCCAGGATTCAGAACATGGTAGTGGATCAGACTGGCAGCAGACCACCAGTGACCGTGACATTTTTTGGTGCAAGTTTGACTTTGGGAAGTGCTTTGGAGCTGCTTCTCGGTCCACCCACTGAGCTGGTTGTTGCTAGTTGTGTAAAATCCACTTTTCATCACGTCTTCTTTGATCACTCATCAACTTCTCCTGTAGTTACAAGAGGATCAGTTTTGATGATCCTCTCAGTTGGTCATTGTCACCTTCCAGTGGCCAGCCATTATGCTCCTCATCTTCAAGGCTCCCATTTCCTTTACAAAACTTCTCGAGCCACCACTGTACTAAACCTTCATTAGCAGTTCCTGGCCAAATGCGTTGTTGATGTTGCAGGTTGTCTCTGTTGCTTTATAACTCATTTTTAACTCAAATAAGAAAATCACTGGAATTTACTTTTTGTCTAACATCATTTCTATAGTCTAAAATACATATAAAATAAACAGAGGTAATAACTCATTAGCAAAAAACATAAAGCAAGAAATGGGCATTCAAATGATGTATAACATAACTTTTATTTAAGAATGTATTCCAATATCAAATGGCAAATTTCAGCAATGCAGACTTGGAATTACTTTTGCACCAACCTTATATAATAAATATAATAAATACTTATCATTTCTGATAAATAGGGAAAGAAAGAAATGGTGTGATTTTATATAACTTAGAGAAAAGGTCATATCTAAATTGAAGAAGGCAATCCTGAGTCATTAGTAAAACTTATGAAAAAGTAGTTATCCTGTGAAAGTAGGAAGGAATATCAAAGAGTATATAAAATAGGAAAGAGTTTGGCTTATATAGTTTCAGACAATCCTAGTTAGAAGGAAGTCTTTTTTTCAATTTGCTGTTTCACAGAGTTCTGTCTTTCCTCTCACTTTCTCTGTCCTAAGTCTGGAATTAGTCTGGATCTGTGTATTATCAGGATAAATATTGAATACTTGTGTGCCATGATCTTGTGATAAAAAGCTAGAATTGGGGCATACATGGCTTCATTATACTGCTTTTCTAGGGTTTCTTTTAGAGAAAGACATGTAAGCAAATAATAATAGTAGTAACAATATTGTTTGAAAATGGGTTCCCAACTTGAGTTGGGGTATAGAGGCATAAATTTGGGAATGCTTTATAAGAAAGTGACATTGGAACTGAGTTTGCAAAAATGGCTAAGAGTTGAGTAGGTGGGTTGGAGAATGGTGGTGTAGGTAAATTGTATGACATGTATAAAGGAAAGGTGAAATGTGTTTTCAAGGGATAGAAGCAGGGGACTAGGTGTGAAAATGTATAGTATATGAAGTAGGAAAAGTCACTTGTTGGGAAAAGGAAGAAGTTGGGGTGGAATGGATATTTGATAGTAGTAGGAAAGAAGGGCCTGAGGTGAAAGAAATCTTGAAAGCATGTAAAACATATTGTTGTTGAATTTAAATAGTAATGATGTAAAATCAGCATGCCAGTACCAGCATAGATGTCTATAAACTCTTCTTTTTCTGACACCTTTTTGGTTTTCATGCCCTCCAAAACCTCTTGTTTTCAATCCATTATATTCTTAGATAAAACTTTTCTTTACCAATTTTAAATACTCATTAAGAATATTCTTACCAGCTTGCTTTTGATTGCATCAGGTATTTGGTTCACAGTTTACCTGTGGATTATCTAACCTAAGAGTAAAGACGTAGACTTTTTAACCTGTAGCAAGAAGGAATAAACCCAAACTGTTAGATCTGGGTCCCCAACCTCCGGGATCTAATACCTGATGATCTGAGGTGAAGCTGATAGAATAGTAATAGAAATAAAGTGAACAATATATGTAATGTGCTTGAATCATCCTCAAACCATCTCTCCCCATCTGTGGAAAATTTACCTTCCATGAAACTCATCGCTGGTGCCAGAAAGGTTGGGGATCAATGTAGATCAAAAGAGTAAATTTCCCCATGTGTGCATGCATGCTCAGTCGTGTCCAACTCTTTTTGACCCCACGGACTGTAGTCCACCAGACTCCTCTGTCCATGGAATTTTCCAGGTAGAATACTGGAGTGGGTTGCCATTTCTTACTCCAGGGGAATCTTCCCCACTCAGGGATCAAATCCAGTCTCTTGTGTCTCCTGCATTGACAGGTGGATTCTTTATGACTGTGCCACCTGATACTAAGTGTTAAATATTGATTATGAAATACTTAGATTCTCCATGCTCAGGAATCTTTTTTTTTTTTTAATTACAGCTTTTATTTTTTCCAGTTTTATTGAGAAGTAATTGACATACATTGACTGTATAAATTTAAGGTATATAGCATGATGATTCCATTTACATGGATTGAAATAATTACCACGGTAGGTTTAGCTAACATCTTCTCATATAGATGCAATAAAAAGAAAAAAGTAATAAATATTCTTTGATGAGAACTTTTAGGATTTACTCTCAGCAACTCTCTTACATATCGTAACAGCAGTGCTCATTATATTCCTGGTGCTTATTTATCTTATAAGTAGAAATTGGTACTTATTATCCACACTTCTCCAGTATTCTCGTCTTCTCCCCTCTGCCTCTGGTAATCAGAAGTCTGATCTCTTTTTCTTTGAGGGATTTAAAAAAATTGATTCCATATAAAAGTGAGATCATAGAGTATTAATCTTTCTCTATCTCACTTATTTTACTTGGCATAATGCCTTCAAGGTCCATCCATGTTGTAGCAAATGGTAGGATTTTCTCATTTTTTTTTAATGGCTGATTTGATTCCTGGGCTGGGAAGATCCGCTGGAGAAGGGATAGGCTATTCACGCCAGTATTCTTGGGCTTCCCTTGTGTTTCAGCTGGTAAAGAATCCGCTTGCAATGCAGGAGACCTGGGTTCCATCCCTTCCATCAGGGAAGATCCCGTGAAGAAGGGAAAGGCAATCCACTCCAGTATTCCTTCCTGGAGAATTCCATGAACTGTATAGTCCACAGGGTCATAAAGAGTCAGACACGGCTGAGCGACTTTCACTTTCCTTTTCTTTGCTTCTTCATATAGACATTTATTGCTATGAACTTTCCTCTTAGAGCTGCTCTTGCTGTATCCCACGGGTTCTGGTATGTTATTTTTCCAATTTTGTCTCAAGAAACTTTTATTTCCCGTTAATTTTTTGTTTGGTCCATTGGTTGTTCAGGATACAAATCTTTATTTTAGCTGGTCTACGTAAACTTACCAATGTGTTTGTTAATGGTAAAATAAAATACTATAACTATAATAAAGAAATTTTTAAATATTGTATTTTTCATGTGTCCCTTCTGTGAAACTAGAAGCTTCATGATGATGAGGACATTTTTGTCTTATTTACTGTTATGCTGAATACAGTACCTTGCACATAGTAGTTGGTTAGTAATTAGAGATAGTTTGCATCCTGGTTAAATAAATGGGTTTTGGAGTCACTGGGTCTTAGTTCTGCCACTTACTGATTAAGTAAGTGGTTAGAATTGGTAAGTTATTTAACTTCTTTAAACTGATTAACATTGGTAAGTTATTTAACTTTAAACCTCAGATTATCATTAAAATGGAGTTGATAGAAATTTGCTTATTGGGCTATGACAGATAGTAGAGATAAAGTTCTTGGTCAGTGCCTGGTGTATGCTAAGTACGAAATAAAGATTAGCTACTTGTAGAAATGAGTTATTTTACCAAGTAGGGCAATTTTTATTACTTCATTTTTACAGCCATAGAAGCAGGTTTAAGTGTTAGAAATTTATCCAAGATCAGTTGAGATGTCATTTCAGGCCTTTTGTCTCCCCAGTCAGTGTTATACCAAGCTTTTCTTACTTAAAGATTCCAGGCATGTCTTGTCTGCTCACATTTTACATTTGAAAAAGTTGTCTGATAAGAGGGCATATGATTTCCTTAGTGACGTCATCAATATTCATGGCTTTAGGTATTTTTTATTTATGCGTTCAACTCCTCAGTCCAGCCATTCTTGCCACTTCCACAATTCTTACCTTGAACCAAGTCAGTGTCATCTGGATTATTGCAGTGTGCTTATAATAGCAATAAGTTCTTTTTGTTTCTTTTCTTGATAAAGAAGGCAAGTGATCCCTGTTAATAGATTAGATCTTGTAATTCTCTGCTCAGAAGTCTTCAGTACCTTTCCCTCACACTTAGAATCCTTAGAGTCCTTAATAAGGGGCCTTGTGATCTGACTTCTATTACCTCTCTCTTCAGTCATAGTAGCTTTTTTTTTTTTTTTTTCCAGTTTCTTAAATTAAGCACATTCCTTCCTCAGGGTCTTAGCATTCACATTTCTCTTCACTTGAAATGTCTTCATACATCCATACAACTCAGTCCTTTACTTCCTTTAAGTCATTTTTATCAGTAAATGATGATTCTATTTTTAAAAAGAAGATACCTCCCTTAAATTCCTATTTTTTTATTTGTGCATTTATTTATTACCTTTCTATCTTAGAATGTAAATTCATGAGGACAAGAATTTTCATCTATTTTGTTTACTCCTAGAGAATATTTGACATATAGTATGAGCTCAGAAAATATTTGGTGAATTAAGAAGTAGTTATGGTCGGAAACTAAGAGAAGTCTCTGTGAGGGCTTAATTCATTCCCCAATAAGGACAGGTTTGAAGTAATTTTAAAGAAATGACTAGATTGAACTGATTTTTCTTACTTGCTTATTGCCTTGGGCAGATTTCTTAATTCTAGGGGTTTAGTTGCTTTGCCAGTAAAATGAGGAATTCCTCATGGGGGTATTGTAAGGTTAATAATGGATACTGTATATAAGTGAAAGCTATGTTTATTTTTGATCTGTGGCAGGACTGTTGCTAAATTGGGGCAGGTTCTTATTTAAAGGAAATTGTGTTATGTTCTGAAGTAAGAGAATCTTTTTGCAGCCTATTGAAGGTCAATAATGGCACCCCACTCCAGTACTCTTGCCTGGAAAATCCCATGGACGGAGGAGCCTGGTGGGCTATAGTCCATGGGGTCGCTAAGAGTCGGACACGACTGAGCGACTTCACTTTCACTTTTCACTTTCATGCATTGGAGAAGGAAATGGCAACCCACTCCAGTGTTCTTGCCTGGAGAATCCCAGGGACGGGGGAGCCTGGTGGGCCGCCGTCTATGGGGTCGCACAGAGTCGGACACGACTGAAGTGACTTAGCAGTGAAGGTCAGTATGAGGTAAAAATTAAGCATTGCTGCAATTTCAGTGTAAGGAACTAGAAACAATTTTAAAATTCAACATAAATTCATTGTGTTTGGTAATTTTTTATTGTACCATCTTAGGGTCTTTGGTGGATTTCGTCTTGGCTTTGATTCAGATGTACATGAAATTAAATCAGTGTCTACCTTGTAATACTGTTGTATCCTTGTAAAAGTTACAAGCTCTGTGAGCTTTTTTCCCCCCAGGTGTATAAAATGAAGACAATACCAATGTAATAGGATTATTAGGGGAGTTAAAATGATAAATTTTATGTTGAACATCTAGCATAGTGCCTAGCATATAACGGACCCTTTGAAATTTTTAATTTTTTATTATTTCAAGATTGCATGTATAAAGTATGATTTAAGTATTGTGACTGCTACTTTCCATGTGTCGTAATTGTTTTTCCTTTCAGAGTAGTTACCTCAAGAGGTTATCCATTTATTCCCAGGTGATTGTAACTGATTAGAGTGTTTTCACAACTCATCTTTTGGAGTTGTCTTCTGTATTTATAGTATTTGTTGTTTGTTTAGTCGCTAAGTTGTGTCCGACTCTCTTGTGACTCCATGAACTGAAGCCTGCAAGGTTCCTCTGTCCATGGGCTTTCCCAGGCAAGAATACTGGAGTGTGTTGCTATTTCATTCTCCAGGGGATCTTCCTAATTCAGGAATCAAACCTGCATCTCATGCATTGGCAGGCAGATTCTTTACCACTGAGCCACCAGGGAAGCCCCATATTTGTAGATTCTTTTGAAATCCCCAATTTAAGAGTAGATTTTATCTTTTATAGGAATCAAAAAGACAAATTTTGAAACCAATTTTTGGCAGTGTTGGAATAACACTAAATAATAATACTGCCTTTCTTATTTTATAATGAATTCTAAAGACTATATTAGATGAATATCAAACATGTTTAGGACTATCATGATATTGTTTGAAATTAGTATATTATCTCCTATGATGACTACTTTAAAAGGACACCTACCTCTTGGGTGTATGAGTATTGAATTGTTTATTAAAAAGCATTACTTCACTGCTTATTTTTGCCTCATATATTTACATAGTTGTTGTATTAACATATGTAGTAAAAAATTTTACTGTTTCTGTTTTCTGAAAAAATGTGTTTTTAACTTTTTTTTTAGCGCTCACCAGAATATACCAATTGCCGATATCTATGCAAACTTTGCTTAATTCACATTGAAAACATCCAGGGAGCTCATAAACATATAAAAGAGAAACGACATAAGAAAAACATTTTGGTAAGTCTTTTTAGAAAATATTTATTTATTGAATGATAAACCTGTATGAAATATTTTTATTAATGAAACTAAAAACCAAGTGTTTGTCCATTCTTATAGTAATAACTGATATGATAGTGTTGAAAGCTGTGATTTCCCTCCTTCTGTTAGATGGTCAGGAGGGGAACCTGCTCAGTGACCAGTTTGCTCATCCTAAAGTATGTTGTGATTCCTAAGCTTAAAAGTCAGGTATAGTCAGTCCAACTGGTTTTTATTGAGTTCTTATGTGTTAGCTCTATGGAGTGGTGAATAAGATAGTCATGGTTCTTGCCCTCAGAGTTTCTAAAGTATTGGTGAAAGCATACAATGAATAAGAATTTAAGTATGATGAGTTTCATTAAAGGGGGAATTGTAATACTAAGGAAGTATACAAAGGATATTTTACTTAATGTAGAGGAGGGATGATTTCTTTAAGAAAGTGACATTTGAATTGTTGAACCTTGAAGTAGAGGTTTAAAAGGCAGAAAGCTAAAGCATAGAAGGATGAGATGAGAGTATTTTACACAAAAAAGCAGCATGAATAAAGGTCTCTAAATTGTGAAAGGACATGACATATGAGGAACTGAAAGAGTCTAGTATGACTGGAGCCAAGAGAGCTAGGGGAAAAGTGGTATAAGGTGAAGCTGGAGAAGTCTAGATCACGCAGGGCCTTTGGGAATTCATATGTGATAAGTTATTAGAATGTTTTCTTTTTGAAATTCATTAGTATGTTAGCTACTTAATTTTTTTCTTTTCAAAATTATAATAATAATTCTATATAACTTCTTACTTATCTCTAAGATATCCTCTCTGAGAAATACTCTTTTACTTGACCTTTCCAGCAAGTCTGTGTTACAGATATTTTCTTCATGTTCCTATAGTGACTTGATCAGAAAACCTTACACTTATGTATTATAAATATCTGTGCTTCTCTTCTCTTGCAGACTTCAGTATGTAAATGTTTTCAAGCACAGATTTAATTTCTTATTTATTTATTTTTCTTCATTCCTAAGTACAGTATCTGATGCATAGTTGGTGATCAGTACATTTCTATTGGAAGAAAAATTCATTCAAAATATTCAACAACTTGGAAGAGAAATCACTCAAATTTTATCAGCCTATTTTTATTCAATTAGCATTTCAGAAGAGTTGATAGAGACAAAGTGGTAGTTTAAGAGATAATAACTGAGAAATTTCAAGAAATGTTGGAAGGTGCTGATCACTAGTTGCAGGAAGCTCAGGGAATTCCCAAAAAACTTAAAAAGAAAGTCATTACACATTATATACATTACAGAGAAATTTTAGAATATTAAAAAAACCCAAACCAACCTTAAAATCAGCTATCCTGAACTTTTAGTGAAGTTGGAATAGTAAAGACTGGATTTACCTTCTTGAAATAAGCAATAAAACAAAACAAAAAGAGAAATATGACTAATAATTTTTTTCTTTAGGCAGTGAAGGACTGACAGTGAAAACAAATGAGCTCAATGATTACTTCAATTTAAGAGAGTTTTCAGATTGTACAAATGGGAGCAGAATGCAATGGACTCCCAGAGATGAGGAGATGAACTTGACTTCAGGGAGTACAGTGTGGCTAGAGTTTGTAGGACAGAAAAACATAAAAGAAAGCTATACAGGCAGAAACTCAAAGATCTATGAACAGTTCCCTCAGAATATTTAGTGCAGTACTGATACTGATTGGTGCACGCCTGTGAGAAAGCTGCCTGAAGTCAGGGAAAGAACCATCTGAAGGGATTAGAATAGTGCTTGGCGCGCCTCCAAAACCGCAAATAGTATCTTCCAACTGTCCAGACTGGAAAACCTCATGAGACTTCCCTTGTGGTCCAGTAGTTAAGATTTAGCGCTTCCAATGCAGGGGACCTGGGTTCAGTCCCTGGTCAGGGATCTTGATCCAGTATGCCACAACTAAAGATCCTACATGCTGCAACAAAGATACCACATGCTGAAACGAAAATGAAATATCCCGCGTGCCCAAACTAAGACTCAGCGCAAACAGTGAATGCATTAAAATGAGCTAAACCCCAAACTCAAATAGCTAATCTGCAAATAAGAAAAACCTTGAAAGGAAGAGTTGTATTTTTACCCATATATGTGACAGCTTCACATGAAATCTACAATGATATTCAGACTGCTACTAGGATCTTCTCCAAAGTATAACTTTCTTGATAATATGAACAGAATCTTATTTAAAATAAAGCCTTCTTGGACTTCCCTGGTGGTATAGCAGATGAGAATCCACCTGCTACTGCAGAGGACGTGAGTTTGATCCCTGGTCTGGGAGGATTTCACATGCTGTGGATCAGCTAAGGCCATGAGCCACAACCACTGAACATGCGGGCTGCAGTTACTGAAGCTCACATGCCTAGAGCTCGTGTGCTACAACAAGAGAAGCCACCACAGTGAGAAGCCTACTCTTACACTGCAAGTAAGAGTAGCCACTGCTCTCTGCAGCTAGAGGAAGCCTGTGTGCAGCAATGAAGTCCCAGCACAGCCAAAAATAAGTAATAAGAAAATAAAATTTTTAAAAAGGCCTAGTGTAGCTGGATAAATAAATAAATAAATATGTATTTTTTTGAATGGAAAAGCAAAAAGAAAAACCTCATACTTTGTGGGAAGTTGGGTAAAATAATCAGAAAGATCTTATTTCAGTAGTGGGGAATCTTTAACCCTAAGCTAAATCTGGTGCCAACTAAAAAATTCTGAAGGTAAGACACCAAAAAATAACCTATTTTCAATTATTTCATGTCATTATAGAAAAAAGCTTGAGAATATTTTTAGGAATACAAAATGTCCATCCTCCCCTGAAAGTTCACATTGTCTGCCATTCAGTCAAAAATTATCTGGAGTACAAGGCAGCAGGAAGATACAAATTGTGAAGAGAAGAAAGATCAGTCAATCAAAAGCAACCTTGAACTGACACCGTAGAATTGGTAAAGAAGGACATTAAGACAGTTAATATAACTACTCTTGATGTTCCTAAAAATAGAGACTTGGAAGATATAAAAATGATTCAAATTGAACTTACAGAAATGCAAACTATAATGTCTAAGATGAAAAATACAGTATTTAGGATGGCAGATGAGACATTGCAAAAGAAGAGGTTGGTGAACTTAAAGATATAGGAATGGAAGTAAATAATGAAACAGAAAGAAAAAAGAACTTGGAAAAAAGAGCATCATTGAGCTCTGGGATAATTGATATTTGTATCATTCCTTCATAAACTCTTCAGAACATTGAGGAGGAATGCTTCCCAACCCAGTCTATAAGGACCATATTACTCTAATACAGGAACCAGAAGAGGATATTACAGTGAAAGAAAACTTCAGATCAGTATCCCTCATTATAACTGCAAAAATTCTAAACATTATCTTAGAAAATTGAATCCAACAATATGTTTAAAGAAGGAAATACAAAATGACCAAATAGGAATTTATTCCAGGAGTGCATTTTTGGTTTAACATTAGAAAATGAATCACTGTAATTAATTAGCATTAATTAATTAACTATAATCATATTAACAAACAGAAAAAGAAAAACATGTGATCATCTTAGTAGATGCTGAAAAAGCATTTTAAAAACTCCTGATTAATAAAAATCTCAGCAGACTCGGAATAGAAGGGAACTTTCTTCACATCCTAAAGAACATCTGTGAAGAAGTTACAACTAACATTATACTTAATGGCGAAAACTGAATGTTTTCTTCTTAAGATAGGAAAAAGACAGGTATGAAAATGGTATAGCTGTGGAAAACTGTATTGTAGTTCCTCAAAAAGTTAAAAATGGAATTACTATATGATCCAGCAGTTATACTTTTGAGTATAAACTCAAAGGAATTGAAAGCAGGGTCTTTAAGTGATATTTGTACCATCATATTCATTATAGCATTATTCACAATAGCTAAAACATGGAAGCAACTCAGCTGTCAGCAGATGAATGGATAAACAAAATGTTACATATACATACATTGAAAAGTACTGCCTTAAAAGGAAGGTAATTCTGATATGTCACAACATGGAAGAACCTTGAGTAAGTTAATGCTAACTGAAATAAGCCAATCATAAAAAGACAAATACTGTAATTATTCCACTTATATGAGATACTTAGAGTAGTCAGAATCATAAAGACAGAGAGTTGAATGGTGGTTGTCTGGGGAGATGGAGGAATGGAAAGGTTTCAGTTTTACAAGATAAAAAGAATTCTGCTGATGTGTGATGGTGATGGTTGTACAACAAATGAATGTACTTAATTCCATTGAATTGTACTTGTAAAAATGGTTAAGATAGTACATTTTATGTTATGTGTATTTTATTACAGTAAAAAAAATTGGGGAAAAAGATAGATATGTTCACTCTTAACCACTTTTATTCAGCGTTTTATTCGAAGTTCTAGCCAGTGAATTCAGACAAGAGAAAGAAAGGAAAGCTATCTAAGTTGGAAAAGAAGAAGTACAACTATATTTGTAGGTAAATGTGATTATTTATATAGAATATTCAGTGACGTCAGGGAATTATTAGAGTTAATGAGTTTAGCAAGGTTGCAGAATACAAACTCAGCATGCAAAAGTCAGTTGTATTTTTATATACTAATAATGAATAGTACAAAAGTGAAATTCAAAAAACTACTATTACAATAGCATCAAAAATATGCAAAATTATGCACAGAAATTATAAAACATTCCTGAGAGAAATTAAAGAAGAGCTAAAGAAATGCAGAAATAAACCGTATGTGTTGGAAGAACTAATATTATTAAATTTCTTTCTAAACTGATCTGTACACTCAGCCCAATCCTGAACAAAATCCTGAATTGAAAGCCTAATTCTAAAATTCATCTGGAATATACACTGCTATATTTAAAATAGATAAGCAACAAGGACCTACTTTATAGCACAGGAAACTATATTCAGTATCTTATCAGTTCTGTTCAGTTGCTCAGTCGTGTCCAACACTTTGCGACCCCATGAATCGCAGCACGCCAGGCCTCCCTGTCCATTGCCAACTCCCGGAGTTCACTCAAACACAATATTTTATAATAACCTCTAATGGAAAAGAATCTGAAAAAGAATGTATCTGTATGTATTTACGTATATATGTATGTATAACTGAATCATTTTGTTGTAACCTGAAATGCTGCAAATCAACTATACTTCAATAAAGAAAACTAAAAAAGAAGGAAGAGAAAAGCTGAAATTCCATCTGGGAAAGCAAAGGCCCTAGAAAATTTAAAAGAACTTTGAAAAAAACAAAGTTGGAGGACTAACAACGCCTGCCTTACAGACTTAAACTACAGTAATAAGGCAGTGTGGTACTGGCATCAAATAGACAAATAGATCAGTGGAGCAGAATAGTGAGTATAGAAATGGCACACTTATATGAACAACTGATATATATATATATATATTTTTTTTTTACAGAGATTCAAAGGTAATTCAGTGGAGAAATTATATTCTCTTAAACATATGAGTAGTTAAATATCCATGAATAAAGACCTTTGGTCCATACCTTACTTATTGACCTAAATGTAAAACCTAAAAGTATAAAATTTCCAGGATAAGATATGGTAGAAAATCTTTATGACCTTGGATTGGGCAAAATTTCTTAGATATGATACTAAAGAGGAAAAAACTGATGAATGGACTTACTCAAAATTAAAAACTTCTGCTCTTTGAAAGATATCTTTAAAGAATGACAGACAATAGTAGCTGCAGATTGGGAAAAGATATTCACAAATCATATCAGGTAAATGAGTTGTATCTAGAAGAAATAAAAAACTTCTAAAACTCAGTAATAAGTACAGTAATCACTCCTTATTCATGGTTTTGCTTTCCATGGTTTCAGTTACCCTTGGTCAGCCATGTCTGAAAATATCAAATGGAAAATTCCACAAATAAAGAGTGTACAGTTTTAAACTGCATGCCATTCTGAATTCAGTTCAGTAGCTCAGTCATGTCTGACTGTGAAACCATGGACTACAGGATGCCAGGCTTCCCTGTCCTTCAACTGTCTCCTGGAATTTGCTCAAACTCAAGTCCATTGAGTCTGTGATGCCATCCAACCATATCATCCTCTTTCGTCCCCTTCTCCTCCTGCCTTCAATCTTTCCCAGCATCGGGGTCTTTTCCAGTGAGTCAGTTTTTTGCATCAGGTGGTGAAAGTATTGGAGCTTCAGCTTTAGCATTGGTCCTTCCAGTGAATATTCAGGGTTGATTTCCTTTAGGATGGACTGGTTTGATCTCCTTGGTGTCCAAGAGTCTTTTCCAGCACCACAGTTCAGAAGCATCAATTCTTTGGCACTCAGCTTTCTTCATGGTCCAAACTCTCACATTGGTACATAACTACTGGAAAAACCATAGCTTTGACTATATGGACCTTTGTTGGAAAAGTAGTCTCTGCTTTTTAATACTCTGTCTTAGGTTCGTCATAGCTTTTCTTCCAAGGAGCAAGCATCTTTTAATTTCATGGCTGTAGTCGTTCGCAGTGATTTTGGATCCTAAGAAAATAAAGTCTGTCACTGTTTCCATTGTTTCCCCATCTGTTTGCCATGAAGTGATGGACTGGTTGCCATGATTATAGTTTTTTTAATGTTGAGTTTTAAGCCAGCTTTTTCACTGTCCTCTTTGACCTTCATCAAGAGGCTCTTTTAGTTCCTCTTCACATTCTGTCATTAGGATGGTGTCATTTTCATACCTGCAGTTACTGATATTTCTCCCAGCAATCTTGATTCTACCTTGTGCTTCATCCAGCCTGGCATTTTGCATGATGCACTCTGTATATAAGTTAAATAGGCAGGGTGACAGTATATAGCCTTGATGAACTCCTTTCCCAATTTTACACCAGTCTGTTGTTCCATGTCTGGTTCTGACTGAATAGTGTGGTGAAATTTCTTGTTTGGCTTTGTCCTGCCCATGATGTGGGTATCTGCATAGTGTATGCTACCTGTCTGTTAGTTACTTGGTAGCCATCTTAGGTATCAGATTGGCTGTTGGTGGTATCACAGTGCTTGTGTTTGAGTAATTTTTACTTAATAATAGCCCCAACGTGCAAAAGTAGTGATGCAGGCAATTTGAGTAGTCTCTTAATGTGCCTAATTTATAAATAAAACTTTATCATAGGTATGTATGTGGAGGAAGAGAATAGTATTTACAGGGTTCAGTGCTTTCTGTGGTTTTAGGCTTCCACTGGAGGCCTTGGAGCATATCCTCCAAGGATGAGAGGGAACTACTGTAAACAAACAACCAAATAAAATATGGGCAAAAGATTTGAGCCAACATTTTATTAAAGAAGACATATAGGTGTCAAACACATGAAAAGATGCTCAACATTATTCTTTATCAGGGAAATCACTGCACTTATAAGAACAGCTAAAATTAGAAAGATTGACTCTGCCAAGTGTTGTCAAGGATGTGAATGAATGGCAAGTCTAAAACAGTGCTGGTGGAAATGTAAAATAGTATTGGGTTGGCTAAAAAGTTTGTTCGGGATTTTCCATAGCATAAGATGGTATAGAAAAACCTGAATGAACTTTTTGGCCCACCCAATAATCCACCTTTTATTTTAAAGGTTTATTTTTAAATTATTTTTTAATTGAGAGTTGGTTGACATACAACATGTTAGTTTCACATGTACAACATAATGATTCAACATATATATATTTTGTGAAATAATCACCACAATAAATTTAGTCAATACCAACTACCACACATAACCTTTTTTTTTCTTGAGGTGAGAACTTTACCTCAATTTTCACTTTAAGATTTATGCTTAGCAACTTTTCAATAGACAATACTGCATTATTAACTATAATTACCAAGAAGTATATATAAATCTTAAGGACTGATTGATTTTATAACTGAAAGCTTTTACCTTTTGGCTATGTTCACCCATTTCACTCACCCCCAGCCACTAATCCCTGCCTCTGGCAGTGACCAATATGTTCTCTGTATTAGTTCAGTTTTTGTTGCTGTTCTTTTTAGATTCCACATACAAGTGAAATCATACAGTATTTATCTTTCTTGGTCAGACTTCATTTAACAGTATGCCCTCAGGGTCCATCCATGTTGTTGCGTATGGCAAGATTTTCTTTTTTTTAATGGCTGAATAATGTTAAGTTGTATATATGGACCACATTTTCTTTATTCACTCATCCATCAGTGGACATGTAGGTTGTTTCCATGTCTTGGATATTATAAATAAAGCTGCAGTAAACATGGAAGTGCAGATTTCTTTTCCTGTTAGTGTTTTAATTTTTTTTGGATAAATACCCAGCAGTGGAATTACTAGGTCACATGGTAATACATCCATTTTTGAAAACACATTGGCAGTTTTTTAAAAATTAAACATACAACTAATACATGAGTCAGCCATTCCATTCCTATGGGTTTACCCAAGATAAATGAAAGCATATGTCTCTACACTTACTTGTGTATGAATACTCATTGCAGTTTTATGTTTAATAATTAGCCAAAGAAGTGAACAAATACATGTGGTATATCCATATCTTGTTATGCTATTTGTTGTTAAAAGGAGTGAACTATTGACTATACAACAACATAGATGGATCTTAAGTATCATGAGTGTAAAAAGTCAGACAAAAATGACTATATACTGTGCAATTCGATATATATATAAAATTCTAGAAAATGCAGTCTAAGCTGTAATCATAGAAAGCAGATTGGTAGTTCCCAGAATATGGGTGTAGAAGAAGGACGGAGTGATTACAAAGGAATATGAGGAAATTTCTGACAGAGATTGATATGTTTATTATCTTGATTGTGGTGATGGTTTTATTATATATATATATATACGTCAAAAATGAACCAAATTGTAAAGTTTAAATATGTGCAATTTATTTTATATAAATTATATCCACAGTAAAGTTGCTTTTTTAAAAGCAGCCGAAAAGATAAAGTCATTCACAAAGGTGCAGAGGATGGGAATGTTGGCTGACTTATCAATAACAGCAGTAGAAGCCAGAAGACAGTTGAATAGTATCTTCAGAGTTCTGGAGGAAGGAAAAATCTCCTGTCAACATATGTTTATTGATTTTTTTGGCCACACCACACGGCATGAGGAACTTCCCTGACCAAGGATTGAACCCATGCCCCCTGCGTTGGAAGCACAGAGTCTTAAGTACTAGATCACCAGGGAAGTCCTTTTTTTTTTTTTAAACTATATTTCTATACCCAGTGAAATTGCCTAACAGTAATGAGCACAGAATATATATATATACACCCATGCATTTATTTTTATTTTATTCAAATATAGTTGATTTACAATGTTGTGTTAATTTCTGCTCTAAAGGATAATAATTCAGGTCAATATATATATACATTCTTTTTTTTTAAATCATTGGCCCATGGTCTTGTAAGCCAGTAACTTTTATTTATTTATTTTTGGCTGTGCTGGGTTTTCATTGCTGTGCATGCAGGCTTTCTCTAGTTGCAGCTAGCAGGGGCTACTCTTCGTTGTGCTGTGTAGGCTTCTCATTGTGGTGGTTTTCTTGTTGCAGAGCATGGGCTCTAGGCACATGGGCTTCAGTAGTTGTGGCACATGGACTCGGTAGTGGCATGGGCTTAGTTGCTCAGCAGCATGTAGAATCTTCCTGGTAGTGTTCGAACTTGTGTTCCCTGCATTGGCAGGTGGATTCTTAACCAGTAGACTACTAGAGAATCCCAGTATACATTATTTTTTTTTAAGTTTATTTATTTATTTATTTGGCTGTACCAGATCTTAGTTGAGGCACATGGGATCTTTGATCTTTGTTGTGGCTTGCGGCATCTTGGTTGCAACATGTGAGATCTAGTTCCCTGACCAGGGATTGAACCTGGCCCCCTGCACTGGAAGTACGAAGTCTTAGCCACTGGACCACCTGGAAAGTGCCCCATGTTCTTTCCAATATTCTTTTCCATTATGGTATATCCCAGGACATTGACTATAGTTCCCTGTGCTATAAGCAGGATCTTGTTGTTAATCCATGCTATATATGTAATAGTTTGAATATCTGTTAATCCCAAGCCTCTCAGTCCATCTCTCCCCACCACTTTTGGCAAACACAGATCTGTTTTCTATGTCTGTGATTCTGTTTCTGTTTCAAAAGTAAGTTCATTTGTGTCATATTTTGGATTCCACATACAAGTGAGGTTACATGATATTTGTCTTTCTCTGTCTGACTTACTTCACTTAGTATAATAATCCCTAGGTTCATCTGTGTTGCTGCAGATGGCATTATTTTATTCTTTTTTATGACTGAGTAGTATTCCCTTGTATATGTGTACCATGTCTTTATCCTGTTGATGGACATTTAGTTTGTTTCTGTGTCTTGGCCACTGTGACTGGTGCTACTATGTACATAGGAGAGCATGTATTTTTTCAAATTAGTGTTCCCTCCAGATATATTCCAGGTGTGGGGTTGCTGGTTCATATGGTTCTGTTTGTAGTTTTTTAAGGAAACTCCATACCGTTCTCCATATTGGTTGTACCAGTTTACATTCTCACCAACAATGTAGGAGGGTTCTCTTTTCTCCACAGTGTCTTTAGCATTTTCATTTGTACACTTTTTAACGATGGCCATTCTGACTGATGTGAGGTGGTACCTGGTAGGTTTGAGTCACATATTTCTAATAATTAGTGATGGTGAACATCTTTTCATATGCCTGTTGGCCATCTGTATGTCTTCTTTGGAGAAGGATTGATTTAAGTCTGCCTCTTTTTTGATGGACCTAACAAGAGTCAGAAGAGGTGGCAAGAGTACACAGAACTATACATAAAAGGTATAGTTCTTATAAGTTCTTAAGTTATAGTTTTTAAGTTATAGTTCTTAAATTCTTTTAAGGACTGGTGTGGTGTGGATGCTCACTTGGAGCCAGATATCCTGGAGTGTGAAGTCAAATGGGCCTTAGGAAGCATTACTACAAACGAAACTAGTAGAGGTGATGGAATTCCAGCTGAACTATTTCAGATCCTAAAAGATGATACTGTTACAGTGCTGCACTCAGTATGTCAGCAAATTTGGAAAACTCAGCAGTGGCCACAGTACTGGAAAAGGTCAGTTTTCATCCCAGTTCCAAATAGGGCAGTGCTAAAAAATGTTCAAACTACCAGACAGTTGTGCTCATTTCCTGTACTAGTAAGGTTATGCTCAAAATCCTTCAAGCTAGGCTTCTGCAGTACTTGAATTAAAAGTGTCTAGATGTACAAGCTGGATTTAGAAAAGGCAGAGGAACCAGAGATCAAATTGCCAACATTCATTGGATAATAGAGAAATAAGGGAATTCCAGAAAAAAAAAATGTGCTTCATTGTGCTAAATCCTATGACTCTGTGGATCACAACAAACTTTGGAAAATTCTTAAAGAGATGAGAATACCAGACCATCTTACCTGTCTCCTGAGAAAGCTGTATGTGGGTCAAGAAGCAACAGTTAGAACCTTATATAGAACAAATGACTGGTTCAAAATTAGGAAAGGAGTATGACAAAGCTGTATATTGTTACCCTGTTTATTTAACTTATATGCAGAGTACATCATGCAAAATGCCGAGCTGGATGAGTTACAAGCTGGAATCAACATTTCCAGGAGAAATAGCAACAGTCTCAGATATGCAGATGATACTCTGCATATCTCATGCCAGAAAATGAAGATGAACTGAAGAGCTTCTTGATGAGGGTGAAGGAGAGTGAAAAAGCTGGCTTAAAACTCAGCATTAAAAAAACTAAGATCATGACTTCCATTGCCATTACTTCAGGGCAAATAGAAGGGGAAAATGTGGAAGCAGTGACAGATTTTCTCTTCTTGGGCTCCAAAATCACTGTGGATGGTGACTGCAGCCATGAAATTAGAAGATGCTTGCTTCTTGGAAGGAAAGCTATGACAATCCTAGACAGTATATTAAAAGCAAACAGATCACTTTCCTGACAAAGGTCTGTATAGTCAAAGCTGTGGTCTTTCCAATAGTCATGTACGGATGTGAGAGTTGTACCATAAGGAAGCCTGAGTGCCAAAGAATTGATGCTTTCAGACTGTGGTGCTGGGGAAGACTCTTGAATGTCCCTTGGACAACAAGGAATTCAAACCAGTCAATCCTAAGGGGAATCAGCCCTGAATGCTCATTGGATGGACTGATGCTGAAGTTCTAAGACTTTAGCCACCTGATGGGAAGAGCTAGCTAACTCATTGGAAAAGACCCTGATGCTGGGAAAGATTGAAGGCAGGAGAAGGGGATGACAGAGGATGAGATGGTTGGATGGCATCACCAACTGGATGGACATGAACTTGGGTGAACTCTGGGAGATGGTGAAGGACAGGGAAGCCTAGTGTGCTGCAGTCCATTGGTTCACAAAGAATCAGATGTGAGTTAGTGACTGAACAACAACAAAAATCCTGCTTTCCTAGTACCATGTTTTGATAAGACAGTTTTTTCCATATTGAATGTTCTTAATATTTTTATTAAAAATAATTTGACCTTATATATGAACATCTACTTCTGGGGCCCTCATTTTATAGGCCTCTGTGTCTGTCTTTATGCCAGTGCAATACTCTTTTGGTTACTGTGACTTTGCACTAAGTTTTGAAATCAGGAAATTTGAGTCCTCTAAGTTTGTTGTTCTTTTTCAAGATTGTTTTGGCTGTTTGGGGTCTCTTGAGGGTCCATGTGAATTTTAGGATTTTTTTTTTCTTTTTCTACACAAAAGTTGTTGGGATTTTGATAGGGATTGAATTGGATATGTAGATTGCTTTGGATACTACTGACATCTTAACAATATTGAATCTGCCAGTCCAGAACATGGAATGCTCAGTTGCTTAGTTGATTCTTTGTGATGCTATGGACTGTGTAGTCTGTCAGATTTCTCTTTCCAGGAGTTTCTCCCAGCATGGAATATCTTTTTTTTTTGTTTGTTTTATTCATGTCTTCTTTAGTTTCTTTAAGCACCATTTTGTCTTTTTCAGTGCATACCTCTTTCATCTTCTTGGTTAAATTCATTCTTAAGTCTTTTATTCTCTTTTATGCTGTTTTGGATGGAATTATTTTCTTCTGTTTCAAATTGTTTATTGTTAGTATATAGAAATGCACCTGATTTTAAAAATAATATTATTTATTTTTATTTTTGACTGAGCTCAGTCTTCGTTGCTGTGCAGAATTTTCTCTAGTTGTGGTGAGTGGGAGCTACTCTAGTTGTGAGCAGGTTTCTCATTGTGGTGGCCTCTTTTGTTGTGGTACACGACTCTAGGTGTGCAGGCTTCAGTAGTTGCAGTATATGGGCTCAGTAATTATGGCTCCCAGGCTCTAGAGCACAGACTCAGTAATTGTGGTGCATGGGTTTAGTTGCTCCATGGCATGTGGGATCTTCCCCGATTAGGGACTGAACCCATGTCTCCTGCATTGGCAGGCAGATTCTTTACTGCTCTGCCAACAGGGAAGCCCAGAAATGCACCTGAGTTTTGAGTGTTGGTTTATATCCTGCTGAATTTGTTCAGTAGTTCTGATGTCTGTTTTTAGACTTGTAAGGGTTTTCTATATACTAGATAATGTTTATTTGTGAATAGGGATAATTTTTTTTATTCTTTTTTAATGTGAATGCCTTTTATTTCTTTTTCTTGCCTAATTCCTTTGGCTAGAGGTGTTGAATAGAAGTGGTGAAATGGTCATTCTTTACTGGTTCCTAATCTCACAGGAAAAATTTCAGTTTTTCAGTATCAGATATGATGTTAGCTATAGGTTTTTCATACATGGTCTTATATAGCAGTAGTTTCATTTTGTTCCTAGTATTTTTGAGTGCTTTTACCGCAGAGGTGGAGAAGGCAATGGCACCCCACTCCTCTTTCCAGTACTCTTGCCTGGAAAATTCCATGGATGGAGGAGCCTCGTGGGCTGCAGTCCATGGGGTCGCTAAGAGTCCGACACGACTGAGCGACTTCACTTTCACTTTTCACTTTCCTGCATTGGAGAAGGAAATGGCAGCCCACTCCACTATTCTTGCCTGGAGAATCCCAGGTTCGGTGGAGCCTGGTGGGCTGCTGTCTGTGGGGTCGCACAGAGTCGGATACGACTGAAATGGCTTAGCAGTACCACAGAAGGGTGTTGTATTTTGTCAAATGGTTTTTCTGCACAGTTGAGGTTCTTTGTCCTTTCTCTCCTTTCATGCTGTTAAGATGATATATTACATCTTGATTGTTTTATGTTGAACCATTCTTGTGTTCTAGGAATAAATCACATTTGGTCATGGTGTATAATCCTTTTAATATTCTGTGAATTCAGTTTGCTAGTATTTAGTTGAGGATTTATTGAAAGTTTTTAAATAGAAGAATAACTGGTATGTGCTATGCTTAGTTGCTCAGTCATGTCTGACTGTTTGCGACCCCATGGACTGTAGCCTGCCAGGCTCCTCTGTCCAAGGGGATTCTCCAGGCAAGAATACTGGAGTGGGTTGCCATGCCTTCCTCCAGGAGATCATCCCAACTCAGGTATCGAACTGAGGTCTCCCACATTACAGCCTGATTCTTTATCATCTGAGCCACAAGGGAAGCCCAAGAATTCTGGTTGGGTATCCTGTTCCTTCTCTAGTGGAACTTCCCCACCCAGGAATCGAACCAGAATCTCCTGCATCGCAGGCGGATTCTTTACCAGTTGAGCTACCCAGCAAACCCAATAACTGGTATAAATACAGGGAATTGGTTGAAGAGTCAGAGATTAGAAATGGGAGAATGATTAGGAGATTTTGCCTCCTGGGCAAATTTTCCAAGCCTAAACTAGTTCTTTCCATTATACCTCACCTCAGTAGAAGGCACCACCATTTGCCCTGTTCTTAGCATAAGCACATTTGAGTCATCTTTGGTTCATCTCTTTCTTTCATATTCCACGTTCAAACAATTAGTAAATTCTATTGAATATGCCTTCAAAATATTGTGTGTTTCACATTTAGTCATTTGTCACATATCTCTACTTTTTGTACTGTAATCTGAGCTACCACCCTCTGTCACCTGAACTATTTTCAAGTTATTCCATTTCTTTCCCCCCACAATCTTCTTCACTTAGCAGCCAGAATTGTTCTTTTAAAATATATCATGTTATTTCCTGTTCATAGCCCATCAGTGGCTTCCCAACTTAAAATTCTAAACCCTTATCAGATTTTACAAGGTTGTACAGTATTTGGCTTCTACTTAACTTTTCAACTTCATCACATTTCATAGTCACATCTTTGTTACTGACCTTCAGACATTAGGCTTTTTTTGCCTCTGAGTCCTTGCATTTACTATTTCCTGTGTCTTGGAAAATACAGGGAATTGGATGAAGAGTCATAGATTAGAAATGGGAGAATAATGTGGAGATTTTTGCCTCTTGGGCAAGTTTTCCAAGCCTATTTCCTATGTCTTGAATGCTCTCCCCCAAGAAATTTAAATGTCTCTTTTCTTCACTACTTTCAAGTCTCTTTACCTGTTTAGAGTGATTTTGTCTACTGTATTCTATAGTAGCACCCTCTTCTCATTAGTCTGTAGCCTCTTACCCTGTTTCTTCTTAATAACATTACCTGACACTATAATATTTATTTATTTATATGTTGTCTGTTTTTTCTAATTAGAATATATGTTACAGAAGGGCAGGGACTTAATTGATCATATTTATGACAGGATATATATTGTGTTGATATGAGGATGATCAATGATATGAGGATATAAATGACAATATTTGATGGAACAGTATCCTAAAGGAGGTAGAATAGGCTTATTAATAGCATAGAGGAGTGTGTTCATTGATTGTCTTTTATCCATTTTCAATCTAGAAATACTTCTGTGTATATAAAGATAGTTTTGTTACATGTTAATTTTGTATCATTTTTTTCACTAAGTACGTTGGATAAATCCTGAAAAAAAAAAAGTCCTGAAAACTGATATATCTGTTCATATAACTTGTATTTAGTTTATAGTTAAGATTGTAAAAATGATCACAGAAACTTATAAAAACAAAGTTGTCTTACTTTCTATGCTTAACTATTCTGTACCATAGGTAAACTTTATATAGGTTAAAATTGATTATGATAACAATAAAATTAGGAATAGACCAAAGTCTTTGTTTAGCCTTATTGAGTGTGGGAGGGGGAAAGAACAAATTTACTTTTGATTATTATTTTGGGAGCTCCTTTTCTCAAAAAAATAAGAGATTGTTTCTTGACTGAAATGTGATAATATGCCTTTATTATAATATTAAATAAAAAACGTAATAGATGGAGGAGATGCGGGTTCAATCCCTGGCTTGGGAAGATCCCCTGGAGTAGGAAATGGCAACCTGCTCCAGTATTCTTGCCTGAAAAATTCCTTGGACAGAGAAGCCTGGTGGGCTACAGTCCATGGGATTGCAAAGAGTCGGACATGATCTCGCATGCTGCATGCGCGCACACACACACACACACACACACACACACGATCTTCAGTTATGTTAAAAAAAAATGAACAGAATAGTATGGGAGCTAGTGGATGATTTTCTTCTTTTCCTGTAATTTATGTAGCTTTTGCAGTTACCCTGTATTTTTTAAAATCAGTATTAATTAATTTTAAAAAGTTACTGTGCATATATAATATAGTCCCTCTTTAGCTCCTTGTTTTAAATTGGCTTTCAAACTTATCAGAATAAAGATTTTTTTTAAACATTTTGCCTAGTTTTGTATAAAATAACAGGGAAATCATTTTTTAATGGGAGGTAGTATAATATATGATGATAGTGTTTAGAATGTTTTCCTGCAGTGATTTAATCTGATTACTGTACATGCCAGTCACAGTCAAGACCTTCTGCTACACCTAAGTCAGTCTCTTTTGGCTACAACAGAATGATCAGCTAAATGTTGTACTTATAGAATCTTGGCTTGTAGCATTTCATAATTTATGCAGACAGTAAAGTAAAACGAGTTTTATTTTTTAAATGTTTAATAACAGCTTCTCCCATAGCATGTCTCATTCTTTCAGTCCTGTTTCACAAAGGCAGGGATCTGTTTCTTTTGTTCAGTTTCATTTCCTAGGTGTCTTAAATCTGGCAATAGAAGATGAATATATGTTGAGTATGTCCTGCTCTCCTAAATATGAGGACATTAAAATAGAAGTCTCTTTTTGTATTGTTGTTATTAAACGTTACACTAACAGGAAAAACAGGAAGAAAGTGAGCTTCGTTCTCTGCCGCCTCCTTCCCTTGCTCACTTGGCTGCTTTAAGTGTTGCAGTTACTGAATTAGCAAAAGAACAAGGAATAACAGATGATGACCTCAAAGTCCGTCAGGAAATTGTGGAGGAAATGTCAAAGGTTGTAACAACATTTTTACCAGGTACAACTTCATTTTATACTTAGTTTTAAAAGTGATACAACTCTTCCTCTTACTTCCTCTTGAACTTAATGTTTTTCTTTCAATTTTTTTCTCTTCTTTTTTTCTACTTAAAAGTAGATGAATTTCATTATTTTATAAGTGAACTTTTTGGTGGGAGATAGTTCAGAAAAAGAAAAGGAAAAATTATAGTATGGTATAATTTTTGTAATAAGAAAAAAAGATTTTTAAAGTGTCAGATACACTTTCAAATAATTGCTTAGTGCTTGAATATGGTATTTTATATTAAATTTTCATTGTCATTGACTTTTGAATGGACATTTTAATCATATTTATTTCAGTTGTTTGTATTCATGCTACTCACTAAATAAAATTTCTTTTGCTTGGTTGTGGAGGAAATTAAGGATGTTAGAGGCAAAATTTGCACTTTTATTTCTTTTTTTGACTCTTGATCTTTCTTTACAGAAAGCTTAAGTTTTGGGTTCAAGGGGGAATTGGGTCATTTATTATAGACATTTATGTATAGATTGTTTGCTTAGCCCTAATTTTTTTCCATTGATACTGAATTTACATAAATGTAAATGTATATTAAATACGATTTGTTTCTTACCACCAAAGGGATTTTGGACAGTTAATAAATTATAGTTTTATATGAAGCCGTTGTGATATTTATAAGAAAGAATATAAATTGAAATTGAAAAATGTTTACTTCTCTATTATTTCTAATAACTAATAATAAAATTAATAATGTAGTTTTATATCTAAAACACATTGGTATTTAAAATTACATATAGAAATAATTCACCATTATTATAAAAAATGAAATATTTAGGATTTTAATGACTTAGATGACTTTAGACATTTTGTGAACTTGAAAAGTAGAGTTTTATATGTATAACTGAGTATAAACTTATACTTTCTAATATACTAAATATGCCCATCAGTCCTAATCATGTTACTTTTCAACTTGTCCTCAGAGTTTTCCAACTCTGTTCATAGTATTTGCCTTATTATGATTTTTGAAATAACATGTTTGTTAGTTTGCAAAAGATGTAGGTGGCATGTTATCGTTTCCTTTATTTTGTTCTATGAACTCTTGAAAACTATAGTTTTTGGATTTTAGGTCTGCAGTATCAATTGAGTTGGCTTCATTTTGTGTTTTTAAGAGCATTGGCTGAGTGTCTGTGATTCCTTCCCCATTTAAAGTGCTATTGCACATGTAAATAGAAATATCTAAAAATGTAGTTTGTGACAGTAGCCATGGCTAGGTTAGTACATTCTTTACTGTTACGTATTAAATGTGAAATATACTTCTGGTCATTCCTAAATGAATTATTACTAAAATTTTGTCTAAACACTGAATTTGTATGAGTTATTTCTCTCTTCCTGAACCCTATAAATGAGAAACCTTTTTATTCTTTTGTAGATCAGTTAGAAAAGGATATTATTGTTTTATAATTCTTGTGTTAGAATTGGAAGACACAGAATTGAAATATATGCAATTTTCCTACCACTGTTTATTTTTTAAAGTTCTCATATTTGCATGCTGTTTCATACTTTAATATTTTTCCTTCATTTCCAGAGTGTTCACTTAGGTTGTATGGCTCATCTCTGACTAAGTTTGCTCTGAAAAGTAGTGATGTTAATATAGATATAAAATTTCCTCCCAAGGTAAGTAATTAGAAAAGAACCTTTCCTGTGTAGTTCTTATTTAGTAGTTAGTGATTTTTATTATCTTTTTAGAGAAGATACAGGAGAATATAAAACTCTGGCTTGTAGAATGTTACCATGATTTAACAGTGCTTTTGGAAAGTACTTTTTAGGTGTTAGGCATAGATAGTATTAAAGAAAGATGAGACAGAAAATAAAAAGGAAGAAGAGGATGGCATTAAAAAAAAAAAAGAAAGGAAAAATGCTTGTGTTTGACTGTGCTGAACAGTTATTGCTTATGGTAAGCAGCATAAAAAGAGGAAAGAATTTTGAAATCATACCTCTGTGTTCAAATCTTGGCTGCAAGGAGCAAGTTGCTTGACCTTCTTGAGCTTCAGTTCTTAATTTCCAAGATAGGAATAATAACTTTTATATTAAACAAGGTGATATATACCATATATTTTTGTATAGTACCTGGTACATTATGGGTACTTTTAATAAGTAGTGGCTAGAGCCATTAGCAGAATACCAGTGTTGTTTAGCATTGCTGAAATTGCTTATTTACTGATACACCAAACATTTAAAATAATTAGTTGACATTTTTTGTGTTTTGAATTTTTTGAATAATAAGTTTATGCTCAAGGAGGTTTAATTTGGGTGAAAGTTTTTTGATGTTTGATTTCTAGTCTGAATCAGCTGTTAACTCTTTTTTTAAATAGCAGCAAAGAACACATTTAAGGTAAATATTTGACATGGTTGTTATTTAAAGTAATATTTCAATCTAAGCCTTTTAGCCATGCTGCCAATTGTCAATATCCTTTAAATTTCTTATCTCAACAACTTCTCTTTAGAAATCATGTGGTAATTTCTTTTTCATTTGTTTTGATATGAAATTGCAGACTTTTGTCACTCTAAGAACTCATTAATTCTAGGAGTGTTGCTAGAATAATAGCAGTACATGATTTATTAGATTCTACTTCCATGAATCAGACCTCTTAATATAAAAGTAAAACACTATTCTGTTTTCATTATTTTAACATGCAAAGCATTATTTTACTTGTGTTTAATGAATGATCTCTAAAGTTTTGCAACTTGAAGTTTAAAATTAGTATATTGGTTTAATTTGAAACTTATTTTTAGATGAATCATCCAGATCTTCTGATACAAGTGCTTGGAATTTTAAAAAAAAGTGGTGAGTTTTACAAGTTGCTTTCCTAAAGAAAGTTCTCTAAATTTATATGCATTGTGCTGTTTATGTAGGGCTATTCAAGTTATGTATGGCTTCCCTGGTGGCTCAGATGGTAAAGCGTTTGTCTATAGTGCGGGAGACCTGGGTTCAATCCCTGGGTTGGGAAGATCCCCTGGAGAAGGAAATGGCAATCCACTCCAGGACTATTGCCTGGAGAATCCCATGGACAGAGGAGCCTGGTAGGCTACAGTCCATGGGGTCGCAAAGAGTCGGACACGACTGAGTGACTTCACTTGACTTCACTTCATTCAAGTTAAACTAAAACTGCTAGCATGTTTGAGTCATTGATTAAACACAGATATATCCATATACATACATGTATTTAATAGGTTACGAGAATATTTACATGTCGGTTAGATAAAAAGCATCATATTTAAAATCAACATATTATAAACTGTTGCCTTTTGGGTAATTTTAAAATTTTACCTTTGAATATTATGGACTGTTCTTGTGTAGAAGGAGACAGAAAACGTACAGTCATTAGATTGTTGATGAAGGAAGATTTAGGGAGAGACTTGGGGAAAAATATGTGTATGCATTGAGTAGATATGTTTTTTTCCCCACTTAAACAATATTAACCATTTATAGTACATCAACCAAATTATACCTAATAAGTTTTTCATATGTGGCCCTTCTGTCTGGATTGATTTTTATGTAAAAATGACATTCATGTAGGTAAAAATACTTTTTGAATAAAAATTGTAAAAATTACATCTTTTTCAAAGTAAATCCCAGATCATGTAGTACAGTCTGCAATACTATTCTCTTGGTTTTATTTGCTGCTTTTCTTGTTATAAAGTAAATGCTTAAGAGCTTAGAATATGAAGCCAGACTTTCCAGACTCAAATTTTAGTTGTACCACTTACAGGTTGTGTGTCCTTTGACAAATTACTGGTGTCAATGCTTCAGTTTTCTCATCTGTAAAATGGCAATAAGTTAGTATCTTTTTGATAAAAAGAGTGTTTATGAGGATGAAATGGGTTAAGTCATAGCTTAGAAAAGTACCCGGTATACAATAACTTATTAAATTTCTGCTGCCATTGTTGTTATTATTACTATTATCATCCTAAATTTTATGAATCAAAATTACCTGTCAAAAATATTTGCATTTTGACTTAGCAGACATAGCTGATTGACTTTAGCCATACCTCCTTATTGGCTCTAGTGTCAGTTCTAAACTTCTTTTTCTCTCTCTGTCTGCCCTGTCAGCTCTCCGTTATTTATCAGCTTTTTGGCCATTTTTCAAGGAAATTTTTAAGGAATTATTTTGGTTCAATTTAACCTGTGAAGGAATTTTACATTTTCTTTTGTAATAAATAGCTAACGCTCATTGTGTAAAAGCTCTAAAGCATATTATTGATAAGAGCTTTTACCTTTTTAGACTCACTGCAATTCACTGTCAAGCTGGCAAAAATATTTAAAATACGTATTTCCACTGAAATACATGGATAGTACATCTTAAGTCACATAGCATAGGTTTTCAAGATTTAGTCTGATTGATGGATTATTCCCTGCATTATATACCCTCTGTGTTCTTTGAGGACCTCTATCTTGTTATCTACAGGATTTATTTGCAAATTCTTGATTGAGCTCTTTGTATTTATTCATTGTCATATCCACCATGCATAATACAATTCCTGATATATGGCTCTTCAGCACATTTGTTTTGAATAAATTAATTCCAACAAGTACTACTAAGAGATTTTCTTTAAACTTCAAATGAGATAATGTTAATCCATCTATTTTTGTTTAGATTAGATATTTTATGGTGTGGAGCCTACCTTGGAGATGTAGAGAAAGACTTCAGAGTGGAAGTGTGCTTCACCTGTTAGTCCTTCCTTAGGAGCTTTGATTGGGCAGACTCTCCATATATTAACAGCAAATGAGGCCAATAGAGTTAGCCTTTTACTGCCATGGATAATTTAAAAGAACTATATTGTCAAAGCGTTGTAGGTTCTCATTTCGTGACTCCTGTGGAAGTTAGTCTTCAGAAGTAAGTGATGTCCTCCTCTGTTTACTATATGAAGGTTTAACAACTTTGACTAGATTGTATATGTACTTAGAAAAAACTTTTAGGGATGTTAAAACCTTTCTTTTTAAGGTAATTACAATGTTCTGATAGTACTTGGGACTCTGCCTGTTTGTGGTTTGTGATAATACAGCAGATGACATCAAGAGAGATAAGAGATTTTGTTGGGTTGATGCTCAATACAAGAACATCCATCATCTTATGGATTATCCACAGAAGCACTAAGAGTGATTTTTAGAAGGAGACTATTACATGTTTACCATAGAGTAAATAAACATTTGACAGTTGTTGACATTAGCTTAACTGTTTTATTTTTTTTTTCCTTATTAGTATTATATGTAGATGTGGAATCTGATTTTCACGCTAAAGTTCCTGTTGTGGTGTGCAAAGATCGGAAAAGGTTGGTAACAGTGAAGAGAAAGTAAAGTTTTTTGTTTTTTTTTTTTGAAATAACAGCAACCAAGTATGCAGTGAGTATTTCTAAGAGAGAACATTTTTGTTTTAGATTTCTCCTTGGATTAACTTGATTAAGCTAGTTTCTATTTATTAAAAATAGCAAGCCTACTACAAGCTTTTGAACAAGAAATTGGGTTACCAGAGAGTTAGAAATAAAACGTTCTGATGCAAAACTTTTCATTTTTTTATTCACCCAACAGTATTGAGCACTTACTATATGTTAGGTACTGCTTTGCTTTCAAACTTTTGCTTTCTTACTTTTGTTTCAAAGTAAGAAATAGTCTTTCTTCTCAAGAAGCTCACTGTCTATTAGAATTTAGTTTTTAGTTCACTGAAATTGAGGTGTCATTGGATATGACTTTCTGTTTGGATATTTATAGGACTGAGACAGCAACATACCTTTGATAAAGGAAACTAAAATAATCCTATTTGAGACCAATGTGGGAGAGATGGAAACAGTACAGAAATAATAAAGTGTTCTTTTATTGATTATTTATCATTATTTCTTGTATTTTAAGATTACTGTGCTTTCTTATTCAAAGCTAGAAGGATCTATGAAGATCTAGTTCAACTTCCTTATTTTCTAAATTTGAAAATTGAGACCTAGAGTAAGTGATTTATCCAAATTCAAATTATTCAGGGGAAAGTTAGAACTGGAATAGAAGTATTAACGATTTCTAGTGATTTTTCTACCACATTGTGTTAAATTGCCTTTGTGGCAACCTCAGTCACATTCTCCCTGTCACCAAAATGTTTCTGCTATAATTTTGTTTAAGGTATCTCTTACTTTCACTTAAATATAAGCGTTACTTGTGGATTAATAGATAAATTCTTTCTAATCTCTAATCTGGAAATAGCCTAACAATAAAATCTTAAAAGTTAGACAGTAAAAATTAGATTTAAGAAGTATAGCTAGTTCAGTATTTCATATTTTGTTTTTATTATATGCAAAGCAAAAAGAATGGACTAGGAAGATATGTTGCATTGTTTAACATTGATGTGATCAGTGTCTTTCCCCTCATATAAATCAAATTTTGATTAATCATAATGCAGCTTTTGAGATTAATTTTTCATGATTTTAAGTACTAATTACTTAAGATTATTTTTTTCTGAAGTATAAATGAACAGATAAAACATCTTTAATTTATATGGAACTTGATGGAAATGATACATAGTTTTCAGTTAGCTGTAAGTTTATTAAAATATTTGTTTTTTATTATGACTTCTTAGGTGTTAACTATGGGTACCTGGAAAGTATAGCCACAGGATTTGAAATATTCTGCTTTTTAAGGTATTAATACAGTGAACTTTGTTTCTTTTTCATTCACAGTGGTTTACTTTGTAGAGTGAGTGCAGGAAATGATATGGCATGCCTCACTACTGATTTGCTTGCTGCTCTTGGCAAAATGGAACCTGTCTTTACTCCTTTGGTGTTAGCCTTTCGCTATTGGGCTAAGGTATGTGGAACAGAAGGGAAAAGTACTTAATATTTAGATAACTAAGGCTTTTTCTTACACAAATACGTAATATAAATTATAGTATTGTGGGGACAAAATAGTTATCTGTGCTGGACAGAAAGTGGTATGGCAGGTTCTGATAATGGAATGAAAATAAAGTTTCACAGGCATGTAGAGTTATTTAGAGATTTTAGATTTTTGATTATTATAGTTCATTCTCTTTTATGCCATGTAGAAATATTCTCTTATATCTAGACTTAGGTTTTCACTCTTCCTGTAAGTTAAAGTTGTAAGGTTGTAAGATATGGTTACGCAAGTTAAGATTCTTATGTTTGCATGTTTTTTTTCCAGTTTCTGTCTTAGAATATTATTCTCTTTCCTCTTAAATTGTTGATAACCTGCTGCAGTTTTTGAACGGGAAACTGCTAAGATTTAGGTATCTGAGTTTCCTAAATTAGAATTAACTTACATTATTAAAGGCTGTGATTCCCCCTCTGCTCCCCCTTTCTACCCTTGGAGGTAGCAAGGAGTGGTAATTACCAGTATCAGTCCAAATGACAAGAGAGAGAAATTTTAGCTTTTTTGTATACTGTTCGTCAGTACAGTATTCATTACTTGTTAGACTAGTGATGAGTAAATTCTCTGTCTTACACAAGGAAGATGAATTAAAGGGATAGTGGTGGAGTGATAACTTGAGAACAAAAACAGACAGAGGGTTCTTTTTAAATATTTTGCCTCAACTTTTGATTGGAGGAATCTCCCCATAGTTGGGGCAGAACCAGCTGAGTGGAACAACTTAAAAAATAAGAAACTATCAGAAGCCTACAGTTGGGGTGTCTTCATACGTAAGGCCTTTGTGTTTGTTATTCCCTTCATCTAAAATGTTCTTACCCCCACATATCCCTGGGTTAGGAAAATCCCCTGGAGAAGGGAATGGCTACCCACTCCAGTATTCTGGCCCGGAGAGTTCCATGGACAGAGGAGCCTGGCAGGTTATAGTCCATGGGGTTGCAAAGAGTGGGACACAACTGAGCAACTTTAACTTTTTCCACATATCCAGAATGGTTCACTCTCTTACTTTTTTTCAAGTTTCTCCTCAAATTTCATCTTTCCAGAGTTTCATGGCCCACCCTGTATAAAATAGCGTCACTCTCTCCGCCTTTTCCTTTTTTAATTTGTTCATATCATTTCTTACTACCTGCCATACATATATTCATGTATTGTTTATAATCTGTTTTCTTCTGTGAAATTATAAGCACTGTGAGATAGGAATTTTAGTCTGTTTCATTATTCATGGCTGGTCCCAATGCTTCTCATTTTCCTGTGCCAGCTCAGAGTAGGCATTTAATAAATATTTGTTGAATACATGAACTAGTTCTTCAGAAAGATTTTTAACCCTTGGAAGTGACTGGGAGAGGTGAACCAGTCTAAATAAAATATAAGCAAGTGGAATATATGGAAGATACCATTGTAACAAAAGCTAATATATTGTGACCATGTAGGGTTTATTTCAGGAATATAACAATAGTTTAATCTCAGGAAATCTGGTAGCATAATGTATTATAGTAACAGTTTGAAGTGGAATTAACATCATAGATGCTGATAAGGCATATTCTTCCTTAAAGAAAATTCTTAAGTAAACTAGAAATGGAACTTAATGACTATTTTCTAAAACCCCCAAACAAAACAGAAGCAAACACCATCAAAAAGGTGAATTGCTCAAGCCATCTGTGTTAAAATAAGGAATATTACAGAGATGTTCACCAATGATGTTATACATTATTTTGGAGATTTTTAAAAAAAATGCAGCAAGGAAAGAAGACAAAGTAATGAATGTAAATACTGGAAAAACAAAATGTTCTTTTTGCTAATGATATGATTGTATACCTAGAAAATTGAGGTTAAAAACTACTAGAATCTGTGATGACTAAATACAATATAAACGTATAAAAACCAGTGGCTTTTCTCTGTCATAAAAATAACCTTCTAGAATAGACATAGGGAACAATATTACCTTCATGACAGTGATAAAAATTATAAAATACTAAGGAATAAATTTAATTGGAAAGGTACAGGAAGAGAATTATTGAATGGTGAAAACAGGCTCTGAGCAAATTTATTTATTAAGAAAACATTTGTTAAATGCTTCCTGTGTGCTACATACTGTTCTTAGGTGCTGGAAACATCTAACAGGATGAACTGAGTCCTTCTGTTGTGAAGCTTACATACTTGTGGAAGAATCAGACAGTAAACAAATATTTAACACAATATGTGGTAGAATTTAGTGCCATTAAAATGAGATGGTGTGTTAAGAGTGTGACATTTCATTGGATGGCAGGGAAGTCTCTTTGAGGATGTGATATATAAACTCAGACCAGCGTAACTAGCCACTTGAACATCTGAGGGAGTAGCATCCAAGGGATAGCTCATACAAAGTCTTGAAGGTAAGAATGGATTCTTGAGAAGCAAAACAAGGCAAGAGTGGCTGGAGTGAAGCGAGTAAGAGTGAAAGTTGTAGTGGATGAGGTTAGGCAGATACTTGTAGTGGTAAGGAATTTGTATTTTAATTGCAGTGGGAAGGCATAGGATGAGTTTTGTAAGCAGTGTGTGACTTGATGTGATTTATGTTTGGAGAAGGTCTTTCTGGGGTAAAGAGTAGTAATGGGGAACCAATTGAACAGGATTTTGTGGTAGATTAGCTGGAGAGGATAATGACCTGTGTTGGTTCCATCACTTCATGGCAAATAGATGGGGAAACGATGGAAACAGTGACAAACTTTATTTTGGGGGGCTCCAAAATCACTGCAGATGGTGACTGCAGCCATGGAATTAAAAGACGCTTTCTCCTTGGAAGAAAAGTTATGATCAACCTAGACAGCATATTAAAAAGCAGAGACATTTCTTTGCCAACAAAGGTCTGTCTAGTCAAAGCTTTGGTTTTTCCATTAGTCATGTATGGATGTGAGAGTTGGACTATAAAGAAAGCTGAGCACCGAAGAATTGATGCTTTTGAACTGCGGTGTTGGAGAATACTCTTGAGAGTCCTTTGGACTGCAAGGAGATCCAACCAGTCCATCCTAAGAGAGATCAGTTCTGAATATTCATTGAAAGGACTGATGCTGAAGCTGAAACTGTAGTACTTTGGCCACCTGATGCAAAGAACTGACTCATTTGAAAAGACCCTGATGCTGGGAAAGATTGAAGGTGGGAGAAGGGGATGACAAAGGATGAGATGGTTGGATGGCATCTCCGACTCAATGGACATGAGTTTGAGTAAGCTCCGGGAGTTGGTGATGGACAGGGGAGCCTGGCATGCTGCAGTCCATGGGGTCGCAAAGAGTCACACACGACTGAGCGACTGAACTGAACTGAACTGAGACAGATTTGGGATAACTTTTATTAGTAGGACTGGCAGCGGTGAAGGACGTTAAGAATTAAGGGAAATGCTGAGTGATGACAACTGCTAAATTTTTGGAAAATGGAAAGATACTAAGTTTTTGGATAGAGAGATGGTATCCCTGAAATGTAAAATCTTCTTAAATTAATTTTCGAGTGTACAGCAGTTTAAATTAGAATCACCAAGAATTTTTAAAAAAATTATAAGATAATACTTTAACTTAGTATGGAAGAATAAATGTTTGAGAGTAGCCAAAATAATTCAGAAAAAGAAAACTAGTGGAAGAAGATGTACTTTACCTTATAAAACTGCTTTAGTCAAGTATATACCATTGGCATAGGGATAGACAAATAGATCTCTGGAGCAGAATAGAAAGCCCAGAAGTAAATCCTAGTGTAAATTAAATTTTAGTCTATGAAAAAATAAAATATTTCAGTGAGGAAACAATGGTTTATTTAATAAATGGTGCTGTCACAACGTATCTTTCTTAAAGAAAATAATGTTGGACCTTAGCACACTGCAAAAATAAATTCCACTTAAATGAAAATTCAGAATTTTAGAAGAAAATTTAAGAGTATATGTATATAACCTGTGGATTAGAGAAATCTTTTCACCATGGTAGGAAACCTAGAAGCTATAAGCATCTTTAACTACATAAACATTAGTATATTTTATAGGATAAAAGTACCATAAATAATGCCAAAGCAGATTAGGAAAAATAACATTTTTCAAATGTATATAACATATATAAAGGGTTATTATCTATAACGTAAAAAGAACACATACAAATTGATACGTATTGTTGAAAACAGAAAAATTGGCAAAAGACTTAATAGTTCAGAAAAGAGCAAATTCAAATCGTTAGTAAATACATGAAAATTTGCATAACCTAGTAGGATCAAGGAAATGCAAATTGAAGTAATTATTAGATATTACATCTCACCCATCCTGTTGACAAATTTTTAAAAAACTGATAACACCTATACACCTGAAACTAACACAACTTTGTAATTCAACTATATTTTAATTAAAAAAAAAAACAGCAACTGGTAACACCTAGTGTTGGAAACCATGTGTATACATTCTTGTTACAGATGAAAAGAGGAAATTTTACACTGATTCTGGAAAACAGTATTATAATATCTATTAGAATTTAAATATATCACATTTTAAAATCCAGCAAACACTTCCCTGGTAATATAGTGCATAGAAATGAGCACCAGCACTCAGGAAAATGTAGAAGGATAAATACTACAGTAGTGTTTAAAAGTGGCAAAAACTGGGAACAAATGTAAAAATCCTTGGGTGGGGAACTATTGAATAACCATCCAGACCATAGTCTATAATTTAATCATTTAAAAGGATACATTAGACATATGCTAATTGACTAAGGAGCTTCCCAGGTGGCTCGGTGAAGAATCTGCCTGCCAACACAGGAGACGTAGGAGACACAGTTCTATCCCTGGGTTGGGAATATCCTCTGGAGGAGAAAATGGCAACCCACTCCAGTATTCTTGCCTGGAAAATCTCATGAACAGAGAAGCCTGAAAGGCTATATTCCATAGGGTCTCTCTCACAAAGAGCTGAACATGACTTAGTAACTGAGCACACAATCGACTAACAGGAACTTTCTTGGTGCATTGTTAAGGAAGAATTATAATATACAGAGATATATCTGTAATACACAATTTTAGTAAAACAGTGACAAAAAAGATAAAATCCTCCCTGTATTTATATAGAAAATTGGAATATATATATATTTGTGTATGGTTGAGTATAGAAAAAGGCATGGAAGAGTACATAGAAGATTGTTAACATTGAGACAGAAGTGGGAAATATGAAAATAATATTTTTTAAAGATGTCCACAGTAAAAGCACTATGGGTGATATGATTCCATTCAACTAAAAAATATATGTCTTCATATGCGCTAAGGAAATGAGTTGATACCAATTTATAAATCAGGGTGGTGTGATTTCAAGTAATTCCTTGTATTTTTCATTATTTGAACTTTTAACGATGATTGTGGAAGGAAATAAAAGCTACTTTTATTTTGAGGGGAACAGAAAGAAAGTTAAATGGTGGTTCTTTTTTCCCCTCTTCATTTTGCAGTTGTGCTATATTGACTCCCAAACTGATGGTGGAATCCCTTCTTACTGTTTTGCTTTAATGGTGATGTTTTTTCTACAACAAAGAAAACCCCCTCTTCTTCCTTGCTTACTTGGAAGTTGGGTAAGCATGAGTTTGTAACATGTATGTGTATGTATATATGTATGTATGTATGTAGTTTGCTCTTGCAGAGTACTCTGTTCATACATTTAAAGCTGGATTTCTGGTTTGTCTGTTTGTTCATCTTGTTTTTTTCTTTTAATAATTTTTTCACTACCTATCTGGAATGCCTTTTTATATAGATTGAAGGCTTTGACCCAAAAAGAATGGATGACTTTCAGCTGAAGGGCATAGTAGAAGAGAAGTTTGTGAAGTGGGAATATAATTCAAGTAGTGCAACTGAGAGAAACTCAATTGCTGAGGAAAACAAAGCTAAGGCAGACCAACCAAAAGATGATACCAAGAAGACAGAAACAACTAACCAAAGTAATGCCAGGAAGGAAAAATATGGCAAAGTAAGCTTATTTTGTTTTTGCTTTTGGCTTTTCTATCTGTAGAATTTTTGATACCTTTGATTAAAGCTATTTTAATAGTAGATTGACTGACCTTAAGTAAGCCTCTTGGCCTCATATTCCTCATCTGTAAAGTGAGGGGTTGATCTGGTTTAGTTTTTCAGTACCAATATTCTTTAATGAATTCATACCTCATTTTGAAAGACTTGTATTATTTGAATCATATCAAGGTAATTCTTTGTATCCTTTTCATTTAGATAGAAAAATTTTCCTTTAGAGATGGGCTGTGACCAAAGCTTTAGTATATGACTATACTGATTATGTTGCCAGATTGGTGGATAATGAAGACCTTATGCTTCTTTAGAGGGTGGCTTGCTTATTTAATCATTCAGCATTCATTTATTAAGGACCAGCTATGTGCCTGGCATTATCTTGAGCGCTAGATAACCCAAGATGAATATTCATGGATGATTATGTCCTCTAAAAGTGTGTAGTCTTCTGAAGCAGACAGACATGTTATTACAAAAATTACATTACAGATATCATTGCTCTAGCTATACTGAATTATATGTAGTTCTATAAACTCATATTCAAGTCTTCTACTTTCCTAGACTACCTTCTACCCTTTCCTCAAACCATCAGTACTCCAGCTAATGATTTTGCTTATTCTCTAAGAAAACTGAGGCAGTGAAAAGAGAACTTCCATTCCTACCACTAGCTCCCACTCTCTGTACCCACATATTCTGCCTTGCTGCCTGCTTTCATAAAGGAACTTCCCCTGTTGTTGTCTGAAGTCATTTTCTCAACTTGTGTATTTTGTCTCATCTTTTCTTGTCTATTTTAGAACATTGCCCTAGCAATTCTATCCTAGGTTACCAATTTTTCATTCTCGATTGATCATACATGCTTTTATTTCTCCCACTTGAAAGAAAAATCTTGCTACCACTTCCCTTCCCAGCTATTTTCTTGCTCCCTTTTGAAGAAAACCTTCTTGAAAGAATTGTTTGTGTATACTATTTCCCAGTTTCTCTGTCTCCTCGTAATTCAGTCTACTCAGGCTTTGATCCCCATCAGTCTACCAAAACTTATATCATCAGTGTCCTCTGCATGGCTAAATCCAATAGTTATTTCTTAATTTTTATCTTTTTTTATTTGTCAGCAGCATTTGCCAGTTGATCATTTCCTTCTCTAAAAAATTTCTTAACTTGGCTTTCAGAATACCACACCCATGACTGGTTATTCCTCCTCAGTCTCTTTGTTGGTTCCTCCTTTCCTCTCCAATCACTTTAATGTTCTTGATCCCCCTTTTTTATGTGTCTACACTCCCTTGATGATCTCATCCAATCCCGTGGATTACTTCTCTCTTTCATACCCCATCCAAAGTCTATCAGGAAATCCTGTCATCTCTACTTCAAAATAAATCCACAGTTTGGCCACCTCCCCTGTTACCATCCTAATCCTAGCCATATGATCTTTGGCCTGGATTACTACCACAACCTCATAAGTTTCCTTGAATTTACCCTTCCTTCCCCATTTTATAGTCTGTTCTCAACACAACAGTCAGAATTGTTCTTCTAAAACTTAAGTCAGATCATGCCCTTCTCCTTCCCCACCCTCCAGTTACCCCTCATTTAATTTAGAATAAAGGCCAAAGAGTGCTTACTGATGAGCTCTGTTTCCTTCTGTCTCTGCCACACTAGTTTTCTTTTTAAAACTGTTTACACTCCTACTTTATCCTGCTTTAGTGTGTTTGCTCTGTTTCCTGTTCTTAGAATACTTTTTCTTCTTTTTCAAATCAAACCTTTTCAACAAGTCCTATCCTGACCACTGTATTTTAACACTGAAATCTCCTGCTTCCATATCCCATCTCCTTTACTAAACATACTCAACTTTTTCTTATTTCCACAACAATTTTCTTCTTCTAATTTACTGTGTAATTTACGTATTAAGTTTGTTGTTTATTATCTTCTAGTTTACTCTAGATTGTAAACTCCATTAAGGCAAAAAACTTTGGTTTTTTTTTTTCATGGGTATATCCCCAGTGCATGGCACATAGTAGGCACTCAATGAATAGTTGTAGAATGGAATGAGTGAATGACTGTTTTATGCTTTTTTATACCTTAGTGGTCACTTTTAGTCAGCATTCATCTAGCTAATTCCTTCAGAATTTAGATACTACCTTTTCTGTTAAGACCCCTCTGATTTAGAGGTCCATTTTAACTTACAGCCTTTACTGTAAATGTTAAAAGGTCTCTTCCACTCCTAATGGTCTGTGAAAGAGGACCTCATCTTGTTTGAGTGGCACTATGCAGTAATGATAAGCAGCATGGACCCACGTGGTCCTGAGTCACATCCAACTTCATAGTTGTTGAATTAGTTATTTATGTGTAGCACTTAGAAGAGTGAGTGATGCATGGTTTACATGGCAGCTCCTGTTTTTTTTTTTTTTTTTTTCCTTTTATCCGCAGCACAGTGCTATGGATTTAGTGGGTTCTAAAATGTTTGTTGAATGAAGGAATTAGCTTTTGAAAACCCTGGGCCTTTACATAGATTTTATAAGTAATTGCTATAATGGAAGCGTTATAGTAGTTATACAGTGGTTAGCAACCTTGGTTGCACAGGAGAATCACTTAGAAAGGAAGCTTTAAAAATCTCTGTCCATTAAGTCATAGTCTTGGAAAGGGTATGGGAGATGGGAATGGGGTCAAACTAAAATTAGTGAATTTTAGTGCTCTCAGTGTGATTCTAATGTGCAGCCAAGGTTGAGAATCACTGGTTTAGTGGAAAGAACACAAAATTCTAGGAGTTAGTAATCTGGGACACTGTGTTCCCAGCTGTGCCACAAATTGCTTTTTGGCAACTAACCCCTTTATGCCTCAGTTTTTGAAAAGGTGATCCATCTCTAAGGCCTTTTTAAATTGAAAATTAAGTGATTCTATAGTTTTGTGAAGCTTAAAGGTATTTTTTCTTTTCTAGTCTCCTTTAACATTGGAAACACCAAATCGGGTGTCCCTGGGACAGTTATGGTTAGAGCTGCTAAAATTTTACACACTGGATTTTGCTTTGGAGGAATATGTCATATGTGTACGAATAAAAGATATTTTAACAAGAGAAAACAAAAACTGGCCTAAAAGGCGGATAGCCATTGAAGGTGAGATGATATGTTATATTTCATTTGGAGAATTTTTGTGTGTGTGTGCTACTCATTATCTATTTCTTTTTTAAAAATTAATTTATTTGTTTTTGGCTGTGCTAGGTCTTCATTGCTATGCACAGGCTTTGTCTAGTTGTGGCGAGTGGGGGCTGCTCTTTGTTGTGATGCGAAGCTGTGGCTTTTCTTGTTGGGGAGCATGGGGTCTAGGCATGCAGGCTTCAGTACTTGCAACTCATGGGCTCTTGGAACACTGGCTCAGTAGTTGTGATGCTGGGACTTAGTTGCTCCACAGCATGTGGAATCTTCCTGGACCAGGGATTGAACGCATGTCCCCTACCTTGGCAGATGAATTCTTAACCACTAGACAATCAGGGAAGCCCCCTCCTCATCTGTTTCTAAAATAGTATTATATATAAATTTTACCCTTTCACTTTGTAGCACTATATGCCACCAGGTTGTCAGTAAATATTTTGGATAAATTCTTTATTAAGTCCATGATAGCTTAATAGGATTAATGCTTATTTGAAAGTTTCCAGTCTGTAAATATTATAATGGCTAGGGTTATTAGCTTATTTACATGCCTTTATTTTTAATTGTAAAAAATTTCAAAATATAGAAAAATAGAATAGCTATATAAATAAATAAGATAGCTTTGAATATATTTGTGCCATAAAATTATGTTAAATTTTAAAACTCAGTTTTTCATTGTCTTGTAAAGTACATCTGTTAAATGTGGCTAAGCTAAAGGAAAAAAGAACAATTGATATTGACAAATAAGCTTTCATATGAAATCTCAAGAACATTAAGATAGAAATTAATAGTAAATATTGAAGAATAGTAAAGAATATTAATAATATGGCTTCCAAATTCTTAATAAAAAAATTTAAATTCTACAACATTTTGCTCATCTTTTATAGATAGGAAATTGAATTTCTGTCATCATTTTATTATTAGTCTGTTTAGACTGCACATTCTTCTGTTCCCTTCATCCTCTGTATGCCTTCTCTATTGTCAGTTGGACCTGTAGATATTCTCATGCACTCACATCTTTTACTCTCTTGAGATCTGAAGTCTGCAACCATCATAATTTCTCTGCCTTTTTTTCCCCTAGAAAAGGGAAAGAGGCTAGGTAAAGCTTTTTAAAGCCTATGGATTTAGATAACAGTAAAAAGAAAAGTAACAGATGCCCCAATCTTAATATTATGAAGCCTGGCCTATTATTAATTCTTTTACTTAATGATCTTCAGTAGTGGAGAAAATGTGTATTGTCTTTTGGGTGGCATCATTCTTTTTTCCTGGGGCATATTTTTATTAAGGCTTATAAAATCCAAACACCCATAAACATTTTGAGAATTCTGTTCTATGCTCCTAGTAATGAGGATTCAGTTGTCACAAGCATTTTCAGCATAGACATTTTAGACTGGATCAGAATTGAAATTTTGGTTTAATCTTTACTTTTAGGTTTCTTTCTATTATTTCTCTTTCTTTCTGTCTTTAATTTTCTGATTATTACTGAAGTTAATCTTAAAATATAACTTGAATCCTTGAGTGTTTTAGGTTGTATATTATTTGTTTAAATTGCAAGGAGTATATAACTAAAGAATACTATGACAAGAGATGAAAATTATTAATAAAATAGGTCCCAGAGCTTGAAAAATTTCACTCTAAGACTGTACAGTGAAACATGTTAGCATAGCCTTTTCTACCAATTTCATCACTGCAATTTTGTAATTACTAAGTTGGCCTCCTCAGCCATTCTGTCATTAATTACCTTATTTTATTCTTTTCTCCCTCTTTTTTTTAAGTTTTTTATTTTATGATAGAAACAGAAGAAAGACACTGCTTTTTCATTTCCAGTTAGCAGGAACTCTCACTGGGAGTGGGGAAACGTACTCTGCTGACAATGTAGCTGTTCGTATAAGCTTGGAAATGGAGTTTGTTAGTAAATACTTAGCTACTGACCATTTTCTTTTTTACTAGATCCATTTTCAATCAAGAGGAATGTTGCACGGAGCTTGAACAGCCAGCTTGTCTATGAATATGTTGTAGAGAGATTCAGGGCAGCTTATCGTTACTTTGCCTGTCCTCAGAAGAAGGGTGGAAATAAATCTACAGTGGATTCCATGAAAAAAGAGAAGGGGAAAATAAGCAATAAGAAACCAGTGAAGACTGAAACTGTGGCATCCAGTTGTTGCAGTCTACTTGGGGAAAGCACAGAAAAAGTAAATGCAGGAAAAGGTCAACCTGATAAATACAATGAAATGGAATGTACATCACAGCGATGTATTACTGAAGCTGATAATTTGTTGGTAAATGATCTAGATTTGGCTAAACGTGGACAGGAATCTTCATCTCTTTCTACCAGTGAAAACAGTGAATTAGAGCCCAGATCAATTAAAAATCAAGATGTTTTAGCACCCTCAGAAACTTGTTTTAAAAAGGATTTCAGCCAGTATAATTGCATTGATTATAAATCCCCTGAACCAGATGAATCTTCTGGTACAGACTGTAGGTCAGATTTAGAAACAAAAAGTTCACATCAGATTGTGTGCACTGACACATCTGCTACCTCTTGCAACTGCAAAGCTACAGAAGATGCTTCTGACCCTAATGATGATGAGAACCACCCCATCCAGGAATTATATTATGTGTTTGATAAGTTTATTTTAACCTCTGGCAAGGTAGGATACAGTTTTTAAACATTCTGTAAGATTTTGTGGTTGTTGTATGACTCTGTATTTAATGGTTTTTAGATTCAGAAGTGTAAAAATAGCTTCTGTGATGTTAGACTGCTTTTGGAATGGTATTGTGGTGTGTGTGTGTGTATATATATATATATATATATATATATATTTTTTTTTTTTTTTTTTACTTTTTGTGTATTTGCCTTATAAGAATGTACATGAAACCCTGAAAAGCACTCTTTTTCTGGTTGGTGTGCTTAACTTTTTCATATATGAAAGGATTTGTTACAAAAGTGAGTTTGGTAAAGGCAGCATATATTTTAAGTTTTGTTGCTTTTTTATAGGTGTGATTATATTTCCTTCTACAAAGGAGAACACAGTGTAAACTTTAATAGTATTTTAAAGTTTTTGATGAAGCTTAGGAGCTGTTATATAAACTTAACTAAAGATAGTTGAGTTAAAACTATGTAAGGTCAGGAACCAAAAAAAAAAAAAAGAAAAAATTCAGAACCTGTGTCTGCCACTGAGCTTCTCTTTGGATTTTGGCACTTTTCTCATGAGTCTTTAACTTTTCTACTTTTAAAGTGGAATAGTCTGAACTTTAACTTGATGAATTACAGAAAATAAGCTACTTTGTAACAGAAAATAATTACTTTGTGAATAAAATTTTAGCTAAGTTTTACATTGCCTCAAGTACAGGGTATGTAACTGAACATATTATCAGCGCCTCGTATGAAAAAATGATTATATAGATAATGTATAAATCAAATAGAATACCAAAAAACCCTGAAAAGTCATCAAGTTTTATTGTTTGATCAATAATTATTTATTAACAAGCTTAAAAAATTTTACCCTAATTACTAAAATGTGTATTTTCATCCTTTTTAAGGGTACTCTGTCCCATTTTGTTTAGGTGTAGTATTTAGGGCATGTTGCTGCTGCTGCTGCTAAGTCTCTTCAGTCGTGTCCGACTCTGTGCGACCCCATAGACGGCAGCCCACCAGGCTCCCCCGTCCCTGGGATTCTCCAGGCAGGAGTACTGGAGTGGGTTGCCATTTCCTTCTCCAATGCATGAAAGTGAAAAGTGAAAGTGAAGTCGCTCAGTCATGTCTGACTCTTAGCAACCCCATGGACTGTAGTCTACCAGGCTCCTCTGTCCGTGGGATTTTCCAGGCGAGAGTACTGGAGTGGGGTGCCATTATAATGGACTGTTAAAAAGATGAAATAAATGGCAGATTTTTAGAAGAGCCTCTTAATAATATAACTGCAGCTTACATTTCTTATACTTTTTTTTTCCTGGAAACTTATCTTAGGGTAACTGTTTCTCCAATTTTATTTCTCTCTGTATTTATCTGTAACATATTTCTAGAATTTTCTGGTAAATATGTCATTTTTATAAAGGTTTTTAAGCTGATAATGGCACCCCACTCCAGTACTCTTGCCTGGAAAATCCCATGGACGGAGGAGCCTGGTAGGCTGCAGTCCATGGGGTCGCTAGAGTCGGACACGACTGAGCGACTTCACTTTCACTTCTCACTTTCATGCATTGGAGAAGGAAATGGCAACCCACTCCAGTGTTCTTGCCTTGAGAATCCCCGGGACGGGGCAGCCTGGTGGGCTGCCGTCTATGGGGTCACACACAGTCGGACACGACTGAAGCGACTTAGCAGAGCAGCAGATAGCAGCAGGAGCACAGTATTCTCACAAATACAAATTTCTGTGTATATTTGGCTAGGTAACTGTCCAGACTAATCCTGGAGAAAGAAGCTAAGTTCCTAAGCATATTATAATAAAGCAAAGAGTAGTGCTCTTCCTTAATCATATATTTTTTTTTTCTCCAAGCTTGAATTTTTACTGTTTTGGTTCCCTGTCTGGTAGTCCATTGGAATATATTTGAAAATGGTATTGACAGGGTTTGAAAGTTAAGTTTGTGATTATTGCCTAAGAATTGTTTCTTGTATATAGTTACTTTTAGTGTTCAGCCCTTTAGTTTGTTTTCTTGAGTACCATGTTAATGTAATAAATTGAACCAACTAGTCTAGGTTCTATAATTAATTGACTCTAAAGACAGAAAATGTTTAGAGTGAAATGAAAGTTACCACTTGAACTTTCTTTATAATCTAGTTTGTTAAGGACCTTAATAGATTAAAATGGGATGCATACATTTCATTTTGGGAGCTGATCAAACTCTTTGAAATAACCTGTTGCTTTTGTGTCTCCTGCTATTTCCTTTATCCTTCATTTTCAGGTAAATCTAATCCTTGGTAATATCATTTTAGTGAAGAAGAAAATGTTGGCTCAAAGTATGTTTATTTACATTTAATACTGAATTTCAGTAATATGCTTTTTTTTTTTTTAACCTCTTGAAAGTGCAGGCTTTCAGACTGAGTTACTAGTTTCTTTTTGTACTACTTTGTAAGTGATTATGAAGTCCCTCAATAGCTTGTTTGATTATTAGATTTTTTTTTTAACCTTTGTATAGCCGCCAACAATAGTATGCAGCATCTGCAAAAAGGATGGCCATTCAAAAAATGATTGCCCAGAGGATTTCAGGAAAATTGATTTAAAACCTCTACCACCAATGACAAATCGATTTCGGGATATACTTGATTTAGTATGTAAAAGATGTTTTGGTAAGTCTTTTATTATTAGAGCTACTGAGACTAGATTTTTTTTTAATTTTGGTATTTATTTATTTTTTTACTTGAAAATAGTTTGCTAACATTTTGTTTGAGTAGAGCTTCTAAATAGTTTAGACACCCAACACATATATTTATTAACTGCCTACTCAATGCCAAAGGGAATGCAGAGTCCATAGTGTTGCTTTTAAGGAGCCTTAGACTCTAGATTTGTGCTTCTAGTTTGATGGTCACTAGATATATGTGGCTATTTCAGTTCAGTTCAGTCGCTCAGTTGTGTCTGACTCTTTCAACCCCATGAACCATAGCAAGCTAGGCCTCCCTGTCCATCACCAACTCCCAGAGTCCACCCAAACCCATGTCCATCGAGTCGGTGACACCATCCAACCATCTCATCCTCTGTCATCCCCTTCTCCTCCTGCCCTCAGTCTTTCCCAGTATCAGGGTCTTTTCACATGAGTCAGCTCTTCACATCAGGTGGCCAAAGTATTGGAGTTTCAGCTTCAACATCAGTCCTTCCAGTGAACACCCAGGACGGATCTTCTTTAGGATGGACTGGTTGGATCTCCTTGCAGTCCAAGGGACTCTCAAGAGTCTTCTCCAACACCATAGTTCAAAAGCATCAATTCTTCGGCGCTCAGCTTTCTTCACAGTCCAACTCTCACATCCATACATGACCACTGGAAAAACCATAGCCTTGACTAGATGGACCTTTGTTGGCAAAGTAATGTCTCTGTTTTTTTAATATGCTATCTAGGTTGGTCATAACTTTCTTTCCAAGGAGTAAGCGTCTTTTAATTTCATGGCTGCAGTCACCATCTGCAGTGATTTTGGAGCCCAGAAAAATAAAATCAGCCACTGTTTCCCCATCTACTTGCCATGAAGTGATGGGACCGGATGCCATGATCTTAGTTTTCTGAATGTTGAGCTTTAAGCTAACTTTTTCACTCTCCTCTTTGACTTTCATCAAGAGGCTCTTTAATTCTTCACTTTCTACCATAAGGGTGGTGTCCTCCGCATATCTGAGGTTATTGATAATTCTCCCGACCATCTTGATTCCGACTTGTGTTTCCTCCAGCCCAGTGTTTCTCATGATGTACTCTGCATATAAGTTAAATAAGCAGGGTGACAATATACAGCCTTGACGAACTCCTTTTCCTATTTGGAACCAGTCTGTTGTTCCATGTCCAGTTCTAACTGTTGCTTCCTGACCTGCATACACGTTTCTCAAGAGGCAGATCAGGTGGTCTGACATTCCCATCTCTTTGAGAATTTTCCACAGTTTGTGGTGATCCACACAGTCAAAGGCTTTGACATAGTCAATAAAGCAGAAATAGATGTCTTTCTGGAACCCTTGCTTTTTCGATGATCCAGCGGATGTTGGCAATTTGATCTCTGGTTCCTCTGCCTTTTCTAAAACCAGCTTGATCATCTGGAAGTTCATGGTTCACGTATTGCTGAAGCCTGGCTTGGAGAATTTTCAGCATTACTAGAGTGTGAGATGAGTGCAATTGTGCAGTAGTTTGAGCATTCTTTGGCATTGCCTTTCTTTGGGATTGGAATGAAAACTGCCCTTTTCCAGTCCTGTGGCCACTGCTGAGTTTTCCAAATTTGCTGGCATATGGAGTGCAGTACTTTAACAGCATCATCTTCCAAGATTTGAAATAGCTCAATTGGAATTTCATCACCTCCACTAACTTTGTTCATAGTGATGCTTTCTAAGGCCCACTTGACATCACATTTCAGGATGTCTGGCTCTAGGTGAGTGATCACACCATCGTGATTATCTTGGTCGTGAACGTCTTTTTTGTACAGTTCTTCTGTGTATTCTTGCCATCTCTTCTTAATGTCTTCTGCTTCTGTTAGGTCCCTACCATTTCTGTCCTTTATTGTGCCCATCTTTGCATGAAATGTTCCCTTGGTATCTCTAATTTTCTTGAAGAGATCTCTGCTGCTGCTGCTGCTGCTGCTAAGTCGCTTCAGTCGTGTCCAACTCTGTGCGACCCCATAGATGGCAGCCCACCAGGCTCCCCCGTCCCTGGCATTCTCCAGGCAAGAACACTGGAGTGGGTTACCATTTCCTTCTCCAATGCATGCAAGTGAAAAGTGAAAGTGAAGTCGCTCAGTCGTGTCTGACTTTTAGCAACCCCATGGACTGCAGCCTACCAGGCTCCTCCATCCATGGGATTTTCCAGGCAAGAGTACTGGAGTGGGGTGCCATAGCCTTCTCCGATAGTCTTTCCCATTCTATTGTTTTCCTCTGTTTCTTTGCATTGATCCCTGAGGAAGGCTTTCTTATCTCTCCTTGCTGTTCTTTGGAGCTCTGCATTCAAATGGGTATATCTTTCCTTTGCTCCTTTGCTTTTCGCTTCCCTTCTTTTCACAGCTATTTGTGGCTGTTTAAATTAAATAAAGAATTCAGCTCCTCAGTTAAACTAGCGCACTTCAAGTACTGATGTGTACTGGCCTGCCTTTAGCTGCTGCATGTGGCTAGTGGCTACTGCATTGGACAGTCTGGTTAGAGAACATTGCTGTCATTGCAGTTTTCTTGCACCGTATTGCTCTAAATGGATGTATACCAACCCATGTATGTACACATATTTATAAATATTTCTCTGTGACCATCTTAACCTTTATCAAGCTAAATATGAGGTTGTACTGATGTCTCCAACTCTAATACATTACCGTGTGGCTCTTTCTAGCCTCCTTTTTCTGCTTATTTGTAAATCTCCAACTCTTAACAGGGAGAAACCTGACTTCCACCATGTGCCACCCATTTATTTAATTGCTCCATTTAGGTACACATGTATGGCATTATCAGAACTGTTATCATCTACCCGAATGGGAAGCAACTTTATCAATTAGAGTACAGTGCTTATGTGCAGTTCCTTTAACCTTCAGTCTTAAAGACTCTACTTAATTTTGAAATTATTTAGATTAGCACTGTTTCCCCCTACTCCCTTGAGTGAAGTTTTCTTACACATTTATAATACAGCAGGATTCTTTTGCTATAGACTATATTCCATCCTGAATTCCCTGACCTCTTAGATAATTTTTTAAAATTTGCGTACCATAAAGTTGACTCCTTCTTTGTACTGCAAAGTTCCGTGGGTGTTTACAAGTGCATCATGTCATATATTACCATTAGAGTATCTACAGAATAGTTTCTCCACTCTTAAAAAAAAAAACACCTGTATTTCAGCTATTCAACTTGCAACCATTGATGCTGCATTTGTTTTTCAAAAGATGAATATTAGTTTAATTCTTTACCATATTAACTCTTTGAGTCTAGAGGAAGAAATAGGAAAAAAAGACTATTCTTAAGGAGTATGTGGTTTTATTTGGAAAAATAAATGAATATAAATGAAATAACTGGAAAACTGAAAGTATAAACTGACAAGAACGAAGGAATGAAGGTTTGGAGAACGAAGGAAATTCAGTTAAGGAGAGGTCATTGAAGGCTATGATTGGTCAGAGCAGCTTATAAGGAAAATAGGAGTCTTGACCAGGCATTTGAGGGAACTGTTAGATTTAATTGAATTGGGTATCTAGTGTAAGTATGAGAATAGTCTTAATAGAAGGGGAAAAAACAGCATGTATATGGGAGAGAGTGGATTGTATGACAAAATATTAAATGATTTGTAGAAGAAACTATGTCTTACAGCTGTTTCATAGGGGAAATGGTCATGTGTAATATACATAAATCTATAAAATTATTTTTCTGCACTTTCTCTGCACCTTCCTTCCCAGTAACATTTATGTGTTTAATGTCAGAAAATTCAACAAATTATGAAGAAAAATGAAGTTTTTAGGGGAAAAAATTGAAAACATTTTCATATTTCATTTTCCTTTCTTTTCTTTTTCCTTTTTTTTTTTTAACTTAGATGAATTGTCACCACCTTTTTCTGAACAACACAACAGGGAACAAATATTAATTGGCTTGGAAAAGTTTATTCAAAAAGAATATGATGGTATGTTGTATGTCAAAATTGATTGCTTTCATTATTGTAGTCACCTGGTTTGAGTTTCATTCATTTGTATAAAAGTGTTTATTTCTTCATTCATTTGTTTGTAAGTATATTGCATGTTATGTGTTAGGTACTATTCAAGTTGCTGGGGATATAGTGCTAATAAAAGAGGTGAAGCTTGCTTTCATTAAGCTTATATTCTTATATTAAGAGGGGTGACAGATAATCAACTGACAAGTAAATAACAACATCAGGAAATAATAAATACTGGTAAATACAGAGGTTAAAAGGATAGTGATGAGTTATTATGGTAGTTATCTCTGGTAAGGTGACATTTGAGCAAAGCCGTGAATAATATGAAGGAGCAAGTCACTATGAATATTTAAGGAGAGAACATTCTAGAAAGGAGGAGTATTAAGTGCAAATATATCATGACTGAATTATGCTTGACATGTTTGAAAATCAGTGTGACTTGAGTGGAGTGTGTGAAGTAGATTGTCTAGAAAATTGAGGTCAGAAAGTTAACCTAGAGTTTAGATAATGAGTCTTATAGATTTTGAGAAGAAGGACTTTAAATTTTATTTTGAATGTCTCATGAGAAGCTTCTGGAGGGTCTTAACAGATAAGACCTGATCTGAAAGAATAGAGTACAGGCCCATAAGGATAGAAGCAAACAGAACATTTAGAAAGCTGTTGCATAAGTTCAGATGAAAGACATAATGGTGATTTGAAAGAGTCAATGAGAAACAAATAGAAGATATATTTTGAATGTAGAGTCAGCAGGATTTGTTGATGCGATACGTGTTAGATGTGAGAAAAAGAAAGGAGTCAAGGACAGTTTCAAAGTTTTTCATTCACTTTTTGGATGGTGCTGTTTAACTGAGATGACAAAAGTATCAAGAGCAGGGTTTAGGTATGGGGTAAAGAATCAAGAGTTCTATGGTCATATATTTGAGAAGAGGATAAAGAGTTGATATATAATCAGAATGAACTTATATCTTTACAAGGTGATCTTTTTTGTGCTACAAGATTCTAGTTTTTAATTATATTTTGCTAGTGTATATTGACCAAATCTAAGTTCCTATTATATTAAACCCATGTACATTTTTATCTGCTGATGAATGTAGGTTCTTATATGTCTCTCAGCTGTCATTGATTTCAAGTAGGGCCTCATAACTGAATAGGAGGATTAAGTTTTGAAAATACAGAATTTGTTATCTAAATGTGCAGGCTATAAGAGTTAATAGGGAGAATAATCCAATCCTGGTAAGCCACAACTTGTTTGAAGTAGCAACTGTTACTGAGTGACACTGAGCATGAAGGAGATAGTAAGAATAAACGTCAACATCCTAGGAATCAGTGAACTAAAATGGATGGGAATGGGTGAATTTAATTCAGATGACCATTATATCTACTCCTGTGGGCAAGAATTTCATAGAAGAAATGGAGTAGCCCCCATAATTAACAAAAGAGTCCAAAATATAGTACTTGGGTGCAACCTCAAAAATGACAGAATAATCTTGATTTCTTTCTAAAGGAAGCCATTCAACATCACAGTAATCCAAGTCTATGCCCCTACCACCGATGCTGAAGAAGCTGAAGTTGATCAGTTCTGTGAAGACCTAGAAGACCTCCTAGAACTAACACCTAAAAAAGATATGTTCTATTCATCATCAGGGATTGAAATGCAAAAGTAGAAAGTCAAGATATATCTGGAGTAACAGGCAAGTTTGGCCTTGGAGAACAAAATGAAGCAGGGCAAAGGTTAACTGAATTCTGCCAAGAAAATACATTTAGTCATAGCAAATACCCTTTTTCAACAACACAAGAGACGACTTTACACATGGACATCACCAAATGGTCAATACTGAAATCAAATTGATTACATTCTTTGTAGCTGAAGATGGAGAATCTGTATACAGTCAGCAAAAAAAAAAAAAAAGACCTGGAGCTGACTGTGGTTCATATCATCAGCTTCTCATAGCAAAGTTCAGGCTTAAACTAAAGAAAACCAGGAAAAACAGTAGGCCAGCCAGATATGACTTAAATCCCGTGTGAATTCACAGAGGTAACAAATAGATTCAAGGGATTAGATTTAGTTAGCAGTGTACCTCAAGAATTATGGACAGAGGTCCGTAACATTGTATAGGAGGTAGTGAACAAAACCATGCCAAAGAAAAAGAAAAGCAAGAAGCCAAAGTGGTTTTATCTGAGGAAGCTTTGCAAAGAATGAAGAGAAGTGAAAAGCAAAGGAGAGAGTGAAAGTTACATCCAATTAAAGGCAGAGTTCCAAAAAATAGCTGGAAGACACAAGAAGGCCTTCTTCAATCAACAGTGCTTAATAATAGAAGAAAACAACAAAAGGGGAAAGACTAAAGATCTCTTTAGGAAAATTGGAAAGGTCAAGGGAACATTCTGCCCAAAGATGGGCACAGTGAAAGATAAAAATGGTAGTGACCTTTGGTAGCTGAAGAGATCAAGAAGACATGGAAAGAATACACTGAGGAGCTGTGTAAAAAAGATCTCAATGAATTGAATTTCTATGATGGTGTGGTTAGTCACCCAGAATGAGACATTCTGGAGTGCAAAGTCAGGTGGGGCTTAAGAAGCACTGCTATTAATAAAACTAGTGGATGCAATGAAATTCTGGCAGAACTAGTCAAATCTTTAAAGGATGATGCCATCAAGGTTTTGCATTTATTATGTCAGCAAATCTGGAAGGCCAAGCAGTGGCCACAGGACTGGAAAAGGTCAGTCTTCATCCCAGTTCCCAAGAAGAGTAGTACCAAAAATGTGCTAACCATCAGACAGTTGGCACTCATCTCCCACGCTAGTATGCTCATGCTTAAAATCTTGCATGCTAGGCTTCAGCATTATGTGAACCAAGAACTTCCAGATGTCTAGGCTGGGTTTAGAAAAGGAAGAGGAACTAGAGATCAAATTGCCAACATTTGCTGGATTATAGAGAAAGCAAGGGAATTTCAGAAAAACATCTATCTCTGTTTCATTGACTACACTAAAGCCTTTGACTGTGTGGATCATGACAAACTGTGAAAAGCTCTTTGAGAGACAGGAATACCAGACCATCTTACCTGTCACCTGAGAAACCTGTATGCAGGTCAAGAAGCAACAGTTAGAACCCTGTATGGAACAACTGATTGGTTCAAGATTGAGAAAGGAGTATGAAGGACTGTTTGCTGTCACCCTGTTTGTTTAACCTATATGCTGAGCACATCATGAGAAATGCCAGGCTGGATGAGCTACAAGCTGGAATCAAGATAGGTGGGAGAAACATCAACAACCTCAGATATGCAGATGATACCACTCTAATGGCAGAAAGTGAAGAGGAACTAAAGAGCCTCTTGATGAGGGTAAAGGAAGAGAGTGAAAGAGCCGGCTTAAAACTAAATATTAAAAAAAACTAAGATCGTGGCATCTGGCCCCTCTACGGCATGGCAAATAGAAGGGGAAAAGGTGGAAGTAGTGACAGATTTCCTCTTCATGGGCTCTAAAGTCATTGCAGATGGTTGACTGTAGCCATGAAATCAGAAGGCAATTGCTTTTTGGCAGGAAAGTGATGACAAACCTAGACAGTGTGTTGAAAAGCAGAGACATTACTCTGACAACAAAGGTCCATATAATAAAGGCTACGGTCATCCCAGTGTTTGGGTACAGTTATGAGAGCTGGACTGTAAAGAAGGCAGAACACCAAAGAATTGATGCCTTTGAACTATGGTGCTGGAGAAGACTCGTGAAAGTCCTTTGGACAGCAAGGAGATTGAACCAGTCATTCTTAAGGGACATCAACCTTAAATATTTACTGGAAGGACTGATGCTGAAATTGAAGTTCAGGTATTTTGGTCATCTGATGCAAACAGCCGACTCATTGGAAAAGTCCGTGGTGCTGGGAAAGATTGAGGGCAGAAGGAGAAGAGGTTGTCAGAGGATGAGGTGGCTGGATGGCATCACTGATGCAATGAACATGAACTTGGGCAAACTCTGGGAGATGATGAGGGACAGGGAGACCTGGTGTGCTGCAGTCCACGGGGTTGCAAAGAATTGTACACAGCTGGGCAACTGAACAACAACAAAGCATGAAGGAATAACCCTATTATAATTTATATCAAATGGATTAATCCCTCACTTTTAGAGGAGGATTAATTCTATATACTGAGGTGATATTTGTAAAATTATTTGAATTGTGCCCTAAAAAAAACCCAGTTTATTTCCAAGAAATAAATCTCTATATGTTGATTTTAACTATTGGTATTGATGGTGAAAATGAATAAAAGTAGATGAGTTTATGAGATAGTTATGTTGGAAGAAGTTAAAGGACTTGGTAAGAGTATGAATGTGGAAGTCGAGAGGTGTTAAGAACCACTTGTTTATTTCTGGTGTAGACAGCTGAGTAGACGATGATCCTCTTTGCTGAGAAACAGGGATTATAGGGATAATAGTAGATTTGAGGTGAAGTTGCTAGTTTAGTATGCACTTGTTGAATTTATGATGTCTGTGGAAAAATGGAAAAAACAGTTTGATATACAGGTGTAGGATTTTGGTTAGAACATTTGGGCTTTAGGTGAGTGTTTTGGAATTTTTCGGTACATTTGCCAGTGGTAGGTAATGTAAGCTGTGGAATTGGGTAAGATCATCCTGTGGTAGGCCATTAGTAGTTAATAGAAGATTTGTCTTTCCTGGTAATTATACAACTTTTGACTTTTGTTTTTCTTTACTTAGAAAAGGCAAGATTGTGCTTATTTGGCTCTTCTAAGAATGGATTTGGATTTCGTGATAGTGATCTGGATATTTGTATGACACTTGAAGGCCACGAAAATGCAGAGGTAAGAGTTATTTAGTGTTTGGAAAGGGATGTGGAAGTATATTTTCTTCCAATGATGAATCTGTTTTTAATTTTGTATGTAGAATTGATAAAAATGTGTGAAGTCATTCTTTGGATAAATACATTAGCAGTAGCAGTGTTTGAAATGTAAAAACATTAGCATTATTGTTTTAAAAGACATTCGAGTATTTGAGTAAATATACTGTTCAGTGATTTTATGATGTGAAACCCATGTCATCAATAGTTACAAGTGCTTTTCAATGAATTTTTGAAAAAAATATGCCATAGAGTTGGAATTTTTTTCTTTAGAGCCAGTGAGAAACTGTTGCTTTAGTTTGGGTAGGGAACATTGATCTCACTTATACCATCTTTTCATATCTCTTCTGTTAGGTGATGTCTCTGTATCACTAAAGATAGAAGATAAAGGTGGACATTTAATTTATAAATGGATTGTGTTCTGCAAGTTAATTATGATTTGGGGGCACTCAAAGCACATTTTTTTCTGTAGAAGAATTGTTATAAATGATGCATTCTAAGATAGCTTTTAGAAACTCATTTTGGGGTGGGAAGGGGAACTAACATTTGAGTCCCCAGTATACACTTTTACATACATTTCTCATTTCACTCTTACAACCACCTTCGAGGTAGATAATTTCCCCCATTTTACAGATGAGGAAACTGAGGCTTTGAGAGATAAACTGACTTGCTCAAGTTCACACAGCTAGTAAATGTTGGAGCCGGGATTCATACCCAGGTCTGTCTGTCTCCAGAGTTCACGCTCTTTCCGTTGTATCCCACTGCTTCTCTGTAATTTATTTAACCCATAATGTAGTTGAAATATAGTACTAATAGTACTGTAGAACCTAACCACTACTTTCTGAGATTGAAAGCTTTCTGAGTTACACCATGAGATGCCAGGAGCAAACCTTCCCCCCAGAGCAGTCTCAGCAGTGGGAGTGGGTACTTATGTTTTCCTTCTTTGTGTGCCAGGCCTCAACAGTGGGAATAAGATTGTCCAAGCTCCATAAAGAAAGAGAGTGAATGGACAAGAAAGAAGTGTCCCAAGCCTTCCTAGCAACAACTAGAAAAGGAGGGTATCCCTGTAGTTGCTTGTTTCTTTACCAGCATAGCTGTTGGGATTTATGTTTCCAATTCAGGGACTGCTTGCAAGATTGGGGTGAGGCCAAGCTTCTGGCATCTTTAGTGGTGTCAGTATACCCTCTGTTGTATTATAAAAGAATTCAGCAGAATAGTGTATCTGTGAAATAGCTTTTTTAAAAAAAATTTCTTTTCATTGTTAGAACCAAAGAAAAGATGGCACTGATGCCTGGTAGATGCTTATTTCTTGTCTCAAGAAATTGCTTCTGGTGTTAATATCTTTTTGTTCTATAAAGAAACTGAAGAGTTGTAAATTTTTTAGTTCTCCTTAACTAACTTCTACTCAATGCCATCTACTTGGGAAGATGGCATTCTGAAGGACAGAATTCCCTCTTCCATTCTGAAGGGCAGGAATTGAGGGAATAGGAAATAGTTTTTACCCAGGGAGGAGGTTAGAGTTTAGATTTCTTCTATGTAAAATTTAATAATTAGACCTCTAATCACTAAGGGTTTATATATTGTATAGTGTCTGTGCCATTCACACTGGAAAGTTGAAACAATGAAAAATACTAAATTTTTTTTCAGATGAGCCATAATTGAAACTTTTTAATTTAGTATAAATCGTATTTTTGTATAATAAAAATAACATCTTTTATTATGGATTAATTCTAAGGATTCCCTTGAAATCCTCAGGTTAAGCTGCAGTGGCTGCTCTTCTCTTGTAGCTAAAAAGGAACATTTTGGGGATATGAAAAAGTGATTTTAGTAGTAGGTATAGCCATTGAGCTTAGTCCAGTTAGTTTATGCCATTATCTTCCTGTTCCTTATATTATGATTATTGTTAGCGTATCAGCTTTGCTGTCTAGTTTTTAAATAACCAACACATTTAAATTGGCAGAGGTGGGAGGTTTTTTTGGAAGAAGGAGGTGTTGGTAATGGTAGGATTATTTTTCTTCTCCTCATCAACATATAATAATAAATGACAGACTTAAAGTGCAACTGTGTATGAAGTATGCTGCTGAATGATTTACCTAGGTGTCTCATGTAATCTTCCAGATACTTTACAGAGTATGAGTTTATGTTTATCTTGATTTTATAAAATAGTAGTATGACACTCAAGAGAGGTTAAGGATCTGGTCAAAGTCAGTACTTTGGTTCAAGCTAGTCAGTACTTAGGTTCAAGATTTGAATCCAAGTTTGTCTAAATTTAGAGCCTATGTTCTTAATCACTATACTGTTTTGTCTTCACCAAACCCATCTCTGGTTGTTTATCGGTGTATTTTAAAACATTATTTCCCTGTTTTTGTGATTCTCAAACTTTAATGCAGATTTGAATTACCTGGGCATATTGTTACTATGCAGATTATGATTTAGTAGATGGCAGTAGGGGTTTAGATTCTGCATTTCTATCAAGTTTCCATTTGTTGGTGATACTGCAGGTCTATGGACCCATGTTCTTTGACCACTGAGGTTATGTAGATCTTCTGGCTGGAGATTTTATATGCTAGTATTAAATGTCTAGATTAAAATAGAATTTGTACAAGGCCAAGTTAAGTCAGACAGACTTATTTATTTATTAATTTAATTATTTATTTTTGTTTTTTAGAAATTAAATTGTAAGGAAATAATTGAAAATTTGGCAAAAATTCTTAAGAGACATCCAGGTATGAACTTTAAAACAAAAAGAATTTTTTTCAGTTTTATGAAAATTGTTTAACCTAGTAAAGTTTTGTTTTTTTTAATCAGGTTTAAGAAACATTTTGCCTATAACTACTGCCAAAGTGCCTATAGTAAAATTTGAACACAGGCGAAGTGGTTTAGAAGGCGATATCAGTTTATATAATACGTTGGTAAGTTTCACTGTTTGTAAAGACCCAGGTATGTTTACAGTCGTCATTTTAAAAGTTTGCAGATCACTGACTATACCTCTATGTTTAAAACTTATGAATGTGAGCAGTATAAGGGAAAAAATTTTATTGATCATTTTAACATTTCCTGCAGATTGAAAATTAGTTTTTGCTTCACTCCCATACAGGTATTTTAAGTTTAACATCTGTTTGGATGTTCATTTTACCTTTTTATCTGATCTGTAAGTTTAATTTTAGTAAATTTGAAGTGCTTTCAAATATGTATTTTGTTTTTCAGGCTCAGCATAACACAAGAATGCTAGCTACATATGCAGCTATTGATCCTAGAGTACAGTACTTGGGATATACAATGAAAGTATTTGCTAAGGTATTTGTGATCCACTTTGTTATAATACTTATGATATTAAGGTAAAACATATTGATGTCAGACTTGTGAAAAATGTTTTCTCAGTTTTGTTTACCTGAGCTTTTAAGAAGAGACTGTCAATATTAATGGGTTTAAAAGTATACCTGTTAGACTAGGTTGATTCTTCGTTTTTCCTGGGTTTGCTGTATTCTCAAGGGTAACATTCTAGTAAATTTCTCATAGTATAATTTCTCAGTGATGATTTTCAGCCCCAAGCGTGAGAGTTGGCATGCGAAGTTAAAAAGCTCTGGATTAGGAGATCTGGTATTTGGATTTTAGTTCAGTTCAGTCACTCAGTCGTGTCCGACTCTTTGCAACCCCATGGACTGCAGCACGCCAGGCTTCCCTGTTCATTACCAGCTCCCAGAGCTGGCTCAAACTCATTTCGATTTAGTGGTAAATTTTTCTGGCCAAGAAAACAAAGCAATACCAATAAAACCTAATGTTTCCTCTATTATCACACTTAAAATACTCAATAATGTTTTCTTGATTGTTCTACTCCATGTATGAACTCCATGAGGATTGAGGCCTCTGTATCTTTATTTCAATGTAGTGTCTGCTTTATGGGTAGCTGCTCAGTAAATAGGTAATTTTGTGAATGTGTTGGTGGAAGGGTTTTAGTAGGGGAGTGACTCAGTTATGTTTTCATTTCATAAAGCCCATTCTTCCAAAAGGGAGACATACTTGTTTAAATATTTCTATACGTGTCTTTATGGATAGTAAGTCATCTTAGAAAAGAAGGGCATCCAGCGACATACTACAGATCATATTCAGTACAGCTAGTCTTCTATATTCATTTCACCAAATAACTCCAACATAACAGATCCTTGCTCTAGTGGAGTTTTGGTAATGAAATCACGTGGTTCATGTTAAAGAAATCGTTCTTCTCCCTCCCTTTATGTCAGAAAATCTCCCTTCCCCATCTGTCTCTTAACCAACCATTGCCTCTTGTTAGAGGCAAACAGTGTTAAACATTCCTCTGTATCCTTCTATAAATATATTATTCCAGTACAAGCAAATATATACATTTCCTACCTCTTTTTTTATTATGGATATAATATACTGAGAACATTGTTTTGTATTTTGCTTTTTTAACTGAGCAGTAGATATTGGAAATTATTTCCTATTAGTATACTAAGGGTTTACTTTTTTTTTTTTTAATGGTTACATACTATTCTGTTGTGTGGATACTCATCAGTTTTTTAAACCTGTATTTTACTGATGAGCTTTTAAGAAAGATCCCATATTTTGCTATTAAAATAGTGCTACAATAAAAATCTTAGTCATTTCATGTGTTTTTGGCATATTTACAGGATAAATTCTTAGAATTGATATATTAAAGGAGATGTGCTTTTGTAATTTTGATATTGTCAAATTATTCTTCATAAAATTTACACTGATGTATACTTTTATCTGTAATGTGTAAGAGTGCCTATTTACGCATACCCTCTGTAACAGTTTATTTTTGAACTTTTGGGTATTTGACAGTTTGATGAGTTTAAAAATGGTGTTTTAAGGTAGCCAATACTTGTGCATGGAATAAGATTCTGAAGTTTTATTTTCAATCATTATGTTTTTTTAGCGATGTGACATTGGGGATGCTTCTAGGGGAAGTTTATCTTCATATGCTTATATCCTTATGGTGCTGTACTTTCTGCAGCAGAGAAAACCACCTGTTATCCCAGTTCTACAAGAGGTAAGTGTTTAAGAAAATTATAAAGTCATTTCTTGTGACAGCAATAGATCTAAATATAGTAGACCTTGCTCAGTTCATGAGATCATGAGGGATTTTTCTATCATGAATGGCCTAAGTTTTCTTCTTCCATTAATGGTATAATCAAACAATGAACCTTTGGGAGAGTTTATTATGGGAGAATATAGACTACTGAAAGAACATTAGAGGAATAGAACTATTGAATACCTTTTGCAGCGTTTTTGTATTTTACAGCCTTAGAATGCTGCCAATGATTATGAAATTTGTAACCATTCAAAAACTTAAACAGTCTCTCAGATGAAAATACATAGTTTCTTCTTTCCAGAGTATTCTCCCTCCTTGTGCTTGGCAACGAAGCTTGATTTTGTTGAAAGTTAAAAGTGTTAGTCACTCAGTCATGTCCAACTCTTTGCAACTCCGTGATCTGTCCATGGAATTCTCCAGGCAAGAATACTGGAGTGAGTTGCCATTTCCTTCTCCAGGGGATCCTCCCATCTCAGGGATCCAACCCGGGTCTTCCTTCCTGCATTGCAGGCAGATTCTTGAGAAGGGAAGCCTGAAGTTTGATTTATTCTGTATATGTTTTGGTCAACTTTGTGAATTTTGATTGAGGAAAAAATTCAAGGAAATTCTTTCTTATCTCTGTAAGGTCATGTCAGTTGTATTAAGCATAAGAATATACATCAAAAGAAACATATTATATTTACTCAGATTTGGTGACTCATAGAGGCTTGTTATAGCCCATTTATACTCTCTAAAATAGAACCAAAAGAATTCTTAATCATCATCTGTTCCTCCTTTTTCTTGGCACAAAGTGAATGAGCAAGCCTTGGGGTGGATCAAAGTCTAATTTCTTAGAAAGGTGGTTATTTTGAGGTAGGCAGTAACCATCAGAATTATTTGGAAAATCACATATTCTGATTTCACGTTAACTTTGGTCATCATAGCAAAGATGTACATTGTAAAATAATAAGCCATATTGTGTGCCAGATGGCCTTAGTAAGTTTTTTAAAGTTCTAATGAATGCCATGTGGTTTTAACAGCATTTCCTTCCCTCTTTTAAACAAATAGTGGGAGAGAAAAAATTTAAATATCCTTTTCTAACAGAAAAGTTTAAGTTGCTTGAATCTGTGTTGAGTGATGTTTATTTTTTACCAAGTTTGTTCACTATAGAATATTTAAAATTTTGCATGAATTAGTTAAGCCTGCCAAAGCCAAGGTTATTCTCTATATTAGTCTAATTCTTGTTAAGGCTTTAAATTTGGAGATCTTATGCATAATTGCCCGAATAATATTATAGCAGCCATTTGCTATACTTTGCTATGCCTTTGATAGAATACTGTGATTAACCCAAATGGAACGCAAAGTTTGTTTTCATTGTGGTTTGTCTCTGTTCTCTCATTATGTTACCCATGGATGAAGAGTTATTGAGGCAGCGTGATATAATGGAAAGACGATGATATAATGGGCAGACCATGGTTTTGGAGTCAGAGTTAATTGATCTGAATCCTGATTTTAACATGTGGCCTTCAATAAGCTGCCTGACTACCACTAGTCTTAATTTTATCTTTTGTAAAAATGTAATAATAGTAGTATTATTTCAGTGTTGATATAAGGAACAGAGACATCAAATGGTTTTGAATGCAGTAGATGCTAAAGTAGGAATTTATAAATGGTGGTTGCTTTTATTATTACTTTTATTATTATCATTAGCAGCTTTATTAATATTATTATTGGAAAATTGTAGGTAGGATTGCTGTAGCCAACTTCAAGAACTGTTCCATTATCTGCTTAACAGACAGTGATTGATGAAATGAGAGACAGTCCATGGAATGTTTTCCATCATAATGAGCTCTGATTGTGGGGGGCTTTGTGATACATATGAACTGATGATAAATGGATTTTTGCTTCTGGCCTTTTTTGCTTGTCATATGGGACCCCATTGTCCATTGCTCTGGCATCATTTAAGTATTGATCATTGGCATCGATCAACTTTTAAGGGTAAGGATATGTTTAATGAAGCTGATGATCTTTGACTCCATTTGTAACTGAACTTAGACTTTAAGTGACTGGGTATAATAAGTAAGGCTTTGCTGAGTGTTATTCATGATCAACAATACAGAATTCTTTAGGTCAAAGGAGCTTTTCTAAGCAAGATGATTTTGCTGTATTCTAGCAATCATTGTAAGTAAAAGTAAATTTTCACATAAAAATTAATACCAAGAGAAGATTAGGGAGTGTTAGTCACAATTGATATTATGAACTATGTTTTCTTAGCTTCTATCAGCTTAAAAATTGAAATTGAATGGATGAACCTTGAGGACATTATGCTAAGTGAAATGAACCAGTCACAAAAGGACAAATACTATATGATTCCATTTATAGGAGGTACCTAGCGTAGTCAGATACATGGAGACAGAAAGTAGAATGATGGTTGCCAGGGCTGGAGAGAGAGAGGCATGGGAAACTATTGTTTAATAGGTTCAGAGTTTCATTTGTGTAAGATGAGAAAAATTCTGTGGATGGATAATGGTGATGGTAGCACAGTGATGTGAATGTGATTAATGCCACTGAACTGTACTCTTAAAAATGCTTGAAGATGATAAGCTTTATATATATTTTACCACAACTAAAAAATTACAGTTTAAATATTCCAGTAGATATTAAAATATCATAATACAAAATAAGAAAGACTTGTTTGGTGAGGTTTTAGAGGGAAGACTTGAGTGCTTGAGTAGAGAATGATTGGCATTGAGAGAAAGAAAAAGAAACAAAGAAGGTGGGGCCTTCTTTGGTGATCCAGTGGAAAAGACTCCACGCTCCCAATGCAGGGGGCCCAGGTTCTATCCCTGGGAGGGGAACTAGATCCTATGCTGTAACTAGGTGTCTGCATGCCAAAACTAAAGATCCCACAGGCCACAACTAAGACCCGATGTAGCCAAATCAATGATAAATTTTTAAGACAAGAAAGAGAACGTAGATATGTTTTGTATGTGTGTGTGTGTGTTTAAGAGAAAGAGAGGACAATGTTAGTACTTCTAAGGGCTGAAACAGTGAAAAGTTAGGCTCTATGAAACATGATAGGTCATTAAAACAGGTGGCAAATCAGTGATTAAAGGCTCTCCAGAGCCCTCAGGTTCAGTTTACTGTGTTTTTAGCCAACATGATTGGGTTTGGATGTTGGTTATTTCTCAAAAGTAGGAATCTATTGAAATAATCAAAGTCTAAAGAGGCAGCTTGTATAATAGCACCTTAATCTACGAAGGCAAGATGTTATACTTTTGCCCCTTTAAAACCTTTTTTTTCTTCCTTGAGTGTAGGATCCCATGTCTCTTATTTTAGATATTAATACCTGTAATTGCTGGACTTTCTCTTTTTTGATTTATGGAATGTTGCAATTTATGCTAGATGATTCTTGGTAACTGTGTTTGTTTAAATTATATGTAAATAGTAAAAGGCCAGGTATTAGTTTAGGTCCCTGGAAACCTGATCTTTATGTAAACATGCTTACAGAGTAAATATATTCATTCAACAGACATGTATTAAGTATTCTCTATATGGCAGGCTTTGATGTGGTAGGAGTTTTGGCTCTAGATGTCAGTTATAGTCCTTGCCCACAAGGAACTTAAACCTAAGAGTGAAACTAGAGGGACAGACATGCAGTTAATTTTATAATTAACTGTCTCATTTAAAATGGAAGGAGCCATGGGGAGCACCTTAGCTAATGGTTTTAAAGTCTATTTTGATAAGTTCTGTGCTTAGTCAGACTGCTCAGTCATGCCCAACTCTTTGCGACCCCATGAACAATAGCTCACCAGGCTCCTCTGTCCATGGGCATTCTCCAGGCAAGAATACTGGAGTGGGTTGCCATGCCCTCCTCCAGGGAATCTTCCCAACCCAGGAATCTAACCCAGGTCTTTTGCATTGCAGGAGGATTCTTTGAGCCACCAGGGAAGCCCTGACAAGCTCTGAGAGCTCTTTAAAATGTGTGTGAGGAGTGGAGGAAGGAAAAGATAGGCTGTAATTTTCTCCACTCAGGCTTTTATCAGAGTACCTCTGTTTTACTGTTCAACTTCCAAGAAGAATCCATTTTAGGAAGGGGTTCTAACAGTTTGAAAGAAAAATAAAATTTGAAAACAACTGACCTAATTAATCTAATCTCTCTTTTTTTTTTTCCATTGGGAAAACTGAGGATTTCGAAGGATAATTGTCTTGTCCAGAATTATTAGTTGGCAGGACTAAGACTAGAAATGAGGTCTGCTGACTCTGCACTTATCCCAGCTTTTTACTTTATTGCATCTCTTTCTTAAAGCTCCTATAAGAAATAAGTCTCAAAATTCCTTATAGAGGTCAGTTGTACCTGTACAATCATCTTATGAAATTCTTCTAGTAGAATAGCATTATCTTCCCCCCTTTCCTTAGGACAGGGAATTACTATTCATAATTAATCATGAAGATTTCACAATATTTATCAAAATGTCAAGAAAAGCTATCTAATATTCTATTTAAAAGAGAATCAGTGTCCAGGCCCTTTTCAGCCTCATCTGATACACATAATTGATTAAAGGTACTAGAGCTGTTCCCCACAACAGCTTCTTTGATTTCCTTAAGATTTACAGTCAGTGAGTATTATCTCTTATGGATTTCTGCATCTGTGATCCTTTGATGAAAATGCCATTTTCATTTATTTTTTTAGTTTTACTTAATTAAACTTGGGCTGGATGTGTTTTGATAGACCAAATAGATAACATCAAATGTATCATTTGGACAGTCTGGTGCTCTCAAGATACCCTTTCCCAGCTTTGGTCTTTCAGATACATTTTATTCATTTTCATTAATAACTTGACATCAAATTATACCATCTTGACATGTTCCTTTTGGAATAAATATTTCAATATGTCTATTATATGTAAATTCTAAAATGATGTGAAGGTATTTAGGCTTTGAGTTGGATGACTTGAAATCTAATAATAAAATTGATTTTCTTAATGCAGATCTTTGATGGAAAACAGATTCCACAGAGAATGGTTGATGGATGGAATGCTTTTTTCTTTGATAAAACAGAAGAACTGGTAATTTCTTCATAGTTTTTATGTTGTGGAATGTTCACTGATACATGTTAGGATTTGCATAATTTAATAATTTTACTTGGATTTGGGATCTATATTTTGGATAAGTATAGATAGATATGTCACTCTCCTTTTTTTCTTCTCACCTTAGAAAAAACGTTTACCTTCACTTGGAAAGAACACAGAAACATTAGGAGAGCTTTGGTTGGGACTGCTTCGCTTCTATACTGAAGAATTTGATTTCAAAGAATATGTAATTAGCATTCGGCAGAAAAAACTGTTGACAACTTTTGAGAAGCAGTGGACATCAAAATGTATTGCCATTGAAGGTAATCATTCATCTGATATTAATTAGGAACAAAACAAAGCAAAACAAGACAAAAGCAGAATTTTTAAAATATATTTTTAATTGAACAATAATTGCTTTATAATATTGCTTTGGTTTCTGCCATACATCAACATGAATTAGCCGTAAGTATACATATGTCCACTCCCTCTTGAACCTTCCTCCCACCTCTCACTCTTCCCACCCCGCTAGGTTGTTATAGAATCTGAATTTGAGTTCTCTGAGTCATACAGCAAATTTCCTTTGAAAAGCTAGAATTTTATTTGGCTAATGAAATTGAGAGGGAAACTGAAACACATTAGAATTTGGAAGATATTTCCTTGTGTGTGTGTTTTTTTTTTATCCTTTTTTTATCCTCCAGTTTCCATCCTTTAATCTGTAATTATAAAAAAATAATTTCTAAAAAAAATAATAATAATTTCTGACTTTGGTCTGTGTTACTTAGTATTAGACTCTAGTTATGGTTACTAAGTATATTTATGTTACAGTGAGCTTCTTAATTAAAGAATAAAATATTTCTTTTCTAGATCCTTTTGATTTGAATCATAACCTTGGTGCTGGAGTTTCTAGAAAAAGTAAGTTTTAAATATAGAAATACCCTGCTTTTAAAGCTCTTACACCTTAGGGTCTGGATCTTCATTGTTTTTCTTCTTTTTTCAATAGTGACCAATTTCATCATGAAAGCATTTATCAATGGAAGGAAACTTTTTGGTACCCCTTTTTACCCACTCATTGGCAGAGAAGCTGTAAGTTTACATAATTCGAATTCTGAGTCTTTTCTGTTTTCCTGTAGAACTTTTTTTTTTGTAGTATAAGAAACCTAATCCTGTTACAAGTTGGTGTTAGGAATAGGGGAAAAGATGGTTATAACTCCCTCTGTCTTTTCTTATTGCACTTACCATAGTCTATAGTGAAATATCTGTTGGCTATATTTTATCTGTTTTTTTAATCTATTCGTTAAATTCTGTCTCTCCCACTAGACTGTTTAGCTCCATGAGGACAGAGGCCATGTCTGTGAGGTTTACCATCATATTGCCAGTGCTTGTCATAATTTCTGGCACATAGGATGCATCAAATAAGCATTTGTTAAACAAGTGAGAGTTGATAGGACTCAGGATCCTTTAATTGTGAATCTGAGGTGCTCCCTACTGCCTCTCTTCTATCTCTAGAAATCTTGGTGAAAATACAAACAGAGAAGTCAGTACCAAAGTATCAATGTGAAAGTGAAAGGGTTAGTTGCTCAGTCATGTCTGACTCCTTGCAACCTATGGACTCTATGTAGCCCACCAGGCTCCTCTGTCCATTGGATTTCCCAGGCAAGAATACTATAGTGCGTAGTCATTCTCTTCTTCTAGGAGCTCTTCCCAACCCAGGGATCAAACCTGGGTCCCCTGCACTGTAAACAGATTCTTTATTGTCTGAGCCACCAGGGAAGCCCAAAATATTGGTAAAACTTTATTATTTGCTGAGGCTTCTGCTTTAATTGTGATACAGCCCTTGGTAAGCTGAACTAATGGTATGGAACTAAGAGTTCCACTTCACCCCCTGAACTGGGGGGTGTAGTGTCCCCCATTCCTTTTGGTCTTATCTGGTTTAGGTTGCTTTCTAATGGGTGGATATCACAGTCTCACAGAGAAAGAAGGAAGAAATCTTAAAAGAGAAACAATGTCTCTGTTATTGCATAATAAATATCTTTGATCTTGTTCAGTTTCATCACTCTTGCTTGTTGGGGTGAGAAAAGCAGAAAAAGTCTAGAGCTTTTTTCCTTTGAAGCAGTTTTGATAGTCCTGATTCATAGGCTGCTGCTGCTAAGTCACTTCAGTTGTGTCCGACTCTGTGCAACCCCATAGACGGCAGCCCACCAGGCTCCCCCATCCCTGGGATTCTCCAGGCAAGAACACTGGAGTGGGTTGCCATTTCCTTCTCTAGTGCAAGAAAGTGAAAAGTGAAAGTAAAGTCACTCAGTCGTGTCCAACTCTCAGCGACTCCATGGACTGCAGCCCACCAGGCTCCTCCATCCATGGGATTTGGAGTGGGGTGCCATTGCCTTCTCCGATTCATAGGCAGTGGGGGTGATAATAATTGTAATCAAAATAAAATAACAGTAAAATTTGAAATGGCGCAAAAGTCATGCAGAAGCAAAATATATAACAAAAGGAAAATATAGTGATAATTTTACTAATATATTAAAATAATAAATGAAAAGCACAGTCAAATCAGAATAAATATGGTGATGCACTGATAAAGCATTTTACTTGAAAATCATGGAAATTCTATTAGTATGTGTGCATGCATGTGTTTTCTAGAAACCTAGCAGTTTCATGCAGTCAGACTTTTTAGTGAAATACTAACATAGAATCCTCTTGAATGTGATTTGGCATAAGAGCCTATCAGAGGGGGCCTATGATTCTTCCCAGTCATCTTTTAATTTGCTTTATTCTACTTTAAAAGTCAATATATGGTATTTTAGAGCTTGGGTATACCAGTTTAACTCTTCTCCTTAAATGGACATTTAAGTTGGTATCAGTGTTCTAACTGATATTATAGAAAAATAACATTGTTAATATAGTTTTTCATGCTTAATATTTTCCATAGTAAAGTTCATTCTTTCAACACATACTGAATTCCTGATTTGTACCTATTTCTTTGATATGTACTAGGATTATAACGGAGAAGGCAATGGCACCCCACTCCAGTACTCTTGCCTGGAGAATCCCATGGACAGAGGAGCCTGGTGGGCTGCAGTCCATGGATTCGCTAAAGAGTCGGACACGACTGAGCGACTTCACTTTCACTTTTCACTTTCATGCATTGGAGAAGGAAATGGCAACCCACTCCAGTGTTCTTGCCTGGAGAATCCCAGGGACAGCAGAGCCTGGTGGGCTGCCGTCTGTGGGGTCACACAGAGTCGGACACGACTGAAGTGACTTAGCAGCAGCAGCAGGATTATAACAGCATATAGAATAGATGTGTTTCATCCCCTTAGATTCTAGTGAAAATGACGACCAAGTATATTTTCTGTACTTTCTTGCTCACTGAAATATTCCCTTTTCAACTATTCTTCTATTCATTAGGTTCTCTGACATATTAATCCCTTTTCTCCCAGTCTGTCAGTTATCTCCTGTTTTCATTTTTCCTCTCCATTTAACTCACGTTCCTTGGTCTCCCTGTGGCATATACTTCATATTCCTTTGTACCATTGTCCTTCTTTCGCATTGTTGTGTGTTCAGCTTTACATGAACTCAGCCATCCACCATCTCTTTATGCTTGGACTAAGCACCGATGGAAAAAAGTCTTAAAGCTAAGCAGTTTATAGCAAAACTATAAATTAATGTTCACCAGCCTCAACTGGACTTTCAATACTCTCTGACGTTCTTACTACATTTCTTTAGTTACCTCTGTCTCCCATTCAATAGGGACTATTCCAAGTTTTATTTATTTTACTAAAAATTCAGTGCCCAATTTGTTTTGTCCTATCTTTCTTCTCTGCCTTTCTCACACTTGGATGTTTTCCTTTTGAGGCAGAGATGATATTAAATAGATATTCTTCAACTTTCTGCTACCACATCTATAAATCTGCTTGTATCTTCAGATATCTCTTCTTTTTTTTAAAAAAAATTTGAGTTCATATTGGAACATAGTTGATTAAAAATGTTTATCAGTTTCAGGTATATAGCAAGGTGATTGAGTTATACATATACATGTAGCTATTCTTTTTAAAATTCCTATTTAGGTTATTACAGACTATTGAGGAGCATTCCCTGTGCTATACAGTAGGTCCTTGTACAGATACATACAGTTGGTTATTTATTTTGAATATAGTATTGTGTACATGTTAATCTGAAACTCCCAATCTGTCTTCCTCCCCCTGCCCCTCCATAACCATAAGTTCATTCTCTAAGTCTGAGTCTGTTTTGTAAATAAGCTCATTTGTATTTTTTTTTTTTTAGAATTCACATATAAGCAATATCACATGATATTTGTCATTCTCTGTCTGACTTTCTTCACTTAGTATGAAAACGTCCAGGTCCATCTACGTTGCTGCAGATGGCATTGTTTCATTCTTTTTAATGGCTAATATTCCACTGTATGTGTGTACCACATCTTTTTCCATTCACTTGTCAGTGGACATTCAGGTTGCTTCCATGTCTGCTATTGTAAATAGTGCTTCAGTGAACATTTGGGTGCATATATCTTCTTGAATTATGATTTTCTCTCGATATGTACCCCAGGATTGGGATTGCTGGATCATATGGTATCTCTGTTTTTAGTTTCTTTTTGGTTTTGTTTTTTTAATTATGTTTTACATTGGAGAATAATTGCTTTACTATGTTGTGTTGGTTTCTGTCATACATCAAGGTGAATCAACTGTAAGTATACATACATACCTTTCTCTTGAACTTCCCTCCCACCCCCACCCCAGATCTGTGCCTCTAGGTCATTACAAGAGACCAGGTTGTGCTCCCTGTGTTATACAGCAACTTCCCACTAGCCATCTGTCTTACACATGGCAGTGTATATGTTTCAATGCTACTCTCTCAATTTGTCTAGTTTTAGTTTTTTAAGGAACCTCCATACTGTTCTTCATAGTGTCTGTACCAATTCATATTCCCACCAATAGTGTAGGAGGGTTCCCTTTTCTCTACACCTTCTCCAGCATTTATTGTTTGTAGATTTTTTGATGATGGCCATTCTAACTGATGTGAAATGATACCTCATTATAATTTTTGATTTGCATTTCTCTAATAATTAGCAGTGTTGACTATCTTTTCTTGTGCCTCTTGGCCATCTATATGTCTTCTTTTGATTGGGTTTTTTTTTTTTAATTGAGCTGCATGAGCTGTTTGTAAATTTTGGAGACTAATCCTGTCCATCGCATCATTTCTTTTCATTTTGTTTATGGTTTCCTTTGTTGTGCAAAAGATTTTGAGTTGAAGTCACATTTGTTTATTTTTTAATTTCCCTTACTCTAGGAGACGGCTCAGAAAAGATGTTGCTGTGATTTATGTAAAAGTGTGTTCTGCCTGTTTTCCTCTTGTTTTATAGTATCAGGTCATACATTTAGGTCTTTAATCAGTTTTTGTGTATGGTGTTAAAGAATGTTCTAATTTCATTTTTTTACTTGTAGCTGTGCAGTTTTTGCAGCACCGTTTGTTAAAGAGACTGTCTTTCCTCCATTGTATAGTTTTGCCTCCTTTGTCATAGATTAATTGACCATAGTTGCATGGGTTTATTTCTGGGGCTTACATCTTAGTCCGTTAATCTGTATTTCTGTTTTTGTGCCAGTACCATACTATTTTGATGACTGTATCTTTGTAGTACAGTCAGACATCAGGAAGCCTGATTTCTCCAGCTCTGTTTTTCTTTCTCAGCATTGCTTTGGCTATTCTGGGTCTTTTGTGTCTCCATACAAGTTTTAAGATTTTTTTTTGTTCTAGTTCTGTGGAAAATGCCATTGGTAATTTGATAGGGATTACATTAAATCTGTAGATTGCCTTGGGTAGGATAATCATTTTGACAATATTGATTATTCCAATTCAAGAACATGGTATATCTTCCCATCTGTTTGTGTAATCTTTGATTTCTTTCATCAGTGTTTTATAGTTTCAGAGTACAGGTCTTTTCTCTCCTTGGGTAGGTTTAATCCTAGGTAATTTTTTCTTTTTGATGTGATGATAAATGGGGTTGTTTCTTTAGTTTCTCCTTCTGGTCTTTCATTGTTAATGTATAGAAATGCAAGATTTATGTGTATTTTATATCCTGCTGCTGCTGAGTCGCTTCAGTCATGTCCGACTCTGTGTGACCCCATAGATGGCACCCCACCAGGCTCCCCTGTCCCTGGGATTCTCCAAGCAGGAACACTGGAGTGGGTTGCCATTTCCTTCTCCAATGCACGAAAGTGAAAAGTGAAAGTGAAGTCTCTCAGTCGTGTCCGACTCTTAGCGACCCCGTGGACTGAAGCCTACTAGGCTCCTCCGTCCATGGGATTTTCCAGGCAAAAGAGTACTGGAGTGGGGTGCCATTGCCAAATTCATTAATAAGCTCTCACAGTTTTCTGGTGGCATCTTTAGAATTTTCTGTGTATAGTGTGTCATCTAAAACAGTGACAGTTTTTCCTCTTTTCCAGTTTATATTCCTTTTATTTCTTTTTCTTCTCTGATTTGTTATGGCTAGGACTTCCAAAACTATGTAGAATAAAAGTGGTGAGAATACGAATATCCTTGTCATGTTCCAAATCTAAGAGGTAATGCTTTCAGCTTTTCACCACGGAGTATGATGTTAACTACAGGCTAGTCATATATGGCCTTTATTATGTTGAGGTATGTTCGCTCCCTGCCCACTTTGTGGAGAGTTTTTATCATAAATAGGTGTTGAATTTTGTTTAAAGCTTTTTCTGCATTTGTTGAGATGATTGTATGGCTTTTATTCTTCTATTTGTTGATGTGGTGTATCATACTAATTGATGTGCAGATATTGAAAAATCCTTGCATCCCTGGTATAAATCCCAATTGATCATGGTGTGTGATCCTTTTAATATATTGTTGGATTCAGATTGCTAGTATTTTTTGTTGAGGATTTTTGTGTCTGTTCATCAGTGATAGTGACCTATAAATTTTTTTTTTGGTAGTATCTTTGTCTGATTTTGGTTTCAGTATGGTGATGGCCTTATAGAATGAGTTTGGGAGTATTCATTTCTCTGCATTTTTTTGGGAATAGTTTCGGAAGAACAAGTGTCAACTCTTCTCTAAGTGATGGAACTAATCTGTGATGCCATCTGGTCCTGGACTTTTGTTTATTGGAAGTTTATATTTCTTTTTGGTTCAGTCTTAGGTGACTGTGCCTTTCTAACAATTTATCCATTTCTTCCAGGTTGTCTACTTTATTGGCATATAGTTGTTTGTAGTAGTTTTTTATGATCCTTTGTATTTCTCTGATGTCTATTGTAACTTCTCCTTTTTAATTTCTAATTTTGTTGATTTAAGCTCGCTGTCTTTTCTTGAAGAGTCTGGCTAAAGGTTTATCAGTTTTGTTTATCTTTTCAGATAATCAGCTTTTTGTTTCATTGATTTTATTGATTTTGTTTGTTTATATTTCTGCTCTGATCTCTCTTTCTTTCCTTCTGCTAACTTTGAGTTTTGTTTATTCTTTTTTCTCTGTTGGCTTTAGACATAAAATTAGGTTGTTTATTTGTGATTTTTCTTGTTTCCTGAGGTAAGATTGTATTGCTATAAATTTCTCAAAACTGCGTTTATCATGTCCCTAGGTTTTGGATCATTGTGCTTTCATTTTCATTTGACTCTAGGTAATTTTTATGTCCTTTTTGATTTCTTCGGTGATCCATTGATTGTTTAATAGTATTTTTTTTAGCTTCCATGTATTTGTGTTTTTTAGTTTTTTTTTCTTATAGTTGATTCCTAATCTAATAGCAATGTGGTTAGAAAAGATGCTTGATATGATTTTTAATTTTCTTAAATTTACTGAAGCTTACTTTGTGGCCCAGCCTGTCATTAATCCTAGAGAATGTTCCATGGCCTCTTGAGAAAAGTGTATATTCTGCTGCTTTTGAATGGAATACTCTATAAATGTCAATGAAGGTGGTCTGGTCTAATGTGTCATTTAAGACCTGAGTTTCTGTATTAATCTTCTTTCTAGATAATCTGTCCATTGATATAAATGGAGTATTTTTAAGTCCCCCACTATTAATTACATTACTGTTGATTTCTCCTTTAATGACTGTTAATATTTGCCTTATATATTGGGGTACTCTGTATTGGGTAAGTATTTATATACAATTGTTATAGCTTCTTCTTGGAATGATTCCTTGATCATTATGTAGTGTCCTTCTTTGTCTCTTTTGTCTATTTTGAAGTCTCTTTTGTCTGAGAAAAATATTGCTATTCCAGCTATCTTTTAATTTACATTTGCACAGAGTACCTTTTTCCATCCCCTCACTTTCAGTCTGTATGTGTCCCTAGATGTGAAGTAGGTCTCTTGTAGATATCATGTATATGGATCTTGTTTTTGTATCCATTCACCTCTATTTCTTTTGGTTAGAGCACTAAACCCATTTAATGTTTAAGGTAATTACCAGTATATATGTTCCTATTGCCATTTTCTTAATTGGTTTGGATTTGCTTTGTAGGTCTTTTTTGTTCCATTCCTGTTTTGTTCCAGTAGTCATGCATGGATGTAAGAGTTGGACTGTAAAGAAAGCTGAGCGCCGATAAATTGATGCTTTTGAACTGTGGTGTTGGAGAAGACTCTTGAGAGTCCCTTGGACTGCCAGGAGATCCAACCAGTCCATCCTAAAGGAAATCAGTCCTGGGCATTCATTGGAAGGACTGACGTTGAAGCTTCAACTCCAATATTTTGGCCACCCACCTGATGCAAAAAACTGACTCATTTGAAAAGACCCTGATGCTGGGAAGGATTGAAGGCAGGAGGAGAAGGGGATGACAGAGGATGAGATGGTTAGATGTCATCACTGACTCAATGGGCATGAATTTGGGTAAACTCTGGGAGTTGGTGATGGACAGGGAGGCCTGGAGTGCTGCGGTTCTTGGGGTCGCAAAGAGTCGGACACAACTGAGTGACTGAACTCAGTTCAACAGTTCAGTGTCCTGAACTCAGTTCAGGACAACAAAACTGAACTGTTTTGTTCTCTTGTTTTGTGATTTGATGACTAACTTTAGTGTTGTATTTGGATTCCATTTTCATTTTTGTGTATGTATCTGTTGTAGATTTTCAGTTTGTGGTTACCCTGAGGTTTTGATATTCAGTTCAGTTCAGTTGCTCAGTCATGTCTTGACTCTTTTCGACCCCATGGACTGCAGGACATCAGGCCTCCCTGTCCATCACCAACTCCTGGAGTTTACTCAGACTCATGTCCATTGAGTCAGTGATGCCATTCAACTATCTCATCCTCTGTTGTCCCCTTCTCCTCCCACCTTCGATCTTTCCCAGCATCAGGGTCTTTTCAAATGAGTCAGTTCTTCGCATCAGGTGGCCAAAGTATTGGCATATCAGCTTCAGCATTGGTCCTTCCAATGAATATTCAGGACCTTTTTCCTTTAGGATGGACTGGTTGGATCTCCTTGCAGTCCAGGGAACTCTCAAGAGTCTTCTCCAACACCACAGTTCAAAAGCAGCAACTCTTCGGTGTTCAGCTTTCTTTATAGTCCAACTCTCACATCCGTACATGACTACTGAAAAAACCATAGCCTTGACTAGACGGACCTTTGTTGGCAAAGGAATGTCTCTGCTTTTTAATATGCTGTCTAGGTTGGTCACAACTAGTTTGTGGTGACCATGAGGTTTTGATATAGCATTCTGTATATAAAAAAGATTGTTTTAAGTTGCTGGTCTTTTAATTCAAACTTTTTTCCAATATCCTGCATTTGTGTTCTCCTCTTCTCATAATTACTGGTTTTGATATCATATTTGTGTGCAGATGATTTCTTACCTTTACTTTGTATTTACTGGTAAGCTTTTCCATTCATAATTTTGTTTCCAGTAGTTGCCCTTTCTTTTCTGCTTAAAGTTCCTTTGGCATTTGTTGCAAAAGTGGTCTGGTGGTGCTGAATTTTCTTAGTTTTTTCTTGTTTGTAAAGCTTTTGCTTTCTCTATCAAATCTGAATTGAGATCTTTGCCAGATGGAGTACTGTTAGCTGTAGGTTCTTTGCTTTCATCACTTTAAATATATCATCAGATCAGATCAGATCAGATCAGTCGCTCAGTTGTGTCCGACTCTTTGCAACCCCATGAATCGCAGCACGCCAGGCCTCCCTGTCCATCACCAACTCCCGGAGTTCACCCAGACTCACGTCCATCGAGTCAGTGATGCCATCCAGCCATCTCATCCTCTGTCATCCCCTTCTCCTCTTGCCCCCAATCCCTCCCAGCATCAGACTCTTTTCCAGTGAGTCAACTTTTCACATGAGGTGGCCAAAGTACTGGAGTTTCATCTTTAGCATCATTCCTTCCAAAGAACACCCAGGGCTGATCTCCTTCAGAATGGACTTGTTGGATCTTCTTGCAGTCCAAGGGACTCTCAAGAGTCTTCTCCAACACCACAGTTCAAAAGCATCAATTCTTCGGCGCTCAGCCTTCTTCACAGTCCAGCTCTCCCTTTTTGCCTGCAGAGTTTCTGCTGAGAAATCAGCTGATAACCTTATGGGAGTTCCCTTGTATTTGTTGCTTTTCTTTGTTGCTTTTAATATTTTGATATTTTTTTCTTTGTTTTTAATTTTTGTCCATTTGATTCCTATTTGTTTTGGTGTGTTCTTCCTTGGGTTTATTCTACCTGGAACTCTCTGACCTTCCTGGAATTGGATGACTGTTTCCTTTCCTTTGTTAGGTAAGTTTTCAACTATTACCTCTTCAAATATTTTCTTAAGTCCCTTCTTTCTTTCTTTTCCTTCTGGGACTACATGATGTGAATGTTTGAGGCTTTTAAAGTTGTCCCAGAGGTCTCTTAGAGTGTCTTCATTTCTTTTCCTTCTTTATTCTGTTCCATGGCAGTGAATCCACCATTCTGATTTCCAGATCACTTATCCTTTCTTCTGCCTCAGTTACTCTGCTGTTGATTCCTTCTAGTGTGTTTTTCATTTTGGTTATTGTATTGTTCATCTCTGTTTGTTCTTCAGCTCTTCTGTGTCTTTGTTAAACGTTTCTTTCATCTTCTTAATTTGTGGCTCCATTTTTTTTTTAAGAGATCTTGGGTCATCTTCACTACCATTAATCTGAAATTTTTTATTTTTTTTTTAACCCTAGATTGCTTATCTCCACTTCATTTTGTTTTTCTAGGGTTTTGTCTTGTTCCTTCACCTGGGACATATTCTTCTGTTGTCTCATTTTGTCTAACATTCTGTAATTACAGCTTCAGTTCTGCAAGCTGCAGGATTGTAGTTCTTCTTGTGTCTGCTGTCTGCCATCTGGTGGATGAGGCTGTCTAAGAGGCTTGTGCAGGCTTCCTGGTGAGAGGGTCTAGTTCCTGTCTGCTGGTAGGTGGTGCTCTGTCTTGTCCGTTTGGTGGTCAGGGCCATGCTCAGAAAGACTTCAAGTGACCTGTCTGCTTGATGGATGGGGCTGTGTTTCAGTCTTTTTGGTGGTTTGGCCTCAGGTGTCCTGGCACTTGAGCCTTCAGGCTGTTGAATGGGGTTAAGGTTGTGGGGAGGAAATAGTAGCCTCCAGGAGGACTCACACCAATGCATGCTCATTAAAACTGCTGTTGCAAGTGTCTTTGTTCCCAGAGTGAGCCACAGCCCCACCCCCCCACCTCTGCCAGAGACCCTCCAATAATAGCAGGTAGATCTAGCCCAGTTTCTTATGAAATCACTGTTCTTTCCCCTGAGTCCTGGTACCTAGAGGTCCTTGTGTACTCCTTCTCAGAGTGGAATTTCTGTTTTTCCCAGTTCTGTGGAATTTCTTCAATCAAACTCCACTGGCCTTCAAAGTTAGATTCTCTGGGGGCTTCTCTTCCTATTACCAGATCCTCAGGCTGGGAAGCCTGACATGAAGTTCAGGGCTTTCAGTCCTGTGGTAGAACTTCTGTGGTATAATTATTTTCTAGTTTGTGAGTTGCCCACACAGCAGGTATGGGATTTGATTTTACTGCAGTTGTGCCTCTCCTACAGTTTTGTTGTGGCTTCTTCATCTTTGGATATAGGGTGTCTTTTTTGATAGGTTCCAGCCTTTTTGTTTTTATTGTTCAATGGTTGTTCAGCAGTTAGTTGTTATTTTGGTGTTCCTCTAAGAAGGGAGCTTCCCTGATAGCTCAGTTGGTAAAGAATCTGCCTGCAAAGAGACCCCAGTTCGATTCCTGGGTCGGGAAGATCCCCTGGAGAAGGGAAAGTCTACCCACTCCAGCTTTCTGGCCTGGAGAATTCCATGGACTGTATAGTCCATGGGATCTCAAAGAGTCAGACACAACTGAGAAGGGGTGAACTCAGTCATTCTGCTTCACATCTTTCTGGCCAGTCACCAGATACACCTTCTTTATCAGAGACTGGTCCTTCCATAGGTACTCTAGATCCGTTCATTATTTTCTGTACCTTAAAGATTCAGTCATCTGTGAAAAATATTTTCAAAGATGAAATAGATAAAATGTAGTTGCAGATTAGGATTAACAATTTGCCTTCTATTTTAATGATAGGGAGCACTAACTTTGAACTCCAATTAAGCAAATGTCTCCTCCAGAAAATGTTCCTTTTTTCAAATTAGTAAACTTACATTATAAAAACATTATACTCTGTTGTTATTAATATATTTTGAAATTCTTCAATAAAATTTTTGTGGGAATTTTCTCTCTTATTTTATAAGTACCTATATAATACAATGTCTTCAATTTTACCTCAACACCTAAAATTTTAACTCTCTGGCTCTTCCCAGAAGTTTGCTGACCCCAGGTCTAGGCCACCTTAACTAGGAAGGTGGGATGAAGAAAAATTGATTAAAGAGATAGATACTCAGGAATAGAATGGATACAACCTGGTGGTTAATTAGAGGTGATGAGTCGAGGAGAAATCAGGGGGATTTCCTAGATTTTGCCATAAGCAACCAGGTAAATTAAGAAAGGCTTTCATTTTTGTCTTATCAGAAAAAATGATAATGAAGAGTTTAGTAAATTATGTTGACTTCATCAGTAGTAAAGAATTATATTGTGTTCTTTTATAGAAATACAGTTTTATTGAGAAATAATTCATGTACTTTAGCGTTCACCTATATAAAGTGAGTAATTCAGTTTTTTTGAGTATTTTTTGCAAGATTGTACAACCATCACCACATCTAATTAGAACATTTTGTCCTCTCTCAAGGAAACTCCTGTCCCAATTAGCAGTCAGTTCTCCTTCCTTTTTCCTCTCACTCTGTTGATTTGCCTATTGTGGACGTTTTATGAAAATGGAATCAGAGTATGTGTAGCCTTTTGTGACTGGTTTCTTTCATCTAACAGAATGTATTCAGGGTTCATTCAAGCTGTAGCATATATCAATATTTCATTCTTTTTTTTATGGTTGAATGATATTCCATTGTATGGTTATATTACATTTTATTTATTCATTCTTCAGTTTGTTGGAAATTTGTATTGTTTCTATTCTTTGGCTACTATGAGTAGTGCTGCTATAAATATTTGTGTACAAAATTTTCTGTGGATGTATGTTTTCATTTCTTTTGGGCATATACGTAATGGTAGAATTGTTGGGTCATTTTAATAAGTTTATGTTTAACTTTCTGAGGAGCTACCAAGCTGTTTCTTAAAAGAATTGGACTATTTTATATTCCCACCTGCAATATATGAAGGTTCCAGTTTTTTCACATCCTCACAATACTTGTTGCTATCTTTTTTCTTTTCTAATAGCCATGTAGTGGGTGTCTCTCTTAAACTTTTATCCCTGACATTAGATAGATTTGAAGAAATCAGAGTACTAAGTAAACATGTTCTCTTGCCATCCAAAGATATGGGTATTGTCAGGATAAACTAGTCTTTGTGATGGTGCAAAACTAAACTAAAGCTTAGAAAGATAACAAAGGTAGTAAGATAAAGCAAAAATGAGCTGATTCTTCGAAGACTTGGAAAAATGATTTAAATTGTTATTGGTTCTCTGTATTCTTTTTAGGTGTATTCTACTTTGGATAGTAAATGTTACGTATTCTTGAAATGTTGAATGTAAATCCAGTGATACTTTAAACAAACCAGAGGATTGATTTATTTACATAGAGTTATTTTGTAAAGATACTGATTCCTTTGTGGAAGTAGCCTGGTGGGGCAGAAAGCATGAGATTTGTAGTCAGACAGACTTAGCTTGAAATCCTTTATCTCTTACTTACTAGCATTTTTTGCTGTGGGCAAACGGCTTGAACTTTCCGAGCCTTGGAGCCTCAGTTTCCTCATCTATAAAATGAGCAGGAAAATAGTATCTACTTTATTGGGATATTACACAAAGATGTTACAGATGAATGAGAAAAAAGTGTGAATGTGAAGTGATTAGTACTGTTAGCAGCTGTGATATTGATGATGATAATTCTGAATCTTGTTTTCATATCATGGTTTTAGTTACAGTGAAATACTTGTTGATATTTATTTTGTTTTTTAAAAAATTACTTTTGGGTCCTGGTCTGTTTTCCATTTGGATTCAAAAGTTTACAGTGATTTTTTTTTTTCCCTAGTAAAGTTGTATTTTCTTCCTAGGAGTACTTCTTTGATTCCAGAGTATTAACAGATGGAGAACTGGCTCCCAATGATCGATGTTGCCGTGTATGTGGAAAAATAGGCCACTATATGAAAGACTGCCCCAAAAGGAGAAGGTTGGCAAATGATTATATAACAACATTGTAGGGAAAATAAATATGAGGCAAATTGATATAAATAAATATGAGGAAAATAATATGAGGCAAATTGTGTTTAGATATGTTTAAATTGAGAAAGTTTAGAGCTTGAAGTTGACCCTTAGGTAAATGTATATTTGAATGGTGTTTTGTGAAAGAGTGAGATTTATTCCTGGTACATTGGTGTCTCATGATGTTTATTATTTGTTCATCTATTCATTAAGGCTTTTTAAACTGCAGAAGTATTTATTAACACCTACTGTATGCTGGAAAGTGTGCTAGGATCCAAGGGGAAAAAAGACCAAGATACGAGGTTCTTGCTGAGAACCTCACTGTTACGAAAACAAATAAGTAAAAAATAATTAAATGAATCTTTGAGGTATATATTGTAAGATATGCCTATATACTCTTTCCCTTAAGGAATATACATCCTCTGTGCTCCCTGAAAATATGTCTGTCGTACTTTCCTGTGTTCTTTATACTATGTTATTAGGCCAGGAAATTCCTTTTTTAGTCATCAAGCCTTACTTAATGTAAAGAGCTTAGAACTTTTCATACAGAACAAATTCGTAGTTTCCATCACTGCTATTTATTAAATTTAGAGAAGACACTTTCTCTAAGCCTCAAATGTCTTTCTCTATAAAATGGAGATAATAAATAGCCAACTAAGGATTGTAGAATTAAAATTTGCTATTAAACATTAAAAACTGATATTGTATTATGAAACTACTAGAATACCCAGTGTCTGCCATATGAGTAGGTATGTGAGAACCCTTGCCTTCAGAAAAGTGCATGAAACAATGGGCATGTTAGTCCCTTTATTGTGAGGCTCTTGTATAGTTTAGTTTATTCTATAGTTCCCTTGGTTTATAAGTCCCTAGCCCCACGTTATTGCTATCAGCAGTTTACTGTTTAGACTAAAGAAGAAAGACAGTGAAGAAGAGAAAGAAGGGAATGAAGAGGAGAAAGACTCCCGAGACCTTCTTGACCCCCGAGACCTCCACGACACTAGAGACTTTAGAGACCCCAGAGACCTCAGATGTTTTATCTGCGGAGATGCAGGACATGTGCGAAGGGAGTGCCCAGAGGTCAAGCTGGCCCGTCAGAGGAATAGCAGTGTGGCAGGTAAATAGAAAAAGCCAAAAATAGTTTTTGGCAGAAATAGTGTCATTTATGTTGATGTCATTTTAAGGGCCCTGATTCTTCTCTATTCTAAACATAGCTGTATGACTTTAGGTCTTTTAATTTATTAAAGAGAAAATTTAGGTTTTTACTTTGAATAGTATTTGGATATGTTTAATATCAAGGTCTTAGCAGTCTGTTGTATTCAGTCAGCTCCCTCCACGTATTTTTTGGATTTGAGTCATATTCTTTATTCTCTTGCTATGAAAAGTTAACAAAAGTTAACTACCCACCCCCAAAAGTTAATGAGAGATTGTTTTTCTGGGAATATATAGGAGAAATTGTATCTCTTCCCATGTCTTTTATAAGAGAGGGAGATCTGTTCTTATTATATTTCATAGGGAATTTTATGAATTAGAAACCCAGATGAGAGTTTATTGAAAGAAAAAAACAAAATATATGTGATGATTTCTAGTTATTCAGATTCTTGTTGCCAGAGTTATTTTCTTAAATAAATGTATAATCTTCTTTAGAAAACAGTATGATATTTGTTCTTGTTTCCAGAATCACTGTATTTTTTTAATGCTCTAAGGATTGAGAAATGGCATGATACTGGATGCTTGGGGCTAGTGCACTGAGACGACCCAGAGGGATGGTATGGGGAGGGAGGAGGGAGGAGGGTTCAGGATGGGGAACACATGTATACCTGTGGTGGATTCATTTTGATATTTGGCAAAAATAATACAATTATGTAAAGTTTTAAAATAAAATAAAATTAAAAAAAAAATTAAAAAATGAGTTGTTAAAAAGTTCTTTGCTAACATAATCATAGTTTAAAAGTCCAAGTTTGTAAAATCATAGATTTGAGACTGTTGTACTGAAGAAGGGAGTTTATTGATTACCATTTTTCTGTTATTTTATCTATTTTATTTCTTTTTGATGTCTTCTCTTAGCAGCCCAGCTGGTCCGCAATCTTGTAAATGCCCAGCAGGTGGCTGGTTCAGCCCAGCAACAAGGTGATCAGTCCATAAGGACTAGGCAGTCCTCAGAATGCGTGAGTACTCTGCTTGCAGATGGGTTGGTCTTGGCAGGAAAACAGCTAATTTTGGTGGGTGATAAGGTTGATCTTTGAGATTGGCAAATTCAGTCTTTCAGATTACACAATGCTTTATAGAGATGTCCTTGCTAGGCACATCAGCTAGAATGAGCATTACTTTTGGAGTAATATAGATCTGAGTTTTAATCTATGGGCAAGATACTTAACTTCAGTGAACCTATTTCTTATTTATAAAATAAGGTAACTACCAAATAAGGTTGTTGGTTGGATTATAATAAAGTAATAACTTTAAGGTTTTAGGTTTTGCATAATGCAGGAATATGGAAGAATATTCTATAATGAAAGAACACTGTTAATTAAAAATAGACCCCAAAATTGAGATGTATTAAGGATTTAGTACTGTTAAGGCAGTGCATGCATGATACTTCATTTGCTTGAAATTTTTTGGCTTCTCATCGCTGATATGGATACCTAGTGAAATGTATCCTGTAAAAGACAGAGTATTTAATTAGATTTCTGATTCACAGGTTTCATGTTATCTTTGCTGAGTTGCTCTAACCTTTGTCTAAATATGTATTCACCTTGTACATTTTAAATTAGGTAAATACTAATTGAATGCTTATTCTAAATCTGACACTGTGCTTTAGTGCTTCACACCTGTTATCACATTTAATCCTTCGAATGGCCATGTGAAGCAATAGGTATTGGTATGATCAAATTTTACAAATTGGGAAGCGGAGAATAAGAGAAATTAAAAGATTCAAACACAGGTCTACATCACTTCAAAGCTGTTAACTATTAAACATGCTAAATCTGATGTGATCTGTGTTTTGGAAAAAAATTCTTAGAGCATTTGAAGAGCAATAGTAGAACTTGTCTTAAAAAAACATTTAGGATCCCACTAACCCTACCTCCAACACTTGAATATGTACCACTATGGGTCTGACATTTTCATAAAAATTATATAATAACAATTATATTACAGTAACAACATTTATTGATTGCTGTTTGCTATCTATGCATCTTTCCTGTTTCTTCTTATTAAATATTTTTAAAATACTGAAAAGGTATAGAAAATGATAAACATCCATGCACTACTACCAGGCTTTAACAATTCTCAATGTTTTCTTATTTTGGTTTTATTTAAGTGTATCCACAGTTGACAACTCCTATGCATTCCTCTTGGATGCTGTTCCCTTCTTAAAACTTTCCTACTATCCCTTCCTTGCTACTAAAATGTATCTACTATTCTGAATTTGGAGTTTATGTTTTTGACATATATTGTTGTAGTTAATCTTCACAAAAACCTATGATGTAGATTCTATTATTTATACAGGTGAAGAAACTGAGATTTAAGTTTGTTGCCTGAGGTCAATAAACACTTGGAACCAGAAATTGTATCCTTAGGTTCTGTTTCCAAAACCTGTGCTCTGACCACTTTGCTATGGTGCCCCTAACTCTCATCCTCTACTTCTAGCACTCACCCCACCTGAGACTGGGTAAGAGTCTGACTAATGGACTTTGCAGTTCAAGGTCTCACAAAGCACTTCAGCTTCAACATGTCTAGAATGTAGCTTATATTTCTTTCCAACTTCCCAAGTTTGCCTCTTGCTCCTGTCTTCTCCATCTCATTGAATGATCTCACTGTCTCTAGTTTCCTGCCACTACTACTTTTCCCTCAACCTCCGCATCCAGTCAGTCACCAGGTCCTATTGTTTCTATCTATAAAAAATAGTTCACATCCATTTGCTTCCCTAGCCTAGGTAACTGTCATTTCAGATTCCAGTTACTTTAAAAGGCCATGTGCTTTTGTTTCTGTATACCTTCAGTTATGTTGTTCTCTAACTGAATCTTCCCTTCTCCTTTTTCTCTACTCTCTTTTATCATATTGATTTCTATATAAGTATCAGCTTAAAAATCGTTTCCTTCAGGAAGATTTCCTTAATTTCCACTTGCTTTCATCTTGTTTTCTCCTCTTCTCCCAAAGTGGGTTTAGGTATTCCTGCTCTGGGATTTCATTATACATTATACAGTCTTTATCATAGTAATCATTATATTTTATTGTGATTGCTTATGTAATTTTTATCTGTTCCTCCTCTTTTTCCTTATTGACTTTAAGCTTCATGAGGGCATACATGTTAGTATTTTATTTTTAATACCTAGAACAATGCCCAGTACATAACTGACACCCTGTAAATGTTTGTTGAGGAGCTAAATGAAAGTCAGTGTGAGATACTTAGATGTAAACTTCTAGTTACAGTTGGAGTTGTGGGTTCTATGTGATAAGTATGTTGTCTGGACTTTGTCTTCTTTGGGCAATAAAAAGATTTATAGATAAAACCTATGTGAGAGAGGGTTGAGAACCTTGGGAAAAACTCTACCTTCATATAAAATGAGGTTCTGTTATTATCTGTTAGTATGTATATCATAGAGTTCTGTTTATAGTATTCTGATGAAGTAACTCCATAGTTTTATATTTTTATAATTTCTGCTTTTATAAAATTAAGATGTTCATAAATTAATTTTAAAATATATCTTTTTTTTTCTCTGCAGTCTGATTCGCCATCTTATTCTCCTCAGCCCCAGCCATTTCCACAGAACTCTTCCCAATCCACTGCCATTACCCAGCCTCCATCCCAGCCAGGATCCCAGCCCAAGCTTGGCCCACCTCAGCAGGGAACCCAGCACCCCCATCAGGTCCAGATGCCTATGTATAACTTTCCTCAGTCACCACCAGCTCAGTATTCTCCCATGCACAACATGGGATTGTTGCCAATGCATCCCCTCCAGATCCCTGCCCCGTCCTGGCCTATTCACGGCCCAGTGATCCATTCTGCACCAGGCAGTGCGCCCAGCAATATTGGCCTGAACGATCCCAGCATCATCTTTGCACAGCCTGCTGCCAGACCCGTGGCGATCCCTAGCTCCTCTCATGATGGACACTGGCCCCGTACTGTGGCTCCAAATTCCCTGGTGAACAATGGTACAGTGGGGAATTCGGGTAACCCTTTCTTCTCTTCTTTTGTATCTTTCTGTAGAAAGGTTGGATGAATTGTATTATTGGTTGAACCTGGGGAGATAAATTTGAGTAAAAAGATGGCAATCATTATTTGTGGAGTGGGGAGCATAAGGTAAGGTGAAGAGTATGGGCTATGGATTCAGACCACCTGGATTTGAATTGTGGCTCTGCCATTTATTATGTGGCATCAGGCATTTGCTTAATCTCTTTGTACATTGGTTTCATGTGTGAAATAAGTGTGTATTAATAGAACCTAACTCTCAGGAATGTTGTGAATATTAAATGAGATAATAAATATAAATGTTTGTTATTATTTTAAAATTTCATTACAGTCTCATTTGGTGTAGGTATTATTAGCACTTATTTTTACAGTTGAGGAAATTGTGAAGAGTTAAAAATAACTGTCATGCTGTCATAATCATAGTAGATCCAGGATTTAAACTTAATTTCTTTCTTTAAAACCTGTAATCTTTGCTTTGGACTCTTACTGTCTCCTTACTTACTAAGAAGCAGTTTTCTAAAAAGAAAAAGATTAGTAACCCTTTATAGCTTAAGAAAGAATAGTTTTTTTTACTGATATTTAAATAATGCATATTCTTTGTAGAGCATTTGAAAAGGAAAAAATAAACCATCTATAATCTTAATTCCTGGGTAGAATTGTTCAGAAGTATTTTGGTTTATTGCTAGCCAGTCATTTTTTTCATTTTTATGTATTTAAAAATAGTTGATAAATGCTGTTAAACTAGTTTTACATTATATTTATTTTTAAAACTTTTATCATGGAAAACTTGAACACGAAAGGAGAAAGTTAAGTATAACCCTCCCATTACCCGGGTTTAAGTTATCTATGTTTTCTATTTATTGTTTGTGATTCTTCTGTAACTTACTGTCTGTGATTCTTTTCCTTATTAACTACTTGGTTATCCTCATATATTGTTTGTAGAGGAAATGTAGAATAAAAGCTTGATTATTTACCTTTATAAATTTTCAGAATAATTTTAGTGATAGTTTTAAATCAATATATGTTTTCTTAAAGCACTGTAATGGAGGAATCTCTGACCTCTTTTGGAATAATACAGATAGTATATTTTGCTGAGCAGAAATTCCAGAATGTGGAACTCATTTAGATTTCAAGGATCAAAGGATATATGTCATACATGGCCATTCTAATGTGGCCTCTGCTTTTTTCATTCAACGAATGTTTATTATATGCATGCCATGATAAACACTGTGATAGTCACTGAGTTATATAACCATGAAGACAGACACATGCTTTGCCTTTTGATATATTGATTCAGTTTGAACAGTTTTAACTTCTTCCTCTCTCTACCACTAGTTGATCTCTGTTTTAGCCTTAATGAACTAATTAATTAACACCCTACAGACACACCATGCTCTTACCCCTGATTATTTACTTAAGTGGTTGGTTCCCTCTGCCTGGAATGTCCTCTGCAATAACTCTCCTGTTCACTCTCGCCTCCTTCTGCATTTCTCCAAAAGCTTAGCTAACTTACTTATCCTTCATTTTAAAATTTGGATCACTTTCTTTAGGAAGTCTCTAATTCTTATAGATCCTCTCCTCCAATTGTATTAGGTATTCTTTTCTCTCCTCCATGTTTCCTTAATATCCATATTATAAGACCTGTCTTACTGTGTTGAAATTGCCTGTTTACTTGTCTGCGTAATGCATTAGACTGAACTTTAAGAGATTGTAAATTGTTTCTTGTCTATCATTGTTTTCCTAGTGTCCAGTATAGTGACTGTTGTCAGATAGATGTTGTTTGTATACTTCTATTATATAATAAACTATTACTCAACAAAAAAATTTATTATTTGTTGGATGGGTGTACAACTTCTAGTTACTATTACTGCTAAAATTAACATTATGTTAAAAATGGAAAAACCAGATGGGGATACATTAAAATGATAATAGTGTTTGCGTTAGAATAGGGGGTTGTATGAGTGTGTCCCCCCATTTTTCAAATTGTCTTTAATGGTAATTGTTCAGACTATCTCGAATTACAAAAATATTTGGTTGTGAAAAACGACCAAGAGAGATTGAACTATATCCTAAAAATACTCTTTTATGTAAAAATGTTTCTCAGTTAGTAAGGATTTCAGTGATGTATACCCAGTCTTATTTTTTGTAAACTCTGAGCTCTGTAGCTTCAGCTCTCAGTTGTAACTTGGCTTTACGAACTTGCAGTGAACCAGCTGCTATGTTTACTAGCTACCTCCTAAGAAGACCAAGCTTGTAGGAGTGTGGCTAGTATGGGTTTTGGTTTTCTTCTTCCCTATCCTGTCCCTCCTAACTTCCTGCTAGGAAGTTTAGTAAATAAGGGCCAGTGTCTTTCAGATTATTTCCTGCCACATTTTGATCCTGAATGAGAAAAGCCTCCAGAAATGATCCAGAAGATTCAGGGGTTACTGCATTTTGAAAGACTTACTCTAAGATAGGTAGGGGTGGTTTGCCGTAGAATAGGACTCATGTTTGGTTTTTTTTTTGAGTTCCTGGTTATATGCCAGAATTTGTGCAGGCCACTTTATTTTTGTTATCTTATTTAATCCTCATAACAACCTGGGGTTCATAATTAAACTTTAGTAATTTTTGTAATTAGTATTTGAACTTAAAGTTGTTTGGCACCAAGGCCTGTTTTCAACCATTTCACCACAATGTCTCAGCTTCTAACAGAATCTTCCAGGCCAATATATAATTGATTCTAGGATAATTGCCAGTGTCTTTATGATAAAATGTAAGCTGCTTAATGACATACTAAGGTTCTTTGAAATATAAATTCTACCTACCTGTCCAGCCTTTCCTCTTACCACTGCTTTCCTTTGCATTTGTCTCTGTATTGCCAATTGTTTTGCAGCTTCCCAAACTTGTACTTTCCTGCTTCCTGGCTTTTGAACACACTATTCCTTCTGTCTGAAATTCCCTCCCTCTCCCATTTTGCCTAACTTGTTTCTTGTCTTTTAAAATTCAATTTAGTCAATCATTTTAGGAAAACTTTCTCTGTCTTTGAACAGTTGGATTAGTCCCCTCTTTAGACACCATCACCAATCTGTTACAGCGATTACCCATATTATTGTATATGTCTTCTTAAGTATTTCCTTTATGAATAATTTAGGAACAGTTACAGTGTTTATTCCTTAAAAGTTTTTTTGGTTAACATGTATACACTGTACATAATACATATATTGACATATGTACATTATTGATATATATATATACACACAAATTGATATGATTTACACTGTTAATATATAGTATTAATTGTGTAGATATGTCAACCAAAAAAACTTTTAAGAAATAAAACACTGTAATTGTTCTCAAATTATTCCTAAATAAGACATTTAGATAACTAATGAGAACCTACTGTATAGCACAGGGGACTCCACTCAGTGCTCTTTGGTGATCTAAATGGGAAGGAAATTTAAAAAAGGGTATATGTGTAGCATATAGCTGATTATAAAGCAACAGTACTTCAATAAAAATTTTTTTAAAAATTTGGGAGGAGGATATCCTCTGCATTTAGCATATTTCTTGGTCAGTGATGACCCATAAATCTTTGTGGAATGAAGGGATGTTTGAATGAACAAGGTGATGTTTTAACATATATCTCTCCTTTGTTCTTGAAATGCAGAGCCAGGATTTCCAGGACTGAATCCTCCAATTCCCTGGGAACATGCACCACGACCCCATTTCCCTCTTGTCCCAGCTTCGTGGCCTTATGGTTTGCATCAGAACTTCATGCATCAGGGAAATGCCAGATTCCAGCCCAACAAACCTTTCTATACTCAAGGTACCGTTGCTTACATATTTGTTACAAGGCTGAGTGGGTTTTGTTCTGGGACAATGGAGCCTTTGTAAAGGCCAGGATCTGGGAGTGAAACTTCAGGAATTCAGTAAATATTCATTGAGAGAGCATACTGTATGTCAGATTGTGCTAGATGCTTACTGCTCAAGCAGAATTAAATAATAACACCTACACTTAATACATATTTTATCAGGAAAGCTAGACATGTAAAACAGACAAGGATAGGAGCTTAGAGGAATCCATTAACTTTGCCCTAGCAGAGAGAACAGAATATGGACACCAGGGATCGAACTGCCTAAGATTTTGACATTTGAATTAAGTCTTGAAATATATGGAATTTTTTTCCCTAGAGATTGATTGTGTAGAGATTAGAGAAGAGTGTTCTTAGCTGAGGCAAAAATATACGCAAAATCACTGAGTTTTGCCTCAGTAAAAAGAATAGGAAAAAAGAAAAAATAATAGTAGATGAGGTAAATGGAAAAATGTGTAGGTAATGAGGCTAGAGAAGGTCAGCTGAGGTCATATTATAAAGGAGTTTGGATTTAGTTTAGTAAGCAATGGAATCTAGTAGAATTTTTGAGTTGAGTAGTGTAATTGTTTAGTAAAACTGAGATTTGAATGACATTTGAATTGATTATATTGTTGGTACTTATGTACCAGTAATGGCTTTGATCTAAGTAATGAATAGCACATTATCTAGTCTTATTTGCCTCCACAGTATCTCAATTCAAATAAGGAATGTCTAGGGGGAAAAAGTTAATTCTAAGTGGTTATCAGGTAAATAGGCACAAGCCTTTCAGTTTCCTGTCTGTGTTGTGTCCAACAGACAGATGTGCCACCCGTCGGTGTAGAGAGCGTTGTCCCCACCCACCAAGAGGAAACGTGTCGGAGTAATGCAAGTCCATTTTCTTTCAGCTGGTCTACAGATGCACAGCAACCAGCCAATCCTGCTGTCTCAAGGGTATCCGTACCTCAGTGTCAGTTACATTCAGCAGAAAAAGTGACATTTAATGGAAAATAAAACAAATCAGGTTCTGATTTAAAATTTTAACATTTAGATAGCTTATTTAAATTCTAAGACTGTTTTTAAAGACTGTATTATTTGTATATAAATATGAACTATAGTTTTTACTAGTATCACCAAATTGGGTGATACAAATTTCATCTATTTTATTACCCTATTTTTAAGGGAATTTTGTTTTGTTTAACCTTGATGAATTGTATAAAGAGAGAATTTAAAAATTACATTCTTTATTTTCTATTAGCTGTATTCATACTTTGGTTGCTTCAGACTTTATATATATTGTTCTTAAGAATTAGGAAAGACTTTCATGTGTTTTAAATTTGTCACTTCTATTCTTTACAGAACCTTGTAGTGCCAAAAACTTTTTAAAAGGTAAAAAAATAATAAAATAAAACCTCAAGATTGAAGATTTAGAATTTCTTTTACATTCTTGTATATTGAAAATATTCATACTTGAACAGAAATTTGCTTTTGTCTGTATTTGAAGTAATTCTATTTTAAGTTAATAAATCTTTTTGACAAGAGTCAAATTTGGTTAATTCATCTAGTTGTTTAGATGATAGGAATATAATGTTACAATTCAGAGATTTTTTTTAAAGCATTTATTTATTAGGCTGCACCCTGTCTTAGTTGTGGCATGTGAACTCTTAGTTACTACATGTGGGATCTAGTTCCCTGACCAGGGATTGAACCCAGACCCTCTGCATTGGGAGTACAGAGTCTTAGCCACTGGACTACCAGGGAAGCCCCAGAGATTTGTTTTTCTCCCAGTGAATAGACTATTCTGAATCACAGACTTAATTTTAGAAAAAGATCTAAGAATCTTTTCACTTTATTTTATTGGATCTTCACAACACCCATATGAGATTGATAGAAGCAGATACTATCTCATTTTATCATTGGAAAAACTGGAGGTGCAAAACAAAATGAATTCTAAAGTTAGGACAGTTACATGTTGGGAATCAATTTGAAACAGGTCTTTGAAGTAGAGTTTTTAAACCATTGAAACCGATACTGACAATTAGAATGGAGGGAAGGTAATTCTTATTTACTGAGGAACTAACATATGCCAGACTGTTTTGAGTCCTGTATTACTGGACTCAAAGTACGCTTTGGAAGGATGGTGTTTACCAATAATACCTCGTGATCAGTGATTATAGTTGGATTTCAAGCTTGTATTGGTGGTGGTGTATTTAACTGTTCCTGGTACTTTACGTTGAAGTGAGGTCATCTTATATGAACAACTGAGAGAGACTTGCCAGAGATTTCAGACTAAACGATGCTATAGATTTATTTGGAAATCTGCAGAATAAGTAAATACAATGTCTTTTAAGAACAGTGTATTATCTTTCTTCTGCTTCCTCACAGATATGTGTTCCTTAAATAGGAGAGCACGTGGGCTTTTGCCACAGTTCCAGTATGGAAGGGAGATGCTTGAAATCTATTGCAGGTGGTTGGAAGGCTTTCCTGCCGTATTTATAGCCTTGGAAAGGAATTTATTAAATGTTAAGCTGTTGGTTTTTCATATTAAAGCTTCAGCATGCCTTGGCGATCATTGTGAATTACTATGCTGTGCACCTGGAACTAACATAGTGTTGTTGGTCAGTTAAACTTAAAAAAAAAAAGCTTCATTCACAATCTCATGGCATCCTCCTAAGTGGTGGAGTTTAGCTTATTGCTTTTGTTAATGATGAGATAGGTAACTGGCCCAATGTACACTTTTCTGTTAAAATATGACTTAAGAGAATTCAAGATTTTTCTTTAAAGTCAGTGTTCTAAGCATTTCATGTCCTTTCAGGTCTTAGAGAATAGAGTGCTGGTTTTTCTGTTCTACTTTTGTACATATTTTAAATATTCATTAAAAAGAAAATGATTTGAGAATTCCCTGGTGGTCCAGTGGTTAGGACTCTGCACGAGCACTGCCAAGGGCCTGGGTTCAATCCTTGGTCGGGGAACTAAAATGCCAAAAGCTGTGCAGCGCAACACTCCTCTTGCCCCCAAAATTAATCTGCAACAAGAGACTGCCCCAGTTCAGCCTTCCTTCTCTAAGGTAGGTAGTATACTATCTGGCAAAAGGTATTTATGGGGCAATAAACCCCAGTCACCTAAGTTTTACTTATATAACAGTGTTCCTATGTAGTAATTTTCAGCATTTCACTTGTCCTTCCTTCAGTAATTGCTAGTATTCAATTGTAGAACTGTTCCAAGTTGAAAAATAGAAAATTTGTTTGTAATTTATGTGGTAGTAGCTGAGTTTTACAATTTATAGACTTTTCATATAAACTATAAAATTTATTATGAATTCAAATCTCTTGTAGATCAATTGAAAAGTCTGAAATTCAGTCTTCTGCAGAGAATACATATACACGCTTAAGATCACATTGCTTTGAAATTTTTGTATAGTGTTCAATCACATGGAGTAATTAACATTTTCCTTTGCCATTAAAGATTATTTAAAAATATGAACATACTATATATTCATTCAGTCCCCTGCAGATAAGACATTTCTGCTGTTTCCAGCTCTTCTAATTTATAAAATATATATGTAAAATGATGATAGGATAGGCTACTCTTGTATTTGGTTATAGTCAGCTCTCAGTATCCAGAGAATTGGTTCCAGGATCTGTGGCAGATACCAAAATCCACAGGTGCTTAAATCCCATAGTTGGCCCTCCATATCCACATCTGCAGATTCAGCCAATTTTGGATCATGTAGAACTGTAATGTTTATTGGGAAAAAATCTGCATACAAGTGGACTCATGCAGTTCAAACTCACATTATTCAAAGATCAACTGTATTATGGTGAAATTTTTTTTTTCAAATTAACATTTTATTATAAATGAAATATCTCAATTTTTATGTCAGTTTTTTATAATACTTAATTCTTTATTTTGTTAACTATTCTGTTAGCATTGTTTTTTATTTATCTTGTATATTCAAGATTTATAATATAACCCATTTCAGTATTAAATGAGTGATTTAAATTTCACTATTAAATAATCATAAGAAATCAAAACAGATGCTAGGAAATTATATTCAATTGAACATTAAAAGCATAATAACCCAGAGAGAAACAGCATTTATTCACAAACTATAGATCTTGTGATAAAAGAAATGATAATTTACCTTTTAGGCAGAAACAAATCTTAAATGGCAATTATCACTGCACTTTAAGTCAGAATTTTTATTTTTTTAATATAAATTATTTTAATTGGAAGCTAATTACTTTACTATAAATGGGATTATTAGATAAAAAGGATAAACCTCTGGTGGCTCAGAGGTTAAAGCATCTGCCTGCAATGCGGGAGACCTGGGTTCGATCCCTGGGTTGGGAATATCCCCTGGAGAAGGAAATGCAACCCACTCCAGTATTCTTGCCCAGAGAATCTCATGGACGGAGGAGCCTGGTGGGCTAGTCCACGGGGTCACAAAGAGTCAGACATCACTTTCACTTTCAGGATAAACATTCAAAGGTTCCTGCTGTGCTATGCTAAGTTGCTTCATTGTGTCCAACTCTTTGCCACCACATGGACTGTTAGCCCTTAGGGCTCCCCTGTCCATAGGATTTTCCAGGCAAGAATACTGGAGTGGGTTGCCTTTTCCTGCTCCAGGGGATCTTCTGGATGGAAGGATCTAATCCATGTCTCTTACACTGACATTTCCTGGCGGGCAGGTTCTTTACCACTAGCGCCACCTGGGAAGCTACATACTACAAAATTGCTGTATTGTCAAAAAGTGGTTACTAATTTGCAATTCCAAGAAACAATATATAAAATGTGTTGATAAGCTTATAAAAAAGCCCTAAACGCCAAACACAGTTTTTCCTTGTAAAGGATAATGTTTATTACAAAAAGAGCATTAAATAACAGTATAAAAATCACTAAAAATTCCATAAGCCAGAAATATTAATATCCAGAGTTTCATTCTTTCAAACCATCTCTTTAATACACACATAACATATAGTTACACATACATAAGAAAAGTTTTACAAAAGTGGGTTCATATGCTGTATTTAGTACATATAGCAAATTAATTTTACATCAATTTAACTGAAGAAAAAAAATGTAAAATTTTCAACTTATAAAAAATTTTTTTCTACAAGAGAATCTAAAGACTCCTAAAATAAGGACAAGTATAGAAAACATTAAAGAGGCTGGAGTTTTTTTTTTTCCCAGTTTCATGTATGTTTTAGAGATCGTATGACTCCTGTCATAAAAAACTGAGTTCTCCTACTTCCTGCTTATTTCTGTACAGTGTTCAAATATTTCATTTGTCTTAACGATTTTCCATTATTTTTATGTAAAATTTCTAAAGCATTTACTACCATTTCTTTTACTGCTGCTTTTTTCCCCTAAGTCCTTAATTTGATTCATTTCTTTTTCAGTAACATCAGGCAGTTTTCCCCCCAAGTGGTTGTATGCTTATAAGCACTTGAAAACTTAAGAATGTCTATTCCCTTTATATTTTAAGGACAACCTTGGCTGGGTATAAAGTTCCCGGCACACTGTTTTCCTTAGACCTTTGGAGCCTTTTGCTTCACTGCCTTAATGGCAGTGCCTGGGGCCATCCTGATCCTTTCCCTCACTATACATGACTTGATTTCTCTGCTTGGGTGCCCATATTTTTTCTCTTTAAATCAAGGTGATTTTTCTTCTATTTGAATTTTTTAAGTTGATTTGCTCAATTCTCTTTATCAGAAATATCAGTTAATCATGGGCAAGATTTCTTTCCATGTCTTTTTATTATCTCTGCAGCTTTTTCCATTTTTTATTTCCTCCAATCTGTTTTCTCTGTGCCTTATCTATTTTGTATTTTCTAAGGCTTTCATTTTCAGTTTTCAAATCTTCATTTCTTCAAGCTCTGCCATGCTTACTTTCCACCTCTTATCTTTTAATCTCTTTGAACTTGTATTCTTGCGTTAAAAAAAAAACAGATCATTTTATCTTTTTTGAATCTGTAGAAACTTGTTCCTTTTTTTGGCTAGGAATGACCAGCATGTGAGCATTTTTTTCTGATTAGTGCTTATTTAAATTTAGATCTGCCAAAAATAATGGAAAGGGGCTAGAGGAATGAACTTTGTTACATTGGAAGCCTCTCACCAAATCCATTGTTTCCTTTGCCCCTGAGAATACATATCCCTTCATTCTTTAGTATTAAAAGGTCATCATGCCCAATGGCAAACTTTTTAAAGCAGTATAATTCAAATTGTGGGGAGTATAAACCATCTAGTGATTGTATACCCAACGGTAAAACTGATAATGAAATATCAGAATGTATTTTGCATAAGGAGTATCTTCTTGAAATCTGTTTTAGTGCAGAATATGTAAAAGTATAGAGGTAAGATGAAAATATGTCTCAATACAGGCCAAAGAAAGTTGTAAACCTTTAGTTCCAAGGCCTCACTCATGCAGTAGGCTAGCACACAGATGGCAGAAGTGGTCCCTCAGCAAGGTTTGTCCTAAAGTCATCTGCTCTACAATTCTGTAGTTTATCAAAGGGATCTCCAGAGAGAGAGGTTTGACATGTCCTACTCTCAAGTAGGCTGTCAGTGTGTAGTTTACGCTTGGGAAGGTTTATTTTTGGTATTAAATATTACTGGGGTTTAGGGTGGGTTTCTACATTTTTATACTTTAAAAATATACTTTTAAAACTAATATACTGGATGATAATTTGGTTGGTCCATAGGTCATTCAGCCAGAATACACTTTTTTTTTTTCAATTTAGAGCACTTTGATAAAAGAAATAACTGCTAGGACTCTATGTAACAGATTCAAATAGAGGCGCTTACATTTAATTTTTAAAGACAGTCCTATATATAGTTGTATGATGAACCATAACAACTCTTATGATTTTATTAGCTCAAATATTATCAGGAGAGCAATTATTGAACAACATGAAATCTCAAATACAATCCCCAAACTAATATTGATACTAAAGTCCTTAAGTTCAACAAGCAATAGGATATTCAGCCTGTAACTAGATATGACTTCCCAAGAAACTGGATCCTGTGTGGCAGTTGGTCTTCACAATTGTTGCCAGGGGCAGAGCTGCAGGAAATCAATTTTTTTTTTCCATTTTAAAGGAGGAAAGGTGAGTACAGGTAGACAGAACTCCTCTAGCAAAGATCCAACACTCTCTTGATTATCAATACCCATGGGCACTATTTAATCCTTATTTTGCTTTGTCCTTAGCATCCTTAACCCCCCTCTCCCATTTCCTCTACCTTTCTGAAATGATTCAATTTTCAGTCAGTGTTTGCCCTTCTTCCTCAACAGAGTGAGTGTTGCTTATGATTCTACTACTGGTTTTCCTTACAAATGTATGCTCCCTGGGCATTGCATTCAATTCTACATCTTCTACAATTACCTGAACATTGTCAATTCAGGGTTAGATCACTAGCTCAGCTCCAGTTCTTATTTATAATGTCTGGGCTTTATCTAGATATACCATAGCTGTCTCAAAGTAAACTTCAAGTTAAGGTGAATGCATTCTTTTCTCCCTACTACCACAATTCTCACTACCTGCCCCTCTAAAACCTGGTCTCTTCCTGCTGTATTTTCTGGTTTTGTGAATGGTGCTGTTGTTTAGTAACTCAGGTTAAAACCCTGAGTGGCATTAGATATTTTTCTCTCCATTGAATGTTTTCACCCTGGTTGCCCTACTGCTACTGCCTAGTCTTGACAGTATCAACGCTCACAGCATAAAGGTGCTGAGCACCTTAATTTGGAATTCAAGGCTGTAGGGAAGAAGAAACACTATACAATAATGCTATGTAATAGGTGTCAAGTTTTACTCTTTGTTGAACATTTAATGCAACTGGATTAAATAATCCAGAAAAAGCCTTACAACTGAATTCATTCTTATAAAGTTGCTGATAACAGGTCAGTTTTCATGTTTATTACCATTTGCTGCTGCTGGAAGTAAAACCTGGAGCTAATATATTTTACCGACTTGGTTTTTTTAAGGGAACAGCAAGCAGTAGCCCGTATCTCAGAATTCTCGAAACAGTTCTAATCTCAGTGTAAACCAAAACTAAAACCACAGAAAAACAGGAAATGGGTGTGTCAAATTTAATAACAAAAATAACAATGTGGCCACATTCTCCCCTTGTTTCATACACCCTATTTGAATCCATTCTACCCTCATAAATTTCAGTACAAACAAGGCTGATTGTACAAAGAGGCCAAAAGCAGCTCAGTTCAGGAAGCATTATCTTTCAAATGTGTGGATTACATACAATTCATAAAGAGATACAAAACTCAGCACCTCTTTCATGTTAAAAAAAAAAAAAAGTGAAAACTTGGTTTAAAAAAAAATCTAAAATACTCTCATAGCTGCCTGGGACTGAGTAGATCTTCTACGTAGACAGATGCCTTCATCTCCACAGAAGGCCACTTGTATTAAAACCAAACTGAGTCCATTACTCATTCCCTCTCCGGCTCTTCTTGTGGCTTTTCTTAGACCTGAAATGGTGACACATACAAATCATTAAATTTACCAGCTGTTTTAGGAGCTGAGTAAGGATTTTTGAGAAAGACTGATACGTGCTAACACTGATGGGGACAAAGACAGTCAATATTCATTAAATGTACTTGGTGTTTTTATGTTTAAGAGCAACACTGAGTTAGGCATTACTCTCCAAAATTTACCATTGAAGAATTGACCTCTGAGAGATCGAGTGCTTCCAACAGTGTACAGTTTCTAGAGGTATCTAATGGAAGCTTACCAAATGAAAATGACTTATCCAGTGTCACTCAACTGCTAAGTATTAAAAATTGGGACTGGGACTTCCCTAGTGGTCCTGTGGTTAGGAATCTGCCTGCCACTGCAGGGGACACGGGTTCAATCCTTGGTCCAGGAGGATCCCACATGCTGTGGGGCAGCTATGCCTGTGTACCGCAGCTTCTAAGCCCATGAGCCCTAGCGCCTGTGCTCTGCAATAGGAGGGGTCACTGCAGTGAGAGGCCTACACACCGTGGCTGGAGAGTGGCCTTCGCTCGCCACAACTAGACAGGGCCCAGGAGCAAAGAAGCCCAGTGTGGCCAGAAGTAAATATGTTTTAAAAAATCTTAAAAGCTGGGACAGAGTCCCAGGGCTCCTGAGATTAAGGCTCATGCCTTTATCCAAAGCCGCAATCCTACAGGAAAAATGACTACATACGTATATATAATTCTAATAATTTTCAGGTCAAGAGACCACTTCTTCCTGTAATTAAGGAGAATTCCTAAATTGTATTGATGGAGATTATACCTCCATTAACACAAGGTCCAACTGACTTGTAATTGGGACTTTAATTTGTGAATAAACACTTATATTCTTAAGTCAAAATAGAAGTTAATCCATACCTTTCAGGAGATTTTGAGTGGCTCCTGTGCCTGTGACTACGGTGATGACCTGGAGAAGAAAAAAGGCTATTCAGTGTACCAGTTTCTACCCTCACGCTCTGCTATTTCCCCTAGTTCATTTTTGGCTTGTGATAGGGACACTTTGTTGGTAGTGAAGAACTGAACCCACTTAGCCTTCAGGGCTTTATGGCTAAATTTCACTACCACCACACTGGGTATTTACCACTACTTTGTCATGTCTTACTCCTATAATTTCAGACAAAAACTGAAGCTCACCATCCTATCAACAAAGCTGATAAATGACAATTAAAATGTGAACTCTAATTTTCAAATTCTATGTCCACTTCCTTTTCTAGACAGTAATAGAGAAGATACTCCTGTATTGTAGGAGGCTAACTGCTCCTATTGCATTTCTTTATTAAGACAACCAACAGCAAGCAAAAGGCCCCAGTGCTATACCTGGGGACTTGGAGCGGGATCTGTGCCGTCTATCTCGGGACCTGCTGCGATGACGTCTTGGACTCTTGCTCCGATGCCGTTCTCTGCGAGGGGAGGGGCTGTGGAAATGACTGGTCAGACTCCCGTATCTGTCCTGACAATATAAACACAACAACATCCCCCCTCCCCAAATCTCTATCCTTCATCACAAGTCACTAAAGGCCTACCTCCTCCTTTTGGGAGACCGACTCCGCCTATATGGAAAGAAAAAAGAGAAAAAAGAACCTTAGTAGGTGCCCTGGACACTGAAAATTGCAAAAATTGCCCCAATTCTTAACCCAACTCTGTTATCCATGTCTTTGTCATTTAACTTTAAGATTGGCCATGTGACTTGCTTTGGCCAAAGGGGTGTTTGTACATGTGATGCAGATGCTACAAAGATTACTTCATGGTTGGGCTTGTTCAGTCTTGTGTTCTGCCACTGCCATGGGAACAGGCCTAACCTAGCCTAGAATGTGACACACACACAGATGAACTGCTCCAGTCATCATAGCTAAGGCCAGCTACACTAGCCAACAGAGAATATTGCAAAACAAGTGAGTGACCATAGCTTATACTCAAAAAACTGCCTAAGCCCAGATTAAATCACTGGCCACAGACCTGTGAATTAAATAAATGTTTGCCACTGAGGTTTTGTGGGTGGTGTTTTTGTAGCAATTAATACATTGGTGAGCACACAATATCCATAGGCTAGCATTTTCCTTCCATGAAGTCCAAACTTCTACACTCCAGTGCTTAAAGTATCCCTGGAATATGCCAATGCCTAAGGCCTTACCTTCTGGGAGACCGACTCCTACTCCTCCGATAGCGTAGTGTGGGAGAGCGACGGGGTTTGTCCAAGTCTCGGTAGCTTCTCCGGCGATGATCAGGTGATGGCACTCTTTCCAACTGGAAAAGAGAGGGTCTGGGTCAGTGATGAGCACAGGCTTACAGAGAGCCAACTAGGAACATGGCTTATACCCTCCTCCCCATCCCACCCCAAATTCCACCTCTAACTGACTTTAAAACACAGTACTCTGAATATATATGGGATAACACTAAGGACAAGAAAACACATTACCAAATAAAAAAATCAAAATCTAATAATCCCGTTACTGTTCTTGTGCTGGTACCATTATTCTGGAACTATGTAAGAGTAATGAGAGCTAAGTATGCTTATCTCCTAAGAAGTTGGATTTCCAATGTGAAAGAAGAAATAGAGATGTAAGACTGATGAGGTTAAATATATTGTATTTTAAGCTTACAATTTCTTTTTCCTTTAGCTTTATCAACTGTAAAGTCCTAGAAACACCATGTAGCAATGAGCCCAGACTGTGGTCTCTGAATAACATATCTCAATTAATGGAACTAAGAGCTTCTTGGAAAAATGGCAACTTTTAGGTCCAGGCTACAATCTTAACAAGACATAACGAGAACACGTCATTGTATCAGACAGCAAGGGGCTGAAACTACTATGATTGTTTCAAACAGTGAAGTTGAGGGGCCCCCACTGGCCAGACAGAGGGCAATCCAGCACCAACAAGGACAATAATGGTCCAGACACCAAATATATTTAAATTGATAAATTCAAATGTTACCAAGGGCAAATCTTCTTAGGAGAATACTATAAAATCAACTCATGATTTTAAAACATGACAAAGGGAAATAACTTATCTTACTTTTCTTATATAAACTTTATAAAAAAAAAAACTAAATGTTGATTTGGGAGGTTTTTTAAAAAATACCATTATTTTACAACCCTTAATGGATCTATGCAGAGATCATCAAGTGGATCCTAATATTACAAAAAGAGAGCAGACTATTCCATCCTGGAGGAAGTACACTATACCTATGAAGTAGTGTTGCTTCACTCCAAAAACCCCAAATCCAATTAAAGACTCAAGAACTAGTTAACAGAAAATAAAATAGACGAATGAAATATGAGATATATGATGGCCGTGATCTGCTTTGAGATAACTGGTGGAGGACAACTGAGTAGATGTGGAGGAAACAAAATAGCTGAGCTGATCACTGTTGAAGCTAGGTGATGGGTAAATGGAGGTTTATTCTCTCCATTTTGGTATGTGATTAAATTTTCCATTAAAAAAAAAAAAGAATGCATGTTTTTGGTTCACTCACCACAGAAAAGCCCCTCAGCCGTGCCTGGCTTTCCATTAATGAATGACTGTGCTTCCCTTAACACTTATCTTATATGGAGCCTACTAAGCTCAGAGCTACACTTTCATCTGTACTACCTTAGTATCCACAGGCCAGAATTTCTTATATTTCCCCCTAGCTTTTTCTACACATGTAATTTTAATCACAAATGTTTTAGATCTTAAAAAAAAAAAAAAAAAAGCTTACTGTAATCGTTTCCACGTTATCACATACATTTTTTTCTGGCTGCACCAAGTGGCATGCAGGATCTTAGTTCTCCTACCAGGGGGAACTAAGTTAGAACTTAGTTCTCCACACCACCCCACTCCACAGCGGGAGTCTTACCCACTGGACCTCCAAGGAAGTTCATTTGTTATTTTTCATAATACTTCTAATGGTGGCCTAATACTGTTGAACTGTTAAAAATAGTTTACCTGACTGCTCCCTGACAACTTGCTTGTTTTCAAGTTTTCAGCATTTTAACAAATAGTGGAAGAACATGACTATGCAGTAGGTGGTTTTTATTTCCCTAAACTAGGTTTACTTCTTAGTATGCATTCAATTATGAACACTATTATTTTTGTCCCAAGTGTTTAATAGCTACCACTTATTATGCAATTATAATGTCCCAAAGCTAAGGGCTCTATGTATGTAATTTCATTTAATACTCATAAAAGTCCTAAAAGAAAGGTATCATAATCCTTGCTTTATAGAAGAGAAAATATATATGGAGATTATATAATTTACATAACATAAGGCCACTAGTAAACAGGAGAGCTGAGATACGGATCAAGTCCATTTAACTCTAGGACCCATACTCTAAATGATGAAATACTGTATTTTGGGGTTTTTCTTTTTTGGTTAAAACTAAATACAGTTTGAAAACAAAAAAAAATTCCCATTCCCTGTAATTCTCCCTCCTTCAACCCTTAAGCTCCCAGGTGCCTGACCTTCTCATCTTCTTCTTCCTCCTCTTCACTGGACTCCACGTCATCCATGTCTTCTTCTAGAGCACTAACCCGAGGCTCCAGCTGTTCAGCTTCCTCTAGCACGTAGCGTTTCTACAGAGAAAACAATGAAAGTTAGAGAGGGCCCTTCTATCTCCTCTATGTCCTGAAGCTCCAATACTGGGCTTCTGGAAGTGACAGAAAACCTATGGCACAACAGCCGAGGCAATTTCATTTCAAAGACATCCCAGACACAGATATTCTTAGAGACTTTAGCATACCTAAGATCTATATATATTTTTAAGTTTCCCTGTAAAGAGATAAATACAAAGATGAAGAGAATATCACTTTTCTATTGCCTCTATTCCCTGTGACCTTATACTCCAAGGTCACTAGAGTATCAATCAGTATAGCTGTAGCCTTGAATAGAAATTATGGGCTTCACACACAAGGGTCAATAGTTCAAGACAATGTTGGCTGGGACTTTGCCAGGAGCAGCTCAGACCAGAATCCACTAAGAGATTCACTAAGACTCAGTCCACTGTGGGGGTTTGGGTCCTCCTGCTCTTGAGTAGCACCAATTCTCTATTAGACCCAGGATTTGGGGAGCTGTCATGCATTCTGAACAAGGCTCAGGATATAAACAAACCACCTCCTAGTTTCCTTTTCTTCTAAGATGTGACTTAGCAATCCTAAGTGACTAAGGACCTGAAAGGCAAAGGTGAGTTCAAAACAGACAAAAGGACTGGCTGGGTCATAAGACCCTTATGGTTTTGTTTTTGTTTGTGTGTGTGTGCACGCCAAGGACATACAGATCACTGGATAGCCCTAAAATAAATAGTACCATTTGTACTCTTATTTTGCTCTCATTCATCCCTAACAAAATTCTATAAAGGTTAGGAGAAATGAGATAAAGATGCCATTCAGCGACGTGAATCCCTTGAAAAAGGGTTCCTTGGAAAAGATCACCACAGTCTGGGATCTAGGACTGCATCAGACAGGGCATCCAGAATCCCTGATGCTCACCAGACTTGGAAGTGATCAACGTCAATGTATTAACTTCCAGTATTTGTGTTTGATAAAATTAGAATTCATTCCAGAGCAGCTCCCTGCCAATGCCAGGGCACATGAGAAGCTATGCCCTATGGATTGCTTGAAAGAAACAAATCAAAGCTAAAGGTAGTCTTAAGGGTCACTTCATCCAGCACATAGAGGCCCACACCAGAACACACCTCTCAGTGATATGGTAACATGTATCAGTCATATTTTAACTTTCCTCTCCTCAGTGAGGTCTGCTTTGCGGTCTTTCCTTCTGGACTCCAGCAGACTACCCCATTTGCATCAACACTCTTGCTCAGAGATGACTGGATTTAGAAACCTTAGTCACAACCTGACTGTAGTTCAGAGTATATCATTTTTTACAGTATCTCTAAACTTAATAATCATAGCTAAGGATAAAAAGTGTGAGAACTGGACCCTGAAATCAGGTTTTCAGATTTGAAATGTCATCCTTTTCACTAGTCTATAATAATCAATATGGAAAAAGAGAAATAATGTTCAGAATTACTTTCTATGATTTTCTGTAACTGAGTCACTCTGGAGGAAGAGTGCTTCATTGTACTTATCTGTGAGCACTACCATCTATCTTCATCCATCTGCTTTGCTGCCTCAAGAAAGTTTACCTTACCCATTTATCATATTTACAATCCATTCTGTACTCCACATTGATGTTTTTCAGGTCCCTTTGATCTGTTTTTTATTGAGGTGAAATTCACAATGTACACAATCAGCAATTTTAAAGTGTAAAATTCTTCCATCACCACCTCTCACTAGTTTAAAAACTTCCTCATCACACCAGAAAAACATGCCATACTTATTAAGTAATCCTCATTTCCCTTCCCTGAATCCCCTGGTAACTACTAATCTCTGCTTTGTCTCTTATGTATTTACCTTGTCTGAACAGGCAATTTGTCCTTGGAGTACAAAATGAAACAGGGCAAAGGCTAACAAGAGTTTTGCCAAGAAAACACTGGTCATAGCAAGCACCTTCTTCCAAAAATACAAGACATGACCCTACACGTGGACATCACCAGATGGCCAATACTGAAATCAGACTGACAAGAACAAGACCTGGAACTGACTGGCTCAGATCATGAGCTCCTTATTGCAAAATTCAGGCTCAGATTGAAGAAAGTAGGAAAAACCACTAGACCATTCAGGTATGACCTAAATCAAATCTCTTACGTTTATACAGTGGAAGTGACAAACAGATTCAAGGGATTCGATTTGGTAGACAAGAGTGCCTGAAGAACTATGGACAGAGGTTCATAATACTGTATAGGAGGTGATGACCAAAACCATCCCAAAGAAAAAGAAATGCAAGAAGGCAAAATGGTTGTCTGTGGAGGCTTTACAAACAGCTGAGAAAAGAAAAGCAAAAGGCAAAGGAGAAAGAGAAAGATACATCCATTTGAATGCAGAATTCCAGAACAGTGAGGTAAGAAAAGCAAGCTTTTTAAAGTGAACAAGGCAAAGAAACAGAGGAAAACAGAAGAAAGACTAGAGATCTCTTCAAGGAAACTGGAGATACCAAGGGAACATTTCACGGAAAGATGGGCATGATGAAGGACAGAAATGGCAATGACCTAACACAAGCAGAAGAGATCAAGAAGAGGGGGCAAGAACACACTGAAGAACTAAAGAAAAAAGGTCTAATGACCTGGATAACCAAAATGGTGTGGTCACTCATCTAGAGCCAGACATTCTGGAGTGTGAAGTTAAGTGGGCCTTAGAAACCATTACTACAAAGCTAGGGGAGGTGATTGAATTCCAGCTCAGTCATTTCAAATCCTAAAAGATAATGCTATTAGTGCTGCACTCATTACGCCAGCAAATGTGGAAAACTCAGCAACGGCCACAGGACTGAAGAAGTTTTCATTTCGGTCCCAAAGAAGGGCAATGCCAAAGAATGTTTAAATTACTGCACAACTGCACTCATCTCACATGCTAGCATGGTAATGCTCAAAATTCTTCAAATTAGGTCCAACAGTATGTGAACCAAGAACTTTCAGATGCACAAACTGGATTTAGAAAAGGCAGAGGAACCAGAGATCAAATTGCCAACATACACTGGATCATAGAAAAAGCAAGGGAATTCCAGAAAAACAACTACTTCTTCTTCACTGACTATGTGAAAGCCTTTGAGTATGTGGATCACAACAAACTGTTGCAAGTTCTTAATGAGAATACCAGACCACCTGACCTGCCTCCTGAGAAACCTGTATACAGGTCAAGAAACAACAGTTAGAACTGGACATGGAACAATGGACTGGTTCAAAATTGGGAAAGGAGTACATCAAGGCTGTATATCATCAGCCTGCTTATTTAGTTTCTATGCAGAGCACGTCATCCAAAATGCTAGGCTGGACGAATCACAAGCTGGAATCAAGATTGCCAGGAGAAATATCAAAACCCTCAGATATGCAGGTGATACCACTCTAAATAAAGGCAGAAAGCGAAGAGGAACTAAAGAGTCTCTTGATGAGGGTGAAAAGAGGAGTGAAAAATCTGGCTTAAAACTCAACATTCAAAAAACAAAGATCATGGCATCTGGTCCCATCACTTCATGGCTACCAGGGAAAAAATGTTAACAGTGGCAAATTTTATTTTCCTGGGCTCCAAAATCACTGCAGATAGTTGACTGCAGCCATGAAATTAAAAGATCCTTGCTCCTTGGACGAAAAGCAATGACAAACCCAGACAGTGGATTAAAAAGTAAAGACATCACTTTGCTGACAGAGGTCCATGTAGTCAAAGCTATGGTTTTTCCTGTAGTCATGTACAGATGTGAGAGTTGGACCATAAAGAAGGCTGATCTCCGAAGAAGGGAGGCTTTTGAATAGGGGTGTTGGAGAAGACTCTTAAGAGTTCCTTGAACTGCAAGGAGATCAAACCAGTTAATCCTAAAGGAAATTGACCCTGAATATTCAGTGGAAGGACTGACTCTGAAGTTGAAGCTCTAATACTTTGGCCACCTGATACAAACACCCCACTCACTGAAAAAGACCGATGCTGGGAAAGACTGAGGACAGGAGGAGAAGGGGGCAACACAGGATAAGATGGTTGGATAGCATCACCGACTCAAGGGACATGAGTTTGAGCAAACTCTGGGATATACTGAAAGACAGGGAAGCCTGGCGTGCTGCAGTTCTTGGGGTTGTAAAGATTCAGACACTACTTAGCAACTGAACAGCAAAAATGCTATGTTGACTTTTGATCTTTAAATTATTCCTTCTCGGCTTTTATCTAGCAAGGCAAGGTGGGATACAGCAAACTGCTTCAGAATTACTGAGCTACAGCAGCATCAAAAAGGAGATCTTAAGTTCTGGGTCTTCCCAATTTGGGTTTCTGTGGTTGCTTAAAACTCTGAAGAATCTGTTCCCATGCCCCATCTTAAACACTGTCTGTGGGACCCTTTCATCAATGCTACCAATTTTACACAGAATATCAGAATCTGAGAGTCAAAGACTCTTAGTCTACAGGTATTCCAATGACTTTTGCAATACATTTTACAATTTCACTGAGGAATAAGTGATACACAATAAACTGTAATTTTTATAGTATACAATTTGATGAGTATTGTGTTGTATACAAATGTAAGTCAATACATCAGTATAACGGATAGAGCCGCCCCACCCAACAGTTTACCTGTGCTCCTTTCGGATTTCTCATTCCCTCTCCTCCCCAATCCCTTACTCTATAGCTAGGCAACCACTGTTCTTTATTGTCACTATAGTTTACATTAGAAAGGAATTATACAGTACATACAATTTTGTGTCTTTTTTCACTCAGCACAATTATTTTATGATTCATCCATGCTACTGCTATTTATCAACAGTTCATTTTTGCTGCTGAGTAGAGTCAGATACGACTGAGCGAGTTCACTGTCACTTTTCACTTTCATGCGTTGGAGAAGGAAATGGCAACTCACTCCAGTGTTCTTGCCTGGAGAATCCCAGGGATGGGGGAGCCTGGTGGGCTGCCGTCTATGGGGTCGCACAGAGTCGGAGTATTAGCAGTAGCAGCAGTATCATTGTATGGCCACATCATTCACTTGATGGACATTTGGTTGCTTCCAGTTTCTGGCCATTACAAACAAAACTGTTAAGATTATCTGTGCTTAAGTCTTTGTGTGGACATATGCTTTCATTTCCTGAGTAAATTCCTGGAAGTGGAATAGCTGGATTGAATGGTTTAGAAACTGCCAAACTTTTCCAAGTTTGGTTGTTCCAGTTTATATTGTCACCAATAGGCTCTGGAGACTACTAGTTCCTCCACATCCTCACTAACACTTGATACGATCAGTCTTATTTTACACATTTTATAGGTATGTAGTGCATATTTCTATGCTTTTAATTTGCATTTCCCTAATGATTAATGTCTAGTCAAGGCTATGTCAAGTCTATGGTTTTTCCAGTGGTCATGTATGGATGTGAGAGTTGGACTGTGAAGAAAGCTGAGCGCTGAAGAATTGATGCTTTTGAACTGTGGTGTTGGAGAAGACTCTTGAGAGTCCCCTGGACTGCAAGGAGATCCAACCAGTCCATTCTGAAGGAGATCAGCCCTGGGTGTTCATTGGAAGGAATGATGCTGAAGCTGAAACTCCAGTACTTTGGCCACCTCATGCGAAGAGTTGACTCACTGGAAAAGACCCTGATGCTGGGAGAGATTGGGGGCAGGAGGAGAAGGGGACGACAGAGGATGAGATGGCTGGATGGCATCACCGACTTGATGGACATGAGTTTGGGTAAACTCTGGGAGTTGGTGATGGACAGGGAGGCCTGGCGTGCTGCGATTCATGGGGTTGCCAAGAGTCGGACATGACTGAACAACTGAACTGAACTGAATGATTAATGATATAGAACACCTTTTTATGTGCTACTGGTCAACTATGTATTTTCTTTGGTAAAAGATCTGTTAGAATTTTTTGTTCATTTTCCCACTCGGTTGCCTTCTTTTTAGTAAGTTCAAGAGTCGTTTATAAAGTACAGATTAAAGAACTTTTATGGATATATGTTGTACAAATGTACTCTTCCAGCCTGTGGCGTGCCTTTTTAGTTTTGTAATGGTATCTTTTGAAAGGCAAGTTCTTAATTTTTATAGTCAATTTATTAATTTTTAATAAATAGTTCACGTTTTATTACAGGAATTTGTCAAACACAAGGTCACTAAGATTTTCACCTATGTTTTCCATAAGTTTTCTGCTCTTAGCTTTTATGAGTCTATTATCCCCTTCAAGTTTATTTTTACATATAATGTGAGTTAGGGGGACATTCATTTGTCTCATATGGGTATTTAATCATTTTAGCACCATTTGTGGAAAAGATTATCCTTTTTCAATTGTTATTGCCCTAACATCTCTGCAGAAAACCAACTGACCATAAACATGTACTATACACTTACTTCTGGTTCTTTCACTTTGTCCCGCTGATCTGCTTGTCTAGCTTTATGCCACCACAACACTGTCTTATAATTAGGTAGCGTTTGTCCTACTTTGTTCTTTTTCAAAGCTGCTTTGGATATTCCAGGTCCTCTCCATATTCATATACATCTTAGAATCAGTTTGCCAAGTTCTATCAAGTTTTATTTGGATTTGGATTGGAACTGAATTGAATCTATAGATTAATTTGGGAGAACTGACAACAATTGTTAAGTCATCGTCAGATATACCATGAACATGATATATCTCCATTAATTATGTCTTCTTTAACTTCTGTCAGTAATGCAATGTTTTATATTGTTTAAAGTCTTACACATTTTAAACAAAATTATCCATAATTACTTTATAATTTTTGATGCTGTTATAAATAGTATCTTTTATACAAAATCTCAAATTTAATTGTTCCTAGCTCATGTACAGAAACACAACTGACTTTTATACACTGACCTTGCACTCCACAATTCTGCATAAATAGATGACTGGATAAACAAATTGTGGTATATATACCCATGCAACAGAATATTATTCCTATCGAGCAACAAATGAAATAAAAAACTGTTAGTATATGCAAAAACATGGATATATTCCAAAATAACTATGTTAAGTGAGGAAAGATTAAAATATTCTTTTTCTAATTCTTTTCCTATTTAGGTTATTACAGGGTATGGAGCAGAGTTCCCTGTGCTATACAGTATTGGAGGATATTCAGTCAGTCAGTCAGTTCAGTTGTCAGTTGTGTCCGACTCTTTGCGACCCCATGAATCGCAGCACACCAGGCCTCCCTGTCCATCACCAACTCCCGGAGTTCACTGAGACTCACGTCCATCAAGTCGGTGATGCCATCCAGCCATCTCATCCTCTGCCGTCCCCTTCTCCTCCTGCCCCCAATCCCTCCCAGCATCAGGGTCTTTTCTAATGAGTCAACTCTTCGCATGAGGTGGCCAAAGTACTGGAGTTTCATCTTTAGCATCATTCCTTCCAAAGAACACCCAGGGCTGATCTCCTTTAGAACGGACTGGCTGGATCTCCTTGCAGTCCAAGGGACTGGAGGATATTATTCTAAGTGAAATAAATCAAACAAAGACAAATACTGTATGATATCACTCATATGAGTCTCAAAAAAGGAACAAACTACTAAATATAACAAAGAAGTAGACTCACAGATATAGAGAACAAACTAATGATTACCAGTGAGGGGAGGGAAAGAGGGAGGGAATTAAGAGGAACAAAGTATTCGAAATAAAATAAGCTACAATGATATATTGTACAGAGCCACTGTTTTATAATAACTATAAATGGAATACTACCTTTAAAAATTGTGAATCACAATACTGTATACCTATAACATATAATATTGTACATCAACTACACTTCAGTTAAAAAAAGATTTTGAGATCCACGGTGTTTTATAATGCATGTGTATAAAGAGATCTTTACACACATGTTATTGTGTACTGTGTATGTATGACCTTTATCTCTTACCTGCAGCCGGGGCAGAATGATATCACAGACTCTCTCGCTATGCAGTAGTTCATCAATAAATTCATCTACATGCATCAGCTCAAACTCTGAAAGAAAAACCATAAGCTCAAGTAACTTGGAAGTAAGTTTAAATAGCCAAAAAGTTAAAAAAGTTTAAGACTCTTTATGTAAGACATCTAACAGGGTATTTGGTATAGAAAGTGTGAACTCTCTGCAGTTTCCCTCCATGTGTGTGTGTTAGTCACTCAGTCGTGTCTGACTCTTTTGACCCCATGGACTGTGGTCCACCAGGTTCCTCTGTCCATGGGATTCTTCAGGCAGGAACACTGGACTGGGTTGTCATTTCCTTTTCCAGGGGATCTTCCTGACTCAGGGATAGGACCCAAGTCTCCCACATTGCAGGTGGATTCTTTACCATCTAAGCTACCAGGGAAGCCCCTTCCCTTTGCCTACACATGCACTAATAAAGCTACTACAGTGTGGCAATTAACACTGAATAGATTACTGTCAAACCTGGGCTCAACCTACAGGCTTTCACTGCCTTGTCACCACCACCAATCTTCAACCAGTCAACTCCCCTTTATTGAGGCCATTTACGTGCCATGCTTCTTCTAGGAACTGGGAATAATGGGATGAATGAAGCTGTCCCAATTAGAAGGAAAGACAAGCATAAAAAGAAGCACAATAAGTCCTGAATTACAAAAGGGTAATGTTTTTGAATAAAATTTACAACTCAAGTATAGCATCTCCTGTGAACCTACTAAGTTCCTAAAAATAAAATATCTATCTTTTCCCCTATGTGGGTCAGCAAACTTTATTAAATGAACGTATAACTGATTTGGGGCTTCCTGGGTGGCTCAGTGATAAAAAATCTGGCTGCTGATGAAGGAGACGTGAGTTTTCTCTCTAGGCTGGAGAAGGAAATGGCAACCCGCTCCAGTATTCTTGCCTGGAAAATTCCATGGACGGAGGAGCCTGGTTGGCTACAGTCCACGGGGTCACACATAGTTGGACATGACTTAGCAACCGAGCACATGTGGCAACCTGACTTAAGATATTATATTAGTTCCAAGTGATAGTGATTTGCTATTTTTAAGAATCATGTATCTTACATGGTAAGTGGAGCAACAGCTTTTTAGAATTTCTATGGTAAACATTACCTTAGTTTAGTGGTTCTCAACCAGGGGTGTTGCCTCTCCAACTATGGGGTGCTAACGGCCTTTAGTGAGTTGAAGCCAGGGATGCTGTTAAACATTCTACAATGCACTGGACAGCTCCCCATAACAAAGAAATATCTGGCCCAAATGATCACTAGGTTTAAAAACCCTATCTTAGTCTAGCATAATATAGTCATAAACAAGTAATCTCATGATGGCCAGGACCATGTCCATCTTGTTCATCACATTATTTCCAGTATGTAGTACAGTACCCGGCGCAACATTGTCACTTAGTATGTATTTATTCAAATGAATAAGTAAGCTAACAAAAGTTTGAAGAATAATACCAAATTCTTAACCTTGTACTCCTTAATGTAATATTTAGAGGGTAAAGGCCAATGTTACTAATCTTTTGTTATGACACTAAGTGAGAAAAAGTTCTGATTGCATTATCTGAATCCCATTTTACCATAAAATGTGTCTCTTTGTAAAAGGTATGGAGCTGCCCCTCCTGGATATACTTATGTTTTAGGAAGATTCCTACATAAGTATGAGCACACTCAGTCCATGTATTACAGGGTGAAGTATCATATAACAAAGGCCAGTAGAAAGAACTGTGAAGGTCCAACAAATGGAAAACAAAGGTCATTCAGGAGCTAGATCTTACGGGATGTAGCACATGACACAAAGCAGGGATTAACATAAGATGCAGCTGGAAAGATAGGCAGACAGGGGCAGACTGGGTGAGGTTGACAGGAAGCTAGTAGTCTAATGCAGTATTATTACTCCCCAGGAGAGATGGAGGACCTGACTGAAGACGCTAACAATCTGGATTATGTGATGCCAGAGATACTGGTGAAATAAAAACTGGCTCAGGGATGAAGGCCTAGATACTTAGCACCATACTCACCTCCATTTCGGTTCTGACTCTTGATTTTTCGATAGTCATTGTATAGAGGCTCCAAGTACTTGTAGCAATCAATCGCAGTGCCTGTCAACCTCATGTAAAGTGCTCCCAGCATGCGGACGTACCTGACAAATAGACCACAGTGAAACAACAGGCCATTCCACAAAGTTCCTGAGTTTTACCAGTAGCTTTTCTCATGATAGCAGTGGATAAACAAGTTCTTTTTTCTCTTTGGCAGATGAGAAAGCTACATTTTTAGAGGTAGCATAGGGCAGCAGAAAAAATAGCTAAAATATGGAAACCTGGGTTCAAGTTCTCATTCTACCACTTACTGGCTGCAGTGACTTGGGTTATAATGCTCAACTTTCATAGTCTATTATATCATCTGTAGAACTAAGATACAACCTATTTACCTCATGGGATTATTTTAAGAATCAAATGAGATACTGAATTTAACAACAGAAAGTAGAGATTTATTTATTAACAATATAATTTACACAGATTGCTACTTGCTGGAAAGCAGAATGCTGATTATGGAAAAAAGTCAGTCATCTGGGTTCAAATTTTGATTCTATTATTTACTAACTCTGTAACACTAGGCAATTTACTTTTGCTTTCTCAATCCTTGTAAAATGATAGTCCCTAATTTGATGGCTTGGTATATTAAGTAAAAAATGAATAAGATGCTAAGCGAGGTATATAGCACAGAGTACGTACCTAATAAAAGTTAGTTATTTTCTAGCCATTAATGTTTATAAGATTCCTTTATTTTCCCTTTCTCCTATACCCCAACTACCTACTCAAATCTTCATTTCAATAAACAGTAGGCATTTGAAATTCATTTCCTTATATGACAAACAGAATACAGTGGCGAAAGAAATGGACTCTGAAACCAGCTTTGCCACTTATCAGCATTTGACCTTGGGGAAATCAATCTCTCTGTGCCTAAGTTTCATCCCCTACATAATGGGGATAATAATTTTACAGGGTAGTTGTGGAGGTTAAATAAATTATCCCATGTAAATTTCTTAGAATAGAGATTGGCAATAACAATCTATTATTACATCTGTCTCCTGTTCTCGTCTGTGAGCTCCTTGAGCAGCTTATCTTTTGGGGCCAGATACCATGCAACAGGCACTGATAGAGATTTACAGCTCTTTCTTCCTTAATCCTCACATCTATCCTGAGTTGGTAATATTGTTTCCATTTTACAGGTAAAGAAAGTAAAATTTAGAAAAGAAAGTAACTTCTCCAAGGTCACAGTTCATAGGTAATAGGGTCTGGACATGAACCTACAATTAACACAAATGTTTCCTTCTTCTTTACCACACTTTATGTTGCTTTCTTCATCCGTAGGTATTCAGTGCTACCAACATATTTGGCACTAACATCTGCTTAATATATGTCAGTGAGTTTTGTGCAATACTTTTTTGGAAGAAAAGTCACCAAGGCTCAGAAAGTAAAGAAGAAGGTTAATACAATCAAAACAGACAAAACAAAAACTCAAGGGGCTCAAGAACAAAATACTGGAGTGGGACTTTGGAAATGAGATACAGTGTTTTCACTTCTTTTAACCAAAGCCAAATTCTGAACCACGAAATTAAAATATTTATATTAGCCAGTAAATATTTCACTCACTTGAAATCTTCATTTTTTATAAACTCTACAATGATATCCTTCTCGGGTTGAATCTGAAGCATCTTCAAGGTTAAACACAAAAAAGGAGTTGGCTTTATGTTGCCACCGTAGACACCACCCACAAATCTTAACTCCATGGCTTTATCGACTACAAGTTCAGCTAAAAAACAAAACAGAGTGGCATTGCAACATATTAGGACTAAGCTTTTACAGGTTTGAAGTGCAGAGAGTTAAAGTTAGTTCAAAATTTGGTGCTCCTGAATTAACAGCTTAATATTAGGAGAACAAGTGTGTATTAAATAATAACAGCAGCCAATATACACTGAATTATATGCCAAGTACTCTGCTAAGCATTTCATATTACCTCATTTAATCTTCACAAGTCATGAGGTTAAGTTCTAGCACTGCCCTTGTTTTCAGCTAAGGAAAATGAAGGCTAAGAAAGGTTAAGTGATGTGCTCAAGATTCACAGCCAGAAAGTGGCAGGGCCTGGATTTTAGTTCAAGAAGTCTAACTTCAGAGTCTGTGCTTGTCACCATCATGTTACAGGAAAAACTGCCAGATTAAATAAGAGTTAGAAGGACGAAAACTGTAACAAACCACTCCTCAATAACTAGATAACTCTAACTAAAGTTTATCTAGACAATGGGGATAATAACTTTTCGATGTTGTCATCAAAATCAGACACCAGTTTTGTAAACTAGGGCAAGTCATTTCACCTCTGGAATGAGAAAAGGCCCCCAAAGTAAATCTTACATGACTCCAAAATTTAATGGCGACTCAGAAAAACAATATGACGCCTCCGTGGACACATAGCTAGGGTGATGGCAGCGCAGTAACAGCACAGGAGTAATTAACAGTGGTAACAACTAGCACCACTACCACCCCTGATTACTGAGTACTTTTATTAATATATAGCTGTAGCTAAATATACATAGCATCACCGACTCAATGGACATGAATTTGAGCAAACTCGCAGACAGTGGAGGAGAGAGCAGCCGGGCAGGCTACGGCCCAGGGGGTCACAAGAGTCTGACACTACTTAGCGAATGAATAACAAGCTGTAACTATATACCAAACACTTCTTACACACTATTTCCTTTAATCCTTACGTTTCTTGGGTTAAATCATTTAATCCGTAGACCTTTGATGTGGGTATTACTGCGCTCGTTTTACAGTAGATGAACTCATGGTTCACGGGGGAAACACAGGTACCAAAAACAGCCAGAATTAAACAAGTATCAAAGACGACCTGGAAAATTTCTTTTAAAAACATGTATTTATATTAGGACTGGGACGTGAAAATATTTCAAATGATCCAGATTTGGGGGTAATAAGATTATAAATTTGGTTTCGGGAATACTGACGCTCCTTTAAGACCTTCAGGGTTAACACTGGAACCCAGTAAGTTCTCATTAAATATGGAATGCCTCGAAGAAACGACCTGTGACACCCTTCCGAATAAACTCCTATCAGGTCTATCTGTGTTCCCAAAGCCCAACACAACACTAGGCACAGAGTAGGCGCTCAGATTCTTCTGAATGACTGAAAAATTCTCCCTAAATCTCACCCCCAGTGGGCCCGTCCTATTGTACTACTCCGGAAAACTGGGCCATGGGACGACGGGGGTTGGGGCAGGGAAGGGGGGTGTTCAGCACGCTCTTGCTCACCTGTAAGTCCAAAGCACTCCTCTTTCCAGTATTTGGACTCATAAATTCGCGTCCGAATGATTTTCTCCACCAGATACTGAGGGTTGGTGCCGTGGATGCTGTGCGCATCTTTTACCGTACGGTTCGCCATTTTAGAACGCCTGACGTTCTATTTCCGTCGGGTCCTTTAAGACGTCACATCCAGGTTAAAAAAAACCAGAGAGAAAAGATAAGGTTGGAGGAAGTCTCACTAAACTGTTCGAGCGTCCATATTGAACCCGGAAATGTTTTCGAGTTAGGAACTTTCTTCGGCGAACGGCTTCGCAGACCTAATCAATGATGGCCGCGGCACGTTGGCGGGTGTACGTCGTGCGTCCCCTCCTTAGATGGGCGGGGCGGAAGGTCTGGCTGCTGACGGACTATGGAGACACCCTGGGGGCGGGGCTACGGCGTTTGGCGCGAAATTTCCTTTTCTCCACCTTCTTTCCATTCCTAGTGAGGCTTCCGTTTCGGCGTTTGTGCGCGCCTGGCAGCTGTAAGAAGAGTCCCCCTGGGGCAGGTAGATTTGCTGCAGTTCCACGAGCTCCTGAAGCGGGGACGCTGGAAGGAGGCTTGCGCCCATCTCCAACAAGCTTTGGCGCCCGGTGAGTGTGGCGTCCCGGGCTGGAGAGGGACCTGAGCCGCGGGACTGTGGAATTTGTTCTCTGCGGACTCATTGAGCCATAAATCCATTCAGCACATATGTACTAAACGCCTGGTAAATGCCAGGTACTGTTCTAAGTGCATTAGGAGCGTCTTACTTTCCACATGGCGATTTCTAACAGCTTTCTGCCTCTGCCGGGGATTGCGATCTTGCAGTGGGAAACCGGAAGCCAACAGCGGAGAAGCGTGAACACTCCTGTCCTCAGCTCCTTGAGACTATCAATATTGACCTGAGTCATATGAACCTTATATCCACATGGCCCGTGGGAAGCAATCGCATCCTTCTTCCTTTCAGGGTAGTGTAACAAGCACCACAGGGAAGCGGAGCAGCAGAGTTATTACTCGATATGGATGTCGCTATTGCTCCCAGAGGGAAAAAGGGGCTAGTCTTAAGTCCCTTTTCGTGACTAAAGGGCCTGAGCTCCTACTCATATCTTTTCCCCTAAACGAGCTGCTCTTAACTGCAGTGGCACCTCTTTTACTTTCTCTAGTCTAACCCCGAAATAGAAGGGCCTTCTCTTCTGGCAAATTGGAAAAAGCACTGGACTTAGAGAAATGAGATGCAAGCTTCTTATCTTGGGCTATCTGCCAAATTGCAATGATTAGATATGGTAGTTTTCTATTTTGGTTGTCTGTAAAAGTGGTACCCTCTTCCCTACTGTTTTGGGTACATGTGAATGCCACTGGAGGTTTTTGTGCGAGGTCATGTTTATCAAGTCCCTTTGCAACAGTTTTTAATGTAACAGGGCAATATGCAACTTTAGAAGGTTTCTGAATTCCTTGAAATTGAACGCAGAATTTTGTGTGAATTGTTTCATAACATTCATCAAAGTATTAAAAAACAAAACCAAAAAAAACCCACTGTCGCTTATAAATAAATGCAAGGGGTTAGGGAGTGGGGAAGGACTTTCCTGGCAGTCCAGTGGGTGAGACTTGGTGCTTCTACTGCAGGGAGCGCGGATTCGATCCCTGGTTGGTGAACGAAGATCCTGCGTGCTGTGGCCAAAAATAAATAAATTTTTTTTAAAAAGAGTGGGGAAATAAATCGACCATTTTGCATTTTCTCACTTCATCCTCAGTGATCGTAGAATAATGCCCCCAGCACAGAATGGATGATTAATAAATAAATATTGGTTGAATAAAAGAAAGCTTCTATTATTATTTGCATTTTGTGGGTAAGGAAATTGAGACCCATTTGACTGCTCAGTCAGCAGGTAGGAAGCCTGGCTTATTGTAATAAGCATACCAGAAGCAAACTCTTGTGTGCCTGTATTTTCAGTCGCGTGTGACTCTTGGTGACCCTATAGATTGTGGCCCCGCCTGGCTGCTCTGTCCTGGGATTCTCCAAGCAAAAATACTGGAGTGGTTTGCTATTGCCTCCTCCCCTTAGACATGTATTAACATTACCCACTTTCACACAAGGTGTTCTAAGGTGAAGCGCTTAAGAGCACAGTCATCGGAATCCAGCTGCTCAAGGTTTGAATTAGGGCTGTGCCGTTCTGTGTAACATTGGGACAACTTACTATCTTGAAGTGCTAGAGTTTTGGTTCTACCTTTTGTCTTGGTGGATCAATAAATATATGCTATCGTTATTTTTAGGGCTTCCCTGTGGCTTAGTGGTAAAGAACCCAGAGACATGGGTTCTATCCCTGGGTCGGGAAGATCCCTGGAGGAGGAAATGGCAACCTATTCCAGTATTCTTGCGGAGAAAATCCCATGAACACAGGAGCCCGGTGGGCTTGCAAACCCCGGTAGGGTTGCAAAGAGTCGGATGTGACTGAGCACGGACATTTTTTTTTTTTTTCTGCAACTCGTATCTGTTTTTCTTGGGTGTGGCTCCTCGACTGGATAGTGTGTATGTTCAAGATTTCTGGTATCTTCAACATTGAGAGCCTGTAATGTGTGTTTCCTAGAAGCCAAAGTCTTTGCTGAGCCAAATCTGGCCTGTCTTTCCACTCTGTTCATCACTCCTGTTGGGAAACCTCTTTCTGATGATGAGATGCAATACTGGGTCAAGGGTAGGAAAGTGCTGCCTCTTCAGAAGGACTCCTGATTAATTTTTTGAACTTTTCATGGAAAAATAACCTACATATAGAAAATTCACATCATAAGCATACAGCGCAGTGAGTTGTTTTGAAGAAAACATACCTGTGTAACCTGCATCCTAGAAGCACCCCATTCCCTCCCTGTGCTTCCTTTCAGTCATTGAGGTTTCCTTTTAGTCCGACTTCTAGCATCATAGGTTAGTTTTACCTGCTTTTGAGCTTTGTGTAAATGGAATCAATATAGTATGTATTCTTCTGGTGTCTGATTCCCTTAGCTCATTGTTATTTTGTAAAATTTTCCTCATGTGTGCAGTCGTGACTGGTTTAATTTCACTGCTTTATAGTGCTGCTACAACCATTCTGGTGCGTGTCCTTTGATGGTTTGTTTGTTTTTCTGTTGAATATATTTTGTTGGAACTACTGGATCATAAGATATGCACATGTTCCGTTTTAGTAGATACTGTCTGTTTTCCACTTTCTAATTTATGCACTCTCCATCTGTGTATGAGAGTTCTGGCCACTCTACATCCTTATCACACTTGGTATTGTCCAAATGATTTTTAAAAACCTGTTCATTCGTTCATTTATTCGTTCACCTATTATGTGTGAAGTCTTAACCTAGGCCCTGGGGATGCAGTTATGAACAGACAAACAAGGTGCCAAGATCCCTGCTCTTTTGGAATTTAACATTCTGATGTAGAAAGTGCAAAAAATAAGAAAGTAATATAATGGTTATTGCTTTGATAATAGAGTGGTGCAGTAGAACATGACCCTGAAGGACAGTATAAAGGGGTGGGGAGTAACTTTCCATTGGGCATCAGTGAAGGCCTATCTGAGGAAGTTTTACTGGCACTGAGACCTGAACCATCCCTGCAAAGATAGGCAAGAAGAGAGAACAACAACTGTATAAGTCTGAGGGGACTAACAACCTTCGTCTGCTTGAGATTCAGAAAAGCAGTCCTGAAGCGTAGGGATAGACCAAGACAAGGCAGGTTATGTAATCCAGGCCCAGAGAGCCTTCTGATACTCCTGCCTTCTCAGCCTTTGGTAAATCATCCACCCTTGCATACAGATATACTGGTCTCAGTGTATAGAGCTCCTGATCTAGAAAAGGAGTGTTAAATTTTATCTTGGTTTAGTTTTTGAACTAGGATGCCTGCTTTAGTAAGCTAAAATATTGTCTGTATTTAAAATCATTGAAAGCATGGATCTGATGCCCTTAGATACACGTGAATACCTGAGGAGTATGGAGATAGTCCTTCTGTATGCCAGTTTTTGGTTTGAAAAAATGAGATCCCTGTGCCAGTGTAACCAAATATCATAGATAATGTGACAGGTCAGGGCATCTATTCTTCAGTTAGGTTATTCAAGAATTGTAGAAAATGTGTTGCGTGAAAGTGAAAGTCACTCAGTCATGTCTGCCTCTTTGCGACCCCATGGATCCCAGGGACTCTTTGTGACTCCACAGTCCATGGAATTCTTCAGGCCAGAATACTGGAGTGGGTGCCGTTCCCTTCTCCAGGGGATCTCCCCAACCCAAGGATTGAACCCAGGTCTCCCGCATTGCAGGTGAATTCTTTACCATCTGAGCCACCAGGGAAGAAAATGTGTTGGGAGATTCCAATTTGCTATAATACCACTCTCAGTGATACTCTGTTTTTTCCAAAAATGATTGAACTTATTTACTTGCATCTTTTGTCTGTACCTCAGTAGCCTATTTTGCCTGATTTCATTGTGGAAAGGTGAAAAGTTCCAAGGAACTTCTAATAGTTCCGTGTTACATCTTCCATTAAAAGGAACATATATTGAAAGGAAGTTAGAGTTAATATATTCCCTTGGACATTTATTGAGATCCAAACACTTTTATTAATATTTTATCGAAAGATTATTGGATATAATGAATGCAAATGCATTTTTTACTTGAACCCAAGTCTCCAACCTGTGTTAACTCCTCAGTCTGCTGTTTGTTCATTTCTACAATGTATTTTGTTAAAATTAGATTGATTTTAGTAGTACTGTGTTGTGAATTACACTCTACATGTTCTTAATAGTAACCATTGAGGCCTCATTTGTAAGCTGTGCATTTATTGACTCGATAGCTTCTTTTTGCTAATTAGTTTCCTCACAGTGTATTAAAAGATACATTTTTTAAAAGCAGAAAATCTTATGGGTCAAAGTGTTCCCAAGTAGAATGTAGGACATAATGCTACTGGACTTTAGGAAATCAGCTCATTTAATCAGGATGTCTGTATACTGTTCTAATTCTGTTGTTTTCGACATGGACTGAAATTATTGGTCCCTCTCTGAGTAAGTCAGAGTATTCTGTCAGACTGGATTAAAAAAAATTTTTTTAAACCTAGTTTTGGCAAACTTTAGCTCTATAAGAAAAGCATTGAATTTAAAGGAAAGTTATTATTTTCTTAATAGCAAACTTAAGATGATGAATTGGCATTATTATTAGGACTCGTAGATTGCCGCTTCCAAATTGTAAAGATTGTTAAATATGTTTGGATTTTTCATTCATGTTTCAGTATTGTCAGTAAAATGTCTTTTTTTTTTTTCATGTACTTTAATACAATCATTTCTTTTCAGCTATTCACAGTACTTATATCTAGGACCTATCAGTTGCAAAGAAAAATACTCCTTCCAGCTGCCAGAGCAGTACAGGTTAGTGACACTGGGATTTTGTTTTGTTTTTAATGTAAGTGGAATGATACATTTGATAAAACCCATTGCCATTCCCCCAAATGCCTCTTGCATGTTTTTCCCTCCATCCCTTGGAAACCCTCATTTCATCCATCTTATCAATTAGCTATCCATTATTCAATATTCAGTTTAGAAAACCCCTCTAAGAAACCCTTCCTCCCAGAAGTCAAAAGACCTGGTCCTTTACCTTAGCCTTTCTGGCTCTTTCTCTCGGCTCTTTGTACTGTTAGTTGTCCTTCCGTGCATTTTTATTTTATCCCTGCCTAGATTATAAATGTTATAAAGATACTTAAAACTACTGTATCACTGGCTTTTAGTTTCATGTTGGTAGATGTTTCTTATCTCGTTGTGCCTTGTTGCCAAGTACTTCTAAATACCTGTAGTTTCTTATATTGACCTTTCTGTTTCCCTGGATAGGAAGAGATAAGGCATAGTACCAGATCTTACTGAATTGCCTATGTTTGATCTTCACAGAGCCTGAATTTTTCCTCAAAAAGTTTTCTTTTAAGCCTAAAATGTGTGGGAGTGTGGTAGGGGCAGAAAAAAAGGCTGAACCCATTGAAGGCAGGAACTGTGCCCTAGAATTCATCAGAGCTTGTCATGTTAACTCAGAGTTAGTGACTTTTACACAGGAGCCATGGCGTACTATTCTGCAAGACTGAGGACCAGACAAACTTATTCCTGGGTTGGCAGGCCATTGTTGGATCAAAAACTACACTACCAAACCTACAAGTGAGTGATAGAATTCTTTAGTACTGAAACTAATAGCTTCTCCAAGCTAAGCTGTTAATAACTTGTATCCAAAGTGTCCTAGTTATTACAGGTTGAGGAGTGTGTGTGTGTGCGTTTATGACTACTCAGTTATGTCTGACTCTGCAACTCCATGGACTGTAGCCCACCAGGCTCTTCTGTTCATGCGATTCTCCAGACAAGAATACTGGAGTGGGTAGCCATTCCTTTCTCCAGGGGATCTTCCTGACCCAGAGGGACAGTAAATATGAATTGATAATAAGGCAGCAGGGGTTTGTTTAATGGAAGAAGATACTAGCATAAATAGAGCAGCTAGTGAGACAGGAAGACGTTATATCAGGTTAATAAAATTTGATATGTATGATAATGTCTTACCTATTTCAGATAGGTTCTGTGTAATTCTGCATGATAGCAGGGTAGGATTAGATGTTACTATATCTTCACCCAAGACTTCTCTGAACAATTTGATGTTGCTCTTGGGCAGCTTTCATGTCTTAGGAAGCCTTTGTTGTTCTTTGTGAATAATTGAGAGAAGTTAGGTTTCATACGGAGGCCTCTGGATTAATCATCCAATGTAAAACAATTCACTTAACTCATTTCATCTACACTTGTATATGACTGGTATGTTGGTTTCTAGTATAATTGGTCAGCAGAGAAAAACTATTCAGGAGATTTTCCAGTTAAAGAGCATATTCTTCTGTGCCAAGGGGTCTGAAGAGCTTGGCCCACCCTACAAGATTTCCTAACTTGTTTCTCTGTTATTTCCTAGAGAGATGAGTATGAAAAGAGAAGGTTATTCAACTGAGATTCACATCCAAGTTGGACAGTTTGTGTTGATTGAGGGGGATGATGATGAAAATCCATACGTTGCTAAATTGGTTGAGTTGTTTGAAGACGGTGAGTTTGGGGCTGGAATGAAAAGCATTCCTTGTTGTGAATGACTGGGAAGTGCTCCATGATGGGGGAGAAGGGTGGTTACTGATTCCTCTGCTCAGAGCAGTGTATCGGGTGTGCATATGGGGTCACTTAACCACCAGCTGTACCCTCTTCTACCTAGGGAACATCTTTACTCACTGGAGCAGTACTGGGAAAGAGTGGGATTGGGGTCTCAATAATTTAGCTTGTCCATTATTTTTAGGAGCCAGTGAGAATGGCTGTGAAGGCAGGATTGTTGAAGTGGAAAGGATGATTTAGGAAGAGGGCGGAAGGGAAAAAATAGGTGATTTGCACTCTAATAGAAATGTGTCCTTTATTTTGGCATCAGGAAGTTAGTAATTTTGCAAATGCAAAGTTACTTTTACCGGGGAGTTCTTAAGTTGGATTGTGTATTAGTTAACTGATGTTCCGTCAGAAAAACGAAAACACGAGGTGTTTTATTTACGCAGAGGGACTTGTCTACAAGTGTTGAGAAGGTAGGAGAGCAAACATTGGTGCTTTCCAGAGATCAGTAAGGGCAGAAAGCCACTACTGCCCTTAAAGCTGGAGAAGCCAAAGGGAAAGGAGTGTTAAATGGGACCTGCAAGGCCACACTCAAGCGGCTGCTAATTTTCTCTGCTATTAACCCTCTGCAGAGTAGAGAAGAGCACTGAAAAGTGGAAATGGGGCAGAATTCCAAACGGAAGATGAAGGATAACAATTTAAATGATATAAAACTGCTTCTTCCAAAAGCTAGGAGAAGAGTATGTAGTAGTTAGTCCTAGCCTGTGGCAGTTTGTGTGCCTAAAAGAACTCATAGAGTGGATGAAGATGTTTTACATTGCAGAGAGATGAAGATTCTTCACCAAGTATGGAGGAAAACGTCATCAACCTAACGTCCACTAGGGGGAGCACGTCAGCAGGGTGGGCTTTTATACATGGGGTTCGAACCTTTCTGTATAGATTTTAGAATTTGTGTATTGTGCTGCATCGAATGGCTGCAGTCTTTCTCTGAAGCAAGATAAGGAAGAGAAGAGGCAGTGGTGATTGTGGCACTAGTGAGGGTGTGTGCTTGCACGTGGAGCTAAGACTGGTATGGAGTGGTGTTAACAGTACATTACAATGATAAAGCTCAAGACTGCAAGCATATATTTGCCAGAAGTCATCTCAGTAGCTTATGCTCTGAGTCTTACTGGGAGTTTTCCACAGATTTGCAAAATTTATTCAGTGCCTGTGATTAGAATTGCTCCTCTCAAATGCCTTTTATAATTTATTTGGTGACTGATGACACCATTGGGAATGGGGCAAAATGAGAAGAACATGGGTGCTGGGTGGAGTCAGCAAGCTGGTTGGTCCTGTGACCTTTGACACATTACTTAAGGTCCCTGTAATGGGATTACTTTACCTGTAAATGGGAGACAGCCTTAGTGTCTGCCTTGTACAATTATTGTGAGGATTAAGGATAATGTATTAATCAAGTATTATCAAGTACTTAGCACAGTGTCTGGCACAAAGAAGTGCTTAATGAAATGTTAATTGTGTTTTATTAACCTTACCTTTTCCATCTGTCCTTCCTAGATTCTGAACTTTATTCCAAAAAACGTGCTCGAGTACAGTGGTTTATCCGATTCTGTGAAGTCCCTGTCTGTAAACAGCACTTACTGGGCCGGAAGCCTGGCACACAAGAGATATTCTGGTATGACAACCCGACCTGTAACAGCAACATTAGTGTTGAGACCATCATTGGCTGTGTGCGGGTAGGTGGTACTTTGATTCTCAGTTCTGTTGTGAAGCTTATTTATGACTTGACTCCTAAACTGCATGGCTTCAAATATATTACTCGCTCTAGTTTACCTCAAAGAAATGAATTTTTCCTGTTTGTCATTGTCTCTGCTTGCCTGCCTACTTCCTTTCAACAAATACTTACTGAAAGCACTTACCATGTGTTAGGACCCTTCTGGAGGAAGTGACATTTAGGTTGTGACCTGAGGGAAGAGCAGAAGTTGGCAGAAGTATCTCCGTTTGGAAATTACATTTAGCTATGATTGTGGCAGGCATAAAGCATTGTGAGGCTGAATATGCTTGCTTAAATGAGGACTTCACCTTCAGTAAATCAGTACAAAGAGTGCTAATTGCTACAGGCAAATACATGTTATGGGATTTTATGATAAATCAGGTTCTGATGAGGTGTAGCCTGAGCTGGGACACTGGAGACTAGGGTGTGGGTTATTTCTCAAGCTACTTCAGGCCTCCCAAATGGGTTTAGGTCATGATGCGATCATGTGGTGATTAGGTGGTTGGTAGGGCAAGGAAACCATGGTTTGGCAGGACTATAATCAGATTTTTCCAATCTATGGGCTCAGCATATTGTGTGCCACAAAATAACCTTTGAGTTAAATGAGTGAAGAAGTGAAAGGCGGATGTAGAAGTTGAAGCAGCAAGATGGGTGGATTTGGAAAGGCAGAGAAGGCGTTTAGGCGGGAATGAGCAGCACTGTGACAAGCCACAGTCGACTAGTGGTGGGAAGCCATTTTGAAGAGTATTGAGGACTCAAGAGATAGAGTGGGGTCAGATTTAGAACTCACTGCAAATCCATTGAAGTAATCCAATCTTGTTATAGTAGGTAACCACTAGGTTATTGAAGCATTGTGGACTACGCTTAGATAAATTTTTGTGGGGAAATCTGGCCTTGGTGAATAAAATGGATTGAAAAAACAACATGAGGTATTCATATCAGCAAGGAGGAGTCTGTGGAAATATGCTATATCATGTTCATGCCTTTTTTGTTTAGAAAAGTAATGTTCCAGGTAATAATGCAGGCTTACATGCCTTTTAATCATAGCACTCATAGAACATTCCTTGACTCTTTTGCTTCTCCTTTCATTCTGTCATCTCTGCTTCCTAAATTCAGGTAGTAGCTTTAGCCCCAGATGAAGTCATGCCTATAGATCTGAAAAATAAGAAGACATTCTTTGTGAAACTATCTTGGAATGAGAAAAAATTCAAACCACTACCTCCAGAAGTATTTGCTCAGTTGAATAAGCTTCAAGAAGACAATCATAGATACCAGAAGCCCATGCAAGCCAAAACTAAGAGTGCAGAAAGCCCTTCTTGGACCACAACAGAACATGCAGTCAAAAGGATTGAATCAAGGCATTCCACGTCCAAATCTCGTCACACTGCTTCCCATCCTGTCACCCCAAGGGCAAGGAAGAGGCTGGAGCTCAGCAGTAAGTGGGAAATGGGTGACAGTGGGCAGTATTGAGGCTAAAGGACAGTGGTAAAATATTAATTCACGCTACAGTACAGCATTGAGTTAGTGCAGCAGTGGGCCAAGTACTGATTGGACATACCTTGAAATATGTGTCGTGTAAGATTGACCATTTTCATCATTTTAAAAAGTGTACAGTTGAGTGGCATGAAGTACACTCACACTGTTGTGTCACCACCCTCATTTTCTTCTAAAACAGTCTTTCCAACCTTTAAGCAATAACTTCCCCTTCCCTCATGCCCCATCCTCTGGCAACCACCTTTCTACGTTTAGTTTATTCTTGTCTCCTTTGTTGTAAATTAATTGACCATATATTCTTGGGTTTGCTTCTGGGCTTTCTATTCTGTTCCATTGACCTGTGTGTCTGTTTTTAATGCCAAAACCAAACTATTTGGATTACTTATTGCTTTGTATTGGGTTGGCCAAAAGGTTCATTTGGGTTTCTCCATGCCATCTTACGGAAAAACCTGAATGACCCTTTTGGCCAGCCCAATAATATAGCTTCAAATCAGGGACTATGATGCATCCAGCTTTGTTCATCTTTCTCAAGATTGCTTTGGCTTGTTGGAGTGAGATTTACTTTTTTCTTAAGGCTGAATCATAGCCCATTGTACATATAACCACACTTTATTAATTCATTCAACTGTCAGTGGACGTGTGGGTTGCTTCCACCTTTTGGCTATTGTGACTAATGCTGCTATGGAATTGAGTTTACGAATATCGTATCGAGTCCCTGCCTTCGCTTTGGGTATGTATTCAGAAATGGAACCACGACAGCTGCATCAATTTTCTTTTTACCTTCTCATTAATAATACTAGAGTTCCATCTCCCCACGTCCTCACTAAGTATTTAGATCTTGTTATTTTATATTGTTATTTTCCATGGCTTTGACTGTAGCTATCCTAATGGGTGTGAGGTAGTATGTCATTATTAACATTTTCTTAATAATTACTGATGTTAAGCCCTATAATCAGCTAATTCTTTAAGAGCTCAGCTACTAAGGTGACATTACTTTTAGATCCTTAGCGGAAGAACTAAGAACTCAGTTCAATTCAGTCACTCAGTTGTGTCCGACTCTTTGTGACCCCATGAATCACAGCACGCCAGGCCTCCCTGTCCATCACCAACTCCCGAAGTTCACTCAGACTCACGTCCATTGAGTCAGTGATGCCATCCAGCCATCTCATCCTCTGTCTTCCCCTTCTCCTCCTGCCCCCAATCCCTCCCAGCATCAGAGTCTTTTCCAATGAGTCAGCTCTTCGCATGAGATGGCCAAAGTACTGGAGTTTCAGCTTCAGCATCATTCCTTCCAAAGAACACTCAGGACTGATCTCCTTTTGAATGGACTGGTTGGATCTCCTTGCAGTCCAAGGGACTCTCAAGAGTCTTCTCCAACACCACAGTTCAAAAGCATCAATTCTTCAGCACTCAGCCTTCTTCACAGTCCAACTCTCACATCCATAATGACCACAGGGAAAACCATAGCCTTGACTAGACGGACCTTTGTTGGCAAAGTAATGTCTCTGCTTTTGAAAATGCTATCTAGGTTGGTCATAACTTTCCTTCCAAGGAATAAGCGTCTTTTAATTTCATGGCTGCAGTCACCATCTGCAGTGATTTTAGAGCCCCCAAAAATAAAGTCTGACACTGTTTCCACTATTTCCCCATCTATTTCCCATGAAATGATGGGACTGGATGCCATGATCTTCGTTTTCTGAATGTTGAGCTTTAAGCCAACTTTTTCACTCTCCACTTTCAATTTCATCAAGAGGCTTTTGAGTTCCTCTTCACTTTCTGCCATAAGGGTGGTGTCATCTGCATATCTGAGGTTATTGGTATTTCTCCCGGCAGTCTTGATTCCAGCTTGTGTTTCTTCCAGCCCAGTGTTTCTCATGATGTACTCTGCATATAAGTTATATAAGCAGGGTGACAATATACAGCCTTGATGAACTCCTTTTCCTATTTGGAACCAGTCTGTTGTTCCATGTCCAGTTCTAACTGTTGCTTCCTGACCTGCATACAGATTTCTCTAAGAACTATATATATGTATTTGTTATAATGTTAAAACTCTTAAATTCATACTGATACTTCTAATCTACACCACAGGGTTCTTCCTGTCCTTCCCACGTTGCGTAATTCCAAATCGTAATTGATTTGTTATTCTTTATATTTTTAGAATATATTCCACTGAAGGAGTAATGTTACTTTGATTAAATATTTTTCTTCTGCTAATCATTATTTATTGGTGATATACAGTTAAGTTCTTTCATTTATGTTTAATTTTAGGGCTTTTCCCATCTTTGACTTTTAAAATGTGAAACATTAGCACAGAGTCAAAACTATTTAAGACGAGTGTCCTCAGAGAAGCCCCATTCCTTTCTTTATCCTCTCACCCTGCTTCTACCTCATCTATTATAGGTAATGAATATTATTAGTTTCCGGTTTATTTTTCTCCTAATTTTATTTCCCATTATTTCTAAGCCAGTAGAGCATTATACTGGATATATTATTTTCCCTCTTAACTTTTTTCACTAATAATGTGTCTGAAACTGCTCCATGGCCATTCTACAAGCTCATCCTCATCCCATTATGTGTCCTTAATTTTTTTGTTTCTGTGCCAAGTCCAGTGAGTATTCTTGAAACTTCTTAGTACAACGTATGTTTCAGTTCAATTCAGTTCAGTCACTCAGTCGTGTCTGACTCTTTGCAACCGCATGGACTGTAGCACGCCAGGCTTCCCTGTCCATCACCAACTCCTGGAGCCTGCTCAGACTCATGTTCATCGTGTTAATGATGCCATTCAAACATCTCATCCTCTGGCATCCCCTTCTCCTGCCTTCAATCTTTCCCAGAATCAGGATCTTTTCCAATGATTCAGTTCTTCGCATCAGGTAGTTTCAGCTTCAGCATCAGTCCTTTCAGTGGCTATTCAGGACTGATTTCCTTTAGGATGAACTCGTTGGATCTCCTTGCAGTCCAAAAAACTCTCAATAGTCTTCAACACCACAGTTCAAAAGCATCAGTTCTTCGGCACTCAGCTTTCTTTATAGTCCAACTCTCACATCCATACATGACTACTGGAAAATCCATAACTTTGACTAGGTGGACCTTTGTTGGCAAAATAATGTCTTTGCTTTTTAGCATGCTGTCTAGGTTGGTCATAGCTTTTCTTCCAAGGAGCAAGCATCTTTTAATTTCATGGCTGCAGCCACCATCTGCAGTGATTTTGGAGCCAAAAAAAATAAAGTCTCTCACTGTTTCCATTGTTGCCCTGTCTATTTGCCATGAAGTGATGGGACCGGATGCCATGATCTTAGTTTTCTGAATGTTGTTTTAAGCCAGCTTTTTCACTGTTGTCTTTCAGTTTCATCAAGAGGCTCTTAAGTTCTTCTCTTTCTACCATAAGGGTGGTGTCATCTGCATATCTGAGGTTATTGATATTTCTCCTGGCAATCTTGATTCCAACTTGTGCTTCATTCAGCCTGGCATTTCGCATGATGTACTCTGCATAGAAGTTAAATAAGCAGGTTGACAATATACAGCCTTGACGTACTCCGTTTCCTGATTTGGAACCAGTCTGTTGTTCCATATCCAGTTCTAACTGTTGCTTCTTGACCTGCATACAGGTTTCTCAGGAGGCAGGTAAGGTGGTCCAGTATTCCCATCTCTTTAAGAATTTCCCACAGTTTCTGTATGTTTAGGAGCTGAATATGAACATATGAAACTTTCTGGAAATGCAGACAACTACTAAAGAAATAATTTGTACAGTCACCATTTAGAAATAATTGCGGTGTTTTTTTCACTGTTGATTTTGTAGGACCTTGAAAGTTAGGGTAAGAAATTTAAACTTGACACAGTGACATAATTAGATGTGGCAGTTATGAGGAAAATATTATGGATTGTTTTTGACAGAAAGATGGAGAAATGAGGCATAAGGGAGACTAGGATATTGGGACATTTTTATATTAGTCTAGACATGCTTTATCCTCATATTTGCCACACAGGTGCTAGCTGACTTCTTGCCTTGCCTGCAGCAGCAGTTCCACACACGCCCTGTGCTGTGGCTGAAGTGAACTCTGCCCAGTGCTTTCCTGCCTCGCTGCCTTAGCTCACACCAGTCTCAGTTATTCTCTTCGCTCATCCCCCTCCTTCCCCTTTCAACTCTGTTGAAATTTTGTCTTTCTTTCAAGGCCTGTCTCAAGAGCTGTATTTATTAGTGCATGCGAGCTAAGTCACTTTATTTGTGTCTGACTCTCTGCGACCCTATGGACTGTAGCCCGCCAGGCCTCTCTGTCCAGTGGATTCTCCAGGCAAGAATACTGGAGTGGCTTGCCATGCCCTCCTGCAGGGGATCTTCCTGATCCATGGATCGAACCTGCATCTCTTATGGTCTCCTGCATTGGCAGGCAGGTTGTTGACCATTAGAGCCATCTGGGAAGCCCTATTTATTAGCACTAGATGCTTTAGGATCATTATTAAACTTGATATTATAGACATTTATGCATCTCATCTGCCCTGTTAGACTAGAGTATCTTAGGATGGGAACCAGGATTGAGTCTCATTCAACTTTTGTCTCCTAGCACCTGGTATATACCTTGCCATTTTAATAGCTCAATTGATGAGCTATTTGTCTATGAATGAATGTCCAGGTTCTTGATGCCTTTGATCATGATGAAATTGGAGGAGATCCAAATGTGGTTCTGTGTACTCTCAAAGCCCAGTTGATTGCCTGCAGTATCCATCTCTCCACTGGTATTGTCTGGGTTAAGAAAAAATGTAAGGCCTTGGTGTTACTCAACAGAGCCATTGGAATAAATTTCAGATGGGGTTGAATGGGGCTTGAGGATGTGCAGTATCACCCTGGTTGAGAACAACTGTTCTAGGAGATTACTTCACGGAAAACCTGATGTTTAAACATTTATCTATGAAGGCTCATTTAACTGTTCCAGCTAGCAAAATTACCCATAGAATTTAAGAGAGAGACTAAAAATTAACAGCTACCTGACCTGGGAAAAGAAAGTATAGAATAATTCCAAATATGGATAATTCATGTCTTTGTATCGCTCAGTGAAAGAATTTATCTCTAAAGAGATTAGCAATCTGTACAGTGCTTGTTAGAAAATTCACACACTGTCTATGGTGATTTCTCTTGAACTTAGGTTTCCCTAGGACTCCTAACACAAGGATTTCCCCGGCAGCTTCGTGTGCCTCATTGGATTCTCCTGGAAGAATGAAGCGGAAAGTGGCCTTCTCTGAGGTCATGTCACCTTCAAAGAGGTCTCTGCCTGATGGTTTTCAGACCTCATCTCCAGCTCTGAAAGCCCCAGAGAAAACTGGAGAGATTCAACACTCCTGTACCAAAGATGCCAAGAAGACCTCACCTGATCATGGCATGATCCTGAGAGCTCGAGCCCCAGCTTTGAAAATAACAGAGACTAGTGAAGAAAGAACACTTACTCCTATCGGCGGGGGACGGAAATCCTCAGTGGTGCCTTCTGTGATTCTGAAACCAGAATACATCAAAAGAAGGTGACTTGGGGATGTTACCCTCTCTCCCACAGAGCAAATCAAGATCCTTCACATGATGGAAATGTGTGGGTCACAGCCAGTGAATCTGTCTGTGTCACAGAATCACCAGCTTTTCTAAAATCCAGATTTCTGAGCCTCTCCCCAGATGCAGTGAATCAGTCTCCAAGTGTTGGGCCCAGGAATCTGTGTTTTTGAGACACTCTTATGATAATTCTGACATACCCAGCTGTCCTTTGGGGATTGCTGCTCCAGAAGATAATTCCCAGACCTGAATTGCTTCACAGTCTTGGATTTCATTACTTGCTTGGCTCTTTACCACATTTTAACAGTAATTTTCTTAATCAGTTTCTTTCTTCTTTTTTAAACTGGAAACCATTTTCAAATACATAAAATACAATAAGATAATGCATTTAGAACAACTCTGAAGTTTGACACTGGGCCTTGTCTGTACATAATGGGCTGTACAAATATGACAATCCTGAAATTTCTGTGTTTGCTGCTCAGAAACTCTAGCACCTGGCTTTCCTGATTTTATTTGGTTTCCTTTTTTTTTTTTTTAGATTTTTTTAAAAATGTGTATCATTTTTAATGTCTTTGTTGAATTTATTACAATATTGCTTCTGTTTAAGTTTTGGATTTTTAGCCCCAAGGTATATGGAATCTTAGTTCACCAACCAGGGATCAGACCTTGTTTGATCAATCCTGCACCCCCTGCAATTGAAAGGCAAAGTCTTAACCACTGGACTTCCAGTAAAGTCCTTTACCTAGATTTCTTGATAAATGCTTTGCATTGAGAGTATACCTGCATAGCTACTAACCTTGAGTGGATAGTAAATTATAGATACATCAAAAATTTAAAAAGAATAAGAAACTCTGTATAGAATTAGTATTAATATATTCTGATTTCTAATTGTGGAGGTGATGAGTCTACTTTAAATGATAAACTTTTGGCAAATTTTAATCTCTGGGATTGAGTCAAACTTCCATTATAAACTTTTGGGCAAATTTTGCTTAGCTCGTTCCAAAGTAGCTGCCGAAAGAATAGGAGCCTGTTAGGCTACCTGACTCACTTCCAGTCCTGCTGCTGATAGCTGGCACCCAAAACCGCTTTCCGTAATCATGCTGTGATATCTTGCAGGGAGGGTAAAGAGCCAGAAGTTCAGGATGAAGCTCCCTCTACTTCCCGTATCCGCAGGAAGAGTTCTGTCTTGACTTTGAATCGGATTAGGCAGCAGCTTAGGTAAGACTGCTCCTTGGCAGGCAGAAAAACATCACTGCCATCTGTGAAATCTGTAATCCTATTTCTTAAATCCTCTTAACATTTCTTGTTTATTTGCTAATCCGTTGAAATTTACCTTTACCTAGTATGTCTGGAATTTTGTTAATTTCACATAAACATTATAGTTTGAAAGGGACAAGAAACACTGCTCTCGGTTTAGATGGCTCCCAGGGCCCCAAGATTATCACACCCAGCAAGACTATTAGTAGGGTGCCTAAGACCATGAACTTTGATTCTCATAGACTTGGATTTGAACCTAGGCTTTGTCATTTATTAGGTTGGTGCAAACATAATTGCAGTTTTGGACCGTGAATTTTAAATCATTATAACTAGGCTCAAACACACCTTTTCTAATCAAAACAGGAAGCATTACAACCAAATTATTTTTGCCAGCGAGAAATAAGTTTGTTTATTTATTACTATAGCATAAAAATTTGTGCTTTGGGATTCGAGGAACTCTTTGAAAGCATTTCCGCTTCCTGCTGGTTGTGGAAGTGTTTTCCCTGCAAAAAGTTGTTGAGATGCTTGAGAAAGTGGTAGTTGTTTGGCAAGAGGTCAGGTGAATGTAATGGATGAGGCAAAACTTGATAGCCTGATTCGTTCAACTTTTGAAGCGCTGGCTGTGCATCGTGCAGTCAGCTGCTGTTGTGGAGAACTGGGCCCTTCTATCAACCAATGCTGGCTGCAGCCTTTGCAGTTTTCAGTGCATCTCATTGATTTGCTGAACATATGTCTCAGATGTAAGGGTTTTGCTGGGATTCAGAAAGCTGTAGTGGGTCAGACTGTCAGCAGACCATCAAGCAGTGACCATGACCTCTTTTTGGTGCAAGTTTGGTTTTGGGAAGTGCTTGGAGCTTCTTCTTGGTCCAGCCTCTGAGCTGGCTGTCGCCAGTTGTCATATAAAATCCACTTTTCATTGTATCACAATCCGATTGAGAAATGGTTCATTGTTGTGTAGAATAAGAGACGACACTTCAAAATGACAATTTTTTTTATTTGTGGTCAGCTCATGAGGCACCCAGGTATCAAGCTTTTTCACCTTTCCAATTTGCTTCAAATGCCAAATGTAGAATGTAGAAAGGCAGGTATTAAGTTCTTCAGCAACTTCTTGTATAGTTGTAAGAGGATCAGCTTCGATGAGGGGCTTCCCTGGTGACTCAGATGGTAAAGGATCTGCCTGCAATGCAGGACACTCAGGTTTCATCCCTGGGTCGGGAAGATCCCCTGGAGAAAGGAATGGCTACCCACTCCAGTATTCTTGTCTGGAGAATTCCATGGACAGAGGAGCCCGGTAGGCTATAGTCCACGGGGTCCACAAATAATCAGACACAACTCAGCAAGTAACTTGATGATCCTCTCAATTGGTCATTCTCAACTTCTAATGACCAGTCACTGCGCTCCTCATCTTCAAGACTGTTGTTCCTTTGCAAAACTTCTTGAACCAGCACTGCACTGTATGTTGTTTAGCAGTTCCTGGGCCAAATGCATTGCTGATACTGTGAGTTGTCTCTGCTGCTTTACAACTCATTTTGAACTCGAATAAGAAAATTGCTTGAATCTGCCTTTTGCCTTTTGTCTAACATCATTTCCCTAGTCTAAAATAAACATAAAATAAACAGCAAGTAATGTCATTAGCAAAAAAACATGAAGCAACAAATACGCATTAAGATGATGTATAGCATAGCCACATGTATTTAAGAATGTATTACAATATCAAACAACAAAGTTCACCAGTGCAAAACTGAAGTTACTTTTGCACCAGCCTAATACTATCTGTGTAACCTTGGGAAGATTACTTAACCTTTCTAAGCTGTGGATTCCTCATCTGTAAAATGGGAAAAGTAATATACAAGTCACAAAGTTGTTGATGGGTTTAGTGAAATAATATGAATAAAGCCCTTAGCAGAGCTTCTCAGTAGCAAGGGCCCAAGAACTGGAGCATGTCTAATATTGCTCAGTTGCAGGAAGAGACTGCAGTACTCACATCCACACTGACCTGATAGGAGCTTCTTATTTAGACTTCACACACTGAATATCAGAAAATAATGTGTCCTACCGTTTAGGTTTTTAGGTAACAGTAAAAGTGACGAAAATGATGAAGAGTTTCTGCCAGCAGCCGAGATTTCAGACTGTGACAGTGAGGAGGAAGAGGCTTCCACAACCCCGCTTCCAAGGAGAACACCCAACAGTGTGTCCAGGAACCTACGCTCTTCCATGAAGTCTTCCTTACAGACCCCCTCCAAGACACCAAAGAAAACTGTAAGGTTCTTTTAGGTTTATTCCCAGTGAAGCTCCTCTCTTAATTTAGAAATTGTGATGACTGAAGTCACACAACTAGTAACAGCTGGATTTTGAGAACATGTCTCTCAAATTCAAAGCTATGCCGCCTGGAGTATTCATAGAGGAAAGCTTCTTTTTTGGGGGGGAGAGTAGTGGATTTACAGTGTGTTTCAGGTGTATAGGCAGTTGATTCAGCTATACATATATCAGTTCTTTTTCAGATTCTTTTCCCATATAGGTTATTACAGGATATTGAGTAGCGTGCCTTGTGTATTCATGGAGGAAAGTTCTAAGTGAACCCTAGGACTGAAAATGGGGACGTCTGTCTGCTTTGTGTGAAACTGAGCAGAATAACATTGAAAGCTATTGAGAAAAGAGGGTCCTACCGTGTTCAGATATGTTTGAAAAATGTTTGGATTAAACAAAGTTAAATTGGTTTCACTGTCACATGACTTCTCAGGGCCTTTAACTTATGTTATTGTGACCTTCCAGGAGACTGTTAGTATATTAGGAAACTTTTCTTCATGAAGCGTCTTGTTCCTTAGAGCAATTTAGAAATGCCTAATTAGGAGACTTTTTCTAAAGCCGATCTCCATTTCTCCATATCAAGAAAAATGTGATTGAGCTTGGGTTGAAGTCAACAAAAGACCTTTAGGGAAAGAAATCCAGTTCAGCACCCCTCAACCTTTTTGGCACCATGGACTGGTTTCCTGGAAGACAGTTTTGCCATGGACTGGGTTGAGGGAGGCGGCCTGTGTAGATTTAGGGATGATTCAGGCACATCACATTCATTGTGCACTTTATTTCTATTATTATTATGTAAGCTCCACCTCCAGTTGTGAGGAGGTCGGGGGCCTCTCCAATAGATCACCTTTGGAGACCAGGCAATCTTATATAAGGGAATAGCTCTGGTTTGATTCCATTTTCTGAGTCCCATTCAGAAGAATGGATTTAGGGTATGGGGGGCCCTCTTTAGCATAATAAAAAAAGGTCAGAGGACAGCCTTTTTTAAAAAAATAACTTCTTAGCAAGGTTTTGTTAATATTTTCCTGTTTTCTCCAAGTTAATAGATATAAAGCTGATTTGAGTCTTAAGTGCTTCTCTGCTTTTGAGAAAAGGTGCAGAGATTATCACTTTATATCTTGGCTGGAAGCAGAGGGTTGGTAGGTGAAACGCCCCCACAAAAGGGAGTGCTTTGTGAAAACCCTGTGGATACTGCTGGGTAGCAGGCCTGCTCTAGTGAGCCAGAGGCAAGGAACAGAATAGTAAAATAGGGCTGTTGGCCTAAGCTGAACAGTGACCCTGAGGTCTGGAGTGGAAAAGTCTGGGGAGGTTTCTCTGGGTACTATGTAGTGAATTTTGGAAATTCTGAACTAAAGTTTGGCCATATTTTCAAAAAGTCTAAAGGAGAATCTTTTTTTTAGGGATGATTTTTTAAATTTTAATCAGTAAATGCAACTCACGGGGGTGGAATAGAGGAGGATCTTATGAATCAAACCTAGTTTATGCCTTCTACTCTACCCTGTATTGGGGCAGAGTATTTAGGATTTCTTAATATTTGTCTTTCTTTTAAGATAAGTTTATTTGAAAAAGTATATTATCTGTACTTTTATTCATTCCTTCGTCAGTTCAGTTCAGTTCAGTCACTCAGTTGTGTCTGACTCTTTGTGACCCCATGAACTGCAGCACACCAGGCCTTCCTGTCCATCACCAACTCCTGGAGTCTACTCAAACACATGTCCATTGAGTTGGTGATGGCATCAAACCATCTCATCCTCTGACATCCCCTTCTCCTCCCACCTTCAATCTTTCCCAGCATCAGGGTCTTTTCAAATGACTCAGTTCTTCGCGTCAGGTGGCCAAAGTATTAGAGCTTCAGCTTCAGCATAAGTCCTTCCAATGAAGATTTCAGGACTGATTTTCTTTAGGATGGACTGGTTGGATCTCCTTCAAGAGTCTTCTCCAACACCACAGTTTAAAAGCATCAATTCTTTGGCACTCAGCTTTCTTTATAGTCCAACTCTCACATCCATACATGACTACTGGAAAACCATAGTCTTGCCTATATGGATCTTTGCTGGCAAAGTAATTATGTCTCTACTTTTTAATATGCCGTCTCTTTTGGTCATAACTTTTTTTTCCAAAGAGCAAGCATCTTTTAATTTCATGGCTGCAGTCACCATCTGGAGTGATTTTGGAGGCCCCCAAAATAAACTCTGTCACTCTTTCCACTGTTTCCCCATTATTTGCCATGAAGTAATGGGACTAGACGCCATGATCTTAGTTTTCTGAATATTGAGTTTTAAGCCAACTTTTTCACTTTCACTTTCATCAAGAGGCTCTTTAGTTCTTCACTTTCTGCCATGAGGGTAGTGTCATCTGCATATCTGAGGTTATTGATATTTCTCCCAGCAATCTTGTTCCAGCTTGTGCTTCATCCAGCCCACTTTGTCATGATGTACTCTGCATATAAGTTAAATAAGCAGGGTGACAATATACAGCCTTGACGTATTCCTTTCCCGATTTGGAACCAGTCTGTTTTACCATGTCCAGTTGCTTCATGACCTGCATACAGATTTTTTAAGAGACAGGTAAGATGGTCTGGTATTCCCATCTCTTGAAGAATTTTCCAGTTTGTTGTGATCCACACAGTCAAAGGCTTTGGCATAGTCAATAAAGCAGATATTTCTCTGGAACTCTCTTGCTTTTTCAATGATCCAGTGGATGTTGGCTACTTTATCTCTGGTTCCTCTGCCTTTTCTAAATCCAGCTCGAAAATCTGGAAGTTCACGGTTCACGTACTGTTGAAGCCTGGCTTGGAGAATTTTGAGCATTACTTTACTAGCATGTGAGATGAGTGTAATTGTGTGGTAGTTTGAGCATTCTTTGGCATTGCCTTTCTTTGGGATTGGAATGAAAACTGACCTTTTCCAGTCCTGTGGCCACTGCTGAGTTTTCCCAATGTGCTGACATATTGAGTGCAGCACTTTCACAGCATCATCTTTCAGGATTTGAAATAGCTCAACTGGAATGCCATCACCTCCACTAGCTTTGTTTGTAGTGATGCTTCCTAACGCCCACTTGACTTTGCATTCCAGGATGTCTGGCTCTCGGTGAGTGATCATACCATTGTGATTATCTGGGTCATGAAGATCTTTTTTGTACAGCTCTTCTGTGTATTCTTGCCACCTCTTCTTAATATCTTCTGCTTCTGTTAGGTCCGTACCATTTCTTTCCATTATTGTGCCCATCTTTTCATGAAATGTTTCCGTGATATCTCTACTTTTCTTGAAGAAATCTCTTAGTCTTTCCCATTCTGTTGTTTTCCTCTATTTCTTTGCATTGATTACTGAGGAAGGCTTTCTTATCTCTCCTTGCTATTCTTTGGAACTCAACATTCAAATGGGTATATCTTTCCTTTTGTCCTTAGCCTTTAGCTTCTCTTCTTTTCACAGCTATTTGTAAGGCCTCCTCAGACAACTGTTTTGCCTTTTTGCATTTCTTTTTCGTGAATGGGGATGGTCTTGATCCCTGCCTCCTGTATAATGCCACGAACCTCTGTCCATAGTTCTTCTGGCACTCTGTCTATCAGATCTAATCCCTTGAATCTATTTCTCACTTCTACTGTATAATCGTAAGGAATTTGATTTAGGTCATACCAGAGTGGTCCAGTGGTTTTCCTACTTTCTTCAATTTAAGTTTTAATTTGGCAATAAGGAGTTCATGATCTGAGCCACAGTCATCTCCCGGTCTTGTTTTTGCTGACTGTATAGAACTTCTCCATTTTTGGCTACAAAGAATATATTCAATCTGATTTCAGTATTGACCATCTGGTGATGTCCATGTGTAGAGTCTTCTCTTGTGCTGTTAGAAGGGAGTGTTTGCTATGACCAGTGCATTCTCTTGGCAAAACTCTATTAGCCTTTGCCCTGCTTCATTCTGTACTCCAAGGCCAAATTTGCCTGTTACTCCAGGTATTTCTTGACTTCCTACTTTTGCACACCAGTCCCCTATAATGAAAAGGACAACTTTTTTGAGTGTTAGTTCTAGAAGGTCTTGTGGGTTCATAGAACCGTTCAACTTCAGCATTACTGGTCAGGGCATAGGCTTGGATTACTGTGATATTGAATGGTTTGCCTTGAAAACGAAGAGATCATTTTGTCATTTTTGAGATTTCATCCAAGTACTGCATTTCAGACTCTTTTGTTGACCATGATGGCTACTCCATTTCTTCTAAGGGATTCCTGCCCACAGTAGTAGATATAATGGTCATCTGAGTTAAATTCATGCATTCCAGTCCATTTTAGTTCGCTGATACCTAAAATGTTAACGTTCACTCTTGCCATCTTCTGTTTGACCACTTCCAATTTGCCTTGATTCATGGACCTAACATTCCAGGTTTCTGTGCAATATTGTTCTTTACAGCATTGGACTTTACTTCCATCACCAGTTATATCCACAACTGGGTGTTGTTTTCGCTTTGGCTCTGTCTCTTCATTCTTTCTGGAGTTATTTCTCCACTGAGCTCCAGGAGCATATTGGGCATCTACCGACATGGGGCGTTCACCTTTCAGTATCCTATCTTTTTGCCTTTTCATACTGTTCATGGGGTTCTCAAGGCAAGAATACTGAAGTGGTTTGCCATTCCCTTCTCCAGTGAACCACATTTTGTCAGAATTCTCCACCATGCCTGCCCGTCTTGTGTGGCCCTACATGGCATGGCTCATAGTTTCATTGAGTCAGACTGACAGTGTTTTCAGATCCTCATACTATATGTAAATTAGAAATAAGAAATTGTTTGGACTGTGAACAAAATGTATGTGTAATGTGAGGGGAGAAGGGAGAATCTTGGTACTTTATACAGGAAAAAACTTAGAGGAATTGACTCACTACCTCTCTTCCTCTTATCAGATCATCAGAAATCAGATTTGCTGATGCATCCTGGATGGAGTTTGCTTTGTTTTTCCCTTCTAAAATATGTTCTCTCTCTTAAAAATCTTTATTTTGTTTTGGAGTACTGGTGATTTGCAGTGCTGTATTAGTTTCAGGTGTACAGCAAAGTGATTGAGCTATATACATATACATAGATCCACGATTTTTCAGATTCTTTTCCCATTTAGGTTATTACAGAATACTGAGTAGAGTTCTCTGTGCTGTACAGTAGGTCCTTGTTGATTATCTAAATTTCCCTCTTTTGAACACAGCCTGAGCCCAGAACACCACGTGATGCCACTCCCCGGATCCGCAGCCGAAACCTGACTGCCCAGGGGCCCACCAACATGCTGGAAGAGGCCCGGCTAAGGTGACGCCGCTCTGGGGCCCCTTTCAGATAGGCCGAAGCAGACCTCTGCTTTTATTCATGTGAACTGGCAGTACTTCCTAGTCATTCTGTATATAGTAACAAAGTGAAAGTTGCTCAGTTGTGTCTGACTCTTTGCGACCCCATGGACTATACAGTCCATGGAATTCTCTCGGCCAGAATACTGGAGTGAGTAGCCTTTCCCTTCTCCAGGGGATCTTCCCAAACCAGGGATCAAACCAAGGTCTCCCGCACTGCAGGTGAATTCTTTACCAGCTGAGCCACAATGGAAGCCCAAGAATACTGGAATGGGTAGCCTATTCCTTCTCTAGTGGATCTTCCTGACCCAGGAATCCAACCGGGGTCTCCTACTCTGCAGGCAGATTCTTTACCAACTGAGCTATCAGGGAAGCCCAGTATATAATAAAGGTAGAGGGTAAAATGAAGGTGCATGTTTAGAAAGGAGAAACCTCTCAAGCAGTGTCTGAGTGAACTACTGTGGACAAGTTCTGGGAGGAGTCTGCAGTGCACTGCTACCCCTTTCTCAGGGATGGAAGGTCATGACACTGCTTCTCAGTTGCAGTACGTTTTAGAACTTTGTAGGGACTTTTTAAAAATAGGTAAGCCTAGATCCTGCCAGAAATCAGCTGAATCATAATCTTATGTGAGATGAGGTCCACCCACATGATCTGGGGAAAGCTCCCAAGTAATATGTACTCTTGATTAGAACCACTGAGCTGTTTAATTTGTTTGGGTGGAGAAGAGCCAAATGAAGAGGTTTAAGAATGAAGGCATTCCCGTGGATTTGTGATTAAGGTTTCCAGTAGAAACTATAGATAAGTCTTTTCCTTTTTTATGGAGTTGATAGTAAATTGTTTCTAATGTCCTCCTTTTCCCTCATTTACCACCACTGTAGGCTGCATGTTGCTGCTGTACCGGAGTCTCTTCCCTGTCGGGAACAGGAATTCCAGGACATTTACAACTTTGTGGAAAGCAAACTCCTTGACCAAACTGGAGGGTGAGTTGTGTTGAGGGAGGCAGAATGGTCAGGAGGCCCCTGCTAGTGCACCACTGTAGGTGTGAAAGGTTGTTGTTGAATCACACAAAGACGCCGCGATTCTTGGCCCCCGGAGGAGAAGAATTCAATCTGGAGCCAGAGACGAGGCTTGATTGCTCAGAGCTTTTGTGTAATAAAGTTTTATTAAAGTATAAAGGAGGTAGAGAAAGCTTCTGACATAGGCATCAGAAGTGGGCAGAAAGAGTACCCCCTGCTAGTCTTCAGCTGGATGTTATACAGTCACTCAGTTCAGTTCAGTTCAGTCGCTCAGTCGTGTCCAACTCTTTGCGACCCCATGAATCACAGCACGCCAGGCCTGCCTGTCCATCACCAACTCCCAGAGTTTACCCAGACTCACGTCCATCGAGTCAGTGATGCCATCCAGCCATCTCATCCTCTGTCGTCCCCTTCTCCTCCTGCCCCCAATCCCTCCCAGCATCAGTCTTTTCCAATGAGTCAACTCTTCACATGAGGTGGCCAAAGTACTGGAGTTTCAGCTTTAACATCATTCCTTCCAAAGAAATCCCAGGGCTCATCTCCTTCAGAATGGACTGGTTGGATCTCCTTGCAGTCCAAGGGACTCTCAAGAGTCTTCTCCAACACCACAGTTCAAAGGCATCAATTCTTTGGTGCTCAGCCTTCTTCACAGTCCAACTCTCACATCCATACATGACCACAGGAAAAATCATAGCCTTGACTAGACGAACCTTTGTTGGCCAAGTAATGTCTCTGCTTTTGAATATGCTATCTAGGTTGGTCATAACTTTCCTTCCAAGGAGTAAGCGTCTTTTAATTTCATGGCTGCAATCACCATCTGCAGTGATTTTGGAGCCAAAAAAATAAAGTCTGACACTGTTTCCACTGTTTCCCCATCTATTTCCCATGAAGTGATGGGACCAGATGCCATGATCTTCGTTTTCTGAATGTTGAGCTTTAAGCCAACTTTTTCACTCTCCACTTTCACTTTCATCAAGAGGCTTTTTAGTTCCTCCTCACTTTCTATATAGTCACTAGCAGTCTGTTAATGAAAGAAAGGAATGTCTTAAAACTCAGAATGGCACCAGGCCCCTCACCCATAAGATGCATTTTGGGATAATCTTGGCACCAAATGGTTTATCCTGGGCCATAAAATGATTAACTTGAATCTTGAAGAAGGGCAGACAACCATACAAATAGTTTCATTTACATAGATTAGAGGAACAATATCTGAGTATAACATACTGGTTTGTCAAGTAGGTTCTGAGCCAAGAGGAGGAACCGGCTTGAAGATAGAGTCTGGAGTAAATGCATAGTACATTAACATAGCTTAAGACAGACATTTCCATAAGAAAAAGGCTTTGGTTATCTCTAGGTTTGAGAATAGTTAACTTCAGGTGAAACCAGGTGTCATTATGGCAACACAGTATTTTAAGAGAAACCTCCTTTTAAAGTTGTATAGAGAAGGGAAAAATATCGCTAGTTTGCCGCTTAAGAGAGATAAAAATGTCTGACACTTGCAGGCTATTTCCTCCCTTTGGAGCCCCCTGGCCTTCCTGCCTGTTACCCTCTCAGGTGCAGTTCAACCAAGCAGCCTTTCCCTAGTGTTGGAAAAACAGGCAAGCTCACTGCTGAAGCAGCTTTTGTTATCAGAGTATTTCTATAGAAATTTTGTCTTACACAGAAAATAACTCTGGCCTTTTTGGGGAGGCATTTTGCATACAGCATTGCTTATGGAACGAGTGACTATATATAAACAGGTCCTGCTCTAATCAGCTTCCAAAAATGACCCTTACTCCTCCCACCTCCACATCTCAGGGGTCCTTCCTTCAGCATACATTCTCATACTCATAACTGACGATAGTGTGACGCAGCGACACAGCCCTAGCCCGGGTCTTCTCTCGCCCCAGGTGCATGTACATCTCCGGGGTCCCTGGGACAGGGAAGACTGCCACTGTGCACGAGGTGATATGTTGCCTGCAGCAGGCAGCCCAAGCCAATGAAGTTCCTCCCTTTCAATACATTGAGGTCAATGGCATGAAGCTGACAGAACCCCACCAAGTCTACGTGCAAATCTTGCAGGTGAGCAGAGCTTGTTAGGCTTTCTTGGTTTATTTTGTTTTGGATTGGGGTGTGTTTTTTTGGTCAAGCAGCTTGCAGGATCCTAGTTCCCTAACCAGGGATTCAACCCAGGCCCTCAGCAGTGAAAGTGCAGAGAGTCTCAGCCACTGGATTGCCAGGGAATTCTGATTGGGGCTTTTTGGAAAATATCGTTTCTGGGTGGCACATGAAAAGGGAAAGGTGTATTTAGTTTTGTGCATATAATATGTTTTCACCTTGCCGTATGTGTAGCAGTAGAAAGGGCAAAGAAGGCAGAATTCATGCCCTCAAGGACCTTGAAGTCTGGGAGCTAGTACTTACCAGGAGGGTGAAAACCATTAGTATACACAGGCATGGCAGTACACTGGAAAAGGGTAGGCTGGACTTTCGACTCACTAGCTGCTGTCCCGAAACAAGTAATGTCCAGTCATGCAGTGATGATTCTGGAGGGGCTTCTGGGATTGGCCTGTGACTCGTGTGCATTTCAGACACAATTTATGTCTCTTGTGGCCTTCTCTTCTCCTCCTGGTGGAAGGCAGAGGGTAGGATACTGAAGTCCTCAGGCTAAATAGCTTCCTCTATAGGCAGATTTAACTTTAAACTCTTAAAAGGGGAGTCAAATTCTTAGAGTGTACCACTCCCATTCTTTTCCCCCTCACTGCAGAAGCTGACAGGTAAAAGGGCAACAGCCAACCACGCAGCAGCACTGCTGGCTAAGCGATTCTGCACTCAAGGGTCCTCTCAGGAGACCACCGTGCTGCTTGTGGATGAGGTGAGAAGGCGCCCACGGGAGGACCGCAGTGGCTCTGGACTGATGTTCGGGAGCAGATACAAGGCAGGAGGGAAGTCCTGGCTCCCTTCTCCTTCACTTGGGCACATTCTCTGGTCGGGAGGGGGCATGTGTCCATCGACATCCTTGCTGCTCAGGTTGTGTGACCTGAGGGCACATGCTGCTGAAGCAGCGGTAACCGGCTTCTCCCTGGGGGCCCGGCTCATTCTCTGTGGTTGACCCTGTGTCTCTCTCCGTTTCCTGGCAGCTTGACCTTCTGTGGACCCAGAAACAAGACGTAATGTACAATCTCTTTGACTGGCCCACTCACAAGGAGGCCCGCCTTGTGGTCCTGACCATTGCTAACACCATGGATCTGCCAGAGCGCATCATGATGAACCGGGTGTCCAGCCGACTGGTAGGGCCATTCTCGAGCTGTTCTTATAGTCCCAGAAGCTGGGCCAAGGAGTTCTGCAAAAATGAATACATAGGAATCTAAAATAGATGGGGAAAAGGAAGAAATGTTATTTCTGAAATTCTGGTAATTTCTATATTAGAATTAAATATGTCACCATTGCATGGTTTTCTGCAAATGTATCTTCTTGGGGTTCTACTACCTCTGCACTCAAACTGCACAGAGCACTAAAGGTTTAATTATTTAAAAGAAAAATTAAGTGCTTACCCCTTGGCAGGCAGTGATAGATGCATGGAATGTGGCAGTGAACAGGGCAGACCCGGTCTCTGGCCTTGTGGACCTTGTGGTTCAGGAGAAGTGAAACCAGAAGCTCAGCCGATGTTACAGAGCCAAAAATCCTCCCTCTAGCTCTAATGAGAGCACCTCTGCTCAGATCTACTAGTAAATGATTCCGGTAGAATAAAAGTTTCTTTTAAACTAAATGAAAAAATTGTTGAGAACTACTGCCCTACAGGGTCCCACCGGCCATTGTCAGTAACAAAAGGAGCAGGAAGCAGTGGTAGTCCTGGGATGAAATGTGTAAATTGTTATCTGAGACTTGGTTTGGGGGATTTGCAAGTGGCTTTCCACCAGGACTGTCCTGAGTGGGAAATCCATGAACTTGTTCCTCTGTCGCCTTGGCTCCCCAGGGTCTAACCAGGATGTGCTTCCAGCCTTATACTCACAGCCAGCTGCGGCAGATCCTATTGTCCCGACTCAGACACGTAAAGGCTTTTGAGGATGATGCCATCCAGCTGGTAGCCAGGAAGGTGAGTTGCCTTTGGGGCGCCTGTGGCCACACTGACAGTGTTTGCTGACTACCTGCCCATGTCAGGCCCTAGGCTGGGTGCTTTGGAGGTGAAGAAAAAATTAGGAAGTCCTCTAAAAACAAATTCCAGAAAATAGAAACAAAATTCTGAAAAATTCCTTAAGCTTCTTATTGTATGATTAATTATTAAAAGGTTCTGAGTATGATGGGCTTTTATATATATATATATGTGTGTGTATATATATATATACACACACGAAGATTAATTGATTCAGAGTGTTTTGTATGATTAGAAGAGCAACATAGTCAATGAGGTAGACAAACCTGGTTTGAACACTAATAGGTATGTAGCAAGTTATAGAAAAGTTACTTTAAAACTTCTGGGCTCCGGTTTTCTTCTGAAAAATGGGAATGATAATAGCTATGTCATAGGGTCATTGTGGGAATTAAATGAGACCATGTCTGTAATGTGCCTAGCAGGGTGCATGCTCTGTGGTGGGTATGACGTGTGGCATTCTCCCACTTGAGGCGCACTGGGAGAATGCCAACTGAGATTCCACTAAAGAGTTCTCCGAGGCTGCTGAGGAACAAAGCAGGTTAAACGTCTACCTGGGGCTAAACAAAAGAAACCACACGGCCACAGTATTTGAGCACCTAAAAGAATTGTAAGCTTCTGTCTAGTTTCTTGCCAGAAACAATGTGAATTCTGAATGGCTATAGCAGCAACACTTGTCTAAAACATGTGCTCAGAGCTATGCACTCTGTTAAGTATTAGGGTCAGCAGAGAGCCAGATATGGTGTTTGTCTCCAAGCTATGCTTTCCAGGAGAGAGAACCTCAAAGTTACTCTCTACCCCCTCTATTGGGTAGAGTTTCTCCACCCCTCAGCTAAGTTCAGTCGCTCAGTCGTGTCCTACTCTTTGCGAACCCAAGGACTGCAGCACGGCAGGCTTCCCTGTGCATCACCAATTCCCAGAGCTTGCTCAAACTCACGTCCATAGCATTGGTGATGCCATCCAACCATCTCATCCTCTGTGGTTCCCTTCTGCTCCTGCCTTCAGTCTTTCCCAGCATCAGGGTCTTTTCCAATGAGTCAGTTCTTTGCATCAGATAGCCAAAATATTGGAACTTCAGCATCAGTCCTTCCAACGAATATTCAGGACTGATTTCTTTTAGGATTGACTGGTTTGATCTCCTTTCTGTCCAAGGGACTCTCAAGAGTCTTCTCCAGCACCACAGTTCAAAAGCATCAATTCTACCCCTGCAGTCATACACTTTCTGAAAGTTCTTTTCCCTCCTCTGAACGGTCCTTTTATGTACCATCCTACTTATTCGAGGTTTTCTTCCTTTGACCAGGGGAGGTGGGCTGGAGTCAGGGAGGGTGGAGGTCTTCAAATTCAGTATGCAAATAGTAACTGTCTATATTTAGTAAAGGACATCCCCTTCTTGGCAACAATTGCTAGTGTTCCAGGTCGATAAACTTTCTTTCCTTGAGAATAAATTTCTGGTTTCCTGCCGTGGTATAAGTGGGATAATCTCCAGGGCAGAGAGTTTTATGGAAACAGCACAAACTACCAAGGCATAACATTTTCTCACAGAGCCCTCAGTTGCTCTCATGTTCACCCAACAGCATGAAATGGGGGGAGGCCTAGGCAAGGGTCAGCAGACTTCGTGAATGGCCAGTAGTAAATGTTTTAGGTTTTGTGGGCCATAATGGTCTGTTACCACTATTCAGTCCTGCCCTTATATTGTGAAAGCAGCCACGTAAACAAATGTGCAAAGCTGTGTTCCAATAAAACTTTATTTACAAAAACATGTGGCAGGCCATAGTTTGACTCCTAATCTAGGGCATCAGTTTCTTAACTTTCAACCAGTCCTCCTCATTTTAGACAAAGTTCCCCCTTTACCCCCAGTTCCAGTACCACTAACAATTTGTGTGTTTTGAAGATTTTTAGTGTAGCTTTAGGTTTGTTCTTGGATTCCTCACTATTGATTTAGGACAGGGCTTTCTACAGTCAGCTAAGTCAACCACTACTACCCTGCCACCTCTTTCTAACTTTCAGAATTATATTGTTTACTGCTCTCCAGTTGCTTGCTTATTTAGGGTTCTTGGTCTTTAAATACTGTTTCAGAAGGCTTCAAATTTGGCTGCTGTTTTTACCCAAAACTCTTGCCTGTAATTTCAAACCTCTTTTTTGTTCCTTAACATAAAAAGAAACATACCTATATTGTTTATCTTGTAGTTATGATATCTGATGTCTTTGTGAGTTTACTTCTATTACTTCTATAAACAAAGCCATGTCTATATGGCCTTGTTTCCTTGTTTTTTTTGTGTTTTGCTCCTTAGAGCTTTATCTGGAAGTTGACTGAGGCCTGGGTTGAACTTGAATTCATTTAGTTCGTTTTGTGCTTCTGTCAGTTACCAAGGGGCACTGCCAACTGGGGCCATTTTTAAACAAAATTCTCCACTGAGGGTTTTTAGGAGACACAACATAAATTCGGGCTGCAGATCCACATGAGGGCTTGTAGTTGCAAAGAGTTGCCTTACACTCCCCCCTAATACCAAAGTCACACAGGCCATTTTTCTTGCCATCCCTTCTGAATGAAGAGTCACTCACCCTCATACTGGGGGTGTAGTGTCTGGACCCCAAGTTTATGCAAGGTCTTCTCAGATTCCATGTTTGGTGGCCCCAGCTTTTTCTTTTGACTCCCTCACACCAGCAGCAGTCAAAAAGAGTGCTTATGGTCACCAAGACTCATGCCCTTGGAGGGGGAACTGCTTTGGGTGTTTTCTTGCTTCCCAGGGTCCCCTGCCCACTCTGATTCTAGGCCTCTGCAGCAGCCCTTGAGTCCCTGCTATTATCCACTGTATGGAGCTACTTCACATGAAGGAAGGAGGAAAGATAGGGAGGAAACACCCATAGGACATCCTCACCAGCTGAATATGGAAAAGTAGAAGGAGGGAATAATATACACTGCTGTTCGTATTTCTGTCTGGGGTCACTGGAAAAGTGACCCCAAAGTATTTTGAATGTCTCATAGTTGAATTTTGAAAACAGAAATAGAAAACATATAAAAACTCCTATAATCCCACTTCCCAGAAATAACTCTTTTTAATGTCCTAATTTGGTGTATGTGTGTATACCTATATAGTTTGCGATTCTGTTTTTTAATCTTATCACTTTGTTTTTGATTTGTTTCAATATTTATTTGTTTATTTGGTGGTGCTGCCTCTTCGTTGTAGTGCACAGGATCTTTACTTGCAACATGTGAACACTTAGCTATGGCATGTGGGATCTAGTTCCGCAACCAGAGGTGGAACCCCGGGCTCCCTGCATTGGGACCACAGAGTTTTAGCCACTGGACCACCAGAGAAATCCCTGCAGTTTGCTTTTTGAGACCTGATGTTGTATAAATTTTGGAAGAAAATAGTTTTTTGGGGATACCATCAGACAGGATGTCATTGCCTGCAGTGGTTGTTAGGCAAATGACAGCATTGCTGGAAAGCACTGGGAATATAGAAACAGGTCCCTGCAGACAGTGCTGAGTCCAAGAGTTCCCTCAGTGCAATTTAAAATGCAAGGCTTCCCCTGGAGGGGGCCCAGGAGCCCCTCGGCCCCAGTGCACATGGAAGGGCAGGCACAGAAGTACAGCTGCTGGAACGGGGGCTGGTCTGATGCATCGAATCACGGCTTCCTCTGGGTCCTCCAGTTTCATGGCTTCATTCCCTCTTGATTCTGGTTCATTTAGCCATTGGCCAGGTGGTTTCCAAAACTGACCACGTGCTATGAGCCTCAGGCTGTGGCAAAATAGGCTCCACTTTGGTCTCTTGGCTTTTTCTCTTTATGCAAGGAAGAGACCCTTCTTTTTCCAGATGGTTCAATAATAATCTTGGGCCAAGGGTCTCTTCTTATAGATTTCTTCATTTCTCTATTATTAAATACAGCTGAGAATTTCTGCCTTTTCCATTCTGGAATTATCTGTAAAGCCAAGACAAAGGTGTGGACTCAGGGAAGAGTTCCAGATACAGTATGATAATTTACAGTGTAACTAGGCTCCTACCACGTTCCCGGCAAGGGCTAAGTACTTAATTTCAGGCTTAAGTCCATTTGTCTTTATTGAATTTGTTGCAGTTTTGCTTCTGTTCCATGCCCAAGAGGTATGTGGGATCTTAACTCCCTGACCAGGGATCAAACACTCAGCCCATGCATCGGAAGGTGAAGTCGTAACCACTGAACCACCAGGAAAGTCCCCCTACCTTCCTTTTTAGCTGAACACAGAATCAGTTGGTTTTTCTCATGGACTGAGATGACAAGGGGATCTCAAGGAATAAAATATTGCCTCTTGTAGGTCGCAGCCCTCTCTGGAGATGCACGACGCTGCCTGGACATTTGTAGGCGTGCGACAGAGATCTGTGAGTTCTCCTGCCAGAAGCCCGACTCCCCTGGCCTGGTTACTACAGCCCATTTACTAGAAGCCATAGATGAGATGTTTTCATCATCATATATCACTGCCATCAAGTAAGACCCTTCTGCCTCCCGACTCTCAACCTCCCTCGGAGGACCACTGAAGAGGGCCATGGAAGCATGTTTTCCTTTCAAAGCTTTTACTCATTCAACCTACATTTACTGACAATGCTGTTCTTTTTCTTAAGGGGCATAGTCTAGTCAGAGAGACAGAAATGTAATCCTAGTATGATATATTGAGTTACACTATAGGTGTTTATGAAGTAAAGTGCTGTGGAAATATGATTCAAGTAGCTATTCTCTGACTTTGAATGATGTACTCAGCCATGTAATGGGAGTGCTGGTACATGTCCAGATATACTTGCTGTGTTCCCACACTTCCAAAGTGGTATTTTTCATATCATTTTGAGACTTTGGTGGGGCGGGGAGGGGAATCCTTGCCAAATAATATAGGAACACAGGAGGAGACAGTTCCAAGTTTTTTCCTGTCTCTTCTCTAAAGACACAGAATATCTTTGACTTTTGTCCAGGTTGGTGGTACAGGAAGTCCCCTACATACAAATGAGTTCCGTTCTGAGAGTGCGTTCATAAGTCCAACGAAGTTAGCCTAGGTACCCAACTAACACAATTGGCTATATAGTACTGTACTGTAATAGGTTTATAATATTTTCATGTAAGTAATACATAAAAAACAACACAAAAGAAGGAAAACATTTTTTCATCTTATGAAAGTATACAGTGTAGCTCAACACCTGGCATACGGGAGCTGGCAACCAGGGAACAGGCAGGAAGACTTACTGACTGGAGCGGGGAGAGGCGGTGGGGGACGGTAGAGCTAAAGGATCATCAGCAATAGGAGATGGAGGGCACGCTGCCACTTCACTCACCCTGAGGTTGACGGCACAGGTTCTGGTTCCTTGCTGGAACCAGATGTACGTTCGTATCTTTGAAGGTTCACATGTAGGGGACTTACTGTGCAGCCACTTCGGAGAATTCACATTTCCTCATTTTCTTTAAGAAATTCCTCCATTCTGGAACAGAGCTTCCTGAGAGCCATCCTTGCAGAGTTCCGTCGATCAGGACTGGAGGAAGCAACATTTCAACAGGTGATTGATCTGTTTTTCAAAAACCCTAGATTTTGGTCTGGTGCCTTTAAAATATGTGGGAATATCAAACCAGCTCATTTTTATTGAGCCTGGTATATTGAAAATAAAATAAAACCATATTGAATTGCCTGAGAAGAGACCTACAGCAAATGATTTCTGCATATGAGATTGAAGCTTTACTATGTGCCAGATACTTCTATGCAAGTCGGAGATTCACAGATGAACAAAAGTTACTGCCCCGATACAGTTTATGGTATGGTGGGAGGCATGGCTCTTAGAACAAGCCTTGTTTAAAAACAAATCACAAAGACCAGTCCAAATGCTCTGAGCATAATTTCAATTATCTCAAGTAAAGGAATCATCAGGGCTCCTGCCTTAATGAGCCGGGGGCCTCCTACTTATGCTACACCTGTCATGTCTCTGCACCTGGCCCCACTAGAGTCAAGTTCAGTAGGGTCTTCATACCCCGCTGATTCTGCCAAGCCCATTCCCTTGGCTGTGGTTTCGATGGATAGTAGGTAGAGACAGTGAGAATCTCTTTCATCCATTCATGTGAGTCACTAATTAGATGACAAGGCATTTTGGCTATCTTAAGAGAGTAAATGGCAGTCACTCCTGCCATTTACCGGTGCTTCATTGAATTTCTTCAGTTTGACATTCAGAGCACTGGGCAGAAATAACATCGTGTCAACACCTGCCTCAGGCCCTCGCTGTGCTTTGTTTTAATTAAACAGTTGATTCCCCTGGTCTGCACCAGTTCTAAGTTGGCTGCTGGGCACTGGCGGAGGCAAGGTATGTTTGAAACTGGTGCGCATAGGTACTGGGCTGCCTTTGAAGATGAATTACCAAAGATGTTTGAGTGTATACCCAGCAGTTTGTATGTCTGTGTGTATGAGTATGTTTTAGATAAATAGAGAAGTCAGGAGAACATTTCCTTCCAGCTTTTCTTCATTTATTTATGTTTGGCTGCTCTGGGTCTTCGTTGCCACTCTCGGGTTTTCTCTTGCAGCGAGCAGGGGCTACTCTTTGTTGCGGGGCTCGGGCTCCTCATTGTGGCAGCTTCTTCTGCTGCAGAGCACAGGCTCTCGGTCTGCAGGCTCAGCAGTTGTGGTGCCTGGGCTTAGCTGCCCTGAGGCATGGGGAATCTTTCTGAACCAGGGATCGAACCCGTGTCCCCTGCGTTGGCAGGTGGGCTCTTTCTGAACCACCAGGAAGTCCTGAATTCTGTTTTTAAATATTTAGTTACTAATCATGTTTTGCCTGTTACTGGTTTTCTAAAGCCTGAGACAGCTCTTCTGCAGAGTGTCCTGTATTCTCTCTGGACTTTTGACTTTTCCAAGGGTCATACCTGGGCACCTGCTCACTGTTTCTGCCAAGGAAAAATGCCCGTATAGCAAAATTTGACTTGAATTATGACACTCTCAACTGGAACCATCAGCCCCTGGAGATGAGGACTGTTTGTACAGCTGTGACAGTTACTAGGCATTTCATATCTATTAACTCATGAGGAATGTCATATATTTATTAGATAAAACTGAAGCTTAAAAAGTGAAATAACTGGCCCAGTTTGCTTATTTAGGTAATTGGTAGAACCAGGGTTCAGACCTGCTATTTTCTGATCCTGAGGCCAGTACTACATTCTGTCCCTGTCTTTTCAACCCAGTGGGCCACCCCTTGGTTCCCTTCTGGGGTCCTGAGTATCCTGGAAAAGAAGTGTCTCAGTTTCCCCAAAGAAATAATGATTGGATACAGGACTACCCTTATGACTAGCTGACCTCAAGTTTGCTTTTTGTTTCTAGGTATACATTCAGCACGTGGCGCTGTGCAGGATGGAGGGCCTCCCGTACCCCACCATGTCGGAGACAATGGCGGTGTGCTCTCGCCTGGGCGCGTGCCGTCTCCTCCTTGTGGAGCCTAGCAGGAATGACGTGCTCCGTCGGGTGCGGCTCAACGTCAGCCAGGATGATGTGCTGTATGCTCTGAAAGAGGAGTGAAGGGCTTCACAAGGAAGGACTGTGATCTGTTTTTAAGAAGCCCTATTTCCTTTTTCTAAGCACATGGAATCATTGTAGCAAAGTGTGGAAATGGCTGTCATGTATTTTGGGATTTTCCATTAAATCATTTACTTTTTCCGGGGTGTTTGGGAAGTTTTACAGTCATCATAAATATCAAATTATAAAACCACACACTGTCCTTCCTACAGTAGGCCCTCTCTCTGGCTTTTATTTCTGTTGGTAGCCCTGCCATTTATTTAATGGTAACATAGCATGTATATAAATACATGCACACAGTTACTGTATCTATATAAAATAGTTCCAGGAGAGTAAGGAATTAGCTATATTGGTTGCCTCTGAGATGGCTACCTTCAGGGTTAGAGGAAGACTTTCACTGTATGTCATTATGTTTCTTATAACTTTTGAACAATGTGAGCGTAACATACTTAGTGTATAAAAAAGAACTGTTGGAAATAATATCAGTAATAAATAATCCCTGCTGCTGCTGCTGCTGCTGCTAAGTCGCTTCAGTCATGTCCGACTCTGTGCAACCCCATGGACTGCAGCCTACCAGGCTTCTCCATCCATGGGATTCTCCAGGCAATAACACTGGAGTGGGTTGCCATTTCCTTCTCCAATGTATGAAAGTGGAAAGTGAAAGTGAAGTCGCTCAGTCATGTCCAACTCTTAGCGACCCCATGGACTGCACCCTACCAGGCTCCTCCACCCATGGGATTTTCCAGGCAACAGTACTGGAGTGGGGTGCCATTGCCCTCTCCCTAAATAATCTCTAGCAACAAATAACTAGAAAATGGAATTTTTAAAAAGGTACCATCTATCATAAAAAAATCTTTAAAAATTACTTAGATGGCCTAAAAAATTAAGGAACCTAGGAATAAATCATTAATAATAAAGAGATAATTAATCTCAATTAAATAATCTAAATATAAATAAATTCCAATTAAAATCTTGGTAGGGTTTTTTGTATAACTTTGCAAGTTAACTCTGATAAACCAACAACTGAACAAACTGACATCTAAAAGCCTCATGTCAGGTCCTGAGGAAAACACATCATCCGTGTCATAGTCCTGCCAGAAACCTACTGCTAAAAAGAAATATCAGGTAAATCAAAACTTACCTAATAAAAAGAGCTAAACAGCTAAGTAAATGTAAGGACTTTGGGTCATGGATTTAAGACATTTAATACAGTTATAAGCATTATTATGGACTATATTCATATTAGGTAATAGGATTATGTAAATGTCAAGTTTTATGTGTGTGACAAATTATTGTGGTTGTGTAGAAGAACGTCCTCATTCTGAGGAGAATCATGATAAGGCACTGAGTGAAATATAACATCTGCAACTAATAGACATGCATATATTTAAAACTGCATGTAATGGACTAAGGGTCAGTATCAGAATAAAGTATTTTACAATAAGAAAAAGGGGAAATGGGTAAATAAGGCATCCACAGAATAAGAAATATGAATGGCCGACAAATTAGAAACGTAGTAAAAGATGCCTGCAAGTCAAAACACGTTTGTATCTATTAAAACATCTTTCCATGGTGATATGGAACAATTAGAACCCAAATGGGAGAAGGCAATGGCACCCCACACCAGTACTCTCGCCTAGAAAATCCCATGGACGGAGGAGCCTGGTAGGCTGCAGTCCATGGGGTCGCTAAGAGTCGGACACGACTGAGCGACTTCACTTTCACTTTTACGCATTGGAGAAGGAAATGGCAACCCACTCCAGTGTTCTTGCCTGGAGAATCCCAGGGACGAGGGACCCTGGTGGGCTGCTGTCTATGGGGTCACACAGAGTCGGACACGACTGAAGTGACTTAGCAGCAGCAGAACCCAAATGCCTCTTTGATACAAGTGTGAACTAGGACAACCGCATTGGGGATGATTTGGTAATATTTAGTCTATAAAATCCTATTAGCCAGCAGTTCCACTGCTAGAAATACACCCTAGAGAAACATACACAAGGAATGTATAAGAACACCCATAGCACTGTAATGGCAAGCCATTAGAAAAATGAATTATTTTCATACTATGAGATATCATACAGAAATGAAAAGTAAGATCAATGGATGAAGCTTAAAACCAAGGTTGAGTATAAAAAGGAGTTAAGGAAAAATATGTGCAGGCAGTGATAAGGATACAATGTTAAAGCTAGCAAAACATATTACAGTATGTCTACTAGCAATAGTAATGCTCAGGAATAATAAACTCCAAAATTAGGAGAGTGGATATCTGTTTGGGAAAGGGTTGCAACATGAGAGGTGGACGGGTGGCTTCAACTATATTTCTCAAACTTAAGTGCCCATGTATTTAACTCACACAAGAAATAGAAACCGTTGAGTACCTACTATGTACCATGCACTGCTCTAGATATAACTTAAAACACAAAAACTTCTTTTAAGTAGCTTGCATTCTAGTGAATGTTAAATATTGTCCATTTTTTAATGTCTTAAATATTTCATTGTAAAATATTTTCAAATTTAATGAAATATGGGAGTGAAATTTCCACTTTATTTACTTCTAACACTTTTTTTCTTGGCTACCCCGTGTGGCTTGTGGGATCTCACTGCGGAGGGCCCAGGTTTGGTGCAGCAACCAAGATCCCACAAGCCACACGGGGTAGCCAAGAAAAAAAGTGTTAGTCTTAACCTCTGAACTGCGAGGGGGGATTCCCTGAAATTTCCATTTTAAAACAATAAAGATGGGGAATTCCCTGATGGTTCAGTGCTTAAGACTGACTGCACTTCCATTGCAGCGGTACCCTGATCAAGAAACTAAGATCCTGCATGCCAAACGGTATGCCAATTAAAGCTGGGTTTTTAAAAATATAAAATAGTAAAGACTGTCTCTTCCTCGGAGAAACCACCAAAAAGAAGTAAGGACGGGAAGATAATTCAGAAGTTTAGGAAACAGGCAAGAGGAAACGATTTGCAAGGTTCCAGGTGGTAATTTCTCTCCCCCACCCACCCATACATTGCATTGGCTTGCAGGGTAGGAGAGTAAGAACTTGGTATTAAACTGTCTGAAGTGACTTTATAAAGAGGTGCGATGAGTACTGCCTCTCATATATTAAAGATTAAACCCGCCTTCTGATTAGAAAAGGTACCTTTAGATGCTGCAAGATTAAGAGGAATCTGTGAGCTTCTGTCCCTAGAGACTCAAATTATAAAGGACACTGAAAGAGATGGTAAGGCAGAGAAATCACTCCTATAGGGCGGCGGCCGCAACCACTCTCCCCGCCTCGCCGACAGGGGCGAGATGTGGACTTGAAGCTAGATAGGTGAGAGAGCACCCAAGCAACCTTGGAATGGGAGTGACGGAGGAAGGTTGGCGGGAAACCTGTAAATGGGCTAGTACAGACGGCGAGGCTGCTGTATTTGCTCCAGATGAGGAACAACGTGGAACGGCCCAAAGACCCTCCCAGAGAACTTCGCGTTACCTGCCCGAAGGCGCCTGCGCGCTGAGAACTCCACCCTTGGAGTCACCTGTAGGAGCGCCACGCCCGCCTCGCCTTGCGCATGCGTGATACGCGCCGCACCGGCCGTGGAGTCACGTGTTAGGGCGCGAGGCGTCTCCCGCCGGGGCGCTTCCTGTCACGGCTGCCTTGGCGGCCCGGGGGCCGCGGGAGGCCTGGGCGGTACCGGGAGGGAGAAGGCCCGGGTCGGTATCGGATCCGCCGCGAGGTATGCCGCGAACCCGCCCTCTGGCGAGGGAAGAGGAGGGGACGGCGGGGGAGATGGAGGCGGCAGGGCAGGGCTGGGCAGGGCGGCGCGTCCTGCCGCGGGAGTGGGGTTCCCGGCTTCGCCTCCCCTGCGCACTCCCTGCCCTCCTCTCTCCAGAGCCTGCGTCTGGGTCCAGCACCACTGCTCCCAGTCGGGTGCCCCCGGAGCCGCAGACTTGGCGGGTCTCGCCGACCCACTCACTTCGTGTCCCCCGTTCAGTTGACCACCCGCCGTACACCCAAGCCACTGAAATCTGATGCCTTGGAGTCACTCTGAGCGCCTCCTCCAGTGGGCGCACAGCCAGTTAATCTCCGAGTCCTGCTGGTGGTACCCCTCTAACTCTGGAATCGGTCCACTTCTCTCCCTCCCCAACACGGCCCCCACGGTCCCTCAGCCTCTCCCCTTTTCGCCGGGACCGATTCACGATCCTCGGTGTCGAGACGGCTTCCAGCCTGCGTTCTCCCTCCTTCCGTCCTTTCTGCAGCCAGGGGGCATGTTTCTGAATCGCCGACTTCATCCCCTCAAGTCCTTTGCCTTCAGAACCGTGCCCAAACTGCTTTAGGCTTCAGAGTTTTTCTCATTTGCCCCTTGCTAACATTTTCAGCTTCGCTTGTCTCACACTGTATGCCGCACTAATCCCAGTTTAGTTTCCCTGTGCAAGTCAAGCTATTGTCACCTCAGAACCATTATCAGGTTGTTCGCTATGTTTGGAATCCTGTTCCCCTTCCTCCCCTTTAACATGTTCGTGACTCAGCACAGGCATCACCTTCTCCAAGAAGCCTTTTCTCTCTCTGCTGGATAAGGGCCGGCCCTGGGCAGGCGCGGCGCCTGGCACATCCCTGTTTGGGTTTTGTCCAGTGGTGAGGGGCTCTCCACCTTGTGAATGTTCGTTGAGAGCTGAGGGTATGTCACATTCACTCCTGCCCTCCGGGTGCCTAGCACAAGGTCTCATATAGTAGGTCCAGTGAATGGTTGTGAGACCTCGGAGAGAACTAGAATACCAAGTCAGATTTCTCCAGAGCAGAACTGTCCAGTAGAACTTGGTGCAGTAATGAAAATGTTCATTATTTGTGCTGGCCCATGGTAGCCACTAACTGAGGGACAGAAACTTTAACTTGATTAAATTTAAGTATCAGCAGCCACATAGGGCAACCATGCTTAACAGCACAGTTTTAGAGCCTTTCTGAATCCTGCCAAGCTTTACACCCTCCTTGTACCTGGAGTTAATGTCCCTGATCTGCCTTCTTAGGCCACTCACCACTCAACCTCTTGGGTTTAATCCAGATTAAATCAGTTCAGTGACTTTTGATTGTGTCCACTCTCCCCTCTTAACGGTATTACTAGGTGGTCCCCTCCCTTCCATCTTCTCTGTTGCTTGCTTCAGTGCTGTACTTCCAGCTTAGGTATTTCAGCCTTGGATGTTAAGCGTATTAAGCATTGACTTCTTTCTCTGAATTGGGAGTTTACTAACCACACCTGTTGGAGGGCCGGGCTTGTAAGCTACTCCAGTCTGAGTTTCTTCCACTCCCCACTAGACAGGTATCCAGGCTGCCAAGATGCCAGGGCCAAGACCTCGGAAGGGCCCTCAGGCCAGTGGCCAGGGTGTGGCAGCTGCCAAGCAGGTATGGATATAGTCTCCTTCACGTTCACTTCTGAGTCAGTCTGAGGATAAGGGTCTCTGACAATTTGGGCAAACTGGGTCACCTTTGTGGTTTCCTTGTTAAGTCTAGTGACTTTGAGCCATGCCTCCTGAAGCTGGCAGAACCCATGGAGACCCTCTGGACCAGCCCCTGCCATACACATGTGGAAGCTAAGGCCTGAACCCTCTTGTGTTTCAACCCAGGCTTCCTTCTACAATGGCCATCTCCATGTGAACGACCCAGAGAGTTCAGGAACCACCAAAATTTGGGGTGTTTTCATTGGATCTGCCTGCTCACTTTCTCCCTTTATTTCTTTCGGGCCCAAATTTGAGACTTCTTAGCCTATTGTTACTGTCTTAAAAGAAGCAGGTAAGGGTGGTGGTAGGATAAAGGGCATAGACTCAAGTCACAAGACCTCATTTATTTTATTTATTTTTAAAATTTTTTGGCTGCACCTTGTGGCATGTGAGATCTTATTATAGTTTCCTGACCAGGGATCACACCTACTCCCCTTGAAGTAGAAGCACGGAGTCTTAATCATTGAACAGCCAGGGAAATCCCTTAAGATCTTATTTTAAATTCTAACCCTGCCACACTTACAGGGCTGTCTCAGTTTCATCTGAACATGGAGATAAAAATAGGACCCACTTTAGGTAGTATGCTGCTGCTAAGTCACTTCAGTCGTGTCCAACTCTGTGTGACCCCATAGACGGCAGCCCACCAGGCTCCCCCATCCCTAGGATTCTCCAGGCAAGAACACTGGAGTGGGTTGCCATTTCCTTCTCCAGTGCATGAAAGTGAAAAGTGAAAGTAAAGTTGCTCGGTCGTGCCCGACTCTTAGCGACCCCATGGACTGCAGCCCACCAGGCTCCTCTGTCCATGGGATTTTCCAGGCAAGAGTACTGGCGTGGGTTGCCATTGCCTTCTCCAAGTCAAACTCATAGACAGAGAGTAGAGTAGTGGTTACCCTGGGGGTGGGAGGAGGAGCAATGAAATTGTTTAATGGGTGTAGAGTTTCAGTTTTGCAAGATGGTGATAATAGTTATGCAACAGTGTGAATGTATTTAATGCCACTGAACTCTACACTTAAAAATGGTTAAGATGGTAATTTTCATGTTACATGTGTTTTACCACAATTTAAAAGGAAATAGGATCTACCTCAGGATTTTGAAGATTAACTAAGATAGTCACGTAGGCTGCCAGGTACCCTGCCTGGCAGCTGGTTCTGTTATTGTTAGTAGTAGTAATGGCAGTGTGATCTTATTGGGTCCTTTGTAGAGTCTCCAGGGAGATAAGTGTCCCAGGGAAGGCTGTAGTTTCCCTTTCTGCACATTAGGCCCCACAGGGAGCCGCTTAGCTCCTGTGGATTGACTCCTGGGCCAGTCTCCACTCTCTCCTCATTGTATGGTTCATAGAAACCTTCTCTGCTCTCAGCTCGGGCTCTTCGTGGAGTTCAGCCCCGAGGACGTGCTGCTGGGGGTGGAGGAGGCTGAAGACGACGGGGACTTGGAGGCAGAGTTGCTGGCCCTCACTGGGGAAGCAGGGACCACAGGCAGGAAACCAGCACCCAAGGGGCAGGGTGAGTTTGCCACAGTTGGTGCTGGGACCAGGTGGGCTCAGGCAGGTGGTTGGACAGGCCTTTGTTCACAGCTACGGGGAGCCGCCCAGATCACCTGGTCCTTCTGGTATTCCTGTCCCTTCTGCAGCATTCCCTTTGAGAGGCCATCTTGTTCTGCTCACTTGCCTGTGTGTTGTATGTGGGGAGCTCACTCCTTCCTGGGTTGCATCCTCTCCCTTTGGACAGTTGGAGTCTCTGAGCCTGGTATAGGCTAGGGACTCAGCACAGACTGAATCGGTCACACAATGAGTGCGCAGAAATTGTATCAAATGAACAAATAAGTGGTATCTTCCTGCCCAGCTTGAAGAGGACAGAGACCTGAAGCCTTGTGGGGGAGGCCAGAGGGAACCAGGAGCCCTCAGAGAAAGCCATCTCCCATCCCACATGTCCCTGAGCCAAGGGCAAGGAGAGGACCCTGAAGGGACTGACTGGTCTGGGAGAACCATAGCCATCACTTCTCTCTCAGTGCAAACCTGCTTTGGGTTTGATGAGCCTGGGTTTGAATCTTGGCTCTGCTATTTCCTAAGATTGCAATGTTAGGAAAATTAATAAAGTTCTCAGTTTATTCATATGTAAAATGGGGATAATATTACTTTTGGGGCGGGGGGAGTGGTACCTGTGCTGCACGGCATATCTGATCTTAATTCCCTGGCTGGATCCTCAGACGTGAAAGTGCAGAGTTCTAACCACTGGACTGCCAGGGAATTCCTAGTATTCCCTATTTTGTGGAATCATTGGGAAGCTCAGATGTTAAAAATCTTCATGTATGAAAGGTGGCTAGGGGGAACGGATGGCTATGTCTGTGAATAACTGCCATAGTAAAAGGGCTGAGAAGGCAATAGCCTGATGCCAGTTGGAGGGCCTAGAAAAGTTTCCCTGCAGAGGTGGGACTGTGGCTGTGGAAGGAAGCTACCTGGGTGTATCTGCCAGTGCAGTGGACTGAAGACCATCCTCTACTCCTCGGGAACCTTTTCTGTTGCTCTGACCCTCTGTGACCCTCTTCCCCCAGCCCCCCTGCCTATGGCCCACATCGAGAAGTTGGCAGCAGACTGCATGCAGGATGTGGAAGAAGAGGAAGAGGAGGAAGGGCTGGAGGAGGATGCAGACTTGCTGGTGCGTCTGCCAGGCTGGTGTCGGGGGCTCTGCGGTCAAGCTGTGGAGGAGGCCTGGGTCTGTCCCTCTTGTGCTGATGTTGAGCCAGTGCCTTGCCTTTCCTGGGCCCTTGTCCTGACATCTGAGCTCTGTACTTGGGGATTCTCAGTTCCAGAGGCTTCACTGTTTTGGGGGCTGTCCCTGATCAGATTGGAAGGGTGTAGGAGTGTTCTGGTAAAGGGGATTTTCAGGCACAGTGAGTGATGCTTGGAAATACAGCTGGAGGAGTGTCCTTTATTCTCAGGTCCTGTTGTGGGTATGATCATGAGGCTCCCAACTCTTGGGATCTGTGTCTCCCCAGACGGAGCTGCAGGAGGTCCTGGGTACAGATGAGGAGGCTGGGGCCCTGGATGGTGATGAGACAGCCAGCCTGGGTGGCCCTGAGGAGGAGAAGGAACAGGAAAACGTTGAACCTCTGGTGCAAGCAGCTCTCTTGACAGCTCCAGTCCCCGCAGCTCAGGTAGGTTCTGGAGGTCTCCAGTGTGCCTTTGGCTGTGTCCTCTGTGCCTATATGCCCGTGTAGAACACATGTGGAGCACAGCTTGTCTAGGAACGCTGCAGTAATAACCCTTTCCAGCACCCTCCTCCAGCAGCTGCCCCAAGCCGAGACTGAGCACGAGAAACTCCTTGGTGGCTGCCGGCCTGAAAGGCCTCTCTGTTCTCCCATACCACCCCCCACAGCCATTTCCCGGCCTCCACAGATTGTCTGGACCTCTGTGTCTGCCTCTGACATGGCCTCTGACCTCTCCATTGAGTCTTTGTCCCCCACCTTGAGGCTTTTAGGCCCTCCTTCTCCTTGAATCCAGGTGCTTCGTGTTCTGGGGCAGCTTCCTTGCAAGGAGGGAGTGGCAGGGGCCTAGCCCTGGAGTGGCCAGGCCCTGAACTGAAGTATTCACAGGCTGGAGGGCCCCGGGGGCTGCAGGCCCTGCTGGAGGATCGGATCCGCAACTACCAGGAGGCCGCGGCCAGTGCTAAGGAGGCAGGTGAAGCGGCCAAAGCCAGGCGCTGTGAGCGAGGCCTGAAGGTGCGTTGGGCTCGGCTGGGCACCAGTGCTGGGAGGAGTGAGGCTGAGGGTAGTGAAGGGTGAAGCACCAGAGGAGCTTGGTCCAGCAGAGGGGAAGCCACTCCACCAGAATGTGGAGGTGAAGGACCCCTGGCCTGTCTGAGCAGGCTGCAGTCCATGGTGGCTGGCTAGGTTTCTGGTTCTTTTCTCTCTCAGACACTGGAGTCCCAGCTGGCTGCTGTGAGGAAAGGCAAAAAGATCAGTGAGGATGAGATCCCGCCTCCAGTGGCCTTGGGCAGGAGGCCCCTGGTCCTCCAGGAAACAACTAACAGGAGCCCTGAAGCAGAACCCCCAGCTGCCCCCTCCGTGGAGCCAGGTATCTGGAGACAGTCAGGTCCTGGCCTAGTTCCCAAGGTCAGGGCCCGTGGCCTGCCTCCCCATCCTGCCGTTGTCTGTGGCCATCAGTCACAACTTCCGTAAGACATTCTCGGGCTGGCCAGACCTGGAGGCACTGGAAACCTTCTTTGACCTTGATATTTTCTTTTGTTTCTCCATAGATAACCCCTCCCAGCCTGAGACAAGCCTCTTGGGCAGCCCTGGTATTTCTGCCCCACCCGACTCAGACCTGGACCCACGGGCCCTGCTGTTGGCCCGGCAGAGAGAGTACAAAGTGGCTGCTCTGAATGCCAAGCGGGCTGGAGACCTAGACCGTGCCCGAGAGCTCATGAGGGTTGGGAAGGTATGGCATCGGGTTCGGAGGCCCTGTGTCCAGCCCCTCATTTCACAGCTGTGAGCGGTGACCCGGCCAAGCTTCAGTGAGACTGGTCTGCGGGGGCTTTTCAGCCCAGATCCTTGGGGTTCCCTGGCTTATGTTCCCGCCTTGTTCCTACCACAGAGATTTGCTGCTGTCCTGGAGGCCCTGGAGAAGGGGCAGCCTGTGGACCTGAGTGCCATGCCCCCATCACCAGAGGGTCAGTATCAGGGTGGTGGGGGCAGCCTGCTCAGGCTAGGGCTGGGGCTGGCCAAGCACGCCTACCCATACCTACACCTGTGCTCTGGATTCCCCAGACCTGAAGCCCCTTCCACAGGCTTCCCAAGCCCCCACAGCGCCCTCAGATGCACCCCCGGCAGTGGAGCGAATGCACCCAGTGATGGCCTCTGACATCCCAGCAGCCCCGGGTAGGCCTGGGGACACTGTGGAGTGGGGACCTGGGGGGAGGCAGGCAGAGCTAATACTGTCTCCTTTCTCCTTTCAAGTGGCCCCTGCTGAGCCACAGACAGTGCTGGATGCCCTGCAGCAGAGGCTGAACAAGTACCGCGAGGCAGGCACCCAAGCGCGGGGCAGTGGGGATGAGCGCAAGGCCCGGATGCACGAGCGCATTGCCAAGGTGGGCTACAGCCTGCCTCCTTGACCAGCTGCTGTCCGTCTGCTCCCTGGTCTTTGAGTCTTCATCTTGTCTGTGTGTCTCTGGAGCTCTTGCTGTCTCAGGGCTCTCCTTCCTCCTGGGGCTGCTGTCTTCATCTTCCTCTTCCTGCCTCTTGCCTGAGTGGAGCCTATGACCGCTGCCCACCATAGGTCCCTCCCTCCCTTCTCTTGCAGCAATATCAAGATGCCATTCGAGCCCACCGGGCGGGACGGAAAGTTGACTTTGCCGAGTTACCTGTTCCTCCAGGTAAGTGGGGTTTGGCCTGGGGGCTCATGAGGTTTTTTCTCTGAGCAGGATGGAGGGGAGGGAGAAATGATTTCTCACACATCAGCCTCTACCCTGGGGGAACTACCCATCCCAGCCATGCCCAGGAAGACCCCAGTAGGACCCACAGCAGCCTGATGCATCCTCAAGGCTCCCTGAACCCTCTCCCAGTGTCTCTCTCCTGCAGGATTCCCCCCTATACCTGGCCTGGAGCCCACCGTGGCTACTGAGGAGGATATGATGGCAGCTACTTTAGCAGCTGCCCAGAAACTGGCCTCCGCAGAAGATACAGCCCCAGTAGAGGAAGAGGAGGATAACAACAAGGTTTGGCTGAGGGCTCACGACTCCAGGGACTGGTAGGGGGAAACAGCCGATGAGGGGTAAACCCAGACATTGGTGTCCGTACTAACAAGCCCAGCAAGGTAGATATTTTTGCTTTTATTTTATAGAGGAAAATACTTGGGCCAGGGCACCCAGCTGGTAATTAACAGAGCTGGATTCAGACCAAGGTCTTTCTGACTTCAGAGCCCAGTTCAGTCCCCTTTCCCCTCCTCTCTCACATTGGGAGGTTAGTGCAGAGAACTTTTGAGACTTCTGGTTCTAAGATTCTCTAGGGTCCATGAGAGAAAGCCATTCATCTCAGGTCACACAGAGAGTAGTACAGTGTTACAAAGAGAGCCTGAGTCAGGGAGCTGCCATGGCCAGGGTGGGGAACAGAACCCCTGTGACAGCCTCCTGGGCACCTGCAGGATGAGCCCCCAGCCCAGGCCCCAGTGGCCAAGAAGCCAGCACAGCCTCTCGCCCCTTCTTCGCGGTCCCTGCCTGAGCCCAAGACCTCGAGTTCTAAGGAGGTGCTGAGTCCATCTGGTGAGTTGGGGAGAAGAGGGATGGAGGAGGGAAGGCTGTAGTGAGAGGCGGTGTGGCTCTCACCTGTGTCCCCTCCCTCCAGCACGAGAGCAGCTGGCCCTGCTGGAGGCACGGAAACTGCAGTACCAGCGGGCAGCCCTACAGGCCAAGCGTGGCCGGGACCTGGAGCAGGCCAAAGCCCATCTGCGGGTGGCCAAATCCCTCGAGGCTCAGATCACCCAGGTGCGAGCTGGCCGCCCTGTGGACCTCTCCAAGGTGAGTGTCGCCTGGTTAAGCAGCAGGACTTCTCGGGCAGAGAGGTGGGTGGCAGTCTTGATGAGCAGGACTGTGAACAAGGTTGCTTGGAGGAGGGGGGACTTGAATAGGATGTGATGACAGCTGAGAACTCTTTTGCTTATATGTCTCCCTGTCCCATGACCTCAAGAGAGCCCCGGGGGCCCGCCTGTGGTGAGAGGTGACCAGGCCGGGCAAGGCCAGTGAAAAACAGAGCATTACACTGGGATAGGATGGCAGGCAATGAGTTCCCATCACTTGAGGCTGCTGAAAGCTGGAGAAACATTTAGTTTAGATTTCTGGTCTGTTTGGCTCAGTAGAGGAGTAATTTGACTCTTGAGGGCCCCTGAGGGGCCTTGTGACCTGGACAGGTACCTTCACCCTTAACGGATGAGGAGAGTGACTTCATCCTGATCCACCATGAGGACCTGCGACTCTCTCAGAAGGCTGAGGAGGTGTATGCCCAGCTACAGAAAATGCTTCTGGAGCAACATGAGGTCAGTCCTCCCCTTGCAGTGCCCATAGCCTCTTCTTGGCGAAAGGCAAGATAGGGTTCCGATTCTAGCTCTTCACCTTACTGGCTTGTGAGATCTTGGGTAAGGAATTTCTCTTCTCTAAACCACATTTTCCTTATCTGTAAAATAGGATGATTACTACCCCTCTTGCCAGGCTATGAATTTCAAACAACAGAGTGGAGGGGGAATTACCTTGAAGATGGGAGAAAGACATGTTTGAGGAGTATTTGTATATTTCGGTGTATCTATCTGAATGGCTGCCTGCAAGTCTGGTTGCTAAAGTGATGAGGATTGGGTCATTTATTTTTCTGGAGTTGAGCTGTAGGAGTTGCTTGTATATTTTTTAGATTAGTTGTTTGTCGGTTGCTTCATTTGCTATTATTTTCTCCCATTCTGAAGGCTGTCTTTTCACCTTGCTAATAGTTTCCTTTGATGTGCAGAAGCTTTTAAGTTTAATTAGGTCCCATTTGTTTATTTTTGCTTTTATTTCCAATATTCTGGGAGGTGGGTCATAGAGGATCCTGCTGTGATGTATGTCAGAGAGTGTTTTGCCTATGTTCTCCTCTAGGAGTTTTATAGTTTCTGGTCTTACGTTGAGATCTTTAATCCATTTTGAGTTTATTTTTGTATATGGTGTTAGAAAGTGTTCTAGTTTCATTCTTTTACAAGTGGTTGACCAGATTTCCCAGCACCACTTGTTAAAGAGATTGTCTTTAATCCATTGTATATTCTTGCCTCCTTTGTCAAAGATAAGGTGTCCATATGTGCGTGGATTTATCTCTGGGCTTTCTATTTTGTTCCATTGATCTATATTTCTGTCTTTGTGCCAGTACCATACTGTCTTGATAACTGTGGCTTTGTAGTAGAGCCTGAAGTCAGGTAGGTTGATTCCTCCAGTTCCATTTTTCTTTCTCAAGATCGCTTTGGCTATTCGAGGTTTTTTGTATTTCCATACAAATTGTGAAATTATTTGTTCTAGCTCTGTGAAGAATACTGTTGGTAGCTTGATAGGGATTGCATTGAATCTATAAATTGCTTTGGGTAGTATACTCATTTTCACTATATTGATTCTTCCAATCCATGAACATGGTATATTTCTCCATCTATTAGTGTCCTCTTTGATTTCTTTCACCAGTGTTTTATAGTTTTCTATATATAGGTCTTTAGTTTCTTTAGGTAGATATATTCCTAAGTATTTTATTCTTTTCGTTGCAATGGTGAATGGAATTGTTTCCTTAATTTCTCTGTTTTCTCATTATTAGTGTATAGGAATGCAAGGGATTTCTGTGTGTTGATTTTATATCCTGCAACTTTACTATAATCATTGATTAGTTCTAGTAATTTTCTGGTGGAGTCTTTAGGGTTTTCTATGTAGAGGATCATGTCATCTGCAAATAGTGAGAGTTTTACTTCTTCTTTTCCAATTTGGATTCCTTTTATTTCTTTTTCTGCTCTGACTGCTGTGGGCCAGCAATGGGCCACAGATCTAAATAGACATTTAGACCCAAAATGGGCCAAAGATCTAAATAGACATTTCTCCAAAGAAGACATACAGATGGCTAACAAACACATGAAAAGATGCTCAACATCACTCATTATCAGAGAAATGCAAATCAAAACCACTATGAGATACCATTTCACACCAGTCAGAATGGCTGCGATCCAAAAGTCTACAAATAATAAATGCTGGAGAGGGTGTGGAGAAAAGGGAACCCTCTTACACTGTTGGTGGGAATGCAAACTAGTACAGCCACTATGGAGAACAGTGTGGCGATTCCTTAAAAAACTGGAAATAGAACTGCCTTATGATCCAGCAATCCCACTGCTGGGCATACACACTGAGAAAACCAGAAGGGAAAGAGACACGTGTACCCCAATGTTCATCGCAGCACTGTTTATAATAGCCAGGACATGGAAGCAACCTAGATGTCCATCAGCAGATGAATGGATAAGAAAGCTGTGGTACATATACACAATGGAGTATTACTCAGCCATTAAAAAGAATACATTTGAATCAGTTCTAATGAGGTGGGTGAAACTGGAGCCTATTATACAGAGTGAAGTAAGCCAGAAGGAAAAACACCAATACAGTATACTAACGGATATATATGGAATTTAGAAAGATGGTAATGATAACCCTGTATACGAGACAGCAAAAGAGACACTGATCTATAGAACAGGCTTATGGACTCTAGGAGAGGGAGAGGGTGGGAAGATTTGGGAGAATGGCATTGAAACATGTGAAATGTCATGTATGAAACGAGATGCCAGTCCAGGTTCAATGCACGATGCTGGATGCTTGGGGCTGGTGCACTGGGACGACCCAGAGGGATGGTATGGGGAGGGAGGAGGGAGGAGGGTTCAGGATGGGGAACACATGAGAAATAAAGGAATAAAAAATTAAAAAAAAAATAAAAAATAAAGTGATGAGGAAGAAGAGGAATGTGCTAAGGGAATTTGGGGGAATGGCTATCCCCAGTCGAGGAAACAGCAAAAACTTAGTGCAGTGGGACTTGGGAACAGTGACCTTGGGTTATTATGTTGGAGAAGGAGAGGGGGAGGCTACAGAAGGTTGGGGCTTTCAGAAGTCAGGCCTTGAAGGCCAACTTAGCTGGGTCCTGTTCTGGACCCCGGAGTCACTCTGAACCCCCGTTTTCAGAAGTGTCTGCTGTTCTCCAAGCAGTTCATGCACCAGGGCAACGTGGCCGAGACCACACGGTAAGTGCAGGGCTGGGCCAGAGCTGTGGTAGGAAGCAGGAAGTGAGCGCTGCTGTGCTGACGTGCACACCTTTTCCTGTCAGGTTTGAGAAGCTTGCTCAAGACCGCAAGCAGCAGCTTGAGATCCTGCAGCTGGCCCAGGCTCAAGGCCTGGACCCTCCCAGCCACCACTTTGAGCTGAAGACATTCCAGACTGTGAGGTGCCAAAGCCTGAGGGAGACCGTGGCTCCATGCAGAACTGGGCAAGAGGCTGGGAGCCAGGGGTGGAGACTTGGGCCCCTTGAGTGAGGCTGCTCAGGCTTGGCCCTGACATAGGCCCTGGGGCTGGAGAGGGGCAGGACGTGGTGCCTGCTCGTGAGGAGGGGCTCGGAGCTGTGTGGTCGCTGGGGCAGGAGCCCTGTACTAGGGTCACAGACCGAAGCCTTCACTCCAGCTCTGCTGCTCAGACTCAGACAGGTTTTGCCTCCCTGGGCCCACCCTCCTCTTGGCCGCCACCCAGCTGGATAGGCAGGCATTGGAAGAAGGAACCTTTTCCCACTGCTCTCCTTCACTTTGCTTTCCTTGCTTCCTGGCTCTAGGATCTTTGCAGAACTCAACAGCACAGAAATGCATCTGATTGTTGTCCGGGGAATGAACCTCCCAGCCCCTCCAGGTAGCCCTGGGGCCACCCCTGCTCTCTTGTCCAGACACTCCAGCCCTGGCCAGTAGGAGGCACTGGCTCTCCCTCTGCGTCAAGTGCTGGGGCTCCTGGCTACTCCCTGTGACCCTGACTCGTCCTCCTCCTTCCTAGGGGTGACCCCTGACGACTTGGATGCTTTTGTGCGGTTTGAGTTCCACTACCCTAATTCGGTGAGGTTCCAGTAGCAGTAGGGTCCTGTGAGCTCCATCTTCCCTTCCAAGGCCCTGTGCTCTTTTTCTCCCCATCCCTTGGTCTCATCCCCTTTAGGGGTCCCTTCCCTCAGCACTGATGTAAACCAGAGCTCCTGGGCCTGTATCTCTGTTTTTTTCAAGCTGTCCTGACTTCTCTCTTCTCACTGCTTCAGGACCAGGCTCAAAAAAACAAAACAGCTGTGGTGAAAAACACAAACTCTCCAGGTGAGGACCTACAGGAGGGCTGCTTCCTCCTCCCCTCCCCCTCTGATACCTGTGTGCAGCACTTGTGTCCAGAGTACTTTCAGATCTATTATCTTACTTGGTCTACTTATCTTGGGAGATGAAGGCAGGTATTACTACTACTTCTCGAATGTAGTTGGGGAAGCTGAAGCTCAGAGAGGTAAAGGGATTTGGCTAGGGCCTTAAAGCAAAGAGGTGGTGGAAATGGGACTTGAGGCCAGGAATCCTGACTCCCATTTTGATATGATCTGCATCTAACAACTGTCCAGGTGAACTTCAAAGCCAGGATTTGGATGCTCTACCTCCCTCTGGTGGCAGTGGCTGTGAATTGCAGGCAGAAAGACGGAGTGGAGGCAAGTGGGCCAGTTTCCACGTGGTCAGGAGATCCCTGTGAGCCAAGTCCCTCCTTCTTCTTTTCCTCTTGCAGAATTTGATCAACTCTTCAAACTAAATATCAACCGAAACCACCGGGGCTTCAGGAGAGTGATTCAAAACAAAGGAATCAAGTTTGAAATCTTCCACAAAGGGTGAGGGCCCATTGCTCACACGGCCAAGGGGCTGGGAGGAAGGATTGGCTTCTCTTGGTGCCGCTGCCCCCGCTTCAGTTTTCTTGTGCTGGTTTTAGCCAGCTCATTTCTGCTGTCCTTGCCCAGTCCAGTCCTCTGCTGACTCTTGGCTTTCCAGATCCTTCTTCAGAAGTGACAAGCTGGTTGGCACAGCCCACCTGAAACTGGAGCGGCTGGAGAATGAGTGTGAGATCAGAGAGATTGTGGAGGTAAGATGGGCAAACCGGAGGACTTGGCCAGCAAAGGGCAGCATTCTCTGAGTATCAGTCCCTGTCGTAGGTTTTTGATGCCTGTAAAAATATCCCTAAGTGTGCTGTAGAGTATGTGCTATTCCCATTTCACAAATGATGAAATACAGAGGGTCTGAGAAAAGTTCATTGTGTCAGAAAGGAAGTAGCTATATTCTTTCCATAATACTCTGAGCTGTTCATGCTCCCTTGAGGGGCCTGGTCGTGGCTGTCAGTGTGGCACACACAAATTCCTAGGTATCTGGGAGCAGGTTTTGGTTGAGTCAGTTGTGGCAACATGATGAAGCAGAAAAAACTCTGGACATAAAGTTGATAAGGTATTTCCAAGGAGGGACCTACCAGAACACAGCTAGTCTGCTTAGGAATCACCCCCAGACAACTCCTTAAGCTGCCCTGAACTCACTGAATTTCAGAGGGATGTGCCCCTGACGATAGCAACTAAGATCCACAGAGAAGGGTCTCTGGCAGAGCTGGGCCCAGACGTTGGCTGGTGCCTTCATAGGCTGAGGCTTTTCCTGCTGCATTGCCTCTGCCTGCTTGGAGAGTTGTTCTTATATGGGGCCTGCTTTGTATCAGCCCCAGTGAGGTTGGTCAGACTTCAGAGCCTGAGACACTGCTTTCTCCAGCTGCCTCTTCTCCTGCACAGGAGGAAGCAGCACCGTGGGTGAAAAGGCAGGCGTGTCCTGACCTTGCTGCACAGTGGACCGTGTGACTGTAGCCCTCAAGCCATCTGTGAACCAAGGGTTTGGGCTCAGTGGCTCTCAGGCTGTGCCTTAAAGCCAGAGCATTTCTTCTGGGAGTTGCCATGTAGGAGTTGCCAGGGGACTGTGGGGGAAACTGAATAAGCACAGCTCTAGATTTCTCACCTCCACTTCAGAGCACTGGTGCTTATTTGGACTGATGTATTTTCTGAGACTTACCTAAAACCACAGAACCCAAACAGCAGGAGGTTGGGGTTGTCCTGCAATGGAGACTCTTCTGTTGACATGCAGGATACTTGAGCTCCTCTCTCACCTTGTGAGCCCAGGGAGCTGCCTGCCCCCACCCCACCTCTCAGTTACCATCTCCCTCTCCGCGGTCCTCACAGGTGCTGGATGGAAGGAAGCCCACTGGGGGCAAGCTGGAGGTGAAGGTGAGGCTGCGGGAGCCTTTGAGTGGCCAAGATGTGCAGATGGTCACCGAGAACTGGCTGGTCCTGGAGCCCAGGGGCCTGTGAGGTGGGCAGCTCTCTGGGCCCTTAGAACTTCTGCCTGAGCCCCATGGGAACCCTTCCGGTACTCGTATCTAAGGAGAAAACCCAGGAATTTCTCATCTGTGAGGAAGACCAAGAGGCAAAACTGTTGGGTTGGGCTCAGGCTGGTTCATGATCTTCAGTAGAACTGGGGAAGGAAGTTAACCCCCCCAGGGCTGTTGTCAGGAATCCCTTCCGAAAATCTACTTGTACACTCACTGCAGTTTAGACTTCCTGTGCTTTGTGCAACAGAGGGTCAACGGTGGAGTGGAGTCAGGCCAGCGACTCTCCTCCAGCTTTTTCCCCTGGGCTTTGCTGGCTACAGAAGTCTGTGTACATAAAGGAGACGCTGCTACACAAGCACCAGAGACCTGTTAAGCACGTGCATTACTGACCACGGCTCTGGTCTTTCCTGTTGCTGGCCTCTCCCCAGGCCTCTACCAAAGCAGGCTGGATTCCAGGATTTCCCCCTCCCTCTCTGAGTAGGGCAAGGACAGCCTCGCTGCTCTGCCATGGAGCCTTGTAACCAACCCCTTAACCCCTGCGAATCAACTGTTTGCAACTTGCCCCAGCCCCCAATTGCACCATTTCTAGACGTGCCTTTAAAAGATAAAACTGTAAGGGATAGGAAAGCTCGAGTGTGATCTGGACCCCCCTCCCCCACAGGGTGGGGCGGGGTTCTGTGACTGCAGGTGGTCAGCAGCCGCCTGGCCCACACAACTCAGTTGACCCCAGCCCTGCCTGTGCCTCGTCTCCTGACAGCTGCTGCTGCAGCCTCCCTGCTTCCCAGTGCTCTTGGTGGAGTTTTGTTCAGGACTGTGTGGTGGGAAGTGAGAGTAAGGTTATCTTGAGTTAGGTCCATGTACCTGAGGCTGAAAGACTGTTAACTGAGGAAGAAAGAAAAAAAATTTATATATATATATATATATATAAATAAGTAAACTGTAACTGATTTTATTTAAGAAACTAGGTCTAATTCATTGTAGGGGATTTACGTTCTCACAAAATAACCATCAAAGTCTTAAACAAAAGCCCTGCTCCTCCATGTCACTGCCCGCCCCCGGCCCCCACCCCTGTCACTTTTTAAAAGCCAGAGTGGCAGTAACATTTGTTAACTGACAGAAACTGCAGCTATGGCTTCCTCTTCAGAGACAGGGCAGGAGAAGCCTTGCCTCTTCATCTAATCACCTAGGGAAATCCCTAAATTTCTTCCCAAGAAATTCTTTGGATTTATTTTTGTGAACAGATGGAGATCAAGGAGGGATTTATATCAATATTTGCAGTAGATTTAATGTTCAAAACTGCAGTAGTCTACATCTCTTAGAAATAAACTTTAACACCCCATCTTTACCCCCCTCTCTTTGAAACATTAACAAAGCATTCCTGAAGATAGTATTTTAAGGCTCTACATGAAGCAGATACATTCAACTTACTGATGATTGTAGTCCTGCAAACATACAAGTTTGGGATTGAGCTTTTGTGTGTGCGTCTTTTTCTGGGATGCAGCTGGACCACACTTCCCTGCCCTTAAGAGCAGAGCTTATAGTGTAACAACAGGGACAGCAGATAACTTCTGAGCACTAGAAAGCGTCTAGTTAATCTTAAGGCTGATCTTAACTTACTAAAAATTCCATAGATGTGAGACTTAACACTTAAATGCAGTTGTATCTGTGTGTCATATGAGCAGCCATCTAGAATGAAAAGGAGGGCTGTCAGCCCTCATAAGGTGGCCTAGAGCAGAGAGGGAAGCCGAAGCAGGTTCCTGACTCAACCTAGTCTTCCTCTCAGGGTTTGTAAGTGCTAAGAAGTGCTTGAAGTTTCCGACCAGTACCAGGAATGTCTAAACTCAGTTGTCTGTTAGAAATTGGATAACAAGTTTTTCTCTGTGGTTCAAAGATTTCCCATCATAGCCTGTTCAGTTTCATTCTGCTTCACTGCCTTTTGCTTTTTGGAAACCAGAACCTCCAGGCTGAGAGAGGCAAGGCGAAGCCGCCCACTGGACTTACAGACTGAGGTTCTTAAAAGGCCTTTGTTGTAGCCCAGGCATGCAGGGGTCACTGGCATGGGAGGAGCCTGCCCAGCCTCATCTTGTGCTAAGATTTATCCAAATTCAGCAATTCAGCAGTGCAGATTAGTGACTTGTGGGCAGTTGGGAACCAGCCACAACCCAAATGATTTTTAAATTTTAAAATTTCTTTTCAATTGTATAGGACATACTTTCTTCTGAATACAATAGGAAGGAATTTATCTTAGAATCAGGAAGTCTTGCTCACAATTAAAGGGCAAACTAGTTTGCATTTTATTACTTTCCTTTCTCACGGTTCTATTCTGAAACCTACATTGTTGCTTCCCAGTTTTTGAGTGCTTGTTTTCCAAATATTTGTGGGCAGTTTTTAAACACTCTTTTACCCCTTGAGGCAGCTGCTTTGAAGATGAAACTGTGGGGCTGAGGCTAGCAGAAGGCAGCGCCAGGGAGCTCGCATCTGGTTCAGTTCCATCACAGATGGATTCTTCCCTTCTCTCAGCCTCAGCTTCCCAAGCTCTAAAATGGACATCCTCATTCTTATGCTCCTTTTCCCTTCTGGCTACGTTATAGTCCTCCAAGTCCCATTACCGTCATCATTAAAATTATTTCAGCATTATTATTAAAACAAACAACTATCACAGACTTTTTCTAGAAACAGTGTTCAGCAGATTTCTTACTGTCTGAAGTGCATTAAATGCATAAATTATTCCCCAAATGACTAGTTGTGATAGAAGAAAATTTAGTTGGAAATTAGGAGCTCACCAGCAGTCAGGAACCAGTGTAGATGAGGGAAGACACTAGATGGGAACTTACACAGGGCAAAGTTCAGTTTATCTATAGCCCTAGAGACCAACTGTAAAGGAAAGGAACTTTGAATATTTACTGGAAGGACTGATGCTGAAGCTCCAATACTTTGGCCACCTGACGTGAAGAGATGATTCATTGGAAAAGACCCCGATGCTGGGAAAGATTGAGGGCAGGAGGAGAAGGTGGTGACAGAGGAGTAGATAGTTAAACAGTGTCACTGACTCAATGGACATGAATTTGAGCAAATTCCAGGAGATACTAGAGGACAGGGGAGCTTGACATGCTGCAGTTCATGGCCTTGCAGAGTCAGACATGACCGAGCGACTGACCAACAAGAGTCCAGTAGGTGCTCAGATACATGTTGATTTAAAAAAACTGGAGAAACTACATTGCCTAGCATTTGGTGAGAATTTGGTAATTTTTTTAAAATGTATTATCAGAATGGCAGTTCTGTTCCTCATTATAGGATCTCTATATCTCAATCTGAGTTTACATTATAGAAGAATCTGCCTTATTTAGAAACATGATGTTTCCAGTTCTATACAGCATACAGTGTACAAAAACAAAAGTGAAACAAGGGAAAACAGTAAACTAGCCTTGGCTATCTTATGTCCAATTCCACAAGATGATTTCTTTAAATATAAAGGACATTTTATGCAATTGAGAATGGACCCAACTCTGCAAGGCCAGAGTCTGTTCTTAGAATATAAAGGTTTGCACTGATCTGGAAGAAACGTGTACAACTGCAAGGTCTGTTTAGCTGAGAAGGAAGAAAGGTCATGCCTATAGGACAGAACCAAGAGAGCCAGCCCCTGTAGAAGCTCCAGTTTAGACCAAGCTGGATGTTGGACCCCAAGTTCCTACTACGCCTGTTAACAAGTGCATCCTGCGCCTGTCAGCTTTAGGGGGTGACAGTCCAGGGCTTGGTCCTCACAAGCTGGTGTTCAGTGGGCACCCGTTCTTTCTTTGGAAGCTCCCTGTCTATGGGAAAGGTTACAATCCCAGCCCTCTGTAGCCACCATCAGTGAAGCCTATGAAGAGGCAGATGTAGAGTGTGAATTTTCCCCTCTGCCCCAACAGAAGAGGGATAAACCCTGGGCTTCCCCAGTGGCTCAGCAGTAGAGAGTCCAATGCAGGTTCAACCCTGGATCAGGAAGATCCCCTGGAGGAGGGCATGGCACTCTTCGAGTATTCCTGCCTGGAGAATCCCATGGATAGAGGAGTCTGGCGGGCTATAGTCCATGGGGTCACGAGAGTTGGACAGAACTGAGCGACTAAACAAAAACAACAGACACCTTTGGGCCTCAGAAAACAGCTGCTAATCTAAAGGGAGTTCCACAGCCTGTAACTGCCAAGTACTAGGCCTGGCTCCAGCCACTGGGGAGCAGCCTGTCACTGCCTCAGGCCTGCACTACCTTCTCAGAGATTCTTGGAGCTGTGCTTTCACTGCAGAGGGACCAGCCTCCCGCTTGGCCTGGGGTTTTAGACGATGCCAGTGACAAGGAAGTGAGCTGCCTTACAGCAGTGTTTTTCAAACTGGGTTGTGAAATCTATTTGGTCTGACTAAAATAAATTTTTAGTTAAGGAGAAAATGATCAGAATGCATCACATATGTCATAGGTAAAACCAAATCTTGGCTTCTAATACCACTTCCACAAAAAAAAAACCACCCAGCTGATTCCAAGGCTGGGACAGGGTAAGCACAAGATGGCGCTGGGGCATCTTGTTAGGCCAGAAAAGGAAGTGTTAAGAAACAGGAGCATGTTACAAGGATGTGGGACCTCACCTAAATAATGAATTAGAACCATTCAGAGAGTAATCCCAAGTCCATAATGAAAGTTAATTAAATGAATAAATAAGAAAGAAGGGCTTTGGGAACTTTCTTGGCAGTCCAGGGGTTAAGACTCCATACTTCCAATGCAGGAGATGCGATTTCAAATCCCTGGTTGGGGAACTAAGATCCCACATGCTGTGCAGTGCAGCACTCCCGAGGCCACACCCCTCTCCCCCGGCCACACCCCTCTCCCCCAGCCACACACACACAAATTAGATAGGGGCATTAAAGTGAAAGTGAAGTGAGAGTCACTCAGTCATGTCTGACTCTTTGCAACCCCATGGACTGTATAGTGCATGGAATTCTCCAGGCCAGAATACTGGAGTGGGTAGCTTTTCCCTTCTCCAGGGGATCTTCCCAACCCAGGGATCAAACCCAGGTCTCCCGCATTGCAGGAGGATTCTATACCACCATTAAACTTTCATATATATATATATATACACACACACACACACACATATATATATATAAAGAAGAGTGTTGCTTACAGGTAAATCAAGTGCAACTGATAAACAAGTGCTGGAACTGAACAGTCTTGTAGCCATCATAGTAAAAGATCTATTCAGGCAAGAAACATCAGAATGCTAAATCTAAGGGGACATTTCAATGAGTAAGATCTCCACATGATCAGAGTATCTCTATACAAACCAGTTACTTGTTCCAAGAGGGGAATATCCAGTGGAGAAACCAGACAACACCCTGACCAGGTAAAAATTTATCATCAATGAGGGGCAGAAGGACATATCCCTAAGCGACCCACGATGTGATGTCCCAAGAAGGACACAACATCACTTGGGTAGGATTCTGGCCAAGAATGCATAATTCATCTAATTCTGAGGAAATACCAACCAAATTAAAAATGGGACATTTTATGTTAAATGAGTTGGAGGAACCTATATTCACCAAAAATATCAATGACATAAAAAAAAAAGGTGAGTCATGACAGAAACTTACCATGTCTGATCTAGGCTGGAAGCTTCACTGGACGCTGTGAGGGACGTTACTGGACAGACACTGGGTTAAAGTGTCAACCTGAAGTGGAGCCTGTCCTGTGGTGATGAGGATACCCTTATTTGTAGGAAGTCAGCATTAACGTACTTAGGGGTGAAGGACTTTGATGTGTGCAATGTACTTCTTAAGTGCCTCAGTTTTTTATGGAGAGAGAAAGGAACACTGATAAAGCCAACAAGTTAATCTGTAAATAACAGGTGAATCTGGGTAAAGCATACATAGGTGTTTTTTGTGTGTGTGTGTGTGTAACTTGCCACTTTCCTGGAAGTTTAAATTATTTCTCAATAAAGTATTTTTAAAAATACCTCCAATGTGGAGAGCCCCCTGGTGGTCCAGTGGTTAGGAGGGACCTGGCACTTGCACTGCCGAGGCCACAGGATTCAGTTCCTGGTCAGGAAACTAAGATCCTGTAAGCCATGTGGGGACGCCAAAAATAAATAAAATGCCTCTAGTGTGTACTCTAACTAGAAACGTCTTGGGTATAACCTGTCAGCTTTCACAGAAAGGTCCAGTTTGGTGTCTGTCATTCAGTCTGGCAGGTCTTGAGAGAACCTGAACTTGGCTTTACTATTCAAGTGACCTCATTTATACCAAGTCGCCCGTCTTTGGATAGAAGAGAATCCTTTGGGTCTTTGATTCACTTCATGAATAATCTAGGGGGAAAAATACCTAAATGTGACTTCGTGAGGTTGCTGTAATGTATCTGGGACAAGATCAGTGTGAAACTGTCCTTTTTACATCAATTCTGTATAAAGAGTTCAAGACTGATGCTTCATTTTTTTATTTCCCTTCTGCCCTCCCACCCACCCTTGGTGATGGCTGTACCCATTTGAGCATTTCTGAGCACAAGACCAAAAGTAAGTCTTAAAACAGAGGAGCAGAATTCTTGTCTAAACAGTAACAGAAGGGGATTAGCTGCAAGGATAGCATAACTGTTGTGCAGTAACAGAAGCTGCCCAGATCTTCTTGGTGGACAATGCATAGAAGACTTAGAATTATGGAACATCTGTCCCTCCACCACCCCTTCCCACCCCTGTCCCCCAAACCCCAACTCCCACCCCACCCCCCATTAATAGTGTTAACAAAAGCTTAATTTTCCAGTTCTAAAGTGCAAATGATTTGGGTATGACTGCTGTTGCAACAGGTCTGAACAGAAAACAATGAAGTCCTCTCTGTCTACGCGATGTTTTCCAGAATATAAAAGATGAGTTCCATGACGATGGGGCCCTCACTGAGCTGGCAGGCCCCTCCATGGATCACCGGCACCAGAGCGCTGTCCAGATCGTTCATGTACTGCGAGGGAAGGGGCTGGCCATTGCTCCCTGCTTGATAGCCAACCTACACCGTGGAAAGAAGGGGATGACAGGTTACTGGACAGAGAAGATCTCTCCAGAAGGCTGAGGGCCAAGGAGGCTGAGCAGGAAAGGAGATGTCCTTTCTGGCCAGGGGCTAGACGCTGGCAGTAAACACAAACTTCTCTTCCTTAGAACTGTCACGTATCGTCCTATCATATGTTCATCCTGCCCCTAGCACCTGGTAGCTGTGAGATGTTGGGCAAGACCATTAACCTGCTGTGGTCTCAAGTTTCCCAGGAAGGGAGGCTGGGGCACAGAGAGGTGTGGAATGTCAGCAACAGTACATAAACCTTTGGGTGTGGAAGTTAAATGAGAAATATACTGGGTAAACTCCCTAACACAGCAGGAACTGAATACCTGTCCTTCCGTCCATTTCTCCATATACCATTTTTTAAACACCTACAAACACAAGAATTCAAGCATGAATGTAAACAGGGCTCCTGCCCTCAAGGGCCCCAGATATTTAGTAGAAAAAAAGTGATGGTCTTATTTTATGTGAAGTAATTCTCTCTCCAGTCAGATTATCAGTACCATTTGGGAAAGGACTGTAATACTCATTTGTATTACCCTGACATGCTTAGTAAAGCATTGGGCAAGACCGTAAGTAGAAAATAACTATCTGTTGATTGATGACTAGTCAAGAAATGGAGCTAAACATACGACCTTTCACATTTTCCCTGATAATAACATAACTGCATCAAAGCAGGAGCACTGGGGCATGTCACAGGGATCTAAAATCCAAAAGAGCGACTTCCCTGGCTGTCCAGTGGCTACAGATCTGCACTGCAAATGCAAAGAACCCCAGGTCGATCCCTGGCCAGGGAACTAAGATCCCACATGCCGCCCCAAAACAATAAAAAATAAAATCCAAAAGAAATGTAGAGAGATGAGAGTGTTTGGCCATATGAAAGAGGCACTGGGACAAGGAAGTGAGGGCAGGCTGCACTCAGACTGGACTGTGACTACACAGAGCGCACAAAAAGGTTAATAAGTAAGACAGGGAGGGAAGTCCGGCCACAGGAGAGCCGCACTGACAGGAAAACTACTGGGGAAATGGTTCAAGTCACATCCAGAACTAGCATGGCAATGTCGGCAGTAAAAAACACAAGAAGTGGAACTGCAGAGACCAGCGGAAGCCTGCTGTAGTTGGACCAAGAAAACAACAGGAGACGGGACAGCCTGGGACCTGCTCTCTAAAGGAGGCAGGGTGGCCCCTACGTCATTCACACAGGGGCGGCAGGTCCTCACACTTCTTACCCCACACCAAAAAGGTCGGTCCCTGCAAGACATTCAGGCGAGGAAGCCAGAGTTCACATGGTTCAGAGACAGACCAAGCAGCACATCCAGCTGTATTACCAACAGAGGGAAGGCCAAAGACTATATCCGGTCAGGCCCAAGGTGCAGAGACTTGTACTCTGGGTTGCAGGAAGAAAACTCATGTGTCAGAAAACAGACACTGCCCAAGACCTGCTTCAAAGGCTGAGATTCTTACCTGATCTGAGTCAAGTGTCACACGAAGTCCCAGTTTTGTCATTCCATCTTCCTTCAGAAGCTTCAGGTGGGGACACAGAGCAAGACAAAAGGCCTTGGCAACATGCTCCGTTAGTCGGCTGTGATCTGCAGGATCACTCAGGCAATTGTGCTGGTCATCATTTTCTAGGAAAAACACCTGTTCCCCAAACCAAAGAGACTTTTAAGCTTGTGTCCAGGGTCTGTGGGAAGAAATGAGTGCACCAGCTCATGGGTATGCGTACCCTGACTCCCTGAGACGTGCGGGAAGACCAGACACATGGACACCAAGAAAAGCAGGGCACTGACATCTCACATCGAAGAAACAGCCTCTGCCTCTCACAGTCTCTGCATCCACAGGGTGGTAGCTACCACTTACTGATCTCCCTAAAAGCCACGGCCGCAGTCGTAATGGTACATTCTGTTCAGAACCGGGAGAGGCTTACATTTTACACTGTGTACTTCTAAAAGGACTCCCTAATATGTGGACAACTTTCTAAAGGAAATGATCTTAGAATCTAAGAGAACAGTCCTTATAGATCACATTACCCAACACCTGCATATTACTGCTCACTCATAGGAGGGCAGGCACTTGCTCAGGGCACAGGTGAGAATCTGCGTCTTTTGCTTCTCATCACAGAGCTCTTCCTACCACGTGGCTCTGCGACTGCTGAGGTCAGAGCTGTGTCACTGTCTGTGAACTGAACACCGTGCTGGCGCAGGCGGAAGCACAGCAGATCTGGAACTGAGACCTGAGTCCTATCACACAGAGGAGGGTCATGAGCAAGTCCTCTGGCTTCTTAATGCCGATTTGCCTCTGTAAAATGGGAAGCACCTACCTTCTCTGGTTATCGTGTAAATGATATAAAAGCAAAACATAGGCTGATTCATGTTGATGTTTGGCAGAAACCAACACAATTCTGTAAAGCAATTATCCTTCAAATAAAAAATACATTTAAAATTTTTAAAAAAGCAAAACATAAAAGATATAGACATGTAAATCTACAGTGCTTCTCTATACCAATACTTGGCTTATGGCTTAATATAAGCATCAGCTTATATTAAGAATCTGCAAAGGGGTAGCTCTGAAGCCTGGTGCCCGATGCATTAGTGAAAATGGCAGTGTGAAGTGACAGACAGAACTCTTAAGTGGGAGTCAGGAGACCTCTGGTCCCTGCTCTGCCAGCAACCAGCATTAGACAAGTCACAGAGTCACCTGGCCTCTCTCAGACTGTTTTCTCATTATGTAATTTCTCATTTCTCATCTCCCTATCTCAGGGCATTAGTGCCCTGAGAGCAAAAAAGAGGGAACAGAGGTCAAACTACTCTGTAAGCAATAAAGTCATTCACATGTTCAGACCTCGACTACTCAAGATATGTCAAATAGATGGTTATTACAAAGCAAGCAGATAAAACCACTCAGCTGCATATAAAATTACCAAGTCTGGTATGAAAGATGTCACTTGGAACAACAGCTGAAGAACTTCTAGCCTCTGTGTTGCCAGGAACCAGCTAGAAAACTTGGGTTGCTGCTGCTGCTGCTAAGTCGCTTCAGTCGTGTCCGACTCTGCGACCCCACAGACGGCAGCCCACCAGGCTCCCCGATCCCTGGTTACTAGGCACTTATCCTCCCTTGGCTCGTTTACCTTGTATGTAAAATGGAAAAGGCAGAAGTCACAGAACTTCTTAAGTTAAAAAAAATTAAGACATTTAACGCTAGTAAAGTAATGCTCAAAATTCTCCAAGCCAGGCTTCAGCAATATGTGAACCGTGAAGTTCCAGATGTTCAAGCTGGTTTTAGAAAAGGCAGAGGAACCAGAGACCAAATTGCCAACATCCGCTGGATCATGGAAAAAGCAAGAGAGTTCCAGAAAAACATCTATTTCTGTTTTATTGACTATGCAAAATCCTTTGACTGTGTGGATCACAATAAACTGTGGAAAATTCTTCAAGAGATGGGGATACCAGACCACCTGACCTGCCTCTTGAGAAACCTATATGCAGGTCAGGAAGCAACAGTTAGAACTGGACATGGAACAACAGACTGGTTCCAAATAGGAAAAGGAGTACGTCAAGGCTGTATATCGTCACCCTGCTTATTTAACTTCTATGTAGAGTACATCATGAGAAACGGTGGGCTGGAGGAAGCACAAGCTGGAATCAAGATTGCCAGGAGAAATATCAATAACCTCAGATATGTAGAGGACACCACCCTTATTGCAGAAAGGTAAGAAGGACTAAAGAGCGTCTTGATGAAAGTGAAAGAGGAGAGTGAAAAAGTTGGCTTAAAGCTCAACATTCAGAAAACTAAGATCATGGCATCTGGTCCCATCACTTCATGGCAAATAGATGGGGAAACAGTGGAAACAATGGATGATTTTATTTTGGGGGGCTCCAAAATCACTGCAGATGGTGATTGCAGCCATGAAATTAAAAGACGCTTACTCCTTGGAAGGAAAGTTATGACCAACCTAGATAGCATATTGAAAAGCAGAGACATTTTGCCAACAAAGGTCCATCTAGTCAAGGCTATGGTTTCTCCAGTGGTCATGTACGGATGTAAGAGTTGGACTGTGAAGAAAGCTGAGCGCCGAAGAATTGATGCTTTTGAACTGTGGTGTTGGAGAAGACTCTTGAGAGTCTCTTGGATTGCAAGGAGATTTGGACAGAATGATGCTAAAGCTGAAACTCCAGTACTTTGGCCACCTCATATGAAGAGTTGACTCATTGGAAAAGACTCTGATGCTGGGAGGGATTGGGGGCAGGAGGAGAAGGGGACGACAGAGGATGAGATGGCTGGATGGCATCACCGACTCGATGGACGATAGTCTGAGTGAACTCCAGGAGTTGGTGATGGACAGGGAGGCCTGGTGTGCTGCAATTCATGGGGTCGCAAAGAGTCGGACACGACTGAGCTACTGAACTGAACTGAACTGAACTGATAAATGAGTTTCAAAAGAAATCAAGAGATCCAGGACCTACCTGTTTATTCTCAAAAAATAAACTTTCTGATTTGTTTGATGCGCTTCCCAGGTGGCGCTAGTGGTAAAGAACCTGTCTGCCCATGCAGGAGACAGAGGAGACAAAGGTTCAGTCCTTGAGTTGGGAAGATACCCTAGAGGAGGGCATGGCAATCCACTCCAGTATTCTTGGAGAATCTCACATGAGATTCTAGAGAATCTCACGAACAGAGGGGCCTGGTGGGCTACAGTCCAGAGGGTTGCAAGAATCAGACACAACTGAAGCAAATTAGCACACACGCACATACACATATACAAGGTCCCTGCCTGGCTCCTCTCATCCCTGGGTAAGCCTCTAACACAGCTCTAAGAAACAATATAGTAGAAAACAGGAGTCGGCCACATCTGGCTTTGAATCCGGACTTTGCCAGTGCTTATTTGCCATGTAATCCTGGACAAGTTAGTTTCTGAACTTTCGTTTTCTTATTTGTGAGATAAGTCTATTTTTAAAAGACAGTGTTATCTAAGTTACAACTGAGTGCAACATAACCAGCCTAGCTTTCTGAAGAATCCAGCAAAGACAGTATGCACCCTTCTTGAGGTCCAGTGTGAACAAATCTCTAAAAGCTAGTTCATGGGGCGGAGCTGTCAGACTGCTGCAGGCCACACTGGGTGCACTTCCTCCCAGTGAGCTTAGACAGACCAGAGGGAACTGGAGCATAGAAGGTAACAGAGATTTCCCCCTTTATGCCCCAGAATCAGTCCAGAATGTCTCTGGGCCAAGTAAAAAGTTGTCTTCCAAGTGGGGATCAAGGATGCCAAGTTCCCATTTCCTTACCTCAGTCCATCTGATGACCTTTCCATTCGCTTTGTACTCTGATCCGTGGAATATCTTCACACTTGTTATAGACTCCATGGACTTCCCATCTATGGGACTTAGGACACTAAAACAGAACAAAGGAGAGAGATGGAAGCAGCTCTTAGAAGAACTACTTCTCTCTTATCATACACTGGGTGCCTTGCTGAAAACACCTATGCAAAACATCACAAAGAAGAAGCCACTGCCCCAAAATGTACACGAACAGAGCTCTCAGGGAGGGGCCTGTGCACTGAAATAATTCTGAGGACACACGTACGAAAAAGGAGTCCTGATGGCAGAAGCTGGTTATTTAACAAAAATGTTTCCAAGTCTGCTCTCTTCCTCTCATGTTCCTCCAGTGACTGCACAGACCCGCACCCAGCCCTGCTCGCCCCTGCTCCACCACCACACCCATCACATCATACTCTCCATATGTTCGTGTATCTGCCTCACAAACTTCCGAAGGGGCAGGTACATGATATACTCATTTCCATGTGCAACATTCACGGTCTGACACAACGTAGGAGTTTAGTGTTTACAGACTAAAGGAATTATTTGACCAAGTATGTTAATTATGACAGTGCTGGTATGAACTGATGAACGTGCATCTATATTATCTATTGAAACAAGTTGCCTTCAGTGCTGCATAGCACTCCTAGGTTCCTGAATCGAAAGGCCACATTTTATGGTCGTGTTCTCCAAAATATAGCAAGTATAAATATGTGGATGAACACACTCATTCTGAGGAGGAGTCAAAGTAATTGTTGTGAACTTTTCCTAACAACTTTCAAACCTGTTTTTGTTTTTGAATCTCTATGTATAAAAGATCAGATTTAGCCTAAAGTTGACTATCGGGGACATGCTACATTTGACTGAATTAAAATTATTTAAACACTGTTAAGTTTAATTTCTAACTCATCAGACAGTATAAAAACTAGAGCAGCCTTAGTTGATAAGAACTCTCTTGAGAAAGGATACCCTGACATTGTGGGACAAGCTAGAAAACATTCCGTCTACACACTATACAATAAACTCCTGGGTTTGAGAGTTTTCCCTGATGAGCTCTTGTTCTTTTTTTGAAGACGCTGCCACTGTTGTAGGAAGGGACAACCTACTTGTTGTTAGCTACCAATACCATATGGCATCAGATTGTCAGATTACCAATTTTTTGTCCTAATAACCATAGAATTTATTGTGATAATACAGATGCTTGCTCATATCAGTTCACACCATCAACCTAACAACCGACTATAAGAGAATTAAACACAAATTGATTTTGAAATTAAATTTTCCAGGAAGTATGGGAAGATAAAGTGTTATTTATAAAGCAGACAAACATACTCATTGATTTAGATATTGCTTCTGTTTGTTCAATAACATTCATTAAAAAAAATCTGGTATGCCATGCTGGAAGCGCCCTCTATCTGCCTTCGCTCCTGCCGTTCCCTCATACTGGCAGGCCCACTCTGCCACAGCTGGGCGGCAGATGTCTACCATCTTACCGGACTCAGCTCCAGAGGCAGCCATTCCTCTAGGAAGTCATTCCTGAATCCTGCCCTACCACCTCTACCGAGTTCCTCATTTCTCTTTTATCTTTACTGTCTCCTATAGAGTGTTCTATGAGCATCTTGCATACTTTGGTGCCCTTATTATAACTATCTTCAAAACTAGACTGAGTCACCTGTCACTAAGGACCATAAATTCATTTTTGTCTTTTCCGAAGCCCACGTATAGAATTATTGCCTGAAGGATGAATGGGAGAAGGCTTAATACAATGAAGTCTGACATATTTATTCAATTAATCAGTTTTTAAAGACCCTATTAGGTGCCATACAGTGTTTTAGGTGCTGATGACACAGCAGTGACCAAACCAGCAAAAATTCCTGCCCTCGTGGATCTTACATTCCAGGGCCAATATAATAAATAAGTAAAAATATATGTTAGTGAGTTATAGGTACCCTTAAATATAATGCCGGGAAGGGGGGTATGAAGTATTTGGTGGAGGACGGAAGAAATGTACATGAGAGGCTTACAATGTAGTAGGCTGGCCAGGGAAGCCTTTGTTGAGAAAGTGAAGGTACAAAGGTCTGAGGGCAGAAGAAGGCTGATATATTCACACAAGAAACCGATACTGTTTCTGAGAAATAAGAGAGTGGGCAGGGGATTGTGTAAGGCTTGTAAGTTGTAACAGACTTTGGCTTTTACCCTGAATGACCCTGAAAGTCAGTGGTGAGTTTTGAGCAAGAAGTGACATTGCTCTGGCTGCTGTACTGGAAACTGACTAGGCTAGGAGGAGGGAGGAGGCCAAGACTAGAAACAAGAAAACAAATCTGAAGCCTACTGTAATAATGCAGACCAAACGATGGCAGGAGAAGCAGGGAGCAGTAGTACACTTCTGGACATGTTTAAAAAGAAAGCTAATAGGCTCTACTGCTGGATTAAGGTGTAGGGTGTGAGGCAAAGTGTCAAAGAGGACTCCAAGGTTTTGGCTTGAACCCTCAGAACATAGGTGCCATATTCTAGAGATGAACATAGGATTTGAAGCCCAAGGAGGTGGCTTTAAGTCCTAGCCCAGCCACTTGCAAGCTTTGTGGAGTCATTTATCCTTTTGGTGTTTATTTGCTCATCTGTAGTTGTTATATCAAATGAAACAATATTAGCAAAAGTGTTTTGTAAACCAAAAAGGCTTAGGTTTTACTATTATCTCAGTAACTTTAGAGGGACTGCTGTGTTTCATCAGCTGCTTTCTTCCCCTTCCCTTCAAAAATATGCATAGAAACTCTTTCAGAAATTAAGCCAAGAAACCAGAAATTTAAAAGTCCATGTTATAATACAAAGCAGTCCTTTCTCTTAGGCAGGGGTTTCAGGAGAGTAATAAAAGGCCAGTCTAGACAAAACCCAGAGGCCAGCCCATAACGAAACACCACTGAGGGAACGTTTGCTGCATTCACCCCTTGTTGACGTCCTTGTCATCATCCACCCACTGGATGTGGATTTGCTCCTGCGGGTCCTCGGCCTCTGCCTTGCCACAGGTGATGGTGAAGTCCTTCATCTCCCGCAGCGCCTGCCTCAGGGCATCCATGTTCTCTGCAGTGATCTGGACCATAACGCCATCTGAGAATCAGCACCAAGACAACACAGATGGAAACAATGCAAAGCCAGGGAGAGGGGCAGATGAAACTCTGTACCTGGCATCTAGCAAATCCCTCTAGGATTAAACGTGAAACTTCTGTTCTCTAAAGCTGACAGATACAAAGAGGTTTTGTCCTTTGAGCTCAACCTCTTACTTACTGAAAGTGTTACGAGAAGCAAATGCCAAGATGGATTCTGCTTAAAACACCTGCCTGTTGATTTCACCAGGCACAACTAAGTTTGTCCTGAGACTGCTCAAAAGGAAAACTTACACATGGTCACATCCCTCTTTTGGACACACAGAGCATTTTGTTTGTGTTTCCACTGTTGCATCATGCTCTAATCATATTCATTTGTTCGTATCACTCACCTTACTATGACTGCATACAGTGAATGCCAGTGCTTGTTAAATAAATCACTGAATAAACAACAGGAGTGAACTGGGGAGTAATTCCATTTATTGACTGGCAATAAAGCAAATCTACCATGTATGTTTTACATGGGCTACCATGAGCCAACAGATGATAACTATTTGGGGGCTACCACCTAAGTTAAAGGAAAATACTGAAATTGAGGGAGTAAGCTATCACATGCTGAGCAATTATCCTGCTTCTCTGACACATAATTTTGTCAACTGAAATAATTTCTAAAGAGCATCAGTAAAATTTTCATAAATAGGTAGCTAACTGCTCTACTGACACACGTGGCAAAATGTAAGACCTGAGAAATTCCCACCAAAGGCATAAATGTAACTTTCTAAATACATTGCTTTGCATTTGTAAGGATTTCTTTCAGTTCAGTTTATCATTCTGACATTTAAGGGGTACTTTTTAAGCATCTTGTAAAGACACATTTTAAAGGTAGTCAATATTTGATTACAAAGGCATTAATCAGCCATTTAACGCCTAGATTTCTTGATGAGGAAGCAGAAGGACTAACTCCTAGACTTCTTAATTTCTTAATAGAATATTTCTGCTTTGAGTTGTGAAATTAAGTTGCGAAATATTAGCATACTTTGCTCTTCACTTGCTGTTTTGAGTTTGGCAATAAAGGAGATCAAAGTCAATCTCTGTTAACACACATTAAGTTTATCTATGTATTTCAATTAACACAAAGGAATCCACCCTCAGGAAGAACTGCTCTTAGGGCACTGGAGTGGAAATGAAAATCTGTCATTCCGTATGCAGACTGCACTTTCCAAAGATAATCATAACATCTCCTGTCTCACATGCTTTTCTACAATGCTGCCTTTCCTTTTCCCCCTTAAGAAATGGAGTCTAACTCCTCTCCCCCCAGCAGACTTATGACCACTTCCACCACCAGAGGATGATGGATGCGACTGTGTGATTTTCAAGCCGCATAAAACCAATGCGGCTTTGGCCTTGTGCTGGAACACTTGTGGTTGGAGTTCTAAGCCACCATATAAGAAGCCCAACTAGCCCAAGGCCACATGCTAAACAGTCCATTGTTAAGGACTCCAGTCATCTTTCCTAGTCTTTAAATCATCCCAAGACCGGCCCCAGACATGTGAGTCAACAAACTTTCAGATAATTCTAGCTCCTGGCCATCAAGTAACCACCAACCTTCAAGTCATCCCAACTGAGGCCCCAGACATCACTGAGCAAGATCAAGCCATTCCTGCATTGCCCTATGAAGGGCAATCAGTGAGGGTGATAAAATAGTTGCTTTAAGCCATTAAATTCTGGTTAACTTGTTACACAACAAGAGTAACTAGATCAAAATACAGTGAGAATAGTTGAGGAAGAAAATCCCCAGTGATAAACCATAATGGAAAAGAATATGAAAAAGAATGTGTGTGTGTGTGTGTGTGTGTGTGTATATGCTGCTGCTAAGTCACTTCAGTCGTGTCCGACTCTGTGCGACCCCATAGACAGCAGCCCACCAGACTCCCCCATCCCTGGGATTCTCCAGGCAAGAACACTGGAGTGGGTTGCTATTTCCTTCTCTAATGCATGAAAGTGAAAAGTGAAAGTGAAGTCGCTCAGTCGTGTCCGACCCTCAGCAACGCCATGGACTGCAGCCTTCCAGGCTCCTCCGTCCATGGGATTTTCCAGGCAAGAGTACTGGAGTGGGTGGCCATTGCTTTCTCATATATATATATGTATTACATTGCTGTACAGTAGAAATAAACATAACATAATAAATCAACTATACTTCAATAAAATAAACTTATAAGTTCACTTATACGTGAACGTCATCTACTTATTTATAGATTTGCACCCAGTGATGTTTCTGAACTCAGTCTACGGCCCCTTGGATACCTTATTCCAGAGCTCTGAAAAGCCATCTCTTAACTTTATGTCAGTGTCCCATGGCATCTCTACCACTTACTCCTTTCTTTGGAGAGTTAAGCACCCTTATGACAGTCTTAATTAGCTGTACAGTGAGATGCTATTGAATAAATAACTTCTGTGGAGTCTGAAGTCTATGGCAAAAGTGTCAAGTTTTCCTTTAATGTCCCCTGTTTTTCAGTTGTATAATTAAGACTGAACTTGTTCATGCAGTAAATAACCCATTCTTTACCTTCCACAATACTGGACTTGGCAAGATATCCTGAAGAGGATTTCAGAGCGCCACTGAACACAAAGAAACTGGCACCAGTCACTAAAATAGCAATAGAAATATGTTAGTGAAGAAAGACTTTGAGATGGAGGGACTGAAAATAATAATGAAATAGTTGGTAGTTGGGAACTCAAACCATCATACAGAAAATAAAAAACACTTACTCTATACACTACCATATACAAGTAACCAATAACTCAGATGCTAATGAGAGCTTAGAGAATGAGGTTTTAAGATACATGCTTCCATTTTGTTTTGAGCTTCCTTCAGTCAAGAAGCAAGGAAATCTTACTAGTCAAGACTAAGGTTTGGTCTGCAGCTTGTTTTTGTAAATAAAATTTAATTGGAACACAGCCATATTCATTCACTTATATATTGTCTATGGCAGTTTTTGAAGTGTGATGCCAAAGTGCTGGCAACAAAGACCACAGGTTTGCAAAGCCTAAAATATTTATCATATAGCCATTCACAGAAGAAGTTTGCTGACCCCAGATCTGATTCATTGCTTTTTTTTAAGAGCAAATATATTTTGAATATGGAGATATGATTGCCAACTATTTTATTTACAAAGTGGAGCTTTTAGAAAAACAAACACCTATTTAAAATATGAATACCTCTTCGTAAAAGAAAGGGCATTTAATTACATTTTGCTTTATAAAACTGCACTACACTGTTTTATTTCTCCACATCTTACATTGGACTAAGATATTCCAACTTCCTACCCACTGGCCCTAGAGCATCTCTAATGGGTAGGTCATCCAGCCTTTGTCAAAGACTCCTACTGACAGGGAGCCCACAATAGCACAAGGCAACCATTTCTATTTCTGGATAGCTCTCAGTGTTACAGAGTGTGCTCTCAAACAGAGCCCATATCTAGATCCTTGTAGCCTTCACCCACTGGTGCTGGTTTTGGTCTTTTATAGCTATAGAGAGTAAGTTGAATATTATTTCCACATAATAGAGAATCTTAAAAATAGAGATACCTATTTTTCACCCTCTTTCAATCTATACTTTTTTAGGTTAAACATTTATATTTTATTCAAGAGATCTTCCTGTGACCTAGTTTTCAAACTTCTCACAGGCCTTGAATCATCCTTTGAAGACCTTCTAGTTTTATCAGTGGATATCACCAACTACATTAATGATACCCAGAACTTATTAAAATATTATAGATATGATTTGACTAATAGGGAGCATAGTAGACTTGTCACCTACCTGTTTTAGATATTATATTTGAATATACATGTGCTCAGTACCTTTTATGCCTTTACTAAAGAACTGATTTTAAAAATATACCTCGAAGACAGAAATATATGTCTACTAGAGAAGTGCTTAATGAAGCATACTAAAGAAAGCTAGTTTTAGGAGATATTCTGAGAGGAAAAAGATTTATGGTCAAATAAATTTTAGAAGGTCTAGGCACTATCTTCCTTTAAAAAAAAAGAAAAATGCTAAAGGCTCCGAAAAGTCCTGCAGCAAAGAAATCTGCTTAAACTTTTTTAATACAAGGTTTCTCAGTCTAAAATAATAAGCAAAAATTTTATTTATTTATGTGAATATTTTAAAAACCATAGACACTGGTAAGAGATTTTAGGAAATGGCATGTTAAGCAGTGCCTTAAATTCTAATGTTGAGCAGCACTTCTTAAACTCTAATGTGTGTTTGAATCACACTGCAATTGTGTTAAAATGCAAACTCTGATTTAGCCGATCCGGGACACAATCTTCATGTCTAACAATCTCCTAAGTGATGAGACCACATTCTGAGTACCACTGAACCTGGAAGGCTTCCTTTAGAATCCTGTCTATCTGTTAATTAACACTCTTTGGGTATGATCATTCAAAAAGCACTATATCTACCTAAACATATTCTCACTATGGGGGCGATGCCTCAAACACCTATGCTGGCCTGGTCAGTGTCCTGAGGCAGTATTTTCAAGATGCTCCCCTCAATAACAGAGTTCCATTTGCAACTCTAAGTCTGAGTAGTCAACATACACTTGCACAACAAGCTTCGAAAGGTTAATATAATCAATTGTTTTCACCTATTCTGACAGTGAGTGTTTATGGGGTTGAGATATCCACTCTCCAGTTACAGTACAATCTTCCATTCCATGACCTCAATAAGCTCAAACACTCACCCTTTCTGGGCTGATTATGAATACTGATAGCCTGGGTCTGATAGTTGCCATCATCATTCTGTACACACACGAGATGGGAGTCTGCCTTCTCATTGAAACAGGCACCTCCTGCCAGGACGTGCTCATTGGACTTGTTCATGGCTTTTATCATCTACAATCAAAAAAGAGGGCTATCTTTCTCATTCTGCCAAGAACGGGCACTTTTTGGTGTGTGTGACACAGCACAGCTCATTCACCTTCTCAAAGACAAAAGAGAATATTATTTATTAAAGCGACAAAGGAGCTACTAAAGAATGAAGACAAAGTCAAAAATCAGTCACCATTAGTAAAAGTTCAACATACACAAAAATTTTCTCTATAATTTACAGGTGATTTGTGTTATAACCCAAGCATATGACACATTTTGCATTTATTTTGTCTTTTTTACTGCTGCACTGAACTCAAGTAACTAAAATTAGTTTACCTAATTACAGTAGTTTCTTCTATCCAATGCATTCTCTGAGAGTATATATACACTGAAATTCTAAGTCAAAAGAATATCCTATATTTAAGTGTATATGCCTTCTTTTTCCACATCCATACAAAGGAGTGCTTTCCTCTATAAATATACGAACTCCATTATTTCTTAGTTTTACTAACTTATGTTTGATATCTTCAATGTAATAACTAATATTTTGCTTTATTCTTATCAAAAGATTTTAAGGTGATAATTCTGAACCTCACATGGAAAAACTCATCAGCCACCATTTTGTATCTAGTCAATAAAGGACAGAAGTGGTATGGACTTAACAGAAGCAGAAGATATTAAGAAGAGGTGGCAAAAATACACAGAACTGTATAAAAAAGATCTTCATGACCAACTGATCACAATGGTGTGATCACTCACCTACAGCCAGACATCCTGGAATGTGAAGTCAAGTGGGCCTTAGGAAGCATCACTACGAACAAACCTAATAGAGGTGATGGAATTCCAGTTGAGCTATTTCAAATACTAAAAGATGATGCTGTGTAAGTGCTGCACTCAATATGCCACCACATTTGGAAAACTCAGTAGTGGCCACAGGACTGGAAAAGGTCAGTTTTCATTCCAATCCCAAAGAAAGGCAATGCCAAAGAATGCTCAAACTGCCACACAATTGCACTCATCTCACATGCTAGTAAAGTAATGCTCAAAATTCTCCAAGCCAGGCTTCAGCAATATGTGAACCGTGAACTTCCAGATGTTCAAGCTGGTTTTAGAAAAGGCAGAGGAATCAGAGATCAAATTGCTTACATCCACTGGATCATCAAAAAAGCAAGAGAGTTCCAGAAAAACATCTATTTCTGCTTTGTTGACTATGCCAAAGCCTTTGACTGTGTGGATCACAATAAACTGTGGAAAATTCTGAAAGAAATGGGAATACCAGACCTGACCTGCTTCTTGAGAAACCTGTATGCAGATCAGGAAGCAATAGTTAGAACTGGACATGGAACAGACTGGTTCCAAATAGGAAAAGGAGTACGTTAAGGCTGTATATTGTCACCCTGCTTATTTAACTTATACGCCGAGTACATCATGAGAAACACTGGGCTGGATGAAGCACAAGCTGGAATCAAGATTGCCGGGAGAAATATCAATAACCTCAGATATGCAGATGATACCACCCTCATGGCAGAAAGGTAAGAAGACCTAAAGAGCCTCTTGATGAAAGTGAAAGAGGAGAGTGAAAAAGTTGGCTTAAAGCTCAACATTCAGAAAACTAAGATCATGGTATCCAGTCCCATCACTTCATGGCAAATAGATGGGGAAACAGTGGAAACAGTGACTGACTTTACTTTTGGGGGCTCCAAAATCACTGCAGATGGTGACTGCAGCCATGAAATTAAAAGACGCTTACTCCTTGGAAGGAAAGTTATGACCAACCTAGACAGCATATTAAAAAGTAGAGACAAAAAAAAAAGCAGAGACATTCTTTGTCAACTAAGGTCCATCTAGTCAAGGCTTTGACTATAAAGAAAGCTGAGCACTGAAGAACTGATGCTTTGGAACTGTGGTGTTGGAGAAGACTCTTGAGAGTCCCTTGGACTGCAAGGAGATCCAACCAGTCCATTCTAAAGGAGATCAGTCCTGGGTGCTCATTGGAAGGACTGATGTTGAAGCTGAAACTCCAATAGTTTGGCCACCTGATGTGAAGAACTGACTCATTTGAAAAGATCTTGATGCTGGGAAAGATTGAGGGCAGGAGGGGAAGGGGATGACAGAGGATGAGATGAGTCGGTTGGATGGCATCACCGACTCAATGGACATGAGTTTGGGTAAACTCCAGGAGTTGGTGATGGACAGGGAGTCCTGGTGTGCTGTGGTTCATGGGGTCACAAAGAGTCGGACACGACTGAGCAACTGAACTGAGTGACTAAAGATGTTAAGCATCTTTTCAAATGCTTGTTGGCCATTTGTGTATCTTCTCTGGAGAAATGTCTCTTCATATCTTTTGCTCATTTTTAAATTGGACTGTTTGTCTTTTGTTGTTGAATTGTAAGATTTCTTTATTCTAGACCTAGAGAACAGATCCTTATATCAGATAAATGGACTGTAAGTATTTTCTCCCATTGTACTGGTTGTCTTTCCACTTTCCTGTTAATATCCTTGGATGCACAAAAGGTTTTACTTTTTCTTAATTCTAATTTATGTATTTTTTCTTTTGTTTTTTATGCATATCTAAAAACCCACTGCTAAATCAAAGGTGATGAAAACTTACCCTCATGTTTTTCTCTAAGAGCTGTATGAATTTAGCTCTTATATTCAGGTCATTGATCTATTTTGAGTTAAACTTTATGATTTGAAGTAAAGGGACAACTTAATTCTTTTTACATGTGGATATCCAGTTGTCCCAGTACCATCTGTTGAAGACTATTCTTTCACCATTAAATAGTCTTGGCACCCTTGTCAAAATCAACTGGCCGTTAAATGTATGAATTTTATTTCATGCCAATACCACGCTGTTGATTACTATAGCCTTGAAGTAAGTTTTGAAACTGACAAGTTTTGAAGTCTCCAATTTTGTTCTTTGAACATGAGACCACATCTCATGTTCATGTATTGGAAGATTGAAAGCTGTTAGCATATCACTACTACTCAAAGTGATCTACAGATCCAGCACAAGCCTTATCAGAATTCCAATGGGGACTTCCCTGGTGGTCCAGTGGACGAGAATCCACCTGCCAGTGCAGGGGAAACAGTTCAGTCCCTGGTCTGGGAGGATTCCACATACATAGCACAAAGCAAGTAAGCCCCTAAGCCATAACTATGGAGCCTGCAGAGCCTGAGCTTATGAGCCCATGAGCCACAACTAATGAGCCCTCAGGCTGCGACTGCTGAAGCCTGTGAGCCTAGAGCCTGTGCTCCGCAATAAGAGAAGCCACTGCAATGAGAAGCCTGTGCACCACAGTGAAGAGTAGCCCCTGCTCACAACAACCAGAGAAAGCCCTGCACAGAGCAGCGAAGACCCAGCGCAACCAAAAAAAAGAATAATAAATTTTTTCTTTAAATTCCAATGGCCTTTTATAGAACTGGAAAGCCAATACTCAATCAAGTTCATTTGAAATTGCAAGGGACTCTGACGCCAAAATTGTGTAAAAGAACAAAATTTTTTAGGTCTTCTTCAAGTTCTTTCAACAAATTTTATAGTTTTAAGGTTTCAAGTCTTTTATATCCTTGGTAAATTTATTTCTAGGTACTGTACCAATACAATGCCAAGATACCATCATCCTCTGGTTTGACTCTGTTATGTTTATAACTCTTGCAAAGTTAATATTTTAATAAATAGCTGTAATGCCAGAGGCATCCAAATAATAATTAAAAATTCCTCTCACACTAACTTTTATCAACCCAATAAAACAAACCAGTTCTATCAGGGTTTTCCAACAAATACTTTAAAATAAGTTTTTGCAAATAAAGTAAGTCAGAAGATTGCTTCTTGGAGAAGTCAGTAGACAGACTAATTTAGGCTCTCAATTACAATTTACATTTATGTCGCATGAAAGAAATGGATACAATCATATACAGCAATTCTAAAAAATATTATATCTGCCATTTCTTCCAAATCATTAGGCTAAAGTGATTTCTAATTTTGCTTACATTGAGCAGATTAAAAATATTTTCAAGAATTTCCTGGTGATCCAGTAGTTAGGACTCAGCGCTTTCACTGCTGGGTCCAGGTTCAGTCCCTGGTCAGGGAACCAGAGATTGCACAAGCCGAATGGCCTTGTCAAAAAATATAAAAAGTTTTCAATTTGGATATTCTGAATAAATTAGCTAGCCTCTAACAAAATCATTTCCCTGGATATCAATTTCAAAGCTAATGAGATTTTCTTAAAACTTCGTATTTCTTTAGAAATGAATGAACAGGGTTGGTTGGTTTGGTTTCTTAAAACCATGTTCATTTTATACCAAAGAGAGAATTTCCCAAATATTCAAAGGATCTTACTGAACATAAGGCAAACTTACACTTGTCATACAATGATATAAATAATTGGTTTTCCACTTTAGTTGAGCCATTTCTCTGCTCTGTCAATTCAAATTCTGTAATATCTGTTGATCCATTACTATTGTTTAAGACCAATTACCTCTTTTCTGGACATTTAACAACTTTATAACTGTTTTACCTACAGTCAATCTCTAGCAGCACTGATTCATTCTACATGTGAAATAAAATTCATACTTAATGGTAAGATAAGAAAAATTTTAAATATAAAAAAATTTCTCTGTTGGCCTTCTACTGTGCATTGTGCATCTGCTGCACTATGCATCTACCAGGCCTCCCCTATTGGCAACCATGAAAGCAGCATTCTCCAAGCTCCAACAAGACCACTTAAAAGAGAACATTTCCTCTGGATCTTGTAAGGGGGTCATTTCTAGCAGATCTGGATTGTGTCAACTGTTAATTATAAGTCATGTAATGTATAGCATTCTGTCTCAAAAAACTGATAACTGTGCATTGATTTCTAATGGGTGTTAACAGTTCTCAGAGCTTTCTGAGATGCTTTTCCAGGCTATAATCCTCAATTTGGCTCAAATAAAAATTTTCTTTTCTTTCTTAGATCAACTGAATGTTTCCATATTTACCAAAGGCACAGCTCTGATCACATTTTCCCCACCTTGTCCTCCACTCAGATCATAAGTGTCTTATGCTCTAACTCCAAACCAGCTTTCTTGCTTTACCTTGCTTCCTACTGTATCCTTGCAAGCAGGACTACCTCCTGATCTGTTACCAGTTCCCATCTCTGAGCTGTAGCATATGCTGTTATTTACCTTCCCTCTGGGCTTCCTTTGTAGCTCAGTTGGTTAAGAATCCACCTGCAATGCAGGAGACCTGGGTTCAATTCCTGGGTCAGGAAGATCCCCTGGAGAAGTAAATGGCAACCCACTCTAGTATTCTTGCCTGGAGAATCCCATGGACAGAGGAGCCTGGCAAGCTACAGTCCATGGAATTACAAGAGTCAGATATGACTTAGCAACTATACCACCACCACCACCCTCCTTTTTCTTCTCCCATATCCAAGCAGCTGAAAAAAGCTGATCCTGAGTCAAGACTTAGTAAAAACACCAGTTCCTACCAGTAGCCTTCTTTAATTCCCCATCAGAACTAATGTGACCACTCCCTTTTTTTAACTGCCACACCACATTTTTTGTATTTCTTATATGGCATCATCCACACCCAGCTCTGGACATTTCTCTAGAGAAGATTCACAAATGGCCAACAAGCACTTGAAAAGATGCTTAACATCTTTAGTCACTCAGTTCTGTTCAGTCGCTCAGTTGTGTCTGACTCTTTTCGACCCCATGAACCACAGCATGCAAGGCCTCCCTGTCCATCACCAACTTCTGGAGTTTACCCAAACTCATGTCCATTGAGTCAGTGATGCCATCGAACCATGTCATCCTCTGTCATCCCCTTCTCCTCCTGCCTTCAATCTTCCCCATCATCAGGGTCTTTTCAAATGAGTCAGCTCTTCACATCAGGTGGCAAAAATACTGGAGTTACAGCCTCAACATCAGTCCTTCCAATGAACACCCAGGACTGATCTCCTTTAGGATTCACTGGTCGGATCTCCTTGCAGTCCAAGGGGCTCTCAAGAGTCTTCTCCAACACCACAGTTCAAAAGCATCAATTCTTTGGCACTCAGCTTTCTTTATAGTCCAACTCTCACATCCATACATGACTACTGGAAAAACCATAGCCTTGACTAGATGGACTTTAGTTGACAAAGTAATATCTGTGCTTATTAATATGCTATCTAGGTTGGTCATAACTTTCCTCTAAGGAGAGGGTATCTTTTAATTTCATGGCTGCAGGGAAGATACAAATATTTGTCCTTCTAATTAGCTGTAGTTCCCTTGTGTGGAGAAGCTAGCATCCACCTTCCAGGCCTATGGGTCTACAAATCATGAACCATGAACCTTCACTCATTCGTGTAGCAATGAGCATCTAATGTGTACCAGGCTTTGTGTTAGTATTCGGTTTATTCAGTACTCAACAATCTTCCCCCACAGAACTCATATTCTTGTGTGCAGAGGGGGAGGGGAAAAAGTAAAATACATTAAATGTTAGACACTGATAAGTGCTATATAGAAAAATAAGGCATGAAGGATGGTTAGGAGTACTGGCAAGTGCCACTTAATACTGGATACTTGGGAGAGTTCTTACTGAAAAGAGAGAGAAAAGCCATGGGACTATCCAGGGAAGAGCCTAGAGCTCTACAGGCACTTAGAACAGCTGGTTCAATGGCTGTGTAGTTGCAGCATGTTAGCAAGCCAGACAATTTCAAGGAGCATTAATTAAGGACAGTGTGGCTGAAAAGGGAGAGGTGTAAGAAGAAAGGTTAAAACAGGGAGTGGGTTAAGGAGAACACAGGGTACAGAAGACTTCAGGTATCGTTCTGATTGGGATGAAAGATCTTTGGAGAATTTTAAGCAGAAGAGTGACATGATTTTACTTAGTTTTAACAGGATCACTTGGGCTGCTGTGTTGAGAATAAATGGATGGGGGAAAGGCTGCCAACAAAGACCAGTTAGGAGACTACCGCACAAATCCAAGATTACCTCAGACCAAGACTGGCCCTAGGGTTGAGAGGTGGCTGGGTTCTAGATAGGTAGAGCCAGCAGAACACAGAACAACAGGTTCGACTCAGGATATGGAAGAAGACTTAAAGACAACTCCAAAGTTTTGGGCCTAGTAAATGGAAGCATGGCACTGCCATTAATTTAGGGAAGACTGCAAGAGGAAATTCTGAGGGAAGATCAGGAGTTCAGAATTGAACATGCTAAGCTTAAGATGCCTAAAAAAACTGGAGATGTCAAGTAAGGAACAAGAAACTCAAGTTGAGGGCTTCTCTGGCGGCCTGGTAGTTAGGATTCCAGGCTTTCACTGCCATGGCATGGGTTCAATCCGTGGTCAGGGAACTGAAATCCTCCTGCAAGCCATATGGCATGGCAAACAAAATCAATAAATAAAAAAATTAATTAATTTTTTAAAAAGACGCTCAAGTCTATAAAACAAGGAAGAGTCAGGTTGAAGGAAGATATCTGGAAGACATCAGCAAACTGTATTTAAGGGACTGGCTAGATCAACAAAGAAGTGGACAGAGACAAATAAAACTTACAGGGACTGAGCCTTTGAGTTTTTCAAGATGAGTGAAAAATGGGGTCAGAAAGGTGGATGTACAGAGATAGAAATTAAATTTGGGGAGATGAGGGATATGGAGGGAGACCAGGGTTTCTTATGGTACTTGAACACAATGAGATTAGAGCTGGTGGCCTCAACGCTAAAAGTAGCAGCAAGCTTGTGAGAGCTAGGAGATAGGGAAAACTAGGGGTTTAGCCAGAAGGCAATGGCACCCCACGCCAGTACTCTTGCCTGGAAAATCCCATGAGCAGAGGAGCCTGGTAGGCTGTAGTCCATGGGGTCGTGAAGAGTCAGACACGACTGAGCAACTTCATTTTCACTTTACACTTTCATGCATTGGAGAAGGAAATGGCAACCCACTCCAGTGTTCTTGCCTAAAGAATCCCAGGGACGGGGCAGCCTGGTGGGCTGCCGTCTATGGGGTCGCACAGAGTCGGACACGATTGAAGCAACTTAGCAGCAGCAGCAGCAGCATTCTGAAGCCACTACTCACCGCTATCAGTGGACACGCAGGGACATGAGAGAGGAGGGGTAAAGACAATCTTACTGTGAACATGCAGTGTTCAGCTCCTGCTGCAGTCACTGGAGAGGTAACAGCCAGGGCTCCTGAGGGATCTTTATATTTTCATTCAACCTGCGGTTAAACACTGTCTTCCATGTATAACACGAGGAACAGCTATGCTAACAGTCAATGGAACAACACCTCTTTCCTCTGCCCCATTTTCCAGAGCACCTTTCACCAACTCCTTTCATTCTTTTGAAAAGAAGATTATCAGTTCCTCCTCCCTAAGAGAAAAGAAATGTATTCCTGGAAGGCCAAAAAATAAAACATTCCTCCAGCAGATTTTAGGACCATCTGTTCGTGCTTGTGCTACAATGAACCTTTAAAATTATGCTTTTGTAACTTCACAATTCTCTGAAGGATATATGTAGCTTTGAACTAAAATAAACAGAAATTCCTATTTTAGAACTGTTCAGGGAAAAAGAATCTCAAGAGGCCATTCAGCCTAAATTATACAAGTTGGGGACTGCATAGATACACAGTTTTATAGACTCTTGTATTATACAACCAACATTATTTCTCTCTGGTTTTTAGTAAAGAATCAACACAATTTTGTTCCTTTTTGCTTGAAACTCTGACATGAGGCTACCTCTTTGGTTCTATTCCCCCAGTGATGTGATTAAAGTTTGAATGTCCACTACATTTCCTGAAAGATTTTGTGATATTTTTTAGCTGTATTTAAAATAAATGACAAAATGTACACATTTAAGGTATGTAATCTGACAAATTTTGGTATGTGTATATACCCTTATAAACAGCACTTGAAATCACTCAACTCTGTTCTACCGATCTAGACATACATATTACACTAAAATAATACTGTCCTGATTAACATATCTTTAAAAGAAGCCTTAAACATCAGGTAGTGTAAGTCTTTGAATTACGTTCTTTTTCAAAGTTGTCTCAGCTATTCTGGATCTCTTAAATCTCCATATACATTTTAGAATCAGTGTCTCGATTTGTATTTTAAAATAGCTTGCTGGTATGTTGACTGGGATTGTACTGAAGCTATGAATCAATCTGGGGACAAATGCCATCTTAACAATATTGCGTCTTCTGATTCAAAAACGTAGTATACCTCATAGTATTTATTTGGGTCTTCAGTTTCTCTTAACAATGTTCTGTAATTTTCAGCATAGAGGGACTGCTGATAATCTGTTAAATTCACCCCTAAATACGTCATATTTATGATGCTATTGTATTGTTTTTAAATTCCAACTTCTGATTGTTAGTATACAGAAATACAATTGATTTTTACACAATGATCTTATAACTCTGATAAACTGATTGATTAGATGTAGTACTATTTTGTAAACTCCTTAGGTGAAGAAGTGGTAAAGAATCCACCTGCCAGTGCAGAAGACACAAGAGACTGGGGTTCGATCCTTGGTCAGGAAGATCCCTTGTAGTAGGAAATGGCAATCCACTCTGGTATCCTTGCCTGGGAAACCCCATGAACAGAGGAGCCTGGGGGGCTACAGTCCATGGGTCTGCAACGAGTTGAACATGACTGAGCATGCACATACTACTCCAGGATTTCCTACATAAATAATCATGTTATCCATGAATAAAGACATTTTTTTTTCAACTATATTCCTCTAATTTTGTTTTTTTCCCCCCTTATTACATTGGCTAGAAGATCCACTGAAATGTTTAATAAAAACAAGAATAGACATCATCTCCTTGTTCCTCATTTTAAAGAACCAATCAATCAGTCATCATTGGATATATTAATTTTAGGTCTTTCATAAATTCTCTTTATTCAATTGTAAAACTTCTATTTTAAACTGCTGATATATATATATATATGTATATATATAGAGAGATGAGATTTCTGTAGTTTTTTTCTTTTAATATGCTTTTCCTTTCTATCCTATTAATATGCTGAGTTACAGATTGATTTTTTAATGTTAAACCAATTTAGCATTCTTGGAATATATCCCATTTAGTTATGAAGTATCTTATTTTTTCTGTATTATTAAATTGGATATACTAAAAACTTGTTATGTATTTATGCAACCAACTATGAAGGATATAGGTTTTCATTTCTTAAAAATTTTTTCTGATTTTGATACTAGTGGAATTAAAGCCTCCTCATCTATTTTCTAAGAGTTTGTATAGAACTGGTGTTATTTTGTCCTTCCTTTTGTAACAACCACGAGTGAACATATCTAGACCTGGGCTTTTCTTTGCAAAAAGGTTTACAATAATAAATTCAATTCTTTCAATGTATGCAGGGCTATTCTAGTTACCTATTTTTTCTTGACAGAGGTATGAAAGTCAACATTCGAAGAATTTGTCCATTTTGTCCAAGTTGGACATGTATTAGTATAAATGCATTCATACTATGCTCTATTGTTTTTTCACTATTTACAGAGCCTGTAATGATAGCCCCTTCTCTCATATCTCATAATGGGACTTTGTGTTTTCACTATTTTTAAGTGAAATATGGGTGATTTACAATACTAATTTCAGATGCACAACACAGTGACTCAATATTTTTATAGATTATACTGCATTTACAGTTTATAAAACAACTACACTTCCCTGGGCTGTATAACATACCCTTCTGGCTTATTCATTTTACAGACAGTGGTTTGTACCTCCTCATTCCCCTATGCATATCTTGCTGCTCTTCATTCCCCTCTCCCCACTGGTAACCACTAATTTATTTTCTACATCTGTGAGTCTATTTCATTATGTTCACTTGTTTTATTCTTTTCGATTCCACAAGTAAGTGCTAACATTACAGTATTTGTCTTTGTCTGACTATTTCAGTAAGCTTCACATCCTCTAGGTCCATTCATTTTGTTGTAAATGGCAGAATCTCATTCTTTTTTATGGTTGAGTAACACTCCATTGCACGTGCAAGCATGCGTGTGTATTCATACATATACATATACCATTCATCTGTTGATGGACACTTAGGCTGCTTCTATATCTTGGCTATTGTAAATTATGCTTCTATCAACATTTGGGTCCATGTACATTTTCAAATTACTGTTTTTTCCTTCAAATATATACCCAAGAGCGGAACTGCTGTATCATATGATAGTTCTATATTTAGTTTTTTGAGGAACCTCCATAATATCTTCCATAGTAGCTGTGCCAATGTACATGCCCCCTAACAGGAATCCCCTCTGTATTAGGATCCTCCTTTCTCCACAGCTTTGCCACATTTGTTATTTATAGACATTTTGATGATAGTCATTCTGACAAGTGTGAGGTGGTTCTTCACTGAGGTTTTGATTTGCATTTCTGTGATGATTAGAAATGTTGAGAAACTTTTCATGTGCCTATTGGCCATTTGTATACTTTCTCTGGAACATCTATTCATATCTTCTTCCTTTTTTTTTTTTTTTTTTGCTACATCATGCAGCTTGCAGGATCTTAGTTCCCTGGCCAGGGATCAAACCCAGGCCTAGGCAGTGAGAGTGCTGAGTCCTAACCACTGGACTTCCAGAGCATTCTCTTCTGACTGTTTTTTAATCGAGTTGCTTGTTATTGTTCTTTAATTACTTTATTCATTTGGCTGTACCAGGTCTTAGTTGTAGCATGTGGGATCCTTCAGTTGTGGCATGTGGGACCTAATTCTCTGACCAGGGATCGAACCCAGATCTCCTGCATTGGGAGCATGGAGTCTTAGACACTGGACCACCAGGGAAGTTTCCCAAGTTTTTTCCCTAATATTGAGTTCTGTGAGCCATGTATCTATTTTGGATACTAACCCCTTATCAGTAATATCATTAGCAAATATTTTTTCCTATTCAGGGGGTTGTTTTTTCATTTTGGTGATAGTTTTCTCTGCTATTAAAAAACCTCTTACATTTAACTAGGTCCCATTTATTTATTTTTAGTTTTACTTCTTTTGCCTTAGGAGATAGATCTAAGAAAATATTGCTACACTTTCTGTAAATTAGTGTTCAGCCTATGTTTTCGTCCAGTTTTATGGTCTCAGGTCTTACATATAGGTCTTTAATCCATTTTGAGTTTATTTTTATATATGGTGTGAGACAATGTTCTAATTTCACTCTTTCACAAGCAGCTGTCCAGTTTTCCGAGCACTATTTATTGAAGAAACTCTCTTTTCTCTGGTGAATATCATGCCTCCTTCATTGTAGGTTAATTGAACTTAAGTATGTGGGTTTATTTCTGAGCTCTCTATCTGATTCCATTGATTTTTATCTCTTTCTGTGCCAGTACCATTCTATTTTGATGACTGCAGCTTTGTACTATACTCTGAAGTCAAAAAGTATTATACCTCTAGCTTTGTCCTTTTTTTTTCCCCTCAAGATTAGATGACATCTCAAGGTCTTTTGTGATTCCATATAACATTTAGGATTATTTCTTCTAGTTCTGTGAAAAATGTCATGAGTATTTTGATAAGAATTGCATTAGATCTATAGATAGCTTTTGGTAGTATGGATTTTAACAGTATTAATTCTGCTAATCCATAAATCTGGAATATCTTTCTATTCCTTGGTGTCATCTTCAATTTTCATCATCAATGTTTTATGATTTTAAGAGTACTGATCTTTATATCCTTGGTTAAATTTATTCCTGGGTATTTTATTTTAGGTGTTTTAATCTATAGGCTGATAGGTTATCTTTTTTTAGTACCTTAAGGATTTTGTGCACTGTCTTGGGAACTGAACTGTTTGAATGAGAAGTCTACAGTCATTCTTATACCCACTGCTCAGTATATAAAGTGGATTTTTTTTCTCTAGTTGCCTTTAAGATTCTTCTCTTTACCTCTGGTGTTAAGCAATTTGATGATGATGATTATAATGTTCCTTAATGTAATACTTTTCATCCTGCAGCTGGAGTTCACTGAACTTCTTGAATCTATATGATTCTCAGTTCAGTTCAGTCGCTCAGTCATGTCTGACTCTGCGACCCCATGAATCACAGCACGCTAGGCCTCCCTGTCCATCACCAACTCCCGGAGTCTACCCAAACTCATGTCCATCGAGTTGGTGATTTACAAAATTTTTCATCACTGATTCTTCAAATATCTTTTCTGTCAACCTACTTCTCCACTCTTTTGGGGACTTCAATTACAGAGTTAAGCCATCCAACATTTCTCACATCTCAATGATACTCCATTCATTTCAGTTTCCAGCCTTTTATCTTTGTGTTTCATCTTGGATGGTTCTGTTTTTATTAATTTTTTCCAGCAGTGTCTGATCTGCCATTAATCTCATCCAGTGTATTTTTCATCTCATTGTCATTTTTGTTTCTTAAAGTTTGATTTGGGTTTTTTATATTTTCCAAGTCTCGCCTTAAAATGTACAGGCCTTCCTCTTGTTGAAGTTTTATTTTAAGCTTGTTAGGTAGGATCAGAGCAGACTATATTTATGGACAACTTTGATCACTAGAAATTATTTGTCCCTTTCTTACTCTAGATGGTAAGAATATAAATTATTCCTGGACCTTTGAGAACTGTTCTAGCTGTTCCTCTTCAGTGTTTTTCTCATATACATGCATTGATTAGTAGTCAGCTGAAGACCCAACAGGAACCTCTTACAGATCTCCAGAGTTCCTTTATTTCCATAATCTGTCTTGTAAATTCTAGCCATCATGGCCTCCCTACATTCTCTTCAACTCAGGGAGCCTCTAGACCTCTAGGATCGGGTTAAGTTCCCTCTAATTGCACTATGGCCTGGAAACTAACTCCAGACAGTAAGGTAGGGTAACCATAGGGCTCATCTTCTCTATCCCACTGTTCTTAGGTTTTTGCTTTTTTCCCCTCACATATTTTGTCATGATGTTTAGCTATTTAAGGTAGACTGGTATGTTAGTGTGTGCAAGTGCTGCAATAAAAAAATAGCAGCTTAAACAAGTGGTGATGGCTTTAAGTGGTGGCTTAAACAATAGAAATTTATTGTCTCACAATGCTGGAGGCTAGAAATCCCAAATCAAGATGTCAATAGCATTGGTTCCATTTGAGGGTTGCAAAAAGAAAGATTTGTTTCAGAACTCTCTCCTGACTTGTAGATAGTCATCTTCTCCTTATGCCTCTTCCTGTCATCTTCTCTTTATACGTCTATGTCCAAATTTCCCCTTCTTAGACAGTAAAGAATCTACCTGCAGTGCGGGAGACCTGGGTTCGATCCCTGGATTGGGAAGATCCCCTAGAGGAGGACGTGGCAACCCACTCCAGTATTCTTGCCTGGAGAATCCCCATGGACAGAGGAGCCTAGCAGGCTACAGTTCATGGGGTCTCAAAGAGTCGGACATGACTGAGTGACTAAACACACAGGTCATACTGGATTAGGGCTTTACCTCTGTAAAGACCCTAAAACCAGCCCTACGATCAGACATAATAATTAAACTGATGTTTATGAAAATCAGTTTAGGATAGTGTTTAAGAACAGGGATACTGAAATTAGAGTGCATGGGTGTGATTCTAGCTCCAACACTTGCTGCTTCCCTGGTGGCTCAGAAGGTAAAGTGTCTGCCTACAATGTGGGAGACCTGAGTTCGATCCCTGGGTCAGGAAGATCGCTGGAAAGGAAACGGCAATCCACTTCAGTACTCTTGCCTGGAAAATCCCATGGACAGAGGAGCCTGGTAGGCTACAGTCCATGGGGTCGCAAAGAGTCGGACACAACTGAGTGACTTCACTTTCACTTTCCAACACTTGCTAGCTCTGTGCCTTAATTCCCTTACCTGTAACAAGGGACTTACTCTACTCATTTCATAGAGATAGCGTGAAGATACATATATGTTTAGAATAATACCTGATACATAATATACCCTCAATAGATATTACTTAACACAATGAACAAAATAATGTTTCATAAGAACATGAGTAACTTTACCTAGACCAACAGAGTTCTTGATTAGCCTTGATGAAGGAGATTAGAAAATTTATATTCAGTGACTACTTCATTTATTAAAATTACCACTTCAGAAATCCTACCCTCTAGCTTTCTAAGCTTAAGTCTTTCCTTATATGGAAAAAAATGTTGTCTGACATTTCAGTAAAAAAGCATGCTGCCTGTCATTCTGGTAAACAATGAATGCTGCCTGCCATCAATTCATCACCACTATAGCCGCCATCAACAGTCCATGATAAGGGGACATCAGGATGGAGAAAGACAGGACACTGGCCCTAGATGGCTCAGATGCACATCTAAGGAATAATTTCAGTGAACTCTGACTCTTGCATCTTTCCATACTCAGAAAGAACTAAAATCATTAACCTGAGATGTCTGGATTTTTTACACTTTTTTACACTTTACAGTAATCTTTTGATGTTCAACTACATGTTTTTTTTCCAGCAAAAATTCCTACATGTCCTGGCTCCTCCTCCCTTACCTCTTTGAAACAGTCCCTCAGAGGTATCTGAGAGGCTGTCTCCTGGGCTGTATTCTCAATAAGGCCACTTAAGAAAACATAATTCTCAACTTTTATGTTGTGTTTGTTTTTGTCAGTCCCCCTCTCTCCATAATTTACATATAAGCTGCCAAAACTCAGTTTTCTAAAATTTTACTTTGGTTAAGTCATGTTTTTGCTTTAAAACCTATAAAATCTCTTTTACAAATTATCATATTAGAAGCAAAATGCAAGGTAGAAAGGGAAAGATATATCCAACTGAATACAGAATGTCAGAGAATAGCTAGGATTAAAAAAAAGGGGGGTCTTCTTAAGTGAACAATGCAAAAAAACAGAGGAAAACATTAGAATGGGAAAGTCTAGAGATCTCCCTAAGAAAACTGGAGATATCAAGGGAATATTTCATGCTAGGATGGGCACAATAAAGGACAGAAACATTAAGGACCTAAGAGAAGCAGAAGAGATGAAGACGAGGTGGCAAGAATACACAGAAGAACTATATAAAAAAAGGTCTTCATGATGAGATCATCATATTGGTGTGGTCACTCACCTAGAGCCATACATCCTAGAGTGTAAAGTCAAGTGGGCCTTAGGAAACATTATTACGAACAAAGCTAGTGGAGGTGATGGAATTTCAGCTGAGCTATTTCAAATCGTAAAAGATGATGCTGTGAAAGTGCTATACTCGGTGTGTTAGTAAATTTGGAAAACTCACCAGTGGCCACAAGACTGGAAAAGGTCAGTTTTCACTCCAATCCCAAAGAAGGGCAATGACAAAGGATGTTCAAAAACTATCATACGATTGTACTCACTTCACATGCTAGCAAGATAATGCTCAAAATCCTCCAAGCTAGGCTTCAGCAGTATGTGAACCAAGAAATTTCAGATATACAAGCTAGATATAGAAAAGGCAGAGGAACGAGAAATCAAATTGCCAACATCCATTATATTATAGAGAAAGCAAGGGAATTCCAGAAAAACATCTACTTCTGCTTCATTGACTACAAGAAAGCCTTTGACTGTGTGGATCACAACAACATGTGGAAAATTCTTAAAAGAGATGGGAATACCAGACTACCTTACCTGCCTCCCAAGAAACCTGTATGCAGTTCAAGAAGCAACAGTTAAAACTGGACACGGAACAACAGACTGCTTCAAAATTGAGAAAGGTTGTATATTGTCACCCTGCTTATTTAACTTCTATGCAGAGTACACCATGGGAAATGCCGGATGGATGACTCACAGCTGGAATCAAGACTGCTGGGAGAAATATCAACAACCGTACATACGCAGATGATACTACTTTAATGGCAGAAAGTGAAAAGGAACTAAAGAGCCTTCTTGAGGGTGAAGGAGGAGAGTGAAAAAGCTGAACACAGGAGCCTGGTGGGCCACAGTCCATGGGGTCACAAAAGAGTTGGATACAACTTATGGCTAAACAACAACAACATACAATGAAATATTGTGTATGAAATTACTTTTCCAACTAATAGACACAACTGTCCACGATCATAAGAAATGAAATTTCATTGAGTTAAAACAAAAATTGAATTAGAAGAGAAGTGAGTCTGCTAAATCAAGTAAGGAAAAGAAGTGATATACAATTGGTAAACTTTACTGAAAATTAAATATAATAAATTACAAGAAATACAGTTATTGCTTTTGAACAAAAATTTTTGAAACTTCACAGCCATAAAGTTAGGAGGCGGGATTCAAATAAAGACAGATAATATGAATGGACATTGTCATGAATGTCCTTAGTCAAGTACTGAAATAATTATGGGGGCCTCATAGCTTTTATGGGCTTCTTGGTTTGCTCAGAGGTCAAGAATCCTCCTGTCAATGCAGGAGATGCAGGTTCAATCCCTGGGTCAGGAAGATCCTCTGGAGAAGGAAATGGCAACCCACTTTAGTATCCCTGCCTGGGAAATCCCATGGACAGAGGAGCCCAGCAGGCTACAGTCCATGAGGTTGCAAAGAGTCGGACACGACTGAGCAACTAAACAACAACAACATAGCTTTTACAGATATACTTGTATAAACAGTTCCAATTACCAAACGCAAAGCATCATCGTGCAAACATCAGGGATAGCAACCTGTGTTATCATCTCATTTCTGGATGATAAACTCCCAGAAGCATTCATAATGTCTAATTCATCTTGGTATTTCATATCACATAATATATTTAATAGATATCTATGAAATAGATAATAACACTTCGATGAGAAATAAAACAAGTTTTCAAAGCATAGTTTAAAAAACTAGGGTACAAATTACATATTTGTTTAAATATGTAAATTTTAATTAGAACTAAATTACTATTTAGTTCTCTTTAAAAATCTGACTCTACGTAGTTTGGTATCAGAGAAGACAGTGGCACCCCACTCCAGTACTTTTGCCTGGAAAATCCCATGGATGGGGGAACCCGGTGGGCTGCAGTCCATGGGGTCGCTAGAGTCGGATGTGACTGAGCAACTTCACTTTCACTTTTCACTTTCATGCATTAGAGAAGGAAATGGCAATCCACTCCAGTGTTCTTGCCTGGAGAATCCCAGGGACAGGAAGCCTGGTGGGCTGCCACCTATGGGGTTGCAGAGTCAGACACGACTAAAGTGACGCAGCAGCAGCAGCAGCAGTTTGGTATAGTTTCAAAGTAGGACTATTCAACAGCTAATTGTACCCAGAAAAAATTAAGCACTCTTTCTCACTACTATTTTCTAGTGCCCTGAAAAAAGCCATCAGACAGAAAGCACGGGGTAAAAGTTTTCTTCAAATATGTCTTTCCCACATAATAATACTGAGCCCTGAGCTTATAAATCCAGTAAGACATTTCTGTGATTTTAAGTGTATATCAAGTACAAAAATAATGTTTACCGAATGTACAAACGACCAAGTGAATAAATGGCAGAATGGGAAAGGAAAAAAGAAAGGAAGAAGGGAAAGTAAGAGAAGGAAGGAAGAAATTATTTTATACCCAAAATAGTACAAGAAGTAATAGGGGAGTTACTACCCTGCCTAATAAAACAACAAATTTTAACACATCAAACTAAGTTTTAAAATTCCTCTTTTAAATCACAGTGATTACTATTCTACACTTCAGAATTGATTTTAAGAAATTTTAAAATTCAATTAGTACTTCACTTGGCAAATAGGCGAGAACAGTGCTTACATAATTCTGTTAATATATGTACAGTATGCACAATTTCATTTTAGTTACAAAATACAGCTTAATTCAAGATGTAATCATTTGCTTTCAAAATTTTACTTAAAAATCATTTTGGGACTTACACAGGTGAGCTATTCTTAAACATGAAAGGTAGTTAATAATATATACTTACCAAAAGAGGGAAAAATCAAAAGATCCCACCACTAATATTATAAAGTTAATTTTATACCTCAATCAAAATGCAAATCTGCTACTGATCGTCAGCACCAAAAGGTCAAAAAACAAGAAATGACGCAACCAAAAACTAAGTAAGACAAATTTAACATCTTCCTTTCTGTTATGAAATTCTCTATCACTGATCTAATTCATATAATATTATGAACTGATTTCACTGTCACTAAATTAAAATTTTACATGCAATCATGTATTTTTCATCTTCATTTATAATGCTCAATTATGAAAAACATCACAGTAAATCTTACCTCATTGTATCTGTTGCTGGGAATTTTGATGCTGGTTTTCCGAACTTCCATATCAACCACCAAACCTTGAACTACTGGCAATGTATACTGGTAATTTCTAAAGTCCTGGGCAAAAGCAGATTGAAGTAGAATAAAGAATTCATCAACGGCAGGATCTGATTAACAGCAATAAAATTAGCACAAAGGAAAAGAATGCCAAAATTAAATACTTTTGAATTAAATGAATGAATTCATTCATTTAAATAATAAGAAAATGCATGATGAAAGCCCCACTGTGTGTATTCTAGCTCTCCAGTTAGTCTGTAAACTCTCACAAGGAAGCAGATTAAGAAGTTTTATATACCATTATATACAATATTAAACAAATATTTAAATGTTTATCTTGCTTTCTCAGCACCTGACATTTTCTGTATTTATTTGTTAACTGTCTCTTCCCTATGAGGTAAGCTCCAAGACAGCAGAGATGATCACTTGTTTTGTTCTTGTTATATCCCAAATGCCTGGAACGTGCTGGGAACTCAGTGAACACTTATACACTAAAACACACACATATACCACATCCAGTGTGGCTGAAGCAAAGTGAGCAAGAAGGCAGGAGTTCAGGTCACAGTGACAGCACACAGCTAGATTTCACAGGGTCCTGTAGGTCACAAGGACCTTGACCTTTACTTTGAGAAGGCTTTCGACCTACTGTAATGGATCTCTTTAACTCTCTCCTCTGCAAAGAACAGATGGAAAAGGAGCAAGAATAGAAGAAAGGAGATCAGATAAACACAATAAAAATAATCTGAGCAAGAGACAGTGATAACTTGAACCAAGATTTTAACAGTTCCAAAGGCAGTCAGAAGTTATCAGATTCTAGATATATTTAAAGGGAAAACAGACAATATTTGCCCTTAAGTTGGATGTGGAATGTGAAGAAAAAAAAAAAAAAAAAAAGAGTTGATGATTCTGAACTGTATGGCTTGGGCAAGTAGAAGATAGGAACTGCCACCAAATGAGATACAGAATATGATGGGAAGGGGAAGGTGGCAGGTCAGAAGACTGCAGGAAAAGAACTGAGAAAGAATGGTGTCCTGGAAACTAAGAGTAGAAAATGCGTAGATGCTAATAAGTTGTTGGATGGAACTGTGTGAAAACTATCTTCTTATTGCTTCTATTCATTCAGGGAAAATGGGGTTATGTCATCAGCTGAAACTGAGGAAAGGAGAGGCAGCACAGGAAATTTGAGAAGAAATCACATGCAAAAAGTCATATGGGGAGTTAGGAATGTAGTAGGGACCAGGAAGGATTGCTGGGTACGTTCAAGAGCTTCCTTAATGGTACTGGTCATGAATCTAAAATGAGACCCATGGGTATGCTGCTCTTTCTGTCTTCACTCATATTTAACTTGGATGGAAGTTAAGAACGAAGAAAGAGTCAGATCTGCACTGGTAAAATCAATTGACTTTTCAGCTATGACCTAAAGCAAATCCCTTACGATTATGGAACGGAAGTGACAAATAGATTGAAGGGATTAGATTTGATAGACAGAGTGCCTGAAGAACTATGGATGGAGGTTCATGACATTGTACAGGAGGCAGTGACCAAGACCATCCCCAAGAAAAATGCAAAAAGGCAAAAGGGTTGTTTGAGGAGCCCTTACAAATAGCTGAGAAAAGAAGAGAAGCTAAAGGGAAAAGAGAAAAGGAAAAATATAACCATCTGAAAGCAGAGTTCCAAAGAATAGCAAGGAGAGATAAGAAAGTCTTCCTCAGTGACCAAAGCAAAAAAAAAAAAAGAGGAAAATAATAGAATGGGAAAGACTAGAGATCTCTTCAAGAAAATTAGAGATACCAAGGGAACTTTTCATGCACAGATGGGCACAATAAAGGGCAGAAACAGTATGGACCAAACGGAAGCAGAATATATTAAGAAGAGGTGACAAGAATACATAGAAGAACTATACAAAAAAGATCTTCATGACCCAGACAACCATGATGGTGTGTGATCACACCTAGAGCCAGACATCCTGGAGTGTGAAGTCAAGTGGACCTTAGGAAGGAAGCATCACTATGAACAAAGCTAGTGGAGGTGATGGAATTCCAGTGGAGCTATTTCAAACCCTAAAAGATGATGCTGTGAAAGTGTTGCACTCAATATGCCAGCAAATTTGGAAAACTCAGCAGTGGTCACAGGACTGGAAAGGTCAGTTTTCATTCCAATCCCAAAGAAAGGCAATGCCAAAGAATGCTCAAATTACCGCACAATTGCACTCATCTCACACGCTAGCAAAGTAATGCTCAAAATTCTCCAAGCCAGGCTTCAACAGTACATGAACCGTGAACTTCCAGATGTTCAGGCTGGATTTAGAAAAGGCAGTTCCTCTGCCTTCATGAGATCAAATTGCCAACATCCGCTGGATCATCGAAAAAGCAAGAGAGTTCCAGAAAAACATCTACTTCTGCTTTATTGATTATGCCAAAGTATTGACTGTGTAGACTGTGTGACTGTGTGGATCACAACAAACTGTGGAAAATTCTGAAAGAGAAGGGAATACAGACCACCTGACCTGCCTCCTGAGAAATCTGTATGCAGGTCAAGAAGCAACAGTTAGAACTGAATGTGGAACAACAGACTGATTCCAAATCAGGAAAGGAGTACATCAAGGCTGTATATTGTCACCTTGCTTATTTAACTTATATGTAGAGTACATCAGGTGAAATGCCAGGCTGGATGAAGCAAAAGCAGGAATCAAGACTGCAGGAAGAAATATCAATAACCTCAGAAATGCAGGTGACACCACCTTCATGGCAGAAAGCAAAGAAGAACTAAAGAGCCTCTTGATGAAAATGAAAGATGAGAGTGAAAAAGCTGGCTTAAAACTCAACATTCAGAAAACTAAGATCATGTCATCTGGTCCCATCACTTCATGGTAAGTAGATGGGGAAACAATGGAAACAGTGACAGACTATTTTTTGGTGCTCCAAAATCACTCAGATGGTGACTCCAGCCATGAAATTAAAAGATACTCGCTCCTTGGAAGAAAACCTATGACCAACCTAGACAGCATATTAAAAAGCAGAGACATTACTTTGCTGACAAATGTCCATCTAGTCAAATTATGGTTTTTTTCCAGTAGTCATTATGGATGTGAGAGCTGGACCATAAAGAAAGCTCAACACTGAAGCACTGATGCCTTTGAACTGTGGTGTTGGAGAAGACTCTTGAGAGTCCCTTGGACTACAAGGAGATTCAATCAGTCAATCCTAAAGGAAATCAGTCCTGAATATTCATTGGAAGGACTGATGCCGAAGCTGAAACTCTAATACTCTGGCCATCTGATGTGAAGAACTGACTCATTGGGAAAGACCCTGATGCTGGGAAAGACTGAAGGCAGGAGAAGAAGGGGACGACAGAGGATTAGATGGTTGGATGGTATCACCAACTCTATGGACATGAGTTTGAGCAAGCTCCGGGAGTTGGTGATGGACAGGGAAGCCTGGCGTGCTGCAGTCCATGGGGTCACAGAGTTGGACATGACTGAGCGACTGAACTGACTGAAAGGTGCTAAGGCAAGTAAATGACAAGTGATACTGAAATTACTGGACATGCAAATGGGGAAAAAAAGAACTTCAAGGAATGCCTCACAAACAAAAATTAACTAAAAATGGATCACAAACCTATATGTAAAACATAAAACCATCAACTTTTGAAGAAAGCATCAGGGAAATGTTTGTGATTTAAGTTTTAGTCAATAAGTTCTTAGATATGATATAAACAGAATGCCCCATAAAAAATTAACAAACTGGACTTCAACAAAATTAAAAAATTTGGTTCTATTAATGACATTATTTTTAAAAATGAAAAGATGATCTACAGACTTGAGACAAAATATTTTAAATTGATACAAATCTACCAAAGGACTTACATTCAGAATGCATGAAATACTCTCAAAATTCAACAATAAGAAAACAAAAACCATATCTTTTAAATAGGCAAAAATTTGAACATTCATTAGAGACATAAAGAAGATAAAATAAGCAAATAAAAAGATGCTCTAAATCACTCATCATTGGAAACATAAAAATTAAAATCACAAAATTAAAACAATTAGACTTCTATTAGAATGGCAAAAATTAAAAACTAAAGGAGGAACAAGTGTTGACCAAAAAAAAAAAGACTCTTACACCTGATGAATGCAAAACATTGCAAGCATTTTGGAAAACAATTTTACAGCTCCTTATAATGTTAAATCCTGATAGCTCAGTTGGTAAAGAATCCACCTGAAATGCAGGAGACCCCGGTTCGATCTCTGGGTCGGGAAGAACCCTGGAGAAGGGATAGGCTACCCACTCCAGTATTCCTGTGCTTCTCTTGTGGCTCAGCTGGTAAAAAATCCGCCCGCAATGCAGGAGACCTGGGTTCAATCCCTGGGTTGGGAAGATTCCCTGGAGGAGGGAAAGGCTACCCACTCCAGTATTCTGGCCTAGAAAATTCCATGGACTGTATAGTCCATGGAGTCACAAAGAGTCGAACACGACTGACCGACTTTCACTTTCATAATGTTAAACATACAATATGGCTCAACTCTCCCACTCCTAGATAAATGAAAACTAAACATTCACACAGAATTTAATACATGAATGTTTATAGCAGTTTTATTCAGTTGCAAGAAACTAGAAACCTAGATATCCATCAACAGGTGAATGAATAAACTGTAGTTCACACATACAACACAACCCTACTCAGCAATAGAAATCAATCATCTATTGATAATTGAAGGTTACCAGAGTATGCCACAGCTAAATATGCCTCTTGTTAATCAGTCTTTGGCCAGTTTAATTTAGAGGACCTCAGCCAAAGAACCTGAGATGAGTGGAAGAGAATGATTTTATTTCCTTCCCAACAATATATATAACATAGATTAATCTCAAATGCATTAAGATAAGTAAAAGAAGTCAGACTGAGAAGGCTACGTTCTGTATAATTTCCCTTACAGGACAGTCTGAAAAAACTAAAACTACAGGGACAAAGAATCAATGATTACCAGACATTAGAAGTGCACCAGCAAATATTCTGGAGTGACAGAACTGTTCTGTATTTCAATTGTAAGAGTGGTTGTAATGTAACTGTTACATGTGTGAAAAGTCTTGGAAATGTACTCATAAAAAGGTGGCTTTTACCATACAAAAAATTGTTTTAAGTTTTAAAGAAAGAGGTAGATTTAAGCAGGGTTTACATTTTGCCAGGCTACCACAACACACTTAGTAAAAGAGAAAAAGGAACTAGAATTATGTAAAAAAGTGATTTGATGATGAAACTATGGAATCAAAATATACAAAAACAGAAAAGCAACAGGAATGAGAAACAGTGAAAAGGTTTCTTGAAATCAATAGACTGCAGGATCCTGATAATCTAGAGAGAAAGCGATAATGTAGAGTGAGATGCTTCAGGAGATAATTCAACAAATGTTTGTATAAATGAAATGATAGTGACCGTAGAAACCTTAGGCTGCTGTTGCTAGATTACGGGACAAATATCTCCTTTACATTCCAAATTAGATTACAACCTGAAAGAAAAATTGTCTTGCAGAAAAATGAGACTAAAAACTAAAATTACCAAGGAAGGACAAAGGGGTGGGGGCTGGAGTAGAAGAATATAGAGAGATATTATATATTAAAATATAACTTAGAAATTTTCATTTCTGCCCAAGGTGGAGGAAAGGAGACTGGATTAGCCTCATGTCTTAAACAACAAAAGACCACACAAAACACATGGAACAATGATTTTCAAGAGAGTGAATTTCAGGTAACAAGGACAGTGATCCTTGAGAGACTGGAAACAAACAAGATGAGCTCTGTGACTGCCCAGGTTATGCTCCAGGAGAGCTTCCAAGCTCAGATGCAGGAAAGGGGAACCCCGGCAGAGGCTGGCAGATTTCCTGAGGAGAAAACTGAAAAACGAGAAAAATGAAGATAGTTAGAGTTGACAGGACAGAGAGGAGAAAACTGCAGACAGGACTCCAAAGGTTTGCAGAAGGTCACATCCAGTGTTTAGCAGTGCTCTCATTAGCTAATAAGTGTGAGGAAACCTGAGGCCAGTGAAAGAAATGCCTGAAGTGATTATTGGGAGCATTATCTGATACACAGGTCTGGGAATAATGCCTATTCCCAAAATCCAGATAGAAAGACCTCTTGGGCATTCATGGGCATTGAGTAGATCTTACTGTATAATAAAGAATTTGGCTGACCTTTGCCCCTGGTTTCTGGGACATAGCTTCTAAACCCTTGGAATTTCCTGAGTGATATGAGTGCCCTTGTTATTCCTGGTTGGCCCTATGTCGATGTCATTTGACAGTCTGTGTCAACTTGATGATATTCAGGCTAACAAGATGACTCAGGGTGGTAGCTGGCCATCTCAGAAACATCAACCACATGATGAGAGGTTGGGACTTTGAGGTGCACGATACCAGCCTGACTTTTGGGGAATGCTGAAGTGGGGCTGAAGATTGAGTTCAATAACATAGCTAATGATTCAATCAATCAGTAATAGTAAGGAATCTCCAATAAAAACTCAAGACACAAAAGTTACTTGTTTGGAACTCTCCCCAGACCCTGCACTCTGTGTCTCTTCTATTGGCTGCTCCTGATTTATATCTCCACTGTTATAATAAAACTGTATCTTAAGTACAGTTGGCTCTTGAATAACATGGGAGTTAGGGGAATCAACCCCTGCTCAGTAAAAAATCCATGTATAACATGAGTATAAACTCAGCTCTCTAAACTGCAGTTCTGCAATCTGCAGATTCTAGTAACCATGGACTGTGTAGTACAAATTTACTGGAAAAAAAATCCACCTAAGTGGATCTGAGCAGTTCAAGCCCATGTTGTTCAAAGGTCAACTGAATAATACTTTGCTGAGTTCTGTGAATCATTCTAGTGAATCATCAAACCTGACGGGTTAGTGGCATCTCCCACATTTGTATCTAGTTAGTGCCAACTATAGGAGGTCTGGGGACCCTTGAACTTACAGCTAACATCTGAAGTAATGGCAGTCTTATGAAGGACTGTGTCCTTAATCTGTGAAGTTTAGCTTAATTCCAAATAATGTTCAAAGTCACTAAAAATCACTGTGGTTATTGTTTCTGTCGCTAAGTAATGTCTGACCCTTGAGACCTGATGGACTGTAGCCCACTAGGCTCCTCTGTCCATGCGATTTCCCAGGCAAGAACACTGGAGTAGGTTGTCGTTTTCTTCTCCAGGGGATCTTCCTGACCCAGGTTTGAACCTGTGTCTCTTGCACTGGTAAGAGGACCCTTCACTACTGAGCCACCAGGGAAGCCCTCTTCCACTTATGATGGCCACCATATATTTTCCACTATTTTATTCTCAACCCTACAGTTTGAATAGGTAATTTGCATTACAACTGTTTTTTCTGTACTCTGAGCCAGTTAATTTTAACATAATTCAAAACTGAATTGATAGACTACTTTGTTGAGTGTTTAGAGAAGCTAATCACTACATTTCAAAACAAATTTAATAGTACTACTTTCAACATATGATAATTAATGCTTTATTTGGCTAGAATATTGAGAAAAATGTAATGATCTGATCCACCCTAAATTCAATAAATTCTATAAAGCAAGTTTGCTTTAAATCTAGAAGCTTGTTCTCACAAGTGTTTGCATCTAAGAGCACTGACTGAGAATACAAGGAGTATGCAGTAGAAAGAGCAAGGAGGATGGAGTAGGAAGATGCAAACCCTGGCTTTACAATTTGCTATACAATTTCTAAGCTTAGGTTGCTGAATCTTTAAAATGTAAATAATATGCATCCCTACTAACTTGTAGAGAACTACTGTGGTAGCAAAATAATATAAAGCATTTTGAGTTACAAAGAATCATAAAAATTTCATCATAAATAGTGAAATAACAGCTAAGTGTCCTACTGGTGATAGCTTAAAAGTTTCTTTGTCGTGGCTGAAGGACAGAAAGTATCTGAGCATAATTATATAGTATATTAGAAAAATGGCTGTACATTTAAAGTATTTTTCTATTGATGTCAATACCTGCTCTTGTTTCTCAAAATTTCTACTCAATTTGTGGGGGGAAAAAATGCTTCTTACATTCTCATTCCAAATATCATACAAATTGCTGTAGAGAGGAACAAAGAAAGGCAAGATGGAAAATATATTTCTCATCAGAAAAAAATGCAAACCAGAAGGCAATAGAGTAAATCTTTAAAATTCTCAAAGAATAGAACTGTCAGCCTAGAATTCTACATCCGGCAAAAGTATCTTCTTTCAAATACAAAGGACTTTGTAAGAAACACAGATGCTAAAAGAATTCATTACCAGTCAATCCACACTATAAGAAACATTAGAGGAAATCTTTCAGGCAGGAGGACACCAGATGGAAATACAGATTTCCACAAAGGAATGGAGAGCACTGCAAATGGCAGCTACATGAGTAGACCTATAAGAACTTTTCTCATTGTTTAAATCTCTTTAAAAGATAACTGGAACTACAACTACAATTCCATGACAGAGTAATAAATCAAGTCCCCCAAAAGCAATAAAGTTAGATAATTTATCTAAAAAAGAAAACAAAAACCTAACCATTTCAGTGCCCTTGACTCAGGCTAAAAGCACACAATACACTGAGATGTGCTTATTCAGGAAAATTACTGAATTTCAAGTAAGAAGAATAGAGTTGAGTCTGTGATCTTCTTGCCTGGAGCTGCCCTTAAGTTTGTCCGGTAGTTCAACCAAGGCAAGGTAGTAGTTTGTGAAAACAGTAAGTTTTGCTTCTTGTAGAATCTTGCTTGATTTGGAGTGTCTCAGCCAAAGTGGTAATCTCAGTGACTAGTGAAAGAAGACCAGTGGCTCTGTTACCCAGAGGCTGCTAGTCTATTTGGAGCAAGTAATAAGCAGGCAGACTGGCCAGAAATTTAACAAGGAGTTCTGGGAATGAGACAGCCACAGGGAATTTCATAAATTCTCCACATACACACCCAGGACTGACCTTAGTCTATGCACATGTGCAGCAGAGACCTTAGCGGGCCCAAGCCAACTAATCCTTGGTCAACAGGGTCAGAGTCTATGCATGTGCCAAGGAGACATGAGAGAGTCCAGTGGAAAATAAAGGAATAACATTTGAATCCCAGTCCACACATCAAGAAAGTATAGATACCTTATTGCCTTGAGGTATGTGAATACAATCTCTGATCAATCTTTGGCTAAACTATAAGCTACATGGACACAGGGGAAATTGCTAGGATGCTAGGCTTAAAATTAAAACAAGACATAATGCTGGGGGCTTTAAGTATGCACTACTCCTCACTAAGTGACCTCCTGCAAGGTCACTTAGTAAGTGTACAACCAAGAGCCAGAATCCAGTACTATTTCATTCCAAAGCTCCAAGTACTTTCCAAAGAATATACATGTTCTGTTCTTTTCTTTTAGCATAAATCTTTACTTCCCTGAAGCAGCAAGGTATGAACAAAATAATAAAATCTGCTTCCTTCTCCCATACAAATCCCAGTAAGGAACAAGAAAATAATAATTCTCAACTTACTGCAAGAAGATTCATGATGGTATGCCCAGTCTCTCCAAACAATGGCTTCCGAAATCTGACGCTGAACAGTGGGCATGGATAAACTATGCAAATGAGAAATGAACAGACTAAGTTTGGCAGCTTATAATTTTGGTAAAAGAGATATCAAGCTTTATAAAGTTCTCAAAATATAACTGTAATTACTCATTACAGCACTGAATTCCCTCCTCTGTGGTTAGGAAGTCTTTTTTAAAAGAGTTCACTGTTATACATGTCTGAATCAGGACACTCCTTAGATAAGCCAAACACCAGGTGATCCTAACTGGCTCCTTGAACTTTACGGTTTCAACTGCCTGTGCAAGCCAGGGAGATACAAATGTTTCCTCTTATTTTAATCCTTTCCTTTCCTTACTTTATTTTGCTGATTCATAATACCATCCTCTTAATAATACCATGCAACAGAAAAGGCAAAGAAACTGACAGTCAGCAACTTATATGACTTCACTCACAGTAATAGAGCTAGTAAGTGGCAAAGTTAAAAACCTATTCCAGTGGTCTGATTCCTAGACCAGGGCAACTTTGATATGAAGTTTAAAATAAGGCTTGCATTCAGGCCTTAATGTCTTTAAAAACAATCACAGCTTAGTTGCACTGCTACAACCATGGACACAGAGGCTCTTTTATTGCTTACTTTACCAGCTGAGAGTTATCTCTCACTAGCTTCCAGTCTGTTACATTATATAAAATATAATTTGTCATAACTATTTTCCAAGCAAGTGACAAAAAATATGCTCACCATATATGGATATTATAAAAAATACTTGTTACTCTGATATTCATTTTTTCTGAAGATGGTCATGTATAAAACCTATAAATTAACCTATAAAACCAGTAAGTTATAAGGCAATAATCACTAACATCCTCACTTGTTATTTTGAGTCCTTCCCATTACAGCCAAAGCAATGCAAGAGACATGGGTCCAGAAGATCCCTGGAGGAGGCCACAAAAAGAAAGTAGAGATACTGACCTAATTTAGCTTAGTTATTTTAAAAGACTACTTCTGTTTAATTGTATCACCATGAGGCTCTGAATATCTCAAGTCTTTGCTTAGTTTTTATGTCTTGGTCTTGGTCATATGGTTTAGAAGAGGGTATTTTTTACTTACGTCGATATTCAGCTCCAAGTCTCAACATTAGTCGGATGGGAAACACTTTAGCCCAAGGAGTTTCCCATTTCTGAATGAGAATCCCAAACAAGTAAGGTGGGGTTGGGAGTACTAGGTCTTGCAGTGACTGGTAGGTAGATGTCACATATAAGAATCCACCATGTTCTTTACTGCCAAGGAAACTTTGACTGAAGAAGGAATGTCCCAAGTTGCCTACAACATTCCCTAAAACAAAAAAGTACATTAATTACTATCAATAAAACAATCATATTTTTAATAATAATTATTATCAGCACTGGGCCAGACATTACCAAACATTAATTCCCAACCGTTCACTATGAAAGACACACATTTATAAAGTTGTTTTTTAAATAAATGGCATTTATTAAATGAAAATTTGTTTTCCAATTTGATGAGGGCTTCTGGTGAGCATAAAATACCTTGCATTATTAGTACACTCTAGTTTGTCTGGCTAAAAGATATCAAAAAATATTGATACCTTCCTTTAGATTATACAACTTACTGTATGAATTACTTTAGAGGTGTCAGGATCAGAATTATTACCTCAAACGTCATGAAAAAATATTAGGATTAGGTACCTGCTCTCACACAGTTTACAGTCCCACTGAGTAAATAAATTCAATTCACAAATATAATTAATGAAGACATTAAGTACAGATACATAAGAGACACTTAAGGGAAAAAAATTCATGGAGAAAGTAGAGCCACAGATTGGATTTATTCTAATTTTATTAATAGTTGAGGTAAATATGAAACAGAAACAACCTAGGGCTTATTTAATCTCATATCAGGCAGGTTTTTTTCTTTTACTTGCAAATGCTCTTAACCAAGTACTTTCTAATTCAAGTATTTTTTGAATGAAATAGTAACAATAGTTACTATTACTAGTTAATAGTCTCTTCATTAAGGAGACAGTTTTCTCAGTTTAGAATTACAAAAGAACTTCCTGATAAGAGCTGTCCAATAATGTAACAGATTTATTCCGAGACATGTGCAAACTTCCTTTGAGACCTCTGAAATAATAGCAAGTAGAGAAATCACCATCAGAGAAGTTAATGCTTACTTTCCTTGGAAACTAGAGTCTATTTGCAGAACAGTTCAGTGATGGAACATAGAACCCTTGAGAGAAGTGGAAGCTATACTAACAGCAGGGACCACAAGTGGAGAGAATACCACCCCAAAGAATCCAGAGAAGCTTTATGGCTGAAAGCCACGTTCACTGCGCATCATCATCTTAAAAATACCTTTGGGGTATTTTTTACCTCTGCCTCATTGGAAAAGACCCTGAAGCTGGGAAAGATTGAGGGCAGAAGGAGAAGAGGGCAACAGAGGAGGAGATGGTTGGATGGCATCATCAAATCAACAGACATGAGTTTGAGCAAATTCCAGGAGATGGTGAAGGACAGGGAAGCCTGGCATGCTGCAGTCCACGGCGTCACAAAGAGTCAGACATGAGTAAGCGACTGAACAACAACAATCTTTGCCCCAGAATTAACCAAATCTGGCTGCACATTTAAACTGCTGGTCCAGATCTATAAGAACAGAATAATCCCCATATCAAGGAAGGAAAATGTTATTTTGGAAAAAAAAAAAATCACAGTATTTGAAATCACAGAGACATGGGTTTGAACACTAGTTTGAGCATTTACTATTAAGAGATTGGGGACAAGTTACCTAATTTCTGTGAGCCTCAGCATCTGTGACAATAGGGAAGCTTACACTAAATTTCAGACTTGATGTGAATAAATGATAGAATATATATCTGTAAAATGCCAAATAGCATCTTTCACACAGTGTGTTCTCAAAAAATGTTAACTAGATGGGGAAAGAGTGACATACTTTATTTTCTTGGGCGTCAAAATCACTATGGATGATGACTACAGCCATGAAATTAAAAGACGCCTGCTCCTTGAAAGAAAAGCAATGACAAACCTAGACACAATATCAAAAAGCGGAGACATGTCTTTGCCTACAAAGGTCTATATAGTCAAAGCTATGGTTTTTCCAGGAATCACGTATGGATGTGAGTTGGACCATAAAGAAGGCTGAGTGCTGAAGAATTGATGCTTTTGAACTGTGGTGCTGGAAGACTCTTGAGAGTCCCTTGGACTGCAAGATCAAACCAGTCAATCCTAAAGGAAATCAATCCTGAATATTCACTAGAGGGACTGATGCTGAAGCTGAAGCTCCAATACTTTGGCCACCTGATATGAAGAGCTGACTCATTAAAAAAAGACCCTGATGCTGACAAAGATTGAAGGCAGGAAGAAAAGGGGATGACAAAGGACAAGATGGTTGGATGGCATCACCGACTCAATGAACATGAGTTTGAGCAAGCTCTGAGAGATGGTAAAGGATAGGGAAGCCTGTAGTGCTGCAGTCCATGGAGCCTCAAAGAGTTGAACATGACTGAACCACTGAACAACAACATCCATTCAACCATACAGACAAATCTCAAAAGCACTGCACTAAAAAAATTAGTCAAATACAACAGTGAGTTCCATTTATATAACTTTCTCAAAAATGTAAAACTACAGGGACAGAAATCAAATTACTAGTTGCCAGGAGCAGAGGGTAAAGTGAGGGGATTAAATACAAAGGGACATGAGGTAGGGTTTAAAGATAATGAAAATATTATATATTTGACACTGTTACTGGACTTTATTGGTTTGTCTAGATTCACTGAACTGAATATATGTGTATTTATATATAGTAATATATGTCTAAAAAGGTACATTACTGTATATAAATTATACCTCATATACTAGACTAAAAAAACTCAGAGAACTTTAGTAGTGAACTTACAGAAAACCAAAGAGAAAGAGACAGTTCTAAAAGCCAAAGAGGAAAGACAAATAACTATTTATTAAAAAAGGAAAAAAGGGGGATTCTTTGGCAGTCCACTGATTAGGATGCTGCCCTTATACGGGCTTGGCCCCTGGTAGGGGACTAAGAATCCATAACACATGCAGCTCAAAAAAAGCAGCTAGATGGCAGGGCTTCCCTGGTAGTTCAGATGCAAAAACTCTGCCTGCAATGCAGTAGACCCAGATTCAATCTCTGGGTCAGGAAGATCCTCTAGAGTAGGAAATGGCATCCCACTCCAGTAGTCTCACCTGGAGAATTCCAGTAACAGAGGAGCCTGGCAGGCTCTCGTCCATGGGGTCGCAAAGAGTAGGAGAAGACTGAGAGACTAACATTTTCACTTTCTTTCAGATTGCAGAAAATGCCAAAAGACAATGAAGTAATACCTTCAAAGTACTTGCTAAGGGAAGGTGAAATGAAGCAATCAACAAAAGAAGGAAGAAAGAGAGGGAAAAAATCTGTTAACCTAGAATTCTGTAGCCAACTAATTACTCAAGAATGACAGAAAAATAAAAACATTTCAGACATACAAAGACTAATGGAGTTTAATAACCATACCACCTCATCAAGAGAACGAATTAAAAGATGTATTTCAGCAAGAAAAGCAAGTCCTAATGGAAACATGGGATACTAAAATAGCAGATAACAAGAAAATATAGTGGTAAATTTAATAATTTTGGTTGAACTGAAAATCAGTATTGATTTTTAATACTGGAATTAAAAACTGAATATAATTGAATATAAGTAATATTTTTTCTATTACAAAAGGTAAAACAAATTACAACAAATATAAGAATGGCAAGGATATTAAATGAGTGAAGCATGCTGAGGTCTGTGTCATGTTTGGAAGGACTGAAATGCTCTGAGGCAGAACTGTCAGCTTCCTCTTGTTCACACCTTGTTTAATTCCCTACCTTTCTGTGGCGCAAATACCTATTAATATATTGGGTGTCACTCCCATGATTAGGTTACTAATCAATAAACTTTGAGTTAATCAACAGGGAGATTATCAGAGTTGGCCTGACATAAGCTCTTTAAATCTAGGTCTAGAGGTCAGAGATTAAAAGCGGAGACACAGTCCCGCTGACCTGAAGGAAAGGAAAACACCCACGTGGTAAACTATCTATGAGGCAAGAACTGCAGGCAGCCTCTAGGAGCCAAGAGTACGTCCCAATCAGTTGTAATAAGAAAATGGGTATTTGTAAGAAAGTGAATTCTGCCAACAACCTGAGGACCTTGCGCTCCAAATGAGAAGCCCAGCATAGCTAACACCTTAAGGCACCCTGCGATGAAGATTCACCTAAGCTGTGCCTGGACTCCTAACCTATGGAAACTGAGAGAATAAATGTGTGTTGCTTTAAGCCAGTAAGTTTGTGGCTTAGGAATACAGTAAATAAAAAACTAATACATACTGAATTTAACTCTGTCAGAAAATGGTCATAGTTAACACATATGTTGAAAAAATTAAAGGAATCCCAAAGAAAATGCTAATGCAATAGAAACAGGGGTGAAAGACATAAACAGGATGTATCCATCACAGAAAAAAACTATACATGGCCAATAAATACATGAAAATATGCTCATCTCATTAATAGTCAGTAAAATGCAATTCAGAGTGAGATATCGTTTTATATCCACCAGTATGGCAAAAATTAAAACTCTGATAATATCAAGTGCTGACAACTTTTATACACTGGAGATGGGCACAGATAGATATAAACTGGTAAACCTCTCTGGGAAACAGTTTAACCCACTCCAGTACTCTTGCCTGGAAAATCCCATGGAAGGAGGAGCCTGGAAGGCTGCAGTCCATGCGGTCGCTGAGGGTCATACACGACTGAGCGACTTCACTTTCACTTTTCACTTTCATACATCGGAGAAGGAAATGGCAACCCACTCCAGTGTTCTTGCCTTGAGAATCCCAGGGACGAGGGAGCCTGGTAGGCTGCTGTCTATGGGGTCGCACAGAGTCGGACACGACTGAAGCGACTTAGCAGCAGCGGCAGCAGCATGCATGGCAACCCACCCCAGTATTCTGGCCTCGAGAATACTCATGGACAGAGGAGCCTGGTGGGCTACAGTCCGTGGGGTCGCAAAGAGTCGGACACGACTGAGTGACCAAGGAAGGAATAATGTTGAAGATATCCATACCCTATAAAAAAGCAATTCTTCTCCTAAGCATTGTTGTTGTTTAGTCACTAAGTTGTGTCTGACTCTTTTGCAACCCCAGGGACTATAGCCTGCCAGGTTCCTCAGTCCATGGGATTTCACAGCAAGAATACTGGTTGTTGTTTTACAGTCGCTAAGTTCTGTCTGACTCTTTGCAACCCCATGAATTGCAGTACGCCAGGCTTCCCTGTCCTTCACCATCTTCCATTGTTCAAACTCATGTCCATTGAGTCGGTGTGCCACCCAACCATCTCATCCTCTGTCACCCCCATCTCCACCTGCCCTCAGTCTTTCCCAGCATCAGGGTCTTTTCCATTGAGTCAGCTCTTCACCAAAGTATTGCAGCTTCAGCTTCAGCATCAGTCCTTCCAACGAATATTCAGGGTTGATTTCCTTTAGGACTGACTAGTTGGATGTCCTTGCTGTCCAAGGGACTCTCAAAAGTCTTCTCCAGCAACACACTTCAAAAGCATCAATTCTTCAATGCTCAGTCTTCTTTATGGTCCAACTTTCACATCTGAACATGACTACTGGAAAAACCACAGCTTTGACCATACAGACCACATTGTCCAACACTGATATCTCTGCTTTTTGATACACTGTCTAGGTTTGTCATAGATTTTTTCCCTAGGAAAAAGCATCTTTTAATTTTGTGGCTACAGTCACTGTCCACAGTGATTTTAGAGCCTAAGAAAATAAAATCTGTTACTGTTTCCACTTTTTCCCCTATCTAATTGCCATGAAGTGATGGGACCAGATGTCATGATCTTAGTTTTTTGAATGCTGAGTTTTAAGCCAGTTTTCTGTAAAGCCCAAACAAATTTTTTGGCTAACCCAATGTGTAACAAACCAAGAAATGTTTAGCTTGGCTTCAATGGTACTATTAGAAGATTACTAGTGGGAAATGAGATTGAAAATAGAGGATCAGATATGTACAGCACTGAATGTCAGAGTACACAGTTCATTCTAAAGGTAACATGAAGCCAAGAAAGGTTTTTAAGTAAAAGAGGGAAATAACTGAAGACTAACTCCAAAAAAAATAATCTGGTACATACAATTCCTGTTTCATTCAAATTCATGTTCTGAGTGTCTGTTTGCAAAACATAAGTATAAGACATGCAGGAAGAGAGGGGAAATGGGGAGAAATACCTTTCCCATGCCCTGCAATAACCAGTAGGCATCCTGAAACTCTCAGAATGTCACTTCTCACAAACCACCATTTTCCCCCTTACTGTGGAAAGGATAAACGGTGATGTGTGACCAAAAATTTTATATACGCTAAAAAAGAAACATATATAAACACATATATACATTATTATTAATACATGTAGTTTAGATTAAAAATTCATAAAAGAATTATAAAGACAGTTCATATAAGGGCTTCTGCAGTCTTCTGAGTGACATATAGCAGAGAAACCACTAAGCTAGGGATAGAGTGTTTAATAACTTCTAATAGCTATGCATTTACTTTCATATTGTTACAGTTAATAATATTTATAATTTACTTTGAAATCATAATAAAGTCACCCATGCTAGTGGTTTTTGAAACTTAAAAATTAAATGAATATCTACATTATGATTATATGAATATTATTAAACAAGTTAGCAAGTTATCATTATCCTTCCTTCTACCAGTTAATAATACCATGTCCTAAACCAATCAAAAGAAAAGATTCTTACATTGTGGTCAGTGGATTATCTTACAACTCTGATTACAGTCTTTGTAAAATAATAACAACTACACTAGATAAAGTATTAAAATTTATAACTTCCTCAAACCATGCCAAGTTCTAACTTGCCAATAATTCCAAAGTCCAATGCCAGGCTTCCAAATTAAAGACTATTATTTTCCATCTGAGTCCAAAATTTTTTATCAACTATAAAGGGTGCAGACAAACTCATAAAGTATCCCCACCTGCCAGAGCATCCCGATAAAGCTGAACAAAATGATTGAAGATATCCTTTGGCAAACACTTTTCATCTGGTAGACACTGCAGAAGAATGACTATCTCAGACTGGCCAACTGCATGCATTCCCTTTGTTGTGAAACACCAGCACTTCCTGTTCACATCTACAGATGAAATAAAAATATATGAATGAAGACCTTCTTCTCAATCCTTACCCTTAAGAAATGCACAGAACTCTCTGTTTTAACACACTGAAGAATAAAATAGATCCCACTGACTTTGTATAATTCAATTGTGAACTGTCACTACTGAGCCAAAGGACTATTGCAGAAAATAAAACATACCAATGCCTCTGGCTTGGAGCAAACACTTAGATTGGATTCAGGCTGTGGCCTACAGAAAATATATTTTGATGTACACTTACTAAATTTAAACTGTGATTGAAAGAGTCTAGCTATTTATAGTCTTTCCTGGTAGAAAGTTCCAGATAGCCAGCAAGAGAACTTTAACTGGCTTCATCCTGTAAAAAGTGGTGAAATGCATGGCTTTTCTGGACTAATTACTTCCACTTCTTCACTTTAAGGCTACGCAGAGCCACAACAACACAAGCTATATGTAGTTCAAAACAATGTCAGTCCATGATACTTTTATTATTTGTACTTCAACACAAGATTCTCAATGGAATTGAAAGAGGGTTCAAATAAAATTATGGATACATGATATAAATCAACACTAATACAAGATCTTTCTTTCCCTCTGGGAATTGTTTCTTTATATACCAAACAAAAGGTGCCCAATCCAACTATATTAAGATGGTACACACTTAAGGAAATCTAGACTAGCTATTTTCTAAGTATATAAACTAGATATGGTAAATTGAAATTGCAAGCAAATTATTTAAAAATTTGATCCTAGAAGGAAAGGGGGCAAGCAAATACACAGTGAGACTGGAGGACTCCCAGTGCTTTCTTCGTCTCTCCAAAACTCTGCCTGTTAACATTCATCCAGGATAAATGCATTCTCCATTTTCCAGTATGATACTGGAACCAAGATTTGAAGTTACTGTCCTCTCTCTCATTCTGTTGCCTAAGAAGCTAGCACCAAGAATTGAGAAGTTTCTTCTGAGTTCTAACTTGTGATACATTGAAGTTTTACTATGTGTTAGTTAACACTACTCCCAAATAAGGTTTTGCACCATGATTAAATGTTTCTGAGATTTAAACCTAGCATGTATAAATTGATCCCCCTGGATAATTTATCCACCTCTAGTTATCCAAGTGGTGAGTTGTGACTTGGCATACTCATCTCAAGAAGAACTTAACTCAGAAGTTCCGTTTGGCTTTCCTCCATGGAGAATTCACTTATCTCACTCCTTTGACTAAAAACAAGAGTCTCAGTCCCACAGTTGTCCTCAAGGATATATAATTTTATACAAACCAACTTCTTTGGTACCCAGTTTTCATTAAGATGTACTTCTTCAGCAACCAGTTTTCATTAAGGATTTATTTCATTAAAAATACTTGTGTGTAATGAATCTAAAAGCTTTATTATCTATGACTCAGTACCTCATTTTAATTAAAAAAAATTCATTTTGATATTTGGCAAAACTAATACAATTATGTAAAGTTTAAAAATAAAATAAAATTGGAAGAATAAAAAAAAAAAAAAAAACAAATTTTCAACTTACAATTTACAATTTTAACCATTGACAACAAATTTGCATTTAAAACAAATACAAGTGGGTCAGGGCCACCATCCTCCAACTGCTGCATTACTGAAATCTGTGATGGTTTCTCTTCCACAGCATAGTCTGTAAAGGGAGAAGACAGTGTAAGAGACTGATTAAAGAGACAAATCAAGAAAGAAATCTGATAGAGGAACAGCCTCATTGTTCATAGGAAAAAGCAACTGATTTATAGATAGGCAAATACAGGTTTATATCTGCTACCCTAGTGTCATGTTAATAGTGCCCCTTTCATTCTCAAAAGTGAACCAGTCCAGTTTGGATGGTAACACAGTTATCCTATGCTTAGACTTCTCCACACAATGGTTTATATCACAGTCTAAAAACAACACTTTGATTTAACAAAAATCCTCCAACTATCATAATAAGAATTTCACATATAACATGTGAAATGAAAACACAATCTTAAATTTAACAACAGAGGCCAAGTTAATTTCTTATTAATTTAAGATTTATTAAAATAACCCAAATTTGAAACCTAAGTGGCAAATTTACTTATTACAAAAGAATATTTTTAGACGGTTCTAGTAAAGAAGTATTATCCAATCAAAAGAACACTTAACTTTATGTGAAAGTTCATTGTTGCAGCACCTGAGACACAAGCTGGACTTGACAGTATGATACATTCAGCCCAGAACCATGAAAGGAACAGAAGACACAAACATGAATTCAGACTGAAGGAATTCATGGTTTAGGTGAAAGAATCAGACCGCTACAGTATGTAAATTACAGTGAAAAATGTGTTAATGTAGTAATAGTCTATAAGAATTTCTCTTTAAACAGAGATGAGGATGTAAAACACTACTACAAAGACATCCAAGGTAGGATTCAGAGAAGTTTTCCATTAATATGGATTTTGAAAGATTGAAGAGTTATTCAAGGAGACTGGCATATAGCAGGGTATTCTATTCTAGAGAGAAGAAAGGAAAATAATAAAAATATTTATTAAATGCCTGCTTTGTACGAATTTTATTATGTATTTTCAGGTATGAAATTTAATTTAATATTCATAATGATACTTAAGTAGGTATAGTTACATAATTTAAAAGAAAACAAAAAAATAGGAAAAGGATTCAGAGAGATAAATGACTTGCCCACTGGATCATAAGGGCTTCCCTGGTAGCTCAGCTGATAAACAATCCACCGGCAATGTAGGAGACCTAGTTCGATTCCTGGGTCAGGAAGATCTGCTAGAGAAGGGATAGGCTACCCACTCCAGTATTCTTGGGCTTCCCTGGTGGCTCAGTTGGTAAAGAATCAGCCTGCAAAGCAGGAGACCTGGGTTTGATCGTTGGGTTGGGAAGATCCCCCTGGAGAAGGGAATGGCTACCCACTCCAGTATTCTGGCCTGGAGAATTCTGGTCTGGAGAATGCCATGGACTGTATAGTCCATGGGGTTGCAAAGAGTAAGACAGGTCTGAGAGTCTTTCACTGGATCATAGAGCTAAAATGGACTGGTACTGGAATTAAAACTCAGGCTTTTCCAGCTCTTAATTAAGTCCATGTTCTTCCCACTATTCCACACCATAAAAAAAAGCATGGAAGTATGAAATGTGAACATTCAGAAAACAGCAAATAATCTGTAGTATGCCTGTAAAGTACTAGGGTGGTGGCTGAAAATAAAATTAAATAAATTGAAATAAAGTTACCAGGAATACTACACGTCAAAGGAAGTAATTTATCCTGAAGGCACTGGGAACCCACTGAATTTTCTAAGCAAGAACAGTATATGATAATATCTATGTTTAAAAAGATAACTGGACCTAAGCAAGATTATAAGCTTTTGCATCACAAAGAAAATCATAAACAAAATGAAAAGGAAATCTATAGACTAGGAGAAAATATTTGCAAATGATGCAACCAACAAGAGCTTAATTTCCAAAATATACAAACAGCTCACACATCTCAGTAACAAATAATAATCCAATCAAAAATGAGCAGAAAACCTAAAGAGACATTTCTCCAAAGAAGACATACAGATGGCCAACAGGCACATGAAAGAAAAGATGCTCAGCATCACTCATAGAAAAATGCAAATCAAAACTACAATGAAGTACCACCTCATACCAGTCAGAATTGCTATCACTAAAAAGTCTACCTATAACAGCCTGGAGAGGCTGTGGGGGAAAGGGAACCCTCCTACACTGCTGGTGGGAATGTAAACTGGTGAAGCTATTATGTACAACACTACGGGGATTCCTCAAAAAACTAAAAATAGATTTGCCATATAATCCAGCAATTCAACTTGTGGGCATATACCTGGACAAAACTATAATTTGAAAACATGCACGCACCCCTCCCTATGTTCAGAGTAGCAACATTTAAAATAGCCAAGACATGGAAACAACCTAAATGTCCACTGACAAAGGAACAGATAAAGAAGATATGGTGTATATACACACAATGAAATATTACTAAGCTATTAAAAGCGAAATAATGCCATTTGCAGTTACATGAATGGACATAGAGATTACTATACTAAGCGAAGCAAGTCAGAAAGAGAATTGATATCACTTATATGTAGATTCTCTACAAAACAGAAACAGACTGACTGACATAGAAAATAGATTTGTCATTGCTGAGGGAAATGGGCGTGTGGGGGAGGGTTGGATTGGGAGTTTGGGACTAGCAGATGCAAACTATTATATATGGAATGGATAAAAAACAGGGTCCTACTGCACAGCACAGGGTACTATATTCAATGTCCTGTTACAAATCATAATGGAAAATACATCAGAAAGTATATATATACATACACACGCTCACACACACATACATATATATACACACAAACACATGTATAACTGAATTACTTTGCTGTACACCAGAAATTAACACATTGTAAATAACTGTACTTAAAAAAAATAAAAGATAACTGGCACCAATGTGCAAGATTAAATAAAGGTGAGAAAAACTGAAGGCAAGGCGACAAGGTAAAAGCCTAGGACAAAAGTGAGGAAAGATTATTGGAAAAAACCAGCTCCTGAAAATGTACTGACTGGATGCTGATCTGGATCTATCAACAAGAAAATTTCACATAGAGATAAGCATTCTTTTGACTGAGTAGTAACTTAGCTTCTTACCAGGGCTCACTAAAAATATTTTTTAACAGAAAACTGGTACTTATGTTCTGTGCTCTCCACTTATTATATATACATTTCTGAATGTGTATTCTACTCAAAACAAAAAGTTAAATGAATATACTGACTGTATAACATGGGTCAATCCTAGAACTATGAGCAACTCTTCACAGAGTATTATATGCTTTGGAATATAAAGAAAGAACTGCCAATAAGCTACATTTATATTACAATTAAAAATAATACAGCCTTTCAACAAATGCAATTATAATATAAAAACATAAATATATTCTCTAAAACAATCACTAACAGCAACAGTGCTTTTCATGGCACTGAATAATCACTTTTTTGTTGCTAGAAAAGAGAAAGGAGGTTATTACTTGAATTCACTCTCATTCCCTTAATTGGAAGGCAACATTTTGCATGTATAACTATCCCTGTTTAAACATCTAAGTCTACATACCTCCTTTTACCCCAGTGGAGATGAGAATGGGAGGAAGGCCATCTTCAGGAATAAGGTTCATTGCACTGCCAACAGGACTTCCAACCTGAGTTATACTTCCAGAGAATAGAGAAATATTCGTCTAGGAAAAGTAAATTGGCATAGACAGTATTACAGAGAGTTCAAGAATTTGGCAGGATATAGTCAAGACTACAAATGGGAATTTAAGTGAAAACTTCAAATTCATACTTTTTGCAACATAGCATAAGATACTCATTAACCTGTGAGTCTCAAGGGTTGGGCTTAAACTATGAATGAAAATGTGCAAATGTTTACAGTTGTATAGTTTCTCCTTTTGGCATCATCAAATCATAGTAATGAAAGAAAGGTTCCTTTACCAAGGTTTCTTTTACCATAAAAGAAAAATATTTTTTAAACCAGCAGTGGCAACAGAAACAAAATTTCAATATTATCTCATACTTTCTGAACATTTACACATTTGGATCTACTTAAAAGTCTTAGTGATAGGCTTTTTCAAAGTAACTTTGAGAATTGGGGTGATGGTTATACAACAATGTAAATGTAATTTAAAATGATTAAAAAGGCAAATTTTAGGTTATATATATTATACTATAATTTAAAAAATTAACTTTGATAACCTACAGTTTTCATTTACTTTGTAATGAAATTAAATTTCAAGTTCTTTTTCTTTGCATCAACATGAAGATCACATTAACTAAACTTAATAAAGTATAATGTTGCAGAATACATCTTGAGTGGGTTTAAATCTACTTAATTAACAATTTAATAGAATATGCTCAGAGAGCTATTAAAATGATGCTCTACTCTCTCTATTCTTCACAACTTAAGCAAGAAACAGAAGCTTTAAGTACTATTTACAGCAGCCAAGACATGACACAGAAGCAACCTAAGCATCCACTAACAGATGAATGGGTAAAGAAGATACACACATATACACACATACACACACACATAGGGCTTCCCAGGTGAACCTGCCTGCCAACGCAAGAGACATAAGAGGCATGGGTTCGATCCCTGGGTCAGGGAGATCCCTGGAGGAGGAAATGGCAACCCACTTCAGTATTCTTGCCTGGAAAATCCCATGGACGGAGGAGTCTGGTGGGCCATAGTCCATGGGGTATCAAAGAATCATGCACACATGCGCACGTGTGTATGTGTACACACACACACACACACACACACACACACACACACACACACACAGGAATATTACTCAGCCATAAAAAAGAATGAAATAATGCCATTTGTAGCAACTTGGATAGACCTAGACATTATCACACTAAACGAAGTAAGTGAGAAAGACAAATGTCACGTATTTATATATGGAATCTAAAAACAGTAATACAAATAAACTTATTTATAAACCAGAAATAGAGTCACAGACTTAGAAAACAAACTTTCCCTAAAGGGGAAAAGGGGAGGTGATAAATTAGGAGTTTGGAATTAACATATACACACTAGTTTATATAAAATAGATAAACAGCAAGTTCCTACTGTATAGTCAGTATCTTGTAATAATCTATAATGGAAAAGAATATGGAAAAGAATATGAAAAAGAATACATAAATATATAATATGCATAAATGAATCACTTTGTTGTACACTTTGCTATATATAATACAACACTGTGAATCAATAATCCTTCCACTGTTAAAAAAGAAAGCTTTAGAAGAGTTAAAGGAAAAGCACATAAAAACTGTTTAACATGTTTAAAAATGTTTATACCAGCTTTACTCAAATAGCGCAAATATGGAAACAATCCAAATGCCTATTAATAGGAAAACAGGTAAATTGTGGCATAGCCATATGATGGAACATTACTCAGCAATAAAAAAATATTTACTCTTGATGCACACACCATGGATAAATCTCATTAATTACAGTTTAAGAAGCTAGACACAAAACATCATATACTATGTTTTTCCATTTATATGAAATTCAAAAACAGGCAAAACAAATCTGTGGTGATACATGTCAGAATAATGTTTATTTTCCAGGTTGGGGGCACGGGGAAGGGGGAAGGTATTGACAGAAAAAGGGCATGAAGGAAACTTCTATGGCAACGGAAATATGTGTATCTTTACCTGGGTGGTGGTTACATGTGTGTATGTGTTCATATGTATATATAGAGAGACACACACATATATGTATGTTCATCAATATTATCCTAAAGATTAATGCTCCTTAAGTACGTCACTATATATATATATAAAATACTTGAATAAAGATTAAAATTATTAAAAAAAAAACACCCAGGCATTAACATATTTTTGTCTATATTAACTATAATTTAGGACTATAAGTTTTTAGTGAGTTTTTGCTAAAAATTTTGCAGTGTTCTCAGTACACCACCCTATAATGAAATTTGGAAAATTTTATTGGCTAAACATTATTGATCTAAAGGGCTAATACAGGAAATAAAGTAACCTAATTCAACTTGTTATTTAATGATGGATAAATCCACCTTTCAGTATTATAAGAAGTAGTCATCTGGCCTCTACTTAAATATCTATGAAAAGAAATTTGTTTCATTTACTGAGCATCTTTTAAATAAGTGCCAGGCACTCTACTAGATCATAAAAATGAAAAAAATATATTCAACTCTGGCCTTAAAGTATTTGTTTCCCTTCATTTTATCAGACAAACATTAAAATAGAGTATTGAACAATGTGAGAGCACAGAAAAGCTAACTTGTTTTAGTTTCTCTTAATGACCTGAACTGTTTCACTAAAACAGTCATTCACTAGAGCTAGCTCATTCATTCACAAAATTTATGTTTTAAGAACCTATCATATAAGTTTCACAGAAAGAAAAACACTATAATCTTTACTGTATAATCACTATGGTTATCACTGATTCAGGTAAGATTGTCTCCAAGGGCAGTAAGATCATTGGCTGAAAGACTATAGAACAGGACACCCAGAGTCTCAAAGTATCACCCTCATTTTACTTTTTAATTGCAAAGAGGAAAAGCTACTTTTGCAGTGGTCATACACAAGAGACATCAATTTAACCAACTATAAATTGATACTTCTCAATGTGTTCCAGTAAAAAATGACCATCATTTATGATAGTATCATTCTTGCTGAAAATATTTAATCTGAAACTATTTATGAGGATAAAAACAAACACAAATTAAGGATTTTATGCCAAATATGGCCTAAATGCTTCAAAATATTAATGATGTGAAAGACAAAAAAAAAAGTGGGAAAACTGTTCTCAATGAAAGAAAATCAAAGAAACATAAGAACTAAATAGAACCGTGATCCTTGATGGAATCCTAATTTTTAAAAAATATTTTAATAAAAAATTATATATATAAAATATATATACACATACATATGTGTAAATGAAAGAATAAGAACATCATGGAACAACTGAAGAAATCTGAATATGAACGATATGCTTGATAATAGAATTATATGTTAAATTTGTTTTATCATGTAATTGTACTTAAGTAAAAAAAAAAAAAAAGACTTGTTCTCAGGAAACATAAGCTGAAGTATTGAAGTGACAAACTGCAACTAATCCTCAAATGGTTCCTCAAAAAAAAAGGTATGTGTGTGGGGAGGGTAAAGTAAAAATGTGGCAAAATGGCAACAGCAGGTGGATATGGATGAATATATATAAGCGTCCACTGTACTATTCTTGCAGCTCTTCTGTGGGTTTGAAGTTTTTCCACGTAAACAACCGTAGAAAAAATAAATTTTCTTGACAAAGTCATTCTATAGATACAAAGAAGAATCAGTCATAGTTCTTGCCATTGTCCTCTGCAGCCATAGAAAAATCCCCTAAAACAGACTTAGAAATACTCGAAGACAGTGACATGGTTTACTGTACTTTCACCAAAAAGGAAATTTAGCTCTGTATGTCAATAAATTTAATCTTAATAACATGTAATTTCAACTGCAACCAAATCCAAAAATCATGTAAATTTCTAGAAAAATATTACTGAACATAAATATAAATAGTAACCATAAAAACTTGAAAAGTAGCAACATTATCCTAATTCTGATCCTCTTACTTTACTTAAAAAAAAAAAAAAAGACAAACACACATAGCTGGAATTAATCACCTTATTATAATCTTGACCACCATATTAAATGGGCAAATAGGAATAAGATCGGGACCCACTGTATAAACAATCCTATGTGTATACTTTCTAATTATGGTCCTAGGTGGCTCTATTCTTTCACGGACTCAAAAAAAAATGAAGATAATATTTGTCCCCTTCTGAAAATAAACTTCCAAATGTGACCAGTATATCCTATAGAGACAAAGTAAATGTGACCACACAGTATGAGCTCGTTTCCTCAGATAAACTAATCTTTTACCCATTGAGTCCGTAGATTTTCAACTTATTTTTAAGCTTTAGAATCCCTTTTTAAAAATCTTACATGGGAAAAAAAAAAATCTTACATGGAAACACTACAGGTAAACCAGAAAAAAGTAGAGATACTCAGACTGAAGACAAAGGGACAGATTAATTCCTCAGCCATCTTCCTATTTCCTGGCCCTTCCTCACCACGACAACTTCTTGGAGGCTATCACAGAACCTGGGGAATATGCTTTTAAAAAGCTTGTGTATCATGGGACCAGGGTTTCCCTGGTGCCTTGACAGCAAAAGAATCTGCCTGCAATGCAAGAGATGCAGGAGATGTAGGTGCAATCCCTGCATAGAGAAGATTCCCTGGAGGAGGGCATGGCAACCACCTCCAGTATTCTTACCTGGAGAATTCCATGGACAGAGGACCCTGGCAGGCTCCAGTCCATGGGGTCACAGTGTCAGACATGGCTGAGCGACTGAACACACATGTATATCTGTATCAGGGGACCAAGATTCTCTCCAGCACAACCTCTAGCTACAGTGGTAGGCTGAGCTCACCCAAGAACGCCCTTTATAAGATTCTTTCTCCTGAAAAAATTTCCAAATATAGAGCAACAAGAACAACTGATTTTGCCACATTTATTTTAGCCCTAAATGCACACACAAGCAGGCACATTCGCGCGCGCACACACACGAAACTGTATCAAAAGTCTATAGGGTTCCACAGAAAGGTCACTCAATCCAGAAGAAGGCAAGACAGAGGCAGCACAATGCTGAGAAAAGAAAGTACTCACTTTTAGTTGTTGTTTTATTTTCTTACCTCTGCTGGTAGAGGACTGGTAGCTGCTGGCTTGACTGGGTCGTGTGCCACAGCCAGGGTTCCTGCAGAGGAAGTTCCATTCATGGTTAATTTGGCTGCATCAGCAACTTCTCCATTAGGCAAGATCCCATCAGCAAACCAAACTCGCCTCTGCTCTCTGGGCTGAGCCACTTGAGGAGCCAGAAAAATAAAACAGGCATCACTGTGACATTGGTAGGGTTTCTAACACCAAGAAGAGAAGGTCACCAATTTCAGATGTACAAAGAAACCACTATTTAGCATTTTATAATTATAAACATAATTGTGTGCATAAAAGTGGTTATCAGTTAATAAAATACACATTTAAATATATTCCTTACTTCTATAATTAAATATATTCCTTACTTCTATAATCCCTTAATTCTATAATCTTTAAACACAGTTTTAAAGATTTAAAACACTTTGCTTTAAAATATTAAATACGCCTATGATTGTCACATACTCTGTCCTGTTAACACAAACAGATAAACTAAGGAAAATGTTTGAAGTGCATAGGAAATAAACATCAGGGAAAAAATATCTAGAAATAGACGTCCAAATCTCCAGAAAGTATGAAGTTTCTGTAGGAATAAAGTATCTATCTGGAAAAGTGATACAGCATTTTGAAAGGGCAAAAGATGCCCTGAAGAATGTTGAAGAATCATTAACTAATTAAAGAAGAGCTGGCACAGATATGAAAGAACTGGGAAGCAAACTGACCAGATCTTTGGCTGAAGCGTAGCTGAGAAAGAAAAAGACTGATCTGGCAGTGTGAAAGAAGTCTGCATTTTAGTAAAAGGATAGGGAAAAGCTGGAAAACTGAGTCCGGAAAAATGATCTCTTCAAATCCAGTTTTGAAAATCAATTCAAACAGTGAAAACAAAGAGAGACTAGGGAAAAACAACAAAAGATGTAAAGAGGATAAAGATTTTAAGAAAGAAAACCTGAGCTCATAAAAACACGAGAATGACTAAGGGATGATCTGAAAAGAAGAGGAAATGGGGAAAAGTATGATAATGTCAATAGAAGTTTTTGATCTTCAAAAGGGGAGGAGGGCTATTTAGCAAGGGGAAGGGAATACTGCTAGACAAAAAAGTTATAAAATTAATGAAAGAATACAGAGTTTAATTATCAAGGGAGACTTATTGACAAGATCATTTTAAAGAAATAAATAATTGCTACTTTTGCTATTCATGATCCCCTGAACTTAACAAAGTGCCTTTCATCTAACAATACTATTATCATAAAGATATAATAAACTAAAATAAGTTGAGTCTATAATTTTCCATCTATCATATGATATCAGAATTAAAGTTTGATTTTATAAAGATCTGTGCACCTAACACAGTATTTTCATATTTTTATATGGATAGATTTTTTTTTTAATGGTAATATATATTCCAAAAATTGATACTAGAATGGGCTGTTCAGAAAAAAGAATTCTCATTTTTATCACTTCTTAAAGTCCTACAAAGAACACTAAGGTAGGCATGAGGCTAGGATTTTTCAGGCTGACTTCAAATTCTTCAACTCTTTTCAAGTAAAAACAAAGTAATTACTCCATTCTTCAGTGGGAGAGGGTATTGGCATATTTTTAGAGGTGCCTCCAAATTATCAGGCAATACAATATTATTCTTAATTTGCCCAGAAATAGTCTCAGGACATTTCTCACCTGTTCTTCCACTTTAATAACCACCCAAAGGGACTTATCTGCAGCGTGTTAAAGACTTGTGATGTAAAATCACATCAGCACCTTTTCAGAGGAACTTGGTGAGGAAAAAGAGAAAGAATAGCACATGATCCCCTACCTTCTGCTCCAGGGTGCTTTAAAACTCCCACAGGTACCATCACAGTGGGAGGTGGAGAGCTCAGGGCTCCTGAGGCCTGAGCTTGCTGCAAGGGAGGGATAGTAGAACAGTATTCAGCAGGATTGTTAGGGTTAGGGCTCTGGCTTGAGGCACTCATCATGTTCTCCCAGGCTTGAGCTAAAGCAAATACAGACACAATCAATGTGAATGGATTGCAAAATATGGACATCAAGACCTCCACAATATTGGATAAATAATGTAGTTCCTCCTCATTAACACTCATAGTATGTCTCTCTTCCAGCTAATAAAGGTATTAAGGAGACAGGTGATTTTATTCAGTAAAGGAGACCATGTAGTTAAGTAAACTATTTGGAAGCAACAAATAAGAATTACAGGATACTTCTGATACAGACTGACAGCAGACTAGTCTTGAGGTTAATGATAGGCTCCTGGCTCCTTTAAAGAGGACCACACATTCTCTTAAGAGGGAGTAAAATAAGTTTAAACTTATTAAAGATTTACAGTTGGGATAGCATTTAGACTTTTCTGGTGGTGGGGCAGGTTTAATATTTAATGCATTAAAAAAAAAAACCTCAGGGGCTAAAAGAGCAAAACTCTGTTGTATGATATTTTTTGTTTCATTTCTACATTTTTAGGCTCTTCTCAGCTGAAGTAAAATCTCATTTGAAAAATTCTGAAGCCTAAAGCTCAGAAGAAAACATCTTAACATTTCTATGAATTTTGCTTTCGTGCAATCATTACCCTGTGTAAATGTATACAGCAAGAACAACCATTTCACATCTCTGGTGTGTGTCAAAAGCACAGGACCCATTTGAACATGAAAATGTGCCAATATCATATAAGTGCCATCAACCAGTATGAATGATCACAAATGTGTTAAGGTTCTGCATACTCCATAATTTTACTAATTACTGACATATCAACTATTGTCTTCAAAGTAAATAGGATGAAAGATGCTACAGAAATGAAATATATAAATTTTATTATCTAGGCTCAGGTAATATCACACGCTCAGGAATAAAATCACCCAATTTTTGGAGCATTTTTTTAAAAATCTCATTCTGCATCAAAGAATGATCCATAAGATTTTGAATACTTGTTGCCTCCAAACTGCAGGACAAAGCTAGAAAACAACAGTTATGTTCCTTTGAAAGCACTGGCAGGAAGAGGGAAGGAAGAGAAAAGGAGAAAGGGAAAAAGGGACAGGGAACACTGAAAAGCATCAAATTAAATATTCAGTAAAAGACCAGGCTAAGCCATGCGAAAGGAAAGATGCTGGAAAAACCAGGAAAAGAAGAATTTAGGATCCCCTGTTAAGGGCATCCTTGGCTTAATAAAAAAAGTAAGTATTCCATATGAATCCTCTGCCATTTCCTTCATCTTTAGCTATGCCAAGTTAAAAAAACAAGCTATCAAGTTGGAAGACCTCATCAAATAAAAGAGGTATTGGGTACTGTAATTAAGCAGCATGCTATTATCTGTGAATAAATATCTGAAAATGAAATGATCACTGAGTGAAATAACCACCATCTGAAAAATGACCCTTAAGAGTAAAGAGAATGAATTCATATTTGATCAAAATTATAAGAATTCAGAAATGGGAGGAAACTGGGTGGATCATAGGAAATCAGAAAAGATCAGATTAAATAACATGCAATAGGTTAATAAGCCAGCAACAGGAAAACATCACTATGAGCAATGCAGACACAAAGAGCAGGAGGGGCTTTGAGCAGATAAGTTTCAGCCTCCAGGAGACACACTATCCTGGCGTAAGCAGCACTGGTATCTAACGCCAACATTTCATGTCTATTAGTAACTGTTCTGGCAACTGTACAAAGATGCACTCAAAGAGAAAACACCAAATAGTCTAATCAATTTTATTTCATCTTTTTACAAGAATACTCTGGGGTTAGTTGGTTTGTTTGGTTTTAACTAAAATGCCCTTGGATTTATTTCCAGTCCTGCAAAAGGTGAACACAGGATAAGCTATATTTACCTTTTCCTGGCCATATTCTTTGACCATATAAGTAAATTCAAAATCATTATCCTCATAACAAATCTAAGTGGTACTAAGGTGATAAATGATAGAAAAATGCAATTTTCTTTGATCCTAGATGCTAAAAATATTTATTTTTCACAAGATGAGTGAACCAAGGTGTTAATAAGAATATATTCAGTCATTAAGATATTCCCTAGAAAGAGAATTCTTCCCTCGAAAGGAAAACCTCAGCCCAGTTTAAATATTTCATCAACTTAGTGGTCAATAGCCACCTCCCCCTCCCACTCCAGTTACTTCACAGGAACATTAACAGCCATGTAGCACCAGATTTCCACAAAAATTTCCATTCTTCCTGCAAAACTTACCTGAATTTAGCAATTATTCATTAAACTAGGCACAGGAATTCTGAAATACTAAGATATTTTCAAATTTTTCTGTTAAAGTTACAACATCTGAGAAGGTGAGCAACTTGAAGAGCAAGGCAGGAAAAATCAGGAGTTTTTTCACTGGCATTCTCTTGTTCTGTCTCAGTAACTGTGAATTCAACCTGTTTTAATACTTACCATTCATTAGCACTGAATGGCAGATTACACATACTCTAGCTTCCTTTCTATCCATGTATAACAGTTTACATTTCAAGCTACAGCAGGAAGCACAAAAGACCTGCAGGAAAAAGAACATACTAAATTACTTAGGATCATAGTATAAAGGAAGTAAACCAATACTGATCAACACTGTGGTCAGGAAACCATATTAATACAACACTAAAAACTTCAAAGTGAAGTCACTCAGTCGTGTCCGACTCTTTGTGACCCCATGGACCCCTGTGGACTGTAGTCTATGAGGTTCCTCTGTCCATGGGATTTTCCAGGCAAGAGTACTGGAGTGGGTTACCATTTCCTTCTCCAGAGGATCTTCCTAACCCAGGGATTGAACCCAGGTCTCTCGCATTGTAGGCAGACACTTTACTGTCTGAGTCACCAGGGAAGTCCTAAAAACTTCAAAGGAAAATGCAATTGAGAAAGCTGGGTGTGGAGACCCCTATTCAAAAGCAAGAAAGAGATGAACATATCTGTCAAAAATAAGGAAAGTTAAATTGCTGACTGAGAACAAACATTTTTAGCCAAGACTATATAGCAAATATATACATGCCCAGTCTCTTTAGTCAAGTCTGACCCAGGGAGAGAACCCACATGTCCCGTGTCTCCTGCACTGCAGGAGGATTCTTTACCGCTGAGACACCAGGGAAGCAAATACATAGCAGGGGAAAAAATCTAAGCTGTTTTTAGGCAAAATTTCTCTTCAAAATATCATATGACATGGGTGTTTAGACCAGTAACATCTGCTATTTCTGTTTAAAGAGTCAATATTGTTGTCGTTCAGTCACCAAGTGGTGTCCGACCAGGCTCCTTTTGTCCATAGGATTCTCCGGGCAAGAATACTGGAGTGCATTGCCATGCCCTTCTCCAGGGTACTGGAGTGGGTTGCCATGCCCTTCTCCGGGGATCTTCCCAATCCAGGGATCGAACCCAAATCTCTTAGTCTCCTGCAATGGGAGACGGGTTCTTTACCACTAGTGCCACCTGGGAAGCCCTTAGCTTTCCTGCCAAGAAGCAATCGTCTTCTAATTTCATGCTTGCAGTCACCACCTGTAGTGATTTTAGAGCCCAAGAAGAGGAAATCTGTCATTACTCCACCTTTTCCCCTTCTATTTGCCAAGAAGTAATTGGACCAGGTGCCATGATCTTAGCTTTTTTACTATTGAGTTTTAAGCTGGCTTTTTCACTCTCCTCTTTCACCCTCATCAAGAGACTCTTTAGTTCCTCTTCTCTTTCAGCCATTAAAGTCATATTATCTGCATATCTGAGATTATTGATATTTTTCCAAGCAATCTTGATTCCAGCTTATAACTCATCCAACCCAGCACTTCACATAATGTGCTATGCAAACAAGTTAAATAAATGGGGTGACAATAAATAGCCTTGTCGTACTCCTTTCTTAATTTTGAAACAGTCAGTCTTCCACATAATGTTCTAACTGTTGCTTCTTGACTCACATACATGTTTCTCAGGAGACAGGTAAGATGGTCTGGTATTTCCATCTCTTGAAGAGTTTTCCACAGCTTGTTATGATCCACAACTGAAGGCTTTAGCATAGTCAATGAAACAGAAGTAGATGCTTTTCTGGAATTCTCTTGCTTTGTCTATGATGCAGCAAACGTTGGCAATTTGATCTCTAGTTCCTCTGTCTTTTCTAAGTCTAGCTTGAATATCTGGTAGTTCTTGGTTCACGTACTACTGAAGCCTAACTTGAAGGATTTTGAGCATAACCTTACTAGCATAGAAAATGAGTGAAATTGGCCAGTAGTCTGAACATTGTTTAATATTGAAGATTGATCTTTTCCAGTCTTGTGGCCACTGCTGAGTTTTCCAAATTTGCTGGCATAATGAGTGTAGCACTTTAATAGCATCATCTTTTAGGATTCTAAATAGCTCTGCTGGAATTCCAGCACTGCCACTAGTTTTATTGGCAGCAGTGCTTCCTAAGGCCCACTTGACTTCACACTCCAGAATGTCTAGCTCTGGGTAAGTGACCACACCATCGTGATTATCCAGGTCATTAAAATATTTTTTTGGTATAGTTCTTCATGTATTCTTGCCACCTCGTCTTAATCTCTTCTGCTTCTCTCATTTCAGTCTTTGATTGTGCCCGTCTTTGGATGAAATGTTCCTTTGATATTTCCAATTTTCCTGAAGAGATCTCTAGTCTTTCCCCTCCTGTTGTCTTCCTCTATTTCCTTGCATTGTTCATTGAAGAAGGCCTTCTTGTCTCTCCTTGCTATTACCTGGAACTCTGCATTCAGTTGGTTATACATTTTCCTTTCTCCCTTGCTTTTCACATCTTTTCTTTCCTCAGCTATTTGTAAAGCCTCCTCAGACAACCATTTTGCCTTCTTGCATTTCTTTTTCTTTGGGATGGTTTTGGTCACCACCTCCTGTACAGTGTTATGAACCTCTGTCTACAGTTCTTAAGGCACTCTGTCTACCAGATCTAATCCTTTGAATCTATTCGTCATCTCTACCATATTATCATCAGGGATTTGATTTAGGTCATACATGAATGGCCTAGTGGTTTTCCCTAATTTCTTAATTTTAAACCTGAATTTTGCTATAAGGAGCTGATGATTTGAGCCAAAAATCAGCTTCAGGTCTTGTTTTTGCTGACTGTATACAGCTTTTCCATCTTTAGCTACAAAGAATGTAATCAATCTGATTTCAGTACTGACCATTTGGTGATATCCATGTGTAAAGTCATCTCTTGTATTGTTGAAAAAGGGTGTTTACTATGACCAGTGCATTACCTCTGTGTGACTCCATGGACGTAGCCTGCCAGGCTCCTCTGTCCATGGGATTTTCCTGGCAAAAACACTGGAGTGGGTTGCCATACCCTTCTCCAGAGGATCTTCCTGACCCAGGGATCAAACCCACATGTCCGTCTCCTGCACTGCAGGCAGATTCTTTACTGCTGAGCCACCAGGGAAGCAAATATATAGGAGGAAAAAAAAAAAAAACCTAAGCTGTTCTTAGGCAAAATTCCTATCTACAAACATATAACTTGGGTGTTTAGATTAGTAACATCTGCTATTTCTGTTTGAAGAGGCAATATAGCAGGTGAAATAAACAAAGACTGGGAATTCTGGGCTTTCACTTCTGTTTTTTTACTACCCTTATGTGTGGAATAATAATCATACCAGCTGCTTTCATTGGTTTGCTATGCAAGCCAGGAAAGATCAAAATACACAATTTAACCATAAAAGTAAGCACAGCCCCAGCTCCAGGGAATCAAATCAGGCCACCAAAAATTGGCCATGCCAATTTCCAGCACCTTATTTCCACTTTCCAGGGTTGGTTCCCGACAATCTTACTTTATTTTCCCTTTCATACCAGGCAACAAGAATCTCCTTAGCTCCCTGTTAAGATTTATTTTCTTGAGAACTCATTAATCCCTATCAGAGAAAACTTCATACAGGTAGAAAGGTGTTCCCAGCAGTGCAAATTTTACTAATCCAGTTTTTATGGCCAATAAGTATCCTGTATCTTACATAACTGAAACAAGGGATGAGGTCCTATTAAAGACAAAGTGAGAGCAATCACCTCTCCTTCTACTAGGTATAATTAATCTACCTAGTTACCATGACTACCAATTTACATTTTCAGAGGCTTCCCATTATCAAAACAACTCTGTGGTATAGGGAGAACTGGGGCTATATTACCTTATTTTCTATCAGAGGAAACTGAATTTGGATCGTTAAATGACTTGCTCAAGTTCACAGGAAACTATATGAATTCTAGGCACTTAACATACATGTATTATCTCATCTAAACTCATAAATTCTATGAAAGCATTCATTCATAATTAACAGAGTTAAATAAATGTGAAGTAAAACTACTCTGTCATATAGCTAGTAAGCTAGATAAAAGGTTCGAAACACTGTATTGGAGGCAGTTACCAAAACCATCCCAAAGAGAAAGAAATGCAAGAACTCAAAGTGGTTCTCTGAGGAGGCCTTACAAACTGCTGAGAAAAGAAGAGATGTGAAAGACGAAGAAAGGGAACGATATACCCAACTTAAGGCGGAGTTCCAGAGAACAGCAAGGACAGATAAGAAAGTCTTAAGTGAGCAATGTAAAGAAATAGAGGAAAACAACAGAAGGGGAAAGACAAGAGATTTCTTCAAGAAACTTAAGAGATACCAAGGGAATAATTCATGCAAAGATGGGCACAATAAAGAACACAGATGGCAAGGACCTAACAGAAGCAGAAGAGATTAAGTAGAGGTGGCAAGGATACACAGAAAAACTATACAAAAAGGTCTTAATGACCCAGATAACCACAATGATGTGGTTACTATTCTATAGCCAGACATGGAGTGTGAAGTCAAATAGGCCTTAGGAAGCATTACTACAAACAAAGCTAGTGGAGGTGCTGGAATTCCAGCAGAGCTATTTAAAATCCTAAAAGATGATGCTTTTAAGGTGCTGCACTCAATATGCCAGCAAAATTGGAAAACTCAGCAGTGGCCACAGCACTGGAAAAGGTCAGTTTTCATTTCAATCCAAAAGAAAGGCAATGCCAAAGAATGTTCAAAGTACTGTACAACTGCACTCATTTCACATGCTAGCAAGGTAATGTTCAAAATCCTTTAAGCTCGGCTTCAACAGTACGTGAACCAAGAACTTCCAGATCTACAAGCTGGATTTAGAAAAGGCAAAGGAATCAGAGTACAAATTGCCAACATCTTTTGGATCATAGACAAAGCAAGAGAATTCCAGAAAAGCATCTTCTGCTTCATTGACTAAGTAAGCTAAAGCCTCTGACTCTGAGGATCAGAACCAACTGTGAAAAATTCTTAAACAGAAAACCAGACCGCTTAACCTGTCTCCCGAGAAACCTGTACGCGGGTCAAGAAGCAACAGTTAGAACTGGGCATGGAACAACAGACTGGTTCAAAATTGGGAAAGGAGTACATAAAGGCTGCCTGTTGTCAACCTGCTTATTTAACTTCTTTATGCAGAGTACATCATAGGAAAGGCCAGGCTGGACGAATCACTAGCCAGACAATCAAGACTGCCAAGAGAAATATCAACAATCTCAGATATGCAGATGATACCACTTTAATGGCAGAAAGCAAAGAGGAACTAAAGAACCTCTTGATGAGGGTGAATAGTGGAGAGTGAAAAAGCTTGCTTAAAACTCAAAGTTCAAACAACTAAGATCATGGCATCCGGTCCCATCACTTTATGGCAAATAGATGGGGAAAAAGTAGAAACAGTGACAGATTTTATTTTCTTGGGCTCCAAAACCACTGTGGATAGTGACTGCGGCTATAAATTAAAAGACGCTTGCTCTTTGGAAGAAAAGCTATGACAAACCTAGACAGCGTATTAAAAAGCAGAGACATCACTTTGCCATCCGTATAGTCAAAGCTATGATTTTTCCAGTAGTCATGTAGAGATGTGAGAGTTGGACCATAAAAAAGACTGAGCACCAAAGATGGAGAAGACTCTTGAAAGTCCCTTGGACTGCAAGGAGATCCAACCAGTTAATCCTAAAGGAAATTAATCCTGAATATCCATTGGAAGAACTAATGCTAAAGCTCTAATACTTTGGCCAGATGATGCAGAGAGCTGACTCACTGGAAAAGACCCTGATGCTGGGAAAGACTGAGGGCAGGTGAAGAAGGGGGTGACAGAGGATGAGATGGTTGGATGGCATCACTGATTCAACAGACGTGAGTTTGAGCAAGCCCCCGGAGATAGTGAAGGACAGGGAAACCTGACATGCTGCAATCCATGGGGTCGCAAAGTCAGACACAACTTAATGACTGAAAAACAACAGCTCATTACAATGCTCTTAACACCACAATTCAACACAACTGTAGTTTGAGAAATTAACTACCGAGCAGGGAATGGCACCCCACTCCAGTACTCTTGCCTGGCAAATCCCATGGACGGAGGAGCCTGGTAGGCTGCAATCCATGGGGTCGCGAAGAGTTGGACATGACTGAGCGACTTCACTTTCACTTTTCACTTTCATGCATTGGAGAAGGAAATGGCAAGCCACTCCAGTGTTCTTGCCTGGAGAATCCTGGGAACGGGGGAGACTGGTGGGCTGCCGTCTATGGGGTGGCACAGAGCTGGACACGACTGAAGCAACTTAGCAGCAGCAGCTGCTTACCAAGAAGCATAACCAAGTGTCTATGTTTTAAGACCAGAGGACAAAAAAACTTGAGAAATTGATCTCTGAGATTGTAAGCCAACAGATTATTTTAAAGTTCTTTTAATTCAGGGTCTTATAAAGGTTATGCCATATTCACCACCAAAATCCTCAGCGGTAAACAAAACTGACTGTAAGTCAAGTTATTCAAAAGTAATTTGCAACTTAATGTATAATTTTATTTAAAATAACAAATTGCCATCTAGCAAAATACAAATCAGGGTTTCTTCACCTTTCTTTTTGAATTAAGTATAAAAGTGTATAAAAGTATAGCATTAAGTTTAATAGGTTTTTTTTTTGAGGGGAAGTATTTTATTTTTGTATTGATACTACTGTCACTCAACTCTGCAGGGAAAAACAGAGAAAAAAGGAATAACAATGGACAAAAATTACTACCTTTAAATGCTCAAAGGTCCAGGTGATGTCTATGCAATAAACCTATTAGGTTTTTAATTTGTACCCTCTCCATCACATTTATGGGGAAAAAGCATGAGTTATACAGCCAAAAAAAGCCTTGGTTGGTTTCTAGTTCCACTTAGTTTCTTCAACTGTAAAGTAGGGATAATATCACCGTTTACACAGGTTTACTAGAAAGATTAAATTAGATAATAAACAAAATACTGAGCATGTACTAAATAAATGTTAGCTCCTTTCTGATTCCCTCTTAGCTGGCTGCCTAGGAACTGTGTGGTCATAGTTCCAGGTGTTGATAGAGAAGTGGCCCTAGTACTAAGGACTTCAATTTCACCATTCTCTTATTCTGTTTTTTCCTAAAATAATTGCAAATTGCTTTGGAGTGTGGACTCTGCAAGTCAAAGAGTCTGAGTTAGAATCCTAACTCAAACAGTTAGTTGCTGTGTGATTTTGAACAAGTTACTTAATCATTTTAAACCTTTTGCAAAATATGGATTATAACACTAGCTATCTCCTAAAGAGTTAACATATACTAAATAAGATAATATAATCAGCATTTAGAAGTGTCTGGCATGTGGTAAACATTGAATAAATATTAAATGAGAACATTATCTCATTCTCCTCACCATCACTACCACCATCATCATCAATCTGCCTCCAACTGTAAAGCATCTGCAACTTTGTTATTGTTTTGTTACTTATTATATTTCATATACTAAAGCTTTGTCATCTACAGAAATATGAGCAGTATGTTTTCATACAGTGACCATTCCTATACTGTTTTTGCCTCTCTTTAATTAAAAACAGAACAGTAAGCAATACATAATGTTCACTGAATGAATCAATGAGTAAACAAATAAATGGAAATAGATGAACAGACGGCAACATAGATGGGCCCTTTTCGACTTTCCTTGCTTTTCCAATAGAAAGTGCTTTTATTGCAAAGACAATGTAACAAGTTAAAAATGTCTCCAAAGACAAATACTGACCCTATCCCAAGAATGGACTGGACTAGTACCATTTGGCTGAAAGTTTAATACAAAGTTTTACAGGGCTATGAAAGTTTCAATTTTCTCCTAGGATTTACTTTCCCACTCCAAAATAACTAACAATTTTCTGAAACCTTCATCATCTATCCCTATTTCACCTTCTCTCTATATTTTTGATATGAAATATGAGCCAAGGATTTAGAAATTTCTTACTGCTTTCACCACTAAATACAAAAATTTACCTAAATACAAAAAAAAATTCCCTACCTTCTCTTTCTTACCCTTGTTGAAAACCTAACACTCAATAAATGCACAAATGTCATCTCTCTGGCTTTCTCAAAATTTTTTCTCTTCCTTTGATTAATCCCCTTTTTCTTCTAAAACAACTTGTCTAGAAGATCATTCATGATGTTATATAAATACAGTAGTATCTTCCATCCTTAAAAAAATTCACCCATAATCACCACCTTCATTTAATAATTGCTCCAATTTTTTCTGTTCTCCCTTAACAGTAAAATCTGAACAGGATCTCTCAGTCCCTTCACTTCTTATTCCATTTTCAACCAATTCCCCATTTTTGACCCATCCTGCTTCTGTATTCATAGAATAGGAAAAAGCATTCTCTATCAAGACAGCTTTTATAAGTGACCCTACTGTAGTCAAGTATAATGGTCCTTTCCCTGTTCCACCTTATTGACCCTGATCAGCATTTTACATAGGTGACAGTCCCCATCCTTTGACAAACTACATTCTTCTTTTGACTTCCAAGACAACACATTTTCTTTGTTTTCTACCTGTCTCTCTGCCACTCTTTCTCAGTCACTGTACTGAGTCTTTCTTCTCCATTTGACCTCAGTGGCTCAGGCCTGGGCCCTTTCTCTTCCGTCTATCCATTCTTCCCTAGGTGAGCTCATGCATCCCCATGGCTTCTCACTGAATTCCCTACATAACCTGCAAAGCCCAGTGATCTATTCCCTGAGTCCCTCTCTAAGCTCTTTTTATGAGGTTTCTTTTACTTGTTGTACTTTAACCACACTGTATTCCTTTCAGTTTCCTGAAGAGGTGCTTTCCTGCCTTAGAGACTGTGTCTATAATGTTCACTCTTCCTAAAGCATTCTGCTCCCTGTTTTGATGACTGACTCCACAAATTTCATATATCACCTAAAATGCCACTTTTCAGAGGACTGCCCAGACCTTACTCCCCCTGTCCCTCTTATACAGTATCCCTCCTTGTTAATTTCCTAAATAGGCCTCATCACAATTTGCAATTCTGTTTGTTTGCTTTTGGTTATTCCCACTAATCTTTACATGAGAATATGGATCTTAGCATAAACCAGCACCCAGCACAGTGACAGACACTCGGTGTTTACTGAATAAAGTAATTGTCTGGGATTCATTTATTCATTAACAAACATTCACTGAGTGCTTTGTAGGTAGCAGGTACTGCACCAAATGCTGGGGATATAAAAAGAATCATAATCATAAGATCCTTACAGACCAATGAGGGAGAAGGACAAAGATAATACTGTATGATAAGTGCTATGACATGGGTGAGGCTGATTTTTAGCCCTCAGTCTTTTCAATGGAAAACATTTCCTAGCTTCATTAGAACTCAAGATGAAACCAGCGTGCTTGATCCTGTTTCACCACGCCAGAATAGTTAAACTCATGTCAGTGAAAAGATAGGACAGGCAGGTTTTCAGGCAGAGTATGAGGGAAACTAACTTACTATGCAATATTCTATTTAAAGCATCTATTTCTTACTCTTATATCTATTGTTTCCCATTAACATAAGCAAATAGAAAATGGGATTGCCCTGATGGCTCAGTGGTAAAGGATCTGCCTGCCAATGAAGGCACACAGGTTTGATCCCTGGTCCAGGAAGATGCCACGTGCTGCAGAGCAACTAAACCCGTGTGCCACAACTGCTAAGTCTGTGCTCCAGTGCCCAGGAGCTCTACTACTGAGCCCACGTGCCACAACTACTAAAGTCCACGTGCCTAGAGCCCGGGCTCTGCAATAAGAGAAGCCACCACAAGGAGAAGCCCATGCATCACAACTAAAGAGTAGCCCCCACTCACCACAACTAGGAAGAAGCTCTCATAGCAACAAAGACTTAGCAGAGCAAAAAATAAATAAATAAAATTATTTTTAAAAAGAAAACAAACAACCCAATTAAAAGATAGGCAAAAGATTTAAATAGACACTTTACCAAAGAAGATACACAGATGGGAAATAGGTGTAAGAAAAGACGTTCAGTATCATGTCATTAGAGTTGCAAATTAAAACAAAAATGAGATACTACACCTATTAAAACATCTAAAATTTGGGATTTCCCTGCCTGTCTGGCAGTTAGGACTCCAAGCTCTCATTGCCAAGAGCCCAGATTCAATCCCTGGTTGGGGAACTAACATCCCACAAGCCACACATCGTGGCCAAATAAATTAATTAATTAAAATGTCTAAAAATCCAAAACTGACAAGACCAAATGCTGGTGAGGATGTGGAGCAACAAGAATTTTCATTCACTGCTGATGGGAATGCGAAAATGGTACAGCCACTTTGGAAGACAATTTGGCAGTTTTTTATGAAGAGAAGCGCTTCTCTGGTGGCTCAGACAGTAAGGAATCTGCCTGCAATGTTGGAGATCTGGGTTTGACTCCTGGGTCAGAAACATCCCCTGGAAAAGGGAATGGCTACCCACTCCAGTATTCTTGCCTGAAGAATTCCACGGACAGAGGAGCCTGGTGGGCTACAGTCCATGAGGTCGCAAAGAGTCAAACATGTCTGAGCTACTAACACTCATGAAGAGAAACATAGGCTTACCATACCCTCCAGTAATCATGCTCCTATATATTTATACAAATGAAAAACTTACATCTAGTCAAAACCTGCGCACAAATATTTATAATATCTGTACTTATAATTGCCAAAAACTAGATCAACCAAGATGTCTTTCAACAGCTGAATGAATAAACAAACTTGTGGTGTACCCATACAACAGACCACTACAGAGCAATAAAAAGAAAGGAGTTATCATGTCAGAAAAAGACACAGAGGTTCCTTGACTTTGGCCTTTGCAATGATCAAAAAAGTAAAAATAAACAAGTGGGACTACATCAAGCTAGAAAGCTTCTACACAGTAAAGGAAACCATCAACAAAATGAAAAGACAATATGGAAAATGAGAAAATATTTTCAAGTCATGTATCTGATAAGGGGTTAATATTGCAAATGTATAAAGAACTCATATAGTTCAACAGGAGGAAAATACACAATCCAATTAAAAATAGGTAAAAGACATGAACAGACATTTCTCCAAAGAAGACAAAAGAAGGGTCAACATGTATGTGAAAAGATGCCCCCTAATTATCAGGAAAATGCAAATCAAACCACAATGAGATATCAACTCATACCTGTCAGAATGGTTATTATCAAAAAGTTAACAAACGTTGGGAAGGATGTGAAGAGAGCCCTGTGCACTGTTGGTGGGAATGAAAATTGGTGCAGCCACTATAGAAAATTGGTGCAGCCAGTATAGAGGATGCTCAAAAAATTAAAAATACAACTATCGTATGACCCAGCAATTCCACATGTAGGTATTTATCCAAAGAAAACAATATCAATAACTCAAATAGATGCCTGCACCACCATGCTCACTGCAACATTATTTCCAATAGTCAATATATGGAAACAACCTAGGTGTCCATTAATAAATGAATAAAGAAATTTTGGGGGGAGGAGCCAAGATGGCGGAGGAGTAGGACGGGGAGAACACTTTCTCCCCCACAAATTCATCAAAAGAGCATTTAAACGTCGAGTACATTCCACAAAACAACTTATGAATGCCAGCAGAGGACATCAGGCACCCAGAAAAGCAACCCAACTCTTCGAAAGGAGAGAGAAGAAATACAGCTCCACCCACCAGAACACCGACACAAGCTTCCCTAACCAGGAAACCTTGACAAGCCACCTGTACAAACCCACACACAGTGAGGAAACGCCACAATAAAGAGAACTCCACAAACTGACAGAATACAGAAAGGACACCCCAAACTCAGCAATTTAAACAAGATGAAGAGACAGAGGAATACTCAGCAGATAAAGGAACAGGATAAATGCCCACCAAACCAAACAAAAGAGGAAGAGATAGGGAATCTACCTGATAAAGAATTCCGAATAATGATAGTGAAATTGATCCAAAATCTTGAAACTAAAATGGAATCACAGATAAATAGCCTGGAGACAAGGATTGAGAAGATGCAAGAAAGGTTTAACAAGGACCTAGAAGAAATAAAAAAGAGTCAATATATAATGAATAATGCAATAAATGAAATTAAAAACACTCTGGAGGCAACAAATAGTAGAATAACAGAGGCAGAAGATAGGATTAGTGAATTAGAAGATAGAATGGTAGAAATAAATGAATCAGAGAGGATAAAAGAAAAACAAATTAAAAGAAATGAGGACAATCTCAGAGACCTCCAGGACAATATTAAACGCTACAACATTCGAATCATAGGGGTTCCAGAAGAAGAAGACAAAAAGAAAGACCATGAGAAAATACTTGAGGAGATAATAGTGGAAAACTTCCCTAAAATGGGGAAGGAAATAATCACCCAAGTCCAAGAAACCCAGAGAGTCCCAAACAGGATAAACCCAAGGAGAAACACCCCAAGACACATATTAATCAAATTAACAAAGATCAAACACAAAGAACAAATATTAAAAGCAGCAAGGGAAAAACAACAAATAACACACAAGGGAATTTCCATAAGGATAACAGCTGATCTTTCAATAGAAACTCTTCAAGCCAGGAGGGAATGGCAAGACATACTTAAAATGATGAAAGAAAATAACCTACAGCCCAGATTATTGTACCCAGCAAGGATCTCATTCAAGTATGAAGGAGAAATCAAAAGCTTTTCAGACAAGCAAAAGCTGAGAGAATTCTGCACCACCAAACCAGCTCTCCAACAAATACTAAAGGATATTCTCTAGATAGGAAACACAAAAACAGTGTATAAACTCGAACCCAAAACAATAAAGTAAATGGCAACGGGATCATACTTATCAGTAATTACCTTAAACGTAAATGGGTTGAATGCCCCAGCCAAAAGACAAAGACTGGCTGAATGGATACAAAAACAAGACCCCTACATATGTTGTCTACAAGAGACCCACCTCAAAACAGGGGACACATACAGACTGAAAGTGAAGGGCTGGAAAAAGATTTTCCATGCAAATAGGGACCAAAAGAAAGCAGGAGTAGCAATACTCATATCAGATAAAATAGACTTTAAAACAAAGGCTGTGAAAAGAGACAAAGAAGGCCACTACATAATGATCAAAGGATCAATCCAAGAAGAAGATATAACAATTATAAATATATATGCACCCAACACGGGAGCACCACAGTACGTAAGACAAATTCTAACAAGTATGAAAGGAGAAATTAACAATAACACAATAATAGTGGGAGACTTTAATACCCCACTTACACCTATGGATAGATCAAATAAACAGAAAATTAACAAGGAAACACAAACTTTAAATGATACAATAGACCAGTTAGACCTAATTGATGTCTATAGGACATTTCATCCCAAAACAATGAATTTCGCCTTTTTCTCAAGCGTACATGGAACCTTCTCCAGGATAGATCACATCCTGGGCCATAAAGCTAGCCTTGGTAAATTCAAAAAAATAGAAATCATCCCAAGCATTTTTTCTGACCACAATGCAGTAAGATTAGATCTCAATTACAGGAGAAAAACTATTAAAAATTCCAACATATGGAGGCTGAACAACACGCTGCTAAATAACCAACAAATCACAGAAGAAATCAAAAAAGAAATCAAAATTTGCATAGAAACGAATGAAAATGAAAACACAACAACCCAAAACCTGTGGGACACGGTAAAAGCAGTCCTAAGGGGAAAGTTCATAGCAATACAGGCACACCTCAAGAAACAAGAAAAAAGTCAAATAAATAACCTAACTCTACACCTAAAGCAACTAGAAAAGGAAGAAAAGAAGAACCCCAGGGTTAGTAGAAGGAAAGAAATCTTAAAAATTAGAGCAGAAATAAATGCAAAAGAAACAAAAGAGACCATAGCAAAAATCAACAAAACCAAAAGCTGGTTCTTTGAAAGGATAAATAAAATTGACAAACCATTAGCCAGACTCATCAAGAAACAAAGGGAGAAAAATCAAATCAACAAAATTAGAAACGAAAATGGAGAGATCACAACAGACAACACAGAAATACAAAGGATCATAAGAGACTACTATCAACAATTATATGCCAATAAAATGGACAACGTGGAAGAAATGGACAAATTCTTAGAAAAGTACAACTTTCCAAAACTCGACCAGGAAGAAATAGAAAATCTTAACAGACCCATCACAAGCATGGAAATTGAAACTGTAATCAAAAATCTTCCAGCAAACAAAAGCCCTGGTCCAGACGGCTTCACAGCTGAATTCTACCAAAAATTTAGAGAAGAGCTGACACCTATCCTGCTCAAACTCTTCCAAAAAATTGCAGAGGAAGGTAAACTTCCAAACTCATTCTATGAGGCCACCATCACCCTAATACCAAAACCTGACAAAGATGCCACAAAAAAAGAAAACTACAGGCCAATATCACTGATGAACATAGATGCAAAAATCCTTAACAAAATTCTAGCAATCAGAATCCAACAACACATTAAAAAGATCATACACCATGATCAAGTGGGCTTTATCCCAGGGATGCAAGGATTCTTCAATATCCGCAAATCAATCAATGTAATACACCACATTAACAAATTGAAAAATAAAAACCATATGATTATCTCAATAGATGCAGAGAAAGCCTTTGACAAAATTCAACATCCATTTATGATAAAAACTCTCCAGAAAGCAGGAATAGAAGGAACATACCTCAACATAATAAAAGCCATATATGACAAACCCACAGCAAACATTATCCTCAATGGTGAAAAATTGAAAGCATTTCCTCTAAAGTCAGGAACAAGACAAGGGTGCCCACTTTCACCATTACTATTCAACATAGTTTTGGAAGTTTTGGCCACAGCAATCAGAGCAGAAAAAGAAATAAAAGGAATCCAAATTGGAAAAGAAGAAGTAAAACTCTCACTATTTGCAGATGACATGATCCTCTACATAGAAAACCCTAAAGATTCCACCAGAAAATTACTAGAAATAATCAATGACTATAGTAAAGTTGCAGGATATAAAATCAACACACAGAAATCCCTTGCATTCCTATACACTAATAATGAGAAAACAGAGAGAGAAATTAAGGAAACAATTCCATTCACCATTGCAACGGAAAGAATAAAATACTTAGGAATATATCTACCTAAAGAAACTAAAGACCTATATATAGAAAACTACAAAACACTGGTGAAAGAAATCAAAGAGGACACTAATAGATGGAAAAATATACCATGTTCATGGATTGGAAGAATCAATATAGTGAAAATGAGTATACTACCCAAAGCAATTTATAGATTCAACGCAATCCCTATCAAGCTACCAACAGTATTCTTCACAGAGCTAGAACAAATAATTTCACAATTTGTATGGAAAAACAAAAAACCTCGAATAGCCAAAGCGATCTTGAGAAAGAAGAATGGAACTGGAGGAATCAACCTACCTGACTTTAGGCTCTACTACAAAGCCACAGTTATCAAGACAGTATGGTACTGGCACAAAGACAGAAATATACATCAATGGAACAAAATAGAAAGCCCAGAGATAAATCCATGCACATATGGACACCTTATCTTTGACAAAGGAGGCAAGAATATACAATGGATTAAAGACAATCTCTTTAACAAGTGGTGCTGGGAAAACTGGTCAACCACTTGTAAAACAATGAAACTAGACCACTTTCTAACACCATACACAAAAATAAACTCAAAATGGATTAAAGATCTAAACGTAAGACCAGAAACTATAAAACTCCTAGAGGAGAACATAGGCAAAACACTCTCTGACATACATCACAGCAGGATCCTCTATGACCCACCTCCCAGAATATTGGAAATAAAAGCAAAAATAAACAAATGGGACCTAATTAACCTTAAAAGCTTCTGCACATCAAAGGAAACTATTAGCAAGGTGAAAAGACAGCCTTCAGAATGGGAGAAAATAATAGCAAATGAAGCAACTGACAAACAACTAATCTCAAAAATATACAAGCAACTCCTACAGCTCAACTCCAGAAAAATAAACGACCCAATCAAAAAATGGGCCCAAGAACTAAATAGACATTTCTCCAAAGAAGACATACAGATGGCTAACAAACACATGAAAAGATGCTCAACATCACTCATTATCAGAGAAATGCAAATCAAAACCACTATGAGGTACCATTTCACGCCAGTCAGAATGGCTGCGATCCAAAAGTCTACAAATAATAAATGCTGGAGAGCGTGTGGAGAAAAGGGAACCCTCTTACACTGTTGGTGGGAATGCAAACTAGTACAGCCACTATGGAGAACAGTGTGGAGATTCCTTAAAAAACTGGAAATAGAACTGCCTTATGATCCAGCAATCCCACTGCTGGGCATACACACTGAGGAAACCAGAAGGGAAAGAGACACGTGTACCCCAATGTTCATCGCAGCACTGTTTATAATAGCCAGGACATGGAAGCAACCTAGATGTCCATCAGCAGATGAATGGATAAGAAAGCTGTGGTACATATACACAATGGAGTATTACTCAGCCATTAAAAAGAATACATTTGAATCAGTTCTAATGAAGTGGATGAAACTGGAGCCTATTATACAGAGTGAAGTAAGCCAGAAGGAAAAACATAAATACAGTATACTAACGCATATATATGGAATTTAGGAAGATGGTAACAATAACCCGGTGTACCAGACAGCAAAAGAGACACTGATGTATAGAACAGTCTTATGGACTCTGTGGGAGAGGGAGAGGGTGGGAAGATTTGGGAGAATGACATTGAAACATGTAAAATATCATGTAAGAAACGAGTTGCCAGTCCAGGTTCGATACACCATACTGGATGCTTGGGGCTAGTGCACTGGGACGACCCAGAGGGATGGTATGGGGAGGGAGGAGGGAGGAGGGTTCAGGATGGGGAACACATGTATACCTGTGGCGGATTCATTTTGATATTTGGCAAAACTAATACAATTATGTAAAGTTTAAAAATAAAATAAAATTAAAAAAAAAAAAAGAAATTTTGGTATGTATTTTTCTATGTATATGTGTACACACACACACACATGATGGACTATTACTCAGCACAAAAAAGAATAAAATCTTTACATTTGCAACAACATGGATGCAACTTGAGGGAATTATGCTAGTGAAATAAGTCAGAGGTACACAAATACTGGATGAGCTTACTTATATGTGGAATCTAAAAACTATCAAAACAAAACAACAAATAATGAGCTCATTAAATCAGAGAAGAGTCTGGTGGTAGTTGCCAAGGTGGCAATATATGTGAAAGAGATGAAGATGCTCAAAAGAAACAAATTTGAAGTTATAAACTACATAAAACATAGGGTGTAGTGCCTGTCATCTTATCTATTGTTAATAATACTATATTGCAAATTTGAAAGTTGCTATGAGTGTAATCTTAAAAGTTCTCATAAGAAAATTTTGTAACTATGTATGGTACAGATGTTAACTGGACTTATTATGGTGATTTCACAATACATACAAATACCTAATCATTATATTGTATACCTGAAAGTAATACATCCTCCTTATATGTCAATTATACTCAATTTTTTAAAAAGTTAGGGAAGAATCTTAAATGTATATTTCTTTTTTTTTTTTTTCTTTTTTTTTTTTTTTTTTTTGCTCCCCATCCTGAACCCTCCTCCCTCCCAACCTCCCCATACCATAGTCAAAGATGCCAGTTTGAAAGCCAACATAATATATGAATGGCAACCCACTCCAGTGTTCTTGCCTGGAGAACCCCAGGGACAGGGGAGCCTGATGGGCTGCCGTCTATGGGGTCGCACAGAGTCAGACACGACTGAAGCGACTTAGCAGCAGCAGCAGCAACTACTGATAAAAGACATTCTGGAAAAGCAAAAACTACGGAGCCAAGATCAGTAGTTGCCAGGGTTCAAATAAAGTAAGGGAGGGATACATAAGTGGGGCACAAGGGACTTTCAGGGTGATATAACCATTCTATATGATAATAATAAGGTAGATAACTTGCATTTATCAAACCAATAGAACTGTAAAATTCAAGGAGCAAACACTAACGAAAACTGTAGTATGTATTTCTTTTATATGATTATTGTTAATAAAATAATGTATCAATATTGGTTCATTAATTGCAACAAATGTACTACTCTGGTACAAGATATCAATAATGAGGTCCACTTGAGGGGAGGTGTGCCTTTTGCCCAATTTTTCTGCTACAAAAAAAGAAAAGTCTATTCAACAAGCAAGCATCAGTCTTAAAGGATGCATTAGACTGTTTGAACTTAACAAACATCTACAGGACATCCAATCCATAAAAGCAGAAACACATTATTTTCAAGTGCATATGGAAGGTTCTCCAGGACAGATTATATTCCAGGTCACAAAACAAGTCTCAACAAATGTAAGATAGAAATTACTTCAAGCATTTTTCCATATTTTCAAGTGCATATGGAAGGTTCTCCAGGACAGATTATATTCCAGGTCACAAAACAAGTCTCAACAAATGTAAGATAGAAATTACTTCAAGCATTTTTCCAATCATAATTGTATGAAACTAGAAATCAGCTACAGAAAGAAAAATGGGAAAAACATAAACATGTAGAGACTAAACAGCACATTACCATAAAAACCAATGAATCAATGAAGAAATCACAGAGAAAATCAGGAAATACCCTAGACAAATGAAGTGGAAACACAACATTCCAAAATCTTTGAGATGTAGCAACAGCCGTTCTAGGAAGCAAGTTTATGGTGATACAGGCCTACCTCAAGAAGTAAGAAAAACCTCAAACAAACTATAATCTAAAACAATTAGAAAAAGAAGAACAAACAAATCCCAAAGTATCCTGCACTAAAGGTGGGTTCTTTACCACTGAGCCACCAGGGAAGCCCATGACCATAACTAACATCATATTCAATGGTAAAAAGCTAAAAGCTTTTCTTCTAAAATCAGGAACAAGACAAAGGATGCCCACTCTTAATCACTTCTATTTAACATAGTATTGGAAGTCCTAGCCACAGCATTCAGACAAGAAAAAGAAATAAGATGCATCCACACTGAAAAGGAAGAAACAAAACTGTCATTATTAGTAGATGACATGACTCTGTTGCTGCTGCTGCTGCTACTGCACTTCAGTCGTGTCCGACTCTGTGCGAGCCCATAGACGGCAGCCCACCAGGCTCCCCCATCCCTGGGATTCTCCAGGCAAGAACACTGGAGTGAGTTGCCATTTCCTTCTCCAATGCATGAAAGTGAAAAGCGAAAGTGAAGGCGCTCAGCCATGTTTGACTCTTAGCGACCTCATGGACTGCAGCCTACCAGGATCCTCCATCCATGGGATTTTCCAGGCAAGAGTACTGGAGTGGGGTGCCATTGCCTTCTCTGAGATGACATGACTCTACATATAGAAAAACCCTAAAGTCACCACTAAAAAGTTATTAGAATAAATAAGTTTAGTAAAGTTAGAGGATATGAGGTTAATGTACAGAAATCTGTTGCTTTTCTATAAACTAATAATGAACTACCACAGAGAAAAAGCAATAAAACAATCTTGTTTAAAACAGCATCAAAACCAAAAAATATCTAGGATTAACTTACCAAGGAGGTAAAAGACTCTAAAAATGAAACACTGATGAAGGAAATTGAAGATGATATTGAAGAAATGAATTGAAGAAACTGAAGAAATGAATCAGAAGAAGTAATATTGATAAATACTGTACTACCCAAAGCAATCTATAGATTTAATGCCATCCCTATCAAAATAACCATATTTTTCACCAAATTAGAACAACCCTAAAACTTATATGGAACCACAAAAAACTGACTTGCCAAATCAATCTTAAGAAAAATGAACAAAGTTGGGGTGCTAGCTTCAGACTATACTACAAAGTTACAGTCATAAAAACAGCATAGTACTACACTGCTGTGTTTAAAATGGATAGCCAACAAGGACCTATTGCACAGCACATGGAACTCTGCTCAATGTTATGTGGCATCCTGGATGGAAGGAAAGTTTGCAGGAGAATGGACACATGTATATGTATGGCTGAATCCCTTTGCTGTTCACCTGAAACTATCACGACTATCACCATTGTTAATTGGTATACCCCAATACAAAATTAAAAGTTTAAAAAAATAGCACAGTACTGGCACAAAAAAAAGACACACAGATCAACACAGAATAGAGAACCCAGAAATAAACCCATACACTTATATCAATCAACCTATGACAAAGGAAGTAAGAATATACAAAGGAGAAAAGATAGGCTCTTCAATAAGTGGTGCTGGATAACTGGACAGCTACATTTTACAAAATAAAATTAGAATATTTTTTCATATTACTTACAAAAAGAAAATGGATTAAAGACCTAAATGTTAAACTGGAAAGTATAAGACTTCAAGAAAACATAGAGAACACTCTTTAACACAAACTGTATCAATATTTTTTTGGATTTGTCTTCTAAGCCAAAGAAAAAAAAATCAAAAATATATAAATGGCATATAATTAAATTTAAAAGATTTTGTACAGCAAAGAAAACCATCAACAAAGCAAAAAAGCAACCTACAAAATGGGAGAAGACATTTGCAAATTATATGATCAGTAAGGGATTAATATTCAAAATATCTAAAGAGCTCAAACAATTCAGTATCAAAAAAAACAACCGAATTTAAAAATGGGCAGAACACATGAACATGCTTCTAAAGAAGATACACAGATGGCCAAGAGCCACGTGAAAAGATGCTCAACATCACTGATCATCAGGAAAATGCAAAGCAAAACCATAATGGGATATCACCTTCACACCTTTCATGATGGCTATCATCAAGAAGTCTACAAATAATGTCAGCAAGGACATGGAAGGGAACCCTCATAAACTACTGGTGGGAATGTAAGCTGGTATAGCCACTGTGGAAGACAGTATGGAAATCTCTCCAAAAGTTAAGCACAGAACTAACATATTATCCAGCTATCCCAATTCTGGTTATTCAGCCAAAGAATATGAAAATAGTTAACTGAAAAAGATATGGACTCCTATGTTCATCATGACATTATTTACAAGAGCCAAGATATGGAAACAACCTAAATGTTCATCAACAGAAGAATGGACAAAGAATATGTAGGGCACGTGCATGCACGGATGGACACATATGATGCACACGCCCCGCCCCCGACACACACACACTAGAATATCACTCAGCCACTAAGAAGAATGAAATTCTGCCATTTACAACAACATGGATGCACCTTAGAGAGTATTATGCTTAGTGAAAAGAGTTAGAGAAAGACAAAACTCTATATATGAAATCTAAAATATAAAACAAATGAATATGACAAAACAAACAGACTCACAGATAAGGAGAACAAACTAGTGGTTAGCACTGAGGAGAGGGAAGTGGAGGGCAAGATGGGAATAGAGGATTGAGAGGCAGCAATACAAACCACTATGCATAAAATAAATAAGGTACAAGGATGCATTATACAGTACAGAGAAACACAGTCATTATTTTAATAATTTTAAATAGAATATAGGGAATTCCCCGGCAGTCCAGTGGTTAGGACTCTACACTTTCACTGTCAAGGGTGTGGTTTCAATCCATGTTCGAGAACTAAGATCCCACAGTCAGAAAACAAAAAAAGAGTATAATCTATTAAAATACTGAATCACTATGTTGTACATTTGAAACTAATGTAATATTGTAAACCAACTATACTTTAACTTAAGAAACAGGCTATTAATTTCTTAAAGTGGGTATATCCAGGGAGCTGAATTAGGGACTCGGGATTTGTAAAAGTAGGTAGAAGATTGCCATCTTTAAACATATAAATATTACTCTGTTTAAAACAAAAATAGTACCAAGCCTCTTCTTCTCAACTAAAAATGTGTTTTATTTTCAATTTCAAATTTGAAAAATTATTTTAATTCTTCAAAATATTTTTCATTTAAAAATATGCTATAAAGACAAAGATATCAAAATATTATTATATAGTTCTTTTATATATCTTTATAGACAAAATTACTCATAACTACTGTGGAACAGTAATTCAAATTAAAAGTATGGTGTTAAATACTAACTGTAGTTTGCCATTTTATACATAAACATATAAATTATATAAACTTATATTTGTTATATAAATATAAATTTATGTAAAACATAAAATTTTGTGATTACATTTAGAAATGTTCATTATACATGGATCACTTTCATAAATATAAATTTATGTAAAACATAAAATTTGTAATTACATTTAGAAATGTTCATTATACATGGATCACTTTCATAAATATAAATTTATGTAAAACATAAAATTTGTAATTACATTTAGAAATGTTCATTATACATGGATCACTTTCATAAATATAAATTTATGTAAAACATAAAATTTTGTAATTACATTTAGAAATGTTCTGTATACATTAAATACCTATAATCCCCATTGTGTAGAGGGAGGTACCTTTCTAGAACTATATTAAAAATAATCTAGATCAGTTTTCAATATGCCATTTTGATGTTATACATGTCATCAACCTATCTGCTTTAAACTATATGTGATGATCATTTGTGTGTCAAAGTATTAGTACTATTGGAAATGAAAAAAAAGGAACAGTAATTGCAAAATACAATCCCTAGTATAGCACATTAAGTGGTACTGTAATAAGCAGCATTCCAATCAAACTAAGATGACTTCCAGAAAACACACTTCCAGCACAGCACATTACAAAATGCTTAATGGCATATTTTTCCCACAAAGTGACCTTGGCTAATCAAGTATGTTTAATAATAACTTTACAGAGATAAATCAGTGCTAGCACAAACCTTATCATTTCCTTTTCTTTCTTTTTTAAATACAGAAGTTCACACAAGATTTCAGAGCTGCAAGGAAATAAAATCTATGCAATCCCTTCCTTTTACAGCAGAGAAAACTGAAGTCTAGAGCTATTTCATACCCATTCCAGTGTTCTTTCCATTCTGCCTCTCCTACATTCCTCTTCTGTGGTCTGTCTATTCAAATCACCATCTATCCAAACATAGTAAAAATCCATCAATTTTGAGTTATACTGTTAAAGTCAATTAATGTGGAAAAAGTAGTGAGTAAACTGGAGTGGTATATCTCTCCTCATACTATGACCTGGCACCCACATTATTCTTTTCTTAATTTGTAGTCCAAGACCTAATAGTGAAGTAAAACCTAAAATCCTGCTATCTTTGCTATACTCTCCCATCCACTGACAGCACCAATCACTTAGCATTTTTGTCTTCCTTTCAAATTCCCAGTCCTTTCAGTTCAGTTCAGTCGCTCAGTCGTGTCCGACTCTTTGCGAACCCATGAATCGCAGCACGCCAGGCCTCCCTGTCCATCACCAACTCCTGGAGTTCACTCAGACTCACGTCCATCGAGTCAGTGATGCCATCCAGCCATCTCATCCTCTGTTATCCCCTTCTCCTCCTGCCCCCAATCCCTCCCAGCATCACAGTCTTTTCCAATGAGTCAACTCTTCGCATGAGGTGGCCAAAGTACTGGAGTTTCAGTTGTAGCATCATTCCTTCCAAAGAAATCCCAGGGCTGATCTCCTTCACAATGGACTGGTTGGATCTCCTTGCAGGCCAAGGGACTCTCAAGAGTCTTCTCCAACACCACAGTTCAAAAGCATCAATTCTTCGGCGCTCAGCCTTCTTCACAGTCCAACTCTCACATCCACACATGACCACAGGAAAAACCATAGCCTTGACTAGACGGACCTTTGTTGGCAAAGTAAAGTCTCTGCTTTTGAATATGCTATCTAGGTTGGACATAACTTTCCTTCCAAGGAGTAAGCGTCTTTTAATTTCATGGCTGCAGTCACCATCTGCAGTGATTTTGGAGCCCCAAAAAATAAAGTCTGACACTGTTTCCACCAGTCCTTTACCACTATCCAAAACTGATGTTCACCCAAGGACAATCACTTAGATTTCTAGTAAGCAATCCAAATACTGATAAATTTTGCTACTATGTCCTGTGTGGTAAAAAGAGCAAGGGGCTTTGGAACTGAAAAAATCTGTGTTGAAATCCATGCACTCTTGCTTATAAACTTTACTTTCTGAGGCACTTTTCTCCTCTTTAACTGTATCTCAGAGAACTATGCTTAGTTTAGACCAGATAAGCCTAGTATATAGTAGAAGTGTTAAAAAAAAAAAATGCTATTCTCAACTTGCACACTGTTCTAAACAAATACACAGTATCTACATTGTGAGTATCAGTTCAAGAACTTTTAAAGGCTATTTTCAGGTCTATTTTAGTAGATAGAACAGTCATTAACCAGCTGCTGCTGCTGCTAAATCACTTCAGTAGTGTCCGACTCTGTGCGACCCCATAGACGGCAGCCCACCAGGCTTCCCCGTCCCTGGCATTCTCCAGGCAACAATACTGGAGTGGATGGCCATTTCCTTCTCCAGTGCATGAAAGTGAAAAGTGAAAATAAAGTCTCTCAGTCATGTCCGACTCCTAGAGACCCCATGGACTGCAGCCTACCAGGCTCCTCCATCCATGGGATTCTCCAGGCAGCTAGCATCTCGTAAATAACAACGAGCCACATCACTGATGGTAATGGATAAAGTGTGATAAAACCTTGTGAATGACCAAATAAAAGAAAAAACTTTTTTTTCTTTTAGAAATTCTTTTCCACTTTCAAAAAACTCTTTCCTGTACTCTTAAACTCAATAGTTTCCTTTAGGCCTTTCAAGTCAAATAATCAAATAAAAGGGGTCAAAATATTTATGGCAAATGGAAACATGACAGAGGATGAATAACCATGATCTACTAGATTCAGTGTTTTCCATAGGAAATAAACATAGGTATATAATAACAATGATCATTTGAACTTAAAGGGCTAAGTTCATTAGATTAACAATGATCATTAGAACTTTTCAAGGAAGAAATTCTCTGTACTCTTTTTTTTTTTTTGGTCTCGCTGCACAGCTCTCAGGATCTTAGTTTCCCAACCAGAGATTGAACCTGGGGCCACAGCAGTGAAAGCCCCAAGTCCTAACCACTGGACCAGCAAGAAACTCTCTTCTGTATACTTTCTATTCTGTAATTTATCACTTATCATACAGGAAAAGTAAAGATTACGCTGCTATATGGAACAATTATATGAATTAATATTGCATGAAATCATAAAACAAAACCCATTTGCTAAGCATTTTAGAGCATGACATAGTTTTCCAATTAACAATGAAGACAAGAATGGAATCCAGGTGTTTTGATGTCCACTGTAACAATATAGAAATAAACTGCAATATTTTAATACCTTCCTAAATTCAATATAATTATATTCTTCTTAATGACAATATATCAAGATAAATGTAACAATATCTGTAATACTACTCATCAAGAGCTGAATATATGCCCTAAGCTTTGCTAAACAATTTCCCACAATTTTCTATTAACTCCTTCTATATTCAAGTGTATTTTTATCACAGCCTATTTGTCTGTAAAATGATTTCCCTTTTCCTATTGCTAATTCTCCACCTGTGCTCTGCTGTGATCCCATTCTCTTCACATACTTTAGAATTTTGATCCATAAATTATATCCACTTTCTTATCTCCTTCTCCAAATAGTCATTTTATCTTTTAGCAGGGGGCAGAAGTGGGGGGTACGGTATGCTCACAGGGCAGCATGCGGGATTAGCACGAGGGATCTTAGTTCCTCCACCAGGGGTGGAGCCTAAGACCCCTGCAGCAGAAACACAGAGGACTCTTAACCACTGGACCACCAGAGAAGGCCCAAATGGTTGCTTTTTGTATTACAATTTTCCTGACTCCTCCTTCCATTCTTGGAAAAATTAAGCTCCCCTATCTTACTGTTTCTAAAGCATTTTGTTCATACTGCTATTATAAATGAGGAGACATGTTAGGAGAAGCAGTTATGATGGAAGGAAAGAGTCCTAGCTTTTCCTCCAAAGGTGGCTCTACCACTTTCAAGCTGTGTGACCTTGGATATATTCCTTGACCTCTCTGAGCCTCTAATACTTGATCTGTTAAGTAGGAAAAAATTAACCACCCATTCTACAAGACAAGAATGAATATAAAACACACAAAACTGCCTCTTAAAATACTGTATTATAAATTGTATGTGATGGTCCAATTTTCTACTCAGATCAGCAGTTCACTATTTTTTTTTAGGATTTTTGCAAAACTACAGGAAATCCAGATACTCCTCACTCACTGAAATCAATCCTTTTGATTATAAACTCTATGGGGTCATACATTCTATCTCCGAATCTCCAGCACTTAGCCCAGAAACTTTCATACAGTAGATGCTTAATATATGCTTGTTACAGTAAGGAAAACTTATTGCCTATAGATATTAAGTTTAAAAAAGTATTGGAAATTACTAGATAGTAGAAATATTAGAATGGTACAAACTAAACTTCTTTTTTCGACAGTAAACACTATTTTACAAAATCACATTGCTTAGGGTATTTTTCCAGCTATCTTCCAAGTATCATTTGATTAATTTACTGTCTAGAAAAACTATACCCACATTTATAGCCCCTTTGCTTCTGAGACGCTCAAGGATTTTTACAGACATTATCTCAATAATCCTCAGAATATCCCTGAGGAAAATGAAGATGGAAAGAAAAAAAGATGGAATATGAATCCATAATCCATATGAATGATAAATTTATAAATTCTACAAATTCCACTCAGCAAAAATTCCACATAATTTTTCAGCTTATGTGCATTTTTACGCCAGCATTTTCTTTCTGAATCCACCTAAGTTACCTATTTAGTCATTATATCTGAATATGTTAGCCTGGAACAAAAGCATTTTTATTATTTGCTTAAGAAAGCAAAATTTTCACAAAGTGTTATACACAGTAAGCAAAACACAGAACAGAAACAAAAAAAATGATGCCTCTAATCCCCTAACAGAAAACTAACTATTCAGGCTACTGACCACAGGTTTACTTCAGATTGCGAAATATTTAGGAATCAGACACATTATTTTCTTCAAATTTTAATAATCAGATACTAACAGACCAGTCACAATTTTAACAACTTTCTGCTCCCCATTATTTGGTTCATTTGTTCTATGACTTTATAGTAGCCCTTGTTGAATGTCCATCCAAGAACCATTCTTCCCCTTTTCCTTTGCCATTGTACTAGATATTCCGGAACCTTCTGTACACATATTTTTGTCTTTCCCCCCTATATAACTATGACTCAAAAAAGAGTTGAAGGCTATTGATCCTTGTGACATTATAAGGAAAATTGATATTCCTTAGTTCTCTCAAAATTCTGTTAGCTAGTAATATATATTATATACTAGGTTTTTTTAAGTGAGAACTATAAACAAGGAGGAAATGGGATTTTGTATTTTTTAATATTCTTTTCATTATCTGAGCTTTCTGGAGCTAATGCTGCCATACTGGCTCAGCCCCAGGAGGTGAATCACGATTGATCTTTGCCAATCCTGGCAATTCTGTTCCCTGTTGTCAGTCATTGGTCTAAATTGGGCCTGTGGTCTAGAAGTGGCCAATAAATTGAAAGAAGTTGCTGGGGTTTCTTTCCTTCCTGATGAGAGGGTGGCAAGAGAAATAGGCTTTATTGCCACTGAACAGCTTCTCTGTACTTAGGAAGTCGTCAGGTTGGACTTGATGCTTAAAGCTGTGCCACATTATATTCAGACCATGAAGGGAAGACCAAGAGAACTTCAGTAACCCTGACTACATCCAGACACAGCAGAGTCTCTATTTTCAGACTTCTTGTTATGTGAAATAAATGTTATTTTTGTTTGAGTCACTGAGAGCCAGATAGTCTGTCCCTTGAAGTTGACGGCAATCTAATTAATTCAGACAGACCAGTAAATCAGGCAAGAAGAGAAACAGAGGTCATTTACTGAGCACTTACTACTACATGTAATTTCATTTAATCTTCAGAGCAGCCCAGTGAAAGTTATCTTTTGGTTTGTTTTCTTATGATAAACTTGGCACATGGCACTAGTGGTAAAGAACCTGCTGCCAATACAGGAGATGTAAGAGACATGGGTTTGATCCGTGGGTTGGGAAGATCCCCTGGAGAAGGAAATGGCAACGCACTCCAGTATTCTTGCCTGGAGAATCCTATGGATAGAGGAGACTGGCAGGCTACAGTCCACAGGCTCACACAGAGTCAGACACAACGAAAGTAGCTTAGCATGCACGCAAAGCTTAACAAAGTTATATAGTTAACAGTAATAAAGCTGAAGTTCAAATCCAGACCTGACACCAAACCTTACATTCCTTTAAAAAATACAAAATCCTATTTCCTCCTTGTTTATAGTTCTTGCTTAAGGAAATACTAGTATATTGTCACTAGTGTCACTAGCTAACAGAATTTTGGGAGAACTAAGGAATATCATTATCCTCATTACACTGTCACAAGGATCTGCAGCTTCCAAGTCTTTTGAGTCAAAGTTATATGGGGGGAAAAAACAAAAATATGTGTACAGAAAGTTCCAGAATGTCTAGTACAATGGCAAAATTTCTATAGTAAAAACTGGGATGGATTCCAAGTATAACATTCAATTTACTCAAGAATTAAAAAATATAAAATCAATTATAAACATTTCTTAAATTCTTAAAATCTTATTCAAAAGAATAACTTCCTCATTTCAAGCTATTCCATTAAGCAAGTATCAATATAGAACTCAAAGTTACCACTTCTGCAGTTCCCATCTCTTCATGAAAACTGATTCGGCTTAAATCTTCACAACAACAAGAAAATTATATAAACACTAAGAATCAGTGAGGCCATTTTTCATTTGGAAATTTACTAGAACTGTATATTCAAAAGCTATTTGTAATTTCACCTCAGCCTTAAGCATGCTCCCTTATATTACCTTTATTAAGTTTTAATTGAGCGTTGTAAAATGCACGTGCCAGATTCCTGACACACACAACTTACCTTCCCACATGCTCTGCAATGATGCCTCCTTTTGGTGAATGTAAACCTGGCTTCACATTTCATGCAGTTTGGAGCCTGAGAATCTGGTACCCACACTGGAGCCACTTCACCCAGAGTGGTAAATGGCTTTCTAGCAGAAATTCCAAACTGACCAGCTCTGAGATCATTATCTGGGCTTTCTGGAGCTAATGCAAGGCACGGTCTACTGGATATCCCAGATTCATAACTTTCTAAATGGTCCCCATTTGTATCAGCAATAGAGATGTTTCCCGAAGAGGCATTGCATACATTGGTTGCTGAGTTTTCCCCTAATTTTGCTTTCCCAAGAACATCATTTTTGTTTTTAGCGGTATTTCCACTGTTCGCAGGAAGGTCATTTTGTAAATGGTCTGATAATGGCTTTGGAATTTGAAGTTTAAGATTAGAAGGTTGCTTGGGTCTTGCACCACCAAAAGGAACACTGATAGATTGCAGGTTTGCTACTATCTTGGGGGAAGATTGCCCAAGCACTGATGGAACCTGGCTACAGAAATTGTGTAAATAGTTTTTCTTCGTTAGGTCACCAGTACTGTTTAAAAGTAGTCCACTCCCTTCTGTGGCTTCATTTCCTCTCTGTTCATAAATATTTGAGTAGCATTCTGACTTGCTCTCCTCTATTTCCTTTTCTTCTGTTACTGAATCTTCTTTGGAGGGTAAAGTCTTTGGAACAAAACAAACAACTGGGCTCTGCATTCCATAGGAATCACAACAATTAGATAGTGAATTTGCTGCTGGTGTATCCATAACAGTGGAGAAATCACATCCTTCACTTTCATTCATGCAAGTTCCTTTTAAATCTAGACCTGCTTCTGCCATTCTATCACACTCTCCACTATCATCACAGGTGTCTTCAGGCTGATTCATCTGCAGGAACTTCTCATTATCTTTTTTTACTTGGCTGTCATTCATCTTGTTTGGTTTAGTCAATTTCCAGTTAGTCATCTCCTGAGATTCAGAGAAATGCTCTGTCATATTAAGAAATTCTTTAGTGCCAAGAATTTCTTCATGTTTACAACCTTCCTTGTCATCAGCTTTACCCTCACTGGGCACAAGACAATCTGAAACCTGTTCAGAGTTATCATCCCTGCCAGACCCATTAGGCGTGTCAGTTTTGAGAAGTAAAGGTAAAGCAGACTGGGTGGATTCTTCAGTTGTCCTCTCCTCTGATGGCTCTTTTTTCATCAAAATCTCCTCACTCAAGTGAGAAAAGGAGTTTGGACTCCCCAGGTCTGTCCTAGGAGAGCTGGTTTTGCCAGTGAGAACCTCATCTGGGGTAGAGTCCTCTTGCTTTACATCAGGACCTTCCTCTGTTCGCTGGGATGAGATTACTGAATCTAGTGTTAAGCTTGTAATCACAGACATGGAGGGGTCTCTATCTATATTTTCATCATCCTGTAACTGTGAAGGGGAACAAACACTGGCTAGATTATCAGAAGTAGTACATATATACTTATCAGAATCCCCCTCTGCATTTGGTCTATTCAGTGGATCCATTTGTTTCTCTGAGTTCATATCTTTTTCAGTGGACCCATTTATACTAAAACTAAACTGATCAGTTTGTCTGTTTTCATTATCCAGTGAACAGCTAAAAGCATTCTTGAGGGACTGACTATTATAATTATTACAATCCTGCAAATCACTTTGAAATGTCCTTTTATCACAGTTATGCATGACAGCTACAACAAGAACGTTCTTCTCATCTGGCAGACAAGCTAGGTTTCCACATTTCTTCTCTCCCACTTCGACAGTACTGCATTGATCATCTCGATTACAGTTCCTCTTAATTAACTGGTCTTCTGTAACCGCATTTTCATCAATCCACATTGTGTTGATCTCTGGATTCAGACTACAGTCTTGTCCATTAGCACAGTGGTCCTCTCCCTCTGAGTCAGGAGGAGCTGAATGAGCCAGAGAGAAGACTTTCAGTTGTGGCTGTGACTCAGAAACTGTAGGTTCATTCACACTGGTCAATGCAGAGTTGAATGACAGCTGACGAGAAGAGGGATCTAGAATCTTATTCCACTTTGTATCCAATAAAATAGGAGAAACGGTTTCATCTGAAAAAATAAATAATTACAGTAAGTTTGTTGGTAACACTGATAAGGCTAGGACTAAGTTATTGAAATACACTTGCAAATATTCTCTGAAAGTAAAATCTACCTAGGATATGTGAAAACAGAATATTCCTAGGATATGAAGTTTCTGATTTTTAGCTAAGGATAAGAGAAAACATTTAAGACAGTTCCCTGAATTATATATCACGAAATGGTAATATCTCAGAACATTTCAAACAACGGAAGAATTCTACCTCAATCTAGTTAACATAATTAAAGTGATTGGCAGGCTGTCCTTTGAGCTGAGCAGGGGAGTGCAGTAATCGGGTAGGCCTTGGATAGGCTAAGCACAGTATGGGGTAGTGGCTAATCTAAAGTGAAAAACAAATTGAACAGTGATAAGGATATAGTAATAGAGTGGAAAAGAAACAAAGGAATTTTCTGTGGAGACAGAAAGTTCTATAATCTACATTATGACTAAGATGTGGGTTATATGGATATATCTCTTGGCCAAAACTGTACATTTAAGATCTATACAATTAATGTATAAATTTTACCTTTAAAAATCTGTTAAAAAAAAAAAACAATGAAGCAGGGAGAAAGGAATAAATGAAGATATATAAATGAAAAATGGCAGTACGTCAATCACTACTGAAGTTGTATAATGAGTACACAGGAATTTATTATACTATTCTATTATTCTATTTACTTTTGTATATATTTGAAATTTGTCTATAACAAGTTTAAAAGTTTCCTACAGCATGTGAAATTCTGCTTATAACCATGTGACAATACATTATTTCTTAGGTTCATAATTATACTGAGGAAATTTGGCAGAAATTCTGCATTTGCCATATAAAATCAACGTTTTTATACTCTATCAATAATCAAAATTTCATTTAAAGTTTATTTTTTAATAGATCATAACTATGATAGCTACTTTCCCAAGTTATAGTGCTATGTGTATGTCTAATTAGAGAAGTAAGAAACAAAGCACTTTGCAACTATTGCCTTTCCTGCTTTCTTCCTAGAGTAAATCTGATAATCATAGCCCTGAAACTACATAGATACGATTTGCTCTCAGGGAAGCCCCTTCCTCTAGTAGCAACATTAATCTTTAAGGTTTCCTTAGCACTTTGTTCATATCTCTATCAAAGCATTTATTACACTGAAATGCAATGATTTACCTAACATTTTCAGGCAGAAACCATTTCTTCCCATCAGTGTTAGTCCTAGCTTTGCAGAGCACTTGATATGTAATAGGAACATGATAAAAACATGCTGATAAATATGCAGTAGGTACACAATAAAAACATGCTAAGTGATACCACAGTAAGAGCATTGAGGTTGAGGAATATGAGATTAAATGATAGCTCTGGCTTCCAAAAAGTACATAATCTAGCTGGAAAAATAAGAAATAGATACAGCAAACATGAATATCTAACTAGCAGTATATGATAGATTAAGTATTTGAAAACTACTATGTAGTAGTAGAAAATAAATTTAGTACAAAGATATTTCACAGGCTGATGCAGCAAACTTGAATTCATGGAAGCAGGAGGATATGTGCTGGGCTTCAAAGACAATTTTACATAAACTTGGAAACAGGACATATATAAAAGAGAAAAAAGGAAAAGTACAGCCCTAAGCATAAGAATCTGAAAGAGCAATTAAGTAAATCAGCTTGAGGTGAAAAAAGAATTACTGTAAGAATGTAGTGAAAAGAAGCTAGAAAGGTCAGATTGCAAAAGCCATAAAAAAAATTCAGATTGCATGGAGAATGGGATTAATATACTCTGACTGCTAGATGTTAAATCCTGAGTTCCCCAAATTTGGGCTAGCAGAGACTTGAGATTTGGTAACATGTACTTCCTTTAAGAGATTAAGAGATGGCAAGAATACACAGAAAAACTATACAAAAAAGATCATAATGATCAGAATAATCATGATGGTGGAGGTCACTCATCTAGAGCCAGACATCATGGAGTGTGAAGTCAAATGGGTCTTAGGAAGTGTAACTATGAGCAAAGCTAGTGAGGTGATGGAATTCAACAGAGCTATTTAAAATCCTAAAAGATGATGCTATGAAAGTGCTGCACTCAATATGTCGGCAAACTGCCTGGAAAACTCAGCAGTGGTCACAGGACTGGAAAAGGTCAGTTTTCATTCCAATCCCAAAGAATAGCAATTCCAAAGAATGTTCAAACTACCGTACAATTGCACTCATTTCACATACTAGAAATAGAAAGATAATGCTCAAAATCCTTTAAGGTAGGCTTCAGCAGTATGTGAATCAAGAAATTCCAGATGCACAGCTGTACCAGAGTTTAAATTGCCAACATCCACTGGATCACAGAGAAAGCAAGCGAATTCCAAAGAAACATCTACTTCTGCTCCATTGACTACACATAAGTCTTTGACTGTGTGGATTACAACAAACTGTAGAAAATTCTTAAAGAGATGAGAATACCAGACCGACCACCTTACCTGCCTCTTGAGATACCTGAATGCGGGTCAAGAAGCAGCAGTTAATTCAGATACAGAACAATGGACTGGTTCAAAATCGGGAAAGGAGTACGTCAAGTCTGTACATTATCACCCTGCTTAGTTAACGTCTATACAGAGCACATCATGCAAAATGCCAGGCTGAATGAATCACAAGCTGGAATCAAGATTCCTAGGAGAAATATCAATAACCTCAGATATGCAGATGATATCACTCTAATGACAAGAAAGTTAAGAGGAACTAAAGAGCCTCTCGATAAGGGTGAAAGAGAGGACTGAAAAAGCTGCCTTAAAACTCAACATTCAAAAAACTAAGATCACGGCATCTAGTCCCATCATTTTATGGCAAATAGATGGGGAAAAAATAGAAACAGGGGCAGATTTTATTTTCTTGGGTTCTAAAATCACTGCAGCCACAGTTCAGTGCAGCCATAAAAAAGACACTTGTTCCTTGGGAGAAAAGCTGTGACAAACCTAGACAGCATTTAAAACCTAAAAAGCAGAGATATAACTTTGCCGACAAAGGTACAGATACTCAGAGCTATGGTTTTTCCAGTAGTCATGTATGGATGTGAAAGTTAGACCATAAAGAAGGCTGATCACTGAAGAATTGATGCTTTTGAATTGTGATGCTGGAGAAGACTCCTGAAAGTCCCTTGGACAGCAAGGAGATAAATAAAACCAGTCAATCCTAAAGGAAATCAACCTTGAATACTCACTGACACCAAAGCTGAAGCTCCAATACTTTGGCTACCTGATGCAAAGAGACAACTCATTGGAAAAGACCCTGATGCTGGGAAAGACTGAGGACAGGTGGAGAATGGGGTGACAGAGGATGAGATGGTTGGATGGCATCACCAACATAATGGACATGAATTTGAGGAAACTCCAGGAGACAAGTGAAGCCAGGCATGCTACAGTCCATGGGGTCACAAAGAGTCAGACACGGCTGAATGACTAAACAGCAACAACAGAGATTTTTAAAAAACAGTTCAAAACAGGACTTCCCTCATGGTACAGTAGACGGGAGTCTGCTTGCCAATGTAGGGAGCATGAATTCAATTCTTGGTCCAGGAGCATTCCACATGCTGCAGAGAGACTGGGCCCATGAGCCATAAGTACAGAGCCTGCATGCTAAAACTACTGAAGCTCACGTGCATAGAGCCTGTGCTCCTCAACAAGAGAAGCCACTGCAGTGAAGAGTAGCTTCTGTTCGCCACAACTAAAGAAGGCCCACACACAGCAATGAAGACCCAGAGCAACCACAAATTAAAAAAAAGAAAAAGTTCAAAACAAATGATCAGCACAGTTGCAAAAAATGTGGCTTCTGAAATCATTCTCCTTTTAAAGGAGTTATTTTTGGTAAGCAAACATAATATTTCAACTAAAGCAACAATTTTTACTGACTCAACAGAAATATTTTGCAAATCAACTATATAGAAAATATTCTACTAGAACCTACAAAAGTTGCAAAGAGACCGAGGTAAAGAACTATAATTTTATTAATGAGAGTCAGTGGTGTTCTAGAGACAGTATTCACATGATTAAGTGTAACATTTGTGTAGATGACAAAAAACTGTGATACAAGCAGGGAAGAAACCAGAGAAGAGAGTGAGAAGATACTTGTATAAATGATCCAAACTGAAAGGATAATACACTTTCCACTTTATATTTATAAAGCCCATCTACATACATCTAATAAAATCCCAAAATAATAAGTTTCAAATTTACATGAATCAGGAGTTAGCCTAGGGTTATGGGTTAGCTTAGTATCTGGCTGCTGCTAAGTCACTTCAGTTGTGTCCGACTCTGTGCGACCCCATAGATGGCAGCCCACCAGGCTCCCCCGTCCCTGGGATTCTCCAGGCAAGAACATTGGAGTGGGTTGCCATTTCCTTCTCCAATGCATGAAAGTGAAAAGCAAAAGTGAAGTCACTCAGTCGTGTCCGACTTGAGTGACCCCATGGACTGCAGCCTACCAGGCTTCTCCATCCATGGAACTTTCCAGGCAAGAATACTGGAGTTGGGTGCCATTGCCTTCTCCGTAGTATCTGGCACATAGGGCTAAAAAAATGTTAGTTCTTCCTCTGAATATTAATATATAATACTATCATCAATAAGGCATTGGACCCAACCTTCTCTGTTTTAGTACTGCATCCTCTTATAATCCCACATTTTCTGTATCATAAATACATTCAAATAGTGTCACCAAACTAAATCCTCACCTTCGTTTTGTTCAAATTCATCTAACACCTTGTCCAGGTTGTAAGCTTCTGCTTGAAAGTAATTCTCCATCGGTGAGAAAACACCACTCAAGAGACTTATTTAAATCTAGAAAAAAGATCAAACTTTATTATACTCCCAATTATTAAAATATAATTTATAGATATTACAACTGATAAAACAGAAATACAAAGGAGCATAACAGACTACTATGAATAAGTATATTCTAATAAATTGGACAACTCAGAATAAATGAATAAAGTCCTAGCCACATACATCCTACCAACACTAAATCATAAAAAATAGAAAATATGAACAAACTGATTACTAATAAGGTGATTGATTAGATCACTATTTAAAAACTACCCCATAATATACTCTGTGATGCCAAACTATACTACAAAGCTACCGTAATTATAACAGTATAGCACTCATACAAAAACAGACACATAGATCAATGGAACAGAACGCAGAACTCAGAAAAAAACCCACACTTGTATGGACAATTAACCTATAGCAAAGGGAATGGGGAAAAGACAGCTCTCCAATAAATGGTGTTGGGAAAACTGGACAGCTACATGCAAAAGAATCAAACTGGACTACTTTCTTATACCATATACAAAAACTCAAAATAGATAAAAATACTTGAATATAAGATCTAAAGCCATAAAACTAAAAGAAAACATAGGTAATATACTCTTTGACATCAGCCTTAACAATATTCCTTTGGATACGGCTCTTTAGCCAAGAGAAACAAAAGTGAAAATAAACAAATGGAACTACATCAAACTAAAAAGACTTTGCCCAGCAAAAGAAACTATCAACAAAACAAAAAGGCTGCCTACTGGGAGAAGATCTTGCAAATGATATATCCACCAAGGGGTAAATATACAAAATATACAAAGAACTCATATAGCTCAACATCAAAAAATAAACAACCACATTTAAAAGTGGGTAGAGGACCTGAAAAGATATTTTTCCAAAGAAGACATAAGATGGCCAACAGGTACATGAAAAATGCTCAACATCACCAATCATCACGGAAATGCAAATCAAAACCACAAAGGTATCATCACACCTGTCAGAATGGCTATCATCAAAAAAGAAAACAAATAATAAATGTTGGTGAGAATGTGGAGAAGAGAGAATCCTTGTGTACTATTGGTGGAAATGCAAACTGATAGAGACACTACAGAAAGCATAGAAGCTCCTTAAGAAATTAAAAGTATAACCACCATATAATCCAGTAATTTCATTGCTGGGTATACATCCAAAGAAAATAAAATTGCTAGCTGGAAGAGAGTCTGCACCTCCATGTTCACTGCAGCATTATTTACAATAGCTAAGCCACAGAAACAATCAGATCAACATATTTGCAGTGCATCTACTGTATGCAGGGTACTGGGATCAACTGAAGTCTCAGATAGGATCCCTAACATCAAGAATCTTATCATTTACTTAATGATAAACAATACTAAATGAGAAAATTTAAACAGTAATCAAAATGATTTTCATAACAACACAACGCAAGAAACTAAATGATTAATCTGTCAAAATTAACACATTAGTATTACAGAGAAAGTACTATAAAAGTTCAAGAATGGACCAGCTCATCAGTCTGGATGGTCAAGGAAGGCATTATTTATGGATCTGAGCTGGGTCTGGAAGGATGGATAAAATTGTAATAGTCTTCTACATGGGAAGATGCACAAGTGAAATTTCAAACAGGGAGAGACATACTAGGAATGGGCAACTATTGAGGAATCAGTGAAATTGGAACAAGGATTTATTTACATGGGTAACAGCAGGACACAGCTGTAGTGACAGGCATTATATTATGGAAGCCCTGGAATGTAAATTTGAGAAAGGCATTGTTTATACTTTAAGCAACAGTAAGAATTACAGCATAATGGACAAGAACATAAACTCTAGGACTAGACCGTCCAACTTCTAATCCTAGTTTCTAATTCACTTACTAACTACTTGACCTTAGGGAACTTACTCAATTTGTGCCTACGTGCATGCTCAGTTGTTCAGTTGTGTCCGACTCTTTTTGATCCTGTAGACTGTAGCCTGCCAGTCTCCACTATCCATGGAATTTCCAAGGCAAGAATACTGGAGTGGGTTGCCATTTCCTTCTCCAGGGGATCTGTCCGACCCAAGGATTGAAACCACATCTCTTGTGTCTCCTGCAGCAGCAGGCCGATTCTTTACCACTGAGCCACCTGGGAAGTCTAGTATTCAAATTACCTGTGACTTAATTTTCATCTGCAAAACTGAGTAATAACAGTACATACCTAAAGATTAAATAAATTAACATAGATAACACATTTAAAATACTGTCTCACGCATGATAAATGCTTCATCAGTAATTATTTAAGTTTTTAAGCCTTGGAGTTGATCCTTTGATTATAAAATAAATAATCTAGCAACAGTGATTACACAGGCTAATTTTCAGTCCTATCCTCCCTTCCACTAATATTTACTGAACACCTATTATATGCAGACACTATGCTTTGTGCTGGAACCCTACTTGAATATACACTTCTTCAATGTCTCATGCTCCTTTTCTCTTTGAGACCTTTTATCTGTCTCCAATACACACACTCCTTGCCAAAATAGTGGGCCAAAAAGTTTTATCAGTTTTGTCTTTAACTTCATTTAGCTTCCCTGGTGGCTCAGAGGTTAAAGAATCTGCCTTTAATGTGGGAGACCTGGGTTCGATCCCTGAGTCGGGAAGATCCCGTGGAGAAGGAAATGGCAACCCACTCCAGTAAACTTCATTTAAAACAATTTTGTTAAATTGTATTGTGACAGCTGTCATATCAAAGTGCACTTTAAAAAAAAAAAAAACATCAAAATTGGTGAATTTTGGGGAAAACATTATAACATTGAAGATGGAAGAGAAAAAGTAACATTTTTGGCATACTACGCTTTATTATTTCAAGAAAGATAAAAACACAACTGAAATGCAAAAAAAGATTTGTGCAGTATACGGAGAAGGCTCTATGACTGATCAATCATATCAGAAGTGGTCGGTGAAGTTCCGGGCTGGAGCTTTCTCGCTGGATGGTGCTCCACGGTCGGGTAGATCAGTTGAAGTTGATGTCAATCAAAACGAGGCATTAACTGAGAACAATAAATGTTAATACCACACAGGAGATAAACCAGCATATTCAAAATATCCAAATAAAGCCTTGAAAATCATTTGCACCAGCTTGGTAATGTTAATCACTTTAATGTTTGGGTTCCACATAAGGTAAATGAAAACTTTCCTGACTGTACTTCTGTGTGTGATTCTCTACTTAAAAGATAAAACGTTACGGTTTTAAAACAAATTGTGATGGGTGATGAAAAGTGAATACCGTATAATAATATGGAATGGAAGAGATCATGGGGCAAGAGAAAGGGACCACTAACCACACCAAAGATGGTTTTCATCCGTAGAAAGTGATATCGTGTATATAGTAGGATTGGAAGGGAATCTTCTACTCCTTCCGGAAAACCAAACAATGAACCAACAAGTACTGTTCCCATTTGGACCAAATGAAAGTGGCACTCAATGAAAAACATCCAGAATTAGTCAACAGAAAGCACATAATCTTCCATCAGGACAACATAAGAGTGAATGTTTCTTTGATGACTAGGCAAAAACTAGGAGCAAGGACACTTGTTCCTTGGGAGAAAAGCTATGACAAACCTAGAAAGCCATTACTAAAAAGCGGAGACCTCACTTTGTCAACAAAGGTCTGTATAGTCCGAGTCATGGTTTTTCCAGTAGTCACGTATGGATGTGAAAGTTGAACCATAAAGAAGGCTGAATGCTGAAGAACTGATGCTTTTGAAGTGTGGTGTTGGAGAAGACTCTTGAAAGTCTCTTGGACTGCAAACCAGTCAATCCAGTCAATCCTAAAGAAAACCAATCCCGAATATTTACTGGAAGGACTGATGCTGAAGCTAAAGCTCCAATACTTTGGCCACCTGATGTGAAGAGCCGACTCATTAGAAAAGAACCTGATGCTGGGAAAGAATGAAGGCAGGAGGAGAAGGGGATGACAGAGGATGAGATGGTTGGATGGCATCATCAACCCAATGGGCAGGAGTTTGAGCAAGCTCTGGGAGATGGTGAAGGACAGGGAATCCTGGCATGCTGCAGTCCATGGGGTCACAAAGAGTTGGACACGACTGAGCAACCGCACAACAAGGCAAAAACTGTTACAGCTTGGCTGGGAAGTCCTGATTCACCTGCCGTATTCACCAGATAGTGCACCTTTGAATTTCTATTTATTTCAGTCTTTACAAAACTTTCTTAATGGAAAAAATTTTAATTCCCCAGAAAACTGTAAAAGGCACCTGGAACAGTTCTTTACTCAAAGAGATAAAGTTTTGAGAAGATGGAATTATCAAGTTGCCAGAAAAAATGGCAAAGGGGAGTAGAACTAAACAGTAAATATGTTACTCAATAAATTTCCTGGTGAAAATGTAAAATGTGTCTTCTATTTTTACTTAAAGCCTGAAGGAACTTTTTGGCCAACTCTACATCTTTAGTTCTTAACTCAAATACTACTTTCACAAGAAGTCTTCCCTGAATCCCTAGAAAAGGTGATATCTCCTTATAATCTCTCAAAGCACCCTTACCTTTCCCTTTATAATAATTATCACAGTCTTATTATAAATATACATTGGTGTGATTATTTGATTAATGTCAGTCTCTCCCACCACACCATAGACACCACAAGGCACCCACTAAACTGCAGTCAAATGCTCCATCCCTGAGCTGTAATCCCAAGACACCCCCTAGACAGTGTTCACCATGTAACTGTCACAGAACCTAATGTGGCACCTATTTCATAAACACCTGTGAAATAAACAAACAGTATAAACAGCCATTCAAGAAATTGTATTGAACTCCAATTATAACTACTGATTCAGGCAAGCATCAAAAATGGATACCTAAAACCTTTAGGTAAACAGTGGGGAAGAAAATTTTCACAATGCCTCAAAATATCATTCTATAGATGATTTATTAGTCCCAAGGGAGAAAATGGACATTTACAGTGAAAAGATGCAGTAATCACTCCCTTAACCAAATGAAAAAGTTTAGCATCACCAACAGTTTAACAAGCTGACAATATGCATCTCCTGATGTGATACGATAAATTTAAAACATTTACCTACAAGGTATTCTTTCTCAAATTGTTCAATATGAATTGAATCATGCAAAATTAGACAAATGTAGAATGTGAGGCATTCTAAGACAACGGTCCTGAATTCTTCAAAAAATTCAGTGTATTCAATTCTGAGTTGAGACAGACTAAAGAAATGAAATAACCAAATGTTATGCATGAATAGTAACTGGATCAAGGAAATATACATATAAAATACACAGCAAAAAAATGACATTTAAGGGATAATCAGGGGAATTTGGACTATACATTAGTGATACAATGAATAAATAATCATTTTCCTGGATGTGATAAGTATTTAAATTTTGTAGGAGAATGTCTTTACTCTTAGGAGACACCTACTGTATCTATTTGGGGAAGTTACGTTATTTGCAACTAACTTTCAAATAATTCAGGAAAAAAATATGTGAATGTCAGTGTGAGTGAGTGGCAAGGGTGAGGGGGAGAGGAGAAAAGTGCTCAAGAAAGAGGCAAAACGGTAGAAATTAATGAACCTGGTGATGGATATTTCTGTACTGTTCTTTCATTGTATATTCTTCATTATACTATTCCTTCAACTTTTCTACAGGCTTGAAATTTTTCAAAAGAAAAGGAAAAAAAGTGTACTGAGCTTGTGGTGGAAAACATTCCTTTCTACTTAGAGTACAGAAATTCTAGATAAAACACATTATTTTTAAAGAGTTCATACAGTGAAATTCAAAACCAAGAAAGAAATATGCCATTAACAAATAAGCGATCAAGCCACAGCAATGAGTGAGAACTGAAGGGTAGCAGTCACGGAGGTTACAAAACTAGACATCAACCTTCAAACCCAGGATCTGAAAGCTAGAAAGTACGATGGGAACCATTGGCTGTAAACTTCTAGAGGTTTCTGCATTACAGAGGGCCAGACTGGGCTCTCTGCATAAAGCCAGGAGCTGAAGGAAAAACTGCCCCAAGTGGCCCCAAGACTCAGCAATGGTGCCCGATGGAAAAAAGTGCCAATAAAATCAACCTTCAGAAATTAGAATTCGTAGCCTGCCCCTCCCTCAGGATTGATAATGATACTAAGTTTTCCCATTCATGAACATAACATGGTTTATCTCTATCCTTGCTCAGCTCTTCTCTTCCTGTGACTTGTAATAATGTTTTTAATTTTAAGAAGTCATTAAATATGTGACAGTGGAGAGAGAAGAATTCACATGACAATAAAGGAGAAGCACAAGGGAGATATCTGTGGTGACAGAATCATGCTGTATCTTTAATTGCAATGGTGGTTACACAAATCTGCCTGTGATAAACGGGACAGAACTATATACATTCATGAATATGCACACAGCAGCACTTTTCATAAGAGCAAAAGGGTAGAAACAACCAAAATATCTATCAACCGATGAATGGACAAGTAAAATACTAATTTCCTGGATTTTATATTTTCTCTAGTTGCATAAGATGTAACAAATGAAAAAAACTGTAAATGAAGGATACATAAAAACTATATTATTTTTGCAATGTCCTGTGAATTTATAGTTACTTTAAAATAAAAGGTTGAAAAAATAAAAATAAAAGGGAAAAATTATTAACAGTTCAATAAATAGGGAGCAGATGAAGAGGGCATCTGTGTATGGGGGGAGTCAGAGCCCAAGATGGCAAGCAGATGTCCTTACGTAGGGGTGGCCCAGCATAATGTGTCACAGCCCCAAGAAGGAAGGAAACTGCCTGTGCAGCACAGCCCAGCGTGGGTTGTTAAGAGTCCCAGAGAGGTGAGGAAGGCATCCACATGAAGGGGATGGTCTGGCAGAGAGACAGCATAGTGGGTAAGATGGCTTCACATGCAGGAAGGGTGAGGAGGAGATATAAGAGGGCAGTCCAGGGTGGCAGGTCACAGCCTGAGCAGAACTGGAAGGACCAAGGGAGAAGACAGTGATAGGGCACAGATTACATGCAGAGGGATGCATCGGATAAGCGATGACATAAAGGGTAATAGGAAGAAGGTTTCTCACTGGTGGAGAAGGGGTTAAAACAGGGGAAAACTGAGAACTAGAAAGAACACTGCAATGTACATGTGGAAAAAGAGAAAAATACAAAGAACCCTGCAGTGTTGGTTTGGAATCCGAGTTGTCAGTTTGAGCTCATGGATTTCAATAAGCATACTTATAGTAGTAAGTAAACACAGTTTTTGTATTCAATAAACATATTTCTGGCAATAAACACAGATCTAAGTGTGTGTGTGTGTACACATATATTCAAAGAACCTTGAAGCAGAAGATCCCCACCTCCACTCCATGTAGCAATGAGCATACCTAGCACCAGATTTGATTTATAAATATTGTTATTCACTAAAAGAAGCAAGGGCTCCACAGGAAAATGTCTGATTCTAAAGCTAAAGTAGAAAAAATATAAGAACTTTGATGAGGATGGAGAGAAACATAAACCCTCACACACAGCTGGGAAGAAAGTAAAATGGTGTGGCAACTTTGGAAAACAGTTTGGCAGTTCCTCAAAAAGTAAAAAAGAATTAACCACATGGCATAGCTATTCCACTCCTAGGCTTATTTCCAAGAGAAATGAAAACATCAGTTCAGTTCAGTCGCTCAGTCATGTCCAACTCTTTGTGACCCCGCGAATCGCAGCACCCCAGGCCTCCCTGTCCATCACCAACTCCCGGAGTTCACTCAGACTCATGTCCATCGAGTCGGTGATGCCATCCAGCCATCTCATCCTCTGTTGTCCCCTTCTCCTCCTGCCCCCAATACCTCCCAGCATCAGTCTTTTCCAATGAGTCAACTCTTCATATGAGGTGGCCAAAGTATTGGAGTTCCAGCTTTAGCATCAGTCCTTCCAATGAACACTCAGGACTGATCTCCTTTAGAATGGACTGGTTGGATCTCCTTGCAGTCCAAGGGACTCTCAAGAGTCTTCTCCAGCACCACAGTTCAAAAGCATCAATTCTTCGGCGCTCAGCTTTCTTCACAGTCCAACTCTCACATCCATACATGACCACTGGAAAAACCATAGCCTTGACTAGAAGGACCTTTGTTGGCAAAGTAACGTCTCTGCTTTTCAATATGCTACCTAGGTTGGTCATAACTTTCCTTCCAAGGAGTAAGTGTCTTAATTTCCTGGCTGCAATCATCATCTGCAGTGATTGTGGAGCCCCAAAAAATAAAGTCTGACACTGTTTCCCCATCTATTTCCCATGAAGTGATGGGACCAGATGCCATGATCTTCGTTTTCTGAATGTTGAGCTTTAAGCCCACTTTTTCACTCTCCTCTTTCACTTTCATCAAGAGGCTCTTTAGTTCCTCTTCACTTTCTGCCATAGGGGTGGTGTCATCTGCATATCTGAGGTTATTGATATTTCTCCTGGCAATCTTGATTCCAGCTTGTGTTTCTTTCAGTCCAGCGTTTCTCATGATGTACTCTGCATATGAGTTAAATAAGCAGGGTGACAATATACAGCCTTGACGTACTTCCTTTCCTATTTGGAACCAGTCTGTTGTTCCATGTCCAGTTCTAACTGTTGCTTCCTGACCTGCATACAGATTTCTCAAGAGGCAGGTCAGGTGGTCTGGTATTCCCATCACTTTCAGAACTTTCCACAGTTTATTGTGATCCACACAGTCAAAAGCTTTGGCATGCATTCACACAAAAACTTATCTGTGAATGCTCAGAACAACATTATTCATAACACCAAGAGTTGAATATGATCCAAAGATCTATTAATTGATAAATGGATAAATAAAACATGGTATGATATATTAACCAAATATAATAGTGTATGATAATTTAAATGGATAAAGTATTGCTATATGCTATAACATAGATGAAACTTGAAAATATCATGGTAACTGAAAGAAGCAGACACAAAAACCTACAGATTACATGATTCCATTTATATGAAATGTCCAAAATAGGCACAGAAACAAAAAGTAAATTAGTGGGTTGCCAGCAGCTGGGAGGAATTGGAGGGAAATGGGAGTAACTGCTAACAGATACAAGATTTCTTTTTGGAGTGATGAAAATGTTCTGGAATTAGATAGTGGTGATGACTCCAAGACTCTGCAAATATATAGAAACCACTGAACTATATATTTTAAAAGGGTGAATTTATGGTATTGTATGTGAATTACATTTCAATTAAACAAAAAAGAAAAAAGAAGTGTCCAAAAATGATGGGGACATATCAAAGGACACAGAAATCAGCTTGAAGGAGATTTCACTGACCTAACCACAGACATTCTAAACATCAATGTAAACAACGGTAGCAACAGATTATAACCATTGGATAAAAAAAGAAAGCCATGAGTCTTTACAACATAAATGAATGAATTCCAAATGTAATGAGGAATGGGGTGTTTATATAGTTTCAAAATTCCTCTCCACAAAAATACTAATTACAAAAAAAAAGGAGTCACTTCTGAAGCAAATCTTGGCAGATGTCACCTTTCATGAGTGATCAGAGTGAATGAACATCATCAGTAATGGGACAAACAAACTTCATGCTCCCTGACAGATCGCAATAAAAAGGACACAGCAATGTCCTCACTAGGGGAGGTTGGGAGAGGATTTGGGGGGTGGGGTAGGGTGACATGAGGTATATAGGAACTCCCTGTACTTTGCTCAATTTTTCTCTGAACCTAAAACTGCTCTTAAAAAAATAAAGTTTACTGAAGAGAGATCAAGGTAGTGAAGCAGGAGAACAGTGGAATTCACCTCCCTCCAAAAACACATCAAAAATACATCTCCATGTGGAATCACCTCATTGAACACTAACTGGAGACTGGCAGAAAGACTCTTCTACAACCAAGGCTATAGGAAACATCCACGTGGAATCAGGTAGGAAAGGAACAAAAGTGATCAGGTCGGGGACTGTGTGCTTGGGAGGGGACTCAGAAGAGGAAGGGGATTTCACGGGTGGAGAACCTCCCTGGGGAGTGAGCTACTGAAGGCACATACTGGGAGCCACAGCCCAGGGGTTCGATGCCAGGAAGACAAGTCCCCTTGGCCGGTGGAAGGGCTGGTGGTACTAACAAAAGGGCTGTGGGAAGCACACGGGGAGCACACACACTCTTGCTTACTCCCAAAACAGGGTGGGGAGGTCAGACTGAAACTGCATGAAACACTGGCTGGTTTCCCAACTAAATGAAACATGTGATCCGAAACTCAGTACTCTTGACCAAAAAGGACATTATTTGCACATCTGGCAAAACGAGAAAGGTCTGACAACTGGATGGTGGTAATGCATCAAAGTTCATTCCCTAATTTGATGGCTGTGCTGTAGTTATGTACAAAATACTTTTTTGAAAGGAACAGTTTCAAACATGGCAGGGGATGCAGGTAGCAACTTACTCTCAAATGGTTCAAAGAAAAAAATTCTCTGTACTATACTTGCAAATTTTCTATAAACCTGAGATAGTTTTTTGTTTTTGTTTTTTTTAGTTTAAATGCCCTAAAACTATTATATTTTAAATTTCCAGGGTACTTTCTTTTTCTGATGCTTTTTATGACATCTTGATCTTACTTCATGGATATAATTCTTTTCTTACTTCTTTAATGTAATTACCTACAATTTGGTCTGACCTTTTTTCTTTTTCCTAAACCTTCTGTTTCCAATACTATTTCCTCTAAAGTTCCTGTTTTGTGTTTTGATCTCTGTCTTTCACATTGGATGCTTTCCTTAAAATGCCTCACATTGAACAAATGAAGTACCAAAAACCAATTGGAAGCTCTGCATGTGTGGCTTCTCAGCTGGAAGGCTTCCACTGCATGGTGACTGGGGAAGAACACAGCTATTTCATTGGGAGACCTCCAAATGTCAGAATAACTAGGTCTTTTCTTTGGACTCCTGAGAAGAGTCATATAATCTCCTATAAGGGGGTATAAAGATGTAATACCAGGTAGTCACTGTCTGAAAGAAGAAAAGAACATGGGAAGGGTCTCTCTTTAATATATAGGATTTCCCTTTATCCTCCTGCTTTTACTTTGGATCTTCATCCTTTGGTCTCTCTTATGTCTCACGTCCCCAAGTCTTAACCCTCTTCAGTTTCATTTTCCAAGGAAAACCTGCGATCTTGGAGCAGACTTTTCATTGTATAGGATGGACCTTTCAGAGAGTTCAAATCTTATCTCCCTTTATGTCCACCTCTTATTCAAAATGAAAGTCACTAAATATCATATATGTACAAATAATTGTTGAACAACATGGGTTTGAACCATGTGGGTCTATCTATATATGGATTCTTTGAATAGTAAATATTATAGTAATACATGATCCACTGTTGGTAGAATCCACGGATGCGGAACCTCAGATATGGAAGAATTACGTATATAGGAGGGAGGGCGGTATGGGCCAGGCTACCCTCCCTGGCTTCTGCTGTCTGGTTAGACTCCAGCCAGAGCCATTTCTAACTGCTTTTGGGTCATAGTCTTCTCTGGAGAACCTGAATTGCCTCAGATAACAATTCTCCAAGTTTCCACTTGGTATTCTCCAAACTGTCTGCTTACCAGGATTTAGAGGGGTCCATGGAGAACGCAATGGCACCCCACTCCAGTACTCTTGCCTGGAAAATTCCATGGACAGAGGAGCCTGGTAGGCTGCAGTCCATGGGGTCTCGAAGAGTCGGACACGACTGAGCGACTTCACTTTCACTTTTCACTTTCCTGCATTGGAGAAGGAAATGGCAACCCACTCCAGTGTTCTTGCCTGGAGAGTCCCAGGGATGGGGGAGCCTGGTGGCTGCCGTCTATGGGGTCACACAGAGTCGGACACGACTGAAGTGACTTAGCAGCAGCAGCAGCAGCAGCAGCAGCAGCAAGGAGCGGTGGCTGTGTGGGTGCAGGAGGGCCAAGAGGAGGTGGCTGTGAGGAGACACCCCTCCTCCAAGATAAGGAGCAGCGGCCGTCCTTTGCTGGAGCAGCCCTGAAGAGATACCCCATGTCCAAGGTAAGAGAAACCCAAGTAAGACGGTAGGTGCTGCAAGAGGCCATCAGAGGGCAGACACACTGAAACCATAATCACAGAAAACTAGTCAATCTAATCACACTAGGACCACAGCCTTGTCTAACTCAATGAAACTAAGCCATGCCCTTTGGGGCCACCCAAGATGGGCAGGTCATGGTGGAAAGGTCTGACAGAATGTGGTCCACTGGAGAAGGGAAAGGCAAATCACTTCAGTATTCTTGCCTTGAGAACTCCAAGAACAGTATGAAAAGGCAAAATGATAGAATACTGAAAGAGGAACTCCCCAGGTCAGTAGGTGCCCAATATGCTACTGGAGATCAGTGGAGAAATAACTTCAGAAAGAATGAAGGGATGGAGCCAAAGCAAAAACAATACCCAGCTGTGGATGTGACTGGTGATAGAAGCAAGGTCTGATGCTGTAAACAGCAATATTGCATACGAACCTGGAATGTTAGGTCCATGAATCAAGGCAAATTGGAAGTAGTTAAACAGGAGATGGCAAGAGTGAACATCTAGGAATCAGTGCACTAAAATGGACGGGAATGGGTGAATTTAACTCAGATGACCATTATATCTACTACTGTGGGCAGGAATCCCTTAGAAGAAATGGAGTAGCCATCATGGTCAACAAAAGAGTTAGAAATGCAGTACTTGGATGCAATCTCAAAAATGACAGAAATGATCTCTGTTCGTTTCCAAGGCAAACCATTCAATATCACACTAATCCAAGTCTATGCCCCAACCAGTAATGCTGAAGAAGCTGAAGCTGAACGGTTCTATGAAGATCTCTAAGACCTTTTAGAACTAACACCCAAAAAACATATCCTTTTCATTATAGGGGACTGGAATGCAAAAGTGGGAAGTCAAGAAACACCTGGAGTAACAGGCACATTTAGCCATGGAATACGGAATGAAGCAGGGCAAAGACTAATAGAGTTTTGTTTGCCAGGAGAACACAATGGTCATAGCAAACACCCTCTTCCAACAACACAAGAGAAGACTCTACACATGGACATCACCAGATGGTCAACACCGAAATCAGATTGATTATATTCTTTGCAGCCAAAGATGGAGAAGCTCTATACAGTCAGCAAAAACAAGACCAGGAGCTGACTGTGGCTCAGATCATGAACTCCTTATTGCCAAATTCAGACTGAAATTGAATAAAGTAGGGAAAACCACTAGACCATTCAGGTATGACCTAAATCAAATTCCTTATGATTATACAGTGGAAGTGAGAAATAGATTTAAGGGACTAGATCTGATAGACAGAGTGCCTGATGAACTATGGAAGGAGGTTCGCGACACTGTACAGGAGACAGGGATCAAGACCATCTCCATGGAAAAGAAATGCAAAAAAGAAAAATGGCTGTTGGGGGAGGCCTTACAAATAGTTGTGAAAAGAAGAGAAGTGAAAAGCAAAGGAGAAAAGGAAAGATATAAGCATCTGAATGCAAAGTTCCAAAGAAAAGCAAGGAGAGATAAGAAAGCTTTCCTCAGTGATCAATGCAAAGAAATAGAAGAAAACAACAGAATGGGAAAGACTAGAGATCTTTTCAAGAAAATTAGAGATACCAAGGGAACATTTCATGCAAAGATGGGCTCGAAAAAGGACAGAAATGGTATGGACCTAACAGAAGCAGAAGATATTAAGAAGAGATTGCAAGAATACACAGAAGAACTGTACAAAAAAGATCTTCATGACCAAGATAATCACGATGGTGTGATGACTCATCTAGAGCCAGACATCCTGGAATGTGAAGTCAAGTGGGCCTTAGAAAGCATCACTACGAACAAAGCTAGTGGAGGTGATGGAATTCCAGTGGAGCTATTTCAAATCCTGAAAGATGATGCTGTGAAAGTGCTGCACTCAATATGCCAGCAAATCTGGAAAACTCAGCAGTGGCCACAGGACTGGAAAAGGTCAGTTTTCATTCCAATCCCAAAGAAAGGCAATGCCAAAGAATGCTCAAACTACCACACAATTGCACTCATTTCACACGCTAGTAAAGTAATGCTCAAAATTCTCCAAGCCAGACTTCAGCAATACGTGAACTGTGAACTTCCAGATGTTCAAGCTGGTTTTAGAAAAGGCAGATGAACCAGAGATCTAATTGCCAACATCCGCTGGATCATCGAAAAAGCAAGAGAGTTCCAGAAAAACATCTATTTCTGCTTTATTGACTATGCCAAAGCCTTTGACTGTGTGGATCACAATAAACTGTGGAAAGTTCTGAAAGAGATGGGAATACCAGACCACCAGACATGCCTCTTGAGAAACCTATATCCAGGTCAGGAAGCAACAGTTAGAACTGAACATGGAACAACAGACTGGTTTCAAATAGGAAAAGGAGTACGTCAAGGCTATATATTGTCACTCTGCTTATTTAACTTATATGCAGAGTCCATCATGAGAAACGCTGGACTGGAAGAAGCACGAGGTGGAATCAAGATTGCTGGGAGAAAGATCAATAACCTCAGATATGTAGATGACCCCACCCTTATGGCAGAAAGTGAAGAGGAACTAAAGAGCCTCTTGATGAAAGTGAAAGAAGAGAGTGAAAAAGTTGGCTTAAAGCTCAACATTCAGAAAACTAAGATCACGGCATCTGGTCCCATCACTTCCTGGCAAATAGATGGCGAAACAGTGGAAACAGTGTCAGACTTTATTTTGGGGGGCTCCAAAATCACTGCAGATGATGATTGCAGACAGGAAATTAAGACACTTACTCCTTGGAAGGAAAGTTATGACCAACCTAGATAGCATATTGAAAAGCAGAGACATTACTTTGCCAACAAAGGTCCGTCTAGTCAAGGCTATGGTTTTTCCAGTGGTCATGTATGGATGTGAGAGTTGGACTGTGAAGAAAGCTGAGTGCTGAAGAATTGATGCTTTTCAACTGTGGTGCTGGAGAAGACTCTTGAGAGTCCCTTGGACTGCAAGGAGATCCAACCAGTCCATTTGAAAGGAGATCAGTCCTGGGTGTTCTTTGGAAGGACTGATGCTAAAGCTGAAACTCCAGTACTTTGGCCACCTCATGCGAAGAGTTGACTCATTGGAAAAGACTCTGATGTTGGGAGGGATTAGGGGCAGGAGGAGAAGGGGACGACAGAGGATGAGATGGCTGGATGGCATCACCGATTCCTTGGATATGAGTTTGAGTAAACTCTTTGAGATGATGATGGACAGGGAGGCCTGGCGTGCTGCAATTCATGGGGTCGCAAAGAGTCGGACACAAGTGAGCAACTGAACTGAACTGAATGTATATAGAGTTGATTATAGGTTATATGCAGACTTTCCAATGCACGGAGAGTCAGCACCCCCTCACCCACATGTTGTTTAAGGGTAACGGTACATCTCAAAGATGAATATGATTATTTAATTCAGTACAGTTTCTTCCTGAGGATCTCTTCTTTTTTATTCTATTGACCAGAGATCTTTTAGACACTGTCTTGAATCTCAGTCTTAAGGGTCTAACTTTTACAGCACTTATCTGATTGCTCTTCGGGTGTCTCCTTCACTGTTACTTCCTCTATGCTATATACTAATTACAATGAACATGTGTGCATTCATGCATAAAATATTCCTGAGCATCTACTATGTATCAGACACTGTTTTAATCATTAGGTTACAATGACAGTAAGACAATGTCCTTGACCTAACAGTACCCAATGTTTTATAGAAGATGGATAAGTAGACTTAAAATATGAAATACTGTGATATATACTAATTGATATTAATATATGCACTGGGTACTATGGAGCCAAAGAAGATGGGAATCCAAATCAGACTAGAGCAGGGGTATATTATTTGGGGTAGGATGGGCTACTGTAAGAAATACTCCAATAATTTATTATTGCTGACTAATTATTATTTATTATTATTGATGGTCTTTGCAGTGGGTTGAAAACTTCCTAAAGAGGAGATGCCTGAAAAAGAAGATTTGGCCAGATGAAGGCAGACAGAAGCACTCTTCTCTCACACTCATGTGAGAAAGCTAGGGGACAAGAAATACCTAGCCAACTCCAAGTCCAGAAGTTTTGGTGAGGAAAGTACTACTGCTAGGTGCCTTAAGAACTCAGTCTGCCAGACCCATGCCTCTATCCTTGAAGCTTACATGGAAAATCAGAGCACTCAGCCAGAGCACACAACAGTCCAACAGTGAATGGCATAATCAGTCTCTGAAACCAATCTCACCCACATACCTTCCCTTCCCACCACCATGTTCTACGCATTAAATAATCATAAGACTTGAAAGAAAACAAAGATTCCTAGTCAGAAAAATGTCAATGATTAAGAAGTCTTGCTCTATCAGAATTAATAAAATACTTCCAATTTTCTGCTGGAAATGATTGCTCTTCAGAACTAGTCTAAACATACAAAATAAAAAAGTGTAATTAAATCTGTATTTCTGTTTCCTTATCCTAAAGTAAGATTTAACTATTTAACACTTGTGCGATTGACTAAGAAATATTCATAACATTAATCGGGTAGATATACCAATTAATTGGGTAGATTTTCTCTTAATAATATTGCTCAAGTCCATGCTCTTTGTCATGCTGAAATTACCTGTCTATGCCCAAGGTAGAAGTTGACTCTGAAAGGAAGAAGCCAAGCACTGGTAGAGAAATTAGCATTTTGATGTAATTCAATAGGAATTTTAAAACATCCTTTTTCCCTGGACTTAAGCCAAATCTTTTTTGTAAAAAAAGCAATATTCCTGATTTAATAAGAGACAGTTTCATAAATGAAGCAATTAGAATATATATTCATGAGCATTAGCTTCTATAAAGCTATTTGTTTTCTCAAGTTCAAGCTCTCAAGAGAAATAAGGTCACTGGATTTCTTACCTTTTTCCTTTACACACGTGGTAAGGAGCGGGCTTCTGTGTGTTCACTCATGGTGCTTGCTGTACTACCAGCCAGTCCTGCTGCTTCAGTGTGCTCTGTCTGATCCTAAAGAAAGAACACATTGCTCATTATACCTGCTAAAGCAATAAGCCCCATTTTTCTTCATATCAATCTATCATAGCTAGACAAATAAAAGCTATTGCAATTATATCTTCAGATTCAAAGACCTGGCCAGTATGGAATGCAGCAGCAGACACATTATATTGTCTAAAAAGGCCCAAAGTTAAATGTTTCAAAGAATAGTTAAGAATTTCCACACGCTTCTTATTTTCAATGAGTAATACAAAGTGAAAGATCAAAGGCAGGTACTTTCTATCCAATGACTATGGTAATTCATAAAAACACTATTTATTTATATTTCAACAGGCCTTCCACGAATCCAAAGCTAACAAAACTGCTGCTTCACAAGAAAGTCCTCTGTTAGTGATTTTTTTCCTGTATATACAGAATTTTTAAACTGAGATCAAAAGATTTCTGTTAAGATTTTTTAATGCCAAACAACTGTTTCTCCTCCAAATGGAGTCCCTTATGATTTCAGCCTCTCTCTGCTGCTTAGAAGCAACGGATTAGCAGTTGAAACTAATCAGAATAAAACTAAGTATCTCATATTATCTGTATAAAATATCTAACCTATGATCAAAACAGTTTCAAAATAGAAGAGTATCCTAGACATGACCTAGTAAATAGCACTTAATTTTAAAGTTATCTGGCAATACAAGAAATTTTTCTGACATTATTTCAAATGTAATTCTACTATCTGATGTGAAAATGATGTGCTTACTAAAATGATAAGTATTCAAAAAGGCCAAAGCATAAGTCTTTGACTTTGTGGATCACAACAAACTGTGGAAAATTCTGAAAGAGATGGGAATACCAGACCACCTGACCTGCTTCCTGAGAAATCTATATTCAGGTCAAGAAGCAACAGTTAGAACAGACTGGTTCCAAATTGGGAAAGGAGTGCATAAAGGCTGTATATTGTCACCCTGCTTATTTAACTTATATGCAGAGTACATCATGAGAAATGTTGGACTGGATGAAGCATAAGCTGAAATCAAGATTGCTAGGAGAAATATCAATAACCTCAGTACGCAGATGACAACACCACCCTGAAGGCAGAAAATGAAGAAGAACTAAAGAGCCTCTTGATGGAAGTGAAAGAGGAGAGTGAAAAGGTTGGCTTAAAACTCAACTTTCAGAAAACTAAGATCATGGCATCCGGTCTGATCACTCCATGGCAAATAGATGGGAAAACATGGAAACAGTGAGAGATTTTACTTTTTTGGGCTCCAAAATCACTGCAGATGGTGACTGCAGCCATGAAATTAAAAGACGCTTGCTCCTTGGAAGGAAAGCTATGTCCAACCTGGACAGCATATTAAAAAGCAGAGACATCACTTTGCCAACAAAGATCCTAGCCAACAAAGTCTAGTCAGGGCTATGGTTTTTCCAATAGTCATGTATGGATGTGAGAGTTGGACTATTAAGAAAGCTGAGCGCTGAAGAATTGATGCTTTTGAATTGTGGTATTGGAGAAGACTCTTGGAGGAGTCCCTTGGACTGCAAGGAGATCCAACCAGTTCATCCTAAAGGAAACCAGTTCTAAATATTCATGGAAGGAATGATGCTGAAGCTGCAACTCCAATACTTTGGCCACCTAATGCAAAGAGTTGACTCATTGGAAAAGACCCTGATGCTGGGGAAGATTGAAGGCGGAAGGAAAAGGGGATGACGGAGGATGAGATGGTTGAATGGCACCACCGACTCGATAGACATGAGTTTAAGTAAGCTCCAGGAGTTGGTGATAGACAGGGAAGCCTGGCGTGCTGTGATTCGTGGGGTTGCAAAGAGTCGGACACGACTGAGCGACTGAACTGAACTGATTCTAAAAGGCCAGGAATTCAAGGTTCCAGAGAACAATTTTAAAAAGTGGAAAGAAAATCACTGATGAAAGATTTTCCTGTCTTGAGAACTTGGAAAAATATATACATGCTATACACTCTAAATGAGAAGAGCTACTGATGCTAAGAAACAACTTCCATCTATCAAATAAGGGATAAAATCATACCAGAAGTATGTAAGGGCTGTATAGGATAGAAGTTCCAAAGTCAAAATGAGAATGAGGCCAAAGTAATAATTTTAATAACTAGCTAAAATTAAAATATATATATATATATATACACACCTAAATTCAAAGTCAAATTCTGAGTATGTGTGTCTATTTTAACGTGTGAGGCAAGTCCAATAATATGATGTAAATGTCTTAAATATCATAGGTTTTCCTTCCCGATCCCTCTGATCTTCTAGCCCCAGCTGGCAAAATCTCAAGCCTGGTTAAATTCAACCATCTACCTACTCTATACATTCTCCTAAGCAGTTTAAACAAGGCTAAAGGAAAACTCACATGAGATGGTGACACCTCTCAACTTCACATTTATAACTTCACACTACATTTTCCTTAGTTAGTCTACTTTCAACCCTATATCTCATCTTCACCTTTCTGATATGCCCCACATCCTTCAGTTGAAAGCTTTCACAATTCAATTCTACCAGAAGATAAACCTCTAGTCTCCTGCAGGACAAGAAGGAAAGTTACTTGACTACAAAAGATAAGGTGGAATACCTGCAAAATTAACCACTCGTAGCACAGACTTCCAACCAATCCTGTTTTCAACACCACACCTCACCTAAGCCTTTAGAGATCCCTAAAGCCTCCACATCTATGGTGGTACTCACTTGCTTCTGATCACAGCTCCCTCTGCAGGTAATTTATAGTCTTTGTTTTAAATCCTTTCTTTACTTTTTCTCTTTTTTATAGCTTATTTTTACATTTATTTTATTATTTAATTTAGATAATTTTAAAAGCCTACTTTCCATTTATAGTTATTACAAAATATCAGCTATATTCTCCATGTTGTACAATACATCCTTGAGCCTATCTTACACTCAATAGTATGTATTAATACCTTCCACTTCATGACCTCTACATTGCCCCATCTCTCTCCCCCTGGGAACCACAAGTTTATTCTGTGTTTCTTTTTTTGTTATATTTGCTAATTTGCTATATTTCTTAGATTCTACATATAAGTGGTAACCTATAGTATCTTTCTCCGACTTATTTCATTTAGCATAACATCCTCCAAGTCCATCCTTGTTGCTGTAAATGGCAATATTTCATTCTCTTTTATGGCTGAGAAGGCAATGGCACCCCACTCCAGTACTCTTGCCTGGAAAATCCCATGGACGGAGGAGCCTGGTAGGTTGCAGTCCATGGGGTCGCACACGACTGAAGTGACTTAGCAGCAGCAGTATTCCAATATACATCTATACCACATGTTCTTTATGCATTTATCTACTGATGTACACTTAGGTTGTTTTACATCTTGGTAATTATAAATAACACTGCTATGAACATTGAGATGCATGTATCTTTTTGAAATAGTGTTTTTGTCTTTTTCATATATATAACTTAAGAGTGGAACTGCTGAGTCATATGGAAATTCTATCTTTAGTTCTTTGAGAAAACTCCATACTGTTTTCACAGTGGCTGTACCAATTAACATTCCCACCAACAGTGTAGCAGGGTTCCTTCTCCTCCACACCCTCCCCAACACATATTATTTGTGTCTTTTCAATAACAGTCATTCTGACAAACCTATGATTTTTGAGAGTTACATAATATCATTGGACTTGCATCACAGTAAAAAGACACGCATACTCAGAATGTGTCCTGATATCACATTATGGTTTTTATTTGCATTTCCTGATGATTAATGATGTTGAGCATCTTTTCATATGCCTGTTGGCCATCTGTATTTCCACTTTGGCTATTTAATTCTTCTGCCCATTTTTAAAACAGGTTGCCTTTATGATGTTAAATTTTATGAGCTGTTTATACTTTCACCCATTCAGTAGGTTGTCTTTTCATTTTGTTGATGGTTTCCCCTGCTGTGCAAAAGCTTTTAATCTTAATTAGATCCTATTTACTTACTTTTGTTTCCTTTACTTTAGGAGATGAATCCAAAAAAATATTGTTGCAATTTATGTCAAAGAATGTTCTGCCTATGCTTTCCTCTAGAAATTTAATAACATCCAGCCTTGCATTTAAGTCATTAATCTATTTTAAGTTTATTTTTGTATATGATATTAAAGAATGTTCTAATTTCATTCTTCTACATGTAGCTGTCCAATATTCCCAGCATCATTTACTGAAGAGACTGTCTTCTCCACTGTATATTCTCGCCTCCTTTGACCATATGTGCATGGGTTTATTTCTGGGCTTTCCATCTTGTTTCATTGATCTATAAGTCTGTTTTTGTGCCAGTTCCTATTGTTTTGGTTACCATAGCTTTGTAGTATAGTCTGAAGTCAGGGAGACTGATTCCACTGGCTCCATTCGTCTTTCTCAAGATTGTTTTGGCTAGTTAGGTTCTTTTGTGTTTCCATACAATTTTTAAAATTATTTGTTTTAGTTCTGTGAAAAACACCATCAGTATTTTGATACGGATTGCATTGTAACTATAGATTGCCTTGGGTGGTATGATCATTTTAACAATATCAGTCATTCCAATTCCAGAATACAATATATGTTTCCATCTCTTTATGTTGTCTTCAATTTCTTTCACCAATATCTCACAGTTTTCCAAGTGCAGGTCTTCTGCCTCCTCAAGGAGGTTTATACCTAGGTATTTTATTCTCTTTGATACAATGCTGAAAGTGAAAGTCGCTCAGTCATGTCTGACTCTTTGCAAGCCCATGGACTATACAGTCCATGGAATTCTCCAGGCCAGAATACTTGAGTGGGTAGTGTTTTCCTTCTCCAGGGGATCTCCCCAACCCAAGGACTGAACCCAGGTCTCCCACATTGCAGGCAGACTCTTTACCAACTGAGTTACAAGGGAAGCCCAAGAATACTGGAGTGGGTATGGGATCATTTCCTGAATTTTTCTTTCTGCTATTTCGTTGTTAGTGTACAGAAATGCAACAGATTTCTATGTATTAATTTTATATCTTACAACTTTACTGAATTTGTTGATAAACTCTAGTAATTTTCTGGTGGTGTTTTTTAGGATATTCTGTGTATAGTATTATGTCACTTGAAAACAGTGACAGTTTCACTTCTTCCTTTCCACTTTCTATTCCTTTTCTTTTTCTTCTGACTGCTATGGGTAGGACTTCAAACTATGTTGGATAAGAATGGTGAGACTGGGCATCCTCAGTTTCAAATGTTCCTGATCTTAGAGGAAATGGTTTCAGCTTTTTACCATTAAGTATAATGTTAACTGTGGATTTGTCAGATATGGCCTGATTCATGTTGAGATATGTTCCTCAATGCCTGTTTTTGGAGAGCTGTTTTTTTTTTTTTTAACATAAATGAATGCTGGATTTCATCTGAAGCTTTTTCTGCATCTATTGAGATGAGCATAAGCTTTTTACTCTTCAGTTTAATGTGGTGTATTACACTGACTGATCTGCAAATATGGAAAAATCCCTACGTCATTGGGATAAATCCCACTTGACCATGGTATATTATCATTCTAATGCATTATTGGATTTTAGTTTGCCAGTATTTTGTTGAGGATTTTTGCAGTTATGTTCACCATAGTGGTATTGGTCTGTAATTTTCCTTTTTTATGATATCCTTGTCTGGTTTTGGTACTAGGGTGATGGTGGCCTTATAGAATGAGTTTGCAAGTGTTCGTTCCTCTGCAATTTTCTGGAACAATTTCAGAAGGACAGGTATTAGCTTTTCTCTAAATGTTTGATAGAATTCATCTGTGAAGCCATCTTGTCCTGTACTTTCGTTTGTTGGGAGTTTTTACATCACAGTTTCAATTTCAGGACTTGTGACTAGTCTGTTCATATTTTCTAGTTCTTTTTGGTTCAGTATTGGGAGATGGTATCTTCCTACGAATTTGTCCATTTCTTTCAGGTTGCCCATTTTATTGGCATATAGATACTTATAATAGTCTCTTATGATCCTTTGTATTTTTTTGTGTGTCTGCTGTGGCTTCTCCTTTTTAATTTCTAATTTTATTGATTTGAGCTCTTTCCCTTTTTTTCTTGATGAAGTCTAGCTAAAGCTTTATCAATTTTGTTTATCTTTTCAAAGAACCAACTTTTACTTTCCTTGATCTTTTCTGTTTTCTTCATTTCTATTTCATTTACTTCTGCTCTGAACTTTATTTTCTTTCCCTTTACTAACTTTGGTTTTGTTTGTTCTTTCTATAGTTTCTTTAGATGTATGGTTAGGTTGCTTATTTGATTATACATATCAATTAGCTTAAATGTAAATGGATTAAATGCACCAACCTAAAGACACAGACTGGCTGGGCAGATGAAAACATGTGCATGTATGCACTTCTACTTATCACATCACACTGCTTGACCCTCCTCCCAAATTGTATGTAATTATTTTATACTGTTAGGTTAATCATGTTCCCATTATGGCTTGCAACTGTAATTATCTTCTATTTCTTGTCTGGTTATTGACTGTGAAAACTGATAAACATCTTTATTATTGTGGGAAAAAAAATACCATGCATTTGTATTCTCTTCCCTTCACAATTACTGTATTTGATATCCACAACGGCTTATTGTGGATACAGATGATTTTACCACGTTTGTCGTTTAACCTCCCTACTAGTTTCGTGTGTGGATGATACACTATTTTTACTGTATGTCTGCCTTTGACGGTCAGTCTTTTCTTTTCTTTTTTTTTTTTGAGTCTTTTCATTTCATAACTCTCTTGTTTCTAGTTGTGGCCTTTTCTTTTTTGCCTAGAGAAGTTGTTTTAACATTTGTTGCAAAGCTGGTTTGGTGGTGCTGAACTCTTTTAACTTTTTCTTGTCCATAAAGCTTTTGATCTCTGCCGGTAAGGTATTATTATTGATTTTAAGCTTTTCCCTTTCATCACTTTGAATATATCCTGTCACTCCCTTCTAGCCTACAGTTTCTGCTGAAACTGATAGCCTTATTAGGAGTTTCCTTGTATGTTACTTTTTGCTTTTCCCTTGCTGCTTTTAATATTCTCTCTTTATTTTTTGTCATTTTAATACAATATGTCTTGGTGTGTTCCTCTTTGGATTCACCGAATATGAGATTCTATATATACTTATGTGACTGTTTTCTTTCCCAAGTTTGGGAAGTTTTCAGCTACTATCTTTCAGGCCCTTTCTCTCTCTGTTCTCCTTCTAGGACCCCTATAATGCAAATATTAGTGCACTGACTTATGGCATCACAGAACGGCTTTTTGGAAGGAACAAAAGAAATTCAGTAAATGCACAGACATACACTATAAAATACAGTATGCTGCTGCTGCTGCTAAGTCGCTTCAGTCATGTCCGACTCCGTGCAACCCCATAGATGGAAGCCCACCAGGCTCCCCTGTCCCTGGGATTCTCCAGGCAAGAACACTGGAGTGAGTTGCCATTTCCTTCTCCAATGCATGAAAGTGAAAAGTGAAAGGGAAGTCGCTCAGTCATGTCCGACTCTTAGCGACCCCATGGACTACAGCCTACCAGGCTCCTCCATTCATGGGATTTTCCAGGCAAGAGTACTGGAGTGGGGTGCCATTGCCTTCGCCAAAATACAGTATAAAGTGCCTTAAATACAGTTTAATATACACAGAAAAAAGTATCTTTTTTATTCTGGATAAAAAAAGTATCCTTCAATATTCTGTTCAATGTCACCTCCCAATGTGACATTAACAGTCACTTAATTCTCTACATTCTCAAAATACATTTATATCAATAACACTTTTCATATTACACAGTAATTTCTCTCTTTATAAACCTGTTACACCCCACTGAACAATAAGCCACTCAAGAAAGGAAGCCACTCAAGAAAGGAAGCCCTTTTTATTCATCTCTTTATACCAATACTTCAGCACAGTGCTTGTCATAAAGTAGGTATTAAAAATACATAGCATAATTAATTAAGTATAGCATGGCAAGGATTCCAAATCAGTGCCTCCTAACTATATCCCCTCCTTCTATTTCTACAACTGCCTTAGTTTAGGCCCTCATTAGTTCTCATCCAGATTGGTTCAGTATAGTTTCCAAACTAATGTCACTATCTCCTTTTGTCTAAAAAATATATCCTCTCATAGTCTTACCAAAGTAACTTTTTAAAAGAAAATCAGGTCATGTTATTTTTCTGCTTAAAAATATTTAAATAGCTCTCCACCTCACCTATTTAATGGACATATCTCTGGATGTCACAATGATGGGTCTTCATTTGCTACCATATATACTAGCCTGATTGATTGTACTTTCCTAGCTAACTGAATGGATCCTCTTCCTCCTTTCCCCCAAGAATGAAGTGTAGTTTTTCAGCATGGTATACAGATCCCTTCAGAACTTGGTCTTTCACTACTTTCCAAAGCTCCAATCATACCAAACTACCAATATTTCTTGTGAGACGCTCTACCAAGCTTCTCTATCATTGCATGTTCTATACCTATGTTGAACTACTTTTGATTTGCCTAACTTGCATTACCAAGGTTCGGTTCACTTCAGCTCAACCTGGGAAGCCTTCCTCCATTCTCTACAACCTGTTTTAGAAGAGTTACCCTATGTTCATCTCTTTACTAATGGCAGCACAGACCAAATTAATTTACATTGTGAGTAATCCTGTCTGTCTTCCCCATTGGACTGTGAATTCACTGAGAAAACAACTATGTCTTCATTCTCTTTAAGCCAGGGCATGACACATATGCATGCATGCATGCTCTGTTGCTCAGTCCTGTCTGGCTCTTTGTGACCTCAGGGACAGCAGCCCACCTCTGTTCATGAGATTTCCCAGGCAAGAATACTGGAGTGGGTTGCCATTTCCTTCTCCAGGACATCTTCCAGACCCAGGGATCGAACCTGCATCTCTTGCACTAGCAGGCAGATTCTTTACCACTGAGCGACTTGAGAAGCCCATAGTGTTCAATAAATGTCTCATGAAGAAGTAAATCAAATGAAACTAATAATGTTCATACTTAAGCAATCAACTTCATGATGAAGATTTCTTCCTAAGAAATAAATATTTATGAATATGTGTGTGTTCAAAGAGAGAGGGCCAGTAAGCAAATACAAGCAAGAAACAAACAAACAAAAAAAATTTTCTAGTAGGAGACAGAAAAAGTGTCAAGGATTTAAATAATTGGGAAATGTTATTGTTAGTATACAAACATAGGCCCTTTGACATTTATCTTACAGAAAAAAATAGAAAGGATGTAAAACACGTTAACTGTGAGATTGATGTTTTAACACGGTGTATAGTAAGAAAAATCTAAATGTCAAATGGAAGTATCAATTTACAAAATGGTACAAATGGTAAGACTCCACATTTGGGGAAAAACATAAAAGCCTTTAAAACTATATACACTAAAATATAATAGTCTCAATAGTGTTTGGGTGATTAACATTTTCTTCAAACTTATCTATAGCCCAAATTTTTCTTAGGATGAATATGTACTATTTATTCATAAAAGGGAAGAGAATGGAGCATCCATGAATTTCAATGAATAAAAACCAAAGTACTTCAATTCTTACTTTCAAATATGAAAACTGAAAAAGGAAGGAAGCAGGAAAGACAAGTATTTTAAAAGATTATCTCCCTGGGATGTACAACAGGTGATTAAAATTTTAATTATAATACAGGGGAAGTGAAAGAAGAATCATCTAAAATTAAGAAACCAAGATTAAAAAAAAAAAAACCTATAAGGAAAAATGACAAGAATAAAAATGATGTTTAAAATATAAAATACAAGCAACTTACAGGACACTATGATGTGGGATTGTTTACAACATACGAGATTAAGGTAATAATTTCCAAAATCCTGGCTGCACATTTAAAAAAAGAAAAAGAATAAATTAGAAGATATTCTCAGTTAAATATTGTTTCCTGTCTTGTCTCTGGTTAATACTATTCGCCTCAGAACAAATTCAGTATCTGCTTAACATCCAAACTTCTTAATAGTATTTCCACCAAGAAGTCTGACAAACAGTCTAACTCAATATATACAAAATTACGTTTACCATCCCAAAGTCCTCATTCTTGTTTTCCTATCTCAGTCTGGGCAGGGATCTCAAGGTAGGTGGTGGTGGTGTTCAGTTGCTCAGTTGTGTCCAACCCCGTGACCCCATGAACTGCTGCATGCCAGGCTTCCCTGTCCTTCACTATGTCCCAGAGTTTGCTCAAACTCCTATCCATTGAATCAGTGATGGCATCCAACCATCTTATCCTCTGTCTTCCCCTTCTCTTCCTGCCTTCAATCTTTTCCAGCGTTAGGGTCTTTTCCAATGAATGGGCTCTTCACATCAGGTGGCCAAAGTATTGGAGCTTCAGCTTCAGCATTAGTCCTTCCAATGAATATTCAGGTTTCATCTCCTTTAGGGGGCTTCCCTTGTGGCTCAGCTGGTAAAGAATGTGCCTGCAATGTGAGAGACCTGGGTTCGATCCCTGGGTTGGGAAGATTCCCCTGGAGAAGGGAAAGTCTACCCACTCCAGTATTCTGGCCTGGAGAAATCCATGGACTGTATGGTCCATGGGATCACAAAGAGTTGGACACGACTGAGCGAACTGGCTAGTTTGATCTCCGTGCTGTCCAAGGGACTCTCAAGTGTCTTCTCCGGCACCACAGTTCAAAGGCATCATTTCTTTGGCGTTCAGCCTTTTATACTGTCCAGCTCTTCCATACACGACTACTGGAAAAACCATAGCTTTGACTATACGGACCTTTGTAGGCAAAGTGATGCCTCTGCTTTTTAATATGCTGTCTAGGTTTGTCTTTGCTTTTCTTCCAAGGAGTAAGCGTCTTTTAATTTCATGGCTGCAGTCACTGTCCACAGTGATTTTGGAGCCCAAGAAAACAAAGTCATTCACTGTTTCTATTGTTTCCCATCTATTTGCCATGAAGGGACTGAATGTCATGATCTTAGGTTTTTGAATGTTGAGTTTTAAGCCAGTTTTTTCAGTCTCCTCTTCCACCTTCATCAAGAGACTCTTTAATTCCTCTTTGCTTTCTGCCATAAGGGTGGTGTCATCTGCATATCTGAGGTTATTGATATTTCTCCCCACAATCTTGATTTCAGCATGTGCTTCATCCAGCCCAGCATTTCACATGATATAATCTGCATATAAGTTAAACGAAAGTGAAGTCGGTGAAAGTGAACTCGCTCAGTCTTGTCTGACTCTTTGCGACTCCATAGACTGTAGCCTACCAGGCTCCTCTGTCCATGGGATTTTCCAGGCAATAGTACTGGAGTGGATTGCCATTTCCTTCTCCAGAGGATCCTCCCAAACCAGGGATTGAACCCAGGTCTCCCGCATTGTAGACAGACACTTTACTGTCTGAGCCACCAGGGAAGCAGGGTGACAATATACAGCCCCGATGTACTCCTTTCCCAGTTTTGAACCAGTCTGTTGTGCCCTGTCCAGTTCTAACTGATGCTTCTTCACCTGCATACAGGTTTCTCTGGAGGCAGGTAAATTGGTCTGGTATTCCCACCTCTTTAAGAATTGTCCACAGTTTATTGTGATCCACACAGTCAAAGGCTTTGGCATAGTCAATAAAGCTGAAGTAGGTACTTTTTTTGAATTCTCTTGCTTTTTCTATGATCCAACGCATGTTGGCAATTTGATCTCTGGTTCGTCTGCCTTTTCTAAATCCAGCTTGAACATCTGGAAATTCTCAGTTCATGTACTGCTGAAGCCTAGCTTGAAGGATTTTGAGCATTACTTTGCTAGCATGTGAAATGAGTGCAATTGTACAGTAGTTTGAACATTCTTTCGCATTCCCCTTCTTTGGGATTGGAGTGAAAACTGGCCTTTTCCAGTCTGTGGCCACTGCTGAGTTTTCCAAATTTGCTGACATATTGGATGCAGCACTTTCACAGCATCATCTTTTAGGGTTTGACATAGCTCAGCTGGAATTCCATCACCTCCACTAGCTATGTTCATAGTGAAGTTTCCTAAGGCCCACCCACTGACTTCACATTCCAGGATGTCTGGCTCTAGGTGAGTGATCACACCATTATGGTTATCCAGGTCATTATATCTTTTTTGTATAGTTCTTCTGTGTATTCTTGTCACCTTTTCTTAATATCTTCTGCTTCTGTTAGGTCCACATCGTAGGTATGACATATTATATTTCCAAAGATGGGGAATTCCCTGGCAGTCCAGTGTTAGAATTCCACGCTTTCACTACTGAGGGCCCGGTTCAATCCCCGGATCAGGAACTAAGATCCTACAAGTCCCACAGTACAGCTCAAAAAACAAAAATTACCAAGATGGCTGCTGCAGTAGCCATTCCATCCCACATAATCTTCTTTCAAGAACAGTAAAATCTATATCCCCTTCCTCTAAACATAGGCAAAGCTTTATGACTACTTCAAATAACAGAGTAAAACAGGAGGGAGACAACTTCTAAACGTAGGTCATAAAATATAATAGACATGGAAATGGGGCCGGTGAGGAGCTCCGGTAACACCAGGCGCCGCCTCCTCCCTGCAGAGGCTGGAGGAGGAGCTGCGCCTGCACCAGTGCTCCACGCAGGAGTGCATCGAGAAAAAAAAAAATATATATATATAATAGATATGGCTGAGTCCCTTTGCTCTCCACCTAAAACTGTTACAACGTTGTTAACTGGCTATACTCCAAAAAGTTTTAAAAACTGCTATTCCTTTAAATAAATCAGAACTGGGGGGAAAAAAAAAAAAAAGTAATAGAGTTCCTGCCTGTTCTTGGGACACTCAGTCTTTGAATCCAATTATCCTGCCAGAGAGACCACAGGGAAAGGCTACTTGTAGGTGATTTGGCCCATGAACCTTCCCAAATGTGAGTGAGCAAACCTCAAGATGACCCTAGCCCCAGACACTGTCTGGCTACACTTTCATGAAGACCCTTAAAAGAGAACCACTTAGCTAGTTCAATCAATCCCTAGAATCACAAGAGAGAATTATATTATTGTGGTGAGACATTATGTTTTTGTGCAAATTATTATATACCAATAGATATAAACAATAGTAAGTTAGTAATTTGACACTCTTCAATCCAATCTCATATGAAAATTCCACGAAAAAAGGGTAAGAACCATAAGAAGAACAGGCAAAAAAAAAGATCCCTGATGGCAGCCTCTCCAGTACTGGCTTATTTTTAGCTCTAGTTCCAAATTTACATATGCCACTCAATAAAAAAGCCTTTGGGCTTCTCAGAGTAGTTTAGAAAACATATTCATTACTCAAACAAGAAGGTAGGTGAGAGAAGGGGGTCTTATCTCCTTCTCTAGAAGCTTACCAAAGTTTTCCTCTACAAGAGTTCTCGTAAATGCATTTTTTCATCTCTTTAACTTTCCAGTGTTACTTTAGTACTCCTTATAGATTGGCACCCTGGGAATTCATCTACCTAGCCAGTTCCTTAATTAATCTATGCATCATAATCCACCTGGCCCACCAACCCTAAAACTTCAGTGCCATTCTAATTCCACCTCTCCTTCTCCCTCTTGCCAATCCTGCCTTTTAAACCTCTCATATCTATCCACTGCTCTCCATTCCCAGGCCGTATCCCACACCATCAACATCTTTCTGTTGCTCAGATTTCTGCAAGAAATCTATCTCCCTGGCCCCCATTTTGCATCCATCTAGCCTATCCTCTACACAAATAAAAAACACAATTTGATGGTATTATTTTCATACTTAACACCATTCAATGGTATCCTGTTGCCCTGAGGATAAAGCCCATACCTCTGTAACACACCTTTGTTGATTTGGTTTCTGCTTACCTCTCTAGTATGAAACATTCTCTGTAGTTTCAAATCCTTGTGCTATACATCCTGATCAATTGAACTTTAGATTCTAGATACTGCTCATCTCCATTTCTCAAAACAGGCCTTCATACTGATACATGCTACAATATGGATGAACCTTGAAAACCTTATGCTAAGTGAAACCAGTCACAAAAGACCACATACTGTATGGTTCTATTTATACGAAATGTCAAGAACAGGCAACTCTTTAGAGACAGAAAGTAGATTAGTAGTTGCCAGGGGCCAGGGAGAAGAGGGAATAGGGAGTGAATGTTAATGGGTATGGTGTTTCTTTGGGGGTGATGAAAATGTTCTGGAATTAGGTGGTGGTTGGAAAACTCTGTGAATATAACTGAAAACCACCGAATGTGAACTTTAAAAGAGAGAATTTTATGATATGTGAATTATATCTCAAAACTATTGAGGAAAAAAACGGATCTTCACATATTATTATTTAGGCCTGGAATACTCTGCACCCACCATTATTACTCAACTAATTCTTGCTTATCCTCGTTTTCCTACCCTAAACATCCTATCTTCCATGAAGCCCTTCTGATCTAGGTCTAGGACAAGAGCTCCTTCTTTCCATATATCTTCATTTCCTCTATCACACCACTTATATGAACACTTATATATGAACACCACTTATATAAACAATAGTAGGTTAGTAATTTGACACTCTTCAATCCAATCCAATCTCATAACTGTTAACTCCTCTTTCCAGGCTACAGAGGTTTTCCAGAAAAGTGACTGCTTCTGACTCATTGATCACTATATTCCACGTGTGTGTGTGTGAGACAGTGTTTGGCACAGAATAAGTGCTCACTAACTTACTAGTGATCCAAAGTAAAATAACCAAAAAGCAAACTTTTAAAGTACTTCCACCCACAAAGGATCCCAAGAGTTGTGCTAAGACTGATAAGGCTCTAATGTAATTACCATTTTAAAGTTCACTAACGCCAACATAAAATTATTAGTTTGCATAATGAAGTTCAAACTTAAACTATGTTTTATCAGGGCTTTCTATCCTAGTCACAACTTCAAGCAGCTTCTATTAGTTTGATGACTCACCTTTAAAGAAAAAAGAAAAAGGTGTGATTCAAGGGTATCCATAAATACAGCAATGGAATATCTAGAAAACTGGGACTGGAATTTCAAATCAATGATTACCAATAAGCAACAGACTTGCTTTTCTGATGTTTAATCAAATGAACATTTTTATGAGCATCAGTGGAGTTTGGTGAAAGAACACTAGCACAAGACTCTGGCAAATTCAAGTCTGAATTCATGCTCTAGCATCTAACAAGGAGAAGGAAATGGCAACCCACTCCAGTATTCTTGCCTGGAGAATCCTGTGAATGGAGGAGCCTGGTGGGCTGCTGTTCATGGGGTTGCATAGAGTCAGACACGACTGAAGTGACTTAGCATGCATGTATGCATGCACTGGAGAAGGAAATGGCAACCCACTCCAGTATTCTTGCCTGGAGAATCCCAGGGACAGAGGAGCCTGGTAGGCTGCCGTCTATGGGGTCACACAGAGTCGGACACGACTGAAGTGATTTAGCAGCAGCAGCAGCATCTTTGTTGTTGCTTAGAGCAAGTTACCTAAACTTTCTGAGTCTTAGTTTCTTTTATTTTGTATGAACACTAACCTTGCCAGGGCAGTTTTAATAATGAAGAAAGTATTTATATATAAAGTGCCTTCCTTAGGTCTCATATGTTGTGTTCAATGAGTGGTTGCTATTACTATTCATCATCAAAATGCAATCTGTGTGAAAGAAGTACAACAGAAAACCAGAATGTGATCTGAACCATAACGCCAACAGTGGACTAGTCTGTTTATACAATTAGTAATCCATCAGTGCCACTGGTCTTACGTGATCGATTCAAGTTTGAACAATGAAAAGAAACACAGGAACAAAAAGTAACTTGACTATTCGACTAAGAGGCTAAGTATATCTGATCCTATAAAAACATGCTTTAAATACAAACAATCTCACTCACAGTGGCAGAAAAAGGAATGAGATAATCTTTGAGAAGAGCTTTATTCCAGCAAGATCAAGACCAAAGTACATTACGAGAGGAAGATGTGGGAAGTTGACATTACTGCTATATCAAATTCACACAGGGTTTCAATTTCCAGGTTATCAACCTGGCATCTTTCACAAACATTGAATTCTCGGTCAAGAGCTATTAGGACCAGGTAGTTGCTTTCATCTAGTACACACTGGGGAAAGAAAAAAAAGCAGAGTTGAACAAATATTGGAAAACATGGTAACAGATGTATCAAATATATACACCCACTGAAACCTCTAGAACAAAAACTGATCTGAGACTGGCACTGAAACAAGTAACATGCATAATTCTCAAGTCTAGAGTAATAAGACTCAAGACATAAAAACAAATTTGTGTATATAGAGTATATTATTCAGATATACAACATCCTTTAAGTAGCGAACAGATGGTCCATGACTGGAAGCACTAATGAACACTACAGTAGTTCAAGTCCATATCTTTAATTTTTAAATAGGTAGTAGGTATCTATTATATTATCTTTGTCAACAGAACTCTAGGATTGCCTTCCTCTCATTCCATACACACACATAAATTTTTATTGCAAGATAAAAAGCCATATTCTGGGAAAACTAATCAATTTAACCAGTTTATTAATCTGGTGTGGGCTCTTGGACTAAACTAACGAATTACAGACTGTCCTGTGCTATTCCTAAGAGACAACTGCAATCCCTGCCTTTCTGTGAGATAATGCTAGTACCCTTATAAAATTCTCCTTTTCCTTAAGTAAGCTTTAATTGGTTGCTTTAACTTACAACAAATATCTTAACAAATACATCTGCACAGAATGATATAAACTGAGACAAGTGACATAAAAATCAGAGTTTTGAAACTTCCCAGTGGTTAAGACTTCACCTCCCAATCCAAGGGGTACAGACTGATCCCTGGCCAGGGAGCTAAAACCCCACATGCCTCACAGTCAAAACATAAAACAGAAGCAAAGTTGTAACAAATTCAAAAAAGACTTTTTTAAATGGTCCACATCAAAAGAAAAAATTCTTTAAAAAATCAGAGTTTCAACCTTAATCACATACTTAATATTTCAAAGATCAGACACTAGCTTAGAAATTCTATGAGGGACAGTAGATAATAAGAGATAAATTCACTGGGGAAGGGTCTTATTTTTTTAGATCACTTCAGGCAGAAGATTGACAGGGAGATATAATTTGTACAGCACAAATTGTATGTACCAAAAGTAATAACAAAAGTTTGTGTAAAAAATGATTATGACTCACCATTAATCTAGTCACAACAAGTTATATATTTTATGTACAAACTACCAACTATTAAAAACCTAGCCAAACAGGTAGGTTCATAAAATTTTTACCCTAACAACTGTAGTAAAATGAGATCCTATGCTGTACCTGTCTTGACAACCTTGAAGGGGAGCAATTTAGAGCACTGTATCTTACTTTTAACAATGTCAAATTTAAGAAGAGCAAAATCTAATTGTATCAGCCAAAGCTTTGGATAACTGAGTTGGAAAAAACAAACCCATGCTCAAATTACTTGTACTAGAAACACTACAACATTATTTAATAACAATCCAAAGAAAATCTCTAACTACAGATGACCTCCCAGTTTTATCTTTGACCCCCTTTTCTTCTAAAGCCTTCAACTGCCATCCCCATGTGAATGACTCTCCGATTTCTCTAACCCACACCTCTCACTCGAATTCCAGGGCCACAGTTGCTTCATCTACCCAACATACAATCCTTCTCCATTTAGATATTTCACTATACCTCGAATTTCAAATAGTTAACCCTTCACATTCAAAAGGACTATTTTCCTTTTATCATTTTTTTTTGGTCTTGCCATGTGGCATACAGGATCTTAGTTCCCTGACCAGGGATCAAACCCATGTCCCCTGCATTGGGAGCACAGAATCTTAACCATTGGACTGCAAGGGAAGTCCCAGGAGAGCTATTTTCTCAAAGATTTGTCTACTTTCAACGTCTCCCCTTCACCGGGCATGCATGCCTCACTCTTTTCCAGCTTTTTTTTCCCTCTTCAGTTCAGTTCAGGTCAGTCACTCAGTACTGTCTGACTCTTTGCAACCCCATGAACTGCAGCACGCCAGGCCTCCCTGTCCATCACCAACTCCCGGAGTTCACCCAGACTCATGACCATTGAATCGGTGATGCCATCCAGCCATCTCACCCTCTGTCGTCCCTTTCTCCTCCTGTCCCCAGTCCCTCCCAGCATCAGGGTCTTTTCCAATGACTCAGCTCTTCGCATGAGGTGGCCAAAGTATTGGAGTTTAAACCTCAGCATCAGTCCTTCCAATGAACACCCAGGACTGGTCTCCTTTCAAATGGACTGGTTGGATCTCCTTGCAGTCCAAGGGACTCTCAAGAGTCTTCTCCAGCACCACGGTTCAAAAGCATCAATTCTTTGGCGCTCACCTTTCTTCACAGTCCAACTCTCATATCCATACATGACCATAAGAAAAACCATAGCCTTGACTAGAAGGACCTTTGTTGGCAAAGTAATGTCTCTGCTTTTGACTATGCTGTCTAGGTTGGTCATAACTTTCCTTCCAAGGAGTAAGCGTCTTTTAATTTCATTGCAGTCACCATCTGCAGTGATTTTGGAGCCCCCAAAAATAAAGTCTGACACTGTTTCCACTGTTTCCCCATCTATTTCCCATGAAGTGATGGGACGAGACGCAATGAACTTCATTTTCTGAATGTTGAGCTTTAAGCCAACTTCTTCACTCTCCACTTTCACTCTCATCAAGAGGCTTTTGAGTTACTCTTTACTTTCTGCCATAAGGGTGGTGTCATGTGCGTATGTGAGGTTATTGATATTTCTCCCGGCAATCTTGATTCCAGCTTATGCTTCTTCCAGTCCAGCGTTTCTCATGATGTACTCTGCATATAAGTTAAATAAGCAGGGTGACAGTATACAGCCTTGACAAACTCCTTTTCCTATTTGGAACCAGTCTGTTGTTCCATGTCCAGTTCTAACTGTTGTTTCTTGACCTGCATATAGGTTTCTCAAGAGGCAGGTCAGGTGGTCTGGTATTCCCATCTCTTGAAGAATTTTCCACAGTTTATGTGATCCACACAGTCAAAGGCTTTGGCATAGTCAATAAAGCAGAAATAGATGTTTTTCTGGAACTCTCTTGCTTTTTCGATGATCCAGCGGATGTTGGCAATTTGATCTCTGGTTCCTCTGCCTTTTCTAAAACCAGCTTGAACATCAGGAAGTTCACGGTTCACATATTGCTGAAGCCTACCTTGGAGAATTTTGAGCATTACTTAACTAGCGTGTGAGATGAGTGCAATTGTGTGGTAGTTTGAGCATTCTTTGGAATTGCCTTTCCTTGGGATTGGAATGAAAACTGACCTTTTCTAGTCCTGTGGCCACTGCTGAGTTTTCCAAATGTGCTGGCATATTGAGTGCAGCACTTTCACAGCATCACCTTTCAGGATTTGGAATAGTTCAACTGGAATGCCATCACCTCCACTAGCTTTGTTCATAGTGATGCTTTCTAAGGCCCACTTGACTTCACATTCCAGGATGTCTGGCTCTAGGTCAGTGATCATATCATCGTGATTATCCTGGTCGTGAAGATCTTTTTTGTACAGTTTTTCCATGTATTCTTGCCACCTTCACCTTACTCAATCTTAAATCTTGAAATGGGGCTTTCCCTGGTGTCTCAGTGGTAAAGAATCTGCCTGCCAATGCAGGAGAGGCAGGTTCGATCTTTGGGTTAGGAAGATCCCATGGAGAAGGAAATAGTAACCCATTCCAGTATTCTTGACTGGAAAATCCCAAGGATAGAGGAGCCTGGCAAGCTACAGTCCATGGGGCCATAAATGAGTCAGACATGACTTAGCAACTAAATAACAACAAAATGCTGAAATTCCACAAAGTTCTATACTTAGCCCTCTTCTTTCTGATTTGTATTTCTTTTCTAAGAGAATTCTACTACAATTGCCTCAGACACTATCTGTTAACAAGTCCTAATTTCCTTTTATCTACTTCAGACTTCTTTTCTGGGTTCTAAATCTATATATACAAGTGCCTATTTAAGTCTTTGTGTCTCACAGACATCTGAAACTTAATATGCACACCTACTCTCATAATAATCAATGCTTTTTCTTCTCTGTTCCCTATATTATCAATTACCCAGATGCTCAGGACATAGTCATTCTCCATCTCTCCCTCTCTATGATGGTCATCATCAACATTCAGTCATGTTCTAAAATTGATAAAAATACACTTTCTCTGTCAACAACCACTACTTTGGTCCAAGCCACTATTATACCATATCTGGATTACAGAAACAATCTCTTCAATGATCATCTCATTGTACCTTTGTCACTTCCCCCAATCCATCCTTCACTCAGCAGCTAAAGTAATCTTTTAAAAAGGTCTAATTAGGGGCCAACAAGGAGATCAAAAGAGAGCTTTAAAAATATCTTTTAAAAGTACCTAAGACAAATGAAAATGGAAATACAATATGCCAAAATTAATGGGATGCAGAAAAAATATTTCAAAGAGGGAAGTTTATAACCATAAATGCCTACCTAAAACTAAGAAAAATCTCAAATAAACCACCTAACTTTACACTTTCCTAGGAAACTAGGAAAAGCAGAACAGAAATAGCCCACAGTTAGTAAAAGGAAGGAAATAAGAAAGATTAGAGTGAAAATAAATGAAATAGACACTACAAGACAATAGAAAATATCAATGAAACTAAAGCCAGGTTTTTGAAAACACAAACTTTAAGCTAGACTCACCAAGAAAAAAAGTGGACTCAAATAAAATCAGAAATGAAAGAAGACACATAACAACGTATCACAAAAATAAAAAGAATCAAAACAGCCAACTATAAACAATTATACACCAGCAAATTAAACAACCTAGGAAAAAATGAACGAATTACTAGAATCATACAACTTTATGAGACTAAATTATGAAGAAATACAAAATCCAAATGCAGCAATTGCTAGTAAGAAGATTAAATCAGTAATAACAATACTCCCAACAACAAAGTCCAATGTCAGCCATATTTAAAGAAGAATTAACACCTATTAATTAATAATACTAATTAATACCAAATCTTCTCAAGTTCTTTGAAAAAACAGAAAAGGAGGGAATGTCTTTTACAAGGCCAGAATTACCCTGATACCAAAACCAGACCACACATCAAAAGAAAAGAAAATTACAGACAAACATCCCTGATAAACACAGATGCAAAAATCCTCAACAAAATATCAGCAAACCAATTCAATGATATATTAAAAGGATCATACACTACAATTAAGTGGGATTTATTCCAGGGATGCAAGGATGGTTCAACACCTGCAAATCAAGGTGATATATACCATGCTAGCAAAATGAAGGATAAAAATCATATGATCATCTCAATAGATGCAGAAAACCATCTGACAAAATTCAATACCTATTCATAATAAAAAATCTCAAATAAGTGGGAATAGAGGGAATGTACCTCAACATAATTAAAGGCCATACATAACAAGTGCATAGCTAATATCATACTTAGTGGTGAAAAACAGAGTTTTCCTCTAAGATCAGGAACAGGACAAAGATGTTAACTTTCACCACTTTTATTCAACATAGTATTGGAAAGCCTAGCCAGAACAATCAGGCAATAAAAAGAAATAAAAAGCATCAAAATTGGAAAGGAAAAAGTAAAACTGCCACTATTTGCAGATGACATTATATTATATACAGTATAGAAAATCCTAAAGACTTCACCAAAAAACTTAGAACTAATAAATTCAGTAAATTTATTTTTAAATTTTTAAAAAATAAATTTTTTTAAAAAATTTATTTTTAAAAATAAATTTATTTTAAAAAAATAAATTTTTAAAAAAAAGTTGAAAAATACAAAATCTATATACAAAAATTTGTTGCATTTCTATACACTAATAAACTATCAGAAAGAGAAATTAAGAACACAATTCCACTCACAATTGCATCAAAAAGATTAAAATACCTAGGAATAAGTTTAACCAAGGAGGTGAAAAATTTGTAACTGAGAACTCTGAGACACTGGTTAAAGAAGTTAAGGAAGACATAAACAAGCAGAAAGATATTCTGTGTTCATGGATTACAAGAATTAATATTGTTTAAATTTACATACTACTCAAAGCATTCTACAGATCCAAAGCAATCAATACCAAAATTCCAACAACATTTTTCACAGAAATAGAACAAACAATCCTAAAATCTGGATGAAACCTCAAAAGATCCCAAACAGCCAAAGTAATTGTGATAAAGAATAAACAAGCTGGAGGCATCACACTCAAATTATATTACAAAGCTATAGTAATCAAATCCCTTATGATTATACAGTGGAAGTGAGAAATAAATTTAAGGGCCTAGATCTGATAGATAAAGTGCCTGATGAACTATGGAATGAGGTTTGTGACACTGTACAGGAGACAGGGATCAAGACCATTCCCATAGAAAAGAAATGGCAAAAAAGCAAAATGGCTGTCTGGGGAGGCCTTACAAATAGCTGTGAAAAGAGGAGAAGCGAAAAGCAAAGGAGAAAAGGAAAGATATAAACATCTGAATGCAGAGTTCCAAAGAATAGCAAGAAGAGATAAGAAAGCCTTCTTCAGTGATCAATGCAAAGAAATAGAGGAAAACAACAGAATGGGAAAGACTAGGGATCTCTTCAAGAAAATCAGAGATACCAAAGGAACATTTCATGCAAAGATGAGCTCAATAAAGGACAGAAATGGTATGGACCTAACAGAAGCAGAAGATATTAAGAGGAAATTGCAAGAATACACAGAAGAACTGTACAAAAAAGATCTTCACAACCCAGATAATCACAATGGTGTGTTCACTGACCTAGAGCCAGACATCCTGGAATGTAAAGTCAAGTGGGCCTTAGAAAGCATCACTACGAACAAAGCTAGTGGAGGTGATGGAATTCCAGTTGAGCTATTCCAAATCCTGAAAGATGATGCTGTGAAAGTGCTGCACTCAATATGCCAGCACATTTGGAAAACTCAGCAGTGGCCACAGGACTGGAAAAGGTCAGTTTTCATTTCAATCCCAAAGAAAGGCAATGCCAAAGAATGCTCAAACTACCGCACAATTGCACTCATCTCACACGCTAGTAAAGTAATGCTCAAAATTCTCCAAGGTAGGCTTCAGCAATATGTGAACCGTGAACTTCCTGATGTTCAAGCTGGTTTTAGAAAAGGCAGAGGAACCAGAGATCAAATTGCCAACATCCGCTGGATCATCGAAAAAGCAAGAGAGTTCCAGAAAAACACCTATTTCTGCTTTATTGACTATGCCAAAGCCTTTGACTGTGTGGATCACATAAACTGTGGAAAATTCTTCAAGAGATGGGAATACCAGAACACCTGATATGCCTCTTGAGAAATCTGTATGCAGGTCAGGAAGCAACAGTTAGAACTGGACATGGAACAACAGACTGGTTCCAAATAGGAAAAGGAGTTTGTCAAGGCTGTATATTGTCACCCTGTTTATTTAACTTATATGCAGAGTACATCATGAGAAACGCTGGACTGGAAGAAGCATAAGCTGGAATCAAGATTGCCAGGAGAAATGTCAATAACCTCAGATATGCAGATGACACCACCCTTATGGCAGAAAGTGAAGAGGAACTCAAAAGCCTCTTGATGAGAGTGAAAGTGGAGAGTGAAAAAGTTGGCTTAAAGCTCAACATTCAGAAAACGAAGATCATGGCATCCGGTCCCATCACTTCATGGGAAATAGATGGGGAAACAGTGGAAACAGTGTCAGACTTTATTTTTGGGGGCTCCAAAATCACTACAAATGGTGACTGTAGCCATGAAATTAAAAGACGCTTACTCCTTGGAAGGAAAGTTATGACCAACCTAGATAGCATATTCAAAAGCAGAGACATTACTTTGCCAACAAAGGTTCATCTAGTCAAGGCTATGGTTTTTCCTATGGTCATGCATGGATGTGAGAGTTGGACTGTGAAGAAAGCTGAGCACCAAAGAATTGATGCTTTTGAACTGTGGTGTTGGAGAAGACTCTTGAGAGTCCCTTGGACTGCAAGGAGATCCAACCAGTCCATTCTGAAGGAGATCAGCCCTGGGATTTCTTTGGAAGGAATGATGCTAAAGCTGAAACTCCAGTACTTTGGCCACCTCATACGAAGAGTTGACTCCGTGGAAGACTCTGATACTGGGAGGGATTGGGGGCAGGAGGAGAAGGGGACGGCAGAGGATGAGATGGCTAGATGGCATCACTGACTCAATGGACGTGAGTCTGGGTGAACTCCGGGAGTTGGTGATGGACAGGAAGGCCTGGTGTGCTGCGATTCATGGGGTTGCAGAGTCGGACACGACTGAGCGACTGATCTGATCTGATAGTAATCAAAGCAGTATGGTATTAGCACAAAAACACACATAGGTCAATGGAACAGAAATAGTGCCCAGAAATAAATCCATATATATATATAAGTGCATATAATATATAGTCAATTAATATAACAAAGGATGCAAGAATATACAACAGGGAAAGGATAATCTCTCTTATAAATAATATAGGGAAAGTTGGACAGCTACATGCAAAAGAATATAACTATTCTTACAGTATATACTAAAATTAACTCAAAATGGATTGAAGACTTGAATAATAAAACCTGAAATCATAAAATTCCTACAAGAAAACATAAATAGCAGACCTCTTGACATTTGCCTTGATGATGACTTTTTGGATCTGACTCCAAAACATTGGAACAAAGGCAAAAATAAACAACTGGGACTAAATCAAACCACAAAGTTTCTGCATAGCAAAGGGAATCATTAAAAAATGAAAATGCTTGTAAAAATGGAGAAAATACCTATAAACCATATATCTAATAGGGGTTTCACATCCAAAATAAATAAAGAATTGATACAACTCAATAGCAAAAAACTAAAAATCTGATTTAAAAATGGACAGAGGTCTGAATAGACATTTTCCCAAAGATGACATATTTACAGCCAACAAGTACATGGAAAAGTGCTTAATATGACAAATTATCAAAGAAATACAAATCAAAACCACAATGATAGCACCTCACACCTGTAAGAATGGCTACTATCAAAAAGACAAGAGATAATAACTGTTGGCAAGGACTTGCAGAAAAGTGAACCCTGCGCACTGCTGGTGGTGACATAAATTCGTGCAGCCACCACAGAAAACAGTACGGAGGTTGCTCAAAAAATTAAAAACAGAACTACCGGGAAATAATCCAAGTGTCCAATGAATAAACAGATTTAAAAAATGTAGTATAGACAATGGCATATTATTCAGACATAAAACATGGATGGACCTTGAGAGCATTTTGCTAAGTGAAATAAGTCAGAAAGATAAACACTATATGATTTCACTTATATGCAGAATTTAAAAAAACAAAACATCAAACTCATAGAAAATTGGTGGTTGCCAGAGGTAAGGGGATGGAGAGTGGTGAAATGGGTGAAGGGATCAAAAGGTACAAACTTCCAGTTATAAAATAAATGTCATGGGACATAATGTACACCATAGTGACTATAGTTAATATTATACTGCATATTTGAAAGCTGTTAAGACAGCAGATCTTAAAAGTGCTTAATCCAAAGAAAAATTTTTTTTCAATTACATGTTAACTTGGCTTATTGTGGTGATCATTTCACACTACTACATACAAATATCCAATCATTATACTGTATACTGAAACTAAAAAAATGTTATACATTAATTATACCTCAATTTAAAATTTAATCAAGTGACTTTTCAACTTGAAATTCTTCAACTGTTTCTTGTTGCACTTACAATAATATCAAAACTCCTTACTCTGACTTTATACGGTGGGCATAATTTAATCCTTGCCTAACTCTGCAGCTTATTCTTTTGCCACATCTCCTTCCATTTACTTCTCTCCATCCACATTGACATCTTCCTATTCTGTAAGAGTATTATGTCCTTTTCACCTCTGGTTCTTTTTGTTGCTATCCCTTCTCCTTGCATTACTGTTTCCCACTCATTTCTTTTTTTTTTTTTTCCCCACTCATTTCTTATAACTCTCTCCTGGCTAATAAAAACTCACTCAACCTTCAGGTCTCTAATTAAATCTCAGTTCCACAAGGAAGATCTCCTTTGACTCCTCTGACTAAGTCTCCTGCATTATTCTCTTATAACCCTATAATTATTTCTGTAACAATGTGAAATATCAGCTATATGAAGGTAGGGTCCATGACTATGTAGTTCACTACAGAACTGATAGGATTTAACATAATAGAGAGAAGGCAATAAATAAATAAATATTTGTTCAATGATCCAAGTATGATTCACCAGGCCATTCAGGTATGACCTAAACCAAATCCCTAATGATTATACAGTGGAAATGACAAATAGATTCAAGGGATTAGATCTGATAGAGTACATGAAGAACTATGGACGGGGTTTGTAAAAATGTACAGGAGGTGGTGATCAAAACCATCTCAAGAAAAAGAAATGCAAAAAGGCAAAATGGTTGTCTGAGGAGGCCTTACAAATAGCTGAGAAAAGACGAGATGCAAAAGGCAAAGGAGAAAAGGAAAGATATACCCATCTGAATGTAGAGTCCCAAAGAATAGCAAGGAGAGATAAGAAAGCCTTCCTAAGTAAGCAATGCAAAGAAATAAAGGAAAACAATAGAATAGGAAAGACTAGAGATTTCTTCAAGAAAATTAGAGATACCTAGGGAACATTTCATGCAAAGATGGGCACAATAAAGGACAGAAACAGTATGGACCTAACAGAAGCAGAAGATGTTAAGAAGAGGTGGCAAGAATACACAGAACTATACAAAAAAGATCTTAATGACCTAGATAACCATGACGGTGTGATCACTCACCTAGAGCCAGACATCTTGGAGAGCGAACTCAAGTTGGCCTTAGGAAGCATCACTACAAACAAAGCTAGTGGAGGTGATGGAATTCCAGCTGAGCTATGTCAAATCCTAAAAGATGATGCTGTGAAAGTGCTGCACTCAATATGGCAGCAAATCTGGAAAACTCAGCAGCAGCCACAGAACTGGAAAAGGTCAGTGTTCATTCCAATCCAAAGAAAGGCAATGCCAAAGAATGTTCAAACTACCACAAAATTGTACTCATCTCACACGTCAGCAAAGTAATGCTCAAAATTCTCCAAGCTAGGCTTCAACAGTACATGAACTGAGAACTTCCAGATGGTCAAGCTGGATTTAGAAAAGGCAGAAGAACCAGAGATCAAATTGTCAACATCAGTTGGATCATAGAAGCAGCAATAGAGTTCCAGAAAAACATCTACTTCTGTTTCATTGACTATGTTGAAGCCTTTGTGTGGATCACAACAAACTGTGGAAAATTCTTAGAGATGGGAATACCAGACTACCTTACTTGTCTCCTGAGAAACCTGTATGCAGGTCAAGAAGCAACAGTTAGAACCACACTGGGAACGACGGCTGGTTCAAAATCAGGAAAGGAATACGTCAAGGCTGTATGTTGTCACCCTGCTTATTTAACTTATATGCAGAGTGAAACTGAAACTGAAGTCGCTCAGTCGTGTCCGACTCTCTGCAACCCCATGTACTGTAGCCTACCATGCTCCTCCATCCATGGGATTTTCCAGGCAAGAATACTGGAGTGGGTTGCCATTTCCTTCTCCAGAGGATCTTCCCAACCTAAGGATTGAACCCGGGTCTCCTGCATTGTAGGCAGACACTTTACCGTCTGAGCCACCAGGGAAGCCTCTTATATGCAGAGTACATCATGCAAAATGCTGGGCTGGATAAAGCATGAGCTGGAATCAAGACTGCCAGGAGAAATATCAATAACCTCAGATATGCACATGACACCACCTTTATGGCAGAAAGTGAAGAGGAACTAAAGAGCCTCTTGATGAAGGTGAAAGAGGAGAGTGAAAAAGCTGGCTTAAAACTCAATACTGAAAAAACTAAGATCATGGCATTAAGTCCCATCACTTCACGGCAAACAGATGGGGAACAATGGGAACAGTGACAGACTTTATTTTCTTGGGCTCCAAAATCACTGCAAATGGTGACTGCAGCCATGAAATTAAAAGATGCTTGCTCCTTGGAAGAAAAGCAATGACAAACCTTAGACAGCATATTAAATAGACAGCATATTAAAAAGCAGAGGCATTACTTTGCCAACAAAGGTCCATATAGTCAAACCTATGGTTTTTCCAGTACTCTTGTATGGATGTGAGAATTGTATCATAAAGAAGGCTGAGCGCTGAAGAATCAATGCTCTTGAACTGTAGTGAGTCCCTTAGACTGCAAGGAGATCAAACCAATCAATCCTAAAGGAAATCAACCCTGAATACTCACTGGAAGGACTCATGCTGAGGCTGAAGCTCCAATACTTTGGCCACCTGATGCCAAGAGCTGACTCATTAGAAAAGATCCTGATGCTGTGAAAGACTGAAGGGTAGGAGGAGAAGGGGACGACAGAGGATGAGATGGCTGGATGGCATCACCAACTCAAAGGACATGAGTTTGAGCAAGATCCAGGAGATAGGGAAGGACAGGGAAGCCTGGCATGCTGTAGTCCATGAGGTCGCAAAGTCGGACACAACTGAGCCACTGAACAACAACAAAAAGATTATATGCTGAAATTTTGTATATTCACAATAAATACAGCATATAATTTCTCCTAGTAGATGCTATACAATTATCAGTCAATCATCCCAGGCTTCATTGATATTTATGATGACCTTCAATTTACCAATGTTAATAGCTTTTTGATCTTTACTCTCTTGATTTTGTAGCATTTCCATCAAGATTCCTTAAAAGAACTACTGAAAATTTTGCACTTCAACATTGAGTACACTCAAAATAGAGTAGGAGAACACTCTTGGGCTAAGAGCTTTTGCAACATGGAATATGGTATATGGTAAAGCTCAGTGGCTGGTAGTGGACAGCACGATCTGTCAGGCTAGAGTCCAGTGACTAAAAATGTATGTGAGCAACTAGCATGTGGAATATTTAAGGATATATTGAAATAGTGTTTTACATATCCTTGAATGTCATTTTAACAAAAATTTTCATTAAATGGTTAATAAATTACATTCCATGTACCTATTTATTTGGGAGGGAAGAACAATAGTAATATTTATTGTCCACTTACTATGTACCAGACATTATTGCAAGTCATTTAGAGGTATTAAACCCTTAATCCTCTTATGAACACTAAATAGTAAGGTATAGAATTAAGTCCTTCAGAGTGTACATATACCACAAGAAGGTAGAGAATTTGTCTTAATCCTCCTTGCTTTATCATTGGCATCCAGAATAGTGTCTGGCATATGGAAAGCACTCAAATATTTGTTGGATGAATAATGAGGAAATGGAGGCAAAAAGAAGCTAAATAACTTGCACAAAGTCAAACACAGTAACAAAGCCAGGATTTGAACCCAGGCATCCTGGTTTCATATTTCAGAGTCTTAGCCACTAGTTATGTATATATTTGGAAACAACATTCCTCTTTCACTTCTGTTTTTTGGCATTTAGAAGTACTTGCAGTATAAACATGCTCTCATGAGCTATAAGTTGTCCTTATTCTTTTTGCTAATAAAAGAAAGAGAAACTCTAGTTTAATAACATCTAAATACTAGACCACAGTATGTCTGAATTACTTAATGCTCCCACTACAGGCAAGAGTACTGAGAGCAGAGCAAGGAAAAAGAGATATACATCAATGGGTTACTATAATGGACTTTTAAAATATACACATGCCTACTGTTAGAGTATATTCACACAAAGGTTATTTAATGTAGCATTATAATCAATCAGCACTACACAAAGCGGTGTAAAATGGGGCATGTGTATACACCTAGGTTTGCCACAGTCTTAAAATAGCTGAACAGCACTCCATTACATGTATTACAATTTAACTCTCATCCCTTTCAACATACATCTAGATTGTCTCCATATTTTTATAACTATATACAATATAATGAATATCTTTGTACACATACATTTACACTTTAATATACAATAAATCCCTACAAGTGGAATTTTAGACAAAAGTATTACACAGACTAAATTTAAATATGTTGCCAAAATTACCAAACATGCTGTGCTTATTTCTATTTCTATGTAAAATTCTTTCTATAAGTTCATCATTATTATTATCCATCTTTACCAATTTCACAGGTAGAAGCAATGGGACCTGATAGTTCACTTAGTATTTTTTATTAATTTTTTATTTCTGGCTGCTCTGAGTCTTTTTTGCTACCTGTGGGCTTTCTCTAGTTGTGCGAGTATGGGCTTCTCACTGTGATGGCTTTTCTTGTTGCAGAGCACAGGCTCTAGGGATGTGGGTTTCAGCAGTTGCAGCTTATAGGCTCAGTTGCCGTGTGGCATGTGAAATTTTCCCAGATCAGAGAAAGCAGACTCTCAACAACTGGACTACCAGGGACATCCTCCTAATTTGTATTTTTAATTATGAGTAAAAGCTGAACATCTATTTATCTATCATACGCTTATTGGCCTTTTTGTCTATATATAGGCATATATACGTGTGTGTGTGTGTGTGTGTGTGTGTGTGTGTGTGTATATATATATATATATATATATATATATATATATATGTTGGGTTAGTCACTCAGTCATGTCCAACTTTTCGCGACCCCATGGACTACAGCCCGCCAGGCTCCCCTATCCATGGGATTCTCCAGGCAAGAATATTGGAGTGGGTAGGCATTTCCTTCTCCAGGAGATCTTCCTGACCCAGGGACCAAACCTGGGTCTCCCACATTACTGGTAGATTCCTTACCATCTGACCCACCAGGGAAACCTACATATACACACACACATATATATATAATATATATATATTAAGCCACCAGGCTTCTCCGTCCTTGGGATTTTCCAGGCAAGAGTACTGGAGTGGGTTGCCATTGCCTTCTCCAATTTATACACACAGATACACACAAGGTTTGGAGTTTTTCTTATTTAAATTTATCTTTAATTGGAGGATATTGCTTTACAACATTGTGTTGGTTTCTGCTATATAGCAACACGAATCAGCCATAAGTACACATATGTCCTCTCCTTCTTGAACCTCCCTCACACCTCCTACCCCATCTCACCCCTAGAGGTTGTCACAGAGCACCAGATTTGAGCTTCCTATGTCACACAGCAAATTTCTACTGGCTCTCTAGTTTTACACATGGTAATGTGTATATTTCAATGCTATTCTGTCAATTCATCCCCCCCTCTTCTTCCCTCACTCACAAGTCTGTTCTCTGTCTGCATCTCCAATATTGCCCTGCAGATAGGTTCCTCAGTACCATATTTCTAGATGCATTAACATGAGATTATTTGTTTTTTTTTCTAACAAATTTCACTCTGTATAATAGGCTCTTGTTCATCCACTTTATTAGCATCTCTATTCCAGTTTAATGCTTATTCTTTTTTTTCTACTTGGAAGTCATCCATTTTTTTGTAATCAAATTCATCAGTTTCCTTTATGGTTTTTACATTTCACACCATGCTTAGAAAAGCCTTTCTCATTCCAATATTATAAAAATGTTAACATATGTTTTCCCTGCTATTTTCATGGCTATTTTTGTTTCACTCTTTCATTGTCTAGAATCTATTTTGGCAGTAAAAGTTCTGTAACTTGCTTTTCTCATTCCATAATATATCCTAGATAACTTACCACATCATACTTCATTTATTTATCTATGCATATAGAATTTTAAAATATTCCTATATCATAGCTTATTTAAACGTTTAATAATTATATAGAGCTATACATTAGTTATGTTATTAGTTATTTAGCACTGATGAGCATTTACATTTTCTCCTATTTTTCAACAAGTACCAAGAATGCTACCATGTATATGCCTCCTTATACACGTTTTTTTAAGATATACATTAAGAAATAGGATTATTGAGTTATTAGCATGTGTCTTTGCTGTTCATAAACTACCCTCCAAAATGATATGCCTAATACATTTTCATTTTAAGAATTCATTCAACAAATAGTTAAGAGCTTTTTTATGTGGCAGACACTTCTAGAGGCTGAGCATACAGCATAATGGTAACCAATTCAGACAAAGGCACCACTTTGGTGATTAAGAATTCAGGCTCTAGAAAGAGGGAGGGGCTCAAATGTATATTTATGGCTGATTCACACTGTTGTACAGCAGAAGCCAATACAACATTGTAAAACAATTATCCTCCAATTAAAATAAATTAAAAAAAAGAGTACAGGCTCTAGATATAGGTTGCTGCTGCTGCTGCTAAGTCGCTTCAGTCATGTCTGACTCTGTGCGACCCCATAGACGGCAGCCCACCAGGCTCCGCCTTCCCTAGGATTCTCCAGGCAAGAACACTGGAGTTAATTCAAATTTGGGCTTAGTAAGTACTGACTGTCTGACCTTGGACAAGTTTCTCTATCCTTGTGCCTCAAGTACCTTAACAATAAAACAATAATAATAATAGTACCCACCTCACTAGGATTATTGTAAAGACTATTGTGCCTGCCACAGAGAAATTACTCAATAAAGTTCTCTTGTAATTATTATTTGAATTTGCTCTAACCAACTTTTACTTTTTTGCCAATGAGAGAAGCAAAAATATTATTTTACTATTTAATCACCATTTCTCTGATTACTGATAAGACTGACATATATTTTATCTTTTTTACTTTCTATTCTGTGATTGTTCAAATCTCTTACCCATTTTTTCTATCGGGATGTTTTGTACTTTTCTTAATGTGACACTAAATGTGATGCAAATATTTCATAGCATGACACCTAAGCTCTGACCCATAAGCTATCAGGTTCTATTTGTGGCCAAGTTACAAGAATAGCAGTGCTGAGTACTATTCTGCTAAGAGAATTTCGTGTTCTGCTCTCTACTTTAAAAAGATGTCTGAGTGCTTAGATTCAGGGGAAGGAGGTAAGGAATACTCTTCAGGCAATGGAAAGTAAAAGCTAAAGCCAAAGGGATGGTTTCTATCTTATCTACTCTTGTTTCCTTAACATGTGGTACAGGGCCTGACACATAATGAACTCTGGATAAACACATATTGTTTGAATGAATGCAAAATCTCCTTACTAGGTTACAAGCTCCTTGTGGGCAAGGATGGCATCATACCTATGTTGGTATCACTCCCACAATGCCTAATAGCATTTTTACACAGAGGAAGTACTCAAATGTTTTTACTGAAGAGACTGCTATCTCTGAACCTGTGTGAAAGCAGCTGAGGTAATCAATGAAAAACAAACAATCCCTTCCTCATATAAAGATTATACTCTGATTTGCAGCTGTAGATAGCTCTGTGTGGAGCTGTTGTTTAGGACTCTGGTGTTGTTTAGGTCACTTCTTGAATTCACCGTCTGTTTCAAGTCTTTGTTCTAGAAAAAAAAAAAAAAAAAAATGCCCCTGGCAGTTACTATGCTATGAGTCCATGCAGGTGCTGCTGAGACCATGTCTGTGCAATGTTTCTCAAGTTTTAGTCTCTCTCCAAATTATTCTTTCTCAATGTGTTATTTAGAAATAAGTCCAGTCCAGTGCCCTAGACACAGTTGTTTGGGTCTCCTGATTTTCCTCGTCCCACATGCCCTGCCTGACAGAGCTCTCTGCTTTGCTAAATGCTATTTGGCTGATTACTTTCCGGAATATCACTCTTGGTGATCTAGGCTTGCAGTTTCATGTGAAACAGTGAGACAATGTGGCATAATGGAAGAAGTGCAAGATCCTTGGAGCCAGACGATCTGGGTCTGCGTATTAACTCAGCCATTTACTACATCACCTAAATATCCCTAAGTCTCAGTTTCCTTAAGTTTTCAAATGGGAATAACAGCAATACTATATCTAACCCACCTGCGTCACAAGACTGCAATAAGAGTTATAAAATTAGATTAAAATGCAGAGATATTTTATAAAGTATTCTACAACTCTGTCACTACTATATGAAATAGGACTCAACGAGAACATAACGTGAAGTCGCTCAGTCGTGTCCAACTCTTTGCGACCCCGTAGACTGTAGCCTACCAGGCTCCTCTGTCCATGGGATTTTCCAGGCAAGAGTACTGGAGTGGATTGCCATTTCCTTCTCCAAGTGATCTTCCTAACCCAGGGATCGAACCCAGTTCTCCCACATTGTAGACAGACACTTTACCGTCTGAGCCACCAGGGTCACTGCTATATGAAATAGGACTCAAAGACTACACTGAAAGAATTCCATCAGACAATTCATAAGAGCAAGCATCATGTCTGACTGGGCCACAGCTGCATCTCCAAAGCCTGGCATATTTGTTGAAGGAACGACTAAAAGAACAATAGAAAATGAAAAGAGCACCTACCAGTGACCTTCATCAAATTAATAAAGCTCTGAGTTTCAATTTGCTCATTTGTAACATGAGAACGATACCACTTATGTCAAAAGATGTAACATAAAGGATACTTTTCTATTTCCTTCTTCCTCCAAAGCCAGATATACTTTAGGACCTGGTTGTATACAAAGTAGATACTCTTAGTAGTTTAATAATAATGGGTACTGACTCAAATTATTCTAGAGATAGTCAGGAACATTATACTATCATCTGCCCTCTAATCTCACTAAAAATTAATACTAGCTAATCAGACAGAGAAAGATAAATATCATATGAAATCACATATATGGAATCAAAAAATGATACAAATGAACTTATTTATAAAACAGAAATAGACTCACAGACATAGAAAACAAACTTATGGTTACCAACGTGGTAAGGAGCAGGAGGGATAAATTAGAAGCTTGAGATTAACAGATATACACTGCAATATATAAAACAGATAAACAAAAAGAACCTACTGTATAGAACAGGGAAATAAACTTACTATCTTATAATAACCCGTAATGGAGAGAATCTGAAAAACAAATATTTATACACACACACACATTTTGAAACTGCATCACTGTGCTGTATAGCTAGAACTAACATTAACATTATAAATCAGCTATACTTTAAAAGTTGTTTAGAAAAAAATATCAGTACTGGCAAAGTCATTATTAAATACTTTATCTCTGCCACATTTAACTGCTTCAGTTCACTCTGACTCACATATTCATAAACCCTTAAAATGAACCACTGCTGTAGTAAAGTTAAGTCTCTCAGACACAAGAGCATCTTTATGTAACCTAGACAAAATAACCTCTGATGCTCAGCCATGTCTGATTCTGTGACCCTATGGACTGTAGTCCACCAGGCTCCTCCGTCCATGGAATTTTCCAGGCAAGAATACTGGGGTGGGTTGCCATTTCCTTCTCTAGGGGGTCTTCCCAACCCAGGGATCAAACCCGTCTCTTGTGTCCCCTACACTGGCAGGCATATTTTTTACCACTGCACCAACTGGGAAACCAAGACAAAATAACTTACTACTAGTCAAAATCATTTAAGCATCAAAGCCATATCAAAACAAATTCCATTTATTGGTCACAGTACATAAAATGGGAATAATGTTTATTGAGTTATCAACAGAGCCCACATACATAGCATCCAATTCACATTATGCAGCAGAATTAAAGCTAGGGCACCTAACAACAGAGCACCAAAATACATGAAGCATAAACTGACAGAACTGAAGTAAGAAATAGACAATTCAATAGTAAGAGTTGTACGTTTCACTACCACACTTTTAATTGTGGATAAAACAACTAGGGAGAAGATTAGTAAAGAAAAAGAAAACATGAACACTGTATGCCAATTAGACCTAAAGACATCTACAGAACACTCCATCTAACAACAGCAGGATATACATTCTTCCCAAGTGCACATGATTAGGAGAGACCATGTTAAGTCATAAAACAAGCCTCAATACATTATGAAGGACTGAAATCATACAAAGTATGCTTTCTGACCACAATGGAATGAAATTAGAAATCAATAACAAAGGAAATTCAAAAATATATGAAAACTAAGCAACACACTAAATAAACATGTCAAATTATAAATCACAAGGAATATTACAAAATACTTTGAGGTGAAATGAAAATACTTTAAGAATGCCAATGCAACGTACCAAAACTTATGGGGTACAGTGAAAGAAATGCTTAGAGGAAATTTTATAGTTATAAACATCTACTTTTTAAAAAAAAGAAGTAAAATTACAAATAGTAACTTTCTACCTTTAGAAACTAAAAATAAAACAAGGAGGGAGGCAGGAGGCAAACTAAACCCAAAGCAAGCAGAAGGAAGGAAATAATAAAGATTATGAAACAGAGCATGACTCTGTGGGGCCCTCCCGGATACAAATCTTTTCTGTGTCTCCCATCTCTTGTTTGTAGTAAAGAGGTTTCATTCAGCCTCCCTGGTCTTCCCTGAGTTCCAAAGGGCAGATTCAAACAGGTGCTTATCGGGAAGGAAGGGCAGAAGGAAAAGGAGCAGTCAAGAAGCAATAGTGCAGCTGTGGCGCAGTACTGGTTCCTCCTCAAGGAACATATATAAACAATGCCTTCGAGTTCTTCTGTAGGAACTAAAGCCCCCACACAGGTGGAGGATGGCAGCTTCACGCTAAACACAAGATTCCTGGAACACCACTCTGTTACCTCACCACCAACCTATCAGAAGTAAGTCTGTACACAGTAGAAGATAATAAAGTCTCTGACCCCCTCCCCAAATGATTCTTCCTTTAAAAACTTTCATGGTTGAGCAGGATCTTCAGAGTTGGTTTTGGAGTTTGCCTTCTCCCCCGGTTGTCAGCCTCCTGAATAAAGCAATCATATATTTTCAAACCAATACTTGCCTCTCTCTAATGATTTGTTGCTAATGTAGCAACCGTAGGAGTTACAAAACTGGAACTCCAGTTTTGTAGTCCAGGCAAACAAAGGGAAGATGGGATAGCTAGGGCTTCCCAGGGGCTCATTCTATTGGTGAATTCAAAACATAAGAACATAAGAAGCTAAAGGCAAAGGAGAAAAGGAAAAACGTACCCATTTGAATGCAGAGTTCCAAAGAATAGCAAGGAGAGATAAGAAAGCCTTCCTCCATGATCAGTGCAAAGAAATAGAGGAAAATAATAGAACGGGAAAGACTAGAGATCTCTTCAAGAAAATCAGAGATACCAAGGGAATATTTCATGCAAAGATGGGCACAATAAAAGGCAGAAATGGTATGGACCTAACAGAAGCAGAAGATACTAAGAAAAGGTGTCAAGAATACACAGAAGAACTATACAAAAAAGATCTTTCTGACCCAGATAACCACGATGGTGTGATCATTCACCTAGAGCCAGACATTCTGGAATTCGAAGTCAAGTGGGCCTTAGGAAGCATCACTATGAACAAAGCTAGTGGAGATGATGGAACTCCAGTTAAACTATTTTGAATCCTAAAAGATGATGCTATGAAAGTGCTACACTCAAAATGATAGCAAATTTGGAAAACTCATCAGTGGCCACAGGACTGGAAAAGGTCAGTTTTCATTCCAACCCCAAAGAAACGCAATGCCAAAGAATGTTCAAACTAATGCACAATTGCACTCATCTCACACACTAGCAAAGTAATGTTCAAAATTCTCCAAGTCAGGCTTCAACAGTACGTGAACCATGAATTTTCAGATGTTCAAGCTGGGTTTAGAAAAGGTAGAGGAAACAGAGATCAAATTGCCAACATCCACTGGATCACTGAAACAGCAAGAGAGTTCCAGAAAAACATCTACTTCTGCTTTACTAACTACACCAAAGCCTTTGACTCTGTGGATCACAACAAACTGTGGAAAATTCTTAGAAAGATGGGACTACCAGACCACCTTACCTGCCTCCTGAGAAATACGTATGCAGGTCAAGAAGCAACAGTTAGAACTGGACATGGAACAAAAGACTACTTCAAAATCGGGAAAGGAGTACATCAAGGCTGTATATTGTCACCCTGTTTATTTAACTTATATGCAGAGTAAACATGAGAAATGCTGGACTGGGTGAAGCACAAGTTGGAATCAAGATTGCTGGGAGAAATAGCAATAACCTCAGAAATGTAGATGACACCACCCTTATGGCAGAAAGCAAAGAAGAACTAAAGACCCTCTTGATGAAAGTGAAAGAGGAGAGTAAAAAGCTGGCTTAAAATTCAACATTAAGAAAAATAATATTATGGCATCTGGGCCCATCACTTCATGGCAAACAGATGGGGAAACAATGGAAACAGTGAATGACTTTATTTTCTTGGGCTCCAAAATCACTGCAGATGGTGATTGCAGCCATGAAATTAAAAGAAGCTTACTCCTTGGAAGGAAAGTTATGACCAACCTAGACAGCATATTGAAAAGCAGAGACATTACTTTGTCAACAAAGGTCCATCTATTCAAAGCTATGGTTTTTCCAATAGTCATGTATGGATGTGAGAGTTGGACTATAAAGTAAACTGAGTGCCAAAGAATTGATGCTTTTGAACTATGGTGTTGGAGAAGACTCTTGAGAGTCCCTTGGACTGCAAGGAGATACAATCAGTCAATCCTAAAGGAAATCAGTCCTGAAAATTCATTGGAAGGACAGATGCTGAAGTTGAAACTCCAATACTTTGGCCACCTGATGCGAAGAACTGACTCATTGGAAAAGACCCTGATGCTGGGAAAGATTGAAGGCAGGAGGAGAAGGGTAGGACAGAGGATGAGATGGCTGGATGGCATCACCGACTCGATGGACATGAGTTTGAGTGAACTCCGGAGGTTAGTGATGGACAGGGAGGCCTGGCATGCTGCAATTCATGGGGTGGCAAAGAGTTGGACATGACTGAGCGACTGAACTGAACTGAATCTTATCAGAACACCCAACAAACTTAAGATATAAGAGAACTTACTCAACCTGATAAATGTCCTCTATGACAAACACTAAGAGCTAAAACTCTCAAAAGAAATACAAAAGCAAATCTTTAGGACCTTGGATTCAGCAATAATTTCTTAGATATGACACCAAGAGAACAAGTAACAAAAGAAAAAACTACATTAATTAATCTTCATCAAAATTTTAAAACTTTTCTGCCTCAAAGGATATCATCATGAAAGTAAAAAAGACAACCCACAAAATGGGAGAAAATACTTGTAAATCATATCTGATAATAGACTTACAGAATATATAAAGACATGTATGTTATTTTCTTTAATTCTTACAGCCAAAAATAAACAAATAACCCAATTAAAAACCAGCAAAGAATTTGACAAGACATTTCTCCAAAGCAGACACAGAAATGGCCAATAAGTACATGAAAAGATGCTCAAGTCATTAGTTGCCAGGGAAATGCAAATCAAAATGATAATGAGATATCACTTCACAACCATTAGGATAAGTTCAGTTCAGTCGCTCAATCGTGTCCAACTCTTTACAACCCGACGGACTGTAGCACGCCAGGCTTCCCTGTCCACCACCAACTCCTGGACCTTGCTCAAACTCATGTCCGTCGAGTCGCTGATACCATCCAACCATCTCATCCTCTGCTATCCCCTTTTCCTCCTACCTTCACTCTTGCCCAGCATCAGGGTCTTTCAAATGAGTCAGTTCTTTGCATCAGGTGGCCAAAGTATTGGAGCTTTAGCTTCAGCCTCAGTCCTTCTAATGAATATTCAGGACTGATTTCCTTTAGAATGGACTGGTTTGATCTCCGTGCAGTCCAAGGGACTCTCAAGAGTCTTCTCCAACACCACAGTTCAAGAGCATCAATTCTTCGGCACTCAGGTTTCTTTATAGTCCAACTCTCAACTTTGGGCTTCCCTGGTAGCTCAGACGGTAAAGCGTCAGCCTGCAATGAGGGAGATCTGGGTTCGATCCCTGGGTTGAGAAGATCCCCTGGAGAAGGAAATGGCAACCCACTCCAGTACTCTTGCCTGGAAAATCCCATAGACAGAGGAGCCTGGTAGGCTACAGTCCATGAGGTTGCCAAGAGTCGGACTTCATTTTCTTTCTCACATCCATACATGACTACTGGAAAAATCATAGCTTTGACTAGACAGACCTTTGTTGGCAAAGTAATCAAAAAGAAAAAACAACAGCAAGTGTTGATAAAATGAAAAAAAAAAAACAAAAAAACTGGAACCCTGATACATTGCTGACAGGAAGGTAAAGTGGGGCAGTAGCTTTGTAAACCAGTTGGCAGTTCCTCAAAAAGGTGAACATAGAGATAACCAAACAACCCAACAATTTCACTCCTAGGTAAACACTCAGGAGAACATGCCTACATAAAAATTTATACACAAATGTTCACAACAGCTCTGTGTACAATAACCTAAAAGTGTTAACAATTCAAACATCTATTAACTGATGAATGGATAATAAAATGTGGTATATGCAATAGAGTATTATTCAGTAATAAGAAGAAATGAAGTAGTGATACATGAATGAATGAACCTTGAAAATGTTTTGCCAAGTGAAAGAAGCCAGATGCCACTTACATGAAATATCCATAATAGAGGAATCCATAGAGACAAAAAATACATTAGTGGTTGTCAGGGACTGAAAAAGGGTGATAAAAGGAAATAGAGAATGGGTGTTAATAGGAAAGGAGTTCCTATGGAGGTGATGAAATTGTTCTAAAATTAAACAATGGTAATAGCTGTATGACTCTCACCACTGAATTGTGTATTTTAAACAGGTGAATTTTATGCTATGTGCATTATAAATCAATAAAGCTATTTTTAAAATATTTATTTATTATTTGGCTGTGCTGGGTATTAGCAGTGGGATCTGGGATCTTTGATCGTCACTGCAGCATAGAGGATCTTTGGTTGTGGTATATGGGATCTAGTTCCCTGACCAGGGATTGAACCTGGGCCCCATGCATTGGGAGTGCAAAGTCTTAGCCACTGGACCATGGGGAAGTCTCTCAATAAAGCTACTTTTTAAACAAAACTAGAAATAACTATTATTTTTAACCTGCCTGATCATAATATGCACGTTCTGTCAAGTCCATCAATCTACCACATAAAAGCCACCGTGAATCTTCAATTATAAGATGGAAAATCTTCAATTGTAAGATGGGAAAATTAACAACCAGTATTCTTTCAATAAAGTACTCTCATTATAAGAGCTACAAGACCGTCAAATTTTTGTTCAAAACTCCAAAACTCTTTTTTCATTTTTAGTTGAAGGATAATTGCTTTACAATATTGTGTTGGTTTCTGCCACATACCAACATGAATCAACCATATATATACATATGTCCCTTCCCTCTTGAATCTCCCTCCCACCTCCCACCACATTCTGCCCACGACTGAGTGACTTCACTTCACTATCTCCTAGACCCTGCTCAAACTCATGTCCATTGAGTCAATGACACCATCCAACCATCTCATCCTGTTTCCCTCTTCTCCTCCTGCATCTTTCCCAGCATCAGGGTCTTTTCCAATGAGTCGGCTCTTCACATCAGGTGGCCAAAGTATTGGAGCTTTAGCTTCAGAATCAGTCCTTCCAATGAATATTCAGGACTAATTTCCTTTACGATTGACTGGTTTGATCTCCTTGTAGTCCAAGAGACTCTCAAGAGTCTTCTCCAGCACCACACTCCAGCGTTTATGTTTGTAGATTTTTTTGATAATGGCCATTCTGACCAATGTGGGGTGATTATCTCATTGTAGTTTTGATTTGCATTTCTCTAATAATGAGCAATGTTGACCATCTTTTCATCTATTAGCCATCTGTATGTCTTCTTTGTAGAAATGTCTGTTTAGATCTTTGGCCCACTTTTTGACGGGTGTTTGCTTTTCTGGTATTGAGTTGTACTAGCTACTTGTATATTTTGGAGATTAATCCTTTATCAGTTGTTTCATTTGCTATTACTTTCTCCCATTCTAAGGGTTATTTCATGGTGTTTACAGTTTCCTTTGCTGTGCAAAGGCTTTTAATTTGGTTTAATTAAATTTAATTTAATTAATTAAATTTAATTAATTAAACCAAAAGTTTAATTTGGTCCCATTTGTTTATTTTTATTTCCATTACTCTAGGAGGTGGGTTGGAGAAGGTAATGCCACCCCACTCCAGTACCCTTGCCTGGAAAATCCCATGGACGGAGGAGCCTGGTGGGCTGCAGTCCATGGGGTTGCTAAGAATTGGACACAACAGAGCGACTTCACTTTCACTTTTCACTTTCATGCACTGGACAAGGAAATGGCAACCCACTTTGGTGTTCTTGCCTGGAGAATCCCAGGGACAGCAGAGCCTGGTGGGCTGCCATCTATGGGGTCACACAGAGTCAGACACAAATGAAGCGACTTAGCAGCAACAGCAGCAGCAGGAGGAGGTGGGTCACAGAGGAACTTGCTGTGATTTATGTCATGGAGTGTTCTGCCTATGTTTTCCTCTAAGAGCTTTATAGTTTCCAATCTTACATTTAGGTCCTTAATCTATTTTGAGATTATCTTTGTGTATGGTGTTAGGAAGTGCTCTAATTTCATTCTTTTAAACTGTCCAGTTTTCCCAGCATCACTTATTAAAGAGACTATCTTTTCTCTACTGTATATTCTTGCCTCTTTTGTCAAACACAAAAACAAGATGTGTGTTTATCTCTGGGTTTTCTATCTAGTTCCACTGGTCTTTATTTCTCTTTTTGTGCCAGTACCATATTGTCTTGATGACTGTAGCTTTGTAGTATAGTCTAAAGTCAGAAAAGTTGATTCCTCCAGCTCCATTCTTTTTTCTAAAGATTGTTTGGCTATTTGGGGTCTTTTGTGTTTCTATACAAATTGTGAAATTCTTTGTTCTCAGTTCAGTTCAGTCACTCAGTCATGGCCGACTCTTTGCAACCCCATGAACCGCAGCACGCCAGGCCTCCCTGTCCATCACCAACTCCCAGAGTCTATCCAAACCCATGTCCATCGAATAGGTCATCCCATCCAACCATCTCATCCTCTGTTGTCCCCTTCTCCTCCTGCCCTCAATCTTTCCCAGCATCAGGGTCTTTTCCAGTGAGTCAGCTCTTCACATCAGGTGGCCAAAGTATTGGAGTTTCAGCTTCAACATCAGTCCTACCAATGAACACTCAAGATGGATATCCTTTAGAATGGACTGGTTGGATATCCTTGCAGTCCAAGGGACTCTCAAGAGTCTTCTCCAACACCACAGTTCAAAAGCATCAATTCTTCAGCACTCAGCTTTCTTTATAGTCCAACTCTCACATCCATACATGATCACTGGCAAACCATAGCCCTGACTAGACGGACCTTTGTTGGCAAAGTAATGTCTCTGCTTTTCAATATGCTGTCTAGGTTGGTCATAACCTTCCTTCCAAAGAGTAAGCATCTTTTAATTTCATGGCTGCAATCACCATTTGCAGTGATTTTGGAGCCCAGAAAAATAAAGTCAGCCACTGTTTCCACTGTTTTCCCATCTATTTGTATGAAGTGATGGGACCAGATGCCACGACCTTAGTTTTCTGGATGTTGAGCTTTAAGCCAACTTTTTCACTCTCCTCTTTCACTTTCATCAAGAGGCTCTTTAGTTCTTCTTCACTTTCTGCCATAAGGGTGGTGTCATCTGCATATCTAGTTCTGTGAAAAATGCCGTTGGTAATTTGATAGGGATTGCACTGAATCTGTGGATTACTTCTGGCAGTATAGTCATTTTCACAATATTTGATTCTTCCAACCCAGGAACATGGACTATCTCTCTGTTTATTTATGCTGTCTTTGATTTCTTTCATCAGTGTCTTATAGTTTTCTGTATGCAGCTCTTCTGTCTCCTTAGGTAGGTTTATTCTTACATATTTTATTCTTTTTGTTGCAGTGGTAAATGAGACTGATTCCTTAATTTTTCTTTCTGATTTTTCATTGTTAGTGCATAGGAATACAAGTGATTTCTGTGTATTGATTTTGTTCTGTGACTGATTAGCTCTAGTAATTTTCTGATAGTATCTTTAGGGTTTTCTGTATATAGTACCATGTCACCTGCAAACAGTGAGAGTTTTACTTATTCTTTTTCAGTCTGGATTTATTTCTTTTTTTCTCTGATTGCCATAGCTAGGACTTCCAAAACTATGTTGAATAATAGTGGTGAGACTGAGCACCTTTGTCTTGTTCTTGATCTTCAAGGAAATGCTTTCAGTTTTTCACCATTGAGAATAATATTTATTGTGGGTTTATCATATATGGCTTTTATTATGTTGAGGTAGGTTCCTTCTATGCCAATTTTTTTAAGATAAAACTATTATTTTTAATGAAATGATATTCTTTGAAATGTTCATCAAATGCCAACTATGATAAATGCTGAAGAAACTAAGCAATTTTATTTTTAACAAAGGATTTTAAAGTGTTTAGCAAAGCTCTATAATATATTAAAATCTCCAACTCAAAAACAGCATATTTTGTTTGATTTATCAAGGACTAGTACTAACTGTCTAACAGCGCTGAGCAGAGGAATTTAAGACATTCTTGAACATTTCCCAACTTGTAATTTCATGAAAAGTAACTACACTAAGGGCTTCCCAGGTGGCTCAGTGGTTAAGAAACTGCCTGCCATACAGGAGATGTGGGTTTAATCCCTGGTTGAGAAGATCCCCTGGAAAAGGAACCCAATCCAGTATTCTTGCCTGGGAAATCCCATGGACAGAGATGTCTGGTGGACTGCAGTCCATGGGGTCACAAAGAGTCAGACACGACTTAGCGACTAAACAACAATAACAACTTCCACTAAGCATTGATAATTCTGTCAGAATAAGTTTCCAACCTTATTCTGAGTGCATGAGTTCATAAAACTCCATGATGTCCTATCTGCAGCCCCATACTTTAACTGTCTCTTAAGAATTGCTTAAAAAGGAAAAACTCTGATAAACCTGTATTGAAGACAAAGTTGAAAGAATAACAGAAGAGGGAAAGCTACTAACAATAAAGCAATTCTGAAAGTATGTTCACAATTTTCAAAAACTCTACGCATTGGTTTACAATCTTTTAGCATGGTGTGACCTTACAAAAGTTGCTTGACCTCTTTTTACCTTGTTTTTTAATTCCTTATAATAAAATTATCTGTCCTAACCATTTATTTGATTGCTATGAAAATCAAAAAAGAAAGCATTCTGTAAAGAACAATTATTATCTCCTAAATGGACAAGCAGATGATTAAAATTTCAAACACTTCTTAGGAGGAGCATAAATCTGCGGACGGACATGTGGTGCTATACTAGAAGGAAACAGACCTAAAAGCTTCTAGTTGCTCAAAACAAAAAAATAGTATATCAATTGACTTATAAAGCTTTTTATCAATTATTTTATACTGAGCATTAGTAATTACTTAAATCTAAAGGATCATTATCAGTGATAATCTTCCTAGATAGTCAAGAAAGAATTTATTTTCGAGCAGGACAGAAAGAAATGTTTTTTAAAGCTGACTTCACAAGTATTTTCCTTAAAGCTTTTAAAGTCAAGTCACAAATGTCATGTTGACCTGTTTAACATGTTGCTTTTAAAATACTACAAAAAATATTTGAGCAAAAGTAACGCTCTCTCCAACACCACCCTAAGCAATCTAAAATAGGAACCCCATGCTAGGAAGCATCCACACTTGTCATTAAAGAAACACCAAAAGGACAACAGAAAAAGAAAATAACCTAATTTAAAGTTGGCAGCTAGAAAGGTATTCTCCCAAGGAAAAAAACTGTATTAAATTACCCAACAGTTACATGAGTTCATAAAACTTCATGATGTCCTTCCTATCTGCAGCCCCATCCACCCATACTTTAACTGTCTTTTAAGAATTGTTTAAAAAGGAAAAGCTCTGATGAACTTGTGTTAAAGACAAGGCTGAAGGAGCAACAGAAGAGGGAAAGCACATAACAATAAAGGAATTTTGAAAGTATGTTCACAATTTTCAAAAACTTAAAACACATCTTCTGGTTAACCTTCACAATAAAAGACAACTCATAACTGGTAAGGAAGACACTGGTGTGCATCAATTCTCTCTTTGAAACATCCAGTATAACAAATATGGAGGTTGAGGGCAGACACCTCAACAAATACATGTGATTATGAAGCTTCAAAGTGGGGGGGCGGGACTACTACTCCACCTAAACACTGAAAATAAAGCTCATAAATTTAAGGATTGCTGAAACTCATCCACAGTAAGAGTGGTATATCTGCAGGTTTAAGGTATTTCTTTCCCTTCAGTTCAGTTCAGTTCAGTCCAGTCGCTCAGTCATGTCCGACTCTTTGCGACCCCATGAACTGCAGCACTCCAGGCCTCCCTGTCCATCACCAACTCCCAGAGTTCACTCAAACTCATGTCCATTGAGTCGGTGATGCCATCCAGCCATCTAATCCTCTGTCATCCCCTTCTCCTCCTGCCCCTAATCCCTCCCAGCATCAGAGTCTTTTCCAATGAGTCAACTCTTCACATGAGTTGGCCAAAGTATTGGAGTTTCAGCTTTAGCATCAGTCCTTCCAAAGAACACCCAGGACTGATCTCCTTTCGAATGGACTGGTTGGATCTCCTTGCAGTCCAAGGGACTCTCAAGAGTCTTCTCCAACACCACAGTTTAAAAGCATCAATTCTTTGGCGCTCAGCTTTCTTCACAGTCCAACTCTCACATCCATACATGACCACTGGAAAAACCATAGCCTTGACTAGAAGGAACTTTGTTGGCAAAGTAATGTCTCTGCTTTTCAATATGCTATCTAGGTTGGTCATAACTTTCCTTCCAAGGAATAAGCATCTTTTAATTTCATGGCTGCAGTCACCATCTGCAGTGATTTTGGAGCCCAGAAAAATAAAATCAGCCACTGTTTCCCCCTCTATTTGCCATGAAGTGATGGGACCAGATGCCATGATCTTCGTTTTCTGGATGTTGAGCTTTAAGCTAACTTTTTCACTCTCCTCTTTCACTTTCATCAAGAGGCTTTTTAGTTCCTCTTCACTTTCTGCCATAAGGGTGGGGTCATCTGCATATCTGAGGTTATTGATATTTCTCCCGGCAATCTTGATTCCAGCTTGTGCTTCTTCCAGCCCAGCATTTCTCATGATGTACTCTGCATATACGTTAAATAAGCAGGGTGACAATATACAGCTTTGACGTACTCCTTTTCCTATTTGGAACCAGTCTGTTGTTTCATGTCCAGTTCTAACTGTTGCTTCCTGATCTGCATACAGGTCCCTTGGACACTGGTAAATTTATGCATGAACAAAAAGGAAAATCTATCTTTTGGCCAGTCTGTGAATTCATCCAAGTATCTATCTATTCAAGAATATATTTAGGACTTCCCTGGTGGTCCAGTCGTTAAGAATCTCCATGCCAGTGCAGGGGACATGGGTTTGATTCCTGATTCGGGAAGATTTCACATGCTGCAGAGTAACTAAGACTGTATGCCCCAACTATTGAGCCTGCACTCTAGAGTCCGCAAGCTGCAACTACTTCAGAGCCTGTGTTCTACATTGAGAGAAGCCACTGCAATGAGAAGCCCGTGTTCTGCAACTAAAGAGTAGTAGCCCCTGCTTTCCCCAACTAGAGAAAGCCCATGCACAGCAATGAAGACCCAGCGCAGCCAAGTAAATTTTTTTTTTAAATAATATATTTAGGAATTCTCCTCCAGTGGTTAGGAGTCCATGTTTTCACTGCCAAGTGCCAGGTTCAATCCTTGGTCAGGGAACTAAGATCACACAAGCGACATGGTGCAGCAAAATAAAAAAAAACATTTACAAATCACTTATGTATGCTCAAGAGTTATTTTAAGAGCTCTGAAAATAAGAAATTTCCAGTCCAATGGGGGTCAGGGGACTAACAATATTTTCCATGAGAGATGAGTATACAGAGACACAGCACTTAGTTCACCAGAGAGAAAGTAAGAAAGATCGAAAGAGATATTTGAGATAAATGTGGAATCTGAGGAACGAGTACGCTGCATAAATTATTCTTTTCAAGGTATGCATATTGACTTGTCTAGGATGGTCTTTTTTTTGTTATTTTTTAAAGTTTCATGTGTAATTAGAATATCTTAAAAACTGAAAGTACTTTATCTAGACAAACGTGTAACAAAATTGGTCCTGAAAAAGGATATTCAAGAACATAAGTTTCTTAATTTAATCAATTTAGATAAATAAAATCAATAGCTTAAAAGACAAAAGTACTAACCTAGATCTCAGTTCACTCATCTATCCAAAGAAGAAACTAGCCTAGAAAATCTCTTAAGTACTCTCTGACTTCTAAAATTGACTAGACTGATTAAGTCAAACACTCAATGGAGTTTATCTAACAATGCTGTTGAACTTATGGAAGTTTAAAAACAAGCTAGGAAATCTTATAAGCAAAGTTCAGGCTGCCTGAAGGCATCTAAGCACAATATGGGATGAGTTGAGTAAGTTCTTAAAGCACGGTCCACAGACTCCAGGAGATCTTCCAGAAAGTATATGAGGTCAAAACTATTTTCATACATATACTGATCATTCTATTGTACACCTGAAACTAATATAATGTTAAACGTGAGCTACATCTCTCAATTAAAAAAAAAAATTCATAACGGGCTTCCCTTGTGCTCAGCCAGTAAATAATTTGCATGCAATACATGAGACCCAGGTTCAATCCCTGGCTCGGGAAGATCCCCTGGAGAAGTGAATGGCTACCTGCTCCAGTATTCTTGCCTAAAGAATTTCATGAACAGAAGAGCCTGGAGGGCTATAGTCCATGGGGTGGCAAAGAGTTGGACACAACTGAGCGACTAAGCACACACATTTTTTCATAATAACACTAAGATATAACAGCTTAGTATGCCTTTTTCACTGTATTGACCTTTGCACTGGTGGACATATTTGTGAGGAGCAAAAGCAGAAGTGGGAAGAGCTGTCTACACTTGGGCGCGAATCAAGCCGGCAACACCAAATTGTATTAGTAGTCATATTCTTCACTGCCATGTACTCTCAATTTTAAAAAAAATTAAAATGCCAGTTTCACATGATGGATGAAGCAATAAAACTATTAATTTTGTTAAATCAACTCTTGAGTAAATGTCTTTTTAATGTTCTGTGTGAAAAAATGGTAAGTATGAATAAGGCACTTGTGCTGCATACCAAAGTGTAATGGTGTCTTATGAAAGCATCTGCACAATCATTTGACATGCAAACTCAGCCAGCCCCTTTTTCCATTGAACATACTTCAAAGAAAAGAGGGAATAACAAAGAGTGTGAATAGCAGAAGGAGATTCAGAGGAGATATAAATACTACAAGATATGATTCCAGCCCTCCAGTAACTGATAGCATAGCCTAGAAGTCAGATGGCAGTTTCCAGCTACAGTCCCTTGAGGATCCCTAGCTTTCAAGCTAAGCCCACTCTCTTCCAGGATAGCTGATCATAGCACAGCACTAAAGCCTGGACATTTCTGTCTAATACAGGACACTCTAATGAAGAATATTTGATGGAGCCCTCACTGGGTCTGAGACTGTCAGATCAGAATCACACTAAAGCTCTTCCTGCCGATTCTGTTTCCTCCCTCTTTCCTTTCATATGAGTCCTCCCCCACTCCCTTGTGAAAGTAGCTCAATCGTGTCCGACTCTTTGCAACCACATGGACTATACAGTCCATGGAATTCTCCAGGCCATAATACTGGAGTGGGTAGCCATTCCCTCTTCCAGGGGATCTTCCCAACCCAGGGATCGAACCCAGGTCCCCTGCATTGCAGGCAGATTCTTTACCAACTGAGCCACCAGGGAACCCACTCTCCCTTTTACCTCTTGTATTCCTAACTCTGTCTTGACGTTCACTTCCAGAACTCCAGCTGGCACAGCTGGTACAAGAAACGGACTGAGAAAGCAGAAGGTAAGAAATGGGGTTTGGAAACTAGATCACTTACTGTCCTGCTGGAAATAAGGATCTCATCCAGTTGATGTGCGAGGCATGGACAGTCCCTGGAACAAGCTGGTGGCCCAAATGCTAAAACCTTCCTGGGAAAATGATAAAACTTTCTTGGGAAAATGTTTCCAAAGAGGAATATTCCATCTGGTGTAATAACTGTGATGACTGAAAAGTGTAAGGGGCACAGTACAAATAAGAAAAACGGAATTGGCTGGCTGTTACGTGGCACTGACTCGCTAGCAGGGGCAACTGACTATTGGAAATTAAGTGTGGCTCTCTGGTAACTCACAAAGAAGTCCTTATCATTTATAGTGAAAGAGCAGAAAGAGATAATTAAAGGCTGCAAGCCTTCAAAGATGACTGAATCCTAAGTCAGGGCAAGTTTGCTATGCTTAAGGTCAGGGTCCTGGTTTGGAAAACATGGAGGCCTGATAGACGGTGAAGGGATAAACAAGATGGTTGCCTCCAAACTTTGGCACTTCCCCCTCTACAGGAACACACTTCAGAGGTCTCTCTCCTGCAAGGCAACCAGAGCTCCCCTCAAAATCTGCCGCCAACCTCCATTCCTGGTTGCCATGATAATAATTAATGTGAATCCTGTTAAGGACATCTTGGGCTTGATAAGAGAGAAAAGAGACACCTCAAAGGTGCTCCAAGAATTAGCCAACATATACCAGGTGGATCAATGCGGATACCCACGGTGATGGATTTTGAGAGTGTTTAATCAAGGAGGTCAAACATGACTGAATAAGATAAAGTCTGGTTAGGAGGAGGGCCACTGTCGCAGAATATGGGGATTACCACTGCGACAAGGATTTAGCATGTGGTAACTCAAGGCAATGGCAACCCACTCCAGTACTCTTGCCTGGAAAATCCCATGGGCAGAGGAGCCTGGTAGGCTGCAATCCATGGGGTCGCTAAGAGTCAGACATGACTGAGCCACTTCACTTTCACTTTTCACTTTTCACTTTCATGCATTGGAGAAGGAAATGGCAACCCACTCCAGTGTTCTTGCCTGGAGAATCCCAGGGACAGGGGAGCCTGGTGGGCTGCAGTCTATGGGGTCGCCCAGAGTCGGACATGACTGAAGCGACTTAGCAGCAGCAGCAGCAGCAACTCACTGCCAGTGACTCCTAAAAGCCTGGAAAAAATAGCCCACACCAAATGAAGTTCAGATGCCTGAATTAACATGGCAGAGAATGGATGATGGGATTAAGAGGCTCCAGAAAGGGGGAAATGCTGGAGTGGATATATTATGTGAGGTCAGAAGAATCACCAGATAGCTATGTTCCATAAGACGGTCCATTAGACACACCACTCACCAAGGCCACTAGAATACACAGTGAGACAGGCATTAGCATAACTAAGAAGGGGCTCTACTCTACAGCAGAGGCTGTCATAGAAATTGGTTCATTGATGAAGGCAATGATGGGGCCTGGAAGCAACAGCAGCCAGGTGGTGGCACTAAAAACCAGAAGCCAGTGGACCACACTATCATCATAACTTGCAAGGTAGGAGATAGCCAATAAAGCCTGACCCAAAGGGAGCTGTGGAGATAGTTAAAGAACTTGGTGTCATAAAAGCAAAATAGGCAATCAACAGCAGTTCTGCTTATTACTACATTCGCAATCAAAGCAAGCAAGAACAGATAAGAACAAAACTGAGAGTGCCTGCCTCAATAAATAGTTACTATTCCTTGCCTAATTCCTGGACCTGAGTCAGTTTTCTGATTCAGACCCACGGATTTAAAAAGATGGCTGGGTCCCCAGGAATAAGACCTTGAAGCAAATATTATACATATATTTCCCCAAAGGGATCTAGGACTATTTATTCAGGTGAGCTTCAGCAATATGTGAACTGTGAATTTCCAGATGTTCAATTAGAAAAGGCAGAGGAACCAGAGATCAAATTGCCAACATCTGCTGGATGATCGAAAAAGCAAGAGAGTTCCAGAAAAACATCTATTTCTGCTTTATTGACTATGCCAAAGCCTTTGACTGTGTGGATCACAATAAACTGTGGAAAAGTCTGAAAAGAGATGGGAATACCAGACCACCTGACCTGCCTCTTGAGAAACCTATATGCAGGTCAGGAAGCAACAGTTAGAACTGGACATGGAACAACAGACTGGTTCCAAATAGGAAAAGGAGTACGTCAAGGCTATATACTGTCACCCTGCTTATTTAATTTATATGCAGAGTACATCATGAGAAATGCTAGGCTGGAGGAAGCATAAGCTGGAATCACGATTGCCAGGAGAAATATCAATAACCTCAGACATGGAGATGATACCACCCTTATGGCAGAAAGGTAAGAAGGACTAAAGAGCTTCTTGATGAAAGTGAAAGCTCAACATCCAGAAAACTAAGATTATGGCATCTGGTCCCATCACTTCATGGGAAATAGATGGGGAAACAGTGGAAACAATGGATGATTTTATTTTTCTGGGCTCCAAAATCACTGCAGATGGTGATTGAAGCCATGAAATTAAAAGACGCTTACTCCTTGGAAGGAAAGTTATGACCAACCTAGACAGCATATTAAAAAGCAGAGACATTACTTTGTCAACAAAGGTCTGTCTAGTCAAGGCTATGGTTTTTCCAGTGGTCATGTATGGATGTGAGAGTTGGACTATAAAGAATGCTGAGCGCCCAAGGATTGATGTTTTTGAACTGTGGTGTAAGACTCTTGAGAGTTGCTTGGACTGCAACGGAGATCCAACCAGTCCATCCTAAAGGAGATCAGTCCTGGGTGTTCACTGGAAGGACTGATGTTGAAGCTGAAACTCCAATATTTTGGCCACTTGATGCGAAGAGCTGACTCATTTAAAAAGACCCTGATGCTGGGAAAGATTGAGGGCAGGAGGAGAAGGGGACGACAGAGGATGAGATGGTTGGATGGCATCACCGACTCGATGGACATGGGTTTAGGTGGACTCCGGGAGTTGGTGATGGACAGGGAGGCCTGGTGTGCTGCGGTTCATGGAGTCGCAAAGAGTCAGACACAACTGAGCGACTGAACTGAACTGAACTGAACTGATATAGGTATAGTGGGGAAAGGAAAATACCTAGGCATTTGAAGAACTACAGGCCACAGAGTCTAAGTTAGTGTTGATATCTGGAAACCTGGAACATCATTATGGCTCTACTACAGGGGAAGGAATTTAGGAACTAAGTAATAAATAGAATCCTGGCCAAAGTCTATTTTACAGTGGGTCCACTGTCCACTGACCCACCCAGCAATTATTTTCCCAGGCCCTGAATATATAAATGGGATTGCCATACTTAGCAGTTTAAAGCCAAATGAGACTTAAAAATGTCTGCCCACTTCTTGGCCAAAAGAGTAAATCAAAAAAATATTGTGTTGGGGTGGAGGTAAGAGGAATGGCAGATATTAATGCCACCCTTAAGGGTCTCAAAGACACAGGGGTAGTGGTCCGTTCCATACGTTTAATTCACCAGTCTGTTCTGTGAAGAAACTAGCTGGATCCTAGAGAATTAGAGACTAACACACGTTCAGCCAAGCAGTAGCCATGGCCATGGCTATCATGTTGCTGTGCTCAGCTGTGTCCAGCTCTCTGCAACCCCATGGACTGTAGCACCCCAGGTTCCTCTGTCCATGGGATTTTCCAGGCAAGAATACTGGAGTGGGTTGCCATCCTACTCCAGGGAATCTTCCCGACCCAGGGATCGAACCTGGGTCTCCTGCATCTCCTGCATTGCAGGTGGATTCTGTACCACTGAGCCACTGGGGAAGCCCATAGCCACCATGCTGGAGGTAATATGTTTGCTACAGCAGATATAAGCCTCAGGTACATGGCACATGGGCTTCCCTCATGGTTCTGTGGTAAAGAATCCACCTGCCAATGCAGGAGACGGAGGTTCCATCCCTGGGTTGGGAAAATCCCCTGGAGAAGGAAATGGCAACCCACTCCAGTATTCTTGCCTGGGAAAGCCCATGGACAGAGGAACCTGGCAGACAATAGTCCATGGGGTCACAAAAGAGTTGGATACGACTTAGTGACCGAACAACAACAACATGGCATGCAGCCACTGATCTGGCTAATGAGCTCTTTTCTATCCCAATTAGAAACAGTTCCTTTCATGTGGAGTGAACAACAGTATACACTCAGTTTTGCCTCAGGGCTTCATTAACTGTCATACCTTGTCATAATACAGTCTGAAGAGACCTGAACTCAGAACACTAACCTTTTAAATCAACGACATGATGTTGTTCATGCAAAATGAACAAGAGATGGCTAGCATGTCAAAGGATATATATCCAAAGGGATGAGAGAAAAACTACAACTATTCAGGGGTCTGCATTTCAATGAAGTTTTGGGGATCCAGTGGTTAAGGTTATGCCAACACCCCGTTCCCCAAAGCAAAAGACAAACAGCTGCACCTTGTATCTCCACTACTTTAAAAAAAAAAAAAAGGGAAGCATAAGGTCTGTAGATTTCTTCAGATTCTAGATATAACACATTCTATACACTGCTCTGGCCCATGTACTGAGTAGTATGAAAGGCTGTCAGCTTTGAGTGGCATAAACAACTCTGCAGTAGATCCAGGTTGTACAGCAAGCAGTTCCTATGCCACTGGAGGTATAAATGGTGGGAAAAGTTGCAGTACAGCATTTATAGCAAGCCCCAGTAGGAGAGTTACAATGCAGGCCCCTGGAGTTCTGCAGAAAAGTCATGCTATTAGTAAAACAGTTCCTGGTGTGCTACTGGGCTCTGGAAGAGAGAGAACACTTGACTGTTGGGCACCGTATGTCCAGAACTGCCCATAAGCAGGGTTCAACAGGAAGCTCTCCAAGTCGTAAAGTCAAGTGAGCTCAGCACCAATCCATTACGAGACAGAAATAGTATAACAAAAATCAAACCCAAGTAGAACCACAGGGCACAAGTAAGCTCTGTAAGTAGGCAGGCAAGACTTCCCTGACATCTACCACAGCTGTGCCAGCACCCTTCCTCAGCTCACATCTATAACTGTTTGGGGATCCTATGAAACCAACTTGGGGCTTCCCTGGTGGCTCAGTAGTAAAGAATCTAACTGCAATGCAGGAGACCCCGGTTCGATCCATGGGTTAGGAAGATCCCCTGGAGGAGGGCATGGCAACCCACTCCAGTACTCTTACCTGGAGAATTCCATGGACAGAGAAGCCTGGTGGGCTACAGTCCAGAGGGTCGCACAGAGTCAGACATGACTGAAGTGACTAAGCAGCAGCAGCATGAAATCAACTTAAGGAGGACATAACCAAAGTTTAGCTTACAAGAAGTCAGGTCAGTATGTGAATGCACACTGGGGGAAAAAAAAAAAAAGGCTTCAGGGACTTCCCTGGTGGTCCAGTGGCTAAGACTTCATGCTCCCAATGCAGGGGGCCCAGGTTTGATTCCTGGTCAGGCAGTTAGATCCCACATGCCACAGCTAAAGATCACATGCCACAAATAAGACCCCGTGCAGCCAAATAAATAAATAAAAATTTAAAAACAAAAACCGAACAGCTTTATTACAGCTACACTTAGGGGTGACCTTGACAGTGGAAAGGGAAAGTCTCCCTAAGATGGAGCTTTGATACACTTTGTGCAGAAAGAAAAGTGGCCTGAGACGAGAATATAGGGACTTATGGGCAATGCAAATGGATTGAGTACCTAGTTAGGGGTCTTTAAGGAAAAAGACGGTACAATAGATGCAAGAAGATGTGAGTGGAGACAAATGAATTAACATACAGGAGTGAACATAAAGTGTGAAAATCTTTTCCAGGTGTTAATGTCCACCAGAAGGCATCCAATGCAGAAGAGGCAAGTAAGTAGACAAAATGACTCAGACAGCTGACATTAGCCACCCCAGAACTGGCATATGGAGACATGAACAGAGAAGCCACTCTAACAGAAGTGAAGATGGACACAAAGAAGAAGGCGTGGACTCCCACTCACCAAGGCTTAATCAGGCTACTGCCAACTCTGAATATTCACCCTATGAGCAACAGAGACCAACACTGAGCCCCCAGTACAGCACTATACCTCAAGCTGACCAACTGGCTCTAGATGACAAGCTGACCACTTGTGTTACTTCCTCTTGAAAGGGCCAGTGACTGATCCTCACGAGTATTCAAAAGATACTTATTCCAGGTATGGGTTTGTGTTTCCTGCCAATAGAGCTCCAGCCACATGACTAAGAAAGGGCTTAGAAAGTACTTGACCCACAAACATGAAATCCCACATAAGGGAGCATCCAACCAAGGGAACCACTTCATCATGAAGTAAATATGGCAGTGGGCCCATATCCATGGGATCAAGTGGTCTTATCACATAACAGCACTACAAAAAGGCAGCCAGGCTTACAGATTATCGAAATGACCTACTAAGGACACAGCCAATGTACCAGCTCAGAGGCAAGAATGGTGTGCTATCCTCTGGGATGCAGTATATGTACTGATTCAAAGCTATGTTTCCAACTGGGTCTAAGAACCCATGGGTTCAAGAACCAAAAGGTAAAAGCGGAAATGATCCCCTACTTACCTTCATACCCAGTGATCCACTGGAAGTCTCCAGTGGATTCCCAAACACTGGGCTCTACAGTGTTAGAGGTCCTGGACACACTTGCCAGGAGATATATCAAGGATCATACCTGAGCATTTGAGACTCTGTGTGTCCAGGGACCAGGAGACAAGAAGAATCACTACCATGGCAGAGCTAATTAAACCTCATCCTCAGGAGAAGTAGGGCTGCTGTTACATAATGGGACCAGGGAGTATGTGTGGAATTCAGATGATCTACTGGGTACCACTTGATACTCCCCTGCCCAATTGTGACTGTGAATGGAAAAACACAACCACTTTACTTCACCCTTAGAAGAGTATGGTTTTCAGACCCCTCAAAAAGGTTTGGGTCGTATCACTAGATAAACCACCAAGACCTTCAGAAGTGATAGCTGATGGCAAGAATTCAGACTGGATAGTGGAGGAGACAATGAGAACCACTGTGACCCTAAGACTAGCTACAGAGATGAAGGCTGACGCCTGTCTCACTGTTGGAAGCCTACTTCTTCTAACTTCTAACAGGAAGAGAAGGCCATGGAAAAGGGAGGAGTTGCTCTCAGAAAATGTTTAGAGACATAGATCCATACAGCATAAAAAAAGGACTATAGCATTCACTTGCCTCTCCCTTCAAAAAAGAACTTGCATTCACGTGCAAAGGGTACAATTAGCTAAGAGCCTCCAGCTGCAGCATATCAGAATTCATCTCAGCTTTCCAGTGGAGGCCAAACTCTTCTTGGGCAGTTCTTCCTTGTTTAGTCCGATTCTTTGCAACCCCATGGACTGTATCCCGCTAGGCTTCCCAGTCCATGGGATGTCCCAGGCAAGAGCACTGGAGTAGGCTGCCATTTCCTTTTCCAGGGGATCTTCCTCACCCAGGGATCGAACTCACATTTCCTGCATTGACAAGCAGATTCTTTACCGCTAAGCCACCAGGGAAGGCTGGGCAGTTCCTAGCCAGTGACTAAACATGGTGGGTGTTCCATTGAGTTGACTGAGATTCCCGCCCCCAGCCCAGATTTGCATCATAGACTGAGGCTCTCCTTGGTCAGTTCAGTTTCCTCTCCCTTTCCCTTCACAGGCATCCATCTCAGTGATTCCCAGGGGACCACACCAACACACTATGTAATTAGCTCTTTATATGGACCATCCCATTTAGCCTACTAAAGTATTACTGTTATTCCCTCTTTATGGATGAGGAAACAGAGGTGATGACTTGTGCAAGATCACAAGGCAAAAGCAGTGAAACTAAAATATGAACCCAGACAGTGTGAGCTTTGAGTCATTATACCAGGGAAGACAAGAAATTATCTTGTCATCTTCAGATATTAAAATGAGAGCAAATGTATATTCTGTATAATTTCAGAGGTAAAACAACAAAAGGATAGATAGTAAAGAAAAGCAGATCTTAATTATAAAAGAAATTTTCTAATAATCAGCAGTAACCAACAACAGAATGAAGTCCTTCAGAAATAATCAGGGCAAATCACCGGAGGGTTGAAATCGCCATGGATATTGTGAAGAGTGAGGCTTTATAAAACAGATAAAAGTTGATCTAGATCAGTAAAAGCTGTACGACTAAGTATCATGTGGAAAAAATGGTTCCACAGTCAATTAGTCTGGGTACTGCTACTGCTGCTAAGTCGCTTCAGTCGTGTCCAACTCTGTGCGACCCCACAGAAGGCAGCCCACCAGGCTCCCCCATCCCTGGGACTCTCTAGGCAAGAATACTGGAGTGGGTGGCCATTTCCTTCTCCAAAGCATGAAAGTGAAAAGTCAAACTGAAGTCGCTCAGTTGTGTCCGACTCTTAGCGACCCCATGGTCTGCAGCCTACCAGGCTCCTCCATCCATGGGATTTTCCAGGCAAGAGTACTGGAGTAAGGTGCCATTGCCTGAGACCGCTAAATAAAGTGAAACAAATTCTTTACTTTTACTCTTCAGTTTTTAAAATACTAATGTGCAGTTACGAATCTCTGAGGGATCTAGTATGCTGGGAAAAAAAACAAAAACAAATTTATTTGACTAAAGAACACTTCCTTGCTCCTGGTCAAGGATTATTTTTTTGCTAAGTCAAGAGTCACTGATTGAAAGACTCCAGAAGCTAACAAGGAAAAGCATGATCATTTTCTAGCTGAGTAACAATTCTCCAGCCAGCCAAAACATCACCTGATTACCTACATATCAATATTAGCATATCTAATACTTTCAGGGTGGGTAGGCTATATAAAAGTTATCACTAAAATACATTTCATCGTTTTTGAAGGCAAAACACACCCTACTTGACTTTATAAACAAATTCTCTTAAGATCCATAATAATGGGTCCACATTTTAATGACTGAATTCCCACTTTATGAGCAATATGAAAGCTTTAATTATTTCAAGTGTGCTAGTGGTGACCTGGTTATTTTCACATAACAGTTTTACATGCATTTTCCACAAATATAAACACACAAGAAAGGGCAGAAGAGGGAATTCCCTGGCAGTCCTGTGGTTAAGACTCAGTGCTTTCACTGCCAAGGGTGCGGGTTTGATCCCTAGTTGGGGAACTAAGATCCCACAAGCTGCAGGGCACAGCCAAAATAGAATAAACAACAACAACAACAACAACAAAAGGGCAAAAGAAGGGGAATAATAGGTAGAGAGGGAAGAGACCTTAGCCACAAACTATTCATCCAGCTAATTTCCAGAGTTTCTGTGTTTTTATTCAGAACATTCTCTTTAATCATTCAGGGAATACATTTCTGTAAATCACAATCCCTTGACCTTGATTCTCCTATCTTCCTCAGCCACTACCAACAGACCACTGCCACCCGTTCTGTTACTTCATTAATGACATCTAGTCACCACTGCCTAGAGTTGTTCACATACCAACCATCTTTTCATTGAGCTCTTCTTTAGAAATATTGAACAGACTATTAAGTGTGGAAAGAGCCTTAACATCTAGCCCAGCACTCAATTTCAGATCAGAAAAATGAGGTCCAGAGGTCAGTTATTATACTTATCTACTAATCACAAAGCAGGCAGGCACTTTATCTACTTCAAAAATAAGTGTATGAAAGCTGAAATTCCCAAAATACATGCATATATACATTTTAAAAAACGAATACAAATAGCTACGTGCCAGTTCAGTTCAGTTCAGTTCAGTCCAGTTGCTCAGTCGTGTCTGACTCTTTGCGACCCCATGAATCACAGCACGCCAGGCCTCCTTGTCCATCACCAACTCCCGGAGTTCACCCAGACTCACGTCCATCGAGTCCGTGATGCTATCCAGCCATCTCATCCTCTGTCGTCCCCTTCTCCTCTTGCCCCCAATCCCTCCCAGCATCAGAGTCTTTTCCAATGAGTCAACTCTTCACATGAGGTGGCCAAAGTACTGGAGTTTCAGCTTTAGCATCATCCCTTCCAAAGAAATCCCAGGGCTGATCTCCTTCAGAATGGACTGGTTGGATCTCCTTGCAGTCCAAGGGACTCTCAAGAGTCTTCTCCAACACCACAGTTCAAAAGCATCAATTCTTCAGCGCTCAGCCTTCTTCACAGTCCAACTCTCACATCCATACATGACCACAGGAAAAACCATAGCCTTGACTAGCCAGACCTTTGTTGGCAAAGTAATGCCAACTTCAAAGGCAAATATCCACCAGAATCAATCAACTAAAGTTGTGTTCTCCTAATTTGAATACTTCCTAAAGCAGTATGGAAAATCTTAGGATAAAACAAATGCAGAACACATGGGTAAGTTCACTTGATGAAAAAGACTGGACTTTGCAGTCAGTTACATGGATGTGGGCTTAGGAAAGTCAATAAAACTCTCTAAGCCTCAGTTTCTTCAGTTGTACAACATCCATGACACCATGGATATTACAGGATCATTTTAAGAATTCTAAAAAAAAAAAAGAATTGTAAATAACAGACATGAAACACCTATTAGAAAGATGGCACACTGTTGACAAAACTTTTGTACATTACACAAATAAGTAATAAAAGGCAAAAGAAATCAAGAAAAATTTTGTTAACCTGGGAGCACTGGATAATGGGGTAAGCAGAAATAAGAGTGAGGAATGATCAGGCTGGAAGCAGACCATGAAGGGCTGTGCCAGAATAAAGAATTTCAATCTTTCTTTTTAACCTCTGAGCAAAAATTTCTGAGTGACCTCACAATAATTTCAAAAATAATTTACTTTAGCTACTAATTTAAAAACAAACAAACAAAAAAACTATGGACAGCTATTACATCACCAGAATCACAAGAAGGTCTAAATGATGAAATTCTGAAGTTTAAAGATTTTTTCTCAAAGTGGCAGTGTTTTTAGAGATTGTTTCTCTCAATTTAAAATGAGAAATGGAGACTAACATTTACATAAACCTTGAGAGAATATTTTCACAAAATTTTGATACTGCTTGCTCTTTATTTTAATAAAGGGAATTCTGAGATAGGCTCTGCTGAGGTTTAAAATTATAATGAAAACATTTATCATTTATCTTTCTTCATTTAAATAAAATGAATCCCAGCAGGTAAGTCCCAAACCTTGCCATGAGAGGTTAAAGAACTATATTACAAACAGAAATGTTTACCTTTCCATTAATCCCAGTAAAAGACTCCAGAACTGTTTTTTTTTTAATAACTATATAGAAATTATGGCATCCAAAGCAACTATAAGACTGTGAAAAAACCAATTATACAATCTTGTATAACTTTCAGCTCACTCAGTTCAAAGTTAGCATTAAAAGATCTAACAGTGATCATAATCAAACGGGAAAATACTGAAGGTGATCCACTGTATGTAGAATGAAGCCCCAAAACGCATTCTGTTTACTCAAACAATGGTTCCCTGGAGAATTTCCTAACTAGTTTGAAAAAACTTAAGGAACATAAGCAAGTCATTACTGCTGACTTTGAACTGTGTCAAACAAAACCTCACAGAAAAGGTTTTAATAACCTGAATGGGAACAAACAATAGGAGACCATCCTACACACAAGTATAAAGAACTTTGCTGTAAATAATTTGTATTTTTGACTAATCTGTATTTATACAGAATTACATCTCATGGGGAGGTAATGACAATCCTTAAAACCTGTCAGAACTGAGTGCTTAGAAACATTAATAGGTAAATTTGCAACTGTATTCTTAACTTTTAAGAAATATTTTAGCAGTTAACAGAAAACTAAACCTAAGGTTTACAACTGCATTTTATTGACAAAAATTCTTAGAATTCAATCTTTTAGTTGAAGTCCCCATACCACAATCTTCATCACCACCCAATGTGGTTAACCAGCTCACTGTTGACTAAACATGAAACTAAAAAGTTCACGGCATTCATCCTCAAGCCAAAAACCCCTTCTCATCGAAGAATCTGGCAATTTATCTGCAAGTAAAAGTTTCAACAACTTACCTAATGACGGAAAATAAAAGTTACAAATCTCAAATAAAAGCCTTATCTTATCACTTCACACCCACTAGGATGGCTATAGGGTAATTTAGAAGACAGATAACGTGTTTTGAGGATGTGAAGAACCTGTGGTAATGTAAAATGGTGCAGTTCCTCAAAAAGGTTTAAACAGTTACCATTTGACCCTGGCAATTTCACTCCCAAGTATATGCCCAAGAGAAATGAAACCACATGAAATATCCAAAGCAACATAATTCATGATAGTGAAAAAGCTGAAACAACCCAAATCGAATGGATAAATTAAACTGGTATTATCCATAAACCCCTGCATGGATCATAGCCTTATTGTGGTGAAGCGGCTTGTGTAACTCAATGAAGCTATGAGCCATGCCTTGCAGAGCCACTCAAGACAGATGGGTTACAGAGAAGAGTTCTGACAAAACATGGTCCACTGGAGAAGGAAATGGCAAACCACTCCAGTATTCTTGCCCCAAGAACCCCATAAACAATATAAAAAGGCAAAAAGATATGACACCAGAAGAGGAGCTCCCCCAGGTTGGAAGGTGTCCAATATGCTACTTGGGAAGAGCAGAGAGCAACTACTATGAACTCCAGAAAGAAAGAAGAGGCTGGGCCAAAGAAGAAACAACGCACAGTTGTGGATGTGTCTGGTGGTGAAAGTAAAGTTCAATGCTGTAAGTAACAATACTGCATAGGAACCTGGAATGTTAGGTCCATGAATCAAGGTAAATTGGACGTGACCAAGCAGGAGATGGCAAAAGTAAACACTGACATCTTAGGAATCAGTGAACTAAAATGAACGGGAGTGGGAAAATTTAATTCAGACGACCATTATGTCTACTACTGTGGCAAGAATTTCTTAGAAGAAATGGAGTAGATTTGATAGTCAACAAAAGAGTCAGAAATGGCAGTACTTGGGTGCAATCTCAAAACAACAGGATGATCTCAGTTTGTTTCCAAGACAGATCATTCAACATCCCAGTAACCCAAGTCCATGTCCTAAACACTGATGCTGAAGAAGCTGAAGTTGACAACTTCTACAAAGACCTACAAGACCTTCTAGAAAAAAACACCAAAAAAAAAAAAAGGTGTCCTTTTCATCATAGGGGACTGGAATGCAAAAGCAGGAAGTCAAGAGATACCAAGACAAATTTGGCCTTGGAGTACAAAATGAAGCAGGGCAAAGGCTAACAGAGTTTTGCCAAGAAAACACATTGGTCATAGGGAATGCAAGAGACAACTCTACACATGGACATCATCAGATAGTCAATACTGAAATCAGATTGATTATATCCTCTGCAGCTGAAGATGGTGAAGCTCTACACAGTCAGCAAAAACAACCTAGAGCTGACTGTGGCTCAGATCATGAGTCCTTATTGCAAAATTCAGGTTTAAATTGAATAAAGTAGGGAAAACCACAAGGTCACTCGGGTATACCTAAATCAAATCCCTTATGAACATACAGTGGGTGGCTAATAGATTCAAGGGATTAGATCTGGCAGACGGAGTACCTTAAGAACTATGGACAGAAGTTCGTAACACTGTACAAGAGGCAATGACCACGAAAATCCCAAAGGAAAAAAAAATGCAAGAAGGCAAAGTGATTGCCTGAAGAGGCTTTACAAATATGCTAAGGAAAGAAGAGAAGTGAAAAGAAAGGGAGAAAGGGAAAGATATACCCAATTGAATGCAGAGTTCCAGAAGATAGGAAGGAGAGATAAGAAGGTCTTAACTGAACAATGCAAAGAAATAGAGGAAAATAATAGAATGGGAAAGACTAGAGATCTCTTCAAGAAAATCTGAAATATCATGGGAATAGTTCATGCAAGGAAGGACACAATAAAGGACAGAAGTGGCAAGGACCTAATAGAAGCAGAAGATATTAAGATGTGGCAAGAATATATAGAAAAACTATACAAAAAAGTCTTAATGACCAGTATAACCACGATGGGTGTGGTCATTCACCTAGAGCCAGACATCCTGGAATGTGAAGTCAAGTAGGCCTTAGGAAAAACTACTACAAACAAAGCTAGGGGAGGTGATGGAATTCCAGCTATTTCAAATCCTAAAAGATGATGCTGTTAAAATGCCGCACTCAATATGGCAGTAAATTTGGAAAACTCAGCAGTGGCCACAGGACTGGAAAAGGTCAGTTTCATTCCAATCCCAAAAAAGGGTAATGCCAAAGAATGTTCAAACTACTGAATAATTGTGTTCATTTCACATGCCAGTAAAATTACGCTCAAAATCCTTCAAGCTAGGCTTCATCAGTACGTCAACCGAGAACTTTCAGATATACAAGCTGGGTTTAAAAAAGGCAGAGGAACCAGAGATCAAATTGCTAACCAGAGATCAAATTCCTTGCTAAAGAAAGCAAGGAAGTTCCAGAAAGACATCTAGTTCTGCTTCATTGACTATGACTTTAGCATAGTGTGGATCACAACAAACTGTGGAATATTCTTGGAGCGATGCAAATACCAGACCACTTGACCTGTCTCCTGAGAAACCTGTCTTCATGTCAAGAAGCAACAATTAGAACCTTCAGTTCAGTTCAGTCACTTAGTAATGTCCGATTCTTTGCAACCCCATGGACTGCAGCACGGCAGGCTTCCCTGTCCATCACCAATTACCGGAGCTTGCTCAAACTTATGTCCATCAAGTCGGTGATGCTATCCAACCATCTCATCCTCTGTTGTCTCCTTCTCCTCCTGCCTTCAATCTTTCCCAACATCAGGGTCTTTTCCAATGAGTCAGTTCTTTGCATCAGGTGGCCAAAGAATTGGAGCTTCTGCTTCAGCATCAATCCTTCCAATGAATATTCAGGACTGATTTCCTTTAGGATTGACTGGCTGGATCTCCTTGCAGTCCAAGGGACTCTCAAGAGTCTTCTCCAACACCACAGTTCAAAAGCATCAATTCTTCAGCATTCAGCTTTCTTTATGGTCCAACTCTCACATCCATATATGACTATTGGAAAAACCATAGCTTTGACTAGATGGACCTTTGTCAGTGAAGTAATGTCTCTGCTTTTTAATATGCTGTCCAGGTTTGTCGAGGCTTTTCTTCCAATGGAAACAGTGATAGAATTAGAACCTTACATGGAACAACAGACAGTTTCAAAACTGGGAAAAGAGTACATCAAGGCTGTATACTGTCATCCTGTTTATTTAACTCATATGCAGAGTACCTCATGTGAAATGCTGAACTGGATGAATCACAAGCTGGAATCAAAAATGCCAGGAGAAATATCAACAACTTCAGATATGCAGATGATACCACTCTAATGGCAAATAGAAGAGGGGAAAATGCAAACAGTGACAGATTTTATTTTCTTGGGCTTCAAAATCACTGCAGACAGTGACTGCAGCCACGAAACTAAAAGACACTTGCTCCTTGGAAGAAAAGCTATCACAAACCTAGATGTCATATTAAAAAGCAGAGACATCACTTTGCTGACAAAGGTCCAGATAGTCAAAACTATGGTATTCCAGTAGTCATGTATGGATGTGAGAGTTGGACCATAAAGAAGACTGAGCGCCAAAGAACTGATGCTTTCTAACTACAGTGCTGGAGAAGACTCCTGCAAGTCCCTTGGACAGCAAGGAGATCAAACCAGTCAATCCTAAAGGAAATCAACCCTGAACATTCATTGGAAGGACTGACGCTAAAGCTGAAGCTCCAATACTCTGGCCACCTGATGCCAAGAGCTGACTCACTGGAAAAGACCCTGATGCTGGGAAAAATTGAGGGCAAGAGGAAAGGGGGATGACAGAGCATGAGATGGCTGGATTGTATCACTGACTCAATGGACAGGAGTTTGAGCAAACCCCAGGAAACAGTGATGGACAGGGAAGCCTGGCATGCTGAAGTTCATGGGACAGCAGAGTCGGAAACAACTCAGCAACAACAATGTGGCTCAGAATCCACCCGCCCAAGCAGGAGACACGGGTTCAATCCTTGGGTCAGCAAGATCCTCTGAAGAAGGAAATGGCAACCCACTCTATTATTCTTGCCTGGGATATCCCATGGACAGAAGAGCTTGGCAGGCTACAGTCCATGGGGTCACAAACTTAGTGACAAACTTGGACACGACTTAGTGACTGAGCACACACACACATGCACGCACACATTTAAATTATTTTATTAAATAAGACTGAGAGTATTATAAAGTGTAAGACATTCCACTAACTATACAATTAAAATACTAATTCTGATACTTTAGCTTCTCCCTAATTTAGCAATATCTAATAGTTACATATTGATTATACTGATTTTATTTTCTTATAGTTAACTCTATAAATAATCACCTTCCAAGCTCTTTCAAATAGAAGTAAACAAGACGTATATTTCCCACTTCCAGGGTAACACTGATTTACCAGGACTCATGGGGTTGAATTACAGATCTGACTTACACATTACATCATTTAATCCTTGCTATAATCCTATAAGGTGGGCATTATCAGCTTCATTTTATAGGAGAATAAATTGAGGCTTATAAGGGGTAAGAAACTTGTCCAGGGTTAATGGGTTATAAGAAAAGACTGGACCCCATATCTGACATGTTATAAAAATCTAGTTCTAATCTACAGCAGTATGTAAGGAAAAGTCTACGTTTTGAAGATTCGTCAATAAACTGATACTGCTTTTTGAAAACTAAGTATAAGAACTATTTCTATTCAATAACTGCAACTATGTACCTCTCACTGATTATTATATACCAAGAATATTGTTCTACATAATGCAAGTAAAGCCAAAGATCATGCAAAACTCTGAAAATGAATAACTGAAAATCAACAAAATTCTGAAAATGTAACGTGTATATTTTCACAGGTGATGGCTAATTTTTAGCTAAACACAGGGAATAGTTAATTTGTTAGCTAAAAATGAAATGGAAAATATGTGTAATAGTTAAGATCAAAATAGTTTTCCATCAAAAAAAAAATTTGTTTTTAAAGTTCAAAAGTAAACTCATTCTCTAAAAAATTAAAGCTACCAAGTTTTAAGTCACACAGAAATTCCAATGCCTGGTTTTGTTCTTGTTTTCCCCAAAATAAGGAATGGAATTAAATATTTATTAAGCACCTTCTAAGTGACAGACACTGAACTAACTGCTTTTGATTACTTTTATCTCATGGAATGCCTGAGTACTAAGGGGTACTATTACCCCAACAGCACCTAAGAAGAAACTCAGGATCTAAATGCCACATTGCTCTAGGGTGTAGGTAACACTGCAGAAAGGATTCATACTCACATCTGACTCCATGCTCTGCACCACATCATGCAATTAACAACCAGAAAACACACCATTTAGGAACATGAGAATTTAAGTTGAAATTCAAGCAGTTATCTTTTAAATAATCTTGCCTGGAGAATCCCAGGGACGGGGGCGCCTGGTGGGCTGCCGTCTATGGGGTTGCAGAGAGTCGGACACGACTGAAGCGACTTAGCAGCAGCAGCAGTGCCGGTGCTACTAGTCTGTGGCAAGTACAAGAAAAGTGCCAAATAAAAGTTTATTGAATGGAATGTAACAGAGGAAGAAATGGGATCAACTCCACTCACATCTTCTTTTCTTTTTTTGAAGAAGGAAATGGCAACCCACTTGAATATTGTTACCTGGAGAACTCCATGGACAAAGGAGCCTGGCAGCCTACAGTCCATGGGGTTGCAAAGAGTCAGACACGACTGAGCGACTATCACTCACTCACTCATAAACACACCAAAGAATCATGTAATATATATTCCCTGCCTCTTGAGCCTCCCACACACACATACCATCTTTCTAACGGAGCTAATGTAAAATTATTCCTCACAAGTAACATATACGATTTTTTCCTTAAAAAATAAAACACTGAATCAGGAAACAGAAGAAGGAATGAACATATATAAAAATTATTACTATCTGTAAAGAGCAAGCTACTGGATTAAACATAGAAGCTTTAAAGAGAGATCCAGCATGTTCCCCTCGATTACACTTGTCTGGTTCTGCCTTATAACATTTAATTAAACACGTCCTGCTTCCACAATTACCTAGTTGCTCGCAGAGACCTTGGTCATTTCCTGGTTCTTAGAACACCAAAGACAGGACCTCACACTTAATATTGGTAACTAAAATTTTATAAAGATCTTTACAGATTACAAAACTTTTCCAAATGTATTTACCCTAAAAGCCTTGCATAAATATAATAACTATCTGTATTTTACAGACAATGACACTGAAATCCAAGATTAAGAGCCAAGGTAAGTAGGCAGGTATCCTCCTGTAACACCACAGCTACCAGAAAAGGCTCTCAAAAATGTGTTTGATTGAATCAGCTGTCCCTCAAAATATTATTTTTCTAAGAGTATAACACCACATCATGTATGAGATAATAAATGATCTGTTGCTATGAGAAATGACTGTACTGCCACTTAAGACTTATAGATTTGCTAGAAAACAGATACCTTCATTTAGCTTGACAAGGTTAATTTTACCAGTGATACTTAAACTTTGGAAGGACTAAGAACTGACTAGCTTGATAAAAATGAAGCTCTTGGATCATCACCAACTCTAAAAATTCTGATTCAAGGGGCCAGCAATCTGCATATTTTAATAAGCACTCTTAGCTGATTCTAATGTTGGCAGTCTTTAGAGACACATTAAGAACTGAATTAGATTTGTTTAAACTTAATCTACCTCCCCAAAATGTTTTAATGAAGGCCATTTTTTTACAGTTATATTTAAGCAAAAATCTTCCAAAAACAGTACTAGACTATGGCATCTAACAGGATAGGGCCCCCAAAAGCATTTCACACACAAAACGTCCTACCACCTGGAGCTTCACACACTGCACAGGAGGTAAATTAGGGGTCTTTTAGGTAGTTACCTATGTTAAATTCTGTTTTAATTGAGGAAATCGACTATGACTGCAATGTAATTTAGTAAAACATCTTTATAGGTCTAATACAAATAACTGGTTGTTCAACAGTAAAATGGAACAGTTAACTCTGAACCTAACACAGAAATTATCACTTAAAAATCACCAGTAATACAAGCCCATTTTTAAACTTTAAGTGGCCATCAAAATGTTCTGTCAGATTATGGCTGAATTTTCCCCCATTATTAAATATTTACTGAGGGTTGGCACGCACCTCTGTGTACTTTCTGAATTTTCTACAATAAGCATATTTTTTTCAGGATTATAAGTTTTATAAGCAATTAATTCTACAACCTTCACATGCATAACAGAAAACAAGAATAATCCGAACCACGTTTATCATTAACTATAAATACTCAAATATCTGACTACGGTATCAAATCATGATCACTAACTTTTCTTTTTACATTAATACTAGGACAAATCATTTACCTACTAAAATTTAGAATATGTCCTATTTCTATCAGGTATGTTATTAAGATAGTTAGCATGACTTTAAAATCATCTTGTCATTCATCCTATGGATCTATTTAGGGAGACAATTTTGTAAAGAGGACTGAGGCACTAAAATATTTACACTCTCTTATGGTAGGGGTGGGGATGGGGGACCAGACCTTTGTTTAAAAAAAAATACACACGATGTTTTTCTAATTGTGAGTATTTATCTAGGAAACTTAACATCTCAAAGCTGGAATAGGGCTTTCTCCAAGGCAGACCACGCTTAGGAGCAAAATGTAACAGAAGAAGGCAGAGCTGAGCTCCCATGAAATTTCACCTCAAATAAGACGCAAGCGGTTGTTTTCAGCCCAGTCAGGTGGGGGAATGACACTCCAGGAGTTCCAAGGGCTTTCGGGGCCCCGCACTTTCGGCGCCGGTTCTCTCACCCTGCCCTCCCGCCCCTCCCCCCGGGACTCTGCGGGACTCAGCACCGGGCGCGGAAAAGCCCAGGCTGTTCGCAAACAGGCGTCCTCTGCCTCCCTCCGGGATGTACGTGCCGGGCCCTGAAGAGGCTGCGCTTTCCCAGGCCCGCGGCCAATCCAAAGGTGGCCAGCGACCCTGCCAGCCCCCGGCTTCACACACCCGGCCGCCCCGCTGCCCAGGCCGGAGCGAGGGCTTCCCGGCGTCGCGGGGCCTAGTCGCCCCCCACGCGCTTCCAGCTTCTCGGGGGACGCGAGGAGGAAGGTCTGAGCCACCCCCCACCCCCCGCCCCAGCCGCGGGGTTGGGAGGCGGCCGCCGCGGCAGGACGCCCCGTCCGCCCGGCCCGAGGACTTGCCGCCAGGGCCCTCCTGGGCGGCCGAAGGCCAGCGAGCCCGGGACCGCGCCGCGCCACACTCACCTCGAGCAGCGGCCGCTGCCGCCTCAGCATGGCCGGGGGGGTCGTCCCTGAGCCGACAGCCTCCTCCGGAGGGCACCGGCCGGGCCCCAGGCGCCGCCGCGAAGCCTCCCACTCCTGCAGGGGCTGAGGTCGCCGCTGTTGCTGAGGCCCGGCGCCCGCCAGACCGCATCGGGCTCCCGGGCCGCCGCAGCCACGCGGATCCCGCAGGAGCGCCGCTGAGCCGGGCCGGGGGCGCAAGGCTGCGGCGGGACGACCGAGGTGCTGCAGGCGGGGATCCTCCGCGAAGCCTCCAGCGTCGCCGTGGCCGCTCCTGCCGCCGGCGCCGCTGGGCCACAGCGCCCCCTGGACCCCACGCCCGGCTACGGCGCCGGGACTGCGGCGGCCGCCAGGGCACGAGCGGTAGGGAACGCGAGGGAGCGCGGCCTGGGGTTGGCGGGGGCTGAGTGCTCCCTGCGCCGCCCTCAGGTCCCCTGCCCGCCCCCGACGACGCCTCCCGGGAGCCGGAAGCCCCTCGGTCCCCACCGAGCTTGATGGGTCCCCTCCCCACTTCCCAATCTTCAGGCCCTGAGCATCTTTGCACCTTTTCCTTCTCTCCAGAAGGTACGTGAACAATCCTGGCACTCGGACCTTCACCTGAGAGCGGGAATGTGAGGCGGTCTTCTTGTTTTCATCTCTCGTGATTCAAGGGGCATCCCTCCTTATCCCTTCAGTGTGTCTGGATATAAGAAGTGACCCAGAATCAACCTCCCTCCCACCACCCCACCCCCCACCCAGTCCTCTCCCAAAACAGACGAAGGAATTGTCTTTGACCTTAACATATTTTGGGTCTAGTGGCAGATCATATGAGGAATTTCCTTCAGATTCCAAACCCGTAACCCCTAACCTCCCCCAAAATAGAAAATAGTAATAATATCCCGAGCAAGAGAAGAGTTAACCAATGAGTTGTCCGGAAATTCATAAGTAACTTAAAGGTAAGAGAAGAACTATCCATTTATTCTAACTAACCTACTCCCCTGCCTCCATCTCTACTCTTCCTCCCGCAACCCCTGCCAAATCCCAGGTGAGGTTTTGCAGGAAGGAAATTGTTACATAGCCGGGACTGTGGAGGGGCTGTGGAATTGTTCTGTTTACAGACACCCCACATTCGAGCCCACTCAAACTCTAGAGTGCAAACATCAGAACCAAAAACAAAACCAACGAAAAGACTGTCAGAGGGAAAATAGGGAAACTGAGAAATTCTTTAAATCCTCTGGTCTCCACTTTTTCCAAATAGACCATTTTGTCATAAAGTGGTGTAGTGGAACAAGTAGGGACTTTGACGGCAGACAGGTCCTGATACAGCCCATTGCAGTTCTGTCGTGGGTAACTTTATGACCATGGGCGAATTATATAATGTTTCAGAACCTTGGTTTTCTGATGCCTACCTTGCTGGTTGTTGTGAAGATAAGACAGAATTTATGTAAAGGAACTGGCCCATGAAAGATACTCAATAAATGTTAGTTCCTACTATGGTTGGTTCCAAAACACCCTTGCAGTCTTCCTTGGGTGTATGAAAAAAAGGTGCAATATTCTTGGACTGGGTAAAATCTCCCTAAATTTCACTGTTGAATTTATATAACATCCCTCCACGGAAGGCTAATAGAGCCAGTATACTGGATCCTATGACATTCTGTTGCATGGCAGATATCAGCATAGAACCAGTATATTTTTCTGTATGAAAAAAGAATTACAAGGCAATCTCACCTTACCTTAGGTTATGTCCTAATAATAATAAATCTTAATGAGAAAATTATATAAGGTCTCTGGGAACTTTCAAATAATAATTGAGCAGCCACCTCAGAGAAAATATAACCTAACAGCTCTCTTCCAATGAAAGCTGTTCCAGCATGTGCCTTTGCCACCTACTTCTGAGTCACATTGCAAAAAAAGTCACTATCCCCTTTTTATAACAAGAGAAACTGGGGCTCAGAAGGAAAATATGATTCATTCTCACAACAGTTCTATGAATTAAGTACTACACTATCACCATTTTACATGTGAAATACATCCAGTGTAAGGAAAAGTTGGAATTAGACCCTGAAATTCCTGCTTCAAGTATCATCTGGTGCTCTAACAGTCCTTTATGCAATAGTCTGAAAATGCTGTAAGGCTACAACAGTTGCTAAAACTTTTCGATCTAGAGAAATGGGCTGTTTAATTAAGATTAGTTTGGCAACCTAACATTAGCACTGTGCTTTTCAAGCCTAGTTCACTACCACCAGCAGGAAATCTGCATTTGTTTATGAATAATCATGCTGCACAGGGTGTAGCTACTACATGAAGATGATTCATTTGTTCCCAGGACCAATTTCCTCTTGCTTCACACTTTCTCCCCTTATATTCAAATTATGTTGCTCAAAGAGGCTGCCTTGATCATCACTACCGTTTCTCTGATTATAGTAGTCCATTTTAGATCCTTTCATCTATGCTTTTATTCCATGGTTTCAATACTTCCTACCCAATCTGCTCTCTGCTTCTGAAATGTCTTTCATCTGTTATCCTCTACTGTAAATCTCTTTCATTTTAATCCACATTGACCTGCTGTCAATTGATTTGGTTACCCTACCCTCAATTTTTCTATTGATTTCCACTCCTATCCAGTGACAGTAATACACCTCCTTATTCCCAGCCTGGTAAACACACTTTCACTTTTAGACCATGTATATCCTATAGAAGGAATTCCCTGGTGGCTCAGACAGTAAAGCATCTGTCTACAATGTGGGAGACCTGGGTTCGATCCCTGGGTCGGGAAGATCCACTGGAGAAAGAAATGGCAATCGACTCCAGTACTGTTGCCTGGAAAATCCCATGTACAGAGGAGCCTGGTAGGCTATAGTCCATGGGGTCGCAAAGAGTCGGACACGACTGAGCGACTTCACTCACTCATCCTATAGAAAGCGCGTATTTCTAAGAATGGTTTCTTCAAGTGAGTTTAAAGTATAGCACCCCAAACAAAATTTTCCTTGCTCCTTAAAATTTGTTCTTTAAAACTCAGTCCTTTTATTTGTCAATTATAGGCTGAGAAAAGAAAATTCAGAGCAAAGTTATTCATTTTCTGGCTTGGTGAATGGCATAGGAATCATCATTAACTTTTGTGTCTCTATCCTGGACAACTGGTCACTATGCCTGATAAATTATACTTCTTTTTTTTTTAACTTTAATTTTTTCACCATGTGGCATGAGGAATCTTCATTCCCTGAGCAAGGATCAAACCCACACCCTCTGCATTGGAAGCGTGGAGTCATAACCACTGAAACACTGGGGAAGTCCCTCTATCTGTTACATAATAATTGATTTTCTCTCCTTCTCTCCAATTCCACTTCTGTAGATGCACTGAATACAAAGAAAGAAGGGAAGGAAGAAGGAGGAATTAGTATTATATTTGTGTACAGGAATATTACTGTATCAGTTCAGTTCAGTCATTCAGTCATGTCCGACTTTTTGTGACTCCATGAATCGCAGCACATCAGGCCTCCCTGTCCATCACCAACTCCAGAGTTTACTCAAACTCCTGTCCATCGAGTCGGTGATGCCATCCAGCCATCTAATCCTCTGTCGTCCCCTTCTCCTCCTGCCTCCAATCCCTCCCAGCATCAGGGTCTTTTCCAATGAGTCAACTCTTCACATGAGGTGGCCAAAGTATTGAAGTTTCAGCTTTAGTATCAGTCCTTCCAATGAACACCCAGGCCTGATATCCTTTAGAATGGACTGGTTGGATCTCCTGGCAGTCCAAGGGACTCTCAAGAGTCTTCTCCAACACCACAGTTTAAAAGCATCAATTCTTTGGCACTCAGCTTTCTTCACAGTCCAACTCTCACATCCATACATGACCACTGGAAAAACCATAGCCTTGACTAGATGGACCTTTGTTGGCAAAGTAATGTCTCTGCTTTTGAATGTGCTATCTAGGTTGGTCATAACTTTCCTTCCAAGGAATAAGTGTCTTTTAATTTCATGGCTGCAGTCACCATCTGCAGTGATTTTGGAGCCCAGAAAAATAAAGTCTGACACTGTTTCCACTGTTTCCCCATCTATTTCCCATGAAGTGATGGGACCAGATGCCATGATCTTAGTTTTCTGAATGTTGAATTTTAAGCCAACTTTTTCACTCTCCTCTTTCCCTTTCATCAAGAGGCTTTTTAGTTCCTCTTCACTTTCTGCCATAAGGGTGGTGTCATCTGCATATCTGAGTTTATTGATATTTCTCCCAGCAATCTTGATTCCAGCTTGTGTTTCTTCCAGTCCAGCGTTTCTCATGATGTACTCTGCATATAAGTTAAATAAGCAAGGTGACAATATACAGCCTTGGCGTACTCCTTTTCCTATTTGGAACCAGTCTGCATATAAGTTAAATAAGCAGGGTGACAATAATCAGCCTTGACATACTCCTTTTCCTATTTGGAACCAGTCTGTTGTTCCATGTCCAGTTCTAACTGCATACAGGTTTCTCAAGAGGCAGGTCAGGTGGTCTGGTATTCCCATCTCTTTCAGAATTTTCCACAGTTTATTGTGATCCACACAGTCAAAGGCTTTGGCATAGTCAATAAAGCAGAAATAGATGTTTTTCTGGAACTCTCTTGCTTTTTCAATGATCCAGTGGATGTTGGCAATTTGATCTCTGGTTCCTCTGCCTTTTCTAAAACCAGCTTGAACATCTGGAACTTCACGGTTCTCGGATTGCTCAGCACAAAATCTCTTCCATGTTTTTGATAATCGTTGTGCTTTCCAATTTATAAGTACTCATTACTACTACTACTAAGTCGCTTCAGTCGTGTCCGACTCTGTGCGACCCCATAGACGGCAGCCCACCAGGCTCCCCCATCCCTGGGATTCTCCAGGCAAGAACACTGGAGTGGGTTGCCATTTCCTTCTCCAATGCATGAAAGTGAAAAGTGAAAGCGAAGTCTCTCAGTCATATCCGACTCTCAGCAACCCCATGGACTGCAGCCCATCAGGCTCCTCCATCCATGGGATTTTCCAGGCAAGAGTGCTGGAGTGGGTGCCATTGCCTTCTCCTAAGTACTCATTACTACCCTGTCAATATCTGTTTGCTTGTATGTTTTCCCTATCAGATTGTGAATGTTTCATTCATTTCTGTGTTCCCACAACCAGTCTAAACACAGAGTACGCCTCAGGGGATATTATTGTTCTGTTCAGTCATGTCCGAATCTGTGATCCCAAGAACTGCAGCACACCAGGCTTCTCTGTCCTTCACTATCTCCCAGAGTTTACTCAAACTCACGTCATTGAGTCAGTGTTGCCATCCAACCGTCTCATCCACTGTCATCCCCTTCTCCTCCTGCCTTCAATCTTTCCCAGCATCAGGTTCTTTTCCAATGATCAGCTCTTCCCATCAGGTGGCCAAAGTATTGGAGCTTCAGCTTCAGCATCAGACCTTCCAAAGATTCAGGGTTGATTTCCTTTAGGATTGACTAGTTTGATCTCCTTGATGTCCAAGGGACTCTCAATCATCTTCTCCATTACCGCAGTTGAAAAGCAGCAGTTCTTTGGCACCAGCTTCCCTGGTGGCTCATATGGTAAAGAATCTGCCTGCAATGCAGGAGACCAGGTTCAGTCCCTGGGTTGGGAAGATCCCCTGGAGAAGGGAATGGCAACCCACTCCAGTGTTCTTGCCTGGAGAATTCCATGGGCAAAGGAGCCTGGCAGGCTACAGTCCATGGGGTCCCAAAGAATTGGACACTTTCAGCTAACTCTCACATCCATACATGACTACTGGAAAAACCGTAACTTTGACTATATGGACTGCAAAGTGATGTCTCTGCTTTTTAATATGCTGTCTAGGTTTGTCATACTTTTTCTTCCAAGGAGCAAGCGTCTTTTTAATTTCATGGCTGCAGTCACTGCCTGCAGTGATTTTGGAGCCCAAGAAAATAAAATCTGTTACTGTTTCTACTTTTTGCCCTTCTATTTGCCATGAAGTGATGGGACCAGATGCCATTATCTTAGTTTTTTTAAAGTTGAGTTTTAAGCCAGCTTTTTCATTCACCTCACCATCAAGAGGTTCTTTAGTTTCTCTTCACTTTCTGCCATTACAGTGGTATCATCTGCATATCTGAAGTTGTTGATATTTCTCCTGGCAATCTTGATTCCAGCTTGTGAGTCATCCAGCCTGGCATTTTGCATGATGTACTTTGCATTTAAGTTAAATAAGCAGGGTGACAATATACAGCCTTGACATACTCCTTTCCCAATTTTGAACCAGTCCATTGTTCCATGTCCGGTTCTAACTGTTGCTTCTTGTCCTGTATACAGATTTCTCAGAAGACAGATAAGGTAGTCTGGTATTCCCATCTCTTTCAGTATTTTCCACAGTTTGCTGTGATCCACACAGTCAAAGGCTTTAGCATAGTCAATGAAGCAGAACTAGATATTTTTCTGGAATTCCCTTGCTTTGTCTATGATCCAAAGGATGTTGGCAATTTAATCTCGGGTTCCTCTGTCTTTTTTAAATCCAGCTTGTACATCAGGGGATGTTAAGCTGAACTAAACAGTGGTTTAGCCTGATGTGCACAAGACTAATGCAACCTACCCACTCAATTACTTTTTAGGCCTTTCCTGTTAACTTCCAGGGTCCACTAAAGAGTAAGACTCTCCTTCAACAGGTGATTGCCCTGCAGCCCAGCTTGCTGTTGCTACCTATGGTCTCCCCAACCCCTCTGACCAATCACAGCCAGGGTTCAAACCAAAATTCACTTGTTATTCAAACAAAATTTACTTGTTACCAAACAGGAGAGCCCTAGACGAAACCAGAAGTCAGGTCAGTAAAGCAACACAAAAAGAAAAATTGGGAACATTTGGGAGTTGGTTAGGTCACTTGAGTCATTTCAAAAGGAAGAAAGCAGTTCCCACTTTCCGAATAACTACATTAAGGAAGTAATCAAATATGTGAAGAAAGATAGGTGCAAAAAGATGTTTATTATAGATTTTACTGTAGGTTTATGATTTTATGTAGGTTTATAGATTTTACTGTAGGTTTATTTTACTGTAGGTTCCTTACAAAAATGTAAGGAAAACCTTAAATGAATTACAGAATCTCAATACAAATATTGTGCATCTACTAATTGCATTTTTGAAGAGTTTTAAAAGATATTTAATACTGCTTGTGATTCAATATCAAGTGAAGTGTTAAGTAAAAAAGACCATTGATGATGCCAATCATTTTTCTATATATTTCTGAAACATATAATATTTAGAACAAGTAATACAAAATGTATGTTTATGAGATTTTTTTTAACTTTCTGTTTTGAAATAATTTCATATTTAAAGAAAAGTTGCAAAAATACTACCAAAAAAAAAAAAACCCCATATATCTTTCACCCTTGTGCTGTGCTGTGCTTTGTTGCTCAGTCTTGTCCGACTCTTTGCGACCCCATGGGCTGTACCCTGCCAGGCTCCTCTGTCCATGGGGATACTCCAGGCAAGATTACTCGAGTGGGTTCCCATGCCCTCCTTCAGGGGGTCTTCCCGACCCAGGAATCGAACCTGGGTCTCTTATGTCTCCTGCATTAGCAGGTGGGTTCTTTACCACTAAGGCCATCTGGGAAGCCCTAGTAGAATATGGGGTCTTTTAGGGGCAGCATGTGGGATCTAATTTCCTGACCAGGAATCGAACCCTGGCTCCATGCATTGGGAGCATGAAATCTTAACCACTGAACCACAGGTCCCTACCTTGGGTTTTGGTTCTATACATTTTATTGTGGGTGGGTGCTAAGTCGCTTTAGTCATGTCTGACTCTTTGCAACCCTATGAACTGTGGCCTGCAAGGCTTCTCTGTCCATGGGATTGTCCAGGCAAGAATACTGGAGTGGGTTGCTATACCTTCCTCCAGGGGATCCTCTCAATCCAGGACTCCCATATCTAACCACATTTGCTTTATTCTACCTTTCTTCTGTGCATGCGTGCTCCTTTCTCACTCTTTATTCTGTCTCTACAGAGAGAGAGATATAAATATATTTAAAGAAAGTATTATAATTATTTTCTGATCCATTTATTCCTAAATATTTTAAGTGTATTTCCCCAAAATAGTACAGATATCACAATACAATTATCAAAATCAGAAAATATTGATACAGCACTGTGACTTAATCTATGACTCTGTTCAAATTTTGCCAGTTGTCCCACTAGTATTCTTTACAGAAAAATAAAATATTTTTTTCTGGCCCAGGATTCAGTGCAGGATAACACATTATAATTAGTGTCAATTTTTTTTTTAATATTCTTTCATCTGAAACTATTTATCAGTCTTTGTTTTTTATGATCTTGACATTTTTACAGAATATATGCCATTTATTTTGTAAAATATCCCTCAATTTTAGCTTGCTATTTCTTCTTGATTAGATTCAAATTATGCATTTTTGGCAGGAGTACTACAGAATTGATGTTGTGTCCTTCTCAATGCATCATATCAGAAGTCATATGCTAACTGTACATCCCATCACTGGTAGTAATAGCAGTTTTGTTCACTTACTACCTTACCCTCCTAAGAAATCTATATGCAGGTCAAGAAGCAACAGTGAGAACCAGACATGGAACAAGAAACTGGTTCAAAACTGGGAAAGGAGTACGTCAAGACTATATTGTCACCCCACTTATTTAACTTATATGCAGAGTACATCATGGGAAATGCTAGGGTAGATGAAGCACAAATTGGAATCAAGATTGCAGGGGGAAATATCAATAACCTCAGATATGCAGATGATACCACCCTTATGGCAGAAAGTGAAGAGGAACTGAAGAGCCTCTTGATGAAAGTGAAAGAGTGAAAACGCTGACTTAAAGCTCAAAATACAGAAAACAAAGATCATGGCATCTGGTCCCATCACTTCATGGCAAATAGATGGGGAAACAATGGCAGCAGTGACTTTATTTTCTTGGGCTCCAAAATCACTGCAGAGAGTGATGCAGCCATGAAATTAAAAGACGCTTGCTCCTTGGAAGAAAAGCTATGACCAAACTAGAGAGCATATTAAAAAGCAGACATTACTTTGCTGACAAAGGTCCATCTAGTTAAAGATATGGTTTTTCCAGTAGTCATGTATGGATGTGAGAGTTGGACCATAAAGAAAGCTGAGTGCCAAAGAATTGATGCTTTTGAACTGTCGTGTTGGAGAAGACTTTTGAGAGTCCCTTGGAGAGCAAGGAGATCAAACCAGTCAATCCTAAAGGAAATCAATCCTGAATATTCATTGGAAGGACTGATGTTGAAGCTGAAGCTCCAATACTTTGGCCACCTGATACAAAGAACTGAGTCACTGGAAAGACCCTGATGCTGGGAAAGATTGAAGGCAGGAGGAGAAGGGAACCTCAGAGGGTGAGATGGTTGGATGGCATCAGCAACTTGATGGCCATGAGTTTGAGCAAGCTTGGGAGTTGGTGATGGACAGGGAAGCCTGGCATGTTGCAGTCCATGGGGTCTCAAAGAGTCATCAGACATAACTGAGCAACTGAACTGATGACTAATGATGATCACTTGACTGATTAAGATGGTTTCTGCCAGGTTTATCCAGTGTCAGTAACTATTTTGCTCTTTGTAATTAATAAATATCTTTTAGAGAGATTACAAATTTTAACATGTGTTGATAACTCTTGCTTGAAATAGTTATTGATTTTATTGTTGCCAAATTTCTAATTCCATCATTATCATTCCCAATACATTTTTTTTTTTGCCTCCCTACGCTATGGGCGAGCTTTTTGCTTCTCCCCCATTTATCAATCAACTTGTTGATTTATATCAGAATAAACTCATCAATTTTTATTTTATTCTATGAATTTTATAATCATTACCTTCATTATTTCTTTTGATGGAAAAATTGTTTCAGATTTGGTTGGCTTCTGTGTTCATTTATCATCTTTCCATCATCTTCTAGGCATTTACTTTACTTTCTGGCACTATATCCCAGGCTGGCCTTGCGCTTTCCTAGTCCCAGCCCTGGAAACACCCATTTCCTCTAAAAGCCTTAGTTCTATTTAGTGAAGGAAGGTATTTAGAAATTAAGATCTAGGTGGTAGGTGTGCTCACTGCCACTATGATGCCATTGCTTCTAGACTCTCTCAGTAAGTAGAGCTAGAGAATTCACAAACACACACACTCCACTTTTACTTGAACCTCATTTTTATTTTAAAGAACAGATTAACTCTGGTATTCAGACTTGAGAATTTGGCAGTCATTTTCTAGAAAATGGCTGAAGTGAGCTTGTCACTTCAAGGAAAGGAACTAGCAGTATTTGTTGCCAAGGATAGAATTCAAGCTTTCTACCAACATAAACTTGACAGCTTCCCAAACTTTTCTGAAGAGATGGGTGATTATTAACAAGTGTTGTGGAGTTTTTTGTTTTAATTGTGTAATGAAATATGTTAACATTTGGAAGGTCTACATAACTCAGCATCCTAGTATTTTTTTTCAGATGACCAATGCATGATTTTACAAATATATATGTGGGTAAAATATCCCTTTAAAATGTAATATAGACCAAAATATTTTAAAGGAAACGCATGCAAAATAATTGATATGGTTTCAGATCCTATATTGTAGTGTCAGGACTTTGCTGGTGGTCCAGTGGCTAAGACTTCAGGCTCCCAATGCAGAGAGCCCAGGTTTGATCCCTGGTCAGGGAACTAAATCCCACATGCTACAACTGTAAGATCCTGCATGCCGCAACTAAGACCTGATGCAACAAAATAAAAAATATACATATGTATATATATATATGTATATATAAATATTTTTTCTTCACATGAATGGGCTTCCCTGGTGACTAGATGATAAAAAATCTCCCTGCAATGCAGGGGACTCGGGTTCAATTGCTGGGTTGGGAGGATCCCCTGGAGAAGGGAATGGCTACCCACTCTAGTATTCTTGCCTGGAGAATTCTGTGGACAGAAAAGCCTGGCAGGCTACAGTCCATGGGCTCCCGAAGAATCAGACACAACTGAGCGACAAACACTTTCACTTTTCATACATATATATGTATATGTATATATATATGTATATATTATATAAAGAAATTACCACTTGTCAAGTTTTAAAGTAGTGTCAAAGAAAATATCCACTATTATCTGAAATGACTGTTAATGTACTCCTCACTTTTCTAATTATGTATCCTTTAAGGACAGATTTTCTTCACATACAGCAACTCAACATATCCCAAGAGATTGAGTGCAGAAGTAGATATGATAATCCTGCTGTCTTCTAATTGACTGACTTTAAAGAGATTTAAAGGGAATTCCCTGGCAGTCTAGTGGTTAGGACTCTGAGCTTCCACTGCAGGGGGATGGGTACTCTGGTTGGGGGCAGGGGTGGAATTTACAAAAATGTAAATAATGCCAGTTTTCATAATATATTTTTGTTGTGAAAAATACAATTATTTTTTCACTAAAATAAGTTGCTTATGTTAACATATAATGAGTTCACTATTATTTTAAATAAATGAATAATTCTTTACATTATTTTCTCAGTTTTAATTTCTAAGATGATAAATATTAACAGGTATCCACACAGACAAAAGATTTCTGCAGTCTTCCATAATTTATAAGGGAGTAAAGGGGGCCTGTTACCAAAATGTTTGAGAACCATGTCTATAGTTTATTCTTCCATAGTTTATTCTACACTTTCTCCTACATGTAGGTATTTATGTTGTTTCCAGTATTTTGCATTACAAACAATGTAACAACAAATAATTTTGTTCATCTATGTTTTTATAATGTTGTAGATGTATCTTCAGGGGAAATTCTTAGAAGAATTGATATTTCTGGCTCAAGAGATAAATGCACATGTAGTTTTATTAGATAGCGCCTATTACTCAACCATGAAAACTGTACAATTTACAGAGATGTGGATGGACCTGGAAACTGTCAAACAAAGTGAAGTACGTCAGAAAAAGAAAAACAAATATTGTATAATATTGCTTACATGTGGAATCTAGACAAATGTTACACGTGAACTTATTTGCAAAGCAGAAAAGAAGACAGACAGAGAAAGGACATATGGATACGGGGACGGGGTGGGAAAGTGGGATGAACTTGGAGATTGTAGCTGACATATATACACTACTGTGTATACAATAGAAAATTAATGAGAGTCTACTGTATAACACAGGGAACTCAATCCTCTGTGGTGATCTAAATGGAAGGGAATCCAAAAGAGAGGATGTATGTGTACATTTAGCTGATTCACATTGTTGTCCAGCAGAAACTATCACAACAATATAAAGCAAATATACATCAATAAAAAATAATTTGCAAAAAAGATAGCACCAAACTACCCTACCAAGGGGTTGTGCCTCAGTACTACAGATGTCTTTCTCTCTTCCCAATGTTGCATTTGTACTCAGTCATGTCCATCCCTTTGCAACTCCATGGACTGTAGCCCGCCAGGCTCCTCTGTCCATGGGATTCTCCAGGCAAGAATACTGGAGTGGGTTGCCATTCCCTTCTCCAGGGGATCTTCCCAACCCAGAGATCAAACCCACATCTCTTGCATTGGCAGGCAGATTCTTAACCACTGAGCCACTAGGGAAGCCCACCAACACATGTATTTTTCTGTCAAATCTGATACAGTAAGAGATTACAATAAAAGAATAACAGTTTAAATGATCTGTTGTACAGAAAGCTTTGGAACAAGACAGATCTGGGTTCAAATCCTGAGTAAATGGGGAAGAAGTGGAAGCAGTAACAGGTTTTATTTTCTTGGGCTCCAAAATCACTGTGGATGGTGACTGCAGCCATAAAATTAAAAGACACTTGCTCCTTTAAAGGAAACCTATGACAAACCTAGAGAGCATATTAAAAAGCAGAGACATTACTTTGCCAACAAAGGTCCATATAGTCAAAGCTTTTTCTGTATTCATGTACAGATCAGAGAGTTGGACCAAAAGAAGGCTGAGCACCAAAGAATTGATGCTTTTGAATTGTGGTGCTGGAGAAGACTCTTGAGAGTCCCTTGGATTGCAAGGAGATCAAACCAGTAATCCTAAAGGAAATCAACCCTGAATATTCATTGGAAAGATTGATGTTGAAGCTGACTGTCCAATACTTTGGCCACCTAATGTGAAAAGCCAACTCATTGGAAAAGACCCTGATGCTGGGAAAGATTGAAGGCAAAAGGAGAAGAGGGTGGTAGAGAATGAGATGGTTAGTTAGCATCACTGACTCAATGGACATGAGTTTGAGCAAACTCTGGGAGATAGTGAAGGACAGGGAAGCCTGGCGTGCTGTAGTCCATGGGTGGCAAAGAGTCAGACACAACTTAGCGACTGAACAACAACAACAATGAACAGAGGACCATTTTTTTCATCAATAAAATGAGGCTAATATCTGCTATATTTGCAAGGATTGGCATATAGTAGGCACTCATTGATGGTAACTGTTGTTATTATCTGAGTCTCTCTGGGCAAGTGTTGAGTTGTGGTCAGGGTTGACCAGCCCAGTTACCCTGGATTCCTTGGAATATCCTAATTCCTTGGATATTCCAATTCCCTGGAATATCCTAAATGGAACTGCAGAGGGTGTTGACAAGAATATTCAGGATTGAAAGTCTTAAGAGACCTGGGGACAAGAAGAGAATAGGGCACCTAAATCAGAAAAGAGGGCTAGAAACAGATCCTAAAATCTAGGGTACAGAGCCAGGAGTCTAGGCAGTGAGAGCATAGAACAATTCATTAATTCATTCAGTTGATCACATATTTATTGAACACTTCTATGTATGAGATAGTATGTTCTATGGTAAACAAGATATTATCTCTGCCCTTAAGTTCAGACTATTGGTGGAGGCAGATGAGAAAATAGGCAATTAGAATTTTAGGCGGAAGCACAGTGTGTTATATAGGAGCAAAAATCAGGGCATCTTAATTAAACTTAGGGGTTGGGCAATATTTTTTTAGGGGAAATGATACCTAAATGGAGACATGAAAAATGGCTAGAACTTAGCTAGGTAAATTGGGTGGAGGGGCACGAAGTGGGTAGTTAGGGAAAGGGTGCTCCAGGCAGCAGGAATGGAATGTGCGACAAGCTAGGGGCAAGAGAAAATATGTGTCTGAAGAACTAAGAGACAGTTTTGTCTGAGGCAAAGTAGACAGGGTTGGGAAGGAATGACAGCCAGGGCAGAAGCAAAGTCAGGAAAGGCTTTATAATCAATATCAAAGACTCTGCATTTAACTTTATGGGTGAGGGAAAGCCATTAGAGCTTTTAAACTGGTCAGTGGGATTAGTAGGTCTGATTTTTACAGAAGATCACTCTATCCACTGTATAGAAAATAGATTAGAGACTTCCCTGGTGGTCCAGTGGTTAAGAATCCACCGGCCAGTGCAGGAGACGGGCTTGATCCCTGGTCCAGGAAGTTTCCACATGCCACAGGGCAGCTAAGCACATGCACCACAGCTGCTGAGCTTGAACACCCTAGAGCCCATGCTCTGCAACAAAAGAAGCCACTGCAGTGAGAAGCCCATGTCCCGCAACTAGAGAGTAGCTCCTGCTTGCTGCAACTGGAGAAAGCCTGTGGGCAGCAATGAAGACCCAGCATATCCCCAAAATAAATATTAAATAAAAAGAAAATAGAGTAGAGGACACAAATTTGGAGACATAGAAGCCATTTATAAGTGTCTATTGCAATAATCTAGGCAAAAGCAATGGTGACCTGAATTAAGGTAGAGTAGGGAGAATGGAGATTTCACAAGGCAAAATGATCAAACTCATGATTGAATCAGTATGTGAAAAAGAGGGAGAAGTCAATGGTGACTCAGATTTCTGGCTTAGGCAACTGGGTGGTCGGTCTATGGCTATCAGACTGGGCCACAACCGTGGGAAATAGCGGGCTTGAGAGAAAAAATGATGACTGCTGCTTCAACATGTTGACAAAGTAAGAAACAGGTTACTTGTTCCAGGTGACTCTAAGTGGCAGAGCTAAGATTCCAAGTCTGGTCCATCTGACTACGATGTTCCTGTTGCTTCAGCACCACCACACCTCCTCCCACACACCGAGTGGGAATGTGCACCAGCCACCAGGGAGGGGAAAACCACTGGAAACATTTATAATGTGAGTGAAATATCTTCCTGTGAGTCAAATTTGACTGAATAACAACACAAGAGGGTGTTTCCATATGCATAATTATTAACCCTCTGCCTGTGATGACTCACACTGCCATTCTCTGGTCCTAGAAAGAAAGTATGGAGATACATTTGAGACTGGGGAATGTTTATTATGGGTTTTCTCATAAGGTTACATATGAGGCAACATGGCAGGTATGTACAATGAAAAGATCTGGGTTAGAGACTGGACACCTGGGTTCTAATCACATAAACATGGACTGGACTGAAGAAGAAAATTGTTATTTAGGTCTTTCAATCTCTGGGCCTTACCTCAGGGTGTCCAGTTCAATCAGGGCTGCTTCAGCATACCAGCCTATTCCATACTACTGGCCATGTACAGAAATAGTATAGTATAGTGGAAAGAACCTGCACTTTGGAGTTGGCAAATCTGAGTTTAAATCACAGTTCCACTGACTTCAGGCTATTTGACTGAAGGTAGCCACTTATTCTGAGTCTTGTTTTACTCATTTGTATGGCATGTGGTTGAAAGCATCATCAAGAAAGTGCCACGTACATGGTAAACACTCAAGGTAAATTATGTTCCCTTGTCTTTTCTCATCTTTTCAACCTCAAACACTGTTTCCCATCTCTGTCAGCTCCAGAAGAGAGTTAATAGTTTCTTTATATGCCTTCCTATTCTTTCCAATGCACATGTATCCTCTCACTGTCAGAAAATCAAATAAACAAAAAATATTTTGGAGCAGAGTAGACCAGCCAAATAGTCAGTATCCATTATAGCCTGATGACTCACAAGGTTTATTGTGTGATAAAAGTAGCTTGTAGCTACTCACAAGCCACACCCCAGTTGTTCATATGAGCAAATAACATGTGTGTGTGTTCTCATATGAATTCAGCTCAGTCCTACAAACACTGATTTTTAACTATGATCCAGACACTATAGGGATACAGAGGTGGAAAAAAAGGACATCTTGCTTAGTTTTAAGTGTATTTATATGCGTCTGTTGGGCTTCCCTGGTGGCTCAGTCAGTAAAGAATCTTCCTGCAGTGTAGGAGAACCAGGTTCCATCCCTGCATTGGGAAGACCCCCTGGAGAAGGAAATGGCAACCCACTGCATTATTCTTGCCTGGAGAATTCCATGGACAGAGGAGCCTGGCAGGCTACAGTCCATGGGGTTGCAACGAGTCGGAAACTGAGCAACTAAACCACACCACACCATCAGATCAGATCAGATCAGATCAGTTGCTCAGTCGTGTCCGACTCTTTGCGACCCCATGAATTGCAGCACGCCAGGCCTCCCTGTCCATCACCAACTCCCTGAGTTCACTAAGACTCATGTCCATCGAGTCAGTGATGCCATCCAGCCATCTCATCCTCTGTTGTCCCCTTCTCCTCTTGCCCCCAATCCCTCCCAGCATCAGAGTCTTTTCCAATGAGTCAACTCTTCGCATGAGGTGGCCAGAGTACTGGAGTTTCAGCTTTAGCATCGTTCCTTCCAAAGAAATCCCAGGGCTGATCTCCTTCAGAATGGACTGGTTGGATCTCCTGGCAGTCCAAGGGACTCTCAAGAGTCTTCTCCAACACCACAGTTCAAAAGCATCAATTCTTCGGCGCTCAGCCTTCTTCACAGTCCAACTCTCACATCCGTACATGACCACAGGAAAAACCATAGCCTTGACTAGATGGACCTTTGTTGGCAAAGTAATGTCTCTCCTTTTCAATATGCTATCTAGGTTGGTCATAACTTTGCTTCCAAGGAGTAAGCGTCTTTTAATTTCATGGCTACAGTCACCATCTGCAGTGATTTTGGAGCCCAGAAAAAATAAAGTCTGACACTGTTTCCACTGTTTCCCCATCTATTTCCCATGAAGTGATGAGACTAGATGGCATGATCTTCGTTTTCTGAATGTTGAGCGTTAAGCCAATTTTTTCACTCTCCACTTTCACTTTCATCAAGAGGCTTTTTAGTTCCTCTTCACTTTCTGCCATAAGGGTGGTATCATCTGCATATCTGAGGTTATTGATATTTCTCCCAGCAATCTTGATTCCAGCTTGTGTTTCTTCCAGTCCAGCGTTTCTCATGATGTACTCTGCATATAAGTTAAATAAACAGGGTGACAATATACAGCCTTGACGTACTCCTTTTCCTATTTGGAACCAGTCTGTTGTTCCATGTCCAGTTCTAACTGTTGCTTCCTGACCTGCATACAAATTTCTCAAGAGGCAGATCAGGTGGTCTGGTATTCCCATCTCTTGAAGAATTTTCCACAGTTTATTGTGATCCACACAGTCAAAGGCTTTGGCATAGTCAATAAAGCAGAAATAGATGTTTTTCTGGAACTCTCTTGCACACCACACCATATGTATGTGTTAATATGTGTTTTGGCTGAGGAAAGGAAGGATTAGACTCATTGAGGAATATATAAGCTGAAAACAGTGATAGGGTGGAGCCAGCTTTATTGGCTCATGAGAGCCAATTGTTAAATTTTAAGCAACTTTGTGAGCTAGTTGTTAAATGTGGCCATTTTGAAAAGTTATATAAACATTATGTTAGAGTAATCCATACAGGCAACTTGCTTTGCAAAGTTTTGAAATGTGCAAATTTTAGTTCCCACTGCTGCTGCTAAGTTGTTTCAGTCGTGTCCAATTCTGTGCGACCCCATAGACAGCAGCCCACCAGGCTCCCCCGTTCCTGGGATTCTCCAGGCAAGAACACTGGAGTGGGTTGCCATTTCCTTCTCCAATGCATGAAAGTGAAAAGTGAAAGTGAAGTCGCTCAGTCGTGTCCGACTCCTAGTAATCCCATGGACTGCAGCCTACCAGGCTCCTCTGTCTATGGGATTTTCCAGGCAAGAGTACTAGAGTGCGGTGCCATTGCCTTCTCCACAGTTTAGTTAAATAACATCAGTCCAACAAGACAGTTCACATTTCAATTCATCACAGTATATTAACTGCAAGTAATTGCACTAAGCTCAAACTTTGCTGCTGTCTCTTTGGTTCACAAAGCACTATATAAATAACAGATGCACTTTATGACTTGTGGTCAATCACATCACTTCTTTCAAAGTATCAGGAATTGATCACAGTACAGCCATTGTTTTTCAGTTTTTACACAGACAATAAAGTATGTATTGTGTTGCCTCTTCTTTTACTAGTGACAAAACCCACATGACATTTACAGAAATCAATAATCAAAAAAACAAATTAATAATCAAAAAAGGGAATTAACCAAAAAAAAAATGAAGCAAGGTAACAAAAAATGATAAGACTGAAAGCGAAACTTTAATTGAACATAGAATTATAGAAGAAATAGTTGAGCATGGAAATACTGATACTTCTTTCATTTGCAAGGCACTAGATGTGTGTCCCCAGAGAAACTTAGTGAAGGCAAGCTTATTGATATCATTGAGGGAAGTGGTTGTGAGCGAAAGACTGAAGGTGTCTTAGAGAAAGTAACCCTGGCAAAACACTTCACTTTAAAAAGTTTAGAGATACTTTACAATGTTGGAAGTACAAAGAATGCAATGTTGAAAGTGGATCCAAACTTAGAGAGAAGTAGGACCACGTTCTACTTATAGAAAAGTTGCTCACTCATATTTTAAGATATAAAGCAGGAAGGCAAGCACTGTTTAAATTACTCTTAATAATTTTTTACAAAGAAACAAAACAGTTTAATTCTCTGTGTTTTGAATGTTTTCAATTATAATGTGCTATACCACTCAACAAGGAAAGAATAGCCTTTGAACATATAGTGTTCAGACAACTGGATATCCACATGCAAAGGAATGAAGTCAGACCCTGCCTTACACCATATACAAAATGAACTCAAAATGGAATAAAGACCCATATGTAAAACCTAAAACTATAAAACTCTTAGAAGCAAACATAGATGTAAATCTTTGTGACCTTGAATATTTAAGACATCACCCCCAATTCAAAGTCACAAAGATTTACATCTACGACTGAGTGACTAACACTTCGTAAATACAACACCAAAAGTACAAGCAGTCAAAGGAAAAAAATGGATAAATTGGACTTCATCCAGCACACCACAGGCTAGAAAGGACATCAATGATCCTATAATCTATTATCATTTTACATGTTAGGGGCATGAGACCCAGGACCTGCCCAAGGTTACAGACAAGTGAATGAATGGATGGTCAACCTTTGAATCATGTTCTGTTCTTTTACACTTTGACACCACCTCCCTGGGTATCCAGGAAAATATATTTTCCATGACATGCCAGAGTGACCATGGGCAGCAACAGTGTATAAAACAGTGGCTATCAGTTTAGCTAATAAAAAAGCCCTTTTTCTCCAGAGTCCTAATAATGCTGTGTACCTCCCCTAGGGGAAAGAGGCGCGAGAAGAATCAGGACACAAGAAGAGACGTGCCAGGTGCTTCTCCCTATCCTGGCAGACAGCAACAGGGCAGGCAAACCAGCCATGTCTTATTTTTGGACTTTTCTCTGCTTACACCCTGAGGCATTAAAGAGACCGGGGAGATATTCAGGCTTCTCTCTTCAATAAGGGATTAAACAAGAGACCTGGCCCCATGGGAGAGGATCAGGTTCAAACTTGGCCTCCAGGCCAAAGCTCTCTCCTTGGCCTCAATCACTTGAAATATTACTTCAGTATTATCTTATTTACCCAGAGTCTCTCTTGAGAGGATTATTAATAATAATAGACCTTTACTTTTAAATACAGCCCTTTACAATTTGCAAGGCCTTTGTACATGCACCATCTTGTTTGAGCCCCTTAATAGCCCTGTATTGGTGAGTAGGGTAGGGGATTAGTAAAGCTATTTTATAGATGAGGAAATGAGGCTCAAAGAGACAGGGTGCTCATATTCATGAAACAAATTTTAGGACTGGAACCCAAATATACTGACACACAATTGAGTTGTCTTCCATGGTACAAAAGTACCACAGCACAGGCCTAGAAGTATTCAGAGGATTATTACTAGTTAGTCATTTGTAATAAAAAATAGATTGTTAGGAGAGGGAAGAACTTGGGCAAAAAATCTTTGAGAAGCCGTTATTCAGGAGGGTCCAGGAAACTTGTTACTGAGGAAGTGGCATGTAAGTTGGGACCTGCAGGCCAAGGAGCATTTAACCAGGAAGCCACGTGCACAGTGACCTGGGAACCTGAGTTAGCCAGTGCGGCTGGAGTGGCCAGAGTAAGGAGTGAGTGGCAAGGAGCGAGACCAGAGAGAGGCAAACGTCAGATCACAAAGGACATGTAGCTTATGGTAAGGAGTTGGGATTTTATCTTACAGACAGTAGGAAGCCTTGAAGGCTTTTCAACCAGGGGAGGGATATGACCCAACTTATGTCTAAAAGATCACTGGCTGCTGAGAGGCACTGGAATTGTAGAAACAATATTTGAAACTGGGAACAGGAGTCTCAGAAATCCAAACAATATGAATGCATTTGAAATATATGCTTGTTACTGTCAAATACAGTCTCTTATTTAGGCCTCATGACAACCGCGTGATGTCAGTGTTTTACAGATATTTTTAAAAATTTATAGATGAAGAAGCTGAGATTCAGAGAGGTTCAGCTTCCATATCATCCTTCCCTCTGCATAATAATGATCATCTCATATTCACTTGGTTGGTAAAGAATCCGCCTGCAATGCAGGAGACCTGGGTTCGATCCCTGGGTTGGAAAGATACCCTGGAGAAGGGAAAGTATACCCACTCCAGTATTCCGGCCTGGAGAATTCCATGGACTGTGTAGTCTGTGGGGTCACAGAGAGACAGACTCAACTGAGCAACTTTCACTTTCAATATGCCAAGTAAGGAAACCAGAGTTGGTGTCAGAGTGATTAGCATGATAAAGCTCCTGTCTAAAAGGCTTTTTCTTTTTCCAGATGAAAGAGATCAGGCTAGCATGGAACTGCTATGGTTAGAGGCTGCTGCTGCTAAGTCACTTCAGTCGTGTCCGACTCTGTGTGACCCCATAGACGGCAGCCTACCAGGCTCCCCCATCCCTGGGATTCTCTAGGCAAGAACACTGGAGTAGGTTGCCATTTCCTTCTCCAATGCATGAAAGTGAAAAGTGAAAGTGAAGTCGCTCAGTCGCGTCCGACTCTTCTCGACCCCATGGACTGCAGCCCACCAGGCTCCTCCGTCCATGGGATTTTCCAGGCAAGAGTACTGGAGTGGGGTGCCATTGCCTTCTCCAATGGTTAGAGGAGGTTATGTCAACTAGAAAACTGTGTTTGACTCAGCACAAGACCAGGCCATCAGAACCCCTTGATGCCAGTTAGTAGGGAGCTTCCTATTGGGCAACATGAAAAATTGAAGCCCTAGAAAGGTGTCGTTCTCAACATGGAGGGGATATATGTATACATATAGCCGAGTCGCTTTGTTGTACAGCAGAAACTAACACAACATTGTGAAGCAATTATACTCCAATAAAAATAAATGAATAAATGAAATGTTTAGCAATTTAAAAAAAACTATAATTGCAGACTGAAAGACTCCTTACAGGTGGTTGGGTACAAATATCCCACTGCACAGATGAGAAAACTAAAAATTAAAATTCAGAGAAAGGGAGGAGCTTGCAAGTATCACCACCCAGAATGATAGTGTCAGAGTTGAGGTAGAACCAGGTCATCTGACTCCCAGCCTATAGCTCCCACAGAACTGGACTCTGCTATTTCTTTGATGGGCCCAATGATACTGGAATATGCCATATCAAATAAATTCCACATGAGTAAAGGAATTTTGAGTAGGGGAAGGAGGGGCAAATCTCATTTCTGCTCCTAGGAGTTCCCTGTCAGAAACAATTGTCTTCCCACTAACAACCTCTTAAGTCCCCGAACAAAGCCAGCTCCTAGAAAAGCTGGAGAGAGGGTCAGATTGTCCCCAGGAGTCAAGGCTCCTATTCCTCCCGCTCTGTCCCCTTTCTTCTCCAGGTGATCTCTACTCTTAAATGCATGCTTTTAGGAAAGGATATTCTGTCATGAATTAAAGAGAAGCAAATCCCAGTTAGTCAGGGTCCCTAAAGTCTGCCTCACTGCCATGTATTGTTGTTCAGTTGCTAAGTCTTGTCCAACTCTTTGCAATTCCATGAACTGCAGCGTGCCAGACTTCCCTGTCCTTCATTATCTCCCTGAGTTTGCTCAAACTCATGTCCATCAAGGCAATGATGCCACCCAACCACCTCATCCTCTGTCATCTCCTTCTCCTCTTGCCCTCAGTATTACCCAGCATCAGGGTCTTTTTCAGTGAGTCAGCTCTTTGCATCAGGTGGCCAAAGAATTGGAACTTCAGCATCAGTCCTTCCAATGAGTATTCAAGGTTGATTTCCTTTCAGTTCAGTTCAGTCACTCAGTCGTGTCTGACTCTTTGCGACCCCATGAATCGCAGCATGCCAGGCCTCCCTGTCCATCACCAACTCCCGGAGTTCACCCAGACTCACGTCCGTCGAGTCAGTGATGCCAGCCAGCCATCTCATCCTCTGTCATCCCCTTCTCCTCCTGCCCCCAATCCCTCCCAGAATCAGAGTCTTTTCCCTTTAGGATTGACTAATTTGATCTCTTCAACACCACAATTTGAAAGTATAAATTCTTCGGCGCTCAGCCTTCTTTATGGTCCAATGCTCACATCCATATATAACTACTGGAAAAACCATAGCTTTGACTAGATGGACCTTTGACTATATGGACTATACTGTCAGCAAAGTGATGTCTCTGCTTTTTAATACACTGTGACCCTTGGGCAAATCACTGCTTCTCTCTGGGCCTGCTTCCTTATCTGCACAGTGAGGATACTGGACATAACTTCTGAGGGGCTTGCTAGTTCTGCTCTTATGGGATCAGCACTTCTTAGTTCCCATGATTCAGTTCCCCGGCACAGAGTAGGTAGGAGATCACCTACTTTGTGATGTCTTCCCTAACACACTGGCATATCTCTCATTCCCTTGGTGGTAGGCATTAAGACTTTTCCCTCTGTGTCCTTGGCCCTATCCACTTGATAAAACTTCAGTAGATATTTGTTGAACTCATTAATCTTTTTTTTTTGAACTCATCAATCTTAAATCATTTATTATAAATTCAGTGAAACCAATCAAGGGAATACATATATTTTTTAATCTTAAGGATCTTCAAGTGTACCTAAGAAAATCGAGAGTGACACTTAGAAAAACAGTGGTGTAATTCAAGCTATGTCCAACAGGTGGCACAGTAGTCACGATCAAAGCAGTCAAGGAGGTGTTCTTTACAAAAGGGACAACAGCAACTAATACTTGGGTAATGTTCATAAAGCACTTTTTTAATGTATACTATCTACATGACTTTTTAATTCCCACTTTACAATTGAAGTGAGAAATAAGGGAGCTTTCCCAAATCCCAGAATCTTTTCATTATCAATCAATTGTTCAGTCGCTAAGCTGTGTCTGACTCTTTGCGGGCCCCATGGACTGTAGCCCGCCAGGCTTCTCTGTCCATGGAATTTTCCAGGTAAGAATACTGGAGTGGGCTGCCACTTGCCTCCTACATTGGCAGGAAGATTCTTTACCTCTAGCACCACCTGAAAAGACCGATCAATCAATTAGGTAAGTTGATTTCAAGGGTCCACCAGAGACTCTGATTTTCCTTCCAAATTACCTCCCTCCTTTTTTGAAAATGTGTGTAGTGTTACATTAGGAGCTTCATCTCTTTGGTTGAGATTTTAAACTTTAAATATTTAAATGGAGGGTAGGGTTTGGGGAATGTATTAAATAATTCATTTGCATTTCAGTGTAAAAAGTTTAAAATATGAATGTATTTCAAAACCACTTGACCTAAGTGGATTGGATGGATGCAGTGAATGTGCACAGGGCAATGGGGACCTGAAGTTCAGTTCAGTTACTCAGTTGTGTCTGATGACTCTTTGAGACCCCATGGACTGCAGCATGCCAGTCTTCCCTGACCATCACCAATTCCCAGAGCTTGCTCAAACTTATGTCCATCAAGTCAGTGATGCCATCCAACCATCTCATCCTCTGAGGTCCCCTTCTCCTCCTGCCTTCAATCTTTCCCAGCATCAGGGTCTTTTCTAATAAGTCAGCTCTTCACATCAGGTGGCCAAAGTATTGGAGCTTCAGCTTCAGAATCAGTCCTTCCAATGAATATTCAGGGTTGATTTCCTTTAGAATTGACTGGTTTGATCTCCTTGCAGTCCAAGGGACTCTCAAGAGTCTTCTCCAACACGAAAGTTCAAAAGCATCAATTTTTCAGCACTCAGCTTTCTTTATGGTAAAATTCTCACATCCATACATGACTACTAGAAAAACCATAGATTTGACTAGATGGACCTTTGTTGGCAATGTCTCTGCTTTTTAATATGCTATCTAGGTTTGTCATAGCTTTCTTCCAAGGAGCAAGCATCTTTTAATTTTATGGCTGCAGTCACCCTCTGCAGTGATTTTGGAGCCCAAGAAAATAGTCTGTCACTGTTTCCATTGTTTCCCCATCTATTTGCCATGAAGTGATGAGACCGGATGCCGTGATGTTAGTTTTTTGAACGTTGAGTTTTAAGCCAGGGGACCTGAAGAAGAGCCACAAAGATGAGATGGCAGATAGGGGAAGGAAGAGGGACTATAGGAAGTGTCATTAACTTAATTTTGCCATAGGCTAACCTGGTTCTCTGTTGTGGTAGCCATTGCCAGAGGACTCTATTCATCAGGAGATTTGTTATCCCAGGAATTCTGATTTGACACTACAGTTCAGGACAGTGTAGAGTCAAGTAAGAATGCCTAGAAAATTCTCAAGAAACATTTCATGGCATCCTCTAAAGAGAAGCTAGAAAACCAAGAGTCAAATCTGGGGTCATAAGAATGAAATCTGGAATAAAATAGTAAAATCTGAAATTCCAATTTGGTACCTGCAGTTCAGTATTAGAATCTCAGACTTCGATAGAACTGAAAGGTCCAAAATAAAGTATAAAATTTGCAAGTTAGAACCTGTGTTCCAGCATAGAATCCTAGGTTGCTATTATTGAGATTCCAGTAGAATTTCTCTTTTTCTTTCCAGCTGCACTGCACACAGCTTGCAGAATTTCAGTTCCCTGACCAGGGGTTGAACCCAGGACATAACCGTGAATGTGTTGTGTCCTAACCACTGGACCGCCAGGGAATTCCCCAGAAGCAGAATTTCTGATTGTGATTTTGGAATCTAACTGTAGGATTCAAGTTCAGAGAATAAACCCTATTCTTCCGGTAGTATAATTTTGGGGTTCCGAGTAGCAGCTGAGTTCTAACTGTAGAATGCCCAGGCTCAGAGAATAGAACCTGAAGCTTCAACAGTAGGTACAGGAATTCAGTACTCGAGTCTCAGACTTTGAACCAGGAGCCTGGAGTTCTAATAGTAAAATCTCTGGAAAAAAATAAAACTCCAGTTATGAGAGTAAAATCTAGAGGTCCAATAGAGGAATTTCAATTTCAGAGAAAGAAACCAATGGTTCCTAACTTGAATGTGGGGTTACAAGAATAGAATATGGAATTTATAATATTATTAGAATCTTGGGCTCTGAGATTGGAACTTTAAGTCCCAATAATACAGTATTGAAGTTTGAATGCTTAGCCTGAAATCCAAGCACAGAATACGGGGTTCAGAGAGCACATGTTGCATTCCAATAGAGAATCTTGAGTTGTCACGGTGGAACCTAAGGTATAGTATTGAATTATGAAATTCCAAAATTGAAATCTAGCGTATTAGATTAGTATTAGAATCAGCCTTCAGTAGTAACAATGCTAATCACTAATGCTAATTAAGTGCTTACTATGTGCCAAGCATTGTTCTAAGTCCTTTATCTGTATGATCATTGTCATTGTCATTATTGGGCTTCCCGGGTAGTGCAGTTGGTAGAGAATCTGCCTGCCAATGCAGGAGATGCAAGAGACATGTGTTCAACCCCTGGGGTAGGGAAGATCCCCTGGAGGAGGAAATGGCAACCCACTCCAGTATTCTTGCCTGGTAAGTCCTATGGACAGTGGAGCCTAGGGAGCTACAGTCATCGGGTCTCAAAGAGTCAGACACGACTGAGCAGCACACAGACACATGTGCCAAGCATTGTTCTAAGTCCTTTGCCTGTATTATTATTGTTGTTGCTGTTGTTATTATTACATGTAAATGCTCACAGAAAACCTGTCAGGGGAGTACTATTATTATCATCCCTATTTTACAAATGAGGAAACTGAGGCATAGAGAGGTTAAATAATTTTCCAAAGGTCACACCTGGGAAGCACAGAGATAGATGGTATCTGACCATAAGCAAGTATGCCTCCAGAGCTCGTGCTTTTAAGTACTATTAGAAGTACCTCTAGATTCTATAGTTTAGAAGAACTTTAAATTCTATTAGTAAAACCTGAGGTTTAACTAATATAAATTATGCCAATAGCAGCATCTTGAGTGATTTTTATGTCCAGTGGTAGACTAAGGGACTCATGCAATAAAAACTGAATAAAACATAAATGATTTCATCCTGAATTTAGAGCTCCAAATGAAGACCTCAATTTCATCTCAATAATTGGAGTTCAAAATTTTACAACCAGAATTTCAGACTCAGCTCTGAACCTTCAGGTTTAATCCTGATAATGTAATCTATTCTGCAAGTAAAGTTTATATAGTATAATTTTAGTTTCTGAGAGTAGAACCTTGAGTTTTAACGTTTGAATTTTCCTGGGGAGACAAAGACCTAGGGTTTTCATGGCAGAATCCAGAATTAGTGGATCCTTGAGTTCCAAGATTCGAAACTGAGATTCAAATAATGAAATCTTCAATTGAAGTAGTAGAATGTAAAGTCCAATATTAAGATCTTGAGTTCAGGGCTTCCCTGGTGTCCATAGGTTAAAGATCTGCCTTGTAATGCAAGGGACACAGGTTGGATCCCTGGTCTGGGAAGATTCCACATGTCATAGCACAAATAAACCCATACACCACAACTACTGAGCCATGTGTGGACACTACTGAAGCCCGTGCACCTAGAGCCTGTGCTCTGCAACAAGAGAAGCCACCACAATGAGAAGCCCATGCACTGCAACTAGAGAGTAGCCCTTGCTCTCTGCAACTAGACAAAGCCTGCATGCAGCAAATGATGACCCATCACAGCCAAAAAATAAAAATACATAAATAAATCTATTTTTAAAAGGATCTTGAGTTCAGAGAGTACAATATCACATTCCAAAAGTAGGATATGTGATTCAAAGAATAGAACCTGGAATTCTAATGTTAGAATCTTGGGCCTTGACAAGAGACTCTGGGGTTACTGGAATATTTTAATCTAGAATCTAGGGAATAGAATCTAGTATTGCCAAAATAGATGCTATAATTCCAAAAGCAAAATCTTAGGCTTTATTTAATACTGGAATCTGTTTGCCCAGGGGGAGAACATAGGACTCACAGAATACAACCTGGAATTCTAAATATAAACTGGGTTCCCAGAGTAGAATCTATAGTCGATAGATTAATTTTATGGGATGATAGTAGAGTACGGCAACCCACTCCAGTGTTCTTGCCTGGAGAATCCCAGGGACGGGGGAGCCTGGTGGGCTGCCATCTATGGGGTCACACAGAGTCGGACACGACTGAAGTGACTTAGCAGTAGAGTATGGTTTGCATTAGTAGAATCAGATATGCTCAGAGTAGGCCTAGACGTCCAGTGTTAGAATTTGGAGTTCACAAAATAGATCTTGGGGGTTTCAGTGGAACAATCTAGAGTGCAATTGAAGGGTTCTGGAACTTACAGTAGAACTTGAACTTATGATGGTGAATCCGATATAGTTAGTTTTCAATTCAGTTTTCAATCTTTATCCAATGTTAATAATAAGATTGTGCCTCCACAAAAATCAGTTTCCTATCTAATGAGGGAAGGATCTTATTCAGAGAGTAGGAATTCAGCTGCCACTTCCAAATATGTGTAGAACTGAATGTAACCTCCCAATGTTACTGAAGGCTATTTGGCTGTAGTTGAAAGAAGTCTTCTAAGCAAAGAGCTTAGTGATCAGACCTGTGTTATGTGCTCTGAGGCATTCCAAAGAGAAGATTCTGTCCTTGTTCTGAGAAGCTAGCCATGAATAAGACAATACAAGCCCAGTGCAGGGTAGAACGTAATCCAGGGCAAAAATGTGTAGGCTGGCATTATTGAAACAGGGGAAAGAGCTACGTGTAGGCTGAAACAATTGGAGGATCCACAGAGTAGGCATTTCAAAGGATAGATAGAATTTAAATAGGCAGAGGGGAGGTAGGGTATTTAGGTGGGAAAATACTAAGAGCTTATGGAAGTAGGATCTGACATGGTGTGCACCAACAATTTTCCACAAAGATATATTATGGAGTGTCTGCTACTAACCAGTTACATTGTAAGCCCTGGGGAAATAAACAGAAATCACAAGTCGTTTCCTCTGAGGAAATTATGTGGAAAAAACAATTATAATAGCTTCGGCATTAGACACACCTGGGTTTGGAAAGCAGGCTCATTAACTTACTAGCTATGCAACTAAGCAAACCCCTTTATATCTTTGAACTAGTCTCTTCTTCTATACAAAGAGGATAATGATACCTTCCTCGGGGGTTGTTTAAGGATTCAGAATGTCCATAATTGTGTGTGTGTGTGTGTGTGTGTAAAGAGGCATGGGGGATGCTATAATGATGATGATGATAGTGATGATATGCTGAGAGTCACATACAAAGTGTTATGAAAACACAGAGTAAGTGGCATTTCAGCTAAGTCCTAAATAATAGTAGGATGCATCTGACAATCAGAGAAGGGAAAGAGCATTTCAGAAGAGGAAGCAAGAATTATAAAAGTATGGAAGCATGAGAGAGAACAATATTTTGAAATACTTAGTCATTGATGAGGCTAAGTAAAGGATTTGTAATGCCAGGCTAATTGCCTCTATAAGGTTATGATGAAGCACTGAAGTGTTGTTAATAGGAAAGTCACTCAACAGAAATACATTGAACAGGCTCAGAGCCTAAGTGAATACTAATTAGACTAGTGTAGGAAAGGTGTCTCTGCTTACATATACCTTACAAAAATTCAGCTGGGAAGAAAGATAAACAGCAACATAAGCATAGAAAGAAAGGTTGGGTTTTCACCCATCAAATTTACCTACATTTACTGATCCTCTCCTTTAATCTGTGAGCTCCTTGAGAATAGAAATTATGTCTTTCCCCCCAAACTCCTTTTTGTGGAAAAACTCATACATACAGAAAGTTTAAATAAATATCCATGAACTCAACTTCCTAGGTTTAATAATCAACATTTTAACTTATTGCTTTGAATAAATTTTTTAACTGTGTGGGAGTTGCAGACATCATGACCCTTTACTCCTAAGAAAAAGGAAATTTTAAAATAGATCATAATACAATTATCAATTTCAGGAAATTTGACATTCATTCCAAATTTTTGTCTAATATATAGTTCAAATGCAGATTTCACTCCTTGTCCCACTAAGTCTCGTAGGTCAAGAAACAACCTCTCCACAAATATTTTCACATTTCTGCATGGTTAGGGCTGAGAAAACAAATTCTGGCAACCTGGGTTAAAGGATGACTGAATAGCAACCCTGGAGATAGAAACTTCTGGAGAATTAAAGTTTTCTCTCTCCCCATAGCTCTTTTGTCCAGAAAGGTAGTGATCATTCCAACCTCTCCCTAAATAGGATTTATTGCATTCCAGAGCAAAGATTTCTCTTCACTTCTGGAGGGAAGGATGGGCAGCTGTGAAGGCCATGCTAGATAAGCTCTAGGATTCATAAATTTGGAGTCTCGTACATAGTACAAACTGCACTGTATGTACAGATTACATCAGGCTCTCTTTCTGTCACCCCATGGGAAAATTGGACACAGAAAACTGGTGCTAAGATTGTTATATCAGTAAAAACAGTTCTATTTCTGATCCAGATCCAGAGGTATCATGTTCCTCTGTGTATGTGTGTGTGTGTGTGTGTGTGTGTGTGTGTGTAAAACTGAAAGTGGGGAAATACCTCAGACCCTTTACAGTTCAGGACTTAACACTTTAGAACTCTTCTCTCCCCAGATCCAGGAACCTACTGGGGAATGAAAAGTTGCTTTTGTTTGTCAAGTCTCTTTATTGTCTTTTCATATTTACGTCTTAATTTTTTTTTTTTGGTCGCTCATCACACTGACATTTTTTGAGAGTTCAGACCATTTGTTTCATAGTTCCCTTCCTTCCTATAAGATTAGGGTGGGCCAACAGTACTCTTCTGTACTTTGCTTTTTTTTCACTTAACAATATATCCCAGAGATGATGCTGTATCATAATAAGCTCTTCTGTTCTTTTTTAAAACAAAATTTTATTTATTTGTTTAATTTACTTGGCTATGCTGGGTCTCAGTTGCAGCATATAGGATCTTCACTGCGTCATACAGGATCCTTAGTTGTGGCATGTAGGATCTGATCTAGTTCCTTGACCAGGGATCAAACTCGGGACCTCTGCATTTGGAGTGTGGAGTCTTAGCCACTGAACCACTAGGGAAGTCCCTTCCTTACTTTTTTCTTTTATGGATCCATAATCCTTCTTTGTTTGGGTATGTCACATATAGTACATATATGTAGCTTATGGGGGCTTCCCAGGTGGCTCGGTGGCTCAGTGGTAAAGAATCCTCCTGCCAATGCAGGAGACTCGAGTTCAATCCTTGGGTCAGGAAGATCCCCTGGAGGAGTACATGGCAACCCACTCCAGTAGTCTTGCCTGGAGAATCCCATGGACAGAGGAGCCTGGCGGGGGACAGTCCATCGGGTTGCAAAGGGTCCAACACGACTGAGCACACAGGCAGCAGCCGCAGCAGGTAGTACTCTCAGTGAGTGTGTTGAGAAAGTGCTTGATCCAAAAGAAAAAAAAAAAGTATAACTGAATGAGGAACAATTAAGTAACAGAGCAATGTATCATTTGGGCAGAAAATATTTTGAAGTCAGTAAAACAGGCTAGAGATGCAAATCCAGCTCTCCTGTCATTGAGTAGTTCAGCATAGTAGTTAAGTAAACAAGCTCTGAGACCAGAGTACCTGGGTTTGACTCTACCACTCCACCTTGGGAAAGCTATTAAACCAATGGTGCTTTAATTCAGTTTTCTCATCTGTAAAATGAAAATAAAAAGAGCACCTACTACGTAAGGTTATTGTGAGAGCTCAATAAATATTAGCTATAGTTTATAGCTATGATTTTTCTAAACTTCATTCAACAGGAAGTGTGTTGAGGACTAAGGAAGCTACTGTCGGTAGGGCACTGAGCATCGTGACTAGCACAGAGAAATAATCAATAAATTATAGCTATGAAGACTAGGAGCAGAGAAGGATTATCGGCACTGTAAACTCTCTGAAGGTTGACTTTTATCTTGTTCACTAACTCACACCCAAACACAATGCCTGTCACACTGGGTTTAGAGTTAGACAAATCTAATTGTGTTTAAATTCCAGCCAGAACACTTGCAAATCGTGTGATCTTGGACAAGTTCTCCAATCTTGCTGATCCATATTTTCCTCACTGATAAAACAAAGATAATATTAGTATCTATCTCAAAGTTGTTGTTGGAATTAAATAAAATGATTGGTGTAAAGCTATCCAATTTCACCCTAGATGATGATTTTTAAAAAGTAAAGCCGATGGCTACCCTTGTATGTATGCATTACAAAATATTTTAATGATTATATTGAGGTGGTAGCCATGAGAATGTGACTTGGAGAATTCCAACCAGGGAGGGTAATTGACCAAGACTCCAGTTGCTGAATTGTGAAATCCATTGCCACATTTGTACTGAGTCTGTGCCTTTCAGGGGCTGACCCAATTATTGAGTATGGCAGAATACTAAGGCAGATCTGTATCTGGAAGACATAGGACTCCTCTGATCACTTATTTTGGCTTGGGGATTCCATATGGCTTTGCCAAACCTGCCTCTAACTGTAGGGAAATCTGGAGGGTGTCTTTTCTTCTCTCTTTCACTTAGGGTCAGATTTATATGGTAGTCTGACAGCAATCCCAGCCTGTCCCAGTTCTCTGCCTGTTCTCTTTTACAGAGGAATCTCCCCTAATAAAACTTGTGTATGATAATCCCATCTTGGATTCTTTGAGGACCCACACTAATAACCGCCTTGGAAAAGGGGATTTACTCACTTAAACATAGTGAGTATGTGCCTCTTTAGTGCTGGAGTTCATGATTAGTATATTTAAAATCCAGATATTGGCTAAATTTTATTTTGGAAGGAAAATGACTCAGAGAGGAAAGAAACATTGTAAAAGGTCTGACCCTCAGTCACTTTACACTCCTGCTCCTCTGCTTATCTTCCACAGATGTTACCCCCAATAGATTCATTGCACTTTATCTCGGTCTTGCTTCCAGGAGGACTCCAACCAACACAGCCATCCAGAGGGGGAGAATGCCTAGCTCTTAAAAAGTGTTCTATACAGAACAAAGGAGAAAAACGAGTCAGGGTGGATGAGGGTGTGTGTGCAGATGAGGTATTAGTGCCACTTACCATTTTGCCTCTAAAATAGTACTTGAATGTTGCCCTAAAGGTCCGGGAGTGAGCGACAAGTATGAAAACAGAACACAAAATCTGGGGCAATGGTCAGGGTACCCGCAGTCTCTATTGGACTGCGGTTCAGAGTGCACTCTGAGTCCAGCTTTTATTTCTAATTGCAGACTACAAAACTTTCTTTGATCTTTCTTTCCCAAGACACTACACTGACATAGTCCAGCTCTCCTTGTTTTTACCCCAGGCCATTCCCTTCTGGGAAAGTCTCGGGAACCATCAGCAAGTGCAAAGGCAGGGTTCATACCTGACACTGACCTGGTGTTCCAAAGTCCATGCATTCATGATCCCAATCATAATCCCTTATGGGGTCTGGCCTTGGGGTTTGTAACAAGGTTATTATTCTAAGAAAAACATGAAGAATAATCATAACATAGTTTCTTAACTGATACTGTTTTTCCAAGTGCTATTTTTGTGAAATTGCTCAAGGCTGTGAAAGCACATTATTAGGAATTCCCACTACACTTGGAGACCAGTATATGCAAACTTGAGTTGAAATTAGCTAAAATTAAATTCTTCTAATCCATTGAACAAGCTCATCTGTGATATAAAAAGTGATTATGTAGTTTAATAAATTAGAGACCATGATTGGATGATGTCTTGGGGAACAGAACACAACCAAAGCTGTGGAAAACTTCACATTCTTATGCCTTGGGGGTGTTTTGTTTGAATTTATTTGGCTGTGCTGGGTCTTAGTTATGGCATAAGGGGTCTTTAGTAGCAGGGTGTGTGAGTGCTAAGTCGCTTCAGTTGTGTCCAACTCTTTGCGATCCTATGGACTGCAGCCCGCCAGGCTCCTCTGTCCATTAGATTCTCCAGGCAAGAATACTGGAGCAGATTTCCATGCCCTCCTCCAGGGGATCTTCCTGACCCAGGAATCGAACCCGAGTCTCTTATGTCTCCTTCATTGGCAGGCAGGTTCTTTACCACTAAGACCATCTGGAAAGTCCTAGTAGCATGCAGGGTCTTTTAGGAGCAACATGTGGGATCTAATTTCATGACCAGGAATCAAACCCGGGCCCCCTGCATTGGGAGCATGTAATCTTAATCACTGAACCACAAGTTCTTGCCTTGGGTTTTGGTCCTATGTATTTTATTGTGTGTGGGTGCTAAGTCACTTTAGTCATGTCTGGCTCTTTGCGACCCTATGGACTGTGGCCTGCCAGGCTCCTCTGTCTATGGGATTTTCCAGGCAAGAATACTGGAGTGGGCTGCCATGCACTCCCAAGGGGATCTTCCCAACTCAGGGATGGAGCCTGGGTCTCTTCTGTCTCCTGCATTGGCAGGCAGATTCTTTACCACTAGCACCACCCAGGCAATAAGGTTAAGGAAATGAATCTCAAGCCAATTGTCAAATGAGTTTCATTGTTTTTCATTGTTTTCCAAAATATACCTCAAGCCTCTGAGGGGGAAAAGAAAAGTAAGATAAAAAGTAAAATACTATGACAGATTCATGTTGATGTATGGCAGGAACCAATGCAACATTCACTGTAAAGTAATTATCCTTTAGTTAAAAATACATAGATTAAAAAAATAAACAATCCTTCAAGAATTAAAAAAAAAAAGATAAAATAATACAGGGGGCAAGGTAAAAATACTCTTGTACCTTTATGAATGTCAGGGCTGGGTGGCCCCTGGTGTAGGAAAAAATTGCCTCCGGCAGATAGCACAGAGCCTTACTAAGGAAGCCATGCAACAAAGAGCCATCTCTGTGTCCTATTTGCTGTCCCACTTGCTCCAGGAGCTGCGTGTGGGAAAGATAGCCCAATATCACTGTAAGAGTTAATTATATAAAATGAGCATTGGGAAATTAACCATTGGCCTAGATTCTGGCTCCCTGGATACACTCACCATCAAGATAACCTGAACTTGGTGATCAGTCAGTCCACAAAGGATATACAAGATATGAATGTTCTTATACTCATTTTGTGAAAGAAAAAAAATTACATTTTCACAAACATTTTTTGTTATCTACATAAGGGAACTTTGATTTCTTATATTGCTTGGTACATATTTTGCAAAAAATCCACCTTATAGTATTCAGTCATAATAGAAGCCTGACAGTCAAAATAGAAGCCTGAAGCTCGAGTGAATGAATGAAGTAGCAAAAACTAGATTTGAATTTATATCTGACTCCCAAACCAGTTTTCCTTTCACCTGACCATGATGTACCATAAAGAAGGCTGAGTGCAGAATGTATGCTTTTGAACTGTGGTGTTGAGACTCTTGAGAATCCCTTGGACTGCAAAGAGATCAAACCAGTCAATCCTAAAGGAGATCAGTCCTGAATATTCACTGGAAGGACTGATTCTGAAGCTGAAGCTCCAATACTTTGGCCACCTGATGCCAAGAGCCAACACATTAGTAAAGACCCTGATGTTGGGAAAGATTGAAGGCAGGAGGAGAAGGGGATGACAGAGGATGAGATGGTTGGCTGGCATCACTGACTCAATGGACATGAGTTTGAGCAAGCTCTGGGAAATGGTGAAGGACAGGGAAGCCTGGCGTCCTGCAGTCCATGGGGTCACAAAGGGTCATTGGACATGACTGAGTGACTGAACAATGACAACAATGATGTATTTATAAGCAGTCCTTTTCTAATCCTGTGCAAATTATTCTGTCAGAGGAATAAATGCTAGTAAGTAAAATAGAAAACTATCATTTTTGTGCAAAACTAAAGCACAAAACTCTCCATAAATGTTGAACAGCAATGATAGAAATCCACCTATGGCAGTGTGCACGGATTCACTCAGAATCCCTGGGGGCAGAAAATCATCAAATCTAGAGAAATATGTTCAGGTAGTAGAATTGCTAGAGCTCACAGTGCTCTTTGCAAAACATCACAGATTACTGACAGCTAATATTACATAAACTAGAAATGATGTCACTAGCAGATGCCATGGTGTACTGGGAAGGAGCAGACTTTAAAGTCTCACAGATCTGACTTTTCCATTTGCTAGCTTGTGACCTTGAATGAGTGAGTTAACCTTTCTGTGCCTCTGATCCCTCATCTGAAAAATGGGGAAATTTCCATTTCAGGGTTGTTAAGGATTACTTTTGACAGATGTAATGCTAATACCTTGACAAATGGTAGCTACAGGTCCATAATTTCATATGTAAAGTGCTCAGAGCCAGATTTTTTTTCAGAATTAGTATTTTGGGATAAAGAAATGTAATATAGGACATATGTCTTACAAGTAACACTCCAGCTGAATCTGAGGCAGTACCCTATAATCCAACAGTTTTATATTTCTGCAGCATTTGCACCAAGTTTATTAAAAATATACTTTTCTCTCAAGCTGTCTTGAATTTAGTTGGGGTTTTGGACTTGTAGATAAGGAATTGTAAAGATGTATTATTATTATTTGAAGATAATATGAGTGCTACATATATGCAGGTCTCCATAGCTTAAGAAAAATACGTATTTTTTATGAGGGATGCTGTTAGTACCAACTCAAATCCTTTTTCACCAGTTGATGCAGCCATCCTCCAGCTCCTGCCAGTGGTGGCTGATAATAACTCAGGGTTGTCCCCTTTCTGGAACTTGTTCTCAAGCAAGGAGGAGCCATCTCTTTTGGCAGTAAAGGAAGTGGGGAGAAGAACTGTCAATGACTGACATAATCCTTTGCCTCAAAAGACTAATGGGGCACAGTTATTTCAGAGTTTCTCTGTGGAATTAGAACAATACCAGTCTTTGAATCCACAGCCTTCTTTAGTTTTTCTTCCCTCTCCTAGGCTGCTCTATCTCTCTTCTCCTAAAAGCAAATCCCTCATGTTCTGCTTCTACAGAGCCTAACCTAAGACATTTGGAGCCAAGAGTAGTCCTATAAAGCAGATTCTAGGGATGGACATTGACTCTGAAGTTGGATGACATGAGCACTGGATGGCAATGTGGTAGACGGAGTACAGATTTCCTTGCATCAGTTCCATTCAGTCGCTTGGTTGTGTCCGACTCTTTGTGACCCCATGGACTGCAGCAGGCCAGGCTTCCCTGTCCATCACCAGTTCCCAGAGCTTACTCAAATTCATGTCCATCGAGTCGCTGATGACATCCAACCATCTCATCCTCTGTCATTCCCTTCTCCTCCAGTCTTCAATCTTTCCCAGCAAAGATTTTTATCTGTAGTCAATTGGGATGGAATTTAGGAGGAAGGAGGGCTTCCCAGGTGGCACTAATGGTAAAGAACCCGCCTGCCAATGCAGGAGATGGAAGAGCCACGGGTTCCACCCCTGGGTCAAGGAGGGCATGGCAGGAGGAGGGCATGGCAACCCACTCCAGTATTCTTGCCTAGAGAATCCCATGGACAGAGGAGCCTGCCGGGCTACAGTCCTTGGGGTTGCAAAGAGTTGGACACAACTGAAGCAACAGCATGCACAAGTGGAAGGAAGGGGATGCTCAGTTTAAGTGGAGCAATGTCTAAGACATTTAACAAATATAGGAGAAATAGCAACTATAAGGATTGTGGAAGTGGGTGACTGTTGCTAAGAGTCTGATGAAAGACTGATAAAAGAAAATGACCTAAGATCTATTAACCAACAATTTAAAGCAAAGGACCTCACTGTTAGCTTTTAAAGAGACCCTCATCTCTTGCAGTCAGTGATCAGAGTTAATTATCAGGGAGAATTTTAAGAAAGAGAATTTTAGAAGGCCAAATTCTCAGTGTAAGAAAGTCTCCATATAAGACTTGAGTTTTGATGGAAAAGAAGTAAGACCTTAAGATCTGGGGTGAAGATATCTAGGTAGATTCATCTGGGATGCCTGAATCCCAAGATTCCTCTGAATCCTCTGGCCCAGGTAAGAAGATAAAGGCCCATGTCTCCCAACTTTGTAGGTACCTTAGAAGACAATGTAAGTACTCCTTAGGACCTACTCTGATTTCTCCTCAACCCCAGACTCATAACTAGGATCAAATAGCCCAAGTAGGCAAGATTTTATCCCCAGATAGCTATAGGACCTGACTTACATGTATGGCAATTACCAGGAAAGTATGCCTGAGGACTGGATATATGCGGTGGAATTTAAGGCTGGATAAAGATGGAGAAGCTCTATACAGTCAGCAAAAACAAGACCGGGAGCTGACTGTGGCTCAGATCATGAACTCCTTATTGCCAAATTCAAACTTAAATTGAAGAAAGTGGGGAAAACCACTAGACCATTCAGGTATGACCTAAATCAAATCCCATACGATTATACAGTGGAAGTGAGAAATAGATTTAAGGGCCTAGATCTGATAGACAGAGCACTGGATGAACATGGATGGAGGTTTGTGACATCGTACAGGAGACAGGGATCAAGACCATCCCCAAGAAAAAGAAATGCAAAAAAGCAAAACGGCTGTCTGAGGAGGCCTTACAAATAGCTGTGAAAAGAAGAGAAGTGAAAAGCAAAGGAGAAAAGGAAAGATATACCCATTTGAATGCAGAGTTCCAAAGAATAGCAAGGAGAGATAAGAAAGCCTTCCTCAGTGATCAATGCAAAGAAATAGAGGAAAATAATAGAATGGGAAAGACTAGAGACCTCTTTAAAAAAAAATTAGAGATACCAAGGGGACATTTCATGCAAAGATGGGCTCAATAAAGGACAGAAATGGTATGGACCTAACAGAAGCAGAAGATATTAAGAAGAGGTGGCAAGAATACACAAAAGAACTGTACAAAAAAGATCTTCACGACCCAGATAATCATGATGGTGTGATCACTCACCTAGAGCCAGATAGCCTGGACTGTGAAGTCAAGTGGGCCTTAGGAAGCATCACTACGAACAAAGCTAGTGGAGGTGATGGAATTTCAGCTGATGATGCTGTGAAAGTGCTGCACTCAATATGCCAGTAAATTTGGAAAACTCAGCAGTGGCCACAGGACTGGAAAAGGTCAGTCTTCATTCCAATCCCAAAGAAAGGCAATGCCAAAAAATGCTCAAACTCCCACACAATTGTACTCATCTCATACTCTAGTAAAGTAATGTTCAAAATTCTCCAAGCCAGGCTTCAGCAATACGTGAACCATTAACTTTCTGATGTTTAAGCTGGTTTTAGAAAAGGCAGAGGAACCAGAGATCAAATTGCCAACATCTGCTGGATCATCGAAAAAGCAAGAGAGTTCCAGAAAAACATCCATTTCTGCTTTATTGACTATGCCAAAGCCTTTGACTGTGTGGATCAAAATAAACTGTGGAAAATTCTGAAAGAGATGGGAATACCAGATCACCTGACCTGCCACTTGAGAAACCTGTATGCAGGTCAAGAAGCAACAGTTAGAACTGGACATGGAACAACAGACTGGTTCCAAATAGGAAAAGGAGTATGTCAAGGCTGTACATTGTCACCCTGCTTATTTAACTTATATGCAGAGTATATCATGAGAAACACTGGGCTGGAGGAAGCACAAGCTGGAATCAAGATTGTGGGGAGAAATATCAATAACCTCAGATATGCAGATGACACCACCCTTATGGCAGAAAGTGAAGAAGAACTAAAGAGCCTCTTGATGAAAGTGAAAGAGAAGAGTGAAAAAGTTGGCTTAAAGCTCAACATTCAGAAAGCTAAGATCATGGCATCCGGTCCCATCACTTCATGGGAAATAGATGGGGAAACAGTGGAAACACTGGCTGACTTTATTTTTCTGGGCTCCAAAATCACTGCAGATGGTGACTGCAGCCATGAAATTAAAAGACGCTTACTCCTTGGAAGGAAAGTTATGACCAACCTAGACAGCATATTAAAAAGCAGAGACATTACTTTGTCAACAAAGGTCCATCTAGTCAAGGCTATGGTTTTTCCAGTAGTCATGTATAGATGTGAGAGTTGGACTAAAAAGAAAGCTGAGTGCCAGTGAATTGATGCTTTTGAACAGTGGTGTTGGAGTAGACTCTTGAGAGTCCCATGGACTTCAAGGAGATCCAACCAGTCCATCCTAAAGGAAATCAATCCTGAATATTCATTGGAAGGACTGATGCTGAAGCTGAAACTCCAATACTTTGGCCACCTGATGCAAAGAGCTGATTCATTTGAAAAGACTCTGATGCTGGGAAAGATTGAGGGCAGGAGGAGAAGGGGACAACAGAGGATGAGATGGTTGGATGGCATCACCAACTCAATGGACATGAGTTTGGGAGTTGCTGATGGACAGGGAGTCCAGGCGTGCTGCGGTCCATGGGGTCCCAAATAGTCAGACACGACTGAGCTACTGAACTGAACTGAAAGGAGAGTTGGTCAGTATCAGGACACTCTGCTGTGACACAGGATTTAACACAGCAAGGGCCCCTAAGAGATGGTTATATACACTGCTGGGATGGCTCTTTCCAACTTGAAAAAAGTGATAGCTACATCCACATTAAATAAATAGAGATGCCAGAATTGCCATGGTAAACTGTAGTGAAAGAAATCAAAAGACTCAGTAAAGTGGGTCTGCAATAATGGGTCTATTATTTAAGATGGAGAAAGACCACCAGTAAATCATGCTTCTTGGAAAGGCCTGGAGGACACTCTGTTTATCAGGTACTAGATAAGGGATGTACTAGATAGGGAAATGCCAGCACCACTGAGAATCTTGTTGCAGATGTGGTCTTTAAGTAGGGACTGATGGTAGGAGATGGGCTCCCTAATAGCAATGAGGATAAGAATGCAGATTAGCAGAGAACCATGATTAGATGGCATCACCAACTCAATGGACATGAGTTTCAGCCAGCTCTGGGAGTTGGTGATGGACAGGGAAGCCTGGCGTGCTGCAGTCCATGGGGTTGCAGAGTTGGACACAACTGAGCGACTGAACTGAACTGACTGAGGTGGCAGTCCTTAACCACCTGGAAAAGGGTGGGGCTTAATGTTAGAATGGTAGCCAGGAGGGTCTGGCCAACAGGGATTTTGGCAATGGTTCAAAGAAAGTCATGTTCAGGAATTTCTTGGCCATTCAGTGGTTAGGACTCTGAAGCTTCTACTTCTGGGGGTCCAGGTTCAATCCCTGGACTGAGATCTAAGATCTTGCAAACCAGGTAGCACAGTGAAAAAAAAAAAAAGAACATGGTGTTCATAGGGCCAAGGTAGATGGAATGCCCATTGTATATAACTAAAAAGAAGGGGAAAATGAGTTGTTCACTGGATAGTTTCAGTTTGGCAAGATGTTAAGACTCTAGAGAGCTGTTGCACAACAATGTGAATAATCTGAATACTACTGAACTGCACTCTTAAGCATGGTTAGGATGGCAAATTATATGTTGTGTGCTTTTTACCACAATTAAAATTTTTAAATTATTTACCAAAAAATGGATGAGAAGGCTGAGCTCCGCTGCTCTACTGTAGAGAGATAGTCACAAATATTTGTTTGTTATTAAACCTAGAAGTTATCAACTGAAGGAGACCAGATTCCCATGAGGAAGGACCCTATGAAACCACAGCAAGTATACATACTAGTGATTCCTGCAGTCCTTCCCCACATGAATCTATTGCCATTTATTCAGAAAACTCTATAGTGAAGTTAGGAAAATACCCAGGTATTTCTAGGGTTGTTGGATAGAGGGTCCAAGTTAACACTGATACCTAGGGACATAAAGTATTAGCATTGTTTCCTTACTGGACTAGGAGCATATGAGTTAGGTAATAAATGAAGTCTTGGGCCAGGTCTGTCTCACAGTGATTCCACTAGGTGCACGGATCTACCCAGTTATTTCTCCTGTTCCTGGATGTATAATTCGAATGGGTGTACATAGAAACAACAGAATTCTCACATTAGTTTCTTGACCTATAGAATAAGAGCTGCTACATGGTAATAAGAAAGGCCAAGTGGAAGCCCCTGAAGCTGCTCCTCAACAATGGTCAAAATAATAAAAAATCTGCCACATTTTAGGGAAATGGAAGAGTTTAGTACCTCCCTCAAAACTTTAAAGAATACCAGAATGATGGTCCCTATCATATTCCTGTTTAATTCACCAGTCTGACCTCTGCAAAAACTGATGGATCAAGGCAGATGACAGACAATGCAAACTTAATCAAGCAGTGGCTCCAACTACACTTGCTGTGTCAGATGTGATGTCTTTCTAGAGGCGCTTAATAGAGCCTGTAGTACATCGTGTGTAAACATCCATCTAGAAACTGTTCTTTTCCACACCCATATAGAAAGAGGATCAACCAGGATGGGCCATTGTACATTCATGGTCATCCCCCAGTGTCATATTCTCTGTCATATTGTAGTCCAAAGGTATATAAACTGTCTGAAAGTTTTGCAGAACATCACATTGATCCAGTATATCAATATCATCAGATGTGATAGAAGAGGCAAATATCCTGGATGCCTTAGTAAGGCATATGCTACTCTAGAATGTGGGGGAGAAACTATACAAATATTTAGAGTTCAACCACATCAGTGAAGTTTTTACAGGTTGAATGATCTGGAACAATCCAGTACATTGCTTCCACCATTAAAAAAAAAAAAAAAAAAAAGCCATTTGCACAATGCACCTGTTAACCACCAAGAAGGAAGCACATTTGGTAAGCCTCTTTGGGTTTTGGAGGCAGCATATTCTACACTTGGAAATACTGCAAAGATCCATTTATCAGCAGGTACAGGTTTCCTGGTTTCCATCCCACAAACCCAAAAGCCCTGTACTTGCCCAGCTTCAAGACCAAAGAGCGAGCCCAGAGTCAGCAACAGAGACTTCAACAGTTTAATGAATGGGGGAACTTATATGTCTGAAGCAAGGTCCTGGAGCAACACCCCACCGTGTGTAGCAGACAGCAGACAGGACATGGCAGCAGTCTTCACTCCCAGCAGGAGAGGGAGGTTACCAGTTATAGGGGAAATTGATGTCAAGTTGGCTTTTCAGTTACCAGGGAAAGCAACAGAAGGGTATGCCCCTAATCACACCTTTGATAAACATAATGGAGAGTTCTGATCCAAAGCTAGAACAAGCCATAGCTGGGACCTGGGGCAAGTATGTAGGAAGGTCAATCATGTGAATAGGGTACAGGTGAAGTAAGCACTGGTTGAGCAGGGTATTACAGAGAGCAAGAGAACAGCCATCTTGAGTGGCCTAACTGTGCAGGTTGGTACTTTTGATGGGGGCCCAGAAGGACTGAAAGATCAAAACTGAGATATGAGCACCACTGCTGCTTGGGCCCTATCACGACAGATCTCATAATACTTGAGCTATCTGGGATAGAGAATGACACTGTATGAAACCCCTGGTCACCACTTGGATTAAATATATGGACTTTTATGCACTTCTAAATTTAGTTGATTTTAGTTTACTTAATACGTGCTTAACATATGCCAGGTCCTGTCCTGGACACTGAAAGCACAAAGATGTAATAAAACCTATTCCCTGTTCCCAAGTAGCTCAGTCTAATCTTACTCTTACTATTTGCATTCCATTTGATTCATCTATTTCCTCTACCCTGGCCTTTCCTAGGATTCAGGTAGTAACAAAGTGGGGCCAAATGGGAAAAACTTGAGAACAATTCTATTAGCTAAGAATATACCATGAATTGGGCCAAGATCATCGTGATTTGATTTGAACAAGCCACATCAGTCATCCTGTAACAATAAAAACTCAATTATTGAGTTCCACACACTTCATATACACTTATTTTCCCCAACAATCCTGCAAGGTGTTTTCTCTCCCCATATGAGAAAACTGAGGTTTAGGAAGCTAAGTCATCCAAGACAGATATGAAATGTTAGAGCTAAGACTTGAATGTAGAAATACTGCTGGCATTTCAAATCCTCTTTAACCACTCTATCATATACCTTCATGCTACTTCCAGTGACCTATAATAGTCTGAAAATACCTTAATCTCTTCCAACTCCTTCAGTTCAGTCCAGTTCAGTTCAGTCGCTCAGTTGTGTCCGATTCTTGGCGACCCCATGAATCGCAGCACGCCAGGCCTCCCTGTCCATCACTAACTCCCGGAGTTCACTAAGACTCACGTCCATCAAGTCAGTGACGCCATGCAGCCATCTCATCCTCTGTCGTCCCCTTCTCCTCCTGCCCCCAATCCCTCCCAGCATCAGGGTCTTCTCCAATGAATCAACTCTTCGCATGAGGTGGCCAAAGTACTGGAGTTTCAGCTTTAGCATCATTCCTTCCAAAGAAATCCCAGGGCTGATCTCCTTCAGAATGGACTGGTTGGATCTCCTTGCAGTCCAAGGGACTCTCAAGAGTCTTCTCCAACACCACAGTTCAAAAGCATCAATTCTTCGGCGCTCAGCCTTCTTCACAGTCCAACTCTCACATCCATACATGACCACTGGAAAAACCATAGCCTTGACTAGACAGACCTTTGTTGGCAAAGTAATGTCTCTGCTTTTGAATATGCTATCTCGGTTGGTCATAACTTTCCTTCCAAGGAGTATGCGTCTTTTAATTTCATGGCTGCAGTCACCATCTGCAGTGATTTTGGAGCCCAAAAAAATAAAGTCTGACACTGTTTTCACTGTTTCCCCATCTATTTCCCATGAAGTGGTGAGACCAGATGGCATGATCTTGGTTTTCTGAACGCTGAGCTTTAAGCCAACTTTTTCACTCTCCACTTTCATCAAGAGGCTTTTTAGTTCCTCTTCACTTTCTGCCATAAGGGTGGTGTCACCTGCATATCTGAGGTTATTGATATTTCTCCCGGCAATCTTGATTCCAGCTTGTGTTTCTTCCAGTCCAGCATTTCTCATGATGTACTCTGCATATAAGTTAAATACTTCATTAAACATTAAATTCATTTGAGGCCCTCCAGTGACAAGCAGCTCTCCAAAGTGATCCTTTTCATCTATAATCGAGAGATTCTTATAGAGGAAATTCAGATGTTCTCTCTCTAGGATCATTTAGTTGCAAAGAACACTCACGCTAGCTTAAGCAAACAGTAATGGTGGCAGAAGGAGGTGTTTGTTTATTTGGTCACACCATGAAGCATGTTGGATCTTTGTTCCCCAACCAGAGATGGAATTTGTGCCCCCTGCAGTGGAAGTGTAGATTCTTAACCACTGGGCCACCAGTTAAGTCCCCAAGGGGGATGTTTTAAGAACACAAAAATCTCACTGGCAAGTTAGTAACCCAGGGTCAGAAAAAGGACAGCTGTGCATCATCGGGACAAGAATTTTGAAGCCATTTTCTGAAGCTGTCATTTCTACGTCATTCATTCTTCATTCCATATCCTTCTTACCAACTCCCACTGTTTGCTCATGACCCAACATTAGTGTTTTAGCGCTATCCTACTTGACTTTTCATATTCCGTTATCTCTGACTCAGTCTTTTTTAAAGTACAAAATCCTTAGAAATAAATAGATTGATAGAATTTAACCTATGGGTTGGATCTTGGATCATGTTCTAACCTTGGTCTGACCATCTATGACTCCAGTGGAGTCACCCTGAAAACATGGCTGCTTGGGTTTAAGCAGGATCTCTGGATGTAAAATAATTTCAGAAGGGGTATGTACTGGGTTTGTGTTAACAATCTTGTTCAGAAAAACGTAACGATGGAATGAATATCCTCTTTTTCTGTGACACTTAAACAGAATCTGCAGTACTTACCTGGTCCATGGCATGATATTTTATTTTTTCTTTCTTATTTTTTAAAGTATGGTAACATATTTACAGGAGACTTAGAAAATACACAACAAAGTTACATATAATTACACTATGAAAATTATTTTTAAGTAAATTAAGATTTTTAGTTGGAGTTTTAATATCAAACTCTCAAAAATTAAAAGACAGAAAAGTAGAAGGATATAGCAGACATGAAAAGCACCATGAACCAATTCAGTATAATTAAGATTTATAGTTTTCACACAACAGTAGGATACAATACAAATTCTATTCAAGTTTCCAGAGACTATAAAGTAGGAGACACTGGAACATACCTAGGAACATAGAATAAGGTACCAAAATTGCAAGGTCTAAAGATATTGAAATTATACAGAGTCTGTACTCTTATCACTGTGGAATTATGTTAGAAATCAACATCAAAAGATATTTGAAAATAACCCATATATTTTGAAGTGCAATGTGACATTTACCAAGAGAGATATCTGGCTTAGCCATTGTCAGCCTCAAGAAAGTTAAAAGACTGAAACAACACAGAGGGTGATTGCAGAGAAGAAAGCATTTAAATGAGAAATTAATATCAAAGATACTTTAAAAACCCCATGTATTTGGAAATCAAATGTCCACTTTGAAAGGATGGGTGTATCTAAGAAGCCATAACAAGGAAAATTAGACAAAATTTGTAACAGAATAAAAATGAAAAGAGAATTTACCAGAATTTGTTGGATGCAGGTGAAGCTGCTTGATCATTTATTTTTTGCTTGCTATTTTTCTAATTTAACTAAGTACCATGGAGGCAGGGATTGGCTCCTATCCATCCTTGACCCTTCAAAATTTATATCCAAGGGCTCTCCACACTGTGCCCTGGATCAACTTGATGCTGAGGCGAACAGTTTTGTGATGGGATACACTTACCTACTGCTGGCTGACCTATTAAGAGTACTGAGAGGCATGCTGACAGTTTGATTTGTGTGTGTGATAAGATATACACAATATAAAATTTACCATTTTAACCCCTTTTGAGTATACATTTTCAGTGGCATTAAGTATGTTCATGTACTGCAACCACCACTACTATCCATCTCTAGAACTTTTTCATCATCTTGAACTGAAACTCTGTACTCACTAATCAGTAACTCCCCATTTCCTGTGGGGTTTCCCACATGGCGCTAGTGGTAAAGAACCTGCCTGCCAATGCAGAAGATGTAAGAGACATGGGTTCAATCCTTGAGTTGGGAAGATCCCCTGGAGAAGGTCAAGGAAACCCACTCCAGTATTCTTGCCTGGAGAATCCCATGGACAGAGGAACACGGCAGGCTACAGTCCATAGGGTCACACAAGAGTTGGACACAACTGAAATGACTTAGCACAGACACACCCCACTTCCGCCTCCTCCCATTAGTAATCACTGTTCAGTCTAACTTTGACTATTCTAAGACAACTTACACAAATCTATATTTGTAGTTTTGTGTCTGCTTTATTTCACTAAGTATGTTTTCCAGGTTCATCTTTTTTTTTTTTTTTAACACGTATCAGATTCTTTTTTTAAGGCTGAATAATATTCTATTGTATGTACAGCCATTCTGTTGATTCCTTCTTCTGTTGATAAGACATTTGTGTTGTTTCTACTTTTTTGGCTATTGTAAACAACACTGCTATGAACATAGCTGTATAAATATGTTTGAGTCTCTATCTCAGATCTGGGGCCTATACCTAAAAGTGGAATTGCTGGACCATTTGGTATGCAATTTTTTGAAGAGCCACTATATTGTCTCCTCAATGGCTGCACCACTTTACATTACCACCACCAATGCCCAAGGGTTCCAATTTCTCCACATCCTTGCCAACATTTGTTTATCATCCTAATAGGTGTGAAGTGGTAGCTAATTGTGGTTTTGATTTGTAATGACATTGAGCATCTTTTCAGTTTGTTGGCTATTTGTATATCTTCTTTGGAGAAATGTCTATTCAAATCTTTTGCTCATTTTTCAATTAGGCTGTTTTTTTGTTCAGTTGGTATTGTACTTATTAATCACTTACCAGATATTTGATTTTCAACTTTGTCTCCCAGTCTGTGGGCTGCTTTTTCATTCTTTTGTAGTGTAATTTGATACACAAATTTTTAATTTTGATGTAGTTCAATTTACTTACTTTTTTGTATGTGCTTTTTTAGTTAACTTGGCTATGGTTTACATGAAGTCACTCAGTCATGTCTATTTGCGACCCCATGGACTGCAGGCTGCCAGGCTCCTTTGTCCATGGGATTTTCCAGGCAAGAATACTGGAATGGGTTGCCATTTCCTTCTCCAGGGGATCTTACTGACCCAGGGATTGAATCCGGGGCTCCTGCACTGCAGGCAGACTCTTCACCATTTGAGCCACCCATGGTGTAAAGGGTATAACTTCATTCTTTTGCATTGTTGCTTATCTATTTTAGGTATAGTTGCTCAATAGTTCCAGCTCTCAGGCCCTAGAACACAGTAGTTGTGGCCTGTGGACTTACTCTACGGCATGTGGGATCTTCTTGGACCAGGGACTGAATCCATGTCTCCTGCATTGGCAGGCAGATTCTTTACCACTAAGTCACCAGGGAAGTCCTGTGTCCTTTGATGTCATACTCCTAATTTGACCCTCCCCCCACTCCCCTCTGAACTTCCCTGGTGGCTCAGACGGTAAAGTGTCTGCCTACAATGCGGGAGACCCGGGTTCAATCCCTGGGTCGGGAATATCTACTGGAGAAGGAAATGGCAACCCACTCCAGTATTCTTGCCTGGAAAATTCCATGGACAGAGAAGCCTGGTAGGCTACAGTCCATGGGGTCACAAAGAGTCGGATGCGACTGAGTGACTTCACTTTCACTTTCCACTCCCCTCTGGCAGTTTGTCTTCCATGTCCATAAAACTGTTTCTATTTTGTATATAGATTCACTTTATTATTTTTAAGATTCCATATATGTGATTTAATATAGTATGTCTTTCTCTGACTTATTTCACTAAGCATATTCTTGAGGCCCATCCACATTTTCCCAAATGACATTTCATTCTTTTTTATGACTAATATTCCATTGTATTTGTGTCACATCTTCTTAACCCAGTCATCTGCTGATGGGCACTTGGGTTGCTTCCATGTCTTGGCTATTGTAAACAGTGTTACTATGACCACTGGGGTATATGTATCTTTTTGAATTAGTTTTTTCAAAACCATATATTCCAGGAGGGGAGTTGCTGGATCATATGGTAGTTTTTTTAAGGACCTGCCATATGGTTTTCCACAGGATCACACCAATTTACATCCCCACCAAAAGTCAGAATTAACTTTTCTATTTAAAAAAACTTATTTGGCTGCACCAGGTCTTCATTTCCACATGCAGGTTCTTTAGTTGTGGCATGTAGGATCTAGTTTCCTCATCAGGGTTTGAACACAGGTCCCCTGCATTGGGAGCATGGAGTCCTAGCCTCTGACATCCAGCGAAGTCCTGAGTTTTTCTATTTCTGCAAAAACTTCATTGGGGTTTTGACAGGGATTGCATTGACTCAGTAGATCTCTCTGGGTAGTATTTACATCTTAACAGTATGTCTTCCAATCTATGAATCCATGGGAGTCTGTTGGACTGCAAGGAGATCAACCCAGTCACTCCTAAAGGAAATCAACCCTGAATATTCAGGGTTGAAATCATCCCTGAAGGATTGATACTGAAGCTGAAGCTCCAATACTTTGGCCACCTGATGCAGAGAGTCAACTCATTCAGAAAGACCTGAGGACAGGAGAAGGGGGCAACAGAGGATGAGATGGTTAAATGGTATCACTGACTCAATGCACATGAGTTTGAGCAACTCCAGGAGCTAGTGAAGGACAGGGAAGCCTGGCATACCACATTCCATGGGGTTGCAAGGAGTTGGACACGACTTAGAGACTGAACAACAATCCATGAACATGGTTATGTCAGTTTGTTTATGTCCTAATTTCTCAGCAATGTTTTGTAGTTTTCAGTGTACAAGTCTTTTGCCTTCTTGGTAAAGTTTATTTCTAAGTATTTTGTTCTTTTTTGATCCTGTTGTGAACAGAATTACTTTCTTAATCTACTTGTGAGAGTTGGACTGTGAAGAAGGCTGAGCGCCGAAGAATTGATGCTTTTGAACTGAGGTGTTGGAGAAGACTCTTGAGAGTCCCTTGGACTGCAAGGAGATCCAACCAGTCCATTCTGAAGGAGATCAGCCCTGGGATTTCTTTGGAAGGAATGATGCTAAAGCTGAAACTCCAGTACTCTGGCCATCTCACGCGAAGAGTTGACTCAGTGGAAAAAGACTCTGATGCTGGGAGGGATTGGGGGCAGGAGGAGAAGGGGATGACAGAGGATGAGATGGCTGGATGGCATCACTGACTTGATGGACGTGAGTCTGGGTGAACTCCGGGAGTTGGTGATGGACAGGACGGCCTGGCATGCTGTGATTCATGGGGTCGCAAAGAGTCGGACACGACTGAGCGACTGATCTGATCTGACCCTGTTCATTGTCAGTATATAGAAATGCAACTAATTTTTGTGTGTTGTATCCTGAACCCTTCCTGAATTTATTTATTAGTTCTTTTTTGTGGCTAGTTTGATTTTTTAGACACATTAAAAAAAAGGTGTTACTGCAGGATAAACTCATCACTACCTCCTTCAAGTTTATACTTTTATCCCTGCTGCTGCTGCTGCTGCTAAGTCGCTTCAGTCATGTCCAACTCTGTGCAACCCCATAGACAGCAGCCCACCAGGCTCCCCTGTCCCTGGGATTCTCCAGGCAAGAACACTGGAGTGGGTTGCCATTTCCTTCTCCGATGCATGAAAGTGAAAAGTGAAAGTGAAAAGGAGGCAAATCTTTGAGAAGAAACACCAGTGCTTAAGGAAATCAACATATGCAACTTAAGAATTTTGGCCCAAATCCCATGACCAAAGATCCTGTCCCAGGAATGCAGAATATCCAATTATTAAGTTTGTAAAAGTCAACTCCTGAATATTTACAAAAACTACGAATCCTACTTGTAAAAAAAAAAAAAACAAAAACACAACCTCTCAAACTTACTGAGTAATCTTTGACTTTCAGGCTAATATTGAGTGATATTTAATGAAGATTTCTATCAAGAGGCCACATATACATACTTTTCATTTCAATAAGCATTGAGTGATGTGGGGTGATATTTAGAATTTAGACCCTGGAATTTGATAGCTTTAGATTAGAATTCTGGTTCTCTCACCAATTAGTTATGTTGCTACTTCTCTACACCATTTTTGTTCTGCTTTAGACCATAACATCTGCCCCAGTGAGAGTGTTAAATGACATAACTCTGGATTCAGTAAGTGTTGGTTATTATGACTGTAAGTAGACTACATGTTGTCACTATGCAAGATATTGGGAATAAAGATGTATGACATACCATCTGCCATCAAGGTGTTCAGAATCTAGATGGGAGAAGTATGAAGAAAATCAATCTCAATATTATACTACAGTAAAAACACGTGCAAAGGAATGAAAGCTTGAAACAAAGTGGTATGTTGGTCACAAATGTAAGGCTGTCATGCTCAGATATGAAATTTAGGTTATAAAGGATGGATTGGAGCCAGTGAATCCCAAGCAAGCCCAATAAGGAGGCTATAATAATCTAGGCAAACTTTGTGTGGCAGAGCAATACAGCTTGAACAGGAGGGTGGCAGTGTTGGATGGGGCCTTGCCGTGCCTAGAACTATAAGCTCCTTTCTGCCATGGCTTGGGAGATAACAAACTTTATAATAATCTTTCATCTTCACCTTAATCATTTAGAGGGTCTGGTCCCATCACTTCATGGGAAATAGATGGGGAAACAGTGGAAACAGTGTCAGACTTTATTTTTGGGGGCTCTAAAATCACTGCAGATGGTGACTGCAGCCATGAAATTAAAAGACGCTTACTCCTTGGAAGGAAAGTTATGACCAACCTAGATAGCACAGTCAAAAGCAGAGACATTACTTTGCCAACAAAGGTCCATCTAGTCAAGGCTATGGTTTTTCCAGTGGTCATGTATGGATGTGAGAGTTGGACTATGAAGAAAGCTGAGTGCCGAAGAATTGATGCTTTTGAACTGTGGTGCTGGAGAAGACTCTTGAGAGTCCCTTGGACTGCAAGGAGATCCAACCAGTCCATTCTGAAGGACATCAGCCCTGGGATCTCTTTGGAAGGAATGATGCTAAAGCTGAAACTCCAGTACTCTGGCCATCTCACTCGAAGAGTTGACTCATTGGAAAAGACTCTGATGCTGGGAGGGATTGGGGACAGGAGGAATAGAGGACGACAGAGGATGAGATGGCTGGATGGCATCACCGACTTGATGGACGTGAGTTTGAGTGAACTCCGGGAGATGGTAATGGACAGGGAGACCTGGCGTGCTGCGATTCATGGGGTCGTGGAGAGTTGGACACGACTGAGTGACTTTCTAAACTGAACTGAAGGAACCCTGTTTGACTCAGGGACCATTTACAGGGGAGGAGATAGGCTCAGAGAACAAGGCCATCATTATACTAATATAGGGGCACTAGTGACATTATCGGAGAAGGCAATGGCACTCCACTCCAGTACTCTTGCCTGGAAAATCCCATGGATGGAGGAGCCTGGTGGGCCGCAGTCCATGGGGTCGCTAAGAGTCGGACAAGACTCAGCGACTTCACTTTCACTTTCCTGCATTGGAGAAGGCAATGGCAACCCACTCCAGTGTTCTTGCCTTGAGAATCCCAGGGACGGGGGAGCCTGGTGGGCTGCCGTCTATGGGGTCGCACAGAGTCGGACACGACTGAAGCGACTTAGCAGCAGCAGCAGCAGTGACATTATACTGTATGAAAATGGCAACCACTGGAACACAACAAATATGAATGGTGACCCCTAGAGCTGTGCATTACAGCAGCCTTATTGAAAAGATAACACAGATAACATAGTAGGTAATGGAACTGACCTCCATCTAAAAACCTGTGCATCTTCTATCCCATACTATTGATATGTCTTTATCGTAATATTTTATTTGTGGATATATAGCACACTTCGGATTAAACACTGAATTGAAACAAAGAAACAAATCAAACACATCCCAATGTGGGTTTTCACAAGAACCTGTTTGCTTATTAAAATTAATTTAATGGAATCCCATAAACACTAGTTACTTAACAATAAATCAAGATGCTTGATGTATATTCTTAAGCCATTACTTAACAGGAAAAATGGGGGTAAAACAAATATAAGACTCCAATTATTTACTTTGGGCTTCCCCAAAAACAGATAAATAAGGACCTTTATAAAAACTGAAAGGACTAACCACAAAAACCAAGATTATCAATCAATTCTCTGCAGACATTTCTTGAATTATCCAAAAATTTTAAGGTGAAATTCCCCAGAAAATTCTTTTATAGTTATCTTGGCAATAAACACATAAACTTAGTAAAAAGTAAATGCTGAGTAACTACTTCATATATTTTAAAAAAACTATATAATTCATATTTATGCCAAGAACACTACAATTGACAGAAGTTTCATCAACATTCTTACCTATACCTACTCACTCTGAAGGCAGGAACATTTCCTTGGGTTGAGTCAGGATCTCAGTATGCTTTGTCCAGGAAAAGTGAAGGTATGAAAATATAAAACAAAAAAGAATATTGGCTCATTACACACAAGAGAGGCCAGCCATTAAGAGTTGTTGTCAACAGGATGAAAGGAAATACTGAGGAGAGCTCCTCTGGGTGAGTAGTTAAAATGTGATCAAAATGTAAAAGAGGAAGTATATATACACAAAATACTTCTATTGGTATTGATACAAAGACATCTCTGAAAAGATGATAAAACACCTACTTGAGGATTTTCAGAAATGAGATTCACAGAACTATAGGAACATAAGAAATACTGATTCTGAAACATCTCATTTGACTGCTGATGAATTTCAAAGTTGTTAGGTTAGGGAACCTGCCCAAGGTCATATGGTTAATGCCACAGTTTGGACTAGGACCTAATTCTCCTGAATTCCAAATGAGACATCCCCACGCCCCAACCATTTGCTATACTACCCATCTCTTCTGTGTTCTTAACCACTTTAAGTCCCTTTAACTCTCTTGGCCCCCACAATGTACCCTTTAGGGAAAGTCAAAAGAACAGCGTTCTGGACTATGGAGACCATGTAGACCTGCTGATCTAACAATGTAGGAAGCAGTATATCAAACAATGACTGGATTGCAATTCATTTTGGGGTGAAGACCAGAGAGGAAATACAAAAGGAGGAAATTCTGTAGACAACAAAAGGAGAAGCACAAGAGGAAGTATTATCCTCTTTTGTTATTTTATTACTGTTATTTTATTTTGTAGTTAAGTCCATATATTATATAAAACATAACAGGAAAAACCAACAAATGTATAAAATAAATTGAGGTGTCTGGATGGAAAAAAACACAAGAGCTTTGCTTTCATGTCTATAGATCTCTTGATATGTTGTTGGTCTTGCACTAGCGATATCAAATAAAGATATCTAGCTTGAAACAAGATTTGATATGCTGCAAGGTTAAGCCATAGTTTGATGATGGGTCATGACAGATTTTCTAAATCTTAAATATTGGCTCTAACAAATGCTGATATAACAAAGTGCAAGCTTTTATCATCAGATAGCAAGAGGGAAGCTTCAGTGAATGAATGCAACTTACCTCCAAGTCCTCTGAAAGGAGGTGAAAAAATATATACTGTGTTTTACCAGTATTCCCCCAAAGCATTACCTAAGCATGCAGGAGGATGCTGTGAGCAGCTACAATAGTAAGATCCAATCCAGAGGTAGGTTCAAGGCCAAGAGTAGAGGAACGGTTGAAGTCCTCCTGGGGCCAGTACCATTTCACAGAATGTTCATCTGTGCTGGGGAATGAGTCTATGGCCTATTTTTTCTGATTTGAAAGGACATTCCCAACTTCAACCTTGCTGAAAAAGAGGCATTTTTGCACCTGCTATTAAGAACAGCTAGAACACAGGATAAGGCTGGCATAAAATTATTTAGCAAGCACATGCTAGGTATTCCAGTTTGAAATCTACCAAACTGTAAAATCAAAAAATTAAAAAGTTGAAGATGGAGCTGTTGTTCCTCAAAGATGAAGAAACCATCTTACAAAAAGAGGGATTAGGCACTCACTTAACTCTATACGGAGAACATCCTTCTCAAGCTAGATGGAAGATGAGGAAGAGCACTGCTACAGGCTGACCAGGCCATTTGGAGACCGAGAGGAGAGGAAACAAGGCATTCAGGAAAGCTAGTAGAAGAAATTCTTCTGGGTCTAACTAGGTAAGTGAATCTAAGGCAACTGCACCAAAGATATGCTACCCATCATGCCAGCCTGTAGCTGGTGGCAAAATATCTCAAGACATTTTAAGCCCAGGAAAATATGAGAAATATGTTAACCAAGCAAATTAAAACCAAAACCTCCAAAGGTAAAAATCTCCTCAGATTCGAAATCCAAGACCCTCACTTTTTATTAATTCTGTGCATCATTAGAAAAAATAAAAAGTAACAAATGTAAAGATTTGCTTTATTTCTACTGGGGTAAGGAGGAGGATAAATAAAACTGGTTTCCAATTTGCTCTCCACTGTATACATACATACCCACACACACACATACACACATACACACACCTAAAATACCCCAACAAAGAACAAAAAAAACCAAGAATTAAAACCCAAAAGACCCTCAAACTGCACCAACACTTCGTATTTTGTCCAAAAGAATAGATCCTGGGAGGAAGTGCAAAATGCAAAATTAATGACCAAAAAATGCTGAACAAACAGCATTATCAATATACAAAATATTTATATTACTGAACTAGTAACAGTTGATGTTCTCCGTGTCTGTAAAACTTTGGAACCACATAGCTGATTTGTTAAATCTAGTCCATGCCAGCTTCCAAAAATCAGAAAAGATCTTAGTTAGCTTCATTCTTTGATGCCTCATCAAAATTTTCTACGAGATCTGAAAAAAAAAAAAGTTAATGAGTTAAATTTACAAAAAAGAAAGTAAATGCAATCCCTATCTTCTGGCTCAACAAATACTGCTACCAAAATTAGCCTGAAAAGACATAGGGCAAGAGGCAGAAACAAATTGGGGGCATTTCACTAATAATGCTTCAATTTCTGCTTAAAATAGAAACCTTAAGGAAATGTTAGTCCTTTTTTGCCTAAGCAAACTACTAAGGTGAATAGCATTTTCGTATGTCAATCATAATTCCTATAGAAATGCTATAACGTAAATTTATAATCACAATGATTCCAATTTAATAAAGGCATATTCTAACTCAGTAAATGCAGTAGAGCTCTGTGTGACAATTTCTGATTCCACATTCTAAATGGGAGGGTTTTTTCATTAGACTGTATGTGCATCATTATGAATCCATTTAAATTCACAAGCTCACCATCAACAAAAAACTGAAAAATCATCACAATGAATTAAATGAGATAAACAGGATGCAAAAAGTCTTAAAACTAAAGAAAGGTTGCTTACCTGGAACATCATCCTCCTCCTCATCAATGTCTTCTGGTTTTGGGGTTTTGCTATCCAGCACTACAAAAAGTTTACTTTAAAATTAGTCACTAAGAACAAAGACCTTTATGGAACACTTACAGTGTTTATTTTTTTTTGCCTATCTACATAGTTTATAGAAACAAATCTTACATAGCTGTTCAGGAGAAGCTAAATACTGTCTAATCTAATCCCATATTTTCTATTTAATACAAAAATTAATAGAAATTTAACTTCTTTAGATATACACTAAATATGCTTGGCAATCTCAATGTGTAGTGAAGGTACAACATGCAAAATGGAATAATTTACGTGAGTTTAAATAAAGACGTTATAGTTAAATTTATTCTCCAAATTCCATATTCTTCAAATACAAAAATCAACATTCAAGATTTTTTTCTATCTCATTTGGTATAAAAGTATCGAGCTTTGCAGAATGAACACTGAAATAAAAGGCTCTGATTTTCAGGAATGACAAGACAAATTTGAAACCAGGACTATCTTGGAAATTCAGAACTTACAGTTGCTTCATTTGTAGTATCATCATTGACAAGACAAATTTGAAACCAGGACTATCTTGGAAATTCAGAACTTACAGTTGCTTCATTTGTAGTATCATCAACAATATTAAATGAAAATATAGTTCTGTGATATCACTGTCTTCTTGTTATTAGTCAGAAGTAAATACCAAATCAACTATTTATAAAATTTCCTTTTAGGTAATTACCTCCCAAATCTCTATATTACCACCAAATGTATCTGAAGAGTCTATAGACTGCACTGCATTAATCACTGAAGGGACAAACTCAAAAATTTATGAAGCATACAAGTAACGTTATAAAAGTAAAATTTACGAACAGGCAAATCCTTCTAGCATGAAATAGATACCTTTAAATCATTAGGTTCTTTAATTAAGATGAAAAGGGAAAGAGGCATTAACCTGAAATACTCACCTTGCCGAGGGAACTGTTCAGCTAACTTCCTAAGACTTGTTAAGCTGTCAGCACCAAGCTGACTTAATATTCCAGGAAGCATTTCTGTGATTGGTTTGGCTTCTGCATGGCCGGTAATTGCAAAGGTGTTGGCAGAAAGGGAAGCTTGGACTTTAGGATTGTTGAAATGAATAACTGTCCCATCATCTTTAATCATGTTCACCTGTATGATCACAGAAAAAAATATATTTCACATATTTGGTACAACTCAAAAAATATGTTTAAAAAACAATTAAAAACAATTCTTGTTTTTTACCTGGTAGGTAGTTTTGCAATCCTGATGTAATAATTATCTATGCAGTGAATTTGGGCGGAAAAACACCCTAGCAACAAAGTAAAATGGTGTTTATGGCACAAATTACTAGGATGGTAAAGAAATAATCACTTTATTATAGAATCTAGATTCTATTATTTTGTTATTATTATTGGCCGTGCCACTTGGCTTACAAGATCTTAGTTCCCTGACTAGGGAATGGACCTGGGTCCAAAACAGTGAAAATCCCATGTCCTAGCTGCTGGACTGCCAGGGAATTCCCTAGAATCTAGATTTTAAATTTAAAGATTTCTACTATGAGAAGGAAGATCATGCCCACATTTTTTAAAAAAGGGAGTTATCAGCCAAGAATTGGCTTCTTAATGAAATTACCCATTACTCAATTTACACTATCAAACTAAATCCATACAGATACTACTGTATCTGTACAATAGTTAGCATCTTACTTATGGTTCGAACAGGTGGTAAGGAGGTAATAGTGTATGGTAAAAATAACCACTGAAAACCCATAAAGAACACTCAGAAATTTAATCAATCAGGGTTTCACTCTTTTGAATATCTAGTAAATTTACAAAAGTTTCAACTTGTTTTCCTCATGTCATTCTTCATAGGAGATTTTGTCAGTTCCTCTAATCCTTTTAGGTGGAGCTTCTCAACAACCTTCAATAACCCTTGTAAATGACAAGAAGCTCTCCCACTCAGTTGTCTAGCCATCTGAACATTTATCAGTTACTAGGAAACCCTTAAAATCATAGCTTTCCTCAATATGAACTGCTTCAGATTTAATCTCATCCATTGCCTGGGACTCACTGAAAAGGAAGGTTGAATGTGTGTGCACTATGTAAAATGTTATTTTTCTCTCTCACTCTTGCTGTGTTTTAGTAGAGCTGTATGTATTATATTTGCATATAAGTTAAATGTGTAAATAATGTGATTACACTATGCAGTTGACTTCACTGGGTAAGTTACCTTGGTGGTAACATGCTTATTATATAAAAAGGTTAGGAGAGTTAATTCTTGGCTACTTTAGAAGCATTTCATGGTCCATCCAAAAACTGCCCTTGTCAGAATCAAGCAGAGATGCTGAGTGTTCTCCATGGTCAGTGGAAGTGGGCTTTTCTTCCTCAGAGGTGATCACCACCACTGACACACAGCACCAGAAAGGAAGGGGAAGAAAGGGGCTTCTAAATTTCAGGCAAGACCTGGAACACAGAGAAAATAAAGGCAAGTCCCCTAGAAAATCGTAACTAAATCCCACAAATACTATACAGAGTAAGCATTCAATCCAACTGAACAAAAATCATGAGTTAAAAATAATTTATGTTAACTTTAGAAAAAAATATGCTATGTACTTCTGAAGATAATTATTGTGTAGGTAGAAAAGTTCAATGCAAAAGTAGCTTAAAGTATGAGAGAGGAATGGCATGAGAAGGTAGCAGTGGCATAGTAGATATGAAATGTGATGTTTTTCTGGATCTGTTCCAGAATCACATAATTTTAGTATGGGAAAAGAATAAAGATATGGTAGGACTACATTTTTCCAAATCAAGACCCATCACTTAACTTAATAAATGACTTCTATAACACTACCAGGGGTGAAAAGTATCCCAACATTGGAATATTAGATATTTTTTATTTACAAACATTACAGTCACAAGAAATTTAAAATCAGTATTGCTCAAAAAAAGTCAGGCCATATATTTGTTGAACTTAGAGGTCTTCTAGTTCAAATCTCTTGTTAAAGAAATAAATACTAATGATAAAGAGTTCTTGGTTAAGCAATATTGTTGTTCAGTAAGCAATATACCCAGGACAAATAACTGATTATGTGCAAACTCAGAACTTAATTAAACTTAGGCTTCCCAACTTTATTTAGCTTCTTTCCTATGATGTCACTCATATTCTTAAACACCTATTTGTCTATAAAAATTCAATTGTGTGGCACCATAAAAGCTTGTCAGAGAATTATCTATCTCAGAGTACAGGTTAAGTAACAGCAGATATATGAATAATATATGTCATATCTATTCCATGTCAGATTGTGAAACAGAAATTAATGGTTGTTTTAAATGAGGTTGTGTAAAAGATATAACTTCATGAATAGAAAGGTCCAGAGACAGGTGGAGAGTTTAATTTTAGAGTTGAGAGAATGAAATACTAGAGGTTACAAAGGCCAGAATCTTTTATTTCAGTCTAACATTCCTTCCCCTCTACTGAGCAAATAACATGGTTATATATGGCTCCTAGATACAGGTTATTAGAACTATCAAAGGATTAATTATTGAGCGAGCAACATGAACAGGACACTTCCCAACTCTTTTAAGAGGCAAAAGGAAGGATAAGGAATTTGTTGAACTGACAAAGCAAACTATATGCATTTCATGTGAAGACTTCACTTTCTCCAGTGACTTTACTGATGTTTGGTCTATGTTAAGTCATACAATCTATATACAGTATAAGGAGAAGGAGCAGACAAATAAAGACTGTTAAACTACCTACCGTACCAGCTCTCAGGTCCCTTTTTCAATCAATCAAGTATCCCCTTTATGTCACAGTGCTTTTTCCACTTAAAAGGTAGCTGAGGTAAAGAATGCTACTTGAATTATAGAGGAAGAGGCTTTTTTTTTTGACCCCAGTTCAGAACTCCAGATGCCCTTGCTCTTATTTTTCACTCTAATAATACTGACATGTTTTGAAGTTACCAGAAACAACTACTACGTCCTTCCATGCATAGTTTATTTACATACGCTATTTTCACTGTTAAGAAGAACCTTTTCCTGCTTCTCCACATTGCAAGTTCCCATTTATCCAAGACACAGTCAGATGCTTCTTTCTCTGTGAAAACTTAAGGTGGTTTACGCATCTTCCAATTTCATGAAAACTGATACTATACAAAATTATGAGACACAACATTACCTCAAGTGTCAGCACATACTTCAGTTCAGTCGCGTCTGACTCTTTGCGACCCCATGAACCACAGCACACCAGGCCTCCCTGTCACATCACCAACTCCTGGAGTCCACCCAAACCCATGTCCATTGAGTCGGTGATGCCATCCGACCATCTCATCTTCTGTTGTCCCCTTCTCATCCTGCCCTCAATCTTTCCCAGCATCAGGGTCTTTTCCAATGAGTCAGCTCTTCGCATCAGGTGGCCAAAGTATTGGAGTTTCAGCTTCAGCATCAGTCCTTCCAATGAACACCCAGGACTGATCTCCTTTAGGATGGACTGGTTGGATCTCCTTGCAGCCCAAGGGACTCTCAAAAGTCTCCAACACCACAGTTCAAAAGCATCAATTCTTCGGCGCTCATCTTTCTTTATAGTCCAACTTTCACATCCATACATGACTACAGGAAAAACCATAGCCTTGACTAAACAGACCTTTGTTGGCAAAGTAATGTCTCTGCTTTTTACTATGCTGTCTAGGTTGATCATAACTTTCCTTCCAAGGAGTAAGCGTCTTTTAATTTCATGGCTGCAATCACCATCTGCAGTGATTTTGGAGCCCAGAAAAAATAAAATCAGCCACTGTTTCCCCCTCTATTTGCCATGAAGTGATGGGACCGGATTCCATGATCTTAGTTTTTTTTTTTTTTTTTGCTGTTAATGAAACTTTTATTTTAATGAGTCACAGTTAACATCCAAACTGTTGAACAATCTTCAAAGAAAACTGCAATGTGCAAGGCTGAGTTCACTTTAGATATCATCAATGTCTCCATCATCATCTCCAATGTCATCAAACTGGATTTCATCATCTCCAGAGCCAAATGTATCAGTTTCATTGATTTTAGCATTTTCTGGAAGCTTGCCATATGCCTTCAGACTTCTAGCCTTATCTGCATTGTATTTTAAGATTACATCAGCTTTATTATTATCCTGGTAGTCCCGAAGACCAACCAATATAATGTCTGAGGTATTTATCCAGACCTTCTTTCTCAGTTTCCCTCTGATGTGGTACAATCTCTTAACACCATCGAAACACATAGCTTCCAATCGTCCGTTTCCCAACATTTTGATTACTTGGGCATACTCTTGCTCATCTTCTTTGAACACTAGCGCCCTCTTTTCAGGTTCATTCTCATTCTTGCCTCTGCGTCTGTTTTTACCTCCTTTACCTTTATTCTTAGGCATGGCGGTGACGACGCACTTGGGGCGTCTCCGACTTCTCTCCGGGTGGTGGCGGGGAAGGTCTCCGGAAGGGAGACGTGTGAGATAGGGTGACACGAACTGACTGCGAGAGACTGGGTCGCGTCTGCGGGAGTCTAGCGACGGACATCTTCCGATATCCGCCTTCACCGATGCTTGGCCGCAGCAAATGGCGATGCGCCTGCTTGCGTCCGTTATCCCCACCTCCCAACGTCAGCAGGCCACACCCCCTCCGCTGATCTTAGTTTTCTGAATGTTGAGCTTTAAGCCAACTTTTCCACTCTTCTCTTTCACTTTCATCAAGAGGCTTCTTAGTTCCTCTTCACTTTCTGCCATAAGGGTAGTGTCATCTGCATATCTGAGGTTATTGATATTTCTCCCGGCAATCTTGATTCCAGCTTGTGCTTCCTCCAAGCCCAGCGTTTCTCATGATGTCAGCACATAACAGTCACTCAAATTTGCTGAATGAAGTCATCTCTTCCATTATTTACTGACTGACTTCAGAGAGAGCACCTTCATCTGTTAGTACAGCTAAGAAATTCTATTAAAGACTTTTTCTATGGATCAGATCAGATCAGATCAGTCGCTCAGTCGTATCCGACTCTTTGCGATCCCATGAATCGCAGCACGCCAGGCCTCCCTGTCCATCACCAACTCCCGGAGTTCACTCAGACTCACGTCCATCGAGTCGGTGATGCCATCCAGCCATCTCATCCTCTGTTGTCCCCTTCTCCTCCTGTCCCCAATTCCTCCCAGCATCAGGGTCTTTTCCAATGAGTCAACTCTTCGCATGAGGTGGCCAAAGTACTGGAGTTTCAGCTTGCATACGACATCTCAATAGATGCTGAAAAAGCTCCTGATAAAATTCAACATCCATTTACATTGAAAACTCTCCAGAATGTGGGCATATAGGTGACTTACTGCAACACAAAAAAGGTCACATATGATAAAACCACAGTTAACATCATAGTCAATGGTGAAAAGCTGAAACCATTTCCTGTAAAATCAGGAACAAGACAGGGATACTCACTCTCACCATTTTTATTCAACATAATTTTGGAGGTCCCAACCACAGCAATCAGAGAAGAAAAAGAAAAAAAAAAAAAGGAATCCAAAATTGAAAAAAAGTCGTAAAACTGTCACTGTTTGCTGATGACATGACAGTAGTATTCAGAGAAAATCCTAAAGATGTCACTGAAAAATTACTAGAGCTCATCAATGAATTTGGTAAAGTTGCAGGATACAAAATTAATGTATAGAAATCTGTTGCATTTCTATACACTAATATGAAATATCAGAAAGAGAAATTAAGGAAACAATCCCATTTACTAACACATCAAAAAGAATAAAATACCTAGGAATAAACCTCCCTAGGGAGGCAAAAGATCTATACTCTAAAAATTATTATGATGCTAATGAAAAAGATTGAAGATGACACAAACAGATGGGAAGATATATTCTTGGATTGGGAGAGCCATAATTGTCAAAATGACCACATCACCCAAGGCAATCTATAGATTCAATACAATCCCTATCAAATTACCAACGGTATTTTTCATGGAGCTGGAACAAAAAATTTTATAATTTGTATGGAAATACAAAAGATCCTGAATAGCCAAAACAATCTTGAGAAAGAAGAATGGAGCTGGAGGAATCAAGCTCCTTGACTTCAGACTACATTACAAAGCTACAGTAATCAAAACAGTTGATACTGGGTTTTCCCTGGTGGTCCAGTGGTTAAGAATCTGCCTCACAATGCAAGGGACACCAGTTTGATCCCTGGTCCAGGAAGATCCTACATGACACAGGGCAACTAAACCCGTGTACCACAACTACTGAGCCCATACTCTGGAGCCCATGAGCTGCAATGACTGAGGCCATGCACCACAGCTACTGAAGTCTGTGCACCTAGAGCCCTTGCTCCACAACAAGAGAAGCCACCACAATGAGAAGCCAGCACACCGCAACTAGAGAGCAGTCCCTGCTCACTGCAGCTAGAGAAAGCCTACACATAGGAGCGAAGACCCAGTGCAGCCATTTAAAAAACAAACAAACAAACAAAAAAATAGCATGATATTGGCAAGAAAACAGACACATAGATCAATGGAAGAGAATAGGAAATCCAGAAATAAACCCATGCACTTATGGTTAATTAACCCATGACAAAGAAGGCAAAAATATACAATGGGAAAAAAGACAGTTTCTTCAGTAAGTGGTACTGGGAAAACTGGACAGCTACATGTAAAAGAACACCATATACAAAAATAAACTCAAAATGGATTAAAGATCTAAATGTAAGACTTATACTATATAACTCCTAGAGGAAAACACAAGTAGGACACTCTTCAATGTAATTGCAGCATTATTTGTTTGGATCTGTCTCCTAGAGTAATGGAAATAAAAACAAAAATAAACAAATGAGACCTAATTAAACTCAAAAACTTTTGCACAGCAAAGGAAACCATAAACAAAATGAAAAGGCAACCTACTCAATGGGAGAAAATATTTGCAAATGATATTACCAACAAGGAATCAGTTTCCAAAGTAAAAACCTCAATATCAAAAACAAAACAAAACCCAAATAATCTAATCAACAAATGGACAGAAGACCTAAACAGACATTTCTTCAAAGAAGATATTATACAGATGGCCAGTAGGCACATGGAAAGATGCTCAATACTGCTAAATAATTAGAGTGCAAGTTAAAACTACAATGAGGTACCACCTCATAAGTCATCATTAAAAAGCCTACAAATAATAAATGCTGGAGAGGCTGTGGAGATAAAGGGAACCCTATTACATTGGAGTGTAAATTGGTGCATCCCCTATGGAGAACAATACAGAGCTTTCTCAAAAAACTAAAAACAGAGTTACCATATGATCTAGTAATCCCATTCCTGGACATATATCTGGACAAAACTCTAATTTGAAAAGATACATGTATCCCAACATTCAAAGGAACACAATTTACCACAGTCAAGACATGGAAACAACCTAAATGTCCATCAACAGATGAACAGAGAAAGAAGATGTGGAAGATACACACAATGGAATATTACTCAGCCATAAACAGAATGAAATAATGCCATTTGCAGCAATATGGATAGACCTAGAAATGATCAAATTAAGTGAAGTAATTCAGCCATTATATATAAATGACTGAATCACTTTGGTGTACACTTGAAACTAAGACAACATTGTAAATTACTATAATTCAATTTTTTTAAATGGTTAAAAATTTTTAAATAGTTAAAAAAAATTTTTTTTAATGATTAAAAAAGGATTCACACATAGTGAACGGAAAAAAAGGTTAAAATGGCAGATTTTATGCTATGTTTATTTTCACATAAAAATGTGGAAAAACATAAAACCAAAAAAGCAGGGTATTTGGGACTTCCCTTGTAGTCTCATTGTTAAGACTCCATGCTCCACTGAGGGGGCATGGGTTCGATCCCTGCTTAGTGAACTAAGATCCCACATGCTGGCAGCATGGCCAAAAAAAAAAAAAAAAAAAAGGCAGGACATCCAAAGAAATTAAGACTGCCATGTAATAAAAAGGTGACCAGGACAGAGTGCTTTCCTTTAATTCTCCTGCATTCAGAGCTGTACACCCATTGGCACCTGACGCTCTAGGGTGAAGGAAGAAGGAACCACAGTAAGGGTCAACCAGTAACTTTAGGAACTTTAAGTCCTTTTTCTGTACAAGTGGTTCAAGAAAAGGAAAATATTAACAGTAAAACTTTTGTGTACAATTACAAAATTTAAATTCCCAGTCCTAAGCTTTCTCCTGAGCTCCAGCTCTCTATGACTAACTTCTTGCTAAACAATTTCACCTAAAATAATCAGTATCTCTTACATTTAACAGGCCCCAAACAACCTGGGATGTCCATGGGAGTCAGCATGCTGTACACTATAAATGATGAATAAACACAGTTCCTGCTGTCAAGAGTCTTGTAATCAAGAGACTACGGCAAACAGACTACTTGGTTAATAAGTAAGTAATCATACCCTATAATATGAGGTTGTAATAATAAACATATTCAGGCACAGCAATTTAAGTTAAGGCGAGTGGAAGGACAGACAAAGTGTTGATTATTATGCCTGGAAAGAAGGGAAGGTTTCATAGAGACAGAATATACCTTAGTTAAGGTAGAAGCTGTACTCTGAAGATAACAGTAAAATTCCATCTGAACCATCTGAACCAGAGAAACAGATTTTTGGTGACATTTCTTACCAAATACATCTGATAAAATCAACTGTCTCTGAGAAAAGAAACAGATTCTACTTTTGATAGATTCATGTTATCATCAGGGTGACAACACCGTCACTATATTCAATCAGATTACCAAATAAGAAGCACATCTAAGTATCTTCAACTGTCATAGAACATAAGAATTTTTCAGGAATTGAGTTCTGGATTATATTCTCAGAGTTTACAAGGCATTCCTTCCTAAAACCTGGTCAGTTACTTGGCTTCTTTGTATGAAACAGTCTCTGGCACTCCCCTGCCCCTTTCTGACAGCTCTGGATTTCTGTCTTTGCTGCTGCTGCTGCTGCTGCTAAGTCACTTCAGTTGTATCCGACTCTGTGTGACCCCATAGACAGCAGCCCACCAGGCTCCCCATCCCTGAGATTCTCCAGGCAAGAACACTGGAGTGGGTTGCCATTTCCTTCTCCAATGCGTGAAAGTGAAAAGTGAAAGTGAAGTCACTCAGTCGTGTCCTGACTCTTAGCGACCCCATGGACTGTAGCCCACCAGGCTCCTCCGTCCATGGGATTTTCCATGCAAGAGTACTGGAGTGGGGTGCCACTGCCTTCTCCTTTGGTGACAGGTAAAAGAAATCTACATACAATTAAACTTATTACCTCAAATCAACTACTAATTAATACATAAAAGATCAGAGAAGTCCCTCTTAATTCAAACAGTCCTTTAGCTTTTACATATCCGAAGAGGACATAAATTAAGCATTGCTATGCTAAGTCACTTCAGTCGTGTCCGACTCTGTGCGACTCCATAGACGGCAGCCCACCAGGCTCCCCCGTCCCTGGGATTCTCCAGGCAAGAACACTGGAGTGGGTTGCCATTTCCTTCTCCAATGCATGAAAGTGAAAAGTGAAAATGAAGTCGCTCAGTCGTGTCCGACTTCTAGTGACCCGATGGACTGCAGCGCACCAGGCTCCTCCATCCATGGGATTTTCCAGGCAAGAGTACTGGAGTGGGGTGCCCTTAGGAGAGGAAAAAATAATCACCAATACCAAAGGCCTAGAAAGTAAGATCAGAATTTTACTAGGCAAAAGTGCAATGAGTTTTTGAAACCCACCACTGATCTCTCTGTGCCCAAGCCACCAAACTGAGTACTTTCTACTGGTTTGATGTTTTGAAGGTCAAAGTATAGAAAACATAGTAATGTCATTTTTGTTTTACAGTGCTACCATTGCTATCTTCTCTTACCATTCCTATCTGCTCTTTTCAAAAGTTTTTTTTTCTACTTTCCTTAAACTGCCCAAATCCCAAAAGATAGTACATTCTAGAGTTTAGCACTTTGAAAAAGTTCAAAACAGCCCAAACTGTAATTAATGTGTTTATTCTAAGACATATATATTTTTTCCTATTTTAATGTTTCTGAAAACTGCATGTTTTCATGTATACATTTAAGGTAGTAGTTTCTTTTTTCTTCCAAGAAGCTGTTTTTAAAGTGTGTCTCATCATTTTCTTGAAGAAAAAAATTGTTTAATTATAGTAACACATATGTAATGTTTGAGGCAAACCAGATTATATACAGTATACTAGATATGCCTAAATAAAATTATTTTATATCTGCAAAGTGTTACATAAAGTACAAATATCTTGGTTCTCAAAAAATCAATTTTAGAAAGAGGGAAAGAAGGGAAAAAGTAAAACTTCCCATTTTAGGCTCAAACATTCGGAAATTTTATAGCTGTTACTTCATGTTGTTAATTTTCTTTATGTGTATTTTCTCTGTATAACTAGTCTGTGAGGACTGGAAGACGTCACTTACGTACCCATATGGAGGTAGGGGTGCCACAAGAGTGTGTACATGTCTACTGTTGCTATTGTTGTTCAGTCATCCAGTTGTGTCTGACTCTTTGTGACCCCATGGACTACAGCACACCAGGCCTCCCTGAACCTCACTATCTCCCTAAGTTTGCCCAAGTTCATGTCCATTGCATCAGTATATGCCTATATGTACCATTAATTTTCTGTGCAACATTTTGGAGCTATGACTCCCCAAACAGAATTGCATTGGCAACACCAACAAAAATGAATTTACAATATAGTTTTATATATGCTGTAATAAATTTAAATACAGGGCATTATGGAGGTACATAGGAAAGACATCTAACCTGTCTTTGCATATACGTATACGTGTGCTACCAGGAAGACTTATAGGACAAAATAACACCTACATTAATACCTGAAAAGGAGAAAAAGCAATGTCCTTAGAAATACTTTTGGCAATTTCATTTATCCATGATGGTGTAAGTAATGAATTCTGCATGGCAGGTACTCAATAATACAGGATAAGGCAGGTAGAGTCCCTTTCTTTGGTGGGACTTTGAAAGAATGGAGAGGAAGGAGGGGCAGGAGGAGAGGAAAAGGTCAAGAGTGGGCCTAAGTGTAACTAAGAAGACCAAAGCAAGATGAATCAATGAATAAAATGAAGTCTGGTTTTGACATACTTAGCTCAAATCTGGAATTCAACACTTCCCAGCTATGTGATCTTGAGCAGGTACCTGACTCTCTTAAGTCTCAACTTTCTTATCTGTAACCAACAATAACTAATTCAAAGAGATACCACGGAGCTAAAATGCATAATACATATTTTGTTTATCTGGCTAGCTGACTAGTTTCCCTACTAGATGTTAGGCTCTAAAGAACAGAGACTATGAATAATATCTTATGCATCACTGCCTAGCAAAATGCTTGGTATACAGCAGATATTCACTACCATTAAATATTCAATATGACAATTTGAACTACAAAAGTACTATGACCTCAGCACAGCATTATAATTAGGTTTGATTATATGCTGAAGAGATCAAAGACTACTAACCGATTGGTTTGTTATTTCACTATAAAACACTAAAAGTTTTATTAATTATAAGGGCCACAGAGTTTTCCAAATCTGAATAAAATCAAACATTCAGAAAAGCATGCCCTTGGAGATAAAATCTATACTTCAAGGAGGTAAATAAAATCTTTTCCTCTCTCTAAAGAAGTGTTTTCAACAAAGGGTGATTTGCCCCCTAAAGGACCTGCATCAACGTCTGGAGACATTTTTGGCTGTCTTAACTGAAGATCTAGTGGGGAGACTCCAAGAATACTGCCAAATATCCTAGAATGCACAGGACAGTTTTCACAATAAAGAATTATTTGGTTCAAAGTGTCAATAGGGTTGAGGTTGAGTGAGGAGGGGTTGGAGTTGGGAGAGTAGAAAGATAGGCAAAGATGTAAGACTGCCTAAACACTTATTAGTAGGTTAGGGTTAATATTATCAGAGTTCATGTCCATTACTGCCACTTATTCTTCTTTTTAATAAGGCTGTAATTTTTAAAGAGAAGCTTAGATTTGCTTTTTCTCAAATATGTCCCAGATACAGAATGATCTCTCTGGAAATTATTTTAGGTCAATGAAAATATATGAAAACTTTTAATAGCTCAGGGGGGAAAAAAGCATTTTAAATACTTAATTTCAAGACTTGCAAATGAAGTTTTAATACTTATCAGAGTAAGAATGCACAGCCATATCTAGCTATAAGGAAAAAAGATACATGTGACTTACCTTCCCTACTATTTTATCAGTAAGTTAATTTTGAAAGTACAAAGCATATTTAAACAAAGTATTTATTTGTTCATATATCCCCAGTGGAAGGAATATGTGGCACTTTGCCATTTCACTGCCTTTTCTTTGTTACTCTTCTATTTCTTTAATAGAGATCCTCACCTCTACATTGTTTCTGATCTATGTTTTACAGCACATGTGCATTAATAATCTACTAAAACTTGTGAGGTAGTACTATACCTGGTAATGATGTAATAAAATCTGATAGTAGTGAAAATTTAAACAGAAATGGAATCATCAGGTAGAAGTAGATCTAGATGGTAACAGATCACAAATTGTTATTATAATTTTTCTTGCATAAATCAATCTTTGGCTTCTGATCTGAGAAAAGTAGTATCATCAAAATAATTTTAAAATTAAATTAATAGTTTTTGAAAGTGGTCTAATAAGAAATGCAATTCATGTAAAGCTACTGCGAGAGCTTTCTGAGTAATAATTTGAGAGACTGTGAAGAGCAGAAAGGTACTCTTACGGGAAAAAAGTCCACCTTATTGGAAGAAATCTTTGGTTTACCTTATTTCTGTATTATTAGAAAAAAAAATCTTATTTTACATTAAAATTAAAGAGTAGGTCCATAATTTTGTCATATATGCAAATATTGGGTTGGCAAAAAAATTCGTACAAGTTTTCCGGTAAGATAGTACAGAAAAACCTGTACGAACTTTTTGGCCAACCCAGTACTTTGAGTCTGAAAAGTATAACGAATTCCTTAACCACCTAATAAAATCATTTTTTTGACAATCCAATTTTATACAGTAGGCAAATTCAATAGCTCCAGTCCTTCAAAAAGAGAGTATCAGATTCATTTAAGCTGATATGTTACATTTGAAAGTCTGGATAATCATTTGTGAATGCTCTGTTTATCCACATAACAATTTACAAAGTGATCATACCTCTTCAATACCAGCTATATTATTCACAGCCAGTTTTTTTAGAGAACTCTGAAGTTTTTTGTCATCAGCTGTAGCTGTTCTATGTACCACCTTCTTCTTTCTGCGAGCTGTACCCTGAAAGATAACCAAACAAAAGTGTTAGCATGCCATGCATTTGATAACTGTAATCACTTGTCTTCCTCTCCATAATATTCTTCCTAAAACTCACAGAAAAAACTGCAGACTTAATAGTAATGGTTAATTAGACTTCTCAGTCACAGAGTTGTGACTGTCAGCCAAACGCAGATTTTTGAAGGTTAGTTTCTAGCCAATTTTTCTTATTTTTTCCAATATCTAGCCTGTGTCATTTTAACACATTGTTTCAAAAGTTTTCTAACAAAAAATAATTTTTAACTTCAAAATAACCTGAAGTGTGCTTTACTTCAAATTTCCAACAAATAAGGAAAGTTTTTTATACTATCTACCACCCTCTAAAGATATTCTGAAACTTTGGACATTACAATGTAACAGGTAAATGCCTATTATATGAGTGTTCTAGAATCCTAGAACCTAGGAATGAAAAAGATCAAGTTCTTACATTACAATGGGAAGGAAAAGTCAATATATAAACAGATTAGATTATTTCAAACAGGATAAGTGTATTAAGAAAAAAAAATAACAGAGCAACAAGAATATTGGGTGGGGGCAAAGCACTACTTTATTAGAATGCTCAGGGAAGGTCCCTCTGAAGAGGTGGCGTACGAGCTGAGACTCATGAAAAGATTTAGGTGAAGAGTGATCCAAGAAAAATGAAACAAGAGTGAACCTGTCATTTCTAGACAGAGCAGACCAGTATGACTAGAATAAATAATGGGAAAGGTAAAGGAAAATGAAATCAGAAAGATTGGTAAGGGCCAGATCATGTAACCTAATGTGCCATGAGCAGGAACTAGACTTTATATCAACTGCAATAGGAAGCTACTGGAAGGTTTTAAGCATGAGAATGGTTTGATCCGATTTATGATTCTAAAAGATGACTGAGGTTGCTGTGGAAAATGAACTATAATGAGATCAATCAGGAAGCTACTGTAGAAGTTCTGACGAGAGATGAGAGTGGAGATAACGAGAGCTAAGATGGTCAAAAGAACCAAAAGGATTTACTGATGGACTAAATATAGGATATGAGGGGAAAAAGGAATCTAGAATGATGTTTAGAATTTTGACCTGAGCAAATGAAAATTATACTATTTACTGAGATAGGAAAACTTTCTTTCTAAATGGATATTTTGAAACTCTAAATAATTTTTTCCATTGAAAAACTATTTAAGACAATGAATTAAACTCCTGAGCCAATTTAAATAAATGTAACCTAAAGCAGAGCTGAAGCACTACCAACAGTAGCCCGTATATTGAGAGCTAAATCTTTCTGAGACTTGCCAGGAGTAAAAAGAAAGGAAAGGAGATTTTAATCTCTGGTTAGCTTCTGTAGTATTACTCAGGAAATCAGCCTTATAAAGGGTAGGCAGGAGGCTTAGTCTTAGAAACTCTGGTGGAAGTGGAAGAGAGCCCCAGGAGTAGCAGCGGAGGCTGTAATGAAATCTAGTTAAAGGATGGACTAAGAGAGACTATTAAGATAGATGGCCATTAATTTGTGAAGTGTTCCTGATTCAACTGCTTGCTAGTTACAATTCAAATGATCCTTATGTACCTTAAAATCAACTTGTCTATAAGCTCATCAGTCCACCAAACTATTCTTCCTATACTTCCTAATTTTCATAGCTCTAAAACCAGAAATTTGGAGGCCATCCTAGACTTCTCTCTCACCTCTGTCTCCCACATTCTATTCATCATTAAGTTGTGTCATATACAACCCCTAAATTCGTGTCCCACATACTACAAGCTGTAGCTTCTCCTCTATGCCAAACTTGTTTTCATTTTCCACAATGCCAGCAGCTATCTTTTAAAATCACTGTTACTGTTTTTTCTTAAAATTCTTTAGTAGTTGACCTTGCCTATGGGATAAAATCCTCATCTCCTTAGTATGACACACAAAACTATGATCTGACTCTAAATTACCTGTTTCATTAGCTGCCATTCTTTATCCATTATAAACTCTAGTTGTAACAAATTAAAGCAAGCCATTCCACTAAGCATCATGCTATCCACTAAGCATCTTAGCATCCCATATGCCTTTGCATGTGTGAGAATGACAATCTTCCCCTTCACCCTATCTCATACCTGTTGTTTATTCTTCAAATCTCTGCTCAGTGATGACTTCCTTGACTCAGGTGCACCTTATACTTCATTTTAATATTTACTATTCTGTAGTGTAATTGTGAGTGCATCTCCCTCCCAAGCTGAATTGTGTCAAGAGCAGGAAACTTTGACTTATTTATCTGTTGTGTGCTTGGCACATAGCAGTTGCTCAATAAACTAGCTGAATGACTGTGCCAACCTTCTGGCTTAAAATATACATTAGTGATGTGCTGTATCAAGCTCTTCCAGGTATATTCTGTGTTTCTTGAATATTCCTAACTTTTGCACTGATATATTACATTACTTGCTGCTACAATGTGACTAGTACTTTGGTTACATGAATTTGTTACTATGAGTCTGGAGTTAGATAACTGTATTACTAGGAAAGAAGGAGAAAGTATTAATACTAGTTGTTTCTCCCCTTCCCCCTCTCCTGTTCCTATCCCCAGGAACTATAGTCATTATCAAAGTAAATGACACAGTGGGGCTGCTACATACTATCCAACCTATCCCCTCCCTAGGTCTGAGGTAAATACTATTCTTGCTTTTCCTTTTACAAAGATTGTATTGAGCAGAGATAAAGGTAGAATGTTCTCCTTGAACCCAGGGTTGGAACTAAAGGGAATCAAAGATTTTCAGTGATCAGAACTAACTCTCCCTTAAGTTTCAAAGCACATGGAATAAGAATGCTCATGTTCACATTCACCAACATAGAAAATCAAGTAGGAATTTGGGAGGAAAACCTAGCAACGAACAAATGTACCATCAGCTTTTGCATCTCCCAATGTAAACCTAACTGAAGCAGCAGGGGTATCCAGTCAAGATAAGGTAACCTCAAGATCCAGGAATATCTGAGGGTGAGTCTAACATAATAACAGCTGTCTTTTAGTAAGTGTCTAGTCTGTGCCAGACATTGTTTGAGGTGCTTTATAAATATTACTCTAATATTTAGAAGCATCTTATGTAGGATCATTTTTATTTTACAGATGCAAAAATGGAAGTTTAACAAGATTGAATAACTTGTTCATATCATTTAACCACCAGAATGTTAAAAGGTCTCAAAGGTGGCTATTTCAATTGCACCCATCAGAGAGATATCTTCTAATTACCTATTTTAGATCTAGACATGTTATTTTCAAATTGGAATGTGGTTTAATCTTGATTAATTTAAAAAAGTTTAGATCTTCAATGACCACAAATCCAAAATAATAATACTATCTGGTAATAACACATTCTCCTACCAATTTTTCTTATGCCACACTCACCTTGCCCCCTATCCGGACCTGAGCCTGAAGTTTGGCTAACTTTTCTTGATTCATGCTGTTGGTAAATCTAGGGGGGAAAAATAAATTTGTTAAAGTCACTGTTTTATTTACCAAAACAACTGTTTATACAACAGTACCTTCTGGTTCATTGAACCTGTAATATGCACCACCACCATGATAATATTGTCTATATTTTTTTTAAATATTAATAACTTTTTCTAGCTTTATAAGTCAAATAGCAAAAGAATCAAAATTAAGTAATACCAAGAGGGAGCCATATATACAAACAGAAAATAGAATTGAGATTCAAAATTACTTATTCGAAGATCCCTCCTTAAAAGTGTAATTCGGTACTCTGGTACTCAATAAAACCTAACCAATTCTAAAATCTCTGTAGTTACACCAGTTTCTTCCCCAAAGATTTTAACAGAAGAGAGCTATTAGCAAATTAGCACAACTTTTTTTTTCTCTCAAATAATATTCTGTATTATTTTTTTAAATCATAGATAGAAGACAAAAGAAAGAAAAATCTGGACAAAGAAAAAATTTCAATAGTCTAGCTGTCAAGATATGAGGTAGTCATGGCATCCTATATTCAAGATTAGGTGGTATGTTAATAACAGGAAAAGAGAACCAGATTTCAGACATTCGGTGCTTCTGCAGCACTTTCCACAGAGTTCATTCAAAACCTTGCACTAACTTAGTATGTCATAACTGTCAAGATAGTCTTGCACATAAGGTAAAATGCCTCCTTGCACAATTCGACAAAAACCTATCTCTGCTACATTAATACGAAATTTTGCAGGGAAGAGGAGAATCTTAAACTTTTAAAGGCTAATCTTGATTTTGAAAACTCTAAGTTCATTATAAAGTCAAGAAACCTAGTCTGGTCAGCCCTTTCCTACTAAGGAAAAAAAAGTTCTTCAGTTTATAATGGGTCATAACATTCCACACTATATAAACAAATAAAAGCCAATGTTAAAAGTCTTATTTTACTTGTTCTTAGATCAACAAATCACTATTGAGATACAGCAGAGGGAATAAAGGGTAAGGCTGTTGTCAAAACTTTTTGGTTGATTCTCTAAACTCTTTATAAACATCATCCAGATGAAAAAGATATTGTTTTCTTCATTTTAGAGATGAAAGAATCAAAGATTATGTAAGTACTAATCTTTCTGTATTCTGACACTGTACTGAAGAAACAAACCTGTGTATCTCTCTGCTTTAAGGGCGAAGTCCAGTTCCTAAATAACATTTAGAATTTACAATTCTTCAATCTTTACTCAGCACTGTATCACAATGCTCAAGCAGCTAAAAAAATTCTTTTATAGGAGTTTAAGTGTGAATAGAGTACAAAATCAAAAGGCTTAAGTGTGTGGCAATCTCAACTTAAATCTGACACTGACACTTAAATCTGACACTGACTTAAATCTGCTGATGTAAATCCCAATCTCTACAGTTTCTATAGAAACGGACCAAAATTCACTGTTCTCAAAGTAATGCGGCCATGAAGGTGTAGTGAACTAACAAAGAGCCTAAGGAATTTTTTATTAAAAAAGGGGCTAAGTGAAAATATTAGAACCAGATACAAGATAAACTTTTTGGGACTTCTCTGCATTTTGAAGTAACAATCCCTAAGAGAAGAGATGGAAGAGATGAAAGTCAAAATAGAGCCTTGATCTGTTTGAAACAAAGCCAGAACAAAATTAACTCTTTAAATCAATGTGCAAACAAGAACAGATTCCATTCCAGGTAATAAGTATAATCAAAAACTTGTTCTCAAGGAGTACCTCAGAGAAAAAGCATTTTAGGGAGGCTGGAAGTTCAAAATTGGAAGGGAAAGAAGAAAAGTGGTTCTTTGTCTACTACCAGGTTGGGGTGCATGGAATTCAAGTAAGAAAGTGGACTGGATTCAGTTCATGAGAGAAGAGATGTCAAGCTCAGAATCTGGAATAGACCTCAAAGATAACCTGCTTTAACTCCCTGTTCCTCAATCAACCTTTCTTTTTATTGTACCTGTTATTTATGTCCTGTATAGGATGCCATCTCAAATACTGGAAAGCAGCAGCAGGGTTTAAATCAGAAATACACAAAACAGCTCACATCCCTTCCAATTTAACAGATTTGGAAATAAGGGCCCTCCTAGGCCCAGAAGGGAGAAGTAACTTCTTAAGGCCATGATTAGTGAGTTCTTCCTTGAGGATCCTAGGATCTTTAGTCTTTTCCTCAAGGATTGAAGAAACGGTGCAAATAATGAGGTTATATCCAACATTTACTGAGTGCCTAAGTTTTAAGCATTATAGTAGGCACTTACACATACCTCATTTTTACAGAGATAAAATAAATTCAGTCTTTAATCCTGACTTTTTATTATGTGGCCTCTAAGAGAGGCACAGGCTTTGCAATCAGAAGGATCAAGGTTCTACTACTTAAGGCTTCAGAAACATATTTTACTTCTCTGAACTTGTATTCCTTCCGTATTAGAAAAAGTGTAACACCACATACTTCACAGTATTTTTTTTCAGAGCTAAAGATTACGTTATCAAGCACTGGGATATTCACAGCAGATATTCAAAAACTGGTAACTATTGTTACCACTCAAGGGACAGAGCTGCTACAGTGAAAGACCGTGGGAACGGAAGTTGAAACCGCCATTCACTGGATGTATTAACACTGCCTGTCGTTCAATCATCAACTTCCTGACAGCCTACTATGCACCAGGCAGTGTGATAGGGCTAAAATGATGCGCAAGGCAATGTTTCAGAGAGGGTGGTAGCCCTGTAAACAAATCCTGCCATTACAAGGTGAAGAGCAATGCCACGGAATACGGTCTCCAGAGCCTGGGGCCGGAGCTTGCTAGCCTCAGTTTCCTTAGCTGTCGAGTTGGAGGATCGAATGAGGTGACCGCAGATAGGTGGTATAAAGCTCACAGCGTTATTGTTGTGAATAATGAGGAGTAACAAAACAGAGGCGGGGGACCACCTGCCTCCTAGGACTTGATCTGGGCGGCAACAGCGCTGGCCCGCTCGCCCCCACGGAAAGCGGTGGTGCTGGGGACCTTCCCTCAGGTGCAGACCCCCAGCTGCGCCGCCGGTAACCGACAGGCCAAGCCAGTCGCTTCCGCCCCCACTCAGCGCGCCACGGCGGAAGTGGCAGCCCAAGCGGTTGGCGGGTGTCGGAAGAAGAGGGCGGGGGGAGACCGTGCGCAGCGGCCTATGGCCGTGGAGTGGCGGGACCGCCGGGGGTCTCACCTGAAGCAGGGAGGGTCCTCCAACACCAGCACGCGGCAACAGCAAGATGGCTGCCTCAGTCGAGACAGAGAAAGACGAAGGCGGCCGCGGCGGCGGGAGTGGGACCCACGTGACACATCCTGCCCCGCCTCTCTCTCACAAGAGCAGCCTATCCTGGGATCGCATATACGAACTACAAAGGCCAAGCCGCTCTGCGCCTCCCAATAGAAAAGCGGCAGGTGCAGTGGCCGCGTTGCATTCTGGAGCTTGCAGTCCCCCTGGAGTTCCATTGTGTCCGTGCCTGCAATTTGTAGGGAGTCTGATAAAGGGGAGGTGTGTATTTTTGTTCGTTTGTCCTTTTGCTCTAGTTGTCTTTCACTGGGCATTAAGTACGCACACGCACTGCCAAGCTTAACTAGTGTGGGGACTCAATTAGCCTCCGTTCTGGAGGAGAGACGGGAAATTTTGACCTGTTTGCTATGCATCCGAGAGGAAAACTGAGAAATAACCCAGTTTAAAAACAACAAAAACAAGTAGATTTAAGAAGAAGCTTTGCACTTGTAAGTACCTGCAGTGAATTATGACCTGGCGCCCTGAAGAGCTAGGTCAGTTTTGCAATGAGAGATTCCAAGTTTGGTTTTCTCGGAGCTTGCGTCAGTTGGTTGCATCATCCCTGAGAGGAGAATTTAGGTTAAAAGGGAAAATAAAGTCCAGTGCTTCTTCTCTAGCAGGAAGGGGCATTCTTGCAGACACGAGACCATGCACCGCAAAACAGACTTGGCAGACCTGTGCCAGACCCCAGCAGTAACCTGAGAATGAAATCCGGTTGTCTGCCTTTTTTTTTTTCTTTTTTTTTTTTTTGCGGTGGAGAAAGGGGGACCCGGAACCAATGGGCAACCGGCCCACTGTTGGGAGCGGCTGACTTCACCGATCAGTAATTTGCGTAGTGAATATTAAGTACAGTGGTTCTTGAGGGGGAGGGGCTAGCTTGCTGGGGGACGCAACCAGCAACGGTTCTCCCGAGACTCCTCCCCACCCCCACTATCTCGGCCCATCTTTTCTTTCTCGGTCCTCGGACTAAACGTCCAGAACCCGGGGTGAAGCAAATAGCGCCCCAAAGCAACTCCCGCAACCTTCTACGTGAACTGCACCTTTAAACTCTCACTCCTTCCCAAACCGGACCCCGGAGGCGCCACCCACATCCGTCTAACATCACTTCCTTCAGGGTTAGGAGAAAAAAAAAAAAAAAAAAAGAAAATCTGGGAACGCGAACGGCTGAACTGATCCGCACTTGGGAAACCGCACGAACCTTCTCCTAGGACTTCGTCGGCCCTACGTCTGCTCAGCCCAGTGGCTCCGCGCACCTGCCACCATGGAGCTGCGGCCTCGTCTCGGGGCCACCTGTTTGCTGGGCTTCAGTTTCCTGCTCCTTGTCACCTCTTCTCATGGACCTAATGGGCTTGGAAAGGGTCAGACTGCATTCTTTTCTTAATCTTTACTTATCCTGGGCCCTAGCCTAGTACAGCTCTCTTCTTGTCCTAACACGATTCCTTTCCCGTTCTGTCTCTGGCCACGCTAGATTTCTTTCTATCCTCCCCAATGGCTCCTGGAGTTTGGGGTAAGGAGTAATAGTGGTCTGGGGAATGTTGAGATGGGGAAGTTTTACTTGAGGCCTCCCTAAATTCTTGGGTTGAGATAAGAAATGGCCTTTATATTTCGAAAAACATGTTTAAGAGAGCAGCATACTGCCTAACACCTGGTAGGTCCTCAGGCACTGTTACTTTCCCTCCTGGGAGAAATAGGACCTTTGGGGACCTGCGTATTTAGACCTTTGCCCTGGGTCTGAAGACTTCCCTCCTCACCTCTTCCCTGAAGAGCTAGGTTACTGCCTCCTTACCTTGTAGGGAACAGCACCTGCATCCCAGGGAGCAGTGACTGATGCAAAAGGAAGGGCTGGATGAAGGGTCGCAGGTCTGATGTTAGACGGTCATCAACCGTTGTCCTTGATGTGGTTCAGTCAGTGTGTCTGAAGAAACTGATTTTTTTGAAGAGTGAGGGGACAGTCGTTATGAATGGAGAACAAGAGGTGTGACACCCCCCCCCCCGACTCCATCCATCCCATTGTCTACATCTTTATTGGAACTCAGGGTTTATGCTTTTTCTAGGTGGTTGTGTGGTTGAGTGTATTCCTTTCCATTCCTTTTTTATTTTGTTTTGTTTTTGTACTGACCTCACTGTATGAAATGTCTTTACTACAGCCCTGCTGTTCTAAATTGTGTTTTATCCTCCCTATTTGCACATTTATTGGTGGGTAATGAGATTGGGTGGACATTCAGTGCACCTGAATGCAGTCATTTCCTTCATCGAGTAAATAATTTTTGATTACCTACCATCTTCCAGGCATGATCCTAGGCACGAGGGATATAGGAGTGGACAGGACACACAAGGTTCCTGCTCTCATGAAGCTTGTGTTCAATTCAGAGAGACAGAGAGTAGGTACATGAACAAATTAATAGACAAGATAATTTCAGCTAGGGATGAGTTCTGGGAAGAAAATGAAACTGATGGAGTAGAAAGACTGAGAAAGGATGAGGGAGCTGACATTACTTGAGCTAGGAAGGTCAGAGGAGGCTTCTCTGAGAAGGTGATATGTGGGTTTCCATCTCAGTGATGAAACCACAGGGAATTCTGTTGGGCCAAAATGTTTTAAGTACTGACAGTCCCATTTTAAAGCAGATTACTGTAAAATTCGTGTAAAATTATGAGTACTGAAGGAGACATTAGCGTGTAGTATTAGGAGTGGGTTTAGATTTGAGTTTTAATTTACTCTGCCACAAACCAGTTGAGAGACCTAGCTGCTGCTAAGTCGCTACGTCAAGCTTCAGTTGTGTCCAACTCTATGCGACCCCATAGACGGCAGCCCACCAGGCTCCCCCATCCCTGGGATTCTCCAGGCAAGAACACTGGAGTGGGTTGCCATTTCCTTCTCCAATGCATGAAAGTGAAAAGTGAAAGGGAAGTCGCTCAGTCGTGTCCGACTCCTAGCGACCCCATGGACTGCAGCCTACCAGGCTCCTCTGTCCATGGAATTTCCCAGGCAAGAGTACTAGGGTGGGTTGCCATTGCCTTCTGAGAAACCTAGGGCAAGTTGCTAAAACTTCTCAAAGCTCAATTCCTCGTGTGCCAAAGGGGCATAATAACAGCTATCTCACACATGCAACAAATAATTACCCAGTAATTATTCAAGTTAACTGTGTTATGCGTAGGCAATACCTTGGAGTCACATATTCAGTATTCCTTGTTAGATGTTAAGCTCCATGTGGTTGTTCCATTTACCATTGCTGCATAATAAGCCACCCCAAATTAAGTGGTGTAAAGAAATCATTCTATTATGCTCACGATTCTGTGGGCCAGAAAGTCAAACAAGGCACAGTGTATCCCTTGTGTATCCCTTGGTTCCGAGTCTGGGGCCTCAGCTGAGCTGGTTACTCCTCCATGTGCTTTGTCTTCGTGGGCTAGAGTGAGCGTCCTCACCGTATGACAGCTGGATTCCAAGAGTGAGCATCCTAAGGGAACAAGGTGAAAATACATGGCATTTTGTCATCTAGCCATAAAAGTCACGTAGCATCACTTCCTCTGTACTCCATGGGCCTGTTCAAGGGGAAGGGACATTAACTACCTCCTTTCCATCCCCCACAGGAGGAATGTTGAGGTCACGTTGTAAAAAGAGCTTGTGGAATGGGAGATATTACTGCAATCATCTTTGGAAAGTATGGTCTACCCCAGTAAGTTAGGACTATTTCTGTCTTATTCATGCTCAGGAATATTTGTTGAAAGAAGAAATGAATGGTACACATGATCGTTGGGATCCCTGTCTTTTTTCAGCTCAGTCTGAAGACTATCAGCACAAATAAGCGGGCAGTTACATGGCACTGTGATATGTACAGTCAGCAGGGGAATGGCAGGGAAGTGGAGGAGCACATAGAAGGGCAGCTTGGTGGGGGAGGGGCCGTGAGGATTAAATGAACAAACAAAAGGCACTTAATATCATGTCACAAACTTAGAGAGTGTTTATTTAATGCTTTTTACTATATTTACCCAAGGAAAAATATTGACTTGTTCCTGAAAGGAATTAATAAGATATCAAACTTTTTTTTTTTAATCTCCTGGGTATGGATTCTTGGAAAACAGATTATAGTTCACCCACCCCACCTCCCAGAAAAGTGCTACCCAGAGCAGTGATAAGTAAGATTTCTTCTCAGAAGTTTAAGTAGATTTGACTCTTTCCAGATGATGGCCTGATAGTTTGCAGAGAGGAAGTACAGTGATGTAGTGTGAGCACTGGATAGAAATCAGGAGGCCTGAGTTTTAATCCTGGTCAGGCTACATAGCCAGCTCTTGGCTTCCCTGGGGATCATTTATGAAATGAGAAAGTTGGACTAGAAATGATTCCTAAGAGTCCTTCCAGCTCTAATATCTTAGAGCTCTAAAATAATCTTGTTCTCTGTGTGCTCAACATTTGGAATGTACCACCTGTGGGAAGAAGTGTAGTGATAACATTTACTGTACATTTTGCTATATTCCAGGAACCGTTCTGTGTATTTTTCATGTATTGACTGGTTAAATTCTGATAATAGCCCACTGAGGTAGATAAGGGATATAATCATCATCGCCATTACACAGATGAAGAGCCTAAAATGGGATGCAGGAGTCACATAGCTAGTAAGTGGACCAGCTGAGATGGAGATTCCAGAGCTTTTGTCCTCTCCTGCTCTGAGTGCAGAGACTCCTTTGAAGGAGAAAAGGGAAAGTTATCAATGGGGGCGGTTCATGCACTCTCCTGCCTGAAACAGAAATGGATGACTTTGTCAAGTCTCTGAAATAACCATTTGGCATTGACACATATGGGGTGTTTACCTTCCATACTGTACCCTATTCACATTCACAACAAGCCTAAGAGATATTTTGATTAATCATATTTCACACACATGAAAACAGCAAGTGGCTAAATTAGGACTTGTTTGATGCATACAGACTTTATTTAGCCGTGGTGTTATTCTACCTCTCAGGTACAGTGTTCCCTGTTTCAGAGGCTTGGCTGCCAGTTCGAACACTTAACCTTTTGTTCTGTCAGCTGGGAGAGGGTGGGTAATACTTTTCTGATGTCCTTAGCTTACCCTCAGGAAAACAGTTTTTTAGCGTGAAGGGCTTGGGAATTCTGATGTAAATCCTATGTTTGGAAACAGTCACTTTCTTTCCTCCCCCACCTTTTAAATTAATGTGTTAGGGAAGGAGCTGCTAATGTGGGACCTTTCAGCTCACTCTGCAGATAACTGGAATAAATAAAGTGGCTGTGCAGGTGATACTTGAGGAAGTTGGACTGTCTTCAGATGTTCCATGTTGGCATGGGTATGAGTGTGGGTGGTGTCAGGGAGTAGGTAGCAACAAGATAAGCACTGTGCCTTTTCAAGTTTTCAAGTTATTTTTGAAGGGAAACGTAAGGACCCAGGTTTTCCAGACCTGAAGTCTGTGTTTTCCTTCTTTGGGAAAGCCATGTTCCTTTATTCATTTATTCATGTTTATCTTTGCAGGAGAGTTAGTAAAGTATGGTGAGTAAACTACAGACTCTGGAACTCCACCACGTAGGTTCTAATCCCAGCTATGGCATTTACTAGCAAGCTATTTAACTTCACTTTTCTTGTCTGTAAAATGAAGACAATTGAGTTTCTACCTCATAAGTTTAAGGATTAAATAATTCAATACATGTAAAAGCATGAAAAACAATGCCAGGCATATAGTAAATCCCATATAAGTGTTGGGCTTCCCTGGTAGCTCAGACGGTAAAGCATCTGCCTACAATGTGGGAGACCCAGGTTTGATCCCTGGGTCGGGAAGATCCCCTGAAATGGCAACCCACTCCAGTACTCTTGCCTGGAAAATCCCATGGACTGAGGAGCCTGGTAGGCTACAGTCCATGGGGTCACAAAGAGTTGGACACGACTGAGCAACTTCATATAAGTGTTGCTGCTGCTGCTGCTAAGTCGCTTCAGTCATGTCCAACTCTGTGCGACACAGAGACGGCAGCCCACCAGGTGCCCCCGTCCCTGGGATTTTCCAGGCAAGAACACCGGAGTGGGTTGCCATGTCCTTCTCCAATGCATGAAAGTGAAAAGTGAAAGTGAAGTCACTCAGTCGTGTCCGACTTCTAGCGACCCCATGCACTGCAGCCTTCCAGGCTCCTCCATCCATGGGATTTTCCAGGCAAGGGTACTGGAGTGGGGTGCAGTCATTACTAATGTTATTATATTATCATAATCGGGGCTTCCCTATTAGCTCAGAAGGTAAGGAATTGACCTGCAATGCAGGAGACTTGGGTTCAATTCCTGTGTCGGGAAGATCCCCTGGAAAAGGGAATGCCTACCCATTCCAGAATTCTTGCTTGAGAATCCCATGGACAGAGGAGCCTGGCAGGCTACAGTCCATGGGGCCACAAAGAGTTGGAATCAACTGAGCAGCTAACACACAACACATTATCATCATTATTCCATAGAGTAAGCACTCAAAACATGATGGTGGTGATTATTACTTATGAAAAATTTCAATTTACTTTTTAATATGAATTTTCAAAGAAATTTTTTACACATAGTGAACTGTTTCAAGTTACATCTCTAGAATTACTCTTGGGAACAATGCACTAAGGCAGCCAGGGAAGTGCTGGGCTCTGGGAAAGCATTTTAATTAGAAATCAGACTAAATTTTGATTGTGGCTTCCTTTGTGGTCTCCCGTAGCCTCTTCCAGGCTTTTGTAATGTGAGAGTATTGGACTGATCTGCAACTTTGTGCTGTCCAATGAAGTAGTGATAGGCCCTTACCACTCAAATTTTAAATTAATTAAAATTAAACTTTAAAAATCCAGCTTCTGTGTTGCATTAGCCATGTTTCAGGTACTCAACAGTTTGTAGCTACCATACTGAACGGTGCAGATATAGAAATTTCCATCATTGGAGAAAGATCAGTTAAACAGCGCTACCCTAGGTTTAATCACTAAGCTGTGTCCAACTCTTGCAACCCCATAGACTATAGCATGCCAGGCTCCCCTGTCCATGGAATTCTCCAGGCAAGAATACTGGAGTGGGTTGCCATTTCCTTCTCCAGGGGCCTTCCCGGCCCAGGGATTGAACTCAGGTCTGCTGCATTGCAGGCAGATTCTTCACCATCTGAGCCTCCAGGGAAGCCCCACTGCCCTAGGGTCTCTCTTAGCTATAACCTATGACTGTATGCTTTGTCAGCTAGCTTCTGAGTAGTCCATATTTATGGAGAAATTTTATTTTGCTTGATAGTAATCTAGCTTGCCTAATTTTGTTTTGCCTGATGTCTGTCTGGGATATAGTTTTCAATCATTTTACTTTTGACTTTTACAAGTCCTTCTGTTTTAGGTGCTCTTGTAAACATCATAGAGGATTTTTTTTTAAACCAAAATCTGACAATTTCTTTCTTTAACTTTACCTGGCAAGTTTTGTTCACTTATATTTGTAGTGATTATTGACAGAGCTGGTCTTATTTCTCTCATCCAGTTTTCTATTGCTACTGTTTTTTTCTCTTCTTTTTCTCCCTTTCTTTGGGGGTTGAATATTTGCTGGTTCTTGTATTGCTTTATTGCCTTTATTTAATTTGGAAGTTGGCACCCTTATTTTCTTTTAGTGGTTACTTCTGGAATTTTACTCACATATTTAAAAACAAAATCTAACATTAATATCTTCAGTTCAGTTCAGTCGCTCAGTTGTGGCCGACTCTTTGTGACCCCATGAATCGCAGCACGCCAGGCCTCCCTGTCCATCACCAACTCTTGGAGTTCACTCAGACTCACGTCCATCGAGTCAGTGATGCCATCCAGCCATCTCATCCTCTGTCGTCCCCTTCTCCTCCTGCCCCCAATCCCTCCCAGCATCAGAGTCTTTTCCAATGAGTCAACTCTTCGCATGAGGTGGCCAAAGTACTGGAGTTTCAGCTTTAGCATCATTCCTTCCAAAGAAATCCCAGGGCTGATCTCCTCAGAATGGACTGGTTGGATCTCCTTGCAGTCCAAGGGACTCTCAAGAGTCTACTCCAACGCCACAGTTCAAAAGCATCAATTCTTCGGCACTCAGCCTTCTTCACAGTCCAACTCTCACATCCATACATGACCACAGGAAAAACCATAGCCTTGACTAGATGGACCTTTGTTGGCAAAGTAATGTCTCTGCTTTTGAATATGCTATCTAGGTTGGACATAACTTTCCTTCCAAGGAGTATGCGTCTTTTAATTTTATGGCTGCAGTCACCATCTGCAGTGATTTTGGAGCCCCCAAAAATAAAGTCTGACACTGTTTCCACTGTTTCCCCGTCTATTTCCCATGAAGTGATGGGACTGGATGCCATGATCTTCGTTTTCTGAATGTTGAGCTTTAAGCCAACTTTTTCACTCTCCACTTTCACTATCATCAAGAGGCTTTTTAGTTCCTCTTCACTTTCTGCCATAAGGATGGTGTCATCTGCATATCTGAGGTTATTGAGATTTCTCCCAGCAATCTTAATTCCAGCTTGTGCTTCTTCCAGTTTAGCATTCCTCATGATGGACTCTGCATATAAGTTAAATAAGCTGGGTGACAATATATAGCCTTGACGTACTCCTTTTCCTGTTTGGAACCAGTCTGTTGTTCCATGTCCAGTTCTAACTGTTGCTTCCTGACCTGTGTACAGATTTCTCAAGAGGCAGGTCAGGTGGTCTGGTATTCCCATCTCTTTCAGAATTTTCCACAGTTTATTGTGATCCACACAGTCAAAGGCTTTGGCATAGGCAATAAAGCAGAAATAGATGTTTTTCTGGAACTCTCTTGCTTTTTTCATGATCCAGCGGATGTTGGCAATTTGATCTCTGGTTCCTCTGCTTTTTCTAAAACCAGCTTGAACATCAGGAAGTTCACGGTTCACGTATTGCTGAAGCCTGGCTTGGAGAATTTTGAGCATTACTAGCATGTGAGATGAGTGCAATTGTGCAGTAGTTTGAGCATTCTTTGGCATTGCCTTTCTTTGGGATTATCTCCCCCAATAGTTAGTGGGCCTTAGAACATTCTAATTTCAGTCACTTCCTTTCTTTATAAGCTATGTTGTCCAATACTTTAGTTCTCTTTTTTTTAACCGTAAACTGAGCATTAAAATTTCTATACAAATGTATTTAGATATATCCACATGTTTACCAGTTAATTTGCTCACTGTTGCTTGTAGTTAGGCTTTATCCTACCTTTATTATATCTTTTCTATCAGCTTTCAACATCCTATCCTTTCCTCCATATTGAATACAAACCCTTCATGGACTCACAGCACCCTCTAGCAATTGCCCCTGCACAGCAAAATTCTTTGAGAGAGTCGTTTGTGCTTGTTCCCTAATTCTTCCCCTGGGCTGCCTTGATCTTACTCTAATCATCTTTTCATTCTCACTCCTACTGAAACTGGGCTTGTCAAGGTCTGCATTGTTCTCCACTTGCTAAATCCCAAAGTTTCTGATTTAAAAGGAGTATTGGAGTCAGTGGATCATCCTTCCTCTTCAAACATCCTGGAAACACTTCTGGAATTCCATGTGCTGCTGGTGGCAGTTCTTTGTCACCAGCTGGTCTTTGGTTGCTTCTTTATGTCCCTTATCTAGTAGTGCTCCAGGGTTCCTGAACTCCCTCTTTATCTATAATCACTCCCTTGGTGATCCTGTTCACTCTTAAGCTTTAAATAACGTCTGCATGCTGATAACTGTCCCTTGAATTCCAGTCTCAGATATTTAGTTGCTTATTCAGCATCTCTGTTTTGTTGTCTAGTGAAGTGAAAGTGAAGTTGCTCAGTCGTGTCCTACTCTTTGTGACCCCATAGACTGTAGCCTACCAGGCTCCTCTGTCCATGGGATTTTCAGGCAATAGTACTGGAGTCCGAGAAGGCAATGGCACCCCACTCCAGTACTCTTGCCTGGAAAATCCCATGGATGGAGGAGCCTGGTGCGCTGCAGTCCATGGGGTCGCTAAGAGTCGGGCACAACTGAGCAACTTCACTTTCACTTTTCACTTTCATGCATTGGAGAAGAAAATGGCAACCCACTCCAGGGTTCTTGCCTGGAGAATCCCAGGGACAGGGGAGCCTGGTGGTCTGCCGTCTATGGGGTCCCATAGAGTCAGACACGACTGAAGTGACTTAGCAGCAGCAGCAGTACTGGAGTGGATTGCCATTTCCTTCTCCAGGGGATCTTCCCAACCCAGGGCTCAAACCTGGGTCTCCTACCTTGTAGACAGACACTTTACCATCTGAGCCACCAGGGAAGTAAGCATCTCAAAATGAGGGTATCCATATCCAGGCACTTTAATGTTTCTTTCCAAAACTCACTCCACCTACTATCTTCCCCATCTCTATTAATGACAAGTCCATTCTTCTACTTGCTCAGGCCAAAAAACCTTAGAGTCATCATTAACTTCTCTTACCCCATATCCAGGACAAAATCCTTTTGAATTTACCTTCAAAATATGTCCAGAATCTGATAGTATCTGCTTCCTCTACCATCACAGCTAGTCCAAACCACTGTTATCACATGCCTGAATTATTGCAGTAACCACTTTCCTAGTCTCTTTTGCTTTTGCCTTTTCTGTATTAGTTTACTAGGGCTGCAATAACAAAGTAACACAAGCTGAGTGACTTAAACAACAGAAATTTGTTGTCTCACAGTTCTAGAGAGTAGGAGTTTCAAATCAGGGTTCTGGCAGCATTGGTTCCTCCTGAAGGCTGAGAGAAGGATCTGTACCAGGCCTGTTAGAGGTGGCTGTGTACCACTAGCACTACTTGGGAAACTGCTGTGAACACTGGGGTATGTATATCTTCAAATTAGTTTTCAGTATTTTCCAGATGTGTACTCTGGAGTGAAATTGCTGAATCACATAGTAGTTCTATTTTTAGTTTTTTAAGGGACCTCCAAGCTGTTTTCCACAGTGACTGCACCAATTTATATCCCCACTAACAAAGTGCAAGGGTTTCCTTTTCTCCACCTATTCTCTAACATCTATTCAGTTCAGTTCAGTTCCTCAGTCATGTCTAACTCTTTGCGACCCCATGAACCACAGCTCGCCAGGCTTCCCTGTCCATCACCAACACCCAGAGTCCACCCAAACCCATGTCCATTGAGTCGGTGATGGCATCCAACCATCTCATCCTCTGTCGTCCCCTTCTCCTCCTGCCCTCAATGTTTCCTAGCATCAGGGTCTTTTCCAATGAGTCAGCTGTTCGCATCAGGTGGCCAAAGTATTGGAGTTTCAGCTTCAACATCAGTCCTTCCAGTGAATAGTCAGGACTGATCTCCTTTAGGATGGACTGATTGGATCTCCTTGCAGTCCAAGGGACTCTCAAGAGTCTTCTCCAACACCACAGTTCAAAAGCATCAATTCTTCGGCACTCAGCCTTCACAATCCAACTCTCACATCCATACATGACCACAGGAAAAACCATAGCCTTGACTAGACGAGCCTTTGTTGACAAAGTAATGTCTCTGCTTTTTAATATGCTATCTAGGTTGGTCATAACTTTCCTTCCAAGGAGTAAGCATCTTTTAATTTCATGGCTGCAATCACCATCTGTAGTGATTTTGGAGCCCAGAAAAATTTATTATTTCTTGTCTTTTTCAAGATAGCCATTTTGAAAGGTATGGGGTGATATCTCATTGTGGCTCTTGATTTTGAGTATTTTTTCATATGCCAGTTGGTAATTTCTGTTGTGTTTTCTTAGCAAAAATATCTGTGTCCACTTTTTAATTGGGTTGTTTGGGTTTTTTATATTAAACTGTATGAGCTATTTATGTATTTTTGGTTGTTAATCCTCTTATTGGTCATATCATTTGCCAACATTTTTTTCCCCTTTCAGTAGGATGTCTTTTTGTTTTGTCTATGGTTTCCTTTGCTGTGCAAAAGCATTTAAGTTTAATTAGGTACCATTTGTTTCTTTTTGCTTTTGTTCCTTTCACCTTAGGAGACAGATACAAAACACTATTGCTGTGATTTGTGTCAAAGGTGTTCTGTCTATACTCTCTTCTAGGAGTTTTCTGATTTCAGGTCTATTATTTAAGTCTTTAATCCCTTTTGAATTTATTTTTGTATGTAGTATGAGAAAGTGTTGTGATTTCATTCTTTTAAATGTAACTGTCCAGTTTTCCTCGTACTACTTATTGAAGAAACTGTCTTTTCTTTTTTGTATACTTTTCCTCCTTTGTCATAGATTAATTGATCATAAGAATGTGGGTTTACTTCTGGGCTTTCTATTCTGTTCCATTGATCTGTGTATCTGTTTTTGTGCCATTACTGTGCTGTTCTCATGACTGTAGCTTTGCAGTATAGTCTGAAGTCAGAGAACAGGATGCCTCCATCTTTGTTCCTTTTTCTCAAGATTGTTTTGGCAATTCAACGTCTTTTGTGTGTTTTAAGATCTTTAACGTATTGATTTATTTAATCCTCAAAGCAACCCAACAAGGTAGGTAGGTGCTATTGTTACTCTCATTTATAGCCGAAGAAATTGAGTTTAAGTAACTCGCCCAAAGTCACACAGCTAGTTAGCTACAGAACTACAGGAATCAAAGCCAGGGAGTCTAGGTCCATAGTCCATGCTCTTAACCACTACATAATACTGCTCAATAAATACTGAAATAATGAGTGGTGACTACCTGATGGTAGAAAAATACCTCAGTTTATCTAAAAATGTCTATTTTGGCCTTGTTCTTGAAAGATAGTTTTGGTAGGTACACAATCCTAAATTTAGAGATACTTTCTTTCAGCATGTTGAAGGTGATGTTTTGCCATCTGATTTCCAGTTTATTACTGTCAGTCTAATTGTCGATCTTTGAATGGAAATATGTCATTTCTCTTTGAAATGCTTTTAAGATCTTAATATTTGGTTGTTCTGCAGTTTCACTACAATTTATATGTGTGTGATTTGTTTTTGTAATTTGTCAGCTATACATTGTGCTTCTTACTCTCTGCAGATTCATGTTTTATCTTGGTTCTTGAAAATGTTATCATTCATCTTTTTTTCTTTCTAAAAAATGCAAATGTGTTTTTAAGTAGATATGATACATTCAGTTCAGTTCAGTTCAGTTGCTCAGTTGTATCCGACTCTTCGCGACCCCATGAATCACAGCACGCCAGGCCTCCCTGTCCATCACTAACTCCCGGAGTTCACTAAGACTCACGTCCATCAAGTCAGTGACGCCATGCAGCCATCTCATCCTCTGTCGTCCCCTTCTCCTCCTGCCCCCAATCCCTCCCAGCATCACAGTCTTTTCCAATGAGTCAACTCTTCGCATGAGGTGGCCAGAGTACTGGAGTTTCAGCTTTAGCATCATTCCTTCCAAAGAAATCCCAGGGCTGATCTCCTCAGAATGGACTGGTTGGATCTCCTTGCAGTCCAAGGGACTCAAGAGTCTACTCCAACACCACAGTTCAAAAGCATCAATTCTTCGGCACTCAGCCTTCTTCACAGTCCAACTCTCACATCCATACATGACCATAGGAAAAACCATAGCCTTGACTAGATGGACCTTTGTTGGCAAAGTAATGTCTCTGCTTTTCAATATGCTATCTAGGTTGGACATAACTTTCCTTCCAAGGAGTTAGCGTCTTTCAATTTCATGGCTGCAGTCACCATCTGCAGTGATTTTGGAGCCCAGAAAAATAAAGTCTGACACTGTTTCCACTGTTTCGCCATCTATTTCCCATGAAGTGATGGGACTGGATGCCATGATCTTTGTTTTCTGAATGTTGAGCTTTAAGCCAACTTTTTCACTCTCCACTTTCACTATCATCAAGAGGCTTTTTAGTTCCTCTTCACTTTCTGCCATAAGGGTGGTGTCATCTGCATATCTGAGGTTATTGATATTTCTCCCGGCAATCTTGATTCCAGCTTGTGTTTCTTCCAGTCCAGCGTTTCTCATGATGTACTCTGCATATAAGTTAAATAAGCTGGGTGACAATATACAGCCTTGACGTACTCCTTTTCCTGTTTGGAACCAGTCTGTTGTTCCATGTCCAGTTCTAACTGTTGCTTCCTGACCTGTGTACAGATTTCTCAAGAGGCAGGTCAGGTGGTCTGGTATTCCCATCTCTTTCAGAATTTTCCACAGTTTATTGTGATCCACACAGTCAAAGGCTTTGGCATAGACAATAAAGCAGAAATAGATGTTTTTCTGGAACTCTCTTGCTTTTTCCATGATCCAGCGGATGTTGGCAATTTGATCTCTGGTTCCTCTGCCTTTTCTAAAACCAGCCTGAACATCAGGAAGTTCACGGTTCACGTATTGCTGAAGCCTGGCTTGGAGAATTTTGAGCATTACTTTACTAGCGTGTGAGATGAGTGCAATTGTGCAGTAGTTTGAGCATTCTTTGGCATTGCCTTTCTTTGGGATTGGAATGAAAACTGACCTTTTCCAGTCCTGTGGCCACTGCTGAGTTTTCCAAATTTGCTGGCATATTGAGTGTAGCACTTTGACAGCATCATCTTTCAGGATTTGAAATAGCTCTACTGGAATTCCATCACCTCCACTAGCTTTGTTCATAGTGATGCTTTCTAAGGCCCACTTGACTTTACATTCCAAGATGTCTGGCTCTAGGTCAGTGATCACACCATCGTTATTATCTGGGTCGTGAAGATCTTTTTTGTACAGTTCTTCTGTGTATTCTTGCCACCTCTTCTTAATATCTTCTGCTTCTGTTAGGTCCATACCATTTCTGTCCTTTATCGAGCCCATCTTTGCATGAAATGTCCCCTTGGTATCTCTAATTTTCTTGAAGAGATCTCTAGTCTTTCCCATTCTGTTGTTTTCCTCTATTTCTTTGCATTGATCATTGAGGAAGGCTTTCTTATCTCTTCTTGCTATTCTTTGGAACTCTGCATTCAGATGCTTATATCTTTCCTTTTCTCCTTTGCTTTTCGTTTCTCTTCTTTTCACAGCTATTTGTAAGGCCTCCCCAGACAGCCATTTTGCATTTTTGCATTTCTTTTCCATGGGGATGGTCTTGATCCTTGTCTCCTGTACAATGTCATGAACCTCATTCCATAGTTCATCAGGCATTCTATCAGATCTAGGCCTTTAAATCTATTTCTCACTTCCACTGTATAATCATAAGGGATTTGATTTAGGTCATACCTGAATGGTCTAGTGGTTTTCCCTATTTTCTTCAGTTTAAGTCTGAATTTGGTAATAAGAAGTTCATGGTCTGAGCCACAGTCAGCTCCTGGTCTTGTTCTTGTTGACTGTATAGAGCTTCTCTATCTCTGGCTGCAGAGAACATAATCAATCTGATTTCGGTGTTGACCATCTGGTGATGTCCATGTGTAGAGTCTTCTCTTGTGTTGTTGGAAGAGGGTGTTTGCTATGACCAGTGCATTTTTTTGGCAAAACTCTATTAGCCTTTGCCCTGCTTCATTCCGTATTCCAAGGCCAAATTTGCCTGTTACTCCAGGTGTTTCTTGACTTCCTACTTTTGCATTCCAGTCCCCTATAATGAAAAGGACATCTTTTTTGGGTGTTAGTTCTAAAAGGTCTTGTAGGTCTTCATAAAACTGTTCAACTTCAGCTTCTTCAGCGTTACTGGTTGGGGCATAGACTTGGATTACTGTGATATTGAATGGTTTGCCTTGGAAACATTAGCATGGTTTAATACTTTTAAGAGGTATATTTTTCCTTCCACTCTTGTTTTTCCGTCATCCAGTTCCCACCCCAGTATATTATCTCTTCAGATAAGTTTTTTCCTTCAACTTTGCTTTCAGAGACTCCAATTTTATATATACCAATGTTTTCTTAATCTACTGTCTATTTCTTTTACATTTTCTCTCTCCTTATCTCTGTGCTATATTCTGGATAACATCTGATTCACGTTTCCACCTGTCTTTACTTTGCTATTTTAATCTATCCATTGAATTGTTTTTTCATTAGTAGAGTTTATTTTTGAACAATTTAAGATCTATAGAAAAATTTAGCAGAAAATGCAGAGTTCCCATGTGAACCTTTACCACTTCACCTTTCCCTATCCCAGTTTCCCCCGCATTAGTGTGGTCTTTTACTGTCTCCATAGTTTTGCCTTTTCCAGAACACCAATCATATATAATTGGAATCCTACATTACGTAGCCTTTTTAGATTGGCATCTTTCACTTACCAGTATGCACTTTAGGCTCTTTTATGTCTTTTTATGGCTTAATAACTCATTTCTGTGTATCACTGAATATTCATTGATTTTGTATTTAAAAAATCACGTTAGTTAAAAAAATTCTATGTGGTGCGTTTACAGTTTTGCCTATTTTGTGTTTTATTATATGCATATTTTTGTCATGCCATATGTTATTTCTTTCAATGCTTATATAATAGTAATTTTTGTATTCTATGCCTAATCATTCTAATATCTGAAGTCCTCTTATCTATTTGTTGGTTCTGCTCTTACTTGTGGTGACTTCTTTGCTTACAGGTTTTGTGATCTATGATTGTAAGCTCATAATGGTTATTTATATAGGTTATCCTGGAGGCCTAGCATTAGTAATGCTTTCCTCTAGGAAAGTTTGGCATTTGATTCATCTGGAAACCAGGGGCTACTAATTACTGCCCTGGAATCACTCTAGTTGCTTTTGACAGCTGGGTTAAAATGGAGTCTCAGATTCATCTCCTTCATCTTGCCACATGATGATGGACATTTGCTTTCAGGCTAGCCTTGCCTTTTGCTTGTTGCTCATTGTTCCTTGTCTGATTTAAGCCTACTTTGTGTTTGTGTCTATTACTTTGAGCCCAGTGGGTGCCTTTTGGAAAGTCTGTTTTATGTAGGATTTCATTGTTTTGTAGGTGGATATCCCTCCAGACTGTCTAGTCAGGCATCTCTCCAAAGCAGGGTTCTGTTGCCTGAGTTTAGGTTTTGACAGATAGAATGATGATGGTCATAGTAAGGCACCTTCCAGTTCTCCTGGACATCTTCCCAGTTTCACTGTCACTTGGTTGTTCTCTCTCCAGGATTAGACTTTGGGCTGTAGGCAAGTGACACATTTTCCCTTGGCCAGTAGCCCATGCTGCTTGGAATGAAAAGTGATGGTTAGTTTGGATACTGCCTCTCAGTGCTAATCTGGATGAGCTGTTTATTTCCCTGTGCTAAGCTGATGCAAATTTCTGGGAAAGAAAGGCCTCAAGGACAGTATGTATGGTAACTAAAGTCATAAAATTGAACTTAAAACCCCTGGTTGGCCATTTATCAGCTATGTGACCTGGTACAGGCTGTGTATTCTGAGTCTCAAAAGCCTTAACTGTGAAGAATGACAAAAGGTGCTGTTTACTGATCATTTGCAATCTGCTAAGCACTGTCTTAAGATTTATATATATATATATATATATATGTAATATATATATGTAATTTAATGTTCAACAACAATCTTATAAGATACAGGTTTTCTATTGGGTTTTTGTTTTGTGTTTGAGGTTATATAACTTTATTGAACCATTATCAGTTAGTTCGCATCCACATTAACTGTATGTAGATCTTTGAAAGTACATAGGTAAACAACATACAGAGCTTGTTTGATGAATCTTCATCTTCATTACATTTCCTGGACAACCATGCGCAGGTAGGCACATAGGAACAGCATGGGACATTACTTATTCTTTTGGCCCAGACAGCTTTGTTGAGCCTAGTGTCAGTGCGTACAACTGGAGTTCCCATCTCCTTCATAGCAAATTTCTGGATTTCTTTTGAGTGCCCGAGGGGCATGCTTCCTGAAACCCATTTCATGGATGCTTGTGAATCTTCATAGTGTATTCTCTAGGTACCACCTCCATTGATAGTGGCCCAGCCCTTCTCACCATCCTTCTATGCAGGAGCCATCCTGCCGGCCAGGGTTAGAAAGGCAAGATACAGCTATTATTATGCCTATTTTAATGGAAATATAGAGAGGTTCAGTGAAAGGGTTATTGTTAAGAATAAATTTAAATAAGATAATATGTGTGATGTGCAGGACATGTGTAAATCGGTCAATAAATAACAGCTAGCATTGTTACAGTCACTATTTTCAAGATGCAAAATTAAGTCATTTATGTGAGATGGCCTAACTAATATTCATTTGCTCAATAAATATTTTGTGGAGCACTTACTATAGCCATGAAAAATGAAAATGTTAGTCGCTCAGTTATGTCCAACTCTTTATGACCCCATGGACTGTAGCTTGCCAGGCTCCTCTGTCCATGAGATTCTACTGGCAAGAATATTGGAGTGGGTTGCCCTTTCCTACTCTAGGGAATCTTTCCCACACAGGGATCAAACCCAGGTCTCCTGCATTGCAGGCAGATTCTTTACTGTCTGAGTCACCAGGGAAGCCCTGTATAGTGCTAAATGCTAAGGAAACAGGAGGGAATAAGACAGATATGGTCCCAGCCCATAGGGAATTTCCTTTAGAGTGAAGGAGACAGACACACATAAACATTTACAGTTCAGCCTGGGAAGCGCTGTGATGGGGTAAGAATAGAGTGCTTGGGGAGTCAGAGAAGATTTACCAGAAGAAATGCCTGCTAGTTTCATACCTGAAGAGTGAATTGGAGGTGACAGTGGGAGGAAAGGCAAAGGAAGCAGTGATTATGAAGGCTGAAGGGGAGAGAGAGTGCATATTGTGTTTAAGGAAATGAAAATTGGTTTTGTTTTTTATTTGAGAGTTATGTTTTATTTGGTGGGAATTTTTAGGACTTCAAGCCTGGGAGACAGCATCTCAAGTAATCCTTAGAGAACTGCTCCTGAAAATTAGTTTTTTGTGTAAGGTTTTAAGAAAAGTGTGTAAAGTGAGCCTGGAGAGGTGGGTAGGAGCCATATTCTGAAAGACTTCAGAAACCCTGCTATAAGAGAGTTTGACCTTCCCTTTTAGGGCTTTGAAACGCCTCTGAAAGATATTTTACCAAGCAAATATGTGATTTTAAAAGATCACTCTAACTGAAGTGTGGGGAAAAATAACAAGAATAACTTTATATTATCTCAAAATATATTGTCTTAAAATCCTTACACCACCACTTGGAGGTATGGGTATTATTCTTGATTTTATAGATGAAGAAATTGGGACTTCAAGAACTTACTTCATTTACAAAATTCACACATTTAATGTCTTTCTGACTCTTTAAACTATACTGCTGTGTTGACTCCAACTAGCAATGATTTGTTAGGACCTGCTTTATGATAACTGTGGAAAATTCTCATTCATTCTTATAGTATTATTTGCATACTCTGTTAGTTTACAAAGGTTTTCATAGCCATTAATAATTTAATCTCCTTAAAAACTGAATTAGGTGACATTATCTCCATTTTGCAGGTATGAAAACTGAGACTTGAGGTATGGGACTGTCCATGGTTCTGTACACCTAGAAAGCGGTGGAGTTGAGACTTGAACACCATGCTCTTGGCAAAGGAAAGCCTTTTTTATGAGTATCTTGTGAATATGCTACATTTCTTTCATGGGTCTTTGCCCTTTGTTCATGTGTGAATATTTATGAGGCTCTTTCCTTCCAGGTTTTGGAGATCACATTCATTGGAGGACGCTAGAAGATGGGAAGAAGGAAGCAGCTGCCAGGTACAAGATATGGTTTTAGCTTATCTAGAACACTTTCCAGCCATCAACTTAGCATTAATTTCAGGTGAAGGGTTATGCCAAGGCAGAGCAGTGGAGTAGTTGCATAACAACAACAAAAGTAATAATACTTGCTAACATTTTTAAGTGCTTGTTATGCACCAGACATTTATTATGTGAATTAACTTATCTAACAACAACTCTTCTGAGGTTGGTACTGTTGTTATCTTCATTTTATAGATGAGAAAACTAAGGCACAGAGCAGTTAAATAATCATACAGCTAGTTAAGTGGTAGAGCCAAGATCTGTACCCAGACACTTCAAATCCTACACTCAGCCAGTAAAACATACTGCCTAATAGTCTCAAGTTGGATAGTCTTAGGTTCCAAGTATGTGTAGTCTATGCACAGGAAACGTACAAAAGGAGGAGGAAATGCACATTCCCTGCTATACTGTACTGGACAGATAGAAAAATCCAGTATGTCTGCACTTAATTTATACACACACATCCTTGCATAGAAACACTCATACTTCTGCACCTACCAAATGATAATGCTTACTTTTGCTAGAACAGATCCTATAGCTTCATGGCTCTGAGACTCATATCTTCTGCAGGAGTGGGGTTGCCAAATTTAGCAAATACAAATGGAGGATGACTATAATCTTACGAACACCAAGGGGACAAGGAGGGGTGGTGGGATGAATTGGGAGATTGAGATTGACATAAATACACTATTGATACTATTTATAAAATAGATAACTAATGAGAACCTATTGTCTAATTTAGAAAACCCTACTCAGTGCTCTGTGGTGACCTAAATGGGAAGGAAATCCAAAAATGAAGGGGTGTATGTATATATACTGGTGATTCACTTTGCTGTACAGTAGAAACTAACACAACATTGTAAAGCAACTATACTTCAATAAAAAAAATTTTTTTAAAGGATGCCCAGTTAAATTTGAATTTCAGATAAAAAGTAGTTTTATTCATTTATTTTAAAATTTATTTTTAATTGAAGGATAATTGCTTTACAATATCGGTTTGATTTCTGCCACACATCAACATGAATTTGCCGTAGGTGTACATATGTCCTCTCCCTCTTGACCGTCCTTCCACCTCCCACCCTTTTCTACTCCTCTAGGTTGTTACAGAGCCCCAGGTTGAGTTACCTGAGTCATAACAGCGAATTTCCAACAATAAGTAATTTTAAATATGCTCCAAGTAATATTTGAGACAAGCTTGTTTTTAAAACAATATGTATTAATTATCTGAAATTCAAATTTAATTAGGCATCCTGTGTGTTTGTGTATATATATATTATATATTTGTGTGTGTATATATATGTATATACATGCGATATATGTGTGTGTGTATATATATATGCCACATCTTGCACCCTGACCAGGATCAAACCCGTACCCTCTGCAGTGGAAGTTCAGAGTCTTAACTACTGGACTGCCAAAGAAGCCCTAGGCATCCTATATTTTATCTGGCATCCTTAACTAGGAGAAAAATTCCTATTCGTTTTTCAAGTTTTAAATCAAATGACTACTTCTAAAAGTCTTCAGCAATTTTTGTGGGCAGTGTGTTTTTTTCTTCTGTACTTTTACAACCCAGCCTACCTCTATCCATTGGTGTGTATTATTCAGCTTGTAGGTGCCTGACTTTTCCCATTCAGACCCTTGATCTCCTGTGGGGAAACTGTTTTATGTTCATCTCTGTATTCCCAATCATGAAGATACTGAATGATTGAAATTGTTATTGAATAAACAGTTACTGAATGTCACTGGCCATAAAGAATGAAGGGGAACTAGTATTTGTGAATTGTCTTCTGTATACTAAATATAATGTTGATTGTTTTGCAGTCAGTTCAGTTCAGTTGCTCAGTTGTGTCTGACTCTTTGTGACCCCATGGACACATGGGGCTTCCCTGTCCATCACCAACTCCTGGAGCCTATTCAAACTCATGTCCATCCCGTCGGTGATGCCATCCAACCATCTCATCCTCTGTCATCCCCTTTTCTTCCCACCTTCACTCTTTCCCAGCATCAGGGTCTTTTCCAATGAGTTGGTTCTTCACATTAAGTGGCCAAAGTACTGGAGTTTCAGCTTCAGCAACAGTCCTTCCAATGAATATTCAGGACTGATTTCCTTTAAGATTGACGGGTTGGATCTCCGTGCAGTCTAACGGACTCTCAAGAGTCTTCTACAACACACAGTCCAAAAACATCAATTCTTCTGTGCTCAGCTTTCTTAATGGTCCAGCTTTTACAGCCATATACGACTTCTGGGGAAAACCATAGCTTTGACTAGACAGACCTTTGTTGGCAAAGTAATGTGTCTGCTTTTTAATATGCTGTCTAGTTTGGTCATAGCTTTTCCTCCAAGAAGTAAGTGTCTTTTAATTTCATGGCTTTTAAAATCATTTCCAGTGATTTTGGAGCCCCCAAAAATAACGTCTGTCACTGTTTCCATTGTTTCCCCATCTATTTGCCATGAAGTGATGGGACCAGAGGCCATGATCTTAGTTTTCTGAATATTGAGTTTTAAGCCAACTTTTTCACTCTCTTCTTTCACTTTCATCAAGAGGCTCTTAAGTTATTTTCTTTCTGCCATAAGGGTGGTGTCATCTGCATATCTGAGGTTATTATATGTCTCCTGGCAATCTTGATTCCAGCCTGTTCTTCATCCAGCCCAGCATTCCACATGATGTACTCCGCATATAAGTTAAATAAGCAGGGTGACGATATACAGCCTTAACATACTCCTTTCCAGATATGAAACCAGTCTGTTGTTCCATGTCCAGTTCTAACTGTTGCTTCTTGACCTACATAAAGATTTTTTAGGAGACAGGTAAGGTGCTCTGGTATTCCCATCTCCTTCAGAATTTTCTGCAGTTTATTGTGATCCACACTGTCAAAGGCTTTGGTGTAGTCAATAAAGCAAAAGTAGATGTTTTTCTGGAACTCTCTTGCTTTTTTGATGATCCAGCGGATGTTGACAATTTGATCTCTGGTTCTGCCTTTTCTAAATCCAGGTTGAACATCTGGAAGTTCACGATTCATGTACTGTTGAAGCCTGGCTTGGAGAATTTTGAGCATTACTTTGCTAGCATGTGAGATGAGTACAATTGTGCAGTAGTTTGCATTCTTTGGCATTGTCTTTCTTTGGGATTGGAATGAAAACTGACCTTTTCCAGTCCTGTGGCCACTGCTGCGTTTTCCAGATTTGCTGGCATATTGAGTGCAGCACTTTCACAGCATCATCTTTTAGGATTTGAAATAACTCAACTGGAATTCCATCACCTCCACTAGCCATAAACATACTGATGCTTTCTAAGGCTTACTTGACTTTGCATTCCAGGATGTCTGGCTCTAGGTTAGTGATCACCCCATCGTGGTTATCTGGGTCTTGAAGATCTTTTTTGTATAGTTCTGTGTATTCTTGCCACCTCTTAATATCTTCTGCTTCTTTAGGTCCATACCATATCTGCCCTTTATTGTGCTCATCTTTGCATGAAATGGTCCCTTGGTATCTCTAATTTTCTTGAAGAGATCTCTAGTCTTTCTCATTCTATTGTTTTCCTCTATTTCTTTGCATTGATAGCTGAGCAATATTCAATGCTATTTAAGGCCCCCACTGTAAATTGATGGACACAGTCATTGGCCATCAGGAGATCACATTCTCCGAGACCTAGAACATTTGACATAGATAACTCATGCCATTCTAAGCTCCAGCTCCTTTTGCAGAGAGCAGGACCTAGTTCTAGTTGGCCTAGAGCTCCTGTTTCCATAGCAACAAGAGGTCCTGTAAGAGTTAAGAGATACAGGAAGTGCGGCTTTCATTTCCGGCTTGCGTCAGAGCCGCCGGCAACCCGGAAGTTGACGCGGCGCGTTTGCATATGGCCGCGTCCTGGGAAGATGCCGCTCGTGGTGTTTTGCGGGCTGCCGTACAGCGGCAAGAGCCGGCGTGTGGAGGAACTCCGCGCGGCCCTAGCAGCTGAGGGCCGCGCGGTGCAGGTGGTGGACGATGCGGCGGTGCTGGGCGCGGAGGACGCAACAGTGTATGGCGATTCAGCCCGTGAGAAGGCCTTGCGTGGGGCCCTGCGAGCGGCTGTGGAGCGGCTCCTGAGTCGCCAGGACGTGGTCATCCTCGACTCGCTGAACTACATCAAGGGCTTCCGTTACGAGCTGTACTGCCTGGCGCGGGCGGCGCGCACTCCAATCTGCCTCGTCTACTGCGTGCGACCAGGCAGTCTGAGCGGGGGACTGCGGGGGGCAGGCGCCGTGGATAATCCGAACCGGAATGTCAGTGTGAGTTGGAGACCGCGAGCTGAGGAGGGAGGGAGACCTCTGGCGGTGGGCACCCATGTTCTCGGGGAACCACAGGCAGTGGCCTCTCTAGTAAATAGGCGAGCCCAGGCAGAAGTACCTACGGAATCCGAGAAGGAAATCAGGGCGGCAGATTTGCCAGCTCTCGTGGCTTCGGAATCCGAGAAATCTGCAGAGCATGTGTCTGGTGCTTTTTACCCTCCCGAACTTTTGGAGGCCCTAGCGCTGCGCTTCGAAGCTCCCGACTCTCGGAACCGCTGGGACCGACCCCTGTTCACCTTGGTGGGCTTAGAGGAACCGTTGCCCCTGGCAGAGATCAGAGCTGCCCTGTTTGAGAACCGGGCTCCTCCACCGCATCAGTCTACACAGTCCCAGCCGCTTGCCTCCGGCAGCTTTCTGCACCAGTTGGACCAGGTCACCAGCCAGGTCCTGGCAGGACTGATGGAAGCGCAGAAGAGTGCAGTTCCCGGAGACTTGCTTAAGCTTCCTGGCACCACAGAACACCTGCGGTTTACCAGGCCTTTGACCATGGCAGAACTGAGTCGCCTCCGTCGTCAGTTTATTTCCTACACAAAAATGCATACCAACAATGAGAACCTGCCTCAACTGGCCAACATGTTTCTGCAGTATCTGAGCCAGAGCCTGCACTAACCGGAGCAAGTGAGTGGGAAAACCATGGTTTCTTGTCTAACCACTACAACATTTGTTTGGGAAGAACAGAGTTCTGCAGAATATGTTGAAATGTGGTACTAGAGCTATTGTGACTGATTCACTCATACCCTCCTGGATCCCTCTGTGCCAGGCCTTGAGTTTACAGCAAATTTGATACTAGAGAATGGAGAACTGTCTGAGGATCTATGCAGATTTCTCTAGAGGACAGAGCTTAAGTGGACAGAGCTTGCATAGATTGGGTTCTGTTTGGGCTGTCACACACCATTGATTTCTCGCATCTGAAGTGTGAGAGAGCAGACAGGATGGATGAATTGTTTATAATAATTGTGAACTGAACATAGCACAGTTCTGCATCTGTGCTGGCCCTTTCTTCATACCACACAGTTTTTTAAGTACTGTGCCTATGTTTGGCTAGTCTCTGGCCTGGGGCCTGGGGTCACAGATGGATCCACTGGTTTCTATCCTTGGGAAGCTTTGGTTCTAGTGGAATTGAAAGATAAAACCACTAGATTATTTCATTTAATAAAATCTTTTATAAAAAGACAGTGTGCTGGCATCTCTTTCTCTTAATGTAGCTTTATATTCTTCATATAGTTTACCTAATGTAACATTTTAGATACGTATGTATCCCTGTTACGCCTTCTATCAAAAGTACTTGCTAGTGCTCAGTGAGTCTTGATGTCTTGGTCTTAACATGGAGTCACGATCATGACAACTTCCCTAACTGGGTGCTTCATTCTGCTCTTCAAGGCAAAAGCCCTTTAAGCTTGTCTTTCATTTATCTCATTAAACAAATAATAGATATGTGCTTATATTTTTGAAAGATGGTTTAGATAGTCTTTGCCCTTGAGAGATTAGTAGTAAACAGATGATTAGTTCAGTTGCTCAGTTGTGTCTGACTCTTTGCAACCCCATGGACAGCGGCACACCAGGCTTCCCTGTCCCTCACCAACTCCAAGAGCTTGCTCAAACTCATGTCCATCAAGTCGGTGATGCCATCCAACCATCTCATCCTCTGTCATCCCCTTCTCCTCCTGCCTTCAATCTTGCCCAGCATCAGGGTTTTTTCCCAGTGAGTCAGTTCTTTGTATCAGGTGGCCAAAGTATTGGAGTTTCAGCTTCAGCATTAGTCCTTCCAATGAATATTCAGGACTGATTCCTTTAGAATTGAATGGTTTGATCTCCTTGCAGTCCAAGGGACTCTGTGGTATTGGAGAAGACTTGTGTGGTCTTCTCCAACACCACAGTTCAAAAGCATCAATTCTTCAGCGCTCAGCTTTCTTTATAGTCCAACTCTCACATCCATACATGACTACTGGAAAAACCATGGCTTTGACTAGATGGACTTTTGTCGGCAAAGTAATGTCTCTGCTTTTTAATGTGCTGTCTAGTTTGGTTATAGCTTTTCTTCCAAGGAGCAAGAGTCTTTTAATTTCATGGCTGCAGTCACCATCTGTAGTGATTTTGGAGCCCCCCAAAATAAAATCATTCACTGTTTCCATTGTTTCCCTATCTGTTTGCCATGAAGTGATGGGACCAGATGCCATGATCTTTGTTTTTTGAATGTTGAGTTTTAAGCCAACTTTTTCACTCTCTTTTACTTCCATCAAGAGGCTCTTTAGTTCTTCTTCACTTTCTGCCGTAAGGGTGGTGTCATCTGCATATGTGAGGTTATTGATATTTCTTCCGGCAGTCTTGATTCCAGTTTGTGCTTCATCCAGCCCAGCATTCTGCATGATGTACTCTGAATATAAGTTAAATAAGCAGGGTGACAATATACAGACTTGATATACTCCTTTCACAATTTGGAACCAGTCTGCTGTAGAGTAGTGCCTGGTACATAGTAAATACTATATGCGTTTTGGCTACCAATAATACTGTACTAGTTGTAGAATATATAGAGACAGCTAAGAGGCCCTTCCTTAGGAAGCTGTAAGGCCAGTGAGGGGAGATGAGTAAATAATAGATACAGTGTTCTGTGTGACAAATGCTCTGATAGTATTCTACACCTGTGATGATGTGGTGACATGGGGGTGGATGATGGAAAAAGCCAGTGGCTGCCCACATAGGACCCCTCAAGGTGTTTGAGCCATGAGAATATTAGAGCTTCAGTTGGCCAAGACTGACTCAGGTGGAATATGGTGCTTATTATTTTATAAAAGAAAAAGCTTTTTCCTCCCTGATGATAAGAACAATTATACTTAATTGGGAATTCCTTGGCAGTCCAGTGGTTAAGACTTGATGCCTTCACTGTTGGGGCCCAGGTTCAGTCCCTGGTCAGGGAACTAAGATCCCACAGGTCTGCCCCCTCCAAAAAAAATTACACTTAATTGTAGAAAAATTGAAAAATACAGAAAAAGTAAAATCCACAGTCCCATTATCTAGAGATAACTTCTATTATGTTTTGAAACATTTCCTTTTAGACTATTTTCTACATGTTTGTATAATTGAAACTATAGGTAATATTTTGGGGGGCTCCACAAACACTGTGAACAGTGACTGCAGCGATGAAATTAAATGATGCTTGCTCCTTGGAAGGAAAGCTGTGACAAACCTAGACAGCTTATTAAAAAGCAGAGACATCACTTTGCTGACAAGGGTCCACAGTCAAAACTATAATTTTTCCAGTAGTCATGTATGGATGTGAGAGTTGGACTGTAAAGAAGGCTGATGCTTTCGAATTGTGGTGTTGGAGAAGACTCTTGAGAGTCCCTTGGACAGCAAGATCGTCAAACCCGTCAATCCTAAAGGAAATCAGTCCTAAATACTCATTGTTAGGATTGATGCTGAAACTGGAGCCCCAATATTTTGGCTACTTGATGCGAAGAGTCAGCTCACTAGAAAAGACCGTGATGCTGGAAAAGACTGAGGACAGGAGGAGAAGGGGGCGACAGGATGAGGTGGTTGGATAGCATCATCGACACAATGAACGTGATTTTGAGAAAACTCCAGGAGATGAAGGACAGGGAAGCCTGGTGTGCTGCAGTTCATGGTGTTGCAAAGATTTGGACATGACTTAGCAACCAAACAACAACACAGATAATAATTTTATGTTCTAGTTTTTACTTTAACAATGTACCAATGAAAAGTTTTGTTACCATTTCAGTGGTTATATAACCATAACATTTGAAAATGTAATTTTTTTTTTTTAATCTCTTCTCCATAGCTTTAAAGCCCAAATTTGCACAATTTACTGGAACATCAGAACTTAGCAATAATTTTGTTATAATAGTCCACTATTATTGACTATATTGTCTTAAATTTCTTTTTATTGAAATTACGTTATATGAACATCCTTGTACGTTAATCTTTGTCTTCAATGGTTGGTCATTTTATTAGAGTGCATTTCAAAAAGTGGAATTACTAGTTTATAATTTGTTTGTTTTGTTTTTAAGTGGATTGCCCCTGATGGTGATTATCCATAAGTCCTGGTGTGGAGCTTGCAAAGGTAGGTGGAAATGATCAGACCTCAGATGTGTTCTCTAAATGTTAACATTTCTGACTTTGGCTCAGCACTGTTTATTGCTTGTAGGAGTACCAAAGAAATACATGGAACAGATTCTCTGCCCTCAAGAAATTTACAGTAGTATTTGCAAGGGATTGAAGGATGTGGCAATTAAGATATGGTTATATAGAGTATGGGATTAAGTGCTACAGTAGTTGTATGAACAGTTGTATATACAAAAAGAGAGATGAGGAGTGGTTAGCAAAGTCTTCCTGGAGGAGGTGGGAACTGAATTAGTAAGGTTCTCTTACTACGCAGCATGTGTTCTCTCTGTTACATCACCCTGCAGCTTCCCAGGCAGATTTCTTCTTTTGTTTGGTATGCTACACTTAATAAAATCTTTTTGGAAAAAGTATAAAATTAGTATATACCATTAGTTTAGTAATACATGTGCATTAATGGTAGAGTATTGTTCCTCTCTTGTCTTTATTATATCTGTTCTTAAGTAGATGTTATTGAAATATGTAAAAAAGCAAATAGTGGTAATTTTTTCATCAGTGTTCATTATCTGTATTTTATAAATGAGATGAAAGTTTCAGAGAAATGAAGTCAATCACTTAAGGATACACAGCTATGCAAGTCAATGGCAGAAGCAGGACCAGAATTCAGGTGTCCTGATTTCTGGGTCTTAAGATTAGAAAAACTGTCAGTTACATGAATCATCTCAGCAAATTAAGGTTTGGATATGTCAATGATTTTTTTTCTGTTGCTTCCCACCCCCAGCTTTAAAGCCCAAATTTGCAGAATCTACAGAAATTTCAGAACTTTCCCATAATTTTGTTATGGTAAATCTTGAGGTAAGAATTCCAGAGCTTCTTTCTGCTGTGATTTTAAGTCTTCACTGTTACAGAATTAACATCATTGATGGTATAAAATCTTACTCAGCAGAGTTGTCTACCTGTATGTATGTGTTTTTCTTCTGAACTCTAATACTAAGGCTTGTATCAGATATTGTAGAACCATCCAGCCCCCATTTGTGGGAGGAAGTAGGAGAAGAAAGATTGGTTAAAATGACTAACTTTTAAGATTCTTTCATTTTTAGTTTGTGATTATGTCATGGTTTTACATCCTTGTATAATTAAAGATGTAGTCATACATGCAGGCCACAATTCCCTGAAAAATAGGATTGAGTTGAAATCCTACTCTGTGCTGGGCTTATATGTACAGCCTCCTTTTTCTTGGTTAGATATCTTTTATGTTCTTCACCTTGGCCAGAGGTCTTAGAATCCCAAGTCAGAATATCAGACCTTGGAGTTAGAAGGGATTTTTAGACCACTGATACCATTCCCATTTTACACATTGAGCATCTTAGACCTGAAGGAGTAAGGTGATTTAGTCAAGATCACAGAGCCGAGTAAGTGATAAGAATAGGTACTGTGATTTACTTGTGCTGCCTCTTAGGCTATACTCTTCAAATGTGGGATTCTTGGATGTTCTCTGATGATCCTCCTAGCCCTATGTTTCTGTAAAATGATGTTTATTTGAACATAGGACTGGAAATCTGAACACATTAACAGTTATGTTGAGGTAGCTAAGGGAGTGCTTATAAAGCTGGTGGATAGGGGCTTCCCTGGTGGCTAAGTGGTAAAGAATCCACCTGCCAATGCAGGAGACACAGGTCGATCCCTGATCCAGGAAGATCCTATATGCTGCAGAGCAACTAAGCCCATGCAACACAACTACTGAGCCTGTACTCTAGAGCGCAGGAATCAAAACTTCTGAGCCCATGTGCCACAACTAGTGAAACCCAGACGCTCTTGAGCCTGTGCTCTGCAACAAGAGAAGCCACCACAATGAGACGCCTGTGCACCACAGCTAGAGAATAGCCCCTGCTCACCACAATTTCAGAAAAACCCACGCAGCAGTGAAGATCCAGCACAGCTGAAAATAAATAAATAACTTAAAAAATAAAGCTAGTAGATAGCCTGAATGCTAACACATATAACTTCTGAAGTGGGAATCACACCATAAATGACAAAGTTAAAAATAAATAAATAATTTTTAAAAATAAAAAATAAAGCTAGTAGATAGCCTGAATGCTAACACATATAACTTCTGAAATGGGAATCACACCATAAATGACAAAGTTACTATTGATTCCTGTCTATCTGAACTCCTCACCATTTTCTATGGTAACTTAGAATCACCACTCAAAGAAAACACAAATGTGTTCAATGAGCATTCCCCAGCTTGAGAGATTTCTTAAAAAGAAAGCTAGCTATGTGGTCATGTCTCCTGGGAGGACTGTAACTTCACAATTGTACTAAAATGTCAATCTTATCAATTCATGCATTCAAGAAAAACTGTGTAAGTCAGTAATGTAGGTATTGCGAATAAGCAATGAACAAAACAGACAAATTTCTTTGCTGGCATTAAATTACATATGAGGACTTGAATGTGGGGAGGCAGACAAATAAATATGTCAGATGATGGTAAATGCTGGGGCTAAAATGAAGAATGGAGGGGACAGTTTGCAGTTTTAATTAGGTGGTTAGGAAAGAAGGTGGCATTTGAGCAAAGATTTGAAGCAGAAAATGGAGTGAGCCACCTGGATGAAGGGGGCGGTGTATGTCCAGGCAGAGGGTAAGAACAAGTCCAAAAGCCTGAGTGGGGAGCGTGCCTGGCTTGTTTAATGACAGCAACAGCAGGCAGCTTAGTGTGGCTGGGAGAAACTAAACAAGGGGTGGGATGTGACGTCAGAGAAGTGCCCAGGTAGAGGTCATGTAAGGGCCTCTCAGGCCACTTCAAGGACTTACCCGGAGTGGGAGGGGAAGCCACTGGAAGGCTTTGAGGAGAGAAGGAACATGATCTGACTTGAGGTTTACACTTAATAGGATGAAGAGGAGCCAAAAGATGAAGATTTCAGCCCCGATGGGGGTTATATTCCACGAATCCTGTTCCTGGGTAAGGTGAAAGGTCTTAATCTGGGGATCCTTGGTACAGAAGGAGAGAGAAGTGCATCAAGGCACTGACTCCACCTGTTGGCTACTGCTAAGTCGCTTCAGTCGTGTCCGACTCTGTGCGACCCCATAGATGGCAGCCCACGAGGCTCCCGTCCCTGGGATTCTCCAGGCAAGAACACTGGAGTGGGTTGCCATTTCCTTCTCCAATACATGAAAGTGAAAAGTGAAAGTGAAGTCGCTCAGTCGTGTCCGACTCCTAGCGACCCCATGGACTGCAGCCCACCAGGCTCCTCCGTCCATGGGATTTTCCAGGCAAGAGTACTGGAGTGGGTCGCCAGTGACTCCACCTAGTGAAATTATATTGTTATGGCTAAAAACAAAAGCCATTTTCAAAAGAGTGATGGATTCTAAATGCCAGAGCCTCAGGTCTGAAGGAAAACTTTTCCCATTAACTAGCTGCTTTTGTAACAAACAATAAAACAACCTTCCGGCGCCCCCGTCCAAACTAACTGCTTTTGTGAGCAATGGGAGAGTACTGATCATTTATTTATTCATTTGGCAATCATCTGTGCATCAACCGCAAGTTAAGCACTGTCAGCCACAAGTTAGGCACTACAGGAACCGAGAGAAGCCGTAGTTCCCACCCTTGCCCGGTAGCACGGCTGAGGCAATGGGATACTATAACCAGACAAATATCTTTTCAGAAACAATTTCCTGGGAGATATTTAATGATCACCTTGTCTTTGATCAGCATTCTGCTAGATTCTATGGGGAATACAAATAAAAATATAGGATCCCACTATCATCAAGCAGTAAAGGAACATGCCAGAAAGATGAAACAGCATATTGGCATGGTTGAGAGTGGGGGTGGGTTGTGTTCAGGGAATTCCAAGGGATTCATTTTGATTGCAATGTAAAACACAGCGGGTAGGGTGGTAAGATAATGGGCTGCAAAGATGGGCAGGTCTCATTTTCCAGAAGGCCTAGTATATCATATAATGCTTGAAGTACCTGTCTGTTGTAGTTATTGCAACCCCTGTGCCATTTTGTCTACAATAGATCCCAGTGGCAAAGTGCGTCCTGAAATCATCAATGAGAATGGAAACCCCAGCTACAAGTATTTCTACATCAGTGCTGAGCAAGGTATGGTTATGTTGAGAGAGAAGAGGGAGGTTTGCTGCTAGGTTTAACTAGAATGAACCACATGCAAGATTTGATGGGAAACTAATTCAGCATGTTAGGTAAGCGTCTTCTGCATGTAGCTTTTGGCTAGATGCTATGTAGGATATAGAAGAAAGAGAAGAGCAAGCCCCTTCTCTAGCTTCTTACAATCCAGTAGGAAGCTAACTGACCCATAGGAAACTGGAGAACTGAGGCTTCCAGAAACAGTCGCTTGCCCTTGAACTCACAGTTAATAAGTCACAGAGCCAGGATTTCAGTCTACAACTTAGTTTTTTTCCACTGCACTAAAACTATTCTTGTAAGAATTCAAAGGTAGGGGAAAGCTGTTAGATGATCAATTCTGAAAGGTATCATAGATAGTAAACTAACTTGATCTAGATATGAAGAGGACATTTCAAGCTAAGGAAGCAAGGGAAAAGCGTGTCAGGTGTAGCCTGACATGGAGAGTGCATGAGTCATGCTAGAGGGGATGATAACTGGATTGAGTCTTGCAGAATGAGACCTAACCAGCAGAGGGATGTGCAAAGCATTATTTAAGGCAGAGGGAACAGCATCAGCACAAATATGTGGGGGAAGATTGAAATCATAAGTCAGTCATGCTTTTTTGTTCTCTAATCCTGAGTGCAACCATTCTAGAGGCAGAAGTTGGAATTCATGCCACATACTGTCACTGTTTTCCTTCTGAATTCTCCCTGCCATCTGTAAAAGAGGGTTATTTCTAAGTTGCCATGCTGTCAGTTTGTTGATCATTTTATGTTTTGAGACCTCAGCACTCATTTCTCAGAATAGGGAGAAGAAAGATCTGGAGAGGTTATCCTCTCCTTCCCATGGGTAAGGAGAATGTTACCTTCCCTACCCAAAAGCAGATCCCTGGAGGCTGGTATTAGAGGGAAGTTTTCCACATGGAGAAGGGCAACTGAACTTTAGGTCCCCAACTCTTGACCCTTGAAATTCACCTTCCTTTTAGAATTTCATGCAGTTACCCCTGCCATCTTGACATGGGCATCATCCTTTAATATATTAGTCCAGATATAGACACAGAACCCTTACCTGAATTCCCCATGGCTCAGCTGACATGAAGCTGAAATATTCAAACTTGACTTTACTAAATGCTTGGGTAAAACTAAAGGGGTGTAACAAACTTTACTACCTGGTATGCTTTCTGAGATCCACAGATTGTGGCTGCCATTGTACAGGGAGCCTGTACCCAGCTTCCCTCTTTGATTCCTGAGATAGACAAGAAGACTCATCTGTCTACCCAGGGCTTGCCTTCTAGGTTTCTCTTTTGCCTGAGAACTTGACTTCTTCCATACATAATTGGTACTGGACATGACCACCTCTTTCCGTGAAGAACCATCCTCCCTCTTAAGCACACATACTTGCTCACATATTGGTGTAGCCTCCACAGAAAATGAAATAAATGCAGCATTCATCCTGAACAGGTGATGGAGATGATAGAAAGATGCTTTCTATTCCCTTAGTGTCGTGATATTTTCAGCTTATGACAGGGGTTCAATTCTAATCCTGGAGGGTAAGCCAAAGTAACTGCTAAATAACATTCTTGTAGGACCTCATAGTTTACAAAGGACATTTATTATTCATTCACTCATTTAATTTTTATAATCTGCTTGAAGTTAGTAACATCACCTTATTTATAGATGAGAAAACAAATTCAAGAGACTTTCCTGGGCTAAAATCCAGAATTAGATCTTAAATCCAGATCCTGTGCTCCTCTTACATTTCTCCTAAAACATAAAATTATGTGTTGGTTGTCAGATATGAAAGACCTGCTTCATACTTTTCTCCTCAATGTTTATTTCACAGTTGTTCAGGGGATGAAGGAAGCTCAGGAAAGGCTGACGGGTGATGCCTTCAGAGAGAAACATCTGGAAGATGAGTTGTAACATGAATGCACCCCTTCTTTCCTCAAAGTTATTGTTCTGGAAGAAAGCAGCAGGGAAGGGAATACTGAGGAATCAGAACAATTGAATGGATCGGAAAACCTTGCTCCTTCCCACATGGAAAGGGCCCCTCTCACTGTTAGAAGAGTTCTGCTGCCAGAAACTGGTCTCCATGTTTGTGATCCAGCAGAGTGTGGCAGACTTCCTGGTCCTGTCCCCTCTCACCTAAATATCTCTTTGTCATTGAAGGTAAAGAATGACACCTTTTGACATAAAACTTGAGCCATTTGGAGATTTACTCCTCACACTGCAGTATTTGAATCTTTCCATTTCCTCCTGCTTAACTCACCTTGGTGGTGAAAAGAGACCAGAAGCATCTTTTCTATAATGTTAAAAATTGTGGAAAGAACTTATCATTTAAGACAACAAATTCTAAATGTAAAGCCGTAATTCTGCCCCACCAAGGAGCTCAGCCTGTCTCTTCTTTTTCTCCTGGGAATAATCTTGGGCTTCTTCCTGAATGCCTGCAACTTCCTTCCTCTTCTCTGGCTTGGCTTCCCTGTCTGCGCGCATGTGTGTGCAGGAATGGCTGTGTGCTCTGGACTGGCCCCAGCTGGAAGCATGCTTTCTTTGCCCCCGTTAACTGTTGAAGAAACCTTCTAGCCCTAGATGGAGCCATTTTTGTCAAGTCGTCAACTGTATTTTTGTACTGGGATTAACAACAAAAAAAGAAAAAATATTAATTGTTCCATTGAACTTTAATAAAACTTTAAAAGGAAATGTGTTGTGATGGCCTTTTTCTTACTGGGGAATGGAGGGAGAGCACTTCAGGAAGAAAACTAACCTTGAGGGTCTAATCCAAGAGCTCTATCTAGGGCTGTTCCCACACCTGCATCTCCCACATGCTAATGGACATCAGAGCTTGTCTCTTCTACTTTTCAAATATCCAAATTCCCTCCATCCTCACTGTCACTGTTTTGTACAGGACAGGCCTTTTCTACTTCCTATTTACTGTTACAGCCTGTGACTTGACTACTTGCCTCCAATATTCTCTCCTGTCATCCATCCTCCTTAACTTCCCCCAGAGTAATCTTTCTAAAACACAGATGTTACCATGTCACTCCCCTGCTTAAAGCCTTCCTGCCTCCTTCAAGAAAATAGTATTAACATTAGAAAATATCGGGGCCTGCCTGCATCGGAGTCTGCATTTGCTGCTCCGTTTGCCTGGGCCACTCTTCCCTGTGCTATCTACAGGCTTTGCTCCATCATTTCTCATTAAAGCTTCACTGACTTTATTAATAGTAACAGCCTACCCTCCCCCATACTCTCTTTTTCTTTACCCTGTATATTATTTCAACAGTATAAAAAGAGGGATCTTATAAGATATCACCTCCACTGGAACACTGAGTGATGGAGGCACTGTTCATAACTATGCTGAAGTTACAAGTTCATTCTGTACCTGTTTCTTTGAGAATGTAAGCTGCAGGAAGGCAAGCACTTCATCAGTATTATTCGGAGTATATGACAAGATTCTTGAAATGTCTGACACAAAGGAGATATTTAGTAAATAAATATTAAATGAATAAATCAGAGAATTAAAAAAAAACGGCAACCCACTCCAGTATTCTTGCCTAGAAAAATCCCACAGATTTTGGCGGGCTACACGGGTCACAAAAGAGACAAGACTTAGTGACTGAGCAGGCAAGCACACAGCATTGTTGTAACAAGCCTGCCTGAAAGGTTAACTGACTTTCTGAGAGAATATAGCTTAGTTTGATTTACTGTTTTTTAAAATATGTATTTACTTGGCTGTGTCAAGTGTTAGCTGTGGGACGAGGGATCCTCACTGCACCATGTTGGATCTTTGCTTGCAGTGTTCAGGCTTTGTTGCTCTGTAGCATGTGAGCTCTTAGTTTGCCGACCGGGGATCGAACTCTCAACCCTTCACTGCAAGGTAGGTTCTTAACCACTGGATGACCAGGGAAGACCTTGATTTACAATGAATTAGGGTACAGACATTTTACCACTTTATAGAGTTATATGTTAATATACAGAAAACTAATAAGCAAATGATTTTCCCAGGGAGAAGATAGGTCCATTAACCAGTTTGTATCTGATTTAATAATCTTATTTCAACTTTGAATTGGTTTTTTCATCTTGCTGGTCCTTATTAATAAGCTAAAACTTTTGCATATGCTTAGAATCTGTTTGAAAATTTTTTTTAACATTTTGCGAATACTTGATATAAAAAATAGTTAATGCTGAATCTTGTCTCATTATAGCTGTAAGTAATGTTCTTCCCACGGATATATGATGACATTTTTAAAAAGTCATGTCACTGAGATGTAGTTTTATTAAAGTTTTAATAAAACTTTAGTGTTAATTATTATAATTTGTAATGTGTGTTATTTTGATTGACATACTAATAATAATTCTTGTAACAATAGCTGAATCTGGAAGAAAAATTTTAACTCTGGGATTTTAGCTTAAGTTCCCCTGAAAGCAGGGCCTGAGATAAGGCCTATACAGGTAATATATTTTAGGAAGAGATTCTAAGGAACAGGAATGCGGGACTGGTGAAAGTGAAGCACAGGAGGGAGAACCAAAGTAGAGTACATTATTGAGCTGGTTACCTCATTGGTCCAGAGCTGCACCAAGGAGCTAATTTCCTGGAAGAACAGATACAGAGGCGACAAAGAGCCAGGCAAGCATAAAACAAGAGATAAAGGAATGCAGCTTTATGGTGGTGTCCTCAACTTCCAAATGTAGCTGGTTACCACAGTGACTGCCAAAGCAGGAAAAAGATCAAGAGGTTGTAAAGTAGGGTAGAAAAATTGTCTAACATCTCTTAGATTCTTATAGCCAAAGAAAATTTTAGCATTTTAATTCCAATTAAATATAAATATTTACTATTGAGAGGTATGACATGGTGATGATCAGTAAGAGAGTTTTAAGCATATAAATCCTTTGTGCGTGCTCAGGCACTCAGTCATGTCCAACTCTTCATGACCCCATGGATTGCAGCCCACCAGGCTCCTCTGTCCATGGAATTTTCCAGGCAAGAACACTGGAATGGACTGCCATTTCCTACTCCAGTACATACATTAGGTTAGTTTATAATTCTGTGGTATAGAGTGAAATAAAAATTCAAAAATAAGAATGATGTAAAATTCCCAACTGTTAAGACCCTGTCCATCTATTAATTTTAAGTGAATAAGGTAGAAAAAAATTCAGTGGGTAAATGGATATAAAATTCCTGTGGTACTTAGACTCTAATGGATATATTTTTTAAAAGTGACATAACAACTTTTTCTAAATGTTAATATTTACAGTACAGTAAAAATTACGTCCTTTGCAATTATTTAAATGGTGACGCTTTTAGAGGTCAACTTGAAAGTACATAGTTTTCCAAAATTCTTTCAGTGGTCATGCAACCATAGAAGTTTCAAGACTATGGGTTTCAAACATTCTTCAGCTGAAGGTGCAAATATTTATACAGCACTGTGTGCTAGGAACTGTTTTGAATCTTGCAGTCACATTAACTCATTTATCCTAACAATAACCTGATGGATTTGGTTCTATTTCCATCATCATCTGTGCTTTATAAAATAATAGATAGGGATATGGAGGCACACAGTGGGTAAGTAATTCACCTAAGCTACTGGGATCAGAGTTGGTATTTGAATGTGAGCAATTTGGCCCCTGTATCTATGCCTTTAGCTACTACACCATACTAGGTAATTTTTATTCAAGTCAACCAACTTAAGGATTGCATCAATGACTTAGGCTGTGTAGCAAGTATAAATCTTCAAACCAACTAATACAATTACAAAAAAAGAGAAACAATTGTATATTCCAATAACAATTCCTCTTTAAACTGTCATTCTGCATGAAGACAGCAAAACCTCTTAAAGTCAGGTTCAACGTTTTTTAGGTTATTTTAGGTTTAAACTAGGTCAACTTCAGGATTTCTTTTTCCTCTTCTCCTGGATGGCATTAAGTCTCAGAGAATTATATGATGTCATGACCTCAGATATGAGACACTGCCCAGGCTTGTATCTTCTGAGGTATAATGTGCGGCTACCTGATCTTGGTACATCTTTCCATGAAGGCATCTGCTGGGATGTCTATTTTATCAGCCTCCACTATTCAGTCCATACACTTGGCCCCTTTGTCAGTAGGGCCCTTCTAGGTGGTCCTTCCAGCTCCTCAGCACCACTTCTGTTCCCTTCATTGGGTAGCTCTCCTGTGCCATCCTAGGCCATGAGCATCAGGGCCACTGATCACAGTTATACAACCTCTCCAAGGATAACATATTCAAAAGCAGAGACATTACTTTGCCAACAAAGGTTCATCTAGTCAAGGCTATAGTTTTTCCTGTGGTCATGTATGGATGTGAGAGTTGGACTGTGAAGAAGGCTGAGCGCCAAAGAATTGATGCTTTTGAACTGTGGTGTTGGAGAAGACTCTTGAGAGTCCCTTGGACTGCAGAGAGATCCAACCAGTCCATTCTGAAGGAGATCAGCCCTGGGATTTCTTTGGAAGGAATGATGCTGAAGCTGAAACTCCAGTACTTTGGCCACCTCATGCGAAGAGTTGATTCATTGGAAAAGACTCTGATGTTGGGAGGGATTGGGGGCAGGAGGAGAAGGGGACGACAGAGGATGAGATGGCTGGATGGCATCACTGACTCGATGGACGTGAGTCTGAGTGAACTCCGGGAGTTGGTGATGGACAGGGAGGCCTGGCTTGCTGCGATTCATGGGATCGCAAAGAGTCGGACACGACTGAATGACTGAACTGAACTGAACTGAGCAACTAAACTGAACTGAATCTGAAATTCCCTTCCACCAAGTTTCTGCTTTAGTACCACCATCTGTACCACTTGCTAACCGCTCTACTTGCCATCATGCTGTCTCACTCAGTATTTTCTGAGCAGTGAACACACTTTACAGTGATGCTTGCATGTGAGATCTGAAGATGGAACTGCTGGGGAAGAGTTGCAGAGTGTGAGGCCTCCATTTTGCTGGTGTGACTTTGCAGGTGTGACGTGGCCCAAGAGTCAACTATTCTGGCAGCAGCTTCCTGATCTCAGGCTGTATTAATAGCTATCACAGTGTGTTCCAGGAGGACAATGGCTTCCTTAATTCCAGATGATGGCTAAGATTACGTGATGGCCAAGATGGTGTGATTCCAGAACCAGAACCTTGGAGAGCAGATTCCTGATTCTCTACCTTCCAGATTGATGTCAAGTTTCATTTCCCATGTCAGGACAGATAACGATTTTCTTGGAGTCCTTCCTTGGGGACCAGGCTAATGTGTGTTCCTCTGATCATTTCAGTACCTAATTCCCTGTATTAAATGCTTTCTGATTAAAATAGCTAGCATGGTTCCTATTATCTACAACAGGACCTTGCTTGTTATAGTGGTAAACTTCCTAATTAAGATATTGTGTATACAGGGAACTTCCCTTGTGGTCCAGTAGCTAAGACTCTGCATTCCCAATGCGAGAGCCTGAGGTTGATCCCTGGTCAGGAAACTAGACCCCACGTGTGACAACTAAGAGTTCACATGCTGCAGCTAAAGATCCCACTTGATGCAAGTGAGACCCAGCGCGGCCAAATATGTACATACATGCATGCATACATACACACGTATTTTAGAAAAGATGTCATATCTAAATCATATTCCAAAAATGTCACTTAGAAGTTCTACATTTGTAATTGGATGTAGTAAATGATGAGACTTTGGGTTGTACTGCTTTTGGTGAGTGGGTAATTATATTTTGAGTTGCATTATGTTGAGGTTTTTTTAAGTTTAGATATGACTAGGTGGGGGGATATGACTAGGTTTTTTTAAGTTTAGATATGACTAGGTGGGAAATAATATAGTTCAGGTTGGGCAAATAAATTAGTATATTATATAGATATTTAAAAATTATTTTTAGCTATTGCATTAAATTATCTTTCTTAGGTTCTAAAAATCCTTTACCTTTTAAGTTTTGGAGGGAGGTGGGACCTTCTTTCCATTTTAGAAGTTGGAAATACCAGATAATTGCTTTCCCAGCCCCCTTTGCAGCTAGACTATAGGCAAATGACCCCAGCTCACCCAATGTGGCACACTTTCATGCAGCACAAGATAACACCATTTGCAGGAAGACTGAGTTCTTGGGGCAGTGGTGGTTATAGTGCCCACAGAGGTGTCCAGTGTTGGAGGCTAGTGGTGTCAGCAGTATAAACTTAGTGCTTGGTGGTGAAGCAACTGTGTCTTCCCCAGCAAGTCTTCAGTACCAAGCCTGGTACTCCAGCATCCCCGGGTAGTTTGTGATCTAGTCAGTGTTGCTTAACAAATTCTTTTTTTTTCTTACATAAACCAGAGTATAAGATTCTGTGGCTAGCCACTGTAGGAGTCAATAACTGTTGCTTAACCAGGTTATAGCAGCATTTCCCAAAGTATATTCCATGCAACACTAGTGCCCCTAGAAAGACTTTCCATGATTAAATAAGTTTGGATAACAATTTATCTCTTGGAATGATTTATAACTCAAATTAATATTTTAGAAATTCTGAGAGGTCTCACAGGATATTCTTACTTGCTACTAGATGGAATGTGAAACCAACACATGAAGGGGATGAAATACTGAAAAAATTGAAGTGAAACATGGTTGGAGCAATGGATTAAGTCAACCTTGAATCCCCCTTTGTGCACTTCAAGATGTATGAGCTGATATTCCAATAAGTTAAGTCAATTGAAGTTTGGTTTTCCATTTTCATGAAAATCCATGAAAAACCATCATCTATTACCTTGGCCTTTTCTTTATTTGACCTCCTTATCGTCAATAACCTCCACTCTATTTCAGCCACCCACCCACTCCAATGGTCTCATCGTGTTATCACTCAAAACTCTTTTACCTTTGAAACCCTGAATTCAGAAATATTCTCTGATTACAATCAACTGTTTATCCTTTCAACCTAACTGATCAGTATCTTCCATTACACTTTAACCTTATCCAGATCTTCTACTATAACTCCCTCAACTTTTTGCTGGTAAATCTACACACCTTCCCTGCATCTGTCTCATCCTTTTATCCTACCCTTTTATTCCAGTGAAAGAGATATTTTCTACTTCTGTCCTGTGCTCAGTTGCTCAGTAGTGTCCGACTCTTTACAACCCCATGGACTAAAGTGCAAAAGACTCCTCTGCCCATGGAATTTTCCAAGCAAGAACACTGGAGTGGGTGGGGTGCCATTGCCTACTTCAGGGGATCCTCCCAATATAGGGATTGAACCTGGGTCTCTTGCTTCTCCTGCATTGGTAGGTGGATTCTTTACCACTAGCGCCACCTGGGAAGCCCAATTTCTACTTTTCAGAGGCTAATTGAGTTCTGGAGTCATCCCCTCCCTGTCTTCAGACTTTTTTTATTTTCCTGTAAATGTTCCCTTTTCTCTCTTATATAATTAATCACTCTATCTCTACTGGGTTATTCCTGTGCAAAAATAAATAAGCATTGGCATTTCTTATCTAAAAACAAACCATCTGTGGACTTATGTGCTATTTGCCTGATCCACTTCCCAGGGGGTGCTAGTGGTAAAGAACCCACCTGACAGTGTAGGAGACATAAGAGATCTGGGTTCCATCCTTGGGTTGGGAAGATCCCCTGGAGAAAGAAATGGCAACCCACTCCAGTATTCTTGCTTGGAGAATCCCACAGACAAAAGGAGCCTGACGGGCTACAGTCCATAGGGTTGCAAAGAGTCAGACATGACTGAAGAGACTTAGCACACACATGGTCAAGCTTTCCTCACCTCATTCTCTCTTTAACACTCTACGTGTTACACTTTGGCTTTGGCAACTCCACCTAAATGATTCCTGCTAAGATAACGGTAGGAGATATGAGATTGGAAGTGAATTAGGAAAGTTTGGCTGATAAAGTCATTTTTGAAAGCGCTTTCTCATTCAGACTTGCATGGATGATCCAATCCCTCCTCCATGTATTTGATATCATGTGCCAATAAACATTGTGATATGCTGCTGGCCAAACTATATATTTTTGTACATTGCTTCAGGACTCCAAGAGAACCACAACTACTGAAAAACAGGAAATGGATCCTGGTGAACAGTGAACTTTCATTGTTCCTTATCAAATAAGCCAATAGCATCACCCTATTATTTTACATGCTACAAACCTGAGAAGGAAATGGCAAGCCACTCCAGTATTCTTGCCTGAAGAATCTCATGGACAGAGGAGCCTGGTGGGCTACAGTCCATGCAGGTCACAAGAGTCTGACATGACTTAGGGACTGAGCACACATGCAGCCTGAGACCCATCCTTGACATCTCCTTCTATCTTACTCCTTAATCATCAATTATTGTTCATTTGTTTTCCTAGATATTTTTCAAATCCTTGTTATAGGCTGAATCATAGCTACCTCCAAATTAATATGTTGAAGCCCTAACCCCCAACCTCTGAATGTGACTGTATTTGGAGATACGACCTTTAGAGAAGTAATTAAGTTAAAATGAGGTCATATGGGTAGGTCCTAATCCAATAGGACTGATATTCTCAGAGGAAGAGATTAGGACATAGACACACACAGGGAAGAGCAAGTGAAGACCAAGAAGAAGACGGTTCTCTGTAAGTTAAGCAGAGAGGCCTTAAGAAATCAATCCTGATCTCAGACTTCTAGCCTTCAAAACTGTGAGAAAACAAATCTGCTGTTAACCCACATAGTCTGTGGTACTGGATTATGGCAGCCCAAGCTGACTAACACACTCTTCTTCATCTCTATCATCACCACCATTGTCTAGACCACCAGCATTTGTCACCTAGACTTTTACAGTGTACTATCCATCAGGTAGGGCTTTTATCCATCTTGTTAATTGCTGTATCCTCAAGGTGTAGTATCGGAGAAGGCAATGGCACCCCACTCCAGTACTCTTGCCTGGGAAATCCCATGGGCGGAGGAGCCTGGTAGACTACAGTCCATGGGGTCACTAAGAGTCGGACCCAACTGAATGACTTTACTTTCACTTTTCACTTTCATGCATTGGGGAATGAAATGGCAACCCACTCCAGTGTTCTTGCCTGGAGAATCCCAGGGACAGAGGAGCCTGGTGGTCTGCCGTCTATGGGGTCGCACAGAGTCAGACACGACTAATGCAACTTAGCAGCAGCAGCAGCGGCAAGGCGTAGTATAGAATCTGGCATGTGGTAGGCATTCAATAAATATTAATGAGATGGCTAAATAAATGAATAGCTATTTAGGTGATTTCCTTGCATCCATCCTTGCCCCTCTCTCCAGATGTTCTCCACAGGGACTGCTCTCTTTGTAACAGAGTCTGATTGTTTCATTCTTCATGCTTGATACTCTTTGCTGACTCTCCTCCATTAGTTCCAGGACAAAGTCCAAAATCAATAATGTTGTTTAAAAGAATGGTATAATTTGGCTCCCAAGTCTCTCTCCAGCTGCACTGCATGTCATTCTCTCATTCTATTACAAATTCCAGCCACATTGGTTTTCTTTCCATTTTTCCAAGTTACTCAATGGTCTTTACACATGCTTTTCCCTTTATTTGGAGTGTCCTTCCCCATATATTTGCCCAACTCATTCTTCAGAAATCCCACCTAAATGTTGCTTTGTGAAATATTCCATGATCACAGCACCAGTACAGCTCTTTCTTTTATATCTCCCATCACTTTCCCTTCAAAACAATGATCACAATGGTAATTACTGATGTGATTAGTTGGGAATGTCTGCCTTCCTTACCAGAGTATAAGTTTTGTGAGACTGGGGACTGTATCTGACTTGCTTATTATTGTATTTCTAGTGCTCAGTATCTTTGTTTTATTTTTATTTGGCTGCACTGGGTTTTAGTTGTGGCACACAGGATCTGGGCTTCCCAGGAGGTGCTAGTGCTAAAGAACCCCTGCCAAAGCAGGTAGACCTAAGAGTCATGGATTTGATCCCTGGGTCCGGAAGATCCCCTGGAGGAGGGCATGGCAGCCTACTCCAGTATCCTTGCCTAGAGAATCTCATTGACAGAGGAGTCTGGCAGACTACAGTCCATAGGGTCGCAAAGAGTCGGAAAGGACTGAAGTGATTTAGCACGCACGCACAGGATCTAGTCCCCTGACCAGGGATCGAACCCTGGGTCCCTGCACTGGGAGCATGGAGTTTTAACCACTGTACCACTAAGGAGGTCCCAGTGCTCAGAACCTTTAGCTATGCCTGTGCCTGTGTGCTCAGTAGCTAAGTGGTGTCTGACTCTTCTGCAACTCCCATGGGCTGCAGCCTGCCCGGCTCCTTAATCCATGAGTATACCGTAAATGAATACTTGTATTAAAGCATGGGCCCAATTTCCTAGGGCTGAACATTTTACTTTAGCTATCATGTACCAACTGCAATCCTAAGGTCCAGAAGTAGTACAAAGGTGGGAGTGATTAAATTCCCTCCAAGTAAGAATGAGATAGATTCAAGGATGAGTAGGGAGGAGTCTTCTTTATAAAGGAGGAGTATTCAGGAAGGCACTTTGTAGAAACAAAGGCCTATGCAAAATGCTGAGTTGTAAAGTAGGTTCTAGGAGTTGTAAGTCATTCTGTATATCCAGAGAACAAGGATCAAGGGGGTTGGTGGTGGGAGATAAATGCAGAGAGAAAAGGACTTGGTTGAACTTGTTAATGAGGTTGCATTTATCCTATCATGCAATAAATATCACTGATTTTTTCAGTTCTTTCCTTTGTTTAGGTCTATCCATGGAAGAAGCTAGGCCTGGAGAATTGTGAGCATTACTTTGCTAGCATGTGAAATGAGTGCAATTGTGTGGTAGTTTGAACATTCTTTAGCATTGCCCTACTTTCGGACTGGAATGAAAACTGACCTTTTCCAGTCCTGTGGCCACTGATGAGTTTTCCAAAGTTGCTGGCACATTGAGTGCAGCATTTTAAAGCATCGTCTTTTAGGGTTTGAAATAGCTCAGCTGGAATTCTATCACCTCCACTAGCTTTGTTCATAGTGATGCTTCCTAAGGTCCACTTGACTTCGTACTCCAGGATGTCTGGCTCTAGGTGAGTGATCAAACCATCATGGTTATCTGGGTCATTAAGATCTTTTTTGTATAGTTCTGTGTATTCTTGCCACCTCTTTTTAATATCTTCTGCTTCTGTTAGGTCCATACTGCTTCTGTCCTTTATTGTGCCCATCTTTGCATGAAATGTTCCCTTGGAATCTCTAATTTTCTTGAAGAGATCTCTAGTCTTTCCCATTCTATTGTTTTCCTCTATTTCCTTCCATTGTACACTGAGGAAGGCTTTCTTATCGCTCCTTATTATTCTTTGGAACTCTGCATTCAGATGAGTATATCTTTCCTTAAGTGCTTAAGTTTCCTTAAGTTAAGTGCCTACCCCTTCCTTTCAGCCCCTATATTCAGGCTGGACTGAAGACTGATCAGTCCAGAGAGAATGCATTTCCCTTTTAAAGCACAAGGGGGAATATGAGACTGAACTTTTGCAAATGGTCACAAGGCAGCCTGAGCAGTATCCTTCAGCAAGCCCTCTGAGAAAGAGGACATAGATATTTTCCCAAGATTAGAGAGGCAACCTGACACTTTATAGCTTCTAAGAAAGCGGCAACTGTTCTTAAGTTCCCTAGACATGTATTTGATGAGAGAAGTCATTGGCAAGCATGATATACCTAGTTGTAAGAGTTGTCAGATCCCTAAAAGTATCTGATGTTACTGAATATCCTATTGAGCATCCCCTAAATTACATACACTATCATTTTTTGATTGAACTCTTTTAAGGAAATCATTCTGACCCCCATTTTACAGATCAGCAACCTGTATGATCAACAGTACTTCAATCACATATTAGCAAATGGTGAAAGTTGGATTTGAACTACAGTCCATGGTGTTGCAAAAGAGTCAGACGTGACTTAGCAACTAAACAATATTAACAACAAACTCTCTGATTCCAAAGTGTATGTCCTTTTGATTATCCCACACTGGTCATCTTAGAAAGCCTTTGAGTTCATTTTAATTAAATCCCCCTATTTAACAGAAATGGTTCAGAAAGAGGACTGGTCAGTTGTGAGTAATAACTGATGAGACTGAGGGGGATTTTGTCCCTAGTTTGGGCTTGTGGACACAAGAACCACCAGCCACTGACCATAACTGAGCTAATGCCATTGCCATGTAAACACTCTGCAAGAGGGGGAGGCTTTGGTGAGACCAGTTAGTCATGGTCTCACACTCAGAGAATCTTCTGTCCTCTCTGCCCCTTAAGTGCCTCATCCCTAAAACAGGCTGACTCCTCTTCTATCAGGTCTCAACTCAAATGTCACTTCCTTAGAGAGACTTTCTTTCTACAATAGCCCCTCCTCTAGTCACTTTCGGGCTTTCTTGGTGGCTCAGCAATAGAGAATTCGCCTGCCAATACAGGAGATGCAGGTTCAATCCCTGGGTCAGGAATATCCCTTGGAGAAGGAAATGGCAACCCAGTTCAGTATTCTTGCCTAGGAAATCCCATGAGCAGAGGAGCTGAGCAAGCTACAGTCCATGGGGTCACAAGAATCGGGCCTGACTCAGAGACTAAACCACCCCCAGCCAGTCATTTTCTATCCCATTACCTTGTTGGACTATTTCCTTAAATGTGCTCATGACTAACTGAATTATGTTAGATTTTATTTCCTTATTTACTGTTTGTCTGTCCTTCTAGGATTCATAACCTTCATATGAGCAAGGGTTCTCTCTGTTTAGTTCACATTTGTGTACTCTGTGCCAGAAACACTAAGTGTTAGCACATACAAACAAATCTTTATAGAAAGAATGAATGAATGACATAATGATGAAGGACTAGTTGCAGAGGATGAACTATATGAACAGGCAGATGTCAGTAAAGAAGAGGATTTTCATGACAACAAGAGTTGTCCAAAGACAAAGCAATCTGCCTTGGAGGAGATTGTCTCCGCATCCTTGGAAGCGAGCATCCCAAGGCTACAGAGGGAGTGCCCATGTTGGATGGTCGGGGAGGGATGATCTGAGGTTCATTTAGCTTCCCAGTAAAATCTTAATTCAATTTTGAGCCAAAACCCTGGTAGCAGGATGCTGTCTAGTCATTGTCTGTGTCAAATTATGGACTAAGTATTCTCTAACAGCTAGGGAAAAAGAGGCCCAGAGGGCAGGGGAGGCAGAGATGAGGGAGTTGATAGTGCTAGATTCTGCTTCTGGGCTTCATGGGAAAGGCCTGACTGAGATGCTGATTGTTGTTATTCAGTCCCTAAGTCACGTCCGACTCTTTGTGACCCCATGGACTGCAGCACATCAGGCTTCCCTGTCCTTCACTATTTCCTAGAATTTGCTCAAACTCATGTTCATTGAGTCGGTGATGCCATCCAACCATCTGATCCTCTGGTTGGCATGCTTAAAGCTAAATAAAATTAATGACGACGTTTATGAATAATCATTTCCAGTTCAGTTGCTGCTCTTACCACTGGGCTCTTGTTCCCCTTCTTCTGGGCCCCACTTCCCATGTGTCTGTCACTTCTCTTCCATTCTCATAGGGAATAGCACCACCCAAGTCACAGAACTCCCCTAGTTGCCTCCATATCTTTTTCCCCCATCTATATCCAAGTAGTTGCCAGATCTTATCTTTTTCATCCTTTTATGTCCCACTGCATCTCCCAGCTCAAGCTCATTCTCTTTCTCTCTTTTTTTGGTCACACTGCATGGCCTGTAGGATCTTAGCTCCCCAGCCATGAATGGAGTCTGTGCCGCCTGCAGTGGAAGCGTGGAGTCTTAACCACTGGATTGTCAGGGAAGTCCACTCATAATTTCTTTTGACATCACTGTACCAGCTTTCTCTCTGGTCTCTTTGTCCTCTGTATCTTGGAACCTCTGATCCATTTCCACTGTATAAACTGAGTTCTTTCTAAAAACCATCACAGTATTATAAAGTAATTATCCTCCAAGCTGAGTTCTTTCAAAAGTATAAAGTGGACCAAGTGTTCCCTCTGGAGAAAGCAATGTAACAGCTCCACATTGCCCTGATCTTTGAGTCCATCATCTTCAGTGTGGCTCCCCAGGCCCTGGCTGACCTCTGGCTCTGACTTACCCTCCTACCTCATTCATCACAAGTACTTTGCTCATCCTGTCTGTGATTCCAGAGACTTACAATCCCTGAAGTTCCCTGAAGCCTTTGTATAATTGCATACCTTTGGGGTTTGGCTCATGCTAGGGTCATAGGAGCCAGACCACAAGAGGCCATATGTGCATATCAAACAGATTTAATCTGGGTTAGGAAGAGTCCTCTGCTGCAGTGTTGGAGTGTGGTTACATGAGAAGTTTGGAGGCTACTGTGGGTCTAAGACAGTGAGAAGGCTGTGGCCATGCAGTGGCAAGGAAGGGATGGAATGGAGCACTCTCAGGAAGTAGTACAGGTGGGTTTTGGTGAAGGACTGGTACGATGGGCAAGAGAGAGGGGTGGTGGGTGGGGCTGGGTTCTGACTGTTCACATGCTGAATGCTGTGTGTGTGTGTGGGTGTGTGTGTGTGTGTGTGTGTGTGTATGATTCCACCCATGGGGACAGCAGTGTGCCCTGGTGATGCACATTTTCATTTATTTTACAAATGAAAAAGCTGAGGCACAGAGAAGAAAGAAGGGCTGATTAGTGCAAGAAGTGGTGTTTGAAATACTTAACCATTTTTTCTCATTATCTAAATCTGTTCCCATCCCTGTGGTAGATTGGTTAAAGGCCACAGATTCCTCCCATCTCTCTATTCATGCCTCTTTGTAAAGTGACTTTGCTCTTCTCAATCAAAGCCCTTTGAATCTGGGCCAGGCTTGTGACTTGATTTGGCCAATAGAATGCAGCATATGGGATGTTTTGCAGTTGCTGAGGCTAGGCCTCAATAGATTGTGTCTTCTGCCTTGCTGTCTTGGAACACCGCCCCGAGACCACCATGTGAACTGGTCTGGCCTGCCAGTGGATTAGAAGCCTCCTGAGAAAAACCTATGGCACTCAGCCCTTGGCCAGCACCAACTGCCAGACCTAGGGGTGACCTTCCAGCTGAATGCTGTTCAAAAATGATCTGAGATATTAATAAAATCTGCAAATGAACCCATCCAGCCACCCACAGAATTGTGAGAAATAATAAATTATTGCTGTTTAACCCACTGAACTTTGGGGAGTGATTGTCATGCAGAAAAGCATAACTTGAAGGAACTTCTCCATTCCCATTACCAGTGACTGGCTCCACTGTCTACCTGGTTGTTTCTGCAGAGTCCCTTTCCCCAACATCTTACATTTAATCTGCCACCAGGTCCTAAATACACACTGGATCCCTCTACCTCCCACTTTCCCCATGCCTTGACATGAGTTCTGGTCCTCTTCGTCTCTCATCTGGATTATTACAGCAATCTCTAACTGGGTTCCCTCTCTCCTTTCTCCCTGCTCCCTACCCTTCCCACTCCATCTATCACACCCACCACAGTCAGAGCTATCTTTCTTTTCTTTCTTTTTTTCTAATGTAATTTGCAGCCTGTGCGAGTATGTGTATGTGTTCAGTCATCTCTGACTCTTTGAGACCCCATGGACTATTGCCTGCCAGGCTCTTCTGCCCATGGGATTCTCCAGGTAAGCATAGTGGAGTGGGTTGCCATTTCCTCCTCTAGGGGATCTTCCTGACCCAGGGATTAAACCTGCATCTCTTACTTTGGTAGGCAGATTCTTTACCCCTGAGCAACCCACAAAGCCCCAGAGCTGTCTTTTGTACATGCAAATATAACCAGGTTACTCCATTGCTTCAAACCTTTTGCTTGTAAAGTAAATTCCCAATAATGTGATTTCCAAGGCCTTAGACCAGCCAGCCTCTGTTTCTCTTTCCATCCCTGTCTTCCACCACTCCTCTCATGAGCCTTATGTTTCTAGAGCTGCTTTAGACATTCTGGTGACTTCCAGGCACCTGCACCAGTTTCTCTGTTATATGAGGCAACCTGCTGAAGAGGTCAGAGAAAAACACTCGACTTGCCAACAGATCTACATTCCTAGGCTGACTATGAGGGACTCACACTGGGATACAGATCTGAACCTTGTAAAGATTTGAACATTCCAAGTGACATCCACACTTAAGCAATTACCTTTTTCTGTTCAGTTCAGCTGCTCAGTCGTGTCCAAATCTTTGCAACCCCATGAACCGCAGCACACCAGGCTTCCCTGTCCATCACCAACTCCCAGAGTCTACCCAAACCCATGTTCATTGAGTCGGTGATGCCATCCAACCATCTCATCCTCTGTCATCCCCTTCTCCTCCTGCCCTCAATCATTCCCAGTATCAGAGTCTTTTCAAATGAGTCAGCTCTTCACATCAGGCGGCCAAAGTATTGGAGTTCCAGCCTCAATATCAGTCCTTCCAATGAACACCCAGGACTGATCTCCTTTAGGATGGACTGGTTGGATCTCCTTGCAGTCCAAGGGACTCCCAAGAGTCTTCTCCAACACCACAGTTCAAAAGCATCAATTCTTCGGCACTCAGCTTTCTTTATAGTCCAACTCTCACATCCATACATGACTACTGGAAAAACCATAGCCTTGACTAGATGGACCTTTGTTGACAAAGTAATGTCTCTGCTTTTTAATGTGCTGTCTAGGTTGGTCGTAACTTTCCTTCCAAGGAGTAAGCATCTTTTAATTTCATGGCTGCAGTCACCATCTGCAGTGATTTTGGAGCCCAGAAAAATAAAGTCAGCCACTGTTTCCACTGTTTCCCCATCTATTTGCCATAAAGTGATGGGACCGGATGCCATGATCTTCGTTTTCTGAATGTTGAGCTTTAAGCCAACTTTTTCACTCTCCTCTTTCACTTTCATCAAGAGGCTCTTTAGTTCTTCTTACCTTTCTGCCATAAGGGTGGTGTCATCTGCATATCTGAGGTTATTGGTATTTCTCCCCGCAATCTTGATTCCAGCTTGTGCTTCCTCCAGCCCAGTGTTTCTTATGATGTACTCTGCATATAAGTTAATAAGCAGGGTGACAATATACAGGCTTGACGTACTCCTTTTTCTGTTTGGAACCAGTCTGTTGTTCCATGTCCAGTTCGAACTGTTGCTTCCTGACCTGCATACAGGTTTCTCAAGTGGCAGGTCAGGTAGTCTGGAATTTCCATCTCTTTCAGAATTTTCCACAGTTTATTGTGATCCACACAGTCAAAAGCTTTGGCATAATCAATAAAACAGAAATAGATGTTTTTCTGGAATGCTTTTGCTTTTTCGATGACCCATTGGATGTTGGCAATTTGATCACTGGTTCCTCTGCCTTTTCTAAATCGAACTTGAACATCTGGAAGTTCACTACCTTCTTGCCTTTTCTTTTTTCCTTTCTTTCTTTTTGAAATTGAAGTATAGTTGATGTAAAATGAGGGTAAGTGATTAATTCTCATTCAATAAAAAGCATCACTTTATATGTCATGTGCAAACTAGGAGCTAGAGAAGGCTGACTACTCGGACAACTACAGAAGATACAAGGAAATTTTGTTCGTAGGACTTTAACCCCAGTGGTGTTCACCAAGCAACCGTGATTCTGTAATCTAGTAGGAACAGCTCTTGACTTGGAGTCAGACAGACCTGTTTCAAATCTGGTTCTTCCATTTACATTTGTGTGACCCTGGAAAGTTATTTCAGTTTTCTGACTTCTATTTCCTCATTTATAGAAAGAGGATGGCAATCCATACCTTGCATGATTGCACTGAAGACTAAATGAGACAAAGATATGAGTTAATCCAGTATATTTTAAGGTCTTAATGATTATGATTGTTAGCCAGTCTGTTCCCAGGTCAAAGGTAGAATTTGTCTTTCTTCTTATTCTTACTTGGCATTTAGACAGCCCAATATATGATTTGTTCTGTATTCTCTCTGGTAATCACCTGCTAATCAATAGAGAGGCACAAATGATGCAGCCCAAATGTCAGATATGACCTTCTTGCCCCTTTAAGATCTAAATGCAATGAGTCTGAACCTCAGTTTTTACATTTTATTGCCCTTGTCAGTTGGAAGACATCCTGAAGTTTTCTGCAAATTCCACAGACTTAATGCTCCCATAGTCTCTGCGTCTACTCTCCTTTTTCAACTCAGAAAAACAAAGCCCATTGCTCAGTTTTCCTATTCACTCATTCATACAACTCTTCTCTCTCAGGAAGCATTCCAGAGTGTAATGGCCTTTACTGAAGTGTTGAGAGTCACAGAAGATGATTACATTATATGTGTGACAAACAACTTCTCCCATTTAATGCATTCCAGTGCTTAAACACCCTCTGTTTACCTACCATGGGAAGGTTACTTCTGACCCTTTATCCATGCAGCACCTACCCTTACACTGATTTTCTTACTCATTTTTTTCCTTTCCCCTTCCCAGCTCTCTTTATTACTTCCCCCACCATTTTGCTAAGTAAATTCCAAATTCCTTTCCTTTTTTGCACTGAGCAAGTGAGTGTCTCCTTTCTCCTCTCACACTTACATATCCACACTTCTCAAGGCCCTAAACAGGACAAAAGGACCTCTCTACGTTAGAGTTTATCCTTCTTGGAAGGCAGTTGTTAAAAAAGAGTGTTTTTGGTTCTGTTACAACCACAATGTTTCCTACTTACTGAGGGCTTACTATGTGCCTGGCACTCAGTCAAGTGCTTTCCAGTAGCTATCCCATTTTCTTATTTGATCTTCACAACATTATTACTATTTCTACAAATAACAATGAGGTGCATGTGTCAGAAAAATCAGACAATATACCTAAGGTCACACAGCAAGTAACTGTGTAGAACAAGGATTAAAAACTACATCTGTCTGGGAAGAAAGAGAAAGTGATAAGAAGACCTGAGGTGATGTAAACCAATACCATCTGCTCTTCTATTGTCTCCCAACCCCCAAAGGGTGGGTTTTTTGTGTTATCTCATTATTCCTGTGAAGAATGAATAGTTATTATCATGACACCCATTTTGAAAATGAGAAAACTCAAGTAAGACAGTGAAGGAGCAGGCAGCATAGGATATTTGATTTTAAGATCACAGAGGCATTAGTTCTGGGTAATCACCCAGAAGAAATTCAAGGTATGACCATGGGAGGGAAAGTGAAGAGGAGACCAAGGACTGAAGAATCAGGCAACCACATGGCTACCAAAGGCACCAGGAGGGTGGCAGGACAGGGCTAATGCGAATGACCATGAGCCAGAGATTGGAATCTTCAATGCAGTGGAGCAATTGGGGGTCGGTGATGTCCTTGATAAGAGGGATGGGAAGCGGTGTGTCTGGAGACCAAAGGAGAAGCAATTTTGGTACAAGGGTGGAAGTGGCAATGCTAACCCCACCTCTTGGTTCTGTGATGTGTGGAGAGTAGAGAAGTGAGAAGCCTTCCTGCAGAAGGTGGCAAGAGAAGTCCTGGAGGACTGTCAAGCATTAATAAAGGCAAAGAAGTAACCTGAGTATGCTCTGACGAAGCAGAGGGTGTAGGAAAGTTTGTTGGCGAAAGAACAGGATTCTAGAGGGCACATTGGGAAGGGCTGTCAGGACGTGGATGGTGGGAAGGTGAGTGAAAGGGAGGGAGTGGAAAAGCTCAGAAGAGCTCAAAGATGAGTGAGAAGTCAGACAACCAGAGGGGCTGTCTTTTGGGGGGCTCCTTGGGCCAGAGAGACAAATTGTAGATAAAGTCATAATGGAATGTAGGGAAAAAATGTTTTGATATCTGACTCTGTTGTCTAAGATTTTTTTCTTAAATTGATATATAGTTAATTTATAACTTAGTGTTAGTTTCAAGTGTACAGCAAAGTGATTCAGTTACATAAACATATAAATCACTTTGCTGACAAAGGTCTGATTAGTCAAAGCTATGGTTTCCAGTAGTCCTGTACAGATGTGAGAGTTGGACCATAAAGATGGCCAGGTGCCAAAGGATCAGTGCTTTTGAACTGTGGTGCTGGAGAAGACTCTTGGGAGTCCCTTGGACAGTAAGGAGATCAAACAAGTCAGACCTAAAGGAAATCAATCCTGAATATTCATTGGAAGGACTGATGCTGAAGCTGAAACTCCAACACTTTGGCTACCTGATGTGCAGAACTGATTAACTGGAAAAGACCCTGTTGCTGGGAAAGATGGGGGGCACCAGGAGAAGGGGACAACAGAGGATGAGATGGTTGGATGACATCACCAACTCAATAGACATGAGTGTGAGCAAGCCTCGGGAGATAGTGAAGACAGGGAAGCCTGGCAAGCTGCTGTTAATGGGATCGCAGAAAGTTGGACATGACTGAGTGAGTGAACAACAATAGACCTCTAAGATTTGAGAAGGGGGATGACTATGGGGAGGGATTATAATTCTAAACCAAACGTGGCAGCTGGTTCCTGTGACTTCAGGAAGATTGAAATGAAGTCGAAGGATGGGATGCTATTTACTTGTTATACCTGCCGTCTCTGGCAGAGCTGGGACTTTCTAATGACAAGGAAAGAACATTTTCTCACTCCAGGCTACTGCTGGTAATGGAGAGCCATTGGAAATGTTTTGTTTGTTTCATCAAGGTGGAGGTAACATGGTGACATATAGAACAATCACTCAAACTGCTGATGTAGATGGTAGATTAAGAATGGAGGCAGGGAGACCCACTGGGAGGCCGTTGCTTTAGTTCAAGCAAGAAGTGATGAGGTCTGAACCAGGGTGAGAGCTGTGGAGATGGAGAGGAAGGGAAGGGATAGGATACCTTGAAGTGAAGTGAAGTGAAAGTCGATCAGGAGTGTCCGATTCTTTGTGACCCCAGGGACTGTAGCCTGCCAGGCTCCTCTGTCCATGGGATTTTCCAGGCAAGAATACTGGAGTAGGTTGCCATTCCCTTCTCCATAGGATACCTTGCTGCTGCTGCTAAGTCGCTTCAGTCGTGTCCAACTCTGTGCGACCCCATAGACGGCAGCCCACCAGGCTCTCCCGTCCCTGGGATTCTCCAGGCAAGAACACTGGAGTGGGTTGCCATTTCCTTCTCCAATGCATGAAAGTGAAAGTGAAGTCGTTCAGTCGTGTCCGACTCTTAGCGACCCCATGGACTGCAGCCCACTAGGCTCCTCCGTCCATGGGATTTTCCAGGCAAGAGTACTGGAGTGGGGTGCCATTGCCTTCTCCTTATGGAGGCGTTATTACCAGGCTGATGGGATGTAGGGTGTGAAGGAGTGTATAGGGTATACAACAATGCCCAGGTTTCTGGCTTTGCTTCCACGTAGACAGCCATCCAGATCTTGCCTCTCTCCGTGGGCTTCTTTGAGTACGAAGTGATAAATACACAGGCAAGAGCTTCAGAAATGGCAGAGCTACAAACCCATCATCATCTACTTTATCATCAAAGCCCTTTGATTACCCTACTAAGTTCAGTCTATGGAACGAGGCGTGAGAATTAAGATAAATCACGATAGTCAAGCAGGTATTGGGGATCTTCGGGTCCCCAAGAAACCTCGTATTCCCTACACCTGCCGGGAGCCGAGGGCCCCGCGATAGCGGGCTCTGCCCCTGGGCGGGGCATGGGTGGGGCCTGGAAGCGGCCGTAACCCAGCCCAGCTGCAGCCCGAGCCTCTGCCCGAAGTCGCCGCGGAGGGGACCGGACCCGCCCCGCCCCGCCCCCCACCTCCCTGCTCCGCGAACCCGCTGCGCCTTCTGCCTCCCGCCGCCAGGTCCAGCGGTTCCGCGGCGCTGCCAGGGAGCGAGCCGCTCGTCCTCACCCGGAGTCCCAGGTAAGGGGCGCGGCCCGGCAGCCCGCCTGGGGCGGATCTGGGACCGATCCCCGGAGCGGGGCGCGGGGCACAGTGAGCGGGCATTGAGAAGGAGCACAGGGCAGCGGAAGGGGCACCTAGAAGGGGCCAGGGGAGGCCACTAAGGAAGGGTACCGCGGCAGTGAAGGGGCACGTAGCGCGGGGAGGGGCCCTGGGGAGCATCTACCCGGGCTTTGAGGGCGGCGAGGGGAGCCCCAGAGGCAGGGGCAGCGGGATCGGAGGAACAAGAAAGAGGGCGCCGGGGCTGGGGAGAAGGCTGAGCGGCAACTGGAGAGCGCAGCGAAGGCTGGTTGAGGGGGAAACTGGGGGGAGGGGGATGGAGGCGGGGGAGATGTAAGAAGGGAGCTGAGAGGGGCCGTGCGGGCAGAGGGTACCGAGCAGCCAAGGGGCTGGGAAAGGGGTGTTGAAGCGAAGAGATTAAGGAGAGCGAGGGAGGGGAGGTGTGGAAGTGAAGAGCTAAGGGGAGGGGACTGGGTGGTGGGGGTCGTTTTGAGATGGAGGAGTGAGACGAGGAGGGGAAGGCGAGCTGGGCGGGAGAGGGGTGCTGTGCGGGGAGAGGGTAATCTGAGTGTGGTGTGGAGCGGAGCCCAGCTGGGTATGGGCAAGGTGGGTAATTGGAGTGGGGGCTTGGAGGTGGGAAGCTAGGAAGAATGAGAAGGTGGGAGACAAGGCTAGGTCTATCCAGACTGCAGAGAAAGCGGGTGGGGAGCTGATGAAGGGAGAGTCCTGGCCTTGGATATGGGCTGTGGGAGCCTGAGTTCTGGCTAGAGGTGGGCTGTGGAGAGGCACTGCAGTTTAGCAGGGGGTTGGGGGAACTGTCCTGGAACTTGGAGAGTTTAGGGTGGTGGATGGGCTGGGTCATGGTGCAGAGAAAGCCAGGTGTGGGTTGTGGTGTGAGAGTGGGAAGATGATGGGGGCCCAGAGTGGAGTCCAACAGCATCCGGATGCTAGCCCTGTCTTAGCTCCTCACAAGCTGAGGAGGTGGTGCAAGCACTGGAGCCTATTACACTGCTACCTGGAATCAGAGACAAGAAGAGAATCATTGACAGGGAAATTCATCTACAGGCGGACTCTTGTTCTAGAGTCCAAGTGTAGGAAGAGATTTTTAGGGAGGGCAAGGTGGCAGCCTCCGGCAGCTAGTAGAGGTGAGGAGGGGAGTGAGAGAGGGACAGGGACATCCATCTCAACTGCATGGAATCCAGATGGAAAAGGGTACGGGATAGTAAAAAGAGCTGGATGTGTTTGTGTGCACAGGTGTGTGCCCACCTGTTCTACTCATATAAACGGAGGAAGACAATGGAAGTCTGGGAAAAGCCGCCTATGGTATAAGGAAGCCCTGGTGCTGTGTTGTTGTTGTTTAGTTGCTCACTTGGGTCGGATTCTTTGTGACCCTGTGAACTGCAGCCTGCCAAGTTCCTCTGTCCATGAGATTTCCCATGCAAGAATACTGGAGTGGGTTGCCATTTCCTCCTCCAGGGGATCTTCCCAACCCAGGGATGGAACCCATGTCTCTGCATTGGCAGGTGGATTCTTTACCACTGAGCCACCGGGGAAGCCCCTGGTGCTTGTTTGCGGGAGCAAAGACATTCTGCTGGAGGATGGTGGGTCAGGGAAGACTTTGAGGTCATGAAGGATTTAGCTAGCAGGAGGAAAGTATGTTCCAATCAGAGGAAACAGTATGGAAGAAGGCAAAAATCGAAAATGATCTCCAACCCAAGAAATAAATCTCCAATTTCTTATGGATTATGATGTGAAGGGAGGCACCAGTAACCTGTAGAGGATGTTTGAAAAGGTTTTCCCTTTAAGCTGGAATTCCTATGGTTTCTCTTCATCTCCCCAGAGCACAGCGGAGATGGCACACAGTAGGTGCTCAATGAATGTTGACTGAATGAATAACTGAGCTGTGGTTTTGCTCTTGCCTCTATTTCCTCACCTACTCCCAAGAATTGTTGTGAGAATCAAATATAATTTGGGTGAAAGAGCTTCACAAACTGTAAAGTACTGTATAGAAGAGAGAGGGCACTGACGTTATTTATTATGCAGGTTTGCCTACATTATCGGAGAAGGCAATGGCACCCCATTCCAGTACTCTTGCCAGGAAAATCCCATGGATGGAGGAGCCTGGTAGGCTGCAGTCCATGGGGTCATGAAGAGTCGGACACGACTGAGTGACTTCACTTTCACTTTTCACTTTCATGCATTGGAGAAGGAAATGGCAACCCACTCCAGTGTTCTTGCCTGGAGAATCCCAGGGACAGGGGAGCCCGGTGGGCTGCCGTCTATGGGGTCGCACAGAGTCGGACACGACTGAAGTGACTTAGCAGCAGTAGCGGCAGCCTACATTATGATAGTGGTCATATCAACCACTCTTTCCAGTCTGGAGAAGGAAGTGAACATTTATCAAACATCTATTGTATGCAAGGCGAAATACAATGAAAACGCTTGGTAGAGTGCCTAGCATTTAGGTGCTCACTAAATGATAGCTATTACAATATTGTTTCTGTGGCTCTAAGAGATGAAGGGAAACAATGAGGAGGTGGGCTGGGCTGGGCTGGTGGTGGGGAATGGTTTCAAGAAAGGTTGAATCAGATAAGTGAGTGGAGTATGGCTTTAGGGAGGAGATTGTGTATAGCAGGGTGATGTTCAATTGTCTAACTCCCAATAGGAAGACAGAATTACATTTACTGAGCACCCGCTATGTGTCAAATGGCAGCATATCTGTATGCCTTACCAACATTGTGAGTGAACTGAAAGTGTTAGTTGCTCAGTCGTGTTGGACTCTTTGCAACCTATGGACTGTAGCCTGCCAGGCTCCTCTGTCCATGGAATTCTCCAGGAAAGAGTACTGAACTGGGTAGCCATTCCCTTCTCCAGGAGATCTTCCCAACCCAGGGATTGAACCTGGGTCTCCCCCATTGCAGGCAGATTCTTTACCGTCTGAGCCACCAAGATTGACTGTAATCCTCCCAACAATGGTTATTTTACAAATGAGGAAACTGTCTTACTCATGCAAAGTTTCTTGCCAAGGTCTCATAGCTAATAAATGCTGGCCTGGAAACTGAATCTAACCTGTTTGTTTGGAATCCCAAGCAATTTCCACTACCCAGGATGACTTGGTAGAAGAAAACATGAAGCATACAGACAAAAAATTTTTTTGGGAAGGAGTTATAAAGCACTGTCATATACTAGTTTTAATTCTTCCGGTAGTTTGCCCAGAAGTCATTTTATTAACTCATTTTATAGATAAGGAAACTGAGACCCAGGGTGTGATCTGCCTGAGGTTACACAATTGCTTAGAGAGCCAGGGCTCAGTCCAGGTGTCTCTGACTTAATCCTGTGCTCTTTCCATCAAAGGGAATTTCCTTTGTGTACCTCTCCATTATATGTATTCAGTTGATCTCTTGCTGCATTTTAGGGCTGTCTCCTCTCCTTCCCCCTTTCATGGCTGAAGTTGGCCTCTTCCTTAGTTGATCAGACTCCAAGTGTTATTTTTCACACCAGTTCTCCTAGGAGCCATTTCCTTCTTCCCCCCAGCCTGGAACCAGAGATGACTTCCTGGATGGTCCCTGGGCCTTCATCTGTATTGCTTGTCACGAAGAGCAAGAGCTCTATCATTTATGTGACTGTCACAAAAGAGAGAGAAGATCTGATTGATGCTTATCTGACAAATGCAGTCTGCATTGACCTGTCTGCTCAGATCTGCCTCTGGCAGCTGCCTGCTGGGGTGGTTTTTACCTCTCTTTTGAATGTCTGTGTAGCCCCTGCCTTCCTTTTGAAAAGATCTCCTTGGGGGCTCCCATCTGAATCTATCTTCCAATTGAACTCAGCTCTCTGCCTCTCCCTGTTCTCACACCATCTTCTGGGAAAGCTGCACTGAGTGCGCATGAGCAGAGGTTGACAGTAGAGTATGGCAAATGCTAGGAAAGAGATCTCAGGTGCTAGAGATGTTCTTCTTTTCTTTTTAAATTATGTCTGTTTATTTTTAATTGATTGATGATGGCTTTACAAGACTGGTTTTGATTTCTGCCACACTGGGGATGCTTTTCTATTCACCCTAAAATTGTTGTGGGCTTTCCCAGTGGCTCAGTGATAAAGAATCCGCCTGCAATGCAGGAGTCACAGGAGACACAGGTTCGATCCATGGGTCAGGAAGATCCCCTGGAGGAGGGCATGGCAACCCATTCCAGTATTCTTGCCAGGAAAAAAACCTCATGGACAGAGGAGCCTGGCAGGCTACAGTTCATGAGGTCACAAAGAGTCGGGCACAACTGAGCATGCATGCACTAAAATTGATGTGGTTTTTATTTTCTTTAAGCCCAGTGCAATCTGAAAGTCATCAGATGACAGAAGTTCTAGTAATGATGCTCCAACTGACTTGCTGGGTGACCTTTGACAAATCAGTTCTCTTTGTGGAGCCTTGATTATTTTTTCCCCTGAAAATGAGGGGAGTGTGTCAGACCAGGAACTGAAACTGTTTTTTTACTCTTGGCTCACACCTATGGCAGACATAGCTTAATAAAGGCAAGCACTTTACCTACTAATTCTACACAAGGCCAGTATAGTTTTTTCCGTACACTGTACGTATGAAGCACCCTTATACACGTTTTCTTATTGAAAAATCATAGCAGCCTTCTGCAGTAGGTAATGTGATCACATCATAGATGAGGACACCGAAGCTCAGAGTTTAGGTTACTTGTCCAATTTCATACACTGAGTTACTGCAAAAGCTTGGGACCAAGATCCAGACTTTTTTGTTATGATAAAGCTGCCACTCTAAAATCTCTTCTAATTCCAGAAATCTAAGAGTGCAAGCAGCTGCACTTGCAAAAAATGAAGACCAATAATACAACATTTACATCAAAGTTTGGCACACGGCAAATGCTCAATAAACATTTACAGAAAAGAGTAACATGCCCAAGGATTTAATCTAGGTTCAGTGTTGACAGGGTGTAAGGATAAATAAAACTCAGATGAATCCAGAAGGAGGGATAGACAGTTAATTGTCAAATAAGCTCAAATTATGGAGCCCAGATCAGGGAGGGGGCACTTGACTACAGAAGTGAATTAAAGAAACCAGTGAATTAATATTTATTGAGTACCTCCCATAGGTCAAGAAACCACACCAGCTTATTTACATATGATAAATGTTCACTCTGTTAGTACCATCACTTAGTGAAGTAGGTGGTATTTTCTTGGTTTCAAGGTAAAAATACTGTGGCTTAGAAAGCTGATATAACTCACCCAAGAATTCAGCCAAGGAATAGAGCAGGGATTTTTACTTTTCCCTTATTACAGCATAAAGTGAAGTTGCTCAGTCGTGTCTGACTCTTTGTGACCCCATGGACTGTAGCCTACCAGGTTCCTTCATCCATGGGATTTTCCAGGCAAGAATACTGGAGTGGGTTGCCATTTCCATCTCCAGGAGATCTTCCCGACCCAGGGATTGAACCAAGGTCTCCCACATTGTAGGCAGGCACTTTACCATCTGAGCCACCAGGGAAGTCCTTATTATAGCATGGTACTAAGTTAATCTCAGCTGTTAGCTATGAGTCCTGGGCAGATCCTCGTAACTTCTGGCTCTTAGTTCCTTTCTTGCTCCAATGGGAATAGTAATCACTGCCCTTCCAATTTAATCTTCCAGGTCTATTTATAGGGTAAAATAAGATCAAGGAAATGGGTAAGGATTAAATCTGTGTTTTAGTAAAGTTATTTTTTGACCAGGAGATCTCTCTCTTCTCACTTCTGGAGATCTCTCCTAAGGAAATAAATTGTTGTGTTGTTCAGTTGCTAAGTCATGTCCGACTCTCTGCTGCCTCGTGGACTGCAGCACACCAGGCTCCTCTGTCCCCTACTATCTCCCAGAGTTTGCTTAAATTCATGTCTGTTGAGTTGGTGGTACTATCTAACCATTTCATCCTCTGTCATCCCCTTCTGCTTTTGCCTTAAATCTTTCCCAACATCAGAATCTTTTCCAGTGAGTCAGCTCTTCCCATTAGGAGGCCAAAGTATCAGAGCTTCAGCTTCAGCATCAGTCCTTCCAGTGAATATTCAGGCTTGATTTCCTTTAGGATTGACTGGCTTGATCTCCTTGCTGTCCAAGTGACTCTCAAGAGTCTTTTCCAGCACAACAGTTCAAAAGCATCAATTCTTTGGTGCTAAACCTTCTTTTGGAGAAGGCAATGGCACCCTACTCCAGTACTTTTGCCTAGAAAATCCCATGGACAGAGGAGCCTGGTAGGCTGCAGTCCATGGGGTCGCTAAGAGTCAGATACGACTGAGCGACTTCACTTTCACTTTTCACTTTCATCCATTGGAGAAGGAAATGGCAACCCACTCCAGTGTTCTTGCCTGGAGAATCCCAGGGACGGGAAGCCTGGTGGGCTGCCGTCTATGGGGTCGCACAGAGTCAGACACGACTGAAGCGACTTAGCAGCAGCAGTAGCAGCAGCAAGCCTTCTTTATGGTCTAATTCTCACATCTGTACATGACTAATGAAAAAATCATAACTTTGACTATACAGACCTTTGTTGATAAAGTGATGTCTCTGCTTTTTAATATACTATCTAGTTTTATTGTAGCTTTCTTTCCAAGGAGCAAACATCTCTTAATTTCATCCTGTAATCACTGTCTGCAGTGATTTTGGAGTCCAAAAAAATAAAATCTGTCACTGCTTCTACTTTTCCCCCTTCTATTTGCCATGAAGTGTTGGAACTGGATAGTTTTTTGAATGTTGAGTTTTAAGACAGCTTTTTCACTTTCCTCTTTCACCCGCATCAAAAGGCTCTTTAGTTCCTTTTCACTTTCTGCCATTAGAGTGGTATCATGTGCATATATGAGGTTGTTGCTGTTTCTCCTGGCAATCTTGATTCTAGCTTGTGATTCATCCAACCCAGCATTTTGCATGATGTACTCTGTATATAAGTTAAATAAGCAGGGTAACAATATATAGCCTTACTGTACTCCTTTCTCAATTTTGAACGAGTCAGTATTTCCATGTCTGGTCCCAACTGTTTCTTGACCCACATACAAGTTTCTCAGGAGGCAGATAAGGTGGTCTGGTATTCCCATCTCTAAGAATTTTCCATAGTTTGTTGTGATCCACACAGTCAAAGGCTTTAGCACAGTCTTAATGAAGCAGAAGTAGATGTTTTTCTGGAATTCCTGTGCTTTCTCCATGATGCAACGAATGTTGGGAATTTGATCTCTGGTTCCTCTGCCTCTTTGAAACCCAACTTGTACATCTGGAAGTTCTCCATGCATGTAGTGCTGAAGCCTATCTTGAAGGATTTTGAGCATAACCTTGCTAGCATGTGAAATGAGAGTAATTATATGGTAGTTTAAACATTCTTTGGCATTGCCTTTCTTTGGGATTGGAATGAAAACTGACTTTTTCCAGTACTGGGGCCACTGCTGAGTTTTCCAAATTTGCTTACATATTGAGTACAGCACTGTAACAGCATCATCATTTAGGACTTTAAAAAGCTCAGCTTGAATTCCAGTACCTCCACTAACTTTGTTCATAGTAATGCTTCTTAAGACACACTTCACTTCACATTTCAGGATGTCTGGATCTAAGTGAGTGATAACCACACCATCATGGTTATCTGGGTCATTAAGACCTTTCTTGTATAGTTCTTCCGTGTACTCTTGCCACCTCTTCTTGTAACAGTGACCAAAACCATCTCAAAGAAAAAGAAATGCAAATAGGCACAGTGGTTGTCTGAAGATGCTTTACTAATAGCTGAGGAAAGAAGAGAAGTGGAAGGCAAAGGAGAAAAGGAAAGATATGCCCAACTGAGTGCAGAGTTCCAGAGTATAGCAGAGTATAACTTTTCAATAAACATTGCTGAGAAATAAGAGGAGAATGATACAATGGGAAAGACTAGAGATCTCCTCAAGAAAATTCAAGATATCAAGGGAACATTTCATGCAAGGATGGGCATAATAAAGAAGTAAATAGGAAAGAGAACAAATATTTATGTAAAGAAATGGTCACTCTAACTTAATTTATAATAATCGAGAACAGAAAAATAAATATACAACTTTAAAGAATTGGTCATGTGATACAACCATAGGGCTAAATAAGGTGTAGTCAATTGAAATGATATTTACAAGAATTTTTAAAGTCTCAGTAAGATGTTTATGATATAATGTTAAGTGAAAAGGAGTAGGATACAAAACTAAAGATCTCAGCTACTAAAATACACATGGAAGATATAGACTCGAGAGTATGGTATGCTGTCATTTATATATATATATATATATGAAGTATGAATAGACTTCTATGTTTATATATGCAAAGACTATCTTTGAAGGATACATAAATTGTTAACATGTTTGCCTCTGGGGAGAGGAACTAGAGATTGGGAATCAGGGATGGAAGCAAGACTTACTTTTCACTGTAAACCTTTAGGTTCCATATTACTTACTTTTTATGCTGAAAGTTAAGAAAATAATGCAAATGACAAATGGTGATAAAATAATAGTAATTTTACTATATGATAACTTGCAAATTGTAAAGTTTGAATTATTTTTAGTGTAATATAAATGTTTTCAATATATATTATTTATATATATATATAAAGAGTAATGCATACATTGGTTTATTACAAAAGTGTAAAAGGATACGACTTAGGAACAGCCACGTGGAAGAGATGCATAGGGCAGGGTATGGGGAAAGGGAGGTCTTGGAGCTTCCATGGCCTCTCCAGGTGTGCCACCCTTCCAACACATCAATGTCATCACCAGCCTGGAAGATGTCCACCCCATTTGGATAGGGTTGTTTACGAAGACTTCGTTCCTGCAGGCATGATTGATTAAGTCATTGGCCTTTAGTCATCAGCTTGATCTCCATCCCTTCTACCCTCGCCAGAGGTTAGCAGGTGATGCTGAAAGTTCCAATCCTCTAACTGTGTGGTTGGTTCCTCTGGCAACAAGCCCCTACTCTGAGGTTGTCCTGGAGTCCCAGTCACCAGTCATCTCATTAGCATACAACAAGACACTTAATCACTTGCACTTCCAGAGATTCCAAAGGCTTTAGGAGCTCTGCCTGGAACCAGGTACCCAGACCAAATACGTATCTTGTATTATATCACAGTACTCAATAAATCAGAGAAGGTGATGGCACCCAACTCCAGTATTCTTGCCTGGAAAATCCTATGGATGAAGAAGCCTGGTGGGCTGCAGTCCATGGGGTCGCTAAGAGTCGGACACAACTGAGCGACTTCACTTTCACTTTTCACTTTCATGCATTGGAGAAGGAAATGGCAACCCACTCCAATGTTCTTGCCTGGAGAATCCCAGGGACGGGGGAGCCTGGTGGGCTGCTGTCTCTGGGGTCGCACAGAGTTGGACACGACTGAAGTGACTTAGCAGCAGCAGCAGCAGCACTCAATAAATGGTAACTGTTACATGGTTATTGTCACCACCATGTCCCTCATGGAAAATAACGAGTACTTAACAAGTATTTACTGATATTAAGGCCAGGTATACCACAATATATATACTGTTTAAGTTAAATAATAGGATATAATTTCAAAATAGATGATACTCTGGTGTGTGAAAAAATAAAGGAGGAAATGTACTTCAAATATTAACGATGGCAGTTTCTGAGTGGATGGGGTATCTAGTAATTTAAAATTTTTCTTTTTTATAGTCTTGTGTTTTTCCCTAACATTTAATAATGGATATATACTTTCAAAGGTGAAATTTTTCTCTTGTAAACAAACAAAGATGACCGGTAGCAGAGCGGAGGATGGTGTGAGGTCGTGATTGCTTCCCTTGTCTTGGATAGAAAAAAAGCATAATTCCTTTGACTTACCAGTTCTAGAAATGAGCTCTGCATCTTGTGCAATGAAAAACTGAAAAGTTCGGGCTATGAGACAGTTGCTGCTAAGTCGCTTCAGTCCCTATCCGACTCTGCAACCCCGTAGACGGCAGCCCACCAGGCTCCCCCGTCCCTGGGATTCTCCAGGCAAGAACACTGGAGTGGGTTGCCATTTCCTTCTCCAGTTGGATCAGGCCAATTGTTCCCCTCCAGTCTCACCTTTTTCTTTCGTGTAAATGCTATGTCTGAGTCTCCAAGTGTCCTGGGCATGTTCCACACCTGCCTAGTGAGCCTTGCCAAGGGGCAGACTGATACAGTGGTGGGCGTGTAGGTCCCAATAAAGCCTTGAGAGCTGGGAGAAAAAGAGAAGGAAGAGAAGAGGCCACTGAAGGTTTGTGGTGGCCTATTTAAGGAAGTATTATTAAGGGCTGCTAATAATCATACATATTCATCTGGCTTTTCTTCAAGAGAGCTTTTCACCTTCTGCATTTGTCAGCTTCTTATCTTTATAGCTCAACTGAGAGGCCCAGAGAGATAAATCCATCTCTCTTTCTTTTCTTTTGAGGAAAAGGCAGGAATTCCTAAAGAGGATGACACTCTGGACATCTTATGTCAGGGCTGTCCTTCCACCCTCCTCTTGACTACACACCCCACCCTCCTGAGTACCCAGTGTTAAGCAGAAGGAGTGATGGCAGGTGAAGAAGTAGGGTCCCTGCAGAAAAAGAAATAAAAAAGCAAGTAAGACTATGGGACCAAGTGCTCGATTATGGATGGCTTTCAGACTCAAATCATTCTAGAAAAGGAGAGGATAGTGGCGGGACTGTGAGTGCTGAGGTCTCAGGGAAGGTCTGGCATGTAATAAATACTTGCCAGAGGAATGAATGAACAAATGAACAGGTAAATAAATGAAGGAACTAGGCTTTGAAGGATTTGGAATAATAATAACTTATATTCACACCTGTTGGGATTTACCAGCTTATGAAGATCTTACTCCTTGTTTTCTCATTTGAGTCCTGTGCCCTGTGAGAAAAGCAGGGCAGAAATTGTTCTCCCCATTTTCCAGATTATGAGATTGGGCCCCAGAGTGGTGATGTGACTTTTATTAATTCAGTATACATTTACTGAGTGCTGATTACATACTAGGACTTGTGCTGAAACTAGAGAAATACATTAAGAAATGAAATACATTAGGTCCAAGATGCTTGGTCTAAAGGAGAAGCTGGAATAGTAAACAGTTCTGAAATGATACAAGTGCTATTGGAGCGCACTGGGAGCCTAGGGCCAGGAGTGCATCCTCTGCCCTGCCCAGGGGAGGTGAACCTTCACATGGATCTGCGAGGTTGAACAGGAGTTTATTTGAAGCAGAAGAGTATTGTGGGCAGAAAGAATACAGAACTAAAGGGACAGAAGCAAGAAATAACAGCGTATTTGGAGTGGAGTATAATTTGGTATGGGCTTCCCTGGTGGCTCAGTGATAAAGAATCCACCTGCTAATGCAGGAAACACGGGTTTGATCTCTGGGTTGGGAAGATCCCCTGGAGAAGTAAATGACAATCCACTCCAGTATTCTTGCCTGGGAAATCCCATGGACAGAGGAGCCTGGTGGGCTACAGTCTGTGGGGTTGCAAAAGAGTTAGACATGATTTAGCAACTAAACCACCACAACAACAGCATAATTCTATAAAAAGTAGCACAGGTTGGTAGGGAGAAGCCTTAGGGGAAGGTAAAATTTAGAGAATTTATTCTTTGGTTGGTTGGTTCTTTGTCAAGTTGAAAAGTTTGGGCTTGATCTTTAGAACTATAGGGAGCCATAAATGTTTTTGAAACAGGAGAATGAGAGCCCTGTGTTGGCTTTTCCTGGAATGTTCAAACATTTGCTGTCTTGACCTTCCTCCCTCTAGCCACTCCAAAATTCAGCTTAGGAGCTGTCTCCTACAGGAACCTCTCCTTGACCACCATGTCTTCAGAAGGTTAGGTGCTTCTGATGAGCTTCCTCAGCCAAGGCTTCCCTCTGTCTTGTCACTTATCCTCTGCTTTGTTACTTTGTGTTTGAGTTTTTACTCTAATCTGCAGCCACTCAGAGGTCAGACACCATGTCTGATTCATATTTGTATTCTTTGTGCCCAGCACAGTACTTGACTCAGAACAGTGTGCTCAGTAAATATTTGCTGAAGGAATATTTGGGAGGAGCTGGTTCCACCCCAATCCTGGGTTCCACCCCAATCCTGAGATAACATTTGGGGCAGGTTCAGTGCGGGGGTGATTCTGAGTAGTGTATTTCCTCAGTGATGCTGGGGTGGGGAGTGAGTGTGTGAATGGGTGTGTGACCATTAAAAGTTAGGTGACTCAGAGTGACACTGGAGATGTGTTCCTGAGTGACCACAGGTCTCTCCTGCAGATGGCTTCAGTGACCGATGGTAAAGCCGGAGTCAAAGATGCTTCTGACCAGAATTTTGACTACATGTTCAAACTGCTCATCATTGGCAACAGCAGTGTCGGCAAAACTTCCTTCCTCTTCCGCTATGCCGATGACACCTTCACCCCAGCCTTCGTCAGCACCGTGGGCATCGACTTTAAGGTGAAGACAGTCTACCGCCACGAGAAGCGAGTGAAGCTGCAGATTTGGGTGAGTCCTGGGCATCTTGGGCAGAAGTGTCCCGAGAGCTGACTCGCTTGCTAGTACAACGGCTGGGCAGTGGGGCCAGTTTAGAACTTTGCTGGGGTTTATGACGTTAGGCCCCAGTGCTATTGTATGTCTGGCCCCTGGACTGTCCCTTGCTGATTTTATACTTTTGCTCTCATCTGGGGACTCAGTTGCTTCTGCTGCTTAACTGTCCAAGAGGTTTTATCCTGGATTATACAGATAAGCGACCAAGAGTCTGGGCTTTGGAGTTATAGGCCTGGATTCAGATTTAAGTTTTGCCAATTACTAGTCATGGAACCTGGACTAAGTTACTTAACCTCTCTAGGCCAGGCTTTCCTCTTCGGGGATTATAATGACATCTATATCATAGGGTTGGTGAGTGCTTAGCATAGTTCCTGGAACATAATAAATGTACAGTAAATGTTAGTTACTGTGTCCATAATCTATCACTGTGTAATCACCTTAAAACTTGATGGCTTAAAACAATAATTCATTAACACACAGTTCTATGGATTGAATATTTGGGAGTGGCTTGGTTTCTGGCTTGCAATCTATTATGAGGTTGCTGGCAGATGTTGGTTTGGGTTGCAGTCATCTGAAGGCTTGAGTGGACCTGGAAGATTCCTTTCCAAGGTGGCTTACTCATGTGTCTGGCACTGGGCTTTAGTAGGAGACCTTTGTTCCTTCCTACATGGCTCTCTTCATACAATGTCTTAATGACATGGAGCTAGCTTGTCCTAGGGGGAGAGATCCAAGAAACCAAATCGAAAGTGGTGATGTCTCTAATTAGAGTATGCTATTGGTCACTAATTCAGTGTAGAAGGAACCTATACAAAAGTATGAATCCTGGGAGGTGAGGATTATTGGGGACCATCTTGGAAACTGGCTACCACAGCTACTATTATTGGTATTTACCAGTGTACTAATAAAATATATACATATTTGAGATGATAATAGCAGCATGTACATCATATACTTTTTGATAATGAATTAGCATTGAGATTGGAAATTTAAAAAATCTGTGATTTAAAGTATTCAAAATGTATTATTTATTATCAGTCCACTCAACATTAATACATTGTACATATATGTTATTAGTATAATCCGTATAGTGCTTTTTGTTTTACAATTTTTCCCATGTATTAATAGTATCTCACAACCCCATGGGACAGATATTCAGAGCATAATTAATTTACTTTAAGTTGACCACACAGCTACAAAGTGAGATTCCAACGCAGATCTTCTGATTCTAAAGTATGAGTTTTTTTTCTCTACACTGTGTCCATTAAGTATTATAGAGCCCATGTTTCCATTTGTGGTCATATTAAGTATTAATTTATATACAGATAAAAGTTTATTTTGTTTATTTATTCTCTATTAAAAGCATCAAGGAATCATAAACCATTGGAAATGGGAGAAACTATGCAGGCCATTTAGTTCATTGGTTCTAGAAGTGTGGTGTCCAGATCAACAGCATCAGCACCATTAGGAATTTGTTAGAGATGCAGAATCTCAGGTCCCTCCTCACAGCCAGAAAATCAGGAACTCTGGGGTATAGCCGAATAATGTGCTGTAACAAACCATCCGGGTGTTTTGAGGTAGGCTAAAATTGAAGAGCCACTGATCTAGCTTAACTGCCTCATGGTGAGGATCAGTCAGCATTTATTAAGTGCCTATTATGTGCCGGTGCTTCCATATGTGTAGCCTGACGTCCTCCCTGCAGCCGGTGCGCAGAGGGGGCTGAGAGCACAGGGTATTTGGGGCATGGCGAGCAATCCAGTGAAAATGGAGCAAGGCCGAGAAAGTGCCGGGAGGGGATGCCAAGAGAAATTTGCTGGAGAGGCTGTCGGGTGGCAGTTTGGGGGTTAGAGAGATCTTAATGCTGCTGCTGCTAAGTTGCTCCAGTCGTGTCTGACTCTGTGCGACCCCACAGACGGCAGCCCACCAGGCTCCCCCGTCCCTGGGATTCTCCAGGCAAGAACACTGGAGTGGGTTGTCATTTCCTTCTCCAATGCATGAAAGTGAAAAGTGAAAGTGAAGTCACACAGTCGTGTCCGACTCTTTTCGACCCCATGGACTGCAGCCTACCAGGCTCCTCCGTCCATGGGATTTTCCAGGCAAGAGTACTGGAGTGGGGTGCCATTGCTTCTCTGTAGAGAGACCTTAGACAACAAATAAAAGGTTCTTGACATGGGTCAGAGGCTACATGCCTGATTATTCCTTAGGGAGCTGAAGAAACTTACTGGAGTTTATTATCTTTGAATACAAAATCAGTGTATACTAATATTTGCTATATGGATTGACACAGATGTCTTCATTTGATCTCCACATTAGACGATCGTATATCCTACACTCAAATACTCTTCAGGTAGAAGGAGACAGTCTATATTCTACACTCAAACACTCTTCAGGTGGAAGGAGACAAGTCTGTCCTTCTAAGGGATTGGCAGTGGCGGCTCCCTCACTCTTTTATTCATTTTCAGCCCATTATGAGCTTTTGCAGTTTTCCTGTGCCTCATTAAGTGGGTTTATTGATTGTACTATCTATTTTTAACGAAATGAACCCCCATGATATATATGTAGCTTTAAAAGAAACCCACAAAGAAGCTTCTGATTGAGGACTATACTAATTATAGTGAGCCTAAGTGAGCACTTTTCACTTTCATGCATTGGAGAGGGAAATGGCAACCCACTCCAGTGTTCTTGCCTGGAGAATCCCAGGGACAGGGAAGACTGGTGGGGTGCCACCTATGGGGTCGCACAGAGTCGGACACGACTGAAGCGACTTAGCAGCAGCAGCAGCAGCAAGTGAGCACAGAAAATGGCTAGACATGTTTCCCCAACACCTAGCACAAGTTCAATGTTAGCCACGTTTTGAGGTAAAATCAATGACAATCAAATATGATCTGACATAAGCACATTGCTTTTGCTAAAAAAAAATTAGCAAAGATTTTTTTGTGTGTGTATGTTTGTATGCATATGTACTTTCTGTAGCAGAAAATAAACATTTCTGTACTGTTCATAAATGCATTAAAATGTAAGCATTTGAATATTGCCTTTGTCATTGTAATGTATTTTAATATCTTTTGTGTATTGAAGCAGGCAGATATATAGGCTTTGGCAAGTCACTCCACTTCTATGAGTAGATAATATCCTCAACTGTAAAGGTCTCACAGGTTTGTTGAGGGGAAGCTATACGTGATAACATAGTATTGTGCCTGGCACATACTAAGAATACAGTAAAAGTTAGGTTCTGTCCTCTCTCTGCTCCTGCCGCTCATGCAGACAATGACTGACTTCCCTCCCAAGGTTTCCCACCTGTGGTTCCAGAAGTGCTGGAACGGCATCCAGGGATTCATTAGCACTGTATGAAGCGTTCAATTAAATTTCTCAAGCTCATTCAGTCTCTCCCAGGGGATTTCAAAAAGCCATTGTCAGGGTGGAAGGTGGAGAGGGAAGAAGAGGAGGTTAATATTGCTGAGCAGGACCATTCACAAAAGGAGTTTCTACCACCTCTGGGGGATCGTGAGGGTACTGGTGGTGCCTTGTTTCCCAGCGTCCCTACCATATAAGTCCTTGAGAGCCTCTTCTGTGTCCGGAAAGGTTAATTATTGCGGACTAGAGAAGATAATCTGACTGAGGAGGTAAGGGTAGGGGAAAAATCTCATTAATAGAGAGTGAGAGCATGCACAGGTGTGGAGGGAGGAGGGAGAATTGGTAACTGCACAGCAACAGACCCGACTAGAGGCCACTTACTGCTCAGGTGCTAGTTGCCAAGCAACCCCTGGGGACCTGTGGGAAGAGAAGGGTGGAAGTTGGCCTTCCACTGCCTCCATGTAGAGCCCATTGTGAGGGCTATTGGGTCTGAGGGAAGGGAAGAATCTGGGGGTCTGTGACATGATGGAGCCAACCCAGGAATCCTGGGTTTTGGTCCTGGCTCTGCCCTGCAGTGTGGTCATTGTGTGATCTGGAGTAACTCTTCCCCTCCATGGGCCTGTGTCCCCAAAGATCAAAAGGAGAAAATAATCCTCTCTCTTCTTGCCTCATGGGATGTTGTGAAGTTCAAGGGAAGACATAGAAAGTAAAGTCCAAGGAGAATTGTGACGCTTTGAGTAGATTGGGATTATGGATATTGTCAGCCATGTGAATTCTCCCTATATGTGCTTTGAATCATTCTTTGTGTCTTCACATCTTCCCTCTGACCCAAGGAGGTAGTTATCTCCTTAAAGAATGGGTGGTTGGGCTTTTCTGGTGGCTCAGTGATAAAGAATCCACCTGCCAGGGCAGGAAGATATGGGTTTGATCTCTGATCCGGGAAGATCTCACAAGCTACAGGGTAACTAAGCCTGTGCACAACTACTGAACCTATGCTCGAGAGCCTGCGAGCCGCAAATGCTGAAGCCCACATGCCCTACAGCCTCTGCTCTGCCACAAAAGAAGCCGCTGCGGTGAGGAGCCCATGCACCACAACTAGAGTAGCCCCTGTTCATCACAACAGCCCATGCAGCAATAAAGACCCAGCACAGCCAAAAAGAAATCAAATTATATGTATCTATGCTTAGTTGCTCAGTCTTGTCTGACTCTTGGCAATCCCATGAACTTTAGCCGGCCAGGCTCCTCTGTCCATGGGATTCTCCAGGCAAGAATACTGAAGTGGCTTGCCATGCCCTCCGCCAGGGGATCTTCCCAACCCAGGGATCAAACCCAGGTCTCCTGCATTGCAGGCAGATTCTTTACTGTCTGAGCCACCAGGGATGTATATATATATACCCCACCAATATAGGTGGTTGAGCCCAGAGATGTCAAATTACTTGTGCAGAGCCAAACAGTAAACTCCATTCTTTTATCCATTCAGTAGACATTTATCTGGTACTCCCTCTGTGCTAGGCACTGTGCTAGCTGTGGGGAAATACTCTTTCTACTCTCTTGGAGTTTTCATTGAAGTAGGGGAGATAGACACTAAGTATCATTGTTCAGTCGCTCAGTCCTGTCTGACTCTTTGCAACCCCGTGGATTGCAGCATGTCAGGCTTCTGTGTACATCACCAACTCCCGGAGCTTGCACAAACTCATGTCCATCGAGTCGGTGATGCCATCCAACCATCTCATTCTTTATCGTCCCCTTCTCCTCCTACCTTCAATCTTTCCCAGCATCAGGGTCTTTTCCAGTGAGTCAACTCTGCATCAGGTGGCCAAAGTAGACTCTAAGTATATGAATGAAAAATATCTAATTTCATCTGTGATAAGGGCCATGAGGAAAAAAAAAAAATCAACTTATTTCAAACTCTAGCACTGAGGTGCTGAGCTCAGGAATCACTAAACTGTGACTTGGGTCTCGTCCCCAGCTTGCAACTGGGGCTCAGGCTCAATTCTATTCACAATTTAAAAGGCTCACTCCAGGCCTGGTCTCTGTCAGGGGATGCAATGGAAGGGTCCTCCACTGTGGAAGGCCAGGATGTCCTCTTTCTCACTCCCACTAGCGAGGCTTTTTTTTTTGGTGACCTTCTTGTCAGGAAGACTTAAAAATAGGTGTGTCTCTTGTGTCTGGGATTACTTGTTTAGAGACTGAGAAATGGACTGGCTGGCCCAGCATTTTTCTGTCGAGAGTTCAAGAATTCTGTGTCTTGTGAAGGATTTAAAGATCACTGTCCTCACTCCCGGGCTTGTCCTGGAATTGCTGTTCTCCACCCTCTTTTGCTTTCTCTGACCTCCCGCCTCTGAAATCCTCAGTCACTGTGGTGCTTGTGTATACCTCCGTTATTCAAGTTGTTTTGTTGTGTTGGTGGTGACTTTGGGGGAAGGGGCACTGTGCCACACAATCCCTTCCTCCGTCTTTTAGCCAGCTGTGTAAATTTTGTCAACCTCTGTCTCTCTCTCTGACTTCCTGCCTTTCTCTTATAATGACCCATATGATTACCTTGGGCTCACCTGAATGATTGAGATAATCTTTCCCATTTTAGAACCTTAATCACATTTTCTAAGTCCCTTTTCCCATGCAAGGTAATATATTCACAGGTTCTGGGGATTAAGACATGGATATCTTTCGGGGACCATTATTCTGACTACTACAGCATCTATTAGTAACATGGAAAAGACATATTATAAATCCTCCCCTTTTTTCAGGGCTCTGACTCGGGTTCCCTCGTCTCTAATGAGAGCCCCCTCTGCTAACTCCCTGAAACAGGTCCTGTCTGTGGCTTAGGCTCAGACTTCCTGCTGAGAACGCCTGCCATCTTGTTTGGTGCCAAGCCTGTGAGCTCGGAGCTTATCACATCTCAGTCTCAGTTTAGACACGAGGAGGCTGAGGTCCAGAGAGAGAGGACTTTACTAAGGGCCCATTTCAGGGTCCTTAATGCCACCTTCAGGAAGTTGAAATCTGGCCACCAGAACATAATGCAGACCCATAGAGAGACCGATGGGCAGCACAGAAGAGGCTGGAGGCTGAATGGGAACATGAGGGCTGTGACAGGTCCCTGTGGCTTCAGGAATATGGAGACATTGCTGAGTACAACATTCCCTACTTAGCTCTTATGATATTCAGAATCGACTTTTCTAGGCAGCAAATTTCCTGGTGTGGCTGCAGAGACATGTTGACACTTTCATCTTCCCAAAGCCGGTAGGAACCAGCTGCTAGGGAAGTTTAATCTGATTTTTAAAATCACAACAAAGACTATGGGAGGTCAAATCAGAATTGCAAGCATAGTCTGCTTTTGTAATTTGCAAAAGAGTGAACCAGCAATCCTGATCAGCTCTTCTAGGGGCCTGCACATTTTGGGCCCACCACTGCCTTCCTGCCACCCAAATTGGCGTGGGAAGAAAAGAAGTAACCCATAAGCCATTTGCACATTCACTCATTCAATAAACATGTGTGCCTATTATGTGCCAGGCACTGTCATAACAGGGCAAATAAACAGCTACAATACAAAATAAATGATATAAAGGGATGAAGAAAGTGCTGCGGGAACACAGGAAAGGAGCTACTACCTCTGCCTGGGAAAGCTATTTTAGGCTTCACAAAAAGGGGCCATTTGTACTGGGTGTTGGCAATTGAGTTAAGAGGTTTTCAGGTTAGTGTTGGGGAAGATCTTTACAAGCGAAAGATGTGTGCAAAATCACGATTGCTTTCAAGGACCCATATTGTGTGTCTGGCTCTGGTAGGCTCTGCAGGGATTGGTGAGACAGTATCCCTCCTTCGAAGGAGAGGGTGGTGCTCGGGTGTGAAGAGAGGTATAACGTACACAAATAGCGACGATGCTGCAAATATTAATGATGCCTTGAGAGAGGTACAGAAAGTTTTGAGAGTTCAGAGAGGGAGTGCTCCTTCTAAACTTGAGAGCATCAGAGAGGGCTCCATGGAAGAGGCGGCTTTATGGTAATGAAAGTTGGCTCTAGCATATAATAACATCCTCAGAGGCAGGGCTCTCCGTCTCTTTCATTCCCTCTGTGGTCCAGGCTAACCTCAGTTTTTGACTCTGCGACTGCATGCTGAGATCCCTGCATTGATTTACTTGTTCAAGAAGCAGCCCAGCGTGTGATCAGGGGCACAGCCTTTGGATGGAGCAACCTGTGCTCCAAAACCACTTCTGCTGCCGTCACCTAGTTCAAGTCCCATTATTTCCCTGTACTCCACTTTCCTCTTTCTAAAATACGGATAATTTGAGTAACAACTGCTTTGTGTTGTTGAGAGAATAATATGAGATAATGCTTAGCCTAGTGGCTGGTACATAGTAAATGATCCTTAGTTGGTAGCCTTGTTCTTATTAACTCTGTTACTCTCAAGGATTGATTTGTGGCAACTGAAAGTCTGAATGTGATCTGAGCTGATTCTGCATCCTTTTTAGGAGTTGAGGAACATCTACCTGAATGCTTTCTCTGACTCTCAAGCTGAGTGGTGGTGATGGCTGACTGCCTTGTCAGAGCCCTGCCCTAATGGCACATGCAGTTTAGTTGGGAAGAGAAAACAATTCAGAAGACCATTAAGCGCTAAAATGTGTGTTGCTGATAATTTTTCCTCAGGACTTTTCTTTATTTAATGAGCACAATACTATTTTGGTTTTCCTCCCCTAACCACACAGTTCCTTGTATAATTTTTAATTGTATAGCTGTAGGAAAGAAGTAGCCAAGACATTTGCTGCACATGCTTGAACTTTTGGGTCAGCAGCTTTGTGTTACTGCCCTAACTCGGGGAGAAGTTATTTGTGTCTTACAGGGATATGTAGCTATATATTTTGTTTGTTTTTATTTGTTTTAGTCACTGAGTCATGTCTGACTGTTTGCAACCCCATGGACCCCCTGCCAGTCTTCTCTGTCTGTGGGGTTTTTCAGGCAAGAATACTGGAGTGGGTTGCCATTTCCTTCTCCAGGGATCTTCCCAACCCAGGGATCAAACCTGCATTGGCGGCAGATTCTTTACCACTGAGCCGCTGCTATGTATTTTACAAATTGTGAAACACTGGGAATTAGTGATGTGGACAGCTTGATGTGGTCTTTAAACAACTCTCTGCAGTATTCTTTTCTGTTACCATAAATCGTATTTAAGTGCTTGCTCTCTTTTGCTTTTCAGTTGTATCAATACAATTGGTAACCCTCAACATTTTAATATTAATAAAATAAACTGTGGTGCTGAGTGTATGCAGTGGCATGCAGGAAAGGGAGAGTTCAGTACATAAAGTGGGTAAGAAAGACCTCTGGGAGGAAGGTGGGGGGCATTGCAGGGTATGGCAAGAGGGGAGGGTGTAATAGAGATAGTCCAAGCAAGAGGTGGCTCTCATAAGCTGAAATGAGGGCAGATATTAAGAGATAGGGTCAGTTGCCATGTGCTTTGTAGGATGTTCTTTCTGTGAGGTGACTGAAATCCTCCCACATCTCCCAGTCACAGCTCTTGCCTCTGCTCCGCCTCCCACTTGCTGTATCCTTTCCAGCCACAACAAACTTCTATACGTTTGTTCGTTTATTTACTCATTCATTCATTCAGCAATATTTACATTGTGTGCACCAAGCATTGTTTCAGGTGCTACAGACACAGCAGTGAAAGTAAGAAATGGAATCCTCTTTCCCACATTCCCCTAGATTTAAGGAGGGAGACTGGCAATAAATAAATATGCAGTATGTCCTGTGATGGTAAGTACTCCAGAGGAATATGAAGCAGGTAAGGGGGATAGGCTAGGATAGGTGGGCTGTTTATAAATTTAATCAAGGTGGTCAGGGTGAACTTCACTGAACAGAGCACTTTTCAGTAAAATTCTAAAGGAGGTATAGGGTATTTGGAGGAAGAGGATCCCAGGCAGAAGGGAAGGCAAGTGCAGAAACCCCGAGGCAGGGGTATGCTTGGCACATTCCAGGGATAGTAGAAGGCCAGTGGGACTGAGCGGGAGAGTGGTCAGAGATGAAGCTGGAGTTAGTGGGAGGGCTAGATTGTGTTGGGCCTTGGAGGCCTTATAAGTCTTTGGGTTTTTTTTTTAACCCAAAAGATGTAATTGTTATACAAAAACCTGTACATATTTAATGTCTATAATTTGATGGGTTTGGACACATGCAAATACCTCTGAAACCATCAGCACAATCAAGATGATAGACTTATTCAACTCCAAAGTTTCCTTGTGCACTCTTACCCCCTCCCTTTTTTTCAATAGTAAGAACAGTTAACATAAGGTTTGCCCTCTTAAAAATTTTAAGTAAATACTACAGTTCTGCTCACTTGCAGGTATTATGTTTTACAGCAGATCTCTAGAACTTGCACCTTGTATAACTGAAACATTATAGCAAATTCATCAAGTCCTCCTCTCCTCTCCCCTCAGCCCCTGGAAACCACTGTTGTATTTTCTGCTTTTATTTGACTATTTTAGATATCTCATATAAATAGAATTGTGCAGTAATATTATTGGCTTATTTCACTTAGGATAATGTCTTCCAGATTCATCATCCATGTTGTTACAAATGGCAAAATCTCCTTTTTTAAGGCTGAATAATATTCCACTGCATGTTTATACCACTTTCTCTTCATCTGTCTAAATCAATGGAGATTTGGGTTGTTTCCATATCTTGGTTGATGTGAATAATGCTGCAGTAAACATGGGATTCAGATATTAGTTGCTCAGTTGTATCTGACTCTTTTCGACCCCATGGACTGTAGCCTGGCCCAGCTCCTCTGTCCATGCAATTCTCCAGGCAAGAATACTGGAGTGGGTAGCCATTCCCTTCTCCAGGGGGTCTTCCCAACTTAGGGATCAAACTGGGGTCTCCCGCATTGCAGGCAGGTTCTTTATTGTCTGAGCCACCAGAGAAGCTGAGAAGATTCTCGAGAGTCCCTTGGACAGTAAGGAGATCAAACCAGTCAGTCGTAGAGGAAATCAACACTGAATACTCGTTGGAAGGACTGATGCTGAAGCTGAAGCTCCAATACTTTGATCACCTGATGCAAACAGCTGACTCATTGGAAATGATCTTAATGCTGGGAAAGAATGAGGGCAGAAGGAGAAGAGGGAAACAGAGGATGAGATGGTTGAATAGTATCACTGATTCAATGGACATGAACTTGGGCAAACTCCAGGAGATAGTGAGGGACAGGGAGTCCTGGCATGCTACAGTCCATGAGGTCGCAGAGAGTCAGACATGACTTAGCAACTGAACAACAACAAAAAACATGGAATTGCAGATATCTCTTTGAGGTTCTTATTTCAATTCTTTTGGGTACATACCCAGAAGTAGAATTTCTGGATCATATGGTAGCTCTGTCAAAGGACTTGAATAGACATTTTTCCAAAGACACATACAAAAGGTCCAAAAAGTATATGAAAAAAATGCTCAGCAGCACTAGGAAATGCAAATCAATACCAGGAAATATATTCTCATTCATGTTAGGGTGGCTAGTATAAAGTTAAAAAGATATTAAGTGTTGCCAAAGACTTGGAGCCCTTGTACACAAGGAGCCCTTGTTGGAGCAGCAATGGAAAGCAATATGGAGTTTCCTCAGAAAAATATTTGAAGGCTTTGGGCTTTACTCTGGATGAGATGGGAGAATTTTGGGCAGTGGAATTATATGATCTGACTTATATTTTTTAAAATAAACTTTAGTTTTTGATAATTTTAGATTTATAGAAAATTTCAAGCGATAGAACAGAGTTCCCATATATCCTTTACCCAGTTTCCCTATACAACCATGGTGCATTTGCCAAAACTAAATTAAAATTGATACAGTATTAGTAGCTAAATAGACTTTAATTGAATTTCACTAGTTTTTCAACTAATGTTCTTTTACTACTTCGGGATCCAATCCATGCTGCACTTAATAACTTTTAAGAATTGAGATATAATTCTTATATCATAAAATTCACCTTTTTAAGTTTTACAGTTCAGTGATTTTTAGTATTCACAAAATTGTTCAACCATCACTACTAATTCCAGAATATTTAAGTGTCTTGCACTTTAATATTTAACAGGATTGCTCTGAGGCAGGGTATGTCTGTTTCAAGAATAAATTATAAACCAACAACAGGCAGAAGTGGGAAGATTGGTTAGGAGTTGTAATAATCCAGGCTGGGAATGACTGTGGTTTGAAGTAGAGGGGTAGGAGTAGTGGTAGTAAAAGTGGTCAGCGATGGTAGTCAGAGTGTGTACAGTTTGAAAATATTGTTGACAGGGTCTCTTGTTAAATTGGATGTGGGAGAGAAGGAAGGAGAGGAGTCAGGGATGATCCCAAGTGTTTGGACTGAGCAGCTGGAAGGTTAATGATGCCTCTAACTCAGATCTGGAAGACTTCGGGGACATCAGGATTTCGGGAGACAATTGGGTACTGAGTTTTGGTTATGTTAAATTTGAGATGCCTGTTAGATAACCAAGTGGAGATATAGAATAGGCTGTTGGATAAATGAATCTGCTGGTCAGGCCAGAGGCCCTGCCTGGAGATATAAATTAGCAAGTCATTAGCATAGAGAAGGTATTTAAAACCAAGAAGCCAAACAAGATAAAAAGGAAAGGTGTGAAGATAGAAGAATAGGAACATTCTAAGGAGTAAAGACCAGAGATATTCCAACATGAAGATGTTGGGAAGATAAGAATTACAAAGGATACTGAAAAAGAACAACTGAAAAGGGAAAATGTGGGGTCTTTGCAGCCAAACAGAGAATTTTTTGAGGGAGAAGAGAGAAGCTGTGTCCAGTGCTGCTGCTCAGTCTGTATGAGGACTGAGGATTGACCACTGGATCTAGCAGCAGGAATTTTATTGGTAAACTTGATGCTAGCTGTTTTGGTGGAGTAATGGCGATGAGAGCCTGCTAAGAGTGAGAGAAGAGAAACTAGAGAGACCAGGTGTACATAACACTTCTAAGGATTTCGGGTAGCTGAAGATGAAGGGGAATGTTAGTCGGAAAATGTTTCTGATTTTTGTTTTCTAAGATGAGAGAAGTGGCATCATGTTCGTGTGCCGGTGGAACAATTCAATAGAGATCAACAAATCAAGCAACCAACAAAGAAAGAAAACAAAACTGACATCGTGGGAGACAGAGGAGAGCTTCTAGGACAGTGTCCTTGAGTTGATGAGAGAGAATGGGATGACACACACAGTGAGTCCTTGCTAGGAGCACATACTGTGCGTCCATATTAACATGGCAGAGCGGGAAGGAATGGGCACAGGTGCAGCTAGGGGCTGGGTTCCCAGGTGGCGCTAGTGGTAGAGTACCCACCTGCCGATACAGGAGACATAAAGTGATGCAGATTCGATCAGGATCCTCCCTAAGTCAGAAAGATCCCCTGGAGGAGGATATGACAATTCACTCCAGATTGCCTGGAGAATCTCATGGACAGAGGAGCCTGGCAGGCTACAGACATAGCATCGCAGAGTCAGACACAACTGAAGTGACTTCACACACACACACACGCAGCTAGGGGCTACATGTGCTGGTGGGAATTCTCTTGGATACTTTTTTGGTGGAGTAGGAAGCAAGGTCATCAGCTGAGAGTTTCAAGAACAGAGATTCTTCGCAGAGATTCAAGAACAGAGGAGAAAGTCGTCTCAGAAGGTGGGAGAGGGAATAGACTAGGGAAGTGTAATTTGATTGCTGATTAGCATTAGGGCTCCACTTGAAATTAGTGATCATAAATTTAAATTCATGAATTCAGAGCATAGTTGTGTGTTTTCTCCGACCATGTTATTTACTCTGTGGATGCAGTCATAGAAGAGGCAGAGAGCTGGCTCTAATGAAAGTGTTGTTTTGCTGAATGGGTATGATGAAGGAATAGAGGACCAGCGGAGTCTGAGGTGTGTGTGAGAAGCCAGAGTCATAACAGGCCCTAGAATTCAAGCTGGACAGAGAAGGAGGTGATGATGTAAAGGCAGTGAAAAGATGGTAGAGGTTGAAGACTTGCAGCTGGGAATCTAGAAGGAATGAGCTAGAAAGATCATAGCTATCTGAGAATAGGAGGTTGAAATTCCTATTGGTACCAACAAGGTGCAGGGCATAATTGTGAGTGGCTGAGGTAGGGATGGAGATCAGCATGACGGGAGAAGAGGAACTTGAGGGAAGATGTGGGAAGGCTCACTTCTGTGGCTATGAAATCACCAAGAATTATGGAGAGAGTAACATGAAGCAAGAACTGCTCACTGGTCAGCAGAGGGATGAGTGGGTGGCATAATCTCATAATGTGAGACCCAAAGCTGGAGGGCATATTGTTTTTTGAAGGAGGGAAAGAGAATGTTCTGCAGGCAGGGGTGGAAAGCAATAACATGTGTCCTACTTTCTGGCCCAGAGATTCAGAGGTGGTGAGAGAGGAGCAGCCATCAATTTGGGAGAAGCCATGCCCTCAAGGAGAATCAGCTTTCAATCACAGCAGGAAGGTGAGGAAAACATCCAGACCAGAGGTGGAGGAAAATGAGATTTTTCTGATGACCAACTGTGGGTTTCAGAAGGCCCAGGGAAAGCCTTCAAGGGGGAGAGGAGAAAATAGGGTTAGAAAAGATGATATACACAGCTGTATGGGAATCAAAGCCCAGTAATTAGGAATGGCCTGGAAGACTGGGGCTTCTTGCCATGACTGACATGAATAGAGGAATAAAGGCTACAGACAGTGGTTGTGTGGGGGCCACAGGGGACGGATATGGGTTTTGCTTCCTCTTGATCCCTGGTTTTAGAGGCCCGGAGGCTGGAGGATTTTGCTTTCTTACTCAGAAGGCCTCCCTCTCCATTTCACACATCAATAGTTATTGTGGCAATAAACAGCAACCACCATTTATGTAAAATATCTTCACCTGCAAAATGGGGCTAATAATACCTCCGGCAGAGTTGATGTGAGCTGACAAGCTGACAATGGCACTGCCTAATGGCCAGCACTGTGCTCAGTGCTTTTAGCAACTCATGTTGTTCTCACAGCAATCCTGTGACTAGGTAGGTATTGTTATTATCCCTATTTTATAGATAAGTAAACTGAGGTCCAGATTTCCCCAGTGGCTCAGCAGTAAAGAATCCACCTGCAATGAAAGAGACACAGGTTCGATTCCTGGGTTGGGAAGATCCCCTGGAGAAGGAAATGGTAACTCATTCCAGTATTCCTGCCTGGGAAATACCATGGATAGAGGAGCCTGACAGGCTATAGTCCATGGGGTCTTTAAGAGTCGGACATGACTTAGTAACTAAACAAGAACAACAAAACTGAGGTCCAGAGAAGTTAGGTAGCTTGCTTAAGTTCACTAAAATAGTAAGTGGTAGAGTCCAGATTATTTTTTTTAAGACTTTTATTTTGATGTGGAGTATTTTTAAAGTCTTTATTGACTTTGCTACAATATTGTTTCTGTTTTATGTTTTGGTTTTTTGGCCCCAAAGCATGTGGGATCTTAGCTCCCCCATCAGGGATTGAACCCACACCTCCTGCATTGGAAAGCGAAGTCCCAACCACTGGAACCAGGAAGTCTCTAGACTCCAGATTTTAATCCAGGTTTTTCTGACTTTAGGGGCTTCCCGGGTGGTGATAATGGTGAAGAACCTGCCTGCCAGTGTAGGATACGTAAGAGACCAGGGTTCGATCCCTGGATCGGGACGATCCCCTGGAGGCAGGCATGGCAATCCACTCCAGTATTCTTTCCTGGAGATCCCACAGACAGAGGAGCCTGGCAGGCTACAATGCATAGGGTTGCACAGAGTTGGACATGACTGAAGCGACTTAGCACGCATGTACATTGGGCTTCAAAACCCATGTATGATGCCCTGTACCCCACCCTCCTTGTTATATCATTACATATGTAACAACTTGGGTGCTCAGAAAGCACTCAATAGATGGTGAAAATATTGTTGAGTTATAATTTATTGAGCAACAACTATAGATTGTACAGGTACTTTACATGCCTTTAAAAGAAAATCATCACAATGATGGAGCACAGAACAGATGACAAAACTACCAGACTCAGAAGTTAAGAGACTTGAACAAATATCATCAAAGTTAGTAAATGGCACAATAGGGGTTCAGAACTTGTGCTCTTTTTACAGCCAACTGCCTTCACCACTCTTCCCGTTGCCCTGTGATACCCCAAGAACTCACAGGTGGTTGAGAGTCAGTGTCATAGCTGAAAATTGGAGCTGCGTCTCCAAGGAAACACTCTCTGAAAGGGATGGGTTATCTGTTTCAAACTATCCCCCGTTAGCTTTCCAGCTTCTCTCCCTTTCTACCAGCCCTGTCTCTCTCCACCCTCTACAGCTTCACAGGTGATTCTAATGGGCATCACTGATAAACAGGTATGTAATTAAGTGGTTCAGCACTTAATGCAGTGCCCGGTGAGGAGCACATTCTGGCAGTATGAGAGGATGGGTGGGGGCTTCGTTAGTTGTGGTAGAGGTAGAGTGAAAACATGGCCCCAGCAGTGTGACAAATAACGATGTCTCTGAACCTGTTTCCTCAGCTGTAAAATGGGGATAACATTAACGGCTACTTTAGTAGCGCAGCAAACGAGAGAAAAAAAGGAAAGGACTTAGCATGGTGCCTGTAACATATTAGGTGGTCAGTAAATTTGCCCACAGTCACTCAGAGAATGGTGGAGCAGGGTAAGTTCATGAGTGCTCTATTGTGCTGTACTGTGTGACTAGTCTTGGTTGCTGCCATTTTTAAGATTGGAGCCATGGTGTGTACAGGGTGGAGTTCATCAGCAGAGAAATCAGATGTGAGCTGTGGACCTTTTACTCCCGTTTTCAATGGGGGCTGGAGAGAGCAGCAGTGCTCTGCCCCTGAAGATGCCTGGATGCCTTCAAAGGCAGGACATTCTCCTCGCTTCCTGGGGTCTTGCCTGATGGGTTGCTAAGGGCAGAGGGAGGTGTCAGGGAGGCCACTCAACTAAGGATTTATCATTCCTTCCTTCTGCAGGCTCCCCCTTCCCCCACATCATGGCCCAACACCACTGCCCCACACCTTGGGTTGCCAGGTGACAGCTGGAAACTCTTATCCTCTCTCTACGCCTGTGCTTCTCACCTTCCTCTGTGAAGTCTGTCGACTCTGTGTTAATGACGCAGAGACTTTGAGCTCAGGCCCAGGGGGTGATGGGGAGGGAGATGATGGGGGGGTCAAGTCCAAGGGGGTGTCTATGCTCCCTCTCTTGAGCACCCCAACCACTGCCCCCAGCTTAAAACTGAGGGTCCCCCTTTATTCTCAGTTCTGGTCCTACTCATCCAGTTGTTCATAAAAACTATCAGTTCTACCCTCCAAATTTCTCTTGTATGCATCCCCTCCTCAGTTCTGTCCCCTAAATATTAACCAGGGCAATCTGAGCCTGCCTGTCCCTCTGCCCCTTTCCTGTCTCAGATTCTTGTTCTCTTCTCCTTGGACTGTATCTGGAGCTGAATGGATCTCCCTGCCCTCAGCCTTGCTTCCTTCACATGCTCTCTGATCACTGTCACTGCACGGCTTTAAACCAGGGAGGGCTGCCCATCCATACCCAGGAAACTGCTTTGCCTGGCATTCCAGGCCCTTCCTTACCTTCCCAGGTCCATCTTCAGTCACTCACCCTTCAGTCAGTCCACACTGCACCCTTGTGTTCTCCAAACTGCCGATCCAAACATAGGATGTGCTTTAAAAAAAAACCCAAAGTTTATTTTTTAGGATAGTTTTAGATTTGCAGAAAATCTGCAAACAGTATTGCAGAGAGTTCCCATTTACCCCATCCCCAGTTTCTCCTTTTACCTTATTGCACTAGTATGGTACATTTGTGCTAATTAACCAATATTGATATCTTATTATGAACTGACATCCACAATTTATTCATATTTCCTTAATTTTTTATCTAATATCCCCTTTCTGTTCCAGGATCCCATCCAGGATGCCATATTACACTTAATTGTCATGTCTACTTAGGCGCCTCTTGGCTGTGAGAGTTAGGATACAAGTTTTTGCTACTTCCTTCCCCTTCTCCAGAGAAGGCAATGGCACCCCACTCCAGTACTCTTGCCTGGAAAATCCCATGGATGGAGGAGCCTGGTAGGCTGCAGTCCATGGGGTCGCTAAGAGTCGGACACGACTGAGCGACTTCACTTTCACTTTTCACTTTCATGCATTGGAGAGGGAAATGGCAACCCACTCCAGTATTCTTGCCTGGAGAATCCCAGGGACGGGGGAGCCTGACCTCTCCTCCCCATTTCCCACCAGCAAACTTCCATTTGACTTAAAGACTCAGTTCAAGTCTAAGTTTCTCTGGGTCTCTTTTCCTGACCCACCTCTCCCTGAGCCTGGGTTTAGGGCTCCTCCTTTAGTTCTCATACTTACCAGCTACATTGCATGTATCTAGAACTTGTCTGTCTTCCTCTCAGGTTGCAAGCTCCCTGAGGGCAAGGGCCAAGTCTGATACAGATCCACAGTTCCATCACACAGCACAGGGCCTGGCAAGGAGTAGGCATTCAGTAGAAGTTGTCAAAATGAAATTGAGTTCTCAGGTTGTACTTTATACCTCTCAAAGTCAAGGCCAGCATTCTCTGTGCAGCTCACATGCCCAACCCTTCCCTTGGCCCTAGATTAAGTTTTACCTCCCCACAGGGAACTTCCTGTGGACAGTTCTGCCCATCAGTGGCTGGGAGGCCTGGGCTTTCTCTCGGGTTGGCCTGTCCGGAATGGACATGCTGCTTTCTTACTTGCTGTCTTCTCGTTGCCCTCTGGACACTAGTCTGGTCAGATCATCTGGTATATCTGATCTCATTTGATTCTGAGAGGTCTTGTCATCCTCATTATATACATGAGGACACTGAGGCCCAGAGAAGTAAAGCATCTGTGCTTTATCAGAGGTCACATAGCTGGATTACGTGAGACTCGAACCCCAGCTTTCATGACTCGCCTCCAAGCCAGGGCTCTTCCCACTGGACCACACGATTTCTGCATATAAATATTGAGACCTAACCACAGCAACAGTTAAGTGCTGCCATGAGCCATTCCAGGACACCCCAGCCTTTTCTGCAGGGATGGTACTAATAGGGCTCCAGGTTGAACCCACAGTGCCATAAACTGGCTGAAGCTTTCAGTTTTCTCTGCTGGGACCTGGGGAGGAAGAGATAAGGGAAATAAGAGAAAGAGTGATTGGAGAAAATCAGAGTTGATTCTAAGGTTGGACTTTGTGTCCAGGCTCCCATGAGATGCCATTTTGTGGGGAGAGAAAGTGTTCTCTCTGGCTACTGTCCTCCCCCACTGCTGTGTTGCTGTGTTAACTGATTGAGCCCAAGGCTGGCCTGGAAATTCACCACCAGCAGAGGCATAATTAGACCTTTAATTTCCTTCCAGGGAAGTTTGCTCAGGCAGTTAGCATCCCTGCTTTCTTGGATTCCTCACTCTTCACACTTTCCTACAGCTCCAGCTCTCCGGGAATCCAAGGCCTGTCCTGCATATGACACCAGGGCAAGAACCACAGATTATAAGAGCAAACTGTCAATTAAATGATTGTGACTAATGTTTATTCAGAACTTTACAGCTGCCCAAGCACTATCACAACATTCATCTCATTTTATCTTCCCAACACCACCAAAGAAAGGATATTCGCTTTGCAGCTAACTAGTTGGCTCTGAGTTAGATCTGGTTCAAGGTCAGGTGCCAGAAAGTGGCAAAACTGGAATTTGAACTCAGGTGTCCTTAACCCCCAAATCTAGACTCTTAACCACCAGAACCCACTCATTAATACTTACTGTGTTTAATTAAATGAAGTATAAATGCTGAAGGACACTAAAATTAATGGGATGATGAGAATGAGGATTTGAAGTGGCTTCTTGGAGGAGGTGGTTCACCCACACTCCTGAGATGGAAACTAAAATGGTGCCAAGGTATATAATTAAATATATATACCTACTCCCAAAGGGATTTTTAAAAACTATTTTTATTTATTTATTTGGCCTTATTTATTTGGCCTTGTTGGGTCTTAGTTGCGGCATGTGGGATCTCCAGTCTTCATTGAAGCATGCAGCATTTGGGATCTTTAGTTGTGGCAGGCGAACTTTTAGTTGCAGCAAATGGGATCTAGTTCCCTGACGAGAGACCAAACCCAGTCCCCCTACACTGGGAGCATGAATTCTTAGCCACTGGGCCACCAGGGAAGCCCCTCCCGAAGGGATTTAAATGGCAGAGAAAGATCAGACAGAATGAAGAACTTAGTCTTTCATCTTTTCTATGCTGCTCCAAATTACTTTCCAGCAATTCAGTTAATCCTATAAAACAAAAAGCAAAGCAAAAAAAAAAAAAAAAAGGAAGAAGAACTAGAAGAGTTTGTAGTCTGGTGGAGGAGACAGTCACCTTGGCAATTCATACGTGATTTCATTAGAGAGAGGGTGGAAAAGGGCTTAGGAAGGCTGTGAGGTCAGATTGTCTGATTCAGATTTTTATCTAGCTATATGACCTAAGGCAAGTATTTAACCTCAGGAACTTCATCTGTAAAATGGTTGTGATAATAGAACCTCTCTTAAAACATTGTAAGAATTAGCATAGTACCTGGCATACTCTTATTCTCAACAAATGGCAATCAGTCATCACGTCTGCCAGTGGGTATTGGAGAAAATGAATTGGGAAGGAAGCATTTGAACTGAATTCTGATTGGTAAGTGGTGACAAGTTCAGCAGGGCAGGGGATCAGGCTGTTCCAGTCAGAAGGACCAGCGTGAGAAAAGCAAGGAGACTTTGAAGAACACAATGTTTGGGACCTGGGGAACAGCCTAGGGTGGTTAGAACCTGAGGAGAAAGAATGTAAGAGATGGCATGAGCTTAAGGCAGTGAAACTGTTAGATTAAAAAAATCAGGAATAAGTGTAACATTTTAGTATTCTGGAAGTCACTCTAGCACAGGGGTTAAACTCCTACCTCCAATATTCGTTAGTTTGGGCAAGTACTAACACATGTTGTGCCTCAGTTTCTTTCCTACCTGCCTCAAAGAGCTGATTGTGAGGGTTGATGAATAATGCAAGAAAAAAAATGCTTGTCACACTGCCTAACACTTAGTAGGTATTCAATTCATGCTAGCAATTATTATTACTCTTGCTATTGTTATTACTACTACTCTTGTTATTTACAGAGCTAGAAGGGGCCCTAAAAATCATCTAAAGATGGAAAACCCAAGGCCCAGAGTGTGGGGGGTGGGGTGGGGAAGCTGGTATTCATAAACCCACAAAGCAAGTTAGTGGTAGAATTGAATCATACCCAGGCCTCCTGACTCCCAGCCTGCACCATGTGGTTCCCTTATTGTCAGGCTGCCTCTGACAGGTCCCTCCTCCCTCTTTACATGATTGTCTCCCCTCCCTTGTAAATAAATTTCAAGGCATTTGCTTTGTGGAGCTGAGTGTTTATTCTATTTTTAGAACACTGTGGCACCTGTATGCAAATGATCCTCAGGGGACTTGTCTGCTATGGTGACTCGAGCCAACTCCCAAGAGAAAGTAGCTATGAGACCAAAGGGAAAGCCCAGCCCAGGGCAGGATGGAGATCCTGGACTGTCTAAGTTAAGTCCCAGAAGTGCTAGGGAGTTCACTCTAGCCTATTAGCTGCCCTCTATATATTAACTCCCTATGTCTCTGTTTAGAAATGAGTTCATAAGTGGGTCCCTGGGCCAGGCTTTAGCCCAAGGTTTTGTTTTTGGCTAAAAAAGGTTTTAGAATGTCATGTCAGAATGTACCATGGAACCCAGGCTTGTGGACATTTACATTTGTTTAGCTTTTGTTGGCTCAGGTTCTGGGAAAATACTTCTTACTATCAGGAAAATGGAAGTAATTGAGGATTTGGAGAGAGAAAACCTTTATCAAGACAACCTGATGGTTTTACCCTGCCGAGCTGGAGAGAAATGGGACTCATGAGATGATGAGGAGGAGACAGCAAGGCCTCAAATTCATCTCCTATAAAAGTCAGTGTCCCGGTGTCCCCTGGCCCTTGGCATGAGCAGCAGTTTCCCCATCCTCAAAAGCCTCACCATTTAGCACACACTTAATGAATGTCCCCTACACAACAGGTTGGGTGCGTACCTGTTAAGTCACTTCAGTTGTGTCTGACTCTTGCAACCCTATAGACTGTAGCCCACCAGACTCCTCTGTCCATGGGATTCTCCAGGCAAGAATACTGGAGTGGGTTGCCATGCCCTCCTGTAGGGAATCTTCCCAACCCAGGGATAGAACCTTATATCTTAGATGTAAGATGTGTCTCTTCCATCTCCTACATTGGCAAGTGGGTTCTTTACCACTAGCGCCACCTAGCAGCCCCCTGTGTTGGGTGGGTACCACTAAATCCCTCAGTGGTTCCCTGTTCTCTTCTGGACGGTGTCCAAGTGCCTGGCATTCAAGACCTCCACGATCTAGTTCCAGCCTCACTTCCTATCTTAAGTACTGTGTTTCAAAAATTGAAAACGCTATCAATTGTAAGGTATATCCTTATTTCAGAGATGTTAAAATGTGAAACAAAAAAGGGCATCTTAGAATCCATATAATATTGTACTTTACACTTCAGTGAAAATGGAACTGCTTATACTTTCCCCAGATGCCATGCTGTTTTGGGCCTTACTATTTTTTTTCTTTTTAGCTGTTTATAATGGAAAATTTCAAACATACACTCAAGTAGGAAGACTAAGGAGTACTTGAGTACCATCATCCATCTACAACAATGATCAACTTATGATTTGTCTTCCTTATTTTTTCCCATGTTTCCTTCTCCCTGGACTATTCATAATAATAGCAACTGCCAGTGTTCATTATGAGTTTAGTTTTTCTTAATTATAAAAGTAATATACACTCATTAAAAAACACTTAGGGATTATATACAAACATAAAGAAGAAAATTTTACTGACACTGTGGTTGGTTTCTTTTCTATGAATTTTCAACATAATTGAGATCATGATGTATATTCAATTTTCTATCTTGTCTTTTTTAATGTAAAGCTATGACATGAATACAGCTAAAGTTGTTAGAAAATCTTTTAAAATATGTTAATGACTTCATAGCATTTTACAAGGAAAATGTACCATATCTATTCATTAATTCATTCACTAACAGTATTTGTTGCATTTACCATATTTTGGTCACTCTGAACAGCGGCAAAACAATGAGGTACAAGTTCTGGCCTCTCGAAGTTTAGTTGTTCTCCATTGTTTGAACATTTAACTACTTTCCAACTTGGGGCTGTTATGGATCACATTGCAGTGATCAGTGATCATCTTTGTATATAAAACTCTTCCTCAGTTTCAGATTATATCCTTTGCATAGACTTCACTAGTGAGATTCCCATTATACTCTACCTTTGCCAGCATCGAATATTATCTTAGTTTAAGTTTAGCTAATTTAATAGCATAAAATGGTATCTCATTATTTCAAATGGCATTTCTCTGATTACTTATTGAACAATCATCTATACATTTATTAACCGTTTGTTTTCTTCAAATTGTCTGACAAGGGTCCTATTTTTATCACCAGCCATTTCTTAATATAAAATCTAACAATCATTTCCTTTTGCTCGCTGTTACCTGGGGATATATTAAGTATAATCTTGTTTCAAGCTTCTCTTTTTTCTCCTGGCCCTCTCCCACATCACTTCTTCTCCCATTTCTTCCTGTCTTGAAGGGGAGTTGGGTGAGTCACTGAAAGGATACAGCAGGTGGCAAATTAAGCAGATTCCCTAGGGAGACTCCTCAGACTGCTCTGAATAGTGCTGATGTCAATTGGGAGGCAAAAAGACTGAAGAGGAAATGGATTGGCAACTCTGATGCTAAATTTGTCCATGCAAAAGCACTGGGGTGTCAGGGATGATTGTTCTTTCAGCAGGCATATTTAAAATACCTGCTATGTGCCCAGATCTGTCCTGGGTACTGATGAGGGCTTAGTAACTGGAGAAGACACAAATGAAGTAGGTCTTACTTAATAGTCAACTATGTACATGTCTAAGGCATTCAGACTAAATGGAGACGTCTGGCAGACAGTTGGAAATTTGCATCTGAAACTTGGAAGTAAAGGGCCCAGCGGATAAAGAGCCAGTTTAGGAGACAGGAGCAGGAGGAGGTGCAGGGGAAGCGCTGGTAAAGTAAGGTTTCATAGAAACTGAGGTAAGGAGGGGTTTTGACAAGAGGAACAAGTATGGGGCATGTCATCTTTGTTATTTGAGGCAACAGAGAGATAATATTACCCAGCTTTCTCTCATTTATTCGTTCCTTTGTTCATTCAGTATTTTTGGAATACCTGCCAGGTGCCATGCCTTGCTCTAGGTTGTTGCTGAGGCTATAGAAATGAAAGGCACGGCCCTGAGTCCACAGCCTAGATGAGATGTAGATGGGAGTTGAAACAAATCCCTGATGTAGAATCTATGATCCATTCATTCAAGAATAGTTATTGAAGGGACTGCCCTGATGGTTCAGCAGTTACGAATCCACCTGCCAGTGCAGAAGACACCATTCAATTGCTGGTCCAGGAAGATCCCACACGCAGTGGAGCAACTAAGCCCATGCGCCACAACTACCGAGGCCGCCTCGTACTAGAGCCCCTGCTCCACAGCAGGAGAAATCTCCACAACGAGAAGCCTGTGTACGGCAGCTAGAGAGTAGTTCCCACTCACTGCAACTAGAGAAAGCCAGCCCAGCACTGCCAAAAATAAATAAATAAATAAATATTGAAAACCTAAGCTGTGCCAGGTTCACTGAGGAACAATGAAAGGAACCACTCTATCTTTAGTTTATCTGTGTGAAGTAAAATGTAGTGCCTGTATCTTAGTGGAAATCATTCGTATCTGTGAGAGGCTTTGCGGGTTTTGTGTGAGATCAATGCCAAAAATAAGAATGCAGGGTATTCACCTCTCTGGAGCTGGACTTCTCACCTGTAAAATGAGGGAGACCCTATAGGTATCATATGTATCATCCTATAACTTCTCAAAGGATTTGCCACATGTGAGGTAGTTTCCCTGCTAGACTGAGAATTCTGAGGGCAGAAATCATGTGGGTCTTATTCACTGGCACAGTGTAGGCTCAGTAAATGTTTGTGGAATTGATTACTCTCACATATGTAATCAATTCCACAAGGGCTTTCTAACTTGAAGGTTCTGTGTTCTGCTATCACTAAAATAAGGCTCAGGTATATTCTGTGACGGTCCAAAAAAATGAATTTTGATATTGGATCCCCAAGAATTTCCCAGAATAGGTGCCCTTTGACCTGGACCTCAAAGGTTAGATAGGAGTTGCATGGGCAGGGAAGTGCTTTCCAATACCCAATCCTGGGTTCCAGTGACCTCTTTTCCTGCCCACTGTCCTCAAGGATCACTACCTGTGACTGAACTCCTTAGACTCCAATCTTCTTATCTGTAAATCAGTAGTGACAGCAATTCATGGTGTGCTGAAAGAATACTGGAGGTGGAGTCAGAATATTTGCATTTGAGTCCCAGCCTAGTCAAAAATATAAGTAGCTGTAACATCTTAGGAAAGTTACTTTACCTCTGAGTCCCAATTTCGCTACATGCAAAATAAAGCAATCAAGACTGCTGCTGCTGCTGCTGCTGCTGCTGCTAAGTCACTTCAGTCGTGTCCGACTCTGTGCAACCCCATAGACGGCAGCCCACCAGGCTCCCCCATCCCTGAGATTCTCCAGGCAAGAACACTGGAGTGGGTTGCCATTTCCTTCTCCAATGCAGGAAAGTGAAAAGTGAAAGTGAAGTCGCTTAGTCGTGTCCAACTCTTCGAGACCCCATGGACTGCAGCCTACCAGGCTCCTCCATCCATGGGATTTTCTAGGCAAGAGTACTGGAGTGGGGTGAGCTCAAAGACTGATTTTCCTTCTGACTCTCAAAAGTTTGTAGCACAAGGTCATTGTTAGAATCCAATGAGATGATGCAACAAAAATGCTTATAAACTGTAGGGTGCTCCGAGTGTGGTCTATACTACTGAGGACAGAGGGTATAACACCAAGCCAGCTTTAAGGGGACACTCTTTCCTTTCCTCAATCCCTTGCTTCTCCTTGGCTCCACTGAATGTCCCTGAAAAGCTCTCTCCTGCTTTCCTCCCATTCCTATGGGACACGATGCCTCGGCTCCCAGGTGCTACAGAATACAAAGGGCTTGGAGTTTGGCAGCTGCAGGTCAAGGTGTAGGATGAGGGGAGAACCAGCTCAGCTCTTATTACCTGTCTTCCTGGTGCTCATCATCCCCCCACCCCCACCCCGGCAACCTTGCCTGGAGGGAATGAGCTAAAGAGGGGCAGGGAGAAGTTTGACTGGCAAGCATGTATATAATAGGGCAGGAATCCAAGCAAGGACAGAGGCCCCAGATATAACCTCTTCCTAGTTGTGTGACTTCTTAAGTCTGTCACTGCTCTGGGTCTTCCTCTTTTGTCTAATAACTTGGAAAGGAATCAGAAAGAAGAGGGGACCCTTTTCTCACAGGTGATTTTCCTACCAATCCTGAGTTTCTAAATGAGTTTTCTGTCCTTAGCACAGAATCAGCCTTTGAGTTTCATTCACCAGCATTCTTATTAAGTGCCTACTATGTGCTGGGTGCTATAATTGAGGACCTGGGATTTAATTTAGCTAAATAAATATTGGGTCTCAGAGGAGACAGATGAATAACCCAGTAACTCTAATAAGCGTGATACATGCAGTGATCTAATGCCAAACTAAAGAGGATGGAGAAAGAAGTTACTTTGTCAGGGGAGAGGAGGTCAAGGACAGTTCAGAGGATGTGACCTTGAATAAAGTTGTGAATCATAAAGGAGAAAGGGGATTTCAGGCAAAGATCAGCGTATCAGATTAAGGTCCAGGGGTGTGAAGGAGCAGTGTTTGGAAAACCACAAGTAGTTAGGCAAATCTGAAACTCACTGGTTCAGTGGAGGAATGGGAGGGAAGGAACTGGAAGGGAAGCCTGAATCAATCCTGAAGAGTCTGCTTTCTACTGAGATGCTTGTAGCCTATGAGGTGGCCAGTGGGAAGTAAAGGGAGGGATTTAGACCAAAAGAGATGAGATTTAGAAGACGAGATTTAGAAAAGACCCATCTGACATTCATTGTGCTCTATCAGAAATGTTGCAGTCACTCCCAAAGTTCACCCTTTCAGTCCTTTTCAAATATTTATTGGAAATCTCCCTGCCCCCTGTGCCAGTGCTATGCCAGGCACTGAAGACCAAAGAATAAGCAAAACCAGACACCTTGTTCTTATGGCCCTTGCAGTTTGGCAGGGGAGACAGTCTTTAATCAAATAATTACACAAATAAATGCAAAATTATAGTGCTACAAAGGAGAAGTACGTGGTGCCAGCAGAGGATGTAATTGTAGCATTCGACATTGCCAGGAAGGTCAGGGCAGCTTCTCTGCTGAGTTGAGTCGAGCTCCAGAGGAAGAGTGTTGCCTCAGGGAAAGGTGCTAGAAGGCTCTGTGGGAATGGCCTCTCCTGCTTTAAAGTCCCCATTCGATACATGTTTCTCTTTACAGTAAACAGACACTATAGAGTTTAAGCAGGTATGTATAATATTCAACCTTATATCCTCAGGATCTAACCAACACTTACCACATAATCAGTGCCCAGTGAAGATTCGGAAAAAAAAGAAAGGAAAAGAATGAAAATCCTTTAGGCACTTTAGCTATTTGGAGATGGCAGTACCCTTCCTCAGAGCTTCTTTCTTGCTTCAGCTGCTCTTCCCATGACACTGTTTCAAGTTCCTGTCACTGTTCTTTCTGGTCATTCCATTTGATTGTGGCTCCTGTGACAGGTGATTTGAAACAGCAGGGATGGGGTCCAGTGCCAAGAACATTTGTCTCTTGGAGCCAGAAGACCTGGTTTTATTTAAGCCTCTTTTCATCATTCATCTCTACAAGTCTCAGGTTTGTTTTTTTTTTAATATGGAATGGATATATTGGTTCTTCTCTCATAGGATTTCTCTGGGAACCATCTGAGATAATAAGAAAAAAATACTTTGTAAACTCTAAGAGCTAAACAAACATAGGACTTAAATATTTGGAGGGCTGCCACATGAGTGAAAAATTAGATTTATTCTTTGGGTCTCCAGAGAACGGAATTAAATCAATGGATAGAAATTACCACATGCAGCTTTCAGTTCAACAGAAGGAAGCAATGTTGTAATACTCAGAACTGTCCATCAGTGGAGTGGCTGCCTTTTGAGGTGGTAGGCATCTAACACTGGGAACACTTAATGCAAGTATGCTATAGAAGGAATTCGTCTTTTAAGTGAGTGGGTGGATTGAGTAACTTCTAAGATTTACTTTTAATTTTAGAATTCAACAGTCTGATAGTTAAGACACGTGGAGGAGCTGGGAGAGGGCATATGTGGCCAAGAGAGTACATGAAGAGACATATGGAGCAGAAATGAGTATTGCATGTGTGGGTGACAATATGGAAATTTCAGAAATGATGGATCTGTGTTGGGTCAATGATTCAGTGGAAGATAAAGAAGATAACTAATATTGGTTGAACACCTGTGTGCCAGACACGTGACTCCATTTAAGCTTTGTGGGTGATTTCCAGCCCTTTTCTATGGTGGCAGAGTGACGTTGGCCTTAGGGAAACTTAGAAATGGTTGGAGGTTCTCCTGTCTGGAAGTGGGCTGGGTCCTATCCTGAGGAGCGGAGAAGAATTCAGAATATACAGTCTGGTTGGGCTATAAGCTGTGTAGACAATACACAAACTTTTGTCAAAACACAGAATTTGAATCCTGACTCTACTTCCTTGTAGTTTGTGACTCTAGCAAGTTACTTAAACTCTGTGACCCTCAGTTAATTCATATATAAAATGGGGACTCAAACTTGTCCTGCTTCAGGCTGATGTAATAGTTAAGAGGAATAACCTACAGCAAAGGCCTTCTGGGAAGAGCACAGGCTTTGGAATAAGACCTAGGTTTGAATCTCAGTCTGCCATGAACTGGTTATAAGATCTTAGGCAAGTTATTTAAATTTTCCTTATCTGTAAGTACAGATAACAGTATTTCAAGGCTGTTTTGAAAATTAAGTAAAATAGGAAAAGTGCTTAGCATAGTGCCTGGCACTTAGCAGGTTTTATTTGGTTAGTACAAATAATAAGATCCCATATATGAAGCAATTTTTTTTTTGAAGCACTTATTGAAGTGCCTGGCACATAGTAGGTGTTCAGTTGATGTTATCTCCCTTCTCCCTGGCCCCCGTGTCTGTCAGGCCAGTGGCTTGCGTATCGTTGTGTCCAGTCTCTGGCATCGTGCTCTGCCCATATGAAGAGCTCAATGAATGTCTGCTTTGTAGAAGTGAATCAATTGCTCTTGATGACACGATCTCCTTCTTCAAGTAGACAGTGAGTCATGCCTCTTTTTTTTCCCCTCCTTCCTGTCTCCTCTTTGGTTCTATTTCTGACTCTCATCAGTGGGAGGGGAATCAATGTTCATCAAAGTGATTTTTAAAAATAAAAGAGAGAGGGAGTTTCAGGAGCGATTCTCTGGGCTACTTTCCATTGAGCACAGGATAGTGAGAGCTGGACGGTTGTTTCCAACCTTGCTTTTCTTTAGGTGAAAAACAACATCGACAGTAATAAGCACAGCTACTATAAGCTTTATTACACACCTACTATGTGCCTGGCACTCTCCCAAGCTCTATGAATACATTATCTCTAATCCTCACACAACCACTTCAGGACTGGTATTATTATTTTGCAGACAAATACTATTTGATTTCACTTATAGGAGATACCTAGAATAGTCAAATTCATAGAGTCAGAAGGTACATTGGTAGATGCCAGGGGTCAGGGGCGGGGGTTTGGGGAGGGGGAATGGGGAATTCATGTTTAATGGGGACAGAGTTTCAGTTTAGGAAGATGAAAAATTCAGGGGAAGGGTGATGGTGAGAGTTGGCCAACAATGTGAATGTACTTAGTGCCACTGAACTATAGAGTTAAATATGGTTAGAATAGTATGTTTTATATTATGTGACTTTTACCACAATAAAAAAAAAATTAAAGAAAAGGACTAATATTATTGTCACCACTTTATTAATGAGGAAATTAAGCCTTAGAAAAGTTAAATAATAATACAAGGGACAAATACTCCTATACTTGAGTACCTAGTATGAGCTAGACATTTAAAAAAATCTTACTTAAACACCCTACAAAGTAGGTATTATTATTTTCATTCAAATTGTGAAGAAACTGAGCTTCAGAGAGATGAAAAAACAAAGCCATCCAAAATCACACAGTTAATGATAGGAAAAACTATGAGTCAGACCAAAGCCTGCTCAACTCTTAATTCATCCATTCCCTTTCTGTCTGTCCATTTTCTGCTCTTTGAGGGAAGCTTCATATTGAGGGGCCTCCCAAGTGGCTCGGTGGTAAAGAACCAACCTGCCAATGCAGGAGATGCGGGTTTGATCCCTGGGTTGGGAAGATCCCCTGGAGAAGGAAATGACAAGCCACACCAGTATTCTTGCCTGGAAAATCCCATGGACAGAGGAGCCTGGTAGGCTACAGACCATGGGGTCGCAAAAGAGTTAGACACACTAAGCAACTAAACAATGACAAATCATATTTAGACCCTGAATGGATGCTGCCCTGAGCAGGTCTGAATGAGAGCAGGGTGGCCCATGGCATGAGACTTGTTCAGTCCTGCTGAGCAGACCCTGGGAAGCTGGCCCTGCTCCTAGGGCTGACTGTGGAAGTACAAAAACAATGCCTAAGTGGCACTCATGCTGTATAAGGAACTGTTCCAAACATTTTGGATATAATAACTTTCTTAATCTTTGTGGTAACTTTGTGAAATAGGTATTGTTATAGATGTTATAAGTCTGTTGTTATAGACTACTTTATAGATGAAGAAACTAAGGCCCCAAAAGGAAAATTGCCCCAGGAGAGAATTATCCAAAAGCGTGAATACTAGGACACAGGAATCACTGTGAATTATTTTAGAGGCTGCCTACCATTGTCACAAAGTTAGTAAGTGCTAGAATAGGGGTTTACACCCAGAAGTCTAACTCGAAAGACCACGCTCTTAACCTCAAAACTATATGGCCTTTTTGTTTAGCAAGTGGTGATTGAATCCCTAATGTGTGCATAGTCCAAGGCACTGAGAGTGTAGAGGTAAAACTAATTCCTTGTCCAAGCTTATTTATTATTCTATACCAGGATTTCCAATTAACTGGGCATCAGTTGAGTAGCAGGATTCTTTGTCAAAGAGATGGAGCACAGGTCCAGACTCCAGGTACAGATGGGAGACTGGAAACTGTCACAAAGAAGTGGTATAATGCAGGTGGAGTGAGGAGAAATGAGACCTGCTGGCAGTGCTCAAAAATCCTGCTTGGGCCTTTAGATCCCTAGTCTGGACAGGTGGCTTAGTTCTAAACCCTATAGAACAAGATTTGGGGCCTGAGCCTGTACACTGGTAGAAAGAGTCTCATCTGTCTCGTTGGCTCTGAGGAGTTCAGGAAGTAGAGGTAAGAGCTGCTGCAGTGGTTCATAGGTACCCACGCACAGAGCTTTTGTGTAGATATAACAGGAGTATCTCTCTAATATTAGTGCCTAAGATTCCTGTGTTAGATGTTTACTCACTCACCCTCACTCATGCACACTCACTCATCTATCTCTTCATTCATTTTTTAATTCATTTATCTACTCACCCATTCTACACTACTCATTCATTACACCCATCTACTCATTCATTCTACACTACTAATCCATGCTGCTGCTAAGTCGCTTCAGTCATGTCCGACTCTGTGCGACCCCATAGACGGCAGCCCACCAGGCCCCGCCGTCCCTGGGATTCTCCAGGCAAGAACACTAGAGTGGGTTGCCATTTCCTCCTCCAGTACTAATCCATGAGCTGGATACAATTCTATTTGCCAGAACTCTTAGGGAGAAGTACTGTATGTGGTCAGAAGCAATACTCTGATAAGCTGCTTGAAGTAAAGAGTAAGACACCCCCAAACCATGCTCAACAAACAGGAGATGGTGACTCAAATGCTCTTCAAGGATGGTGGATGTGTTAAATGCAGACTTTGTTTTGCTGAGTAATGTGCAAGTCTGGGTCAGAGCTGAATTGCACAGGACATGAAGAAGCTGAGCCCTGCCAGAAAAATAACTGATTTGTTTGCCATGTCTGTAAGTCACCCCTTAAATACTTGTTGAATCTATTTCTACTGCATCCCCACTGCTACCACTCTAGTTCAAATACTTCTTAGGTCTCACCTGAGCGAGTCGGACACGACTGAGCAACTGAACTGAACTGAACAGAGCCATTGCAAAGATCTCACCAACCAGCCTGCCTGCTTCCCATGTCTACTTCCTCCAGTTTGTTCTCCACATCACAGTCAAAGCGATCTTTCTAAAGTTCAGATAAAATCATGTTAATATCGTACCTCAAAATCTTTGATTCTAAAAAGATCAAATTCAAATTCTGTAGCATTGCCTTCAAAGCTCTTTCTAGTTTCATTGCCTACTCATTTCCCACAATTCCTTAAGTTCTTCTGGAGTAGTCATGGGAAAAAACTCTTCCTTACGCAAAAATACCTTTCCTTCACTTCTCTGCTTGGAAAATTCTTATTTAGGAAAATCCCTGTTGTCTTCCTTCTATTACCAAGTAACCGCATCTTTAGGTAATGCTGCCGGACTTGCAGAGATCCCATCCGTGGGAGTGGTTGTGCCATCTACCACATTTCCCATTCTCCGCCTGGGCGTTTTATAGGATTGTGCTTTCTTGGGTGTGGGCGTGTGACTTGCTTTGGTCAGTGAACAAGAAAAACGGAAGAGCCAAAACATGACTCAGCTACTTTCTCTCCTTCTCATAGCTGCTCTGTCAGTCATTATCCTGGAAAGAAGCAGACAAAGAGCAGAGCACCCAGCCAACTCTTAATGGATATGTAAAAATAGTGAAAGATAAAACCTTGTTATTGAAGCTGCTGAGATTTTGAGATTGCTTATTATTGAGTAACCCAGTCTATCCTAACTGGTGCACTATCTCTGCTTTGACATCTTTCATAACTACCCTAAATCACCATATTTCTACTTTATCTGAATTGTGTGACACATTTTCTTTATACCACTTATTTGATAGTGATGACATTGCTAATTATGAGTTTGGTGGTATGTCTTAGCCACCTCTATACTTTTGCTGAGCTTTCCTGAGGGCAAGGGTGATGCTTGTTCCATTTCTGTATCACACAAATTATGATTCATAGCCAAGGTGACATACTGAAATAGGTGTAGGAATCAGACAGACAGACTTGTTTTGAATCCCGATTCTTACATTTGATGGACAATCTCTGTGAACCTCAGTTTTCTCAACTGTAAAGTGGGAGTAATAATATGTACCTTACAGGGTTTTTCTAAAGTTTGTGGATAATAGATGCAACATATGTACTAATATGGCATGTTATAATTCTTTTGTTCCCATTATTTGTTTTTAATATCATTACGGGTAGTGTTCAGTAAATGCCTGTGGATAAACGTTTCATTGACTGAGGTATAATGATATGTGCATCAGACTTGGAATCAGAATCCCTAGATTTAAGACATAGCTTTTTTTTTTTTAACCAGCTTTGTGTCCTTGGAAAGTCACTTACCCTCTCTGCAGTTTTGCATTCTCAACTATAAAATGTAAATACTGATCCTTACCTCTGAGAGACTTTTTATAAAATTTAAATGAGGTAATATATGAAGAAATCTTTTATATGTGCTCCAGGATCACACATCTGAAACTATAATGATACAGAAAAGACTGATTGGTCCCTGACACGAGGACTCTGTGGACATTGTGAAGCACCCCAGAGTATTCCATTAACGCTTTATTGTGGGGTTTGGCTTAGCTTGTTTGTGTTTGTCTTTGCAACTAGACTGTGAGCTGCTTGAGATAAAGAATTGTCTTAGTCATATATTTTTTTTAGTGAAAATGTTTGTTTCTCCTTGTATAAATAATACATGTTTAGCATTAGAGACAATAAAAATACCTGAAGAAAATGAAAATCCTGATAATTCTTATCTTTCTTACAGAGATAGTCACTATTAACCTTCTGATGTGTTTCTTTCCAGTTTTCTTCTCTGCAAATATCGTTATGAAACTGACATTACATTGCACATACAAGCATTGTTCCATCTTATATAAATAAACACATAACCATTCTAAAGTTGGATATATGTTAATGATAGTTTTACACTGTTTAAATAGAGTTGTAACCAAAATTTTTGTGCATAAATATTGTTAGTCTGATTTTCTATTTTTGTAAAAAAGTTTTTAGAAGGAAAAATTTCCAGGCCAAAGGGTACAAATATTTTTAATACTCTTGGGACTTCCAAATTGATTTCCAGAAAGACTGAACCAAGTTCCATTCCCAGAAACAAGGTGTAAGGTTGTACATCTTACTACATCCTTGTCTGTAACAGGAATTATAATTAAAAACAAAGAAAAATCTTTTAATATAATAATTATCTATTTACAGTTCTTTTGTGAAATGTTCTTTCCTCCTGCTCATTTTTCTACTGGGATTTTAATTATTTTCTTACTCATTTCTATGATGTTTCAAAAACCATTTTATTATAGTCACCAAATACAAGATAAATAATAGATGCTCCTTAAGTATACTTTGGATTATTAGTTAATTGTCCTAGGGACTTTTTAGAAACAAAAACAGACTTTCTGTGAGGCTGACTCCTTCCTTTTCCCACCTAGGACACAGCTGGGCAGGAGCGATACCGGACCATCACCACAGCCTATTACCGCGGAGCCATGGGCTTCATTCTGATGTATGACATCACCAATGAGGAATCTTTCAATGCTGTCCAAGACTGGTATGAGAGTCATTCATTCATCCATTCATCAGATTGTTCATGAAACTCTAGCATGTGCTAAGCCCTACACTATGTGTTAGGGAAAACCAGATGAATAAGACGTGGCTCCTGTCTTCACAACGTTCACAGATGAGCAGAGAGGATAGAACAGTGAGCAGGCACTGACAGTATCCTGGGACAGGTGCAGTGATGAGAGTGGTACCCGGGCCGTAGAAACCTAGCTTGGGGAGCTAGGGAATGTGTCCTGGAATTGCTGACATACATACTACAGTTTGAAGATGGACAAGAATTAGCCAGAGGGACAAATGGATAAGAATGTTGCAGAAAAAGAGTACAGATGTGCAAAGGCAAGAAGGTAGGTGAGAGGGTAAGAAGAACAGAGGTCATGAAGGATTTTATGTGCTGGGGTAGGGAATTTGGATTTTATTTGTAAGTGAGGACATTTGAACTGGGAAACAACAGGTTCAGATTAGTGTTTTAGGAAAAATCATTCTGGACAGAGTACTAAATTAATCCACATATTGTTTTCCTATAAAGTGTATCCCTTGGCTGGGGGGTGGGGGTCAAGTTCATAACAGTTCAATATACAATAGAATCTGACACAATTCCCTAGAGGTATAGCCTCTGAGCAACTTATATCAGGGGCCCCCAACCCTCCAGGCCACATCCCCATCTCTTGCCTTACTGCCTGAACTAAACCCCCCTAACCCCGATCCTGGAAAAACTGCCTCCATCAAACCAGTCTCTGGTGCCAAAAAGGTTGGAGACTGCTGATTTACTTCTTTCTCCCTGGAAAATTACTCACAAGGAGAAGGGAGCATGAAGAGAAGGAGAGGTGAAGAGGGAAGGCCAGGACTGGGTGTCCCTATTCAGTGGAGAGGATAAGAATGTGGAAGATGGAGAATCTGTGCCTGGTTCTTATCCACAGTCAGAGAGGCAGAGCAGGCTGGGCACAGCTCAGCAGTGCTGGCCAGTGCCAAGCTTGTCTTCTGCTCTTTTTTGCCCAACAGCTACCCTTTGAAGACTTCGCTTCTGCCAAGGAACAGTTGCCATGACTATGTGAGGCGCCATTGATTCCTTGGAGCCTTGAGCTGGGAGTGACCTTTCAGGCTGCCTACCCCCACTTCCCAGTTCTGAACAGCAGTCTAGGGTGCCACCCACATGCCTGTCACACATGTTCTCCTTCTCAGCCTCTTGGTCATCCCCTTCTTCCTCCTTTCTCCCTGTTTCCTTTTAACAACTCCTTTTCTCCACCTTCCTTTTTTTCTCCTTTCCTCCCTCTTTTTTCTCTTCCTCTCTCATTATACCTTTTTCCTTCTGTTTATTCCCCTTTCTTATTCTCTCCCTTCCCTCCAGTCATGACTTTTCCCTCCTCCTCCCTTCTACCTTCTCTCTATCTCCTTCCATCCTCACCTCCCATCATGAAGAGATTAGCTCTTTCTTTAAGTATCTCCACACTGCCCATTCCCTGCCAGCCTTGACCTCCTTCCCTTTCTCCATCAGTCCCTGTTCATCCTGCCTCAGGAACACAGTGACTTTAACACCTGGTGACGATTCCTCCAAGAATAACCTAAGTTGCTAATCTAGGAGCTGAGAGTGGATGGAGGTGGGAGGAGGGAGGAAGATGACAGAAGAGTGGCACAGAAGGCACAGGGAGTTGGCTTCAGGTCCCTGCCTTGAGGCTAAAGACTATCTGTCTTTTCCAAGCTCTGACCTTCAGTTTTGCCTCTGGGAAACTTGGTCCCAGCCTAGCACCCATCTGCCATCTAAACTTCAGTGCCCAGCACAGAACCTGGCTCTCTGTAGTTTCAGCACAAATGGTGGTTGAGTGAATTCCATCCATTGATGAAGTGGCTTTTCACCCTTAAAGAGAAGATGGGTAGTGAAATCAGCTTGAGGAGCAGGGTTGGTAGTTGGTCCAGTCTGCAGTTAAGGTTGAGTTAGATTGAATGTCAGTATCAGGATAGGATCAGAGTTTATTTAGATCTGCTTCAGGATTAACTATTTGCTGGCTTCTTCCTTCATCAGACATTCACTGACTTCTCTGTGCTCTATGCTCGGGGGGCTGGTACTACAAAGATGGGGCTTCCCTGGTGGCTCAGTGCAGAAGAATCCGCCTGCCATTGCAGGAGACATGGGTTTGATCCCGGGTCTGGGAAGATCCCACATGCTGTGGAGCAACAAAGCTCATGCTCCATACTGAACCTGTGCTCTAGAGCCCGGGAGCTACAACTACTGAGCCCATGTGCTGCAACTCCTGAAGCCTGCACTCTCTAGAGCCTGTGCTCTGCAACAAGAGAAGTCACGACAACGAGACGCCTGTGCAGGGGACTGAAGAGTAGCCCCCACTCGCTGCAACTAGAGACAAGCTGGCATAGCAACAAAGACCCAGTACAGCCAAGAATAAAAAATAAATACCTAAATAAAATTATATATACAAAAGAATAAACCTATCTCTGCCCTCAAGGAGAGACAGATAAATCCAGCCAAATGTAATAACAGATGCCACAGTAAAGGTGTAGGGAAACCAAAGAGGGGGTAACTGTTCCTACCTGTGAGGTGTTGAGGTGTTTGGGACTGCTTCCCAAAAAATGTATGCTCTATATAAAGGTCTGGTTTTATTTCCTCTATTTAAAAGTTTATTTCTCATTATAGAAATAATACATGCTCACTTTCAAAAACTTGTCGAGAAAAGGTTTTTTTATTGGCCTGAACATATGGCTTGTGGGATTGCAACCTTGTTGAAGGGGCTTCTGTGAGCTTCTTGGGGTCCTTTCTGGCCTAGGAGGGTGTCGGTAACACAGTCCTCTTCCTGTCTCTCTTTAGGGCTACTCAGATAAAGACCTACTCCTGGGACAATGCCCAGGTCATCCTGGTGGGGAACAAGTGTGATATGGAGGAAGAGAGGGTTGTTCCCACTGAGAAGGGCCGGCTCCTCGCAGAGCAGCTTGGTATGTGCATGACACATGTGGGTGCATGTGTGCACTGGAGTGGGGCAAATGGAGGGAATAAGTGTGTGTTTGTATTTGGGACATTAAGGATGTGCTGTGACCCTGAATTATGTGCATATGTGCTCTGTGTGTGTTGTTTCATATTTAGGGCATATACATGTGGGCTTCATGCTAATGAATTCTAGGTAATGCATTATTTATGATACATGTATATTTTGTTACACTGGATGTATAAATAAAATTTAAATATATGAAATCTTTTTTTTAAACCAGTTCCTTCCACAAAGTATTTGAGGTATCTTATAACATTGTCATAGTATATCAACCAAAAAATGAGACAATTGGAGCAAAGGGAAAGAAGGCAAGGGTAGGAGAACATAAGAGAAGGCCAGGGGTGAGATAACTATATTTTGTAAGTTTGGGGCATGTGCAAGAGCTGGACTGAAATAGTCACTTTGAGCTTCCTAGCAACCATTGCAAAGAGGGAAACATAATCAGTTACATGGTTCAGAGATGGTCTTTAAGATAAAAACAAACCCATTATTCCAGAGAAGCACTGCTCTCCACTGACAACTGTAGACTGAGTGTGTGTATGCTCAATTGTATCTGACTCTTTGTGATCCCATGGACCGTAGCCTGCCAGGCTCCTCTCTCCATGGAATTTTCCAGGCAAGAATACTGGAGTGGGTTGCCATTTCCTTCTCCAGGGGATCTTCCCAACCCAGGGATTGAACCACGTCTCTTGTGTCTCTTGCATTGGCAGGCAGATTCTTTACCACTGAACCACTTGGGAAGCCTGGCAACTGTAGAACAGACTCTATATGTTGAGTGTGATGATGTTCTTAATATTAAGCATCCTGTATAGCAACTACAACACTGTATATCGTAGGCTGTGTCTTACAGTTTCTGTCAGTGTAAACTGATGTTTTGTCACCAAAATACAATTCACAGCAAAGGTGACTGTATGAAGTCACGAGACAATGTAGATTAAACATGCTGCTCAATGATGCTCTTTTTGCAAGGTTAATGCACCTTGATCCTTGTGCTCCATTGACACCCAGGTGTCTCAGGTGTGTCTTAGTGGCCACACAGTGGGACACCTACCTACACCTGCTTAAAAGAGAAGCTTTTCTTTTCTTTTCCCTATTGGGGTTTAATATAGGATCACCTTAGATAAGTCTTCTTTTAGAAGAATACATGTACTGCTTAGCTTTTAGCCGTCTCCCTAAGTATTTCTCACAACCTCAGTGCTGTAAGTATTAAGGAGAAGGGAGTTTAAAGTTATATTCTCTGCCAGTTTTTGAAGTTCAGATATTTGGGCTGGTAGGTGGATAAATTGTGTAATATACAAGTGTGAATTTGTGTTGTATATATTTGTATTATGTATATTATGAGGACATGTATAGCGGAGCGTCGTATACTTCTTTCTTCCCTCTCCTATTCTCCAGTGTGGCCTGGAATAGAAATCAGCACACTGAAGGTGCTTAATAAATAGGGAGGGTGGGCCATTTGGCTCTTGATGGTTCTTACCCCATCACAGGTGTCCTCAGGGCCCATAGAATGTGTCTATACCCATTCCCATGGTTCACAGGACAGTAAGCACGTGGCGAAGCCCACACATGGGTGACCTCTGGCTATCTTATGCCTTCAGCCTGCTGTCTGTGAGATGCCCTGCACTTTCCCTGGACCAACATTGCCATTTCTGTTTGAAAGGCTCTTTTTTATCCCCCATCTCCCACTCTTATCTAGCTGTTGAACCCTCACTCAACTTTCAAAACACACCTCCCCCAGCTCTTTTCTTGGTTCCCCCACTTAGAGTACCCTATGCATGCAACAGTCACAGTACCCATCTCCCTTGGGTGCACTTGTTTCCTTATCTGTCTTGTTTATCTTTATACCCATAGTGCCTGGCATATGGTCTGGCAGTGAGTAAACACTGTAAAAATATATTTTGATTAAAATTTTATGGAGTCAAGTATTTGGCTACTTCATTTTACTTCATTCTAATTATGACTTTCTGAGCTCCTACTCCATGCCAAGTACTGTGCTGCAAAATAGGCTATGTTCCCTGGTCTGAGACAGAAACTGTGATAAGCCAGGTGATCAGTGCTGTGATAGAAGGATGCGCCAGGGGCTGTGGACACAGAGGAGGCATCTATTCAGTTTGGGTCAGAGAACGTGAAGCCCATGCTGAGTCTTTTTTTTAATTAATATTGATTTGAGTACAGTTTGCTTTACAATGTTGTGCTATTTTCTACTGTACAGCAAAATGAATCTGCCATACATACACATATTGTCTCCTCCCTTTTGAATTTCCTTCCCATTCAGGTCACCACAGTACATTACAAGGGAGTTCCTTGTGCTATACAGTATGTCCTCATTAGTTATCCATTTTATGTGTCGTATCAAGAGATAACTCATTGAAAAAGACCCTGATGCTGTGAAATAGTGAAGGCAAAAGGAGAAGAGGGCAGCAGATGGTTAGATGAATTTGAGCAAACTCCGGGAAATAGTGAAGAACGGGGAAGTGTGGCATGCTGCAGTCCATGAGGTCGAAAAGAGTCAGACACGACTTAGCGACTGAACAACATCAATAGTGTATATGTGTCAATCTTTATCTCCCAGTTCTTCCTACTACCTTCCCTTCCCCCTTGGTATCCATGCATTTGTTCTCTACTTCTATGTCTCTATGTCTGCTTTGAAAGTCTTTAAAATATTTTTTAAATTTATTTTATTTTTGGCTGCACTGGGTCTTTGTTGCTGTGCTTGGGCTTTCTCTAGTTGTGATGCTGAGCTTCTCATTGTGATGGCTTCTCTTGCTGCTGAGCATGGGCTCTAGGGTGCTTGGGCTCAGTAGCTGTGGTGCACAGGCTTAGTTGCCCTGCAGCACGTGGAATATTCCTGAAGCATGGATTGAATCCCTGTCCCCTGCATTGGCTAGTGGATTCTTAACCACTGGACCACCAGGGAAGTCCCTGATTTGCAAGGAAAACAGAGCTGGAGGAGTCAGGCTCCCTGACTCCAAATTAGGCCTTGGAGATAATTAGGAGCAGTCAAGTGAGGAAGAAAGGCAAGGACAATCCAGGCAGGGGGAATAACACTGGCAAAGGCGAGGAACAGCCCTGTGTATTTAGGGAACCAAAATTCATTGGGTTGTATGAGTCTAGATTAGCGCTTCCCCAATTAAGAGATTCATGTCACTGGGTGTTCAAGATGATTTTATGTATATATTTTGGTGTATATTAGGAAAAAATATAATTAGCATCTCAAGCCCTTTAAGGTTAAACAAGACTGTTTTTAAAAGGTGAGTTAATTTTATATTAGGAAAAAATATAGCCAGCATACCAAGTCATTATGACTAATGTTTTTAAAAGGTGAGTTCGTTAAACATTTATTAGGTATTTACCATGTGCCAGGCCCTATTCTAAGTGTTTTAAAGTAATGCTCATTTAATTTAAAAGTACCTAATTTAATTTAGGTACATTTCTTGTAGAGATGAGAAAACTGAGGCACAGAAAAGTTGAGTAACTTGTTTAAGATCACATAGCTAGTAACAGGTAGAGTCAGAATTCTGGCTCCAGAGCAGCACTTTTGACCACTTAACCTCACTATACAGCAAATATTATAATAATAGATAATATATATTGAGCCAGGCAGTCTATGAAATGCTTTGTGTTAATTATCTCTTTTAATTCTCAACATAACTCTTCAAGATAGGTCAAGTTCAGCATAGGTTCATGAAGTTCTTGCTTAAGATTATGCATTTCTGACCTGACTTAGCAGCAGCAGAGCCAATAAAGGGGCTTCCCCGGTGGTTCAGCAACAAAGAATTCGCCTGCAATGCAGGAGACGCCAGTTTGATCCCTGGGTCAGGAAGATCTTCTGGAGGAGGAAATGGCAACCCACTCCAGTATTCTTGCCTGGGAAATCCCATGGACAGCAGAACCTGGCAGGCTACAATCAGTCCATGGGGTCACAAAGAATCGGATACAACTTAAGTGATTTAGTGCACACGCGTGCACACATATATATACACACACACACAGAGCCAATAAAGATCTATCTAATTTATGTAGAAAGACAGAAGTGAGATTAATTCTTAGTACAGAGTTTAGGAAGACACTTAAAGAGGGCATTAATGAATTGGTTAGATTTGCGTAGGTCAAGGTAACCCATCTCAGTCCTACTGAACTTCCTGAGCTTTTCTCTACTGCTTACCAGAACTCAGCTATTTACATGTCTGTTTCACACTACACCTCAGCAGTAGTCGGGGTTACGTCTAATTGTTTTCATTATCCCAACCATCCAGCACAGGATACTCATTCACTCATACATTTATACATTGAAAAATACTTATTGAGCATATACTCTGAGACAGGTTGTATCTTGGCACTTAGGTGTGATTCTTACTATCATGGAACTAATGGGGAAAAGAGACATTAAACAAATAATCATACAAGTAAATATATAATTAAAAATTTGTAAATGGGTAAATTGTATGGTATGGAAATTATATCTCAATAATACTGTTTAAAACTGTGATATGTTCTGTATGACTTAGGACTCTCATTATGGCAAGTGATAAAATCTCAAATCAACCTAGCTTTAATTTTAAAAAAGAATGTATTAGCTTATGTAGCTGGGAAGTCCACTAGTCACAGGACTCAACTGGGTCTGTATTTCTCAACTTTGCACATCCCTTCAGCCTCTTTCTGTAGTCAGACTCTGAATGGGGAATAAGATAAATGATGGCAGCTCCAGATTTATATCCTCCAACTTCTGCAAAAGAGGATTCTTGCTCCCAACCACCATATATTAATCTCAGGGAAGACTATGATTGGACACCTGTGAGTCACATGCCTGTTTCAGTGGCTGGGGGAGGCAAGTATTATAACCTATAGTTCCACCACAGTTGTTTAAAGTAGCAGTTCCATAAAAGAAGGAATGGTGGACAGATAAAAGTAAGGTAGTGAAGTGAAAGTTGCTCAGTCGTGTCTGACTCTTTGCAACCCCGTAGACTGTATAGTCCTTGGAATTCTTCAGGCCAGAATACTGGAGTGGGTGGCCTTTCCCTTCTCCAGGGGATCTTCCCAATCCAGAGATCAAACCCAGGTCTCCCACACTGCAGGTGGATTCTTTACCAGCTGAGCCACAAGGGAAGCCCAAGAATACTGGAGTGGGTAGCCTATCCCTTCTCCAAGGGATCTTTCCTACCCAAGAATCAACCGGGGTCTCCTGCATTGCAGGCGGATTCTTTACCAACTGAGCTATGGGCTTCCACTAAAAGTAAGGTAAGTCCACCACAAGTGATATGAAGAAAGTTAAAAAGAGAGACCTAATTTTAGACTGGAGAGTCAAAGTCTTCTGAGAAAGTAACACTTAAGCTGAGAACAAAAGGATCAGAAAAATATTAGTTAGGCAAAGAGTTGGGGGGCTGGGAGATTGGGAGAGGAGTGTTCCACACCAAGACCAGCCCTAATGTGGTTTCAGTTCAGTCGCTCAGTCGTGTCCGACTCTTTGCGACCCCATGAATCGCAGCACGCCAGGCCTCCCTGTCCATCACCAACTCCCGGAGTTCACCCAGACTCACGTCCATCGAGTCAGTGATACCATCCAGCCATCTCATCCTCTGTCGTCCCCTTCTCCTCCTGCCCCCAATCCCTCCCAGCATCAGAGTCTTTTCCAATGAGTCAACTCTTCGCATGAGGTGGCCAAAGTACTGGAGTTTCAGCTTTAGCATCATTCCTTCCAAAGAAATCCCAGGGCTGATCTCCTTCAGAATGGACTGGTTGGATCTCCTTGCAGTCCAAGGGACTCTCAAGAGTCTTCTCCAACACCACAGTTCAAAAGCATCAATTCTTCAGCGCTCAGCCTTCTTCACAGTCCAACTCTCACATCCGTACATGACCACAGGAAATAGCCTTGACTAGACGAACCTTTGTTGGCGAAGTATTGTCTCTGCTTTTGAATATGCTATCTAGGTTGGTCATAACTTTCCTTCCAAGGAGTAAGCGTCTTTTAATTTTTATTTTTGACTGTGCTGGGTCTTCATTGCTGCACGTGAGCTTTCTCTAGTTGCAATGAGAAGGGGGTAAATAACCCTTTGTTGCTGTTTATGGGCTTCTAATTGCAGTGGCTTCTCTTACAGTGGAGCGCAGGCTCTAGAGAGCTGGCTCAGTAGTTGTGGAACATGGGCTTAGTTGCCCCAAGGCATGTGGGATCTTTCTGGGTTCGAACTAGTGTCCCCTGCATTGGCAGGTGGATTCTCTATTGATGGACCATAAGTCAGTTCAGTTCAGTCACTCAGTTGTGTCCAGCTCTTTGTGACCCCATGGAGTACAGCATGCCAGGCCTCCCTGTCCAGTTCCTGGAGTCTACTCAAACACATGTCCATCTCATCCTCTGTCGTCCATCCCCTTCTCCTCCCGCCTTCAATCTTTCCCAGCATCAGGGTCTTTTCAAATGAGTCAGTTCTTCGTATCAGGTGGTCAAAGTATTGGAGTTTCAGTTTCAGCATCAGTCCTTCCAATGAATATTCAGGACTGATTTCCTTTAGGATGGACTGGTTGGATCTCCTTGCTGTCCAAGAGACTCTCAAGAGTCTTCTCCAATAGCACAGTTCAAAAGCATCAATTCTTCACCGTTCAGCTTTCTTTATAGTCCAACTCTCACATCCATACATGACTACTGGAAAACCATAGCCTTGACTAGATGGACCTTTGTTGGCCAAGTAATGTCTCTGCTTTTGAATATGCTGTCTAGATTGGTCAAACTCTTCTTCCAAGGAGCAAGCATCTTTTAATTTCATGGCTGTAGTCATCATCTGCAATGATTTTGAAGCCCCCCCAAATAAAGTCTCTCACTGTTTCCATTGTTTCCCCCTCTATTTACCATGAAGTGATGGGACCAGATGCCGTGATCTTAGTTTTCTGAATGTTGAGTTTTAAGCCAACTTTTTCACTCTCTTCTTTCATGTTCATCAAGAGGCTTTTTAGTTCCTCTTCACTTTCTGCCATAAGGGTGGTGTCATCTGCATATCTGAGGTTATTGAGATTTCTCCCTGCAATCTTGATTCCAGCTTGTGTTTCTTCCAGTCCAGCGTTTCTCATGATGTACTCTGCATATAAGTTAAATAAGCAGGGTGACAATATACAGCCTTGACGAACTCCTTTTCCTATCTGGAACCAGTCTGTTGTTCCATGTCCAGTTCTAACTGTCGCTTCCTGACCTGCATACAGATTTCTCAGGAGGCAGGTCAGGTGGTCTGGTATTTCCATCTCTTTCAGAATTTTCGAGAGTTTGTTGTGACCCACACAGTCAACAGCTTTGGCATAGTCAATAAAGCAGAAATAGATGTTTTTCTGGAACTCTCTTGCTTTTTTTAATGATCCAGCGGATGTAGGCAATTCGATCTCTGATTCCTCTGCCTTTTTTAAAACCAGCTTGAACATCTGGAAGTTCACAGTTCACATACTGTTGAAGCCTGGCTTGGAGAATTTTGAGCATTACTTTGCTAGCATGTAAGATGAGTGCAATTGTGTGGTAGTTTGAGCATTCTATGGCATTGCCTTTCTTTGGGATTGGAATGAAAACTGACCTTTTCCAGTCCTGTGGCCACTGCTGAGTTTTCCAAATTTGCTGGCATATTGAGTGCAGCACTTTCACAGCATCATCTTTTAGGATTTGAAATAGCTCAACTGGAATTCCATTGCCTCCACTAGCTTTGTTCGTAGTGATGCTTCCTAAGGCCCACTTGACTTCACATTCCAGGTTATCTGGCTCTAGGTGAGATCACACCATTGGGATTATCTGGGTCATGAAGATCTTTTTTGTACAGTTCTTCTGTGTATTCTTGCCACCTTTTCTTAATATCTTCTGCTTCTGTTAGGTCCATACCATTTCTGTCCTTTATTGAGCCCATTTGCATGAAATGTTCCCTTGGTATCTCTAATTTTCTTGAAGAGATCTCCAGTCTTTCTCATTCTATTGTTTTCCTCTATTTCTTTGCACTGATCACTGAGGAAGGCTTTCTTATATCTCCTTGCTGTTCTTTGGAACTCTGCCTTCAAATGGGTATATCTTTCCTTTTCTCCTTTGCTTTTCACTTCTCTCCTTTTCACAGCTATTTGTAAGGCTTCCTCAGACAGCCATTTTGCTTTTTTGCATTTCTTTTCCATGGGGATGGTCTTGCACCCTGTCTCCTGTACAGTGTCACGAACCTCTGTCCATAGTTCATCATGCACTCTGTCTATCAGATCTAGTCCCTTAAATCTGTTCTCATTTCCACTGTATAATTGTAAGGGATTTGATTTAGGTTATACCTGAATGGTCTAGTGGTTTTCCCTACCTTCTTCAATTTAAGTCTGAATTTGGCAATAAGGAGTTCATGATCTGAGCCACAGTCAGCTCCTGGTCTTGGTTTTGCTGACTGTATAAAGCTTCTCCATCTTTGGCTGCAAAGAATATAATGAATCTGATTTCAGTGTTGACCATCTGGTGATGTCCATGTGTAGAGTCTTCTCTTGTTTCATAGAGTTAGGAGCAGTTAAAGTAAAAACCTAGGAATGTTCAGGCCTGCCCACTGTTTTTTTTTTTATCTTTTTTGTTCTCAGGAAAGGCAAATGAAAAACCCATTCTTCTTTTTTTCTTTTTCACTGCAACATCTGTTCAAAATGTGGTTTTGAAACATACGTATAAATGCTCACTGTAGTGAAGCATGGAGGGAAAAGTACTAGCCTACGTGTTTGGAGACTGAGGGTTTTATCCTGCTTCTGCCACTAGTTTACTGTGTGACCTTGAGCATCTTATTTCCTGTTTCTGGATCTCAGTTTGCCCTTTTGAAAAACAGTGGATTTGGATTAACTGAGTGGAAAGATCTGTTCAGCTCTATCCCTCTGATTCCATGATTTCAATTCACACAATTCCTGACTCATCACTCAGTGCCCACAGACCCTTGTACATGGCCCCTTTTTGGAGGAAATATTGATATGTATTAAATTTGAGTGATAGATGCATCAGGGTGTATTATGTTATTTTGTCTACCTTTATATTATATGCATCAAGATGGCCTCTTTCAGTTTTAGGTGCTCAATAAATGTTTTTTGGATTGGGATGAACTGAAACCTTGCATCACTCAGCCTGGTTGCAGAGAAAGACCTACTTGATACTGAGAACAACTAACTTTGGTGTAATGACTTGTGATTCACAATGTGTTTTCACAGCAAGTCTCTTGTGACTCTTACCCTCACCCCTAGCCTGGGAGGCAGCATTGTATTCAACTCCATTACACTAAAGAAGCTGACCACTTATGTTTTCTTGCACACAATGAGCTGTGCCACACCTCCATGTCTTTTTTTTTATTTTAACTTGAAGATTATGTAACTTTTCTAAGCCATACAGGTCATAGGTGGCAGGTCCAATACTCAAAACTTAGCCTTCAGAGTCAAAATCCTAATGCTCCCATTGTATCATCACCCAGTGGTGTTTTTGCAAAAGCCTGACATAGTTTCTCTTGGTATTTCCACCCTCAGTCATAATGTTGGTGAGAATTCTTTAGATTACGACAACATAATGGTATGTGGTAACAACCCAAGTCAGGAGCTTAGATAATAAAAGTTGATTTCCCACTCACATTATATGCCAGTTGCAAGTCAGCTGCAACTCTGTCCATGTCATGCAACTCTGAGATCCAATCTGGGAGGCCCACGCCACACAAAGACATTCAAAGCTTCCACTGGCACTCAGAATACCCACATTCATTGTCCAAAGCAAGTTACATGATGAAATCTGATGTTGATGGATGAAGGAAATACATTCCTCCCACAAGGAGGCACTGCAAGCTGCTTGGCAGTGGGTGGGAAAATAAAATCTTCTATAGGGAGGACATTGAACAGTCTGCCACCATCGCTGAACATATGATGGACCCTGGTGACATAGAGGTGGATAGGTTTCCTGCCCTCAAGGTGCTCATTGATCAGGGAAACCAAATAGTAGAGAGATACACTCAACATCCTGTGCCAGTCCTTAGCTTGATTGCTGTCGTTCCTCACCCTTCTTCTCTGTCTCTCTCTCTTGAAACTGCCCAAAGGCTGTGTTTTCCAGGCTCCTTTGATAGTGGCTTCTGGCTTGGTTTAGCCAAGGAGAGACACAGGCAAGTAATTGGCATGTTGAAAAGGGGAAAAACCTACATGTGTGTCTCCCGTACCCTTTGCCTGGCTCCTCCAGGAGGGGCTGCTCTTCTTCTCCGACTCCTGCTCCCATGGTTTTAACTTCCTTTGGTCCCATTAATAGATCCCTCCCCTCAACCCCGCCCCAACTGTTGATAATATCTGGGTTTCTTCACTATTCTGTTTGGCCTCTTAGTTCTTCTGTCATCCATATAACCATTTCCCTCTGTTTAAATGTTGAAAATAGTTCATATTTTCCTGAGGGAATCTGACTGAAACAATCATGTCAGGTGCCATGGGGGTCTAGGGGAAAAATACATTGTATGTCCTGAGTTCCCAGTGGTGGAGATGGGGTGGGAAGAGAAAGGAAAGGCAATTTGGAATCAGGGATTCCACACATGAGTAATAAAGAGGATCAGGAGTAAGAGCTAGAAAGTAGTAGCATGAGTAACAGCACCAAATAAGAAAGTGTTGTTTCTGGAGCATGGTGTGAGTCAGGGAGATGAGGCTGAGGAAGTGGGCAGAGGCTGAGCCATGCAGAATCTTGGGTGTTAACCTAATAAGGTGAAGGGTGGATACTGGATTAATTAGACCTCTCTGAGCTCTAGTAACACAAATCTAGACAAACCTAAACAGTGTATAGAAAAGCAAAGACATCACTTTGCCAACAAATGTCTGTATAGTCAAAGCTATGGCCTTTCCAATAGTCACGTACGGATGTGAGAGTTGGACTGAACGCTGAGGAATTGATGTTTTCGAATTGTGGTTCTTGACAAGACTCTTCAAAGTCCTTTGGACACCAAGGAGATCAAGTCAGTCAATCCTAAAGGAAATCAACCCTGAATACTCTTTGGAAGGACTGATGCTGAAGCTGAAGCTCCAGTACTTTGGCCACCTGATGCGAAGAACTGACTCATTGGAAAAGACCCTGATGCTGGGAAGGATTGAAGGCAAAAGGAGGAGAAGGCGGCAGAGGATGAGATGTTTGCATAGCATCACCAATTCAATGGACATGAACTAGGGCAAACTCTGGGACATGGTGAGAGAAGGAGACCTGGCATGCTGCAGTCCAGTTCAGATCAGTCGCTCAGTCGTGTCTGATTCTTTGCGACCCCATGAATTGCAGCAGGCCTCCCTGTCCATCACCTACTCCTGGAGTTCACTCAAACTCATGTCCATCGAGTCGGTGATGCCATCCAGCCATCTCATCCTCTGTTGTCCCCTTGTCCTCCTGCCCCCAATCCCTTCCAGCAACAGAGTCTTTTCCAATGAGTCAACTCTTCACATGAGGTGGCCAAGGTACTGGAGTTTCAGCTTTAGCATCAGTCCTTCCAAAGAACACCCAGGACTGATCTCCTTTAGAATGGACTGGTTGGATCTCCTTGCAGTCCAAGGGACTCTCAAGAGTCTTCTCCAACACCACAGTTCAAAAGCATCAATTCTTCGGCGCTCAGCTTTCTTCACAGTCCAACTCTCACATCCATACATGACCACTGGAAAAACCATAGCCTTGACTAGACGGACCTTTGTTGGCAAAGTAATGTCTCTGCTTTTGAATATGCCATCTAGGTTGATCATAACTTTCCTTCCAAGGAGTAAGTGTCTTTTAATTTCATGGGTGCAATCACCATCTGCAGTGATTTTGGAGCCCCCCAAAATAAAGTCTGACACTGTTTCCACTGTTTCCCCATCTATTTCCCATGAAGCGATGGGACCAGATGCCATGATCTTAGTTTTCTGAATGTTGAGCTTTAAGCCAACTTTTTCACTCTCCTCTTTCCCTTTCATCAAGAGGCTTTTTAGTTCCTCTTCACTTTCTGCCATAAGGGTGGTGTCATCTGCATATCTGAGGTTATTGAGATTTCTCCCAGCAATCTTGATTCCAGCTTGTGCTTCTTCCAGCCCAGCGTTTCTCATGATGTACTCTGCATATAAGTTAAATAAGCAGGGTGACAATATACAGCCTTGATGTACTCCTTTTCCTATTTGGAACCAGTCTGTTGTTCCATGTCCAGTTCTAACTGTTGCTTCCTGACCTGCCTGCAGTCCATGGGGTCACAAAGATTTGGACATGACTTAGCACACAAATCTAATTCAAAATAGCTCAAGTTATAAGGACAGTGACACAGCATAAGCAAAACGGAAGATAATTTTGTTGGAAATGAGATGGTTAAGAAATTAACAGCCAGGGTATTGGGGTGGATTGTGCACCTGAAAGCCTACGTTCGTGACAGTGAGTACATGCCTGGGTGGAAAGGAAGACGACGAGTCATTTGCCAAAGTCATCAGTGACTAGAGGGGCTTGAGTTGCAGATTAATATAATACAAGATGGAGATGAGGAGGTACCAGAGCCGGCTAGAGAAGGGATTTGAATGTAAAAGTAGGGGAGAAATGTTCTGCGGCAGTGTCACGATGAGGAGAGGTGAGTTTAGTTTATTGTGAGTTTCTGAAAAGAATTCTGAGGTCACATTCAGAAGCAGGCAATGTGGCCAGAGTCAGTGGAGCTTGTGGGGCTATGACAGATGCCTTTGGACAGGATGGATAAACAGGAGCATTTTGGGGGTGGGAATTTTCTAAGACTCAGTTAAGAATTGGGCCCTGTTAAAGGCAGCAGAAATTCCATTGTTCTGAAGCCAATTAGAGGGAGGAAAGGACTGGGGGCTAGTCTGATTAATTGGTTGTCATCTTCCTGAGCTCTGCAGATTCTCAGCTCCTGAGACTCCTCACTAATGAACCTGAGGAAAAGGTTACCATCTTGGCCTACTAATGAAGAGCCTTCCAGTAGTCTGACAGTAATTGGTTGGAGGTGCATTTGAGGTTGTTCTGATAGCAAAAGAGACCCACGAGCTGGCTAGGGTGATGTGCCGCTTACTTGAATCAGAGGTCTCCTACCTTGGGCACCTTTGAGAGGACAGTGATGACAGCTCTTTGGCATGACATACATACTCTCTGTGTTTGGTTGCTTACGGCCTCTTATCTCACCAATTTGAGCTTTCTGCTCTAATGATAAACTGCTCTGGGCATTCTGGGATAATAAAGGCTGTTTTCTGCCCCCTTATATGTGTTTATGCTGTTTCCTGGGCCTAGTGTTCTATATGTGTGTGTGTGCTCACACTTACACTCATACTATGTGTCTTTTTTTTTTTTTTTTTAAGATTTATTTCTTTATTTTTGGCTGTGCTGGGTCTTCATTGCTGAACTGGGTCTGCTCTTCATTGTGGTGCGTGGCTTCTCATTGCCGTGGCTTCTCTTTTTGCAGAGCACAGGCTCTAGAACGCTGGCTCAGTAGTTGTGGCCCATGGGCTTAGCTGCTCTGAAGCATGTGGAATCTTCCCAGACCAGGGATGGAACCCATGTCCCCTGCATTGGCAGGAGGATTATTAACCATTGGACCACCAGGGAAGCACCCCCCCACCCCGCTACCACCACATAGCTTTATGTAGCTGATATATGCTTAGGAATCAGCTTTTCCAAGAAGCTTTCCTTGGGCCCCAGGCTTAGATAGGTGCCTCCTGTGCTCCTGACAGTGCCCTCACTACCTGCCTTTCCAACACTGTCTATATGTCTATCTTCCACACTAGACTAGGAGCTCCTCAACAGTGGGAACTGCATTTGATTCACATCAGTGTCCCCAGTGCCCAGCACAGGATTTGTCCTGTTTGTTGAGATGAGTTCTCATGACCTTCACCATCCACAGCCCCCTAGCCACACCCTCCATGCTCATTCCTGTCCCCTTCATCCATCTGTCCATTCATTCAGTTAACACTTAGCAAGCCCGTACTCCTCTGGCTAGTGCTGGAGCTCGGATAAATGACGTGATCCCTGCTTGGGGAGCTCCTTGTCAGATGGACTTCCACTGTGCAGGGTAAGTTGTGCTGTGGCAGAAGAAGCACAGAGGATGAAGAAGCCATATCCAAGCTAAGGCTTAAAGCATAAGTTCATTAGCATAAGTTCAAAGCATAAGTTTTGTTCGGTTCTGACCTTTAAGTCTCCCCTCTCTCTTAACTTTTGGAACCTTATTCCCCATCTCCTCCCCTTCTGTTCTCTCCCTCAGATGCATTCCTGCACAACCTCTAGTTTGCTCTACCTGGGTTATAATGTGTTTGTCACTGTCCCAACCGAGAGTGAGACAAAGGGGGATAAGCAACAAGAGCCCTGGCTTATGCTCCGTCCCTGAGCCTCAGTTTTCCTATCTGTAAATTACAAATGATAACCCTTGCCTTGCCCCACTTCCATCACAAAGTTTTTTAAAATTTGTATTTGTGAATCATTAAGGACTATGCACACGTGAGGGACTGATACTCTGATTAGTGTGTCTTTTCTCCATAATTAGATTTGGTCTTCTTTTGTCCCTGGCACTCAGTGCAAGATATGGCACAAAGTCAACGTTCAGTAAAGACCTGGTTTGTCGATCAGCCCTAAATGATGAAGAAAAAAGAGGCTTTCCTCCAAAGGCCCTGGTGAATGATGGAGGGGCAGGGAAGCTAGGACTCAGATGGGCTAGGAAGATAAGAGAAAGGGAATTGCCATGGATTTCACATGCCAATCACTTCACATCCTTTTGTGCATTTAAACCTTATTCCCACTCTATGAGGCAGGTCATATTTACCTATTCCACAGATGAAGAAACAGAGGCTGGGAGAAATTAGGCAACTTGCCTGAGGTCACACAGCTGGTGGCTGACAGAGACTGTTCAAACCCAGGCTTTCTGACTCCTGGCTTTCTTACCCACTGCCCTCTTGTGCAGTGAGCATGTCCTCCCCTTGGTGCCAATTCCTCAGAAGGGATCAGTGCCCCTGGCCTTGACCTGTGTCCCCATCTTCATCCACATTGATGATTTAAGCCTATTTACTTCTTTACCTATTTCCCCCTTTCCTAGGCAAGCAACATACACTGCCTGCTTCCCTAAACAGTATCACTTGTAACAAACCAGTCAAAGGCCAGAAAGTCAATTTTTATGATATCCATTAAGGACAGGCTACATGCTGAAGAGTCTCTAAAGCCGGCTGAGTTTCAACAGCCTGTGGATAACAAGCCAGCGGCCACTTCCTTCTTTGTCTCGTCCACAATTAGCAGGAACTTCTACAGCTTGCCTTTCTCAGGTCGGGAAGTGGGCCCCAGAAGAGGCTGTCCACCAGAGGTGAGCTAGTGTAATTGTGAGTGCCTTCAGGCTGGATGGCCTGGGCAAGAGGACCCCTGTTTGTGCCTGGGGGCTTCAGCCCTCTCTGTGGACAATGAGATATTAGGGAGAAAGAGGGAGGAGGAAAAAGACCCCCCTCCTGTGTGTATGAGAAGATGATAAGAGGGAGAAAGCGGTGAAGTGGAGGTAAAAGGAGCAGATGAAAGAAGAGCAGAAAGAAGCTGTCATTGTAACAAGCAACTTTGTACAGCAATTTATCCATCGTCTGGCTTCATCCTCCCAACTGCTCTCAGCAGGAAGATGCTGTGATTATTCCTATTTGACAAATGAGGAGTCTGAGGCTCAGAGAGGTTAAGTGATTCAGAAAGATAAAGTGACTTGCCCAGATTTAGATACTGTGGTAGTCAGATAAAAGCAAAGGAGGCCAAAGAGACTTGTAAAGTAAGAAAAAGATATGAGCAGAAAAAAAGAAAAAAGGAAAGTGAAAGGGAGAAAGATGAAGAAATGAGGAGAGGCAGGGCTGTGTATGGACATGGAAGCCAGCCAAACCCAGATCTAAACCCAATTTCCACTAACACAGTCACGTGACCTTGTGTGAGTTATGTAATCTCTTGGAGCCTTCATCTTTCTTTTATAAATTGGAGATGATTATATTTATCTCACAGGCTATTATGAGGATTAAGACAATATTTGTAAAGCTCCTAGCATAGCATCTGGCATACAGTAGGTACTCAACAAATATTAAGGATCCCAAGGAATATGAGGAACAGAAGAGAAAAAAGCTAAAATGGGTAAAAGCAAAGAGGGAAGTTTTTGAGGAGAAATAATAGATGGACTTGGAAGGAAGGGAAAGAGGAAGGTGGATGGACAAAAGAGGAGGAAATAGGCTGGTGCAGGGACGAAACAGAGAAAACAGGTTCATGCGTCTAAGGACTGCCACCAACCTGGCTAAGACTCCTCAGTTGGGAAGGAGTTGGGAAGGACTCCTCAGTTGGCCGCTTTATCTGAATCAGGAGGACCTTTCTCTTGTCTCCTGGGACAACCAGGTTCTGTGCATTGTCACAGGAAGTATCTTTAAGGGTCTTAAGGTGCAAAACACATAAGAAAGTCTCACGCTTCAGATGCAGTTTTTCCTGGGCCATTTGTAAGGATCTTGTGAGGCAGGAGAGATCCAGAGTAATTCCTGGGAATTCAGGGAAGAGAAAGCCCTCAGAGGGGAGATAAGCCAGTGTGTCTGTGGGTAGAAAGAGCAAATGAAGCTTTACTTATTTGGTGAAGATCTTGGGGTGCCTCCCAGAGTCTAGACTAGAGCTGGCCAGGCTGGGGTAAGCGGGGGACCAGGGGAAAGAGGAACAAAAGCACTGGTCAAAAAAGGACAAGCTTAGGCTTCTTATACTGATGACCTTGGGCAGGTCAGCTTTTTTCTTGGAGCCACAGAGTGAGTGTTAGTGAAATGGAGAAGGTCTGCCTGGACACTCCATCCCCCAGGGGTGACATGAGGATCAAATGAAGTAAGACATTCAATCAATGCTTTGGAAACGGAAGTGTTGTATATACATAGTCACATAGTAACTCTCAAAAAACATCTAATTATTACTCTCACGCTGTCTCACCCCATCAGGTACAGAAGTGTACACTTTACCTGCATTCTCTTGTTTAATCCTTGAAATAAATCTATGAGATAGGTAAGATTATCCCAATTTACAAACCAGGGAATTGATTCATAAAGAAAATAATGACTTGCTGGGGATTACACAGCTGGTCCATGATAGAACCAGGATCAATCTGGCTCAGGATCCTGGGTCACTGAACCATCTCCTTCAAGAAGAAACCTCCTTGAAGCAGCAAGCCCTCCTTGCTTCAAAGCCTGAGCACTGGCTATATTAATACAGAGTGTTCTATCAAGGGGGCATGAAAGGGAAGGGAAAAATCCTTACTACTATCTCTCTTCTATTTTTAAAAATTTTATATAGTTGCTTTACAACTATATAGTATACTATAAAGTATAGTTGCTTTACAATAATGTGTTAGTGTACACTGTACAGCAAAGTGAATCAGCTGTACCTATACATGTACAGCTTCCCTGTGGCTCAGACAGTAAAGAATCTGCCTGCAATGCAGGAGACCCAGGTTCAATCCCTGGGTCGGGAAGATCCCCTGGAGAAGAGAATGGCTACCCATTCCAGTAATCTTTCCTGGAGAATCTCAGGGATGGAAAAGCCCAGCGGGCTATAGTCCATGGGGTTGCAAAGAGTCAGACATGACTGAGTGACTAACACACACATACATGTAGCTCCTTTTTTGGATTTCCTTCCCATTTAGATCACCACAGAGCATTCAGTAGAGTTCTCTGTGCTATTCAGTAGCTATTCATTAGTTATCTATTTTATACATAATATATGTCAATCCCAATCTCTCTTCTATCTTCAGGGTTTGACTTCTTTGAAGCCAGTGCCAAGGAGAACATCAGCGTGAGGCAGGCCTTCGAGCGCCTGGTGGATGCCATTTGCGACAAGATGTCTGATACGCTGGACACAGACCCCTCCTTGCTGGGCACCTCCAAGAACACCCGTCTCTCAGACACCCCACCTCTGCTGCAGCAGAACTGCTCGTGCTAGGCAAGGCCCACCATCCCGATCTCCCTTCATTGTGGCCCTACTCCCACTCTGCTTCCCTGTTACACTCTGTCCACCCCAAGCTGAGCTGCTGCTGTTTCTTGCCTGCAGTGGAGGTGGAAGCATGACCCTGGGGTTCTCTACAGGTGGCCCCACTCACATACACTCAGCACTAGACTAACTAGGTCACAATGTGGGTGGAGATTCATTTTACAAAAGTTGACTCCACTTTACGAAGGTGATTCACTACAGGGACTTGGAAAAGCAAGTCTCTTCTCTGCCTTTAAAATAAGATTCCCTCCCTTGACCAAAATTTGACACACCCATGCACACTTTTCAGGGCCTGGCTAACTGTGTAAAGTGAGACACACCTGCATAGCTAATCTTTTGCGGAAAAAAAAGAAAAAAAACCCCTCTCCTTACACAGCCAGCTTGTTTCATATCAGGCTCCCTGTGGGGCTTCCTCTCACCACTAGATAAGCCTTGTTTCTCAAAGCCCTCGTCTGTTACCACGGATGCCCAGAGGGCTTGGGCAGTTGCTGTGGTGACAAGCCAGAGCTAATCTCCAGAGAGCTCAGCCTCTCTAAATGATGCTGAAAGAGCAAAGGCTGAGTCAGGAAACACACTTAAAAGAAAAAGATTATCCCCTGCAAAATGTCAAAGGTTCCCGCTATATAGAAGAGCAAATGCATGTGCTCGAGGAAGACAAAAAGACAAACACAGGCAAAATCAAGAAATAGGTCACAAATGTCTGATTTTGCTGCTTTCCAGTGGGTTCTTCACTGTGGGAACTCCATGACATTGGTCATTGGTTCTTAGGTTCCCAGAATCTAAAAAATTTACAGTTGGTGGGATCTCAAATTTTACCAAGTCTCACTAGTCAATTCCAATCTTCATATATCTGACAAGTGGCTGTCAAGCCTCACAGCCAAATCTCTTCTAAAGCATACTTCCTAGGGAGGGATGGGAGCTCAGTTTCCACACCTTTCGGTAGCTCTCATAATCAGAAAGTTTTCCTTGCTTTAAGCTGAAATCTGCCTCCTAGAAATTCTTCTTCCTCTTCCCACCCCATCTGTGGTATCTCTGTTGTCAGAGACTTCAGTCTCTGCTCCCCCTGCCACGTGACCCACTTAGGTGATTTGAGAGCAGATACCATGACCCCTGGAATCTGCCCTTTCTCCAAGTCAATAGTTCTCATCCCATCTGCTATTCTTCTTAGGGTTCTCTCCCCATCCTGCCCTTTCCTCCAACCCGTCTTTCTATCACTCTTGAGTACTCTGGCTGAGAAATCTGATTCAAAGCAGAATAAATCTAAGTGGGCACAAACCTGAAAAAAAATTGGGAAAAGTGAACTCAGAGGTCCCTCATTCTCCTGAGAGTGAAACTTTGGTTTCTACCCAAGAGCTAATGTGAAACTACTACTTCATTAAACACCTGAAGAAAACAAAACCAGAAGAGCCCTCTGGTACTGGAAACGAACCTAATGCATTAGCTCATGCTTCTAGCTTGTCTGGACACAAGGCACACGTTTGGTTTGTTACTCCAACAATGACATGGAGCTAGCAATGATTCCTGAAAATCTTTCATCCAGCCCTGGCCTTAATCCCTGGTTTCCTTCTGTACTAACACGCTGCTTCAGAAGTCAGTGGAGGAGGCGGGAGAGTCTCTCCCAGATTTTCTCTCCATTCTGAACACAGCTTATTGTCCTAGGAAAGTGCATTAAATAACCCTTCAGGGTCAGCTCTGTGGAGAGGTTGCCTTCTGTGATTCAGTACAGAGGATAGTGTTTTGAACTTGGAATCAGGGGACTCAGGCTCTGCCCTGAAATCAGGAGACTTAAAAACTCTGTCCTGAGATTCTGGACCAGTTCCTCCCCATCAGTGAGTCTTGATTTCCCACTTATAAAATGAGGGAAGCCATCTGGGAAATCTTTTCAGTCTCTTCTGGCACTAATAACTCTGAGAGCCTAATTTTCACCTTCAATATTTCAGTTGATCTGCAAAATAAACCCAAGAGATAAGGATTATCACCCCAATATCACTGTAGCCAACACTGATATAAGTAAGCAAGTGATGCTTACTCAATACGAGGTGTTGCTCCAAGCACTGAATGTGTATTAACTCATTTATCTTTCCGACATCTTTGTGAGGGAGGCACTATAATCCATCTCGTTTAAAAACAAATTAAGGAACAGATAGGTTCTTTAGCTTGTCTAAGGTCACCTAATGAGTAAATGGTAGAGCTGGGGTTCAAACCCAGAAAGTAGGCTCCAAAGTCTGTGCTCCTCACCACATTCTATAGTACATTTTTATAGATGAACTGTGATCAGAAGAAGTTAAGAGACTTGGCCAAGATCATACAACTAGCAAGTGTTAGAGCCACAGTAGAATTCAGCCCCGAGGCCATCAGATTCCAAATCCACTGAAGAAAAGACATATCTCTAATTTGTTAATAAATTGTTCAACTACTCAGACTAATCTGAGGTGACAGCTGTCTAACACTTCTGGAAAGGAGTCTCTGAGGAAGCCCAGGTCCCATGGGCCTGAGCAAAAACTGCTCAGTGTTTCTGAGGCTTAGGCGCTGGCATTCCTTGTATCTGCCTCTGTCAGGAAATTTTTATCAAGCTCTGAAGCAGTGCAATGAGTAGCCTGCCTGCGTCAGCAGTGGGTCATTTTGGGAGGTGTAACTTGATACAATTCTCTGACCAAGGAAGAATGTGGTCCCTTCCCAGGGCAGTGTTTCTGGATGAGCTTTTTACACTGTAAATTCCTATACAGGTCAGGAATAATTATTATTTTTCTGGGCAGTCACACCTTTCTACCCCGGTCAGACCAAGCTCCTCATGACCCCTGGGTATGTTAGTACGTGTATCCAATAATCCTTTCTCTCCTACTGAGTATCCAGGCAAAAATTGAATTTTTCACCTAAAGATTGTCAAAATCCTGAAAACTCAGGAGCCAATTCAAGGGAACAAGTGTCTTCACAATAGACAGAATCAACAGTTAAATGTAATAATGGCAAACTTCTACCAGGCAACAGACAGATCTGCTTGTTAGATGGCAATTCCTCAACCCTGCTCTGTGACCTCGTTTCTGCAGAATGAAGGCAGCAGCTTCCAGCTGATTGTGGTGAATGTTCATCAATCATGGTAATAGTGCAATTAGGTTCAAGCTGCATAATATGTGTTATGGCAACTTGTCCCCAGTTTTCATTTCGCTTAACATTCCAAATAAAAGGAGATTTAAAAAAACCTCTTGACCTCTAAAAATGCAAAAGTAGGCCCAAAGTGCAATACCGTATCGTAGCTATTTACAGGATCTGGTTTAAATGCATGTGTATCTGTAAATACAAAGTGATTGGTGACAATACTGTCTTCTCAGTCTGTAGCATTATTAACTTCTAGGCGCAGTAATGCAGTAGATTGTACCAAATGGTCACAGACTCATTAAATATTGTATTTGGAAGGGAGCTTAGAGGAAATGTCTAGGCTCCTCTTGCTACAAAAAGGAAGGGGAGGCCCAGGGAGGGGGAGGAAATTTCCTAAGGTCACTCTCAGTGGATTGTGATGGAGCCAGGACTAGGTCTTGGATCACCTCTAGGAAGAAATTCACTTCTGTACCTACTATAGGTCTGGCACTATTAAACACTGGAAAATATACATTAAAACAAATGGTCCCTGATTGCAGGTACCTATAGACTAATGGGACGACAGAGGATGAGATAGCTGGACGGCATCACTGACTCGATGGACGTGAGTCTGAGTGAACTTCGGGAGTTGGTGATGGACAGGGAGGCCTGGCGTGCTGCGATTCATGGGGTCGCAAAGAGTCAGACACGACTGAGCGACTGATCTGATCTGATCTGATCTGATAGTCTAATGGAGGTGCTTTTTTTTGAAATATTATTGTCCCCAATGACAGGCAAGGAAACATACCCTTGAGAAGGTTAACATGCCAAAGTCATTCATTTACTAATAGAACCCACCTCTGTCTGACTCTTGCTCTTTGTTTTCCTCTTCAGATTGTGTATTTGGGATATTGGTAGTAACAGATTTCCAAGGATTGTCAGAGTTTACAGCCTCACTTGGGGTATTTGTTTCACAATTGCTTTGTGACTGCAGCCTTATAATGTCCACAGAATGATATGAACATTCTCCGGACATTACTTTCCCAGTTATACCACCTGCTCTTGCCCCAAGCTCCTTGCTTATGTATCAAGTTTCTTACAGTGTCTTGAGTAATGTTTATTTGAATTCATTTGCCAACCATTTGGTATAAGTAGAAGGAATTATAGTGGCGAGTGTCCTGATATTTCATTGATTTCAGATTCCCCATCCCAAACCTACACTTTACCTGCTACTGCTAAAGAATCAAGCAACAGCCTGTGACTGGGAGTGCCTGTGAGAGACATGTCCATTGGATACAAATACTGTTAAGTGATGTTTTTGAAGGCCTGGATCCCTTATATGAAGTAGGCACAATTGAAATATATTCTTTCAACAAATTAGTGTCTAGTATGTGCCAGGATACAATCACTGGTAAACTAGACACAATCCTTGCCTTCATTAAGCTTATAGTCTAACAGCGTGTTGTTTAGTCTAGACACTGAAAAATAATCACCAAAATATAATTACAAAGCACAGTGAAGGAAAGCTACATCATTCTATGAGAACACATAACTGTGAAATCTGAGTCACCTTTGTGGAGCTATTTCAGGGACCTCAGGAAGACCCCACTGCCCCTGGCTATCACTCTACAGTTCTCAATTAAGCTTTCATCTTTTAGTTTAAACCTTTGATGAAACCTGATTGAACACAAATCCTCCAAAAGGAGTAAGAAGGAATTCCCTGGAGGTCCTGTGGTTAGGACTCCAACTTCAGTCCCTGGTCAAAGGACTGAGATCCCACAAGCCACATGGTGTAGCCAAAAAAAAAAAAAAAGTGAGATAAAGAATATCTGTACTTGTGAAACATCTGTAGACCACCTGGTTCAGAGTTAACTGTCCTCTGAGACACATAACAAACCACTCAAAAATTTAGTAATTCAAAACAATAAACATTATTTCTCATCATTGGATAGAGATGGGTGGATGGCTCCTCTGGCCAAGGCTGGATGGTCTAGAGAGGCTTCATTCATGTGTCTGGAGTCCAGGCTGAGATGACTAAAGTGGTGGGATCTTCTCTCTCCATGTTTTCATTCTCCAGAAAGCAACCCAAAGTTGTTCACATGGTGGCAGAAGTTTTCCCAGCAGCATGAGAGGGCAAGCTCCAATGCAAAATCATTTTTCAAGCCTCTGTTTGTATCATGTTTGCTCATGTCCAACTGACTAACAAGTCATACGGCCAAGCCTAATTTTAAGAGGTGGAAGAATAGATGCCATCTCTTGATAAAAGCTGCAGAAACTTATGGCCATTTTTCAGCCTACCAAAGGAAGCAACTCTAAGTCATCTGAAACTAAGTTGGATCAATTTTCCTGGGTCCTAAAACCTGGCTCTGAAGATAACCAAGGGAAATGACACAGTGGTTTACAACAGGCCTGTTTCTCATCATTTGTTTAGTTGTCCAAAGGGTATACTTTGGAGCAATCAACACATCTCATGGAGTTTAGATGCTTGTTTAACAGTTCATTTGGTTAGTTCTTAGCTCCCCACTGAGGGATGAGTCTGGCTTCTCATTCCATGGGATTCACTGTAATAATGATTGTGATTCTCATCTGAAGTTCCTGGCTGGAAGTCCAGCAGAAGGATTCAGTATATGCAAAAGATATGACTAAAAGAACAGTTGAGCCCTCTGCTCTAGATGTACTTTCTTCCTTGAAGCCTCATTTACTCCTGAGGCTTTAGGTGCCACATCTTTGGTGATGACATGTATAAACAACTGCCTACTATACATCTCCTTGTCTCAAACTTACCATGTCAGGAACTCTTGATTCTGCTCCAAATTTATTTTAACTCTAGTTTTCACAGAAATCTTGGTATAATTCCTAATTCCTTGTTTTTCTTTTTCTTAGCATCGACATCTAATCCAACAAGTCCTGTGATTCTCCTTCTAAAGTCTATCTCAAGTCTTCCCACTTTTGGAAGTAAGGCTTCCCTGATAGCTCAGTTGGTCAAGAATCCACGTGCAATGGAGGAGACCCCAGTTCAATTTCTGGGTCGGGAAGATTCACTGGAGAAAGCATAGGCTACCCACTCCCGTATTCTTGGGCATCCCTTGTAGCTCAGCTGGTAAAGAATCCACCTGCAATGTGGGAGACCTGGGTTCGATCCCTGGGTTGGGAAGATCCCCTGGAGAAGGGAAAGGCTACCCACTCCAGTATTCTGGCCTGGAGAATTCCATGGACTGTATAGATCATGGGGTCACAAAGAGTCGGATATGACTGAGCCATTTTCACTTTCATGGCCATGACGTTGGTCCAAGGTACCATTGTTTCTCCCATACCTAGGAGCTAACACAGAGCTTATAGCCACTTTCCCTACTCCATGCTTGCTCACTTACAGTCTACCCTCCACACAATAGCAATTTTTTAAAAATATAAATTAATCAGCATTCAGTAACACTGAAGTCTACTTCAATGCCAGACATGAAAAGAATCTAGAGACTTCCATTATGATTAATATTTTGTTGATTCTCGTTCTAGCCCTGAATCTGTTCACTTGCTGCAGGATCTCTGGTAAATCATTTCTTTTGATAGCCAGCTATCATGTCTCCCCTCATTTCTTCAGAAAACGGCAACCTCTTCTTTTGTTGTACTACTACTTCCTCATCCAAACCAGGTGATTCTTTCTGAAGTTCCTAGCTGGAAGCCCAGCAGAAGGATTCAGTAGATGCAAAAGAGATGACTAAAAAACAGTTGAACCCTCTGCTCTAGATATACTTTCTTCCTTGAAGCCTCATCTACTCACTTGTGATTTGAGAATCACAAGTGAAGATTGTCAGTAAAGGGGGCATGTGATCAAGTGGGGCCAGTCAGAATCCTTCCTTAGGAATTTTTTTAACTGGAGCAATTTTCTTTCCTTTTGAATGGCAAATATACAGGGATGTGTGCTCTAAAACTGATGGTGTATCCTCACCCCAGATGTAGAATACCACTCTGTAGTAAAAGAAAACAATCTCCTCATGCAGAGAGAAGCATAGATATAGGTAAGAGAGTGTGTCTTGTGGATTCCTTATTGATTCTGGCTTCTTGAGGCTTGACTGGTCACCACATTCTTTGATTCTGCTAGACACCTCACTAGTTTCAATAAAGTCCCTATTGAGCTTTGCTCATTGGAGTTAGGTTATTATCACTTGCAACCAAACTACAGTCTTTCCTCTTTGGTTCTCAGTTTTCTTACTGCTCCAAATTTTTAAACACCAAGACAATCCCACAGAAATGGGATTTTCTGAATCCATTTCTTATACCTGATTTCTTATACCTGAATGCATGAGAAAGAGGGATTTTGCAAAGTAAAAAGCAGTTCTCCATGATGTCTCCTGATGATAGCACAGGTAAAGGTTCCTATGGTTAGGTCACTGATCCACACAGTGTCTGGCTTCCCAAGTACCCAGAAACTACACAAAACATCTAACACCACTGCTGCGAGTTCATATCTGTTCCTATTTCTGTGCCAACTTAGTGACAGCCACCGTCTTGAGAGAACACAGTTGAATGGACTGAGTTGTATGGGATGTGCCTTCACCTGCTTCTCTTCTTTCATCTTGAAGTGACCAAACAGCAAATATCCAAATAGGAAGTCTCTTGAAAAGAGACTTGATTAAAAGAGTTTCCTTTGCTTGATGTAAAATTGTGGAATAGAAATGCAAAATAAGTCAGTAAGTCTCTGAGGAATGTAATTAGAATTGCATCTCTTCTTGTGGTTCACCAATGGACTGGGATAAAGTTAACAGGTTGTGCAACCTTAGTTAAGTCACTCCCTATCTCTGAGCTTCAGGAGCTTACAGCAGATGGTTTCTTCAGGCGCTTTTGGCACTAATGCTCTATGATTTTATGCCCATTTTCTGTAAGAGCTGCAAGTGGCAAACAAGATTTTGGCAGGGAAATGTTCTCTATGAAAGCCTCTTCTCTACTTGGGTATAATTAAAACAGCCAAGGCTATGTGACCCCTCTCATCACACAACCAGGTTTGTGACTCTTGTTTTGGAGGCTGTCAGAAAGCATCTTAACAATTAAGTGCATCTGGATGGTCCCTGACTCCCTGTCCCAAGTCAGAGTTTCCTAAAGGGTCACAAGAGGAAGAGAAGAAACAAGAATCTCTGGGGAGACTTATTAAGAACGCAGCACAGACTCATGCATTTGAGAAGAAATACTAGGGCAGCCAATGTTTAAGAGCCATAAATGCATTCCAATTCAAGGAGGACTAATTTATAGAGCACTAAGTGGATGCCAGGCTCAGCTGGGTAAGATCTTTCTGAGGGCAGTCTCTATCATGCAGCTGGGATCCTGGAAACTAAAGGGTTGAGAGATTTGCATGTGCTGAATTATCTTCCAATCCCTCTAAACTTCAGACCACAGAATGAGGACCAAATATGCAGTGCAGTGAGTGGTCTAAGACGACGGCTTGTAGTTCAACGGACCCAGGTTCAATTTGGTTCTTCGTCATTAACTAGTTGTGTGACTTGGAGCAAATTACTCTCTCTCAGAGCCTCAATTATTTCATATGTAAATGGAAAAGTAATTCTCACCTCAAGAAATTGTTGAGAGGATTAAATGTGAGAATAGTATAAATAAAGTTTTTAGTGCAGGGCCTAACACACATAGTAAGTGCCAAATGTGTGGTGTTGGCAGTTGTGCTGCAGAAGGTCATCCCAGTCGGGCAGAGCAGGGCGAAAATCCAACCTAGAATCTTTGTAAGGGCTCTTGGAGCAGAGACAGGAAAGACCCTGTGCAAACACTATGAGCAACAGAGCAATGGGGGTGGGACAGGGCCTGTAAGGAGGAGATGGAGCCTGGACTTGGAAAGTGGATGGAGAAAGAATCTCATTGGGAATAAGGGAAGGGAATCCAAGAAAATGGCTTTGAACAGTTCTGTTGCATGACCTTGTTGGGCTGGCTGCCCCCAGACACCTGACAGAATGTAGAAACCAGCCTCCAGAAGTGAAGAATAAGCCAAAAATGAGATTTATAGTGTTCTGGAGCCTCTGTTAGAGATTTCCTCCAATGTACAGGAAACCAGGATCCTGGAGACCTGGGTTTGAGTCCTGCCTTTGAAATATACAAATAGTGTGACCTTTGGCAAATATGTGTGCGTGTGTGTGTGCTAAGTCACTTCAGTCATGTCCAACTCTTTACAATCTTCTGGACTGTAGCCTGCCAGGCTCCTCTGTCCATGGGATTCTTCAGGCAAGAATACTGGAGTGGGTAGCCATACCTTCTGCTAGAGGATCTTCCCGACCCAGGGGATCAAACCCACGTCTCTTACATCTCCTGCATTGGCAGGTGGGTTCTTCACCACTAGCACTGCCTGAAAGCCCTTGGACAAACATGTGTTCACTGTAACATGAGATTAATAATTGTATCTACTTCACAAAATACCTGTGACAGTCAAATGAAAGTACATTTTAGGAATTGCAGAACATTGGGGGCATATAAAATGGAACCACTGGGAAGGGCTGGGGTAGGCAACAGATGGCATTCATCATAGAATGAAACTGAGCATACCCCTCCCAGAGCCATTTCCAAGGATCCCCTCCTCCCTCCACCTCCTTTCCCCTTCCCCCACATTAGGTCCCAGTAACCTAACCTCACGTGGAAATATCAGAGCCAGCATGCCCTACACCCAGAGGTTTGGTTGACTTCAGAGAAACTTCCAGAGGCTAAGAGCACTGAAAGGAATTAACCAGTGCATGTGGGACTGAATGAGCAGAGCAGTGAACTGAGACTGGGTGGGGACCCAGGAGGGGCAGACAGTGGAGTCCATATGCACTGTGATTAGAATAGCATAACAAAAATGACTAGTCACGTGTTTGGCACTTTACAGTTCCCAAAGCACTTTCTTACTGAAGCTCTAATGATCTTTGATACAACCCTGTAATGTGGGTTTTAGAATTTCCAGTACTCAGATGGGGAAAACTGAGGCCTGTATCTGAGAAGCAACCAAGCCAAGACTACATAGAGAAAGCAGCAAATGGCTTGGTTGATTTCAGAACCGGGTAGGGTCTACCCCCAGGAGTGGGCAGTCTTGGTCCTGAACCCTGTGTATTGTGGGCAGGGGGAGGGCAAGCTGAAGAAAAAACCTGAGCATCCATTGTATCTACATCTGTCTTCTTCTCTGCTTGTGGGAAGGAAGGAAGCAAGGAACACACATTCCTCATGGCACCCACACCCTCAGTAAAATGAAACCCTGGAGCAGGGTTGAGCAGCAAAGGCTTTCCTCCCATCACAGGGGCAGATGCTCTCCCGAGTCACACAGCGAAATGTCACCTTACTCAGTATGCACAACATCTTCAATTCTCCCAATGACTCTTAATTTATTCAATCAGGGACCAAGCTATCTCATGCCAGCCTAGCAGATGTACTACAACAGGCTGAGAAGAATTCCTCCGGAGAAGCAAGTAGCAAAAATCGGAGTTGTTGCTCTCTTAAGACTGAGCAGAGAGAAGGATCATAACTCTCATGTCCCCACCCCTCCATCAGATTCTAGCTAAACAGATGTTTTCCTGCTTTTTTTTATTTTCTGCTTACTGACACCCCTTCTCAGTGACATATGAAATATGAAATGTCATGTAGTGTTGTGAGTTTGTACAAATATAAAGAAATACCAGGGCATACACAGTAACAAAAGGAAAGATCCCATTTGCAAATATCTGTGGTGTCTCCTTGTTCTGTATTGATACGTCATATTGATATAAATTGGCTTTTCTTAATATAGCTTTACCCTCGTCATGATGGCAGTGTTGGGATGTGCATTAAAGTTCATCTGAAGTATGCATCACTTATGCATGACTCTTCCTTGAGTTTGTGCCAAGAGCTTTGGGGAAAGACTCCTGCCATCTGAGATCTTAGGAACTAGGGAGACAGTTCCAGCGCCGATGCAATAAAAGCCACAAGACAAGATAACAGTTCATGAATGACTCAGAAAAGGGGGATAAGGGCAGACTATAACAGGGAAGGCTTATTGGAGGAGGAAGGTTGTACTTACGAAGATCCTCTTGGTCCCAGTTCTGTGCTGGATGATGCAGAGGATGCAGAGAATTACAAGGATCAGTGTGTGTCTCCAAGGAGCATGGCTCAGTATTGATGCCCAACAGTGGGTTAGGATATACTGCTGGAGCACTGAGGAGCAAGAGAGCTGCTCAATACATGGCTGAGCTGGAGAGAGTGCTCAGCCCACAGGAAAATGAAAAAGTATAGACAGAAATGGCAGCTTCCCAAAGGGGCAGAACCTACTCCCCACTTACCAACTTCCCAAAAGTATAACATCGTTCTTCACTCATCCCCACCATGGTGTGATGGGAAGCCCTTTCCTTTTCTCTAGCCTGGTTAACTCTTATTCATCTGTAAGGACACAGGCACCAAGACCCTGGTGAGCCAGAGACGATGTGAAGCTTTGGAAACAGAGCAGAAGTGATGGAAGTGTTAGATACTGCATTAGTGAGGATTCTTTTGATTTTATGACACATACCCACATTTAATAATCACAAGGGGGAAAAAAGAGATCATGGTGGAAGGGGAATTTGTTAGCTCATGTTACTGCAAAGTCCAGGAGTGTATCTAGCTTCAGGCTCACCTAGAACCAGGTGATTGATTTATATTATCAGGATTCCATTTATCTCTCAGTTTTACTCTCCTCTGGGTTGGCTTCATTCTCAGGTTGCTTCAAGTTTATCTTACCATGTAGCCGTCTTTACAAAAAGAGAGTGAGGTTGCTTCAATAGCTTTCTTTTTAAAAAAAGTGATTTACAATGTTGTGTTAATTTCCACTGTATAGCAAAGTGATTCAGTTATACATACATTTTTTTTCACATTCTTTTCCACTATGGTTTATCACAGAATATTGAATATAGTTCTCTGTACTTACAGTAGGACCTTGTTTATCCATTCTCTGTTCACATCTTGTAACCCTAAACTCTCAGTTAGTTTCTTCTAACCCCTCCCTCCCACCCCTCCCCCTTGGCAACCACAAGTCTCTTCTCTCATGTCTGTTGAGTTTTTTTCTGTTTTGTAGATAGGTTCATTTATGTCATATTTGAGACTCCCCATATAAGTGACATAATATGGTATTTGTCTTTCTCTTTCTGACTTACTTTGCTTAGAATAATCTTTAGGTCCATCTAGGTTGCTGGAAATGGCACTATTTCATTCTTTTTTATGGCTGAGTAGTTATTTCATTGTATACATACGTGACATCTTTATTCATTTATCTGTCGATGGATACTTCAATAGTTTTAGCAAAAGTCTTGGGTCATGTACCTGTTTTAGGATCAATTATTATACCAGGAGGCGAGCGTTCTGATTGGCCGAACCTGTACCTCGTGCCCATCTCTGCATTTGGAAAACGGAATTAGTCCCACTGAAACCAGATGAACTCCAAGTGGGAGAGGAGTGATGGCCCCTAAGGAAAATTTGGGTGCTGCTTTCAGATGAGAAGAGAATGGGTGCTGACCAGGCATAGATACCACCTATTCATAGGAGATACAGAATCAGATCATTTCACAAAAGACACATAAAGACTGGACATAGGAGAACAAGATTGAGTTCTACTCAGTCTTGAGTATGGAAATGGAAGAACAATGCAGGCAAGGATAGCAAGGGATGAGGGTTTGTGGAGACCTGAGGCAGCCAGCTGAGTGCAGAGCCAGCAGGATGAATATGATTGAAATGATTGAATAGGCTGTGTCCTGCAAAGAGGGCCTGTGTGAACTGAATGGCGGTTGAAATGCAGCCTGGGCTCCAGGTGCTGAGTTTTGTGTCCTAGTGTGGGGCTGCCTCTACCAGGAGGAAGGGTCCTTTGTATAATTCACCCAAAGGTGCTATCTGCTCACCAAACTGTGAGTAGAGGGGCAACATCCATCCCAAGGGAACACCTGCTTCCAATTTGCACAAAGATGCTGTAGTGGGTTGAATTGCATCCCCCTAAAAGATACATTTGAGATAGGCTGGGACCTGGGACCCTTTGCTGCACTGGTACAGTGCTTGCACCTGAACACACCTCTCCTCAAGCAACCAAATACAAAGAAATTATACGGGACTAAAAATAACTGTGTGCACGGTACAGTTAGAGCAAAATTATGGACAAAAGATATAAAGAGACCAAAAAATCCAAATGCCACTTTTGAAGATCCTGGAGCAAAATCAGGGGGTCAGGAACAAAAGCAAGAGAACTGAGCACACCCGCTACACACACCACCACCTAAGGGGCAAGCAAAATACCTAAGCCACCCTTCCACCAGACCCCTGGACATACGTCTACCCTCACGTCCTGAAAGGAATAAGCTTGCGCCCACTCATGGAGTGGCAAGGTGCAAGCAAGGGAAACTGTTGTTTGTTCTTATTCCCTGCTGCTGCAGCAGGGGCCCCAATAAAGCCTTGCCTGTATTTGTCTGGCCTCTGATCAATTCCTATTGATTGGGGAAGGCCAAGAACTTTGGTAGACATCATATTCAGTCCTAACTCCTGGTACCTACAAATGTGACCTTATTTGGATATAGGGTCTTGGCAGAAGTCATCAAGTTAAGATGAGGCCATACTATGGATAAGTGTAGCACTAAATCCAATGACTGGTGTCTTACAAGAAGAGAGAGATTTGGACGCAGAGACACAGAACAGACACAGGGAAGACTATGTGATGGTGGAGGTGGCAATTGGAGTGATGCAGCTACAGGCCAAGGAATGCAAAGGATTACTGGTAACCACCTGAAGCTAGGAAACAGGTACGAAACATTCCTCCTCAAAACCTTCACACAGCAAGTAAACAGTATTTTCAAACTGTAGTAGTTCAGAGAGGACTGCCAATAAAACAAGTGACAACCTTTTCTTGGTTTGAGATGAGTGGGGCACATGTTAGACTGGAGCCTCTGCATCTGCTGTTCTTTCTTTCTGTCTTCCAAGCTCACTTATGTGCCTCCTCTGAGAAACCATATCCCCGTTTTCCTTTGCCATAGAACTTACTGTGCCATATTGTAATTTTCTGAGTACTTGTGGGAATAGATTGTCCAATGACACTGAACCCAATTTTTTTTTCCTGTGAAATAAACCAGGCAAGAACTAGGCAAATGTGCAGGAATCTGGAGACCTACTTAAATGAAGGAAATGAGACTCCAATAGTTTCACTAACAAGATTCAGAGTTATTGAAATGTTTTACGTTGGTAAACCAGGGTAGCTATGAACACAGGTCAATGATGGGGAAGGGTGGGGAGTCCCTGAAATGTCATTCCTCAGAGAAGTGTACCCTGACTCTATCATACCCCTCAACTTGTTTTATTTTCATTATGAAAATAAATTTTCATTAATCATCATGAAATTATTTTATTTGTTTGATGCAAGTTTCAAGACAGTGGGGATCTTGCCTGTTTTGTTCACTGCTATACCCTCAGAGCCTTGGGCAAGTTACTTAACCTCTGTTTTACTTAAACCTCTCATTTGTAAATCATGCCAACCTCTTAGGGTTATTGTGAGGATTAAATGCATTAACATAAGAGCTTAGACCAATGCCTGGCACATAGTTGATAACTGATACTAGGTAGCATTTATATTGTGCTTACTATGTTCTAGGTACTAGTCTAAGCACTTTACATATACAATTGGCCCTCCATATATGTGGGTTCTGTATCCACAGATGCAATGAATAGCAGGTTGAAAACAGTCAGAAAAAAAAATCCAGAAAATTCCAAAGAGCAAAACTGTAATTTGTCACGTTTGACAACTATTTACATTGTATTAAGTATTGTAAGTAATCTAGAGATTATTTGATGTACACTGGAGGATGTGCACTGGCCATGTACAAATATTATGTCATTTTATATAAGGGACTTGAGCATCCACAGATCTTGGTATCCTCAGCAGTGTTAGAACTGATCCTTCATGGTTACTGAGGAGGACACTACATCAATTTAATCGTCAGAACAATCTTATAAGATTCCCATCTTGTAGATAAGGAAAGAGAAGTTATTTAATTTATCTAAGACCACACAGCTGGTAAATGCAGAGCAGGCATTGAAACCTCAGAGTCCCAGTGCTTCACCATGACAGTGTGATGACTCCTAATATAAATCCTTTCAAATGAACAAAATCACCAAGAGAATGAAGAAAGATAGAACCACTGGACTAGTTCAAAATCAAGACAAGTATTGAAAGAGAATGGTGGTTGGGAGTCTGTGAGGCAGTGATACTGAATTTTCAGCTATTTTATCTTTCTGTAGGGGTTTCCCTGGTCAATCTTGTACCTGGGGAAATGGCTGTGAGGGTTAACTTATAAAGTAGTAAGGAGTAATGCAATTCTTGACTGAGTGTAGCACTGGGATGGGATGCTGTCCTTCCTCACATCCTAAGATTCCCTGGTGAGGGATTCTCCCAGTGGCAAGAGCAGGGACCGGTGCTGGAGACCCAGCCATCTCATCCCATGAAACATACCCAAAGCAACTCACTCCAGCAGTGACAGAAGAGGAGAGGATCTCTCTTCTCTCGACTGCCCATGTTTCAGACCCCTCTCTGGCTTTGACAGCTGCACCAGTGCTTTATAGGACCCTCCTAGGGCATTCTTTAAGAAATAAACTGCTATGAGACCCAACCGTTTGCCTTTACCACCACTAGAAAGTGAGTTACGGAAGGCCAGGGAAGAGAGTTTACTTCTATCTCAAATCCCAAGTCCTTCACAGATTACAGCACTTTAAGGGTGCTCAGTGGCTATTTGCTGAATGAAGAGAATTGAATGCTCTTGATCAGCAGATGGGATGATGCCTAGACAAGGCAGCTGCTATCTTAGATTTTTAACTGAAAGGTGGCAATGGCGATGGCATTTTGGAAGGGTGTTGAGAGGATGAAGAGATCACAATCAAGCTAGTTCTGGAGGAAGCCATAAAAAAGAAATAATGGTTTGTACCGGTGGGCGTAAATTTAAAGCACTTCATGGCCAAAGGCCTTTTAAAAATCCTTCCCTCAAACCTCTGGAGTCTGCTTAAGTTGAAGAATCTTTTTTTCCCTGTTCTTCTTTAAGAATAAGCTGGCAGCAGTATCCAGTGTCCACCACCAGGCACTTATAGGGAGCTGTTTTTCCCAGCTCCCAGTTCTTACAAAAACTGCCTAGATCACAGTTGTGCCTATGGAAACAGAAGTCTCTACCTTCCGTACTGGTGTCTTTCTGCCTTTCATAGTGTATATACAAAATACCTGGGAATCAGCTGGTAATTGTCTAAATTAAATACTTAGGTTGTCTGTGCATGACTCAATAAAGTGACTCTTTAAAATAGCAGCTAAAAATAAAAGTACCTATTTTTTCATCTATGTTATTGTATATGTATATATTTTACTCATTACATAAGCAGATTTCTTCACATCATATGAAAAAATGATTCTAGAAATACTTCTGCTCCATACACATGCTTGCCCTCAGCTGATTGCTGCTGCTGCTGCTGCTAAGTCGCTTCAGTCGTGTCTGACTCTGTGCGACCCCATAGACAGCAGCCAACCAGGCTTCCCTGTCCCTGGGATTCTCCAGGCAAGAACACTGGAGTGGGTTGCCATTTCCTTCTCCAATGCATGCAAGTGAAAAGTGAAAGTCAAGTCGCTCAGTCGTGTCCGACTCTTCTCGACCCCATGGACTGCAGCCCACCAGCCTCCTCCGCCCATGGGATTTTCCAGGCAAGAGTACTGGAGTGGGGTGCCATTGCCTTCTCCGCCTCAGCTGATTAGATCTGCATAAATATCCCTTGGATGCTAGGATCAAGGTCATCTTCCTTAATCTGTTCCCCTTTGCAAAGGCAACCACCTTTGATGTAACAAGTGTCTTCATGCTATCTTAGAGCCTTCTTTCCCCCATTCTTCTCCCAACATTAAAATAACCACATTCTCAGTCCTGATGTATGCTAGGTGATAATAAATTATTCTCCCATTGAGATGATCTGAGAAGTAATGGATTAAAATATATTTTCTCCAGGGGAACTAATATCAAATAAGAGCCTTCAGGAACACTGAAGTTCTTAAGGGTAGATTCTCAAGCTCTGTGGCAGGTCAGCAGAATACACTGAGAATCCAGGAAAAGATTAATACATACACGGAAACAATTTGTGTTTTTTTTTTTTTTTGTCACAGAAAGCATTTACAGATCAGTTGGGAAAAGATGGACTATTCACTAACTGGTTATCTATATGGAAAAAAAAATCTGATCCCTAACTTATACTATATACAAATATCAGTACTAGCTAGATTTAAGACTTAAATCTCAAAGCATAATGTAAAACAATAGAACTTTCAGAAGACAAAATAGGAAAATATTTTTATGACTTCAGGATAGAGAAGGATTTTTTTAAATGGGAACTAAAAGTGCAAGCCATGAAGGAAAAAAAGTCTAATTTAACATAACCTTATTCTGAGTGAAAAAACAAATCTAAAGGGGAGAGGATATTGATAACATACGACTGACAAAAGAAAGAGAGAAAAACTCAACAGTAAAATGAGCAAAAGGAAAAATACCATTGTATTAAGGCCAAAAAGCATGTGAAAAGATGCTCAACTTTGTTAGAAACAAGAAGGTGAAAATTAAAATCACAAATCACTATTTCTCACTGACCAGACTGACAAAAATTAGAAACTCATAACCAGGTTATGGTGAAACTGTAGGGTGACAGGAACCCTCATTTAATGCTAGTTGGAGTTTAAATTAGTAGGACTTTGGAAAATAGTTTGGTATTATATATTTAACTTGCACACATTGCATGATCTAGCAACTGCATATGTATATGCATTCTTGTGCTTGCATAGCAAGAGATATACATAAGAATTCTAAAGCAGTACCATTTGTAAAAACAAAAAGCCAGAAACAGTCCAAATGTCTGTCAACTATAGAATGGATAAGTATATCATGGTAGATTCATACAATGGGCTATCATGCAGAATTGAATATGAATGAACTGTACCTGCGCACTTGGAACTCCCAGGTGACTCAGTTGTAAAAAATCTGCAGGCCAATGCAGGAGATGCAAGAGACATGGGTTCAACCCTGGGTCAGGAAGATTCCCTGGAGGAGGAAATGGCAACCCACTCCAGTATTCTTGCCTGGAAAATTCCATAGCTAGAGGAGCCTGGCGGACTATAGTCCACGGGGTTGCAAAGAGTTGGACACAGTGACTGAGCACACACACACGTAGCTATACAACTGAACTATTTTAATGAATAAACAATAAAGGTAAGTAACAGAAGAATAACATACTAAATGGTTCCATTTATGTAAACTTAAGCAGGCAAATCTAAGCAATATATTTTGCCCAGATAACTTCAGTTTGACCCTCCAGATTCACTTTCCACACTTCTATTTCCAGGAGGCTGCACTGAGTGGACCCAATCTATGGGCCCTTTATGACTTGTAGCTTCTGCTTAGATTTGGCTGATGGGAGGCACCAGCAGAAGACTGGAGAGGTAGAAGCAAGTGGGGTTGTGTTTATTCTCTGGTACCCTTGCTATGGGTTGCTATAGGGAAGCTGGATTCCCTCCAATGAAGGTCTCAGCTCCTATCAGGAGGCTCTCTCTGTCTGGCTTCCTGAAACCACCTCCACTACTCTTGCTTGAAGCCTATGGTGATAAAGAGCACTGTTACTAGCCTAAAGATAATATCCTGTTGTTGTATTCTTCTGTATCCTGCCTGCACCTTTGTAAATAATTCCTTTAATAAACTCTCCTCAAATTATACTAATTTGAGTGTGCCATCTGTTTCCTGCCAGGACCCTAACTGATACAATATTGTTTGGGGATACAGAGACATTGTGGTAAAATTTACAAGGAAAAGCAAGGGAATTATTAACATAAAATTCAATACAGTTATTACCTCTATGGGGGAGGGAAATATGATACAAAAGAGCCACATGGGGGACTCATGTACTGGTAACATTCTATTTCTTAAACTAGGCTGTTTGTAGATGTGTATTTGCTTTATGATTACTCTTTAATATAATTATTCTTTAATATGTTGTAGATAACCTTTTGTATGTGCGATATATCTTACAGTAAAAATTAAAATAAAATATAATAAACTCCCACTAGAATGAAAGATTGTGAGGACAGAGATTTTTCTTTTTTTTTTTGCTAGAATGATGTTGACACTAGAAAGTACAAAAATATGTGTTTGAACAACTTAATGGATATCCAACTTTGGCCTAGGACCTCCCCATCCATGATAGGGAGTCAAGGAATTTTTTAAAACTCTGAATCCCACTGTACAAGCTAGGAAGAGCTTTCCTTGTTCTGTCTTCCTTTTTACATATTCCACAGACTCTGTCTCTTTCCCTCTCTTCTTGGTGACTACCAAAGATCTATAGAATGGATAAGTATATCATGGTAGATTCATACAACGGGCTGTCATGCAGAACTGAATATGAATGAACTGTACCTGCACACTTGGGACTCCCAGGTGACTCAGTAATTCTGTTTTGGGTTATTCTATTCCCTCTCCACCCCATCCTTCTCTCAATCCAATTCCAGAATTAAATATACCCTCTCTTCATCTTTCTTTCTCCTTAGACCACAAATTCAAAGAGTCATTTTGTTTAAAGGATTTTATTACCAACCATTTTGGGGGAACAGAACAGGAATGCAAAACAAGAAATATTTATATATAAAAGTCTTGGTTCCCTGGCTCTGACTTGAATTCCTTGTAGGAAGTCAGGTTAGGTTTTAGCCCTTTCTTTTTGACTATTCTTCCTGTGGGTTTGGTCATTACAACCCACTCTGGGTTGGTCCTTGGAGGAACGAGCTTGGTGGAATGACAGTGAACAACTTGCTTCTCTGAGGACTTCCAGGGAGCATCATTTCTCATTCTAGGAGTTATTCATTTGAAAGTGAAAGTGTTAGTCGCTCAGTCCTATCTGACTCTTTGTGACCCCAAGGACTGTACCCTACCAGGCTCCTCTGTCCATGGAATTTTCCAGGCAAGAATACTGGAATGGGTAGCTATTCCCTTCTCTGGGGTATCTTCTTGACTCAGGGACTGAACCTTGGTCTGTTGCATTGCAGGAAGATTCTTTACTATCTGATCCACCAGGGAAGCCTTATTTAACATGCCCTGATAGTGGGTAATGGGATAGCTAAGAACAGGCAGATCAGCGTAAGAAAAACAAAACTATAAATCAGCCTCTTTCAAATTTTTTCTCACAGAGTAGAATATTCATTGCCAAAAAATAAAAATTAAAAAAAAGAGAAGCACAGGGTGTCCTATAGTCAAGCAAGTTTGGGAAATGCTGCATGTTACATTGTCCTTTTCGAGAATCAGAATATATGTTACCAAATTAATGACCTTGAGAACCAGCTGTCTCTCTCTCTCTCTCTCCACACACACACACACACACACACACACACACACACACACATTTAGTTGCTAACTTGTGTCTAGCTCTTTTGTGATCCCATGTACTGTAGCCTGCCAGACTCCTCTGTCCATGGCATTTCTCAGGCAAGAATATTGGAATGGGTTGCCATTTCCTTCTCCAGAGTATCTTCCTGATCCAGGGATCGAACCTTAATCTCCTGCATTGGCAGACAGTCTTTACCACTGAGCCACCAGGGAAGCCCTATATATATGTGTGTGTATGTGTATGTACAGGGTTCTATTTTTTTCACATCCCTGCCAACACTTGTTATTTTGTGTCTTTTATTTTTATAATAGCCATTTTAACAGTTGTGCAATGATTTGTGCGGTTTTGATTTGCATTTCCCTGATGATTGGTGATGCTGAGCACCGTTTAATGTACCTTTTTGCCATCTGTATGTCTTCTTTGGAATAATGTCTATACAGGACCTCTTTCCTTTTTAAAATGAGATTCTTTGCCTTTTTACTATTGAGTCATGAGTTCTTTGTGTATTTTGTATATTAACCCCTTATCAAATATATGATTTGCAAGTATTTCCTCCCATTCTGTAGGCTGCGTTTCATTTTATGAATTGTTTCCTTTGCTGTGCAGAAGCTTTTTAGTTTGATATAATTTCACTTGTTTATTTTTATTTTTGTTGCCTTTGCTTTTAGTGCCAAATTCTCCAAAAATCATGGTTAGACCAATCAATGTTAAGGAAATTACTCCTTATGTTTTCTTCTAGGAGTTTTGTGGTTTGGTGTCTAAGTTTAAGACTTTGATCCATTTTGAGTTGATTTTTGTGTAAGGTGTAAGATAAGAGCTTCATTCTTTTGCATATGGATGTCCAGTTTTCCCAACATTTATTGAAGAGATTGTCCTTTCCCTATTATATATTCTTGATACCTCTGCTCTTAAGTTAATTGATCATATATGCATGGGTTTAATTCTGGCCTCTACTCTGTTTCATTGATCTGTGTGTTTTTATTCCCGTATCATACTGTTTTGATTACCATAGCTTTGCAATATAGTGTGAAATCAAGATGTGTGATGCCTCCAGCTTTGTTCTTTCTCAAGATTGTTTTGGCTATTTAGAATCTTTCGTTGTTCTAAATAGATATATAGTCTACAAGATCAAGCCTGAATGTATTGAAAATCAAGATTTCTTTTGTGAATTAAAGTGTAGGTGATTTACAATGTTGTATTAGTTTCAGGTGTACAGTGAAGTAATTCAGTTATATGTATATATACATATGCATGCATGCATGCTAAGTCACTTCAGCTGTGTCCAACTCTTTGTGACCCTGTGGACTGCAGCCTGCCAGGCTCTTCTGTCCATGGTACTCTCCAGGCAAGAATACTGGAGTGGGTTGCCATGCCTTCCTCCAGGGTATCTTCCTGACCTAGAGATTAAACCCTTGTCTCTGATCTCCCCTGCACTGGCAGACGGGTTCTTTACCACTAGTGCCACCTGGGAAGCCCATATATACATATATATGTATATATTCTTTTCTAGATTCTTTCTCATTATAGGTTATTAGAAGATATTGAGTATACTTCCTTGTGCAATGCAGTAAGTCCCTATTGTTTATCTATTTTATACATAGTAGTATATATCTGTTAATCCTAAACTCCTAATTTATCATTCCCTTCTCCTTATGTAATCATAAATTTGTATTTTTTTTTTCAGATTTCACATATAAGTAATGTCATATGATATCTGTCTTTAACTTATTCCACTTAGTATGATGATCTCTAGGTCCATCCATGTTGCTGCAAATAGCATTATTTCATTCTTTTTTATGGCTGAGTAAAGTATATTTGTTTTTCAGTTGCTAAGACATGCTCGACCCTTTGTGACCTCATGGACTGCAGCACGCCAGTATATACATATATATGCCACATCTCCTTTATCCATTCATCTGTCAATGGGTATTTAGGTTGCTTCCATGTCTTGGCTATTGTAAATAGTGTTGCTATGAACATGGAGGTGCAGATATCTTTTCAAGTTAGTGATTTTGTCTTTTCTGGATGTATGCCCAGGAATGGAATTGCTGAATCATATGATAGTTCCATTTTTAATTTTTTGAGGAATCTCCATACTGTCTTCCATAGTGACTGCACCAATTCCATAGTGACTACATTCTTATCAACGCTGTACTAGGGTTCTTTTCTCCACACCCTCTTGAGAGTTAAGTTTTTAACAAGCTTAAAAAAACAAACATTCAAAGTGATCCTTTGAGAACAACAGAAGCCTAATCTACATCCTTAGAATCTTGGGATGCTAAGTAGACTTCCAGGAGTCCTATTTGTATGGGTACCCAATGGGCTCCTTGGGAAAAATGATAAATATGCCTTTTGGAGCAAGGGGTGTAGACAAGAACTGCCTCTGTTCTCCGGACTGAAGAAGGTAAAGAAAATAAAGTGAATTAAAGATTTTCTCTCATAACTGTATAGTCTTCTCCAAGTAGAAGTGAAATTTACATTATTAAGGAATATCTATTGAAATCTCCTCTGTCCATCTGGCTCGTTTTGTAAAACAAAAACCAACCAGCCAAACAAAAACCCCTGAGCTCTCGCAATGGAGTAATATCAGCAGTGGCTTAAATGGAGACAGGATTTATTTTGTCAAGACTAAAACAGAGTGGGAAGGAGGCTCAAGAGGGAGGGAATATTATATATTTATAGCTGATTCATGTTGTTGTACAGCAGAAACCAACACAACGTTGTAAAGCAATTATACTTCAATTAAAAAAAATAGACTTCTCTGATTGTTTGGTGATTAAGAATCTTCCTGCCAATGCAGGAGACACGAGTTTGATCCCTGATCTGAGAAGATTGCACATACCTTGGGGCAACTAAGCCCATGCGTCACATCTACTGAGCCCAGGAGCCCTAGAGCCCATGCTCCCTGCAACAAGAGAAGCCACCACAATCCGAAGCCCGTGCGCTGCAACCTGAGAGTAGTCCCAGCTCACTTCAACTACAGAAAGCCCACACACAGCAACGAAGACCCAACACAGCCAAAAATAAACAAACAGAACTCAAATAGAAAGGCTTTTCTTTCCCCCCACCTAAAATCCAAAATTCTTGTTCAAGAACAGGACATACATTCCCATGGCTCTAGCTCCACCTTGTGATTAATCAAGAAATCACCTACTTCCCATCAACTGGGGAGTTAAGTAGTCATCAGGATCTTTATAGTCAATACTTGCCAACAGTTCCTGATAACATATTAATTAATACTTTAGGCCAGGTCTGTGTACATGATATTCAAGAACTATGGCATTTAAACCTATGGCATTTAAACTATGGCATTTAAACAACACTATGAAAGATGTATTTTATAGATGGAAAACCATTGTTGAGAGTTACCAGAGTTTGTCATGTCCGACTCTTTTTGACCCTACGGATTGTGGCCTATTTACGGGCCACCTCAGTCCGTGGGATTCTCCAGGAAAGAAAACTTTAGAGGGTTGCTGTGCTCTCCTTCAGGGGATCTTCCCAACCCAGAGATCAAACCTGCGTCTTCTGCATTGCAGCAGATTCTTTATCCCTGAGCCACGAGGGAAGCCCCTTACCAGAGTTGAGCCCTTTTCAAAGATCATACACGCAGGGAATTAATTCCCTGGTGGTTCAATGGTTAGGACTCTGCTTCCACTGCAGGAGCCCTGGATCTTGCAAGCCACATGGCTTGGCCAGAAAAAAATCATACAGGTGGCAGTTAGGACTTAAACCAACCATTTCTAGGCTTTTCTTTTCAATCACAACTGTCTGCTTATAAACTAAGGCATACATACATCACATACATTTTTTTCCAACACACATGTAAACACATATCTTATTTAATCCTCTATTGCACGGATTTGCATTTTCAAGGCACTCCATAAGAAATGGATGATCCAAAGCAACAAATTAATGTTTAAATGACAGGCATTAGATTAGAGCATTAGGCCCTAGAATCAGGCTGATCTTGGTGATAAAATGGTATATTGGAAAAGCCAAGAGATTTGCTAGTTTGAATACCTGCTCTACCCCTTAATAGCTGTGTGGCCTTGGGCAAGTTACTTAAGGTCACTGGCCTCAGGTCCCTTAAGTGAATTAAGAACCAATGGACTCAAATAATGCTAATTTTTGTAAATCAAACTCTGGCTTACTTTTCATAGAAACTAATTTCTAAAAGTTAACGTATCAGTAAACAAAGAATCCTGTTGGAATGTGGTGATTGATTTTTAGTAGGTGGAAAAATTGGTCACATGATGAGTTGTTAAAATGCTCAGTGCATCTTTGAGAAGTGAAACTTTAAGAACATACACATAATAGAATAGTCCCCCCACCCAAAAGATGTCCACATCTTAATCTCTGGAATCTAGGAACATGTTCAGACACACAGCAAAGGGGAACTAAGGTTGCAGAAGGTATTAAGATTGCTAAATCAACTGACCCTAAAATAGGGAGATTATCTTGGATTATCTGGGTGGGTAAATCCCTTAATCATAAGGGATTTTTAATAAATGGGAGAGTCAAAGGAAGATGTAATTGTAGAGGAAAGGCATTGAGAGATGCACTGTAGCTTGTTTTGAAGATGGAGAAAGAGGGACATGAGCAAAAAAATGTGAGCAGCTTCCGGAAGCTAGAAAGAGCAATGAAATAGATTCTCTTCTAGAACCTTTAGAAAGAAATGCAACTCTGCTGACTCTTTAATTTTAGCCCAGTGATACCTGGGTCAGGGTTTTGTCCTACAGAATTGTAAGATAATATATCTGTGTTGTGTTAGCCACTAAGTTTGTGGCAATTTGTTATAGGAGTAATAGAAAACATACAGTATCTATGACCATCAGTGTGTCCAGACTTGTTACCTGTTTCCTATGCTGGTGTGGAAAAGGCACTGGACTTGGAATCTAAAGACTAAGTATCTCAGTTCTGCTTTTAAATAGCTGTGTGACTTCCAGTAAATCACAGTTCCTCTCTAAGCATGTTTATCATGTCCTGGCGCCTACCTCACAGAGTTGTTATGTACAGGAAGCGAGATAATGGATGTGTAGGTGCTGTAAAAACTATAAAGCATTCTATATATGACAGGAGTTATTATTTACAGTGCCTAATACATAGTTGATATGCAAGAAATACTTGCAAAGTGGGATGTGGAAACTTGATTGCCAGGTACTTGGGAGAACAAGAGATCATATCTGATACCTGCTCTTAAGTTTTGTTGTTGCTGTTTAGTCACTAAATTGTATCCCACTCTTTGCAACCCCATGGACTAGAGCCCACTAAGCTTCTCTGTCCCTGGGATTTTCCAGGGAAGAATACTGGAGTGGGTTGCCATTTCCTTCTCCAGGGAATCTTCCTGACCCAGGGATCAAACCCAAGTCTCCTGCATTGGCAGGTGGATTCTTTGCTGCTGAGCCACCAGGGAAGCCCTCTTAAGTTGATTACAACATATAATTATGGAGATAACATATTCAGAAGAAGATTTCAACCGTAACTCAAAATTTACATAAGATAATAACACAAGAGAAGTCACAAGGTTACATATGATTAAGCAACAAAGAAGTGATACAAAACAAATATGTATCCTGAGTTCAACTATGGAATGGATGGTAAGTGTGGGATGAAAGACTCACAGAAGGATTGCAGCAGGAAGAAGGTCTTGAACAGGATCTTGGAGAGTGTGATCAGATGGAGAACAATTGCTACCATTATACCTACAAAGCACTGTTTTTCTACACACAATTCCTGGAATCATATTTTACTTTTAGGACACTTGCATGCAGTTCCAGTGTTTCAAATGGTATTCTTTTTGATCTCCTTGGTAATGTTTTTTCCTTTTTTAAAAATTTCAAACTTACAGAAAATTTGTAAGAACGGTACAAAGGAGGCCTTCCCCACCCCTGAAACTTTTAGAATAAGTTATCCATATGATGCCTCACCACCCCCAAATTATCAATTATATAGGGCTTCCCTGGTGGCTCAGTGGTATATAACATTATGATAACATTATATCAATTATCATATATAACCTTGTGACTTCTCTTATGTTATTGTCTTATATAAACTTTGAGTTAGTTTAAATCTTCTTTTGAATATATTATCTCCATAATTATATGCCGTAAACAATTCAGAGCAGATATCACATATGATCTCCTGTTCTCCTCCAAGTATTTAGCATGTTTCCACATCCCATTTTGCAAATATTTCTTGCATATCAGTTATGTATTAGGCACCGCAAATAATAATAATTCTGTTTATATATAGAATGCTTTATAGTTTTTTACACCTATACATCCATTGTCAGGAAATTAACATCTATGCATTACTATTGTCTAATCCACAGACTCCATTCAAGTTTACCAAACTGTCCCAATAATGTCCTTTATAGTGATGCATTTAATTTTCAAATCTCATTAATCTTAAAGCAAAACAGTTCCTGAACCTTTGATTTTTGTAACCTTTCCCTTTTAAAGATCATGTAAATTATTTTACAGAATATTTCTCCCAATCTGTATTTATGATGTTTCTTTTTAATTAGATTCAGGTTTTACATTTTCAGCAGGGATAGCACAGAAGTATGCTGGTTTTTTCCCTCATTGCATACCACTCAGTTCAGTTCAGTCGCTCAGCTGTGTCAGATTCTTTCTGATCCCATGCACTGCAGCACGCCAAGCTTCCCTATCCATCACCAACTCCCGGAGTTCACCCAAACTCATGTCCATTAAGTCAGTGATGCCATTCAATCATCTCATCCTCTGTTGTCCCCTTCTCCTCCCACTTTCAATCTTTCCCAGCATCAGGGTCTTTTCAAATGAGTCAGCTCTTCACATCAGGTGGCCAAAGTACTGGAGTTTCAGCTTCAACATCATTCCTTCCAATGAACACTCGGGACTGCTCTTTAGGATGGACTGGTTGGATCTCCTTGCTGTCCAAGGGACTCTCAAGAGTCTTCTCCAACATCACAGTTCAAAAGCAACAATTCTTTGGCACTCAGCTTTCTTTATAGTCCAGCTCTCACATCCATATATGACTACTGGAAAACCATAGCCTTGACTAGACAGATCTTTGTTGGCAAAGTAATGTCTCTGCTTTTTAATATGCTGTCTAGGTTGGTCACAACTTTTCTTCCAAGGAGTGAGCATCTTTTAGTTTCATGGCTGCATGAAAATCACTATCTGCAGTGATTTTGGAGCCCAAAAAATTAAAGTCTGCCACTGTTTCCTCATCTACTTGCTATGTAGTGATGGGACCAGATGCCATGATCTTAGTTTTCCGAATGTTGAGCTTTAAGCCAACTTTTTCACTCTCCTCTTTCACTTTCATCAAGAGGCTCTTTAGTTCTTCTTCACTTTCTGCCATAAGGGTGGTGTCATCTGCATATCTGAGGTTATTGATATTTTTCCCTGCAATCTTGATTCCAGCTTGTGCTTCATCTAGCCTAGCATTTCTCATGATGTACTCTGCATATAAGTTAAATAAGCTGGGTGACAATATACAGCCTTGACATACTCCTTTTCCTATTTGGAACCAGTCTGTTGTTCCATGTCCAGTTCTAACTGTTGCTTCCTGACCTGCATACAGATTTCTCAAGAGGCAAGTCAGGTGGTCTGGTAGTCCCATCTCTTTCAGAATTTTCCACAGTTTATTGTGATCCACACAGTCAAAGGCTTTGGCATAGTCAATAAAGCAGAAATAGATGTTTTTCTGGAACTCTCTTGCTTTTTCCATGATCCAGCAGATGTTGGCAATTGGATCTCTGGTTCCTCTGCCTTTTCTAAAACCAGCCTGAACATCTGGAAGTTCACAGTTCATGTATTGTTGAAGCCTGGCTTGGAGAATTTTGAGCATTACTTTACTAGCATGTGAGATGAGTGCAATTGTGTGGCAGTTTGAGCATTCTTTGGCACTGCCTTTCTTTGGGATTGGAATGAAAACTGACCTTTTCCAGTCCTGTGGCCACTGCTGAGTTTTCCAAATTTGCTGGCATACTGAGTGCAGCACTTTCACAACATCATCTTTTAGGATTTGAAATAGCTCAACTGGGCTTCCATCACCTCCACTAGCTTTGTTCATAGTAATGCTTCTTAAGGTCCACTTGACTTCACATTCCAGGCTGTTTAGCTCTCAGTGAGTGATCACACCATCATGATTATCTGGGTCATGAAAATCTTTTTTGTACAGTTCAATTTGTTCATTACTGATGCTGTGTTCACTGATTAAATGGTACTTGCCAGGCTTTCTCTTTGTGAAATTGTTCTTTTCTCCTTAACTACTAAGAGTTTTGCAGGGAGTTACTTTGAGACCATGCAAATTTCCTATTCTTCATCAAATTTTCACCAAGTTAGCAAGCATAGATGTTTCTTGGTTGATTATTATTGTTACGATCATCAAATGATTTTATAATTCCATCATGAATGGAATTCCAACATTCATTATTGCAGAATGCCAGTGAAACAAAGTTTTCTTTTCTCCCTATTTGTTTCTTCATATCAGTTCAGACGCATGCATTCCTATTCTATACAATGGACTATAATCATTCACCATCATTATTTATTTTGATTTTTTTCAAGTCGTCCTATTCTGCTCCTGTGGGGAGAATAAGAGCCTCTTCAAGCTAATCTCTGTGTTGTTTTCACAGGTCTTCATCATTCTCTGAATATTTCCTTATTTTTTGGCATACAAGATGTTTCAGATTCATCTTGTACCTTCCCTGCCCTAGAGCCTTGAAATCAGCCATTTCTCCAACAAGCCCTGGTTCCTTTCAGTGGAAAATTGCCTTTTAGTGGAGAGCAGCATTTAGAAACAAAGTTGGAGGTATTAGATATGCTCATTGCTTTTGGGGTGTCACTGCTCCCAGGCCCTCTCAGAGAACATGGCTTATAAATATGTTATGCATATATATACTCACATATGCATGTGTACATGAACATCTACCTCTATATTTACATCTATCAATTAAAAGTTGTCAGCTCACATGTGACACCCACAATTCTAGGCCAATACCACAGATTTCATTCTGATTCCTATCTTTTCATATCTGTAACTCCCTTCTCACACAGTGAGGAAACTGACTCCCATTATCTTCAGTATATTTACTAATCTGATAAATCACTCCTGTATGTAACCAATCTCCATTACTACCACTGCCCTCTCTCCTCACCCTCCTTATTCTGCTAGGACTCTGATACATTGCACCCTCAGCCCACGTATTCACCCTCTTCATATGGCTCATGCTCTAACACTTCTCTTCAGGCAGCTCTTGCATATCTGGGTGCAGGTCTCTATCTTGATTAGCCCCACTTATGCTAATAGTTATTATGCTAAGTGCATAATAACTTATGCTAATAATAATTAGACATAATTATTCAGAAAGGAAGGGAAGAAGACTGATGGAAAACCAGACACTTTCTTTTTTAAATTGAAGTCTAATTGATTCATAAAGTTGTGTTAGTTTTAGGTTCACAGCAAAGTGATTCAGCTATATATGCATAGCTGAACTTGAGCAAACTCTGGGAGACAATGGAGGACAGGGAATTCTTTTGTGCTGCATTACAGAGTAGGACATGACTTAGTGAACTGAACAACAACAACACACACATATATACATATACATATATATATATATATGTGTGTGTGTATATATATATATACACACACACACCACTGAGCCACCAAGGAAGCCCTGTATATGTTAATCTTAATGTAATCTGGGGGCTACATTCAATGAGGTTGAAAGAGTTAGACATGACTCAGTGACAAAACCACCACCGCTACCACCACCACCTCTCTTCTGAATCCCTAGGTCTCTTGAAACTTCAGTTTTCCCTCCTTTTTCCTGTATTGTTCATTTTTTAATTCAACAAGTATTTATTGAATATCCCTTATATATCAGATGCTATTGTTGATGTTGGGTATATGGGGGGAGAAAAGACAAAGTACCAATTCTCCAATGGACCTTATAAAATAGAGAACATACATAGACAATAAGCTAATGGGCAAATAATATAATTTCAGATAATAAGTGTGTGTAAAATAAATTCAGATAATGTGTGTGTGTGTGTGTGTGTGTGTGTGTGTGGTGTAAGTCGCTCAGTAGTGTCTGACTCTTTGTGACCCCATGGGCTGTAGCCCACCAGGCTCCTCTGTATGAAATTCTCCAGGCAAATATACTGGAGTGGGTAACCATTCCCTTCTCCAAGGGATCTTCCGGAACCAGGGGTCAAACCCAGGTCTCCTGCATTGCAGGCACATTCTGACTGCCTGAGCCACCAGGGAAGCCCTTATTTTAGATAGAATGGTAAGAGAAGGCCTCTCTTAAGAGGTGACATTTGAGCTGACATAGTATGGTGAGAAGGAAACAGTGATGCAAAATGTAAAGGAAGAACAGTCCAAGCAAAGGAACAGACATAATGATCCTAAGGCAAGAAAAACCCTTGTATTTTGGAAGACATTAAGAAAGCCAATATGAATGGAGCAAAGGGCAGAATGGTAGAGGAGACTGTAAACACAGAGGAAGAACAGAAATCATGTATGAGTCTTATAGGCTATGACAAACAGCTAGATTTTATTCAAAGTGATAAGTCACTGATAGGTCTTAAAAAGGGGAGTAATATGATCTCATTTCTGATTCATATATTTTAAGTGTCATTTTATATCTTCACATTTTCCCTTACAGGCTGAATCTCAAAATCTGTCTCTTTAGATCAGAAATGAGGATCTCTTACAAATGAGGAGTATTTGTAACAGAAAAACTAGTGATAAATGGGCTTCCCAGTTGGCTCAGTGGGTAAAGAATCTACCTGCCATGCAAGAAATGTGGGTTTAATCCCTGGGTCAGGAAGATCCTTTGGAGGAGGGCAAGGCAACCCATTCCAGTATTCTTGCCCAGAGAATCCCATGGGTAGAAGAGCCTGGAGGGCTACAGTCCATAGGGATGCAAAGAGTTGGACACAACTGACATGTCTGAGCATGCACGCACACAACTTGTGGTAAAGAATCCACCTGTCAATGCAGGAGATGCAAGAGACAAGGGTTTCATCTCTGGCATGGGAAGAGACCCTGGAGGAGAAAATGGCAACCCACTCTAGTATTCTTGCCTGGAAAATTCCATGCACAGAGAGCCTGGCAGCTACAGTCCATGGGATTACAGAGTCAGACATGACTGAAACACACACAGGAGCATGAGCAGTTCACATATGTTTTAGAGTTACTCTTAACTTATTTTGAAGTTTGAACACCAAATTATTCCTAGAAGTATGCTTACAGTACAGGAGAAAACTATTTTTATAGTCACACAAATTCCTTGGTATGTTTTGCATATATTTAGTCTCACAACAGAAGATTCTACAAGAATATGCCTACTTCCTGACCTAGATACAAGGCTACCAAATGTGGAGTGGGTAGGACATTAATAACTAAAGCTCTAAAGGCATAATTGCCTAGAGTGTGGGCCCAGGACTTAACTGTAAATATGTTTTTTACCTATTTCCTCTTTCTGTGCCTTTCCTCCCACATTTAGCAATGTCTTCATCCACCCCAGGTTTATGGTGATCTCAAGTTGGCCATGGGGTGATTCAAAGAGGGGGAAATCAGAACAAATCCATTCACAAAATGGTGCTTAAATTTCTCTCAAGGATATTACTGGCAGTTAGGAGTTGTAAAGACAATGCTGCATCATTAATAGGGAAATTTTAGACACTAAAGTAAAATAGATAACTCTGCACTCTTACTCAACTTAGAATCAACATTCCACATTTCCAATTTATCCTCTTGTAAGCTTCAAGAGAACAAGAAAACTTCTTGTTCATTACTATTCCCAGTGTTTGGTACATGTTAGAGCTCACTTTGTTGGCTAAATGAATAAATGAATGCCTAATTACAGACTGTTACTATATTTCAATAGTAATATAGTAATAGCCTGTTACTACACATATATAGTAATAGTCTGGTGACCTGCAAGATTCAGAGGTCTCTTTATAAAAGGAAAAACAGGTCACACTTTAGGATGTGGTCTTTGATTCTAGTCAGAAAATTCCAATTATTGTCTGAATTTGAAGCTTCCCTACTGTAATATATATATATAAATATACATATACATATACATATATATACATATATATAGGGCAAGGAGTCCTTGGAGTAAAAGAACCTGAAGAAAAGAACCAGATACAGTTTTTTGACATTTGTTGTCCTTGTTCAGTCACCTCTGACTCTTTGCAACTTCATGAAACTGCAGCATGCCAGGCTTCCCTGTGAGAGTTGGACCATAAAGGCGGCTGAGCGCTAAAGAACTGATGCTTTAGAGTTGTGGTGCTGGAGAAGACTCCTGAGTCCCTTCGACAACAAGGAGATCACACCAGTCAATCCTAAAGGAAATCAACGCTGAATATTCATTGGAAGGATTGATGCTAAAGCTCCAATACTTTGGCTACCTGATGCAAAGAGCCTGCTTACTGGAAGATGCTGGGAAAGATTGAGGGCAGGAGGAGAAGGGGATGGCAGAGGATAAGATGGTTAGATAGCATCACCAACTCAATGGACATGAATTTGCACAAACTCCCAGAGATAAAGGACAGAGAAGCCTGGTGTGCTGCAAGTCCACCTGGTCTCAAAAAGTTGCACAAGACTTAGTGACTGAACAACTACCGCCAAGAGGCAAACCCAGTTTTGGGAATCATTACTTGTAATGTGTTACTGCTTTGGAGAATTTAAAAAACACAGTACCTCTAAAGAGACATGTCACTTCAGGTATTTATTCAACAACAAATATCACTGACTATTTTACTACAATGTGCTGGGAAGCTGTGCTAGGAATTGGTAATAAAGGGAAAGGAAAACACTGCTTTGAAGGAGGGCAATCTAGTGGAGTTACTTACTATAAAAATGATAGGTTCTTGAAAATAAACTGGAAATTCGAGCAATATTTTTCAATTAATTTATCTCATCTGCTGCCCTAGTTGTTTCATAATCTCCTACTCAAGTAGGATCTTTGCACTTCTCCTTCCAAACTTTTTATTTAACCTGCATTGTCATAGCTTTCACTTAAAAAAAAAAATCGATTTTATGTTTCTCCCCCTTTGAATTCAAGCTCCAAGAAGGCAAAGATTTTTGTTTTGTTTATGACTGTATTCCCTGTGCCTGGAGCTGCGGACACCTAGAAAAATTTAGAGACTTACAACAATCGTCAATAAATCTCCTTGCTTCAAGTGTTTCTCCATTCATTCATATTTATTCCTTTGGTGTGCTAGGAATCCATATATCATAGTTAATATATTGTATGGCAGTTGCATTTTCCAGTATGTCTGTCTCAATTACATTTTGCCTACCAAAAGCTGTTGAAAGCACAAAAACCTTTGGGAAAAAGGACTTGAGGGTAGAAGCCTGACACGAGAGGGAGGCTCAGTAAAAGTTGGCTAATTTAACAACTTTGACTGTGTGGATCACAATAAACTGTGGAAAATTCTGAAAGAGATGTGAATACCAGACCACCTGACTTGCCTCTTGAGAAACCTGTATGCAGTCAGGAAACAACAGTTGGAACTGGACATCGAACAACAGACTGGCTCCAAATAGAAAAAGGAGTACGTCAGGCTGTATATTGTCACCCTGCTTATTTAACTTATATGCAGAGTACATCATGAGAAACGGTGGGCTGGAGGAAGCACAAGCTGGAATCAAGATTGCCAGAAGAAATATCAATAACCTCAGATATGCAGATGACACCACCCTTATGGCAGAAAGGTAAGAAGAACTAAAGAGCCTCTTGATGAGTGAAAAAGTTGGCTTAAAGCTCAACATTCAGAAAACTAAGGTCATGGCATCCGGTCCCATCACTTCATGGGAAATAGATGGGGAAACAGTGGAAACAGTGGCTGACTTTATTTTTCCAGGCTCCAAAAATCACTGGAGATGGTGAGTGCAGCCATGAAATTAAAAGACGCTTACTCATTGGAAGGAAAGTTATGACCAACCTAGACAGCATGTCAAAAAGCAGAGACATTACTTTGCCAACAAAGGTCAAGGCTATAGTTTTTCCAGTGGTCATGTACGACTGTGAGAGTTGGACTATAAAGAAAGCTGAGCACAGAAGAATTGATGCTTTTGAACTGTGGTGTTGGAGAAGTCTCTTGAGAGTCCCTTGGACTGCAAGGAGATCCAACCAGTCCGTCCTAAAGGAAATCAGTCCTGAATACTCATTGGAAGGACTGATGTTGAAGCTGAAACTCCAATACTTTGACCACCTGATATGAAGAGCTGACTCATCTGAAAAGACCCTGATGCTGGAAAAGATTGAGGGCAGGAGGACAAGGGGGCGACAGAGGATGAGATGGCTGGATGGCATCACCAACTCGATGGACATGGGTTTGGGTGGACTCCGGGAGTTGGTGATGGACAGGGGAGGCCTGGCGTGCGGCGGTTCATGGGGTCGCAGAGTCGGACAGGACTGAGCGACTGAACTGAACTGAACGCTGTGAACTCTCACCTGCGAGGGAGCTAAAAAATGTTTTCGCACAATAGAGTGAACACATCTACACCTGTCTTTTAAGCACTTTCTAGGCCTTGAAGGCGAGCAGCACTAATGTCTGGCAGGCTACAAAAAAGGAGACTCAAAATGACTATTTCTATCGTTCAGCTCAGCTCCAGATGCCGCTGCCATCCGGCGGCAGAAAAATACTTCCGGCGTTCTGCTTTTAACGTGCTGAGTCACTGCCAAAGTCTCCACCCCAGGTTTGAGAAGCAGGATGCACAAAATATGACATAAATGGTGGGGGAAAGGCTGGGGGATTTTCTCCACTCGCTGACCAGTTTTCGCCTCAGGGGAATATTTTCCTCTGAGCCACAGAGCCCACTCAGTTGCTACCTCAAACGCCCTCCACGCTTACGTCATAAACGCTGCGCAGCAGTCCTGCGCCCTTCTCCCGTCGGCCAACGCGCCGCTCTCTCCGCCTCTTCTTCTTCGCCCCTCCTTCCTCTGGTTTCGAAAAGCTCGCTGGGTGCTTTGAGAATCCGGCCCGGTCTCTGGCTCCTTTTTTTATTCCCTGTTCCTATTGGTTGGTTACTTGCGCGTGACTGCTCTCTTGCCTTATGATTGGCTAACATCAGTTGCGTCATCGACGGTCTGGAGGGTGGGGGGGATGAGGGAAGTTGGCTTGAGGGAGACCGGATTGGGGGAGGGGTTCAGGCCTGTCCACCTCAGCGGCTGCGGCAGCAACAGCGCCGGCGGCCACCGCCTCTGGAACGCGGAGGAGGAGGAGCGGCTGGAGGAGTAGGAGGAGGAGGTGGACCCTAGGGAACGGCATGCCCAGCGTTCCGTCTTGGTAGTGAATGCTGAGGAGAGTCGCGGTTGCTGCAGTCTGTGCCACCGGGAGGAAGTTGTGTGAGGCCGGGCGGGAGCTCGCGGCGCTTTCGAGAATAGAAGCGCGGGGTCGGTGTGAAGACTCGGCGGCTGCCAGACACTTTCCTACACTGACCATGCCTGGAAGGAACAAGGCGAAGTCCACCTGCAGCTGCCCTGACCTGCAGCCCAATGGACAAGATTTGGGCGAGAGCGGCCGGGTTGCCCGTCTGGGAGCCGATGAATCTGAGGAGGAGGGACGGAGGGGGCCTGTCAATAATGCCGGAGACCCTGAGATCATTAAGTCTCCCAGCGACCCCAAGCAATACCGGTAAGGGAGGAGGCGGGCGTCTCTGTTCCCGCTGTGGTCACTTCTTTTATCCTAATCTTCCGAAGGAGCATCAGGGGCACTATTTCCCACGCCAAAAACTTGCTTGGATGGAGGTGGCAAGGGCAGTTAGGGGCATCTATGTGGTGTCAGCTCTAAGAGGGGGAGATGTTGGGTTCCACCGGGAATCAGGAAGTTAGAATGGGGAGGGTTTGTTCGAGTAGTTTTGACATTCTCTCAGGCAAGAATGGAGGTTTTTCTTTCCTTTTTTTTTTTAAACTTCTTATTTTGTATTGGGGTATAGCGGATTAACAGTGTTGTAGTAGTTTCAAGTGAACAAACAAGGAATTCAGCCATACAAATGCATGTATCCGTTCTCCTCCAAAACGCTCGCTTATCCAGGCTGCCACATAATGTTGAGCAGAGTTCCATGTGCTATCCAATATCTTGTTGGTTATCCATTTTAACTATAGCAGTATGTACCTGACTTTCCCAAATTCCCTTTTTCCACCAGTCAGCCATAAATTCGTTTTCTAAGCCTATGAGTTTCAGGTTTTTTAAGTTCATTTGTATTTTTTTTTTTTTAAGATTCCGTATATGAGGGATATCATATGGTATTTCTCCTTCTCTGACTTCACTCAGTATGACACTCTCTAGGTCCATTATTTCACTCTTTTTAATGGTTGAGTAATATTCCATTGTGTGTGTGTACTACGTCTTTTATCCATTCCTCTGTCCATGGACATTTAGGTTGCTTCTGTGTCTTGGCTGTTGTAAACGGTGTTGCAGTGAACACTGGAAGTGCAAGTATCTTTTCAGACCATGTTTTTCTCTGGATATATGCCCAGGAGTGGGATTGTAGGGTCATATGGTAGCTCTGTTTTTACTTTTTTCTTCCATCCTATTCAAGAATGGGGTTTTTCTGAGGAAGGCAGGCTGGATGGTCAGGGACACTTGGTATTATATTTGAGGAAAGGTTGAAGGAGCTGGGGATTTTAATTCTGAAGAGGATACGTAAGGGGCATAGTGTCACTATCCACAACTACTTGCTGCTGCTGCTGCTAAGTCGCTTCAGTCGTGTCTGACTCTGTGCGACCCCTTAGATGGCTTGAGGTGCCTGTAATTGAAAGGGGTAAAACTAATAGCTGGAAGTTACTAAAGGATCATGTAGTTTCACTAAAAGAACTTAGGTATTAGAGTTGGCCTAAGATGAGGTAACTTATTTCCATGGGTTGTTTCTCAGGGATCTTGAGTCTCATTTGGGTGAGTCAGAGAAGACTTGTAAGATTTCTCCCAATCCTGAATTTTCCAATTTTTGGTTTATACCATAATCCTCTAAACATCTGTAATAACAATCCCCACCTAAATATTTTCTTCACATGTAACTTATTCCATAGAATGCCATGACTATAATGTATTTTATTTATTTATTTTTTTAAATTGTAATCAACTTTGTTTATTCCTCAATCTCATATCCACTTTTTTAATCTTGTTTTTCCATCCTTTCCTTCAGCCAGTAGATAGGAACACAAAATTTTGATTTGAAAGCAATTAGTTCCAAAGTTTTAATTTTAAAAATGTAACAACATCAAACACTGTGAATGTATTCACACTGAATTGTACACTTACCATGGTTGAAAGAGTACATATTCTGTTGTATATATTTCTACCACAATTTTTTAAAGGACAAAAGTTAACAATATCGATCACAAGAGGTTGCTACCTTTAATCCTGACCCTGTGCATTAATACTTTTGTAGTACCCTTTTCTTTTTTACATGTATGGATATTGTGTATACTCCAATAACTGTAAAATGGCAGAGGTGATTTATAATTTCTATCTCCTCCTAATAATGCTGCTATTTAAAGAAATATAAACAGCAGTTCACAGAATGCGGCTGCCACTGAAATATCAGAGATATTGTTTTCTCTATAAAGAATTTATTTTTTATCATCAACTGATTTGGATAATGGTTTAGAGTGTTTTCTGGGTATCCTTTCACCCCAAAACACTTTGTGATATTTTCAGTAGAGCACTGTGCGTGTGTGTGCATGCTCAGTGGCTATGTTGATGTCCGACTCTTTGAGACCCTGTGACCCTAGCCCGCCAGTCTTCTCTGTCCATGGGACTTCCCAGACAACAATACTGGAGTGGGTTGCCATTTTCTTCTACAAGGGATGTTCCCAACCCTGGGATCAAACCCAAGTCTCCTGCATTGCAGGCGTATTCTCTACCACTGAGCCACCTGGGAATCCCCAAACAGAGCATCATCCCTGCCTAAATAACATATGAGGTCTATTTTCAGCCCATCTAAGTGTAGCATATAACCACATTCCTTAAACAAAGGTCTTTGTTTTACCCTAAAAAAATTTTTTTTTTCTAATTTTATTTTATTTTTAAACTTTACATAATTGTATTAGTTTTGCCAAATATCAAAATGAATCTGCCACAGGTATACATGTGTTCCCCATCCCGAACCCTCCTCCCTCCTCCCTCCCCATACCATCCCTCTGGGCCGTCCCAGTGCACCAGCCCCAAGCATCCAGCATCGTGCATCGAACCTGGACTGGCAACTCGTTTCCTACATGATATTTTACATGTTTCATTGCCATTCTCCCAAATCTTCCCACCCTCTCCCTCTCCCACAGAGTCCATAAGACTGTTCTATACATCAGTGTCTCTTTTGCTGTCTCGTACACCGGGTTATTGTTACCATCTTTCTAAATTCCATATATATGCGTTAGTATACTGTATTTATGTTTTTCCTTCTGGCTTACTTCACTCTGTATAATAGGCTCCAGTTTCATCCACCTCATTAGAACTGATTCAAATGTATTCTTTTTAATGGCTGAGTAATACTCCATTGTGTATATGTACCACAGCTTTCTTATCCATTCATCTGCTGATGGACATCTAGGTTGCTTCCATGTCTTGGCTGTTATAAACAGTGCTGCGATGAACATTGGGGTACACGTGTCTCTTTCCCTTCTGGTTTCCTCAGTGTGTATGCCCAGCAGTGGGGTTGCTGGATCATAAGGCAGTTCTATTTCCAGTTTTTTAAGGAATCTCCACACTGTTCTCCATAGTGGCTGTACTAGTTTGCATTCCCACCAACAGTGTAAGAGGGTTCCCTTTTCTCCACACCCTCTCCAGCATTTATTATTTGTAGACTTTTGGATCGCAGCCATTCTGACTGGCGTGAAATGGTACCTCATAGTGGTTTTGATTTGCATTTCTCTGATAATGAGTGATGTTGAGCATCTTTTCATGTGTTTGTTAGCCATCTGTATGTCTTCTTTGGAGAAATGTCTATTTAGTTCTTGGGCCCATTTTTTGATTGGGTCGTTTATTTTTCTGGAGTTGAGCTGTAGGAGTTGCTTGTATATTTTTGAGATTAGTTGTTTGTCGATTGCTTCATTTGCTATTATTTTCTCCCATTCTGAAGGCTGTCTTTTCACCTTGCTAATAGTTTCCTTTGATGTGCAGAAGCTTTTAAGGTTAATTAGGTCCCATTTGTTTATTTTTGCTTTTATTTCCAATATTCTGGGAGGTGGGTCATAGAGGATCCTGCTGTGATGTATGTCGGAGAGTGTTTTGCCTATGTTCTCCTCTAGGAGTTTTATAGTTTCTGGTCTTACGTTGAGATCTTTAATCCATTTTGAGTTTATTTTTGTATATGGTGTTAGAAAGTGGTCCAGTTTCATTCTTTTACAAGTGGTTGACCAGATTTCCCAGCACCACTTGTTAAAGAGATTGTCTTTAATCCATTGTATATTCTTGCCTCCTTTGTCAAAGATAAGGTGTCCATATGTGCGTGGATTTATCTCTGGGCTTTCTATTTTATTCCATTGATCAATATTTCTGTCTTTGTGCCAGTACCATACTGTCTTGATAACTGTGGCTTTGTAGTAGAGCCTGAAGTCAGGTAGGTTGATTCCTCCAGTTCCATTCTTCTTTCTCAAGATCGCTTTGGCTATTCGAGGTTTTTTGTATTTCCATACAAATTGTGAAATTATTTGTTCTAGCTCTGTGAAGAATACTGTTGGTAGCTTGATAGGGATTGCGTTGAATCTATAAATTGCTTTGGGTAGTATACTCATTTTCACTATATTGATTCTTCCAATCCATGAACATGGTATATTTCTCCATCTATTAGTGTCCTCTTTGATTTCTTTCACCAGTGTTTTATAGTTTTCTATATATAGGTCTTTAGTTTCTTTAGGTAGATATATTCCTAAGTATTTTATTCTTTTCGTTGCAATGGTGAATGGAATTGTTTCCTTAATTTCTCTTTCTGTTTTCTCATTATTAGTGTATAGGAATGCAAGGGATTTCTGTGTGTTGATTTTATATCCTGCAACTTTACTATAGTCATTGATTATTTCTAGTAATTTTCTGGTGGAGTCTTTAGGGTTTTCTATGTAGAGGATCATGTCATCTGCAAATAGTGAGAGTTTTACTTCTTCTTTTCCAATTTGGATTCCTTTTATTTCTTTTTCTGCTCTGATTGCTGTGGCCAAAACTTCCAAAACTATGTTGAATAGTAATGGTGAAAGTGGGCACCCTTGTCTTGTTCCTGACTTTAGAGGAAATGCTTTCAATTTTTCACCATTGAGGATAATGTTTGCTGTGGGTTTGTCATATATAGCTTTTATTATGTTGAGGTATGTTCCTTCTATTCCTGCTTTCTGGAGAGTTTTTATCATAAATGGATGTTGAATTTTGTCAAAGGCTTTCTCTGCATCTATTGAGATAATCATATGGTTTTTATTTTTCAATTTGTTAATGTGGTGTATTACATTGATTGATTTGCGGATATTGAAGAATCCTTGCATCCCTGGGATAAAGCCCACTTGATCATGGTGTATGATCTTTTTAATGTGTTGTTGGATTCTGATTGCTAGAATTTTGTTAAGGATTTTTGCATCTATGTTCATCAGTGATATTGGCCTGTAGTTTTCTTTTTTTGTGGCATCTTTGTCAGGTTTTGGTATTAGGGTGATGGTGGCCTCATAGAATGAGTTTGGAAGTTTACCTTCCTCTGCAATTTTCTGGAAGAGTTTGAGCAGGATAGGTGTTAGCTCTTCTCTAAATTTTTGGTAGAATTCAGCTGTGAAGCCGTCTGGACCGGGGCTTTTGTTTGCTGGAAGATTTTTGATTACAGTTTCAATTTCCGTGCTTGTGATGGGTCTGTTAAGATTTTCTATTTCTTCCTGGTCGAGTTTTGGAAAGTTGTACTTTTCTAAGAATTTGTCCATTTCTTCCACGTTGTCCATTTTATTGGCATATAATTGTTGATAGTAGTCTCTTATGATCCTTTGTATTTCTGTGTTGTCTGTTGTGATCTCTCCATTTTCGTTTCTAATTTTGTTGATTTGATTTTTCTCCCTTTGTTTCTTGATGAGTCTGGCTAATGGTTTGTCAATTTTATTTATCCTTTCAAAGAACCAGCTTTTGGTTTTGTTGATTTTTGCTATGGTCTCTTTTATTTCTTTTGCATTTATTTCTGCTCTAATTTTTAAGATTTCTTTCCTTCTACTAACCCTGGGGTTCTTCATTTCTTCCTTTTCTAGTTGCTTTAGGTGTAGAGTTAGGTTATTTATTTGACTTTTTTCTTGTTTCTTGAGGTGTGCCTGTATTGCTATGAACTTTCCCCTTAGGACTGCTTTTACCGTGTCCCACAGGTTTTGGGTTGTTGTGTTTTCATTTTCATTCGTTTCTATGCAAATTTTGATTTCTTTTTTGATTTCTTCTGTGATTTGTTGGTTATTCAGCAGTGTGTTGTTCAGCCTCCATATGTTGGAATTTTTAATAGTTTTTCTCCTGTAATTGAGATCTAATCTTACTGCATTGTGGTCAGAAAAAATGCTTGGAATGATTTCTGTTTTTTTGAACTTACCAAGGCTAGCTTTATGGCCCAGGATGTGATCTATCCTGGAGAAGGTTCCATGTGCGCTTGAGAAAAAGGTGAAATTCATTGTTTTGGGATGAAATGTCCTATAGGTATCAATTAGGTCTAACTGGTCTATTGTATCGTTTAAAGTTTGTGTTTCCTTGTTAATTTTCTGTTTAGTTGATCTATCCATAGGTGTAAGTGGGGTATTAAAGTCTCCCACTATTATTGTGTTATTGTTAATTTCTCCTTTTATAATGTATTTTAAAGAGAGATTATATTGTCCAACTTTATTTTAAAGGTTGAGGAAACTGAGATCCAGAGAGTTTGCTTCTTTCTTAAAATTACACACCTAAATAATTATAGAGTTGATATGAACACCCTGTCTTTCTGACACCAAATCCAATGCACCATTTACTGGTTTTTATTAAGTTTTTATTCATATTAAGTTGGAAGCTGAAGCACTCTGATTTTTAATTTGTTTTATGCCCCTACATTGTTAGAGCCGGAAAGAACCTTAGAGATAATCTTTTTCACTCCCCATCACCCCCAGCGTATAGGTGACTGAAACTAAAGTAGAGAAAGAAGTGTTTTAAGCCCTAAATTGAAGATAGGCCTAATTTCTTCCTTCAGTCTAAGTCTAGAGATTAACAGAACACAGCTCTTTATACTGTTTTTCCCAGGCGATAGGTCTTTATGAATAGACCAGATTTTCCTTCCTTCTCATCAAAAATGTGGTTATATTAGAGCTAGTTGAAACTTTGAGAAAAGTTATTTAGTTTTTGCCATCCAGATTAAATAATAGCTTCAGGTTTTGTTTTGTTTTTTTCTATATAAACTTACATAATATTAGGTAATGTTTATAGAAAGTACTCTGTGTCAGATATTGTTCTAATTGCTTTCAATATATTCATTTAATGACCTCATTTTTGGCAAATTCGTTTGAAAAATGCTAAAGTCTTCCAGTGTGCTATGCATTGAGATATCTTTAAATCTCTTCTGAAACGTGGTTGAATATAACTTAATAAATGATATTTTATTCTGGGTCAGTCAGTCAGTTCAGTCGCTCAGTTGTGTCCAACTCTTTGTGACCCCATGAATCGCAGCACCCCAGGCCTCCCTGTCCATCACCAGCTCCCGGAGTTCACTCAGACTCACGTCCATCGAGTCAGTGATGCCATCCAGCCATCTCATCTTCTGTCGTCCCCTTCTCCTCCTGCCCCCAGTCCCTCCCAGCATCAGTCTTTTCCAGTGAGTCAACTCTTCGCATGAGGTGGCCAAAGTACTGGAGTTTCAGCTTTAGCATCATTCTTTCCAAAGAAATCCCAGGGCTGATCTCCTTCAGAATGGACTGGTTGGATCTCCTTGCAGTCCAAGGGACTCTCAAGAGTCTTATTCTGGGTACTGGGTATATAAAGATGATTAAGACAGTCCCTGCCTTCAGGGAGTTTGCAGTATAGTAGAGGGACATAGACACATTAGAACGATATAATTAGAGCACCAGAGTTTTATAGAAACCATAATAGAAGCATGTGCTGGGTATAGCAAGGAATAAAATGAGAAGTAAAACTCAACCTGGGGAGAAAGTTAGTAAAAGACTTCAAAGAGAAGATAATGCTTAAAAGGTATTCTTTGAGTAGTTGTGGCAGTTCTACATTTTTGTGGTCTTTTTTTTTATTACATTTTTGTGGTCTTTTGTCAAATCATTGTCCTTCTTAGTGTCTCAGTTTTCTTATTTTAAAGTGAAGGGGGTTAAGACTAGCAATGTTTTCCAATAACTTCTTCTTTCAAAAGAGCAGGTCCACGTTTATCTGTTCTATATACTAAAGTTTTCAGTTAGACTTTTAAAGGAAAGATTTTGTTACTTTAAAATAAAGTTGGGAAACCTAGATACTAGATGGTTTTTAAAGATTTACCCATCCCAAAGTTAAATTCTCTGAATTTTGTAACCAGAAGTAGACAGGAGGTATGTGCAGCAGAAGAGCTGAATTATCCTTCCAGGACCTGCTCAAATATTATCTCTGTGAAGCCTTTCCAGACAGAATTAATCCTGCCTTTCAGTGTATTTCACTGGGACTTTAAACATGATCCATTATAGTTCACATCCATCGTATAATAATTTATCTTTTGAATGTGTGATTAAGTACCAGATGTGGACTTGATTAGAATATTTTGTTGAAAATAACACCTTGAAATAATTGTTTACCAATCTGCATTAAGTAATCAGATCAGATCAGATCAGTCGCTCAGTCGTGTGCGACTCTTTGCGACCCCATGAATCGCAGCATGCCAGGCCTCCCTGTCCATCACCAACTCCCGGAGTTCACTCAGACTCACGTCCATCGAGTCAGTGATGCCATCCAGCCATCTCATCCTCTGTCGTCCCCTTCTCCTCCTGCCCCCAATCCCTCCCAGCATCAGAGTCTTTTCCAATGAGTCAACTCTTCGCATGGGGTGGCCAAAGTACTGGAGTTTCAGCTTTAGCATCATTCCTTCCAAAGAAATCCCAGGGCTGATCTCCTTCAGAATGGACTGGTTGGATCTCCTTGCAGTCCAAGGGACTCTCAAGAGTCTTCTCCAACACCACAGTTCAAAAGCATCAATTCTTCGGCGCTCAGCCTTCTTCACAGTCCAACTCTCACATCCAAACATGACCACAGGAAAAACCATAGCCTTGACTAGACGGACCTTTGTTGGCAAAGTAATGTCTCTGCTTTTGAACATGCTATCTAGGTTGGTCATAACTTTCCTTCCAAGGAGTAAGCGTCTTTTAATTTCATGGCTGCAGTCACCATCTGTAGTGATTTTGTTTTTTTGGTTTTTTTTGTAGTGATTTTGGAGCCCAGAAAAATAAAGTCTGACACTGTTTCACTATTTCCCCATCTATTTCCCATGAAGTGGTGGGACCAGATGCCATGATCTTCGTTTTCTGAATGTTGAGCTTTAAGCCAACTTTTTCACTCTCCACTTTCAATTTCATCAAGAGGCTTTTTAGTTCCTCTTCACTTTCTGCCATAAGGGTGGTGTCATCTGCATATCTGAGGTTATTGATATTTCTCCCTGCAATCTTGGTTCCAGCTTGTGTTTCTTCTAGTCCAGCGTTTCTCATGATGTATTCTGCATATAAGTTAAATAAACAGGGTGACAATATACAGCCTTGATGAACTCCTTTTCCTATTTGGAACCAGTCTGTTGTTCCATGTCCAGTTCTAACTGTTGCTTCCTGACCTGCATACAAATTTCTCAAGAGGCAGATCAGGTGGTCTGGTATTCCCATCTCTTTCAGAATTTTCCACAGTTTATTGTGATCCACACAGTCAAAGGCTTTGGCATAGTCAATAAAGCAGAAATAGATGTTTTTCTGGAACTCTCTTGCTTTTTCCATGATCCAGCAGATGTTGGCAATTTGATCTCTGGTTTCTCTGCCTTTTCTAAAACCAGCTTGAACATCAGGAAGTTCACGGTTCACATAATAGCCTGTGGAATTGTACTTCTCTGTGTAATTTGTTTTAAGCTTTTTTGAAATGTTAATCATATCTCCAGGAAATTTCTTCTGCTTTTTCTTAAGTGATCTGTATAAATGCTTGATAAGTGTTGATTTCCTTCTCTTCTGGAAGGATTAGGGACTTTTGTTTTTCCTGTGAAGTAAGCACTGAGGTCTACCTAAGTGGTCCTCCAAGAAGTTGTAGGGGAAGAAGTGGGAAACATAAGGAAAGCCTTTAGTAGTAAAGGTTTGAAATAGTGTAGAGAATGATTTAGGTATACTTAAGAAATACTAAAGAGAGAAGTTATGAGTTCTTGAGCATGAAAATTGTGTAAGTAAAGCATTATTTTAAGATTAAGCAGCTGCTGCTGCTAAGTTGCTTCAGTGGTGTCCGACTCTGTGCGGTCGACCCCATAGACGGCAGCCCGCCAGGCTCCCCCGTCCCTGGGATTCTCTAGGCAAGAACACTGGAGTGGGTTGCCATTTCCTTCTCCGTAAGATTAAGCTAGTAGTAGCAATGGCGCCCCACTCCAGTACTCTTGCCTGGAGAATCCCATGGACGAAGGAGCCTGGTGGGCTGCAGTCCATGGGGTCGCTAGAAGACGGACACAACTGAGCGACTTCACTTTCACTTTTCACTTTCGTGCATTGGAAAAGGAAATGGCAACCCACTCCAGTGTTCTTGCCTGGAGAATCCCAGGGATGGGGAGCCTGGTGGGCTGCCATCTATAGGGTTGCACGGAGTCAGACACGACTGACGTGACTTAGCAGCTGCAGCAGCAGCAGCAGCAGCAGCTTAATCAGTAGTAGCTAAGATCACAGGATGAGGCAAGACTGTTTTAAGAGGTAATTATAATTGTGTATTGACTGGTGTAGTGTTTCTCTAATTGATGTGTTCCCCTGTTCACTCTTTTTTGCTTTCCTCTTATTAACCCAGTGTTTGCTAGGCTGAAAGTTTAGAATCCAGAGTTCAAGTCTGTTTTGCTCACTCACAGCTTCTCAGATAGTATTTGTGGAATGTATAAATGCCCATATGCCAGACATTTTCACGGAACTCCTGGGAATAGTCTGCTGGAAACTTTTAAAATCAAATTTGTATCCTGGCCAATTTTTTAAAAAAATAACTCAATTTTCAGAGGAAACAAGTATGAATAGGCAGGTTACAGAGAAAAAAATGTGTTGTACAAATAATAATAATAATATGAATAGTGATATTGTAGTATGTTTAATTCATATAAAAGCTTGTGGCAGTTGGCATATAATAAGCATTCAGATATTAGCCATTATTCTTTTAATATGTTCACAGTTATTAAATGATATTTACAGCACTGTAATAGCAAAAAAATTGGCAATAACTTTATAGTCCATTCTTTGGCTAAAAATTGTTACACCATTCTACAGTGAAAACAGTATATAGCTATAAGAATAGATGGTTTTATATATCAATATGGAGAAATGTCCCATGGTTTACTATTGAATGAAAAAAGCCAGTTGCAAACCAAAAGATATTGTACAATTCCATTTTTAGAAAGAAAAATACCCCGGAAAACAACACTTCACATTATATATTTACCTAAAATATAATTTTCTGTGTTTAGATATGCACAGAAATGATATTAAGCAAGCTCATTTCTAGAGAAAAGTAGAGATTTGACTTGAGTTGTTTACTTTTTAGTAATTAAAAAAGATTGATCAATAGACAAAGTATTATTTGTTTCTTGAAGGAAATTTAGATAAGAAAAAATTTTAATTTCCTACAATTATTCCATCCAGCACTAACCACTGGCAATGTTTTTTATAACCTTATTTCTTTTTTGCTATGCAGTTGTAATTTATAGTTTTAAAATGGTATAATACTATATTTAACAAATGTGTGAACATTTTTTTGTTGTGCTTTTCAATGTTTTGTGTAGTTAGAAGTTCAAGGTATAGATATATCATAATTTAATCATTAGCATTTTATAGTTTAGATTGTCAGATTTAACTTAGAAATCTGTTTATTCTCAACTGAATCCTTTGGTGTAGACTCAATCATAATGGATTTGATAGATATGTAGGATAACTCTTGGTGATCTGGCTTTTTTTCTGGGATATTCTTTAATCGGGAGAACTGGCAGACAAGAAGATGGTTTGTTCTGGGACTTCCACTCTGACATAGGTCTTATATTCATACTGGTTCCTAGAATGAAGTCAGTCATTAAGCCTATCCAACTCAAAGGAAACTGAGTAGATTATAATCCCTTTCTAGTGTGTGTGTATTTCTCTCTCTCTCTTTTTTTTTTTTTTTTTTGTGGCAGGGATGATGGGCTTAGTTATATGGTTGGACTGGAATTAATTTGCAGAAAGGTTGGAAATTGATTGTAGTTTGAAAAGTTCACCTGGTACACTAGAGATGTGTTTATAGAAGTTTTATATTTTCATTACCACCACCACCGATGATCTTAATTCTCCTAATAATAACTGGTATTTGTTGGATTCTTACTAGGTACTAAAAAATTTATATAATATCTCATTTAATCTTTATAGTAACCCTATTCTAAAAATATGCTACTGAGCAAGTACTGAGCACTAACTAGACTATAAATGAATTGTATTCTCTCATTTGGTTCCTTCTAAGCAAAGCTGACTGTGGCTCAGATCATGAACTCCTTATTGCCAAATTCAGACTTAAATTGAAGAAAGTAAGGAAAACCATTAGACCATTCAGGTATGACCTAAATCAAATCCCTTATGATTATACAGTGGAAGTGAGAAATAGATTTAAGGGACTGGATCTGATAGAGTGCCTGATGAACTATGGACAGAGGTTTGTGACATTGTACAGGAGACAGGGATCAAGACCATCCCCATGGAAAAGAAATGCAAAAAAGCAAAATGGCTGTCTGAGGAGGCCTTATAAATAGGTGTGAAAAGAAGAGAAGCGAAAAGCAAGGGAGAAAAGGAAAGATATAAGCATCTGAATGCAGAGTTCCAAAGAATAGCAAGAAGAAATAAGAAAGCCTTCCTCAGTGATCAATGCAAAGAAATAGAGGAAAACAACAGAATGCGAAAGACTAGAGATCTCTTCAAGAAAATTAGAGATGCCAAGGGAACATTTCATGCAAAGATGGGCTCAATAAAGGACAGAAATGGTATGGACCTAACAGAAGCAGAAGATATTAAGAAGAGGTGGCAGGAATACACAGAAGAACTGTACAAAGAAGATCTTCACGACCCAGATAATCCCTATGGTGTGATCACTCACCTAGAGCCAGGCATCCTGGAATGTGAAGTGAAGTGGGCCTTAGGAAGCATCACTATGAACAAAGCTAGTGGAGATGGTGGCATTCCAGTTGAGCTATTTCAAATCCTGAAAGATGATGCTGTGAAAGTGCTGCAACTCAATATGCCAGCAAATTTGGAAACCTCAGCAGTGGCCACAGGACTGGAAAAGGTCCGTTTTCATTCCAGTCCCAAAGAAAGGCAATGCCAAAGAATGCTCAAACTACGGCACAATTGCACTCATCTCACACGCTAGTAAAGTAATGCTCAAAATTCTCCAAGGTAGGCTTCAGCAATACGTGAACCGTGAACTCCCTGATGTTCAAGCTGGTTTTAGAAAAGGCAGAGGAACCAGAGATCAAATTGCCAACATCCGCTGGATCGTGGAAAAAGCAAGAGAGTTCCAGAAAAGCATCTATTTCTGCTTTATTGACTATGCCAAAGCCTTTGACTGTGTGGATCACAATAAACTGTGGAAAATTCTTCTAGAGATGGGAATACCAGACCACCTGACCTGCCTCTTGAGAAACCTATATGCAGGTCAGGAAGCAACAGTTAGAACTGGACATGGAACAACAGACTGGTTCCAAATAGGAAAAGTACGTCAAGGCTGTATATTGTCACCCTGCTTATTTAACTTATATGCAGAGTTCATCGTGAGAAACGCTGGGTTGGAAGAAGCACAAGCTGGAATCAAGACTGCCGGGAGAAATATCAATAACCTCAGATATGCAGATGACACCACCCTTATGGCAGAAAGTGAAGAGGAACTAAAAAGCCTCTTGATGAAAGTGAAAAAGGAGAGTGAAAAAGACCTACTTCAGTCTTTTAATTCTTTTTCTTTTTTTGGTCATACTGCAGAATTTGGGGGATCTTAGTTCCCCAACCAGAAATCTAACCTGAGTCTGACAGTGAAAGCACCAATTCTTAACCACTGAACTGCTGGGGAAGTTCCTACTTCAGTCTTTATAGTCAGTACGGGAACCATGAGAGGGTGAAACCAAATTGAGGTAGACAGGTTGAATAAGTTAAAGGGAGAGAGGTTTTCTTAGACGTCTTAGAAGAGCCTTACTCCTCCAAAAATTTATACACAGTCAACACACACACACATAAATAGAGACTACATGGTTTAGTTGGGAGGTAATGACAAGTTATATATTTCATGGTTATCTTCCCAAGTACCCTTTTTGACCTGTAATGATTTAGCACTATCTAGGTCTAGAAATAGCAATGTAAGACTAGAACCTGAGTGGCTAATTATTTTATCTGTGTATATGAAAATGAGGTCTTCAAAGTTATATAATATACTATGGTACGGCCAGGAGATAATTTATTTGCATGTTTTTCTCTATGTGGAAATTTGGATGATTTCCAACTTTTCTCTATCATGAATGTTGCTGCAGTGAACATTGTTACATATCTTTGTGCATGTGTGTGACTATTTCTGTGAGACATCTAGAAATGTAATCACTGGGGTAAAAGGTATACAGAGTTATCATTGTTAAGAAAATAGGTTTGCCATATACTACAAAAATACTATACCCACTGAGACTCATAAGCAAGCACGTGAGAATACCCTGTTTGTATATATTTTTAAACTTATTTTTATTTGTTTTTGTTTTATGCTCTTATTGATTTGAAGGAACTCATATCTTGTTACAGGCTTCCCTGGTGGCTCAGATGGTAAAGAATCTGCCTGCAATGCAGGAGACTTGGGTTCAATCCCTGGGTTGGAAAGATCCCCTGGAGAAGGGAATGGCAACTCACTCCAGTATTCTTGCCTGGGAAATCCCATGTACATAGGAGCCTGGTGGGCTACAGTGCATGGGGTCACAAAGGGTGTCTGACACGACTGAGGGACTGACACTTCTTTTGTATATTGTTATCCTCTTCTCTAAGTATACAGTTTTCTGTTAGATTTAGTTTATGATGTTTTGTTTTAGAAGAATTTTAAGTTAGAATATAGTGAAATCTCCCCCAAAACAATAATTTTGTATCTTATTTAGCATAAATTTTCTTCACCCCAATATTATAACAGTATTTTCTCATAATTACTTTTAAGACTTTTTTTCTTTTGCTCTATAAGCTATTGAATTTATATGTGTTAGGTGTAAGGTAGAAATGGCTATTTTATCTCCCTAAAGAATTACCTGTTGTTTCAAAATCATTTATTGAATCATAGTAAACAGTGTTACAATGATATTATAAGCAGTGCTCTGTTTCTAGAACCTGTTTTCTTAAATTGATCTGTCGGTATTCTTGTTCTAGTATACTCTTTAATTTTAATTGCTTTAAAAGATTATATTTCATAATTAGTAAGGCAGTTCCCGTCATGTTTTCCCTTTTGAAAAAGTTCTTGGCGTATTTTTTTTTTTGTCCACATGAATTTTAGAATCATTATGCCAAGTTACCCTGTAGTGCAGTGGTAAAAATCCATATGCAATGCAGGAGGTACAAGAGATGCAGGTTCAATCCCTGGGTTGGGGAGATGCCCTGGAATAGGGAGTGGCAACCTGTTTCTGTATTCTTGTCTGGAAAATTCCATGGACAGAAGAGCCTGTGGGGGGCTATAGCCCATGGGACTGCAAAGAGTCAGACACAACAGAGCTTAGCGCAGTCTCGACAGCTAGTTACACACACACACACATACACACACACACAAATACAAACTTATTGGGCTTTTAAAATTGGAATTGCCTTGAATTTATAGGCTAATTTGGGGGAATAATTTATATCTTTGTAATACTTGATGTTCCCATTCCAGCTGCATGGTATGACTAGTCAAGTCTGTTATCTTCTCATGTAAAGTTTTCTAGTTTTCTGTTGTTGGATGAGGAACAGATTGGCTTCTGGTGCCATGCTACTTGGGCTCAATCCCTGCTAAACTTAGGCAAATAAAAATCCTTTTTTTGTGTGCTTTAGTTTCCTCATCCGTAAATTGGGAATAACAACTCATTAGGGTTATTATGAAGATTAAATGGATTAAGATATATAAGTTATTACATAAAATGTGAGTGGTTATTGGATGTACTATAGTTTCTTTTGCTTTTATGAATAGAATCTTTTACTTAAATCTCATTTTAATTGATTAGCTTTGGTCTATAGGAAATTTGTGATTTTTTTTTTTATGGTTCTTGATTTTGGATGCTTTGCTGAACACTTTTTTTACTCATTTTTTAAAAATTCTTTTGCATTCTGTAGTTAATCATATACTTTTGCAGTGAATTGTTTTAGCTTTCAATATTTTAGCCTTATAGTTCTTTCTTGTTTATTTATATTGTGGATTTGTTTTCATTTGCTAGCACTTCTAATACAGTGTTGAATAAGTGATGATGAAGAGCATTTTGTCCATGACTGTCTTTAAATAGATTTGATGTTTGATTTATAGAAGTTAATTCTCTCTTGAATTTAACCCTTAGAAGTTAATTCAAGCTAAGGGTTGTATGTGTTTGTGTGTGTACTTAATTTGTTAAGGAGTGGGTTTTGGATTGTCATTATTTTTTATTATACAAACAATGTGTTTTATTATTACAAAAGATTGAAAAATATGTAGAAACTATAGTGTAAAGCATTAAAGTTCTTGTATCTTGTTCTAATTTTATTCTCTCTCCATATATATATATATGTATATATATTACTATCACATTTGGTTTGTGTCCTTTTAGTTCTTTTGCTACACCTTTATGTACATTTAGGGCTTTTACCGACTTCCTTGGTGGCTCAGATGGTAAAAGCGTCTGCCTACAATGTGGGAGACCCGGGTTCGATCCCTGAATTGGGGCGATCCCCTGGAGAAGGCAATGGCAACCTACTCCAGTACTCTTGCCTGGAAAATCCCATGGACAGAGAAGCCTACAGTCCATGGGATTGCAAAGAGTCGAACACAACTGAGTGACTTCACTTTCGCTTTCATAGCTCAATTGGTAAAGAATCTGCCTGCAGTGCAGGAAACCCGGGTTTGATTCCTGGGTCGGGAAGATCCCCTGGAGAAAGGAAAGGCTACCCACTCTAGTATGCTTGGGCTTCCCTTGTGGCTCAGCTGGTGAAGATCTGCCTGCAGTGCGGGAGACGTGGGTTAGATCCCTGGGTTGGGAAGATCCCCTGGAGAAGGGAAAGGCTACCCACTCCAGTATTCTGGCCTGGAGAATTCCATGGACTGGATAGTCCATGGGGTCGCAAAAAGTTGGACATGACGGAGCGACTTTCACTCACTTCACTTATGTACATTTAATGTATATTTGTGTACATTTTTGTGTATGTGTGTACACATAGTTTTATTTATTTTATAGAACTACCTGATATTTTGTTTCACTTGGCACATTAAATACCTATTATATATCAGGCCCCCTTTGGGCATTGGCATTCTGCTCATTCAGCAAATGTTTCTTAAATGTTTCCTAAGTGCCAGGCAATGACTTAGGTGCTAGAAATATAGCTATGAAGAAAAAGAAAAGCCTGTCCTCAGAGCTAATTTTCTAAAGGTGCAGACAGAAAATTTAAAAATGAAACAAAACCAAAACCAGAAAAAAGCATGATAAATGATGTGAAAAAAAGTTAAAACAGTATAAAAGAGGATAGGGATTGTTGTTCAGTCGCTAAGTCCTGTCTGACTCTTTTTGACCCCATGAACTGCAGCTCGCCAGGTTTCCCTGTCCTTCACTATCTCCCTGAGTTTGCTCCAATTCATGTCCATTGTGTTGATGATGCCATCTAACCATCTCATTCACTGTCTCCCCCTTCTCTTACCTTGGATCTTTTCCAGCATTAGGATCTTTTTCAGTGAATCAGCTCTTTGTATCAGGTGACCAAAGTATTGAGCTTCAACTTCAGCATCAGTCCTTCCAATGAATATTCAGGGTTGATTGCCTTTAGGATGGACTGATTTGATCTTACAGTCCAAGAGACTCTTAAGAGTCTCTCTAACACCACAGTTTGAAAGCATCAATTTTTTGGCACTCAGACTTGTGGTCCACCTCTTGTATCCATATATGGCTACTGGAAAAATCATCGTTTTGACTATGCAGACCTTTTTCAGCAAAGTGATTTCTCTGCCTTTTAATATGCTAAGTTGGTCATTGCTTTTCTTCCAAGGAGCAAGTTTCTTTTAATTTTGTAGTTGCAGTCACCATCCACAGTGATTTTGGAGTACAAGAAAATAAAATCTGTCACTGTTTCCACTTTTCCCACATCTGTTTGCTGTGAAGTGATGGGACTGGATGCCATGACCTTCGTTTTTTGAATGTTGAGCTTTAAGCCAGCTTTTTCACTCTTCTCTTTCACCCTTATCGAGAGGCTCTGTAGTTCCTCTTTGCTTTGTGCTGTCACAGTGGTGTCATCTGAATATCCGAGGTTGTTGATATTTCTCCCAGCAATCTTAATTCCAGCTTGTGAGTCATCCAACCCAGCATTTTGCATGGTATACTCTGCATATAAGTTAAGTAAACAAAGTGATAATATACAGCCTTGTTGTACTCCTTTCCCAGTTTTGAACTAGTCTGTTGTTCCCATGTAAGGTTCTAACTATTGCTTTTTGTCCTGCATCCGGATTTCTCAAGAGACAGGTGAAGTTATCTGGTATTCCATTTTCCAGTTTGTTATGATCCACACAGTCAAAGGCTTTAGTGTAGACAGTGAAGCAGATGTTTTCCTGGAATTCCCTTGGTTTTCCTATGATCCAGTGGATGTTGGCAGTTTGATCTCTGGTTCCTCTGCCCTTTCTAAATCCAGTTTGTACATCTGGAAGTTCTTGGTTCACATACTGTTGAAACCTAGCTTGAAGGATTTTGAGCATCACCTTGCTAGCATGTGAAATGCGTGCAATGGTGCGATAGTTTGAACATTCTTTGGCATTGCCTTGCTTTGGGATTGGAATGAAAACTGACCCTTTCCAGTCCTGTGGCCACTGCTGAGTTTTCCACATTTGCTGGCATATTGAGTTCAGCTCTTTAAAAGCATCATCTTTTAGGATTTGAAATAGCTCAACTGGAACTCCATCACCTCCACTAGCTTTGTTTGTAGTGATGCTTCGTAAGTCCCACTTGACTTTGCACTCCAGGTTGTCTGGCTCTAGGTGAGTGATCACACCATTGTGGTTATCTGGGTCATGAAGATCTTTTTTCTATAGTTCTTCTGTGTATTCTTGCCACCTCCTCTTAATCTCTCCTGCTTCTGTTAGGTCCATACCTTTCTATTTTTATTGTGCCCATCTTTGCATGAAATATTCCCTTGGTATCTCTGATCTTCTTGAAGAGATAGATCTCTAATCTTTCCCATTCTGTTGTTTTCCTCTGTTTCTTTGCATTGATCACTGAGGAAGACTTTATCTCTTCTTGTTATTCTTTGGAACTCTGCATTCAGATGTTTTTTTTTTTTTTTTCTCCTTTGTCTTTAGGTTATCTTCTTTTCTCAGCTATTTGTAAGGCCTCCTCAGACAACCATTTTGCCTTTTTGCATTTCTGTTTCTTGGGGATGGTGTTCATCACTGCCTCCTGTACAATGCCACGAACCTCCATCCATAGTTCTTCAGGCCCTCTATCAGATCTAATCCCTTGAATCTGTTTGTCACTTCCACTGTATAATCATAAGGGATTTGATTTAGGTCATACCTGAATGGTCTAGTGGTTTTCCCTACTTTCTTCAATTTATGTCTGAATCTGGCAATAAGGAGTTCATGATCTGAGCCGCAGTCAGCTCCTGGTCTTGTTTTTGCTGACTGTATAGAGCTTCTCCATCTTTGGCTGCAAGGAGTATAATCAATCTGATTTCGGTATTGACCATCTGGTGATGTCCATGTGTAGAGTCTTCTCTTGTGTTGTTGGAAGAGGGTGTTCTCTTGGCAAACTCTGATAGCCTTTGCCCTGCTTCATTTTGTGCCCCAAGGTCAAATTTGCCTGTTATTCCAGGTATCTCTTGACTTCCTACTTTTGCATTCCAGTCCCCTATGATGAAAAGGACATTGCTTTGGGGTGTTAATTCTAGAAGATCTTGTAGGTCTTCATAGAACTGTTCAACTTCAGCTTCTTCAGCATTACTGCTTGGGGCATAGACTTGGATTACTGTGATATTGAATGGTTTGCCTTGGAAACGAACAGAGATCATTCTATCATTTTTGAGATTGCACCCAAATACTGCATTTTGGACTCTTTGTTGACATGAGGGCTACTCCATTTCTTCTAAGAGATTCTTGCCCACAGTAGTAGATATAATGGTCATCTGAATTAAATTCACCCATTCCAGTCCATTTTAGTTCACTGATTCCTAAAATGTCGATCTTCACTCTTGCCGTCTCCTGTTTGACCACTTTCAATTTATCTTGATTCACGGACCTAACATTCCAGGTTCCTATGCAATATTGCACTTTACAGCATCGAACTTGACTTCCATCACTAGTCACATCCACAACTCGGCGTTGTTTTCACTTTGGCTGCGTCTTGTCTTTCTTTCTGGAGTTATTTCTCCACTGTTCTCCAGTAGCATATTGGGCACCTACCAACCTGGGGAGTTCATCTTTCAGTGTCATAGTATAATGAAGAGCTGACTTGAATGTTTTGTGATTTCTTTTTTTTTTCATTTTTTATTTTTTAGGTACATCAAATTACGAAATGGCTTGCAGGCACTTTTGATTTCAGACCTAAGTAATATGGAAGGTAAAATGGGTGATGCAACAGATGATGAAGAGGAAGAAGAGGAGGAAGAAGAAGATGATGATGATGATGACGACGATGACGATGATGATGATGAAGATTCTGGAGCAGAAATAGAAGATGATGATGAAGAAGGTTTTGATGATGAAGATGAATTTGAAGATGATGATGATGAACATGATGATGATCTTGATGCTGAGGATAATGAGTTGGAAGAATTAGAAGAGAGGGCAGAAGCTAGAAAGAAAACCACTGAAAAACAGGTGTGAGTCATGTCTGTTACATCTTTTTCTAATTTGGGAATTCTTTGTAATAAGTTCCAAACTTATGTTTTGTCTCTTACTGGCAAATAGGAAGTATATATCTGTTGATCTTCAGTCAGAGAATATTTATTCTATGTAAAGATTACATTTTAAAAAATATTTTCCTCTAGGGACTTCCTTGGTGGTTCAGTGGTTAGCAGTGGTTAAGACTCTGTTTCAAATGCTGGGAGCCTGGGTTTGATCCCTGGTCGGGGAATAAAGATCCCTCATGCTAGAATGTGTGGCCAAAAAATTTAGGGAAAAAAAAGCTTATTTTTGCTGTATTGTAAAAGTGACAAATGCTCATTATAGAAGCTAATGGAAAATAAAAACAAAAATATAAAAGTTGCCCATAACCGTAACTCTCAGAGATAATCACTGGGTGTATTTGACAACATATTTTAAAAACAAATGCCTGGAGCTGTGAATCTGCAAAGTTCTTAGCGTGAGATAGAGGAATAAGAGAATGCGTTATCCTTGGAGAGACTGGAAAAAGCATAAGAGAAGAACAAGTGTAGTGTAGAATTCTTACATAGGCCTGTGTTTCTGAGAATCCTCATGGGTGATTTCTATGTAAGTAACTGAATGTGATTTGTATTTTTATGGGGAAGCATCAGTGGTCCAAATAATTAATAAGTAATTTGGAAGAATTGAAATAGAAATGGGGAGTTGAACTTAGTTAGTGAAACATATTAATAACAGTAGGTGAATAGATAAGTACTGGTTGATAGAAATAATATTCCTCTCTGGATATTTTTTGAAGAATGCTTCCATTTTGAAGTAGAAAATACCAATATTGGAGTATAATATTCTGGAGCCATTATAGTGGAATTGACCAGCAAATGTTTGTTAAAGCTAGTATCTTAAATATTGGTAATATATTCAACATGGTATCATTCTCAAAAAAATGAATTAGAGTTCAGATTATTAACACTAAAATCTAAAAGATCACATGTATAACACTATAAAATCAGCCCTCAAAATGTGACAGTTTGAAATGTAAGTAGTAGATATGTCTTAGATAAATTGATAGGTACTCTTCTGGAAAAAAAAAAATTTTTTTAAAGAAGATTGTGCCTGTTGTTTCACTTAGGTGTTGAAGGGGTTGAGTCATGTTTAAAGAAACTATTCCCTCTTGCTATTCAGATTATAATTGATGCCTGTTTTGGCAGAGCAAGATAGGCCAAGTGATTTTAGCTTGGAAGGCTTTGGGGATAAAAACCAAAACACCAGGGAAAAAATTATATATATGTAGATAGTCTGTTGTCTTTATAGTCTATACTAAAGTCTTTATAAATAAATTAGGAGTTAATCAACTCACTTTTAATTTAAAATAGATCTTATAATTCCAAGTAGAGAAATAATAGAAGGGAAGAAATAAGTCAAGTGGGAAGAATAGTGATAGTTAGGAAACCTGAATTCTAATTCTGAGACTGTCATTATCTTTACGAAGGATCTTAGACCTTTTCATTTTCTCATTTTTTCCCCTCATTTCTAAAACAAGAGAATTAGGTTACATAAATTTTGAAGTCCATTTTCGCTCCAGACTTACTGTGTTATAACTTCATAACTGAATATTCCTGGTTTATAAACTTCTTCCTGTATCTCTATTAATAGCTTTTCCTGTATTTGGACTTCTTCATACCCTCTATCAACTGATAAGCAAAACTCTAGGATTAAGTTAAAAAATTTTTTGACAGCCAATTTTATTGTCAAGATGTAATAAAATATTTTAGGTTTATATAGCAGTTGTGAACCTGTTTGACAAAAGAAGATGTGCATCCAGTATTTTGGGTACCCCTTTTTATTTTGCTTATTACATACATCAAACTCTAAATGTTACCTTGTCTAGAAGCAGCAGGGTCAGAATCTAGTGATCATTTAAACAGTGGCTTAGATGCTGCCTGTCTTTTCTGAGAACTTGGTATGATATATTCCCTCATAAGATACTGATAGCTGATTTTCTGGATTTTAGAAAGGAATGGAAGAGGTTAGTGCAGTTTGAAGACGAGATCAAATTGTTTTATGCTGTGGGTACACTAGTGAAAGGAAAGATCCCATGATTGTAGTCATGGAAAATTATTTATATTCACTGAATGAATAAATGCCTACAAAAGGTAAATAAAATAGATAGTCTAGATAAGAGATGGCTTAAGAGTAGTATAGGATTTTGCAGTGGTTTTATGATTTTTTATTTGAAAAATGTGAACTGTGTTTAAGATGAATATGTGAATTTGTAAGGATAGTAGGAAGAAAGTTTTCTGAGGTTTTTGGAGAACATTTACCCAATTAGGAAGTTGGCTACTCTTTTAATCATCATTTTTACCCTCTTCCACTTTCTTCCTCCCAGAGGGAAGTTGTTCTTGATCTTAAAGTTTTAGATCTTTAAAGTTCTTGATCTTAAAGTTGATAAATTAACAAGATTGGAATTTAAGTATGATATATGCTGAATTATGATTTGTTCAAGGCTTTCTTAAATCAAGTCTCAAGTATGAATTTCTCAAGTATGAATTTTTTGGATAGATAATTCTCAAGTATGAATTTCTTTTCTAGCAATTGCAGAGCCTGTTTTTGCTGTGGTCAAAGCTGACTGATAAACTGTGGTTTAAGTCAACTTATACAAAAATGTCTTCAACCCAGCTGTTCAAGACAAGAAATCTTAATGGGGTAGTTGGAGCTGAAAGCAGGTTAGGCATCTATTAAACACATCACAGAACCCATTAGACTGTGCTTTGAAGAAGTGGATATTCCGTCATGTTTTAACTGAGTTTATGTGTCTACGTCTTAAATTAGGGATTTATGAGTATCACGTGAGGCTGTTTGGTTCTTCCAAAAACGTACACCTCCCGCCTGCCCACCCCCCGCCCCGCCCCGCCAACACATGGTTAGACTTTATACCAGGTGTACACTATTTTTTTTTTAAAGCCTTCTAAGAGGATAACTATTTATCAGAATAATCTGTGTCATCAAATGTGTTAGCCCTTTAAAATTGACATTTGTAAAATTTGGGAAAGTTAATAATTCAGCTTTCTATCCTTTAGGATTCAAATTGACTATTTTTCTCTCCTTTTTTTATGTCCTTTAACTTACTTTGATATAATGGTTGCCCTGATCATTTTAAATGCAGAATTTGGCATACCTCCTGACTATCTATTTTGTTGCAAATTGATTTTCCCAAAGTACTTGGAAAATGTGAACCAATAAGTAATGTATTTTTTATACCTTTATATAAGAAGTGAAGAACTAAAAAGCCTCTTTAAAGTTTAGTTCTGTAGTTCTTTAATGGCTTAAGATTTTTAATAACCATTAATTTATTATCTTTGTTAGATGTTTTCTTGAGTTGTTATCTTATGCCCTGTTTTAATAAAAACAATATTTTCTGAGTGACATATTGAGAAGTTTCCATCTAGTAACTTGAATTAATGAACACAGAGCCTTTAATTGTTTAGAGATCTTTAGAGAAAATCTCAGATATATTACTTCTGCAGATTTCTGAAATCTGGTTAATCAGGAAACAAACTTGGTTCAGAACTTTGAAATGCTGACACAAAATGATACTTGGGTGGGCTGGCCAGTCCCCTTTGGCTTTTTTTCCTGTCTGTTTCTGCTTTTTCCCTTAGGTCTGCACCTGTTCAGCATTTTGCAGGATGGCAAGAGGAGGAGCAGCAGGGTGAAACTGACACAGTTCTGGTGAGTTTCACTTTGCTGCTCCTCCAGATTCTCAGGGAAAGAATTCTCTTGCTTTCTGTTGGATAAGGTCCATCTCCAAGTGAATCCTTAAAATGAGATGACATTATTATTCCTGTAGGATTGACTCACTATTTGTATGTGTTCTACTTACTCCAGTCTGCAGCGGCTCTTTGTGTTGGAGTTGGGAGTTTTGCTGATCCAGATGACCTGCCCGGGCTGGCACACTTTTTGGAGCACAGTAAGATCTTTGTAAAATACCATTGCCGGGTGTGATTTTTCCTCCAAATTTGTAAGAATTGATTTCACAGATAAGTAACTGGTTTGATAGGATTGTGATAATGTTTAATAAGAGAAAAACTAAGAAAAAAATCTTAGTGAATATCATAGGGGAAAGACTTAATTTTAATCTTGAGTGTATTTGTTTTGAGGATTAGCGTGAAACTGCTTAGAAAACTATTTTAAAATGTAAGTCTTATTATTCAGGTACAGTAAGGCCAACCAATCAGGAGGAAATTGCTGATCTTTAGGAGTTTAGACTATCATCTTGGGAGGGGCAGTTCCTTCCAGGACTGGCAAGGCCTCAAGATGTCAAAGCATTAGAAATACAAAAAATAAAAAGGCACGATTAATATCAAAGCAAAACAGTAAATCTTCAGTGTAATTATTTATGTACCCAAGTAAAACCTTTGTGAATGCTATTCAGTTATGAACTCTTGAATTACTACTTCTTTGTATGCTAGTTTTCTAAGGTACTCAAGGGTGAATTTCTTACCTTATGAGTTTTTATAGTAGAAATTAATTTGCATATATGTCAGTTTACATTTTAACCTTTTACAAATAAATTGCGTATTTCATTAAAAATATTTAGTTTTTTAATTTAAAAATAATATATGAGCATTATAGAAAGTTAAAAAAACAGAAGTACAATGAAGAAAATAAGTATTATCCAGATGTAATCACTGTTGGCATATTTTCTACCAGTTTGTTTTGAAATTTCATCCTTGTTAATAAAAGCATTGTCTGTATCTTTGTGTTCTGTGACTTTGAATTCTTTTCACTTAGTGGTATTCATGGGTAGCTTGAAATATCCAGATGAAAATGGATTTGATGCCTTCCTGAAGAAACATGGGGGCAGTGATAATGCTTCAACTGATTGTGAACGTACAGTCTTTCAGTTTGATGTCCAGAGGAAGTACTTCAAAGAAGCCCTGGATAGGTAACTAACCCAAAATATATTTTTATTTTGATTGTCTGGTGCCATCTTACAACTGGCAATGTTGGGCATTGTTCTGTGGTATTTTTTTTCCAGCAGTACTCTAGTTCTGTAGGATTATCAACAATATTTGGAGAACAGAGCAAATTGTAAATATACCTTGGCTCTTATTCTGTAATACTTAGTCTTTGTATTAAAGATTAAACTGAAACCATTTAAATATCTTTTGAATTTTGTAAATAATGTAGTCTCTATTGACTCATTATTGCAATTATTATTTTCTAATTTAGTAGAAAATATGGAAAACAGAAGGGAAAAAGAGGTAAGATTGCTCTCAATTTCATAATCTAGAGATAACCATGATTGATATTTTGGAATGTAGCCATCTATACTTGTAACATATATGGGATCAGCTTATTCATATCTTTTCATATTTTAAAAACAAGGTTTATCACGTTTGTATACAGTTTTATAATTTATAAAACATGACTAAGTAATTGTGTATCTGTTTAACCATTCATGTATTATTGGACAGTTGAATTATTTTTAGTTTTCTGGTACTATGATGCTGTAGTGAATATTCTAGAGTTTGTGTACATCGTTAATCATTTCCTTTTGCTAAGTTCTAAGGAGTGAAATTTCTGAGTGTATTTGCATGAATATTTTTAAAACTTTTTTAAAAAGAGCTTTTGATACTCAAAATTATCTTCTCAAAAGTTTGTCAGGGCATTAATAGAGCTTTGATATAGCAAGGTTGTAAGGCAAAGCATACAGTAGTAAAAAGAAGTCACTTTATACCAAAATCTAGATAAATATAAGATTGAAATACTAAGAAAGAAAGAAATAATCGAGTTTGACCAGTATAATGTAAGGTCTGATGGCAGTTTTTGGTCCATTTTTTGTTGGTTATTTCTAGTATCAAGAATTTGGCAGATACTCATTTGAGATGTCTTGAATGAATTAATTCAAATTTTTTTTAATATAAAAAAATGCCATAAAATCAAAACACAAATGACAAAAAAAAATTCTCAAAACATGACAGTGGTCAAGTTTTCTTAAATTGTCTCATCCCTTAAGAATTAATTTGACCCTGAGAAAACTTCTGGGTAAGTTCCTATAAGTTGAAAGCATATGCCATTATTTTCAAGGAAATAAATACTTGTCTGTTCTTGAACCCCCAAGTTAACAGCTTTTCCACTAAAACAATGCCAAAATCCCATTAAAATTGACATAATTACTTTGATGACAGTGTTTATAGTAGGATACAACATAGTGGTTTTTTTCTTTAATCTGAAATATGGCTGTCTATTTTGTATTCAGTGAAATAGTTTATAAGTCTTTTTAATCCCATACTTAAGGATATGCTCACAGTGCATATATTTGATATCAGTGTTTATCTAATTAAGCATTTAATTCCAAAATAACAAACAAAAGAATAGAGATAAAAGAAGTTAATCAAACAGTGCAAATGAGGCCCAAATTTATCTTTTTTATAAACTTAGAAAATCAGGAATACTCTTTAGGGTGACTGTGTGTTAGCTTTGATTTTCAGAGTTTTCAACTCCCAAGTTTTACAGCATGTTAAGAAAACTTAAGCAGTAGACAAATTGAATACTCATGAATAAACACATTTCATTGGAAAAAAAGAATAGGCAAAGGATATGTTGAAAAAATTACAACCACCTCAGAGATGATGAAATTTGATATAAAGTCTAGTTAAGGAACTTGTTTCATTTCTTCTTAAGAAATTCTATACATTTTTAATCTTAGGAGTACTTCAGGAAATCCAAAGATATTTGCACATTTATTACAGATTATTTCTACTTAAAAAACTCAGAATTAATAAGAAGAATGCTACTGCCTAATAGAAATTATTAAGAATATCAGGCCATGAATTTATGCCATAAATGGTAGACAGTGGTAGAGCATTAAGCATTGCATATTCTATAATAAATATGATAATTATTATACTTCTACAGTTAATATGACTTCTCTGGTGGCTCAGACAGTAAAGTGTCTGCCTATACTGTGGGAGACCTGAGTTCAATCCCTGGATTAGGAAGATCTCCTGGAGAAGGAAATGGCAACCCACTCCAGTATTCTTGCCTGGAAAATCTCATGGACGGAGGAGCCTTGGAGGCTACGTCCATCGGGTCACAAAGAGTCGGACACGACTGAGTGACTTCACTTTCACTTTTTCACAGTTAATATGCAATAAAATGTCTTTGGATAATTTGCAAAAGACTCTTACATAGCATGGATTAAGTTTGTCTGTTTTTTAATAGGTCAGTAAAATCCAGTTTCCTCACAGGTCATATTGTTCAGTATCTTGAATCATTTAAGTAAAAAGTTGAGGAAATAACTGAATTTTTACTCTGTTAAGTAAATGAGAATGAAAGCTGATTTTACCTTGGCAGCCTTTGCTAATTTCAGTAAATTTGAACTTTATCAGTATTTCAGGGCAAGAAGAAGACTGATCAAAGTCCAGGATGTTCACAAAGTGGGATATTTAATAGAAAACTCTTCTCATGATAAACTGCGACTTCAGAAAGCATCACCCTTAGGTTGAGGAAATGGATTAGCCATCCTGGGGAGTTACAGACTGCTTTGAAAAATGTCTATGTTGTCTAGTGAACCTTAAGCCTTGAATATAGTTTAACATGGTCCAGAACTGGTAGTGTTCTCTGATGCCCAGGAGAAGCAAAAACAAACCCTCTCAAAAATAAAATGCCTTTGTTTTATTTACTCTCAAGTAGAGTGACCAGCATTCAGTCAAACATAAGCAGACATGCAACAAAATAAGACAAGATGAATGAGAACAGGAAACAGAAAAAGACTTAATGCCTTAGAAATCTTAGAGATTGGCATGGTTACGTACAGTTATTGTTTTTACAGAAATAAGGGACAAGTTTGAATACAGTTGTAAGTCATAGGAAACTATAAAATGTGACCTATGAGATTTGAAATATAAAAATTAAGAAAGAGCATTGTGAATTGAGACATGATAATTGAAATTTAAACCAATGGATAGATTTAAGAAAGGAATACATATAGATGATGTTAGAATTTGTGAATTGAAAGATAGACCAAGAGAAATCCCAAATACAGTGTGAAGAGAGAAAAAATGAAAGATACAGAAAAAAGGAAAAGTAGCATAGAGAATAGAGTGAAAATGTCTGAGATATATATATGTATATAAATTATATATATTTTATTATAAATATAAATATATATATAATATATTTATATATAAATTTATATATTATATATATAAATTATATATATATACACACACCTAGAGAACTAGAGGGAAAAGAGAGAAAAGTAATACAGACAAAATATTTGAAGGGTTGATCACTGGAAAATTTCTAGAGCGTCAAATCAGAGGGTAAAGAAGTCTTAACAAATTCCAAAAGTATATATTAAAAGAAATCCACACGTAGAAAATTATAGTGACTACAGAAAACCAAATATAGAAAATCTTTGCCAGATAAAAGGGCAGAAGTTCTTTAAAGTCATATTAGTTAGTCTGATGGATGACTTTTCAGCAGCAGTGGAAGCTCATTGACAATAGAATACTTGTAACAGCCTGAAAGAAAATAACCACCAACTACAAATTCTACACCAAGCAAAAAATATCTTGTAAGAGTGATGGTAGAATACACCCTTAGACACACAGTTGAGTGTGCATGCCATCAGCTTACCAAAGGAAATTCTAAAGAATATATTTCAGGCAGAAGGAGAATACAGATCAGAGCTGCAAAAACAATAGTGGAGCAATGAAATGGAGCATTTGAAATGCTCCAAATGAAGTGGAGCATTTTATATGAATCATATACATGAGCATTGATTACTTAAAACAGTAATTATGAAACCTAAAAGTATACAGAGTTAACAACAACAATGTATCAGGAGTAATGCTAAATGGAGAAAAAGATATTTTTATAAGATTAATATTAGACTTTGATAAGTTAAAAGGATACATGTAATATTTTTAAGGGTAACTGCTGAAAAAACACAATTTGGGCATAAAAATTCCAAACCAGTACAAGGAAAACACTTGGAATAAGTCTCTCAAATAAATTCAAAGAAGAAAACTGTAGTAGGAGGGATAGAACAAGTGGGACAAGCAGGACAAAGGAGAATGGAGGTAGATGTCAGTTCAGTTCAATCGCTCAGTCATGTCTGACTCTTTGCGACCCCATGAATCGCAGCACGCCAGGCCTCCCTGTCCATCACCAACTCCCGGAGTTCACTCAGACTCACGTCCATCGAGTCAGTGATGCCATCCAGCCATCTTATCCTCTGTCGTCCTCTTCTCCTGCCCCCAATCCCTCCCAGCATCAGAGTCTTTTCCAGTGAATCAACTCTTCACATGAGGCGGCCAAAGTACTGGAGTTTCAGCTTCAGCATCATTCCTTCCAAAGAACACCCAGGGCTGATCTCCTTTAGAATGGACTGGTTGGATCTCCTTGCAGTCCAAGGGACTCTCAAGAGTCTTCTCCAACACCACAGTTCAAAAGCATCCATTCTCCGTCGCTCAGCTTTCTTCACAGTCCAACTCTCGTATCCATACATGACCACTAGAAAAGCCATAGCCTTGACTAGATGGACCTTTGTTGGCAAAGTAATGTCTCTGCTTTTGAATATGCTATCTATGTTGGTCATAACTTTTCTTCCAAGGAGTAAGTGTCTTTTAATTTTATGGCTGCAGTCACCATCTGCAGTGATTCTGGAGCCCAGAAAAATAAAGTCTGAACTTCCCACTGTTTCCCCATCTATTTCCCATGTAGTGATGGGACCAGATGCCATGATCTTCGTTTTCTGAATGTTGAGCTTGAAGCCAACTTTTTCACTCTCCTCTTTCACTTTCATCAAGAGGCTCTTTAGTTCTTCTTCACTTTCTGCCATAAGCGTGGTGTCATCTGCATATCTGAGGTTATTGATATTTCTCCTGGCAATCTTGATTCCAGCTTGTGTTTCTTCCAGTCCAGCGTTTCTCATGATGTACTCTGCATAGAAGTTAAATAAGCAGGGCGACAATATACAGCCTTGACATACTCCTTTTCCTATTTGGAACCAGTCTGTTGTTCTAGGAGGTAGATGTAGATCCATATGTAACAGTAATTCTTATTAAATATGAGTGGATTAACTTCTGATTAAAAGATAAACAGACTGGATTTAAAAAGCCTAATCAAATAGTTTTTAAGACTTAGATATCTAAGGCTTGGGAGGGGTTCCCTGGCAGCTCAGATGGTAAAAGAATCTTCCTGCAATATAGAAGACCTGGATTTGCCTGGGTTGGGCAGATCCCCTGGAAAATGGAATGGCAACCCACTCCAGCAGTCTTGCATGGAAAATTCTGTGGACAGAGAAGTCTGGCAAGCCACAGTCCATGGGGTTACAAAGAGTCGGACATGACTGATCGACTAGTACACGTAGTAAGTCTTGGGAAAAAAAATACTGCTCAAGAAGCTCTTGTCATACTGATAAAACTTAACGAGGAAGACATAATTGTTTCCAGTTTGAACTCATCTAATAGCATAGCCTCAAAGCAAATCAAATGTAAAGAACAATGAATCAGTAAGCAACTGCAGTGGGAGATTTAACACCCCTTTCTCAGTATTTGATAGAATAACCATAAAATCAGTAAGGACACTGAAAATTAGGACAAAAAGATTACCACTTGAATCCTTAATCAACACCTTCCAGCTACAAAATTCTTTCATTTGATTATATTTTAAGCCACAAATTCAGTCTCAAATTTCAAAGCATTGAAACCATATTATTAATGATTTTGTTTTCTAATCACACTGTATGTACAGTTAAATTTTAGCCAGAAATCAATAACAGAGAGACAGCTAGAATATTGCCTTATGTTTGGAAATTAAATACATTTCTAAGGAAATCCTGGGTAAAGAGGAAAGCATATCAGAAATTAGAAAATATTTTGTATTGAATTATAAAAATATTATAGAATAAAAGTTGTGGGATGCAGCTATAATTGTACTTAGAGGGAAATATATACTTTTAAGTGTGTATTCTGTCAGCTTCCCTCATGACTCAGTTGTTTAAGAATCTGCCTGCAGTGCAGGAGACTGCCTGCTATATAGTAGACCTGGGTTCGATCCCTGGGTTGGAAAGATCCCCTGGATGAGGAAATGGCAACCCACTCCAGTATTCTTGCCGGGGACATCCAATGGACAGAGGAGCCTGGCAGGGTATAGTCCATGGGATCCAAAGAATCAGACACGACTTAGCAACTAAACCACCACCAAATGTATATTTTAGAAAAGAAGAGTTTAAAATTAATGAGCTGATCAATCTCAGGAAGTCTGAGTAAGACTAGCAAAGTATGCCCAAAGAAAGAAGAAAGAAAAGGTGAAGATAAATGAAATAAAGAGCAGATTGACCTCAGCAGGAATAGTAAATAAGGACCTCTGAAAGCCCCTCCTCTGTAAAAGCAATGAGAACCTTGCCAAAAATTGTCAAAATCAACTTTTTCAGAACTCTGGAAATAAGCCAAAGCTTGCAACAATCCAAGGAGTTTATTCAGGCAAGTGACTAAATCTTAGTAAGAACAGTTTGCTTTGTGACATTTTAATTTGCCCTGTTCCCGTTCCCCTCTACCCAACTCTACAGTAGTCTTAAAAACGAAAAGGTCCCACAGTCTTAGTGAAAACAGCAGTCCAGCAGCCACTGAAAGGGGCTGGATGGATTTATAGATCTCTAAAAACATTGTTCTGGAGAATCTTCATTATTTGACCTGTCTAGCAGTTCCCTGGGAACCACCATTCATGAACTTTCATGATTTGGCCTGACTGGGAGCTCACGTATTTACAAAAATCTTTTTCTCTGGAGACATTTGTCTATAGCATTTAGATGGCAGTAGTTTAACTTTGTGACCATCTGAGGCAGTGGATAAAAGTTGGAGCAAACAAAGCTTAAAAGGAAAAACTGCAGAATATATCCTAAGGGGCTTTGGAAAGCTCCAGGATATTCCTGGGAATTTTGAAGGTCACATATGTGTATAAAGCTGTGTCATGTCCAGGGCTGTATGCATGCTCAAGAAAGACTTAAGGCCTTACACTCTTGTCATGGCTGGTGTTGAGTCTCTGTGCAAGCAGGATGTGATGGCTAATGTAGAGTTGTAAACTGCCTGACTGTATGTTGAAAGCATCCCCCAATATGCATAGAGAACCCCTTGGCAAGGCATTTAAGGAAATCTCTCTGCAACCAGAGATTATCGCAAGCTAACCAAGCCATCAAAGAATACAGACTTCACAGGATTAGTTTAAGGTACGTGTGAGTTGCTCGTTCATGTCTGACTGTTTGCAACCCCATGGTCACAGGCTCCTCTGTCCATGGAATTCTCCAGGCAAGAATACTGAAGTGTGTAGCCATTGCCTTCGCCAGGGCATCTTCTTAAACCAGGGATTGAACCCAGATCTCATTGTGGACCATATCTTTACTGTCTGAGCCACTAGGGAAATCAGAAGGGCACTAAATATGTAAATAGTAACAACAAGAAACAGCAATAACAACAAACCCGGATTAGGGAAGAGAGGCTTGATTTACAGAGTTGCTACATTATATTACTAAAAATTTTTTTTCAACAAAATTATGAGGGATGCAGAAAAGTATGACTGATACAATGGAAAAACAGTAGTCAATAGATACTGTTCCTAAGAAAGTCTAGATTCTGGAGTTAACCTGACAGAAACTTTAGATCACCTATTTTAATTATGTTCAAAGAGCTAAAGAAAACTATGTCTAAGAACTACAGGAGAACACAAGAATGATGTCTTACTAAACAGAGAACATCAGTAAAGAGATACAAATTATTTTTTTCCCAGATAAATAGTTGCTTTATTTTTACTTTTTTTTTTAAATTGGAGTACCATTGCTGTACAATTCTGTGTTAGTTTCTGCTGTACAACAGAGTGAGTCAGTTATGTGTGTACATATATCCCATCCCTCTTGAACCTTCCTTCTAACACCCCTCAACAGATACAAATTATTAAAAGAACCAAATAGAAATTCTAGAGTTGAAAAGTACAACTTGAAAAATTAACTAGAAGAGCTTAACAGAAGATTTGAGCTAGCTGAGGAAAGAATGAATAAACTAGAAGAAAGATTAATTGGGATTTTCCAGTCTGAGGAACAGAAATAAAGAAAAGTGATGAAGAAAAATAAAACAGAGCTTCAGAGATCTACGAGATACGATCAAGCATACTAGCATGTGTTTTATAGGAGTTCCAAGAGGAAATGAGAAAAACATAGAAATATTCTTGAAGACATAATAGCCAAACTCTTTACAAATTGGTAAAAGACAAACATCTACACATTCAAGCAACTCAGCAGATTTCCAGAAGAATAAACACAGTGATATTCACAATGACTTTCACATTAAGACATGTTATAATCAAGCCATTAAAAACTAAATGTAAAAAGAATATTGAAAGTAGCAAGAGAGGAGCAGCTTTTTTCATAAAGGTTAATCTCAATAGGGTAAACGGGTGCTTTGAGAAATCATGGAAGCAAGAAGACAATGGTATGATGCATTCAAAGTACTGAAAGAATGCAAACCAAGTATTTTTTATCCATCAAAAATATCCTTCTAAATGGAGAAATTAAGACATTCTCAAGTAAATTAAAATTGTCATTAGCAAATCTCTGTACGACATGGATGGATGGAGTCCTTCAGACTGAAATGAAAGGACACTCAATTCCACATGAAGAAATAAAGCACACTTAAAAAGATAACTTATATAATTTATACTGTCTTTGTTTACCTATATAAATATAAAAGATACAGTTTTTGTAGTTTTTTTCCTATCTGATTTAAAAGATAGCTGTATAAAGAAAAAATTATAAATGTGTTCATAGGCATATAATGTATAACGATATCATTTGTATGGCAATAATAGCACAAAAAAGAGAACAGGTATATAGAAGTGACGCTTTCGTGTAATACTGAAGTTAGTGAAGTGAAAGTGAAGTCGCTCAGTCGTGTCCGACTCTGCGACGTGTGGACTGTAGCCCACCAAGCTCCTCCATCCATGGGATTCTCCAGGCAAGAATACTGGAGTGGGTTGCCATTTCCTTCTCCAAATACTGAAGTTAAGTTGGTATTAATTCAAAATGGATTGTTATTAGTTAGGAAAATAACTCAAAAATATAGTAAAAGAAATGGCAAGGGAATTTGAATGGTACTCTAGAAAATACCTATTTTAACAAAAAGAAGTCAGCAGTTGAGGAATAGAGGGGAAAAAAGGCATAGGACTTGCAGTAGATCGCAAAGACAGATATAAATCCTGTCTTATCAGTAATTAAATGTAAATGGATTAAGCATTTCAATTAAAAGATAAGACATTGGCAGACTGGGCAAAGAAACATGAGTCAGCTATATAATATGCTACCTATAAGAGATACACTTTATTTTTTAATTGATATAATTGCTTTACAGAATTTTGTTGTTTTCTGTAAAACATCTACATGAATCAGCCATAGGTATACATATGTCCCCTCCCTCTTGAATCTCCTTCCTCCCTCCCTCCCTCACCATCCCACGCATCTAGGTTGATACAGAGCCCCTGTTTGGGTTCCCTGAATCGTACAGCAAATTCCCATTGGCTTTCTATTTTACATATTGTTGTGTGAAAAGACGAGAAGTGAAAAGCAAAGGAGAAAAGGAAAGATATAAACATCTGAATGCAGAGTTCCAAAGAATAGCAAGAAGAGATAAGAAAGCCTTCTTCAGCGACCAATGCAAAGAAATAGAGGAAAACAACAGAATGCGAAAGACTAGAGATCTCTTCAAGGAAATCAGAGATACCAAAGGAACATTTCATGCAAAGATGGGCTCGATAAAGGACAGAAATGGTATGGACCTAACAGAAGCAGAAGATATTAAGAAGAGGTGGCAAGAATACACAGAAGAACTGTACAAAAAAGATCTTCACGACCCATCATGATGGTGTGATCACTGACCTAGAGCCAGACAGCCTGGAATGTGAAGTCAAGTGGGCCTTAGAAAGCATCACTACGAACAAAGCTATTGGAGGTGATGGCATTCCAGTTGAGCTATTTCAAATCCTGAAAGATGATGCTGTGAAAGTGCTGCACTCAATATGCCAGCAAATTTGGAAAACTCAGCAGTGGCCACAGGACTGGAAAAGGTCAGTTTTCATTCCAATCCCAAAGAAAGGCAATGCCAAAGAATGCTCAAACTACTGCACAATTGCACTCATCTCACACGCTGGTAAAGTAATGCTCAAAATTCTCCAAGCCAGGCTTCAGCAATATGTGAACTGTGAACTTCCTGATGTTCAAGCTGGTTTTAGAAAAGGCAGAAGAACCAGAGATCAAATTGCCAACATTTGATGGATCATTGAAAAAGCAAGAGAGTTCGAGAAAAACATCTATTTCTGCTTTATTGACTATGCCAAAGCCTTTGACTGTGTGGATCACAATAAACTGTGGAAAATTCTGAAAGAGATGGGAATACCAGACCACCTGACTTGCCTCTTGAGAAATCTGTATGCAGGTCAGGAAGCAACAGTTAGAACTGGACATGGAACAACAGACTGGCTCCAAATAGGAAAAGGAGTATGTCAAGGCTGTATATTGTCACCCTGCTTATTTAACTTCTATGCAGAGTACATCATGAGAAATGCTGGACTGGAAGAAACACAAGCTGGAATCAAGATTGCCGGGAGAAATCTCAATAACCTCAGATATGCAGATGACACCACCCTTATGGCAGAAAGTGAAGAGGAACTCAAAAGCCTCTTGATGAAAGTGAAAGTGGAGAGTGAAAAAGTTGGCTTCAAGCTCAACATTTAGAAAATGAAGATCATGGCATCCGGTCCCATCACTTCATGGGAAATAGATGGGGAAACAGTGGAAAGTTCAGACTGTATTTTTCTGGGCTCCAGAATCACTGCAGATGGTGACTGCAGCCATGAAATTAGAAGATGCTTACTCCTTGGAAGGAAAGTTATGACCAACCTAGATAGCATATTGAGAAGCAGAGACATTACTTTTCCAACAAAGGTCTGTCTAGTCAAGGCTATGGTTTTTCCTGTGGTCATGTATGGATACGAGAGTTGGACTGTGAAGAAAGCCGAGTGCTGAAGAATTGATGGTTTTGAACTGTGGTGTTGGAGAAGACTCTTGAGAGTCCCTTGGACTGCAAGGAGATCCAACCAGTCCATTCTGAAGGAGATCAGCCCTGGGATCTCTTTGGAAGGAATGATGCTAAAGCTGAAACTCCAGTACTTTGGTCATCTCATGCGAAGAGTTGACTCATTGGCAGAGTCTGAAGCTGGGAGGGATTGGGGGCAAGAGGAGAAGGGTACGACAGAGGATGAGATGGCTGGATGGCATCACTGACTTGATGGACGTGAGTCTGAGTGAACTCCGGGAGTTGGTGATGGACAGGGAGGCCTGGCGTGCTGCAATTCATGGGGTCGCAAAGAGTCGCACACGACCGAGCTACTGAACTGAACTGAACTGAAAAGGGAACTTCTTCAACGTCATAAAGAGTAACTTTGAATAACCCACAACTAACATCTTTTTTAATGGTGGAAGATTGAAAACATTTTCCCAAATATGAGGATCAAGACATCAGCTCTGTCCATCTCTATTTGACATTGTAGTGGAGGTTTTAGCTAGAACAATTAGACATAAAAAAGAAGGCATGCAGATTGGGAAAATAGTAAAACTACCTTAGATGGCATCATTTTATATGAATGATTCATATCATGTGATTATGATATCACAACCATAATCTTAGAAGATTTACTTAGTCTTAAATAGACAATCTAACTAAGATTTATAAAGAAATACAGAGAGCTAAGTATAGCCAGGATACTTTTGAATTGGAAAAATAACAAGGTCATAGAACTTGACCTACTAGATATCAAGATTTGTTTTGCTAGACAAAGAGACGGTGAAACAGAATGTTTCTTGGAATGGAAATAGACCAACACATATGTGGACACTTGATTTTTGATAGGAACATTATGAAGCGGTGGTCAAGGGCTTTAAAAAGATACCAAGACAGTATAATGGCAAAAACAAAATTGAGTCCCTATCTCACAACATACACAAAAAAATCAATTTATGTGGATTATAGAACAAAAAGTGAAAAGTGCCATTAAAAGTTTTATGGAAAAGTGGGACTTTAACCTTAGATAAGGGTTATCAAGATGGAAAAACAAAAAGGAGAGATGATAGTTCATTCGGTTCATATAAAGGTAACATAAAGAGAGTGGAAAAAGCAAGTATAAAGTGGAAGAATATATTTGTAACACATGTAACTAACAAAGGACTTATATTTAGAATAACTACCATTGAGTTTTAATTATTAGATTACCTATGTTTACATATGATTATATATGCTATTACATATTATATAAGTGAAGTGAAATTGCTCAGTTGTGTCCGACTCTTTGTGACCGCATGAACTGCAGCCTACCAGGATCCTCCATCCATGGGATTTTCCAGGCAAGAGTAGTGGAGTGGGTAGCCATTTCCTTCTCCAGGGGATCTTCCTGACCCAGGAATCGAACCCAGGTCTCCTGCATTGTAGGCAGACGTTTTACTGTCTGAGCCACAATGGATAATAAAATATATATATACTCTTAGAATCAATAAGAAAAGTACAACCCAATAGAAAAAGCCCTTAAACAGGCATATTATAAAATAAGAAATTAAAATTATTACTAAAAATATAAGATATTCTATCAGGAAAATGTAAATTCAAATCATTATGAAATTTAAGTATCCTTCTAAAAGTTACAGAAAATTTTAACGTCTGACAGTACCAAGTGAGGGTGAGGTTGTAGAGGATTGGAGGAATGCTCTGATGCAAGAGTAAACTGGCACAATCACTTTTGGAAAGGTTTGGTATTGACCTGGTGATGTAGAACGTATGATGCATATGCTATTACCTAGGAGTTCTTTCTTAGTTAGATATTTAGACAAACTTGTGCACATGTGCTATGGTACATATTTATAAGAATGTTTTTGATAGCATTGTTTGTAATGGTTCACATCTGGAACCAGCACAAATGTCCATCAGCCGTAGAATGGATGAGTAAATTCATACAGTGAAATATTCTACTGCAGTGAAAATAAATCAGCCACAGTCACGTGTAACATCGTGAATGACCATTAAAAGTGTTGAGTTAAATAAATCATGTAAAGGGTATATAAACTATATATCCATGTATATGAAGTTCAAAAATTAAACTTTATTGTCTAGAACATGCATTCTTGGCAGGGTTCATATTGTTTCTTTTGGTAGCAGAAATTGGTTCTTGGAGGTAAAAAAATGTTTGATATTATAATGGTTTGTGGCCCTCCAAAGCTTAACCCTACCTGGAAAATCTTCACTTAGTATTAATTTCTTTCTGAATTTTCTCAAGTATCACATGAGCACCATTTACACTGACACTGAGTTCATGGAAGAGATGCAGAATGTATGCAAGGTCTGGGCTACAAAATTGTGGTGATAGATGATTGGAGGACTTTCAAATGATTGTTTAATCTTGAAATCATCACTAGAGGTAGTCTGCATGTGTCAGTTGGTTGTCATTAGCTGCCTTGTGGACGTTTATGTTTGACCCTCTCCTTTTGTGTGTGACTTTGATTTTTAGAATTAAATATAATATTCTGTTTTATTACTTAATTCAATAAAAATTATTTAGCTCATCATTGTAACAAGTACTGAAAAGAAAAAAATGTCAGTAATATTTTAATGAGTACTGCTACTGCTGCTATTGCTGCTGCTGCTGCTAAGTCGCTTCAGTCGCATATGACTCTGTGTGACCCATAGACGGCAGCCCACCAGGCTCCCCTAGCCCTGGGATTTTCCAGGCAAGAACACTGGAGTGGGTAGCCATTTCCTTCTCCAATGCATGAAAGTGAAAAGTGAAAGTGAAGTAGCTCAGTTGTGTCCGACTCTTAGTGACCTCATGGACTGCAGCCTACCAGGCCTCTCCGTCCATGGGATTTTCCAGGCAAGAGTACTAGAGTGGGGTGCCATTGCCTTCTCCCTTAATGAGTACTAGTAGCTAATTAAGTTAAAAGTTTCTTCTCAGAGCAAGCAGAAGTTCAAAGTTTATTAAATATTGTAGGAAATTAATTTTTTTAACATCTTGCTGGAAAAATAAATAGTAATTTTTTAAAAACTTGATTGTATTGCTGTTATTATTTAAATGGATATTTTGCATATGTAATTTGATGTACCACAACCTACATAAGAAATATGTTAAAGTTTACAAATATAGTTATACAATTAAGTGAAATACTAATAACCTTCAATATTTTAACTTAAAAAGTTAAAAAAGAGGAGTCCTCAGATACTTTTTACTTATGAAATCAGGTACACATACAGTATGTAAACAGGCTTTATATGTGTGCAGAAATTTCATAGGGTAGTGATTGGAATAAGATTTCTGAAAAGGCTCCTTAGGGTTGATAACGGGAAAAAAAAAAATCAAGAAACACCAGTCTAGAAATACATGTATATGTGTTAAAACTACCAAGAAAAGCAGAGAAGTGATTACTGTAACATTTATGTAACTTCTGAGATGGGTGCTGGGTGCTTCTAGAGTTTTGACAGTGTTCTATTTCTTGAACTGAGTAGTTGCCACTTCGGCATTTGCCTTATAGTCCGTATGCTCATGTTTTATGTATTTTTCTGTAATGGGTATTATATTTCATAATAGAGAAAAAGTGGTTTGTAGACTTCAAAATCTAGAAATGCTGTAAATTGTTTAGGTTTTATACGCACGATAATGAATTAAATCTCCAACTTAGTAAAGTTTCTTACTTTAAAAAAATAGACGTTGACTAGTGAAAAGCTTTTACCAGACAGGTTTTTTTTTTTTTTGTCTTAAGATGGGCCCAGTTTTTCATCCATCCACTAATGATCAGAGATGCAATTGACCGAGAAGTTGAAGCTGTTGATAGTGGTAAGTGCTTTATGTCTTACTGCTTATTCCTTCATTGATCTAGTTATTTAGCACATTTATCATCCTTTATCACTCTTTATGTCATAAAGGGCTAAATTAAAATAGAAATGTCATGTTTATTACTGAAGCCATTAAATGTCTATTCAGTATAGATTTGAAATAAATCAAAGGACTGTGGATTTTTGATCTTTCAGCCTTTGCTTTTTTTGAGGGTTTAACCACAGTGACTGACCTCTTAACCATAATTCTTAATTCTTAAGACTAATACTGGGTATTCAAACTTTAGAAGTTCACATACTCTTTTTGCATGAAGAAATATTTCCTCTGAGGCTTTACTTTATGCACCATCCGGATATTAAAATAGCTTATTTTTTGTTACTTCTGTGTGTCAGTAACTTCTGTTACTTTGTGGGTTTAGCTTCTGTAGTTCTGAAAATAATTTTGATATGTTTATAGATGAAGAAACTAAACTCCTGAGCAGGATACCTTTTAATTTTACTTTTTGATGGTCTTTCTTATCTTTGTGTTTTAAAGATTGAAGACCATAAGGAAAACTGTGTGTCTGTATAGGGTGAGGATTCATTAGAGAACCGTGCTACAGATATCCCTCAGTTGCTACAGATATCCCTCAGTTACAGGGTATCAATAAATAATATCACTGCAGATTAACCCTTCTTCCTTATTTTAGCATTAGAAACATGTAATAGTACACTGGGGGGGACTTCCAGTTCATATAGGTTAGGCTTGGCTTGCATCACTGAAGAGGCCAGGTCTTTGTAGTAGTTCTTCCTTTTGTAACATTTTCCCTTTGGTTTGATTGTGTATCTATTTCTGATAAACATTTACTGCCTTCAAGCGGAGAAGGCAATGGCACCCCACTCCAGTACTCTTGCCTGGAAAATCCCATGGATGGAGGAGCCTGGTAGGCTGCAGTCCATGGGGTCGCTAAGAGTCGGACACGACTGAGTGACTTCACTTTCACGTTTCACTTTCATGCATTGGAGAAGGACATGGCAACCCACTCCAGTGTCCTTACCTGGAGAATCCCAGGGATGGAGGAGCCTGGTGGGCTGCCGTCTGTGGGATCGCACAGAGTCGGACGCGACTGAAGCAATTTGGCAGCAGCAGCAGGAGCCTTCACTAGGCAAAATAAACTGCAGATGACTGGAAAGAACTATTTGTTTTCAAGCCAGCAAACTGTGTTTTACTTATAGAAATGTCACTAATTGTGGCCCTCAATTTATTAGTAGAAGAGGGTAGAATGGAGTTAGATTCCTCCTAGTTCTAATCGCTTCTTATAATCAAAGATTTATTTTCTTCATTTTTGTTATTTACTTACCCACAACTTTTTTCATAGGCCCAGATAACTTTGTTGAATGTATGAAAACTAAAATAAATAAGGAAAACTATAAAAGCTTTCCCTGCTTTTGGGAACCTAGGAACTATATTCTTTGTCTTTAATTATTTCAAGTGTGTTTTTATTTGTATAGTTTCAAGAGTGGGTTGAAATTGCCATTTAAAACGTTAAAAGGACCCTGATGGTCCAATGATAGGACTCAGAAATTGTACTGCCAGAGCCCGGGCTCAATCTTTGGTTGGCAGACTAAGTTTGCTAGCTGTGTGGTAAGGCCCCCCCAAAAAAGATTAAACATCTGATTTAATTTTATAAGTTTAATTCAGAATATATTATATTTTGAATATGTGTTATATGATATGTACTCACACACTCATAATAATTAGTTTTGGTTTAAAATGAACTTAGGCTAAAGGCTCTGTTTTTTTTGTTTCCGATGATAGGAGACCTAGGTTTCAATTTGTAATCTGATACAAATAGCTAGGTATATATCATTAGTTATTTAACCTTCTAAGTATAAAGGATTTACTTGAGATTAGAGAGATGAAAGGAGCCTCCCCAGTGGCTCAGCGATAAAGAGCCCACCTGCAGTGCAAGAGATGCAGGTTCGATCCATGGGTTGGCATGATCCCTTGGAGGAGCGCATGGCAAGCCACTCCAGTATTTTTGCCTGGAGAATCCCATGGACAGAGAAGCCTGGCGGGCTGTGGTCCATGAGGTCATAGAGAGTCGGACACAACTGAAGTGACTGAGCATGCCTTGTATGCAAGGAGATGGGAGAGGTCTTAAATTTTGGTGTAACAAACTAGTATTCATTAAGTAGTTGTTTTTTAGCATATTGTTTATGATATATTATTCTCTTATTTGTATTTATAATACATCAGAAAATTTAAGATGAGCTTAAGTTTAGGTTCTATGAACATTGAACATACGAGCATTTGGGGACTCAGTATTTACACATTGGTAGATACTGATATTTATTATGAACACAGCATAAATTTATCTTGGCTAAAGCCACAAAACATTTATAATTGAATAGTGTCACATGTTAACACATATCATATGCAGGCCATTAAGAGTTAACAGCTCTAGGCCAGGTCTAAGTCAGTATTGTAGTCACACATCTTAGCCTTTCTTTTTCCAGAATCAGTATCTACAAATAATGAGGTCTATTAAGCACTTTTGAAAGCTTCACAATTGAATGTTATTTTCTTTTATTCAGATGTAATAATCTTTATTTATCATTCTCACCTCATTTGCATGTTTTTAGTTGCCTGCATGCTTTAATAACCCATGCAGTGTGAGAGGAGTTGAAATTCAACTGTCATGGTAGATTCATCTTTTCATTTTCCTTTTCCTTCTCCTCCTGCTTATGGAAGAGATTCTTTGCTAGGTTTTAAATTTATCACTTGTTGTACCTTCATTACCATGCAGTCTGTTTTTGGTCTGATCTTTCAATGGAGTGGTTATACACATAAATTTATAAGAATTTGTTTGCACAATGCAGATAGGTCTGTTCAGTGTTTTATAATTTTCTTGAATACATTTAATCACAGAAGCTACAAATGTACACAGGATAGATCTTAAAATCAGATTGACTTATTGCTAAAATAAGATTGTAGAGAAAATATTATTCTTAATGATTAGCTCTTTAACAATTATTCATACTCTACATAATCATGTGTAATTGCCTACATATTGTACCTTAGTAATTGTGATTGGGGATATGACCAAAACTTTTTTTAATATAATCAAGTAGTTGAGTGTGTTCTTTAAGTGTTCAGTATTTATACTCTATTTTTATCAGTTGTAGGGGAATTCTAAATTACTTTTTGTAGATATGTTTATATGTCTACTCTGTTATGGTTTCCTGTTGCTGCTGTAACAAATTACCAGAAAGCTTAAAATAACAGATTTATTTTCTTAAACTTTTGAAGGTCAGAAATCTAAAATATTTCCTCAGGACTGCATTTCTGTTGGCGGCCCCCAGGGAGAATCTGTTTCCTTTTCTACCTTCTAGATACCAGCTACTTTCCTAGACTGTGGCTCCTTTCATTATCTTAAGAGCCATTGGTGTGGAATCTCCTTTGCTATCTGACCCTGCTTTTGTCTTAACATCTTCTGACCTTGATCCTCTTACCTCTCTCTTTTAAGGACCCTCTGATTACATTGGGACCACCCAGATAATCTAGTAGAGTCTCCGCTTCGCAAGATCATTAATTTAATCACAGTGCAAAGTTCCTTTTACCATATAAGGTAACACATTCACAGGTTTTGGAGATTAAGATATGGCCATCTTTGGGGGCCATTGTTCAGTCTTTCACACTTAATAATGGAATTGTTTCTTCTGTGTTATAGCCACCATATCTTCATGTTTTTACAGAGATTTTAAAAATTTGCTCTGTTGAAGCTATGTATATATACTTTTTACTATGTATGCTTTCTAGATATGGAAATTGTATTTTTTTTTTTACTGTCTCACCTTTGATTTAGACTTCATGACGTAACTGAAATATGTTATTTCATATATGTTTCTACTACTTTCCATCTCTTCCGTCACCACTTTGGTTTCTGCTCTCTTTCCAAGTATAACAGTGATGGCTCCTCATCAGTTTTCCTGTCTCTACTTTTACAACCAGAATGAACTTACTGAAGTCTAGATCTATGATAATAATAATGTTACTCTCCTTATTAAACATTGGTAATGTCTTACCATTATTCCTATAAGTAATAATAGCTAATATTTATTGAGCTTATTATGATTATTTACCTCCATTATCCTTACTTGACATGCAGTGAAACTGAGGCTTAGAAGGGCTCTTTCAAAAATTGTTTCTTCCTTATCTCTTCAGCCTGATATCTTGACTCTGCTTTGATTCTGAACTTTCTACCTCCAGCAAGTAGTTTAGTAGTACCTGGTGCATAGTAGATGTTCAGTGTAGGAATGTATCTTATTTAATTCTTATGTTAAAAAATCCTATGAGCTTGATACTAGTAACTCCATACTCTAGACGAAAAACAGAATCTAGGAAGTTAGATAACTTCCTCAATGTTATGCAGCTTAGTAATTGCAGAACTTGGATTCTAGCCAAGATATTTCTGGCTTCAAAGTGATTGTTTTTAACCATTAGTACTTTATTACCTACATAGTTGGCTTTGGAAGAAATTTAAATAATACATATGGCAAAGTTCTCAGATAATAAGGAATTTGATTTAACATTTTATTAGCACCTTCATTAATAAAATCTTAGACATGGCATCTGTTGACTGAATAAAAATGCACAGCCTAAAAGTTGAGAGTTTTGTTTTACTTGACGGGTTCTCTGAGGACTTCAAGCCTGGGACACAGCATCTCAGATAATGCTGAGAAAACTGTTCCAAAGTGGCAAGGAGGATCAGGGAGCCAGGATATACAGGAGTTTTTTGCAACAGGAGACCAGGTAGTTGGAACATCAAAAGATTACTGTTAATAAAAGAAAATGAGATATCTCAAGGTAAGGAATTTAGTGCTTTTCTATGTATGGGAAGATGCAAGAGTCTGGACTCACTGAAATCATTCCTTTGATAGCATCTCAGCTATCTGGGGCCAGTATCCTGTGTTTTCTCATGCTGAGTTGCCTTAGGGCACACTGTCCCTGCGGCTGTAATGTGATGGCTTGATGTCTATAACATCCTTTGTTTACTGATTGGCAGGCAATATTTTGGTTCTCATATTCTAGACTTGAAACTTTCAGGTCATTAACTACCTGTTTCATTTGAAAATAAAGGAAAATCTCTAGAAAAGTGAATTGACTACCCAAAATTACAGAATATATTAAGTCATAGAACTTGTCCTAGATCATTGAATTTCCCACTTCAGTCTTACTATACATGATTCATAAAATTAATTTTTATTACTTCCTTACTTTCAGTTGTTTAGCCTGAATTTCCAGATAGTAAATCAAGATATTGAATTTCATTTTATTAAAAATATTTCTTTAAAATTGACAGAATATCAGCTTGCAAGACCCTCTGATGCAAACAGAAAGGAAATGTTGTTTGGAAGCCTTGCTAGACCTGGACATCCTATGGGAAAATTTTTTTGGGGTAAGAGACTAAATATTTCATCGTGTTTCATATTTTCTAGTAAAGAAAGATTGAGAGCATGAAGGGTTTATAAAGAATGGAAAGGTAAGGTAGTTAGGTACTTTTTACATTTTGGGGTAGGTAGGTAGGTAGCTTTTCAAATAGAAAGCAGTTAAGTATGCCTATGTTTTAGTTCCCTAATGTTGGATATATGAGGAATAGCACCTACTATTTAGAAAATGTTTTTTGAGTACCAGATGTTCTACTACCACAGTGTGAATTTATAAAAGTGTGTTATAAAATATGTGCTCTACCCCAACCTGAATTTGCCTTTATCAACAGAGATTGAGTGGTGATTTCTCTAGTAGTTTTTGAGCTGTGACCTAATTTTGTTTAATTGGTACACTGTTTAAATGGTGTCTGTTTTTCATAATGGCTGTTTCTTAGTGTTAGAATTCAGTTATTATAGCCTTATATTAATCCACTTGACTACAGAGTAGAATCTGGAATGAGTTGGCCTAATGGCATTTAGACCAATCATTCAAAGGATGATTTGCTTGTTTGCTTGTTTGTACAGTTGTATACTGTATATGGCATCCTGGCTGTATGTGGTTTATATTTAAGAATTATGCAGAATATTACTAAAATAATTCATAGATAAAACCTAATAGACTAATTATTAAGAAAGGAAGAGTAAGGCAAATACTGTTGTTGAGGTATTGCTAACTAGAGATTAATTCCTTAAGTGTTAAAATATACCTTGAAATTGTTTCTTGTAAATTTTTGTCTTATTTTTATAAACTGTTTCAGTATTTTGAGTCACCTGGGTTATTTCCTTAGTTGTATATAGTAGCAGAGGATGCACTGTCAGTGTAGAGACTTTTAATACCGTAAACTTAGTCATATCTATAATCTTTTTCATTTTTTTATAGGAAATGCTGAAACTCTCAAACATGAGCCCAAAAGAAATAATACTGATACACATGCTAGATTGAGAGAATTCTGGCTGCGTTATTATTCTGCTCATTACATGACTTTAGTGGTTCAATCCAAAGGTAATATTGTCTACTGTGGCCCTTAGAATTACTTGAAAGTAGTGCTTTTTTAGGATTTGTCTGTCATATCAGTGTTACTGTGCACTGTTAACTTACTTTAGTGGTTGATCCTAATATGAACTAAAGGAAATCAGAATTTGAAGAGGCAAAGCTCAGGGACACACAAGATCATCTGATTCTCAGGCAAATGTTTTTCTCTTATAGACATAAGTCTTATCTCTTGGCTAGTGTTAGTGTATTAATGTACCAGTAGATTGTGAATTGGTCTTTTGAGCAACATTTGGCTGCTGCCTTTATCATCTCTGCTTTTGCATTTAATTTGTGTTAATCATAAACTCTTAGAGGGCACAGATCAGATCAGATCGGTCGCTCAGTCGTGTCTGACTCTTTGCAACCCCATGAATCGCAGCACGCCAGGCCTCCCTGTCCATCACCAGCTCCCGGAGTTCACTCAGACTCACGTCCATCGAGTCAGTGATGCCATCCAGCCATCTCATCCTCTGTCGTCCCCTTCTCCTCTTGCCCCCAGTCTCTCCCAGCATCAGTCTTTTCCAATGAGTCAGCTCTTCGCATGAGGTGGCCAAAGTACTGGAGTTTCAGCTTTAGCATCATTCCTTCCAAAGAGATCCCAGGGCTGATCTCCTTCAGAATGGACTGGTTGGATCTCCTTGCAGTCCAAGGGACTCTCAAGAGTCTTCTCCAACACCACAGTTCAAAAGCATCAATTCTTCGGCGCTCAGCCTTCTTCACAGTCCAATTCTCACATCCATACATGACCACAGGAAAAACCATAAGCCTTGACTAGATGAACCTTTGTTGGCAAAGTAATGTCTCTGCTTTTGAATATGCTATCTAGGTTGGTCATAACTTTCCTTCCAAGGAGTAAGCATCTTTTAATTTCATGGCTGCAATCACCATCTGCAGTGATTTTGGAGCCCAGAAAAGTAAAGTCTGACACTGTTTCCACTGTTTCCCCATCTATTTCCACAGTGTTTGTCTTTTCATTATTACATAGGGTCCAATAAAATGGCATGATTAATTGAAGCCTATCATGGTGATGCTAGCAGAAGTATCTTAAATGTAAAAATATTGGTCAGTACCTCTACACTTTTCCTTCTTTTATCTTTAGTGAAGATAATGTTGTATCAACTTTTCTCATTAAAGAAATCATAGTATCTTTCTTTTGTTTTCTTTATATTTTATTCTCCTTAGGTTACTTTTCCAAGGCAGTCATTTGCTGAACTATACATTTTGATATACCTCATATTTGTATATTTGATACACATTTGATATACCTCAGTTTGTATATTTCTTTTTGAAAAACAAATTTTCTCACCCTAATGTAATTCTCCATTGTATAAAATTTTGCTCTCTCATTGTCAAAATTAAGATCAGAGATGACTTGGCACTTAATTATAAAACATTTTTATATTTAGAATCAAAATTAGTGCACTAAAGTTGACATGAACATAAGGTATGGCATTTAGACTGCAAATGTGCATCTCCATTCCTTTTACAACATTTATTAAAATAGGCAATTCTATATTTAGTATGTAATGTTAATTTGCAATTTAAAACTAATTTTTGTTTCCAAATCTTTCATGAACATGCATTTTTTTTCAACTGGGTATTGATTCTTTTGCATTCTTTTCTTCAGTGATAGCAAATATATTAATGCTTCTTGCAAATTTCTAAAATAAGTCCCACATATTCGATAAGAGAACTTTGTCCAATCTAGAGTCAGTTTGGAGTGTCAGCATTTATTGTATCATTTACAAGTTAAATATCAATATAAATAGTATGGAGTAAATTCAGAACTTGATTACTGATTTGCATCTTATTTTGTATATCCTGGGGCATCACTTTTTGAGTTAGTGAAACTCATGTGTCTGTTGAAACTAACAAGTAATATCCAGTGATGGTGATGGTAACAAATCACTGGGATAAGACTAAAAGATTTCCTTTTTTATTTAGAACTCCTGTTTTACTAGAAATTTCAAAAGAATTTCTTATGAAATATAAGAAAAAGAATCGAGAGAAGATAGAAATCATATCAACCTAAGAAGACCTCAGCAAGTGTATATTGATGTAAAACAAATGGAATATAATAGTACTGATGAGCTGCTGAGAACGGTCAGTGTAGTGTAGGTTAGTTAAGAGAAATCGTAAGTTTTGGAATGGTGATTGATGTATTCTCATCTCTTGGTCCTAGCAAGGTTAGTTAAAAGAAACTGTAAGTTTTGGAATGGTGATTGATGTATTCTCATTTCTTGCCTAGCAAAACCTTTTTTTCTACTTGTGTGCTTTCTCTAAATTCACTAGGAAGAAAGAATAAAGGAATCTCAACAAAATTAAATTATATGTATCTCAAGATTTTCTTAAATAGTTATTTTTCATGTTAGTGATTACTGGTTAAGGAGTGGCAAGTGATACCCAAATTAAAGTATTCCTTTGTTTTATAGCTAAAGATTATGAGAAATCTATTTGCATTTCTGCTTTTAATAACAACATTGCCTTTCTCTGTCTCCTTCCTGCCTTCTCCACAAAGAAACTCTGGATACTTTGGAAAAGTGGGTGACTGAAATCTTCTCTCAGATACCAAACAAGTAAGACATTTATTTTCATAAATCATACACCTATGGAGTTAAGGAGGCCTTTTTTTGCTTTTGGTTTATTTTTTAAATGGGTAATTAAATTAAGACTTAAAGTAGTTTAGATAACACAGCAAGATAACACAGGCTTTGAGAGGGAAAACTGACTTGAATACCCAAGTTTCCATAGTTTCTGTAGTTCAAAATTCCAAGCTTGTAAACTTATAGTAAGCAGTAACTCTGAAGAATTTATGCCTCATTTTGTGTTTCTTCAGAGCTTTTCTGTTACTGTGTCCAGTGCTTGAAACTGTATTATTGCATTGACAGGTAGAATATACATATACTTAGATGTATCCCTTGCCTCAGAACAAATTATGTTCTGAAGGTTTGTTTTTTAAGTCAGTGGTTTGGAACTTGGAATGCTTTTCCCTCACAAAAGAATAATCTTGTAGATGATAATTGACTTTACATATTACCTGAAAAGCCTGTTGCATATAGTCAAATCAAATTGCCTTTTATTAGAAATTGGATATAGAGTTCCAGCTCAGAAAGCTACTATTTTTTGGTCCACTTCAAATTCATAAAAATAATACACATATTTAAAAGATACTTTATTGTTATGTTTTTTGTTACAGAGAATACAAAAAATTTAATTCTTAAGCAAATAAGTTTCTCTTCTCACTCTTAGCAGTTTGCATTTTAGTAAACTAAATGAAATCAGATTGTTTTTTTCTTGTATCAGGTGAGTAAGCTAGACTTTTTCCAGTTCTTCATTCCAAGACAATTTGTTTTAAATTTATGAAAGAGAAATTAGTTTTAAAAATGTTAGAATAATTTGTAATAACAACTGATTGGTTATTATTATCTTGCTTAATGTAAATTTCCATTGATACTAACAAGGAAAGATAATGAAAGCCATGCCAATGTTATGGGGTTGTTTTGTTTGTTTTGATAAGAAATGAATATTAGCTTCTTAAGTGTCAAGTGACAGATTGAAATGTGTTTCACTGTGAAACTCTACTAATAAAATCATAAGTATATTGAACAGAGGGGCTTCCCTGGTGGCTCAGGTGGTAAAGAATCTGCTTGCAATGCGCAAGACCTGGGTTCGATCCCTGGGGTGGGAAGACCCCTGGAGGAGGGCATGGCCTCCCACTCCAGTATTCTTGCCTGGAGAATCCCCATGGACAGAGGAGCCTGGTGGGCTACTGTCCATGAGGTCACAAAGAGTCAGATAAGAGTGAGCAACTAAGCACAGCACATATAGAATAGAAGGAGTCACTAGGTCTTGTTGGTCAATCCCTGATAAGAATTTTAAATTTAAAAAATCTTTTAAATATTATTCATTAAGAACTTTGTTTCCTTAATTAGACAGGTTAAAAAGTCTTCTGGGTAATTAATACTGATTTCATATTGACCGTGTTTAGGAGAAATATTAGTTAACAGTATATTCAACTGTGTGCGAAGCCTTTAGAAGGAAGAATCCAAGTTTTTTAAATACCACAGTGCTTATTAATACCATACTTTATTCCTAAGAATCACTCAATGTGTATTTGTTGTATCAAAAAATATCTCTAGTATAAATTTTTTCTCTGAAATGGCTTTCTATTAAGACGAGAACTAAAGTTGAATGGGACTGATAGAGACAGTAAATATTGGGAAGGGAGGTCCCTTCAATTCATTGTTTTCTGTCTCTCATGAGTTTTAAAAGTATTTGAGTTATTGGGGCTGAAGTTAAGAATAGTTTGTGTAGTTCAGGATTTTGTGGCTTTCTTGCCATCTATTCGCTTATGCCTAGGATGATTCTCAACCAGGGGCGCATAGAATAGATTATAAATACCTATCAGTTTAGGTATCCCTAAAGATACTGCTTATAAAGGCTTTTGCCAATTAAATTTTAATGTATTTGTTTTATTTTCAGTGGGTTACCCAAACCAAACTTTGGCCATTTAACGGATCCATTTGACACACCAGCATTTAACAAACTTTATAGAGGTTCGTGAACCAAAGGTTTAAAACTATTTGAAATAACTTTAGCACATTCTCTAAAACTTAATCGGGGCTGCCAATTTTCTTTGAAAATGAGAATACAACAGAAAGTACAGCTAGATTGGAAAGGAAGTAGACAGACAATAGAAATCCAACTAGTGACAGATAGCAGTCCACTAACTAGTAGCAGATTCATGGGTCTGGTACCTTGATGCTGCTTGACTGTTTCGTGCTTTCTTCCTATTTTTCTCTCATTTCCTTTTGTTCTTGGTGTGTTTTTTTTTTTCTTTCCTATTTTGTTTTATCTATATTCTGCTCTTTTTTGCCTTTTAAAGACAAAAATAGAGGATGGGAAAACACTTTGGAAATAACTTCCATTTATCTTCACTATAAAACTAATTTTTATTAAATGAGACAAATTTAGTGTTTAAAAAAAAATGGGTGAGGGGAGTCACCTGTAAATCTTACCATCCAGAGAAGTGGTTTTGGCAAATTTTCTTTTGAGTCTGTATGTATATTTTTATAACATAGTTGAGATTATAAAGTATATGCACTTCTGTCTCTTGCTTTTTTCATTTAATATTATGTTTGTAATAACCGCCCAATGAGCCATTACCTGGTTATGCTATAGTTTACTTAACAATTTGCCTGTACTAAATATTGCAAAAGCATTCCTAATTCACCATTTCTCTTTCTTTACTTTTTTTATCATGGCAAATATTTTTGTTTCTCCTAATTGGCTAATTATTCCCTTCTCCTTCTCCTTCACCCCAGTTGCCAGTCTCTTTCCTCTTTGTTTCCTCTGACCAGTGACTTTTGTCACACTGTTTATGCTGCTGCCTCCATTCTAACTAAGCTGACTCTTCCCAGAAACAACTTATTTTTGGTTGTATTTTTTTCTGACTGTAGATTTTCTCTCCAAAGAATTGTAGAATAGTAGCACTGGGAAGAATCTTAGAGTTACTTTAATTTACCCCAACTCATCATGCCATAACCGATTCAGAAAGAGTTAAATGCAGTTTATTTTCTCCAAGTCCTGTAAACTCACATAGCAAGATAGTAGTAGGGCTAGATTTCAGCCATGGGTCTCCTTATTCCTAGTCATGTACCTGTTCTTGCAAAAAGGGATCCACCCTTAGGGGTGTTCATATTTTCATAGTTCTTTTATCCATGCCTTCTCTATCTGTGAAACCGAATTAAAAAGAAATTTCAAAATTGCACTATTCAAAGTGGAAAATTGGCAACTTGAAATAATAATTACATTGTGTTTAACTTTCCCCTGCTTATTAGAGGATGAAATATATACAATTTATTAAAAATTTCATGTAACAGTATATATAAGTTGTGGAGAAACACTTATGTCTGCTCTTCTGAAAAATATTTTTGTTCAGTTGTTCCAATTAGAAAAATCCATGCTCTGACCATCACATGGGCACTTCCCCCTCAACAGCAGCATTACAGGTAAGAGTTCAAAGGCAAATTTACTCCATTAGATACTGACTGAGAATCATATTTTAAAAGCATACTGAGTGGTTTAAATTTGGGCACTCCAGATTTATAAACGCAGGTACGATGATAAACTGGGACACCACTACTTGAGGATTTTTGCCTTTGGTATATGTTTTAATATCTTCCTGGATATAAAAGCTAGAGTTTTCTTAGGATTAGTTGCTTTTCCTGAGTGTTTGAAATTAAGTATCTCAGTGTGAAGCTAACTTTTGTAATAATTTCTTTAGTACTTTGAGTATAAATACATATTAGCTTATGATTTATTTGTTAGTGGTGATCATTTAGTTTGATCTTGTGAAAAGTAAAATGAAGTCATTTTGAGCCTGGCATACAACTACAGCATAAATCTCAAGAACTTACTTGAGTTGGGAATGAGTTAGGTCAGATTTTTGGAAGTTAGGAAAACATTTCAGTTTATTCTTGTAATTATCTTACAGGAGCCATAGACTTGAGCTAAGAAGTTCTTTAAAGGTTAGGATCATTAAGTGGGTACAAAGGCTTCTCTCATTAGAAATAAATGCTAATGAACTGATAAAAAGTTAACTTAAGTTTTTGAAACTATTACCAACAAAACAAACCGAAGAAGACACACAAGCAGAAGGAAAGAAAAGTAATGTGTATTGCTTAAGCTCAGTTCAGTAAAAAATGCTTTTAACAATCTAGTTCCTTGAAGTTAACAAACAAGATCAGTATGCCTCCATTCAGAAAGTAGAGAACATGTATATTGTCCATTTGTTTTTTTTTAGTGTAGGGATAATATAGGCAGTAGTAATATTCATTGATTGTGTGTTAGAGTATCCCAAAAATGTTAAAATGGTCATATGCATATTTAAAAGTTTATTCCATTTGTTTTAAATTTTGATTAGAAAAATAGTATGCTTACATAATATTAAGGACAAAGAATATTAAATAAAAAGTAAAACTCTGCATCTCCTTTGTCCTCACAAGTATGCCTAACATTAAAATAATAAATATAAAACATATCTTTTTATGGAAATGGAATTATACTATATATACCATTCTTCCTCTTTTTTGCATTTTCTTATTCTGTTTTCTTAATTAGCAAAGCCTTGTTCATCCTCTGCCTGGTTACTAAAGTAATTCATTGTAGAAATCTTGAGAACCACGAAAAAGTAGAAAAAAGTCATCCATGATTCTGTTTTCCAAAGACTGTACCATTTCTGTATGTTTTGATCCAGTTGCTTTAATGGACTGTGTATTTGTTTTAACCTAATGTTTATTCCAGATATATGAACTTCCAGTAAATTAGCTTTTGTGGGGAACAGTTTATTTTTATAAAGAAGCAAGTGTTTTTGTCTTGCTGCTATCAAATTAATTATAATTTCATATTAATGGAATTTATGTGAAAATAAGTTTATAACCACATTCTCAAATATCAGTCTCAGAAGATTTTCTAAAGTAAAATTAAGGTATTTATACCTTAATATTTTAAAATTTCTGATCTTAACTTTTTTTTTTAAGGGTGAAACCGCTTCATTATATCTCTTGGCTGGTTGGACATGAAGGCAAAGGCAGCATTCTTTCTTACCTTAGAAAAAAGCAAGTATTTAATAAATATTTTCAGTGTAGCAATCTCTGAAAAATAAAAGACAACAGTTTTATAGAACCATGAGTCCTGAATTACATAAAAGGTTAGCTCTAATCAAGAATTTGTATTTGAACAATAATAAAGTCAATTTTAAATGCTGTGGATCTCCAGCCTTTCTCACTCCAGAAGGTGGACTTTAATGAAAACTTCATTGGGTGGATAAATTATAGAAATATGTGGGACTGTGAACAGCCGTGTGTTTTAGAAAATAGCCAGAATGTCTCCTAAAGCATTTAAGCACATGTTTAAGTTGCCTAGTCAAATAATAGAAATATAACTTTAGAATCAGGACCAAAACACATTAAAGTAATTCCTTGCTTGACTTTTCCATACACTATTCAAGAATGGAAGGTGGATTTAAAGAAATTTAAAGACTTTAAAACATTGATGTGTACTAAATTATTTAAAGAAAGCTGAGGGGTCAGGGTTACTAGAAAAAGTGAATGAAATTAAATATATTCTTTATATAATGTTATATGATTTTAGATTTATATAACCTTTTAATCTTGCTGTACTTTATTAGGATTTCAAATTTTTCATTCTGCCTTCCTCTTTTCTTATTTTAGACTTTCAGGATTATTCTAGTTAGAAAAAATACAGTCTTACTGATTCTTTCCTACATAACCTGTGCAGTCAGGTTAGCTGATGGTCTCAAAGAGCTTACTTAACATTCTAAGTAGGGATGTATCTGAAGTGTTGTTTAAGGCTTCTTCTGGGAGATCATTCAAAATGAGATGTGAGAAATGCCTCCTAGGGGAATTCCCTGGTGGTCCAGTGGTTAGGACCCCATGCTTTAACTGCCAAGGGCCCTGATTCAGTCCCTGGTTGGGGAACCAAGATCCTGCAAGCTGAGCAGTATGGCCAAAAGAGAGAGAGAGAGAGAGAAATGCTTTCCAGAAAACATGCTTCTAATATTTTGTGCTGCTCTCTTCAACAAAAAATTATTGCAGCTTCATGAAACTGTTAATGTTTTACTATGTTGTAATATTAGGGTTTCCATTGAAGGAGTAAATACAGCTATTATTTCCTTCTGGTCATTTCTGTATGCACTACAATTCCTTGGGAAGCTTTGTACTTTGTAAAAAAATTGTACTTTTAAACTTACTGTTGGAAAGTACTTACTGCTTCAAAGTCTGGGCTTCCCAAATTTTACATAGAAAGCCTACCTATTTTGTTAATTTGAAGCATTTGTGGACTGTCAATCCCAAGATACTGATTGGAATAATTTTTTCTCCTGACTGTAGGTGCTGGGCTCTTGCACTCTTTGGTGGAAATGGTGAGACAGGATTCGAGCAAAATTCTACTTACTCAGTGTTCAGCATTTCTATTACATTGACTGATGAGGGTTATGAACATTTCTATGAGGTAAATACTTAAAATGGAGGGGTTTTTAAGTTATATAGATATCACTTTATGCAACAGTATAATTAGATGCTTTGTTTTTAGGTTGCTCATACTGTCTTCCAGTATTTAAAAATGCTGCAAAAGCTTGGCCCAGAGAAAAGGTAATATTTATATACATATACTTATTAGAATTAGGCCAGGGGTCAATCCTAGTATGTTTTAGCCTTCAGGCTGCCAATAGACATGGATTAGGCCTACCTTGATGGTGTTCCCAGGCATTTCTTGCTTAAACTCCACTTACTAGGGACTCCCCTGGTGGCTCAGATGGCAAAGAATCTGCCTGCAGTGCAGGAGACCCAGGTTCCATCCCAGGTCAGGAAGATCCCCTGGAGAAGGGAATCGCAGCCTACTCCTGTATTCTTGCCTAGAGAACCCTATGGACAGAGGAGCCAGGTAGCCTACAGTCCATGGGGTCGCAAAGAGTCAGACACGACTGAGTGACTAATACTTTTTACTTTTAAGTTTCTGTTACTGGTTCCATACCCTTATTATTCTACATGTGAATGTATGTTAAATATACAGGTTATGTGGGCATTCTGTTTATTTTTAGATGATTCTAATGAGAAGTTTAAATATGTCTTCTAATTATAATTTTGTTCTTTCACAGAATTTTTGAAGAGATTCAGAAAATTGAAGATAATGAATTTCATTACCAAGAACAGGTACTAGAAGTCAAATTCTTTTTAAATATTGTCTGTGACCAAGTTGAAACTGATGTGGACATTGTTCCTCTTTTTGGAAGTGTCCCTGGAGTTTTAATTCTGCCACTCTCTGTCATGTGAGTCTCAAGATGGCCTTGAGGCTATCTGAAAATTAACTCTTGTGTTTTTGAGCATTTATATTGAGTAACAGAGAGACAATTAGGCAGATTGACACAGGTCATTTGTTGTGTGGCAGTCGTTCATTTGTGTAGTCATTTTCATCTGTGGATCTTTTTGATCCCTTTGATAAACATTCATGGAGAGCTTATATTTTGGGAATTCAAATATTGTGAATATATTTTACAGGGTAATGTGAAGTGATTACTATTTGTAGTGTTAGAAATAGTGTGTTTTGTGCTTTCAGGGTAAGGAAAGCATTTGTCTTGATTGGAATAGGACAAGGAAGGCTTTATGGGTATAATAAATTTGAACTGAATTCAGTATTAAAAATTAGTTAAGGTTTAGACACATTCTAAGTATTAGGAAGCACATAAGTAAGGAACTCTGGGGTACTGTGAAAAAGGAAATGGTCTTTTCATGTCTATAGCATAGGGTATATGAAAGGATGAAAGGTAATAAGTTTAAAGCAGGGTTTTTAAAAAACCCATTTTGTATCTTGGATCCCTTTGGAATCTCTTTAATCCTTTGGACCCCTCCTCAGAACATTCTCTTATCTCTTCATTTTTTTAAACTCTCAGAAATATCTCCCAAGTAGTACAATGATCACTGGTATATCCCTCATCCTAGGTTTACTGGTTCTTAATATGTTGCCATATTTTCTTTCTCTTTTCTCTCTCATGCCTCTTATTTATGTGTATGTGTATGTATTTTTGGGAGGTTTCATAATTACAGACATCATGATACCTCTTACCATGAATCTGCTACTTAAAAACATATTCTTATATAACCTCACTAAAATTGTGATGCTCAGAAAATTTAACATTGAAACAATACTGTTAAATATTATACAGACCATAGAATTTAAGTATAGTTGTTCTGTATTATTATATGGTAGTTTCAGATGTGCAGCAAAGTGATTCAGTGATATATGTGTATCTATATATTGTATATATCAGATTATTTTCCATTGTAGATTATAAAATATTGAATATAGTTCATTGTGCTATACAGTAAGTCCTTGCTGCTTATCTCTTTTATATATAGTAATTTGTATCTGTATCTATACTCCTAATTTATCCCACCCCCCAACCCCGCCCATCTCTTTTGCCTTTGGTAACTATAAGTTTGTTTTCTATGTTTTCGAGTCTGTTTTTGTTTTGTATGTAGATTCACTTGTGTTTAGATTGCACATATAAATGATATACAATATTTGTTCTTCTGTATCTGACTTACTTCACTTAGTATGATACCTTTAGGTCAATCCACAGTGTTGTAGATGGCAGTATTTCATTCTTTTTAATGGCTGTGATATTCCAGTATATGTGTGTGTGTATCACATCTTAAACCAGTCATCTGTTAATGGGCACTTGGGTTGTTTCTGTCTTGGCTATTATAAATGATGTTACTATGAACATTGGGGTGCATTCATCTTTTAAATTGGGGTATTCATCTTTTCCAGATAAATGGCTCAGGAGAGGGATTGCTGGATTATGTGGTAGCTCAATTTTTAGGTTTTAAAGGAACCTCCATCAGTTTCTATAATGGTTGCACCTCTTTACATTCCCAGCAGTAGGGTAGGAGGGTTCCTTTTTATAGAATACTGTTTTTAAATGCATAAGATAAAATGCAGTAGGTTGCAAAGGAATATGGAAATAAAGTACTCAAAATAGTAAGAATTAGTAATATGGGTCTCTATTGATATATTATTAAATAACAAGATCTAATGGCAGATCTAATAATTATTACAACTTTAAGTAGCAGTGAGTGTGCAATTTTGAACTGTATTGTGATTTCTATCGATTGTAGTCCTAGAAGCTGATAATATTACTATGATTTTTTGCCTATATACTCATAAATGAGTAAAAATGCTAAGTTATAGTTTAATGAAAATACGTAATTTCTTCCCAGTCAACTTCATGCTTCCCACTCTCCCTGATTTTGTCCACTGATATCTTGTGGAAGGTATCTGTGGACCCTTGATTAAGAGCCCTAATTTAGAACCAGTTCATAGAACATCTTGAAATCTGCCTTTTTGGATCATCATTGGAAACAATTCCCTGTGTATCTACTACAAGTCAAAAAGACTTAAGTACATGAGGACAAGGTTGTAAAAGCTATAAGCTTCCAGTTGTTGTTGATTCCTCTGCAGTCTGCTCTATATGATTGAAGTCATTTAAAATAGAAATCTTATTCTATGAAAACAGAGAGCTGTTGTGATTTGTATTGGCCATTTGATGGTCCTCTAGACAATCTCTGTATAGATTGATACACCTATAACCCACAGGTCCTTCTATCAACCTTAGCAGTTGATGGAAAAAAACCTGATTTTTTTTTGGTGTTCTTGTCAGCTGTTGTGGCAGCATGTGGGCTAGAACTGTGTTAGGGAAAGAGTGGGAGTAAGAATTGTGGGCCTGCCATAAGTAATACCCTTATTTCTTTTTTAGGTATTGGATTTTTAGCATTAGTTGAGTAACATTTTCTTTCTGCTGCTCTAGTTCCTTCTTAGCAAGACATTTCAAGATACCTTTTCTGTAGCTCCCATTTTGTAGCTCATTTTTTTTACCTTTAGTGCAGTGCTACTGAATGCTTGTCTTAATTTTAAAACATGAATCCAAAAGATTTTAGATCAAACCCTAATCAGAACAAAGAACAAATGTGAATGGTTCATATCTCTGAACTGCTAAATTTTAACTCAAGTAGCTCAGCTTATTTCAGCTTTTATATATTTCTGTTTTACTAACAAAGTTAACCTATCTTCTCTTCAGACATTTTTCTTGTTTTCACCAGTAAAGACAAATAGAAATGCTCTTTCAGACTGTTTAAACCAGTCTTTTATAACTGAGGAATTTAAAAATAATTTTTATTTCACATGGGAACTTGGACTCACGATATATAAATATATATAATGTGTAATACAGTTAGGAGTGTAAAATGGTGCAGTAGCTTTAGAAAACAATGACCTTAAAAAGTTTTGCATAGAGATACCTTACAAGCCAGCAGTTACTGGCTTACAGGTATATACCCAAGAGAATTGAAAATGTATGTCCACATAAATACATGTACACTTATGTTCACAGCAGCATTATTGATTATAACCAAATTGTAGAAACCAAATGTCCTTCACTGAATGAATGGCTAAACAAAATGTAGAATTTTCATACTGTGGAACATTATTCAGCATAAAAAGGAATTAAGTACTAATTCATTCTACAACATGCATGAACTTTGAAAACATTATGCTAGGTGAAGGAAGCCAGACACCACAGGTCACGTGTTATATGATTCACTTCATATGAAATAACCAGAAAAGGTAAATTGTAGAGCCAGAATACAGACTGATGGTTTTCAGTAGCTAGGGGTTATGAGTAACTGGGAGCAACTGCTTAGTGGATATGGAAGTTTCTGTTTGGACTGATGAAAATATTCTGAATCTAGAACTATCAACAGATATAAATGATGATTATACAACTTTATGAATATACCAAAACCCACTGAGTTATATACTTTATTTTTAGTTGTATACCTTAAAAGTAAATTTTATGGTTTGTGAATTTTATCTTAAAAAAAAATAAAGGATAGCATTCAAGTGTTTTCTTCTAGTACTTTCTGCACTGCCTTGGCACTAAAGATCTACTTTTAACCAGGGTCCTGTTTTTGCATAGGAAATATTTGAGTCACTCAATTTAGTAACATTCTGATTGTTAACTTATAAAGTTAACTTATAAATAAGTGGCTGGTGAAAATAACTGGTTAAAAAATTCAGAACACAGTGGAGGGAATCATTTTATTTCTTTTTCTTCTCTGATTGCTATAGCTAGGACTTCCAAGACTATGTTTAATAATGGTGATGAAAATGGATACCCTTGTCTTGTTCCTAATCTTAGGGGGAATGCTTTCAGTTTTTCACCATTGAGAATAATGTTTGCTGTAAGGCTTATCACATATGGCCATTACTTTGTTGAGGTAGGTTCCTTCTATGCCCATTTTTAGAAGAGTTTTAATCATAAATGGGTGCTGAATTTTGTCAAAGGCTTTTTCTGCATCTGTTGAGATTATCATATGGTTTTTATCTTTTGATTTGTTGATATGGTATATCATGATTGATTTGCATATATTGAAGAATCCTTGCATCCCTGGAATAAACCCAGCTTGATCATGGTGTATGATCTTTTTGATGTGTTGCTGAATCTTATTTGCTAAAATTTTGTTGAGAATTTTTACATCTATGTTCATCAGTGATATTGGCCTGTAGTTTTCTCTTTTTGTGTTGTCTTTGTCTGGTTTTGGTATCCTTGATGGTGGCTTCGTAGAATGAGTTGGAAGTGTTCCTTCCTCTCCAATTTTTTGAAAGAGTTTTATTTATTTATTTATTTATTTTTCTTTTTTTTTTTTTAATTTTATTTTATTTTTAAACTTTACAATATTGTATTGGTTTTGCCAAATATCGAAATGAATCCACCACAGGTATACATGTGTTCCCCATCCTGAACCCTCCTCCCTCCTCCCTCCCCATACCATCCCTCTGGGTCGTCCCAATGCACCAGCCCCAAGCATCCAGTATCGTGCATCGAACCTAGACTGGTGACTCGTTTCATACATGATAGTATACATGTTTCAATGCCATTCTCCCAAATCTTCCCACCCTCTCCCTCTCCCACAGAGTCCATAAGACTGTTCTATACATCAGTGTCTCTTTTGCTGTCTCGTATACAGGGTTATTGTTACCATCTTTCTAAATTCCATATATATGTGTTAGTATACTGTATTGGTGTTTTTCTTTCTGGCTTACTTCACTCTGTATAATAGGCTCCAGTTTCATCCATCTCATTAGAACTGATTCAAATGAATTCTTTTTAATGGCTAAGTAATACTCCATTGTGTATATGTACCACAGATTTCTTATCCATTCATCTGCTGATGGACATCTAGGTTGCCTCCATGTCCTGGCTATTATAAATAGTGCTGCGATGAACATTGGGGTACACGTGTCTCTTTCAGTTCTGGTTTCCTCAGTGTGTATGCCCAGCAGTGGGATTGCTGGATCATAAGGCAGTTCTACTTCCAGTTTTTTAAGGAATCTCCGCACTGTTCTCCATAGTGGCTGTACTAGTTTGCATTCCCACCAACAGTGTAAGAGGGTTCCCTTCTCTCCACACCCTCTCCAGCATTTATTGCTTGTGGATCGCAGCCATTCTGACTGGCGTGAAATGGTACCTCATAGTGGTTTTGATTTGCATTTCTCTGATAATGAGTGATGTTGAGCATCTTTGAAAGAGTTTTAGAAGGATAGGCCTTAGGTCTCTCTAAATGCTTGATAGAATTCTCCTGTGAAGCCATCTGGTCCTGGGCTTTTGTCTTTTGGGAGATTTTTGATTACAGCTTCAATTTCAGTGCCTGTAATTGTGTTGTTCATAATTTCTGTTTCTTCCTGTTTCAGTCTTGGAAGAAGACTGTCCATTTCTTCCAGGTTATCCATTTTCTTGCCATATAGTTGTTCATAATACTCTCTTATAATCCTTTGTATTTCTGATTGTCTGTTTTAACCTCTTCTTTTTCATTTCTAATTTTGTTGATCTGATTCTTCTCTCTCTTTCTTGATGAGTCTTGCTAAAGGAGTGTCAATTTTGTTTATCGTCTCAAAGAACCAGCTTTTAGTTTTATTAATCTTTACTATTGTTTCTTTCATTTCTTTTTTCATTTATTTCTGCTCAGATCTTTATGATTCCTTTCCTTCTACTAATTTTGGTTTTTTTTGTTGTTGTTGTTCTTTTCAAGTTGTTTTAGGTGTAAAGTTAGATTGTCTATTTGATGTTTTTCTTGTTTCTTGAGGTAGGATTGTACTGCTATAAACTTCCCCCTTAGAACTGCTTTTGCTGTATCCCATAGGTTTTGAGTTGTCATGTTTTTATTGTCAATTGTTTCTAGAAATTTTTTTATTTCCCTTTTGATTTTTTTCAATAATCTGTTGATTATTTAGTCTCTTTAGGTTATTAATCCTGTTGTTTAATCTCCATGTGTTTGTGTTTTTTCTTGTAATTGATTTCTAGTCTTATAGCATTGTGGTTGGAGATGATGCTTGATACAATTTCAGTTTTCTTAAATTTACTGAGGTTTGATTTGTGACCCAGGAGAATGTTCCATGTGCACTTGAGAAGAAGGTATATTCTTCTGCATTTGGATGGAATGTCCTGAAGATATCAATGAGACCTATCTCATCTAATGTATCATTTAAGACTTGTGTTTCCTTATTAATTTTCTGTTTTGATGATCTGTCCATTGGTGTGAGTGGGGTGTTAAAGTCTCCTATTATTGTGTTATTGTCAATTTCTCCTTTTATGTCTGTTAGTGTTTGTCTTGTGTATTGAGGTGCTCTTGTGTTGGGTACATAGATATTTACAGCTGTTATGTCTTCCTCTTGGATTAATCCCTTGATCATTATGTAGTGTCCTTCCTTATCTCTTGTAATCTTCTTTATTTTAAGGTCTATTTTGCCTGATATGAGAATTGCTACTCCAGTTTTCTTTTGCTTCCCATTTGCATGGAATACATTTTTCCATCCTCTCACTTTCAGTCTATATGTGTCTTTATGTCTGAAGTGGGTTTCTTCAGACAGCATATATATAGGTCTTGTTTTTGTATCCATTCAGCCAGTCTGTGTCTTTTGGTTGGAGCATTTAATCCATTTACATTTAAAGTAATTATTGATAAATGTTCCTATTGCCATTTTTTAAATTTTGGGGGTTTATTTTGTAGATCTTTTTCTTCTCTTGTATTTCTTGACTATGTAAGTCCTTTTAACATTGTTGTAAAGCTGATTTGGTGGTACTGAATTCTCTTAACTTTTGCTTTTCTGAAAAGCTTTTTATTTCTCCATCAATTTTGAATGAGATCCTTGCTGGGTACAGTAATCTTGGTTGTAGATTTTTCCCTTTCAGTACTTTAAATATGTCCTGCCATTCCCTTCTGGCCTGCTGAGTTTCTGCTGAAAGAACAGTTGTTAAACATATGGGGTTTCCCTTGTATGTTACTTGTTGCTTTTTTCTTGCTGATTTTAATATTCTTTCTTTGTGTTTTAGTCCTTGTTAGTTTGATTAGTATGTGTCTTGGCATGTTTCTCCTTGGGTTTATCCTGTATGGGACTCTGCGCCTCTTGGACTTGATTGACTATTTCCTTTTCCATGTTGCAGAAATTTTCAACAATAATCTCTTCAAAAATTTTCTCATACCCTTTCTTTTTCTCTTCTTCTTCTGGGACCTCTATAATTTGAATGTTGGTGCGTTTGATATTGTCCCAGAGGTCTCTGGGATTATCCTCAGTTCTTTTCATTCTTTTTACTTTATTCTGCTCTTCAGAAGTTACTTCCACCATTTTATCTTCCAGCTCACTGATTTGTTCTTCTGTTTCAAATATTTTGCTATTGATTCCTTCTAGAATATTTTTAATTTCAATAATTATGTTGTTTGTCTCTATGTTTATTCTTTAATTCTTCTGGGTCTTTGTTAATTGATTTTTACATTTTCTCCGTTCTGTTTTCAAGGTTTTTGATCATCTCTACTGTCATTATTCAGAATTCTTTTTCAGGTAGTTTGCCTATTCCCTCTTGATTTATTTGGACATCTGTGTTTCTAGTTTGTTCCTTCATTTGTGTAGTATTTCTCTGCCTTTTCATTATTATTATTATTTTTTAACTTATTGTGTTTCAGGTCTCCTTTTCCCAGGCTTCAGGGTTAAATTCTTTCTTCCTTTTGGTTTCTGCCCTCCTAAGGTTGGTCCAGGGATTTGTGTAAGCTTCATATTGGGTGAGAATTGTGCTGAGTTTCCCCCCTCCCCCCCCCCCCCGCCCCCCCATGGGCAAGGCTGAGTGAGGTGATAATCCTGGCTGCTGCTGATTGGGTTTGTATTTTTGTTTTGTTTGTTGTTTAGATGAGGCATCCTGTACAGGGTGCTACTTGTGGTTGGCTGATGCTGGGTTTTGTATTTAGCTGGTTTCCTTTGTGTGAGTTCTCACTAATTGATATTCCCTAGGGTTAATTCTCTGGTAGCCTAGGGTCTTGGAGTCAGTGCTCCCACTCCAAAGGCTCAGGACTTGATCTCTTCATCTAGGACTGATGAGATGAAAATGACCTCTTTGTTTTTCAGACCTCCTGTTGTAGTTATTTCCAAAATCTGATCGACTACATTTTCAGTTTCTCTGTATCCCGCATGCCTCAGGAGCCACAGTTCCTCTATCAAGGGAGTAATTTTAAATAGTAATAGCACTTGAAGGTGTGGGAACTAAGTGAAATAGGCAAAGGAGATGAAGACATGCAGACTTTCAGCTATAAAGTACATAAGTCATGGGGATGTAATGTACAGCATAGGGAATATAGTCAGTAACGTTATAGTAACTTTGTAGGGTGACAGATGGTAACTAGACTTACTCTGGTGATCATTTTGTAGTATATGAAAATATGGACTCGCTATGTCAGACTCCTGAAACTAATACTATATATCAGTTATACTTCAGGGGAAAAAAAGTACCTTAACTTAAACACACACACACACACACACACACATATTATTAGTACTTATCAACATATGATTCAGGAGAGGCAAAAAAGGCTAACAATACTTTTTTCCCCATACTTTTTCCATATTCTATTTTAATGCAATAATGTAGTAGTTAGCATATACCTATGATTTCTGATTTGATACATTCATGTCTCATTTCTCCTCCATGAATGTTGCAAGCTTTATTTCTCTTTCTGTCTTCTGTTCCATGAGAGAACAACCAGATTGTCTATGAAAGGACTGGGCAGTGTAGTATTTTCACTGTTGTGTTAAGAGGCCTGAGCTGTAGTGTTTATTCTGCCTGTCACTTATTGTGTGCTCTGGAGCAAGTCACCTAATTAATCTGAGTAATTTCCTCATTGTAAAATGTAGGAATAGAGCCACTTGGTATCTAAAGGACATGTCACTTTTTAAGATACCATGCATTTGGGTGCTCAGAAAATACTTGAATTGGTTGATTTCCTCTGCAAAAGTATTTCCATTTCATAGGTTGTAGAACTTTTAGTCATTAGTTCAGTTTTATGTATACATTTTTTTAATTAAAAAAATTTTTTTTTCAAATTCTTTTTTGTTGTTGTTATTCTTTTTTTAAAATTTATTTTAATTGGAGGCTAATTACTTTACAATATTGTGATGGTTTTTGCCATACATTCACGAGAGTCAGCCATGGGTGTACATGTGTTCCCCATCCCCAACTTTCCCTCCCACCTTCCTCCCCATCCCATCCGTCAGGGTCATCCCAGTCCACCAGCCCTGAGTACCCTGTCTCATGCATCGAACCTGGACTGGCGATCTATTTCACATATAATAATATACATGTTTCAACCTATTCTCTCAAATCATCCCACCCTCGTCTTCTCCCACAGAGTCCAAAAGTCTGTTCTTTACATCTGTGTCTCTTTTGCTGTCTTACATATAGGGTCATCATTACCATCTTTCTAAATTCGTATATGCATTAGTATACTATACTGGTGCTTTTCTTTCTGACGTACTTCGCTCTGTATAATAGGCTCCAGTTTCATCCACCTCATTAGAACTGATTCAAATGCATTCTTTATAATAGCTGACTAATATTCCATTGATTTAGGTCATACCTGAATGGTCTAGTGGTTTTCCCTACTTTCTTCAATTTAAGTCTGAATTTGGTAATAAGGAGTTCATGATCTGAGCCACAGTCAGCTCCCGGTCTTGTTTTTTGTTGACTGTATAGAGCTCCATCTTTGGCTGCAAAGAATATAATCAGTCTGATTCCGGCGTTGACCATCTGGTGATGTCCATGTGTAGTCTTCTCTTGTGTTGTTGGAAGAGGGTGTTGGCTATGACCAGTGCATTTTCTTGGCAAAACTCTATTAGTCTTTGCCCTGCTTCATTCCATATTCCAAGGCCAAATTTGCCTGTTACTCCAGGTGTTTCTTAACTTCCTACTTTTGCATTCCAGTCCCCTATAATGAAAAGGACATCTTTTTTGGGTGTTAGTTCTAAAAGGTCTTGTAGGTCTTCATAGAACTGTTCAACTTCAGCTTCTTCAGCGTTACTGGTTGGGGCATAGAATTGGATTACTATGATATTGAATGGTTTGCCTTGGAAACGAACAGAGATCATTCTGTCGTTTTGCATCCAAGTACTGCATTTCAGACTCTTTTGTTATCCATGATGGCTACTCCATTTCTTCTGAGGGATTCCTGCCTGCAGTAGTAGATATAATGGTCATCTGAGTTAAATTCACCCATTCCAGTCCATTTGAGTTCGCTGATTCCTAGAATGTCAGCATTCACTCTTGCCATCTCTTGTTTGACCACTTCCAATTTGCCTTGATTCATGGACCTGACATTCCAGGTTCCTGTGCAATATTGCTCTTTACAGCATCAGACCTTGATTCTATCACCAGTCACATCCACAGCTGGGTATTGTTTTTGCTTTGGCTCCATCCCTTCATTCTTTCTGGAGTTATTTCTCCACTGATCTCCAGTAGCATATTGGGCCCCTACTGACCTGGGGAGTTCCTCTTTCAGTATCCTATCATTTTGCCTTTTCATACTGTTCATGGGGTTCTCAAGGCAAGAATACTGAAGTGGTTTGCCATTCCCTTCTCCAGTGGACCACATTCTGTCAGATCCCTCCACCATGACCTGCTTGTCTTGAGTTGCCCCACAGGCGTGGCTTAGTTTCATTGATTTAGACGAGGCTGTGGTCCTAGTGTGATTAGATTGACTAGTTTCCTGTGAGTATGGTTTCAGTGTGTCTGCCCTCTGATGCCCTCTTGCAACACCTACCATCTTATTTGGGTTTCTCTTACCTTGGGCGTGGGGTATCTCTTCATGGCTGCTCCAGCAAAGTGTAGCAGCTGCTCCTTACCTTCAACGAGGGGTATCTCCTCACCGTCGCCCTTCCTGACCTTCAAAGTGGGATAGCTTATGATTATACAGTGGAAGTGAGAAATAGATTTAAGGGCCTAGATATGATAGATAGAGTGCCTGATGAACTATGGAATGAGGTTCGTGACATTGTACAGGAGACAGGGACCAAGACCATCCCCATGGAAAAGAAATGCAAAAAAGCAAAATGGCTGTCTGGGGAGGCCTTACAAATAGCTGTGAAAAGAAGAGAAGCGAAACGCAAAGGAGAAAAGGAAGGATATAAGCATCTGAATGCAGAGTTCCAAAGAATAGCAAGAAGAGATAAGAAAGCCTTCCTCAGTGATCAATGCAAAGAAATAGAGGAAAACAACAGAATGGGAAAGACTAGAGATCTCTTCAAGAAAATAGGAGATACCAAGGGAACATTTCATGCAAAGATGGGCTCGATAAAGGACAGAAATGGTATGGACCTAACAGAAGCAGAAGATATTAAGAAGAGGTGGCAAGATGGACAGAAGAACTGTACAAAAAAGATCTTCACGACCCAGGTAATCACAATGATGTGATCACTGACCTAGAGCCAGGCATCCTGGAATGTGAAGTCAAGTGGGCCTTAGGAAGCATCACTACAAACAAAGCTAGTGGAGGTGATGGCATTCCAGTTGAGCTATTTCAAATCCTGAAAGATGATGCTGTGAAAGTGCTGCACTCAATATGCCAGCAAATTTGGAAACCTCAGCAGTGGCCACAGGACTGGAAAAGGTCAGTTTTCATTCCAATCCCAAAGAAAGGCAGTGTGCCAGAGAATGCTCAAACTACCGCACAATTGCACTCATCTCACACTCTAGTAAAGTAATGCTCAAAATTCTCCAGGCCAGACTTCATCAGTACGTGAACCGTGAACTTCCTGATGTTCAAGCTGGTTTTAGAAAAGGCAGAGGAACCAGAGATCAAATTGCCAACATCCGCTGGATCATGGAAAAAGCAAGAGAGTTCCAGACAAACATCTATTTCTGCTTTACTGACTATGCCAAAGCCTTTGACTGTGTGGATCACAATAAACTGTGGAAAATTCTGAAAGAGATGGAAATACCAGACCACCTGACCTGCCTCTTGAGAAATCTGTATGCAGGTCAGGAAGCAACAGTTAGAACTGGACATGAAACAACAGACTGGTTCCAAATAGGAAAAGGAGTATGTCAAGGCTGTATATTGTCACCCTGCTTATTTAACTTCTATGCAGAGTACATCATGAGAAATGCTAGGCTAGATGAAGCACAAGCTGGAATCAAGACTGCCGGGAGAAATCTCAATAACCTCAGATATGCAGATGACACCACCCTTATGGCAGAAAGTGAAGAGGAACTAAAAAGCTTCTTGATGAAAGTGAAAGAGGAGAGTGAAAAAGTTGCCTTAAAGCTCAGCATTCAGAAAACGAAGATCATGGCATCTGGTCCCATCACTTCATGGGAAATAGATGCAGAAACAGTGGAAACAGTGTCAGACTTTATTTTTTGGGGCTCCAAAATCACTACAGATGGTGACTGCAGCCATGAAATTAAAAGATGCTTACTCCTTGGAAGGAAAGTTATGTCCAACCTAGATAGCATATTCAAAAGCAGAGACATTACTTTGCCAACAAAGGTCTGTTTAGTCAAGGCTATGGTTTTTCCTGTGGTCACGTATGGATGTGAGAGTTGGACTGTGAAGAAAGCTGAACGCCGAAGAATTGATGCTTTTGAACTGTGGTGTTGGAGAAGGCTCTTGAGAGTCCCTTGGACTGCAAGGAGATCCAACCAGTCCATTCTGAAGGAGATCAGCCCTGGATTTCTTTGGAAGGACTGATGCTAAAGCTGAAACCCCAGTACTTTGGCCACCTCATGCACAGAGTTGACTCATTGGAAAAGACTCTGATGTTGGGAGGGATTGGGGGCAGGAGGAGAAGGGGACGACAGAGGATGAGATGGCTGGATGGCATCACTGACTCCATGGACGTGAGTCTGAGTGAACTCCGGGAGTTGGTGATGGACAGGGAGGCCTGGCGTGCTGCGATTCATGGGGTAGCAAAGAGTCGGACACGACTGAGTGACTGAACTGAACTGAATATTCCATTGTGTAAATGTACCACAGCTTTCTTATCCATTTGTCTGCCAATGGGCATCTAAGTTGCTTTCATGTCCTGGCTATTGTAAACAGTGCTGCAATGAACGTTGGCGTACATGTGTCTCTTTCAGTTCTCGGTTCCTCCATGTGTATACCCAGGAGTGGGATTGCTGGGTTGTATGGCAGTTCTGTTTCCAGTTTTTTAAGGAATCTCTACAGTGTTGTCCATAGTGGCTGTACTAGTTTGCGTTCCCACCAGCAGTGTAAGAGGGTTCCTTTTTCTCTGCACCGTCTCCAGCATTTATTGTTTATAGACTTGGATAGCAGCCATTCTGACAGGTGTGAGATGGTACCTCATTGTGGTTTTGATTTGCATTTCTCTGATAATGAGTGATGTTGATCATCTTTTCATGTGTTTGTTAGCCATCTGTATGTCTTCTTTGGAGAAATGTCCATTTAGTTCTTTGGCCCACTTTTTGACTGGGTCACTTATTTTTCTGGCATTGAGCTGCTTGTATATTTTTGAGATTAATTCTTTGTCAGTTGCTTCATTTGCTATTATTATTATTCTCCCATTCTGAAGGCTGTGTTTTCATTTTGCTTATAGTTTCCTTCGTTGTGCAAAAGCTTTTAAGTTTAATTAGGTCCCATTTGTTTATTTTTGCTTTATTTCCATTACTCTGGGAGGGTGGGTCATGGAGGATCCTGCTATGATTTACATCAGAGAGTGTTTTTCCTATGTTTTCCTCTAGGAGTTTTATAGTTTCTGGTCTTACATTTAGATCTTTAATCCATTTTGAGTTTATTTTTGTGTATGGTGTTAGAGTGTCCTGCTGTTGCTGCTAAGTCGCTTCAGTTGTGTCCGACCCTGTGCGACCCCATAGACGGCAGCCTACCAGGCTCCTCCGTCCTTGGGATTCTCCAGGCAAGAACACCACGGAGTGTGTTGCCATTTCCTTCTCCAATGCATGAAGGTGAAAAGTGAAAGTGAAGTCGTTCAGTCGTGTCCGATTCTTAGTGACTTCATGGACTGCAGCCTACCAGGCTTCTCTGTCCATGGGATTTTCCAGGCAAGAGTACTGGAGTGGGGTGCCATTGCCTTCTCCAGGAAAGTGTCCTAGTTTCATTCTTTTACAAGCAGCTGACCAGTTTTCCCAGCACCACTTGTTAAAGAGATGGTCTTTTCTCCATTGTATAGTCTTGCCTCCTTTGTCAAAGATAAGGTGTCTGTAGGTGTGTGGATTTATCTCTGGGCTTTGTATTTTGTTCCATTGATCTATGTTTCTGTCTTTGTGCCAGTACCATACTGTCTTGATGACTGTGACTTTGTAGTATAGCCTGAAGTCAGGCAGGTTGATTCCTTCAGTTCCATTCTTCTTTCTCAAGATTGCTTTGGCTTTTTGAGGTTTTTTTGTATTTCCATACAAATTGTGAAATTATTTGTTCTAGTTCTCTGAAAAATACCATTGGTAGCTTGATAGGGATTGCGTTGAATCTATAGATTGCTTTGGGTAGTATACTCATTTTCACTGTATTGATTCTTCTGATCCATGAACGTGGTATATTTCTTCATCTATTTGTGTCATCTTATTCCTTTCACCATTGTTTTATAGTTTTCTATGTATAGATCTTTTGTTTCTTTAGGTAGATTTATTCCTAAGTATTTTATTCTTTTCGTTGCAATGGTGAATGGAATTGTTTCCTTAATTTCTCTTTCTGTTTTCTTATTGTTAGTGTATAGGAATGCAAGGGATTTCTATGTATTAATTTTACATCCTGCAACTTTACTATATTCATTGATTAGCTCTGGTAGTTTTCTGGTGGAGTCTTTAGGATTTTCTGTGTAGAAGATCATGTCATCTGCAAACAATGAGAGTTTTACTTCTTCTTTTCCAATCTGGATTCCTTTTATTTCTTTTTCTGCTCTGATTGCTGTGGCTAAAACTTCCAAAACTATGTTGAATAATAGTGGTAAGAGTGGCACCCTTGTCTTATTCCTGTCTTTAGCAGAAATGCTTTCAATTTTTCACCATTGAGGATAATGTTTGCTGTGGGTTAATCATATATGGCTTTTATTATGTTGAGGTATGTTCCTTCTATTCCTGCTTTCTGGAGGGTTTTTGTCATAAATGGATGTTGAATTTTGTCAAAGGCTTTCTCTACATCTATTGAGATAATCATGCGGTTTTTATCTTTAAATTTGTTGATGTGGGGTATCACATTGATTGATTTGCGAATATTGGAGAATCGTTGCATCCCTGGGATAAAGCCCACTTGGTCATGATGTATGATCTTTTTAATATGTTGTTGGATTCTTTTTACTAGAATTTTGTTAAGGATTTTTGCATCTATGTTCATCAGTGATATTGGCCTATAGTTTTCTTTTTTTGTGGCATCTTTGTCTGGTTTTGGTATTAGGGTGATGGTGGCCTCATAGAATGAGTTTGGCAGTTTACCTTCCTTTGCAATTTTCTGGAAGAGTTTGAGTAGGATAGGTGTTAACTCTTCTCTAAATTTTTGGTAGAATTCAGCTGTGAAGCCATCTGGTCCTGGGCTTTTGTTTGTTGGAAGACTTCTAATTACAGTTTCAATTTCTGTGCTTGTGATGGGTCTGTTAAGATTTTCTATTTCTTCCTGGTTCAGTTTTGGAAAGTTATACTTTTCTAAGAAGTTGTCTGTTTCTTCCAAGTTGTCCATTTTTTTTGGCATATAGTTGCTGATAGTAGTCTCTTAGGATCCTTTGTATTTCTGTGTTGTCTGTTGTGATTTCTCCATTTTCATTTCTAATTTTGTTGATTTGATTCTTCTCCCTTTTTTTCTTCATGAGTCTGGCTAATGGTTTGTCTCTTTTATTTATCTTCTCAAAAAACCAGCTTTTACCTTTGTTGATTTTGGCTATGGTCTCCTTTGTTTCTTTTGTATTTATTTCTGCCCTAATTTTTATGATTTCTTTCCTTCTAGTAACACTGGGATGCTTCATTTCTTCTTTTTCTAGTTGCTTTAGGTGCAGAGTTAGGTTATTTACTTGATTTCTCTCCTGTTTCTTGAGGTAGGCTTGTATTGCTATGAACCTTCCCCTTAGCACTGCTTTTACTGAATCCCATAGGTTTTGGGTTGTTGTGTTTTCATTTACATTTGTTTCTATGCATGGTTTGATTTCTTCTGTGATTTGTTGGTTATTCAGAAGTGTGTTGTTTAGCATTCATATGTTTATATTTTTAATAGTTTTTTCCTGTAGTTGACATCTAATCTTACTGCATTGTTATCAGAAAAGATGCTTGAGATGATTTCAGTTTTTTTGAATTTACCAAGGCTAGATTTATGGCCTGGGTGGTGATCTGTCCTGGAGAAGTTCTGTGTACACTTGAGAAAAAGGTGAAATTCATTGTTTTAGGGTGAGATGTCCTACAGATATCAATTAGATCTAACCGGTCCATTGTATATCTACCCATAGGTGTGAGTGGGGTATTAAAGTCTCCCACTATTATTGTGTTATTGTTAATTTCCCCTTTCATACTTGTTAGCATTTGCCTTACATATTGTGGTGCTCCTTTGTTGGGTGCATATATTTTTATCACTGTTATATCTTCTTCTTGGATTGATCCTTTGATCATTATGTAGTGTCCTCCTTTGTCTCTTTTCACAGCCTTTATTTCAAAGTCTGTTTTATCTGATATGAGTATTTCTACTCCTGCTTTCTTTTGGTCTCCATTTGTGTGAAATATGTTTTTCCAGCCCTTCACTTTCAGTCTGTATGTGTCCATAGGTTTGAGGTGGGTCTCTTGTAGACAGCATATATAGGGGTCTTGTTTTTATATCCATTCAACCAGTCTTTGTCTTTTGTTTGGGGCATTCAACCTATTTACATTTAAGGTAGTTATTGATAAGTATGATCCCATTGCCATTTACTTTGTTGTTTTGGGTTAGAGTTTATACACCTTTTTTGTGTTTCCTGTCTAGAGAACATCCTTTAGCATTTGTTGAAGAGCTGGTTTGGTGGTGCTGAATTCTCTGAGCTTTTGCTTGTCTGTACAGCTTTTGATTTCTCCTTCATATTTGAATGAGATCCTTGCTGGATCCAGTAATCTGGGTTGTAGGTTTTTCTCTTTCATCACTTAAGTATGTCCTGCCGTTCCCTTCTGGCCTGAAGAGTTTCTATTGCAAGATCAGCTGTTATCCTTATGGGAATCCCCTTGTGAGTTATTTATTGTTTTTCCCTTGCTGCTTTTAATGTTTGTTCTTTGTGTTTGATCTTTGTTAATTTGATTAATATGTGTCTTGGGGTGTTTCACCTTGGGTTTATCCTGTTTGGGACTTTCTGGGTTTCTTGGATTTGGGTGGCTATCTCCTTCCCCATTTTAGGAAAGTTTTCAACTCTTATCTCCTCAAGTATTTTCTCATGCCCTTTCTTTTTGTCTTCTTCTTCTGGGACTCCTATGATTTGAATGTTGGGGCATTTAACATTGTCCCAGAGGTTTCTGAGGTTGTCCTCACTTCTTTTAATTCTTTTTTCTTTTTTTCTCTCTGCTTCATTTATTTCCACCACTCTATCTTCCACCTCACTTATCCTATCTTCTGCCTCAGTTATTCTACTGTTGGTTCCCTCCAGAGTGCTTTTGATTTCAGTTATTGCATTATTCATTATTGATTGACTCTTTTTTATTTCTTCTAGGTCCTTGTTAAACTTTTCTTGCATCTTCTCAATCCTTGTCTCCAGACTATTTATCTGTAACTCCATTTTGGTTTCAAGATTTTTGATCATTTTTACTGTCATTATTCTGAATTCTTTTTCAGGTAGACTCCCTATCTCCTCCTCTTTTGTTTGGTTTGGTGGGCTTTTATCATGTTCCTTTACCTGCTGAATATTTCTCTGCCTTTTCATCTTGTTTAGGTTGCTGTGTTTGAGGTGGCCTTTCCGAATTCTGGTAGTTTGTGGTTCCTCTTTATTGTGGAGGTTCCTCCCTGTGGGTGGGGTTGGATGAGTGGCTTGTCAAGGTTTCCTGGTTAGGGAAGCTTCCATCAGTGTTCTGATGGGTGGAGCTGGATCTTTTCTCTCTGGAGTGCAATGAAGTATCCGGTAGTGAGTCCAGGATCCCAGGAAGACTTGGTTAGCAACTGGGAGTCTGCTTGCAGTTTGGTAGAGGATGCCATCCCTGGGGCCGAGTTTTCCCTTTGCCTTATGGCTCTGGCCGTTGCATGCCTGCCTCCCTGCCTCTGGCAGGGGATGGGCCAGTGTGTTGCATGGCTATCTCTCCTTTGGTATTGGCTCAGTCCTTTGTTCTGTGAGCAGCCCAGCAGTACCTTAGGTTAGACCTTTTTGTGGAAGTTCTCTCTCTCTTTCCTCTTTTTTTTTCCCTCTCTCTGGCTATCCCCTGGTTTGGGTTGCTATCTCACGTTAGCTCCCTCAGATTGCCCTTATGGCATTCAGGCCCAGTCCTTACCCTAAGCACTGCAGCCCGCACCTCCCTGTTCAGCCCCCACTTGCTGGTGGCAGACGCAAGCATCTGGGCTACTGGGAGCTGCAGTTTAGCGCGTAATCTGTGAGTTTTATTTATTTTTTCCTCCCGGTTATGTTGCCCTCTGAGATTCCAAAACTCCCCACAGACCTGCCAATGAGAGGGTTTCCTGGTGTTTGGAAACTTCTTCTCTTTTATGACTCCCTCCTGGGATGGGTCTCCGTCCCTAACTCTTTTGTCTCTCTTTTTATCTTTTATATTTTGTCTTACCTCCTTTCGAAGACAATTGGCTGCCTTTCTGGGTGCCTGGTGTCCTCTGCCAGCATTTAGAAGTTGTTTTGTGGTATTTGCTCAGTGTTCAAATGATCTTTTGATAAATTTGTAGGGGAGAAAGTGGTCTCCTTGTCCTGTTCCTCTGCCATCTTAGGGACTGCCCTCATTAGTTCAGTTTTAAATTGAGATAATATACTAGTTAATTTTACCATTTATATCAAGGCTTTAATGACAAAATTTGATTTCTACCTTGATTTTGATTGATGCTTACAAATAGTTTTTAGGTTATAGTGCTGCAGTGATTAAATGATGAAGACTCTGTCTTTGGGCACTTCACAGTGCCCATTGTTAAAATTTGGGCCATTGTTAAAATTTCTCCCATGAAGATGCTGTGACCTGATTAGAGCCTTGTGTGTTGTAGGGCTCAGGATGGGGGGTTGGTGGGGTGTTAGGATAAGCTACTTAAAGTAGTTCTCTGGCTAATTTATGTTAGAATTCTGAGCACCAGATCCTTAAGCTGCCATTTTATTTGGTTGTATCTGTGGGAAACTTTTGGTTTCATTAAAAAAAAAAGAGCTAAGTATTTATAGTTTGTGGGAAATTAAGGATAGTAATGAGGAATTTCTGGTGTGAAATAATTTTACCTCTTTACAGACAGATCCAGTTGAGTATGTGGAAAACATGTGTGAAAACATGCAGCTGTACCCACTACAGGACTTTCTCACTGGAGATCAGCTTCTTTTTGAATACAAGCCAGAAGTAAGGAGGTTTCCATCTCTAAACCTTACTTTTAGAGAAAGAGGAGGGTGAGAAAGTGCAGAAAGGTACATAAGAACATGAGAATGGAGAAAATTAGGTTATGTTTAGTCAGGTTTTTGTTTGTTTTAACTGAAGAAATATCAGTAGTTTTGTGGATAATTTTTCATGATTCTTGTATATGACCATGCTTTAATATGACGAGAAAATCAAGTCCTCTCCTTAGGTACGTTCTTTCTATTTTTCAAGTGTTGAAACATTTATTAAAGTCATTTCTAAGAATTATGTGCTTTAGGTGATAAACGTACTTGCTTAGCTTGCCTTTTAATTCTTTTGGAGACTCTGTACAATTTTAATCATTTTGAGAATATATACAAGAGAAATACAAGAATCCTTGATTTCAAAATATATGACTTATGTGTAATAAATATTACACATAAATAGTTGGTCAAGGTCTTTCCTTCACTAGTCCTGGTAAATAAATCATTTCACTCCATATGGGGTAGAGGTTCTCAACCAGGGGTGATTTTGTCCCCATGGGATATTTGTCACTGCCTGGATACAAGGAAAACCATTCAGCATCACAGTAATCCCAGTCTGTGCTCCAACCACTGATGCCGAAGAAGCTGAAGTTGACCAGTTCTGTGAAAACCTACAACACTTCTAAAATTAGCACCAGAGATGTCCTTTTCATCATAGGAGATTGGAATGCAAAAGTAGGGAGTCAAGAGATACCCAGAATAACAGAAAAGTTTGTCCTTGAAGTACAAAATGAAGTAAGGCAAAGGCTAACAAAGTTTTGTCAAGAAAGCACACTGGTCATTGCAAACACCCTTTGCAACAACCCAAAGACTATTCTGCACGTGGATATCACCAGATTGGTCAGTACCAAAATCATATTGATTTATGTTCTTTGCAGCTAAAGATGGAGAAGCTGTAGTTAGTAAAAACAAGACCTGGAGCTGACTGTGGCTCAAATCATGAGCTTCTTATTGCAAAATTCGGCTTTAATTGAAGAAAGTAGGGAAAACTGCCAGGCCATTCAGGTTTGACCTAAATCAAATCCCTTATGATTATATGGTGGAGGTAACTAATAGATTCAAGGGACTAGATCTGGTAGACAGAGTGACTGAAGGAATATGGATGGAGGTTCATAACATGGTATAGGAGGCAGTAACCAAAACCATGCCAAAGAAAAAGAAAAAAAATTCAGAAAGGTAAAGTGGTTGTCTGAAAAGGCTTTACAAAGAGCTGAGGAAAGAGAAGTGAAAGACAAGGGAAAAAGGGAAAAATGCACCCAAAATGAATGCAGAGTTCTGGAGAACAACAAGGAGAGAATAAACTTTCTTAAATGAACAGTGCAAAGGAATAGAAGAAAACTATAGGATGAATAAGACTAGAGATCACTTCAAGAAAATTGGAGATACCAGTGCAACATTTCATGTAAGGATAGGCAGGATAAAGGACAGAAATATTAAGGACCTGAAAGAAGCAGAAGAGATTAAGAAGAGGTGGCAAGAATATACAGAAGAACTTTACAAAATGTGTCTTAATGACCTGGATAACCAAGATGGTGTGGTCACTCATCTAGAGTCAGACATCCTTGGAGAGTGAAGTCAAGTGGGCCTTACGAAGCATCACTACGAAAAAGCTAGTGGAGGTGATGAAATTCCAGCTGAGCTATTTCAAATCCTAAAAGATGATGCTGTGAAAGTGCTACACACAGTATACCAGCAAATTTGGAAAACTCAGCAGTGGCCACAGGACTGGAAAAGGTCAGTTTTCATTCCAGTCCCAAAGAAGGGCAATGTCAAAGAATATTCAAACTACCGTACAGTTGCTCATTTCACATGCTAGCAAAGTAATGCTCAAAATCTTTCAAGCTAGGCTTCAGCTTTACATTAACTGAGAACTTACCGATGTACATACTAGGTTTAGAAAAGGCAGAGGAATCAGAAATCAAATTGCCAACGTTCATTAGATCATGGAGAAAGCAAGGGAAGTATAGAAAAACATCTCCTTCTGCTTCATGAAGACTGTGTTAATAAAGCCTTTGTGTGGATCACAACAAACAGTAGAAAATTCTTAAAGAGATGGGAATATCAGACCACCTTACCTGTCTCCTGAGAAACCTGTATGCGGGTCAAGAAGCAACAGTTAGAACCAGACATAAAAAAAACTGACTGGTTTAAAATTGGGACATGAGTATGACTAGGCTGTATACTGTCCTTGCTTATTTAATTTCTACATCATGTGAAATGCTGGGCTGGGGGAAATCACAAGCTGAAATCAGGATTGCCAGAAGAAATATTGGCAACTTCAGATATGCAGATAATACCACTCTAATGGCAGAAAACAAAGAGGAACCAAAGATCCTCTTGATTAGGGTGAAAGAGGAGTGAAAAACCTGGCTTAAAACTCAACATTCAAAAAAATTAACATCATGGCATCCAGTCCCATCATTTCATGGCAAACAGAAGGGATAAAAGTGGAAACAGTGACAGATTTTATTTTCTTGGGCTCCAAAATCACTGCAGATGGTGATTGCAGCCATAAAATTAAAAGATGCTTGCTTCTTGGAAGGAAAACTATGACAAACCTAGACAATATATTAAAAAGCAGACATCACTTTGTCAACAAAGGTCTGTATAGTCAAAGCTATGTTTTTTCCAGTAGTCACGTGTGGATGTGAGAGTTGGACCATCAAGAAGGCTGATTGCTGAAGAATTTATGTTTTTGAATTGTGGTGCTGGAAAAGACTCTTGAAAGCCCCTTGGACATCAAGGAGATCAAACCAGTCAATCCTAAAGGAAATCAACCCTGAATATTCATTGGAAGTACTCATGCTGAAGCTGAAGCTCTAGTACTTTGGCCACCTGATATGAAGAACTGACTCATTGGAAAAGACCCTGATGCTGGGAAAGATTGAAGGCAAGAGGAGAAAGGGTTGGCAGAAGATGAGATGGTCAGGTAGCATCACAGGCTCAATGGAATGAGTTGGAGCAAAGTCCAGAAGATAGTGGAGGACAAAGAAGCCTGGTGTGCTGCAGTCCATGGGGTTGCAAGGAGTTGGACACAACTTAGTGACTGAATAACAGCAACAAAGGGTACATTTCAGTTGTCACAGCTGGAGAGTGATCTTGGCATCTAGTGGGTAGAAGCCAGAGTTATTGCTGAACATTTTACAATGCAGGAGATGGCACTCTACAACTAGAAATTATCTGGCCCAAAATGTTAATAGTGCTGAGGTGAGAGACTGTGATGATGGTAGGTATTGTAAAACTACTAATTTTAAAGAAGATAGGGAAAGGGAAAGGAGGAAGCAGTAACCACATAGTCTTGTCATTTCCCTAGGATGATTGTGCCCAGGGGTCCAAGTATTTTTTTCTGAACCACTGTTTGTTGTTTTTTTCTCAAAGACATGTTTTTAAGTAGTAGTTAGGGTTTCAAATCTAACCCATAAAAATCTTATGCTTAGTTCTTGTCATAGCTGAAGGATTATTACAGGAGGCTCTACATTGAATCATTTTACTGATTCTTGTGTTTGAAGTAGTATAATACATAATAGTTAAGAGCATAGTTTTTGAAATTATGTACAAACTTGGTTAGAACTCCACTTGTCACTTCTAGGTGTGTTGTTCTGTGCAGATTATAGAATCTTTAATCTGTGCAAATTACTTAAACTTTAACCTCTGAGGCTGAGTGCTTTCTATAAAATAGGTATGAAAAGTAAAGTGAAACTATTAATTGCTCAATCGTGTCTGACTCTTTGTGACCCCGTAGACTGTAGCCCACTTGGCTTCTCTGTCCATGGAATTCTCCAGGCAAGAATACTGGAATGAGTATCCATTCCCTTCTCCAGGGGACCTTCCCGAACCAGGGAAAATGGGTATACCTTAAGGTTATTGTTAGGATTAAATGAAATACTACCTGGCACATAGTAAAAGCTTAGTAAATGATAGCTCTTTTCACTGCTAGTCCTCTTATGTAGAATTTGAGATGAGAACTATTGGAGCATTCGGAAGAAAGATATTTGAAGCTGCTGATAGACTAATGAAGTTTTGTCAATTAGGGTGGTCATGGACTATAGACAGTTTCATGAGCATTAAGGTGCTAGGATCTTGAGGGTGTCTAACATATTGTGGCTTTGCCTTTTTAACAGAGATGTATTAGAGTGAAGTTATAATTGTTGTATATGTGTCTTCCCCCTCCACTTTCCCCCTGTCCCCAATTAGGTCATTGCTGAAGCCCTTAATCAGCTAGTTCCTCAAAAGGCAAATCTTGTTCTACTGTCTGGTGCTAATGAGGGAAAATGTGACCTCAAGGAGAAATGGTTTGGGACTCAATATAGTATGGAAGGTAAAATATTTTAAAATTGTCCTACATTTAGGTATATGATTCACCTGGGAAGTTTTATTCCTTAATAGTTTGTCTGGTAGTTCCTGTGGGGAAAATGATACATTTTTTTTTAAGATGTTTACTTTGAAATGAAAATGATTTATATTACTTTCCTGGAAATTGTTTTCTGCAATGCTTATATCTGTATTAGCTAGTGAGAAAATCCTGTTGTCTTTGGGAGCCTGGGGATATTTTTGGCTGTATTTTAGAAAAGTGCCCCCCAGACTTCAGTGTGCATATCACCTGGAGGTCTTATTAAAATATGGATTGTGATTCAGTAGCTCTAGAGTTGAGCTTGTGATTCTGTGTTTCTAACAAACTTTCTAGGTGATAACAAGGCTGATGAAACCACCCATTGAGTAGCAAGAGTTTGGAAACTCAGGTTATGTCACTTACAGTTTTCCTGAGAAAAAAGAATTGGTTAGTGAAGACCAGTTGTTGACTGGTTTGTTACTATGAGAATTCTGAACACTGCATTCTTTATTGGATCAGTTTGTCTTTTGTCTCTACAGATATTGAAAACTCTTGGGCTGAACTGTGGAAGAGTGATTTTGAATTGAATCCAGATCTTCATCTTCCAGCTGAAAACAAGTACATAGGTCAGTGAAATATCAATCATTATACATAATCCATCCATGTACTTATATTAAATAACACCTGATCTCTGGGATGAGCATTACAGTTTTCTTACTTTTCCAAATGATAAAACTGAAGCTCAAAAAAGCCAAATGACTTGTCCTGGACTGTTCAGTTGGTGATTGCAGGAAACAGGACGTAAGCATAGATCCTGGGACTTTTTCTGGTCAATGATAGCTGATGCTTTCACGTCAGTCCCTCTAGGTGTTGCCATTATCTTGTCTGATTATTCTAGAGGTTTTCAAACTACAGGTTGCCTCCCAGTGTAATGAACTGTGAAAGCATTAAAAAAAATCAGAGTGGAAAATAGCAAAATGTTTCATTAAATAAAGAAAGGGTATTATTTTCAGAAGTTTTGTTCCCGGTAGGTATATGTGTGTGTTAACCTGTCTACTAGCTTACAACAGAAAATAATTCTAACTGTGAGGAAGTCACTGGTCTAGGACAAATATAATTTACTCAGAATTTCATTTTTCCAGCAATTTTATTCCTAGGTATATACCCAAAAGAAAACAGATATTCAAACAAATGCATGTGCATGCATGTTGATAGCAGCATTATTCACGAAAGGCAAAAGGTGGAAACAACTAGTGTTCATAATGAATAAATGGATAAACAAACTATGGCATATACATACAATGATGGATTATTCTGTCATAAAAAGAAATGACGTACTGATATATATGCTTCAGTATGGATGAATCTTGAAAACATGGTAAATGAAAGAAGACAGACAAAAGGGGTTTACATGTATGATTCTTTTCACCTGAAATACCCAGAATAGGTAAATCCATAGAGACACAGAACTCAGGTTGATGGTCGCCAGTGGCAGGGGGGAATGGGTAATGGGGAGCAACTGCTTAGTGCTCCTTAGTGCTTAGGGGTTTCCTTTTGGGTTGATAAAAATGTTTTGCAGCTAGAAAGAAGTGGTAGTTGCACACCATTGTGAATATACTTAATTCCCCTGAATTGTTCACTTTAAAATGGTTTTATTTGTTAACTTTCAAAAATATGTAAATTTTGAATATGTAAATTGGTAAATGACATTCTCATTCAAGAATGCATTCATAAATTGGTCTATACAATTATTTTGACCAAAGGTCCCTCTCACAGTTAAGATTAGTCAGCTCTTGGGAAATTACAGATTTTCAGAGTTCATGTAGTTTAAGGTCAAGAGCGGAGAAGGCAGTGGCACCCTACTCCAGTACTCTTGCCTGGAAAATCCCATGGACGGAGGAGCCTGGTAAACTGCAGTCCATGGGGTTGCTAAGAGTCGGACACGACTGAGTGACTTCACTTTCACTTTTCACTTTCATGCATTGGAGAAGGAAATGGCAACCCACTCCAGTGTTCTTGCCCTGAGAATCCCAGAGACGGGGGAGCCTGGTGGGCTGCCGTCTATGGGGTCGCACAGGGTTGGACACTACTGAAGTGACTTAGGAGCAGCAGCAGCAAGGCCAAGAGGACTTTCTTTTTAGTATTGTTCTACTAATTTATTGTACTCTAACATTTGAATTTGACATGTTTTTGCCTCAAAAAAGAGTTACCTAGAGTTCTGAAACCAAGAACAGATTGATGGAAATTCTGTTGTGATAACTGAGTGATTTATTACCTTTTGCTTTTGTTAGCCACGGATTTCATGTTGAAGGCTTTTGATTGTCCAGAGACAGAATACCCTGTTAAAATTGTGAATACTCCACAAGGTTGCCTGTGGTATAAGAAAGACAACAAATTCAAAATCCCCAAAGGTAAAATGTTTACCTCCTTAAAACTAGTGAAATAAGTATAACCAAACTTTCTCCAGTTTCTCACAACCTTTTACCTCTTGTCTGTCACATCTCTTCCTTTCCTCTTTTCCTTCTACTTGAAGACCTTTTCCAGGCTTACCTGTCGGATCCATACTATGCTCCTGTGCTGTCACAGAAATTCTTATGTACACTACAGATTCCAGGGAATAAATAAGGATTCAAGCATAAAATGAAATTATTTTTTGATTTTTTTTTTCTCAGTTAAATGAAAGCAGAGCCAGGTGTTTGGCTGTCTCAGGCAGCAGGTGGTGTTTTTTGAACATTATTGTTAAAAAGAGAATCAAGAGTAAGAGTATGCTGAAAGGAATTATTCTTAGACGTGATAGATAGCCAAGTCCAGCATTACAAATGTGAAATATCCTCCATCTGTCTCCCTGTACTCTTTGTTTCTCAGCCTAAAGGAAGTGTTGTATATACAGTTAACCAGACTCTGAAGCTCTTATCTTCAACATGGTAGCCCAAACTGTGTTGCTTTTTAAATTTTGTGTTCTTGTGCATAGCATAGGAACTTACTGAAGCAACTTGGAATCAAAGGGTAGGTGCTCTTGTTTGCCATCTAGCCCATATCCGTAGCCTTGACACAACTGTACTATAGTTCTAAGGGATTCTTGAGTTCACTGGGAAGGTGTTTACTCAGTTTTTCTTGGATAGATTATGAGTTTCTAAAAATGTTCTTAACATTTATTCCGCTTCCTTGGAACAGTACTGATACAACTTTCTGTGAGCATTGGTATTTTTCCCTTAATGTTCTTGACATGTATACCTCTATATGCATTTTTCCTGACCAAGGCTATTGATAGTAAGAGTATTCATAGGCCTCTCTGCATATCTGTCTATATATGTGATTTTCCTATAGATTAAAGTATGCCTTCTGGACACTATTTGGAATGGTAAATATACTTATTAAGGACGCTTAAGGATAAAAATGTAATGAGGATTTAAGGATTAGTGGTTTATTTCAGAATTTTTAAAACATCATCGTATTGGGGGAAAATAACAGATGTACTAAATATTTGAGGCCTCTGGCCATTAGTTTCTTATTTAGGGTCTTTTTCTTTCAGCATATATACGTTTCCATCTGATCTCACCTTTGATACAGAAGTCTGCAGCAAAGTAAGAAATTGTCCTCTTTTCTGGAAGATATAGATATTTTAATTATTGAAAGACTTTTATTTCTGAATCATTGTATCATTCTCTTTGTCAGTACTTGAGCTGTGCTCCTCATGTATGTGTTTTCTATGTGCCCAAAACAAATTATCTGTGTGAATCACTAAGATGGAATTGTGGCTGCTCCGTCTCCAGCACTTATTTGTACTGGATTGAGAAAGTTCCTTAAAGATAAGCTTGGGTTAGCCTCCAGTATATAATGAGGACTAGTGTGAATCTGTTGACCTGTATTTTGAGACTGCCAAGGAGTCTGATTTTACTTCATTCTTAGCAAATTATTTACACGTTTATATAGATAGCTGTATTGTGGGAGGTCAGAGAGCCTAAAATGTACCTGAATCATAGGAGGTGCTCAGGAAATGTTACTACATTTCTTCCTTTCTTTTGCCCCTTAACCTGTAAAATCCAGCCTTAAACTGACAAATAGCACTAACATTATTAATATCCAGTCTAAAAAGTGCATTACAGGACTTCCCTGGCCATCCAGTGGTTAAGACTATGCATTTCCAATGCATCAGTCTCTGGTTCGATTCCTAGTTGGGAAACTAAGATTCCACATGCCACATGGCCAAAAAAAAAAACACAAAAAAACATGACCCTACTCTCTTCCCTCAGATTTTTAATTTGTTGGCAAGAAAACCTAGGCCACAGGGATAGCCAGAGCATTTGGGCCAGTTGCTTTTCATGTATTTTACACTTATCCCATTGTGCAACATAAATATTATCATATTCTATTTGTGCATGACATGAAAAAGATTAGGGGAGCACTGCTGAAGGTGGGAGTTCTGTAATGCCCTGGTGAACCCGAGCCCTAGTAAGCTGTATTTACCTTTGAGCTCAGTTAGTATATAGAGTTTACATTCTGGAGTAGTGAATTAACATCTTTATAAAAGTGAAGTTTCTTCCTCTAAGTTGAAGGAAATTTGTCTATTTCTTGTCAGTTAATGATGCTGTTTGCATTTTTATACTCTTAGTGTGGTCCTCTTTGATATCTTTGTCAATATCCTTACCCATAACCTTGCGGAACCAGCTTATGAAGCAGATGTGGCACAGCTGGAGTATAAGCTGGTCGCTGGAGAACATGGTTTAATTATTCGAGTGAAAGGATTCAACCATAAACTACCTGTAAGTACAGTGCTCTGATTTCTTTGCAGACAACTTTAAAATTTCCTATTTGTTTGTTGTGCCTATAGCACCAAGCATAGAGGTTTGTGCATAAGGTGCTGTATATGAAAAGAAATATGTATTAATATAGATCATTAGGTTTTTTTGACTGATGGCAGGTATTCCAACTTTGGCCACATATAAGAGCAACATATATTCTTTAATTAATTGTATTTATTGGGCTTCCCTGGTAGCTCAGCCTGCAATGCAGGAAACCCTGGTTCGATTCCTGGGTGGGACAGATTCCTTAGAGAAGGGAACAGCTACCCACTCCAATATTCTGGCCTGGAGATCATTATGGTTTTTTTGGCTGATGGCAGGTATTCTTACTTTGGCCACATATAAGAGCAACATATATTCTTCAATTAATTACATTTATTAGTGTTGTATACATTAGTAATAGCTACAGCACAGCCTGTGCTTCAGACTTGATTATACTTCTCTTTACTGTCAGTTTCTCTGCAGCCAACACTGGTATTTAGTACTTGTTTGAGTGTAATTGGGCTGCCCTTGTGGCTCAGACAGTAGAGAGTCTGCCTGCAATGTGGGAGACCTAGATTCTATTCCTGGGTTGGGGAGATCCCCTGGAGAAGGAAAACGCTACCCACTCCAGTATTCTGGCCTGGAGAATTCCATGGACAGAGGAGCCTGGTGGGCTACAGTCCATGGGGTCACAAAGAGTTGGACACGACTGAGTGACTAGCTCTTTCTTTGTTTTCTTTTTTGAGTGTAATTTCATGCCATAGTGCAAGGACAGATTTAAAACACCTGACATGTTCCCTGATACCCTGACGAAGAGTAGAACTTAGATGTCTGTGTTCTTTCTTTGTCTTCTTACAGTCTTTTCCATTGTTTCAAGTGTGTGTGTCTTGTTCCCTTCTAAGTTTATGACTCTTAAGAAACAGAGTTTATATCTTGTTAGTGATTTATCTTTTGGTAAAGAATATGTTTCAATGTCATCTGTCAGTACTTCATAAGTAAAGGAAGAAATACCAAGAACCAGGTAAAATAATGTACCCAGCAATAAATTTTATATGTTGGTTTTTTGGGTAGAACATATATTAACATTTGGGGAATTGGGTTTATCTAAGAAAAATTCTGGAGGAGAGGACCTGGAAGTAATTAGACCTGTGCTAAGAGGTGATAGCCTCCATATCTTAGCAAAAACCCTAGAGAAGAGTAGTTTTCTTCTTTATACCCTCTTACTTGTCAGTCTCCCCTGGGAACAAAAATTATTCTTAGGAGGAGACACATGGAATATTTTAGTAACCTTCAAAAGAGTAAATATAATGTAGCTTAAAATCCAAACATATTAAAGCCAAATACAGTAGTTGTCATTTGGTAGGTATGTTTTGGAATTACCTGGAGAGCTTTTTAGAAATACAAACCATAGTATTTGAGGTTCTTCATTTTATGAAGCTTCCCTACTGTAACATTAAAACTTTATATAAATACTATAAATACATATGTAAAACTAGAGATCATTTACACCTATGAAATACAGAGTCAAGCATTCTAAAAACTTGAAAGTTAAGTTCAAATATAACAAGAAGAATAATTGACCATGACCAGTGCCAGCAAAGCAAAGAGTTGGTTGTTCAGTTTTATGAAGCTGTTATAAATCATTATAACACAAGTCAGTTAAGAAACACTGTGTGAATATAGTGATAATGAACATAAATCATTATATCAAAGTCAGTTGAGAAATACTATATGAATATAGTGATTAATGCCCCCAAAATTATTTGATAAATTTGAGCTGTCATTCCTAATAAGTAGGAATAAAGGGAGGTTACTCAACCACAATAAAAATCTTAATTAAATGTACAATAACAGATGTTATACTAACTGATGAAATCCTGAACATTAAAATTAGGAACGAGTCGAGGATACCCACCATCACTTCTATTAGTCGACATTATTTTTAGAATTTCTGGCTACTGTATTAAAGTGAAAAAATAAAAACACCTGGAAGAGAAAAAGCATTTTTCTTTGCAAAATACTATTAGAATTTAAAAAATAATTTGTGATATGACTCATCATAAGACCAGTATATCAATGGCTCATTTTCCTGTAGTGTAATAACCACTTAGAAATGGATTGGGAAAAAATATGTCACTATAATATTGAGAAAAACAATCAAATATGTAAGAATAAAGAAGAAAAGTATAGAACCTATCTAAAGAAAGCCATAAATCTTTTTGAAGCATATAAAAAGACTTTAAGGGAGAAGACTCCACATGTTTCTGGATAGCACAGGTTGATACAAAGTCATTATTTCCTAAATTATCTCCTCCCAGTTAAAATCAAATTTTGGGGCAGTGGAGATGCTCAATAAAATTATTTTTAAGTTTAATGGGAAGGAAAAAATGTTTTAAAATACCTCTGAAAATTATGAAAAAGAAAATTTTTATTCCTTCAGATTTTATAATTATTGAGAATTTTAGCTCCTAAAAATTCTTTGAGGGAGGGGCTTCCCTGGTAGTTCAGTGGTAAAGAATCTACCTGCCAATGCAGGAAACACCAGTTCAATCCTTGATCTGGGAAGATCCCACATGTCCCGGAGCTCGTGTGCTACAACTGTTGAGCCAGTGCTTAGAGCCCGGGAGACGCACCTGCAGAGCCCACATGCTGCAACTACTGAAGCCCGTGCAGCCTAGACTCTGCTCCACAACAAGAGAGACCACCGCAGTGAGAAGCTGATCACAATAACTAGAGAGCAGTCCCCACTCACTGCAACTATAGAAAAGCCTACATAGCAGTGAAGATCCAGCACAGCCAAAAATAAATAAATGAATTACTGGAAAAAAAAATAGCTAGGTGGTGTAGCCATGGGTTAAGGGGAAAAAAAAAAAAAAAAGATTCTTTGAGTCATTAGTACTTATGTCCCACACAATGCCTATTTTATCATATTGAACCCCTGGTAGAAACCAATGGGAAACATTTTCCCCCTAAAAATCAGTGGATTTACATGTTTCTCCACTTACGGTGTTTCTTTCTTTCCTTCTTAGCTACTGTTTCAACTTATTATTGACTACTTAGCGGAGTTCAGTTCCACACCAGCTGTGTTTACAATGATAACTGAGCAATTGAAGAAGACCTACTTTAACATCCTCATCAAGCCTGAAACTCTGGCCAAGTGGGTATACATGGGATCAGCTTATATTTTGAAGGCCTAAAACTATATGCCTTCCTTGGAATTAAGTGTGGGGAGTGAGGCTGTTGTTTCAGTGCTAATTCAGATGTGATAGAATTGTGCTGTGTTTTAGGAAACTAGCCCATAGAGTTAGAGAGTTCCTAAACTCAGTGTAAGTAGTTATCGGTGAGGAGGACTGCAGACAGTCTACTATACTTAATTAGAGGCTAAAGGTTAAGAGTGTTTTTTCCTAGTTTCTAAGTAAAAAATAGTTCAAAAAGTGCTGACTTTGTTGTAGCTCAAAATTGCTTAGTGTATTGGATGTTATGATAAGTAGCTGAGTTAAATTGCCTAACAGGTCATTTATCTGACAACTGCAGCTATCCAGAATTCAGTCAGGTTGCAGAAGAGAGCAGAAACGCTTCTGGACAGTCTGTATGCCCTCTGCTAATAGGCAGTCATCTTGGGCCTTTCACCAGAGCCTGTTCTTTAATCTAGGGCCAGCGGTAGCTTATAGGGTACCTTTGTGTGAATCAGAAAAAAGTACACTCTTGAGGGTAAAAAGGCTCTGTCAGCAGGTAGAGCCTTTGTGGGAGGGGGGAAAAAGTCCCCTCTGAGCAGATATAGCCCTTTATGCACATGGCTTGCGAGCCCCTACTTGACCTGTTTGCTGGGCATCTGTAAATACCCTGCATTAGACATAGTTATAATGAGACCATAAATGGCCAAAATTCGAAAGCAGGGGAGGGAGTAGTTAAGAATCAGACATGTAATAACTGATAATCTGATCACAAAAAGTTATAAAAACTAATAACCAAATATAAATGGGAAAGGAGAGTTGTCTGGAACTATTGATATAATTAAAAATAGCCCCATATATCCTATAACTCCTGAATACTACTTTGTTAAAATGTGGTAGAGTAATAGTACTTGTTTATTGAAGATTTGGTATGTGTTAGATCTAAGAACTTTAAGTGTATTTATTTAATTCTCACCAAAACTGATAATAGTATGGCGTTTTTATTTCCCTTGTTTTACAAATGAAATTGAGCCACAAATGTTAGGTAACTTGGCCATATTTAAACAGCTTACTAAGAAAAATAAATAAATAGCTTACCGTGTGGGAGGGGGTTAGTCTGATTCTTGCCTAGAGCCAGTTATGCTGTATTGTCATTGTAGATATACATGATGGTCACTTCCAGTAATGAATAAATGCTAGTGAGATTTGAAATCAAAATAGTAATATTGGTTTGTGACTCATTTGGCAGCTTGTGTGAAGTGTTTTATTTTGCAATTGAAACATAAGTTTTACCAATGAGCTAATAATCTATGTAATAGTCTATATATGCAGTTTTAAATGCTTTTTGCTGCTTATGACATTGTTTCCCTATCTTAAGTAGTGATAGAAATTGTCACTTTAAAGAAACACATCATCTATAGAAACTGAACCCAATCCTATACCCTTACGATTCATTTCTTACAATAAGACTTTTTTTTCCCTGCTCTCTGTAGAGATGTTCGGCTTTTAATCCTGGAGTATTCCCGTTGGTCTATGATTGATAAGTATCGCGCTTTGATGGATGGCCTTTCCCTTGAGTCTCTGCTGAGCTTCGTCAGAGAATTCAAAGCCCAGCTCTTTGTTGAGGGCCTGGTACAAGGAAATGTCACAAGCACAGTGAGTGTCAGGGTTCTGTTGGTACAGGCCAGGTATGAATGCTGTTCTGCGCTCTGGAATTCTATTAGTTCTTCCCTAAAGGGGAAGCTCTGTAATTTTGGCAGGCCAGCATCGTCACAGTCTGTTTAGAAGGGAACTTGGCCCTTTCAGTGCTGGACAAGACTTTCTTATGAAAGAGACTACTGGTATTGGACCGCATTTTGAGTTAAGTGGGTTTGGTAAATACATGGTACTGGTTACATTTGTTGACAATTGTGGAAACTAGAAACAGTTTAATTTAGAGATTAAAGTGGGAGCTGGGGAGGGCTGAGGGATGTATATATATATACATCATTCACTTAGTATCAAGTGTATTCTGTTGCTCACTCTATGCCAGGCTCTGTATTAATAGATCCAGGTTTCTAAAACACAGCCTAATGGGGTAAACCGGACAACTAAGTTTGATCCCCCAGTGGAGAAAGTTTCACAGTGGACAGTAAACAGCACCAAGGGAGAACAGAAAAGGAGCCACTTCAGTTGAGAGCCACTTAGTATTCAACAAACATAATCAATATTGAATCAGTGAATGATAATCCCAGTTAATGAGTGATAAACCCAGTGAATGAATGATCAGCATTTTGGGTGACAGACTGTATCTGCTTTCTGATGCATTCCAGGGCTTCCCATGCACTTAGAACATTGGTATTAGTTGGTTTGGGGTGAAATTAATGACAGTAGAGTCTGATATAGCTATTTTCTTCTCTTTCACCTCCTAGGAATCTACAGATTTCCTGAAATATGTTGTTGAGTGAGTATTAGTTGAATTTTCTCTTTAGGAGTTATGTGTTCTTAATAGCAAGAGGACCTTGAGACCAAAATTCAGTTGTTACTAAATCTGTAATGGAGATGCTTCTTGTAGGTTTATTTGAGGTTAGTTATATAAACAAAGCAATTCAGAAGGCAGTGTAGAAGGCCTGAGTTTCAATTTTGGGGGCAGGAATAGGAGGATAAAGGCACAGCCTCGATGACCCATACTGATTGTTTTGCAGCAAGTTGAACTTCATGCCTCTGGAGCAGGAGATGCCTGTGCAGTTCCAGGTGGTGGAGCTACCCAGTGGCCACCACCTGTGCAAAGTGAGAGCTCTGAACAGGGGTGACGCCAACTCTGAAGTCACTGTATATTACCAGGTCAGTGGCCCCTTTGCACACAGCTGTCCTCATGGCTGTGTCTTTTACACACTAAAGACTGGTGGAAGGACCACAGTGTCTGGGGGAAGTGATCCTATGCTCTTCAAGGCCTGTTTGAGGTTACTCTGTGGTTTTATGCTTGGGGTCATATGTCCTCTTGAAGCAATTACATTTAAAAACTGCTCCGGTCAGTGGAGTGGATCCTTTTTCAATCACAGTGCTTTATTAATCACCCAGCCACTAGTCCAGAGGGACAGAACTGAAGTATGGCTGGAAGTCCCTACATATTCACCAGTCAGAACTCCAGGGAGCAAGAAGACATTTGTTAAAAGGACAGTTTTAAAATACGACAAAAGCAAACATAGTCAACCAACATACAATAAATAGAATGGCTTCCAGAGTCATAATGAGTATTTTCAAAGCACCTGAGAGAGAGGATTTATCACCTCTATTTTATGTATGATAAATCTGAGGTCCTTCACTTACCTGAGGTCATACCAGCTGGAGTTCAAATTTATACTTTCTGTCTTCAAATCCTATGTGTTTTCCACAGCATTCTGGAGATATGGGATGGTGCTTAAAATAAGAAAGAGCTTTGCACTGATCTCAATTGGTCCATAGACTAGCCTGTGTTTGGTCCCACTCACTTTTAGGACAGTGGGGACCTGTGTCTGTTTAGACTGATCTCAGACTTCCCAAACACTGGGGCTCTTTATCTGCTGCTTTGGTCCTGGGTTTTCTACATGAGGAAATCACTTCTCTGTCTGACCTCGTAAAGATCCCTGCCTGGACTTTGGGCAGGGCTCCACGGCCTCACTTGTCACCTTGTCCTTTTCTTGAGTTTCTGGCGCTGAATCTTTGCCTTGTCTGTAGAGCCTATCTTCCTCTGCAAGTCCTTGACTTTAGGTTGTGTCCTTGGTGTGTTTTGGGCAGGAGCTGGCAGGTCAGGGATTACTGAACTCAATTCCATGTCCACCTGCAGTTCTGAGCTAGGGCTGGGAATACAGATCATCATGCATGATTCCAGTCTGCACACACCTCCTGTTTTGTGGGAAGGCAGGAAGTATAACAGTAGAGGGTATGGGGTGGGGCGGCGGGGGCGGGGGAGGAGAGTAGGGTAGTATCCTGAATAAATGGTCGTCAAGAAGAGCTATATTTTTAAAAAGCCCTGTAAGCCATTGGATTTTCAGTTGGTCTGATCAGCTTCTCCTCTCAGTCAGGTGCCAGGAGTCTGAAAGAATACACTCTTATGGAGCTGCTTGTGGTAAGTTGCATAAAGGAGAGTCCCTATACTCGGGAGCCCCTGGCCAACTGTGAGGACTGGCCTATCTACCTGGGGGCTGGGGACCTGGGAGTGGTCAGAGATCTGTGGTTTGTAAGTGAGCTGGTTGTTGAGCATTTCTCACCTAGTATTAGCCAGGATAATGGGCCTGGGCTATTTAAGAAGGCAGTAAGGGAGGCTGGACTCGGGGGTCACATGTTAACACTTTGGGGGGAAGAAATGGAGGTTTCTCTGCTGGGAGGAGTTGAGCTGATGGGTAGTATGTTGAATTACAGATGCATATGGAAGAGCCTTGTTTTGACTTCCTTCGAACCAAGCAGACCCTTGGGTAAGTCTGCTGGCAAGAGCACTGACCTCAAGTAAGATCTGGGGCTTACTTTGCAGGCTTAAGTCGATCAGCTGGACTGACTGAACAGTCTCAGCACTCTTTGGCCCTTCCAGGCCTTAAGAGTCATACCTACCAAGTCACACTCGGTAGAGTCATACTGTCAAAACTTTTGCAATTTGCATCTTGGACTATGATCAGTCAGTTTGGTCAAGTTTCAAGATTAGCAAGAGAAGAGGCTGGCCTTGTGGTCCTCAGTTCAGAAGAGGGGTGGATACCCTAACCCAAGAGTAAACATCTATGGATCCTCTTCCAGGACCTGTAGGGTCCAGTAAGGATGGGCAGAAACCGTTCCCACTGCTCTCTAGTACCTCCAAGGACAGGGTGCAGGTGAGTACCCGAGCTCATAGAACTTTTCACTCTGGCCATAGGTACCATGTCTACCCTACCTGTAGGAACACATCTGGGATTCTAGGCTTCTCTGTCACCGTGGGGACTCAGGCAACCAAATACAAGTGAGTAAACAAGTGAGATGATGGGCCCAGCTATCGTTTTTCTTGGCATAGAGAATAGGGGCTGCATCCTTGCCCTGACCATTTGCTTCCCATTTAGTCACAGCTGCAGCAGGTGGCTCATACATGGCCTGGTCCAGGACTTACCAGTGGGTTTGTAGGTTTGACTCAAGTCCTATGGTGACTGTGCAGGGCTTGCTACTGCTTCCTCTCTTCAGGCATATCTGAAGACAAGAAAGGCAGATGCCTGACCTAGCATTCGGGCTGCAAGCAAGGTACTAGGCCGTGTTGGTCCTCAGCTTTGAAATGGTCAGCATGGCTGTCTACTGCTTCCTACGAGGATACCAGGGAATTGGGCCAGAAGTGGAGTAGGGGTGGGGGTTCTTCACTGTTCACTTACCTCCTGCAGCTTAGGGGAGATCACTTCAGCCTTTCCTGGAAATATGCCTTAGACCCAGTTCTCTCCTTTGCCTTCTGCTTGAGACCTGGTCAGTGATGACTTAATGGAAGATGTTTTATTTTAGCTCTGAAGTTGTTGATAAGAAGATAGAAGAGTTCCTTTCAAGCTTTGAGGAGAAGATTGAGAACCTCACTGAGGATGCATTCAACACCCAGGTGATTGTGCTGGCTTGGTCTTTTGTTGGGTCACCCAAGCCCTCGATCGGAGAAGGTAGTGGCACCCCACTCCAGTACTCTTGCTTGGAAATCCCATGGACGGAGGAGCCTGCAGTCCATGGGGTCGCTGGGAGTCGGACACAACTGAGTGACTTCACTTTCATGCACTGGGGAAGGAAATGGCAGCCCACTCCAATGTTCTTGCCTGGAGAATCCCAGGGACAGGGGAGCCTGTTGGGCTGCCGTCTATGGGGTCGCACAGAGTCAGACACGACTGAAGTGACTCAGCATAGCATAAGCCCTCGACACTAGTCTTAAGAGTACTGTGTGCTGGGTTCTTGAGCTCTGTAGCCCACCTTAATCTGACCACGTCTTCCTAGCTCCATCCCTCGTCGTCATGCTGGCAGGTCCATCACAAATCAGACCAGACAGGGTTCAGTGTGCTGAGGATGCTTGGGTGATGCCATGCCTGAGTGTTTCTTTGACGGTAACAGGTCACAGCTCTGATCAAGCTGAAGGAGTGCGAGGACACCCACCTTGGGGAGGAAGTGGACAGGAACTGGAATGAAGTGGTGACTCGGCAGTATCTCTTTGACCGCCTTGCCCATGAGGTAGTAACATGGTTTTCAGAGTAAGACAGCTCTGACAGGGACTCTTGATTTAACAGGAGACACGGTTCTAAGCAAATTGATATTGTGTGGAGGAGAGACCGGGGGCACTCATCTTGGGTTGGTTATTATTTACTTGCCTATTTCTCGATGTTATTAAATTACATCTTGTTTCCAGACTGGCTACTGTAGTGTCTCAGGTGGCCAAGTGAGCAGGATGCTGGGTATTCTTACTCTCCTTACTCTTGCTCCCCCAATTTCAGTCAGATCTACTTTTTAAAAAATTGAAATACGGTTGATTTACAGTGTTAATTTCTGTTGCAAAGTGATTCAGTTTTTTATATATATATATAATTTTTTTCCTTTTCGTTTTTGTATTATATATTCAGATTCACTACTAGGTTTGGGAGAAAAACAGGTTCCGCTCCTTAAAGAAAATTGCAAACTTCTGGTGTTTATGAAGTTCCTTCTCCAGATTTAAGGATTCTGTGTGTAGGTCTTTGTGACAACTTCTAGCCTCAAGTAATAAATCCCATTTAAAGGAGCTCTGGGTCCTCCAGTCCAGTGCTCTGATACTATAACCCTACCAAAGGATGCTGAAGCAGAGCAGGTATTTAACAAAGAGGCTTCATTCAGCCCAACTCTTGAGGTTCTGCAGTTTTCCTGTTAGAAGCCAGAGGGTAAATACTTACCATGTATCTGAGAGGTGACACTAAGGTGTAATGGGTTTGACTCCATGTACGGTACTTAGCTGTAGTTACAGCATCTGCTACCCTCTCCTGCTTATTATCGGCCAGTCAGTGCGAAGAAACATGAAGGTGTATCAGGCTCATTTGTATCCTTATCTGGAAGGTTGGGAGCCAGCTGAAACATGTTAAAATAAAACAGTGTGCTTATAATAAGCAGGACCAAGGAGGTCTGGCTAGGGTGTTGTGTTTTAAGTACTATCTTTGCATAAATATATTGCTAGTTTTTTATAGCCTTCTTTCATATCTTCCCTTCTCCCATTAAGATTGAAGCACTGAAGTCATTCTCAAAATCAGACCTAGTCAACTGGTTCAAGGCCCACAGAGGACCAGGAAGTAAAATGCTCAGTGTTCATGTGAGTATCGTTACCTAAGCTGTAGCTCTGTCCTTTGCAGGCTTGTCATCTCACCCATTTACTGAGTTTGGGTTGGTGTCCTAGATCCTACTAGGTCTTTGCCCAAACATGGTCAGCATTCTCTCTCACCTCAAGTCTTTGGCCTTTTTCAGGTTGTTGGATTTGGGAAGTACGAGCTGGAAGAGGATGGTACCCCTTCTGGTGAGGATTCAAACTCTTCTTGTGACGTGATGCAGCTGACTTACCTGCCAGCTTCTCCTCTGCTGGTAGACTGTACCGTCCCCATTGTTGATATCAGGGGTTTCACATCAAGACTTAACCTTCTCCCCTACCATAAAATAGTCAAATAAACTGCAGTCTCCTTGGCCTGAAGCACTGTGCATTGAAGTGTTTGAATTTTATGAAGTTACACTACTCCTGCCTTAGGGCTTCCATTGAATTTTTGCACTGGCATCATAGAATTTGATTTACTACCCTTCCCCTTCCGTTGTGATTAACAGACCGAGCGTTACTATAGCAGCTGCAGAGAGAAACGAGCAGGGTGGGCCAAATGTAACCAAAAAGCTTGCCGGAGCAGTCTTGAGATGCCCTGGCCTGTCCTGGTCTTCTCAGATTGAGAATCCAGTTCTGTATGACTGCCTTGAGAGGCCCTATGTAACTAGTGTCTTCTTAGTACCTAAATGCCAGGTGCTAATACCTGTGTTGTTGTTTTTAATGTATTTAAAAATAAAGATAATTCTGTATTGCCCTTCAGAATGAGCCATTTGCTGCTGTGACATTCCTTTTATTATATTTTGTTTCAATGTGGGGTGGGGATCTAAAAATAAGCATTCTTCACAAATTCTCTAAGGCAATAAAATATTTTTGGATAAAAGGTTGGTAGCCCTATGTGTACTATTTGAGAGTTCAGTTAAAACAAGAATAGCATGGTGGGGGCTATAGACAGAACAGAGGAGTATAAGGAAGGGACAGGATGGATGGACCCCCTTCATTATTTGAAGAGTCCCTATAAAAAGCCAGCCTTTGTATTCAAAGTTGCTAAGTAACTAGGTCCAAGTCTAATCATAAAAATAATCAGCACATTAAAAAAAAAGGTTGGAAAAACTACTTTATGAAGCCTTAAGAAGCATTGAGTATAATTAAACCACAGTCCAGAGTTAGATACAATTTAATAATAGTTCAATTCCAAAGTAAAAGTTATTGTAGGTGAGACCATGAAATTTCCTAACACGTGATTTTAATACATTACACTAAATTTTCTAAAACAACTCAGAGGAACTGATATTTACAGTAAATGCAGTATTTATGAAAAATCTGGCATCAGCTATATTATATATATGTATATATGTATATATAGAACCCAAGATTATATGAACTAGTAAACATGTATTGTATATCTCAACAGCAGTACTAGAATGCAGAGTTTAAGACTGGGATTTATACCGTGGGATTTGGAAAAGGAGCAGACATCTTGTTTTCAAAACCTGAAGTTTTTCTCAAGACCAAAATCAACGTTGTAACTGCCACAGACAGGAAAAAGGGGAGCTTTGCTCGCTTTAATTGTTCATCTGCATCAGAAAGTCCAGTATCCCTGAGATAGGAACCACTGCAATAAGAAGGGAGTGAATAGGTTCTCCCAAAGGAAGATTGTTGCTTAATTATGCATCCTGCCCTGGAACCAGGAGCAAACTTTGTGTTTCCCAACCTAATGCTTGGCAGCACCGAGACGCTTCAGTAATGGTTCATCATAAACCCAGCATTCTCCATCTTCATGAAACAACTGTTAGAGAAAGGGGGGAAATTCAGTTACACACTTGTTTTGTACTTCTGTATCATACTTTTAATTATTTGATGTGCTCCCCCCTCAACAGTGAAATGAACGTTCATCTCATTTATCACCATGCTTATTTGGTACTTCAGTATTCACTTGAAATGAATGAATGACAGCTCAGGGAACAGCAGCTAGCAGATCTAGGCAGGCTCCCCAAAACAAACTTACTCTTGTCTCCCATTGAATTTCCTTTTCCTTCCTTTCTCGGGCTTCTGCTCTTTGTCTTTCTTCAAGTCTATGCTTGGCTTCAGTTGCTGCATCAATGTCTCTGATTTTTAAGTTGAAAGTGACATCCTTCCAAAGGCTAAAGAAAAGAAGTGAAGGTGCTGAGTACTTGGTGGAGAGAGGAGTTAGCAATTTAAAAATGAAAGGCTAGAGCCATCTAGAACATAATTACAGTACAAGTAATTTTTAATGTAGTTCACAGACTAAATTACATACAAGTAATTTTTAAATGTAGTTCACAGACTAAATCTCCTTAGGCTGGCACAGGAGTGAAAAACAGAAACAAACTCAAAAGATTCCACCGCTAGTTGTCAGAGGAGGAAATAAAGCATATGCAGAAAGCTGTATATATGGCTGGGACAACAGAGGAGAAAGATCAACTGAGACAGGCTACCTCTAGTGATATAACCTTGGGACTGTCAGTTCATCTCTAGGGCGTCAGTGTCCCTTATATTAAGCTCAAGGAACAGCGGTTTATATTAAATAAACTAAATGGGAGACGAGAGGAGCTGAGACATTCCATTTCATAAAGACTCCCCTGGAATTAATGAATCTGGGAGAAGCAGTCTGACTATAGAGAATAAAGGTCAAGAGAAGCATTGCAGAGGCTTAAGGTTGGGGGTGGGGGAGGAGATCTGGCTTCTTCTCAAGGCCTGGAAGATGATAGCTAGACAAGTCTGGTCCAAACAATGCTTTGTAAGTGAGGACGCGTAGGGATTAAAAAGTAGGCATCCTAAGATCCCCTCGTGTGAGCAGCAGAGCATAAAGGTTTATAGATTTCCACTTACAACTATGAACAGGCAGTCCAGGCAAATAAGACTGTTTATTCTTTCAAGTTTTTAAGTTAAGACCTAAAGATGTTCTGAGATCTATCTATATCCATATATACAGAGAGTCTACAAAGATGATGAGAAGCCAACATCCACTTGTCAAGCATCATACACAGGCTCCATGTATAATCTCATTTAGTTCTCATAGCAAAGCTGAGGTGGTTCCCATTTCAGGAAAGAATGCAAAGACAGGTTAGCTTATAGTCAGGGTTACAGTGCAGGAGGTGGAGCACCGTATGAACCCAGGCATTCGGACTCCACCTGTGCTCTGTTACACCCTGCTATACAGACTGCCACCTGGCCCTGCACCTATGCCTGGCCAATAGCAAGAGCATTGCTGCAACAACTCTATAGTTATGTTGTCTCCTTACCAGCGGGATTCGTACTCATTCTGATCTTCCAACTTCCTTACTTTCTTCTTAATTATAGGCAACTTCTTGGTATCTATAAAAACTACATTTTCCTAGAAAACAGAAAAGGTGGGTAGATGTTTTATTGTTCACATTGTTCTAAGAGAAAAAGTCAACTCTTCCCATTAACAGATTTCATAATGAAATCCCACAATGTGTTAGTGATGTAGACAATGAATTCCATATGCAATCTAAAGCCTAAATTATTTAAGTCTTGGTAAAGGCTCTTGGTCGGAGAAGGCAATGGCACCCCACTCCAATACTCTTGCCTGGAAAATCCATGGACGGAGGAGCCTGGTAGGCTGCAGTCCATGGGGTCGCTAAGAGTCGGAGACGACTCAGCGACTTCACTTTGACTTTTCACTTTCATGCATTGGAGAAGGAAGTGGCAACCCACTCCAGTGTTCTTGCCTGGAGAATCCCAGGGATGGGGGAGCCTGGTGGGCTGCCGTCTATGGGGTCACACAGAGTCGGACACGACTGAAGCGACTTAGCAGCAGCAGCAGCAAAGGCTCTTGGTAAAAATAGATATTTTCAATGTGGCTATGTGTTGGGATGTAATATGACTGGGATGTAATCTCTTGGACTAGCTAAACAACGAATCCTAATGTTAAGTACTCTGAGCACTTTTTGCCATATATTATTCTTGAGTATTTTAAGGGGACAGGAAAGTAAAAATCATTTTACTACCTGTACTGCTGGGGAAAGGTGGAAGAAGGAAAAGGCCTGGCTTGAAGAGATGGCATTAGAGCTCATCTTGGTGGTTAAAATTTCCAGATGAAGAAAGCCAGAGTAAGGGACAAGCTACGATTCAATGAAGCCTGAAAGAAGTGGCAAAACAGATGTTCTTACCCCTGTTGAGTATTTTGCATACATTACACCATTCCACTCCCCTTCAATTGAGCAGAAAGACTTCTTGTCGTTTGGAGAACTACATTAAAAACAAAAAACAAACATTAAAACACGTATGTGTCAGTCTCAAATTGATATTTCTCTACCAAAGAATCTTGTCAGTTGTGGCCTACCTACCCAGAGCAAAACACAGAAGAGCAACTGTAAAGGTAGATTAATAAAACTGGTTTTATTTGTGAATGCAGATTAATAAAACTGGTTTTCTCAGAGCCAACTATAAGAATTAATGCCCTAAAGATGCTGCTAATGGATTCAAGATCCCAGAAACTGGGTATGAGATATGTTAGGTGCTGGGACCACAGCAGACGACAAACTCGAGCTCTTCACAGTCTAGTGGGGAGACACTACCACTGAAATTCTGGGTGACAACTGCTCTTATGTCCAGGCAACCACGGGAGATCAAGGGCAACACTGCTACGATGAGGGTCAGGGAAGGCTTTGCTTAAGGATACAATGATGGAGACCAGACTTTCATCTTCAGGCTGGGCCATAATATTAAGATGTTATCTGAGAAGCCCACCATGCACTCTTTCAGAAGGCAGTTTATTATAAATTACTGTGACTGGCCAAAAAATCCACTAGCAGTTCCTATTGGTGCTGGTTGCTTTAAGAAACTCTGAGAAGCAGGCCCACCCATGTCTTTGTTCTGGACATCCTTTTTCCCCCCGCCTGCCTGTCTGAGGGGGGCAGTCACATTATAGTGGTGACTTGTGCTGCTCCCTAAGCTCTGCCCCTATTTTCTGACTGCAGTAATATTTTGGATTTTACAGTGTTCCTTAGTAAACTTCATCTTTTGTTCATGGTCCCTTCCTCCTTCCTTCCTTCCAAGAATTTTCTGGATTTTGATTCTATCATCAAAATTAAATTATCTCCACAAAAAACTGGTTAGCCAATCCTGTGTCTGCCATCTGCAACACTGCTCCCAGTGAGGCCTCTGAGGACAGAGAAATCCCTTCAGGGTCTCCTTGTCTAGGCAGGCTCTGAACCCAACTGACTGACTTGGACAGCAGATGTCTTCATCTAATCCTGGAGCGTCAAACAGAACCAAACAAAGATACAATGGTTACTGTTTTTCCCCAGCAAAGGCACACAAAAAAAACAAGGACAATAAGGGCTTTGAGACACTACAGTGGGCATCATAGGGTCTACTGTATAGACAAGCTCATGGTCCAATCCAGCAATAATGAGTTAGGCATACATAATCTGGGCTGGCTACAAGATCCAGGAAGACTCCTTAAGTTTCCTATTTCTACAAGATCCAGGAAGACTCCTTAAAGTTTCCTATTTGCAAGTCAGGTTCCTAGGAAGGAAATCCCACCAGTGACCTCAGATTGTTCTTAGGTCTCCTTCTGAGATGGGATTTTAGGAAGAGACATGAAACACAGCAATATAAGTTTACAAAGACAGGACCATTAAAATGGTCAATTCTTGATGGAAGTTATAGTTCAAGACAAAAGGAAAACTTTTAGAGATGCAGAAGGAGCATCAAAGCAGAAAAACAAAATACCTACAAAATCTCAGCAGTAATTCTGTGCTTCTTGCCCCCATAGAAAGGTTTAGTGTGGAAGACGATATTTGCACTATAGCCAGTTTTGGAACAGTTAATATTGCATTCTCCGCCTAGTTCCACCCAGGGCACTGTGAGGATAGACCTGCAAAATCAAAAGTGTCAGTAAGGCTGACAGTTCAGAGGAAAGAAAGGAGGGGCACAACTTAAAGAATAGCAGGGCCTACTGCCTGCACAGCAGAGGAATGGACCAGCTCTACTTGCCTGCCGTAACCATTGGGGAATGTGAGAATGTAATGTTCGTCATGCTCTAGACAGGAGACACAACCTGTGGAGAGAAGGGATGGAATCTCACATAAGCAGCTGATGGAATCTCCATTCAGTTTAGGGATAATCACTCTTGCATCTCAACCTGGCTCTCACCCCCAACACACTTGCTTCCCTGCACACAATGACATCCAGCCTGACTTTCTGGGGTCATTTCCTCTTACTAGACAGATGACCGGCACATATAAGAATGACATAGAGTTCTCCCATTAACACTTGTAGTCCACCCAAAGCCCACAGACTTACCCTGCCCTATGTTGTGCACCCCAATTGACATCCCAAGGAATTTTGATTTGGTCCAGATATGAGCATTGAATTGTATCTTCTTATTAAAACACTCAGCATAAAAAGCTGAAACTGAAGAGAAACTGTTTCAGTTAGTGCACTATATAGCCTCATTTTATTTATAAACACACACACACCATAAACATACATGCCTCCCACCCCCAACTCCCTTAACCCAGAGAAACAACTGGCTGCATGGGGGAAATCCTTTACCTTTCAAAGAACATCCTTGAATGTGGTCAGAAATTACCCACCTGCCCTTTACACCCTGTCTCCCCCAGTGCAAGCCACTGTTCAGGACCACATGGGGAGGAACTTCCTGAACCGTGAGGCCAATCCCAGGGCTTAAAAACAAAGGGTCGGTCTGTTCTGATCAGCAAGCATGTTGCTGCCCCAGCCCAAACCTGAACCCATACAGTATAATCAGTCTTAACATGGCATCCAGCAAGTAACAGGGGAAGACATGCATTCTTTCCATTGGGCCAGGAACCGCACCATACTGAAACTACATCTGTTTTATATGAACTGTCTTCAGAGGTGCTGAGATCGCTACAGCACAGCTCATGATGTGAAAGATGACTTTAGAAGCATTAAAAATTGCCTTCCCAAATCCCTTATTTTTATATTTATTAATCAGTGAAGCTAATAGAGTCTTTGGAACTTATACCAGGAACAGATATGAGGAACCAATCTTCACAGGACTGGGAAGACACAGGTAGCCATTAAACATGAGGACAGTGCAGAGACCTCAGTTATGGAGCTTTCTATGACCCTCTTTAGACAATAGTTTGAAAGTGGATGTAGCTGAGGAACTCTGTCACTTACTGGGTGGATGATGAGAAACCTGCTCAGCCACAAATGTTACACTATTCTTGGAAACCCAGGGAACTGGTCCTTCTGAAACTAGCTCCTGCAAGCAAACAGAACATCATTTTCTTTTGATGTGGAAACAAACAATATGCAGACAATCTAATAACTGGAGTCTCTGCCTCATAAGGTGGTTAAATGCTCTCTCCTCTACACTCACAAAGCATCTCATATATACTTTTCTCACAGCACTTAATTACACTATTGAAATGACTGCTTTGTGTAAGTCTCTCTAAGACATGCATGAAAGCAAGGATCATGTCCCGAACTTAGGGCCAAGCCTGGCACAGAACAGGTACTTATCCAGGTCTGTAATATGATTAAGAACAGAAACATACAGCTTGTGTCTTTAGTGTGTGTGACTTTTTGTGGCCCCATGGATTGTAGCCTGTCAGGCTCCTCTGTCCATGGGATTTCCCAGGGAAGAATACTGGAGTGGGGTGCCATTTCCTTCTCCAGAGGCTGCCTGGGAAGCAGGACTACATGTAATGCATCATTCAGCAAAGGAAAAATTCGCGAGTTACACTATGTGCCAACCACTGTGGGCTATGGGCTTATTTTTTCATCCCTTGAACTCCAGACTCTTAAAGTTCTAACTCCCTATTATGACAGTCCACTTACATGTCTAAGAGACTCCCCATACACTATATTTCGAATTGGAGTTGTAGACTTTTCCCTCCCCAAATCCAATCTTTCCCTTTGTAGTAAATAGCACCAGCCCACCATGCAAGGATTCATCTCTAACTTACCTCCCCCAATCTAACAGCTCTGCCTCCAAAATATAACTTGAATCAACTATTGTCCTGGAATAGTGCCAGAATCTCCTCAATGGTTTCCTTGCTTCTATTTTTGCCCCTTTTCAATTCACTTGCCACAAAATAATCATAATAACCTTTTCATTACAAAAATGAGTTCTTGATAAGCCATAAAATTATCCTTATGGTCCATGAGGACTTGCATGATATTGTTTCTCAATTTCTATCCTCATCTTGCACCACTCTTTTTCCCTTGCTCACTATATACAAAATATGCTGATCCAACAACATTGTTCTTCTATGGTGGTAAACATCTTTTAATCAGTGCCTTTACCACTATCATCTGCCCCTAAATAAAATGAAATCTTGAATCAGTGCATTAAGAACTAAGTACTAAGATAATTAAAAACATCAGTGGAGAACTCACCACATTCTCTTCAGTATCATTTGGTAATGTCCAGTGACACTGAAAGATTTCGCCCAAAATGGGGTTGTATGGCTTTTTGGCAACCGATCCTTTCCTTCCTGCGTGAAAGGCTGAGAGATACCATTTCACAACCTGAACCATTCGGTCTCTGGCATCCTTCTGGTCACTAATACTGCAAGGAAGAAAGACAAAATTTAACATCGTTTTTCGACAGTACCCCTCAGCATGGTCCACCCCCTAAGCCAGGCTGAGAGGACCTAGGACCAGTAACTACCTCAGCTCCTTTTTAAAACTGAAGTATAATATACATAATCAAACATACCAGCCTTAATTGTTTGGTTTCATGAATCGGAAAAATGCATATATCCATTTAATTAATCTTGGGTGTAATGGAAATGTTCTATATCTTGATTGTACTTAAATAATGACATACAATCAAGATACAGAACATTTCCATTACCCCCAGGTTTCCCCATTCTTTCCAAGCAATCCCCACCCCTTAACCCTGAGGCAAACACTGTTTCTGGTTTCCAGTACTATTAGTTTTGCTTTTTCCATAACTTCATACTTGTTAGTGCACTGTTTAATTGCAAAACAGTTGGAGATTTTCTGGATTTATCTGTGTTACTGATATCTAATTTAATTCTTCAAAGATCAGTGGATATATTCCATATGGTTCCAATTATTTTAAATTTATTAAGTCTTCCTAGTATATGGTACATCTTGATGAATGTTCCACGGCACTTAGAAAGACTGTTATAGTGTTTGGTAATGTTTTAGAAAGGTTAACTAGATCTTCCATAGTCCCACTGATTCTCAGAGGGGTGGGGAGAGGGAGGAATTTCCAACCATGATTGTGTATTTGTCTATTTCTTCCTTCAGTCAATTTTTGCTACATATAGTTTGAAGCTGTTTTACATATTTAGGATTATTTATTCTTGATAAATTGACCCTTATCATATGAAATATCCCTACTTGTCTCTGGTAATATTTCTTACCTTAAAAAGTATTTTTTGTCTGATACTAACACAGCAGCACCAGCTTTGTTATGCTTAGTGTTTTGCATGGTATGTCTTTGTCCATCCTTTTACTTTTAACCAATCAATGTCTTTACATACTTAGATCTTGCAAATAGAGTACAGATGAATCTTGCTTTTTTTTTTTAATCCAGTCTTAAAATCACTATTCTCTTAAATGGAGTATATATGATATTCACATTTAATGTACTATGAATATATAGCTGAGTTTAACTCTATCATCATGGCATTTGTTTTCTACTTGGCCCTTTTATTCTTTGTTCTATTATATTTCCTTTCCTCCTCTGTGGGAGAGTGAGAATTTTTAGAATTACACTTAATCATATCTATTGGTGTTTTAGCTGTATTTCTGTATTTTTTAATGAATTTAATGAATTTAAATAATGCCATATTTAATTTCTGCCCTTTGGGAACTGGTTAAATGAGTCTCTAAAATCCTCATTAAGAAGTTACATATCAGTGTCATCCAATGTGCCCACCCACTGTGAAACTTCGGTGATCTGTATCTGGCTCTAGTAAATCACAGTCCAAGGCCAAGGAATGCAATCAGAGAGGATGGATTAGAACATCCTGTTACAAAGAAAATGCTCCTGCTACCAGTGAAAAGCAATGTGAACTCACTCACCTCCCCATAAATCAATCTCACCTTTAGATTACTCCTGTCCTTTATACATATATTGAATACTGCAATCTTTGTATTTAAAATTTATGAATCAATCTGTAATCTGGACACTGGACTATAAACTCCTCAAATGCAGACACTGCAACTCTTTCCCTTTCCAGCTTATAATAAAGTGTTGACAAAAAACAAGTGTTTTAGAAAAGTTTGTTAAACTCAAATAACTGAACTTCATCAGAATGTAGTATCAATAATTTGACAGTGATTACCAATTCCTAGATCAAAAAAAGCTCTCTAAATACTGGCTACCTTATTAATAGGTGTTCAAGATTTTTTAAGGTGTTCAACTTGGTTGCCTAACAGTATCAGCAACAGAGGCATCTAATACAAACAAAATATTCAACACCTTTTTTCCTCAGAAACATTTGAAAGGCAAAGGAATCTATCCTGCAAAGGCAGAAAGGTAATGAGTAACATCTTTTAAAAAGTGAAGCTACTGTATCAAGTCAAATACCTCACAAACAGGTCCGGATGAGCAAAAAAGTCTGCATACATTTCTAAAAGAGATCTTCTTTCAAGAATAAATGTTGGAAGAACTACCTGAAAAACATACATATTTGACCCTTGAGAATCAAATTCCACTACAGATATATAAGACTGCTAAGCTGCATTTAAAAAGAAAAACACGTAAATGAAAACAAAAAAAACTGATTCCAATCACAGTAACATCCACCAAGTACTGCCCAGGCATGCTTTTGATACCTACTTCTCAAACTGTTCTTAACCTGCCTAAGGGATGAAAGACAAGAGATTCTGAATGTTCAAATGTCACTTTCTCTGAGCAACCTCTCTTTGGCTCCCTAAGTCAATAATCAAAGTTTTAGCAATAACAACTATGCAGTAGCAACCCTTTGATATCTTTTGACTTTCTGGAGCATCACACACACATTATCTTATTAAACCTTACAACCATCTCATTAAGAAGAAATTATCATCATTTTACACTGGAGAAAGTTCAGTTCAGTTGCTCAGTCGTGTCTGACTCTTTGTGACCCCATGAACTGCAGCACGCCAGGCCTCCCTGTCCATCACCAATTCCCGGAGTTTACTCAAACTCATGTCCATTGAATCAGTGATGCCATCCAACCATCTCCTTCTCTGCCATCCCCTTCTCCTCCCACTGATCTTTCCCAGTATCAGGGTCTTTTCAAATTAATCAGCTCTTTGCATCAGATGGCCAAAGTATTGGAGTTTCAGTTTCAACATCAGTCCTTCCAATAAATATTCAGGACTGATTTCCTTTAGGATTGACTGGTTGGATCTCCGTGTAGTCCAAGGGACGCTCAGGAGTCTTCTCCAACAACATAGGTCAAAAGCATCAATTCTTCAGTAGTTCAACTCTCACATCCATACATGACTACTGGAAAAACCATAGCCTTGACTAGATGGACCTTTGTTGGCAAAGTAATGTCTCTGCTTTTTAATATGCTGTCTAGGTTGGTCCTAACTTTCCTTTCAAGAAGTAAGCATCTTTTAATTTCATGGCTGCAATCACCATCTGCAGTGATTTTGGAGCCCCAAAAAATAAAGTCAGCCACTGTTTCCCCATCTATTTGCCATGAAGTGATGGGACCAGATGCCATGATCTTAGTTTTCTGAATGTTAAGCTTTAAGCCAACTTTTTCACTCTCCTCTTTCACTTTCATCAAGAGGCTATTTAGTTCTTTTTCACTTTCTGCCATAAGGGTGGTGTCATCTGAATATCTGAGGTTAAAGGTTATTTGATATTTCTCCCTGCAATCTTGATTCCAGCTTGTGCTTCCTCCAGCCCAGCATTTCTCATGATGTACTCTGCATCCAAGTTAAATAAGCAGGGTGACAATATATCGCCTTGATTGCACTCCTTTTCCTATTCAGAACTAGTGGAGAAAAATGAAGCTCAAATGGGTGAGAAATTTTCTCACTGCTCTGTTGTTAAGTGGAATCCAAAATTGGCTCTGTTTGACTTTGGGGGGTGGGGTCTACACACATTCCTCTCTACCACTGCTTCTCTATCATCGTTTAAGTGCCTAAGGAAATTTATCTACTGGATCTGTGTACTTAAGGATCTGTGTCCTCAAGTAAACAATGAGCTTCTAGAATGCAAGAACCATACTTTATTTGTACTTGCATTTCAGCTACTATTACAAACTAAGAAATTTTTAGTAAGTAACTGAGGGAATAAACAAAATGAAGAAGACAATAAAGATGGGATTCTACCAACTCTTTCTTCAGGAGGCTGGGCCCATGAAGAAAAATGCTGAGGGCCTGGGAAAGTGGCAGAGGAGAAAGTAAAGGAAAGAAGTTGGAGGACTTCCCTGGCGGGACAGTGGTTAAGAATCCATTTGCCAATGCAGAAGACAAGGGTTCCCTCCCTGGTCCAAGAAGGTAAGATTCCACAATGCTGCAGGGCAACTAAGCCTATGTGCCACAACTATTGAAGCCAGTGTGCTCAACGGCCTGTGTTCCTCAACAAGAGAAGCTGCCGCAATGAGAAGCCTGTGCACCGCAACTGAAGAGTAGGCCCCACTCGCCACGACTAGAGAAGAGTCCATGCACACAGCATCAAAGATCCAGTGCAGCCAAAAATAAATATAAGATAAAAACTTAAAAGAAGAAGAAATATGGGAAAAAAGAATAAGAAAGATTAAGATTAATCAATTAAGAAAAGAAGAATTTCATTACAAATAGAGGAAGAGTTTTTGAAGTCTGTATCAGATTAGACATTATTCATTATGGCAGTTGAGCACCACAGTAACCAAAGATTCCTTTAAATGTAGTAATTACTGCAATATTCAAGCACCTGTGGTAAATGCTATGGAAGCAGCAAAGGTTAATTGAGAGAACAATACCAGCATTTAACTTTTAGGTAGAATGTGATAAATACCAGGCTTCCCTGGTAGCTCAGATGGAAAAGAATCTGCCTGCAATGTGGGAGGTCTGGGTTTGATCCCTGGGTTGGGAAGATCCCCTGGAGAAGGGAATGGCTATCCACTCCAATATTCTTGCCTGGAGAATTCCATGAACAGAGGAGCATCCAGGAGATGTTCAATGTACTCTGGAAATTCAGGAGAGGCAAAAGATCATGCTCTGTTTGGGAAACCAGAATGAGGGCAAAGCTGAGAAACAACATGTTGAGGTGGTGCTAGAGAAAAGCCTTAGAGAGTAGGCTCTAATAGAGGGAAACATGGAGACATGGAGATGGTGGTGGGGGACAAGGGGAGGGAGGGTGGCAGAAAATGAGTGTGACAGGGACTGACCAGTGGACCGGTATTGCTGCTGTATATAAAGAGGAATGACAGAACGCAAGAACCTGGAAAGAACCCCTATGGCTCTAATACTTAGCATTTTATTATTAGACTCCTGAGTTTAAATGTTCCTCAGAACACCTATATTCATAGTATACGTATGCTTAAACTGGTGAGTAAGCTTGTTGTAATTTTCTACCACTCTTGGAGAACACGGAGATTGTACATTAGTAAGTAAGACTGCCAAAGAACAGACAGGGCTAAATATCTCAATATATAAACAGCTCTTGCAAATCAACAAGAAAAAGACTACTATTGCCAGCAGAAAAATGAACAAAAGAACAGAACATGCAATTTGAAAAAGAAGACATGGCCACAGACCATAAGTTTGATTTGATGTGTAATCAAAAAAAAATTTTTCCCTCCCTATTTAAAATTTTTCTTAAGATCTCTCATTGAACAGATCTTCTTCATTGTTTTTAGCACTATCTGGGTACATGCCATTATGTCAAGTTGCTGAAACACTGATATAAGTGAGCTGGACTAAGCTGTCTTTAACCTGGGTTCAAATACTTATTTTGGTGTGAGGAGGCCATAGAAAATGTACTCAACATCTGAAAGTTTCTGTAAAAGGAGGATAATTATATGCCCTGCTAAGTCTTAGGACTGTTTTGAAGACCAAGTGAGGTAAACCGGATGTGACTGTAGTAATGTTTCCAAACACTATGATGTATTTGGAGAATAACTCTTTTTAGAAAATATTTGAGGTGAGAAGACATTATTATAAGTAGGAAAGTGACATAAGATATTATTGTAATAATACTTTGAAATGCACAAGGGAATCAAGATTTCACAATCTGCTGACAACCACAACCATGTATGCCAATGAAGATTTCTAAAATATGGAGTAAGTTAGCAAAAATTAACAAACTTTTAGTGGCTACAAAACCCAAACATGGAGCATACAGAAGAGGAAGCTATGAGACGCAAGAACTACACACTTGACTGCAGCACATCCTTCCGGCTGCCTATGCATATCCCTACCGAAAGAAGTCTGATTCAGTTCAGGTATAGGCTATAGGTTGCTATGAGTCACAAGGCCCTCCCACACCCCAAGGGGTGAATGTAGATTAATCTAAGCCAATCTATTAACCTCCTTTGCCAGTGACTGGCTTATGCTTGCACACTGGCTGAGCTTGGGTCAATGGGATTCAACTGGAAGTCTGACAGGCCACTGCGGAAAAGGATGTTCTCCCTATATCAACAATAAAATTCATGAAGAGAATTATTTTTCCTGCCTTTTGACATACCTGCGTAAGGATGTGATTAACTGGAAGTGTGGCAGTCATTTTGCAATGGTGGGAAGACGGGTCTGAGTGTGAACGTCAGCATGCAGAGGACAGCAGAGCAGAGAGATGAAGGGACCTAGATCGTTTCTCACATTGTTGACCCACTATGAACTCATGGATCCTGGAACTGCTCTACTTCTGGACTTCTCATCCCCTGAGATAGTAAACCTAGTCTTGTTCAAGATACTATTAGGTGGCTCTTCCATTATTGGAGACCAAACCCAACCAAGGCAGAAGGTGTAGAAAAGAAATATAAACATCATTATCTAAAATGAAGCTGTATTTCTCAAATTTGAAGTGACAATTCTGCTCCAGCAATTATGCAATCAATCTAATGATCAATGAAAAAATTCTGGAGGCAAGCTCCTGCAAATATTCTCTTACCTAGAACTTTCCCAGCAAGTATGTTTGTTGCACAAATGAATGCTATCCTTGTGCTTCTGTTCTTAGATTTGGGGTAAAAATTTTTATTATACACACTTACTAGAAAGTATTATGGTTTAGTTTATAGATTTTTGAAATCTACGACCAGATTAGAATCTCAGTTCTGCCACTTAATAGGAAGGACTTAGCCAAATTACTTAATCTCTGTGAGCTTCAATTTCTCATCTATAAAATGAAGTGAACAACCATCACCAACTTTGCAGTGCTATGGTGAGAATTAGGTGAAAGGAGAAGGCTTTTAGCAGAGTGGCAGGGATATACACAGGCACCTATCCACCTGTCTCCTGTATCAATCAGGCATTCTGTTTAGAGCACCAAGTTTAAATTCAAATTCAAATCCAGAACCATAATAATTTTATGGCTCAATGTATATCATATAATTTCCCACTCATTACCTGTTCCAATATCCATTTTGTATATGCAAAACCCAAAGGTTATAGAGGAAGGAACTTGCTCAAGGTCAGAGTTTGGTAACAGCAAAAGTAGGATGTAAGCACAGACCCTCTGACCCCGAGATCAGAACTCTGCTCATTTTGATTCTATGCATATACTACACTGCTTTGGGTTTTGTCCAACTACTAACCAAGCCCAATACTACTCCACGCTTTCTCCCAATAACATCCAAATCATAATCTATACATACTATCCCTATGAAATTACCCTAGTTTACTTATGTTATCCTTTATAAAATTCTCAGTTTACTCAGGTACATATATAAAAAAACAACAGTATAAACAGAAATTACGTCATTACACTACGTGTGCAGATACACTCACCATACGATCATTGCGAATCTACATATATACAGTAACAGCAAAACCAAATGTGAGTCTTACCTTCGTAAGATCCATTCCAAGTCTAACCTGTGACAACAGATGCATGATAACACTCTTGTGCTCTTCCACCGACCCTGCCTCCCCTTCGTCATCTCTATCATCATGTGAATCGAAAAGGTCTAAAATAAAACACATCTTCTTAGAGTGGTGTTACACTGGGCCAATCTGTGCTGGTACCAGTATTATAAATGATTTTTTTCAAACAAATATTTTTAAGGAAAAAAAGTTAAAACTCTCAAAGGCTGCTTACCAGCATCGCTTGTTCCATTGGACATAGAAGAATTAAGTGATTCTGTGGTATCTGGACGCTTTAGACTATTTCCCGAACTGCTGTGTGTCAAGACTGAGGCAGATCCAGAGGAACTAAAAAATATTAATCACCTTCTTAAGCTTTTTAAGGAAGCAATTTAAAATCACAGTAAGACGTTAACCTATAAAGCTACTTGAAACCAGTGTATGCAGATAACTGACAGAAACAAACTAGACCTTTAAAGTTAGCTGGTTATATACATATATATATGCTTGATTCTCTCCCCATCAGCTTCCTGTTTTTTGCATGGTGTATGCTCACATGTTGAAAGGCCATGAAAAATTAGTAAGATTTTGCCTCTTCATGTAAGTTTAAAACTTGAATTCATTTTCCAAATTTGTTTCCTTGCATAAATATAAGTATGTCGTAAATTCTTGGCAACAATTTCCAGAACCTCAAAAATGATAAATCTATTAATTAGTCTCAGAAAGATGTATTTTTGAGATCCTTTGAAAAAGCCTACACGGGTAATAACATCTTTCCTAGTCAATAAAAAACCATATTTGAAATTAAAAAAATAAACAAGTATATTAACTTTTACAAGTAAATTTATGGTAAGTGGTATTATGAGCTGATTAACAGGGTCTAAAGAAAGCTCCCTCTGTTATACAGCTCTGATCATAACCTACCCAGGACTAGTATTTGTACATTAATAAAAGAATAATCTAAGTTTACTTATTAAGGGTAAAAATAGAAACCAAATTTCTCATACTGCAGGTATTATTTATAAAATGGTACACACATTAAAGTCTTTTATTGCAAATTTATAGATGTAAAACACCACTGTTCTTCAGTTGCTAAGTTATGTTCGACTCTTTTGTGAACTCCATATACTACAGCCCACCAGATAGGCCACTCTGTCCATGGGATTTTCTAGGCAAGAATATTGAAGTAAAATATCATTTCCTTCTCCAGCAAAACACATTATATATTCTAATTTAAACATAGTTTGCCTTGATTACTTTCTTTTGATATCTTATTTAATGGTAAGCGTGATATTTTTAAAGAGCAATTTTAGGTTCAGAGCAAAACTGAGCAGAAAGTACAGAATTCCCAAATGCACAACTTCCCCACTATCAACATCCTGCACTTGGTAGTACATTTGTAGCAAGTGATTAACCTACATGACATGGCATTACCACTGAAAGTCCACAGTTTACAGTAGGGTTCATGCTTGGTCTTGTACATTCCATGGATTTTGACAAAAGGATGTTGATAAGTGTCCATCATTGTAGTTATTGCAGAGGATAGTTTCATTACCCTAAAAATCTTCTGTGCTCTGCCTATATTAGAACATTAGTTCACAGAGAAGTTATCATTACGACAGGTCTTTAGAAACTGAATGGTGGAAGGACTTAAGCTTTCAAATTCTCTTCCTTCAGGGAGAGAAATAGTAGATAGAAACTTGACTGGAGAGCTAGAAAGCTAGTGATAGCAGCTGATGACCAGCAGGTGGCACACAAGCTCAATGCCTACAGACACAAGACAGAGAGCATCAATGTGAGAATGGTGGTGATGGTGGCGTAATTGCCAAGTTGAGTCTGACTCTTGCGACCCCATGGACTGTAGCCTCCCAGGCTCCTCTGTCCACGGGATTTCCCAGGTAAGAATACTGGAGTGGGCTGCCATTTCCTTCTCAAGGGTATCTTTCTGACCTAGGGATAGAACCAGTGTCTCTTACATTGAAGGTGGTCTCCTGAACTGCAGGCAGATTCTTTATCGCTGACCAACCAGGGAAGCCTAAATATGTGAATAGGGTCAGGTGGGCTTCCCAGCAGTAAAAGAATCTGCCTGCAATGCAGGAGACCAGGTTCAATCCCTGGGTTGGGAAGATCCCCTGGAGGAGGAAATGACAACCCACTCTGGTATTCTTGCCTGGAAATTTGACAGAGCCTGGCGGGGTATAGTCCATGGTGTCTCAAAGAGTCAGACATGACTGAACACTCCCCATTCCATAAGACAATGGAGACCTAGAGCCAGCATAGTCAATTTGAAGGGATTTACACTCCCATTACTAAAAAAAAAAAAAAAAGTCAACAAACACTGTGCTGGCCAAGTTAAATACCTATAGTCCCTACTAGTTTTGGAATCTAGATTAAGGCATATAAGAAAGCATGAAGGTTCATAGATCATATGTTTGTTATGAGGTGGGTACTGGGAGAGCACAGAGAAGGAAGTTTCTAAGGAGAAAAAAAAAATGCCTATGAGCCTGCAGGTAACTTTGTAAACATGCCTATTACAGGTCCAACAGGTAAGCAAGCACTTAAAATTTAAGGAGTACCCCTAAAACTGGGGCCAGAGACTGACTATAAGTGATGTAGTAAGGAGGCTAACCATATCATCATCAAGCTTTCAATAAATATAGTTAGGTTTCCTGAGGATAGATGATTCATTTTGATACTTAATTTGTTCTATGTTTCAAGTAATAGCTAACGTCCCATGAACGAGACCTTCTTTAATTATTTTTAAGGAAACAATGATTTAACACTTCAAAAATCAATAATAATCTTTATTTTGGAATATGCTCCCAAATGCCTGTTTTCTTTTAACCTATTATAAAAATTATTTTTCAAAATTAAAGTGAAATTTCCACTGGCAAACTGTTAATAATGGTCTTGTAATAGTTTACTGCCGCACATACAAACATTAAGAAACCAACATGCTAAACCTAACTCTTTCTGCTAAACTAGTCTTCTTGAATTGTGGGCCCAAATCTCTCTTCCTCTCATGTTCGTAACTATGTATTCACCTAATGGCATACATTTTACGTTTCTCACATTCAAATGTTGAATTTGATCTACTATGTAATAAAACTTCCTGAATTAATATAGTCATTTTTCCTCACAAATTTTGAGATTCTGAACAGTTATGGTACAATTACATATGATACTGTATTTCTCAGTTCATGTGCAAACTTAAGAGAACTGAAGTGCTACACAAGATTCCTTATTAAAAGAAACCAAGGTTCAAGGTCTAAGTTTGGCTGATGGTACTCAGCTTGCAAATTCACATATAATCTGTGACCAAATTCCAAATCTGTATTGTATTTCAAAGCAAACCCAAAACTGCAACGATAGCACTTACTCTTTGAGATGCAGGACAGTTGGAAAAAATACCCAACAAAAAGTAAGCCGGTTACATCTACAACAAATATAGGAACACTAAAGCAAATAAATGTTAATTTGCTTTCTATAACAGCTATCGCTTACTGCATACTTATTATACATGCCAGACATTACTGTAAGCACTTGATTGACATTACTGTCATCTACATGTTCACGACGACTCCTTGAATTTGAAACTATTATCATCCTCATTTTACCAACAAGGAAACTGAGGATTACACAGGTTAAATACCTTAACCTAGATCACACACCTTTAAAGCAAAACAGATTTAGAACCTATTATTTCTTTCTAAGATTCCAGAATCCAAAGTCTAATCACAGCAACTATATACTAGCAGGGATAAAAAGGACTTTGCTGACTGGCTATCATGTAAGTGGGCTTCTCTGATAGCTCAACTGGTAAAGAATCCGCCTGCACTGCAGGAGACCCCGGTTCGATTCCTGGGTCAGGAAGATCCCCTGGTGAAGGGATAGGCTACCCACTCCAGTATTCTTGGGCTTCCCTTGTGGCTCAGCTGGTAAAGAATCCGCCTGCAATGCAGGAAACTAGAGTTTGATCCCTGGGTTGGGAAGATCTCCTGGAGAAGGGAAGGGTTATCCACTCCAGTATTCTGTCCTGGAGAATTTCACGGATTGTATAGTTCATGGGGTCACTAAGAGTCAAACACAACTGAGTGACTTTCACTTTCTTTAACTATTATGTAAGTGACTTCATGTGTAAAGAAAGGCCTTTTCTGTACAATAGAACATACCTAGCTTTGATCTGACAGTGTAAAATAGGTCAAATGTCACCTAATAAAAGAAAATCTACCATCACTATCTGCCAAAATCTGCCTACTTTGTATCTCTGGAGTCCACATGCTTCCCTCCATTCCTATGCTATGACCTTAGCTCAGGTTATCAACATTTCTCAATTTCCTACCCAGTTTTGGCTGGTCTTCCTACACATAATGCATTCCCACTGCACTCAATTCTGTACAATTTAGACATATTTTTCTTATCTATTTTTCTAAAAGGTAGACCTGACCAGCAGATGCCATCACTTGCGAGAAAATGTTCAAAATTCATCAAAGGCTAAAAGGACTCCCTTCATGACCTGGCCCTTGTCAACCTCTCCTGTATCCTGTATCTTCTTAACCACTCTCCTCAACTTATAACCACACTCAGCCACGCTCACTAGCTTATAGCTTCTCAAAGAAACCAAGCCCCTGCTGCCCCTAGGCCTTTCTTATTAGGGTTCCAGCTCCATGAGAACAACATTTTCCATTTCCCCCTCCTCTTCTCATCCCCATGACCCTTCTCTCTCATCCATGTCTCATCTTAGGATCACATTCCTTCCATCCTCTGTGAATCCTTTCTTCTCAGGACTTCAAAATGCTCCCAATTCTTCCTGGGCTTATTCTTCCACAGCATATTTCACACTGAATTATAAATGTCCGTTTTCCCCACAAAAGACTGTAAGTTCCTGAGGGGAAGGATTGGCTCTTGTTTCACTTCTGTATAAGGTGGCGCTAGTGATAAAGAATCCACCTGCCAATGAAGGAGACACAAGATACATGGGTTCGATTCCTGGGTCTGAAAGAGCCCCTGGAGGAGGACATGGCAACCTGCTCCAATATTATTGCCTGGAAAAATCCATGGACAGAGGAGCCTGGCAGGCTACAGTCCATGGGGTCCAAAGTCCTGAACACATCATTCCTCTACCTGGCTAGTACAGAGCCTTACTTATAGGTACCTGAATACCTTCACTCTAATACAAAACAAGTAGTAGTAACCTCCTCTTATATGAATAATTCCTAGCATCCTCACTTTCATTTGACCCTCTCCTAATGTTGGTTCTATAGAAATAAGGCCCAAAGTTCAATGAGCAATACTGGCATGTTATCACAACTGATGCTAACTTATTCTATTTGAATTAAATCGGGAGTAAAATCAACATTCTCACAGAACTAGCCTTGCTCAGTAAGTCAACTGAAAATAAGCTGTCTTTTCCATTTTTTCCAAATAATTTTTAAAGGAACTTGTTTAACACATTTCAAAATCAAATCACATTTTTAAAAATCAGGAGACTCATTTCAATACAGTTAGTTCACCTACTCACTCTATTAAGCGCTTTGGTGATGAGCCACTCTGATGAAATTCATCTGCATCATAGAATTCATCTTCACTGCTAGAGTAAGAGAACTCTGGGACTGTGTTTGGAGACAAGTTGACATGGCTTGGAGAAGTCAGACTGCTACTAGGGGGTGAGTGGCCACTGCCTAGAAAGTTAAAAGAGTTTTAAATTAAGAGACAATGTTGGTAATAGAAAGGAAGATATTAGGAAGATGGGGTCAAAGCAGACTTATTAAAATCAAGCAAAGAGTTAAGTTGGCAGAAGTCCCTAGACTATTTGTAAAGAAAATTAACATTTAAACTAGACAAAGAAAAAGGCAAATCACATTATACAATGGGACACAGCCTTCTAAATAAATGAAAAAATGTGATGTCTCTTTGGTAATCATCTGGGGTTCATTGTTTCTAATAAAAAATAACAATGAAAGTATCAAACAGAATAGTGAAGTATTGAGAGCAATTTAAAAAGTATTTATTGAGCATCTAAGGACTCTCAGGCAATTTATGCCAAACTGCTACTAATGTCTGGTGGAGAGTAAAGTCACTGCTGACAATCTAAAAACCAATGCCACACTTCTAGAAGAAATAAGAACAGCAGCAATAAAAATGAATCCAGAGCCACCCATGGATTTTTAGCCCATTCCACGGTCTACGCTTCAACAGTTATGAGAGAGCACATCCACCTGCCACACTCAGTTACCATGTTCACAAAGATATTTTTAAAACATAAACATAGAAAGTTTGCTGCCTAAATAGGCAAAGCTTATTATGTGAATGCCAGAGATAGTTCATCTTAGCAAATGACTGTAAAATCTTTCCTCACCCACCTGCCCTGCTCCATACCAGCAATAAGATGGGAAATAAATTTTCCCTTATTAAAATAAGGGGGGGGGGGAATCACAGAGAAAGGAAGAAAGAGACCAGGAAATACAAATGATTAAGTAATATGCAAATAGTCCTGGCAACCACACAAAACTGAAAATGTATTCAAGAAGAAAATGAGTTAGAATGGGAACTGCAATCCAGAGAACTGAGTTTTCCTTATGAGAAAACACTTTTTATGTATTAGTGACAGAGATGAAGGAAAGAAAGATGAAAATTTAGGCTGAAAAATCAAACAAGACATAAACCAGAAAAGATTTCTTTAAATCCACCTACTCTAAAATGTTATATTTTTATAATGCCTCCTGGAATAATTTATCCTAAATTATTTATCATTATTTATAACTAATTAATGACTCTAAACTTCATGTACATAAAAAATGCAAACTTTTTCAAAGTTTGTAACTGACTAGTATTTTATATTTCCAAATGGATATATTTTGGCTATTTCAAAATTCTAATGTAATTCCTCTTTATAAAAAAAGAAACACAGATACCATTTTTAAAATGGCAAAGTATAATGATATACACAAAAAAGTCAGCCAAACATGTCAACCTTATTATTCAAATTGCTTATCATCACTTTACAGTTTCAAATAAGAGAGCTCTTCTTGTTGCTTGCTTTTTCCCAAAATTAAGAAGACATATGGTTCAGGCTGTTAAATACTAAAAATCCAAAGTAACAGCATCAGCATCTTTACTAATTCAAATTTCATACTGGGCTAAAAATCACAAGGTAGCTTTTCATTATTACACAGGAAATTCCCACCCAGGAAAGAATCTGTGGAGCAACAGCAGGAGCTCATCTCCCATGTCCTTCATGTGGTTTTGATTTTGGCCTCCAGGTGTAATAGGGACAAAAACCAAGCGCTCCCTTGAGTTTGGTTCAACTGATAACTCAACATCAACCTGCTTAGTTTTAAAATAAGGAATAAATCTATACTAACATTGCTAGTATCCTTGTGAATCAGAGAAAAAAATAAAGACCAGGAATCTAAACAAATTAAGAAAATGCAAATTAAATCAAGTATCCTTTTATGCTTATAAAATTGGTGAAAAATGTGACCTATAAATCTATCTATAAAAATACATTATGTGCCCAAGCTGCTGTTCAAGAGTATTCCCTGAAATACTGCTTATAACAGGAAATTACTGTAATCAACCTAAATGTCCATCAGCAGGAAAACAGCTTGAGCAGCTGTAAAAAGTATGTTGCAGACCTAAGTGTATAAACACAGAAAGTTCTCTAAATGGTTCTCGGTTAAATGAAAATTGAGAAAGTCACAGAACCATATGATCTCATTTAGGTTAGAACAAAAACAGTAATAAAAGTATGCAATACAGGTAGACATGTACATACATGTATGCAAACAACAAACAGTAAAGGAGATTTACAGCTTTTGTTCTCATACTTCTGTATTATTTGATTCCTTTACAATAAGAAAGTATATAAATCTAAACTGAGCAATTTTTTTAAAAAGTCAATACATATCTTCAAAATAAATCTCAATAAATACACAAAATTCTGCAATAATTTATTTCATATAAATTATCAGTTCAGTTCAGTCGCTCAGTCGTGTCTGACTCTTTGCATCCCATGAACTGTAGCATGCCAGGCCTCCCTGTCCATCACCAACTCCTGGAGTTCACTCAAACTCACGTCCATCAAGTCAGTGATGCCATCCAGCCATCTCATCCTCTGTCGTCCCCATTTCCTCCTGGCCCCAATCCCTCCCAGCATCAGAGTCTTTATAATTATTATTAAACTTTTGGTTCAATCACAAAGCTAACCACTTCATGGATGGAACTATAAAAGTAAAACTAAGGTATCTCCAACGCAAAATATACCACCTTTCCTCAATCTTTTCCCATCAGTAATCAAAAACAAACCTCAAGTGTTAATGGGCAGTTATGAGAAGTAAAGGAATCACACAATCTGTACCTGTACTATTTGGTGTTGGAGTCTGATGATGTCCCAAGGTTGCTAATACAGGTCCAACTGGTAGAGAAGATGGACGCTGCTCTGACTTACACAACTGAGTAGGTTCTAGGAGATTTAAGACGTGAAATAAGTGAGAGAAAAAGCCAAACACAACTTTTAACTACAACTCTGTGGAATTCAAAATCTTAAAGACCAGTAACTTTTGAGACTATATTCCAATAAGTCACTTGTCATGCTGCCACTCCTTTCCGATGCCCTATCCTCTTTAAACTCAATGATGGTAGGCTACTGAGTACTGAGACACTAGGTGGGATATCAAGGACTAGTCAAGATAGTCCAATATCTTAGCACAATTGCTCTGTACAGCCAGCAAATGCTTCTGATGATAAACTGTTTCCTCCCCAAGGATGGGCTTCCCAAATGGATCAGAGGTAAGGAATCTGTTTGCCAATGCATCAGACCTAAGAAATTTGGGTTTGATACCCAGGTTGGGAAGATCCTCTGAAAGAGGGTATAGAAACCCACGCCAGTACTCTTGTCTGGAGAATCCCATAGACAGAGGAGACTGGTCCATAGGTTGCAAAGAGTTGGACACGACTGAGCAACTTAACAGGCACACAGCATGCACCCGAGGATTAAACCACATGTAAAATCTAAAATGTGGCACAGTACTTCCTCTTTAGTCTCATGAGATATTATGCTCCTAATTTTCTAAGGAGAAAAAATTCCTAAAAAGACCTCACATACTTGTAAGTAATTTTAAAAAGAATTTTTTTTCCCCAGTAAAATTTCTGACTTAACTTCATCACCAATGAGAACATTTCACCCAACAACTGAAATGTTGGATGCCACAAAAAAGTACACTTGTATAATTCAGAGTTATAAAGAATACACAAAAATAGAACATTTCAAGTAGATCAAGGTATATTATGTTTTCCTTGGTAGCCATGAATCCTAGGTCATAGGATTCAGTCCTATCAGCTAATCCAAGTAATCATGTTCGTCTTCCATCTCACTTTGAAAACCAAAACCTTTTGAATTGTATTTAAAAAGCTCCAATCCCCAAAATAGTATCATTTTTTCCAGTTCATTTTTGGCTGTATTTGTGTGTGAGATTCCTTTTACTTTTTTTTTTTTAAAAAGAGCTCTTCAAGATTACTACAACTGCCATTAAAAAAAAAAAGATTTTTTTTGTCATTAATGAATCTGTGAAACAATTTTCCAAATACTATACTATACCTGGAGGTAAGACAGTCTGGGAAGGCATTGTGTTGACCACAGGTTCCAAGGGACTAGGTTGATATATTGCATCCACAGGATTAATAGTACTCTGAGGTAAAGAAACATAGTATAGTTATTTTTATTGTAATTACCCTTCTGGTGTTGACCTTCCCAAATGTATGAAATGCCCACATTTCTGACAGCAAAGTCCTGGGAGCAGCTATACAGACATGTTGGTCAAATTTCAAAGAGGAAATAAAACAACTTTACTATACAGCAGGCTAAGAGTTTCTTATAAAAAAATTTCTCAAAAAGCACAGTAAGGAGGAAAAATGAATCACTCTGTCACATAGAAAGGTGAAGCCAAATGAAAACACATGGAAAGAGTTGTAGAATGATTTCAGGAAGCCAAAACAATAAATTCTCAATTCAGCTCAGTGCTTCTCAAATTTTTAATTCAACACAAATATCAAAGTGGGGAGAAAGGCTCTTTCATTGTTATTAATGAGCATTATACCTACGACGCGCTAATACACTTGCACCACTATAACCTTATCTTTACACCCCATACTGTTGCCACCTTCCATCAGTGTGTATCGCACTGTACAGGCATCTAGTTCTACAGTAACTAAAGGCAAAGAAACATGTCTCCTCATCGGTTGTTGTGGGGAAGAAAGCTTTTTTTTTCTTGAGGATTTAGAAGGAAAAAAAATACTCAAATATGTAGTTACATTTGAGAGAGAGAGAGAGAAAAAAAGTCTAGGTTTTCTGACTCCAAGCCAAGAAACTATTTTGCCAGCATAATGGTATTTTAAAAACAAGACTCCACAGCTTCATGATTTTTTTTTATTTGGAGGAGGGTGAGATTTTAAACCAAGGTCTTTGTCAAAGTAAAGTTTAAATCCACCATTTAGAAGACTACATTAGATAAAACCCAAGAAATAAAAACTTAAATTCTTCAGCTTTCCTTGATCTGGAAAACTAAACTTCAAATATATATTAGGTAGAGCTTGTAACAGAAAATACTAAAATATAATTAGAAAAGACGTATTTTCACTGATGAATGAGCTTCAAAAGCATTTGTGAAAATTTAAAAGCACCTAACAATGGAAATTGAGATAATGGGAAAGTTTCTTATAGCATTCTTATTTAATACCTATGTTAATTTTTTTCTTAAATCCCCTCTCTGTATATAGAAAAATCACTAAATCAGATCTCTTAAATTAAGTAATTTAAACACAAGAATTCTGTCACAACAGTCTACCTACCATAAATATTCTAGGCCTAAAAAATAAAGGACACAGAGAAGAAACTCTGAAAACGATACTTAATAATTTGTAAAGTGGGGAAAGTTCCAAAGCATTAGGAAAAGCACAGAAACAGAGACTTAGAACTTTAATTCCTAGAATCCTTGCTCTACCAGTGACCTGGCAAGTCTAATCTGCTGTGGGCCTCACCTTCCCAGTGTATAAAATGAAGACATATCTGGATGTTATGGTCTCTAAGGGCTTTCTAGTTATTACTTTAGGACTCTTTTTTCAGATACCAGGCTGGGCCATAATAACTAAACAAGTGTCTCAACAATCCTGGAACTGTCCTTAGAATATATTTCTTATTTTTACATAGTAATTTTTCTCTAAAGGGACCCAGGTGGTTTAACAAAGGCAAAATCCCACTTCTAATACTTTGAGCCACAGGAACAAGAACATGCTGCCTCCTTATTCCCACCTATTACATTAATGTAAGTAAAATTTATAAAGACACTAAGAAATAAAATAACTTTGGAAAAATGGACCAGAATTCTATCTTTTGAATGCAATGTCCCGTTTTTCAAAAGCCTAAGATTAGGCTTGTCAATCCCACAGAACACTTTTAGACTTTTTAAGATGTATGTTAAAGGTACCAAATATTTCTTGCTGCTGTTGTTAACAGAAAATACAACTATTCTACACATATCTAACCATCTGTGATCGATCAACTTCAGGCTAAAATATGTCAAATAATATTCTATGCTTTGCTTTAAAAAAGAACGTGAAGAGCTTGAGAAGTGCAAACAAATGACAATCCCGAGCCCTCATCTGTTGTTAATGTTAATAAAGTTCATGCAATTCAATACAAAATATATTAATTATATAAGTGAAGTCGAAAGTGAAGTCGCTCAGTCGTGTCCGGCTCTTTGTGACCCCATGGACTGTAGCCTGCCAAGCTCCTCTGTCCATGGGATTTTCCAGGCAACAGTACTGGAGTGGATTGCCATTTCCTTCTCCAGGATTAATTATCTATACGTACATGTATATATAGCTAACATTTATTGAGTATTATGTGCATACTATCTTACAACAACCCTCTGAGGTAGAAGTCATTTTTCTTTATAGATGAGGAAAAGAAGACTCAAAGGTTAAGTAACTTGCCTGTAGTCACAGCTAGTAAGTGGAAGGGCTACGTCCTAGCAGTCTGGGTTCAAGGCCTAAACCATAAACAACTCCTCTTTAAAAAAAACAAAACAAAACAAAAAAACCCTTAAGGAAAAATGCTATGGTCCCTAATCAAATGATTCAAATATGTCTGTTTTCTATAAGTTTAGATTTTCTATGAGTATAAACTTTCTAGATGTTTTTAAACTGCAAATAATCAAACATTTTTGGTATGCTTTATAAAACTTGTTTAACATAATAAAAAGTAATTGATTTGCTTGGAGGGAAAAGAGATAAAAATAACTGCCATCATTCATTTTCCTTAAGGTGTTAGGGAACCATGAAATTCTAGACAACTTACATAGTCTTTTTCCATGAGGCTTATAACCTTAACTGCTATCTCAGGAAGAGGTATATTATACTGTATTGTGTTTATATCACATAGTTCTATTAAATCACCAGGGCTCAAACTCTGAATTCATGCTGTGAAGAGAAACAAAAATTTCAATGTGTTTAATTCAAATTTTTAAAATGTTTCTCTTATCTCTGTTTTCTCAAGAAATATGTAAACAACATAGACATCTAACTTGTTATTCATTTTAAAGCAAATAAAAAGATAACATACTCATCCTTTCAAGTATAATCATAAGATGGTTTTGAAGATTTACAAAATGAGTTTGCAGACCTCTGGCATTTGTAAAGCCTCAAGACTAAAAAAAGAGGTTGCCTCATGCTTCAAAAATATAGTCTGAACACAAGTCACACATTTATCATAAAATCAGGGAAGCTTAAACTGCAAACCTTCAAACTCTAACTTTTATTTCCAATAAAATTTTCTTTTTGGTGGGCAAGTTGAATTTAAGGGAAGACTAAAAAACCAAGGGGAGGCAAGAAGAGAAAATGGCTATATGTGAAAAAATTCACATTGCAACCTGCTGCTACAAAAAAGCAGTATACACCACAGCGGCAGTGACAGCTAACACAATACACAAAATCTAAAAAGAAAAAAAAAAAAAAGAAACCTATAAACATATAATTAGATTAAGATATGTTTCAGTACTGTGCCCCCTACTTTCATTAGAAACAGTTTGCCAAGAAATGTAGCATTGTGAGTTATGCAGTATTTAGTCATAAAAGCCGCATTTTTACACCATGATTAACCCGTCAAATTAACACATGCAAGGTGATTCAATGAGAACCAATACTTAATTTTAAGATCTAAATTTCCCCTCCAAATGATTGCTGAAAGATGGCCAACTGTAAGAGCTCAAGGAAAATTGCAAGAATCAACAATAGACAGCAGTGAGTGGGTAAAAAGAGGGATTTGTGTTGAAAAATAAGTGGAAATTCAGGCTTCTCCTGACATAACTGGTTATTAATGCTCTGCAGAAGTAAAGTGGAATAAAGATTAGATTAAACTTACTATAATTCCATCTGCGTGATTCTCCGCAATACACTGGTCCTTAAGGAGAAATGTTAAAAATATTAACTTCATTCTTTCATTTAAGTTAACACCTTGTGTACTCTCTTCCCTAGTAAGAAAGCTTATTTTACTGTGTAAGCAACAATGTTAGAAAACTACTAATCTGTTTCCACTAAGATAATTTCACTTGTCCATTCCTAGCCAAACAGAATTCTAACCAAAAACATGGAAATTATTTTTCTATACAGGCATTTAATTATTTGTAGAAATATCCTATTGAACTATACAGTCACATTGATACCAATGATTAAAGTAGATACATTAATTGAGGATTAAAGGTCCTAAATACTTCTGGGTTTAACTTTATAGCAAATTATTCCAACTCTCCACACCCCAATCTCTTACTGTACCTTAAAGATATGACAATCATAATTACTATAACCACAGAATGATGATATAGGGGTTAACACATACTACCTGGCAGATATTTTACATACAGCCATAGACCTCAGAGATATTCCAGTCCACCACAATAAAACAAATATCACAATAAAGCAACTGACACAAATTTTTTGGTTTCCCAGTGCACATAAAAGTTGTATTTACACTATCCTGCTAGCTTATCAAGTATGCAGCAGCATTATGTCTTAAAAAACAATGTCCATACCTTAATTTTAAATACTTTATTGCTAAAAAATGCTAACCATCATCTGAGCCTTCAGTGAGTTGCAGTAGTAATATCAAAGACCACTGATCACAGATAGCCATAACAAATACAGTAATAATGAAAAAGTCTGAAATATTGTGAGAATTACCAAAATGTGACAGACCACAAAGTGAGCAAATGCTGCTGCAAAAATGACGCCAATAGACTTGCTCGACACAAGGCTGCCACAAACCTTCAATTTGTAAAAGGTAGTATCTGCAAAATGCAACAAAGCAAGATATGTGTGTGTATTAATTCACCTATTCCACCTATAACTCTATCAAGTAGGTACTATTATCATCCCCCTTGGATAGATGAGAAAACTGAGAAAGTGTGAGAAGCCAGGACTCCAAAACATATAGTTTAGTTCCAGAACTTATGCTCCTTAAGACTCGTCTCTCCTCTCCAAGGATGTACTTAAGAAGTTGGTGGAAAGTTATTGAACATATTTGTTCCTGTAACTATAATCCATCTATTAGTAATACACAGACAATATATTTAGCTTAAAACTGTTAATGTCTCAAATCCATACTATCAGGAAGCTTTCAAGTTTTAACAGAAATTGATATTTGGTTTTAGTTTTAAAGTTAACAGCCAAGTTACATCTCATTTATGTTCAACTCTTTAACTATGGAGTTTACTCAGAATTTACAACATTGAAGGGTCAATCAAGAACAATTTAAAGATTAGGGGATAATTTTTTTTTAAAAAAGCATTAACACAGCAGGCCTGAAAGAGCTATCCTTAGAAAAGCCTGCCTACAAAGTTGACCTTTGGCTGGTGTCTGGGAACTTGGATTTTAGGAGGGTTCCCAGCACCTAACTATCATAAGGGTACCTCACTGTGCCTGAACTGCTTAAGCAACCCAAACGGTTGATTTATGCTGAACACCTGCTTTCCTTTGGGGACTCTGGAATTTGGTAAGTGCAAGGTAAAGGGTGCTTACAGGACAAGACCCCAATAAAACCTTTGGGCACCGAGTCTTTAATAAGCTTCCCTGGCAGACATTTCACATATGTTGTCACAATCTGTTGCTGGAGGAATTAAGCACACCCCTTGTATGACCGCACTGAGAGAAGACTCTTGGAAGTCTGGGCCTAGTTTCCTCTGAATTTGGCCCCATGTGCCTTTTTCCTTTGCTGATTTTGCTTTGGCTCCTCTGCTGTAATAAACTGTATCTGTGAGGACAGCTACATGCTGTGCCCTCCAAGAACATCACCAAACCCAGGGGTGGCCTTATAAACTGCCAACACAATGCATACTTTCTTTGTATATCCTTGAGAATAAAAGCATGTTGATAAGTACGTAATCCATGCTGGGATTTGCACAAGTAAATTAACTATATATTTACAATATCCGAAGTTTCAGTAATTCTTAATAGAGGCAGTTGAAAATAAAATCTTGAGAACTACAGAGAAAGGAAAATTTTAAAGTTTCTTGCTCAGATGTTATTTTATTTTACTTTTAGTTTTCTACTAACTTCTAAACATTAAATTGATTTTTTCCAAAGAATTTCTCAGAAATACATGTAAGCGGCAATAAAGTGGAAAGAAACACATGGGGTAGATTAAAATTTCCAAAAATGGTCCCAACAAGAGGTAGAGTTCATGGCCCCTATCCTCAAAACTTTGTGATTGTCTCTACCAATAAACATAACAGAAGTGACTACAACTTCTGAGACCAGGTCACAGAAATGCCTTGTCTTCTTGGAACCCAATCACCACACTGTGAGAAAGGCCAAACAATTGTAAAAAGAACTATGTGGAGGAGAACCTCAGCTGCAGCTCAATTTCCCAAGCACGTGAGTCAGTCATCTTGAAAGTGCATCCTCTGGTACTCCCCCTGCAGTTAGGCCAACAACAGGCACTGTGTGAAACAGAAACAGGTCATGGGGCCTACCCAGATTACCCCCAGATTTGTGAGCAAGATAAATGACAGCTATTTTAAGACAGATCGGGTTTGTTATATAGCAACACATTATTAATATAGTATATCATATTATCTTAGAAAACCACCACTTTTACTTCTGGTGTAATTTAAATAAACTTAAATATCCAGTTTTAAGATAAATAAGTACTAGGAATGTAATGTACAACATGATACATGTAACTAACACTGCTGTATGTTATATATGAAAGTGGCTAAGAAAGTAACCTTAAGAGTTCTTATCACACAAAAATTTTTTTCTATTTCTCTGATTTTGTATCTAAATGACATAATGGATGCTCACTAAACAGACTGTGATAAACTTTTATGATGTATTAATAGTAAAGTCAATCACACCCATAACTTACACAGTGCAGTCTCCTGTATCTCAATAAAACTGGAAGAAAAAAAATAAATATCTGACAATTTTTCCCTCAAAGTGTTCTCAATAATAAATGCTATCTACAGGGTATTTTAAGGCAGGGTTTACTATTTTTGTTACTGTTTTGCTTTATCTTTCAAGGCAGAGTCAAATCTAGATGAACCTACAGACTATTAAACACCTTAGTACCAATCCATTCCCATCATGAACTTAAGGAATTTTGTTCTACTATTTTAAAGGGTTTATAACACTCATTCCCACCCCCACCCTACCTTTCTTTTTAAAAATTTTATTGTTCTTGTTTTGTATGTAAACCACAAGTTGCCTTTTATCAGGGTCAGCTAAAGCTCAATTTCAAGTACTACCGAACCAGAGATTCAATTGAAATCAATGTGAATTATGTTAATTAAACAAAGAAAGGATCTAATGCTACTTCCCACTTAGATTATAAATATGTTTATCTGATTTTACATCCCTCATTCCTTAACACAATGGATATTCTCTTCTTCAAACAAACCAACATGACTGAGATCTGGAAATATGGTCATAACAAAAACACCAGCACAATATAATTTGGGAAGACTTTTGACCAGAATTATAGACTCCAGATGGTGACTGCAGCCATGAAATTAAAAGACGCTTACTCCTTGGAAGGAAAGTTATGACCAACCTAGATAGCATATTCAAAAGCAGAGACATTACTTGGCCAACAAAACTCCGTCTAGTCAAGGCTATGGTTTTTCCTGTGGTCATGTATGGATGTGAGAGTTGGACTGTGAAGAAGGCTGAGTGCCGAAGAATTGATGCTTTTGAACTGTGGAGTTGGAGAAGACTCTTGAGAGTCCCTTGGACTGCAAGGAGATCCAACCAGTCCATTCTGAAGGAGATCGGCCCTGAGATTTCTTTGGAAGGAATGATGCTAAACTGAAACTCCAGTACTTTGGCCACCTCATGTGAAGAGTTGACTCACTGGAAAAGACTCTGATGCTGGGAGGGACTGGAGGCAGGAGGAGAAGGGGACGACAGAGGATGAGATGGCTGGATGGCATCACTGACTTGATGGACGTGAGTCTGAGTGAACTCCGGGAGTTGGTGATGGACAGGGAGGCCTGGCGTGCTGTGATTCATGGGGTCGCAAAGAGTCGGACACGACTGAGCGACTGAACTGAACTGAACTGAACTGATAGACTCTAGTATTTTAAAACCATGCCCACTGACAAAATTTATGAAATATGTTCCCATCTTTCTAATAAGGAAATGGAGTCTAATGAAAGCTCTCTTAATTATGGGCCTATACATGTGCTTATTACATAAATTAAAAAATAAATGTGCTATGGAGATGAAAGAAAATTTCCAATTCAGTTTGATGACATTCAACAATGGGACTAGGACAACTGGATATCCACATTAAAAAAAAAAAAAGAACTTGGATCCATACCTCATACCACAAAGATTAACTCAAAGTAGATTATACATTGACTTAAATGTAAGAGCTAAAACTATAAGACTCAAAAGAAAACACAGGAATAAATCTTTGTAATTGAGGCTTAGGCAATGATTTCTCAGAAAAGTCACCAAAGCCAAAAGCAATAGAAGACTGATAAATTGGATTTCATAAAATTTTAAATTCGCATGCTTCTCAGGACACTATAAAGAATGTAAAAGGACAACCCACAGACTTGAAGAAAAATTTCTAAGTGATATATCTGATAAGTTGTATCCAGAAGACATAAAACCACCCTTACAACTAAATAATAAGATTAAAATAGCCATCTAAAAAAATGGGCAAAGAATGTGAACACTTTTCCAGAAATGCAAATGAAAATCACTATGAGACACCACTAGAATGGCTATAATCAAAAAGATAATCACAAATGTTGGTGAGGACGTGGGGCAAATAGAACATTTACGCATTACGAAGAGAATATAAAATGGTGTGGCTGCTTTGAAAAGTAGTCTAGCAGTTTCTCAAAAAGTTAAACAGAGAGTTACCCTAACCCAGTAACTCCACTCCTAGGTATGTACTTAATAGAAATGAAAATAAGCATCCACACAAAAACATCATACACAAATGTTCAGAGAGGCATTATTCATAATGGTCAAAAACCAAAAACAAGCCAAATGTTGTATATTATAAACAAAATGTAGTGTATCATTCAAAAGAATATTATTCAGCAATTAAAAGGAATTTGGTCCTGATTCATGCTACAACATGATCAACCTTGAAAACATTATACTAAGTGAAAGAAGCCTGTCACAAAATACCACGTACTATATGATCCTAAATATATAAAATGTCCAGAATAGGCAAGTCTGTGCTGTGGCGTGTGTACTCAAGTCATGTTCGACTCTGTGACCCCATGGATGGTAGCCTGCCAGGCTCCTCTGTCCATGGAATTTTCTAGGCAAAAGTAATGGAATGGGTTGCTATATCCTACTGCAGGCAATGTTCCCAACCAAGAGGTCGAACCCACCTCTCCTGAATTGGCAAGTGCATTCTTTACCACTGTACCACTTGGGAAGCCCTATAGGCAAGTTTAAGACAGAAAATAGATTAGTAGTTGCCAGGAATTAGAGGAGAGGCAGGAGCAAGGGTGAGTGAGGGAAAGAGGTATAGGGACTGAACTCTTCATAGGTCTCATGTTTCTTTATGGGGGGTGGTGATAAAATGTGCTAAATTAGATTATAGTGATGGCTGTACAACTTTGTAAATATACCAAAAACCATTAAAGCATAAACTTTAAATGAATGAATTTTATGATGTGTGTGAGAGTTGGACATAAAGAAGGCTGAGTGCCGAAGAATTCATGCTTTTGAACTGTGGTGTTGGAGAGTCCCTTGCACTGCAAGGAGATCAGTCCTGAGTGTTCATTGGAAGGACTGATGTTGAAGCTGAAACTCCAATACTTTGGCCACCTGATGCGAAGAACTGACTCATTGGAAAAGACCCTGATGCTGGGAAAGATTGAGGGCAGGAGGAGAAGTGGACGACAGAGGATGGTTGGATGGCATCACCAACTCAATGGACATGGGTTTGAGCAAACTCAGGGAGATGCAGAAGGACAGGAAAGCCTGACGTACTGCAGTCCATGGGGTCGCAAAGAGTCGGACATGACTTAGTGACTGAACAAGAAAATCTCATTTTAAGAAAAGTCTGATGAGAAATTAATGAATGCTGAGATGTAAAGAAAAAGTGTACAAAGAAAAATATTCTAAGGAGAGAATCTGGGATCCGAGGATAACTTAAAAGACACATCTACTTTAAAAGTATCTAGGTGGCATAGTGGTAAAGAATGTCTGCTGATACAGGAGATGCAAGAGATGTGGGTTTGATCCCTAGGTTGGGAAGATCCCCTAGAGTAGGAAATGGCAACCCATTTCAGTATTTTTGTCTGGAAAATTCCATGGATAGAGGAGCCTGGCAGGCTACAGTCCATGGGATCGCAGAGTCTGACACAACTGAGCACACAGTACACAACATGGTCAGACAACTCAGTTCTAAAATTATAATCCAGAGTTGTGAAGTCCAGTCTGGAAGCCACTAGTCACATGTAGCTATTCAGCAGCTGAATGTGGCTAGTTCAAAGTATAAAACATACCCAGGATAGTGATGACTTAGTGCTAAGGGAGAAGGAGAGAGAAAATGAAATATTTCATCAGTGAATGAATTTTTATATTGACTACATGTTGAAATGCTATTATTTGGGGTATAATTAGTTAAATAAAATACATTATTAATTTCCCTTGCTTGTATGAGTTGTGACTTTTGGTCATATCACCTAATCTTGATGAACTGATCAAGTCCTCTGCTGTAGGGGTCTCCCAGATTATGTTCACTCTGCTCCCTCCCCTCACTCCTTACTTCCTCTGCAGTTCCCCATGAATGGAACACTGCTGTCTCTACCTATGGGTCAAAGGAAGAATGAAGTTATATAAGCTAACACAACTTAACCGAAAATCCCAATAACCAAGGAATGCCCAAACTTTGCTACACATTAGAATCAACTTGGGAACTGCAAAATCCAGTGCCTAGGCTGACACACCACAGCAACTACAAGAATGTCTGGGGGTGGGAAGCATGCATCAGAATTGTTAAAGGCCCCCCTGGTGGTTCTAATGTGCAAGCAAAGTTTGGGAACCAATGCACTTATCATTCAGGCAGGTGGGAAGCTTTAGGGAGTGAGAATTAAAAGGAAAGACTCGGAAAACTGGAAGAAGATTAAAACCCAACCTTTGCATGCTAAATCAAACCCCAAACAACAAAGGTATCAAATTATCTATATTCTTTTTTTGGCCATGTCTATTTGGAGTCTCAGATGAACGTACCTTTTCCAGAGTAGCTGATCCCAAAATTTTATTAACCCACCAGGGCAGAATAATCCCCCAAAGTAACTATAACAATTTATATTCCCATCAGTTCTCAAAATTATACCAACATGCCATTTGGTGGCTTTAAAATTTATGCCCTCCTGGAGAAGTTTTTTTTTTTTTTTTAAACTTAACAATTATTTAGGACTAATTAATGCTTGGTACTAAGAGCACCACAAACACTAATTCATTTAAGCTTCATACTACCAGTAAGAGTACAGATACTATTATTATCCCATTTTATATAGGAGAAAACCAAAGCAAAGAGAGGGTAAATAAACTTGCTCAAACGGTGGAGCAAAGATGCAAACTCAGTCTGGCTCTGAAGTCCATGCTCTTAAATATAAGGTAATGTTGCCTCTCATTATTATTTAAAAACTAATAACTTAATCATAGATTGACTGATTAGCCAAAGATTAATTTACAAGGATGATGAGTCACATGGCTAACTAAAAAATCATACATATACTGGAAATACTAAACCATGAACTATTACAAATTATGTATTAAAAAATGCATTCAAAACTCACAGTTATTATCAGGTCCCTGCTATGTGGCAGGCAACGTTCTAGACACAGGATACATCACTGTTATGGAGTAAATGTCTATGCACCACCCCCCAATTCAAACAATGAAGCCCTAACCTTAGTGGGGCTGTATTTGGAGTAAGGGAAGTAAATTAAGGTTAAATAAGGTCTTCAGGATGGGGCCCCAATCCATTAAGTGTCCTCTTAAGAAGAGATATGAGAGTTCTCATTCATGCTCACTTTCAATGTGTACATACCAAGGGAAGGCCCTGTAAGGACTGAGAGGGTGGCTGCCTACAAACCAGGAAGAGTCCTCGCCAGAAACCATATCCATAGGAACCTTGATCTTGGACTTCTAGCCTTCAAAACTGTGAGAAAATATATTTCTGGTGTTGAAGTCACCCGGTCTGTGGTATTTTTGTTATGGCAGTGCAAGCATTCTAATACAAGTAGTAAATAAGACAAAGTATTCAAGGAGATTATAGTCAGGTATAGACAGACAATAAACAAGATACCATGTAAATCTGGCTAATGGTGCAAGGCCAAGAAGAAAAAGAAAACTAATGGGAGGGTAAGATTATTTTAGATAGAGTGGTCAGTAAGGTCTCTCCAAAGAGAGTTCATGTGCATGGAAATTTGAAAAAAAGTAAAGAAGCAAACCCCAAAGTCTGGAAGAAATACCTTCTAGGCAGAGGGGAAAGCAAATACAAATCCCTGAAGCAGAAAATGCTTGGCCTGAGAAAAAGAAAACAGGCCAATGTTGTCATAACAGTGTAATCAAGCAAAATGAAGTGAGGGAGTAGTGACGGCTCAAACGCCATTAAGTTATCCTTAGTTATTTAAATTCCATTCCAGGGAAGTGGGAAACCATTAAGAGGATTTGAGCAGGCAAGTGACACGGCCTGATTTACACTTAAATTGTTTAAAAATACATAGAGTTCACATATGGTACATAAATAATTTGAGGGCTATATCTGTACATAAAAAGCTTGAACAGTGAAATTCTTTCTGGAAAAAATTAAAAAGCCAAACTTCATTTACTTGATCCATGTTATCCATTCTAAACTGAAATGCAGGTCCATTAAGCTGGGCTACAACAAACAGGTAGCAAGTACTGACGTAATTGTATAAATTTCTAGAATAAAGTTTTTCTAATTTGAATTGTAACTCATTCAAAAGAGCATCAAAAATGTTCTTCTTGGGTAGCTAAATGGTGAGCTACTGAAAGAGGCTAGGCCGCTCTGTTTTACAAAGAGCAGCTATCTCAAGTACTGAATGGGCTTCCCTGGTGGCTCAGACTGTAAAGAATCTGCCGGCAATGAAGAAGACCCTGGGTCAGGAAGATACCCTGGAGAAGGGAATGGCAACCCACTCCAGTATTCTTGCCTGGAGAATTCCATGATTTGCAGAGATGATCCAAATTAGTCTAAACACTATCAGTTCTTCCTCAATTTTCTAGAGAAGACATTCCCTAAAATACCTACCTACTCACACTGAGCTTAACGTTTTTTACTGGTTATCTGTATATAAGCTTTTGGGTGATTGTAGGTGTCCCAACCCACTCATGTAATTTCACAGAAAAGAAAACACAAAATAAAAACCTTACCCCCATTTATGCCTCCAACCCTGTTTTCCCTTTATAATACATTCTGATCCACAAAAATAGATGGGAAATTTAGAAACATATATAGAAAATCAGGCATAGTCATCAAAAATACCTAGAAAATGAACACGAGTCCTTAAATTCTGACACTTTAATAGCCTCAAAAGAAAATGATACTTCCCCTCAGCCCTACACTTACAAACTTAATAGCCATACTATCTAAGCAGAAATGCATTTTTCTATACTATTGTGTCATTAACAATGCTAGGAAAATAGTGTTCATTATTAGGCAAACACGTATATACAACTGAATACGTAAAATAGGCCAAATAATTAAAAACTTAAACATTTCCAAACCTGGTTGCTGAATTGGCTGCCCACCTGCTTTTAGCCACTGGCTAGAAACAGAGGTGCAGTCAATGGTAAAAAAAAAAAAAAAAAAAAAAAAAACTTTTTTTAATACTTATTTTCAAATACTAAAATTTTTATTTCTCAAAATATCATGCAATCAAGTACATTTTTAGGTTGAATACACCAAAATTTTTTAGAAACGCAGGCAATATCCATGAAATTGTTACCCAGTCACAATAACCAAAAATATTTATTCTATGAATAAGGAATAGCAGTTTATTAATGTAATTCAGTACTAGAAAAAATGTGTAAAAAACAATTTTATCTCCATTATACTCTTCATTGTGGATGAACAAAAATAACTCTGCTAAAATTCAATTCCTTTTTTCCTAAGAAAATCTTTTTTGTGAAAGATTTTGCAAAATATGTCTGTGTTTCAAGCAGTGATAATGGAAAGGGTGAGTCATTCAAATGTGCTCCCTTCCTTCCCAGCCACCATCACAAATGACTTCATCAAAAACAGGCACAGGCTGGCAAGTAACATCCAAACACAATAGTTTTTCAACAGTAACGGGAACCCCAAAATAGAACTTAAATTTACTGTAGAAAGGTACTATATTTTAGAACTGAGTATTTTGGTTACTAGAGAAAAATGCCATTACATTTAAATCCCATTAAATGAAAATAATCAAAAATAAACTTTACTTACTTTAGCGATCTGCAGCAACACAATGCAGTGTTTAATTGATTCTACCATGCTCTACAAAAACAAAATGCTGATTTTAGATCTTGCCCCCAATAAAACGGCCATGTAATGTGAAAGCTTAAAATATAAAAATCAGTTCAAATACACAGGATTTTAAGTCTTCTCTACATAAGAAATACCCTCTCTGGATTTCAAGTGGGTTCTAATATATGTGTGTGTGCGCGCGTGTGTCCATCTAACTCTTTGCAACCCCCTGGACTGTAGCCTCTAGCCATGGGATTCTCTAGGGAAGAATATTGGAGTGGGTTGCTGTTTCCTTCTCCAGGGGCTCTTCTGGACTCAGGGATCCAACACAGGTCTCCTGTATTGCAGGCAGATTCTTCACTGTCTGAGACACCAGGAAATATGCTGATAGTGGCAAATGAAATTATTATTAGCAATTCTACGAATCATTTGGGAATGCCAAAAAATTGTTAATTTACACTGAATAATATCTAAGTACGGGACCGGTGGCGTAATGGATAATGCGTCTGACTATGGATCAGAAGATTCTGAATGGGATATGAATCTGATTAACTTCCAAATTCTTAGATCAACAGCAGGCTATCTCAATGCAAATTCTCAAAATGTCATTCAAGACTTTCATGGAATTATGGAGAATAAAGGATCCTATCAAAATACTGGTGAACCTATAATACTACTATATCTGTATATAAAATGCTTTTATCAAAATAGAAGTTTTATTAGCAGTCCAGTACATAATGTCAGAAGGCCAGTATATCAGAAAACTCAAATGTACATTGTGTGTGGATAACACTTTTTATCCAACGATCTCAAAAAGACAAGACCATAAACATAAAATGGCATCTGAAGTCAATTCAATTCAAAGGATTATTCTATTCATTTAAATTCCTTTAGAAAATAACACAGCTCTTAAACTCTTGTAAAAATTCATAAAAATTAAAATCTCAATTGCTCTTATTAATAGTAGCAGCTTAAAACAGAAACATTTTAAAGCACTTTCTAATGCAAAGCCAGAGTTACTCAAACATATAACTTACATTTGTTGTCTCTTTGAGGGTTTCAATTTTCTGTGAAAAATAAGTTTAAATAAATTGTCAGAAACACAAGGAGATATCATTGCTGTTTTTTACTGGTTAGTCATTTAAAGAATTTTGACTAAAAATGTACTCATTACTCTAAGTGAGTTCAGGCAGGTTGCAGAGTGCTTTTAGTTGTACTTCTTAATTTAAATCAAACATTTAAATAAAAAATTCAAACACTTTATGGATTACATCCTCAAATAAAATTCATGTGGTTCAATTCAAGATTTGTAAGAATAATATAAAACATTCTTACTCCTTACCTGAAAGCAAGTTTTGTCTTTTCTATAGGATACGTTATGTGATTTTAAAATGCTTATTTTAGAATCACTTTCAACTTTGCAAAGCTGCTTAAAAATGACATGAAACTAAATTCCAAAACTAAGAAGGTGAGCTAAACATGACTCACTACTATTACCAAGTGTAAAAGAGCCAAATGCAAGGCTATGATTTATAGAAATGCAAAAACATAAATGATGGTGCATCAGGAAATCTAGTCAAGGAAAAGAAAAACATTAATTGAAAAAAGAAAATAATATTCAAACTACAAAGTGGTTGGCAAAAACCCAAAGGGAGGAACTATAATTAAAGCAACATTCATTTTGTGTCCTCATCTGTGGCTTCTGGTTTATTTTGAAAATTTTACCAGTTGCCTTATTAATATCTGAAGTGACCACATGTAAATTTAATAAATTTTTACCTTCAACATATGATCCCTCAACAGAAAGAACTTATTCCTAGGAAAGTGGTACTTACACAAAGGGTATCATAATAAAAATTTCAGTTATTCTTTTGTTCAATTATGAAACCACACCAGAAATGCACCAGAAAACTCCCCTTAAAACCTATATGGCACATTATAAGAGGTGAACAGTAAAGTAGTCAAAACACTGAGGTCCTTCTATTACTTCTCCAAAAGGCTCCTGGTTTAAAATTTTTTTAAGTCAAAATCATGATTATGGAAGTTACCTTTCTCTGTTCATCATCTTTGCAGTTTTGAAGTTTGTCATCAAAAAGCTACAGGATTAAAAAAAAGAAAAGATTATAGTATCAAGCTATTTTACTACATTGTATATGTTTACTAAACAAAGAAAAACAACCATATTTCTTCCAGGGATGATTTATACATGGATTAAAAGTATAATCTTTCTTAAAATACAAGATAACATGTATTTTTCCAAGGCACTGTTATCAAGTCAAATTCTACTAAACTATCTTAAACAGTCAAGATCAATTACTCTGGTAGCATTACAAAGCGAAAGAAAATATATGACTTTAAGAACTTTAAATGTCAGTTCGAATCTGTTTTTTTCTGCCTTGTCTTTCAACTTTATCAACATTTCTTTTTCTCTCCAGGACCTTTGCTAGTAATTAATTTTAAAGTGGGAATTGAAGGAGACAATTTTAGTAATGATAAAGGATGTAAAGAAATAAACTCTTCCAAACTCCTAACTCACCCAAATAAGAAAAGCCCTTAAAAACTAAACCACTTAAAATTTACCAGTTTCAGAGAATTTTTAAACAAAATATGAAACTAACCTTGTTTTATTTCCTTCTAATTATGTTTAGGTTAGTTTTTAAAATTGCTGAAGGACTAGTAAGCATTGTAAAGTAACATTCAGTTCAGTTGCTGCTCAGTCGTGTCCGACTCTTTGTGACCCCATGGACTGCAGCACACCAGGCTTCCCTATCCATCACCGACTCCTGGAACTTGCTCAAACTCATGTCCATCGAGCCGGTAACATTAAGTAATTGTTTTTACTCAAAATCAAGCTCTGGAACATTTACTACTTTATATCAATTCAATATATAATCGAATACCATACCTTCAACTGTTCTATCAAGATTTGTAGGTATGCATCAGCCTCTGTAAGTTTCTTATCAAAGTCCTGGACACTAGGAACAAATCCCGAATCCAAACCCTAGAGGGGGAAAAAATTGCAATAAATCCCAGCAATGTCTAATAGTACAAAAGATCATCCTTCATATGTGACACTTCACTTTTCTAAATTAAAAATAGTCTTTTACATAAATAATAGGTCTATTTAAATTATCTAAATTCTCCAAGAATAGTTGGTACATCAATCTCCTTCATGAACTTCTAGCACTATTCCCTTCTCATCAATTACATGTGCTGCTGTTCAAATTAGGATTTATCCTGCTTTTTCAGAATAATTTTCTTCTCTCCCAAAAGCCCCATACTGGGCTCCAGAGCAACAATAATTTAGCTAAAGGAACATGCACAAAACCTAGATTACCCTCTTATTTTCCCCCTATTTTTTGTTCAGTTCAATCCTCCTCCAGTCCCCTAATCTCAACTTTATATTCTCATTGTTCTCCTATTCTCTAAATTACCCCATTAGCTCAGATGTTTTCCTCCTCCTCCTCCCTTATTTAAAAAAAGAAGGAAAACTCAAAATTCTCACCTCTTCTAAGAGGGCCCTCCCTAAGTGAAAGTGACAACACTTCTGTCTTACCTTCCCTACTCATCTTCCCCCTTGGCATGAACATTACACTCTCGACATAGTTTAAATGTTTATTTATTTAGAGGGCCCACTTATTTCTCAGTTTTACAATTCAGAATGTGCATGTCCTACTTTTTGTACACTAAAAATTTTAAGCTCTAAGAGTATAGGATTCCTATGCTTTAACTCTACTCAAAAGAAAGTTTTGAGTTTATCATCTTTGACTGAAAAATACATTAATCTTGGTTGTAAAAGACAAAACAGTCTGAGATCAAAAAAGGCTATCATCTTGCCATATTTGCATGACTAGAAGTCATGCAGTTAAACAGGGAAATAAGGGTCAGGAACCAATAAAGTCACAATCCCAACCCAACCACAAAACCCTGCACTAAAAGGCTGAGACACACTACTCCAATATAACATACTTGACCTTCAATGTTTTTTGTTCCCCTCCCTTTTGCCAAAAAACTGCTTATCATTTCACACTCTCCATTTTAGTCAGTTGAGGCCAGAGTTCATTTTATATTAAACCAACACCTCACCTTACCTAACACTGTCATTAGCAAAGCATTTTTTCCACCATGATCTCAAACATCAGATTGACACAGTATATATAGCATTATGGAAACAACAATGGGTTGGCAGACCTGGTTTCTAGTTACAGCTCAGCCACTAACAAGATACTGTGTTTCTCTAAGCTATTTTCTTACCTCCAAATACAGGCTCCTCCTCCTACTATTATTAATGTGGCAGCTATGACTTCTACTAAAGACTATAATTACTATCAATAACTACTGTTACTACTGCTGTTCTTCCCAAACTAAAATTTAAATTCATAAACAAAGCATTAAAAACCTAACTCTTATTAAGATCATGGGAAAAACAACTAATCTTGTAATTCATTTTCTTTTTCAAATTCAAAGGCAACAAAAACTGCCTACTTTTTTTCTTACATACACACTGAGAAACTACTTGAAATGAGGACTGAAAATAAGAGATGTCATGTAAAAAAAAGTTTAAGAAAGAAAAATAATAAGCAATGTATGTAAAATCCAGATATATTTATAAAATTGTAAACACCTTCATTTTTAAAGATAACCCCTAAGACACTGTTTTAGAAACACTTCCTTCCTATGCAGAATATAATAAAAGATGTGGGAAAGAAAGGATAAATCCATCACATTCCAGAGATACTACAGTATTGTACTAAGAAAGTAGGGAGTGATTCCTTTCAATGTAACTACACCACAGGAATATAGGAAGGACTGCTTGGCTTACTTTTTGTTTCAAAAGCGATATAATTATCAATAACTTAACTATAAACCTCATTAAAATCAGTTAAATACATTATTCTTGCTAAATATTAAAAAAGTCAATGGCATGCTCATAAATAAAAAGGTGAAGGATCTAAATGAGAAAAAGTGATCTTCAAGAATTTTCCCTCTTCTGAATCCATTTAGAACCACCACTATAAAAATCTAATTAACATAACCTTCTAGACAAATCACTATTTGATTAAAAATCCCCCAATAAGTAAATGGAAAAACTTAGATTTAAATTACTATGATCTGAAAGCTACCTAAATTAAGTCTTAAAAACAACTCTTTGATTTTACTATTAATATAATCATGCGAACCTCACTGTGGCTCTTTTCTCAGACCTGCCTCTCCCTAGACAGTCTTCCACAACATTCCTTTACCCTTAAAACCCCCAACATCGTAACACCCAAGTCAAAGATCTACTCAACAATCCACTTTTCTCTATGTACTATATAATAGGAAGTTTGTAACAATAGTTATTAGCTTAAAATCCCAGAACTGGCCTAAACTCTCTTGCATAGTAAATTCATAAATCTTTGGTATACCTTAAAATAAAATCTACATATATAATTTCCCATCTGCAATCAATAAAATAACATGTACACACTGATTTAATGTGGATAAGCAATGCTAGTAATTAAGCTGTTTTCTCAAATCTTTTAAGAATTATGTGCTAGAGGAAAATATATGTTTTCACCACATACTGTGATTCAGGACATGGAATTAAAGCCATGTAGTCCAACCTCCCACTCAACAGCAGTTACTTTTATAATGTTCTTGAAAGTCATCTAGTCTTAGAGTATCTTAAGAGAAAAGGAACTTATTACCTTCTAACATAAACGATTTCATAAAATCCCTTTATTATTCTTTTCATTCAACATTTAAAACATAAGGTATTACACTTATTCATATCCTTTTTAAGGGACTTGTGTTTTTAAAAAGGTCATAAAAATAGAATATAGTCCTTTACCATGTCGAGAGTGGTCTGTCTTCTTTTGAATAGAACTCAGAACAGGCAGACCATTTAAAACACTATGACTTCATACTTCCTACAGTGACATCTTAGCTCTTGGGAACAAGCAGGTTGGGAGTCAAACAGACTCTGTACTTGCCTTTTAATCTAACACTTATCACATTTTATCATATCTAAATATTTACTTGACTGATTTCCCTGAAGGATTCTAAACTCCACTAGGGCAGAAACCACCGTTCATTCAGCACTGTACCGCTCCACCCCCACACCAACTCCAGGCTAGCGCACTAGCACACTGTCGAGCGAACACGTGTATGCGCTGATGGCAGCTTCCGGCAATGCTGATGCCGTGATGCCAGTCTTCTCCACGCACGGCTTCCTAGATCTCCCCTGCCTTGCGTTTTCTTTCTCCTTCTCCTCCCTCAGTCCTTTCTTCACGTCTTTCTTTCCTTCTCTTTTTTCCTTCAGTAGTAAGTGGTTATACTGCATTTTTGGCAGTCAGGACCAAAAGAGGTGGCTGCTCCTTAATTTACCACATTGATGAGCCATAGTTCTAAAGATGATTTCTGTATGAATTCATTTAAAGTTTAAAATAAAACTATTACAGAGAAACAGAGACAAAATGGTTTGTAATATAAAATAAGCTAAACTAGAAGAAACTCAATAGAAATTATACCTAAATCTAACCATAATCTATGTAAAGAAAAAAAACCCACTTATGTGGCAAACGCGGTTTAAAAAAAAAAAAAGTCCCTAGTCTTCAAGAGTAACTTGCTAATTAAAGAAAGCTAAAGTACATGTATAAAGTTAACAGTAACACATAATTCTCTATCAACCAAGGTCTATGTGTCCAGATTAAAAATATATAAAGGCAGACATCTGGCCCAATTTAAGGGGAATTTCAAAAATAATATCTAAAATGACAGAAGAATATTAAACTGCCTCAAAATTGTATGTAAGTACCTCCCTACTATCTTTCTAATACTTATGTTGAATATCATCACTTTTCTCAGAAGGTACTTCTAACACGTTAGCAAAATTAAATTTCTATTAATAACTCTAATAGGGACATTAAACATTGTACTTTATACATATACATAACTGAATACTTCACTGCCATTAGAAAGAAGAGTATTATAAAGGACGGCTTTAATACTTTCTGAAGTACACAGGAATTGTACTTCTTATGTAGCTGCTTTGGAGAGACACTTACTAAAATAGTACAAGAGGCAATTTTTGAGGCAAAGAGTAAAAGCTTTTAAAGTAATTCCTGCTGATAGAGGAAGAGTAATAAATAGTGGAGGTAAAGGTGGGGAAAGGTGGTTTAAGGTCTTCTTGAGGTCAGAATCAGGAAATAAGAAAGTTATGAGTAATTTAAGGAACTGAGAAGAATAATGAAGAACAGGAAGGGCTATGACTGAATAACACTCTAAAAAGAAATTCACAAATGAGTAATTATTTTCATATCAAATCTTATTTCACAGCAAAAACTTAAAGGACTAAGTACCTTATGCTCAGTGCTTTCTCTTATATAATATGTTGTGAAACGAGAAACACCGAAATTATTCCATGTGAGTCTCAGAGTTCAGAGTAACAAGAAAACAAAATAAGTGATCAGTAGCAGAACTGTAAAAGGAATAACAGCTTAAAAATTTAACAAAGGAAAAACACCAAAGAAAACAAGACACCTAATGAAAAACAAATGGCATAAATCCAGACAAAAGTAGGTGATTTTTAAAGGAAAATTAGCAAAACAGTCCTTAAATAAAATAATAAAAACTTTGCAGAAATGTTGTTTTGATTAAATATGAGTATTTGGAAAGTTTATGTTCACAGTTAGCAATTTGAGATGACATGCATCACAGATACGCTTTCAGCCAATGAAAGAAGTATAGGGCATACTTACAATTGAATCACTTACAATTATTTTTGAAAATTCAAGAACTGGAGAGATACCAGAAGACTGGAAAAAAGCAAGTGTGGTACTGATCTTCCAAAAGGTAAGGAAAAGAGAGAATAGAAAGTTACTATGCTGTGCGTGTGACATGAGTAATTAATTAAAGGAATAATAAGAGAAAAATCTGTAACTGTACAGAGGAAAAGTATCAATAGGTACGTGAGTAGCAAGTGGCAAGTTAAAAAATAATTAAATTTAAAAATTACGCCAAAAATTTTAATGGCTTTTCTGTTCCTTAGAAATTAGAAAATTAAGTTTTTTGAAAAATGACACCACTTTGTTTCCTTACCAAGTTACTCAAAAGTTGCTTTAATGATGAAAAAAGTATATTAAAGAAACCAGAAATATTAGTAAGACCAAATATTAGTAAGATTTTATGTGGGGTATACTAATCAGTGCCTTCCTTGGTTTATTAAAAATTTGGAAACATTTATAATCTGCCATTTCTGTGGTTTACCCTCTTCAGCTAAAGGAAAACAGAATTTAGAGGTATAGAGAAGTTCTGAGAATATGAATTTTTAACCCTAAAAAATACTCATATACCAATTTGTTTGGAGTAAAGATTTCCAATTCAAAAATATCCATAAAATTGAGCCTATTATTAAATTCTTTCCTCCAGTGTAACTTCAGAACAGCATTTTCCATCTAAGTCAATGTTCTGATAGTCTAAGATTCCAAATTAGGTTCTCTTTTATCAACATGATAGTTATAGCTATTTTATCAACAACTGCTCGGTGCCCCAAGAATGCCCTGAACGGTAAAGCCTTTTCCCATAGTTTTAAACGAACAGTACTAGCACCACAGCTTGCCTGGAGAATCCCAAGGACGGGGGAGCCTGGTGGGCTGCTGTCTATGGGGTCGCACAGAGTCGGACACGACTGAAGCGACTCAGCAGCAGCACAGATTCACCAGGGATGCACAATACAGTACAGGAAGTTTTTTTCAGAGTACTAGATCCTCTGGCTAGATACTTTACTGTATGTCATTTCTTGTTTCATTATTATAACATAGTAAAATAGATAGATATTAACCCTATTTTATAAGTGCTTACCCAAATCATCCAGATGGGTTTTTGAGATTTCAACCCAGTCCTTTGATTTCAAACCCATTACATTTTTCTATTAAATCACAATGATATTTGAAAAGAACTCATAGCATATTAGACTAAAATTTAATCTAAAAATGTCTGCAGGAGCCTAGTGTACCCAAAATGAACACAAGCTTTAAAGTCAGACTGATCTAGTTTTAAATCCTGAATCTGGGATTCCGTAATTACCTACATGATCTGGCCAAGTTACTTTCTCTACCTCCATTTTCTTACCAGGGAAGGACACAAAAATAAACCTCTTAAGGTTGTTGGAGAGATGAAAGAATATACATAAAGTAACAAAATAGTTAGTGTTCTATTTCTTCTTCATAATGTGGAGCTGAAAATAACCAGGATTCAGCAGTTTCCCAGACCCTAAACTAGGCCTAACATACAGAAAAGTTTCTCAACAAATATTTGATGGATTAAGAACAAAATAAATTAACAACTAGGTAATATACAAAACATATGCAACTCTAATAGAGAAGTATAATCGAGAAAAGGATACCAGCATAACTTAAACTGTATTTAACATTCCTTGAAAAAAAGGAAAATATACAGTAAGCTGATGAACTCTGAAGAAAACAGATAGTAGTAATAAAAAAGGTATGAGAAATAGACAAAACTAGTGCTAAAATACAGTCTTGGAAAACAGATCAGAAACAAAATTCCACATGAGATGTTCAGAAAAGTATCAGGTATTATGCCCGAACCACAAAAGGTAAATTGTGCTCAATTATTACCTTGGTAACAAAGAGTCAAACAATATAAAGAATCACTCTTTTCCATAAAATAAAAAGATTTTGAAAATACATTAGTTCTTTGAAAAATAAAAACATTTTTATCTTTAAATTTATAAAGAAAATAACTTCTCTTAAAAAAAAAAACCAAACACAGCAAGTCTAAATTGCTCATATACTTGGGACAGAAAAGAGCTGCTTTGTCAAATAGAAATCAGGTACCTACACCTTTGTCAAAATTCCTTAGCTTTATCATAACTCTTAGCACAACTGCTTACTCTTCATGATCTCTCTTCATCTAATACCACCACTGTTATGTAACATTTTGACTTACAGAACAAAATACTAATATTGATTCCATAAAGTGATTTATTTGATTACTCAAACAACTGCACAAGAAAGGTTTGGGTTTGTACCATTTTCCTCTATTTAAATCACTGATACCTTGTCTTTCCAAATGACTCTCCCAATTTATTCAATAAAGTCATATGTGAACTTACTGCCAAAAGTAAACAGAACACACAAAAACCTGGAGTTTATAAACAGGGTGACCACTATCCCAGTTTGTCTGGGAGAGTCTCTTTTTATGCCCGTTGTCTGAACAAAATTATTAGCAGCCTCTTTCACTCTCCAAGTGCTCCAGTTGGGACAATAATATGTTCTCCCTCTCTATAAAGGTTGTAACTAGCATTATAGAGATATAAATGTCTGGGAGGCATACAGATTGCCTCAAGATTTCAGAATGCAGCAAATTACTTTAAAAAATGTTTAAATGAAATATGAGTTTACAGCTTCTGAATGTAGAAAGCAAATTACAAAAATAAAATAGACATCAAAATTCAGGCCAATTAATACTGGCTGAGTGATTACCTTATTCTAGACAGAGACATGAATAATAAGATGTTATATTTTTGAAAAGTTATTTTATTCTCACACACACACAGGTCTGAAATAAAACACACAAGAAGCAGATGTTACACCTACGAAGTAAGATTGAGAAAGAGGTGCATTTGAGACAAAGACTTCTTAATTTTTACTTTATATATTCATGGTGCCTGATTTTTAAAAAATTAGTAAACTCAAAAATTTTATGTAAAAAGTATTCAGAAACTGTACTGGTTATAAATGTTTCAAAAATTTTATAACTCTTTTAGCTTGCAAAATCATCAGCATTATTATTTTAAAATTATCAAACCCTAAAATGTCTTGAGAGAGTAAACTTGGTAACACTAAAGCTGCTCAGATACATCTTTTCAAGCCAAATAAAATAAAGCATAACAAATGTATAACATTATTTACAGATAAAGTATAAACTAGCACCCACGCACGCACACGCACGCTAACAAGAAAAATGGCCAGTAAAACAAAGCAGAATACATAATTTTTTCCCACATCCTTCCTGCCAATTCCATGATTATGAGTCAACACTAAAGAAAGTAAACTCATAAAAAACAAAAATATCTACTATATAAGTCCACTTAATGAAGCACTGTTTGACCATGTGGTGCTGGCAATTAGTCAAAGCTTTATTTTTCACACGTTAATCGCTGGTCAGGCTACTGACAATATCTTTCTTAAAATTAAAAGTCATAGGTTAAGTCATTCCAGGATCTTAAATAAGCTCTGAGTTGCTTACTAGGATGGGATGCAAAAAATACATTCTTCCCCTTTCCAACCTCATATGACTGCCTGTCACTGAGCTTCACAGAATTTTGGAAAGCAAATTCTCATGATTTTCAAGGGCCCACCAAAAATGGAAGTTTCAGAAAGTCTCCTGGAAATCTGCTCTACATGTAATGAGGAAAAATTCATGTTCAACACATGAATTCTTAAAACTGAATGCTTTAGTAGTTCAAGTTTTCAAATAACTACAGAATTCTCATAATCATTCATATTACTTGTTGAAATGTGATTATGAAATGTTTCTACAAAATCTAATGTATTCCTTTAACAAAACTGATCTCTCTGTATGGCAAAATACAACAAACTGAAATAAAACCACCAAGGGAAGTTAAACGATAAACTAGTCAGGCCAATAGGCAATCAGTACTAAATGGCTTATTTCTCACACAAAACAAGCAAACAAAATAAAACAAAAATAACCCTGAATTGGAATGAATAGATTCTGTAACTGGCTTGGTGATAATTCCTTTAAAATTACATATGCCGAAGCAGTTTTTGTATATCTGATTTAGCTGCCAGTGAACATCAAACAGAAGGAAATAAGTTGTTTTCACTAAGGCTGTTAAATGTGCAATACAAAATTACCCTGATTACCCTGTTGTCAGAAATCTATCAAAAAAGTCTAAAATATGACTAAAATATATGTTTGACATGACAAGACTCTTTTTATTCTCCACTGTACCCCCAGGATAGTGCTTGGTTTGTAGCAAGTGCTCAATAAAATTTTTGTAAATTAATGAATTAAGGAATTCTGAAATGCGTCAACCTGTTCGGATTTAAACATAAAAAGCAATCAAAGATGTTCTTGCAGATTATAAATCAGAGTACTCATTAAAAAAATCACAAATAACATCTAACTTTCTAAACAATTTATTATAAGTATGGATGCTGAAAACTTTTAAGAGTAACTGAAAGTTTTTAAGAGAAGAGAAATTAAATAGGAAAGACACCACCCAGGGAGTTCAAGAAGCAAGACCAGATGATAATAACTAAAACAAACTTCTAAAACTTCATTCTCTCATGCCAAGTCTCATGAACATAGTTTCATACATACTACTCTGGGTTTGGAATTCAGCATTACAATAATGATTTATTCACTGGGTGTTTATGACTATGACACTGCGCTGGATGCTCTGGACATCCCAAGATGAAGCAGACGTAGCTTGAAATCTGTAGTAGGAGATAAGCATCTAACTACAAATAACCACTCTGCAATACCTAACAGTTTCAAATCTGTAGTAGGAGATAAACATGTGTCTACAAATAACTGCTTCAAGCATGATGAATTATTATGAGAAAGGTACTAAACAATTCAAAAGAGAAAGTTAAGGGGGTCAGAAAAGTGTCACAGAGGTAGCATTTTGATTTGGACAAAGATGAGGAGGGGGAAATTATTAACAGCAGTGAGTAAGGGTGGGAAACATTATAAATAGATGGGATGTGTGAACTTTTCTTTAGGAGAGAAATGAGGGCAGGGTTAAGTAAACTAGCAAGGGATGCTAAGGTACCCAGGAATCAGGATCAGCAGCCAAGATTGAAGGAACAAGGAGGGAAACAATGTAGCTCCGAGCAGGCTCAAGGGACACCAGCTGTAGGACACAGCCACTGCCACAAATTCATCAAAGCAGAGAGAGAGCAAGAGGAATAAATACCCCCAAAGGTTCTTTTTTTCCTTCCATCTTCTGTCCTTCCATTGTCTAAACCCTACGAGAAGCCAGAAGGTAAAAAGGACTCTAGGTAACACAGGCTGTGAAGGTCAGCCTCCTGGGGCAGAGAGAGAAGCAAAGAGAATGAATTTGCAGGAAACTGGAGAGTAACCAGAAAAGCCATCTTTCCAGACTTAGGAGCAAGTATAAGCACAAAGAGAGGCTGAAAAGCACAAGGAGGTGAAATAACGAACAATATTCTCTTGGAGATGTAAGATATTTTTCAGATGCAGATGCTGAACTGAAAGTGCAAAATCAGTGTCTGAATTGGAAAAATTACTGGGACTTAGGAGATTGAGGCGAGCAATGAATGAACACAAGTATCAGAGCAGCACCCCAGTTCTCTCTAGAGCTAACAGAAGAGCAAAAACCACAGATGGTAGTCCTGTTAGTCTGGTCTCTAACTGCGTGAACTTGGGCAAGTCACCTGGCTCCTCTGAAACTGTTTTCTCCATTTTATAAATACATAGAGGCTGAATTAAAACTTTAAGATCCTTTCCAGTTCTAAGAGTCTGTGAAGCCAGTATCTCCAAGTAAATAACCATATTCATCAGGTGAGTGAACAGCTCACCATACTGGAAAAACCAAGGATCCATTTACTGGCTTAAAAAAAAAAGTTAACTTCATTTAAACAAAGACAATAAAAACTTAAAGGTTCTAACTGCAGTTGGATCCTCTACCATAGGATAAAAAAAAAGTCAAAACACAAGCAAAAATTTAGTGTAACCTTGAAACTGAGTGAGGAAGATTAATGTAACCGGATTAAAAAACATGCTCTGGAATGCAGAGAATGCAAAGAAACAACCGAGTAAGCAGAATACCTTGGTTGAAATGGCACATTTTAGAAAAAACAAAATTAGCTGCTCTGTCAATATAGCAAAGAAGCAAAGTTCTTAAAGGTGTTTCTAGAAATAAATGAACTCCTATAGTATTAATAACTCCCCTGCCCTCCAAAACACACACAGCAACCATTAACATTCCTCTGCAATACAAATATTCACTGAAGATCTGTTATGTGCCAGGTGCTATCAATGTCTTCAAAGGACTTCGTTAAGGACAATACAGATAACATAGCAAATACAATTAATCATTACCTAATCTTCTGGAATGAGATCAGATTTCACCCTTTCCAAGCAGTCTCCCTGACTTCTCTAGCCAGCAACATGCTGTTCTTCCTGTGATGCTAACTACTACAAAACCAACTTGTACTGGTACCACTACTAGTATTCTTTCAACTGTATTAGAGGCCGCATAGTTTGGAAAAGTAGGCCTTTGCCTGGAAATCCACTTACCATTTGTAACGTTGTTTCTAACGTTTTCTGCAGTCCTGTCTCTCAGGTGTGTCCGCAATTAGGGAGCTTGTTGACTTGGAATATTTTTCTAACTCACACGGATAAACCAAGCTTCAGTACAATGAGTCAAAGGTTTGTACACTTAACGACATGATTAAGTCAAGTATTTTGATCATGTGCCAAGCACTAGACTAGGGACAAAGGCCCTACAGAAATAAAGAAGGTTAGAGTCTAATCCAAGAACCAAATACGTGCACAAAGATCTATAGCATAGAGGTATGAACAAAGTGCTGTAGTAACACGTGAAGGACAACAGTAATCTTAACTTGCTTTGCCTGAAGGAAGGAAGACATCAAAGAAAAAGTAACACAAAAATTGTATGTCAAAAGTAGTAGTGATATAGCACTGGACTGAATTCTAAGCAACTGTAATTTTAATCAAGAAGGAAAGGCAGTGACTGTGCAAAGAGCTATGAGAGGCTATGCAATGTTCCAAACAGGTAAGAGTTCATAATGCTACAGTAGATGCCCTGAGTAGGATGCCTGCAGCTGAGTCCACACCAAGAGTGATAATTATCACCAAGTTGTGAAGGGCCTTAAAGAACATTCTCAGCAGCTGGGCTTGGGCAAGGGGGAGCCAAAATAGACTTTTAAGCACAGCTGTGACTCAGTGGGATCTAACTGTGGAAAAGAATATGGGTAGAGGGAGTCTAGTGACAGGGAGACTAGTTAAGTTTTGTTAAAGTTTAGGTGAGAGATGATGAGGGCCTGAATTAAAACAGCTATGTGGGAGGAAAAAAGGATAAACCCAAGAGCTATTTCTAAAGCAGATTAAACAGGATCTAGTAACTAACTGGACATGGAAAATAAGGGAGATGAAAAATGGCTTTAAATGACTAACTGCCTGTGTGTGGTGGAACTTCAATTAACTAAAATACTTAGGGAGAGGTACTTGGCTTAAACACATTTTCAACCTAAGAATTATTCTTTCAAACATAATCTTTGCTTAAACATCTACTGGAAAATCTTCCTAAATATAATCTCGTGGTGGTTTAGTCGCTAAGTCATGTCCAACTCTTCCGATCCCATGGGCTGTGGCCTGCCAGGCTCCTCTGTCCATGGATTCTCCAGGTAAGGATACTGGAGTGGGTTGCCATTTCCTTCTCCAAGGGATCTTCCTGACCCAGGAATCAAACCTGTGTCTCCTGCATTGTAGGCAGATTGTTTACCGACTGAGCTACAAGGGAAGCTTTAGTACAAATAGTACAAATATAATCTTAGGCCAAGTACATTACAGTACCCATAAAAAACTGTCTTTTTCTATAGAATCCCAATAAACATCAGTTCTCAGATACTGACAGAACTCAACATATCCCAGGGGACATCTCAGAATTTCCTTTTTAAAATAAAAGCCTGATATCCTCTTTCTCAAGCAAGAAATTACAAACTATGCAACTGCCTGATTTTCCAATCAGCAGAATATGGTTGTATCACAATGCTCTTTACGGCCTGAACCAAACTTAACAACTGGGGATGGATTAGTGGTTAGATTATTACCAATCTTTCCACACTAAAGGAAAAAAGACCACCACCTAAGACTTTGGAAATATCAAAATCAATGTGACCAACAGCCATTGCAACCTAGTGTTTATTGAGGGGTACTTCAAGTAAAATGGCATCTTTGTAAAAATCAAACTCAGAACATTTTGAAAATAGATCCAGCTTCTCTGTTATCTTTCTAATTTCCCAGGTAAGCTCTCCAGACTGAAAGTCTGATTTTTAGTGGTTTTTATCTTTCCTAGAATAGGAAAGGTAACATGGTATTTTAAGGTGCTGGGGTACATAAAAAGTGAAATTAAAAAAAAATTAAAAGTAAATGAAAGATGTTAACATTATTTATTAAAGGGCTTTATCACAAACTCAGTTCAATAAAGGCAATGTTCTGAGAGATGATTCACGGTGGATGAGAATTCCCAACTTAAAGTTCACTACAAGAATTCTTAAAACTGCAACTACTATTCTAAGATCTCTCCCACTTTCTTAACTCAATACTAGGAGAAATAATTCCTTGATTTGTTTTTGATTTCCTGAATACAGCTAAAAGTACACAGTTTAATCAACAAGTAAAGCCAAATGTTACTTCAAATCGGCAGACATTTTCTTAATACATTTCTTACTCTTTCATATCAAAAACTTAAATATAGTAGGAATGATGCAATAAATGCATGATTTATACATGCTTCCTAGTCCATTGCTTACAGTCAACTTTCCATAACCAAGCATACTGAGAACCTAAACTTTTCCCTCCAGTTTTTAAGTGAACCCCATAAAACTATTCCAAAGTTTTCACTATTTTTTCCACAAACTACCCCCAAAACATAAAACCACCTCCCCTTCCCAACACACACATACTCACAAATAACAGCACCCATAATCATTACACACAAAAATACTGGCCAAGGCAAGAACACAGCCAAAAATAAAACAACAAAAAATGCTTGGCCAGCAACAGGAAATTCTATTATTGGGCAACTGGTCAAAATTAAACTTTCACATTAAGAGAAAGTCTAACTTTTGTGTTCAATATCTTGAGATAGCTTCCGAAATAAGACTAGAGTTTCACAAAAATGAATCGAAAAGGGGGAAGCGATTCTCTCCAGACTGGTTTGGTTGGAGGCGAATGACCTCTCCGGGTTTCAGAAGGCCCCTAGTCCCAGCCTCCAACCATCTCGGCCAGGAAGTGAGGAGAGTCTCACGGAAGAGAGGGCCCGGACGGCCACATCGTCCTACTCACCCCAGGGGGCGACGGGATGGAGGCAGGGAGAGAATCACACTCGCGCCCACGGCCTGGGCAAGCAGCAGGGTCCCTGGGAACTCAGGGGTGGAAGCCGGCCCCTCTCCCAGACCCTCCGGGTCTACTCACTCCGCAAGTGGCCACCAAGAAAGCCATTCGCCAAGGCCCCCGCCCTCTGTGCCTCCAGGGGAGGGAGCCGAGGGCCGCTTCCGAGAACCCCTCTTCGCCCCCCTCCGCCGAATCACCGATGCGGTGCAGTTGGTCTCTTCAGGTTCTGCCTTTCCCGCGGGACAGCCCCTCACTCGCTACCCCTGCCCCGCCCCGACCGAGGGACCGCACCGATTGGCTGACTCTGACGACTCTTGGCAAAGAGACCCCTGGCGATTGGCCATGGGTCACCTGCGGTAAAGGAGGTGAGCGGCCGAAGATTGGCGGTTAGGCCAATTTTGGGGTGAAGAGGCGGGAGGGGCCGGCCGCGGCGGCCGGGCATCTGGACCGCCCGGCTCCCCAGCCCTCCACCGCCTCGCGCAGCCCAGGGCTCACCTCGGGGCTCTGGCCGTCTGCCGCGCCCGGACCTATTCCTCGGGACTCGCGGCTGCCCCACCACGCCAATTCCTGGCTGCCCCCAGGAAAGGGAGCTCGAGGCTCAAGGGAGCTCAGCTAGGCTTCGGGGCTTCGGTCCCGAAGGTTCCCATAGGGTGGCGACTGGGAAAGACCCGGTCACAGACGCAAACACCTAAACCCACTCGCGTCTAGCTCGACATCCACTATTTTGGCAGCTGTGGAGCCAAATTTCATCTGGATGACTGCTTTTTCTTACTTCCGGAAAGTTGTTTGTGTCGCGAGGCGGGGAAGGGCGTGAGGGGAGGGGGAGATACTAAATAAACAACAGCAGCGGTGCCTGTTTTATTAATCCAGGGAAACATGGGCTTGCTGTTGTGCCACAGCTCCATAAGGAATGTAGGTGGTTTGTGAAAATACTTTGGGAATCCAAATGACATAACTTCTTGGGCTTAGGGGAACTGAACAAAAATTCATCCAAACCAGGAAATCACAGACACGAATAAATTACTGAGTTACTGATCTGGAGGGCAACTGCCTTCTGCTCTTACTATTTTTTCATGATGGTTATTTCAGTTCCGGTGCTCAGTCCTGTCCGATTCTGCGACTCCATGGACTTCAGCACGCCAGGATTCCCTGCCCATCACCAACTCCTAGAGCTTACTCAAACTCATGTCCATCCAGTCAGTGATGCCATCCAACCATCTCATCCTCTGTCATCCCTTTCTCCTCTGGCCTTCAGTCTTTCCCAGCAAATCAGTTCTTCGCATAAGGTGGCCAAAGTACTGGAGCTTCAGCATCAGTCCTTCCAATGACTGTTGAGGACTGATTTCCTTTAGGATTGACTGGTTTGATCTCCATGCAGTCCAAGGGACTCTCAAGAGTCTTCTCCAACACCACAGTTCAAAAGCATCCATTCTTTGGCGCTCAGCTTTCTTTATATTCCAACTCTCACGTCCGTACATGACTACTGCAAAAACCATAGATTTGACTAGACGGACCTTTGTTGGCAAAGTAATGTCTCTGCTTTTGAATATGCTGTCTAGGTTAGTCATAGCTTTTCTTCCAAGGAGTAAGCATCTTAATTTCATGGCTGCAGTCACTATCTGCAGTGATTCTGGAGCCCCCAAAATAAAGTCTGCCACTGTTTCCCCATCTATTTGCCATGAAGTGGATGGGACCAGATGCCATGATCTTCGTTTTCTGAATGTTGCGCTTTAAGCCAACTTTTTCACTCTCCTCTTTCACTTTCATCAAGAGGCTCTTTAGTTCTTCACTTTCTACCATAAGGGTGGTGTTATCTGCATATCTGAAGTTATCGATATTTCTCCCGGGAACCTTGATTCCAGCTTGTGCTTCCTCCGGCCCAGCATTCCCAACCTGACCCCATTAAAGAACTTCAACTGCTTACCCTTGTGCTTAGGATACAACGGAGTATTCATCAATGGTGTGCAAGGTTTAGCCCTACCTGTCCATAACTCCGTCTTACACCTACTCCCTCATTTTCTGCACTCCACACAATGGCCTTTTTCAAGTTCTTTCAATTTGCCATGGATCTTCTAACCTCAGGGACTTGGCACATGGGCCTTGTGGTTATTTCTGCCTTTTACACTGTCCCCATGAAACCAATCCCCATCCTTCATTTACTTCTATTCATCATTTCCTCCCTGCCTATGTGAATTCTATTTTACGTTCTCATAGCCCATGCAACACTCCTTTGTAAAACTTATTACGGCTATAATTTTACATGTATTTGAGTATTTTTTAAACAAACATACTGTTATAATTTATGTAACATTAAATGTATCCTTTTTAGATGTACAGAGTTCAATGTATTTTGATAAACATATGCACAAATGCAGCCACCACAATTAAGACATAGAACATTTCCATTATCCCAAAATTTCCCTTGTGCCCCTCAAGCAGTCAATCCTGCCAACCATGGCTCTGTTTTCTATTTGCATAATTCTTTATTTAATGTTTACGTTCATCACTAGACTGTAAGAGGTAAAGAGGTAAGGATCTATCCAATTTTGTTCATCATAGCCTCACTATTTTGCCAAATGCCTGGCACATATTGGGTGCACAATAATGAAGTTCCTCTGTTAACAGTCTGAAAAGAAACATCAATTCTATGCTAAACATCAATAAAACTATAAGCAGTGATGGATAAAAATACATTAATTTTGCCAGATGGACAAGGTTAAGGTCAGTGTCTAACAACCTTCACTAATACCCTTTACATTTTTTTCCTTTCATATCTGCTTTTCTAGCAGTTAATTTTGTGCCAGAGAAGCTCAAAGGACTTTAATTCAGTACTGGCTGATCAAACAGTTCTCCAGGTCAAGGCGGAAAAAAAGCCTATATCTCTAAATCTGTTTATAAATTACACTATTTGACTCTATAAGAGACAAACTATTAATTTTGTAATTCTTGCTTACCAGTTCTTTCATGTGCTTTTCATGTGTTCTTATTATCTCCCCAACAAGACAGAAAGATCCATAGGGTCATTAAAGACTTTACATTTAACAGTATATACCAAAGTATCAGGATGGTGTCTGTGTCCTCCAAATCTTCTATCACCACCACCACCACCATTATCAACATCAGGGGTCAAGAGCTTCAAAATCTAAGGCACTATCATTTTTGACAGTGTAGTGTAAAAATTAAATCCTAGTATAAATTTAGTGGACCCAATTATAAATTGGGTTTATTTTTGATAGACTTCAGTGTCTAAGACTGGTATAGTGGCAATGCTGTTGTTCAGTCGCCAAGTCATGTCTGATGTTTCAACCACCCCACGAACTGTAACATGCCAGGCTACCCTGTCCCTCACCATCTTCTGGAGTTTGCCCAAGTTCATATCCACTGAATCAGTGATGCTATCCAGCCATCTCATCCTCTGTCACCCTCTTCTGCCTTCAATCTTTCCCAGCATCAGGGTCTTTCCCAATGAGTCAGCTGTTAGCATCAGGTGGCCAAAGTACTGGAGCTTCAGCTTTAGCATCAGTCTTTCCAAAGAGTATTCAGGGCTGATCTCCTTTAAGATTCACTAGTTTGATCTCCTTGCTGTCCAAGGGATTCTCAATAGTCTTCTCCAGCACCACAGTTTTAAAGCATTAATTCTTTGGCACTCTGCCTTCTTTATTTGTCCAGTTCTCACATCCGTACATGACAACTGGAAAGACCATAGCTTTGACTATATGGACTTTTGTAAGTAAGGTGATGTCTTTGCTTTTTAGCACACTGTCTAGGTTTGTCATAGCTTTCTTGCCAAGAAGCAATCATCGTCTAATTTCATGGTTGCTGTCACCATCCACAGAGATTTTAGAGACCAAGAAAATGAAATCTGTCACTGCTGCTACCTTTTCCCCTTCTATTTGCGAAGTGATGGGACCGGATGCCATGATCTTAGTTTTTCTATATTGAGTTTTAAGCCAGCTTTTTCACTTTCCTCCTTCACCCCTCATCAAGAGGCTCTCTAGTTCCTTTTCACTTTCTGCTATTAGAGTGGTATCATCCACATTATCTGAGGTTGTTGATATCCGCAATCTTGATTCCAATTTATAACTAATCAAGTCTGGCATTTCATATGATATACTCTGCAAATAAGTTAAATAAACCGGGCGACAATAAACAGCCTTGTTGTACTCCTTTCTCAATCCTGAACCAGTCAGTTGTTTCATACAGGATTCTAACTGTTGCTTCTTGACCCACATATAGGTTTCATAGGAGACAGATAAGATGGTCTCAATGCATCATCAAACAAAAAAATCTTTGGTTCAGATTTAGGAATGAATACCCTCTAAACAACCCCACAGTGGCTCTTGATAGTATACTGCCCTAATCATCCCTGTATCTTTAGTATCTCCTCACACAGAGACTGGCATGTACTAGTTGCTTAATAAATGTCTACTGAATGAATGAAATGCTAGGTACATTACAAAAATAGCAGTATAAACAGCAAAAAAGGTTGAAAATGGATAGTCTAACAAGCAGAACAGAGAAAGCAGAGGGGCAGAAGTGTTAGGGGAAGCACACTGATTGAAACTGCCCAGGCACCATAGTAACCATTTGCATGAGCTGTTTTACAACAGGAGGTCCTGGTAAGGAACAGGGAACTAATAAGCCTCCACCAACTGGAAGAGTTCAGGAAAGGTCAAAAGGATTCTGACCACTTCCCAGAATCCTTCTCTCTGGCATACATCTTGGCTGAACAAGGCATGCGCCACCAGGAAGGCCTCTGAGTCAGAATGATTGGCTAAAGACAACCCGGAAACTACCATCACCATAAAACCCAAGACTGCAAGCCATGTGACAGAGCTGTTCTCCTGGGTTCCCTTACCCTACTGCTCTCCACCCGGGTGCCCCTTCCCAATAAAATCTCTTGCTTTGTCAGCAAATGTGTCTCCCTGGACAATTCATTTCCGAGTGTTAGACAAGAGACCAGTTTCGGGCCCTGGAAGGGATCCCCCTTCCTGCAATAGAAGGACAATGTTTTTCTATATGAGCCTTTTAGTACCATTCAATTTTTAAATTATAGGAGAAAGGTGCTATTGCCCCTATTTTTATAGCTAAATTCTACACTGGCCACTTAACTTTTCTGCAAGTTCTGATTCCACTAAAACCATGTGAGTTGCCAAAATTGGTTAAAAGTACAGAGCTTCCTGCCACAAGATGGATAAAATGTCTTGTATTCTGTGATTGCTCTTCACTTTAAATGCTCCAGGCTTTTAGGCACACTAACTTTACATGAGAATTAGGACATTAACAAGTTGGAACTCCGTGTTTTTTCTCTAAAGAAAGGGTGTAAGAAAAACTATTGCTTTTATTTTACATACTTCTATTAATATATAAGCTAAAACATTTTTGGAAGCATGACTTATGACATTATTATAGTTTTTTAAAAATTCAATTCTCATGATTTATATTTTCTTTTTTATACCAGACTGAGCTCAGTAAAGACAAGGACAGTATGTCATTTATTCACAATTACATCCTCCACAACTAATAAAATGCACTGAACACATTGTCTGATAAATATTTATAAAATAAATAACTTTTCTGTATTCTCTGTATGTTCTGAATTGAGCTTTTTTTTTTTAATTTTTAAACTTTATTTCTATAAAGAGAAGCCAGTAAAATATAAGTTCTAAAAGATTTCCATAAAACCACAATTAAATTTCTGGCACTTAAAGGAACAATCTTTAGCATCTACAAAACTGGACCATTTGTTTTTAGTTGTTTCCCAAGAGTTCAAGATAAGATGGGCCACCACTATTACAACAAAATTTATTATTAAAAAATGAATCCTTGAATCCTAAATTCCAATTTAGGAGCCAGAAATTCCTCTACCCTCAGTAACAGCAACAATGTTGGCAACATTCCTTAGAGGAATTTTCCTTTGTTGTAGGAGCCCCAAGTACCTGGCTACCTCTACATATCATTTTATCTGTGGAAAAAGTGACACATCTATATTGCAATCATTTCCTTTGGGAAACAAAGGGCTTCAAGGGAAAAAAACAAAACAGATGTATTTTTTCTACATGACACAAAAATAAAATCTAATGAGGCCAAGTGAAATGATACAGTGATAGTTATTATGTTTATGTGGTCAGTATTTTATACTAAGAAATTGAAATAGATGTTCCAAAAGCTAATCTTCAGTAAAATAGCTTAACATTCAAGAAAAATATACAAGGGCTTCCCTGGTGGCCAGTGGTAAAGAATCTGCCTGCCAATGCAGGAGACATGGGTTTGATCCCTGGTCCAGGAGGATCCCAGAGGTCACAGAACTTAGCCCATGTGCCACAATTATTGAGCCTGTGCTCTCGAGCCACAACTACTGAAGCCCATACGCTCTAGAGCCAGCGCTCCATAATAAGAGAAGCCACCACAATGAAAAGCCCGAACAGTGCAACTAGAAAGCAGCCCCCAATTGTTGCAACTAGAGAAAAGCCTGTGCAGCAATGAAGACCAGCACAGTCAAAGATAATAAATAGAAAAATTTTTTAATATTTTAAAAAAGAAAAATACTGAGGAGATTTCTACTAATCTTAACTACCCAACTAGACACATAGCTATTATAGAAAAGAGGGTAGACTCAAGCTAACTAATACTAATAATTAGTTCAACTATCCTAAACTGCATCTTAAATACTAAATTAGCATGTATGTATATAATTATCATACCAAAGTATCTAGGTTTGAAAAAATGCTTCAGAATGGTTCTATTGTTTTTCTGGCCTCAATAACAAATTGAAATCTGAATTCTATCACATCTCTTTTATATATAATGATGTTTTACTTACAGATTCAATAGCATTTCTGGTGAGATTTCTACCAGCCCTCACTATTCCCCTCAGCCATATTCTTATAGATATCATGTCCTATCTCTCTACAGGCTTGAGATCAAAGCCAATATATAGTGAACAAATAGGAAAGGGCAAAATTAAAAGATTACAAGTCAGTAGCAATGAAATTCCAATTTGATAACCACCTAAGATACAGTCTACAGTGGGCTACAGAAACTTACATAGACAAGGACAAGTATAGCCAATTTCATGACTCAAATTATAATCACAGAAACCATTCAGTATAAAATTTTTAAAAATATCAACTCATTTATAGCATAGAAGCCAAAAACTTAAAGATCTATGAAAAATTAAAAGTGTTAAGTTGCTCAGTCGTGTCCAACTCTTTGTCACGCCACGAACTGTAGCCCACCAGGTTCCTCTGTCCACTAAATTCTCCAAGCAAGAATAATGAAGTGGGTAGCCATTCCCTTTTCCAGGAGATCTTCCTGACCCAGGGATCAAACCCAGGTCTCCTGCATTGCAGGGATTCTTTACCAATGAGCCACCAGAAAACCTATACAGGTCTATACTATTCAAACATCTACATTAGTGTATTCAAATTGGGGTCTAAACAAGTCTCTATATCTCTATCTTCTGTGTTTTAGTTTCTGATAACCTATAAAAATTAGTATAACCACACACTGAATCAGCAGTAACAACATCAAATTCAAGTGCTAACAAGTTACTTCATTGCCCAAGTTGTTTATCATCAAGTTGGTACCAAAAACTATCATTTGCCATAGAAGAGCCTTGACCATGAAAATGATATAAGTGTGAAGTCAAAGTCAAAGACCTCATGACACATGCTGTGCAAATGAAGGTTTTCCAGTAGTCAGAACACAGAAATGTGGAGAGATTACAGTTATCACATTCCACACAATAGTGTATGCATGTCAAATTGAAAAAGAATCTATTCCTTACAGTATCATATTCATGTTCAAAGTAGTGAACCACTTTAAGCAAGGCAGTACCATTCAGCACATTAACTTAACATTAATTTAGATTTTATTGTTTTGTGTTTTATTTGTATTTAACTTGCAATTTTCATTTAAATGTATGGTTACTTCTGTAAGATTTTAAACTTAAGAAGTTGATATAGATTTACATTTGCCCACATTAAATAACACTATGATATTTTATTTTAAACACTGGGATTCAAGAGTTTTTTCTTGCAAAAGTTTTTTTTTTTTTTTAAATGGGTCCATTTACTCAAGTAAAACTTTTATAACTGTATGATATCCAGACCTGTTGCTATAATTCATAATACATTACATAAATTAGGATAGATACTGCAAAACATACAAGATATAACATCCTAAATCTTATTACATGATCAATCATTTGCTTAGGAATCTCTCAGCATTTAGTCGGTACTAAAGCGTACAAGGGTAAATAAAGAATTGAAATGCTTGATTTCATTAATTAGTGTCATCAGATATCTACTAAATGCCTCTTACAGGCTAAAAAGAGGGAATTAAGAAGCTTAGCAGCCCCTCCGGCCTCTCTCAAGGAATGAAGTTGGCTGCAAATTCATGAAAAGATACCACAACCTAAATACAAGTTTAGAGTAACTACTGGAAATTCAACATAGGTGTCGAAAGGAGAGAGGCTTCAGTTGTCTTCTTCCATCCTCAGACTATCCTAATTGTAATTCACAGTTACCCACCAAACAACAGGAACAATACTAAAAAAAAAGAATAAAGGAAAGATAGAAGGAAAGGGAGAAGCTACAAGGGATCCTCCAGATGAATTTTCATTAATCAGAATGGAAGGAAAAACAGAATAAATATTTATGAATACCTTCCATCTCAAAAGAGAAGGCAATGGCAACACACTCTTGCTTGGCAAATCCCATGGACAGAGGAGCCTGGTGGGCTGCAGTCCATGGGGTCGCTAGGAGTTGGACACGACTGAGCGACTTCACTTTTACTTTTCACTTTCACGCATTGGAGAAGGCAATGGCAACCCACTCCACCATCTCAAAAGTAATAATATGTTGGAGATATGATAATACCTTAGCACAACTACTTTATTAAGGTTTTATATATACCTTTAAGGAGAAGGGAAAAGATACTCACTCCAGTATTCTGGCCTGGAGAATTCCACAGATTGTACAGTCCATGGGTCACAAAGAGTCTGACACAATTGAGAGACTTTCACTTTCTAAAGATCAGGTAGTTTAAAAGAGGTTTAAAAGACTGATTACACAGAATGGAACCAGGAATGATATCTACGTAGAGCATCAAGTACATGCAGGGACAGGCGGTAGAAATTTAGGGTGGGATATAATCGAACAGATAGTGAAATCCCTTAAAAAGAATTTTCATTTCATTCTACAGGCAAATGCAAACCACTAAAGGTTTCTCACAGTTACGGAGGCCTTAAGATCATTAATTACAGATGTTCAGTTCATAGGACGAAGAAAGGAATAGGTTCAGGAATATTAGGAGGGCACTAGAAACAGAGTTAGTCAGATATAAGAAAAATGATAGTCAACGTGAGCACAGGAGTGTAAGTAATTCTATTAAAAAGGGAGGAGAGGAAAAAAAGAAGAAAAGAAGTCCCCAGGCTTGGCAAGTTAGAAGTTATTACCTGAAAAAACCTCAACTTTCAAACCTCAATGGATCAGACTATAATATTAAGAAACATAAAAAATGGATAAAGAGATGGATTTGAGGAAAAAAGAGCTGATAAGACACTTTTAGCCTTGTTGAGGTTGAATTTCAGAAGATATCTACTAGGCAAAATCCACGAGGAAAGAATTGAGGACTTAAGGGAGAAGCTAAATAGCAAAAGAGATATAAAGATGGGGGAAGGGAAGAAAGTCATCTACACAGAAGTTTCAACTGAATTCATGGAAATAGTGGGGACTGCTGGAGGGTAAATAAGGTCATAGTCTAAAGGAAATATCATGTAGTCAAGATTATGGGGGTATTATTAACTTGAAAGAGAATATTTTTTTGCTTTGAAATATGCAAAGCATAGAAAGAAAAAATTAGGTGCAGTCACTTATAACTATTGAAGAAGTAGTGAGATCTTTTCTATAACAAGGGAGTGGACTATATTAGATACTAAATAGTAATTTTAAAAAGACCCACTGTGGGAATTTAACTGGCAATCAAAAAGAAATCAATTAAGAAGACAAATATTTACAGAAATTTGATTAAAGTTAGACAAAATTTAAAGTGACAGATAAAGCCATCTTGATTTTGTGACCTCCAAATAGAAGCAGAGAAATATAACAGCTGGGGGCACTGGGGAATAGAAATTAGAATGGCATCACTTCAGTTTAGTTGCTCAATCGTCTTCGACTCTTTGCGACCCCATGTACTACAGTATGACTGGGCTCCCTGCTCATCACCAACTCCTGGAGTTTACTCAAACTCATGTCCATCCAGTTGGTGATGCCATCCAACCATCTCATCCTCTGTCGTCCCCTTCTCCTCCTGCCCTCCATCTTTCCCAGCATCAGGGTCTATTGAAATAGGTCAGTTCTTCGCATCAGGTGGCCAAAGTACTGGAGTTTCAGCTTCTGCATCAGTCCTTCCAATGAATATTCAGGACTGATTTCCCTTAGGATGGACTGGTTAGATCTCCTTGCAGTCCAAGGGATTCTCCAAGAGTATTCTCCAACACCACAGTTCAAAAGCATCAATTCTTCGGTGCTCGGTTTTCTTTATAGTCCAACTCTCAAATCCATACATGACTACTGGAAAAACCATAGCTTTGACTATTGTTGGCAAAGTAATGTCTCTGCTTTTTAATATGCTATCTAGGTTGGTTGTAACTATTCTTCCAAGGAGCAAGCGTCTTTTAAAATTTTACTGCTGCAGTCACCATCTGCAGTAAGTTTGGAGGCCCCCAAAATAAAATGTCACTGTTTCCATTGTTTCCCCCTCTATTTGCCATGAAGTGATGGGACCGGATGCCATGATCTTAGTTTTCTCAATGTTGTGCTTTAAGCCTACTTTTTCACTCTCCTCTTTCACTTCATCAAGAGGCTCTTTGAAGGCACTTTCATCAAGAGCCTTCATGAAGAAGGCTCTTCTCTTCTTCACTTTTCTGCCATAAGGGTGGTGTCATCTGCATATCTGAGGTTACTGATATTACTCCCAGCAATCTTGATTCCACCTTATGTTTCATTCAGCCCAGCATTTCTCATGATGTACTCTGCATATAAGTTAAATAAGCAGGGTGACAATATACAGCCTTGACGTACTCCTTTTCCTATTTGGAACCAGTTTGTTGTTCCATGTCCTGTTGCTTCCTGACCTGCATACAGATTTCTCAGGAGGGAGGTCAAGTGGTCTGGTATTCCCATCTCTTTCAGAATTTTCCACAGTTTGTTGTGATCCACACAGTCAAAGGCTTGGGCATAGTCAAGAAAGCAGAAATAGATGTTTTTCTGGAACTCTCGCTTTTTCGATGATCCAACGGATGTTGGCAATTTGATCTCTGGTTCCTCTGCCTTTTCTAAATACAGCTTGAACATCTGGAGGTTCACGGTTCACTTATTGCTGAAGCCTGGCTTGCAGAATTTTGAGCATTAGTTTGCTAGCATGTAAGATGAGTGCAATTGTGCAGTAGTTTGAGCATTCTTTGGCATTGCCTTTCTTTGGGATTGGAAAGAAAACTGACCTTTTCCAGTCATATGGGCACTGCCAAGTCTTCCAAATTTGCTGGCATATTGAGTGCAGCACTTTCACAACATCGTCTTTTAGGATTTGAAATAGCTCAGTTGGAATTCCATCACCTCCACTAGCTTTGTCTGTGGTGATGTTTCCTAAGGCCCACTTGACTTCACATTCCAGGATGTTTGGCTCTAGGTGAGTGATCACACCATCATGATTATCTGGGTCATGAAGATCTTTTTTTGTCCACTTCTTCCATGTATTCCTGCCACCTCTTCTTAATCTCTTCTGCTTCTGTTAGGTCCATATCATTTCTGTTCTTTATTGTACCCCTCTGCATGAAATGTTCCCTTGATATCTCTAATTTTCTTGAAGAGATCTCTAGTGTTTCCCATTCTATTGTTTTCCTCTATTTCTTTTCATTGATCACTGAGGAAGCCTTTCTTATCTCTCCTTGCTATTCTTTGGAACTCTGCATTCAAATGGGTATGTCTTTCCTTTTCTCCTTTGCCTTTCGCTTCTCTTTTTTTCACAGCTATTTTAACAGTGCAAAATATCCAGGGACAAGAAATTTTAAGGGTGATTCCAAAATCTATGTTGAAGAAACAGACCATCATATCTACACGGGGGAGTGAGATAAGCAAAACTAGGAAGGTGTGAAATGGCCAGGAAAAATGGAGAAGTAGAGCTCAGACCAAAATGAGAGAAGAAAAGTCCAGAAGAAGTAAAGTGCTAGAGGAAGATGAAGTAAGAAAACTGTGGTCAAATAGAAAACACTTTTAAATTCAGTATTTTGGAGATAGTGAAGCTTTTAGTAATGACAAGGCCACAGCAGTATAATTTAATGGCTAAATTAAAGTTCACTGAAAAAGGAAGACATATAAATACTTTCTCCAACACCCATTTGGATGAGCACTTCATGAGTATCTATTCATGGATGTGTAACAATATGTTAGACATCTCAAAGAATATGATACACAGCAATGTAAAAGCAGTCTATACATCATGTGTTTATTCATTAATTCCTTCATCAATTCTTTCTTTAATTAACATTTATCAAGCACCATTTAGAATGCCAAGTACTGGGGGTAGGAATGGTAAAAGTAGCTGTAGCTTTTGTCCTATATTCTTTCCTTGTGGATTTTGACAGTTGGATGTCTCCCTGAAATTCAACCTTGGCAAGACTAAAATTGCTTATCAACTCTTTCTCCTCAAACCCATGTCTTCATCCAGTTTTTCTGTTTCTGTTAATGACAGCATTATAGTCTGAGCTGTTGAGGTTTGAAAGTTGAGTATTAGTAATCGCTTAAAATTTGTTATTATTTTTTAGTCACTAAGTTGTGTCCAACTTTTTTACAACCCCATGGACTGTGGCCCACGAAGTTCCTCTGTCCATGGGATTTCCTAGGCAAGAATACTGGAGTGGGTTGCCAGTTCCTTCTTCAGGGGATCTTCCTGACCCAGGGATCGAACCTGCATCTCTTACATTGGCTGGCGGATTCTTTACCACTAAGCCACGTGGGAAGTTTTTTTGTTTTTGTTTTTTACCAACTTCTTACTATAGCCAGGCATTATTTCAATAAATTTGCATTTAGCTCATTTAATCATCAAAACAGCACTGAAGAATAGGTTTTATTATCCTCTTTTTATACATGAGGACACTGGAACTCAGAGTGATGCAGAAACCAAGTCATTATGCCTCCAAAATCAAGTCTTTCACCATACTTCACCATCTTTGGAAAAAATCTCTTTACCTTTTTTGCCAGAATAATTCACATTTAATTACATATCTCTAAATGTCCTATTTCCTGTGTGTATTAACTTTAGAAAAAATATATAAATAAATTACATTCATGTATTTTAAAATATCAAAGCTATCAGTATTTAAGACTTCCCAAAGTTATCCCTTTCATTTTGTTATTCCAAAAGACAGGTAAGCGCTCTTCTTAGTAAAAGCTCATGTATTCCAAAATTGGATAAAAGTAGGTACCTTAAGAAGTCTGCATCATATCTGATGAGGTGGGAATTATATATACTTAAAGGATAACAAGAAGAATATTATAAGAACTCAGTAAACTGTGCAACAAGTATGACATTCAAAGAAGAGATCACTGAGTTTGGTGGCTGAGGGAGGAGGGGTTGGTTGGGAGAGGCTCCACAGAAGAGGTCAGTTCTGAACTGGACTTTGAAGAAAGAGGCAGAACACAAAGGCAGAGTGGAGGGAGATGGTATTACAGGCAGACAGAATATCACATATAGGAATGCAGAGATCAGAAATGAAAAGATGGGTTCAGAGGAAAGCAAGTAAGCAGCAGCACTTTAGTAGATTTATGTAGAGGCAGCACTCTAGTAGGTTTATAGAAATGTCTAGAAGAAAATAGATCACACAGAGACTTGAATATCAGTCTAACCAACTGTGGAGGGAATATTATCTGCCACTTACAGTCTAATCTGATTCCTAAAATACTTGTCTTCTTATTGGATCATAAATTTCCTAAAACGATGCTACTCATTTACACAACTGCCTAAATTGAAAACTCAGATGACCATTATATCTACTACTGTGGGCAGGAGTACTTTAGAAGAAATGGAGTAGCCATCATAGTCAACAAAAGAGTCTGAAATGCAGTACTTAGATGCAATCTCAAAAACGTCAGAATGATCTCTGTTTGTTTCCAAGGCAAACCATTCAATATCACAGTAATTCAAGTCTATGCCCCGACCAGTAAAGCTGAAGAAGCTGAACTTGAACTATTCTATAAAGACCTACAAGACCTTTTAGAACTAACACCCCAAAAAGATGTCCTTTTCATTACAGGGGACTGGAATGCAAAAGTAGAAAGTCAAGAAACACCTGGAGTAACAGGCAAATTTGGCCTTGGAGGACAGAATGAAGCAGGGCAAAGGCTAACAGAGTTTTGCCAAGAGAACACACTGATCATAGCAAACACCCTCTTCCACAACACAAGAGAAGACTCTACACATGGACATCACCAGATGGTCAATACCGAAATTAGATTGATTATATTCTTTGCAGTCAATGATGGAGAAGCTCTATACAGTCAGCAAAAACAAGACCAGGAGCTGACTGTGGCTCAGATCATGAACTCCTTATTGCCAAATTCAGACTTAAATTGAAGAAAGTAGGGAAAACACTAGACCATTCAGGTATGACCTAAATCGAATCCCTTATGATTATACAATGGAAGTGATAAATAGATCTAAGGGACTACATCTGATAGAGTGCCTGATGAACTATGGACAGAGGTTCGTGACACTGTACAGGAGATAGGGATCAAGACCATCCCCAAGAAAAAGAAGTGTAAAAAGGCAAAATGGCTGTCTGAGAAGGCCTTACAAATAGCTGTGAAAAGAAGAGAAAAGCAAAGAAGAAAAGCAAAGATATACCCATTTGAATGCAGAGTTCCAAAGAATAACAAGGAGAGATAAGAAAGCCTTCCTCAGCAATCAATGCAAATAAATAGAGGAAAACAACAGAATGGGAAAGTCTAGAGATCTCTTCCAGAAAATAGGAGATCCCAAGGGAACATTACATGCAAAGATGGACTCAATAAAGGACAGAAATGGTACGGACCTAACAGAAGCAGAAGATATTAAGACGAGGTGGCAAGAATACACAGAGGAACTGTACGAAAAAAGAGCTTCACAACCCAGATAATCACAATGGTGTGATCACTCACCTTGAGCCAGACATCCTGGAATGTGAAGTCAAGTGGGCCTTAGGAAGCATCACTATGAACAAAGCTAGTGGAGGTGATGGAATTCCAACTGAGGTATTTCAAATCCTAAAAGATGATGTTGTGAAAGTGCTGCACTCAATATGCCAGCAAATTTGAAAAATGCAGCAGTGGCCACAGGACTGGAAAAGGTCAGTTTTCATTCCAATCCCAAAAAAGGCAATGCCAAAGAATGCTCAAACTACCACACAATTGCACTCATCTCACACGCTAGGAAAGTAATGCTTGAAATTCTCCAAGACAGGCTTCAGCAATACATGAACCACGAACTTCCAGGTGTTCAAGCTGGTTTTAGAAAAGGCAGAGGAACCAGAGATCAAATTGCCAACATACTCTGGATCATCGAAAAAGCAAGAGAGTTCCAGAAAAACATCTATTTCTGCTTTATTGACTATGCCCAAGCCTTTGACTGTGTGGATCACAATAAACTGTGGAAAACTCTGAAAGAGATGGGAATACCAGACCACCTGACCTGCCTCTTGAGAAACCTGTATGCAGCTCAGGAAGCAACAGTTGGAATTGGACATGGAACAACAGACTGGTTCCAAGTAAGAAAAGGAGTACCTCAAGGCTGTACATTGTCACCCTGCTTATTTAACTTATATGCAGAGTACATCATGAGAAATGCTGGGCTGGAAGAAGCACAAGCTGGAATCAAGGTTGCTGGGAGAAATATCAATAACCTCAGATATGCAGGTGACACCACCCTTATGGCAGAAAGTGAAGAAGAACTAAAGAGCCACTTGATGAAAGTGAAAGAGGAGAGTGAAAAAGTTGGCTTAAAGCTCTACATTCGGAAAACTAAGATCATGGCATCTGATCCCATCACTTCATGGGAAACAGATGGGGAAGAAATGAAAACAGTGGCTGCCTTTATTCTTTGGGGCTCCAAAATCACTGCAGATGGTGACTGCAACCATGAAATTAAAAGATGCTTACTCATTGGAAGGAAAGTTATGACCAAGCTAGACAGCATATTCAAAAGCAGAGATATTACTTTGCCAACAAAGGTCCGTCTAGTCGAGGCTACGGTTTCTCCAGTAGTCATGTATGGATGTGATAGTTGGACTATAAAGAAAGCTGAGCGCCGAAGAATTGATGCTTTTGAACTGTGGTATTGCAGAAGACTCTTGAGAGTCCCTTGAAAAGCAAGGAGATCCATCCAGTCCATCCTAAAGGAAATCAGTCATGGGTGTTCATTCAAAGGTCTGATGTTGAAGCTGAAACTCCAATACTTTGGCCACCGGATGCAAAGAACTGACTCATTTGAAAAGACCCTGATGCTGGGAAATATTGAGGGCATGAGGAGAAGGGGATGACAGAGGATGAGATGGTTGGATGGCATCACCAACTCAATGGACATGAGTTTGGATGAACTCTTGGTGTTGGTGATGGACAGGGAGGCCCGGCATGCTGCAGTTCATGGGTTCACAAAGAGTCGGACACAACTGAGGACTGAAATGAACTGAACTTGAAAAGAAATTTATGAAGGAATTCATAGAATTTCTTCATAGTACACCCAAGCCAGACATGCTTATAAAGTTGCTTTTAAAAAGTACAGCTCGCTCACAGAGTAACTTTAGAGATCTCTGATTTCAACTCCATATTCATTTCCTACAGTTTCTTAATAGCCATATCCTCACATATTATTTTAAATAATCTATTTGAACAACTTTCAAAGTGATGGGGAGTTCGCTGTCTTGTAGGACCTGGGATTTCCTAAACTAACTGGTCTAAGTAAGCCAATTCCTGGTATGTGCATGCATGCTTAAGTTGCTTCTGTCATGTCTGACTCTTTGCAACCCCATGGACCGTAGCCCTCCATGCTCCTCTGTCCATGGGATTCTCCAGGCAAGAATACTGGAGTGGATTGCCGTGCCCTCCTCTAGGGGATCTTCCCAACCCAGGGATCAAACCCATGTCTCTTATATATCCTGCATTGGTAGGTGGGTTCTTTACCACCAGCACCCCCTGGGAAGCCCCCATTCCTGATATAGGACAAATTAAGTAGACAAAGGATTACAAAACATCAGTTTTCTATGATTCAGTCCTGTAAATCCAAATAATCAAAACAAAATCCTCTATATATACCACAATATAAGCTCTTTCAATGGAGAACACAGAAAACTATCTTTAGTATGGTAGATTAGACATTTATTGTTTTTGTCACCTAGCATCTTTTTCCCCCATTCTGACTCTGCCTGGGGACAGCAAGGACCACCTTCCCCCCCCAACTGCTACATGTTTCTGATGTAGAGGTAAGTCCTATTACCAAGAGGTGGAACATATGACTGTGAAATTATGACTGGTTAGGACTGGGAAAGTGACTGAAGCTAAGGTATCAGCACTAATACTCTTAATCCAGAAAGAACAACAGCCTCCTATGGATCTGGAGTTCCACCGACAGGAGGCTGAAATTGCTGCTTCCATTTTACTACCACAAAGGGAGAATCTATCTAAAAATAAAGTCAACCCAGAATAACTTAGACGGAGAAACAGATGGGGATCTGGGTCCTCATGACATTATTTAAATGCCTACTTCAAACCACACCCAAGTTAAATGTGTTTTTTCCTTAAACCAAGTTTGGATTTTTTTCTTTCACTTTCACCCCTAAGAGTACTACCCACAACAGTAACTGCCAAATCCTACAAAAAGAAAAGTAGGTCAACTTCTGAGCACTTTATCTATTATCATGCATTATTATATAATTTGGCTATACCAATAACCAACTTACATATTAAATTTAAAAAATGAGCCTGGCACATTTTAATTTTAACACAGCATTTCAGTTTCAACATTGCCTTGTAATGTTTTGTTTCTAGACAAAAATCAGTATTTTAAGCAGAAGAAAATGACTATAACTTTATATATATTATAACACTGTAAAGGCAAAAATAAACAACTCGGAAATTAAAAGTTTCCATTACATCCTATTAGCTATTTAAAAAAAAAACAAAAAAACACAGAAAACAAACAAAAAAACCTAGTGAACTATCCAGAAGCCATGTAAAGATTCTTACTTGAAGCTGAAGAGTATGTCGAAGAATAGTTTCTTCTAAGGCATGGATCCACTTCTCTCGCTCATCAGCATCACGAGCTGGAATAAAAGTTTATAAAAAGCAAAACCTTAATACCTACAATACAGCTCCATAATTGGAAGCAAAAATTTTAAATCATGATTCTAAATAGAAAAGGTTTTTGGTTGTGCCATTTCCTTAACAGGTTTTATCTTTCTATTCTTCTCAAATATGCAACCTAATTGCAGCAATTTATAACGAAGAGAATAAATATGTTCAACAATTGCAGGCTACCTTCCCACTGGGAATAATTAGAAAAGTTAAAATAATTTAAAATAACTGTTTTGAAAGCTTCAGAAAATAGCAAGATAGTAAAGAATTAACGGGCCAAAATCTAGGAAAAGACAAACATCCAGCCTGGTATTTAAGGGCCACTGTCCTCCTAGAGGCATTGTATATTTCAAAAGAGGAGTTATAGACTGAGCAACTTCTTAAAAGACTTGTTATTATGTATGAGCAGGGGACATATATACGGGGACTCCATGTACTTTCTGCTCAATTTTTCTGGGAACCTAAAACTACTCTAAAAACATCTGTTGGATGTTTGTCAGGCCAAAAATTAGGAGAGCAAGGCCGACCAACAGTGGTGGCTCTGGCAAACAGCTCAGGTTTTGATTGGGACCTCAAAGGGCTGCACCTTGGGATTAAGAATAAAACAGGGACTTCCCTGGCAGTCCAGTGGTTAAGACTTCACCTTCTAATGCCAAGGTGTGTGGGTTCAACCCCTGGTTAGAGAGCTAAGATCCCACATGCCTGGAGACTACATAAAACAGAAGCAATATTGTAACAAATTCGATACAGACTTTAAACATGGTCCACATCAAAAAAAAAAAGACTAAAACAGAATTAAAACCGTTGCTCAGTCATGTGGATCATCCAGAAAAATCCTGATGCCTGAAAGAAATTAAAACTACCCCAAGTTGTTACTGACTCTAAACATCCAGCTAGCAAAAGCAAATGAATATATTTTCTATAGAAAGATAACATCATATCAGCTTCCAAATTATTTTTATAAACAATTTTTAAATACAATGACTAGCACATAACCAAAGATAACCAAAGGTATACAAGGAGACAAAACCACACATAAATGAGAAATCAAATGATAGAAACAGATCAATAAGAGCTCCAGATATTTGAACAAACAGTCCCACAACTGAAAAGTAACTATGTTTTAATTCATTCAATAAAAGACTGGAAACTTTGACAGAGCCTTAGAAACTATTTTATAAATTATATGGGTTCTTTAAATAATTAAATATAAATTACAAAATTAAAACAACATAATAAGCAAAATTAAGAACTCAGTGAATGAGTCTGACAGCAGATTAAATCGGCTAAAGAGACAATGAGAGAACTGGAGAAGAGACCAGAAGAAACTCATCAGAACAAAAGACGAGTCAAAGAGAGAAAATATAGAAGAAAGGGAGAGCAACACAGACAGTAAGAGGGTGTAATATGCATGTGATTGAAATACCAAAAGAAGACAAAAGAGAGAAGGGACTAGAAGCACTACCTGATGAAGAATTTTTCAAAACAAGATGAAAGACATTAAGCCACGGATTTCAGAAGCCCAGGCTTCCCTGGTGGCTCAGATAGTAAAAAAATCTGCCTGTAATGTAGGAGACCCGGGTTTGATCCCTAGATGGAGAAGATTCCCTGGAGAAGGGTATGGCAACCCACTCCAGTATTCTGGCCTGGAGAATTCCATGGACAGAAGAGCCTGGAGGGCTACAGTCCATAGGGTCACAAAGAGTCAGATACGACTGAGTGACTAACACACACAAGAATTCTAAGCAGGCTGAATCAAAGAAAATCCACAGCTAGACCCATCCCAGCCAAAATTTACTACAAACCAAAGACAGAGGAAATATTTTTAAAATAGCTAGGGGTGAGATCTAAACAGTTTTGTAACTATTAGGTGAGGTCACAGAAAAAGTGTACTTTCGGTAGATCAAAAATATTCTATATTAAAATAATTGAAAAGTCATCCCATTAAGGAAACTCCAGACCCAGAAAGTTTTACCAGAGCACTCTGTCAGACATTTATGAAGAAAGAATGCCAATCAAACACAAAATATTCCAGAGAAAAGAAAAAGAAGAACACTCCCCAACTCTTTTAAGGTCAGAATAACTTTGATATTAACCTGACAAGACTATCATAAGAGAAAAAAATTTAAGGCAACTCTAATGCAAAAAGGATATGCAAAAATTCTTTATAAAACTTAATATGTCAAATTGAAGTTGAGTTTATTCCAGAAATACAAGGTTGGTTGAATATGGAAAAAAATCAAGCAACATCAAACAAGATAAAAATACATATGAATAAGGTTAATCACTGTAGCATTGTTTATAATTACAAAATACTATTAAACAACCTAAATGCTTAGATAGAGGAAGATGCTTGAATAAACCATGGAGTACAGTGCAAGTGTAAAAAAGAGAACAAGGAGGATCACTTTTGAGTGATTTGGAGTGATTTTTCAGATATATTATTCGATGAAAACAAAGAAGAAAGAAAGAAGGGGATATAAGAAAATATACTCACATGTGCTGGTTTGTGCAAAATAAATACAAGGAGGATGAACTATAAACTAATGAGATTGGTTACCTGCAAAGCACAGTGGGAAAGTATGGAAATCAGGAAAAACAGGAATGAGTTAGTAGGGGTTCAGAGGCAGCAATACTTCTCTGAATTTATCATTTTGTATATACTTAGACTCTTTAAAGCCACAGTAATATTTCACATTCTCCCCTCAGATAAATAATTTAAATCAACCAGGATGGGGAGAGGGTACCCAAAATACAATGTAATTCTGTGTATGTGTTCAGTCATGTCCAACTCTTTGGGATCTTCATGGACAATAGCCTGCCAGGCTCCTCTGTCCATGGGATTATTCAGGCAAGAATACTGGAGTGGGTTGCAATTTTCCTCTCCAGGGGATCTCCCCAACCCAGGGATTTAGCCCACGTCTCCTGCATCTCCTATATTGGCAGGCAGATTCCTTACCACTGAGCTACCTGGGAAAATATAATATCAACAGTAATAACTTAACCTAACTGTATTACAAATGAATAAGACAACCACACTGAAGGGTACGAGGAATAAAAAAGAAAAAATTAAGCCCAACTAACTTTGAAAACAGTATTCTAACTAGACAATGCAAGGCTAAACCGAAACAGAACCATACACAAATACTGTACAAAAATTGCACAAGTACTATAAATCTGGTTTTCACAGGAGTACAGTTGAGCAATTCTGTAACTACAAACAAGTGAATATATTGTAGATAATGCCAATTATGTAGATAATGCTGGTTTCTCAGTGTCTGAGGGAAAAAAATTACAAATGAGGAAAGTGAGAAGGATAGAATGAGCGATATGGTATTAAGAATAGAAAAGGAGGTATCACTATGAACTCAGGGTTCTAGATAGGGAGACAGAAAGACAGGAAGTGCATGAAAAAGAATGGGGGCATGTCAAAAGGAAAAAGGAGCCAAACTGAAGGAGTTCCAAAAACCAAAGCCTAAAGAATGTGAGTAGTATAATAACTGATAGTATTGAATTATAATCCAAAGAATAAAATAAATATCTAAGAGTACACTATTGATATAAATTACTTGAATAAATAGATGGGGAAGAAGGCACAGTTCTTTCTTCGGAAGAATTACAATTCATAAGTATAGCATGAATGAAAGAAATGTTTAAATCACCTGTAGACAAATACAACATTAATAATTACTGAAGGTAGGACTGGCCAATGGCATACTAATAGCTAAAAACAGTGGGCAAAAGTTTGAGGAGAAAGAAGGTATTAGCAGAGTCTCAAAGTATCTCTCCCAATATATTTATTAACTATGAAGGGAAAATCAGTAATTTTATAATGGACAAGTCTGGCAGACACCACCTTAATCCAGTGATCAAGATTAATATCACCAGTAACAAATTTCTTGATATTATATACCACTCTCTCGATATGACCCACTGACAAGGAAACAGCATCACTTCTGTAGTATTCTTACCAAAAACACATAATCTCACTCTAATCATGAGAAAACATCAGATAAACCCAAACTGAGAGGCATTCTACAAAATAACTAAAACTCACCAAAAATGTCAAAGTCACGAAAGACAAGAGGAGTAAGGAACTGTCATAACTAAAGGCAATATGGGATCTGAGATTGAACCCTGGAACAGAAAGGGGCATTAAAAGGGGAAAATCACATGAGCTCTGTGCTTTAGTTAAAAGTATTGTACCAAATGGGTAGAAGATTCAGCTCAGGACATCAGAGTCTGAAAAGGACAAGGAGGGCATACATCAAACCAAGAAACAACCTGGCATTGGGTAACAAAGCCAGCAGGATGAAAAGGAAAATTACACAATGGAAAAGTCCAGCATGGGGAGTCAGAGCCCCAGATGGAGTCTATGCGGGGCAGGGGGATTGGGTCAGGCTGGTACAAGTGGAATGAGGGGACATCCACACAAGGAAGTGAGTGATGATGGGAAACTAACTGCATACAGAGGGATTGATCAAATGAGTAAATATAACAAGGATAAAGGGTTTCTGGTTGTTGGATAGTTACAAAAACGGTAAGGGAGAAAACCAGAATGATTTCTGCAATGTTAGGCTGGAAATACAGGTATCAGTATGAACTAATAGTTTTTAATATTTATGTAAATAAATACATATGGAAATATGTACATGAATACACATGTATGTACACATGTATATAACATTCATATGTTTCTTAGCTCTGAGAGGGCCTGGGCACCATGAGAGCCATCAGCAATAAGTACACCTAGCATCAGGTACTGATTTCTGATTTCTAAATATCTTTCTCCATTACAAGGAACTAGGGCTCCTTGGAAAAATGGTTGATTTCAGGACTGGGACAGGGAAGATAGAAAACTCGCCTGGAACATCTTTTTTGTGCCTGAAAGTTAAAGAAGAAAATACTCAGAGAATGATAGGAACATGTCAACAGAACACAGAAGTCAGCTTAAAAAAAAATCCTACTGGCCAAATTAAGGACACTTTGAGCATTAAAATAATGATAGCAAAGAATTATAATCCATTGAGTAAAACAGGAAACCATGAGTTAGCACTGATACATATATATTGAAGGTTTGCTCAGAAATGGGATTTTGCATAGCTTCAAAATACCCCCACAAAATATCAAGAAAGGAAAAAGATAAAATACCACCTCAATCATGTGATCAAAGTAAATGTCATTAGTTATGGAACAAACTGAAATCCTGTGAAAAGAACAAAGAATCACTTCTGTGATCTTCAGGCCAGATATGTAATCTGCACCATGAAGAAACATTAGGAGAAAACAGAGGGACAGTCTACAAAATAATTAGCCTCTAATCTTTTAAAGTGTCAAAGTCATAAAACTCAAGGAAAGACTGAGTAGCTGTTCCAGACTAAAGGAGACTATTAAATGTGACAACTAAACGCAAACTGTGATTCTGAACCAGATCCTCCTGCTATAAAGGACATTATTGGAACAACTGGCAAAACCTGAATAGACTCGAAGGAGTAGATGGTTTTAATGCATCAATGTTAATTTCCTGATTTTAATGGTTGCATAGTGTGTTTACAAGAAAATTTCCTTGTTTGCAGGAAATAAATATATAATAAAAAAACATTCAGGGGCGATGGGACTTCCAGTTAACAACAACCTTCAAACAGTTTTGGGAGGGCAAAGTTCTTTGTACTGTATTTGCAACCTTATTGTAAATGCAAGATTATTTGAAATTCTTAAAAATTATACTTTAAAAACATTATTATGATAAAGAAGACATAAATAAATGGAAAAACCATTTTATGAGTTAGAATATTCAAATGGATCTACAGATTAAATGCAATGCAAATTAAAATTCCAAAGGCACTTTGGGAAATCAGTCAAACTGATTCTGAAATATAAATCAGGGAACTCCCTGGTGGGCCAGTGCTTAGGATTCAGTGCTTCCACTGCAGGGGAATGGGTTCAGTCCCTGGATGGGGAACCAAAGATCCTGCAAGCTGCCTGACTTGGCCAAAAAAAAAAAAAGAAAAATGGTACAAAATGTAAAGAATAGCCAAGTCCTTGAAAAGACAGAAGCATTTTAGAGGGTTTAGTCTATTACATATAAAGTCTTATAAAGCTATAATAATTAAGAAAATGTGATACTGGAACAGGATAAATAATAAACCAATGAAGCAGAACATAGACCAGAAACAGACCCACCCATAAATACAGACACTTGGTTAGTGCTAAGTATGGCTCTGAAGAGCAATAAGGAACAATCTTTCAATAAATGGTGCTAGGATAATATGGGTGAAAAAAAAAATGAAACCTGAACCTACCTTATACTATACACAAAAGTAAAATCCAGGTGATTTCTTAATTCTTAAATGTGAAAGAAAAACAACACATCTTCCAGAAGGTAAAACAGGAGAATATCATCTTAACTTTGGGACAGAAAAAAGCTTGTTAGGGTACAAAACTTAAGCAAGATATAAAGACAACAACTGATAAATCTAACTACATCAATTTGAGAGTAGCACTGAAATACATACATTACCACAAGTGAAAGAGATACCTAGTGGAAAGTTGCTGTATAACACAGGAAGCTCAACTGGTGCTCTGTGACAACCTAGGGGGGTGGTTTGGGATGGGCAGTGGGAGGGAGATTCAAGAGGGAGGGGACATATGTATAATTATGGCTGATTCACATCATTGTATGGTAGAAACCAACACAACATTGTAAAGCAATTATCCTCCAATTAAAAAAAAATCAAAGTACAAACTTAACAATTTGAGTTCATCAAAATACACCACTTAAAGAATATCATGGTAAGCCACTGTGACATATGAAGTCAAAGAACAAGGACTTCAGAGCCAGAACATCCCGTTCAACTCTGAACTTTGCTGTCTATTAACCATATGACTTTCAACAAGTTACTTAACCTTTCTAAGCCTCAATGTTCTTATCTATAGAAGGAGGACAATAATGGTATCTATAAGATTATTACAAAGGTAAAATGAGTTAGTCCAAATATAACACTTGGACAGGTAAATGGTATAATTATTATTATCATTACTGTTGAGCATTTATTATGACTTATCCCTGACCCCAAGGAACTCAAAAATTTAGTAAGAAGACAGATTTGTACTTAGTTGCATAAATACATGGCTTATGTCACCACCATGCCTGACAAATCCCATGGATAGAGGAGCCTGGTGGGCTGCAGTCCTTGGGGTCACAAGAGTTGCAAAGGACTTACTGATTAAACAACAACAACATCACCACTAAAGGGTGTAAATGAAAAATCAGGGAAGACCTCCTTAAGGAGTTTAGATCTCAAAGAATAAGAATCAGTTTGTGAAGCAGAGAAAGATAAGGATATCCTGAAAGTGGAAAGACATTAACGAAAGACACTGAAGCATGAAAAGAGTACAAATTAGAAAACTGGTTTAAATGTGTGTAGAACAGTGGGCTGATGGGCGAGAAGGAAATGGCAAAAGTTTAGGATCCTATCCCAAGGAGTGTGGATGGACTTTATGACAATGGGAAGCCCCTGAAGAGTTTCAAGCCTAAGAGTGACATGGCCTAATTTGCATGTTTAAAATATCAATCTGGGGCAAAAATAGAGGTGGTATGCCAGTCAGGAAGTGGTTGTGAGGGTGAGGCCTGAACTGAGAAATGTCTGGGACATGACATGAAGTGCCATTCTCACAGCCATCAGGGCACTAAACAGCAAGCACCTTTAAACCTGCCACATCCTCACAATCACCAGATTCTTCCTTGATACAGTCCCTCTCTCCAGCCTTTCTTTCCATCTCTACTGACAACATGCTTGTTCAAGCACTCATATAGTCTCATGCCTGTAAACAAAACATCATCACAAAAGATGTACATGTGCTAACCTCTGCTAGGGTCAGCGCAGCCTGCACACCTCATGCATATTTGAGCTTACATTTCAAGGCTGTTTCCATCAAAAACCTCAACATTCTCTAATACCATACTAGATTTACCTAACCTTCCTGAGTAACAGAAAAGGCCCTCCACATCTTTTATTTCATGCCTCTCTTATATGACCTAAACCATCTTCTCATAGGCCCCTAAACACTCTAAATGAACTATTTTCCTGTTGATGGCATACTTTCCCCCTCCTTGAATCTTAACGCTGACTCTACCCTCCTTCCCATCTCTAAGCCCCATGTGCCTCAGAACAAGTTCTACTTCTCCTTTTGACATGCCCCCATTCTTTTTCATTCTCTCTCTCTCTCTGAAACCATGCGTTCATATTGATACCTCCAATTCTAGTCTAACACCACATGGCTTACAGGTTTACTGGCACAAAGACAGACCAATGAAACAGAGGAGAGGCCAAAATGATTTTTGTATGTATGTATACCAAAATGATTTTTGACAAGGGTGCCAAGACTATACAATGGGGAAAAGACAGTCTTTTCAATAAATGCTACTGGGGAAAGTGGATATCCACAATTCAAAAGAATGAAGGCGGACTCTTAACATCCAAAATCTGGCTGAAAATGTATTTATTTTTATTTATTTATGGTCATGCTATGCATCTTGCAGGATATTAGTTCCCTGACCAGAGACTGAACCTGGGCCCATAGCAGTAAAAGCATGGAGTCCTAACTGCTGAACTGCCAGGGAACTCCCCAAAAATGTTTTAAAGACTTATATGTGAGACCTAAAACTATTAAACTCCTAGAAGAAAACACATGGGGAAATCTTTAGAACATTGGAATTGGCAAGGATTTGTTCAATATGATATCAAAAGCATAGGCAATGAAATTTAAAAATAGACAAACAGAACTATAAAAGAACCCCTTTATCCACAGTTTTGCTTTCCAGAGTTTCAGTTACCCCTCCAGTTAACCAGATGCTAAAATATTAAATGGAAATAAACAATTTATAAGTTTTAAACTGTGTATCATTCTGAGGAACATGATGAAATCTCACATCATCCTGCTTTGTCCTGTCCGGGATCCCCAACCATTAACATAATGTGCTCCTTACAGCCAACAATCAATATTGTCATGGCTCCATGATCCACACTAAGCAGAAGATCCTCCTTCCAGTGCATCATTATGTCAATGGTGGCCTAATAATACTTCCCAAGGCCTATATCATTCACCTCACTTCATCTCATCACTAGTCATTTTATCATCTCACATCATACAATAAGATACTTTGAAAGAAGTCACATTCACATAACTTTTACTATCATATACTACAATCGTTTTATGTTACTGTTAGTTATTGTTAATCCCTTACTATGGCTAATGCATAAATTATACCTAATGATAGGTATGTATGTATAGAAAAAAACATTAGGTATATATAGAGTTCAGTACTATGTGCAGTTTCAGGCATCCACTGGGTGCCTTGGAGTATATCCCTGTGATAAAGGGGGGACTAATGTACAACAAACTTAAAAATTTCTGTGCATCGAAGGAAACAATCAATAGAGAAATAGAGAAATATTTTCCCCTATAGAATAGGGGAAAATAACTGTAAATCATGTACATGATAAGGAGTTAATATCCAAAATACATGAAGGACTTCTACAACTCAACAACAACAACAACAAAATTTTTAAATGGGCAAAGAACAGCACTCAAACAAGAAAAAGAAATAAAAAGTACCCAGATTGGAAGAGGCAAAACTGTCTTTATATGCAAATGACATGATACCATACACAGAAAATTCTATAAAGACTCCACACAAAAACTATTAGAACTGATAAACGAATTCAACAAGGTAGCAGGATATCATATTAACTTGCAGAAATCTGTTCCATTTATTTACACCATCAATGAAGTATCAGAAAGGCAAAGTTTTTAAAAAATCCCTTTTAAAATCCCATCAAAAAGATAAAATGGTTAGGTACAAAACATGACCAAGGAAGTAAAAGATTTAGATGCTGAGAACTATAAAATATTGATAAAGGAAACTGAAAATGATTCAAATAAATGGAAAAACATCCCATGCTCTTGGATTGTAAGAATTAATATTGTTAATTTGGCCATACTACTCAAAGCATTCTACAGATTTAATGTGATGGCTACCAAACTACTCATGACATTTTTCACAGAACTAGAACAAACAATCTACAAATAATCTTAAGATTCATATGGAGCCGTAAAAGACCCCAAGTTGCCAAATCAATCCTGAGCAAAAAGAACAAAGCTGGAGACACAACCCTACCAGACTTCAGACAACATTACAAAGTTACAGTAATCAAAACAGCATGATTGGGGGGATAAAAACAGATAAATGGATCAACAGAATGGAACAGAGAACCAAGAAATAAACCCACACACCTACAGTCAATTAATCTTCAAAAAATGAGGTAAGAATATACCATGGAAAAAAACTGTCTCTTCAGCATGCGGGGTCGGGATAACTAGACAACCACATGTAAATCAATGAAGTTAGAATACACCCTCACACCATCCACAAAAATAAACTCTAAATGGCTAAAGTAAAAGTGAAAGTCACTCAGCCATGTCCAACTCTTTGCCACCAGGCCAGAATACTGGAGTGGGTAACCTTTCCCTTTTCCAGGGGAATCTTCTCAACCCAGGAACTGGGGTCTCCTGCATTGCAGGTGGATTCTTTACCAAATGAGCAATGAGGGAAGCTAAATGGCTAAAGACTTAAATATAAGAAAAGACACCATAAAACTCCTAGAAGAGAACATAAGCAAAACATTCTCTGACATAAATTGTATTAATTTAAAAAAAAATCTGACTCCCAAGGCAATAGGAATAAAAGCAAAAATAAATAAATGGGATCTAATCAAACAAAAGCTTTTGCAGAGCAAACGAAAAGACAACCTACAGAATGGGAGAAAATACCTGTGAATGATGCAACTCACAAGGGCTTAATTTTCAAAATATACAGACAGCTCATAACTAGACCACATAACGTTTTTGTGAGGTTTAAATGAGATAATTAATCCATACAATATTTACCACAGTATCTAACATAAACTTAAACATCAATATGGTAAATTCACAGATAAAGAGAACAGATTTGTGGTTGCCAAGGGTGAGGCAGAGTGGAGGAGGAAAGGATCGGGAATCTGGGATTAGCAGATGCAAACTATTATACACGGGATGGATAAACAATAAAATCCTATGGTATAGCACAGGGAACTACATTCAACATCCTGTGATAAATCATAACAAAGCAGAATATATATAACTGAATCCCTTGGCTATATAGCAGAAATTAACACAACACTGCACATCAACTATACTTCAATAAAGTTTAAAAATATATGCTATTCTTATCACACACAGCCTTAAGAGAAAACAAGTTCTACTAATAATCTAATAGATGATTAGTTACAGAAAATGAGTTAGGAGGAGATTATTGGTAACTTCTAATTCCCAATGCCTGGCTTATATAGAAACAATATGTGGTACACAGAAAGAGAAACAGTATTCATCCAGTAAGTAAAATACTTCTATTTACAGGATTTTTAATTACATATCTATTCACATTTCCTCCATTATACACATTTAAAATACATTTTTAGACAAGTTTCCAAAACTCTGATACCTTACCATTCCTGATCCACTATTTAGGAATCTGTCCTCCTTGTCATATTTTCTTCTCTATGAATAAACTACTGTTTGTTTGCAGAAGGAAGTGGTTATTTCCCTGTTCTGTAACTGAAGTAAAAAGAAGAAATAGCCTCTATAATCAGGAAGCTCTCTTTTTCTCTGAAAGTTGTTGTGAAATGAAAACATTACAAAAAAATCATATTTACAAGATCAAATGCTGAGACACTCCTCAAATATCTACTGAGCCCCATTATGCATCAGGTACTATCTTGGCGTTACAGGCAAAGATAGTGTTAGTCACTCAGTCGTGTCTGACTCTTTACAATCCCATGAACTGTAGCCCACCAGGTTCCTCTGTTCATGGAATTTTCCAGGCAAGAATACTGGAGTAGGTTGCCATTCCCTTTTCCAGGGGGATCTTCCCAACACAGGAATCAAACCCAGGTCTCTGGCATTGCAGGCAGATTCTGTACTGTCTAAGTCACTAGGTCTCCCACATGGCAAGTGGATTCTTTGCTGTCTGAGCCACGAGGGAAGCCCATGAGTACTGGAGTGGGTAGCCTATTCCTTCTCCAGGGGATTGTCCTGACCCAGGAATTGAACTGGAGTCTCCTGTGTTGCAGGCAGATTCTTTACCAGCTGTGCTACCAGGGAAGCACAGGCAAAGATAAAACAATTCATAATCTCAAGCAACTTAGTCTCTTGGAAAGTATAACCATTTGGTTGAATAGTGTATTGTTTTAAGTATCTCCACCCATTCTAATACATGCTTATTAGCATCCTAGTCATTCTTGTGAACTACATTAAAATGTCACTTTCTCCCTATATGTTGCTCATGATAAAGGGATCTGCTCTTTCCTTCTTTAAATTTATTCAAATGTTCCCACACTCAGGTAGTATATGAATATATGTTACACTAGTCACTGTCTTAGGCATTAGGGGTACAATTTTGAGTTTACAGATCTAGTCCAGCAATAATCAGATCCAAACCTACCTTTTCTATCCTCCCAATACACTCCTCCACAAACCAGTACATTTCAGTTACACTGTACTTACTGTACTCACAATTCTCAGCTTTTGCTCAAGTTGTTCCTTCCACTGAAATGCCAAAGACTTGCCTCTATCTGTGTAAATAATACAAGCTAACTCTATTGAGCACTTAATTTGTGTCAGCACTGTCTGACACCTTTGTCTAAATGCATATTAAATTAAATCCTAATTAAATCCTCACAACAACTACATGAGACAGGTATTATTATTATCCTTATTTTCCAGAATAGAGAAATAGAAAAGTTTGGTATTTTGCATTGGTATACCACCAAGAAGGGCTTTCCTGGTGGCTCAGCTGGTAAAGAATCTGCCTGAAATGTAGGAGACCTGGGTTCAGTCCCTGGGTTGGGAAGATCCCCTGGAGAAGGGAACAGCTACCCACTCCAGAATTCTGGCCTGGAGAATTCCATGGACTGTATAGTCCATGGGGTCACAAAGAGCGACACAACTGAGTGACGTTCGCATACCACCAAGAAAGGAGACAGCAAAAATTAAGTCTCTAGGTTTCAAGTAACCCTACCTTTGTTAAATAAGCCTCATTCCATGCCCTTCTTATTAGACAAAGTCCTCCTCAAAAGATAACAATATAAACTTTTCTGCCTTGGAAATAGTATATGAAATAGAAAAAAACAAGAGCTCAAAACTCTAATCAGAAAACCTGGATTCAGGTCGCAGTGTCACTAATTTTGTGTGACCTCAGGAGGGCAGTACTTAATAAAAGAGATATATATACACACAAATTTTAAGAAGGGGTTTTAACATCACCAACCAGCTCGAAGGTCTACAGTGAAAAGTGGATAATAAGATATATGACAACGTTTAGGGTACAGGTATCCTTAGGGCAAACCTCTTTTCATGACAACATTAACATGCTATCCGTGTTTTTCACTATGTTGACATTTGCAACAATGGTGCAAGAGCAACGGTGGTGAAACTCAATACATCAGCACCAGTAGAGCCCATGGCATCGAACTAAACTTGTCGTCATTATATTCTTCACCACCATGAACAAGAAAAAAAACAAAACCCCTGTTTTACTCAAGAATGCCCTTGAAGAAATAGTAAATATGATGACATCTTGATCCTTCAATGTATGTTTCTGAAATAATCTGTGTGGGAAATACACTGCTGCTACATCAAAGTATAATGACTATCTCAAGCCAAAGCACTTGTGCAATTGTCTGAGTTGTGAATCAAGTAGCTTTTTTCTCATGTGTGTGTGCTCAATAGTGTCTGCCTCTTTGCTACCCGTTGGACTGTAGATCACCAGGCTTCTCTGTCCATGGGATTTCCCAGGCAAGAATACTGGATGGAGTGGGTTGCCATTTCCTTCTCCAGGGGATTTTCCAGACCCAGGGGTCAAACCTGCATCCCCTGTGTCTCCTGCATTCCAAATGATTCTTTACCTGCTGAGCCATTGGGGAAGCCTCTTCTATTCTCATGGAAAATCATTTTTACTTGAAAGAACAATACTGACAAACCATATTATTCACACTGTGGTATTTTGCAGACATTTCCTTGAAAATAACCTGTCATTTGACAGTATTTGCTGCCAATTATAAAACTGAGGTTTCAAAGCAAGCATTAGCATTTTAGAAAAGCTATATTCACCAGGCACCATGACTCTGACAGAGTCTCAATACTTAAAGCCTTTCTGGATGAGTTTGGGACAATATCAACAAATATAATTTTTTATGTGGTATGCTGAAATGTATCAGTATGGAAGATCTGCATATGACCAATGCATGATGTTGCAAAATGATACATAAAGATCCATTCAAAATACCAGACAGACCAATGGATTTAAATGTAATATTTTCATATATAAATTTAATTGTTATAGTTAAATTCCACACTGCAACTAATCTTTAAAAAACTTATCACTTGTTGAGTTTGGGTCAATTATCAAAGAAGAATATTCACAATTATCTGAAAAGGTTATTAAAGGACTCCTTTTTCTAACTATGTATCTGTATGAGACTATATTTTCTTCATATACTTCAACCAAAACAACATATCACAAAGACTGAATGCAGAAACAGGTATAAGAACACTGCCATCCTCTCTTAAGCCAGACATTTAAAAATTTTTCAAAAATGTAAAACAATGTTTCTTCTCACTAGTTTTTTTTCATTTGGGAAAATGGCTATTTTCCCAATCTGATGAATATATTCTTTTTTTTATAAACCCCAAGTCCTTTTTATTTTTTATTGGAGTATAGTTGCTTTACAATATTGTGTTGATTTCTGCTGTACAACGAAGTAAACCAGCTATGAAAGTGAAAGTCGCTCAGTCGTGTCCAACTCTTTGCCACCCCATTGACTACACAGTCCATGGAATTCTCCAGGCCAGAATACTGGAGTGGGTAGCCTTTCCCTTCTCCAGGGGATCTTCCCAATACAGGGATCAAACCCAGGTCTCCCGCACTGCAGGCAGATCTTTACCAGTTGAGCCACAAGGGAAGCCCAAGAATACTGGAGTGGATAACCTATCCCTTCTCCATGGGTCTTTCCTACCCAGGAATTGAACCGGGATCTCCTGCGTTGCAGGTAGATTCTTTGTATACATATATCCCCTCTCTCTAGGATATTTCTCCCATTCCCCTCCATGCCACCCATCTAGGTCATCACAGAGCACCAAGCTGAGCTTCCTGTGCCATACAGCAGGTTCCCACTAGTTACCTATTTGATACATGTTAGTGTATATATGTCCCAATCTCCCAGTTCACCCCACCACCAACCACCCTGGTGTTCAGTGTCTCTTCTCCATGTCTATGTCTCTATTTGTACCCTGCAAATAGGTTCATCTATATAATTTTCCTAGATTCCATATATATGATACCTATTTTCTTAATTTTCAAAAACCTACATGTCCTTAGCAACTAAATGATACTCATAATTATCAAATAATAATCTATCATTTTCTCAAATGATACTTCTTCATGAGGTGTATGCTAAAACTTGACTCCCCAACCAAGCATTTCCTATTCCCCATATCTTGCTGTACCTCTTCTTTTCTTCATTGTACTTATCGCTTCTTTTATATATGTGTGTGTGTGTGTGTGTGTGTGTGTGTATATATATATTTTTTTATATATATACACACATATATATATTTTTGGAGAAGGTAATGGCACCCCACTCCAGTACTCTTGCCTGGAAAATCCCAGGGATGGAGGAGCCTGGTAGGCTGTAGTCCATGGGGTCGCTAAGAGTCAGACACAACTGAGCGACTTCACTTTCACTTTTCACTTTCATGCATTGGAGAAGGAAATGGCAACCCACTCCAGGGTTCTTGCCTGGAGAATCCCAGGGACGGCGGAGCCTGGTGGGCTGCCCCTCTATGGGGTTGCACAGAGTCGGACACGACTGAAGCGACTTAGCAGCAGTAGCAGCAGCAGCAGTTTATATATATTTATGTATGCTTATTATTTATTATCTGTCTCCTATCACAGAAATGTAAGCTCAAAAAAAAAAAAAAAAGAAAGAAATGTAAGCTCCACAAAGGCTGGCATCTTGATTCATTTCATTTATTTATGTATCCCAAGTCCCTAGAATTATGCCAGGCAAACAAGTGTTCAATAAATATTTGTTGAATGAGGAATAATGATTGCACTATTCGGTGTATGGTTTACCTAATGTTTTATATTTGGAATCTAAAAATAGGTTGGATTTCCTAAGAAATCATTATTTTTGCTTAGCATCCTTTAAAGCTGCTCCCTCAAAGATTTATGAACAGTTTTAGCTAAAGTCTCCAAACTGCTGAATAAAACACAAGCAAATATTTACAAAAGTGTTCTCCCCCACAACTTCTGCTTTGACTATCTGAAGCAATACTGTGCTTCTCCTGGACAGAGTCAGCACTGCATTGGGCAACTGGATATCTTTGATTCAGTCAAAGTAGACAGTGAAAATGGGTTATTTTCAATTCATTCTACAACCAGAGGCTTCCAAGTCAAGTTATTCCCAGTAAATAAAAATCTTCACCATATGTAAATATAGCCTAAGAATTTTAGCTGCTGCAGAAGACGTGCCCTAACTACTTCAACTCCAGCTTTTGGTAAAGGGGTCACTATTCCTTAATCATAAATTTAAGAAAAATTAAGATTTGAGTTTTCAATCTTTAAGACTTACAATACTAGAGGAGAAAAGCTGTGGCAGAAGAGAAACAAAAACAGATTCCAAGCCTGAGAAAGGTCGGATGCACCACTGCTGGCTCGGAGGTACAGGGGTTCATATGCAAGAACCAGGGAGAGCCTTCTAGGAGTTAAAGGCACCCCCAGCTGACAGTTAGCAAGGAAATGGAACCTCAGTGCTATAACAATAAGGAACAAGATTCTGCCAACAACTTGAATGAGCATGGAACCTGATTCTTCCCAGAGTAGCCAATAAGAGTCCAGTTAGCACTTTGATTTTAAACTTGTTAAACCTGGAACAGAGAAATCGGCAGAGCTGGAGGAACCAGTCCCTACCTACAAAACCGAGAGATAATAAATCTGTGTTGTTTTAAGCCACTCCCACACACAAAAAAGACAATACTAAGGAGGGGAGGAAAAAAAATGTTAGAAATAGGTTGGTTTTAGAGACCTCACCCAGACATCAATAAAGAGGGAGATTTGGCAGAAAAAAAGACTAGAGAAAAAGGAGAGAAGGAAACTGAAGAGGATCCATATAGATACTGAAAGAAGTGATAAAGACCTGGACTATGCAAGTGACTTCGGAAATAGAAAAAGGGTAGAAGCCAATGGCCATGGTTACTCAAGTGATACATGGAAAATGTGGTAGATGCAGATGTAGAGAAAGAGAAGTCTTCCAATTTGGCTAACTGGGTAAATGAAAGTGCTATTCCACAACATAGAGAATACAGAAAGAAAAACAGTTTGCGAATGGCAGGTTGTAAAATATTATTTTGGGTTTGAAGAGACCTAGATTCAATGAATCCTGAAATTTGGTAAACCTCATCTGAAAAATCTTATTTAAGTTTTACAGAATTCATTCATTTTTACTGTTAGTATATATATTGCTAGAAAATACTCCCTCTCCAGGAGAAGCCAAAGAGTAGAGTACATCTTTAATGCATTCTGGGGAAGAGAAGGGAGAGAGGGATCAGTTCAGTTGCTCAGTCGTGTCCGACTCTTTGTGACCCCATGGACTGCAGCATGCCAGGCCTCCCTGTCCATCACCAACTCCCAGAGTTTACTCAAACTCATATCCATTGAGTCAGTGATGCTATCCAACCATCTCATCCTGTCGTCCCCTTCTCCTCCTGCCCTCAATCTTTCCCAGGATCAGGGTCTTTTCAAATGAGTCAGCTCTTTGCATCAGGTGGCCAAAGTATTGGAGTTTCATCTTCAACATCAGTCCTTCCAATGAATATTTAGGACTGATTTCCTTTAGGATGGACTGACTGGATATCCTGGAAGTCCAAGGGACTCTCAAGAGTCTTCTCCAATGCCACAGCTCAAAAGCAGCAATTCTTTGGTGCTCAGCTCTCTTTATTGGAGAAGGAAATGACAACCCACTCCAGTATTCTTGCCTAGAGAGTCCTGTGGACAGAGGAGCCTGGTGGGCTGCCGTCTATGGGGTCACACAGAGTCAGACACGACTGAAGTGACTTAACAGCAGCAGCAGCAGCAGCTTTCTTTATGGTCCAACTCTCACATCCATACATGACTACTGGAAAAACCACAGCCTTGACTAGATGGACCTTTGTTGGCAAAGTAATGTTTCTGCTTTTTAACATGCTGTCTAGGTTGGTCATAACTTTTCTTCCAAGGAGTAAGCATCTTTTAATTTCAAGGCTGCAGTCATCATCTGCAGTGATTTTGGAGCCCCCTAAAATAAAGTCTGTCATTGTTTCCCCATCTATTTGCCATGAAGTGATGGGACCAGATGCCATGATCTTAGTTTTCTGAATGTAGAGCTTTAAGCCAACTTTTTCACTCTCCACTTTCACTTTCATCAAGAGGCTCTTTAGTTCTTCTTCACTTTCTGCCATAAGGGTGGGGTTGTGTACATATCTGAGATTATTGATATTTCTCCCAGCAATCTTGATTCCAGCTTGTGCTTCTTCCAGCCCAGCGTTTCTCATGATGTACTCTGCATAGAAGTTAAATAAGCAGGGTGACAACATACAGCCTTGACATACGCCTTTTCCTATTTGGAACCAGTCTGTTGTTCCATGTCCAGTTCTAACTGTTGCTTCCTGACCTGCATACAAGTTTCTCAAGAGGCATGTCAGGTGATCTGGTATTCTCATCTCTTTTAGAATTTTCCACAGCTTATTGTGATCCACACAGTCAAAGGCTTTGGCATAGTCAATAAAGCAGAAATAGATGTTTTTCTGGAACTCTCTTGCTTTTCTGATGATCCAGCGGATGTTGGCAATTTGATCTCTGGTTCCTCTGCCTTTTCTAAAACCAGCTTGAACATCTGGAAGCTCACGGTTCACGTATTGTTCACCTATTGTTGAAGCCTGATTTGGAGAATTCTGAGCATTACTTTTCTAGCGTGTGAGATGACTGTGATTGCGCAGTAGTTTGAGCATTCATTGGCATTGCCTTTCTTTAGGACTGGAATGAAAACTGACTTTTTCCAGTCCTGTGGCCCCTTCTGAGTTTTCCAAATTTGTTGATATACTGAATGCAGCACTTTCAGAGAGGGATGGAAGGAGGCAATTTTGAGAAGTTGAAGCCAACTACTAGTTCATGAGGATAAATACAGTTTGACTCTTAAATAATATGGGTTTGAACTGCATGGGTCTACTTCTACATGAATTTTTAAACAGTAAATACTGTAGTACTACACAAATCATGGCTGTTTAAATCCAGATTTGGGAGGACAGATATAGAGGAACCACAGATACAAAGGGTTGGCTAGAAATTGTAGGTAGATTTTCAACTGCTCAGTGGACCAGGACACCTACCCCATATCTTGTTCAAGGGTCAACTGGAAAGAACGTCAAAAATACTTTCACTGACTACCAAAGTTAAGAGTTATTCAGAAAAAAAGAATGCTGTTACAGAATCACTCAACTTTTGAATTAGGCAATGAAAGGAAAGAGAGGGGGAAAGTTAATACATGTTAGAAAATTCAGGAAGAAAATGAAAGCAGGGCAAGTAAAAAATATATATATAATAAAAGAGAATTTGCTACCTAATTCTTTTGTCTACTTCCAAAGTGCTGTGCTGAGTCACTCAGTCGTGTCCAACTCTTTGCAACCCCATGGACTGTAGCCTGCCAGGTACCTCTGTCCATGGGGTAAACAAGGCCAAAATAGGTGTGGCCTAACAAAGTGACAGAATCAATCTAAGAAGAAACTATTATGTTACTTTATGTTATTTTATTATGTTTATATGATTATGTTACTTTAAAGAGAGTTTTCTGAAGACAGGTATTATTCCTTATACAGAGAGGATAGGGAGACCCTTTAGACTTAAACAAAATATATAGGGAATTCCCTGGAGGTCCAGGGGTCAAGACTCTGCACTTTCACTGCTGAGGACGTGAGTTCAATCCCTGGATGGGGAACTAAGATCCTGCAGGCTGCACAGCGTGGCCAAAAGAAAAAAATGTAATATATATGCAAATAGGTCTTCAGTACATAAAGTACAGTAGAAACACTGCTGCATTATAATCTTCAAAATATTCCCAGTGAACAACCTTTCTGAAGGCTTCACTCTTTGTCCCCAGTAACTCTCCAAGGAAATCTGCTCAGGGCACAAAGCTATCAATAAGTTACTTCCTTCCTTCTCTATATTTAGCTGTAAGCTCTTAATATAATATCCTGACCTTTCTTTAGGAAAGTATATATTTCCAGACCAAGACTGCAATATAAACTTGCATAACCTCAGTGCATCTCACATGATTTAACGCTGACAAAACACAGTCTAGATATAGTAACATGTCATTGATTCAGCCCTACCTACAATTTAGGACTTAAATGATTTATACCAAATCACTATGCTTAAACCGACTCACTAAGTACAAAGTGCAAATAACAATAGAAGAAATTCTTAATGATGATAAACATGCTAAAAAAATACATCATACAACGTTAGCTTAATTCTAGTGTCCACAGATAAAGCTAGAAAAGGGCATTTCTTTTCAGATAGCCTATAATTCAGATTTGCTTCTCTCTGTCTACCATGAACTAACCTGTTCATATTAGTAAAATATTACATTTATGGCACTACCCTGACTTATTTCACTAGCCTAAAAATTTAGATTCCTGAAAGGAAAGGACTCCAGTTAGTTCACATTCAAAAGTGCTGCAAGATGGCTAGAAACTTCCACACAGAGAACATGGTCAAGAATTAATTTATATACTTCAGTCGTATTCTACTTGTGGTCTTCCCATTAACAAATCAGAGTACACTGTGTTCTAGTATAAGTCAGATACTGATCCCCAGGTGTGAGCACTTCTTTCCAAGCCTAAGTTGCTGACCTTCTGATACTTCTTAATTGAAGACTATTTTTCTCAGGGATCTGAAGCCCTGAGGCTTCCTTCAGTGGGAGAATATCACCTGTTTTTCTTAAACAATTGCATTTACCCTGACATAGTCCAAAATTACGTTTTCATTGAAAAAAAAAAATATATATATATGTGTGTGTGTGTGTGTGCATTGAGGGCATATGTGTCCACAGCAGGTAGGCACTGGGGACACTGCAGTGAAAAAGACACAGTCCTTAATACATCTGAAAGAACAGTGCTGCCATCCTCCCATCACTCTGTCAGAAAGCCTGGGATAATTCTGCACTCCTTTCCCCCTATCTTCTTAGAAATGGTCACCAAAATCTGCCTGTCATATCCATTTTTCTGTGTTTATCCTCTCTGGGGCACTCTTATTGCCTTTGTTCAAGACCCCATCACCTCCTACCAGAACCTCTGCAGTAAGCTCCAAACCAGGCATCCTGCCTCCAATCTCACTTCTCTTCAAAGCATTCCACAAACAGCTCCCAGTGTTCCTTCTAAGCCACCAAAAGGGATCATGACATTTCCATGACTAAAATAACTGATGTTTCTCGCTAACTTATAGAAAAGGGGTTTTAGTTTATCATTCTGGTGTATGAGACCTTTGATGATCTATCTAGTTCCAAACAGAACTCAAGCTCCTTTTCCTCACCTCCAATGTATTCTCAAATGTACTACACTTCCTACATTTCTTTTTCATCCTTCCAAGCTTGTACACATACTTTCCCTTTATCTGGAACGTGCTTCTCCTTTCTTTCTGTGAAGTTTGGTAAATGTTCTTTCTTTTCTCTTCCTGCCTGACTACATCTCATTTGAAGTATTTTCCATCCTTCAAAATCCGTATCAAAACCATCTCTTCTGTGACGTCTTCCTGCCTCCATCAGTTCTCTTTTCTACATCTCAGTACATCTCTACCACTTTTACATTGCACTGTAACTAGCTGTTTCAAACTAAATCACTTGGATAAGTGATTTAGCACTTTGTGCCTCAGTTTCCTCAAAACTATTTCTTAGGGTTGTTAAAAGAGGGAAATGAGAAAACACATGTTAAGCTCAAGCTGCTATCCTCATTGTCATCTTTCTAGTAAATATTCCCATAGTCCTTCCTCCTACTAAACTGAGAGCTCCCTGACTAGCAGGGAATCAGCTTTCTATCCCTCATATCGTGCTCTTGCCTGTGGCACTTTCAAAAACCTAATTTGGGTTACCTCTAACCCAAACCCTTAGCTAGAAAAAGGAGAAAAGGGAAAACCAAAAACAGCAGCAGAATGATCATCAGCAACTTCATAAAATAAAAAACAATAATAACAACAGCTACTATTTTTTGAGCACTGCTATTTATCAGGCACCATATTGAGTATTTATATACATTTTCTCTAACAGTACAATTCTGGAGCTTGGTATTACCATCCTCCTTTTACTGATGACCCCCTGCTCCACATTTAGGTTTCTCAGGGAGGCAGGACTTCCTCTGCAAAGGAGGAATAAATATTGTAAGATATATTGGCCTATTTTCCTCAATAACTTGAGCATGCTATCTCAGTTGACATATTATGAGAACTCTGCAATCAGAATAGAAGTAAAATTAAACAGGGTACAGGTCAATGTGTGTTTGATATGCCGCCTTTAAATCCATACAGAGACATTCCTGAGACTCTCTTCAGCCACACTTCCAAGCCTCCCTCACACTTGGTGACAGACTGCTCACCTCATGCTTCACACTAGTCTATTTCGACCAATATCCCAGTTCCCTTGCTTCAGTTGGGCCACTGCCAATGACAACTGACAACTAGCAACTTGTATACACACTGAGCACAGGAGAAACTATGCCAACCAAACCACCGGGTAGCATGAAAACCCTAACTACCGTCAGAGTAGGAATGTTGGATTATTCAGAAGAGAAAACAGAACTGAAGTCATAGCATTGTTGTTGTTTAGTTGCTAAGTCACGCCTAACTCTTTGTGATCCTCTGGACTGTAGGCTGCCAGGCTCCTTTGACAGAAGGATTTCCCAGGCAAGAATACTGGAGTGGGTTGCTATTTCTTCCTCCAGGCGATCTTTCTGACCCAGGGATTGAACCTGCATCTCCTATATTAGCAGGCAGATTCTTCACCACTGAGCCACCAGGGAAGCCTGAAGTTAGAGCTGCAGGGAGGTTAAGGCATGGTGAAAAGAGAAGTCAGTGCGACTAAGAGTAAAAAGGGAAAAGAGTTGTGGAGAAGTAGCACTGTATAATGAAGATAGCATGGGCCTGAATTCAGGCTCAGCAACCTCCCATATGTGGTACCTTGGATAAAAACTTCTCCAAGCCTCAGTTTTCTTTTCTATAAAATGGGAATAAAAATACCTATCTCACAAAGATATGTGGGGGTACATATGAGGATTATGGTGCCTAGCATCACATTAACTGCACTCTAAATGTTTGCTCCTTTCCACTCCATTCCCTTCTTTTATTCATCAGAGGCTCACTTCTAGAATAGAATCACCTCCAGAAAAGATTTCTAGTCAATCACTCTCTCCAAGATTTAAAAAAAAAAATCCCATTGACACTCATCCCCACTTGACTTAAATCATCCATGTACAAGGGCTTAGCTTAAATCTTTTTTATATGATCCACTAATTCCACCCACTAGGCAGTCCCATCCAAAGCAGATATATCCTCATTAAAGTCACCAACCCAGCAAAGATGCAGCTTCTTTATAGTTTACCTGAATTCTAATTATTTTTCCAGAGGTATGAGTCAAATTGTCTTAGGGTTCTCGAAGTTTAATATTAACAAAATGCAATGGTGAAACATAACCTGAATTTATATGCTGAAACAATGTTACATGTGGAGTACACTGATTAAAGCCACCACAATCATGAGAATGTTCATAAACTACATGTAGTTCATAAACTACATGCAGTGTTAGTGAAGGAGGTTGAAAGGCCAAAGATAACCTTGGCAGAAGTAAGTATTTTCTTAGGGAGTTCACCATCGAGTTAGCTAAAAGGTGACTGCAGTCTAGACACTATTAAAAGATACCGCTTTAACTCTTGGATATTTAACCTGGAGTCAGAGAACTACCTGAAAGTGTGCAAGCAGGAAGATTCCTCTAGAATAATGATTTTCAAAATGTGAGACCCTTAAGGATAGGGGCTTAGCTTTGCTCACTACTGTATGCTCAGGAAACAGCCTAGTGCCTGGTATACAATAAGCATTCAATTATTTGTTGACAATGAAAATAAATGAATGGATGAATAAAAAGAAAGAATGGCTGCAATAAATTGAACACTGGTATTTTCTCAAAGTTCCTAGGGCACAGATGTAGGCCCTCAACCCTTTGACTTTTACCAGAGCAACTATACCTTTTTCAGTCTCACATCTAGGCTTCTAAATAAGGTTGCACATGTAAAATGCTTTTATTAAAAGTCTGAAAAACAGAGAAAATCTAACTATCACTGTAATTTCCTTCTCTGAATTCCTGTTATACTTATAAGTGTATATAATTTAATGCTCACTATGCCCTAAGTCATGGGGCTTCCCAGGTGGAGCAAGTAGTAAAGAACCTGCCTGCCAATGCAGGAGACATAAAAGACATGAGTTCAATCCCTGGGTCAGGAAAATCCCCTGGAGGAGGGCTAAGTCAGTTTTGAGTCCCCAAAGTCTCCTGAGGAATGAGACTACATTTTACATAAGCAGTGCTGGCCTATTCAACCTTCCATATAACCTGTACTTTCTTATACACCGACTCCTCAGAGAAAGTTTTAATTTTCTTACATCAAGCAACAAGTGGACATTTTGCGCCAACACACAGTGCAAAAGTGTGTTGCAAAAGCCTGCCAGGCAACAATTAGTTCTTATAGCGTCACCACCTCCACTGGAAGAGCACTGCTCATGCAACTATTTTAATATATTTCACATTTATTTCACCATTCTTTTAATTAGTAGAAAAAGAGAAAAATTAAAGTGCCAATAGGGGTGACAATTAATATAAACTTTATAAACATAATGGAGAAATCAATTGAGAAATCATTAGGCATGCTAAAAGCAGTAAATCTTGATCATCAATAGGACACTCCTTAGACTTTAGCCCCTAAGATTTTAGTCCATTGCCTATACGTTCATTTTTAAAAGAAAGGTACAAAATGTATGAATATGTTTTATGAATAAATGTTATGTCTAAAAGTCAAGGTGTCATAAGGACTTCATAGTATGTGGTGAGAATGCACCCCCTTTACACCCTGCAAGTCTGTTCAACTCAGTTTCCTTCCATGCACATTTTCAGTTATACATTATACATTAAAGCAGGGAAATGCTCTTCTTTATATATCTTCATTTACTCTGCACAATACTACCTACCAGCAACGTGTTCCAAATTAGATAAAAAGATTACTTAGCAAGATATAATGAATGAGTCTACCCTTTCAAAAAGGAGAGTATAAGAAAAGCATGAGCATACCACCACCAACAAAAACAAGGACAGAAGAATGAGTAATTGACCAAACAAGAAATAAACACATTTTATTCTTGAGGACACTGGGTTGGTATTCTTTTAAAATTAAAATGCCAAATGCTGATGGTGTGATGAAGCAGAAGGGAAATATAAATTGACAATCTCCCTTGAAAGCTACAGGGGAAGGTTTATATAAGGAATAAAGTATTTCAGGAATATTAAAATATTTATGTTTTTTGTTCTGACAAGTTATTTTATGAATCTATCTATCCTAAGCTAAATAGAGATTTGGCTGAAGACTTATGTATGAGGATATTCAACACAGTATTATTTAATATAGAGAAAAATCTGTACAATACAGATGAATGGTTAAGTATGATTTATTAAATCATATAACACAAACTATTAGAAATCACATTTTCTTAGATCATTCAGTGTCATGGGAAATTTTTCATAATATAATATTTAAAATTGAGTATGGAAATTTATTTACACGGAATGACTCAATTTTGTACAATTCACACATACAAACATATACTCTCACACAAAAACTGAAATATCAGAAAGGAATCCATAAGCATGTTACTGATAATTATCTTCTGGTATGATTATGGGCGATTATTAGTACCAGCTGTATACTACTCTATTTCCCCAAATTTCTACAGTGAGCAGTTATTAATTTTACTACTCAAAAATGATGAAAAAGGAAATGGTGGGATAAAATGTAAATAATTAAGAAAAAAAATTATATATCAACTAATCCTGGCTATTCAGTAAGCCAAATAGTCCACAATTGGTTAAATTTTGATAAAATATAATTTCAGAAATTCAGGGAGGATCACAAACAGAAAGCAAATTAAGAAGAATGGTACACCACTGAGATCCAATTCTCCTACAGTAATGTAACAAACTCCCAATACATGAATTCAGTAGCATTTCCCCTCCTGATGCCTAGTGAAATTATAACATCTAACTAGAGAATTAGTTATAGGGGATTTATTTCCCTTAAATGAAATCTATAAGCGGTTATTTTGTTTTGAGGAGGGGTTATCACATAAAAATAAAAACTATAACCACAGAAGGAAAGTTTTTTAAGTCTGTAATCAATAGAATAATGGAATCTGTTTACTAATGATAATGCTGAGATGGTTATTTTTAAAGCAAAAGACTAACTTATTTTTAAAGCACAAGCCTGCAACTATGAGTTAAGTCTTTTCTTCTAAATGATTAATGATACAGATGTGTCATGCCATGTTGATTGATGTTAATGCAGTAAGGGTTGCCCTAATATCCTTGATCAATATAACATTTCTAAATTAAACACTTTCCTTCACCACTGGGCTGATTTATAGTAATTTTGCATTTTAATAAATAAGCAAGCTCTAATGGACTGAGCTGAAAAGGTCAGTGATCAGTGCAACAGATGACTCTGCTAGACTTACACAGTTCCTAAAGGTTCTTCTAATTTAAACACTTTTTATTGTTTAAGACTGTTAAATTTTGTCTTATGCAAATTGTATTGCTTTAAAGGTATACCCAAATAAATCTGCAAACAAATTTCATATTTAAATCACTTTGAAAACACACTGATTAAAGAATGCCTTTATTAAAATCCTTTGAAAGTAAAGGATTATTTTATAATGAAAGAATATCACATATTGCTAATTTTCACCTTATAAAAATTTAGATTTTTTTTCCACACACCAGGTTTACTTAAGGCAAGAGACTCCTTCTACGTAGGTTGTTGCTGTTGTTTGGTTGCTAAATTGTCTCCAACTCTTTTGTAACCCCGTGGATTGTAGCCTGCCAGGCTGCTCTGTCCATGGGATTTCCCAGGCAAGAATACTGGAGTGGGTTGCCATTTCCTTCTCCATGGGATCTTCCTGACCCAGGGATCAAACCCTAGTCTCCAGCATTGGCAGGTGGATTCTTATATGACTGAGCCACCAGGGAAGCCCTTAATGTAGGTTCCTGTGCTGTGCTCAGTCGCTCAGTTGTGTTCGACTCTTTGCGATGCCATAGACTGCAGCCTGCCAGGCTCCTCCATCCATGAGGATTCTCCAAGCAAGAATATTTGAGTGGGTTGACATGCCCTCCTCCAGGGTTTATGTAGGTTGCTGCTAAGTCACTTCAGTCATGTCCGACCCTGTGCGACCCCATAGACGGCAGCCCACCAGGCTCCGCCATCCCTTGATTTCTCCAGGCAAGAACACTGGAGTGGGTTGCCATTTCCTTCTCCAATGCATGAAAGTGAAAAGTGAAAGTGAAGTCGCTCAGTCATGTCCGACATAGTAAAAAACAATCTAAGATCAAGGCCAGGACCCCTGACTTTCTGTGTCTTTTCACACATATAACTTGGGGATACTTACACCTAGTATATAAGGTTATGAGAATAAAGCAGAATAACAACACGAAACCCTGGATCCAGATCAATGATTACCAAACTTCAGTGTGTGTCAGAATCACTAGAGGACTCATTCCCAGAGTTTCTGATTCAGCAAGTCTGGGGCTCAGCCTGATATTCTGTGGTCTCAACAAGTTCCCAGGTGATGCCAGTTAGGTTAGCCTGGGACTGCACTTTAAGAGCTACTGATCTAGACAGACGTAGGCACAATCTACTAATCCTGGGCGTTTAGCTTCTCTGAAACTCAGTTTTTCTGATTCTAAAACTGGAAATATAACTACCTCATTGGGGAGTTTAGGAATTATGGAAGTAATGTACATTGCCTGTTAAACAGAGTGCCTAGTTTACAAGACATATTTAGTAGTAGCTGTTACTGCCACTACTGCTATTTCTACTAAGCAACGGAACATGTAGAACACCACAAAAAATTTTAATTGCATTAAAATTGGCAATGCAATTGCCAATGCAATGGCACCCCACTCCAGTATTCTTACCTGGAAAATCCCATGGACAGAGGAGCCTGGTAGGCTGCAGTCCATGGGGTCGCTGAGGGTCAGACACGACTGAGCGACTTCACTTTCACTTTTCACTTTCATGCATTGGAGAAGGAAATGGCAACCCACTCCAGTGTTCTTGCCTGGAGAATCCCCTGGACGGGGGAGCCTGGTGGGCTGCCGTCTATAGGGTCACACAGAGTCGGACACGACTGAAGTGACTTAGCAGCAGCAGCAGCAGCAGCAGCAGCAGCACTGTAATTTGAAGTTCCTTATATTTTACACCAATTCCTTTCTAGATAAAATTATAAAAGTTAATTATAAACTAGTTGACAAATTTCTATAACTTTTTTGTAGCATCTAAGAGAATGCCTCTAGAGCACAACTGTTGGTGTTCAAATTCCATTTCTGCCTAATGTTACCTACATGTACGTGGCCCCCAGTTTCCTTACCCATAAAATAAAAATAATAGTACCTACTTCATAAGGTCATAAAAACTGAATGGGTTAAACTACGTAAAACTCTGAATAGTATAAAATAAACCTTTGATAAATGTAGCTATCATTACCATTATTCCAATACACTATCAGTAACATTATAAATCATTATATACGTATATAAAAGCATTAAATAAATATAATTTTTGAAGGTAAAATTCAAATAACTGGATATCTTTCTAATTAGTACGAATTATGGTCTATTTAGTCTTTTATTAAGTTGTCACATATGAACTGCCAATATGTAACTACTTTTGAATGATAAAAACAGTATGTACTTTCATATGGTTGAAGCTAGTAGCTTTCACCTCAACCTCTCTGATCATTCCTTTGAGCCTGTTGATGGTCCCACCCTAGTATACTGCCAGGTTTGGAGGCTCTCTTCTCATTCACATCTGCCAGAAGGTTCATAACCACCACTACCATAGTTTTAACCACAGACTAAAATATTTAGGTTTTAGCTAGCTCATAGATGCATTGCATTGGTCTACGTAATTGTTTTTTAAAACTGGAAGATTTAATATGCACATATTCAAACTCTTGCACATACAAAAAAAATCTGGATTTCTGGCTTCTCTTGAAAAACCGGACAGTTTTCTCTTGAAAATATTGGACAAGCATTACCAAAAGTCTACAACTGTCTGGAATTAAGTACTAGCTACCCCTTCAAACAGGGCATAAGCTCTCCAGATCGCTAGTTTTCAGTCAGCTTTACTCTTCACTCCTTTACATATCTGCCTAGCCCTGAAGCATTCAATTTTCTAAATTCTATTAATAATTCTACCTTCCAGTAATATGTTGATAACCACTAATCTCCATCTTCAGCCCAGGAAGGAAGGCATGCATGTTCAGTTGTGTCTGACTCTTTGTGACCCCAAAGACTGTAGCCAACTAGGCTCCTCTGTTCATGGACTTTTCCAGGCAAGAATACTGGAGCGAGTTGCCATTTCCTTCTCCACAGGATCTTTCCAACCCAGGGACGGAACCTATGTCTCCTGTGTCTCCTGCACTGGCCAACAGATTCTTTACCACTGCACCACCCGGGAAGCCCAGACTTAGACCCAACTGGCATCACCATCAACACCTGTATGTCCCAAAGACACCTCAAATTTAAGAAGTCCCACACCATCTCTGTTCTAGATTCTCTACTTCAGATGTTGATAACATCCAAACAAAATAGTAAGCCACATCCTTCTTACACCTTTACTACTCTCATTCTCTCAGCTCCCATTTCCCAAGCAACCAACAATTCCTAAAGATTTACTTACTAAAAAAATCTCAAGTCTGTTTTCCTCTTCTCCTTTCCCATTACCAATGGCTTTAATCCACTCAGGGCCTTAAAAATCAAGGCTCTTTATCTAGAGAACCATGTCTTACTCTATCTAATCTCTGCTTAAAACTCTGCTTCATTGGCTCCTACCAGACCTCAGGATAAAAATAAAACCCTTTCATATTAGATGTAGGCCTCTGCCTCAACTCCTGTCCATTGTCCTAATGGTACCAAACATTCAAAGTTCTTGAACACATGTGGTAGCATCATATTTCCATACCTTTGCAAATGCTACAACACCCCTCCGCCTGGTAAACTTCTCTTCAGACTTCAGAACTCTACCAGATAGAGGAGGCAAGGAAGGGGAGGTGAGAGACAGAGCTTGGGGACAGGGACTTTTAGTTTTTATATTATGTAATTCTAGACAACCTGAAATTTTTTAGAACTAGAATAATTTTAAGTTGTTATTATTTTAAAAAGAATTACTTGGTAACAAGAAAAACTCTGCTCTTTGTGAAGTACTGACTGTCTCTTTTGCCTCTCCATTATTTCAGTGTCCTATACATATTTCTACTACTGGAGCATATTTCATACTACATTATAGTTACTTCTTCACAAGCTCGCTAACATCCTGGCTTATGTCTTATTAACCTGTATACAGTTCTGAGTACAGGGAGTTACACATACTATTCATACATTAAATGTTTGAACGCAACAGCCAATCTAATGGATACCAAAACTGCTATCCACACAATGTCTAGCTAAGAATCCAAATGCAAACAACTCTGGCTGACTGAGAGAAAAAGGAATCATTTTTTGCTCTTATCAGAAGAGCCAGTTTATAAAGATGAATTGGCAATCATTTTCTTTTTAATCTCTGAAAAATGACATAATGAAGCTGTAGGTTTCAAATCTGTTTAAAGCTCTAACATGCAAGGACTGTAATTTCAATTATTACCTAAAGAGGGGAAAAGGAGTTTTGTTTGTTTGTTTTTCAAAACTAAAGTTAATTTAAATTAACTTTGTTTTGAGAATTTTATGATATCTCTTTAAAATTGTAGCTACTCTGAAATACCAAGCTACCAGAACTGAGAATCATTATAATGAAAAATTATCTATTGTTTCAGGAAAGTTTGTTCTCTTCATGGCACCAGTCCTCTTTATGATTAACAAAATATGTTTCAGGATACAGGACCTGTAGGTCAACTAGAGTCAAACCGCAGTGGAAATGAAGATGATGGATAACATTCTGTCTACATATATACTATACACTTGACTTTCTTGTTACTATGGATGAATTGTCTATGCTCTGAGCCAAACGCAATGCCCTCCCTGTGTATTAGGTGTCATCCTGTCTTGCTGTCTCAAAGACACCGATCTAATAATTTTCCCTTTTCTCTCTTGCGTCATCGACTTTTCCCTCTCTACTGAGTCACTACCAACAGCATAAGAATGGCATGTCATTATTGCTCTTATCTTTAAAAAACTTATTTCCCTCTCCCAGCTACTATTGTATTTCTCACCCTCCCTTTATAGCAGAACTTAAAAGCACTGTCTATACTCTTAATTTTAAATTGCTCTTCTCAAGGTTATCAATAGACTTAATTGTTAAATCTTGTGATCATTTCTCAGCCCTCAACTTTCTCAATCAGGAGCATTTGACACAGTTGCTGATGCCTCTCACCTCCAAGAAACACTTCCTATCTTGGTTTTCTGGGTACCACATTTACCTGGTTTCCTTCCTCTTTTTTGGTTGATTCTTTTCGATCTCTTTTGCTAGTTCCACTTCTCCTCTGTGCTTCTAAATAAATGTTAGAGTGTTCCAGAGTTCATTACTTGGACCTCTTCTCTTTTCTCTCCATACTTCCTCCCAAATTCTCACAGCTTAAATACCATCTATATGCCAATGACTCCCAAATTTATTGTTTATTTAAAGCCTGAACTTTTCTCCTAAACGCCACACTTCAATTGCCTACTTGACATCTCCATTTGGACATTTGATAGGCATCTAGAACTTTATTATAAGAATGTCCAAGGCTAAGCTCTCGATGCCCACCTGTCCGCCACCCCCAACTGGTTCCCCACTTCAGTTAATGGCAACACCCGTCTGGCTCAAGTCAAAAATATGGTGTCATCCTGTCTTCCTACTGTCTTTTTTTCACATGCTACAGTACAACCTTCAAAAAAATATAATACCTAACAACAAACTACTACTTAGCAATATAAAAGGAACTACCAATACATGGAACAAGATGGACAAGCATTAAAAACATACTGAGCTAAAATAAAGCCAGACAAAAAAGAGTACATACTGAAAGATTCTATTTGTGTGAACCTCTCCAAAAGAAAAATCTAATCTTTAGCGATAGAAAGTAGATCAGTTGCTGTCTGGAGCCAGGGGCTGGAGTGTAGACTGACAAAAGGATAAAAGAATCTTCTGGATGACAGAAATGTTCCAGATCTTGACTATGGTAGCAGCTATATTAGTAAGTAAATTTGTCAATATTCACTGAATTTTATAGAGTATACATTTTATTGCATATGAATTATACCTCAATAGAGTTGATTAAATACACATGCACAATTCAACCATCTCTCACTACCTCTCTACTCCCACTGCTACCACGTGGGAGCCGCCATCATCTCTCTTCTGGATTACTCTAGCCTCCTAATTAGTTTCTCTGCTCTGTTCCTGCCTCTTGCATTTTATTCTCAAAACAGTGCCCAGAGTGATAACTGTTTAAAAATCACATCATGTCACTCCTCTGCTTAAAATCATCTATAATGGCTTATCTCAGTATAATTCAATGTCCTTACTGTGCCATGTAAGGCCTCATACAATGTTACCTCTTAGACATCATCTCACACTACCCTCCCCATGATTATCCGCACTCCAACCAGAGCGGGCCTCCTTGCAGGTCTTCAAATACGGCAGGCACACCCTTTTGCACTTACTGTTTCCTTTGCCTGGAGTGATTTACTCTTCACCATCATCCCCAACAAAGCCATATAAGCTTGTTCCCTCACTTCCTTCAGGTCTTTCACCGAAAGGCATCATCCCAATGAGTCTCCCTAGCCATCTAAAATTTTAAGCCACCCCCTACAAATATACACACACTTCTATTTCATTTTCTTCTTTCCTGCATTTTTTTTTTTTTTTCTTGCCAGGACTTGGCACTGTCTTATTTCCTTATATTTTACCAATTTATCTTATTTATTGGCTTTCTCCTCTACCAGATTAGATGCTACAGAGGGGAGGAATTTTATATTTTGTTCACTACTGTATCCCCAGAACTTAAAATAATATCTAAAATAGATGTTGAACAAATTAGTGGATCTAAACAAATTCTAGCTTTCCCTTTAAGAGTTGAAAGTAAGCAGAATTTGTTTTATAGATGTCTCAATTGATACTTGATGTCTCAATTGATACTTTTCACTTGCTTCAAAAAATTCTGTTATATTAAACTTTAAAAAGTCAACACATTTACACACATGCTAATGTATATCCATCTTAACTTGCTTTCAATTCTAATCAAGAATATAAGACCTTAGACATGGAAAATTTCATCAATTTTTCAGCAAACTTATGAGCAAGGACCTACGAAGGCAAAATAATTCTTATTATGTCCAAGAATATAAAGAATATTAGAGTTCTTTACAAAAACCAAATAATCTCATGTTGTCTGAGACTTCCAAAACTATTACAGTAGAAAATAAACTAATGAATCCAACAGTCTCAGAACTAAGTATCCATTTAAAAAATACATATAACACTTACTTATCCTTGTCATTTAAATGATTCATTAAAGGAATCACTTGTTTTACAAGCAAACAACATAAATACAGAAGTGTTAAAGGGAAGATCAGTTTAACATAAATAATTTAAATTAGAGAACGGAGAGGTGCCTTTACTCTAGAGGCCTGAGTCTCCTCTCCTTTAAACAGGCAAACAATACAGCTTCTGAAGTCCAAAGAAGATGTCTTCTTAGTAACTGCAGAGGAATTTCATACTGCAGTCTTTACCTGTATCTAGCAGCTACTACTTAAAATACGTTGAAGTATTCAAGTTCATTCAAGTAAAGAGTTCCACAGTGTGGGTATTATCTGGTTTCACTGATAAGCAGCATTACATATTTAACCTAAAAATAAAGGCCACGGACTTTCTTAAACTAAGATTTTAAATGTTTTATGAAATTAAATGTAGTAGAAAATTTCAAGAGAGTATTAGTTAAAAGCAGTTCTGAGTAAAGAATATGACCAAACGTAATAAATACTCTAAGAATGCTTTTTCCTAAAAGCATTAGAGATATCACAAGTGAGTACATTGGCTTGTCTTTATTATATATAAGCTGCATCTTTCATTTCTATGTGCCAACAAGACAATGAAGAAAAATTACTGCAATATACTATCCTAATACAGAAGGACAATAGCTGTCTGAACATCTCACATATCTGGTCACTGTTAGACTTCATAACCAAAACATTTTTAAACAATAAATTGATTTACTATTTTTTTTTATCCTGGTATACCTAGCATCTATCACAGTGCACTGTCACTTGTAGTTCAGAAAAAGTGCAAATATTCTCAATTTCTAAGTTTCTTGGACTGCTTTAAATATAAAATAGAGGTTACTCTCAATAGACAAAAATAGCAAAAACATTAGTATCAAAGCTAATAGACACTCCTAACAGATGAGAGTACATTAGGACAGGATCATTAAAACTGACTTTTATTTGCTGGTTTAGAGTTTTCAAAGCAAGATGAAATGAGAATGATCATCCAGTACCTTACCCTTTCTACCGGTGAACCAGAGCATGCAATGCCGAAACATAGCAGTGGCAGATGGCATTTGGTGTTATTAACTATAAAAAGGATAATAGCAGAGAAATGATGGCTGGCAGACAAGACACAGAATGCAGATGAAATGAATGCAAACTTGTAGTTCTTGAAGCAAAGCAAAACCTTAAGCCAAAGGCTGCCACTAGCTTCAATTTAATTTATATTTTGAGTTTTACAGGGAAAAACACTGCAACCTTCACAATCAGTCTTTAGACTCTTCATGCAGAAGGAGAGCCATACTCCTCGATAAAGAAGATCAGCAACCTTCTGTAAACACAAGCCAGGAGCAACAGCAGCAGCAGCAGCAGCAGCAGCCCATTACTCTCTCCCTTCACTGATTTTTATCATTTAAATTTTTAATCTCCAACTGCAGCCAGATCCACAGATGTTTCAAAGAGATCTGTATCCGCTGCAGATACGATTAAATCCCTGCCTAACCTGCAGTACCACTTCATCCAGAACGGTCCTGTGTACTCGTTCATACAGGATCAGTTGTAAAAACCATTCTAGTCATCCAGCAAACAACCCAAAGGAGAAGGAAAGAAGCAGTTGGGACTGTGAAGAGAAAAAAATCTCTTCTTTCAGCTCACCCTGGAAATGGAAGGTTTTCTGATCAACAGTTATTGTGAAGGTGCTGTCGTCCTCATCGTCTATACCAATCACAGCTCCCTGTGAAACAAAGAGCAAAATCCCAATAAGGCAAACAATGACATCAGCAATATTCGCTACTGCTACAGCCCTGGAATGCTCAATGCACCGACGACACTGGAAGCAGGCTAGACACAGAAAAGGGAACCTGAGACTCCAGCTTTGCTTACAGAGGGGGGTGGCAGAGCTCTGTTGGAGTCTGCAAGGGTACTTTCTACTCTTGCTTAGGGGCATGGATATGGTGAGGACGAGGGGATAAACATAGAATCTAAGTCTAGAACCTATTTAAAACCCAGCCATTGACCCTTTCTGAGTTTTTGATTGCTCTCTAAAATGGGAGTCACCTCAGTTATTCTGAGGCTTAAAGAACACTAGTGCTTTTCATTAGGCTGCTTTTGTGTTATATTTATTAGTAAAGAAACACCAGGTGACAGTTGCTTCAAAACCCTGTCCCAGTGGCTTCTTCCAGGTGTGTGCTGCTACTGTACTTCCATATCATACTGTGATCATCTATGTCTGCCTTCTCCCATTGAATTGCTATGAGATCTAAGGACTAATTTGAGACATGGCATTCAAGTACACACTCAGTATATGTTTTTTTAAATAAAAGCATGAACAATTCTCCAAATGAGAGGGGTAAGGTAGGCCTGCAGTTATAAGTTGCTTGTTTCAGGAAGGTGGATAGAGTGGGTTTTAAACTTTATCTTTTTTTTGTATTCAACTATATGCAGCCATATTAAAACAATATAAAGCTATGAAAAACAGGGAGCCTACTGGTCAGTGTTCTTAAGAAATAAGGGTCTTAAGTATTCCAAACAGAATAGCTAGAGAACATGACACAAGTACAACGCCCCACGTTGGTGACTAAGAAGCAGTTTACCACTGACAAAACCAGGACCTGGTAAAATGGGACTGAAAGGACTTAAGGGGCCAAAATTCCAAATCTTGTGAAAAAAGGATACTCCTATCCCAGGAGTTTCAGGTAATAGAGTCCAATATTTACAGGTCACCCATGCCACTTTACTTTTGCACAAGACCTACATTAGTATAGCTCGTCCCAACTTATGATAGTTTGACTTAGAACTTTTCAACTTTACAAGTATGAAAGCCATAAATACTCAGCAGAAAGCATACTCTGAATTTTGAATTTGGGTCTTTCCCCAAGCGAGCAATACTCTCCCATGGTGATACTCTCCCATGATGCTGGGCAGCAGCTCCCAGTCAGCCATGTGATCACAAGGGTGCACAACAAACAGTGACAACCATTCCTGTATCCAATTAACCATTCTGGTTTTTAGTACGGTATTCAATAAATTACATGAGCTATTCAATGTGTGTGTGTGTTGGTCACGTTCGACTCTGAAACTCCATGAGCTGTAGCCCGCCAGGCTCCTCTGTCCATGGGATTCTCCAGGCAAGAATACTGGGGCTATTCAATACTATATTATAAAACAGGCTTTGTGTGAGATGATTTTGCCCAACTATAGGCTCACATAAGTGTTCTGAACATGTTTAAGGCAGGTGAGCCTAAGCCATGGTATTCAGTACATTAGGTGAATTAAATCCATTTTTGACTTACAATAGGTTTACTGTATGTAACCCCACTGTAAGGCTGTACCTGTTTTCACTTACCAAAATAAATCTGGAAATTTTCCAGAAAATAGGTGAAAAGCAAAAACAGCATTCAGCATTTGTTTTGCCCTAAGCCATTACAGAGGCAGCGCACACCACAAACAATAAGAGTAGAACCGCCAAGCTCCCCGCTCAGGAACTACACTTGGCATCTCAGCATCAAGTTGTCAGCTTTGAACTGTATCGATGAGCATCTGGGCTTTATCTCTATTTGTTTTGTGTATATGTTAGGAAGCAGCATCCTAAGGTATTGCTTTTCTGCTTTCGCCATTTTGCCTTACAAAAAGTTTCATAAGAATACTCGTCTTTTAGATAGGAGAGGAAACCTGTGTTCATTTCTTCTCAGAGACTGTCTGGATGAACCCCAATTCTATCCAAATCCCATCAACCTGCATTACCTTAGCTATTCCTCTGTACTATATAGACTAGGGATTTTTATAACTCTTTTCAGATACAGAAAGTGTATCCAGAATATAATGACTTACCCAGGTCATACAGAGTTAATGGCAGAACCAGAACCATTTGGCATGGTACCTACTTATTCTGACAGCAAAAAAAGACACATCTTGGTGGGTAAGCATGTGTGGGAGCAACTCATTCAGGTTAATTTCATGGTTAGTGGAGTTAACCTTCTAACTTTATGATGCAGCAAATATCTGCTAAGTCATAACTAAATACAGCATATATACTGTTAATAGATATAGGCTTAGAATACATAACAATAGTGCCTCCAGTAGAGGAGCCAAAACATGTAAAGAGATGAATATACATAAAACAAGGCAAAAAGAGACCTCTACTTGGATGAACTTTGAAAACACGCTGAATAAAAAGCTTGTCACAAAGGACATACCGTATGATTCCATTTATATGAAAAAACAGGCAAATTCATAGAGACCAAGAATAGGTTAGTGGTTGCCCAGGGCTGGGAGGTAGGAGAAGGAGGTGGGGTAAAATGAGGAGTAATTGCTAATAAGTGTGAGTTTCATTATAGGGTGACAAAAAAAAAATTCTAAAATTGAAATTGTAATGGTAGTTGCACCAAAAACACTGAAATGTCTACTTTAAATGGGTGAATTATATCTCAACTGTTGAGATATAATAACTGACCACCATCCCAAACTTGGGTTCTTTCTTTTTAGCCCCTTCATATAAATTCATCAGTTAACTAGTCAACTCAGAAACCTCTAGGTTCTAACACTTATTCTCCCTTATTCCATCACCACAAGTTGTGCTCATTCCACTTCCAAACTATAATGTCAAATTCTCCCAACTCTTCTTCATTCTATGAACTGTTATTGCCCTATTTCAGGTTTTCATCACTTCTTGCTTGATGAAGCAATCTGTCTTCAGTCTGGCTACATTTAGTCCACAGTCCTTGATATTGCCAGAATAGTATTTATAAAGCACAAGCTCTTATAGGAGCCTCAGATATTTAAAACTTTCCTTGGCTCTCCATAAACTATGAGATAAAGCCAACAATTCTTCACAATGCCATTCAAGATGGTTCAAAATCTGGCCCAATCAACATTTCTACAGCCACTTCTTCTTCACCTCACAGAGACCCTGTAGGTACTCAGCCTCAAGATTTCTTCTATGCACTGAAAGAAAACACCAAGCAATTTCACTTTTTCATGTCCTTCCTCAAGTTCAATTCCTACCATTTGCTAAACAAAAGCAAAACCCCACACTCCCACTAGCAACCACCTCCTTTCTTACAGCTTTCACCAGGAGGAGCTTTTTGAAAACTGCCCACACCTTAACCTTTCACCTACTCCTGGCAATTAGCTTCCCTTCCCACCTCTGCACCAAGTTTTACTCTCACAGCTCTTCAATACCTCTTTACTACATTAGAGTTTTGTCATAGAACACCGCTCTGAAGCACTGCTACTGCTCCTAACCACTTCCTTTTTAAAACTTGTTCTTTCAAGGACTCTTAATTACTTAAGTTGTGCTTCAGAAACATTTCTATCCAAGTATCTTTGGCAACCCATAGGGGAAAGAGCATTCTTTCTTGGTCCATTACACTTTTCCCCTCCTCTATCCAAATGCTTCTTTGAAGACTCTGGAACCTACCTAACCACCTCCAATGCCAACCCAGTCTTGCCATTGCCCTGAGCATTCTTCAGTGTATAGATGCACAATTCATCTGACACTCTGGCCTCTCAGTTTCTTGATTATTCAACTAAAATAAACTTCATTGTCATTCTCCTTCATTGACTCATTCCCATGGCAATTCCTTAGACCTGGATATCTTACCATATCCAATACGATAGCTATTAGTCACATAAAGGTATTTAAATTTTAATTATAATTGAGTAAAATTAAGTAAAACTTTAAATAAGTTCTTCGGTCATATTTCAAATACTCAATAGCCCCATGTGACTAGAGGCTATGGGACTAGACACTGTAGATACAGAACTTTTAATAATTGCAGTAAATTCTACTGGACAGCATTTTCCTTGACCTAGTCATTAGAGAACTGAACCATAGTAAAAAAGTTAACACTGTCAGTTAGTGAACTGGCAGTAATAAACCAGCCACTATGATAAGCATTTTACATACATCACTTGAAAATAACGTTATACTGAAAGGTAAGCAGTCATGTACAGATGTGAGAGTTGGACCATAAAGAAGGCTGAGCACCGAAGAACTGATGAATCATGGTGCTGGAGAAGACTCTTGAGAGTCTGTTGGACTGCAAGAAGACCAAACCAGTTGATTCTAAAGGAAATCTACTCTGAATATTCATTGGAAGGATTGATGCTGGAATACTTTGGCCACCTGATATGAAGAGCTGACTCACTGGAAATGACCTAGATGCTGGGAAAGATTGAGGGCAGGAGGAAAAGAGGGAGGCAGAGGATGAGATGGTTAGATAGCACGATCAACTGAATGGACATGAAAATGAAAGTCGCTCAGTAGTGTCTAACTCTTTGCAACCCCATGGACTATGCAGTCCATGGAATTCTCCAGGGGCCAGAATACTGGAGTGGGTGACCTTTCCCTTCTCCAGGGGATCTTCCCAACCCAGAGATCGAACCCAGGTCTCCTTCAGTGCGGGCAGATTCTTTACCAACTAAGCCACAAGGGAAGCCTGGCGTGCTTCCCTGGACATGAATATGAACAAACTCTGGGAGATCGTGAAGGACAGGGAAGCCTGGTGTGCCATAGTCCATGGGATGGCAAAGAGCCAGACACAACTTAGCGACTGAACAACAAACATATACACAAGTCTTAACCGTACAAGCTCAATAAAGAAACACTCTCCTTGTATCCTTTCCTAATCATTACCCTTGTCCTCCATCCCAAAGTCAAACAGTATCCCTACTTCTAACATTAAAAGTAGTTTTGTCCGTCTTCATACAAATGGACTCATATCACATATTTTCCTTTGTGTCTGGCTTCTTTCACTCAACATGTTTGTGAAATTCATCCAAGAGGCTACATGTAGCAATGGTTTGTTCATTTCTATTGCTATATATAGTATTCTTTTGTAGGAATATCCACAATTTATCAATTTCATTGCAAATGGACATTCATGTTGTTTTCCAGTCTTAGGTTATTAGAATCATGCTGCTATGACATTGTCATTCATATCTTTTGTGTTATATATATATATATATATACACACACATATGTTTATATTTCTAGTAGATACAGTGTAGGAATGAATTCGCTAAGTCTTATGGTATGCACACTCCAATTTTAATAGACACTGTCAAACAGTTCTCAGTTCACTTCAGTTGCTCAGTCGTGTCCAACTCTTTGCAACCCCAAGACTGCAGCACGCCAGGCTTCCCTGTCCATCACCAACTCCTGGAGCTTGCTCAAATTCATGTCCATTGAGTCGGTGATGCCATCCAACCATTTCATCCTCTGTCATCCCCTTCTCTTCCTGCCTTCAATCTTTCTCAGCATCAGGGTCTTTTCAGATGACCTGATTAGGTGGCCAAAGCATTAGAGTTTCAGCTTCAGCAACAGTCCTTCCAATGAATATTCAGGACTGATTTCCTTTAGGACTGACTGGTTGGAATTCCTTGCAGCCCAAGGGACTCTCAAGAGTCTCCTTCAACACCACAGTTTAAAAGCATTAATCCTTCGGTGTTCAACTTTTTTTATAGTCCAACTCTCACATTCATACATAACTACTGGAGAAACCATAGCTTTGACTAGACAGACCTTTTTCAACAAAGTAATGTCTCAGCTCTTTAATACGCTGTCTAGGTTGGTCATAGCTTTTCTTCCAAAGAGCAAGTGTCTTTTAATTTCATGGCTGCAGTCACCATCTGTACTGATTTTGGAGCCCAAAAAATAAAGTCTGTCACTGTTTTCATTGTTTCCCCATCTATTTGCCATGAAGTGATGGGACCAGATGCCATGATCTTCGTTTTCTGAATGTTGAGTTTTAAGCCAACATTTTTACTCTCCTCTTTCACTTTCATCAAGAGCCTCTTTAGTTCTTCTTTGCTTTCTGCCATAAAGGTGGTATCATCTGCATATGTCAGATTATTGACATTTTTCCCAGCAATCTTGATTCCAGCTTGTGCTTCATCTAGTCTGGCATTTCTCATGATGTACTCTGCATATAAGTTAAATAAGCAGGGTGACAAGATATACCCTTGACGTACTCACTGAGCCAAAAATACTCCAAACTATGGTGTATGGAAGTTTCGATTGTTCTACATCTTCACTAACACTTTTTTTACGTTAGTCATTCTGGCAGGTGAGTACTAGTAGCTCATAGTGGTCCTAATTATATTCCCCTGAAAACAACAAAGTTCAGTATCTTTTTATGTTCGTGACCATTTGGCGAGACTTTTGTGAAATAGTTCAAGTTTCTTGTCTATTGAATAGACTAGACTATCATTTTCTAATTATTTGTAGGAGGTTTTTTTAAAATATATCCTGGACATGAATCTTTCATTAGTTATGAATTAGGGAAATATATTCTCCCACCCTTGTGCCAGCCTTTATACTCTCATAATGATGTCTTTGGAGAAGGCAATGGCAACCCACTCCAGTACTCTTGCCAGGAAAATCCCATGGACGGGGGAGCCTGGTGGGCTGTGGTCCATGGGGTCGCTAAGAGTCAGACATGACTGAGCGACTTCACTTTCACTTTTCACTTTCATGCATTGGAGAAGGAAATGGCAACCCATTCCAGTGTTCTTGCCTGGAGAATCCCAGGGACGGAGGAGCCTGGTGGGCTGCCGTCTGTGGGGTCGCACAGTCGGACACGACTGAGACGACTTAGCAGCAGCAGCAGCAATGATGTCTTTTCATGAAGAGTTAACCTTAACATAGTAAAATGTATTGGTTTTACATCTATGGTTGTGCTTTCTGTACCTTCTTTAAGAAATCTTTACCAATCCTAACGCCATGAAAGTATTCTCCCATGTTATCATCCGGAAGTCTCTACATTTGGGTTTCAAGTGATGCGAACAGCTGACTCACTGGAAAAGACCCTGATGCTGGGAAAGACTGAAGGCAGAAGAAGAGGGCGACAGAGAAGGAGATGGTTGGATAGCATCACCAATTCAATGGACATGAACTTGGGCAAACTCTACAAGATGGTGAGGGACAGGGAAGCCTGGCATGCTACAGTACGTGGGGCCGTGAAGAGTCGGACATGACTTGGCACCTGAACAGCAACAATAATCAAGTGGAATAAGTCCCCCAACATTTGTCTTTTGGCCTTTATAAACTAACTGTAAATCAACATCACGACCACGGTCATAGCCAGTTCTCCCTAGAATGGCAGGTGAGAGAAGTTGCTATATCTACTGGCGTCTCTTCGTTGACTAAGACAGGAATCAAAAGTGAATATTCTTGGCCCTTTATAAGCTTTACAGTCAGCAGTTGAACAAGTTTTCCACACACATACTCACTTATTAGGATACTGATTGGGAACAAACTGGGACTGCCATTTATTTAGGTCTTTTTTTAATATTTATTTTTAATTAGAAGACAACTTCTTTACAATGTTGTGTTGGTTTCTGCCATATATCAACATGAGTCAGCCATGGGTATACATATTACTTCAGTGTTTGTAGTTTTCTGAGTAAAGGTCTTATCAGCCTATTGTTAATATTTATTCCTAAGTAATTAATGTTTTGATGCTATGGTAAATGTTCTTGCTTTTAAAAATTTATTTTCTAATTACAAGTTGTTGATATATTAAAATAGTTTATTTTTGTATAGTGTCCTTGGATCTCCTCAGATCAGATCAGTCGCTCAGTCGTGTCCGACTCTTTGCGACCCCATGAATCGCACCACGCCAGGCCTCCCTGTCCAGCACCAACTCCCAGAGTTCACTCAGACTCACGTCCATCGAGTCAGTGATGCCATCCAGCCATCTCATCCTCTGTTGTCCCCTTCTCCTCCTGCCCCCAATCCCTCCCAGCATCAGAGTTTTTTCCAATGAGTCAACTCTTCACAGGAGGTGGCCAAAGTACTGGACTTTCAGTTTTAGCATCATTCCTTCCAAAGAAATCCCAGGGCTGATCTCCTTCAGAATGGACTGGTTGGATCTCCTTGCAGTCCAAGGGACTCTCAAGAGTCTTCTCCAATACCACAGTTCAAAAGCATCAATTCTTCAGCACTCAGCCTTCTTCACAGTCCAACTCTCACATCCATACATGACCACAGGAAAAACCATAGCCTTGACTAGACGAACCTTTGTTGGCAAAGTAATGTCTCTGCTTTTGAATATGCTCTCTAGGTTGGTCATAACTTTCCTTTCAAGGAGTAAGTGTCTTTTACTTTCATGGCTACAGTCACCATCTATAGTGATTTTGGAGCCCAGAAAAATAAAGTCTGACACCGTTTCCACTGTTTCCCAATCTATTTCCCATGAACTGATAGGACCGGATGCCATGATCTTTGTTTTCTGAATGTTGAGCTTTAAGCCAACTTTTTCACTCTCCATTTTCACTTTCATCAAGAGGCTTTTGAATTCCTCTTCACTTTCTACCATAAGGGTGGTGTCATCTGCATATCTGAGGTTATTGAGATTTCTCCCGGCAATCTTGATTCCAGCTTGTGTTTCTTCCAGTCCAGCATTTCTCATGATGTACTCTGCACATAAGTTAAATAAACAGGGTGACAATATACAGCCTTGACGAACTCCTTTTCCTATTTGGAACCAGTCTGTTGTTCCATGTCCAGTTCTAACTATTGCTTCCTGACCTGCATACAAATTTCTCAAGAGGCAGATCAGGTGGTCTGGTATTTCCATCTCTTTCAGAATTTTCCACAGTTTATTGTGATCCACACAGTCAAAGGCTTTGGCATAGTCATAACCTTGCTAAATTCACTTTTCAATTCTTTAGTTTATCTGCAGATTCTTTTGGATTCTCTATATGTTCAATTAAAGCTGCCATGAATAATAACAATTTTATTTCTTCTACTCCAATCCTCAGACTTTGTATTTATTTTTCTTGTTTTATTCATTGGCTAGGACTGCCTGGTTTCAGATTGACCCTAGAGTGGTAGGCAATGTTGAACACAAGGAGAGTAGGGGGCATCCTTGTCTTGTGATTGGTCTCTCTTCCATTGTCCACTGTAGCTATTTAAAATCTTCTCTACTTTCCTTGAACCCTCAATAACCTAAAAAGTCATAAGGTAGGAACTCTACACCTATTATGCCCTCCTACCTGAAGATTCATCTGCATCCATACCCAGTCTTGCTTCTTTTCACTTGTCGTAATTGAAAAAGTGCCTATTACCTTTCCTCAGGTCTCTGACTCTAATCTTCAGCTCCTCTTCCTTTCTACTGGCTCCTTCTCAACTTCATTTACATATGAGAAGACTTTACACTCTTTAACAACAAAAACAATACCAACAATCTTTCTCCATTATACATCCTCATCTAGCAAATGGCCCACCTCTCTCTTTCTGTTCCAACCAAGATTATTATTCAGACTTGTCCAAGTCTCCTGCCTAAAATTTATTTTAACCTCCCACTCCTTGTAATCGTATCAGTAGCTCTTCTTTACATTGAAATAAGGCGCTGTATGATCCGGTTTATCTGAGACAGTTTCAGATTATTCCTATTGTTGTTTGCTGTTGTTCAGTTGCTAAGTCATGTCTGACTCTGAGTCCCCATGACTACAGCACGCCAGGCTTCCCCACCTATCCTTCACTATCTCCTGGAGTTTGCTCAAACTCATGTCCATCGAGTCAGTGATGCCCATCCAACAACCCCATTCTCTGTTGCCTGCTTCTCTTCCCGCCCTCAATCTTTCCCAGCATCAGGGTCTTTTCCAATGAGTCGGCTCTTCACACCAGGTGGCCAAAGCACTGGAGCTATTTTTTTATTCCTGTTATCCTAGTATAATGATGAATAGAACCCCCTTTTATTCTTAGAGGAGTGTCCTGCTTTAGGGGATATGGTCAGTCTATCATGGCCTAGCCCAAAGACCCTCCCTCAGTGATTTGCTCCACGCCTACCTCTCATCTCTCATCAAATTCTATACTTGGGCAGTTTGAGGTTTACCAATTTCCCCAAGCTGTCTTCCACCAAACATCCTTCCTCTCCCCTAATCTGGGTTTATACTATTTATCTTTATATCTGGTAAAGCAAAATTCCCTTTTCTAATCCATATATGAAATAATATCATTAAGCAAAGTTCTTTGTTATGCTCACTCATCAAAATTTCGAAGTTTTTACTTCATCCCTGCTTTTATGACTCATTGTGCCAACATAATAAACATATATATCTTTCAATGACTTTCCATGATTTTTCTTCTGAAGGTTTCAGATGATCAACCTTTCAGGTTCTGCCAGGATTTGGGCTCACCATGGTGCCTGCTGCTCCAGGTCACACTATCCAGGTTCCAGAAGGTAATGGGAGATGGAGTTATGAAATCAGTTGAGTTTCCTGACTTCATCTCTTCTCTTTTCTCCAAATCCACAAACATATTTCAGACATAATCATAGTTCTGGTACCAAAGACAAGAAGATAGTTTTGCTCTCATGTCTTGGGAAAAAACAGAACGCTGGCTATTTCAGGGCCAATCTCCCTTCGTCGAAAAGAGAAAAGTAGAATGGTAAACTGGCTCCAAAGAAAATAAAAAAGAAATGATGACTCCTCTGGGACACAGATCGCTCACATGGCTCCTAAAAGGAATGTTGACTGTGCTAAGAATATACAGCACAGCTACTCCCACTGCGACTCTACAACTGCACATTTTCCCTCACTGCTGAAATATTCAAGTCTTACATTCGTGTATCGTTTTCACATTCTCACATTATATGATCTCAGATGAATATAACACATAAATATGATCTCTCAGATTTGGGCAGAACAGGTATTACTCTTCTTTAGAAATTAGAAAACCAAGACTCAGAGTATATTAAAAAAAATATTGCCTAAGGTCTGACAACTAAAAGACAGGAGAATTCAGGTCTTCCAACTCCTGAGCCAAAGTTCATTCTTAATAGGGCATAGGTATAATAAGCAATATTCATTAATTCAACATACTTACTAAATCCCTATTCTGGGCCAGGAGCAATTAACAGCCAGGGGATATAAATAGGAATAAGATATATCTCTGCACTGTAAGAGCACATGAGCACATAGTTCAGAGAGGAGAGAGAAAAGTCAACAACACAGAGGGAAGCAGGAAAGCTGGAGGTCCAGCATGCTCATCAAGGCCACTGCTGCATAAAAAAGAAATGATGCATCAACATCATTCAGTAATTCAATAAGCATTTATTGAGTTTTCTGGTGAAAGCAATAGGGTGGTGAACAATTTGCTTTCCTTTCTTCACTCAATACTATTTTGAGGTTTGTTCATATTGAGTAAATAAATACATACTTTCCATGTCAAGAACAGAAATATATGTGTATGTACATATGAATACATATACACACAAACGCTATCCATGTTGAGAATATGCATGTAACTGTTATCTGTTATATAGTATCCTATTATATAAGTATACCACAATGTCTAATTTCCCTGTGTAGAACATTTAGGTTACTTTTAATTTTTCCTATCCCAATAATGCAACAATAATCATCACTGTATATGTTTCCTGCTAACATTTCTGCAAGAGAATATTAAGCAAACACTCTGAAATGGCAGGCATTTCCATTTTTATGTAGAATCAGACACACCTTCAATCTTACTAAAGATTACAAAGTGTTAGTTGCTCAGTTGTGTCCAACTCTTTGAGATCCCATGGACTATACGTAGCTCTCTAGGATCCTGTCCATGGAATTCTCCAGGCAGGAACACTACAGTGGGTAGCCATTCCCTTCCCCAGGGGATCTTCCTGATCCAGGGATCCAACCTGGTTCTCCCACACCATCTGAGACACCAGGGAAGCCCTCAGACCATAAAACTGCTCCCCTAAGCAGTTGTCCCAATTAATACCCTCACCAGCACTGGAGAAAAAAGTTCCTATATCCCCAATTGCTGGCCAACACTAGATAAAATCAGACTTTATAAGACCTTGGCAATCTGATCAAAATACTATCTTACTGAACTTTTAATGCAGAATCTGACAATCACTGAGAATAAGAATCAAGTCACTTTTATTGCTATTCTTATTTCTTTTACGTGAATTGAGTGTATCCTTTGACATTTTCTTTTTGGGCATTCTTTTGACTTTTCTACTGATTTGTATGTGTTCTTTGGGTTTTCTTTTTTGTCTGTTAAACCTCTGTCAACTGTATGCACTATAAATATTTTCTCTGCTGTCCAAGGCGTGCTTCTCTCTGACTGTAGAGTCTTTTGTTATTGCTGTTGAAAGGTTTTAAAATTTGAATGTTGTCAAATCTAACAATCATTTCTATCATTGTTTGCTTTTTAAGACATCTTCCTTTATCCTGATATCATAGAGACATTCTTCTATACATTCTTATGAGTATAAAATTTCATTTTATACCTTTAATTTCTGTGTATAGCATGAGTTAGGGAACAATATTATTTTCTCCATATGGGCAGCCAGTTGATCCAACTTCATTTACTGAGTGATAGTGTCTGGTTTGTAATGCTGTTATACACTAAATTTACATAGATGTAAATATTCCTAAGCTTTCTCTTCCATGCCACTGATCTATTTATTTCCCCTTATACCAATACCATACTTACTTTAATTTACCATAGTTTTATTTAAAAAGTTTTAACATCTGGAAAGGCAAGTCCCCCAACCCCTTATTCTTCAAATTCTTCTTGCCTCTTTACCATTTTAAATGACTTTTAGAATCATCTTGTCAACTTCTTTGTTAAGCCTGATTAAGATTTTTGACTGAAATTACATGTATTTATAGATTAATTTAAGGAAAGCAAACATACAGATAATACTGAGTCTAATAAGCAGGAAGATGAGATAGCTGTTCAGATCTTCCTTTAGTCTTTCAATGATGTTTACTTTTTTTTCCATCAAAGGAATATATTTATTTGTAAAATATATTCTTATGTAACTTAGAATTTGTGTTACTATTAGAATCCCTTTTTTAAAATTGTGGGTTGCATAGAAGAACACTATTTTCTGTATATTGATTTCAAATCCAAAACCTTTCCCAAAGGCGAGACATTTAAACAGTATTTATGTAAATTTTTGTGGATTTTTTAAAAGTAGAAAATCATATCATCTGCAAATATCAATAATGTTTATTCTTCACTTCCATCCTTTTTCTTTGATTTCTTTTGTTTCTTATTTTTGTGTTTGCCAGGACTTCTAGTATAGTTACAGAAACATCATCTGCAAACACTAATTTTGATTCATCTTCCCAAAGCTTACATCTTTTGTATCTTATTGCATTCCCAAGGACCTCCAGAATACCATATATAAAGAAGTAGCAATCTCTACCAAAATATCCATGACATTTTTAAGAACTAGAAGAAATAATCCTAAAATTCACATGGAACCACAACAAGCCAGAACTGCAACAGCAATCTTGAGAAAAAAGAAAAAAAGCTGGAGGTATAAACCTCCCACACTTCAGACTATACTATATAGCCACAGTAATCAAAACAGAAGGTATTGGCATAAGAACACAATCATTAACCAATGGAACAGAAGAGACAGCCAGAAATAGACACACAAACCTGTGGTCAGTTACTCAATGACAAAGAACGCAAGAATACACAATGGAGAAAAGACAGTCTCTTCAAGAAGTGATGCTGAGAAAACTGGACAGCAGACAGTCACATGTAAAGCAGTGAGATTATAACGTTCCCTCACAGCATATAAAAAATAAAATAAAATCAAAATGGTTTAAAGACCTCAACATAAGACTGAAAACCATAAAACTCCTAGAAGAGAACACAGGCTGAATACTCTTTGAAACAAATCATAGCAGTATTTTCTTGAATCACTTTCCCAAAGCAAAATAAATAAATGCCAAAAACCCATATGGGACCTAATTAAAAGCTTTTGCACAGCAAAGGAAATCGCCAACAAAACTAAAAGACAACCTACAGAATGGGATAAAGCATTTGCAAATCATGCAACCAACAAGGGGTTAATACCCAAAATATACAAACAGATTATACAACTCTATACACAACTCAAAAAAACAAGCCAATCAAAGAAGACTTGAACAGATTTTTTTCCCAAACAAGACAGATGGCTAACACGCACATGAAAAGATACTCAGTGTTGCTAATCATTAGAGAAATGCAAATCTAACCCACAATGAGATAGCACCTCACACTTGTCAAAATGGCTATCAAAAAAGTCTGCAAATAACAAATGCTGGAGAGGATGCAGAGAAAAAGAAACCTTTGTACACTGCTGATGAAAATATAAATTGGTGCAGCCACTATGGAAAACAGTAAGGAGGTTATGGAGGCTCCTCAAAAAACTAAAAACAGAACTACTATACAATACAGCAATTCCACTCCGAGGTATATATCCAGAAAAAAAAAAAAAAACACAGAAATACTAATTTGAAACGATACATAAATATTCACAGCAGCATTATCTACAACAGCCAAGACATGGAAGCAACTCAAGTGCAGTCAACAGACAGCTGGATTAAGAAGATGTGGACAATGTGTGTGTGTGTGTATAAACACACACACAATATATATACATATAGATGTATATATATATGTATATACATATAGAATGAAATATTACTCAGCCATAAAAAAGAACAAAATACTACCATTTGCAGCAAAGTGGATGGACTCAGGGTTATGCTTAGAGAAATAAGTCAGACAGAGAAAGACAAATACTGTATGACATTGCTTACATGTGGAATCTAAAAATATTTCAAATAAATGTATATGTAAAACAGAAACAGACTCACAAATATAGAAAACTTGTGGTTATCAAGGAGGAGAATGGAGGAAAGACAAATTAGGGGTATGGGATTAACAGACACAAACTACTATGTATAAAATACACAAGCAACAAAGATACAGTACAGAGCACAGAATATTACAGCCATTATCTTGAAATAACCTATAATGGAATACAATCTGCAAAAATACTGAATCACTACAGTGTACACCTGAAACTAACATAATATTGTGAATCAACTGCACTACAGTTCAAAAACACAAAAACAGAAAAATCAAGCACCTTTGTCTCATTGCTGATTCTAAAGTAGATGCTTCTACTATTTCGCTGTTAAGCACACTGGAACATTTTAGTATATACTCCTTATTGGGTTAAGAATGTTCTCTTCCTATTCCTAGCTGGCACTGATCTTGAATGCATGTTTCATTTTATTCACTGCTTCTTTTCCATTTATTCAGATGGTCATGTAACTTCCCTTTTTAATTAGTTAATATGTTAAATTATCTTAATTACAAAATTAGAATCCTATTAATAGTATTCCCAAAATAAACTGTTTGGTCATAACCCTTTTTGTTTATATATTATTGGGTATGGTTTGCTGCTTTTTGTTCATGATTTTAACATTTATATTAATAAGTGACTCTGGCCTAAAAATTTCCTTGATTGTTCCTCTTTCTACTTTATCATTAATTTTTTCTTTTTTAATTTTTTGACTATAATGCTTATCTCATTAACTTTCAATCTCTATTTTATAATATATTCATTTAAGGTTATAAATCAGACTGCCTTAGATGCAGCTTTAACATGTGGTCCCTCCATTGTCACTCAGGTTTAAATATTTCATAATTTCCATTATAATTTCAACCTTCACCAATGAATTATTTAGAAGTATCCATGTGAGGTGGCACGTGGCTACTGTTTTGTTAAGGAGTTTCTAATTTATTCTACCATTGTCAAAGAATGTTATGTATATGACACTGAGTTTTGAGTACCCTCTTTTCCCATACAATTCTAATCATTTTCTTAAAGTCTATTATTTATTTATTTTACCACCAATAGTTCATTATTAGATTCCCAGGAATTTTAATATAAAAGCTGAAGATTAAGGTTATATAATTCCTAGAATCAAACTTAGATTTACTTCCTGAAATCAATCCAGGCAAGCCTTAAAGTCTATTATTTCTGATACTATTAATAATACTATTTCCTAGCTTTCTTTTGCTATTTTCCCGGAACATCCTTTTTCATCACCTTATTTTTAAATTTATAGCCATAAAATATGATAAACATTCGGAAAATAGCATTAATGACATCTATGTACTAATCACAAGAGATTAAATAGATGTACATCTTGTACAAGATGATTAAATAGATGGACATCTTGTACAAGAAAGTCAGAGAGAGATTCTTAATGTCAAATTCACAGAGAAGAGATGATGCCTGCAAAAAAGCTAGTGAATTAACAAAAAAGGACATAAATCAATAGAGTAGTTTTTCATAATGAAATGAGAAAACAACTGACAGGATGATGCAGACAGGATGTAGATCTAAGAGGACAGGGGAGAAGGACACTCTTACGGGTTATACATTAATCTGCTGCTGCTAAGTCGCTTCAGTCATGTCCGACTCTGCGCAACCCCATAGACCGCAGCCCATCAGGTTCCCCCGTTCCTGGGATTCTCCAGGCAAGAACACTGGAGTGGGTTGCCATTTCCTTCTCCAATGCATGAAAGTGAAAAGTGAAAGTGAAGTCGCTCAGTCGTGTCCGACTCTTAGCAACCCCACAGACAGCAGCCATCAGGCTCCTCCGTCCATGGGACTTTCCAGGCAAGAGTACTGGAGTGGGGTGCCATTGCCTTCTCCGGATACATTAATCTATCTAATTGTATCCATGCTAAGATATCAGTGATTATAAAATGCATTCCAATGCCAGAGATGTTAATGTATGCAAAAATAATGTAGAATCACTCAAATAAGGCACTGAAAGAAATCAGTGCTAAAACTTTTAACCCATCACAGGACAGTGCTGTACTCTCTTGTGATGGACTAAGAGAATATGAGACTCCTTCCTCAGGGAATCAATCAACTCTGATGATAAGCACAATAAATAAATGAAGTACTCAGTTTCACTGGATTGGTAAAAAAAAAAAAAAAAAAAGTCACATATGGATTAACAGTTTTCAAAAAGTCACAATACCAAAAAAAAAAGTCACAATACATTTAGTGATTACTTTGGTTATTCCTAAGGCCCTGCAGAATTCCTCAGAATCTGATATTCATCTCACCAATAGTAATTAGTAACAATAGTAACTATCATTCATTAAGAACTGAAGTCCCAAACGTTGTTTGGATACTTTCTAATGTATCAGTTAATGTGATATTCATAATTACATGAGTAAATGACACAAGGCCATTCCAGAGGTAAAGGAAATAGGACTCAGAACTGAATAAATGAGTTCCCTGAAGTCACAAAGCTAGTAAGTGACAAATCTGGATTTGAATTCAATTTCATTTTTTACCTGTTCTTGTCTCTATCCCCACACTGCCTCTTTAATACTAACACTTCTACACTTTTCATGTTACCTGGAAATATTAATGCTTTGCTTGTGGTTGAGTCCCAGAAGGGGGAAAAAAAAAATCAGACCCCAGGACTCGACTATTGTACTTCTCCATCAAGGCAAGGGCACCATCTAGTGGCCACACTCTAACATTAACACAGTCAAAGAAAGATGGGAAGGAAATGGTTTTCCAAACTTCCATCTTCCTCCACTAGTTTTTCACTTCTGTGCATCAACTTGGAGCATCTGCATTATTGACTCTTGTAGTCAAGAAGAACAGGAGCCTGGTAACATTAAGGGCTGAACAGGGCTTTGGAATGATACAGACCCAAGTTCAACCCCAGATTCACCATTTACTATGTGACTTTGGTAAGCTACTAAAAGTTGTGAGTCTCCATCTTCTCATTTGTAAAACAAAATACCACCACTGACCCGAGAGGATTATCATGGGGATATCAATGAAAATCTGGCAACACAGTGACTGATCCAGAGCTTCCTCAGTAACTACTGGTTCCTTTCCCTATTCTTTCATGTGGCCTAAAACCACGTGGATGTTGTGCTTTTTTTCTTTTCTTTTTAAAAAAACACATCCATGCCACTGTGTTTAACTTCTTTTGTCTATAAACTATAGTAAAGGTAAATTCCCTAAAATGTATTCCTTATTTTTATAATTACATGAAATCAACAAGAAGTATTTTTTGAGTACCTACTTACAATGTACCATGCATTTGTGACACTAGGTGTGAACTCACTAGTGGGCAGAGAAAACAGATTACTTAACATGTAATATCATGTAAAAGTCCTTTCATGGTTTTAAGTCACAAACGGAAGAGGATCAAATCTGTTAGAAGGGTGTGGGTCAGGAATGCTTCATGAAGAATCACCATTTGAAAAGTCTCTTAAAAGATGAGCTTGGTCACCATGTCCTGCCTGCCATCTGCCACATACGGTGGGATACTACTTCGAGAACTTGCTTCAGACTCGTGTGTGCAGACAGTGTCCACTGTCAGGGCTGTCCAGTGTGTGCCAGGCAGATCCATGGTCACTTCCCAGGAAGGAAGCAAGGTGACTTTGGCTGAGGATGACCCTGACTGAACGGCTGCATGAGAGGCATCTCAGACCTGCTACAACCATGGGCTGTTCCGTGAGTACAGCCTCTACACCAGGAAGAGAGTGGTCTCGTGCACCATCATCCTGGTCTTCCAGCACTACCATTCAAGTTTCTGGGCAGTCTGCGGGCCTCCCTGATGCTCCTGCACCCCAGTCCCAACTGGGCAGAGAGCCTGGTCCACGTGCACTTCAAGGAGGAGACTGGCATTACTGAGCTCATCGTCCTGTGCCTACCTACATCAGGCCTACCTCTCCTTCACGTGCAAGATACACAGAGCCAAGTCCAAACGGGGGCTGGCTCTGCCCACCATGGTCACAGTACTCGGATCACTGCTCACATCTGTGGGGCTCTGCACACTCTCTGGCCTGATGCCACCCTCAACAGTGGTGAGGTTTTCCCCTACCTTGTGGTGATCACTGGGCTAGAGAATGTGTTGGTGCTCACCAAGTCAGTGGTCTCCACCCCAGTGGATCTCAAGAGGAAGCTGTGCATTGCCCAAGGCCTAAGCAGAGAGAGCTGGTCCATCATGAAAACCATGGTCACAGAGCTGGGCATCATCCTCGTTGGCTACTTCACCCTCATGCCTTCCACTCAGGAGTTTTTATTGCTTTGCCATTGTGGGCCGGTGTCTGACTTCTTCCTTCAAACGCTGTTTTTCAGCACTGTTCATTGACATTTGCTGGACAAAGCTGGCAGATATGAACAAGTGGCTGCCCCCTGAGGCTTGATTGCCCCCTGCTAAGCCAGTGGCATGGCCAACACGCCTTGAGCGGCAGTTGTCCACACCCTACACCATCATGCTGCAACCATTCTCCTTCCAAAACCTGCAGTTCCCCAAGAGGCTGCATGCAGTCTGCTTCCTGGCCTGAACCCGCCTAACACAGCACCTACCACAGCTGGCACTGTTGTGACTGGTATCCTGGTGTACAAAGACCTAGCTGCCCAGGTGACAGAACAGGGTTCTCTGGGTGAGAGCACCCTGGCTCCCCTGCCTGTACCTAGTGATGTGGTGCCCTCCAACTACCCAGATCCCACCTTCTCCATCTTCCCACCTGACACCTCTAAGTCACCCAAGAACCAGACATGGCCAGGGGAGCTGCCCAGGCCCAATGGTCCATCTGAGGGTGTCCAAGACAGCCCAGCCCCAGAGTAACCTGGGGGCCTGAGGATGAGGAACACTGGAGGAAACTGTCCTTCGGCCACTAGCCAACACTCTTCAGCTACTACATCATCACACTGGCCCAGAGGTACGTCAACCTGCTGCCTGTCATCCCCCGCCCCAAACCTAACGGAGGCCTCTGGAGGGGTGGCACCCTCAGGATACCCACAACCCCTGGCTTCCACTATGGTCTGGGCAGAATGGGCTCTGGGAGGCCAGCCTCAGGGGCCAGACATGGTGCATGCACACAGAGACATCACCCCGTACAAGGTGGTGGGGCTCAGCAAGGCCTCAGGCATCATTGTGCTGCTGCTGCTCTGCCTGTACCGCATGCTCTGCCTGAGTAACTATAAGTAGCCTGGTGCACAACCCTGGCAAACCCATGGTATGGGGTGCTGGCCTGCAGTGACTACAGCTACAGGCCACCTGAGACGGAGATCGTGCCCCTGGTGCTGCATGGGCACCTCATGGACATCGAGTCTCTGGCCAGCAATGGGATGCTCCTGGTGAGCTGTTGCTTGGCAGGCCACATGTGTGTATGGGATGCACACATCGGAAATGACCTCACCAGCATCTGGCACCCAGGCAGGCAGCACCATGACAGTGGTGTTGGCAATGTGTTGGAGGCTCAAGAGAGCTGGGAACGGCTGTCAGACAGCAGGAAGGGTGGCCAGAGTGGCCCGGGGACAGTCCTCCATTACGGCACCATCACAGGGCCCTCCGCTGCCTCCCTTCTTTGGGGATCTGTCAGACCTCACCTGTTTGATCAACACCAACTTCTCAGCATAGGTGCAGCTCCCAGAGCTAACTCAGCCTGAGTCCTAGCACTGGGTGGGCTGCCGCCCTGCTCAGGACTCCCCAGGCAATGATGTCAGCCGCCTGGTGCAGCCAGTGTACTAGGAAGAGATTCGGAATGGCTCCTGTCCACACACCAGCCCTGCACCCACCCTGCCCCAGGGCCCTGAGGATGAGGGAGGCACTCCTCTCAGAGCTTCCCTTTCCTCATCTGGTCCCCCAGCACAGACGGCTCTATGTGGAGCCTGGAGCTCAGGGCAATCCCATCATGGTGGGTGCAGCAATGGTCGGCTGGAGGTGTGGGAGGCCATCGAGGGCACTCTGCACTGCAGCAGCAAGGAGGTCTCCTCCGGCAACATGGAGACAAAAGGACTGGCTGCCTGGCTCAATAGTTTCCTTGACTTCTCCTTGGAGACTCACATCTGCCTTCAGCTTCCTGCAGTTCCGAGGGGCCCCAAGGCAGGGCAGTCCCCCAAATTCCCCACGTACAGCAGCAGGGACACAGCAGCACTGACCCACAGTGCCCTGTGCACACCAGAAGCCCATCACAGCCTGGAGGCAGAGGCCAGGCACTGTGTGACTGGGAGCCAGGGCCACACACTGAGGGTGATTGGTCTGGAGGACTCAGGCTGCCTCTTCACTCTGCAAAGCCACTCAGAGGCTATCACGACTGTGTACACTGACCAGACCACAGTGCTAGTCAGTGCAAGGTAAGATGGGGCCATGCACCTGTGGGACGTGTTGACTGGCAGCCAGGTCAGCCACACGTTCACTCACCGTGGAGATGTCACCTCCCTCCCCTATACCACCCCCTGCGCCACCAGCCGTGGTCTAGATGACCTCATCAGGATCTGGGACTGCAGCACAGGCATCAAGCTCTACTCCACTCAGCAAGACCTGGGTTGTGGTGCAAGCTTGAGTGTCATTTCAGACAACCTGCTGGTGACCAGCGGCCAGGCTGTGCTTGCTTTACGGACAGATCTAAACCATGGGGACCTGTTATACAGTCAGTCTACCTGGGGAAGAAGACTGAGGCCCAGCTGGCCTGCCAGATCCTGTTGCTGAACAACACTACCATTGCTTACAACTCTGGCAGCGAGCTTAGCCGAGTGTACGTGCTCTCTGTGCTGGAGAAGCTGGACTGAGGGTGGGCCTCCCTGCCCATCTGCCTGGGTGCTCTGTGGGGCAGTGCACTGGCCTGGGGAGAAGACCTGGCCTGTCTTTGGGAAGCTGCCTGTGAACTGTCCTGTCCTGCCTCATGATTGTACTATTAAACTTAAAAAAAAAAAAAAGGATGAGCTCACCAGATAAGGGCACAGAATACTCCTGACATAGAAAAATATATGATAAAAGGTTGAAGAAACAAAGTGTGGTGTGGTTAGAACATAGGATAGGATGGATGAATAGGCAGGAAGAGATCTGTGAGAGCTTGTCACGTTCCTCTGGAATCTCGATGATAGGTGCATCATCACCACCACCACTACCATCATCGTTCACAGCAGTTATCACTGCATGTGTACAATGTGCCAAACTCTGTACATACATAAGTGCTAAACCTCACAATCTTACAAGTTAGATGTTATCTTAATAGAAGTTAAGAAATTTGCTCAAAGGCACAGAGTCAGTAAGGGGTGTAGCTAAATGATATTCAGCTCCAGGTCTCTCTGATTCTACCACACCAGTGGTCCCAAACTTGGCTGTACAAAACAATCACCTGGAGAAACTGTTTAAAAATAAAAGGTTCCAGACCCAGTTCTAAAACAGTATATCACTAGAGTGGAACTTGGAAATCTATATTGCAAACAAACTCTCCAGATGTTTCCTAAATAGAAAGCCAAATGGTAGTTCAGCTTCTTGAAAATAACACAAAGCCTATTAAAACACACATACACACCAGCACACACACACACACACACACAACTAATTAAAAGCCTAATTAAGTGAGTAATCCTCACAAAATTCTGCAAGGATATTATAATCCCCACTTAAAAGAAGAGAAAACCTAAGGTCTGGAGAATTACTGATTGCTTCCCTCTTCCAGTCAACAAAGCAAAGAGCAAAAATAAGATTCAGACACAGGTACAGCAAGCTCTTCTCGGTCATGCTGTGTGGTAGAATTCTAAAATACCACCCTGCCCAATGACCCCGTCCCTGTTTTCTCTCTTCCCCTTTGAATGTGAGTGGAAACTGCAAATATGATGAGAAGTTACTGTAGGGATTATGTTATAGGAAGAGTAATCACTGAAGTGATTACATGGCAAAAGGGAGATTATCTGGTGGGTATAACCTATTCTAATAATATAAGACTTTTTAAAAGCAGAGTGTTTTCTGCAGCTGGTAACAGAAAGGAGAAGTCAGAGAGGCTTAAAGCACTAAAAGAATTCCATGCACCATGCTGACTTGAAGATGGAGGGGCCACAGGACAAGGAGTATGCATAGCCTCTAGAAGTTAAGCACAGATCTCAAGCTGACAGCTGGCAAGAAAATGAGGACCTTGGTCCTTTCATCACAAAGAAATGAATTCTTCCAACAACCTGAATGAACCTGGAAGCAGACTCTCCCCTTGTAGTCCCTCAGAGCCTCCAGATGAGAGCCCGGCTTGGCTAACATGATTTCAACAAGGAGAGAACCTTTCCAAGGTGTTTGATCTATAGAACTGTAGATTAAAAAACTGTAGATTAAAAAAATGGTTTTAATTGTGGTAAAATACACATAACATAAAATTTACCATTTTTATATTTTTAAGAACATTTACATTGTTGTACAACCATCCTAACCGTCCATTTCCAGAACTTTTTCATCTTCTCAAACTGGAACTCTGTATCCATTAAACAAGAAATCTCTAATCCTCCTAGCTTCAACCCCTGGAAGCCACCATTCTATTTTCTGTTTCCATGAATTTGACAACTCTAGGTACCTCATATAAGTAGAATCAAACAGTATTTGTCATTTTGTGACTGACTTAATTCATGTAGCAAATGCCCTTAAAGTTCATCCATGTTGTAGCATGTGTCAGAATTTCCTTTCTTTTTAAGACTAAACACTATTGCATTGTTATGGATATTTCACATTTGTTTAGCCATTCATCCATCAAATGGACACTAGGGCTGCTTCCATGTCTAGACTATTGTGAGTAACAATAGTTGCTCACAATAGGTGCTGCTGCTTTTGCAAACAGCACCTATGTATACAAATATCCACTCAAGGCTGTGCTTTCAATTCTTTTGGGTATATACAGACATTTATATATATATATATATATATATATATATATATGAGTGTTGTTTTAAGTCCATTATTATGAACACTCAGTAAGTAAAAGGAAATAATCAAGCATTTATTTATCCTATTTGAATTGTAGCACTGGGTAACCAAATAACTGATGAAGTGTTTCCTTATATGATTATTTCTGATAAAAATTTAAACAAAATGATAAAATATAATTTTGCAAATGGATCTAGGTACTGCATCAACAGTTGGTAATATTTGGGAGTTCCCTGGTGGTCCAGTGGTTAGGACTCAGCAACTTTCAGTGTCGTGACCCAAATTTAATCCCTGGTTAGGAAATTGACATCCTGCAGCCAAAAACAAAGTTGCTAATACCAATGAAGAGCAAAAACCAGACACTGCCTCCTAATAAAAGAACACAACACAGCCTAAAGTCTTGCCAAAGGGATCAAACCTAAGTCTGACTCAGTCTCTGGATCAGCTGCCAATACGTAGGAAAAGCAGAGACAGGAACATGCTGAACTGCACCAGTACACAATCCATAAAACCTACACTATGGAAAACTCCTCCAGGTCAAAGGGTCTGGAGTCTTCAACAGATAAATTGCAAACAAAAGATATCAAATTTTTTAAATGGGCAAGATAAAATGTAGAATTTAGGAAGGCAAATCTAAGAAGTGGTTCCTATAAAACAGAGTGGTTACTTTAGGAGACAGGGAGGCAGGTGCAATTTGAATGGGACACACAGACAGGCTTCCACAGTAACTGGGCCAAATCCTACTTCTTAACCTACAAGGTAGTCACGAGGTTTAATAAATAATTAAGCTATATTTAAAAGAAAAAAAATGTGCATTAAATGTAACAATCCAGATTGAATTCAACTGAAGAGCTGTCTCACTACAGCTCTGCCAAAGTCTCACTACTGACTGAGTCTATCTCAAGCCAAGAAAGCAGTTAATACCAGACTGAGCGGTGACTGAGGTCAATAACAAGTGCTTAGAAAAGCAATTAAACCAAGAAGGCAAAAGCAAAAACCAAAGGAAAGGGGGAAAATAGCCAAGAGCACAATAAGCTGAATTTTCAAAAATCTTTATGCTGTCATATATACACCATCTGTTCAAAACAAGCCTGTCTCATTTCCATCCTGCAAATTCACCATACTTAACTCCTATCTCAGTGTCAAACTTTTTCCATTAGAATTTGATTTCTTTCTCAGAGTTATCTCCCATTTCTACCAATAACCTACTGCTAATAAAGGCAATCATATATTTATGAAATACATTTACATCTTCAAAAGGGTACAGAAAAAAAGATGGCAGAAAGAAAGCAACAGGAATCCAAAAGAAGAAAATGCCACTAGAAGCTCATTTACCTATTAATACTTACGACAGAGGCCCTTCTTTAGATACAGTTGAGTACTAGAAACTATATCCTCAACCCTGCATTCCTCCTTGTCTTTAGCTATTCAGACAATGGCGGAAACTGAACAGGAAATAAAAAACAGTTTGAAGCTATAGGCCTGTACTGTCCAATAGGTAGCCCTGAGTCACATGAGGCTATAGGGCACCTGAAATGCAGCTGATCTGAACCACGATGTGCCATAAGTACAAAAGACATAGTGGATTCCAAAGACGTAGTATGAAAAAAAAGAATGTAAAGTATCGCAATAATTTTTTTATTGATTGCATGTTCAAATAATATTCTGGATATCCTGGCATAAACAAAATATATCATTAAAATTAATTTCACCTGCTTTTTCAATGTGACACAACAAAAATTTTAAATTATATATCTTGCTCACATTATATTTCTAAGGGACATAACTGCTGCAACATCCATTATTAAATAGTGTTGAACAGAAAGAATTAAGCAGCTGAAAGTGGGGATTTCTCAGAGTTTTTTCCTACTGCTTACTCTATTGCCAACACTACAACTTATTTAATTTCCAGCCCCTGTCCCTGGATACAAAACAGATTTAAAAAATCAGTAGGCGCATCAAGTCATGGATACAACATTAAATTAATGGGCCAAAAGAACTGAACTCTAGCCCTGGTTCTGGAGTTACCCTGGAGAAGTCGTTTTTCCTCTGAGCCTTAAACTTGTCTGCCCCACCAATTAAGTAAGGGAGCTAAACTAAATTTAGATTCCCATGAATCTGTCAAAATAGTTTTCTTTCTGTCAAAATTGGTTTTCATAAAAATGAATAAATACTCACTCTGAGTCTAACACATCCTCTGCGAGAGCCTCTCATCATTTTGTCCTTGGACTAAAAGAAAAACAAAAACATTAAATGAATAAAAGATAAACAGACTTTTTAGAATCATCTAGGGGTAAAGAGATACATTTTATAGTAATATTCCTCCCTTTTCCCCATTCCTGTCCCACTCTACTCAGCCATCACTTAAAGACAGGAATTAGAAAATTTAAAATGTTTCGTGCTGTGCCTGGTCACTCAGTCATGTCCGACTCTGCAACCCCATGCACTGTAGCCAACCAGGTTCCTCTGTCCACGTTCCTCCAGGCAAGAATACTGGAGTGGGCTGCCATGCCCTCCTCCAGAGGATCTTCCCAACCCAGGGATCAAACCCAGGTCTCCCGCACTGCAGGCAGATTCTGAGACACCAGGAAGTAGTTTATACAAATAAAGCTAATCACAGAATTTTATGTGTACCTTAAACATGGCATATATTACACTATATTTTCATTTTTCCTTCATATCCTTTAACTTTCAACTAAAATATGTTTCTCACATTTCAGTGAGTTTGAGAGTCACCTGAATCTGTGGGTTTAAGAGTCATTCCCAGATGATTCTGACTCAAGCAAACAGAGGACACATCTTGAGAAAAACTGCTTTAACTTTGTCTCTGCAACTCCCTAGATGGGTCACATTTTTTTTTTTTTGTTTGCCTCTGAGATTTCTCATCCAATGTTTCTCAGTTTAGAATATCCTTGACTCTGATTTTCTGCCTTGGATTATCACTCATCAAGTGCCCTACCTCTAATTAGAATTCCCACCCCTGGACTCCTAGAGTCTCTTGTATGTTTCCCGACCCTGGCACCTTGTGCTATAGTGGCTGGTTACTTGTTTGACTCACCCACAAGGCTGCAAATTCCTTAGGGGGTAGAAACTGTATCTGACTTATGCTTCAGAACAGTGTCTGGCACAGAGTAGGTGCTCAAAAAATATTTACTGATAAAACATTTTTATCCTTTGTTTCTGATGCTAGACTGAGCTAAGCAAAGACTGTGTTCTGAACAATAAGCCCCATGTTGACATCCACTAAATATTCCTAGAATTACCTTAGTCATGTGTAAAAAATAAAGTAAAACCTCAAACAACTAAAGCTTTAAAAATATTTAATACCTCAACAACTGGTATTTTTTCCACTATGTGACAAAGAAGTAAAACAAGTCAATATCATGGAGTTACGTTTTTGAAGAAAACTGTCCCACTTTAAACCACAGATGCCCTTTAAACCACATCCATTGTACTGAGCCACAGGCAAACTTCCAGCCATAAGATAACTATACCTTGAGGATTTCATGTACAGCATAATGACTATAGTTAATAATACATATTGAATATTTGAAAATGGCTAAATGAGTAGCTCTTAAAAGTTCTCACTACAAAACAAAAGGTAGCTATAAGAGGTGATAGTGGTTGTGTTGTTCAATCTTATTGTAGTAATCACTTCACAATATATATGTATACCAAATCATCACATTGTACACCTTAAATAATGTTACATGTCAATTATACCTCAATAAAGCTGAAAAAGTAAATTTAATCATTTCTCAGAGAGATTTGCCTGCCTACACACAAAGATCTGCCTTATCCTTCTCACTGCAACATGCTGTTAACACATCTATGCCTGTAAGCTTATCAGTGTAACAACATTACAATAAATCAAAGCAAACTTTCTTCAAAACTAAAAAAAATGAAACAAAAAAGCACAGTAGTGAGCTATAGAAATTCATGTTCAGAAATTACTGAAATACTGTAGAGAGTCTTCTTGCAAGTATAACCATGATTCATACATTTTATTAAAAATTCTCAACATTAAACAGTGTTAAAAATGACCCTGTATACGAGACAGCAAAAGAGACACTGATGTATAGAACAGCCTATGGACTCTGTGGGAGAGGGAGAGGGTGGGAAGATTTGGGAGAATGGCATTGAAACATGTATAATATCATGTATGAACGAGTCGCCAGTCCAGTTCAATGCATGATATTGGATGCTTGGGGCTGGTGTACTGGGACGACCCAGAGGGATGGTATGGGGAGGGAGGAGGGAGGAGGGTTCAGGATGGGGAACACAAGTATACCTGTGGCGGATTCATTTCGATATTTAGCAAAACCAATATAATATTGTAAAGTTTAAAAATAAAATTAAATTAAATTTAAAAAATGAAGGAAAAAATATTTCAGAATTTTAAAACTTAAAAATAAATAAATAAATAAACAGGGTTAAAAATGAGTTCTTTACTAACAAAATAGCTGGCAAAAACACAGTTGACAAAAACATTCCCTAAGCATTTAATAGCCCTTTTACTGTACCCTATATTTATCTTCTCTCCAAAAGTGTCACGGCAAAACACAAAAATAATAATTAGGTTTGAAAATACCCAATGAGAGTTAGAATGCAACTCAAACAAGGTAACAAACATCCTTGATTCTCTTCCATTTTTAAAAATCAGATTATAGTAGATAAAAAAAGGGCTAGACGGGGTAATAAATAATTACAACAAACAGAACTAGGAAACAATCAGACAAATTCAGACTGTGGGACATCCTATAAAATAATTGGCCTGGACTATTTTTAAATGTAAAAAAAAAAAAGACTAGCACATAAACAATTGTAAAAATAAATTAAATTAAAGGGAGCAAAAATAAATTATGTGCATACAGGCACAAAGTACTGTGAACTACAGAATGCTCCCTGCCATTGAAAAAGATTAGGGAAAGCAACAGAGAAGGGATCAGGTCTCAAGCTTTAACCTGGGACTTTAAAAAAACAAACAAACAGAATTCTAGAGAGAGAAGGTAGGCAAAAGAGGTATTCCAAGCAAGGTAACAACATCAGCAAAGGAACAGGTACGGAAAACTTCACACATGAGGTCTTCACAGAAGTGCAGACTTACAGCCCAAGCACAGAGTGTGAAGAGGGAGGTGGAGAGAGGTGGAGAGATGAAGCTGAAAAGGAGATGTGGGGACCAGGTCCTGGGGGGATCTGAAAGAAACAGTGAGTAGTTAAGGAAATTAAACTTCAATAGTTAATGGAGAGCTAAAGGTTTATGAACATTCTCAAGGGTGTGTTATAGAAAAACAGAAGTTAAATATGAGAACTTGGGGAAAAGGGATGATGGTGACATTAACGATACAGCAAAAGCAGTAGCAGCATCAACAGTAGCAGCAGACTCTCACTCACTGATGACCTCCATGTGCTATGCACTTTATACACAGTAAACCTCACAAGACCTTGCATTGGTAAGAGTTATCCACGTAAATGAAGGTGACATCAGGGAGATCAAGTAAATTACCCAATTAAATTACATGTGTAAAATATAGCAGTTTGATACGGCCGACACAGTTTGGAATGGCTGCCCTGCCAATCATTCTCCCACATCATATCTGTGCTGATACCCTTGAATCCTGCTCCTTCTCCACAATGACGCAGAGCCCTCTCCCTCATTTTCTTGCCACTCAACTCCAATGTGTAGCCAAAAAGAAGCTGGTATGACTAAGTCCCCCTAGGCACAGTGAGTGCTGAGGGGTGGTTATCTGACCAAGCTGGCCAATCACAGGACCTATGACCTCAGGGACAAGGCAGGATGGACTCCTTTCACAGGAGTTTTTCTACTGGCGTTGAGAGAAGAGTTCCTTCCTATATGTTCTTGAAGCTTAAGGAACAGTTGCCACAGGTCTTGTGCCCTCTACATGAAGGAAGCAATAACTAAAGCATACACGCTGAGAGAAGGAGAGGGGAGAGGCAGAAGGTTCTAGCTACAAGTGATCTCCAGCTATCCTCTGATCTGAAGCAAACCTGCAAATGCTATTCACTGAAGAGCAGGGGGTTTTGTTTTGGAAGTTTGGCAGGGGGCATTGTTTTTGTTTTTGATGCTCTTATTGTCTCTTTGGGTTTTTTTTTACAAATACAAGTAGTGATGAGAGAAAGGTAGAGCCAACAAACATAACCCCAACTCCGGTGATCTTCCTACCCGGTGCTATGCTAACAATGTTCTCAAACTTAGTAACAAAAGTATTTTTTAGCAAGTTAGCACAAACATGCCTCCAAGCCACAAGGCTCAGCACCTTGAGAGGTACTCAGAAAACAGACACTAAAATCTTTTCAGCGATTTAAGAAAACAGAATCCCCCATGAAGCAGAAAGATACAGGGGTGATGTGTTCTACTTCTAAGAGGCTCCAGGACTAACAAAGATTGTTGGATTTGGTGGCTGGATTTGCTGGTTTCTTATATCTTACTAATGCAAGGGCAGTGGATTCTGATATAACAAGCCATACAATCAAAAATCACTTTTTTGACTTTGCTGGTGGTCCAGTGACTAAGACTCTGGACTCCCAATGCAGGGGGCCTGGGTTCAATTCCTGGTCAGGAAACTAGATCCCACATGCTGCATCTGAAAGATCCCACATGCCTCAACAGAGATCAATGACCCCATATTCCACACTAAGACTCAACACCCCCAAAGAAATAATTTACATTAATCCTTATGATAACCCCAAGCTATTGATTCAGATTACAATTTGTATTAAAATTTCAAAGTAAATTACCACAAATACAATATAATGCTGCCTATCACATGCCTGTCCCCCAAAATCCATTCTCTTCTTCCTTTCAGTATTAACATCCTTCACCCCAAATTTTAACTTACATGGAGAGTACATCATGCAAAAAGCCAGGCTGGACGAAGCACAAGCTGGAATCAAGATTGCCAGGAGAAATATCAATAACCTCAGATATGCAGATGACACCACCCTTATGGCACAAAGTGAAGAACTAAAGAGCCACTTGATGAAAGTGAAAGAGGAGAGTGAAAAAGTTGGCTTAAAGCTCAACATTCAGAAAACTAAGATCATGGCATCTGGTCCCATCACTTCATGGCAAATAGATGGGGAAACAATGGAAACAGTGAGAGACTTTATTTTGGGGGGCTTCAAAATCACTGCAGATGGTGACTGCAGCCATGAAATTAAAAGATGCTTTCTCCTTGGAAGAAAAGCTATGATTAATCTAGACAGCATATTAAAAAGCAGAGACATTACTTTGCCGACAAAGATCTGTCTAGTTAAAGTTTTGGTTTTTCCAGTAGTCATGTATGAATGTGAGAGTTGGACCATAAAGAAATCTGAGGGCCGAAGAATGGATGCTTTTGAACTGTGGTGTTAGAGAAGTCTCTTGAGAGTCCCTTGTACTGTAAGGAGACCAAACCAATTAATCCTAATGGAAATCAGTCCTTAATACTCATTGGAAGGACTGATGCTGAAGCTGAAACTCCAATACTTTGGCCACCTGATGCAAACAACTGACTCCCTAGAAAAGACTCTGAAGCTGGGAAAGACTGAAGGCAGGAGGAGAAGGGGACGACGGAGGATGAGATAGTTGGATGGCATCATGAATTTGAGCAAGCTCAATGGACGTGAATTTGAGCAAGCTTCAGGAGTTGGTGATGGACAGGGAACTCTGGCATGCCGCAGTCCATGAGGTTGCAGAGTCAAACATGACTGAGCAACTGAACTGAACCCCAAATGTTAACTGAACACGTGGCTCCCCTGCTAACTATTACATTTCAAGCCTCTTGCAGCTAGCTATATGCTGTATCTAGGTATAGGCCAGTGGGCTGTGAACAGAAGCAATGTGCAATGTTTCTTTTGTGCCTTTCAAAAGAAACTTCTTGAAAAGAAGTTATTTGCAAATGTAATCGAACATTATCCAAGACTGATCATGAAAAGTAAAAGTGTTAGTCACTCAGTTGTGTCCAACTCTTTGTGACCTCATGGGCTGTGGCCCGGGCCAGGTTCCTCTGTCCATGGAATTCTCCAAGTAAGAATACTGGATTACAGGAAAATAAAATAAAATGTTAAAAAAAAAAAGAGAGAGAGAGAGAGTAAATACTGGAGTAGGCAGCCATTCCCTTCTCCAGGGGATCTTCCCAACCCAGGGATCAGACCCAGGTCTCCTGCATTGCAGGCAGATTCTCTACCATCTGAGCCACCAGGGAACCTCTGGGACTGACATATGTTAAAGCCATAAAACAAGCCTCAATAAATTTAAAAGAACATAAATAAAACAAAGTATGTTCTTTGACCAAAACAGATTAAAAGGCACGCTCAATAACAGAAGGAAATTTGGGAAATCCACAAACAGGTAGAAGTTAAATGATACTCCTAAACAACTAATGGCTCAAAGAAAAAATAATAAGGGAAATTTGAAAATACTTCAGATGAATGAAAATCAATATTCATTATTGATTGTTGAGGAATATTCCCCATCATTCATCCCTCAAGTTTTACACTACAGATAACTCCCGCATCTCCCACTCCACATTATAGAAAGGCCTCAGTTGAGCAGTAGCAGGTGGCACTAGTGGTAAAGAACCCGCCTGCCAATGCAGGAGATGTAAGAGAGGCAGGTTCGATCCCTGGGTTGGGAAGATCCCCTGCAGGAGGGCACGGCAACCCACTCCAGTATTTCTGCCTGGAGAATCCCCATGGATAGAGGAGCCTGGTGGATTACAGTCCCTAGGGTCACAAAGAGTCAGACACGACTGAAGCAACTTAGCACACATACACGCACATACTACAGATAGAGACTTTGTTGTTGTTTAGTCACTAAGTTCTGTCTGACTCTGGACTGCAGTACGTCTGTCCTTCTCCCCTGCTCTTTATTATCTCCCGGGGTTTGCTCAGATTCATGTCCATTTAGTCGGTGATGCTATCTAACTATCCTCTGCCGCCCCCTTCTCCTCCTGCCCTCAATCTTTCCCAGCATCAGGGTCTTTTCCAATGAGTAGGCTCTTCACATCAGGTGGATAGAGCTTTAGGGAAATATACAGAATCAGTATACAAGGGGACAATGATGTCTGGGGTCTTTCCAAGATCCTGGAAGATGACTGCCTTCCTTTAAAGAAAACAGACACAGAACAGAGATATATATAAGAACATCGTTAAGAGCTGGAACAGCCTGGAGGTAATTATACTAATTATGATATTATACTAAGTATAGAAAGTATTAATAGTAAAAGAACTACAGTAGGAAGGTCAGAACTAGAACCAGAAAGTCAGATGTTTTGCTGACCAAGAGATTAGATCTGTTCTTGTAATAGGTTACGTATCTAACACAGAGATATTGCATCTTGATACCAAAGCCTGATGCCTTTAAATATCTATAGCTCTCTTTGGCCTGCTTCTGCATATAAATTTGGCATCCCATATAGCTTGCTTACAGAGACTGTATTAATGTATGAATCAGATAGCCTAAATATGCAGTCTCCTTAACAATTATATTTTTTGTTATGAATTAACAAATTTGAATATTAGTTTATGCAATAGTGACCACAATGTAAATACACTTAATGAATATTATTACATGTTAAACACTAATAAACTTTATTTTTTTGTTAACATGTACTGAACTCTTAGATTTGATAGAGTACCTGACGAACTATGGACAGAGGTTCGTGACATCGTACAGGAGATAGGGATCAAGACTATCCCCATGGAAAAGAAATGCAAAAAAGCAAAATGGCTGTCTGAGGAGGCTTTACAAATAGCTGTGAAAAGAAGAGAAGCGAAAAGCAAAGGAGAAAAGGAAAAATGTACTCATTTGAATGCAGAGTTCCAAAGAATAGCAAGGAGAGATAAGAAAGCCTTCCTCAGCGATCAATGCAAAGAAATAGAGGAAAACAATAGAATGGGAAAGACTAGAGATCTCATCAAGAAAATTAGAGACACCAAGGGAACATTATATGCAAAGATGGGCTCAATAAAGGACAGAAATGGTATGGACCTAACAGAAGCAGAAGATATTAAGAAGAGGTGGCAAGAATACACAGAAGAACTCTACAAAAAAGATCTTCATGACCCAGATAATCACGATGGTGTGATCACTGACCTAGAGCCAAACACCCTGGAATGTGAAGTCAAGTGGGCCTTAGGAAGCATCACTACGAACAAAGCTAGTGGAGGTGATAGAATTCCAGCTGAGCTATTTCACATCCTAAAAGATGATGCTGTGAAAGTGCTGCACTCACTATGCTAGCAAATTTGGAAAACTCAGCAGTGGCCACAGGACTGAAAAAGGTCAGGTTTCATTCCAATCCCAAAGAAAGGCAATGCCAAAGAATGCTCAAACTACCACACAACTGTACTCATCTCACACACTAGTAAAGTAATGTTCAAAATTTTCCAAGCCAGGTTTCAGCAATACATGAACTGTGAACTTCCAGATGTTCAGGCTGGTTTTAGAAAAGGCAGAGGAACCAGAGATCAAATTGCCAACATCCTCCGGATCATCGAAAAAGCAAGAGAGTTCCAGAAAAACACCTATTTCTGCTTTCTTGACTATGTCAAAGCCTTTGACTGTGTGGATCACCACAAACTGTGGAAAATTCTGAAAGAGATGGGACTACCAGACCACCTGACCTTTCTCTTGAGAAACCTGTATGCAGGTCAGGAAGCAACAGTTAGAACTGGACATGGAACAACAGACTGGTTCCAAATAGGAAAAGGAGTACGTCAAGGCTGTATATTGTCACCCTGCTTATTTAACTTATATGCAGAATACATCATGAGAAACACTGGGCTGGAAGAAGCACCAGCTGGAATCAAGATTGCCGGGAGAAATATCAATAACCTCAGATATGCAGATGACACCACCCTTATGGCAGAAAGTGAAGAAGAACTAAAGAGCCTCTTGATAAAAGTGAAAGAGGAGAGTGAAAAAGTTGGCTTAGAGCTCAACATTCCAAAAACTAAGATCATGGTATCCAGTCCCATCACTTCATGGCAAATAGATGGGGAAACAGTGTCAGACTTTACTTTTTTGGGCTCCAAAATCACTGCATATGGTGATTGCAGCCATGAAATTAAAAGCGCTTACTCCTTGGAAGGAAAGTTATGACCAACCTAGATAGCATACTAAAAAGTATGCTTTGTCAACAAAGGTCCATCTAGTCAAGGCTATGGTTTTTCCAGTAGTCATGTATGGATGTGAGAGTTGGACTATAAAGAAAGCTGAGCACCAAAGAATCGATGCTTTTCAACTGTTGTGTTGGAGAAGACTCTTGAGAGTCCCTTGCACTGCAAGGAGACCCAACCAGTCCATCCTACAGGAGATCACTCCTGGGTGTTCATTGGAAGGACTGATGTTGAAGCTGAAATTCCAAAACTTTGGCCACCTGATGTGAAGAGCTCACTCTTTTGAAAAGACCCAGATGCTGGGAAAGATTGAGGGCAGGAGGAGAAGGGGACGACAGAGGATGAGATGGTTGGATGGCATCACCGACTCAACGGACATGAGTTTGGGTAAACTCCGGGAGTTGGTGATGGATAGTGAGGCCTGGTGTGCTGCAGGTTCATGGGGTCGCAAAGAGTCAGATACAACTGAGTGACTGAACTGAACTCTTATAATCCTGGGGCAGTGCTTTAAACACAATTAATTACAATTTTATTTACTTCTCATACCAATCTTATGATATAGGTTCTTTTATTATACCCATTTTATAATTGAGAAAATAAAGGCTCAGAAAGGCGTAAGTTACTTGCCCATGGATTCACAGATAACAGGTAGATAGAGAGGATTCCGGAGAAGGCACTGGCACCCAACTCCAGTACTCTTGCCTGGAAAATCCCATGGATGGAGGAGCCTGGTAGGCTGTAGTCCATAGGGTCGCAAAGAGTCAGACATGACTAAGCGACTTCACTTTCACTTTTCACTTTCATGCATTGGAGAAGGAAATGGCAACCCACTCCAGTGTTCTTGTCTGGAGAATCCCAGGGACGGAGGAGCCTGGTGGGCTGCCGTCTATGGGGTCGCACAGAGTCGGACACGACTGAAGTGACTTAGCAGCAGCAGAGAGAATTCCAATCCAGGTCTGACTCTAAAGGTTATGCATTTCTACCACAGTTACTACAGATCTGGTTAACTTAAGTCTCCTTTCAAAGTTTCTCCGAGCCACAAAGGCTGTGTGTCAAATCAGCGATCCTCTGAATTCATCAGCGCAAATATCACCCCACAAAGCACTGCAGCAGTGCTTCAGAGGGTTGTACCCCCTCTGCCTTCTGAACTACTGCCAGCATATAAACCCTAGGTCATTAGACCAGATAGAGGTCCACATCACTTATCTTGAGATTTTTGGTTCAAATGTGCTTTAAAATTCAGAATTTTCAAAAAGTACCATACAAATAGTACATAAACTGTCACACACCTGCAACAGAGTCTGGATTATTAAGCATTTAATTAATTTCACAATCAAGCATACTAATATTTTGGTAGTACAACATACATTTATATTAAGCATAATGGAGATTATAATTAACCACACAGTTCAAGGCAGGCTTTACTTCCAAATGAGAATATAACACATTTAGGAAAAAAAACTTCTGGAATTCAGAGACTCGGGGATTTCTGAACTACAGGTAAAGGACTGGAGACTCGTATTTTGATCTGTGATCTCTTAAATTGTAAAGTCCCAGGTCTTTTACTGTTTCTTAAAAAGGATAATTTTATCTTTAAGTCAAAAATTCAGGTCAACAGATGAGTCACAAGAACCATTTCACAGGGTTTAATTAAGCACAACTCTGATGACGGGGGTTTCTGGATCCTTTCCAAGAAAAGTTAACCATTAAAAAAAAAAAAAGAAAAGTTAACCATAACATAAAATACTAAATAGTAACCTAAGTGCTGCAAATTACTTAGCATGTCAATATATACTGAACCTCAATGTATAGTTTCTATTTTTGTTTTGTTCCTCAAAATCAGTTCAGTTCAGTCACTTAGTCGTGTCCAACTCTTTGCGATCCCATGGACTGCAGCATGCCAGGCTTCCCTGTCTATCATCAACTCTCAGAATTTGCTCAAACTCATGTCCATCAAGTTGGTGAAGCCATCCAACCACAAAGGCCTTGTCATACTCCTTGCCCAATTTAGAACCAGTCTATTATTCCATGTCCAGTTCTAACTGTTGTTTCTTGATCTGCATACAGATTTCTCAGGAGGAAGGTACGATGGTCTGCCTTTAAGAATTCTTTAAGAATTTTCCAGTTTATTGTGATCCACACAAAAGCTTTGGTGTAGTCAAGAAAGCTGAAGTAGATGTTTTTCTGGAATTGTCTTGCTTTTTCTATGATCCAACTGCTGTTGGCAATTTGATCTCTGGTTCCTCTGCCTTTTCTAAATCCAGCTTGAACATCTGGAAGTTCACGGTTCACATACTGCTGAAGCCTAGCTTGGAGAATTTTGAGCATTACTTTGCTAGGGTGTGAAATGAGTGCAATTTTTAGGTAGTTTGAACACTTTTTGGCATTGCCTTTCTTTGGGATTGGAATGAAATCTGACCTTTTCCAGTCCTGTGGCCACTGCTGAGTTTTCCAAATTTGCTGGTATATTGAGTGCAGCACTTTAACAGCATCTTCTTTTAGGACCTGAAATAGCTCAGCTGGAATTCCATTACCTCCACTAGCTTTGTTCATAGTGACGGTTGCTAAGGCCCACTTGACTTCAGACTCCAGGATGTCGGCTCTCGGTGAGTGATCACGCCACCATGATTATCTGGGTCATGAAGATTTTTTTTGTATAGTTCTTCTGTGTATTCTTGCCACCTCTTCTTAATATCTTCTGCTTTTGTTAGGTCCATACCATTTCTGTCCTTTATTGTACCCATCTTTGCGTGAAATGTTCCCTTGGAATCTCTTAATTTTTTTGAAGAGATCTCTAGTCTTTCCCATTCTATTGTTTTCCTCTATTTCTTTGCATTGATCACTGAGGAAGGCTTTCTTATCTCTCCTTGCTATTCTTTGCAACTCTGCATTCAGATAGGTATGTTTTCTTTTCTCCTTTGCTTTTTGCTTCTCTTCTTTTCTCAGCCATTTGGAAGGCCTCCTCAGACAACCATTTTGCCTTTTTGCATTTCTGTTTCTTGGGGAGAGTCCTGATCACTGCCTCCTGTACAGTGTCACGAACCTCTGTTCATAGTTCTTCAGGCACTCTATCAGATCTAATCCCTTGAATCTATTTGTCACTTCCACTGTAGAATCCTAAAGGATTTGATTTAGGTCACGCATGAATGGTCTAGTGGTTCTCCCTACTTTCTTCAAATTTAAATCTGAATTTTATACTGCCCAAATACTAAATAGTGATTAATGTTATTTCACAAAAAATGACTGAAGGAAATGATAGGGGTGTGTTAAACTCCAGGAAGTTTATGTTATTTAGTACTTTTCCCACCAAACTGTACAGTAATAATCCATTATTATCATTCAACTTCACTTTTTCATCAAAAATTGCCCAAGAGTGTTTCTCCTTATTTGGAAAAGACTAAGTCAGGGCCCAAGACAGTAAGATCATGAAAAGATGAAAAACAAGAACAGCACTAGAAAAATTTAAAGATGGGAAAATTTGTACAACACCTAAAATAATCTGGTTAGCAAGAACAATAGCCAGAACCACAGATATCTGAACTCTCAGTCCTACTTCTAAGACTCATCCTACATGCCTCAATTTAGAATAAGGTTATGCTACAAAAGCTCCTTGTTCTGATTTGGAATTTAGAACTGAGAACAAATTCTTGCGAATAAATTGTTGAAAATGGTCCCCAGATTAGCTAGGAAAAGCACTCAAAATACAGCATGTGATCAAAAGATAAGGGGAAAGTTGTTATAAATTCAAATACTGCCCAAGAAACTATTTTCTTAAAGCATTTCTTTTAGATGTTGTTGCTTAAGGGAAAGCAAGACTACAAGGGAAAAAAAAACAAAAAAAAGACTACAAGGAAGAATAAGGAAGTAGGTCAAGAATTCAAGAACTGTGCCAAAGGGCTTAGGAGACTGTGGAGGACTTGATTAGTTAATGATCTATGATAAACATTTTACTTTTATAAACAGGGTGAGCGGGGGAGGGAGAAACACTTTTTAAAAAGGCAATTTAAAAACACTCATTCTAAACAGACTTGTGATTGCCAAGGGGGAGAGGGGTTGCGGGGGGATGGCTTGGGAATTTGGGGTTAGCAGATGCAAACTATGATATACAGAATGGATAAAAACAAAATCCTACTGTATAGCACAGGGGGCTATATTCAATATCCTGTGATAAACCATAATGGAAAAGAATATTTTAAAAAGTGTATATATATGTATAACTGAATCACTTTGGTGTACAGTAGAGACTGGCACAATATTGTAAATCAACTATAATTCAGTAGTAAATAAAACTTTAAAGAATAAAAACACTCATTCTTTATTAGGTCTAATTTTACTTCAGAATTGCTGTTGCTGTTCCGTTGCTCAGTAGTGTCCGACTCTTTGCAATGGGTTAAAAAAAAAAAAAAACGAAGGCAGAAGAGCTGACACGCAAGCAGAGAACAGAGGGTTGGTCACACAACGTATCATCTATCTGAAATGTACATTTCATCCTCTTCTGGGTGATGAAAATTTCAAAGAATTATGTTCAGGAATGTGCCACTATCTTTCTGTGGTCATGTTTTGTGAATATAAAAAACTCATTACTCAACAAATTCTAAGACTTAGTATCTGCTCCTCCATTCCCTTCTCTAGGAGGCTTTCTCTTTACTGGAATGGAAAGAGTTTTTCATTCATCCTCAGTGTTTCAACTTAGATGTAAAAGGACTCAGTACTTTTTAATGATTCATCAATGCAGTCTGTACCTTAGAATAATAGCCTATGCACAAGGTTTGGGAGAAGGAAATGGCAACCCACTCCAGTGTTCTTGCCTAGAGAATCCCGTGGACAGAGGAGCCTGGTGGGCTGCCATCTATGAGGTTGCACAGAGTCGGACATGACTGAAGCTACTTAGCAGCAGCAGCATGCAGAAAGTTTATTTCATTGTGATAATGATGTAACTCAGTTATCACCTATAAGCAGACTAGTGATAACTTGGGTTTGTCATTTTAAAATATCAACACTAGCACAATTCAGTGAGAGAACATTCTATCTGGAGTTAGAAGACTTAATCACATACAGAGAAACTACTGTGTGAGTTTTTAAGTCTCAATTTCTTCATGTGTAAAGGAAGTAATATATAAACTACTTCACCTGTTGCTCATTCCATAAATATTTACTGAATATTCACTAAATGCCAAGCATTGCTCTAGATGCTAAAGATAAAATGATGAAGGTAAGTCTCTGTTCTCACAGTACTTACATTCCAGAGGAGGGAAACAGACACTAAACGGGAAAAACAAAGTAAGTTTAGCAGCTAACAATAAATGCTATGAAAAAATACATCAAGACCAGTGTGCTACACCAAGGAAACCAGAATTGAAAGAGACACATGTACCCCAATGTTCATCATAGCACTGTTTACAATAGCCAGGACATGGAAGCAACCTAGATGTCCATTGGCAGATGAATGGATAAGAAAAATGTGGTACATATACACACACAATGGAATATTACTCAGCCATTAAAAAGAATGCATTTTAATCGGTTCTAATGAGGTCGATGAAACTGGAGCCTATTATACAGAGTGAAGTAAGTCAGAAAGAAAAACACCAGTACAGTATACTAACGCATATATATGGAATTTAGAAAGATGATAACGATGACTCTATATGCAAGACAGCAAAAGAGACACAGATATAAAGAACAGTCTCTTGGACTCTGTGGGAGAAGGCAAGGGTGGGATGATTTCAGAGGGTAGCGTTGAAACGTGCATATTATCATATGTGAAGCGGACCGCTGGTCCAGGCTCGATGCATGAGACAGGGTGCTCAGGGCTGGTGCACTGGGATGACCCTGGGGGATGGGATGGGGAGGGAGGTGGGAGGGGGGTTCTGGATGGGAAACACATGTGTGCCTGTGGCTGATTCATGTCGATATATGGCAAAAACCACTACAATATTGTAAAGTAATTAGCCTCCAATTAAAATAAATTAATTTTTTAAATAAAATAAAATAAGCTTATATTCTAAACCATCAAGTGAAAAAAAAAAAAAAGACCAGTGTGCTGGTGCTAGTGACTGATAGTGAGGTGTACTTTAGACAGGTTGTTAAGGAAAGGCTTCTCTGAGCAGTGATGCCTAAATGAAGACCTGCACAACAAGAAGGGAATCAGGCATGCTACAGTCACGGGAGAGTATCAGTCCAAGAAGCCAGAAAATATACACAAAGACCCTGAGATAGGAACAAGCTTGAGGTGTCCAAGGAACAGGAGGAAAAAAAAAGCTACAGTGGATATAGTGGTGAGCAAAAGGTTTACTGTAGAAAGTTAAGTGGAGAAAGATCACAAGGCCATCCGTTCAATTCAGTTCAGTCACTCAGTCGCGTACGACTCTGTGACCCCATGGACCGCAGCACGCCAGGCTTCCCTGTCCATCACCAACTCCCGGAGTTTACCCAAGCTCATGTCCATTGAGTCGGTGATGCCATCCAACCATCTCATCCTCTGTCGTCCCCTTCTCCTACTGCCCTCAGTCATTCCCAGCATCAGAGTCTTTTCAAATGAGTCAGCTCTTCACATGAGGTGGCCAAAGTACTGGAGTTTCAGCCTCAACATCAGTCCTTCCAATGAACACTCAGGACTGATCTCCTTTACGATGGACTGGTTGGGTCTCCTTGCAGTGCAAGGGACTCTCAAGAGTCTTCTCCACCACCACAGTTCAAAAGCATCAATTCTTCAGTGCTTACAAGGTGGTAAGTCATAGTAAAGAGTTTGAATTTTTTTTTCCTATAGTCACTAGAGAATTTTAAGCAGGGGAAAAACATGATCTTCCTTTTTCCTTTTTTTAAAAAATCACTTGGGCTACTGATTAAAAAATGGACTTTAGAGAGCAAAAAGGAAACAAAGAGAACACTTAGGAAGTTTTTGCACCAGACCCGGGTGGTTTATATGCTATAGTGGTAGCAAGGAAAAATGGAAGAGGTTATGAGGCTTAATGAAGCCATATATTTGACAATAGTAGAAAATACCTACAACAATGATTCATATAGTAGAGGCTTATGGCACACTGCATTTTCCAAAAATGGCCTATAATGGTATTTCTCATCCTACAAGCTCTTTTAGAACTTTGTCACTCCCTCATTAAGAAGTAGAGTCTTCTGTTTGTGGGTGGGTTTTTGAACTGCCCTTAATCAAGTAGACTGGGTACTATCCAGCTGAGCAGAACTATGGGAAATAATACAGATTATTGTACATTGTCTTCCTGCATCACAGACAGCATAGGAATCTTAATCTCCCAAAGCCAGATGACTGAGATCTCATTAAGTACGGATGAAGGAAAAAAGATATCCTTTGCTCATTTTGCTAGTTGAAGAAATACAATACAAAATGGTACAACATATCTATAGAAAATTTTTTAATAAAATGCTTCTGGGTTGTATATTATTATATATATAATGATTCCATTTATATAAAATATACATAAAGGTGTATTTAAGCATAAAGAGTTGTTAGGAAAGCTATTCTCCAAAACACAGATAGTAGGATTTCAGGTAGTACTTTGCTTCTTTCTATTTTATAAGCTTTTTCAATTTTTTTTAAATTAAGAATATATTGCATCTCTTCAAGAGCAATGAAACTATCTTTTTGAAATTTAAAATAAAGAGTAATAATGTCAAATTCTGCAGAGACAGTGCTACTAAAATGAAAAGTTAAAAGCACCCACTGGGTTCAGCAACAAAGCTTTCATTGGAGACTTCTGCTAGGATATTCAGTGAAATTTGGAGGTAAAAACAGATTGCTGTACAGTAAATGCATGAATAAAGACAGACAATGTAGAAGACTCTTTCAATAGGTTTATCTAACTTGAAGAAGAGGTGAAGATGGTTTTTCCAGGGGGACATAGAATTAGCAGAGATATTTTTCAACTTGAGAGAGATATAGCCCAAGTTTATTTGTTAATGAAAAAGTCAGTATATCCTAAAATTCATATAGAAATTCAGCAAACCCAGAATAGCCAAAACAATCTTGAGAAAGAACAAAGCTGAAGGGCTTACACTTTCCAATTTCAAAACTAACTGTACCAAAAAAATGAAAAGCAACAGGCAATCCCAAAACGTAATAAAATTTTCCATATGAAATTGTTACAACTATGATGTTTAGTTGTTATATTGCAAAATATTCTTAAACAACAAAAGTCTGTACATAGAAAGAAGTAGAAGACAATGGGCGAGAGGAAGGAGAAAGCAGAAAAAGGAGAAAAACCTATAGACTGAGATTCTCTAAAAATTCGCGAGTAGATGGAATCCAGAACACCCAAGGATTGGTGGTGTTGCTTAATTGCTAAATTGCGTCCAACTCTTTTTGCAACCCATGGACTGTAGCTTGGCAGGCTCCTCTGTCCATGGGATTTTCCAGGCAAAAATACTACAGTCGGTTGTCATTTCCTTCTCCAGGGGGTCTTCTAAACCCAGGGACTGAACCTGCATCTCCTGCATTGCCAGGGGGATTCTTTAGTACTGAGCCACCAGGAAAGCCCACCTAAGGATTACTTCTTCCATTATGCCAGGGACGCAGGGAAGGATAGGCAGGAAAATAGTTATACCAATAGGTGGCAGTACAAGGAGTTGAGAGTGTTCCCACCAAATGAACTCTATTGTCTCTGGGAAGCATGGTATCATTTATGAGAGACGGAGGAAAGAGGAAGATCAAGAGACTAGAGGCAGCTGCCAGAATGACAAACCAAATATTCATCCAATATTTCATTTGTCCACCTGTGCCATAAGAGTAATGCTAAAATAAAATACATTCAATTAAGTAAGTAGACAATTTAGCATGAAGGCTCAATGTGAAAAAACTCCAGGAATCAGAATATTAACATTCATAATAATCTTTGTCATGTGAATGGGAAAAAAATAATTTTGAATACCTCAAAATACTTTCCCCAAATATGATTTCATTTATATGATTCCATGTATCATGTACCAAAAAAGTAAAATTTTTTAGTTTAAATTAGTCTAAGATGATTATCCTTTACAATATAGTAAATGAGAAGAAAAAGACTCAGCTGGCCATTTGTTTTTCTCTATAAGCAGTAAAAGGAAATAGGTCCTTAATCTAACTCTCTTGAGCATTGTTCTAGCTAGCTCTGACTGACATTATACAACTAGTTGAAAATCTAATCCTATGACAACTGCCACATATAACAGTGGCATATTTAAGAATAGCTCTGCTTTCTATCCTTCTACAAATTACTATCATCAACAAAACTGCCTGCAATAAAGCAAGAACTGACTGCTTGTCTGATGTACCACACTAACCAAAAGATCCCACACAGTTCTACAGGGTAAGGATGATTAAAACAAAGCCATTGTTATTAATACAAGCTTAATCAGGTTTTACATAAGCCATAAACACATTTGTTATCAGTATATTTTGCAAAATTTACAAGGCTGTATAAGCAATGATTCCAAAACAATCTTCTACATCACATCTCTTAAAGGGCCTTGGACATTCCATTCACTATGAGAATGATGTACTATATTTATAGGGCTTGAAAATTATCATGCTAGTAGTACTATCAAGGAGTTTACAAGCTTGCTGTACAGATAAAGAATGCAATAGAGACTTCCCTGGCAGTCCAGTGGTTAAAACGCCACACTTTACACTTTAGAGGGTGCAAGTTCCATCCTTGGTTGGAGAACTAAGATCCTACATGCCATGCACAGCACAGCCAAACAAAAAAAAAAAATCAAAAAAGAGAAAAACTAAGGCTGACTAGGGTATTCAAGAAACCACAAGACATAAAATTTCCACATACTTCTTTTCAGGGCATTTAGATTAGGTACAATTTTTCTTGTGTTCTTTTTGCAATTCTAAAGCTATTTTATTAATTTGGATTATTAATATGTACCATGTAAGCTTAGTAAAAAACATTTGATATAACCAAGAAGTTTATTTACAAAAGTATAAATTCACTTTTAAATGCTTGATGGGAGTGGTGCTGATACATTTCTAGCAGAATCTGAGATTCCCTCTTTTACATCTTTGCAAGAAAAACACATATATTTAAGCTCTTCAAAAACCTAAAATCCAAGAATTAGATGAGAGATTTTATCACCTTCCAGACATTGCTAAGGACTGTCAAGTAATATTTAAATGTGTTCAGATTACCAGTGTTTTTGAAATGCAAAGTCACTATGACTCTCTTCCAGCTAGCATGTTAACAGCAAAACACATCATTTCTCCAATGATTCCTTTTAAAGAAAACCTTGAGTGACCCTGACAACTTACTAACTCACTATTTCTAACTTTTCTCTCTGAAATGTCATAAAGACAATACAAAACAAGAAAGAGTGTTAAATACTTACAGTTCATGACTAAACAAATCATATTTTATAATCTCAACTAGCTCCTCTTCAGTTCAGTTTAGTTGCTCAGTTGTGTCTGACTCTTTGAGACCCCATGAATCATAGCACACCAGGCCTCCCTGTCCATCCCCAACTCCCGGAGTTCACTGAGACTCACGTCCATCAAGTCGGTGATGCCATCCAGCCATCTCATCCTCTGTCATCCCCTTCTCCTCCTGCCCCCAATCCCTCCCAGCATCAGGGTCTTTTCCAATGAGTCAACTCTTCGCATGAGGTGGCCAAAGTACTGGAATTTCAGCTTTAGCATCATTCCTTCCAAAGAACACCCAGGGCTGATCTCCTTCAGAACGGACTGGTTGGACCTCCTGGCAGTCCAAGGGACTCTCAAGAGGAGAAGACTCTTGAGAAGCCTATATGCAGGTCGGGAAGCAAGTTAGAACTGGATATGGAACAACAGACTTGTTCCAAATAGGAAAAGGAGTACGTCAAGGCTGTATATTGTCACCCTGCTTATTTAACTTATACTCAGAGTACATCATGAGTACACCACAGTTCAAAAGCATCAATTCTTCAGCGCTCAGCTTTCTTCACAGTCCAACTCTCACATCCATACATGACCACTGAAAAACCATAGCCTTGACTAGACGAACCTTTGTTGGCAAAGTAATGTCTCTGCTTTTCAATATGCTATCTAGCTTGGTCATAACTTTCCTTCTAAGGAGTAAGCGCCTTTTAATTTCATGGCTGCAATCACCATCTGCAGTGATTTTGGAGCCCCAAAAAATAAAGTCTGACACTGTTTCCACTGTTTCCCCATCTATTTCCCATTAAGTCATGGGACCAGATGCCATGATCTTAGTTTTCTGAATGTTGAGCTTTAAGCCAACTTTTTCACTCTCCACTTTCACTTTCATCAGGAGGCTTTTTAGTTCCTCCTCACTTTCTGCCATAAGGGTGGTGTCATCTGCGTATCTGAGGTTATTGAGATTTCTCCCAGCAATCTTGATTCCAGCTTGTGCTTCTTCCAGCCCAGCGTTTCTCATGATGTACTCTGCATAGAAGTTAAATAAGCAGGGTGACAATATACAGCCTTGACGTACTCCTTTTCCTATTTGGAACAAGTCTGTTGTTCCATGTCCAGTTCTAACTTGCTTCCTGACCTGCATATAGGCTTCTCAAGAGGCTCCTCTTACAACCTGGTTAATTTCAAAGTGACCCTGCTGCTGATAAGTCGTTGTGTCCAACTCTGTGCGACCCCATAGACAGCAGCCCACTGGGATCCTCTGTCCCTGGGATTCTCCAGGCAAGAATACTGGAGTGGGTTGCCATTTCCTTCTCCAATGCATGAAAGTGAAAAGTGAAAGTGAAGTCGCTCAGTCGTGCCGGACTCTTAGCGACCCCATCGTCTGCAGCCTAGCAGGCTCCTCCATCCATGGGATTTTCCAGGCAAGAGTACTGGAGTGGGTTGCCATTGCCTTCTCAGAATGTGACCCAAGTTACTCCTTTTTCCACTTCCCATGGCCACTAATCTAAATCTTTACTACATTCCTTAAATCTTAACTCTACTCTCATCTTCAATAAATACCCTGCTTCCCATCCCTAAAACATTTAAGCATACTCCTACCTTAGAAGCTCTTTCCTCTCAGTTCCATATTCCTTTGTTCCTCTTTCATAATGAAAGACCTTGAGCAATCTAAACTCATCTTCTCTACTTCTTGCCTCCTATTTACTCTTCAAACCACTCTGACTTCCAAACTTCTGACTCCATGGGAACTTCTCTTTTTCAGGGCATCAGTGATGTCCAACTTGATCAATCCAATGAGTATTTTTAAGATTTCATCTATTCAATTGTCTCAACAGTATTCAAGCCAGTTCCTGCCTTGACTCCACATTCTGGTTTTTCTTGGCTATCTCTGGCTGTCCCTTTTCACTCTTCTGTGCAGGCTCTTTTCTCTACCCAAATCCCTTAGAAACGACTGTGATGGATTAAAATCCCTCCATAAATTGACACTCCTTTCAAAAGGCAGAGGCTAATTCTCTTTCCCATGCCTAAAATTCCCATCCCCTGTAGCATGAACTGAACTTAATGATTCATTTCTAATGAATGGAAGAAGGCAAAAGTGATGTTCTCAGACCAGGTCAAATAGGCACTTCAGCTTTCTCTTTGCTCTCACTTGGATTACTCCTTCTGGGTGAAGCCAGATAGATGCCCTGTCACAATGACTCTCATGTAGCCCAACAGAGAGGTTAGCTGGTGAGGAACTGAGGCCACCTTCCAGGAGCCAGTAAGGACTAAGCTTTCTGCCAACAGACATGAGAGTGAGTCATCTTGGAAGCAAATCCTCCAGCTCCAGTCAAGTCTTTCAAATGACTGCAGACATAGCCAATGTCTTGACTGCAACTTCATGAGAGACCTTGAGTCCAAAGTTCTGAGTCACAGATAATAAATGTTTATTGTTTTAAGCAGCTAAAATCATTATGGCCAATTTGTTATAAAGCAATAGATACCTAATCCAATGGTGTTTCTCAGTGTTCTATCTAAAGCTCTCTATTATTCCCACTCATTCACTCTCTCATCTCTCCATATGTGTAAAGCTAATATTTATCTGTAGCCCAGATTTTTTTCTTAAGTTCCAGACTATGCAATATCTTTACTACAATTTCAACATGCCCCAAAGCAACTACCATTCTCCACCCAACCTATACTTATCTTCCCTATCATCATTCATTCAACTAAATCTAAAATCCTGGATTTCATCAAACTCCTCCTTCCCCTTCACTCACATCCAATCACTGAAATCCTGTCAATAGGACTTCACTATTTCTCCATAATCCAAATACAAACTTTACCTGAACCTATTGTTTAATTTTAAAAATCACAGAGAGACAACCAGACATCATGGGCCACTTGATGTACAGGTTCCCTCTGTTCCTAAGAAACCTTCCCTAAGCCAAAATGGCATAAAGCAATGACGCAATTGCCTTAGGATACACCTTGCTAACAGATGCACAAAATAAACTGAGATAAAGTAAAGATGCTCACAAACACAGTTCAAAACTACAGCAGCTTGCTACTATGTATTAATAGTTCCCAGCATGCATGCAAGCTGAGTCGCTTCAGTTGCATCTGACTCTTAGTGACCCTACAGACCTCCAGGCTCCTCTGTCCATGGGATTCTCCAGACAAGAATACTGGAGTGGGTTGCTATACCCTTCTCCTTGGGATCCTCCCAACTCAGGGATCGAACCTGTATCTCTTATGTCTCCTGCATTGGCAGGTGGGTTCTTTACCACTAGTGCCACCTGGGAAGCCCATAGATCCCAGGGAAGGAACTTGCTGGTGTCACTCTTGCTGCTTAGGGCGCTCACTGACTCTATAGCAGTTCGCTGTGGAAAAAACAAAAACAAAAACTCTGAATGCCATTTTCACTTTTTGTGTATTTTCCACAAAAGCAAAAATCCTCTTTGGATTTCTTTTGGTTAGCAAAAACAGGAGAATAGGTCTTTTCTAAAAAAGAAGTAGAGTAAAGCAAACTATCAGAAAGTGGAGATACTTGTAATATGTTCCACCTACAAAGTATTGCTGCCCAAAGTGGGGGGAAAAAGCTGAATTTAATTAAGCTTCTAGCTTTAAGTATCAGTTTATAGGAAACATGGAGGATAAAGGAACATGTTTAAATACACCACAAGAATACTCTCAGCAAAATCTAGAATGTGGAAAATCTAGAGAATAATTTGCTTTCTTCAACAAATGAATGGCAAAGAAAAAGAGGGAGGGAAGGCCTACAGAGTAAAAGAGACTCAGTTTACGTGTGTCTCTTGTTTGGAATTCTGACTCAAATAAACCAACTGGTGAGGGTTTGAGAAAATCAAGGAATGTTTGAGAAAAATCAAGGAACTTAAACACAGTAAAACATATTGAAATATTCACAAATGAAATAATAAGAGATTTGGGATCTGCTTTAAAGTAATCCAGTGGGGTAGGAAGGAGCTTTGGGAGTATTAATAAGACAAGATTAGCCATATATTGATAGCTGCACAAGCTGGGTGACAGGAATTCATTTTACTATCATCTTTCGTATATGTTTCAAACAAATTTTGTATTATGAAAGTTTTTTCCACAACAAAAAGTGCTTACAACACTTAAGTGACTTTCCACTGCCCTGAGTGAAAAGTTTAAATTCCTTAGCTCAGTTTACCAAGAAAGTCTTTCATTAACTGGCCCCTGCTTCTCTCTCCCTCTCATCGCACTACTGTCCACCTCACAGCCTAAATTCCAGGACTAACAAGCTCCTTACTCGTGTCTCTTTCAAAAACATCTATTCCCTCTATCTCAAGCAGTTTTCCCTCTCTGCTTACATGGCTAATCTCTACTCACCACTCAGGTCAAAGCAAACCTACCTCTTCAAGGAAATCTTTTCCAAGACAGAGGCAAGCTGCCCACCTGTGTACCTCCCAACATCCTACTCTTCTCCATCACAGCTCTTACTTGATGTACACGCCGGCAGACTCTAGGCATCATGAGAACATGGACTATTCCCATCTTATTTACCATTTTAACCCCTCTTCCCAGCATAGTGCCTAGCACATAGTACATCCTCAATAAACATTTGATAATCAAAAGGTATGAACACCTGCTTTCTAGTCTAACAACTCCTCACATATATCTATATCTCCTTCAATTTTCTTTCCTTTCTCGTCTTTCTCTGTGATCATGATTCACATAAATGGTTAGCTGTTTAAACAGTGTTCCCAAATTTATATCCTTATCCCTCTCAATAAATATTCAACTAACAGGGGACTTTCCTGATGGTCCGATGGTTAAGAATCTGCCTGCCAGTGCAGGGGACACTGGTTTGCTACCTGGTCCAGAAACTAAGATTCCACAGCCGGGGGGCAACCAAGTTCATGGGCCACAACCACTGAAGGCCTTGCGCCCTACAGCCTGTGTACGCAACCTGTGAAGCCACCACAACGAGAAGCCCACACACCGCAATTAGAGAAAAGCCCATGAGCAACAACAAAGAACCCATGTGCCGCAAGGAAGACTCAGTACAGCTCACCCTCAAATTCAACTAACAAATTCTATGCTATAATCTAACAGATCTTCATCTCCAGGCCTGACCTACGGCTCCAAATACCTTCTGGATTCAATCTCCTGTTATCTCCCTACATGCCTTTACATTAAAGAAGCTCAGAAATTCTCACTATCTTCTTAACGGACTTTATGTTCTCAAGTTTCCCAATTTGTGCATATTTCCCACTGCCTGAAATGCCCTTCTTCCCTTCTACCTTTAAGTCTCGGCTCAAACGTCTCTCTAGCCTTTTTTTAGGCAAAGTTCCCACAGCAGTCTATTCTTACTTCTATTGTAGAATTTATTACACTTTTTTGAAATTATGTTTAGGTGTCTATTCTGCAAGATTTTGAGTTCCTAGATGGAAGGGACTCTCTCCTTCATGCTTTTATCTCCGGCATACATAGTAAAGTGAAAATGAAAGTCGCTCAGTTGTGTCTGACTATTTGCAACCCCATGGACTATACGCTCCATGGAATTCTTCAGGCCAGAATACTGGAGTGGGTAACCTTTCCCTTCTCCAGCGGATCTTCCTGACCCAGGAATCAAACGGGGATCTCCTGCATTCCAGGCAGAGTCTTTACCAACTGAGCTATGAGGGAAGTCCGTATATAAAGTGCCTATTAAAAAGTCCCAAATAAATGTTTCCTGAATAAACCACTGTTTCTAATAATTAAAAGACAGGAGCGTGACCTGAAAAGGTTGCCTAAATCTATTTTCTAAAGAAGGTAATCAATTTTTCTGTTCCTGTATTAAACAGAATATCTACTAAACGGTTTTTCAAGAACTGAAAATTTACATAAAATGAAAATAAAAGAAATGTAAAGTAAAAAAACTATTCATTCCCAGAGGACAGGTAAGGGTCTGGGCCCAGGACCAAAAGTTCAGGTGAAGGTGAGGTTTGGGTGAAACTATTTAGTTCACAGCAATTCCCGTGATCTTTTCCAAAACCCTGAGATTATCTCAATATCAATTTTTGGTATAGGCCAACTCTAAAGCAAGGTCAATCTAGTTTCGTTCAGGGTTTCCATGGCCACCCTAGAATAGACAGACCTCCAACTACAGAGCCAGACCAGAGTGCAAGTGATTAGAGTGACTTGCTATTTACTGCTCTGCTTAAAATGCTGTGCAACTATTCAGATAATCTTCCTGGAAGATGCAGCTCCAAGTTATCAGCAGCATGCAGATCATTAAGATGTACCTTCATCCTTCCAAATCCTAATGTAATGAAACAATGTTGAAGTGTACAGAATTCACTGCCAATATTCAATGTGTCTCCTACTTTAAGTGAATACCTATCCTTTTCTCATCTTTACTGGACCTCCTTTAATTTGGCATTGAGTATCATCTTATTTTCACAAAATCATTTTATTTTACAATATTTCTCTGTTGTTTCTCTGCAAACAAATACTTTAACACCAAAAAAAAACAAGGAAAAAAAAAGAAAAGAAAATTTCTAAACATCCATTAGTGAGAAATATGATACCTCCTTCTACTGGCAAGGATGATGTTTTATAGTTTAATCTCAGTAGGGAGGATAAGTAATGGGAGGGAGAAGAAAGAAGCATAATTTAAAAAGCCATGTTTAGCCAAAGACAAGGAGAAATTTGTCAAGATACTCAGAAACTAAAGGGCAAGGAGGCAGAAAAAAGATATGCCAAAGTGAGAAAAACAGGAAAAAAAGAAGATTCTGTCTGGGAGAGGAGTTCCCAAGAACCCCAGCTTGGGGCCCCTCCAGTGTGGCCCTAAATTCAGACCCACACAAATTTGGGATCTGTAGAGTAACTTCATTCCATAGTGCCACTGAAATTATTTTGAATGGGCTGGAAAGGGTCCATGGGATTTTCCGATTATCACTTCTACTGAAACTTATTATTACTCTTCATCTATCTGAACTATGAGATTTCATAATTTCAGAGTTTTCAGGATATAATGTTCATTTGCCTCTCTTTCATAGCTAGCTAATCTTGAACAATGTATTTAAATTTCATTCAGGTTTGTTCAGTCTTTTCCCCCTTCAAAATTATGTAAAGAAAGGAAGTTGGTGTGAAAGTTTTTACTTTTTACTCCTGTAGGTTTGTCTTTAGTAACTCAAAGATTGCATTTTTCTCATTTCTGTAGTGAAAGTGAAAGGAAAAAGAAAGCCATGTTACTTAGACTCCTGATAACACTGCTTACTGCTAGCTCTGTGACCTTGAGCAAATCGCTGAAAAGCCTGGAGCCTCAGATTCCAAACTGTAAAATGGGGATAATGAATACTTTATTCTGCAGTTATTGCAAGTAAAAAGAATCAAGGGAACCATCTTATTAGAATATAAGCTCCAGAGAAAAGGATATCTTGAACTTTGTTGATTCAAGAAAAGAATATCTTGAACTTTGTTGATTCTCGCTCACATGCACACGCATGAGCACACACATCCACACACACCTAGCCTAAAGCAATAATAATTAACACGTAGTGGGCGCTCAATAAATATTTAAATTAACGAAAAAATATCAATACTAGTGTCCCCATTCCTCTCGTTGACATTAATCCTTCTTCCATAATCACAATTTTTTCCCTTCTATTATTTTCTAAAGACTTCAGGACATTCTGTTTTGTCGTTTGAAGAGGCTTCCTCCCTCTCATTGGCTATTATTAACTAGACACCATTCAGAGACAATACCTTTGGAAGTAATTTCTCTAATTCCACCCACCTTCCATTTCTAACGCGTCGGGGGTGGAGCGACAGAACATAAGATTCTCAGCAATTCATGGACCTTTCCCGCAGTCACTGATGTGTGTTTAACGACACTGAAGCCCTTAACTTAGCTCTTCCCAGAATATAACTTTCAGGAGACATCGCACTATGCAGTCTCTCTTCGCTAACAAGAGACTTGCTGTGTAGGAAATCCTCCGCTCTCAAAAGTTAAGGCGTCGGTTACGCTCGCCCCCCGCTGAATGGAGGAGAGTCCTGTGAAAGACACACTCAACTTGGGCAGACTGGAGGTATTTCAGAATCCTTCATGTTGAGCAACGCCCAGTCACTTCCAGGACCTGGCCAAGCTCGTCAGACCACTGCTCTAAGAAAGCAGCGCTCCTCAATCCCTGGAGGGAAGCTAAGGGGCGCGGCCGTCTACAGGGCCTGGTGGGGGACACTGTCAAGTCCATGATAACATGTGGAAACTGCACAGATCCCGAGACCGAACCCTTCAAGCCACGACTACAACCATCTACCTACCTACAACGCGCCCCCCTGTTTACTCCCCAACAAATACAGGACCCTAAGAAAAGAACACGGCTCGCCCCCATCCCATAAATCATACAACCGGTGCCTATTTATTGGCTGCGCGAGCATCTCCTTCACCCTCATTGGCTATCCGGGGCGCAAAACCCTCCCCTACGAGGGAACCCTCCCGTACGGCGGCACCCCCATCCTAGCAACCTCTACCGGGCTACCAAAAAGCCTGTTCCCCACCTCCACCGAGGAATCCCGACTCCCAAGGCAGCCGGGGATTTGCCTCCAAGGACTTACTGTGTAGTAGGACAGCAACCCTGCATTGTAGTCCAGCACGAACCAACGGTACTGCCAGCCCTTCATTACGTTAGTCCATTTACTCAGCGGCCCCTCCATGATGGACGCCATCTTGGGAGCCGCCAATGACAACAAACGGCCTGACGTCACTCGCCTATAAGGCTTTCAACATTCGGTGGGCGTGGTCATCGCCGACAGGGGCGGGCCCCGGGTGGGGCCAGCAACTGCTTCCCGCCTTGCTAGACTCGCGGACCCACGCCTCCAGCTATAAAATTCAAAAAAACGATTTTCTTTGGGAGTCTGTCGTGTGTAGGACTCCATGCCCGAAATGTGAAGAATTAAAGCATGAATACTGAAGTTAAGATTACTTATTAACATAGATAATTTTACTGCCCATAATGATACCTTACACATGCAAATAATTTCACATCTGATATTCAATTAAGCAATTATTTCACAAACCCATTCATTTAATAAACATTTTTTGTTTTGTGCTGTAGGCTTGGGGGTTCAGCAAAGCCTTCATGAGGCGAACAGGCAATAAAAAAATATACAATTGTAATATACAATTGTAACTGTATATTACAATTTGGTAATTTGGAAACAAATTAAGCAAGTAAAGAGGCAAAGGGTAAGGGGCTGCAATTTTAAGTTCCCAAATTGAGAAAGCCTGAGTGAGAAGGTAACTTTTGAGCAAAGACCTGAAGAAAGAGGGAGGCTGGCAAAGAAACAGCAAATTGTTCTTTGTAAGTAGAGTAGTGAGCCAGGGAGGAGGTAGTTGGAGATAAGGTCAGAGAAGTAAGAGCAGATTTCTTAGAGCCTATAAAGACAATGGAAGTATTGTCCTAGAATATTGAGACAATGTTTGAGGTCCTGGCAATGCAACACTGAAGGAGACAAACAGATTCCTTGTTGAGAGATAAGAGCTTAAATTCTGTGATGGAAAGCAAACACAAAACAAATAAACATGAAAAATATCTAATAGTGATGAATGTCTTGTGGAGAATTTAAGTAAGTGGATGTAATAGGAAGCCAATGGGTAGCTACTTATAAAGTATATAATTGAGTGATTGTGTAAGGCATCCCAGGAAAAGGCATTGAGACGTGAAGGATAAGAAAAAGGGAACTAAGAAGCAGAGCATTGGCTAGAAGTGGCTGTGAAGTCAAGGGAGAGGTTTTCTTTGTCTTTAATTTTTAACTTTTTTATTTTAGGGGTTTAAAGGTGTTTTGTTTATTCAGGTATTGTGCTGTGAATCTCAATTTGCTGATAACAGAAGCTCTAGGAAAAGAGAATATCACTGAAGGAGCTAGACAAAGAGAACCTATTTACTAGCTAATCAAGTTGGGTGAAGATCTAAAGATCAAATTATTTATGCTGATACCTTTTTTATTTCATTGAGATGTAATTGACATACAGCATTGTATGAATTTAAGATGTGCATGATTTGGGAATTTCCCTGGTGGTTAATGCCACTCTCCCAATGCAGGTGGCGTGAGTTCTAGGATCCCAGGAAGGGGAGCTAAGATCCCATGTGCCGTGTAGTGTGGCCAAGAAAAACCCCAAAGATATGCATGTGTGTATTGTGAAATGATTACTACATTACATTTAGTTAACTCATCACCTCACCTCAAAATTTTTTTTCTTGTGATAAGAATTTTTAAGATCTACTCTCTTCAGTTCAGTTCAGTTCAGTCGCTCAGTCCTGTCTGACTCTTTGCGACCCCATGAATTGCAGCACGCCAGGCCTCTCTGTCCATCACCAACTCCTGGAGTTCACTCAGACTCACGTCCATCGAATCAGTGATGCCATCCAGACATCTCATCCTCTGTCGTCCCCTTCTCCTCCTGCCCCCAATCCCTCCCAGCATCAGAATCTTTTCCAATGAGTCAACTCTTCGCATGAGGTGGCCAAAGTACTGGAGTTTCAGCTTCAGCATCATTCCCTCCAAAGAAATCCCAGGGCTGATCTCCTTCAGAATGGACTGGTTGGATCTCCTTGCAGTCCAAGGGACTCTCAAGAGTCTTCTCCAACACCACAGTTCAAAAGCATCAATTCTTCGGCGCTCAGCCTTCTTCACAGTCCAACTCTCACATCCATACATGACCACAGGAAAAACCATAGCCTTGACTAGATGGACCTTTGTTGGCAAAGTAATGTCTCTGCTTTTCAATATGCTATCTAGGTTAATCATAACTTTCCTTCCAAGGAGTAAGCATCTTTTAATTTCATGGCTGCAGTCACCATCTGCAGTGATTTTGGAGCCCAAAAAATAAAGTCTGACACTGTTTCCACTGTTTCCCCATCTATTTCCCATGAAGTGATGGGACCAGATGCCATGATCTTAGTTTTCTGAATGTTGAGCTTTCAGCCAACTTTTTCACTCTCCACTTTCACTTTCATCAAGAGGCTTTTTAGTTCATCTACTCTCTTAGCAACTCTCATATGTAATACAGTATTATAACTATAGTAACCATGCTTCACACTACATTCCTAGAATTTATTTATCTCATAACTAGAACTTTTAGCCTTTTGACCAACTTTTAGTTTCATGTAGTCCCTCTTGCTTATTTTTGCTTTTGCTGCTTTGTGCTTTAGGTGTCATATCCAAAAAAAAATCATTCCCCAGGCTGATTTCAAGAAGCTTTCCTGTATGTTTTCTTCTAGGAGTTTTATGGTTTCAGGTCTTACAATTAAGTCTCTAACTGATCTTGAGTTAATTGTTGTGAATGGTTTAAAATAAGGGTCTAGTTTTAATTTTCTTCATATGAATTTGCAAAGACTACCTTTTTCCTAATGAATGAGCATTCTTGGCTCTCATGTCAAATATTAGTTGATTGTATATACATGGGTTTATTTCTGTACTCTTGATTCTGTTCCATTGGCCTGTGTATCTGTTTTTATGGCAGTGTCATAAACTGTTTTGATTACTATAGCTTTGTAATATAGTTTGAAACCAGGATGTGGGATGCCTCCAGCCATGTTATTCTTTCTCAGGATTGCTTTGGTTTTTCAGATTCTTTTGTGGTTCCAAATGAATTTTAGGATTTTTTTTTTTTTTTTTTTGTCTATCTTTGTAAAAAATGCCACTGGAATCTTGAGAGGAATTTCACTGAATCTATAAGAGGCTTTGGATATATGAACATTTTAACAGCATTAATTCTTCCAATTCATGAACACAAAACATCTTCCTATTTATCCATTCCTTTTCCAGTTTCTTTCATTAATGTTTTATAAATTGTAGTATACAGATCTTTTACCTCCTTGGTTAGATTTATTTTTAAGTATTTTATTGTTTTTGTTGCTACTAAAATGATGTCCCACAAGGTTAACAGAAGCTGGAGCCTAAACAGAAGACCTTGAGTGTGTCTTACAGAACAACAGTTTATAACCTGCCTTTGCTGATCAGGTCTGCTTTCAGTTTGTTTGATTTATTTTTCCCTTTCTCTAATTTCATACCCTCCAAGCTTAACATAGCCTAGGTAATATATCACCACACTTCTTCTCTTTTTAAAACATTTTTGTTTATTTATGACTGTGCTGGGTCTTTGTTGCTGCCTATGGGGTTTCTCTATTTGCGGTGTGTGGGCTTCTCATTGCGGTGGCTTCTCTTGTTGCAGATCATGGGCTCCAGAGTGCGCCGGCTTCAGTGTGCAGACCCAGTAGTTGCAGCTCATGGGCTCAGTAGTTGTGGTGCACAAGCTTAGTTGCCCAGAGGCAGGTGGACTCTTCCCAGATCAGGGACTGAACCATGTCTCCTGCATTGGCAGCTGTATTCTTTACCACTGGACCACCAGGGAAGTCCCACCACACACTTCTTAACACTCCTATAGATAACAGTTCTGACATATGGATCACTATGGTAACAGGAGATTAAGTTGTTTTCCAGAAATCTGGAGTTGGTTTTTGCCTGGTTCCTTCTGGCTAAGACTAGTGGGGACCACCGACCCTAAAACTGGGCCTGCTCAAAACACTGATTACCTCACCTTTTCCTTACCTCCAATCACATTTCCTCACACCTAAAATCACCCTGCTTCTTTATCCCGTAAACATCACAGACCTGTCCCCTTCAGGGAGACAGATCTGAAATTTGTTCTCCTGTCTCCTTGCTTGGCTGCCTTGTGAACAAACTCTTTCTTTACTGCAAAGCTTTGTGTTTTACTTTAGCTTTCAGTCAGGCAAACAAACCTCATTTGGTAACACTATTGTAAATGGGATTGTCTTTTTTGCATATAATTTATTGTTAGTGTAGAGAAACATTGGGGCTTCCCCAGTGGCTCAGAAGTAAAGAATCTGCTTAAGTGCAGGAGACGTAGGTACTATCCCTGGGTCAGGAAGATCCCCTGGAGAAGGAAATGGCAACCCATTCCAGTTTTCTTGCCTGGAAAATCCCATGGACAGAGATGCCTGGCGGGCTACAGTCCATGGGGTTGCAAAGAGTCAGACATGACTTAGCGCCTAAAAGCAACAACAAATAGAAACATTACTGATTTTTTAATATTTATTTGTATCCTGTAATTTTACTGACTTTGGTGATAAGATCTAACTTTTTTTGTGGAGTCTTTAGGATTTTCTGTATATAAAATCATGTCATCTGCGAAGAGAAATTTTTACTTCTTCTTCTCTGATTTGGGTGCCTTTTACTTGCCTGATTTCTCTGGCTAAGACTTCCAGTACTATGTTGCATAGGAGTGGTGAGATTGGGTAGCCTTGTCTTGTTCCTAACCTTTGAGTAAAACCTTTCAAGTTTTCACCATGTGGTATGATGTTAGCTGTGGGTTTGTCATACATGGCCTCTACTATGTTGCAGTATATTCCTTCTATACCGAATTTGTTGAGAGTTCTTATCATGAATGGATATTAAGCTTTGTCAAATGTTTTAGGAAAAAAGCATTTATTGTGATGATCTTATAATTTTTATTTTTCATTGTATTAATGTAATATGTCATGCTTATTAATTTGCATGTTGAACCATCCTTGCATCCCAGAAATAAATCTCACCAGATTAATGTGTATGATTGTTTGAATCATACAGTTGAATTTGATCTGCTAGTATTTTGTTGAGAATTTTTGTGTCTATATTCAGGGGGATCTTGGCCTGTAGTGTTTTTTTTGGTTTTCTTGTTGTGGTTCTGGCTTTGGTTTTAATAATATAATGCTGGCCTTGTAAAATGAGTCTTGGAGTATTTCCTTCTGTTCAGTTCTTTTTGAAGGGTTGAGAAATATTGGCATTAATTTTTCTTTGAATGTTTGGTGAAATTCACCAGTAAAATCAGGAACAGGGATACTTCATCCATAGCAACAAAAGGAAGAGTAGAGTATGGATTCAAATGTTGTGGATTTGTAGTTTAGTGGTAGAGAGATGAATAAGCATCTATCTGCTTTTAGTTGAGCTCAAAGCTTAGTGGTTAAGAATGTGGACTCTGACGCCACACAACCTAGGTTTGAATCCTCAGACCCATCAGTTAATAGCTACATGACATTAGGCAAGTTTTCTCACTTCTCTGTGCCTCTGTTTCTCCATCTTTAAAATGTGGATTATAAAAGGTTGCCTTCAGGATTAAATGAGCTCATAAATGTGAAGACCTTAGAACAATAATACTAAGCACTCAATATGTATATATTCTAGTTCTTAAATTTTTCTGAAAGAAATGTGTTACGAAATATAAGAGGGGAAGGTTTGAAAGACAACCCTCAGAATGGAAAAACATAATAGCAAATGAAACAACTGGCAAAGGATTAATTTCCAAAATATACAAGCAGCTCATACAACTCAATGCCAGGAAAACAAACAACCCAATCAAAAAGCGGGAAAAAGACCTAAATAGACAGTTCTCCAAAGAAGACACACAGATGGCTAACAAACATGTGAAAAGATGCTCAAGAACACTCATTATTAGAGAAATGCAAATCAAAACTATAATGAGCTATCACCTCACACCAGTCAGAATGGCCATCATCAAAAAGTCTACAAACAATAAATGCTGGAGAGGGTGTGGAGAAAAGAGAAATGCTCTTGCACTGTTAGTGGGAATGTAAATTAATACAGCCACTATGGAAGACTATATGGAGATTCCTTTAAAAACTAGGAATAAAACCATCATATGACCCAGCAATCCCACTCCTAGGCATATACCCAGAGGAAACCAAAATTGAAAAAGACACATATATCCCATTGTTCATTGTAGCATTATTTACAATAGCTAGAATATGGAAGCAACCTAGATGTCCATCGAAAGATGAATGGATAAAGAAGTTGTGGTACATAAACACAATGGAATATTACTCAGCCATAAAAAGAAACACATTTGAGTCAGTTCTGATGAGGTGGATGAATGAACCTAGAACCTATTATACAGAGTGAAGTGAGTCAGAAAGAGAAAGATAAATAGGGCAAGGAGAACGTTGAGGGTGAGAGACTCTCTGTGTCCCTGGAAGCCTAACTTGCTATTGAATATGAGGCCCTTGCAGAGGAAGTTGGTTGCCCTCTGACTAGACAGTGGAGAGACTGTGTTGACAGTGGAAGGGCCAAACACTGTCTGTTAGCAGGAAGTGCCAGGGGGTCCTGGGGGGGGTGGGTGCCAGGGTGCATCTTCATCAGAGCATGTGCCACGGAGGAGTCTGCACTCCCCACTCCCAGGTGTAGGACTCAGTGCAGCTGCTGGCCGCACTGCCAGAGGGACGGTGCATGCTCACACCTTGGGGGGCAGAGCATGGGGTGAGGCAGACGTCACTGTTGGAATGGGAACAATGGATGCAAGGACAAGTCTCTCTCTGAATTCCTCTCTAAAGAACTTGGTCAATCGGAGAAGAAAACATTTTCGTCGTCAAGATGGGCTATTTGGGAAGGAAGTCCGTTATCTTCCCATATTTATTCAATAATAGAGTCAGGTTTTTAAACCTTGACAATGCACCACGTCTGTGAGTACAAAGCACTTCCCAGAAGACTGTGATTTACATTCATGCTTCTGCCATTTGGTAGGAGAAGATGCTTCATGATCTGTCATTGAAACAAGGTTGCAAACACATCCACAGAGAGAATTTGAGTCTGTGTCACTTGTATTATGACTTTTCAGGTGCCTGAACGGCCACCCCTGGGGGCACGTCGCATGGGACAGCATGGGAGGAGACGTGGTCTGGCTCATGAGTGCCTCTAGGAAGCGATAGCAGAGCCAACTTGGTTTAAAAAATGTAAACTGGGATTTCCCTGGTGGTCCAGTGATTAAGACTTCCCCTTCCAATGTAGGAAGTGTGGGTTCCATCCCTGGCAGGGGAAGCAAGACTCCACATGCTTCAAGGCCAAAAAACTGAAATATGAACCAGAAACAATACTGTAACAGATTCAATAAAGACTTTAAAAATGGCCCACGTCAAAAACAAAATGAAAACTAACAAGCTTCATGTTTTACTGTAGATACATATATACAAAGACTTCCCTGGTGGCTTAGTGGTAAAACAAAATATGCCTGCAATGCAGAAGACTCGGGTTAGATCCCTGGGTAAGGAAGATCCCTTGGAAAAGGGCATGGCAGCCCACTCTAGTACTCTTGCCTAGAGAATCCCATGGACAGAGAAGCCTGGAAGGCTGCAGTCCATAGGGTCGCACAGAATCAGACACAACTGAAGCGACTAAGCAGCAGCAATACACATATATGGAATCTAGAAAAATGGTACTGAAGAATTTATTTACAGGGCAGCAGTGGAGAAACAGACATAGAGAATAGACTTATAGACATGGGGAGAGGGGAGGAGAGGGTGAGATGCATGGAAAGAGTAACATGGAAACTTATATTACCATATGTAAAGTAGATATCCAACAGGAATTTGCTGTAAGGCTCAGGAAACTCAAACAGGGGCTCTGTATCAATCAAGAGGGGTGGAATGGGGCAGGAGATGGGAGGGAGGTTCAAATGGGAGGGGATATATGTATACCCATGGCTGATTCATGTTGAGGTTTGACAGAAAATAACAAAATTCTGTAAAGCAATTATCCTTAAATAAATTAAGAAAAGAGGGGAAGGTTTGAAAAGGTCATTTCAGAGAATGAGAAAGCAATAGAAGTAGAGTAGGATTGCTGGGCAGTGTTGCATGCCCATTTAAGATTTATGGTCATGAATTTAAAGTGAGACCAGTCAACAGGGATATCAGCTTTTTTTCAGCAATGTCATGTTGAAGAATAAAGAGCAACAGGGTAAGCTCAGAGTGTGTAGAGAGATGAATTTATCCAAGCGAGCCAAGTGACAGGAAAGGACAATTGAGTTTACAGTGATATCCAGGGCTGTGAATATGATTATAAAACCTAGTTTAAGGAAGGAAGGAAGTGAGAACAGGAGATGAAAGAAGGATAAAACTACAAATCTTACTAAGGTCAAGGAAGCCCTGGAGTAGGAATAGGTAACCTGGAAGGGTAAGAAGTGGTGATTGAAAGATGATGGGACACCTGAAGTCAAGATTTTGGAAGTGAAACAGTTACTGATGAGGGCAAAGACCACATCATGATGAGATACCACCACAGCCATGGATGACTGAGGTCAAGTAGAAGAACAGATTTGAGGATGAGGAGGTCCAGGAACTAGAAGTGAAAGCATTTAAAGCATTGTCCTAGGACATGTTGAGAATAATGACAAGAACAGTAGTGTAAAAAAAGTGAGAGCTCAGGGCTAAAATCACCATTGAATGAGGACTAATGCCCAGAGGATGGGTAGATGACAGCAACAAAGCAGAATAGCAGGGGATGAAGTACAGTGGCAAGGTCTCAAAGAAGCTAAGGTTTATGAAGGAGGGGAAATGGTTTAGAAGCAGCAGAGGGAACATTTAGTCTTAACCACCCGTGGGATAGACAGTAACACCCCTTTTAGTTGATAAAAAACGAACCCAAGAGACTACAAGTTCACAGAGTTACTACTATTAATAGCAATGCTGTAATTCACCACAGAATTATTGAGTGTTTCCTATGTATCAGGCACTAGGCTAGACATTGCTACTACTAAAAAGAGTAAGATCCTTCCCCTAAACATGAGGGGTCTGAAACAGAAACAATATATAAACAATGACAAGACAAAGTGATGAGTACTTTACACTTCTTCCTTCAATCCAACACTTCTCCACTGAATTCACTTTCACGATTCCTAGATACATAAACATTTAGTTTAGCAGCCCCCCATACACACCAAATAAAAGATATTATGGAAGAAGCTAGAAGGTATATAACTATGTATTGTTTCTCTTCCATTTAAATGTAGTCTCCATGAGAGTAGAGATTTTATCTCACTTGCTTACAACTGTATCTGCAGCAACCAAAGCAGAACCTGAAACATGGTTGTTTCCTTCTCTTGCAAAGAGCTTCTGATCTAGTTTGATTCATCAGTTTAATGTATTAAAATCATATGGCATGAAAGACATTGGTTCAATGATATGTGGATGTAGTCCCTGCCCTCAGGGAGCTTCTAAGCTAAGGGAAGGATGGGCCACACATGAAAGTCAGAGGAAAATGAAAGAGGTGCAAAGAAAATGCAACTGGAAATCATAGAAAGAAGAAACCTGGTCAAGGAATAGAAATTGATGTTCAAGCAGCAGAAGTGCTTGTTAGGAAAAGCCATTCTCATAATTATTGAAACCATATTACATAAGATGTTTCCTACACACAAGTCACTTTGTTTATTGCAATTCGAGTTCTACTATTCCTTACAAACTGTAATTTGTCTTCTTTAAGGAATGCCACAGATAGCAATATACACAAGGAATATTTTCTATATTCCTGTTTACTGACTTTTCTATACTTTTCTGTAAATAGCAACAAAATGGAATAAAAAGAACTTGACCTTAGAATTAAAGAGATGAGCATGAAGTGTCCTGGATCTGCTATTTTGGCTGTGGGACATTGGGTAAGCCTGTGTAGGACTGAAATTTCTCTTCTGTAAATATGAAGGTGAATCTCTGTTAATTTAAGTAGTAAGAAAGAACATATCTAAAAGAGATAGCAGCCAATAAAATCACTTTCCAGTTTCCCCCTTCCTTCCTTTCTTTGGGATATCCTCTTTCTTAAATAACAGTCCAACAGTTTGTTAAGAACAAGACACATGTTTAGCACCTTCAACAAAGATAAAGATGAAGAGCTAGTTCCTATCCAGTAGCTAATCACGGGCATGAAACATCTGTGCAACCGAGTATAATACAAAGCTACTCTGGATATACATATGTTTTTCTCACTAATTCCACCATTTATTTTCTACCCTGTGCTAGGGACTGTGCCATGAACTGTACCAGAAGTATGTACCTTATCACATTTAACCCTATCTCAATAACCCTATGAATGTGTTTGTCTCCATATTTTACAAATAAGGAAAATGAGGTTCAAAGAAATTAACCAAATTACCCAGGTACCTATAAGTATTAATTGGTGAGTATTTAAAGGGCTTTCCAACTGGCACGAGAGGTAAAGAACCTGCCTGCCAATGTAGGAGACATAAGAGATGTGGGTTTGATCCCTGGGTCAGGAAGATCCCCTGGAGGAGGGCGTGGCAACTCACTCTTGGAGTTGTTGTTGCCCGGAGGACCCCATGGACAGAGGAGTCTGGTAGGCTATAGTCCGTTGGGTCTCAGAATTGGACATGACTGAAGCAACTTAGCACACATGCCTCTAAGTCCAATGTAAACACGTCTGTCTTTTCATTATGCTACATAGCCTCACCAAAAGACACTACACACTTCATATAGAAAACTTAAAATTCTAAGAACATTTATTTAGCAGAAAACCTCATGTTGCTGATGTCTTTTGACATAAACAGTGTTGGGATCTTGAAACATGTTTCAGACTGAGTTAAAAGCTTTACAATGTGTCAATTACTACTTTTCCATTGGCTTCTTAAGAGCACCAATCAGATCATATTCATCTCTATGGCTCAATTAGCCCAACGCCTGGCACACAGAGATACTTAAAAATTGTTATTTGACCTCAATTATGTGGTTCCTGGAAAATCCCATGGACGGAGGAGCCTGGTAGGTTGCAGTCCATGAGGTCGCTAAGGGTCGGACACGACTGAGCGACTTCCCTTTCACTCTTCACTTTCATGCATTGGAGAAGGAAATGGCAACCCACTCCAGTGTTCTTGCCTGGAGAATCCCAGGGACGGCAGAGCCTGGTGGGCTGCCGTCTGTGGGGTCGCACAGAGTCGGACACGACTGAAGCGACTTAGCAGCAGCAGCAGCATGTGGCTTCTCTGGTGGCTCAGAGGTTAAAGCGTCTGCCTCCAATTCGGGAGACCCAGGTTTAGTCCCTGGGTTGGGAGGATCCCCTGGAGAAGGAAATGGCAACCCACTCCAGTACTGTTGCCTGGAGAATCCAATGGACGGAAGAGCCTGGTGGGCTACAGCTCGCAAAGAGTTGGACACGACTGAGCGACTTCACTTTCACTTTCATGTGCTCTATTAAAACTGACTTACTGGGACTTCCCTGGGGGTCCAGTGGTTAGTGAAGGAAGGTTACACCGCTCAAAATAGCCTGGAGTTAAAACTCCCTTCCGGGTCCTCCCCACCAATCAATGCAAAACAAAGAACTCTCACCCGCCCAGCTCCCAGCTGGTCCTAGCCTCTGGCCAATCTCCAGAATTCCTTGCCACAGCAGTTTAAGAGATAACTACTCTGAACAACCTTGGAGAAGAAGAACAGCCCCCCTTAAGAGAGTAGATTTCCACATATATGCCTATATATACTTACTCTTTTCTTGGATTAGTGCAGCAGCTCACTAATCTGACAGCTGCCCCTTCTTGCCTCATTAAAGGTGATCTGTTCCTGTAAAATGCTGCTCTTATTCTTTTTCTGAACCTCGCCTTCTCTAACCCCCTTACACTACAGTTAGGACTCCATGCTTCCAGTGCTGCACTGGCCCAATAGCCAAACAAACAACAACAACAACAAAGCAAACACCAAAAACTAAGTTCCAAGTTCTGTGCTAAGAAACATCACCTACATTTTCTCCTTTAATTCCTACATCAATCCTTTAAGACTCGTATTATCACACCGATTTTACAGATGAGAACATTGGGACATGTAGTTATTGAATGGCTTGCCCAAGATTATACAGCTAGCAAACAGCAGAACCAGAATTAGAATCTAGGTTTTTTTTCACCCCACAGTCATTTCACCCCAGCTGCAAGCGGATTTCTTTGGAAGGAATGATGCCAAAGCTGAAAATCCAGTACTTTGGCCACCTCATGCGAAGAGTTGACTCATTGGAAAAGACTCTGATACTGGGAGGGATTGGGGGCAGGAGGAGAAGGGGATGACAGAGGATGAGATGGCTGGATGGCATCACTGACTCAATGGACATGAGTCTGGGTGAACTCTGGGAGTTGGTCATGGACAGGGAGGCCTGGCGTGCTGCAATTCATGGGGTCAAAAAGAGTCGGACACGACTGAGCGACTGATCTGATCTGATCTGATCTGATGTGTAAATAAAGGTCTTGGACCTGACACAAGCAGCATCATCAACTTCTTAATCAGTTTTAACTTTTATCAGGCTCAGGCAGGTATCAGCATAATCTGTGCATGCATGCTCAGTCACTTCATCCGTGTTTTCGTAACCTATGGACTGTAGCCCACCAGGCTCCTCTGTCCTTGGGATTCTCCAGGCAAGAATACTGGAGTGGGTTGTCCTGCCCTCCTCTAGGGGATCTTCCCAACGCAGAAATCAAATCCATATCTCCTGGGTCTCCTGCATTGCAGGCAGTTTCTTTACCCACTGAACCACCTGGGAAGCCCTCAGCAGGCTCTTCAGTTCAGTTCAGTTCAGTCCAGTCGCTGAGTCGTGTCCAACTCTTTGCGACCCCATGAATTGCAGCACACCAGGCCTCCCTGTTCACCACCAACCCCGGAGTTCATTCAGACCCACGTCCATTGAGTCAGTGATGCCATCCAACCATCTCATCCTCTGTCATCCCCTTCTCCTCCTGCCCCCAATCCCTCCCAGCATCAGTCTTTTCCAATGAGTCAACTCTTTGCATGAGGTGGCCAAAGTACTGGAGTTTCAGCTTCGGCATCATTCCCTCCAAAGAAATCCCAGGGCTGATCTCCTTCAGAATGGACTGGTTGGATCTCCTTGCAGTCCAAGGGACTCTCAAGAGTCTTCTCCAACACCACAGTTCAAAAGCATCAATTCTTCTGCACTCAGCTTTCTTCACAGTCCAACTCTCGCATCCATACATGGCCACTGGAAAAACTATAGCCTTGACTAGACGGACCTTTGTTGGCAAAGTAATGTCTCTGCTTTTCAATATGCTGTCTAGGTTGGTCATAACTTTCCTTCCAAGGAGTAAGCGTCTTTTAATTTCATGGCTGCAGTCACCATCTGCAGTGATTTTGGAGCCAAAAAATAAAGTCTGACACTGTTTCCACTGTTTCCCCATCTATTTCCCATGAACTGATGGGACCAGATGCCATGATCTTCGTTTTCTGAATGTTGAGTTTTAAGCCAACTTTTTCTTTCTCCTCTTTCACCTTCATCAAGAGGCCTTTTAGTTCCTCTTCACTTTCTGCCATAAGGGTGATGTCATCTGCATATCTGAGGTTATTGATATTTTTCCTGGCAATCTTGATTCCAGCTTGTGCTTCTTCCAGCCCAGCATTTCTCATGATGTACTCTGCATAGAAGTTAAATAAGCAGGGTGACAATATACAGCGTTGACGTACTCCTTTTCCTATTTGGAACCAGTCTGTTGTTCCACATCCAGTTCTAACTGTTGCTTCCTGACCTGCATACAAATTTCTCAAGAGGCAGGTCAGGTGGTCTGGTATTCCTATCTCTTTCAGAATTTTCCACAGTTTGTGGTGATCCACACAGTCAAAGGCTTTGGCATAGTCAAGAAAGCAGAAATAGATGTTTTTCTGGAACTCTCTTGCTTTTTCGATGATCCAGCGGATGTTGGCAATTTGTTCTCTGGTTCCTCTGCCTTTTCTAAAACCAGCTTGAACATCTGGAAGTTCATGGTTCACGTATTGCTGAAGCCTGGCTTGGAGAATTTTGAGCATTACTTTACTAGCAGGATCTACTTAACTTCAAATGTCAAAACATAAGTCATCAGGATGAGCCAGGAGCGAGGGCAGTTCTTGACTCCTAAGACCATGTCCAATTGCACAGCACTTTTTCTACATTCTGTACCAAGTATCAAGCTACATGCTTTAGATCATCAGCTAAAATTAAACATGGTGGAGACACAGCTCTCATTCCCACATTCCTCAGGGACTGGCCTCTCGTTGAATGAGATGGCAGCTGAAGCAGAGCAGAAAGTGAGGATCAGGCTCAGAGTCAGAAGATAGAGACGAGTTTACCACTAAACATTGTAAGCTCACCAAGGACAGGAACTGGGACTAATTCACCCTGCCACTTAGAATAAATGTTAAAGATGTGATTTTTAAAAAGATCATTTTGGTTGTAAAACTGAGAACAAATCTGAGATGGGCAAGACTGGTAGCAAGGAGACAAACTAAGAGACTTTTAAAAAGCCAAGCAAGTAGTAGCAATAGTCTAAACGTGAACAATGAGAATAATGACGGCAGGGATAGAGAATGGGAAAGATACTGTACTGCAGAGTTATTGAAAAATGTTTTGGAAATAAGATTTTGAAACTCACTAAACGATGGAATTAGAGAAGAGGGAATAAAGGGAGGGAGAGGTAAGACCAAGGTTTCAAACTTGCGCAACTAAGTAATTATTTAAGTAGTCAAGTTTCTTTTTTTTAAAGGAAGAACAAAAACGGCTTGTATTTCTCAATACGAAGTTTCCTTCCTTTACACAGCTGTTTAGAAATGTGATATATTTTTTTTAAGTTTCCAGGAAAAAGTACTTCCAACTTTCCAAAGCCAAGATTTGTAGGTGCAAATTGCTTCAAAATGCATTCTGTTGTTGCTGGTTTGTTGCCTTCTCTTCCTAAACTTCCCACCAACTGCTTTTTGTTATTGCTATTGTTGTCATGTTTCTTAATTGGCCGTTGTTGGGCATCAAATCAAATGACATTTACAAAATGCTGCCTCCTTAAGGGAAAACACAGACACCTACAAAAACTTGACTATCCTTTGCTGAGTGTGGAGGAAACAAAAGATCGAGTTTAAATATAGGAAAAGCAAAATAAGACACAGTCTCTTTTGCCCACAAACAAAGCCCCATTCTTTCCCACCCTTTCCTCCAGCTAGAGAGCAAGAAAGTGAAATGTCAAGTTTAGGAAAACGCAGCTTAGATTTTGAGGCAGAAGGGAGCGGGGGAAGGGAGAGAAAACACTTTAGAAAGTCTAGACCCTCTGTTTTAAGGAGAGAAAAAAAAGGAATGCACTTATCTTTTGACCTCCCCTTCTAAAGTCCCCTTGGAGATATCTGCACATTCCAGCTACCCTGGGCTTTAAACATTTCACAAACATCCCCCCACCCAACCCTCAGATGGAATTGACCCCTCATTCTCTTGTGCCCCACCTATTCTCTGAGCAAATTTCTGACAGAGAGTCTGAGACACCTAATTGCCTTAATTATCATGTGGTTCACAGAGGCTGAAAGCTCCCCTTGACAGTGGGTTATTTGAGGACTTGGTCATATATACATCCTCACCTTAGCTCAGTGCCTGAAACAGACAATAAGGAAACAGTGGAAGCAACTTAGCAGCAGCACCAGGCAATCAGGATAAAAGGTGAGGGGAGGCAAGGGGAGCTGGTTTGCTAGAAATAGTTTTCACTTATATTTATTTTGCTTTATTTGGATGGATTTAGAGGAGTTAATAGAAATTAAGGGGCTTAATCTCTTGAGCCGCCTTTCCTAGTAAATGTCAAGGAAAAAGTAGCTTCTCAAGACTGTAATCTCCTTGAGGTCAGTGACTTATTCGCCTGTATATCCCCAGTGTGAGAACACTGCGTGGGACACAGCAGCCCCCACTGAATGCTTGTGAAACTGATTTGAATTTAGCTCCTTGCTTTTCTCCTATTGACTTCCTTTGTGGCTCAGACAGTAAAGAATCTGCCTGGAATGCAGGAGACCCAGGTTCAATCCTTGGGTCAGGAAGATCTCCTGGAGAAGGAAATGGCTACCCACTCCAGTATTCTTGCCTGGAGAATCCTGTGAATAGAGGTGCCCAGAGGGCCAAAGACCATGGGTCACAAAGACTTGGATGTTACTCAGAGACTAACACTTTTCTCCTGTTACTGTTGACCCTTGAACCATGCAGGGCTAGGGGTACCCACTTTTAGCAGAGTGGAAAATCCTCGTGTAATTTTAGAGTTGGCGCTCTCTCTCCACATCTCCCCATCCACAAGTTCAACCAACTATAGTTTGGATAGTACCATGGTATTGTATAGAAAAAATTCCAAGTATAAGTGGACCTGCACAGTTCAAACCCATGTTGTTCAAAGGCCACCTGTGTTCCCTTTTCTTAGAATGAGCTTTCCATATCCTCTGCCTGGGAAACTTTTTACTGATCATGCAAGTCCCACTTCAAATGTCAATTCCTGTTTGAGGGCTTCTTCAAACAGCCCCACTATGCCAATAACCAGGTAAAACTAATTTTACCTTTTGCTATGTCCCGCAGCGGATTACACACTCCTCTAAGCAGATAGCAATGATCTCACCACACCCTTAATGAGTTCATATACACAATGCATTGTGATCATGTATACAACATTGTCAGAACATGATAGGAAGACAAATCTATCTACTGGGACCAGGATAGATGTCATGCTGGATTCAAGAAGCCCGTGGTCAAGAAAACAGAAGATGAGGAGGAGGAGAAATGTTAAGTGATTAGGAAAAGAAAGGAATCAAGGGGGACTCCAGATTTCTAGCTTAAGAACAAAGGCAAAGGTTGGGTTTGGGGAACTCTAATAAATGTAATGTTGGACATACTGAATTTTACGTATGTGGCACAGCTGGGTAAAAATAGGTGTTCAGCAGGCAAGTGGATAGAATTAGAAGCTCAGGAAATAAATCTGAGTGACAACTACAAGTTCAAGAGTTCTAATCCAGAGATGGTAACTGAAGGCATAGAAGGCTCTGAAATCACCAGCGAATGTGAACAGAGGGTATGGTTCAGGAAGGAATCCTGGAGGACAGCAACATTTTAAAAAGGGGGAAAGAAAGAAAGAGAGAGAAATCAAGAAAAAGACTGAAAATGAACAATTAGACTAGAGAAAGAATAGAGAGTTTGGGGAAGCCAAGACTGAGGGAGAATATGTCAAGGTCTTATGCAAGAAATGAAGCAACCTCCTCCCCTGTGAACTCTGTTTATAAGGTTATTGGCAGATAATCAGAGAGGAAAATGAGGTTGGGAGACAGGGAATAGACTAGAAAGTGAACTTTGGGAAGATGATGAAAAATGAAAGGTGGGAGGGAGGGACTCTGTAAAATGAAGAAAGAATTTCCAAGTAGTAATGAAAGTCTAGTCTAGTTGAGTTTATTATTAGCACAAGTTTGTCTGGTTGTGGAAATTTTTTCCCCCAGCAATTCTTAGTAACTTGACTGTAGGAACAGAGAAAACACATAATTGGAATTATCCAAGATGGGCTTCCCTGATGGCTCAGATGGTAAAGCGTCTGCCTACAATGCGGGACACCCAGGTTCCATCCCTGGGTTGGGAAGATCCCCTGGAGAAGGAAATGGCTACCCACTCCAGTGTTCGTGCCTGGAAAACTCCCTGGACGGAGGAGCCTGGTAGGCTACAGTCCATAAGCAACTTCACTCTCTCTTTCTCAAGAGGAATTTAGCAACTGAAGTGACTTAGCACACATACATGCAAGGGAATTTAGAGAGTAGAGGTGGCAAGTGGACTGGGAAGAAAGGAGTTGAGAGTGCTGATTGAGGTGAGAGAGATCATGAGATCTAGGTTGACTGTAGCAGAAGAGTGAAAGGACAGGAAAAGAGGATAGAATAGGAGAAAAGAGTCAAGAGGATCCCCTCTGAGGTTTAAGAGATTGAGAGCCTGGTGGTAGAAGGTTATAATCAGAGGAGCTTCAGATTTCAGGGGCAGAACAGTTCCAAGTGATGGAAAGGTAAGGGTTGAAGTGTGTGAAGAGGTATAGAAGTCAAGGAACTGTGAAGCCACTGTGCTGGAAAATTCATTTACATGGAATTTGAAATTACCCACTTGATGGCAGGGATTGAAGTTGAGAGGAAAGCTGTGGGACAGGTGACACGACTTTAATGAAAGAAGTTGCTCAGTGACAAAATGACAAAAGGAGATTCTTCTGTGATTCCCAAACCTTTCCAGGGGACTAAGCAAAAGACTAGAGAGGCTAAGTTGAGTTTAGAAATTATTTGTGGATATCATTTATCTATCAATATGATATCCCTTCACAGGACCAGGATGGAGTTTCTCCAGTTGCTGCAGCAAAATAGCATCAGGAACTTCTGAGAATTGGTCAGTAAGGAAATAATCAGAGATTTATGTGCCAGGATCTTGTTTGTAGTACTGAAACCCTGGAAACAACCTATAACCCCAGCAAAATGGAAAAGGTTAAATATGTTGTAGTAGATCTGTATGATGGACTGAGGTGCAGTCATTGAAGATGGTTTGAGACATAATGATAAATGAAAAAAAGTATAATATAAAATTATACATACATATGAAATGGCTAAAAATTACATATGTAGTATGATTCTAATTTTGTTAAAAATGTGCACATCTTCCCAGAAGACTATAAAGCTATGTAGAAAAACATCTGTAGTCCATTTGTGGGATTGTGGTTGATTTTACTTTTTTCTTTATAATTCTTCAGTCTTTTCCAAATGTTGACAAGTAACAGACATTGTATTTATAATAAGAAAAAAAATGCCATTTGTGAAGGAATTTAAAAAAAGAATACAGTAGAAAAACACCACAAGGTAACTACGCCAGCTCAGAATTTTCCAGGTATTTGTCATCTATAATCATAACATGCCTGCCTACTTAAGGAACTGGGATAAGCCAGCATCACAGTTCAAGCATAGATAGCTTATCAGATCCTGCCAGAACAGACGTCTGCCCCAGTCAGGAACCCTGCAGATTTCCTATGCCTTGTTCCTCATTCTGTATTTGTCTAGGTCTCCATGTGAGCTGACACTGCAAGTCCACTTTGCAAACTTGGAGACAAGTTACTGCAGCCAAAATTTTGCAGTACATTCATTTACTGTTTTCAGGAAGTAGCCCTCACTAGCAGCAGTTCTGTGTCAAGCCCTGGACCAAGCACTGAGGACAAAAATCAGTCATGGATGGTTCCTGTCATCAAGGAATGCAATACATTGCCACCAGGACAATCCGTGCTACACCAGTGGTAAAGAAGGCTGCTAAGGGAGCACAGGGAAGGCACCTAAGCCAATCTATTGAAGGGGTGGAGGGTATCCTTCTGCACTAAAAATAGCCTTTCTCTCCTTTTCATATCCACACTAGCACTTTGACTCAAGCCTGCGCATTTCCTGCTTAGGCTTCTATCATAGCTTGGAGCTATCAGTTCCTCTATTGCTCCCTTCAGCCTGGGCCTCCACAGTGACTATGGGAGCCATCCATATTTCTAAAGAAAAGATAAAATTTAATTCCTTACTTTTCAGTCTTCCTTTTTGTGTCACTCCTTTCCCCATATCCAAATATGACACTAGTTTCCTAAATTCATTTCATCGTTGATCTATGTTATATCTTTGCTACTTCTGCCACCTCTGTGTTAAATGTCCTTCCTTCTCTATGTTTGTATAAAAAATACCACTCATCTTTAGGGGTTCTACTTAAATGTTTGTCGTGTCTTTCATGAAAATTTTCTTTTTCTTTTTTTTTCAGACAGCCCACTCCCTCCATCTATGATTTTCTTGATTTCTCCCTCCAACTAGTTAGATTAACATTCCCTCATTTGAATGCCTACTATAGCACTTGTAACCTTTGATTTACACATCTGTCTTTTTCATTAGATAATAAACTCTCTAAAGGCAGGAGATTTAAAATTTTTATTTACCTTAGTATCCCAAGTACCCAGCCCAGGAGTTGGCAAACACTTTCTGTAAAGTGCCAGATACTAAATATTTTAGGCTTTGCAGAGTTCTCTATCACAACTACTTAACTCAGCCATTGGACGGTAAAGCCATAAATGAATGGACATGGCTGTGTTACAATAATATTTTACTTATAAAATAAGTAGTGGGATAGATTTGCCTTTGAACCATGGTTTGCTGATTCCTGACCTAATGTGTGATGGACTTACAATAAATACTTAATGAATTTCTTTTGAATGTAGAATGAAGTGGTGGAGGCAAGATTTGTATCCCATTACATTCTGTAGTAGATGCTAATGGCTTGCTGTCCATTTTTTTTTTATTGGCATTCACTTCTATACACTGAAACCACTTACAGGGAATACTTACAGTTCTTTGCCTGAAGGCTTTAATGTTTTTTCTCCCTGTCCAGAGAACATACTTGGCCTGTGGGCAAAGCAAGCTAAACATTTCAGAGGTTTAATGTCACAAGAAGCTGTCCTGAACTCAGTATGGATGGTGAGTTGGTGGATAATAGCCCAGCCTCCTCACCCCTCCACTGAGACACCCTGAATGTGTCCTATACATTGGCTCCCAGAGTTCCCCAGCATAACTGAGCTCCAGTTGGCTACCATGGTAACTAGCTTGATACTGTATACATTTTTGGCTTTGTTCGCTCTCCTGTCTCACTGCCCTACTCCCACCCCAGTTTCCAGACATCACATCCTAAATAAGTTACTTGCATTCCAACTGAAACCAAGAAACGTACTACCACAACTAAACATTCCACTACACCAAGATGTTTAGTAAGTAGACCCTTATTAATATGTTTCTGTTACCTGTAAAAGTAACATAGAAATTAGTGGTATCCCCTAAAATATTGACATAGAATAATCCAGCTATCATAACAGGGAAAAAAAAAGAAAATAAAAAAGAAGAGGACTCAGAGACGGGACCATAATAGAATAGCCTCTGCTATAAACCAGCTGTGTGACCTTGAACAAAACATGTAACCTCTCAGACAAAGAGACTTTGTTCTCTTTCTGGGAAATAGAGGCAGTATCACTTCACTGGGTTTTTGTGAAGATGAAATAAGACAAGGTACTTAAAATGTTTCAGCAAGAACCCCAAATGGAGCTCTAAGATGGTTTTCTCTCCAAGTCTAAAATCGCTTTCCGAGTTCTCATTCTCCTTAGCCTCAGCTGACTTATTTTTCATATCGTCATGCAATGTTGTTGTTATTAATATTGTTTTGTTCATTATCTTTTTCACCTGCATATGACTTTTCTTATTTATATTGCTAGCTTCCAAGGACAAGGGCTTTATCTTATGCTTTTTTACAGTTAAATGAATTCATATTTTTGAAAATGGTTTGCAGAGTGTTTTGTTATTGTTCACATCATTTCATCAATATGTTTTGGGCACCCACTGTATGCCAGTCATTGTGCCACCCATTCAGGGTACAGAGAGAAGTAAGATTTAGTCCCTCATTTAAGAGTTTAGTGAAGGAGATAGATTTTGTTGGTATATAAATAAATTATCATACAACGAAAAGTGTCAGGTGAGGGGTATGATGGAAGGCTTTGAAATCTCCAATTATGAAATTATTTGCCTGAGAAAGACAGTGACTGAACTGAATTCCAGTGCCACCTCCGCCCTTGACTGGCATGGAACTCTGGCCAAGATACTTAAACTTTAGACCTCAGATTCTTGAGCTGGGAACTGAGAATAAGAATACCTCCCACACAAAATTACCCTGAGGATTAAATAAGATAATAAATATATAACTGGTGTCTAATACCCAGGTGCCCTCCTTTTTATCCTTTCTTTCTAAGGTTGGTAGCAAAGGCTTCCACAAGAAATAGCATTTGAGCCGAATTTACCAACGTGAAAACTTTGCTTTCTTGCTCAGGGAGGAGAAACTAACACAGTAGAGTAGCTACTAGGAATAAGGCAGTCTCTCTGGGGTTTCCCAGAATCCAGTGTTAGTTGCTCAGTCGTGTCTGGCTCTTTGCAACTCCATGGACTGTAGCCTGCCAGGTTCCTCTGTCCATGAGATTCTCCAGGCAGGAATACTGGGTGGGTTGTCATTTCCTACTCCAGAATGAAGAGAGGAAGAATATTCCAAGCAAAGAGAACAGTATAGTAAAGACAGTGTTTTGAGACTATGCACATTTGGGGAATGGTTCATCCTTCCAGATGGGGTAGGGTAAGGTAAAAAACCAGTGAACCCATGGTGGGAGATGAGGCTAGACAGGGAGACCTGGGCCAGATTAAATATTGTTTAAAGTTCTTTTCCTTCTGATATCTATTGTTTAGAGTTTAAACATCCAGCTAGCATTGCAGAATTGCAGACACACTCTTTAGAAAAAAGTTCTCACAGGTCCACAGCATTCCAGCCCTTGAGTGGAAGCATATCAATTACAAAGATATAACCTCCTATCTAATTCCCAAGGCTACACAGTGATTTCCAAAACATGGGCCTTGGTGCATAATTTATGCATTCACTTTGTAGCTTTGTAATTAAATCTGCAGAGGATTTGGAGATAAGCACAGCAGTACTGGTGCAACTCCTTGAGAGGAAAATTGATGGTTTTCAACACTCCCCTATCTATGTAGCTAATGACAGATTGTGTTATGAGGGCAATTAAGTGGACCCAGGACATGTCTAAACTGACAAATAAAAGATTAAAAAGTATGTGAACTGATGGTCCCATACCATCCTTCTTGATCCAAATTTCTGTTACAGAGTTTGTACCATAGATTCCAGCTTTCTGATACTTATTATATATGCTCTGAACTGTTTTCTAGGACATCTGTTGGAAGAAATCTGATAATTGTCAAGTGTTTACTGTATTCTGGCACTTTGAGGATAATTTCCTGTTCATATTACTGAATGCTTACTCTTCGTTAAGTGCTCTAGGTATGCAGTGGAGAACAAATAAGACTTGGTTCCTGCCCTCATGCAGCTTCTAAGTATCTCAAGTAAACCTTATAACAACCCTTCAAAATTAAAATTTTAAAGTGAAGGTAATGAGAACTAGGTGAGGTCAGTAATTGGCCCCAGAGCCAACTTATACATTAGGCACAGCAGACAGTGTTTAGGGCCCAAGAAAATGTTTTAACATTAATTTCTTTTTAAATCAGAATTTTTAAATGAGTATATAATAATGAATCCAGCCTGCATTACATTTGTCTTTATGCCATGCAGAGAAAAATATATATTTAAATACTTTTTTTTTTTAATGGAGGTTGGGGCCCATGAAGGTGTAAGTGCCTAGGGCCTACAAAAGTCTTAATATGGCCCTGACTGGCCCAAGGTCATACTGCAGGTAAGGGACAGAACAAGGTCAGGCAGGCCCTGGTGAGCCTGACATCCCGTTTGATTAGGTGCATCTGGAGGGCAGAAACTGTGCCTTCATTCCTCTCCTGGTATCTAATTCCTAGGGATAGCTCAGTAAATGTTGAATTAAATTATATTGTCACCCCAAATTGCTTTATACAGTGAACAATGAACAGCATATTCTTACAGATTTTTTATGTATTTATTTTTTTTGGCCGTGCTGGGTCTCTGTCGCTGTGCCCTGGCTTTCTGTAGTTGCAGGAAGCTGGAACTACTCTCTTGTGTCAGTGCACAGGCTTCTCACTGAGATGGCTTCTCTTGTGGGGCACAGGCTCTAGGGTGCATGGACTTCAGCAGTTGTGGCACACAGGCTCAGTGGTTGTGACTCATGGGCTCTACAGCACAGGCTCAGTAGTTGTGGCACAGGCTTAGTTGCCCCACGGTGTGTGGGATCTTCCTGGACCAGGGATGGAACCCGTGTCCCCCGCACTGGCAGGCGGATTCTTAACCACTGCACCACCAGGGAAGTCCCAGATTCTTATAGATTGAAGAAAACTCTGTGAATGCCACAGAAAAATCATGTGGGCCTACTCATCTGGAAAATAAACCTGTAAACGAAGTCTATGAATTTTATCAATTTGTAGAATTTTAGGGTCAAAGATTAAAAGACATTTTTCTTTCCTTGCAAAGATGCTTATATTATACTGGGTATATCAGACCTCTGCCAAATCTCTGATGTCAGCATGATGTCCTAAAGATAAATGCAATTATGTAAATAATAAAAATTTAAAATACATCCATTCATTTAACATTCAGTCTGTTAGGCACTGAGAATATACAAACAAAGAAGGCACAGTGCCTTTGAGAATCACATGTTTAACTTAATCTACTTGTTTCACAAAAAAAGAACAGAGTTTGCAGGAATGTTACCAAAGTAATACAGATGATTCCAATTTATCAGAAGTGAAACATAATATAATTTCTCACATGTGGGAGCTTCCTGGACCAGGGAAGTATAATAATGGTATTGATTTTGAGTATAATAATGGTATAGGTTATTAGCATTAAGGGTGTACTCCTAGTAATTATCATCTCACATTCCTTTCAAAACTCTGAACCCCACCAGTGCCTAGAGCAGCAGTTCTCAACTGGAGACCAGTTCTGCATACAATCCCCACAGGGACATATAGCAATGTCTGCTAGCTCAGACGGTAAAGAATCTGCCTGCAATGAAGGAGTTGCAGGTTCGATCCTTGGGTCAGGAAGATCCCCTGGAGAAGGGAATGGCTACTCACTCCAATATTCTTGCCTGGGGAATCCCCTGGACAGAGGAGCCTAGTGGGCTACAGTCCATGGGTTGCAGAGTCAGACACAATTAAGCATGCACGGAGATATTTTAAATTGTCACATCTGTAGGGGAGGGAGAAAAAAGTGCTGCTGCTGCTGCTAAGTCGCTTCACTTGTGTCCGACTCTGAGCGACCCCACAGATGGCAGCCCACCAGGCTCCCCCGTCCCTGGGATTCTCCAGGCAAGAACACTGGAGTGGGTTGCATTTCCTTCTCCAATGCATGAAAGTGAAAAGTGAAAGTGATGTCCCTCAGTCATGTCCGACTCTTAGTGACCCCATGGACTGCAGCCCACCAGGCTCCTCTGTTCATGGGATTTTCCAGGCAAGAGTACTGGAGTGGGTTGTCATTATGCAGTATCTAATGACTAAAAACTGCTAAATATCCTACAACACAAAGGAGAGAACCCCCCTTCCCCAAAACGAAAAAGAATTATCTGGCCTCAAATGTCAACAGCATTGAGGTTGAAAAACCCTGGCCAGAAGAACCAAATCCAAATTCCTGCTGGCATTCAAGGCCTGGACCTTGAATTTGGCTCTTCTCACCTTTTCATTTTATCTCCTTGCACCTTGTTCTCTGGGCCCTCCATCTTCCCAGGAATGCTCCAGCCCTATCAGAGAGTCGCAGAATTTTAAAGAATGATTAAGCACCAGGCTCTAAAGTGAGACAGACCTCGCTTTACAATCAGTCAACTGTGTATCCTTGGGCAAGTTACTACTATCCTTAAGATTCAGTTCCTTCTGTGAAGTGGAGATTACAAGGATGGCATAAGATGATGTAAGTGAAGCCACTGGACACTGTTTGTCACATCTTTATGACTCTGTGCTCTTGCTGCTCTCATCTCATTTTTTTTTTTTTGGTTTTGTGTGTGTGTGTGGCCACTGTACATGGCTTATAGGATCTTAGTTCCCTGACCAGGGATTAAACCCAGATCCCTGGCAGTGAGGGCATGAAGTCTTAACCACTGTACTGTCAGGAAATTCCCATTCTTGTCTTTTTTAGGGAACCAAATTCAGGCCTCCAAGTTCCCAAGTTAATTGTCTAAAGGTCTGTCTCTCCAGGTGGCTCAACAATTCCTGGACCAGGAATTAGGTCCTAGCTGGCTTTGTCTCGCCAAAACTTGGCACAGCATCCTGTCCACAGTAGATAATCAGGAAATGTTAGCTGAATTGCATTTATGGCACTACCTTTAAGAGAAGACTGCCCTGCCAATGGGTAACAAACCTAGAATTCTAAGGGAATCTCTTTGAAGCTCTTTAAGAGCCAGTCATTGTTTCCTTTGCTGCCTCCACCTTCTTTCTTTTTTTTTTTTTTTTAGCCAACGAATACCCTAAATCTGTGCAAGTTGCTATTCTGATTAATGCTTTGATTAAAAAAAATTTTTTTTTTTTACTTTTTAGTTGGAAGATAATTGCTTTACAGTGTTGTTGGTTTCTGCCATTCATCAACATGAATCAGCCATGGGTACATGTATGTCCCCTCCCTCGTGAACCTCCCTCCCATTTGCCACCCCATCCTACCCCTCCAGGTCATCACAGAGCACTAGACTGTGCTCCCTGTGTCACACAGCAAATTTCCACTGTTCTGCCTCCACTTTCTCTGCCCACCTCTCAGAGTTGCAGTTCTCCAGGCCTGGGGTACTTGCATGATTCTTGGCCAATCTCCTCTCCGTCTTAGGAAAAAAACTCATCTATCTACATGGGCTAAAATGCCACTTATATGACCCCCAAACTTATATTTATAGCTAGGATATCTTCTATGAACTCCAGATTTAGAAATTTTAACTGAGAACTCGATAACCTTAATTGATTTCATGTTGACATCCTCAACTTAGCCCACAGCAACCAAAGTCACCTTTTGAAAATATAAATCCAGTAATGTCACTCCCTTTAAGGGTTTCCCATTGCACCATTTATAAATTCTTCCCATGACCTACAAGCCTTGATTTTTCATCTCCTGACATTGTCCCCTTTGCTCACTCTGCTCAAGCCACATTGGTTGTCTTTCCAATGTTGCGATAAGACACCCTCATTCCTCTTCGCTGAGCCATTACCTTTGACATTGTTTCTGCCTGGAACACTTGTCTCCAAATTAGTACAAGGCTTTTCATTCATATCTCAACCAGTAACGCCTCTTGAGGAGGACTTCCCTCCCCTCTCCCATCCTATCAGCCTCCTGCCATCTCTCACCAACTCTCTAAGTCATAACCTTGTGTTACTTTTTCAAATGCCTATTATTATTGATATTTGTTTGCTTCCTTAATGATTTTGTCTCCCCAACTAGAAAGTGAACCCCAGGAGAGCAGGAGAATTGTCAGCCTTATTCTCCACTGTATCTTCAGCACCTAGCCCAGTGCCTGGAACAAAGTAGGACCTTAAAAAATAGATGTATGGCAAAACCAATACAATATTGTAAAGTAACTAGCCTCCAATTAAAATAAATACATTAAAAAAATAGATACTGACTAGCTGAATAGTTGAATAAAGGTGCAGAGAAGGCACTGGAATGAGAAGGCTTAAGTTCTAGTTCCTTGTCCCATCTCTGTAACCTTGGAAAGTCACTTTGTTTCTCAGAGTCCACAAAGTAAGTCTCACAAGATAACACCCACCTTATACATTTAGTATGAGGATCAGATGGTATAATACGTGGTAAGTTCTTGGCACAGTGCTTAGCACACAATAGGATGATCAACTAACATTGGTGCTTTTTTCCCCTCTTTGAGCTTCACTAGCCTCACAACAAGTGAAATGACACCGATTACATGGTATTGGGTTATGATAGAAGTGATATTAAGTGACAAGTCTCTCCCTCTTCTGGGCCTTTGCACATAGTATTCCTTTTGCTCCTCTCTCCGCATTTCTTCCTCCCTGGCTCACCTTGTCACGCATTTCAGAAAGCCTTCCTTAAGATCTCATGCCGATTTATAGCTTCTTCTGGGCACCCTTCCTCCCTGGGTGTTTCTGTTAGACATATATCATACTGTTATTGTTCCAGCATAAGCCCAGTGGATAAATGGGTAGACGGGAGGAAGGATACATGAATAAAGGGAAAGGGGGAGAAGGATGGACCGTCAGAAGGGTGATGGAAGGACGTGTGAGAGCACTTTGAAACCGGCTGCACCAACAGTGAGCAGGCTCTCGGGGTCCCAGAGGCCAGCCTCAGCTGCTCCTCCATGCCCCCACTCCTTAGGGACCCTGCCTTCTAGCTCCCTCAACACTTAGTCGCCTCCCCGCATGTCCGTCCTCCAGCACTCACAGCGCGTGGTCCCTAACCATTGGCTGCGGTCACTATCATCCCCAAGGCCGCAAACGAGAGACAGTCAGGTGCGGGGTGCAGGTGATCTCAGCCATCGCCCCAGGGCCCAGGAAGAGGCTGTAACAGCACAGAATACCTGGGTAGGGCTGCAGCTCTCCAAGTCTGGGCGTGAGGACACCAACCTCTGCAAGATGAAAGGGCTGTCAAGCGGCCACTGCTGCTGGCCACCTGCGTGCAGGGGGCGCGGGTGCAACGCCAGATCTACCTGCGCGAGGCGCTCCTAGACCGGGGTAAGAGGCTCCACCGAGTGGGAAGGCGTGGGGGCAGGGGGTGAAGGTAGACCTCAATCACCTGCCCCAGCCTTGAACAGTTCAAATCTCAGCTCCTTCCTCCCTTGGCTCTGTGACCCTGGGTTAGTAGTTCACTCTGTCTACAAATTAATTTCCTTGCCTATGAAATAAGGACAGCAAAAGACATCTTGCAAAAATTGTTCTGAGAATTCAGTGAGATAACGCAAGTAAAGCATTGCCCCTTGTATATAGAAGATGTGCAATAAATGCTTGTTCCCTTCCTGTCATCCTAAAAACACTAGTGAACTCAGGAGGGAAAATGTGAGCACTAATTGTGATAGTAAAATTTTGTGTGTTTCATGGAATAACAGAGCTCAGAGGATCTGGGAGTTCTCCTTCTCCTCCCTGGAATGTCTCAGGAACATCAGAGAATCATGGCAGAGCTTATTTACCTAAGGACAGATGTCCAATGGTACTGTTTTTAGTCCACAAAGTATTCTGTGTGTGTGTGCGCGTGTGTAAAATATGATTAATTCTTTGAGGGTGCAGTGGATAGGGCTCTCATCTGGGAATCAGGATTTGAATACTACATTCCACCCTGAAAGCGTTCATAAGCCCTTTCCTCTTTCTAATATTCAATTCCCTAATATGTGATACAAGTAACGTTGTATTGAGAATAAGCTGCAGAGATGGTGCAGAGGAAAGAATGAATAAGCCCAGACAAGCAGACTGGACAGGAAAGGATCAGGGAGAAGGTAAAACCGAAGTAGGGTTTTCAAGAATTTATCAGATGGGTGGGGATGGAGAGAAGGGTGTTCGAGGCAAGAACAACTACAACACAGGTTCCCAATTATGACACAGTCAGCAGTGGCATCTTCAGGAAACTGGAAAGTGTGAAGGGGAGAGTGGTTAAAGGGAGGCTGGGAAGCAGGCAGGGACTAAGGAACCTGGCCTTTGGCTGTAAGCAGGGGGAGCCAGAGAAGAACACAAAAGGGAGAAGCAAGATCTGGCCCTGGTATTAGAAAGAGCACTTCAGCAAAAAATGTGGAGAATGTACTATGAAACTGACCAAAGTTGAGATTGGAGACAAAAATACTCCCAAAACAAAGTAAAAACAGAGCCATCTGGGAGGCTATAGTTATCTTGGTGAAAAGTGGAGAGGCCTGCTTTGCGGAGAGGGTCATGGAGAGATAGGGGAAGGGGCATACAGGAGATATGTTTAGGAGTTGGCTGAAGGATGAGCTGCATGAAACCCTCAGCTTCACTGACGTGCCGTGGGGGGCACCTTTTGACAAGGCATAAGCCCCTTCCAAGTGCAGGTTGGTGGTCCCCCATTTTCTGACTGACCTCAGCTATCCTTTGTTGTAGATATCCTGAGAGGCTGAGCTTCTGACTGTTAATCTCCCCCATCCCCACCCTGCCTGCCTGGGATGGCTTTACCCACACCACAATTTCTCGTGTTGGAAATGGAGAATATGCCCAGATGGGCAGTCACCTCCCCAAGGACTGAACTCTCCTTGCCCTGTGTGGCAAGAGTAAAATCCTGAAGGATGTTATCAACAGATATTTCTGAAATGTTATTCAGTCGCTCAGTCATGTCTAACTCTTTGCGACCCCATGGACTGCTGCACACCAGGCTTCCCTGTCCTTCACCATCTCCTGGAGCTTAATCAAACTCATGTCCATTGAGTCGGTGATGGCATCCAGCCATCTCTTCCTTTGTTGTCCCCTTCTCTTCCTGCCCTCAATCTTTCCCAGCATCAGGGTCTTTTCCAATGAGTCAGCTGAAATAATCCTTGGAATCAAAGAAAAAGGGGCTCCAAGTCTCAAACCCTAAGACAGTTAATCATGAATAAAATTCAATACCTTATCTGTAGAAAAGTCTGCTCTGCCTGCTGTCACCTTCTCCAGGAAGCCTTGCCTTGGCCTCCACTAAGTCCCTTAACCTCTGCGCTTCCTTTGTGTTAGTCAGTAAACAGACTATGGTTGTCTATTTACCTGATTCTCCTCTGTTTCCAGTGTCAAAATCAGTGCCTGACTTAGACAAGTGCCTACTAAAGAATTATTGAATGGTCGAACTGAACTTAAACACACACACACACACATATATATCTATCCTTTTGTATGATTTAATTTTTTTTTTTTTGGCCACGCCACATGGCATGTGGGATCTTAGTTCCCCTACAGTGGGAGGGCAGGGTCTTAAGCTCTGTACTGCCAAGGAAGTCCTGATTTAATTTTTTAAATCAACCTTTTTTTTTTTTTTTTTAATCATCCTTTTTGAGGTATCATTTATACACATAAAATACTCATCTGAATTGTATTATTCATTGGATTTTGAAATATATATATACACCTCTGTGACCACCACCACAATTAATACATAGAATATTTTCATCACCCCTAAAGGTTCCGTCATGAACTTTTGCATGCTGAATGTTTTATAATACTTTTCAGTGTTGCTTCATTTCTTGTTTATGTGTTTATTCATTGTCTCTCTTCCTCTCCTCACCATTAGATTTGCTTCCTGAGAACACACAGTGCTTCTCTGTTACGTTCATTGCTGTATCTGTAACCCCTAGAACAAGCACATAGCAGGTGCTCAAAAATTTTTTTTTTGAATGAGTGAATGAATTGTACAGGGAAATTATCCTTTTCAAGAGAAGAGAATGCTTATACTAGCCAAGACAAACCTTTTCTGATTGTCAGGGACCAAGGAGACAACGCTATGTCAGAACTTAATTTTTGTTTGATGTCTACTGTATAGCAGTGGATTTTTTTTTTTTCTTTATGTCTTATTTTATTGAATCTCTCAACAGTTCAATCAGAAAGATGCTATTATCTCTGTTTCACTAGTGAGGAAACTGAAGTTCAAAGAGGTTGAGTGACTCTCCCAAGGTTACACAGTTAGTGTCAAAAGTGGTTTGGAGGCCAAATAAGGCAAACTGTGGAAAGCATTCATTGTATTTTGTAGTTTGGAGACCAATTTCATGACTTAGAGGAGTGCTGGGGGTGGAAGGCTGCTATGGTAGGTTGAGGGGTGGATGAAGACCTGGGAAATGAAAAGGACAGTCATGAGCTATGTTTTGGAGAGCTGTGGCTGAGAGAGGAAGTTGTGTAAGGCTCAAGAAGGTAATTTGGGATGCAAAGTGAAAGTGACGGTGAAAGGTTTGTACAACACAGATGGAGCTTTTGCAGAAAGGCAATGGGCAAGGGAGTCAGCAAGTTGATGGATTCACACCTACAACTTTACAACCCCTGCACTTGGTACAGTGCCTGGCTCATAAAAGAAGGGAGGAGGGAGGGAGGAAGGATGGATCATGAGAATTAGGAAGGAGCCAGTTGACTGAAAAAAAAATGCAGGGGATCAAAGAACAGGTGTACTTTAAGTAACAGAATGTGAGAATTGGAGGATAGGAAGCCGCAGTCACAGAGCGGGGAGTCTGGGCTTGAGAGCTCAGAGATGGAGTAGTTTCTGGTCACAATAAGGTCCAAGATGTGAATGTAGGGGCAGATGGCTAAAGAATGGATGTGAAGGTCAGTGGAGACAGGGTGTGTTATTAACAATTGGAAACATTTGAAGAAACCTAAATATCCAACAGTAGGGGCACAATGAAGTGAAATATGCTACATTCATAGAATGTTTGGAAAGTTTTTAATGTCATGGGAAATGTTTAAGATCTAAGCTTAGTTGTAAAAGTACACAATTACATATAAGGCGTATGTGGTCACTGTGTAAAATATATTCATGCACAGAAGAAAGGATTAGACAAAAATACACCAAAAATATAAATGGTAAATAATGGAATTTCATATGACTTTAATTTTTTTTACTTTCTATAATGACTTGTGTTACTCTTTTAATTAAAAACTATTAAAAATTAAGAGAATTGTTCTGTCTTTTCATTTCTTTATGGAACTGAATTTCCACCTTTTGAACTCTTGTTTTTATAGCTAATAGTATCTGATGCCTTAAGTAACCTTTATTAAGCCCGATTTTACTCACTAGGCATGATAGTTTACACACTCCAACTCTCACCTCCACTTGTAAAGTAGTTTTTATTTTCCCAGTCTACAGATAATATAACTGAAGCTCAGAAAAGTTGCATAATTTGTCTGAGGTCACACAGCTAGTAAGTGGCAAAGTCAGGATTTGAACCTTGGATTGTGTGATATCAAAACTGATTATTCTTGTATTACTCCTATTCCCCACCCCACTTCCTCCCATGAACCTAGTAAGTGGAAGGTCTTCTAGCTCACATTTTAAGTAGTGCATAGCAACCCCAGGAAAGTAAAACTTAGATCCTTTGAATGTCTGAACTGAAAGGGCCCTGAATACTCATCTAGCTCCAAACGGTTTCCTGTTTCTCATTGACAGATGGGAAAACTGAGGTCCAGAGAGAGGATATAACATTCCAGGGCCAGTTATGAACTATGGCAAAGTTTGACTCATGCTCCTTTCTTTCTGCTCTTTCTCCAGACTATTCCAGGCCTCATCAAGTAAAGGGCATTTAGAATTCAACCCTCTCATTCTACAGATAGGGAAACTGAGACCCAGAGAAAAGAAGTAGTTTTCCCAAAGTCACACAGTGAGTCAGTGGCAGAGATGTTTTTTGAACCGAGGTCTCTTGCCTGCATAAAGGACGTACTGGCCCTTGCTGCAGGGGGTCAAGTGTCAGTAGGTCAGCAGGTAATAATACCAGTGGCCCCAGGGACCACACAAACTTTTGAAATCTCAGGCTTTGCGTTAAAAAGGGACACATTAAAATGTGCAGGAATTGTGGTTGATTGAATTGGGGAATCATTGAATTAGTGATACAAACAGATGTGACAGGTGACAAGAGGGCTAACGGTAACAGCAATGGCCATTGTCAAAGTACAAAATCAGACAGAAAGAAACTGGAATTCACATGAGGTACAGAAGTCACTGAATGGTGCAGAAGTCACAAGAGATGTGTGTGTGTGTGTGTGTGTGTGTGTGTGTGTGTGTGTGTGCACGACAAGTGAATGTTAATTCTATCAGCTCTCAGACTTGACCATGAAAACTTGGCTGGAAAGACATCCTGAGACAAAGGACCTCTGTGTCCAGCTGGCTCAGACTTTCTGAGAACAGCCCAGCAGGGCTGAGGAACAGCCTGCTGCTCAGGCCTCTGCTTGGTAAGCTATTGGGACCATCTGTAGATCGTGGATACTTAGACATGCTGGGCCTGAGGAAGAATCGCTCTGGACAGATGCCCAAACCCAAGAGGCCTGATCCAACTGGCCTTTCCAGGTCTCAAGTACAAACTGATGGCAAGGATCTCTCCAGGGGCAGCAGGGATGTGAAAGCGAGAGCAGGAGTCATTGTTCACATACAGGAAAAAATAGGCTGGAGGGAAATATATAAAAATCTGGACAGTGGTCATCTTTGGGAGGTAGATCATAGATGCATGTTTTTACTGCTTATTTGCTTCCTCTGGGTTTTCTACAATTTCTACAGTATTTACTTTGAAAATTCAAGAACAATAAAATAAGAAAAGCAGATGCTTTATTTTCTTGTCTTTCTAATTAGACCCTGAGCTCTTTGAGGGATTACGTCTTGTTTGTAGCCTGGCGTCTAGCACTCACACTGGCACAGTATTGGTTCCCTGCAAATATTTAAATGAAGGGCTTGTATTCTATCCTACTTCAAATGTATAGGCTATTGTTTAACGCTCACTTTCTTGTCAAACTTGACTATGTGCTTCTTAGGGTATACTTGATTAGAAATGGAAACCTACAAAATAAATGAGGGACCCACTACAAGAACCCATTCAATGACAGCAAAAATAATAATTTTAATGGTTTTACTAATCATAATCATGATATTAGTTAATAATAATTAGTGTGTGTGTGTGTGCACGCTCAGTCGTGTCTGACTTTTTGCAACCCCATGGACTGTAGCTCACCAGGCTTCTCAGTCCATGGAATTTTGAGGCAAGAATACTGGAGTGGGTTGCCATTTCCTACTCAGGAGATCTTCCCAACCCAGGGATTGAACCCATGTCTCTTGTGTCTCCTGCATTGGCAGGCAGACACTTTAGCACTGTGCTACCTGGTCCTCATGCCGGTCTACCGTTCAGCAAACTTTCATTGAACACCTACTATGTGCACAGTGTTTCTTTCCTTAAGGAATTTAAATATACACAGATTCAGAAAAATGACGGACCCAAGATTCTTATCCAGTGCTACTTACCACCCTATAAGGCTTTTTACTAGTTGATAAATATCTGTGACTATGGTCTATTTGGCAGACATGCAGATAGACTGGCAGACAGAAAGAAAAGAAAGGAATTGAACAGGTAAGATGGCAGGCAAGTAAGTGGGACGTAGGTCCACTGGTTTCATAACAGCTGGGTAGATTGATTGCTAGACGCAAACACACTGACCTCAGGGAGAAGTGCTAAATAGGAACAGTGGAGACAGAAAAATTTCAAAACAAACCCATACTTCCACTGCACATTACAGTTTCGTACAGAGCATGAGTCTTCAAGAAACTTCAAGTTTTGTTTAGGATTCTCTACATAAGGGATCAGAGTCTTTTACAAATGTCTATAAAACTTTTCCATTGAAAGTGGTAGAAAAAATTTTGGCCCCTGAAGAGATATTCTTTAGTTCATCTAGCAAATTCTCTTCTGCAAAATATAATCTCACAATGTTGAATAAATGCAGCAAATGTGTATTTTTATCTAATTATGCAAGCATTTTCTGAAGGGCCTATTGTTCCATGCTTAGGATTAGGTGCTGGGGAGGGTACAACTTTTATTCTCAAGGCTGAAAATATTTCTCTCTCTACCTTTGATATGTATATCTTTGTAAACACATACACATATATACAGATACTGTTTCAAGTAGTATTTACTGAGCATTTACGATGTGCCTAATGCTGTGTTGCATGCTATTTCATTTAATTCTCCCAGAAACTATGAGTTAGGTAAACCCTTTCTGTAGCTGAATAAACTGAATCTCAAAGAGGTAAAGATACTGCTGAAATGAGTCTCTAGCTCAGTCTTTTCTAAATTTTTATGTATTTATTTATTTGGTTGCATTGACTCTTAGTTGCAGCATGTGGGATCTTCATTGCATCATGTGGGATCTTTCTTTGTGGCTCATGGACTCTTTGGTTACAGCACACAGGTCCCAGAAAGCACTGACTTCAGTAGTCGCAGAGCTCGGGCTCTCTAGCTGTAGCGAGTGGGCTTAGTTGTTCTGCACATGTGGGATCTTAATTCCCTGATCAGGGATTGAACCAGGGTCCCCTGCTTTGCATGGCTATTCTTAACCACTGGACCACCAGGCAAATGCCAAGTCCAGTCTTTTGAATTGAACTACCTTGCAAGCCAGGCACCCTGGGGGGGGGTGCATTAAGGAAATAAGTTCATTTGGTAGAAGAATCATAGTTATTTGGCCTCCTTGGTTCTGCATCTCTACAGACTTGGCTGTGATTATGTGCATTTATCAGCTTGATGTGCCTGCTCCCAAACACCTGTTATTTTTCGTTGGATGGATTTCCGGGTACATACAGATATTTGAACAATTTGAATGAAAGATTTGGCAAGGAAACAAGATGGGAACATCCAACCTTGGTAAATACACTGTTCTTCTGTTCTCAGTTAATGATTTCTCCTTGATCCGGCTCCTCTGGCCTGCAGAACCATACAGTACTGCTTGCATTTCCCGTGAAATATGGTGCTGTTTCATGCCTCAAGGCCTTTCTTTACACGTGCAAGTCATTCTGTTTGGAACACTTGCTCTTCCTCTTTTCTGCCTTTTCAGTTCTTCTTCAGTCATGGCTTCTCTGAAATCTACCTGACTCTGGGGAGCAGTCAGCGCTTTTCTGAATTTCATGGTCCTGTGCTTCCCTCTATCACTGCCCTTCCCGCACTGCATTGTGATTGTTTACTTGTCTGTTTCTTCAGACTATGAGCTCCCTGAAGCTCATAGGTCCCTGGAGGAACTTTGTAAGACTCAAGTTTGTACCGCTGGTGCCTTGCACAAAATGGATGCTTGAGGAATATTTGTTGAATGAAAGAATAATGAATCTGCGACGAGAGCACAGAAAACTGGGCTTTAGTCTCAGCTCTGTAACTGGCAACTGGGTCCATGAGCAGGTCATTCCTTCTCTGGGCTTCACTTTCCCTATACACAATATGAGGAGGTCAGATTAAATGACCACCAAGGATCATTCTGGCTTGAGCCTTTTATGATGTTAAGATGTTATGATGCTAAGAGGAAATTAAATAAAATATTAAATTTAATATTTAATTAAATTTAATAAAACATTAAAATGGGATCTTAATTGACCCTATGACATTATTTTTCTAACAAGAAAGACTCCTTATTTGATGACATCCTAAACTGTAGCAAGTTTGATTTATATCAGTATTGTTTATCCAGAAAAATAATCAGTGATAAGAAGTCCTGAGTTCTGTTCTCACCGCTTCAATTATGAAGTTCAAGGTCAAAGCTGTGAACTGTTTCAACATAAATGAATGCCAGGCTCACTTAACATTTGTCAAATGGATTAGTAAATGGATCAATCCAATTGTAAGGCTGAGAATGTCATGGCATAGGCAAAGGGCAGGACCATGCATTCATTCAGTCATTCAAAAAAATGTTTTTGGTAATTACTCTGTGCTAGATACTGGGACACAAGAGTTTGTAAAATTATTATGAAACTTATCAGTCCAGTGGACAAGATAGACAATATTCAAATTATACACAAATAGCTTTATTACTTAGGAACTGTAGAGTACTATGATTGACTCATATTTTCTGCATACTCTTTAGGTTGTAGAAGGCTTTTCATATACATGAGCTCATGAAAGTCATAGAGTATAGCAATTAAAAGTACCAATTAAAAAAAATTTATTTATTTGGTGACACCAGCTCTTAGTTGTGGCACCCTGGATCTTTGATCTTTATTGCAGCATGCAGGATCTTTAGTTGTGGCATGGAACTCTTAGTCACAATATGTGGGATCTAGTTCCTTGATCAAGGATGGAACCCAGGGCCCCTGCATTGGGAGCACAGAGCCTTGGTCACTGGACCACCAGGGAAGTCCAAAAAGTACAGATTTTGATGTTACAAAGGCCTGGGTCAAACCCTGCTTACCACACTTAACTTACAGACTTGGTTCTTGGACAAATTTCTGAGCTTCACTCTTTTCATCTTTTGAATTGGGGAAAAAATAGAACATTTGTCACAGAGCTATTATGAGACTGTGGTGGTGATTTAGTCACTAAGTTGTGCCTGACTCTTGTGACCCCATGGGCTGTAGCCCACCAGTGTCCTCTGTCTATGGGATTCTCCAGGCAAGAAGACTGGAGTGGGTTGCCATTTCCTTCTCCATGGGATCTTCCCCACCCAAGGATTGAACCCACATCTTGAACTTGTATCTCCTGCATTGCAGGTGGATTCTTTACCATCTGAGCCACCAGGGAAGCCCCAGTTATGAGACTACAATGAGATAATGCATGTAAGGCCCTCTGTACAATGCTTGACATGTAGTTACTAAACAGTAGCTATTATTATGATTATACAAGTTTTTTCTCTTCATAGCACTTTTCCATACATCTCCCTCTCCTTCTAGAAAAGAGGAGAGGTTTGAAATCAGACAGATTTAGGTTCAAATCTCAGGTCCACTACTTACTAAATGCAAAAAGGAACTAATAATACGTATCTTAAAATATCATCCATGGGAGTATATGAGGAGAAATTTTTAGTGAGCCACATAAAGGTCTAACACATAATAACAAATCTTTTGACTTTGACATCAATTCTAATCCTTCATTGGGTCAACCATGGTCAAGGAAGCAGGACCTGCTTCTTTCAAGCCACAGCAACTTGAGGCAGAAAGAATCTTCGGGAGTCCCTTCCTTGGATTGATGGGTGAGGTGGTCACTGACATTTTCTGGCCTAACACTGAGATCTTAGGAGCAATAAGGGAAGACAGGAGAGAAAGCAAGCCCCTAGGCCTCAAGAAGGGACGTTGCTGTGTATGTGCTCAGTCATGTCCAACTCTGAGCCACCCCATGGACTGTATCCCGCCAGGCTCCCCTGTCCATGGGATTCTCCAGGCAACAATACTGGAATGGGTTGCCATGTCCTCCTTCAGGGGACCTTCCTGACCCAGGAATTGAACCCATGTCTCAGTGCAACTTCTGCATTGGCAGATGGATTCTTTACTACTGAGGCAGTTTGTTTTTAGATTTGAGTAACAGGAGCCAAAAGAGCCACTCAGGTGGTATTATTGGATGTATGTTGAAATGGGGTTTTCATGGGCAGAGCTAAGGCAATAATCCTGGATATCAGATAGTGGTATCTGAGAAAGACTGACTCAGCTGCAGGAAGGAGATGAAATGAAAGCTACCCTCAAGGCCTCTTTCATCTTAAGCTGCCAAATTGCCCCATGACTCTGAGACCGTGGTGGGTCCAAGAAGTGGGAGTCAGCAATTCTGAGGCATAAAATCAGACAGGCACTGAATGTTTGGAAGGAGTGCCGGGTCCCAAAAGAATGCTTCTTTGTCTGTATGCCATCTATGCCAAAGCAAAACAAATTTATCAGCATCTCTTTGAAACTGCAGAGGAGAGTCTAAAAAGTTTAAGCAATAAAAAAGGTAAAGGGAAATTGATTGTTCAATATCATCATTACTAATTCAAGAAGTATAAAATGACATTGCTAATCTCTTTACTTGGTAAGCTAATTTTATTATTTTACTAGACATAAATATGTATAAGCACTCAGTCCCTCAACCATAAAGGCACTTTACCAAACATTCCCGTAATGATTTTCAGAATTTAACTTTCATAGGGGAGGGTGGGCTAGAGAATTAATGGAGCACTAACTACATAATAGTACATGAATAGTGGGTTCAGGCATCAGATAGTGAGGGGGTTTACAGGAATATTGGAGTTACCTTCTGATATCCCCTTACTGTCTTCATAAGACTTGATCAACCTTGGCTGCATTTCATTGTCTTTAAAATACACAAACCATTTCTATATGCTGCTTTTTTTCTTCTTTAATCCCATAGATGGATGGAAAAAATGATGGGTGGTATCTAAACATGGGTCAATTATGGCAAATTTCAGCTCACTGGAGGAAAGTTTTATGGAGACAAAGAAAAGGCTAAAGGTAATTACAAGAATCCAGAAATATACTAATTCATTGGGAAAGTTCTGACTTTTATACAACTGTTTTTATTCATGATTATCAACTTACTTCTTTTTCTTAGTATAAAAAGAAGTAGTAGGTGGAGAAAAGTCTCTACAAAAATAATGTTGTATTTATTGAATAACTTATTTAAAACTAAGTCGTTAGACACATTACCCCAGTAATCTTCCTAACAACTCAATTGAGAAGGTTATTGTTAGGTTCCCAATTTTGCAGAGGCCCTCAGAGAGGTTGAGCAATTTGCCCAAGGCTATATTCACAGCTGGCAAGAGGTGAAGCTGAGACTTGATTCTAAATCTGACACCAGACTCTGTTCATTACCCAGGACTATACTGCTTTCCGCAATCCTAAGCTTTTTTAAATTTAACACTTTGCACTTGAAACAGGGGACAGCACTATATAAGCCCCCAGTACTGCTCTTCCCCAGAGCTGCTTGCTACGATGGAGAACTAAGCAGACAGACCTAGGGCCATGACTTGCTGGCTGCATAATTTGGGCAAGTCTTTTCACTTCTCTGAGCTTTGATATTAGATGGAGATACTAATCATCATCTACCATGTTCATTAGGCAGGGCTGCTGTAAGAACCAAATAACATTATGAGGGAAGGGGGACACTAGGCAAAGTCTTTTTTTGTGTGTGTCTGAGAAAGCTTTTGTCCTATAAATAGAATCCATTGATTGTCCTCTGGAGTGATTTCCCATCTTCTCTCTCCTGGATACTACTATGAATCTCATTTTCATGTTTATTAAAGGAGAGAATTACGAATTGGCTTGTACATTTTAAAATCTAATTTAAATCCACTCTGGAAAATTGTTTCCAGAGAGAGAACCGAGAGACTCTCTGAGGGGCTCTTGAGGCAGTGAGCACAGCCACCCACCTTCTCTCAGCTTGATTTCTTGGTTGTTGCCCCATATCTCATCCTATTCAGGTTCATTAGGTGCCCCCTGGTTGTCTAAAAGGGTTCTGGATACAAATGAGGCTTGGAGTTGGGGGAAATCACATGGCTACACAGCTACATTGGGTAGAGTGCAGATTCAAGGCTTGGTCTTCTGCCCATGGGTTTAGTATTCTTTCCTTTGTGCCCATGCCTCCTCCATGAAGCCTTCTCTGTCTACTCTGGCCTTCCTGAGGTCTTTGGGGAAATAAGCATACACTTCACTTTTTTTTTGGCTGCGTTGGGTTTTTGTTACAGCATGCAGGCTCTTCACTGCGGCTGGTGGACTTTCTCTGGTTGCGGCATACATTTCTCTAGTTGTTTCTCTTGTTGCAGGATGAGGGCTCTCCAGTTGTGGCACACAGGCCTAGTTGCCCTGCAGCATGTGGGATCTTAGTTCCAAGACCAGGGATTGAACCTGTGACCCCTGCATTGGGAGGCAGATTCTTCTTTTGGAAGGGGGGTGTGGATTCTTAATTACTGGACCACAGGTGAAGTCTTAAGTATAAGCATATGCTTTAAAATATAGACAGCTCCTAATGCAATATCCGGAGAAGGCAATGGCAACCCACTCCAGTACTCTTGCCTGGAAAATCCCATGGATGGAGGAGCCTGGTAGGCTGCAGTCCATGGGGTTGCTAAGTGTTGGACACGACTGAGTGACTTCACTTTCACTTTTCACTTTCATGCATTGGAGAAGGGAATGGCAACCCACTCCAGTGTTCTTGCCTGGAGAATCCCAGGGTCAGGGGAGCCTGGTGGGTTGGTGTCTATGGGGTCACACAGAGTCAGACACGACTGAAGCAACTTAGCAGCAGCAATGCAATATCAGACATGAAAGTGCTTAGCACAGAGCCTAGTGTACAATAAATGCTCAAGAGACACCTGAATCAGGACCTGTGATCCTTCTGTGCAATTTAACCCATTATTTATTGAGCATTTCCTCTATGCCGGACCTTGTCCTAGATCTTTATGTTAAAGAGGCCTCTGCAATTCAGGAGCTTAAAAATTATTCAAAGAGACTGAAATAAGCTTAACTGCAACATAATGTGATCCAGGGAGATATCAAGAGTTGTGGGATCATAAAGGAAGGACCCTCATCAGGCACGAATAATGATAGTCCCTTGCATTTTACATTGATAATTTACAAAGTGCTTCTTTCTTCTCTTACCCATTTGACTTTCAAGAGAACCCTCTGGAGTATGATTAATTATCCACATTTTGCTGATGAGGAAGCTGAAGCTCAGAAAGTTAAAGAGACAGAGTCATAACCAGAAAGCTGAGCAGCAGCTTGGAATAATGAAAAGACCTCTAGCTTGGAGGTCTGGACATTGGCTTATGTGTATGTTACTTGTGACTATATGATCTTAGATTAGGAACTTTCCCTCTCTGGGGCTTGGCTTTCTCATCTATAAAGCAATGTAGTTAGACTACCAAGGCTCTAATACCCCTTACAGCTCCAGTATTGTCTGGAAGGGGAGATAAAGTCTTGGGTTAGGGGCTCTGAAATTAAGTAGACTGATTGTATGATTTTGGATAAATAAAATAGCTTCAGTGATTTCATAATAAGGTAGAGATATTAGTAAGGCCCACCTCATAGAGTTTTTATGAGGATTATGAGTGGTAACACACATGAATGAAACATACTGCATAGTAATGAGGAAGTGTTCAATAGGTGTTAGCAATGATTACTATTTACTCTAAGAGGCCACGTTGGGCCTCTTTTTACCACAGCAGTTGTGCACGGCAAAGCCTGATTCTGGCCACCCATGGGGTCTCTGTAGAAACCCTATGTTTTGTAAAACTTCAGAACAGTATTTAAGTATCTCTTGTAAATCAGAGGCAGTATGGTATGAGAAAGAATGAATCAGTCAAACATGGCTTAAAAATCCCAGTTTAGTTCCTTACTCGCTATCTGGTCCTAGGCAGCTCACTTCACCTTCCCATGACTCAGACTCCTAATTTGTAAAAGTGAAGATAGTACCTGTTTTACAGAATTGCTCTGAGGCTTGAATAAAATAATGTGTGTAAAGCATCCACGACTGTACTTGGCATGCAGCAGGTGTGTAAGAAAGTACCAGAAATTGGTAAGACCAAGTGCGTGGTTTCTGTGGCTGCTCTTAGGGTATTGAAGTCTAAAGATTCTGTGCTCTCTGCTCTTAGGTCTCCAGAGCAGTGAAGATGCCAAGTTTTATGCCCTCTCAACCAGATTTAAGCCATTCAGCAATGAGAACGAGACCTTGGTGGTTCAGTTTTCCGTGAAACATAAGCAAGGTGTTGACTGTGGTGGTGGGTATGTGAAACTCTTTCCTGACACCATGAACCAGGAGGATATGCATTCAGAATTGGAGTATTACATCATGTTTGGTAAGCGCTCTGATAGCAGTCACTGTCAGCTACGTGGGGTCCTCTTTTTTTTTTTTCAGCTGTGCCTGGTCTTACTTGTGGCACAATCTTTGTTTTGAGACGCAGGTTCTTTTAGTTGTTGCATGCGTGGCATTCAGTTCAGTTCAGTCGCTCAGTCGTGTCTGACTCTTTTTCACCCCATGGGCTGCAGCACGTCAGGCTTCCCTGTCACACATCACCAACTCCTGGGGTTCACTCAAACTCATGTCCATCCAGTCGGTGATGCCATCCAACCATCTCATCCTTTGTCATCCCCTTCTCCTCCTGCCTTCAATCTTGCCTAGCATCAGGGTCTTTTCCAAGAAGTCAGTTCTTCACACCAGGTGGTCAAAGTTTTGGAGCTTCAGCTTCAGCATCAGTCCTTCCAATGAATATTCAGGACTGATTTCCTTTATAATGGACTGGTTGGATCTCCTTGCAGTCCAAGGGACTCTCAAGAGTCTTCTCCAACACCACAGTTCAAAAGCATCAATTCTTCGGTGCACGGCTTTCTTTATAGTCCAACTCTCACATCCATACATGACTACTGGAAAAATCGTAGCTTTGACTAGACAGACCTTTGTTGGCAAAGTAATGTCTCTGCTTTTTAATACACTGTCTGGGTTGGTCATAGCCTTTCTTCCAAGGAGCAAGCGTCTTTAATTTCATGGCTGCAGTCACCATCTGCAGTGATTTTTGGAGCCCAAGAAAATAAAGTCTGTCACTGTTTCCATTGTTTCCCCATCTATTTGCCACGAGGTGATGGGACCGGATGCCATGATCTTAGTTTTTTGAATGTTGAGTTTTAAGCCAACTTTTCACTCTCCTCTTTCACTTTCATCAAGGGGCTCTTCAGTTCCTCTTTGCTTTCTGCCATAAGGGTGGTGTCATCTGCATATCTGAGGTTATTGATATTTCTCCTGGCAATCTTGATTCCAGCTTGTACATCATCCATCTTTTTTTTTCTTTTTCAGTTGTGGCATGCACAATCTTTAGTTACAGCATGGTCCCCTGATCAGGCATCAAACCCTGGTCCCCCTGCATTGGGAGCCCAGAATCTTAGACACTGGACCACCCAGGAAGTCCTAGTCCTATGAGATCTTAATGACAGCCACTGTAGTTCTAGAAAAGGCTCAGATGGACCTGGAACAGGAAACTTCTTTTTTAAAATCTATTATATTGAAGTATAGTTAATCTACAGTGTTGTCTTAATTTCTGTTTATAGCAAAATGAATCAGATATATATACATATATATATATATGTATAAAATATCTAGTTATACACACACACATTCTTTTTCACATTCTTTGAAGCAGGAAGTTTCTAATGTGATAGCTCCACCTCTCTCTGCGGTAAGACTCTTCAAAGACCTGAGAAAAGCAACTCTAAACCTAAATGGTAATATAAACAGATCAAAGAGGTGGAGAGTCACATGGTATTAATGTCTATAGTACAAAGAGACATTCTCCATGTCTAAGAATAGGAGAAAGGGACAAGAAACTATGTAGACACCCTCAAATGTACATACGTAATACAATAAGGCTTTGTGGTCTGAAGGAGATTCCTGCCCCCCAGGCAGAGAAAGACACAGAAGGTCAGGGAAATTGCCTTTATCCAACATCTGTGGTGCATCCAGTAAGCAACCTCAGTATACTGGTCCTCTTTGGGGCAGTCCAGCTCTTACTTAGCTTCTACCCTTAGACCAGTTTCAATGTTGTTGATATTTAAAAATAAAGAAATGAGAGCAACTAATCCTACTTCTAAATCACTGATGAAGAATGTGGATTTTACTGAATGTTTTTGCACAAATTCAGAGGAAAATGTTAAACTACACATCATACATCACCATTTCCTTAAAATTCTCTCTAGTTATTTTTTTCTATTCCCAACGAACTCCATCTCTCTCTCTGGCCCTTCCCCAAATCCTCTTCTTCAGCTGCTTCCTCTCTGCATCACTTCCTCCTCAACTCTCCTTTTTCCTTTAGTATACGTGCTACCGAAGCAAGCACTACTCTCCTTCTTTCTTATATTTCAATGTCTTTCTTATTTTTTAATCCTTTTCTTAGATACACCAATACAGCATTCTGGAGCTCTAAAGTGTGTGTCTTTCACCTCTACTTTTTCCAGAATCCCCTCTTCTCAAAAGGAACTTATATTTGAAGATGTACATGGTGGTTGTAGTAGGGAAATTGGAAATAGGTTTCTTTTAAGGTGATTTTTTTTTCAAATTAATATTATTTATTTGATGCTCAAAAAACCCAACAAGTTTTTTTGGGCTATCATCATCTCCATTTTATAAATGGGAAAATAAAGGCAAGAAATTTGCCCAAGGTAAATAAGTGGAAAGTCAGATTTTGAACCCAATTTGTCTGGCTGTAAAGTCTGGGCTTTTTCCTACTCTACCCTTTTGTATTCTGTTTGGTGGGGACACAGGCATATGAGTCATGTTTTAAAAGACAGAATGAAAGACATACTTTTAAAAAGCTGTTGATGAGGTGCCATGAAATTGCAAAAGATGGCATGACTCTGTCCAACGGGGGGCTTTTGGGAGAAGATATTAATTACTCTTTGAAGAATGGGTTAGATTTTAATAAGCAGAAAAGAAAATAGAGGACATGTAATTCAGCTGTGTATACAAAAGCTCGGGGGCATGAAATTCAAATACAAGCAGAAAAACGATAAGACCAATGCTTTTGAACTGCTGTGTTGGAGAATACTCTTGAGAGTCCCTTGGACTCCAAGGAGATCAGACCAGTCAATCTTAAAGGAAACCAATCCTGAATATTCATTGGAAGGACTGATCCTGAAGCTGAAGCTCCAATACTTTGGCCACCTGATGCAAAGAACTGACTCCTTGGAAAAGACCCTGATGCTGGGCAAGATTGAAGGCAGGAGGAGAAGGGGACAACAGAGGACAAGATGGTTGGATGGCATCACCAACTCGATGGACATGAGTTTGAGCAAGCTCCAGGAGATGGTGAAGGACAGGGAAGCCTGGTATGCTGCAGTCCATGGTGTTGCAAAGAGTCAAACATAACTGAGCGACTGAACAACAACAGTGTGGCTAGAGCACCCTCTGTGTGTGTGTGTGGGGGGGTGTGTGTGTCTGTTGTGTATGCAGACACATGCTTAGGATAGTCAGAGAGCAATATCATGAGAAATTAGGTTGAAAAACTAGATTAAAACCTATTCTTGGACCTTTGTCCAAGTTTTATGGGCTCAGAACCACCAACCAACAGTTTCCTCTAAAGTGTTTCACAAAGCAGGAAGAGCCCCAGGCTCTGTTTCTAGTTAAGCTTGGGTTTAAATCTTGGCAATGCTACTTATTTGCTGTTTGACCTTGTGCAAGTTGCTTAACTTTTATGGGCCACAATTTTCCCAACTAAAAGTTGCAATAGTAATACCTACTTGTAAGAATTAAATGACATGCTATGACGTGCCTGGTACAGGAGGGGCTTCCAGTTGGGTTTGGTCAGTGGGAGCCCTGGCAGAAGATCACAGGGAGGGAAGAGAGTTGTGTCCCTTGATTGAGAGTCACAGCTTCTCTCCAGCCTGCCCTCTCTACTGAACTCTTTTTTTTTTTTTTTTTCCCCTGGGCTCTGAGAACCACCTCTTCTCCTCCCCACTTCAAGCCTAGGGATGGGAATAACCCTACTGTTGCTAGCCTGGAATATAGCATTATTCCTTATATTTTCTCCATAGTCCCTTTATTAAGTTCTTCTGAAATAATCCTAAATTTGTGTGTGCTATCTATTTCCTGTTGGGACCCTGATGATTACACAGACCATGTCTGTTTTGGCCACAGAACAGGCAAGCTGCCTAAAAGTGATGTAAAATCATGTATTGGGATTTAATTTCCAGGCCCTGACATCTGTGGCTTTGGCAACAACAAAGTACAAGTCATCCTTCATTATCAAGGGAAATATCATGAGAACAAGACCATCAAGTGCAGGGTGAGTGTGTGGGCTGGTCCTTAGCCTTGGGAGAAGGGCAAGCATTTTGAATATGTTATCTGATTTAATGTTTATAACACCCCTCTGAATTAAGTATTATCATCTCCATTTTGCAGATTAGAAAATAGAAAGTGGTATAAATTATAGGAGTTCACACAGAAGAAACTGATCTGAAAGACAGGAAGTCATATAAAGTTGTATCTTGGAACAAGGGTCAGCAAGTTCCCATTCCCCACTGCTAGATACTGGAAGAGATGGGGGATGTGGGGAGTGCTGAACTTAGAAATAGGTGGTGAGTTTACCTTAGGAACATCTTGGCTAGAGAGATCTAGGTTGGTTGGTGGGTAAGAGCTGGATTTCATCAGCAACTCAACAGGAAGTCACTGAATGTCAACTCTGTATTAGGCCTTGGACTGGGGATAGAGTGAGTCAGGCATGACCTCTGTTCTCACAGAACTCAGAGTCTAGTAAAGGTAAGAGTCAAACAAAGGAGAATGACTATTTCGTGTAATAGGGGTCTATGAGAGCATGGAGGAGACTCCACCCCACCTGACCTGGTGTCTTTGGAAATGCTTCTTAGAAAAGGTTTCCCGGCAGACCCGGGACCCGGAGCAGCTCAGAGGCGGTGAATAATAGCTCTTCAAGTCTGCAATAAAAGATGGCCTCCAATAAAACTACATTGCAAAAAATGGGAAAGAAGCAAAATGGAAAGAGTAAAAAAGTTGAAGAGGCAGAACCTGAAGAATTTGTAGTAGAAAAAGTGCTGGACCGCCGTGTAGTGAACGGGAAAGTGGAGTATTTCCTGAAGTGGAAGGGATTTACAGATGCAGACAATACTTGGGAACCTGAAGAAAATTTAGATTGTCCAGAGTTAATTGAAGCATTTCTTAATTCTCAAAAAGCTGGTAAAGAAAAAGATGGAACAAAAAGAAAATCTTTGTCTGACAGTGAATCTGATGATAGCAAATCAAAGAAGAAAAGAGATGCTGCTGATAAACCGAGAGGTTTTGCCAGAGGTCTTGATCCAGAACGAATAATTGGTGCCACAGACAGCAGTGGAGAATTAATGTTCCTCATGAAATGGAAAGATTCCGATGAGGCAGACTTGGTACTGGCAAAAGAGGCAAATATGAAGTGTCCTCAAATTGTAATTGCTTTTTATGAAGAGAGACTAACTTGGCATTCTTGTCCAGAAGATGAGGCTCAATAATTGTTTGCATTGCCTTTTATATATATTTATATATATATATAAAACATGGGTCTTGGTTTTTTGATTTATTAGTGTGAAGAAATAACTACATTCTAATGAAAATCAGGTTTGATTTGTTTGTTTTGAAGTAATATTGGGAAAGTTACATTGGGTTTTTTGTTTTTTTTTTTCCATCTGTAGCACTGGTTACTTTGAACAAATAAAAGCTTTCTGTAGTTGCCTCCTTCAGTAGGAAATAATTTGATACCATGGTATATTATTTCCTCAGCATTAGAGAACAGTTTTTCTAAATGTTGGAGGAAATCTCCATAGTCATTACTCAATCAGAATTTAGAATTTGCATTTAACTCATATATGCCTGAGGACCATTCTAAGTTTTTTATATGTATACATAAAAGACATATGTAAATGGTTTGGAAGTTAATTTTTTTGTTGTGGTTTTTGTTTTGGTAAATATATTTAAATCACAGCCTTTCATAACCATGGATAAGCCCATGTTCTGGAATTACATCATTTTGAGCAATATAAGAAATAACTTCAACTTAGATTAAAATTTTAAGTCTTAACCTTTCAAATTAAATAATTTTGTAATTAGACACATTAAGGAATTTAAATTGGGTAATTTTTTAAAGCATCCCTATCAGAATCTGCATATAAATGCAGTTTTATATGCAGAAACCCTGGAAGGAAAATTTTTATCACTATCAACCACCTTCCCAATCAAATGAAAAAAGTAGAAAAATTCTGGTATGTTTTAATATAGCAAAGCAAAACTTAATTAAATGGACACTTGATGATTCCTTCTGGTGAACCATTGTTTTACAAGAAATTGAAGTCTCTGTGCTGTATTTAGGAAAGGTTGTGATACATGGGATGTCTCAGATTTGTTCATGGAAACCTAATCAGATATTGGCAGTTTACGATCTACAGGAATAAATGAGTGAACAAACTTTTCTAATCTACGCTTGACCTACATGTTTTTTCAGACTTGACTCCAATCCATTCCTTACATGAAGGCTCAATTTTCTCAGTATTTTGGGTTACTAGTTCAGCAGAAGCCAAGAAAAACAATAACTTTGTAGTAATCAGAATGTTATTCAACTGTATATTGTTTACTTTATTGTAAATACTGGTGAACAGTGGTCAATAAATAGTTTTATATTCCTTTAAAAAAAAAAAAAAAAAAAAAAGAAAAGGTTTCCCCTGTGCTGAACTTTGACTGATGAGCACGAATTGGCCTTGTAAAGGAAGGTGACAATTTTTGGAAGGATTGAGCTACTAGAAGAGGTAATCATATGAGAAAAGTTAAGGAGGCTTGAGAAAGAGTAGCACTGAAGAAGTTCAGCCCAACCAGAGCACAGGGGAGAGGCAGAGACCGAGTCCAGAGCAGCCCCTAGAACCTGGGCCTTTGGAAAACTTGTTTTCAGGGCAAAGTCCTTCCCTACCAGGACGGTACAGGAGCTGTACATACAGGGACTCCCTGGGATCCTGCTCAGGGTAGGCCTTGTTCTGAAACATGCAGATATAGCAGATGAGTCAGACCCGATCCTTGCTATTGAGAAGATTAGATAGAGTCTAGTGGGACAGACAGAAAAACCAGAAAAGAAAAAAGGATGACCAGAGTTATGATGAAGGGAAGGATGGGAACTAAGGGAGACCAGAGGAGTGTGTACTTAGGAGAATGAGACCCAAAGACTCTTTTGGGTTAACCAGAGAAATAGGATGAGGAATATGATAAAGTGTGTTTGTGACTATGTGGGAGGTGGCATTCAGGAACTGAGGGTCTGTTTTAGATGGTGCATTTAATGCTTGAGGTCCAACAGGGGACTGAAATATTCCTCTTTCCCTTTCTAGATCAATAAAGACACTCACCTGTACACTCTCATTATTCACCCCAGTGCTACTTATGAGGTCAAAATCGACAATAAGCAAGTAGAAGCTGGGGATTTGGAGGACGACTGGACCTTCTTGCCTCCCAGAAGATAAAAAACCCCTATGCCCAGAAACCAAGAAAATGGGATGAACAGCTGCAAATAGAAGATGGTGAAGATAAGAAACCTGAGGTCAGAAGGTGTTTCCTAGGAAGCAACAGGGGATCTTAGCTGTGGGGATGGGCAAAGGAGGCTGGAAACAATGGAGCTCAAACCAGAGACAACAGTCCCTCAAGGAGGTTTCCAGCTAAATACTGGTATCCAAAGAAGCATGGAGGGAAGAGGAAAGCACCTCACATTTGTTCAGGATCTATTGATCCTGCTAGCAGCCTCAATGAGGATAAGGAAACTGACACTTAAAAATGAAGTGACTTGCCCAAGCTCACATACATTAGAACCAACATTTGAATCTGGATATCTTTCATAGCAAAGTTACTGAAATGGGAAATGTGTGGAATATACGGACTGATTCATTATTAGTCACTGGAAAGCCATACTGGATACAGGAATGAATAGAACAATTCAGGGACTGTGAATCCTCTTGGGTTTCAGAATCTAGTGAGGGATGCAGGCAGGTACACAGATGCAGGTCACACTGTGTAATTAATGGTGAGAGTCAGGGAAGCCAAATCCTGTGGGAGCCATGAGTAGGTTCCTAATTCAGGTTGAGTTGGGGTGTAGGTGATGTTGGGACTCTGGGGTCAGACAGATATGGGTTTGTATCGGAGTACCACCATTTACTAACTATAACATCCCACCTATAAACAGACCTTGGGCAAGGAACTTAGCTGCTGTGAAATTTCACAAATAGGGTTTTTATAATATCTATATGTGAAAGCTGTTGTAAAGATTAAATGAGCTAATATACATAATTTAGTGCCTGGTACATAATAAGTCCTTAATACATGGCATTTATATATTAATCATGTACTGAATTTCAAAGAGCAAATTCACTAGAGCAAGGAAAATTGAGTTGAAGGGAAGATATTCCAGACCCACAGCAGGTACGAAGACACATCAGTTAAGCAGAAAGTGACATGGTTATGCGAAGAACTGAAAGCTGCAGTTTAGTATTTTGGGAAGATAAAGTTCAAGGTGGTGATTGAGTGGGAGATGAGTTGGAACGGTCTGTTGGAGCCAGGTCATAGAGGGCCTCACCTGCTGGGCTGCTGCTCCTTAGGGCAGAGCAGATTCAGCTTCATGAGGACGAGATGCTCAGGGTTAAGTGAGGAGCAGCATGGCACCCAGCAACTGGAATTCATTCCCTAAGGAGAGGCCTAGAGAAGTGGGCAAGCCCCAGCCGTGTGTAAGGAGACTCAATGGGCTCCAAATCTAGGAGGAAGGAGGTATGGTCAGGTAGTTAAGGCAGATGATCAAGCAGTGTCTAGACCTTCAGTACCCTGGGAAAATTAGGGGCTGGGTTAGTTCCAGACCCAGCAGGCAGGGTCAAAGCAGCAAGACTAACCATAGACCCTTCCTCCTGGTGTGGACCACACACCTGATGTAGTCAGGGATGGATCTAGGCCTGGGGTAGAGGGAAGAGACTCAGGCCTCTATGCTCCCTGTTTGAGTGGACCTAGAGAAGGTAGCCACTACTTAGGTAGGCTGGATATATCAAGTCTATAGACCCCAGGATGAGATGCTGACTGTTAATATTTCAGAACCACAAAGCAGCTGAGAGAGCCCAGGAACCAGGGAACTTTATGCTGGTGAAAGACTGTGAGCCTAGTGCAGTTAGCATCAAAGCATTTAAGTCTGAGAAATGGTCAGTACCAAGGTGAACTGCCAGGTAGATAGAGCAGAACTTTAGAGGCTCCAGAGCAGAAGAAATATGAAAGTTAGGACAAGCTGTAACTTGGAGTTGTCTTAGGAAATAGAAGGGACCTGGGGTACAAAGGAGGACTGATACAGATCTGAGAGCATGACCTTCCAAGTGCCAGGTCACTAAAACAGGTCTTTACGAAGAGGGACCCAGGCTAGAAGATTTGTTCTAATGATGGGGCATATGACTGTGGAAGGGAGAGGGCCAGGATAAGGAAAACTCCCAGCTTCTTTGAGCTTAAAGTTGTCAGGGTCAGAAGGATGGAGAATCTGAGGAGAGGCTGGATTGCTTAAAGGCTTTTTCTCTGCCGCATGTTTTGGATTTGTTTGCAGAGTCTTGAGCTGGGCTTTCATAGGGATGAGGACAGGACAGCAGCAGGTGCAAGGCACCAGGTCCACTTGACGTACTCAGGACCCCAGTTTCATTCTGGCCCACCCATCTGTCTTCATGGAGGAACGTTTTATTTTAGGACTGGGAAGACTTTGAATACATCCCTGACCCAGAAGCCGAGAAGCCAGACGACTGGAATGAGGCAATGGATGGGGAGTGGGAAGGGCCCCTGATACCAAATGTGAAGTATAAGGTGAGCGGCGGTGTGGGGGGAAGGGAGGGGGTCTCTCCTTCAATCAGTGTGAGAAATAAGACAGAAGAGATGGTGTAAACTTTAATTTACAGAACAGAAACACTAAGATGCTGTGGTCATCTTCCTGCTTCCCCATTGCCCCCTGCCCTGTATCCCTCCATGAGTTTGTAGCTTCATCTGGGCCCTGTACTCACGGCTGTGTCTGGCTGGGAGCAGGCGGGCTGGTCAAGGTCGATGCTGGGAAGCAGAGGTCCAGGGAGCCCTAAGCAAGGAGTTTGTCCCAAGTGGTGGATAACAGCCAAAGGAACATGATCAAAACAGGAAATGGGTCTGGGGTCAGGGACCAGAAGTCTCAGAAGTGGTCCAGAAAGGGGAAGAGTAGGACATGAATAGCCAAACATGCTGGGGTAGGGGGGCTTCTTTTTAAGGGCCAAGTCCGGAACTAAAGGAATCAACTATCAAATGGTCCAGAGATAGGACTGACTGAAGTAAGTATTGTTTTATTTGGCCCCAGTTTCCTGTGCTGCACACCACAAAGAGAATGGCCCCAAGTCCAGAGTCCTTAGATGGTGTTCCCTATGAAGCTATGTTTCTTAACCCCATAATCAAACTTGCACAGAGAGCTGGGACCAGGCTTATAATGGGTCTCTGCCACCTTGTTCAGATCCCTCTGGGGAGAAAGGGGAACCTGGAAGGGTCTTGTGAGTTAGCTCAAAGAAAAGGAAAGAAGCTCCAGGAAGCCTGCTCTGAATCCTTATGCCTAATCCACAATTGTCTTTATAAACTGATTAGTCTTTCTAATTGCATGAGAAGAATGGAAAAATACTAATGCCACGTTCACTCTTTGGTTCTTTGCTTAGGGGAAATGGAAACCTCGGATCATTGACAATTCCAAGTACCAGGGGGAGTGGATTCATCCAGAAATAGACAATCCTGAATATAAGCCTGACCCCAACATTTGCCACTATTACAACATCAGTGTCCTTGGCCTGGACCTTTGGCAGGTAAAGCTCTCTGGGCTCAGAGCCATTGAACAACAGTCCCTCTGAAGTTTGCACAAAGTGAAGAGAGCTCCAGTCTGGAAATTACAAGAACTGAATGAGTCTTATTCTTTCTAAATTTCCAACTGTTCATCTTTAAAATGGGGCTAGTTATATTTATCCTGATAATTATAATGGCTAAAATTTACTGAGTCTCTACCCTATACCAAGCTCTATTTCAGGGACTCTGCAAATGCCATTTAATTCTCACTATGAAATCCCCTGTACCTAAATGTGGAAACTGACATTCAGAAAAGTTAGCTAATTTGCCCGAAGACACATCTGGTAAGCAGAGAAGCTGGGATTTGAGTACAGGCCTTTCTGAGGCTAGATTCAGTGTTCTAATAGTTTGCATTGCTAGTCTGGTCCTATATAAATCTTGGGGGGTTGTTCTGGAGATAAAAGGGAATCAGAGATGTGGTAAAACTCTGAAATGCTAAAATCCGCAGAGAGATGTTGGGTCTGATTGTCCCAGCCATGATGACAAATCCTGACCTCACCTCCCCCTTCCTGGCTCTGACTGGAAGGGAAAGAGGGGGGCTCAGAAACTCAGGCTGTCGGATTGTTGTTTTCTTCCAAAGAGACCTGTTATGATTCTTCCCCTGCTCGAGAGAAACACAGTACCTCAAATGCATGCCCCAGAGGGAAAACTTTAGCCCAGGAGACCTCTTGGAAACTACAATCTATGTAGTATTGGAATTCCCTTGGAGAGGAAGGAAAAGTAAATATTACTATCGGCTTATTATTACCCCATGTTATATTTGAGGGAATTAAGAATCAGAAGTGTCACGTGATGTGCCCAAGAGCACACAGGTAGTGTATGGGAGAGACAGGATTCAAATACCTGTCAGCCTAAGTCCTTTACTGACTACATCCAGTGTACAATGGAGCCTCTAGAAAGTGAAGCCACTGGTTATTGGGTGTATTCTGGAATGTTTCAGGGCCAGGGAAATCTCTGTCTCCGACCAGTGATTTCTACACTTCAGGGCTGCTAAAGGTCTCTTGAACAGACACCCACTATTTGACGTTTTCTTGGATTATTTATTTCAACTTTATTGGTTTCCTGATTCAGTGACGTCAGCATACAAGTGCAAGGAGATGAGGTAGGTAAATTACCAGATACACAGTAGGGGTTCAGGAGAGACGGAAAGAAGAAAGAGCAGAGGGACATATGTTCTTCTTTCTTTGCTTTCTTATCTGAAGAATATGGATACACTCTCTACAAGTTCCCATTACCTCTTTTTTTTCAGTTGTCCCTTTTTAATAATAGGAACTTTCTACATCTTGTAAAAATATGTGGTCATGTTAACATGCCTAATCTGATTGTTTCCTTAAAATGTGTTGGGTTTTTTTCCCATAGAAAACATTAAGGCACACACTAAACAGTATCTTTGTTCATCTACAAAATTTTAAAATTATTTGGCAGTAATTGCTCTGAGTTCTATCTTCCTCCCTCAATAGGCAAAACTTCCTATTTGAGAATTTAAACCGTGCTGAAGGAGTGTTTCTCAAACTGTCATATGCATATGAATCATTCAGATCTTAATAAAGTGCAGATTCTGATCCAGCAGGTCTGGGATGAATCTTGAGAGACAACATTTCTGAAACTCCAGCAAGATCTCTTTATCTATTTTTCCTCTTGTAACACAGTTCTGCACAATGCTGACATCACCCTTGCAGGCATCCTGTTAACTTCTAGTTGGGTCTGGCACTCCCAAGTCCTACTCCACCCTACTCACTTAGCCAACTCAGCACATCCAGCTCACCACAGGGTCCCTGCATCTCACTGGAAAGCCTAGTGACTCTCAGCGTGGAAATGGGCGGGATTCGCTCACTGGCTCTACTCCAGCCTGGGTTTCCAAATGCTCTGTGAACCCATCACCCTCTGCATCAGGTCCTAGCCTAGTAAGTTTCTTAACCTTTCTGCTTAGTTCCCGACCCAGCCTGCTCTCTTCCATACAAAATTCCTTCTCTTTCCTCTTAGGCGGAAGATACTGCCGTCTTTCACTGGGACAGAGGCTCGAGGAGATGGTAGTGAACAAAGAAAACACTTTCTCTTAGTTTTGGGACTCCTTATGATCTTTGAAGGAGTACAGCCTAGCAGTCATAATGCAGAGCACGTTGACATTCCTTAGGTCATATGGTCTGTGTCACAGCCCTATAGGGCTGGAAGGTAGGGTTTATCATCTTCATTTTATTGACCAAGAAGTGGAGGCCTTAGAGAGGTGATATGACTTGTCAAGATCTCATAGCTAGTAAGTGGCTAAATCTATACTTTTTCCATTTTATGATTCAAGTGGGACATCAAGGAAACTAGGTAACTTTCAGTGAATTAATTTTTTAGGCTTTATAGTCTCACGAAAGTCTTTCTCACAAGTTCTCTCCTGAGAAGTGTGTGAAGGAAACATGGAAGTTATATTTTCTTTCATTGTCCAGATAAAAACATGGAGACACAGAGAGGATAGAGTAGACTGAGGTCCCTCCAGTAGTGAGGTTTATCCAGCAGGACTGGCCGTCATGTCCTGATTCTCAGCTGGAGGCAGAGTTTAGTGTAAGGGGGCTGGAGGAAAAGGAGCACCAAAGAGAACAGGGGAGATTGGAAACATTTCTTGTGGAGTAGGAAAAATGGAAGAGCCAAAAAATGAGCAGTTCTCTAACCAACTCAAACAACTCTAACAACTCAAAAAAGAGAAACAAGACATCCAACTCAAAAAAGAAAAAAACAATCCCAAAGAAAAAAATCGTAAAGTTTCATAAAAAATTATTAAAACAGATTTTTCAAATTGCTCAGAGGAAATTAACAATCTCTATCCAAATCTGATCTGATCTGATCCAAAGTGGCTATTTTGTCATTTATTTTTCTGCTGAAGGCGGGTTTGGTGAGATGATGTAAGCCAAATAAACTTCTTTCTTATTTAAAAAAGCAAAACAAAACTTTTTCAAACCTTCAGAGGGAGGCTATGGGGATAACATATGCTGCAAACTTTCTCCTGGTCACACAACTGCTCTCACACAATTAATTTGCTGATTTATTTAACATAGTGCTGAAGTTTAAAAATCCAGAATGACCCCGCTGTGTTTCTTTTGAAACATATGCAGATACTGAAAAATTATGATAATAACTTACAATTTATCAAATGACTATTATAAACACTGTGTTTTATGACTGTTATAAACACTGTATTATTTCTAATGCTCATGACAACACTGCAAGGGAGTTATTTTTAATACTTCACTTGTGAGGGAATAAATAGATGGGGAAACAATGGAAACAGTGACAGACTTTATTTTCTTGGGCTCTAAAATCACTGCAGATGGTGACTGCAGCCATGAAATTAAAAGACGCTTACTCCTTGGAAGAAAAGCTATGACAAAGCTAGACAGCATATTAAAAAGCAGAGACATACTTTGTTGACAAAGGTCTGTCTAGTCAAAGCTATGGTTTTTCCAGTAGTCATATACGATTATGAGAGTTGGACCATAAAGAAAGTTGAGCACCAAAGAATTGATGCTTTTGAAGTGTGGTGTTGGAGAAGACTCTTGAGAGTCCCTTGGACTGCAAGGAGATCCAACCAGTCCATTCTAAAGGAAATCAGTCCTGAATACTCATTGGAAGGACTGATGCTGAAGCTGAAGCTCCAATACTTTGGCCACCTAATGTGAAGAACTGACTTCTTGGAAAAGACCCTGATGCTGGGCAAGATTGAAGGCAGGAGGAGAAGGGGATGACAGAGGATGAGATGGTTGGATGGCATCACTGACTCGATGGACATGAGTTTGAGTAAGTTCCAGGAGTCGGTGATGGACAGGGACTACAGCCTGGCATGCTGCGGTCCATGGGGTTGCAAAGAGTTGGACACGACTAAACAGCTGAACTGAACTATGAGGGAATAGGCTCAGAGGAGTTGAGTAACATCCCCAAAGTCACACAGATAGTATGTGGTTGAGCTGGTCTGACTCCATGACCTCTGCTCTTTCTATTCTATTTCTTTATCATTGATAAATGCTGAAAGTACTTTTTTCAGCTACTCCTTATGACATGTGGGATCTTAGTTCCCTGACTAGGGATCAAACCAGTGCCTCCTGCAATGGAATTTTGGGTTCTTAACCACTGGACCACCAGGGAAGTCCAATGAACACTGAAATTATTATACACCATTGACTAATTCATCTTTTTCTGTAATTGTAAATATTAAGTATATTATTTTAAGAAAATAGAGAAATATGGTAGAGAACTGTGCTCACACTTCTTGTCAAACCTTTTCTTTTCCTTGTATTCTTTTAGTTTTTCTGACTATATTGAGGAGAGAACCTTAAAAAGGCATGTGTAAGTGATAGCAGAGGTAGATGCTGTCAATCTGAACTGGGGCGAGAGCCACTGGGCAGCAATTTGGAGCCTGACAGAGTGACGGAGATTTCTTCACAACCCTCTGAAAGAGTTGTCAGAGGCTTGGGGGACATAGCATCTTGGGAAACAGTAACGTAACTTATTTCTAGAGCAGATCAGCTAAGGTGGTACAGCATTCTGGAGCTTTTCTATTCTTAATCACCGTTGTATTCCCTCACTCCACCTCAGTTATTGATTAAAATCTCTGGGCTCCTGGCCTGGGAATATGCATTTTGCAAAGCTTCCTGTTGATATTTTTTAAGCTGGTCGACCTAGTTCTAATAATCCTATCATTTCCATTTCATCAGGTGAAATCAGGCAGCATCTTTGACAATTTCCTTCTTACAAATGATGAAGAGTTTGCAGAGGAGGTTGGAAATATGACCTGGGGAACAAGAAAAGTAAGATATTCACTCGTATGGATTTCCAGATGTCTGACTCCTCAGCTGTGCACTGTTCTCTGCATTTAAAAAATCAGTCTCGTAGTCATTGTCTCATTTGCTGGTTACATGGCCCTGAGAGGCAGGGTAAAGAATTTGTATTCACTGGACACCTAAAACCTTGTACCTAACTCTATGAACATTTCCAAAAGTCTCCCCACTTAGCCCTTAAAACAACCCAGCAAGACATTAGAGTTTGTTCGTTTGTTTTTAATTTTTATGGGAGTAGCATTGCTTTATAATGTGTTAGTTTCTACCGTACAGCAGAATTAATCAACTACGCATAGTCCATAGGGTCGCAAAGAGTCGGACAGGACTGAGCAACTGAACCAAACTGATACATATACATATATCCCCCTTTTCAGATTTCCTTCTGATTTAGGTCACCACAGTTCATTAGAGTTTTCTATACTACTGTCGTGTATTCTTATTAGTTGTGTGTTTCATACCTAGTATCAATAGTGTATGTGTCACAAGGCAGGTATTTTTATTCCCACTTTTCAAATGTAGGAATTGAGATTCAGAGAGTATATATAAACTGTGCAAGGTCACACACAACCTTTAACTTGTTGAGTCAGAATGCACACACCTTCTGTGTCACATTCCCTGCTCACAGTATGGTGACCTTGAAGGGAGCCACCGAAGCCATTTCTGATGGATGATTTGGATAAGGAAGCAAGGTTTGTGCTGTCTACCAGCTTCCCTGGTCTCCTAGAACTATTTTATGGGTGGAGTGATACTTGGGACAATGGCTTCTTAACGGAGCCGCCCTTCATCCAGACCTCCTGGTTCTGCAGGAAGGGCCAATGAAGCAGGTTTGTGACCAATGCCTGATTGCCCTAAAGGAGACTAGGCCCATACTTAGAGCAGTAGCAAAGCACAGGCATCAAAGAGAGATTTTTGAGAGAACTTTAGTAATTAAACTTTTCAAAGAGGCAGTGATAGAGTCACCATAGAAAAAATAAAAGTTAGACATTTTAACGCTTTTTAGTCTGTTTTTTTTTTATTTTGAGGTTATCATCTAACATTGTTTTATTGAAGTAATATTACATATTGGTTAAGAACATGAGTTTTAGTGCTAGATTGCTTAGGTTCAAATCCAGGCTCTATTACTTGTTAGCTGTAGGATCTTAGGCAAGTTATTTAACCTCTTCAGTCTCCTCATCTATGAATTGTGAATACGACAGCAATTATCTTATAAGTCCCTGGCATATAGTAAAGTGAAATTGCTCAGTTGTGTCTGACCCTTTTCCACCCCATGGACTGTAGCCTACAAGGCTCCTCTGTCCGTGGAATTTTTCAGGCAAGAGTCCTGGAATGGGTTGCCATTTCCTTCTCCAGGGGATCTTCCCGACCCAGGGATCAAACCCAGGTCTCCCGCATTGCAGGCAGACACTTTACCGTCTGAGCCACCAGGGAAGCCTCTAAATGTTGCTTACTCAACAAAGCCTCTCTTGACCAAAGAGCAAAATCCCCATGATGACAGGCATATAGTAATTGCTCAATAAATGGTACTTATTATTATTAACCTGTATATTCACTTGGCAAATATTTTGAGTACCTGTTCAAAGTACTATTGTATTTGTTGGGGATATGCCAGTGAAATAAAACAGAAAAGTTTCCACCCTCATGGGGCTTACATTCAAGGGAGACCAATAAGAAACATACAAAGAAGTAAATATATATGATGAGATGGTGAGATAAACTACAGAGGACAAGAAAGCAAGAGAGAGGCCTGTCATCATGGGGATTTTGCTCTTCGGTCAGGAGAGGCTTTGTTGAGTAAGCAACATTTAAGTAACTTGGAGGAATAAGGAGCAAACCACACAGATATTTGGGAAGAAAAGCCTTCTGGTAGAGAGAACAGCAAATGCAAAATCCCTGAAATAGAAGCATAACTTGCTTGTCCAAGAAAGAGTAAGAAGGACAATGTAACTAGAGCTGAGTGCAAGAGAGTAGTTGCCGCCACTTCTCTGAATAAAATGGGGAGCCATTTTTAGCAAAGGAGTAATATGAACTGGCTCATAGATGAATATGTTACTCTGGCTGCTGTGTTGCAAAAGACTCTAAGAATAAAGGCAGAAGTGAGTGGTGGTGGCGAAGGCAGAGAAATGTTCAGATTCTAGATTCATTTTGAAGGCAAAATTCACAGGAATGATGGATTAGATACAAAATATGAGCGGGAGTAAAGAGGGATGGCTCCAAAGTTTTTGACTCCAGTGATTAGAAGGGTGGAGTTATTGAGATAGGGAAGAACAGGAAGGAGCATATTTGGTGTAGGAGTGGGGACAGAAACAAATAACATATTATTAAATGTTAAGTCAGATATGATGATTAGAAATCCAAATGTTAATGAGGCAACTGGATACAACCTGAATAAGAGATATAATAGTATATTTGGGAGTCATCATCCTACAGGTAATACTTGAAGACCCATGACTCTGGATGAAATCCCCTATGGAGAGGGTATATATAGAAGGAAGATTCAAGGATGAGCTTTGGAAAGAAAGTGAAGTCACCCAGTCTTGTCTAACTCTGCGACCCCATGGACTGTAGCCCGCCAGGCTTCTAAATCCATGGAATTTTCCAGGCAAGAATACTGGAGTGGGTTGCCATTTCCTTCTCCAGAGGATCTTCCCTACCCGGGGATCAAACCCGGGTCTCCCATATTGCAGGCAGACTCTTTACCATCTGAGCCATCTGGGAATTCCGATGAGTTTTGGAGCACCCCAGTATTTAGAGATCAGGAAGAGAAAGTGGAACCAGCTAAGAAGACAGAAAAAGTAGCCAATGAGGTAGGAAGAGAACCAGAAGACTATTCTGTAGACCAAGTGAAGAAAGCATTTTAAGGGGAAAAGGAGGGATCAATTGTATTGGATGGTCAATGAAGATGCGGACTTAGAATGGACCACTGAATTTAATAACATGGAGTTCATTAGTGACTCTGACAAGAGCAGTTTCAGTGAAGTGGTACAGGGAAAAAAATGGGTTTGAAAAAGAATGAAAGAAGAACAACCAGAGACATAAGTATAAACTAGTGTTTTGAGGAGTTTTGTGGTAAAAAAAAAAAAAAAGGGTAGAGAGAACAGGGTGGCAGGTAAAAGGAAATGTTGGTCAAGATTTTTTGACCAATCTGCCTGCTTTTGTGTTAATGGGAATGATGCAATAAAGAGAAAAACAATATTGGAGAAAAAGAGGAAAATTGCTAGAGCACTATACTTGAGACTATGAGAGTGGATGAGATCTAGTGCTCAAGGTGCGCTGGCTTCCCATAGGAGTACAGCTATTTCATCCATAATGACAGGAAAAAAGGAATGACCGTGTTAAAAATACAGGCAGGTGGGTAGACATGGTGGTGACAGTCCATGTAGTTGGATTCTCTGGGAAGCAGACAGACACCAAGATGGTGTTAGAAATGTAGGTGACTTATTGCAGGTAATGCCTGGGGAAGATGAAGATGAGGACTTAGAATGGACCACTGAATTTAGTAACATGAATTTAGAGGGTGTAGGAATAGGCACTTCTGAAAGGGGAAAGGGAAAGGAGGGTTGGGTAGGAATTATAGCCAACTGCAGCGCAGCCCCGAGAAAACCTTGCTAGCCCGACATGGCTCCAGGGGAAAAGGAGAATGAATCAAACACAGAACTATGGTAGGCTCACCAGTTAGCACTAAGGTCTCACTTGAGTTCAGTTTTAATGAATTTAAAATGAGGAGAATCAGTTTGTTTTCATTATTTTCTCTAGTCATTCTCTCTGCTTAGGTGGAGGCATGGCAAACTGAAATTAATCAGATTTGAGGACCTGTGGCTCAGAGGTTAAAGCGTCTGCCTCCAATGCAGGAGACCTGGGTTCGATCCCTGGGTCGGGAAGATCCCCTGGAGAAGGAAATGGTAACCCACTCCAGTATTCTTGCCTGGAGAATCCCATGGACAGAGAAGCCTGGTAGGCTACAGTTCATGGGGTTGCAAAGAGTCGGACACGACTGAGCAACTTCACTTTCACTTTCCAACTAAGGGAGGGAAGGGCAAGGAAGTTGAGGATGTTTGCAAGAGAGTAATCACATAAAAATACAGAAAGGAGGATAGTGAAGGTATGAGTTGGATGAGGTCCAATGAAAAGGAAATGGTTCAATGGCTTGTTATAGGTCCAGGCGGGCTTAAGGAGTTGGTAGAGTTTGGTTACCTTTGGCAAGATCTGCTTTGGTAAAGAATGGAGGGTAGAAACAGATCAGTGAATAGAGCAGTAAGAGGGAAGTAAAGAAATAGAGACGTTAACTGTGGCCAGTGCTTTCCAGGCACAAGAAAAAGAAGGCTTGACTGAAAGAGAGAGTATGCCCCCGCAACACAATAATGAGGCAAACACAACAAGATGTCAAGCATTTCCTCCCAGTAGGATCGTCAAGGGCCCCAGCCTATAGGGCATGCCGTTTCTCAATCTAGCTTTGTCTCCCAGGACTGGCTAAAAGACTATTTGGCCCAGATTCTCTGTGTTGAGGATTAAAGACCTAGAGGAGTTCTGATTCTGTCCTTTCTTTAAGGGCCCTCGAGCAGTAAAATTTATAATGGCTCTAAGGATCAAGTTCTAGAACCTGGATGACCCATTAGAGATCACAGACATTCTACTTCTGACTGCAAGTTTGTACTTGCTACAGTTCAAAAGCAAATTCAAAGAGCTTCATAAAAACTGTTTTACAGTGATATAGCAGAAAGAGGGTCAAACTCAGAACCAGAAAACCTGATTTCTAATTCTAGTTCTACAACTCATTAACTCTATAGCTTGGGCAAGTCATTTAATCAATCTGAACCTCATAGTCCTAGAAAATGGGACCTTGTACATTGTTGTAAGGAATAGAAAGCATGTGTATATTGTCTCACACCATGCTTGGCAGTGCTGTAGGCATCCAGTAAATGTTTGTTGAATCTGAACCAATTTTATTTACGAACAAATTATACACACACACATACTTCTTTCCACTCCACACATACTGAAAATTTGTATGTAAATAAACACCACACCACAAATCTTTAAGTGTGTGGGGAGATGCCAGATGTTTCCAAAGTGACTTAACTTTGTTTATAGCATCTGTAAATTACTATTTTGAAATTCCATACTCTAAACAAGATGTAGAGAAGCAATGGAGAGAACTGTATGAAGAAATGGAAAAAAGAAAATGGGAAGAAGAGGCCAAGAAGAAAGAGGAAAGGGAATATGACATTTGGGGAACTGAAGAAGAGGGAAGTGAAGAAGATTCTGCTGAGGAACCAGGAAATGACAGGCAGCTGAAGGAAGATGATGATGAAAGAGCATTTCTGGGTGAAAATGTAGAAGTCCTGTTGACCAGAAGGATGAACTATAACTGGGTAAAAGGTGGTCCCCAGTCAGAGGCAAATGATACTGTTTAGAAGGAAGAATGTTCAGGAGTTTTGCTAAATCTAGGAAGCAAAATTACTTGCTCTTTTTGAATGACATTGAATTTGTATTTCTATCCCATCATCTTTGCTCTATATGTCTTTGGGAATGTCCCACCACCTTTGGGGGCTTCTATTTTCTTGTCAATGGAAAGGGAGTGATAATTCCTGTTTCATGAGGTTGTTTTAAGGATTAAATTAGTGATGTCTATAAAGTGCCTCCCCACTCCAGTACTCTTGCCTGGAAAATCCCATGGACGGAGGAGCCTGGAAGGCTGCAGGCCATGGGGTCTCTGAAGTCGGATACGACTGAGTGACTTCACTTACACTTTTCACTTTCATGCATTGGAGAATGAAATGGCAACCCACTCCAGTGTTCTTGCCTGGAGAATCCCAGGGACGGGGGAGCCTAGTGGGCTGCCGTCTATGGAGTCACACAGAGTCAGACACGACTGAAGTGACTTAGCAGCAGAAGCAGCAGCATAAAGTGCCTGATATAAATATTCAGTCAACCAGTAGTAGCTATTACTACTATCATTTTCATGGTATTTATAAAATTAATTGACAGTAAAAGACCTTTTATATAAACTCAAGCCTCACTCTCAATTTATTCCAGTATATCCAATGATTTTATTTTATTTTAATGTCTATATTATTTGGTATTTACTGAGCAGTTCTGATAATTGTATTTGTGGGCAATGCTATTTGATGTGTTCTTCTTGCAGGTGTATCAAGCACTTAAAAGCAAAATCGGACTTCTTCTTAAACAGTAATATTTTGTGAAACTCCTTTTGCTTCTCTGCTGTTTGGGGCCCTAATGTTTTAATTAATTACTGCTTGTTTGCAGGTTTGCTGGTTTTATGTTTACCTTTTCTATACCACTGGCACACAGCATCATTATATGCATTCACATAGCTCTTTACAGATCACAAAGCACTTTCCTATCAATTTGAGCAGCTCCTGCAATGTGCTCATTTAACCCTCAGAGAAGCCATTGTAGAGGATACCATTATTATCTTCTTTTTACAGATACAGGAAGTGCTAAGAGCAGGGAAGTCACTTGCTCAGGTCAGCCTGTGAGGAACAGGGCGAGTATCTGAATTCAAGTTTGTCTGGTTCCAAAGATTATCCTTCCATTGCATTAGACTGTTGAATGAGTGAGTATTACTATTGAATACAGATAGTAGACAAGGCCCACATTGGAAAAAAATACCCTTTTAATGAAAATAATCATAAGGTAATTTTCCTCTTTTAAAAATTTTCTCAAAAAATATACCAACAAGCAGTTGAGTGACATGTGACAACCTCTTCATATTAAGAAGCTAACTAATGTGGTTGCCAGGTACTCAAGGTCACCATCGTTGATTCCTGGCCCTACTTACTTACCAACTGTTGTAACTTGGACAAGTAATCTAACTTTTCTGGGCCTCATTTTTCACATTTGCATACTCAGCTGTGAGAATTAATGCTGACTCCTTCCTTCATTTAACTAGGACTACACTGATGACCAATCCTAGTCTAGCTGGAGCATCAAGCCCAGACACAATTATCATATGATAGCACAGGGCTACCCATTTGGGTCTGGAACACAGTAACATTAGTCACTCAGTCATGTCCAATTCTTTGCAACCCCATGGACTATAGCCCGCCAGGCTCCTCTGTCCATGGGATTTCCCAGGCAAGAATACTAGAGTGGGTAGCCTTTCCCTTCTCTAGATCCTCCTGACCCAAGGATTGAACCTGGTTTGCCTGCACTGCAGGCAAATTCTTTACCATCTGAGCCACCAAGGAAGCCCAGAGAAAGATACGCGTGAATCAAATTTCAGTGTCAAAAAGCACGGCACCTGGATGATAGGAATGGGGTGGTGAAGTCGCAGAGGAGCAGCAACAACTTCTTCCTTCTTTCCTGTAGGTTGGAGTCTGCTGTAGCTTCTGGGCCTTAGAATCTTTGGAATATTCTGGTTTGGGAAATGTGTCTTTGCAGGGGAGGCAAAACTTTACCTCTTCCCTCTTAGGGTCTTCAGCTGAGCCTGAGAATGTAATGTAAGACAGATGAAGTCTGAGGTCTTCAGTAGGAGTTGTTCCACATGCAGATGTATTTGTGGGGAGGAAGATGATCTCCACATCTTACTCCTCTGCTATATTGCTTATGGGATCATACTCTAGATCCTGCTGGGTTATTTGTAGTATATAAAGAAAAGTGCTGAGCTATCTTCAGTTCAGTTCAGCTACTCAGTCGTGTCCAACTCTTTATGACCCCAGGACTGCAGCATGCCAGGCTTCCCTGTCCATGTCCATCACCAACTCCTAGAGCTTTCTCAAACTCCTGTCCATCGAGTTGGTGATGCTATCTAACCATCTCAACTTCTGTCATCCCCTTCTCCTCCTGCCTTCAATCTTGCCCAGCATCCAGGTCTTTTCTAATGATTCAGTTCTTTGCACGAGGTGGCCAAAGTATTGGAGCTTCAGCTTCAGTATCAGTCCTTCCAATGAATATTCAGGACTGATTTCCTTTAGGATTGATTGGTTTGATCTCCTTGTAGTCCAAGGGAGCTCTCAAGAGTCTTCTCCAACACCACAGTTCAAAAGCATCAATTTAGAGCTATCTTTCTAAAATCCAAATAAGTATGAATTGTTTAAATACATGTGGCCCCAAAGGATATCAGAAGCTTTTTGGAATTAGAGTTTGTACTAAAGTGAGTCTTCTATTTCATGGACTGAAATTACATGTGATATTGCAGGCATGGAGTGGGGATGGTGGGGTGGGGCAAGGTAAAGATAAAAGGACAGATGAACAAGAGAAAAACATACAAATTTATTCAATGTAAGTTTTATGGGACAAGGGAGCCCTCATAAGGAAATGAAGACCCAAAGAAGTGGCAAAACCTAAATGCTTTAAAACAGGTTAAACAAAGAGAGTCAATTGTGGAGAAGTAACTAAAATGTACAGGGAGGCTGAAGGAAGATAAGAATTATTTTAACAATGTCAGTTTGGGTAGAATTCTCTTGGTCTCAGTTTGATAAGACTGTTTCTTTTCTCCTGGTATGTGAAGGGCAGCTCCTATGTGGGAGTTTTATCTCATGTGTTCAGGAGGAAAGGGGAGATCAAAGTGTCCCTTTTGTATCTTCTGTTTTTCAAGTCCCTTTAGCTCAAAATAACCCTTATGCCAAAGTGGCATATTTTGGGGTAGCATATCCTGGCACTTTTCATCTTTACACCTGTTTCTGTATCATAAGAGTCTTCTCATGATGAAAAAGAGCAAGGCTTCAGGTGCTGAGTCTGAATACTGTCTCGGGGCTGCGGGGCTGGTGTACAGAATCTATGCTTTAGGGTTGCCAGTCTAATAAATAAAATGCATTAATGTTAGAAATAGAGAGTTTGAAAAGACCAATCATTAACAGTGAAATTGAATTTGTAATTAAAAAAAAAAAAGAAAAACAACCTTCCAGCAAAAAAAAAGTCCAGGGCTGGAGGACTTCCACGGTAGTCTGGTGGTTAAGAATCCATGTTTCAATGCAGGGAACAGGGGTTCAATCTCTGGTCAGGGAACTAGGATCTCACGTGCTGTGGAGCAACTAAGTCTGAAGCCACAATACCGAGCCTCTTACACTAGAGCCCATGCTGTGCAACTAGAGAAAGTCCATGCACTGAAATGAAGACCTAGGGCAGCCAGAAGACAAAAAGAAGTCCTGGACCAGACAACTTTATATGGAGTTCTACTAAACATATAAGGAAGAGTTAATACCTATCCTTCTCAAACTATTCCAAAAAACTTAAGGGGTTGGAACACTCCCAAATTTATTCTAAAAGGCCACAATTACCCTGATACCTAAACCAGACACAGACACTACAGAAAGAGAAAGTTACAGGCCAACATCTCTGATGAATATGGATGCAAAGATTCTTGACAAAATATTAGAGAACCAAATCCAATGATATATAAAAAGGACCATACACTGTGATCAAGTGGGATTATTCCCAGGACGCAAAGATAGTTCAATGTCAATCAATGTGATATACTTCATTAACAAAAGGAAAGATAAAAATCATATGATCATCTCAATAAACACAGAAAAAACATTTGACAAAATTCAACATCTATTCATGATAAAAAACTACCATCAAATTGGTATTTGTTTTTGTTGTTCAGTTGCTAAGTCATGTCTGACTGTTTGCAACCCCTTGGACTGCAGCACTCCCAGCTTCCGTGTCCTTCAGTGTCTCCTGGAGTTTGCTTAAACTCATGTCCATTCAGTCAGTGATGATATCTAACCATCTCATCTTCTGCTGCCCGCTTCCTGTCCTGCCTTCAATCGTTCCCAGCCTCAGGGTCTTTTCCAATGAGTTGGCTCTTTGCATCAGGTGGCCAAAGGATTGGAGCTTCAGCTTCCAGTGAATATTCAGTGTTGATTTCCTTTAGGATTGACTGGTTTGATCTTCTTGCTGTCCAAGGGATTCTCAAGAGTCTTCTCCAGCAACACAACTTGAAAGCATCAATTTGTCGACACTTGGCCTTCTTTATGGCCCAACTCTCACATCCGTACGTGACTACTGGAAAACCATCAGTCAGTTCAGTTCAGTCATTCACTCATGTCCAACTCTTTGCAACCCCATGGACTGCAGCACGCCAGGCTTCCCTGTCCATCACCAACTCCTGGAGCTTCCTCAAACTCATGTCCATCCAGTCTGTGATGCCATCCAACCATCTCATCCTCTGTCATCCCCTTCTCCTCCTGCCTTCAATCTTGCCCAGCATCAGGGTCTTTTCCAAGGAGTCAGTTCTTTGCATCAGGTGGCCAAAGTATTGGAGCTTCACCTTCAGCATCAGTCCTTCCAATGAACACCCAGGACTGATTTCTTTAGAATGGACTGGTTGGATCTCCTTGCAGTCCAAGGGACTCTCAAGAGCCTTCTCCAACACCACAGTTCAGAAGCATCAATTCTTCGGCGCTCAGTTTTCTTAATAGTTCAACTCTCACATCCATACATGACTGCTGGAAAAACCAAAAAAAGCTTTGACTAGACAGACCTCTGTTGGCAAAGTAATGTCTCTGCTTTTTAATGAGTCTAGATTGGTCATAGCTTTTCTTCCAAGGAGCAAGTGTCTTTTTACTTCATGGCTACAGTGACTATCTACAGTGATTTTGGAGCCAGAAAAAAATAAAGTCTGTTGCTGTTTCCACTGTTTTCCCATCTATTTCCCATGAAGTGATGGGACCAGATGCCATGATCTTAGTTTTCTGAATGTTGAGTTTTAAGCCAACTTTTTCACTCTCCTCTTTCACTTTCATCAAGAGACTCTTTAGTTCTTCTTCACTTTCTGCCATAAGGGTGGTGTCATCTACATATCGATTATGTAGGTTATTGATATTTCTCCTGGCAATCTTGATTCCAGCTTGTGCTTCTTCCAGCCCAGCATTTCGCATGATGTACTCTGCATATAAGTTAAATAAGCAGGGTGACAATATGCAGCCTTGATGTACTCCTTTCCTGATTTGGAACCAGTCTGTTGTTCCATGTCCAGTTCTAACTGTTGCTTCTTGACCTGCATACAGATTTCTCAGGAGGCAGGTCAGGTGGTCTGGTAGTCCCATCTCTTTCAGAATTTTCCACAGTTTGTTGTGATCCACATAGTCAAAAGCTTTGGTGTAGTCAATAAAGCTGAAGTAGATATTTTTCTGGAACTCTCGCTTTTTCCATGATCCAACATAGTCAAAGGCTTCGGTGTAGTCAATAAAGCTGAAGTAGATATTTTTCTGGAACTCTCGCTTTTTCCATGATCCAACAGATGTTGGCAATTTGATCTCTAGTTCCTCTGCCTTTTCTAAATCCAGCTTGAACATCTGGAAGTTTACCATTCACGTACTGTTGAAGCCTGGCTTGGAGAATTTTGAGCATTACTTTGCTAGCATGTGAGATGAGTGCAAATGTGTGGTAGTTTGAACATTCTTTGTCCTTGCCTTTTTTTGGGGATTGGAATGAAAACTGACCTTTTCCAGTCCTGTGGCCACTGCTGAGTTTTCCAAATTTGCTGGCATAGTGAGTGCAGTACTTTCACAGCATCATCTTTCAGGATTTGAAATAGCTCAACTGGAATTCCATCACCTCCACCAGCTTTGTTCATAGTGATGCTTCCTAAGGCCCACTTGACTTCGCATTCCAGGATGTCTGGCTCTACGTGAGTGATCATACCATTGTGGTTATCTGGGTCATGAAGATCTTTTTTGTATAGTCCTTCTGTGTATTCTTGGTACCTCTTAATATCTTCTGCTTCTGTTAGGTCCATACCATTTCTGTCATTTATTGTGCCCATCTTTGCATGAAATGTTCCCTTGGTATCTCTAATTTGGAAAAACCATAGCTTTGACTATATGGACCTTTATTGGCATAGCGATGCTTTTGCTTTTTAATATGCTGTCTAGGTTGGTGATAGCTTTCCTTCCTAGGAGAAAGCGTCTTTTAATTTCATGGCTGCAGTTACGACCAACGGTGATTCTGGAGACCAAGAAAATAAAATCTGTCACTGCTTCCACTTTTCCCCTTCTATTTGCCATTAAGTGATAAGACCAGATGCCATGCTCTTAGTTTTTTGAATGTTGAGTTTTAAAACAGTTTTTTCACTCTCCTTTTCATCTTCATCAAGAGGCTCTGAGGGAACATATATCAACATAATATAGGCCATATATGATAAACCCACATATAATACCATCTTAAGGGTAAAAAACTGAAAGCATTTCCTCTTAAGATCAAGAACAAAACAAGAAGCCTATTCTTTTTTTTCAACTTTTAATTTTTATTGTAGTATAGCCAATTAACAATGTTGTGATAGTTTTAGGTGGACAACAGAGGGACTCAGCCATTCATATACAAGTATCCATTCTCCCCCACATCCCCCTCCCATCTAGGCTGGCACATAACATTGAGTAGAGTTCCATGCACAGCAATATTTTTTGGCTCTATCTCCTAAGGCAAAAGAAACAAAGTGAAAAATAAACAAATAAACTTAAAAGCTTTTGCATAGCAAAGGAAACTAATGACAAAACGGAAGACAGCCTATTGAATGGGAGAAAATATTTGCAAATGATATAACTGATAAGGGATTAATGTCCAAAATGTATAAACTTCTTATATAACTCAATATCAAAAGAATAAACAACTTGATTAAGAAATGGGAAGGAAAAAAAAATGGGAAGAAAGACATTTTCCCAGAGACATTTAGATGTCCAGCAGACACATGAAAAGATGTTCAACATTGCTAATTATTAGAAAAATGCAAATCAAAGCCACAATGTGATAATCACCTCACACTGGTCAGAATGACTATCATCAAAAAGAACACATAATAAATGTTGGTGAGGATGTGGAGAAAAGGGAACTCTAGTATTTTGTGGGAATAAAATTGGTGCAGCCACTATGGAAAACAGCGTGGAGGGTTCTCAAAAACTAAAAAGAGAGCTCTGTATGATTCATCAATTCCATTCCTGAGTATATACGTGAAGAAAATGAAAACTACCTCAAAAAGATACATGCACCCCAATGTTCACAGCAGGATTATTTACAATACCCAAGACATGGAAATAATCTAAGCGTCCATCAACAAATGAATGGATAAGAAGGGGTGATAAGTAGCCTTTATTTTGTAATAAGTTTAAATATAGTATAATATTGAATCACTGTGTTGTACAACTGAAACTATTATAATATTGTATGTCAGCTATGTGTGCTGTGTGCTCAGTCGTGTCTGACTCTGCAACCCCATGGCTGCATGCAGGACTATAGCTTGTCAGGCACCTCTGTTCGTGGAATTTTCCAGGCAAGAATACTGTAATGTGTTGCCATTCCCTTCTCCAGGGGATCTTCCCAGCCCAGGGTCTGTACCCAAGTCTCTTATGTCTCCTGCATTGGAAGGTGGGTTTTTTACCATTAGCGCCACTGTAAAGATAAAATGCATTCATGTTGTTGTGTGCATATCTAATTTATTTCTGATGATTACTACATAATATTTCATGATATAACATTTATCACATTTTAGCTGTCTACTCTTCCAGTGACAGACAGCCAGGTTATCAAGTCACCACCATCATAAATAATACAGCAATGAATATGTTTCTGTGTCTGCATAAGAACTTCTTTGGGATATATCCCAGGAGTGCCACTGTAGGCTCATAGAATACGAGTTCTTAATTTGCATAATTTGTGTCAGATTGCTTTCCACAGCGGCTATACTAGTCCATACTTCCACCACCATGGATAAGGCTTTCAGCATCCCCACAACCCAACTGGCGGGCATTATCAATTTTTTATAGTTTAATAGATGTAAAAGTACAGTACATTTCTGTTTTAGTTAACATTTCACTGATTTTTTGAGCATCTCTTTATAAGCCTTTTGACTTTTGGGTTCCCTCTCTGTTCTTGTTTTTTGCTTATTTTTTTTTCTAGGGGTTGCTGCCCTGTTATTTATTTGCAGGAATTTTGTATATTAAAAATTTCAAATATCTTTTCTCATTCTCTTATCTAGTTACTTTGTCTACAGTGTCTTTCAGTGAATATAAATCTTTATTATTCATTAATATTATTATCTTACAGTTTGCGCTTTTTAGGTTTTGCTTTTCCATTCTTCTCAGTCACAAACTATAACAGACGTCTATATTTTTCTTTTATAATTTTACTTTTTACATTTATTATGTCTTTAATCATCTTCGAGCCAGTCTTGTATAAAATGTAGAATTGATGAAATATGGTAGTTATACTTTAAGCCTTGATATATCAATTTCTGAGGGGAATCTTAAAACCTTCTGCTACAATTATGCATTTATCTATAATATTCCTCCCTGCAGTTTTGCATATTTTAAGACTGTAAAGTTAGGTGCATCTATGTGTTTTACCTATTGCATTTTGCCTACTGTTTCTTCTATGAGTATGTAATAACTTCATCACTTGTTCTCTTTTGAAACTAAAATCCCTCTTTGACAGATACTACAGCCACAACCCAGTTCATATTTCCCCGGTGTATATTTTTTGATCTTTTTAGTCTTTCCATCTCTTTATGTTTTAAGTGTGTGTGTCTCTGATAACCAATTTATTGTTAGATATAATTTTTAAAAATCCAGTTAGTGAGATTAATTTGTTTTCATGTAAAGTAATTGCTACATATTCAGTCACTCCTACCATCAATGTGCTATTCATTCATTTTCATCTTTAACTTCCACTTCTGTTTTTGTTTCTTTTTGAAGTATAGTTAATTTACAATGTTGTGTTAGTTTCTGGTATACAGCAAAGTGATTCAATTATACATATATAATTTTTTTATATTCATTTTATTACAATTTATTATAAGATATTGAATATAGTTCCCTGTGCTATAAAGTAGGACTTTGTTGTTTATCTATCTTGTATTATAGTATTTTGTATCTGCTAATCCCAAACTCCTAATTTATGGCTCCCCCTGCTATCCCCTTTGGTAACCAGAAGTTTTTTATCTATGTTTGTTAGTCCATTTCTGTTTTGTAAATAGGTCCATTTTTATCATATTTTGAATTTCACATATAGATGATATCATATGATACTTGTCTTTCTCTGTCTGACTTTCTTCACTTAGTATGGTAATCCTTAAGTACATCCATGGTGCTACAAATGGCGTTAGTTCATTCTCTTTTATGGCTGAGTAGTATTTCATTATTTATATATGTGTATTATATATACACATATATATGTATTATATAACATCTTCATTACCTAGTTATCTGTTGATAGACATTTAGGTTGCTTCCATATTGTAAGTTGTGCTTCTGTGAACACTGGGGTGCATGTGTCTTTTTTAATTAGAGTTTTCCCCAGGAGTGGGATTGCTGGCTCCCATGGTAACTCTATTTTTAATTTTTTAAGGAAGCTGCATACTGTCTCCATAGTTGGTTCACCAATATATATTCCCACCAACAGTGTATGATGGTTCCCTTTTCTCCACACCCTCTTTAGCATTTACTATTTGTAGACTTTTTGATGATGGCCATTCTGAACAATGTGAAATGGTTTTGATTTGTACTTCTCTAATAATTAACGATGTTGAGCATTTTTTCATGTGCTTATTGGCCATCTGTATGTCCTCTTTGGTCTTCTCTGTGGCTCAGATGGTAAAGAATCTGCCTGCAATACAGGAGACCTGGGTTTGATCCCTGGATAGGGAAGGTCCCCTGGAGAAGGGCATGGTAACCCACTTCATTATTCTTGCCTAGAGAATCCCCATGGACAGGGAAGCCTGGCATGCTACAGTCCATGGGGTCGCAGAGTCGGACACAACTGAGGAACTAAGCATAGCACAGCATGTCTTCTTAGCAGAAATGTCTATTTAAGTCCTCTGCCCATTTTTTGATTGGGTTGTTTTTCTGTTATTGAGTTATATGAGCTGTTTGCATATTTTGAAAATTAAGCCCTTGTCAATCACATTGTTTGCAAATATTTTCTCCCGTGCTGTAGTTTATCTTTTTTTAAATGGTTTCCTTGGCCGTGCAAAAGCTTATAAGTTTGATTAGATCCCATTGGCTTATTTTTGCTTTCATTTCTATTGCTTTTGAGAGACTGATATAAAAAAATATTGCTACTATTTATGTCAGAGAATGTTTTGCCTATGTTTTTTTCTAGAAGTTTCATGATGTCTCATCTTATAATTTAGTTTTTTTTTTTTTATTGGCTGCATTGGGTCTTAGTTGCAGTATGTTGAGTCTTTGTTGTGTTATGCAGAATCTTAAGTTGGGGTGCAGGGACTCTCTAGTTGTAGTGTGTGGGCTTGATTGTCCTGCAGAATATAGGACATTCCCTGACCAGGGATTGAACCCAAGTCCCCTGCATTGCAAGGCAGATACTTAACCACTGGAAAACCTCTTAAAGTTGTGGTTGGATTAAATAAGATAATGTTGGGTTGGCCAAAAAGTTAGTTTGGGTTTTTCTGTAAGATGCTATAGAAAAACACAAGTGAACTTTTTTGCCAACTCAAAATGTAAAATGCTCTGGCCTTGGAGAAAGTCTTATCCTTGTCAGATACAGATTCAAATCTCTATATTGAACACTTGACTCATTTCCACTCTGCTACATTATGACTAGGTTGAGTGTAGGTTCTTTGTCATCTCCAAAGTACAATGAATTGCTCTATTTCCTTAGAGAGTGACTGTTGTCTCTCTCAAAGCCCTATGTCTTCATAATTTTGACCAGGAATACTTGCCAGCAGGATAAAGGCTCACAGGAGATCCTGTTCTTTATGGACAACTGAAGTTGATAATTCTGCTTTTCACATATGAAAATTTAGATTCAGACTAAGCTGAGATATATTAATGTGGCTGTTATGTTTATTGGAATAGATTATTATTGCTTATAAATGTATAATAATCCCATGAATTAAGTACTAATATCCTCATTTTGCTGATAAGGAAATAGAAGGTCACATACATTAGGTAACCTGACCAAGGTGACACGGTTGATAAGGAGAAGGTAAATAGTCTAGGGTAGTGTAAGGAGGATGGGCTATGGAGTCAGACAAATCTAAATTAGAATCTGGGAATTGCCATTTACTACATCTTGATCTTTGGCCCAGGGACTAAATTCTTTGAATCTCAGTTTCCTCACCTGTAAAGGGGAGATTATAATACTATTGACCTCACCTGAATGTTGTGAGGTTGAAACGAGAGAGTACATGTAAAGCGGAGTGCCTGGCACATGCTAAGTGCTCCATAAGTCTTTAGGCACTGCTTGGTAAGTGCCCTGGGAACCCAGAGCCCATAGAGCTCACCCACAGTACTGCCTTAGGGGAAATCTGAATCATCATTAAACTCCTTTAGAACACTTCACTGGGCAGTCAAACTTTGGCCTGACAATTTTCTGGGCTATGATTCAAGATAAGAGTCCCAGAAAGGAAATGGAGCAGCACAGTGCAGACCACCCACACCCTGCCCAACACAGCTGTTTGGACCAGGACTGGGAATCTGACCCAAAGGCAAGCAACCAACAGCCTGTAAATGTTGCCTGGCTTCTAAAAAATGAGTTGGACAAATCAATATTTCTCTCTCAGGGATTCAAGTTGGAAAACATGAAGTGATTGAGGCCATTAACAGCAATAAAAATTATAACTAAAGAGAGAGGTCATGAGGTTAAGGGTAAGTGTAGGAGAAAATGGAGCCTTGGCTGTGACAAACTAAAGTGATGAGGAAGCAGAAAATACAAGTAAACAGAAGCTATGAAGTTGAAAAAGGTATGTCTATTCAACAAATCTTTCTAGAGTTCCTTCTATGAACTAGGCACTGTGTAAGCTCTGAGTACACAAAAGTGAGGTAAAAAGCAATTTTTTACCAACCAGACACAGCCTCTGCCTTCACAGCACTTAATTTTAGTAGGGAAGAGAGAGAAAACAAAATAAAACAAAATTTGTTTTACAAAATAAAACAAAACTTGTTTATTTACAAATAAATAATTAATTACAAATTGTTTTAAGGGCTAATAGAAAACAAGAATGGGGCTTCAATAGAATATACCAGGAAAGGAGCTGTTTAAGAAATATCATGGTGAGGGAAATTCTCTCAGGACAGATCATTCAAGTGAGGTCTGTAGAATGAGAAGGAGCCAGAGAGAAGAGTGTTTGAGGCAGAGGATGTGTAATGCCTGTCGGTAAGAAAGGGCTTACGATCAAGGAAGCTGGAAAACAACAAAACAAGTCAGGTTGCTGGAGGGAAGTGAAGGAAAGGGAAGCAGCCTGAGATGAGTTTGGAGGGGTAAGCAGGAAGCATGGCACAGGATCAGCAGACCTTGGAATGGAGTTGGGTATTTAGTCCCTGTGTAGAGAGAAGCCATGAAAGTATTTGAGGCTGGGTAGTAACATGATCCAGTATAATGTGGTAGATAAGCATGAAGGCCGGAGATTCAGTCTGAGTCCAAGCCTGCTGCTGCTGCTGCTGCTAAGTCGCTTCAGTCGTGTCCAACTCTGTGTGACCCCAGAGACGGCAGCCCACCAGGCTTCCCCGCCCCTGGGATTCTCCAGGCAAGAACACTGGAGTGGGTTGCCATTTCCTTCTCCAGTGCATGAAAGTGAAAAGTGAAAGTGAAGTCGTTCAGTCGTGCCCGACTCTTAGCAACCCCATGGACTGTAGCTTACCAGGCTCCTCTGTCCATGGGATTTTCCAGGCAAGAGTACTGGAGTGGGGTGCCATTGCCTTCTCTGGAGTCCAAGCCTAAGTTCTACCATTTACCAGCTGTGTGACCTTGGGCAATTAACCTCTCTGGGCTCCAGTTTCCTTTCCTATGGAATTGAGGTAAATCGGTTCTTATCTCATAGAGTGGTTGTAAGGACTAAACATATATAAAGTGTTTACAGCACTTCCTGGCACTTAAGAAACACCTAATAAATGTAAGCTTGTACTATTATTTTCTTTTCAAAAACGTCATCAGTTCAGTTCAGTTCAGTCACTCAGTCGTGTCCGACTCTTTGCGACCCCATGAATCGCAGCACGCCAGGCCTCCCTGTCCATCACCAACTCCTGGAGTTTACCCAGACTCAAGTCCATTGAGTTGGTGATGTCATCCAGCCATCACATCCTCCACCGTCCCCCTCTCCTCCTGCCCCCAATCTCTCCCAGCATCAGGGTCTTTTCCAGTGAGTCAACTCTTCACATAAGGTGGCCAAAGTATTGGAGTTTCACTTCAGCATCAGTCCTTCCAATGAACACCCAGGACTGATCTCCTTTAGGATGGACTGGTTGGATCTCCTTGCAGTCCAAGGGAATCTCAAGAGTCTTCTCCAACACCATGGTTCAAAAGCATCAATTCTTCGGTGCTCAGCTTTCTTCACAGTCCAACTCTCACATCCATACATGACCACTGGGAAAACCATAGCCTTGACTAGACAGACCTTTGTTGGCAAAGTAATGTCTCTGCTTTTTAATATGCTGTCTAGGTTGGTCATAACTTTCCTTCCAAGGAGTAAGCGTCTTTTAATTTCATGGATGCAATCACCATCTGCAATGATTTTGGAGCCCCCCAAAATAAAGTCTGACACTGTTTCCACTGTTTCCCCATCTATCTACCATGAAGTGACGGGACCAGATGCCATGATCTTAGTTTTCTGAATGTTGAGCATTAAGCCAACTTTTTCACTCTCCTCTTTCACTTTCATCAAGAAGCTTTTTAGTTCCTCTTCACTTTCTGCCATAAGGGTGGTGTCATCTGCATATCTGAGGTTATTGATATTTCTCCCGGCAATCTTGATTCCAGCTTGTGCTTCTTCCAGTCCAGCGTTTCTCATGATGTACTCTGCATATAAGTTAAATAAGCAGGATGACAATATACAGCCTTGACATATTCCTTTTCCTATTTGGAACCAGTCTGTTGTTCCATGTCCAGTTCTAACTGTTGCTTCCTGGCTTGCAAATAGGTTTCTCAAGAGGCAGGTCAGGTGGTCTGATATTCCCATCTCTTAAAGAATTTTCCACGGTTTGTTGTGATCCACACAGTCAAAGGCTTTGGCATAGTCAAGAAAGCAGAAATAGATGTTTTTCTGGAACTCTCTTGCCTTTTCAATGATCCAGTGGATGTTGGCAATTTGATCTCTGGTTCCTCCTTTTCTAAAACCAGCTTGAACATTTGGAAGTTCACGGTTCACGTATTGCTGAAGCCTGGCTTGGAGAATTTTGAGCATTACTTTACTAGTGTGTGAGATGAGTGCAATTGTGTGGTAGTTTGAGCATTCCTTGGCATTGCCTTTCTTTGGGATTGGAATGAAAACTGACCTTTTCCAGTCCTGCGGCCACTGCTGAGTTTTCCAAATTTGCTGGCTTATTGAGTGCAGCACTTTCACAGCATCATCTTTCAGGATTTGAAATAGCTCAACTGCAATTTCATCACCTCCACCAGCTTTGTTCGTAGTGATGCTTTCTAAGGCCCACTTGACTTCACATTCCAGGATGTCTGGCTCTAGGTGAGTGATTACACCATCATGATTATCTGGGTTGTGAAAAACATCATCAGATCAGATCAGATCAGTCGCTCAGTCGTGTCCGACTCTTTGCGACCCCATGAATCGCAGCATGCCAGGCCTCCCTGTCCATCACCAACTCCCAGAGTTGACTGAGACTCACGTCCATCGAGTCAGTGATGCCATCCAGCCATCTCATCCTCTGTCGTCCCCTTCTCCTCTTGCCCCCAATCCCTCCCAGCATCAGAGTCTTTTCCAATGAGTCAACTCTTCACATGAGGTAACCAAAGTACTGGAGTTTCAGCTTTAGCATCATTCCTTCCAAAGAAATCCCAGGGCTGATCTCCATTAGATATAATGGTCATCTGAGTTAAATTCACCCATTCCAGTCCATTTCAGTTCGCTGATTCCTAGAATGTCGACATTCACTCTTCCCATCTCTTGTTTGACCACTTTCAATTTGCCTTGATTCATGGACCTGACATTCCAGGTTCCTATGCAATAATGCTCTTTACAGCATCAGACCTTGCTTCTATCACCAGTCACATCCACAGCTGGGTATTCTTTTTGCTTTGGCTCCATCCCTTCATTCTGGAGTTATTTCTCCACTGATCTCCAATAGCATATTGGGCACCTACTGACCTGGGGAGTTTCTCTTTCAGTATCCTATCATTTTGCCTTTTCATACTGGTTGAAAAACGTCATGGTAGCTACTAAATCGGAGAAGGCAATGGCACCCCACTCCAGTACTCTTGCCTGGAGAATCCCATGGACAGAGGAGCCTGGTAGGCTGCAGTCCATGGGCTCTCAAAGAGTCGGACACGACTGAGCAATTTCTCTTTCATTTTTAACTTTCATGCATTGGAGAAGGAAATGGCAACCCACTCCAGTGTTCTTGCCTGGAGAATCCCAGGGATGGGGGAGCCTGGTAGGCTGCCGTCTATGGGGTCACACAGAGTCAGACATGACTGAAGTGACTTAGCAGCAGCAGCAGCAGCTACTAAATGGAGAATGAATGTGTGGGGGACAAAAGAGAGGCCGATTATGAGATAGTTGAAGAGTCCGAGTGAGAGATGAGTGAAGTGGTTGAAGTAGAGAAAGAAAAATGGACGAATTCAACATATTTTTGGAGGTAAAATTTTCATATATTGTAGATAGCTTGGACACTGTGGTTGAGGAAAATAAAGAAATCAGAATGACTCCTAAGTTTCTGGCTAGAGCAGCCAACAGATGGAAGTGATATCTGCTGAAAGGGAGGAGCCTGGGGGAAGCAGGTTTGGCCAGGAAATGAGTTCTATTTTAGACTTGTTAAACTGAAGATGTCAGTGAGATATCCAAGTAGGTGTCAATTAGGCAGTTGGAGACCAGGAGAGAGGTCTGGGATGAAAATATGAATTTAGAAGTCATTAGCATAATCAGCATTTGAAGGTTTAGTAACGACTGAGATCAGCTAGGGAGAGAGAACACAGAGGGAAGTGAAGGGAGCCAAGAGGACTGAAGGGTAACACATTTTATTTAGGGTGGTTGAATAGACAACGGGAATGAGGAGAGGCCTATGGAATGAAAGGAAAGCCAGAAGAGTAGGATAACAAAAACCAAGAGAAGAGACTGTTTCAAGAATATTGGAGAGGTTTACTTAGAGTGTGGAACGTCCACTAAGATGAGAACAGAAAAATATTAGTCACTGATGACTTTGACGAGAGCAGTTTCAGTGAAGGATGTGTGTGTTGGTGAAGGGGGTCACACTTCAATAGCATCAAATAGGTTGAAAAATAAATTGGAGGTGTTCCTGCTTTGAGAGCATGTATAGTAAGACTGGAACAATACAGAGAAAATTGGTATAACTCCTACATTCAGATGACACACAAATTCGTGAAGTGTTCTGTGTTTGGATTTGACTTTTGGACAATGTCAGCTTTCACATATTCAAAAAAGAAAATTGAATCCACAAGGATGAAAGGGATCCTAAAACTGAACATAAACAGATAGAAATAAACTTAACTATATTTAAATAAGTAAAATAACCACTCCGAGGGAAAATAAAAAACTAATCCAGATAACTTTTGAACATAGTATTTTGACTATATTCCTTTAGTACAAAAACAAAACTGCAGACAAATATTGAGCCATATTTAATAGATTGTTGGGGTTTTTTCTTTAGTGGAACAAATATAGCAATTCTGAAACTATTGGTGTGTATCATAACACTGAACAAATGAAAAAAAAGACATCAGTGCTGTTGAGAGCCAGAGTTCTTAACTGTGGGAAAAGGGAGGTGCAATTAGGAATGGGAGAAAGAACCCTGTGGTGTTGAACTGGAGTTAGAGGTACCCAGTACTGAATTCATGATTCAAAATAGTTGAACTATTTTAGGTTGCCTTTCCTCCTTGGCTCTGTTAACTTAGAGGGCCTAGAAGAAATTACTCCCCAGTAGCAATGGATACATCTGGTGCCCAGGTCTTGGCTTCTAAATACCATTCCCCACTAAAAGCAGTGCTCTTTCAGAGAGAGGGATGATTTCCAAGGCTAGACAGGGAAAATACAAGATGAATGTGGAACACTGTACTGTATTATACCAGAAAGCTGCTGCTGCTGCTTAAGTTGCTTCAGTCGTGTCTGACTCTGTGCGACCCCATAGACAGCAGCCCACCAGGCTCCCCAGCCCCTGGGATTCTCCAGGCAAGAACACTGGAGTGGGTTGCCATTTCCTTCTCCAATGCATGAAAGTGAAAAGTGAAAGTGAAGTCACTCAGTTGTGTCTGACCCTCAGCGACCCCATGGACTGAAGCCTACCAGGCTCCTCCATCCATGGGATTTTCCAGTCAAGAGTACTGGAGTGGGGTGCCATTGCAGGAAAAGCTAAAAAGCAAAAAAATGAGCATGTGTCAAAAAGACACAGAAGCTAGCTTAAAGGGGGTCTCAACAGCCAAATCTAGGACAAGTTGAACAATAAAATGAACAATGACAATAATGGATTAAATAAAATAACAATAACTTATTAAATAAAATAAGAATTGATGAAGTTTTTTTTTAACTAATCATAATATATAAATAAATAAGAGATAAGGGAAAGATCTTGCTTACAGTAGAATGCTAACTGAAAAAATGAAGATGAACTAACGGAGTTATAGAATCTTTTTTTTTTTTTTTTTTTTGCTGAGTAGTTTGTGGATCTTAGTTCCCTGGCCCAGGGCAATGAAAGCATGTAGTTCTTACCACTAGACCACCAGGGAATTCCCTAGAATCACCATTTTGCAACTATCACAGTAATTGATTCAGGCAAGAATTATCAGTGAGTGTTGAAACCTCTGGCACAAGTTTTGAAGAGGAACAAGATATTTACACAGTCTCAGAGATGTTGTTCAGTCACTTAGTTGTGTTCGACTATTTTCAACCCCATGCCAGCCTTCCCTGTCCTTCACTATCTCCCGGAGTTTGCTTAAACTCATGTCCATTGAGTTAGTGATGCCATCCAACCATCTCATCCTCTATCACCCACTTCTCCTCCTGCCTTCTATCTTTCCCAGCATTAGGGTCTTTTCCAATGAGTTGGGTCTTCACATCAGGTGGCCAAAGTACTGGAGCTTTAGCTTCAGCATCAATCCTTCCAATGAATATTCAGGGTTGATTTCCTTTAGGATTGACTGGTTTGATCTCCCTGCAGTCCAAGGGACTCTCAAGGGTTTTCTCCAGCACCACAATTTGAAAGCATCAATTCGTCGCCAGCCTTCTTTATGGTCCCGCTCTCACATCCAACTTGAGTACTGGAAAAACCATAGCTTTGACTACAGGGATCTTTGTCGGCAAAATGATGTCTCTGCTTTTTTAATACGCTATTTAGGCTTGTCATAGCTTTTCCCCCTAGGAGCAAGCATCTTTTAATTTTGTGACTGCAGTCACCATCTGCAGTGATTTTAAAGCCCAGGAAAATAAAAGCTGCCACAGTTTCCACTTTTTTCCCATTTATTTACTATGAAGTGATGGGACCAGATGCCATGATCTTAGTCTCAGAGTACCTCTCCACAGATTACTCATTATTTATGTAGGAAAAAAATTGCTAACTTTACAGTGAAGACCTAGCAGATACCACTGATCAAAATGAATATCATCAATAATGGGATGAGGTAGCACCATATTTCTCCTCATGTGACACACTAAGCACACAGCATCCTACAAGCAGCATTCCTGCCCACTCCAAAAAGAAGAAAAATATAAATCTCATCATAAGGAAATAGGACACAAACCCAGAGAGAGGGAAATTCTACAAAAGAGTGGCCTATACTTAAAAAAAATTCAGTATCATGAATAGCAATCTATTTTAGGTTAAAAGAAACTAAAGACTCATGAGAGTTAAACACAGTACATGATTAGGGATCAAGACTGGATCAGAACCTGTATTGGAGGGATGACTGCTAGATAGGATATTACTGGACCAGTAAGCTAACTTCGAATGTGAACTATAAATAAGGATTATATCAGTGTTAAATTTCCTGAATTTAACCATCATACTGGGGTTGGGAGTAGGGAGAAAGGTATGTAGGTATGTGAGATAATGACCTTGTTCTTCGAAAATACACACTAAAGTATTTAGAATGTTAGGTATGAAGGCTACAATTAAAATGGTTCAGAACTCCCCCCTCTATATATAGAACGTATTCTATATAGTTACGTGTGCATGTGTACACATAAACACACAGACAGATAAAGAGACTGGCAAAAGACTAACTCTTGGTGTCCCTGGATGAAAAGTATATGCGAATTCTTTTCAGCTCTTCTGAACGTTTGGAATTACTTTCAAGTGAAAAGTTTAAAAATAAGTTGGAGATGATTAAGTAGAAAAAGTATATAGATAACTCTTTTGAGAAATTTGGCTGTGAAGGGGAGTAGAGAAATAGACCCAGAGAGTCAGGGTTTAAAAAATCTCTTCTAAGACAGGAGAAACTAGAATAGGTTTGTATGATGATGAGAACAATGATGGGCCTCAGCTTCTCCTTTTTAAGAGGAGAGATCTGATTAGATCCTTTCCTTAGACCCTCTAAGACTCCCCTACCTTTAGATAATGTGAGCTCCTCTGAAAATTCATTTTATTGCTTAAACTTCAACCAGGAAAAGGCATTTGGGCCACCACTGGAGGGCAGTACAAAATGATGCTGCGTGTCATTCTGGTGGTTTTTATTGTTTTCAGCTGCTGGAACAAAACAAAGCCTTTTACATGATTTTCTCTCAAATGTGTTACATGAAGAAAAACACTACACAATTCATAACAGTAGCTTGGCAGGCAGAGCAAAGGGGTGAGAGGATCCCATGCTTGGAAAAATGCCTGCCACATAAGTTTAATAGTGAATAAATGATAACAGAAAAATCGGAGCATGTCAGAGATGGAAGGGACCCTAGAGAAGGCTGACTGCAACCTCCTTTTTAAAGACATCGCCTTGGGTCCAGAAGAGAGGAGGGACTTGGCCAAAGTTACAATGACAGATAGAGAAGGTAATAGTTTCAACACTTAACTGGTTAGTCTGTGAAGACAGAGATTGTGGTTTTCTTCAAATCATATCATAAATATAGCTTGCAAAGAGACTGACCCCCATTGTTGGTACTGACACTGAGCTCCTAAAAAAATTCTGACACTTCAGTTTCGAGGTTGTGCCCCTTTCATCTTCCTAAACTTGGGAAAATATGATTACTTAACCTTTCACTCTACTGAAAAGTGTTAGTTGCTTAGTCATGTCCACCTCTTTGTGACCCCGTGGACTGTTGCTCACCAGGCTCCTCTGTCCATGGAATTCCTAGGTAAGATTACTGGAGTGGGTAGCTATTTCCTTCTCCAGGGGATCTTCCAGACTCAGGGATCTAACCCAGGTATCCCGCATAGTAGGCAGATTCTTTACTGTGTGAGCCACCAGGAAAGGCCCTTTATCAGCTGCAACCAGTCCTAATGCTCTGGACAGAATAATTCTGATCATATTAAGCCCATTTCAGACCTATAAGCAATCACGTTAGGCCTTCCTACTAACACTGAGGGGTGGATTTGAAGGCTCTTCAAAAGAAAGTGAATGGGCATGTGGCAGTACATTGTTTGGGTAGAAACAGCAGTATCAATGCAGTTGAGGGGAAGTGATCTTAAAAGGACAAACAGAAAATCCTGGTGAAATGTAAAAACTCTAAATATGACCTGTGTATATAATGGTGAAGAAAGACTTTAGACTGATCAATATACAGAAACCAATATGACTTCATACCATGCTATAAGTGGACTCAACTACATAGAAGGGCCCCTAAGCTCACATTTACCTACAGAAAACATTCAGGCATTAGCTTGCCATTTCAAAGATCTCCTAAACTGGCCCCAATCTTATATTTTGCCATAGCTCTCATCTCATGCTCCAACCACTGTTTCCTCAACACTTGCTGCAGTGGTACAACTGCTATGATGCATTAGGCTACGCTCTGCACTTGCTCAATTTTGAGGCTCATCTCAAATGACACTTTTCTTTGCATGCATTCCTTTATCTGACCCTCACACTTACTTGAAATTCTTTTTGGCTACAGCTATTGAATGCAACTGTCGTTAGCATTCATTTCATTCTGCCTTGTCTTCCCCACTTCATAGTGAGCACTTTGATGTCTTACTGTACTATTATTTCGGGGATTGTTTCTATTTATTAATAATCTACCAATAATCTTTCTTATCCTTGTACCTCTCCAGTCTTTCCAACTCACTCACTCCAACAGATTTTTGGATCCCCACCTTGGCCCTACAATCCAATGATTCTAACACCTATTCACCATTTCTTACCTATTTCATGTCCTCTCAGTTCTCTTTTTATCCACTTCAATTGCAAGGCCCAATGTTATTATCACTCCCTTGATATGTCTGAGTACCTCCCGTCTCCTCTTACTTTGTTATTTTGCCTTACAAAATTCCTATCCTGGACAATCTAACTCTTCACTTACTCTCCACCTTTGGGAAAGTGGATGAAGAAAAACTTACAACTACATCAATTAGACTTTTAAAATTCATTTACACTAACCTCAAGTGGGCCGCTAGTGCTACCTGGGAATCATTTTATTTTAAAAGTCAATCCACATGACGTAAATCACAGCAAGATCCTCTATGACTCACCTCCTGCTGCTGCTGCTGCTGCTAAGTCACTTCAGTCGTGTCCGACTCTGTGCAACCCCATAGACGGCAGCCCACCAGGCTCCCCCATCCCTGGGATTCTCCAGACAAGAACACTGGAGTGGGTCGCCATTTCCTTCTCCAATGCTTCAAAGTGAAAAGTGAAAGTGAAGTCGCTCAGTTGTGTCTGACTCTTCACGACCCCATGGACTTCAGCCCACCAGGCTCCTCCATCCATGGGATTTTCCAGGCAAGAGTACGGGAGTAGGGTGCCATTGCCTTCTCCGGACCCACCTCCTAGAGTAATGCAAATAGAAACAAAAATAATCAAGTGGGACCTAATTAAACTTACAAACTTTCACACAGCAAACTATAAACAAGGTGAGACCGCAATCCTCAGAATGGGAGAAAATAATAGCAAATGAAACAACTGACAAAGGATTAATCTCCAAAATATACAAGCAGCTCATGAAACTCAATACCAGAAAAACAAATAACCCAATCAAAAAGTGGGCAGAAGACCTAAACAGACATTTCTTCAAAGAAGACATACAGATGGCTAATAAACACATGAAAAGATGCTCATTACCAGAGAAATGCAAATCAAAACTATAATGAGATATCACCTCACACCAGTCAGAATGGACATCATCAAAAATATACAAACAATAAATGCTGGAGAGGGTGTGGGGAGAAAAGAGAACCCTCGCACTGTTGGTGGGAACATAAACTGATACAGCCACTATGGAGGACAGTATGGAGATACCTTAAAAAACTAAGAATAACACTACCATATGACCCAGTAATCCCACTACTGGGCATATGTCCTGAGGAAACCATAACTGAAAAAGATAAAAGTACCCTAGTGTGCATTCATCAGTATTTACAATAGCTAGGACATGGAAGCAACCTAGATGTCCATTGACTGACATAGATGGATAAAGAAGCTGGTATATATATACAACGGAATATTACTCAGCCATTAAAAGGAACACATTTGAGTCAGTTCTAATGAGATGGATGAACCTAGAGCCTATTATACAGAGTAAAGTAAGTCAGAAAGAGAAAAACAAGTATCGTATATTAACACATCTATATGGAATCTAGAAAGATTTGAACCGATTGCAGGGCAGCAGTGGAGATGCAGACATAGAGAACAGACTTGCAGACACAGGGCGGGAAGGAGAGGGTGGGACAAGTGGAGCGAGTAGCGTGGAAACATACATCCTGTCATATGTAAGATAGGCAGTGGGAATTTGCTGTATGACTCAGAGCTCAAACAGGTGCTCTGTGACAACAGTGCTCCATGATGGGGCAGGAGGTGGGAGGGAGGTTTAAGAGGGAGGCGATGTATGTATACTTATGGCTGATTCATATTGATGTATGGCAGAAACCAACATAATATTGCAAAGCAATTTTTCTTCAATTAAATAAATAAAAGTTCATCCACTTTCTCTAAAGATTATTTCATACATTTTCTCTCCACAAACTTTGACACCTTCCTCTTTCTTTTCCCTCTAACCAAATAGCTCACCCACCTGCATCTATGCCCACATACTCCGTCCTCCCTTCAGTACTCGAAATGCCAATCCTTTCCCCTATGTTCTTGCAACCCTGTCTCTTACCTATATAACCAATACTTCACTTTCCAAAGGATCAACCCATCAGCTTAAAAAAGTGTTATGTCTCACTTTAAGAAGTCTCTCTTAACTTCATATCCCCTTCTAGCTACCACACTATTTCTCTGCTCTCCATTTCAACTAAACTTCTCTAAAGGATTATTAGTATTCCTTGACACCAAGTCCTCTCCTTTCATTCTCTCTTGAACCCTCTTTAATCAGGCTTTATCCCTTTCCTTAACTGGAACTCTTCTTACCAAGGGCACCAAAGACCTCTGTGTTGATAAATCTGGAGGTTAATCTGGAGCCTCATCTAACTAGCTCTAGAATCCGGTTTGACACATCTGCTCACTCTTTCCTTCCTCATTTCTTCATAAAACACTTTTCTTGATTTGGCTCCAGTGTAGACACCATACTCGCCTGGTTTTGCTCTAAGCACACTGCTGCTCCTTTTCAGTCTCCTTTGCTAATTCTTCACTTTCCTGCTCTGTAACACTGGAGTGACCCAGGGTTCAGTAGTTGCACTTTGTGAATTTGTAGACATTTATTGTACAGATAGTCTCACTCAATCTCATGTCTTTAAATGCCACTGTATGCTAAGGAATATTCACTGGAAGGACTGATGCTGAAGCTGAAGCTCCAGTATTTTGGTTATCTCATGTGAACAGACAACTCATTGGAAAAGTCCCTGATGCTTGGAAAGATCGAGGGCAGAAGAGGGTGTCAGAGGATGAGATGGCTGGACAGCATCACTGATGCAATGAACATGAAATTGGGCAGACTCCAGGAGATGGTAAAGGACGGGGAGGCCTGGCATGCTGAAGTCCATGGGGTTGCAGAGTCAGACATGACTTGTGTGACTGAACAACAGCAGCATGCTAATGACATCCAAATTTATATCTCTAACTCAGACTTCTCCCCTGAACTCCAGACTCTTAATCCAATTTCATCTTTGACATTTCAACTTGTATGTCTAGAAGGTATCTTAAACCAATTCCAAGACCAAATTCCTTATGTTTTCCCCAAATTGGTTTCTTCCACCATCTTCCCTATCTCAGTAAAAGGCAATTCCTTTGCTCCAGATGCTCAGGCAAAAACCTGACATCATCTTTGACTCTTTTCTTCTTCTTATACCTCACAGTTAATTCTTTAGCAAATCCAGTGAGGCCTACCTTCATGGGCTTCCCATGTAGTTCAGCTGGTAAAGAATCCCCCCACAATGCAGGAGACCCTGGTTCGATTCCTCGGTCGGGAAGATCCACTGGAGAAGGAATAGGCTACCCACTCCAGTATTCTCGGGCTTCCCTTGTGGCTCAGCTGGTAAAGAGTCTGCCTGCAATGCGGGACACCTGGGAGACTTGGGTTGGGAAGATCCCCTGGAGAAGGGAAAGGCTATCCACTCCAGTATTCTGGCCTGGAGAATTCCACGGACTGTATAGTCCATGGGGTCGCAAGGAGTCAGATGCGACTTTCACTTTTACTTTCTACCTTCAAAATATATACATATCTGACTACGTACCATCTCTTTCCCCAGTGCTACTACCCTGCCCCAATCATCACCTGGATTATTGCAACAATCTCACATTTTTTTTAACCAATTTCTCTCTTGTTTATCTATGAACTGTTTCCCACAGTAGTCCAAATAATCTTTTTTAAACCTAAGCTATATCACATTCTTCCTCTGCTCAAAATTCTCCATCTCATTCAGAGTAAAAGGCAAAGTCTTTAAAATGACCATATCCTACTTGATACGGGACACCGTAACCTCTCGGACTTCCTCTGTTGCTCTACTCCAGCTACATTGCCTTCCTTGATGTTTCTCAAACCATCAGGCATACCCCTGCCTTGTATCTGCTGTTTGTTTTTTTTTTACCTTGATTGCTACCAATTCTAGATATACTCTTGGTCACTGTCTTAACTTTAAGTCTTTTCTCAAATGTTTACTTATTTGTGAGGATTTTTCTGACCACCCTTAGACTCTCAACCTCTCCCCCTTCTCATATAGACTCCCATCTGTTGTTCTTCCTTCCCTAATATATTTTTCTCCTTATCTACATATGATTATATAGGTATAAATTTATATAATCATGTGTATACATATATATGATACAATGTATACATATATGTGATTGTATATATGTATATAAGTATATAATCATAAGTAGATAAGGAGAAAAATATATGATTTATGAATTATACATATATTTTCCCTAATATACTTAGAATATATATAATTAGACACTGTTACTTATAATTATATGTATTATTATAAATATGAGTATTTATTATATTTATTATATGTTGTTGCTGTTCAGTACCTCAGTAGTGTCCAACTCTTTGCGACCCCATGGATTGCAGCACACCAGGCTTCCCTGTCCTTCACCATCTCCCAGAGCCTGCTCAAACTCATGTCCATTGAGTTGGTGATGCCATCCAACCATCTTGTCCTCTGTCATCCTGATCTCCTCCTGCCTTCAATCTTTCCCAGCATCAAGGTCTTTTTTAATGAATTGGCTCTTTGCATCAGGTGGCCAAAGTACTGGAGCTTCAGCTTCAGCCTCAGGCCTTCCAATGAATATTCAGGTTGATTTCTTTCAGGATTGACTGGTTTGATCTCCTTGTGGTCCGAGGGACTCTCAAAAGTCTCTTCCAACACCACAGTTCAAAAGCATCAATTCTTTGGCACTCAGCTTTCTTTATGATCCAACCCTCACATTCATACAAGACTACTAAAACCATAGCTATGACTAGCTGGACCTTGTCGGCAAGGTAATGTCTCTGCTTTATAATGTGCTGTCTAGATTTGTCATAGCTTTTCTTCCAAGGAGCAAGTGTCTTTTAATTTCATGGCTGCAGTCATCATCTGCAGTGATTTTGGAGCCCAAGAAAATAAAGTCAGTCACTGTTTCCATTGTTTCCTCCTCTATTCGCCATGAAATGATGGGACCGGATGCCATGATCTTAGTTTTTTGAATGTTGAGTTTTAAGGCAGCTTTTTCACTCTTCTCTTTCATCAAGAGGCTTTTGAGTTCCTCTTCACTTTCTGCCATAAGGGTGGTGTCATCTGCATATCTGAGGTTATTGATATTTCCCCTGGCAATCTTGATTCCAGCTTGTGTTTCATCCAGCCTGGCATTTCACACAATGTACTTGGCATATGTGTTAAATAAGCAGGGTGACAATATACAGTCTTGACATACTCCTTTCCCAATTTTGAACCAGTCTGCTGTTCCATGTCCGGTTCCAACTGTTGCTTCTTGACCTGCATACAGGTTTCTCAGGAGGCAGGTAAGGTGGTCTGATATTACCATCTCTTTAAGTATTTTCCATAGTTTGTTGTAAACCACACAGTCAAAGACTTTAGCATAGTCAATGAAGTAGAAGTAGATGTTTTTCTGGAATTCTCTTGCTATTTCTATGATCTAGAGGAGGTTGGCAGTTTGATCTCTGGTTCCCTGACTTTTCTAAATCCAGCTTGAACATCTGGGAGTTCTCAGTTCAGGTACTGTTGAAGCCTACTGCTTCAGCCAGAGCCCCTATCCCCGCGGCAGGTCACTGCTGTCCCATACTTCCGTAGGAGACACTCAAATACTCAAAGGCAGGTCTGGCTCTGTCTCTTGTGGAAGTCACTGCTTCTTTCCCTGGGTTCTTTTCACTGGGTTCTGGGGCACACAATATTTTGTTTGTACCCTCTGAACATCTCTGATGGGTCTGAGATTTGACTTTAAATGTAACAGCACCCCTCGTACCATCTTGTTGGAGGTACTCCTTTGCTCTTAGATAGGGGGTATCTTCTTTTGGTGTGATTCAATATTGTACTGTTGATGGTTGTTCAGCAACTAGTGCGATTTTGGTGTTCATGCAGGAGAAGATGAGCACACATCCTTCTACTTTGCTATTTTAGATCCTTATATTTATTATAGTCTTAGTTGTAAAAGATTTATAATTTATGAATATGTATTTTTTATTTGTGTATAATTTTATTTATAGTTTATATAATTTTCACTCTTTCCCCACTGAAATATAAGCTACATGAAGGCAGAGTTTGGTCTGTTTTGTTTACTGTTGGGTCCTCAGCACCTACAACAGTGCCTAGCACATAGTAGACTCAATAACTCTTTTTAAAATAAATGAACAAACCCTCATGATAATCCTACAAGGTAGATTATCAAGGAATTATCATGATAATTCCTACAAGATAGATCTATTTTTATCCCCTCCATTTTATGAATGAGGCAACTGGGGCTCAGATAGACTAATTTAAATGATACAACTCAGAAGTGGCAGAGATGAGGTTGAAATTAAGGTACACTTTCCTTTAAAGACTATAACTTGGGAACTCCCTGCTGTACCAGTGGTTAGGATTCTGTACTTTCACTGCCAACCACACAAGTTCAATCCCTGGTCAGGGCACTAAGATCCTGCAAACCATGTAGTAAGGCCAGTCAAATAAATAAATAAATAAAGCCCACAGCTTTAACCACTGTGGTAAACTGCCTTCTCTATGTCCTTATAATCAATCTTCTTAAGTCTATCACTGCTGCCTCTGCCTCTCTCCAAAAACTCTTACCAGGATCTCTAAAGCTTTCATGACCCCCAACCCTAACTGCTCTATCCTTTACACAGAGCCAGAGTGACTTTTCTTAGTGTGTGTGTGTGTGTGTGTGTGTGTGTGTGTGTGTGTGTGTGTACAGTTAAACGGTTTTTTACTCTACTCATAGAGTTGCACAACCATCAGTTCAGTCGCTCAGTCATGTCCAACTCTTTGCGACCCCATGAACTGCAGCATATCCGGCTTCCCTGTCCATCACCAACTCCCGGAGCCTACTCAAACTCATGTCCATTACATCGGTGATGCCATCCAACCATCTCATCCTCTGTTGTCCCCTTCTCCTCCCTCCTTCAATCTTTCCCAGCATCAGGGTCTTTTCCAATGAGTTGGTTCTTCGCATTCGGTGGCCAAAGTATCACCATTATCTAATTACAGCACATTTTCATCACCCTAGGAAGAAATCCTGTATCCATTAGCAGTCACTGTCCTTTTCCCCTTCCCCAAGCTCCTGGCAACTGCTAATATGCTTTCTGTCTCCATGGCTTTGCCTTTTCTCGATATTTCAAATAAATGGAGTCTTATGTGTTCTTTTGTATCTGGCTTCTTTCACTAAGTGTAATGTCTTCAAGGTTCATCCATGTTGCAGCATGTATCAGTATTTCATTCTTTTGCATGTGGCTATCCAGCTGCCCCCGGTGAAGGCAATGGCACCCTACTCCAGTACTCTTGCCTGGAAAATCCCATGGATGGAGGAGCCGAGTAGGCTGCAGTCCATGGGGTCGCTAAGAGTCGGACATGGCTGAGCAACTTCCCTTTCACTTTTCACTTGCATGCATTGGAGAAGGAAATGGCAACCCACTCCAGTGTTCTTGCCTGGAGAATCCCAGGGACGGCGGAGCCTGGTAGGCTGCCATCTATGGGGCTGCACAGAGTCAGACACGACTGAAGTGACTTAGCATCCAGTTGTCCCAGTACCATTTGTTGAAAAGATTATTCTTCCCCCTATTTGAATTGTCTTGGCACTCTTGTGGAAAATTCAGTGGATCATAAATACATGAGCTTATTTTTGAAGTCCCAATTCTAGTCCAATATATGTCTCTCCTTATGCCAGTACCACATTAACTTGATTATTGTACTTTTGTTGTAAGTTTGAAATCAGAAAGTGAGCCTTCCAACTCTTTTCTTCATTTTCAAGATTGAAATTGAAATTTTCCTTGAAATTCCATAGAAATTTTAGAATTGTTAGTTTCTTCAAAAATGTTAGGTGGGATTCTGGTAGGAATTACCTTGAATCTATAGATCAGTTTGGGGAGTATTGCCATCTTAGGTTTCCTAATCTGTGAATGTGAGTAGTGTTTCCATTTATTTAGGTTTTCTTTAATTTCTTTCAATGAGGTTTTGTAGTTTTCAATTATAAGTCTTATACTTCTTCTTTGGTTGAATATCAGCTGAAATCTTTGGCTTGCAATATAGAGACAATATTGAAAATAACAAAACCCCCATTGAGCACTGAGAGTGTATATATACAGTTAAATGCAAACGTGATGCTACCCTTCTATTTACATACTTTGATTTTCTGGACTGGGGGACAGAGTGGATAGTGTTTCCAGTGTAAGTATGTGCCTTTTTTGGTATCTTTTAATACCAACTATTGCTGTGGTTTGAGACAGTTTCCTCAGATTTTTAAAATTTGACAGACTTGCTTTAGATCTCTGTCAGGGATGAACAGGGGACTCTTATAAAGATAACCAAATCCTTAATCATCATTATCATAACCATAATGTGATCATTCCCATTTGTTAGGCACTTATTCCCATTCCCATGTACTGCTGCTGCTGCTGCTGCTAAGTCACTTCAGTCGTGTCCGACTCTGTGAGACTCCATAGACCACAGCCCACCAGCCTCCCCCGTCCCTTGGGATTCTTCAGGCAAGAACACTGGAGTGGATTGCCATTTCCTTCTCTAGTGCATGAAAGTGAAAAGTAAAAATGAAGTCGCTCAGTCGTGTCTGACTCAGCAACCCCATGGACTGCAGCCTATCAGGCACCTCTGTCCATGGGATTTTCCAGACAAGAGTCCATGTACTAGACACTGAAAAATGCTTTATAAGCATCAACTATTTAATTTCCTTAATATAGTTTGCATAAAACTGAGACTTGAAGACTTTAAATAACTTGTCCATGATGTTATAATTTTAGCAGACGACCTTGATTCAGTCTCAAATTTGTCTGATTCCAAAGTCCATCCTCTTAACCACTGGCCTGATGTCAGGGTTCCTGGCCTATAAACCTGACTTCCTTCTGGAAGGATATAATAAGTTTCTGATTGTGTTTTTAAAAAATCAAGGCCACCAGATTTGAAAATATTGATCAACACAAAACAGTAGTTGTCAAGACTTCTTTGGCAGTACAGCGATTAACTTTGCCTCCCAATGCAGGAGGTACAGGTTTGACCTCTAGTCGGGGAGTTAAGATTCCACATGCCTGGAAGTCAAAAAACCAAATCATAATAAAAAGAACCAATATTGTAACAAATTCAATACAGACTTAAAAAAAAAAAAACACCCAACAATGACTGTCCCATTTGCTTCCACTGGTGATTTTGCATCTCTGGGAATCTCCAGACAGACACATTACTCCAATTCTGGTCTAGCCATGATTCCCTCCAAGTATTTCCTAACATCCTTTTCTCCATTTTCATCTGCGAGTTCCCCCCTCTTCCATTCCCACCATGCTCCAGCCTACCAAACATCTCCACATACCCAGAACATACTTGTTCTTCTGTGTTTGTTGCCACATACTTTTCACCTGGAACAACCTGGCCTTGTTCTCGGCCAATGGTCAGGAGTTTGATGAGAAGTCCCTGGAGATTTTTAAACAGGGAAATGATAAGATCTAATGTACATTTTAAAAAGATCACTCTGCCTGTAAGGATAACAGATGTAGGTGCAAACATGAAATTGGAGCGATTAAGGAGATTTAGCAGTGGTCCAGGAAAAGGTGAAGTGAAGACACACCCAGTGAAGACAGGGAGAAATGGTCAGATATGGAATTTTGAAAATAGAATTGGAATTTCAGATATATACTGAGGGTTGAGCCAGCAAAACTTGCTGATAGTTTGGACTTGGGTTATGAAAGAAAGCACAGAATCAAGGATGAAAAGCGATGAAGGCCTGAACAAGGCATCTTCTATTTGTGTTATGAGATGTTCAATACACAGTCATCGTTTTACACTGAGACACAACTGTGATTGTGGCTTAGAACATCTTTGACTGAAAGAGTTGTCTGTCTGTCCTCATGTGTGCATTTGGGATATCTTAGCTTTCTTCATGTATTAATACATGAACCTTCGAAGTGCAGGATTCTGTGCTAGGTCTGTCACAAAAGTTGTCATAAAAGTTTCCACAAATCCTTGGAAGTAGGAGTTAATATCCCTATTTTACAGAGAAAGAAACTAAGACAATTTATGATTTCACTGAGGGTGCATATTTAGTAAGGGGCTGAGCTGAGATTTGAAGTCAAATTTTACTAAAAGCCCATGCTTATGTCACTGCAATAATTCAAAGTTACAGAATCAGAATTCCCCAAACTTTTCTCCTCATTAATTGAAGCCTCTGTTGACTCTCATGTGCCCTACTTTAGAGCCCAAGGCTGGCAAACAGGACAGCTTTGTTCTGTCTGTAGTCCATCTGCAGACTTGTCTTGTGATTTAGGGCAAGCTTCTTAATTTGATGGTGTCTCAGCATTCCCACATGTTAAGCAGGACTTGTAATTAGTGATGGAGACAATGCTTTGAAATCTGCAGATGAAAGGACCTGCAGCCTTGAGTGCAAATATTTTCTTTCCTATGGTGTTCGTTTCGTTTCTTATAGCTTGCAGGACCCTTGATAAGGAAAGGAACAAAAAAAGAAAGAAAGGAAAAAAAGGAAATAGGGCAAGTGTAAAACTGTACTTGCTTGCTTGCTAGAAGACAGTGGAACTTCGGGGTCACAAATGTAGTAATCTGAAAAAAATTTTAAGGCAGACTTTTTTTACAATGTTCCATTCCCTTTAATGACCCCCATTGAAGATCTTCAAAAATGATTTCTATTTTGTTTCTGACTCCTTAAACCCTATTCTCCAGGAGGAAGCAAAAGGAGCTAATATTTATCTAGTGTCTGTTGTATGCCAGGTATCATGCTAAATGCTTTCACATGAAACCTTGTCTAATCATTATCATAGTACTATCAGATAGGTGCTATTGTTACCTTCAGTTTAAAGGAGAGGAAACTGTGGCTTGGTATGGTTCTTTGACTTGTCCAAGGTCACAAAATTAAGAAGTTGAAGCAAGTTGGGTCTTCCCAGTTCTAAATTCAACGTTCCCCTGAAAAATTAGCAATGGCAATTTTGAACTGTCGCATCACACCCTGGGTGTGTGTGGCATTTAAAAATCTCTTACTGCTTGTTCTTTTCAGTCCCTGGCACAGAGACAGTTATTTGTACAACACAATTGTTATTATTGTGCAGCCTCACATATTTTTTCTGCCCTGGGCAAACATGAACAATAATGGACTATATTTATGAAACCAGCAGCTTGGAAGCATGAGCTTCAGATTACCATTACAATTGTAGTTTAATTTTTTTCTTTTTTGGTAGCTTAGCACCATTTATATAGAAGGGCTTTCTCAAAGTCTCATGCCAATAATCTGGTTTATTGTATATTCAGAGAGCCCTTCACAGTTTTTTTTTTTCTTCTCCCATAATTTCGATCAATCATCCTGCATTTCTAAAAGCTGACATAACAGATGTGCAGTGTTCATGAAGAGCTGATATGACAGTCACCTCCCAAAGTTGGAAAACAAAGAAATAAAAGTAGCTGTAATTTCTCTTCCAGGTGGTTTGGGGAAGAGGAGTGGGAATTTGGATAGAAAGATGGAAAGGTAAGCTAATGACAAAGATGTTTATGATCTAAATTCTCCTCTTCAAGATCATCTGAGTTTAGGATGATCTTCCTAAACTCAGAGCCTCATCTTCAGCTTTTCATGTCAAAAGCTCCATTTTATGAAGTCTTCTTAGGAGAGATCAATGACTGCAGGACAATTGGGGCCTGGTGGGCCCCAATCCATGGGGTTGCAAAGAGTCAGACACAACTGAGCGACTAACATACAATAGATACTGCTAACTGCTAAGTCACTTCAGTTGTGTCCGACTCTGTGCGACCCCATAGACGGCAGCCCATCAGGCTCCCCCATTCCTAGGATTCTCCAGGCAAGAACACTGGAGTGGGTTGCCATTTCCTTCTCCAATGCATGAAAGTGAAAAGTGAAAGTCAAGTTGCTCAGTCCTGTCCAACCCTCAGCGACCCCATGGACTGAAGCCTTCCAGGCTCCTCCGTCCATGGGATTTTCTAGGCAAGAGTACTGGAGTGGGGTGCCATTGCCTTCTCCTACAATATTTAAGGTATCTGCAAAACTGACTTAGTAATTGGAGGGTTGTTTGACAGAAAGTTAAAAGGTGATCTTGAAGAATGGTATTCTTAGAGCTGCCACTTCAGGCCAGGTTCTTTAATAAGGCATTTATGGAGAATCCCAGGGACGGGGGAGCCTGGTGGGCTGCCGTCTATGGGGTCGCCCAGAGTCGTACACGAGTGAAGCAACTTAGCAGCAGCAGCAGCATGCATAATTTCTAGTCCTTACAACATCTCTACACGGTAGGTATTATTGTTTCCAATGTGCACATAAGGATATGAAGGTTACAGACCCAGAGACATTAAGTTGCCTTAAAAAAAAAACAGGTAAGTCCTTTTTGTCTGCTCCATGAAGTTCATTTTCTTTACAACAAATTAGATCATAACATATCTTCCATTAGCTACATTTTACTCTCCTAAAATAGATTTGTGATATGACCCAGTGCTTTGATGAGATCTGGGACACAAATTTGCAAACTGTCACTGGTGTGTCATCTAAAAAAAAATCCAGTCCCGGAAGTTCTAGGCCTTTCTGGGAATTTGGACCATCACTCCCACCCCCTACTTTGTCAAGTTTTTAATTTAAACCAGAACCAATGAGCAAAAAAGGAAGTCAATGCAAATTATTGGTGGTCTGGAAGGGAGCATGGGGGCAATTCTTATACAAGCAGTCTTCCCTTGCTTAGGGGTCTGATCATCACTATTACTATTTTAACCAAGGTCCGAATCTGCTCTAAGTAGTCCTTACTTAAACAAGTTATTTATAAAATATTTGTTCCCTGGTTTTCTAATTTTTGAAATGGAGATAGAATGAGGATTCAAATATTAACTACACATGAGACTATGCACTCATTCAGTTCAACAAACGTTTACCACATACCAATTCAACTCCAGTTGTTAGATGCTATATATAAAAACATTCATAAACTGTGAAAAGCAATATTGTGCAAAGACAATGTGCTGTTTTTGACTTAATATAAATCATACAATAATTATAACAATAAATAATTCCTTATATTTTCTCAACATTTTCCAAATCGACTTGCTCATTTTTTTTTTTTAATATGTGGGAAATGGAGTCTCAAACAGGTTGAATGATTAGTCTGAGGTCACATATTGACTTAAATACTCTCCTTACTACCCCATGTTGAGTTCTATAAAACTGTACACCAGGGACTCCCAAGAGTCCCTGTCCTCCAAGAGTAATATCTTATATCTCATATGGTTTGGTGGAGTCTCCTCAAATAGCAAGTGCGTTTGTACTCTATGAAATTAAAAGACCCTTACTTCTTAGAAGAAAAGCTATTACAAACCTAGACAGTGTATTAAAAAGCAGAGACATCATTTTGCTGACCAAAGTCCATATAGTCAAAGCCATGGTTTTTCCAGTAGTCATGTACAGATCTGAGAGCTAGACCATAAAGAAGGCTGAGCACTGAAGAATTGGTGTCTTTGAATTGTGGCGCTGGAGAAGACTCTTGAGAGTCCCTTGGATGGCAAGGAGATCAAACCAGTCAATCCTACAGGAAGTCAACCCTGAATATTCATTGGAAGGACTGATGCTGAAGCTGAAACCCCAATACTTTGGTCACATGTACTAGAGTTTCAGCTTCACTGAGCCAACTCATTGGAAAAGACCCTGATGCTGGGAAAGATTGAAGGCAAAAGGAGAAGGGGGAAGCAGAGGATGAGATGGTTAGAAAGCATCACCAACTCAATGGACATGAATTTGAGGAAACTCCATAAGATAGTGGAGGATAGAGGAGCCTGGTGTGCTGCAGTCCATGGGGTCTCAAAGAGTTAGACATGACTTAGCTACTGAACAACAACAATTGTATTCCCAATAGCAATTTATTCTATGACTTTAAGATTTCTTAACTAAATCTGTGTATCTACAACTTAAGGTATTTCCATATGTTATCTCATTCATCCTCACAATAACTCTAAGGTTGTACAAGTAGTAAATAGTTGAGACAGGATTGGAATGTGGATGTTTCTGATGTCCAAGCCCTGTTTATTCCACTACGGTATAATGCTTTGGTTACTGGCTGTGTAACCTTGGGAAAAATCCCTTAATATCTGTGATCTTCAGTTACCTCATCTGTAGAGTGGATATGATGATTACTACCTTTCAGAGTTGTTGAGTTCAAAAGTGATAATGTAAATTAGGAAATCAAAGTAGAAACATCAGTGGTGGTTACAGCTGATAAATGTACCAGGTGGGAAAGGAGTAATTTAAAACATTATCTCCCCTTCTCCCTCAAGTTAAAAAGAATAACAGCAGAAAGAGGTCAAAGGAGACTCTTTTGAATAAGTGGTTGCTCACCAGACTTGCATGGCTGGCTCTTCATTGCCTAGTCTTTGTAAAAAAGGGGTGTGAGAAGAGTCAGTAATTTCTGAGGGCATTTCTGGGATGGTTCGCCTGTGGTGGCAAAGGTCTAAAACCTTATGTGAGGTTAACCCCATTCTTGGCTTGTTCATTTGATTCTCCTTGTGTGTGAAATGGGGACTACTACGATAATGCTGAGAGTGTGTGGGCCTGATAGAGTCATGGTTCGTTGTTGTGGGAAGCCACCATGACTAAGAAAGGAAGGCGAGTTCTAGGCAAAAACATTTATTGAGGTCTAGTCTGTGCTAGGCTAAATTGTGAGAGGGATGTAGTTGTGAGACAGCCCTCTGTTCTCATGGATTTTGCAATCTGGTTGGGGTATAGAAAAAGCCCTCAACTAACTCCAAGGCAGAGTGTAGGGATAATGTCAGAGCAACTAAAGGGTGGGGTGGGATTTCCTAGAAGGCTTCCTGAAGTAGGTGGCATATAAGCCAAACCTTTAAAGATAAGGATTTCAAGTTACTGGTTATTTCAACTGAAAAGGGCAGCATGAGAAAGTATAGGCTGTGTTATGTTTAACTTGGCAGGAACAAAGACCTTATACTAGTACAAAACACATTCCAGGATCTGAAGATATATATATATATATACATCAAAAAGAGTCCTTGCCATTGAGGAGCGCTCAGTCTAGAGGGTCCGTTCAGTTCAGTCGCTCAGTAGTGTCTGACTCTTTGTTACCCCATGAACTGCAGCACACCAGGTTTCCCTGCCCATCACCAACTCTTGGAGCTGGCTCAAACTCATGTCTATCAAGTTGGTGAGGCCATCCAACCATCTCGTCTAGAGGGCAGACAGATATAAAGAGTCATTAGGGTGATGATGACATCATAAGATAGAGAAGAAATGTTCAGATAAGTGTGTAAATCTGACTTGTGGAGGTCAGGAGTTACTTTGTAAAGGAGGTGGTACTTCGGTGGTGTCTTGAGAGAGAGCAGGAGGGGTTTGCCAGAGGGACTAAGAAGGGAGTTAGGAGTGCTGCAGCCCCTGAGGAGGCCCCAGTGCTCTTTCACTGAACTGGGGTCTAAGTGTGGCAGGCAGCCAGTGAGCCTGGAGAGTATTTATTTCCCTTCCTACCTAGATTTTGACTTAAGATAGTCTTCTCTTTTGATATTACCCCCTAATGTTGTTGTTCAGTAGCTCAGTCACGTCTAACTCTTTGTGACCTCATGGACTGCAGCACGCCAGGCTTCCCTGTCCATCACCATCTCTTGGAGTTTGCTCAAACTCATGTCCATTGAGTCAGTGATGCCATTCAATCAAATCTTCTCTGTCCTCCCCTTCTCCTCCTGCCTTCAATCTTTCCCAGCATCAGGGTCTTTTCTAATGAGTGGGTTCTTCACATCAGGGGGCCAACCTATTGGAGCTTCAGCGTCAGCATCAGTCCTTCCAATGAATATTCAGGGTTGATTTCCTCTGGGATTGACTGGTTTGATCTCCTTGGGGTCCAAGGGACTCTCAAGAGTCTTCTCCAACACCACAGTTTGAAAGCATCAATTCTTCAGGTGCTCACCCTAATAGAAGATGGTTAAATGAAAAGTTTTGGAGTCACACTTGGATTCTAACCCACCAGCTATCTGATCAGTTGTAGGCCCTTACATATGACACTTATTTGTGTTTCAGTTTCATTTGTACAACTTATTTATGTCTCAGTTCCTTCATTTACACAATTTAAAAATAAAAGCGTCCAACACAGATTCTGGCATATAAAAAGTACCGTTATTATTTCCTATCATTATCTCATTTAATCCTCGCAAGCAACTTGGACTTTGGATATAGTTCTTCCCATTTTTCAGAAGCAGAGGCTTAGCGTGGGTAGGTGATCCGCTAAAGTTCTCAGGACAATCTGGAGTTGCCTCTGCCTCCACAGCCCGTCCGCCTTAATTACTTGTCCGCGCCGGGTTTTCTCAGGAGGCCCCGGGGCAGGCTCCGGTCCAGCAGCAAAAACTCCGGCGCCAGGATTTGGGTGTCTCCGAGGCCTGTGCCGGGCGGGCGGGGCCAGGCGAGGCGGGGTGGACGAGAGGAGGGAAGTTGTCGAAGTTAGGGGAGACGCCCGCCAGCCCGCCCGGGCCTCGCCTCCGGCCGCTCCCTCCGCCTCCTCCCCGCCCCGAGCCCCCGTCTGCCCGTCCTTCCTTCCCCTCCCGTGCATGATGGAAACACCATGGCTGCGGCGGCCCAGCTCTCCCTGACACAGGTAACGCCGCCCGCCGGTCCGCCGGGCTCGGCCGGCCGGTGTCCCCGGCCCCCTCCCCCACCGCCCTATAGTTCACCGACCCGAGCAGTTTCTCTCCGCCCCGGGCGGGGCGGCCGATACTGAGAGCGCGCGCGCGCGCCTGTGAATGTGTCTGTGAGTGTGACTGCGGGAGGACGCCATCCTGAGCCGGTACCTCCGCCACTCGCGCCCCGGCCCCGCCCCACGCGGCGCCCCCTCCTCCCGACCCCTCCGTGCCCCAGTCCCGCAGGATGGGAGCCCGACCCTCTCCTGTCCGCCTTCACCCACCCGGGAAGTTTCCTCCTTCCAGGCCAGACGCACCCCAGGTGAGCTCCTGTTGAGCTCGTGCGGTTCAGTCTCACCGCCGGGTCAGCCCTCGCCCCGCACGAGGCTCACCCTCGGGACAGGCAGCGTCACCTTCCCGAGCCAGGCGCTCAGGGCCCCCTCCCAGCCAGGCTTTTTCCTCGCTAAACCGGCCTTTTCCCACTGGAGTCCGACGAAAGCCCTCCCTTTCCCAGCAGTTTCCTCCAGTCAGCCTGTCTTCCAAATAAGTCTCATCCTCCCCGAGCGCGTTCTTACCCCGCTAGCCCCTTCCTGGCTTCAGCCTCTTCTGCTGATCAGGTTTCCTGCTGGGTGAGATCCCTCGATTCAGTCTTTCCCTCCTCAGTTCTGCTACCACTCCTACCGGGTAGGCTCTCTATCGCTGTCCTTGGGGATAGCAAGGAAACATCCTTTCACAGGTGTGATGGTTCCTCCCGTCTTGGTGCTGGGAAGGACCAAAGAGATCACTCGTCCTGGGGGAACCTTCACCGAAACCTGTGTGCTCTGTTCTGTCTTGCCTTTCTGCTTCCTTCAGAGTCAGTCCTCGTGCTTCCCAGAAAACCGCTCAGCATCAATCATCCTGGGAACCTTGTTCCTCCCTCTCCGTTGGGAAAACCAATTACAATCTTCCGGTGATGTCCTGGATGGAGAGAGGTGGTACGCCTGTTAGTCCCTTGGCGCTTCTCAGACCATATCTCACCCTAACCTCACCTTCTCAGCCTGTTCTCTCCAGAACCGGTGGCCACGGACTTTCCCGTTGGGGCCCACGCCAGCCTTCCTGCCTGCCCTGTCGTATCTCCCTGCCACCTTGTATTCTTGGCCTGGATATCTCAGGGTTTCTGAGGCAAAACATTGGGATAGGTTATACATTTGGGCTGGAAAGTTTTCTGTTTGAGGAGGAAGAGACTTTGGGGGTGTTTTGCCTAGCATTCTAGGATAAACTTGAGTGAAAAATGTTCCCCTCAGTAACCAGGAATCACAGAAACATGTGCCTTAGGTAAAATAAGTAACTTCAGCTTGTAGGAATTTTCAGCTTCGTAAGTGCGAGGTCTGTTACTTCCCAGTGTATTTAGTCTTGCTTATCCTATTTTGACAAGCAGATAAATGGGGAAGGAGACTTAGAATGTGGTGATGTAGTCTTGGTAGTGAATCTCTTTGGAAGGGTCCTCCTGAAACTCAAACTTGAGGAATAGCAACATTGACTTATGGGTGTTCAGTCTTTAACAGTCTGGTTAGTGATATGCATTAAACAAGATCCTGTTGGCAAGCTGTTGCTCTTCCGCTCTACTGGCCAATTCCAGCGAGAGTTCTCCCCTCTTGAAGATTTTGTTCTCCTGAGAACTTCTACAGATTTGCTCCTTAGTTGTGTGCGTACTTTATTTTCTTCCTGGGTAAGGCTATGTTTTTAGTTTCTATTTACTGTCATTCATCTCTGAATATTTTCTTCCGGCTCTTGTCAGTGTTACAGACAGTTAAATAATTTAAATGTGTTCTTGTGGTTATATATTTAAATATTAACATGTACACAGAGTAAATACTGAATCAGGAGTATTATCGTTCAGTGTTTCACATATGAGAGAACAAACATTGATGGTTCATTTATATTGAATATATAGATAAGTCAAGTTAGAACATTTTGATTTTAAGACGTTTTTTGGTCGCTAAGTTGTGTCCCACTGTATTACAACCCCGTGGATTGTTAGCTGGCCAGACTACTCTGTCTATGGGATTTCCCAGGCAAGAAAAATGGAGCGGGTTGCCATTTCCTTCTCCAGAGGATCCTCCCCACCCAGGGATCAAACCTTCATCTCCTGCAGTGACAGGCAGGTTCTTTATCGTTGAGCCACCAGGGAAGCCCTTTAAGACATTAGGAAGCAATAAGATATATTGTAAAGGCACTGGAAAGAGAACATTCCCAAGTGTTTAAATACCTAATGTGCCTCCTTGTTATTTTAAAACTTGGCTGATTTGTGTTTTTAAATTGAATTTTTAACTGCTTGAGGCAAATAAACTGAGATAACAGTGCAACCTGGTTTCATATTCATTATTGATCTGTTTATGTCACCATCACCCCCTCACAACACACTCAGACGTAGGCATACTCAGGTGAGATCCTACATGGCAGGGACATCTTTCATCACCCTCAGCGCATATCTGGAAGAAAGTTATTAATAATATTTGTCTTATGAATGACTGAAAATTCTGAATAACTCTGGGACAGTTACAAAGATTAAACAGATGCTGAAGTTAGTTTCTGCCCCTGGTTATTAAATAATAATAGTTTTGGAGTAGATTGAGTCATTCAGCCAGTATTTGTTAAGTACCTATTATGTGCCCTGCTCTATGCTGGAATTGTCTTGAGTAGAATTTTTGGCCTCTATCAATTAAGCAAAACTGACAGTTGGGAAAAATACCTGAAAACTAGGTTAATTTTCTCGTTCCTCTTCTGCCTGCCCGCCAGCAAACCCTCCAATTCCCCAACCACCAAGATAAATTATCTAAATTATCATAGTCTAGCTTCTAGACAGGATAGAATGCTAGAATAGTAAAATGTTAGTTTCAGTCCCAGCTCTGCGGGGAGATAACTGTGTGTCATTGAGTTAAATCTCCAGGCCTCAGTTTTCTTAGCTTTAATATTCATCCAACAAATATGTACTGACCATTTATTATGTACTAGGATTTATTCTAGGTGCTGAGGATATACTTATGAACAAGATAGATGACAATTCTTGGCACTCAGAGACAGAAGAAAGCATGGAGCTTAGTTCTAGAGAGTTGGAGAGTTTGAATTAGCTGATCTAAAGACCTTTCCAAAGAACATTTTTTTATAGATCACATTCTGTGATTTGGAGATCTAGTGGTGACTTTCCTAAGGGTACATTAGTGCTTTATAGCCTTCGTGTTTTCTGATTTCAGTTTTCTTTACCAGGTGTTCTATTTTCTTTCTGGCAGTAAGAAGTAAAACTTGAATGAGAAAAATCTTGTGATTTTTGCTTATGGTAGTAGATGACCAAAAGATATTAATACTTCCTCTTTTTAAACTTTGCTGATTGCTCATTTCTTCTTTAAGTCTGCATCTCTACTAATAATAATACTGTTAACTTCCCTTTGTTACTATATGCTAAGTATTTTACTTCACTTAACCTAACACTCCATTTTACAAATGAGGGAAATAATTTACATAAATTAGTAAGTAAGATCTAAGATTTGATCCAAAGTCTGTAGGACTTCAAAAGCTGTCTACTATACTTCTCTGTAGACTAGATGGTTGGCATATCCATTGCTCCCTTATATTTTTTAATTTTCTTTTTCAGTATTTGCCTTGTTTTCCTAGTTAGGTACTAAACTTCAAAAGTATGGAAGCAATGTCCTTTGCCTCTGAATCTCTAGTTACCTTTCATGGTATCTTGATAATACAACTGTGGATACACAAGTAGTGCTTTTGATGATGAGAAAGGTTTTATTTTGTTGAAAGATGGCATAATGGGAGTATTTTAAATAATACTCTGTCAGTTCAGCTCTATGCTGAAGTTTTCTTGTTTTACTTTAGCAAGGATTTTTTTTTTTAATACTAAAAAGAGCATTTAGAATGGGACTTAAAACAGTCTTAATATATAGTCAAAAACAATAAGCTATAAGGATACTTTTTCTTTTAATGCTTTTTTAAGATTGCAAGAGTGATATAACTGCATTATAGAAAATTTGAAAATTGGAGGGGAAAAAAATCTCCCATAATTTCAGTTTTGGGTATTTATTTTCAATTTCATTTAAAAAGTAGGCAAAGGTATTAATATGTGTATCCCCTTTGTGGTCTGGTATAACAGTCATGATGGTAAATTATAAGGTAGAGTGTGAAAATTACAACATGTTCTCAGAAACAGAAAATAAGTATTTATTCAGTATGACTTATTATTTGAGTTCCTACTATGGGAAAGGCACAATAATGATACTTTTGTCCAGTATACTCAGAAAATCTTTGCTTCCCTGGGCAATATCTAACAGTTTTCAAAAATGGCTTGGAATGTTCAGCATTTGAGAGGAGCTGTCATAGTTAAAATTAATTAGGAACAGTTGGCTTGTCCAATAGAGTGTCTCCTAGGAATAACCTGAGTGTATTTTTTTGTTTTCACTGTTTGTAGACAGAACAATAATAACAGACTAAATGTTGTAGAAAAAGATTGAGCATCTTTATTTAATAACAAATCATAGTTCTGATTTCCCTTTCACTAATAGTCTAATTTAAGGTCTCAATTTAGGGTGTTTTAGTTGCTCTTCAAAGGGCATGGTGACCTACTCCAGTATTCTTGCCTGCAGAATCCCCATGGACAGAGGATCCTGGAGGGGTAGAATCCATGGGGTTGCAGAGAGTAGGACACGACTGAGCGACTAAGCACAGCACTTGCTCTTCAAAGAATTATAAACAGTTATATGCTTCTTTGTTTTGTGAATTTTAGATTTAATAAATCTAAAATTGGAGCTGTGGAAGCCAAAATTAGGAAGATGTCTTGAGAGAGAGAAAGAGTGGGAGAGGAAGGGAGGGAGGGAGGGAGGGGAGGGAAAATATCCATTGATCGAGATCTGAATAATTTGGAGAATTGGTGGAAATAAATGAAAAATTAATTCAGACAGAGTTCATTAGGTAAACGCATATATAGGAATTTCATTTTAAAGTTGTTGAACTCTCATCACCAAGATAAAATATAATTATCTTCATTAAAAATTACGTTTATTAGGAGCTTTTAATCTGAGGGATGTTGTAATGTGAATGCTGTTTTACAGTAAAGTAGAAACATTTTATTTAGATAAATCTACTTAAGCATACATAGAAAAAAGACTGGAAGAAAAAAAACCCCAAATTTATGATAGCATGGTTATAATTTTTACTTATTTTCAATAGTAAGCATGAATTTCTTCTGTAATCAGCTGATTTAACATTTCTATATGATAATGTTTTTGAAAGTTTACCCTTTTACATTGATACCTGTATTATATATAATATTAATTACAACTATAGTTTAATTAAAAAATAGCTAAATATGAAGTAAAAATGTGTGTTCTAAGATAGCATCTGCATTTACATTCTATCTTAAACATTCCCATCTTCGGGTTTAGAGAAATTGACTAGAAGAATGATAATTATTATTATTATAGTTGGTTTGGAGAATTCAGTTAGAAGACTAATTTATAATTTTGTATGTTGCTTTATAATTTATGAAGCAATTTATGCTCTCATTTGATCTTCATAATAACTAATAAGCAAGGCTGTTATTATCATTATTTCAAGCTGGAGAATACCAAGGCTCATAATTTGTGACTTATGTATTATAGTCAGTAAATGAAAGAACCAGAATAAAGTTCTGTTTAAAAAAAAACAACTCAGGGACTTCCTTGGTGGTCCAGTGGTTAAGAATCTGCCTTGCAGTGCTGGGAATGTGGGTTCAATCTCTGGTCTGGGAACTGAGAAAACACATGTTGTAAAGCTGCTAAGCTCATGGGCTGCAGCTGTCGAGCCTGTGTGCTCTGGAGTCCATGTGCCTGTGCACCATAACCATTGAAGCCTACGTGCTCTGGAGCCCAAGTGCTGCAACTAGAGAGTCTTTGCACCACAACAAAAGATCTCGCATGATGCAACTAAGGCCCAGTGCAGGAAACAAAAAAACCCCTCACACATACCAGTGAAAAGCTCCATCATGCTCTTGGCCCTCTCCTGCTGTTCCTTGTGTGTGTTTCCAGCAATAGTGTGTGCTAAGTTGCTTCAGTCGTGTCCAAATCTTTGTAACCCCATGGACTTTAGCCTGCCAGGTTCTTTTGTCCGTGGGATTCTCCATCCAAGAATACTGGAGTGGATTGCCGTGCCCTCCTCCTGGGGATCTTCCCAACCCAAGATTCGAACCCGTATCTCTTACATCTCCTGCACTGACAGGCGGGTTCTTTACCACTAGCACCACCTGGGAAGCCCCAATACTGTGTGATATGTATGCAAATGTGTATGTGTGTGTGTGTTCTACACCCATGTCTAAGATATATGATATATAGTGTATATGTATATTTCTTTTGAATAAGCTGCATATTTTGTGGCTTATTATTATTTTTAGCTTAATTTATCTAGGAGATTGTTCTATATAAGCACATACAGATTCCCTCATTATTTCCAAAATTTGAGAGTATTCCTTGATATGAGTATACCCTGGTGGCTCAGATGGTAAAGCATCTGCCTACAATGCAGGAGACACGGGTTCAATCCCTGGGTTGGGAAGATCTCCTGGAGAAGGAAATGGCAACCCACTCCAGTATTCTTGCCTGGAAAACCCCATGGACCGAGGAGCCTGGTAGGCTGAAGTCCATGGGGTTGCAAAGAGTTGGACATGACTGAGTGACTTCACTTTCACTTTCCTTAACTAGCCACTTAATGATGGACTTCTGTATTGTTTCTAACCTTTTGTTATTATAATACAGACAGTGCTGCAGGGAATATTGTTTTACACATCTTCATACACGTGTTCAGTTCAGTCGCTCAGTCGTGTCCGAGTCTTTGCAACCCCATGAACCGCAGCACGCCAGGCCTCCCTGTCCATCACCTACTCGTGGTGTCCACCCAAACCTATGTCCATTGAGTCGGTGATGCCATCCAACCATCTCATCCCCTGTCATCCCCTTCTCCTGCCCTCAGTCTTTCCCAGCATCAGGGTCTTTTCCAATGAGTCAGCTCTTTGCATCAGGTGGCCAAAGTATTGGAGTTTCAGCTTCAGCATCAGTCCTTCCAATGAACACCCAGGACTGATCTCCTTTAGGATGGACTGGTTGGATCTCCTTGCAGTCCAAGGGACTTTCAAGACTCTTCTCCAAAACCACAGTTCAAAAGCAACAGTTCTTCGGTGCTCAGCTTTCTTTAGAGTCCAACTCTCACATCCATACATAACTACTGGAGTAGCCTTGACTAGACAGACCTTTGTTGGCAAAGTAATGTCTCTGCTTTTTAATATGCTGTCTAGTTTGGTCATAACTTTCCTTCCAAGGAGTAAGCATCTTTTAGTTTCATGGCTGCAGTCACCATCTGCATTGATTTTGGAGCCCAGAAAAATAAAGTCAGCCACTGTTTCCACAGTTTCCCCATCTATTTGCCACGAAGTGATGGGACTGGATGCTATGATCTTAGTTTTCTGAATGCTGAGCTTTAAGCCAACTTTTTCACTCTCCTCTTTCACTTTCATCAAGAGGCTCTTTAGTTCTTCACTTTGTGCCATAAGGGTGGTGTCATCTGCATATCTGAGGGTTATTGATTTTTCTCCTGGCAATCTTGATTCCAGTTTGTGCTTCTTCCAGCCCTGTGTTTCACATGATGTACTCTGCATGTAAGTGTGTATGTGCATTAATTTTTAGTAGGTATAATTTAGGGCTAAGAGATATTTTTAATTTGGATAGATACTGCTAATTCACATTCAGAAAGTTTATACTAGCAACAGTATTTGTGCTTTTCCCCCATCAACATAGTATATTATCGGATTTTGATTGTTGTTAATCTGATATATAATAATGATATCTGTTGAAAGTTGGCCTCATGTACTGTGCTGCTGTATCACAAAAATGTGAGCTTTTTAATACTTTGTATGAAAGTAAGATAGAAGTGAGGTATAAGAAGCTTTGTAATATAAATAATACTTTAACAAATCACCTGTTTAATTAAGAAATAGTGGTTGGTACTGCAGAGCTACAGTAATCAAAACAGTATGGTACTGGCACAAAAACAGGCACACAGATCAATGGCACAGAATAGAGAGCCCAGAAATAAACCTGTGCATTTATGGTCAATTGATCTGTGACAAAGGAGGCAAGAATATACAGTGGATAAAGACAACCCTTTCAATAAATGGTGCTGGGAAAACTGGACAGCTACATGTAAAAGAATGAAACTAGAACATTCTCTAACATCATACACAAAAACTCAAAGTGATTAAATACATATGGGATTAAAGACCTATATGTAAGACCTAAAACCATAGGCACCTAGAGGAAAACATAGGCAGAACACTCTTTGACATAAATCATAGCAATGCTTTTTAAAAATCCATCTCCTAAAGCAAAGGAAATAAAAGCAAAAATAAACAAATGGACCTAATTAATGTAAAAGCTTTTGCACAGCAAAGAAAAACATCAACAAAAAACAAAAAGCCTACTGAGTGTGAAAAGGCAAATAATGACTGATAAGGTGTTAATATACAAATATTTAGACAGCTTATACAACTCAACGTCTGAAAACCAAACAACCTGATTAAAAAATAGGCAGAAGAACTGAATAGACGTTTTTCAAGAAGGACATGCATCTGGCCAATAGGCACATGAAAAGATGCTCAGTATTGCTAATCATAAGGGAAAGGGAAATCAGAATCATAATGAGATCACTCAACTGTCAAAATGACTGTCTTTAAGAAGAACACAAATGAATGGTGAGGATGTGGAGAAAAGGGAACCCTGGTACACTGTTGGTGAGGATGTAAATTGATGTCGCCATGGTGGAAAATAGTATGGAGGTCTCACAAAAAACTAAAAATAACACTACCATGTGACCCAGCAATTCCACTCCTGTGCATATAGCCAAAAAAACAAAACAAAATACTAATTTTGAAAGATACATGCACCCAGTGTTAATAGTAGCATTATTTACAGTTGTCAAGATACAGAAGCAACCTAATTGTCCATCAACAGGTGAATGGATTAAGAAGATGTGGTGTATATGTGTATATGTTAATACAATGGAAATGCTGCTGCTGCTGCTGCTAAGTCACTTCAGTTGTGTCCGACTCTGTGCGACCGCATAGACAGCAGCCCACCAGGCTCCCCCGTCTCTGGGATTCTCCAGGCAAGAACACTGGAGTGGGTTGCCATTTCCTTCTCCAATAATGGAAATGCTACTCAGCCCTAAAAAAAAATGACATTTTGCTATTTGTAGAAAGATGGATGGACTTGAGTATTATGCCAAGAGAAATAAGAGAAAAACAAATACTATGTGATAGCATTTACACGTGGAATCTAAAAAAATTTACCAAACTAGTAAATATATATAGTAAACAAACTAGTAAATATATAGAAAATATAACGAACTATTAAATCCCCATGGACAGAGGAGCCTGGGGGGCTACAGTCCATGGGGTCGCAGAGAAATGGACACAACTGAGTGACTAAGCACAGCACGGTAAATATAAAAGAAGCAGAGTCACAGATGTAAAAATGAAACTAGTGATCACCAGTGAGGAGAGGAAAGGGGGAAAGGCAATATAGTTGTAGGGGATTAAGAGGAACAAACTATTATGTATTAATATAAAATACGCTACAAGAATATATAACATGGGTAATATAGCCAATATTCTGTAAATGGAGTGTAACCTTTAAAAATTGTGAATCAGTATATTGTTCACCTTAACTGATATAATATTCTACACCAGCTACAGTTCAATTAAAAAAAAAAAAAGAAAGGTTGGAGCTCTTTTAAAAACTTAAAAGCACAACTATGCAAAGAAAGGTAAGCCTCACTTCCTCTTTAGACTGGGAATTTCGTAATGGGTATTTAGCAGTACCAGGAGTTTCCCATCTGAGATAATCAAGCTGCTTATTTCTTGTTATGTCTTCCATGAAAATTTGGCCAAGAACATACTTTTGGGGAGAAGGCTTCTATATTATAATACTTTGGTTTTTTAAAGATCATGGTTTCTCAGCGTTGGCACTGTTGACATTTTGGGCCTGTTAATTCCACGGTGTGGAGGGGAGCCTGTCTTCTGCATTGTGGGATGTTTTGCATCCTTATCCACAAGATGCTGGTAGCACTGTTCCCAGCTGGGGCAATCAAAAATATTTCCAGACATTGCCAGATATTTCCTGGGGGATGAAATTGCTTCAATTTTGAGAATCACTGATTGAAATATACTTTTTAAAGTTAGTGATCCACTCAGTCATTTGGGAGTTAGAGAAGTATATGTGTTCTTGGGACAGGGACAGAGGGAATGGTTTATCTTTATACTTTAATTCCTAAATCTGCCACGAGCCCTGAATGCCTAATTGTGCATGGATACTGAACTTAAAAAACTTAAATGATAAAACAATTGAAAATTGTGAACTTAATTTTACGTGTGATTTCACTGCCTTTCTTATTGTGGTTTTACTTTAATTGGTGAACAATTCTGTCTAGTGGGCTAAATATTAATGCTAAGACCTTGGAAGGAAAACATTCTTAATGCTGCCATTGAGAAGGAAGAAGACTGATGTTGCTTAAACTCCTAATAAGCTAGTATGCACTTTTAGATGATTTACATATATTATTTCATTTAATATTCACAACCTTTCTACAAGTAGAAATTAGTCTTCTGTATTGTTTACTCAGGTTGTGTTGTAAGTGGTAGACTTGAGATTCAAATCTGGGCACATCTGATCTAAAGCACATTTGCTATATGCTGCTTCCTGTAAACAGCCATTGACAATATTTCAGGCAAATTTTAGGGATAAAAATGAACATTCACACGATATTACATTCCTCTCTTGTTATGTAAAAGGAACAAATTATTCAGAGTGGAATTTGTGTGTGTGCGTTTGTGTGTGTGTGTGTGAGAGAGAGAGAGAGAGAGAGCAAGCGAACAGAGAAAGAGGTCAATTTGGGGATAATAGTTCAGTTCAGTTCATTCACTCTGTCATGTCCAACTCTTTGTGACTCTAGTAATATCTAATACTTATTCAACACTTATGATTTGTCAGGTATGATTTTTCAGTAATCTTTAAAACCTGATAAACAGATCATCCTTATTATTCCTGTTTTATAAAGAGAAAACTTAGGCACAGAGGTGAAGTAACTTGTTCAAGATTAAGCTAGTGCTAAGTGGTAGAGCCAATGTTATAACTTAGGCAGTGTAAACAACTCATAAATTGAATGAGTCTGTATTTCTGAGTGCAAAATAGCTCTGACAGAACTATTTATAGTGCCGTTCCTTGGTTATAACTGAACATATGTTCTAGGCTGCAACATCTTATGTAAAAATCAACTTTTTGTTAAATGGACCACATCTCTAGAAAGTGATTGTACCAAGTTATAGTGAAGGGTTTTTGTAAACATGATAGAATGTAGTTTTACATTTTGCAACCTCTAGGAATTTATTACTTACGAAACCTAAGCTTATCTAGGTTAGTGTACGTCATGCCAGTATTTACTTTTAAGCTAATATTCTCTTGAATGTGGTAATTTGGACTTGGAATTCCTTCAGTATCTTATTACTGAAGATCATACTGTATATCAGAGAAGATTTTCCCTAAAAAACAGACTATTTATTAAGAAAAACTTAAAGAACTGCTATGTGTAGGGATTTCTGATGCTCCAGATTTGAACATTGTCGAGGGCTAGGGTGAAATACTGGGAGATCTTGGACTTTGCAATCAGAATGTCTTAGGTTTTAAGTCTTTTGTTTGACTCTGTAACAAGTTTATTAGTCTCTTTCTTTTTTAGCTTATAAAATGGTGAATAAACTTAATCTGTAGGATTTGTTGTGATGAGTATGTGAAATAGTGGTTATAAATGTCTGGGATTAGTTTAAATGGTGGTAGCTATTAATAACAACAATAACTATTACTACTGCCATCTCTACCCAAATACTTAAAACAGCTAGATTTTATTATAGGGCTGTTAATTTTTATGAAATGTTACACTTTATTAGAATTTTCATAAATCACTGATACCAGGGATTATTGGTAACTTCATTCCCATCTTATATTCACTAGGTACAACATAGTTATATCATTATGCATATATTAAAAATATGAAGATTACATGCACTAAAGGTGCTTCCCTTATTGCCATTCCACCTCTTTTATTTCAGAAGACATTTGTTGAATGCCTCCTGTGTCCCCGCTATGTTAGGCCTTGGACATACAAAGAGACTAAGACCTAGATTCATGCACTGAAGTACCTTTTAGTCTTCTAGGGAGATAAACATTGACTCTTGGGTGATGAGTACTGTGATGCAGGATAATAGAAGAAAGAAAGGCACTTGGGTGCTGTGGAGTATCCTGTGATTATAATGGAATTTTTTGGTGGTAATTTAGTTCTTAAATTTTTCATTGTTTTACAGTGCTCAAGGTTGATACTATGGGTGACATTTTAAACTGTAATTAAAAGGACAACATAAAATCATAGGAGTATTTGATCCAAGTTAAACAGTATTTTGGTGCATTGGGTCCACATTGTGGGATATCATATCTGTTTTCTTAGAATTTATTCTCTGCTTTCTGTCTGTAATAAAGCAAGAATTTTTAACCTAGAGCACAAGACATTAGGCAGGGGTTTCAAGGATAGGCTCAAAGAATCTTTGATCCTTTCTAAAATAGTATGTAAAATAATGAGTATCACAATTCAGATAGTGGGAAAGGCACTAAGTACAAGACCAAATTGGATTTGAATTCTCCCTCTGCCACTTACGCTCTCTTGTCATGGGTGACCAAGACAAGTTATTTAAACTCTCTGACTTCCTTTTTCTTATGTATGATGTATACACATTGTTGCAATGTAAGAATCATTGAATAAATAGCAGTGATGTTTTTAGAATCCGCTTGCTAGTTTCTACAAAGAACTGTTTTGGAATTCTCTTAGAGATTGAGTTGACTTTATGATTAGTGGGAATGTTGCTGTTTTAACAGTGTTAACCCTTCTGAATCCATAAACATGGAACTTTCTTGAACTCAGCTGTTAGTTCTAATAGTTCTTTAGTAGATAGCTTGGGATTGTTTTTAATACTAGAGCACGTTATCTGTGAATAGCGATAGTTTTACTTCTTCTTTTTCCAATCTGATGTCTTTTATTTATTTATTGTTCTTGTGTAATTTCCCTGGCTAGAATCTCTAATACAGTGTTGGATAGAAGTGTTGAGAATGGACCCTTTTTCTTATTCCTTATATTTGGGGAAAAGCATGCACATGTATATCCCTGGAGAAGGACACAGCAACCCACTCCAGTATTCTTGCCTGGAAAATTCCATGACAGAGAAGCCTGGAGGGCTACAGTCCATGGGGTTGCAAAGAGTTGGACATGACTGAGCAACTAAGCACTGAGTACACTGAGATGTAAGACAGTGATAAGAGCTGGGAAGAACAACAGAACAGATTAGGTAAGAGCGCCATAAGTCGGAAAGGCCTCTCTGAGGATGTTACATTTGATCAGAGATCTGAATGAAATAAAAAGTGAGCCATATGATTATCTGTGGAGATGTTCCAGGTGGAGGCAACAAGTACAGGAGTCTTGAGATAGGAGTGCTCTTTGCAGTTGCTTGACTGGCTCCTTTGATTTAGTTTAGGTGTCACTTGTGTCTTCCTCAGCTTTTTCTTAGTTTCTTATGAAATAATTCAGACATGACTTTTATTGACTTTTCTGATTATGTCTCTCTTATATATCACTGATCCCATAGCAATAGTGTTTGTTCCCTCTTGATGTACTTATTACAGTAGAGATACACTTATTACAATGGATTGTTGTTGCTGTCTTTTTTTCCCGCTGGACTGACTTCTCAATGTCAGGGACTATAGTTTCTTATTTTATTATTCCCAGTATCTAGGCATATAGATGTACCAGAGATGTCTAAATGAATCAATATCTAAATGAATGCAAGAGATATCTAAATAAGTAATGAATGAACAGCCATGTTTTTTTACTTTTTATTTCCTCAGTATATTTCTCTTTGTACTTGTTTCTGCCTGATAATAATGATAGTAAGTACAGTTTATGTGAATAATTTTTTGTCTGATAGTCAGCTTAGTGCATCAAATACATTTTTGTATTTAACCATTGTGTTATAATTTCTTTCTTTTTTTTCCTCTATTTGAAGATTAAGGTCCAGGAGGGCAAAAAAGTTGTTTTGTTTGTTCATCTCTGTATCAGAAGTGCCTAGTATAATAACATATCAGCAGTTGTTTGAAAGAATATGTTAGTATGTTAACCTTGAGTCTTCTGCTGAATCACATAGATAATACAGTATAAACCATATTTGTATAATACTCCTATAGACCATGAACTAGGAGCTTTAAGCAAAACAGATCATATTAGATGTTCTTAACCCCCACAACTGCTTTCCCTCAGCAGTACCACATCAAGTCTAATGTTCATATAGGTGCTCCGACTAGAGTTACATTTTCTCAACTAGAGGCTGAGACATATGGCCTAATAATTACACTGAATACTTGAAATTCAGACTGGATAAGTATTATCTCTATACACATGTGCCAAAATTATCCCTTCCTCCAACTTCATAGTAGAAATTCTTGTTCCTACTATCTTCCAGTTAGAGGTTAAGCAATTGCAAATCCTGGTGTAGATAATTCTCTGCATAGTCTGCATGAATGATCAGTAGACAACCCCTAGAGCAATATTTGTATTTTTAAAAAATTGAAGGATAATTACTTTATGGTGTTCCCTTGTGGTTCAGTGGTAAAGAATTTGCTTGCCAATGCAGGATACACGGGTTCAGTTCCTGGGTTGGGAAAATCCTCTGGAGAGGGATATGGCAACCCACTCCAATATTGTTTCCTGGGACATCCCATGGACAGAGGAGCCTGGTAGGCTGTAGTCCACGTGGTCGCAAAAGAGTCGGACACGACTCAATAACTAAACAACAACAATTACAATGTTGTATTGGTTTCTGCCAATGAGAAGTTTGCTTTGTTGTTGTTTAGTTGTTCAGTTGTGTCTGACTCTTTTGCATCCCCATGGACTGTAGCCCTTAAGGCTCCAGTTTGCTAAGTAGGCCAAATAACAGATGGGTGGAATGTGTATGGTTGAAGGTAACATACTGCTACTATTTTACTAAACTATGGATTGAAAAGCAACAGATCTTTTCATGATATGGTATAGGTAAGCTGACCATATTTTTCCAGTCAAAGGTTCAATTTGACTGAAAAAGGATGCTTTGTAGTTCCTGGCTTTTCAGTTTATTTCCAGGAAAAGACAATGAAATAGTTGCCAGGATGGTTCATCATATGAAAGTCAGTCAATATAGCACTTTAATAGAATGAAGGGAGAAAATCTTGATAATCTTGATGCAGAAAATGCACTGACAAAATTCAGCACTCTTTCATGATGAAAATACTTAGCAAACTAGAAATAGAAGGGAACTTCCTCCACGTAATAAAGGTTACATGTGAAAAACCCACAGCTAGCATCGTACTTAATAGTGAAAGACTAAAAGCTTTTACCCTGTGATCAGGAGCACAATGAGGATGCCTGCTTTTCCATCTTCTTTTCAGCATGATACTGGAAGTTCTAACCAGAGCAGTTAGTACAAGAAGAAGAAACAACATTCAGATTAGAAAGGGAGAAGTAAAATAATGTGTTTGTAGATAACATGATTTAAAAAAAATATATTGTGGTAAATAACATGAGATCTGCCCCCTTAACAAGATTTTAAGTGTGTGTTATAGTGTCATTAACTATAAGCACATAGTGGAATAGCAGATCTCTGGTACATGGGTTCTTTGATAACCCAATATCAATTCTTTTGGATAAACACCGAGAAGTGGGATTGATGGATCATATGGCAGTTTTATTTTTAATTTTTTGAGGACCCTCCATACTATTATGAACTTTTTATATGTAGAAAACCCTAAAGATTCCATGAAAACATTCTTAGAGCTGATAGACAAATTTAGCAAAGTTGCAGAATACAAAATCAACACATAGCTGCATTTTTATACACTGCTGCTAAGTCGCTTCAGTCGTGTCCAACTCTGTGCGACCCCAGAGACGGCAGCCCATCAGGTTCCACTGTCCCTGGGATTCTCCAGGCAAGAACACTGGAGTGGGTTGCCATTTCCTTCTCCTTTATACACTAGCAGTAAACAATTCAGAAAGGAAATTAAGAAAACAATTCCAAGGACTTCTTTGGCAGTCTAGTGATTAGAACTCCCTGCTTCCAATGTTGGGGGCATGGGTTCAATCTCTGGTTGGGGAAGTAAGATCCCATATGCTGTATGGTACAATCAAAAAATAAACAAAAATAATAATAATAATAAAAACAAGTACATTTATACTACCATCAAAAAGAATAAAATGCTTAGGAATAAATTTAACCAAGGAAGTGAAAGACTTGTACAGTGCAAACTGCAAAACACTGCTTTGACTTAATGTTTGATTGTGATAGTTAAGGGAAAATAATGGATAAATGTATGCAATTGTAGGTTCATAATAAAAAGTGTTCAAGTTACCTTTATTTTGATATTAAGTTGTCTTAAAGCTTCCCTGGTGGCTCAGCTGGTAAAGAATCTGCCTGCAATGTGGGAGACCTGGGTTTGATCCCTGGGTTGGGAAGATCTCCTGGAGAAGGGAAAGGCTACCCACACCAGTATTCTGGCCTGGAGAATTCCATGGACTGTATAGTCCATGTGGTCACAAAAAGTTGGACAGGACTGCGTGACTTTGATTTTCACTTTGTCTTAAATAGAAGGTGGGCCTTAAAACTAAAGGTGTTTTAGAATTGGAAAATACTGTAATACTTCTCTGTTATGGAGATTCAAATGATAGAATGCATATGAAAGGTGCTGTTAAATGATGGTAAAGATAATATAATAGAGGTAACAGCCTAACAATTAGGAGTTAAAGTTCTGCAATCAGACTTCTTAGATTTGAATACTGGTGCTAACTCTTAAATGTGAAAGTAAAGTTAGTCATGTCCGACTCTTTGCAACCCCATGGACTATAGCCTACCAGGCTCCTCCGTCCATGGAATTTTCCAGGCAAGAGTACTGGATTGGGTTGTCATTTCCTTCTCCAAACTCTTAAATAGGTATGTGCATTTGAGTCAGTTATTCAACTTAGTAATGTCTCATTTTCCTCATCTGTAAAATGGATATAATTTTATGTGCCTTGTCAGTTTAAGTGAACTCAGTGGGTAAAGTGGTTAAGACTAGTACCTGGTATATAGGGAATGCTCAAAAAGGATTTAGTGTATGTTATTTACTGTGAAGCTGTAAAACGACAATATTTGTATATATATGATTTTAAAATGTTGTGTATTTAAGTCTATACTTTATAATTTAACTTGCGTTTTAAAAACATGTTATTTTATTATTTTTTGGCCACACTGCATGACATGTGGGATCTTTGCCCTGACCAGGATTCGAACTCATGCCCCCTGTATTGGAAGTAAGTCCTAACCACTGGACTACCTGGGAAGCCCCTAACTTGCCTTTTTTAAAAGCAGCATTTCATTGCTGATTCTTTTTGGTCTCTTGGAGCTCCATTAACTGTGAAAAAAAATTTTTGTCTGATTTGGGGAAAGCTTGTATTTTTTTCCTATGTAATCTACTCTTCATTTGACTGTATTAAATTTTAGCATGTTTGTTTACCTTCAACTAACAGGTCAGCTCTACTAATCAAATCTATTAGTTCTGGCCTATTAAATATCCCACCCCATTGGATATCAACAGTAAACTCTTGAGAGTTTGCCCTCTCCTATTTTTTAAGTTATTACATTGATGAAAATTCTTTTTACCAAATTGTTTGCTGTTTTGTAAATGAGAAATGGAACAACTAATAAACATGCAAAAAAATGTTTAATTCATTTAAAGAAACTGATTTATTTAGTAAATGGTGTTTATTTCAAATTATGCTTGAGATAAAAAAAGGCTGTGTGGATATATTTTTGAAAATGTTAGGTCTGTAATATGTAAGGAATTGGCAAGCATTTCTGTTGGTTTATATTCTTTGGTTGGATCTCTGTGGCTCCAAATACCAGTCAGGAAGTATAAAACTCACTTTATTAGCTAGTTTTATTCATTCTTACATCAGAACACTTTCGTGCAAGTGGCAACTGCGTGGAATGGCAATTCTCTCTTAAGTGGAAAGAAAGTATGGTAGTTTATCTAATTGATAGGTCTAAGAGTAGAGCTGGCTTTAGGTGTATTAGGGTCACAGTGATACCACTACTCAGTTTTCCCTTCATATCTTGTCTCCAGTCTCAGGTAGGCTTTCCCATTATAGCACTAAAATAAGCACTAAAAGCTTCTGGTTTATACACTTTGTAACTCCAAGTGTGGTGGAAAAGAGGGCCTCTGTTCCGGTAGCTCCCACAAAGGAACTGTGATTTTCTCTGGTTGGAGTAAAGTCACATATCGTCTTGGAATAATCGTTATGGAAAGTGGGTTGAAGAGTATGTTTGGCAGAAAAATTTGAGGTTACTGATTGTTATGGGTTGAATTGTGTCCCCCCCCCAATTTATATGTTGAAATCCTAACCCCCCAATACTTCAGAAATATGACTTTACTTGGAAATAGTCATTATGAATGTAATTATTTAAGAGGAGGTCATAAAGGAGTGGGGTGGGCTGCTGATCCAAAATCACTGACGTCTACATCAAAAGGAGAAATTTGGACACAGACACATGCAGGCAGAATGACATGTGGAGGTTGGACTTAAGCTGCCACATGCCAAGGAACTACCAGAAACAGGAGAGAAGCCTAGAGCCGATCCTTCCCCAGTACCTTCAGAAGGAGTTTGGCCCTGCCAGCATCTTGTTTTGGACTTCTGGCTTCCAGACTGTGAGACAATAAATTTCTGTTCTCCAAAGCCACTTAGCTTTTGGTACTTCATTATGGCAGCCCTAGCAAACTAATACAGTGGTCATGAGTTTATAGTTATACCAGTCTGTCCTGTTGAGTGACTTTTTTAGGCTCAGCCTCAAAGAAAGAGGATAGTTGGGTTCATCCAGGTTTGGAGTTTTGCTGTACTTGTGTGTTCTAAAAGAGAACAAGAGAATTTAGATTATTGACAGGATTATTGAAATTGATGCACCACCATAGGCTATAAACTGAATGATGAGGGACATAAAGCAAAGAGATGGTCTGGTCTGATAGGTCACAGTCAAAATGAAAGGGTCCATAGATAAGAAGTCTTATAAAGGTCAAAGGAAGATCACTTGAAAGAGAAGCTTATGGTTGGAGAACAAGATGCTTGAAATAGTGGTTTGGGATATAGAGCAGTTTGGATAAAGGTAGAAGAGCCAGGAGTGAGGTTACTATAGGAGTAACAGGATGACTGGGCCATAATATATCCACATTGGTGGTACTTTGTAAAACTGTTTTGAAGAGACCATTGGTGTTAAGGGCATCAAGGAAGTAAAAATCCAGGTTGTTGGATGGGTTATCCAAGTCTATGGTGAAGTCATCCAGTTGATGGAGGTTTAGGGTGGAGAAGAATACAATGAGTCCTGTGCCATAGCCTCAGGTGAGTGAGGTAGAGGAAACCAGGAGGTTAAAATATAACAGTGATAAGGAAAGGGAGATAGTAATTTTGCTGAAAAGTAAACATCTCAAGAGAGCAGAGTTTTATTTGGTCTTTGTTTTAAAAACAAAGACAATGTGGACAGGCTTCACAGGGAAGCAGAGGGTTTTAATCCCATTTCTGGAACCTGAGATAGGAAGTTAAAACTGAACAGCAGCCATTTGAGAGGGCTTCAAGGGAGTAAGAGATGGTTTCCATTAGAGCAGGGGGTTGGAGGTAGCATTCTGAGAAAAGGCTGGCTTTTCTCTTCAGGAGAGGACCAGCTGTTATTTTATGTAGGGAGGTAGAGAGAACATTCTCAGAAGTTGAGGAAAAAGGGACTTGCTTACTTTTTTCTTTCTGTACTAGATTAGTAAAGCCCTTGAGAGCAAGGACTGTGTAATTCATCATGATGCCTGTCTCAATCTTTGGCAAGTGTTAGGTTATGAATAAATGTGAAATAATTTATATTCCCAGCAGTATTTGAGAATGTACTGCAAGAAGGAATTTCACTAATAATCATTTATTCAGCTCATAAACTTCGTATTTTTTGGGGGCTTTCGTATGTAGGTATTGTGGATTTGATGGTGAATAAGATGTGATTTTCTACTCTCATGGAACAAATATTATAGTGAGGGCAAAAATAATGAGAAAACAGACAAAATAAAAACAATATGTAACAGGTCTCTGAAGGAAACAAAGCTGAAGTAGAAAATTTTAAAAAGGGCCTATTTTATGATGATCTGTAAAGGACTCTGAGTGGGTAACATTTAAGCTGAGTCCTAAAGAAATTGAAGACACCACCTATGTTTTCAGGAACAAAGAATGACATGTGGAAAGACTGAGTTGAGACAGAGCTTGCTCTTTTAGAAGAACTGAAATATCAGTAAAGTTAGTGGCCCTAAGTGTATCTGGAGAGGTGAGCAGAAGCTGAATCATGCAGGGACTCAAAGTCCTGTCAGGGAGTTTAGATTTAATTTTTCCTCAAATGAGAAGCCATTGAGGGATTTAAACAGAAGAATGTTATATTCTTATTTATATTTACATACACTCTGCAATCTGTGTGAAGAGAAATGGATAATAAAAGCAGAGAGGATGGATTAAATGTTCTAGTAGTCAAGATGAGATATGAACTGCGGTAAGGGGAGAGGTGGGTAAGTTCAACGTATGTTTTGGAATTAGAGTTGTTAGTATTTGCATATGATAGATTGTAAAATTGAGAATGAGGGACATGCTGACAGATTATTTGGCTTGTGCATCAGTGGTTGGTGGTAGGAGAGGAATAGACTCTTGGAGAAAAAAAAATATACAAGTTCTGTTAGATGCTGGGAGACATCCAAGTGGAGATATAAAGTAGGTGGTATATAAGTTTAGAGTTCAGAGACGAGGTCAGAACTAGAGATATGATATTCACCAACTTAAGTATAGTATTTGAACCAGGGGGATTGATGTGATCATCTGGTTGCCCAAACGTGTAGAAAAAGGACATGAGAGATGAGGCTGTGAATGTCCTTTGTAGAAGGTAAAGTGCTATACAAGTGCAGAAAGTGATTGTTTTGTTTTACTTGTTCCTTATTTGAATTTTTATAAATCCACGTATCATTCATGCTTAAAGATAATGCCTCTCACAGTGATTTCTGTTTATTTGGGGCTGGCTAGAATAGTATATGTAGGACTCACTGTCTTCTGATGACAGACCCAAAACTGGTCTTTGTATTCATTCTTTGTCACTCTGCCACCCAGATTTTTTGGTCAGGTTGAATTGGATTTTACAAAAGCTACTCCATTACTGGTTTGAGTTGCTGGTATGGTCTCTTTATAATCCTTCAGTAGTATATAGTATATAGTATAATCTTTCAGTAGTATATAGCTGTACTCTCTTTTGAAATTCTTTTGTCTACTTAAAGTCCCTGTAATCGTTTATTTCTGATAATCTCCAAAGCAGATGTATTCTTAGATTCAGATTTTGAAAACTTTTTTAGAATACTCTTCTTAGAGTGTTCCTAGGTCTTTGCTAGCTGACTCATCAATTTATAATGATTTGTTATGGAACAAACATGAGATGTTTGCAGAAGAGAGCATTGCAAATTTTATTAGAATATAAGCAGTTTCAAGGGCAGAAGTCCTATATAATTTTTGTAACCCTAGTACCTAAACCTATTGTTCTGTCTCTAAAAGGTCTCCAATCCATGTTTATTAAATTATTAAATGAGTTACGAATAACAGAGTTGAGGGTTTATACTGTATATTCTCTAAGGGAACTGCTCAGATGGCTGCTTGTGTTTTCTTGGGCCCCTCCCGACCAGCTCTAAAGTGAGGACTGCTCAGATGACTTGCTTCCCTCCACCCTCTATACCCAGCTCCTTTTAAATTTTCTTTTTTACTGACTTGCTTTTGACTCTTCAGACAGCTTCTGATCGCTATTTCCTTTGTCAGTTTGGATTGCTGTTGATCACTATCGCTGTTTATTTTTTTATTCTTGTCCTCTTCCTTTTACTGTTTGTTTCCAGCCTGTTTTCCTTTATATTGTGAAATGCATAAGTCTTTTTAAAAAGACATCATGAGCCTTCAGAAAGTTTTAGTCTCCTTCCCTGCGAGTCAGTCACATGTGAACATAGGTGTGTAAAAGCACACGCTCTTCTGGTTGTGTTAATTTGGTACTTTGGTTGTAGGAGTAGCTGTTCCATTATTTGAGGGGTGGTGGTGGTGGTTGTGGTGGAGTAGTTGAAAGGATATAGGGGTTAGTTCTCCTTCTGGTTCCTCAGATCTCTTGAAAATGGAGTATTAATTAGATGGCTGAATTAAAAATAACTGAAATTTTTTGTGTTAATATGTCAAATACACTTGCATGGCAAGTTACCCAGAAAATCATGTTCTATATCACACTTTTAGAAAATGTTCGCGAGTACTAAATTGTTAATCATTACTTTTTTTATAGAGAATAAAAATAAAAAGATTTTGAGTGGTACTTTGCCTGCAGATGTCCATATAGTCAAAGCTATGGTTTTTCCAGCAGTCAGGTATGGATGTCAGAGTTGAACCGCTGAGCACCGAAGAATTGATGCTTTTGAACCGTGGTGTTGGAGAAGACTCTTGAGAGTCCCTTGGACTGCAAGGAGATCCAACCAGTCCATCCTAAAGGAAATCAATCCTGAATATTCATTAGAAGGACTGATGCTGAAGCTGATGCAAAGCTCCAATCCTTTGGCCACCTGATGTGAAGAACTGACTCATTGGAAAAGACCCTGATGCTGGGAAGGATTGAAGGCAAGGAGGAGAAGGAGAGGACAGAGGATGAGATGGTTGGATGGCATCACCAGTTCAATGGACATCAGTTTGAACAAGCTCTGGGAGATGGTAAAGGACAGGGAGGCCTGGCGTGCTGCAGTCCATGGGGTTGCAAAGACTCGAATACGACTGAGCGACTGAACAGCAACAACAAATTGGAAGGTTACAGGTTCCCCAGTAGTCAGCTATGGTAGTATTCCATGATTCTTTTTCATTTCAGGATCCAGGCCGAAGGAGCACCCCCTCTTTTGCACCCCCTCTTTATGACTTTCTATTCTCTTGGCAGACAGAAAAGAGCAAGAGCTGGGGGAAACACACAATAGCCCTTAAAACTTCCACCTGGAACTGGAACTTCCTCATATTTCATTGGCCAGAGTAAGTCACATGGCCAAGCCAATAGTAGGGTACTCACAGAGAGGCACTGTAAGTCATATGGCAACAGGCAGGGCTGTTAATATTCTTGTTCAGTTCAGTTGCTCAGTCATGTCCGACTCTTTGCGACCCCATGAACTGCAGCACGCGAGGCCTCCCTGTCCATCACCAACTCCCGGAATCCACCCAAACCCATGTCCATTGAGTTGGTGATGCCATCCAGCCATCTCATCCTCCATCGTCCCCTTCCCTCCTGCCCCCAATCCCTCCCAGCATCAGGGTCTTTTCCAATGAGTCAACTCTTCGCATGAGGTGGCCAAAGTACTGGAGTTTCACTTCAGCATCAGTCCTTCCAATGAACACCCAGGACTGACCTCCTTTAGTATGGACTGGTTGGATCTCCTTGCAGTCCAAGGGACTCTCAAGAGTCTTCTCCAACACCATGGTTCAAAAGCATCAATTCTTCGGTGCTCAGCTTTCTTCACAGTCCAACTCTCACATCCATACATGACCACTGGAAAAACCATAGCCTTGACTAGACGGAACTTTGTTGGCAAAGTAATGTCTCTGCTTTTTAATATGCTGTCTAGGTTGGTCATAACTTTCCTTCCAAGGAGTAAGCATCTTTTAATTTCATGGCTGCAATCACCATCTGCAGTGAATATTCTTATAAGAGGAGAATAAATGACAATTACAATACAACCTACCAGACCTTAGGATGATATAACAGTTTGTAACAACTTTTTTCTTAGTAAAATTTATTTGTTTTTTTCCTTAATAAAAATGGCAGCCACCTCCCCTTTTTTTGGTTTTCGTTGCATTAGTTAGGATATTGGTTCAAGCCAAAATCTCAGTGGCTTAAACAGGAGAGAGTTTACCTCTCGCAAGTAACTGTCCAAGTAAGATAAGTAATAGAGGGCTGATGTGGCAGCTTCATGATAGTGTCAGAGACATAGACCCTTTTTCTCTATTGCTCTTTTATTTTCAACCATGTTTTCCATCTCACAGTCTGGTGGATCCTCCACGTTTCACAGCCATATCTACCTTCTGGACAGCTGGAAGAAACAACTGGGAGGTAGAAGACATTCTCCTTCCCTGTAGGTGCACAACTTGAGAGCTGGGCACGTTTTTTCCTTTCACATTTCATTGAGAGAAACCGAGATTGCAAAAGATGAGAAATGTACGTTTTGGTAGGTGTCCGCATGTTCGAGTAAGGTTTAGGGGTGTTATTATTAAAGAAAGAAAACGGTAAAGGATATTAGGGAACAGTTAGCCATCTCTTTTTAATTCAATTAGTTTAATTGGAAACCTATGAAGAGTAGATATTATTAGCACTTTACAGATAAGTAGGCAGGCTTTTCAAAGAGGAAATAAATTGTTCATGATCTACCTAAGAAGTAGTGGAATGGGCTTTGAATTTAAGCCTATGTGAGAGTTGTTTTTTTTTTTTTTTTTTAAATAACATTTTGTTGGCTTCCTAATGTCTTATTTTCAAGCACTTAAGATTTTTTTCAGAGTAGTAATAAATGTTGACTGTTTAGAAGGGATTCTTCATGTATTTATGAATATTTTACTTTGTGAAAAATGATACGTGTTTATGACCTAGCCAATGAATAAATAATTGCTTCAAATTATAATAATATTAGAAATTTTAAGTAAGGTTTTGACTTTTGATAACTTTAGTTTAAAAATTTTCTTTTAGAAATTAGTTACTAAGTATTCATATATAATTTTGCATACTGATGGCACATTTTTGGATTTTACATTTTTTCCTAAGCTAAAAATATCTTAATTGTTTTGTTCTATAAAATTAGGGAAGTGCTTATTATAAAAAATATTTTCAGAGAACACAGAGTAGTATAAAGAGGAATGTGAAAATCATTTGTAATTCCATTATCCAGAGATCATCACTGTTACCAGTTTAGCTATGCCTTTCAAAATTTTCTCTATGCATTCATTATGTGTGTTGTATCTATGTGATTTTTTTAAAATCTAAAATCATATTTCAGTAAAAAAGAAAAAAAAGACTATTTTGCCAAGATGCACCACACTCTTTGATCATCTTACTTGATGAGTGAATTGGCAATTTGGATGACTTTTTTCCATTCTCATTTAGCTGTATCGTATTAGTGTAGTTGATCAGCACAGGATGTACTTAATCACTTACTGAGCTAACACCTTCTCAAATGTGTTTATGTAGTAAGCAATGAAGCTGTTTTCTTTAGCAGAATATTTATACATTTCTTTGGGAGTAGTACTCTTGCCTGGAAAATCCCATGGACGGAGGAACCTGGTGGGCTGCAGTCCATGGGGTCGCGAAGAGTTGGATACGACTGAGCGACTTCACTTTCACTTTTCACTTTCCTGCATTGGAGGAGGAAATGGCAACCCACTCTAGTGTTCTTGCCTGGAGAATCCCAGGGACGGGGGAGCCTGGTGGGCTGCCGTCTATGGGGTCGCACAGAGTCGGACATGACTAAAGTGACTTAGCAGGGTGAATATATAATTTTTTTTTCATACTGGGACATGTTTGAGAATGAAAGGGACATTACAAGTATTTAAAGTTACAAAAAGTTTTTTTTTGCCATCAAAAAAAATTTTATTTTTATTATACTGAAGTGTAATATAGATCAGTAAAATAGTTCTGTTTTCAAAAATAAAAGTTTATAAAATACTTGTTTTATAGTACAACAAAATAAAGTCTTTACTCAGATACACAGATGACACCACCCTTATGGCAGAAAGCGAAGAAGAACTAAAGAGCCTTTTGATGAAAGTGAAAGAGGAGAGTGAAAAAGTTGGCTTAGAACTTAACATTCAAAAAACTAAGATCATGGCATTCAGTCCCATCACTTCATGGCAAATAGTTGGGGAAACAATGGAAACAGTGACAGACTTTATTTTTGGGGGCTCCAAAATCACTGCAGGTGGTGACTGCAGCCATGAAATTAAAAGATGCTTGCTCCTTGGAAGAAAAGCTGTGACCAACCTAGACAGCATATTAAAAAGCAGAGACGTTACCTTGCAGACAAAGGTCAAAGCTATGGTTTTTTCAGTAGTCATGTATGGCTATGAGAGTTGGACCATAAAGAAAGCTGAGTTCTGAAGAATTGATGCTTTTGAACTGTGGTGTTGGAGAAGACTCTTGAGAGTCCCTTGGATTGCAAGGAGATCCAACCAGTCCACCCTAAAGGAAATCAGTTCTGAATATTCCTTGGAAGGACTGATGCTGAAGCTGAAACTCCAATACCTTTGCCACCTGATGTGAAGAACTGACTCAAGACCCTGATGCTGGGCAAGATTGAAGGCGGAAGGAGAAGGAGAGGACAGAGGATGAGATGGTTGGATGGTATCACCAACTTGATGGCCATGAATTTGAGCAAACTCTTGGAGTTGGTGATGGACAGGGAAGCCTGGCGTGCTGCAGTCCGTGGGGTCACAAAGAGTTGGACATGACTCAGTGTCTGAACTGAACTGACATTGATTATGAGAATATTTAGAAACAAAAACAGGATAGTTATTCTGGGTAATAGTTATATATTTTGCCAGCTTCTTAGACGTATCTGTCTCTAATATGTTGTTAGAAACAGATACATAATCATTATTCTACATGTTTCTTTAAATTTAGATGCTGTAAAATCGTACTCTCCTATTTCATTTCATTCCAGTACAGAATATAAATTTATATAGTTAAAAATAGGAAGACTTTTGATGGAACTTCTAGAATTCATTACTTTAATTAAATCTCATGTTCTGTTTGAACTCATTCAATTTGTTCGGTACTTAACATTGCTTTTGAGGGATGTTTCAGTGCCTTGGCAAATTTTCTTTCTAATAATTGGTATTTTCTAAAAGCTTCAATAGCTGAAGTTTTTTTTTTTTTTATCTTTTTTCATTGAACTTTAGTCTTTGATTAAGATTTCCCACTGATTTTGAACAATATGCAACCAATCATTAGAGGACTTGCCTTCAAAAAGATTCAGTAGTGAGACACTTAGGTTGGGTTTATAAAGTCAGTCTTTGAAAGATTCCAGCCTTTAAAATCTGATGACAGGTTGCAAGTAGGGAACACATATTTCCATGTTTAAGTATATTTTTGTTTTGTTTTCAATACCATTTTTATCCTTAAAATTTTAACTGTGGATATATGTAAACATTTGTAAGTTTTGGCATTTGCAGCTAACTCATTAATACTGATGCCACTAGAGTGCCATGATAAATAGAAGTAGCCTCCGAAGTTTTATCCAAATTATCTATCCATTTTCTAGAGAAATTTTAGTATGTAATTTTGTATTAAATGTATAATTTCTTCTCTTTAGCTCATTGTTCTTAAAAGGATTTATCGGGTGATAATAAAGATTGTCAAGCAACAAAATAAACAGTTCTAGAATTATACCATACAACAAATGACGAAACCACCTCGAGGTTTTAGACTGTCTCCTAACACATACTTCATTTGCACCTCATCTGTAGTTTCTTACTTACTTCGCTGGCTAGTGGCCTGGTGCATGTTGCAGGTCATTGCACATCTCACTGTACCGACTGTGTCAGCAGGAGCACCAGCATCAAATATTTCTTCTGCTGTCTCAAAAGGATGTAAAGAGTTAGCTGTCCATGGTTGCTTGTGTCTGAGGATACTTTTCACTGTCTTCTGTATGGTGTCCCTGGAAAGGTGTTATGTTTTATCTCTAAGAGTCAGGGGAAAGGTGGAATTATCACTGGTCCTTTTTATGATTTCATCGCTTGTTCAAGTGGTTAGAACACTTAGACACTGTTAGCTTGGCCAGAAAATAGATGAATACAGTAGAAGTGTTCTAAATTCATCTTGGTTTATTTTAATATAGTGATTAATGAAAAATACTTCATTCAAGGAAGTGAAAACTCTTAGACAGGTGGTAAACCACATGGGATGTTGAGACAAGAGATTGTACTGTCCTGAGCAAACCAGGGCATTTGAGAAACAGCTTGGTAATGTGAAAGAGTATGGAACTTAGAGTAGGACAGATCTGCATTTAAGTCCAGGCTCTGCCATTTAAAAGCTTGGACAAGTAACCTCTCTGAAACTTGGTGTGTTAGGGTTCTCAGAGAAACAGAACTAGTAGGACAGACACTCACACTGACCAGTTAATTTTAAAGAATTGATTCATGTCTTTGTGGAGGTTGGCAAGTCCTAAATCTGCAGGGCCTCTTGGAGACTGAGGGGAGAGTTGATGTTGCAGCTGAGTCTGAAGGTGATCTCAAGGCAGAATTACTTCTTCCTTTGGGGAGATCAGTCTTCTCTCTCAGGACTTTCAACTGCTTGGATGAGACCTCCCCACATTTCAGAGGATAATCTGCTTTATGGCTTTAAATGTTAATCACATCTAAAAAAAATACCTTTACAGTAACGTGTAGACTGGTATTTGACCAAACAATGGGGTACTCTTGCCTCACCAAATTGACAAGTAAAACTAACTTTCACACGTTTCTTTATTTACTTACTGGGAAGATAATATATGACTCACAAGGATTAAGTGTGGTAGTATTTATAAAGCACTTAGTATAATGTGTTCTCAGAATGGGCACTGAGTACATGTTGGTCTTAATCTAGTTTTGTGCCTAGTTTTTAAGACTGTAGGCCCAACTTTGATGCTTGAAGATCTTTTCCCCTGTTTATCTTTGTATTTCCTCTAAGCTTCTCTCCTGTCTCTTCATCTGCTTAATAAATCCTGTCAAATCTGTCTTAAAAACTTTTTCTTCAAATCAAGCCCTTCTTTTTTACCATTGCCAGTGTTAGGTCCTCTACAGGGCCATTACAATTTTGTCCTAAGTAACCTTCTGCATGCCATCCTACTTTCCCTCTTCACATACAAATAATCACTTAGTTAATTAGTGTTAACTAGTATTAGGCGCTTGAGCGTGTCCTCTTTTCCATCGTTATTTTCTTTACTTTTACCATGGGAGGTGAAGCCCTTCATCACTTGTCTTCTGTAACAGCGGTCCCTAACCTTTTTGGCAGCAGGGACCAGTTTCATGGAAGACAGTTTTTCCATGGACTGGGGAGTTGGGTGGAGGGGGACAGTTTCGGGATGATTCAAGTACATTGTATTTATTGTGAACTTTATTATTATTACATTGTGTTATATAATAAAGTAATAATACAACTCACCATAACGCTGAATTAGAAGTACCCTTGAGCTTGTTTTCCTGCTACTAGAGTGATTATAAATACAGATGAAATTTTGCCCCCTTGCCTCCCCCTCACCACCTACTGTGCATCCTAGGTTGTAATAGGCCAAGGACCAGAATGTGGTTGGGGACCCCTTATAATCTTATCTCTAATCCTTATCACCATTTAGAACTCCTTACTATTCTCGACAAATGTAACAGATTTCTGTTGATTGCATTTATCCCTTTGTGTAGAATCACCGTCTCCCCTGTTCCCCTATACCTCAGATTTCTGCACTGGTGTCACCCTCATGAAACCTTCCTGTATTTCCTTCCCAATTCCAGAACACTCTTAAACACATTCATGTACAAGTGAACCTGAGCCTTCAAACATTGATACTCCTCAGCTGCCTTTCAGATGAGATAATATATCTGTCCATCAGCTGACCAAGGAACCGTTTAGACTGTATTATGAATTGAATGGACTTCCCAGGTGGTGCAGTGGTAAAGAATCTGCCTGCCAGTACAAGAGACGTAGGTTCCATCCCTGGGTTGGGAAGATCCCCTGGAGGAGGAAATGGCAATCCACTCCAGTATTCTTGCCTGGAAAATTCCATGGACGGAGGAGCATGGCGGGTACAGTCCATGGAGTTGCAAAGACTTGGACATGACTGAGTGAGCCACACATACATGTGAATTGAACACCACTCCCTGCCTACAAGCACTTCAGATCTAATATTAATATTTTTTTGTTCATTAGTTTGTATATTCACTTGATTATTTTATTGAAGTGCTTTTTTGTGTTCATCAGTACTTTGGGGACTTGGGTAGAGGATGAACTCTTAAGGTTTTGGGCTTCTCAGTTGCTCTATAACCAAATCATTTCACCATAATTTGTTAAATGTTGAGTTTCTGAGTAAAATTTTACAAGAGGAAAAGAGTTCTGATATCAAAAACAGTTTTAAAATTCCTGTTTTGTTTCTTGTCTATCTAATTCTTGGTAATCTACATGGCTGCCTTTATTTACTCTCCCTTCTGCCCAAAATAAACAAAATTGAATTTTTTGAAATCATAGATATATTAATTGTATTTATCTTTATTTCATGTATCTGTTGAATGAATGTAATTATATTAATAAAAGTCATTGAATAGCATTTAATTTCTAATTATTTATTTCAGTTATCAAGTGGAAATCCTCTTTATGAAAAATACTATAGACAGGTAAGATGATTGTTTCTTAGAGAATATACTTTCAACTCCTGATTGTATTCAGCCTGCTGAATAAATTTGACATTTCTTGTTTTCATTTTCTTGTGCTTTAATCTCCTGCTTTGATTAATGTGTTTAACAAGTTTTCAGAAAATTAAGGAAAGATAATTAAGCCCAAACACTTGTCTTAAATATCTATCTTAAAAATCCATGTAGCATTAGATATATTCATCCAGATACAAACATCCGAATTAATTTATAAGTTATTTAGACATGACTTTTATGTTATTTTAAAGACGTTTTAAAGTTTAATTTTCATCAAGTTGAAGCCATAGCACTCATATAAATATAAAATGAACATGTATCAAAGATTTTTCTTCAACTCATTAATTATTGAGAGAACCACTGAGATGTAAAAATGGGAATATGAGTTACAGAGATTTATATTGTCCATCAGAGAAAATTAATTTCATTGGTATGGATAGGAATCATTTGCATTGCTATCAGTTTTATATAATTTAACCTCTACCCCTACAGAGTATAAAATAAATAGCTTAGTTCATAGAAGTCAAAGGTGCAAACCATAGATCAGATAATCTTCTGAAAGCATAGACAGTATTATTTGCCCATTTCCAAATATCAAATCATTTTTCTTTATAATTTCTTCACCTTCTGATCATGATTACTGAAAAGGCTGGTCTGATTATATTTGATCCTATTGTCTACATAATTGGAGTAAGTTTTAATGAACCACTATAGGTCTTCTTGTGTGACTTGCAAGCCTAAAGTTGTATACTTACTATTTAACAACTTATAAGGTCAGGTAATAAGTTTCTGCTTAAAGCCTTTGTTATATTCTTCTATTTTGAGACTAAGATCCAAACTTTAGAAATTCACTTCTTATTTCACATGCAGTGCATGTAAATTTGAGTGAATTTACCTCATCTTGGGATTTCCCATATCTGCTAAGGTTCCTGGCCTTCTGAGTAACCTTGCTTTAGTGCTTGAGACACTTGGGATCTTACAAACCATGTAGCAGGCTGGTCTTCTTGTGGGGGCCTGGTAGACTTTGGCTCTACGTAAAGTCAGTCCCTGATCCTTAATAGCGTCTTGTTCTATCTGAATGAAAGAGAGTCATTTCAAGTATGGCCTTCCTTTTGTACCATTGGTTTACTCAACTATATCCTGATAAAAAGGAGAACAAATTATTATTTAGCTTATAACTGTATGGCCATAAAAGATAAGGACATTCATTAAAGGTTTTTGATTTCTGAAGGGTCATTGCGAATCAGATACCATTGAAAAGTATTTAATTCAGATTACCAAAGCAGCACCTGCTAAATTGAGGGATAATTTACTAAGAAAGGGCTTTTCCACGTAACCATTAGAAAATAGAATAGTAAAAATAATACCAGCAGTATTGCACATAAAAAATCATAATTGAGTTTTCTATAACACTTCATTCAGCTCTGTGTAATTAATTTGTGTTCTCTTGCATCTTGGGTTAGGAGTTTGCTTTCATGAGATATATCTACTTCCAGTATGCAGAGTCCTGGAATTTTGACTTGGTCTATCAGTATAGTCTGAAAGTTGTCTAAGTGATTTCAGCCTAGAAGTCTTTACCCAAAAGTCTATGTTTTAAAGTGTTAATAGTTCAGAGTATGTGGTATTGTTCTTTCCATGAGGCTCTGAGACTCTTCCTTTGTTGAAGAGGTGCGCTGTAGCTTATGGCAGAGCCTTTAGGCAGACATAAACTGGCTGTAGATGACAAAGACTGAATGGCTATGTTTAATTATTATAGTAGCCAAAAGAATGGAAGATAGTAAAAATGTTTACTGGAAATGCATAAGTATTTTCTTCAGAGTTTGATCAGTGTTTCCCCTCAGTGCCTCTGTTTTTGGGCTATCTGGGGAGAGAGATGTTTCTTTTCTTCTCCAACCCTTGTCAGAGAGTAGGCAAAGGAAAGGAGTTGTGGAGAATTCTAGAGGCTGATTTCCTAACCTTTTTTGTTCTTTGTTACCCAAAATGTGGATTGGGCAATTCTTTCCTGTTTGCTGAGTGCCTGATTTATCCCATGTTCTAGCACTTGAAAGAAAGGATTTCTCTTTTGCTTCTTTGCCGGGTTTGGTCTGTCTGGAATGCTTTGTATATGTTTTAGTAAACTTAATCTTTTAACTAAAGTGGAAAAACAGCCAGCTCACAAATATCCTAGTATCATGTTACTCTTCCCATGACTTTTTAAATAGAACTTTAGGAAATCTCTACAGAAGTGAGAGTCGTTATTTATTTATTTTTTTTTAACTGTTTTTCTGTTCTTGGTGACCTCATTCTGTCTTAAAGGAAAGTCCCCATCAGTTAAAATGATGTGTTTCCCTTAATGTACTTTAGGAACTTAGCAGTTTTTTAAATGTTACTTAAAGTTTATAATAGAATCACTGCTAGTTTTAGTACTGATATTGCTTTGATTTTTTAAGAAAGTGTTGCAGTTTCTTAAGAGTAAGTATAAAAGCAGAAGTTAATTATTTAAAGATATTAAAAAAAAAACAACCACCAGATAACTGTGCAGCTATTCACATTTATCAGAAGACCTCTCCAGAAATTATTGCTCTTTTTCTATATTGCCATTCAAGTTTATTGGAATTTAAATGGCACCTATAGAAGACTTGGAATTAGAAGATATATGTTAATATTATGACTCCACTAATTTGTTCTACATCCTCTGAGCTTCAGGGTTTTTTTGTTCCCTGACCAGGCATTGAACCCAGGCCCCAGAAATGAAAGTGCCAAGTCCTAGCCACTGGTTCGCCAGGGAATTCCCCAAGCTACAGTTTTATCATTTGTGTAATGGACATGATAAAAAACACATTGTAGATGGACAGCGCTCTCTAGATGGTACTCTTCTCATATGGGTCTCCAATATTACATTATACCTGATGCGAATATTACACCTGATGCGAAGAACTGACTCGTTTGAAAAGACCCTGATGCTGGGAAAGACTGAAAGTGGAAGGAGAAGGGGACGACAGAGGATGAAATGGTTGGATGGCATCACTGACTCAATGGACATGAGTTTGAGTAAACTGTGGGGGTTGGTGATGGACAGGGAGGCCTGGCGTGCTGCAGTCCATGGGGTCTCAAAGAGTCAGACACAACTGAGTGACTGAACTGAACTGATCTGAATATTACATGGCCTTTGTTAGTGAGAGGATTCCTGCTCTCTTTTTGAAAAACTCACTTCTTAAATCATAGGGAGGAATGCAGGTAAATAATCATAATTTTGTCTTTATGTTTTTTGTCAGCTTATGGTTTATATTTTTTCAGGTTGATACGGGCAATACTGGAAGGGTATTGGCTTCTGATGCTGCTGTATTCCTAAAAAAATCAGGACTTCCAGACCTGGTACTTGGAAAGGTAGTATTTGTTCATTGTATCCATAACTAGATATAATGAATATTTATTAGTGTAGGTAAATTGGATAAAATTCAAAAGACATCTCGAGAAACTTAGAACTGAGTCATGAAAGCAGTTACAGTAATCCAATGGAGGGAATTTCTGGTGTAGTGATTTATCTTTTTGGAAAATATGGTGTTTTTCAGATTTTTAGAAAACAAATTACTTTTTAGTAGAATGAAATGAGGAAGTAATAGTACATTTGAGTGTTGTGGGGAGCAACAGTGCAGACTGGGAACCTTGCCACCCACTCAGAATTGGCTGTTTCCCTGCTTCCTCTATTAGAACTGTCTCTTAAATGTGTTGAATTTGTGGTAAATAGAGTAGGAGATGAGAGGCTTAGGAAAGAGCAGAAAGAGGTGGAAAGTCCCTCTCTTGGCTTGATGTCCTTATAAATCCTTATGTATGATATTGATATGTATTCAACCCTGAAAAATAATTGTTAATAATTTAATTATTCACAAATAAACATTAACTATTTCAGCTTACCCATAAGAAAGAATATCATCTTAATAAGGATCTAAAATCAAGGTAGCATATTCTAGTAGAAAGAGCACTGGACTTAGAATCTGGGTTAATAAAAAAGTCATTGGACTGAAAGTTAGAACCTGGGCTTCATTTCTTTCCCTGATGTCTTGGATGTTCATGAGTAAGTCACTTAACCTCATTGGACCTTAATATCTTTGTGTAGGGTTACACTAAGTGATGGAGAAGGAAATGGCAACCCACTCCAGTGTTCTTACCTGGAGAATCCCAGGGACAGGGGGGCCTGGTGGGCTTCCATCTATGGGGTCACACAGGGTCGGACACGACTGTAGTGACTTAGCAGCAGTAGCAGCAACACTAAGTGATCGTCAAAGTTTCTTTCTGCTTTTAATTCTACAACTCTTAAATCTGACTACCAAAGAGCATGAGGTTGTCAATTACATGAATTTTATTTATCTGTAAGATGATTTTTGTTTTAAATATAGATTGATACTTTTTTTTTCTTCTAAATTTCAGATCTGGGATTTAGCTGACACAGATGGGAAAGGTATCCTGAACAAACAAGTAAGAATCAGAGACTGACATGAACAATTTTTGAGTGATTCAGAATAAAAAATAGCCAGCCGTTTTTTTGTATTTTTAAACTAAAAATTCATTTTTGCAAAATTAGGGTTTTGCAAGGACAAGTGTTATAATAAGGAAAATACTTCCAATCACTAGACATTAAAGTACCTAATTCCCAAAGATTAGAGTTTGGTGACGTTCGTTCTCCTGGAGTGTCAGTTTGGGCTGTTACAACAAAATACCACAAACAGCAAAAATTTATTGCTCACAGTTCTGGAGGCTGGAAGTCTGAGATAAATTGCCAGCATGATTCTAGTGAGAACTTTCTTCTAGATTGCAGACTTTTTCTTTATCCTTACATGGCAGAATGTGCTAGTTATTTCTTTAAACCCTCTTTTGTAAGGCACTAGGCCCATTTATAAGGGCCCTATCCTAATGGTCTAAGTACTTCCCAGAGGCTCTGCCATTGTTTTGGGGAGTTTAGCTTTCAATATATGGATTTTAGGGGATACATTCAAATAATAACATGGGATTTATTTTTCTTAGTTATTCAGGGAGACTTTACTCTTTGTATCTTACTAAGTTTCTTATGTGTTCAGGGTTATAAATAAAAGTGGCTTTTATTATTTATGTGTTAAGATGGTATTGCCTTGTACGTTTGAAGGGAAGCTCTTGGCTAATCAAATCTAAGTGTGGTATATTTTGGTCTAGGTTTTATTGCTAACATATAAACCAAAAAATGGTTTACAGGCCAGAAGTCAGTCTTCTGGTTTACAGGCCAGAAGTCAGCCAGAACTATGTGAAAGTGGTTGTGGGTATTAGACACCATTAGAGTACTTTAAAGTTTCACTTGTTGGAGATAGATTTCAGAGTTCTACAGGATTAAATTCAAAGCTTGATACTTGCTGATACATTGGCTGAGCACTACTACTCAAAGTTAATTCCCCCTATAGGGATAACTGAAGCTGACTGAGAAAAAGGATGGAAAAGTTAGATGAGGGGTCAGAATACCCAGTCTCTTATTTAAGATTCCAAGGCTAGATTGTAGTCCTCATTGGACCCCCTGGCCAGAAGAGCCGATTTGGTGCCTTGGAGACATTGGAAAACTAAATTCATGTGAGCATCCAGGGTGCTCTAGACTTAGTCAGCATATTATTTGTTGAGTACCTATTTTGAGCCAGGCTTTGGAGATACAGAAGTAAATGTGATGGAATGTGATCCCTGTCTTCAGGAACTTAACAGTAAAATAAATTCTTCATTGCTACTCCTAGTCTTTGGATGTTTAGTTTGAGTTGCCTTTGTTATATCCAGGTGGCGGGATTTATGGATCTGCAGTTAAACTTTGATGTTTGCATTGAAGGAATAGATTTTTGAATTAACATATGAAATTAAGGACATAAACCAATACTTACTGAGTTTCTATGAGCCAAAAATAATAGTGCTTTCTTCCTATAGTGTGGTTTTAAATTTTGTTCCTTACAGTACATTGTAAGGAATTAGCTCCCCTTTTAAAGAGGTGTTTGTTTTTTTTTTTTTAAACTTGCCTAAGGCCTTATAGGGCTTCCCTGGTGGCTCAGCTGGTAAAGAAGCCGCCTGCAATGCGGGAGACCTGGGTTCGATCCCTGGGTCGGGAAGATCCCGTGGAGAAGGGAATGACTACCCACTCCAGTATTCTGGCCTGGAGAATTCCATGGACTGTATAGTCCATGGAGTCACAAAGTCGGACACTACTGAGCGACTTTCATTTCATTTCAAGGCCTCGTAACAAGTAGTAGAACTAGAATTCAGTGCAGTATCATTTCACTTCAGAGCCCATCCATATTATCTGGGATGTGGACTTGATTATCTAAGAGAATTGAATCTCATGCAGAATGACAAGAGTAAAAGGGTTATTTAGAGTTCAGCATTTCAAGGATGGGAAGAGACAAGGCTCCAACAGAAGATACTTGGAAGGTCAGAGAGGAACTTGGACAGCTTTATGAAGCTGTGCTGGTAGAGGAGAGCTTCAGGAAGGATCATACTGTCCAGGCTGCCAAAAGAACAAGTAGGTTGAGGTTTTTTTCTTTTTTTTTTTGAGAGTCTATTGTATTTTGTAGCTATGAATTTGTGACAGTTGTTTCTCTGGCTAATGGTGGGAGTTGAAGTCAAATGGCATAGAAGCTTGTGTGGTGAATGAAAAGAGAAGGGGAGATCTTGAAATAGCATTTTTTCAAGATATTTATTAGTGAAGATAAAGTACTGTATGAACAGGCAACCTGCAAGTTTCTATGAGTAGGTTATGAATTGAGTAAGGAAGTTGTAGGTGAGAACAGGAGATTTGAGAATCAGCAGCTGTATCTAGAGTATTGATAAATTGTAAGTAATCATGACTGGAGTAAAAAGTTTTTGTTATGCCTATTCTGAGACTTGATTTTAACTGAGAACAGCTGAAAACAAGTTGCTTCAGTGTCTTCCCACTTACTAATTAAATTTTGAACTAAGGCTTCAAATGCCAAAAATCCAAGGACTTTTGGGAGAGATTTGTAAGTGTTTTGAAGTCAAGCAGTTATATAATTGTTTCAGATGTTGCATAGTTATTCTTTGTAGCTTTTCTGGAATAACAGTGACTGAATCATTTGAATGATTGTTCTAGTGTCAAAATTTATAATCTTAAATCCAGATATGACTTTTGATAACCTTTTATTTATTTTCTTCTAGGTGTTATTTTCTTCTAGACTTTTTTCTAAGATTCTTTTTCTTAAGTGATAAAATTCGTTTCTTACCATCATTAAATATTCTTTGAAACATGATTATTAATCTTGGTATATTTCCCATATCATGTATATCAGTTTATTTTCTCATTTATATTAATATTTTTTGCTATTTATTATATCAGGAATATCTTTGTACATAGAGCTCTTCTTGTATTTAGAGCAAGTGTTTTTTAAAGCAAGTGTGCTATTATATTCACTGAGACATAAAAATTTTGGAGTAGTTGTGAATTGTTTTATATTTTCAGATGTGTAGATAGATGGATGGATGGATGAATGGGTAGATGGATAATGCTCTTAACAGTCATACTTTTCTTTCTCAGGAATTCTTTGTTGCTTTGCGTCTTGTGGCATGTGCCCAGAATGGATTGGAGGTTTCACTAAGTAGTTTGAACCTGGCTGTTCCTCCACCAAGATTTGTAAGAAATGCTTTTAAATTTAAATTGTATTTTAAAAACTGATACCACGTGATTAGAAAGTAGTATTTCCTTGCTTCTGTTTACTTTTATTTATTTAGCTTCCTATTGATATGCTTTTAGCTTGTTTCCAGTCTTTTATTATTTAAAAATTGCTGCAATAAATAGAAACCTTGAATCTGTCACTTTGCATGTGCAGAAATATATGCATAAATTCTCAGATGTGGAATTGGTGTTTCAAAGTTTGTGCATTGTAATTTTCACTTATAATAACTTGTCTTCCATAGTGGTTGTTTTAGTTCATAGTCCCACCAGCAGTTGGTTGAGTGTACTTTTTCCAGCTTACTGTTGTCAAACTTTTGTTTCTTGTAAATTTGGTAGGTGACCAGTGGAATGTAAGTGTAGTCTTAATTTATCCTTTTGGTTTTATGAAGTGAAGTTGAGTAGTTTTTCTCATGCTTATGAGCCATTTACATTGTCTTTATGTGAAATGTCTGTTAATAACTTCTGCCTATTTTTCTTTGGTTCTTGGTCTTATTGAATTCAAGAGGCTTTTCGTATATTAGGAAAACAGTTGTTTGTCTAGATGAATTGCAAATATTTTTTCCCATTTTGCTATTTGTCTTTTGACTTTGTGGTAATTTGTTTTCCCATAAAGAAGATATTGTATTTAATGTAAATGAATTATTTGAATTTAAGGTTTTTATGGTTTCTTTGTTCACATTGACATTAATCCTGATGTAAGGTGTGTATGGATTCAAATTTATATTTCTTCAAGATGACTACCATGTTTATTGAATAATCAGTCTTTTCCATACTGATTTAAATGCCACCTCAATCATGACATTCTCATATGTATTTATTTTTTCTGGGTTTTTCTGTTTATATCCATTGATCTGTTTATCTGTATGTTGATCTCACATTGTTTCAGTGATCATATTTGATAATTTATATCTGATAGGGCTAGTCCTCCCCACCTTACTGCTTTTTTCACAAGTTTCATAGCTCTTCTTGTTTTTAAAATTCAGTATTTTAAAAGTATTTGGTCTAAGTATTATGAATTTAACTTCAGTTTTGAGAATTTCTATACTTCTGAGTTTAATTGTGGAGTCAGGGGGTTAATTTAGGGATTTGTTGCCTAACTATATACTATTAGTAAACATTTTCAAATATAGCCATCTCTACAAGCAAATAAACATAATAACTTGGACATGCTATTGGTAGGTTCCTGTCCTTGTGACTTAGAAATCTTAAGTTGTGCTTGTCCCTGTGTGCTTTCCTTAAATATTGTGGGGAAAAGTCATCAGTTAACAGGGCCATAAATATTTTTGTTACATTCAGATAACCATATCTTCATTTTATTTTGATTTCAGGTGTAATAGGATTTATTCTATAAGACTTAACATGTTTTAGTTAGTGCTCCACAGTCATTTATGCAGCTAACACAGCTAATTCAGTTTTTGTTTCATTTGTACTTCAGTGAAAGCCTGAGTTAATGTTAAATAGTGTCCTTTGTGTATTGAGATCCAGCATTTTGTCTGAGTGTTTAAATCCAAACACGATTTCCTCGTCATTTTTTATTGAAATGAGGATTTCAGCCCTTCGTGTGCTATATTTTCCTTTTTAGCATGATACCAGTAGTCCTTTGCTAATCAGTGGAACCTCTGCAGCTGAGCTCCCATGGGCTGTAAAAGTAAGTAAACTTTTTGACTATTCTTTTACCACACTTTGCTTCTTACATACATAATCCTCTCCCCCTTCTTTCAAAATGTATTGCAGGGTGCTTTAGACTTTCATTTTGTACTGTGGAGGAAATGCTGGTACCAGAAATTCCTTGAGTCATGTTATTCTCTCTCAGTCATTTTTTGACTGTATTGGCTTAATCTCCTTTCTTTTGTAGTGTAAACTAAAAATGGTGATGTCATAATCTGGTATTAACTAAGATATTTGATGAATACGTAGTTTACCCCATTGGTATTATTTCTTATTTGAAAAGTTCTGCCTAACTAAATATTCTCTTTATGACTTTAAAACAATTCTTTAAGAAATGTTTTTCTGAAATGGGTATTTTGCCTTATAGTTATTTAGAAACACTGAAATGGTTATAGCTATCTTACCAGGTTTTAAAAATTGTAATTTTAAAATAGAATATAGCAGATAAAATAATCTGTAATAAATGTATAGCTTTGTCAGAAAACCATTTTGGTTTGTATGCCTTGTGTGCTAGTCTGTAAGGATCTGGTCTTGACTTGGCAAATCATAAATGATAGTTTTTATGTTATACAGATAATTTACAGGGATTTTAGGTATTAGTTTTTATGTTATATAGATAATTTACAGGGATTTTAGGAAATACCTTATTATTGATAGGAAAAAGATATCTTGCTTTGGAAAAAATGAGGGAAATGATGTTTATTTCTTTGGCAAGGATTTCTTTTTTAAAAAAAATTGAGTTTGAAATGTAATTAATGCCAAGTTTAGAAAGTCATAGAATGTCACTAACAGCTGTTGGTTCTTGCAGAAGTTATTGCTTTGCTTTGGGTCTGTTTGAGAGGGTTAGACTAGATGCTCTTCTCAAAGTCCTTCGATCCCTGAAATCTTCTGATTTTAAAATCCCTGATTTTAACTTAACAATAGAAAAGGTAAAGATGACGGTTCAGTTACAAAAGGAATGGAGAGAATTCTAACCTTTTGAGTGAAATAACTTTTAAATTACTATTTACTACATTATATTTGGATGAAAGTGAAATATGTTTTTTAAATGATCATGTTAAAAATGTTGCCTAGTCTTTGAGGACTTAATGTTTATAACTGCAGTTATGTCCCTTTCTCCATTATTTAACTTGCAATCTTTTTTTATATTATAGCCTGAAGATAAGGCCAAATATGATGCAATTTTTGATAGTTTATGCCCAGTGAATGGATTTCTGTCTGGTGATAAAGTGAAACCAGTGTTGCTCAACTCTAAGTTACCTGTGGATATTCTTGGAAGAGTAAGATATTAAATTCTAAGTGTAACTTTTATGTATTTTAATTTTACTTTAAACTGGAACAGTTTAGCTCACTGTTAAAGAATACGTAGATCCTATTTTGAAGTTGCGGTATTATAGAATTTTTTGTGCTCTCACTTAAACTATTGCCGATTTCTTTCTTTCTTTGGTTATTACCTCTAAAATATGAGTGTTCAAAATTAGCTGCCATAATCCTCTATGTAAGGCCTTTTGTCTTTGGGTAGTATGCTCTGACCTCCCAGTTCCTTGATTTAATTTCCAGAGACCATCAGTATTCTACATCTCCCTCTATTCCATGACTGTATCATGGGGCCTGGTTAAAGGAATAGTTTCATCTCTGAAATCATAAATTCTACTCTCTAAAGAGAACTTCTTGGCTTTCTAGATTTCTTTCCTAGATATTTGCAAGACTAATTCTTTGATGTTATCAAGACTTTTATCAGTTCAGTTCAGTCGCTCGTTTGTGTCCAACTCTGCGACCCCATGAATCGCAGCACGCCAGGCCTCCCTGTCCATCACCAACTCCTGGACTTCACCCAAACTCATGTCCATCGAGTCAGTGATGCCATCCAGCCATCTCATCCTCCATCGTCCCCTTCCCCTCCTGCCCCCAATCCCTCCCAGCATCAGGGTCTTTTCCAATGAGTCAACTCTTCGCATGAGGTGGTCAAAGTACTGGAGTTTCAGCTTTAGCATCAGTCTTTCCAATGAACACCCAGGACTGATCTCCTTCAGAATGGACTGGTTGGATCTCCTTGCAGTCCAAGGGACTCTCAAGAGTCTTCTCCAACACCACAGTTCAAAAGCATCAATTCTTCGGTGCTCAGCTTTCTTCATAGTCCAACTCTCACATCCATACATGACCACTGGAAAAACCATAGCCTTGACTAGACGGACCTTTGTTGGCAAAGTAATATCTCTGCTTTTGAATATGCTGTCTAGTTTGGTCATAACTTTCCCTCCAAGGAGTAGGATCAGACTCTTATTTTCTCTGTCCTTTGGATTTACTTTTTCCTTCATCCACCTTGGATTCTTTTGGTTCACAGTTTCATGTCAGTATCCTTAGCTTCTTTGCCATGTTTTCTAATCTCCTGCGTGAGAGGAGGAGCTTCTTACATGAAGCTAATTATTTGCCTTCTCTCTGGTTGCATTTGGACTATTGAGAAAGTCTCGTAAGATTAGTATCCTCATAGTTTTGTGATCACCAGCTTCAGCTGGGCTTTCTGTACTATAGCCTCTCTTGTGCTGTTTGCATAGTGATTTCTTAATACCCCTCTTTATATTTTAGACCTTGTCTACTCTCTTTAAACCTCTAGTCTTTTCTTTAATTTCTTACTTAGACTATATAGGGTTGAATCATGGCTACACCATTTCTTAACTGTGTGACCTTGGGCAAATCATTAGAAAACCATGTCTCAGTTTTCTAATCTTTTAAAATTAGCTTGTTTTCCATGGATTCCCTGGTAAGTCAGACGGTAAAGAATCCACCTGCAGTGCAGGAGACCCTGGTTTGATTCCTGGGTTGGAAAGATCCCATGGAGAAGGGATAGGCTGCCTACTCCAGTATTCTTGGGCTTCCCAGGTGGCTCAGACAGTAAAGAATCTGCCTGCAATGAGGGAGACCTGGGTTTGATCCCTGGGTTGGGAAGATCTCCTGGAGAAGGGAATGGCTACCCACTCCAGTATTCTTGCCTGAAGAATTCTGTGGACAGAGGAGCCTGGCAGCCTACAGTTCACGGGATCGCAAAGAGTCAGACATGACTGAGTGACTTTCGTATCACATCGTTCTGTTTATAGGGTACACAAGTTAAATGGGATAATGTATACAAAGTACCTAGCACAGAGCTTGGTACATACTCTTTGAATGTTAGCTGCCATGATGATGATGATGACAACAACTTGTCATCACAATACCAGTAACTACTGGATCAGTGTTGTATAATTTGGGTGCTAAACTAATTTTCTAATCTTGTTTTCTACTAATTATTTTTATACCATATGATCAGTATTAGATTTCTAAACTATAAATGTAATCTTGTTATTTTTTACTTGAAAGTTACCCTCTTAGGCAGCTTCCTATTGCATTTGGGATAAAGTCGAAACTTCAGGACCCTCAGCGACCAGACGCTTGCTTGTATTCACTCCTGTCTCTCATCAGTATACCTTCTCTTTCTGCCACAAATAAAATTTTGTTGACTGACTTAAATACCTTCATTTCAACAATTTAAAATAGTCTATAGCTGGTCTAAAGCTATGGAAGATAGTCTAGGTTTAGACCAAATATATTAGGACTTTAGGTTTATCGGGCTTCCCTGGTGGCTCAGATGGTAAAGCATCTGCCCACAATGTGGGAGACCGGGGTTTTATCCCTGGGTTGGGAAGATCCCCTGGAGAAGGAAATGGCAACCCACTCCAGTATTCTTGCCTGGAGAATCCCATGGACAGAGGAGCCTGGTGGACCACAGTCCATGGGGTTGCAAAGAGTCGGACACGACTGAGTGACTTCACTTTCTTTCTTTAAGGTTTATTTATTCTCTGTATGATCTGGACATTAGTTGGCTAATGATTATTAATACAATGTTCATTGAATATGTATTTCAGTTGAGTAGCGGTTCCTGTGTTATAGGAAAACAATAATGGACTTGGTTGGAAGTCTTCAGATTGAAGACTGATCCTGTTACTTAATAATAGTTACATGATCCTATATAAGTCATGTAGTCTCGGGTCTAAAATAGGTTTTATAGTACCACATGAAGTTGTTGCATGAAGTAACTGAGGTGATGTTTTTAAAAAAATGTAGTAGTTTAAAGTTGTTGTTTAGTGGCTCAGTTTTGTCCAACTCTTTGTGACCCCCATGGACTGTAGCACACCAGGCTTTCCTGTCCTTGACCATCTTCTGGAGCTTGCTCAAATTCGTGTCCATTGAACTGGTGATGCCATCCAACCATCTCATGTCTGTCGTCCCCTTCTCCTCCTGCCCTCAGTCTTTCCCAGCAGCAGGGTCTTTTCCAATGAGTCAGCTCTTTGCATCAGGTGGCCAAAGTATTGGAGCTTCAACTTCAGCATCAGTCCTTTCGATGAATATTGAGGACTGAGTTCCTTTAGGATTAACTGGTTTGATGTCCTTGTAGTCCAAGGGATTCTCAAGAGTCTTCTCCAACACCACAGTTCAAGCATCAAAAAATTGTTTAATGTACTGTGTTACATAGTTGTTTTCTTAGTTGAGAGGAGCAAAACATTTTCTTTAAAAATTAGCAAAGTGATTTCTGTTTAAAACTACTTGGTATTAAGAATTATTATTAATTTTTTTTTTTTTACAGAAATTCTGTTAGTGATGTAATAAGATGCCCAGCATAATTGAAATTTCTCAGAAAAATAGATTTTATAATGTTTAGGAAAAACTTTTTCCTCCAAATATATATATTTGATATATACAATTAGCACATGAAATGATGTTAATCTTAACCAATTATTTTCTTTTTAAGGTTTGGGAATTGAGTGATATTGACCATGATGGAATGCTTGACAGAGATGAGTTTGCCGTTGTAAGTAACCTAATGCTTTTGAAATTTTAAACATCTTAATGGTTTTCTCAAGTGAAAATTTCCCATTTTTGTTTATCTTTAGAGGAAAACTACATTTCTCTTAAAAATAATGGTATGACTATTTTTACCTAGAATTTATAGTCAATAAATATTATTCAGCAAATGGGTAATGGAGAGGGAATGTTTTTGCCCTCTTCGTTTTATTTGACTTTAAGATATGTAAGAATACATGCTTTGGATAATGCACTCTAAAGATCCTGAGTATAATCTTTTGAATCTCAACTTGACCAGGCATCTTAGTGCCTACTTCTGCTGTGAAATGTCTTTATTTCAAATACACTCCCAAATTTTCATATTTGTTTCATTAAAGGAAAACATGAATAATACAATATTTTCACCTCATTTATGGAAGCAGAGAAAATTTAGACATCTTATCCGAAGATATATTATCCTTAGTAAATGGATACTTAATTCTTCAGAGAGCTGTTTTCATGTCTTCCTTAAGGGTTACATGAGATTCTGCTGTGAACTCATGAATGATAAATCTCTAATCCCCCTTTAATCTCTTATGTGGAAATTAGTCTTTTCAAATTTTCTCTCTTTATTTTGCTAAGAAATTGTTGTTTCTTTGACTTTCAGATTTGCCACATAATTGCACTATTCTTTATTCTCTTCTGGGTTTGTGTTTGGGTGTCTTTCTCTTTCCAGATCTTACTTATTTTTGCTTCTTGTTTTTTGTTTAACTGAATTTTTGTGTAGCCTAATAATCTTGTAAAAAGAGCCGTCTTTTCTGGTAGTATCTTTAGGATTTTCTATGTATAGTATCATGTCATCTGCAAACAAGGACAGTTTTATTTCTTTTCCAATTTGAATTCCTTTTATTTCTTTTTCTTATTGCTATATTGAATAAAAGTGATGAGAGTAGACATCCTTGTCTTGTTCCTGATTTTAGAGGAAATGCTTTCAGCATTTAATGTTATGTTACCTATGAATTTGTCCTATATGGCCTTTATTATGTTGAGGTAGTTTCCTGCTATGCCCATTTTTGGATAGGTTTTATTATAAATAGATGTTGAATTTTGTCAAGAGCTATTTTGGCATCTATGAGCTGATCATATGTTTTTTTATTTTTTTGTGTGGTTTCTTCATCTGGTTTTGGGCTTCCCTGGTGGCTCAGATGGTAAAGAATCCGCCTGCAGTGCTGGAGACCTGGGTTGGGAAGGTCTGCTGGGGGAGGGCTTGGTAACCCACTCCAGTATTGCCTGGAGAATCGCCATGGACTGAGGAGCCTGGCAGGTTATAGTCCATGGGGTCACAAAGAGTTGGACATGCCTGATAAGCTAAGCACACAGCATCTGATTTTGGTATCAAGGTGATGGTGGCCTCATAGAATAAGTTGAGATGTGTTCCTTCCTTTGCAATTTCTTTGAATAGTTTAAGAAAGATTGGTATTACTCTTTTCTGAATTGTTGGTAGAATTTACAGGTAGAACCTGTGAAGCTATCTGATCCTGAATTTTTGTTTGTTGAGAGTTTTTAAATCACAGATTCAAGTTCAGTACTTAAAATTGGTCTGTTCATATTTTCTATTTCTCCCTGGTTTAGTCTTGAGAGATTGTATTTTTCTAGTAATTGGTCCATTTCTTCGAGGTTGTACATTTTATTGCCATATAGTTGCTTGTATTGTCTTTTATGGAGCTTTAAGTCTCTTTCATTTATTTCTGCTTTGATCTTTATGATTTCTCTCCTCTTACTAACTTTGGGTTTTGTTTGTTCTTATTTCTCTAGTTGCTTTAGCTGTAATATTAGGTTGTTTATTTGAGATTTTTCTTGTTTCCTGAGGTAAGCTTGTGTTGTTATAGACTTCCTTCATAGAACTGCATTTGTTGCATTTGATAGGTTTTAGATCGTCATATTTTCATTTTCATTTGTCTCTAGATATTTTATTTCCTCTTTGATTTCTTCAGGGACATGTTGGTTGTTTAGTAACACTGTTTAGCTTCCATGTGTTTGTGGTTTTTGTAGTTTTCTCTTAGTTGATTTCTAATCTCATAGCATTGTGGTTGGAAAACATACTTGATACAATTGCAATTTTCTTAAATTTACTGAGGCTTACTTTATGGCTCAGTACGTGTTCTCTCCTGGAGAATGTTCCATGTGCACTTGAAAAGAACATGTATTCTGCTGCGTTCAGATGAAATGCTCTGTTAATATTAGTTCCATCTGGTCTAATGGGCCATTTAAGGCCTGTATTTCCTCATTTATTTTTGTCTGGATGATCTGTCCATTGATATAAGTAGGGTGTTAAAATTCCCTACCATTACTGTATTACTGTCAATTTCTCCTTTTATGTCTGTTAACATTTACTATATATATTGACATGCCCCTATGTTGAGGGCATATATATAGTTACAATTGTTATATCTTCTTGATCCCTTGATCATTACATAGTGTCCTTTGTTGTCTCTTATAACAGTCTTTTTTTTAAAGTCTATTATATCTGATTTGAGTATTGGTACTGCAGCTTTCTTCTGATACCCATTTGCATGGAATACCTTTTTTTCATTCTCTCACTTTCAGTCTCTAGATCTGAAGTGAATCTCTTATAGACAGCATATATATATGGGTCTTGTTTTTGTATCCATTCAGTCAGTCTGTGTCTTTTGGATGGAGCATTTAATCTATTTTCACTTAAGGTAATTATTGCTATGTATGTTCTTATTGCTGTTTTTGTTAATTGTTTTGAATTTGTAGGTCTTTTTTCTTCCTTTCCTCTTTTGTTCACTTGTGATTTGATGACTTTAGTGTTGTGTTTGGATTCCTTTTTTTGTTTGTTTGTGTATATATGTATTATAGATTTTTTTGGTTTGCAGTTCCCATAAGGTTTTGATATAGCAGTCTATATATATTTCCATGATTGTTTTAAGTTGCTGATCTCTTTAGTTCAAATGCATTTCAGATACCTTGCTTTTGTACTCTCATCACGATTTTTGGTTTAGATACCATATTTGTGTGTGGATGATTTCCCACCTTTACTCTAGGTTTGCCTTTACCAGTGAGCTTTCCCATTTTGTAATTTTCTTGTTTCTTTTCCACCTGGAGAAGTTCCTTTAGCATTTGCCATAATGCTGGTTTGGTGGTACTAAATTCTTTTTTGCCTTTGCTTGTCTGTAAAGCTTTTGATTTCTCCATCAAATCTGAACAAGAGCCTTGCTGAGCAGAGTATTCTTGATTGTAGGCTTTTCCCTTTTATCTTTAAATGTATCATGCCACTCTCTTCTGTCTGTAAAGTTTCTGCTGAAAACTCAGCTGATAACTTTATGGAGATACCCTTGTATGTTATTTGTTGCTTTTCACTTGTTAGTTTTAATATTTTTTCTTTCTCTTTAATTTTTGTCAGTTTGATTACTATGTCCCAGCATGTTCCTCCTTTGGTTGATGCTATATGGTACTCTCTGTGCTTCCTGGACTTGAGTGACTGCTTCCTTTCCCATGTTAGGGGAGTTTTCAGCTATTATCTCTGTAAGTATTATCTTCTCAGGCCCTTTCTCTCTCTTCCTTCTGGTATCCCTATAATGCAAAGTGCTGTGATTGACATTGTCCCAGAGGTTTCTTACACTGTCCTCTTTTCTTTTCAGTCTTTTTTCTTTATTCTGTTCCATGGCAGTGATTTCCAGTACTCTTTCAGCTCCCTTATCCATTCTTCTGCCTCATTTATTCTTATACTGATTCCTTCTAGTTTATTTTTTATTTCAGTTGTTGTATTCTTCAATTATCTTTGGTTGTTCTTTATTTTTTCTAATTATTTGTTAAAAACTTATTGTAACTTCTTGCTTTATGCTTTATTCTTTTCCCAAGTTCTTGGATCATCTTTGCGATCATTACTCTGAACTCTCTCTTGGGTAGATTGCCTATCTCCATGTCACTTAGTTATTTTTATGGGGTTTTATCTTGTTCCTTTGTCTGGAACATAATCCTCTGCCATCTCCTTTTGTCTAAAGTTCTATTTGTATTTTTATGTATGTGGAAAGTTAGTTATGTTTCTCGACATTGGAGAAGTGGCCTTCTGTAGAGGATGTCCTTTGTGTACCAGCCATATACTCCCCTCTCATCACAGTGGCCAGGAACCAGTTGGTCCCAGGGTAGGTTCTGACCTGTGTTTGCAGACTCAGTTGTGTAGGCTGTGGCACTGTATATTTCTTGCTTCTGGTGTTTGCCCCCTGCTGGGTGAGGCTGGTCAAGCTTCCTAGTGGTTAGGGGCAGGTTTCTGCCCACTGATGGGTGGAATTGATCTTGGCTCTTTGGTATACAGTGCTATGTCAAGGAGTGTGTCTAGAGGTGGTTGTGGTCTCAGGAAGTCTTTAGGCTGCCTATCTTTTGGTGGATGGGACTGTGTTCCTTCCCTGTTGGTTGTTTGGCCAGAGGCATCTCAACACTGGAGCCTACAGGCTATTGGCTTGGTCAGGTCTTGGTGCTAATGTCCCAAGCAAGATATCCTCTGGATATATTTGTCACTAGCTTTTGCGTTCTAAGAGAGAGCCACACCCACCCCCTACTTTGGTGGGAGACCCTCCAAGACCAACAGGTAGGTCTGGCCTAGGCTCCTATGAATTTACTGCTTTTCCTTGGTTCCTAGTGCACATGAGACCTTGGGTGCACCCTCCAAAAGTGTAGTCTCTGTTTCCCCCAGTCCTGTAGAGTAAGACTCGCTGACCTTCCAAGCCAGGGGCTCTGGGGACTCCCCCTACTGATGCCAGACCCCCAGACCCGGGAGCCTAATGTGGGACTCAGAGCTCTCTCTCCTCGGGAGATCTTCTGCTATATGATTATATTCAGTTTGTGAGTCTCCCATCCAGAGGTGTGGGATTTGGTTATATAGCAGATGTGCCCCTCCTACCATCTTATTGTGATTTCCTTTTTGTCTTTGGATGTAGAATATTTTTTTTTTTTTTTGGTATGTTCCAGTCTTTTTTACTGATGATTGTTCAGTGGTTAGTTGTCATGTTGATGTTCCTGTGGAGGAGTAAGCTCAAGGTCTTCTATTCCAACATCTTGTCTTCTCTTCCTCACTGGGCGCCCCAGCAGGAACAGAGCACGGAGGTCCTGAGAGCCCTGTTATCAAGTCTTCCTAATGCAACCTAGATACAGCCATCTTTGGCAAACCCTGAGAAAGTAGAGAGTAAACCACGTGAGAGTGTTCTGAAAAGGAAGGATCTGTGCTGCTATTTAAGGAAAAACCATCCCAGGTAAAAGTCTGCGTGGCCCCTACTCAGGTGTAAGGGTGCAGACTGGAGTGCTTTTCTCCTGCATATGTGGCCACATGCAGGCAATTGTTCCAGAGCCAAAGTGTGTTTTTATTTTTTGAATGGGAATAAATAAAAATGAAGTTCATAAGAAATTCTAATTTGGTTTGTTGAATTACAATATGGATTTTTAAAAACAATAACTTCTTATTTCATTAATGAACCAAAGTTTGGTTGAACCTGAGTCTTTATGTTCAAGACTTAAACTTTAAAATTTGTAACCAAACCAAATTCTTTCTTTCCTTTTATAGCATAGGTGGGATTTTGGGGTTGGTTTGCTTTTTTAATTAGAATAAATAAAGTTGAAGATAGTGAGATATTCTAACTTTCATAACTTCTGTTGTATATAAACCTTTAATCAACAGTACTTACTTCTTTTCAAAGGTAAATGCTTTTCCTGTTCTCTGAAATCTAGTGCTTTAGTTAAAAATCCAGAATCTAGAGTATCTTGGTGGAGTTTTTCTTTTTTTCTTTTAACTAAATTTGTAAAGGTTAGGCCTTGGCATGCCTTGGGTGTTCTGGCCACAATTAAAATGACTTTGGAAAGTACTTTCAGGGATCATTTCTATTGTTCATAAAACGACTTTTGAGATGGGTGTGTACGTATTGTTGTTGTTGTTGTTCAGTTGCTAAGTCGTGTCTGACCCTTTGCAACCCCAGGAACTACAGCACACCAGGTTTCCCTGTCCTTCACTATCTCCCAGAAGTTTATTCAGATTCATATCCATTGAGTTGATGATGCTCTCTGGCCATCTCATCCTCTACCACTGCCTTCTCCTTTTGCCCTTAATCTTTCCCAGCAGCAGGATCTTTTCAAATGAGTCAGCTCTTCACATTAGGTGGCCAGAGTATTGGAACTTCAGCTTCAGCACTCACCAGTCCCTCTAATGACTATTAGAGGCTTGATTTCATTTAGGATTGACTGGTTTGATCTCTTTATAGTCCAAGGGACTCTTAAGAGTCTTCTCCAATACCACAATTTGAAAGCATCAGTTCCTCAGTGCCTCGCCATTTTTATGGGCCAACTCTCACATCCATAGCTGACTACTAGAAAAACCACAGCTTTGACCATATGGACCTTTGTCTGCAAAGTGATGTCTTTGCCTTTCAGTACACTGTCTAGGTTTATCATAGCTTTCCTTCTGCAGAGCAAGTGTCTCTTCATTTCATGGCTGCAGTGCCAGGCTGCAAAATAACTGCCGACGGTGACTGCAGTCATGTATGTATGTATACACACAAAAATAAGATGGCAAAAAATAATTTCTACATCCTTGAATGCAGATTTTTTAAAGGTCAATGACTATTACAAGTATTTTGTTTGCTCATGAATGAATTATATGACTAGAGTATAAGGATATTGGAAGTACACCTTCCTGAATTTTACTTCTGACTTACTTAGCTGAGGAGAATGTCTGATAGGGCATTAAGGGGACATTTTGTGAAAGAGTCAAATTTTCCTCTCTGGTATCTGTTTGAAAACTCAAAATACCATAATATATGAAACTGGGGGGCTTCCCTCGTGGTACAGAGAATAAGAACCTGCCTGCCATTACAGGGGACAACACAGGTTTGATCCCTTGTCCAAGAAGATTCCACATGTTGCAGAGTAACTAAATCCAGGTGCCACAGCTTGGGTCTTGCTACTGAGCCCACACTCTAGAACCCATGAGCTGCAACCACTGAGCCAGTGCGCCACAAATCCTGAAGTCCATGGGCTCCACATGCTGCACTACTGAGCCCATGTGCTGCAAAAGACCCAGCACAACCAAAAATAAAATAAATAAAAAATTATGATATTGGGAAATGACTAATAATTATGTTAAAGTTTATTGTTCCCTTTGTTGGAATGAGTTCTATCAGTGTGCAGTCCTATTTCTTTGTTTTATTGAGTCTGAAACCACGGTTTTTAAACTTAAAGTGAAGACCCTTAAATTTAATAATTTAATATTTGGTAAATGAGCTTATGCTTTATCATAGATTTTAGAGTTGAACAAGATCCTGTAAATTAGCTCCTCTAAGCAGATCGGTTAGTGACAGCGAGAACTGAACCTGGGCCTTCTAGATCATGCTGATTTTGATTTGTTTTTATGTTTATTAAATTTTAGAATGGCTTTAAAGTTGTAGGAAAGTTGTAGATAAAATACAGAGAATTCCTCAATACCCCTCACCCCACTTCTCTTACAATATTAACATATTACATTGTCATGGTACTTACGTCAAAACTAAAACCAACATTGGTACATTACTGTTAATTGAACTCTAGACCTTATTTGCATTTCACCAGTGTTTCCTTTCAGTCCTTGGATTCCGTCTAGGCTGCCACACTACATTTAATTGCCGTGTATTCTCAGTCTCTCTGGTCTTTGATAGTTTCTCAGTGTTTCCTTTTTTCCTATAACTTTTAACATTATCTAGGAGTACTAGCTAGGTATCTTGTGGAATGTCTTCCAACCTAGAAATAAGTATTTTTCTCATAATTAGCCTGAGGGTATGAATTTTTGAAAAGAATACCACAGATGTAGAATACCTCTCTCATCACTTTTATTGGCAAGTGGGGCATGGGTACATGATGTCCACATGCCACCACTGGTAATATTAATCTTCATCACTTGGTTAAGGCTGTGTTTGCAAAGTTTCTCCACTGTAATTTCCCCCTTATCATTCTTTCCTCCTTGGAGAGAGAGACTCATGACTTTATATTCTTTTTATATATAAAAATATAATAATAATATAATTATTATTATATTTTTGTAATATAATAATATAAAAATTTATATTATTTTACTTTATATTCTGTCTTCCTATCTATTTATTCGTTTTTACATTCTTAAATTTTTCTGTTAGATAAGTTCTTAGATTGAAAGTGGTGAAATTTTTGTCAGTATTATTTGTTGGATCCTCATTATATGAAGAGTTTTTGGGACTTAGAGAATTATTAAGACTCTCTCTCAACTTGTTCACATTGCATTGAAATTTACTTTTCACATGTTTGCTCCTTCTGTTGGATTCTTAAAATGAAAGATCCCTTTACTTTTGTATTTGTAATGCCTAGCACAGTGTCTGGTGGCAAGAAACTTTTCAGTAAATGATTTATTGAACTAAACTGATGAGAGAAGCATGTATTACTTGGAAGACATAAAAAAACACCTGATATTTTCATCCTAGATTGCTGTTACTAGATGTTGGCAGTTCAGCTGATTGAGTAAACCAATGAGCAAACAGAACTCCTCAGGAAACTCCTAAAATACTGGTTCTCAAAGTATGGTCTCCCATAAATAACATCAGTGTCACCAGTTAACTTACTAGAAATGCAAATTCTCAGGCGTTAACCTCAGACTAATTGAATAAGAATCACTGGGGTTGGGTTGAAAAACCTGTGTTTTAACAAACCCTCCAGGTGTTTCTGGTGGCCACTAAATTTTGAGAAATACTCTCTAAAAGCATAGAGGATGAGAAAAATCAAAGAAAGTGAGCCACTAGTGGTAATTGACTGCAGCAGTGAAACTAAAGTACCCTCTTTTCCTGTTGTCTGTATCTCTGAGTAAGCTTAAGTTTATTTTTGATGCTTTTACCTTGAAATCATCAAAAAGATGTTTGAAATGCTTCTTAGTTAAGTGTCTCTCTAGCTGTGCAAATGCGTTTGCTAGTACCTAGAACTTGTCAGTTTAAAAACTAGTTGCTGGCCAGGTTTTGGGGGAAGGAGGTTTTGTTTTTTTGTGTGTGTGGGTTTTTTGTTTTTGACAAGTGTACATCATTTGATTCAGTTGCTGTTTTAGTTTCAATGATACACTTTGATTAAGATAAAGTACAATATAATAGGAAATCAAACATAATCATAACAGTATACTGTTCACTGTTTCAGTTTTATTTGGTGGAAAAAATTTTGACTTCAGTTGTCAGGAAAACTGTTTTCAAGGCAACATGAACTTAGCAATACTTTTTTTAACTTTAAAAAAATGTGTTGTCTATTGGCAGCAGATGGCTGACATAGCTTTTTTGCTTCAAGTGTCCACTTTTCCAGGAAATGACTCCCATCTGTACAAGAGGAATGCTGACCTTTAATGTGCATGTTATTCACTTCTTTTAACTCAGTGCCAAGCTAATATACTCACATATATTGTGAATTTGGTTGAAAGTATGTGCTAGCCAGATTGTTTTGTTTCTGGTGATTCAAGCTTTTGAAAATAGAAAGTTTGTGGGGTTTTTTTTTTTTGTATTTTATAATTAAAAATAACTTTTAATAGGTAAAATAGTTTCATGGTTCATAAATCAGTTCAATATAAAAGGATATTCAGTGGAAAAAAATATCAGTCTCATCCTTGCCCCCAACTGCTCCATTTACACCTACTCTGTATATTCTTATGTATCCTGCCTTTGTTTATACTCCTAGAATTTCTTAATGCAAATTGAAACAAATTTGAGTAACTATTATCCTGTTACTGCAAAGATTATACACTATTATACATACACACTGTTCAACACTATACTTAATTTCATGTTAACATTGTATTTTGGATATCTTTTCACACACAGTGCTCCATGATTCTTTTTTCTGGTCAGCATTATTGAGGACTACTTTACATACAATGAATTGCATTCAATTTAAATATGTAATTTGATGAGTTTTGACAATTGTATATTTCTGTGAAGGTACCACTGCAATTAAGATACAGAATATTTCCCATGGGTTTGGTGGTTTTTGTTTTTTTTTTAGGTTTGATAGTATTTCATTGTATGGATATACCAGTCTTTTAAACCAGTCTTCTGTTGATGAGCACTTAAGTGCCGGTACAAACAGTTCTTCAATTAATAACCTGTTTCATACAGCCTTTCCTATGTAGACAGGTAGAGAATATGTAAAGATAGATTCCCAGATACCAGATTGCTGAGCCAAATGGGAAGTCAATAATTTGGTGGATGTTGCCAGAATGCCTTGCAGTAGGCGTGGTACTAGTGTGAGCTTTGACTAGCAATGTACCAGAGTGTCTGTTGGCCCACTGTAGTTAGCAAAATTGTGTTATGAAACTTTGGACTTATGTCGATAGATGGGAAAGGGTGTTTTCATATAGTTTTAACTTTCTGTTTCCTTGTGAGTGAAAGTGAGCATATTTTTGTAAGTTAAAGGATGGGCCTGGTATTTACTTTTCTACAAATTATCTGTTAATCCATCTTCCTACTGGATTTTGTGTTTTTTTTTTTCTGTTAATTTGTAGGAATTCTTTATATATTAGGAAAGTTAGTTCTTTCTTTGCAAATATTTTTTCCCCCGGGTTGTTTTCATTTGACATTACAAGACTTTTAGTTGAAGGCTGTGTGTCCGAGTTTTTACTGCTTAGGATATCTTCCTAAAAGTTGCTTAGTTTTAATTTATTTCCTTTTATCCCTCCTTCCTTTCATCTCTCCCTTTTTTCCTCTTTCTTTCCTTCCCATCTTAATTTCTTAATAAAAGAATTTGAGGCAGCTTGAAGATGCTTTTTGTTGAACAAAAGTTAATTTGTGGGTGGATGTTGTTAAGTGGTTTTAATATATATGACTCTGGTTCATCTGTTTTGAAGGCCATGTTTTTGGTATACTGCGCACTGGAGAAAGAACCTGTGCCAATGTCCTTGCCTCCAGCCTTGGTGCCACCTTCTAAGAGGAAAACGGTCAGTATATCAGGCCCTGTGCGGTTGATCCCCTCTTCAGCATCAGCCAAGGAATCTTACCACTCCTTCCCACCAGTAGGCATTTTACCTACCAAAGCACCGTTAAGACAGGTATAGATTTATCATTGTTAAAGGACTTTTTTAAAAAACAAAGTGCATGGCATTTAGCAACTGATCGCTTGATGAAGATAGAAGGAACAATCAAAAGGATCAAACTTCAGGGCTCCCTCCAGTTGAACTTGTCTAATGGGATGTCCTAGAGAAGACAGATAATGCTCTTCTGTATTTGGCCTTACTTAGGTCATATGGATGTTTTGTTGGCTTTGCCTTGATCTACCTGGAATTCAAGTTGGAGATAGAAAATACACTGTGTTAATCTGGCATGCTTGCCCTGGCATAGTTATTAGATGTTTTGTTTGTTTAATCTCAAGTTAACTCTTGATTCTTTGGGGTCAAATTATCCAGTTTTGTGTTGTCCAAGGCCTTTTTTTTCCTGTAGCCAGCTTCTTGTTAGATTGAGTGAGGGAAAATAATGACAGAATATGCAAATCAGCCACCTGATTCTTAACTGTTCGGCTATAGTTAAGAATGCCGAATGAAACTAAAAAAATGGAGATTTAGAATTATCTGAGTCTTTTATTTACACAAACTCTCCCAGTTACATATATTAATGTGGTCAAGTCAAGAGTTAACTGTGCTTGAATTTACTCTTTATTAAAACAAAATAAAATGGGCATCTGTAAATATAGGCCCTGTAGCTAACCTATATTTTTTTTCTGTAATTTTCTCTTCATCACAGCATTTCAGTTGGGGTGTGATGGAAGTGACACACTGTTGCTATAGTTAGTGGGATAGAGTTGCTGAGAATTTGTGACAGATACTGTCATGACTTGAAAGGGGACACTTGAAAGTTTGTTTCATTTTGGCAGAAATATATATATATGTATTTTTTTCCTGTAGTGGATTGTATCCCCTGCAGAAAAAGCTAAATATGATGAAATCTTCTTGAAAACTGATAAAGATATGGATGGATTTGTGTCAGGATTGGAAGTCCGTGAAATCTTCCTGAAGACAGGCTTACCTTCTGCCTTACTAGCCCATATTTGGTAAGACTTTAAGCTGATTTAAAAAACAAATAATGGTTTTGTATCAGCTCTACTTTTGTATATTCTTATTAATATTTTTAGGCATTAGTAAGTAGGACAGTTTTTGTTTTAGAACTTTGTAGTAAAACTTTTGTCTGATGATTTTTTTATTAATAAATTTATTTTTTAATTGGAGAATTGCTTTACAGTGTTGCATTGGTTTCTGCCATAGGACAGCGCAAATCAGCCATAATTATACGTATATCCCCTCCCTCTTGATGATTTCTTCTGAGTAGTGGACAAAAGCTTGAGGATAGGTTACCTATAATTTTATGAGGTTGACAGTGTCAGTTATTAGAATGTTAAAATCCAGCATTGGTTTATATCAACTATTAAACTTCAGTTTTTAAAGGACAATCCAAAATTCTGAAATTTAAACAGTATTAAAAAGCAGGATCTTGAAAGCATTATTGTATAATTCTGTAGGATTATATGTATACTTACATCTTTACATGGGAACTACACACTTGGTCTTTAAAAGTGACAAACTTTAGCATCTTTAGTGAATTTCACATTAAATGAGATAATATATAATGAAAATGCTTTATAGTGTGCCTGCTGCCAATCTGTCTCATTATATTGAGGTTAGTTATCATGAGATTCCAAGGGGCAGACATCAAAAATGGTACCACATAGTTGCAAAAAGGAACATAGAAAAGAACAAAGGACAGTAGATCTGCCTTAAAAAGAATAAGAACTCAAGACTGGAAAAGATTAAATACATATAACTAATGTTAGCTTTCACTTTCTAGTGCCTAGGCTGAATAAGTGGCAGCTGTCATGGGCTTCCCATTATGCCCAAACTTCTTTTGTACTTTGTCTTTAATTCTCACAGTAATTTTGCAAGATGGATGTTATCTCCACTTTGTAGATAAAGAAACTTAGGCTTGGAGAGGTTAAAAAATATGGCCAACTTCCCAAGAAGAAATAAGTAGAAAAGCAGAATTCAAGGTTTCTTTGACACCATAGTCTTTTTGTTAGGCCACATTGGTTTTCAGTGAATCATTCAGATCAGAACTTTAGAAAGCTGAGTTTAAAAAAATAGAAAGAAAAAGGAAAAAGCAAATAGAATAAAACATTGCTGTTTCTCTTCAAGTGATTTTGTAAAGGTTTCCAGATTGCTGCCTTCTTTCCACACGTGATCTCCATTTGTAGCTGTTGTTTTTCTTTGACTTGGGGATCCTTATATCCTCCTGCTTCAAAAGTTGCAGGAAACAAGCTGACACAGGGTATTTTGCTTGTTTTATAATCATTCTAATGCCATGAATGAACCAAATTTGTCAAAACTTTAGGCTTTATTTAACATCTTTTAATGTTTAAAATGTCGGGAGCAGAGAATATTGGCCCACCACAACTTTTACTCTATAGTGATTCTGGAAATCAATAAGAAAGCACAGAGCAAACCCAAGTTACACACCCCCCATTTTATTAATAGCTAATATCTCTCTTCTAACATGTTAGTGAGTTTTGGGCTAGCCATGAGTTGGTGTGACTTTCTTTTTTAACTCAAATGATGATTATTTTAGAGCTACATAGTCATATTAATTTTCCTCTGGATTTTTAGAATGTTACTTGTGGCATTTGTATACTGTTCATTTTGTTTATTTGCACAGGGCATTATGTGACACAAAGAACTGTGGGAAGCTTTCAAAAGATCAATTTGCCTTGGCTTTTCACTTAATCAATCAGAAGTTAATAAAGGGCATTGATCCTCCTCACATTCTTACTCCTGAGATGATCCCACCATCAGATAGGGCCACTTTACAAAAGGTAAGACAACTTAAAACCTTAATGCAGTTAACAGAAAGAAACAAATGCTATGTCAGATGACAAACTCAATTTGTATGGAATAGTGGAGAAAATATATTTGGCTAGAAACAGAGCAGTATACTGTTTGTAGTTTAATTTGTATCTATAAATATGTTCAGTGCCTTGTATGATATCCTTGGGCTATAGCTCATTTTCCCCACCATTCATTACATGTATGGCAACCATGTTTTCCAGTCTGAAAACTGGGAAAACTTGATCTTGTTTTTCCCCTCATGGATTTGTGAATTAATTTTTATTAATAGAGTGTTGATTTTAAATGAAACCTATAAGAATTATTATGTTTTATTTGATAATTCACACTTGGAGAAAGCAATAAAAATTTGAAAATAACACCTAAGAGATTATGATTACTTGTTGTTGATTTTACATGAAAAGAAAAACTTTTTGAGGAAAAAACCTATGTGGTTTTTGCCATATGGATGACCTCTATTCCTGAACATACAACCACATTTCATATCTGAATAGTTAGAAACAGGTTTCAGCTACTTTTGGTTCTGGCCAGTAGTGGGGATTTTCAAAACTACATGTTTTAGTAATATTGTATCTTAATTTTTCTTTTCTCGTCTAGAAACACTTCCTAATATTATGGTTTATAATACCTTGGCCTTGTAATAGAGCTTTAAAAGAGCCTGCCTACTCTAGTGGCTATTTGCCTTAAAACTATGAACTTCATATCTTTAAATTTCTTGTGACCTACAAAGTAACCATGACTGTAGTGATTCTTTGAAGTTATATATGTAGGAGTTGTCACATATTTGATATGAGGAGAGTTCTCTTTAAAATGTCAGTAGACTATTTTGGTTTTGCATTAATTTTGTTGCATAGGTTAAAAAATCCCATTTTAACAAATCGGATAAATCAAAATTGGATTATTTTCTCTAACTCAACTAAATGGAAATTTATAGCCATTAAGTACAGAAGTTAATGTGTAAGAGTTTTTATTCTTATTTTCAAGAAAAGTAACTGTTTGATAATCTGCTTTGTCAGTGTTTAGGGAGAGGAGCATTTTGTGAATTTTTGAGATTTATTTTGATGTAGGACATGGAGCCCCTAAGTTGTAGAGAAGGCTAAAAGTGATGCCACCTGGAAAGATAAAGATTACAAACTTGTATTTATTCCCCCTGCTATAACTGTACCTCAGTTATGGAATGCTGTGTTGTTTCATCTTCTTTCACCTATATAGACTGCATTTTTCCCTTGCCCTCTTCATTTTATACTCACTGAATCTCCCACCAACACAGAATACACATACAGCAGAACTTTCTGAAGCAAATTATGTTTGTTCATCAAAGGCTCTAATTAGTAGACACTTTGAGTTGCATCTGCTGTACAGAATTTTCAGTTTTGTAGATTTAGTAAAGTCCATTCACTAGAGCACAGGTACTTCTATGTGAGATATCAGTATTCATTAAAATGGGATTTTATCACTGTTGTCTTAGCTATAACCAATAATTTTAACCTTAAAAATTAAAATTTGCATTTGTTTTGTCGTTCAAATAATCTATTTTCTCTTTATAATCTAATTTTTTTAGAACTGCATTTTTGCAGCTTTGACTAATCCTTTTTTGAACGTTGCTTTCCTTTCTGTGTTTTTTCTAGTTTGGACTATTTTTTCCATTCTGCAGCACTCTGCTTTTCGCCTTTCTTGTACTGTCAGTTTCTTAACTCTACTCTCTCAAGGTTAGAGCTTTACTTTATGCCTTTTTTAGCATTACAGGTTTTGGTTTACAAGATACATTTTGAAATTAGAGGTTTTTTTATGCAGTTAAGTTGATGCAGAGAAAATACCTAAACAGCATGCTTTTGTCACATGTCTGTCACTTGGTCCTTGTGTGCATTTTAACTTACCTTCCTTAGGCTCTCTGATGCACTTAGAATCACCAAAGTGGAACTTTTCTGTAATGCACAAAACAGGGTGAGAGAAAGTATTCTGTGACAAGGGAACATAAAAAAGTACATTTTTCTTATTATGCCTTATATACTGTTAGCTGTACCTTTCCATGCTTCCTGGTTGAATGTCATTTTATTGCTCTGGAATGGGAGTTTAATTTTTGTGTCAGTAATTGACGCACACAAGCACACTAATCTGTACCAACTAAGTAATCTTCATTCTGGAGTCATCTGTGGTATCACTTTGTAACTTGCTTGAAGTTAAACTTATTTATCTCACTCTTACTTGATGATATTTTTAATAGTGAAAGACTGTCAAATGTGAGTCACTTTTTTTGAGTTAGAGTGATAAGAAGAGGTGTGGGAGTCATGAGTTTCTTGGTTTGCTTGCACCTCTGATAGCAAAGTTCTCAGTAGCTTTTAGGTGATGTAAGTTACTCTTGGTGATGAAAGTGAGACTAAATGCTTATTTTTCATTTTGTTCACCTTTCAAATTGTCTGGCCAGGCTTAGTTCATAAGTTAAAATCCTGGTAAATAGTTGTCACATTCAGAAACTCACTTTAAAATTTCTAATTTAATATGGAATGGTAAGGGTCTGTGTATTAGTGAAACATGTAGTAAAACACTGTAAGAGGTACATTTGGTACAGATCTGTAATATAAAATTGAGACTAGCATTAATTGAATCCTAATTGATCCTAATTTTGGTGTTGATGATCAAAACAAAGCACATGAAGACTGTTATGCAGTGTAGCGTAAAGAAGTATAGAAATGATTATTTGCCACATTTTATGGATGTATCTGTTTATTGGGTTGGCTTTTAGGGTAATAGTTTTATTTAAATTGTCTTAGTTTGCAGGTGCTAAGGGGCATAATGTGAAATAGCACTTGAATTTAATTAGAAAGTCTCTTGACAATATTGCCTATTAGCTGGGTTCAACTTTAAGCAAGTCCTTTAGTATGTTTCCTTAATTCTAAAATGAGATTTATAATAATACCTGCCTTACCTACAGCGCTACAGTTTTCAGATTACTACTTAAGTTATTTGTAAACCTTTATAATTATAAGCAGATAGGATATTGTGAACTTCCAGATTTCTTCTTCTGTTGTGCAAGTTGGTGACATACATTAAGTTCATAGCAGCATAATAGTAAGTTTTGTGTTCTGCTAATAAGGTCCTCAATATATCTTAGTTTTACATGTTTAAATCTCAGTTTTAACATATCCTAATGGTGATCATCCCGTTATTTGTCAATCTGCTTGTAGCATAGGGTATAGGTCAAGTGTTTGAAGGAACAATTATCTTTTCTCCCTGACTTCAGCTGGTTATGTAAGGGGACAAAAATGGTTCACAAAGGAAATTGAGCCAGAGTGGAAGCAAGTCATTGCGAGGCTTTCTATCTTTAAAGAGCATTTTCTGAAGTTAATTATAATAGCTTACATTTATAAAATATCATAAACTTTGTAGAATGATTTCATATGCAATATTTAATTTTTGAAGTGGGCAGGCAAGAGATTATTTCCCTGTTTTACAGTGAAATCATGCAGCTAGTAAAATAGCAGGACCCAGAATAAATCAGCTGGGTTTTCTAAATACAAATACCATTCAGAGACTAGTTCTGATATCTTCATTATCAAAAGAAAATCTTATGTAAATTATATCATATGAAGATAGTTTCATGTATGGTGATTTTAACATTTACTGTGGAATATGCTGGGTGGTTGGCTTTAGTTTAAATAGAGGAGATGCTGAAAGTATTTAAGGAAAGTAAATATTTGTTTAATTAAATAAAATCAACCATCATTTGTTTGATACAAATACAAATAAATCACCATTCATCTCCCCAAGAAATTTATGCTTCAGTGGAGGAATTAGTTTATAAATCTGTTATCTTCTTTATTGCAGTGTTCTAGACAGGCTAAGATAAGTGATGAAGACAATGAGATCTCAAGTGGTGGTATATATTATAGAACAACAGCTTTTAAAGAGTTTAAGGAAATATGTCTGTATGTATGTGTGTGAAATTACACTAGATACGATAGTTTTCTTAAGTGAGTTAAAGTGTTAGTAATACCATAAAACATGTATCTATATAGTACTTTTAAACATTTTTAATGCTTTTCCACGTGCAATTTTTATAGTAATAATGTTGTAATTGTGAACTCTTTGTTTTTAGAACATCATAGGATCAAGTCCTGTTGCAGATTTCTCTGCTATTAAGGAGCTAGATACCCTTAACAATGAAATAGTTGACCTACAGAGGTATGTAAAGTAAAATTATACCTGACTATATAAATACACACACACTCTTTTCTGTTTCTAATGTAAATCTTGGTAAATACTAGTTTATTTGGTTAAGTACTATAGTTCTTAAAATGGGAATCAGTGTACTTTATTAAATCTAAGGCAACCTTTAATTGCAGGATGTACTATTTTCTTGTGTAGCACTGAATAAAGAAAAAGTCACTTCCAAATAAATAATGGCCTTCCATCAACTATAAGGTACTATTTGATTATGGACAGTGAAATAAGTATATCTTAAAAATTTATTTAAATTTTTTTTTTTGGAAGTATGATTTACAATGTTGTGTTAGTTTCAGGTGTATAGCAAAATGATCCTTTTATACATATATATTCCTTTTATATATATACACACACATATATATATACATATATAGGCATATATACATACATACACTTGTTCTTTTTCAAATTCTTCTCCCTTATAAGTTATTATAAAATATTGAGTATAGTTTCCTATGCTATACAGTAGATCCTTGTTGATTTTCTATTTTATTTATAATAGTGTGTATATGTTAATCCCAAACTCCTAACTTTGTTCCTCCCTTTCCCTTGAAGTAATTTTTCCTCCAACTTTAGGCATTTGAACAACACATTCAGTTCAGTTCAGTTCAGTTGCTCATCATGTTCGACTCTTTGTGATCCCATGAATTGCAGCACGCCAGGCCTCCCTGTCCATCACCAACTCCCGGAGTTCACCCAAACTCACGTCCATCGAGTTGGTGATGCCATCCAGCCATCTCATCCTCTGTCGTCCCCTTCTCCTCCTGCCCCCAATCCCTCCCAGCATCAGAGTCTTTTCCAATGAGTCAGCTCTTCTCATGAGGTGGCCAAAGTATTGGAGTTTCAGCTTTAGCATCAGTCCTTCCAAAGAACACTTAGGACTCATCTCCTTTAGGATGGAATAACACATTAGGAAAACATTATTTAATACATTTTATTGAAGGAATTTTATATGCAGACACCATACCAAGAGCTTTTGTAACTGTTGCCTTATTTGGTCCTCACAAAACCTTTGTAACTTGAGATAGATATTAGTGTTCTGTTTTACAGGCACAGAGTTAAGATGCTTAGAGAGGTTATTTTACCAAAAGTCATACAAACCTATAAGCGGTAGAATTAATACCTGATCTCAAGACTACTAGAGTTGGAGTTGAATTTTCTTTCTTATCCACATGTACTGTGTAGAAATGGACTTGAATGCAATTAGATTTGAATCTAAATATAGCAGGTACTCTTGGTTAATCTCCTTGTGCCTAGAAACTTTTATAGTAATGCATATTGTAAAAATGACTTCCTAAAATGTCTTTTTAAAAAGTGAGGGCTTCCCTGGTGGCTCATTGGTAAAGAATCTGCCTGCTAATGTGGGAAACATGGGTTGAATCCATGATCTGGAAAGACCCCACATGCTGCAGAGCAACAAAACCCATGTGCCACAACTTTAGAGCCTGTGCTTTACAGCCTGGGAGCTACAACTACTGAGCCCATGGGCCACGACTACTGAAGCTCCCTTACCCTAGAGCTTGTGCTCGACAGCAAGAGATGCCACCTCAATGAGAAGCCCATGCACTGCAACTAGAGACTGGCTCCTGCTTGCCTCAACTAAAGAAAAGCCCGCGCAACAACAAAAGGTCCATCATAGCCCAAAATAAAAAATAAATGAATAAAATTATAATTTTTAAAAAAGTGAGACCTCTTTTCCTTCTATAGGGCATTGGATTTAAATATCATTTTACTTACACAAACTTTTTTTTTAACCTTCACAACACTTTAAAGCAGATAATGGCTGATACTTTTATTTTGTTGATGATATTGAGACATAAGGGAATTAAATGATGCAGCTGGGCTATATGGAAAGAACTTGGGAAAGATCTTTCCTCATCCATGAGTCTGCATTGAAATTATTGTAGAGAAAGTTATGATTTTTTACAGTTGTAAAAAAAGTATTCAACCCAGGCTGAATAAGTGAGAGTGAATTTATTCACTGAGGCCTCTTAGAGGTAGGGATAGCTTAAAGCATAGCTTTGCACTGGGGCTAAAATGATATAATCAGTTCTCTTGCTCTCTCCATTTCCTGTTTCCACTTTGACTAGGTGGTTCCATCCTCAGGTAGACTTTCCTATTATGTTGTCGGGGGGTTATTGCACATCTGAGTTTCATGTACCTATTATTTCAAATCTAGTGAAGTTACTGTCTTCTGGCAGTTCCTGCAAAAGCCCTAAGAGTCAATCTGATTGGACTGGTGTAGGGTTATACTGAAACAGTCAGTGGCCAGGGATGTACTGTTTGCTCATGTGTCATGAACTGTCTCCTGAAGGGGTGGGGGTAATTTGCCACTGAGACCAAATGGAGGAGGGCATATCCCCACATGAAAATTCTGCTGGAAGGAGGGATGAATTCTGGGAGTGAATGTCTATAGAAGGCAGTATAGTTTCAAATCCACAGTAATGTCAGTGTTTGCCCTTAGTATCATCTACCTCTTTGAACAGAATGTCTTGACATTTTATAAACTTAGTCTGGGTACCTTCTTAAAAAAATGTTCTCTATTTGATAAATAATTGTTTTAATTGATGAAAATATATTTTAAAAACATTGGTTTTTCAAATGCATAGCAAATACTCAGCATAATACTAAATAAAAACAGTATTTTCCCATTCAGTTTTACCTTAAAAAATTTTTTTTTTAATTTTTAAATGGAGAATAATTGCTTTACAATGTTGTGTTGGTTTCTGCCATATGTCAACATGAATCAGCCATAGATATATATATGTTGCCTCCCTCTGGACCTCCCTCCCACCTTCAACCCCATCCCACCCCTCTAGGTTGTCACAGAGCACTGGGAGGAGCTCCCTGTGTCATATAGCAAATTCCCACTGGCTGTCTGTTTTACATTTGGTACTGTATATGTTTCAATACTACTCTCTCAATTTGTCCCACCCTCTTCTTCCCCCACTGTGCCCACAAGTCTGTTCTCTGTGTTTGCATCTCTGTTGTTGCTCTGCAAATAGGTTCGTCAGTACTCTTTCTAGATTTCAGATATATGCAATAATATACAATATTTGTTTTCCTTTTTATGACTTAACTTCACTTTGTATAACAGGCTCTAGGTTCATCCACTTCACTAGAACTGACTTTAAAATATTCCTTTTTATGGCTAATATTCCATTATATATCTTTGTACCACAACTTCTTTATCCATTCCTCTGTCAATGGACATCTAGGTTGCTTCCATGTCTTAGCTATTGTAAATAGTACTGCAGTGAACATTGGGGTATATGTGTCTTTTTGAATTGTGGTTTTCTCAGAGTATATGCCCAGTAGTGGGGTTGCTGGGTCATATGATAGTTTTATTCCTAGTTTTTTGAGAAATCTCCATGCTATTCTCCATAGTGCCTCTAGCAGTTTATATTCCTACCACTGTGCAAGAGGGTTCCCTATTTTCCACATCCTCTCTAGCAGTTATTTTTTGCAAATATTTTGATGATGGCAATTCTAACCAGTGTGAGGTGATACCTCATTGTAGTTTTGATTTGCATTTCTCTAATAAACAATTTTGAATATCTTTTCAAGTGTCTATTAGCCATCTGTATGTCTTCTTTGGAGAAATGTCTGTTTAGATCTTCCTCCCATTTTTTGATTGGGTAGTTTGATTTTCCTATATTGAGCTTCACGAGCTGCTTGTATATTTTGGAGAGTAATCCTTTGTCAGTTGCTTCATTTGCAGTTCTCCCATTCTGAGAGTTGTCTTTTCATCTTGTTAATGGTTTTCTTTGTTGTGCAGAAGCTTTTAAGTTTAATTAGGTCCCACTTGTTTATATTTGTTTTTATTTACATTACTCTAGGAGGTGGGTCACAGAGGATCTTGCTATGATTTATGTCATAGAATCTTTTGCCTATGTTTTCCTCTAAGAGTTTTATAGCTTTTGGTCTTAAATTTAGGTTTTTTATCCATTTTGAGTTTATCTTTGTGTATGGTATTAGGAAGTATTCTAATTTCATTCTTTTACACATAGCTGCCAGTTTTCTTAGCACCACTTACTGAAGAGACTTATGTTCTCCATTGTATATTCTTGCCTCCTTTGTCAAAAATAAGGTGCCCATAGACACATGGGTTTATTTCTGGGCTTTCTATCTTGTTCCATTGGTCTATATTTCTGTTTTTGTGCCAGTACCATACTGTCTTGATGACTGTAGCTTTGCAGTATAGTCTGAAGTCAGGAAAGGTCTATTCCACCAGCTCCTCTTTCTTTCTCAAGATCACTTTGATTTGTTTTGGGGACAGCTCAGACTCTAATCTGGCCCTGCTCCTGTGTGTTCTTGCCTCCAGTGTCCATAGCTGCTAGAGCTAGGCTTTTTTTTTTTTTTTTAAAGGCATTTTCTTTTTTGGGAACACTCATTGTCCTTTTATATATACCATAGACACAGAGTCTATGCAGTTGATCGTGTGGACTTAGTCTGCAGCTTATACAGCTGGTGGAAAGGTTTTTGATCCTCTTCCTTAGCCATTCTGCCCCTTGAGCTCAATTGTGTTTTTATCCTTACCTCTGCATGTGGGTCGTCCATGGGAATTTGCTCCTGAGGCTGCCCTGGAGGACTCAGGTCTGCACCGGTGAGGACTGGGCATGGAGATGTCATGGCTGTTTGATTCACAAGAACCCTGGAAGCTCATGGACACCAGTAACCACAGGCTAAAGAGATACGGCACCGTTAGGGTTTTTTCCTAGCATCTGGCTGCTCTGCCCCAGTGAGGACCGAATGTGGAGGTGGCATGGCTGCTTGGATTACAGGGACTGTAGTGATGCCAGGTGTGCAGTGAAGCCCATTGCCACAGGCATGGAAAATACGGTGCTTTTAGAATCCTTTTCTAACCTCTGGCAGCTGGTGTTCAAAGGCCTGTCTGGCTCGTCCTTCCCTATTGCTCAGTGTGTCTGGCACCCTTAGGACCACCGTCTCAGTGGTCTTTGTCTATTGGTCAGCTGCCGGCGTTTGCGTGTGGAGAGAGAGGCTACAGTGATGGGCTCCATCCCTTCTCTGTGACTCAGCAGTAGCACCCTGCCTCCATGGCTTCCTGGCTTTCTTCCAAAGACATTCCCTGCCATGCTCTCCTCCTCCTCATCTCCTCGGACCATCTCCCTGTGGTCAACAGCAGTGCTTGTCCTGGAATTGCTCGCCAGTCTCTATTCTCCATCTGCCAGTCACTATGCATTCTGGTCTCCTTGCATCCCCATCCGGGGTATGTAGGGCCATGGCATGGATTGTCTGTGTCATTCTCACTCCACTGAGACTGTTACAGATCACCTTCCCTCTCCAACAGCCTCAAATGCTTCCCTTCTGTCCCAACCAGTTGCTCTGATGTGGAGATCTCAACCCTGGTTCAGCTCCCCAATCCCCCAGGTGCAGATTGGTTCTGTTCACTGTCTTCCTCTGTTTCCCTTCCTTCCTTCATTCTACCAAGTTTTGCGTGGGGATCTGTGTATTCCTTTCCGATGGTCAGGGACTCCTTCTAGCTCTCAGCTGATTGCTCTACAAGATCTGCATCTGAAGATGTATTCCTGATGCATCCATGGACAGAGATATACTCTACTTCCACCTACTCCTCTGGCATCTTGTCTCCCTTGGGCACCTTTTTTAAATGTGAGTGATTAGTTTTGACATATCTGCCTTCTACTGAATTCTACCAGATTCTCATTTCCAGCTCAAAAAAGTAAGCCTTTGCCTATTACATAAAGCTTCTACTGTTGGAATCCTAGAAAGTAAAACACAAATAAAAACAAACCCTTGGAGATTACATAATCCAATTTCTTTCTTACTCTTCGGGAAAAAAAATCAGTCATACATCAGGTCAGCAACAGTGCTGGCTGGCACCCAAACCTGGTTGTATAAGTTCTAGTTCTACATTTTTTCTCTTATATGGTACAGCTTTTCATTAAGATTTAGAACATTTTTACTTTGGTTTGCAAAAATAAACATTGGATTAGTCTCTTAATGGTGTATAGACTGCATTTTCATATTATCTATAAATGTCCCATTAGCATTTTTGCTTGTGTTATGAGAAATGTGCATTGAGTAGTAGCTAGATTTGAAAATACTTGTCATTTATGCCTCTCAAGCCTGTGAAAATAGACACATACCCCAATATTCTAGGGCTTGCTCGATTTCAACAGTAGTTATTTTACATATGGAATGTCTTTGTAGTGAGTTTTAATAGGTAAAGCATTGTACATTAAATGTTCTTGCTAGTACAAATATTTGTAATATTAATTACATTTTGATAAATTGAGCCTTCACTACTTCTGGTTACTATAATGTTAAGTTGTACTGTCCGTCTTGTATGGGTGAATTACAAGCTAATAACAAAAAAGGACATATGTAACATTTTACGATTGTCTTATTAAGAAAATCATAGAGCCTCAAAACCATATTAAGTTTTAAATTATAGTCACATTTTATAAATCTGAAATACATTTATACTTGATTTGACACTTGTGAAAATATTTTCCCTAGGCTTTTACTTTAGGTGAGAACTACAGTGTAGGCAAAGTCCCATCATTTGTCAACTCCAGTAATGTCATAATAAGAGTTATTTACCTGTGCTAAAATTATGGTTGTTAAAATTCAGTTTGGTAAATGGTATTAGGTCACTTCCACCAAGCCTTTGAGATACTACATTATAAAGCTTGGCTTTTGTTATTGTAACAATTTTTTCTATAGTCTTTGAATGAAATCTTTTATTAATATGTCAGACTGTGATGTGTATAACTACTAAACAGAAAAAAAAAATTTAAACAGATTTTTTTATGGCTTTTACTAAATTGTTATGTGACAAAAGATTTGCTCCTTCTTATTTATTTGGTTTTTAGATGAAGATACTTAATTTTAGTCCAGGGACCAAATCTGCAAATAAACACCATACATAATATGAAATTGTAATGAGTGTGTAATGAATATGGTGCTTTAAAAGATTTTTTTCCCCTCAGTGGTTATAATACATAGTCATTAAAATTTGGAAAATACAGAAAAGCATAATGAAGAAAGAAATATGTTTCTTAGAATAATACTTTATTTTGAGCATTGAAAATCAGTGGAGATGTAAAAAACTATTAATATATATAACCTCAAGAGTTGGTTAGGTAAAGAATGTTCTTTGATATCAGTCAGAAAATGAGATGTTGTTTTCTTCTATAGTTCACCAAATTGTTTCTAGTTGAAAATATAGGACATAGGTAGCTTGAAGCAGGATGACTTTTTGTCAGCTGTTTCTTTAAATTTTTTATACAATTCCTTCAGCATTTGCTGTATTGGAATTTAATTATATCAATCAGCTTAAATTAGTATAATATTTTTAACTTACAGGAAAGCAATTATTACAGTAATCTAATAACTGGATCTCTCACCTGAACTGAACACCTGTGTTTTTCATTACCAGCTAGTATTTTCATCTGAGTGTTCAGTAGGACGTGACTTCATAATCTTGCCCTGACCACTATCCTAGTCTCTTTTATTTCCCTTTCTCAGTGACATCACCACTTCCTGTAACTCAAGCTAGAAACCTGAGATTTATCTTCTCACTTTTCTTCTTTTATTTTTGAAATGTTTCTTGAAACCTTTCCTACCTTCTCTTGTGTTTTGCATGATCAACTCTTCCTCATCCTTCAGATCTTACCTTAGATAACATTTCCTCTGGAAGGGAAAGTCATCTCTTGACTACTTTACCTCTCATCCCTTATACCTACCAAATCTTATTTAAGAGCTTATCTTACACAATTTTTAAATTTATACTTGTCATAGCATTTACCATGCTTCATTATAATTGTCTGTTTTATTTGAATACCTCACTATGTTGTAGCCACGTGTTCTGGGAAACAAACTCACTCAGAAGGACAGTGCAGATAGTGGAGTGCAGTTTATTACACCGGTGGGCCCAAGGCAGAGTCTCCTCTTAGCCAAGGACCCCGACCAGCATTTGTGAAAATCTTTTATACCCCATGTGTGTGTGTCTGAACCCACCACTCCAAATTCCTTGAGACTTACATAAACCAAGGAAAATACCGTCCCAATACCCCATCATTCACGTGCTATGTGTTCATGTGCTCAAACAGTCAAACAACTAGCCAATAATCAGTAAGCCCGAGGTTACACTCCAACAGATACAGAAAAATTTATGGCCTGTCTGGAGGAAGGGGTGATTAGTGTATGTTTTCCCTTAGGCGATGAGTAACCTAGATATGATCTTCAAGGTTCCCTTGTCTGGGGGGGCGGAGCGCGGGGCGGGGGGGGGGTGTCTTATCCTTCTGTTGTTGTTTTCACAGGCGCTAAACACAGAGTTCAGAGTCCATTGGAAAGGTGGCTGAGCATGATCGGCATGAACAGGCCTAAGATGGAGTTCAGGCCCTATGAATTCCTTCTTCAACTAGAGTATGCACTTCTTAATCGTAGGGACTGTTTGCTTGTTCACTGTTAATTCCTATTGCTTAGCTTATATGACTGTTTGAGCTGGAAGTGGATGCTTAGTTGTGTTCAACTCTTTGCAACCCCATGGACTGTAGTCTTCTAGTCTCCTCTGACCTTGAGATTTCCAGACAAAGAGTACTGGAATGGGTTGCTATTTCCTTCTCCAGGGGATCTTCCCAACCTAGGGATCAAACCCCATTTCCAGCACTTTACTGCTGAGCCACCGGGTATGTAATAGATACCATGTATATATATAAAATAGACACCATATATATATATATATGTATGTGTGTGTATTAGTTGTTCAGTCATGTTTGAGTTTGTAACCCCATGGATTGTAGCCTTTCAGGTTCCTCCATCCATAAGATTTCCAGATGAGAATACTAGAGTGGATTGCCATTCCCTTTTCCAGGGAATCTTCCTGACCCAGGGATCAAACCTGTGTTTCTTACATTGCAGGCAGACTCTACCATCTGAGCCACCAAGAAAGCCCATATATATATGTGTGTGTGTGTGTGTGTGTGTGTATATATATGTATATATATATATGAAATAGATAAAATAGATACTATATACATATATATGTAGAGAGAGACATAGCTTATATGATAAGTATATGGAGAAAATAATTTGTTCAGTATTATTAAAATCAGTCCTGTCCTTTCTGCTTTTTCTGTCTTAGAATTAGCCTTTACCTCTTATCTGGATCACTGCTATAACCTCCTAATAAACTGTGTGCTTTGAGTCTCTCCTTCATTCATTGAGACTATCCTTCTTCCAACTTATATAGAAAATACAACTGGGATCCCTTAGTGACTCCACATCCCCAGCGTGATCCATCTCACTTTTCTGAGTATGGCATAAAGTCTCTTCCTTTGTGGTGTTCTTTTGACATCCTGACCATTCTTTTGTCTTCGCTATTTCCGCAGTAAACCTCCTAGAACAGATACTGTGCGTTTGCTCTTGGCCCCTCTCTCAGTGGTCAGCATAATGCTTTAATCTGCCATTTTAGTTTCATTCCTCTTCTCCAGCCATATGGTGGGTGGGCTTATTACCTCTCAGTTCAGCATGCCACCAGATTTTATTCTTCTGTGTCTGTGATCCTACTGTTTCCCTTTGTCTAAGCACACCTTTACCTTGTAAACCTTATTCCTGCTTTAAGGCCCAGCTTAAATATCATCTCCTTTGTCAAACCCTTCCTGAAACCTTGATTGCTAATTCTTTGCTGTCTACTTAGGGAGTCTTTATTCTTTTAAGGATAGTATTCACCACATTTTAATGTGATTTTTTTTTTTTTAATATATCCTTTTTTTTTTTTTTTTTTGAACTGCTTCAGGGTAGGATCTGTGTCTTATTCATTTGGTTATGTCTAGAAATTAATGCACACAGTGCCTGATACTGCAAAATTTCAGTACAGGTTGAATAAATCAAAGAATATTATAAATATTAAAGTAATTCCCAGACTTAATTCCTGAAAAGCTTATGGCAGACTAGAAACTATCCTTAAAGATGAAATAAAGCAAAGGATCTTCTGAATAATAGTTTATTTTGAAGACTATAGAAGATTTTATAGACAAAAGGGGTTTTAATTCTCACAGGAACATTAAGGTTGATAGACTGTTTTTTTCCCTATTTGCCAAACTGTTGTGTCAGGGATTTCTTTTGAGAATCTGAAAAAGGCTATTAGACTCTACCTCCAGGAAAAAAAAGAACATATTTATGCATGTACACCGTCTTGCATTTGTTTCAGGAGTTCCTAGACCCTTAAAACTATCCATGAACCAATTTTTAAGAACCCTTTCTCTGAAAGTAAAGTGACTTAAATATAGAAGTTCTTGGCAATGAAAGGTGAAACACACCAAGAAATTGTTTCAGTCACTTAGTGTGGTGGTGGTGGATTATGCTGAGGCCGGAGTTAATATTTATTTGTCTTCTCCCAGCTTCTACTTCCTTCCTGTCTCTGTCTTTTTAGCAAGAACATCAGGAAGTAAAAGCTACATCCTGTCAGGCCAGTTTGTTATCCTGATCTTGGGCCAGTAAACAGGATAGATGATTACAATAGTAGTTATTAAGCATTGTGCTATGCCTGCTTTATATAAGTTCTCCTATTTAATTCTTGCAACATCACTGAAGGGTGAGCAGTCTTATCCTGATTTTTCAGATGAGGAATGTATAACTTTTCTAAGAAGTTTTTCTTGATATCCACTTTAGGTCAGAGAACACTTAATATCCTTCTCTCAGAACACTTACGATACAGAATTATATGTCTTTCCCCAGTAGTCTCTGAGCTCTGTGTGACAGTACCAACTGTCTCTTATAATTTCTAATTAGTCAATGTAGTATATATTTCAGAACATGGGTGTTCTAACCAGATTGCCTGGTTTGATTCCTGACATGACTTAGATAAGTTACTTACTTATCTGTGCCTCAGTTTTTTCATCTGTAAAATGAAAATATGAATAATACCATGTGAAATGCCTAGTACAGTTCCTGGAACATGGTAAGTTCTCGATGCTTGTTAGTCATCATTGTCATCATCATACCCAAAACCTAGCTCGGTGCTTAGAGCACAACATTCACTGAAAGGTGCTAAGCAGACGTTGGTTGGAGTGATGGAATGAGCAGTTGCTTCCCTAGTTGGAGACAAATGTGTAGCTGGGCAGCCAGAATCTGTGTCCCTAAATATATAGATCTCTACCTCAATCATACATAGAGCTGATTTTTAAAAAGTATTTTGGGCACTATTAGCATGTGGCTTGAATTAAAAAAAAAAAAATTATGTTTTTGGTTTAGTTCAGTTTAAATACTGTGAGAAAACATTAGCTCTGGAGAGAGCATTGCTTATACTACTGAATCTGAAATTCTTTTGCTTATAAAATCCTATCTGCTCTGTTTCTGGCCCTGTGGTGCTGACACTAGAAGGTCTCAGTTGTGACTACCTCAACAGTCCATTAGTGATTGAGTCATTGAAGCTCTAAGTTGTAGCGTTTGTTTGTTTGGTAATGAGAGGCACCTTAATTTGTATTCACATGAAGTACATGGCTCATCATTTAAAACCTCTGCTTAGGGAAACTCTTTTTTGAAACCCTTCTTGCTCAAGTCTGAGTCTGTGTTAATACAGCAGCCATGAGCTACATGTGGCTATTGAGCCCTTGAAATATAGCTAATCCAAATTAAGATGTGCTATTAGTATACAATATACTGGATTTCAAAAGAAGAATGTGAATTTTTTTATATCTTAGATTAAATAAAACATTAAAATAAATTTCACTTGTTTCTTTTTACTTTTTAATATATAGCTATTAGATCATTTAAAATTGCATGTGTGGCCTATTTCTCTTGGACATCTCTGCTCTGAATCTATTGTTTCCTATAGAAATGGCATTTTATTTGCTTGCATTATTTTGTGAAACTGATAGCTTATTAAGAGGCACTTACATCTTTTAAGAGCAGTACATTTTATAGAATGTGTTTCAGTTTGTTTTGGGGAAACAAAAATGTCTACCAAGAAATTTCAGATCCTGAAGGATTTAGGAGTCAGCCTCTACCAACATATTTAAGTTCTAACTACCATCACTCTGGATGCTTGATTTAGTTCTGTTCAGTTACTCAGTCGTGTCTGACTCTTTCCGACCCCATGGACTGCAGCACGTCAGGCTTCCCTGTTCATCACCAACTCGTGAAGCTTTCTCAAACTCATGTCCATTGAGTTGGTGAAGCCATCCAACCAACTCATCCTCTGTTGTCCCCTTCTCCTCCTGCCTTCAGTCTTTCCCAGCATCAGGGTCTTTTCCACTGATTCAGTTCTTTGCATCAGGTGGCCAAAGTATTGGAGTTTCAGCATCAGTCCTTCCAGTGAACATTCAGGACTGATTTCCTTTAGGATGGACTGGTTGGATCTCCTTGCAGTCCAAGGGACTCTCAAGAGTCTTCTCCAACACCATAGTTCAAAAGCATCAATTCTTTGGCACTCAGCCTTCCTTATGGTCAAAGTCTCACATCCATACCTGACTACTGGAAAAACTGTAGCTTTGACTAGATGGACCTTTGTCGGCAAAGTAATGTCTCTGCTTTTTAATATGCTGTCTAGGTTTGTCATAGCTTTTCTTCCAAGGAGCAGGCGTCTTTTAATTTCATGGCTTCAGTCACCATCTGCAATGATTTTGGAACCCAAGAAAATAAAGTCTGTCACTGTTTCCATTGTTTCCCTATCTGTTTGCCCATGAAGTGATTAGATGCTTGATGAGAACTTTCCAAAAAGCCAGTAAATTTTATACTTTTTTGCTAGTAAATTGGACTGATGATGATGATGATAGCTGGCATTTACTGAGCACTTATTGTGTGCTAGGCGTTGTGCTGAAGTATTTCTAGGTGGAATATAAATTAATAATCTCATCAACTTTTTTATACATTGTTCTCTTTAAGAAAATTAAGTCCTAGTCTTACATTTCTTTTCTTTGAGTTTTTTCATCTCATTTTATCCTGCTAGGCAAGTAGAATAAATTAATTATTTGGACTTTGCAAAATAAACTTTCATTTCTCCTTAAAAAAAAAATCCATCGTTTAGTTTTGGAATCTTTCACTGACAGGGCAGTGGTCACGTGAGCCACACTCCAAAGTTTCTGTTTTTTTCTTGACTCCGTTTGGCCTTTCCTTTCAACAATCTTTGTCAATGAATACATTTGGACTTACTTTTCAAAACTAAAACTCATTTTAAAAAGCCAGCCTCTTAAAACTAAGTTTTGTTTTTTTTTCTCATAGGATCAAATGCACTTGAGCTTTTATAGCAATTATCTTAACAGTTCTATCATTAACATCTATGTTTGTTTTCCCAAGAAACTATAAGTAGGGGGCCAAGTTTAATCTTGTTTGGTATATAGTAGATACTCGGTGGGCTTCCCTGGTAGCTCAGCTCGTCAAGAATCCACCTGCAATGCAGGAGATCCCGGTTTGACTCCTGGGTCAGGAAGATCCCCTGGAGAAGGGATAGGCTATCTACTCCAGTATTCATGGGCTTCTCTGGTGGCACAGACAGTAAAGGATCTGTCGGCAGTGCGGGAGACCTGGGTTCAATCCCTGGGTTGGGAAGATCCCCTGAAAGAGGGCATGGCAAACCCATCCCAGTATTCTTGCCTGGAGAATCCTCATGGACAGAGGAGCCTGCAAGACTACAATCCATGGGGTTGCAAAGAGTTGGAGACGACTGAGCGACTAAGCACAATACAGCACAGATACTCAATAGCTGTTTGTTAAAAGAATAAAATAATACATAGTTGTATAGTGATTATATGTTTAAGGCAAAGAGAAATTAAAAACTTAAGGTACAAATCAATGTTTTTACTCTCAAACTTTAAGTTTTTTTTCAACTAAATATGAATTCTTAGAGTCTAACTTTCAGAGTGGTTTGAATTACAAGCCAAGACTTTCTTATCTTCTGTCTGCAGTTGTTACTCTAATCCGGCTCAAGACTTCTGACAGTTCCCAAGATAAGCAGAGTCAGAGTGTGCTGTTGCCTTTCTAGCAACTGTCATCAGCTTTCTCAATAATAAGAGCCTCTGCTTCCTCTCTTCCTCTATAAAGCAGAAACCAGCAGAGAAAGAAGAGCTATGTTGTTAAATAATGCCATTCAGGAGTTCAGAAAAGCACAACTCAGATCTTTGGGGACTTGCATTGCCTGCCTATATTAAAAATCTGTGTGTCTTTACCTAGTACTGAAGTTATTTTATAATCATAACCTGATCTACCATTCCAGCTTTATTTACCACACATTAACCCTCCATCTTAGATAAATTAATGTGCTATCTAGAGTTTTCTCATCCCTGTGCTTTCCTTTTTATTAACTTTTTTTATTGTGGTAAAATATGCATAGCAAAAAGTTAACAGTTTTAAAACCATTTTTAGGCATACAGACCAGTGGCATAGATGTATTTGCACTGTTATGCAGCTGTCACCACTGTGGTATATTTATCATATGGTATTTCAACAGGAATTATGCCAGCCTGGGAATCTCTAATACTTTATCATCCAAACTGAATGGTTTAATTGGACTTGATACCAACTTAATTTCAATTGAATACAAAATCCTGCTTTATAAACTCTAATTCATGTTGTTTCTATTAATTCCAAATAAAGGCATCTTAGATAAAGTTTGTAACTACCTTGGCTTTGATCAGGGACCTATCTTGAGATAATCCCTGTTTTTATGAGGTGGGAAGCTATGACTGGTTGAGCTTTGGTCAGAAGCTAATCACTGGCCCATTATTATTCAGAGAGGTTAAAAAGATGAAAAAGATGGTATCTTCTATTGGAACTATCTGGGTAGAAAGATAATAGGGAGAGAGGAGCAGTCTCCTAAGATTGCTGAGTCCTAGAAGAAGGGAGGGTCAACTAGAACAAGTAGCTGTTACTTCAGTGATTTAACAAAGATGACTGTAATGGAGCCAGTATTTGAATTTCGGACTATTTTACTCCAAGTCTTTTGCTGTGAAAACCATATAATGAATTTCTAAATGTAGACAGTAGTTATTTTGAATATTTAGATAACATCAGTGTTTTATAAACTTTCGGATATCCCATAATTCTGTTTAACAAATTTAAAAATTACTCCATCTTTATTATTTAAAATTCTAAGTAATATTAATATTACAGGTAAAACAAATCATAGCATAGGCTCAGTGCCTACTTTTTTCTTAATTACATGCTATCTTGTGCACTTCACTGTGTAAATCTTAAGATGGTAGAGATATATCAGCATCTGCAGAGTGAAAAATAATACTGAAGCTCTGAATAGTTGTATGACCTAATCAGAGGCAGAAAAACCATTTCATGGCAGAACCAGATTAGAATCCAAGCCTCTAGTCCTTGGAGGGATGTTTGACTACTTGATCATAAGTTTAGGCAGTTATAAACTTCAGGTTCTGAAAGCTTAGCTTGTATTTTGCTTTTCTTGCTGGTTCAGATTCCAGGTTCCATGGAATCAAAACAGTCAATCTTGGAAACACTAGGAAGCTCTTTTTCTGGCCTTTCTTTACAGTTTTGATATTTGTGGATTCTTCAAGATGTGCTATAATCTTGGGAGTAAATAGGGCCAGAGAGATAGTCTAAAATGGAGAGTATTTAGGATTGTTTCCCTTTTCCAGAAATTGCTAAGATGAAGGCAGTAGCTTTTCCTGACGTCTAAGATAAGCGACAAAATGCTCACACACCTGTCTTTGAGATATGTATGTCTTATCCACATGTATTGATGTACTCCTTAGGAAACTGCGTCTCAACATCTCTTTATTGTGGCACAGAGTCTTGAAAATAATTAAAATTTTAGATTACTAGTGTTAAACAGAATGCTTGGAAGTTCTTGTATTGGCTATGTATTCATCACCTTTAGAAAAATATACCTGTTGTTTGAAAGTGAAGAGAATGTAAGGAATATGGCCTGGCATTGTTAGTGTACCTAAAGTGTGTTTTGGGGAAGGCAATGGCAACCCACTCCAGTACTCTTGCTTGGAAAATCCCATGGACAGAGGAGCCTGGTAGGCTGCAGTCCATGGGGTCGCTGAGGGTTGGACACGACTGAGCTACTTCACTTTCACTTTTCACTTTCATGCATTGGAGAAGGAAATGGCAACCCACTCCAGTGTTCTTGCCTGGAGAATCCCAGGGACGGGGGAGCCTGGTGGGCTGCCGTCTATGGCGTTGCACAGAGTTGGACATGACTGAAGTGACTCAGCATATCAGCATAAAGTGTGTTTACATATTTTTAGTTGCCTGAAATGAGAAAGATAGTTACAGAGGTTAAAAGCTTATGGAATACCACAGAATAACAATTTGGTATCTCTGAAATTATCATCTAAATTAATGAGAAAATTATTCGATTTTCAGTCTGGTTTTAGGACAGATTTTCATTCATTAATTTTTAAAAAATTTTAGTTTTAATTGAAGGATAATTACTTTATAATATTGTGTTGGTTTCTACCAAACATCAACATGAATCAGTCATAGGTTTGGTATAGAAAGTACTGTAACTGGTCATTTTATTATTTTTAAAGTTTTCTGTTCAGTAATTATATGACTTGATTTTGATAATAAAAGGAGTTATTATGAGACCAGAATTTGACTAGATAAATATGGACTGAAAGTTAAATTTAATTGATCTCAGATTAAAGAGAAATTAATCCCTAAAGATTCCTATATTTTTATTTAGTTGGGAATGGTCTTCACGGTGTTTGATATCACCACCACTCCCCACCCCTCCCACACCCGAAATCATGAGTTTGTACTTTATATTCTTCCTCCATTTTACCCAAACATCAACTTTGTTTGCTGGTTAGAGCTGAGAGTGCTTTGTAATCTGTTTTCCTTTTTCACTGAGTGAGCTTCCTTCTTTTGCTCTCCCATTCTTGTGTATTAGCTGTGTTAAAGCAGTTCACTGCCTTCTTGCACCCTGTTTTCCTTCATGTACACTTGATCTGAGCAGACATGGTCAGTATCAGCAATTAACAACAGAGCAAGAAAGGATTGAATACAAACATGCACATTAGTGTGTGCACGTTTGGTCTGTGGTACTATGTTGCATGTTCTGTTTTTGTTATTATCTAGTGTCAGAAACAAGGAACTGAGTTGATACTGACCTTGTGTGGAATGCATTTTTGACATGCTGTAGCAGGATTGGAAACACTGCTCATATACGGTGGAAAGAAAAAATTTCTACGATTGAACTTGCAGAATTTGTGGAGTATATTTAGATTTTTCTGCCTGTGGTGTTTTTTTTTTTTTCTATTTTGCCTAATTTTTTAAGGATTGGAAGTGAGGGATGACCTTTGCTTAATAAGTAGTTTGAGGTATGGAAGTAATGGGCTGCCACAGTGATTCGTATGTAAGAGAATGTTTAAAACCTCCACTACATCTTGACTCATATTTTGACCCATCTGACATCAGTGAGCTCCTTGGTCATCTTTAGTATTTAAAAGCAACATTACACAAATAGCTTTATTATTGTACTTTTTTCTCCTCCTACAAATCTTAAGAGCATTGCACCTATGTATCCAAAACAGTTGAGTTTTATCTACATTGGTGAGAAATTTAAAAGTGGCATGTAGTTGTCCCTTAAGTATCTCCTGTGATAGCATTTTTTCACTTTATTTTATGCCTCAGCTTAATGGCGCCTGAACTTCTGTTTGGGTTATGTCTTAAGATGAAACTGAAATACAGTCATGAAGCTCTAAGAAAAAACTCTGCAGTACTAATCTGAAGGACTTCTTGAATGGCATCCTCCCTTCTTCTTGTTGGCCCTCATTACCTTCCCCTCACCCCAAAAGTGTATTCTTGCAGAATTCTGTGGCTTTTTCATCTCATTTTGTGGAAAAAGAAAGTGAAGGGAGCAGTGGGGAGGGGAGAGATTTCAGTACAACCAGGTATTTAAATTTTTTACTTCAAAAAAAAAATCTCTGTTCTGTAATTCCAAATCTAAGATTGCTTAAGAGTCCCTTATTAGGAATCCAGTTTTGATGGAAGCATGTAAGAATTTAGAAAGTGATATTTCAATGTAAATGTGGATCCTAACATGTATGACCTGAAGAGTAGAAAGAGATAAATGCTAATGTGATTCTTTTTTTCACTCAGGGCACATTATCTTATATATTTGATCAATTGGTATTGAAAGGTGGTCCTAAAATAGCTTTTGAACAGATGTAGTATTGAATAGATCAGATGACCTGTGTATTGGCAGTCTTTTCTATTTTCTTTGTTGTTTCATTCTAAAATTGGTGTACACAAGGGATTTAAGAGGAAATTAGCATTTCAGTAATGTCCTTTTCCTTAATATTGTTGACTGTTTCTCTTAGCCATTTTCATTTTATTTAACAATGGTATTTAAGGGTTAAGCTCACAGAGCTGATGCAACCCCTCCTTGTTTTTCACCAGTAATTTTCATTGGACAGCATTTCCATAGCAACAGTGAGATCAGTGGAACCTGAGTGTTTCATTGATTATTTTTCTCCTCTTCCTTTTTTAATCTATTCTCTTTTCACCACATTTTAGTGAGAAAGCGATTTTTTTTTTTTACTAATAGAGCTTATATTGATTTCTATTCCATAAATAATTAAAAGAGGGTAGAAAAAGTTGCCCTTCATTTAAAAATTGAATGTTTCACCATGTATTTAAAAAGCGATTCAGGATTAGGAGGATGGATAACCATACCGGCTGTAGCTGATGTTCTCAAATATTCTTGCATTGTTTGCTGGTCTTCCAGGGAAAAGAATAATGTGGAACAGGACCTTAAGGAGAAAGAAGATGCTGTTAAACAGAGAACAAGCGAGGTTCAGGTATGTGAACTGTCAAATTCAGTATTCCATTTCTGATTTAGTAGGATTCATTTTAAATGTAGAGGGGCATTTACAATGTGATGGTTGTGGTATTGGTGAGTAGGTAAAGAGAATCCCTGTTATTTATGTGATATAAATCTTTATCTTTTATAAAACTATTATTTTTCTCCTCACTCTGGCCTGCAAAGATTACACTACAATGATAAAGCAGTATTTTTCAGCATAAATTTCTCATTTTAAAAGTATTTTTAAGATAATATTTATCTGCATATTATAGCCTTAAAGGTAAGTTTGAATGACTTGTGATATAAATATTATTGCACCAGTAAAACTGAATGAATGAGAGCATCATCATCATCATCATCATCATCATCATGAAAACGCAAATTGGTTTTTCATGGGTGTAAGATTTTGTTAGCTAGGAGACCTAATATTTTAAAGGACTGTCTCAGTACTAATAGGGTGGGAAATGATAGGGAACAATTCAAAATAGCATTTTATAAGTTGCTTAGTAGCCAGGATATCTTAAACTTTGGCATAAAGAGATTTAATTCATTTCACTAAGTGCTGTGTTAAGTAGCTTCATTTTACAAAGTAGCTTCTATTTTACAAATAGAAAAGACAAAAAAAACCTCCGTTTCTGATTGGGAATGACACAAAAGAGGTATTTCAAACGTTAAAATATAGAAAAATGGGCAGTGTTGCATTTAGAGCCATAAGCAATAACCATGTTATTGGGACATCATTTCTTAAATGCTGTACCAGCACACACAGGATGTTGGATGTAGAAGCACTGGTAGCAGTTGCCAGTAAGAGCTCATGCATGGACATTTCTTAACCTCAGCAGTCATGTATTGGATTTCCTTGTCTTGATAGTTTTAAATGGGGAAAAGCTCTAAAACTGTTAGATCCATTATTTTGTTTTGATGTAGCACATTCACCAGAGATGCTGTGACAGGTGGACCACGCTACGGTGGGGAGAATGATTTATTGAGGGGTTGAAGAAGAAGCCAGATCGAGAGACTTCTTGTTAGAAGTTGATTCTATTACTGTACTTATTATATATACTGGAATTTTCCTAAAGGTGAAACAGAGTTAACAGATTGTCACTAATATATTTCTCTTTGTGATAGTGAAATAGGAAATGATATCGTCAATTACTTTATTTTTGTGCAATTTTTGAGCTTAAGAAATGCAAGAGTCATAGACTTTAAGCAGTTACTGATGAAAATATTTTAAGAATGGAAGATAAAATGATCTACAAAAGTTTTCTCAATCTGAAGAGGTAGATGTAGTCACTGATATAATATTGGACAACTTCTAAATTTAGCCAGATGTTTCACAGTACCAAGGTTTTTGCAGTAGACACTATTTGTGTGTGTGTGTGTACATCTATCTGTGGTTTTTCACTGCCTCATCTTTTGAGATTGTGAATTTTAAATAGCTGCTTTGGGAGAACACTAAAATTTACACTGTTCTTTTCAAGCTAAATCAGCTATCCTTAAATATTTGATTTCTTATATTTATAGAAGTTTTGTTGTCAGTCAACATTTCTTTGTTATATGCTAGTCCTTCTTTTACTTAGTGTTGATGGTAAGGTACATGTTAAAGCTTCAAGTTTGCTGAATCCAAAATGTGCTTGGCTGAGGAAGTCTAAATAGTTGAAATTTTTTTTTTTTTTTTTTGCATAAGGTGCTGTAAATAAAAGGTATTTTAGAGCATGTAGAGCATAGTGAGTATAGGCCACTATGTAATGGTTGAACATGCAGGTTCATTGGAAAAAACCATAGGATTAAAGCTTTGCATTAGTAGACACATTACTCATTCCATGTCAGTACAGGTATTTTTGTATTGTTCATGGTAATGAGATACTAGACTAAGAATGACATGGATAATTGACATCTACAAGTAATTAAAACTTTCATTTTAGTGATTATTTTCGATTTTCTGAAGCAAGACCACTTAACTGAAAGTGTTAATAAGTATATTGTATTACCTATTGAGTTTACTCTGAATTAGCCATTGGTAATGAGGCATAACATGAATAGACTAGGAATAACATGAATAATTAAGATCTGTAACTAACTTGAACTTTTAGTATTTATTTTCTAATTTCTCTGCCAAAAGGCATTTTACTATAGCTTCCCTGCTTCCTTCTTACCCCACTTTCTAATGTAGGTGCTAATGAAAAATGCCAAAATGAAGGCATCAAGGGAGAAGTAAGAGAATTTTGACTCATCAATAAATATCTTTCTGCCTTAATCAAATATGGCTTTTCTGCATATTCTTGCTTTTCTCTATAAAGTTACAGATTGTGATAATATGAGCTCATATCTCAAGTAGAGAAACCAGACTTTCAAAGCCTCTTTAGATTTGATCAAAGTGCCAAAAGACTAGTTCTTTTTTATTTTAGCATTTATATAGTCTTTCTAATTCAGGTAAATTAGAAGGTCTGCTACATAATTAATTTTGTACGTTTGTTTCCTGTTTGTGTTCTATTACCATCTTGAGAACTCACAGTTCACGATTTTTTTCTTGAAGAACAAACCAACAATTAACTTCATATTTTATGTCATGAGATGATCACTGTTAACTCATATGAGGTACACTGCTAGTTTGTCAAGTTCTGTGGAGAAATTAGATCCAAAATGGGGGAAACTGTAAAAGGCTGTTCTATCTCAAATGTTTATGGTTTGAGTTTCTTGTTGTTACAGGAAGAAGGTAGACCCACATTCTTTCCTACCTTAAACTGCATATGCACAATTTTATTAAAAATTTTATTCAAATATAACCTTATAGCTCCATTTCTTAAAAAGAAAAAAAAAACTTTGTGAAAACCAGCCAAATCCTTGCAACAAATTTTTGCTGCCACATTTACTGGAATTATTAAAAAAACATAGTTTCATCTTTGTACATCTGCGGGGATGTGCTCTGAGATCACACTCCCCCTCCCGCCACCCCCACCCCTTTAAAGAAATATGTATTTTTATCTAGAATGACCTTTAATTAGTGTCTGCGTATTTTCCAAAAGCGCTAGAGGCATTATATGTACACCATTACAGAATTATTATGAGGCCGTATATTCTGTTTACCATTGCATTAACCAACACAAAGTCTATGCATTTTTTATGCGTTTGTCCCTTCTTTCTAAGTCAGATTTTCTTGTAAGCTAACCTTTCCTCAATGGTTTCTTTCTTTTCTTCTCCCTCCCTCCCGTTCTTCTTTTTTTCTTTTTTCTTTCTTTTTCCGCTTCTCTTTTTCTTTCTTTTTCAGAAACCACCTTCTCTATTTTTAAACATTTCGAATTCCTTAAAAAAAAAAAAAAAAAGCTGTTGAGTGATCTGCCATTTTGCCCTAAAACGACTCAGCTCTCATAGCCTGTTTTTATCTGTACCGTATGATTTTATTTCATCAGAACTTCATATATTTGGACAGTAATAACACAGAATCTTAAAAAAAAAAACAAACAAAAAACTGTCCTTCAAGGTAGTCAACAAATATTTAGGAATTCACCCTCATGTATACTTTCTTCAATTTTGCATAGAAGTTTATAGGAATGACTTGGTATCAGAGAACCTTGAATTCAGTTCCTAATTCTGGCTCTTCTGAAGTTTGAGATCCTAAGGAAGAAATGTAACCACTCTGCACATTAGTTTTCACTTCTGTAACATGAAATAGCAGAGTTTGCTGTTAGAATAAAATGACATATTATTGGTAAAGTGCCTCAAAGTAATTGGCACAGGGTTAGAGTTCAGTCACTTCCCTGGTGGCTCAGACGGTAAAGCGTCTGCCTGCAGTGCAGGAAACCCGGGTTCGATCCCTGGGTTGGGAAGATCCCCTGGAGAAGGAAATGGCAACCCACTCCAGTACTCTTGCCTGGAAAATTCCATGGGCTGAGAGGCTCCTCAGAGCCTGGTAGGCTACAGTCCATGGGGTCGCAAAGAGTTGGACACAACTGAGCGACTTCACTTAGAGTTCAGTAGATGTTCTAATTGGTAGTATTATTCTATATCTTACTGCCATCTCTTTGTTACTCTCCCTTCATCATCATGCCCTTCTCTGACTTTTATTTTCATATCAGACTCTGCATATGTGTGTGTGTGTTTGTGTGCATGTACGTGCATGCACCAAGTTGCTTCAGTGTGTCCAACTCTTTGCGACCCTGTGAATTGTAGCCTGCCAGGCTCCTCTGTCTGTGGGATTCTAGGCAAGAGTACTGGATTCTAGGCAAGAGTACTGGATGTTTGCCATTCTGTCCTCCAGGGGATCTTCCTGACCCAGGGGTCTAATTTATGTCTCTTGTGTCTCCTACATTGGCAGGTGTCTCTTACATTTACCACCTGGGAAGCCCTATCTGCATATAGGACTAATCAATTTTTTCCCCCCTGTTGCTGTCACTTTAACTGCCAGCCTATTTTTCTCTATTTTTGTTGCTTTGTGTGACCCTTTCCCCCCGTCCTAGCTTTTCAGTAATCTTGCTTAATTTCCTGTTCACCCATACCTTTGTGCTTAATTTATCTCCCCAGGACCAAGATCTTAAGGCCAAATCCATGGGTCCTTCCTGCATTGGTTACTGATTTCTTGGGTTGCATTCTCCTGAATATTCGTAGCCCTCCTTTGACCTTTTGCTTCTGTTGCCTTTGCCCAGGACTGATGGACACACTCTGACCCCCTCTTTCCTCCCTTTTCCTTACCCTCTGTCATCCACATTCCATATACTGATGCTTCCCAGATATCTGTCAAGCCCTCAGCTCTTTAGAGTGCAAGTCTCACATCTCCAGTTAGGCATTTTGAGGTTTATCATTTCAAATCCAGTATATCTAAAATGAGTCTCACCTTGCTGAAAAAAATTGACTTCAAGTTTTGAATTTTCCTGTCTGTTTTTCTTTTTCACTACTGCCACCCCTGTTACCTAACATCTGAAATTTTTAAGTCAGATCTAAGTGCTTACTCCATCTTCCTCCTTGCTTTCTACCCGAACCAGTTTTAGTAATTATGACTCTCATATGTGAAAATCTTTACTGCCGCCCACTGCCACTGTTAGTGGTGGGAGAATGTCATCCTCATGGGTATATTGGAAGTAGAAAAAAAGATTATAGGCCATCCTCTTGTACTACTTATTTTTTGATTGCTTGCATCTGAACTGTGTGGTATACACTTGCTCTTTGTTGTTCCCTCTTTTATAACTTTTGTTGCTGCAATCTAGAATTCCTTATCTTCCTGTTTATGTGAATTCCACCCATGTCTTAAAATCCAACTGAAACTCATCACTTCTCTAAATTTTCCCTTCTTTTTCCCTTCAGTTTGCTTGTCTTTCTTACGTTGGGACTTCCAGAGGAATGTGTGTACACTTATATGGCATACCAGTATGTTATCTTATTATACTCATTTAATGTATATGTATATAGATTCCAGTATCTTACAGCCTATATTGTGAGCTCCCTAAGCTTAAAAATTGTACCTTGGATCATATCTTATACTGTAGATGGTAATATATTCTTAGATGGAGGTAAATTTAAAGAAGCTATTGACAGTAGAAATGAATAAACTTCCATTTTGTGCATGAAATTAAAAATGGGACAAGAGACATCCAGAAACCACAGGCAGAAAGGATTGGGAGCACAGTTGATATCATGAAGAGTCAGCCTTTTCTATATTGTTCATACTACCTTCATGAGAGAGAAGCTCACAGTTATTTAAACTTCATCAACAAAGATTTAGTAGCTTATAGTAATTGCCCATTTTTTTCCCCCTAGATGAAGAAAGATGATTTATTTTGGGTGAAAATAAAATTAGATACATGAGCTCAACATTCTTTTCCTGGTGATAGTGCTCTTAGAACATGCTGAGAAGCATATGATTGAGAAATAAAGGCAGGCTGTTAGTGAGGTTTTCTAACATCTTCCCTAGTTTAATAGGTTCCCTTTCTGGTCTTTGACTTAAAAAACATCTTGCTTTATAGTTGTTACTTTTTTATGTTAAGAATATTCCTGTAACTTCTATTTTGAGAATTAGGCCAACATAATGAATGTACTTGATTATTTTTAGTTCTGGATTAGTCTGTAGAGTTTTTTAATCAATTAAATAGCATTTTCGGTAAGATTACCAAAATACTTAAAATTCCTTTATTCACTATAATAACTTTTCAAGTATAGATATACTGTATGTATGCTTTGAGTTTTTTTTTTTTTAAGTAAGTGTTTTATTTATAAATTAGTTATCATTTTTGTGTATTTTTTACTCTGTATTTATATGAAATAGATCTAAATGTATTCATGTTTTATAGATTTACTTCTTTGGTTGTACAGCCGATTTGGGTTGCTAAAATGAATTATCTTATTCTTGAGTATAGCTGAGAGCTTTTATATGTTTGTTTAAATTTTATTTCTACTACCCTCCATAGCACTTCAAAGGATATGGAGGGATGGGGACAAGTTTATCATTTTCTTTATCTTGTGTGATTTCTAGAAAATAGGATATTTTCCTTGAAATTTAGTTTTAAATAAAGCCAAGATTGCAGATCAAGGATCCTTTCACTCCTGGATAAAGAACCTTGGATGTGGCTTGCTTTGGTATTTTTCTAAAGCAAAGCATGACAGTGCATTACAGTAGTCTTGTTCACTTTATCCTTGCCATTTCCTAATTGCTGCTACCCTCTTTTCTTTTGCTGTTGATGGCACAGGTGAGCAAGTAGAGCATGATCATGGAAAATAGAGCATAACTAGGAAGGCATCTGCACGTGTCTTTAGTCACTTCCTTGATGAGTTGGCATTTGATAGTAACTGAGGTTGTACCCTAATTCAGGAGAGGATTTCCCCAAAGGGCTACCTTCAGATTAAGAGAAAATTATCCTAGTTTAGTGGCAGATGGTGTTTGCTAAGAGAATCTGCCACTGTCCTAGTCAAGGGTGGGCAGGGAGAGAGATGTACATCCGTTGACTTCACTTAGTCTCAGGATAAACCATTCTGTGCCAAAATAAAATAACCAAGTAGATATGGATATTGAAATTGTTGTGAAAATTACATTACAGTGGTGGCAGCCTTACCAAGTAATTTTGTAGTGAAATTTGATTCTTCTTCTTCCTAGTGTTTATGTTTGCAATCTGTTCATTTTGCTTTTGTACAGTTTAATAATTTTAAGTTTGCTTACTGAAAAAGAAGACCTTTGTGTGTATGGATTAGTGTTGAAATTTTTTTAGAGAAGATCTTTTTTCATATTTAAAATAGACATGGAGAGGCATTAATTTAAATATGGACCTCTATCCAGCTTAAAATATGTCACCAATGTGAGGTATTTTTTCAATAACCTTTCCCTCAAGGGCCATACTTTTGTGTTACTATGTAGATTTTTACTGTAGCATAAAAGTGAGGTTGGGAAATTTGAGGGAATATGTTTGCTCTTTGGAAGAGAAAGGGCAAGAGTAAATGTTATATTGATTTGTTTATTCCCTTTCCTCTTACATAAACCTATCCTCTAGGGATGTGTTTAAAGTGACTCACTAAAAAATACAAGTTTTGAAATCTGGATTGATTTTATTAAAAGAAACCAGCATTGATCCTACTATTGGTAATTCTTACATTAAAAATTCAGTTGCATCAGAATATTTTTATATTGGTATGAAACCATATGATATGTGATACTTAAAAACTGCAGACTTGACATTTTCTGATTATAAAAGTAATATGAGTCCATATTAATCTTGCAAAATAAAGAAAGGTATAAAAAGAAAGAAACTCTACAATTTCACATTTCAGGGAGAGTCATGGTTAACATTTATATATGCATGGCTCTATATTTATTTGCAATCATACTGTATTTGCCTTTGTATTCAACTTTTAAAAATTAGCATTATATCTTAGTCATTTTCTTATATTATGTGACCCTTTTAAAGCAAATTTCACTTTTCTTAATTGGATTTAGAATGAAAGTAGAGACATCAAAATTACGTATATTTATAAAGACTAGATATTATTAGAGATGTGAAGTCTAAGGTTTTTTGGGGGGGGATTGGGGAGAGGGTAGGAAATTAGAGTAGAATTTTTGAAAATGGGAATAAGAAACATTTTTTCCTTATTCCTGTTAAGCATTTCTTTAAAAATGCCTTTTGGGTCAGCATATTGTTATGTATAAACCGTATAATAATTTTATAACAGTATTGACAGTGGATTATATTCTCAAATATAAAAATCACTTTAGATCTGCAGATGGCGTGCTTTCAAAATATTTTGTAATTACAAGAATTTTTCAAGCCACTGTAGTTTTTCAAGGAACTGGATTAAAGTGAAGCTGTTGTTATGTCTTCCTAAAGAGTAATAGTATATAAGATAATGTAAAAAAAAAAAAAAACCACACAAGAAAGATATATGCCACAGTGACATGCTAAAGTAGTAAAGATTATTTCCATATAATGGAAATTTAAAATGTCAAATCATTCTTGGTCTACAGTCTATACAAATGTTGAATCAGTATAGAAAGTTAGATACTATTTTAATTTAACAAAATGCATTTGCTGTAGGTCAGTTAGAGGCTAGTTTTAATATTTTGCTATAGTTTAAATATAGAGTGAAGCTTTCTGTAGTATGTTGAAAGAAGTTGTTTCTGTCAGCTTCAGGCTCATTCCCCAGTAGTTTCTCCCAGATAGTAGAATCCTTGTGATAGTTACAAATCATTGCCTGATTAATTGCCTGGAATGTGCAAGACATTGTATTAGATTGTGGAACCTCTAAGAAAGATGAAGCATTGGCTGCCTATGAGGAGTTTATTATTTAAAGGTAACTGTAGTACATTGTTTTTTGCACTGTGTTTCTCTGGTGGCTCTGATGGTCAATAATCTGCCTGCGATGCAGGAGATCAAGTTTAGCCCCTGAGTCAGGAAGATCCCCTGGAGAAGGGAATGGCTACCTACTCCAGTATTCTTGCCTGGAGAATTCTATGGACAGAGGAGCTTCATGGGTTACAGTCCATGGGGTCACAGAGAGTCGGGCACAAATGAGCAACTAACAGTTGAGCAGAGACTTCAGGGAGATGAGGGATTAAGGCATGTGGATAATTTGGGGAAGAGCTTTCTAGGAAGAGGGGATAATCAGTGAAAGATCTGAGAAGGAAGCATATCTGACATGTTTGAGAAGCATCAGAAAGGCCAGTGTAGCTGAAATTAAGAGTGAGCAAAGGAGAGAGCAGTGGAAATGAAGCTGGGAGATGGGACCACCTGAGGCCATTGGAAGGACGGGTTTTTATGGTAAGGGAGATGGGGAGTCAGTGCAGAGTTTTGAGTAGAGGAGTGCCATTGTCTGATGTAGTTTTTTAACAGTGACTGCTATGCTGTAAATAAACTGAAAGGTAGCATGGGTGAATGAAGGGAAACCAGTTAGAAGGCAGCAATCCAGGAGAGAGAGAAAAACGACTTGGACTGAGGTTGAAGAAAAACATGGCCGGTTTTTAAAATACATTTTGAGGGAAGGAACAGCAAGATTTGCTGACAGATTGGAGATGAGATGTGAGAGAAAGAGAAGAGTCGGAGGAGATGCTGTATTTTTTGGCCAGAGAAACTGAGAGGGGGCAGATGGAGGATAAAGCAGATGTTGTGGAGTGGCGGGGGGAGGAAATGCCAGGAGTTCTGTTCTTATTATGTTAGAGAAGTCCATCAGACATCCAAGGATGGATCTGAGTAAGCAAATTGAATGTCTAAATCTGGAATCTAGGAAAGATGTCCTCAAGTAAAGATTGTATTTAAAGCTATGAGTCCTCCAATCCACCAACACAGTATACGTAATAAGATGAGACTTTACCTTCCCTTATGATAGACTTTTAAAAATTATTAACCTTCTCCTGCCTCTAGTAAATAATGTTAATATTCCTGTATTTCAGGATCTTCAAGATGAAGTGCAAAGGGAGAATACTAATCTGCAAAAACTACAGGCCCAGAAACAGCAAGTACAGGAACTCCTTGATGGGCTGGATGAGCAGAAAGCCCAGCTGGAGGAGCAACTGCAGGAAGTCAGAAAGAAGTGTGCTGAGGAGGCCCAACTGGTAAGGCCTGGTGGCTTACTGCTGCCTGTGTCTTTACCTTAGGTGCTTTTGCTGGCTTAAGATAGAAACCCTCTCTGCTCGTTGTTGTTGTTGCTGTTGTTAGGTGGCAATCTAGTCAACATGAAGTTTGGGAACATGAAGGAGATGGGACATGTTTCATCTAGAAACTACAGGGGAAATAGGACACTGCATGTTTTTTTCTTTTTCTAAAATTTAGTTGGAAGTATGGTACCTATGTCTTCCACTCTCCTCTGTCAGTCCCTGATTGCCCTTTTCTACAGAAAATATATATCAAAAACACCAAAGTAGTAAACTAAAATAAATATTGCATTATGGAATGTTTTAATGACATCTCTTTTTTTAATCCCTTTTTTGTCTTATTCACCGCATGTTGTAGATTTCATCCCTGAAAGCTGAACTAACTAGTCAAGAATCACAGATCTCCACTTATGAAGAAGAGCTGGCCAAAGCTAGGGAAGAGCTGAGTCGCCTACAGCAAGAAACAGCAGAGTTGGAAGAGAGTGTGGAGTCAGGGAAGGCTCAGCTGGGACCTCTTCAGCAGCACCTGCAAGATTCACAGCAGGAAATCAGTTCAGTAAGTCTTTGTGGGAGTGAAAAATACACTCAAGTGGGCACTCACGTATCCTTTTAGTACATAGTATTTTCTCCACTTCTGCTGCTGCTGCTTCTGCCCAGTTTATTATTCATTTTTTGTCATTTTATATGAAGAGGCTTCTTGTCACCTGTCATAAGTTAAAACTGTTGTGAGTCTTATACATCTGATGATTATCACTGGAATCTTATTGAGTGTGCAGGCTTTGTAATTAGATGGTTTGGGTTTAAACGCTTGCTCTGCTGCTTACTGCCTGAATCATCTCAGTGTTAGATTCCTCATCTTGGAGAACTGCAAATTCCCTGGTGGCTCAGCGGTAAAGAATCCACCTGCCAATACAGGAGACATGAGTTCAAGCCCTGAATCAGGGACATCCCCTGGAGAAGGAAACGGTAACCCACTCCAGTATTCTTTCCTGGAAAATCCAATGGGCAGAGGAGACTGGCGAGCTCCGGTATATGGGGTCGCAAAAGAGTTGGACGTGACTTAGTGACTAAACAACAATAAACCACCAGGGACTTGAATTTCACCCTTTTCACTGCTGAGGACACGGATTCAATTCCTGATTGGGGAACTGGCGTTTAAGATCCTGCAAGCTGCACAGCATGGCCAAATTTAATAAAATAAATAAATAGAATTGGAGAATTAACAGTACACCTGCCTCTTTCAGCTGCTTTTAAAGTTTAAATGGGGCAAAACCAGTGAGACATTTGAGTAAAACCAGTGAGTACATTTGGTAAATAAGTACTCAGTAAGTGTTGCTTATTTTTATAAATAATAACCTGGTGTCCTACCTTTTGGGGATTCTAACCTTAAAATCTAAGATCATGGCATCTGGTCCCATCACTTCATGGGAAATAGATGGGGAAACATGTCAGACTTTATTTTTTGGGGCTCCAAAATCACTGCAAGATGGTGATTGCAGCCATGAAATTAAAAGACACTTACTCCTTGGAAGGAAAGTTATGACCAACCTAGATAGCATATTCAAAGCAGAGACATCACTTTGCCAACAAAGGTCCGTCTAGTCAAGGCTGTGGTTTTTCCAGTGGTCATGTATGGATGTGAGAGTTGGACTGTGAAGAAAGCTGAGCACCGAAGAATTGATGCTTTTGAAGTGAGGTGTTGGAGAACACTCTTGAGAGTCCCTTGGACTGCAAGGAGATCCAACCAGTCCATCCTAAAGGAGATCAGTCCTGGGTATTCATTGGAAGGACTGATGCTGAAGCTGAAACTCCAATAGTTTGGCCACCTCATGTGAAGAGTTGACTCATTGGAAAAGACCCTGATGCTGGGAGGGGTTGGGGGCAGGAGGAGAAGGGGACGACCGAGGATGAGATGGCTGGATGGCATCACCGACTTGATGGACATGAGTTTGGGTAAACTCTGGGAGTTGGTGATGGACAGGGAGGCCTGGCGTGCTGAGATTCATGGGGTTGCAAAGAGTCGGACACAACTGAGTGATTGAACTGAACCTTAAAATCAGTTTTGCTCATTTAGAAACCTTTATTTTTTTTTTAATTAGGGAATTATTCTTTATATAGATAAATATGACTGTTGTGGTAGGTCCAGAATATAGATCCTTTGCTTTTCTGTTTCTTGACTTCCCTAAATGGAGATTAATATTTTATAGAATGATGGTAGGATGGTTGGATGTGTGTAGAGACTGCATAGCCCATTCCTTTCCATTTGAATTTGAACAAACTGAAGCCAGGGAAGGTGTAGGAACTTGCTTATGGTTATGTAGCCTTCAGAAGAGCCATAGTCTAGAATTCAGATTGTCTGAAACTTGGTCAGTTAATTATTATATATAATGAAGTCCTTCCCCTTGATATGCTTTTTCCCCCTCTCTTGTCTGGTAGATGAATACCTGCTTACCCATCTTGTAAGCCATAGCTTAACTTCTTTCTTTGTGGCATCTTCTGAATCTTGCCTTTATTGGACATTGTACTTCTGTTGCAGTAATTGTAACATTTTCCCCTGCACATTTGTTTATTTGTCTACCTCTGTCAGTAGATGGAGCTTTTTGGTCTAGAAACATACATATTTATCCAAGCATTTAGCACAGTTCTTGTCTCAGTGTAGGTACTCAGTTAACATGTAGTAAACCCAAAAGAATTTTATAGTAGTGGGAATGATCCTAGATAAATGGACAGTCTTTAAAATAGTTTTAAGTTTTTAAAATATTTTTACTGTTATTTATAGACTGTAAAATTAACCCATTTTAAGGGTACAGTCCATGATTTTCAGTAAATTTAGAGTTGCTCAAACATCACAATCCAGTTTTAGAATATTTCCCTTACTCCCAAAAGACCGTTGTGCCCATTTATCATCAATCCCCACCCTTACCCCTGGGTAACTACTAATCTGCTTTCTGTGTCTATAGATTTGCCTTTTCTGAACGTTTCATATAGAGGAAATAAGTGGTCTGTGGTCTTTCTCATGTGGTTTCTTTCACTTAGTGTAATGTTTTTGAAGCCCATCCATGCTGTAGCATGTAACAAAATTATAGTTCATTTTATAAGGTATGTTGTTTATTTGTTCACCAGTTAATGGGCATTTGGATTCTTTCTTCCTGTTGACTATTATGAATAATGATGCTATGAATTTTCTGTTTGCATTCAATTCTTTGTGTAGACATGTGTTTTCATTTCTCTTGGATATAAAATAGTTGGCTATATTGTAAAGTTACATTAAACTTTTTTTTTAACTTTAAATTGCCAAGCTTTTCCAAAGTGGCTGTAGCATTTTAATACTTGCCGTAGCAATATATAAGAGTTCCAGTTTCTCCACATTTTTACCAACACTTTTATTGTCTTTTGGATTATAGACATTCTCGTAGATGTAAAGTGGTACTTCATAGTTTTTAATTTGCAGTTCTCTGATGACTAGAGATGTTGATCATCTTTTTGTATGCTTATGAGCCATTTGTATATTCTCTTGGATGAAATGTCTGTTTAAAGTCCTTTGCCATTTTGGGTTGTCTTATTAAATTACACAAGTTTTTAAAAATATACATATGTATATTCTGGAGATAAGTCCTTCATCAGATATTTGATTTACAAATAATTTTTCCCAGTCTCTGGCTTGTCTTTTAATTTTCTTTTCTTTGACTTTTTTGAAAGGGGATTTCTTTCAAAGGAAAGAGCATAAATTGGAAAAATAGAAATGACTCTGGATAGTATAAATTATCAGAGAGAAAATAAAGCCATGTTTTGAGCATGGAAGATAGTGTCAGCAAGCTGTACTACCAAGTGTGCCAGATATCTGTGGAAGGAATTAGATCTTTGTGTTTGATCTCTAAATCTTAAGAATAAACATACCAAATTCTTACACTTGACTCAGGTACCGTGAATCTTTCCCACAGAGGGCAGCATATTCCCATGGGCCTATAAAAAAGAAATTTAGTTGTAAATTAGCCTGGTGCTTTTATTGCTCTCTAAAGCTTACCTATAGCCTTTTTTGAAAAAGGAATAACTAAAGAGAAGTTTGTGACTTGCTGAATTTTTATTTTTATTTCTTACCTTGTATTTTCTAGAGAACAAAGAACCTTTGACCTTGACTTTATGTAACTTACTTGTGCAATATATATTATTTATCCAAGTATTTCTGGCAGTTGAAATGTTTGTTGTACCTTCCTTGCACAGTTTGCAAAGAGCTTGTGTTAGTTGTGTGATTATTTTTTTCTGTATCCTCTAAGTTTACCTAGCGAGTAAGGAAGAACACAGGCTTAAATGGCAGGTGCATGGGAGAATCAGACACAGGAAAGCCAGGTTGTTTCATGATTCTGTTGATTGTCTCAAGAATAACTATAAGGAACAAACTGTCCTAAATAGAACTCTTTGATAGGCAGGTACTTCACCCAACTGCTTCATCTATATGGTGAGTAATGTTTTAAATTTTAGACTGCAGGGTAGCATTAAAGTTGATTTAATGGTCATGATAAATTTCAGTGAAATAAAAGAGAATAGGAAATAACAGCATACATTACAGTTGTTTCACCCCTGTGTATATGTGTAAATGTATAGTTATATGTATGATGTATGCATCTATATGTTTTATGTATTCACACACACAGAGACATATGTACATACATATTTACTGGGTCTAAGTGTAAACTCTGTTTCTTTGTGTAGATTAAAGTAAAAGTAAGTTTATAAACCACTGCTCTATAGCACTAGGAATATACAAGGCATATGCTTTGTATTATAAATGTGTAGTATTTTTGATTGTTAGTTTAAATCCTAAATGAAATGCAATTTGTGTGTATATATACACAATATATATATATACACAAAATGAAATGTGTGTGTGTCTATATACACATATATATATGTATGTCTATATACATATATACACAATATATATACACAAAATGTGTGTCTATATACATATATATATATATGTGTATGTCTATATACATATAGACACACACACACACACACTGATGCCCACTGTTTAAATATATAAGGATAATACTCGTGTTTTTCAGTGAACATTTATTAAGCACTTACAGTATGTATCATTGTGGTAGATGTTAGAGATACAAAGTTAATAACAAAAATTTGGTCTCTATCCTCAAAAGGCTCAAGTCTTTAACTTTTTAAAAATAGAGCAAATTAGTAGAAAAGGAACAGGAAATTTTAATTGTTATAGTAGTGAGAAATGTAGTGTGCTAGGTACTTTCACACACATTGTCCTTCGTTTACATAGGCCTTTACATTTTACAGAGTTCTTTTAAATATGTCTTTTACTTCACATAACAGTCTTCTATGAAGATAGTTCTTACTACCTCTATGGATTAAAAAATGGAAGCTTGGAGAGGGTACTTTGACTAAAATAACCTAATAATTAGAAAGTGATAGAGCTAGATGTACATCTGTCTCCTTATCCAATATAGTGTTCTTTTTCCAGGTTATGGTCCTGACTTTTCCTTTGGTAAATTACAGATTCCAAATTAGGCAACTTAAAAACTTTATGGGAAATATTAGGGGAATAAGATCAGGGAACAGAGCCTTGCTTTACAGAATGTCAAAAGGTAATTTTTATATTTGCTAAAAAAATATATATATAACATGCTAATAAATAGAGGACACTAATGTAATTAAAATATATATATATTATGAAAATGGTACTTTTCAGTAAAGTTCCGTTTGTTTTTTTCACTAGAAACATTTTTTGATTTTGTTGTCTCAATTTCTTTGAAATATATGTAAATGTGTTTTTATTGTAGATATTAGTATAAAAAAGCATTTTTTCCTTCTAGTTCCCCACATTTTTCTTTTTATATATATTAGAATTTATTGTGTTGTCCCAGGTATAGAAAGTCAATGGATATTGAAATTTAAAAAAACTTTGTCCTTCATTTAACCTGTTCGGTATATTTTAGATTTAGAGACTACTCCTTAAGGTTCTAGCCCATTAATAAATAATGCCAGGGGATAGGACACTAGCTCATTGCATCTTTGTTTTCACTTCTCTTCTTCCCAATAGGAATATGAATGGCTCCAAAGTCTTATGTACTCTTCGTCTATTTCCTCTCCCTCTCCTAAAGCGTCATCATAAAATCTTGTCTTGAACTACTGCTTTGCCATCTTTTTCCCAATACTCTGATGCTTTTTCTAGTTATATTCTAAAGGACTGCCAATTAGCAGATATTTGAATTAAAATTCTTGGATCTTTCAAAAGATGTACAAAAGCAAATCCATATATACTGTAATTTCAGGAGGAGAACTTACTTGGATGGATTACTGAAATCCTTTTCTCTAAGTCTTGCTGCATTCCTTAATGGAAGCAGATTTATCCTTGATCAAGTCTAAGCATATAGTTATTTTTATATCACGTCTTTCTAGTAATTTTGTCTAGTTTTTGTCTAATTTTTGTCTAAAAATGTCTTTCTAGTAAATTCTGTTTTGTATTTCTGCTTTGTGTTGACAGATGCAAATGAAACTTGTGGAAATGAAAGAGCTGGAAAACCATAGTAATCAGTTAAATTGGTGCAGTAGTCCACACAGCATTCTTGTAAATGGTGCTACAGATTATTGCAGCCTCAGTACCAGCAGCAGTGAAACAGCGAATCTTAATGAGCACACTGAAGGCCAGAGCAACCTAGAGTCTGAGCCCATACATGAGGAGTCTCCAGTGAGTCTAATGGTTCCTTTAATTCCATAACCAACTTCAGAAGGAAAAAAACTGATTCAGATGAAAGTTTTGTTGACATCGTACCTAATATAAACATGTGGCCTTGCCTCATCTGAGACAATTGAGAAAGAAAGAGTGGGTTTTAACAGTTTAAACTAGTGAAAAATGTAATTTTAACTGATCTATTTGTTATAGAGCCATGTTTTCAAAGTTGTGGTTCTGTAGATAGTAACTTCTGAAAGTAGTATTTATTTTTAAGTGATCTCATCCAAAGCTGAAAGTAATTATTTCATAATGTTGAAGACATTTATTTGTTTACTGTTTTTTTTTTTTTGAGAATATCAGCTAATGCAAGAGTGCTGCTCTCCCGAATGAGAGCTACAGAGACAAAAGACCTTTAACCCCGTCTTCCGGCTGCATGCAGTCTAGTCCTGTAACACTGTGTTAAAAGGCAGTGATAAAGTAAATAGGGTATTCAGGTAGGACAACTTGGAGGAGGCTCAGAGAGGATGTCATAGGGAAGCTTTACAAGTGACCACTGAAGTGAGAAGAGGTTAAGCAGAAGAGAAGGTGGTACATTTCTGGCAGAGGAAACAGCATTAGCATAAGCATGTAATGGGAGAAAACATGCTGCACGGTATCATGAGAAGTTTTCTGAGGATGTTTTGTGATGGTGAGGGATGTATTGGTAGGAGATGAGGCTGTCTCCTGTAGGTTACCTGCATTACCTCTGGTACTTTTTATCAAGATGGAGATATCTGTGCCCCATTCCAAACTTGTTGAACTAGAGTTTCTAGGTTGGGCCCAGGTACATATGTTTTTTTTTATTTGGTACATATGTTTTTAAAAACAAATTCCGTAGGTGATGATGATATGTGCCTAGATAAAAATGACCACTTTTAGTTCAGAAAGGACCAAAGAGTAAGAAATTTGGATTCATCTTGCAGCACTGGGGAATTCGCCTTACTACAGTGAGTAGCCATTGAAGAATTTTTAAGCAAGAAGTGACAAGATTGAGTTTACCTTTTAGAAAAGCTGGATAAGGCATTCCCTGGCAGTCCGGTGGTTAGGACTTGGTCAGTGCTTTCATTGCTGTAGCCTGGGTTCAATTCCTGGTAAGGGAACTAAGATCCCACAAGGTGTAGGGTGCCACCAAAAAAAAATTTTTTAAGTGGATTATAGATTGGAGAATAGGATTGGACATACCGAGATATGGTGAGAGACTATTGGGGTAGTCTATGTGAGAATTGTTTTAACCTGGATCTAACCAGTAGCAGGAGGGATGATGAGAAGAATACAAATTTGATAGATACTAAGGATTTAAAATTAACAGATTTAATGTTATTTGTACAGGGCAGTCTTGAACTGCACAATATTCTTTTAAGCACAAAATGCAAATTACTAGGTTATCCTTCAAAGACATAGGATGGTATGAAATAGAAATTGGCTTTGCCACTTCTAAAGCCTTATTATCTACTGATCTAAATGCAGAAAGCAATGACGTCATTGAAGGATTTCTAACCAGAAGATCATGATTAGATTCCTATTTTAGATCTATTACTTTGGCTGCCCTGAGAAGGATAGATGTAGAGGACAAGTATTGCAGGCAGGAAGGCAGTTGGAATATTATTACTACAGTAATATGTACCAGAAATGATGATGCTATAAATGAATGATAGTGACAGTCAGGATGGAGAAGAATGGAAGAATTTGAGAAATAGATGAGAATTAGACTCTATAAGATTTGGAATCTAGCTAGGGGATGACCAGAGGGAAGTAGTTAAGGAAGAACTGGAGTTTTCTGACCTTAAGTGGTTTTGAGGCTTGGTGATATCATTTCCCTAAGAAATATTATAGAAGTCATCCAGTGAATGTATTCTGCTTATCTTTTAAAAATTTCTAGTAATTTTTGACTCTTGTCAGTTTCCTTTGCCAAGTAGAAAATATATTGTGAAAAATTAATATTTTGAAGGATTAATATTTTGTAGGCAAGAAGTAGTCCTGAAGTACTGCCTTCTTGTGTGACTGATGAAAATGAAGAGGTGACTGTAGCTGTTAATGAAAAAGTTTGTCCTGAATTTAATAGTGACAGATGTTCAAAAGAGGTAAAAATAATTCTATATTAATATGTAAATGTTCTTATCATTCTCTTCTCAATAGGGGTTATATACTATTTAATGCTAAGGAAAGAGAAAAATGTGTTAAATGGACTTTATGACCACAAAAATATTTGTTATGTTACCATCAGTTGATTTTTCAAACATGCTATTTTATTTTAAGATGTTACCTTTTAAAACTTTGGTTTCTAAAACTTTTTTTTAATTTAAAATTATTTTTAGGAAGATCCGTTTAATGTAGAAACAAGTTCACTGACAAATCCAGTTGCAGATTCACACTTGGATTTTTTCCAGTCTGATCCTTTTGTTGGCAGTAAGTACTCTTATATTTACATTACTAATTTACCAGAAGGGACCATATAAGAATTCGGGCTTCAGTTTTGAGAGCCTACTTGTTATAGCAAAAGTAGAAAAGAGAATGATGTTTTTATATGGTCAGACTTTAGTATTTGTCCTCTCCAGGCAACTAAATCCTGAAACTAAGCATTTGATTATGTTTTAGGAACCCCTGATTAAGAATATGTTTCTTGTTCAGAATAGAGACCCAAAGAAAGAGAAGAGATTGGGCAGTCTTAAGTCATCCAGCAATTATTTACCAAAAGTGCCAACACCATGCTTTTACAACAGAAACTATAGTAGTTAGTAGCTTCGATCCCTGCCTATAGTAGTTAGTAGCTGCCTAAAGTCTTATTGAAGAATCATAAGCTCAATAAATTAAAATACCTGATGTCATCATAAGCTATGTTAAATACCATTCGTGTTAAACTTCTTTTTATTTATTTCCAAACTCACCTTGTGAAACTGATATTAATGATTATAAGTTATTGCCTGTTCCCCTAACCCTCAATTCGCCCAACCACTAATCTATTTTCTGTCTGTATAGATGTGCATACTTATGGAATTATACACTATATGCATTTTTAAGTCTGGCTTCATTCATTTAGCCTAATATTTTCAAGGATTACTCACATTTTAGTATGTTTCAATATTTCTTCCTGTTTTATTGATGAATATTATTATATGGATGTACCACATTTTACTTATTCATTGGTTGATGGGCTGTTCGGTTGTTTCCACTTTTTTGGCTGTTTTGAATAATGCTGTTGTGAACACTCATGTACAAGTTTTTGTGTGAATATATATTTACTTTTCTCTGGGGTGTATATCAGATCATAGTACTCTGTTGAATCATTTGAGGAGCTGCCAAACTGTTTTCCAAAGTGTCTGTAGCATTTATATACACACACACACACACACACACACATATTCCCACCAGTAGTATATGTGGCTTGCAATTTCTCCATACCTTTGCCAACACTTGGGACTATCTATCCTTTTAATTATAGCCATCGTAGTGAGTGTGAGGTAGTATCTTACTTCAATTTGATTTGTATTTCCTTAATGACTAATATTGTTGAACATCTTTCTCCGTGGTTATTCAGTTCAGGTCAGTTGCTCAGTTGTGTCCAACTCTTTGCAACGCCATGAACTGCAGCACGCCAGGCCTCCCTGTCCATCACCAATTCCCGGAGTCCACCCAAGCCCATGTCCATCGAGTCAATGATGCCATACAGCCATCTCACCCTCTGTTGTCCCCTTCTCCTCCTGCCCTCAATCTTTCCCAGCATCAGGGTCTTTTCCAGTGAGTCAGCTCTTCGCATCAGGTGGCCAAAGTATTGGAGTTTCAGCTTCAACATCAGTCCTTCCAATGAACACCCAGGACTGATCTCCTTTAGGATGGACTGGTTGGATCTCCTTGCAGTCCAAGGGACTCTCAAGAGTCTTTTCCAACACCACAGTTCAAAGGCATGAATTCTTCGGCGCTCAGCTTTCTTTATACTCCCAACTCTCATGTCCATACATGACCACTGGAAAAACCGTAGCCTTGACTAGACGGACCTTTGTTGGCAAAGTGATGTCTCTGCTTTTTAATATGCTGTCTAGGTTGGTCCTGACTTTTCCTTCCAAGGAGTAAGTGTCTTTTAATTTCATTGCTGCAGTCACCATCTGCAGTGATTTTGGAGCCCAGAAAAATAAAGTTTGCCACTGTTGCCACTGTTTCCCCATCTATTTCCCGTGAAGTGATGGGACTGGATGCCATGATCTTTGTTTTCTGAATGTTGAGCTTTAAGCCAACTTTTTCACTCTCCTCTTTCTCTTTCATCAAGAGGTTCTTTAGTTCTTCTTCACTTTCTGCCATAAGGGTGGTGTTATCTGCATATCTGAGGTTATTGATATTTCTCCTGGCAATCTTGATTCCAGCTTGTGCTTCCTCCAGCCCAGCGTTTCTCATGATGTACTCTGCATAGAAGTTAAATAAGCAGGGTGACAATATATAGCCTTGACGTGCTCCTTTTCCTATTTGGAACCAGTCTATTGTTCATGTCCAGTTCTAACTGTTGCTTCTTGACCTGCATATAGGTTTCTCAAGAGGCAGGTCAGGTGGTTTGGTATGCCCATCTCTTTCAGAATTTTCCACAGTTTATTGTGATCCACACAGTCAAAGGCTTTGGCATAGTTAATAAAGCAGAAATAGATGTTTTTCTGGAACTCTCTTGCTTTTTCCATGATCCATCGAATGTTGGCAATTTGATCTCTGGTTCCTCTGCCTTTTCTAAAACCATCTTGAACATCTGGAAGTTCATGGTTCACATATTGCTGAAGCCTGGCTTGGAGAATTTTGAGCATTACTTTACTAGCATGTGAGATGAGTACAATTGTGCGGTAGTTTGAGCATTTTTTGGCATTGCCTTTCTTTGGGATTGAAATAAAAACTGACCTTTTCCAGTCCTGTGGCCACTGCTGAGTTTTCCATATTTGCTGGCATATTGAGTGAAGCACTTTCAGAGCGTCATCTTTCAGGATTTGAAATAGCTCAACCGGAATTCCATCACTCCCACTAGCTTTGTTCATAGTGATGCTCCTAAGGCCCACTTGACTTCACATTCCAGGATCCTTATATCTTCTTTGGAGAATGTTTATTCTAATCATTTGCCCTTTTTAAAATTGGTTGTTTGTCTTTTAATTATTGATTTGTAGGCGTTCTTTACATATTCTGAATATAAGTCCCTTGTCAAACATATGATTTGCACCTATATTCTTGTGTTCAATGTTGTCTTAATTTTGATGCAGTCTTATTTATTTATTTATGTTTTCTCTTGTGCTTTTGATTTCATGGTGTGAGATAGGGGTCCAACTTTATTCTCTTGCAGGTGGATATCCAGTTGTCCCAGCACCATTTGTTGAAAAGACTATTCTTTCCCCCATTGAATTGTCTTAGCACTCTTGTCAAAAATCAAATGATGATAAATGTGTAAGGATTTATTTCTAGACCCTTCAATTCTTTAAGCACTTTTTTTTTTTAACTTCAATGAAGCCTGGTATTTGTTTCTGAAGTGTTGATGGCAATACCCATCCAGTAATCCTGTGAAAAGTAGACATTTTCTTAGTAAAATTCTTGTCCTCAAGCCTGTGTTTTCCCCTCCATGTAATCTGACCTTGTGGTCAGGAGGTAAGTATAGTTGGCTCTGATTCAAATTTGCCTCTTTTATGAGGTGTATTAATGTTCTTCCCTTATTAAAATAGTGATACTTATTAGTATTCTAAATATTTCCTAAAGGTGGACAGCATTCATTGTCTTACGTACTTTGAGGGAGAGTTAATGAAACAAACTTTGCTTTTGTTTTGAAGTTACTCTTTAAGTAATGGTGCCACAGCAGTAAATACTGTGATTTTGATTTCTGCATATTTCTTTTATCACAGGTGATCCTTTCAAGGATGATCCTTTTGGGAAAATTGGTTAGTGTTTTATTGAAGTCCTTCTTAGCTTTAATTTAATTCTTCTTAATTGTAAGCTTATGTTAATATTTATGAATGAGAGATCACAGTTAGGTAGTTTTAGGAATGGACTTCCTTTTTACTCAGTTTTAAAATTGACCTAAGGCCTCACTAAGATGTATGTACCTGGCATTTTCAGAGAAAAAGTGACAGATACTTATGAATTTGCTTAGTAAACTGTTAGCTATACTTTATAAAAAATAACATTAGTGCCTATACTTTGATGCTTTTAATACATCAGATGATTCTTTGATGCTTTTAATACACTTCTTATTAGCCAAGGATTAGATAAATAAAATGATCTACATTACTATAGGGTTTAGAACTTTTTCCCCCCCTACAATTACATCCTATTACAGATCTTAAATAACTACTGTGTCAGACTTTTTAAGATTCTTTCTCTGGGATTTTCACAAATCTGGTGTGCCATTTAGTTATGGTTCCCAAACCTATTCCAAACAGTTGGCTGTTATCATTGAGCCCAGAGAGAGAAATGCATTTAGAAATTTTTGTTGTTTCTTTGCTTCCCTGGTGGCTCAGATGGTAAAGAATCTGCCTGCCATGTAGGAGACCCAGGTTCGATCCCTAGGTCAGGAAGCTTTGTGGAGAAGGGAATGGCAACCCACTCCAGTATTCTAGCCTGGAGAATCCCATGGACAGAGGAGCCTGGTGGGCAGAAGTCCATGGGGTCGCAGAAAGTCAGATATGACTGAACGACTAACACTTTCACTTACCATTCCTATGTGTTCTTTTTTTCTTTCTTCTTAGTTATAATAGCATAGAATAAGGATCTTAAAAATGGGATCACTTGATATTATGTGCTAATTTAAAAAATCAATTTATTAGGTGAAAAACTCTTATCAAAACCACAAAGAAAACTGTGATCCTTTCCCCACCCCCAAAATTAGAATCACCAGGTTAGAGGAAATTATTTAAACCTAGCATATAGGCAACATTGTGTAATAAGTGTTGGAGTTATTGACTTGCTTTGGATGAATAATGAATAAGTAGGAAAGAATGTTAATTAAAACTACTTAACTAGATATAACTGTCTATACAGTTTTATGACCCAGATAAGTAAAGTACCTGACTTAGACTCTACAGGAGTCAAAATGCCTTTTAATTAACGCAGTTGTCATTGGTGACAGGAAATTTAGAGTAATAATTTTTTAATCTCTCATATTTGTGTTGTTTTTTTTAGATCCATTTGGTGGTGATCCTTTCAAAGGGTCAGATCCATTTGCATCTGACTGCTTCTTCAAGCAGTCTTCTACTGATCCTTTTGCCACTTCAAGTACTGATCCTTTCAGTGAAGCCAGCAATAGCAGTAACACATCGGTGAGTAGGAGGGTTAAAAAAAATGTTAAATGGACCACAGATGTTCTAAGTGAGTTTCTTTTTTTCTTTTATAAGAGCAGACAGTTTATTGTCTGGTGAAATAACAAAATCATTACTCATTGCTAGATAGTGAATTTTTTGAGGGTAGGAACTATATCTTACAAAAAATTTAGTACACATGCCCTGGCTGTACTTTGGTTCAGTGATCAGTAAATATATGTTAACTTCTGTTTAATGGTCAGAGAAGAGGTAGGGAAAGAGACAAATGTGGAAAAAAAAGCAATTTACCAATAGTAAAATCATATACTATTTGAGTCATCTTTCAAAACTGAAAGATAGAAATAATTCAGTAAGTACTCACTCTAGACAAGAAAGTTGTTTGCCAAACTGCCACTAACTCCTGGGAATGAGACTCATACCTTTACCTTTCTTGTAAATCCTGTCCTTCCACATGGCAATATAAGGCATTTAGATAACAAGCAAAGGACTTACTGGCCTACTATATTTTATCTTTAAGAAAATGAGTATACAGTGGATCTTTTGTATTCTGTCTACAAATAGATGAGTTAAGTGAGTTTCTTGAAATACACAATGATGAAAGAATTCTCTTGCAGATTACTTCTGATGGGCGATATAAAAATTTCAGTCTTATCGAACCTATCTAGTTTTTGGTTCAAACTGGCATTTCACACTGTGAGCACCCACTGAAATTGACAGAATACTCATGTCATCCGAATACTCATGTCATCCAAATACTAAGTCTGCCCTTCAAAGGACAAAATATTATCCCATTGGGGATTTAAAAAATAAATGATTAAAAATCCATAAGCCAGTAAAGCATTTTGAAAATATTTGGTATACATTATTGAAATAATGAAATCAATTTAAAGAGAACAGCATTGATTTAAAAAAAAAATCATTTCTGTTATTTTGTGGACACATCTAGAGTGTTATTCTTATAAAGTTGTATTAATTCCCACTAAATGTCAGACTCTCCTGATAATATACATAGTACAACAATTACTATTTAATAACCACTCACTATGATCCAAGTACTGTTGTGGGCTTTATATTCATAGTTTCTAATCTTCACGTCAGTCTTACAAAGTAGGTGTTGGTGTCCCTATTTTAACAATAAGAACACTGGAACTCAGAAAAATTAACTAAGGTCAGACAACCAAGTCTGGAGGCTTTGAAAACAAAATCTTTATATTAGGATATTTAAACACATGCAAAATAGAGTAACATAATGAAGTATTTTAACCTCTGTGTATCTATAGCCCAATTTCAATAATTATCAATGGTTTTGGAGAGGTTTTTAATTTTTTTTCCTTGTTCGTTTGGTGTTTTTAAGTTTTTATTTGAAGGCTTATTTTTTGAGACAGGGTATTTCACAGCTGTAAGTAAACCAGATCTATAAAGGATCAGTTGTTGACAGACATGTGAAGCAGAAATTTTGTCTTTTAATACTCTTAGATTAAGAGAACTTCCTTAAAAGCGTAATTGATTATTTTAAAGGTAATAAACTTTGGTATTCCTGAATTGCTTCCTTACTGTATTCAGTAAAGAACTACTTGGCCAGCAACTGATTTTTTCCACTGTTGTAAAACTAAGCAAATGCCTCTGTAACTGAATATTTGTGATTTCCACAGGCTACTGGATACTCTGTGTTCCTACAACACTCAGTTTGTAGTGTGGACCCATTTGCCAAATTCTTCTCAAATTGCCTGCAACCTGAGTTCTTTCCCTCTCACCTTATTGTAGCCTCTTGTTATCTACTCTTATTGTTTAAAAAGCAAGAGGCCAAAGCAACTCTTCCTAATTTAAAAATAAGCATGTTTCTTTTCCTCTCCCCTGGTGAAATTTTTCTACCATTCATTCTACTAATTTGTCCCCTTTCGGTTTTTGAAAGCAGCAGTGCCCTAGCTGACAGCTCTTAATTTCTCCATTCAAAACTGTAAACTAAACACCAAATTGGCAATATAATAATAGTTAAACATTTATCTAATCTCTTCTATGTGCCAGGTATGGTGCTAAGTTCTTTTCATGTATTACCTCATTTAAGCATCACAATAATCCTATGAGGCTCATGTATCATCCTCATTTTAAAGATAAAGTAAATGAGAGGTTATTATGTGTAAGTAAGTTAGTAAGTGACAGAACTAAATTCAGACTCTATCTGACCAAAATCTAAGGTCCTCACTACTGTAGTCTAAGATTCAGACTCATTTTTTCTTAACTACAAACCCCTGCTTTTGGTCATCTTTCTTCTTTTCAAATAGGCCTCTGTTAATGCCATAAGATATGAATCTCTCCCCACAAGTCTTTTTTTGTTCCTTCAAAGATGGTCTCTTTTCTCAGAGGGACATAATTTTAAAAAAACAAACCAAAACAAGTGCCATTTTCTACTGTCCTAGCTAGCATATGGTAGCTACATGCTAAGTCATACTGTGAAAGGAGGGAATGGATGGCTGATGTAGAGAAGAGAGAATTTCAGTGATAGATTAGGTTAGGCGACCTTATAGGAGGATTTGGAACATTAATTATAAAATCACACCATCTGAATTTTAGTCAGGAAAATTACTTTCGTATATTAAATTGCCTAATTACCAAACTGAACATAATATATAGAGAGTTTTGTGGGTGCTTGCTCCTTCGTAGGCTGCACAGTCCATCCTGTTCCTCTTGCTGTCTCAGTGCCCTTTTAGGGTAAGTGCACAGTCACTAGTGGTAAAGAACCTGCCTGCCAATGCAGGAGACATAAGAGACCCAGGTTTGATCCCTTGGTCAGGAAGATCCCCTGGAGGAGGGCGTGGCAACCCACTCCAGTATCTCCAGTTCTCTGCCTGGAGAATCCCATAGACAGAGGAGCCTGGCAGGTTACAGTCCATGGGGTCACGAAGAGTCAGACACGACTGAAGCGACTTAGCACTCATGCACAGTGTATGATAAAGGAATAGAATTAAACCTGACACACATATAGGCCTACTTTTTCTCTCTCTCTCTCTCTCTCTCTCTGAGATGGTAAACAAAACTACAAGCTGTTTAAAACCAGGTCTGTTAGTTTTTCCTTCTCTCACAGTTGGGGGAGAAGCATTAATAGTTGGTGACTTGTGTTATCATGTCAGTGACTGTCTCACATTGGTATTTTAATTATCGTATTAGGAACCATGGAGAGTTACTTTGCTATACAGACCAGCTTGATTTTTTTTTCCCCCTTGATTGCTGTTTATTCATTTAGCAGATAATCAGAGTATAAGCTAATGTGTTCATTTTATAAAAATGTAAGTTAACCATCAGTTAAAATTTTCCGTTCTAAAAGCATCACTAGTTGTTCTTTCTGCAAGTAATTTTTTTTAACGGATCCTCTTTTATAAAAAGAGAATATACTGTAAGTCTCAATGAGCATTGTTTCTCTCTTATCCATTACATCTGTATTACTTGAGTTCTGTAATATCCTTTGAAGTTCAGTTGTAATACCTAAGTTCTTGATGATTAGAAGTAGATTGTGTAATACAGATGACATTGATACTCATGAGTCAGAGTAGGAGATAAATATTCCAAAACTGTTTTTGTCCCCCTGTTATCTAATTGTATGCCAAGACTTTTAGCTGGCCTCTTAAAAAGAACCTGATGCCAGAAAGTTCAGTTACCTTCCTAGATATACATTTTGTTTGACTGTGATTTAAAACCAAGCTGAAGTAGGAAGATAGTTCAGTAGTCAGAATCTCTGGCTTCTATAAAACATTACAAAGTCCTCACTCTTTGTAGCCATTCACACTTAACATTTGCTCCAGATTTTTTACGTGGCTTATTATTTAAAGTGGCTGAATTTTTTTTTTAGAAAGCATTCTCTCTCTCTCTCTCTCTCTCACACACACACACACACATTAACATTAGAGGAAGTTGGGTGAAGGGGATATAAGGTCTTGTGTTATCTTTATAGCTCTTCTAGAAATCTACATTTATTTCAAAATGAAAGTTAAAGAATAGTGTGCATCTAAACAAGTAGCAAAATTATGAAGGAAATAAATGGATACCAATGCCAGGGTAATAATAATCTTTACAGAGGGGAGGGATGGGATTGTGATTAGAACAGGCACATGAAGACTTTTGAGATGTTGGCAGTTTCATAGATGTTCACTTGATACCTTTTATTAAGTGGTTCATAATGTTCCATACATTTTTCTGAATGTATGTTATGTTTTACAGTAAAAAATTAGAAAATGATATGAATCATTTCAATAAGATTGCAAATCAGTAGGGGTAGACATTTGTTCCTAATGCCTTGTGTTTCTTAATTAGTTTAGAGTTTGTGAAGAATATTTTCTTTGGTGCGGCAATAAAGTTTCAGCTATGAAAAGTTTCCTCTCTCAATCATGACTGTGTGTGATTTGTTTAGGTAGAAATGTTAAAGCACAATGATCCTTTTGCTCCTGGTGGAACAGTTGTTGTTGCAGCAAGCGATTCAGGTAAGGAGATAATTTTCTTTGAACAGTAAACATCACCCTTTCTTTCAATTTCTTTTTTTTTTTGGTCTTTATCAAATATATTCTCCTATTTACTTGCTTATGGTTTTAAGATTATTGCATAGTTATTAGATTGGTACAAAAGTAATTGTGCTTTCAGACCCTGAATTTTAAATCATTTTAACTAGGGTCAAAGCTATGGTTTTTCCAGGAGTCATGTTTGGATGTGAGAGTTGGACCTTAAAGAAGGCTGAGTGCTGAAGAATTAATGCTTTTGAACTGTGGTGTTGGAGAAGACTCTTGCGAGTCCTTTGGAATACAAGGAGATCAAAACAGTCCATCCTAAAGGAAATCAACCCTGAATATTCATTGGAAGGACTGAAGCTGAAGCTGAAGCTCCAGTACTTTGGCCACCTGATGCGAAGAGCTGACTCACTGGAAAAGACCCTGATGCTGGGAAAGATTGAAGGCAGGAAGAGAAGGGGCAACAGAGGACAAGATGGTTGGATGGCATCACTGACTCAATGGACATGAGTTTGAGCAAGCCCTGGGAGATGGTGAAGGACAGGGAAGCCTGGTGTGCTGCAGTCCATGAGGTCTCAAAGAGTCAGACACAAATGAACGACTGAACAACAACAGTAACGGGATCAAACACACCTGTATTAATCAAAATAGAAGCTATTAAAATCAACACATTTTTGCCAATGAGAAATAAATTTTATTCCTAAAGCATAAAAATCCGTGCTTCAGGATTTGACAGACTTTTGGAAAACATTTTCTGCATCCTGCTGGTTGTGGAAGCATTTTCCCTGTAAAAAGTTGTTGAGATACTTGAAGAAGTATTAGTTGGTGAGAGGTCAGGTGAATACGGCAGATAAGCCAAGACTTCATTGCCCAATTTGTTCAATTTTTGAAGTGTTGGTTGTGTGACGTTTGGTTGGGTGTTGTCTCAGAAGAAATTGGGTCCTTTTATTGACCAATGCCAGCTGTAAGTGTTGCAGTTTCCCATTCATCTCATCGATTTACTGGGCATACTTCTCAGATGTAATGGTTCGGCTGTGATTCAGAAAGCTGTAGTGGATCAGACCACCAGCAGACCACCAAACAGTGACCATGACCCTTTTTTTGGTGCAAGTTTGGCTTTGGGAAGTGCTTTGGAGCTGCTTTGTCTAACCACTGACCTATTTGTTGCTGGTTGTTGTATAAAAATCCGCTTTTCATCACACCTCACAATCAGGTTGAGAAATGATTCATTATTGCATAGAATAAGAGAAGACAACACTTAAAGGTGGTGATATTTTTGATTTGTGGTCAGTTCTTGAGGCACTCGCTTCTTGAGCTTTTTCACCTTTCCAGTTTGCTTCAAATCCCAAATGACTGTAGAATGGTCAACGTTGAATTCTGGGGCAGCGTCTTGTGTAGTTGTAAAATGATCAGCTTCAATAATTGCTCTCAGTTGGTTGTTGTCAACTTCTCATGGCTGGCCACTTTTCTTGTCACCTTCAGGGCTCTTGTCTCCTTTGTAAAACTTCTTGAACTACCAGTGTACTGTATGTTCATTAGCAGTTTCTGGGCCAAATGCATTGATTTTGTGAGTCGTTTCTGCTGCTTTGACCCATTTTTGAACTTAAATATGAAGATCGCTCTTATTTGCTTTTTGTCTGACATCATTTTCATAGTCTGCAATGCATCTAAAATAAACAGCAAGTAAAATTTATTAGCAAAAAGCATAAAACAGGAAATATACATCAAAATGATATATAGCATAATCACATTTATTTAAGAATGTATTCCAATATCAAATGGCAAATTTCAACAGTATTAAATCACAATTACTTTTGCACCAACCTAAATATATCCTATTATGTTCTACCAATAAAAACAATGGTGTTTGTATATTACTTTCCACTTTCCTTTTTTTAATATATATTTTAAAGTATTTTATTTATTTATTTTTTAATTTATTTATTTTAATTGGAGGCTAATTACTTTACAATATTGTATTGGTTTTGCCATACATCAACATGAATCCTCCATGGGTGTACACGTATTCCACTTTTCTTATCATTTATTATCTCATTTACTGTTTGTGTTAAAGAGCTTAATATGTATTCTAGCAAATGTCAGTAAAACCAATAAAAATGTTTTTTTGTTTTATAAAAGACAGTGTTCCTTGGCAGTTTCAAAGTCAGTATTGATTCTTATGGATCGTGACCTAAATTTAAAAATTAGTGGCTTCCCATGTTAGCAAAACTCCCTTGGGATTTCCCATGTTTTTCCAACAAAAATATTATAGGAAAAAAAAAAGAGAAGGGGGAAGGAACTTAAAAGTAAAAACAAATTTAAGGAGCCTATCACATAAATAATATGTGTAGATCTTGCTTGTACTTGATTTGAATAAATCAACTAAAAAAAGATTTATGAGATGAAAGAAATTTGACAGATTGACATTAAGAAATTTTTTTGTTTTTTAAGATGATATGAAAATGGCTATTTTAGTTTTGTCTTTTAAAAAACAGTCTTCAGAGTTCCCTGTCAGTGCAGTGGTTAAGACTGCATTTCCACTACAAGGAGCACAGGTTCAATCCCTGGTCAGGGAACTAAGATCTCACATGCTGCATAGCATGGCCAAAACCAGAGAAACTAAACAAGTCTTTATGTTAGAGATACATTATGTCAGATTTAGAGATTAAGTGATTAAATTGGGGTTTGTGTCAAAATAATCTTGTGGAGTGAATAAACAAATGTGTTTAGGAAATAAAGTTGCTAAGTACTAAAGCTAAGCAATAAATACATGAGGGTTCATTATACTAGCTTTTTATTTTTATCTGTTTTGAATTTTTCGTAATGAAAGAGTCTTGGCCTTTTAACACACCCCAAGTATGTCATACTTTTATTTATTTATTTAGGCTGCACCTTGTAGCATGTGGAACTTCCCAGATCAAAGATTGCACTCGTACCCCCTGTAGTGGAAGTGCAGAGTCTTAACCACTGAACCACCAAATAAATCCCATATTCCCATTTTAAAGGTCAGGAAAGTGAAGATAGGAACATTAAGTAACTTGGTCAAGATTTACAGTTTTATTAGATTTGAACTATAAAGCCAAGATTCAAACCTATGTCTGATAGAGTCTAAAAGCTTTTTCAACTAAGTAACTGTTTCTTTCTCTCTATTCAATAGTTATTGTCTAGAAGAGCAGGGAATTAGAAGTAGACTCAAACATGTAAATACTTCAGTATCATGCTAAAAATAGGATGCCTTATTTTTCCAGATGAAAATACAGTGAGTTATTCAGTGTAGAAATTTGCTGATTGTGACAAATTGAGGATTATGAGTGTAGAGAAAGATTAGTAAGAAATGCCTTCACAATTTGAATTTCTTGTGCAAATATCAAGATGAGATTTAACAGTGTGCATTTTTTGTTTTCAGCTTGAAGATTAACATCCAACATAAGTAATAAAGAATGTAAAAAAGCAGATATGTAGAAAAAAAGATCTAATGTAGTGCTGGGTTTGGATTTAACCCAAAATTTAGAACTACAGCAAATAAGATTTCTGAAAGGCTTATTGTAACAAAAGTGGTCAAATTGTATCTTTTTAAAATACATGTGCTCTTTTAGAGTCTCAATTTTGAACTGATGAATTAATGTATTGATAGGGATATTATATGATAAAGGATAACCTAAGAGAATAAAATGAAAGGTTAATACATTTTAATTAACTCTTGATTGCCCACACTGAGGAATGGTAAGTGCCATGAGAATTCATTAACGCTGCAAGCATTTAAAGAAAAGGGAGATGGCCTCCCTTTAGAGCAACTCATGAATGATTTCAGAGCAGAAGATGGCCTTTGTGGTATGCCTTGAAAGAATGGCCTACATAAGTAGATATGGGAAGAGTAGTTAAAGCATAGAGAGTAACATGAGTGAGGAATGGATGAAGGACATATGGTGCATGTTCAAAGAAAAACCGACATTTTGATAAAGCTTACTTACAGATAGAGGAATAATCAGGTTAAATAAGGCTAAGGTGGTAGATTGATCTCACTGTAGGTTTCTGTTGCCTCTATTGGTCTTCTCTTTGATTTCCAGTTCCTGGCTCATTTCCTGTAAAGTGGTAGAGTAAATGACTATAGTAGACTGGAAGTGGGCTAAGGTTTGTTGTTATCATCATCATGGTAATAGATACCATTTACTGAGCACTTGGTTAGTTCCAGCACTACATGTGCTATTTTCTCATATTTTATCTTGTTTAATTCTCAGAGCAACTACCTGAGGAAATTGCTGTTACGTTTATTGTACAGACAAGGAAAACCAAGAAACGGAGAGATGAAGCCATTTCACAAGGTTAAGGAAGTAGTAATAGATGGACTCACATTCAGATGATGTCTCTAGTTTTCCACCAACCTCTTTGGTCCTTCCTTCTCTGTCTCTTTTCTAATTCTTCTCTTCTCCCCAACTTCTTTATGTTGCTCTAGGTCTTAGACTCTAAACTTATCTTCTCTGTCTGTATTCCTTGGGGTTCTCATCTGGTTTTATGGTTTTACATACTCTCTCCATGTTGATTTCTAACTCTAGCCACACTTTTTCCCATGAACTCCAGACACCTGTATCCAATTATCTATTGACATCTCCACTCAAACATCTCATAGATACGTCTAACACAACATGTCTAACACCAAACACCTAATCTTCCTCCCCAAACCTGCTTCTCTTGAATCTTTCCCCATCTTTTTTTCCCCCTCAAATCAAAAGACTTTTTATTGCCTCTTAAAAACATTACAGTTGAGTCCATAGAACCATCTGGCATCTTGCTGTTTCTGCAGCCAGACCACTCAGATCTTATTCATCAGCCTGCTGAACTGTTCCTTTTTCAGAAACACAGATACCATACAAAATTTTTCTGATATCCTTGTCTTCAACTGTGGAGGCTTGCTGAATCAAAGCAGACAAATTTGACACAAGTTCATTATCGTTTGCTTCAAGAATCATCTCATCTTTCTGGGATTGACATACTGAACAAGCAGCCCCTGGCCTCATCCGAACCCTTTGGATATAGTTTTCACCCAGAAAATTTCAGATTTCAGCAAGAGAACCAGTCTCCTCAGTAACAACGCTGATGGGGAAGTGGACATACACAGACCTCATCTTGTAACAGAAGCCCAATATAACACCCTTGATCATGCTCTGACTACAGATCCTGTGAACAGTTGCCAGTTCCTTTCTGTTTCCCCACCATATGTCAGCCCAGAGCCTCTTCCTTTTCTTTCCAAGGAGACTGAGTTCTACATTGATGTGATTGAAGGGTACCTCTTGGGCCCTTCACAATAACTGTCTGTCCTTTCAGAGTAATGTCAAAATTTTTTCTGGAATGTTGACAGTCTGCTGAGAATGGTCTTCATTTTCACAGTAAATGCAGCAAAAAGCTTTCCCCATCCTCAGTTCAGTTCAGTTCAGTCACTCAGTTGTGTCCGACTCTTTGCAACCCCATGAATCGCAGCACGCCAGGCCTCCCTGTCCATCACCAACTCCCGGAGTTCACTCAGACTCATGTCCATCGAGTCAGTGATGCCATCCAGCCATCTCATCTTCTGTCGTCCCCTTCTCCTCCTGCCCCCAATCCCTCCCAGCATCAGAGTCTTTTCCAATGAGTCAACTCTTCGCATGAGGTGGCCAAAGTACTGGACTTTCAACTTTAGCATCATTCCTTCCAAAGAAATCCCAGGGCTGATTTCCTTCAGAATGGACTGGTTGGATCTCCTTGCAGTCCAAGGGACTCTCAAGAGTCTTCTCCAACACCACAGTTCAAAAGCATCAATTCTTCAGCACTCAGCTTTCTTCACAGGCCAACTCTCACATCCATACATGACCACAGGAAAAACCATAGCCTTGACTAGCCGGACCTTTGTTGGCAAAGTAATGTCTCTGATTTTCAATATGCTATCTAGGTTGGTCATAACTTTTCTTCCAAGGACATCTTTAACATTGCTAAGACCTAAAATCTTAGAATCATCCTTGGTTCTTTTTTTTTCTCTTACTCTGTCTCTAACATATCAAGAAATGTTACTGATTCTACCTTCAAATTATATATAGTAAAAGTCTTACAATGGCCTAAAGCTTTCTCATAATGTCTCATTGTTATTACCTTTACTCACTCTGCTCCAATCACACTGACCTTACTTTTGCTCAAGAAACAGGCTCATGTTCCTTGGGCCCTTTACTCTTAGCTGTCCCCCATTCCTAGGATGATTTTTCTCCATATATCCACAGGATGATCTCTGTTACCTCTAACAAATCTTGGCCAAAATGTCACCTGATCATCTAGCCCAGCACTCCCACCATAATGTTCTCTACTCCTTCTTACTGTATTTTGGCTTATTACCTTCTAGTGTACTAAGTAAATTTCTGTGTTTTTCTCTTATTTATCTCCTCTTCCTTCCTAAATTTTGGCGTCCACAGGAACTTGAATCTTTTTATTCACTGATCTCTCCCAAGAACCTTAAACCATACCTGGGGACTTAATATTACTGAATGAGTGGGTGAATCAATTACTGTTCTCACAGAGCATATGAAAGGAGCCCAGTGGATGAGAATTTTTATTTGGGGAGAGGGGCATATTGTTCACTTTTTTTCTGATAAGTGGGTATTTTAACATTGTGGTGAAAAACACATGATATAAAATTTACCATTTTAGCCATTTTTAAGTATACAATTAGTGATATTAAATACCTTCACATTATTGTGCAGCCATCACATCCATCTATCTAAAGAATTTTTTTCATCTCCTAAAACTGAAACTATACCAGTTAAACAAGAACTCCCCATTTCCCCTTCTTACCAGGTCCTGGCAAACACCATTTACTTACTGTGTTTATGAATTTGACAACTCTAAGTCCCTTATAAAAGTGGAATCATATCGTATTTGTCGTTTTGTGTATTGGGCTTATTTCATTTGTCATAATTTCCTCAAGGTTCATCCATGTTGTAGCATGTATCAGCATGTATCCTTCCTTTTTAAGACTGAATGATATTCTGTTGTATGAATATGCCACTTTTTGTTTATATATTCCTCCATCAATAGACACTTGGTTTGCATCCACATTTTGACTATTGTGAATGATGCTGCTATTCATATAAGTTTGCAAATACCTAATCAAGTCCTTGGTTTCAGTTCTTTTTAAGTATTTACTAAGAATTTCTCAATCATATAGTAACTCAATTTTTAATTTTTTGAGAAGCCATCATACTGTTTTCCATGTTTTACATTTCCATCAGTAGTGCACAAGGATTCCAGTTTCTCTACATCCTTGCCAACACATATTACTGTTTAAAATAATAACCATATTAATGGTGTGAAGTGGCAGCTCATTGATTTGATTTGCATTTCTCTAGTGAATAATGATGCATATTGGCCATTTGTATATCTTTGTAGCATCTATTCAGGTGCTTTGCCCATTTAAAAAAATCAGTTGTTTGCTTTTTTGTTGTTGCAGTGTAGGAGTTCCTTGTATTTTGTGGCTATTAACCCCTTATGAGATATATGATTTGCAAATATTTTCTCCTGTATCATAGGTTGCCTTTTCATTCTGTTGATACTGTCTCTTGGTGCACAGAACTTTTTAATTTTGACGTTGTCCAGTTTATGTAGTTTTTCTTTTGTTGCCTATGTTTTTAGTGTCCTATCCAAGAAAATATTGCTAAATCCAATGTTGTGAGGTTTTTCACTTATGTTCTCTTCTAAGAGTTTTTAGTTGTAGGTCTTACATTTAGGTCTTTCATCCATTTTGAGTTAATTTTACTTCATTCTTTTTCATATGGCTATCCCATTTTCCCAAAACTACTTTTCCTTTCCCATTGAATGGTTTTAACATCCTTGTAGAAAATAATTTGACTCCATGTGTAAGGGTTTATTTCTGGGCTCTCTATTCTGTTCCATTTATCTAAGTGTCTTAAGACCAGAACTGTTTTGATTACGATAGCTTTGTAATAAGTTTTGAAATCAAGAAATTTGAGGCCTGTAACTTTGTCATTTTTCAAGATTGTTTTCGCTATTCAGGGTCCCTTGAGATTCCATTTGAATTTTAGGTTAAATTTTCTGTTTCTGCAAAAGAGTGTCATTGGGATTTTGACAGTGATTACATTGAATCTGTAGAGTGCTTTGGATGATATTAACATCATAACAATACTGAGTCTTGCAGTTCATGAATGTTGTCTGTTTTTCTCTTGATCTGTATCTACTTTCTTTCAGAATGTTTTATAGTTGTCAGTATACAAGTCTTCCTTGGCTAAATTAATTCCTAAGTATTTTATTCTTTTTGATGCTATTGTAAATGTCATTGTTTCATTAATTTCCTTTGCAGATTGTCCAGATTATCAATATATGGAAATGCTATTGATTTCTGTGCATTGATTTTGTATCCTGCTACTTTGCTGAATTCATTTATTCTAAAGTTTTTTTTTTTTAGGGTTTTTTGCATGTAAGATAGTGTCATCTGAAAACAGATAATTTTACCTCTTCCTTTTCAGTTTGGATGCCTTTTTTGTTCCTCCTTGCCTAATTGCTCTGGCTAGGATTTCTGTGTTGAATAGAAGTGGTGAAGGTGAGCATCCTTGTCTTGTTACAGATTTTAGAGAAACAGCTTTCAGTCTCTCACCATTGGTATGATGTTCACTGTTGGCTTTTCATATGTGGTCTTTATTATGTTGAAGTAGTTTCCTTTTCCTAGTTTGTTCAGTGTATTATCATGAAAGGATTTTGAATTTTGTCAAATATATGCTTTTTCTGCATCAATTGAAATGATCATCTGGGTTTTTTTTCTTTATTCTGTTAATGTAGTGTATCACATTAATTGATTTTCCTGTGTTGAACCATCTTTACATATAAATTGAGAGTCTGTATCTTCGTCATCTGCAGTCTAGCTGACATCTTGATTTGAATGAGAATCTTAGAATTAAAACTGTTTAGAGTTGAGTGGGCAATATGTTCCTTGTGTATGGGGCTGAGTTACACAGACTAAGAAATATCAGAGGTCTGAATGTCTTTTTTCTTTTTTCTTTCTTTCCACAGCTATATAGGTCATTCAAACTTTGTTTTTGCATTTTTCTCATTTAATCTTTATAACAATTATATGGGAGGTGCTATTCTTTCTCTCTTTAATAATGAGGAAAATGGGACTCAGGCCAAACAGTTTGCCCTGGGTCACAATAGCTGTCTCAGTGCTCAGTTTCTAACCCATGTCTTATTTCAGAGCTCATGATGTTAATCATTTTGTTACCATGCCTCTGCCTTATATCTTCTCATCCAGCTCTGACAATACAAAAATTGGAGTAGGGTGATGCCACAGATTTTTTTTTTCTCTCAAACTTATATTACTGCCTTTGTTAGAGCTGAGGGAATCATAGACATGCTCTAGACCAGAGTTTTCACATTATTTTTCATGAAACCAGCTTCCAGAGGGGTCTTTAGGGAGTTGGCCGAGTCTAGTTTCATTATTTTTAAAGTGTCTCTGAATTTTTTAAAACTGCAGTTTAATTAGGTATATGCATTCAGATTTATTCCGGACCAGATTTTAACATATTGGAGTGCATTGTAATATCAAATTAAATGGGTTTTGTGTAAACCTATAAATAAACATTTATTTAAACCACTATGAGATTACAAGACTCTTGTTTAGAAATAAGCTGCTTTCTTGGATGAATAATGTTTTTCAAATAGAACAAACAAAGCCAAGTACAGAAATAAGTTTGATCCCTGACTTAAAACATTTGTGTTAATCAAAATGGCTTCATTGTTCTCATTGTCATTGTGATAAGTAAATGTTATAAATTTAAACTTAAAAAAATTTAGAGTTAATTCTTAAAATTCATCTTACTTGTTTCATATATTGGAATTCCATTTAAGATTTGAGAATTATTATCTGGTCTGATTCCTTAATATATGGAAGAGAAGCTGAGCCCCAGGACTACTTACTAGTTTACTTCTGAATCCCTGTCCATTGATCTTTCTGCTGTGTTATCCTGCCTCTTATTTACTAAATAATAAAAATGAAAAAATTAAGATGTCTTTGGAACCCAGAATTTGATGAAGGATCCTGAGAGCAAATGAAAAAATGTTAGGTTAAAAAAATGAAAGAATTTTGTAAGAATCTTATAAAAGGTCCATAAAAAGACTTTTTAGGGTTGAGGGAAAATAATTGAGACTTCACCCTTACTGGGCTCTTATTTCAACAATGATAACAAAAACTAATTAGGAAAGAAGTGGATTATTTGAAGCAAACACAGGCAGTGACTTTGGAGATTATCAAGCTTTTTGGTCTCAGGATCCTTTTTAAAAATGAATGAAGACACTCAAAGAACTTTTGTTTTGGGGATCTTATTTATCAGTATTTACTGTTAGAAATTAAAACTGAGAAAAATTTTAAATTCATTTAAAACAAAAATAATAAACCCATTACATATTAACATAAATACCATATTTTTAAACAAAAATAATAACTCCAAACCAAAAAAAGAAAAATATTGTGAGAAGAGTAGCATTGTTTATATATTTTTGCAAAGCTCTTTAGATGTGTGGCTTTTGCTGGATCTTCATACCTACTTCTGCATTCAGTGTGCTACACTGTGTGTTTTGCTTGAAAGGTATGAAGATCTGCCTCAAACAGCTGGAAAAGGGAGGATTATTTTAATAGACTTTTTAGATAATTGTGGATATTTTTCTTAGTTGTTATTTGTTGTTCAGTCACTAAGTTGTGTCTGACTCTTTGCAGGCCCATGAACTGCAGCATGCCAGGCTTCCCTGTCCTTCACTATCTCCTGGAGTTTGCTACTGTACCAAAAATCAATAAATTTTAGTTTCTTCAAAGTTAGTTACACACATACACACACACACACTAAGTTAGTTACAATAAGGAATAAGAAACTATATCAATGAACTTTTCATATTCTGTTACATTAAACTCCATTAGTCTTACTTGCACAGTGGAACCTTGTGCCCCATGTATGGCTTTGTAACATGCATTGATCATTTGGAACATATTGGTTCACTCAGTTATGCATGTCTTCCAAATGTTAGCACATTTCATTATAAATAGTTTTTTAAATCACATTTATTGATATCACCATCCATCTCATGAGAGTCTTTTAATTAAATATTGGTATAATGTTAAGCTTATGAGGCATTTAAACCTTTCCAGGATTCTAATTTTTACTTGATAGCTTGTAGTTTTTGTCATCTGCAAAAAATACTTTCAGTTGTTTTCCTTAAAGTGTCAGATTCACTTTATTTAGGAAGATACCTGAAATACCTAAAACTGAATAACTATTGTTTACTTGTCTCTTCTTTTAAGTAAGAATGGTATTCCAAGAAAAAAGCAGCTAGTTCACCTTGTTTCTCAGACCATCATGTAAGTTCATTTCCTTCAGATAACCATTATACTTTGGTACTCAGCAGAAATGATTAGTGTATATTTCTCATTTTGTCTTTCATAATTTTTAGATGTGTACCTAAGGGTCACAACTTATTTAAAATTAATAGTTTTTATTGATTCATCAAGGACAGACATTCATAAGTACACCGGGCCTTTTTCCCTCCATGATTCCCCTCCATGAGTTTGTGATGGTGAAGAATACAACCAGTACAATTTGGTGCCACTGCCTTGATTCCTACTAAGGCACCCACCACTTTTTTTTTTTTAACCCACCACTGGTTTTGCAACACTGTTACAATTAATCAATACAATGAGAAAGATAATATCATCTTCATATTTTGAAGATAGTTTTGACCTTACAGATCTCCCTAAAGGGGTCTTGGACTTGTGGAATGCATGGACCACACTTTGAGAACTAATATGTTCTAGAAAATTTTCCTGTTGCCCTGTATTGTGCTGGTTTCTGTTCCCTCAGGCCAGTTTGCTCCCAGGAGGTATCTGGGACAGATGTCTTTTATTCAGAACAAGAGTAAGAAAATAATCTCAATGTCCTGGAGAAAAAGCTAAAGAGTGAGGCTATCTTTCTGTTCTATATTTAGTCTGGAGCTTCTGTTCTTCTTCTGTTAGTACACACTTCCTGTGATGGTGTTGTCCATTTCTGTGCGTTCAGCTACAGCCTGTTCCGTGATGACTCCTAGATTTTGTCCTCTGTGCCTGATCTCTCTGCTGAGCCTCCAGTACCTTCAAGTTACCTGCTCGATTATCTCCTTAGGTGTCAACTCAACAGTTCTTAGAATTGATTGTCATCTTTTCCAGTTTGTCTCTCCTTTGAAGTATAATACAAGCAATTACAAAGAGTAAAGCTTTACCTCTTTCTACATTCTACTTGTTATACCAGTGACACTATTATTGGTCCTCAGTCAGTCATCCTAGACTTCTCTGTCCTTCCTCATCTCCAATAAATTGCCATGTTTTGTTGTTTTACCCGCAGTTGGACTCTGTCTGTTCCTCCTTATACTCAGCTTTGGTTGGGTCCTCATCATGTTTTACGTGGGCTGACTGTGATACTAAATTGTCTCCAGTCTCTTTACCTGCTGATCTGTCATCTGCATCACTACCAGAATTGTCTTTGTTAATATGTGATCTTACTCAGTTCAATTCAATTGCTCAGTCGTGTCTGAGTCTTTGTGACCCCATGGACTGCAGCACACCAGGCCTCCCTGTCCATCACCAACTCCCGGTGTTTATTCACACTCATGTCCATTGAGTCAGTGATGCCATCCAACCATCTCATCCTCTGTCGTCCCCTTCTCTTCCCACCTTCAATCTTTCCCAGCATCAGGGTCTTTTCAGATGAGTCAGTTCTTTGCATCAGGTGACCAAAGTATTGGAGTTTCAGCTTTAGTATCAGTCCTTCCAATGAATATTCAGGACTGATTTCCTTTAGGATGGACTGGTTGGATCTCCTTGCAGTTCAGGGGACTCTCAAGAGTCTTCTCCAACACCACAGTTCAAAAGCATCAATTCTTTGGCGCTCAGCTTTCTTTACTAACCACAAATCTAAGTCACTAGCCCTGTGTTCCAAATAAATGTGTGTGTGTTTATAATAGTAGGGCTTCCCTGGTGACTCAGATGATAAAGAATCTGCCTGCAATGCGAGAAACCCAGGTTTGATCCCTGGGTTTGGAACATCCCCTGGAGAAGGGAAAGGCTACCCACTCACAGATATATGTCTGAAAGAAGTTGTCCACTCTATGAAATGTAAAATAGTACTGAACATGTGGATATCTCATCTTAGCTAATAGCATTACGGTCTTATTCAGTTGCCTAAGCACAGATCTGCGAGTCATCTGTTAAATCCCTACTGTCCCATCCTAGTGCTTCTGGGACTTAGCAGAATGAAAAAATTGACTGCTGAAAAAATGAATATTTGTCTCAAATCTACTGCATTGTCATGAAATTTTGAATTCAATAGAAACTTAAACAGTCTAGAAAGAGATTGTCATCAGTAGGACATAAATGCTCGAGTCCAGTTGCCTGAACTTAACTCAGATACATTGCTAGTTCTATAGGTTTTTCTAAGTCTTAGTTTCCTAAACTTCTAGAGTGAGGTTAATAATTAGACTTCGGGCTTTGTTGGGTAGATTATATGAGATAATAATGTATGTTAAAGTATTTATTGTAGTTCCTGTCATAATAGATGGTAGTTGTTGTTACTACTGCTGCTACTTTTTAAAGGCTTGCAAATGCAGACTTACTTGTAATATACTCTTGGCTAGTTTCAAGTGAGATCCGGCAGTGAAGAGTGTGTGTGTGTGTATGTTGTCAACTCTTTTCCTGGAAAGGATTCTTTTAGTCTATAGTTGTTTTCTCTTCTCTTTAGTTTTTAAAATTATTTTGTTTGAGAAATGAAAGATGGACTTTTTTTTTATGTTTAAGTTGGTAAATCTGTGTTTTCTTCCAACTTACAAATATATGTAGGTTCTTAATATATTTATTTAGTTTACTTGTTCATAAACTCTTGCCATCTAGAAACCACTGAGACTCAGATACGTGGCATTATATAACCAAAGTCACAAACACAGGATATTTACCTTCCTTACTCACTGGGGAATTTAGTGTTTACTTAGCAAAAAGATTAATCCCACACAACAGGAGAATTGTAAGTTTTCAAAATAAATTAAAAATATAACAACAATTTTTGTTGTTAAAAATTAAATGGTAAATCACTCTACTCCAGCCTCTAAAATTTTGTAGTTATGGCAGTGATAGAATGACCTTAAATATTTTTAATATTTTTGTCTCACATTGGGTTGTTGTTTTTTGTTTGTTTCAGCATTTGCTCCTGGTGATAGACACAGTGTAGACTAAGAAAGAAAACTAAAGAGAGCAAATTCAGGTTACTCAGTTTCTACGTTTTTTTTTTTTTAACTTGTAACCACTGTTTTTACACGTCATCATAAATGAGATTAGTTCAGGTGCCAGAAAACTTTTTGCATGGAATATTTTACTAACTTCTAATGAGAAAATGCATAATCTTTCCAATTCTTAATTAAAACCTTAAAACATTCTGAGGTTATAGAAGAGCACTCATGATGTCCCCACAGCATCTTTGACACCAGCATTAGGAAAATGTCAAGTAGGTCTGTGTTTTTACAGGCAATGACTCAGACTAAGCATGCATACGTTCATATATTTTATAATTCTTAGCCTCTGCTTTCTTTCATGTTTTTTCTCTAATTTTCTCCATTTCCACAAACCACAGGCCATGGATGTCTCTTCATGGCCACTTAATTTTTGAATGAAAAGGTATGTGTGTATTAGCAGATGTATATTTGTGTGTAGTGAGTGTGTATCTCTCTTCTCCCACCTCCTTTCTGTCTACAAGAGACTGAGAGCTTTTTTGTAAAGTCTTTTTTTTCCCCTTTCCACATAAATCTAGTTGTTATTTTTCCTTTGCTCTCTTTGAACTTTAACACTTACTGTGTAGCAGTTGTGTACAAGTATATCACTCAGTTAAATCATGAGTTCCGTGAAGGTAAATATGTCTTCTATCCCTCTGAATCCCTGGTACCTAGGTTTGAGCATGATAGATGCTTAGTAAATGTAAGTGGATTACTAGGTGATTGAGTGAGTGAACTCTTTGGAGACCAGCTTGAGAAAGTAGATCCTTTGCTGATGACTATAATTCACAAGTATCTCTTGAAGGTTTTCTATGCTGCTGCTGCGAAGTCCCTTCAGTTGTGTCCGACTCTGTGCGACCCCACCAGGCTCCCCCGTCCCTGGGATTCTCCAGGCAAGAACACTGGAGTGGGTTGCCATTTCCTTCTCCAGTGCATGAAAGTGAAAAGTGAAAGTGAAGTCGCTCAGTCGTGTCCGACTCTTAGTGACCCCGTGGTCTGCAGCCCACCAGGCTCCTCCATCCATGGGATTTTCCAGGCAAGAGTACTGGAGTGGGGTGCCATTGCCTTTTTTGAGCTTAATTATCTTGCGGGTTTTGAGTGGGTCATGGAGGTAAAAAAGGTTTCTACCTCCTCCCAGGATTCTCTGGTTAGACAGCTGTTCTGTGGGCATTATTTGTGAGCCTTAAGGTTTCCCTTGTTCCTTGTTGGTCAACTGGTTGTACTGAGAAATGTTATGGCATCTGTTTGGAAGATCCTTAGTAATGAGACGGTTTTTCTTTCAGTATTTTCAACAAAAATAAGTGTCTCCTCTTTGCCAGACCTTGCTTTAGGCCTTGAGGATATAATAGTGAACAAAACAAGCCCCTGTCTTTATAGAGCTAATATGGCAACCCAGTTCAGTATTCTTGCCTGGAGAATTCCGTGAACAAAGAAGGTTGGTGGGCTGTAGTCCATGGGGTCACAAAGAGTTTGAGACAACTGAGCAACTAAGCACAGCACAATAAACAAATATATAACATGTCAAGTATGATGAATGCTATGAATTAAATTAGGTTAAAGGGTTAAAAGGGGCTTCCTTGGTAGCTCAGCTAGTAAAGAATCTGCCTGCAATGCAGGAGAACCCGGTTTGATTTCTGGGTCGGGAAGTTCCCCTGGAAAATGGATAGGTTACCCACTCCAGTACTCTTGGACTTCCCTGGTGGCTTAGACGGGAAAGAATCCTCCTGCAATATGGGAGACCTGGGTTCAATCCCTGGGTTGGAACAATCCCCTGGAGGAGGGTGTGGCTTGCCTAGAGAAGTCCATGGACAGAGGAGCCTGGTGGGCTACGTCCATGGGGTCGTAAAGAGTCAAACATGACTGAGCTTAGACTAAGCACAGCACAAAGGGGTAAAAAGTAATATGCCTAAATGTAGCTTTATTATTTACACCTCAGAAAAAAAGCATTCAGCATAGTATGATCTCAAATGTATAAGGACAAAATACCAGGAGAAAAAGCTGTTAAAGAAGTATGCTAAAATATTGGTAAGGATTCTTTCTTTTAAATTATTGTATAATAGACATACATTATGTTAGTTTCAGGTGAACAACATAATGATTCAACATTTGTGTGCATTACAGAATGATCATCTCAATAAGTCTATTTACCACTTATCACCATACAAAGTTGCAATTTTTTTTCTAGTGATAAGAACTTTTAAGAGTTACTTTCTTAGCAACTTTCAAATTTGCAATACAATGTTACTAACTTTAGTCCCCATGCTGTACATTACATCCCCATGACTTATTTGTTTTATGACTGGCAATTGTATCTCTTGATCCTCTTCACCCATGTTGCCCATTCCTCAACTCTTCTCAGGATTATTTCTGCTAATGAGCCTATAGATGGTTTTTTAAATGATGCTTCTATGTATTTCTCCAAAGTGATCCTTACCTTGATTCTTGCTGAGAAGAGGGTGCTAATCGGATCACATATGCATTCAAAGCTTGATTCTGCTGATAGTGTCTTTCACAGTGTACACTTTGTAATATTTCAGTCAAACCTGACCTAACTCTGCACTATTACCACATGTATAGTGACTGTTTTTAAAAGCTATGGGACAGTGCAGAGCAAAAGCATGAAGCAGATTTTTCAGTACCCTCCATTGAAATGAGGAGAAGGCAATGGCACCCCACTCCAGTACTCTTGCCTGGAAAATCCCATGGACGGAGGAGCCTGGTAGGTTGCAGTCTATGGGGTCGCTAAGAGTTGGATGCGACTGAGTGACTTCACTTTCACTTTTCACTTTCATGCATTGGAGAAGGAAATGGCAACCCACTCCAGTATTCTTGCCTGGAGAACCAACCCCAGGGACGGGGGAGCCTGTCTGTGGGGTCGCACAGAGTTGGACACGACTGAAGCAACTTAGCAGCAGCAGCAGCCACTGAAATGAGCCCAACTCCTTTTCCATCATTAACCTTCTACCAATCAGGAGACTGTTGCATCCTGCTCAGGCTGTGGCTCAGCTGCCACTACATCAGGAATCACAGGAAGAGGAGAAAGAAGGGAAAGCGTGAAATAGCAGCCATGACCAGGCTGGGCCTCAGGCTGTGAGACTCAGCAGATACAGAGTAATACAAAAGCATCCTATATGACTAAAGCTGTAGGATTTCCTGTAACTCTGGACTTTCAAAATCCTCCTCACGTTCAGAGTTGGTGGTGTATCCCTAAAAGACTGATTTTCTCTGTGCTTCTGCCCACCCCATGACTGTCTTGGTGACAAGACAAAGATAATGTAGATCCTCGTTGCCCCTCTTTTGTTTATGTCCATGGTGTGCTTATTGTTAGAAATAAAGGCACACTTTATACATTTACATGAGTGGGTGAGTACACTTTTGTCCTAAAACTGATACGATGTAAACATGAAGAATTGAGGAATAGTGGGAGCATTTTTTCTGTGCCCATTTGCTCTGTCTTGCCCTCTCTTTTGAGATTGTCTTCTCCTTCGTTTCTTTCTACTTTCCTATATCAAGCCACAATTCCTATAAACATTCTTTGACTTTATTGGTAGTGTTTATGCCTAAATAGGCAAAACCTATCACAAAGTAAGTCGGTTTGTGCCAGCTGAAAATGTTAGTTCATTTGTTAAGTGTACTATGATGGAACAGATACCTTCTCATGCCTGTGAAGCAGTGATTAAATATTGCTTTTGCAATTACTGTTCCTTCTGCCTGTAATAGGTTTCTCTCCCCCACCTCCATTTATTCAGCATGCTCCCTCCTTTATCTGAGAGACCTAGCTCAAATGTAATGGCTTCTTCAGTACTTTTCTTGATTTCTCCCAGACAGTGGCTTCACTCCAGGTTTTTCATACCTCTCTATTAGTTCATTTAAGATAATTTTATTATTATTTGTTTGTATGTTTCTTACTATACTGTGAGTTCTTTGGATGTTGGAAACTCTATCTTCTTATTGTCTTAAATTTTTTATGTATGGCCAATGAATGTTTTTTCACCATTCATTCTTCATTAGATAAATGTTATTTGTTGTTTCTAAGGACCTCGCTAATCTAGTAAAAGCAATATATCAATCCCAGATAACCATAATACAATCAGTGCCACAAAGAAGGAAGAAATCACTTTTGCTGTGCAAACTGGAGACACCTAGGATATTCCAGGCTTTGTGGATATGGTAGCAGGTGAAATGGACCTTGAAGGATGTGTGTGAAATGTGAAATAATGGGTTTTTTTTGTTTTTGTTTTTTACTTTTTGATGTCTTTATTAGAAATAGTTTAAGCATACAGGAGCTATATTATTTGATGTGTATTAAATCCTTAAACACTCTACCTACAGTTATTTCATCTATTTTTGATTCTTAATCATTCATCAGTTGATTTATACAAAGGAATATCTCTTGTGGGGATATCAATGTGTTCATCTGTCTTTGTGGACTTAAATCATAAATTTAGGAACTCATATTTGGGAGTAGATATTTTCATATGTCTAAATGTTACTCACCAAAAGAGAACATGAAATTTGATGTTTTTCTGTCCTGTTGCATTGATTTTCTTTATTCATTTTAGCCACAGACCCCTTTGCTTCTGTTTTTGGAAGTGAATCATTTGAAGATGGATTTGCTGACTTCAGCACATTGTCAAAGGTAATTTGCAGTAATTAGTGGGAGGGTAAAATATACTATGTTCCCACCAGAGGAGCAATTTTTCCTTTTGATTTTATAACCTTTCACAAACATTGCAACTTGATTTCAATAAGTCACAGCAAATGTGGATTTCAGACAAATGAAATACAAGATATAATCAAAGTAGATATTTCTGTGCACAAAAACAATGGTGATGGTACAGATAATTTTCTCATGACAGGCTTGCCCAACAACTTTAAGAGTTCTCTTCCTTTTAGATTTATTTTTTGGGTTTCCCTAGTGGCTCAGACGGTAAAGCGTCTGTCTGCAATGCAGGAGACCTGGGTTCGATCCCTGGGTTAGGAAGATCCCCTGGAGAAGGAAACGGCAGCCCACTCCAGTATTCTTGCCTGGAAAATCCCATGGACCGCGGAGCCTGGTAGGTTACAGTCCAAGGGGTCGCAAAGAGTCGGACACAACTTCACTTTCACTTTCATGTTCTATTTTTATTCGAGTATAGTTGATTTTAGGGCTTCCCTGGTGCTCATTCAGTAAAAAATCCACCTGCAATGCAGGAGACTGCTTGCAGTGTAGGAGACCCAAATTTGGTCCCTGAGTTGGGACGATCCCCTGGAGAAGGAAATGGCAATCCACTCCAGTATTCTTGGCTGGGAAATTCCATAGACAGAGGGGCCTGGCGGGCTACAGTCCATAGAGTCACAAGAGTCAGACACCACTTAGTGACTAAACCACCACCATAGTTGATTTACAATGTTGTGTTAGTTTCTACTGTATAGCAAACAAATTATGCGTATATACATATATCCACTCTTTTTTAGATCCTTTTCCCATATAGGCCATTGCAAAGTACTAAGTTCCTTGTGCTATACAGTAGATCCTTATCTATTTTATGTATGCTGCTGCTGCTGCTAAGTCTCTTCAGTCGTGTCTGACTCTGTGTGACCCCATAGACAGCAGCCCACCAGGCCCTGCCGTCCCTGGGATTCTCCAGGCAAGAACGCTGGAGTGGGTTGCCATTTCCTCCTCCAATGCATGAAAGTGAAAAGTGAAAGTGAAGTCACTCAGTCGTGTCTGACTCCCAGCGACCCCATGGACTGCAGCGCACCAGGCTCCTCTGTCCATGGGATTTTCCAGGCAAGAGTACTAGAGTGGGGTGCCATTGCCTTCTCCGACTTTATGTATAGGTGTGAGTAAATGTCAATTCTAATCCCCCAATTTGTCCCTCCTCTCCCCCCCACTCGTAGCCAAAAGTTTGTTTTCTACGTCTGTGACTAAGAATCTTCTGTCTTATTAAACGTATTTCTTCCAATTAACTACATTTTCCTCCTGTTGACTGTCAGGGTCAATGGCTATAAAATCTGAGCATTCATTCCATCTTTTCTGTACTGGTTCCTTGACTTTATGTTCTGAGGCTGTTAAGGTTAGTATTAAGATAATAGCCCACCAGTATATGTCCACTACCTATTTTCCAGTGTAACCCTATGATCAATTCAGGCCAAAAAAGTAAAATTAGAGTGTATGTCAAATTGTCTCTATCATTGATTCTCAACTGGGTGTTATTCCCCACACCCATACCCCTCCCCCAGGAAACATTTAGCAAGGTATGCTGGGGAAAATTGAAGGTAAAAGGAGAAGGGGGCGGCAGAGAATGTGATGGTTAGATAGCATCACTGACTCAATGGACATGAATTTAAGCAAACTCCAGGAGATAGTGGAGGACAGAGGAGCCTGGCATGCTACAGTCCAATGGTGTCACAAAGAGTTAAAATCGACTTAGCAACTGAACAGTGGAGACGTTTTTGATTGTCACAGCTGAGGAGGAGGATATTCATATATAGTGGATAAAAGCAGGGATGCTTTTAAACCTCCTGCAACCCACTTTCCAGCCCCCACATCACAGAGCTATGTCCAGCCCAAAATATCAGTAATGCTACTTTAGAGAAACACTAGCCTAAATTGCGGAGAAGGCAATGGCACCCCACTCCAGTACTCTTGCCTGGAAAATCCCATGGACGGAGGAGCCTGGTAGGCTGCAGTCCATGGGGTCGCTAGGAGTCGGACACGACTGAGTGGCTTCACTTTCACTTTTCACTTTCATGCATTGGAGAAGGAAATAGCAACCCACTCCAGTATTCTTGCCTGGAGAATCACAGGGACAGGGGAACCTGGTGGGCTGCTGTCTCTGGGGTTGCACAGAGTTGGACACAACTGAAGCAACTTAGCAGCAGCAGCAGCAGCCTAAATTGTAATACGCCATTCATTATAGAAAAGTGAATCTTCTGGGAACTTCCCCGATGGTCCAGTGGTGAAGAATCTGCCTTGTAATGCAAGGGATGCAGGTTCAGTTCCTGGTCAGGGAACTAAGATCCCACCTGCCACAAAACAGATAAGCCTGCGTGCCACGACTACTGAGCCCACACACCACAACTAGAGAGTTTGTGCATCACAATGAAAGATCCCACATGAAGCAGCAAAGATCCTGCATGCAGCAATTAAGACCATATAAATAAATACATGCGTATTATACAGTGAATCTTTCATTACTCCATGTATTAGAAAAGCCAGGTCTTCAGACCCTCAATAAGGCTTACCATTCTATGGGATCAGTTTGCTTTAAAAAAAAGTTGACTTCTCATTTTTTGAAGTTGTTGTTTAATGTTTGTCTTTAATGTTTTTCATGACATTAAAGTTGTCTTTAATGTTTTTCAAGATGCCATTTTCTTTGATATTAGTATTAAATCTTTCCTAGTTTAAGTGCATTGGAAAGTGTGAAATAAGTATTTTTTCTTTATCATTTGGATCAGATATTCACTTGAGGAAGGATACATTAGTCCCTTTAAAATGGGCCTCAGTGGTTTTGTATAACCTGAATCTTGTCAAACCTTTAACCCGAAGTTGGTTTGTTTTGGTATGATCTGTTGTTCTTAATAAGTAGTGGTATAATCACTACCCATATAGAATAGTTAAAAATTTTTTTTCAATTTTGGTTCTGAATGCAAAGGTTGAAATGTTAGTGCTCTCAGAATTGAAATACATAAAGCTGCATAAAATTGAAGATCACTCTTCCAAATGCAATATAAGCATAAACAGTTTGGTTGGCATAATATATATAACCATGAGTAAATATTTCTTTTCAAACAAAGGTCAACAGTGAAAGTACTTCTTTCCAAACAAAGGTCAACAATGAAGATCCTTTTAGTTCAGCCACATCAAGCTCCATCAGCAGTGTGGCTGTTACAAAAAATATGCTTGAGGAAACATCTGTCAAAAATGAAGACGTACCCCCAGCACTGCCACCAAAGATAGGAACTCCAACAAGACCCTGCCCACCACCACCTGGTGAGAGTTGGTACCTTTCCTAAATCAACTGCTTTCTTTTTCTTTCCAAGAAGTGTTGTGTGGGCCTTACTTGTAAATGTTATATAAGGGGCCTTAAACAGAACAAGTCAGAAAGCATGGCAGAAGCCTGCTGTTATCATCTCTTCTGACCTCAATGCAGAATTACAGACTTGTGCCTAAGAAGCCAACCTGTGTAACTGTCAGGAACTACCTTTCTGGCAAGAGCTAATTTATTTTTAAATCATTTTAGAGAGGCAGTAAGTGAAATTTCTAGCTTTTTGAAAACTAATGAGCTTCCATTTGAACAGAGTTTCCTGCACTGTGGTATTTTAATAAATTTCTATAAGGGAAGGTTAATAATCCAGAGTCCCTTTCTTTTTCCTGCTAAGTGTGAAGTCTTCCTTAAGTCCTTCAATATGAGAATATATGGCTGTTTTGGTATTCAGAATTCAGCATTTTGGTATCAGAATTTTGAATGAAAGTATTGTTTTTCTTGAAGGAAAATATTATTTACCTCACTTAATAAGAGATTCCTTTATTTTAAAAAGGTGGTGTTTTTGGTCAATAAACAAATTCTTACTTTTTTGTTTTTGTTTTGTTTAGTACTGTACCAAAGAAAGGGGTTTTGTTTGATTTTAATTAATGAAAAGAATAAAGTTTGTGAGAAGTGGTAAAAGGCAATCCCCTGAGTAGTTGTAGTGCCGCTAGATTGTTTTGTGAGAAGACACATCTGGTGCATTATTGTTTTAACCATATATCCTTGGTAAATTTTCAGCCACAGTAGTTCTAGATGTTTATTCTTGACTTTTTATAATAGCCTGCCTGTGGTATTTCTTGGGCAGATTTTTTTTTTCTTCTTTGATTTAAAGAACTGTGAATAAAATTATTAATACCTAACTACCTATTGAAAAATCAAGTGAACAAGTGATTCTGTCTTTTAGGGAAGAATAGCCTATATCATTTAATTGCTCAAGGGTAAATTTGTCATACTATATTAAAAAACAAGTGACAGTTAATTTGCTCATTTAAGTTTTATACCTTTAAGAGGTCAATAGTGAGGTGATTTTTAAAATCCTCAATAAACTAATATACTAGTGCTGTAACTAAATCTAAGACTTCACCAAACTGAGTATATATCACTGTAGAAAAATCAAGGAAAGAAGAATGAGGACTTCGCTGGTGGTCCAGGGGTTAAGACTTTGCCTTCCAGTGCAGAGGGTGCAAGTTCAGTCCCCGGTCGGGAAGCTAAGATCCCACATGTCTTGAGTCCCAAAAAACATAAAATAGAGGCAATATTGTAACAAATTCAGTAAAGACTTTATAAAAATGGTCCACATTTTTTTAAAAATGTCTAAAAAAAAGGGGATGGTTTGTTGAAATGAGATATTAAAGATCTGAGTTCTCATTCTGAATATCCTCTGATATCCTCTGTGATCTCGAGTATATAGAGCTTCCTATGTCTGAGCCCCAGATTTCTGAGCTGTTAGATGGTGGCATTAGTTCTCATGCTGACCACCTTCACAGGATTGTTGGAAGGATCCTTTGAGATATGAGGTGTGAAAACCTTTTGTAAGCTATGACAGAAAGACTCTGTTATGATTGCTGTTACCAGATTAACACATCTTTAGGAATATATATATATTTGAAGATATTTTAACACCTATTCTTATTATCTTAGTACTTTCTTCAGCAAGTACTAAGTTTAAGTCTTGAAAATTAGGAAACTTGTTTGAAAATGGTGATGAATTAATGAGCAACAGTATGCTGCTGTTTGGTCAAAGATTAGTTTATCAGTAACCACAGAAATTTAGGCCCTGGGCTTCAAAACATTCTCTTTATCCTTCAGTTTGAAATATTATAGATGACAAGAAGTAGCTGGGCTTTACCAAAGTAGTTTTTAATTTCATGCTCCCAGGTGTTACATATAGATCCAGAGAAAAATCAGAAGAATATTAGCATTTTTCAGAGATCGTTTGCCCTTACTGCCACTTGTGGAGAATTATGTATTAGGCAGAGGTTATCACAGCAGAGGCCATTTTCGTCATTATTTGTCGTTTTCCTCCTGTTTTATCCATTCTTCTCTCTCTTCTTGGGAGTGTGCTACTTTGGAGAAGTTAACTCTCTGAGCAGATAAGATTCCTGGCCTGTTGCCTCACCCTTGGCTGTTTTCCCATTTAGCCACATAAAACTGAAGTGTACTTAAGAGGTTGTGTGTGAAAATTCTGAAGACAGACTGTTGGTTGTGGTCATTTAAGGCCATATTAAGAATGTTTTAGGTTCCCCACCCCCACTTCTTTAATGCTGCCTGTGTTGATGTTGTTGTGTGTTTGTGTTTGCCATGCTTGCTGGTTGAGTTAATTGTAATGATTTTGATCCAGGGAAAAGACCCATCAACAAAATGGATTCTTCTGATCCCTTTAAACTGAATGATCCATTTCAGCCTTTCCCAGGCAATGATAGCCCCAAAGAAAAAGATCCTGATATGTTTTGCGATCCATTCACTTCTACTACTACCACTACCAATAAAGAGGCTGACCCAAGCAATTTTGCTAACTTCAGTGCTGTAAGTACTGTGAATGGGTTGTTTGGGGGAAAATCTTTCCATTTACAGTTTAAAGAGCTTTCAAAGATTATTTTGGAGTCTGCCAAATTTGCATTATTTCAACTAAATTTACCAACATGTTAAAAATGATCTTTATTCTTCCCCCAACCAAGAAAACCTCTGTTTGATTCTGTTTGCTAGTTCTGAAATTATTGCATTGTTCAGATGATTTTAGTAGTCTTAGTTCTTGGGATATATACCAGTTGCTTTGCAAAACCTTGACAGTTATTATTTTGCAAATTGTTACAGACAGTGGGCCACTAGAGAGTCATTTGCTGTCTGCCCTCTGGATAAATAATGCCAATAATGAGTTTGTGTTATTTGTAACTGTGTATGTGTGTTTGTGTATAAAACCTTGAAAATTTCTGGAGACCAGTCAGCAATTACTGTATTATGTAAGAAGATAGGGCCAGAAATTCTTTGAATAGAAAATAAAACTCTGGTTTCATACAAAAATGTTCTTAAAATATAAGTCGGTTTTATTAAATAAATATGATTGTTAAGAGCTAAACAATCTTTAATTATTTGGAGGACTCTAATTCACTAGCTTTCTATATCTACTCTGCATTCTCCCAAAGCTTCCCTGATAGCTCAGTCGGTAAAGAATCTGCCTGCAATGCTTGAGACCTGGGTTCGATCCCTGGGTTGGGAAGATCTTCTGGAGAAGGAAAAGGCTACCCAGTCCAGTATTCTAGCCTAGAGAGTTCTATGGACTGTATAGTCCATGAGGTCGCAAAGAGTTAGACATGACTGAGCGACTTTGATTCACTCACTCACTCAGTTCACGAGCATTCCATATCTACTCTGCATTCTTCCAGAGCTGACTAAAGTAGGCCAATAAAGACAATAGAAGGATGTGGTGGTAAGAGTATAGGTGGGTCCTATAAGATCATAGAAATGGGGCAACCACCTGGAAATATCCCCCTGGTGGGGCATTAAGCAATGACATGTATATCATCATTATGGAGATAAACATAAGTTTTTGTTTTAATTCTTAGAGTAACTAACAGTGTTTCATTTCCCAGGTTGCTTTTTTTGAAGATGAAAATGACCTTCATTATCACTATTTTGTAATAAAGCAGTTTTCCTCTACTTAATACCTCAAGCCTTTGAGATGATTCTATAAATAAGAGACCTAGTGGCCAGCTGACTGACCACAGTGTGCCTAATGTCTCCCTCAGTGTAGCTTAGGGTTGCTCTTCCAGTCACTTTATTCCTGCAGCCATTTCTAGTTAGTAAAGCAGGTAGGCAGAATTAGACTGGGCTGTTTAGCTTTTGAATCTGTAACTCTTAAGTTTCAGTGGCTTCTTCCGAATGTGAAGAGGCAGAACAGGAATCAATATTTTAAATATTGGAAAACAGAGAGTGTCAGGATTATACTGACTTTTGTTAGATGGAATTTGAGTTGTTTCAAGGAGAGAACCCAGAATTGCTCTTACTATAATGCTCTTAGTACAGAATAACCTTCTGGCAGTTTGCGGCACTTAATATTTTAAATACGATTTCAATAAGTCAAAACCTGGTTGGAATGAGTCTTGAACAAAAGCAATTTGCTTTTTTCATTTTCCAGAATCTCAGTATAGTATAGTATAATATTAAGCATCTAATAATAAAAATGTCTTTTTTAAATGAAAGATTTTTTAAATATTAAAAGTTTCAAAGATCTTATAATTCCCTAGAAAGAAAGCTACCGTTTTCAAAAAAGCCTGACAGTTTCTTTCTTTTCATCCTGTTTGTTATGGTATTCATCCTATTATAGTGTTCTTCTATATGACAGGACTTGAAACCAAGTAGAATTTTTTTATTTAGTATCTGCCACGGTTGCTGTTTGGGGTGGATAAATATATTTCTTTGACTTTTAATTATCAGCATTAAGGTCTTATTTGGAATGGGTCAAAAAGTTCACAATACCTTCTAAAATCATTATCATGCGTTAAAAAAATTGATTAGGTCCACATCTTGCTTGGTATATACCCAGTACTCTTATTTTATATATAACAAAATTTATATATAGTATATTCTTTGCTTCATAATTTTCCTGTATCTGAAGGGCTAGAATAAGATAGGAAATTGCCAGTGGGATTAAGTTAAAAATGATGTATCATGTGAGGATGCTCACTGAAGTTGAAGTAGTAAATGTTTTTTACATTAGATAAACATGCTAGCTCTCTCCTGTTTTTAAATCTCCTGATCCACCTTAAGAATATCTACTTTTCAAAAAATGATGTTTTAATGTTCAGTTTTATAGACTCTCTATCTGTAGACTGCATTACTTTTTAAGATTAAATCATATTTTGATTTCATATTTAATTTTAAGTTTAAATTTAAAGTTTTAAGTTTAAACTAATTAAACTTGTTTTTGAAAAAAAATAACAAGACTTCTTCCAGAGCCCTTCAGGTGAAACACGTAGTTAAATATCCTTTTGTGAAAGCTGTTTTCCCTTCTTTTCTTTGTACTTGTTCTACTCATAAATGTATTCATTTGTTTGTTCATTTGTCTTTTAAATGGCAGTATCCCTCTGAGGAAGATATGATTGAGTGGGCCAAGAGAGAAAGTGAGAGAGAGGAAGAGCAGAGACTTGCCCGACTGAATCAGCAAGAGCAAGAAGACTTAGAACTGGCTATTGCACTCAGCAAATCTGAAATATCAGAAGCATGAAGAAATCTCCTGTTCTTCGTCAACCACACAACACTCTCCTTCTTGAATACTGAAGCTATTTACAATGTGTATCAAACCTACCTGTGAGCATGGGAATACAAAAGGTTTGAGATTCCTGTAAATGTGACAAAACTTTTGGCTTTTTAAACTCCATTTCAGATTTGTCTTTTTTTTCCCCCCTGTAAAAGTGGTAACCCAGATGACTTCACCTAGGCCCCTGTTCTGGTGTGCATTTAGTGTGAGCTTTTGCCTGCCTGTGCTACTCTTACTTGTAAAGCTAGAGCACCCAAGTTTCTGCCTTCTGGAATATAGAGAAATAGTTTCACCCCTATGCTACCCTTATTCTGTAGTTACTCTAATGATAGCCAGTGGGGTTCTTAAAGTTGGCAGTATTCTCCCCTAATTTAAATGGTTGAAAGAGGGGAAGTAAAAGAACATGCTATTTCTTTTATGATAGAGCAAATTGGCCAGTTTAAATTACTTGTTTGTATTTCCTTTTAATCAAAATACTGTTCAATTTGTTTTTTATAGACAAGAAAAAATATTTTGCGTAAATTGACTCCCACTGTTGAAAACAGGATGTTTTAGATGGAACCGTTAGAGCTTCAGACTCAATCTTTTCCTAAATAAAAAACATTAAAGCCTCATGTCTGAAATATATTTAAAAATTTTTTTTCTGGATTTAAAGAATTATAGATAAACAGATACCTCTCTGTGATTTTAAGTACTTAGAGAGTGAAGAAAAATTATCACCTAAAATATACTCATCAATATAAGATAAGCAGAAATCTTAACCTGGCAGCCATTCCGCCATTGCTATGACACTGTCCTCTAGTTCATGGTAGGTTTATTTTTTTACTTTTGCAGAAGAAACTTTAGTAAGCTAGAACTGGAAGGTACTTTAACTTTTTGTATATATATATTTTTGTTTTCTTTAATGAAGGCTCAATTACTTGAAATGTAAAAGCATTCTCTGAATACAAATGAAAAAGTGACGTGTTAAATCATTATTGCTTTGTGTCCATCTTTGTGGATTAAAATAGTCTATTCTCTTTGTATTTTTCACCTACAAAATTGGCAAGCTAGCAAAAAATTTTTTGTTTTTTTAAATTGGGAGAGAGGAGACCTGCCCAGTTATCAAATCTCTTTATGTGTTAAAAGCCTATCTTCTGCAAAACTGACTTAGCAGACAAGTTGAATTTAAAATGGACTGTGAAGTAGGCTGTAAATTGTAGAGTAATCTAAATTTTTTTTAACATCAGTCACTGACTTAAATAATGTGTTGAAAACCAAGATAAAAGAAAATGCACCTAAAAACTAATTAAATGTGTCTGTGGTCACCAAGTCAAGGTGGTATTGATCTGTGTTAATAAGAGTAACTTATTGCCTAGCTTATGAATAAATTCCAGAATATCCAATTATTTCATTTTGAAATGGTGCTTTTTTTCTCTCCACACACAATTGGATTACTGCAGTTCAAAATGAATTTAAACTACTTTCCTGCATTGCTTTTTTCTACTTTTATAAATTAAAGCATTTCAGCATGAAAGTCATACAGACAAAGCAAGGGCTGAATCATAATCACAAGGCTTTAATTTTGATAAACTAATCCATTTATAAGGATATACTGCAAAAGTTGATTGAGAAGGTAGTGTTGGAAGTTGTAAATGGTAGTGGGTTGAGGGTTTTTTGTTTTCTTCCCTTACACTTTAGGAAAAAGGTAAGTTGACTTGAACAACCTTCTTTTGCACTGGGAAAATGAGCAGATGTTTGAAATGGTTTTAAAATATTTTTTTTAATTAAAAGAACACTCTGGAAAGTACTAAATATCTGTAACTTATAAACACCAACTTTCAGTGTAATAAGTGTACCTTAATCTTATGTGTGTTTAACTGGATTACATAGATTCTTACCTTTTGTTAAAATATGTATACTCAGTGGACCAATATGATATTAAAGTATGTATATATTATATGAATATATATATATATATATATATATATATATATATATATCTAAACCTCCATGCTCACTTGTGTAGGATGAATGTCTTAGAGTCATTTATGATTATATTTTATGTTGTTGACTCTGGCTCCAGAGCCTGTGATGGAAAAGGACAGATGAGGATTCCTGAGAGCTAAGTAGCACTTATTACAAGGTTTTAACCATCTTCTACCTACTTGTTCAGATTTATTTGAGTTCTCTTTATAGAATTTTCTCTTATGTTTCAAACTTCTAAACTGTAGCCTGTAATTATGAGAACAATAAACTTTAAGTAACAATAAACCATAGTATCCATACATCCATCTGACATGCAGTTTTGCATGATTCTATGTTACATTTTTGCTGTGTCCATGGAAGGGTAGACATGCAATCAGCACAGATGAATTATGTGTAAAGTTCTTGAGACACAGTACCTGGTATAGAATACCCAGTAAATGTTAACTTGTTTTTGGTTGACATCTATTTTGTGAAAGAAAGATAGGAAATATATGCATAGAGACAGTGTCCAAAACATAGGTGGTTTGTGTACGTATTGGTTGAATGAGGATTTGTGACTCTTGGAGGGCACTGTGGTGTCAAAAATTCATGCAACCCTGGTCTGCCATTTTTAGGAAAGAAGACCTTGACACAGATATTTAGGCTCCCTGAGCTTTAGCCACCTGATGCAAAGAACTGACTCATTTGAAAAGACCCTGATACTGGGAAAGACTGAAGACGGGAGGAGAAGGGGACGACAGAGGATGAGATGGTTGGATGGCATCTCCAACTCAATGGACATGAGTTTGAATAAACTCCGGGAGTTAGTGATGGACAGGGAGGCCTGGTGTGCTGCAGTCCATGGGGTCGCAAAGAGTCAGACTCGACTGAACTGAACTGAGCCTCATTTTCCTCTTCTAGAGAGCATCATAATACCTGGTTCACAGGATTGTTCTGATTGATTTGAGTTTGACAGCTTTTTAATATTATTTTAATTAAACAAATTCAGCCATGTTATTGTTAATAGTGAAAATAAGTACCGGTTATTGAATGCACTACTGTAAGCAGTTTATGTGTGTGTGTGTTTAGTTGCTCAGTTGTGTCCTGCTTGTCGCAACCCCATGGACTATATAGCCTGCCAGGCTCCTCTGTCCATGTTGTTTAATCTTCACAACAGCCCTAAATAGGAATGCTATTAGCATCTGTGTTTTTTCAGTATTTATTTATTTACTTGGCTTCACTGGGTCTTAGTTGTGGCATGTTGGATCTTCAGATCTTTGTTGTGGCAGGCAGGATCTTTTAGTTGGGCATGTGGGGTCTAATTCTCTGACCAGAGATCAGATCCAGGCCCTCTGCTTTGGAGCACGGAGTTTCAGCCACTGGACTACCAGGGAAGTCCTCAGCATCTATTTTAAAAATAGGAAAAATGAGGCTCAAAAAAGTTACAATAATGTGATTCAGATGATACGGCTAATAAGTAGATGAGCCAGGAATTGAACTTTGGCCTCTATGATTCTAAACATGACACTCTTTCCAGTTTACTGTGCTTTGTCTCATTTTGTATGAAAAAAAATTGCCTATAGGAAATTTTAGGAACAGAGCATGATAAATAATACCAGATAACATGTTGAGCTTCAGGCAGAATCCTTCGTGCTTTACATATATTATTTCATTTAATCCTTTAAAAAGTAACCTTTTAATGTATAGGTACTGTTTTTGTCTCCATTTTCCAGAGGAGGTGCCCTAACTAGGCCATAGTTACATAGTTAGTAAGTGATAGAGCCGGAATTTGAACCCAGTAGACTGGCTGTACTGTTTCAACCACTGCTCTCTATTCCTGTTAAAGGTGAGAATTCAGAGGAGAAATACCATAAATAGAATAATCCATGTAATCTCTGCTCTTGAGGAAGAATGAAATAAACCTACTGCATACCACATGGCATCTTATAAAACATTTCCCAATTCATTTTCATATTTAATCTTTACCAGGGTTTAGAATAGTTTTTGACACATGAAAGCACTGAACAATTTTTAGTTATCAGTATGACAATGATAAAAATGAACATAGGGACGAGAGCAGCCTTTCTTTTATTAAAAATGTACAAATTTCAAAGCCATGAAACTGGTAACAACAAAAATTGATTTCTTGGTGCTGGCAAAGCTCTGGAAAGAATGCATTAAAAGGTAGGCAAAGGTAGTACATTTTGGAGAGTTTGCCACACAGATGAAGGGACAGGCATTCTAGGCAGAGGCCCCAATTGTATAGAGTGAAAGTGTAGAACACGGTACAGTGTGCTAGCAAACAGCACATGCTGAAGTCTCATTCAGTGTGGGTTGAGTAGGTTTGTGGCCAAAAGTGAAGTGTTTGTGTGTAGAAAGAACTCATTGGTGGTGATCTGGAGAATTACTTTAGGAGGAAGCCAGGTAAGGCAGGGAGAGCAGGTGAAGGCTATTGGAGTCATTCACATGAGATGGTAAGTACCTAAAATATGACTGTGGCTGAGGACTGAGAGAAAGGGACTGATTTAAGAAAACAAACAGGCCTTTACATGTGGCGCTAGTGTTAAAGAACCTGCCTGGCAGTGCAGGAGACAGAAGCAACACTGGTTTCATCCCTGGGTGGGGAAGATCCCCTGGAGGAGGGCATGGCAACCCACTCCAGTATTCTTGCCTGGAGAATCCCATGGACAGAGGAGCCTGGCGTGCTGCAGTCCATAGGGTCGCAAAGAGTCAGACACAACTGAAGCGACTTAGCATGCACGCAGGGTTTGATTAGATGTGGGTGGTGAGTGAAAAGGAGTGGATGTCAACTTCAGCGAGCATCAGCCCTTGTTCAAGTACAGATTATGGACCCCATCCACAAGCTTGTGATTTCAATAGGTCTAGAGTGGGACCTAAGAATCTGAACTTCTGAGAAGTTCTCAGATAAAGCTAAAGTTGCTGAACCTCACTTTGAGAACCACTAGAATAGAGGCTGACTTCCAGGTCTCTTTGTCCAAATACATGTCGTCTTATTAATAGATCTACTCATTGAGTTTGCAGTGCTGTTGCACCTAGTCACTCTGTTCTTGACCTGTGGCTTCTGCTTCATAGTGTGAAGTACCTCTAATCTTCCTTGTGCATAAAGAGAGTTTTAAAAAATAATAATAATTGCAAGCTTACAGCACTTATTATATGCCAGTACTATTTGAAGCACTTTAATATACAGACAGTCCCCAGCTTATGCTGATTCAACTTAAAATTTTTCTACTTTAAGATGGTGCAAAAGTAATACGTATTCAGTAGGAATCATACCTTGAATTCTGAATTTTTACCTTTACCCAGACTGCTGCTGCTGCTGCTGCTAAATTGCTGGGCAGCAGCCCACCTCCCAGTCCACTTCACAATCACAAGGGTGAACAACCGATACACTTAAGACCATCGAGTATCCTGACAGACATTCTGTTTTTCACTTTCACTATAATATTCAATAAGTTATATGAGATATTCAATACTTTGTTATAAATAGGTTTTGTGTTAGACAAGTTTGCCCAAACTATAGGTAAGTATAAGTGTTCTTACATCGCATAACATTACATTAAGTGTTCTGAGCATGTTTAAGGTAGACTAGGCCAAGCTCTGATGTTCGGTGTGTTAAATGCATTTTTGACTCAAATATTTCCAATTTATGATGGGTTTATGGGGATATAACCCCATTATAAGTCGAGGAAGGTCTATACACTGACTCATGTTAATCTCCATAACATTCCTTTAAGTTAGGTGCTGTTATTTGCAGTTTACAGATGAGAAAGCTAAGGTACAAAAGATTAAACAACTTGCCCAAATCACAGAGCTAAAAAGTGTCAGAACTAGGATTTAAGCCCAGGCAGTCTAGCTCCAGAATCCATGCTCCAATCACTGCTCTGCTGAACAAAACTTACATTAAAACACTTGATGTATGGCTCAGTAGTGTACCTCTCACTGCCATAAAGCCCCTCGTTATCTGAGTTTTGGAAATGTACAACGAGAAGATGATTATCATTCCGTTCACCTTTGCTAAGGTGTACTGTGTTCTGGGTGCTGTGCTGGGTCAGAGCCTTGCCCTCAGGGTGCAACACGTCTGTAGGGGAGACAGATGTTACTTAGAGTTAATTTCATGGCACTGCACACTGAGGATTACAATAGATGTGCTGGGACACCCAGAGGAAGGAGAGAATATTTCTGACTGAGAGGATTGGGAAAGACTTCCCAGACGGGGTATCTCTAGGACACAGTATTCTGCTCCTAGCATTAGTAAAAGCATAGATGGCAACTGTCAAAATTTAACAACAGCAAACAACGCATCTTTAACAAGCCCACATCGTTTGATGGCAGGGCTCTGCTGATTGTAAAAGACTGGCAGACAGTCTCCTGGCAAGCCTCATTTAAGGGACGTTCATTACTTAGTGAATTCAACCTTATCCAAAGTCTGACCTTCAAGTTTAGAAACCTGATTTTCATCAGTAAAAGAGACAGAGCTCATGTTAAGCAAGTTCTCAGGGACTGCTGTAAAGACCAAAATGTCAGTTTCCAGTAAATGTTGCCCTAGGGCTTGTGACGCCCACACTTAGTTGAAAAAGACTCTTCTCTGCCCATGCTTGAATGCCTCCTGCCTATGAGGCTCCTCACTCTGCAGCCTCCTTGGATGAACATGTTCTTAAGACTAATGTGTTTAATCAGGCTACAGCCTGGTTTGGCTGGTTGGGTAGCTATAAAGTCTCTTTGGGGTGACTTGGCATTTCCTGCTTTCATCACATATGTGGGCTATATATTTAGCTCCTCCTAAGGCTGAGTTTCCCGTTTCTGAGTTCTTAGTGAAACATCTCACTCCCTGGGCTCTGACCTCACCCTCTCTTTGATCATTATCATTTATTGAGTGTATATGTGCCAGGCTTTCTCCTTGACTCATCTGCCTCCAAACCATCCTCACAACTCTGCCTTCTAAGTATCTCTCAAATCTGACCCCTCCGTCCCCTGCGGCACTTCCCCAGCTCAGGTCTCCATCATCTCTTCAGGTTTTTGCTTAAGCTTCCAAATCTCCTTGCCACCAATCTCTGTTTTTCTCTCTGCTTCCAGACCATCCTCCGTGTGGCAGTCAGATTCTTATAGAATCTAAATCTGCCTTATCACCCTTGTAGTAAAACATCCACTGATCCCCGTCACATTAAGGTTCATAGCCTAACCCCTTGAAGGCTTTTCCTTAATAACTTTTAAGTTCTGACTGGTATTGAATCAGTAGTGGGTTGACCACATAATATGTGTTTTCTTTACTCCCTTTAAACAAATCTTGAGAAAATGCCACTTGAAGGAAACACAGCCACTCTAATATGATTGTAGTATATAGAATCCTTTTATAGATTGTGCATAATTTTACTCTCTAACTTGATGTTTTTCAACAGGTAGGTCGTAACTTCTTAGTTGGGTTGTGAAATCAGTTTAGTGCAGCCAGCAGCATGGAGAAAATGGAAACAGAGTAGTACAGGCACTTGGTTCCAGACCACCTAAAGTGAATGTCACAATAAAGTGAATCACGTGTATATAAAAGTTGTGTTTATACTACATTGTAGTTTATTTGAAGTGTGCAGTAGCATTGTATCTAAGAAAACAATGTACCTACCCTAATTTTAAAATACTTTATTGCTAAGAAATGCCAAAACAATTACAATGGTTCCATCAAAGATCACAGACCACCATCACAAGTATAATAATAATAATGAAAAAGTTTGAAATATTGCAAGAATTGCCAGACTGTGACACAGAGACACAAAGTGAGCAAATGCCGTAGAGAAATTGAGCCCATAGACTTGCTCTATGCAGGGTTGCTCAGTTCAGTTCAGTCGCTCAGTCATGTCCGACTCTTTGCGACCCCATGAATCGCAGCACACCAGGCCTCCCTGTCCATCACCAACTCCCGGAGTTCACCCAGACTCGTGTCCATTGAGTCAGTTGCTACAGACCTTTAATTTGTAAAAAGCATAATATCTGCAAAGTACAATACAGCAGAGAACAGTAAAATGAGGTATGCCTGTAAATTAGAATGAACACCCATGTACCAATACTCAGCTTCAATGAATATCAGTTCATGTCCAATCTTATTTTATGTATGTTCCTACCCAGTTCCCTTTCAGATTATGTTGAAGCAAACCTTATACTACACTCGTAGATTTTTTTAGTATGTTAATAATTAGCATTTTAAAAATTGTGAAATAGAATTTGTTAATATATACCAGGTCACAAGATAAAATGAAAGTCATTTTTTTAAGTGCTCTTTTCAAGTAAGAAATATGAGTCCTAATGTATATACAGGTTAATAATGTAAAGGATTATCTTATGGAGGGAAGGTGTATCTTTGCTGAAAGACCTGACTTATTTTTCTTCTCCTCTGCAATAAGTGTACAGAATGTGTTCAGCTGTCCAAGACCTGAGAGATTAATTTCAGCCTCTCCTTTCTATTTCCTCTGGAGTCAAAACTTGAGAGGACTGAGTTATTTCGTAAAAAGGAAAAGAGACAAGGAAAAGTAGCCGACACTAAGGACCATCTCTGAGCCTGTCTCTAAGGTGTTTAGTATGCATTACCCTACTTAATGCTCACAACACTATCACAGATAGAAAACATGTTGTATAGAGAGATGGAAATGACTTGGCCAAGACCCCAGCCCAGGTGCATTGACTTTGAGACTTGTTGTTCCAGCACACCAGGCTGCCTTTTGCATCTGTGGCCTTCTAAGGCCCTTTGAGCCTGAGTGTCAACAGATACCAAACACAGCAACCCTGGGCCCTAAGCAAGAACTGATGTTCTCAAAGAAGACCCCGACCAGCTCAGCTTCCTGAAAAGATTCCTGGCCTTACTGTTTGCTAGCTGTGTGACTTTGGGTAAATCTCTTTAACTTCCCTGGTCTTCAGTGGGGATTACAGTTACTTCACAGGGTTGTTGTGAAGATTAAAGATGATGAATATAAAGTCTTCATTCCTGCTACATGGCAGATACTCACCAAGTAAGAGCCATCATTTCTGTGTTTTAAGAAGAAAGAAAAAAAAATTTTAGGAAAATGTCTGTATATGATTAAGGGAATAAAGTTATCTTGAAAGTTTATTGATACTGAATGTTCCCCACTGGTTCTGGATAAAACTATCACACATTGTCCAGCATTATTCTCTTGTTTGCATCAACTCATTTAGTCCTCACAACAACACTTGTGGTAGGTGGTGGTGGTATCCTCATTTGACTGATGAGAAAACTGAAGCACAGAGAGGTTAAGTAATTTGCCTGGAGTCAAAAGCAGCTATCAAGTGATTAGGCCAAGATTCTAACCCAGGCAGTCTGGCTCCAGAGCATGGGAAAGAATATTAATAAAACCTGCTATACCTTGAGGGATAGGGGGTGGGGACGTGAGATTCAAAATAAGATAAACTTTGGGAAAGTGGTTCATAAATACTATGTGCATTCTAAAATCTTGGGTGGCAGGCCGACTGGGACTGGGATTAAGATACAGACTCCAGTCTGGCTGCTTGGGTTGAGTCCTAGCTCCACCACTTAACCAGCCTTTGTTATTTCAGTGGATTGCTTAATCCTCTGCTTCATTTTCTCAACTATAGAAATTGAGGTTGTGGTAGAAATAAATGAATCAGAGAGGATAAAAGAAAAAAGAAATGAGGACAATCTCAGAGACCTCCAGGACAATATTAAACGCTACAACATTCGAATCATAGGGATTCCAGAAAAAGAAGACAGAAAGACCATGAGAAAATACTTGAGGAGATAATAGTTGAAAACTTCCCTAAAATGGGGAAGGAAATAATCACCCAAGTCCAAGAAACCCAGAGTGTCCCAAACAGGATAAACCCAAGGAGAAACACCCCAAGACACATATTAATCAAATTAACAAAGATCAAACACAAAGAACAAATATTAAAAGCAGCAAGGGAAAAACAACAAATAACACACAAGGGAATTCCCATAAGGATAACAGCTGATCTTTCAATAGAGACTCTTCAAGCCAGGAGGGAATGGCAAGACATACTTAAAATGATGAAAGAAAATAACCTACAGCCCAGATTATTGTATCCAGCAAGGATCTCATTCAAGTATGAAGGAGAAATCAAAAGCTTTTCAGACAAGCAAAAGCTGAGAGAATTCTGCACCACCAAACCAGCTCTCCAACAAATACTAAAGGATATTCTCTAGACAGGAAACACAAAAATGGTGTATAAACTCGAACCCAAAACAATAAAGTAAATGGCAACGGGATCATACTTATTAGTAATTACCTTAAACGTAAATGGGTTGAATGCCCCAACCAAAAGACAAAGACTGGCTGAATGGATACAAAAACAAGACCCCTACATATGTTGTCTACAAGAGACCCACCTCAAAACAGGGAACACATACAGACTGAAAGTGAAGGGCTGGAAAAAGATTTTCCATGCAAATTGGGACCAAAAGAAAGCAGGAGTCTCAATACTCGTATCAGATAAATTAGACTTTAAAACAAAGGCTGTGAAAAGAGACAAAGAAGGTCACTACATAATGATCAAAGGATCAATCCAAGAAGAAGATATAACAATTATAAATATATATCCACCCAACATGGGAGCAATGCAGTATGTAAGACAAATCCTAACAAGTATGAAAGGAGAAATTAACAATAACACAATAATAGTGGGAGACTTTAATACCCCACTCACACTTACGGATAGATCAACTAAACAGAAAATTAACAAGGGAAAAAAAAAAAAAAACATGTATCTATAAAGTTCACTAAAGCAAAGCACAGTAAAATGAGGTATGGCAATAAAAGGCGTTAAATTTATCAAATAAAAAAAAAAAATTGAGGTTGTAAAAGGACATACCTGTTAGGATTATTTTGAGGATGAAATGAGTTGGTACATAAGAAGGTTTTAGAATAAGGCCTAACAAAGTTATAAGTAAATGATGGTGATGAAAATAATATGATGATGAAGCTGTCCAGTGTCAAAGAAGAACAGGAAACAAGCCATGAAGTTTGAGAACCCTTGGATTGAATCCCAGTTCTCCCCCCACCGCCCCTTCTTTGGCCACCCTACTCAGCTTGTGGGAATCTTTAGTTTCTTGACCAGGAATTGAACCCTCCCCCATCAGTGAAAGTTCCGAGTCCTAACCACTGAACCACCAGAGAATTCCCCCCAGTTCCTAATTTGATCTCAGGAACATTTCTAAACTGACTCAAATATTCTCAAAGCAGAGTTGCCTAGAATAGAGGTAGTGTATGTAAATGCCTTCAGCATAGTGTCTGCCACTAAGTAGAAACTTGATAAATACTAGGTCCCTCATTCAGTAATGAGCATCTACTATGTGTAACAATGGTGTTAGGCTCCGTGGAAGACACAAATGCGAGACATTCTCTGTACCTTCAGATAGAAATCTGAAAGAGTGGAACTAATATGGTCATCGATAATCAATATAAGGATTAAAAAAATATATAGTGCTAAATGCTCTGAGAGAAAATCTCTGAAGAGGGAGCTAGTCCTCCATTGGGAGATACAGGAAGGCTTCCTATAGGAAGTAGTGGTGGTTGTGGGCTTGGTGGCTGGGTGGGCCTTAAATCCCACTCAGGATTATACTGGGCTTGGTGCCTATAGGAGACCAGACCATCTGAGCTCCTGTAGTCTTTATGCCTGCGAGCCCAGGAGGAAGTTGGCTATCTGCAGTGCCCAGTGCTGCCAGACTGGGCAAAAAGCTCTGTAAACCGAGGGGTTTGGGTTCCTGAGTACACTGTAACTGGAATTTCCAGATCTGGAAGCTCTGGCTTTGTGGTCAGATAGGCAGCATTCTCGGGCCCTTGTTGATCTGCCAAGACCATGACATGAGTGCTCAGAGAAAGGGGAAAAGGTTGTATTTTCTCTGCTGCTTATTAAGGAAAAGTGAGAGAAACTGCCCAGGTGAGCCTTGAGGCTTCTGCCCTCTGCTTTGACCAGGACTCCCACTCCGTGCCCTGCCCACCTGTAGGCCACAGGCAGGGTTGGGGGAGCACCAGATGGAGCAGACAGATCTTGTTGTAAGGCTTGGTCTCAGGGAAGTCAGCGAACCATTCTGAACCTCAGTTTCATCAACTGAAATGGGGGGGTGAGTATTTAATAAGATGAAATTAAATGAAAATTTGTATAAAACACCTGGCTTAGGGTTTGGCACATTACAATTAGTCACCATTTGATGTATCAATTGTGTTGCTCAAGACCTAGGATACAGACCCAGCCCAAAGGGAGACAGAACTGGTCCCATTGCCATCTCGCCCGCCTGACCTTTGTTCACCTCCCCCTACTCCCTCACAGAGAGAAGTCTCCAGGAACCCCTGAATCCATCCTACACACTCCACCTTGGAGTGATCCTTCTCGATTACCTCAAGCTGCTCCCTTGCTCCTCACCCTTAGTCGAGCTCCCACCCTCCCCACCCGCATGCAACCTGCTGGGCTGCACTGCCAGGGGCTCACTTGCTCCAGAGCTGATTCTTCTATTTATTACTGTTTTTAAATAAAAAGTGAAAAGGTACATTACCTAAGACAAAATATGGGGTTCCAAAGAAAGTATGTGCTGGAGACAGATTCAGTCGCCTCTGTCTCCCACCTCCAACAGGGGCAGGGAGCCAGAAGTCTGTGAGCAGGGCCATGTCCCAGGGCCTTGCTCCGCTAGCAGCCTGCACTCCCACACTCCTATCCTCCTGTCCGCTCCTTGCCCGCCCCTCCTGCTCTGTGCCCTGCACTTTGAGGACAGCGCCAAGCCCCTGACCCCATTCAGGTACAGCCCTGGCAAGGCCGGTTCTGCACTTAGGCAGGTGGGAAAGGCATTGGTGACGCCATCACCCCTCGATACGGAGTACGGGCTCAAAACTGGGAGTGGAGGCGCCCGGGGTAGGTCCTAGCGCTGCCACTGGCTCTCTGTGTGACCTTGGACAAATCCCTAGGGTGGGAGGAGGGGCTCAGTTTCTCATTGTCTCGACGGCCGTGGACGGGAGTGCTCTCGCCCTGGGACCGCAGGTCGGCTCTTGGACACCAACGCCCCGGTCAGGCAGGGAGGCGCCCGGCCGGGCGGGGAGGAGCCACGGGGCCCGCCCCGCCCACTCCGTCCAGGTGCGGCCACCCGAGCCGCCGCTACTGCAGCCGCCGCCGCGAGGGGCCGCCCGCGCCCCCTCCGAGTCGGGCCCGCGTCCATGGCCTTTCTGACCGCCTGGAAGGGGGCGGCCCCCGGGAAAAGCGACTACAGGTACCAGGCCGGGGTGGGGACTCGGCGGGAGGCGCGAGTGGGACTGCGGGACGGCAGCCGACAGAGGGACAGCTGACGGGACACCGCAGGCGATGGCAGCGTGCGGGTTGCTGGGCGCGGGGTAACGGCCGGAGGGCCCCGGGAGGGGCAGCCCACTGCCTCTCACCACCACCCGCCCCACGTGCCGCGTGCTCGGTGTTATGGCCCCCAGCAGGGCTGGGCTTGGGAGGGAAGAGATGCCACCCATCACCCCAAGCCCCGCTTCCGGTGCTTCGCCGGTGAGGGCAACTCAGGTGAGCTGGACCTGGGCCGTACTGGGAGTCAGGTGTGGGCAGCTGCGCCTCTCCTCCAGCAGGGCTGCTCACATCCCTCACCCTCCACATCTGGGGCAGCAGTGTGGAGGGAAATCCTAGGTCCAAGTGGGCATCCATGTGCACCACAGCTCCTCCCAGTCAGCCCTTCAGGGGTATGTCATCACCCTGTGTGTCACCCCCAACTCCTGGGTGAGTTGGTATCTCCAGATGTGTTCTAATGAGAAGGGGAAGAGGGGACAGCTCTGGCCTCTCTTCTGAGCTTTGACCCCAAATTCCTTTCCTTTGTATATTTAAAGCTCACCCTGCTACGCCCTGGAGAAGGGCAATCTGACTGTCCTGTTGGCACATCAAACTCAGAAAGCCCCAAATCAAACTTCACATCCCACCCTCAAACCTGTTCCTCCTGTGTTCCCATCTCAGTGAAGGGCATAGTCATCCACTGAGTTGCCCAAGCCTGGAATCTGGGAGTCATCTCTGTCACCTCCCTCCCTCACCTCCACCCTGGTCTCCAAGCTCTGCTGATTTTAGCTTCTTGATGACTCTCGAAGCTGTACATTCCTCTTGGACTATTGCAACAGCCCCTAACTTTTACATTTCCTGACCATCCTTCAGACTGGTCTTTTCTAAATCAAAAACCAGACCATGTCATTTTTCTGTTTTAAAACTCTGCCTTCTTTTTTTTTTTTTTAATTTTATTTTATTTTTAAACTTTACATAATTGTATTAGTTTTGCCAAATATCAAAATGAATCCACCACAGGTATACATGTGTTCCCCATCCTGAACCCTCCTCACTCCTCCCTCCCCATACCATCCCTCTGGGTCATCCCAGTGCACTAGCCCCAAGCATCCAGTATCGTGCATCGAACCTGGACTGGCAACTCGTTTCTTACATGATATTTTACATGCTTCAATGTCATTCTCCCAAATCTTCCCACCCTCTCCCTCTCCCACAGAGTCCATAAGACTGTTCTATACATCAGTGTCTCTTTTGCTGTCTCGTACACCGGGTTATTGTTACCATCTTTCTAAATTCCATATATATGCGTTAGTATACTGTATTGATGTTTTTCCTTCTGGCTTACTTCACTCTGTATAATAGGCTCCAGTTTCATCCACCTCATTAGAACTGATTCAAATGTATTCTTTTTAATGGCTGAGTAATACTCCATTGTGTATATGTACCACAGCTTTCTTATCCATTCATCTGCTGATGGACATCTAGGTTGCTTCCATGTCCTGGCTATTATAAACAGTGCTGCAATGAACATTGGGGTACACGTGTCTCTTTCCCTTCTGGTTTCCTCAGTGTGTATGCCTAGCAGTGGGATTGCTGGATCATAAGGCAGTTCTATTTCCAGTTTTTTAAGGAATCTCCACACTGTTCTCCATAGTGGCTGTACTAGTTTGCATTCCCACCAACAGTGTAAGAGGGTTCCCTTTTCTCCTGTTTTAAAACTCTTCTGTGGCTTTCTATCACTTAGTGGTGAAAGGTCAAGACTCTCCAGGGGAGGGGCTGTGACCTGCCCAGGCCCACTTCCTATCACTCCGTGACCCTCATTCTGGTCCAGCAACAACGGCTGGCTTTGTAGGACTCTCACAACTGTGCTAAGCTGCTCAGGGCTACCTCTGCCTGGAATGCCATCTACCACTCCTGACAGTCACCCCATAAGATTCAACTTTAGATGACCTCTTTTCTTTAAATTTTTTTTACTATTAAAATAAACTTTTAATTCAAGGGTAGCATACATACAGAAAAATGCACACACTTTAAGTGTACAGAGCTCAATGACTCTTCACAAGGTAACCAGTACCCATGTAACCAGCACCCAGATTAGGACACAGACCATTACCACCCCCAGTGTCTCCCTTGTGCCCCTCCCAGGGGCAAGCCCACAAAGGTAACTACTATCCTGACTTCTAATATCATAGGTTTGATTTTTCTGGGTATTTTTGTTTGTGTGTTTGTTTTAATTGAAGTATAGTTGATTTACAATGTTGTATTTAGATTCTGGTGTATAACAAAGTGATTCAGCCATGAGGAAATGGCAAACCACTCCAGTATTCTTGCTGGGATAATCCTGTGGACATAATCCTGGAGGGCTACAGTCCATGGGGTAACAGAGTCAGACATGACTGAGCACAAACACATGCACACACACACGTGTATGTGGCTTAAAATAAAGCAATGTGATGGACAGTAAAATCCATTATGCCCAAAGCATTTCCAGCAGTGAGGACATTTCCTGTCAAAGCCTGAGATGTGTTTGAAGAACAGAGAGGTGTGTGTGTCATTGAGGATTCAGGAGGCAGGCTACCCAGAAGAAGGCAGAGTTTGGATTTTATTGTGTATTGGGAGACACGACTGAAGTGACTTAGCAGCAGCAGCAGCAGCAGGAGCAGAGGGCATTAGGGAGGGGATTTACATATTTAAAGCTGACCCTGCTACCCGTGGAGAAAGGATATTGCTGAGAAGACAGAGCATTTTAACACTGGGTCATGGTCACCCCCTTCTGTCTCCCCTGTACATATGAAGAAGGGACAGGGTTCATCTACCCCCATGTCCTTGAAGCCCAGCACAGTATGCTTCGGTTTTGATGAGAACATGGGGGCATGATTTATGATGAGGGTGAGATTGCTTGGCTGAGGGGATGAGGAGCAGCTGGGTCCACGTGGATTTCTTGCCCGCCTGCCCTCCTGTAAGAACCCAGTTGTGCTATGTCTTGTAGCCCCCTAAGTGAGAAGTGTAGGTGAGGACCTGAACACGCCTGGCTTTCTACCTCAGCTGGAACTTGGTGGTCACAAATACCCAGAAAATTCTGACTCCCAGATGCCCTTACAGAGTCTCTCACCTGAGGCAACAAACCAGGTCTCCATTCTCTCAGCTTGAGGCCTGTGACTTCTTCACCCTCGGCCCTCACCCACCACGCTGCCTTGTCTCCCACAGCCTGGCCAAAGGGTAAAGGGCTTGGGAAGGTGCTCAGCCCCCACTTTATCATGTACATACTGGCTCTATGACCCTGATTCAGCTGCCTGACCCACGTGAGCCTCAGTTTACTCATCTGTGAAACAATAGCTGCTCACTGAGCGGTGGCAAGACCTGGTGAAGCCACATTGGTAAAGGACCTGACAGACAGCCACTGGGGCAGATTTGGTGATCAGTAAATGTGAGTTCACTGCTACAAGGGAATCCTCGGTCTATGGTATTTGCGTTGAACAGAGGGGATTCAGAAAGGTTTAGTGGCTTCCCTGGTGGTCTAGTGGTTAAGAATCGGCCTTCCAATGTAGGGGACCAAGTTCAGCCCCTGGTCCAGGAAGATCCCACATGCCACAGAGCAACTAAGCCCATGAGCCTCAAATACTGAGCCCACATGCCACAACTACTAAAGCCTGTGTGTCTAGAGCCCGTGCTCCACAACAAGAGAAGCCGCAGCAATGAGAAGCCACCACAATGAAGAGGAGCCCCCGCTCACCACAGCTAGAGAAAGCCTGTGTGCAGCAACAAAGACCCGGCACAGTCTAAAATAAATAAATAAATGAATCTTTAAAAAAAAAAAAAAAGGAAGGTTTGGGAGCCAATGGTGTGATTGTAGGCACCAGAACTGGGAAGCCGGGAACTGTTAGAAGAGGGAAATGATGCCTGTGCTTAATATAGTGACGGCCACCTCCTTGGCCTACAAACAAATTCCCTTACTAGTCATACCAGTACATGCCCCCCACCATGGCTGCTCCTGTAGGAGAGGAAGTGCAAGCAGGCAGGATGCTTTTAAGAGAGTAATTCAGTGGCAGAGCTGCTGTGGGACAGATGGCTGCCCCAGGGATGGAGGGACCTTGCTGAAGAGGCCAGGGGCCTGCTGGGGCTGCCGTGGACAGGTTTCCTACTCTCAGTTTGAGCCTGAGTTCAAGGAGCTCTAAGATGCCTCCAGATAGGGAGTGTCAAATTTGATGACTGGAATCCTTGGGCTGTTAAGGGGTCCCTTCCTTGGCTCTGGATCTGGACTCAAGGCCAGTGCTGAATTTTCAACTATGGGATTCTCAGATCCTGTGAGTTGAGGCATTTGTGATCGTCAGACTCATGATTTAAAATGCCAAGTTTTACGTTCTTGAAGCTCCTGACCCCAGGATTCTGATTTACCTGCTTTGGCCAAGGGCAGCTGCACAGGGTGGGAGAGGGCTCTGATGTGGGAGGCACCATGTGGCCCCTCCGATTCTAAACCCCTGGTGAAGATACCATGGCCCAAGGTGGTAGCATGCCTGACATATTTGGAGAAGAACAGGGAGGCCAGTGTGGCTGAATCAGAGAGTAAAGGAGGATGACACCAGAGAGAGAGACAGCGGGGCAGGGGGGCTAGGGAAGACTTTAACTTTTGCACTGAGCACCATGGGGAGCCAGTGCAGAGGTGTGAACAGAAGAGTGACATGGTCTGATCAAGTAGGGCTGGAGCTGTGTGCAGGGTAGACAATAAAGGGACATGGGTGAGAGCAGAGAAAACAGGGGACAATGCAGTCATCCAGGCAAATAAATTCTCTATAAATTTAGCACCTGCAGAATAGTTCAGTATAATTCATTGAACTAATTCCTTATCTATGGGCATTTAAATGAGTTCCAGCTATATCTTTATTATAAGAAATACTGTGATGAACATCCACATACCATAAATCTTTGTGTCTATGATTATTTCTTAAGGTATGATTGCTGCCCAGGTGTTACTGGTCATCTTTCTAAGGCTCTCAGCCCATAATTCCAGTTACCCTTCAGAAAGATAGTGCCACTTTCTACTCCGACCAGCAGTGAGGTGGCACATTTGCCCTGAGGGAGGTATTAGATGTCCAGTGGGTGTTGCCCTTGTGGTCCTGGCCAGGTCTGGGTGCATGTCATAGGGGAAGTCCCTGTTCTCTGGCTAGCCTTGCAGGGTTCCAAAACTCTTTCAGGTCCATTTGCTTATTTTATTGCTCATGTCAGTCTTGTTATCCCTGCTTTATGAGTGAAGAAACTAAAGCTCAAAGAATAATGACCAGGCCCATTCTAAGAGCTTTATGTCTATTATCTCATTTAATCCTTACAACAACCCAGTGAGGTTGGTGTCGTCAACATCCCCATTTCAAAGACAAGATCACTGTTCCAGGGTGTCAGAGGTGGGGTATAAGCCCCAGCTTGCAAACCTGCTCTCAAAAACACTCCCTCCCTGCCCTGACTAAAGCCAGTAGAATGACTTGCTTGGGGGCCGCACAGCTAGGACATGGTGGGGCTGGGAGTCCAGCTGGATCTTCCTGATTCTGCAGTTCTGACCTCTGACAGGATGCCACTCAATGCCAGAAACCCCTCATTAGCATTCTGCATCTTCTTTTCATTCAAAATTGTTCTTGGTCTTTGTGCCTGACGGGGCGTTCCTTTCTTAGACCCACCTTTGGCAGCTCTGGGGGACCAGACTTTTGAAAAAGAGCTCAGATCCCAGAAACCAAGAACATCAGAGCAGGGAGGGCCCTTGACCTCCTGGTCCAACCTTCTCTTCCTTTTATATTTGGTGGGGAGAGAGAAACTAAGGGCCAGAGTGAGGCAGTAACTTGTCCAAGATTACACAGCTAGTGAGGACCAGAGTCCATGGGGAGGGAGGGGGGCAGCCCAAGGAGCAGGCCTAGTCCTCCCTAAGGGCCTCTCTCAGGGGAATACTGAAGAACTGTGACTGGTTTGGCCCTCTTCCAGGGCCCTTTGTGGATGAGCCTGTTTACCTGTGAATTATTAACGAGCTCAAGCCTGTAACCTGCTGGGTGGAGCTCACTCACTCATTCTAAGGAAAACCAGCTTCACAGTCACCAGCTCAGCTGGGTTGGGAGGGCTCTAGGGTCTGAGGGGTAGTTCTGGGTTTTAGAGACAGTGGAGGTGGGATGCTCCATGTAAGGGAGGGGCCTGGAGAAAGGCACCGAAAACGCAGCTATGAAGAGGGGAGGGGACCGGGGTCCCTGAGTAAAGCTTGGCAAGCTTATGAGCATGCCTGAGAGGTGGCCACTGTGACCGCAGGTTTACAGATGGGAAGACTGAGATTCAGAGGAGCAGAGGCAGAGCTGACTTCACAGCTTAAGCTCCTTCTACAGTGGCATCACTTTTCACGTGCTCAGACCTCTATTTGTGTGACATCTCCCCCACCCATTTCCACACACTTTCTGTATAGGATACAGTTGAAATTTGGTTTAAGGCATGCTTAGACCTGAGTCCAAGTCACACTTGGTTCAATCCTCAGTTTTCTCATCTGTAGGATGGGAGATAAAGCTACTGTGGAACTTTCTAGAGCATTCTGAGGAGGTTAGTTATTGAAGGCTTTTTTTTTTTTTTGGTCACACCATGCAGCTTGCAGGATATTAGTCAGATAGCATCACCTACTTGATGGACATGAATTTGAGCAAACTCCGGGAGATAGTGGAGGACAGAGGAGACTAGAATGCTGCTCTCCATGGGGTCACAGAGTCGGACACAACTTAGCAACTGAAAAACAAATTCCCTGACTGGGGACTGAACTCAAACCCCAGCAGTGAAAATGCTGAGTCCTAACCACTAGTTCAGTTCAATTCAATTCAGTCACTCAGTCGTGTCTGACTCTTTGCGACCCCATGGACTGTAGCACGCCAGGCCTCCCTGTCCATCACCAACTCCCGGAGCTCACTCAAACTCATGTTCATTGAGTCAGTGATGCCATCCAGCTATCTCATCCTCTGTCGTCCCCTTCTCCTCCTGCACCCAATCCCTCCCAGCATCAGGGTCTTTTCCAATAAGTCAGCTCTCTGCATCAGGTGGCCAAAGAATTGGAGCTTCAGCTTCAACATCAGTCCCTCCGATGAACACCCAGGACTGATCTCCTTTAGGATGGACTGGTTAGATCTCCTTGCAGTCCAAGGGACTCTCAAGAGTCTTCTCCAACACCACGGTTCAAAAGCATCAATTCTTCTGCGCTCAGCTTTCTTTATAGTCCAACTCTCACATCCATACATGACTACTGGAAAAACCATAGCCTTGACTAGACGGACCTTTGTTGGCAAAGTAATGTCTCTGCTTTTGAATATGCTGTCTAGGTTGGTCATAGCTTTTCTTCCAAGGAGCAAGTGTCTTTTAATTTCATGGCTGCAATCACCATCCGCAGTGATTTTGGAGCCCAGAAAAATAAAGTCAGGCACTGTTTCCACTGTTTCCCCATCTATTTTCCATGAAGTGATGGGACCGGATGCAATGATCTTAGTTTTCTGAATGTTGAGCTTTAAGCCAACTTTTTCACTCTCCTTTTTCACTTTCTTCAAGAGGCTCTTTAGTTCTTCTTCACTTTCTGCCATAAGGGTGGTGTTATCTGTATATCTGAGGGTATTGATATTTCTCCCGGCAATCTTGATTCCAGCTTGTGCTTCCTGCAGCCCAGCGTTTCTCATGATGTACTTTGCATATAAATTAAATAAGCAGGGTGACAATATGACCACCAGGGAATTCCCTGAAGGTCTTCTTAAGCTGAGAGATGGTATCAGTGGAATTAGTCTATATGAGGCTTCTCAGGGCCACTGAGAAGTGCAGTGAGCCCAGTTGCTTGCTCTTGCTGGTTGGGGAGAAAATGAAAGAGGAAAGCAGGCCCACCATATCCTAGGCACAAAGCACCAGAAAAAAAGGTCCCCCTGGCCGGGGAGGAAGGAACCCAGGACTCAAGACGCTCTCCTGGTCCCCTGGAAATTAGTAGATGACCTGAGCAAGGTCACCTGAGTTGGGAGGTGGAAATAATGGTAACTCACGGACTCGCCGGGTCTGGGGCTGAGCCAGAGTTCCTGGGGGCTGGGAACTGCCTGGGTGGAGCCCTCCTGAAGGATAGGCCACTCTGATGCTCTGATCCACCAGGTGAGTGGCTCCAGCATCACTGCTACTATTGTGGTGAAGACAGAGTTCCAGCTCTGAAGGCAGAGCTGAGCCCCAGTTTTCATCTGTACAAGGTGGAGAATAATAGCATCTACCTTGGCCCCCCCACCACCAGCATCAGAGCACTTAAATAGCACATGCCAGGCACCATCCTGGGCATTTTACACATAGGAATTCTTAATCTTCAAATGACCCTTTGAAACAGGCAGAATTTCCATTTTACTGAGGAAGAAACTGAGGCTCAGAGAGGTGGTTAAATGTGTACATTAAAATGAGATAATCCACGTTATATACTTAACATATACAGCACATAATAAGCCTGTGATGAATGTCAGTCATTATTGTAATCATTACCTGAGAGGAAAATGGTAAAGTGCTAGGCCCAGTTTTCAAGTTTTTGGTGGTTAGTTGGGCACTGACACAGAGATGTCTGACCAGACCCAGAGGCTCCCAGTCTGATGGCAGAGACAGTCACATACAAACCCCACCCCACCCCCACCACAGAGATGGTGTTCGCCCCAGGTCATAGGGAGGTCAGAATGGGTTAGAGCAGTGTGTGCCCAGGAAGCTACTGCCCCCATTAGGGAGGAAGGGCTTCCTGGAAGAGGATGCATCTGAACTGAAACCTTGAGGGTGAGTAGGAGCTTTCTTTCACACATGGCAGGTTTTTAATAAATGTTGGTCAAGTACAACTAAAGATTTACTTTGAAGCTAAGGTAGCATAAAGCTTCAGAACTCCTCACTTACTTGGCCCCTTCCAAAGCTCTGGGAGGACCCTCTAAATTTTATATTGATAAATTTGTATTCTTTTTTTTTAAAAAAGCCTATCAATTATATGCTTTTGGATTGTCCCTTGGTTAAACAAATGAATAATCCATAACAAGGAAGAAGGTGTGTTCCAGGCAGAGGGAACTCTGTGTACCAATGCCTAGAGACCTGAAGGTGCATGGCATGTGACAAGACACTCCCCACCCCACCACCATCTGAGTCTCCTCCACCAGCCTCCTCACCCAGGCTCCTCTTTAACACATTGCTGGGCTTCTCACCAGCTTCACAAACTCCAGCTGTCATCAATGTGCCTTTGCCACTTCCACGCTCTTTGATCCATGTCCCTGTCTGGTACATCCTTTCTACAACTTCCTTGTGTATAAACAATATAAACTTCAAAACTCAACTCTGTGTCCACCTTCTCCAGTAAGCCTCAGACTCCTCCAGCTTCTGTAGCATTCTCATTTACCCAGACTTCTAAAGATGATGGTGGATGTTATCATAGTCTGCTCCTTGTAGTTAAATAGCTTTTCCATGCCTATGTCAGAATCCCAGAGGTGTGATGGCCCTTGCTTTGAGCATCTGGCCTCTGCTCACATATGGACAGAATAAGAACTCACTACCTTTCCAGGCAACCTGCTTAGATTTAAACAGTTGTCCCCAAAGCCTCTCCCCTCTGCCACCGGGCCCAATCTGCCTGGCTCCTCCAGGACCTAGTTCAAGCCCTCTTTCTAACATGGCTGCTTCTACAGGCTCCTCCTATTTCCCTTTCTGACATCCTGGAGCTCAGGGCTGATCCAGGGGTGCTGGAGCCCCTCCTCCCTCTGTCCCCTGCCGTTGTGAAGGGACAGCTCTAATGGCAGCCACGTGCTCTGATGAGTCATGATCAAGAGCATCTGGAGCCTGGAGGTGGCCGCTGGTTAACTCTTCATGGGCCAGTGGCTCTTCTGCCAGGAGGCCTGGTCGGCTTTAACTTAACTCTGGTCCTAGACATATACCTGAGGGCTGGGCACACAGTAGGCATCTGAAGTGTTATGGGTGACCCCACATAGGCCCTGGGGATTCAGGGGAGAGGGGGCCAAGAAGGCAAGAGTGTGTGGAGTCAGGAGGGTTGAGTTCCAATCACAACTTGCCATTTTTTAGGTGAGTGCCCTTGAGCAAGTCACATGAACTCTGCCTCAGTTTCTCCATCTGTAAAATGGCAGTTATGAAGATTCTTTGGGGAGGCAATGCGAACTGCTGGCTGGCAGTGAGTGCTAAATGGCATGATTTTCTGCCTTCTGGTCTCCTGCATAGAGAAGCACAGCCAAGCTGTGGGCAAATGGGTGGGATTAAAATCCAGGTCTTTCTCTGCATGACTGCCCCCAACCAATGCAGTAGGATGATGAAGGGCTCAGGTCAGGGTCGCTGAGAGGCGGGCGCTGTGGGGATGGGAGAGTGGCAGGGAGGTGGACCTCAGGTCTAGGAGAACTTTCTGGGCCCAGCTGGGGCTCCGTGAGGAAGGCGTGAGCCCGCCCTCCAGGGGGATTGAGCGCAAAGGGTTCTCGGGCATGGGCAGGGCAGACCTTGGGCGCCCCGGCTCTCTCTGTCAGGGCGGGGATGGGGGGTGTAGGGGGCGCCTTTCGCCGGCCCCAGGCAGCCCTCCCACCCGCGCCCGCTGCAGACCCCGCGTCTGCGGTCGGCCGCGGGCGGGCGGCGGCCTGGCCCCACTGCGCGGGTGGGCAGACCGAGGCCCGGCCCGGCCCCGCCGCCTTCCCCGCCCCCGGCGCGCCCCTCCCCGGGCGCCGCGTCCGCGGCTCGGCCGCACAGCGCCCGCTCGGGGTTCCGGCGGCAGCACCTGGGCCGCGGCTGGCGTCCGCGGGGGCACGGTGCCCGCCCCACTCGGCGATGACCACGGCCGGCGCCCCGGGCCCCCTACCTGCGGGGTAAGTGCGCGGCGGGGCGGCCCGAGGGAGCGCTGGCCGGGCCGGGTCGGGACTGGAGGCGGGGGGCGGGGGGCGGCGCCGGGCCCGGCCTCCCCCGCGGCCCGCACTGCGGCTTCCAGCCCCTGCCTCCCGGCGCCACCGCCGCAGCCGGGGAGCGGGAAGGGGACTGAGCGGGGAAGGTGGAGGCCCCGGGGACCCTGGGCCGGTCACTCCCCTCGGGGTCCCAACTTTGTCGGAAGCTGTGGCCACAGCCACGTCAGAGCTTTCTCCCTCCCGCCTGGCGTTTACACCTGAGCCCACCATCATCACCTCCATTACAGGTGAGGGACCTTAGCCAGTAGCTCTTAGATGACTTAGGTCTCCCAGGAGGTGAGAAGTGGGCCTGGGATTTGAAACCAGCAGTGTCGGATGCCAGGCACTACTTCATCTTCAGGGATAATCGAAGGAGTTAAAAGGCTAAGCTAGGAAGCGGCCGGGGCTCCTGGGCACAACAGGAACAGGGGTAGTAAAGGTGGGCGTTGTCACTTTCAACGTGGCACTGGTGTTCATTGCCACCGCACCCCGCTGAGGAACCTGTGGGACCCTACACTGCCCCGCAGCAGTGAGCAGCTCTTTGCCATTCGTGGGCCCCACTGGTAGGGGCTGGGAGCCTGAGGTGCTAGGAAGTTGTTGGGTGGAGATCCGGCCCAGGTGAGCTGGGAGGGGTGCCATTCTGCCTGGAGCCTGGCCAACAGGACAGTGTTTGCGTAGGGCCTCAGGGCTAACACATGAATAGGGAGGTGACGAGGCTGGTGCCACCTGTCAGCTGGAGGCCTCCACAGGGCCCTTGTGTGTTCCAGACTGAAGGCTTGGAAGTTGGGTGGCTGGGGGACTCCCTGTCCTGGGGAAGGGTTGCCTGGTAAGTCAGGCAACGTTTTGTATGACTTTGACCAAGTCCTTTATCCTCTCTAGAACTCTGGTCCCTCCTTTGGAAAATACAGGGAGGCTGAGCTGGCTGCTCCCTTCCTTCTCTGGGCTGGTCTCTGTAAATCTGGAAGCTAGTTAAGTCTGTCTGCCCAGCCCTGAGCATCACCCCCACTGGGCCAAGAAAAATGATTTTTAGGAGAAAAGGCAGGTGTGGAGCAGGGCACCTATCAAAGAATCCTGAACCCCCAGACTAGAACCCTCATTCATCTTCTTCCTTGCACCCTCACATCCCTGCAGTCCCCTCTACAACTCTAGGCTCCTCTGGCCCCTCCTTGGGCCTTCAGGGCAATGAGCTTGCCCTTCTGCACTGGCAGGTCATCCTCCTACTAAACCATACATGCCCATTTGCGTGCCCTCAAGGTCCATCTGGTCCCAGTCAGTGCATTCTGGTGGGGTCCGAGCAGAGCAGGGGCAAAAGCCCAGCTCCATGTGTGAGGGGCAGTGGTGAACAAACCAACATTTAAATCTCCATCACTTCAAAAATTATGAAATAATTTCAACCTTCGGAACAATATAGCCAATAATAAAATGAACTCTCTGCCCTTGCCAGCAAGCTTTTCCAGATGTTAATATTGTGCCCCATATATTTCATATTCTTTTTAAGAAATAAACCATGGCAAAGATGGTCAAAGCCCCTATGGACCACCCCTACCCTTCCCTCTACAGAGACAGTCACCATCCTGAATTTTGGTTTATCATTTTTCTGTCTGTTTGTATTCTTTTACTGAGTATGTTTAAGCCTAAAAATTATGTAGTTCTTTAAATTTTTTCTGTAAATGGAGTCATACAGCATAAATAATTCTGCAACTTGCTTTTACTCATTCAGCTTCAGGTTTCTGAGATCAAGGTCTCTTGATCCTTGAAACCCTGGTCTGCATTTGCCTTCCTGTGGTATGCCACCTGATGTAGAGACTGTTATTTATTTATTTATCCAGCCTTCCTGAGGTGGAAGGAAGGTCCACCTGAACCTGAGATGGTTCCCAGGATCTTGTTATTCAAACAATATTCTCAAATGATTGTCTTACACATATATGAGTGTTCTTCCAGGTTCCCAGGTAGGAGTGGAATTGCTGAGTAGCAGCGAAGTGTCAGACACGACTGAGCGACTTCAGTTTCACTTTTCACTTTCATTCACGGGAGAAGGAAATGGCAACCCACTCCAGTGTTCTTGCCTGGAGAATCCCAGGGATGGTGGAGCCTGGTGGGCTGCCATCTATGGGGTTGCACAGAGTCGGACACGACTGAAGTGACTTAGCAGCAGCAGCAGCAGGACATGTGCATTCAATTTTTAAAGTTACTTAGTTTCATTATAAAAGTGGTGCTGTTCTGTAAAAGAAATGATGGAAACATCTTAGGGAAAAAAATTGCTAACATTTCATCAGTACTTTTTAATGTCCTTTACACTGTCTCAGTCATTCTTAGTAGCAACACTGGGAGGTAGATACTGTCATTCCCATTTTATTGATGAGGAAACTGAGGCTCATAGAGGTTAAAGAACTTTCCCAAGTTTTTCCAACAAGTGATTGCTAAGCTGCATCTATAGTCCAGGGTTGTCTGATTTCAAAACTCCACACCACCTAGGCCACACCACATCACTCCCTGCCACGTGGTACTGGCTTTATGCACAGCTAAGGGTGACTCTGGAAGCAGAGTCCCAGTCATATTTGCAGTTTAGAAAGGTCATTGTGAAAGTGACAGGTCCCCCATAGATGGGTTCCCCTCAGCCAGAGTTCCCCCTGAATGCTGGAGCAGGAAGTAGAGGCCAGCTCTGACTCCTGTCTGCTCTGAGTGACCGCCTTGCCCTGCCTCCACTGCCCCACCCACCTCACCCTGACTGAGGGCTGGGTAGGAGGGTTTTCTGTTTTCAGCAGGTACGAGGGTACCCCAGCTCTGCCCATCACACACTAAGGTAGTGATTTCCAGGCAGACTGAAGTGGAGGGGTGGGAAGGAAGGGGAGAGTGGGATGGCTACAGGATTGACACCCCTTCCCACCCTTCAGCTCTCTTCTCCCTTTGACTTCAAGCCCCCTCCCACTATGCTAAAGATCCTGGTGTTCGTTGTCACTAGCCATTCTCCACACTCTATCCAGCTCGACTTCCCCACCCACCCACCCCCACCTGCAGCACAGAAGAGGAGGCCACCATCACTACTTGGGAGCCCAGGAATATTTTGGCCTGGGCCCCAGCTGGGAGCTTGGAGCAGGAAGGCCTTAAAGACATGGAGACAGCCTACAGAGAAGTGGGGACCTCAGTCACAGCCAGGGGAAGGGAAAGGCTTGGCAGATTGCTTTTGCAGAAAGTATTTCTGTATTCTCCCAGGTTCCTGGGAGCAGGAAACCAGGTTCCTCTTTTCACTGTCTTCACTTCCTTATCTGTCACATGCAGATAAGAACTTCTGGCTCCTAGAGCTGGTAGGAGGATTGAGTGAAATAATGCAGGCATCAATTTAGATAACTTGAAGTGATATTCTCCTGGCAGTGATGGGTATTTGTCAGTGCTATTATTAAGTCCAGTGGGACTGATGTCTCCAGCCCACCTCAGCTTCCCAGCCAGCTGGGATGCCCCCACCTCACTCCTTCACTTATAGGCCTTGCCAAGCTTGTCTTCCACACTTGCCCCGTGATGGTTGGCGCCCCCTCCTCACTATGGTGCCATGCCTCCAGCCCTTTGCTCACACTCTGTTCCCCTTCTGGGACTGCTTTGTCCATCTAGTCCTCACTTCAGGGCCATTGTACCCAGAAAACTTCCTTGATTGCCCCACCCTCACTTCTTGGTCTCGTCAGCCCCCAGTGATGCCCATGAGCGCAGCCCTGATGACTCTGGTTGTCAATGCCTCTGCCTCGTGTAGCCCTCAGGGCAGGCCCAGGTCTGGTCCAGTCTCTTTTCCCCAGGGCCTAGCCCCAGGTCTGGAGAGGTCACCGCAGACCTGCCTCACCACAGTTAAGGGGAAGGGATGCTGAGGCTGCCAGAGAAGGGAATATGTGCCTCTGTGTTGTCTGTCTGTCTGTGCATCTTTCTCTCCAGGTAGACTGAGGACGCAGAACCTCTCTCTTGATGCGGGTAGAGATGGTGGTGGGAGTGGGAGTGGGGTGTGCACAGAAAGGGAAGGTAGGCTCTTGTTTCTGAAATTGTTTAGAGATGGACAGAAGCCAGGACAATGGACTTGACTCCCTGGGGCTGAGCTGGTGGGCACTGACTGGCTTAGGCAGAAACTTGGGTTAGAACCCATGCTCAGGCATGTGACCTTGGCCAAGCCACCTCTCTCTGTGCCTTAGTCTCCTCTTCTGAAGTGGGATAATAATTCCACTTCACAAAGCTTTGTGAGCGCTCAAGGAGAGGACAGCAGTTAAGTGCCTGGGGCAGTGGGTACTCATTGCCTTTTCGCTGATTCACCAGCAGAGATGAATGGACTGAACCCCACTCATTAGGCTAAGCCTTGGGCGCAAAGGAAGACACTGTCCCTACCTCATGAAGTGGGGTCTTTTTGGCTTTATCCTAAGGGTGAAGACAGTGAAGGCCTTCAAGTCTGGAAATGACATGGTCAGGTTTGGGTTTTAAAAAGCTACCTTTGGCTATTACATTATCCCTTAATAAAACTACCTAGATGCTGGATGAGTTACAACATTCATCCTTTAACATACATTCCTGAGAGTCTGCTGCAGTAACAAATCCCTCAAGCCAAGAATCCCTCAAGCCAAGGGAGCTGAAATCAGGCCGATAAATAAGATGAAGCCACAGCAACCTGGTGGTATTTATAAGCTACAGAAACCTAGAATCTTGAGTTTTAATGACACTTAAAGAATGGACTTCCCTGGTAGCTCAGTGGTAAAAGAATCCACTTGCCAGTGCAGGAGATGAGGAAATGAAGGTTTGATCCCGGGTCAGGAAGATCCCCTGAAGAAGGAAATGGCAACCCACTCCAGTTTTCTTGCCTGAGAAATCCCATGGACAAAGGAGCCTGGTGGGCTCCCGTCCATAGGGTGGCAAAAGAGTCAGACATGATGTAGTAACTAAACAACAATGACAAGGAATGGGAAATAAGGACTCGCGGCTGCCCAATGGTATGAGGAGTTGGAGCTTCTCCTCCCTACCACCCCACCACTACATGAATGTGCCACCCTCAAGGGTGTCTTCAGCATGTAAGGATACTGACTGGGAAAAAAATACCCACACACCACAAAGGGAGACAACAGTTCTGGTGGGGACCAAGGGGCTCCCTAGAAAATTATACATACCAGTCAGCTCTCACACAAATTTCAGGTTTGAATATACATTACCTCTGTGGTCCTGAAAATGCTAAACCAAAAAAGTAATGTAAGTGGTCTTAGGGTGGTAGCACCACAGGGAACTTGGCTGAAGTGAATGCAAATGCTCTCTGAAGAAGTGGGTTCTCATTTAAAAATCCCTTTGGGATCAGTCAGATAGGAGCTTGTGGTAAAATGAAACATACAAGGAAACGAGGTGCTGTGAACAATAGATACCAGAAGCAAGAAATAGCAGAATTAGAGTCTACGATCCTAGAGTGATGAAACACTGTGATTGTGTTTAAAATGTGGAAAGAAATCAGACATGGACTTGCAACGATAAGCAGAGAACAAAATACTGCCAAAAATGACCAAGCAGATTTGAAAAAGAACCAAGTAGAATTTATGAAGGTGAAAAATAAAATAATTGAAATTAAAAAAACTCAGTGGACAGGATAAGCAGCAGATGAGACATGCTGCTAAGTCACTTCAGTCATGTCCGACTCTGTGCAACCCCATAGGCGGCAGCCCACCAGGCTCCCCCGTCCCTGGGATTCTCCAGGCAAGAACACTGGAGTGGGTCGCCACTTTCTTCTCCAATGCATGAAAGTGAAAAGTGAAAGTGAAGTTGCTCAGTTGTGTCCGACTCTTAGCGACCCCATGGATTGCAGCCCACCAGGTTCCTCCGCCCATGGGATTTTCCAGGCAAGAGTACTGGAGTGGGGTGCCATTGCCTTCTCCAGATGAGACATACGTAAAGAGAATTAGTGAAATGAAAGATATAAAGAAATTAAATCTAATAGAGTGAGTGAAAGAGATGGCCAAGAAGAGAATGAAGAGAAATGAAGCACAGAATAAAATGAAGTAACAGAGAGAAGAGTTAGGAATGGACAGGAGTAGAAGGTGGAGTCTCCCATCAGACCTAGGTAGAGATGGTAGGGGCCTGGACTGGAGGCCACTGGGTATAGAAGGAGGTGGATTAAGAGATTTTCAGGAGATAGGACTGAGAGGACTTACTGATGGAGCAGATGACGGAGGCCAGCGGGAGGATGTGTCAAGGATGACTACTAATATTTCTGGCTTGGGAAACTTGATAGAGGGGTATTGTTTATTGAGATGAGAAATCTGGAGAACAGATTTGGGAGAAGAAACACTTTTGACCAAAAAACATACTTCATTTTGCCTGCGAGGTTCTGCTGATGCAACACAGAGTCCTTACAGCTGGGCCTTAAGATAGGTGTAGGACTTTATCTGGTGGAGAAGGAACTTTAACTTTTAAGGATCTTTTTGCAGTAAGATCATCAAGACTCTTTTTGGAATCTTCTCTATGTAAAAGAGGCCCTTGGAGAAGAAACATTCACAAGAAATCAAACAGGACTTTTGGGATCATCTCTCATCTTTTAGATGGTAAACAGGGTCAGAAAGATAAGGAATTTGCTCTCAGAACCCAGGGCTCTTCATTCATTCATTCATTCATTTGTTCATTCATTCATTCACTGACAACCTATATTTATCAAAAGCCCATTTTGTACCAGATACTAGACACTGGTGATACAGTAGTGAACAAAATGAAGATTCCTGCCCTCAGGAAGCTTATATTTTAGTGGAGGGAGACAGATAATAAACCCAAAAATAAGTTTAAAAAAAAAAAGGTCACAGAGTGATAAGAGCTATAAAGCTATAAAGAGGTGTAAGGGGGACTTCTGGTAGTCCAGTGGTTAAGACTCTGTGCTCCCAATGCAGGGGGCTGGGGTTCAACCCCTGGTCAGGGAACTAGATCCCACATGCTGCAACTAAGAGTTTGCGTGCCACAACCAAAGATCCCGCACTCCACAACAAAGACTGAAGATCCCGCATGCTGCAAATAAGACCTGTGCAGCCAAATAAAAACAAATAAACTTTTTTTAAAAGAGGTGTAAGGACTGGAAGGAGGCCAGGTATACTGGAGATGCTATTGGCTAAGGTGGCTCTTGAATGTAAAGCCCCCTGGGCAGCTCTTACAGGGTGGCTGCCCATTCCAACCCATTGTGACAGTGCCTGTGGGGTTCTAAAGTGCAGGCCAGAGGAGGCCAGGAGAAGGCCTAGAGAAGAAGGAGGAAGAAAAGGACTGCAGTGGAACTTAGTGGGTGGGCTGTGCCCCCCAAGTGGGGGCAGAAAAGTCCAATGGGTCAAAAGGGGCATGGAAGGTAAGATAAATTTATTCCTGAGGCTTCCTTGTACCAATCCCCAAGACCCTATCCTCATCCCCTTCCCAATCCCCCCACTGGGTATCAGATGACATTCTCCTTCCTCTCCCCTCTCCCACCTTTAGGAATACTCAGAGGTAGGTTCAGATTGTCCTGTGTCCTAGTTCAGAGGGGGCAGCCTGGAGGAGCTCATGACGCATCCAAGGATCACCAGGGAGGTCAAATGGGTGCTGGGAGCCTCTGTTCCAGCCAGGACAGTTGAACCTTTCAACCAAGGCTCTTTTGAGAGCTTCCGGGTCATGCTCGTGTCTCTCCCACCAGGACTCCTGTGAGCAGCCTCCATGAGGCCCTGGACCAGTGCATGACCGCCCTTGACCTCTTCCTCACCAACCAGTTCTCAGAAGCACTCAACTACCTCAAGCCCAGGTGAGGCTTAAGCCCAGATTGGAGATGGAGGATGTGTATATGTGTGTGTGAGTGTGTGTGTGTGCACGCGCATGCACATATGTGAGTGTAGGGATGGGGGTATTAGATGGAGACCCAGAAGTCTTACATGAGAGGAATCCAGTGTAACTAAATGCTTTCGGCCTTCTGGGTCACTCCGACCTCTGAGAATTCCATAAAAATGGCTCAGGATCCCCATTCCATAGCCTAGAACAACCAAGCCGTCCTCAAGGTCACCGTGACTTCCTTCTCCTCAGGTTCTTGTGGCTTCTTCCACTTTGATTTCTTGGTCCCACAGAATCCGGCTCTAAAACAGCCCCTTTTAGGTATTTTCCTCCAGAGTACTACAGACTTGAATTGCTTTCACTGAAGCCTTTAGGGCAATGATGACAGTCAGTCGTTTAGCCATTTCTTCTAGTGTTGACTGCCTTATTTCTAAATAATACACTTGGACTGCTCTTTCTTTACTTACCTCTTTTTTCAATTTTTTTTAAAAACTGAAATTAAGTTGAAATATAATTCACATACCATGAAATTCACTCCTGTTACTTTTTACTTTTACATATCTAATGGTTGCAAGGGGCTGCCCAGGTGGCTCAGTGGGAAAGAACCCCTCTGGAAAGCAGGAGACATGGGTTCGATCCCTGGGTTGGGAAGATCCCCTGGGGAAGGAAATGGCAACCCACTCCAGTATTCTTGTCTGGGAAATCCCATGGACAGAGGAGCCTAGCAGGCTACAGTCCACAGGGCTGCGAAAGAATCAGATATGACTTAGCAGCTAAACAACAAATGGTTGACAAGAACTTAGCTTTCTTAAACCCCTGCCACACCTCCCTTCCTTCCTCCTGCTCCTATCATTGTATCACAATATCTGGCTAAATTAGTAATCAGTGTTTTCATTATTATAGCTATGTAATTATGCTCATCGCAGAGATAAACCTTACCTTGTAAGATTATATTTTCTTTTTGGAGTTAATAATTGTCTTGTTTTTTTCATTTGCCTAATTTGCTATGTTTATCCTGAGCTCTTTATAGCCACTCCATGAAGTCATGAGGTTTTCTCTAAATACTCACATATATCAGGGAAACCCTCTCAGTCCCTCCTTTTTCTGGAAACCTGTCCCCTGGAGGACAGGCCTGTTTACTGGCCACCTTCCAGCTGGCTCCTGGAATCCCCTTTACTTCTCTCCAGTTTGCTTGGTCTGGCTTTTTCTCTCATATCCATATCCTCCCTCCTTTGGTTAGAGTGCATCCTCTAGAAGTTTTCTAAGAGAGTGTTGCATGAATATAAGCTTTCCTGCTCAGAATTTTGAAGGCATTGTTTTCTGCCCTGTTTCCTGGCAGGTACTGTAGCCAGGAGAATCCTAATTCTTCTTTTGTGGCATGGGATCTTTTTTCCTCCTCCAGACATGTTTAGGATCTTCTCTCTTATTCCTGCAAATCTGAAATATCACAATGATGTGCTGGAGTATAGGTCTGTTTAATTGGAATTTTTTTATTTGAAAACTCAGTTCTAGGAAATTCTCTCGTGTGATCCTTCCACGTTCTGTTTCTCTTTCCTGGACTTTCTTTACATCAGCCGCTAGGCTTCCTGGTCCAGTCCTCTTCTGAGCTATTTATCTGTGCCCTCCCCACTGCATTTCTGTATCTTTTTTCCCCCCGATTTTTGGGAGAGTTCCTCAACCTTATCATTAAATCCATTGACTTTTCTTTTTTTGTGTGTAATCATATGATTAATTCCCTAGTACTCCTCAATGTTTTCTGAATGTTCTTTTTCCCTAAAACATCTTATTCTTGGTTTATGGGTGCACTGTGTTCTTTATATCTATATTTAAAATATGAGTGTCCTGAGGATGGGGCTTGGCATGTAGTAAGCATTCTAATGAGTATTTATTGCTGTTATTATTATCACAGAATAATTATCTCTTTTGAAAATATTTTGTTTTTTTTCCTACATAATCTTGGCTTTCTCAGTGTTTCTTTTTTCTTTAAGAGGGAGAATCCTCTCCCCGTGGTGGGGAGGGGCTTTCCTGAAACACCCATGGTCCCTGGCTGGCTGTCTGGTCATATTTAAGAGCAAGTTCACTCAAAATCCAATGGGAGGGTCTGGCCCAAGTAGCCTTGTGATTGGTGGGATCAGCTTTTGGATGAGCTGGCAGAGAGCGGGCCCCAGATGTTAGCATTTCAGGAAAAGAACGCCGCGCCCACCCTAGCACCCCGCCACCTTCTTCTACGTGGGCAGAGAGCCCTGGCAGCCTGGGTCCTGGGGTTGAGATGGGGCCGAGGTGGGGTCTAATCGCGTCTGCCGCCTGCTGGCCTAATCCCCTCTTTTCAGCTCTAGGTGGTCATCTGCCACAGCTGGCTCCCCCAGAACCGCCCTCCCCACCAGCTCCTTGGGAGAGCGAGTGCTGGGGCAGGGCTGCTGCTTTCCCCAAGCCAGTCCTGTTCAGTTTCTCTAGACCTGACTGACCCATCGCTGTCCTGTCTGGGGTCAGCGGCCCAGCTTCTGAGGGGGCAGTGCCAGGGCTTGGTGGACGTGAGTCGTACAGTGGTCCACATGCCCCCACACCTCAGCCCACCCTCTGAGAGGATCTGGCTTGAGATGGGGCAGGACCGGTTCTGCTTAAGAGCGTGGCCATCGTCAGAGGCAGGCCAGGCTCCATCCTGCCCCATCACTGAGTACCTTCCAGTACTTCTGGAAGGCGCCCTGGCTCCCCTTCCCTCCTGGTCACTCCTTGTCCCTAAGCAGCTCCTCTCTGCCACTTCACCCCGCAAAGCCCTCCTCCCTCTTGAAGCCCCCTCCTCCTTGAGGGGCTGCCTCACCTGCTCTCACCTCAGGAGGGTACTTTCCTAGGGAGTCCTGAACTCAGGCCCCTAGAGGCAGCACAGAGAGAACAGTCTTCCTGGGAGGCCACCTTTACCTCATTCATGAGACACTGTAGCCTCTATTTATCTCAGCACCTGCCCCATTCTAAAAACGGGTCTTTTCTTTCTTTCTACACTTAAGAGCCTCCCCCTCCACCAAACAGTGCTCGTCATTAGCATACACCCCACCCCTTCTTGTGACAACCAAATAATGTTTCCAGAAGGGAGGTGTGGGGAGGTACAGGAGATATCTTTCTCTATCACTTTGAAGAACTACTGGTCTAGAGAAAATAATTCTTGCTGTAACATGACCTCCCCTGCCCAGGCGTAGCCACTGAAGCTGTGAAAGATGCTGGGGGTCACCTTCATTCACCGTTCCTGTTGTACACATGTGTCTCATTTACTGTTATCCGTACTTTGCCCTCGGGGAGTAACTGGGCTCACCAGGCTTCCCACTCCCACCCCTACCCCCAGTTTTTGCTTTCCCTTTGTCACGTCTTTGAGTAGCTTCTAGTTTATTTTACTTCACTCCATGTCTGCCCCTGAGCACTGTCTCTGGAACATGGTCACTACTCCACTCATTTGATGAAAAAATTGGTCATGGCTGATAACTAACAGAACCACGATTGAAATCTAGCCCCCCTCAGCTCCTGGGCCTCTTGGGCCATCTTGGATCTCAAGCAGGTGGAGGAGTGTATCTGGCACAGAGGCCTCACGCCTGCCTCCTCTTCCAGGTGGGAGGGAAGGAGGTAGAATAGGGGTGTGCGTGTTGGTGACAGATGTAAACATTCTTGAATGTTTACGTCGGATCTCAGTTGCGGCACGTGGGATCTTTTGTCACAGCTTGAGAACTCTCTAGTTGTGGTGCAGGAGCTTCAGCAGTTGCAGGACCCAGGCTTAGTTGCTCCATGGCATTGTGGTCCCCGGCCAGAGATTGAACCCACGTCCCCTGCATTGCAAGGCAGATTCCTAACCGCTGGACCACCAGAGGAGTTCCCTAAGATTCCTTTGAGAGAGGAAGTCAAGTCCCTTGCTGAGAGTAGGGGGTGACAGGGATTGAGGAAAAGTTGATGAGTAGTGTGATGGGCTGAGGTTGGTGATCCAGCTCAGGCTGTACCTGTCTGTGTGGTGGCGGCTCCCTCCCTTCTTGCTCGGTGGCAGCGCTGTGGAGAGAGTAGGCGGTTTCTTGTTTTCTGGGCCCAGGCTCCTAGCCAGTGCTGCAGGGGGCTGGAAGGCTCAGCAGTGAGGGTTTTGACAAGAGAGTGGGTGACATGAGGGAGCTTGAGGGGTCAGGAAGACAGGACGGGCTGGAGGATCAGGCAGTGGGAGTGATGAGAGTGAGTGCAAAGGTGGGGAGCCTGTGGTTGGGAGGGTGGGTGTGTCATGCAGGACTCCAGAAGCGGAGCTGTTCTGTGGGTTGATGATGAGGTCAGGGTGTGACCCATGGGATGTGGCAGTTGGGCACCTGTGACCATTTCACTTGGCAGCACCTCATGAGTAACCTCGTGTGCATGGCAACATGTGGGGTGCTGGGGCTGCAGGACTGAACAGGGTATGGGCTGTCCTCAGCGCTCCTCAGGGAGCCAGTGAAAAACAGTAAAGGGTGGTGCTGAGAGCTGTACGAGGACCCCAACTCACGTGGGAAGGGGCAGGTCAGGAAGGCTTTAGGCCCAGCCCCATAACTTCCAGGGTGCATTGCAACATGAAAATGTAGAATCCTTTGTTTAGAAATTATTAAGGATTTCAAAACAATGACAGCAGAGCATTAAACCAAGCATGGACCCCTGCGTGACTGCACAGATGGCATACCCATGAAGCCAGCCCTGGAAGTCTTCCCGGAGGAAGTGACATTTAAGCTGAGATAGGCTGGATGAGAAGGAGTCAGCCGGATAGAGAGGGCATTTCCAGGCAGAGAAGCAGCCTGTGCAAAGGCCAGGCAGAGAACGAGGGCCTAGTGTATTTGAAGAACAGAGACACTCAGCCTGGCAGGGGTGGGGAGAGCTGGAGTAGGTCCCAGAAGAATGAGGGCTGAGTGATGGAAGGTGGGCTGGGGATACAACTGCCCCTGGAGGTGAGTGAGCTGGAGAGGAGTGCAGCAAGGTGGGTCTGAGAGGCGCTGGGGGGCTTCCATGAGGATGAAGGAGAGTGGCTTGGAGGCGGGGGGGTCTGTCTGCCTTCCAGCCTAGAACAGCCTCACCCAGAGAGGTCCTCTGGAAGTCAGGATTTAGACTGGGACTGCAGGGAGGTCCCCAGAAAGAGCAGTAGGGGTGGGATCAGAGTCAGCCTGATGGTGAGGACAAAGATGACAAGGGCCCGAGTCATGGCTACTGGCAGGAGGAGGGAAGGGCTGGAGGCACTGGGCTTACTGGACCTCCAGGTGGCCGAGGAGTCCCCGACCCCAACGTACGGCTCTTCCTATGGATCTTCAATGCTCTCCTTCTCTCGACAGCTGGTCTAGGCCTGGCAGAGACCCCTTGGGCATTGTGTCCTAGAGCTGGGTCTAGCTCACAGGGAAGGGGATCATTGCTTCCAGCGGTCCAGTCACCATAGGCACAGATAAGAACTTTGTGGAATGCAAACTAAACTTGGGGTGCCTGAGGTCTTGGGGGGCCGTGTTGTACCTCTGTGCCCTGAATCCCAGTCCAGACTACAGACTTGAAATTCCACTTTGCCTGCCAGCGTCCCAGGCAGGGTCCTTCCTACTGGGCTGGGCAAGTGGAGCTGAGTCCTGGGCCTGGGACTTGAGGGTAAGGAGGATGAGAGTTAGAGAGGCTGAGGGAGGGAGTTATCTGGGATGTGGGTCTTTGTGGCTGCCAGGGAAACCCTTCCTAAAGGAGAAAGTTTTTATGCAGGGCAATGACCCTTAACCCTGGCAGGACCCAGAGGGACTTAGACTCATATTTCTTGAGTATCAGCATTGTGGCCCCAGCCTGGATACCCAAAACTCCTGGGAGAGAATTATTGTGTCCATTTTACAGAGGAGAAACCTGAGGCTCAGAGATGCCTATAGAACTCACCAGGATCACACAGCTGGTAACTAGTGCCTGTGTCTGAGATATTCTGAAGCTTGAGTTCTGTCCCCACGACAGGCTGCGACTTCCTTTCCACAAGCCACTGCCCTCCAACAAGCAGTTCTAGCAAAGACCTGGGAGGTGTCCTGACAGCTACTAGGACTGGTTCTCTTCATAAACCTTTGACTTCTAAGGATAATATCACCTGAGAATCACCCAGAAGTAGAAAAGCAACTTAATTTACAGAGGTGTTTTATGAATGAGAAAGGCAGGAAAATGTGTGAAGTCGTATAATCTATAACAGTGTATAAACAGCCTATAAACCTTAGTCATATCTGTCTCCTGTGAAGTTCCCAGCAGAAGCCTGGCAATGAGGAATTTGGAAAATAATTAACAAGGGAGTGTAGGGAAGGGAGTGAAGACTGCTGCAGCATCTACGGTGTGCCAGGCGAGGGTAATCCCTGGCCAGTCCCATGGGGACTCTGGTGGAGCAGCTTTATTGTCCCTATTTTGCAGAACCATAAATCAAGGCCCAGATGTGTTGTGACTTCCCCAGGTACAGAGAGGGACTGGGTCCCATCCTTCCTTGCCTGTTGCTCTCTGTATGTGTTAGACTAAATGCCGTCCCTCTCCCTCCAACACCCTTTAGATGAGAGGTCTGGGGCCATGGAGGAGCAGGGAGAGAGGAGGGGGAGGCTTCCTGAGCCCAGCTTGCACTGTCACATTGGTGCTAAGACAGAGATAAACCCACACAGCTCTGACCTTGAGATGCCCACTGTCTGGGAAAGAGCTGAGTGTCTGCTGATGTAAACTCAGCGTGGCCCGAACCTCCAGCATAAACGCATGCTCCCTGGAGCAGGGGCCCCAGTGGCCCTTGAGGCATTCAAGCACCTTTACAGATGAATCAGGGGGTGTAGGGTAGAGAATGGGCATTTAATGCTGTGGGAACAGCAAGGATAAAGGCCTGCAGGAGGGAAAGGATGGAATTTTCCTGAGGTAAGCATGTATGGTTCAGTGTGGGTAGACTTGAATGTGGGCAGATATTGAGGCAGGAGCAGAAGTGATAGGAGAACTGGGCTGGAGGGGTGGGCAGGGCCTCAACTCCCAGAGTTATCTCATGGGAGGTGGAAGCCCCAGGTGGGCTCAAGCAGAAAGTGATGTGGTCAGGTGATGGGGTGGGGAGAGGCAGGAGGTAACGAGGCCAGGGCAGTCCAGGCACAAAGATGGGTAAGCCTGGGGTGGGGTTTGAGGACAAAGGAGACCCTGCAGACAGGACTTGGGCTTGGCCTGTGATGGGTAGGGGAGAAGGCGAAAGATGGCCCTGGTGCAGGGAAGTACCGCCTCAGGTCAGCATGCTGCTGCTGCCATCTGTATAGAATGAATGAGAAACTGAAGCTCAGATTTGGAGAGTCACTTAGGGCGACGCAGCAGGAAGAAGAGGAGCTGGGATCCGAGGCTGCCTGAGTAGCAGTGGAAGGGTCAGTTGTTGGGTGAGTGCATTCTGCTCTCTGGACCTGTGTTCCCCCACAGTGGGGGAGGGGATGGTGAATGATGATTTGGGGTCAGCTATCTTGAAGTTCTAGGGGTTGATGCTTTTATGTCCCTTCTCTCTGGCAGAACCAAGGAAAGCATGTACCACTCGCTGACTTATGCCACCATCCTGGAGATGCAGGCTATGATGACCTTTGACCCCCAGGACATCCTACTTGCTGGCAACATGATGAAGGAGGCGCAGTCGCTCTGTCAGAGGTCAGGTCCATGGGGCAGGCAGGGATGAGGGGTTGTGAAGCATCCATTTGTCACTTTGGCCTATCCCAGTGCCTAAAATACCACTATCAGTCCTGCTCCTTTTGGCTCAAAAGTGTGTCCCCAAGTGCTCAGAGCTGTCCCTGTTGGCACTGCCTCAGGAGCCACGTTGTCTGAGCTGGTCACTGAGAGCTTCCTGGGTCAGACTGGATTGGGAGGAGATGAATCCTGGCTGTGGTCACGTAATAATTCTCTGACTTTGGGCAAGTCCCTCTGTGGATTCAACTTTCCTCATCTGTAAAATGGGTGTGATGATAGACTTGTTGTGGGAACTGCATAGTTGGTGTTCAGTGCACATTAACTGCTTGAATGCATGAATAAACAGACCCTCAGTGTTTGTGCACAGGTAGAGTCATCATTCACTGGGACACACTCCAGCCTGGCCTAGGCCAGTCCCTGGCCTGGGCTCTGTTCGCCCAGATAATCATCAGACCCTGGCCCCTCTGTTGCCTGAACGGCCTGATCAGGGAGACGCAGGCACAGACAGTGACAGCTCAGCATGATGCAGGGCAGCTCATAGGGTCGTGGGGGTCCAGCCTGAGGAGCAGGAAAGGCTTCCTGGAGGAGGTGACATCAGAGCTGGGTCCTGTGGGGTGACCAAGGACAGGTCAGGTTAGACGGAGCAGGGGAGGGGGCTCCATGCAGAGGCAGCAGCAGGGGCAAGGGCATGAAAAAGCCTGGATTTGGGGGAGTTTCCAGGAGCTAAGTGTGTGGAGTCCTCTGGGAGGGGCACGGGATGCTGTTGGAGGTGCCTGGGCCCCCTGCTCACCTCCCTGAATGATATGAGGCCCTGTTTTTCTCTGCAGGCACAGGAAGAAGTCCTCTGTAACAGATTCCTTCAGTAGCCTGGTGCACCGCCCCACTATGGACCAGTTCACAGAAGGTGTGGCATCTGGGGTGTCCTTTCAGCCCGCTGATGCCAGGTCGCCTGGTTCCAGGCCCGGGAAGGGGCAGGAAGGGGCAGTTATCCTCCTTGTTGTCACCCAGGGGGCTGAGCCCTGGCCCAGGCACTGAGACACTGATGGGTCAGACCTGGGGCCTTTTGAGGACTGGTCTCATGTGTGGGGGTGGGTGGGGAGCAGGTAAAGACTCAGTTACCTTACAGCATTACCTGCTGAGGGCTGCAAATTGAGGAAAGAAAATGCTGTCCTCAGGCTAGGGTGGACTTAGGGCTGTGTGTGCAGTTAGGTTTCGTGGTTTAAAGACCATAGTAATCTAAGGTGCCCCAGAGGGGACTGTGGTTTTAGAGCCTGACACCTTGTGATGAAACAGCTGGGGGCAGTAGCAGAGGTCTGGGCTGCCAGGGCCACACTGCATCTTTGTGCCATGACTGCAGTCCTAGAGGCAGCAGCAGCCAACCATAAGCACTTGGGGAACCTTTAGTGGGGGTGGGGGGCAAATGGCCATCCCCACCTCGAGAGCCCTTGATGGTTCCAGCACAAAACATTGCCCTCGATGGTGTCTCTCTCCTTCAAACTTGCCATGGCTCCATGCTGCCCACAGGACCAAATCTGTAAGTCTCCACCAGTGCGTAAGGCCCTTTCAGCCAGACTTCTGCCCCTCATTTTCCTTGTCCCCTCAGCCTCTCCCCGCTTCACCCCATTTCAACCTTCTGTGGCTCAGCTGTCCCCAAACATCTGAGTTGTTTGACTTTCCTGGGCTTCTGCCAAGAAAGCTCTTCCTGCCTCATGCTTCCATCCCATTTTCAACTCAGATATCTTTCTCCTGGAAGTCTCTCCTGACTCCTCCAGCTGTGTCAGTTCTCCTTCCTCGCTCCCACAGCCCGTGGCTTCCCTGGTTTCATCCGTTCATCCCAGTGCCCTAGGAGTGTTGGTGCACAGCACCTACAGCGATGCCTGGAGGGCAGGAGAACAAGTCCCAGGGCCCCACGCTGACTTCTAGGGGGATGCAGGCATGGGGAATGTAAGCTAACTGGGACAGTGTTGAGGGCCATGTGTGAAGGAACCTGGTGACGGGGCTCCAGAGGCAGTGGGCAGATGCTGACTCAGGCTCCCTTTGCCTTTTGGGAAATGAGATGAGGAGGTGACCCAAGTCTCCTGCCAAGAGTCCCAGGAGGCCGCAGGGCTTTGGTTTTCTCCCCGCAGAGGAAATCCACGCTGAGGTCTGCTACGCAGAGTGCCTGCTGCAGAGAGCGGCCCTGACCTTCCTGCAGGTAGGAACCCGCTGCCTGTACAAGCAGCCTGGGGGTTTCAGAGGGTGGAGCACCACATCTTAGCCCGAAGGATCTAGAGAAGCCATGACCTGTGGGTGAGGCAAGGACCAAGGCACAGTCACCCCAGCACTCCTGGCCCTGGGCAGGCTCAGTGGCAGAGGTGACGGGCTTTCCCTCTGCACAAGGGGCACACGTGTTCCCACCCACTGATGGGATGCATGTCCACCTTGTGACTGCTGGTTTCCTGCTGTTTTTGTGTCACGGGAGTGACAGACATTGTCACAAAGCCTGCTTCACATTTGATTCATTCAACAGACAAGTCAGAATGAATCAAACTTGATTCATTCAAGAACTTGACTTGTAGCACCTGCAGCACACCATACTTTGTATACACTGCAGGGTTGTCGTTTTTACATACCTTATACACATTGCATGTTTGTTTCTGCCTACATTTGCATATTTTATTTAACCATCACCTCAGGCCTGTGAAGGGGAGAATTAGGGGGAAGGACCTACCTTCTCAGGGTCATATGGCTAACAAATGGCAGAGTTGGGGTTTAAACCAGATCTGGCTGACTCAGCCTAGAGTAGGAAATGGCAGCCACTCTAGTATTCTTGCCTGGAGAATCCCAGGGACAGAGAAGCCTGGTGGGCTACAGTTCATGGGGTCACAAAGAGCTGGACGTGACTAATCACATGCCTTCTGGCTGACTCAGAGCCTGTGCTCTTCACCATAGAGAAAATTGTGAGACCCTTTGGTTTTACCAAAAAGCCTGGATATAGTTATAAATATATGTGCATATATATTCAGTCTCTTCAGTTGTGTCCAGGGATCGAACCCACGTCTCCTGCATTGCAGGCAATCATCATGTAATAGGTGTATTGGGGTGGGAGAGGCACATATAAATTTTATCATTGGGGTGTTCTTTATTTATTTATTTTTTTAAATGGGGCCTTCACAGGGATAGACCCTTCACCCGTATCCTCTGCTTTAGCTCCTCTGAGCTTGCCTAGATAACAGCCGTTCTTTATTTTTATTAGTGATATTTCTATCTTTTTGGACCTCAGATGATTAGAATTTGATTAATCTTAGTTCTTCATCAGGATCACCATGAATGGCCTTTTATTTCCTTTGTTTGTATACTCTATTATTATATATAATAAATAAACACCCATGAACCCCACCCCCACCCAATCAGAGAACAGAACCCTGCTGGCAAGCCTCCTTGCTTCCTTCCTCCCTTCCCCCGGGGGGAGACCATTACTTGGAGTTTTGTATGTATCATCTCCACCCTATTTTTTTTAAAAAAATGGTTTCTCAGCTTCCTATTCATGTCTGAACACCAAATTGCTATGTTTTGGTTGCCTTTGAGTTTCTTAAGGCCTCAAACTGTGTGGGACTTGCTTTTTTTACCCAATCACACAAGGCTGTGTTTAATACTCCCTGCTGTGAACATGCCAGTTTGTTTATCCATTCTCCGGCTAAAGGACATCTGGGTTGTTTCGGTCCTTGGCTACTGTGAACAGTGGTGCTATGAGCCTTCTTGAAATATGTCCGTTTTTGTCGGGTGTATACATGGGAGCGGAACAGCCAGGTGGGCTGTAGGTATTGGTGCTTCTTTTTTTTTTTGCTGCATCGCGTGGCATGTGGGATCTTAGTTCCCCAGCCAGGGATCAAACCCATGCCCCCTGCAGTGAAAGTGTGGAGTCTTAATCGCTGGACCGCCAGAAAAGTCCCCAGGTGCTTGAAATTACAAATGTGATAAATACCTGCTTGTTGTAAAAAAAAAAAAAAACAATCCAAAACCGAAAGTCTCCCTTCCTTCCCCACAATTCCTCTACCTGGAGGAGACACGGTTAACTGGTGGGAGCATCTCCTCTAGGCCTTTCTCCAAACACATAGCTCATGTACATGTGAGCCTGGTAAAGGAGGTTGTGGTCCAGCCCTGGGCATTTTGGAAGGCTTGTTTGGCAAGCAAGACCCTCGTCTTAAGCCCCCAGGGTAGAGTGGGGAGGTCTAGTTTAGCTGACCTCGGACCCCTACCCATGCAGGGCCCCTCATAAAGTGAGGCCGAGGGAGAGCCAGGAAGGATCTGGAGCCTTGAGGATCCTCTCAAGCCTGTGGCTAACCACCCAGGCCTGGCTCTTAGCAAGTCTCCCTCCTGCAGGACGAGAACATGGTGAGCTTCATCAAGGGCGGCATCAAAGTTCGAAACAGCTACCAGACCTACAAGTGAGTGGGACTGGCCTGGGTGGGGGGTGGATGTGGCATTGGGGGGCACAGCAGAGCACAGCATCTACTATCCTGTGCCCCTCAGGCTGCATTGTGGGAGGTAGAGGGTGCTGGCTGGAGGCAGGAGACCTAGAATGCTTGTGACCTCACATTTCTGCAACCTGAGGACCTCAGTTTTCTGGAATATTATTCCCCTGGTTTTCTGGGTGTATCTGTTCATTTGGTCCCCCCAAGTGCTGTCTTTGTGCCTAACTCTGAACTAGGGAAAAATAAGACATATTCTGCACTAGCAGCTCGGTCTGGTTGAGGTAGGAGAAAGATGCAGGAGCAATAATTTTGAGGACAGCAATAGATGTTAAGGCCCCATCCAAATGCCACTTTCCCCAGGAAGCCTTCCTTGAACCCACCAATATGTAGAAATGGTGCTTATATATACACACCCGCTCCCGAGACTGGGAGCTCCTCGAGGGCCAGGTAGGTTATTTCCATGCCGGCTCAGCACTGGGCCACACATAGGGCCGTGTTTATGGAGCAAAGAATGAAGACTTAATCCAGAGCACTTCTGCCCAACATGGCTCTGCAGTCCTTGTCTGTAATTCCCAGACCAGTAAAGCTCTGAAAGGAATTAACCCTCCCTCCTGCCCCCAGTTTGGCATTGAAACTCCTTTTCCATTAAAAGTGGACTTGAATTGACTCGAGACTGTTGCCATTACTTTGCCCACTTAATGTGAGAGTTTTCCTGTGGAGACACTGTGAGGTTGATTTCAAGGTATTGCTGGGGTATAACACGCCATGCAGTATATGGATACCATGCTCCTTTGTGTGGTCTCTGCTGGAATTGCTCAAGGAAACCAGACGTGTGTTCTGGCCCCTCCAGTCTCCCTACCTGCTGCCAGAGTGATGTTTTCAAAGCACAAACCTTGTCAGGTCACTCCCTGCCAACTCCCAAGACCTGTCTTGCTCTTAGAATAAAGTCCCAGGTCTTTGCCGAGTCACTCCTGGGAGCTCCGTTTGTTCTTGTAACCACATCTCCTGTTCCCCTCTGCCTCAGACATTTGGGCCTTCCCTCAGTTTTTCAAACAGGCCAGCTCATTCCTACCTCAGGGCCTTTGGACATGCTGTTCTCTCTGCCAGGAACACTCTGTGCAGGCTAGCTCCTCGTTCCTCAGGCTTCAGCTCAGATGTCAGCCCCTTGAGGAAACCTTCCCAGCACCCCAAATGAGGTCAGGCTCCAGGGTTCCCCCTCTTCCTGTCAGTAACTTGATGGGGGTCCGTCCCTGAGAGGGGAGAGTTGTGAAGATAGTAGCTTGACAGCTTTGTGCCCTGCCTTCCAGAGAAGCTCAGTCAGTGTTTGCTGAGTGAATGCTCTTGAGATGCTCATGGCCTGCGGAGGAGGCAGGTACCTCTTTAATTTCCCTGTCCTGCCCCAGGCGGACTGGCATATGTATGTGCTCAGAGCTATGGGTGACCAGAAGGAAGAGGGTTGGATTCCGACCAAGAAACTCCAGGAAGACTTCCTTAAGGAGGTGCTGTTGGAGTTAGCCCAGTGTTCCTCATCTAGGGCCAGTTTCCCCCCGATGAGACATTTGGCAATGTCCAGAAACATTTTGCTTGTCATACTGGGGGAGGCTGCTCCTGACAGCTAGTGTGTGGAGGTCAGGAATGCTGCTAAACTTCCTAAGATGTGCAGGACAGCCTCCCTCCCCCATAGTCTGAACAAAGAATTATCCAGTTATCCAGCCTAAACTTATCAGTAGTACTGAGGTTGAGGAGCTGTTCTAGACAGAATGCAGAGCACAAGCCAATGCCTAGAGGTCAGATGAGGCGGGTGTGCGAGAGCTGACAGAGCTGAAATTCAAGAGCAAAGGGTGTGTCATTACGGTGGGAGATGGGGCTAGAGGTTCCTCGAAATCGGCTCTCTGGATTGCCAGACAGTTACACATCTACCACCAGGGAGTTCTGAGGTCAGTAAGAAGTAGGGGCCACTTGGCCCCAGCTGGAAGGGGACCCCGCCCCCCAGCTGTGGCTGAAACAGGCTTTGCCTCCCTCCACAGGGAGCTGGACAGCCTCGTGCAGTCCTCACAGTACTGCAAGGGGGAGAACCACAGGCACTTTGAAGGAGGGGTGAAGCTCGGCGTGGGCGCCTTCAACCTGGTGAGTGGGCGTACCTCCCCGTGTCCAGCATCTGGGTTCAAGGTTAATCTCCCCTGCACATCACTGGCTACACTGGGTCTCTGCCAGGTTACTGTCCTGGGCCCCGGTGATGAAGCAGACACACTGCCGGCCTGGAGGTAACTCATAGCTGGGGTGGGAGTGGGGGCTGGCCATGGCTCCATGGTCCCTTCTGTATGTTTCTTCCTGAGGCAAGTTGAAGCTTGAAATCAACTATGGCGACAATATTTATAGCATCAGAAATTGACAAACACAAGACATCAGGGCCTTTTCCTCCCCAGAAAGCTGGTGGTTAGACATTGACCAGTGGCTGGGAAGGAGACAGGCCTGGAAACAACCGGTGACCCACGGGGAACAGAAAGCCAGAACTTCTTTCTGCAGGAGTTGGGGAAGGTTCTGGGGAGCAGGGAGTATTTGAGCTGGAACTTGAAGGATCCACAGGTAAGGGAAGTTTTTCAGGCAGAAAGAGCATTCTAGGCAGAGGGAACAGCGTGAGCTGAGTCAGGGAGGCTCAGAAGAGGTGTGCCTGCTCCTGGGAGGAGGAGCTGCTCTTGGATGATTCGGACTCCTGGCCCTGGGTGGCCAGGGACTTCCCCCAAAGTGTGTGTGGTGGGCGGTGGCTCCTCCCCTATAGGCAAAGCCTGTTCAGATGGGGATCCCTGCCCTTCTCTGGGTTTCAGATTCCTCATTTGTACGATGGGAGCAGTGATTCTGGCCCAAGTGCTGAGAAATACAAGCTGCAGAGTGCATCAGATACTTTAGCAGGTTGTAGCTGGACTGTCTTGGGCTCAAGAAGTGGCTCCACTTCTGATCTGTGGAGCCCTGGGCATATTCTGTCACTTATCTTATGCCTCTGTTTCTCCCTCTGTCAGACATAGCAGTAAATCCCTTCTTTGCAAGACTGTTCCGAGATTCAATGCAATGAATCTCCTGGTACAAAGCAGGGATTAAGTGTAATAACAATAGCTAACTGCTAGGTGCAACCTCTGTTACGCGCTTCATGTGTATTAATGTGATCCGTCTGGTAGGGGCTATTTTTATTTCCATTTTACAGATGAGGAAACTGAGGCAGAGAGAGGTGACCAAGCTGGGAGTGGTGAGGTTAGGATCGAGACGCAGTCTTTTCCTTATTGTCATGTTGTAGTGCCTCTCTCCATCAGTGGGAGCTGGGGGCGGCCTCATGGGCATTCCAGAGATGGGCCTGCACCTCAGGGATCACCCCCAGGACTGTGGAGGTCTGCATTTGGGAGGGGTGGCCCCCACCCATCATGAGTTCGCCTGGCTCTCTCTTCAGACGCTGTCCATGCTTCCTACCAGGATCCTGCGGCTGCTTGAGTTCGTAGGGTTTTCAGGAAACAAGGTAACCACCTCCCTCCTGGGGCTCCCAATCCTCAGCCCCAGGGCTGGAGCTCAGCTGGTGGGGTGTGGCTGAGGGGCTGTGGGGCCTTAGCGCCAGCCCTGGCTCAGCGCCCACCTCGGTGTGAGACCCTGGACAAGGCCCAGGCCTCTCTAGGCCTCAGTCTGCTCTCCTGCAAATGGGACCAGTGATTGCTGTCAGGCTCTTCTCAGGGTGGAGAGGCTCTAGGGTGAGGGTGGGTATGAAGAGCGGCTCCTGGGGTCCTTTAGGGGCCTGGGGTCATCATCTCTATGTCTGGCAGGTGTTAGGAACCTGGTCCTTCTCCCCTCAGATAGCCTTGAGCAAGTCCCTCCCCTTGGGACCATTTTCTTGTCTAGGAGATGCCCATGGGGAGCCCTGCTGTGCACTGGGCCTTGAGGTGGAAACCAGAGGACTCAAGAACCCAGAGGCTTTACTGAGGGCAGGACCCTGAGTGCCAGGTAGCAGATCAGGGAGGGCTCCCTGGTGGAGACCCAGAATGGTACAAGGAGCATTAACCTGTAAGACAGGAGCCCTGAGTCTGTCTAGCCTCATCCCCTTCTTCCTGTGACTCTGAACAAAGACCGCTGACTGCCCTCTCCACTGATCAAATCAGTGTTTCTCCAGCTTGGACTTTCTCCAGCCTTTCCTGATTTTTTGCCATGTGCACAGACCTCTATATTATTATTTACATATTATTTTTCTCAAATGTGGTTCTTATTTTTTTTTTTACTTAAATTTATTTAAAGGAAACATTACTACACAGAGAACCCATATTATGTGGCGTGGTAAGAGCATGATCGTAACAATAAATACTACAGGACCAAGCAGTCTTCCTTGGTCCACCAGATTGTGTAGCCTGTTTCTCTTTGTGTGGAAGACAGCTTAGAGCAGGATGATGCTGCACGCTCCAGCACCACACTGAGGCTTTCTCCTGTAGCCTGAGGACAGACGAGTACTGGGAAGGGCCGCTCCTCACCTGGGACCCTGCGCTTCTTCTCACCTCCCAGGACACGTACAGGCTTGGCTGCCCTCTGTGGTCCATGGCCTGGGCCCAGGGAAACACTCGTTAGAGGCTCTGAAAGTCCTCAGGTTTTTTTTTTTTGTTTTTTTTGTTTTTTTTTTTTATAAGAAGGCCCTTGGGTCCCGAGTAGGATCTCAGGATGATGATGGAAGAACACGAGAAAGTCTGAGAGGTGGGACAGGGTGGCCTGGCCAGGAAGAGAGGGTGGCAAGGCCGGAGCAAGAGGGACCTCCTGCACCCACAAGCTCTGGCTTCATCTTTATCCCAAAGTCAAGGGGGCTTGGAGCGTTTGCAGCAGGGGTGAGGAAGTCAGATGTATCTGTTAGAAAGATCAGGAACACACTCTAGGATAGGCAGTGGGGCAGAAACTGCCGGTGGTGATACAAGCATAGTCTGGCTTTCGGGAACACACTCTAGGATAGGCAGTGGGGCAGAAACTGCCGGTGGTGATACAAGCATAGTCTGGCTTCTTGCTCCTCCCCAGGCAGGCTCTGGAGCCTTCTCCTCCTGGCAGCCTTCCCGGCCTGCAGTTGCTATGGCCCTGTCTGTGCCCTGAGCCTGGGTTAGGATTATCTACCTCCTTGTCATTTCTACTCCCCGACCAGACTTGGGGCTGCTCACGGCCTTGGCACCCACCATGGGGACTGAGCAGGCGACTATAGGAGGAATGGGGAAGGGGCTATTAGGGAGGTAGGGGACGCCCTTGTCTTTGCCCTGGCTGTGGCAGTGGGGTACTCTGCCCCCAGCAAGATGGCTGAGGTGCTGAGAGGGACAACCTCTCGTTCCTGGTTGCGCGGCCTCCAGGGCTCCAGGCTCGGAGCCCAGCGATCTCTGGCCCCTTCCGCAGCAGTGGCGCCCTCACAGCTGTCCAGGGACCTCCCTGCCCCTCCCCTGCCCCAGGTCCTGGGCTGGAGCGGGGGGCGCTCAGGCCTGGCTGCCTCAGCTGTCCCCGTCTTTCCCCCAGGACTACGGGCTGCTGCAGCTGGAGGAGGGGGCGTCGGGGCACAGCTTCCGCGCCGTGCTCTGTGTCATGCTGCTGCTCTGCTACCACACCTTCCTCACCTTCGTGCTTGGTAGGAGCGCCCCCCACAGTGAGCGCCAGGGCCTCTGGGCTTTGACTGCCTCTTAGGGCAGGGGTGAGAGGGCAAGGGGCTGCTGGGCCCCCAGGATTGGGGAGGGGGCCCTGAAACCAGAAACAGTAGAACCGCAACTGTCCAGGGGCCTGGACACTCACTTCTTTACAGTGTGACTGGGTTCCAGACTCGATGTTCTCATCTGTGAAATGGAGGTGGGTCCTGCCCACCTTGTAGAGGGCATGAGGATGCTGTCAGCCCTAGTGTCTTATTCAGTCCCCACGTCACCCTGGAGACAGAAGAGTTAGCATCCGCATTTCACAGAGCAGAAATGGAGGCCCTGAGAAGCCCCTGGCAGGTTGCTGGGAGGACCACCAGGGAGAATGGTGACGAGTCCTGTTGCCCCCCCACCCCCTTCAGGCACCGGGAACGTCAACATCGAGGAGGCAGAGAAGCTCTTGAGACCCTACCTGAAGCGATACCCTAAGGTGAGCCTTACCTCTTGGCAGACACCCGCAGCCCACATGTGCCCTGTGGAACCCCACAAACCCAGATACGTGTCATTGTAGGGTGCCATCTTCCTGTTCTTTGCGGGGCGGATTGAAGTCATTAAAGGCAATGTTGATGCGGTAAGTAACAGGAGTCTGAGCCAGTGCTGGAGGCCCCTCAGGTCTCCCAGGACAGCAGACACACAGACAGGAGACAGGCAGACTGGGAGGGGGTGCTGAGAGAACACCCACGAAGGCAGCAGGCCCAGGAGAGGCGCTGCCAACGACTCGAGAGTCTGGGAGGGCGAGGGAGGAGGTGGCAGTGCTGGTGAGTGGGATTGGCAGGGAGAAGGAGGGATACAGTGCCCTTGAGTAAGGCAGAGAGGCGAGAGGGTCCACTGTCCAGGGCAGGGTGACAGGCTGGAGCCTGCTGCCAGGGGCGAAGCAGGCGCCTGGACGGCCTGACTAAGGATCTGGGCTCCAAGGTGGGAGGGAACCGTGGAAGGGGTGAGAGAGGGGAGGCTTACCACCCTGGCAGAATCCCCAGCACTAAGCCAAGGCCCAGGACAGACTCCGTGACTCTCGGAGTTCTGGTGCTTCCTGCTGGTCCTGGCTGTGGTTCCTCAGGCCGAAGGACAGACGCCCCGGGCCGGGTCACTCTGTGGAAGCTGCCGGAACCTTTGGAGTTTGCTCTGAGGCAGAGACATCATTATATCACTTTAACACTTCCCACTGCCTATTATGCCTCTGTTATAGCTCTGTCCCGCACCCTTTCGCTTTGTGCCGAAAGACTAGAGTCCCTAGGAGGGTTGGTAACTGGGCCCAAGGTCATGTAAGACTTTGAGGATAGAACTGGGACTGGAGGCCACACCCGCTGTCTCCCCGATGCTGCTGCTCGCCCTGCTCCTGAGGCTGGCATGGGGCTGGGGCTGCTGTGGAGCTGGGCAGGGATGGAGGGTGTGGCGGGGGGTTGGGGCGGACGGCTGGGGCTGGGGGATACTGGCAGAGGCTCAGTGTTGGGTACCCACAGGCCATCCAGCGGTTCGAGGAGTGCTGTGAGGCCCAGCAGCACTGGAAGCAGTTCCACCACATGTGCTACTGGGAGCTGATGTGGTGCTTCACCTACAAGGCCCAGTGGAAGATGGCCTACTTCTATGCAGACCTGCTCAGCAAGGAGAACTCCTGGTCCAAGGTGGGCTGACACCACATGTTGGGGGAACAGGGAGACCAGAAGACCAGCCTAGACTGGCCATGAGCCCCCAGACCGGGACCAAACCCCTAACTGAACACAGAGATCTCAGCTATAGTTTAAGCAAAACCACAAATTCTACTAGACCTCAGGGTTGGAAGGAACTAAAGACCACGGGAAACAGGTGACCTTTAGAACTACAAGGTATCGAGATTTTTAGCCACAAGGGACAGAAGTGTCACTCACGTGGTCTGCGTGAGTGTTGCCCAACAGAACTTTCTGTTACAGTGAAAATGTTCCGAGCTGTCCAGTGTGGGAGCCCCCAGTCACATGTGCACGCCAAGCTCTTGAAATGTGCCTACTGCAACTGGGAAACTGGATGTTTTCAATTTTATTCTATTTTAATTTAAATGTAAAAAGTCACATGGAGCTAGTGGACATGTTACATGACTACGCAGGTGTAAACACAAAGGCTTATTGGTTCATATAACTGAAAATTCCAGGCACATCTGATTTCAGGTTGGGCTGACTCCAGGAATTCTAAGTCATTTGGGCTTATTTTTTCCAGCTGGGACTATGCTCTTCTCTGTGACTTCTTCATTGTACAGGCAGGTGGTTCTCTTGATGTGCCAGCAGGGTGGCTATGGGCTGCCTCTCCCATTTGGTTTCAACCAAAGTCCCATGACAGAGCCTCATTGGTCTGCATAGATCACAGGCCAGTGCCTGGAAACAGGAGTGGGAAGACCCCTCATGGATTAGAAGTAGGAGAGGGGTGATTCCCCCAAAGAAAAATGAGTTGATGCCCCAGAATAAGTGTTGTTGGGAGTGAGCATTAAGGAGATGCCATGGAGGCGAAACAAAACAGATGCTCAGCATAAATGTTTATCATGGTTCAATTCAGTTCAGTTGCTCAGTTGTGTCTGACTCTTTGCAACCCCATGGACTGCAGCACGCCAGGCTTCCCTGTTCATCACTACCAACTCCTGGTAGCTTGCTCAAACTCATGTCCATCGAGTTGGTGATGCCATCCAACCATCTCATCCTCTGTCATCCCCGTCTCCTGCCTTCAATCTTTCCCAGCATCAGGGTCTTTCCCAATGGGTTAGTTCTTCATATCAGGTGGCCAAAGTATTATCATGGTAAGTGGTGAAACAAGTATGAGCCATTATCATCATAGAGTAATGATAACACAGATAAGAGTCTTAGAATCATTTAGATCATCAGAGAGCATCCACTATTGTGAAATCCATAGCACGTATGTCTCAGTGACCCTGATTTTCTCATCTTTCCCCCACCTTTGCATGGAAGTCCCTATTCAGTCACCCTGCCTAGGGCCCAGGCTGAAAGGGACTCTCTGGCTCAGGGCTGGCTTCCCTGGTGGCTCAGATGGTAAAGAATCTGCCTGCAGTGCAGGAGACATGGATTCGATTACTGGGTTGGGAAGATCCCCTAGAGTAGGGAATGCCAACCCACTCCAGTATTCTTGCCTGGAGAATTCCACGGACAGAGGAGCTTCGTGGACTACAGTCCATTGAGTCACAGAGAGTTGGGCACAACAGAGTGACTTTCACTTTCACTGGCTCAGGGCAGGCAGGGCTGGGAGGAGGAGTGGGCTTTCTCTGAGCTCTGACTGTGTGCCCAGAGCTTGTCCTTTCCTCCACATTACACCCAGGGAGGTAGATGTTATCTCCATCAGGCACATGAGAGACACTGAGGCTAAGAGAAGGTGAGAGACTTCCCTGGGCCACACAGCAGTTGGTGACACACACAGGGTCTGAAGACAGTTTTGTGTGGCTCCAAGGCCTCTGCTTTTCCCTTGCTCCTCAGTTCCCCTGAGTAGGCCCAGCTTGCCCTAAGGCCACCTTGCTGTTGAAGGCACTTCCTCAGGCCCAGCCCCTGTGGGCCAGCATTCATCCCTCATCCCTCCCCCTCCCAACAAAGCCTCCGGGAACCTTTTTAAATTAAAGTGATCTAGAAGCCTTCTTAGCAGCAGCAGCAGCAGAAGCCTGCTTGTGAAGTGGGGCAGGCAGCTGGGCCTTCTACCAGGGAAGAAGAGACCTGAGGTGGCCACAGAGCTTCTGTGAGGAACAGAGGGAGGGCCAGGCCTCCCACATGTCAGCAAGTCTGGCTGTGAGTTGGCTCAGTCTTCAGCTCTGTGGCTTTGGGGTGGTCAGCCCCCCTCTCTCTGCAATGCTTTTCTCAAAAGGGTTTCCTGTGAAAGTAGGTAGAGGTTGTGGCACCTCGAGTTCTCGGGCCTCATTCATCCCTAATTTCCAGCGCTTGGCTACTGAAGTCCACCAGCTTCTAGCTCTAGGGAGTTGGCCCGTGGCCACTGCCCTGCGTGCCAGCCCCTCTGCTCAGTGTCTGCCCGTGCTAGGCTGGCTCACCCCGTGGGCCTCGGCCCTAGTGCTTGCAGCCAGAAACCAGGCGGTGACAACTGTGTGCTCAGTGCCGCAATGCGGGGGTCGAGGGGGCCTTAGAGGCAGCCCTGACTAGCCCAGCCAAGAGGACAAGGAAGGCTTCTGGAAAAGATGTCTGAACTGAAAGTCTCGAAGGACGAGGAGTTATGGTGGCAGAAGGACACGCCAGGCCAGGAGAACTTCAGGGCACAGGCTGGGGAGCCAGGGGGCTGCCAGGAGGCCCTGTTTAACCAGGTGAAGGGCTTGTGGATGGAAGTGCAGGGGGGCCGTGGAGGGATCTTCCCCCTCTAAGCCACACACTGGAAGCTTCTTTGGGACAAGGACTGTCTGCCTGCACAGAAGCTAGTAGAATAATCCAGCAGAATAAATACGTGGAATCAATAGGCAAACAGGTAACTCTGGGAGACCGGACTCCCCCTCAGGCAGGGTGGCTATGGCTCTCCATCAGCATGGCCCCATAACATCCCTTAGGAACTTGGATGCCCATGGCTCTCACCATGCTAGGTCACTGCATCTGTCCTAATTCCTGTTGACTCAGTCCGGGTGGGGGGCAGGGTTGGGGAAGAAGCTCTGACAGGAAGCCCACAGATGCGCCTGGCAACAAAGGGACAGTGGGGTCCCAGGCAGAGGGACAGCACAAGCAGGGGCCTGAGGTGAGTTTAGGGAGTGATGGGGAAGAGTGGCCTGGAGGAGGAGCCAGAGAAGCCAGTCTCCAGGGCCCTGAGTGGCTGTTTGGGCTTTAGCCTGACAGTGGGGGAGCCCTTGTTGCTTGTGGCTTGTATTTGTGCTTTTAGACATCTGTCCTGCAGTCACTGGGCACCCTCACATGCCAGTCCTATTCTAGGGCAGGTCATCTACAACTGAACAAAGCAAAGACCTCGAGGCTCATGTTCTAGTGGGGCGAGAGACAAGAAACATAGATGATGTGCAGTGTGAGATAACGTCAGGTTCTGCTTAAGTGCAATGAAAAACTGGGCAAGGTGCGGGTGCAGGATGTGGAGAACAGTATGGTCAGGAGGGGCCTGCCTGAGAAGACACCAGAATGGAGTGAAGGAGCAAGCCAGGCTGACATCTCCGTGAAGAATGTTCCAGGCCTGGTAGATGTTAGGACAGGTGTAGAAGGAAGCTGAAGCCATGAGTTGGTATATTCTGGAAACAGCCCAGAGGCCAGTGTGGCTAGAGCGAGGGGGCACCAGTGACGAAGCTGGAGGAGAAATTGAGGGAAGCTGCATCGGGCCTCGCAGGCCATGACAGGGAATGTGGGCCTTTTCCCTAAGTGTGATGGGGTATCATGAGTCAAAGAGGGACTGCTGTGACCTTATTCTAAAATGTCCACATGGCAGTGGTGTGGAGAATGGCTGGTGGGGGGCAGGAGTGGGAGCAGGACATCAGTGAGGAGACCACATGGACTAGGGCAAGGCCTGGAGCGGGGAGACGGTGTGGCGTGATAGGGCCAGGCCAGTGGGATTCAAGAGCTCTGTGGGTAGTAAAGTCCTGAGGGCTTGGTGGCTCAGTACTGGGGCCAGGCGGAGGGAGAAGGCACAGGTGACACCAGGAGGTTAAAGAGGGGATGGGGGACAGATTTCACTGAGGGGAGCATCTTCTTAGCACACCCGCAAAGACCAGGTTTTCCTCACGTTGTGAAGGGCAGGCTGAGGTGCCGAGGGCAGGCTGGAACTGGGAGCAGCCCTGGGTTTCAGCATGGGTGGGGCTCCCAGGTGGAGATTGCTTTCCACCTTCTCCTAGGACTAGACTCCAGGATGTCCGGCTCCCTTCCCTCCTCTACCCACTGTACTCTGCTGGGTAGCAGCCCCAGGGGGTCTAGCTGTGGTTCAATACTTGACCACTGGAGGGCAGCACAGAGCCAGGCTCCTCCAGCATTGAACTTCAGGCAAAGGGGAGCGGCTTTCAGGGATACATCTCTGAGATGGGGGTGAGGTTGGGGCTCTGCAAACCACCCCTTTCTTGTCAGTGGATCCCTTGAAGCCACACACACCTGGGGTCCCTCCCAGCTCTGCCCCTAGCAGCCCTGCGGCCCCAGGAAGCAGAGGTAGGGTACAGATTCCTTTCTGGCATTGTCTTTGGGATATATGTAAAGTGCCTGGTACACAGCAAGCAGTCTCACCAAGGGACCCTGAGATGAGCCACAACCCGGGTCCCTGCCCCTCCTGGCCTCACACTTCTTGGGTATTCCATGCTTTATGCTACCCACCCATTTGTACCCCACTTACACACGTCTCTGCCCTCCCTTTGATCAGGACGTTCCTTTTGCCTGGAAGGTCCTTTTTCTGTTTCCGTGAATCTTCCCGTTGGCTTTCAAGGGCCCAGTGTGAAGTGGCTGCTTCCCTTTGCATCTTCCCTGAAGCCCCTGCCGCCCTGTCTTTGTATCTCCATCCTGTCCTCAGCTCCGCCTGGCGCACCACTAGTTGCTTGCCGTCTGCCCAGTGGCTTCAAAGTGGAGAGGTCAGGTGCTTAGACATGGCCCATCACGGATTTAACTCCTAGGTCACAGACTCAAGTTGCTTCAGCTTCCTGACCCAGTTTCTCCCCTGGGGGTTGGGGATAATAGTGAGGTTCCAGTGAGGTGTGTGTGCCAGTTCAGGACTGTGATTTGGAGGGCAGGTTGCTTATACCTGACTGCTGCTCTGCCTCACACAGGCCACCTATATCTACATGAAGGCCGCCTACCTCAGCATGTTTGGGAAGGAGGACTACAAACCGTTCGGAGATGACGAAGTGGAGTTGTTTAGGTGGGTGCGGCCATTGCATTCCATTGTAGGTCTCAGCCAGGCTCTGCCCACAGCCACCCTGAGCAGAGGGAGATGGGGGCTTGTCATCCCCAGGGCCCGGAACCCCCAGCCCTCCCCAATCCTCCCCCCACCCCCACCTCCTCTTGCTGCTGCTGTTAGAGCCCTTTGAATCTGTTCAGAGGTTTTCTTTCATAAAAGTGGTTTTGTCAACGTCGTTCCCACTGTGCCTCTTTGATCCAGAGTGTAGCACAGATGCGGACACAGGTCCAGAGAGGTTCCTTCTGCCTGAGTTAACCTGATACACTCAGAAAAGCAGAGTTGGAATCACGTAAGCAGGATTAAATCTGGCCTCTGCCATTTGTTACCTGTGTCATCTGGGACCCTTTCAGCATCTGTAAAATGGGAATAACAAACTCGGCTTTGCAGGGTTGTTTTGCAAATCAAATAGAGACTAGATTTAAAGAGTCTGCGGTGGGGCCTGGAGCCAGTACATGGTGGCTGTTTTTATTCTTACCTGCACTGCTGTGTTTGCCTTCTGCGAAGGGCCTGGAGCAGGACTCAGCCATGGCAGGCCTGAGGCGGGAGCCTTGGGCTTTTCCCCAGTCATGGTGAGGGTTGGCCCCAACGTGCAGATATGGAAATGAGTGTAACCATTGCTTCCTGGGCTGTCACAGTCACAGGGTGCTGTCATTTACTGAGTGACTTAGTTTCTTTATCTTATGTAACTCTTCTAGAAGATTTGTGAAGGTAAGAATCTGTGGGGAAATAAGAGGTATTTTTCCTCCATCCTTCTAGATTCTTGGCTGAGACCCTCATAATAAGATTAATGGAAAAGCAAACAAAAATTTAATAACTTCTGTATGGGAGGGACCCAGGAAAACTGAGTTGACTCTCTGAAATGGCCCAAGCTGTTACCTTAAATGTCATCTCCAGCTAAAGCAAAAAAGAAGATGTAGTTGGATGGGGAGCCAGTTGTGGGAGGTTTTCAGGTAAAAGAGAGGGTATATGGTTGTTATGCAGATTTTAGTCTCCACCTTCTTCATTGATAAGTTTCTGGAGAATTAGTCTTCCTCCTCTTCCTGGTCTAGAGAAAGACATCCTTACAAATGGACATTTTCCTTGAAAATGTCTCTTACGAGAAGGTTAAATTCTACTAGATTTTCAGAGCATTTGATGTGTTTGCTGTTTTCTTAAAAATAATCAGCCTAAAATAACCCTTATGCCAAAGACGCATGTTTGGGGATAACAACTTCTCCTTTCCATATCATTGTCTCCATTTTAGGGATGAGAAAGCAGGCCCAGAGAGGTTCCACAGTGAATACATGGCAGAGGTGTTTGCTGGGGACCTCACAACTAGGTCCAGCTGTTTCCTGGGCCTGGACGGCTCAGGTCACAGCCATACCCCCATGATCGTGGCAGAAATTCAGGGCAAGGCAGAGCTGGGGGGGTGGGGCCCCAGATGTAGTCTTGCTCAGCTGCATACCACATTTTACTCTACCCTTGGAAACAGCTGAGGAGGCTGCAACTCACATGGCCAGACTTAATGAAAGGTTTGTGCTGTGTGGTCTTGGGCAGGTCCTTCCCTTTATGAGTTTTAATCTCCTCTGTGAAACTAGGGTCAGACTTCTGCTGGGCCCTCAGGAAATGGGGGCTGGGAGTAGAGAGGGACAACTGGAAGGCATAGCAGGCCTGAGGGGCGGTGGTGGTGGTCATGTACATTCTCACCTCTAGCTACTGGTGCAGAGGAGCCTGCCTAGCCATAGGAAGTGGTCAGATCTTGCAATAGGGCCTATGAAATTAGGCTGTAGCCACAGGCTATGAAGCCAACACTCTCATCATATAGATGATGAGGCCCAGAGAGGGGTCAAGCAGAGGCTGGGCAGGTTGGGGACTCTTGGTTCTAGCATTTTCTTGCCCTCTCTCCACCCTCATCTCTTCCACAGAGCTGTGCCAGGCCTGAAACTCAAGATTGCTGGGAAATCTCTACCCACAGAGAAGTTTGCCATCCGGAAGTCCAGACGCTACCTCTCCCCTAAACCTATCTCATTGCCCGTCCCTGCTCTGGTGGGTAGGAGGGTCTTGACTGGTCCTGAACTCATTTGGGATTGTGGGGATTAGCTGAGGGTCAGGGATATAGCCAGTGACCCTGGAGGGTGTGGATGCAGGACAGAGACCTTCATGACTCCAGGGCCTGGAGATGATTTTACAAATCACCTGGCCCTGGGTGAGGGACACATGAGTTTGAGCCTACCTCAACCTCTGAGAAAGCACTGGTCTACTAGGGATGGGGTTGGGCAGACAGGTGAGCAGGCTGCAGATGCCTGAAAGCAGAGAGCGCAGCTCTCCTAGATAGGCATCTCTCAGCTGTTTGTGTTGCCATCCTGTCTGTTTCTGTCTTGTCACATGATTTTAATTATTGTTTATACTGTTCCCCCATCACTGCCCCAAGCTTTTCTGAGGCTGGGACCCCTGTTACAGTCACCTTTGAAATAACAGTAATTGCTGGCATTGCTACTGGGCACATGCTGTGTTCAAGGCTCGTTACACCCATTGCCTATTGCCTTATCTGATCTTCACAAGAACCCTCTTAGGTGCTGGTGGCATCTCCATTTTACAGAAGGGGATAAAAAGGCCTAATAGATACGTAGGAAGCTAAAATATAGATAAGATATAAGTAGAAAGATGAAATAACTTGTCCAAGTCCCATAGCTGATGAGTTAGAATCTGAACCCAGGCAGTCTGGTTCCAGAGCCCATCATAACTTTCTGAATCACAATTATGATGCTAATTCCATGCATGATCTGAGCAGGCATCAGAGCAAGTTCTAGTTTGTTAAGAGTCCTTGTTATTCAAATAATAAGGCAGCCAGAAAGGTAGGAAGGGTGCTGCTTCAGAGACCTGGCTCTGCTGCTCACTAATTGTGTGACTTGCATACAAGGTCCCCTTCCCCTTAATGTAAATATCTACCTTGCCCATTTCATACAGCAGGTATGAAAGTCTGCTGATAAAAACTTATTAAACACTACAGAAATTAACAAGTTCAGTATTTATGTAGAATTTATTTTGAGCTTATATCCTGAATATCTTTAAATAAATTTTGAACTATTTTACAATTCAAAATATACAATAAAGCTGTCATCAAATTGGGGCATATGTTGTAAGGAGGGGCAGGGAAAGCAGCTAACCGGATATTTAGGGGAGAATTTCCAAAACTGTAACCTGCAAGATGCTATGTGCGCATAAGATTATTTCTGTGATTAAATACATTTGGGAAAGACCAGCCTGAACAAAGTTTACATACTGTAGACCTTCTTGGAGCCTTTATATGCTCATCTGCATGGTAGGTCTCCGAGAAGAAGCTTGAAGATGCAGTTTATCCCTGTTATTTAGCCACAGAACTCTTTTAGACCATGTAATGATTTAATAAGTACTTGTCAAAACTTAAAGTCCCTGCCTAGAACATAAAAAAAACTATAAAAAGTCCTTCTAGAACTTTATGTATACAAATCACTGTCATGTCCATTGCTTGGTCTGATAGTTTAGGAAATGCTAATCTCGGCTAACTAGATTAGAGTTACTAGAATGAAAATTTAGTATTCTGAGCTTCCTGGCAGTTAAGGCAAAGAAAGAAATCATGTTTCATAGATGAAAACTCAGGCCCACTGCCTTAGTGAAATAGGAGAGAAGGTAACTTGGTCTTAAGCCCCTGAAGAGCTTACGTCAACTATGACTCTTCAATACAGGAGGCCGTTAGCTGGAGCAAGGAAGACAACTCCTTAGAGTAGGGGCATGACCTTGTTCTCAAAGGATGGGGAATTTGGACAGAGAGATGGGGAGAGTGCAGACTAGTGCCCTAGGGACCCAGGAACAGAAACGTAATTGAAAACTATATGAAAAGAGTGAGAATACGGGTCCATCTTAAATTCTCACAGGGGTAAGGAGAGATCTCAATCCTAAGTAAGAGATAAGAATCTCCATTCACTCCCTCAAGCCTTACAGCTTCAAAAGCTGGGCTGAGACTTACCATGGAAGATTAGAGCTAGAAGGGCCTTTAGTGATCCTCATCTGAGCTACACATTTTATAGACGGAGAAGCTTGAGGCCCCACTGGGGAGGAAACCTAGGACTGATTTGCTCCCCTGCCCCTAGGAAATGATGTACATTTGGAATGGCTACGCTGTGATTGGGAAGCAGCCGGAACTCACAGATGGGATCCTTGAGATTATCATCAAGGCTGAAGAGATGCTGGAAAAGGGCCCAGGTGACTACCCCAGGCCCTTGAACTGGCCAGGCTGGGTCTGACCACAGGTCTTTACAGCTGAAGTTTCCCTCTACCCAAAATGTCCTTCCTCACTTCTCTGCCCTGGTAATTGTCCTCTGCCTTTCTAGGCTGAGTTTCAGTAACAGCTCCTCCAAGAAGCTGTCCCTTGTCCCCCAGGGAGCATCAGGGCCTCTGCTGGGCTTCCACAAGCCCCGAGCTTCCTTCAGTCAGTCCTGATTTCACTGCATTGTCATCGTCTCAGTATCTGTCTTTCCTCCCCAGATGTGCGCTCCCTGCGGACAGGGGCCATGTGTGAGCCATCTCTGTGTCCCCAGGGCCCAGCAGAGTAGGGGCTCTATGAGTGTTGAGAAAATGAACAAAGCTGTCTTCCCTCACTCCCCTATTCTCAGAGAATGAGTACTCAGTGGATGACGAATGCTTGGTGAAGCTGCTGAAAGGCCTGTGTCTGAAATATCTGGGCCGTGTCCAGGAGGCTGAGGAGAATTTCAGGATCATCTCTGCCAAGTAAGTGCCTCTGTGGCTGCTGTCACTCCAGATGGCCTACTGCTGGGCCCGGGGCTCCAGGGTGGCATTTTCTGGGTTTCTCTTCCCATACGCACACATGCACAGTGCCTGACTCTGGCCTGCTCCTACTCGCTTCACATGTACTAGCTTCTGTTTTGTGCCAGGACCCTTCTAGGCCCAGATCATTCAGACCTTGTCCTCCAGGGCCACCAGAATGCCCAGCGACAGGAGCCTATCTGCAGTGTTTCCTGTGAATGGTGCCCCCTGGAGTTTGTAACTGAGACTCTCTATCCTTGGGGAGTACAGATATTAGAGAGACAGCTATAGGTAACTTAATCTGGTATGGTGAGGGCTGTGCCAGAGGAAAGCAGAGAGGCCAGCAGGTGCCAGGAGGAAGGACCTAAACATAATGCTAGATGCCAGGAAAGGCTTTCCAGTAACGCCACTTCAGTTGGCAAGTTTATCAGGCAGAGAAAGCAAGGAAAGAGGAGTTTTAAGTGGAGTAGGTAGAGCATGTGCTAATGCCTGGACACAGGAAAGACTTGAGGTCAGGTGACAGCGGTCAGTCCTTCCCTGCTTAGGTGAAGTCCTAGAGGGAAAGGGTTGCAGATGAAATAAAGGGCAGCAGTGGGGGGGGGTGGGGTTGGGGACTGAGGTGGAGGTGGGCCTAGGACATGACGTGAACCATAGGTTGTCAGGGACTCAGGGCCCAGGTGCAGAGGACTGGAAGGCTTTGCTGTGGTTCTTAAGTCTTTCTAGGGCTAAATAGTGGGAACCTTCCAAGTTGGAATTCAGGTCAGAAAACCCCATGAGACCATGAATTGGATCCTCCCATTTGGGAGACGCTCAGGAGGAGTCTGACGGACGTGCCCAAAGGATGTCTCAAGAGAAGAGCCTGTAAGCCGTGTTTTCTTCTGTCCTACAGTGAAAAGAGGATTAAATATGACCACTACTTGATCCCAAATGCCCTGCTGGAGCTGGCCCTGCTGTTTATGGAGCAAGGCAGAAATGAAGAGGCTGTCAAACTCTTGGAAACTGCCAAGTAAGGCTTGATTTGCCTTGGTCTGGCCTTTGTTCCCCATGAGCTCTGGGGAGGCAGAGGTGCCAGGCAGCAGTGTGAGAGGGTGCTGGCAAAGGCAGTGTAGGCAGCCCAGAGGCTGGGCCCGTGTCCCGGGGGAACCCAGTTCTCACCTGGTATAGGGAGGCTTCTTCCCTAATTTACCAAAGAGGAATTGAAATCCCAGACTCAATGACTGAGTTATCCAGGGTCACACTGCAAGCTTCAGGGCTGGTGTGAAGGTGCAGGTCTCCTGCCTTCTAGCCCATGGATCTTGAAATCATTCCTTCATACTGGGCCCCAAAGGACCAAGAGTGGTTCCAGAAGGCAAGATAACAGGTAATCCCTATTAAATTTAAGCCCAACTCTTTCTTTAAACAGAGATAGGGATCAGCCTTTAAAAACATTCCTTGGCTAGTGGGTTCCCACAGCTCAGACTAAGGGAAAAATCACAACCTGGAGCAGCTTCACATGTCTGATTCTCTGGTCTCTTCCAGGCAAAACTATAAGAATTATTCCATGGAGTCAAGGACACATTTTCGAATCCAGGCAGCCACACTCCAAGCCAAGTCTTCCCTAGAAAAGGGCAACAGATCTATGGTCTCATCAGTGTCCTTGTAGTTTTGTGCAGCAGTCCCAGGCTGGAAGACAGAATCAGCTGGACAGAGCTCCTGGAAACATTTCAAAAAGAACCCCTCCCCCTGCCCTGCCTTTGGGGTCCACCGGTGCTCCAGTGGGACAGCACGACATAGGTGTCTGTGCAGAAGTGAAGCCAGCATGTTCACCAGTGCGGCCAAGGGCTTCTGTCAAGGCCGGAGCAGGTGGAGCTCCCTGCCTGCCCTGTCACACATACGGGTACTTGTTTTTCACTGTGATGTTAAGAGAATGTATGAACAGTTTACATTTTCCTTAGAAATACACTGATGGAATCAAAGTTGGCTTTGGGGAAAAAAAACCACCAACCAACCACCTGTATGTAAATCACTGTTAAGACTTCAGCGAGGTCTCAGCTTCCAGGGCTGGAAGGACCCAAAAGAGGATCTGGACCTCAGGCTTCGAGATTTCTGAGGGCTAAACACAGGTTTCACACAATCCCACTACCTTACTTCTTACAGCCCCTTTGTAATTCTGCAATTGAAAAAAACAATCAAACATGTATTTTTAGTGAGATAATCTTGAGTCCATTTGTAGGAAAAAACATCAATTCCCACTACCAAGGAATGGTGATCTCGAGGCCTGAAGGAAAGGGAGCCCTTTCTGTGCCAAAGCCAAGAAATTTCGCAGGTAAAGTTTCTCAGACACTAGTCTGCTATACGCCAAACTGAAACCACTGGGAATGATTTATGAAAGATAAAAAATCTTCTATACTTCAAAGTACATTTATTTACTAATAGCATTTTTCTTAGAATGCTTATTCTTAGCCTGTTTATGTATGTTTTAGATTTTTCAGTTAAGAGAAAAGCTATATTTCAGTAATAAAACTTATACACTTCAGAGATCATGCAACATCTATTTCAGTAAAATACTTTGTTGCTTGAATTCTTGGGCAGGGCAGAAAGTTTCAGTCAGAAGCTATATGGCCCAAGCATGTTTTATTTAGACAACCTAATGTTTTAAAATTTTCAGAATAAGTTAACAAACATTTAAAAATGGGGAGACTTCACAAATAAATCTGGTTTCTGGCTTCTTACTTAAAAAATCTGGCAATACTGGGCCTCATTTTCACAAGGCAACAATCAGATGGAGCTGAGTAGAAGCTCTTTTCAACACTTATCCTTCTGGCCCCTTAAAGTGTCTGACTAACTCAAACACACAAATGCAGTTTCTGTAAGGGAAGGACCACAGACTTTTCCCATCTTCCAGCCTGCTGTATTTAGCAAACACTTTTAAGCATATGCTAGGGACAGGGTGGTTTAATCAATTAATATACAACCAAGTTTCCTGTGACTGATACTGAATGAAGTTATGGGTTTTAGGTAAAGCATATTCTCATTTTCGACTGAAAAGACAGTCAAAAGATCCTCTTTTGCACTTAGTGTACTGTCAGAGCAGAAATGCTACCGAAGGAAAGCTCCAGTATCTTGCTAGAACTAGACAAAAGAATGCTTTCCACAAAGGGCAAGCTCTCTCCCACAGCCTGGATGCTGGGTGCCCAGCCCAGCAGGGCAGGTGAAAGGGGTGAACTGGAGCTAGGCTGCTGAACAGGGTGGCGTCTTGGCCTCCCTCACAAATCAGAATGCTACCATTGCAGTATAAAAGCAGCACTGGTCACTGCATTCCAAACGTAAAATTGCCGTTTACAAAAACCTTTCTTCATCTCAGTGTTCATTTTAGGTGTTTTTAAACTCTTCATGCCAGGGTGATTTCCTAGTTGTTGCTGTTTCCTTCTGGGCGTCACGAGTTAGCCCCCCAGCACCTTAGCGTCTGTCTGCTGCCCTGGCTGCAGTCTTGTCAGTTTTGTCTCCCTTATCCTACCTGCAGCTTGGGCTCCGCCCTCAAACATGCTTGTGAGGGAGGTTCAATGGTTAGGACTTGGTGCTTTCACGGACGTGGCCGGGGTTTGATCTCCTGGTCAGGGAGCTAAGATCCTGCAAGCTGGATGGCCAAAAACAAACACGTATGTGAAGGAAGGTGAAAACGCTGGGAGCCTACCACCACTGTATCCTTGTGCAGAGGCCTCTGAAGGTGAAAATGCTGTCTTGAGATTCTCATTGTGTCTTGAGCCATTGCTGGTCATTGCTTCTCTAACACTGCAGACCTTCCTAGCACATCTGCCCTAGAAAGGCAGCTGATCGGGTGAGGAGATTTCTGGCCTCCAGGTAAGGAGACCTAATTGCAGCCCCTGCTTTGCTACTACTGCTTTTTCAGTGTGACCCTGGGAGTCATGGAGCCTCTAAAATTTAGTAATTTGAACTAGATTAAGGCTCTCTCCTGCTGTCAACAGTTCTAATTCTGGTCAAGTCTGTTTCTGGGCTTTCATCTCCAAAAAGAGGCAACGGATCTGTACCTTCCTATCTTTTGTCAAAGGCTTGTGTTGCCAGGTGGCTTACCAGAAGTGATGATAGACTCCCTCAATCAGGGGCCTCTACAGTGGTCCAGGACACCCAGAGCAACTAATCCTCATTTGCGGAAAGTCTGAGTCCTTGCCACACAGAGGAACTCAGGGAGCAGCAACTGTGTAACATGCTCTGAACAGGCTCTTGGCAACAAAGTCTACTCTGCCTCTCACTGGTCCCAGGCCTTGAACTGGCAGGGTAGCTTCCAGCAGTGTGCTGGTCCCTATCAGCTCTCCCATATGTTGGCAGGATTCCCTATTCCTTATCTCTCAAGTCAGAATAGGAGCGTTTCCAAGACAGCTATCGTCATTCACAGCAAAAAAGCCATGACCCGACAGCGAAGCCAGGACTCTGAAAGGCCAGCACCAACCAAATACTTGGCTCAGGTCTGAGTGGGAGATTCTCAGCAACTGAAGGGAGCACTGGGGGATTTTAGAAAGCCCCAGCCTGCTGAGTGCCTGAATCATTCAACAAGGGAATAAAATCCAGATACTTTTCTCTGGAGTGACTCCCAAGTTGATTTCTTCTAAGATGGTAAGGAGTGGAAAACAGTCTTCCTCTTTGCTTCAAATTTAGTCCAGCAGTGTGCCTTCTCAACAGTCCTGTTATGCCCTTAGCACCATCACACTAATTCACTAATAAATAAATGGGAACCTCTCACCCTCACCCTCAGATGCAGTTTTCCGAGGCTGGAAAGTGCCTTTCTGCTTGAGTTAGCACAGCTCTGTGGAAATCTGGTGCAAAGTTCATCACTGTCTGGCAGGGTGACTGAAGTAAATCCACAAACAAGGAGCCTCAGGGCCTTAAAAATCCATTTCGAAGTGAGCAGTCTATGAGTTGCTTCCGCTGTCTACTTAGCTCTTAAAATGACAAAATATAATCGAGCCCTTACTTTGAGAAGATACAGAATTACAGACGATTGCTGTGGACGTCTAAATAGTAAGTGCTACTTACCCGTTGTGAGTCTAAGTAGTCTGCACGTATCTAATCCTCAAAAACCGCTCTAAGAAGTAGGGCTATTACTGCCATTTTTCAGATGAGAAAACTGAGACACAGGTTAAACAACTTCGCTAAGACCACACAGCTATTACACATCAGAAATATTTGAAGCCAAGCAGTTGAACTCTAAAGCTCATGCTTTGCTAAATACTGGTCAAGCTTTCCAATTATTAGCTTCAAGTTGGATCTGATTTAATTGACTCTTGGGCCACTGTTAAGTAAGGAAAAGGTACTGGCTAACAACTCAAACACTAGAAATCCTTGGCTTGGAGTGCATGGAATTATGTCTGTGTGGCATGGTTCCCCACATGGCACTTGGCATTATGAGGTAGGGGCAGGGTCTAAGTTGGACAAAGGCAATCCTTAAACAACCATATTTGCTCATAAAATTAGGATGCTGGAGGAAAATGTATGAGCTAATCCCAGTTGAAGAGGTAGAGTTCCAGCCAGCTATTCCAGAGATGGAACGTGAACTGATGCAGAGGCTCTGGCCTGGACTGTGGCTTGAGTCCAAACCATATGCTAGAAGAGATTTGGTGTAAGACACTGAGAGGTAGGAACACTGGCAAACTTAGAAGCATATGATGCTGAAGACACTCTTAGAATTTAAGTGCTTAAGAGCGCTGGCTGGCCAAATATTTCACATCTGTGGGTCAAAGTGGTTCATGGGCCAGAAATCTGTTGCCCCTGGGGTAGAGGTGACTTGCAGACATCTATAGAAAAGAGGTAGTGAACAAATCCATAAGAGAAAAGCCTGATCTACTAAACATAGCAACTGTAAGTTCTATTATCTACATGGGATAGTGGATATAAGTACAGCTTGAATTTAAATTATTTTACTGCCTTGAGAATCAGTTTACTCTTCTATAAAATGGGGCTAATGTCAGCTGCTTCACAGGCCTACTGAAGATAAAAAGAAATCAACTAAATAAATAGCCTAACTAAACAAACAGCCCCTAGTATATTAAGGTACATGTATTGGCCCACATGAACTGTGGGAAGGCAGTGGTGAGTCTGGCCTAGGGGATAACTGAATCAATGGCTCAAGTGCATCCATTAGGTCTTTTCCAACCCTTCACTTTGTTCGTGTTAGATGCTCTCGAACTGACTCTTCTGCATGGTGGTTCAGACCTTACATCCTTATAGCTTTGTAACCAGAAGAAAAGGGCTCCTTAGTATGAAAAATCCCCAAATAAGGACTCTTGATTAGTCTGACTTGGCTCAAATGTTCCTCCCTTAGGCTGGTGGCTTCCCAGCATTAGATATCTGAGAATTTGTTAGAAATGCAAATGACCAAGTCCCCTCCTTTCAATGTAGGGGTGAGGTTGAACAATCGCAGTCCTCCACGTGGATCTGATGCACACTGAAGTGTGAGAACTACCTTGCAAAGGCGTGAGGTGCTACAATTGGTCCATCTTCAGTTACACACTTGGCTGGGAGTTATTACTAAAAAACACGGGGTACTGGGCAGACAAAAACATGTATCCACTATACGTCCTTTCTTTCAAAAGCTGATTCCCAGGTGAAGGGGCAGTACTGATTAGAGACAAGGCTTATCAGCAAGCTGCCCACTCAAGAAGAGCTTTGCCTTTGTCCTCCTTGCCACCCTCAAAAATCTTTGTAAGATCCCTACTTTCCAATGGGAACCTCCTTGATGGTAGCTTCCACTCCATTAGAAATGCTCAGACTCCCTGCTTTCTCCTTCCCTTCACTTAATAAATATCTGCTGAGCACCTAAATGTCCTGCTCTTATAGAAACAAATGAAAGTAAACAAATTAGGGCCATGGAATAAACAGGGACTGTTGGTACAGAGGATAAGAAACCAGCCATCAAACAATCTGGGGAAGTGAACCACAGGACAGAAACCACAAGAGACCTGAGACAGGAAGAGCTTGGCATTTTAAAAAGCACAAAAAGTTTAAAAAGTAGAGTATTATTAAAGGAGAGAGGCAGAAAATCTATTATCTCCATTAAGGAGCTTGGATTTTATTCTCCAAACAACAGAAAGCAATTAAAAGCTCTAAGCAGATGAACGACATCATCCAATTTACTCAACTATTTTAACTGCTGTGTGAACAATGTACCATATAAGGTTAAACATGGAAGTCAGGAACCCAGTGCCATGCCAAATGTCACCACCACCAATTGCTTCTGCTTCATGTGAATTGCCATTAAAACACCTCATCTTCTCTTCACCAGCTATGACACTTAGGGGGAGGAAAAACTTTCAATATGCTAAGTGATAATCAGGCTCTAAGTGTCCATGTGAGTTGGCATTTCATGTTCTCTACTCTTCATGAGAAATCAGCAATGCAGTTTATTGAAATCCAAACCCATAAACGTGATTTCTTAAAGATAGCTTCAATCTGAAAATGCCCAGCTAGCATCCATCTCACTACTTAGAAGAACGGTTATTATTCCTCATATCAAAATAACATTATAGTGATTATCAAGGGCCATGAGGAAAAATAGTTTGTGGAAAACAACTTCCCTTCAGTGCATACTCTAAAATTGTAGCCATTAACTTATCTGTACTTGAGTTCAGCTACCCTCATGGAAAGAGATCACTATTCTGCATTATTTCAAAGGTGAGACTGGCTTTGATTCTGTAATTGGCAGAATGTAGCTTATTCCCATACCTCTGGTATGGATAGTGCTGGGAAGCCAATCTCAACGTCTTTCTGCTAAGATAGCCCAGGCTTCCCAATTCACATAACACCTACAACCTGCTTTTGGATCCAAAATGACTAGATTAACTACTATATGGCTCCCAGAGAAAAGGGCCCAGCACTTGCTTAGCCAACCAAATTTTCTCGTAATCATTCAGAGTTCACTACTATGACCAGACTCCTGAAGTAAACCCTCAGTTGCATTTTTCAACTTCTTTCTCTCAGCACCAAGAAACAGTCAATAAGCACTGCTTACAGTGTGTTCAAGGCAAACAGGCAGTGCTTCTCATTTGATCACAATCAGTTTTAGATGCCTAAAATCTGGACCTTATTAATAATGCTGCTTCATTCACTATGCAGACAAAAACAAACTTACTGTGGAAAGCATCCAAGATAACTAAAGTCTTCCAGTGGACATTAACTCTTCTCAAAAAACAAAAATGGAGAAGTCAGTACCTCTTAAAGTTTCCTTAAACTCTTCAGTCTCTCAGTAACATTAATTAGATGTATCCAGTTACTGTCCTGGGCTGATGCACATTGCTCAGGGCGATAATGTAACGAAGAACAATGTGGACAATTAAAAGGTGCAGGTTAAGTACAAACCCCTTTTGTAAAATTTTACTGAAGCCTCTTAACAAACGGTTTATGGATCAAGAAATGAGTTGTAAAGGAATTTATCTGCATTTTCTGTTCCCATGCAAGAAAATGAAGGATAAATCAAAAAGCAAAGTCTGGATACCTGTTATTGGGACAATCAAAACCTGAATAAACAATCACCCAATACTGATGTTTTCAGACCCAGAGGCTCTCAGAAAAGGCATTACAGAGTACATTTAATATTCCCAAATTACATGTGCCTCATTCATACTAACTTCTATATGGCATTTTAATACAAACATTACTGTGTTATAATGTAACTCTTAGAGCTTAAAAAACCATGTATTTTTCTCTAGTTAAAAACAATAATTTATGTGAAGAGAAAACAAACAGTCCACTTAACTTTCCCTAAATACATGAAGTGGACTTGCTACATCTTTCAAACCACTCAGAAAAAGCATCATTTTAAGGTGTTTTATATAATGTAATCGAGCAGTTAACAGTCATTCCCATTAAATCCTTATGTTTCACTTAAAATTTCTACAAACTAAAGCTCTGTCTAAATCCAAATTATGAGCATTAATTAAATTACTGCCCGGCCATAAGCAAGTGTCTATTCTGACAATACAGAACTGAAGAAAAATTCGCAGGCCATTTCTTGATAGCTCTCAGGTCAGTCACCTAACAGTGGGTCAATCAGTAATGACATTTAGTGCAAAGATGAAATTTTGTAGCTGGACATTTTTACTCCACACTTTTTAATTTAATGATGGCAAAATATTTCTGAAGTGGGACCAGGAAGAAATTAGAAGGAATTAAACTCTGTCCTCCAAAGGAGTAACAGAAGGCAGTCAGAATATGACTGAATGACCCTGAGGGCTCCCATGGCCACCCTCACATGATGTGGACAAGCCGCGCCGAGCCTGAGTCTTAGGGAAGCCTAGGAAAGGGGAGCTACACGGGACGCAAGCAGGGGCTACAAACGATCTTTTTCCCGACCCAGTAAAAGAACAGATGACCTTTAAATTCAGGTGAGTAAATTTAGTATTACTTCAGGAGATACTAACCAAAAACCCACTTTTTCTCATGTCCACTGGTTTCAAATTTAAAGGCTTAAAAAATCAGCTGATTAGCTATGATGCACTTAACATGCAAGTGTCAAGTGTCCTCAGCTGACTCTGAGAAACTGATCTGCTAGCCAATGCCTTTGTAAGCAAACATGGCCACCAACTGTCTACATTTAGGAATTATGCCAAAAAACTTACCTTTTCTATTTGCCATTTTCAGTCTAAGGACCACAGGCAGTTTTACTTTGTACTCCTTTATTGTTAATCCTTTATAAAAATGTATGCTTCCCTAAAGAGGAGCTTTGCACATAGAGAACTTGTTACCTCGATGCTCACTATATATTCTGCTTTATGTCATATAGACACCAAAAGTAGTTGGGAGAGTCAATACCTGTTATAAGAGATGTCTTATAAAGAACACTCATAGCATTTAAAAAGTTTGTGTGAACCAAACTCCAAGTATCTGAAAGTATTTCTTCTATGGTTTACATTTAAAAGAGTAAGATTCTTTTATTTTTTCCTGGTCAGGCTTTTCAGACATTTCAAATCCTACAGCCAAGCCTGAACACGTTTTACCCAATCCCAATTATGCTGGATAACAGGGTAATATGCCTATTATTTGCTTTAGAAAATTTAGAAGCTACCAAGCGTCTAAACTTATGATTAGATGATAGTAAAAGTCAAGCCATAAAAAATACTTCCCCCAAAGTTTATATATATACCTAGAAAACTAAAGGCAATTAATTAAATTTATACATGTGTGTTCTGAAGAAAGGATTAGATAACTTGGGAGAATTGATTCTTATGTAATCAATTCTAACTTTAGCCCTTTACAACTGTATTATAACTTTATTTAACTTGGTAAAAGCCAAAATTGATGGTTCCTAACATGGTATGTGGAGATCAAAATTAAAGAATACAAAGTACCTTATTAAAAAAAAAAATTCAGCTCAATCTTGGTTCCCTCAATATTACCGCCAAACTTCTGTAAAAGAAACCTGTTAATAAAGAAAGACTGATAGCAACATAGAAGATGATTAAAAAAAAATGTTCATTTACCAATTTTGACAATCTAGAAAAAAAGAAAGTCTAACTATAACACTTGATGACAGACATCATGTTTAAGTAGAAAACACAAAGATAAAAAATATCGCTGAAAATATTGCACAACTTCAGGTGTTTCCTCCAAATTTGCTTTATGTAATTGGATATAAATTAATGAACAAAAACTTAAGCAAGATACATGTAACAATTTAACAGAACCTGATAATCTATAATTTCTTTCAATTTTTCTCAAACTCATCATGGGGCTCATAAGAAAATTAACCAACATGGATACTGCTACAGTTGAACGTCAAATCTTTAAGTGCTTATAACATACTTAATTCTTCTATAATACAATTATGAAGAACCCTTCAAGAGACTTGACTTGTGTTTTGTATGCAGAAAAGTGTTAAAGAGTCAAATATTCAACTCAATACAAAATAATAAGAAACATTTCTGATTTGTTAAGGTTGAGATTGCTTCTCCTTTCGCTAATGAATGATTTTTTAGTTGTAATTATCACTGAGCCAAACAAATATGTCACCTTCTAGTACATAACAAAAAATAAACACATGCTAAATGGATAAAACATTACAAACTACATCTTTGCTAGACCATCTCTACCTCTAACACTTCAGAAGCTTAGAGTTTCAGAGAATTCCTACATTTAACTGCAAGAAAAAGATAAAGTCCTTTTTTTGAGATCACAACTATGATGTCATGTGGTTATACAAATTCTGCATTTGTGTGCAAAACATTAATTAAACACATTTATCTTAATTCTCCCTGCTTAGAATTGTCAGTCAACTAGCAGGACTTTCCTTCCAAGAAACAGAGACTGAGATGTGTTTTATGTAACTTCAATAACCTCAGCAATACAACAAGAGATGCAGTATCCTTTTGCTATGGTTCAAGACAACAGGGAAGGTCACAGGAAAGAAAAAATCAAAATTGTTACAACTGAGAAACTTTCTCAGTTTAACCATGTTGCCACTTTCATTTTTACATAAGCATGGTGGCATAATTCAAGCTGAATAAATCAGAATTCCTAATATTTAAAATTTACCTTGACTTTTAATTATCACCATATTAACAACCAAAATAATTATCACCATATTAACAACCAAAATAATTAGATGAAACACATAAGAAAGGCTAATATTAAACCTGACTTCACTAGAGTTGGTTTCTTGACACATTAACTGATTTTTATTTTAATAGAAAAGGGATAGTGCATCTCAGTTTGCTTACAAGCTAGGAGATCACTTTGAATTCTGCATTTCCTAACTGCAAACAGATATAGCACTTATAACAGGTTATAAATAAACTGGTTTTCAAGCATAGAGCCAGCCCCAACGATAATAATACACTATTTAAAAAAGACCTAAGGCAATGAATTCCATTTCCAATGGAAAAAAAGAACTGTGCAAACAAGCTTAAAACTACTTTTTTTGTGCCAGTGTTATAAAATGTAGCTTTTAATAAAACCTTGACCCAAATGCCAGCAACTTCAGAAAAGAATTTGGGTGGGGGAGAAGAAGAAAGTTATTTCATTTAGGAAAAAACAACCACTATCTTTTTCCTAATCTTTGACACACACAATTGAAACATATACAGCTGCTGTAACACTTTACACAATTCCTATGTACTGGAGCAATAACAAGATCTAAATACAATTATATTTTTAAACACTGGGTCAAGGCTTTACATAAAAATACCATCCTACTTTTCCCCCTAAGTTTCTAAAATATCACGTACTTTCCCCAACATCTGCAGCCATTCAGGAAATTTTAGGAAACTTTTGTGCATGATCTTAATTCCTAATCCCTGGCTCTTTGGGCTCAGTGACAAAAGATCAAAACCACCAAAAATGATGGTTCACTTGAAGTCAGATGAGAGACCCTGGCTCAATTAGTCTCGTAGGACGAAAGCAGTGCTGCATCAACTGGCTCCATGCAGGAGGGGCACGTGAAGGATCTCATCAACCAGTCATCTATACAGTCCAGGTGATAGATGTGCATGCACGGCAGAAATCGAATTGGGTCCCCATAAACAAAGTCCATCATACAGATCACACACCTGTTGGGGTGAGGGAGAGAAATGAGAGAGTATTTTTAGACAAGTGATCTATCTAGAATACTCTTTAAAATCCGTATTACAAAGACAGTGTTAATATGAACAGACAAAAACGGCTTCCTGTCATTCTATCACCTAAGCATCCAGACGGAATTTTTTCTTAGCGTTATCCTGCTACAATCTCTTATTTCAATCACCTGGGAATTTGAAGAGTTTGAGAGCAATCAACAAAGAGAAAGGTATCAGATAGGAATCAAGTCCACTGCTAGAATAGTGCTTGTAAAAACAGCTACATATTACAGAAGACACCTTAAGGAGCATGTGAAGCTTTAGTAGATAAGAAACCATGTTAGATTAATTTTATTTGAACTGAGTTTTCAGTGTAAGCCCAGGAAGCTTTCACTTTAATAACTACATGTAAATACAGAACCACTAACCCTAAATGGTGCTACAGCTCAAACAGCCAAGCACAGCATAATAAATTACTTTATGTCTGTGTTGGTAAAGATCATTCTTAACCTACAAGGAAAATAGTTGTTCTCAGGGATTCTCAAACAATAATGAACTCTGAAGGAAAAATCTCCCTGAAGTAAAATTTTATATATAACTCATCAGACTTAGTACAATTATTCTATAAATTAAGAAATAGATAAGATTTTCCTCATATCACTAAAATCCTTAGCAAACCATTTTAACCTCTATATAACCTACCGAAGTATTCCTCTATTATTGTTTTTCACTAACTAGAACTATGGTAACTATCTCTGCACATAAAACTCTGGGAGCTGAAGTAAGGTACATATTCTAGGATAGGTCTCTAAAATTAACTGTCTCAAAGGGTTTAAATCTAAAGGTCCATGAAATATTGCCAAACGGCTTTACCAATTGACTAGGCCACCAGCAATGCTGGTACTAGTTCACACTTATTACACAGGTAAATAATTTTTAACTGACATTAACTGTCATCCAAATGGACACAGACAACCTATAAAATGGTCAGAATTTGTACCATCGTTTATTCTTTTTTATATGAAAATTCTTAATTTCTACATCTAAACAAATTTTTGCCTAGAATTCATTAAATATCTGACTCTTAAAATGCAACAGAATATTTTTAAAAAGCAAATCTCTGAAGAAAGACCTTTGAAACATGTATAAATTAAAACTTACTCCCGGATCTTTTTTTCTGATCCATCTCTTCCAGGGTCATAAACTCCTTTAGGCAGATGCTGTATAAGGCCTATTCTTTGAGCTATCCTAATTTGTTCCTCTTCAGTCAGCTGAGTTGCTAGGCGAGTCTGGCTAGGTGTTGGATGATAGACCGGAACTGGAACTTGTTCCTAAATTTTTTAAAATGGAGAAAATAATTATTTTTTAAAAAATCTGTTTTCTAGGTAATGTTTTCCTTTTGTTTCTTCCTTTTTGGGCTGAGGAGGGGACCTTGGAGAGGGAGGAAATTGGACAAATATGCACTGGCATCAAATTCTGTTAACCCTGCCTTAACTTTAGCATATCTGACTTATTGTTAAAGGATATAAAAACAAGGTTTACAGTAAAACTGGCATGGAATGTTACTTGAAGTATTTCCATAGGAAAACCACATAACACAGACATATTCATTCCTGATACACAAACATAAATCAATGTAATTAATTAACCAAATGGACTGTATTCAATATTCTGTAGGCCACAATGGGAGTTTCATGGTCTTGGTATATATCATTATTTACATTAGAACTGGCCATTACAGATTCTTCTTATTTGCAAACTTGTTATTTCTTTCCATACAGACAACAATCTTAAAATTAATTTTTTGTTTATTTGGAAAGATGAGACATTATCGCAATAAATTCCTGTAAAATTAGGCTTTGGATATGTATTTGGATATGATGATCCAGTGAGCCAAATGAGGCCACCTTCCTTCCAAATGGAAAACACATTCGAGGACTCAACCATGAATCATGCAGTACTGTAGTACATATTAGTTGAAAAAAAAAAACCATGCATAACTGGACCTGTGCAGTTCAAAGCTATGTAGTTCAAGGGTCAACTTTGTTCAAGCAACTGTATTGCTTTATTTTTCTACTCGCTGTGCTGTGCTTAGTTGCTCAGTCATGCCTGACTCTTTGAGACCCCATGGACTGTCACCTGCCAGGTTCCTCTGTCCATGGAGATTCTCCAGGCAAGAATACTGGAGTGGGTTGCCATGCCCTCCTCCAGGGGATCTTCTCAACCCAGGGACTGAACCCAAGTTTCCCACACTGCAGGTAGATTCCTGTCTGAACCATTAGGGAAGTCTCACATTTATGAGATAATTTTATTCACACTCTTTATACATTGTTTCAACAGATATCTGAGTATCTGTTATGTGCTAGGTGATGGGGAGTGAAGTGTAAACAAAATAAAGTTCCTTGATTGATGGAGAAAGCTACGTTATTAGATAAGATACTCAGAAAAAACCTCTGATGAGACATCTGGGAAAAGATCTCAACTCGATGAAAACAATGAAGATAGTTCACCTCTGACCTAATGATTTCATTGTGGCTAAAACCATTTTTGAGCCACCTAATACAGTGTTTCAGATAACCTCTCTACTGAATAAATTGAGACATAACACTTTCAATCTATGTATAACGTCTTCATAGGAAAACTTACATTAAATCACAACTATCTATTCACATTAACATTAGAAAATGTTATTTTTATTCATCCTGTAGGATTATTCATGATCTCTACAATTTAGGCATTTGTTTACAATGATAGCCAACATGTGCAAGTAGGAGATTATGCCTTCAGGAATAATAGCTGAATTTGTTGACACAACCTTTTTTAACAATTTGAAAAAACTGTTTAACAACTTAAAAAAAATTCTGTGAAATAACCTCCCTAAGTATTCAGAACTAGCATCAGCTGAGGCTGTTTTTAGTCAATGGTTTCTGGGGTTCAAAAGAAAATAACAGAGAGCACCCATAATGAGACTTTGTAAGGGCTCAAGTATAAATATGCTTTTCAAAGAGAAATTTTAGGGGCAAGTCTCAGATACATATATATTAGGCTCAAATACTGAAATATTTAATTCAAGGAAAAAGACATTTCATCACAATGTCTCTTAAAGATACGATTATGTTCCCTTAAATTAGCCCTATTCTTATAAACCCGTTTTCTGACTAGTTATTATTGAGTTTCTGGTCAAAGGCAATTCAACTCAAGACTATTTCTTTTGAGATTCAGAACAAATATGTAATTAAAGATCTCAAAAAAAGGTAAATTCTTATCAAATAATGTTATATTCTATGACACAAGTAAAATGCCAGTAGTTCAAAGTTTCATGTTTAATAAATTCCCATATGAAATCAATGATTAATACTTTTAGCTCATCTAGAAAATAATAACCAAGCATATGGATACTTATCAGAATTACATTCTTCATCCAAATATTTGGTTCATTTCACATGCAAAGAACATATTTTATTATTATCAAGTATGGTTTTTGGATCCAGATAACCTTGGATTACTGTCAAAGTTACTTCTCTGCCAGTACAGCCCTGTTGAAGAGATTTAGCCTATCTGGATTACCCTACCTTATATGGTTGCTGTTAAGACTTAAATGAGAAAGACGGTGAACCTTAGAATGGCAGGAACTCACTAAACAGTGGCTTTTATAACTATCAATATTGCATTTGAAGAGCTCTATTACTTCAGCCCAATTAGCTGTTTCCTGAAAGTTTCAAGCTTGTCTCTCTTACTGCCTTTGTTCTTGGAATTCCCTCTACTTTCCCCTGCAGGTCCACTGGTTCAAAGCATATTAGTGTCTTGTCAATGTAAAACTTTACCCGATCCTCCTCCTTGCCACCCAATACTGATACACACTGCCTTTAGCCTTATATTACATGTGTCTGCCTATAAGAGAATTTAGATTAAACAGAATACAGTGAAACTTCAGTTAACAAATACAGTCATTAAGCAAGAAGAGGATGTCAATTCTAGCTTTCAAAGAGGAAGTGAGGTACAAAACTGCATTGCACAGCATGAAAGCTTTTCTTCAGTCCTATAAAAGTTACATGACTTCTGTTATTAAAGATCATAGAAATGGCTATTGCACCTCTGGCTTAGATATTCACCTATTAAAGGTTTTATACCTAGTGGGCAATTTTTTTTTTTTTTCTGAGCTCAAACCATTTTATGGTTTGAGGGGCTTCAGGGACGGTCAAAAAGCTGGGAGGACAATGAGATTCAATGTCCTTCTCCGGACCATCTGCCCAGCTTCTACTAGGACTACTGTACATATAAAAGTTCATTAAATAAATGTTAGCTACTATTACTGTGGCTCCACCATTATGTGACAGCATTCCAACACTTTAAGAAACAAACTAAATTTTCAATTTTGTATTTCAACTATACCTCAATAAAGCTGAAAATGAAATAAAACAATTTTTTTAAAAAGAAGAAATGGACTAGACTATGACAGAAAGAAGTAAAACATTTCAAAAAAGAATCTTTAAGAACAACTTTCTCATTTTACAGGCCCAAGCTTGCCTACAGTTACATCTGATCTGGTAGACAGAATGCCCGAAGAACTATGGACAGAGATTCCTAATATTGTACAGGAAGCAGTAATCAAAACCATTCCAGAGAAAAACAAATAAGAGAAAGCAAAGTGGTTGTCTGAGGAGAGTTTACAAAAAGCTAAGAAAAGAAGTGAAAGGCAAAGGAGAAAGGGAAAGATACATCCAACTGAATGCAGAGTTCCAGAGAATAGCAAGGAGAGATAGAAGAAAGTCATCTTAAGTAACAAGGCAAAGAAACAGAGGAAAAAATAGAGTGAGAAAGACTGTGAGATCTCTTCAAGAAAACTGGAGATACCAAGGGAACATTTCATGCAAAGATAGGCACAATAAAGGACAGAAACAGCAAATGCCTAAAAGAAGAAGAAGAGATTAAGAAGAGGTGGCAAGAATATACAGAAGAACTATCCAAAAAGGTTTTAACGACCTGGATAACCACAATGGTGTGGTCACTCACCTAGAGCCAGACATCCTGGAGTGTGAAGTCAAGTGGGCCTTAGGAAACATTACTACAAGCAAAGCTAGTGGAGGTGATGTCATTCCAGCTGAGCTATTTTAAATCCTAAAAGAGGATGCTGTTAAAGTGCTTCACTCAATATGTCAGCAAATTTGGAAAACTCAGCAGTGGCTAGAGGACTGCAAAAGATCAGTTTTCATGCCAATCCTATATAAAGAAGGGCAATGCCAAAAAATGTTCGAACTACAATTGTGCTCATTTCACATGCAAGCAAGGTAACGGTCAAAATCCTTCAAGCTAAGCTTGAATTGTATGTGAACTGAGAACTTCCAGATGTACAAGCTGGATTTAGAAAAGGTAGAGGAACCAGGGATCAAATGGCCAACATCTGCTGGATCACAGAGAAAGCAAGGGAATTCCAGAAAAGCATCTACTTCCACTTCACTGATTATGCTAAAGCCTTTGGCGATGTGGATCACAACAAACTGTGGAAAATTCTTAAAGAGATGGGAATACTAGACCACCTTACCTGTCTCCCAGGAAACCTGTATGCAGGTCAAGAAGCAATAGTTAGAATGGGACACAGAACAATGGACTAATTCCAAAGTGGGAAAGGAGTACATCAAGGCTGTATTCTGTCACCCTGCTTATTTAATTTATATGCAGAGTACATCATGTGAAATGTCAGGCTGGATGAAGCACAAGCTGGAATCAAGATTGCTGCGAGAAATATCAATAACCTTAGATACGCACACGATACCACTCCGATGACAGAAATCGAAGAGGAACTAAACAGCCTCTTGCTAAGGGTGAAAGAGGAGAGTGAAAAAAGGCTGGCTTAAAATCCAACATTCAAAAAACTAAGATCACAGCATCCAGTCCCATCATTTCACAGCAAATAGATGGGGAAAATATGGAAACAGTGACAGATTTTATTTTCTTGGTTTCCAGTATCACTGTAGATGGTGACTGCAGTCATGATATTAGAAGACACTTGTTACTTGGAAGAAAAACTATGAAAAACTCAGCATATTAAAAAGCAGAGACATCACTTTGCAAAAAAAAAGTCTGTATAGTCAAAGCTATGGTTTTTCCAATAGTCATGTACGAATATGAGAGCTGGACCATTAAGAAGGCTGAGCATTGAAGAACTGATGCTTTCAAACTGTGGTGCTGGAGAAGACTCTTGAGAGTCCCCTGCACAGCAAGGAGATGGAACCAGTCAATCCTAAAGGAAATCAACTCTGAATATTCATTGAAAGGACTGATGCTAAAGCTCCAATACTTTGGCCATCTGATGCAAAGAGCTGACTCACTGGCAAAGACCCTGCTGCTGGGAAAGATGGAGGTACAAGAAAAGGGCAACAGAGGATGAGATGGTTGGACAGCAGCACTGACTCAGTGGACATGAATCTGAGTCAACTCCGGGAAATAGTGAAGGACAGGGAAACCTGGCATGCTGCAGTCCACGGGTCGCAGATTTGGACATGATGATATGCGTTGGTGCACGTCTTTTTTTGTTATTCTACTGAGCCTTTGGCAGGCTCTTTTAATCAGGTGTTGTGTCCTTCAACATGGGATAGCTCCTCTCAGGCCCTCCTGTGCCCATGCAGCCACTGCTCCTTGGACGTTGGGTTGGTCCTCCCGGCCACCGCCCCTGGCCTTGGGCGTGGGGTTGCTCCTCCGGGCCGCCACCCCTGGCCTTGGGCTTAGGGGTGTGGGGTAGCTCCTCCCGCCCGCCGCCCCTGGCCTCCGGCTTGGGGTGTGGAGTATCTCCTCCCGGCTGCCGCCCCTGACCTTGGACGCGGGGTAACTCCTCTTGTCATCACCCCTGACCTCAGACGCGGGGTTCTCTCGTCGCCACCCCTGGCCTCGGACGCAGGGTAACTCCTCTCGTTGCCGCCCCTGGCCTCGACGCTGGGTATCTCCTCTGGGCCACCCCGCCCTGACCTCGGATGCGGGGTAGCTTCTCTCGGCCGTTCCTGCGCCGTCACAGTCTGGTACTCTCGGCCGCTGCCCCTGACCTTGGAGGTGGGGTAACTTCTCTTGGCCACCGCCCTTTGGGCATGGGGTCCTCCCGGCTTCTGCCCCTGACCTCGGATGTGGGGTGGCTCCTCTCGGCCGTGTGCGCCCAACCAGTAATGCTGAAGAAGCTGAAGTTGAACGGTTCTATGAAGACCTACGAGACCTTTTACAACTAACACCCAAAAAAGATGTCCTTTTCATTATAGGGGACTGGAATGCAAAAGTAGGAAGTCAAGAAACACCTGGAGTAACAGGCAAATTTGGCCTTGGAATACGCAATGAAGCAGGGCAAAGACTAATAGAGTTTTGCCAAGAAAATACACTGGTCATAACAAATACCCTCTTCCAACAACACAAGAGAAGACTCTATACGTGGACATCACCAGATGGTCAACACCGAAATCAGACTGATTATATTCTTTGCAGCCAAAGATGGAGAAGCTCTATACAGTCAGCAAAAACAAGACCAGGAGCTGACTGTGGCTCAGACCATGAACCCCTTATTGCCAAATTCAGACTTAAATTGAGGAAAGTAGGGAAAACCACTAGGCCATTCAGGTATGACCTAAATCAAATTCCTTATTATGATTATACAGTGGAAGTGAGAAATAGATTTAAGGGCCTAGATCTGATAGAGTGCCTGATGAACTATGGAATGAGGTTCGTGACATTGTACAGGAGACAGGGATCAAGACCATTCCCATGGAAAAGAAATGCAAAAAAGCAAAATGGCTGTCTGGGGAGGCCTTACAAATAGCTGCGAAAAGAAGAGAAGCAAAAACCAAAGGAGAAAAGGAAAGATATAAACATCTGAATGCAGAGTTCCAAAGAATAGCAAGAAGAGATAAGAAAGCCTTCTTCAGCGATCAATGCAAAGAAATAGAGGAAAACAACAGAATGGGAAAGACTAGAGATCTCTTCCAGAAAATCAGAGATACCAAAGGAACATTTCATGCAAAGATGGGCTCGATAAAGGACAGAAATGGTATGGACCTAACAGAAGCAGAAGATATAAAGAAGAGATGGCAAGAATACACAGAAGAACTGTACAAAAAAGATCTTCACGACCCAGATATTCACAATGGTGTGATCACTGACCTAGAGCCAGATACCCTGGAATGTGAAGTCAAGTGGGCCTTAGAAAGCATCACTATGAACAAAGCTAGTGGAGGTGATGGAATTCCAGTTGAGCTATTCCAAATCCTGAAAGATGATGCTGTGAAAGTGCTGCACTCAATATGCCAGCAAATTTGGAAAACTCAGCAGTGGCCACAGGACTGGAAAAGGTCAGTTTTCATTCCAATCCCAAAGAAACGCAATGCCAAAGAATGCTCAAACTACTGCACAATTGCACTCATCTCACACGCTAGTAAAGTAATGCTCAAAATTCTCCAAGCCAGGCTTCAGCAATCTGTGAACCGTGAACTTCCTGATGTTCAAGCTGGTTTTAGAAAAGGCAGAGGAACCAGAGGTCAAATTGCCAACATCCGCTGGATCATGGAAAAAGCAAGAGAGTTCCAGAAAAACATCTATTTCTGCTTTATTGACTATGCCAAAGCCTTTGGCTGTGTGGATCACAATAAACTGTGGAAAATTCTGAAAGAGATGGGAATACCAGACCACCTGACCTGCCTCTTGAGAAATCTGTATGCAGGTCAGGAAGCAACAGTTAGAACTGGACATGGAACAACAGACTGGTTCCAAATAGGAAAAGGAGTTCGTCAAGGCTGTATATTGTCACCCTGTTTATTTAACTTATATGCAGAGTACATCATGAGAAACGCTGGACTGGAAGAAACACAAGCTGGAATCAAGATTGTCGGGAGAAATCTCAATAACCTCAGATATGCAGGTGACACCACCCTTATGGCAGAAAGTGAAGAGGAACTCAAAAGCCTCTTGTTGAAAGTGAAAGTGGAGAGTGAAAAAGTTGGCTTAAAGCTCAACATTCAGAAAACGAAGATCATGGCATCCGGTCCCACCACTTCATGGGAAATAGATGGGGAAACAGTGGAAACAGTGTCAGACTTTATTTTTCTGGTCTCCAAAATCACTACAGATGGTGACTGCAGCCATGAAATTAAAAGACGCTTACTCCTTGGAAGGAAAGTATGACCAACCTAGATAGCATATTCAAAAGCAGAGACATTACTTTGCCAACAAAGGTTTGTCTAGTCAAGGCTATGGTTTTTCCTGTGGTCATGTATGGATGTGAGAGTTGGACTGTGAAGAAGGCTGAGTGCCAAAGAATTGATGCTTTTGAACTGTGGTGTCGGAGAAGACTCTTGAGAGTCCCTTGGACTGCAAGGAGATCCAACCAGTCCATTCTGAAGGAGATCAGCCCTGGGATTTCTTTGGAAGGAATGATGCTAAAGCTGAAACTCCAGTACTTTGGCCACCTCATGCGAAGAGTTGACTCATTGGAAAAGACTCTGATGCTGGGAGGGATTTGGGGCAAGAGGAGAAGGGGATGACAGAGGATGGGATGGCTGGATGGCATCACTGACTCGATAGATGTGAGTCTGAGTGAACTCTGGGAGTTGGTGATAGACAGGGAGGCCTGGCGTGCTGCGATTCATGGGGTCGCAAAGAGTCGGACACGACTGAGCGACTGATCTGATATGATCTGTGTCCTTCAGTTTCTGAAATTTTTTTTAGAAGTTGATTTAAAAAATATATTTATTTATTTATTTAACTGCATCAGGTCTTAGTTGTAGTAACAACTGCTAAATAATTACTGACAATACTGGAGTTAGAATTCTGGTCTCTGTTTTAAGCTGGTAATTTCCACTACATCATGCTTGGTTGCTGGACAGCAAGGAGATTCTCTCAGTTAAATGATTTGGATTTTGTCTGTTTGCATTACACTGAAATGACATTTTAAGAAAGCTATCATTTGACAGAAAACAACAAAATTCTGTAAAGCAATTATCCTTCAATTTAAAAATAAATTATCCAGCAATCCCACTGCTGGGCATACATACTAAGGAAACCAGAATTGAAAGAGACAAGTGTACCCCAATGTTCATCGCAGCACTGTTTGTAATAGCCAGGACATGGAAGCAACCTAGATGTCCATCAACAGATGAATGGATAAGAAAGCTGTGGTACATATACACAATGGAGTATTACTCAGCCATTAAAAAGAATACATTTGAATCAGTTCTAATGAGGTGGATGAAACTGGAGCCTATTATACACAGTGAAGTAAGCCAGAAAAAAAAACACCAATACAGTATACTAACGCATATATATGGAATTTTAAAAGATGGTAACAATAACCCTGTGTACGAGACAGCAAAAGAGACACTGATGTATAGAACAGTCTTTTGGATTCTGTGGGAGAGGAAGAGGGTGGGATGATTTGGGAGAATGGCATTGAAATACGTATAATATCATATATGGAATGAGTCGCCAGTCCAGGTTCAATGCGGGCTAGTGCACTGGGACAACCCAGAGGGATGGTATGGGGAGGGAGGAGGGAGGAGGGTTCAGGATGGGGAACACATGTATACCTGTGGTGGATTCATTTCGATATTTGGCAAAACCAATACAATATTGTAAAGTTTAAAAATAAAATAAAATTAAAAATAAATAAAAATTAAAAATAAATAAATAAAAATTAAAAAAAAAAAATGAGGAACCTAAAGCCTAGAAAAACTTAATTCCAGCTCCAGGTCCAACAACTAGTTACTGGCAAAATCTAGTCTAGAAATACAATTATCATTTCTCTGTTTTTAACAAGGAGAAAAAGTATAGTACTAGTATTTATTTTTTTGATTTAGCAATGTCAATCAGGAAGTTGGTAATAAAAGGAATAGGTTTGTGCAACTAAGCTCTATTAGGTTCATTCATAAAATCTTTTCAGATTGTATTGGTTAAGGTGTACTATATATTGACTATTATTTGGCCTCAGAGTAGGTAACTACTTTTTGTTTCAGATGTTAACTGTAGATGACTCATGTTAAAAATACATCCAAATTAAAATGTTTTTGATTAAAAATATCTGCTGATTATGATGGATGTCTACATGTTTTATTGTAAATTCATTTGAAAAAGGTATGCAAATATTGTTTAAAAAAAAAAAAATCATGTTAGCTTTCTCCTGGCTTTGAAGCAAAAGAAATACACATAAGTTCCCCCAGCCCTCCCCCAAAACAACAAAAAAGTTATGTTTTTCTTAAGGTAACTACTGAACTCTTAAAAATAAATTTAAATGTTTTATTTTAAAAAAAGCCATCAAAGTAGGAATTTCTAATAAAGTTATACATTTTTTTCATCTACAATAAAGGTTTTGTAATTTCAACAACTTCCAGAATTTAGAATTTCAAAAAACATCAACTCTATCTTGAAACTGTCTCATAAAATAGATTCTATTGCTGATAAAAAAAATAGAATCCTGCACCACCCCCCCCCGCCCCCTCCTATCTAGGGTACCTTTGCAGAATCCTAGGAATCAATGAAACAGTTTTAAAAATACTGCTATTTATGAATACGGGATTTTCAGTCTGAAAAATTTGAGTCTCTGATACTTTCTGCAGTGAATAAGTTATTTGAACCCTTTGCTTTCTCCCGATCCTCAAATGCCTCTGGTTTGCAAACTTCAGGCTAACTGCAATTGCCCGTGGCTTTGGTCTTAGCTTTCTGGCTTGTCTCTGAACACAAGCAACTCTTTGGCCTCTGTTGTAATCCCTGCCAGCTAAGATTTTCAACCCCTGAATTATGACTTCCAATTTAGACTATTTTTTGTATTCTCAGTCCCAGATCAACTGACTGCCATCCACATCAAGATATGACTAATTCGAAAGTCAGTGGAACAAATAGTGTAAGACTGTGGGTAGTATAAGACTCCTTAATCCTTGACCATACCTACTATTAGTACAAACAAAAAGACCTATACTACAGACCAAAACACCTTAACTGTCTCTTAAGCATGTGCTTATAAAAGGCTCAATTTCTTTGGTCTTGTGGTTCACGTATGGGTACAGAGAACACAGAAAGCAGAACAGAAAAGGAAAGCTCTACCTTATGAAGAAGCATATTAATAGACACAAAACCAAAACTCCGATCTCTTATTCATATTATGGATGTATTTTCTTCTTTGGTATTTTTGTTAAACCAAAGGAACCCTCTAGAAATTTTAGATGATTCACCATTCTAATTTCAGTTTACATGTAACTTTTCAGAAACCCTCTACAGAGAAGGAAATGACTAAGAACTCCTAATATTTTAAAGATGGCCTCTCTCTTCTTACGACACACACCTAGTTTTATTCCCATCATACTTACTAAAAAGGACCTTAAGGAAAAGTTATTGTTAACTAGCTAGAGAGCCAATGGTATTTTCTAAGTGGCAAAATAGAATATAGTCAGAAGACTAGAATGGAAGATTGGACAGGGATATAAAAATGGCAATTTTTAAAAGGCTGGATTCTGGGACATTCCCTAATTGATAGCTCACTGTGCCTCAACTCTTTGTGCGAACAATATGATTTATGCTGAACATGTTTTCCCTCTGGGAGTCTAGAATTTTGGTATATGCTAGGCAGTGAATGTCTATTCAATACTTTGGGCTCCCCTGGTAGTTAACACTTCACACATGTTGGCACAATTCTGTGTGACTCCACCAGGAGAGAACTCTTAGAAGCCTGTGCCTTTCCCTATAGACATATGCACCTTTTTTCACCAACTGACTTGTGTTCTCCTGCAATAACAACTCATAACTGTGATTACAATTACATGCTAAGAACTATGAGTCCTCCAATGGAACTGAAGATCTAGATGGTAAGAGTGATGGAAGAACTCCCTGGCAGTCCAGTGGTTAAGGCCCCGTGCTTCCACTGCAAGGGGGATAGGTTTGGCACTCCCTCCCCGACTCCCCAAAAGAGAGTGGTGGATAAGTGCTGCATTGACTCTTTCTCCTGTTTTCAAATAGTTTACTTGGTGATGTTCACTAGGCATGCTTCTTTATGGACTTCCCTGGCGGTCCAGTGGTTAAGACTCTTGTGCTTCCACTGCCGGGAGCATGTGTTTGATCCCTGGTCGTGAGAACTAAGATCCTGCCTGTTTTGAGAAGCGGCCCCTCTCCTCAAGAAGAGAAATGCTTCTTTGTGAAAAACATGTTTTGACAATGACAGTTACACAGTTTTGCGTTTTATTTCTATTTTTCAAAGTAAGTTCAAAGGAACTAATATTCTGAAGTTATTAAGCACAGAGAAAAACATCTCTGACACAGAAGTGTTACATGCTGAACTGCATCCCCCAAAATTCTTATGTTGAAATCCTAACCCCCAGAACCTCATGATGTGATCGCACCTGGAGTCAGAAATGTGACTTTTTGTCCTGGTCTGTTTTCCTGCCCTATACTCTTCACTAATAACCATGTCCATGTTGACAGCTAAAAATATTACCTAAATATAAGTGATTCACAAATTTATATTCCAGTCTAGATCTCACTTTTAAACTCCAGGTTATACTTTGACAGTTCTAATTCGATGTCCAAAAATGAACTGCCCTCCAAAACCTGTTCCTCTTCTCTATCTCAGTAAATGACATGACTACCTTTTTAGTTCTGGAAGACAGAAACATCCTTGGCACCTTCCCCTCCTTTAACTACTGAAATGCTGATGGAAGTCTGTTGATTTCTTTCCATGTCTACTGCCAATACTTCAGTCTAAGTTCCCATTTCTTTCCTGATGTACAATATTAGCTAGCAAAATCTCAATTTGTTTTCTACCTAGAAGTTAGAGCAATCTGCAAAAACAAATCCAACCCTATGCTCTCAACATACATTAAAAACCCCTTCAATAGATTTCCCACTGCTCTTAGGATGGAGTCCAAAGTCCTTAACAAGACCTCCAACACCTTGCATAAGTCTACCTACCACCCATCCTCTCCTTTTTCATCTGACAACTCACTCACTGCTTTCTAGTCTTACTGGCCTTCTTTCAGATCCTCTAAAGAAGCATGATCTCTTCTATGTGAAGTCATAGCACCTGTTGTATTTGCATAAAACACTCTCTTCCACCGTTACTCTTGCTTGGTGGTGGTTTAGTCACTACGTTGTGTCTGACCCTCAAGACCTCAGGGACTACAGCTCACCAGGCTCCTCTGTCCATGAGATTTTCCAGGCAAGAAGACTAGAGTGGGTTGCCATTTCCTTCTCCAGGGGTTCTTTCTGACCCACGGATCAAACCCTGGTCTCCTACATTGCAGGCAGATTCTTTGCCAACTGAGCTACCAGGGAAGCTGACTCTTGCTTAAACACTTCTTTTTTCTTCCTTCAGAGTTCAGGTTAACTTCCATTTTTTCAGATATTTTCCCTAACCATTCTTTTCTATTATAGGCTCTTTTACACCAAGTAACTTCCCTTCAATAGCATTTGTCATAGTTGTAATTTTATATTTAGTTATATGTTAACTTGAATGTTGTCTTTCCCACCAGACTGTAACATCCCTGATAAAGAGTTGTGTCTGCTTTTGCTCCTCACTGGATGGACAGATGAATAAATGACCTACTAAAAATGTTACCTACTAATAGCTAAAAATAGTCACCCATTAACTGACTGCAGTGTTCCTTCACATTTTAGTTTTTTCCTTTAGATTTTTAAGAACCCGTAGTCAACTGTCAAATAATTACTAAAGTTAGTATACATATGCTATAATTCTGGGATTACAGAGCTGCTTTGGCTTGTCCAAGTATATTCTTTAAAAATGACTAATAATAGTACATCCATCACTTCCCCTCCAAAAGTGAGCCCTAAATATGATTTTGAAAACCTGTGGAAAATGTTTACAAATTAATCACTGATAATGTGAGTTACTCAGTGTGTCCGACTCTTTGGACTGTAGTCCACACGTTCTTCTGTCCATGGGATTCTCCAAGCAAGAATACTGGAGTGGGTTGCCATTTCCTTCTCCAGGGGATCTTCCCACTTGAAATGTACAAGGGCCCTTAGGACAAAATGAATGGATTTATGAAAATCTAAATCACCAATGTAGTAAACTGCTAATTAATATAGATGCTGGGAACCTTTGAGGGTGGTTCACTTGACTGTCCTCACCTCTCTAAGAAAATGATTCAAGTAGTATTTTGTGCCTGGGCTAAAAAGGTGACTGTGTGATTATCTGACTAATGCATTCCTTCACCAATTTGTAAGTTTAACAATGGCAGAGATTATATCCATTTTGCTCACCAATATATACTGTTCACCTAGCACAGTGTATCATTCACGTTAGTAGAGATTCAAACATTACTGGATAATTGAATGATTTAAATGAAAGCACTCATGTTCCTGAAATCCATGTTATATATTCATATCAAGATTTTGTAAACACACTATGAACATTTTTCTAAGGACCTGGATTATGCCACAATAAAACCAAAAAGGAAAACTTAATATAAATTATAACCAACATTCCTTCTCCAAGAGATGATCTGGTTTGTTGCCTCTGTGATACTTTTACCTATCTTTCTATCCCATTGCAACTTCAATTTAAAATTTATCCAAAATCAAACTAATGATCTCCTACTCCCATAATTTTTCTTAAACTCAGAAATTTTTTGTCCACTATCTAGGTTAATGATAGAGAAGTACAGTGGAAGGAACAGATATATCACAGAATTTCAGCCTCTGGCACTTATTAGGTATGTGACCATAGGCAAGTTAATACCGCTAAGGTTTCTCATCAGAAAAATGTATAGAATACCCATCTTAAAAGAGTGCCATAAGGAATAACTAAGAAAATGCACAAACCACGACAGGGGCTCAAATATCTGGGCCTTCCTATACAGACATCTAGAGTCATCCAAGGTAGACATCTCTTCCCCCCACCATTCCTTTAGCCCTATCATCTACTTAAATGTCTTACGTGCTGTGCTAAATCGCCTCAGTTGTGACTGACTCTTTGTGACCCCATGGATTGTAGCCCACCAGGCTCCTCTGTCATGGGATTCTCCAGGCAAAAATATTGGAGAGGATTGCCATGCCCTCCTCCAGGGGATCAAACCCATGTTTCTTGTGGCTCCTGCACTGCAGGTGGATTCTTTACCACTGAGACACCAGGGAAGCTGAGTGGTTCAGTGGTAAATGTCTTATAATCTTTATCTAACTACCATTTATTTCCTCAATGTCAATAGGAGACATATATGTACTTGCCCTGTGAGTTTAAATCTTGTGAAAGAGGGAATTCACTGTAAGAGAAGCAAATATATTCAAATAAATTTAAACTTTTTTTCCTCCTTAATGCTTTCAGTTCAGTTCAGTTTCTTGTCATGTCTGACTATTTGCGACCTCCATGGACTGCAGCACGCCAGGCTTCCCTGTCCATCACCAATTCCCAAAGTTTGCTCAAACTCATGTCCATTGAGTTGATGATGCCATCCAACCATCTCATCCTCCTGCCTTCTCCTCCTGCCTTCAATCCTTCCCAGCATCAGTGTCTTTTCAAATGAGTCAGTTCCTCACATCAGGTGGTCAAAGTACTGGAGTTTCAGCTTCAGCATCAGTCCTTCCAATGAATATTCAGGACTGATTTCCTTTAGGATTGACTGGTTTGATCTCCTTGCAATGAGGGACTGACTCTCAAGTGTCTTCTCTACACCACAGTTCAGAAGCATTTCTTTGGCTTTCATCAATTTGGTTGCATCAATTCTTCGGCGTTCAGCTTTCTTTATAGTCCAACTCTCATATCCATACATGACTACTGGAAAAACCATAGCTTTGACTAGACAGACCTTTGTTGGCATAGTAATGTCTCTGCTGACAAGACGTGGTCCACTGGAGAGAGGAACGGCAAACCACTTAAGTATTCTTGCGTTGAGAACCCCATGAACAGTAAGAAAAGGCAAAAAGATGATACTGAAAGATGAACTCCCCAGGTTGGTAGGTGCCCAATATGCTACTGGAGTGGAGAAATAACTCCAGAAAGAATGAAGAGACAGAGCCAAAGCAAAAACAGCGCCCAGTTATGGATGTGACTGGTGATAGAAGTCTGATGCTGTAAAGGACAATACTGCATAGGTACCTGGAATGTTAGGTCCACGAATCAAGATAAATTGGAAGTGGTCAAACAGAGATGGCAAGAGTGCTCAGTCGTGTCCAACTCTTTGCAACCCCGTGGACTGTAGCCTACCAGGCTCCTTCCTCCATGGGATTCTCCAGGCAAGAATACTGGAGTGGGTTACCATTTCCTTCTCCAGGGGATCTTCCTGACCCAGAGGTCAAACCGGAGTCTCTGGCATTGCAGGCAGACGCTATAACCTCTGAGCCACCAGGGAAGCTTTTAAGAATCAGTGAACTGAAATGGACTGGAATGGGAGAATTTAATTCAGATGACCATTATATCTACTACTGTGAAGAATCCCTTAGAAGAAATGGAGTAGCCCTCATAGTCAACAAAAATGTAGTACTTGGGTGCAATCTCAAAAACAAAATGATCTCTGTTCATTAATGCTTTAATTCCCCACGTAAGTCTTCATGCAAAAAAAAACCCAAAAAACCCCAAACAAAAAGCCCAAGAGAATCCAAGCAAAAGTATCTGCCTTAAAGAAAAGGAGTAATTTAAATTAAAAATGTGTTCGGAAAAGAAATGCAGCATCATGGAAAGGGGTAGAATAGAAAAAGAACAAAGGATTACAAGATGTGCTGAGGCAGGGAAAACAGAAAAGACAGGGTCAGTCACACAAAAAAGCAAGGGCTGACTTTCTGATAAGGTAAACCTCTGAAGTGTTCCAGTTGTTTGTTAATAAATAATGAAGCATCTATAAAATTATGAAAGTTATGAAAAATAAAATAGGCTCTAATCTCAGGGAGTTTAAAAGTCAAGAAAGACATAAACAGATCAAAGTCTAAATATGTCTATTTGAAAGGCACTATATTAAAAATTGGACCCAGTTTACGGAATTATGATATAATTTCAGAAACTAAATAAAACAATGCAGTGGGGAAGTGCCTAAATAATGTGCTGAGGCTGGAAATAGTACAAGTCTGGTCTGTGGTAAAGGAAAAATAAAGTCACTGCTAAAGAATGCAGCTTGTCACCAAAATCTGTATCCTTTCCTCCAGAAGAGTTAGTTCTTCTGATTTTCTCCTTACAGCCGTACAAGCTGCTGCTGGCACCACCCCCTCCCCAGCTGCAGTCTCCTACTGGGAATGTTTTTCTGCATTTTGCCAGACTGAAACAAGGCCATAAAATGGAGGATTTGGAATAAATTATCTCAATGCATATTCTAACTCTGATGTTCAATGACTCCTGACCAAAAAAACTCAAACCAAACAAACAAAACCCCAAAGACTAGCATTAATACAATTCCTGAACCATAAAGGATAACAATTATACATTGAGGGGAAAAAAAGCCAGTATCCCATCAATGACACTGACAAATGATATGTTTTAATGCGAAAGTATACAAACCAAAGTGATCTACATGGAAAAGGAGCACTGCTTCCAGGGAGGCAGTTTGCATTTGTTTGCTTGTTTTTTATAGAAATGAAAAAGTTGGCCTATTTCATTCACTATATATTCACTGAGCACAATATCCTAATTGGTAGACGGCTGGTAGGCATTATTACTATAGGCACTTAGCAATAGCAAGTCATTGGATAAATCCATCTAAAGATCAAGAGAACTGAAATCAAGGTGACATTTGGAGACGAGGCACAAATTACAATATTTCTTAAATACTCAATCACATTTCAGGTGCTATTTTAGGCAAAGGAGATATAGTGATGACAAAGATAGATGAGTCCTGTCCTTATAAAGCTTAAATCCCCTATAAGTAGGGGGATACAGAGATAGCAAACAAGGTGATTACCACACCAATGGCTCCTATCTCTAAATTGTCCATGACCTGGCAATTCTTGGGACAGGCATACATTTCAGTGGATCCACAGGCCAGTCAACATTTGATGAGTTGCACCTACTGACTGGTGAAGAGAGGATGAACCAAGAGACTGTCTTCTCTTAGAACTGGAACACTGAATTAATTGACCTGAAAGGTACTGAGCAGCAAATAAGAGATGTGTAAACTGAGGTTTTGAGGAAACTGATGGTATTAAAGACAGATTAGAAATGCTGAGTAAAGCAGATATTAGGAAAGCCCACAGATGAAAAACCCCGAAGTCCCTGGGTAAAAGAACTGGGAGACGCTGGCTGCCTTGGTTCCTTTACAGTGTTTTGATTCTAACCCATGTGTATATCATTAAAATAAAGCATCTTTCCTCTGAGTTAATTTTTGTCTAAAGACTCTCGTAAGCACCACCACTGTTTTCTTTGCTAAATGAGACCTAAATTAGCCTACCTTTTCCTTTTCATCAAGCAAATTGGTTTCCAGAGGGGAAATGGTACCAAATGACTGGCAAAGAATTGTTAACCAGTGGAGCTGATTTCCAGGGTAGTTGTAGGTGAAGAGATATTCCCCTGACTGACTGCATAAATTATTGTTGGAACCACTTCTTTGCTACAGCCAAAAAATACTGGCATTTTTCTCATTTAAGCATCCTACCAGCTTAAAGAATAAGAATATACATTTCAATAATTACCTTTCATCCTTAAACATAAGATGCAAATGTATGACTACCTGAAAGCTAACAGTAATAAGCCCTAGCTACTGCTGCTGCTGCTGCTGCTGCTAAGTTGCTTCAGTTGTGTCCGACTCTGTGTGACCCCATAGACGGCAGCCCAACAGGCTCCCCCATCCTGGGATTCTCCAGGCAGGAACACTGGAGTGGGTTGCCATTTCCTTCTCCAATGCATGAAGGTGAAAAGAGAAAGTGAAGTCACTCAGTCGTGTCCAACACTTAGCGACCCCATGGACTACAGCCCACCAGGCTCCTCCATCCATGGGATTTTCCAGGCAAGAGTACTGGAGTGGGTTGCCATTGCCTTCTCCAATAAGCCCTAGAGTTTTCTGCAAAACCAGAGCTAGAATATACACAGCCTTTAAGGAGTTAAAAGATGAAAGCTTTAAAAAGGTATTAATTCCAAAAAGAATATGTTTGTAGCAGCCAAGGGTTGGCTTTGGATCTCAGGAAGTCTGTTATTGCATTTACTGCACTAAGTTCTCTAACAGATACCTTTCTCTCCTCTTTTTTAAAAGTTAATATTTGAAGGACCAGGGCTAACATCACCAAAAAAACTAATTCCCTCTAAAAACTGGTGAACTTCATTTGTAAGAATTCTACAAAACTCTTTAGGAGGTATATTTATTGGATTCTAACAGCTTTTTGCTATTGCTGTTGAAGTATAGTTGATTCACAGTATTATATTAGTTAGGTTCAGGTATACAGCAGAGTCATTCAATATTTTTATAAACTACACTCCATTTAACCCTACTACAAAACAATGACTATATTTCCCTGTGCTGTACAATATATCCTTATCTATTTTATACACAGTAGTTCTTTGGCAACCTACAACTTAGCATATTTTACCCATGTTGTAGCATGTATCAAAATCTCACTCCTTTTTACTGCTGAATAATAATACTGTATTGTATGTATGTCCACACTTTGCTTAGCCATTCATTAGGTGATGGACATTTGGGTTGTTTCCACTTCTTAGCTATTACAAATATACTGCTATGAGCATTTGTGTACAAGTTTCTGTATGGGGATGTTTTCATTTATCTTGGGTATACACCTAGGAGCAGAATTGCTGGGTCATATGATAATTCTAAGTTTAATCTTTTGAACAACTGCCAAACTGTGTTCCAAAGCACTTGTACCATTTTACGTTTCCACCAGAAGTGTATGAGGGTTATTTCCTATTTCATCACATCACTGCCAAATCTTATTTTCTTTTCTGTTTTGTTTGTATATGGTGATCCTTTTTAAGACACAGATATCTTGGCTCTCAATGTTGTGACTGTATTAAATACTGAGATGCTAATACTTTTCTACTACACTGCTCAGATTATGCTAAATATTAGCACCTGCAAGTCTTAAATTAGAAAATGAGGTTGAATATTTAGATTCTTTGAGCTGAATTCCAGGGGTCAGGTCATCAGGAAATTTCTAACCAGTAAGCAGAATACAGAATACAGAGTTCTTAAGTCCTTTTGCTAATGAACCTCAAAAGAAAAAAAAAAGGCTTCCTAATACAAATATAAGTAAAATAAAAGTTAAGATTACTAGACAGTTACTAATCTTAGTATCCAAATGTAAAAGTTGCCCTAAGCAAGGCTATCTGCCCATCAGCCAGCTATTTACAAGTTATTTTCAAACTGAAACTGTCAGCACACTGAGTGAGTGAATTCACTCAAGTCATGTCTGACTCTTTGCGACCCCATGGACTGTAGCCTACCAGGCTCCTCCATCCATGGAATTTTCCAGGCAAGAGTACTGGAGTAAGTTGCTATTTCCTCCTCCAGCGGATCTTCCTGACCCAGGGATTGAACCCAGGTCCCCTGCATTGCAGGCAGATGCTTTACTGTCTGAGCCACCAGGGAAGTTCAGCACACTACTTTTTCATAAAAGCTCCCTGGTACAATTTCTACATGAGAAACACATCTCACCATCTCCTCCACTCCTACCACTATCAGGAATCAAGAAACTTATCCTAGAATATCAAGAAACACCCTGAATGTACAGGAGCATAATACAGACTTAATGGATTTATAGATTTAATGGCTCTTAAAAATTGGAACTTTCAAGACTGCAGCAACGTGAGAAAATACTTAAATGGCATTAAATAAAAACTAAAAGTATGCAAAAATATGACGGTACTATTATATTTTAAAATATTTAATTTGGGAAAAATCATAAAACTCTATACCCTTTAGGTAGTTACCACCCATTCCTCCTTTTCCCCAGCCTGTTTCTATGGATTTACCTATTCTAGGCATTTCATATAAATGGAGCCACATCTATGTGTATGGTGTCTAGCTTCTTTTTTTTTTTTGGTGTCTAGCTTATTTCACTGAACATTATATATCTGAGCTTCATCCATGTTGTGGCATGTTATTAACTCCATTTTTAAGATATAGTGAATCAGTCATATATAATTATTTTGAGACTTACTTGTATATAGGATACTATTAGTTAAATAATATTTTGTTTCAACAATGTTATTTTGGAGTGCAAATGTATACAAACCAGTGGAAATTTCTGTTTATACTTAAAACTGTAAAACTACAAAAAAAGAATAAATTTCAAAATATCTTTTTCAAGTATATAAAACCACTTCTAGTTTAGAATTATGTAATGAAATCCAATGATACATACTGTGTACCACAAATCAGGAAAACGTGGCTCAGTGTGGTGTTACAAAATAGCTGCGAGACCCTGTCACGCCCATTCAAATTTCCAAGAGTATAGGACATCACATGTTCTTAAATTTTTGTTCTTTCTACTAAATAGCAGGCACGGAGGAACCACTGTTAACAGGAGACCTGGCAGCAGCAGACAAGGTATACTGAAGAAAGCAATGCAAGGAAGTAAGAACAGAAGTTTGAGATGACAGGCCAGAGATTATTAACTGAGATCTGGGCTTAAGTGGGTACATAAATTCTTTCAAATTGCATACAAAATTCTGTGCACCTGCCCAGGAAGAGGATTTATGGTTTTCAGCTTCTCAAGAGTTACGAAATAATGAAAGGGTTAAGAGACACTTGTGTGAACTTGGATGACTGCCAGAGAAACAGAAAAACCAGGTGAAGGAACATAAATTAAAAATTCAGAGAGGAAATCTTGGCTGTTGATACCTGAACACCCAGTCCTTAAACAAGCCCTCTCACAACTATAACCAAAGTTAGCTGTCCCACGCAAGTCTTCTCTAGCACCTGCCACCCACATGACTTTGTACTGTTTCAAGTCTGATCTTATCCTTGGCCCATGGTACCTAATAGTGAGAGTGACCTCCTAGACCCACCCAAAGTTATCTGAAAAAATTATAACCACTTGCAAGTACCTTATGTTACTGAAAACAAATTTATAATTTGGGCTCAATCAATTTTTCTATTTTAGCTTAAAATGATACATTCTATAACTGAAAAACAGTAGAAAATGGAAATTCTTGGAAATTAGGCAGTAATGTCTTTTCATAGAGGTTCTGAACCCAAAACACAGTCCTTGCCCTAAAAAGAGATCCTTGACCTTCAGATAAGCTAGATCCATTTAACCTCAAATGGAGGGTCCCGATTTGAGGCTACCCAAAAACAGTCCTAATTTTTCTCCATCAAAAGGTGATTTCTAAAAGTGACTTCCGACAGACAAACGTAATTTAAGAGTTTTCCTGGTATTGACTCCAACTTTGGTCCAGTGACTCCCTTACCTCCATCTGGTTTATTGACCTGGCCAGATTTCCCTAGGTGAGGCATTTTAATTCCTGCTTATTTGACCAAGTAACTCCCCACAACATCAGCTCATTTAACCTAAATATTAAAGTTCAATCTGCTGGTCCAAAAATGGACCACCTAGCTCTCTGTACTCAGATCATTTGGACCACTTAACTTCTACAGTCAAACTTACAGTCCTGCCCATTTGTGCACCTATCTCCAGTTAGTCTTTTTGACTTGTTAAAACAGAGGTATTATCCCAAGAATGGTACTGACCTTAATGTCCATCAAATACAGAACTGGTTAAATAAATAACAGTATACACAATAATACTATGCAGCCCTCAAGAATGAAGCTTTTATGTACAGATAGGGAAAGAGCTTTAAGATATAGTGGAAGAAAAAGCAACGTGCAAAATTGTGTGTACAGTGGGCTACATTTTGTGTAAAGGGATCAGGGAGGACTACCTGTGTTTGTTTGCATGTGTATAAAATTTCTTGAAGGATATAAAAAAATATTAACATTAGTTGCCTATTGGATGTGGAACTGAGTGACTGAAGAAAAGTAAGATCTCTCACCTATACTTTTGTCCATGTGAATTTGACTGCATGAGTGTATTATTTAATATTATTAAAAACTAAAGATTGTTTTCTTTTGTATAGGCCAATCCCACTACCTCTGTTTGGATTCCATCTGCTTCCACTTTCTCAGAAACTTTATATTACATCTTTCTCATTAAAATCTATCCACCTTCAATTCCACATCCCGTTATTGCCTATTCCTATACCACCCTCTTCCTTCAGAGCTGATCTCCTCCCAAAATAACATGTTCTTGATGTTTCTATTCTTGGGAAAAATTCTTACCATATAATCCATTACTGAGTTCTGCTGTTTATTTCTCTCAAATAACAAGAGAATTCATCTATAACTCTTCTTCTCTACTGACAACACCCCAGATAACAATATATACTAATGCAGTGGCTTCCTAAATAGAATATATACTCTGTGCTCAGAGATCTCCTTCAAAAATTTAATTTACATAATACTTCTCCAACCCTACCTAAAATCCTTCACTGGCTGCTGCTGCTAAGTCGCTTCAGTCGTGTCCAACTCTGTGCGACTCCACAGACGGCAGCCCACCAGGCTCCCCCGTCTCTGGGATTCTCCAGGCAAGAACACTGGAGTGGGTTGCCATTTCCTTCTCCGATGCATGACAGAGAAAAGTGAAAGTGAAGTCGCTCAGTCGTGTCTGACTCTTAGTGACCCCATGGACTGCAGCCTACCAGGCTCCTCCGTCCATGGGATTTTCCATGCAAGAGTACTGGAGTGGGTTGCTATTGCCTTCTCCCTTCACGGGGTATCTTTCCCCTTTTCTAGGATAAAATTCAAAATCTTTAATAAAGATAATAAATGTAAAGGACCTGGCACAAGCATCTTAATGACAACTCCCGGGTTACAAATACATACCCGCTTCTCTAAAATGCTCTTTTTAGAGAGGCAAGTTTGTTCCTAAGAGATTCTGTTTCAAATGACAGACATAAAAAAGTATTTTAAATGTATTTTGTAATCTTATCTTTGTGATGCTATATCTTGGAGTCTTTCTGGGCTACAGATCATAACCATTGTGGGTTGTGAGATCAGTTTTAGAGGGTCAAAGCTAGGACTTTTTAGAAAATGAAACAACACACAGAATATATAATGGTAAGGGTCAATACTGTTTATGAAACTTGTTTCCATTTTTATAAACTGAAATCTGGTATAAAATGTATTTTTTCTATCATGAGATGTCAAAAAAAAAATCTGAACTCCACAGTCTAAGCAATTTGAAACTATGATGCTACTGTATTGCTATGATACAATTTTTTCATCTATGACTAAGAAATTATACCTCAAGTTTAATTTTCAATAGATTTCAGAATTTCAGTCATTTAAAAAAGGCTCCATTTCATGTTACCCAATCTTAAATGAGGTCTGACAATTTACCTAACAGTGTTGCAACAACAAAATTTAACTGAATACCGATATCACACAACTATCAGAACTCTGTGGTTCAAACCCCCAAGGCTTTGCCGTTTCTGGCAGCAGAGATACGAGCTCATGATCTGCAACTCAGAGACTGCTTCTCAGGGATTCTTAACCTTCTCTGTGGCATGAAAACCTTTACCAAACTGATGAAAAGTCATGGTTCCCTTCTCAGACACTGCTTTTGAATGGATATGTAAGATTACCAAGGTAATTTCCTTACACTGAAATGCAGTTCTATTCTTGACCCCAAAGGGATCTGTGGATTTAAAGGTAAGTATTTATCAAGCTAAACATTACAGTGAGTTTAAGAATTTATACATAAGGAGTCTTAGGTAACTAAAGTACATTTTAAGAAACACAAAGCATTTTGAGAAACAATATCTAGGGACAAGAGAAAATTCCAGATAATGAAACAGGAATGGGAGGTATATTTGAAAAATGAAATGCTGATAAGCTTACCTCAATATTAAAGGTTTCTTCCCTTTCTCTATTTCTCTACTCTCACGTGTATATGGACTTCCTGCTAAAATCAACTTTACTTAAGCAAACTTGTGCCAAGGAAACTAAATTTTTGGCCCCTCCCCACAAAAATTATAAAATGCAGCTACAAGAATGAAAAGCAGAATAGATTTCATTCAGTAACACAAATATTGCTGCATAATTGAAGACTCTGGGCATCATTCTATTCCTTAGAGAGTATCATAAACTCATCTTTCTAATAATTTTGAATCAGTAAAACGAGATGAAAATCTGTTCTGAAGTCAGTATTTCAGTGATTTATGATATGGGGGAAGGAATAAGAATTAAAAGGGTGGGTTGCGAAGTTTGACTCAGCTGAGAATCAATCTTAGAACTTCCTTCCCACCCTCAACCCTATCCCACTCCTCTAGGCTGAATACTTCATCTTTTCAAGTCTTGTTTTTTTAAGTTTCTTTGCTCCTTCATTATCCTGAATAGACTACTTGTCAGTTCCTATGGCTCCAGGGCCCTTTTAAACTTCAAATCTACTTTTATTACTTTAACATTTAAAAAATATCACAATAAAAAGCAAGAAACTAGGATACAAATGACTAGTGGAGATAATGCTAAATAAAACACATTCACACTATACTATGCATGCTACGTGCGTGCTAAGGTGCTTCAGTCGTGTCTGACTCTGGGCAACCCTATGGACTGTAGTCCACCAGGCTCCTCTGTCCATGGGGATTCTTCAGGCAAGAATACTGGAGTAGGTGGCCGTGCCCTCCTCCAGAGGATCTTCCTGACCCAGGGATTGAACTATACTGTACTATAATTAACTTCAATCAGGAATTGGTGCCTTAATATCAGTTAATGGCAAATGTACTATCTCTTATTTTGATTTGGGAGAGGTTAGACAGGGACCCCTGATCACTTACAGGAGAAAAGAAAGATGAAAGGGGAATCACCAGCTGAGGATAGAAGAGAGGCCACTGGAACAACAAAAATACTTCGCTAACTTTAGCATTTTGCTGAGTGGCAGTGCTGTTTATTTTCAAATGACAAAACAGATGTTACGCAAAGGGACATTTCTGTCAATTTAGCACAATCCTGCTGTGCTACACAAAACCTACCTTTATATGACTTACGAGATATTTTTAGAAGACCCACTTTACTATAAAGGAGCCTCATTACCTCAATTATATCACTGTATAACCCACTTCATTCCAGTATCCCATTCTTCTGACAGATTCACTCTACTGGAAAGGACTCCCAGGTTCCCATGACTGCCTTTGAGCCAAATCTAGTGTATTATATCTATTTCAATTCTTCTGCTATTCCACTGCCATATTGTGCAATTACTTCTGCCATCTAAAACTCAATTCTCATATAGCTAAGCTAACTAAGCCTGTTTCTTCACCTATAAGATGGGAATAACATTCACTGTCAAATAATTATTATGAAAATTAAGAATTTCCAGTTTCTGATCTAGCATGGAAGTAGAACCAGTGCTAGGTTCTACTTATAATTCTAAACTATAATTTTGCTGGGAGCTGTATGATTGCGGGGGGTTCAGTATGGACAAGCCTGAGTTATAAACTCCAGGGGAACCCTGCACTAAATTTGTAGGTGTTACCTCCGTGTATACCAGGGCCCCACAGTGACTATTAGAATCACTTATTATTAGATTATTAATCATTATTATATTATTAGAAAATATATTATTAGATTATTAGAAAAATCCCCTCATGCTCACAAGAGGAGGAGGAGGAAAGGAACTATTCTGATATATGTCAGAGCATTCTATTTTTCTTCACCTTAAGGGGCAGAGGTGGACACAATGAGAAGCACTGGGAATTGTAAATTAAAACAAGTAAACAAAAATATTACTACACACCTATTAGAATGGTGAAAACCTAAAACACTTGACAGTTTCAAATGCTGGTGAGGATATGGATGGAACAACAAGAAATCTCATTCACTGCTGGTGGGAATGCAAATGGTACAGCCACTTTGAGAGACAGTTTGGTGGCTTCTTACAAAACTAAACATACTCTTATACAACCCAGCAATTGTGCTCCTATGGTATTGACCTAAAGGAGTTGAAAACTTACATCCACCCAAAAAACCTACACATGGATTTAACATCAGCTTTAATCATAATTGCCAAAACTTGGAAGCAACCTTTATGTAAATAAACTGTAATACATCAAGGCAATGGAGTACTATTCAGCGCTAAAAAGAAATGATCTATTAAGCCATGGATAGACATGGAGGAACCTTGACTGCATATGACTAAATGTAAGAAGACAATGTGAAAAGGCTACGTTCTATTTGATTCTAAATATAAGACACTCTTGAAAAGACAAAAAAAAAAAACAACTATGGAGACAGTAAAGGATCAGTGGTTGCCAAGGGTTAGAAGGAAAGGATGACTATGTGAAACGGAGGATTTTTTAGGCAGGACAAATATCCTGTATGATACTATAATGAAAGAGCCATGTCACTGTACATTTGTCCAAACTCATGCAATGTACAACACCAAGAGTGAACCTTCGTGTAAACTATGGATTTTGGATAATAATGATGTTTTAGGGTAGGTTCATTAAAAAAAAAATTTAATGTGGCCCAATCAAAATCCCAGCTGGCTTATTTTCAGAAATTGACAGTGATATAGAACTACAGGGACTGCTGCTAAGTCACTTAAGTCGTGTCCGACTCTGTGCGACCCCATAGATGGCAGCCCACCAGGCTCCCCCTTCCCTGGGATTCTCCAGGCAAGAACACTGGAGTGGGTTGCCATTTCCTTCTCCAATGCATGAAAGTGAAAAGTGAAAGAAGACGCTCAGTTGTGTCCGACTCCTTGCGACGCCATGGACTGCGGCCTACCAGGCTCCTCCGTCCATGGGATTTTCCAGGCAAGAGTACTGGAGTAGGGTGCCATTGCCTTCTCCGTACAAGGGACTAAGAATAGCCAAAATAAAATTGAATAATAAGAACAAAGTTTGAAAATTCACATTTTCTGATTTCAAAACTTACTGTAAAACTAGTGTAGGCCTAGCATTAAGAACAGACATATAAAATCAATGGACATAACAGAAGAGTCCAGAAATAAACCCTTAGCACTTACAGACCATTGATCTGGGGCACACCAATGGGGAAACAGTATTCAAAAAGTAGTGCTCTAACAGGATAGTTCATATAAAGTAATAAATTTGGGCTTTCCTTACACTGTACACAAAAATTGACTCTTAGAAGAAAACACAGGAATAAATCTTTGTGAACCCGGGTTAGGCAAAACTTGCTCAGACACAACACCAAAAGCTCAAGTGATAAAAGAAAAAATAAACTAGACTTTATCAGAATTAGCAATTTTTGTGCTCAAGTAATACCATCAAGAAGGTAAAAAGACCACAGCAAAGGAAATCATAAACAAAATGAAAAGATAACCTACAGAAAGGGAGAAAATATTTGGAAATGAAGTGACCAAAAGGGGATTAATCTCCAAAATATATATATATACAAACAGCTCATGCAGTTCAATAAATTAAAAAAATAAAAATAAAAAAATAGGCAGAGATCTAAATAGACATTTCTCCAAAGACACACAGATGGCAGAAAGCACATAAAAAGATGCTCAACACCACTATTAGAGAAATGCAAATCAAAACTTCAATGAAGTATCACCTCATATCAATCAGAATCAGATCATATCAGATCAGATCAGTCGCTCACTCGTGTCCGACTCTCTGCGACCCCATGAATCGCAGCATGCCAGGCCTCCCTGTCCATCACCAACTCCTGGAGTTCACTCAGACTCACGTCCATCGAGTCAGTGATACCATCCAGCCATCTCATCCTCTGTCGTGCCCTTCTCCTCCTGCCCTCAATCCCTCCCAGTATCAGAGTCTTTTCCAATGAGTCAACTCTTCGCATGAGGTGGCCAAAGTACTGGAGTTTCAGCTTTAGCATCATTCCTTCCAAAGAAATCCCAGGGCTGATCTCCTTCAGAACGCACTGGTTGGATCTCCTTGTAGTCCAAGGGACTCTCAAGAGTCTTCTCCAACACCACAATGCAAAAGCATCAATTCTTCGGCGCTCAGCCTTCTTCACAGTTCAACTCTCACATCCATACATGACCACAGGAAAAACCATAGCCTTGACCAGACGAAATTTTGTTGGCAAAGTAACGTCTCTGCTTTTGAATATGCTATCTAGGTTAGTCATAACTTTCCTTCCAAGGAGTAAGCGTCTTTTAATTTCATGGCTGCAGTCACCATCTGCAGTGATTTTGGAGACCAGGAAAATAAAGTCTGACACTGTTTCCACTGTTTCCCCATCTATTTCCCATGAAGTGGTGGGACCGGATGCCATGATCTTCATTTTCTGAATGTTGAGCTTTAAGCCAACTTTCTCACTCTCCACTTTCACTTTCATCAAGAGGCTTTTGAGTTCCTCTTCACTTTCTGCCATAAGGGTGGTGTCATCTGCATATCTGAGGTTATTGATATTTCGCCCCGCAATCTTGATTCCAGCTTGTGTTTCTTCCAGTCCAGCGTTTCTCATGATGTACTCTGCATATAAGTTAAATAAACAGGGTGACAATATACAGCCTTGACGAACTCCTTTTCCTATTTGGAACCAGTCTGTTGTTCCATCTCCAGTTCTAACTGGTGCTTCCTGACCTGCATACAGATTTCTCAAGAGGCAGGTCAGGTGGTCTGGTATTCCCATCTCTTTCAGAATTTTCCACAGTTTATTGTGATCTACACAGTCAAAGGCTTTGGCATAGTCAATAAAGCAGAAATAGATGTTTTTCTGGAACTCTCTTGCTTTTTCCATGATCCAGCGGATGTTGGCAATTTGACCTCTGGTTCCTCTGCCTTTTCTAAAACCAGCTTGAACATCAGGAAGTTCACAGTTCACAGATTGCTGAAGCCTGGCTTGGAGAATTTTGAGCATTACTTTACTAGCGTGTGAGATGAGTGCAATTGTGGGGTAGTTTGAGCATTCTTTGGCATTGCCTTTCCTTGGGATTGGAATGAAAACTGACCTTTTCCAGTTCTGTGGCCACTGCTGAGTTTTCCAAATTTGCTGGCATATTGAGTGCAGCACTTTCACAGCATCATCTTTCAGGATTTGGAATAGCTCAACTGGAATTCCATCACCTCCACTAGCTTTGTTCGTAGTGATGCTAAGGCCCACTTGACTTCACATGCCAGGATGTCTGGCTCTAGGTGAGTGATCACAACATTGTGATTATCTGGGTTGTGAAGATCTTTTTTGTACAGTTCTTCTGTGTATTCTTGCCATCTCTTCTTAATATCTTCTGCTTCTCTTAGGTCCATACCATTTCTGTCCTTTATTGAGCTCATCTTTGCATGAAATGTTCCTTTGGTATCTCTGATTTTCTTGAAGAGATCCCTAGTCTTTCCCATTCTGTTGTTTTCCTCTATTTCTTTGCATTGATCGCTGAAGAAGGCTTTCTTATCTCTTCTTGCTATTCTTTGGAACTCTGCATTCAGTTGTTTATATCTTTCCTTTTCTCCTTTGCTTTTCGCTTCTCTTCTTTTCACAGCTATTTGTAAGGCCTCCCCAGACAGCCATTTTGCTTTTTTGCATTTCTTTTCTATGGGAATGGTCTTGATCCCTGTCTCCTGTACAATGTCACGAACCTCATTCCATAGTTCATCAGGCACTCTATCAGATCTAGGCCCTTAAATCTATTTCTCACTTCCACTGTATAATCATAATAAGGAATTTGATTTAGGTCATACCTGAATGGCCTAGTGGTTTTCCCTACTTTCTTCAATTTAAGTCTGAATTTGGCAATAAGGGGTTCATGGTCTGAGCCACCGTCAGCTCCTGGTCTTGTTTTTACTGACTGTATAGAGCTTCTCCATCTTTGGCTGCAAAGAATGTAATCAATCTGATTTCGGTGTTGACCATCTGGTGACGTCCATGTATAGAGTCTTCTCTTGTGTTGCTGGAAGAGGGTGTTTGTTATGACCAGTGTATTTTCTTGGCAAAACTCTATTAGTCTTTGCCCTGCTTCATTGCGTATTCCAAGGCCAAATTTGCCTGTTACTCCAGGTGTTTCTTGACTTCCTACTTTTGCATTCCAGTCCCCTATAATGAAAAGGACATCTGTTTTGGGTGTTAGTTCTAAAAGGTCTTGTAGGTCGTCATAGAACCGTTCAACTTCAGCTTCTTCAGCATTACTGGTTGGGGCATAGACTTGGATTACTGCGATATTGAATGGTTTGCCTTGGAAACGAACAGAGATCATTCTGTTGTTTTTGAGACTGCATCCAAGTACTGCATTTCGGACTCTTTTGTTGACCACGATGGCCACTCCATTTCTTCTGAGGGATTCCTGCCCACAGTAGTAGATATAATGGTCATCTGAGTTAAATTCACCCATTCCAGTCCATTTCAGTTTGCTGATTCCTTGAATGTCAACATTCACTCTTGCCATCTCTTGTTTGACCACTTCCAATTTGCCTTGATTCACGGACCTGACATTTCAGGTTCCTATGCAATATTGCTCTTCACAGCATCGAACCTTGCTTCTATCACCAGTCACATCCAAAGCTGGGTATTGTTTTTGCTTTGGCTCCATCCCTTCATTCTTTCTGGAGTTATTTCTCCACTGATCTGCAGTAGTATATTGGGCACCTACTGACCTGGGGAGTTTCTCTTTCAGTTTCTCTTTCCTATCATTTTGCCTTTTCGTACTGTTCATGGGGTTCTCAAGGCAAGAATACTGAAGTGGTTTGCCATTCCCTTCTCCAGTAGACCACATTCTGTCGATCAGAATGGACATCATCAAAAAACCCTATAAACGGTAAATTTCAGAGTGAGTATGGAGAAAAGGGAGCCTCCTACACTGTTGGTGGGAATGTACATTGATAAAGCCACTGTGGACAACTGAATAAGGTTCCTTGACTAAAAACAGAGCTACCATATGATCCCACAATCATATGGTATATGTCTGGAGAAAGCACTGTTCGGAAAGATACATGCACTCCAACGTTTACTGTAGCACTACTTACATAGCCAGGACATGGAAGCAAAATAAATGTCTATGGACAAAAAAATGGATAAAGAAGTGGTATATGCATACCATGGAATATTATTCAGTCATAAAGAATGAAAATAATGCCATTGCAGCAACATGGATGGACCTAGAGATGGTCATACTGAGTAAAGAAAGACAAAATAGCATATCATATTGCTTGTATGTGGAATATAAAAATAACACGGTACAAATGAACTTATTTACAAAACAGAAACAGACTCACAGATATAAAAAAACAAACTTAGAGCTACCAGGGGAGAAGTGGGGGGAGGGATAAATTTGGAAATTGGAATTGACATATACACACTACTATACATAAAATATGGAGAAGGCACTGGTGACCCACTCCAGTACTCTTGCCTGGAAAATCCCATGGACGGAGGAGCCTGGTGGGCTGCAGTCCATGGGGTCGCTAAGAGCCGAACGCGACTACGCGACTGAGCGACTTCACTTTCACTTTTCACTTTCATGCATTGGAGAAGGAAATGGCACCCACTCCAGTGATCTTGCCTGGAGAATCCCAGGGACGGGGGAGCCTGGTGGGCTGCCATCTATGGGGTCGCACAGAGTCGGACACGACCGACGTGACTTCAGTTCAGTTCAGTTCAGTCGCTCAGTCGTGTCCGACTCTCTGCGACCCCATGAATCGCAGCACGCCAGGCCTCCCTGTCCATCACCAATTCCCAGAGTTCACCCAGACTCACGTCCATTGAGTCAGTGATGCCATCCAGCCATCTCATCCTCTGTCGCCCCCTTCTCCTCCTGCCCCCAATCCCTCCCAGCATCAGAGTCTTTTCCAAAGAGTCAACTCTTCGCATGAGGTGGCCAAAGTACTGGAGTTTCAGCTTTAGCATCGTTCCTTCCAAAGAAATCCCAGGGCTGATCTCCTTCAGAATGGACTGGTTGGATCTCCTTGCAGTCCAAGGGACTCTCAAGAGTCTTCTCCAACACCACAGTTCAAAACCATCAATCTTTGGCGCTCAGCCTTCTTCACAGTCCAACTCTCACATCCATACATGACCACAGGAAAAACCATAGCCTTGACTAGACGACATGACTTAGCAGCATACATAAAATAGATAATTAATAAGGACCTACTGTACAGCACAGAGGAGAAAGCAATGGCAGCCCACTCCAGTACTCTTGCCTGGAAAATCTCATGGATGGAGAAGCCTGGAAGGCTGCAGTCTATGGGGTCGCTGAGGGTTGGACATGACAGCGATTTCACTTCCACTTTTCACTTTCATGAGTTGGATAAGGAAATGGCAACCCACTCCAGTGTTTTTGCCTGGAGAATCCCAGGGACGGGGGAGCCTGGTGGGCTGCCGTCTATGGGGTTGCAGAGTTGGACACGACTGAAGCGACTTAGCAGCAGTAGCAGCAGTACAGCACAGAGAACTCTACTCAATACTCTGTAACGACCTCTATGGGAAAAATATCTAAAAAGGAGTGAATGTTATGTACATGTATGACTGATTCACTTTGCTGTACAGCAGAAACGAACACAACATTGCAAATCAACTATACTCCAATAAACATTAATTTTTAAAAAAGTGAAAAGATAATCCACAAAACAGGATAAAACTTGCAATTTCATATCTGACAAGGGATCAGAATATATAAAGAACTCTTGACAGCTCAGTAACAAAAAGACAGTTTGATTAAAAATGGATCAAGGATCTGAATAGACATTTCTCCAAAGATATATAAATGGCCTAGAAGCATACAAAAAGATGCTCAACATTAGCTTTTACAGAAATGCAAGCAAAACCACAATGAGATATCACTTCATAGTCATTAGAGTGGCCATTTAAAAACAAAGCAAAAAGCAGATAACAAGTTTTGGTGCTGATGTGCAGAAATTGGAACCCTTGTGCACTGCTGGTGGGAATGTAAAACCATACTACAGGTGTTCAGGAAAAGTCTGGCAGTCCCTCAAAAGGTTAAACATGGAATTATATGACACAGCAATTCTACTAGGAAGTGTATAAACCAAGAGATATAAAGACATATCTGTATAAAAACTTTAATTCAAACGTTTATAAAAGCATTCATCAGAGCCAAAAAATGGAAGTGCAAACATTCATCAATGATGAATGGCTAAACAAAATGTGGTTGATCCATGCAATGAAATACTTCACAATAAAAAGGAATGAAGTCCTGATATATATCACAGGATTCATACAGATGACTCTTGAAAACAGTTAAGTAAGAGGCCAGCAACAGAAGACCACATGTTAATATGCATATTGGTATGTACTTCTCATGTTGTTTAGGTGCTAAGTCATGTTTGACTCTTTGCAACCCCACGGACTTTAGCTCTCCAGGCTCCTCTGTCCCTGGGATTTCCCAGGCAAGAACACTGGAGTGGGATGCCATTTCCTTCTCCACGGGATCTTCCTGACCCAGGGAAGACATTCATTGGCAGGCGAATTCTTTACCGCTGAGCCACCAGGGAAGCCTGCACTTCTCATTGGGGAAATACAAATTAAAACTACAATGAAACACTTCTACAGACTTATTAACTCCAAAAGAAAAGCTTGACTGACAATACCAAGTGCTGGTAAGGATATAGAGCAAATAGAACTCTCATACACAGCTGACAGGAATGTAAACCGGTGAAACCACTTTGGCAACTTATTTTAAAATGCATCCCAAAATAGGATGGATTGATAAAGGGGTTGGATGTATGTTAAAACAAATTCAGCAAAATGTTAACTACAGACTAACTGGTAGGAATATGGGTGTCCAAACAATTTTGTCAACTTCTCTTTATTTTTGAAATTTCTGTAATACAATATTGTGGGAAAAACTAAATTCATATCTGTTCCAATACTCAACATTTCTACTGCTGAATATATACAAAGAGGTATTTATGTATATATTTTTTAAATGTTCATAGCACATTCATACAGCCAAAAACTAACACAACCCAAATATACATCAAATAGTAACATGGATTTTAAAAGTATATTTAGGGATTTCCCTGGTGGCTCAGCTGGTAAAAAATCTGCCTGCAATGCAGGAGATCTGGGTTCGATCCCTGGGTTGGGAAGATCCCCTGGAGAAGGGAAAGGCTACCCACTCCAGTATTCTGGCCTAGAGAATTCCATGGACTGTAAAGTCCATGGGGTCCCGAAGAATCGGACACAACTGAGAGACTTTCACTTTCTGGTGGTCCAATGGTTAAGACTTTTTCCAATGGGTTCAACGTCCGGTCAGGGAGCTATAAGCACATGCCTTGGGGCCAAAAAACCAAAATATAAAAAACAGAAGCAATATTGTAACAAATTCAATGAAGATTTTAAAAAAAATTATCTACATTAAAAAAGTGTATTTATTCAACTGAATCCTGTACAGCAACAAAAAATAATGAGCTGCTCCCACGAATATGAAACAACATAACTGAATTTCACAAACAATGCTGAACAAATTATTTAAGTTCAAAATTGGGTAAAAACAATATAAAGTGTTAAGAGGTCAGAACAGTGGCTACCTTTGGAGAAGGGGCATTGTATGCTGGAGGGATATGAGGGAGCCTTCTGGGGGGTTGGATATTGGCTATATTCTGATGGTGGTTATAATATGTAAGGGCTTCCCTGGTGGCTCAGACGGTAAGGAATCTGCCTGCAATGCCAGTTCACTAGGTTATGTAGCTAAGGGATTGTTATTTACACCATTGAAGATATAGTCTTTATTGTATTATATATAAACAATAAAAAGGTTTTACACACACTTGTTATACTTTAACTGTACAAGACTATACAACTCCCTCTAAATTCATGCTCACCACCTACTGATTATTCTTCTGGCTCCAAGCTCCCCAACTCATAATTTAATCAGGGCAGTTCTTCTCTTTTATTCATTTTTTATACTGATGTTCATCATTTGATATCTTCAGAAGCTAAAGAGTTATTTTGTGATTCACTGCTCTGTATTATAAATCGATCCTCCAACTTAAAAAGTCTGAAACAATTTAATACTTGATTATACTGTTTCACACTGAATAAATGCTTCATGTATATACATTAATCTTGTCTCCTTAAAGTAGTAGCTCTTTAGGGGTAAAAAACTCATTTTTCCTTTTGTCTTGGTGCCCAACAAACACCTACTGACTGGTAGAAGAAATGAGGTATCAAGTGTCTTGGTTTTTAACCATAAAGCCTTGCTACTCAGTTTATGGTAAACTGCTTTTTTCCACAAATATAATAATTAAATTGTTATACAAAATCATGTGCAATTTTAACTGGGACAATTATAAAAGTCTCATTCTTCTTAAAGTCAGTTAGCTTTATAAGAATTCAAAAAGTTTTAATAAATTTAGGAACTAATATATCTGGAGGATTGCTTTCTTCATTCCCATGCTTTCAGATCCCTTATTTACCTTATTGTATGCTCTCTGGATTAAGTAACAAGATAATTGCTCAACTGCCCCTGGGAGCACACTCCAGGTTTGCTATTTAATTAAAAGATAGGTATATGTGCATTCACATTAAAATGAACTCAAAATATTTTTAATTGGTTACAAAAAGGAACTCTTCAAAGACTTCAAAAGCAACATATCACAAAGTCAAATTGAATATCAAAACCAAAAGGTCAGCCAGATTCCCCAAGAGCAGAAAATATATTTAGTTCTCCCTTATCACTTTACTTTTCAATTGCATGTAGCAATCTCTTTTGCCATTAAAAACACATACACTTTGCCTATCTATATGCTTGCTTTTCTTCACATCTTGTATTTATATTTCCACTCTGAGTCTTTGGTATTTTTACCATCTCACTCTTAATTTCATTTATATCACAAGTGCAAAAATCCTGAATATTGAGCAGGTTAACCATATCATAAGTATTTGTTAAATTCAATATTAAAAGTTACTAACAAGTAATCTACCTCTGGGAATTTGTTACAGTCTTTAAAATAATCTATGATACAGGACAGAAACACAGCACCCCTAACTCTTTATATCATCCCTAACTCTTTGCTTGAAGAAAGGTAATACATAGAAGATAATTATATTCAGAAATGGCTTGGAGCAAGATGACAAAGAAATATAACATCTAATTTAAATTGTACTTATTTACATCATCCTCTTTCTACTCCCTTCCTCATTTCTACAAGTTCTGAAGTTGGCTGAGACAGTGAAGACAAAAAGTAGTGGTGTAAGTTGAAGAAAAAAGTCAGGGAGAACCTAGAGTAGCCAGTCTGTGACACTTATACTATGTAGAAGGAACCAAATAAAATTAAGATCATTAAAAAAAAAAAAATCTAATCTATCTTAAGTATTAAGATTTTTTTAAAGATCAAAATTTTACAAAAATATATACCAGAAAGTACTAACTAAAAAATATTTTAAGAAAGTCAAGTTCTCAGATCTTCTGTACCAAGTACTCATTACCCCTATCTTCTCAAGTTACCCTATAATTAGTCCTAGAATTAAACTCTAACACAAACTGTCTTAATCTTAAAGGTGCTCATACATTCTTAATAGCAAAGAATCAGCCTTAATTAAAGGACATCCAGAGTGGGAGATCATGCACAGACAAAATTCCAGCAACAATGGTTACAAATAAATTGCTTATTTAAAAAAAAGATGAGGCAAGATGAACACAGATCAAACTCAAATGAAAAAAAATGTAAAGAGATTAACTTTCCTAAAGCTTATGCACTTTATATATTAGAAGTGATGGGACAAAACTGAATATAGTCAGATAAAATAGTTAACATGGGAGAGAAAAATAGCAGAACCCTCTAAAGTATAAAAGCCAAACACTAAAGCACAGGATTCTGGGAACAATTGATACAGAAGTCAACAACCATAAAACTTCATATACACAGAAAAACACAGTAACTGATTTTCACATTTATTCGAGTATTTGAGTGTCTGCTATGTGAAAATAGTTCTTGCAAAGATGAATCATCAGACTCGGATTCTGGAAGGGGAGATGTAACATTGTTATAAAGAATTAAAATCAAATAGGAACAGTAAAGTGTCCTAAGAAAGGTAAACAAGTGCTAAGTGAGTTCAGATTAAGAAGCTTCTATTCATGTTGGGGGAGATCAGAAAAAGACTCCTAATATTTGAGCTGGACACTGCTAACTAAAATTTACACGGAGAATGATTAAGAGGGATAAGTATTCTGGGCAATGAGCATAGGCAGATGCTGGGAACCAGAAGACATACATATATACTGGGTTGGCCAAAAAGTTCATTCACATTTCTCTGTAACATCATTCAAAAACCCGAACGAATTTTTTGACCAACCCGAAAGATTATATAGCAATGTCAGTCTGACTAGAGTACAGCTTTTATGTGCGTATGTGTGTGTGTTCAGTCGCTCAGTTCTGTCCGACTCTTTGAAGACTCCATGGACTGTAGCCCACCAGGCTCCTCTGTCCATAGAATTTTCCAGCAAGAGACTAGAGAGTGTGTGTGTGGGGGGGGCGGAGGGGGGGGCAGTTGGCCTTTGGACAGATGTCTGCCACCCTACCTCTCCAGATACCAGCATGTGAAATAAAGCAAACTTTCTTTCCTTTCAAAAAAAAAAACAAAACAAAACTGTAGTGGGCTGCCATTTCCTTCTCCAGGTGATCTTCCCGACCCAGGGACTGAACCCTCATCTCTTGCATCTCCTGCATTGGCAGGCAGTTTCTTTGCCACTATGCCACCTGTAATTTCATATGAGACTAAAAAAGCTGGGAAAGTATAAAAGAAGTCAGATTATAACTCTGAATGCTAAGACAGGTCTTTAGTGATGAGTCATGAAAAATCATTAAGGATTAAGAGGCAAGGGAATCTGATTTGGACAGAATCTACTGAATAACAAGGGATGAAATGAATGGGGAGAAGAGCAGACATTAAACAGTAAATTGTGAGAGGTCATGAAGACCTCAGTTGCAGTGGTGATGGTACAAGAGGGAGAAGGCAGAGGTGCCATTCCACTCTACCGAGAAACTTTTAAAATCTGAACACATCATTCTCACTTTTAAGAAAACTGTGATCTGGAAAAATAATAAATGTTAAAGCATCAAGAACTAATTAATAAGGTAATATATGATTTCCAGATAAATATTACACAGAAAAAGTACTGTACTGGAAGAAATCAAGAGAGGGGAAAAATAAAAGTGGAAGCTTTATTAAAGAGGTTGGAGTTGATTTGCACCTCAATGAAAAGGTAGAACTTTAAGAGGACAGGGATAAAATCTCACAAACAATTTGATTAATAAGAGTAAGATATGTTAAACAATTTATTAAGAGTAAGATATGTGAGATACATTGAGGTAATTTTCGGCAAAATGGTAAACAAAACACTAGTACATTAAAAATAATAATACAAAAAAAACCCTTCAAAACCTCAATTACCTGAATGTAACTTCATAAAGATATCAAAAAAACAAGGTATTATTTATTACAGGTTCGAAAGCTTAAAAATAAGTATTTTCTTAGTCTCGATTTTTAAACGAGAGAAAGGAGAGACCACGCCTTAAAAAAAGAACTTTCAGTCAGTTTGAAAAATCCAAAATGTTATGTTTTGTTATTTGTGAAAGAAGTTCCTCAAGACATAACATAATCTGATAAACCCTCTTCATATTCTACATATATATTCTACATCTACAACCAGGATATGTACTCAAACCCATCTGACTCCAAAACCAGATACACTCAGTGCTGTATTATAATTTTTCTTCTGATTTCAAAATCTCAAATGTATTAATCACAAAGTGCAGGGCAGAAGTAAGAGATCAGTAAATCTCAAACTACTGAACATAAACTGATGCAAAACTGAGAGACAGCACTTTGTGCAAATATATACCTATTCAGATAAAAATACAGTCACTGAATATTAACTTTTTAACAGAGTGAATTAACCTATGAGGAACGGGGGTCTTAGAGTGACTAGTGGTTTTTCAGTTAGTTCACTTACACCTTCCAAGGCTGGGCTATCTTACCTGGCCCTTTCCTCAGCCTTTCATGACTTATCTTCCCTCTAACAACCCTTATAAGACTGTCCTTGATGAGTAGATTTCTTTTGTATTCTTTTAAAAAATTCCTTCCTTAAAGAGTAGAAGGGATGTCAAATTTCTTGTTTTTTATCTTCTAATTCAAGAAAAGCTCTAACCTCTTATCTCACATTTCTTTAAGGACAAGGATTCACATTCTTTCTCATAAAACAAACATTTTGTTAAGATTACAAAGGGTTGAAAAAAATTACACTATTTTATTAATGATTATTTTAAACCAATTACTATATTTAGTATTATTGGGACTATATTTTTAGGATTGGTTTCTTAAAAATGACCCACAATAAAGGAAAAATGCACTAGGAATATGCATAATTTTTATAAGACATTCAACTGCACTTGCCTCAAAATAAATACATTAATTCATTTAAAGGAAATCCAGTTTTCAACCAGTAACAGTGCCTATTATGTCCCAGCACTATTCTAGGTACTTGGGAAACCACAATTTTTTTAAAAACTCCCTTTTCTTCATGGAGTTTATCACCAGCAGGAGAAACAGTTAATAATAAATAATGTTAGAAAATGATAAATGCTATGGGAAAATAACAGAACAGGGTAAGTTTAGCAGAGTGCTAAGGTAAGTGCAATTTTAAATGGGTGGTCAGAGAGGATTTAAGAAGCTGTCACAACTTGAGTAAAAACTTGAAGGGAAGGGAGTCAGCCATGATGATACCTGGGGGAAAAGTACTCAAGGCACAGAAATCAACCATGGCAAAGGTTCTGGTGTATCCTAGAACAAAGAGGCCAGAGAGGTTAAAGAGAAGCCAGCACGGGTAGAGTAGTAGTAGATATAAAGAGAGCTATGTATGCAGGCAGAGAGTATAGATCATGTAGGGTTTAGGGGACACTAAGGAATCTGGATTTTACTTTGAATGAAATGAGGATTCACAGAAAGTTTGGTAGAGTGTCATGATCTGTTTTACCAGAAACAATCTGGATGATAGATTAAATATAGATTAAAGGGAGAGCAAGGGTGAATGCAGGGAGAACAGTGAGGAGGCTACAAAGAAACCCAGGAGAGAAATATGTATTTTCCATAAACTTGACCACAGTTTGTTTATGCTTACTTTCAAGCATAAATAGATAAAACAAATCTCAGATCCTGCTAATAGGAAATAACTGGATCTTACTGAAGTTTATTATAGAGCTCTTGGCATATACATGTACACACATCTTTTAACTACTCACTGCAGAATACCAAATGTGTTCCTTTACAATCGGTTATTCTCTGAATTTTTAAAATATCCTTTTGTAGCTGAAACTATTCTTTAAAGAAATAAGCCAGTATTTCTATAGCTATCAATTATATACTATTTTTGAAGAAAAAATAAGTTACTTCTGTTCATTCAAAGTATAAATTATTTATCTTGGATTGGTGTTTCTCAGACTATGTGAATTTTACATTCTTAACACATTTTACATTCCTAAAACATTTCAGTTCCTTCAGGTAAGACAAATTTCTACAAAAGTTTCTATTTTTATACAACTTTCTTTAAGAAATTACTTTCTTCAAATTGATACCAAAGTTGCCTATCAATGTCTGGGTTGTTCATTTCAGGAAAAGGCAACCATGAAAAACTCCCATTGTCACAAATAACATGTTTCAAAAAGACGTTCCTACATGATACCAAAAAAACCCTCTATTATCTTATCCTCCTGGAAAAGGCAAATATTGAATACAATCTCCATAAATTCTAAATAAGTTATTCTTAACAATGTATAAGATATACATGTATTTAAGAGAAAGAGTACAATAAGTTGAAGGTATTTTACTTGCTTAGAAGAGGACTAAGGAATACAGGAGATTTTGAAATAAAAACTCATACCTCTAAAAAATGTTTTTCATGAAATGGAAATAAGCACATTGTCCTATAACATTTATGAAGGAAATCAAGAGTGAAATTTGAAGGAAAGTAAGAGTCAAAGAATTTACTTGCTTCAAAGACTCAGGAAAGCACTTAGATTTGGTTTGGATTTTTAAAGAGACTTCTCCTGTGACAATTCTTCGGAAGAAATGGGTGTGTAAACTTACATAACAATACTCCATTTAAATTCATTAATTCACTCAACATTTAAGTGTTTATGTGCCAGAAACTGCACTAAGCACTGGTGGTAGTCCCTGTTCTCAAGGGCTTAGAGTTTTCCCTTATTCCAGTTACTCAGCAGCTACTATGAAGCCAGATGTTGTGGATACAACAAACAGGAAACAGAGTTCCTACCTGCATTCAGCTTATACTGGAGGAGGAGGGAAATGCCTCAAGAATGAGACACACATCTAACTTAACAAGGACGACATATAAGTGTTATACGCGTTACTTTTGAAAGTGCGGACACTTCCTTCATGGGAGACACAAAGAAGGGAGTGATTGATTCAGGGAGAAAGGGAGGGGAATTTAGGAACTTCAGATACAGCTCAGCTGAGTCCTCAAAGAGGATTACACGCTCACCTGCTGACCTTGGGGGAAGGGTTGCCGAGAGAGCAACTGGAGCTAAGGCAGAGAGGTGTGAATAAGCTGTTGTGTTTGACAGGCCTGGAATATGAATGTGAGGGATAAATCATGGAGTCTTCTGTAAGCCACATGAAAAGACTGGACTTTACCAGCATATATGAAAGGCCCCTGATGGGTTATATTCAGAAAACCAGCATTTGTGATCAGGTTTTTCTGGTGTGGTGAGACACGGATTTACATAGGAATGAGAAAAGAATAACACTAGATAATGATGTCACCACATGAAACAACAAAGGAGACTGCCCAGTTAGAAAATTAAACCCCAATCAGGAAAAAAAATTAAGCCACTTAACTATCCAAGTACTTCTGGTAAAGTTTTTAATCAACATCTTGAAAAAGTAGAGGAAAGGTTTATACATGTATTATGGATTATAACGTCTACATATCTATTTTGAGTTTTCTAAAGAGGTCTTCAGCTCTTTACAAATCGTGTAAGGACATCTGGAGCTGCTGATTGCTGTACAAAAAGAAGTGAAGCTATTTAGAAGACAAGTCTTTGACACATAGGGAGAACCATGAGTAACAGAAGGTATTTCTCAAGTAAGGTTTAAAGGTTTCCAAAGTTCAAGATAATCAAGTTCTCTTAAATCAGCGCGTTTAAAAGGTGTGTCACAGGGGTGGAGCAAAAAGAGGAGGGGTTCAGAATTAAGACTGTTGTTGCTGTTCAGTCGCTAAGCTGCGTCCTACAATTAATATAAACACACACACACATATGTATGTATACCTATGTATGTAAAGAAGCAACTCCATGTTGCTGGAACCAAAATCACTACTTGAAAATCTCCCAAGCACAGGAAGAAATGAACGCCTACTAAATTCAACGAATACAGACAGACTAGAGGGAGGAGAGGAGGATCACACTTCAAAGTATAAATGGGATGTATGTGTGGCGGGGGGGGTGGGGTGGAGTAGTGGGGGTAGGTTAACCACTTATCCAGAACCCATAATCCAGCCGGTGACGAGGAAATCATCTTCGAACCTCACAATTCACATATAAAGGCAAGAAAACATCACTTCCGAACTCCACAATCTAGCCACCAGTCACTGGTCAAGGGGATATAATCACACACTCGAATCCCAGAACTCAAGGACAGAACATCCCCACACTGCTCGAAGGGAGGTGAAGGATTCCGCCTATACTGACGACGGGAGCAATCACACTTAAACCCAGCCCTAAGGGGGTCAGTGCCTCTCAGGCCAGGTGTTGCCGAGGCCAGGGACAGTGACAGACAACCCCGAAGCCCCCACAATCTCCGCCAGAGCCGCCTCTACTCCTCGCACCCCCCTTCCCCAACACACACCCTCCCCTACCTGATATGGCGGCGGCGGCTCCTGATCCGGCTCCGTCCCCTCGCCAAAGCTGGCCCGGTCGGACTGAGACTCGTGAAGCAGGGAGATGTCATCCGAAGTGGGGGACTTGAGGCAGTTCCCCATCTTCTGGGGCTGGGGTGTGTGATCTGGGGGAGGAAGAAAGCAGTGGCGGGGTCGTTCGCACGCTCCGCGGTCAGCCTCGGTCAGCGAGGTGGGGTCGGGCGGCAGGCCGGGGTTCAGGCGGCAGCGGCTCCCCCGGCCCCCGGCGCCGCCGAAGGGCAGCTCATGCCAGTCCCTGGGGCTGAGGGCTTAAGGCTGGGCCGCGGGTTTCCCGGGGTCGCGGCGGTTGCCTCCTCTGAGGCGGCGGCAGTGGGGGGGGGGGGGGGGGCGGGGAGACGAAGCACTTCCCCACCCCGCCCCCCCGCGGGGCGGCGGCGGCCACGGAGCTGCTGGGCCTAATCCAGGTCAGGAGGGGGGGGCGCAGCCGTCGCGGCTCCCTCAGCTGCTGCCTCAGCTGCTGCTGCTGGCCCCGCCGACGCCGGAGCCGCAGCCGCGGGCCTCATCCTACTCCGCTTCGCAGCGGCGGCGGCGGCCAGAACGAGGCCAGCTGCGGCCCTGCGTCACGCCGCCGTGCGTGCCCTGGTCCCGCCCCCAGCGCTGGGAGGCGTGGGTAGCTCCGGCTGTGCTCCCGGCTCCTTTGCCACCCCCCAGCCCCTCCCCCGTCCCCAGCAGCTGTTTCTGGGGCTGCGTCAGTTTCTGCTTCCCTGACAGCCTGGGACGCGATTCTGATACCTCTTTCGGGTCTTCGGTTTCTCCCCACGCGAACTGCTCCCTCTTCGCTTGTCTCAGCTCTTACCTGTGCGTTATTTTGACAGTCTTCTCGCTACCTTCTGCCAAGTAATCTATTTTTAAACCCATATCTGAATGGATCACTCCCATGATTAAAATATTAAAGGGTCTATCCCTTCGGAATAAAGTCCAAACTCACTACCTCCCCAGTCACTTTCCAATCCTCCTACATCACGGTCAGAAGAATTCTTCTACCGATTATTCTGTTTATTTCTATTCTCAACACCATAGTACAAGCTACCATCATTTCTCTGCTGTAATACTTTGAACTATTTCCCCTGCGTTCGCCATTGCCCCCATTCAATTTACTATTTGTACAGTTATCTTTTTAAAATGTAAATCTGATCATGTCATTCCTGTAGGAGGAATTCAAGCCTTTTAAAACATTCATTAAAAACTTCCCAATACTGTTATGACTGAAGTATTAATTCTTAAATAATTTACTAATCTGGCTACCTCCCCAGTCTCATTTGTGGCCTTGTTCCCTCACATATTCTAAACTCTAGCATGTCTAAATAGTTTTCAGTTTTCAGTTAATCTAGAAAACTATTCCCTCTGGCTGAGGCCTTTACCCATAATGTTTCTCTGACATAAACTCACTTCTCCCCACTCCTGACCTTATACTTTCCATCAAACTATATCCCCACTTGTCCTTCCTGGACTCAACTTTGATTCTACTGGGAAGCCTGTCCTCTAACCCTCCTGTCTGGGTTAGTTACCTCCTCTGTGCTCACAGTCCCTGAGCACTCAGTTCCTGAGTCCCTGTGAGTCTGTCACAGCCAGATCAAGCTGAATCTGCCCCTCCTCTGTACCAGGCCTGGCACATTGCCTGAGGCAGAGTAGGCTTTCTTCTTAACTGAAATAACAAAGAGCTCAAGAGGCAATGTATGTAGAGGGAGGAAATAAGAAAGATGAGAATGTTCTAATATTCATTCATTCAACGAGAGGAAAAGAGGGTCTTGATTGTCTTTTTTTCATTCTTCATTTACTAATTTTTTTTCCACCAGACTCTATATTAGGCACTAAGGAAAGTGAAAGTGAAGTCGCTCAGTCCTGTCCCACTCTTTGCAAGCCCCATGGACAGTAGCCTGCACCAGGCTTCTCCGTCCATGGGATTTTCTAGGCAAGAGTACTGGAGTGGGTTGCCATTTCCTTCTCCAAGGCACTAAGGAAATCTGGCTTATTCTTGATGGAGCCCAGAATCCAGCTAGGAAGATATGTAAACAGTGAGGTCTTCTGCCACCCCCAGGACAGGTTTCTAGAGGGCACAGGAGGGAGTAATTAGAGCACTGGGTGAGGATCAGAAAGGATTCTTGGAAGTAGAACTGTGTAAAAATGGCACGTCCTAAGTGCTGTAACTTTGAAGTCCCTGTTCTATAAAATCACATATTTTATTTGAATACACTCATATCACACATTAAAGGTGATATTGCTATTTTGCTATTTTCCCTCTTTTCCAAGACTTACCTTTTTTCTTGTTAATGGCTCCCACCTGAATAGGTGTATCTGTAATGCCATGTTTGTTATCAGAATCTTTCACACATCCCCAAGAATCATTGCTTAATTCTGTGGCTTGAACAAATAAAATTATTGGATTATTTGGAAGGAAATTTTCAGATATTTTCCTCTTTTCTCTTATTGCCATTTTTCTGGTCCCCTCTGAACTGTTGTGACAACTTCTTAATGAAGCCCTTGCCTCGGCACCATCAATACATTCTCCACACTACTGCCACGAAAAATGTGATCAGTGAGCATTCACAGACTTGTGGCTCAGAAATTTGGCATGACATTAAGGCCTTGAACCATTTGGTCCCATCCTGATCTCCAATATGACTTTTTTTATTTTAAATTTATTTTTTAATTGAAGGATAATTGCTTTATAGAATTGTGTTGGTTTCTGTCAAACATCAACATGAATCAGCCATAGGTATACATGAGTCACCTCCCTCTTGAAACTCCCTCCCACTTCCTTCCCCATCCCACCTATATGACTCTTGACTCCAACCAGGCATCCTATACTCCAGCCACATCATAATACTTACCATGCCCTCAGTTTTCACTATGCTTTTCCACTTCTGATCCCTGCCATGCTGTTCCCTTTTGTTGAAATCCAACTATCTTTTAAGACTGTCCTTAGGTGCTACTTTCTTCATATAGCTGCCCTTGATTTCATTTAGTTGAAATATATGTAACAATATAAAATAAATGGGATCCATTACTATATTATATTATATACATCTATTTATGTGAATAGTTTAACATAATTTCTATGTATATACATAGATGTGTGTATATCTTAATATATATGTAAGAATGAATGAAATCATAACTTCCATTTATTAGCCTGAGTCTTGAAAGATTGATGTTAACATTCCTGTTTTACAGGAATAGAAATATGGCTTCACATGGCTACTCAGGGGGTAAAGCCAGTATTTAAATTATATACCAGTTGCCTCTATTAAGTTGGCAGAGGGAACTACGTCATTTTTCGTTCTGATAATCTTTCTCAGTGTATAAAAACAAGAGAATGGGAGAAGACTTATCTTCAATGCCTTTAGCATCCATGTCTACTTTTGTAAGGAAGTAGCTATTCAATGATCTTTCTTCCTAATCTAGTTTTAGAAGGGAACACTTGGGAAGTATCCTGTATACCAGAAAGGGTGATCTAATCACAAAACAATTTTAAATAAAAAAAGTAACCAACACTATTGAAGTGACAAAGACTCTTCTAAACCCAGCTCTAGTCAGGCTCCTCTAAGGCCTCAAGGCTCTAACTTTGGGCTTTGTGCTTGACCTACTTATTTCAGTTTTAGCAAGAATCTAGTTGAATTAGTTTAGCCAGAGTCCCCCTCCCTTAGTATCTGACCACCTTGGCCTGCCTTTAGCAGAAATCCTATCAATGTTTTTAGCCAGAATTCCCTTTTATCCCTCATGTTTCCTCTTTGTAATTTTCCATCCACTGTCTCCCACCCTGTTCCTTGCCTTTAAATTCCCACTTGTCCTTTTTGTATAATACAGAGTGAAGTCCAATTCTATACTGAGTCTTTTGTCTCCTATTGCAATAGGTACTGAATAAAATATGCCTTCACTGCTTTGTCTGATTCTTGTTTTCTCTGACTTCAGGATATCTAATGCAGAAGCAGATATGAAAATCTAGTATCTTCTGTTGAACCAGATTTTCTTTATATGTACTTTTTTTAGACCAGTTTTAGGTTCACACCAAAAAACTGAGCAGAAGGCACAGAGATTTACCATAACCCCCTGCCCCCATACATGCATAGCTTCCCCCATTATCAACACCCTGCACTAGACCAGCTTATTTGTTTATTTTTGGCTGCGCTGAGTCTTCATTGCTGCGAGTGTGCTTTCTCTAGTTGTAGTGAGTGGGGTCTTTCTAGTTATGGTGCATGGGCTTCTCCTTGCAGTGGCTTCTGTTGTTACACAGCACAAACTCTAGGTGAATGGGCTGAGTAGCTGTGGACCATGGGCTTAGTTACTCTGCAGCATGTGAAGCTTCCCAGACCAGGGATTGAACCCATGTTCCCTGCATTGGTGGGCAGATTCTTAACCACTGGACCACCAGGGAAGTCCCAAACATTTGTTAAACTGGTAAGCTATCACACAAAATGCTTGCTTATGTTAGGGTTCACTCATGGTGTTGTACATTCTGTGGGTTTAGACAAATATATAATTACGTGTATATACCGTTATAGCATCATACAGAATAGTTTCGCTGCCCTAAAACTCTTCTGTACTCAGCCTATTCATTCCTCCTTTGGCAACCACTGATGTCTGAGCAGTCTCCATGGTTTGATTTTTTTCAAAATGTCATATATTTAGAATCTTACAGCATGTAGTCTTTTCACATTGGCTTCTTTCACTTAAGTGAAAACTAAGATTCCTCTGTTTCTATTCATGCCTTGATGATTTCTTTTTATCACTGAATAATATTCCACTGTCTAGCTATCCCACAGTTTATTTATTCATTTATCCACTGAAGGACATTTTAGTTGCTTCCAAGTTTTGGCAATTATGGATAAATCTACTATAAACATCTGTGTATAGGAGTCTTTTTCCCAATTATTTTTATTGTAGTAAAATACACAACATAAAATTTACCACCTTAACCATTTTAAGTGTAAAGTTCAATGTTAAATGTGTTCATAATATTTTGCAACCGTCACCAGCATCCATCTCCAGAACACTTTTCATCTTGTAAAACCAAAACTATCCATTAAACAATAATTCTTCTTTTTCCCCTTCCCTCAGCTACTGACAACCACCATCCTACTTTCTGTCTCTGATTTTGACTGCTGTAAGTATTTTATATAAGTATAATCACACAGCATTTGTACTTTGTGACTGGGTTATTTCACTTAGCATAATGTCTTCAAGGTTCATCCTGGTATAGCATATTGTAGAATTTCCTTCTTTTTTAAAGCTGAATAATATTACATTGTATGTATGTATCACATTTTGCTTATCTATTCATTCATTGATGGACAATTGGGTTGCTTCCAGATTTTAGATGCTATAATCCTGCTGTGAACATGGATGTACAAATATCTTTTCAAGACCCTCATTTTAATTATTTGATTATACACCAAGAGTGAAATTGCTGGATCATATGGTAATTCTGTGTCTAATTTTTTGAGTAACTCAGACTGCTTTTCCACAGTAGCTGTACCATTTTACATTCCCTCAAACAATGTGTTTGCAGGTTTCTATGTGAACTTGTTTTCAAGTAATTTGGCTAATATCAAGGAGCACAGTTGCTGGATTATATGGTAAAAGTACGTTCAGTTTGTAAGACACTACCAAATTGTCTTCCAAAGTGGCTGTACCACCAGCAAAGAAGGAGTATTCCTATTGTTCCATATCCTCACCAGTTTTTGGTGTTGACAGTGTTTGGGTTTGGGTTTGGGCCATTTTAATAGGTATGTAGTAGTATCTCATTGTTTAATTCCCATTTCCCTGAAATTTTCCTTTCATGTGCTTATTTGCCATCTGTATATTTTAACTGGTGAGATGTTTGGCCCATTTTTTTTAAAAAAGGGGTCTTTTGCTGCTTCATAAAAATTTTAGAATCAGTTTTCTGATAACCTTAAAATAGCTTGCTGGAATTTTGATTGGGATTCATTGAATTGACAGATCAACTTGAGAAGAACTGACATCTGGACAACATTGAGTCTTCCTATCCATGAATGTGGATATCTCTCTATTCACTTAGATTTCATTATTCAGAATTTCATAGTTTTTCTCATATAGATCTGTATATATTCTATTAGGTATGTATCTAAGTATTTTGATACAGGAGACAGGGATCAAGACCATCCCCAAGAAAAAGAAATGCAAAAAAGCAAAATGGCTGTCTGAGGAGGCCTTACAAATAGCTGTGAAAAGAAGAGAAGCAAAAAGCAAAGGAGAAAAGGAAAGATATACGCATTTGAATGCAGAGTTCCAAAGAATAGCAAGGAGAGATAAGAAAGCCTTCCTCAGTGATCAATGCAAAGAAATAGAGGAAAACAATAGAATGGGAAAGACTAGAGATCTCTTCAAGAAAATTAGAGATACCAAGGGAACATTTTATGCAAAGATGGGCTCAATAAAGGACAGAAATGGTATGGACCTAACAGAAGCCGAAGATGTTAGGAAGAGGTGGCAAGAATACATAGAAGAACTAAACAAAAAAGATCTTCACGACCTAGACAATCACAATGGTGTGATCACTGACCTAGAGCCAGACATCCTGGAATGTGAAGTCAAGTGGGCCTTAGGAAGCAAGATTGCCAGGGGAAACTATCAATAACCTCAGATATGCATATGACACCACCCTTATGGCAGAAAGTGAAGAAGAACTAAAGAGCCTCTTGGTGAAAGTTAAAGAGGAGAGTGAAAAAGTTGGCTTAAAGCTCAACATTCAGAAAACTAAGATCATGGCATCCAGTTCTCTCACTTCATGGCAAATAGATGGGGAAACAGTGGAAACAGTGGCAGACTTCATTTTCTGGGGCTCCCAAATCACTGCAGATGGTGACTGCAGCCGTGAAATGAAAAGACACTTACTCCTTGGAAGGAAAGTTATGACCAACCTAGACAGCATATTGAGAAGCAGAGACACTACTTTGTCAACAAAGGTCTGTCTAGTCAAGGCTATGGTTTTTCCAGTAGTCATGTATGGATGTGAGAGTTGGACTGAAGAAAGCTGAGCGCCGAAGAATTGATGCTTTTGAACTGTGGTGTTGGAGAAGACTCTTGAGAATCCCTTAGACTGCAAGGAGATCCAACCAGTCCATCCTAAAGGAGATCAGTCCTGGGTGTTCATTGGAAGGATTGATGCTGAAGCTGAAACTCCAATACTTTGGCCACCTGATGTGAAGAGCTGACACATTGGAAAAGACCCTGATGCTGGAAAGATTGAGGGCAGGAGGAGAAGGGGACAACAGAGGATGAGATGGTTGGATGGCATCACCGACTCAATGGACATGAGTTTGGGTAAACTCCAGGAGCTGGTGATGGACAGGGAGACCTGGCGTGCTGCGGTTCATGGGGTTGCAAAGACACGACTGAGCGACTGAACTGAACTGAACTGAATGTAAGTGATATTGTATTTTTAATTTCAAACTTTACTTGTTCATTGCTGGTTATATAGAAAAGTAATTGATTGTTGTATATCAACACTGTATCCTCCAATGTTACTCCAGGAGGGGTCAATCTTACTATAATCACTTATTAGTTCCAGGAGGGGTTTTTGTTATTTCTGTTGATTCTTTTAGATTTTCTATAGAGATGATCATGTCTTCTATTAACAAAGTCAGCTTGATTCCCTCTTTCTCAACTTAAATAGCTTTCATTTTCTTTTCTTGTCTTACTGCATTAACTAGGACTTCCAGGACAATGCTGAATAGCAGTGGTAAGAGGGTACATCCTTTCTTTGTTGCTTATCTCAGTGGAAAATCTTACCAATGTTGGAATCTCCCCATTCAGTAAATGCTACTGTAGGTTTTTTGTAGTATTCTTTATACTATCAAGAAAGTTCTCCTCTAGTTCTAGTTTGCTGAGAGTATTTATCATGTATGAGTGTTGGATTTTTCCTTTCTTTCTTTTGAGTGTTGGATTTTTATCAAATAGTTTTTCTATATCTATTGATATGATCATGTGATTTTTCTTCTTTAGACTGTTAAGATTGTAATGTAATGGATTACATTAATTTATTTTTATTAATTGGGTTTTCCCTCATTCTTTTTTTAATTTAATTTTTGGTTGCATTGGGTCTCTGTTGCTGTCCCCGGGCTTTTTCTAGTTGCCATGAGCAGGGGCTACTCTTCATTGCAGTACACCAGCTTCTCAGTCGCGGTAGCTTCTCTTATTGCAGAGCACAGGCTCTAGGCATGCAGGTTTCAGTAGTTGAGGCATTCAGGTTTAGTAGTTGTGACTCATGGGACCTAGAACTTGGGGCTCAGTAGTTTTGGTACATCAATAGTTGTGGTTTGTGGGTTCTAGAGCGTGGGCTCTGTAGTTGTGGCACACAGGCTTAATTGCCCTGCAGCCTGCGGAATTTTCCTGGACCAGGAATTGAATCCATGCCCCCTGCATGGGCAGGCAGATTCTTATCCACTATACCACCAGGGAAGTCCACATTAATTGATTTTCAACTGTTGAATTAGCCTTGCATATGTGATAAATGTCACTCAGTATATAATTCTTTTTTATACATTGTTAAATTCTATTTACTAATATTTCATTGAGGAGTTTTTGCATCTGTGTTCATGAGCGCTATTGATCAGGTTTTTTTTTTCCGATAATGTCTTTCTCTGGTCTTGGTAATGAGAGTAAGGCTGGTCTCATAGGATGAGTTAGCATCTATTCTGCTGCTCTTCTGAAAAAGACTGAGAGAACTGGCATAATTTCTTTCTTAAGTGTTTATAAGAATTCAACAGTAAACCCATCTGAGCCTAGTGCTTTCTGTTTTGGAAGGTTATTAATTATTGATTAAATTTCTTTAATAGATATAGACCTATTCATATTGTCTATTTCTTTTTGTCTGAGTTTTGGCAGATTGCTTTTTTCAAGGAATTGGTTCATTTCATCCAGGTTATCAAATATGTGGGCATAGAGTTATTCATATTATTCTTTTATTATTCTGTAATGTCAATGAGATCTGTAGTGATGTCCCTTCTTTCATTTCTTATGTTAATAATTTGTGTCCTCTTTTTTTCTTTGTTAACCTGGCTTAGAGGTTTATTGATTTTATTGTTTTTTTTCAAAGAAACAGTTTTGGTTTCATTGATTTTCTTTATTGATTTCCGTTTTCAATTTCATTGATTTCTGCTCTTATTTTTATTATTTATTTTCTTTATTAACTTTGGATTTAATTTCCTCTTCTTTTTCTAGTTTCCTAATGTGGAAACTTAGGTGACTGATTTTAGATCTTTTTTCTTTCCTAATAGATGCATTAAATGCTCTAAATTTCCTTTTGAAATAGTGCTTTTGCTGCATCCCACAAATTTTGATGTTTGGTTTTCATTTTCATTTAGCTAAGAATATTGTTTAATTTATCTTGAGATTAATTAGGATTGTGTTATTTAATCAAAAAGTTCTTAGGGATTTTCTGTTATTGATTTCTAGTTTAATTCCACTGTGATCTGAGAGCAAATATTGTATGATTTCTTTTAAAATTTGTTGAGGTGTTTTCTAGCCCAGAGTGTGGTTTATCTTGCTGAATGTTTCATGTGGACTTGAATAGAATGTATATTCTGCTGGTTATTGGATAAAGTAGTCTATAGATACCCAGTATACCCATTTGATTGATGGTGTTGAGTTCAAATATGTGCTTACAAATTTTCTGCTAGTTGCCTTCATTTCTGACAAAGTGGAGCCAAATATTAAAGAGATATTGTAAAAATATAGAAGATTTTTCTTGGAATACTTATTTTTCATAAAAATATGTTATTATATTAACATGTAATGGAATTAATATTGTGATTTAAAGGGATTAAATACATATTTTATATTTCTCAGTTTTATTTTCTAACATGACAGACATGCTATATATAATTCATATAAACAGAAGCTCAATTAGGTCCTTAATAATTTTAAAAAGCATACAGTGGTCCTAAGATTAAAAGTCTGAGAATTGCTATTCTAAATCTTCCCCACTCAAGTATGTTCCATGGATTGCACTACCTAACTCACTTGGGAGCTTCTTAAAAATGCCAATTAAAAAAAAAGGAAAAAAGAAATGCAAACTTTCAGGCCCCACACAAGACTGAATAAATAAGAATGTACATTTTCATGATCCTTTGATGATTTAGATGCCCATTAAAGTTTGAGAAACACTGGTCTAGGGGTGTTAAAAAAAACTTCCTGACACTTGAGTTTTATAGAATGACTAGGAACAGCTGGGGAGGACTGATGACCAAGGACTCAGGAAGACAGGATAACATGGAGAAATAATAGTAGAGAGAAATGTTATGACATGCTGGGAAACTGCAAACAGAACATATCTAGATTTTTGACAACATTCTTTTTCAATTTTTAAAAATTGTGCTAAAATACTTGTAACATAAAATTTACCATCTTAATCATTTTTTGGTGTGTAGTTCAGTGGTTTTAGACACCACAATCCATTCCCATACCTCTTTTTATCCTGTAAAACTGAAACCCTATACCTACTAAACAATAATTCTCCAGTTATCACCATGAACCATGGTTCCAATTTCTCCATATCCTTGCCAGTATTAGTTGTTGTCTGTTTTTCTGATAGAAGCCATCCTAATGAGTGTGAGGTCATAACTCATTATAGTTTTTATTTACATTTTCCTAATGATCAGTGAGGAGAAGGCAATGGCACCCCACTCCAGTACTCTTGCTTGGAAAATCCGGTGGATGGAGAAGCCTGGTAGACTGCATTCCATGGGGTATCGAAGAGTCAGGCACGACTCAGCAACTTCACTTTCACTTTTCACTTTCGTGCATTGGAGAAGGAAATGGCAACCCACTCCAGTGTTCTTGCCTGGAGAATCCCAGGGACAGGGTAGCCTGTTGGGCTGCCGTCTATGGGGTCGCACAGAGTTGGATACAACTGAAGCGACTTAGCAGCAGCAGCAGCAGCAGCAGCAGCAACAATCAGTGATGCAGAACATCTTTTCATGTGCTTCTTGGCTATTTGTATATCTTCTTAGGAGTAATATCTATTCACATACTTTGCCTATTTTTGAATCAGGTTGCTTTTTTATTGTTGAGCTTTAAAAGTTCTCTATATACTTTGTATGCTAATGTCTTAAATGATTTGCCAATATATTCTCCTAGTCTGTTGTTTTCCTTTTTACTCTGTTATAGTGACTTTTGAGGCATACAGTTTTAAAATTTTCATGAGGTGTTGTCTAATTTTTCTTTTGTTATTTATGTTCTTAATGTCATAGACAGGAAATCATTTCCAAGTTCAATGTCATGAAGCTTTTGTCCTATGTTCTTCTAAGAGTTTATTGTTTTAGGTCTTACATTTAGGCCCTTGATCCATGAGGAATTTTTTTTTTTTTTTATATGATGTTAGCTGAAGGTCTAACTCCATTATTTTGCATATGTATGTCCATTTTCCCCAGAATCATTTGTTGAGAAGCTTGTTCTTTCCCCATTGAGTGGTCTAGAGACTTTTGTCAAAAATCACTTGACATATATGTTATAGTTTATTTCTGGGCTCTATATTCTATTCCATTGATCTTTATGTCTGTATTTATGCCAGTATCACACTATTTTGATTACTGTAACTTTGTAGTAAGTTTTGAAATCAAGAAGTGTGAGTCTTCCAGTTTTGTTCTTTTTCAAAATTGTTTTGACTTCGTGGGGTCCCTTGAGATGCCATGTGAATTTTAGTATGCTTTTTCATATTGCAAAAAAAAAAATGTAGTTGGCATTTTGGTAGGGATCACATTGAATCTGTAAATTGTTTTGGGCAATACTGTCATTTTTTAACAATATTAAATCTTCCATTCCATAAATATGAGGTGTTTCCATTTATTTGTGTCTTATTAAATTTCTTTCAGCAATATTTTAGTTTTCATTGCACTTAACATCCTGTTAATTCTTAAGTATTTTATTCTTTTTGATGCTATAGTAAGAGGATTGTTTTTATAATTTCCTTTTCAAATTGCTCATTCTTATTGTATAGAAATGCAACTGACTTTTGTGTTGATTTTGTATCCTGATTTTTTTGCTGAATTAATTAATTAGTTCTAACAGACTTTTTTGTGGAATCTTTAGTATTTTCTACATATAAGATTATACCATCTGCAAATAGAGATATTTTTATTTCATCCTTTTCAATCTGGAAAGGATTGGATTTGGTTTCAATCCAAATCCAATTGAAAATTGGTTTCAATTTCTTTTTCTTGCCTACTTGCTCTGGCTACAACTTCCAGTACTATGTTGAATAGAAGTGGTGAAAGTGGGCATCCAACCTTACCTTGTTCCTGATCTTAGGGGAAAAGTTTTCAGTCTCCTCCATGGCTGTGGCCTCCATCATGCCCTCAGTGGCCCCACATTCCTCCCATGGCCAGGGCCATCATGGCTATGGTGTTCATGAGGGCGTGGCCCTCAATGGTTGTGGCCATCATGAAGCTGGTGGCCATGGGGTCTGTCCCCCATGTCCAAAGCCTTCATGGGGCCAATGTCTACCACCAGCATCCATTCCTCCACCAGGGCCTTCATGGGTGCAATGTCCACTGCCTTCACCCCCATGCCACTGCCAGGGCCTTTGTGGAGATGATTCCCACCATCTCCAACCATACCCCCACCAGGGTCCCCTCCTCCATTTGGGAGTCCTCCTTCAGAGTGACCTTTTCTGGCCCCTCAGACTGGAGGAAGAGAAGGTTCATTTCCTCCTTGGCCACCATGGCCTCTATGGTATGGTCCAGGACCTGATGCTGATCCCCCTACACCAGGTCACCCTGCATGGCGTCACATGGGCCATCCCAGGAGGGATCGCCACCCCCTCCCTGGAAGAGGGTGGGGGACACAGCAGACGTGGACCCTCTGGGCTAACAGGACACCCCAGTCCTCCATGGGGATCTGGCATAGGTTTCCCAGGTTCAGGGAGGAAGTGCTGCATGCCCTTGGGCCCCTCAGGGCCTTCCAGTAAGAAACCACTGGCTATTGGACCAGGCCTGAATCCAAGTGGCACCAGCATCTGCTTGATCTTGTCTGAATAGTCTGGTTGCTTTGGCCTTCCTGTGAGGGCCAACTGTTAGGTCTATCCATGATGGAGGAGAGGCTCTCCTGCAAACTGATGCCTCCTGCTCTAGGGTCCTGGGGACTCTTCCTGGCACCTGTGCTTCCAATAAAATTGGCCATAATAGGAGGCAACTTCAAACTGCCTTCCCCATCAGGTGAACCACAGGCCTCTTAGGCTCTAGGGTCTCATCCATGGAACAATCCACATCTAGGGTGACGAGTTTGGGTGGGGGGAATAGGCTCCTAAGGCTCATCAGGCTCATGAGGACTTTCCTTGTTCAGGAAGAGCTCCCGAAAGATCCCCTTCTCCTCCTCAGCCTGGATGTACCTCCTGTTGCTTCCAGGGATAACGAGAGGCGAAAGCAGCACCAGGGCTCTGGTGCGCGTCCAGGGCACCTTCTCCTCCACGGTGTTGTGGCTCAGATGCCAGCCTATCTCAAACATGTGTTCATTCTGATGGTATCTCTCACTTAGCTGACCTGCCAAAGTCCTTGATCTTACTCACATTTGCTCATCAGTTCCATCCAGTTCAAAACAAATACTCTCCCAGTTTGCCCTCTAGCCACATCACAGCTTTCCTCTTCCTGCCTTTCCGAGTCAGCTGACTAGGATCTCTGGTACTCTCAACTGGCTTTGCATCCAGAGTTCCTGGCTACAAAGCGGTGGTATCCGTGAGCTCTGGGACTTCAGCAGGGGAAACTGGGGGCTCTGGACCTTCTGTGTCCATAACCTCAGAAGGAGGTGCTGACTGGCTCCGGGGAAGAAGTTTCAGCTGTGCCTGGTTCTGTGCTTATTTTCCCTTCAAATGGGCTTGACTTGGCAGCTGTGGGTGACAGCACCTTCTTCTTGATTTTGATGCCTGGAACAGAAGATGAATTGAGCACATCCAGAAAGCCCAGGCTTTCCATTGGCTGTGGCAGGATTATCTTCACTTAGATCTCTTTGGTGGCATTGGGTGTTGTGTTGACACTTGAGGGGGACGGGTTTAAGGTTGTACTTGTCAGAAACCACCACTACACTGGTATTCTTCACAGTCACCAAAGATGGGGGTCTCCAGCTCTAGTCCAGTGGAACTTGGTGTGAGACTGGGCACTGGGGTTATAAGAGACTTAGACTTCTCCCTCTTCTTCTCTGGGGCCTCCTGAGCCTGAGCTCAGCCTTCACTTCTATCACCGGTTGCTCAGGAGGGGTGGTTTAACTCTTTCCCTCTTCTTTCTGTTTCTTTTATCTTTCTCGGCAGGCTGGGTGGTGTACTGCTCTGGGAGTGGATGACGGTCATCTAGTTGCTGATAAGGACTGAGGCCAATTTCCAGAGCTCTTCATTCTCACTTGACGTGCTCAGTTGCTTCACCAGTTTGGCTGTGTTGTTCTGCTTGAGATGGTCTGCAGTGAGTGGAGATGCTGCAGGGTCAGTAGAATTTGCTGCAAGAGGGGAATGTTGTTGGTTGTTTTTTAATTTGTCAGCGAATTGTTAAGAAACTTGTAACTACCAGCATCAATAAACTTGACCAATATTTCTGGTGAATGAGTCTGCAGCAGAATGTTCAGATAAGTGCGGTGACTCACCATCTCTCATGCTTCCTTCATCAGACTGAATATCTTTGAAATCTCATCCATATTCTTGAGTTCCCCATCTCAGTTAAGGAAGCTATCCAGCATCCTCAAGTTTAAGGACTCTCTTTGAGGCCTATGGGACCCAAACCCATGATCAAGGTTTTATCAGGCTCAGGTGGGGAGGAGGTTAAACTTTTGGAGGGAAAAAATAAATAAAACAACCAATCAGAACCCAAAGTTCAGTTATTTGGGGGGGCCTCATTGGATCAAAAAGTCTCTTAAAAAAAATAAAGGCCAACTCAGCATGCATTCACCCCTCCCCAACTCCATTTAGGGAGGGGGCTCATAGAAAAAAAGTTCTGAGTGGATTCAAAAAAGTAAGTGCTGAATGAGTGAATTTGGGTGGGTTTCGGAAGGAAAGTTGGGTAATTATTTTTGAAGTTATGTGGTAATGGTCCTTTAGCCACAGATTTCAAGTACCAGGCAGTGTGGGCTGGTAGGGTGGGCGGGATAGGTGGGAAGGGGCAGAAGACACAGGTGGTTGGGCTGGTGGCTCTTGTTTTCCCTTCCCCCTTTCTCTCGGGATCTTTTCAAGGGTTCAGATATTGTTGTGGCTTGTTTCTTTTTCCCTTATGGCCGACTCGAGAAAATTTCAAACCCCGAAATAAATCCCAGAGTCGAACCTTCTATTGCTCTCTTCAGTTCCATCAGAGAAAAAGAGAGGGAGAATAGTAGTGGGAGCCCTTTAAATCCCCTGGAATTTTGCTGTCTGGGTAGGCGCTGGTGACAGGGTGGGCGGTACAGCAACTGCCTGCCTCTTTGTCTGCACCTCTGTGATCAGAAACAAGTCTTCCACTGGAAGTTGCCAGCAAGTCTTCAATAGGTTCCAGAGTTGCAAATAGTTACATGAGGCAGATTCTGCTAGTGCAGTTGTTGGCAGGTGGGGAAATAGAATCCTGGGTGCTTTCTACTTTGCCATCTTCCTAGAGTTCTCTCTTGCTAACATTTTGCCCTCTGACATGTGAATTGTGGTGATTATAATCTTTAGGAAAAACCAGGAGCTAAAACTGCTAGTAGTCCTCTTTCAGAGTTTTATGCTAAAGGAAACTTTTAATAAAAAAATAAATATGTATGTCACTGATAGGCAATCTCAGAAACAATGATCTAAATGTTTGAATTTGATATCAGTATTAAGTAATTGTGTATCTACTGCAAGAGGCATTTTCTAAAATGGTCACTCCCTACAACATTGTTCTCTATTCCTTTGCCTTGCTTTAATTTGCTTTATAGCACCTGACATTTTGCTATATATGCATTGTTGGTTGTATGTCTCTTTAACTAGAATTAAATCCACAGGATAAAGATTTTGGCATATTAGTTACTGAATCCTTGTCATCTAAAATAGAGCCTGGCAAGTTATAAGAACTGTGTAAAATTTGTTGGATATATGCATGAATGAAACATGAAATTTGGGGGGGCCAATAGAAAAAGCAAGAGAGTTCCAGAAAAACATCTATTTCTGCTTTATTGACTATGCCAAAGCCTTTGACTGTGTGGATCACAATAAACTGTGGGAAATTCTGAAAGAGATGGGAATACCAGACCACCTGATCTGCCTCTTGAGAAATTTGCATGCAGGTCAGGAAGCAACAGTTAGAACTGGACATGGAACAACAGACTGGTTCCAAATAGGAAAAGGAGTTCGTCAAGGCTGTATATTGTCACCCTGTTTATTTAACTTATATGCAGAGTACATCATGAGAAACACTGGACTGGAAGAAACACAAGCTGGAATCAAGATTGCCGGGAGAAATCTCAATAACCTCAGATATGCAGGTGACACCACCTTATGGCAGAAAGTGAAGAGGAACTCAAAAGCCTCTTGATGAAAGTGAAAGTGGAGAGTGAAAAAGTTGGCTTAAAGCTCAACATTCAGAAAACGAAGATCATGGCATCCGGTCCCACCACTTCATGGGAAATAGATGGGGAAACAGTGGAAACAGTGGCAGACTTTATTTTTCTGGTCTCCAAAATCACTGCAGATGGTGACTCTAGCCATGAAATTAAAAGACGCTTACTCCTTGGAAGGAAAGTTATGACTAACCTAGATAGCATATTCAAAAGCAGAGACATTACTTTGCCAACAAAGGTTCGTCTAGTCAAGGCTATGGTTTTTCCTGTGGTCATGTATGGATGTGAGAGTTGGACTGTGAAGAAGGCTGAGCGCCAAAGAATTGATGCTTTTGAACTGTGGTGTTGGAGAAGACTGTTGAGAGTCCCTTGGACTACAAGGAGATCCAACCAGTCCATTCTGAAGGAGATCAGCCCTGGGATTTCTTTGGAAGGAATGATGCTAAAGCTGAAACTCCAGTACTTTGGCCACCTCATGCAAAGAGTTGATTCATTGGAAAAGACTTTGATGCTGGGAGGGATTGGGGGCAGGAGGAGAAGGGGACGACAGAGGATGAGATGGCTGATGGCATCACTGACTCGATGGACGTGAGTCTGGGTGAACTCCGGGAGTTGGTGATGGACAGGGAGGCCTGGCGTGCTGCGGTTCAAGGGGTCGCAAAGAGTTGGACACGACTGAGCGACTGATCTGATCTGATCTGAATACTATTCAGTAAAAAGTACAGAAAATAAGATGAAATGTATTCTTTCATTAAAACAATGAAAAAATGACACACATGAGGACAGAGTTTGGAATTTAGGAACTTGGAGACAATGTCACCAAGGTTATATGGAGAAATGAGAACAGTTATTACGATAGGAGACAGGGTTGTCGGCAACGTTTTCTCTCCCTCTTTCTTTTTATTTCTGGGATTAGTGTTTCAAAACGATTTATGCACTGAAAAAAAAAAAACAAACTTAAAAAAACCCATCATTTTCCTGAGTCAGATGAAAAGTATGGATAGAGTATTATGCTTGCCAAACTTATTCCTGACAAATGGAGCTCTGTATTCCATATAGGAAGGAACAGTCTCTGGAGCTTTCAGACAGAAAAATAAAGACAGAAGGAGGAAGATTTGCTTAGTGTTTGAACAGTAAATCACAAAATATTATAATTAAAAGATGTGGGGAGAAGGGGACAGAAACTAACTTCCCTGGTCTGTGTCCAGAGGCTGTGTTCTGAATTTAACAATAGAACACCAATAACCAGGCGGGGCCAGAACATAGAGTCACACATTTTGTTCATGTCACAAAGGTGCCTGAGGCAGGAAACAAATGGCAGCTGAAATTCAGACCCTGCTCTACTCTCCAAGCCACTGAAACCTAATGTAGGTTTGTATGTACCCAGAGGATGTACTTTTTTCTAATTTTCACATAGGCATTGCAGGGGATGGGTACTGGAATAGGTCTTTGACTTAGCATGTTGGAGTCTGATGCCAAGTAAAATAACCTCTTCGTTGAACCATATCAATCTCTATTCCAGTAAGGATTAAGGTTGGACTTAATATGTAGTCTTCAGATAATCATATGAAGAGGCATAAATAACATTTATGACACACAGTCCATTACCCAGAGTTGCACTCTTATTGGAAGACAGAAGTTTAAATGCTACTGGATGTAAATATAGAACATTAAATAGTCTTATCTTCCTCTAATCCTATTGCTGTGATTTTATGAAGAAATGGGGTGGCAGGGTTTTAAATAGAAACAAAGAAAAGCTTTGGAGTCACAACTCTTAGAATCATAGGAAAAACATTAGGTTGAAATGAAGTCTCCGATCCCTTTCTCCCTATACCTTTCTGACTACCTCAGGAAAAAACATTAAAATAATTTCAGGTTTCTACTACTCACATTTTCCACCTCAATCATGTGAACCCCTCATAATTCCCCAAACATTCCATGTTCTCTCACCCCACCTCTTCCAAGCCCATACCTAGAAAGTCTTTCACTGTCTTGTCTTCTTAGGAAATTCTCTTTAGCTTTTAAAACTCAGTTCTAATAAAAAGGAATGCATGAGTCGGATCTAATGAGGTGGATGAACCTGGAACCTATTATACAGAGTGAAGTAAGTCAGAAAGAGAAAGACAAATCCTGTATATTAATGCATATATATGGAATTTAGAAAGATGGTACCAACGATCGTACATGCAGGGCAGGAAAGGAGACATAGATGTAAAGAACAACTTTTGGGTTCACTGGGAGAAGGCGAGGGTGGGATGATCTGAGAGAATACCATTGAAACATATACATTACCAGATGTAAAACAGATGACTAGTGCAAGTTTGATGCATAAAGCAGCGCACCCTAAGCCAGTGCTCTGGGATAACCCAGAGGGATAGGGTGGAAAGGGAGGAGGGAGGGGGGTTCAGGATAAGGGGGACACAAGCATACCTGTGACTGATTCATGTTGATGTATGGCAACAACCATCACGATATTGTAAAGTATCCTCCAATTAAATTAATTAAAAAATAAAATACCTGGGCAAAGTAATTAAAAAAAGAAATTCAGTTCAGGCACTCAGTCATGTCTGACTCTTTGTGATCCCACGGACTGCAGCAAGCCAGGCTTCACTGTCCATCACCAACTCGCGTAGCTTACTCAAACTCATGTCCCTCGAGTCGGTGATGCCATCCAACTACCTCATCCTCTGTCATCCCCTTCTCCTCCTGCCTTCAATCTTTCCCATCATCAGGGTCTTTTCCAACGAGTCAGTTCTTTGCATCAGGTGACCAAATTATTGGAGCTTTAGTTTCAGCATCAGTCCTTCCAATGAACACCCAGGACTGATCTCCTTTAGGATGGACTGGTTGGACTCCCTGCAGTCCAAGGGACTCTCAAGAGTCTTCTCCAATACCACAGTTCAAAAGCATCAGTTCTTTGGCACTCAGACTTCTTTATAGTCCAACTCTCACATCCATACATGAATACTGTAAAAACCATAGCTTTGACTAGATGGACCTTTGTCGGTAAAGTAATATCTTTGCTTTTTAGTATGCTGTCTGGGTTGGGCATAGCTTTTCTTCCAAGAAGCAAGCATCTTTTAATTTTAAGGCTGCAATCACCATCTGCAGTGATTTGGGAGCCCCCCAAAATAAAGTCTGCCACCGTTTCCACTGTTTCCTCATCTATTTGCCATGAAGTGATGGGACTGGATGCCATTATCTTAGTTTTCTGAATGTTGAGTTTTAAGCTGATTTTTTCACTCTTTTCTTTCACTTTCATCAAGAGGCTTCTTCTTCACTTTCTGCCATAAGGGTGGTGTCATCTGCATATCTGAAGTTGTTGATATTTCTCCTGGCAATCTTGATTCCAGCCTGTGCTTCATCCAGCCCAGCATTTCTCATTATGTACTCTTCATGGAAGTTAAATAAGCAGGGTGACAATATACAGCCTTGACGTACTCCTTTCCTGATTTGGAACCAGTCTGTTGTTCCATGTCCAGTTCTAACTGTTGCTTCCTGACCTGCACACAGATTTCTCAGGAGGCAGGAAGGTGGTCTAGCATTCCCATCTCTTTCAGAAATTATCCACAGTTTGTTCCAATCCACACAGTCAAAGGTTTTAGCATAATCAATGAAGTGGAAGTAGATGTTTTTCTAGAACTCTCTTGCTTTTTCTATGATCCAACGGATGTTGGCAATTTGATCTCTGGTTCCTCTGCCTTTCTAAAGCCAGCTTGAACATCTGGAAGTTCACAGCTCACGTACTGTTGAATCCTGGCTTGGAGAATTTTGAGCATTACTTTGCTAGCTTGTGATATGAGTGCAATTGTGTGGTAGTTTGAACATTCTTTGGCATTGCCTTTCTTTGGGATTGGAATGAGAACTGACCTTTTCCAGTCCTGTGGCCACTGCTGAGTTTTCCAAATTTGCTGGTGTATGGAGTTCAGCACTTTCACTGCATCATCTTTCAGGATTTAAAATAGCTTAACTGGAATTCCATCACCTCTACTAGCTTTGTTCATAGTGATGCTTCCTAACACCCATTTGACTTCACATTCCAGGATGTTTGGCTCTAGGTGAGTGATCACAACATTGTGATTATCTGGGTCATGAAGATCTTTTTTGTACAGTTCTTCTGTGTATTCTTGCCACTTCTTCTTAATACCTTCTGCTTCTGTTAGGTCTGTACCATTTCTGTCCTTTATCAAGCCCATCTTTGCATGAAAGGTTCCCTTGGTATCTCTGATTTTCTTCTGTTGTTTTCCTCTATTTTTTTGCATTGATCACTGAGGAAGGCTTTCTCATCTCTCCTTGCTGTTCTTTGGAACTCTGCATTCTAATGGGTATATATTCTTGCCTTGAGAACCCCATGAACAGTATGAAAATGCAAAAAGAGAGGACACTGAAGATGAACTTCCCATGTTAGTTCACTTCAGTTCATTCGCTCAGTTGTGTCCAACTCTTTGCGACCCAACGAAGCGCAGCACGCCAGGCCTCCCTGTCCATCACCAACTGATGGAGTCTACCCAAAACCATGTCCATTGAGTCGGTGATGCCATCCAACCATCTCATCCTCTGTCGTCCCCTTCTCCTTCTGCCCTCGATCTTTCCCAGCATCAGGGTCTTTTCCAATGAGTCAACTCTTTGCATCAGGTGACCAAACTATTGGAGTTTCAGCTTCAGCATCAGTCCTTCCAATGAACACCCAGGACTGATCTCCTTTAGGATGGACTGGTTGGATCTCCTTGCAGTCCAAGGGACTCTCAAGAGTCTTCTCCAATGCCACAGTCTAAAAGTATCAATTCTTTGGCTCTCAGCTTTCTTTGTAGTCCAACTCTCACATCCATACATGACTACTGGAAAAACCATAGCCTTGACTAGATGGACCTCTGTTGACAAAGTATTGTCTCTGCTTTTTAATATGCTGTCTAGGTTGGTCATAACTTTTTTTTCAAGGAATAAGCGTCTTTTAATTTCATGGCTGCAGTCACCATCTGCAGTGATTTGGGAGCCCCCCCAAATAAAGTCTGCCTCTGTTTCCCCATCTATTTGCCATGAAGTGATGGGACTGGATGCCATTATCTTAGTTTTCTGAATGTTGAGTTTTAAGCTGATTTTTTCACTCTTTTCTTTCACTTTCATCAAGAGGCTTCTTCTTCACTTTCTGCCATAAGGATGGTGTCATCTGCATATCTGAAGTTGTTGATATTTCTCCTGGCAATCTTGATTCCAGCCTGTGCTTCATCCAGCCCAGCATTTCTCATTATGTACTCTTCATGGAAGTTAAATAAGCAGGGTGACAATATACAGCCTTGACGTACTCCTTTCCTGATTTGGAACCAGTCTGTTGTTCCATGTCCAGTTCTAACTGTTGCTTCCTGACCTGCACACAGATTTCTCAAAAGGCAGGTCAGGTGGTCTGGTATTCCCATCTCTTTAAGAATTTTCCACAGTTTGTTGTGATCCACACAGTCAGAGGCTTTGACATAGTCAATAAAGCAGAAATAGATGTTCTTCTAGAACTCTCTTGTTTTTCTATGATCCAACGGATGTTGGCAATTTGATCTCTGGTTCCTCTGCCTTTTCTAAAGCCAGCTTGAACACCTGGAAGTTCATGGTTCACGTATTGCCGGCTTTGAGAATTTTGAGCATTACTTTACTAGCGTGTGAGATGAGCGCAATTTTGCAGTAGTTTGAGCATTCTTTGGCATTGCCTTTCTATAGCTAATAAATAAAATATGGCAAAAATTGACAGTTTCCAAACTCAGGACTAAAAGACTGGAAGCTTCCACTTCCTTTTTCTTGGATCACCGATTCTTGAATTTCTTGGGTGTCATATAAGATGTTTGACAACCCTTCTGTACATACTTCATGAACAGGCTTTGAGACTACATGCAGAAGAGAAGGACCTGAATGAGCCCAGCCTTCAAGAGAGGGACAAAAAGAAGGCCTTTAAGAGAAGGATAAGTCTAGCCTTGCTAATGTCTCAGTCATGTGAGTGAAGCTATCTTGGATCCTTCAGATCAGCTCAACTGCCAGCTGAATACCATCAGCTGACCCCAGTTCATTTCATATGGGGCTGAGAACTGGTTATTCAAGCCTTACCTCAAATATTGACACACAAAATTGAGAGAGAAAATGACATTTTTTTTTTTTTTAAGTTACTAAGGTTTGAGACAGTTTGTTAGGGAACAACTGGTAACCACAACAGAAGTTGATAACTGGTAACTGGGCTCTTCTGTAACCCAAACCCCAAATATGTGACATTAATTTCGAGACTGGGAAATGGGTAGGGACTTGAAGGACCTTGAGGAGTCTGTTAGTGAAAGCTAGAAAGATCTGGAGGAGGTGTTGGAGATCACTTTCAGAACAGTCAAGAAATTGTTATTGGAAGCCAGAGGAAGTTTTGAAAACAAGGTTACCTATGGCAACGTGGAAAATAGAAAGGTACCTAATGAACTTGAGGATCTAGTTGGGGAGTTTATAGACAGAAAGTCCAAAGTGTCAACTGGCGTCTTGTAGCTATTTATAATTAAATATTAGAAGAGAGAAGTAAACTAAAGAAGGACCCAGGATAGTATTTCCAAGCAGCACAAGAGTCTCAAAGGTAAAGAATGGCCTCATGGTACAGATCAAATCTAAGGTGTTGCCGACAAAATGACATCACCAGGTAAAAACAAGTCAAAGATGCAACTGTAGGATCTTTTGTTAAGACTTCAGAAAGATATGTTTTAGTTGAGGTAACATCGGTTTATAACAGTCATGTGCACAACATTATATTTCAACTTCTATATGCACTACAGCATGCTTATCAAAAGTTTAGTTTCCATTTAGCACCGTACAGTTGATCCCTTTTACTCATTTCACCCTCCCACCCCCTTCCTCTCTGGAAACCACTGCTTTGTTCTCTGTACCTATGTGTTTGTTTTTGTTTAGTTTTATTTTGTTATACTCCACATATGAATGAAATCGTAAAGTATTTGTCTTTCTCTAACTTATTTCACTTGGCCTAATACCCTCAAGATTCACCCATGTTATGGCAAATGGCAGGTTTTGTCTTCTTCTGGCTGAGTAGTATTTTTCTGTGTGCATGCATCTGTGTGTGTGTGTGTCTGTGTGTATGTATACACACACACACCACATCTTCTTTACCCATTCATCTGTTGATGGGCACTTACGTTGTTTCCATATCTTAGCTCTTGTATATAATGCTATGGTGAACATAGGGGTATGTATATATTTTCTAATTACTGTTATCACATTCTTTGGATATATACCCAGAAGTAGACTAGCTGGATCATATTATAGTTCTATTTTTATTTTTTTTGAGGAAACTCAATACTGTTTTCCATATGGCTGCACCAATTTACATTCTCACCAACAATGTAGGTCAGAAAGATTTAAGGCAGTGTCTCATAGATGCTTTCAAAGTTATTCTTAGTGGAAACAAATTTTTTCTGAGGATCTCAATGCTGTGCCTTATGGATACTCTGTGTTAAACAGTAGGGTTTCTAAGAGTCTTAAGGGTGTCATTCCACAGCAGGTTCACAGGGGGACCAAGGTCGAGAAATACTATCTGAAAGATTTGTGTGTGTGTGTTTTGGATAATGGAGTAGAGTATAATTCGATACACAGGAAATCCCCCAAATTTTAAAAGGATTACGTTAGCTTGGCCTGAAACTGACAGAGACAGTATGAAATGAAAAGAGGTCTTTGGACTCCCAGTCTACTATAGGCAGAGAGCAGGCTGAAAAAACTATTCAACTATAAAAATGGGCTATTTCTTGTGGAAAAAGAAGGGTGACTCAGAGGGCAGAACCAAAAGTCACAGAGACTCATTCCCAGGGAGAAGAAGTAGGCCTTAATTAAAGAACTGGCATCAAATGTTTGGCTAGATTTCAGAATTTCTAAGCACCAGTGACTGCTTTGTACTTCTATTCCTTCTACCACCAAAACCACCACCCTCTTTTGAACAGACTGTCTACAGCAGTTACTTTATGCCTGCTCACCATTGTAATCAATAGTTGGGTGTATATGGGGAAGGTAACTTTTTCGTTTCAGAGATCTTCAATGGAAAAGCACAATGCTAAAGAAACTGCACCCTAGGAACTACATCTGAGGATATTCATCCACGCCTGGAACTTATTCAGATGATGAGATCATGGACGTTGACCCTGAGTCTGACGCTATAAACGGCTGAGTTTGGAGGGGCAGGTCCTTTGAGGAGGTGAATGTATTGTGCTGTGGGAAGAATGTAAATAAGTTGTGGCCAGAGGGCAGATGGTAACAGATTAAAGATGGCTGTAAATTCTTTGATCCTCCTCCCAGTGACAGACAGGGTCTGTGTGTCCTCCCCTGGAATCTAGATGGGCTCTATGATTGTTTTGACCAAGAAGATACTTCGGAAGTGACACTGTGCTAGTTTCCAAGCCCAGGTCTTAAGAGACTGGTAATTCCCACTTCCTGACTGGTAATTCCCACTTCCTGTCTTCTGGGAACATGTTCTCTTTGAGCCCTAACATTCCATGTACTCTTGACTGAACTGACTTAGCATGTATGAGAGGCCTTTATTATTTGGGCTTCCCTGGTGGCTCAGTGGTAAAGAATCTGCCTGTAATGCAGGAGCCGCAGGAGACTCTGTTTCAATCCCTGGGTAGGGAAGATCCCCTGGAGAAGGAAAAGTCAACCCACTCCAGGCTAGAGAAGCCCCTGGACAGAGGAGACCATCGGGCCATAGGGGTCTCAAAGAGTCAGACACAGCTGAAGTGACTTAGCATGTATTCTAGCAAAGAGATCACATTGAAACTATCTGAAAGGGAAAGTGAAAGTGAATGTCTGACTCTTTGTAACCCCATGGAATTCTCCAGGCCAGAATACTGGAGTGCATAGCCTTTCCCTTCTTCAGGGGATCTTCCCAACCCAGGGATTGAACCCAGGTCTACTGCAATGCAGGCAAATTCTTTACCAGCTGAGCCACCAAAGAAGCTCAAGAATACTGGAGTGGGTAGCCTCTTTCCTCTCCAGGGGATCTTCCTGACCCAGGAATTGAACCGGGGTCTTCTGCATTGCAGGCAGATTCTTTCCAGCTAATCTACCAGGGAAGCCTTTTCTGGAAGGTAAGAGGGGGCCAAATGAAGCCAAGGTTCAAGGCATTGAGTGAAGCCTAAAGAATATCACTGAGTCATCTCACTTGATTCCATGTGGAGAAGAAAAAGCAACTATCTTAGCTCTGACTGGATTCCTGACTCACAAAATTATGAGAAATAATAAAATGGTTGTTATCTAGGCTGCTGAACTCTGGGATAATTACTGTTACACAGCAGTAAATAACTGAGATCTCCATGACCTTGAGTCAGTCTCTTCTCTCTAGTACTACTTCTTCAGCTTGGGCAGTGTTGGGTTAGGTTAGGTGAACTCTAAGAGTCTCAATAGCTCTGATTTTCAGTTTGGATGCAGTTGGACTACACCAAATGGCATTTAGACATCTGTAGAATGACCAGAGGAACACAGAACATATATTGTTAGGTATTCAATAATTATTTCAATGAGTTTTGAAAGATGAAGAACTAGGTAAGCAGAAGGGAAGGGAAGGACACTTCAGGCAGAATGAACAGTATGTACCAAAATGCAAAAACCTGGACAAACCTGAAATGCAAGCATTTTAGAATCATTGAAGTAGCAAGTACAAGGAAGAGTGTGGCAGATAAAGCTGGAAAGGTAGACAAAGGCCAGATACTGGAGAGACTTGTGTACCTAGCTGAAAGTTTTATGCTTTGTCTACAGACCCTGGGAAACCTCTGAAGGAAAATTAACATTGAATCCTCTGTCAGATAAATGATGTTTTTCTTCCTTTTATACACATAGAAACTGAGGTTTTGTCACTTGCCCAAGATCACATTGGGCTTCCAAAGTGGCTCAGTGGGTAAAGAACCCACTTGCAATGCAGGAGATGTGAGTTCAGTCCCTGGGTCAGGAAGATCCCCTGGAGGAGAGCATGGCAACCCACTCCTATATTCTTGCCTGGAGAATCCCATGGACAGAGGAGCCTGGTGGGCTACAGTCCATAGGGTCATAAAGAGTTGGACACAACTGAAGCGACTGAGCACACACACAAGATCACATTAGTAGTAGGTGGCTGATCCAGGTTATGAATCCATACCTAACAGCTTTGAAACAATATTTTTAAAAACTTCAGAAGTTAATATTACTTTTTTAAAAATCATTTTGAATATATTCTATATGACTGATATTGTATAAAGTAGAAGAGATGTGAAAGTAAATGTCACAGGCAATATGAATTGCTTATGATTAATTTTCCTTGGGGGAAATTGAAGAAATGATCAGTTTTCCTTGGATAAATGAATAAAGTTTCTTAGAAAAGAGGACATTTAATTTTGTTGATTAATTATTCATTTATTATTATTTAAACTGGAGCTAACATTCATTGACTAGATGGACCTTTGTTGGCAAAGTAATGTCTCTGCTTTTTAATATGCCATCTAGGTTGGTCATAACTTTCCTTCCAAGGAGTAAGCGTCTTTTAATTTCATGGCTGTAATCAGCATCTGCATCACTTTGCCAACAAAGGTCCGTCTAGTCAAGGCTATGGTTTTTCCAGTGGTCATGTATGGATGTGAGAGTTGGACTGTGAAGAAAGCTGAGCGCCAAAGAATTGATGCTTTTGAACTATGGTGTTGGAGAAGACTCTTGAGAGTCCCTTGGACTACAAGGAGATCCAACCAGTCCATTCTAAAGATCAGTCCTGGGTGTTCTTTGGAAGGAATGATGCTAAAGCTGAAAGTCCAGTACTTTGGCCACCTCATGTGAAGAGTTGACTCATTGGAAAAGACTCTGATGCTGGGAGGGATTGGGGGCAGGAGGAAAAGGGGACGACAGAGGATGAGATGGCTGGATGGCATCACTGACTCGATGGACATGAGTTTGAGTGAACTCTGGGAGATGGTGATGGACAGGGAGGCCTGGCGTGCTGCGATTCATGGGGTCTCAAAGAGTTGGACATGACTGAGCGACTGAACTGAACTGAACTGAACTGAATGTTCATTGAGCTCAAACTATGTACCTGCCATTGTTCTAGGTGTTTTACATGTGCTATTTATATCTCACCCTGTGAAGCAGGTACTATTATTTTCCACTTTTATTTCTAAAGCAAAGAGAGCTTAGGTAACTTGTTCAAGTCACACATTTAGTAATCCTGGGTTAGATCCTGGTGAATCAGACATCATGCTGTTAACCATAAGTAGAGACATTTGAACTAGGCCTTAAGATAAGAAGATTCCTATGCCAAAGGACATTTAAGAGAGAAAAACACATGCTGATATTTGATGGCATGAAAGTTTACCATGTTCTAAGAATAGGACTTCAGAGAAGTTTAGGGAAATTTAGAGAATGAACATTGTGCATGTGTGTGTGTTTGTGTGGTAGGAAGTAGAGGGAGATGATGAAAGAAGAATGATAGAAGAGGGTGCTGGAAATGTAGTTTATGGCCAGGTAATAGGAGGCCTGAAAGCTAGACAGAAGAGTCTGGACTTGATCTTGTAGGCTATGGGGAGACATTAGGATTGCTTTTCTTTCTTGTTCTTTTTTTAAATCAAAGGAATGCCATGATTAGGTCTGTGTTTCAGAAAGAGTTAATCTGGTGTCAAGGAGAAATGGACTGAATGGAAGAGGCTGGAGGCAAAGAAAAGGGAGTCAGGAATCAGGTGCCATGTCTGATATCAACACCTGAACTAGGATGATTATAGTGAGGATGGAGAAAAGGGAACCAAGGAACATGTGGACTAGTGCTTATTCTCATAGCTAATGTCTATTTACCAACAGGCATAATATTTTGAAAGATGATTAAATGTTGCCAGTTTTGCTTGGAGAGGCTTGGATGAAAGCATATTTGGAAAGTCAGAAACTCTGTTTACAATTCAGTGGTCTTGCACACAGGGCAAATTGGACACAGAGACTGTAAGAGGATATATGTACCAAAAAACTTTGAACACTTTATTGTTTTCCTGGCCTTCCTACTTATGACACTGTGCCATCTATAGCTATGTGCTTTCTTTCTACCTTAAAGACAGGGCATCAGCTGGATTTTAATAGCAGGTACCTTTCTGAGATTTGAAAATGTCCACAGAACATTGCCCCTAAACTTGACCTGACCCAAATAAAACTGAACAAAATTGAGGAAGTTCAGATTCTACACATCCTACCTTCTAGCATTAACAGACATGACAAAGGAAATTTGCTGGCACCTCCAACTCTTTTCACATCAATTCCATTTGCCTGAAAAGCTCTCCCTTCCCTTTTCCTCCTCTGTGAAGCAGCTCAGGTACACCTCTCCCAAGGCAAAGCTAGCAATGCCCTCCTTTCTTCTCCCATAATGCCCGCCATATTTCTCTATTATAGCACTTTTAATCTATTTAATAGCTACTTGGTTATTTATCTTTTCCCTCACCTGTGCTCTGAGCTATTTCTTTAAGGGTAAAGCTTTTATTCTGCTTATTTATTTATCTTCAGTGCCCAGCAAGACACCAGACACATAGGTAAATATTTGTTAAGTAACTTGCAGTCAGCACATACACACATGATAAAAAAAAAAAAAAACTTTAGGAAATTCAACTTATACTGATTCTTTTTGATTTATCAGCTTTAGGCATTTTCTTTCAAAACCCTATTGTGGAAGATGAGTATTCATCTCTTCTATCACCCTAGACGTCTATTTTCCTCTCCCTTATATAGTTAATATATAACTTTTGACTAAATCAAAATTCAGTTTTTGAATTATTGTAAGTATTGGCTACTGCTAAGCTAAGTGAAAGTGAAGTCGCTCAGTCGTGTCTGACTCTTTGTGACCCCATGGACTATAGCCTACTAGGCTCCTCTGTCCATGGGATTTTCCAGGCAAGAATACTGGAGTGGGTTGCTATTTCCTTCTCCAGGAGATCTTCCCAACTCAGGGATTGACGCCAGGTCTCCTGCATTGTAGGCAGATGCTTTACCGTCTGAGCCACCAGGGAAGTCCTACTGCTAAGCTAAGTGTACTATATTTCCTGTCTTGTACATACTTTCCTCACTGGAGATATTAATAGTTTTTTCATTTGTTTAGTTCTCTGTACCATTAGTTTCTACATTATCAAGTATATCAGATAATTTATCTGTTCCATTTATTTTCCTGAAGACATAAGTCCTGGAGCCCTTCATTCTTTTTCAATTTTTGTACATGCTAAACAGTGGTCATCCTATGATCCCCCACTTTTTTATTGGAATGTAATTGCTTTGCAGTGTTATGTTAGTTTCTGCTGTATGACATCATGAATATGATGTTGTACATATATTATCAAGGGAACAAGGGAACCAAGGGAATAATATAATACCAAGGGAACATACTTATAATACCAAGGGAACATTTCATGCAAAGATGAGCACAATAAAGGACAGAAATGGTATGGACCTAACAGAAGCAGAAGATATTAAGAAGAGGTGGCAAGAAAACATAGAAGAATTATACAAAAAAGATCTTCATGACCCAGATAACCATGATGGTGGGATCACTCATCTTCATTCTGGAATTCGAGGTCAAGTGGGCCTTAGAAAGCACCACTACGAACAAAGCTAGTGGAGGTGATGGAATTCCAGTTAAGCTATTTTAAATCCTAAAAGATGATGTTGTTAAAGTGCTGTACTCCATATGCCAGCAAATTTGGAAAACTCAGCAGTGGCCACAGGACTCGAAAAGGTCAGTTTTCATTCCAATCCCAAAGAAAGGCAATGCCAAAGAATGTTCAAACTACCACGCAATTGCACTCATATCACACGCTAGCAAAGTAATGCTCAAAATTCTCCAAGCCAGGCTTCAACAATATGTGAACCATGAACTTCCAGATGTTCAAGCTGGTTTTAGAAAAGGCAGAGGAACCAGAGATCAAATTGCCAACATTTGTTGGATCACTGAAAAAGCAAGAGTTTCAGAAAAACATCTACTTTTGCTTTATTGACTACTCCAAAGCCTTTGGCTGTGTGGATCACAACAAACTATGGAAAACTCTTTAAGAGATGGGAATACTAGACCACCTTACCTGCCTCCTGAGAAATCTGTATGCAAGTCAGGAAGCAACAATTAGAACTGGACATGGAACAACAGACTGGTTCCAAATCAGGAAAGGAATACGTCAAGGCTGTATATTGCCACCCTGCTCATTTAACTTATATGCAGAAACACTACGCTGGATGAAGCACAAGCTGGATTCAAGATTGCCAGGAGAAATATCAATAACCTCAGATATGCAGATGACACCACCCTTATGGCAGAAAGTGAAGAAGAACTAAAGAGGCTCTTGATGAAAGTGAAAGAGGAGAGTGAAAAAGTTGGCTTAAAACTCAACATTCAGAAAACGAAGATCATGGCATCTGGTCTCATCACTTCATGGCAAATAGATGGGGAAACAATGGAAACAGTGGCAGACCTTATTTTTTGGGCTTCAAAATCACTGCAGATGGTGATTGCAGCCATGAAATTAAAAGATGCTTACTGCTTGGAAGAAAAGTTATGACCAACCTAGACAGCATATTAAAAAGCAGAGACATCACCTTGCTGACAAAGGTCCATCTAGTCAAAGCTATGGCTTTTCCAGTAGTCATGCATGGATGTGAGAGTTGGATTATAAAGAAGGCTGAGTGCTGAAGAATTGATGCTTTTGAACTGTGGTGTTGGAGAAGACTCTTGAGAGTCCCTTGGACTGCAAGGGGATCAAGCCAGTCAATCCTAAAGGAGATCAGTCCTGAATATTCATTGGAAGGACTGATGCTGAAGCTGAAGCTCCAATACTTTGGCCACCTGATGTGAAGAACTGACTTGGAAAAGACCCTGATGCTGGGAAAGATTGAAGGCAGGAAGAGAAGGGGATGACAGAAGAAGAGATGGTTGGATGGCATCACAGACTCTATGGACATGAGTTTGAGCAAGCTGTGGGTATTGGTGATGGATAGAGAAGCCTGGCATACTGCAGTCCATGGGTTTGCAAAGAGTCTGGCATGACTGAGCGACTGAACTAACTGTATATATTCAGGCTTTCCAGGTGGTGCAGTGGTAAAGAATCTGCCTGCCAATGCAAGTGATGCAAAAGACGTGGGTTCGATCCCTGAGTCAGGAAGATCCTCTGGAGAAGGAAATGGCAACCCACTCCAGTAGTTGCCTGGGAAATCCCATGGTCAGAGGAGCCTGGCAGACTATAGTCCATGGGGTCGAAAAGAGTTGGATACAACTGAGCACAGCATAGCACATACATATGTTCTCCTGCCTCTTGAGGCTCTCTCCCACTCCCTCTGCCCATCCCTCTAGTTCATCACAGAGAACTGAGCTCTGTGCTATGCAGTAGCTTCCTTTCAGCTCTCTATTTTACATATGGCTTCTCAGATGGCACTAGTGGTAAAGAATTTTCCTGCCAAGGCAAGAGACACAAGTTTGATCTCTGGGTTGGGAAGATCCCCTGGAGTAGGAAATGGCAGCCCTCTTCAGTATTCCTGCATGGAAAATTCCCTGGACAGAGGAGCTTGGTGGGCCACAGTCTATGGGGTCACAAAGAAGCAGATATGACTGAGCATGCACACATGAACCTATGTCAGTGCTACTCTCTCAGTTCTATGATTCCTTTTTATAATCATCATGTGGATTCTCTTTGCCTCTCTCCTTTGTTCTATCTCCTATTTTACCAATCCCATGTTTCTCTCTTTTTTAACTCCCTCATTTTGGTGGCATATATCCTGTAGTAGCCTCCTGGAAAAAGTATGGGAAGTAATTTTTTAAAAAGACTTTGCAAGTCTCAATATGTCTTAATTTTACCTTCACAATTGATTGGTAGTTCTCTGGATAAAGAATTCTTGGTTGAAAATAATTTTCTTACAGAAATTTTAAGGCATTGCTATTTCATATTCTCGGAGAAGGCAATGGCACCCCACTCCAGTACTCTTGCCTGGAAAATCCCATGGGCGGAGGAGCCTGGTAGGCTGTAGTCCATGGGGTTGCTAAGAGTCGGGCAGGACTGAGAGATTTCACTTTCACTTTTCACTTTCATGCACTGGAGAAGGAAATGGCAACGCACTCCAGTGTTCTTGCCTGGAGAATCCCGGGCGGGGGTGGGCGGGGAGCCCGGTGGGCTGCCGTCTCTGGGGTCGCACAAAGTTGGACATGACTGAAGCGACTTAGCAGCAGCAGCAGCATTTCATATTCTAGTTTGTAGTGTTTGTTGTTGAGAAATTTAATGTTATTTCAATACTCTGTCAATCCCTTATATGATAACATTATTTTCCCCTGGGAGCCTGAGCATACTTTTTTTTAATCTCCTAGTGTTCTGAAGTTTCTTAATGATGACACTTGACATAGTTTTTGTTTCTTAAATCCATTGTGCTCCACCCTTGATAAGCCTTTATAAACTGGAAATATGTATTCTTTAGCCTGGGAAGTTTTGTGTGTGTGTTCTTTCCTTAATAATTTTTCTTTCCTTCTTTTCTTTTCTTTCTTTTTCTTTTTGAAACTCACATTGTTTGAATGTTAGATCTGGATTTTTTTTTTTTTTTTTCAGTTTCCTTATCTCTTCTGTTGTCAAACTCTTTTTGTTCTATTTCTTTAATTTCCAAACATTTTGTTAATTCTTTCTGCTATCATGTGTTTAATTTTCATGAGTTCTTAGTCTTTTATTATTCTTTTTTTTTTTTTTTTAAAGAAAGCATCCTAGTCTTGTTTCATGAATGCAATGTCTATTTTGATCTAAATATCAATTCAGTTCAGTTCTGTTCAGTTGCTCATTCGTGTCTGACTCTTTGTAACCCCATGGACTGCAGCATGCCAGGCCTCCCTGTCCATCACCAACTGCTGGAGTTTACTTAAACTCACGTTCATTGAGTCGGTGATGCCATTCAACCATCACATCCTCTGTCGTCTTCTTCTCATATTAATAATCATTTCAAATTTTTCTTCTGTTTCCTAATTTATTTCCTGTGTGTTTAATTTTCTGCTTGTTTCTTTTGTCGTCTCTCATTGTGGAATCTCTTTTGAAATATTTGGTGAAATTTTGCAGCTCTTCATATTTAACAGTAAGTTACCATAAAGTCAATTGGAAGCTCTGTGTAAATAGATGGAATTCGTTGATTGGTGGCTTCACTGTAGAGTAACAGGTTACTTGACCGGTTTGCTGGGGATGCCCAAATATCAGTATTTGTAGTTCTTTTCTCTGAAGCTGGTCAGATTCTCTAGTCCCTTCTCTTGGGTAAGAGAGGCAGGTGTGACTGCCTGACTACCCAAGTACTCTAAGCTGAACAGGACATGGGGGCCAAAGGCCTCACCATTCAGTAAGTAGACATTCATTTAACTTTCCTGTTTTCACTTGGCCCTTCTCTCCAGCTACCAGGACCTAATTTATCTGTGCTTTGGCCTCTAGGGCTCACTTTTTGTTTTGATCAAATGTCTGGTCTCCTGCCAGGGTAGGGAGATATACGAGGTTGATTTATTTATTTGGGGAAGGGACCTGCAAGTCTAAGTTCTCTTTTCACAGACTTTCAATCAATTTCTATACCTCATCCCTGCCTTCTATGGTTCTCTGCTTCAAATTACTGAGGCTTTATCAAGAGGCAGTACAATGTGTAGTCAAGGGAATAAACTTTGAACCTAGATAGCTTGGGCTTGAAATTTATTTGGCTACATGACCCTGGACAAATTATTTGACCTCATACTTCATTTTCTTCTTTTGTAAAATGGTAAAAATAATATTATATACCTCAAAGGATGTTGTGAGAATTAAATGATTTTATACATACACACACACACACACACACACACATATATATATAATGCTTAGAACAATGCCTGATATTTAATAAGAAATGTTGTAAGATATTATTATTAATATTATTCATTTCCATAGCTTCCCACTAGATTCACCTGTCAGCATATTTCAAATTTCTCAACTCTGTTAACTTTCCCCACTTCTAAAAATGTGCCCACTGACATGTATTTTTTTAACCTATGAGTTGAGACCTTTAAAAAAATCATTTTTTCTCTTTTTATTGATGTTTTGGGAAAGAAGAAGAGATAAGGACAAATATAGATTATAATACACACATATATAAAACATATGTGTTACATATACAGTACATATATAATATATTACTTATATGCTATTATGTTAGAACTGGTTCAATTAACCAAAATTAAAAGCATTGGAATTATAATATCAATGTTAATAAGATTATGGTAAAATAGAGAACGCATACATTATTGTTATCAACATAAATTAATAAAATTCCTTTGGAATATATAAATATATAGTGAGTCATAAAAACACTTTGACCTTTAACTGATTATCCTATGAAATTTTTTAGAGGGAAAAATTTAATAAACAAAAAGGTTATACATTTTAATGAAAAATTAGAAACAACAAAAATTTCCAACAGTCTCAAGATGTTAAAATTCAGTAGATGTCTAGTTTATTGAATTGATAATATTATATAGTAATTATTTTCCAACATGAATTATATTAACATTAAACATTACAATATAACACTAAGTGCAAAGAAAAGGACACAAATGTATGTTCACTGTGGGTAAGCAATATAAACTTTATATGCTATAAAGGGAATATACAAAAATAAAACCAGTTGTTTTAGCATGGTAGAATTAGGGAGGTTTTGTTTTTCTTTTTAAAAAAATCCTTTTATGTTACCATAAAAATGTTTTTATAATTAAAAAAAAAAGAACCCTCAAGCCTAAAGCTGACAAAAATCATAGTGATTGTGTCTACCAGGCCCCTTAGATGAAGATGAAAACTAAACCATTCAGCCAAACATCTGAAAGTTTCAGAACAGCCAGGTCTTTGATGTTGAGTAGACTAAACAACCAGATGTTTGACTGAAGTTTTCCGTTTTCATCTGAAGGCTGACATCATGTAACTATAGCCTGAGTGCATTACTGATGTCAGTCACCATAAAGTTCAATGAGTTGTTAACATGGCCCCATGCAGCTCTCCTGGCTGTCCTCATTTGGTACTCACAAATATCATCCTTTAACTTGCTCTTTGCTTTAAGGTGTTATACAACTCTTTGATTATTCTTCATTATCTAAAGAATAAAGGCTTAACCCTTCATAATGTGGCCCCAACTGGCATCAACAGCCCCATCTCTCACCATCTGCATCCTTCACAAGGTCTATACGTTCTAGATGCTAAAAATATAGTCCCTGATCCTCAAGATACTCATAGTTGTACTATTATTATTATCACACACTACAGAATATTACTGTTATCACTCATTGAACTACTTTGTTCCAGAGTGCTAGGGCTTAGTATACAGTATTGAATTTAATCTTCACCATAACTTTTTTTGGCATTATTATTTCCATTTTAGCAGTAGAGAAAGAGAAGCTACAGAAGTTAAATATCTTTGTTTTCCCCAAATTTTATAACCAGCAAGTTACAGAGCCAGGACTCAGTATATTGGGTTCCAAAACTATGCTCTTAATCACAACACCACAGAAATATGTTTACTGATACATTTACTAAGGTATTATGGTGACTATGTTGTAATACAGAGAGAATGAGGTTTATTGAATGGCAGTAAGTAAAAGTATAAATAGGCAAAGGCTTAGTCCAAGTACCAATAATAGAGTGCCTAGTATGTTCTGGACCCTATCCTAAATATATAGGGACACAAAAGAGTCAATATCATCTTTAACAAAGGTGTCAGGCACCCAAAATTAGGTGGAAGGTGCAGGTGTTCCAGGAGTGGAACCCAAAGGAGTGATGGTGTCATATATGCCCAGGGCTTGGCTGGGGTACACAGTCATGGGTTAAAAGCTTCAGGAAGAGGAGAAAAGGAATAGAAAGACTCCCAGATACCAAGGGACTTAAAAAGAGTGCCCAGAGAAATCTCTGTGTCCCCACAGGAATATTGGAAAAGTGTAGACAAGGAGAAACTTTATCCATCAGAATCAAGAAAACACTGAAACACACGACAGGCACAACTGTTGAAAACAATAATGAAGATTCCTTTATTTTACTAGTTCCTATTGTGTGCCTCTCAACATCCAGAAAACGAAGATCATGGCATCTGGTCCCATCACTTCATGGGAAATAGATGGAGAAACAGTGGAAACAGTGTCAGACTTTATTTTTGGGGGCTCCAAAATCACTGCAGATTGTGACTGCAGCCATGAAATTAAAAGACGCTTACTCCTTGGAAGGAAAGTTATGACCAACCTGGATAGCATATTCAAAAGCAGAAACATTACTTTGCCAACAAAGGTTTGTCTAGTCAAAGCTATGGTTTTTCCTGTGGTCATGTATGGATGTGAGAGTTGGACTGTGAAGAAAGCTGAGCGCCAAAGAATTGATGCTTTTGAACTGTGGTGTTGGAGAAGACTCTTGAGAGTCCCTTGGACTGCAAGGAGATCCAACCAGTCCATTCTGAAGGATATCAGCCCTGGGATTTCTTTGGAAGGAATGATGCTAAAGCTGAAACTCCAGTACTTTGGCCATCTCATGCGAAGAGTTGACTCATTGGAAAAGACTCTGATGCTGGGAGGGATTGGGGGCAGGAGGAGAAGGGGACGACAGAGGATGAGATGGCTGGATGGCATCACTGACTCGATGGACGTGAGTCTGAGTGAACTCCGGGAGCTGGTGATGGACAGGGAGGCCTGGTGTGCTGCGATTCATGGGATCGTAAAGAGTCGGACACGACTGAGTGACTGAACGGAACTGAACTGATTGTGTGCCTCTCCTGGGCACCATGGATTAAAGTCATACGGTCCCTCCCAGTAGTGGTTACTGGGCTGGATCATTCTTTCCACAAATAAGTATGGAGAAGCTACTATGTTTGAAGCATTGCTCTAGGCACTACGGATACAACTGTAAACAAGACAGACATGCTGTCATGGAGCTTACATTCTATTAGGGAGAGATGGACAAATAAATATGTGGAATATATAGAGTTTTAGAAGGTGTTAAAAGTCAGGAAGAAAAATAGAGAAAGGAAGGAGGGCAGGAAGAATCAGTGAGATAGCAAGATCAGGAAAGGCCTCTCTAGGAAGGTGACTATTGAGCAAAGACCTTGCATTTTCACAAAAAATGAGATCATGCTAGATAGAAAAAAGAGCAAGTACAAAAGCTCTGAGGCTGGAGTGTTTGGTATGATCCAGGAACAACAAAAAGGCCTTTATTGTTTCACTTTTATCTCAGTTCAGTTTAGTTCAGTCACTCAGTTGTGTCCGACTCTTTGCGACCCCATGAATCGCAGCATGCCAGCCCTCCCTGTCCATCACCAACTCCCAGAGTTCACCCAAACTCATGTCCATTGAGTCGGTGATGCCATCCAGCCATCCCATCCTCTGTCATCCCCTTCTTTTCCTGCCCCCAATCCCTCCCAGCATCAGAGTCTTTTCCAATGAGTCAACTCTTCGCATGAGGTGGCCAAAGTACTGGAGTTTCAGCTTTAGCATCAGTCCTTCCAAAGAACACCCAGGACTGATCTCCTTTAGGATGGACTGGTTGGATCTCCTTGTAGTCCAAGGGACTCTCAAGAGTCTTCTCCAACACCACAGTTCAAAAGCATCAATTCTTCGGTGCTCAGCTTTCTTCACAGTCCAACTCTCGCATCCATACATGACCACTGGACATGCCAAGCCTTATGTGCATTTAAATATTCGGGTGGAGATGATGAATAAGCAACTGGATATATGGCTCTGGATTTCAGACAAGAGGCTCAGGCTAGAGATAAAAATTTAGGATTCATTGGCATTGTAGATGATTATTTGAAGCTACATGAAGTCAGCAAGGAAGTGAGCATATACAAGAAAAAGGTCCAAGTACTGAGTTCTGGGCTAAGGTCAGGACATAAGAAATCAGAAGAGAAGACAGGAAGAATTATTAAAATTAGAAAGAAAACCAGGAGAGGATAGATTTTAAGAATCAAATGAAGGCAGTGTTTCTAGGAAAATAGAGTGATCAACTCAATTATGTGCTACTGAGAATTGACTGTTGAACTTAACAAGAGAAATTCTGTTGGAATGTCTGGCTCTGATGGGGCAGAACCAGACTGGAAAAGTTTAAGTGAGATTTAGAGGAAAGAAAGTGGCACAGCGAGATTAGATAAGATATTTGAGGACTTCTACAATAAAATAACAACAGAGTTGAAGTTGGAAGGGGAGTTTAGGGATTTAATATGAGAGAAATATCAGAATTTATGCGTGTGTGCTTATAGGAATGATCTAGTTTAGAGTTTCCCAACTTTGGCACTACTGACATTTTGGGCTGAATAACTTTTTGTTGTGGAGGGCTGTCTTTTGCATTATAGGATTCTGAACATAATATCCCTGGCAGTATATCCACTCTATGCATTCCCCAGTCTCCCCAGCTGTGATAGCCATAAGGGACTCTAGACATTGCCAAATGTTGCCTGAGAGATGAGGGAGGGGAATGAGCAAAAATAACCCATGGCTGAGAACCACTGACTTAGTAGGAAAAAATATTGGTGATGCCAGACAGAAAATGGGACAATTGCTGGGGCAATATCCTTGAGCAAGTGAGAATGGATTTGGATCTATGGCATAAGAAGAGGAATGGGTCCATTAGTTTCATAGACTGTGAATGCACATTAACAGAGAAAGCAGAAGTTATCGGCACAGATGCAGCTGGATGGCTAGATGTGGTGTTAAGAATCTAAGGAAGTTCTCTTCTAGTCACCTTTGTTTTCTTAGTAAAATAAGAAGCAGAGTAGGCAATTACATTTGACACATGAAAGGAGGTGTTGTAGGTTTTCAGAGATGGAGGATCACCTAGGAGAATGAAAGACAAAACAGACTAATGAAATGTATTGTGATTGCTGAGCAGCTTTACTGTTCAGCAGTAAAAATCCATTAAGAGTAAAGTAAGACTAACGGTTAAGTAAAGCTCAACATTCAAAAAACTAAGATTATGGCATCCAGTCCCATCACTTCACAGCAAATAGATGGGGAAACAATAGAAACAGACAGACTTTATTTTCTTGGGCTCCAAAATCACTGCAGATGGTGACTGCAGCCATGAAATTAAAAGATACTTGCTCTTTGGAAGAAAAGCTATGACCAACCTAGATAACATATTAAAAAGCAGAGACATTACCTTGCCAACAAAGGTCCATCTAGTCAAAGCTATGGCTTTTCCACTAGTCACATATGGATGTGAGAGTTGGACTGTGAAGAAAACTGAGCACCGAAGAATTGATGCTTTTGAACTGCGGTGTTGGAGAAGACACTTGAGAGTCCCTTGGACTGCAAGGAGATCAAACTAGTCAATCCTAAAGGAGATCAGTCCTGGGTGTTCATTGGAAGGACTGATGTTGAAGCTGAAGCTCCAATATTTTGGCCACCTGATGTGAAGAACTGACTCATTGGAAAAGACCCTGATGCTGGGAAAGATTGGAGGTGGAAAGAGAAGGGGATGACAGAGGATGAGATGGTTGGATGGCATCACAGACTCGATGGACTTGAGTTTGAGCAAGCTCTGGGAGTTGGTGATGGACAGGGAAGCCTGACAGGTTGCGGTTCATGGGTCACAAAGAGTCGGACACAACTGAGCAAGTGAACTGAACTGAAAGACTAATGTGCAATGTCATGTGTTTTTCTCCAGCCACACAAAAAGGTCTTGGTGCACAGAATAAGCTGAGTAGGGTATGGGCAGGGTTGTAACCTTACCAAAAAAATATCATCAAATGAAGTGGGGCAAGGGTGTTGATAGTATATACAAGGGAGTGGTCATAATCATGGACCATGAAATTTAAGCTGGGTAGGAAGAGAAATGAGGACATGAAGTGGGTGAAAGATGGTGAAAAGGTGGTAGGAACATTGGTGGAATATGTCAATCATTAGTGGAATATGAGTGGGGCTGAAAGATTGCTGGAGTTGCAGTATTAAAGAAAGTGAGCTGGAAATACAGTCAGAGAGTGAGATGTTTCAAAGTGAAATTATGGAAGGGTGTATTTATTGGCAAGGATATGGTCTAGGATATGACAATGTTGGTAAGTTTTGGGCTGGGGTGGAAAATGGAGTCACAAAGTCAGATGCACAGAGCCATAGAATCTCAGAGTTCAGGGGATGAGGGGTGACAGCAAGACTTTACTGTAGTGTAGTAATTAACATAAACATTTACCAGTTTCCACCCTGCCTTGGATGATTAACTTAAACTCTGTGATAACATTATTCCCCTCGCCAGTGACTGATGTAGAGGTGGCTGAGAAGGTCAGGGAAAGTCTTCACAGGAGTTTCTGGAATATGTTTTCCTTATTCCAAAGAAATAGAAATTTCCTCTTCTTTCTCTGGATTATATGATGCCTGAAAGTTTTTAGCCATCCTGTTAGCAGCCTGAAGGTGAAGTTAAACACTGAAGATGGCAGAGAGAGGGAAAGAAGATGAGCTCTTGATGAGACGGTTGAACCACTATATCAACCAATCCTGGAGCCTGCCCTACCCAAACACTTAACATTTTGAAAAACAATAAACTCTCTTATTGGTTAAGTCAGTTTGCGTTCAGTTCAATTCAGTTCAGTCGCTCGGTTATGTTCAACTCTTTGCAACCCCATGAATCGCAGCATGCCAGGCCTCCCTGTCCATCACCAACTCCTGGAGTTCACTCAAACTCATGTCGATTGAGTCGGTAATGCCATCCAGCCATCTCATCCTCTGTTGTCCCCTTCCCCTCCTGCCCCCAATCCCTCCCAGCATCAGGGTCTTTTTCCAATGAGTCAACTCTTCGCATGAGGTGGCCAAAGTATTGGAGTTTCAGCTTCAGCATCAGTCTTTCCAATGAACACCCAGGACTGATCTCCATTAGGATGCACTGGTTGGATCTCCTTGCAGTCCAAGGGACTCTCAAGAGTCTTCTCCAACACCACAGTTCAAAAGCATCAATTCTTCGGTGCTCAGTTTTCTCCACAGTCCAACTCTCACATCCATACATGACCACTGGAAAAACCATAGCCTTGACTAGATGGACCTTTGTTGGCAAAGTAATATCTCTGCTTTTTTAATATGCTATCTAGGTTGGTCATAACTTTCCTTCCAAGGACTAAGTGTCTTTTAATTTCATGGCTGCAATCACCATCTGCAGTGATTTTGAAGCCCCCCCAAATAAAGTCTGACACTGTTTCCACTGTTTCCCCATCTATTTCCCATGAAGTGATGGGACCAGATGCCATGATCTTAGTTTTCTGAATGTTGAGCTTTAAGCCAACTTTTTCACTCTTCTCTTTCACTTTCATCAAGAGGCTCTTTAGTTCTTCTTCACTTTCTGCCATAAGGGTGGTGTCATCTGCATATCTGAGGTTATTGATATTTCCCCCAGCAATCTTGATCCCAGCTTGTGCTTCTTCCAGCCCAGCGTTTCTCATGATGTACACTGCATATAAGTTAAATAAGCAAGGTGACAATATATACCTTGACATATTCCTTTTCCTATTTGGAAGCAGTCTGTTGTTCTGTGTCCAGTTCTAACTGTTGCTTCCTGACCAGCATACAGGTTTCTCAAGAGGCAGATCAGGTGGTCTGGTATTCCCATCTCTTTCAGAATTTTTCACAGTTTATTGTGATCCACACAGCCAAAGGCTTTGGCATAGGCAATAAAGCAGAAATAGATGTTTTTCTGGAACTCTCTTGCTTTTTCAATGATCCAGCAGATGTTGGCAATTTGATCTCTGGTTCCTCTGCCTTTTCTAAAACCAGCTTGAACATCTGAAAGTTCACGGTTCATGTATTGCTGAAGCCTGGCTTTGAGAATTTTGAGCATTACTTTACTAGTGTGTGAGATGAGTGCAATTTTGAGGTAGTATGAGCATTCTTTGGCATTGACTTTCTTTGGGATTGGAATGAAAACTGACATTTTCCAGTCCTGTGGCCACTGCTGAGTTTTCCATATTTGCTGACATACTGACTGTAGGACTTTCACAGCATCATCTTTTAGGATTTGAAATAGCTCAACTGGAATTCCATCACCTCCACTAGCTTTGTTCGTAGTGATGCTTTCTAAGGCCCACTTGACTTCACATTCCAAAGTGTCTGGTTCTAGGTGAGTGATCACACCATCATGATTATCTGGGTCGGGAAGCTCTTTTTTGTATGGTTCTTCTGTGTATTCTTGCCACCTCTTCTTAATATCTTCTGCTTCTGTTAGGTCCATACCATTTCTGTCCTTTATCGAGCCCATCTTTGCATGAAATGTTCCCTTGGTCTTTAATTTTCTTAAAGAGATCTCTAGTCTTTCCCATTCTGTTGTTTTGTTCTATTTCCTTGCATTGATTGCTGAGGAAGGCTTTCTTATCCCTCCTTGCTATTCTTTGGAACTCCGCATTCAGATGCTTATATATTTCCTTTTCTCCTTTGCTTTTCGCTTCTCTTCTTTTCACAGCTATTTGTAAGGCCTCCCCAGACAGCCATTTTGTTTTTTTGCATCTTTTCCATGAGGATGGTCTTGATCCCTGTCTCCTGTACAATGTCACGAACCTCAGTCCATAGGTTCAGGCACTCTCTCTATCAGATCTAATCCCTTAAATCTATTTCTCACTTCCACTGTATAATCATAAGGGATTTGATTTAGGTCATACCTGAATGGTCTGGTGGTTTTCTCCAATTTCTTCAATTTAAGACTGAATTTGGCAATAAGAAGTTCATGATCTGAGCCACAGTCCATTCCCAGTCTTGTTTTTGCTGACTGTATAGAGCTTCTCCATCTTTGGCTGCAAAGAATATAATTAATCTGATTTCCGTGTTGACCATCTGGTGATGTCCATGTGTAGAAATCTTCTCTTGTGTTGTTCGAAGAGGGTGTTTGCTATGACCAGTGCATTCTCTTGGCAAAACTCTATTAGCCTTTGCCCTGCTTCATTCTGTACTCCAAGGCCAAATTTGCCTGTTACTCCAGGTGTTTCTTGACTTCCTGCTTTTGCATTCCAGTCCCCTATAATGAAAAGGACATCTTTTTTGGGTGTTAGTTCTAAAAGGTCTTGTAGGTCTTCATAGAACCGTTCAACTTCAGCTTCTTCAGCATTACTGGTTGGGGCATAGGCTTGGATTACCGTGATATTGAATGGTTTGCCTTGGAAATGAACAGAGATCAGTCTGTTGTTTTTGAGATTGCATCCAAGTACTGCATTTAGGACTCTTTTGTTGACCATGATGGCTACTCCACTTCTTCTAGGGGATTCCTGCCCACAGTAGTATATATAATAGTCATCTGAGTTAAAGTCACCCATTAGGTTTCTATTATTTGCAGCCAAAGCATCTGATAACATTATCCTCAGGGAGAACCCTGCCTGTGGGAGAGCCAGATATGGAAACAAATACATCTCAGTATGTCAACTGCTGCCCTGGAGGAAAACCAGGGGACCATGAGAGCCTTGTGTCAGTGCGGAACCAGATGGAGAGTCAGAAAAGCCTTTTCAGGGGAGAGTAGTTCTTCAAGGTCGATAAGAGTTTCCTGGGTGAAAGGGTTTTCTGGGGAGAGAGAGCTGAATACGTGATGGAGCAATGGTAAAAGCTCAGGCCTGTTTGTAGTTTTATAGCCAGTAGAAATTTCAGATAACCTCAATAAAAATTCCAGCAATAGTTGATACATATTTGCCAATCAACAAGGCGACACGTTAGAAGTTCATCAGTTGCCTATCCAGCATCAGCCTTCCCTCTTCCCTTCCTTTGTCGTTGTTCAGCCTCTAAGTCGTGTCCCACTTCTGCAACCTAATGGACTACAGCATGCCAGGCTCCTCTGACCTCCACTGAATTCCGGAAGTTGCTCAAATTCTTGTCCATGAAGTCAGTGATGCTATCTAATCTTTAGTTCCTCTTCACTTTCTGCTATTCTCCCTTTCTTACCACACTCATAGTTTCCTCTGGGCGCTACTCCTTCTTCCTTGTGTCGTTGATTCCAATTCCAGTTCTACAGGGGCTCTGACCAACAGAGGCCAAGTAATCTTAAGCCTCATAACAATTGACACAACAATTCGTCCTGGTAGATCAGGCATAAATCAGTCAAACCTGGAAGTTTCTGGCTACAGAAAGCAGTTCAGTGGGGGGTTTAGTCAAGTCTGGAACTTTTACTCATTATTAATAGTTTTAAGAAGCAATGCTCTCTTCCTTTGTATGTGAGCAAGAAAGCACATAATCTTTCTGCTAGCTGCTAATCTGCGTCCACCACAGAAGTCAGTGCAAGGATTACAGGCTATATACATAGTGGTTGGAGATGAAACAGCTGAAGAGCAATTGAGGAAAAGCCCCGATTGAACCACTCTGAACTCTGCCCTATTGCTTGGCTTTCAGTTACATTTGACAATAAATCCTTTCACTAGGTTAAACCAATTTTAATTGGATTTTCTATTTCTTGAAACTGTGGATTTCAACTTGAAACACATATACACAGGATCAGTATGTTCATTAATAAGTTACATTATAACTGGTACACGAATGATTCTTACCAAGTTAAAATATTTTGTATTTTTTATTTCTTGGACAGATAGATAAAATACAGACTGTCCAGTTCCTCACCAGACATCTGCAGACTCTAATGGCTTGGAATCGAATACGTGGATATAACTCTGGAGAAGAGGACAGGGGACAGTATTTTATCCTAAAAGTAATGGAAAGTCAAGAGTAAACTAAAGGTAATAATCATGGCTTTGAAGCCTCTTCAAAAAGGAAATTCTTTTTCTTTGCTTTTTTGTCATTAAAATTCTTATTGATTTCAAGATCAACCCATTCATTCAATAGCTATTTATTAAGCACTTATTATGTGCCAGTCATATTTGTAGGAACTTCAGATAAAACACTGAACAAAACAGGAAAATAATCCTGCTATCATGGCGCTTATGTCCTTTTCAGGCCAAATGGCATCCTCTCCAAGGCATCCTGAATTTTCTCAATCATAATTAATAACTCCTTCTGCTTTTATGGCATGTAGTACCACTGGAATTACATGTAAGTTCTACTACAAGGTAGAGAGGCTGCTTCAGATATCAAATATCTCCTTCAACAGACCAAGGGAATCTTGGGTTCAGGGTTGATGTTACAATAGGTCTCTGAAGCACAGAGCTGGCTTGGAGCAAGTGCCAGTAGGTATTTGTTAAATGAGTGCATGACTCTGTCTACAGTCCAACGGGGGAAGCCCACATGGTGAATCCCTTACTGCGGTCTCTGCCAGGTATTCATTTGGAGCTGTTGGGAGCCAACCTGTTATGGACTTAGGCAATCTGGAGGTTGTATAGAAATGATACTCCTAATGAGCGATTATTACTGATAAGTGGCAATAATAAAGTTCATTTGTGTGACTATGGGCATAATAGGAAATTGAAGTCTGAATAATTTTATTATGAAATTCAAGTAGCTGTTCAACTTAATGAGCGTAAATGGCTTTTTGATGAAGAAATGGAACAATGCCAATGAAAATGGTGACTGTGAGTATGAAAATATTTCTTTGGTTAAAATGTAAATGACCCAATAACTGGGTCATAAATGCCCTTGATTGCTTTATAAGTTACATAATTTAGGGGCAAAGACCTCTAATTTTCCTAAAAGCAAAAAAAAAAAGAATTACTGTACAGATCCAAAGCAATTGTTTCTGCTGGATATTGAATGGTTGCTGTTTTATTGGTACACAGTCAACAGAGGGAGCCCATGTTACAAAACCTAATAACAATTTCCTTACAGAGTGTTGTATGTTGCTAGAAAGTCAACAGAATAGAGAGAAAAAGAAGAAATAGAATAAAAGAGTTAAGGTATTGGACAATTAGGTTTTAAGTGGTAACAGGAATCTGGGATCTCACTTATGAAATTGGGTTTGGTGAATGATGTTAATTATATGTATTTCAAGAGAGCCTATATGTAGTGGCTTTAAAAAAAAACACTTTATATACTGCCAGAGTGATCCTTTGTTGTTGTTTTTTAGCTTTAATGACTCTTTCATTTATTTTTTTTAATTTTTTTTTCTGGTTAATAGCAACTCTGGTTGCTTTTGTTTATTTGTTAATATAAATTTATTTATTTTAATTGGAGGCTAATTACTTTACAATATTGTATTGGTTTTGCCATACATCAACATGAATCCGCCACAAGTGTACACGTGTTCCCCATCTGAACCCCCCCTCCCACCTACCTCCCCATACCATCCCTCTAGGTCACCCCAGTGCACCAACCCCGAGCATCCTGTATCATGCATCGAACCTGGACTGGCGATTCATTTCACATATGATATTATACATGTTTCCATTTATTTATTTTTAATTTTTTTTTTTGGCACAGCATGCAGAATTTTAGTTTTCCGACCAGGGATTGCACCCATGCCCTCTGCAATGGAAACGTGGTCCTAACCACTGGACTGTCAAGGAATTCCCTAGAGTGATTCTTTACCTTTAAAGTACACAATTACATTACTCTCCTGCTTAAAGCCGTCCAGTGGCATCTTTATCATTCCTATGACAAATCCAACCTTATGGGGTTGTGAAGATGAAAGAAGATGATAAATAGCACAATGCCTGGCTCAATAAATTTTCAGTAAATTTTTAGTATTATCTTTCACTATTGTGCCTTTTATTGTAGTGATCCTTTGGACTAGAATGTTTTCTAAACTGCCTTATTCTTACTTTGGATTTTATCTTGTTAACTCCCTTCTTACCCAATAGGTTCCAGGATCCCAGAAGTCTTGCCTCATTCACAGTCTGAATGCTCTTCTGTTACTTATCACACCATATTGCAGTAATCTGTTCACAAAGATGTCTCCCAGCCACTGGACCACCAGGGAAGTTCCATGAATACATATTTCATTGTGGATAAGTTTTTCTACTTTTTAAGTTTTCAAACATCTCTATAACGATCAAATGATTTTATAGCCAGCAAACACTACCTACAAAATACCGGCATTTTTGTTGATGGGGTAGGGGGTATACTTTAAATTATTATTTTACAGAAAATTGTTACCTTTGCATGAAGTTGTTGCTGAAAATTAGGTAACAGATTACATGTTTCCTCTAGTACAGTGCTTCTCAAACTTTAATGTAGGTCTGGGATGGGCCTGTGATTCTGCATTTTAAAATAAGTTATTTATTTTTAATTGAAGAGCAATTCCTTTACAATATTGTGTTGGTTTCTGAATCATGAATCAGCCGTAGATATACACATGTCCCCTTCTTCTTGAACCTCCCTCCCACCTCTCACCCCATTCCACCCCTCTAGGTAGATTTTGCATTTCTAACAAACTTCCACATGATGTAAGTGCTTCTGGCCTATCAACAACATTTTGAGTAGTAGCTCTAGTGTACATGAATTCTAATCTACATTTGACCATAAATTATAATTTATTTATTTATTTTTTACCATCTGTGCTTTTGTTAGTGCTTCCAAAAACGACACACTGGAGTAAATATAGAAGGCTTCTTATAATTCAAGTTTCTGAGAACTGGGGGGATCAATACCTTGGGAACATCTGTGACATTTCTGAGGTACAGTATAGAGGTTGGGAGTTCTAGCTTTAGAGTTAGTCGTCTGGTAAACAAGAAGTCAAATGCAACAAAACATATCAGATCAACCAAAATGCCAGAGCACTATGTTGATAGATGTTACACTACTCAAAACAGATTAACTGCCTCCTCCTCTATGCCCGTCATGGAGTACAGTTGTTTTTGAAGGCAGGAATGAACTTAATTATATAATAATAACAACTAACATTTGAATACTTTCTGGAAGTTTAAAGCACTGATTCTCAAGTTTCAGTGTGTATGAGACTTATCTGGAGAAGTAGCTGAAATGTAGATTCCTGAACTATACCCTCAGAAATTCTGATTCTTGGCAGTGGAGTTCAAGAATCTGCATTTTTAACAGGTATCCAAATGATTCTAATGTAGATGTCTCTGGACCATATATGTTAAGCAGCACTGGTTTCAAATGTAAGAAAAAAAATACTACAACCTTTAGTAAAACACTTTAATACACTTTATAGCTTGATCCAATTCACACACACACATTTGTGTTGTGTGTGTGTGTGTGTGTATTGCAGAGTTTCACATACATATATGTGAATATATATATATGACAGAATTTCACAAAATAATACTAACCCTTACTATGTGCTATATAGTGATATATTTTCTACTTTACTCAATTTCATCAGAAAAACATTGCTCATGATAACATTGATTTCACATCATTTATCTCATTTGAGCTTCAAATCAGTGCTGCAAAGTGAAAAGTCAAAGTCGCTCAGTCGTGTCCAACTCTTTGCGATCCCATGAAGGTAAGCACCTTTAACTGCATCTTTTTTCACTTGAAAGTTAAATCTTGGAGAGGATTAAAGTTCCCAGTGTTACACATCGAGTATGTGGCAGAGGTGGAATTCAAATTCAGAATGCTTGCCCTTAAATTGCCCTGACCTGCTCTCACCCTCACACTGACATCCTGAAAAAGCCCAGCAACACTCCAATTTGGGAGTACATTCAGACAACCTCTGGTTTTCCCAGTTGAATTCTATCAACTTTGAATACCAATTTGAAATTTATAAGAGAAAAAGAATTTGACTCAAGTTGGACCAGGTGTGAACTCTGATCTGTTCTGCAGTAAGGAAGGGTCACCTAATGCAGCCATGGCCAGCAAATCCCTAAAGCAAGGGCTGAAACTGGCAGATTTCAAAGAGACAAAGGGCTTGGCAGTCATGTGGAAATATATTTACTGTACCTGCATTTCTCCTCCTTGGAGAAGGGGGAGTTACTGTCTCCATCTCCAGAAAGGTCCTCACGTTAGCATCATACCAGAAGAAACTAGAACAATATAATCCATGTCTCCGCGGTCTCACAACCTCCTGTCAAATGTCTGGCCTCTTCACCTCCCCAAATACAGGGCAGGGATAATCCTGAAAGATCTCACCTGAGGCAAAGGAGAATGTCAAAATGAAAAGGGTATCTCCTTCAGTCTTTGTGACTGAGGACAGCGATTGACCTCCTGGGTCAATGAAGATCTTAGGAGATTCAAAGGTAGCTGATTCCTCTCCACGTTTGAGGTTGTCACTGTTGTCCCTGTCATAGCTGGGCCCCAGAAGCAGGTTTTTGCCTAAGGTTCTGAAAACTTGATACTATTGATTACATAATTCAAACTTTGCACCCAAGACACTATTTTAATCTTTTGAAAAATTGCAAAATTTATCTCAAAAGTTCTTGAATGAAGAAAAAAAGCATTATCAGCCCTCTTAAAAAGTATTCAAAATGGAAAATTAATGTGGCAGTTCTTTACCACATGTTCCTTTCTTCTATTAATGTAGACACACACCTCTTATGAAGACCAGCTATGGAAGTTTGAACTATGCCAAGAAACATAAGACTAAATAAATCAAAAGGTTATAAAAGCATATGGAATTTTTAAATGCCTAAATCCTTTTTGGACAAATCAAAGAGTGCTTTCATCTCAATCCTTTGTTTTCTTCCCACCCCTGAGGAAGATCGACAGTTTCTTTGATTAAAAGAATAGTTTGATTGAAGTGTTTTTTAAAAGAATATTTTTAAGAGTTTACTTTCTGTTATTTTCAATATTGTTAAAAGTTTTAAAACATTTTCTCTCTTTAACATGGCAAAATAAAGACTGACCTTTAACTGGCTTTCTAGACTGTTAATATGCTTATTTCTAATTAAACTTGCAATTTATTTTAGAAATAAAAACAATCTCTAAATCCTAACTCAGCAAGTATTTTCCTTTTCTTCCCATCTTTTCAAGTCTTTATATGCTATGATTTTGTATGACAATAATCATGGCGTATACAAAATGTTGGGTTGTACTTTTTCCCCTTGATGACAACAACAATAATAACAGTAATGGTGCTTTCTTTTGCAGAAGTTCATCTGTTTGTGCTCAATCATTATAAATATTACTTATAAGTGTTTCGGGTATTGCTATCATGTCTCATACTCTTTTATCTGGAAGTGTTTTGATGTTTTAAAGGCATTTTTGTTTGTAATATTTAAGATGAGTATTATTTTAACAAATATTCTTTATTCATCATTATTCATATTTACCTGAGTGAGGATAGCATCTACATCCCACCGAAGTAATGCCAAGAGTTTTAACCCAATGAGCATCTGAAAAGTAATAACACATTTCTAGTTCCAATAGGTAAACATTTTAAACAGTATTGCTATTACTTTAATAAATAAAAATTGGCATTTCTCTTTAGAAAAGAAATTCCTCAGGAAGTAAATGTTTCACACAGAAAAATCAACAAATTAAATGAAGCTCTTTTAGGAAGAAAGAAGGAAACACTTAAATCCTATCTTAATAATAGATGGGGAGATAGAATAATTGTATTTAAAATTAGACCTAAGCCAAAAACTGAACGTACTTAAAATTATCCTTTAAAATGCTAAGTCATGTACTATCTACATCACTCATACATAACACTGCAGAATATCAACGTATAAGACACATATCAAACATGAAGAGTATAATTCCAAGAGAACTTGGAAACTAAATAATTTAAGTATTTCAAAGACTGAAAATTAGTGAAGATTCCAACTTATTGTTCTTCCTATGCCTGATTTTATTGGTTCTTCTTTTCATTATCCAGGAAAGAATCCAACTTATTTTCTATGCAACTACATATGCTACTATTTGACTTCTATGAAAAAAAATGTTTTATTACAATTCAAAATATCTTGTCTGATTTAGTAAATTAAAATGCCACTTTCATTGTATTTTTGTTGATTTAGCCTTTGTAGGTATGTGTGTAAGAATAACACCAGCAAAAATAAAAACATGTTGGAAAAATTTTAATAAAAATAATGTTGCCAAAACTGGAACAAAGACTCTTTTGTGGTTTTGAATGGAAGAGCTAAAAAACAAGAATCCAAAACAATAATTATTATCCATCTGAACTCAGAAACACTGCAAATGAAACATAAGTCTAAAAATGCAGGAGTTACAAAGATAATCAAACTTAACACTCAAAAATATATCCTTAGCAGATTCAAGTAAAGGTACAAAATATTTATATTCGATATACCTATCTGATGAGACACAAACCAGCTGGCAAGTTTAGATCTTTTCAAGAATATTAGCTTCCTGGAATTTTCTTTATAACTTTGTTTTGTTAAAGCATGCTGCTGCTAAGTCGCTTCAGTCATGTCCGACTCTGTGCAACCCTATAGACAGCCTCCTACCAGGCTCCCCCATCCCTGGGATTCTCCAGGCAAGAACACTGGAGTGGGTTGCCATTTCCTTCTCCAATGCATGAAAGTGAAAAGTGAAAGGGAAGTTGCTCAGTCGTATCTGACTCTTCGCAACCCCATGGGCTATAGCCCACTAGGCTCCTCCGTCCATGGGATTTTCCAGGCAAGAGTACTGGAGTGGGGTGCCATTGCCTTCACTGTCATTTATGACAATCCAAATTTAGGAAAATGAAAACTTTCTCTATCTTGAATTTTGAAAATTTCAATTTTGACCTTGGGTATTGAGCATTTCAATACTCTTTTATAATTTTCATTCCAAAACATCTTTCTCTTCTTAAAAATATTTTATGTCACCTATTGCCTTTAGAACATTAGCTGAGCATTCAAAGCTCTCCACAATGTGGCTGCAATTTATTTTTCTAGTCTTATCTCCCATCATTGTGTCCCTTACCACACTCTGGCTCATGCTGCATTAGACTACAATTTCCTCTCCAACCAAACGCCCTGCTCCCCTTGCTGTGTAATATTGATTCTTCTGCCTGTGTTGCTCTTCTCCTACTTCTCTGCCAAGTAAAACATTGGTAATAGATCAAGATTCAGCTCAGATTGCTTCTAGTATAACAGAGCAAGTTCTTAAATAATTTCCCTGCAGTCCATCTTGCATATCACTTCTAAACCAATCTTATTGAAACTATTATTTTATCCTTTTATTGGGCATCTGGACATGGCTTAGCAACTGAAAAACAACAAATCTTTTTATTATCAGTTACCGACTGGGGCTTCTAGTTCAAAATATTAAATTAAACAATTATGTTATGAAAGTGAGAGTCTCTCAGTTGTGTCTGACTCTTTGCAACCCAATGACTGTAGCCTGCCAGGGTCCTCTGTCCAAGCAAGTCTCCAGGCAAGAATACTAGCGTGGGCAGCCATTCCCTCCTCCAAGGGATCTTCCCCACCCAGAGATAGAACCCAGGTCTCCTACACTGCAGATGGAATTATGTTATAAATGTGGGAACTACAGCATTCCTAAACACTTCAACATGTGACTTTGAAGCATGAGGACATTCTCACAATATAATTATCACACATGAAATTGATCATTGATACAATATTATCTTACAGTTTACATTCAGATTTCCCCAACTGTCCTGATAATATTCTTTATAGTGCTGTGTATGTGTTTATGTGTGAGTATGGGGGTGGAGATCCAGGATCCAACCAAGTATCACATGTGAGTTGACACGTTTCTTTAGTCTTATTTATTATTATTATTTTGGCCACACTACATGACATGTGGGATCTTAGTTCCTTGACCAGGGATTGAAAGCATGCCCCCTGCATTGGGGGCATGGAGTTTTAACTACTGGACCACCAGGGAAGCGAAGCTCCTGGTCTCATTTAATAAAGAATAAATAAATAAATAAAAGAACAATTCCCTACCTTTCATTAGTCTTTCAAGACATTGGCATTCTTTTTTTTTGTTAGATTGGATGATAATTGCTTTACCATATTGTGTTGGTTTCTTCCATACAACAACATGAATCAGCCGTAAGTGACATTGGCATTCTTGAAGAATCCAGGTCAGTTGTATCACAGACTATCCTTTAATTTACATTTATTTTATTGGTTTCTAATGCCTGCAATGCAGGAGACCTGGGTTTGATCCCTGGGTTGGGAAGATTCCCTGTAGGAGAGAACAGCTACCCACTCCAGGATTCTGGCCTTGAGAATCTCATGGACTATATAGTCCATGGGGTCACAAAGAGTCAGACACGACCGAGCAACTTTCACTTCCATGATTACATACAGATTAATTTGGGGGCAGGAACTCAGGAATACTACATAGGAATTGCTGTGTTCTTCTCTGCACAAACCTATCAGGAGGCAAACAATGTTAACTGGTCCCATTTTGGGTGATACAATTTTGATCACTTTTGTCATTTTTAGATTTTTTTTATTGCAAAAGTACTTTCCCTTTTTATACATAATGAGTGGATGATTCTTTGAGACTGTGAATATCTTATTCTCAACAATCTTAAATCTAATATTTTAGTGTACATTGACTTGTACAATTGTTAGTTATTGCTAAAGAGGTTGCAAAATGGTGATGTCCTAATTTTATTATTCTTTTTGCATTTACTACTTGCTTTCTGTCATTATCTCCTTTAAATTTAAAAAAGAGTTATCAATATGGACTCATGGGTTATTTTTTATTCAATACATTATAGCCTATTATTATTCATTTTTATTTCAAAATTTCCCACATTTGACCAGTGGGAGCCCCTTCAAGCTGGCTCAGATGTCCTTTTGGCCTGGTCCTATCAATTTATGAGCACTTCCTTGCTTTAAGGACTAGAAAATGTTCAAGGTTCATTTTGTACTTTTCTTGCCCTCAGTTCAGTTCAGTTCAGTCGCTCAGTCGTGTCCGACTCTTTGCGACCCCATGAACCGCAGCACACCAGGCCTCCCTGTCCATCACCAACTCCTGGAGTCCACCCAAACCCATGTCCATTGAGTCGGTGATGCCATCCAACCATCTCATCCTCTGTCGTCCCCTTCTCCTCCTGCCCTCAATTTTCCCCAGCATCAGGGTCTTTTCAAATAAGTCAGCTCTTCGCATCAGGTGGCCAAAGTATTGGAGTGTCAGCTTCAAAATCAGTCCTACCAATGAACACCGAGGACTGCTCTTTTTTAGGATGGACTGGTTGGATCTCCTTGCAGTCCAAGGGACTATCAAGAGTCTTCTCCGATACCACAGTTCAAAAGCATCAATTCTTCGGCACTCAGCTTTCTTTGCAGTCCAACTCTCACATCCATACATGACCACTGGATAAACGGTAGCCTTGACTAGATGGACCTTTGTTGACAAAGTAATGTCTCTGCTTTTTAATATGCTGTTTAGGCTGTTCACAACTTTCCTTCCAAGGAGTAAGCATCTCTTAATTTCATGGCTGCAATCACCATCTGCAGTGATTTTGAAGTCCAAAAAAATAAACACAGCCACTGTTTCCACTGTTTCCCCATCTACTTGCCATGAAATGATGGGACCAGATGCCATGATCTTCGTTTTCTGAATGTTGAGCTTTAAGCCAACTTTTTCACTCTCCTCTTTCACTTGCATCAAGAGCCTCTTTAGTTCCTCTTCCCTTTCTGCCATAAGGGTGGTGTCATCTGCATATCTGAGGTGATTGATATTTCTTCCAGCAATCTTGATTCCAGCTTGTGTTTCTTCCAGCCAAGTTTCTCATGATGTACTCTGCATATAAGTTAAATAAGCAGGGTGACAATATGCAGCCTTGACATACTCCTTTTCCTATCTGGAACCAGTCTGTTGTTCCATGTCCAGTTTTAACTGTTGCTTCCTGACCAGCATACAGGTTTCTCAAGATGCAGGTCAGGTGGTTTGGTATTCCCATCTCTTTCAGAATTTTCCACAGTTTATTGTGATCCACACAGTCAAAGGCTTTGGCATAGTCAATAAAGCAGAAATAGATAGAATTTGCCATTTCTTCAAGGAACACCGTTTCCCTTGAATGGGGAATAGTTTTTAGAAACCAAGATCTGAGCATTAACTGTGCTCACTGCCACTGGAATGAGATATCAGTATTAACATATATAGGATGAACATATATAGTATGAATATTCTAATACTAATAACAGGATTAGAGGTATCAGTGGAAATAAATAAAGAGACACAGATGTATAGAACAGTCCTTTGGACTCTGTGGGAGAGGGAGAGGGTGGGATGATTTGGGGGAATGGCAAGGAAACATGTATAATATCACATAAGAAACAAATCGCCAGTCCAGGTTCAATATAGGATCCTTGGGGCTGGTGCACTGGGATGACCCAGAGGGATGGTACAGGGAGGGAGGTAGAAGGGGGTTCAGGATGAGGAACACGTGTATGCCCATGGTGGATTCATGTTGATGTGTGGCAGAACCAAGACAATATTGTAAAGTAATTAGCCTCCAATTAAAATAAATAAATTTAAATTAAAAAAAGAGAAAAAAAAGAAATATACAAACACACAATACATATACATATATATGGATACCTGTAACTCCAAACTAATACCACATTACATGGCTTTTTAAATTCTGTGGTCTTTTTCTGCATGAAGATCAGCTAAGGTCTCTCTAGGGAAGTGATATTTGAGATGAAATCAGAATAATATTTAGAAGCCAGCCATGCAAAACTCTGGAAGCAGATCATTAAAAGCAGGGGGAACAACACAAAGACCCAAAGCAGAAATGTGTGCTATGTTTGAGAGACAGAATGACTTGAGTGGTTGCAACACACTGAGCTACTGAAAGGCAGTTTGAAATGAAGTCAATGAGGTGGGGAGGAGTTGCCTCATAAAAAGCTGTACAGGACATAGTAAGGAGTTAGGAATTAACTTCAGCAAAACAGAAAGACACTGAAGGTTTTTGAGAAGGGGATCGTGATAATCTGATTTATTTTTCCAAATATTACTCTGGATGTTGTGTAGAGAATGAATTGTTCAAGGCCAAGAAAAAAAGAGCAGGGAGATAGTTATAAGACTTGTAGTAATGTAGGCAAGGTAAAATAATGATTTAGAGTAGGCAGCAGATGATATAGACAAGAATATCAGATCAGATATATTCTGGAGGTAGAAGCTAATTGGACTGATTCTGAAATCTCAAATGGTTGTTATACGTCTACTATGTGCTTCGTGACATTGTACAGGAGACAGGGATCAAGATCATCCCCATGGAAAAGAAATGCAAAAAAGCAAAATGGCTGTCTGGGGAGGCCTTACAAATAGCTGTGAAAAGAAGAGAAGTGAAAGGCAAAGGAGAAAAGGAAAGATATAAGCATCTGAATGCAGAGTTCCAAAGAATAGCAAGAAGAGATAAGAAAGTCTTCCTCAGCGATCAATGCAAAGAAATAGAGGAAAACAACAGAATGGGAAAGACTAGAGATCTCTTCAAGAAAATCAGAGATACCAAAGGAATATTTCATGCAAAGATGAGCTCGATAAAGGACAGAAATGGTATGGACCTAAGAGAAGCAGAAGATATTAAGAAAAGATGGCAAAAATACACAGAAGAACTGTACAAAAAAGATCTTCACGACCCAGATATTCACGATGGTGTGATCACTGACCTAGAGCCAGACATTCTGGAATGTGAAGTCAAGTGGGCCTTAGAAAGCATCACCATGAACAAAGCTAGTGGAGGTGATGGAATTCCAGTTGAGCTATTTCAAATCCTGAAAGATGATGCTGTGAAAGTGCTTCACTCAATATGCCAGCAAACTTGGAAAACTCAGCAGTGGCCACAGGACTGGAAAAGGTCAGTTTTCATTCTAATCCCAAAGAAAGGCAATGCCAAAAAATGCTCAAACTACCACACAATTGCACTCATCTCACACGCTAGTAAAGTAATGCTCAAAATTCTCCAAGCCAGGCTTCAGCAATATGTGAACCGTGAACTTCCTGATGTTCAAGCTGGTTTTAGAAAAGGCAGAGGAACCAGAGATCAAATTGCCAACATCCGCTGGATCATGGAAAAAGCAAGAGAGTTCCAGAAAAACATCTATTCTGCTTTATTGACTATGCCAAAGCCTTTGACTGTATGGATCACAATAAACTGTGGAAAATTCTGAAAGAGATGGGAATACCAGACCACCTGATCTGCCTCTTGAGAAATTTGTATGCAGGTCAGGAAGCAACAGTTAGAACTGGACATGGAACAACAGACTGGTTCCAAATAGGAAAAGGAGTACGTCAAGGCTGTATATTGTCACCCTGTTTATTTAACTTCAATGCAGAGTACATCATGAGAAATGCTGGCCTGGAAGAAACACAAGCTGGAATTAAGATTGCTGGGAGAAATATCAATAACCTCAGATATGCAGATGACACCACCTTTATGGCAGAAAGTGAAGAGGAACTCAAAAGCCTCTTGATGCAAGTGAAAGTGGAGAGTGAAAAAGTTGGCTTAAAGTTCAACATTAGGAAAACTAAGATCATGGCATCTGGTCCCATCACTTCATGGGACATAGATGGGGAAACAGTGGAAACAGTGTCAGACTTTATTTTGGGGGGCTCCAAAATCACTGCAGATGGTGACTGCAGCCATGAAATTAAAAGACGCTTACTCCTTGGAAGGAAAGTTATGACCAACCTAGATAGCATATTCAAAAGCAGAGACATTACTTTGCCAACAAAGTTCCATCTAGTCAAGGCTACAGTTTTTCCATGTATAGATGTGAGAGTTGGACTGTGAAGAAGGCTGAGTGCCAAAGAATTGATGCTTTTGAACTGTGGTGTTGGAGAAGACTCTTGAGAGTCCCTTGGACTGCAAGGAGATCCAACCAGTCCATTCTGAAGGAGATCAGCCCTGGGATTTCTTTGGAAAGAATGATGCTAAAGCTGAAACTCCAGTACTTTGGCCACCTCATGCGAAGAGTTGACTCATTGGAAAAGACTCTGATGCTGGGAGGGATTGGGGGCCGGAGGAGAAGGGGACGACAGAGGATGAGATGGCTGATGGCATCACTGACTCGATGGATGTGAGTCTCAGTGAACTTTGGGAGTTGGTGATGGACAGGGAGGCCTGGCGTGCTGCGGTTCATGGGGTCGAAAAGAATCGGACACGACTGAGCGACTGATCTGATCTGATCTGATCTGATGTGCTATGCATTGTGCTAAGTCCTGGGGATAGAAACACTAAAAAGAGACAAGCCATACTTTTAAGAAGCTCATAATTTAGCAGTGAGGACTGATATACAAATACTTTTTTTAATATGTGGTAACAGATCAATTTTAGTTCTAGAACCTGAAGCCATACAAGCGTACACTACAAATGTCAGGGGACTATTGTACACATTCAAAAAAGTGACTACTATACAACACCACTTAGTATCTCAAATCAGGAACATAAGTCTTAAATTCATTTCAGTTTGAGTATATTTTTTATATGGAATCAGATAATTTTTAAAAATTTATTTATTTGGCTGCATTGGGTCTTAGTTGTGGAACATGGGATCTTTCGTTGTGAATTGTGCCCTCTCTTGTTATGGCATGGGCTTAGCTGCCCTGCAGAATGTGGGATCTTAGTCCCCCGACCAGGGATCAAACCTGCGTCCCCTGCATTGGAAGGCAGATTCTCAACCACAGGACCACCAGGGAAGTGAAGTGAAGTGAGACACTCAGTCATGCCTGGCTCTTTGCGACCCCCATGGAACTGTAGCCCGTCAGGCTCCTATGTCCATCTCCAGGCAAGAATACTGGAGTGGGGTGCTATTCCCTTCTCCAGGGCATCTTCCGAACCCAGGGATGGAACCCAGGTCTCCCACATTGTAGGCGGAGCCTTTACTGTGTGAGCCACCAGGGACGCCCACACCAGGGAAGTCCTTATCAGATGATTTTTGAAGCATCATTAGTGTTTCCTTTAATATGTCTACATTCAGCCTAGTCTTTGCTGACACCTCCATGGTGTGTTACTGTAAGTTGTGAGCCAACTGGTGTTCTTCCTATGTTACCTGAGTTTGATGATCCAGGTCTGATTTATTGCCAATTAAAATCATTGGAACTTATCATGATTCTTTACTCTGAGAGTCTGTCCTTTAAACTGACAGATAATTTCAAAACTGCCTCTATCCATGACTGAAAAGAGCAATAGGAAACCCTCACCAGTTCTCAGGAAACGTTATAGCTCAGGACTTCTTCTCCCACTGTAACCTGAATATGTAGCTGGGCTGCTCTGTCATTTATCACATACACACAAAGCAGATGGTTGGTTCACAATCCATTTCAAAATAGTACTGGATGGTGAGTGCCAACTTGCCCAAGTCACCCCTACCGACTACCATCAACAACTGGTATTTCTGACCAGAGCAGTTAGGTCAGTGGGCCAGGACCACAGAGATGCACAGTGTCCAGCCTAGCCACACTGAGCTTCTGTTCGTCCTAGGTCAAACTCTGGGGATATGTGTACCCCACAGGTATCCAGGGTCTGGCGGCAGTGCAGATCCCCTGGGGGTGGCCAGTCCAGCCCGATAGGTAGAAGACAGTGCCAGGAATATCGGGTGCCAGGGTCTCACTCCTCTATTCCTCTCTGTAGTATGCTAAGTCCGGAGAAGGCAATGGCAACCCACTCCAGTATTCTTACCTGGAAAATCCCATGGATGGAGGAGCCTGGTAGGCTGCAGTCCATGGGGTCGCTAAGAGTCAGACATTGCTAAGCGACTTCACTTTCACTTTTCACTTTCATGCATTGGAGAAGGAAATGGCAACCCACTCCAGTGTTCTTGCCTGGAGAATCCCAAGGATGGCAGAGCCTGGTGGGCTGCTGTCTATGGGGTCACACAGTCGGACACGACTAAAGCGACTTAGTAGCAGAAGCAGCAGCAGCATGTTAAGTCACTTAAGTCATATCTGACTCGGTGACCTGCCAGGCTCCTCTGTCCACGGGGAGTCTCCAGGCAAGAATACTGGAGTAGGTTGCCATTTCCTCCTCCACCTCTCTGTAGCACCTGCCCACAATTAATTTTAATATACATGTGTGTGATGAACAGATAGTAGTAGTAACAGTAATAATAACAATTGAATTTAGTACTAGATAAAATGCTAGTACAAATGAAGAAGAAATTGACTGTGCCAGATCTCCTGAGAGTCCCTTGGACTGCAAGGAGATCAAACCAGTCAATCTCAAAGGAAATCAGTCCTGAATATTCATTGGAAGGATGGATGCTGAAGCTGAAACTCCAATACAATACTTTGGCAACCTGATGCAAAGAACTGACTCATTGGAAAAGACCCTGATGCTGGGAAAGATTGAAGGCAGGAGGAGAAGGGGATGACAGAGGATCAGAGGCTGGATGGCATCACTGACTCAATAGACATAAATTTGAGCAAACTCTGGGAAATGGTGATGGACAGGGAAGCCTGGCGTGTGGCAGTCCATGGGATCACAAAGAGCTGGACACGACTGAGTGGCTGAGCTGCACTGAGATGCAAGGAGTGGTTTAAAAAGTCCTCATAAAGGATTCAGAGAGCTGTCCTTGTTTTTCCCCATTGAGATATAATTGGTATATTACATTGTGTAATATCAAGGTGTAAACATGCTGATGTGATACACTTCTATATCGCAAAAAGAATACTATCATGGCATTAGCTAATACCTATATGACCTCACATACTAGTATTTCTTTTTTATGGTAAGAATGGTGAAGATCTCTTCTTAGCAACTTCAAGTATATAATACAATATTATTCACTATAATTACTATGCTGTGCAATAGATATCCCAAACTTATTCTTCTTGTAACTGGAAGTTTTACGCTCTGACCACAGAAAGCTATCTTTTAAAGGCTAAAGGAGTGGGGAGTAAAATAAGAATAGGTGCATGAGACAGCCTGATGAATTCCAGGACTGCTTAGGGATGACGGGATCCTAGAGTTTAAGGACGGGATTAGTGTCAGGTGGAAGCAATTGAGGGGCTTTACGTGAGGAGAGATGATATTAGATTTGCATTTATAAAATACCACTCTGACTTTATAAGGAAGAAGATAGATTTGAGAAATGCAAATCCAGAGTTAGGTGGGACTTACACTTCTAGCTCAGAGAAGGCAATGGCATCCCACTCCAGTACTCTTGCCTGGAAAATCCCATGGACCGGGGAGCCTGGTGGGCTGTAGTCCATGGGATCGTGAAGAGTCAGACACGACTGAGCAACTTCACTTTCACTTTTCACTTTCATGCATTGGAGAAGGAAATGGCAACCCACTCCAGTGTTCTTGCCTGGAGAATCCCAGGGATGGGGGAGCCTGGTGGGCTGCCGTCTATGGGGTCACAGAGAGTCGTACATGACTGACGTGACTTAGCAGCTGCAGCAGCAGCAGCAGCACACTTCTAGCTATGAGGTAGTAATAGGGACTAGATTTATCTTTCCACATAAATAGAAAACCAGACAAAATAAGTGAAACATGTTTTAGATGGTGAATAGGCCTTGAAGGACTGTGAAAACCCTGAGAATTGGGAAATAAAAGAAGCCAATCCTTTGATTTCCTCAACTTACCCCCTGGAGGAAGTTTCTACAGTGTAGCGCAGAGAAGGGAAATTCAGATTCTGGTGGTCTGGAGTTGAGGAAATAGATACTGGAGTTTTTGGAGGCGAAGGCAGCTATAATTAGACAGGCAGAATGCACAAAGAAAGAACTTGGGAGATCTACTGAAGGTGCCCCCTGTGTCCTTGGGTGAGCATTAAGTCGTGAAAGCAAATGAGGAAAACTACCTGAGGCTGAGGAAGGTCTGTTAGAAAGCAGTAGGCCAAACAATTTCCACATTCACCTAGGGTTGGGAATATTTTAGTGGGGAGACATCATATTATATGAGGCATCACATGGAGTTCTCAGAATAGGAATGCCTTAGGAGTGGAGCTTTATTTATTAGGCCTAGACTACAGGCTCATCTGGATGCCACCTAACAAATCACTTTTTTTTTTTTTTTTTTTTGAGAAAACATCAATATTTTTTTACTTTGGGAATTTACATATGACTTTTTATTATAATTTTATGGTACTTTTCTGTATTTTAAAATACAAAAACAAGCACACCAGATAATATTGTTTTTCCCAAAGAACACAAGTTTGTTATCTTTTTATTTTTTTAAATCTTTGGGGTGCTGATGAAGATATTATCATGATATTCAAGAGCATTTGACAGTTTCTTGAAACCACAGAATTTAATGAAACAACTTTGGGACATGTTTTGTTTCTAGCTGTATTGAATTGAATATATTATATATAATATATAACGTCATATGCATGTATTATGGAGAAGGCAATGGCACCCCACTCCAGCACTCTTGCCTGGAAAATCTCATGGATGGAGGAGCCTGGTGGGCTGCAGTCCATGGGGTCGCGAAGAGTCGGACATGACTGAGTGACTTCACTTTCACTTTTTCACTTTCATGCATTGGAAAAGGAAATGGCAACCCACTCCAGTGTTCTTGCCTGGAGAATCCCAGGGACGGGGGAGCCTGGTGGGCTGATGTCTATGGGGTCACACAGACTCGGACACGACTGAAGTGACTTAGCAGTAGCAACAACAGCATGTATTATATATCATTCAAATATAATTGATTATAATAATATAATTATTGAACGCTATTATCAAATATAATTATTGAGTATAATTTTATTATAAAATTGTATATAGTTAAGGTATATGTGTTATGTTAACACACTGTGAAATATTTACCACAATTAATTTAATCAACATGTCCTTCACCTTAATAGCTACACTTTTTTGAGTGTGTATGGTGAGAAATCTTAAGATTCACTCTTATAAAATTTCAGCATGTAATACAGTATTATTAACTACAGTCACTATCTGTACATTAGATCTTTAGAGCTTATTCATCTTCTAGCTGGAAGTCTGTACCCTTTGACCAACATCTCCCCATTTCCCCAATCTATGGAAAATGCAATTCTACTCTTTTTCTATAACTGTGACTTTTTTTTTCTTTAGATTCCATGCATAAGTGATACTACACAGAAACTGGCTTTCTCTACTTGGCTTATTTCACTTAGCATAAGCCCACCAGGGTCATCCATGTTGTGGCAAATGGCAAGATATTCTTATTTTTTGTAGCTGAATAATATTCCATTATTACGTGTATATACATATGTATATACACACACACCATGTTTTCTTTCTCCACTCATTTATCAATGGGTACTTAGGTTGTTTCTATAGCTTGGTTATTATAAGTAATGCTGCAGTGAACATGGAGGTGAGATATCTCTTCAAGATACTCACTTTCAGGTATATATTCAGAATTGGCTTTGTTGGACATGTGGAAATTCTGTTTTCAAGATTTTGAGGAAACTACATACATAATGGCTGAAATAATTTACATTCCACCAACGGTGCACAGGGTTCTCTACTCTCCATATCTTCACCAACATTTGTTTTGTATTCTCTCTTTGGCCATTTTGATGGGAGTGAGGTAATATTTCACTGTGGTTTTGACTTGCATTTTCCTGGTGATTAGAGATGCTGAGCATCTTTTCATTTACCATTGGCCATTTCTGTGTCTTATTTGGAAAAATGCCTATTAGGGTCCTTTGCTAATTTTAAAATTTTGAGTATTTGTGTTTTGCATTGAGATGTATGAGTTCCTTATATGTTTTAGATATTAATCTCTTTATTTGGTAGGTGGTTTGCAAAAATTTCCTTCCATTCCACAGGCTGCCTTTTCATTCTGTTAACAGTTTCCTCTGCTGTGCAAAATCCTTTTAAATTGATATAGTCTTACTTGTTTATTTTTAGTTTTGTTGCTTGTCTTTTTTGTGTCAAATATAGAATGCCATTGCCAAGACCAACATCAAGGAGTTTTTCCCCTGTGTTTTCTTCTAGGAGTTTTTACATTTTCCAGTCTTACATTAAGTTTTTAATCTTTGTGAGTGATGTAAGATAGAGGTCCAGTTTCATTCTTTTGCATGTGAACATCCAGTTTTCCTAACACTATTAAAGAGATTATCCTTTCCCCATTGTGTGTTCTTTGTGCCCATGTCAAAGATTAGTTGTATATGCATGATTTATTTGTGGCTTCTCTATTTCATTCCATTGTTCTGTTTGTTTTTATGCCAGTACCACAGTGCTTGTATTATAGCTTTGTAATATAATTTGACATTAGAAAGTGTTATGCCTCCAGCTTTGTTTTTCTAAGATTGCTTTGGCTATTTAGGATCATCTGTGGCTCCATATAAATTTTTGGATTTTTTTTCCCCTGTGTCTGTGAAAAATGCCACTGGAATCTTAATAAAGACTGCGTTGGATTTGTAGATCATTTTGTGGAGTATGGATGTTTTTTGATATTCTTTCAATCTATTTGTGTCTTGTTCAGTTTTTTCGTCTGTAGCTTACAGTTTGCAGTGTACAAGTCTCTCACCTCCTTGATTATGTTTATTCTTAAATATTTTATTGTTTTTAATGTGATGGTAAGTAGGACTGCATTCTTAATGTCTCTTTCAATTTATTGTTAGCATATCAAAATGCAAGTGATTTTCGTATGTTTGTTTTGTATCTTGCAACTTTACTGAATCTGTTTATTCGTTCTAACAGTTTTTTTTGGGTAACTATTAGTTCTAACAATTGTTTTGATTTTTTAGGGTTTTCTATATATGATATCTTTTTTTTTTTTTGGCCTAATTTCTCTGGCCAGGACTTCTAGTCCTATGAATAAATAAAAGTGGTGAGAGTGGGCATCCTTGTGTTATTTCTGATCTAACAGCAAAAAATTTCAGTTTTTCACCACTGAGTATGATGTAAGCTGTGTATTTGTCATATACGGCCTTTATTATGTTGAGGTACATTCACTCAGTACTCACTTTGATGACAGTTTTTATCATGAATGGATGTTGAATTTTATCAAATGCTTTTTCTGCATCTATTTACGTGATCATATGATTTTTAGTGTTCATTTTGCTAATATGATATATCACATTTACAGATTTGTGAATACTGAAACATCTTTGCATCCCCAGAATAAATCCCACTTGATTATGGTTTATGATTATTTTAAAGTATTGTTGAATTTGGTTGGCTAATACTTTGCTGAGGATTTCTGCATCTATGTGCACCAGGGATGTTGATCTGTAACTTTCTTTTCTTGTAGTATTCTTGTCTGGCTTTGGTATAAGGGTGATGCTGGCCTTGCAAGTGGAGCTTTGAAGTGTTCCTTTTACTTAAATTTTTTGGAAGAGTTCGAGAAGGACTGGCATTAATTCTTCTGTAAATGGTTGGTACAGTTCACCAGGTACATCATCTGGTCCTGGACTTTTCTATTTTGGGGAGATTTTTGATTACTAATTTTATCTTTTTACCAGTTTTAGGTCTATTCATACTTTCTATTTCTTCATGAGTCAGTCTTTATAAAAATTAAATAAAATTTTAATTTAAAAATTTTTTACTGAGGTACAAGTTGATTTATAATACTATTATATTAGTTTCAGATGTACAACATAGTGATTCACAATTTTTATCTGTTCAGTGTTGGCAGGTTATCTTTATAGGAATGTATCTGTTTCTGTTAGGTTGTCCAATTTATTGGTATATAACTGTTCATAATGGTCTCTTATGGTCCTTTGTATTTCTGCAGTATCAGTTGTAATGTCTTTTCTTTCATTTATGATTTATTTGAATATCTTTTTCCTTAGACCGAAAGCTTGTCAATTTTCTTTGTTTTTTCTTAAAAACAGCCCTTAGTTTCATTGATTTTTTTTCCCTTTTTTTTGGGTCTGTACCCTTTTTCTACTCTGATCCTTGTTATTTTCTTTCTTCTGCTAAATTTGACCTTAGTTTGTTCTTTTTCTCTAATTCCTTGAGGTATAAAATTAGATAGCTGGAATAAACTATATATTCCTGTGATGATGGGTGGATAATTTCAAATGACTTCTCTTTGAATTCACAGATTTTTTTCTTCTGCTTGATTATATATATTGTTCACGCTATCACAATTTTTTATTTTATTCATTGTATCTTTAGCTACAGAATTTAAAAAAAAATAATTTATTTTCTTTGTTGAACCTTTTTCATGCACTGTTTTCCTGATTTCATTGTCTGTCTTCTCTTGCAGCTTGCTGTTTCTATAAAACGATTATTTTGAGGGACCTCCCTGGTGGTCCAGTGGTTAAGACTGTGGTTCCACTGTAGGAGGCACAAGTTTGATCCCTGGTTGGGAATTAAGTATCCACATGCCATGCAGTGTAACCAAAAGTAATACTAATAAGAATTTTGAATTCTTTGCCAGGCAATTTGTTGATCTCCATTTCTTTGGGATTGGTTACTAGAAAATTATTCTGTTCCTTTGATGGTGTAATATTTCTTTGATTTTTTAAAAAATTATTTCTTAAAGTCTTGCATTGCTGTCTTCACATTTGAAAAAGTCATCTCTTCCATTATTTACTGACTGACTTCAGAGAGAGTACCTTCATCTGTTAGTACAGCTAAGAAATTCTATTAAAGACTTTTTCTATGGATCAGATCAGATCAGATCGGTCCCTCAGTTGTGTCCGATTCTTTGCGACCCCATGAATCGCAGCACGCCAGGCCTCCTGTCCATCACCAACTCCCAGAGTTCACTGAGACTCACATCCATCGAGTTAGTGATGCCATCCAGCCATCTCATCTTCTGTCGTCCCCTTCTCCTCCTGCCCCCAATCCCTCCCAGCATCAGAATCTTTTCCAATGAGTCAACTCTTCACATGAGGTGGCCAAAGTACTGGAGTTTCAGCTTTAGCATCATTCCTTCCAAAGAAATCCCAGCGCTGATCTCCTTCAGAATGGACTGGTTGGATCTCCTTGCAGTCCAAGGGACTCTCAAGAGTCTTCTCCAACACCACAGTTCAAAAGCATCAATTCTTCGGTGCTCAGTTTTCTCCACAGTCCAACTCTCACATCCATACATGACCACAGGAAAAACCATAGCCTTGACTAGACGAACCTTTGTTGGCAAAGTAATGTCTCTGCTTTTGAATATGCTATCTAGGTTGGTCATAACTTTCCTTCCAAGGAGTAAGCGTCTTTTAATTTCATGGCTGCAGTCACCATCTGCAGTGATTTTGGAGCCCCCCAAAATAAAGTCTGACACTGTTTCCCCATCTGTTTCCCATGAAGTGATGGGACCGGATGCCATGATCTTCGTTTTCTGAATGTTGAGCTTTAAGCCAACTTTTTCACTCTCCACTTTCACTTGCATCAAGAGGCTTTTGAGTTCCTCTTCACTTTCTGCCATAAAGGTGGTGTCATCTGCATATCTGAGGTTATTGATATTTCTCCCGGACATCTTGATTCCAGCTTGTGTTTCTTCCAGGCCAGCATTTCTCATGATGTACTCTGCATAGAAGTTAAATAAACAGGGTGACAATATACAGCCTTGATGTACTCCTTTTCCTATTTGGAACCAGTCTGTTGTTCCATGTCCAGTTCTAACTGACCTGCATACAGATTTCTCAAGAGGCAGATCAGGTGGTCTGGTATTCCCATATCTTTCAGAATTTCCCACAGTTTATTGTGATCCACGCAGTCAAAGGCTTTGGCATAGTCAATAAAGCAGAAATAGATGTTTTTCTGGAACTCTCTTGCTTTTTCCATGATCCAGCGGATGTTGGCAATTTGATCTCTGGTTCCTCTGCCTTTTCTAAAACCAGCTTAAACATCAGGAAGTTCATGGTTCACATATTGCTGAAGCCTGGCTTGGAGAATTTTGAGCATTACTTTACTAGCGTGTGAGATGAGTGCAATTGTGCAGTAGTTTGAGCATTCTTTGGCATTGCCTTTCTTTGGGATTAGAATGAAAACTGACCTTTTCCAGTCCTGTGGCCACTGCTGAGTTTTCCAAATGTGCTGGCATATTGAGTGCAGCACTTTCACAGCATCATCTTTCAGGATTTGAAATAGCTCAACTGGAATTCCATCACCTCCACTAGCTTTGTCCCTAGTAATGCTTTCTAAGGCCCACTTGACTTCACATTCCAGGATGTCTGGCTCTAGGTCAGACCATCGTGATTATCTGGGTCGTGAAGATCTTTTTTGTACAGCTCTTCTGTGTATTCTTGCCATCTCTTCTTAATATCTTCTGCTTCTGTTAGGTCCATACCATTTCTGTCCTTTATTGAGCCCATCTTTGCATGAAATTTTCCTTTGGTATCTCTGATTTTCTGGAAGAGATCCCTAGTCTTTCCCATTCTGTTGTTTTTCTCTATTTCTTTGCATTGATCGCTGAAGAAGGCTTTCTTATCTCTTCTTGCTATTCTTTGGAACTCTGCATTCAGATGTTTATATCTTTCCTTTTCTCCTTTGCTTTTCACTTCTCTTCTTTTCACAGCTATTTGTAAGGCCTCCCCAGACAGCCATTTTGCTTTTTTGCATTTCTTTTCCATGGGGATGGTCTTGATCCCTGTCTCCTGTACAATGTCACGAACCTCCGTCCATAGTTCATCAGGCACTCTATCAGATCTAGGCCCTTAAATCTATTTCTCACTTCCACTGTATAATCATAAGGGATTTGATTTAGGTCATACCTGAATGGCCTAGTGGTTTTCCCTACTTTCTTCAATTTCAGTCTGAATTTGGCAATAAGGAGTTCATGGTCTGAGCCACAGTCAGCTCCTGGTCTTGTTTTTGCTGACTGTATAGAGCTTCTCCATCTTTGGCTGCAAAGAATATAATCAATCTGATTTCGGTGTTGACCATCTGGTGATGTCCATGTATAGAGTCTTCTCTTGTTGTTGGAAGAGGGTGTTTGTTATGACCAGTACATTTTTTTGGCAAAACTCTATTAGTCTTTGCCCTGCTTCATTCTCTATTCCAGGGCCAAATTTGCCTGTTACTCCAGGTGTTTCTTGACTTCCTACTTTTGCATTCCAGTCCCCTATAATGAAAAGGACATCTTTTTTGGGTGTTAGTTCTAAAAGGTCTTGTAGGTCTTCATAGAACCATTCAACTTCAGCTTCTTCAGCGTTACTGGTTGGGGCATAGACTTGGATTACTGTGATATTGAATGGTTTGCTTTGGCAATGAACAGAGATCATTCTGTCATTTTTGAGATTGCATCCAAGTACTGCATTTCGTACTCTTTTGTTGACCATGATGGCCTCTCCATTTCTTCTGAGGGATTCCTGCCCGCAGTAGTAGATATAATGGTCATCTGTATTAAATTCACCCATTCCAGTCCATTTCAGTTTGCTGATTCCTAGAATGTCGACATTCACTCTTGCCATCTCTTGTTTGACCACTTCCAATTTGCCTTGATTCATGGACCTGACATTCCAGGTTCCTACGCAATATTGCTCTTTACAGCATCGGACCTTTCTTCTATCACCAGTCACAATCACAGCTGGGTATTCTTTTTGCTTTGGCTCCATCCCTTCATTCTTTTTAGAGTTATTTCTCCATTGATCTCCAGTAGCATATTGGGCACCTACTGACCTGGGGAGTTTCTCTTTCAGTATCCTATCATTTTGCCTTTTCATACTGTTCATGGGGTTCTCAAGGCAAGAATACTGAAGTAGTTTGCCATTCCCTTCTCCAGTGGACCACATTCTGTCAGATCTCTCCACCATGACCTGCCCATCTTGGGTTGCCCCACGGGCATGGCTTAGTTTCATTGAGTTAGACAAGGCTGTGGTCCTAGTGTGATTAGATAGACTGGTTTTCTGTGAGTATGGTTTCAGTGTGTTTGCCCTCTGATGCCCTCTTGCAACATCTACCATCTTACTTGGGTTTCTCTTACCTTGGGCATGAGGTATCTCTTCACGGCTGCTCCAGCAAAGCGCAGCCATTGCTCCTTACCTCGGTCGAAGGCTATCTCATCACCACTGCCCTTCCTGATCTTCAACGTGGGATAGCTCTTCTAGGCCCTCCTGCGCCCGCGCAGCCACGGTTCCTTGGACGTGTGGTTGGTCCTCCCGGCCACTGTCCCTGGCCTCTGGCATGGGTTGCTCCTCCCGGCCACCGCCCCTGGCCTCGGATGCGGGGTAACTCCTCTCATTGCTACCCCTGACCTCAGATGCGGGGTAGCTCCTCTCTGGCCGTTCCTGCATGCCCAATCTAGACTTTGCGCTTCCTCTTAAGGGGAAATTCTAAAAATTGTATGCCTTTTCTTAATCCTGCAAAGACATACTGGGTGCTGAGAGCTCCCCGCCTCCCTCCCCTTAGCACTACCCTGAACCACTGAAGTTTATGAACCTTTTCCTAGTCCCACAGAGTTGGGATGACTTTCTGTGCTTGTTTACTAGCCATCTGCAAGGGCTAGCTCTCACTGTCCATAGAAGCTCATGCTGGGAGCCAGCCTGGGGAGGTTGTAGATATGGCGGAGATGCACAGAGTTGAGAGTTCTCATGATCCTGGTAGGGTAAAGCGTTCCCAGTGTTTCATGATTGGCCTTTTTGATAGAATCCACAGATCAGCTGGTATGAAGAAGAGTGAAACTGTTAGTTGTGTCCCTTTGATATAAGTACACCAAAGGGACACAATTGTGTCCCTGTGCTCCCACCCTCTCCCAATCACACAGCCTTGCAGATCACTTCAGTAAACTGAGTTGGATGAGAAAGGAAGGCATCTCCTGCACAGCTGGGAGAAGCAGGTACTCACTCACATGTTCTTTTCATCTCCTGTGGGCAAAACCACAGGCTGTGGGGTTCTCCTAACACCAAGCCCTGCTACCTTGAGGGAGAGGTAACATGGGCAAAGTGAAACTCTTTATCTTACCATTTTCAAAATATTTATTCTCAGATTTTTCTTTGGTGGTATTTTGGAACTTCTACACTGGATTCCTGGACTTCCACAAAAGTACCTTCATCTATTGGTGACTGCTAAAACGGATGTGGAACACCAAATCTGCATATAAATGCCCCTGCAATTCAGGGCTCAATATTTTTTAAAATTTATTTTAATTTATTTAAAAAATTTCCAGTTTTATTGAGATGTAATTGACAATATTAGTTTAAGGTATACAACATAATGATTTCATATATATATATATATATCAAAATGGTTGCTACAAGTATAATTAATGTTCATCACCAAAGTGTTGTAATTTTTTTCTTGTGATGAGAACTTTATTCTCTTAGCAACACTCAAATGTGTGATGCAGTATTGTTAACTAAAAACACCATGGTGTATATTATATCCCAGAACTTATTTATCTTATAAATGGAAATTTGTACCTTTTGACCATCTCCAGCCCTTACCCCAAGCCTCTGGCAACCACTCATCTGTCCTCTGTTTCTTTGCGATTCCACATATAAGTGAGACTGTACAATATTTGTTTTTCTCTGATTTCTCTTGGCATGATGCCCATCAAGTCATCAATGTCACACATGGCAAGATGTTCACTATATAGTCCTATACACTATTCCATTGTCTATATATACCACATTTTCCTTATCCACTCATCTACTGATGAAAGTTGTTTCTGTGTCTTAGCTATTGTAATTAATGCTACAATGAACATGAAGATACACGTGCCTCTGTGAGATAGGTTTTCATTTCCTTTGGATATGATCCAGAATTGCTGGACCATATGGTAGTTCTATTTTAAAATCTTTGAGGAATTTCCATACTGTTTTCCATAATGGCTGCACCAACTTACATTCCCTCCAACAGTGCACAAGTGTTCCTTTTTCTCTACATCCTTGCTAACACTTATTATGTTTGTCTTGATGACAACCGTTCTAATAGGTGTGATGTAACATCTTAGACATGACTGAGCAACTGAACTGAACTGAACTGAACATCTCATTGTGGTTTTGATTTGAATTTCTCTGATGATTAGTGATGCTGAGCAGCTTTCCATGTGCTTGTTGGCCATCTGTATGTCTTTGGGAAAATGTATCTTTGATCTTCTGCCATGGCTTACTATTGAATTGTTACACAGGTGATAATCCAAGGTGTCCAGGGGCAAAACAAGAGCTGAAAAAGCCAAGAAGACACTTCAGCTGTTGTCTACCACAGTGCAGACAGATTTAACCTATGAAAGCTAACTTGATTTGAATGAGAGAAAAAGCTCTAGCTAGATAAATAGCTTGAATCTCTACAATATAGAGTTGTGGTTCCTCAACTACATCCCAGATTTAAGCTTTTTCTCAGACCCAGAGCCCTTTGGATAAAAGATGGTTTTGAGGAAGGACCCCACTGCTCTGCTGAAAATTCACACTGTAAATGTTCCTCCTAGGCTTACCCCCAAATATTTACAACTATTTTCCAGTGTGATGGTGCACTGGGCTAAGGGAAATAACCAGGTTTTTAAATGGAGACAGCAGTTGTGAATTGATACTAATTACTGGAGTTTTAAAATGTCACAGTAGCTCACTAGTCAAGTAAGGGTTTACGGAGGTCAGGTCACTAATGTAGTTATGGTTTGGGTCCATCTCAATAGGTCCAGTGAATTCCAAACCCAATCCATGGTTTTTTCTCCAGTTGCAGAAAGCATAATTGGAATAGACATACTTAACAAATGACAAAATCTCCATGTAGGCTGTCTAACCTATGGAATGAGAGTTATTATGGTAGCAAAAACCAAACGCAAGGCACCATGTTTCTCTCTACCAAAATAAGAAACCAAAAGCAAAACCACATAGAAAGATGAGAAAGATTAATGTTACTTGGAGGCAGGGATGGTGATTCTTATCTTCTTTCAGCTTGCTTCTCTGGCCTGTGCAGAAGACAAATAACTTCTAGAAGATGAAAGAGGATTGTTCCAAATGATTTATTCAGGTAGACCTCAATTAAAGCTGCTGTTCATGTGTTGCTTCATTGCTGGAAAAAAAAATCAACACTTTCCCTTGTATCTGCTATTCCTCTGGCAAATACTCCTCCGCCTTTATTCCTGTTAGTATGAACCACAAGATGCAGTTTTATTTCATTTGGAAGGAAAAGCACTATACCCTCACTGTTCCACTCAAGGGTTATATTGTTTTTCTAACCCTCTGTCATAACCTAGTCCAAGTTGGTCTTCATCTTTTTTGTTACATGTGAATGGACACCACAGGACATTTGTGGTATCATGCTGATTGTCCATGGTGAATAAGAATTAGTAACTATTCTAGATAATTTGATAAGATATATGCATGTCTGAAGGTGGAAATAAATTCCACAAAATACAAGGGCTTGTTGCCTCAGTAAATTCTAAGCATCCAGTGGTCTGGAGCATGTTCAGATGGAAATGAACAAGATGCTTCAAGTTGGAAAAATAGTTGCTGCATCTGACTTCTCCAAGCACTAAGAGGTACAATGGATACCGGAGGCAACACAAACCTCATTTGGATGTGCTACTCTGACTCACTGAGTTAACTTGACAGAGTTTCAGTTCTGACTATTGCCCAAAAGAATAGAAGGCTCTGTAACAGGTCCACGTTACCAAGTTAGTCGTTCTGCCCCTTGGGCCATACGGCCCAGCAGATCTATACTATTTGAAGCATCTATCAGATAAGGAAGCTGTATGGAGACTCCAGCAGGCAAATAAGATTAATCAGAGTTTATAGGATTCCAAACAAAGCTATGTTATCACCTGCCAATAATTATTCACCTTTTGGAAACAACACCTAGCTTGCCATTAGACTGACTAACTGACTGAAGTCGCTCAGTCGTGTCCGACTCTTTGCAACCCCATGGACTGTAGCCTATCAGGCTGCTCTGTCCATGGGATTCTCCAAGCAAGAATACTGGAGTGGGTTGCCATTTCCTTCTCCATTTTTGAAAGTCGCTCAGTTGTGTCTGACTCTTTGCTACCCCATGGACTATACGGTCCATGGAATGCCATTAGACTAGTAGAGACTTAATATGTGACCATGGCCACCAAGCTACCTTGAACTGGTGAACTGAACTGCTCACCATGAACTGGATGTTGTCTGGTTCACTAATAGATAAAGTTAGGCATACAGATCTGAGGTAGATCTAAAATGGCATTAAGACATGTAAAACTGAATTTGAGTAGATTCTGAAGGCACAAAGAAATTGTATGAGGAAATGATTAATACTCTTGGGGCTCTGATTCCTGCTACATGGTCTTCTCTCAACTTGTATCTATGAGATCAAGTGGAGTTACTGGTCACCAGTTGACTGAGGAGGGAAATACTTGACCCTGGTTCACAGATACTTCTGCATGATGTGCCAGCATCAGCTAAAAATTCAGAGTTGGAGTACCATAACCCTGCTCATGTATGACTCTGATGGTCAGGAGTGAAAGACAGTCTCAGTAGGCATAACTCTGAGCACTGACCTATTTTTATAGACTGGAAGAAGTATGCATTCAGACGTATAGATTTTCACTGACTTGTTGGCAGTGGCTAATGATCTGGGGGGATGGCTGGGAACTTGTAAGGAGTACAATTGGAAAACCACCAATATGGAGTCAAGGAAGATACTTGTAGGTAAATTTCTCAGAATGGGCACAAAATGTGAAGATAAATTGGAGGCCCTTGTAAATGCTCCCCAAAGGGCAATATCAGAAGATGCTAATAATCAAGTGGACAAGATGATCTGTTCCATGGATGTCAGTCAGACTCTTCCAACAGCTACCCTTGTTCTTGCCCAGTAGACTCATGGAGAAAATGACCATGTTGAAAGGGATGAAAGTTACTTGGGTTTAGGAACATAGACTTCCAGTCACTAAGGCTGACGTGACTACAGCCACTTCTGAGAGCCCCACTTGCAAAAAGCAGAGATTAACACTGGTTCCCCATTTCCTGGGAGGAGCATGTATCACCATCTGGTAACAGGTTGATGACATCAGACTACTTCTACCATGAGAAAATTATTACCTGTGTTCTCCCTTGAATTTCACTTTGGATATGGATTTGCCTTTCCAGACCACAGAGCTTCTTCCATTACCATTATCCCTGGACTTCAGGGTACCTGATTCACCATTATGGTATCTGAAAAGATCGCTTCTGACCAGAACACAATTTTACTTGACTTCAAATGAGGTGTTTCAGTAGGGTTGTGCTCATGGAATTAACTTTTCTTACCATTTTCCCTTTTACCCAAAGCATGAATCTGATAGAATGGTATGGGGGTTGGGGAGGGGACATTTTGAAGACCCAGTTTTAATGGCAACACTTTTCATGGCCCAGACAGATGTGTTCCATACCAAGATATAGTGAGATCTCTCTATCTCTTGGCCAGGATTCTCAGGTCCAAGAAAGAAAGGGTGTAAAAAAGAGTGACTCTTCTACTACTCCTGGTAATACAGTGGCAAATATTTTATTTTGTCTCAGCAATGACCATGTCACAAATTACAAAAACGATGGCAGTAGTTACAGGCATTTCACTCCTACCTTGAAATGAATATATTCCAGTTCTTTTTCTTTTCTTCCTCTATCTTATTCCTCTAAGAACACATGTGAATAGTGACTAACCTTATATTTCATTATTTAGGTTACAGAATTTCAATGTGGATCTGTCTCGCTAAAAGAGAAATATCACTCAAAAATGGACAAAGTGACAAGTGGGACTCTGTATCCTCCACTGGGGAGAGGCTAGGTGCATTGTTTTTTATAGGGGTTATCTTGCATCATCTCATCATGGAACATGAAAACACAATTGCTACTTCTTTTTGCAGAAGTTTTAAATATTGTTAAAGTGTGTGCATGTATGCATACATGCGAAATTGCTTCAGTTGTGTCCAACACTTTGGGACTCTAGTAAATGAATGCCAAATTGGTAAGTGGACTGAGATAGTTTATACTCTGTTAACTCCTTACACTAGAATTATGTTTCCCTGTATACTTTTCCCTGTATGCTTCTGGGTTAGAGTTGGCCAAGAAAGTGATCTGTGCACTATTTGGAAGGCAGACTTTAAGCAGAAGCCATTATTCTGTGAAGGCCATCATGTTTACATGTGGTATCAGCAGAGAGGACAGTGGGCTCCAAATTGTCCTCACTCTCCTCTGCTGTGTTTCCAGTTCATTCCCCCAGCATACAGCTTTTCTTCCTAACTGTTGACCCTGTTAACAAACAATGGCCCCAGTTTCACCACCAGATGGTTGACAAAATACTGTCAAGGCAGTTGCTACGCAGAGGCACATCTTCCTCTAGACATTCTCACAAACCTTTCTTTTCCCTTCCCCAGGTTCCCTGTGGCAGATGGACAAAGTGGCTTCTCAGATTATGTAGCTGGTGACTTCTCTGATCCTCCAACTTCTCTCCTAAACCTTCACTTCCCCAGCTTCTTCTACAACTATTTAAGATATAGCTCTTAAAAATCCCCTTTCTCATACTTGATAGTGATTCAATTTCCCCTTATCAAAACTTGACTGGTATAAACAGAAATAGTCTTGATGGACTTTGACCCTGTTCCATCTGTTCTTGAGACCCAAGAAGAGATGTGCTTGTGCTTTCTGTATTTAGTTGCTTAACCATTAGTTGAATTCTATTTACAAATAAAAATATTTTTCCTAAGCTAATCTGTGTTGGTTTCCAGGTATTTGTGATTTAAAAATAAACTGTAATCAATACCCTATGGCAGTGTTAATTACAGATCTCATGTATTTCTGCATGCCTGTGAGCAGACACACAGAACGCCAAACTCTTTTCACCAATGTATATGGAGCAAAATACTCTTAGAATATATTGTGCCTTTCTATGGTACAAAGGGCAGGCATGCTTATTGCTCATTATGAAACACTTGCTTCCATTAACTCAGTGTTCTTTCCTGTCATGCAATCCACTGTGCATTCATTATTTGGGCCTCTTTTCACTGCCTTGTGGGAACTGGGGCTCAAGAAATGAGGCAAAAATTATGATACTTTGGCTATTGCTATGAATAATAAACTGTCCTTTGTCACTGACCTAAAACATATGTGGGCTTCCCTGGTGGCTCAGATGGTAAAGAATCTGCCTGTAATGTAGGAGACCTGGGTTCCATCCCTGGGTTGGGAAGACCCCCTGGAGAAGGGAATGGCTACCCACTCCAGTATTCTGGCCTGGAGAATTCTATGGACTGTATAGTCCACAGGGTTGCAAAGAGTTCAACACGACTGAGGAACTTTCACTTTCACTTTAAAAGACATGCCGTAACTTCATATGTACTGCTCATTAAACTTTTTTTTTTTATATTTTATATTTTACTTTATTTTTTAACTTTTATAATATTGTATTGGTTTTGCCATATATCAGCATGAATCTGCCACAGGTATACACGTGTTCCCCATCCCGAACCCTCCTCCCTCCTCCCTCCCCATACCATCCCTCTGGGTCATCCCAGTGTACCAGCCCCAAGTATCCAGTATTGTGCATCGAACCTGGACTGGCGACTCGTTTCATATATATTATACATGTTTCAATGTCATTCTCCCAAATCATCCCACCCTCTCCCTCTCCCACAGAGTCCAAAAGACTGTTCTATACATCAGTGTCTCTTTTGCTGTCTCATATACAGAGTTATTGTTACCATCTTTCTAAATTCCATATATACACTTTAGTATACTGTATTGGTGTTTTTCTTTCTGGCTTACTTCACTCTGTATAACAGGCTCCAGTTTCATCCACCTCATTAGAACTGATTCAAATGTATTCTTTTTAATGGCTGAGTAATACTCCATTGTGTATATGTACCACTGCTTTCTTATCCGTTCATCTGCTGATGGACATCTAGGTTGCTTCCATGTCCTGGCTATTATAAACAGTACTGCGATGAACATTGGGGTACACGTGTCTCTTTCAATTCTGGTTTCCTCAGTGTGTATGCCCAGCAGTGGGATTGCTGGGTCATAAAGAAGTTCTATTTCCAGTTTTTTAAGGAATCTCCACACTGTTCTCCATAGTGGCTGTATTAGTTTGCATTCCCACCAACAGTGTAAGAGGGTTCCCTTTTCTCCACACCCTCTCCAGCATTTATTGCTTATAGACTTTTGGATCACAGCCATTCTGACTGGTGTGAAATGGTACCTCATAGTGGTTTTGATTTGCAGTTCTCTGATAGTGCGTGATGTTGAGCATCTTTTCATGTGTTTGTTAACCATCAGTATGTCTTCTTTGGAGAAATGTCTATTTAGTTCTTTGGCCCATTTTTTGATTGGGTCATTTATTTTTCTGGAATTGAGCTGTAGGAGTTGCTTGTATATTTTTGAGATTAGTTGTTTGTCAGTTGCTTCATTTGCTATTATTTTCTCCCATTCTGAAGGCTGTCTTTTCACCTTGCTTATAGTTTCCTTTGCTGTGCAGAAGCTTTTAAGGTTAATTAGGTCCCATTTGTTTATTTTTGCCTTTATTTACAATATTCTGGGAGGTGGGTCCTAGAGGATCCTGCTGTGATGTATGTCAGAGAGTGTTTTGCCTATGTTTTCCTCTAGGAGTTTTATAGTTTCTGGTCTTACATTTAGATCTTTAATCCATTTTGAGTTTATTTTTGTGTATGGTGTTAGAAAGTGTTCTAGTTTCATTCTTTTACAAGTGGTTGACCAGTTTTCCCAGCACCACTTGTTAAAGAGATTGTCTTTAATCCATTGTATATTCTTGCCTCCTTTGTCAAAGATAAGGTGTCCATAGGTGCGTGGATTTATCTCTGGGCTTTCTATTTTGTTCCATTGGTCTATATTTCTGTCTTTGTGCCAGTACCATACCGTCTTGATGACTGTGGCTTTGTAATAGAGCCTGAAGTCAGGCAGATTGATTCCTCCAGTTCCATTCTTCTTTCTCGAGATTGCTTTGGCTATTCAAGGTTTTTTGTATTTCCATACAAATTGTGAAATTATTTGTTCTAACTCTGTGAAGAATACCATTGGTAGCTTGATAGGGATTGCACTGAATCTATAGATTGCTTTGGGTAATATACTCATTTTCACTATATTGATTCTTCCAATCCATGAATATGGTATATTTCTCCATCTATTAGTGTCCTCTCTGATTTCTTTCACCAGTGTTTTATAGTTTTCTATATAAAGGTCTTTAGTTTCTTTAGGTAGATATATTCCTAAGTATTTTATTCTTTTCGTTGCAACGGTGAATGGAATTGTTTCCTTAATTTCTCTTTCTATTTTCTCATTACTAGTGTATAGGAATGCAAGGGATTTCTGTGTGTTGATTTTATATCCTGCAACTTTACTATATGCATTGATTAGCTCTAGTAATTTTCTGGTGGAGTCTTTATGGTTTTCTATGTAGAGGATCATGTCATCTGCAAACAGTGAGAGTTTTACTTCTTCTTTTCCAATTTGGATTCCTTTTATTTCTTTTTCTGCTCTGATTGCTGTGGCCAAAACTTCCAAAACTATGTTGAATAGTAGTGGTAAGAGTGGGCACCCTTGTCTTGTTCCTGACTTTAGGGGAAATGCTTTCAATTTTTCACCATTGAGGATAATGTTTGCTGTGGGTTTGTCATATATAGCTTTTATTATGTTGAGGTATGTTCCTTCTATTCCTGCTTTCTGGAGAGTTTTTATCATAAATGGATGTGGAACTTTGTCAAAGGCTTTCTCTGCATCTATTGACATAATCATATGGTTTTTATTTTTCAATTTGTTAATGTAGTGTATTACATTGATTGATTTGTGGATATTGAAGAATCCTTGCATCCCTGGGATAAAGCCTACTTGGTGATGGTGTATGATCTTTGTAATGTGTTGTTGGATTCTGTTTGCTAGAATTTTGTTGAGGATTTTTGCATCTATGTTCATCAGTGATATTGGCCTGTAGTTTTCTTTTTTTGTGGCATCTTTGTCAGGTTTTGGTATTAGGGTGATGGCCTCATAGAACGAGTTTGGAAGTTTACCTTCCTCTGCAATTTTCTGGAAGAGTTTGAGTAGGATAGGTGTTAGCTCTTCTCTAAATTTTTGGTAGAATTCAGCTGTGAAGCCATCTGGACCTGGGCTTTTGTTTGCTGGAAGATTTCTGATTACAGTTTCAATTTCCGTGCTTGTGATGGGTCTGTTAAGATTTTCTATTTCTTCCTGGTCCAGTTTTGGAAAGTTGTACTTTTCTAAGAATTTGTCCATTTCTTCCTCGTTGTCCATTTTATTGGCATATAATTGCTGATGGTAGTCTCTTATGATCCTTTGTATTTCTGTGTTGTCTGTTGTGATCTCTCCATTTTCATTTCTAATTTTATTGATTTAATTTTTCTCCCTTTGTTTCTTGATAAGTCTGGCTAATGGTTTGTCAATTTTATCTCATTAGACTTTTCAAAGAGAACAAGGTATATACCTATGATACAAAGTAACACTTTAATAAAGAAGCAAATGTATTAGGTTCTGAAGAAATACTCAGTTTTTTCTATCACTACAGTGTGAAAAGTGCTTTAAATGTATAGTTCTTTTTATTTCTCATTTGTAATGACAAGAATTTGGTTAGGATGCTTTGGTTACAGTAACAGAAACAAAACTCTACTAAATGCAAAAAGGGTAATTTATTAAAGAATTATAAGGATACTTCACCAAAGCTAAAAAAACAAAACAGTTAAAAACAGGCCTCAGTGATCGTGGCTAGTAACAGAAATCAAATCTGCTAGCTTAAGCAAAAAGGGGAATTTAGAATTAAGATATGAGGGTGCCTTACTAAGCCAAGGGCAGGATTCAAGAAGGGCTGGAATAAGGGAATGGAGCACTGTTAAGAAAGCCAGGGATCACATTCTTCTGATCTCTCCTCTCTGTTCTTCACTTTGCAAATACTTCACTGCTCTTTTACTGCAGATTTGCTGTCCTTTTCTGCCTAAACCACAGAGTGGGACACGGCAACCCATAGCTCTCCAATTTATGTCTCCTCTATTCCAGAGATTAGTCAAAACAAGGCTAGAATCTGTTGTCTCTAACCCCAAATTTCTAGGGAAGCTTTAGAATCTTATCAAAATTAGAGATGACTTTCTTCTCTGGGATAGGCAATAAGATAGAAGTTGGTAGAAAACCAAGAAATAGAGACCAAATTTTTTTTTACCATTCTTTACAAACCTCTAACTAAAATAGCTTATTTTATTTAGGAATGGATGTAGAGAGATATAGAGAGATATTCTCACAATCCAATCAACAAATATGACCAGATGCTTCAAAAGAGAGAGGTGTTCTAATCTTTTTTAATATCCTCTCTAAGAGAGAAGTGATGGGCCTGTATAATGCTACTACCATATTTGAGACAAGTTTCCTTTCATTTATTGTAATAGACATGATTTATCTCTTGGGAAGATATGCACAAGTCCCAGTATGAGTGTTTTAAGCACAAAAAGTAATGATATATTTCATTGTTTTTCTCAAGAGAAAGAAAAACAGGGCCTAATTACATGAAGAGTATTTATGAGAAAGAAAAAATGATTAATTATGGGGTAGGTGTCAAAAATTCCTTGGAGCCATAAATTGAAATTTGACCAAGGATTTCTCAGACTAGAGAGAAATTCTGGTTCATCCTAGCTTGAGTCAGGTACTTATGAACATAACCGCTTATATCTTCATCATAGTGGGGTAAGGGTCAGAGGGTCATTCTGAGAAACAGACATAGGATAGGGCAAAGAAAATTATTTTCTGTATTTTTCAGTGTTCCAGGCTCCCCTAGAGGAGCAAAGTTATATTGCTTATGAAAATCATGGCATAATAAGATTTAAATGGTAGGTGATTTATGTATTTAAAAATCAGAATAGCTGATGGAAGTATTCTGCCCAGTCTTACCCACACTGAAATAAAACTGAAAATGTCAGAGGTATAAAGAAACGCTGCAAATGCTTTATTTAAAATGTATCTGTGCTGAGGATTTCTTAAAGTATTCTCCTATGTGTTAAAATACATTTGTATTATCTATTATATCCTTTGATGAGATACAAGGAGTTAAACTTAATGTTTATGATATCACTGTACTTCTTCCTGTAATTTTGTTTCTACAAATAATTGGAAAGGGAAGTAGGACCACTCTATGGTAAAGAACAAAAGAAATAATATTAGCATGGACATGTTAAGAGACTCAGAAGCTGGTAATTCAGTTTTAACTTTACATGATTTCAGGGTACACAAAGTTTCAAAAGAAAAAAGTCATTCAGTATTATGTTGAAGGTTTTGTATTTCAACCTCTGTATTTCTTCGCGTAAATATTTCCTTAAGGTTATCATCTTTTTGATCATCACGAAGTGTCATATTTAGTACATTTTCAGTACATTGTTCTAATGGAATGGTTGTCAAGTATGAAAATACTTTTTCCACTAGAGGCTCCCCGAGAAAAGGCATCGAAGGGCTCTTTTTCATTTGAGAATCATCAGAATACCAGTCATCAGCTATTTCTACACTTTGGCTGTAATAAAAATCAGATGGTAATGTTGATAAGCTTAAGGTAACACTGCTGGGATTTGTTGCCGAGCTAGACTCTGAGGGGTCACAAATGACTTTTTTCGTTGCAAGGCAGAAATCATCTTTAGAATAACCATTATTTGCTGTAAAACAAAACAAAACAAAACAAAACAGATTTACTATGAATATTGCATATTCATGAGACAAATCTTAATATAAGGATAATGTTACTTTCTAAAATTCAAACTCTTTTTAGGGTTTTTAGGAACAGAATAATGCAACAGTGAAAATTCTAAGTTGCTATCAATATCTACACAATGTTAAATATTTAATGGGGAATCAGCAATATTTTCATGATAGACCAGAGTAGAAAAATCTATTCTAAATAAAATTGACCTGTCTTAACAGAAGAAGATTCTAAACAGGCTAGAAAGCTCAGTTCTGGACTGTCCCTTAAAATCAGAGATGGCAGATAGTTTAACTATTTAGGGCTAAATATTATCTTATTTAAAAAATAAATTGTGGCTCAGGAAACTCAAACAGAGGCTTTGTATCAACTAGAGGGGTGGGATGTGGAGGGAGATGGCAGGGAGGTTCAAAAGGGAGGGGATATATGTATAGCTATGGCTGATTCATGTTGAGGTTTGACAGAAAACAACAAAATTCTGTAAAGCAATTATCTTTCAATTAAAAAAAGAAAAGTAAGAGAAAAATAATAAATTTTAAAATATCTCCTTAAGCAGATAAATTGGGGCTTCCCTGTGGCTCAGATGGTAAAGAATCCGCCTGCAATATGGGAGACTCGGGTTTGATCCCTGGGTGGGGAAGATCCCCTGGAGAAGGGAATGACTATCCACTTCAGTATTCTTGCCTGGAGAATTCCATGGACAGAGGAGCCTTGAAGCCTATAGTTCATAGGGTCAAAGCAGCTAAATTACAAAATGTTTGTCCACCATGGGATCAAACTGGCTTTATACTAATTAAAGTAACAACTAAATTAACATTCATATATAATGCCTTAGAATTTGCACAGCAGTTTGATATACTTCCAGATCTCATTTATCCTTTCAATCTTTCAATTACTACTCAAGGTAGTTATCAACCTTTTTCACAAAAGATATTACTGAGACTGAGACTTAGAGAAATGAGTCACCAAAACCAGATACAAAACGGACTTTGTTCTAGATCTGTGTTACTGTAAGTCCCATGCTTCTCCCATTACATTATTTATGCTGTACAGTTGCAAATAAAAATGTTAAGTTTTAGAAAATATCACATTTACAAAATATCTTAAAACAACATCTTTTATGATATTTTACATAGTTTTGATGTGAATATGTAACATTAATTTTAAAGCTGTTTTAAATACCTTATTACATTCTATATTCTGCATTTCTAAACTTATGTAGGACAGTAAGGCTTTGAGGTACTAAGTCAATATCTAAAGGGTTACAAAATGCTCATGCTTTTGACTCTCCATCATGTCTCTATGGCACTGACTCTGATACCTTTGGGTATAAATAAGGGACAAAAAAAAATTAAAATTTCACATTTTAAGATAGGACATTGCAAATTTTGTTTTCTAAAAAAATGCTCATTCATATACTAATAAATAGATATTTCCCTTGAGTTTTCATGATTTTAAAAATATTTAGATATCTAGTATATATTTAAGATAGCCTCTCGATTCTTTAAAATGTGAATTGCTAAAAGTTGATTATGACTTATTCTAATAAACTGTTGAGAAAAAGTACCTTTTATACAAGCTGTTTCTTTTTTTCTTTGCTCCTCCTACATAAAAAATATTATTTGTATTTTAAAAATAGTTTTTAAATAATTACTTGATATATACTTATGTGATAATATATGTTAACATCATAACAAAATTTTGATAAAATCATATTTTTTCCATGATATGAATTTATCTCACCAAACTATATTGACAGGAAAGAAAATGTGTTGAGGTATCATCCGAAAAGAATGTGAATTGGCTCAAGAAGGCAGTCTCCAGGATAGGGAATGAAGGGTGAAATAGAGTTCAACAGGATTATTTCTCTCTATTCTCACCAACTTAGAGTTGCTTGGTTAGAACTAGTGATGACAAAAAAAAGTAATTACAATTCCTAGACTTACTCATCCTATTAACTAATAACAACAAAAAAGTAAATTCTGGCTGAAAGCTTTTATAAAAATGCTATTATTTTGAAGCCAATAAAACATCTGATAAAACAACACATTTCAGATATGTTCTGGAAAGTGTAGTGGTGTAGTAGTTCTCAAACTTAGGGTATCAGAATCATCCAGTGTGTTTATTAAAAATGCTGTTTCTTAGACATAATATCAGACCACTAAAACAGATTATCGGGCAGTAGGGATTACGAGTATCTATTGTAAACCACTCCATAAGCGATCTGATTCAGTTTTTCCTTAGACTACTAGATAAATGATGAGCTAATGCACAGAGTGTTTGGTATGCAGTGGGTGAAGACAGAGAGACAAGACTGTCTCGTGTTACAGGGGAACAGTGTTGATACTCTGTGCTGATCTTCAGTGTTCTGTTTGCCAAAAAGGCTTGATTAGGAGATACACACACACACACATGGAATATACATATAGATGGGATAACACATAAGCACTTTTTTTGGAGTCTACTTTACTTTTTGATCATTTTTACCTTTTATTAATACAAATGTCAGTATAGGCTCCTGACTTACCTTGCCTGGATCTAGGATCAAGTCAATTTTCCCACACGGGCCTGCATAAACTGCAGGCTTAAATCAAATCCCTTACAATTATACAGTGGAAGTGACAAATAGACTCAAGGAATTAGATCTGACAGACAGAGTGCCTGAAGAACTATGGATGAAGGTTCGTGACACTGTACAGGAGGCAGGGCTCAAGATCATCCCCCAGAAAAAGAAATGCAAAAAGGCAAATTTGTTGTGTGAGAGGGCCTTACAAATAGTTGAGAAAAGAAGAGAAGTGAAAGGCAAAGGAGAAAAAGAAAAATACATACATTTGAATGCAGAGTTCCAAAGAATAGCATGGAGAGATAAGAAACAATAGAATGGGAAAGACTAGAGATATCTTTTAAAAAATTAGAGATACCAAGGGAAAATTTCATGCAAAGATGGGCTCCATAAAGGACAGAAATGGTACGGACCTAACAGAAGCAGAAGACATTAAGAAGAGCTGACAAGAATACATAAAAGAACTGTAGAAAAAAGATCTTCATGACCCAGATAATCACAATGGTGTGATCACTCACCTAGAGCCAGATATCCTGAAATGCAGTCAAGTGGGCGTTAGGAAGCATCAATATGAACAAAGCTAGTGGAGGTGATGGAATTCCAGTTGAGCTATTTCAAATCTTAAAAGATGATGCTGTGAAAGTGTTGCACTCAATATGTCAGCAAATTTGGAAAGCTCAGCAGTAGCCACAGGACTGGAAAAGGTCAGTTTTCATTTCAATCCCAAAGAAAGACAATGCTAAAGAAAGTTTAAACTACTGCACAATTGTACTCATCTCACACGCTAGTAAAGTAATGCTCAAAATTCTCCAAGCCAGGCTTCAGCAGTATGTGAACTGTGAATTTCCAGATGTTCAAGCTAGATTTAGAAAAGGCAGAGGAACCAGAGATCAAATTTCTAACATCTGTTGGATCATCAAAAAAGCAAGAGAGTTCCAGAAAAACATCTACTTCTGCTTTATTGACTATGCAAAAGCCTTTGACTGTGTGGATCACAATAAACTGTGGAAAACTCTTAAAGAGATGGGAATACCAGGCCACCTTACCTGTCTCTTGAGAAATCTGTATGCAGGTCAAGAAGCAACAGTTAGAAATGAACATGGAACAACAGACTGGTCCCAAATAGGGAAAGAAGTACATCAGGGCTGTATACTGTCACCCTGCTTATTTAACTTATATGCAGAGTATATCATGAGACATGCCAGGCTGGATGAAGCACAAGTTGGGATCAAGATTGCCAGGAGAGATATCAATAAGCTCAGATATGCAGATGACATCACCCTTATGGCAGAAAGTGAAGAACTAAAGAGCCTCTTGATGAAACTGAAAGAAAAGAGTGAAAAAGTTGGCTTAAAGCTCAACATTCAGAAAACTAGGATTATGGCATCTGGTCCCATCACTTCATGGTAAACAGATGGGGAATAGGTGGAAACAGTGGCAGACTTTATTTTGGGGGGCTCCTAAATCACTGCTGATGGTGAGTGCAGCTATGAAATTAAAAGACGCTTGCTCCTTAAGAAAAGTTATGACCAACCTAGACAGTATATTCAAAAGCAGAGACATTACTTTTCCAACAAAGGTCTGTCTAGTCAAAGCTATGGTTTTTCCAGTAGTCATGTATGGATGCGAGAGTTGGATGATAAAGAAAGCTGAGCACTGAAGAACTGATGGTCTTGAACTGTGGTTTTGGAGAAGACTCTCGAGAGTCCCTTGGACCACAAGGAGATCCAACCAGTCCATCCTAAAGGAAATCAGTCCTGAATATTCATTGGAAGGACTGACGATGAAGCCGAAACTCCAATACTTTGGGCACCTGATGCGAAGAACTGACTCATTGGAAAAGACCCTGATGCTGGGAAAGATTGAAAGCAGGAGGAGAAGGGGACCATAGAGGATGAGATGGTTGGATGGCATCACTGACTCGATGGACAAGAGTTTGAGCAAGCTCCAGGAGTTGGTGATGCACAGGGAAGCCTGGTGCACTGCTGTCCATGGGGTCGCAAAGAGTCAGATACGACTGAGTGACTGAACTGACTGATATTAATAGGTATAATTTTTCTAGAGGGCAATTTAACAAATCCTCTTCTAGAAAATTATTATGCCAGGTAAATAATTTTGGATTTACATTAATACCCAGTTACCAGAATTTTCATCACAACACAGTTTAGCATTTTTAAAGTCTACAATGTAAAATTCTAAGAGTAAGGAAATATTTAAATATATAAGGATATATAGATATTAGTAAAATGAGTATTCTTTCAAAAATGATATGATAGATCAGAAGTAAGTAAAGACTCAAAAAATGATGGGGATATATAAAAAAGACAGAGGAATAATCTTGAACAAGTGGCTCACTGGTTAAATTTAGGAAAACTTGAGCAACAAATTAATGATAGTGATGGATTATAATCTGCTAAATAAAATAGAAATCCATGAATCTATACTGACAATAAAGCAGAAATAGATGTTTTTCTGGCACTCTCTTGCTTTTTTGATGATCCAGCAAATGTTGGCAATTTGATATCTGGTTCCTCTGCCTTTTCTAAATCTAGCTTGAACATCTGGAAGTTCATGGTTTATATATTGCTTAAGCCTGGCTTGGAGAATTTTGAGCATTACTTTACTAGCGTGTGAGATGAGTGCAATTGTGTGGTAGTTTGAGCATTCTTTGGCATTGCCTTTCTTTGGGATTGGAATGAAAACTGACCTTTTCCAGTCCTGTGGCCACTGCTGAGTTTTCCAAATTTGCTGGCATATTGAGTGCAGCACTTTCACAGCATCATCTTTTAGGATTTGAAATAGCTCAACTGGAATTCCATCACTTCCACTAGCTTTGTCCATAGTGATACTTCCTAAGGCCCACTTGACTTCACATTCCAGGATGTCTGGCTCTAGGTGAGTGATCACACCATCGTGATTATCTGGGTCATGAAGATCTTTTTTGTACAGTTCTTCTGTGTATTCTTGCCACCTTTTCTTAATATCTTCTGCTTCTGTTAGGTCCATACCATTTCTGTCCTTTATCGAGCCCGTCTTTGCATGAAATGTTCCCTTGATATCTATAATTTTCTTAGGAGATCTCTAGTCATCAGGTGGCCAAATTATTGGAGTTTCAGCTTTAGCATCAGTCCTTCCAATGAACATTCAGGGCTGATTTCCTTTAGGATTGACTGGTTTGATCTCCTTGCAGTCCAAGAGACAGATCAATTAGATGCACTGAAAACTGCAAAGCCTACAGCCGGCACTGGTTAACAACAACAACAACAAAAAAAGTGGAGCAACTTTGAGGAGATGTCCCATGTCCAAGGCAAAGGAGAAGCCCCAGCAAGATGGTAGGAGGGGCAAAATTGCATTTAGAGTCAAAACCCATACCTGCCAGAGATGCTCAGAGGGCTCAAACAAACCTTGTGCCCACCAGGATCCAGAGACTCCAGAGACTGAGACAGAACTGTGTTTGAGTGTCTCCTGTGGAGGTACGGGTCAGCAGTAGACTGCCACACAGGCAGGGACTCTGGGTCCAGCAGACTTGGGTATGGCATAAGCCCTCTTGGAGGAGGTCAGCATTAACCCCACCATAGAGCTGCCAGAACTTACACAGGACTGGGGAAATAGATTCTTGAAGGGAACAAACAGAACCTTGTGCATACCAGGACCCAGGAGAAAGGAGCAGTGACCCCACAAGAGACTGACCCAGACTTGCCCATGAGTGTCTAGGAGTCTCTGGTGGAGGTGTGAGCCGGTGGTGGCCTGCTGCAGGGTTAGGGGCACTGAATGTAGTAGTGCAAGCATGGGACCTTTTGAAGGAAGTCACAATTATCTTCTTTATCTAAGCAAAAATGGCTGTCTGAGGAGGCATTACAAATAGCTATGAAAAGAAGAGAAGCAAAAAGCAAAGGAGAAAAGGAAAGATATACCCATTTGAATGCAGAGTTCCAAAGAACAGCAAGGAGAGATAAGAATGCCTTCCTCAGTGATCAGTGCAAAGAAATAGAGAAAAACAATAGATTGGGACAGACTAGAGGTCTCTTCAAGAAAATTAGAGATACCAAGGGAACATTTCATGCAAAGATGGGCTCAATAAAGGACAGAAATGGTATGGACCTAACAGAAGCAGAAGATATTAAGAAGACGTGGCAAGAATACGCAGAAGAGCTATATAAAAAAGATCTTCATGACCCAGATAATTACAATGGTGTGATCACTCACCTAGAGCCAGACATCCTGAAATGTGAAGTCAAGTGGGCATTAGGAAGCATCACTATGAACAAAGCTAGTGGAGGTGACAGAATTCCAGTTGAGCTATTTCAAATCCTAAAAAATGATGCTGTGAAAGTGTTGCACTCAATATGCCAGCAAATTTGGAAAACTCAGCAGTGGCCACAGGACTGGAAAAGGTCAGCTTTCATGCCAATCCCACAGAAAGGCAATGCCAAAGATCATTCAAACTACCACACAATTGCACTCATCTCACATGCTAGCAAACTAATGCTCAAAATTCTCCAAGCCAGGCTTCAATAGTATGTGAATCATGAACTTCCAGATGTTCAAGTTGGTTTTAGAAAAGGCAGAGCAACCAGAGATCAAATTGCCAACATCTGCTGGATCATCAAAAAAGCAAGAGAGTTCCAGAAAAACATCTATTTCTGCTTTATTGACTATGCCAAAACCTTTGATTGTGGATCACAACAAATGGTGGAAAATTCTTAAAGAGATGGGAAAACCAGACCACCTTACCTGTCTCTTGATAAATCTGTACGCAGGTCAGGAAGCAACAATTAAAACTGGATGTGGGACAACATACTGGTTCCAAATAGGAAAAGGAGTATGTCAAGGCTGCATATTATCACCCTGCTTATTTAGCTTATATGCAGAGTACATCATGAGAAATGCTGGGCTGGATGAAGCACAAGCTGGAATCAAGATTGCCAGGAGAAATATCAATAACCCCAGATATGCAGATGACACCACCTTTATGGCAGAAAGTGAAGAAGAACTAAAGAGCCTCTTGATGAAAGTGAAAGAGGAGAGTGAAAAGGTTGGCTTAAAACTCAACATCCAGAAAACTAAGATCATGGCATCTGGTCCCATCACTTCATGGCAAATAGATGGGGAAAATAATGGGAATAGCGAGAGACTTTAGGTTTTTTTTGGCTCCAAAATCACTACAGATGGTGACTGTAGTCATGAAGTTAAAAGACGCTTGCTCCTTGGAAGAAAAGTTATGACCAACCTAGACAGCATATTAAAAAGCAGAGACATTACTTTACCAACAAAGGTCTGTCTAGTCAAAGCTATGGTTTTTCTAGTAGTCATGTATGGATGTGAGAGTTGGATGATTAAGAAAGCTGAGTGCCGAAGAATTGATGCTTTTGAACTATGGTGTTGGAGAAGACTCTTGAGAGTCCCTTGGACTGCAAGGAGATCCAACCAGTCCATTCTGAAGGAAATCAGTCCTGAATATTCATTGGAAGGACTGATGATGAAGCTGAAACTCCAATACTTTGGGTACCTGATGTGAAGAACGGACTCATTTGAAAAGACCCTGATGCTCGGAAAGATTGAGGGTAGGAGGAGAAGGGTTCGACAGAGGATGAGATGGCTGGATGGCATCACCAACTCAATGGACAATGAGTTTGAGTAAACTCCGGGAGTTGGTGATAGACAGGGAGGCCTGGTGTGCTGCAGCCCATGGGCTCGCAAAGAGTCGTATATGCCTGAGTGACTGAACTAACTAACTAACTACAGTCAGCACTGGTCACCAAAAAAGGAACCAATTCTTCTCCACAATAACATCCATCTGCATATCATATAACCAATGCTTCAAAAGTAGCTGTGTGTTTTCTGGGATCAACCATCTCCTTGGAAAACTTACTGCATCTCATGCAAAAAACTTGGCCTCCATTCTGTGCTTCTGTGTGAGTTTCAGGAACAATACTCAGGCAGAGGGTCCTCTGTGGTTAGGGGAGCCCTGAATTTGGATAAGATTTCACTTGAATATTCATTGGCTCTAGTAATTTGGTTAAAGTAGGAGAAGACTCTTAATTCCAAGGGGTCAAATATCCTCCTTGAAACAAAAATGGAAAAGATTAACTAACTCATGGAAAGAATTTTGTGATAAACCTAATATCCTGGGACTACTTTTGTAATAGTACTTTCTTTTCTCATCACTCATTTCCCCTTTGTGTGTCTTGAATAATATCATTTTTAAAGATTTAATAAAGATTTCTCTGTCAGCAAACCTCCCCCCCCACCAAAAAAATTAGAATGAATTGGGCTACAAAGGTTTGCCTCATCCGCCACATTCACCTGATCTCTTGCTAACTGATTACCACTTCTTCAAGCATCTTGATGACTTTTTGCAGGGAAAAATGCTTCCACAACCAGCAGGAGGCAGAAAATACTTTTCAAGTTTGTTGAATCCCAAAGCATGGATTTTTGCAAGACAGGAATAAACAAACTTATCTCTCATTGGCAAAAATGTGTTGATTTTAATGGTTCTTATTTTGATTAATAAAGAGCTGTTTGAGCCTAGTTATAATGATTTAAAATTCACATCTGAAACTACAACTACTTTTTCACCAATCTAGTATAAACAACTCAAACATCTTTCAACTGATAAATGGATAAACAAAATATGATATAGTCATACAATGGAATATTATTCAGCCATGAAAAAGAATAAAATACTGATATATGTAATAACAAGGATGGACTTTGAAAACATTATGCCAAATGAAAAGGTCGATACAAGAGACCATATATTGCATATTTATAAGAAATTCCAGAACAGACAAATCTATAAATATAGAAAGTAGACTAGTATTTGTCTAGGCCTAGGAGGATTGGAGGAAAATGGAGGGTCAGTGATTGCTAAGGGTATGGGGTTTCTTTTAGAGGTGATAAAAGTATTTTAAATTGATTGTGAAGGCTGTTCTACAACTCTGTGAATATCTAAAAATTTCTGAAGTATACACTTTAAAAAGGCAAATTATACATTATGTGAACTATACCAGTAAAGCTGTTAAATATAAAACAAAACAGCCTAAAGCTAAGAAACTTTTAGAAGAAAATTTAGAAGCAAATTCTTGTGACCTAGGGTTAGGCTAAGAGTTCTTGGTTATGACACTAAAGGCATGATCCAAAAATGAAAAATGTATAACTCAACAACAAAAAGGCAAACAACCCAATTTAAAAATGAGTAGAAGGCCTAAACAGACATTTCACCAAAGAAAAAATAAAGGTGGCTAGTAGGCACATGAAAAGATGCTCAACATTGCTAATATTAGAGAAATGCAAATCAACTACAGTGAGGTACCATCTCACGCCAATCAGAAAGGCCATCATTAAAAAGTCTACAATAACATGCTGGAGAGGATATAGAGAAAAGGTAACCCTCCACTACACTGTTGGTGGGGATGTGAGTTGGTACAACCACTGTAGAAAGCAGTATGAAAGTTTCTCAAAAAACTAAAAGAGAATTACCATATGATCCAGCAATCACACTCCTGGGCATATATTCAGACAAAACTATGGTTCAAAAAAGTATATACACCCCTATGTTCATAGCAGCACTATTCACAACAGTCAAAATATGAAAACAACTTAAATGTCCAATGACAGATGAATGGATAAAGATGCCATGGTACATACATACAATGGAATACTACTCAGTCATAAAAATAATGAAATAATACCATCTGCAACAACATGGATGCAACTAGAGATTATCATACTGAGTGAAGCAAGTCAGAAAGAGAAAGACAAATACTATAAGATAACATTTCTATGTGGAATCTAAAATATGACACAAGTGAACCTATGAAACAAAAACATAACCACAGACATACGGAACACACTAGTGGTTGCCAAAGGGGAGGAATTATGAGGGAGGGATGGTATGGGAGGTTGGGGTTAGCAGAGGTAAGCTTTCATACATAGAAGAGATAAACAAGGTCTTCTTGTATAGCACAGAGAACTATATTCAATATACTATGATAAACCACAATGGAAAAAATATATTAAAAAGAATGTGTATATATGCATAAGTAAATCATTTTGCTATGATTTCCTAGGTGGTGCAGTAGTAAAGAATCCACCTGCCAATGCAGGAGATGAAAGAGATGTGGGTTCAATCCCCGGATTAGGAAGATCCCCTGGAGTAGGAAATGGTGACCCACTCTGGTATTCTGGCCTGAAAAATTCCATGGACAGAGAAGCTTGGCAGGATGCAGTTCATACGGTCTCAAAGAGTCAGAGAGTACAGAGAGACTGAGCACACACACACACACAAATATATATAACTAAATTACCTTTCTGTATAGCAGTAATTGAAACAGCACTGTAAATCAACCATCCTTCAATAAAAACAAAGCAAAAAGGGAAAATAGATAAATAAAATCTTATGCTTTGCAAACTTCTCTGTTGACAAGATGAAAGCACAATCATCAACTGGGGGAAAATATTTGTAAATCACATATCTGACAAAAGAGACTTGTATACAGAATACACACTGTAAATTAATCAGAAAGATAATCCAATTAGAAAATGCACAAGAAAGCTGAAGAGACACTTCACCAAGAAGATACATGATGGCAAGTAAAAATATGAAAAGCTGTTCAACATCACTGCCCATTAAAGAAATAAAAATGAAAATCACTAAACATATTTAAATGGGCTTCCCCTGATGGCTCAGTGAGTAAAGAATCCATCTGTAATGCAGGATACACAGGAGACATGGGTTTGATCTCTGGGTCAAGAAGATGTCCTGGAGGAGGAAATGGCAACCCACTCCAGAGTTCTTAACTGGAAAATTCCATGGACAGAGGAACCCAGCAGGATATACTCTATGGGGCTGCAAAGAGTTGAACATGACTGAGGAAATGGCATACACACAAACAAATTTAAATGGCTAACATTTAAAATGCTGCTAAGTATCAAATGATTATGAGGATGTGGAAACATGATTCTCTTACACATTATTGGTGGGTATATAATATGTTACCATCTGCAAGTCAGTCTGGGAATTTCTTTTAAAAGTAAACATATTGGGACTTCCTTGGTGGTCTAAAGGTGGAGAAGCTGCCTGCCAATGCAGGGGACTTGATTTGATCCCTGGTCTGGGAAGATTCCACATGCCACAGGGCAACTAAGTCTGTGCACCACAACTAACTGAGCCTGCCCGCCCTACATCCTGTGCTCTGCTACAAAGAGAAGCCACTGCAGGGAGAAGTCCATGCACAGCAACTAGAGAATACCCTCAGCTCACTGCAACTAGACAAAGCCCATGCAAAGCAACAAAGACCCAGCACAGCCAAAAAAAAAAAAGCACACACTTACTGCATGATCCGGCAACTGCATTCCTGGGAATTTATTCTAGAGGAACTGAAACTAATGTTTTCAGAAAAGCCTGTACACAAACAATCATGGCATGCTTATCTTATAATAGTTCATAACTAGAAACAAATCAAATACTCCCCAGTGGTTAAATGGTTAAGCAAACTGTGGTATACCCACACAATGTTATACTACTCAGCAATTAAAAAAGAAAAAATATTGATACATGCAATGCTATGGAGGGATCTTAAGGGCATTATGCTATGTGATGAAAACCCAAGCTCAAAAAGCCATAAAGCTATTGGATTCCATTTATATAAAATTCTAGAAATGAGGCAATTAGAGAGATGGAGGACAGAATCAGAGGTTAAGGAAAAGGAGGGAGGATGTGACAATAAAGGCTAGTATGAAGGAGTTTCTTCATGGCAATGTAACAGTTCTGTATGTTGACTGTCATGGTGGTTATACAAATCTATATATATGATAAAATGTCATAGAAATATATGCAAAAGCAACAAAGAGTAAGTACATGCAAAAATTGGTAAACTTTGAGTTAGGTCTGCAATCTAAATTTCCTGGTTTTGATAATACATACTTAAAAGTATACTTTTCATGAAGCATACTTATGTAAGGTGTTATCATTGGGCAAGTGGGTGATGGGTATATAGGGCATCTTTCTAATTTTTTTGCAACTTTTGATTTTCAATTCAGAATAAGATAAAACAAATCAATTGTATTTATATTTGCTAACAACAAAAATAGGGAAATAAAACATTTAAATCAATACTACTTACCATAGCATAAAAATATCTATAAATAGGGCTTCTCTGGAGACTCAGTGGTAAAGAATCCACCTGCCAAAGCAGGAGAGATGGGTTTGATCCCTCGTCTGGGAAGATCTCATATGCTGCAGAGCAACTAACCCTGTGCACCACAACTACTGAGCCTGTGCTCTACAGCCTGGGAACCACAATTATTAAGCTTATGTGCCTCAACTACTGAAGCCCACATGTCCTAGGGCCTGTGCTCCACAAGAAGAGAAGCCACTGCAATGAAAAGCCCATGCACCACAATGAACAGCAATCCCTCTTGCCACACCTAGAGAAAAGCCCACACAGTAATGAAGACCCAGTGCAGCCAAAAATAAATAAAATTGTATTAAAAATACCTATACTTACAGAAAAGGAGTTCGTCAAGGCTGTATATTGTCACCCTGTTTATTTAACTTATATGCAGAGTACATCATGAGAAACACTGGACTGGAAGAAACACAAGCCGGAATCAAGATTGCTGGGAGAAATATCAATAACCTCAGATATGCAGAGGACACCACCCTTATGGCAGAAAGTAAAGAGGAACTAAAAAGCCTCTTAATGAAAGTGAAAGTGGAGAGTGAAAAAGTTGGCTTTAAGCTCAACATTCAGAAAACGAAGATCATGGCATCCGGTCCCATCATGTCATGGGAAATAGATGGGGAAACAGTGGAAACAGTGTCAGACTTTGTTTTTCTGGGCTCCAAAATCACTACAGATGGTGACTGCAGCCATGAAATTAAAAGACGCTTACTCCTTGGAAGGAAAGTTATGACCAACCTAGATAGCATATTCAAAAGCAGAGACATTACTTTGCCAACAAAGGTTCGTCTAGTCAAGGCTATGGTTTTTCCTGTGGTCATGTATGGATGTGAGAGTTGGACTGTGAAGAAGGCTGAGCGCCAAAGAATTGATGCTTTTGAACTGTGGTGTTGGAGAAGACTCTTGAGAGTCCCTTGGACTGCAGGGAGTCCAACCAGTCCATTCTGAAGGAGATCAGCCCTGGGATTTCTTTGGAAGGAATGATGCTAAAGCTGAAACTCCAGTACTTTGGCCACCTCATGTGAAGAGTTGACTCATTGGAAAAGACTCTGATGCTGGGAGGGATTGGGGGCAAGAGGAGAAAGGGACGACAGAGGATGAGATGGCTGGATGGCATCACTGTCTCGATGGACGTGAGTCTGAGTGAACTCCGGGAGTTGGTGATGGACAGGGAGGCCTGGCGTGCTGCAATTCATGGGGTCTCAAAGCGTCGGACACGACTGAGCAACTGACGTCATCTGATACTTACAAATAACTCTAAAACAAATGTGAAGGACTTCTATACTGAAAACAATGAACTAAAATAAAATTATAGCTCAATAAATCAAATTAATAACTTTAAAGAAGTCAACAAGAATAATATCCTCATAGATTAGAAGAATCAATAATATTCAGTTCACTTCAGTTCAGTTGCTCAGTCGTGTCCAACTCTTTGCGACCCCATGAATCGCAGCACGCCAGGCCTCCCTGTCCATCACCAACTCCCAGAGTTCACTCAGACCCACGTCCATCTAGTCAGTGATGCCATCCAGCCATCTCATCCTCTGTTGTCCCCTTCCCCTCCTGCCCCCAATCCCTCCCAGCATCAGAGTCTTTTCCAATGAGTCAACTCTTCACATGAGGTGGCCAAAGTACTGGAGTTTCAGCTTTAGCATCATTCCTTCCAATCTCCTTGCAGTCCAAGGGACTCTCAGAGTCTTCTCCAACACCACAGTTCAAAAGCATCAATTCTTTGGTGCTCAGTCTTCTTCACAGTCCAATGTATGGATGTGAGAGTCCACACTCTCACATCCATACATGACCACAGGAAAAACCATAGCCTTAACTAGACGGACCTTTGTTGGCAAAGTAATGTCTCTGCTTTTGAATATGCTATCTAGGTTGGTTATAACTTTCCTTCCAAGGAGTAAGCGTCTTTTAATTTCATGGCTGCAGTCACCATCTGCAGTGATTTTGGAGCCCAAAGAATAAAGTCTGCCACTGTTTCCACTGTTTTCCCATCTATCCATTCTTCCTAAGTTGACTTATAGATTCAATGCCAGTCCAATAAAAATTCAAGCAGGACTTTTTAAAGAACTAAATAAGCTGCTTTCTAAATTTTATGGTAAAACAACACACCTAGAGTAGTCAAAATATTCTTGAACAAAGAAAAACAAAGTTGGAGGATTTACTACACTTGATTCCATGACATAACACCACAGTAATCAAGACAGAAGAATATTGTTTAAGAACAAATAGCTCTGTAAAAAGAATATAGAGTTCAACAAATAAACCAATACATATACAGTAGATTGATTTTCATTCAAAGTGGCTAATTAGTTCAATGGGGAAAGAACGTCTTTTTAACAAAATTTTCTGGAACAATTGGATATGCAACTTGACCTGTACTTCACAGACCTAAACATAAAACCAACACTATACAGCTAAGACAAATATAGACTATTTTTGCAAACTTAGAAATGTAGATATTTATTAGACAGATACAAATGTCTTTTAAAAGAAAAAAATCATAGTCTCAATCAACATTGAAAATTTCTGCCTACCAACTGATATCATTTTAAAAATGAACAGATAAGCTACAATCTGGAAAAAAAAATTCACAACATATATATCTTATAACAGACTAATTCCAAATTGTATTAAGAACTCCTAGAAGTCATTATTTAAAAAACAAACAAACAAAATCAATCTTTAAAAATGACCAAAAACTTAAATTGGCAAGTCACACACAAAAAATATGCAACTGGCTAATGAACACATGAAAAGGTGCTCAACATCTTTGCTTATCAGAAAAATATAGATTAATAGCATATGGAAATGCCATTCCACACCTGCTAAAATAGCAAAATTAAAAATAAAACACTAGTAACACTAAATGTTCACAAGGATGTGGAGAAACTGGAACATCTGCTTATTGTTGATGGGAGTGAAATAAGTTATAACCACTTTGGAAGCTGTTGGCAGTTTCTTATAAGGATATATATATGACTACTCAAGCCACACTGATTTCCATGCCAGGTATTTTTCCAAGAAAAATACCAAAAGTTTTTACTAAAAGTACACAAATATTTACAGCAGCCTTACTCATACTAGTCAAAACTGAAAAAACTCAAATGTCCCTCACTAAGAATACATAAACATGTTATTATATAATCATACAATGGAATTGTTGTTCAGTCGCTAAGTTGTGTCCAACTCTTTGTGATCCCATGGATTGACTGCAGCACACCAGGCTTCCCTGTCCTTCACTGTCTCCCATAGTTTGCTCAAATTCACGTCCACTGAGTCAGTGATGCTATCTAACCTTCATCTGCTGCCCCTTTCTCCTTTTGCCTTCAATCTTGTCCAGCCTAAGAATCTTTTTCAATGAATCAGCTCTTTGCATCAGGTGGCCAAAGTACAATAGAACACTACTTACCAATAGAAAGAACAAAGTTTTAACATATAAATTAACATAGATGAATCCTAAAAAATTGTATTAAGTGAAAGCCATATGTAAAAGGTATATATTATACAATTCCATTTGCATGAAATCCAGACACAGATTAAAACTAAACTTTGCTGATAAAAATGAGAAAGTGCTTGCATGGAATGGTTAGAAGAACTGACTGGAATGGGACATATGCTAACTTTTTCAGGTGATAAAAATATTCCGTACCTTGTTTTTAGTGTTGTTTAAATGCATATACAATAGTGGAACACCTAAGGTCTTGCATTCTATTGCAGGTAATTATACATCAATAAAATATTTTAAAAATCATATCAAATTTGACTTCAGTGGTATTCTTCCCCCCAAAATCCATAACTCTAGTATAATAATGAGAAAAATATCAGATAAATCCAAATTAAGGAACACTGTACAAAATACACGACAGTGCTATTCAGAGGGAGAGGGTGGGGAGATTTGGGAGAAAGGCATTGAAACATGTATAATATCATGTATGAAACGAGTCACCAGTCCAGGTTCAATGCACGATACTGGATGCTTGGGGCTGGTGCACTGGGATGACCCAGAGGGAGGGTATGGGGAGGGAGGAGGGAGGAGGGTTCAGGATGGGGAGCATGGGTATACCTGTGGCAGATTCATTTTGATGTTTGGCAAAACTAATACAATATTGTAAAGTTTAAAAATAAAATAAAATTTAAAAAAAAAAGAAGGAAAGATGTAGATATAGTCACAGAGTGGAAGAAATTAAAGACAAATGCAGTGTGTTATCCTGGATTAGGTCTTGAAGGAGCAAAAGGAAATTCATGTAAAAGCTGGTGAAACCAAAATAAAGTCTGGAGCTTGGTTACTAGTGATGTATCAATGTTGGTTTCTTCAGTTCAGTTCAGTTCAGTTGCTCAGTCGTGTCCAACTCTTTGAGACCCCATGGACTGCAGCACACCAGGCTTCCCTGTCCATCACCAACTCCCAGAGCCTACTCAAACTCATGTCCATCACACTGGTTTCTTAGTTTTGACAAAAATATAACAGCAAAAATATTTTTAACATGATGAGAAATAGGTAAAGTACAAGACAATTCTATACTGTATTACTTCTGTCACTTTCCTATAAATTGAAAACCATTCCAAAATACTTTACTTAAAAACCATATAATATTTCTAGCCAATAAGTAAAAAAAAAAAAAAACATATCATAAAAACATAAAAAATGTTTTCCAATAATAAAAACTAGTATAGGCCAGGAAAGGATTGGACTGGGAGTTTAGAATTAGCAGATGCAAACTGGTATATACAGAATGGGTAAACAGCAAACTCCTACTGTATAGCACAGGAAACTATGCTCAGTATCCTGTGATAAATGATAATGCAAAAGAATATGAAAAAGAATGTGTATATACACACACACACATACATATGTATAACTGAGTCACTTTGATGTACAGTAGTAATAAATATAACACTATAATTCAACTATACTTCAATGAAAAATGAACTTTAAAAAAAGCTAGTATAAGATGTGCAAGATTTTATAAATTGATCTAAAATTGCACTACAGTTTCCCTCAAAACCCCAAAAGAATATTGGTAAGTGCTACTAGGCAGTTGAGCAAACATAAGAGAAAAAGTGAAATTGGGTTGCTATTTATACCAAACAGAGAAATAAATTCTAGATTGGTTAAAGATCTATGTAGTCAGAGTATAAAACTCTTAGATGACAACACAGAAGAGTATCTTTATGACTCTGCAGTAGGGAAAGAAATAAATAATAAAGGAAAGGGTTGAGAAATTAGTTTACATTAAAAGTTAAAGTATATTTTGTTCATCAAAACACACCATCAAATAGTGAAAACAAAAACAGAATCAGACTCAGAGACATAGAAACAAACTTATGGCTACCAAAGGGGAAAAGTTGAGGGGGTAGGGAGGAGGGATGAATTAAGAGTACGGGATTGGAAACTGGTGTGGAGATCATAAAGGTGGTAAGTCAGGGGGGTAGTGGTGGGGAGGCTGTCCTAAGATGGCAGATAAATAGGACAGGGAGACCACTTTCTCACCCAAATTCATTGAAAGATCATTTGAACGCTGAGCAAATTCCACAAAACAACTTCTGAATGCTGGTGGAGGACACCAGTCACCCAGAAAGGCAGCCCATTGTCTTCAAAAGATGTTTTATCATTGGTGCAGCATGGATGGAGAAGTTTTGAGGCCACTGTAAGAATAAGACTGAAAGCCAGAGGCAGGAGGCTTAAATCCAAAACTTGAGAACACCAGAAAACTCCTGACTCCAGGGAACATTAATCAACAAGAACTCATCCAAAAGCCTCCATACGTACACTGAAACCAAGCTCCACCCACGAGCCAACAAGTTTCAGAGCAAGACATACAGAACTAATTCTTGAACAACGCAGGAACATAACCCTAAGCATTAAAATACAGATGGCCAAAAGTCATACCAAACTCATAGACACCTCAAAACTCACTACTGGACACTTCATTGCACTCCAGAGAGAAGAGATCCAGAACCACCCACCAGAACACTGACACAAACTGCCCTAACCAGGAAACCTTGACAAGCCACTCATCTAACCCCACCCACAGGGACGAACTTCCACAAGAAAAAGGAACCACAAACTTCCAGCCTACAGAAAGGCCACCCCAAACACAGCAATCTAAACAAGATGAAAGGGCAGATAAATATTCAGCAGGTAAAACAACATGATAAATGCCCACCAAACCAAACAAAAGAGGACAAGATAGGGAGTCTACCTGAAAAAGAATTCAGAATAATGATAGTAAAAATGATCCAAAATCTTGAAAACAAAATGGAGTTACAGATAAATAGTCTGGAGACAAGGATTGAGAAGATGCAAGAAATGTTTAACAAAGACCTAGAAGAAATAAAAAAGAGATAATGAATAATGCAATAACATTATTCATTAATAATGAGATCAAAAACACTCTGGAGGGAACCAACAGTAGAATAACTGAGGCAAAAGATAGGATAAATGAGGTGGAAGAAAGAATGGTGGAAATAAATGAAGCAGAGAGGAAAAAAGAAAAAAGAATGAAAAGAAATGAGGACAACCTCAGAGACCTCTGGGACAATGTCAAAGGCCCCAACATTCGAATCATATTAGTCCCAGAAGAAGAAGACAAAAAGAAAGGCCATGAGAAAATACTTGAGGAGATAATAGTTGAAAACTTCCCTAAAATGGGGAAGGAAATAGCCACCCAAGTCCAAGAAACCCAGAGAGTCCCAAACAGGGTAAACCCAAGGTGAAACACCCCAAGAAACATATTAATCAAATTCATGAAGCTCAAATACAAATATTAAAAGCAGCAAGGGAAAAAGAACAAATAACATACAAGGGGATTCCCATAAGGATAACAGCTGATCTTTCAATAGAAACTCTTCAGGCCAGAAGGGAATGGCAGGACATACTTAAAGTGGTGAAAGAGAAAAAACTAAAACCCAGATTACTGTACCCAGCAAGGATCTCATTCAAATATGAAGGAGAAATCAAAAGCTTTACAGACAAGCAAAAACTGAGGGGAATTCAGCACCACCAAACCAGCTCTTCAGCAAATGCTAAATGATCTTCTCTAAATAGGAAACACAGAAAAGGTGTATTAACTCGAACCCAAGACAACAAAGCAAATGGCAACAAGATCATACTTATCAATAATTACCTTAAATGTAAATGGGTTGAATGCCCCAACCAAAAGACAAAGATTCACTGAATGGACACAAAAATGAGACCTTTATATATGCTGTCTACAAGAGACCCACCTCAAACCAAGGGACACATACAGATTGAAAGTGAAGGGCTAGAAAAAGATATTTCATGCAAATGGAGACCAAAAGAAAACAGGAGTGGCAATACTCATATCAGATAAAATAGACTTTGAAATAAAAGCTGTAAAAAGAGACAAAGAAGGACACTACATAATGATCAAAGGATCAATCCAAGAAGAAGATATAACAATTATTAATATATATGCACCCAATATAGGAGCACTGCAATATGTAAGGCAAATGCTAACAAGTGTGAAAGGGGAAGTTAACAGTAATACAATAATAGTAGGAGACTGTAATACCCCACTCACACCTCTGGATAGATCAATTAAACAGAAAATTAGCAAGGAAACACAAACTTTAAATGATACAATGGATCGGTTAGACCTAATTGATATCTATAGGACATTTCACATCAAAACAATGAACTTCAACTTTTTCTCAAGTGCACATGGAACCTTCTCCAGGATAGATCACATCCTGGGCCATAAATCTAGCCTTGGTAAATTAAAAAAAAAAAAAATGAAATCATTCCAAGAATCTTTTCTGACCACAATGCAATAAGATTAGATGTCAATTACAGAAGAAAAACTATTAAAAATTCCAACATATAGAGGCTGACCAACACACTGCTGAATAACCAAAAAATCACAGAAGAAATCAAAAAAGAAATACAAATATGCATAGAAAAGAATGAAAATGAAAACACAACAATCCAAAAACTATGGGACACTGTAAAAGCAGTGATAAGGGGAAGGTTCATAGCAATACAGGCTTACCTCAAGAAACAAGAAAAAAGTCAAATAAATAACCTATCTCTACACCTAAAGCAACTTGAAAAGGAAGAAATAAAGAACCCCAGGTTTAGTAGAAGGAAAGAAATCTTAAAAATTAGGGCAGAAACAAATGCAAAAGAAACAAAAGAGACCATAGCAAAAATTAACAAAGCCAAAAGCTGGTTCTTTGATAAGATAAACAAAATTGACAAACCATTAGCCAGACTCATCAACAAAATTAGAAGTGAAAATGGAGAGATCACAACAGACAACATAGAAATACAAAGGATATAAGAGACTACTATCAGCAACTCCATGCCAATAAAAAGGACAACTTGGAAGAAATGGACAAATTCATAGAAAAGTACTCTTTCCAAAACTGAACCAGGAAGAAATGGAAAACCTTAACAGACCCATCACAAGCACGGAAACTGAAACTGTAATCAGAAATCTTTCAGCAAACAAAAGCCCAGGTCCAGATGGCTTCACAGGTGAATTCTACCAAAAATTTAGAGAAGAGCTAACACCTATCCTACTCAAACTCTTCCAGAAAATTGTAGAGGAAGGTAAACTTCCAAACTCATTCTACAAGGCCATCACCCTAATACCAAAACCTGACAAAGATGCCACAAAAAAAGAAAACTACAGGCTAATATAACTGATGAACATAGATGCAAAAATCCTCAACAAAATTCTAGCAAACAGAATCCAACAACATATTTAAAAAAATCATACATCATGACCAAGTGGACTTTATCCCAGGGATGCAAGGATTCTTCAATATCCACAAATCAATCAACGTAATACACCACATTAACAAATTGAAAAATACAAACCATATGATTATGTCAATAGATGCAGAGAAAGCCTTTGACAAAATTCAACATCCATTTATGATAAAAATCCTCCAGAAAGCAGGAATAGAATGAACATCAGTTCAGTTCAGTTCAGTCACTCAGTCGTGTCTGACTCTTTGCAACCCCATACCTCAACATAATAAAAGCTATCTCTGACAAACCCACAGCAAAAATTATCCTCAATGGTGAAAAATTGAAAGCATTTCCCCTAAAGTCAGGAATAAGACAAGGGTGCCCACTCTCACCACTACTATTCAACATAGTTTTGGAAGTTTTGGCCACAGCAATCAGAGTAGCAGGGGAAATAAAAGGAATTCAGATTGGAAAAGAAGAAGTAAAACTCTCACTGTTTGCAGATGACATGATCCTCTACATAGAAAACCCTAAAGACTCCACCAGAAAATTACTAGAGCTAATCAATGCATATAGTAAAGTTGCAGAATATAAAACCAACACAAAGAAATCCCTTGAATTCCTATACACTAACAATGAGAAAACAGAAAGAGAAATTAAGGAAACAATTCCATTCACCATTGCAATGAAAAGAATAAAATACTTAGGAATATATCTACCTAAAGAAACTAAAGACCTATATATAGAAAACTAGAAAACACTGGTGAAAGAAATCAAAGAGGACAGAAATAGATGGAGAAATATACCGTGTTCATGGATCAGAAGAATCAATATAGTGAAAATGAGTATACTACCCAAAGCAATCTATAGATTCAATGCAATCCCTATCAAGCTACCAACGGTATTTTTCACAGAAGTAAAGCAAATTATTTCACAATTTGTATGGAAATACAAAAAAACCTCGAATAGCCAAAGCAATCTTGAGAAAGAAGAATGGAACTGGAGAAATCAATCTGCCTGACTTCAGACTATACTACAAGGCTACAGTCATCAAGACAGTATGGTACTGGCACAAAGACAGAAATATAAATCAATGGAACAAATTAGAAAGCCCAGAGATAAATCCGTGCACCTATGGACACCTTGTCTTTGACAAAGGAGGCAAGAATATACAATGGAGAAAAGACAATCTCTTAACTAGTGGTGCTGGGAAAACTGGTCAACCACTTGTAAAAGAATGAAACTAGAACACTTTCTAACACCATACACAAAAATAAACTCAAAATGGATCAAAGATCTAAACGTAAGACCAGAAGCTATAAAACTCCTAGAGGAAAACATAGGCAAAACACTCTCTGACATAAATCACAGCAAGATCCTCTATGACCCACCTCCCAGAGTAATGGAAATAAAAGCAAAAAAAAAATGGGACCTAATTAAACTTAAAAGCTTTTGCACAACTAAGGAAACTGTAAGCAAGGTGAAAAGACAGCCTTCACAATGGGAGACAATAATAGCAAATGAAGCAACTGACAAATAATCTCAAAAATATACAAGCAGCTCATGCAGCTCAATTCCAGAAAAATAAACAACCGAATTGAAAAATGGGCCAAAGAATTAAACAGACATTTCTCCAAAGAAGACATACAGATGGCTAACAAACACATGAAAAGATGCTCAATATCACTCATTATCAGAGAACTGCAAATCAAAACCACAATGAGGTACCATTTCATGCCAGTCAGAATGGCTGCTATCAAAAAGTCTACAAACAATAAATGCTGGAGAGGGTGTGGAGAAAAGGGAGCCCTCTTACACTGTTGGTGGGAATGCACACTAGGACAGCCACTATGGAGAACAGTGTGGAGATTCCTTAAAAACTGGAAATAGAATTGCCATAGGACCCAGAAATCCCACTGCTGGGCATACACACCGAGGAAATCAGAACTGAAAGAGACATGTATACCACAATGTTCATTGCAGCACTGTTTACAATAGCCAGGACAAGAAAGTAACGTAGATGTCCATTAGCAGATGAATGGTTAAGAAAGCTGTGGTACATATACATAATGGAATATTCAGTTCAGTTCAGTTGCTCAGTCATGTCCGACTCTTTGCAACCCCATGAATTGCAGCACGCCAGGCCTCCATGTCCATCACCAACTCCTGGAGTTCACTCAAACTCATGTCCATCGAGTCAGTGATGCCATCCAGCCATCTCATCCTCTGTCGAACCCTTCTCCTCCTGCCCCCAATCCCTCCCAGCATCAGAGTCTTTTCCGATGAGTCAACTCTTCGCATGAGGTGGCCGAAGTATTGGAGTTTCAGCTTCAGCATCATTCCTTCCAAAGAACACCCAGAACTGATCTTTAGAATGGACTGGTTGGATTTCCTTGTAGTCCAAGTGACTCTCAAGAGTCTTCTCCAACACCACAGTTCAAAAGCATCAATTCTTCAGCACTCAGCTTTCTTCACAGTCCAACTCTCACATCTATACATGACTACTGGAAAAACCATAGCCTTGACTAGATGGACTTTTGTTGGCAAAGTAATGTCTCTGCTTTTTTAATATGCTGTCTAGTTTGGTCATAACTTTCCTTTCAAGAGTAAGTGTCTTTTTATTTCATGGCTGTAGTCACCAAAGCAGTGATTTTAGATCCCCCAAAATAAAGGGGCTCTGTTTCCCTGTTTCCTGTCCCTGTTTCTCTGTCCCTGTTTCCACTATTTCCCCATCTATTTCCCATGACGTGATGGGACCAGATACCATGATCTTTGTTTTCTGAATGTTGAGCTTTAAGCCAACTTTTTCACTCTTCTCTTTCACTTTCATCAAGAGGCTCTATAGTTCTTTTTCACTTTCTGCCATAAGGATGGTGTCATCTGCGTATCTGAGGTTATTGCTATTTCTCCCAGCAATCTTGATTCCAGCTGTGCTTCATCCAGCCCAGTGTTTCTCATGATGTATTATGCATATAAGTTAAATAAGCAGAGTGACAATATGCAGCCTTGATGTACTCCTTTTCCTATTTGGAAACAGTCTGTTGTTCCGTGTCCAGTTCTAACTGTTGCTTCCTGACCAGCATACAGGTTTCTCAAGAGGCAGGTTAGGTGGTCTGGTATTCCCATCTCTTTCAGAATTTTCCACAGTTTATTGTGATCCACACAGTCAAAGGCTTTGGCATAGTCAATAAAGCAGAAATAGATGCTTTCCTGGAAGTCTCTTGCTTTTTTGATGATCCAGCAGATGTTGGCAATTTGATCTCTGGTTCCTCTGCCTTTTCTAAATGTCCAGCTTGAACATCTGGAAGTTCATAGTTCACATAGTGTTGAAGCCTGGCTTGGAAAATTTTGAGCATTACTTTGCTAGTGTGTGAGATGAATGCAATTGTGTGGTAGTTTGAGCATTCTTTGGCATTGACTTTCTTTGAGATTGGAATGAAAACTGACCTTTTCCAGTCCTGTGGCCACTGCTGAGTTTTCCGAATTTGCTGGCATATTGAGGGCCACACTTCACAGCATCATCTTTTAGGATTTGAAATAGCTCAGCTATATGTATATGCCTATTACAATGGTGAAAATACAACATTGACACCTCTAAGTCCTGGTGAGGATGTGGAGCAACAGAAACTCTTATTCATTGCTGGTGGGTATGCAAAATGGTACAGCCACTTTGTCAGGCAGTTCAGTAGTTTCTCACAAAATTAAACACCTCTTACCAGTTAATCCAGCGATCATGTTACTCGGTAGTTACCCAAATAAGTTGAAAATATATGTCCACACAAAAATTTGCACACTGAATATTTACAGCAGCTTTACTCATACTTGATAAAACTTGAAAGCAACCAAGATATCCTTCAGTAAGAGAGTGGATAAATAAATTGAGGTAGATCCATACATTCTATGCTGACAAAGGTCCACATAGTCAAAGCTATGGTTTTTCTGGTAGTCATATATGGATGCGAGAGTTGGACCATAAAGAAGGCTGAGCGCCGAAGAATTGACGTTTTCAAACTGTGGTGTTGGAGAAGACTCTTGAGAGTCCCTTGGAGTGCAAGGAGATCAAACCAGTCAATCCTAAAGGAAATCAATCTTGAATATTCATTGAAGGACTGATGCTGAAGCTGAAGCTCCAATACTTCTGGCCATCCGATGTGAAGAGCCAACTCACTAGAAAAGACTCTGATGCCAGGAAAGATTGAAGGCAGGAGGAGAAGGGGATTACAGAGGATGAGATGGTTAGATGACATCACTGACTCAATGGAAATGAGTTTGAGCAAACTTAGGGAGATGATGAAGGACAGGGAAACCTGGTGTGCTACAGTCCATGGAGTTGCAAAGAGTCGGGCACCACTGACCAACAGAACAACAACAGATCCATACAATGGAATATTAGTCACTGCCAAAAAGAAATGTGATATCAAGTCTTGAAAAGACAGAGAGCACTTAAAATGTATATTAATAAGAAAAAGAAGTCTGAAAAGGCTACATTCTATATGATTCCAACGATATGACATTCTAGAAAAGGCAAAAACATGGAAACAGCTAAATGACTGCTGGTTGGATGATCCTTCCTTTGAACAAGCATGGAACAAGACCTTTAGAGTAGTAAAACTATTGTGTGTGATGCTATTAATATAATGTTGCCCACATATCTCTCTCCGTCTGTCCCTATTTTTCTGTCTGTCTCTCTGTGTGTGTTTCTGTCTGTATATACATGTCAACCCATAGAATGTAGGATTCAAGAGTGAATCCTAACAGACAATGGACTCTGGGTGATGATGTCTCAATGTAGATTCATCAGTAGTAACAACTGTACCACTCTGGCACAGAATGTTGATATTAGAGGAGGCTGTACTTGTGTAGGGGTAAGGAGTATACGAGTGCTATACTTTCTCCTTAGTTGTGTTGTGAGCCTAAAACCTCTTGGAAAAATAAAGTCTACTAAGAGAAAGCTATAGTGATATACTATTACACATCCATCAGGTTGTTAAAAACTTAGAAGTGTAAAAATATCAGTACTTGTTGATATGGAGCAATCCTAGCAATTTTGTATGCCTTAGGGGAATACATGTTGACAGAACTGCTTTGGAAAATAACTTGAATTTATCTAATAATATAAAACATGCACAAATCCCATGAGTCAGTGATTCCAATGTTAGGTACATTCACCATGGAAATTTCCAAAAAAAAAAAAAAAACCAGCTGAAAACAATTAAATGTTTATAACATAAAACTTGACATATTTATATAACAGAACACCACATAATAAAAAAAAACAATGAATAATCAGTATATGCACCAATCTGGATGAGGCTCAGAAATATAACAGAAAAAGAAAGAATATATTAGACATGGAATCCAAAAACATTAATAAAACATTGTTTAGCTATATCATAGTTTTAAATTTCTACTGGTGTCTCCCTTGTTTTAGTTTGTCCATACAACACTATTTTGATACCATGTAACAGAAAGTTAATTATGTGTCCCTCTTTTCCACTTGTACTACACTAGCACTTTGAAGGTAGGGTTCATATCTTACCATAGGGAGGGTCAAGAGCTCAGAATGCAATGAAGCCTTAATAAATTCTTGTTAAACTGTATTTAATTTCAATTAGTTGGTTTAATTAGATGTTTGGTTATCTGAGTATCCTCTTATCTCCAAATCTCTCTTTTCATAGGCTTGGCAATTTCACTTTGCTTTTTTACGCCATTTATCTTCAAGCCTATAACAACTGCAATATGGGGAATACAGGTTCTCAGGCTAGAGATATAGGGAAACAACTACAGGAGACATTTTCACTTAGCCTTTCAATTTCCTATAATGTAAACCCTAACTAGTTTGGGTAATTTAAATTTAGCTCCATGTTACTTTCCCTCAAATTTAAAAACAATAGTGGATAATTAAAATAAAGACAACAATGCTAATGACACGGTGTCACAAGAAATTATTTGACAAGATTGCTATAAAATATCACACACTACCTGTGATTGGAATCTTCCAGTATGAAAATTACGAGAAATAAAAACACACTGAGGATGAGATTTAATCTTCGCCTTTGATGGTCTTTGTCTGCATTTCTCATCAACTGCTTTAAATTTAGAGTCTTGAAATATTTCTCTGAAAAATATTTTATAGAGAACATTACTAAACATGTATTATAAAACAAAATCATTGTTTCTAACAGTTCTACATAAGTGGTTTAAAATCAGAATATATTTTTACATATTTACTTTCAAAAGTGCAAATCAACTTATATATTCTCTTCTCATATGTTACTGATTTCACAACACCTATTTTGTTCATAGAATATAAATTAAGCTACCTCCTCACAGAGTTAATATTTCCAGTTTGAAGATCAACCATTAGTTTTTGATAATCTTCTCTCTCTGGCTGTGAGATAATCAACTTTAATGTCAGTTAGGCTTTTCATAGATCTGCCTTTAATGGCATAGGAAATTAAATGAATGGAACTCATTGTCCATTTTTATATTTAATAATATCGGCAATAGATGGGGAAACAGTAGAAACAGTGTCAGACTTTATTTTTTGGGGCTCCAAAATCACTGCAGATGGTGATTGCAGCCATGAAATTAAAAGACGCTTACTCCTTGGAAGGAAAGTTATGACCAACCTAGACAGCATATTAAAAATCAGAGACATTACTTTGCTAACAAAGGTCCATCTAGTCAAGGCTATGGTTTCTCCAGTGGTCATGTATGGATGTGAAAGTTGGTCTGTGAGGAAAGCTGAGCACCGAAGAACTGATGCTTTTGAACTGTGGTGTTGAAGACTCTTGAGAGTCCCTTGGACTGCAAGGAGATCCAACCAGTCCATTCTAAAGGAGATCAGTCCTGGATGTTCATTGGAAGGACTGATGCTGAGGCTGAAACTCCAATACTTTGGCCCCCTCATGTGAAGAGTTGACTCATTGGAAAAGACTCTGATGCTGGGAGGGATTGGGGGCAGGAGGAGAAGGGGACGACAGAGGATGAGATGGTTGGATGGCATCACCGACTCGATGGACATGAGTTTGGGTGAACTCCGGGAGTTGGTGATGGACAGGGAGGCCTGGCGTGCTGTGATTCATGGGGTTGCAAAGAGTCAGATACGACGGAGTTACTGAACTGAACTGAACTGGCAAAAGTAAGTAGAAGGAAACTGAATTGAAACTAATGACTTACAAGGGAAGAATACCTGGGATCTTTATGCATGCAGCCACATTATGTCTAAAATAATGAAACAGCAAGTAAAACTCCAGCTGATTGAAGACAGTTAAGTATATATTATAGTTTATAATAGTAATTCTAGACTTAATTAAAAATATTTTTCCATTTCTTTTTTCTGAGGTACTAGAAATTTTCCAAATTAATTCAAGAGATCATATTATGTTACTTAATACAGTATTAACAATTAAAATCCATTCACTTATTGAATTCAATTTACTTAACAAATATACACTGAGTACTTACTATGTGCCAGGCATTATGCTGGGTGTTATATACAGTGGCAGGGGAGAAAAAGCACAGCCACTACCCTCATACAACTGTCACTGTGCTCATGGAGCTTAAACACTAGCAATGAAGACCGATAGTAATAAAACAAACACAAGAAAATGAAAAACTTACAACTATGGAAAGTATTATCGAGGAAAACGACCTGCTACTCTGTGTGTATATAAGAAAGGGAATTAACCTGATTGGAAAGGTCAGGGAAGGCTTTTGTGAGGAAGAAGTGATTGGATTAGGTATCTGAAGAAATGGGAGCGGTTATTAGATTGAATGGAGGAGGGGAGATGTAGGAGTAAGAACATTCTAGTCAGAATATCAAGTATGAAGACCTAGTGGCCACATTAGGACAGTGTAGCAGAAGTACAGAAAGCAAGAGGGAAAGTGGGAGATGAAATTTGAGAATATGCATGGGGAGACCATGTAGGGCCTTAAAAGTCATATTGTTTTATCTTTATCCTAAAATCACTGGGATGTCCTTCACAGTGGGAATGGGGTGGAAGTAGGGTGACTTGATCAGATCTGCATTTGGAAAATATCTGGCTGAAGTGTGGAGAAGAGATTAAATGATGTCAGTAGTGAAGGTAAAGGTCAGTTATAACTCCTACTGCAAGAGTCTATGTGGGGGATTAGGTGGTGGCAAAGGTAATGGAGAGAAATGGATAGATTTGAGCAATTTATGAGGTAAAATAAATAGAACATGGTGATGGTTCAAGTTTAGTAGGGGTGTGAAAGAGAGGAGGAGATATCATACATGCCTTCCATGTTTTGAGGAAGAACAAAACAATCCTTCCTTGGACTTCTCTGGTGGGACAGTGCATAGCAATCTGCCTGCCAATTCAGGGGACATGGGTTCGATCCCTGGTCTGGGAAGATTCCACATGCTGCAGAGCAACTAAGCCTGCGCACCGCAGCTACTGAGTCCAGGCTCTAGAGCCCATACGCTGCAACTACTGAAGCACGTGTGCCTAGAGCCTGTGCTCTGCAACAGGAGTGGCAACTAGAGAAAGGCTCAAGCACAGCAACAAGGACCCTGTGCAACCAAAGATAAATAATTTCTTAAAATAGATGTTTAAAAAAAATTCTTCCTGACCTAACATTTTCTTCCACTTTCTGCCCCTTTTAGCAACTCCTCTACATACCACTGCCAAAAAAAAAAAAAAAAAAAAATGCTTCTTAAAAGAATGTATGCATTTGTTTCAATTTTCTCACCTCCTGGTTTTACTCAAAAGTAAGTTTCTGAACCCATCACTCTACCAAAACTATGCAAGGCTACCAGTAACTTCTATACTGCTAAATCCAAAAATTATTTCTCTATCCTCATTTTTCTCAACTTCTTAAGTACCTTTAACATAACTGGTCATCACCTCCTTCTTAAAACATTTTCTAATTTTGACTCCCTTGACACCACACACCGTTCTGCTTTTCCTTCTTAGATATTGTTGATTCTTCTTCCTCTTTTTCTAGCTTTCTAAATGTTGGTGAGCTGAAGAGAACAGTCGTACAGTCTTCTCTTTCAAAAATCACTCCCTGGTTAGTCTCATCCAGTTGTATGACTTTAGATACCCTCCATACACTGATAACCTAAATCTTTAGCCCTGACTTCTCTCCTGAAGTTCATACATGTATATCCAACTGTCTATTTAACGTTTTAACCTCAATGTCTCATAGGCTTTCAAATTTACATCCAAAATACAACTCCTAGTTTATCACCATTCCCTCAATTTGTCCCCCTCATTACCTCTTCATCTCAGTAAATGGCATGATTAACTCATGGTAAAAATGTAGGTTTTAGCATTATCTCTGCCATTTCACTTTTTGTTCCTTGCCTCATCCAATCCATCAACAAGACCTCCTAACTTTACCTGTAAAATTATCCCAAATCCAACTTCTTTTTTTTCATATCCTCTGTTTCCATATTAGTCTAAGACACTGTCATCCTTAATCTGGACTGTGCAATAGCCTCCTAACTTGCCTCTCAGATTTTATTCTTACTCCATTAAAATATAGAAGTCAGAGAGATGTACGAAAAATCTTTTAAAAATATGAATTAAAACTCTCATACCTTGCTGAATGGAAGTGTAATTCCACCTTGGAGAACTGGTTAGCAGTTTCTTATAAAGCTAATCACATGATCCAGCAACTCTACTCTTAGGTATTTACCCAAGAGAAGTTAAAAACACGTGTACAAAAAGATTTATAGAAGAATGTTCATAGCAGCCATATTCCTAAGAGCTAAAAATTGGAAATGACCTAAATGTCCATTAACTGAAAAATGGAAAAGCAAACTGAGATGTATTTATACAATGAAAAGAATGAAAAGATAAACTCAACAACATAAATGAATCTAAAAAATATTATGCTAAGTGAAAAAAACAAACGTAAAAAGTCCATTTATACGAAGTTCAAAATGGGTAAAATTTATCTATGGTGATAAAAACCAGAATAATGACTGTTTCTGGGTGGGAAGTGGGGAATAACTCTTGGAAAAGAGGATTAGAGATCCTTACAGGATGATGGAAAAGTTCTGTGTCTTCAATGGGGTTGTGATTACATGGGAATATATTTGTTGAAATTCCTTATTATATATTTAAAATCTGTATCTCAAATTTTTAAGTGTTATTAAAATGTAAATCATCTATAGGTGGCACTGTAGTCTTTAAAGTGGGGATAATATTAGTGAAACTTCATGGGGCTGCTATGAAGTCTAAATGAGATAAGAACATATAAAGCACTTAGAATAGTATATAGTAGACACCTGATTTTAGCTGTGATAATGATAGTAATGCCATTCTCTTGCTTAAAACCTTCTGATGGCAGAAATAATAAAACCTAAATTTCATGTTCTTGCCTACAAACTCTTGTAATTTGACCCCTATCTACCTCTTTAATGTCATCATTATTTCCCTCTCACTTGATCTATTCACAATTTCTGTTTACTGAACAATACCAAGATCATTCCCACTTGAAATCCCAGTACTTACTATCCCATTAGCATGGAAAAGTTCTTGCACAGGGTTATCACATGTCTGGCTCCTTTTTTAAGCCAAATCTCAGATTAAATATTACTCACTGGAAGAGACATTCTCCCCATCACTTTGTTAATTTGTTTCCTCTCAGTGGCAGTGCAAGTCTATGAAATAAGAACCTTATCTGACTTGTTCACAACTGTATCTTTAGTACCCTGAACAATGGCAGGCACCCAATAAATATTTGTTGAAAGAATGGATTAGTGAATAATTTCTGGTTTTCTGACTTATGCAAGTGAGTAGACAGTATATATTCATTTGCTGAAATATGAAATATTGGAAGAGTGTGTGAGAAGATTAAATTACATTTTTTAACATGAGCCAAAGCAAATACCGAACCAATTAAATAATGAAAAACACCAAATTTTAGGGGTGAAAGGAACTGAGGTATCAAGTTTCTTATTTCCATCTCTGGAAAAAGACTACACTTAGACCATACCAGAGCATTCTGTCAGCTCTTTTCTTAAATTATCTCCTAAAGGAAGAGAGTCTTTTTCTTTCAGTAACTTTTTTAATCTCTAGTAATCAAAAGTTTAAAAATTTTTCTAGCCTTTTATTATAATTCAAACCCATGTCTTCTACAGAATAAAACACATCTCATTATTCCTTAAAATTTTCATGCATGAAGATTGCTACTATACTACTCGGACTATTATACTACTGGGACTTCTCTGCTCAGGCTACTTTAAACAAGTAGTTTTCTCCCCAGTCAAATTATAAAATACCATTATAGTTATTTAAGTTTAATATCATTTGAGAAAATCTTTCATCAAATTTTTAAAAGAGAAAAGTCAAATGCTCTAATAAATCTTACCTTCGTTTGCAAATCAGGAACCACAAGGCTGATGCCAAAGCAAAGAAACCAATTCCCAAAGTAACAGCACCAGCAGCCAGAAAATAGGTTAAGTGGTTAAAAAAACCTATACAAATAAATTATAAAAGATTATTTCATGCATGTATCTTCGTTCTCTATGTAAAATTAAATGCCATAATATTTCAAATGGTATTACATAGTGTAATGTTTAAGATATTAACTAGAAGTTTGGGGGACCTGAATTCTGGTCCTGTGTAATTCTAATAAATTTCAAGATCCTGAGTTTGAGAATTACATGGGGGCTAATGAAGATTAGGCCCTAGGGCACATTTCTTTGACCCTGCTAAAATTTGAGACCTAGGTTGTTGTTGCTGTTTTATACAGCTATTACCCACTTTTTTCTTATCTAGTTTTTTCCCTTTCCAATCCAGCTGTGAGTTTTTATGCTATTTTTCCAGCACCATTCTTTGTAGTTTTCCAACATAAGACAATTTCCATTTTAAGATTTTTATTATCAATCACTACCAGGAGGGAGATAAGGATAGTAGAGGCCAAATATGAGGAATTTTTCAAGATCTTAGAAATCTTTAAACATTTTATCTCTATCCCAGTAAAGGGTCATAGCCAAAAGGCAAATAAAAGCAATGTAAATAATAACATATCACTGATTTATAAGTGGAAAAGCCTATGGGAATTAGATGATATAACTCTTTCATTTTACATATGATAAAACTGAAGACCAGGTGAGAGAAGCAAGTGAAGTTAGGTCAAGCAGCAAATTAAAGGCAGTCCTCTGTTCTTATCTATTATCATATCCCTGCTACCAAACATCTTAATACTGGTCTGTATTAAAAAGAATTAAGACTAAAGAAAGCATGATATATTTACAGTTAGGTTGGTAAAGCATTCATTAAGATTCTGAAATCTGCTACGTAAGCATAAAGCAAAGAAGGCTGTATAGAATTTGAAGGACCTTAAGACAACTTACTGAAGGAGGGCATGGCAACTCACTCCTGTATTATTGCCTGGAGAATCCTATGGACAGAGGAGCCTCGCAGGCTACAGTCAAAAAGAGTTGGACACGACTGAAGTGACTGAGCATGCAAGCATGCAAGACAACTTAGGAGTATATTTGGGGTGGGGGGAAGGAGTTTAAAGGTAAAACTAATAGAAGATCTTTATGTGCGAACGTATATTATAAGTTCCACTATGGGAACGACATGATAAAGACTTGTTTTCTAAGTAATTTTCAACTTCCTGGATAGTGCCTCTCAAACTTTAGTTTTCTTTGGATTCAGAAATATCTACATTTGGGGATTAATTAATGGTGTAAAAAAGTTACATAAGACTATTTATCAAAGTGATATAATATTGGGGAAAAAAACACCCAATACCCATATGCTAAGTCACTTCAGTCGTGTCCGACTGTGTGACCCCATAGACGGCAGCCCACTAGGCTACTCTGTCCCTGGGACTCTCCAGGCAAGAACACTGGAATGGGTTGCCATTTCCTTCTCCAATGCATGAAAGTGAAAAGTGAAAGTGAAGTCGCTCAGTTGTTCCCGACTCTTAGCGACCCCATGGACTGCAGCCTACCAGGCTCCTCTGTCCATGGGATTTTCCAGGCAAGAGTACTGGAGTGGGGTGCCATTGCCTTCTCCACAATACCCATATAGGGAGTCAATTAAATTATGATGGTGTTATATATGAAAAAAGTATAGATACTTTGGATCAGATACTTTGTCTGAGGGACTGTTGTGTGCATTGTGCCACAGATATCTCCAGGTATTATCAAATGTATTCTGAGGGGCAGAGTTACTCTCAGTTGAGAATTATAGGTATAGTGGTATAAGGAAATATCAGACAGTATTAAATGATAAAAGCAAGTAGATAAAACCCATATTTTAAAAAAAACTTAAAAGATACAGTTATTCTCAAATATAAGGTAAATATTTTTATGGACAAAAGAAGAAAAGCTATACAGAGAAATAATTAGTAGCTTCAACCACAGGCATCTAAGCTCTGAGATCTGGAAGAGGAATTAACTAGAAGAAGCAAAGAAAATCAATAAGACAATAACTAGACCAAGTCGTCCTCTGGCAGAGTGAATGACTAACTCAAAAAAGGACCAAGGAAGAATCCTGGAAATTATAAAATTAAACATTTTAAGATGGAATAAACTCTTCTTTAAACACAAAGAATTAATGAAATGAAAGGTAATACTGAGAGTCCATCCAATTACATTAAAAAAGTGAAAAATATGATAAATTATGAGACAGAAAAGATGAAGAACATACAGCATAAAACTTGGAAAGAGTAACATAGAAACTTACATTACCATATGTAAAATAGATAGCCAATGAGAATTTGCTATATGGCTCAAGAAACTCAAACAGGGGCTCTGTATCAACCTAGAATGGTGGGATGCGGAGGCAGATGGGAGGGAGTTTCAAAAGGGAGGGGATATATGTATACCTATGGCTCATTCATGTTGAGATATGACAGAAAATAGCAAAATTCGTAAAGCAATTATCCTTCAATAAAAAACAAAAAATTAACAGGGGTCCCCAAAGAGAAAATAAAGAAGTAGAAGGGAAGCAATATTCAGAGATATAGCTTAAGAAGGTTTCTTCTAAAATTTTTTTCAATTTACACATAGTAAAATTCACTGTGTGTATGCAATTCTGTAAGTTTTGACAAATATAAAAAGTGTTTAATCACCATCACAACCCAGTTACAGAAAACTTCTATCACCCAAAAATATTTCCTTGAACAGCCTCTTAGAGGTCAAGAACAAACTGCTGGCAACTACTGATTATTTTCCATCCCTATTCTCTATCGTTATACTTTTGCCTTTTCCAGAATTTCATATAAATTGAAATAGTCTAGCTTTTTAAACTTAGCATAATGTACTCAAGGGGGGCTTCCATGTAGCTTAGACGGTAAAAAAAATCTGCCTACTATCCAGGAGACCAGTGTTTGATTCCTGGATGGGGAAGATCCCCTGGAGAGGGAAATGACAACCCACTTCAGTGCTTTTGCCTAGAAAATACTATGCACAGAGGAGCTTAGTGGGCTACAGTCCATGGTCTCTCAAGAGAGGAATATGACCTAGGAACTATACTACCACCAATGCATTCAAGATTCATCCATGTTGTTGCATGTATCAGTAGTTTCTTTTTATTTCTGACTAACATCCCATTTTAGCATCATTCCTTCCAAAGAACACCCAGGACTGATCTCCTTTAGAATGGACTGGTTGGATCTCCTTGCAGTCCAAGGGACTCTCAAGAATCTCCAACAACACAGTTCAAAAGCATCAATTCTTCGGCACTTAGCTTTCTTCACAGTCCAACTCTCACATCCATACGTGACCACTGGAAAAACCATAGCCTTGACTAGACAGACCTTTGTTGGCAAAGTAATGTCTCTGCTTTTTAATATGCTATCTAGGTTGGTCATAACATTCCTTCCAAGGAGTAAGCGTCTTTTAATTTCATGGCTGCAATCAGCATCTGCAGTGATTTTGGAGCCCCCAAAAATAAAGTCTGGCACTGTTTCCCCATCTATTTCCTATGAAGTGATGGGACCAGATGCCATGATCTTAGTTTTCTGAATGTTGAGCTTTAAGCCAACTTTTTCACTCTCCTCTTTCACTTTCATCAAGAGGCTTTTGAGTTCCTCTTCACTTTCTGCCATCAGGGTGTTCTTTGGAAGGAATGATGCTAAAGCTGAAACTCCAGTACTTTGGCCACCTCACGCAAAGAGTTGACTCACTGGAAAAGACTGTGATGCTGAGAGGGATTGGGGGCGGGAGGAGAAGGGTACGACAGAGGATGAGATGGCTGGATGGCATCTCCGACTCAATGGACATGAGTTTGAGTGAACTCCGGGAGTTGGTGATGGACAGGGAGGCCTGGTGTGCTGCAATTCATAGGGTCGCAAAGAGTTGGACATGATTCAGCGACTGAACATTTCATTTTATAGATGGACCACAGTTTATTCCCCAGAAGAGAGACATCTGGTTGTTTCCAGTTCAGGGTTGTTAGGAATAAGGCATACTGTATACTTGCATACAGGTGCTTGTTTGAACATAAATTTTGAATTCAGTAGCAAGTATATATTCAAATTTATAAGAAACTACGAAACTGCTTTCCAAAGTGGCCATTCTGCTCTGCTTTCCTACCGTGTTATACAACAATTTCACATGCTCTGTATCATTGCAACCACTTGGTATTGTCAGTTTCATTTAGCCATTCTAATAGATACACAGTGGTATCCTACTGTGGTTTTAATTTGCATTTCCTTAGTCAGTTATGCTGAGCATCCTTCCACATGCTTATTTGCCATTCATATCTTCTTCAGTGAAGTGTTTGTTCAAATCTTGGCAGATTTTTAGAATTCTTTATGTAATTTGGATACAAGTTCTTGGTCAGATGTGTGGTTTGCAAATATTTTCTCCCAGCTGCGGACTGTCTTTTCAATTCTCTTAATAGTGTCTTTCACAAAGCAAAACTTAAATTTTAGTGAAACCAATTTATCAATTTTTTTTATGACTTGTGCTATGGGTCCTTCTCTAAAAACACAATATCTAATCCAGGTAACAAAGTTTTTCTTCTATGTTTTCCTATAAAATATTTTCAGTTTTATGTTTTACATTTAATTTCTGATTCATTTTGAATTAATTTTTGCATAAGGTGTGAGATAGGCATCAAGGTCTTTTTTTTTTTTTACATATGCATATCCAGTGGTTTCAACACCATTTGTTGAAGACTACGCTTTCTTCATAGAGTTGTTGTTGTACACTTGAAAAAATCAATTAGCTATATTAGTGTCAGTCTGTTTCTGGAGTTTCTATTCTGTTCCCTTGATATATCCTCCCTTCATGAATAACAGCAGTAATAACAACATATTACTTATAGAGCAAATACTATGTAACAGTATTTGGCACTACTCAAAGTGTTTATATTAACTCATTTAATTCTCACAACAGCTCTGTGTCCCCACTTTGGAGATGAGGAAACAGATGAGGCAAAAATGAGGTTAAGTAACTTGCTCAAAGGCATACAATCAATAAGCAAGGGAACAATAGTAATTTAAAAAATTGCTAAGGTCCTTCCTTATCTAACAGAGGCAATGAATATCTTTAGATTTTATTAGAAAAACAGTTAAGTATGAATACTAAATATTGAAGTATATAATAAAAGAGAATATCTAAATGAGCAATAAATATATGAAAACTTCACTACTAATCACAGAAGTGCAAATTAAACCACAGTGAGTTAATATGACAACTTGATGTCTAAAATGGAAAAGAGAGAAAATATCAAATGTTGTCAAGGAGACAGAGTAACCTGAATTCTCACTCACTGTTGGTGGGAGCATAATTTTATATAATGCTTTGGAAAAGTGTTTGTGTCACTATTATTAAAGCTGAACATATACATACCCTAGGAGAAGGCAATGGCACCCCACTCCAGTACTCTTGCCTGGAAAATCCCATGGATGGAGGAGCCTGATAGGCCGCAGTCCATGAGGTCCCTAAGAGTCGGTCACGACTGAGCGACTTCACTTTGACTTTTCACTTTCATGCATTGGATGAGGAAATGGCAACCCACTCCAGTGTTCTTGCCTGGAGAATCCCAGGGACAGGGGAGCCTGGTGGGCTTCCGTCTATGGGGTCGCACAGAGTCGGACACGACTGAAGCAACTTGGCAGCATACATACCCTATGACGCAGCAAATCTCAGACACATACCAAACTGAAGTACATATATATTTTCACAAAATTATATACTAGAATGTTGATAGCATCACTTTTGTGTCTGTATGTTGACAGAGACACAAACTGGAAACTACGCAAAGGCCCATCAATAGTTAACGGATAAATTTTAAAAGTTTAATTGATTTAAGGAAACAAAATATATACCAGTGGGAAAGAGTAGACTACAACTATGCAGAACAAAGTGGATAATTTCATAAATAATGTTGAGCAAAAGAGGCAAAGACAGACATCAGAAGGAGTTCAGGAATGCTAGTAATTAACGTTCTGTTTCTTGAACTAGGTGCTGATTACATAGGTGTGTTCAGTGAAAACTCAAGCTTAACACTTATGAATAAACTAGATATATGTGTATCAGCATGAACAGAACTGGAAAACCTAGTGTTCAGTGAATAAGGCAATTTCCATAAATTTATAAATTTTATAAATTCCATAAATTCATTTGTAACAATCATATGGATTCCATTTACGTACATTAAAAAAAAAATCAATAATACTTTTTTAAAAGTGTGATATAAATATTAAAATACACCATATTAATTGCATCTGGAGAGGAGATGATAGGAATGGGACTGTGGATTGAATATAAACTTAAGACTTTATCTGTAGATTTCCTTAAAAGATTAAAAATTTGAAGTTTACATAACCAAAACATTTTTATTTAGTAGAAAATTACATGAAAATGTTTGTTATTCTTTGTGCCTTTCTTTTTACCTTCCTGGTTATCTCAAATGTAAAAAATATAAACAATGACCTCAATTTTGTAAAAAAAAAAAGGAGAGGAAAAAGGGAGAAACATACTCGTATAAGGAAAATAATCAATACTGGCTAATATTGGCTACTTCTGTGGTAAGGGCTTAGTTATAATTTTCTACTCCAGACTTTTCTGTACATTTAGATTTTCTACCATGAGTATCTTAGAAAAATCAGGAACAAAATTTTTAATCTTCATATAAGATTCTTGATTCCTTTACTTAGATAGTACAAGTCTCCTTGTAGCACTTTCTCTATTGTTATCACTGTTTTATAATCTACGTAGTAGCTTTCTCCTACTGAAGATCTCTGCCTTCCTTTTTATCATTTTTGTAATTAGTAAAACATCATTCTAGTCCTTGGTGTCAGTGGGCCATTTACATCTCAAGAGGAATTCCAATGAGGTATAAAGAATATAAAAGTTCCCCAAATCAATTTACCAACAGAAAGACAAATTACATATTTTCTAATACCTCCAAGTCACACTTTATCTGTAAAACAATCTGTAAAATGAAAAGTCTTGATTCTGTTATTCTTAAAATCCCCTCTTGCTTTGGAGAGTTAGTCAATATATAGTTTTAAGAAACACCATATGTAAAGGTTATAATTTTACTTCTTGACTCTGTCCTTTAAGTATGCTATCTAATGACTCCTCACATTCAACAGTCACTTTATTACATCACCTTGTTTCTTCATCTTAATAATATAATAAATAATGTTCTTTATTTATTAGTTTACTGTCTAATGTCTGTCTTCAACTGAAGATAAGTCCTTTTCACTGGTATTCTATGAGTTTAGAATAATGGCTGGTTACTCATAGATGATTGACTATTCAATGAATAAATGATAAGCACTGTGCTAGATGCTAGTACAAAAATTGTAATATGGGTATGTGGGATTTTTTTTTCTTATTTTGGTTGTGCCAAGCGGCATGCAGGATCTTAGTTTCCTGACCAGGGCCTGAACCCATGTACCCTGAAGTGGAAGCATGAAGTCTTAAACACTGGACGACCAGGGAAGTCCTTAGGTATGTTGTTTAGTAGGAAGGTCATATATGTGAAAAAGAATAAGTGCAATTAAAAGGTATTATAGGCTTTATAGTGGAAGAAATAAATACAAAATACAGATACAGAAAGATCTATAAAAACATAAGAGAAAAAAATTTTCAAAGTTACATAGTCTCATGAAACATGCTTTGAAAACTTTCCATTTTCAAGTCCTTGACAAGAACTGGCGATTCAAAGATAAGTAACACATGGTCATAGACTTTAAAATCAGAAGGGTACAACATTTAAATAGAATATTCATTATAATATTCTAATTGCTATGATAGTAACATCTTGACAGCACAATATCATGTGAAACGCAAGGCTGGATGAAGCACAAGCTGGAATCAAGATTGCCAAGAGAAATATCAGTAACCTCCAATATGCAAATGACACCACCCTTATGGCAGAAAGTGAAGAGGAAGGTGAAAAAAGAGAGTGAAAAAGCTGGCTTAAAACTCAACCTTCAAAAAACGAAGATCATGGCATCTGGTCCCATCATTTCATGGTAAATCAATGGGGAAACGTTGTAAACAGTGACAGACTTTATTTTCTTGGGCTCCAAAATCACTGCAGATGGTGACTGTAGCCGTGAAACTGAAAGATGCTTGCTCCCTGGAAGAAAAGCTATGACCATCCTAGACAGCATATTGAAAAAACATAGACATTACTTTGCCGACAAAAGCCTGTCTAGTCAGAGCTATGGTTTTTCCAGTAGTCATGTATGGATGTGAGAGTTAGACCATAAAGAAGGCTGAGTGCCAAAGAATTGATGCTTTCAAATTGTGGTATTGGAGAAGACTCTTCGGAATCCCTTAGACTGCAAGGAGATCAAACCAGTCAATCCTAAAGGAAATCAACCTTGAATATTCATTGGGATGACTGATACAGAGACTGAAACTCCAATGCTTTGGCCACCTGATATGAAGAGTTCACTCATTAGAAAAGGCCCTGATGCTGTGAAAGACTGAAGGCAGGAGGAGAAGGGGACAACAGAAGACGAGATGGTTGGATGGTATCACCAATTCAATGGACATGAGTTTCAGCAAGATCTGGGAGATGGTGAAGGACAGGGAAGCCCGGCGTGTTGCAGTCCATGGGGCAGCAAAGAGTCAGACATGACTGAGCAACTGAACGACAAGAAGACAACAGAGGCAGTTTGACCAAGTGCTGGGACAGTTTCTAAGGGAACACCAGAGCTGAATCTTACAGAATGAGTAAGAGATAAGTTTCCAGGTATTATCTTAAACTAGGGTATGATTCTTTCATCTTATGGTAAACAAAACTCTCAATGCACATTAAGCTATAGCTTACAATTGATCCTTTTTTTTTTTTTTAACCATTTTCAGCCAAAACTCTTAAAATGAGAATTTCTACTTTCTATTTCCAAGGTCATTAATAACTTCATGAACACAAAATTGAAAGGTCACTATTGACCATTCTCACTCTCTTACCTGGGCATAAGTAACCTAAATTCACTTGGTTTTCTTCCCTTTTCATTGTTTATAATTTTATTGCCTTTACAGGTCCCTCTTCCTCAACTTCCTCAGTCCATCTATCCTTCCAGAGAAAGATCTAGCTGTATCCTTTCACATATCTAAATAGGGCTATACATAGATATATAAAGAGCATAGATACATACAGACATTAGATGTAGATGTAACATATCTATATCTATGCCTAATATCTTTAATCAGAATTACTATACCTTTGTGCCAGGAGTATTTTCAAATTATATTTTGCAGTGATTCCAGAATTGAATGTTCAATTTTATTTTTTGAGTACTCACAAATTACCTCTTTATTATACTCTTTTAGGGTTTCAGATTTCAGTCTGAGATTTACTGCAATTCAACAAATGCCTATTGAAAACCCGTATGTGTGAGATATTGTTTGAGGCACCAAGTGAGGGATAAAAGGTCACTGAAGTAACAATGAATCTTCATCCTGAGGTTTAAAATTTTATAACAAAATTATTAGTAAGCCTCATATGCACCTGGCATAAAAAGCTGATCACACCAATTTTTTGGTTATTGGCTGCTCTGACTGAATAGAAACTAACTAGATCTGTGAACTCGGAAGAGTTATTTATGCTGATTGGATTTTAACATTATTATTTGAAAAATGGGAGTCATATTATCTGTCTCAGAGAATTAGAATAAGGAATAAACAAGATAATGTTGCAAGGAATTACTAACATAGTAAAGAGGACATCTCAAACAGCATGTGTATACCAGACCATAAAGTAAGACTCAACAAGTTTTATAGAATCATTATTACACATACCACACTCTCTGACAATTATGCAATTAATTTTATATTAGTAACCTAACACATACTCTAAGAAAAGTTCCCATACTTGGAAAATTTTAAATCACACTGTAAATAACTATGCATTAAAGAAGAAATCAATGGAAATTTGGAAATACATAAGACTAATCAATAATGAAGCATTATATATAAATACTGGTCTCATCACTTCATGGCAAATAGATGGGGAAACAACGTAAACACTGACAGACTTTATTTTTGGGGGGCTTCAAAATCACCGCAGATGGAGACTGCAGCCATGAAATTAAAAGACGCTTACTCCTTGGAAGGAAAGTTATGACCAACCTAGATAGCATATTAAAAAGCAGAGACATTACTTTGCCAATAAAGGTCTGTCTAGTCAAGCTATAGTTTTTCCTGTGGTCATGTATGGATGTGAGATTTGGACTATAAAGAAAGCTGAGTGCCGAAGAATTGATGCTTTTGAATTGTGGTGTTGGAGAAGACTCTTGAGAGTCCTTTGGACTGCAAGGAGATCCAACCAGTCAATCCTGAAGGAAAACAGTCCTGAATATTCACTGAAAGGACTGATGCTAAAGCTGAAGCTCCAATACTTTGGCTACCTGATGTGAGTAACTAACCCACTGGAAAAGACCCTGATGCTGGGAAAGATTGAAGGCAGGAGAAGGGGATGACAGAGGATGAAATGGTTGGAGGGCATCACCAAACTCAATGGACGTGAGTTTGAGTAAGCTCCAGGAGTTGGTGATGGACAGGGAAGCCTGGTGTGCTGCAGTCCATGGGGTCTCAAAGTCCGACACGACTGAGTGACTGAATTGAACTTAAATATAAATGCTTGCAGCAACAAAGCTGACTACCAATTCCAGGAAAATGTATGGGCCTAAATGCTCTGTTAGGAAAAAAAGGTGAAAAATAATGAACTTAGCATTCAAATTACCAGTTGAAAAAGACCAGAAAAGTAAGCCTAAATAATGCAGAGGAAGGAAATAAAAAAGAACAGAAATTAGTGAAAAAAATTAAGATTTTAGGAAAAGACTAGTAAGATTAAGAAATGTCTAGTAACTAAATTTTTTAAAAGGTGGCACAAGTAAACAATTTCAAAAATGAAGAAAGAATATAATTACAGTTATAGCAGAGATTAAAATAAAATACTTTCAACAAATTTATGCTAGCATATTCTAAAACTTACACTAAATTATATATACCTATAAAGTGACTTACAAATAATGACTCAAGAAGTAATAGAAAACCTAAATGAACATGTATCCATTAAATTGAATTAGCAGTTACAAAATTTCCCCCAAAGAAAAGAGCAGGCCCCAATAACTTTATAATTTCTACTGTATACCCAAGATACAAATATTTCTTATCTTATACAAGCTCTTCCAGAAAACAGAAAGAGATTTCTGGCTGTTTGTCCAAATGTATTTTCTTCTTCCCATGTAAAAACTAGATTACATGTCCCAGCTTCCCATACCATTAGGTGAAGCCATGTGACTGAGTTCTAATCAATGGAATTTGAATGAAAGTGATGTCATAAAAACCTCCCACATACCTTTCTCCATAATCTTTCTTCCTTTAAGCTTGGCTGGGATGGAGATGATCCCGAGGAAACTTTGGAAACCAACTGTTATCATTGATCTAATTGACATTTACAGAACACTCAACCCAAATAAAATGAAACACAACATATCAGGATTTGTGGGATGCCAATAAAGCAATATGTAGGGGAAAATCAATACTAAAAAACTGTAATATTAGGGGGAAATGTGAAACACTCTTAAAAACTAAAATAAGTAAATTAATCCCAAAGAAAACAGAAAAAAAAATTTAAAAACCAAATGGAAACCAATGAATAGAAAACAAAAACAATAGAGAAAATCACTGAAACAAAAAGCTGGTTCTTTGACATCTATATAATTGATAAACTAGCTAGACTGACTAATAAGAAAAAAGACACAAATTATCAGTATCAGAAACGAGAGAGGTGACATTACTACAGATTCTATAGCTATTAAAAGAATAATAAGGCAATATTATGAATAATTTTATACTAATAAATTTAACAACTTAGAAAATTCCTTAAAAGATATGTTTTCAAAGTTCACTCAGGAAGAAACAGATAACATAGATAGACACATATCTTTTCAAGAAACTGAAATTGTAGTTAAAATTCTTACAAAGAAAACTCCATGTCCAGGTGCTTCACTGGTAAATTCTACCAAACACTTAACGGGAAAAAAGTATTACTAATTCTACAGAACTGCTTCAAAAATTTGAAAAGAATTCTTTTTGATTCATCCTATGAGGCTATACAAAAACTAGGAATAAAAGAGAGAAAGAGAAATAGAGGAAGTTACAAACTGAACATAGATGTAAAATGTACCTATAAACAAGGAAAATTCTAAACAATATTTTAGCAAATTAAATCCAACATTATATTAAAAGGGTGATGAAGTAGAGTCTATCCCAAGAAAATAGGGTTGGATTACATTTAAAAAATCAATGCAACTTACCATATTAACAAATTAGAGAAGAAAATCCATGTGATCAATAAGGATCTATGTCATTAGACATGAAAATTTTTGAGATTTATTTCTGATTTCTTTTTTTTTTTTTTAAAGATCTCAGAAACTAGGCAGAAGGGTGTCTCAATCCTCATTATCAGGTTCCCCAGGCTGATAAAGGTCATTTATTTTAAAAATCAGACTTAATAGTGAAAGAATGAATGCTTTCCTCCTAAAATCAGTAAAGGGATGTCCACTCTTACAACTTCTATTGAACACTGCAATGAAGGTTCTAGCCAGTGCAAGTAGGCATGAAAAAGGAAAAAGTCATATAGATTAAGAAGGGAAAAAATAAGTGTTATATTCTCAGTGTTTTGGTCTGAATGTTTTTGTGCTGCTCAAATGCATATGTTGAAATCCTGATGCCTAATGTGATAGTTTTAAGTGGCGGGACCTCCAAGATCTGGTTGGGTCATGAGAGTGGAAGCCTTGTGAAAGGATTAGTGCTCTTAAGAAAAAGATCCCACAGAGCTCCCTAGCCCCTTCCACCATTCGAGGACACAGCAAGAAGCCAGAAGAGGGCTCTCACTAGACACAAAACTTGATCATTTAAGCACCTTGATCTCAAATTTACAGCTTCTACAACCGTGCGAAATAAAATTCTGTTGTTTATACATCCAGATTGTGGTATTATGCTATAACAGCTTGAATTGACTAAGGCATACAGAGACCATTATCACGTGCGTAGAAAATCCTGCACAATTTTATATAAACCAGTAAAACAATTAAGTGAGTTTAATAAGACTGCAGAATATAAGGACAATACTCAAAAATCAACTGTTTTCTGGAACTGTAAAACTCCTAGAATAAAACAGAAAAAAATATTTCATGGCATCAGCCTTGGCAATTATTTCATGAATATGACACCAAAAGCATAGATAACAAAAGCGAAAATTGACAAATGGCAGTATATCAGACTAAAAAGGTTCTGCACAGCAAAGAAAACAAAAACAGAGTGAAAAGGCAACAGAGAATGGGAAAAATATTTGCAAACCATAAGAGGTTAATTTCCAAAATTTAAAAGCTACAACTCAGTGGCAAAAGAACTAAGAAACCCACCTTAAAATGGGCTAAAGTCTTGAATAGACATTTCTCCAAAGAAAACACATAAATGGCCAATAGGCATATGAAAAGATGTTCAATGTTTCTAACCATTAGGGATCTGCAAATCAAAACCACAATGAGATATAATCTCACACTTGTTAGAATGGTTTTCAACAACAACATAAAAGAGGACGCAGAGAAATTGGGAGTTCTGTGCACTGTTGCTTGAAATGTAAAATGGTGCAGCTGCTATGGAAAACAGAATGGACATTCTTCAAAAAATTAAAATCAGAACTGCCATATGATTCAACAATCTCATTTTTGGATATTTATCAAGAAGAAATGAAAATAAGATCTCAAAAAGGTATGCGTACTCTAACGCTCAGTAATAGCTAAAATTGGATAAAACCTAAATGTCTATCAATGTATGAATAGATAAAGAAAATGAAGCATATGCATATATATAAACATATATACACACACACAATGGAATATTATTCAGCCTTTAAAAAGAAGGAAATCCTGAAAAATATGACAACATGGATAAACCTGAAGGACATTAGCCTAAGTTAAATAAATTAATCATATTAGGACAAATACTGTATGATTCCTCTTATATATATTAGGTATATAAAACAATCATACTCATAGAATCAAAGAACAGAATGGTGGTTGCCAGGGGCTGGAGGAAGGAAGGCAATGTGAGTTGCTAATCAACGGGCATAAAATCTTAACTATGCAAGATAGGTAAGTTCTAGGGATCTGCTGTAAAACATTGTGCTTATAGAAAATAGTACTGTATTACACACTTAAAAATTTAAGAGGAAAGATGTCATGTTAAGTGTTCTTACCACAATAAAATACAATTTTTTAAAAAAAGTAGAAAACAGTCTTTCTATATACTATTAAAAACTATTGGAAGTTGAAATGTTCAAAAATTACCATTTGCAACAGCATAAAAGTATGAAAAGTTGTGTCTGACTCTGTTGTAACCCCGTGGACTGTAACCCGCCAGGCTTTTCTGTCCATGGGATAGTCCAGGCAAGAATATTGGAGTGGGTTTCTATTTCCTTTTTCAGGGGATCTTCCTGACCCAGGACTCAAATCTGCATCTCCTGCATTGGTAGGTGGGTCTTGACCACTGAGCCACCTAGGAAACCTAAAAATATGAAATATTTAGGCACAAATCTGATAAAAGATGTGAAAAACCTGTGCATAGGCAACTATAAAATATTGCTAAAAGGAATTAAGGATGATCTAAATAGAGACACATACCTTGCTCATGAGTTGAAAGATATACTACTGTTTTGATACTGAGAAGCCCACACACTGCAACTAGAGTAACCCCCGCTTGCCGCAATGAGAGAAAAGCCCATGCAGCAAAGCCTGTGCATCAGTGAAGACCCAGCACAACCAAAAATAAATTAAAGAAAAAAAAAAACAGATGGACAAATCAAATCTTATTTTCTTTTCAAAGATTATTTATTACTTTTGGCTGCACTGGGTCTTTGCTGTGGCCCGTGGGCTCTTTTTTGATGTGTGCAGGCTTTCTCTAGTTGTGATTAACCAGAGGTGACTCCCTAGTTGTGGTATGCAGCTTCTCATTACCGTGGCTTCTCTTGTTGTGAAGCATGTCTCTAGGGAGCACAAACTTCAGCAGTTGTGATGCATGTGCTCAGCATTGCAGAGTACAGGCTCAGTAGTTGTGGCTCACGGGTTTAGTTGCCCCACAGTATGTGGGATCTTAGTTCCCAGACCAGGGATCAAACCTGTGTCCTCTGCTTTGGGAGGTGGATTCTTAACCACTGGACCACCATGAAAGTCCTAAAAATCAAATTTTAAAACACATACTCTTCAAAAGACACTACTAATAGAATGAAAATTCAATCCACAGACTGGAAGATAATCTCAGCAAAGCATATACTAACTAAGATCTGGCATCCAAAACTGGGAGATTGGGATTCACAAATACATTATAGGACAGCTAAAATTAAAGACTGACCATACCAAAGTCTGGCAAGAATATGGAGAAATTAGAACTCTTGTACTCTGTTGATGGGAATGAACAATGGTACAATCACTTTGGAAAATAGTTTGACAGTTTCATGAAAAGTTAAACATATGCCTACCATGTGACTCAGCCATTCTATTTCTATATATTTACCCAAGAGAAAAAGAAATATACATCCATACAATTTTCATAGCAGCTTTATTTGTAATAGGCAAAACCTGTGTGTTGCCTAGAATTCTAATATCTTTCCAAGATTCCTGGCCCCTGGTATACATGCACCTACCTTCACCCAGGTATTTTAAAAGGAATAATCTAGGTACTACTTTGAAAAGATTGTACAGATTTATTAAGGCCCCAGATTAGCTGAATTTAAGATAGGAAGATGATCTGAGTGGGTCTGACTTAATCACTTGAGCCCTGGGTCTAGAGGTCAGACTGGTAAAGTCTTGAGCCCTTTAAATCTGTGTCTAGAGGTCAGCCTGGTAAAGTCAGGGATTTGAAGCATGAAGGGGATTCATGTATAAAAAGTTCCCTGCTCCTGGTCAGAAGGTGGAGGTAGCCATGTGGCAAAGAATGAAGAAACCCTATAGCAGCTAAGAGCAGTCCCTAACTGAAATCAGCAAGAAAAAGGGGGGCCTTGGTTCTACAACTAAGAAGAAGCTAAATTTAGTCAACAACCAAAATGAGCTTGGATGTGGATTTTTTTCCCCAGTGCCACCAGAAAGAAATGGAGCCTGGCTGACACCTTGATTTCAGCCTTATAATACAGTAAGCAGATCAATCTGGCCACGGTGTGCCTGGACTTACACCCTACATAACTAAAAACTAATAAATGGGTGTTGTTATATGCAGCTTAGATTGTAGCAACTTGTTATGCAGTGATAGAAAACTACTACAAACCAGAAACAACTCAAGTGACCATCAACAGATTGCAATATATTCATATAATGTAAACCTCTCATCGATAAAGAGAAATAAACTATTGATACATACAACATGACTACATTTTAAAATTCTGCTGAAAGCCAAAAAAAAAAAAAAAGGCTGCATACTGTATGATCTTATTTTCATAAAACTCTAAAAAATGGGGGAGTGAAGGCTGCTCACCTGGCCTGTCCAGCGATGTTTTCCACGCACGGTGGGGTGTTGTTCCAGGACATCTCTTCAGACAGGTGAGGCAAGTGAATGTGCCAACGTGATGTCATTGCCCCTGTAACTGGTAACCTACGTACCCTCCTTCCCGGCCAGGAGTGAAAACTGCCTCTCTGCACAGTGAGGTGTTGCTCCAGGACCTTGCTTCAGATGCCATTAAGAACATTGATGGCATCTGGTCCCATTACTTCGTGGCAAGTGGATGGGGAAACAGTGGAAACAGTGTCAGACTTTGTTTTTTGTGGCTCCAAAATCACTGCAGATGGTGACTGCAGCCAATAAAAAAAAAAAAAAAACTCTAAAAAATGCAAACTAGTCTACAGTGACAGAAAGAAGATGAGTGATTGCTTGGAGACAGGGGACAGGGAAGGATGGGAAGAAGGTTTACATAGAAGACTTCCCTGGTGGTACAGTGGATAAAAATCCACCTGCCAATGCAGGGGACACAGGTTCAATTCCCGGTCCAGGAAGATTCCACATCCTGCAAGGCACATAAGCCTGTGCGTCACAACTACTGAGCCCATGCTCTAGAGCCCACTTGCTGCAGCTACTGAGCCTGTGTGCCATGACTACTGAAGCCCACATGCCCTGGAACCTGTACTCTGGCAGCAAAATACCTCAGTGAGAAGCCTGCACACCACAATGAAGAGTAGCTCCCACTTGCCACAATTTTAAGTTTTACAGCCAGCTCATTCTGAAGGCTTTATCTGGACATGATATTAAAAATCAGATGGGCAGAAATTATAAACAAGTCTTTGATGATTGTGGAGAGAGAAATGGCAACCCACTTCACTATTTTTGCTGGAGAATCCCATGGACAGAGGAGCCTGGCAGGCTACAGTCCATGAGGGCCACAAAACGGTCAGACATGACTTAGCCACTGAACAACTTTAATGACTGAGGCCAAACTATAACAATTCTTTCAGAAAAAAAGTCCAGGCCCAAATAATCTATTCCATGATCAATAACAAGAAAATAGTAGTAAACAAACAAAAAACACAAATAAAAACACACAAATCTGTCACCATTGCAAATACACCTGGGACTCATCTGTTTTTGAAGATGGGCAAATCCTAGAGAGAAAGGTACCAGACTTCAAAGCAGAAATTCTGAGCTAAATTCTGATTCAGACTCATGGTACCAACCTCAGCAGTGGAGTAGGGGAGAAGGATGGAAAGATTATATTAGCTAATAAAACGAAAAACATATTTTCTGACTTACTTCACTTAAGATGATATTCTCTAGGTCCATCCATGGTACTGTAAATGGCAATATTCTTTTTTATGTTGATCAGTACACATATATGTACTAACATATATATAGCACATATATATGTATTACCGTATATACTTATATCACTTCTTAAACCAATTATCTGTTGATGCACACTTAGGTTGTTTCCATGTTTTGGCTATTTTATATAGTGCTGCTATGAACACTGGGATGCATGAATCTTTTTGAACTAGAGTTTTAATCTTTTCAGGATATATGCCCAGGAGTGAGATCAATGGATCTTCTTTTAGTTTTTAAGGAAACTCCATACTATCTTCTATAGTGGTTGTACCAATTTACATTCCCATCAACAGTCATGATTCCCTTGTCTCCATACCCTCTCCAGCTTTTATCATTTGCAGACGTTTTGATGATACCATTCTGACAGATGGAAGGTGATGCCTCATTGTGGTTTTGATTTTCATCTCTCTCTGCAGGGCTGCAGTCCATGGGGTTGCTGAGGGTCAGACACGACTGAGCGATTTCACTTTCACTTTTCACTTTCCTGCATTGGAGGGAAATGGCAACCCACTCCAGTGTTCTTGCCTGGAGAATCCCAGGGATGGGGGAGCCTGGTAGGCTGCTGTCTATGGGGTCGCACAGAGTCGGACACGACTGAAGTAACTTAGCAGCAGCAGCAGAGCATCTTTTCATGTGCCTGTTGGCCACTGGTATGTCTTCTTTGGAGAGAAGTCTATTTAGGTCTTCTGCCTGTATTTTACTTGGGTTATTGAATTGAATGAGCTGTTTGCTATTTTGGGTATTAACCCCCTGTTTACCATATCATTTGCAAATATCTTTTCCCATTCTGTAGGTTGTTTTTGATTTGTTGTTTCCTTTGCCAAATTGCCAAATTTCTTTTCCAAAGATTGCTTCCTTTTAAATTTTATTAGGTCCCATTTGCTTATTTTTTTTAATTTATTTTGCCTTGGGACACTGACATAAGAAAATATTGCTATGATTTATGTCAGAGAATATATTGCCTATGTTCTCTTCTAGTTTTATGATGTCATGTACTGTATTTAAGTCCTTAGGTCACTCTGACTTTATTTTTGTGTATAGTGTAAGGGAGTATTTGAACTTAGTGCTGATTTACACGTGGTTGTCTAGCTTGCCCAATACCACTGAACAGACTTTCTTTTCACCATTGTATAGTCTTGCCTCCTTTGTCACAGACTGACTGTAAGTGTGTGACTTTATTTTTGGGCTCTCTATTCTGTTCCATTAAGCTAAATGTATGTTTTTGGGCCACTACCACACTGTTTTCACTCTGCAGCTTTGTAGTATTAAGTGTGAAAGCGTTATGCCTCCAGCTTAGTTCTTTTTCCTCAGGATTGCTTCGGCAATTCTGGGTCTTTTGTGGTTCCATGTAAATTTTAGGAATATTTGTTCTGGTTCTGGGAAAAAATGTCATAGGTATTTTGATAGAGATCACATTAAATCTGTAGATAGGTTTGGGAAGTATGGTCATTTTAACAATACAATCAATGAGCATGGCTATCTTTCCATTTCTTTGAATAACCTTCAGTTTCCCTTATCATTGTTTGATAGTTTTTAGTATGTAGGTCTTTCACCACCTTGACAAAGTTTCTTCCTAGGTTTTTTTAGTTTAAAATGGAATTGGTTCTTTGCTTTCTTTGTCTGGTATTTCATTGTTAGTGAAAAGATATGCCACAATTTCTGTATATTATTATTGTAACCTGCTACCTTGATGAATTCATTTATTGGTTGTAAAGGTTCTTGTGGGGAGACTTCAGGGTTCTCTCTATAGAGTACCATCTCATCTGCAAACAGTGACAGTGCTACCTCTTACCTTCCAATTTGGATACCTTTTCTTTCTTTTTCTTGTCTGATTTCTGTGCCTAGGACTTCTAATACTATGTTGAATAGAAGTGGCAAGAGGGTACCATTGAAAGAGTGGCATTTCTGTCTTGTTTCTGCCTTTAAAGGAAAGGTTTTCAGTTTTGAGTATTACGTTGGCTGTGCAGTTGGCATAAATGACTTTTATTATGTTGAGGTATATTCACTCTATACCTCTTCTGTAAGAGTTTTTGTCATGAACGAATGTTGAATTTTGTCAAATGTTTCTTCTTTTCCTATTGAGATGATCATGTGGGTTTTGTCTTTGCTTTTGTTAGTGTGGTGCATCATACTGATTAATTTGCGTATGTTGAACCATCCTTGAGACCCTGGAATGAATCCAACTTGATCATGGTGTATGATCCTTTTTGTGTATTGTTGGATTTGGTTTGCTAACATTTTTGCTGAGAAATTTTGCATCTATATTCATCAAAAATACTAGATTGTAACTTTCTTTTTTGTAGTGTCTTTGTCTAGTTTTGGTACCAGGGTGATGGTGGCTTCATAGAGTGAATTTGGGAGTGTTCCCTCCTCTTGAACTTTTTGGAATAGTTTGAGAAGGTCAGGTATAAATACTTTGTATGTTTGGTAGAATTCCCCAGTGAAGCCATCTAGTTCTGGACTTTGTTTTCAAGGAATTTTTTTAAATTACAGATTTTGTTTCACAACTAGTGCTTATTGACTCAATTTTGGCAGGGTTTATGTTTCCAGAAACTTGTCCATTTCTTATAGCCTATACAATCTGTCGATACATAACTGTTCATAGTATTCTTTTATGTATTTCTTCGGTATTGGTTGCTAATTTTCCTCTTACATTTCTTATTTTGTTCATTTGGATATTCTTTCTTTTTTTTGTTGGACAGCCTGGCTAAAGGTTCTTTTAGAATTCAATATCAAGAAACAGTCTTTTTAAACCAACTGATAATGCATTCAACTGTCAAGACCTAAGAAGTATATACCCAGTTATCCTTTGCCCTGAATACAAGAAAGTTTAGACTAAAATTCAAGCTTGATTATGGGAATTTTGCTAACTAAAATTTCTAAATTAGGACTTTTCTATTTCTCCTTTCAATTTTTAACTTTATATCTTAATCAGTTCTATTATATGACTTTCATTGACAACTACCTTAAATTTTCTGAAATTAAAAAAGTCATACATTTCTTAAATTCATTAGAACTTTGTTAGTGCTTCAAAAAGCATCCCATACTGTTGACTTTTGTGTCCCTGGACACTTAAAAATTGTTCCTTAAATTTTGCTTACAGCTTAGTACCCAATAGTGATAGAACTGTGAATGGCTCATATTACAATTTGAAGAATTCCCACACAATAAGAATGGAGTTTATTAATTCCATAATCATTTGCTGAGTACCCACCATGTGCCAGACACATTCTGAAGCCAATGATACTGTGATGAAAAAGATGAGGGTCCTGGGACTCATATTTTAGTAAGAGAAGACAAAGAATAAACACATAAGCAAATAAGACACTTTTAGAGAGTAGTAAAGATCTTAAAGAAATCACCAAAGAATGAGTAGGAAATTGGAAAGGATATCTCAAGATAATGTGTATTTTGGTACTATCATCCATAAAAATATCTGAATTGTCCATTTAAAAGGGATACTACCTATATTTTTCATCAGTTCAATTACTGGGGGCACTTTTTTAAACAAACAATGCTAGGGAGTTTGTTTAAGGATTTAGAAGCAGAAAATGTTGAACATTATTAGAGCATCAAAATAACATAAGCAGTTATGTTATTTAAGTTCATTATACAAACAACAGAGAAGTCTGTTGACTTTTACTAAAGGTAGCCTTCTGTTGGGCTTCCCTGGTGGCTCAGATGGTAAAGAATCTGCCTGCAATGCAGGACACCCAGGTTTAATCCCTGGGTTGGGAAGAGCCTTCTATTTTTATTTCTTAAATTTTCTCTGCATTTTCTTAGGTCCTTTTCATTGTAACCTTTCTTCCAAAAGATAAGCAGATCATAAGTCAAAAGATAAACATATGTCACTGGCTAGGATAAGCACTTTAATCTCCTTGACTTGAATTAGATAGATATGATATCATTGAACCCATTGTTTTCTCTTCTTCATGCAATTGCAGCATCCTCTGGTGGAGATTAATTTATTTGATAATGTTTGAGATAAGCTTTTTACAGATTTTAAGAAATAGCTTTTATGGAATTTAGCACAGGAATAAAATATTTGGTGCTTCATTATCTTCATTAAGTTATCAACCTTGAAAAGTATTATGTTAGTGCTTATTGTCAAACTTAAACATACACCTGAGAGATATGCAATTATACAAGTACAAACAATAAGGACACTACTACAAATAAATGCTAATACATTATTCTGGAAAGTATTCAAATGAATTTTGATGGGAAAACAACTTTCTCATGTGATTTAAATTCTCTAATTGTGTCTATCTTTTTATATACTTTTACTTCCATCACATGTACATTTATTATGTATTCAGAAAAACTAAAAAGCACAACTGAAAAAGGTAAAATAAGCTATTTAATATAATTTTATCCAATGTGACAAAAAATGTATTTGTTTCTAACAAGTGATACAAACTTGATGAAATATAACAGCATAATTTATAAAACAAATAGCAAAGATTCTTAGTTTTTATAGGATATTTTACAATCCAATCTCATAAATAGATAATGCTAATCTATAAAAGAACATATAAGCAAAACTTGGAGATTAGTGCTTTTTCATTTCTGAATTCTATTTCCTTCTAGTTATAGGTGTCATTGCTTTCCAAGGAGAACCTGTAATAAGGGGAAGGGTCTCAAGAGAACAAAGTCACCACAGTGGGATTAATTGGAAACCCACCCAAAAGCCCTGAGATTCCAGTACCAGCGATAGTGATAGAATGCCAGGAGAGTGAAGTACGTGTGGCTGACACATCATATATGCTTATTATAACAAATAACTGAAGAGAAGATGAACTTAAGTCAGAAATTAATGGATGTATAAGCTAAGAGTAAGTACAAAGGAAGAGGGACTCAAATGCTTACAGATTAAGGACAGAACTCCAAATTCTAACCAGAGGAGCAATCACAGCTGCTGTCTGGGCACAGACAGCAAAACCACAGTATAAGACAAGTTCTGAGCCAGACTAGAGAGTCACAGGGGCATTCTTTTTTTATTTTTTAATTGAAGTACCATTGACATACAATATTATAATAGTTTCAGGTGTGTGATACAGTGATTCAACATTTATACAGCATGAAATTATCACCATAATAAATCTAGTAACCATTTGTCATCATACAAAGTTACTGCAGCATTATTGACTATATTCCCTATGCTGTATATTACATCTCTATGACTCACTTATTTTATAACTACTAGTTTGTACCTGCCAATCCCCTTCACCTATTTCACCCAACCACCTCCCCCCAATCCTTTCTGGAGACCTCCAAATGTTCCCTGTATTTATAACTCTGTTTTTGTCTTATTTCAGCTTGTTCATTTACATTCTTTTCCAGATTCCACATATAAGTGAGATCATATGGTATTTATCATCTAGAGCCAGACATTCCTGGAATGTGAAATCAAGTGGGCCTTAGGAAGCATCACTACGAACAAAGCTAGTGGAGGTGATGGAATTCCAGTTGAGCTATTTCAAATCCTAAAAGATGACGCTGTGAAAGTGCTACACTCAATATGCCAGCAAATTTGGAAAACTCAGCAGTGGCCACAGGACTGGAAAAGGTCAGTTTTCATTCCAATTCCAAAGAAAGGCAAGGACAAAGAATGCTCAAACTACCACACAATTATACTCATCTCACACACTAGCAAAGTAATGCTTAAAATTCTCCAACTCAGGCTTCAGCAGTACATGAACTGAGACCTTTTAGATGTTCAAGCTGGATTTAGAAAAGGCAGAGGAACCAGAGATCAAATTGCCAACATCTGTTGGATCACTAAAAAAGCAAGAGAGTTCCAGGAAAACATCTTCTGTTTTATTGACTATGCCAAAGCCTTTGATTGTGTGGATCACAACAAACTGTGGAAAATCCTGAAAGAGAGGTACATACCAGACCATCTTACCTGCCTCCTGAGAATTCTGCATGTAGGTCATGAAGCAACAGTTAGAACTGGACATGGAACAACAGAATGGTTCCAAGTTGGGAAAGGAGTACATTAAGACTGTATATCATCACCCTGCTTATTTAACTTCCATGCAGAGTACATTATGAGAAATGGTGGGCTGGATGAAGCACAAGCTGGAATCAAAATTGCTGGGAGAAATGTCAATAACCTCAGATATGCAGATGTCATTGCTTTCCAAGGCAATGTTTTTGCTTTTCTTATAGCAGAAAGCAAAGAAGAACTAAAGAGCCTCTTAATGAAAGTGAAAGAGGAGAGTGAAAAAGTTGGCTTAAAACTCAACATTCAGAATAGATGGGGAAACAATGGAACCAGTGACAGACTTTATTTTCTTGGTCTCCTAAACCACTGCATATGGTGACTGCAGCCATGAAATTAAAAGACGCTTGCTCCTTGGGATAAAAAACTATGACCAACCTAGACAGCATATTAAAAAGCAGAGACATTACTTTTGCCAACAAAGATCTATCTAGTCAAAGCTATGGTTTTTCCGGTAGTCATGTATGGATGTGAGAGTTGGACTATAAAGAAAGCTGAGCACTGAAGAATTGATGCTTTTGAACTGTGGTGTTGGAGAAGACTATTGAGATACCCTTGGACTGCAAGATCAAACCAGTCAATCCTAAAGGAAATCAGTCCTGAATATTCACTGGAAGGACTGATGCTGAAGTTGAAACTCCAACATTTTGGCCACCTGATGCGAGGAACTGACCCATTTGAAAAGACCCTGATGCTAGGAAAAATTGAAGGAGGGAGGAGAAGGGGTGACAGAGGATGAGATGGCTAGATGGCATCACCAACTCAATGGACAGGGAGGTCTGGAGTGCTGCAGTCCAAGGGGTTGCAAAGAGTCGGACATTACTGAGTGACTGATCTGAACTGATATGGTATTTGCCTTTCTATATGACCTATACACTTAGCATAATACCCTCTACATCTATCCATGTTATTACAAATGGCAAGATTTCATTCTTTATGGTTGAATAATACAAACCCACACCTCTTGAGTTGCTTGCACTGGCAGGTGGATTCTTAACCACTAGCACCACTTGGGGCTTTCCAGGTGGTACAGTGGTAGGTTTGATCCCTGGGTCAGGAAGATCTCATGCAGTAGGAAATAGCAACCCGCTCCAGTATTCTTGCCTGGAAAATGCCTTGGACAGAGAAGCCTGGCAGGCTACAGTCCATGGGGTCGCAGAGAGTCAGACACAACTGAACAGCATGCATGGCATGTATATATACAAACATATGTACATACAGATATACCACATCTTATCCATGCATTTAATAATGGGCGCTTAGGCTGCTTCCATATTTGGCTATTATAAATAATGCTGAGATGAATTATAGGGGTACATATACCTTTTCAAATTAGATATTCATTTTCTTAACCAGAGCATTCTTATGGTACTTTTGAGATGATTAGTAATGCTAAGCATCTTTTCATTTACCTGTTGGCCATCCATGTGTCTTCTTTGGAAAAATGTCTGTTCAGATTCTCTGCCTATTTTTAACTTGGGTTTTTTTTTTTTTATGTTGAGTTGTATGAGTTCTTTGTATATTTTGGATTATTACCTCCCTTAACAGATACATTATTTGCAAATATAATCTCCCATTCAATAGGTGGACTTTTCATTTTGTTGATAGTTTCCTTTGCTGTATCTATACACACACACACACACATATACATATCTACATGTATGTGTGTATATATGTGTGTGAAAGCTTTTTAGTTCAATGTAGTCTCACTTGTTTATTTTTGTTTTCATTTCTCTTTTGAGGGGATATATTCAAAAAAATTACTAAGACTGATGTCAAAAAGCTTGCTGCCAGAACTTCCCTGGTGGCTCAGTGGATAAGAATCTACCTGCCAATAAAAGGGACACAGGTTTGATCCCTGGTCCAGGAAGATTCCACATGCCGTGGAACAACTAAGCCTGCGAGCCACAACTACTGAGCTTGTGTGCCACAGCTACTGAAGCCTGCATGCCTAGATCCTGTGCTCTACAACAAGAGAAGCCACCGCAATGAGAAGGCTTCACACTACAATGAGGAGTAGCCCCCTACTCTTTGCAACTAGAGAAAGCCCGTGCAAAAGCAATGAAGACCCAGTGCAGCCAAAAAAAATTTTTTATAAGAAAGAGCTTACTGCCTATGTTTTCTTCTAGAGGTTTCATGGTTTCAGATCTTAAACTTCCTCTAAGATCAGGAAGAAGAGAAGGATTTCCATTCTCACCGCTTTTATTCAACATAGTATTGGCAGTCATAGCCATGTCAATTAGACAGAAAAATAAATAAAAGAAATCCAAACTGAAAAGGAAGAAGTAAAACTGTCATTGTTTGCAGATGACATGACTGCATACTTACTGATAGAAAATTCTAAAGAGGGCACCAGAAAACTACTAGAGCTCATCAATGAATTTGGTACAGATGTAGGATACAAAACTGACATATATAGAAATCTGTTGCATTTTATATACTAATATTGAATTATTAGAAACAGAAAATAAAGAAACAAGCCCATTTATAACTGCATCAAAAAGACAGTCAGATTTAACTAAAGAGGTAAAGACCTGTTCTCAGAAAACTGTAAGATGCTGAGGAAAGACACTGAAGACAACACAAATAGAGGGAAAGATGTACCTTATTCATTCATTGGAAGAATTAATACCAACACTGTGATCTAGGCTTACCAATAGTTATTGTGAGAATTTCATCATCTGTGCTGCACTTCTTTTACTCAAGGTTCTGGAAGGAACAGACTTATAAAAGTTCAATTTTGATGAATTACAAGAGACAAAGTGGTTGTCTGAGGAAGCTTTACAAATAGCTGAGGAAAGAAGAGAAGCAAAAGAGAAGGGAGAAAGAAAGATATACCCAACTGAATGCAGAGTTCCAGAGAATATCCAGGACAGATAAGAAGGCCTTCTTAAATGAACAATGCAAAGAACAGGAAAACAATAGAATGGGAAAGACTAGAGATCTCTTAAAAAAATGTAGCTATCAAAGGAACATTTCATGCAAGGATGGGAACAATAAAGGATAGAAACAGGAAGGACCTAACAGAAGCAAAAGAGGTTAAGAACAGGTGGCAAGAATACATAAAAGAACTATACAAAAAAAGGTCTTAATGACCTAAGTAAACATGATGTTGTGGTCAATCACTTGGAGCCAAACATCCTGAAGTGTGAAGTCAAGTGGGCTTTAGGAAGCATAACTATGAATAAAGCTAGTGGAGGTGACAGAATTCTAGCTGAGCTATTTAAAATCCTAAAAGAGGATTCTGTTAAAGTGCTGTACTCAATATGTCAGCAAATTTGGAAAACTCATCAGTGGCCACAGGATGGAAAAGGTCAGTTTTCATTCCAATCTCAAAGAAGGGCAATGCTGAAGAATGTTTAAACTACTGTATAATTACATTCATTTCACATGCTAGCAAGGTAATGCTCAAAATCCTTCAAGCTAGGCTTGACGTATTCCCGTCCTAATTTTGAACCAGTCTGTTGTTCCATGTGCCACTCTCACTGTTGCCTTTTTACCTGCATACAGGTTACTCAGGAGACAGGTAAGATGGTCTAGTGTCCCCAACTCTTTAAGAATTTTCCACAGTTTGTTGTGATCCACACAGTCAAAGGCTTTTGTGTAGTCAATGAAGCAGAAGTAGATGTTTTTCTGGAACTCCCTTGCTTTCTCCATTGTACAATGAATGATGACAATTTGATTTCTGGTTCCTCTGCCTCTTCAAAACCCCGGAATACATCTGGAATTTCTTGGTTCACATAGTGCTAAAGCCTAGCTTGAAGGATTTTGAGTGCTAAAGAATTGGTGCTTTCAAATTGTGGTTCTGGAGGAGACTGAGAGTACCCTGAACTGCAAGGAGATCAAACCATTCAATCCTAAGGGAAATCAAACCTGAATATTCATTGGAAGGATTAATGCTGAATCTGAAGCTCCAATACTTTGCCCACCTGATATGAAGAGTTAACTCATTGGAAAAGGCCCTGATGTTGGGAAAAACTGAAGACAGAAGAAGCGTGTGGCAGAGGATGAGATGATTGATAGATGGCATCACTGACTCAATGGACATGAGTTTGAGCAAACTTTGGGAGGTGATGGAGACAGAGGATCTTGGTGTGTTAAAATTCATGGAACTGCAAGGAACTGTACATGACTCACTGACTGAACAACAACAAATTCCATCTCATTAAAAAGTATGTAAAATTATTAGTTTTCTTACCTTGACTTTCAAGCATAAGATTTCTTAGTCTTCAAGTTTTAAATCCATCAGAAAAAAAAAGATATTTTACATCTGTGAAGAATCTCCCTGTGTTTCCCACTGAAGCTGCAATTCTATAGTTAAAAAAGGAATATATTTATTAGAAGACTACAATTTTCTAGCCCTAAGTAATATATTCAATACATTAAAGACTAATATATTCAATCTTATAGAAGGCTGTCATGAATTCTCTCATAAGTGTACTGATTACTTTTTTTGAAAATATTTTTCTATTGTGGACAGTGGTAGGCATTCACTTTTATTTTTTTTTTAATTCTTTTATTTTACATCTGGCCTTGCCATGTGGCATGGCATGTGGGATACTAGTTTCCCAATCAAGCTTTGGAAATGTGAAGTCTTAACCACTGAACTGCCAGGGAAGTCCCCGATTTAAAATATATTTGCATTATTTGAAAGTGATCTACTAAAAAATGCAATGTTGACTTTAGGTCACATACAGATTTACATGTTGCTTCTTTTCAAGAATATTTTTTTTACCATAGATACCTGTCTCTTTTGTGATTCATTCCTGCTACTTATCAATTTAAATATATAAAACTTTTGGTTCTTTTGTTACTTTTTCCATTTGGCCTGTCTCCAGAGAAACCTGTATGCAGGTCAAGGAAAAACAGAAATGACATGGAACAACAAACCGCTTCAAAATTGGGCAAGGAGCACATCAAGGCTGTATACTGTCATTCTGCTTATTTAACTTATATGCAGAGTATATCATGTGAAATGAGAGCTGGATGAATTACAAGCTGGAATCAAGATTGCCAAGAGAAATAACAACAACCTCAAATATGCAGATGATACTACCCTAATGGCAGAAAGTGAAGAGGAGCTAAAGAGCCTCTTGATGAAGGTGAAAGAGGAGAGTGAAAAAGCTGGCTTAAAACTCCACTTTCAAAAACTAAGATCATGGCATCCAGATGTGGAAAAATGGAAACAGTGGAAGATTTTATTTTCTTGAGCTCCAAAATCACTGCAGACAGTGACTGCAGCCATGAAATTAAAAGACCCTTCCTCCTTGGAAGAAAAGCTATGACAAACCTAGACAGCATATTAAAAAGCAGAGACATCACTTTGCTGACAAAGGTTCGTATAGTCAAAGCTATGGTTTTTCCCGTAGTCATGTATGGTTGTGGGAGTTGGGCCATAAAGAAGGCTGAGCACCAAAGAATTGATGCTTTCAAATTATGATGCTGGAGAAGACTCTTGAGAGTCCCTTGGTCAGAAAGAAGATCAAACCAGTCAATCCTAAAAGAAATCAACCCTGAATATTCATTGGAAGGACTGATGCTGAGGCTCCAACACTTTGGCTACCTCTTTGTGAAGAGTCTGCTCATTGGAAGAGACTCTGATGCTGGGAAAGAATGAGGGGGACAGAGGATGAGATGATTGGATAGCATCACCGACTCATTGGACACGAGTTTGATCAAACTGTGGGAGACAGTGAAGGATGGAATCCAGGCATGCTTCAGTCCAAGGGGTTGCAAAGAGTTGGACACCACTTAGTAACTGAACAACCATTTGGCCTTAGAAATGTATTATTTTGTTGATCTGGGTAAATTCATTCAAAAGGTTCTGAATATTCCATTATATGACTGTATTTAAATCTCAAAATCTTTGCCAATTTAAATGAACATAGGAATTTTTTCTTGAACAAATTAATAAGCTGCTTCTCTACTGCATTTTAAAATAAACTAAGTAACTGTTGGAAACTGTTTCTCACTTGATTACAAAGGTTTCTTGAATTACCTTGAGTATGCTTGTTCTATTACAATCAAACCTACATTTTCTGCAACTTGGTGACTCTTTTGAACTTAGGTTGATTTTCATTTAACAGAGGTTCATAAGGATGAAGAATCTTTACTTTCCCTTTGCAATAAATTTGAGAATTTATTGAGACTGAGAATATTGTCAAGTGTTTCAACAATTTATTAAACTATTTTAAGAACCATAATCCTCCATGACATGCTTTAAATAAAACACTGTGGGGTTCTTTCCTTTATTTTTCCTGTTTAACACATAAAACAATTTTTAAATGCAGTGATTTAAATGAGTCATATGGTTTCTATGTTCTGAAATTCTGATGAATTATCTTTGAGTTAAGAACTTTTAGTAATGCTGTAAAATCACAGTTTTTGGAAATTTGGAAAACTCAGCAGTGGCCACAGGACTGGAAAAGGTCAGTTTTCATTCCAATCCCAAAGAAAGTCAATGCCAAAGAATGCTCAAACTACCACACAATTGCACTCATCTCACACACTAGCAAAGTAATGCTTAGAGTTCTCCAAGCCAGGCTTCAGCAATACGTGAACCGTGAACTTCCAGATGTTCAAGGTGGTTTTAGAAAAGGCAGAGGAACCAGGGATCAAATTGCCAACATCTGATGGATCATCAAAAAGCAAGAGAGTTCCAGAAAAACATCTATTTCTGCTTTATTGACTATGCCAAAGCCTTTGACTGTGTGGATCACAATAAACTGTGGAAAATTCTGAAAGAGATGGGAATACCAGACCACCTGACCTGCCTCTTGAGAAACCTGTATGCTGGTCAGGAAGCAACAGTTAGAACTGGACACAGAACAACAGACTGCTTCCAAATAGGAAAAGGAGTACATCAAGGCTGTATATTGTCGCCTTGCCTATTTAACTTATATGCAGAGTACATCATGAGAAACGCTGGGCTGGAAGAAGCACAAGCTGGAATCAAGATTGCCAAGAGAAATATCAATAACCTCAGATATGCAGATGACACCACCTTTATGGCAGAAAGTAAAGAAGAACTAAAGAGGCTCTTGATGAAAGTGAAAGAGGAGAGTGAAAAAGTTGGCTTAAAACTCAACATTTAGAAAATGAAGATGATGGCATCCGGTCCCATCACTTCATGGCAAATAGATGGGGAAACAGTGGCTGACTTTATTTTTCTGGGCTCCAAAATCACTGCAGATGGTGATTGCAGCCATGAAATTAAAAGATGCTTACTCCTTGGAAGGAAAGTTATGACCAACCTAGATAGCATATTCAAAAGCAGAGACATTACTTTGCCAACAAAGGTTCATCTAGTCAAGGCTATGGTTTTTCCAGTGGTCATGTATGGATGTGAGAGTTGGACTGTGAAGAAAGCTGAGCTCCAAAGAATTGCTGGTTTTGAACTGTAATGTTGGAGAAGACTCTTGAGAGTCCCTTGGACTGCAAGGAGATCCAACCAGTCCATCCTAAAGGAGATCAGTCCTGGGTGTTCATTGGAAGGACTGATGCTGAAGCTGAAACTCCAATACTTTGGCCACCTGATGCAAAGAGCTGACTCATTTGAAAAGACCCTGATGCTGGGAAAGATTGAGGGCAGAAGGAGAAGAGGAAAACAGAGGATGAGATGGTTGGATGGCATCACCGACACGATGGACATGGATTTGGGTGGACTCCGGGAGCTGGTGACAGACAGGGAGCTCTGGTGTGCTGCAGTTCTTGGGATTGCAAAGAGTTGGACACGACTGAGTGACTGAACTGAATGGAACTGAAGATCATAGTATCTTTTTTGCTTTTAGTTTGAAATGATTGTTTTCATTGCTCTTAAGAGAGTAGGTTAAATTTAATACTGAGGTGCTTTTTTATTCTCACAAGACTTTCTTAATGTATTTACCAACCATGTGTCAGAGTATATTGTTAATATTTATTAAAGTTAATTGAATTGTTTTTTTTTTTCAACTACATTCTTTCTTAGGTAAGTTTAAGATTCTTTCATAATATGTGATCTGATTCATATTATATGTATTTCTTCAAACTCCTACAATTCCAAACAATATAATTTTTGCTCTTAAAGCTGAATTGAGTTTCATTTTTCATTTTTATCTTTTATAAATAGATATCTTAATTTCACTGATATTCTTTTTGCTTACCATATTAAATGAGTGTTAAAATATTTTCAAATGAAACTTTTTGTTGCCAATTCTTGCCTTTGTTTCATATTTGCTGTTGAAATTTTGCCTTTCTAACAACCATAAATAATTTTTATTCCTAGCCCTTTAATAAATTAAATTCTTTGAAGTGTGGTCTACTCTGAATTTGAAGATGGTAGCTGTCCAGTGTAAGTGGTTTAGTTCAGCACTGATATTGATACCCTTTTAATTGACTTGAAAAGCTTAGTAAAATACAACCATAATTAAGCAGATATTTTAAGTCACTTTAGTATTCAATATTAAATCATTTATTATTATGATTACAATTTCTTTGAAAAATTCTCAAAAGTACTAAAAAATATCATTAGAAAGAATATGCTGAAGAATGTAGCAAGAAAACTAATCATAAAATGAAGTTGCCTTTGATACTGCCAAAATGACTATATTACCAAAGGCAATCTACAGATTCAGTGCAATCCCTATGAAATTACCAATGGCATTTTTTGCAGATCTACAACAAAAAAACCTAAAATGTGTATGGAAACACAGATGACTCTGAAGAGCCAAAGCAATCTCGAGAAACGAAAGCAGAGCTGGAGAAATCAGGAGTTCTAATTTCAAACTATATTGTAAAGCTACAGTAATCAAAAGCTACTGTTTTGATTACTGGCACAAATAAAGACTTATAGATCGATGCAGGATAGAAATTTCAGAAATAAATGCAAGTACTTATGGCCAAGTAATGTACAACAAAGGAAGCAAGAACATACAATGGAGAAAAGACAGCCTCTTCCATAAGTGGTGCTTGGAAAACTGGACATGTACTAGAAAGAAATTAGAACATTCTCTAACACCATACATAAAAATAAACTTAAAATATATCGAAGACCTAAATGTAAGACTGAATACTATAAACCCTTAGAGGAAAACACAAGCAGAACACTCTCTGACATATATCGTAGCAATCTCTTTTTGGATTCACCTTGCAGAGTAATAAAAATAAACAGAGAGGACCTGATCAATCTTAAAACCTTTTGCACAAAAAGAAAACCATAAACAAAACAAAAAGATAACCAGAATGGGAGAAAATATTTGCAAATGATAAGGATTAATCTCAAAAATATATAAACAGTCCATACAGCTTAACATAAAAAATAAAACAATTTAAAAATGGGCAGAAGATCTAAATAAACATTTCTCCAGAGAAGACATCAGTTCAGTGCAGTTCAGTTCAGTTGCTCAGTCGTGTCCACTCTTTGTGATCCCATGAATCATAGCATGCCAGGCCTCCCTATCCATCACCAACTCCTGGAGTTCACCCAGACTCACATCCATCGAGTCAGTGATGCCATCCAGCCATCTCACCCTCTGTCGTCCCCATCTCTTCCTGCCCCCAATCCATCCCAGCATCAGAGTCTTTTCCAGTGAGTCAACTCTTCGCATGAGGTGGCCAAAGTACTGGAGTTTCAGCTTTAGCATCATTCCTTCCAAAAAAATCCCAGGGCTGATCTCCTTCAGAATGGACTGGTTGGATCTCCTTGCAGTCCAAGGGACTCTCAAGAGTCTTCTCCAACACCACAGTTCAAAAGCTTCAATTCTTTGGAGTTCAGCTTTCTTCACAGTCCAGCTCTCACATCCATACATGACCACTGGAAAAACCATAGCCTTGACTAGACGAACCTTTGTTGGCAAAGTAATGTCTCTGCTTTTGAATATGCTATCTAGGTTGGTCATAACTTTTCTTCCAAGGAGTAAGCGTCTTTTAATTTCATGGCTGCAGTCACCATCTGCAGTGATTTTGGAGCCCAAAAAGATAAAGTCTGACACTGTTTCCACTGTTTCCCCATCTATTTCCCATGAAGTGATGGCACCAGATGCCATGATCTTCATTTTCTGAATGTTGAGCTTTAAGCCAACTTTTTCACTCTCCATTTTCACTTTCATCAAGAGGCTTTTTAGTTCCTCTTCACTTTCTGCCATAAGGGTGGTGTCATCTGCACATCTGAGGTTATTGATATTTCTCTTGGCAATCTTGATTCCAGCTTGTGCTTCTTCCAGTCCAGCGTTTCTCATGATGTACTCTGCATATAAGTTAAATAAGCAGGATGACAATATATAGCCTTGATGTAATCCTTTTCCTATTTGGAACCAGTCTGTTGTTCCATGTCCAGTTCTAACTGTTGCTTCCTGACCTGCATATAGGTTTCTCAAGAGGCAGGTCAGGTGATCTGGTATTCTCATCTCTTTCAGAATTTTCCACAGTTTATTGTGATCCACACAGTCAAAGGCCAGAGAAGACATACAGATAGCCAAAGAGCACATGAAGAGATGCTCACATTGCTAGTTATTATAGAAATACAAATCAAAGTTACAATGAAGTATCACTTCATACAACTCAGAATGGCCAACATCAAAGTCTACAAACAACAAATGCTGAAGGGGTTTGGAGAAAGGGCACTCTCCTACACTGCTGGTGAGAATGTAAACTGATATAGTTACTATGGAGAAGAGTATGCAGGTTCCTCAGAAAAACAGAAACAGAGCTACCATTGTTGTTGTCCAAGTCATTAAGTCTTGTCTGACTCTTTGCAACCCCATGGACTGCAGCATGCCAGTCTTCCCTATCCATCACTGTCTCCCAGAGTTTGCTCAAGCTCATGAACATTGATTTGGTGATGCCATCCAACCATCTCATTCTCTGTTGTCCCCTTCTCCTCCTACCTTCAATCTTTCCCAGCATCAGAGTCTTTTCCAGTGAGCAGGCTCTTCACATCAGGTGGCCAAATTATTGGAGCTTCAGCATCAGTCCTTCCAATGAATATTAGGGTTGATTCTTTTAGGATTGACTGATTTGATCTCTTTGCAGTCCAAGGAACTCTCAAGAGTCTTCTCCAGCACTACAGTTGGAAACTATCTTCTCTCTTCCTTCTGTACTATTTCTTTCCCATCCCTCTCTTGATCTTTTCCCTTAACATATACATATACCAATCAAAAGTCCCTTCCATCTTCAAGATAAATAAAACCTTTATCCTTCTTCACAGCCAAGCATCTTGGAATGTGTCACTACTCTGCTTTTTCAAAAGCAGAGACATTACTTTGCCAACAAAGGTTCGTCTAGTCAAGGCTATGGTTTTTCCTGTGGTCATGTATGGATGTGAGAGTTGGACTGTGAAGAAGGCTGAGCACCAAAGAATTGATGCTTTTGAACTGTGGTGTTGGAGAAGACTCTTGAGAGTCCCTTGCAAGGAGATCCAACCAGTCCATTCTGAAGGAGATCAGCCCTGGGATTTTTTTGGAAGGAATGATGCTAAAGCTGAAACTCCAGTACTTTGGCCACCTCATGCGAAGAGTTGACTCACTGGAAAAGACTCTGATGCTGGGAGGGATTGGGGGCAGGAGGAGAAGGGGACAACAGAGGATGAGATGGCTGGATGGCATCACTGACTCAATGGACGTGAGTCTGAGTGAACTCTGGGAGTTGGTGATGGACAGGGAGGCCTGGCGTGCTGCGATTCATGGGGTCTCAAAGAGTTGGACACGACTGAGTGACTTATCTGATCTGATCTGATCTGACTCTGCTTTTTCACTTCCCAACTCACTCTAATATTACTTCTGTCCATGCAATTCCTCTAAAGCCGCTCTCACTAATGTCAACATTGATTTCCACATTACCATGGCCAATGGACACATTTCTTTCTTTTAAAAATTTATTTATTTTAATTGGAGGCTATTTATTTTACAGTATTGTGGTGGTTTTTGCCATACACTGACATGAATCAGCCACAGCTGTACAAGTGTCCCCCATCCCGAACCCCCTCCCACCACCCTCCCCATCCCATCCCTCTCGGTTGTCCCAGTGCACCAGCTTTGAGTTCCTTGTTTCTTGCATCAAATTTGGACGGGTGATGTATTTTACATATGGTAATATACATCTTTCAGTGCTATTCTCTCAAATCATCCCACCCTCACCTTCTCCCAGAGTCCAAAAGACTGTTTGGACTTTATTTCTGTGTCTCTTTTGCTATCTCACATACAGGGTCATCATTAACCATCTTTCTAAATTCCATATATATGTGTTAATATACTATATTGCTGTTTTTCTTTTTGACTTAATTCATTCTGTATAATAGGCTCCAGTTTCATCCACCTCATTAGAACTGATTCAAATGTGTTCTTTTTAATAGCTGAGTAATAGTCCATTGTGTATATGTACCACAGCTTTCTTATCCATTCAACTGCTGATGGTCATCCAGGTTGTTTCCATGTCCTAGCTATTGTAAACAGTGCTGCAATGAACATTGGGGTACATGTGTCTCTTTCAATTCTGGTTTCTTCAGTGTGTATGCCCAGCAGTGGGATTGCTAGGTCGTATGGCAGATCTGTTTTCAGTTTTTTAAGGCATATCCACACTGTTCTCCATAGTGGCTGTCCTAGTGTGCATTCTCACATCCTCTCCAGCAGTATTGTTTTTAGACTTTTTGATAGCAACCATTCTGACTGGTTTGAGATGGTACCTCATTGTGGTTTTGTTTGCATTTCTCTGATAATGAGTGATGTTGAGCATTTTTTCATGTGCTTGTTAGCCATCTGAATGTCTTCTTGGAGAAGTGTATGTTTAGTTCTTTGGCCCATTTTTTGATTGGTTTGTTTGTTTTTCTGGTATTGAGCTGTATGAGCTGTTTGTATATTTTTGATATTAATTCTTTGTCAGTTGTTTCATTTGCTATTATTTTCTCCCATTCTGAAGGCTGTCTTTTCACCTTGCTTCTAGTTTTCTTCATTGTGCAAAAGTTTTTAATTTTAATTAGATCCCATTTGTTTATTTTTGCTTTTATTTCCATTACTCTGGGAGGTGGGTCATAGAGGATCTTGCTGTGATTTATGTCAGAGAGTGTTTTGCCTATGTTTTCCTCTAGGAGTTCTATAGTTTCTGGTCTTACATTTAGATCTTCGATCCATTTTGAGTTTATTTTTGTGTATGGTGTTAGAAAGTGTTCTAGTTTCATTCTTTTACAAGTGGTTGACCAGTTTTCCCAGCACCACTAGTTAAGAGATTGTCTTTTCTCCACTGTATATTCTTGCCTCCTTTGTCAAAGATAAGGTGTCCATAGGTGCATGGATTTATCTCTGAGCTTTCTAATTTGTTCCATTAATTTATATTTCTGTCTTTGTGCCAGTACCATACTGTCTTGATGACTGTAGCCTTGTAGTATAGTCTGAAGTCAGGCAGGTTGATTCCTCCAGTTCCATTCTTCTTTCTCAAGATTGTTTTGGCTGTTTGAGTTTTTTTTTTTGTATATCCATACAAATTGTGAAATCATTTGCTTTACTTCTGTGAAAAATACCATTGGTAGCTTGATAGGGATTGCATTGAATCTATGGATTGCTTTGGGTAGTATACTCATTTTCACTATATTGATTCTTCTGATCCATGATCACGATATATTTCTCCATCTATTTGTGTCCTCTTTGATTTCTTTCACCAGTGTTTTATAGTTTTCTATATATAGGTCTTTTGTTTCTTTAGGTAGATATATTCCTAAGTATTTTATTCTTTTCGTTGCAATGGTGAATGGAATTGTTTCCTTAATTTCTCTTTCTGTTTTCTCATTGTTAGTGTATAGGAATGCAAGGGATTTCTGTGTATTGATTTTTTGTAAAACCCTGAAAGTGGAGTTTCCTTTTTAATCTTTATGTTCTCCAGTTTGTCACAGTGCTTCATACATTTTTGTTGAAGTATTACACTGCCTTTGTTCTTGTTATCTAGTGGGGAGACAAATTATTCTAGAGAGAGGAGTAGGGTGTTAAGGGATCAGGTTTAGGAACATCTTCTAGGTAATGTGTGATTCCTATAAGAGTGAATAGAAGTAGACTAGAAGAAAAGGGTGGAGAAGGCAATGGCAACCCACTCCAGTACTCTTGCCTGGAAAATCCCATGGACAGAGGAGCCTGGTAGGCTGCAGTCCATGGGGTCGCTAAGAGTTGGACATGACTGAGTGACTTCATTTTCACTTTTCACTTTCATGCATTAGAGAAGGAAATGGCAACCCACTACAGTGTTCTTGCCTGGAGAATCCCAGGGACAGAGGAGCCTGGTGGGCTGCCATCTATGAGGTGGCACTGAGTCAAACACGACTGAAGCGACTTAGCAGCAGCAGCAGCAGAAGAAGAAAAGGGAGTGTGTCCCACAAACAGAGTGACACACAAATATTAATGCATGTTTAAAATCTTAAAAAGAGGTGACTAAGTATTACTACACAACATTATTATATTAACATATTCAAAAATTTTAAATATTTTTATGAGCTAGAGGCTTATCTTTCTAGCCATAATCTAGCTTATAGCTATAGCTATAAGCTAGAGTACAGAAAAAGAAATTAAGGCTTAATGAATGTATCACACATCATCAGTGCCAGCCCATATTCTGTTGTCCTACCCTAGAGGCTATCTGCAGGTTCATGTGCCAATTTCCATTAAGGCTATGCTGATGGCTTCCTATCTCAATTGTTTGTCTTTCTGCCTGAGGATTTTCTCTAGCAGTAGGCACAAACTACTCGAAGGAAGGCTGCCTAGGGAAGTACCAGAGAATTAACAATCCCAAAAGAAACTGTCAACCACTAAGAGAAGAGAATTAGTACCCCATGCCTTATTTCAGGGTCTTAGCTGTAGGAGAATCCAACTTAAGATAAAAAAAAGTTGCTTAAATTCATACACAGCTAATAAATAGTGAGGTTTGGTCCATCTTACTCTGTGTAACCTACACTCTATTACATTTATAGTCACTCAGTCACATTCAACTCGTTAAGACCCCATTGACTAGAGCCCACCAGGCTCCTCTGTCCATGGGATTCTTCAGACAAGAATGCTGGAGTGGGTTGCTATGTGCTCCTCCAGGGTATCTTCCTGACCCAAGAATTGAACTCCTATGTCTCCTGCATTGCAGGCAGATTCTTTACTTCTAAGCCACCAGGAAAGCCCCTGTAATCATTTATATCACCTCCTAACTTGTTTTGAGCTTTCTCTTTCCTATTGGTCAGGCCCATAATTAAATTTATATGTAGTATAAACTTAGAGTGAGATTATAAAAGTTCAAGAAAAGAATACTAGTTTTGAATACATGTTCCTGACAGAGAATAAAATGAATTACATTTTGAAAAATACATCTGATGGATTAATAACAGAAAATATATTCAAGTAGAATTGGTTGCTCTTCTCACTTTCTCTGCTATCCTGGCATACCCCATTTTATTGTGCTTCACAAATATCACACTTTTTGTTTTGGCAAACTGAAGGTCCATGACAATACTGCATTATCAAATGATGCCCAGCATTTTTAGCAATAAGGCATTTTTAATTATGTTATGTACATTGTTTTCTTAGACATAATGCTATTGCACACTTAACACACTATGGTATGGTGTAAATATAGCTTTTATATGCACTGGGAAACCAAAAAAAAATTGTGCTACTCACTTTATTGCTCTATTCACTGTATTGTCCTAGTCTGAAACTGAACCTGCGCTACCTCTGAGGTATTTACACCTTTCTTAAGATTCAGCAAACCTTAATTTTGGAATAAGTCAGCAACACATATTATTTTATACCCTGAAAGTTTACACTTCATTTCAATTACAGCCCCTGCAAAAGTAAGGTCATACACAAAGGAGAGGTTAATGATCATTACTTCAATTAGCACGTGCTAGGAAATTAGTTTCTTGCCAGAGTGTTCAGGCACACATCAGTCACTTCAGTCACTCAGTCGTGTCCGACTCTGTGACCCCATGAATTGCAGCATGCCAGGCCTCCCTGTCCATCACCAACTCCCAGAGCTCACTCAAACTCATGTCCATCGAGTCGGTGATGCCATCCAGCCATCTCATTCTCTGTTGTCCCCTTCTCCTCCTGCCCTCAATTTTTCCCAGCATCAGAGTCTTTTCCAATGAGTCAACTCTTTGCATGAGGTGGCCAAAGTATTGGAGTTTCAGCTTCAGCATCAGTCCTTCCAAAGAACACCCAGGACTGATCTCCTTTAGAATGGACTGGTTGGATCTCCTTGCAGTCCAAGGGACTCTCAAGAGTCTTCTCCAACACCACAGTTCAAAAGCATCAATTCTTGAGCGCTCAGCTTACTTAACAGTCCAACTCTCACATCCATACATAGCCTTGACTAGATGGACCTTCTTTGGCAAAGTAATGTCTCTGCTTTTGAATATGTTATCTAGGTTGGTCATAACTTTCCTTCCAAGGAGCAAGAGTCTTTTAATTTCATGGCTGCAATAACCATCTGCAGTGATTTTGGAGCCCCCCAAAAATAAAGTCTGACACTGTTTCCACTGTTTCTCCATCTATTTCCCATGAAGTGATGGGACCAGATGCCATGATCTTCCTTTTCTGAATGTTGAGCTTTAAGCCAACTTTTTCACTCTCCTCTTTCACTTTCATCAAGAGGCTTTTGACTTCCTCTTCACTTTCTGCCATAGGGTGGTGTCATCTGCATATCTGAGGTTATTGACATTTCTCCTGGCAATCTTGATTACAGCTTGTGCTTCCTCCAGCCCAGTGTTTCTCATGATGTACACTGCATAGAAGTTAAATAAGCAGGGTGACAATATACACCTTGACGTACTCCTTTTCCTATTTGGAACCAGTCTGTTGTTCCATGTCCAGTTCTAACTGTTGCTTCCTGACCTGCATACAGGTTTCTCAAGAGGCAGGTCAGGTGGTCTGGTATTCCCATCTCTTTTAGAATTTTCCACAGTTTATTGTGATCCACACAGTCAAAGGCTTTGGCATAGTCAATAAAGCAGAAATAGATGTTTCTCTGGAACTCTCTTGCTTTTTCCATGATCCAGTGGATGTTGGCAATTTGATTTCTGGTTCTTCTGCCTTTTCTAAAACCAGCTTGAACATCAGGAAGTTCACGGTTCATGTATTGCTGAAGCCTGGCTTGGAGAATTTTGAGCATTACTTTACTAGTGTGTGAGATGAGTGAAATTGTGTGGTAGTTTGAGCATTCTTTTTCATTGCCTTTCTTTGGGATTGGAATGAAAACTGACCTTTTCCAGTCCTGTGGCCACTGATGAGTTTTCCAAATTTGCTGGCATATTGAGTGCAGCACTTTCACAGCATCATCTTTTAGGATTTGAAATAGCTCAACTAAAATTCCATCACCTCCACTAGCTTTGTTTGTAGTGATGCTTTCCAAGGCCCACTTGACTTCACATTCCAGGATGTTTGGCTCTAGGTGAGTGATCATACTGTCAGGATTATCTTGGCCATGAAGATTTTTTTAATACAGTTCTTCTGTGTAGTCTTGCCACCTCTTCTTAATATCTTCTGCTTCTGTTAGGTCCATACCATTTCTTTATTCAGCCCATCTTTGCATGAAATGTTCCCTTGGTATCTCTAATTTTCTTGAAGAGATCTCTAGTCTTTCCCATTCTATTGTTTTGTTCTATTTCCTTGCATTGATCACTGAGGAAGGCTTTCTAATCTCTCCTTGCTATTCTTTGGAGCTCTGCATTCAGATGCTTATATCTTTCCTTTTCTCCTTTGCTTTTCACTTCTCTTCTTTTCACAGCTATTTGTAAAGCCTCCCCAGACAGCCATTTTGCTTTTTTGCATTTCTTTTCCATGGGGATGGTCTTGATCCCTGTCTCCTGTACAATGTCACGAACCTCCGTCCATAGTTCATCAGGCAGTCTATCAGATCTAGTCCCTTAAATCTATTTCTCACTTCCACTGTATAATCATAAGGGATTTCATTTAGGTCATACCTGAATGGTCTAGTGGTTTTCCCTACTTTCTTAAATTTCAGTCTGAATTTGGCAATAAGGAGTTCATGATCTGAGCCACAGTCAGCTCCCAGTCTTGTTTTTGCTGACTGTATAGAGCTTCTCCATCTTTGGCTGCAAAGAATATATCAATCTGATTTCGGTGTTGACCATCTGGTGATGTCCATGTGTAGAGTCTTCTCTTGTGTTGTTGGAAGAGGGTGTTTGCTATTAGCCTTTGCCCTGCTTCATTCTGTACTCCAAGGCCAAATTTGCCTGTTACCCCAGGTGTTTCTTGACTTCCTACTTTTGCATTCCAGTCCCCTCTAATGAAAAGGATATCCTTTTTGAGAGTTAGTTCTAAAAGGTCTTGTAGGCAGGCATCAATCGCTGGATCGCTCAGTTGTGTCTGACTCTGCGTCCCGGTGGACTGTAGCCCACCAGGCTCCTCCATCCATGAGATTCTCCAGGCAAGAATACTGGAGTGGGTTGCCATTTCCTTCTCCAGGGGATCTTCCCAACCCCGGGATCGAACCTAGGTCTCCCGCATTGCATGCAGACGCTTTCACCTCTGAGCCACCAGGGCATCAGGCATAGGGAGACCAAAAAAGGATTATCTCAGTACTCCAAAGACCATTCTGCAACTTTTTAGAGTCAGCAGTTTCTTCATCATTTTAAGATTCTGGTTTTGCCTTACAAACATGGCAAGGGGATCCTCACTGCAAACCTACGAACTGTAGCCCGCCAAGGCTCCTCTGTCCATGGGGATCCTCCAGGCAAGAATACTGGAACAGGTTGTTCTGCCCTCCTCCAGGAGATCTTCCCAACCCAGGGATCAAACCTGCATCTCATATCTACCTGCATTGGCAGGCAGGTTCTTTACCACTAGCGCCACCTGGGAAACCGTTGCAAACCAGAGTCAACTAAAGCAGAGCTCTCTCAAGAACCCTAGATTAGAGAGGGAAGTCGACTCCAAAATCCTAAAGCCTAGTGGCTGCCAAAGAAAGGGAGCAAAAGAAAATGAGGGCGAAAACAGGTGCCAGGCGTTAATTCACCCCTGCAGTAGGAGACTCCATTGAAGATGGCAAACTTCACAGGAGACAGAGGCACAGAGGCTTTTTTTTTTTTTTTTTTTTAATATAGGGTTTGCAGCTTGTTGGAACAGCAGAAAGAGAAAAGAGGAAAGATCTTCTAGGAAAGGGAGGAGCAAGAAGGCTCACAACACCAACTGCCATCGCGGCACCAACTACCAGCGCCGCACCCACTGCGCGCCTTTGGGACTGAGCGGTGCCTCAGCGGCCGGCCGGAAGCCAGAGTCTCGCAGCCGGAAGCAGGAGCCTGGCAGGCTTGGAAGCCTGGACCCAGCACGCAGTGCCAAGTCAAGATGTGAGGGCGAGAAACCTGGGGCAGGGAGGTTGGAAGTTGGAACTTCATTCACAATAGCTCTGTCGCGCACTGGCACCAGCCCCTGAGCTGATGTTATCTCAGGGAAGGGGACCAAGCCTTCTAATGTGCTGCCAGACGGCTCCTTCAAGTCCATTTCGCAGTCCCCATTCTGGCCTTTGGTTCTTATGAGGTACTTGTTCTTGCAGCCTGCGAAACCCTAACAGTGTGTTAAGCCCTTCCAAGTCCCTGTCCTGAGAGCTTCACCAACAACTATATATGTATTTTATATTTATATGCATAAAAATATATTTAATATATATTAAATTCAACGATAATTTATTAAATAGCTATTATGTACTAAGCTCTGTTCTAGGCTTTGGTCATAGAAAGTTGAATCAATCTTTGTCTTAGAGATCTGAGCTCTGAGTCTTGGTGGGGGAAAGGGACAGAGCACAAAACAATTATCTTTAAAGGTATAAGATGAATAATGGTAAATGCTAAGCACAGATTCAGATCAAGTGGGACTACAGGAGACAGAGAACTGAACTGTATGTCTAGAGGGAATTGAAAATGCTTTGTAGAGGAAGTAACTTGTAAAGTAAGCAGTAGAAGAGGAGGGGTTATGTTAACAAGTGGAATTCTGGCTTAAGGTTTGAACTTTCTAACAGGTCTCAGTTGAGTGCTTTGCTCCATTTTCTTTTGCTTTCCAGTTCACCTTGCCTTCTACTCACCAGCTCTTGTTCTGTTTTCTTGGAAGTAGCCAAGGCCAAGGTATTTCACTTATGAATGATAATTGCTTCTTATTAAAATACCTATTTCTGCATTGACAGCCCTTGTAAATATTTTTTTTTTTTAGAATTTGTTTTAGCCAAGTCAACAAAGCACAGTTCCTGTGGCTCATCTCCTAGAACACAAAAATAGCTTCACCATGTCCATACAGATGTTTAAAATGGTATTCATTAAAATGAAATTCCACCTGTAATAGAAAACAGAAAGTGGATGCAAAACGAATGTTTTACGCTGGCAGTGCTTGCTGTTGCCTTCCATTTCTTTAGGAATGTATATTTGTGGGTAAAATCTTACTAATAAAAATGCGTTTCTGGCTTTGGTCTCTAACCATAGGGCTTATTAGTAATATTGACAAACAATCATCCTAGCTCATTATGAAAGTCATAATCATGACCAAAAAAAAAACACAAAAAACTATCTCTAAGGCAGATGCCTTCTTACCAATGAACAAAGTTATCTCATGCAGGAAATTAATGACTGTCCTACACTGGTAACAGAAATGAACATTTACTAGTTATCTTCTGTGTCAGGTGCCTTACATTTTTACAAGGACCCTATGACAGAACTATTATCCTCATTCTGTAGATAAAGAAATTGAGACTGAGCAATCTGTTAAATAACTTGCTCAAAGTTATAACTACACTGGCTCAAAGTTACAACTACAATGGAGTCCAGGATCTCATTCCTAAGCCAACATACTTTTTCCAGTACTTCACACTGTCTTTATAGCGATGCAGGCACACAGGGGTTAAAAACCCTACCCTATCAAGTGGAGTATCTGGGATGTTAATCAAGGTCAGTCTGTGTCTACATATTTCTATGTATTTTTGGCCTTTGCTTCCAAGTTCATTCAGCCCCATTTATGGCATAGAGGAGAAGGCTGTCTAGTAAAATAGACAGCATTCTAAGTTGTAACTAGCAACTAGCACTAAGTGCCAGTACATGAGATACTTAAGGTACTATATACATGAGATACCTAGTCTAATGGCACCCGACTCCAGTACTTTTGCCTAGAAAATCCCATGGACGAAGGAGCCTGGTAGGCTGCAGTCCATGGGGTCTCTAGAGTCAGACATGACTGAGCGACTTCACTTTCACTTTTCACTTTCATGCATTGGAGAAGGAAATGGCAACCCATTCCAGTGTTCTTGCCTGGAGAATCCCAGGGATGGGGGAGCCTGGTGGGCTGCCGTCTATAGGGTCGCACAGAGTCAGACACAACTAAAGCAACACAGCAGCAGCAGCAGTCTATATCTAAGATACTTAGGTATAAAGTGGAACTTTATACCTATTAAACAATAACTTCCCATTCTCCTCTCCCTTTAGGCCCTGCCAACCACTATACTATTACACTTTGTTTCTTCATGATTTTGACTAAGTATCTCGTGTAAATAGAATCATACAGGCTGGCACTTAGTTACTGTTAACAGAAAAACTATATAGACTGGTGAAGATATGTGAATCATTTTCAAATAAGCAGAAGTAGATTAACTTCTTTACTACTTCATATTTTTCATGTTCTTTCATTGATCAATGCAATAAATTTTGTTGATCTCTTACTTTGTGTGAAACAGAGGATCAATCAGACCAAAATCCCTGTCTTCATGGAGTTTGCATTCTGGTTGGAGATGCAGGCAATAAGATAAATATAAACCAGTAAAATATGTTGCATGTTAGATGCTAAGTGTTAAATACAAAAGTGAAGTAATGAATGGAGGTAAGAGGTATGTGGTAGTTCAGTTCAGTTCAGTTCAGTCACTCAGTCGTGTCTGACTCTTTGCAACCCCATGAATCGCAGCACGCCAGGCCTCCCTGTCCATCACCAACTCCCAGCGTTCACTCAGACTCACGTCCATTGAGTCAGTGATGCCATCCAGCCATCTCATCCTCTGTTGTCCCCTTCTCCTCCTGCCCCCAATCCCTCCCAGCATCAGAGTCTTTTCCAGTGAGTCAACTCTTCGCATGAGGTGGCCAAAGTACTGGAGTTTCAGCTTTAGCATCATTCCTTCCAAAAAAATCCCAGGGCTGATCTCCTTCAGAATGGACTGGTTGGATCTCCTTGCAGTCCAAGGGACTCTCAAGAGTCTTCTCCAACACCACAGTTCAAAAGCATCCATTCTTCGGCGTTCAGCCTTCTTCACAGTCCAAGTCTCACATCCATACATGACCACAGGAAAAACCATAGCCTTGACTAGAAGGACCTTTTTTGGCAAAGTAATGTCTCTGCTTTTGAATATGCTATCTAGGTTGGTCATAACTTTCCTTCCAAGGAGTAAGCGTCTTTTAATTTCACGCTGCAGTCACCATCTGCAGTGATTTTGGAGCCCAAAAAGATAAAGTCTGACACTGTTTCCACTGTTTCTCCATCTATTTCCCATGAAGTGATGGAACTGGATGCCATGATCTTTGTTTTCTGAATGTTGAGCTTTAAGCCAACTTTTTCACTCTCCACTTTCACTTTCATCAAGAGGCTTTTGAGTTCCTCTTCACTTTCTGCCATAAGGGTGGTGTCATCTGCATATCTGAGGTTATAGATATTTCTCCCGGCAATCTTGATTCCAACTTTTTAGGTAGGATAGCCAAGGAGGACCTTACCTAAAGCAGACAGGAGAAAGAATCAAGCTGTTATGTGTGGGGAGTACATGTGAAGAGATGGAATATCAAGTGTAGAGGCCCTAAGGCCAATGTGGCAGGAACAGAATATGGAAGTGGTAGATAGTAAGATGAGGTTGGAGTGATAAAGGGAAAGAGTTTAGATCATGAAAGACTTTGTGAGTCATAATGAAGACTTTGACTTTTACTCTGAGATGAGAACTGTTGAAGGATATTGAACTGATGAATAAGCTAATTTGCCTCAGTTTGTTGTTGTTGTTGTAAAATACAGGCCACATAAAATTTACCATCTTACCTGTTCAGTAGTATTAAATACATTAACATTGATATGCAGTGATCACCATCATCTATCCCCATAACTCTTTTTATCTTGTAAAAGTGGAACTTTATACCTATTAAACAATAACTTCCCATTCTCCTCTCCCTTTAGGCCCTGCCAACCACTATAGTATTACACTTTGTTTCTTCATGAGTTTGACTAAGTATCTCATGTAAATAGAATCATACAGTATTTCTTTTTTTGTGACTGGCTTATTTAACTTGGTGTAATGTCTCCAAGGTTTATCCATGTTGCAATATATGGTAGAATTTCCTTCCTTTTTAAGGCTGAATAATATTCCATTGTATGTATATACCACATTTCTTCATCCAATTATATGTTGATAAACTTTTTTTTTTTTTTTATTCTTCCAATTTTATTTTATTTTTAAACTTTACATAATTGTATTAGTTTTGCCAAATATCAAAATGAATCCGCCACAGGTATACATGTGTTCCCCATCCCGAACCCTCCTCCCTCCTCCCTCCCCATACCATCCCTCTGGGCCGTCCCAGTGCACCAGCCCCAAGCATCCAGCATCATGCATCGAACCTGGACTGGCAACTCGTTTCCTACATGATATTTTACATGTTTCATTGCCATTCTCTCAAATCTTCCCACCCTCTCCCTCTCCCACAGAGTCCATAAGACTGTTCGATACATCAGTGTCTCTTTTGCTGTCTCGTACACCGGGTAATTGTTACCATCTTTCTAAATTCCATATATGTGCGTTAGTATACTGTATTTATGTTTTTCCTTCTGGCTTACTTCACTCTGTATAATAGGCTCCAGTTTCATCCACCTCATTAGAACTGATTCAAATGTATTCTTTTTAATGGCTGAGTAATACTCCATTGTGTATATGTACCACTGCTTTCTTATCCATTCATCTGCTGATGGACATCTAGGTTGCTTCCATGTCTTGGCTATTATAAACAGTGCTGCGATGAACATTGGGGTACACGTGTCTCTTTCCCTTCTGGTTTCCTCAGTATGTATGCCCAGCAGTGGGGTTGCTGGATCATAAGGCAGTTCTATTTCCAGTTTTTTAAGGAATCTCCACACTGTTCTCCATAGTGGCTGTACTAGTTTGCATTCCCACCAACAGTGTAAGAGGGTTCCCTTTTCTCCACACCCTCTCCAGCATTTATTATTTGTAGACTTTTGGATCGCAGCCATTCTGACTGGTGTGAAATGGTACCTCATAGTGGTTTTGATTTGCATTTCTCTGATAATGAGTGATGTTGAGCATCTTTTCATGTGTTTGTTAGCCATCTGTATGTCTTTTTTGGAGAAATGTCTATTTAGTTCTTTGGCCCATTTTTTGATTGGGTCGTTTATTTTTCTGGAGTTGAGCTGTAGGAGTTGCTTGTATATTTTTGAGATTAGTTGTTTGTCGGTTGCTTCATTTGCTATTATTTTCTCCCATTCTGAAGGCTGTCTTTTCACCTTGCTAATAGTTTCCTTTGATGTGCAGAAGCTTTTAAGGTTAATTAGGTCCCATTTGTTTATTTTTGCTTTTATTTCCAATATTCTGGGAGGTGGGTCATAGAGGATCCTGCTGTGATGTATGTCAGAGAGTGTTTTGCCTATGTTCTCCTCTAGGAGTTTTATAGTTTCTGGTCTTACGTTTAGATCTTTAATCCATTTTGAGTTTATTTTTGTGTATGGTGTTAGAAAGTGGTCCAGTTTCATTCTTTTACAAGTGGTTGACCAGATTTCCCAGCACCACTTGTTAAAGAGATTGTCTTTAATCCATTGTATATTCTTGCCTCCTTTGTCGAAGATAAGGTGTCCATATGTGCGTGGATTTATCTCTGGGCTTTCTATTTTATTCCATTGATCAATATTTCTGTCTTTGTGCCAGTACCATACTGTCTTGATAACTGTGGCTTTGTAGTAGAGCCTGAAGTCAGGTAGGTTGATTCCTCCAGTTCCATTCTTCTTTCTCAAGATCGCTTTGGCTATTCGAGGTTTTTTGTATTTGTTGATAAACTTTTAAGTTATTTCTGTATCTTGGCTATTGAGAATAATGATGCCATGAACATTGATGTACAAATATCTCTTTGAGACACTTCTTAAAATTCTTTTGGGTAACTACCCAGAAGGGGAATTGCTAAATCATGTGATAATTCTGTTTTTAACTTTTTGAGGCCCCTTTATACCATTTTCCTCAGTGGCTGGGCCATTTTATATTCCCATCAACATTGCACAAGTGTTCACATCCTCACCAACATTTATTTTCTGGTTTCTGTTAATTTTTTTTGAATATTAGCCATTCTGTTGATGTGAGGCAGTATCTCATTGTAGTTTTTATTTGCATTTCCCTAATGATCAGTGATGTTGAGATCTTTTCATATACTTATTGGTCATTCATGTATCTTCTTTGGAGAAATGTCAGTATTCAAGTGCTTTGCCCATTTTTGAACTGGATTGTTTGCTTTTTGTTGTTGAGTTTGAGTTGTCTATTCTAGATGTAAATCCTTTATCAGATATATGGTTTGCAAATTTTCTCTCCCATTTTGTGCATTGCTTTTTTACTCTCTGGGTAGTGTCTTTTGATGTACAAAAAGGATCTGATATGCAAAAGAATTGGTAATAGTTCTTTAAAAGTTTGGTGGAATTCACCAGTGTAGCCATCAAGTCCAGAGCTTTTCTTTGTTGGGAGATTTTTTATTATGGTTTCCGTCTCCTTACTGGTCTGTTCAGGGTCTCCTTATAGGTCTGTTCAGGTTTTCTATTTCTTTGTGATTTAGTCTTGGTAGGTTTTGTGTTTCTAGGAATTTGTCCATTTCATCTAGGTTATCCAAATTTTTTCCATATGATCTTTTATAGTACTCTTATAATATTTTTATTTCTATAGGGTCAGTAATAATGCTTCCCTTTCTGATTTTAGAAATTTGAATCTTCTTTCTCTTTTTTTCTTTTTAGTCATCTGCCTAATAATTCATCAATTTTGTTGATCTTTTTGAATAATTAACCTTTGGTTTCACTGATTTCTCTATTATGTTTATCTTTCTCTATTTTGTTTATCTTTGCTCTCATCTTTATTATTTCCTACCTTAAGCTAGCTTTGGGGTTCTTTGTTCTTTATCCATTTCCTTAAGTTTTGAAGTTAGGTTCTTGATTTCATACCTTTCTTGTTTTTTAATTTAAGTATTTATAGCTGTAAACTTCCTGCTGAGCACTGCTGTCTCTGCATTCCATGTTTTGGTACGTTGTGATTTTGTTTTCATTTTTCTCTAAATATTAGGTTGGTGCAAACATAATTGCAAGTTCAATTAATTTTAAATCATTATAACTAGGCTCAAACACATCTTTATTAATCAAAATAGGAATCATTACAATCAACACATTTTTTTGTCAACAAGAATTAAGTTTGTTTATTCCTCTAGCATAAAATTCCAAGCATTGCAATTTCATGAACTCTTAGAAAGAATTTTCTGCTTTCTGTGGTTGTGGAAGCATTTTCCATGCAAAAAGTTGTCAAGATGCTTGAAAAAGCTGTAGTCAGCTGGTGAGAGGTCAAGTGAATATAGCAGATGAGGTAAAACTTTGCAGCCCAATTCATTCAACTTTTGAAGTGTTGGTTAAGCAACGTGTGGTCGGGTGTTGTTGTGGAGAAGAATTGGGTCCTTTTGGTTGACCAATGCCAGCTGCAGGTGTTGCAGTTTTCAGTGCATCTCTTCCATTTGCTGAGCATACTTCTCAGATATAATGGTTTTACTGGGATTCAGAAAGCTGTAGTGGATCATACCGCCAGCAGACTACCAAACAGTGACTATGATCTTTTTTTGGTGCATGTTTGGCTTTGGGAAGTGCTTTGGAACTTCTCCTCAGTCCAACCACTGAGCTGGTCGTCACCTGTTATTGTATAAAACCCACTTTTTGTCCCAAGTCACAATCTGACCAAGAAATGATTCATTGATATTGTGGAGAATAAAAGAAGACAACACTTTAAAATGATGATTATTTTTTGATTTATGGTCAGCTCATGAGGCACCCACTTATGAAGCTTTTTCAGCTTTCCAACTTGCTTCAAATGCCAAACAATCTTAGAACGGTTGGCATTGAGTTCTTCAGCAACTCCTCATGTAGTTGTAAGAGGATCAGCTTTGATGATCCTTTCAAATGGTCACTGTCAACTTCTAATGGCCAGCCACTGCACTCTTAATCTTCAAGGCTCTTGTCTCCTTTGCAAAACTTCTTGAACTACCACTGCACTGTATGTTTGTTACCAGTTCCTGGGTAAAGTGCCTTGTTGATGTTGAAAGTTGTTTCCACTGCTTTACAACCCATTTTGAACTCAAATAAAGAAAATTGCTTGAATTTGTTTTTTGTCTAACATCATTTCTCTATTCTAGAATAAATAAAAAATAAACAGCAAGTAATAAGTCATTAGCTAAAAAACATAAAATGAGAAATGTGCATTAAAATGATGTATAACATAACTACATTTATTTAAGAATGTACTCCAATATCAAATGGCAAACTTCAACAATGCAAAACCACAATTACTTTTGCATCAACCTAATAGCTGGATATCCAGAGTGAGTATATGTCACCTAGGCATGCCCATCTCAGATTTAAGGTCCTTGGGGAACCAGGGAAGTCAGAGTCAGAGGGCTTGGGGAGCAGGGGTTTAACTCCATTGTTTATTTTTAAGCACCTGTAAATTCAGGTGATTCAACACTCAAAAGGTACGTGAGTGAATAATGAAATATCTACCTTCTGTTATGGTTCCCTTCTACTCAAGCAACTGGTGTTAGCAGTTTCATATGTATGGCTGCTTAGTTTTCCATCCCATGAATATGTGGACATAACAAGCTCTTAATTGATGAATGTCAAGTTGCTTCTAATCTTTTGCTAATACAACTGTGGTGTAATGAATAACCTTTTATATATGTCATTTCTTATCAGTTCAGTTCAGTTGCTCAGTCGTGTCCGACTCTTTTTGACCCCATGAACCACAGCACACCAGGCCTCCCTGTCCATCACCAACTCTCAAACCCAAACCCATGTCCATCAAGTCGGTGATGCCATCCAACCATCTCATCCTCTGTTGTCCCATTCTCCTCCTGCCCTCAGTCTTTGCAAGTATCAGGGTCTTTTCAAATGAGTCAGCTCTTTGCATCAGGTGGCCAAAGTATTGGAATTTCAGCTTCAGCATCAGTCCTTCCAATGAACACCCAGGACTGATCTCCTTTAGGATGGACTGGTTGGATCTCCGTGCAGTCCAAGGGACTCTCAAGAGTCTTCTCCAACACTACAGTTCAAAAGCATCAATGCTTTGGTGCTCAGCTTTCTTTATAGTTCAACTCTCACATCCATACATGACCACTGGAAAAACCATAGCCTTGACTAGATGGACTTTTGTTGGCAAAGTAAAGTCTCTGCTTTTGAATATGCTGTCTAGGATGGTCATAACTTTGCTTCCAAGGACTAAGCGTCTTTTAATTTCATGGCTGCAGTCACCATCTGCAGTGATTTTGGATCCCAGAAAAATAAAGTCAGCCACTGTTTCTACTGTTTCCCCATCGATTTTCCATGAAGTGATGGGACCAGATGCCACAATCTTAGTTTTCTGAATGTTGAGCTTTAAGCCAACTTTTTCACTCTCCTCTTTCACTTTCATCAGGAGGCTCTTTAGTTCTTCTTCACTTTCTGCCATAAGGGTGGTGTCATCTGCATATCTGAGGTTATTGATATTTCTCTTGGCAATCTTGATCCCAGCTTGTGCTTCTTCCAGCCCAGCGTTTCTCATGATGTACTCTGCATAGAAGTTAAATAAGCAGGGTGACAATATACAGCCTTGACGTACTCCTTTTCCTATTTGGAACCAGTCTGTTGTTCCATGTCCAATTCTAACTGTTGCTTCCTGACCAGCATACAGGTTTCTCAAGAGGCAGGTCAGGTGGTCTGGTATTCCCATCTCTTGAAGAATTTTTCGCAGTTTATTGTGATCCACACAGTCAAAGGCTTTGGCATAGTCAATAAAGCAGAAATAGATGTTTTTCTGGAACTCTCTTGCTTTTTGATGATCCAGCAGATGTTGGCAATTTGATCCCTGGTTCCTCTGCCTTTTCTAAAACCAGCTTGAACATCTGGAAGTTCACGGTTCACATATTGCTGAAGCCTGGCTTGGAGAATTTTGAGCATTACTTTACTAGTGTATGAGATGAGTGCAATTGTGCAGTAGTTTGAGCATTCTTTGGCATTGCCTTTCTTTGGGATTGGAATGAAAACTGACTTTTTCCAGTCCTGTGGCCACTGCTGAGTTTTCCAAATTTGCTGGCATATTGAGTGCAGCACTTTCACAGCATCGTCTTTCAGGATTTGAAATAGCTCAACTGGAATTCCATCACTTCCACTCGCTTTGTTCATAGTGATGCTTCCTAAGGCCCACTTGACTTTACATTCCAGATGTCTGGCTCTAGGTGAATGATCACACCATCGTGATTATATATCAATAAATCTATGAGATAAGTTCATAAGTGAAATTGTTGGGTTAAAGAATATATTCATTTGTAATTTTAATAGATTTTGCCAGCTGTCTTCCATAGAAATACCACTATATACTTCCCTTAATAATATATGAGGACTTCCATTTTCACATATAAGGAACTTGGAAGTCGCCACTCCATCCTAACAATAAGTAAAAAGCTGACAGTTTGAAAAATAGAAAACTGAAGACACAGGGTCAGAAAGACAATTAAATACAAGGAGTCACAGTTTATCAGAGCAGAGACTCCTGCCTAAGCAGAAAATGAACCAGAAACCAGTGTCAGGGTAGGAGACCCTGAACTGTAATTGTGAATTGCTGGAGCCTCAACATGGGCCTGTCTGAGAGTCAAAAACTCCAAGGAATATAATCATAGGGGAGCACTCACAGTGTTGTTCAACCAAGAGTTCAACCAAGTTCCCACAGCAAATATCTGAGAAGAATCCCTTCATGTTTCCAGCATGAGGATGGAAAAAGGAACCGGTTTGAAATATGCCATATCATTCTGTTCTTTTTGTCAAGACCTGCCGTCAGGGAGAACTGTTTAAACAGAGCCTAATCTGCTGAGATATTATCAGAGCCTACTGGGGTAGGGGGGAGGGGGAAGGGAAATGCTCAACTCCAGCTTCCTCTAGCCATTCTGCCTCACCCAAGAGGGGAGAAAAAAAACCGAGATACTCGTGAAATTCACAGTCCAGTGGCATAGGCTCCCTGAAAGACTGAGACCTAATCATAGGACTGTTTCCCCTCCCCTGACACCTTACTAGCATAGTTCTAAAAGTATCCTTAAAACAGTTCCTTTTACCTAGCATATCATGTCTCATTATCAAGAAAAAACTACAAGGTATACTAAATGGCACAAAACACACTTTGAACACATAGAGCTAGAATCAGAATGAAATGTGACAGGGAATTTGGAATTATCAGAATGGTAATTTAAAAAAAAGATCGAACCTGGGTCTCCTGCATTGTAGACAGATGCTTTACTGTCTGAGCCACCAGGGAAGTCCTAATATACTAAGGACTCTAATGGATAAAGTAAAGCTTGCAAGCAGAGATGTGCAGTGTAAACAGAGAGATGAAAATCCTAAGAAAGAGCCAAAAATAAATACTAAAGATCAAAAACACTATAACAGAAATGAAGAATGCCTTTAATGGACTTAACAGTGGATTAGACATGACCAAAGAGATCATCTTTGAGCTTGAGGATGTAGCAATGGAAGCTTCTAAAACTGAAAAGAGAGAAAAGCCTGCAAAAACAGAACAGAATATCCAAGGACTGTAGTACAACTACAGAAGCTATAATGTACGTGTGATGGGAATACTAGGAGAACAAAGAGAAAGGACCAGAGGACATATTTAAAATAATAAAGACTAAGAACTTGCTCAAATTAATGTCAGACACCAAATCACAGATCCAGGAACTCAGATAGCATCAAGCAGGATGAATGCCAAGAAACTTTTTTTTTTAATGAATTATAGAAGATCAAAGATAAATAAAAAATTCTGTAAGAAACCAGAGTAGGGGAAAACCTTACCTATAAAAGGACACAGATTAGTTATATCCAACTTCTCCTCAGAAACCATACAAGCAAAAAGAGAGTGGAAATAAATATTTGAAGCACTAAGAGTAAAAAATAACAACTTAGAATTCTGTACCCTACAAAAATGAAGGATAAATACTTTCTGAGACAAACAAAAATTGAGAAATTTGTTGATAGTAGATCTGCACTATAAAAAAATTCTAAAGAAGTTCTTTAGAGAGAAGAAAAATCATGTAGGGCAGAAACTCTGATCTACATTAAGAAAGGGAGGTCATCAGAGAAGGAATATGAAATAATTAAAATTTTTTCTTTTTCTTCATTGATCTAATAGGAAAAAATTTTGTTCAAAACAATGTGTTTAGTTATGTGTGTGTGTATGCCTACGTATAAGTACAATGAATAACAAAATTATACAAAAGATGGGAGGGGGGAATTAGGATTATTTTCTTATGGTACTCCCATTACCTATAAAGTGTTACAGTATTGTTTGAAAGTGGACTTAGATGTAAATATGCATTCCAAACTCTAAAGCAATCATGAAAACCAAATTTTTAAGTATAACTGATGTGCTTAGAAAGAGAAAATGGAGGGAATTCCCTTGTGGTCTAGTGGTTAGGACTCCACACTCTCACTACCAAGGGCCTGGGTTCAATCCCTGGTTGGGGAACTAAGATCCCACAAGCCATGCAGTGCAGCCAGAGAGAGTGAGAATGGAATCATACAAAATACTGAATTAAAACAATGTATGAGAATATTTTTCAAGGTCTTCACAAAGTGGTATAATATTCAATTTTTTGTCACTATAAGGAAACAATATCACAGTGTAGTTTTAAGTTATTTTTTCTTATTATCAGAAAGTTTTTTTTAATGTCTCTGTTTTTATTTATTTATTTTTTTATTGTAGTGGTTTTTGCCATACATTCACATGAATCAGCCATGGGTGTACATGTGTCCCCCATCCTGAACCCCCTCCCACCTCCACCCCTAATCCCATCCTTCAGGGTTGTCCCAGTGCACTGGCCCTGAGCATCCTGTCTTAATGCATTTAAAATACGTGTATTTTATTTCTGCGAACTGTCTGTTACTTGGAGATATTTTAAAGGAAAAAAAGAAGTGAATTCCAGAAATTTTTTTTGATGATATTGTAGACCAGAAAATACTTATGTCTAAAATTAAAAGCTTAGATTATTTTGAAAAAAATTCCAAAAAAGAACTGGGGATATTTGTAAAGAACAGTAATCTATCTATGTATGATGGCAGCAGTGACCTAGCTGTTCACATAACAGAGCAAAATTGAACAATTTCTATCAAATCTCTAGTACATTTATCTTCATAATAAATGAGTCAGAGAATTTGTGTCTAAAAGACAGGATGGAGTGACATCAGCTAGATGGCAAGTCCTTGTTTCCTCACAGATACACGGATTTAACAATAACATAAGTAACAAAATATCCTTATGAGCAGTATATAATTCAGTTAAGAAGTTACAGTACTCCAGACAAGCACAGGCTGAGATCAGCTTCATCTAGAGAGGTTACACAGAGCAAATTTTCTTTACTTGTATCACAACTAAGCACTAAGAGAGACTGTGATTCCTCTTTTTTTGGAGGGAGGGAGAAAAAGTAGGGCAAACTTCTACATTTCTGGTCTTTCAGTGGACTGCCAGAGGGACCAGCTTCAGTCCCATTTCACATGGATCACAGAAGGAATTGGCATAATACAGTTGTCTGTTGTGGCTAAAGGAATGGACAGCATTTCTGCAGCTGGCATGGCTCTGCAAGGTTGAAAAAGGCACATGATTGATGCTTCTCAAAGGGAGGGGAAAGACTATAGCATGTCCCCAAAGTTAGCAGTCTTTCAGTATACCACCCAAGGGGCTGGTTTCTATCTCACTTCATACAGAGGACTGACGTGATTGACATCCTGCAAGCAACATGGTGTGGCCAAAATAAATAAATAATAATTAAAAGAGTTGACTTTTAAAAAAGATTACAAAAATTGACAAACCCTTGGCTAGGCTAAGAAAAAAAGAGAAGATTGAACTAAATAAAATCAGAAATGGAAGAGCAGAATTACAACTGATGCCACAGAAATTTAAAAGATTGTAAGTAACTATTATGGGCTTCCCCAGTGGCTCAGCAGTAAAGAATCCACCTGTAATGCAAGAGACCCGGATCTGATGCCTGGGTTGGGAAGATACCCTGGAGGAGGGCATGGTAACCCACTTCAGTATTCTTGCCTGGAGAATTCCAAGGACAGAGGGGCCTGGTGGTTTACAGTCCATAGGGTTGAAAAGAGTTGGACATGACTGAAGTGACTGAGCACACAAGTAACTATTATGGACAGTTATACGCAATCAAACTGGATAACCCAGAAGAATTAGCTAAATTTTTAAAAACACATAATTCACCAAGACAGAATCATTAAGATTTAGTAAACATGAGCAAACCAATATCAAATAAGATTTCATCACTAAAAAAAAAAAAAAAAAAAAAAACTCCCAATGAAGAAAAGCCCAGGATCAGATGGCTTCATTGGTGACTTCTATCAAATATTTAATAATTAGCACTAGTCCTTCTTAAACTTTCCAAAAACTGAGGAAGAGGGAACATTTTAAATCTCATTTTATGAAGCCAGAATTACTCTGATACCAAAGTTAGACAAAGACTACAAGAAAACTATGGACCTATATCCCTAATGAATATAGATGTAAAATTTCTGAAAACAAAGAAGCAATGCTAACAAACGGAATCTAACAGCTCATTAAAAGAATCATACATCATGACCAAGAAGATTTTTCCCTGAGATGTAAGGATGGTTCACCGCATGCAAATCAGTTAATGTGATTCACCGTATTAGGTGATTGAATAAAAATCAGATGATCATCTCAATAAAGCCAGAAAAAACACTTAACAAAATTTAATACCTTTTCATGATAAAAACTCTCAACAAAGTAGGTACAGAAGGCATTTACTTCAACATAGTAAAGGACAAATCATCCTTTACATCCAGAGCTAACATCATACTGAACAGTGAAAAATCAAAAGCTTTTCCTTTAAGGTCAGGAATGATGCAAGGATGTCCACTTGCTTCACTTTTTTTCATCATAATCCTGGAAGTTATAGCCAGAATAATTAGACAAGAGAAAGAAATAAAAGATACCCAAATCAGAAAGGAAAAAGTAAAATTACCTCTATTTGCAAATCACATGATCTAATGTATAGAGAATCCTCAGGACTACACAAACACACATACACACACACAAAAAACTATTAGAGCTAATAAATGCATACAATAAAATTATAGGGTACAAGATCAATATATAGATATAAGTTGTATTTCTATACACTAGGAATGAGTCATCTGAGAAGGAAAAAGAAAACAATCCCATTTACAATAGTGTCAGAAAGAATAAAATACCTAGGAATAAACTTAACCAAAGTTTAAAGATTCATACTATAGAAACTATAAATCATTGGTGAAAGAAATTAAGACATAAATGAATGGAAACACTTCCTGTATTTATGGATTGGAAGACTTGATATTGTTCAAATGTCCATATTGCCCAAAACAATCTACAGATTTGATCCAGTCTATATCAAAATCCCAATGGCAGTTTTTTAAGAAATAGAAAAAAGCAATCCTGAAATTCATATGGAAACACAAATGACCTTAGTTGCCAAAGCAATCTTAAGGATGAAGAACAAAGCTGGAGCATCACTCTTTCAGATGTTAAAATATATTATAAAACAATAGTGATTAAAATAGTATGACTGGGGCTTCCCAAGTGGCTCAATGTTAAAGAATCCACCTTCAAATGCAGGAGACATGGGTTTGATCCCTGATCCAGGGAGATCCTACATGCTGTGGAGCAAATAAGCCTGAGCGCCACAACTATTGAGCCTGTGCTCTAGGGCCCACATGCCACAACTGCTGAAGCCCACACACCCTAGAGCCTGTGCTCTGCAACAAGAGAGGCCACTGCAATGAGAAACCCGCACACTGCAGCTAGAGAGTAGACCCCACTTGCTGCAACTAGGAAAAAAAAAAGCCCAAGCAGCAATAAAAACCCAACCCAGCCAAAGATAAATGATAAATAAAATTATTTTTTAAAAGTATGACTGACATAAAAACAAATATATCTAGAACAATGGAACATAATAGAAAGCCTGGAAATAAACCCACAGATAATGATGAATTGATCTTCAACAAGAGAGCCAAGAGTATACAATGGGAAAAGAACAGTCTCCTTAACAAATGATGTTTGGAAAACTGGATATCCACATGCAAAAGAATAAAATTAAACTCTTACATTACACCACAGTGAAAAATCAACTCAAAGTGGATTAATGACTTAACATTGTGACATGGAACGGTAAAACTCCTAGAAGAAAGCATAGGGACACTGCTTGGTAACACTGAGCTTGGTAATGATTGATATACGCTACTGATATGGATAGGACACCAAAAGCACGAGCAACAGAAGCAAAAAAGCCAAGTGGGACTATATAAAGCTAAGAAGCTTCTGCACAGCAAAAACAAAAACTCAAAAAACAATCAACAGTGTGACAAGGCAACCTATAGAATAGGAAATATTTGCAAACCATGTATCTGGTAGGAGATTGATATCTTAAGTATACAAGGAACTTTCACAACTTAACAGCAAAAAAATAAAATGACATATATTTTAAATAAGAAAGAACTTGAATAGACATTTCTCCAAAGACATACAAATGGCCAGCAGGTAAATGGAAAGATGCTTAATACTACTAATCATCAGGGAAGGGCAAATCAGTACTGCAATGAGATACCATCTCACATTTATTAATATGGCTGTTATCAAGAAATTGGAATGCTTATACACTGTTGGTGCTAATGTAAAATGGTGCAGTCACTATGGAAAACAGTATGGAGATTCCTTAAAAAAGTAAAAATAGAATTACTACATGATCTAGCAGTCCTACTCTGGGTATATACCAAGAAGAGAAATCTGGATCTCAGATGAACACTCCAGTGTTCATTGCAGTACTGTTCACAGTAGTTAAAATGTGGGAAAAACCTAAATGTCTATGAACAGATGAATGGATAAAGAAAACATGTTATATACATACAGTGGAATATCATTCAGCCTTAAAAAAGAAGAGAATCCTGCAACAACATGGATGAACCTAGAGGACATTATGCTAAGTTAAATGAGCCAGGCACAAAAGGACAAATACAACATAATTCCACTTTTATGAGATATCTGAAATAGTAAAACTCATAGAAACAGAGAATACAAAGATAGGTACCAGGGGCTAAATGGAGAGGAAGTGGGGAATTGTTCAATGGGTATCAGGTTTCAGTTACACAAGATGAGTATATTCTAGAGGTCTATTGTACAACATTGTGCCTGTAGTTAACAACACTATATTAAGCACTTAAAATTTTGTTGAGGGTAGATCTCATATTAAGTGTTCCTATCACAATTTTTTTATTATAAAAGTCTCATAAAGAGTTTTATGCTATAGTATTTAATAAAAGAAGATAATGATGAAGTGGAATCTATAGCTAGTGGTAAAGAAACTGCCTGCCAATGCAGGAGATTTTAGAGACACAAGTTTGATCCCTGGGTTGGGAAAATCCCATGGAGAGGGGCATGGCCACACACTCCAGTATTCTTGCCTGGAGAATCCCCATGGACAGAGGAGCCTGGTGGGCTACAGTCCATAGGGTCACAAAGAGTTGGACATGACTGAAGTGACTTAGCACACACAGAGAATTAATAATATACCTTACATTCCTGTATTTCATGGTATTATATTATTGGGAGAATTATGTTTCAAAATGTAATAATATTAAATTTGATGCATTAAAAAAAATTTGGTGCATTAAAAACTGCATGTGTAAAATAAAGCAGTTTTAATTTGGCATAGCTTGGGACTTTCAGTAAACAGATTTTTAAATTCTTTATTGATGTCTGGATTAAAATATCTGATTTTATCTGAATTTCTTTTCTTTTTTTCACCCTATGCTGGGTCTTGGTTGTGGAGCACAGGCTCTTCACTGTTGTGAATGGGCTTAGTTGCCTATGGCATGTGGGATCTTAGTTCCTGAGCAGAGATCGAACCTATTTCCCCTGCATTGGAAGGCGGATTCTTAACCCGTGACCATCAGGGAAGTCCCTACCTGATATTTATCTGAATTTCTGAGAAGCAAGTTTGTGTTGTGACAAGAATTTGGGCTTTGAAGACCTGGGTTAAAATCATGCCTTCTTATTAGCTGTGTGACCTTGGTGAGTTATATAATTCAGTTCAGTGGCTCAGTCATGGCTGACTCTTTGTGACCCCATGGACTACAGCACACCAGGCATCCCTGTCCATCACCAACTCCTAGAGCTTGCTCAAACTCATGTCCGTTGGTCAGTGATGCCATCCAACCATCTCATCCTTTGTTTCCCACTTCTCTTCCTGCCTTCAGTCTTTCCCAGCAACAGGATTTTTTCTAATGAGTCAGCTCTTCACATCAAATGGCCAAAGTATTTGGAGCTTCAGCTTCAGCATCTGTCCTACCAAAGAGTATTCAGGGTTGATTTCCTTTGAGCTTGCAGTCCAAGGGGCTCTCAAGAGTCCTCTTCAACACCACAGTTCAAAAGCATCAATTCTTCAGTGCTCAGCCTTCTTGATGGTCCAACTCTCACATCTATACATGACTACTAGAAAAACCATAGCTTTGACTACATAGACCTATGTTGGCAAAGTAATGTCTCTACTTTTTAATATGCTGTCTCAGTTTTTCATAGCTTTTCTTCCAAAGAGTAAGCACCTTTTTATCTCATGGCTGCAGTCAACATCTGTAGAGATTTTGGAGCCCAAGAAAATACAGTCCCTCACTGTTTCCATTGTTTCTCCATTGATTTGCCTTCAAATGATGGGACTAGATGCCATGATCTTTGTTTTTTGAATGTTGAGTTTTAAGCAAGCTTTTTCACTCTCCTCTTTCACTTTCATCAAGAGGCTCTTTAGTTCCTCTTCACTTTCTGCCATAAGGATGGTGTCATTTGCATATCTGAGGTTATTAATATTTCTCTCGGCAAACTTGATTCCAGCTTGTGCTTCATCCAGCCTTCATTCATTCATTTTGCATGATGTACTCTGCATAGAAGTTAAATAAGCAGGGTGACAATATACAGCCTTGACATACTCCTTTCCCAATCTGGACCATTCTATTGTTCCAGGTCCAGTTCTAACTGTTGCTTCTTGACCTGCATACAGATTTCTCAGGAGGCAGGTAAGGTGGTCTGGTATTCCCATCTCTTTCAGAATTTTCCACATTTTTTTGTGATCTATGCAGTCAAATGCTTTGGTGTAGTCAGTAAAACAAATGTTTTTCTGGAATTCTCTTGCTTTTTCTATAATCCAACAGATGTTGATAATTTGATCTCTGGTTCCTCTGCCTTTTCTAAATCCAGCTTGAACATCTGCAAGTTCTTGATTCATGTACTGTTGAAGCCGAGGTTGGAGAATTTTGAGCGTTACTTTACTAGCATGTGAGATGAGTACAATCATGCAGTAGTTTGAATGTTCTTTGTCCTTGCCTTCCTTTGAGGTTGGAATGAAAACTGACCTTTTCTTCTTCTTTTTTTTAAATTTTATTTTATTTTTAAACTTTACAATATTGTATTGCTTTTGCCATATATCATGATGAATCCACCACAGGTATACATGTGTTCCCCATTCTGAACCCTCCTCCCTCCTCCCTCCCCATACCATCCCTCTGGGTCGTCCCAGTGCACCAGCCCCAAGCATCCAGTATCGTGCATCGAACCTGGACTGGCAACTCATTTCATATATGATATTATACATGTTTCAATGTCATTCTCCCAAACCATCCCACCCTCTTCCTCTCCCACAGAATCCAAAAGACTGTTCTATACATCGGTGTCTCTTTTGCTGTCTTGTATACAGGGTTATTGTTACCATCTTTCTAAATTCCATATATATGCATTAGTATACTGTACTGGTGTTTTTCTTTCTGGCTTACTTCATTCTGTATAACAGGCTCCAGTTTCATCCACCTCATTAGAATTGATTCAAATGTATTCTTTTTAATGGCTGAGTAATACTCCATTGTGTATATGTACCACTGCTTTCTTATCCATTCATCTGCTGATGGACATCTAGGTTGCTTCCATGTCCTGGCTATTATAAACAGTGCTGCGATGAACATTGGGGTACACGTGTCTCTTTCCCTTCTGGTTTCCTCAGTGTGTATGCCCAGCAGTGGGATTGCTGGATCATAAGGCAGTTCTATTTCCAGTTTTTAAAGGAATCTCCACACTGTTCTCCATAGTGGCTGTACTAGTTTGCATTCCCACCAACAGTGTAAGAGGGTTCCCTTTTCTCCACACCCTCTCTAGCATTTATTGCTTATAGACTTTTGGATCACAGCCATTCTGACTGGCATGAAATGGTACCTCATAGTGGTTTTGATTTGCATTTCTCTGATAATGAGTGATGTTGAGCATCTTTTCATGTGTTTGTTAGCCATCTGTATGTCTTCTTTGGAGAAATGTCTATTTAGTTCTTTGGCCCATTTTTTGATTGGGTCATTTATTTTTCTGGAGTTGAGCTGTAGGAGTTGCTTGTATATTTTTGAGATTAGTTGTTTGTCAGTTGCTTCATTTGCTATTATTTTCTCCCATTCTGAAGGCTGTCTTTTCACCTTGCTTATAGTTTCCTTTGTTGTGCAGAAGCTTTTAAGTTTAATTAGGTCCCATTTGTTTATTTTTGCCTTTATTTCCAATATTCTGGGAAGTGGGTCATAGAGGATCCCGCTGTGATGTATGTCGGAGAGTGTTTTGCCTATGTTCTCCTCTAGGAGTTTTATAGTTTCTGGTCTTATGTCTAGATCTTTAATCCATTTTGAGTTTATTTTTGTGTATGGTGTTAGAAAGTGTTCTAGTTTCATTCTTTTACAAGTGGTTGACCAGTTTTCCCAGCACCACTTGTTAAAGAGATTGTCTTTAATCCATTGTATATTCTTGCCTCCTTTGTCAAAGATAAGGTGTCCGTATGTGCGTGGATTTATATCTGGGCTTTCTGTTTTGTTCCATTGATCTATATTTCTGTCTTTGTGCCAATACCATACTGTCTTGATGACTGTGGCTTTGTAATAGAGCTGGAAGTCAGGCAGGTTAATTCCTCCAGTTCCATTCTTCTTTCTCAAGATTGCTTTGGCTATTCGAGGTTTTTTGTATTTCCATACAAATTGTGAAATTATTTGTTCTAGCTCTGTGAAGAATACCATTGGTAGCTTGATAGAGATTGCATTGAATCTATAGATTGCTTTGGGTAGTATACTCATTTTCACTATATTGATTCTTCCGATCCATGATCACGATATATTTCTCCATCTATTTGTGTCCTCTTTGATTTCTTTCACCAGTGTTTTATAGTTTTCTATATATAGGTCTTTTGTTTCTTTAGGTAGATATATTCCTAAGTATTTTATTCTTTTCGTTGCAATGGTGAATGCAATTGTTTCCTTAATTTCTCTTTCTATTTTCTCATTGTTAGTGTATAGGAATGCAAGGGATTTCTGTGTGTTGATTTTATATCCTGCAACTTTACTATATGCATTGATTAGCTCTAGTAATTTTCTGGTGGAGTCTTTATGGTTTTCTATGTAGAGGATCATGTCATCTGCAAATAGTGAGAGTTTTACTTCTTCTTTTTCAATTTGGATTCCTTTATTTCTCTTGCTGCTCTGACTGCTGTGGCCAAAACTTCCAAAACTATGTTGAATAGTAGTGGTGAGAGTGGGCACCCTTGTCTTGTTCCTGACTTTAGGGGAAATGCTTTCAATTTTTCACCATTGAGGATAATGTTTGCTGTGGGTTTGTCATATATAGATTTTATTATGTTGAGGTATGTTCCTTCTATGCCTGCTTTCTGGAGAGTTTTTATCATAAATGGATGTTGAATTTTGTCAAAGGCTTTCTCTGCATCTATTGACATAATCATATGGCTTTTATTTTTCAATTTGTTAATGTGGTGTATTACACTGATTGATTTGCGGATATTGAAGAATCCTTGCATCCCTGGGATAAAGCCCATTTGGTCATGGTGTATGATCTTTTTAATGTGTTGTTGGATTCTTATTGCTAGAATTTTGTTAAGGATTTTTGCATCTATGTTCATCAGTGATATTGGCCTGTAGTTTTCTTTTTTTGTGGCATCTTTCTTGGCTTTTGGTATTAGGGTGATGGTGGCCTCATAGAATGAGTTTGGAAGTTTACCTTCCTCTGCAATTTTCTGGAAGAGTTTGAGTAGGATAGGTGTTAGCTCTTCTCTAAATTTTTGGTAGAATTCAGCTGTGAAGCCATCTGGACCTGGGCTTTTGTTTGCTGGAAGATTTCTGATTACAGTTTCAATTTCCGTGCTTGTGATGGGTCTGTTAAGGTTTTCTATTTCTTCCTGGTCCAGTTTTGGAAAGTTGTACTTTTCCAAGAATTTGTCCATTTCTTCCACGTTGTCCATTTTATTGACATATAATTGCTGATAGTAGTCTCTTATGATCCTTTGTATTTTTCTGTTGTCTGTTGTGATCTCTCCATTTTCATTTCTAATTTTATTGATTTGATTTTTCTCCCTTTGTTGCTTGATGAGTCTGGCTAATGGTTTGTCAATTTTATTTATCCTTTCAAAGAACCAGCTTTTGGCTTTGTTGATTTTTGCTATGGTCTCTTTTGTTTCTTTTGCATTTATTTCTGCTCTAATTTTTAAGATTTTTTTCCTTCTACTAACCCTGGGGTTCTTCATTTCTTCCTATTCAAGTTGCTTTAGGTGTAGAGTTAGGTTATTTATTTGACTTTTTTCTTGTTTCTTGAGGTATGCCTGTATTACTATGAACTTTCCCCTTAGGACTGCTTTTACAGTGTCCCACAGGTTTTGGGTTGTTGTGAAAACTGACCTTTTCCAGTCCTGTGGCCACTGCTGAGTTTTCCAAATTTGCTGGCATATTGAGTGCAGCACTTTCACAGCATCATCTTCCAAGATTTGAAATAGCTCAACTGGAATTCCATCATCTCCACTAGCTTTGTTTGTAGTAATCCTTTCTAAGGCCCACTTGACTTCACATTCCAGGATGTCTGGCTCTAGGTGAGTGATCATACCATAGTGGTTATCTGGGTCATGAAGATCTTTTTTGTATAGTTCTTTTGTGTATTCTTGCCACCTCTTATTAATATCTTCTGCCTCTGTTATGTCCATACCATTTCTGTTCTTTATTGTGCCCATCTTTTCATGAAATGTTATATAATTACTCCGTCTCAATTTTCCTTACATGCAAAATAGAAATAATAGTATGAACTCAAAAGATTGTTGGAAGGATGTATTAGATAATGTACACAGATGTGTAGCCTATAGTGGAATCTATAATAAATGCTACAATTAAATGTAATTGTGAACTCTAAATTCTGAAACTTTACAATGAAGATATTACAGAAACACATTCAGTAATCTTTTTGAAAAATCACATTAATTACAGCAATGATTTTCCTTTATACTCTCTAAAGAAGTCATTAAAACATTGTGTGATTAAGAGTTTTCTAATTAAAATACCACATTTAGTATAGTTTCCTATTATAGTCAATAAATATTTAAATCTTATATATGAAATAACATATACCTTTTGATTTGACATTGTTAGAGCTTAATGTGTTTTAGTATATTTCCTCTAAAATTTGACAATTATCAGTATTTTTCATTCTAGCTCAGAAAAATAAGATTTAAAAGAGGTGATTCATAGCCAGTGAGTAACAAAACTTAAATTTATTAAATATTGTTTTGCTTTTAAAAAAAGCTACTCTGTATCAGTTCCTATTTTTTAACAAACCATGATCTTAAATCAATATAAAATTATAGTAGCATATACATTTATATTTAATTTTATAAACATACATGTGCACATACTACAGACACTAAAATATAATCTATTTGGTGTATTTAGAACCAAGTGGCCAGTTAGAAATTTTACATAAGCATTTAATGAAGAAGATGCTTTAAAAAGGAAAAGTAATGCTGGAGTTGGTTCAAGAGTTTATTTATCTAATTAAAGGTCTTTGAAAGATTGCAGAAGATCACTTGCCAACATTTTATTTCATTAACCTAAACTTTATTTTAAAACTTTCATATTTTTCATAAATACTTTCATTTTTAGTACCTTCAGATAAATGTTTGCACAGCTCAGCTATTTGATAAATATCCACAAGATGGTGCCATGGTTAACATGTTAACATGGAAATTTGAAAATAAGGGAGAAAGTGTTTGACACACCATTGTATATGACAAAATTACCACCAAATTTTCATTTGTTTTTTATAATAATATTCATTAATGCATTTTGCATGTTCAAATTATTACATTTTAATATTAAAATGTTTTGTTCTTTGTAAATGTATGTTTCTTCAAAAGGAATATTAAACAATGAAATTATATTCAAAGTTGCTAAAAGAGACATCAATTGGACCTTTTATATTTTACAAATTAATGGATGTGCTTTTAATGATCTCATGTTCCATCTTTACTGCCATAATCAAGAAGAACATCCAAATACTGTTCCATTAATTAGCATCAGTTAATCTTATATATAGGCTAGGTCTTCGCTATGAGCTGAATTGTGTCCTTCCAGAATTCATATGTTGATAGTTTAACCTTCAGTGTGATGGTATTTGGAGATGGGACTTTAGGAAGGTAATTATGTTTAGATGAGCTCAGGATGGGGGCCCTCATGATGAGATAAGTACCCTTATAAGAAAAGACACCAGAAAGCCTACTCTCTCTCTTCACCATTGAGGATGCAGCCAGAAGGTGGCATTCTGCAAGCCAGGAAGAATTCTCATGGGAAACTGATTATACTAACATTCTGATTTGGGGCTTCCAACTTCCAGAACTGTTCAGTTCAGTTCAGTTCAGTCGCTCAGTCATTTCCAACTCTTTGCAACACCACGAACTGCAGCACGCCAGGCCTCCCTGTCTATCACCAACTCCCAGAGTCCACCCAAACTCACGTCCATCGAGTCAGTGATGCCATCCAGCCATCTCATCCTCTGTCGTCCCCTTCTCCTCCTGCCCCCAATCCCTCCCAGCATCAGAGTCTTTTCCAATGAGTCAGCTCTTCACATGAGGTGGCCAAAGTACTGGAGTTTCAGCGTTAGCATCATTCCTTCCAAAGAAATCCCAGGGCTGATCTCATTCAGAATGGACTGGTTGGATCTCCTTGCAGTCCAAGGGACTCTCAAGAGTCTTCTCCAACACCACAGTTCAAAAGCATCCATTCTTCAGCACTCAGCTTTCTTTATAGTCCAACTCTCATATCCATACATGACCACTGGAAAGCTACTCAGTCTATGGTATTTTGTTATGGCAGTTTGAGCAGATTAAAACAACCTTTAACAATAAAAATTACCAAAACTGCAGAAAAATTATTAAAAAATAAAGCATGTTTTGCACAGTAGATGGAAATTCATACAGTTTATAACAATCAACTATTATTTATAGTTGCTGCTGCTGCTGCTAAGTCGCTTCAGTTGTGTCAGACTCTGTACGACCCCATAGACGGCAGCCCACTAGGCTCCTTTGTCCCTGGGATTCTCCAGGCAAGAGTACTGGACTGGGTTGCCATTTCCTTCTCCAGTGCATGATAGTGAAAAGTGAAAGTGAAGTCGCTTAGTCGTGCCTGACTCTTAGCAACCCCATGGACTGGAGCCTACCAGGCTCCTCCATCCATGGGATTTTCCAGGTAAGAGTACTGGAGTGGGGTGCCATTGCCTTCTCCGATTATTTATAGTTAACCATATATAATTGTTAACAATATTTAAGGCTGTTCCAATTTAGGTTCACCATAGCTGTCAGTGGTTTCCAGGTGGTGCTAATGGTAAAGAACCAGCCTGCTAATACAAGAGACATAAGAGATGTAGGTTCGATCCCTGGTTCAGGAAGATCCCCTAGAGCAGGAAATGGTAAACTACTCCAGTATTGTTGCCTGGGAAATCCCATGGAAAGAGGAGCCTGGTGGGCTATAGTCCATAGGGTCGCAAAGAGTTGACCACAACTGAAGTGACTTAGCACACATACAGCACACAGCTGTAGTAATAATGATTTTGTCGATGAAATATCTAATATAATCATTTTAAGGGTGTATTTTGAAGGAAAATCTAAAGGAGAATTTGATGAGTGGATGGGGAGAATTTGTTAAAATAGTCAGAGGTATACAGCAAGAATACTCTGAAATTTAAGAAAGCAGCTCAAGAGGGAAGCTAGGAAATGGGTAAAAGTGAAGTGAAAAATATGTGGAAAAGTGGAAGTATGAAAATACTCTGACTGGATTTCCTACGAACACCTAAAATTATTTTAAAATTTTACCATTAAACTCTTATCTCTTTGCATTTTTCTATTATGGTGTGCAATTATTATTAGTTAGCTGTACTTGAAGTCTTCTTTGATTAGTCTGGTATTTTTCATGACTTATTCATTACAAGATTTTGCCATTTCTTTCCCTGTTTAATAGGTCTAATATGTTTTCTACCTCATTTCTGAATTACTTATCCAGAAACCTTTAAAAAAGAACCTTAATTACTTCTTTTTACAAATTTATACACTATCTCGGATTTTAATCTGGTATTCTACTTCCAATATAATCTGTTGCTTAAGAATTGCCTTTTATGAATTCTGTTTTGGTGATACAACTATTTAGAAATCTTATTTTCTTTTGGACTTATTCTGAATTTTTCAGTCTTTCAATTACTGCCTCTTTCCTCCTGTCTTCCAACAGACATTTTTCATTGTTGTTGTTCCGTTGCCCAGTGGGGTCTGACTTTTGGCGGCTCCATGGACTGCAGCACGCCAGGCCTCCCTGTCCCTCAGGTTCATGTTCATTTGCACAGGTGATGCCATCTTGCCACCTCATCCTCTGACACAGGAGGACAAGAAGAAGGATCCTCTTCTTCTGCCATCAATCTTTCCCAGCTGACTTTTCCAATGAGTCAACTGTTTGCATCAGATGACCAAAAGACTGGAGTTTCAGCTTCAGTATCAGCTTCAGTATCAGTCCTTCCGGTGGGTATTCAGGGTCGATTTCCCTTAAGATTGACTGATTTAATCTTCTTGCCATTCAAGAGACTCTCAGGAGTCTTCTCCAGCACCACAATTTGAAGGCATCAATTCTTTGGTGCTCTGCCTTCTTTACGGTCCACCTCTCACGATCATACGTGATCACTGGGAAGACCATAGCCTTGACTATATGGACCTTTGTCAGCAGAGTAAGATTTTCAACATAGTACCTAGATTTGTCATAGTTTTCCTGCCAAGAAGCAATCATTTTCCGATTTTGTAGCTGTAGTCACCATTTGCAGTGATCTTAGAGTCTAAGAAGAGGAAATCTGTCACTACTTCCACCTTTTCCTCTTCTATTTGCCATGAAGTAATGGGGCCAGATGCCATGATCTGAAATTTTTCATATTGAGTTTTAGGCCAGCTCTTTCACTCTTTGCCTTCACCTTCATCAAGAGGCTCTTTAATTTCTCATTATTCATCGTAAAATCATATTTTCATCTAATGCAGGCACTGGTTTAAAAAATTGATGACTTTGGTTAATCAACATAAAAAAATACTTGTTTTCAAATACTTTCAAGCCCAAAAAAGAATAATAAGAATAGTACAAAGTTTTCTATATTCTTCAGTCAAATTCACTAATTTTTACTGTTTTCCTACTTTTTTATTATCATTCTTTCACTCTCTACATACGTACATACATATATGTATTGTTCAATTTTCTGTTGTGGTAAAATACAATTGACATAAAACTAACCTATCTTAATGATTTTTAGGGCTTCCCTGAGTTGCCAGAAAAGCCCTAGCAATTATGATAAAGAATCTGCCTGCCATTGCAAAAGACTCAGGTTCAATCCCTGGGTCAGGAAGACCCCCTAAAGAAGGAAGTGGCACAACCCACTTCCATATTCTTGCCTGGGAAATCCCATGGATGGAGGAGCCTGGTGGGCTATAGTCCATTGGATCGCTAAAGAGTTGGACATGACTTAGCAACTAAACAAAGAAGAGCAATTTTTTAAGTGTGTGGTTCAGTGGTATTAAATAATTCATAATGCTATGCAACCGGCACATTCTATGGAGATGGAGCTATGGAGACAGGGAGATATCTATCTCCATAGCTCTTCTCATCCCATAGGATTGAAACACTATACCTGCTGAATAACTTCCCATTCTACCCTCCTCCCAGCACCTGGAAGCCACCATTCTTTCCATTCCTATAATTTTCACTATTCTAAGTATCTAAAATAAGTATAATCATACAATATTTATCTTTTTGTGCTTAACATTTCAGTTAACATGATGTAACTTGCAACAAGTTTCATCTGTGTTTTAGCAAATTTCTGAATTATTTAACTTTTAAAAGATGCTTATTATTCCATTTTATATATATACATTTTGGTTATCCATTTATGCATTGATGGACACTTGAGTTGCTTCCATGTTTTAGCTATTGTGAATAACACTGTTATAAACATGGGCGTAGAAATAACTCTTTGAGACTCCGGTTTCAATTCTTTTGGTTACAGATGCAAAGTGGAATTGCTAGATCATGAGTACATATATATATATATATATATTTGTATATATACATAATTTCTTGAGTCATTTGAGAGTGGGAGTTAATAGACATAATGCCCTAAAAACTTTCATGTGTTTTTCTAAGAACAAGAAAACAAATGATGATATAGTCAAAATACAATTACAAAATTTGGGAAATTTTCCACTGGTATATCAGTATTATTGAATGTAGAGTCAATATGCAATTTTTGGCAGTTATTTCAGCAATATTCTCATGGAATTTTCCCCATGATTCAGGATCCAGACCAGGATGATACATTGCATTTTGTTGCTGTCTTCATTTAGTCTCCTTTAATACATAGAATGGTTTTTCAAATTTTCTTTGTATTTCATATATTGATGTTTTTAAGAGTATAGAATAGTTGTTATGCAGAATATCCTTTATATTCTGATGTCTCCTCACAATTAGATTCAGATTATTCATTTGATCACATACTATTTAATGATGATATCGGTTTGTCCCGTTACATTACATTTATTGCATTGTCAGTTACATTGGATGGTGGTTTGTTTTTCCTGTGCTACTGTTTTTTGATAAAAATCAGAAAGACATATGTATTATATAGTCTCTTATTTCTCTTTTGGCTTTCATAAAAGATAGCATATAATATTTGCTCTTCTTACAGTTTTTTTTTCACTTTATGTGCATCCTGAAAAATCCCTGCATTTCAGTTTATACAGATCTTCCTCATTTGGTTTCACAGCTGCATACCCTATTGTGTAAATATACTATAATTTATTCAACCAGTCTCCTATGTATGAGCATTTAGGTTTTTTCAGTATTCTGTAATTACAAATAATGGAACAGTAAATAGCCCTGTGCATATGTATTTTCTTATTTTTGGATATGTATTTTGAGGGTAAATTTTTAGACATGGAGTTGCTGGTCAAAGTATAAATATGTATGTAATTGTTAGATATTGCCATATTCACCTCTATAGGGAATGCACTATTTTTCAATCCCATCAGCAGCATCTGAAACTGCTTCTTTCCTCAAAGCCTCACCAATATAGTGTGTTGAAAAACTTGTGAGGTTTGTCCAATCTGATATGTGAGAAATGATATCACAGTACAGTTTTTAGCCTGAAGGACTCCTTTTAGCATTTCTGCTGGGATGTATCCTTCCAGTTTTTGTTTGTCTTGGAGTGTCTTAAGTTCCCCTTCAATTCTGAAGAATGGTTTCACCAATACAGAATTTTTGTTTGACAGTCTTCTTTTTCTTTTCTTTCTTTCTTTCTTTTTTTTTTTTTTTTGAGTGTTTGGAATATGTCACCTCATCACTTCTGGCCTCCATGATTTCTTATCAAAAATTAGCTATTTATCTTGTTTAGGATATTTTTACTTAATGAGTTGCATCTCCCTTGCTGCTTTAAAGATTCTCTTTTTCAGCAGTTTGACTTTGAAGTGTCTGGGTGTAGATCTCTTTGAGTTCATTCTACTTGGAATTTATTTTGCTGTGTGGACGTATAGAGTAATGTTTTTCATCAAGATTTTGGATGACTTGGGGCATTGTTTCTTAAAATATTTCTTATGCTCCTTCTCTCTTGCCTTTTCTTTTGGGACTTCAATTATGTACGTGTTAATATAGCCTGATAGTATTTCACAGGTCTCTGAGACTCTGTTAATTTTTGTTCATTCTTTTTTTTTTCCTGTTCCTCAGACTGGATAATCTCAATTATGCATTCTTATATGCATAATAGTATGTATGTATAATGAATAGTGCATAAGGTTGGTCCAAGAAGGCAAGGAGAGAAAGAAAGGAACAGAAAAAAATACTTAAAATTTTGGCCAAGAATTTTGTAAATTTGGTGAAGCACATTAATCAACACCTCAGAAAAGCTAAAGAAGTTCCAGTTAAGGATAAACTCAAGGATATCTACACCTAGATATACTCATTGTTTTCTATAAACTTGAATTATGGTTTCTTTGGCATCTCAATTCCCTAAAATATTTAGCAAGTTTCTGACATACTTCCAGACAATTCTTTGTGCTAATAATCACAGTGCAAATTGTTTTCTTGAGACTAACTTATTTACATTTATTTTTGCTGCTGAGTCCAATTAAGTTAATAACAGGCTTGGGAAGGAAAATATCATTCTTAATCTATTTTTGCTCTATCTTCCATTTTATAGAAGAGAAGTATTAATGGAAGAAGCTTGAGAAAAATCTGGAGCCAAATAAAGTAGTTTGGAGGAGTATAACTGATTGGAGTTTTCCAACCCACCGGGTATGAGTCAACCCACTGGGTATGAGTCAACCCACAGGCAGGAAGAATCTCTCTTAAGAGAACTGAATTCTTTATCACTTATGCTTGAAAATTAACCAATTCTTGTTTGAAGAGATTTCATTGTTGTAATATCTTACTGTTAGCATCAAGGAATAGCCAATACATACCATATGCTAGCATTTTGTAATTTCTTAATCTAGAGCTCCAGGTTCTCTTAATGCATAATTTTACTTCCAAGATATCAGAGACAACAATTTTACCAAATGTCTTTCCACAGTATATGAAGGTAATTAAATTTTCAGCATACAATTGTTTTTTTTTCCATCTACTAAGCAAATGTAGATGTTGCACTTTTGAGTAATTTTGTTTATAGCATCATCCATTTCTGATACCAAACACTCTTAACAGATAGAAGACTTGATATTTCATGCAGGAAGGGATTTGATACAGGGACTTAAGTGATTACAGAATCTTTAGAGAATTAAAGGAGTGGTTTCTTGAATAAGCATCCTAGGATTACTACCAGAATGTCTGAAGTGACAACTACCACTGAGGCCACAGCATCTATGCTTTAAGAAGCTGCTGCCACAATAGTTTTTTATACTCAAGAAGACAAGGAATGAGTCTCTAAGACAGCAAACTAGAGATTACAAAGTATAAATTCCAATGCAAAAGCATTGCCGTGACTGTTGTTTCTTTAATCATAGGTAATGGACACTGGAATCCTTTTTCAGAGAGCTGCACATTTATAAAACTTGCTTTCTAGCAGCAGCAGACCAGAGCTACAGCTAACTGATATATATCTCACTTTCACCTTGTAAATCACATTTCAGTTTTTGTTTTACATATGGTAATGTATATGTTTCAATGCTACTCTCTCAATTTGTCCCACCCTCTCCTTCCTCTGCTGTGTCCACAAGTCTGTTCTCTATCTCTATTCCTGCCCTGCAAATAGGCTCATCAGTACCATTTTTCTAGATTCCTTATTATGTGTTGTGTACGTGTGCTCAGTAGTATATGACTCTTTGCAACCCCAGGGCCCATCAGGCTCCTCTGTCCATGGAATTTTCCAGGCAAGAATACTGGGGTGGTTGCCATTTCCTACTTCAGGTGATCGTTCTGATCCAGGGATCAAACCTGAGTCTCCTGCATTGGCAGGTGGATTCTTTACCACTGAGCCACCTGGGAAGCCCATGTATGCATTAATATACAATATTTGTTTTTCTTTTTCTGATTTACTTCACTCTGTATAACAGGCTGTATGCTCATTCACCTTACAAGAACTGACTCAAATTCATTCCTTTTATGCTGCATAATATTCCATTGTATATATGTGCCAAAACTTTTTGACCCACTCATCTATCAGTGGACATCTAGGTTGTTTCATGTCCTGGCTATTGTAAATAGTGCTTCTATGAACACTGGGGATTATGTGTCTTTTTCAGTTATGGTTTTCTCAGTGTATATGCCCAGTAGTAGGGTTGCTGGGTCATATGGTAGTTTTATTCCTAGTTTTCTAAGGAATCTCTATACTCATCTCTACAGTGGCTGTATCAGTTTACATTCCCATCAACGGTGCAAGAGGGTTCCCTTTCCTGCACCTAGCATTTACTGCTTGTAGATTGTTTGATGATGGTCATTTTGACCACTGTGAGGTGATAACGTCATTGTAGTTTTGATGTGTATTTCTCTAATAATAAGCAATGTTGAGCATTAGTGAGGTTAATTTCGATAATTTTTTAACACTGCTAAGCTAAGTTTCATTAGATCATATTGCATTTTTAATATACACTGTTGGATTCATCCAGCTAATATTTAAGATTTTTATAGGTATTTTCATAAATGAAATTTGCTGGCATGTTTCTTGTGCTATCCTTGTTGGGATGCTCTATCAAGTTTTCCTTGCCTCATAAAAATAATTGATGTTCCCTCTTTTCTGTGTTCTATTTTCTGATATTTTTTAAAATTCTACTCTTTGACACAGGCATTTGGAGATGGCAAATAGAGAAGGGAAGTCACATGAAAGATTGGGAAGGGAAGTGTACAACTGATACCACAGAAGTTCAGAAAGTCATACAGAACAGTTACATGCTAACAAATTAGATGACCTATAAAAAAAGGAACATCCAGAAACATACAGCCAACCAAAGTTGAATCTAGAAGAAGCATAATTTGGACATATAAATCACTAGAAGTGAAATAGAATTTGTGATAATAATAATAATAAGCTCTTTGTAAACAAAAGTCCAGGACTTGACAACTTCACTGGGGAATTCTACCACACATACAAAGAAGAACTTATACCTGTCTTTCTCAAACTATTCCAAAAAGTTGAAGAGGAGGAAAGACTTCCAAATTCATTTTTTGAAGCCACCATCACCACTGATACCAAAACCAGAAAAAGACTACAAAAAAAGGGGGGGAGGGGAATTCCAGGCCAGTATCTTTAATGAATATTCATGCAAAAATTCTCAATAAAATATTAGCAAATCAAACCCAATGATACACAAAAAGGATCATACACCATGATCTAATTAGATTCATTCAGGAGTTTCAAGGATGGCTCAACATAAACAAATCAATCAGTATGATATACCACATTAACAAAAGGAAAGACAAAAACCCATGATCATCTCAGTAAATGTAGAAAAAGCGTTTGACAAAATTCAACATCATTTGCAATAAAAACTCTCACCAAAGTGGCTATAGAGTAAACATATCTCAACATAATAAAAGGCAGTTACAACAAACCTACAGCCAACAGGGAAAAGCTGAAAGCTTTTCCACTAAATTCAGGAAAAAGACAAGGATGCCCACTCTTAACACTTCATTCAACACAATATTGTAAGTCCTCACCACAACAATCATACAAGAAAAAGAAATAAAAGGTATCCAAATTGGAAAGTAAGAGGTGAAACTGTCACTGTTTGCAGATGACATGATACTCTATAAAGAGAACCCTAAAGTCTCCCCACAAAAACTATTACAACTAACAAATTAATTCAGTAAGGCAGTAGGATACAAGAATAATACATAGAAACCTGTGGCATTCCTTTACACTAGCAATTAAATATAGACAGAAAGCAAAAAACTAATTCCATTTAAAAAAAAAAATAGGAAGAAACTTAGTCAAGGTGGTGAAAGACCTACATACTAAAAACTATCAAACAATGATAAGGGAAACTGAAGGTTATTCAAAGAAATGGAAAGATAGCCATGCTCATTGAATTGGATTGTTAAAATGGCCATACTTCCCAAAGCTACCTACAGATTTAATGTGATCTCTATCAAAATATCTATGACATTTTTTTCCACAGAACTAGAATATTCCTAAAATTTATATGGAACCACAAAAGACCCAGAATTGCCAAGGCAATCCTGAGGGAAAAGAACTAAGCTGGAGGCATAACCCTTCCATACTTAATACTACAAATCTGCAGAGTGGAAACAGTGTGGTATTGTCCCCCAAACAGGCATATAGATCAATGGAACAGGGTAGAGAGCCCCAAAATAAAGCCACACACCTACAGTCAATCTACAACAAAGGAGGCAAGAATATACAATGGTGAAAAGAATGGCTCTTCAGTGTTGGGAAAGCTGGACAGCCACACGTAAATCTATGAAGTTAGATCACTCCCTCACACTATACACAAATATAAACTCAAAGTGGCTTAAGGACTTAAATATAAGACATGATACCACTAAAACTAGTATAAGAGAACATAGGCAATACATTCTTTGACATTAACCATAGCCATATTTTCTTACATCAATGTTCCAAGGCAAAATAAATAAAAACAAAACTAAGCAAATGGAACCTAATCAAACTTAAAAGGAAATAATCTTTGGAAAAGGAATTTGGTAATGCCTTGGCAAAGGAAACAATCAACAAAACAAAGGCAGCCTATGGAATGGGAAAAGATATTTGCAAATGATGTGACAAACAGGAGGTTACTATCCAAAATATGCAAACAATTCATCCAACTCAATAAACAAACAACCCAAGTGAAATCCCATCTCCCACCTCCTCTCTGTTCTCCAATCAGTAACTTTCATTGCCTATTCACTTGATGCCAGCCCCTATTTGCCAGCTGTCATACTATACTACACATCTTTTAAGGTACTGTACTGAAAGATCAAAAATGTTTTCTTTTTTAAGAAAAGATACAAAAATTGCTACTCTAGTGAACACATGAGTGATAAGAAAGCAGGACAGCCTTATTGGTGATCTGGGGAGTTTTAGAGTTCTGCATAGGTCAAACTAACCACAGCATTCTCTTATGCCAATCCAGAGCAAGACCCTGACTTTTTTCAAGAGAGAGGTGAAAAATCTGCAAAAGAAAAGGTTGAAGCTTGTAGAGGTTGGTTGTTCATGTTTAAGGAGAGAAGCCATCTCAATAACATATAAGTGCGAGGTGAAGCAGCAAGTGCTGATGTAGAAATAGCAAGTCAGCCTGAAGATCTCACTAAGAAAATTAATGATGGTGGTTACACTAAACAACAGATTTTTCTATGTAAATGAAACAGCCTTATATGGAAAGAAAATGCCATAGCATCTTCATAGCTAGAGAGGAGAAGTCAATACCTGACCTCAAAGCTTCAAAGAACAGTCTGATTCACTTGCTAGGGGCTAATGCTGTCGGTGACTTTAAGTTGATGCAAAAGCTCATTGATCATTTTGAAAATCCTCAGCCCCTCAAGAATTATGCTAAATCTACTCTGTCTGTGCTCTATAAATGGAACAGAAAAGCCTGGATAACAGTACATATGTTAACAATACAGTTTACTAAATATTTTAAGCCCAATCTTGAGAGCTACTACTCAGAAAAAAGATTCCTTCCAAATTTACTGCTCATTGGCAGTGCACCTGGTCATCCAAGAGCTCTAAACAGAGTTGTACAGTGACACTCATATTATTTTTATGCCTACTAACCTAATGTCCTGCAATTCATTGATCAAGGCATCATTTTGACCTCAAATCTCATTATCTTAAAAATACACTTCATAGGGCTATAGCTGCCATAGATATTGATTCCTCTGATGGATCTTGGCAAAATAAGTTGAAAAACTTCTGGAAAGGATTCACCATTGAAGATGCCATTAAGAACAGTCATGACTCATGGGAAGAAATCAAAATAGCAACATTAACAGGAATTTGGAAGAAGTTGATTCCAACTCTCATGGTTGACTAAGGCTTCCTTGAAGGAGCAACTGCAGATGTGGTGTAAATAACAAGAGGATTAGAATCTCAAGTAGAGCCTGATGATGTGACTGAATTGCTGCAAACTCATGATAAAATTTAATGGATGAGGAGTTGCTTTTTATGGCTGAGTAAAGAAGGTGGTTTCTTGAGATGGAAAATATTCCTGGTACAGATGCTGTGAAGATTGTTGAAATGACAACAAATAATTTAGAATATTGCATAAATTTAGTAGATAAAGCAGCAGCAAGTTTTGAGAGGACTTACTCCAACTTTGAAAGAAGTTCTACAGTGGGCAAAATATTTTCAAACAGCATTGTATTCTACAGAGAAATGGTTTGTGAAAAAAGTCAATATATGCAGCAAACTTTGTAGTCTTATTTTAAGGTATTGCCACAGGCATTCCAATTTTTAGCAACCACTTCTTTGATCAATCAGCAGCCATCAACATCAAGGCAAGACCCACTGCTGGCAAAAAGATTACAGCTCAATGAAGGCTCAGATGATTGTAGGCATTTTTTAGTGATAACATATTTTTTAATTAAGGTAGGTATGAAAACACAACATACAGAATTGGAGAAAATATCTGCAAATGATACAACAGACAAGGGCTTAATCTCCAAAATATACAAACAGCTCATACACTTCAACAACAAAGAAACACAACCCAATTAAAAAATGGACAGAAGACCTTAATAGACATTTCTCCAAAGAATACATACAGATGACCAGTAGGCACATGGAAAGATGCCCAACATCACTAATTATTAGAGAAATGCAAATCAAAACTGCAATGAGATATCAACTCACATCAGTCAGAATGGCCATCATTAAAAAGTTGACAAATAACATATGCTGAACAGAGTGTGGAGAAAAGGGAACCATCCTACACTGTTGGTGGGAATGTGAATTGGTGCAGTCACTATGGGAAACCATGTGGCGGTTCCTTAGAAAACTAAAAATAGAATTACCATATGTTCCACCAATCCCACTCCTGGAAAAATACCTGGACAAAACTATAATTCAAAAAGATACATTCATCCCTATGTTCATAGCAGCACTACTCACAATAGGCAAATCATGGAAACAATCTAAATGTCCATAGATAGATGACCAGATAAGAAAAACTGGTATACATATACAGTGGAATACTACTCACTGATAAAAAGGAATGGAATAATGCCATTTACAGCAACTTGGATGCAACTAGAGATTATCTCATTAAGTGAAGTAACTCAGAAAGAGAAAGAAGGGGACAGTCCTAAGATGGTGGTGGAATAGAACGGAGAGACCACTTTCTCCCCCACAAATTCATCAAAAGAACATTTGAACGCTGAACGAATTCCACAAAACAACTTCTGAATGCTGGCAGAAGACATCAGGCACCCAGAAAGGCAGCCTATTGTCTTTGAAAGGAGGCAGGAAAAAATATAAAAGATAAAAAAGAGAGACAAAAGAGGTAGGGACGGAGATCCATCCCAGGAAGGGAGTCTTGGAAAAGAGAGAAGTTTCCAAACACCAAGAAACACTCTCACTGGCGAGTCTGTGACGAGCCTTGGAACCTCAGAGGGCAACATAACTGGGAGGAAAAATAAATAAATAATTAAAACCCACAGATTATGTGCCTAAGGCACCTTCCAGCAGAGAAGCAGCCCAGACACTCGCATCCACCGGTAGCAAGCGGGGACTGGACGGGGAGGTGTGGGCTGCATTGCTTAGGGTGAGGACCGGGCATGAATGCCCTGAGGGCAATCTGAGGGAACTAACTAGAGATAGCAACCCAGACTGTGGGATAGCTATCCCGCGAAAAGCCCTAACCTAAGAAACCTCCAGGCCCGCTGACAGAACAAAGGACTGAGCAGAGCTAGCCGGCTGCCAGCCAGCCCATCCCCCACAGGAGACAGGCAGGTGAGGGCAACCAGAGCCAGAAGGGGGCAATCGCGGCCCCAGAGGCATCATCTACCAAACTGCAAGCAGGCTTTGTTGCTAACCAAGACTTCTTGGGATTCTGGATGGTCGACATCTGCCAGGAGGGTCACAGCCAGAGATCAGCTCCCCAGAAGAGACACATGGCACACCTGAGAAGGCGCGCCGTTGTACACCCAGAAAACTGAGCGGAAGGGATGGAAGAGGCGATAAGTTGCAGCTCCAACTGGGGGCGACTGCACTCACCAAGCACCCGGTCACCTGAGCTGCTCGGACCTGGGAAGGGCACAAAACACAGGCCTAACCAAGTCTGTGCCTTTGTGGAGTGCCCGAGAACCTGAACTTAAGCGGCTTAGACTTGGGAAGTGCATGAAACCCAGGGCCCACCTCAGACAGTTCCCGGCAGAGCAACCTAGAGCCTGAACAGTGTAGAATGGGAAAGCACACACGCCATGAGAGGGGGCAAACCCAGTGTGGCCGAGAAACTGCGAGCACTCCCCAGACACACCAGTGATATTTGTTTGCAGTGTTCCTCCCTCCCCACAGCACGACTGAACAAGTAAGCCTAAAAAAGTGACTACCACTGCCTCCTTGTGTCAGGGCGGAAGTTAGACACTGAAGAGACCAGCAAACAGAAGAAGCTAAAATAAACAGAGGGAACCGCTTTGGAAGTGACAGGTGCAACAGATTAAAACCCTGCAGTTAGCACTGACTACATAGGAAGGGGCCTATAGATCTTGAGAAGTGTAAACCAGATCAAGGAACTATCTGAAAATGAACTGACCTCACACTGTCCACAACAACACCAGAGAAAGTCCTAGATATATTTTTACTATTATCATTTTTTTAATTAAAAAAAAATTTAAGTCCTCTATTACTCCTTAATTTTCCTTTTTGTAACCTACTATTACTTTGCAAAAAAAACAAAGACCCTATTTTTAAAGCAAACTTCATATATATATATTTTATAATTTTTGTGACTTTGATTTTTTCTTTAATATTGTATTTTTGAGAATCTAACCTCTACTCTAGATTTTTAATCTTTGCTTTTTGGTATTTGTTATCAATTTTGTACCTTTAAGAACCCAATCTTCAGTACCCATTTTTACTTGGGAGCAAGATTACTGGCTGGATTGCTCTCTCCCCCTTTGGACTCTCCTTTTTCTCCACCAGGTCGCCTCTATCTCCTCCCTCCCCCTTCTCTTCTCTACCCAACTCTGTGAATCTCTTTGTGTGTTCCGGGCTGTGAAGAACACTTAGGGAACTGATTACTGGCTACATCAGTCTCTCTCCTTTTGATTCCCCCTTTTATCCTCCTGGCCACCTCTGTCTCCTTCCTCCCTCTTCTTTTCTCTGTGTAACTCTGTGAACATCTCTGAGGGATCCAGACTATGGAGAGCACATAGGGAAGTGATTACTGGCTAGCTTGCTCTCTCCCCTTTTGATTCCCCCTCTTCTCCTCCTAGTCACATCTATCTTCCTCCCTGCCTCTTCTCTTCTCCATGTAACTCTGTGTACCTCTCCGGGTGTCCCTCACTGTGGAGAAACTTCTATCATTAACCTAGATATTTTATCATCGGTGCTGTGGAGATGAAGAAGTCTTGAGGCTACTATAAGAATAAGACTGAAAACCAGAGGCAGGATGCTTAAGTCCAAATCCTGAGAACACCGGAGAACTCCTGACTCCAGGGAACATTAATCGATTAATCATCAAACACCTCCATACCTACACTGAAACCAAGCACCACCCAAGGGCCAACAAGTACCAGAGAAAGACATACCATACAAATTCTCAAGTAACACAGGAACATATCCCTGAGCTTCAATATACAGGCTGCCCAAAGTCACACCAAATCCACTGACATCTCAAAACTCATTACTGGACACTTCATTGCATTCCAGAGAGAAGAAATCCAGCTCCACCCACCAAACACCGACACAAGCTTCCCTAACCAGGAAACCTTGACAAGCCACCCGTCCAACCTGACCCAGAGCTAGGAACCTCCACAGTAAAGAGGAACCACAAACTGCCAGAATACGGAAAGGTCACCCCAAACACAGCAATATAAATAAGATGAAAAGGCAGAAAAATATCGAACAGGTAAAGGAACAGGATAAATGCCCACCAAACCAAACAAAAGAGGAAGAGATAGGGAATCTACCTGATAAAGAATTCCGAATAATGATAGTGAAAAGGATCCAAAATCTTGAAAACAAAATGGAGTTACAGATAAATAGCCTGGAGATAAGGATCGAGAAGATGCAAGAAATGTTTAACAAGGACCTAGAAGAAATAAAAAAGAGTCAATATATAATGAATAATGCAATAAATGAGATCAAAAACACTCTGCAGGGAACCAACAGTAGAATAACTGAGGCAGAAGATAGGATAAGTGAGGTGGAAGATAGAATGGTAGAAATAAATGAAACAAAGAGGAAAAAATAAAAAAGAATTAAAAGAAACAAGGACAACCTCAGAGACCTCTGGGACAATGTTAAACACCCCAACATTCAAATCATAAGAGTCTCAGAAGAAGAAGACAAAAAGAAAGACTATGAGAAAATACTTGAGGAGATAATAGTTGAAAACTTCCCTAAAATGGGGACGGAAATAGCCACCCAAGTCCAAGAAACCCAGAGAGTCCCAAACAGGATAAACCCACGGCAAAACACCCCAAGACACATATTAATCAAATTAACAAAGATCAAATACAAAGAACAAATATTAAAAGCAGCAAGGAAAAAACAACAAATAACACACAAGGGGATTCCCATAAGGATAACAGCTGATCTTTCAATAGAAACTCTTCAGGCCAGAGGGGAATGGCAAGACATACTTAAAATGATGAAAGAAAATAAACTACAGCCCAGATTACTGTACCCAGCAAGGATCCCCTTCAAATATGAAGGAGAAATCAAAAGCTTCACAGACAAGCAAAAGCTGAGAGAATTCAGCACCACCAAACAAGCTCTCCAACAAATGCTAAAGGATCTTCTCTAGAGAGGAAACACAGAAAAGGTTTATAAACTCAAACCCAAAACAGCAAAGTAAATGGCAATGGGATCATAGTTATCAATAAGTACCTTAAATGTAAATGGGTTGAATGCCCCAACCAAAAGACAAAGACTGGCTGAATGGATACGAAAACAAGACACTTATATATGTTGTCTACAAGAGACCCACATCGAAACAAGGGACACATACAGACTGAAAGTGAAGGGCTGGAAAAAAGATATTTCATGCAAATGGAGACCAAAAGAAAGCAGGAGTAGCAATACTCATAACAGATAAAATAGACTTTAAAACAAAGGCTGTGAAAAGAGACAAAGAAGGACACTACATAATGATCAAAGGATCAATCCAGGAAGAAGAATAACAGTTATAAATATATATGCACCCAACACAGGAGCACCACAATATGTAAGGCAAATGCTAACAAGTGTGAAAGGGGAAATTAACAGTAACACAATAATAGTGGGAGACTGTAATACCCCATTCACACCTCTGGATAGATCAATTAAACATAAAATTAGCAAGGAAACACAAACTTTAAATGATACAATGGATCAGTTAGACCTAATTGATATCTATAGGACATTTCACATCAAAACAATGAATTTCACCTTTTTCTCAAGTGCACATGGAAACTTCTCCAGGATAGATCACATCCTGGGCCATAAATCTAGCCTTGGTAAATTCAAAAAAAATTGAAATCATTCCAAGCATCTTTTCTGACCACAATGCAATAAGATTAGATGTCAATTACAGGAGAAAAACTATTAAAAATTCCAACATATGGAGGCTGACCAACACACTGCCGAATAACCAACAAATAACAGAAGAAATAAAAATAGAAATCCAAATATGCATAGAAACGAATGAAAATGAAAACACAACAACCCAAAAACTATGGGACACTGTAAAAGCAGTGATAGGGGAAGGTTCATAGCAATACAGGCTTACCTCAAGAAACAAGAAAAAAGTCAAATAAATAATCTAACTCTACACCTAAAACAACTTGAAAAGGAAGAAATGAAGAACCCCAGGTTTAGTAGAGGAAAGAAATCTTAAAAATTAGGGCAGAAACAAATGCAAAAGAAACAAAAGAGACCATAGCAAAAATCAACAAAGCCAAAAGCTGGTTCTTTGATAAGATAAACAAAATTGACAAACCATTAGCCAGACTCATCAAGAAACAAAGGGAGAAAAATCAAATCAACAAAATTAGAAATGAAAATGGAGAGATCACAACAGACAACACAGAAATACAAAGGATCATAAGAGACTACTATCAGCAATTATATGTCAATAAAATGGACAACGTGGAAGAAATGGACAAATTCTTAGAAAAGTACTCTTTCCAAACTGAACCAGAAAGAAATGGAAAACCTTAACAGAACCATCACAAGCACGGAAATTGAAACTGTAATCAGAAATCTTCCAGCAAACAAAAGCCCAGGTCCACATGGCTTCACAGCTGAATTCTACCAAAAATTTAGAGAAGAGCTAACACCTATCCTACTCAAACCCTTCCAGAAAATTGCAGAGGAAGGTAAACTTCCAAACTCATTCTATGAGGCCACCATCACCCTAATACCAAAAGCCAAGAAAGATGCCACAAAAAAAGAAAACTACAGGCCAATATCACTGATGAACATAGATGCAAAAATCCTCAACAAAATTCTAGCAAACGGAATCCAACAACATATTAAAAAAATCATACATCATGACCAAGTGGGTTTTATCCCAGGGATGCAAGGATTCTTCAATATCCACAAATCAATCAACATAATGTACCACATTAACAAATTGAAAAATAAAAGCCATATGATTATCTCAATAGATGCAGAGAAAGCCTTTGACAAAATTCAACATCCATTTATGATAAAAATCCTCCAGAAAGCAGGAATAGAATGAACATACCTCAACATAATAAAAGCTATATCTGACAAACCCACAGCAAACATTATCCTCAATGATGAAAAATTGAAAGCATTTCCCCTAAGTCAGGAACAAGACAAGGGTGCCCACTCTCACCACTACTATTCAACATAGTTTTGGAAGTTTTGGCCGCAGCAATCAGAGCAGCAAGAGAAATAAAAGGAATCCAGATTGGAAAAGAAGAAATAAAACTCTCACTATTTGCAGATGACATGATCCTATACAGAGAAAACCATAAAGACTCCACCAGAAAATTACTAGAGCTAATCAATGCATATATTAAAGTTGCAGGATATAAAATCAACACACAGAAATCCCTTGAATTCCTAAACACTAACAATGAGAAAACAGAAAGAGAAATTAAGGAAACAACTGCATTCACCATTGCAATGAAAAGAATAAAATACTTAGGAATACATCTACCTAAATAAACAAAAGATCTATATATAGAAAACTATAAAACACTGGTTAAAGAAATCAAAGAGGACACAAATAGATGGAGAAATATACCATGTTCATGGACTGGAAGAATCAATATAGTGAAAATGAGTGTACTACCCAAAGCAATCTATAGATTCAATGCAATCCCTATCAAGCTACCAATGGTATTTTTCACAGAAGTAAAGCAAATAATTCCACAATTTGTATGGAAATACAAAAAAACCTTGAACAGCCAAAGCAATCTTGAGAAAGAAGAATGGAACTGGAGAAATCAACCTGCCTGACTTCAAGCTCTACTACAAAGCCACAGTCATCAAGACAGTATGGTACTGGCACAAAGACAGAAATATAGATGAATGGAACAAACCAGAAAGCCGAGAGATAAATCCACGCACTTATGGACACCTTATCTTTGACAAAGGAGGCAAGAATATACAATGGATTAAAGACAATCTCTTTAACAAGTGGTGTTGAGAAAACTGGTCAACCATTTGTAAAATAATGAAACTAGAACACTTTCTAACACCATACACAAAAATAAACTCAAAATGGATTAAAGATCTAAATGTAAGACTAGAAACTATAAAACTCCTAGAGGAAAACATAGGCAAAACACTCTGTGACATCAATCACAGCAGGATCCTCTATGACCCATCTCTCAGAATATTGGAAATAAAAGCAAAATAAACAAATCAGATCAGATCAGTCGCTCAGTCGTGTCCGACTCTTTGCGACCCATGAATCACAGCACGCCAGGCCTCCCTGTCCATCACCACTCCCGGAGTTCACTGAGACTCATGTCCATCGAGTCAGTGATGTCATCCAGCCATCTCATCCTCTGTCGTCCCCTTCTCCTCTTGCCCCCAATCCCTCCCAGCATCAGAGTCTTTTCCAATGAGTCAACTCTTCGCATGAGGTGGCCAAAGTACTGGAGTTTCAGCTTTAGCATCATTCCTTCCAAAGAAATCCCAGGGCTGATCTCCTTCAGAATGGACTGGTTGGATCTCCTTGCAGTCCAAGGGACTCTCAAGAGTCTTTTCCAACACCACAGTTCAAAAGCATCAATTCTTTGGCGCTCATCCTTCTTCACAGTCCAACTCTCACATCCATACATGACCACTGGAAAAACCATAGCCTTGACCAGACGAACCTTTTTTGGCAAAGTAATGTCTCTGCTTTTGAATATGCTATCTAGGTTGGTCATAACTTTCCTTCCAAGGAGTAAGCGTCTTTTAATTTCATGGCTGCAGTCACCATCTGCAGTGATTTTGGAGCCCCCCAAAAATAAAGTCTGACACTGTTTCCACTGTTTCCCCATCTATTTCCCATGAAGTGATAGGACCAGATGCCATGATCTTCGTTTTCTGAATGTTGAGCTTTAAGCCAACTTTTTCACTCTCCACTTTCACCTTCATCAAGAGGCTTTTGAGTTCCTCTTCACTTTCTGCCATAAGGGTGGTGTCATCTGCATATCTGAGGTTATTGATATTTCTCCCGGCAATCTTGATTCCAGCTTGTGTTTCTTCCAGTCCAGCATTTCTCATGATGTACTCTGCATATAAGTTAAATAAGCAGGGTGACAATATACAGCCTTGACGTACTCCTTTTCCTATTTGGAACCAGTCTGTTGTTTCATGTCCAGTTCTAACTGTTGCTTCCTGACCTGCATACAAATTTCTCAAGAGGCAGATCAGGTGGTCTGGTATTCCCATCTCTTTCAGAATTTTCCACAGTTTATTATGATCCACACAGTCAAAGGCTTTGGCATAGTCAATAAAGCAGAAATAGATGTTTTTCTGGAACTCTCTTGCTTTTTCCATGATCCAGCGGATGTTGGCAATTTGATCTCTGGTCCCTCTGCCTTTTCTAAAGCCAGCTTGAACATCAGGAAGTTCACGGTTCACATATTGCTGAAGCCTGGCTTGGAGAATTTTGAGCATTACTTTACTAGTGTATGAGATGAGTGCAATTGTGTGGTAGTTTGAGCATTGTTTGGCAGTGCCTTTCTTTGGGATTGGAATGAAAACTGACCTTTTCCAGTCCTGTGGCCACTGCTGAGTTTTCCAAATTTGCTCGCATATTGAGTGCAGCACGTTCACAGCATCATCTTGCAGGATTTGGAATAGCTCAGTTGGAATTCCATCACCTCCACTAGCTTTGTTCATAGTGATGCTTTCTAAGGCCCACTTGACTTCACATTCCAGGATGTCTGGCTCTAGGTCAGTGATCACACCATCGTGATTATCTGGGTTGTGAAGATCTTTTTTGTACAGTTCTTCTGTGTATTTTTGCCATCTCTTCTTAATATCTTCTGCTTCTGTTAGGTCCATACCATTTCTGTCCTTTATCGAGCCTATCTTTGCATGAAATGTTCCTTTGGTATCTCTGATTTTCTTGAAGAGATCTCTAGTCTTTCCTATTCTGTTGTTTTCCTCTATTTCTTTGCATTGATCACTAAAGAAGGCTTTCTTATCTCTTCTTGCTATTGTTTGGAACTCTGCATTCAGATGTTTATATCTTTCCTTTTCTCCTTTGCTTTTCGCTTCTCTTCTTTTCACAGCTATTTGTAAGGCCTCCCCAGAAAGCTTTTGCACAACAAAGGAAACTATAAGCAAGGTGAAAAGACAGCCTTCACAATTGGAGACAGTAATAGCAAATGAAGCAACTGACAAACAACTAATCTCAAAAATATACAAGCAACTCCTGCAGATCAATTCCAGAAAAATAAACGACCCAATTAAAAAAAAATGGGCCAAAGAACTAAACAGACATTTCTCCAAAGAAGACATACAGATAGCTAACAAACACATGAAAAGGTGCTCAACATCACTCATTATTATAGAAATGCAAATCAAAACCACAATGAGGTACCATTTCACACTAGTCAGAATGGCTGTTATCCAGAAGTCTACAAGCAATAAATGCTGGAGAGGGTGTGGAGAAAAGGGAGCCCTCTTACACTATTGGTGGGAATCTCCACTAAGGAGAACAGTGTGGAGATTTCTTAAGAAACTGAAAATAGAACTGCCATAGGACCCAGCAATCCCATTGCTGGGCATACATACCAAGGAAACCAGAATTGAAAGAGACATGTGTACCCCAATGTTCATCGCAGCACTGTTTATAATAGCCAGGACATGGAAGCAACCTAGATGTTCATGAGCAGATGAATGGATAAGAAAGCTGTGGTACATATACACAATGGAGTATTACTCAGCCATTAAAAAGAACACATTTGAATCAGTTCTAATGAGGTGGACTTAACTGGAGCCTACTATACAGAGTGAAGTAAGCCAGAAAGAAAAACACCAATACAGTATACTAATGCATATATACGGAATTTAGAAAGATGGTAACAATAACCCTGTATGCGAGACAGCAAAAGAGACACAAGTGTATAGAACAGTCTTTTGGACTCTGTGGGACAGGGCGAGGGAGGGATGGTTTGGGAGAATGGCATTGAAAATGTATATTATCATATGTGAAACGAGTCACCAGTCCAGGTTTGATGTGTGATACAGGATGCTCGGGGCTGGTGCACTGGGATGACCCAGAGGGATGGGATGGGGAGGAGGTGGGAGAGGGGTTCAGGATGGGGAACGCATGTACACCTGTGGCTGATTCATGTCAAAGTATGGCAAAACCAATACAATATTGTAAAGTGATTAGCCTCCAATTAAAATAAATTTATATTAAAAAAAGACAAAGAAAAATATCATATGATATCACTTATATGTTGAATCTAAACTATGACACAAATGAATCTTATCTGCAAAATGGAAACAAACTCACAGACGCAGAGAACAGATGTATGGTTGCCAAGGGGATAGGGGGAGGGGAAGAGAGGGACTGGAAACTTGGGATTGGTAGATGCAAACTATTACATTTAGAATGGATGAAAAACAAGGTCCTAATGTGCAGTATAGGGAACTATATTCAATATCATATAATAAACCATTAAAAAGAGTGTGTATATATATATATATATATAAAATATATATTTATGTATGTATACCTGAGTCACTTTGCTATACAGCAGAGACTGGCACAACATTGTAAATCAACTATACTTCAGCAAAAAATATTTTTAAAATACATACAAAAGTTCCAAATGATAATAAAATTAATTAAGGTAGGTGCATTGTTGTTTTTGACATAACGCTATTACACACTTAAGCTACAGTATAGTATAGACATACAACTTTTATACGTAATGGGAAACAAAAAAAATTTGTGTGACTTGCTTTACTGCAATATTTGCCTTATTGTGGTGGTCTGGAACTGAAACCACAATATCGCTTAAGTGTGACTGTACTTGATGAATCTTTTTTCTCTTGCTTTTTTAAAGTTTTTCTCTCTAGCTTTTCAAACTTCTTGAAAGTCTAAGTCAACATTTTTTCCTGTTAATCAAATTTGGGAAGCCAACCACTGTTTTTCAAATAATTGTTCTCCCCTTTCTTCCTCTGCTTTTCTCTGAAATATCCACTCAGTGTATGCTGGTACATTTGATACTGTTCCACAGGTTTCTGAGGTGCTGTTAATCTTTATTCAATGTTTTACTCTATGTTCTTAAATTTTTAGTATTTCTATGGATCTAGCCCAAGTTCACTAATTTTTTTAGCACTTAAATATTTTGTTGAGCAAATTGAATTTTTCATTTTGACTATATTGCTTTTCAACTCTCAAATCACCATTAGCTTCTTTTAAATAATTTCTGCTTATATTGATATTTATTTATTGTCATTTTCCTTTAATCTTTAAATGTGGGTCCCTTTAAAATAATTTCTACTTATATGAATATTCCCTATTCACTTATTTTGATTATATTTTCCTTTAATCTTTAAATATGGGTCCCTTTAATTCTCTGAACTCATAACAGCTTTGAAATAATTTCATACTAAGTGCAACATTATAACACACCTAAAACCACCCTAAGAATGAGTCATATTTTCCTGTCTGTATGAGAAAGCAAGAATTCTACATTCTCCCTACTATTTAGCAGGTTTCCACAAATATTTTTTACTTGTTAATTCTCTCTGATTTGTGAATATTTTATTTTTCCATTTCATCCAGTTTTAAGTTGTTTTATGGTAAAAGAATTTATCAAGCTTTTCATTCTGTTACAGCTGTAACTCTTTCCCTCTTAATACTTTATTTTTAACTCCACTAAGCAATTTTTTTTTGTTGATATCAGGCAGTTTTCATATAAACGTCTCTACACGTTTATATATATATTCACTATTTCTTTACATATTGTTGACTCCCCTGCTGGGGTCATTTTTCCTATTTCTGAAATGAATCCTCTAGAAGACTTAGTTTAGGTTTCTTGGTAGATAACTCTCATAAGTTTTGCTAATCTAAAAGTATGTTTTTAAAAAAGAATTATTCTTTTTAAAATTTTAATTTATTTTTCACAATGGTGGATCTCCATTGCTGATCTCAGACTTTCTCTAGTTGTGGTGAGCCGGGGTTACTCTCTAGTTGAAGTGTACGAGCTTCTCATTGCGGTGACTTCTCTTGTTTCTAAGCACAGGCTCTAGGTGCATATACATCAATTATTGCAGTGTGTGGGCTCAGTAGTTGTGGTATCTGGGCCTAGCTGCTCTGTGGCATATGTAATCTTCTTGGACCAGGAGTAGAATCTGTGTCCCCTGCATTGCAAGGTGGATTGTTAACAACTGGGTCACCAGGGAAGACCAAAAACCATTATTCTTGAAATAAAATTTTGCTATACAACTTTAGAAAGTTATTTTTTCTAAGCACTTTGAACATATTATTCCATTTCTTCTCTTTCAGGATTGCTTCTGAGAAGTCTTTGCTCTGGCCCTTTATATTATTCCTTTATAAGTTATCTGTCCTTTCTTTCTGGCTACATTTAAGACCTATCTTTTTTAAATCTATGGTGTTTTTTCAAGTTTCTCAGGAATATATCTAGAAATGGATTTGGGGGGTTTTGTTTTTGCTTATCCTGTGTGGTACATGTTGTGTTTCTTATAGCTAGATATTCATGTATTTTATTAATTCTAGAAATTCCAAGCTATAATCTCTTTGCATATTATATTGCCTCCATTCTTTCTTGAAATCTTCTTAGATATATGTTAGTTCTTAAATTCTTCTTTCTACTTTCTTTCTTACTCTTTTTGTGCCTCATTCTTGGGAATTGCTTCATACCAATCTTCCTTTCTACCTCATGCCTATTGTCCACATTTTTCTGTAGCTAGTCTGCTGTTTAATTAAACAACTAATGTTTAAAATTTTCTTTTATTTTTCATTTCTAGAAGTTTTACTTACTTTCAAATTTACCTGATCATTTTGATTGTATCTTGTTTATTTTGACATTTTAAAATATCATATCAGTAATTTACATATTTTATAATCTTTATCTGATCTTCTTGTAAGTATAAATTTGTTACCATTTTACTGACTGTTACTCATTGGATTTTTCTTTGTTTGATATTTTGAATTCACATAATTTATTGAATTCAATGTATATGGAATCATGAAGGTCTAAATTAAAATTTCCAAGAGGAAAACATGTTATTTTGCTTGTTTCTAATAATAACTTGGAGAAGTCAATGGCAACCCACTCCAGTACTCTTGCCTGGAAAATCCCATGGACGGAGGAGCCTGGTAAGCTGCAGTCCATGGGGTCACTAAGAGTCGGGCATGACTGAGTGACTTCACTTTCACTTTTCACCCTCATGCATTGGAGAAGGAAATGGCAACCCACTCCAGTATTCTTGCCTGGAGAATCCCAGGGACAGAGGAGCCTAGTGGGCTGCCATCTATGGGGTTGCACAGAGTCGGACACGACTGAAGCGACTTAGCAGCAGCAGCAATAATAACTGGGGATGCTATGAGACCACTTTAATCTGTTCATGAACTCTGATTAATTATTGGAGTCTCAAGTTCAGCTCCTTCACTTTGGAGCAGGATCTATATTTTGCCTCCCTATATCAGTGTTGGCATTGGCATTTAAATCCAATGGAACCTTCTCTTAAGAATTTACTAACCTCTCACAATTCAGGTTTCATATTGTTGTGTCTTTATTTTGGCTCTTGGAAATTTCTTTCACTATACTGAAAGCTCAGCAAAACTTAAAAAAAAAGTCTTATAGTTTATCCAGAATGCCTATATTTTACCCGGGATGCCTTATAATGTAATAGGAAAACCTTTCAAGTGTATAGTCCAACATGTTGCTGGAAGAAGATCTTTTATATATTAATTTTTTCAGAAGAATTGAATGATGTTCAGTTCAGCACAGTCACTCAGTCGTGTCCAACACTTTGTGACCCCATGGACTGCAGCACACTAGGCTTCCATGTCCATCACCAATTCCCAGAGCTTGCCCAAACTCATGTCCATTGAGTCGGTGATGCCATCCAATCATCTCATCCTCTGTTTTCCCCTTCTCCTCCTGCCTTCAATCTTTCCCAGCATCAAGGTCTTTTCCAATGAGTCAGTTCTTCGCATCAGGTGGCCAAAGTATTGGAGCTTCAGGATCAGTCCTTCCAATGAATAGTCAGGACTGATTGGACCTTCTTGCAGTCCAAGGGACTCTCGAGAGTCTTCTCCAACATGACAGTCCAAAATCATCAATTCTTCGGTGCTCAGTTTTCTTTATCGTCCAACTCTCACATGACTACTGGTAAAACCATAGCTTTGACTAGATAGACCTTTGCCAGCAAAGTAATGTCTCTGCTTTTTAATATGCTGTCTAGGTTGGTCATAACTTTTCTTCCAAGGAGCAAGCGTCTTTTAATTTCATGGCTGCAGTCACCATCTGCAGGATTTTGGAGCCCCCCAAAATAAAGTCTATCAATGTTTCCATTGTTTCCCCATCTATTTGTCATGAAGTGATGGGACTAGATGCTGTGATCTTCATTTTTGAAATGTTGAGTTTTAAATCAACTTTTTCACTCTCCCCTTTCACTTTCATCAAGAGGCTCTTTAGTTCCTCTTCACTTTCTGCCATAAGCATGGTGTCATCTGCATATCTGAGGTTATTGATATTTCTCCCAGCAATCTTGATTCCAGCTTGCACTTCATCCAGCCCGGCATTTCGCATGATGTACTCTGCATATAAGTTAAATTAACAGGGTGACAATATACAGCCTTGATGTACTCCTTTCCCAATTTGGAACCAGTCCATTGTTCCACATCCGGTTCTAACTGTTGCTTCTTGACCCGCATACAGATTTCTCAGGAATCAGGTAAGGTGGTCTGGTATTCCCATCTCTTTCAGAATTTTCCACAGTTTGTTGTCATCTACACAGTCAAAGGATTTAGCATAGTAAATGAAGTAGATGTTTTTCTGGAATTCTCTTGCTTTTTCTATGATCCAACAGATGTTGGCAATTTGATCTCTGGTTCCTCTGCCTTTTCTAAATCCAGATTGAACTTCTGGAAGTTCACAGTTCATGTATGGTTGAAGCATCACTTGGAGAATTTTGAGCATTACTTTGCTAGCATATGAGATGAGTGCAATTGTGCGCTAGTTTGAACATTCTTTGTCCTTGCCTTTCTTTAGGATTGGAATGAAAACTGACCTTTTCCAGTCCTATGGCCACTGCTGAGTTTTCCAAATTTGCTGGCATGTTGGGTGTAGCACTTTAACAGCATCAACTTTTAAGGTTGGAAATAGCTCAACTGGAATTATTTCATTCCAAAAAAATTGTTTTTATTGAGTATATTAAATACACAAATTAATAAAAGGACCAATAGCATTTTTCTATGCTTGTGCAAGACAGTTTTTCCATTGAATCAGTTTTCATTATATCCATCAGGCTTACGCTTTTCAAATAAGTCTTACATTTCTTATCAAGTTCATAACTGAAAATTCTTTGGGTTGGTTTTTTAAAGAAACATTTTTCCATAATGGTTGTCATCATAATGGTTTTATTATAATATACAGTGAAATTTGTAATTTTGCCTACTTATTTTGTACCCAGTTAACTTAGTAAAGTTGTTCATGTTCCTAAAAATCTTCAGTTGATTCTCTTAGATTCTTTACACATTTGATCATACTATCTATCTGCAAATAATAATACTTTTGTCTCTTCCTTTTCAAATTAGTACCTTTTAGTTTTTACTTTTTTCTCTATGCTTTAGGTATGACTATCAGAAGCCTTCATGTTCTTACACCAAAACTGCAAGATATGAGATCTGTGTAGTATACATTTAAACTAGGAATAAAACAATTGACTAAAATGACCTATAACTAAATATTTTAGTCCTTTAGATGCTATTCAAAAATCATGTTTTACAACAATAAGTTGTTTTCAGATTTGTTTTATTTTTGGATAAGCTTCCAAATAATTAAATTAATTGCACCCTGAATTTGATCTCTAGAGAAACTCATGAGTTAGAATCAAAAAAAGGTATCCTATGTTCTCCTTAAAAATGCACCATTTTGTGTGGAGAATAGAGAACCCTTCTACACTACTGTTGGGAAGGGACATTGGTACAACTACTATGAAGTACAATATGGAAGTTCCTTTAAAACATGAACACCTGAAACAAATGCAACACTGTAAATCAACTACCGTTCAGTTCAATTCAGTCACTCAGTCATGTCCGACTCTTTGAGATGCCATGGACTGCAGCATGCCTGGCCTCCCTGTCCATCACCAACTCCCAGAGTTTACTCACACTCATGTCCATTGAGTTGGTGATGCCATCCAATCATCTCATCCTCTGTTGTGCCCTTCTTCTCCCATCTTCAATCTTTCCCAGCATGAGTCTTTTCCAATGAGTCAGTTCTTCGCATCAGGTGGCCAAAGTATTGGAGTTTCAACTTCAACATCAGTCCTTACAATGAATATTCAGGACTGATTTCCTTGACTATATCAAATCAACTATACTCCAGCATAAAATTTAAAAATTTTAAATGCACCGTATCAAATGATTTTAATGTTTTCAATAATCTCTAATTTGCTTCTGGGCATTGAAAAGGAGTGTCTTAGAGGACTTGCCAGCAAGATGGCAGAGTAGAAGGACATGAGCTCACTGCTTCTTACAAAAACACCAAAATCACAGCTGCTGAACAAGTATTGACAAAACAACAACAGAAACATCCTGGAACCTACCAAAAAAGATACCCTACACCCAAAGACAAAGAAGGTGCAATGAGATGATAAAAGGGGGTATAGTCATGATAAAATCAAGTCCCTTACCTGCCAGGTAGGCAACCCACAAACTGGAAAATAGTTATACCACAGAAGTTCTCCTACAGGAGTGAAAGTCCTGAGCCCCACAGCAGGCTTCCAAGCCTTAGAGTCTGACAATGGATGAGAAGCCCCCAGAGAATCTGACTTTGATGACCAGTGGAGTTTGATTGCAGAATTCCACAGGAATTCTGAGGGAAACAGAAACTCCACTCTTAGATGGTACACACAAGGTCTAGTGTGCATCAGGACCAAAGGGAAAAAAGAAGTGAGCTCATGAGACTTTGGGCCAGAACTACTAGTATTAGAGGGTCTCCTACAAAGGTGGGGGATGGTTGTGGTTCACTACAAGGGAAAAAGACACTGGCAGTGGTAGCTCTGGTAAATACTCATTGGTGCAAGCCCTTCTGTAGGCTACCATCCCCCAGACTTAGCCCCATCCAACAGCCTGTAGGCCAGTGTTGGGAAGCTTCAGGCCAAACAACCAACAGAATAGTAACACAGCCCCATCCATTAGCAAATAAGCAGCTTCCTGAACATGGGCCTACCCACCAGAGGGACAAGACCCAACAGTGAGCAGAATCCAGGCCCTCCCATCAGGAAACCTGCCAAAGACTCTTAGACAGCCTCTTCTACCAGAAAGAAGACAAAGAAGAAAGAACTATAACCCTGAATCCTGAGGAAGAGAAGCAGTAATCACAGAAAGGTAGACAAGACGTGACAACAGAGGAATACGTCCCAGATGAAGGAACAAGATAAAACCCCAAAAGAATAACTAAGTGAAGTGGAGATAGGCATTTACCAGGAAAAGAATTCAGAGTAGTGATAATGAAGATGATCCAATATCTTGGGAAAAGAATAGAGGTACAGACTGAGAAGACACAAGAATGTTTAACAAAGACTTAAAACTAAAGAACAGACAAACAGAAATTAACAATATTACAGCTGACATGAAAAATATACTAGAAGGAATCAAGAGCAGAATAAATGAGGCATAAGAACAAATAAGTGACCTGGAAGATAGAATGGTTGAAATCACTGCCTCAAGATAGAATTAAGAAAAAAGGAGTGAAAGAAATGAAGATAGTCTAAGAGACCTCTGGGACAATATTAAATGCGCCAACATTTGTGTTATAGGGGTCCCAGAAGGAAAAAAAGAGAAAAAAGGACAAAGAGCACAACTGAAGACAGAATAGCTGAAAACTTCCCTAACATGGGAAATGAAACAGTCATCCAAGTCCAGGAAGCACAGAGAGTCCCAGGCATGATAAACCCAAGAAGTAACACATTGAGACACATAGTAATCAAATTGACAAACATTAAAGTAAAAAAAATACTAAAAGCAACAAATAGCATACAAAGTAACTTCAATAAGGGCATCAGAAGATTTCTCAGCAGAAACTGTGTGCCAGAAGGAAGTGGCACATTATACTTAAAGCAATGAAAGGGAAGAACCTACAGCCAAGAATATTCTACCTATACCTATGGCTGATTCATGTTGCTGTTTGACAGAAAACAAAAATATTTTGTAAAGCAATTATCCTTCAATTATAAAATAAGTAAATTAAAAAAAAATAAGAATATTCTTCCCATCAAGGCTTTCATTGATATTTGATGGAGAAATCAAAAGCTTCACAGACAAGCAAAAGCTAAGAGAATTCAGCACCACCAGACTAGCTTTGCAACAAATGCTAAAGGAAACTCTCTAAGCAGAAAAAAAAAAAAAAAAAAAAAGCCACTTTAAGAAACAAGAAAATTACAAATGGAAAAGCTTAGCAGTAAAGGCAAACATAAAGTAAAAGTAGGAAATCATCTGCACACAAATACCATAACAAAACCAGTCACTGTGGGAAGAGGAGAGCACAAGTGCAGGATATTGGAGATGCATTTGAAATTAGGAGCCCAGCAACTTAAAACAATCTTGTTTATATATAGACTTCTATATCAAAGTGAAAGTGTTAGTTGTCCAGTTTTGTCCCGCTCTATGTGACCACATGGAGAAGGCAATGGCACCCCACTCCAATACTCTTGCCTGGAAAATCCCATGGACGGAGGGCCTGGTGGGCTGTAGTCCATGGGGTCGCTAAGAGTCAGACACGACTGAGTGACTTCACTTTCACTTTTCACTTTCATGCATTGGAGAAGGAAATGGCAACCCACGCCAGTGTTCTTGCCTGGAGAATCCCAGGGACGGGGGAGCCTGGTGGGCTGATGTCTATGGGGTCGCACAGAGTCAGACATGACTGAAGCGACTTAGCAGCAGCAGCAGCATGTGACCACATGGACTGTAGTATGCCAGGCTCCTCTGTCCATGGATTTCTTCAGGAGTGGATTGCTATTTCCTTCCCCACGGGAACTTTCTGACCCAGGAGATGAACCCAAAACTCTCTCATTGCAAGCAGTTTCTTTACCATTGGAGCCACCAGGGAAGCCCTTTATCAAATCCTCAGGATAACTGCAAACTGAAAATCTACAACAGATACACATGCACAAAAGAAAGAGAAATCCAAACACAACACTAAAATTGGTCATCAAATCACAATAGCAGAGAACAAAAGAGGAAGGGAAGATAAAAAGACCTACAAAAACAAATCCAAAGCAATTAAGAAAATGGCAGTAAGAACATGCATATTGATAATCACCTTATATGTATGGATTAAATTTTCCATCCAAAAGACATAGACTCACTGAAAGAATGCAAAAATAAGACCCATATATATACTACCTACAAGAGACCCACTTCAGACTTAGGGACACAACAGACAAAGAAAGGGGATGGAAAAAGATATTCCATGCAAATGAAAATCAAAAGAAAGGTGGAGTGGAAATATTCATATTAGACAAAATAGACTTTAAAGATGGTGTAAAAGACAAAGAAAGACACGACATAATGATCAAGGGATCAATCCAAGAAGAAGGTAAACAATTATAAATATATATGCACCTAAAATAGGCACACTCTAATATATAAGGCAAATACTAATAGCCATATAAAGAGAGATCAACAGTAATACAATAATAGTAGGATACTTTAACACCTTATTTTCATAAATTGACAGATTATCCACAGAGAATATCAATAAGGAAACACAGGCCTTAAATTTAATTGATATTTAAAAGCAAAAGAGTTCCAGAAAAACATCTATTTCTGCTTTATTGACTATGCCAAAGCCTTTGACTGTGTGGATCACAATAAACTATGGAAAATTCTGAAAGAGATGGGAATACCAGATCACCTGATCTGCCTCTTGAGAAATTTGTATGCAGGTCAGGAAGCAACAGTTAGAACTGGACATGAAACAACAGACTGGTTCCAAATAGGAAAAGGAGTACGTCAAGGCTGTATATTGTCACCCTGTTTATTTAACTTCCATGCAGAGTACACCATGAGAAACGCTGGACTGGAAGAAGCACAAGCTGGAATCGAGATTGCCGGGAGAAATATCAATAACCTCAGATATGCAGATGACACCACCCTTATGGCAGAAAGTGAAGAGGAACTCAAAAGCCTCTTGATGAAGGTGAAAGTGGAGAGTGAAAAAGTTGGCTTAAAGCTCAACATTCAGAAAACGAAAATCATGGCATCCAGTTCCATCACGTCATGGGAAATAGATGGGGAAACAGTGGAAACAGTGTCAGACTTTATTTTTCTGGGCTCCAAAATCACTGCAGATGGTGACTGCAGCCATGAAATTAAAAGACGCTTACTCCTTGGAAGGAAAGTTATGACCAACCTAGATAGCATATTCAAAAGCAGAGACATTACTTTGCCAACAAAAGTTCGTGAAATGGATGCTTTTGAACTGTGGTGTTGAGAAGACTCTTGAGAGTCCCTTGGACTGCAAGGAGATCCAACCAGTCCATTCTGAAGGAGATCAGCCCTGGGATTTCTTTGGAAGGAATGATGCTAAAGCTGAAACTCCAGTACTTTGGCCACCTCATGCAAAGAGTTGACTCATTGGAAAAGACTCTGATGCTGGGAGGGATTGGGGGCAGGAGGAGAAGGGGACGACAGAGGGTGAGATGGCTGGATGGCATCACTGACTCAATGGACGTGAGTCTGGGTGAACTCTGGGAGTTGGTGATGGACAGGGAGGCCTGGCGTGCTGCGATTCATGGGGTTGCAAAGAGTCAGACACGACTGAGTGACTGATCTGATCTGTTAGAGCATTCCATCCAAAAATAGCAGAAAACTTTCTTCTCAAGTGCACATGGAACATTTCCTGGAATAGATCACATCTTGGGTCACAAATCAAGCCTTGATAAATATAAGAAAACTGAAATCATATCAAGTATGTTTTCTGATCATAATGCTATGAGATTAGAAGTAAACTAAAGAAAATGTAAATAACACAAACATGTGGAGGCTAAACAATATGGTACTGAACAACCAATGGATTACTAAAGAAATTAAAGAGGAAATAAAAAGTTACTTAGAGAAAAATGAAAGCTTGACAATCCAAAACCAACGAGACACAGCAAAAGCAGCTCTAAGAGGGAAGTTTATAGCAATACAATCAGCTCTGGAAACAAGAAAAATCACAAATAAACAAAGTAACCTTATACCTAAAGCAACTAGAGAAAGATAAGTGCCTTAATCTTTAAGAGCACTGTTAAATAACTCTGTATATGTCTTTTCTCTAGAGTAATATAGTTGTTTAACCTGTATTATTATTTTTTACCTTTTTATTTTATATTGGGGTATAGTCAATTAAAAATGTTGTGATAGTTTCAGGTGGACTTTAACCTTTATTGTTACTTTCTACTTCTCAACATTTTCATCATTTACATTACTGTCTCTAAAAGTCCTGTTTTTTTGAGATTATAGAACTTATTGCTAGCTTGAAAGTGAAAGTGAAGTCGCTCATCGTGTCCGACTCTTTGCAATCCCATGGACTGTAGCCTATCAGGCTTCTCAGTCCATGGAATTTTCCAGGCAAGAGTACTGGAGTGGGTTGCCATTTCCATTGCTAGCTTACAACAGTATAATAGCTACCCCATGTAAAGAGGAATAATTACAGATTGTTTGCCATATATTGTCCTATATGTCTGGATGCTAAGATTTTATTTGCATATTTAACAACTTTAATTAATTGATTTATTTTCAGGTTCTGATACTTTGTTTTTTAATCTTTTTCAGTCATAATTGCACATAGCCCATGTTCAGTAAGAAGAACCTCTTATTTTCTTTAGATAATGTCATTTGAAGGTATTAATAGACCTTTATTAGAAGAAGGAAACCATTATATGTTATGTTTGGAATTCAGCTAATACTCTGCACCTAATCCCTTTTGACAACAGATAGTGGATAACATAGGCATATTGACTTGATAATTATGCAATACAGTTAATTTTTATTTTAAAAAAATATCTATTAAAGACAATAATGGACTTCTCTGGTAGCTCAGCTGGTAAAGAATCAGCCTGCAATGAGGGAGACCTGGGTTCGATCCCTGAATTGGGAAGATACCCTGGAGAAGGGAATGGCTACCCACTCCAGTATTCTGGCCTAGAGAATTCCATGTACTTCACAGAGAAGTCTATGGGGTTGCAAAGAGTCGTATACAACTGAGCAACTTTCACTTTTCACTTTCATTTTCAAAGACAATAATAAGAATCATAGATGTTTTAAACTGGAGGCAGTCTTTGGTATTAAAAGTTAGTGATAGGGTGGAGTATATCTCTCTGTACTATCATTGTAATAAGTCCATATATCTAAAACTGTTACAAAATGAGAAGATTATTTAATAAACAAATTTCTAAATGACTAATAGTAAAGCTCTGTTTCTTTCATGTTTGGTATATAAATTACTATGTTGAATAAGCACTGATAGTGTCCAAACCAGGTTTGATTGAGAAAAATGAGAAGAGAGAGCTCATTTGTTTAAAGGGATTTTAAAAGATCTCAACAGACTGATAGGCTAATCTCCAATTTCATGAAATTAAATTATTTTGAATTTATGTCCAAAAGTCAACTGTACAAGTAAATTATGTTTGTTAACTGAAGCATATGTGAAAGAAAATCCTAGAGGTTTTATTTTATAATAAACCTGGTGTAAAGTCTATAAATGCTGTCTAAAAAAGTCAATATTGATCTATATAAACAATATTTACAATGAAAGGTAATGTTGTTACTCTATTATGACCAAAATGCTTCTTGAATATGGAAATTGTTTTGGGACTGCTACTAGTTAAATGATACAAGACAAATTGGAGCATGTCCAGAGGACAAAAGTAGAAATGTAAGGAAATTTCACCTTGTACAAAAAGAAATTTTGAAGGAAATTGAATGTTTAGCTTGGGTCAGGGGAAATTAGAATATAATTAGTTCTTTCACAAATATTTGAAGAGCAGCTATACAAAAGATTAATTTTGATTGACTTCAGAAGATAAGTTAGATATAGGATAAAAAACTAAAGTAGACACAGTTCAGTAAAAATTTAATTTTTGAAAATAAAATTGTCTTTCTGAATATGAGTTCCCTGTCACTGGAAGTATTCAAGTAAAATATCTATGAAAATTTGTTGACAAAATTCATTAGGAATTAAAGTATTTAATAGAATGTTTTAGGTTGGCGCAAAAGTAATCTTGGTTTTCCATTGTTGAAATTTGCCATTTGATATCAGAATGCATTCTTAAATTAATGTTATTATGTTATACATCATTTTAATGTACATTTCTTATATTTTGCTAATGAATTATTATTTACTGATTATTTTATATGTATTTTAGACTATGGAAATGATGTTAGACACAAAGCAAATTTGAGCAATTTTCTTATTCGATTTCAAAATGGTAAAGCAGCAGAGACGACTTGCAACACCAACAATGCATTTGGTCCAGGAACTGCTAACTAATATACAGTGTCATGGTGGTTCAAGTAGTTTCTCAAAGGAGATGAGAGCCTTAAAGATGAGTACAGTGACTGGCCATTGGAAGTTGACAACAACCAACTGAGAGGATCATCGAAAGTGATCTTCTTACAAAAACAGGAGAAGTTGCCCAGGAACTCAACATAGACCATTCTATGGTCGATTGGCATTTGAAGCAAATTGGAAAGGTGAAAAAGCTGGTTAAGAGGGTGACTCATGAGCTGACCACAAATCAAAACAGTTGTCATTTTCAAGTGTCCTCTTCTCTTTCTCTACTCAACAACAATAAACCATTTCTCAATCGGATAGTGACCTGCAACAAAAAGTGGAATTTATTTAAATAACCAGCAATTACCTTCTCAGTGGTTGGACTAAGAAGAAGCTCCAAAACTTTTGTAGGGAAAATGCTTCCACAACCATCAGGATGCAGAAAATGCTTTCCAAGAGTTCATCAAATCCTGAAGCATGGATTTTTATGATACCAGAATAAACAAACTTATTTCTTACTGGCAAAAGTATGTTGATTGCAATGGTTCCTATTTTAATTAATAAAGATGTGTTTGAGACTAGTTATAATAATTTAAAAATTCAGAGTATGAAAGCATAATTACTTTTGTTGTTGTTGTTCAGTTGCTGAGTTATATCTGACTCTTTGTGACCCCTATGAACTTCGATATGCCAGGCTTTCCTGTCCTTCACTATCTCCCGGAGTTTGTTCAAACTCATGTCCATTGAGTCGATGATGCCTACCAACCTTCTCATCTTCTGTTGCCCCCTTCTCCTACTGCCCTCAGTCTTTACTAGCATCAGGGCCTTTTCCAACAAGTTGACACTTTTCATCAAGTGCCCAAGTTACTGGAGCTTCAGCTTCAGCATCAGTGCTTCTGATGAATATTCAGGGTTGATTCCTTCAGGATTGACTGGTTTGATCTCCTTGCTGTGCAAGGGACTCTCAAGAATCTTCTCCAACAACACAGTTCAAAGCATCAATTCTTCAGCACTCAGCTTTCTTTATTATCCAACTCTCACACCCATACATGACTACTATAAAAATTATAGCTTGGACTATATGGACTTTTATTGACAAAGTGATGTCTCTGCTTTTTAATATGCTGTCTAGGTTTATCATAGCTTTCATTTCAAGGAGCAAATGTCTTTTAATTTCATGACTACAGTCACCATCTGCACTGATTTCAGAGACCCCAGAAATAAAATCTTCCCCTGTTTCCACTATTTCCCCCATCTATTTACCATGAACTGAAGGGACCAGATACCATGATCTTAGTTTTTTGAATGTTGAGTTTTAGGCCAGCTTTTTCTCTCTCCTCTTTCACCTTCAAGAAGCTATTTAGCTCCTCTTCACTTTCTGCCATAAGGGTGGTGTCATCTGCATACCTGGGATTATTGATATTTCTCCCAGCAATCCTGATTCCAACTTAAGATTCATGCAGCCTGGCATTTCACATGATGCACTCTGCATATAAGTTAAATAAATAGGGTGACAATATACAGCCTTGATGTACTCCTTTCCCAATTTGGAACCAGTCCATTGTTTCATGTCCGGATATAACTGTTGCTTCTTGACCCGCATACAGGTTTCGCAGGAGGCAAGTAAGGTGGTCTGGTATTCCCATCTCTTTATTAATTTTCCACAGTTTGCTGTGATCCACATAGTCAAAGGCTTTAGCATAGTCAATGAAGCAGAAGTAGATGCTTTTCTGGAATTCCCTTGCTTTTTCTATGCTCCAATAGATGTTGACAGTTTGATCTCTGATTCCTCCACCTTTTCTAAATCCAGCTGGAACATCTGGAAGTTCCCAGCTCACATACTACTGAAGCCTAGCTTGAAGGATTTTGAGCATTATCTTGCTAGTATGTGAAACAAGTGCAATTGTGCAGTAGATTGAACATTCTTTGGCATTGCCCTTCTTTGGAATTGGAATGAAAACTGATTTTCCAGTCCTTTGGCCACTGCTGAGTTTTCCAAATTTGCTGGCATATTGAGTGCAGCACTTTCACAGCATCATCTTTTAGGATTTGAAATAGCGCAACTGGAATTCCATCGATTCCACTAGCTTTGTTCATAATGATGCTTCCTAAGGCCCACTTGACTTCACACTACAGGATATCTGGTTCTAGGTGAGTAATCACACCATTGTGGTTATCCAGGTTATTAAGACTTTTTCAGTATAGTTCTGTGTAGTCTTGCCACCTCTTCTTAATCTCTTCTGCTTCTGTGACGTCCATACCATTTCTGTCCTTTATTGTGCCCGTGTTTGCATGAAACGTTCCTTTCAGTTCAGTTCAGTTGCTCAGTAGTGTCCAACTCTTTGTGACACCATAGACTGCAGCACACCAGGCTTCCCTGTCCATTACCAACTCCCAGAGCTTGTTCAAACTTGTGTCCATCAAGTCAGTTATGCCATCCAACCATCACATCCTCTGTCATTCTCTTCTCCTCCCACCTTCAATCTTTCCAAGCATCAGGGTCTTTTCAAATGAGTCAGTTTTTCACATCAGGTGACGAAAGTATTGGAGTTTCAGCTTCAGCATCAGTCCTTCCAAATTAGAGATACCAAAGGAACATTTGGTATCTCTAATTTTCTTAAAGAGATCTCTAGTCTTTTCAATTCTATTGTTTTCCTCTGTTTCTTTGCACTGTTCACTTAAAGAAGGCTTTCTTACCTCTCCTTGCTATTTTTTGGAACTCTGCATTCAGATGGATACATCTTTCTTTTTCTCCTTTGCCTTTAGCTTCTCTTCTTTCCTCAGCTATTTGTAAGGCCCTCCTTAGACAACCATTTTGCCTTTCTTCTTCTTGGGGATGGTTTTGATCACCGCCTCCTGTACAATGTTACAAACCTCCATCCATAGTTCTTCAGGCACTCTGTCTTCAGATCTAATCCCTTGAATCTATTTGTCACTTCCACTGTATTATCATAAGGGATTTGACTTAGGTCATACCTGAATGGCCTAGTGGTTTTCCCTACTTTCTTCAATTTCAGTCTGAATTTGGCAATAAGGAGTTCATGATCTGAGCCAGAGTCAGCTCCCAGTCTTGTTTTGGCTGACTGTATAGGGCTTCTCCATTTTTAGCTGCAAAGAATATAATCAATCTGATTTTGGTGTTGACCATCTGGTGATGTCCACATGTAGAATAAGTTTTCGTATTGTTGGAAGAGAGTGTTTGTTATGACCAATGCATTCTCTTGACAAAACTTTGTTAGCCTTTGCCCTGCTTCATTTGTACTCCATGACCAAACTTGCCTGTTACTCCAGGTATCTCTTGACTTCCTACTTTTGCATTTAAGTCACCTATGATGAAAAAGACATCTTTTTTTGGTGTTAGTTCTAGAAGGTCTTGTATGTGTTTATAGAACCATTAATCTTAAGCATTAGTGGTTGGGGCATAGACTTGGATTATTGTGATACTGAATGGTTTGCTTTGGAAATGACCTGAGATCATTCTATAGTTTTTGAAATTGCACCCATATACTACATTTCAGACTCTTTTGTTAATTAGGAGAGCACCAACCTAATAGTTCATACCCTTAGCCTTTATATTCATTGACATTTCATTCAATTAAAAAAATTCAAAATGATTTACTATTTTCTGATACCAGTTAATCTTCTGAAGACTTCATATTAAGCATAATATAGCATATTGTAGATAAGATCATACATAGTCTTTGGAGTGATTGTCTGGGTTTAGTCTGGTTCTGCTACTTACTAACTTTGTGACCTTGGACAAGTAGCTGAGGTTCAATCTGTTGCAGGTTTCACCCAGCTAAAAGTAACATGTTTCCTTGTTTGTAAAATGAAAATATACTTAACTCATTAGGTTATTATAAGTATTTAATGATTTCATATTTATGAAGTATTTAAAATAGTAACTGGTACTTTGTAAGTATTATAAAAGTATTGTTGGAAAATAATGAGGAATTTTAGCAAAAGTTTTAGGAGGTTCTAGGATTAAGACTGAACTCTATTTTTTATATGGATACTTACATGTTAAAATACAGTTTTTTGTATAATTTAGACTTTTTGGTGCTATTTTGTTATATTTTTTAATAAGAGGGAATCTTTCCAAGCCACGATTTAAAAACAATAAATCTAATAAGGCCAGTAAACAAATGTTCCTCTGCTATATAGATGTTTATAAATTTAAAGTTCACTTACTTTATGCTATATTATTTTTCACCACACTTACTCTATATCAAGCTTAAATTCCAAAGTGTTTCTCCCTTAACTTATTTTAAGGCCTGCCTTTCATCACTTTCTTTTTGCTCACTCCAATTACAATACCCTTGCTTAATCAACCTAACTTATGCATCTGGAATTGCAACATAAAGGTCCCAAAACAGCACTTGAGAAACTATGATTTATACTTAATGTGTTACAGGTGGCTTCTTAGGAGAAATGCTTATTTCTTGAGTCATTAAAATGATAAATTTCTAAATCCTTGAATTGCATTTCTGTTAAAAGTTTACTGTGGTACATTTTCTTCCAAACTTGGTTTTGGGTACACATTCCCAAATAATACTTTTGACCTTATGTTTACAAGAGCAAATTACCATTAAAATCCTAGTAGTAGATGAATATTAACAAATTTAGCAACAGGATTTCCTGCTATTAAAACATCATAAGTTATTCAGACTAAACTGTACCAGAAACTGTTCTAGAAATTGGTGAAAAGTTTACATCAGATCACTATCAAAACCAATGCGAATGTAATGGATGAGACAATCTCAAATATAAATTAAACTAAAATATTTGTGATGTTACATTAATGTTTGAGAGGTTGGCTGCCAATTTACATCTTTTGAGAATTTTAACTTCAATTTCTAATTTAAAAAGAAAATGGTTTACAATGAAATAAATGCAATATCAAGTCTTGTAAAAGCTTTTGACTATATTTTTGCTGTATTAATGTTTTACAATTTAGAAGTTACTTTAAACATGAGTATAAGAACTAAAAAGTGGTTTCCAGTAAGTGTCGATGTGATATTAAGGCATCTTTTGTTGATTTAAAGATGAAGAGTGTTGTGACTGTAATAGTACTATGAAACTGAATTTTAGGTGTACCTGTGTAAACTTCATGGGAAATAGATGGGGAAACAGTGGAAACAGTGTCAGACTTTGTTTTTCTGGGCTCCAAAATCACTGCAGATGGTGACTGCAGTCATGAAATTAAAAGACAATTACTCCTTGGAAGGAAAGTTATGACCAACCTAGATAGCATATTCAAAAGCAGAGACATTACTTTGCCAACAAAGGTCCGTCTAGTCAAGACTATGGTTTTTCCTGTGGTCATGTATGGATGTGAGAGTTGGACTGTGAAGAAGGCTGAGAGCCGAAGAATTGATGCTTTTGAACTGTGGTGTTGGAGAAGACTCTTGAGAGTCCCTTGGACTGCAAAGAGATCCAACCAGTCCATTCTGAAGGAGATCAGCCCTGGGATTTCTTTGGAAGGAATGATGCTAAAGCTGAAACTCCAGTACTTTGGCCACCTCATGCGAAGAGTTGACTCATTGGAAAAGACTCTGATGCTGGGAGGGATTGGGGGCAAGAGGAGAAGGGGACGACAGAGGATGAGATGGCTGGATGACATCACTGACTTGATGGACATGAATCTCAGTGAACTCCGGGAGTTGGTGATGGACAGGGAGGCCTGGCGTGCTGCGATTCATGGGGTTGCAAAGAGTCGGACACGACTGAGCGACTGATCAGATCTGATCTGTATAAACTATCAACTGAATGCACATCAGATTGGTGTAATGTAATTAATCCTATATATTTTTGTGATATTTTAGGAATATACTGTTCTGTTTATGGTTATTTTCAAAATTTTAAATATGATAAATTAACTTTAAAGCTCTATTTTAAAAAAAAGTACTATGAAGACAGTCATTTCTACATTTTCTAATGTTTTGTTGTTCAGTCACTAAGTCACGTCCAACTCTTTGCGATCCCATGGACTGCAGCACTTCTAGCTTCCCTGTCCTTCACTATCTCCCGGACTTTGCTCAAACTCATGTCCACAGAGTTGGTGATGCTATCTAACCATCTCATCCTCTGCCACCCCCTTCTCCTTTTGCCTTCAATCTTTCCCAGCATCCAAGTTTTACCATTGAGTTGTCTCTTTGTATTAGGTGGAGAAAGTATTGGAGCTTCAGCTTCAGCATCAGTCCTTCAAATGAATATTCAGGACTGATTCCCTTTAGGATTGACTGGTTTGATCTCCTTGCTGTCCAAGGGATTCTCAAGAGTCTTCTCCAGCACAGTTTGAAAGCATCAATTACTGGGCTCTCAGCTTTCTTTATAGTCCAACTCTCACATCCATACGTGACTACTGGAAAACCATAGCTTTGACTATTTGGACCTTTGTTGGCAAAGTGATATCTCTGCTTTTTAATACGCTGCCTAGGTTTCTCATAGCTTTCCTTCCAAGGAGCAAGCGTCTTTTAATTTGATGGCTGCAGTCACCATCCACAGTGATTTTGGAGCCCAGGAAAATAAAATCTGCCCCTGTTTCCACTTTTTCCCCATCTATTTGCCATTAAGTGATATGACTGGATGCCATGATCTTAGTTTTTTGAATGTTGACTTTTAAGCCAGCTTCTTCACTCTCCTCTTTCACCCTCAAGAGGCCCTTTAGTTCCTCTTCATTTTCTGCCATTAGAGTGGTGTCATCTGCATATCTGAGGTTATTGATATTTCTCCCAGCAATCTTGATTCCAGGTTGATCTTCATGCAGCCCAGCATTTCTCATGATGCACTCTGCATGTAAGTTAAATAAAAGTAGGGTGACAATATACAGCCTTAATGTACTCCTTTCCCAATTTTGAACCAGTCCATTGTTCCATGTAATGTTTAATGCCATTATATTTCATTTTTTAAAATTTTGTTTATTTATTGATTTTATTTTTGACTGTGCTGGGTCTTCGCTGCTGTGAAGGTTTTTCTCTAGTTGCAGCAAGGAGGGGCTACTTTATCCTTGCAGTGTGTTGGCTTCTCATTTCAGTGGCTTCTCTTGCTGCAGAGCACAGACTCTAGGGTACACAGGCTTCGTTAGTCATGGCTCCTGGGCTCTAGAGCACAATAGTTGCTCTGCAGCATATGGGATCTTTCTGCATCAGAAATCGAAGCCATGTCTCCTGCAATGGCAGGTGGATCCTTTAACACTGAGCCACCAGGAAAGCCCTTGATGAATGAACATAAGAATGAGCTATGCTGGCCTGATTTGCCCATTTTTATTGCTCTCATGGTTACTCTTAAGGAAAGATTATAGATCTACTGATTGCTGGACCTGCCTTGGGGAAAATCATCTGTTCCCTACTTAAATCACCTAACTACTAAAATTGTTTCTGGGAATATGAACAGCTTTCTATGTTTTTTAAATCTTAATTTGATATGTCACTAACACCTCACATTTGTTAATCTTTTTAAAAATTTTTATCTATTTATTTGTTTATTGGCTGCACTGGGTCTTTGTTGCTGCACCTGGGCTTTCTCTAGTTGCAGAGAGAGGGGGCTTCTCTCTAATTGTGGTTCACAGGCTTCTTATTGCAATTTCTTCTCTTGTTGTGGAGCCTGGGCTCTAAGGCGCACAGACTTCAGTGGTCACAGCACACAGGCTTAGTTGCCCCGAGGCATGTGGAATCTTCCCAGACCAAAGATCAAACCCATGTTTCCCGAACTGGCAGGCCAATTCCCAAACACTGGACCACCAAGGGAGTCTAACTTTCTACGTTTTAATGTCTTCTTGAAGGAAATAAATTTAGTGTCATCTTTGTAGTGTTCAAGTCAGAAATTACGGAGCCTGGAACATTTGAGCCTGCAGACCGTAAAGAAATCCCAGACTTTTGTGGTTTCCCAGTACACATAAAACAAAATTTTTTGTGTTCCAGTACAGGTAAAAGTTATGTTTACAGTATGTGTGAAGTGAAAGTGTTAGTCACTCAGTTGTGTCCTATTGTTTGCAACCCCATGGACTGTAGCCCACTAGGCTCCTCTGTCCTTGAGATTTTCCAGGCAAGAATACTGGAATGGGTAGCCCATTCCCTTCTGCAGGGGATCTTCCCAACACAGGGCTTGGGCCCAGGTCCCCTGCATTGCAGGCAGATTCTTTACCATCTGAGCCACCAGTTTGCACTATATTATAATCTATTAAGTTTGAAAAAGCATTATGTCTATAAAAATGTATATATTGTTAAAAAATGCTAACAACCATCTGATAACACAGGGTAACCTTCAGTTTATTTAAAAAAAAAACACAGTATCTGTGAAGTGTAATAAAGTGAAGAGCAATAAAATGAGTTAGGCCTGCCTGTGCTGAATAGAGTAGTGAACATTGATGTCATCTTCCCATGTTTAGGGGAAGGTTTAGATGAAATATAAATAACATTTAAAAGATTTTTAAAGTTCTCCTTTTTTTCTTAGTTTGCTGAAAGTTTTTTTTTTTTTTATCATGAATGCATGTCAAACTTTAGCAAATGGTTTTGCTGCAGCAATTGAGATGATCAAATTGTTTTCCTTCTTATTCTGTTAATGTAGTAAATTAATTAATTTTCCTAATTTTAAACCATGCTTGCTTCCTGGAATAAATCTAACTTGGTCATAATGTGGTATTCTTCTTACATACCACAGGGTTTGATTTGTTAATACTTTGTTTAGGATTTTGGCATCTAGCTTCATGGGAAATACTGGCCTGTAATTTTCTGTTCTTGTAATATTACTGTCAGGTTTTATAATTAGGGTTGTGCTGGCTATGTAAAACAAGTTGGAAACTGTTTACTCTTTCACTATAGTCTGAGAGAGTGTGTTAATACTGGTATTATTTCTTTCATTAAATGTGAGGAATAATTTACCAATGAAATCATATATGCCTGGAATTTTGTTTGTGGAAAGAGTTTTAATTTTGAACACAGTTTCTTTAACAGATTTTTTCCTTTTCCTTCTTTACCTTTTGCTTTCTTTAACATATTTTGAAGCATCATTCCAAAGCTAGTGGAGGCGATGGGATTCCAGTTGAGCTACTTCAAATCCTAAAAGATGATGCTGTGAAAGTGCTGCACTCAATATGCCAGCAAATTTGGAAAACTCAGCAGTGGCCACAGGACTGGAAAAGGTCAGTTTTCATTTCAATTCCAAAGAAGGGCAATGCCAAAGAATGTTCAAACCACTTTTCACAATTGCACTCATCTCAAATGCTAGCAAAATAATGCTCAAAGTTCTCCAAGCCAGGCTTCAATAGTACGTGAACTGTGAACTTCCAGATGTTCCAACTGGATTTAGACAAGGCAGAGAGGAACCAGAGAACAAATTGCCAAAATCCGATGGATCCTCGAAAAAGCAAAATAGTTCCAGAAAAACATCTACTTCTGCTTTATTGACTATGCCAAAGCCTTTGACTGTGTGAAAGTGAAAGTCGCTCAGTCATATCCGACTCTTTGTGACCCCGTAGACTATACTGTCTATGGAACTCTCCAGGTCAGAATACTGGAGTGGGTAGTCTTTCCCTTCTCCATGGGATCTTCCCAAACCAGGGATCGAATCCAGGTCTCTGGCATTGCACACGGATTCTTTACCAGCTGAACCACCAGGGAAGCCCAAGAATACTGGAGTGGGTAGCCTATCCCTTCTCCAGCAAATCTTCCTGACCCAGGAATTGAAACGGGGTCTCCTGCATTGCAGGTGGATTCTTTACCAACTGAGCTATCAGGGAAGCCTCCTTACCAGATTACCTGCCTCCTGAGAAATCTGTCTGCAGGTCAGGAAGCAACAGTTAGAACTGGACATGGAACAACAGACTGGCTCCAAATCAGGAAAGGAGTACGTCAAGGTTGTATATTGTCACCCTGCTTATTTAACTTCTATGCAGAGTACATTATGCGAAATGCCAGGCTGGATGAAGCACACACTGGAATCAAGATTGCTGGGAGAAATATCAATAACCTCAGATACGCAGATGACACCACCTTTATGGCAGAAAGTGAAGAGGAACTAAAGAGCCTCTTGATGAAAATGAGAGAGTGAAAAAGCTGGCTTAAAACTCAGCATTCAAAAAACGAAGATCATGGCATCCGGTCCCATCACTTCATGACAAGTAGATGGGGAAACAATGGAAACAGTGACAGACTATTTTCTTGGGCTCCAAAATCACTGCAAATGGTGACTGCAGCCATGAAATTAAAAGACGCTTGCTCTTTGGAAGAAAAGCTATGACAAACCTAGTGAGTGAAGTCTCTCAGTCGTGTCTCACTCTTTGAGACCCCATGGACAGTAGCCTACCAGGTTCCTCTGTCCATGGGATTTTCCAGGCAAGAATACTGGAGTGGGTTGCCATTTCCTTCTCCAGGAGATCTTCCCAACTCAGGGATTGAACCCAGATCTCCCTCATTGTAGGCAGACTTTTTACCATCTGAGTCACCAAACCTAGAGAGCATATTAAAAAGCAGATACATTACTTTGCCAACAAAGCTCCATCTTGTCAAAGCTATGGTTTTTCCAGTAGTCATGTAGGGATATGAGAGTTGGACTACAAAGAAAGTTGAGCGCCAAAGAATTAATACTTTTGAACTGTGGTGTTGGAGAAGACTCTTGGGAGTTCCTTGGACTGCAAGGAGATCAAACCAGTCAATCCTAAAGGAAATCAGTCCTGAATATTCATTTGAAGGACTGATGCTGAAGCTGAAACTCCAATATTTTAGCCACCTGACGGGAAGAACTGACTCATTTGAAAAGACCCTGTTGCTGAGAAAGATTGAAGGTGGGAGAAGAAGGGGATGACAGAGGATGAGATAGTTGGATGGCATCACTGACTTGATGTACATGAGTTTGAGTAAGCTCCAGGAATTAATGATGGACACAGAAACCTGGCATGCTGCAGTTCATGGCATGGCAAGGAGTCGGACATGATTGAGCGACTGAACTGAACTGAGCTGATATATTTTGAAGCTATGATATTAGGTGCTTATATTTAGGATTGTTACATGTTCCTTTTGAAGCAATACTTTAAACAGTATCAAATGTCTGTTTATACTTAGAAACACATCTTGCCTTAAAGTTTACTTTTTCTCACATTAATATAGCTATGATAGTTTTCTTTTGACTAGAGTTAATTCTCAACCTTTATCTAGTCTTATTTTAACAGCATGCCTCCTATAAACAGTATGTATTTGAATGTTGTTTTCAGTCATTCTGTCAGTGTCTTTTAATCAGTGTCGATATACATGTAAGTGCCGATATAAATAGATTTAAATCTAACATATTTCTTTTTGTTTCCTATTTGTTTCATCCAATCTTTGTTTTCTTATTTCTCCTTTCCTATGGTAGTGATTATAATCTTCTTCTTTTGTACTGGTGAATTTTTGTTTACATATTTTATTTTATTATTATATTAAAGATCACTTTGGAATGTGGTTTCCCCAAGCTCAGCACTACTGACATTTTTTAAAGATTTTTTTTTCTATGGGCCAATTTTAAAGTCTTTATTGAATTTGTTACAGTATTATTTCTGTTTTTTATATTTTGATTTTTTGGCCATGAGACACGTGGGATGTTAGCTTCTCAACCAGAGATCAAACCCACATCCCTTACATTGGAAGGCAAAGTCTTTAACCACTGGACTGCCAGGGAAGTCTCCACTATTGACATTTTGGACCAGATAATTCTTGTGTCCTGTGAATTATAAGATATTCAGCAACATATCTGACCTATATGTAGTGGCAGCACCTTCCCAAACCCCCTGACAAGATTGTGACATCCAAAAAAATTCAAGACATTACCAAATGTTCCCTGGGGTGGCCAAGCAACCCTGGTTGAGAACCACTGCTCTAGATTAGTTCAATAGAAATATAATACAAATTATAGATGTAATTTAAAATTTTCTAGTAGCCACATTAAGAAAGCAAACAAAGAGAGGCAAAATTACTTTAAAGAATGTTTTTATTTAACAAAATATACCCAAGGTATTACCATTTCAAAATGTAATCAATTTAAAAATTGTTAATAAAATTTTCTACATTCTTTTTTATACTATGTCTTCCAAACCTGTGTTTTACTTTTACAGTACATCTCAACTTGAACTGGCCGTATCAAGTACTTAATAGCCACATATAACTGGATACCAAATAGGCAATATTTTAGAAATCTCTGTTTTAATCCTTGGCTTATAATCATTAGTAGATAAGTCAGTAAATACAGTCAAAGTAAATTAAAATTTCTACCACAATAGCAAAATATACAGTAATTTAGCCCAATCTATCTCCCTTGTTCCCCATGTGGCACTGTTACCATATATATCTATATATGTAACAAACCCAAAAGACAATATTATTGTTAGTGTTGCCTTCTGAAAAACCTGTATTCTTTTGCAGTAAACCATGTATTTACACTTCATTACCTTCTGCAGCTCTGTACTTATTCTATATAATTTTCCTTCAGCCTGAAGACCTTTTAGAATTTATTGTTCTGTGAGTCTTCTGGCAACAAATTCATTTAGCTTGCTTTCTGTCTTTATCTTACCTCATTTTGAAGAATATTTTTGTTGGGTACAGAATTCTAGGTTGGAAGATATTTTCATTTAACAATTTAATGATGTCATTCCATGATCTTTTCAACTTCTAGTGGAAGTCAGTTAGAAATCTTATTGTTGCTCTTTTAAAGGAAATGCTACCTTTCTTCTCTGATGCTTTTAAAATTTTAGGTTTCCTTCCTTTGATTTTCAGCAATTTTACTAAATTTTACCTGGGAATATTATCTTTGCATTTATCCTGAAATTCTTGAATCTGTTATTTTGCGATCTTTTTTTATCAGTTTTGGGAAATCCAAAGACATGAGTCTGAGCAAGCTCTGGGAGTTGGTGATGGAGAGGGAAGTCTGGCATGATGTAGTCCATGGCATCGCAAAGAGTCGGACATGACTGAGTGACTGAACTGAACTGTTTCACTCTAATGAGATTTGTTGTCTCCTCGGAGAAGGCAGTGGCACCCCACTCCAGTACTGTTGCCTGGAAAATCGCATGGACAGAGGAGCCTGGTAGGCTGCAGTCCATGAGGCCACTAAGAGTCGGACACGACTGAGCGACTTCACTTTCACTTTTCACTTTCATGCACTGGAGAAGGAAATGGCAACCCACTCCAGTGTTCTTGCCTGGAGAATCTCAGGGACGGGGGAGCCTGGTGGGCTGCCGTCTATGGGGTCACACAGAGTCGGACACGACTGAGGTGACTTAGCAGCAAACACCTTGAACATTTTCCCTGGTCCAGGCCCACCAGCTTTCTGATTCACTGTCAAAAAATCCCAAGTGATAAACTGGCTGCGCATTTGAGGTACCTCTAAATTCTGACCCATTATGCCAGCTATCAAATGATTTTCTGTTTCTATTTCTTCCAAAGGAGTCTCTCTGACTAGGCCAAGCCCAGTTCTTCAGTCTGTGCCTAGAATTAAAAAGTATAATGAAGAAAAAAAGAAAAATAGTTGGCTATTGTCAGCTTACCTGGAGCAGTCTCTTCTTTCTGAAATTTTAATTCATTGAAATGAATGCTGATATCTTTTAAAATATGACTTTTTGTAATTTATCCACTTTTTAAAAATTATTGCAGCAGAACATTAATCTATCCTCCCCTATATCCTATCTACAAGTAGAATTATCATTATGATTTAAAATGAATTTTCCTGATTACTACTTAAATTGAGCTGTTTTCATTTATTTATGGGCACTGGATTTCCCTTTTGTGAAATATGTCTTTTACTTTTTTTCTTTTCCCTATTAGGTTGTTTACATTTTGAAGATTTGAAGGAGATTTTTATACATATTTTTTCTATAATGAGTTCTTGATAAGTTTTATGTGTTGCAAATATATTCCCTTTCTCTGTGGCTTTTTTCCCTCTTCTATGGATATGTAACATATCATAATAAAAAAGCTTAGAAAATATTTTAGAAATGTTGAAATTGAGATGCCTGTGGACCATTATAGTGGGAAAAATGACAAAAAGTCATATTTTAAAATACACGAACATTCATTTAGATGAATTAAAATTTTGGGAGAAAGAGCCCTCTCCAGGTAAGCTCAGTCAGTCAGTCAGTTCAGTCTCTCAGTCCTGTCCCACTCTTTGTGACCCCATGAACCACAGAACGCCAGGCCTCCCTTTCCATCACCAACTCCCAGACTCCCAACTCATGTACATTGAGTCAGTGATGCCATCCAGCCATCTCATCCTCTGTTGTCCCCTTCTCCTCCTGCCCTCAATCTTTCCCAGCATCAGGGTCTTTTCCAGTGAGTCAACCCTTCGCATGAGGTGGCCAAAGTATTGGAGTTTCAGCTTCAGCATCAGTCCTTCCGATGAACACCCAGGACTGATCTCCTTTAGGATGGACTGGTTGGATCTCCTTGCAGTCCAAGCGACTCTCAAGAGTCTTCTCCAACACCACAGTTCAAAAGCATCAATTCTGCGCTCAGCTTTCTTTATAGTCCAACTCTCATATCCATACATGACTACTGGAAAAACCATAGCCTTGACTAGATGGGCCTTTGTTGGCAAACTAATGTCTCTGCTTTTTAATATGCTGTCTAGGTTTGTCATAGCTTCCCTTTCAAGGAGCGAATGTCTTTCAGTTTTGTAGCTGCAGTCACTGTCCACAGTGATTTTGGAGCCCAAGGAAATATAATCTGCTACTGTGTCTACTTTTTCCCAATCGATTTGCCACAAAGTGATGGGACTGGATGCCACTATCTAGTTTTCTGAACGTTGAGTTTTAAGCCAGCTTTTTTCTCTCTCCTTTTTCACCTTCATCAGGAAGCTATTTAGTTCCTCTTCACTTTTTGGCATTAGGGTGGTGTCGTCTGCATATCTGAGGTTATTGATATTTCTCCCAGCAACATGATTCTAACTTGATCTTCATGCAGCCCAGCATTTCATATGATGCACTCTGCATGTAAATTAAATAAGTAGGGTGATAATATACAGCCTTGACATACTCCTTTCCCAATTTGGAATCAGTCCATTGTTCCATGTCTGGATCTAACTGTTGTTGCTTGACCTGTATACAGGTTTTTCAGGAGGCAGGTAAGGTAGTCTGGTATTTCCATCTCTGGAATTTTCCACAGTTTGTTTTGATCCGCACAGTCAAAGGCTTTAGTGTAGTCCATGAAGCAGAAGTAGATGCTTTTCTGGAATTCCCTTGCTTTTTCTATGAGCCAACGGATGTTGGTAATTTGATCTCTGATTCCTCTGCCTTTTCTAAATCCAGTTTGTACATCTGGAATTTCTCAGCTCACATACTGCTGAAGCCGAGCTTGAAGGATTTTGAGCATAATCTTGCTAGCATGTGAAATGTGTGCAATTGTACAGTAATATGAACATTCTTTGGTATTGCCTTTTTTTGTGATTGTAATGAAAACTGATTTTCCAGCCCTTTGGCCACTGCTGAGTTTTCCGATTTTGCTGGTATATTGATGGTATATTTAACAGCATCATCTTTCAGGATTTGAAAAAGCTCAGCTGGAACTCCATCACTTCCACTAGCTTTGTTTGTAGTAATGCTTCCTAAGGCCTACTTGCTTTCAAACGTGGTGCTGGAGAAGACTCTAGAGAGTCCCTTGGACAACAAGGAGATCAAACCAGTCAATCCTAAAGGAAATCAACTCTGAATATTCAGTGAAAGAACTGATGCTGAAACTGAAGCTCCAATACTATGGCCACCTGATGAAAAGAGCTGACTGGAAAAGACCCTGATGCTGGGAAAGATTGAGAGCAGGAGGAGAAGGGGGCCACAGGATGACATGGTTGGATGGCATCACAGACTCAGTGGACATGAATTTGAGCTAACTCCAGGAGATAGTGAAGTACAGGGAAGCCTGGCATGCTTTGGCATCCATGGGGTCACAAGGAGTCCGACACGACTTAGCAACTAAACCGCCACCATCACCACCAAGGAATGCAGCTGTTGGATCAAAGAATAAGAGTATATTTAGTTATGTAAGAAACTGCCAAATTTCTAAGGTGGTTGTATGATTTTGCTTCCCCACCAGCAACGAGTCACAGTCCCCATTGATCCACATCTTTGCCTGAATTTGGTGTTGTCAGAGTTCTAGATTTTGGCCATTCTAATAGGTGTGTGGCCATTCTAAAAGATGATGCTGTGAAAGTGCTGCACTCAATATGCCAGCAAATTTGGAAAATTCAGCAATGGCCACAGGACTGGAAAAGGTCAGTTTTCATTCCAATCCCAAAGGCAATGCCAAAGAATGCTCAAACTACCACACAACTGCACTCATCTCACACACTAGTAAAGTAATGCTCAAAATTCTCCAAGCCAGGCTTCAGCAATACATGAACCATGAACTTCCAGATGTTCAAGCTGGTTTTAGAAAAGCAGAGGAACCAGAGATCAAATTGCCAACATCTGCTGGATCATGGAAAAAGCAAGAGAGTTCCAGAAAAACATCTATTTGTGTTTTATTGACTATGCCAAAGCCTTTAACTATGTGGATCACCACAAACTGTGGAAAATCCTGAAAGAGATGGGAATACCAGACCACCTGACCTACCTCTTGAGAAACCTATATGCAGGTCAGGAAGCAACAGTTAGGACTGGACATGGAACAACAGACTGGTTCCAAATAGTAAAAGGAGTACAGCAAGGCTGTACATTGTCACCCTGCTTATTTAACTTATATGCAGAGTACATCATGAGAAACGCTGGGCTGGAAGAAGCACAAGCTGGAATCAAGATTGCTGGGAGAAATATAAATAACCTCAGATATGCAGATGACACCACCCTTATGGCAGAAAGTGAAGAGGAACTAAAAAGCCTCTTGATGAAAATGAAAGAGGAGAGTGAAAAAGTTGGCTTAATGCTCAACATTCAGAAACCTAAGATCATGGCATCTGGTCCCATGACTTCATGGGAAATATATGGGGAAACAGTGGAAACAGTATCAGACTTTATTTTTGGGGGCTCCAAAATCACTGCAGATGGTGATTGCAGCCATGAAATTAAAAGATGCTTACTCCTTGGAAGGAAAGTTATGACCAACCTAGATAGCATATTCAAAAGCAGAGACATTACTTTGCCAAAAAAGGTTCGTCTAGTCAAGGCTATGGTTTTTCCAGTGGTCATGTATGGATGCGAGAGCTGGATTGTGAAGAAAGCTGAGCGCCGAAGAATGGATGCTTTTGAACTGTGGTGTTGGAGAAGACTCTTGAGAGTCCCTTGGACTGCAAGGAGATCCAACCAGTGCATCCTAAAGGAGATCAGTCCTGGGTGCTCATCGGAAGGACTGATGCTGAAGCTGAAACTCCAATACTTTGACCACCTCATGCAAAGAGTTGACTCATTGAAAAAGACTCATGCTGGGAGGGATTGGGGGCAGGAGGAGAAGGGGATGACAGAGGATGAAATGGCTGGATGGCATCACCAACTCAAGGGACATGAGTTTGGGTGAACTCCGGGAGTTGGTGATGGACAGGGAGGCCTGGAGTGCTGCAATCATGGGGTTGCAAAGAGTTGGACATGACTGAGCGACTGAACTGAACTGAACTGAACAGGTGCGTAATGGAATGAATTAGGGAGTTTTTGGAGGAATACTACAAATATGAAGTTCCATTTTATAATATCATATCAAAGTTACATACCACCACAATTACTTAAGACTGTTGATGTTGACTTTGACCACCTGACTGAAGTAATGTTCATCAGGCTTCTCCACTGTAAGGATATTCTTTCTTACCTCCTTTCCTTGTTGTCCTCTTTGGAAGAAATTCTCTATGTGCAGCCCACACTCAAAGAGTGGGAACATATTCTCCCCTTCCTTTAAGTTTTAGCATCTACATAATTTATTTGAAATTCTTCTGCATGGGAGATTTATCTGTTCTCGTTCATTTACTAATGTGTTCAGTCATTTATTTATATCAATATGGGTTTGTGAATATTTATTTTATACTTTTGGTTATAATCCAGTCCTACTTATATGTGAACAGTGCTTAGATTGTTCCAACTCTGACCACTGGGAATTCTTTCAGTTGGCTCCTATGCCCCATTGACATGTCCCACTAATATGTGTATATGAGTTGAACAGTTCCTTACATTCTGATGACAGAAGATGATCCATGCTATATTTGCTCATCTGTATCTATATTAATCAAACATGCTTTCTTACTGCTGTGGCCAACTTGAATCCATTACCACATTTATCACTCTAGTCTCTTTCTCAGACTTTTCTATAACCTCCCAGTCATTAGAGGAAATGTATGTATGTGTATATAAATATATACATAAATATATTTGTTGTTGTTTTGTCACTAAGTTATGTCTGATTCTTTTGCAACCCATGGTCTGTAGCTTGCCAGGTGCCTCTGTCCATGGGATTTCTCATGCAAGAATACTGGAGTCGGTTGCCATTTTCTTCTCCAGGGGATCTTCCCAAGACAGGGATTGAACCCGCATCTCCTGGGTTGGCAGGTGGGTTCTTTACCACTGAGCCACCAGGGAAGCCCACATACATATATACATGTATGTACAATCTTATTTAATCCTATGAGATAGCAATTATTATCTCATTTCATAGTTGAGAACTGAGGTTCAAAGATGAGATCTTTTTTCCAAAGACACAGTGATTAAGAGATGGAACTATGACTTCTTCTGGGGAAAAAGCATTTAAGAGGTAGAAATGAGAAGGTACATGGTTTTCCCAGTAGGCCATCTTGTAAACTGGTAAAACTGATGAAGGCTGTTTTGGCCTGACCCTGAAGAAAACATGGATAAATTTGAAATTATACCTCTTGGAGGAGCTAACTTTATTATGGAAAATTTGTTATTAATCATGTTCAAGTGGGAGGGAATATGAGTAAACCTATGGCTGATTTATGCTGATGTTCGGTAGAGACCAATACAGTACTGTAAAGCAATTATCCTCCAATTAAAAATAAATAAATTAAAAAAGATAAAAAGTTATACATCACTCCATGAATCACCAGAAAAAATGTTAAATTTTATATCTTCTAAAAGAGAAATATCATCTTACATAAAAAAAATCATTTTATGTTATACATTTTGAATCAGTTGGTTAAAGGACAATGGGGCTTCTCTGGTTGGGGAAATAAATAGGAGTGGATTAGATAATAAATAGGAATGGATTAGACAGGGAAATTAAATCTCTAACTTTTTAGACCCACTTAATTTCATGGGTCTTTTAATTTCATGGCTGCAGTCACCATCTGCAGTGATTTTAGAGCCCAGGAGAATAAAGTCTGACACTGTTTCCACTGTTTCCCCATCTATTTCCCATGAAGTGATGGGACCGGATGCCATGATCTTTGTTTATGAATGTTGAGCTTTAAGCCAACTTTTTCACTCTCCACTTCCACCTTCATCAAGACGCTTTTTAGTTCCTCTTCACTTTCTGCCATAAGGGTGGTGTCATCTGCATATCTGAGGTTATTGATATATCTCCCGGCAATCTTGATTCCAGCTTGTGCTTCTTCCAGTCCAGCGTTTCTCATGATGTACTCTGCATAGTAGTTAAATAGGGTGACAATATGCAGCCTTGACGTACTCCTTTTCCTATTTGGAACCAGTCTGTTGTTCCATGTCCAGTTCTAACTGTTGCTTCCTGACCTGCATACAGATTTATCAAGAGGCAGGTCAGGTGGTCTGGTATTCCCATCTCTTTCAGAATTTTCCAGTTTATTGTGATCCACACAGTCAAAGGCTTTGGCATAGTCAATAAAGCAGAAATAGATGTTTTTCTGGAACTCTCTTGCTTTTTCCATGATCCAGCAGATGTTGGCAATTTGATCTCTGGTTCCTCTGCCTTTTCTAAAACGAGCTTGAACATCAGGAAGTTCATGGTTCACATACTGCTGAAGCCTGGCTTGGAGAATTTTGAGCATTACTTTACTAGCATGTGAGATGAGTGCAATTGTGCGGTAGTTTGAGCATTCTTTGGCATTGCCTTTCTTTGGGATTGGAATGAAAACTGACCTTTTCCAGTCCTGTGGCCACTACTGAGTTTTCCAAATTTGCTGGCATATTGAGTGCAGCACTTTCACATATCATCTTTCAGGATTTGGAATAGCTCAACTGGAATTCTATCACCTCCACTAGCTTTGTTCGTAGTGATGCTTTCTAAGGCCCACTTGACTTCACATTCCAGGATGTCTGGCTCTAGGTCAGTGATCACACCATCATGATTATCTGGGTCATGAAGATCTTTTTTGTACAGTTCTTCTGTGTATTCTTGCCATCTCTTCTTAATAGCTTCTGCTTCTGTTAGGTCCATACCATTTCTGTCCTTTATCGAGCCCATCTTTGCATGAAATGTTCCTTTGGTATCTCTGATTTTCTTGAAGAGACCCCTAGTCTTTCCCATTCTGTTGTTTTGTTCTATTTCCTTGCATTGATCGCTGAGGAAGGCTTTCTTATCTCTTCTTGCTATTCTTTGGAACTCTGCATTCAGATGCTTATATCTTTCCTTTTCTCCTTTGCTTTTCGCTTCTCTTCTTTTCACAGCTATTTGTAAGGCCTCCCCAGACAGCCATTTTGCTTTTATGCATTTCTTTTCCATGGGGATAGTCTTGATCCCTGTCTCCTCTACAATGTCATGAACCTCATTCCCTAGCTCATCAGGCACTCTATCTATCAGATCTAGGCCCTTAAATCTATTTCTCACTTCCACTGTGTAATCATAAGGGATTTGATTTAGGTCATATCTGAATGGTCTAGTGGTTTTCCCTACTTTCTTCAATTTCAGTCTGAATTTGACAATAAGGAGTTCATGGTCTTAGCGCCGAAGAAATAATGATTTTGAACTATGGAGAAGATTCTTGAGAGTACCTTGGACTGCAAGGAGATCCAACCAGTCCATCCTAAAGGAAATCAGTCCTGAGTATTCATTTGAAGGACTGATGCTGAAACTGAAACTCCAATATTTTGGCCACCTGAGGCGAACTGACTCATTTGAAAAGACCCTGATGCTGGGAAAGATTGAAAACAGGAGGAGAAGGGAATGACAGAGGATGAGATGGTTGGGTGGCATCACCAACTTGATGGACATGACTTTGAGCAAGCTCTGTGAGTTGGTGAGGGACAAGGAAGCCTGGCGTGCTGCAGTCCATAGGGTCGCAAAGAGTCGGACACAACTGAGTGACTTTCACTTTCATTTTCTAATCAGAATCTGAATATTTCTAACATCAACCTTCATTCAGAGTGCATGTTGAAATCATTTATAGCCCTTGCACTAAATGGATGGCATGCTCAGAAGCATGTAAATTAAGACAGCATTATAAAGGATGTTTACAGGTATGGGACAAAGTTAAGTGAAGAATAGGATCTGAAGAACCAAAGAGAGTCAGATGTCATTTCAGTTCAGTTCAGTCACTCAGTCATGTCCAACTCTTTGCAACCCCATGGACTGCAGCAGGCCAGGCCTCCCTGTCCATCACCAACTCCCAGAGTTTACTCAAACTCATGTCCATTGAGTCACTGATGCCATCTAACCATGTCATCCTCTGTCATTCCCTTCTCCTCCTACCTTCAATCTTTCCCAGCATCAGGGTCTTTTCCAGTGAGTCAGTTCTTCACATCAGGTGGCCAAAGTGTTGGAGCTTCAGCTTCAGTCCTTCCAACAAATAGTCAGGACTGATTTCCTTTAGGATGGACTGGTTGGATCTCCTTGCAGTCCAAGGGACTCTCAAGAGTCTTCTCCAGCACCACAGTTCAAAAGCATCAATTCTTCAGCACTCAGTTTTCTTTATAGTCCAACTCTCACATCCATACATGACAAATGGAAAAACCACAGCTTTGAATAGATGGGCCTTTGTTGGCAAGGTAGTGTCTCTGCTTTTTAGTATGCTGTCTAGGTTGGTCATAACTTTTCTTCTAAGGAGCAAGCATCTTTTAATTTCATGGCTGCAGTCACCATCTGCAGTGATTTTGGAGCCAAAAAAATATAGTCTGTCACTGTTTCCATTGTTACCCCATCTATTTGCCATGAAGTGATGAGACCGGATGCCATGATATTAGTTTTTTGAGTGTTGAATTTTAAGCCAATTCTTTCACTCTCTTTCACTTTCGTCAAGAGGCTCTTTTGTTTTTCTTCCCTTTCATCTGCATATCTGAGGTTATTGATATTTCTCCCAGCAATCTTGATTCCAGCTTGTGCTTCATCCAGCCCAGCATTTCTCATGATGCACTCTGCATAGAAGTTAAATAAGCAGGGTGACAATGTACACCTTGACTTAATCCTTTCTTGATTTGGAACCAGTCTGTTGTTTCATGTCCACTTCTAACTGTTGCTTCCTGACCTGCATACAGATTTCTCAGGAGGCAGTTAAAGTGGTCTGGTATTCCCATCTCTTTAAGAATTTTTCATAGTTTGTTTTGACTCACACAGTCAAAGGCTTTAGCATAGTCAATAAAGCATATGTTTTTCTGGAACTCTCTTGCTTTTTCGATGATCCATCGGATGTTGACAATTTGATCTCTGGTTCCTCTGCCTTTTCTAAATGCAGCTAGAACATCTGAAAGTTCACGGTTCACGTACTGCTGAAGTCTAGCTTGGAGAATTTCGAGCATTACTTTGCTAGCTTATGAGAGGATTGCAATTGTGTGGTAGTTTGAACATTCTTTGTCCTTGCCTTTCTTTGGGATTGGAGTGAAAACTGACCTTTCCCAGTCCTGTGGCCACTGCTGAGTTTTCCAGATTTTACTGGCATATGGAGTACGGTACTCTCAAGCATCATCTTTTAGGATCTGAAATAGCTCAACTGGAATTTCATCACCTCCACTAGCTTTGTTCATAGTGATGCTTCCTAAAGCCCATTTGACTTTGCTTCCCAGGATATCTGGCTCTAGGTGAGTGATCACACCATTGTGGCTATCTGGGTCATGAAGATCTTTTTTGTATGGTTCTTCTGTGTATTCTTGCCACCTCTTCTTAATATCTTCTGCTTCTCTTAGGTCCATACCATTTCTGTTCTTTATTGTGCGTATCTTTGCATGAAAAGTTCCTCTGGTATCTTTAATTTTCTTGAAGAGATCTCTAGTCTTTCCCATTCTATCCTTTTCCTCTATTTCTTTGCATTGTTCTCTTAGGAAGGTTTTCTTATCTCTCCTTGCTATTTTTTGGAACTCTGCATTCAGATGGATATATCTTTCCTTTTCTCCTTTGTGTTTTGCATCTCTCTTTTCTCAGCTATTTCTAAGTCCTCCTCAGACAACCATTTTGCCTTTTGTAGTTCTTCTTGGGGATGGTTTTGATCACTGCCTCCTGTATAATGTCACGAACCTCTGTCCACAGTTCTTCAGGGACTCTATCAGATCTAATCCCTTGAATCTATTTTTCACTTCCACTGTATAATCATAAGGGATTTGATTTAGGTCATACCTGAATGGTCTAGTGGTTTTCCCTACTTTCTTCAACTTAAGTCTGAATTTTCCGATAAGGAGTTCATGCCACAGTTAGCTTCTGGTCTTGTTTTGCTGAATGTATAATGCATTATATAGTGATTAATCCACCAAGAAGACACAGCAATACTAAATATATATGCACGAAACAGCAGATCTGCAAAACATTAGAAGTAAAAACTGAAAGAACAACTGACAAATCCATAATTATAGCTGAAGACTTAATAGCCATGTGTCAACCACTGATAGACTGGATGGCAGATTTAAATATGAAAGCTAAATCTATTGGAAGAAGAAAAAAAAATATCTTCATGATCATGAATTAAGCAAAGTTTTTGCAGAGAGGATCCTGAAAATCATGACAGAAGAAAAATTATAAAAGGGCTTCATCAAAACAAAAATTTTACTTATTGTATGGATATATCATATTTTGTTTATTCATTCATCAGTTAATGGACATTTGAGTTGTATCCACTATTTTGGCTACTTTCAGTAATGCTACTATGGCCATTTGTGTACATAATTTTTTGAACATATGTTTTATTTCTTTCTGATATTCTATACACTGAAAATAGAATTTCTGCATCATATGGTACCTGCATGTTTAACAATATGAGAAAGTGTCAAACTGTTTTCTAAAGTGGTTCTACTAACATCCTTACCAGCAGTGAATGAGGATTTTAATTTCTCCACATCTTTGTCAACACTTATAGTCTTTTTAGACGGTAGCCATTCTACTGTATGTGAAGTGGTATCTCCCTGTGTGTGTTTTTTTCCTTGTTTATCTGCTAATGATTTTGAGCATATTTTCATGGGTTTATTAACCATTAGCATATCTTCTTTAGAGATATACTTATGCCCATTTTAAAATTAAAATACTTATGCCCATTTTAAAATTAGGTCATTTGTCTATTATTGAGTTGTAAAAATTCTTTATATATTCTGATACAAGTCCATTATTACATATATGATTTGCATATATTTTCTTAAAATCTATATTTATAATAAGTTAACTTGTGTATGGTGTAAGAGTCAAGATTCATTTATTCCAAACAAGTATCATTTGCTAAAAATACTAAACTTACTCCCTTGAATTATCTTGGTATGTTGAAAACCTCCTGGACTTCCCATGGTGGTCCAGAGGTAAAGACTCTGCCTTGCAATGCAGGGGTCACAGGTTTGATCCCTTGTTGGGGAACTAAGATTCCACATGCCATGCAGCAACCAAGTCTGTGCATGTTCTACAACTAGACAACCAGAGCATCAACTATGGATCCCGAGTGCCACAGTGGAAGATCCCACTTGCCACAACTAAGACCTGATGCAACCAAATAAAAAAATACATAACATATTAAAAGTAAAAATCAATTGAGCATAATTGCATGGGAGTATTTCTGCAGATTGTATTATTTCATTGTTTTTTGTATCTGCCCTTACACCAAGACCACAATTTTTTTATTAATAAATGTTTACCTTGTTCTTTTTATTGTAAAATATATACAACAAAAATTGCCATTTAAACTGTTTGTATACATACAATTTAGTGGAATTAAGTTACACTCACAATGTTGTACAACTATCACCACTATCCATTTCCAGAGTTCTTACATCATTCCAAACAGAAACTCTGTACCTATTAAACAATCATTCCTCATCCCCTGCTTCCTCAGCCCCTAGTAACCACTATTCCACATTCTGTCTCTATGAATTTGCCTGTTCTAAGGACCTCGTATAATTGGAATCACACAATATTTATCTTTTGGTGTCTGGCTGACTTCACTTAGTACATTGTTTTTGAGGTTCATTCATGTTGTAGCACGTATTAGAATTTCTTTCCTTTTTAAGGCTGAGTAATGTTTCATTGTATGTATATGCCACATTTTGTTTATTCATTTATACGGTGGATTTATATGTCCCATTTATAGATGGGAGTTGTTTGTACCTTCAGGCTATTGTGAAGAATGCTACTGTGAGGACTTCCCTGGTGGTCCAGTGATTAAGATTCTGTGTTCCCAATTCAGGGGCCCAGGTTCAATCTCTGGTCATGGAACTAGATCCCACGTGCCACAGCTAAAGATCCCAAGTGCTGCAACTAAGACCTGGCACAGCCAAAAAAAAAAGCATACTACTCTGATCATGGTACAAATATCTGATTCTTTGCTTTTAATTCCTTTGGGTATATATTTGGCAATAGATTACTAGGTCATCTGGTAATTCTATGTTTTGAGGAACATTGAAAACTGTTTGCCACAGCAACTGTGTCATTTTATATTCCCAACAAAAATGCATGAAAGCTCCATTTTATCGGTCATCTTGTCATTTTCATTTAAAAGTAGTAATAACCATCCTGATAAGTGTGAAGTGACATTTTGTCATGGTTTTGATTTTCATTTCCCTAACAGTCAGTGATGTTGAGCACCATTTCATTTCCTTATTGAACATTTGTATTTCTTCTTTGGGAAAATGACTACTTAAATCTTGTGCCCATTTTAAAGCTGGATTTTTTGTTATGGTTGTTGAGTTGTAGGAGTTCTTTTTATATTCTGGATATTAATCCCTTATCAATTATATGGTTTGGAAATATTTTTCTCCTCTATGAGTTGTGTTTTCATTCTCCTTACACTGTCCCTTGGTGCACAGAAGTTTTTAATTTTGGTGAAGCTCAATTTATTTTTTCTTTTGTTGCATGTGTTTTTTATGTTGTATCAAATAAACACTGCCAAAATTAATGTTGTGAAGCTTTCCCTCTATGTTTTATTTTAGGGGTTTTATGGTTTTATCTCTTACATTTGGGGCTTTGAGTCATTTTGAGTTAATTTTTATGTGGTGTAAATTAATATTCTAATTTAATTCTTTTGAATGTAGATGTACAATTTTCCTAGTAAATTGTGTTAAAAAACAAAAAACAAAAACCTCTTCTTTCCTTCATTGAATGATCTTGGCAGCAGTATTGAAATCATCTTGACCATTACATGAGACTATAGTTCTAGGTTCTTTTGCTGAGGGAGAGGGCTTTATTCTAGTCCATTGCGTGGTGTCTGTTGTTGTTGTTCCGTTTGTTTTGTTTCTGGCTGAGCTGGGTCTTCACTGTTGTGGAGCATGGGGTCAAGGGAAAATGGGCTAAGTGGGTGCAGTTTGCAGGCTCTAGAGTGCAGGCTCAGTAACTGTGGGACACAGTAGTATTCCATGGCATGTGGGATCTTCCCAAACCAGGGAAAGAACCTGTGTCCCCTGCAATGGCAGGCATATTGGACCGTTAGGGAAGTCCATCCATTGATTTGTACGTCTATCCTTATGCCAGTACCACACTGCTTTGATTACTGTAACTTTGTAGTAAGTTTTAAAGTCAAGAAGTGTGAGTCTTCCAATTTTATTCTTATTTATTTTAGACTATTTGGAGTCCCCTGAAATTCCATATGGATTTTATAATGAGTTTTCTATTTATGAAAAAAAATGTTTGGATTTTGATAGGAACTGCATCAAATTGGTAAAGTACTCTGGGTAGTATTGCCATCTTAATAATATTGTCATCTTAATAGTGTTAAGTCTTACAATTCATAAATATGGGGTGTCTTTTCATTTATTTATGTCTTCATTAATTCCTTTTAAAAATTCCTTTCAGTGATGTTCAGTGTACAAGATTGGTTAAACTTATTTCTAAACATCTTATTCTTTTTTAATACTATTGTAAATGGAATTATATTTTGATTTCCTTTTTAAACTGTTCATTGATAGTGTATAAAAATGCAGCTGGCTTATCGGTGTTAGTTTTGTAACCTGCAACTTTGCTACTTTGCTAAATTGATTTATGAACTCTAAAGTGTGTGTGATTGTAGAATTTTTAGTGTTTTGTACATATAAGAGCATATCATCTATAGGCAGAGATAATTTTCTTCTTCCTTTCCAATTTGTATATCTTTTATTTCCGAAGTATTTTAAAAATTCTTTTCCATTATGGCTTTTTAAAATTGAAGTATAGTTGATTTACAATGCTGTGTTAGTTTCTGGTATACAGAATATTCTTTTTCATATTCTTTTCCATTATGCTTTACTACAACATATTGAATATAGTTTGCTATACAATAGGATCTCATTGCTTATCTATTCTAAATATAGCATTTTGCATCTGCTAGTTCCATACTCTCAATCCAACTCCTCCTTCTCCTTGCCAATCACAAGTCTGTTCTCTATGTCTGTGAGTTTGTTTCTCTTTCATAGATATGCTCATTTGCGTCATATTTTAGATTCCAAATATATGTGAAATCTTATGATATTTGCCTTTCTCTTTTTGACTTACTTCTCTTAGTATGATAAGCTCTAGGTACACCCATGGAACTGCAAGTGATTTCATTATTTTTATGGCTAAATAATATTCTTGTGGGTATGTGTCTGTGTGTATGGTATATCTATTTATTGATTCATCTGTCGATGAACATTTAGGTTGTTTCCATGTCTAAGGCTATTGTAAATAGTGTTGCTATGAACATAGGGATGCATGTATCTTTTCAGATTATAGTTTTGTCTGGACATATGCCCAGTAGTGGGGATTGCTAAATCATATGGAACTATATTTTTCAGTTTTTGGAGTAACTCCTATACTATTCTCCATAGTGACTACACTAATTTATATTCTCACCATCAGTATACAAAGGTTCCCTTTTCTTCATACCCTCTCCAGAATTTGTCTTTTGTGGATTTTTAAATTATGGTCATTCTCCCTAAAGTGAGGTAATATCTCGTTGTAGTTTTGATTTGTATTTCTCCAAAAATTAGTGCTGTTGAGCATCTTTTCATCTACCTCTTGGCCACCTATATGCCTTTTTCAAATAAATGTCTATTTACATCTTCTGCCCATTTTTAAATAGAATTGGTTTTTCTTATTGAGTTGTATGTTGTTGTTGTTCAGTTGCTAAGTTGTGTCCAACTCTTTACAAGTCCATGAACTGCAGCACTCAGGCTTCCCTGTCCTTCATTATCTCCCTGAGTTGGCTTGTTGCTTACATTATTTGCAAATATTTTCTCCTAGTCCATATGTTGTCTTTCTGTTTTGTTTATGGTTTCCTTTGCTGTGTAAAATATTTGTGAAGTTTTATAGTACACTTGGAATCAGGTAGAGTTAGTCCTCCAACATTATTGTTCTCTTCAAAATTATTTTTACTCTTAAATCCTGAAAGATGATGCTGTGAAAGTGCTGCACTCAATATGCCAGCAAATTTGGAAAACTCAACAGTGGCCACAGGACTGGAAAAGGTCAGTTTTCATTCCAATCCCAAAGAAACGCAATGCCAAAGAATGCTCAAACTACCGCACAATTGCACTCATCTCACACGCTAGTAAAGTAATGCTCAAAATTCTCCAAGCCAGGCTTCAGCAATAGATGAACCATGAACTTCCAGATGTTCAAGCTGGTTTTAGAAAAGGCAGAGGAACCAGAGATCAAATTGCCAACATCCGCTGGATCATGGAAAAAGCAAGAGAGTTTCAGAAAAAACATCTATTTCTGCTTTATTGACTATGCCAAAGCCTTTGACTGTGTGGATCACCACAAACTGTGGAAAATTCTGAAAGAGATGGGAATACCAGACCACCTGACCTGCCTCTTGATAAATCTGTATGCAGGTCAGGAAGCAACAGTTAGGACTGGACATGGAACAACAGACTGGTTCCAAATAAGAAAAGGAGTATGTCAAGGCTGTATATTGTCACCCTGCTTATTTAACTTCTATGCATAGTACATCATGAGAAACGCTGGACTGGAAGAAGCACAAGCTGGAATTAAGAATGCCAGGAGAAATATAAATAACCTCAGATATGCAGATGACACCACTCTTATGACAGAAAGTGAAGAGGAACAAAAAAGCCTCTTGATGGAAGTGAAAGAGGAGAGTGAAAAAGTTGGCTTAAAGCTAAACATGCAGAAAACGAAGATCATGGCATCTGGTCCCATGACTTCATGGGAAATAGATGAGGAAACAGTGGAAACAGTGTCAGACTTTATTTTTCTGGGCTTCAAAATCACTGCAGATGGTGATTGCAGCCATGAAATTCAAAGATGCTTACTCCTTGGAAGAAAAGTTATGACCAACCTAGATAGCATATTGAAAAGCAGAGACATTGGTTTTCCAACAAAGTTCTGTCTAGTCAAGGCTATGGTTTTTCCAGTGGTCATGTATGGATGTGAGAGTTGGACTGTGAAGAAGGCTGAGCGCCGAAGAATGGATGTTTTTGAATTGTGGTGTTGGAGAAGACTCTTGAGAGTCCCTTGGACTGCAAGGAGATCCAACCAGTCCATTCTAAAGGATATCAGCCCTGGGTGTTCTTTGGAAGGAATGATGCTAAAGCTGAAACTCCAGTACTTCGGCCACCTCATGCAAAGAGTTGACTCATTGGAAAAGACTCTGATGCTGGGAGGGATTGGGGGCAGGAGGAGAAGGGGACGACAGAGGATGAGATGGCTGGATGGCATCACTGACTCGGTGGACGTGAGTCTGAGTGAACTCCGGGAGTTGGTGATAGACAGGGAGGCCTGGCGTGCTGCGATTCATGGGGTTGGAAAGAGTCAGACGCGACTGAGTGACTGAACTGAACTCAATTGAACTGAGGAGCTTTGCACTTTCATTCAAATTACAGAATCAAGTTGTTAGTTTCTAACAAAGGGTACCCCCTAGGCATTTGAATGTGATTCTGTTGACTCCATTAATCAATTTGAGAAGATTAAGATCTTAGTGCTACTGACTTTTCTTCCATGAGTCTATTACTATATCTTTCCATTTATTTTTAAAACTTATTGCCGATGTTTGTGGTTTGAAATGTATAACTTGTGAACATATTTTGTTAAGTTCATCAGTAAGTAATTTATGACATTAAAAAGTAACTTCCTTCCTAGTGTCTGTGCCTCTTTTTTCTTTTTATTGCTTATTTCACTTGTTAGGATAACCAATACAACATTGAATAGAACTGGTGAGAATGTACATTCTTGCCATGCTCCTGATCTGATGGAGGAAAACACTGAGTCTAATCATTACAAATGAGGTCATAATTTTTGCATAGATGCCCTGCTGAGGTTAAGGATGTCCATTTTATTTTTACTTTTATAATATTTTTATATAATATTATATTATATAATTAATATATATAATTATATAAAATATAATATATATTATATAATATATATTATATAATATAACTTTTATAATATTATTAATGCTTTTTCTACATCTGTTGAGATCATTATATGAGTTTTCTCCTGAATTTTGCTAACATAGTGAATTAAAGTGATTGACCTTTGAATGTTAAACCAACCTTGCCTTTCTGTGCTAAACTTTACTTCCTCAGGCTATATTATATATTAATGAATTCTAACTGTGAATATTTTGAAAGGAAGTGTTTTATCCATGTTTATGAGAGATATTCAATAGCTTTATTTTCTTCTGATATCCAGTTTTGGTATCAGGGTAATGCTTATGTCATAAAATCAATTGGAAAGTATTTCTACTGTTTTCTGAAAGAGTTTGTGCAGGGTTAGCATTATGAAGATTTATGAAGTCCTTAAACTTTATGAAGTCAAATCATTGAGGTCATTTGGAACCAGAGTTACCTTAGCATTAAAGTTTTAAATTAAGAATTTAATTTCTTTAATAGGTAAAACACTATGCAACTCATCAAAGTTATATTTCTTCTTGATTCCATTTGTTAATTTGTTTATCTGTTATCGCCAAGAAGAAATGTGTACTTTTCATTCAGGTTCTTGGATTTATTAAGATAAATTTTTTCATAATTTTTCTTTTATCCTTTAAAAATCTATAGTGGTTAATTTTTGTATTATCTATTTCTTGATCAACCTAGCTAAAAGGTTTATGAATATTTTTTAACCTGTTCAAAGGCCAGCTTTTGGTATCTTCTAGCAAGGATATTCTTGAAAATAATCACATTGCTATTACCTCACACAGGAAATTTAATATTGATATATTCATATTGTCCAACATACAGTCCACATTAAAATTTCCCTAGTTGTCCAAAATGTTCTTTAAAGTTGTCTTTAATTCAATCAAGGATCCAAGACAAGACCATGCATGTTGCTGCATATATCATCTCTTTAGTCACTGTAAATCTCTTTTTTCTTTGATAACACTGATATTTTTAAAGGGTTGAGCCATAGAATATCTCACAATCTGTTTATTGTCTGATTGACTTTCAAAATTAAACTCTGGTTAAACATTTTGGGCAAGAAATTTCATAAGTAATACTATGTGTACAATATGTAAGTAGCACTGTGCACAAATAACAGAAAAGAAGAGATGTGAAAGGCAAAGGAGAAAAGGAAAGATATACCCATCTGAATACAGAGTTTCAGAGAATAGCAAGGAGAGATAAGGAAGCCTTTCTAAGTGAACAATGCAAAAAAATAGAGGAAAACAATAGAATGGGAAAAACTAGAGATCTCTTCAAGAAAATTAGAGATACCAAGGGAACATTTCATACAAAGATGGGCACAATAAAGGACAAAATGTTATGGACCTAAAAGAAGCAGCAGATATTAAGAACAGGTGGCAAGAATACACAGAAGAGCTATACAAAAATGATCCTATCGACCCAGACAAACATGATGGTGTGATCACTCTCCTAAAGCCACCCATCCTGGAGGGTGAAGTCTAGTAGGCCTTAGGAAGCATCACTACAAACAAAGCTAGTGGAGGTGATGGAATTCCAGCTGAGCTATTTCACACCCTAAAAGATGATGCTGTTCAAGTGTTGCACTCAGTATGCCCCCAAATTTGGAACACGCATCAGTGACAACAGGACTGGAAAAGGTCAGTTTTCACTCCAGTCCCAAAGAAAGGCAAGGACAAAGAATGTTTAAACTATCACAAAATTGCACTCATCTCACATACTAGCAAGGTAATGCTCAAAATTCTCCAAGTGAGGCTTCAACAGTACGTGAACCAAGAACTTCCAGATGTTCAAGCTGGATTTAGAAAAAGCAGAGGAACCAGAGAACAAATTGCCAACATCTGTTGGGTCATAGAAAAAGCAAGGGAATTCCAGAAAAATATCTACTTCCACTTCACTGACTATGCTAAAGCCTTTGACTGTGGGAAATTCTTCAAGAAACAGGAATACTAGATCACCTTACCTCTCTCCAGAGAAATCTGTATGCAGGTAAAGAAGCAACAGTTAGAACAGGAAATGGAACAATGGACTGGTTCAAAATTGGGAAAGGAGTATGTCAAGGCTGTATATTGTCACTGTGCTTATTTAATTTACATGCAGAGTACATCATGAGAAATGCCAGGCTGGATGAAGCACAAGCTGGAATCAAGATTGCAGGGAGAAATATCAACAATCTCATATACACAGATAATACCACTCAAATGGCAGAAAGTGAAGAGGAACTAAACAGCCTCTTGATGAAAGTGAAAGAGGAAAGTGAAAAGCTGGCTTAAAACTTGGCATTCAAAACACCAAGATCATGGCATCCAGTTTTAGCATTTCATGTCAAATAGATGGAGAAAAAGTGTAAACAGTGACAGATTTTTCTTGGCTCCAAAATCACTGTGGACAGTGACTTCAGCCATGAAATTAAAAGATGCTTGCTCCTTGGGAGAAAAGCTATGACAAACCTAGACAGCATATGAAAAAGCAGAGATATCACTTTGCCGACAAAAGTCCATGTAGTCCAAACTAGGGTTTTCTCAGTAGTCATGTACAGACTGAGAGTTGGATCATAAAGAAGGCTGAGTGCCGAAGAATTGATGCTTTCAAATTGTGGTGCTGGAGAAGACTCTTGGGAGTTCCTTGGACAGCAAGGAGATCAAACCAGTCGATCCTAAAGGAAATCAACCCTGAATATTTATTAGAAAGACTGATGATGAAGCTGATGCTCCAACACTTTGGCCATCTGATGCGAACAACTGACTCATTGGAAAAGACCCTGATGCTGGGAAAGATTGAAGGCAGGAGGGGAAGGGGATGGCAGAGGATGAGATGGTTGGATGGCATCATCAACTCAATGGACATGAGTTTGAGCAAGCTCTGGGAGATAGTGAAGGACAGGGAAGCCTGGCGTGCTGCAGTCCATTGGGTCTCCAAGAGTCGGACACAACTGAGTGAACAACAATTGTGTTTGTCCCCTGTATCTTATCAGGAGATGCTTTAATATCAGTTCATTCCATTACAGTCATGCTAAGTTTGATCATTGATTAAAGTGATGTTCAAGAGATCTCCATTATAATTTTACGATTCCCTTTTGTGATTAATAAGCAATCTTAAGGGTGATACTTGGAGATCATATAAATGATGCCAGAAACTCGGCCTCTGTGCACTTGTGCTGAATCAAATCTTGGAGACAGAGTTGTAGGGTAGCTCAGATGGTAAAGAATCCCCCTGCAATGTGGGAGACCCAGGATCAGTCCCTGGGTTGTAAAGATTCCCCTGGAGAAGGGAATGGCAACTCACACCATTATTCTTACTTGGATAATTCCATGGACAGAGGAGCCTGGCTGGCTACAGTGCCTGGGGTCGCAAAGAGTTGGACACAATTGAGTGACTAACATTTACTTTATAAAACAATAGCTTTAGTTCATTGTCAAGCAGAAGAGAATACCGACTCATGCCCTGAAAAACTATGAGTCCCACCTGGGAGGATTTTGAAGAAATTTTATAGCAATGGTTCAAGGGCAGGATTACTGATAAGGATTAGTGTATGTACAGGGTCTGCACTCCTTTGATCTGATTTCAGGTAGTCTCTTGATGAGTTTCTCTACTTCCTTTAATCTTAGGTGTTCTTAGGTGTTCTTCTCAGGATTGAAGAATTTTCCCTTTGTTGAGAGTTTTTTCTAGAATCTAGATTGCTGGGAAGGTATCAACAATCTCAGAGATATAGATGATACCATTCTTAGGGCAGAAAGCAAAGAGGAACTAAAGAGCCTCTTGATGAGGGTAAAAGAGGAGAGTGAAAAAGCTGGCTTAAAACTCAACATTCATAAAACTAAAATCATGGCATCCAATACCATCACTTCATGGCAAATAGAAGTGGAAAAGTGGAAACAGTGGCAAATTTTATATTCTTGGGTTCCAAAATTATTGCTGACAGTGATTGCAGCCATGAAATTAAAAGACACTTGCTCCTTGGAAGGAAAGCTATGACAAACCTTTGTTATTCAGTTGCTCAGTGGTGTCTGATTCTTTACGATCCCATGGACTGTAGCACACCAGGCTTTCCTGTCCTTCACTGTGTCCCAGACTTTGCTCAAACTCACGTCCATTGAATCAATGATGCCATCCAACCATCTCATCCTCTGTCACCTCCTTCTCCTCCTGCCCTTAGTCTTTCCCAACATCAGGGCCTTTTCCAATGAGTTGGCTCTTTGCATCAAAGTACTGATGATGGTACAAGTATCTGACCATCAAGGTGGTCAAAGTATTGGAGCTTCAGCTTCAGCATCAGGTCTTCCAATGAATATTCAGGGTTGATTTCCTTTAGGATTCACTGGTTTGATCTCCTTGCTGTTCAAGGGACTCTCTAGAGTCTTCTCCAGCACCACAGTTTGAAAGCATCAATTCTTTGGCGCTCAGCCTTCTTTATGGTCCAACTCTTTCATCCATGCATGACTGTTGGGAACACCATAGCTTGGAGTTTATGGACTTTTGTCAGAAAAGTGATGTCTCTGCTTTTAACATGCTGTCTAGGTTTGTCATAGCTTTTCTCCCAAGAAGCAAGCATCTTTTAATTTTAACTTCATGGCTGCATTCACCATCTGCAGTGATTTTGGAGCCCAAGAAAATAAAATCTGTAACTGTTACCATTTTTCCCCCATCTATTTGCCATGAAGTAATGGGATCATACCTAGGGTCTCCTGCATTGCATGCAGATTCTTTACAGGTGCAAGTGGTTAAGAACCCACTTGTCAATGTAGGAGATATGAGATGTGGGTTTGATCCTTGGATTGGGAAGATTCCCTGGAGAAGGGCATGGAAACCCACTTCAGTATTCATGCCCAGAAAATCCCATGGACCGAGGAGCCTGGCGAGCTACAATCCTTAGGGTTGCAAAGACAAGTGACTTAGCATGCATGCATGCATGAGCCATCAGGAAGCCTATGACAAACCTAGACAGCATATTAAAAAGCAGAGATATCACTTTTCTGACAAAGGTCCATATAGTCAAAGCTATGGTTTTTCCAGTAGTCATGTATGGATGTGAGAGTTGGACCATGAAGAAGGCTGAGTGCCCAAGAATTGATGCTTTCGAATTGTGCTGGAGAAGACTCTTGAGAGTCCCTTGCACTGAAAGGAGATTAAACCAGTCAATCCTAAAGGAAATCAACCCTGAATATTCATTGGAAGGCCTGATGCTACAGCTGAAGCTCCAATACTTTGGCCACCTGATGGGAAGTGCCCACTTATTGGAAAAGATCTTAATGCTGGGAAAGATTGAGGGCAGGAGAAGAAGAGGTAACAGAGGATGAGATGGTTGGATGACCTCACCAACTCAATCATCACGTGTTTGATCAAACTCCTAGAAACTGTGAATGACAGGGAAACCTGGCATTCTGCAGTCCATTGGGTTTCAAAGAGCCAGACAGGACTTAGCAACTGAACAACATCAACAAAGAGGTCAAAGATATTGTATTGTGTATCCCTTGAGGAGGCATCAGGACAATGCCCCCAAGGCTGCACTATTGTTTCTACTTCTCCCTTATTTCTGTATCCCCCTCCCTTGTCTAATTAGCAACTGTTCAATCTGCCCTTTGGAACTCAGCAAGGAACATGAAGGCTGGAGTCATTTCTCTAAAAGAAACAGGGAATGCGCCCAGCAGTGGGATTGCTGAGTTGTACAGCAATTCTATTCCCGGTTTTAAAGGATTCTCTACACTGTTCTTGATAATGTCTGTACCAGTTTGCATTCCCAGCAACAGTGTGAGAGGGTTCCCTTTTCTCCATACCCTCTCCAGCATTTGTTTGTAGACGTTTTGTTGATGGCCATTCTGACTGGTACGAGATGATGCCTCATTGTCATTTTGATTTGCATTTGATTTTCATTTCTCATTGCAGCACTATTTACAATAGCTAGGACACGAAAGCAACCTAAATGTCCATCAGCAGATTAATAGATAAGGAAGTTGTGGTATATATACACAATGAAATATTGCGTGTGCTTTTTGACCACAGATAAGAAACTACGTATTCAAGAAGTTCAATATGTTCCAAGAAGGATAAATGAATGTCATCCATAGCAAAACACATTATGATTAAGCTGTGTATGTCTAATTATTCAGTCATGTCCGACTCTTTGCAAATCCATGGACTATAGCCTGCCAGGCTCCTCTGCCCATGGGATATTCCCAGCAAGAATACTGGAGTGGATTGTCATTTCCTCCTCCAGGGGATCTTCCTGACCCAGGAGTCAAACCCATGTCTACTGGCATCTCCTGCATTGCAGACAGATTCTTTACCAGCTGAGCTACCAGGGAAGCCATGGAATACTACTCAGCTATAAAAAGGAATACATTTGAGTCAGTTCTAATGAAGTGGATGAACCTGGAGCCTATTACACAGAGTGAAGTAAGTCAGAAAGAGAAAGACAATACTGCATATTAATGCATATGTATGGGATTTAGAAAGATGGTACCTATAATCCTACATTCAGGGCAGCAAAGGAGGCACAGTCAAAAAGAACAGACTTTTGGAATCAGTGCAAGAAGACGAGGGTGGGATGATTTGAGAGAATAACACTGAAACATGTACGTTACCATAGGTGAAATAGATGACCAGTGGCAGTTTGATGCATGAAGCATAGCACCCAAAGCCAGTGCTCTGGGACAACCCAGAGGGATAGGGAGGGGAGGGAGGTGTGAGCAGGGTTCAGGACTGGGGGGACACATGTATACCTGTGACTGATTCATGCTGATGTATAGCAAAAATCATCACAATATTGTAATTATCCTCCAATTAAAATAAATTAATTAATTTAAAAAAAAAGAAACAGTGACACAGGAAAGTTTCCGTGCCCAGGAGTCTCACAGGGTTCTGCTTGGTTTCGTAAGTATCTTGTTACCCAGCAAACTTTCACATAGTGATTTCTAGCTAAGTACCATTACACTGGTGATTACAAAATAACATTTCTTAACTCTCTTCTTCATTCTTCAACACATATTTACAGGGTGTCTACCGTGTTCTAGGCACTATGGAAGGAATTAGGGATAGTGAGGTAACCAAAAGAAATACATTTCCCCATTCACATTGAGAGAAATAAAGAAACAGCCTCTTCTAGCACTTCAAAACTAAAGAACATATCCTATTTAGACTCGTCATCATTTTTGTATCAAGTAAAGGCACAGACACATTCTGGGTTTTGATTTTTTTTTTTGTCTCTTTCTTTTTGAAAATGATTTTATATATAATACACCCACCATAATATTCACCCTTTTAATAAAATGAATGGTTCAGTGATTTTGGCATTTTTACAAAATTGTGTTGCTATCACCACTATCTAGTTCAAGAACTTTTTTATCACTCAGACGGTAAAGCGTCTGCCTACAATGCGGGAGACCTGGGTTCGATCCCTGGGTCGGGAAGATGCCCTGGAGAAGGAAATGGCATCCCACTCCATGGACAGAGGATCCTGGTAGGCTACAGTTCATGGGGTTGCAAAGAGTTGGACATGACTGAGAAACTTCACTTCACTTCAAATGGAACTCTATATCCTTTAACAGTCATTCCCTATTTCCACCTCCAATAGCCCCTGACAACTTTCTGTGTATATAGTCTATTCTGGACATTTTATATGAATAGAATCATACAATATGTAGTCTTTTATGTCTGGCTTATTTTCACTTAGCATAATGTTTTCAAGGTTCCTCTATGTTGTACCATATATCAATACTTCATTCCCTTTTGTCTGAAAATATTATATTTTATGAATATATCATATTTTGTTTATCCATTTATTCAAATGCATTTGTTATGTGTTGTCAGATTTACTTTAGAGAGGTTGTACCACTATTTTATTCCCACCAATAATGATTTGAGTGCCTGTTTTCCCCTAGCCTCACCAACAGAATGCACTGTTCATTTTTTTTTTACCAAATTAAAAATTTCCTACCAAAGTTATCAGTGAGAATTATATTTTCACTTTGCATTTATATAATTTTGAATGAAATTGAATATTTTTTCAAATGTTTAAAAACCATTCTAGACTATCCAACTTTCTGTAAACTGATCAAATTGAGAAGAAGCCTCTAGTCAATCCACAGTCAGTTCAGTTCAGTTGCTCAGTTGTGTCTGACTCTTTGTGACCCAACACGAAGATCGTGGCATTTGGTCCCATCACTTCAAGGGAAATAGATGGGGAAACAGTGGAAACAGTGTCAGAGTTTGTTTTTTGGGCTCCAAAATCACTGCAGATGGTGATTGCAGCCATGAAATTAAAAGACACTTACTCCTTGGAAGAAAAGTTACGACCAACCTGGATAGTCAATCCACAGAACCATATTAAATAATAAATCTTATTGTTTTAAGCATTAAGTTTTGGGGTGGTCAGTTAACCAACAAAAGCTAACAATCCTATTAGCCAACACGAATCTTATGACTGAGCCTAAATACAAGGGGCTGGAAAATATAGTCTGCTTCTTGTGAGAGGAATAGCAAATTCACCTGGCAAAGCATATAGATATGGGGAACAATGAGTAATTGGTCATATAACTCAATCTACCATTGTATTTTTCTTTGTTCCTATCTTTATCAAGTATAGCATTTAAAATTTTTCCTTTTTTTATGATGTTGTGGAATAATTTAAGTAAGCTTGTCATTATTTGTGTTTGAGAAGTTGGTAAAATTTGCCTGTCAAACATATAATATTGCTTTTTTGAGAGCTACTTCTTTGATAATTTTTTCTTTTTTTTTTTCCTGTGGAAATCGGCCTATTTAAGCTTTTTATCTATATTGAGGTCAATCTTAGTAAATTTTATTTACTAGAAATTATGTATTTTTAACTATACTCAGATGTGTTTGCATAGAGTTGTGAAAAGTAGTTCTTCATTATTTGTTTTCATATTTTCTGTATCAGTGTTTATTTCCTATTTGTCATTTCTTATTTTGCATATGTATACCTTCTGCCACTTGATAGGAAAGCTAGAGATTTTTCTATTTTATTGACATTCCCCAAAGAAAAAGAAGCTTTAATTTATTTGTTGTACAGTTTCTCTGTGTTCTACCTCAATATTTGCTTTTACATATTATGTCCTCCCTCTGATTTCATTTGATTTTTCTTTTCTAGCTTGTTAAATTGAAAAACGAATTCATGTGTTTTCATTTTTATTGATGTAAGTGTTTAAAGATATTTTCCTCTGACCACTACTTTAATTATGTCACTGAGATTCTGACATCTACACATTATTATCATTTTTTGAGAAATTTTGGGATTTTTCAATTTTATTTTCCTTTATAGCCAAGAACTGTTCGTGAGAAATTTATAAAATATGTAGTTGGAAGAAGCTTTTTTTTAGATGTGGTACATATATACAATGAAATATTTACTCAGCCAAGGTGGGAGGGAGGTTCAAAAGGGAGCGGATATAGGTATACCGATGGCTGATTCATGTTGAGGTTTGACAGAAAACAACAAAATTCTGTAAAACAATTATCCTTCAGTTAAAAAATAAATAAATTTTTAAAAACTGAGGAAAAATAAAGAACTAAGTAAAAGAAAAAGGAAATAATTCTATTTGCAGCAACATGGATGGACCTGGAGATTATCATACTAAGTGAAGTTAAGTCAGACAGAGAAAGACAAATATCACATGACATCACTTATATACAGAACCTAAAAAAAAAATTATACAAATGAACTTATCTACAGAACAGAAACAGACTCACAGACTTAGAGAACAAACTTTTAGTTACCAGGTGGGAAGGATATGGGGAGCAACAGACTGGGATTTTGGGGTTGACATGTACACACTGCTTTATTTAAAATAAATAACTGGACTTCCCTGACAGTCCAGTGGTTAAGGCCCCCAAGCCTCCATTGCAGGGGTCATGGGTTTGATCCCTGGTCAGGGAATTGAGATCCCACATGCTATGTGGCATGGCCAAAATAAAATAAAATATTTAAATAAATGAATAAATAAAAAAATAAAATAGATAACCAATAACCCCTACTGTATAGCAGAGGGAATTCTGCTCAATATTCTATAATAACCTAAATGGGAAAAAAATTTGAAAAAGATTAGATACATGTATATGTATAACTGAATCACTTTGCTATACAGTTGAAACTGACACCACATTGTTAAACAACTGTACCCTAATGTAAAAAAATTTTTTTAAAAAAGACAGTATCTGGCACATAGTTTACAATACATGTTAACTGCCATTATTATTAATGCCACAAGACAGAGAGTCTGAAAAACAAGGAATTGTTGATCATTACTCTATATTTTCTAATGACAAAACAAACAAAATATTTAAGCTACACAGCTACATAAAAGGAGAAGGAAATGGCAACCCACTCCATATTCTTGCCTGGAGAGTCCCATGGATGGAGGAGCCTGGAGGACTGCAGTCCATGGGGTCACACAGAGTCGGACATGATTGAAGCGATTTAGTAGTAGCAGCAGCAGCAGCTACATAAAACATTTTCTGGAGACCAAAAAAAAAAAAAAAAATTACTATTTATTTTTAGTTTTCTTAAGTGAAATAAGAGAATCTTGTTTGTAATATATTTACTTTATCTTTTGTTGAGGTTTTTTTTTTTTTTTTTTTTTTTTTTGCTCACTATGTGACTAATTTTTATAAATGCTTCATGAGCACTTGAGAAGCAGGTGTATTTTCTATTATCAGAGTGTAAAGTTTGATATATGCATTAGGACTACCATATTTATTGTGTTGTTTAAGACTTTTTGAGTCTTACATCTTTGGTTAAAATTGACATGTGTTGGATTAAGAATCATATGTTAGTATGTTTTTGTTAGTACTATTTTTCCTTGCACCTCGTATAACTACTAACTAATTTATAATGATAAGTTATTTATGAAGTTGCTGTTATTTGGTTCATATAATTCATAACTTTTATAACTTCACTGTGTACTGTTGTCTTCAGTAATTATTAAAGTTTCCTCATTTTTCTCATTTAATGTTTTTTGGCCATTCACATTTGTTGATATGGCTGATGTAGTTGATATCAACGGAAATAATACAAAGTATATTTTCTGGCCATAGTACAAATAGCCCATGGATCAAAGAGTAAGTCACAAGGAAAATGAGAAATATTTTTGATTGATTGAAAATAGAGCATATCAGAATTTGTTGGATGTTGGGAAATTTGAGGAGCAACTGAGCAAATAATGCAAATGATGCAACCAACAGGAGGTTAATATTTAAAATATACAAACAGCTCATATAACTCAATATTAAAAACAAACAACCAATCAAAAAATGAGCAGAAGACCTAAATACACATTTTTCCAAAGAAGACATACAGAGGGCTAGCAAGTACATGAAAATATGCTCAAACTGCTAATTATTAGAAAACTGCAAATCAAAACTACAGTGAGGGGACTTCCCTGGTGGTCCAGTGGTTAAGAATCCGTTTGCCAATGCAGGGGATATGGGTTCAATCTTGGTCCAGGAAGATCCCACATGCCACATAAGCCTATGTGTTAGAACTACTGAGCCTGCTCTCTAGAGCCTGCAAGCTGTAACTATTGAGCCCATGTGCCACAACTACTGAAGCCTGCATGCCTAGAGCCTATGCTCTGCAATAAGAGAAGCCACCACAATGAGAGATCCTTGAACCACAACTAGATAGTCCCTGCTAGCCACAAATAGAGAAAGCCCATGCGCAGCAACAAAAACCCAGCACAGCCAAAAACAAATAAATATTTTAAAGTCTTTTAAAAAATTAAAAACAAAAACTGCAGTGAGGTATCATAACAGAGAGGTCAAATGTCTATCATCAAAAAGTCTAGACATAACAAACGTTGGAGAGGATATGGAGAAAAGAGAACCCTCCTTATATACTGTTGGTGGGAATGTAGATTGGTGCAACCACTATGGAGGTTCCTTAAAAAACTAAAAATAGAACTACCATATGACCCAGCAATTCCACTCCTGGGTATATATCAGGAAAAAACAAAGATGCCAGTTTGAAATGATACATGCACCTCTGTGTTCATAGCAGCATGATCTACAATAGCCAAGACATGGAAACAACTCAAGTACTCATCAACAGATGATTCAGTTAAGATGTAGTACATATACACAATGGAATACTACTCAGCCATAAAAAGGAATTCAACATTGCTGCAATTCCATTTGCAGCAATGTTGAAGGACCTAGAGAATATTGTGTTTAGCAAAATAAGTTATACAAAGAAAGACAAATACTGTATGATATAATTTACATGTGGAATCTAAAAAAATAACACAGGGACTTCTCTGGCAGTCCAGTGGTTAAAACTCTATGCTTCTAATGCAAGGCACATGGATTTGATACCTGGCCAGGGAACTAAATATCCTGCATGCTGCATGGTGCTGCAGCTAAAAATAAATAAATAAAATTTTAAAATAAATGAAAAAAAATTTTTTTTAAATAACACAAATTAATCTATATGAAGAACAGAAACAGACTTACAGATAAAGAAAACAAATTCGTGATTACCAAAGGGGAGAGGGAAGTGGGAGGGACAGATTAGGAGTGTGGGACTAACAGATGAAGCTACTATATATAAAATAGATAAGCAACAGGCTATACTATACAGACAGGGAATTACACCCATTATCTTAAAATAACCTATAATGGAATATAATCTGAAAAAATAATAAATCACTATGCTGTCACTTGAAACTAACACAATATTGTAAATCAGCTAAACTTCTATTTAAAAAGGAAAATAAGAGCAAACTAAACTGAAAGCAAACAGAAAGAAAACAATAAAGGTAAGAGCAGAAATCAGTGAAACTGAAGCAAAAAAAAAAAGCAATAAAGAAAATCAGTGAAGCCAAAAACTGACTCTTTGAAAAATTCAGTACAATGATATCATCAATTGATCAAAATAAATGAATTAAAGAGAGAAAAGATATTAATTGTCAACATCAGGAATGTAAGACAGGATATAACTACGTATAGTACAGACATTAAAAAAAAGCAATATTATGACCAATGAATTTTCAATAAATTTAACAACAAAAATAAAATAGACAAATTCCTTTAAAAACACAAACTAACAAATCTTATTAAATAATAAACAGATTACCTAAATAACCTATTTAAAATTTTGAATCTAGATAAAAATTTTGCCATGAAGAGGACTCCAGGCCACGGGGGCTTCACTAGTGAATTCTACCAAACATTCAAGAAAGTTATAATGCCAATTCTATATAAATTGTTTCATAAAACAGAAGAGGGAGCGTTTCCCAACTCATTTTATGAGGTCAGCATTATCATACTACCAAAATCAGAGAGGAAGAGAGATGCATCTTATCTTTTCAGGCTGCAAAATACCATAGACTAGTGGTTTATTAACAACAGATTTTTTTTTTTGGCTGTGCCACACTACTTGTGGAATTTTAGCTCCCTGACCAGGGTTGGAACCCAGACCTCGTGAGTGAAAGCTTCAGAGTCCTACTCACGGGACTACCAGGGAATTCTCAACAACAGAAATTTATTTCTCAGAGTTCTAGAGGCTGGGAAGTCCAAGATCAAGACTCTGGTAGGTTCAATGTCTGGTGAAGGTCTGCTTTCTAGTTCATAGGTGATAGTGACTATGGAGCTCTGGGGGGTGTGTTCTTTCATAAGAACATTAATCCCATTCATGAAGGGTCTGCCCCCCTGATCTAAGCACTTCCCACAGGTCCTCATCTCCTAATACCATCACATCGAGCATTAGGTTTCAACATGAATTTGGGCAGGGACACAAATATTCCATCTATATCATGATGTCAAGAGGAAGCAAAACTATAAGCCATAGCATTCATGAAAATAAACATTAAAATATTTAACAAAATATTAGCATATCAAAACCAGCAATATGTAAGAAGTAAAATAATAAAAACCAAGTGAGAGTTCTTCTAGGAATGCAAGGTTGATTTAATATCTGGAAACCAATGTAATTCACCTCTATGAGAAGCTAAAAAAAAAATCACCTCAAGAAAAGCAGGAAAAATTTTTACAAATTACATTCATTTATGATTTTTTTAAACTGTCAGCAAACTAGGAATAAGAGAAAACTTTCTTAAACTGATAAAAAGGCATCTATGAAAAATCTAGAACTAGTATCATGGTTGCCAACATCTGTTGGATCATCGAAAAAACAACAGAGTTCCAGAAAAACGTCTACTTCTGCTTTATTGACTACTCCAAAGCCTTTGACTGTGTGGATCACAACAAACTGTGGAAAATTCTTAAAGAAATGGGAATACCAAACCACCTGACCTGCCTCTTGAGAAATCTGTATGCAGGTCAAGAAGCAACAGTTAGAATTGGACATGTAAGAAAAGACTGGTTCCAAATCAGGAAAGGAGTACATCAAGGCTGTATATTGTCACCCTGCTTATTTAACTTTTATGCAGAGTACATCATGAGAAATGCTGGGCTGGAGGAAGCACAAGCTGGAATCAAGATTGCCAGGAGAAATGTCAATAACCTCAGATATGCAGGTGACACCCTTATGGCAGAAAGTAAAGAAGAACTAAAGAACTTCTTGATGAAAGTGAAAGAGGATAGTGAAAAAGCTGACTTAAAACTCAACATTCAAAAAACTAAGATCATGGCATCTGGTTCCATCACTTCATGGCAAATAGATGGGGAAACAATGGAAACAGTGAGAGGCTTTATTTTCTTGGCCTCCAAAATCACTGCAGATGGTGACTGCAGCCATGAAATTAAGACACTTGCTCCTTGGAAGAAAAGCTATGACCAACCTAGACAGCATATTAAAAAGCAGAGACATTACTTTGCCAACAAAGGTCCATCCAGTCAAAGCTATGGTTTTTCCACCAGTCACGTATGGATTGAGTGTTGGACTGTGAAGAAAGCTGAGCACCGAAGAATTGATGCTTTTGAACTGTGGTGTTGGAGAAGACTCTTGAGAGTCTCGCGGACTGAAAGGAGATCCAACCAATCAATCCTAAAGGAAATCAGTCCTGAATATTCATTGAAAGGACTGATGCTGAAGCTGAAACTCCAATACTTTGGCCACCTGATGCGAAGAGCTGACTTACTGGAAAAGACCCCGACTCTGGGAAAGATTGAAGGCAAGAGGAGCAGGGGATGACAGAGGATGAGATGGTTGGATGATATTACTGACTCGATGGACTTGAGTTTGAGTAAGCTCCAGGAGTTGGTGATGGACAGAGAAGCCTGGCGTGCTGCAGTCCATGGGGTCGCAAAGAGCCAGACATGACTGAGTGACTGAACTGAACTGAGTATCATGGTGGAAGACTGAAAGCTTTCTCCTTAAGTTCAGAAGTGAAATAAGGGAAGAAGGTGCTCTCTTGCCACTCCTATTTAACACTGTATTGGAGGTCATAGCCAGTGCAGTAAGACAAGAAAAAGAAATATAGGGCATACAGATTGGATAGGGGAAAAAAATGAAACCTGTCTTTATTTATAGACACATGGTTATCTGTGTTGACAGTCAAAAATATCTACCAAAAAAAAGCTAGAATAATTAGTGAGTTTAGCAAGATTATAGGAAATAAGGTTAAAATACAAAAGTCATTGATTTCCTATACACTAGCAATGAACAACTGCAAATTGAAATGTATACTGCATAAAAATATAAAATAGGAGCAAGTCTGGCAAAATGTATGCAAAATCTGTATACTATTAATGGCACAATATTAATGAAAGAAATATTAAACCTAAATAATTAGAGAGATATTCATGGTCAAAATCCTCAAAATTGCTGAGATGTCAATTTCCCCCAAATTAATTTATAGATTCAACATAATCCTAATCATTTTTGAGGATTTGACATGCTAAACCTAAAATTTGAAAATGTATATAGAAATCAAAGGACATGGAATATCAAAATTAAATTTGGAAAAGAACAGTTGGAGGACTCACACTACTTGATTTCAAAACTTACTGTAAAGCTATAGTAAGACTATGATACTTGTACGGGGATGTCCTCGGTGGTCCAGTGGTTAGGGCTTAGTGCTTTTGATGCACTGGCACAAGTTCAATCCCTGTTCAGGGAACTAAGACCCCACAATCTGTACAGCCTAGCCAAAAAAAGAAAAAAGATTTTTTTTTTTTTGTATAATGATAGACATATAGATTAGTGGTACAGAATAAAAAGTCAGAATTAGACCTACACATATAGATGGTCAATTGATTTTTCCACAAAGATGTCAAGATAATTCAGTGGTTATGGATAGTATTTCCAACAAATGATCCGAGAGTAACTGGATATACCTATGCAAAAAAAAACCAAACAACAAAAAAAACACAAACACCCCAAAACTTTTAACCCTTTCTTCATACCATGTATAAAAATTTACTTCAAACAGATCACAGATCTAAATGTAAATTCTAAAACCATGACACTTCTAGGAGAAAAACTTTATTTCCCTGGTTTAGGTAAAGATTTCTTGGATCATGCAAAGCATGAACCAGAAAAGAAAAAAATTGATAAATTGTACTTCATTAAATTAGATATCTTTTCAAAAGATATGATTAAACAAAAAGACAGGCCACAGTCTAGGAGACAATATTTTCAAAACACGTATCTGATAAAAAAAAACTTTTATCCAGAATATACAAAGGACTCTCAAAATTCAATAATAAGAAAATAAACAATAAAGTAGGCAAAATATTTTGACATTTAGTTTAACTTTGCCTTGAGTGTATTATCCTTTGGCAGTTCTGGCTTTGTCAAGGGGCCTTCTGTCAGTCTTCCCAGGTCACAGTTGCTCTAAGCATTACCTTTTTTCCTCTCCTTGAGTCTCTTTAAAACTAAAACTTGAGGTTATCAAATGTTATTGGTTGAATTTTGTCCCTCTAACAGATGTCAAACTTCTAACCTCCAGTACCTGCAAATGTGTTCTGGTTTGGAAATTGAGTCTTAACAGATGATCAAGTTAAGATGAGATTATTAGGGTAGGCCCTAATTCATTATGACTGGTATTCTTATAATAAAGGGAAATTTGAATGCAGAAGTAGATACATATAAAGGGAAGGCTGAGAAAACACGATGAACAGCATCTACTAGCCAAGTTATACTTGAAGCTACAAGAAGCTAGGAAAAAGGAATGGAATAGATTTTCCCTCAGCCCTCAGAAGAAACTAACTTGATTTCAGACTTCTCAGCTTTAAACAGTGAGACAATAAATTTCTGTTGTTTAAGCAACTCAGTTTGTAATACTTCATTACAGCAGCCCCAGGAAAATACCATACTAGAGATCAGTGGATGCCCCCCACAACAGCTGGCATCAAGACTCACTCTCCCTCATTTTTGGTCTCTGCAGATTTCCCTTACCTTCTTATCAGTGCAACTCTGAATTCTAAAGTATATTTTAAAAAATATTTTAGCCAGCAATTTATTTGTTATGTTTTGGGAAGATTTTAAGGAAATCTAGTCTTCATTTTGTTGGAAATGAAAATCTACTTAACTCTTCCAGAGTAACTTTCTGAAAATGGAGTTTGGTGTCTTAAAGGTACTTATTACTTTCCAAATGTAACTTATTACTTCATTATATCTAATATCCTACTATACACCATATAAGATATTTTATTTCTCTCATTAAATTTCTAGTTCCTTGAGGGCTGAGATGGATGTCTTACCTTCATATCCTCATATCTTCATATGGAAAAAGCACCTTACCTATAATGGGTTTTTAATAAATGTGGTTATTAAATTGAACATACTTATATATGGGTCATATGCATAGATACTTGGAGTAATGACTTTAAATTAAAAGTTTTTATTCTTAATCCACAAATGTCTGTGTTACTCAAGGTTGTATTCACTGAAGAGGGATTTTCTTTTCTTTCTGATTAATATAACTAACTCTAAATCTCAGAAAACCTGTTAGTGTATAGCCTTTCAAGCTTCCTATGTTAGAGTATTAAATGACTTATTAATAAATATTATTCCTAATTATTACAACCTGGTAAAGTAATTGTTATTATTATGCCCATTTTACAAATGAGAAAATGAGGATTAGAAAGGTTAAGTGCCTGTTCCAAAGTAAGATATATATAATCTACCAGAGTTAGAAATAAAGGTTATTTATTTTGAATAGTGAGTGGTCCTAAAGCCATTCACTCACTATCCTCTACTGCTTATTAGGGATCCCATTATCTAATGATTATGAAACTCCTAGGTATTTCTATTCCCATTTGAATCAGAATATCACAGTCACTTATTCTAAAATAATGTCTTTCATTTATACCTTTCAAAATACCTACTTACACATGTTTTTTATATTTTCTGTCCACGCAGTTGCTTTCCATTGTTCACCCAATATATTGCTAGATGTGGACACCTCCAGAGCGTACATGCTAGAGAAGTCAATTATTTTGAAGTGGCCTTTCCCTTTTCTTCTCAATAAAGGAAATTTTCCACTATAGGATATTTAAATCAGTATCATAAATCTAATAAGATGGTGTAAGCTATACCACATACTTCCATGTACTTGCTTGTATCTTGCTTGTTTTCTAGTTGTTATATGTGTGCCACATGTTAACTTTATTTACCCAAATAGTTTAAGTTCCTTGGGGTCAAGAATGGGTTTTCTCTTACTTTGTATTCCCTATAATAATAGTTCCCGTTAGTAAAGTCTTGCTGAGTCCCAGGAAATTTACACAAATTTCATTTATAGTAACAACAAATTAGGTAGTATTACCCCCATTTTGCAGATGTAGAAAGCTTTGGATATAATTGGTCTCAAAGCTATAAACCTATTAAGTGACTATAACTTAATCCTTAATATGTGATTGTTGAGTTGACTGATTTGTTATTTCCCTGAAAGATCTTTTCATCTGGCTATAATGAAGTGACAAAAGACATGGGTTCATATCCTTATGCTATAAATTACAAGCCTGTAACATGGGCAAGTTATTCAACATCATTAAATCTGAGTTTCTGGATTTATAAAAATGAGAGAATAAAGCTCAATCCATGAAGGGGCTATGAATATTAAATTAGGTTATACAGAGACTAAATAATGGATATTGACTTATTAACTTGCTTGATTTTGTGTTTTCTTCTCTCTCCTTTTACTGAAATGTAAATTGAATTAATATATTTATAAATTAAGAAGTACCAAAAAGAAGAGACAATTATTAGAGCATCTCCTACTTTCTTTGTGTACACAATTTAACAGGATGATGACAAATTTCAGTATATTTAGTACTTTTTATATGCTAGCATGTTCATAACTATATTAAAATAGTTTTAGAAAATCCTCTCAGGTCAATTACCATCACACATCCTATACAGAGACTCACTTGCTTTTTAGCATGGTCATATCTCTTTTTCTAAATATTTAGGATTTTATTTCCAACAATATTGGATAAGAAATGAGTAATATTTTAATCTAATGGAAAAGGATTTAAATATTTTTTTCCTATCACACCTTTTCCCCAAATTAATGGAAGATTTTCAGGTGAGACAATTTTTCTGTTGATTTCATATCATTGTTCTTTAACTTGAATCTTTTATCTGAATTTTATGTTTTGATCTGATTTCTCTTTAATCTGTTCTGTTGCTAAATAAGGAGAAACCTTGCAATGTCTCTACAGAGTTTCATTGTTTAAATTCTACATATTTAAACTCAAAATGATGATATTAAAATATTACCTTACTATAGAAATATTAAATAAACCTTATATTGATCCTAAATATAATCTTTTTGTTCATAGAAGATGAAATCTGCTACTGAAAATTCCCAGACCTTTATCTTGATAATTTGAGACAGAACATTTTCCTTAGAAAGCACTTATCCTTACAATTCTTTTATATGGCTAAGCCTCAAACTTTATGTGCTGATTTTAGGGTATGGTACATTATCTTTTAATAGGATCTGATGAACTAAAAGGTACTTTGAATAACTTTTTTGAGAAAAATTTAAAAATTAGAATATCAGAAATTAGTATGTGCAGTATATTTTATAGATATTATCCATATGTTTGAAGAACTGTACATTAAAATTTTTTAAACATAATAAATAAGCCTTTTTAAAGAAATGAAAGCAACCATTTACCTTCAGCTGATGCTATTATGTACAGTTTTCTTTTATATTAATATTACATTAATACTTCCCCGTGACATTTGTGATGTCCCTATGGATTCAAAAAACATATATATATTCCTTCTTTTAACTGTCTTTGTATAAAGCTATTTGCTTTTTCATCAGGTACATGGTATATTTAAAAACTGTAGGAAATTTATAGTACCTCAGAGCCATTTTGATTACTCTTAAGCAAATTAGCCAGCATTCAGTCAGTTTTGTACTCTCTCCCATGCGGCCCTACTCGGGCTGCACATTAAACAGCTCCTCAGTCTAGTCCAGATGTCCAACTGTATCCATTCACCCTTTCAGATTGGTGTTAAACTTGCTATTTTTGGACAGAATATGTATACGTTGTATTTAAATAAAACATATATGTAATTTTAAAATATGACCAAATATAATAAGTGGTTACTGTCCAGCTGTGTTTTAAAAAACATTATCTAAGTGAAATAGTAGAAAACTTCACTGGAAACTATAAAATTATCCATACAAGTACATTAATTTGTTTATTTCCCATGGTGGTGTAATGGGAAAAAATTGTTTTTTGGTCTTTGCCGCACTTTTGAATTATTGGGCAGATGTCTTTACTGGTCTTGCTTTGTCCTTGCTTTTGGATTATTTAGCAAATTGCCCATCATGTAATTGATATTAAGCTAATTCAGAGGCATGGCTATCCAAAACACTTGAAAAGTCCATTATTCCTCTTATCTTTACCACAATTCTGTTTCTAATATTTCATATTTGATTACATTAATTGTGGATGTTAAGTGGCTTTCATATATATTTGCTTCATGATAAGAATTTGAAACAATAACCTAGATGGAACTAGGTTCTTGTTCTGCTACCTGTGTCAGTGTATTCAGTTCTAAGATTTTAATTTTAATTTATATCTTTCCCTGGATCATTAGTGAAAAGGATCTCATGTATATCTAAAAAATTATCAGCTTATATTCCTGAAGCAAATCATAATTTATCATCTTAAAAAACAGCAATAAGAAGTGCATTTGTAGTATTTGTCCAAAATATCTATTTACTCAGTATTGAACATTAGTAAGAAATATCTAAATATACACACACATACATAAAAATGCTCATATATAACAAGACTACAAAGTATTATTTGGATTACCTGCCTAACCAAATATATGCTTATAGATAAACACAGAGAACTTTGGTCCATCTGCCAAGTGTAAAATTTAATTATAAAATAATAATCACTACAATTAAAGTATATAATTTACCAGTAGGAGTAATTTACTTAAAAAAAGAAAACGCTGCCTTGGATTTGATATCATAGTCCTCTCTTCATATTTTCCAAGTATCAACATTCTAACTTTTTGCTAGTTAAAACAATTAGCCTTACCTTACTGTGACAAATTAAAATATATTAAATTATTTTGCAAAGACCAGAAACTAAATTTAATATTTTCAAGATCTTGATTCTAAAATTATAACCTTAGCATATGTCAAAATTTGAATGTATTTTAAGATTCCAACTAATTTATATTCAAAACATAAATATACACTTGCTACAACCTAATGACCATTTTTTTCACTTAACTTTATTTTAAATAAAATACAGACAATGCTTTTTCACTCATAGACCTATGATAAATTTTAATTAATGGGAATGGCTACTTTTTAGCATCACAAAACAGGGTTTTTAAAATTGAAGTCATATTTATGAATAGAGAAGTAGGTGACTGAGGCAGCAGGAATAAAGGAGAACTGGAAACCTTTTTCTACATGCTATTTTTGTTCATCACCTATAATGTAGAGACAAAAAAGTAAGAGAAGTTGGAAAAAAGAGAAAGAAAGAAATATGGGGACAGCCAAAAACATAGGTGATAGTGTAGTTAAGTTTTTTTTAAACTAATGCATTTTAATTATATCTTATGTAACATTCAAAAAGATATTCTGGACTTCAACCCCTTTTATATATCAGAGGAGTATTACATAACTGTCTTTCACAGTTAAAAATCATACCACAATACACACTATCACTTATTTGAATTTGAGATAGGTAACACTGTACTATTAATCAACATCAAATGCTACTTAATAATGTGATCCCATTTATTCTTTTGATATATGAGATTTTTAAAAATTCATCTTTCATCATGACAGTGTAATAACTGATTTGCAAATTAATTATTCTAGGCCTTTCAAATGTTAACGTTCATCCACATCTGTTCTGAACTTGGACAAAAGAAGAAATGCACATTTCTTTTTAAATGTGTATATAAGTCTAATGTGAAGTTCTTGAATTAACAGAATGGGCATCAGAATGCTGCTATATCATTAAGGACAGCCACTTCTTAGTAAAAATATCTGAAGAAGAAAACTTGGGAACAAGAACAATTTGGGCCCAAATGGCTTTTACAATAGTTTCAAAATATAAAAGAAGATACTGTTACATTAGCAATAGTACAGAATAGCCAAATTATAGAATAATCATTCTTAAAGCACAGTGAGTTATTTTTTACTTTAGGAAATTATGTTTCTAAGGCATACATTTTAAACCCACGACAGACTTCTTTACCAGCAAGTTGTACAAACTGTACACTTAGAAGAAACAAGGGAGTGAACTGTACTTTAGTATAGTTGTGATAATTTAGTTGCATTTCTAAATTAAACTTTTAACATTAAAGATGTCAGTTTTGCTTTATATGTGAACTTTCACTCTGCTTATAACTAATCTGAAAAACTAAGGCGTATAACTAAAATAAAATTAGTTAGAATGATACTGCTTTATATGGTCAAGATAAAGTATCAGGTTTTTTTTCTAAGTAACTACTGTACTTATGAAATATAAAGGAGATCAGAAGCTCCCATTTCCAAACATTTCAATGCAGTTTTTTTAAGCTTTTCACCTATCAATTCCACAAATTGTCCCATTATTTTAATGTTAAAAAGCAATTAATATCACTTTAATTATATCAATTGAATGCATCTGAGGTCCTGGTAAATTATTTTTTTCTTTCACAGTATAGATTATATGTAGGATTTCTTCTTAATGCTCAAAGAAATGACGGGTAGTTTGGATAAGGATTGGTGGTTTTTTTACTTCCTCCCCCAAAGAGCTGATGTTTTTGGCTGACTTTTTTTTTTTTTTTTTTGCGGGGGGGCGGGGAGGGGGAAGGAAGAGAAAAAGTCTGTAAGTTGAATTATTGAATAGGCCTACACTGAAAATCTTCCTTGACCAGTGGTGACTGGAGAGAGGAGAGATGAGGTCAAACACTCTTAGTATAACAGTATCTGTGTAGTTTTAGAAAATGTGCAAACTCCTTCAGCCCCCTGTCCCTCTCCTCTTATGTGCTGGTACCTCTGGACCGTCCTGAAGCCATTTTAGAACTTAGGAAGGAGACCCACTTGTGCTTTTGCAGGTGCTGTGGTGGCAAGGATAACCTCTGCTCCTTTGCCGGGTGTGTTACCATGCTGTTATTGAATGTCTTTGAGGATTAAAGACAGCACAGAAAATTCCAAACCCACATCCTAACACCTGAAGCTCGCACAATGTTTCTATAGCAGATGGCAAAACATTTCACTGGAAACTTGATTTACCAAGTGAATATCCAGATCTGCAGAGTTTTTAATCTTTTCAGGCACCGCTGAAGATCCTTACTGGATTTTCGGCTCTATTCCGGGTTGAAAAACAAGACCACTTCTAGGTGTTTTGCGCACCCCAGCCCCACCCAAAGTCCCGACGGGCCTGCAATTCTCAGTGTTTCAAGCTGAGGGTCTTTCCGAATGAATGTGCATTTTCAGTCCCGGACGTCTAATAATTTGTGGGGTAAGGGCAACACCATAGGACTTTTCGGACAGTCGAAGAGGGTGAGAAGCCGGAGAGGCAATTGCCTCCTCGCAGTTGGACGTGAGGCTCGGAGCCCGGCTGTCCTCAGCTGTCACGGGGGGAGGGGGAGGGAGTGCTGGCATTGGCATTGGGCATGGAGTTGCTCCAGCCGCCGCGCCCGGTCCCGCCGCCAGCTCACCTCTGCGGAGAGCTAGGCACTCACCGGCCCGCTCGCCCCTGCTCCCAAGTCGCCCTCCGGCCCCAGTCCTCAGGCATAGGTCGCCGGAACCATCCAGAGGGATGGCCGCCGCCTCCTCAGGGACCGCTGCCTGAGGGCCAGGGCCGGGGAACCCTGGCCGCCCTGGCAGCCCGTAGCACCCGGGGCGCTCTGGCGGTTGCAGTGAGGCACCGGGGCCCGCTCCCCCTCCCCGCCCCCGCTCCCGCCTCCTGCCTGCCGCGCCGTGCGCCCGCTTGCCCCAGCCGGCTGGCGCAGCAGCGCACACACTCACTCCGAGGGCGCCTCCAAGGTTACCCGCGGGGTGGGGGCTGGGGCAGTCTCCGGCCACTGGCCTCCTCCGCTGCCTTCCTATCGCCGCGGCTCTTCAGCCGCTCCAGGGCGATCGGGTTCCAAACCCCAAAGCAGAAGAGACTCCAAAGTCCGGGGAGGGAAGTCTCGAGCTGGGAGCAGACGAGCGTCCGGGCGGGGGGCGGCCTTAGTTGGCTCTGGGTGCTGGGAGAGTCGGGTCAGGCGAGGTCGCGGCAAGAGGGGGCTGTGGCTCCGGCGGCCGCGCTCCGGGCCGCGCTGGCTGGGCCGGGGGGCAGCGCACAGGGGCTGCAGGCAGCACCGAGGCATCCAAGGCGCCCCGGGCCCGCTGGGGGGCAGAGACAAGCGGGCGGCCAAACCTGCCGAGGAAACTAACTAAATAAAAGGAGACTGTTATTTAAGGCGCGGAAATTTGAAATATTTGGACAGGAAGAGAAAAGAAAAGAAACCTTAGCGAGGGAGGGGAAAAAAAAAACACAACGCGAGCTAACGGTTTTGAAACTCCCCCACCCCCACCCCGGGCTTTTCTGCGCGCCCTGAGGGAGCTCTGGGCTCCAGCTTCCTCGCTAGGGAGCCGGGAGCTGCGGTTGGAGTCTGGAGAATTTCGAAGGAACAGAAAGGATGACTCTGTAGCCCCTCCATAGAGGACTTGGGTTGACGACGGGCAGAGCCTTTTTACCCCGAGTCTTAGGCTGGAAGCTTGTTTCCAGCCTCTCATTAGGTCCCTAACGTGAATCTGATTATTTTGAAATTGTGGTGTAAAAATCAAAGCAGTCTCCATAGACCAAGACCCGGACTTTTCCCCTCCACCCCTCACCCTAGCCCCCTCCTTTTTGATGAAGGTCGCTTAGGGCAGTCAGGAAGGCTGTGAGTACGACCCTTTCTCGCTCCAGCACTGTGCTCTTTCAGCACTTCTGGACGATTACTTCTTCCCCCGGCAAAAGTCGAAAGCACCTTTTTGGGAACTGAGATTTCGAAACCAGTCCGGGGCTACGGATTCCACAACGTTTGTTTGACCCACATTATCAGGGACATTTACAATATTACTAATTGAAATGCTTTCCTGGGACAGAAATATTTTATCCATTTATTGGTCTCCCAGCGTGGTGTGTGTTTGTAGGAGCTCATCACACTATTAGGAGATGTGTATTGTTTATCAGAGAACTATTGATTTACTACCAAAAAATGATAAAGTGCAGTTTGCTTGGTGGCTTGGAGACCAGAACATGGACTGAGGTCCTTTTGGTGTTCTCCCCCACCCTCCCCGCAACCCCTCACCGGCCCTGCTTTGCCCCAGGTATATGCCGGGGGTTCATTTTACTGAGCAAAGGCTAAGCCTGAGTTTCCCGACGTGGATGCGGGCTCCGAGAATAATTGAGAAACGCATCTCTGCCTACTGCCGCGCCACTCTTTCTCCGTCTTCGTCCCCTGAGGCCCTGGTCACTTCATTGATTAGCACTTGCCTCTCTACTCTGCATCTGAAAAAGCTCAGATCCTTTCCGGTCTCAGCTGGCTGTAAATTAAACCCCGTTAAACTCTGCAGTATAGTTTCTTCCATCCTATACATTTCGGTGTATTTGTCTTACTGAATATTGTCGAGGTTTTTAAGAGATTGAATAATGGCTTTTCATATTTCCTAGAGGGGACCACACAACTCATTTCTAAAATACTTAGATTAGCAAAGCTATTTCCTGCGAAGAACCAAAGAAAAGTGGCGATGTTTTAATGTCTAGGCAAGTTTTAGGCTGATGAAGAGAGATAGAGCTCTTTCTCCTCACCGTGCTCCGACCATCTGAGACTAAGGCAAGCGCAGAACTACCGCTCTTTAACTTCAATGAACATCCTATATTCGAAATAGCTAAAGAGCGATTTTAATGCTTATCCTTGGTGGATACTGAAAAGTCCATTAAATCGACTTTAAGAAACATTTATCTTTTACAGTTGCAACTTGTAAGAAGTATTACTTTTATTTTTAGTAATAGTCTTGTGTTTAGAAAGTATTCAGCTTACTCAAGCAGTGTATTTTGTATATTGATTCTAGTTTTTAAATACAAAATACACCCTTTTCTTTCAAAATCATCTCAATTTCTACTTTTTTCCTAAACTTTAAAATAAGTGTTTTACATTTAATTTCATGTTGCTGTCAAAAATAAATTTTTTCAGTAACTTGTGGTTTGAGATGGCAGAAGTTGAAGTCTTGTTGCACTTGACATAGGGAAGGTGAACTTAAAATGCCAAATGAAAAGGATTTTTTCTTGCATATTCTTTTATACTACTATGAAAAATAAATTATCGAAAACCACTTGTCTGCAACCTTCCAATCCTTGTTAGGGCAAGCATCAGAACCATGTCCTTCAATAAACCTTCAAGTATTTTGTTCTTTTTGGAGCGAGGGCAGGGAGCTTATGAAACAGAAGGAGGGACCTTTTACATAAAACATTTTTGTTCATGTGGGAGATGAAGAATAAAGTATTTATAAATTTATAAGAGGTAACTGCATTGAAATCCTTTGGTGAAATCTTTAAAATAACATTAAGTAGTAGATACAGGAAAATTCTCTTGGAAATTTGATATTTCTATTTCATTCAAAAAAATTTTTAGCTAGATGTATTATTAAGAGTTTTATATGCCTTTACTAAAAAGTTTTGAGGGAATCAAGTACTATGTGTAGGAGTGGCCTATTTATTTACTGTAAAAGTTTCTATATTTATTATACTGTAGCCCCTAAATAAATAATGACACATGTAATTAATATATGTATGTTCTTGCTAAGCTTTTTATCACCTCAATATTGGTATTTGCAGTGCATTTTAATACTTAAACATTTTATAATTTTACACTTCTGGTATTTCAGGGAGAAAAAGCCATTGTTACATTTAGCATACTTATGGTATACTTTTGGGAAATATACTATTTAACCAATTGTTTCATTTTGTGATTTTAAAAAAATCAACAAATGGGAAGCACTTTTTAATGGCAATTTCTTTTTGAAGTGGCTTTTAGGGCTAACATATATTTGATTCCAAATCGTTACTTCTGAAACCTGTTTTTCAACGATTTAACTTAACTTTGAGAAAAAAGGAAGATCAAATATTAGGATAAATCTACACTGAGGTAATTTCAGGTTTGATTTCCAAAAAAATGTTGTTCTTACTCTATTTTAAAGCAGACATATTAGGCATCAAGTAAAATCTTTGCTGGGAGGCATGAGGAGAGAAAGAAAAGCATTTAACTGGATCATCAATAGAATATGTCTAGTTCTGATGTCAAGACTTAAAACACCATGATCTTTCAGTTTAGTTCTCCTTAGCAAGAAGCATATCACATGTGGATTATAAGAGGCGTGGAAATCACAGAAAACATTGTCCTGTTTTGAAAATGTGTTTTAATCAGGCAAAAGAAACATCAGGACAAACCATTTTAAAAACAAAGTCTCCAAGTTGGGTACTGAGACTGGCAAAGGGAGAGGCAAGGAGAAAAGTCAGGGAAAGATAAAATATTCAGAAGAAAGCCAAAGCTTTTGCAATTACATGTTAGAACTCAGGGTTTTGCAGGTGAAAGAGATGTTGCTTAAATATATTCATAAAGCTGTAGTAAGATTTCCACTTAGCAGTTTCAGAGGCTTTAACTAGCTGCTTAAAATATGACAAAACTGAATTTTAACAAATGATATTAAAATAGGACAGCCAATCAATTAACTGACAAAACAGAAGACAGTGTGGGAGAGCCCTCCCCACATTCATTGCAGATTCGCAGCTCCCTCCGCCCGGTTTCCCTCCATCAGGCTAACGACCTCGTTTCTCCGGTAGAGCCTGGCCAAGTCGCAGGCGGTGTCCCCCTGATGGTTCCGATGCCCCACTTTGCAGGCCGTGTGCTTCACAAGGAACTCCACCACGGGGAGGTGGCCTTCTTTGGCAGCCAAGTGCAAAGGCAGGTTCCCTTCATTATCCTCGATGTTAACATCAGCTTGAAACTCCAGCAAAGTCTGTAAAGTGTCCAGGAAACCTGCTCTGGCCGCATCGTGAATGACAGCGAAACCAGTTCGGTCTTTCAAATCGGGATTAGCACCTCTAAGTAGTAGTCTCCTGGCAATCTCCGGATTTCCAAGTTTCATAACCTAGAAGAGGAGAAAAAACGGTAGAATCCTTCAAGCGCTCCTACTACAAGACTCTTTTAGAATATCCATCTTTCTATTTATGTAACTTTTTTTGGTGAAGGAGTGCTTTGGGAAGACCCATGTGATGGAGTTTGAAGGGCTCAGTTGCAGCAGATGAGTAAACGTAGAAGAAAACTTCTAAAAATTGAGCTTCTATGATGGAATATCTTAAACGAGCCCCAAAGTAGGATATATCGATTAATAAAAATAGAATGAGTGCGATTGTACAAAATTCACTGACAACTCAGCTCTCTGTCTCCCATAAAGAGTTAGTGTAATTTCATGAATTTATTAAAATAAAAGAAATGGAATTTGAGATTTAAGTAAGTCTTCTGTTTGGTTCATCACGTTCATAAAATGTGCGTGGGGTATTGATTCTGTAAAATTAAATGTGGGTAAAAATTTTCTAAATAGCTAAAAAGAAGGAGAATGAGCTTCTTTAAATCCTCAAAGAAATATTTCCACACACCAGACTCCATCTAGGCTGATTTTACTAGTGTAAAAATGATCTCTTAAAAATCCAAACCTGGTATTTTCTTAAATTATTAATTTTCACAAGTTCTCTCCAAACAGATAAGCCCGAAGTTTCCAAGTAATTTTTAAATGTTTTTTTTTTCTTTGCAATTATTTCATGTGGGTTACTAGGTGTATTTAGTTCTTAGAATCCTCCACTTGAAAAATTAAAACGTTATTGAATATTAAAGTGTTTTTTTTTAAAAGCAAGTGTTTTTTACATTGCCAATGATACTGATTTATCTAAAACATAACATATTAATGATATGCCTTATATTAGATAGGAAAAGACTGTATGGCAACTGTTCTTAAAAGGAATGGAACAGTCATTCTACTATTTTACTTACTGTCTCCTAAAAAGTTCTAGCTAGTTTCCAAATTTTCAATTGAGCAAAAGAAGAGAAAGTAAGATATTTAACGTATATTTTGGGACATAGAAAGCTTTGTCTGTGGTTTCAGCCTGTTTGTTAATCAACTGGTGACCTCATCTTATTTCCTTTTGCAGTTATTATCAGGCATTTAGGAATAGTTATTTGTAAACTGCCAATATTTTAAAAGCCAGAATTTGATATTAAAATTTGCTATCAACATACAACTAATTTACATGATAAAGACTTACGTACTGGTGTTTGAATACATTTCACTCTAATAAGAGGTCTCTATTAGGCTCTCATAATTATAAAGTATTTTGTACAGCAGCATGAAATTATACAATACATATAATCTAGTTGTGAAAAAATATAGTCTCATTAACATGCAAGGAAATTTCAGCATTTTAATTGTTTTATTCCTAGGTATATTCATCATAACCTAAAGTTATAGTAAATAGATTGCATAGTAGACACTCGAAATTAAATACATCCTGGAAAAACATACAAAGCTGATCTATCTCTTTAGAATGTTTGTTTTAAAAATCACAAATTAAGTAATATAAAATATATTTAGAATGAATAATATTTTATTAATTCAAACTATATAGATGACCAAGATGTTAAGCTTCCCTGTTGATAAAACTCTGCTGACTTTTGGCCTTTACTTTGGGGCAGTGGTTAAAAATGATACATAATTTATTTTTTAAGAACTTAGGTGAAATACACTTTTTGGTTATTAAAAATTAACACAATCTAATTTTTACCACAACTGCCTCTAAATATTTAGTTACATTTAAGGACCTGAACTGAGAAAAATAGGAGACAGACACCTTGGATCTTTGTAAAGCAAATGTACGATCAGGGCCTTTGATATTATCCTGATTAAGAGGCTAACACTAGGAAGAGGGAAAAACCTTTTGTAATTCAGTTAAATAAACATTACTGTAGGAGAAATTTTGCCATATTCCACAGAAAATAATAGCAATGCTGGAAACTGTTTTGAAAGAAAGTTCTTTCTTGAGTTATGATACAACTTCAGTCAGGATTATACATACTGAAAACAAGCTTTGAGACTCCTGTTTGTGTGTGTTTCATTATATGTACTACGACTAAGCCACAATAAGTGGGTGCTAATATCTTGATAAGTATGTTTAATATAAACAAGACTGCAGAGTTGTATTAAAAATGTTTGTCAAAACTTTTGTTTTGCAGTATTAATCTCCTAGTTTTCCTGCTCGTCACAAGTCCTGCAAGATCCTATTCTTACAGGGTTAAGTGGCTCATTCTTTGTGAGATTTATATAATATTTGAATGTTCAATAGGAAAAATTTCAATATATTAAATTTATGACATTACTATCATCACAATACCTGTTAAAAACTACGAGGTGGAAAAATAAAAAAAATCCTTTCCCCACTTAATATATCTGAAATAACAAGATAAATAATTTAGTATCTATCTATAAGCTTCTTTAATACTGAAATTTTTGCAAAGTCAGTGTATTCTGATTTAAAATATACAGGGTGTATGATTTTCGTCTGTTAGTAGTACATCTCCTGTCACTTAAATTTTTCATTCTTGCAAATAAAAACAAAGCACTCTAAAAACCCTCTCCCCAGTGGATTTTCAAAAACAGCTTTAAGTGTTGCATTTCAAATACGAACTGCTTATAAGAATATCATCAGAACTCAGATAAAGCAACTGTTTGAGACTACTTTGCCATTTTTCTGTTTCTAAGCCTTGCAACCAAGTTACATGATAACGTTCAGAGGAGGAAAAAAGTTATCAGGTACAATACTTGGCAGCTGAACATGTTTCATTTGTTGCTTGTAAATCTAATTACTAAAAATTAGAACATACCACGGTAAGACCGCAGAGACAAAAACACTATAAACTGAGCTCTGATTAGAAAATTCAACTTTTTATTCCTACTCAATCCTGAATGGGTGGATGGTATTATATTAACTGTGAAATGTACATCCTGTGCCCGTGCCCAGGCCACCCATTCCAAACGAGGAAAGGTCGTTTGTCAAAACTTGAAGCATTTGAAGGAAAAATACCCTCCCCAGTAGTCAGGAAAATTAACGTTAAAGTCAATTATTGGAGCAAAGTACGGAAACCACTAATAGCAGTGTATTTACTTCAAATAATAATCATAATAACGTGTTTACAGAACTGTCTAAAAAAAAAAAAACCAAAAAAACTCGGCGCTGCTACGACTGGTATACAATCCCCACAGTCACAAAAACATTCCAAAAATTAAGACCAAACCTGGAACCCACTTGATATAGAGGATGTTATTGGATTTGACGAGTTTGTTCAAAGTACGTCATTTTGGGGAGTTGGATCCACTTAAAGATATAAAATATGGCAACCAACTAGTTTTAAGAACAGTGAAATTTAGTACCCCTGAAAGCTTGAAAGCTATTATTCTAGAAACCCGGGTCACGTAGGCAACATTGTTGACCTGTTTTCCCCACCTCTCTGGATACCAACCTGCAGCGCAGTCCTTCCAAATCCATTTTGTGCATTGACGTTTACATTATTTTGCAACAAACTAGTAAGTTGCTCTAGGTCCCCCCTGGCAGCTGCGGACGCCAACTCGTTCCCCCAAGGCTCGGCCATTCTTTAGGGTCCTGACGATCGGGAAAAGATGAATTAGTTGTTTTTCTTTTTCCCCTTTCCTTCGCTCCTAACCAGGCTGCATGATGGCATCGGAGACTGACAGAAGGACTGGGATGGTTAATCTGGAGTAGAGCTTGGTAGTAAATACTAGTAAGATCTGCCTGCCAAAAGCCCGCCCCTCGATTCACACGTGATTATTCAGCAAAACTGAGCCATTGGAGAGGGGCTCCGCTCCTCGCTTTTTAGCTTAACCCCTATGAAGAATTCTGGTGATTAAACTGAGAGATATACAGACACACATATATTCCTGGTAAATTACTCTGGACGTAAAATGTAGGCAGAGCTGGCACCTACCTACACTACAGATCCCCAGGAGGAATGTATGCGGAGATTTAAGGGACTAGGTTAGGGCAGAAAATACCGTGGAAAAAGAGACATGGGGGAAGAAAAGGTATTAACCCACCCTTGTTCTCAGCAGTGACTTGAGCCGCGCGAGCCAGTACCGCAGGGGCAGGTCCTCCGAGGGGCTCGGTCTCCATCCGTCTCGGCGAAGGGGTAGTTCTGAGTCCTCCGCTGCAGGGAGAGCGCCTCGGTGGCTGGATGCTGATGTGCTCCGGGGGTTAAAGATGATCACCAAAATCAAACGAGAGTAGCAGTTCCGTGGCCCTCAAGTTACAGGTCGTAAGGACTCCTCCGTGGCCTTCGATTCTCCGGATGAGTCTTAATCCGCGTCCAGGCCGAGCTGCGGGCTAATGCCTTGCGGGAGGGCTCCGGAGCCCGCCCGCCGGGCTACCGCAGCCCTGCCGAGCCTGAGAGGCCGTGGGAGCCAGGCTCGGCGCGCGTCTCCGGAGACGGCCGGGCGCGCGGCGGGCCCCCGGCAAGCCGGTCATGCCGGCCCCACCGGGTCCTGGGACGCCCAGCAGCGTGAGGAAGGGGGAGAGAGATGCGGGAAGTGTCTATGGAGCCCCGGCTGCTGAGGCAGCGCGCTGCAGCATCGCGGCTGCACGGGGCAGCCCACTGGTAACTTCCCGCCTACAACCGAGCCAGTTCAGACTTCCTAATGTAGAAGCTCATTGAGCGACCGCCGCTTCTTTTCCTTACTTTCCCGGTTTTCTGAGGGCTCCAGAGATCGGAAGGGTCCTAGGAAGTCTCAGGCCAAGCTCTGAGTATTGCGAGTCGCCGCAATTCCAGGGCGCAGCCAGTTCCGCCCTCGGCTAGAGCTCAACGGCTTCGGCGCCCTGTGCCACTTCGCCAACCTCTCGCAGTCCCCTGGCCTGTGCCCCCAGCCTGTGCCGCCGATAGGGCAGCGGCCGCCAGCCAGCTGTGCCCGGGAGCCTAGCCGGGTAGCACCGCTTCCTCCCGAGCCGCAGCGCTCCCAGTGACAGTTTCTTTTGTAGCCGGTCCCCCCCAAATCACTGGTCCCTGCTCCCTTCACCCCTACAGACACTTGTGCGTCTTGCCCCTTTCTGGTCTTTTCCTTCCCTCCCTCGCTTCTTTTTTCGCTCAAACAATTGCTGCTTCTGTTGCCGCTGCAGAGACGGTGCCGGTTTCTTCTCCCTTTTTTCCGACCTCATCAGCTTTTTTTGAAAAGAAAAAAATTGAGCGCTTTTTGAGTTGAAAAACCCGCCCCCATTTTAACGGCAGAGTTTTAAGGAGGCTCGGCGGAGTTACAGCACCGCGGGAGCGGGAAGGCCGGGCGCCGCCCACGCCCCGCCCTCCGCCCTGGTGGCGCTCGAGCTCTCAGCCCGGTTCGCCCCGCCCCCAGCCCCGCGCCCTTTCTCCCGCCTCCCGGCTCTCCGCTTCCCTCGCTGTCTCCTGCGCTGGCTCCCACCCGCCAGCCCAGCGGCCAGGCCCGGGCTGGAGCGGCTTTCGGCCCGGCGAAGCCGGGTTTGGCCTCCTTTGGCTGGCGGGCGGAATGGAGGGTGCGACGTGAAACCCCGAGCTGTCCTGAGGCCGGCGGGGCCGGAGGTGGGGAAACGAGGCTTGTTAATTAAGGGTGCGGAGAGCCGCAGGGCCTCGGAGGCTCGGCGGCGCTGACTGTTGGAAGGCAGAGAGGAGGCTGGCGCGGAGCTAGTCTTTCCCCGGCCTTGGCGGGGCAGGCCGCCCGCCTCAGCGCTCCCCGGCCAGGCTCTCGAAATTCGGGAGGCCAGGCCTACCGCTGCCGCCGCCACCTCCGTGGCGCGCTCTGTGCAAACTCGGCCTCTTTTTCTCAGTCCAGCGCTTCGGCCTCGCACCTGCCAGATCAACGCCCAGGGCCGCGGTGGGCCGAGGTGGCCGCGGGGATGGAGGGAGAGACCTGACTGACAGCAAAAAACTGTGCTCAGAAAAAGCAAAAGTCTTTTCTAGACTGATTGTTACGAAAACTAAAGGCATGGTGTAGGTAAGAAATCACGACGAACTCTGAAGCCTTAATGTTCCAGGGACTTGAAACGGAAATATTCCATTTCTTTGGGGAAAGGGAGAAAAGCAATTAACTTTAAAGCCAAAAAATTTTTTTAAAGTAGGTCTTGGGAAGGGTTTTCTAAGAAGGCCATTTGTTTTTGTCAAAGTTCTCTCTGACTACTTTAGATGGGACTTGTTTGGGGTGGGGGAGGGGTGTCTAAATGTAAAGGAATAATATCTTCCCTAATGTTTATTTCAGTCGTCCGAGGCACCAGTTCTCTGTACTTTTACTTCCTTTTTTAGCTATGTAAGATTAATTAATTACTGCTTTCTATATTTTTTGGTCTTAAAAATATCCAACAATGTTGCATGATGCACCCAGTGGGCAAAATGAAACCAAACAAAAAGTGACAGGTGGTCTAATTATTACCGGCCTCTAGCAAGCATATTTTCAAGCAACATCTATACCGAGCTCTTTGAGGTACACTGTAGGTATTAGCAACGAAACACACCAACAACATCTGGATAGTCATTAGCAACAGATTGCCTGGTAGGTAGAGGGAGAGTTCAAACTTTGAACAATCTGGTGGTGTTTCCTTTAACGGAATTGTTAACAGAAAAATAACCAGAGCTATTTTCTTAGGTGACTAAACTTGAAATGTGAATCAAACATGAACTACAACACAAGAAATTAACTCCTCTTGCTTCTTACGTGTATTTAGACATTTCAAATAGAACTTTTAGGATTCCATATATACCAGTAAATACCATAAATAATTTACTTCTGATTATTCTGGGAAATTAATATGTAATCCTTCAGTACAGCTGGAGGGTGTGTGATGATATAGTAGTATTGTTGGCTGATAAGGTAACTGGCATTAATCCAACTTATGAGAGTTGCTGTCTAGCATTTATTATGGTTTCTAAGAGAAGACAGTGTAATAAGGAAGATTCTTAAATTGTACTCATGTGAAGTATAGGTATACATGGATTATAATTTTCATGAAATAAAATTCTTTTTGCTGAATAACAAGAAATAAAATTTAGGGTAATTTAAGATGCCTACAGAGCTGGATTAAGATTTTTGGAGATCCTAAGCACTGAAAAGATTTTGATGTCCCACCAATTCACCTAATGTGTAAATAAAAATAATACAAGACCAAAAAATAAATGTGAAGAAGTCCAACAAGGTTCTGACTTTTCCCATCTTACTACTTTAGTGATTTTGCTGAAATATTAAACAATTTAAGGAAGTTGTGTGTGTATGTGTGTGTTTGTTTTTCACTTTGGCTTTGCTGGTGTCCTAAAGCATATACTTTGTTTGCTTATTGTATAACCCAGAACTGGCAGTCCAGAGGCACAGAAGTTACAATTTTAGTTCAGAAAGCATAAGTAAGACTACAGAGGACCCTCAATGAAAATCTCATATTGATTGCTAGTTCACTGAAATAGATTCAAAGGTGAGTATCTCTGCGGTCAACAAGCTTACATTCTAACGTGGTATACAAGAAAGATTTACAGTTAAGAATCTACTATATTGAAAATAGTAGTTTGTCTTTTAACACAGTAATGGCACATCTCAAACACTGAAACAGAGCCTTTTAGTTGGGTATAAAATACAAACAGTCATGGAAACTTTTTCTTTTCAGCAATTCATACTTATTTTAAAGGACTTATAGAAAGACTATAATCAAATTCCTTTGTGCTTTCCCCCTCTTTGACTTAAGTATGCATAGTTTCTGAATGACTTATGGGTATGTGTATATGGTATTTACAATTTCTTTACATAGTTTCAAAATCTTCCTTTTATTATATTTATAGATCCAAGAGAGGTAGGAAACAGGTTGGTACACTCAGGGGAACTTTTCATCATTTCATTATTGTGGCATAATGAAATGGCATTTGGCATTTTATTTCTGAGATTCAGTAGGCTTTTTCATATGGGTTCTCATACCACTTATGGAAGTCTTTTTGTAAAGTGAGAAAAAAATGCACAGTAAGCAACTCAAAAGTTTATAATGGCAACGATTAATATTTGTGTAGTGTTTCCTGGATATAACATATGATGTATACATTATTTAATCTTTACAACATCTCTGGGATGTAAATAAAACTATCTCCTCATTCTTTTCAGGTGAAGGAATTGAGATTTATAGAAATTGTGACTAAGGCCAGTAGGTAGTGGATATAAGATTTGAACTCAGATCTTGGATTCCCAAATGTTAGGCCTTTTCCACTACTTCAGAGTCCAGGACTCTGGAAGCTTTGTGTTTGGAACCCTTCCAGATTTTTCTCTAAATGCTTCTTCCATGGGCTGGTTTTGGCCTGTATCCTTTTCCCTTTCTCTGTAATAAGTTGTAAAAGAAAGGGAAAAAAAAAAAAAACAAACGAGACAGGATCAGGCACTAGTGCCTTAAGGAACATTAAATCATTATATATAATATGTTTTTGATTACTTGAGTGTGGATCTAACTGTAGTAGCATTAATCTCATGATTTATAATTGAGTAACAGTTTAAAAACTTGGTTAACTTAATTGAAAGATCAAGCTTAACACCCCCGATAATAAGTCATGTTGATATCATGTGTCCCTGATATGATGTGATCAGGACATATTATGTTTGTGGTCTCCCCTAAATCCATAAACTCAGCATTATTCTGAGAAGACATTATAAGACAAACCCAAACTGAGGGGCATTCTGTAAAGTTCTGACCACTATTCTTCAAAAGTCAAGACTGAGTAATTGTTAACAATTGGAAGAGGCTAAGGAAACAGAACCATTAATCCTGGCTTGGACCCTGGAACAGAAAAAGTACATTAATGTAAAAATCCAAATAGAGTCTCTGAAACATTACAGTATTATGCCAATGTTAATTTCTTAGTTTTGATAGCAGTACCATGGTTGTGTAAGATGGTAACATTAGAGGAAGCTGGATTAAAGGAACATTCTGTACTATGTTTGCAAGTATTAGATAAATTGAAAATTATTACAACTAAAAATTTATCAAAATATTTACAAATAGATTATATTATATATATATTTGAAAAAATATGAAATAAAACTTCCTTTCGAAAGAAGAATGGTAAGATCATGTATGGATGTGAGAGTTGGACTGTGAAGAAAGCTGAGCGCTGAAGAATTGATGCTTTTGAACTGTGGTGTTGGAGAAGACTCTTGAGAGTCCCTTGGACTGCAAGGAGATCAGCCCTGGGATTTCTTTGGAAGGAATGATGCTAAAGCTGAAACTGCAGTACTTTGGCTACCTCATGCGAAGAGTTGACTCATTGGAAAAGACTCTGATGCTGGGAGGGATTGGGGGCAGGAGGAGAAGGGGACAACAGAGGATGAGATGGCTGGATGGATCACTGACTGGATGGACATGAGTCTCAGTGAACTCTGGGAGTTGGTGATGGACAGGGAGGCCTGGTGTGCTGCAATTCATGGGGTCGCAAAGAGTCGGACACGACTGAGCGGCTGAACTGAACTGAACTGAAGATCAAAGAACATGGAGATTCTAGAGAAAGATCTATATTTGAATTAGACTGAGCTCCATGAGTTCATGCAGTAGAACAACTAAGAGGATGGATATATTAAAACCATTTTTCTTTGCTCGTGTTTATGGACAGAGAATCTCTATACATTTTTATTCTCTTAGTTTGTGACACTGCAATGAAATTGTTTAAGGAAGGAATTCTGGTGAAATGAATTTTCTCAATTCAGTATTTATTTTTCTGGTAGAAAATTACTCTGGATATCCAACCATGAATAGTTAGGTCATAGAGAAGAATCAATCGCCTCACTATACACTATGGAGGGTAAAATGTGGGGAAACAACAGGTAAGTGGAAAGAGCACTAGTTTTGACCTAGCCTCACTGTATAGCATGACTTTGGGCACATTATTAACTTCTCAGAGCAGTTTTTTATTGTTTATTCCATTGTAAACATTAAATGAGATGTGTAAAATACCTGTACATACTAGACATCCTATAAAAATAAATTCAAAAGCTTTGGTTGTTATATACCCAAGACTTTGCCATGAATGAACTATGGTGAATATAAAAATACATGGAATGAAATGGCTTATAATCTCAAGGGACATTCAGACTTTGAGGAGAGATTAAAACATGCATAGGGGCTTCCCTGGTGGTGTGGTGGTTAAGATTCTGAGCTCCCAATGCAGGGGTCCAGTTTGATCCCTGGTCGAGAACTACATCCCACATGCTGCAACTAAGACCTGGAGGAGCCAAATAAAAATAAATATTAAAACGTGTAGATGAAACAATTAGACAAAAAAATTACAGAGTTTAATTACAGAGTATTAAATTGTGTTGTAAAGATCGTTAAAGCAGTGATTAGAAAGGAAGAGAGTCCTTGTTGGCTTAAGTTTTATGAAAGAGATTATCCTGAGAAAAGCATTTAGGAACTGGTGTACAAGTAATACTGGAGGAGGGCATGGCAACCATTCCAGTATTCTTGCCTGCAAGAGCCTGGTGGGCTGCAATCCGTGGGGTTGCAAAGAGTCAGACATGACTGAAGTGACTTAGCACACATGCATACATACAAGTAATAGCAACTAATATGTTTAGACAGCTTTAAGGTTTCTGAAAAGTTTTCACAAGCATTATACACTCAATATTCACAATCACCTTATGAAGTAAGTTTTATGAGCCCCATTTTAGAAATAAATTGAGACTCAGAGCTAAGTTTTTTGTTTTTGTCAAGGGGCAGAACTAGAACTCAAGCCTAGTAATGCTATGCAGTTTATGCTTGTTTTGTAAAAATATCTTATGCTTCCATGCATTTTCATAATTGTTTTCTCATCACCTGAAATAGTCATGTCAGAAGCTGGAGTCAGAGAGTCTAAGTGACCCATCCAGTTTTCCCTAACTAATTAGTTGGGAAAGCAGTACTAGAAACCATATTCCTGAATGTTCAGTGTACTCTTCCCTGGTTTCTACATTACCACATCCTTTTAATTTCCAGATGGAGAGAAGGGAGGGAAAAGGGGAGCAGTACTAGATTTGAATTGGCTCGGATACACACACATTTCCTCACAGAAAAATCTCAACGTTGCAGGATTTGCTCACTTGCTTTGTGCTGAGAACGACATATATGAATGGGACAAGTGAATTGCCACACTTAAATTGCTGGTAGTATGTTTCACCTCGTGATTCACATTCATGCTTTATTTTGGAATTCCTTGGGGGGCAGCAATTAACCAGGAAACCCTTCAATTCATATGACTATGGAGGGTTCTATTCCTTATCTAGCTGATTCTGGGCTAAATACAGACTGTTTTCATTTAAAGAAAAAAAAAAAAAACCCACATAATAAACCTAGACTTTTGGAACACCACAGTGCTCTTCGAGTTCAGGGAATACAAAGATCTAGGCCTTGATTCTATATGGTGATTTCACTATTATCTATTTCAACTCTACAGCACAAAATTATCCATCTTACTTTACACTTTCAGGATTTTATATACTTTCCAAGGCAAATACAAGCTCTAGTTCAATCCAGAAGATGATATCTTCCCAAGTCAAAGTTGAACCAATTCTATTGTCACTCTTCCTCCAGCGACAATTACAAACTATCACACTTCACTGTACATGCTGCTGCTGCTAAGTCACTTCAGTCGTGTCCGACTCTGTGTGACCCCACAGACGACAGCCCACCAGGCTCCCCCATCCCTGGGATTCTCCAGGCAAGAACACTGGAGCGGGTTGCCATTTCCTTCTCACTGTACATAGTCTTTGTCTATTTTTGGCTCAAAGCCTGATCATCTTTGTCTTGGGATGGATATTCTCACCTTTCTCAGCTTCCATGTCTGCCCCATAACTACCGTGGGAATCTGGTTATTTCTTACTCCTTGTTAATTATGTCTGAGGATGCAAGGCGTCATCCTTTATACATTATGTCTGAAGATGCAAGCGTCAGGGCTTGGGATCGAGTATGACAGTGTGTAAGTGGGTTTTGACAGGTTGACGTAAAAGACTGTATATGAAGTTGTATTTTGGTGAAACTTTGTTAGAGAAAATGTACATTTATGAAATGCTGTTAGACGGGTTGTGACTGTGCTGAGTTGGTTTGTGAGGGCTGACGTGTATGTGTGCTACTATATAACAACGTAAGGAGCAGAAACTGACCGCCAACCCAGCCAGAGGGAGGCGGTACCTCAGGCCTTTGCTTGATTCAAACCGGAAAAACCTGTTGCGGGACTCCAAGCTCCCGCAGTTTCAGGTTGGCGTCCCCGCCAGCCGCGCGCAGATCCCCGCCGGGTAGTCGCGAGTCCAGCGCTTGACAGGAGAGCAGTCACGTGGCAGCCGCAAAGCGGCGCTTTGCGACCTCGATGACAGGCAAAATGTGCGACAGCCTTGGCTCTGGCCAACCAGGGGCGGAGGCGGCGGCCTGGGAGGAAGCGGAGGAGGCGGAGGCGGCCGTGGCGTTTGCCCGCCTGCTTTTTCGCTGTCTTTCTCCGCCCCCGCCGGTCTCGCCGCCGCTGAAGAGAGCCGGGTGCGTGGTGTCGCAACCTGCCTTCATCCTGGCCGGCGACAGTAAGACCGGACCCACATCCTTACCAACCTCTCTGTCTGGGAGGCTGCGGAGCGGGCTCTACAGGGTACAGGCGGGCGGCCCAGGCGCCTGAAGGTTACCGAGTGCATGAGCGCCTAGCCTCCCGCACTGCCCCGCCCGCCGGCCCGCCGGCCCGCCCGCCGGCTCGCCCGCCAGCCCTTCGGCGCCCGGCGGCGGCGGCGGCGGCGGCGACGGCCGCAGGAGGCGCAGTCTCCCTCCCAGGTGCGCGCTTCGCTCCCGGAGCCGCGGAACTCGGCGGCCGCCATGACGTCCAACATGGACCGGGAGATGATCCTGGCGGATTTTCAGGTGAAGTATTGGGCCCGATTATCCTCCCATCTCCAACCTCGTGGCTTCCCAGTGCCCAAAGGGTGGCCTCTTCACAGCGTTTGTTTGAGCACAGCAGTGCTGTGTGGTTTAGGTTTTTTTTATACAGTACCTGGCTTGGGATGTGTGTGTGTTGTGAGCTGTGGGGGATTATGGTATGTTGGGGCGTGTGTAGAATGTGTTATGTACGGTTTGAATGTGGTTTATAGGGTGAGGTGGTATTGTGTTGGGTTGTTTTGTGTGTGGACTGTGTATTGTTTCCTGTATTATATGAAGAGTGTGTAGAGTTTGAAGGTATTAAATATGGGGCTTCTAAGTATGAGGTGCTTTGGGTGAGGAGTTTGGGTTGTTTATGAGGACAGTGTGCTGTGTGGAGTGTGGGTGTGGTGTTGTGGGTGTGGTGTATTAAGGGGAGAGTTAAAAAGAATGATGAGGTGGTAAGGGTAGCAGGGCATTGTGCTGGTTTTGAAGGAGAATAAACATTTGAGACTTTGATGCCTAATTAGATTCTTTGGGTATAGGAAGATGAGGAGTGTATATATCAAAGTGAATTTACAAACTGAATTCACAAGTTGAATAAATTACCAATCCATGCTTTTGGACTCCCTTCCTCTACAGATTTGAATTACTTGGTTGGTGTTCTTTCTCCAGGAATAATTTAAAGGATGAGCTAAGATTATTTCTTAGTGAACCCAACTGTAGTGCCACTGGCATATGATTGTTTTAGGGAGACCCTTTGAAAGTAGAGCTGTATGCTTCACGAAGCACTTGGAGTTAGAATACCCTGTAAACACCACTTTTGCCTTTTGATGTTTGAAGAAAATGTTGTAGTGAGATGTTTTTAATCATTTATTTTGGCATTAACTTAGAAGCTTCAGTTACATATAGGCAGACATTTCCTTCCTTTAACGTTGTCATCATTGCACATGGTCTAACATTAGCTTAGTAGGCAGTATTTTTTCTTAATGATATTTTGTAGGGCTTTTCTTCTTTCTTTCATTTTTAAAGTTACTTATTCTTACAACTTTATATTCTGATGTCCATTTCCAGAGTTTGCTTTTAATTATCTAAGATACCTGCTACATTAGGGAAATGCATGTGTCTGCATTTCATTATACTGTAACTTTCAAACTCAGAAAGAGGTTCTGAAAAGTTGACCACAAGCTTTTGGTGCTTTGTAGGATTAGGATTGGCCTGAGATTTTCTGCCTAATTTCACTTTCTTTTTTCATTCTCCAATTCAGTCTTCTACCTAATGTGGAATATGATTGTGTGACAAAGGACTCTATATATCTAGAAATGGTTTTATCCTTTTGTAAAATTGTTCTGCTCTGGTAGGAACAGCTTTAGACTACATCAAAAAGGATAGTTTACTCATTAAAACTTACTCTAGTAACTTGTTGCTGTTTTCTCTCATTATTTGTGACAATTATTATGCTCAGATGTATTGGTTTTGGTCTGGAAATTTAGAATTCTTGTATTCAGAGGTAAAGTAAGATTTTCTGACAAGCTTTTCAGATTTTATTTTGAGCACATGAAAACATTCTAGTAAGTTTTTTTCTTCAAACAATTGGCAATGCTGTGAACAGTTGTTTACAAATGGAAAAAAGAAGCTTATGGCATCTGCATCAAACAATTATTTGCCAAATGGTGAGAGTTAATTTCATATTGTCAAATAGGAAGGAGAATATTATTGTAAAATAAAGTTATTTAGAAAACCGTACACAAGCATGTTAGCTTTTTGTGTATTTTAGGAACCTTGTATTCCTCTTGCAAATGATGATTCCAGATCAGTTTACTCCAGTGGACTTGGTTTTAAAATGGATTATTCTTCACTATGCTGTACACCTGAAACTAACACAGCATTGTAAATCAGCTGTGTGTGTGTGTGTGTGTGTGTGTGTTAGTTCCTCGGTCTTGTCCAACTCTTTGTGACCCCATGGACTGTAGCCCTCCAGGCTCCTCTGTCCATGGGATTCTCCAGGCAAGAATACTGGAGTGGGTTGCCATTCCCTTCTCCAGGGAAATCAGCTGTCTCCAATACAAAACAAAAATAAAAATTATTCTTTTAAATAGTATTATGTAAAAGTTTTATAGAATTAACCTAAAAAAAAACATTTATCCAGTTACCAGAAACCAATCAATTTACTTTAAAAATTATAGCTTGAGATTTGAGATATAGATGTATGGATGATACTGGCTTCTTCTGTAACTGGACAAATTGATTTCCCCAGCAAGAGTGAACATAGTGTAATTATGTTCTGCTTATTTCATATGATTGTGAAAATTAATAACAGTTTTGAGCTCATTGCTGCCATTGTAGAAAAGGACATGATTTTAAAATGTGACTAAAATTTAAAATAATTACGTTTATGACGTTGATTATTGCTAGATAATAGGTTCTTACAAATACAGTGTCCAAATGTGGGAAAGTTCTTGAGAAGGATTTTGTATTCTCTCTAAATATTTCATCTTAATAAAGAAAGGACTTCTGGTGAAGTCAGTGGAGGAGTGGCTAGCAATCATATGAGGTAAATAGAACATAATTTTACTATGTTGAGTTTTGGGTAGGGAAATTGATTTGACCAGTTATAGAAGAAGCATGTATCATTCAAGCATCTACATTCCAAGTCTTAGGCTATAATTTTAAAAAATTGCCTGGTTTCTTTTAATGGGATAAGTAGTGGATGAAAGATTATGGCTCACACTTAATGGAATACATTTGGTTTTGTAGGTGAGTGAACTAATTACAAAGCAAATATATTTCCAATTGTCTTCTAAAAGATTTCTCCCCCCCAACCCCAAGTAAAAGCAGCTACCAATTGGAAAAAATGTTAAATTGTGGTGAAATACGCATAAGATAAAATTTGCCATCTTAACTATTTTCAAGTTAAGAGATTTGAGATAGAGATGCGTGGATGACAGTTCAGTGGCTTTAAGTATGATCACAGTTGTGGAACCAACCATCTTCAAAACTCTTTTTATCTTGCAAAACTGTAACTCTGTTTCTATTAAATAACTTCCCATTCTTCCTTCTCTCCAGTCCCTGGCAACCACCATTCTTTCTGTCTCTGTGAATATGAATGCTCTAGGTACTTTAGATAAGTGGAATCATACAGTATATGTTCTTTTGTGACTTACTTATTTCACTTAGAATAATGGCCCCAATATTCATCCATGTTGTAGCATGTGTCAGGATTTCCTTCCTTTCTAATATTATTGAATACATGGAATAATATAATGGAATATGGAATATAATGGAATATTAATAATACTCCATTTTGTGTAGGTACCACATTTTGTTGATCCATTCATCTGCCAGTGGACACTTTTCCCCCATGTTTTGGCTATTGTGAATCATTGATGCTCTACATGGGTGTTCAAATATCTCTTTAAGTCCCTGTTCTCAATTCTTTTGGATATATGCCCAGAAGTAGAATTGCTAGATCATATTGTATTTCTATTTTTAATTTTTTTAGGAATTGCCTATTGTTTTCCATAGTGGTTGCATCACCAAAATTGAGTGGAGAGAATGACAACATAGTGTTTAATCAATTATTTGTAAATTCCACTCTGAACAAGTAAGTTTGGAACTTAGAATAGTCTAACAAAAATCAGCTTTAAATGTAAATAGTGTTAGCATAGTATATTACTGGTAAAGGAATGAGTAGACTAGTACACCTACAGTTCTGGCTAACCAGAATGAGGAGGGGGTGTAAAGGAATTTCCTGGGTTTAAAAAACAGGCAGGCACTGATGAATTGTGAGTTTTTCCCCTTCCTTAAGGTCTTTTTTTATAACAAAGAGATGCATTCAGGTGAAAATTCCAAATCTTTTTGTAATTGTATAATTCTTTGAATTTTTTTAAAGGTTGAGGTATAGAACAAAAATCATTTGATCAAACAAACTTTTGATACTGTATTTGATTTGCTTACAGATGAGAAAACACTTTTGCAAACAAAATTGTAGTTGCTATTTAATAAGTAGTTACCTTTTACTTTAATTCTAGATGAACAGAAGAATGAGTCTTCTCTCTTCCCCATCCCTTTAACTTTTCAATTAATACTGTGCCAAATTGTTTTTCATTTAAGATACTTTTTTTACTTATAATTTTTTTTTTTTGAGAGCAAAATGAGTGGTGTAGCAATTTAGTGTCACATGTGCGTCACATATTTTTCTGTTTCTTGGTAACCGATAATACAGACACATAGATTAGAGTTCTACTCAAGTGAAGCAAAAGCAACTCTAACTAGTAGTAATATTTTCTTTCAGACTTTTTCTTAAACAAAACTCATCTGCTTTGCTAAAAAAGTATTTTTTTCTTGAATCTAGTTCTGTTGGTCACAATAAGAAGACCTTTATTTCTTCTCTAATTTGGCACTGATTTTGATGTTACTTCAGTTGTGTATCCTGGATGACACAATTGTGCGTTTGTTTTCCATTCCTGGTCTTTCCCGCTAGTAATACCTTTGCTACCTAAATTGCTTTGTACATTTACATTTATTGGATTATCAATATAATAAATTTTCATTTGCCTATCAATTCCTCTCTGAAGCATGAACTCTTCATGACACTACTGGTCTACCCTTTCATTACATTTTTTCCTTCTAAGTAAAGCTGTGAATCCTCCTGTCTTTCTCAGTTTGACACAAAGTTATCTTCTACAAAAGAGGATATCAGACTGTGAATAGAATTGGTACTAATCAGACAGACAGGTTTCCTTGGTGATATTGTGAATCAGGGACCAAACTAAGTATTCATGGAACATCATCTTTACTTCCTGGGAAGTTATCTTGGGTGAGATTGAGTGCTATGGTAGGAAGTAGTCTTGTTACTCTTTTTTCTTTTCTTTTCTTCACTGTCCCTTTATTTTTAGAGGGACAAATCATATTGTTTTGTGTTTGGATGGTTGGTCATTGTGGAAATAAGGTTTTGGCATGTAGGTTAAAGTTTAGTAAATAGTGGTTAAGAGAATGGACTTTGATGTCCGATTATTTAGATTAAAATCACAGCTCTGCCTCTTACTCATCTTGTCATTTTTGACCAGTTACTTCATACCACTTCGCTTCAGTTTTCCCATAGGAAAAATGAGTTAAAGTGATTAGAACAGATGTCTGATATAGAAAGTGTTTAATAAATTTTAGTTGTTATTTTCATTGTTGACAGTTTTAAGGTACACACTTGTTTCCTGCAGGGGACTTCAGAGATCATCTGTTTCTAGCTTCTCATTTTTCCTTTTGTGGAAGTTGAGACACAGAAAAGGGAAGTGACTTGTCCAAGGTCATGAACTGGTTTGAAACAAAGGTTTTATTCAGGTGTATATAAGATTGTTCATTTTCTAGCTTAATTTGTCAGATAGCTTGAATTTCCAAGGGAAAACAAGATCCACCACTTAGAAATTTCTCTAAATTGATAAAACTTATGTATAAATAAACAGTTCCTGGCATATAGCAGACATGCCAGAAGGAAGGAAGGGAGGGAAGAAAAGGAGGAGGAAGGGAGGGACTGATCTCCCTAGACTGCCATTCAGTCCAGTCCAGTGCCATGCTTCTAACCTCACAGGTGGTCAGAAACTGTGGAATGGAAGACTTCAGATTTGTTGAGTGTGGTTGGGTGGATGCCTATTGTTTGCCAGACAGGTTTTATGGACTCTGTAGTTCAAGGGTCAGGAAACTGTAATCTATAAGCTGGTTGTCTGTTTTTATAAATAAAGATTTATTGACACACAGCCACACCCATTCATTTACCTGTTTTCTATGACTGCTCTGTGAGTAGTTGAGACAGAGACTTCATGGCCCACAAACTTAAAATATTTACTATCTGGGCTTTTAAGATAAACTTATCTACGTTTTCCCATAACATACCCCTCAGCCCACCCCATGATATCAGTACTTTTCTTTCTAGGTTTTAGTAACTCTAAAGTGAGAACATTTGCATGTATCACAGGCCACGTTATATGTTTACTCTTCTATAGGAGGCACTTAGGCTAACTAGAGCTGTTTTTTTTTTTTTTTTGCTTTGGCTTGTGGTTTTCTGAGAGAGTCATTTATCCTTTCTGGATATCAGTTACTCAGAATACAAGATGGAGATCTGTTTAGAGCCCTATCTACTTGAACATAAAAGATTGGACTAGATCAGGTGTTCAGATAGAGTCTGAATAATCACTTGATGTTGGGGACATTCAGATATAATTTAGGTGGTTTATCTAGCTTTGTTGTGTTGTTCTTTAGTCGCTAAGTCATGTCTGACTCTTTGCGACCAACCCTATGGACTGTATTCCTCCAGACTCTTCTGTCCATGGGATTTCCCAGGCAAGAATACTGGAGTGGGTTGTCACTTCCTTCTCCAGGGGATCTTACTGATCCGGGGATTGAACCTGTGTTTCCTGCAGTGCAGGAGGATTCGTTACCACTGAGCCACCAGAGAAGCCAGTTTATCTAGCTTGTTGAGTTCATGTGCATGCTAAGTCTCTTCAGTTGTGTCCAACTCTTTGCATCCTATGGACTGTAGCCTGTCAGTCTCCTGTCCATGGAATTCTCTAGGCAAGAATACTGGAGTGGGTTGCCATGCCCTCCTCCAGGGGATCTTCCTGACCCAGGGATCAAATTCGCATCTCTTATATCTCCTGCACTGGCAGGCTGATTCTTTACCTGGGAAGCCCTTACCTAGCTTAAGGTATTAGCAAGCTACATCCTGAGTGCCAAATCACCATCTTTTTTTTTTTTTAGTGAAGCCTTATTGGAAGACAGTTATGCATAATCATTTATGTATTGTCTCTGGCCACTTTTGCCCTTGTTATCAGAGTTGAGTAGTTCATTGCATGGTCTGCAGAGCCCTGGCTCTTACAGGAAAGTTTACTGATCCCTGGTCTAGATAAGTGGTTTTCAGCTTTGGATGATTTCTGTGCCCCAGAGAACATTGGGCAGTTTCTAGAAACATTTTTGGCTGTCACAACTGGGGGGTGCTGCTGGCATTTAGTGGATAGAGGCCAGGGTTCTGCTAAATATTGTACAATGCAGTAGACATCCCATGATGATGATGAATTATCTGCCTTAGAATTTCAATAGTGCTAAAAACCACTGGTCTAAATTAGTGGTTCTCAATCTTTAGCTTGCATAAAAATAACTGGGGAAGAAAATGAAAGTGTTAGTCACCCAGTCGTGTCCCACTCTTTGTGACCCCATGGACTGTAGCCTACCAGACTCCTTTGTTCACGGAATTCTCCAGGCAAGAATACTGGAGTGGGATGCTATTTCCTTCTCCAGGGAATCTTCTCAACCCAGGGATTGAACCGAGGTCTCCCTCATTGTGGGCACACTCTTTACCGACTGAGCCACTAGGGAACACCAAAAAAAAACAACCTGGGAGGACTTGTTAAATCACGAGACCAGAGTTTTTGATTGAGTAGATCGTGGGTGGTGCTTGCAGATTTGCATTTCTACCAGGTTCTCAGGTTATTCTGATGTTGCTGAATCTGTGGATTAGAGAACAACTGAACTAAATTATTTTTGATGTTACATTCATTCCTGTGATTCTTTGATTTTGTGATCTTAAGTATTCTTCCATTTTTTATGACTTAGAAAAATTTGAGTATTTCGGTGTGTACTTGATGCTCATAATAAAATGTGGTGTTTCATGAGTCTATATGTTTGAAGGCTTAGTTTTCATATCCCTTTGAGTGTGTGCGTGCTCAGTTGTGTCTGACTCTTTGTGACCCTATGGACTATCGCCCGCCAGGCTCCTCTGTCCATGGGATTCTCCAGGCAAGAATACTGGAGTGGGTTGCTGTTTATCCCTCCAGGAGATCTTCTTAAACCAGGTCTTGAATCCGTGTCTCCTGCATCTCCTGCATTGGGAGGTGGATTCTTTACCACTGAGCCACCTGGGAAACCCTCATATCCTTTTGGAGTACTTCTGTTTGTCTTTCAAAATCCTTGCCTACCTTTTTCTTATTTAATTACATTAATATTCTGTGCCCAGTTAGTGTTAATCATTTCTTCTTATGTATCTTGTACATATTCTCTTCTTTTGAGTCTTATATCAGATTGTTGCTAATCACTTACCATGTTTCTTTCCTCTACTGTGAGCTGTTTGAACAACTACCTGGATCTTAACCACTGTTCCTGTAGTATCTATTAAGAGGTGCTCAGTGAATATTTTTGAAGGAATATTATGAATATTGGCTGTTATGGTACAAATAAATGGAGTAGAATTGTAAAATTTTATGTATTTTTAAGTGCCTACTGTTTTGTGACATATAGTTTTGAATAAGTAAATCTGTCATTGGGAGAGTAAAAATTAGACTCATTTATTGAATTGAGGGTTATAACTTCAAGGTGAGCCATTTATAGAGAAGTTCAAAACACCTACCCTCTGTGTTAGCTTTTATAGAGGACTCAGTAAGATAATGTGGCAAAATATAGGGCTTGAGGCCATGACCTTTGTAAAATTTGAATGCTATCACTGAATTGCCTTATGTTACCACTCTACCTGATTACATTTTCACTCAAACTGTTTTTAAGGCAGAAATTCTAATCTCAAATCAAAATTTCTTACCATGTTAAATCATTAATCATTTTAAGGTAAATTTGAGAAGCAAAATTAACGGAATAATTGTACCAGTCTTTATACTTATTTGTGGTTATAGAGGAAAAATTGAGATAGAATGAGATATCAAGTTATGGTAAAGAAAAGTAGAAAAGTTTGCAGGTTATATGCACCTTAATGGCGTTAGAGTTAGGTTCCGTCACATTCCCCTCCCTTCCTCCCCTCCCCTCCATCCCAGAGTTCATGTGCTTTAAGGACTGAACTATAATAGAAAAATGTTAGAGGAAAGTTTTGTCTCTTGTGCTCTCCTGGCATCCCACTCTCTTTCTCTCAAGGGAAGAATAGTGGTTAAACTGTTTTTTTTTTTTTTTGGTTAAACTGTTTTTAAAGTCAATTTTAGTCATATTCTTTGGCATCTTTAAAGCGAGATGGAGACATGATTGATCGTTTTTATTTTAGGTTTAATGAGGAAGGAATAATAATATTAGCATATAGCTTTTGACTAGTTTGTATGTGCCAGATATTGTGCTAGGTTCTTAACGTCTAAATTCTACAGCAACCCTGTCTTGGATTTCAGAGATAACCACGGTTTCTGTATAACTTGTCAGAGTCCTGACTGCTGCTGCTTTTGTTTCTGATTATATTTTCAAGGATATTTGTGCAGTGAGAAGCCTTGGAAGATAGAGGTAGTATCTCTCTCTGGAGCAAAGGGTAAGCACGCACAGTGTCCATTTAAAAAGAATTCGGTGCTCCAGGCTCTGGGCTCCTTCTCTGTAATACAGTCCACTGTACGTGCAGGTATCGTGTGGACTGCTTTGTTTGTGTCATGCAGTGGGAAATGGAACTAGGAAACTGTGCAAGAAAATTCTGATATTTTGACTACAAATATTGCCATGAATCATAAAGTTCATTGTCTCCAACTCAGGAGTCTAGGTCTTCTGCCAGCATCCATGAAACTGGCAGGCTCCAACCTCGTTTGCAAGCAGGGTGAAAATCACATATCCTTCAGTTCTCTTAGCAGTTCTAGCAATAAGGATGGGATGTTGACAGACACTTAACTTTCTGGAAGAGGAAGACTGAGGGCCTTATGGGCTGGTTAATAATTTGAGGGAAGTCCTTGGGAATTGGTAGTGAATGTGTTGACAGAACTGAGTGGTTCTCTACTTTCTTGCCTATTAATGAGGAGGAAGTAAGTAGGTGGTTGCAGACTGAGTACCAGGAAGTAGGTTCAAAGACAGCTGCCTAAACAGTCCTCTGGTTGTGGCTTGTTGTTGTCATAGCCTGCTGGGCTCCTCTGTCTAGGGATTTCCTAGGTAAAAATTCTGGAGTGGTTGTCATTTCCTTCTTCACTGGTTGTGGCTAACTTTCAACAACTCTCAAATGTCCTCTTAGATGGAGGGAATGTTTTCCACCAATTTGTCAGTCAGACTCAGATTCTGACGCTCCACAATGTAGCAAATAGCAATAAGATTTGTCCTGGCTGGCCAGAAGGTTCTGCCTCCTTTCAGACATTTACAGATGTATATACACCTACATTTGAATGTGAAAGGAGTCAAATTTACAGTCCCGTGGACAGAAAGCAAAATTATTAGAACTTTCACTGGTTTGTCTGAGAGATCAGAGGATGAGGGTGCATAATGTCTTGTAGCTCAGCCCCTCCTTTGAAGGAAGCTTTATTCCCAACTTCATTATCTAAAGCAAAGCCAGTGACTCAGTGAGGTCCTCAATTTATTAAGGTTTCCCTAAACCTGGACCTGGTTCACCCGTGGTTCAACCAAGTTGAAATGGGTTGTGTCTGCTTGTCATTTGTGACTGTTCAGCCTCTGCACCAGCTATGCAGACTAGTAATGACTGTAATTGCTGTGTTCAGTGTATAGAACTCAAGAGTGTTCTTATAGGTCTGGCCTATCCTTTCCTTCATGAGACTTGTTGTATTTCTATTGACCCTTGGCCTGTAGCCAGTGGCCCAGCTATTTGGTCTGCCACTTGGAAACTATAGACTGACAGATTAAAGACAGCTTTCTTTGAAGCTGTGAACTATGGAAACAAATTATAGCTGCTGATCAAACTGTCTGAATCACTCATGTAGATGCCCACAGTAAGGGCTTTTTCTCTGATGAAGCGCCCTGGAATCAAGCTTCTGATTGAGCCTGTACTGCCCAGAGCCATTACTGTTGGCCAGGATCCATCATCATATCAGATGTGACAACATATTAACTATCATAAAGTGTGTGTAAAGTAAAAGACTGTATTTCTGATGCAGAGGGAACCATTGCATGCCAAACTTGTGACTCCTCCCAAAAGTTGACCTGTTTGTCACATGAGAGAAGCCACATTGCCTGGGATGTGGCCTCTGCTTGCTTTTGGCAGGGTAAATAAATTGGACCTTGACCTCCCTCTCTGAAATATCAGCAGTGCCTCACTGTTCTTGGTCCAGTAAGCTGACTGGCTACGCCATTTTGGCTCTTGAAACTAATTGTGCTCTACTTTCCATCTTTCTGGACCTTTTGCAGTCTGACAGTGGTGCTGTTTTTATTGCAAAAGTCAGTAGTGAGCTGACAGTCAAGGTATTTGAGGGACCTTTGATGCACTCTACCATTCACAGCTTTTTGATTGTCATTCCTATGATTTCTCTTAACCTTATGGACAGGTCTATTGGAAATATCAGGAGTTGGCCTCCAGATTCTTCACTTTCATGCAAAACACCTTGCAGCACTTCCTGATGCCTACCCCAGCCCCACACCATAGCCTTCAGTTAAAGATTCTGTAGGGCAGATTACTGGTGGGCCTGGTCAGCTGGGACGGTTTGGATTAACTGCCTTCATTAATTCCTGTCAACAACAAGGATTAAGCTCAATTGTAGGAATTGAATTGGGAACCCTAAGGCCACCACTTAAATGGGACATCATGTTGAGACACAAGTTAATAGTGCCTCCAGACTGATGTAGGGACCACTTGGAAGGAACCAACAATTGTGAACAACCCACTCTTTCTAGGTGCACTGTGTCTGCCTTCAGGACTGTATTTCTTGTGTGGAAACCAGGCATTAATTCCCCTTCCTCCAAAAAATATGGACTCCTTCACCTTTTGAATATTTAAGTAAACATCACCAGTAGATCTTGTAGCCTTCATATGACTGCCAAGATCTCTCCCAAATGAGGCTATCTTTGGGAAAGCCTCGCAGAGTGATTTTTGATTTGTTATTTGCGTGCACCCTGTGGACAGTTATCTCTCAGAGGGAAGTCATTCAATTAGAATAGGTGGTTCAAAATTTGTTCCTGACTTTTTAGCTGAAGTGATCAGTGGATCATCTTGGCTCTGGAAAGCATTCAGGTCAGCCTCAAGTCACAAGTTGATGAAATTGCCCTATACTTCTTTCCTGTGGGTCAGGGCAGAGTCTGTATAATTGTTAATTCATTCCCTTGTTCTAGATTAATGCCTTGGGCCAAGTGAAAAGGTTAATACAGAAACTGAGAGAAAGCTATCAGACTTTTTTTTTTTAAAGATTTTAGTTTTTGACTGGTTTGGATCCTTGTTGCTGTGCACAGGCTTTTTCCAGTTGCGGTGAGCTGGGGTGGTCTTTGTACTGGTGCTCGGGCTTCTCTTTGCGATGGCTTCTCTTGTTGCAGAGCGTGGGCTCTAGGTGAGCAGGCCTCAGTAGTCGCAGCATGTAGATTGAGTAGTTTCCGTATGTAGGCCCTGGAGCACTGGCTCAGTAGTTGTGGCTCACAGGCCTTACAGCAGGTAGGATTGAGCTAGTGTCCCCTGCATAGACAGGTGGGTTCTTAACCACTAGACCACCAGGGAAGCCCCACACACTTTTCTGAGGTAAACCCTGATGACTTATCCGATTTTTTTCATATTACTTGGGTGTGGAACCCTGAGGAACATGGATGAAATAAATTTTGAAGGTTGTCATCATCCTGCTGACTGTTGATAGTTGCCTTAATTAAATGTTGTATGAGACAAATTAGATAGATTTAGCCCTAGCTTCTGCCAATCAGATTAATCACAGTGGCTGCTGGAGTGGTATACCCATGAGAAACTTTTTTCAGTGGCAGAAATGGTTAGGATTGAGGGGTAGATATTGTTGGGAGATGGTTTTCTGTGTCTCTTCTATTTCTGCATGTCTTATGAATAGAGACACTGGTTGTTCCAAACAGCTGTTTTCAAGGGTGTTGGATTGTAACCAGCCATGGTCACATGTCTCCTTCCAGACCAAAGGGCAAGTTTGCTTATGGCCTGGAAAATAAAGATAAACAAAGTAAAGAGTGGGCATGCTTACTGTCCACGATAAAAGATTCATGTTCGGACTTGTCTGATGGTCCAGTGGATAAGAATCCATCTGCCAATACAGGAGACACGGGTTCACTCCCTGGTCTGGGAAGATTCCATATGTTGTGAAGCAAAGCCAGTATACCACAACTACTGAGCCTTCCTCCAGCATTCATGAAATTATAACAGGCTGCATTGTTAGCATGCAAGTAAGTTGAGAGTAATATTTGATGCTTCACAGTTCTTACCACCATGAAAGGTTGGTAATCCCTCATGGTACAGATTGATTTTGGAGATACTTGTAATTACTACTAACGTTTACTGAGCATTACTTTTTACTGGTGTCTGTGATGTGTTTTATCTGCATTATCCAAACTAATTGGTATATGACATCTAATCTGTGGTAGCTCTTGTTATTATTCCCATTTAAAAGATGAAAAAATGGAGGTGTAAAGAGGTTAAGTAGTTATCTAATGACAGCTAGTCATAACAAGACTGGTTTTGGAACTCAGTTCTAGTCTGTGAAATTATATATATACACATTTCTTAAATGGGGGTGCTGCTGCTGCTGCTGCTGCTAAGTCGCTTCAGTCGTGTCCGACCCCATAGACGGCAGCCTACCAGGCTCCCCCGTCCCTGGGATTCTCCAGGCAAGAACACTGGAGTGGGTTGCCATTTCCTTCTCCAATGCATGAAAGTAAAAAGTGAAAGTGAAGTCGCTCAGTCGTGTCCGACCCTCAGCGACCCCATGGACTGCAGCCTTCCAGGCTCCTCCGTCCATGGGATTTTCCAGGCAAGAGTACTGGAGTGGGGTGCCATTGGCATGCTAGGGAGTACTCAAAGCTACAGAATAAATATGCACATTTTGTAGGACCAATTTACGAGAATAAACAAAATATATGTTTTTAAAGAATTAAAGACAGTTATCATGAAAGTGGAGCCTATTACACAGAGTGAAGTAAGCCAGAAAGAAAAACACCAATACAGTATACTAACTCATATATATGGAATTTAGAAAGATGGTAACGATAACCCTGTATGCGAGACAGCAAAAGAGACACAGATGTATAGAACAGTCTTTTGGACTCTGTGGGAGAGGGAGAGGGGGGGATGATTTGGGAGAATGGCATTGAAACATGTATCAGTTCAGTTCAGTTCAGTTGCTCAGTCGTGTCCGACTCTTTGTGACCCCATGAATCGCAGCAAGCCAGGCCTCCCTGTCCATTACCATCTCCCGAAGTTCACTCAAACTCATGTCCATCGAGTCAGTGATGGCATCCAGCCATCTTGTCCTCTGTCATCCCCTTTTCTTCCTGCCCCCAACCCCTCCCAGCATCAGAGTCTTTTCCAATGAGTCAACTCTTCGCATGAGGTGGCCAAAGTACTGGAGTTTCAGCTTTAGCATCATTCCTTCCAAAGAACACCCAGGACTGATCTCCTTTAGAATGGACTGGTTGGATCTCCTTGCAGTCCAAGGGACTCTCAAGAGTCTTCTCCAACACCACAGTTCAAAAGCATCAATTCTTCGGTGCTCAGCTTTCTTCACAGTCCAACTCTCGCATCCATACATGACCACTGGAAAAACCATAGCCTTGACTAGATGAACCTTTGTTGGCAAAGTAATGTCTCTGCTTTTGAATATGCTGTCTAGGTTGGTCATAACTTTTCTTCCAAGGAGTAAGCGTCTTTTAATTTCTTATCATATAAGAAACTAACCGCTGGTCCAGGTTCGATGCAGGATATAGGATGCTTGGGGCTGGTGCACTGAGACGACCCAGAGGGATGGTATGGGGAGAGAGGAGGGAGGGGGGTTCAGGATGGGGAACATGTGTATACCCATGGCAGATTCATGTTGATGTATGGCAAAACCAATGCAATATTGTAAAGAAATTAGCCTCCAATTAAAATAAATTTAAATAAAAAAATTAAAGATAGTTATCATGAAGTAAATATAAAATTTGCATGAATTTTAAATAGAAAAGGAAATTTCAAAGAAATTGTAAAAATGTGGCCTGCTTTTCTTTGGGTCATCTCCTCCCCTCCCGTGAGAGAACATGTTTTCCTCTATTATTCTGACTACAGTAGAGGAAAATATTAATAAGAACTGCATTTTACATGGTAGCCTTAAGAAAAAAACACCAAGATGCCTCCAGTTAGTTTTGATTTTCATCTTACTGTATATAGCTTTGTGAAACACAAAAAGGAAGAATAACGAGGTTTTTCTGGTGTCTCAGGATTTACTGAGGTTAATAGAGGAATCAAAGAAGAACAAAACTGGTATTCATTGACTTCTTATCTTGAAATTGTGTGTGGCAGTGGTTTCTATTGGGATTACTTAGTACTTTAGCAAGAGATTATCCTGTCACTGGTATTTTTTTTTTTTACTTTACTTTTGCATTTATCAGGATTTGCATCATTTTGGGGCGTGCTGTCTGTTTGGGTATACTTGTGAGGTCCTGGTAGTGGGATGTGAAGCTAAAGTCCTTCTGTATCTATGGGGGATTGGCTCCACAAGTCCCTGAAGATACCCAAATCCCAGGATGTTTAAGTCCCTTACATAGAATGGCCCAGTACAGTCTGCAGGTTTCACATCCATGGATACTGTAATGACATAGTGGCAAGAGTAATAGAGTTGATTCCACTGAATCAATCAAGTTGACCCCAAGTTGATATACATGAACTTTGTTTTACACTGTGTGTTTTTTTTTTTTTTTTTGCATTGTATTTTTAAAAAAGAAAAACATTACTTAGTGATTATTTTGGGATAATGTAGTAAGATATTTTGCCACGGTTGACTGAATATTTGAGGAAATTAAATACTTAGGGTTTTGAAATATGATAAAATATATTAGGTTATGTTAAAAAATGTTCTTATCCTTTAGAACTATATACAGAAATACTTACAGATGAAATGATATGATGTCCGGAATTTACTTCAGAACTCTCTGGGAGGTCTTTGCGGCTAGATTGATGGGGAATAAAACAAAAGTGGTTGTGCCTTGGTACTTGTTGACGAGGCTATTATGTTCATGGTTGTTCATTTTACTGTTAACCTCTACTCTTGTATGTGCTATATCTTTTTCATAAAAAAGTAAAAAAGATGTTTTGCCAAAATAAAAGTTACTTCGGGGAGATTGTAAGCTTTAGGATAGTATCTTCATGTTCCAATGTACTGTAAGATTAGAGGAATAGGGATATGACTATTACAAGGAAGTTATAACAATCATAATAATGTTATATAATTCTAGCATTTTACCAATAAAGTTGGTAAATTTTTGTCTTCAATGTAAAATTTAAAGTAGCTTACTAGTTAAATTTTCTTTCTTAAAAGCTTTAGCTGAAGTCTTGGAATAAAGGTTTCCTGAAAATAATCAATTTTCTAACTAAAATAAAAGAAACTTGTAAGGAATTAACTTTGTGTGCTAAATTTTAATAACTGAAGAGAAGAGTTATTTTGGCAAAGAGGTGTTAATGGCTTTTTTCTTTTTTTAAAGGAATATTTAAATAAAATCAGAAACCTAAGTACAAAAGACATATTAAGCAAAATAAAATCAGAAACCTAAGTACAAAAGATATATCAAGCAAAAGATAAAGGCCAGTTAGTGATATGTCATTTTCTGTGTATTGATACAGCCTGCTTTTTGCAGTGTCCTTTTAGTTTTCATTCTGCCTTTGTTGTCCCAGTAGAATAGCAAGTGATGATAATGTTTAAATATGTTTTTTTTCTTTCTGTCCTTTTCTTTCATTTTTATTATATATGCTTCAGGTGCATTATAATTCAACATCTTTATGTACTACAAAGTGATCACCCCTAGAAGTCTAGTTACCCTTCATCACCATGTACTTAACCTCCTTTACCCTTTCATCCACCTCCAGCTCCTGTACTCTGATAACCCCTGATCTGTTCTCTGTATCTGTGAGACTGGTTTTGTTTTGTTTGTTCATTTGTTTTGTTTTAGATTCCACATACAGGTGAAATCATAGGTATTTGTGTTTTCCCTTCTGGGTTTATTTAACATAATATCCTCAAGGTCTATCCATGTTGTCAAAAACGGCAAAATTTATTTTATGGCTGAAGAGTATTCCATTGTGTATAATTTATACATACACACACACACTCTCTCTCTCTCTCTCTCTCACACACACACACACACACACACACACACACACACACACACGTCTTCTTGGTCCTTTCATCACTGATAGAAACTTAGGTTGTTTCCGTGTCTTGAATATTGTAGATAATGCTGCAGTGAACATAAAGATTCATATATCTTTTCAAATTAATATTTTTGTGTTCTTTGGATAAATACCCAGAAGTGGGGTAGCTGGATCATATGGTAGTTTTAGTCTTAATTTTTTGAGGCGTCTCTATACTGTTTTACATAGTGACTGCACCAGTTTACAAAACTCGCGACAGCAAATGTGGGTTTCCTTTTCTACATATTCGGTCCAACACTTTTTATTTCTTGTGTTTTTAATAGCCGTTTTAACAGTTGTGAGGTAATAGTTCATTGTGGTTTTGATTTGTGTTTCTCTGATAGAGATATTGAGCGCCTTTTCATGTATGGGTTAACTATCTGTATGTCTTGTTTGGAAAAATAACTATTCAGATCCTCTGCCCAGTTCTTAATTGTTGTTTGACAACAACTGTTTATTTTTTGTTATTGAGTTATAAGAGTTTTTAAAGTATGTTTTGGATATTAACCTCTTATCAGATATGATTCACAAATATCTTCTCCCATTCAGTAGGCTACCTTTTCATTTTGATGGTTTCCTTTGCTGTGCAGAAGCTTTTTAGCTTGCTGTAGTCCCATTTGTTATTTTTGCTTTTGTTTCCCTTGCCTTTGAACTCATCCATAAAGACATTACTAGACTGCTATCAGTAATGTTAAAACCTATGTTTTCTTCTAGGAATTTTATGGTTTCAGGTCTTACATTCATGTCTTTACTCCATTTTGAGTTGATTTTTATGTATGGTGTGGATAGTGGTCTGAAAGTGAAAGTGAAAATCGCTAGTCCTGTCGGACTCTTTGTGACCCCATGGACTATACAGTCTGTGGAATTCTCCAGGCCAGAATACTGGAGTGGGTAGCCTTTCCCTTTTCCAGGGGTTCTTCCCAACCCAGGGATTGAACTCAGGTCTCCCACATTGCAGGCGGATTCTTTACCAGCTGAGCCACCAGGGAAGCCCAAGAATATTGGAGTGGGTAGCCTATCCCTTCTCCAGCGGATCTTCCCGACCCAGGAATCGAACTGGGGTCTCCTGCATTGCAGACGGATTCTTTACCAACTAAGCCATCAGAAAAACCCACATAGTGGTCTAGTTTGATTCTTTTGCATGTGACTGTCCAGTTTTCCCAGCACAATTTATTAAAGATACTATCCATTCTCCATTGTATGTTCTTTCCTTCTTTGTCATAAATTAATTGACCATTTATCTGTAGGTTTATTTACAGGTTCTCAATTTTGTTCCATTGAGCTCTGAATCTGTTTTGTGTGAGTACCATACTATATAGCTTGTAATGTAGTTTGAAATCAAGGAGCATGATACCTCTAATTTCATTCTTTCTTAAGATTATGGCTAAATAGGATCTTTTGTGTTCTATACAAATTTTATAATTATTTGTTCTAGTTCTATAAAATATTCCATTGTAATTTTGATAGATATTACATTGAATCTGTAGATTGCTTTAGGTAGTATGGACATTTTAACAATATTCTTCCAATCCATGAGCATGGAATTTCATTTATTTGTGTTCTCTTCAATTTCTTTCATCATTGTCTTATAGGTTTCAGTGTACAGGTCTTTCACCTCTCTTGGTAATATTTTTTCCTAGGCATTTTATTCTTTTTGATGCAGTTGTAAATGGAATTATTGTCTTAATTTATCCTTATAGTAATTCATTGTTAATGTATATAAATGCAACAAATTTCTATATATTAATTTTGTATCCTATGGCTACTGGATTTATTTATTAGTTCTAGTAATATTTTGGCAGGGTCCTTAGGATTTCCTATATATAATATCATGTCATCTGCAAATAATGACAGTTTTACTTCTTCCTTTCCAATTTGAATTCCTTTTATGTCTTATTATTGTCAAATTGCTGTGGCGTGGCTAGGATTTCCAACACTGTGTTAAATAAAATTGCAGTAATAGGCATCTTTGTCTTGTTCCTTATAGCTTTAGCTTTTCACTGTTAAGTGTGATATTAACTGCAGGTTTGTTATATGTAGCCTCTATTATGTTGGGGTACATTCATCCTATACCCACTTTATTGAGAGTTTTTATTATAAATAGATGTTGAATTTTATCAGATGCCTTTTCTATATCTATTGAGGTGATCATTTGATTCGCCCCCCCCTTTGTTATATTAATGTGGTGTATACATTGACTAATTGGCAGATATTGAACCATCCTTGCAACTCTGGAATAAATTCCTCTCTGTCCTGGTATATAATCCTATCTATATATTGTTGAATTTGGTTTGCTTATATTTTATTAAGAATTTTTGCATCTGTGTTCATCAGTGATGTTGGCCTGCAATTTTTTTGTGAGTGATGTCCTTGCCTGGTTTTGCTATCAGGGTAATGCTGGCCTCATGAAATATGTTTAATGTGGATTTGTTTTAAGATCAGAGAAATACTGCTTAAGCTATTAGTCTTCCCACTTAAGCAGGCATGAAGAGTATGTAAAGTTAAAATGTAGATTGTGACATAATAAAGTATGTTTTATTGCTAAGATTAAAGATTTTGTTGGATCATAAATCCTGTCCATAATCCAGGAGTAATTTAATTTGCCAAGATAAAAATATTAATATGCCAAGAAACAACCACATACTTTCCTGGCATGTCTAACAGAGGATTTTTATGTCTTTACTTTTTTTTTTAATCTGTGCTTTATGTTCATGTGTGTGCATGTATGCGTGTTTGAGAGAGACAGAGAGAGAGACGAGAGATTAAAGAAGAGCCTTGGCATTTCCAGGGGATGGATCCTGAAGGTATACTGACTTAACATGGATGTAGAGTCATCCTTTGATTAAAGGGCAGTGGTAACATACATAGCTGGCCCTAGGACTCAGTTCCATGTGCAGTCCTGAGTTTTTAGGATACCTTCATGAAGATACTCTCAAGGAATTCCCTGCTGGCCAGGCCACATCTCACAGTTGCAGCGGCTGTTTGTCACCCATGGAAAAGTATAAAACTATAGAGTCATGTATTTAGGCTGTTTTTTTCACTTATCCCAGATAGGATGCTCTGATCCTGCCCAACAAGACCTTTCCTCAGAAATATTGATATGTCTCTTCTGGTTGTTATTGTGGTCAGATGAGTGAATTAAAAGAGATCGGAGTATCATGGAGTTTTGGTGATATTAGTGATAGTCCTGGATTAATGAATAGAATCTTCAATTCTTATTACATTTCATATATTGTGATGTGAGGATATGAAGAATACCCAAAAAATATATTACCTGAAACTGTCTTCATGAATATTTTCACTCACTTGACAAAACTGAATACCTGCTCTGTGCCAGGCATTGTACTAGTAATTGGGAGATCACTACTTCATAATGCAACTAAGATAGCTAATAAAAGTTTCAGTTCAGTTCAGTTCAGTTGCTCAGTCGTGTCTGACTCTTTGCAACCTCACGAACCGCAGCATGCCAGGCCTCCCTGTCTATCACCAACTCCCGGAGTTTATTCAAACTCATGTCCATTGAATTGGTGATGCCATCCAACCATCTCATCCTCTGTCCTCACCTTCTCCTCCTGCCTTCAATATTACCCAGCATCAGGGTCTTTTCAAATGGGTCAGCTCTTTGCATCAGGTGGCCAGAGTATTGGAGTTTCAGCTTCAACATCAGTCCTTCCAATGAACACTTAGGACTGATCGCCTTTAGGATGGACTGGTTTGATCTCCTTGCAGTCCAAGGGACTCTTTTAAGAGGCTTCTCCAACACCACAGTTCAAAAGCATCAATTCTTTGGTACTCAGCTTTCTATATAGTCCAACTCTTACATCCATACATGACGTCTGGAAAAACCATAGCTTTGACTGGATGGATCTTTGTTGGTAAAGTAATGTTTCTGCTTTTTAATATGCTGTCTAGGTTGGTCATAACTTTTCTTAAGGAGCAAGCTTATTCCTTCCAAAGAATAAGCATCTTTTAATTTCATGGCTGCAGTCACCATCTGCAGTGATTTTGGAGCCCCCCAAAAATAAAGTCAGCCACTGTTTCCACTGTTACCCCATCTGTTTATCATGAATGATGGGACTGGATGCCATGGTCTTCGTTTTCTGAATGTTGAGCTTTAAGCCAACTTTTTCACTCTCCTCTTTCACTTTCATGAAGAGGCTCTTTAGTTCTTCACTTTCTGTCATAAGGGTGGTGTCATCTACATATCTGAGGTTATTGATATTTCTCCTGGCAATCTTGATTCCAGCTTGTGCTTCTTCCAGCCCAGCGTTTCTCATGATGTACTCTGCATATAAGTTAAATAAGCAGGGTGACAATATACAGCCTTGACAGATGACTTTTCCTATTTGGAACCAGTCTGTTGTTCCATGTCCAGTTCTAACTGTTGCTTCCTGACCTGCATATAGGTTTCTCAAGAGGCAGGTCAGGTGGTCTGGTATTCCCATCTCTTTCAGAATTTTCCACAGTGTATTGTGATCCACACAGTCAGAGGCTTTGGCATAGTCAATAAAGCAGAAATAGATGTTTTTCTGGAACTCTCTTGCTTTTTCGATGATCCAGCGGATGTTGGCAATTTGATCTCTGGTTCCTCTGCCTTTTCTAAAACCACCTTGAACATCAGGAAGTTCACGGTTCACATATTGCTGAAGCCTGGCTTGGAGAATTTTAAGCATCACTTTACTAGCGTGTGAGATGAGTGCAGTTGTGCGGTAGTTTGAGCATTCTTTGGCATTGCCTTTCTTTGGGATTAGAATGAAAACTGACCTTTTCCAGTCCTGTGGCCACTGCTGAGTTTTCCAAATTTGCTGGCATATGGAGTGCAGCACTTTCACAGCATCATCTTTTAGGATTTGAAATAGCTCAACTGGAATTCCATCACTTCCACTAGCTTTGTTCGTAGTGATGCTTCCTAAAGCCCACTTGACTTCACATTCCAGGATGTACTGATTTACTTTAGACCCTTACAGGATGTATTTTCCCACCACCTGAAGGCAGCTGTGTCACTGTTAACTCTTATTATCTGAGCCCTAATTTTCCAGGTCTTTCCACCAGTCTTATCACTTGGTTGCTTTTTCTGGATATGTTGTTTACTTGTTAATGGCACACTTCAAAGGAGGAGCTTGGGAGTTTATCATTAAACTTCAACTGCCATCCCTCTACGTGCTCTTAATCATCTCTAGGAATCTGCACCACATCAGTTTTTCTTTACATTTCCTTTGGATTTGTGGCTCCCTTTCTACTGGCTCCTGTTTCTGAGCCCACTTCCAATTTAAAGATTTACCAAGTTTTTCTCAGTTTAAAAATAGGCTTTATTGATTTTATGTCCTACTCTGAGTGCTTCTATCGCTCCCTCCCACTCCCATCTTTCTCTTAATTATTAACATCAGTATACCTTAAGGGTCTCTCCTTGTTCCCTTTTCCATTCCATCCTTCCAGGTCACGTATGGTCTCTTTGGATAATCATCTTTTCTTTGGTTTTAACTACCCATTATGTATGTGCTGGGCTTCCCTGGTGGCTCAGTTGGTAAAGAATTCGCCCTCAATGCAGGAGACCCCGGTTTGATTCTTGGTTGGGAAGATCTGCTGGAGAAGGGATAGAACACCCACTCCAGTATTCTTGGTTTTCCTTGGTGACTCAGCTGGTAAAGAATCTGCCTGCAATGTGGGAGAACTGGGTTTGATCCCTGGGTTGAAAGATCTCCTGGAAAAGGGAAAGGCTACCCACTCCAGTATTCTGGCCTGGAGAATGTATAGTCCATGGGGTTGCAAAGAGTCAGACATGACTGAACGATTTTCACTCACTTATGTATGTGCTGCCGCTGCTGCTGCTAAGTTACTTCAGTTGTGTCCGACTCTGTGCGACCGCATAGACGGCAGCCCACCAGGCTCCCCTGTCCCTGGGATTCTCCAGGCAAGAACACTGGAGTGGGTTGCCATTTCCTTCTCCATGTGTATGTGCTATTGACTCCCAAAGCAGCAGCCTCATTCCTAACATCTCTTGAACTCTCTATTTGATTGCTTATATAGGATGAGTCAACTTAATTGACATGGTTAACAGAGCTCCTTGTGATTTGGCCCAAGGTAGCCCATACTTTTCCCAATGACTTGTTCTATAGTGATACTTTGATACTTGTAATTTTTGTGAACTTTTATCATGTCATGTCACTTTGAATTTGCCAGTTCTCTCAATTGCTTGCGTCTCAGTCTTCAGTTTATCTCTTAGACTTGTGCATAGGCATTATCTCTGTGAAGTCTTCCCTGACATTTACTTATTCCTTCCTCCTCTATATGTATTATTCCTATACATAATAGCTGTCATTGCAGCTTTCACATACTTTTTAAATATCTGTTTGTCTTTCTTACTAATTTGTGAGTTCTTTATAGCCAGAAACTAGATCTTAGTCATTTTGGTATTTTTAATGATTAGCATCCTTTCTGGCACAAAGTGTATTCTCACTGAGTATTAAATTGAACTTAACTAGTTTTGATATTGTTGAAATAAGATAGAGTATGATGAGAAGCATATGCATGAGATTTTGGATCCTGATTTTGTCATCAGAATATTAGCTACTTTAGCTTTGTGTCTTTTGTATATGTAAATGAATGTCAGTGTGTTAGTTAAGACTCTTGAGTGTCGTGAGATTTGGAATTGTATCATATTCACCTTTGTATTTCTGGTACCTACCACAGTGCCTGCTGAATATCAGGGTACCAGTGTTTATTGAACAGAAGTAAGTCAAGTTGAAATTAGATGAAGGCATTCATGCTCTAAAGCTTCAGCATGACTAGTAGGATTCATCTTTATTTCTGTACTTTTTTTTAAAAGATATTTTTAAAAACATGGACCATTTTTAAAGACTGTTGAGTTTGTTGCAAATATTACTTCTGTTTTATGTATTGATTTTTTGGTTGTGAGACACATGGGATCCCAGCCCCTTAAGCAGGGATCGAACCTACACCCTCCAGCATTGGAAGGTGAAGTCTTTAACTACTGGATCACCAGGGAAGTCTTTATTTCTATACTTAATCTTTCAGAATAAGGCAGAGAAATTTTGTCAGTTGCCTTATTGAAATCCATATTTATGAAATATAATTATATTCCTGACATACAAGTCAAATCATCTGTTAAAAAATGTTTGGATATCATTTATTCATAATGATAATAGTTACCCAAAATCAGATTGATTATATTCTTTGCAGCCAAAGATGGAGAAGCTCTATACAGTCAGCAAAAACAAGACCAGGAGCTGACTATGGCTCAGATCATGAACTCCTTATTGCCAAATTCAGACTTAAATTGAAGAAAGTAGGGAAAACCACTAGACCATTCAGGTATGACATAAATCAAATTCCTTATGATTTTACAGTGGAATTGAGAAATAGATTTAAGGGACTAGATCTGATAGAGTGCCTGATGAACTATGGACGGAGGTTCGTGACATTGTACAGGAGACAGGGATCAAGACCATCCCCATGGAAAAGAAATGCAAAAAAGCAAAATGGCTGTCTGGGGAGGCCTTACAAATAGCTGTGTAAAGAAGAGAAGTGAAAAGCAAAGGAGAAAAGGAAAGATATAAGCATCTGAATGCAGAGTTCCAAAGAAAAGCAAGAAGAGATAAGAAAGCCTTCCTCAGCGATCAATGCAAAGAAATAGAGGAAAACAACAGAATGGGAAAGACTAGAGATCTCTTCAAGAAAATTAGAGATACCAAGGGAACATTTCATGCAAAGATGGGCTCGATAAAGGACAGAAATGGTATGGACCTAACAGAAGCAGAAGATATTAAGAGGTGGCAAGAATACACAGAGGAACTGTATAAAAAAGATCTTCACAACCAAGATGATCACGATGGTAAGATCACTCACCTAGAGCCAGACATCCTGGAATGTGAAGTCAAGTGGGCCTTAGAAAGAATCACTATGAACAAAGCCAGTGGAGGTGATGGAATTCTAGTTGAGTGATTCCAAATCCTAAAAGATGATGCTGTGAAAGTACTGCACTCAATATGCCAGCAAATTTGGAAAACTCAGCAGTGGCCACAGGACTGGAAAAGGCCAGTTTTCATTCTAATCCCAAAGAAAGGCACTGCCAAACAATGCTCAAACTACCGCACAATTGCACTCATCTCACATGCTAGTAAAGTAATGCTCAATATTCTCCAAGCCAGGCTTCAGCAGTATGTGAACCATAAACTTCCAGATGTTCAAGCTGGTTTTATAAAGGCAGAGGAATCAAAGATCAAATTGCCAACATCTGCTGGATCATCGAAAAAGCAAGAGAGTTCCAGAGAAACATCTATTTCTGCTGTATTGACTATGCCAAAGCCTTTGACTGTGTGGATCACAATAAACTGGAAAATTCTGAAAGAGATGGGAATACCAGACCACCTGACCTACCTCTTGAGAAATTTGTATGCAGGTCAGGAAGCAACAGTTAGAACTGGACATGGAACAACAGACTGGTTCCAAATAGGAAAAGTCATCTGTCAAGGCTGTATATTGTCACCCTGCTTATTTAACTTATATGCAGAGCACATCATGAGAAACGCTGGACTGGAAGAAACACAAGCTAGAATCAAGATTGCCGGGAGAAATATCAATAACCTCAGATATGCAGATGACACCACCCTTATGGCAGAAAGTGAAGAGGAAATAAAAAGCCTCTTGATGAAAGTGAAAGAGGAGAGTGAAAAAATTGGCTTAAAGCTCAACATTCAGAAAACGAAGATCATGACATCTGGTCCCATGACTTCATGGGAAATAGATGGGGAAACAGTGGAAACAGTGTCAGACTTTATTTTTCTGGGCTCCAAAATCACTGCAGATGGTGACTGCAGCCATGAAATTAAAAGATGCTTACTCCTTGGAAGAAAAGTTATAATTAACCTAGATAGCATATTGAAAAGCAGAGACATTACTTTGCCAACAAAGGTCCATCTAGTCAAGGCTGTGGTTTTTCCTGTGGTCATGTATGGATGTGAGAGTTGGACTGTGAAGAAAGCTGAGTGCCAAAGAATTGATGCTTTTGAACTGTGGTGTTGGAGAAGACTCTTGAGAATCCCTTGGACTGCAAGGACATCCAACCAGTGCATCCTAAAGGAGATCAACCCTTGTTGTTCTTTGGAAGGAATGATGCTAAAGCTGAAACTGCAGTACTTTGGCCACCTCATGCGAAGAGTTGACTCATTGGAAAAGACCCTGATGCTTGGAGGGATTGGGGGCAGGAGCAGAAGGGGACGACAGAAGATGAGATGGCTGGATGGCATCACCAACTCGATGGACATGAGTCTGAGTGAACTGCGGGAGATTGTGCTGGACAGGGAGGCCTGGCGTGCTGCGATTCATGGGTCGCAAAGAGTTGGACACGACTGAGCGACTGAACTGAACTGAACTGAACTGAGGATCCATTGGCCAGCATCTCTTCAAGAATTTATTTTATAACTTGTTATGAATTGATAGCGAAATAATAGTTATCTTAATTTTTCTATTTCCCCCCTTTTTTGAAGTGATTCTAGCCTTATGCTGAAAAAAGAAAAATCGCTTAGTATCTTTGTTGGATCTTGGTGCAAGACATATATTTAAGTTGAGAACACCAAGTAGGATTATTACAAAGAAACTGACAGATAGGCACATTACAGCGTAATTCTTGGAAATGAAAGATAGAGAGAAAAGTCTTAAAAACGGTCAGAGGGAAAAAAAATGACATTCTATGAAGAGAACAGTGACAAGAGTGTTAGTTAACATCTCATCACAAATTATGGAATATAGGAGACAATGAAATGATACCTTTAAGTACTGAAAAAAAAGTCAAAATAGAGTTTTATTTAGTGAAATTATTTTTCGCAAGGGAAAGTGAAGACATTGTCAGAAGATATTGCCTGAGAGAGTTTATTGCCAGCAGACCTGGCCTTCATAAGAAATGCTGATGCAAGTTCTTCAACCTAAAGATGGATGTGGATCTATGGAAGAGTGAAAGCATGGAGTCCTAACCATTAGGCCGCCTGCTGGTTCTGTGTTGATTCAGATTTGTTTTGCTTCTATATAGGCATACCTAATTGGAAGATCTCCTGGATTATTACTACCTAATTAATCATGCCCTTTTGAAACCTGTTCTTTAAGTCACATAAAAATAATTGTATTCAAATGTTATTAATAGGTTGTGATTGAGACTTTTTAGTGTTGGCATTATGATTTTACTACTAATCAGTATATTTCAAAGATGCCTCTCCTGAAGTACCTTAACTACGGCCCAGCATTCCCTTAAGTCAGTGTTAATTTGCTTTCATTTTGATTAAGCTTAATGGAAAGACAAAGTAGTTTAGATCATCAAAGTCTGCTTGGTAAAAAGATACTGGCATTTTGTAGCCTGTTGTGCATTCTTTATATGATAAATTGCATAATGCATGTTATTTGCCTCTTAGAGTTGTAGACTATGTATTACTGATACTTATTTAATCTTTTCATCACATTTGTAGTTTCTGGTCAGACTGAATACTTATAAACTTTAGTTTACAGTGATGCTATAAAAAGCTAAGTATTATTTGTGTTACCTTACAAGTCTCTAGATGTACTTTGTTGCCTGATATGCTATGAAATCTGAGATCATGACTATATCTTTTAACCTGCTGTATTTTGCAGACTCTGCTGGTATGTGGTAGACACTCAAATATTTTTGGTAGTTTTATTATTTTTTCTGATTATTGTTCCTAAAAGTCTCATGTAAAAATTAGTATGTAATGCAGTTCTTATAATGATTTATTAAATGTTTGCTCCCTCTTGTGGATATAAAGGAGAATGTAAGTTCTTATAATCTAGTTTTGTTTTTAAGAGGTGAACCATAAATAGTATACAAAATATCAATTTTTTTCTCTTTTTGGAAGGATATTAATTCATAGAAGTTTATCAACTCTAAATTTTTTAGTTCATGTACACTCCTAAAACACAGAATTCATGTTCAAGTATCACTGTGTAATGTCCAAGATAAAGTTTGTAAATTAATACTCAATCCAGAACTTAGTAGCACTTTTTAAGCATATTCTTTCTAATTTTCTGCATATAAATTACAATTATGAAAATAACTTTTTTGTTTTAATTCTAAAACCACATTAGATATTTTTGTATAAGAGTATTACTGAGTATTATTTCCTGTGTTAAAAATCACTACTTGTTTTGATCAAAGTAAAAAAAACTTAATCAGTTTGCTTGCCCTCTATAGCTTTTAATATTAGAAGACCTGACCAAACAGTTTTTTTTTAAATGCATAATATTTTTGTTCTAAAGACTTAATCCAACTGAGACAGTAAGCATCTGGGCCTTGGAAATACTTTGACATGTAGAAAAATCTTTTTAACATAGATATATGTCCTTGACATTCTTTTCTTTATATACTTAGAGATTTTCATATTACACTGTTAGATTTCATTTTCTGTTTACTTCTGTTGTTAATAGTAGAAGTTGACTTTGATTTTAGACTATTTTTGAAGCAGAAGCAATATTTTCACCTCTTGAGAAAAATTATACTCGATGTGCCAAAGACAGGTAGCATGCAATAAATGTTTACTGTAGTATAGATGCTGGACTTTTTTTCTTATAAACGTTGTATGTGGTATTGGAGTACAGACGATTAACAATGTGGTGATAGTTCCAGGTGAACGGTGAAGGGACTCAGCTGTACATATCCATGAATCCTCTCCCAAACCCCCACCCATTCAGGTAGATATTGGGCTCATTTGCTAGACTGGTATGTGTTCTTGAAACCTATCTAGATATGAAGCATGATCCAGTCCTCAGTCAGCAAAATCACAATTTATCTGTCATTAACTAAGACAAAAAATAAAACTTCATTGTGGTGTAATATTCATATAGTAAAGAACACAAATCATAAAAGTATAGTTTCATGAACTTGCACAAAATGAATATGTCCGTGAAAACGACATTCAGGTTAAGAAAACAATATAAGTAGAAGTCTCCTTCTAGTCAACACTTCCCCCTGCTCTGTCCCCCATGCTCTAGGAAAACCCAGTACTTTGAATCTAATATTATATATATTAGTTTTACCTGAAAAAACACTGTATGTGTGAAACTACGTGTACGCTTTCTTTTTGTATATTAAAATATGTGTAACAAAATTTACCTTTTTAACTATTTTTAAGTGTACAGTTTAGTGGCATTAAGTACATGCCCTTTATTGCGCATATCAATCACTACCATTTTTCCAGAGTTTTTTCATCTTTCCCAACTAAATGCCATACTAATTAAACATTAACTCTCCATTCTCCTTTCACTCTAGCCCCTGGCAATCACCATTCTTTCTCTGTCTATGGATTTGACCGTTCTAGGTATCTCATAGAGGTGGAATCATATAGTATTTGTCCTTTTGTGTCTGGCTTATTTTGATATAATGACCTCATGGTTCATCCCTATTGTAGCATATGTCAGAATTTCCTTCCTTTTTAAGACTGAGTATTATTCTGTTCTTATGTATATACCACATCTTGTTTATCCATTCATTGGTCAGTGGACATTTGAGTTGATGCCATCTTTTGACTTATTGTGCTATTGTTATTCCATCTTTTGACTTATTGTGCTATGAACACAAATCTATAAAAATCTATTCAAATCCCTGCTTTCAGTTCTTTTGGGTGTATACCCAGAAGTAGAATTGCTGGATCAAATAGTAGCTCTGTATTTAGTTTTTTGAGAAAATAATAGACTTTTGTCATATATTTTGTATCCTGTGACCTTAAACATTTATCTATCACTCTGGAAGCTTTTTCTTTTTAAAGAATGCAGAGGATTTTCAATGTACAGTCATTTATGTTAAAAGATACCTTCGCTTCTTTCATGTTAAACTACTTTTGCATTGCTGGAAGAAACCCCACTTAGTGATGATGTGTTATTCTTTCTATATGTCCCTGGATTTGGTTTTGTTAAGGGTTTTTGCATCTGTTTTCATGAGGAAAATTAATCCAGACCTGGAGAAATTGTGGACCTTCTCTCTGTTGAATCTTCATGAGGTGAGCCAGTGGATCAGTAACAGTGTATATGGGTTGCAATAACACTTTGGGCCATAACTAGACTTTTGGAGGGTAGTTTTCTTGATGCTTCTCTTCTGCTTTCTAAATCTTGCACGTATTTTTCCTATGGCCATTCCTGACCTGAAACCACTCAGAAGAAATTTTCATTAATGTGGTTGCAACTTAGATAGAGTCTGAGATCAGTTGATACCATTTTGCCAGATCACCTACATCTTTTTTCACCTTGTTGTTCTGGGGTTTACAACATACATAGCTTAATTAGCACAGTCTAACTTTAATTATACCACTGTATATATAATGAGAGGACTTTATAATTAAAGAATATACTTTGATTTATCTCCTCTCAGCCTTTGTTTTATTTTTATATATTGTTGCTTCTACATATGTTAAAGACATCACAATTCATTGCTATTATTTTTGTTTTAAAGAGTTAATTATCTTTTTTCTTAAAGTTAATTGATTAATTATTTTGGCTATACCAGGTCTTTGTTGCTGTGCACAGGCTTTCTTTAGTTTCGGCGAGCGGAGTCTACTCTTGATTGCATCGCGCAGGCTTCTCATTGCGGTGGCTTCTCTTGCTGCGGAACACAGGCTCTGGCATGTGGGGTTCAGTGGTGGCGGCATGCAGACTCATTAGTTGTAGCGGGCCCCAGGGTGCTCGGGCTTCAGTAGTTGTGGCACATGGGCTCAGTAGCTGTGGCGCATGGGCTTAGTTGCTCTGTGGCATGTGGAATCTTCCCAGACCAGGGATCCAACCAGTGCCCCCTGCATAGGCAGGCTGATTCTTATCCACTGTACCACCAAGGAAGTGAAAAAGTTAATTGTCTTTTAAAGAATACAAGAAATGAGAAAAAATATTATATATTTACCATCTTTGGCACTCTTGGTGTAAAAGTTTCTTCTGGTATCATTTCCCATCAGCATGAAAATTTTAACTATTTCTTGTACCAAGAAAGATCTGATGGTGGGAAGCTCTCAGCTCTTGTTTATCTGAAAATTTATTTTGTCTTTTAATTATTTATATATTAATTTTTTACTAAGGAGTTAGAAGTAGTGGTAAACTTAACTGTGCTGGGTACTTAAAACATTTTGGCAGAGTATTGAAGAAATTCATTAGGGAAATTAAGTCTTGGCTGTTTGACAATTTGATTACTCTGCTGTTTTTCTTTTGATAAGTTAAATTTTATTTTACTGTTTATAACTAAAAAATTTTTAATTTATGTGAAATGCATATTCATTGAAATGCATTTTACTTGGACAATACCCCTTTAACCACCACCATAAGAAAATACGTAGTATTTTCATTGTTCCAGAAAGTTTTCCTCATATTCTATTCCAGTCAATCCCCATTCCTCATAGGAAACCACTGTTCTTTTTTTTTTTTTTTAATATTTTATTTATTATTGTTTTGGTTGCTCTGGGTCTTCTTTGCTACACATGGATTTTCTTCTAGTTGCAGTGCTGGGGCTTCTCATTGTGGTGGCTTCTCCTTTTGCAAAGCACAGACTGTGGGCCTGCGGCCTTTGGTAGTCGCAGCACATGGGGTCACTAGCTGTGGCTCGCAGGCTCTTGAGCTCTGGCTCAGTAGTTGTGGTGAGCCCAGGTCTCCTTCATTGACAGTTGAATTCTTAACCACTTTACCACCAGGGATGTCTGGAACCACTGTTCTGATTTTTATCATGGTTAATTAGTTTTGCCATTTTTTAATCTTTGTATAAATGAAGTCATACAGCATGCAGTCTTTTGCATTTCATCCGTATGTGAGAATATATGTAGTTTTTATTGCCATGTAGTATCCCATTATCGTAATAAAGATGTAGAATATTTTCTTTGTTCTAGAAAAGTTCCCCCAAGGCCTCATCCAGTCAATCCCTATGCCCTCATAGGAAATCACAGGTCTGACGTCTATCACTGTAGATTAGTTTTGCGTGTTATTAAACTTCATGTAAACAATATCATATAGCATGCAATCTTTTAAGTCTGACTTTTTTTTTGCCCCTCAACCTAATGCTTTGAGGATCATCAGACGTGTATTATGAATATTTTATCCTAGTCTGTGTCTTGCCTTTTTATTTTACCTTAGAGCCTGCCTGGTGTGTTGTCTGAGGCCTTGCCCCCTGGCTATTTTTGAGTGTAAGTTCTGTCTTGTAAGACTACCAAAAAGGATGCTCTTTTCTTTAGAGGGTTTTTTTTTTTTTTTTTTTTTTTAAACTTTCTAACCAAAGCCTTTGACTGTGTGGATCACAATAAACTGTGGAAAATTCTGAAAGAGATGGGAATACCAGACCACCTGATCTGCCCCTTGAGAAACCTATATGCAGGTCAGGAAGCAACAGTTAGAACTGGACATGGAACTGCAGACTGGTTCCAAATAGGAAAAGTCATCTGTCAAGGCTGTATATTGTCACCCTGCTTATTTAACTTCTATGCAGAGCACATCATGAGAAACGCTGGACTGGAAGAAACACAAGGTGGAATCAAGATTGCTGGGAGAAATATCAATAACCTCAGATATGCAGATGACACCACCCTTATGGCAGAAAGTGAAGAGGAACGAAAAAGCCTCTTGATGAAAGTGAAAGTGGAGAGTGAAAAAGTTGGCTTAAAGCTCAACATTCAGAAAACGAAGATCATGGCATCTGGTCCTATCACTTCATGGGAAATAGATGGGGAAACAGTGGAAACAGTGGCAGACTTTATGTTTTTGGGCTCCAAAATCACTGCAGATGGTGACTGCAGCCATGAAGTTAAAAGACGCTTACTCTTTGGAAGGAAAGTTATGACCAACCTAGAGAGCATATTAGAAAGCAGAGACATTAGTTTGCCAACAAAGGTTCGTCTAGTCAAGGCTGTGGTTTTTCCTGTGGTCATGTACGGATGTGAAAGTTGGACTGTGAAGAAGGCTGACCACCGAAAAATTGATGCCTTTGAACTGTGGTGTTGGAGAAGACTCTTGAGAGTCCCTTGGACTGCAAGGAGATCCAACTTGTGCATTCTGAAGGAGATCAGCTCTGGGATTTCTTTGGAAGGAATGATGCTAAAGCTGAAACTCCAGTACTTTGGCCACCTCCTGCGAAGAGTTGACTCATTGGAAAAGACTCTGATGCTGGGAGGGATTGGGGGCAGGAGGAGAAGGGGGCGACAGAGGATGAGATGGCTGGATGGCATCACTGACTTGATGGACGTGAGTCTGGGTGAACTCCGGGAGTTGGTGATGGACAGGGAGGCCTGGCGTGCTGTGATTCATGGGGTCGCAAAGAGTCGGACACGACTGAGCGACTGAACTGAACTGAACTGAACCTTTTTTTAATTTTCTAACCTGAGGATGCCTAAAATTTAGTAAATATTACTTACCAGAAAAGTGGCAATATGTTTGAGGTTCCCTAAGTTTCATTAATAACATTATGAGGCAAATGGTAGTATAAGGCAGAGTAGAATTAAATGCAAAGTGATTGTTGCAGAGAATCATAAGAGAACAGAAAGAATTGTGTTTTTCTAGGACTTCATGTATAAGGGACGTTAAGCCTTTACGGCTTAAAATCCAAGTCATCTTTTGACTTTATCTCTCCCACATTTCAAAATGGAATGTGATTAAATGCTAAGTAAGTCAGTCAGATTTTTTGTTTTGTTTTGATACTCTGCTTCCCTGATGGCTCAGAGGGTAAAGCGTCTGCTTGCAATGCGGGAGACCTGGGTTTGATCCCTGGGTCGGGAAGATCCCCTGGAGAAGGAGATGGCAACCCACTCCACTACTCTTGGCTGGAAAATCCCATGGACAGAGAAGCCTGGTAGGCTACAGTCCATGGGGTCACAAAGAGTCGGACACGACTGAGTGACTTCACTTCACTTTGATGCTCTAATTACAGTAGTTTTGGAAAAGCAGTTTTCCAGTGAGCTAAGTCTGAAGAATAACTGATGCTGGATGCTAGAAAGGAGCATTAGTTCACTCTCTTTATTATCATATACTTATTTAGGGGGAAATTTAGCTTAGAGTAAAAAATGATTTTTATTGGCCTAATTTTGTATACTTATTTATATGCCTGTGGCATCAAAAGCAAAATTCCCTTTGGTGTAGTTGAAAGTAAATGGAGAAGATCTAACTTTTAAAAAAATTAATTAATTTTAATTTATTTTTGTCTGTGCTGGGTCTCCATTGCTGTGTGTCGTCTTTCTCTAATTTTGATGACTGGGGGTTACTCTCCAGTTATGGTTTGTGGGCTTCTCATTGTGGTAGCTTCTCTTGTTGCGGAGCATGGGCTCTACGGCTGGTGGGTTTCAGTAGTTGCAGCGTGTGGGCTCAGTAGTTGTGGCACACTGGAATCTTCCCAGAGCAGGGATTGAACCTGAGTCCCCTGCATTGGCAGGTAGACCCCTAACCACTGGACCACCAGGGAAGTCTGAAAAAAAGTTTCATTTTTTAAATTTCACTTTCTGACTCTGTACTTGTGCTTTTAATATTTCACACACTGGTTTTCTGCTCCTTGATAAGGAGAATGAACTTGATCCTGTCATGGACACATTTAGCACACATGGAACTACCATAGGCCTGGCTGATGTGTTTTTTTGTTTTTACACAACCTCCAAGAACTGTAGGTCTCACAGTGCAAACTCCTTGGAGTCTGCCTGGGCAGATTTTTGTTCTTTCCCAGAATTCTTAGTATAAAGGTAAACAATTACCAGGGAACCTCTGGACGTCCTGGTTTTGTTAGAGGCTGTATTGTAGGACAGCCTATGATGGTAAGTCAAACACTGGACTATCCTGAATGCATCTAGATACAGTCTCTGGAAGAGGAAAAAGAAGTGACAGTTTGCTCTTCTTGAGGAAATTGGGGAACAACCCAAGCCTTCCTGAGACTGTGCTACAGATACCCTTCCTTTTTTAATGTTAATACCTTGATGAAATTTGCAGGATTGTAGTGGAAGGTTCGGAGAAGGCAATGGCACCCCACTCCAGTACCCTTGCCTGGAAAATCCCATGGGCGGAGGAGCCTGGTAGGGTGCATGGGGTCATGAAGAGTCCGATACGACTGAGCGACTTCACTTTCATTTTTCAGTTTCATGCATTGGAGAAGGAAAGGCAGCCCACTCCAGTGTTCTTGCCTGGAGAATCCCAGGGACGTGGGAGCCTGGTGGGCTGCCGTCTATGGGGTTGCGCAGAGTCGGACACGACTGAAGTGACTTAGCAGCAGCAGCAGCAGCAGCAGTGGAAAGGTTGAATGCTTTAGTTTTCTGGTTGTAGATTTAGATTTTAGTTCTGCCACCAAGTATTAACAGGTGAGCAACTGGATATGTGACTTGATCTCTTTAAGTTTAAGTTTTCTCATCAGTGATACTTTATCTTGTAAGGATGATGACACAGTTATGAATTAATGTGTCTAAAATGCTTGAGCAGTGCATGAGAAATGTGTTTGTATAAAAATCACCCATTTATCCTTTTAACAAATATTAATAGAGTGGTCTACTTATGTGCCAGGCAGTTTGCTATGCATGAGGTTACAACACTGGGTAGCCTGTCCCTTCTGCGGTGGATCATCCCGACCGAAGAATCGAACCAGGGTCTCCTGCATTGCAGGCAGATTCTTTACCAATTGAGCCCTCCTATTTGTGTTAATCTTAAATAGTTGATAGCATATTGCATAAACTTTCTACAACTTTTTTTTCTTCACTCAAGGATATATTCTGAAGTCTCTTTTTTGTGATTTATACAATTTTTGTAATTATATAGTACTGCTAGAGTATTTTTTAAAATGTAAATCTCAGACAGTATTTTCTTCCAAACTAATACTATTGCTAAGCAACAAACCACCCTATAGCTTAGTAATTTAAAGCAACAATTACTTATTCTCATTCAGCCACTTGCTGTGAGTTGACTTCAAGGTATAGATCTAGTTGAACTTGGCTCCTTGCTGGGCTCAGATAGGTCCTGTACGTATTCATTTTAAGATCCTCTTTAGGGGACTGCAGATAACCCAGTGATTGTCTGGGTTAACATTTGTGATGTTGACATAGATGTAAGGGGACAGGCAGAAGCTTACGATAACTAAAGCCTTAGGCTCAGAATTATAATGCCATATCCAGTTACACTCCATTTATACAACCAAGTCATAGATATAAGCCCCAAAGTTATCTTCCTACTGTTGGTCTTCAATGGTCAACCTATCAGAAATTTCAGTCTATTATTAATGTTGCCTATTCCCCTTGCTTTAATACTCAGTTTATTAACTATCTTAAATATATGTATGTATTTAAACTATATTTCTTATTTATTGTCTATATCCTCCCTTTACAATGCATGTGTAATGAAAGCAGGGTTTTCTATATTTATTCACTGTATCCCCAGCCCTAAACCGGTGCCAAGAATGTAGCTGATCCTCAATAAATATTTTTTGAGTGAGTTAATGAAGGCATGGAGTGAGATAGGGTTCTATCTATAGATCGCTCAGTCGTGTCCAACTCTTTGCGACCCTGTGGACTGTAGCCCACCAGGCTCCTCTGTCCATGAGATTCTCCAGGCAAGAATACTGGAGTGGGTTGCCATTTCCTTCTCCAGGGGATCTTCCTGACCCAGGGATCGAACCCAGATCTCCTGCATTGCAGGCAGACGCTTTCCAGTCATTCATTAAATTTTTCCCTAGTAGGTTTTCTTGTTGTTGTTGAGGTATACCTTTAGTAATACAGTTTGACAAATTTCAACAAAAGTATGCTCAAGAAACCATAGCTCCGATTAAGATAAAGAACATATCTGTCACCCTCAGAAGTTCTTTGATGTCTCTGACCCATCGGTTCACCTCCAGAAGCAATTATTGTCCTTATTTCTATCACTAGATAAGTGTTTTCTAGTTTTGAATATGTATATGGAATCATGTAGCATATACATTTTGTATTTGCTACTTGAACTCAGTATTTTCGAGATTTATCTGCATTGATGCATGTATCAAATTCATTCTTTTTTTTTTTTTTTTTTTACTACTGAGTAGTATCGTCAGACACGACTTGAACAACAAGTATTATATTATATGATTTCCTCTTCTTTGGCTCTAAAATCACTGTGGATTGTGACTGCAGCCATGAAATTAAAAGACGATTGCTTCTTGGCAGGAAAGCTATGACAAACCTAGACAATGTGATAAAAAGCAAGGACATCACTTTTCCAACAAAGGTCCGTATAGTCAAGGCTATGGTCTTTCCAGTAGTCACATATAGTTGTGAGAGCTGGACCATAAAGAAGGCAGACACCGAATAATTGATGCTTTCTAATTGTGGTGCTGGAGAAGACTCTTGAGAGTCCCTTGGACAGCAAGGAGATCAAACCAGTCAATCTTAAAAGAAATCAATCCTGAATACTCATTGGAAATACTGATGCTAAAGCGGAAGCTCCAGTACTTTGGCCATGTGATGCAAATAGCCAACTCATTGGAACAGACCCTGATGCTGGGAAAAATTGAAGGCAGAAGGAGAAGAGGGCGACAGAGGATGGATGATACGGCTGGGTCGCATCACTGATGCAATGGGCGTGAACTTGGGCAAACTCCAGGAGATGGTGAGGGACACAGAAGCCTAGTGTGCAGTCCATGGGGTCACAAAGAGTCGGACACAACTTGGTGACTGAACAACAACGAGTATTATATTATATAAATATTTCACATTTCATGTATCTGTTCACTTGTTAATGGATATTTGAGTTGTTAGTTACTTTTTGATTATCATGGATAAAACCGGCCTAACATTCTTATGCAAATCTTTATATAAAGAGATACTGAAGAGCCTCTTGATGAAAGTGAAAGAGGAAGGTGAAAATACTGGCTTAAAACTCAACATTTAAAAAACTAAGATCATGACATTTGGTCCCATCACTTCATGGCAAACAGATGGGGAAACAATGGAAACAGTGAGAGACTTTATTTTTTTGGCCTCCAAAATCACTGCAGATAGTAACTGCAGCCATGAAATTAAAAGATGCTTGCTCCTTGGAAGAAAAGCTATGACCAACTTAGATAGCATACTAAAAAGCAGAGACATTACTTTGCTGACAAAGGTCCGTCTAGTCAAAGCTATGGTTTTCCCAGTAGTCATGTATGGATGTGAGAGTTGGACTATAAAGAAAGCTGAGCACCGAAGAATTGATGTTTTTGAACTGTGGTGTTGGAGAAGACTCTTGAGAGTCCCTTGGACTGCAAGGAGATCAAACCAGTCAATCCTAAAGGAAATCAGTCCTGAACAGTCATTGGAAGGACTGATGCTGAAGCTGAAGCTCCCAATACTGATGCAAAGAACTGACTCATTGGAAAAGACCCTCTTGGTGGGAAAGATTGAAGGCAGGAGGAGAAGGGGACAACAGAGGATGACATGGTTGGATGGCATCACCGACTCGATGAGCATGAGTTTAAGCAAGCTCCAGGAGTTGGTGATGGACAGGGAAGCCTGGTGTGCTGCAGGCAGAATAAGGACTCTGGAATTACTCCAGGGTTGGGAAAAATGTTTTAAATATTAAAGCAGTCTTCACAGACATAGAAAACAAATTTATGGTTACTAAAGGGGAAATGGGGTTGGAAGGAGGGATAAATTAGCAGATTGTCATTAACATATGTACACTACTCTATATAAAGTAGATAACCAACAAGAACCTAGTGTATAGCATAGGGAACTATACTGAATATTTTGTAATAACATCTAAAGGAGAAGAATCCAAAAAGGAATCTTATCTGGCTATCTGGATCCTTGTGCTGTACACCTGAAACTAACATGATACTATAAGTCAACTATTTGTTCTTGTTTAGTCACTAGGTCATTTCCCACTCTTTGCGACCCCATGGACTGCAGCATGCCAGGCTTTGCTGTCCATTACCATCTCCTGGAGTTTGCTCAAACTCATGTCCATTGAGTTGGTGATGCCATCAAACCATCTCATCCTCTGTCGCCCTCTTCTCCTGCCTTCACTGTTTCCCAGCATCAGGGTCTTTTCCAGTAAGTTGGCACTTTGCATCACATGGCCAAAGTATTGAAGCTTCTGCTTCAACACCAGTCCTTGCGATGAATATTCAGGACTGATTTCCTTTAGCCTTAACTGGTTTGATCTCCTTGAAGTCCAAGGGACTCTCAAAAATCTTCTCTGGCACGACAGAAGGCATCAGTTCTTCAGGGCTCAGCCTTCTTTATGGTCCAACTCACATCTGTCCATAACTACTGAAAAAACCATAGCTTTGACAGTATGGACTTTTGTCAGCAAAGTAATGTCTCTGCTTTTTAATACACTGTCTAGGTTTGTCATTGCTTTTCTTCCAGGGAGCAAGTGTCTTTTAATTTCATGGCTGCAGTCACTGTCCACAGTGATTTGGAGGCCAAGAAAATAAATTCTCTCACTGTTTCCATTGTTTCCCCATCTGTTTGCTATGAAGTGATGGGACTAGATGTCATGATCTTAGTTTTTTAAATGTTGAGTTTTGAGCCAGCTTTTTCACTCTCCTCTTAAACCTTCATCAGGAGGTTCTTTAGTTCCTCTTTGCTTTCTGCTGTAAGGGTGTTGTCATTTGCATATCTGAGGGTTATTGATATTTCTCCCAGCAGTCTTGATTCAGCTTGTGCTTCATCCAGCCTGGCATTTCCATGATGTACTCTGCATAAAAGTTAAATAAGCAGGGTGACAACATACAGCCTTGACTTAACTTCCTTTACAAATTTGAACCAGTCCATTCTTCCATGTCCTATTCTAACTGTTGCTTCTTGACCTGCACACATGTTTCTCAAGAGGCAGGTAAAGTGGTTTGGGATTCCCATCTCTTTTAAGAATTTTCCACGGTTTGTTGTGATCCACACAGTCAAAGGTTTTAGCATGGTCAGTGAAGCAGAAGTAGATGTTTTCTGGAATTACCTTGCTTTCTCTGTGATCCAGCAGATTTTCGCAGTTTGATCTCTGGTTCCTCTGCCTTTTCTAAATCCATTTTGTACATTGGAAGCTCATGGTTCACGTACTGTTGAAGCCTAGCTTGAAGGATTTTGAGCATTATCTTGCTAGCATGTGAAATGAGTGCAATTGTACGGTAGTTTGACCATTCTTTGTTGCTCATTGTTTAAATGTCATGTCTAAGAACTCATTACCAAATCTGAGGTCTTAAAGATATACCCTTTTATTTTTTTCAAAGAGTTTAATGTTTTGAGGTCTTATATATATGTTGTTAATCCATTTTGAGTCAATTGTTGTATGTGGTGTAAAGTAGGGGTCCAGGTTCATTATTTTGCATGTGATATGAATATCTAGTTTTCTTAGCACTGTTTGTGGAATAGACTGTTCTTTCCCTATTGAACTGTTTTTGCACATTTTTGAAAAAGCAGTTGTTGATAGATGTATATGTTCAGTTTTGGACTCTCAGTTCTTTTTAATAGTAAGGTTTGAAATAACCAAGTGTGAGTCTTTCAAGTTTTTCTTTTCCCAAGATTATTATAACTCTTGTGGATTCCTTGCTGTTCTATATGAATCTGAGGATTGGGTTTTCCATTTCTACAAAAAAAGCTATTGGAATTTTGATAAGGATTGTATGGAATTTGTAGATTACTTTGGGTACTCTTAATGAAAGTAAATCTTGGAATCTGTGAACATTTGATGTTTTTTCACTTATTTAGGTCTTTTAAAATTTCTTTTAATCATATTTTGTAGTTTTCACTGTACCAATCTTTCACTTCCTTGGTTAAATTTATTCCTAGATATTTTATTCTTTTAGACCACATCATAAAGAGAATTGTTTTTCTAAGAGCCTTTTCAGATTGTTCTTTGCTAGTGTATGTAGCAAATATAACCTAGTTTGGTGCATTGATCTTTTATCCTTTAACTTTGCTGAATTTATTAGCTCTAATGGTTGTTGGAGGTATGTATGTGTGTGTGTGTGTGAATTCCTTAGGATTTTGTATATGATCTTGTGATCTGGGAATATGGATAGTTTGCTTCTATTCCAGTTTTGATGTTTTGCATTTCTTTTTCTTGCCTAATTGATCTGCTAGAATTTTCTATATAATGTTGCATAGAAGTGGCAAAAGTGGGCATCCTATCTTGTTCTTGATCTTAGGGTAAATAAAAGCTTTTAGTCTTTCATAATTGAGTATGATTTAGTTCTGCGTTTTTCATAAGTGTCTTTTATCATGTTAAAGAAGTTCCTTTTTATTCATAGTCTATTTTTACCATGAAAGGTTGTTGGCTTTTCAGATTCTTTTTCTGCGTCATTTAAATGGATCATGTTATTTTGTTTTGTTTTTCCTTCAGCTTAAGAATGTGGTATAATGATTCCTCTTTGTTGAACCCCCTTGCAATCCTGTAATATTCCACTTGATCATGCCTTATACTCCTAATATGTAGTTTATTCCATATTGCTAGTATTATGCTGAGGGTTTTTTTCACCTTTATCTGTAACGTATATAGGTCTCTAGTTTTCTTTCCTTGTGCTCTGTTTGTCTGACTTTGTTATTAGGGTCATAGTGACCTCATAGACTGACTTATGAAGTGTTTCCTCTTCAGTTTTTTGGAAATGTTACAGAAGGATTTGTATTAATTCTCTTAATGATTGGTAGAATTTAACGGTGAGGCCATCTCATTCTTGTCTTTTCTTTGTTGGAAGCCTTTTGATTACCCTTTTGATTGCTGATACAATCTTTTTGCTTGTAAGTCAATTTGGATTTTCTATTTTTTTCTTGAGTCAGTTTTGGTAGTTTGTTTTTTAGGGATTTTTCCATTTCATCTGGGATACCTAATACATTTTCATATAATTGTTCATAACATTATTTTTATATTTTTATTTGCATAAGGTCAGTAGTGATATCCCTACTTTCACTTCTGACTTTAGTAATTTGAGTCTTCTTTCTCTTATTCTTCGTCTAGCTAGAAGTTTGTCAATTTTGTTAGTCTTTGTGAAGAAACAACTTTTGGTGTTGTTAATTTTATCTATTTTTTATTAATTTTATTTTGATTTTATTGTTTTCTTCCTTTTGCTGCCTTTGGGTTTAGTTAGTTCTTTTTCTGTTCCTTAAGGTATAAAATTAGATTATTGGCTTGAGATCTTTTGTTTTTTAAAATGAAGATGTTTATAGCTGTACATTCATTTTTAGTAGTGAAACAATCTTTTATATGACTTTAGTGTTTGAAAATTTATTGAAACTTGTTTTGTGGCTATGTATAATGTGTTATCCTAGAGAATATTCTGTATGCTCTAAAGAAAAATACATATTTCTGTTGTTTGGGAGTGGAGTATTCTGCAAATGTCTGTTATATCTAGTTGGCTTATAATATTTTTCAAGGTTTTTATTTCATTATTGGTCTTCTTTCTAGTTGTTCTGTACCACAGTGATGGTAGGGTATTAACATCTCCGACTATTATTGTATAACTGTTTCTCCCTTCAATTCTGTCAATTTTTTCTTAGTACACTTTGGAGGCTCTGTTATTATTATCTATATGTTTATTGTTTTTATATCTTCTGAGGGTTGTCCCTTTTATCAATATATAATACCTTTTTAACTATCCTATAATTTTTTAAAAATTTAAAGTCCATTTTATCTCATATTGGTACAGCCACCCAAGCTGTCTTTTGCATACCTTTCCGTCCTTTTACTTTCCACTTAGTTTTGTCTTTGAATCTTAGTCTCTTGTAGATCACCTTTAGTTGAGTCATGTCTTTTTATTCCTTCTGCTAATCTTTGCTTTTTAATTGGTGTGTTTAATCCTTTTATACTTAAAATAATAACTGATAAAGAAACATTTAATTGTGCCATTTTGCTGTTTTTTTAATGTGTTATCTGTCCCCACTCCCTGCCCTGTTCCTTCATTACTGCCTTTCGTGTTTGACTTTTTTATATTGTACTGATTTGATTCTTTTCTAATTTCCTTTTTGGTATATTTTGAAGTTTTTCTGTTTTGAATTAACACCAGCTTCAGCAGTATACAGCTATACTTCTATCTCTCTTCCTTTATGCTGTAATCACATGTTGTGCCTTTATATATTACGTGCCCATTAACATCAATTTATAGTTATTGTTTTGTGCATTTTTTGTTAAATCATACAGAAAAAAGAGGAGTTACAAATCAAAAGCACAATAATACTGGCTTTAATATTTACCTGTTTACCTGTGTTTTTATTTCTTTGTATAGCTTCCAGTGACTGTCTAGTGTCTTTTCATTTCCCACTTAGCGTTTCTTGAAGCATAGATCTAGTAGTGACAGTCTCCTTCAGCTTTTGTTTAGCTAGGAAAATATTACTGCCTCAGTTTTGAAGGACAGTTTTTTCCCTTTGGTTCACAGTTTTTGTTTTTCACTTTAAATATGTATCACACTGCCTCCTAACCTTTATATTTTCTGATGAGAAATTAGCTTCTAATCTTATTGAGGATTCCTTATACATGAAATACTTTTCTCTTGTTATTTTCAAGGTTCTTTTTGGCTTTTGATAGCTTAATCATGGGCTTTCCTGGTGGCTCAATGGTAAAGAATCCACCAGCAGTGCAGAAGATGTGGGAGGGCATGGGTTTGATCCCTGGGTCAGGAGGATCCCCTGGAGGAGGAAGTGGCAACCCACTCCAGTATTCTTGCTGGGAAAAGCCCATGGACAGAGGAGCCTGGCAGGCTACAGTCCATAGAGTCACAAAGAGTTGGATATGACTGAGTGACTAAGCATGCACAGCTTAATCATAATGTGTTTTGCTGTGGGTGTCTTTCATTTATCCTTCTTGGAGCATGTTGAACTTCATAAATATGTGGTTTCCTATATTTGGTCAAATTTAGGAAGTTTTCTAGGATGTTTTCAGCTATTATTTCATCAAATATTTTTCTCTTCTTTCTTTTCCTTCTGAGACTCCCTGTTCTGCATGTACTGGTACACTTATTGGGGTCCCATAATATCTCTTAGGCTCTGTTCATTTTTCTTTGTGTTTCTGAGACTGAATAAGTTTAGCTGGCTAGTCCTCAAGTTCTCTGATCTTTCTTGTGCCTGCCTAAAGTTGCTGTTAAAATCCTATAGCGTACTGTTGAGTTCTAGATTTCTTTGTTGTTGTTTTGTGAAATAATCTTTATCTCTTTATTGATAGTCTCCATTTGTTCACATGTCATCCTTCTGATTTTCATTAGTTCTTTTTTAATGTTTTTTATTGAGTTTTTTGAGCATATTTAAGACAGTGATTAAAAGTCTTTCTCTAGTAAGTCGGATTTCTGTTCTTTCCTCATAGATAGTTTCCATTTATTTCTCCTTTGAATTCTTGCCTGGAAAATCCCATGGATGGAGGAGCCCGGTAGGCTACAGCCCATGGGGTCACAAAGAGTCGGACACGACTGAGTGACTTCACTTCACTTCACTTCTGCTTTGAATGGACCATCCTTTTTGTTTACCTGCATGTGTCATAATTTTTTTTGATAAGTGGTATTTAAAATATCGTAGCTTGATAACTTGGGAAATAAGATTCTTCCCCATTACTCATAGCTTGTTTTTGTTGCTTTCTGTGGGTTGTAGTTTTCTGTTTGTTTAGTGACTTTTTGTAAACTATTTTTGTAATTTATTTGGTTATGAGTGGTTTCTGTCTTAATCTGCTAAAGCTACTGTAACAAAATACCGAATAACAGAAATTTATTTTTGCACAGTTGTGAAGGCTAGAACTCTGAGATCATGGTCCCGGCACAATTGAATTCTGATAACTCTCTTCATGGCACCCCACTCCAGTACTCTTGCCTGGAAAATCCCATGGATGGAGGAGGCTGGTAGGCTACAGTCCATTGGGTCATGAAGAGTTGGACACGACTGAGCGACTTCACTTTCACTTTTCACTTTCATGCATTGGAGAAGGAAATGGCAACCCACTCCGGTGTTCTTGCCTGGAGAATCCCAGGGATGGCGGAGCCTGGTGGGCTGCTGTCTATGGGGTCTCACAAAGTTGGACACGACTGAAGCAACTTAGCAGCAGCAGCAGCAACTCTCTTCTGCCTTGCAGATGACCACCTTCTCACTTTCTTCTTGCATGGCCTTGAGAGACAGATGAGGGAACTAGAGCAAGCCCTCTTTGTCTAAGGGGCACTAATCCTATCATGAGGGCTCCACCTTTATGACCTAACATGATGGTGTGATCACTCACCTTGCAGATGACCACCTTCTCACTTTCTTCTTGCATGGCCCTGAGAGACAGATGAGGGAACTAGAGCAAGCCCTCTTTGTCTAAGGGGCACTAATCCTATCATGAGGGCTCCACCTTTATGACCTAACATGATGGTGTGATCACTCACCTGGAGCCAGACATCCTGGTGTGCGAAGTCACATGGGCCTTAGAAAGCATCACTATGAACAAAGCTAGTGGAGGTGATGGAATTCCAGCTGAGCTATTTCAAATCCTAAAAGATGATGCTGTTCAAATGTTGCAATCAATATGCCAGCAAATTTGGAAAACTGAACAGTGGCCACAGGACTGGAAAAGGTCAGTTTTCATTCCATTCCCAAATAAAGGCAATGAAAAAGAATGTTCAAACTATTGCACAATTACATTCATCTCACATAATAGCAAAGTAATGCTCAAAATTCTGCAAACTAGGCTTCAACAGTACATGAATGGAGAACTTCCAGATGTTCAAGCTGGATTTAGAAAAGGTGGAGGAACCAGAGATCAAATTGCCAACATCCAATGGATCATAGAAAAGGCAAGAGAATTCCGTAAAAAATCTGCTTCATTGAGTATGCTAAAGCCTTAGACTATGTGGATTACAACAAACTGAAATATTCTTGAAGAGATGGGAATACCAGACCACCTTACCTGCCTCCTGAGAAACCTGTATGCAGGTCAAGAAGCAACAGTTAGAACTAGACATGGAACAATGGACTGGTTCAGAATTGTCAAAGGAGTACGTCGAGGCTGTATATTGTTACCCTGCTTATTTAACTTGGTTGCAGAGTACATCATGCAAAATGCTGGGTTGGAAGAAGCACAAACTGAAATCAAGATTGCCGGGAGACACAGCAATAACCTCAGATATGCAGACGACACCACCCTTATGGCAGAAAGTGAAGAGGAACTAAAGAACCTCTTGATGAGTGTGAAAGAGGAGAGTGAGAAAGCTGGCTTGAAACTCAGCATTCAAAAAACTAGTATCATGGCATCTGATCTCATCACTTCATGGCAAATAGATGGGGAAACAATGGTAACATTGAGAGACTTATTTCTTGGGCTCCAAAATCACTGCAGATGGTGATTGTGGCCATGAAATTAAAAGGCGCTTGCTCCCTGGAAGAAAAACTATAACCAACCTAGATTGCATATTAAAAAGCAGAGACATTACTTTACCAATGAAGGTCCTTCTTATCAAAGCTATGGATGTGAGAGTTGGGACCATAAAGTAGGCTGAGTGCTAAAGAATTGATGCCTTCTTACTGTGCTTTTGGGAAAGACTCTTGAGAGAGACTTGCAGAGAGATCAAACCAGTTAATTCTAAAGGAAATCAGTCCTGAGTATTCTTTGGAAGGCCTGATGCTCAAGCTGAAGTTCTAATACTTCGGCCACCTGGATGGGAAGAGCCGATTGTATAGAAAAGACCCTGATGCTGGGAAAGATTGAAGGCAGGAGGAGAAGGGGACGACAGAAGACGAGATGGTTGGCATCACCTCAATGGACATGAGTTTGAGCAAGCTTCAGAAGATGGTGAAGGACAGGGAAGTCTGGCGTGCGGCGGTCCGTGTGGTCTCAAAGAGTTGGACACGACTGAGCGACTGAAGAACAACAAAACCTAATTACCTTCCAAAGGCTCATCCCCATGCATCATCACACTAGCCCTTAGGACTTTAGCATATAAGTTTGAAAGGGGTTGGGAGGACATAAACATTATATGTGTAACAGTATCTGAAATCTCTTTTTCTTTAGCTGTGATCTGCTAGTGTTATGAGAGAGATTTCCTGAACACCTTGAATAACAAAGAAAATAAGAGGAAAGAGAAAAGGAAGAAAGGAAATTCTTTCCTAGTCTTTGCAGGCTGACTCTGTGTTGAGACATTCTAACACTCAGCTGGGCTGTATGAAACTCCATGTTAGCCTTTATTTCCTGTTCATGCTATGCCTAGAGATGAGCCAGTTGTTTTCTGTGAGTAGGTGTCTTACCTTGGACATGTGCATGTCCTTCTAAATTCCCCACATGTTTTTCAGTGCCCTAATTTCCCAAAGAAATTCACTTTGCAGCTTTTTCTCCAGATTTTAGACATGTCTTATTTCACTTAACTGTAATATTTTGTCCCAAAAGGCAGCGGATTTTAATTTTTTTTCTTTTTAAATATTTATTTTTATTTACTTATTTGACTCTGCTGGGTCTTAGTTGTGGCACATGGGATCTTTAGTTGCACCATATAAACTCTTAGTTGTGGCATAAGGGATCTAGTTCCCTGCCCAGAGATTGAACCATGGATCCTTATATTGGGAGCACAGAGTCTTAGCCCCGGGACCACCAGGGAAGTTCTGGTAGTGGATTTTTCATTTTCCTTAAATTCTTTTTCAAAGAATTGCCCCTTGATAGCTACTTTTCTGTCTAAAGAGATCCAGATTGATCAAAGGAGAGTGCCCTCGATCAGTCCTTGAGGTAGCCCCATACAGGTCACAATAGACAAACAAATTCTTTGAAAACAAAGTATACTCTGCTCCCTGTAGAACTAGGGTCAAGGGTCCAACCATTGGAATGTGGGCTAGGGCATTCAAGATTGTTATTGACCCAAGAATGAAGAAGGGGAAAATAAAAATGCCTTAAGGTTTTTATACTGTTTTTAAGTCACCTTTATTTTGTTTCAGTATTTGCTTGGTTGACATAAAGCTTTCACCACTTTCCAGAGTTTTGGCAAATTTATCTCTGACAGTTTTTGCTCAATTGATGTAAGTTTCTGTGGATGGATGGGTTCTTAGAACTACCTCCTCAAAATTTTTTCTTTTTCTTTTTGAAGAAAAATAGTGTTGTCACTGAAGAGGTGTATTTTTGCTTGTGCTTTCTGGTAATTTCTGTGGTTAGACTTGCTCTCTACTCCTGTAGTTTTTCTTTCTACTTCCTGCTATGTAACTTCTGCCCTGTCTTAACTGCTTTTCAGTATGGTTCAGTCGCTCAGTTGTGTCCAACTCTTTGCGACCTCATGGACTGCAGTATGCCAGGCCTCCCTGTCCATCATCAACTCCCGGAGTTTACTCAAACTCTTGTTCATTGAGTTGGTGATGCCCTCCAGCCATCTCATCCTCTGTGGTCCCCTTCTCTTCCCACCTTCAATCTTTCTCAGCATCAGGGTCTTTTCAAATGAGTCAGTTCTTTGCATCAGGTGGCCAAAGTATTGAAGTTTCAGCTTCAGCATCAGTCCTTCCAATGAACACCCAGGACTGATCTTTAGGATGGACTCATTGGATCTCCTTGCAGTCCAAGGGACTCTCAAGAGTCTTCTCCAACACCACAGTTCAAAAGCATCCATTCTTTGGCACTCACCTTTCTTTAAAGTCTAATTCTCACATCCATACATGACCACTGGAAAAACCAAGCCTTGACTAGACGGACCCTTGTTGACAAAGTAATGTCTCTGCTTTTTAATATGCTGTCTAGGTTGGTCATAACTTTTCTTCCAGGGAGTATGCGTCTTTTAATTTCATGACTGCAGTCACCGTCTGCAGTGATTTTGGAGCCCAGAAAAATAAAGTCTGCCACTGTTTTCACTGTTTCCCCATCTATTTCCCATGACGTGATGAGACTGGATGCCATGATGTTTTCTGAATGTTGAGCTTTAAGCCAACTTTTTTGTTCTCTTCTTTCACTTTCATCAAGAGGCTTTTTAGTTCCTCTTCACTTTCTGCCATAAGGGTGGTGTCACCTGCATATCTGAGGTTATTAATATTTCTCCTGGCAACCTTGATTCCAGCTTGTGCTTCATCCTGTCCAGCGTTTCTCATGATGTACTTTGCATATAAGTTAAATAAGCATGGTGACAGTATACAGTCTTGACTTACTCCTTTTCCTATTTGGAACCGGTCTGTTGTTCCATGTCCAGTTCTAACTGTTACTTCCTGACCTGCATACAGATTTCTCAAGAGGTAGGTCAGGTGGTCTGGTATTCCCATCTCTTTCAGAATTTTCCACAGTTTGTGGTGATCCACACAGTCAGAGGCTTTGGCATAGTCAATAAAGCAGTAATAGATGTTTTTCTGGAACTCTCTTGCTTTTTCCATGATCCAGCAGATGTTGGCAATTTGATCTCTGGTTCCTCTGCCTTTTCTAAAACCAGCTTGAACATCTGGAAGTTTATGGTTCACATACTGCTGAAGCCTGGCTTGGAGAATTTAGAGCATTACTTTACTAGCATGTGAGATGAGTGCAATTGTGCTGTAGTTTGAGCATTCTTTGGCATTGCCTTTCTTTGGGATTGGAATGAAAACTGGCCTTTTCCAGTCCTGTGGCCACTGCTGAGTTTTCCAAATTTGCTGGCATATTGAGTGTAGCGCTTTCACAGCATCATCTTTTAGGAATTGAATTAGCTCAACTGGAATTCCATCACGTCCACTAGCTTTGTTCGTAGTGGTGCTTCCTAAGACCCACCTAACTTCACATTCCAGGATGTCGGGCTCTAGGTGAGTGATCACACCATTGTGATTATCTGGGTCTTTTTTGTACAGTTCTTCTGTGTATTCTTGCCACCTCTTCTTAATATCTTCTACTTCTGTTAGGTCCATACCATTTCTGTCCTTTATCGAGCCCATCTTTTCATGAAATGTTCTCTTGGTATCTCTAATTTTCTTGAAGAGATCTGTAGTCTTTCCCATTTTGTTGTTTTCCTCTATTTCGTTGCATTGATCGCTGAGGAAGGCTTTCTTATCTCTCCTTGCTATTCTTTGGAACTCTGCAGTCAAATGGGTATATCTTTCCTTTTCTCCTTTGCCTCTCACTTCTCTTCTTTTCATAGCTATTTGTAAGGCCTCCTCAGACAGCCATTTTGCTTTTTTGCATTTCTTTTCCCTGGGGATGGTCTTGATTTCTGTCTTCTGTACAATGTCATGAACCTCCCCATGGTTCATCAGGCACTCTGTCTATCAGATCTAGTCCCTTAAATCTATTTCTCACTTCCACTGTATGATCATAAGGGATTTGATTTAGGTCATACCTGAATGATCTAGTGATTTTCCCTACTTCAATTTAAGTATGAATTTGACAATAAAAAGTTCATGATCTGAGCCAAAGTCCACTCCCAGTCTTGTTTTTAGTAGCTTTTATTAGTATTTGGATCCTTTGGATTATTCCTATCTCTTCATGTAGCTTAAAATGAAGATTCCATTTTTAAATGTCTTACTTGTTTTGCTTTTTTATGTTATTTAGGATTTAAGCTGTTCCTTTACCCTCCAGAATTCCCTCTTGATGTTTGTAGTCAGCATTCTCTTCCAAATTCCCCTCCCATCCAGGTTGCCACATAACTTTGAGCAAAGTTCCCTGTATTATACAGTAGGTTTTTGTTGGTTATTCATTTTAAATATAGCAGTGTGTATCTATTGATCCCACACTCTGTAACTATTCCTTCCCTCATCCTTCCCTCTGACAACTATAAGTTTGTTCTCATTAAGTCTGTGAGTCTCTTTCTGTTTTGTAAGTTTATTTGTATCATTTCTTTTTAGGTTCCACATGTAAAGGATGTCAGATGATATTTGTCCTTCTCTGTCTGACTTATTTCATTCAGTATGACAATCTCTAGGTCCATCCATGTTGCTGCAAATGACATTGTTTCATTCTTTTTAATGGCTGAGTAAGAATTATATATATGTACCACATCTTTTTTAGCCATTCCCCTATTAGTGGACATTTAGGTTCCTTCTAGGTCTTGGCTATTGTAATCAGTGCTGCAATGAACATTGGGGTGTATGTATCTTTTCGGATCATGTTTTTCTCTGGATATATGCCCAGGAATGGATTGTGGGGTCATATGATAGCTCTGTTTTTAGTTTTTAAGCAACCTCCATACTGTTCTCCATAGTGGCTGTACCAGTTTACATTCCCACCAACAGTATAAGAGGGTTCCCTTCTCTCCACACCCTCTCCAGCCTTTATTGTTTGTGAATTTTTTGATGATAGCCTTTCTGGCTGGTGTGACGTGATATCTCATCGTCACTTTGATTTGCATTTCTCTGATAATTAGTGATATTTGACATCTTCTCATGTTCCTCTTGGCCGTCTCTGTTTCTTCTTTGGAGACATGTCTGTTTTGGTCTTCGTGAGTGGTAGTTCTTAATAAAGTCCATTTTATCAGTTTTTTTGATTGTACTTTTGCATTTGTATCTAAATGTCACAAAGATTTCCTTCTATGTTTTCTTCTAGAATAGCATTAGAAATAGAATGAATCATATATGTAATAAATTTCTTTAGTGTCCACATTAAGAAACAGAAAAAATAGAAGAAACAGGTAAAATAAATTTAAATGTGTTTTATTCAAGCCAATTATTTTTTATAATTTTTTATAATTTCGTTTATTTATTTAGGCTGTGCTGGGTCTTTTTTGTTGTGTGGGCTTTTCTCTAGTTATGGGGAGCAGAAGCTACTCTCTCATTGAGGTGCGTGAGCATCTCATTGCAGTGGCTTCTGTTGTGGGGCACAGGCTCTAGGGCGCATGGGCTTCAGTAGTTGCAGTTCCTAGGCTCTAGAGCACAGATTCAATAGTTGTGTTGTGTGGGCTTAGCTACTCTGCAGCATGTGGAATATTCTCCAACCAGGGATCTAACCCTGTCTTCTGTATTGGCAGGTGGACTCTTTACCACAGAGCCACCAGGGAAGCCTTTAAGCCAATATACTTTAAATGATTATTTCAACATTTGTTCATTTAGAAAAATTATTAATGAGATACTTCCCATTTTAATCTTTGTATTAAGTCCTTCACTGGTATGTATTTAACACATCTTAACTCAGTTGAACTACATTTCAAGGGCTCACCAGCCATATGTGTGTAGTATCCAACAGCACAAATTTAGAGGCTTTGTAGTTTGGGGTTTTACTTTATGTCTGTTATTTATTTATTTATTTAGATATGTATGTATTTGTTTATTTTCCACTGTATTTGTTACTAATATAAAAAAAGTTAAAATAATTCATTCTCAGTTCTCCAGTGGCTCTTATTCTTCCCTTTTGCCCATACAACTCCGACCTCTTTCCTTAGGGCCAGTTCAAAACTAAATCTGTTCACTGCCATTTGCATGGACATCAGCGAATGCCATGGATGTAGGGAAAGAAGGTTGGGAGTGGGCAACAGTACTGTCTGCGGCTAAGTCACTTCCGTTGTGTCCGACTCTGTGTGACCCCACAGATGGCAGCCCACCAGGCTCCCCTGTCCCTGGGATTCTCCAGGCAAGAACATTGGAGTGGGTTGCCATTTCCTTCTCCAATGCGTGAAAGTGAAGTTGCCCAGTCGTATCCGACCCTCAGCGACCCCATGGGTCGCAGCCTTCCAGGCAGCCTTCCAGGCTCCTCCGCCCATGGGGATTTTCCAGGCAAGAATGCTGGAGTGGGGTGCCAACAGTACTGTCTAGGTTCTACCCAAAGATGGGCCAGGGGGAGATTCACAGAATTCAAGCAAAAGGGCGGGTCACCTCACAGATATGTAATCTTAAGTAAAATGGGCTGAAGAGGACATAAAAGAAAGAGTAATTGAAAGTGAAGTCACTTAGTCGTGTCCGACTCTTCGCAACCTCGTAGACTGTAGCCTACCAGGTTTTTCCGTCCATGGGATTTTCCAGGCAAGAATACTGGAGTAGGTTGCCATTTCCTTCTCCAGGAGATCTTCCCGACCCAGGGATTCTAACCTGGGTATCAAATGGGCCTACCCTGTGTCCTCTTCGACTTCCCTGATGGCTCAGATGGTAAAGCGTCTCCCGCATTGTAGGCAGGCGCTTTACTGTCTGAGCCACCAGGGAAGTCAAAGAGGACACAGGGTAGGCCCATCTGATACTTAGAGGACATCTCTTGGGCCTATGTCAGACCCAAAGAAATTGGCACTGGAAAAATGGGGAGGACCAGAAAGGCAGTCTTGGGTAAAGTTTCATAATTTTTCCGTGTTGGGAGGTGGGGAAAGTCTAGACAGTACAGTGGCCTCACTCAATTGGGGAGAAAAGAGTACTATACTGTTGAAAGTGACAAAGATTATGTGAACACCAAGAAAGGCTATGAGGGGACGCACAGTTTCACAAAGTATACTGACCAGAGACCTTAGTAGTGGGGATCATGCTATTCGTGCAGAAGCAGTGAAACTTAAAAACAGGAGGTATAGCCTTTCAGGGAGTATGACTACCAGTCATTCAAACTTGACCTGGGATTGGACCACCTGGTCGGTTTCACAGAGCAGCTGATACTATTGGGTGTAGGGGTTGTGACATATAAAGAACTTAAAAAACAAGCAGCTAGAAGAAGAGAACTGCTCTACGCCTCTCAGGAATTAAGGGCAACCCTGGAGGCTGGGTGGACAGATGAATAAGAAACAGCACCAAAGAAGTTTCCTGTTCAGCAGTCATTGGCTAGGGGGAGGAGGATCCAGGAGGCAGTTGAACAGAGCAAAGATGGGGTCCTGAAAACGAGTCTCTGGAGGCTCGATCAGAAGTATGTACACTGCACACCAGTGATGAAACACAACTTTGGACCCCAAATGGGGGAGGTGGCCATTGGGAGTGGGTGTCACTGATTGGTTGTTGGAACAGCCCCACACTAGCTATCACAGGACCACAGGGAAGTATATGGCTGGTAGGTTACAGAGGGCTGTGGGAAGGCACAGTCTCACAGAGGAAGTCCATTGATGCCTGGGTGGTAGAAGACAAAGAGTTCAGTCCCCATATGAACAGTGGACCTTTTTGGCAAAGCGTCAGCAGACAGGGCAGTTGAGTCATGTCTTTCATAACCTGGGGTCCATCCTTGGATAGGCAGGTATTCTAAGTAAGAGACCAGCTCGTGAGACTTGGAGGATTTCTCCGCTTTTTGTAAAAGCTTGCCTGGAGGTATCCCTGTGGCCTGGTCCAGGAAAAGGCAGTTCATCATTGGCCCCCTACCAGCTGTGACCACATGAGCCAGATCTGAGGCTTAACCCTTTTCCCTGCCCCAGGGAGGAGATGGGAGACTGAGCAATGGTGGAATCATCGTGAAGAGCTGACTTGGAGTCACCAGGGTTTTCATTGCCATGACAGGAGGGCCTCGAAGGTGAGGTAGTCTGATGGGACTTTCAGCCCTCTCCAGGCTCCTCCTGCTCTGGCAGTGAGGGCTGCTGCTGCTGCTGCTTTCCTTTCAGCATTGTGGTTCTGCAGTGGCAGTGGCTGCTAATATTTTGTCTGTTATTATTTTGAGTTAATTTTTGAATAAAGTGCGAAGTATGGATCAAAGTTCATTTTTTTAACACATGATTGTTCATCAGAAGCTGTTTAATAGAAGTTGTCCTGGGGCTATAGAGATGTAGTGATCATCCTGGGCTCCAATCAGCATTTAAACATACTTTATTACTTTATTGTCTTTTACTTCAGTGTAATGTTAAGTTATATTGTAATGAACAATTTTCAGACCATCTGTGTAAAATGCTTAGAAGTGTTAGGCATTTAATGTCTTGGCTTTGTTCACATACCTGTTCAAACTTAAATTGCACATTATGCTGTTTGTTTCTTTCAATGCTAATTAACCTTCATTCTCAAAATTCTATCTAAAATTCTTACTTTGTTTTCAGGCATGTACTGGCATTGAAAACATTGATGAAGCTATTACACTGCTTGAACAAAATAATTGGGACTTAGTGGTAAGTGCTTTTTCTTTTTTACAGCTTTATTGAGATATACTTGAGAAACAACATTGTGTAGGTATAAAGTGTACAGTGTGATGATTTGATGTACATATATATTGCAAACTGGTTACTATAGTAAGGTTAGTTAACACATTGCTCTTTTAGCAACTTTCAACTATATAATACAGTATTGTTAACTATAGTTACCATGCTGTACAGTGGACCCCCAGAACTTATTCGTGTTAAAACTGGAAGTTTATAACCTTTTGACCACCTTTACCCATTCTCCACCCACACCTAGCAACTGTCACTTTATTCTGTTTTTATTATTTGGTTTTCTTTGTAGATTACACATATCAGTGAAATCATGCAGTATTTGTCTTTCACTGTCTGACTTACTTCAAGTGCTTTTTTCTTTATCTGGGCTTCTCTGGTGGCTAGGATGGCAAAGAATCTGCCTGCAATGCAGGAAACGGGGGTTCGATTCCTGGGTCAGGAAGATCCCCTGGAGTAGGAAGTGGCAACCCACTCCAATATTCTTGCCTGGAGAATTCCTTGGACAGAGGAGCCTGGTTCATAGAGTTGGAAAGAGTTGAATACAACTGAGCAACTAACTCTATCTTGACAATGAAATTTTATCAATTCTGGAATGTCTTTAGCATTACTTACAGGTGGTTTAGCATATCATACATGGTCCATCTATAATTGTAATCTGAATGAGGACAATCTGAATGTCATATATTTAATATGAAGTTCATATTTAGTTCAGTATTAAACTGCTAAATTATTATGAAATCTTAGGTAATTTCAATTATCTTTAAACTTCTCTTACTGTATATTAAGCTTCATTTTCCCCTGTAGTATTGTGGTAGAGATGTTTGGAAGGAGAGGGAAGTCAGACTTGTTGAATGTCTGAATAAGTCTACTTGATGTTTCTCCACTTGGGGTGGAGGTAGGGGGCCTCACTGATGATTACTCTTTTCTAAAGCTATTAAAGAAGTGGCATTGTGCTGTGGCTTTCCTTATGAACTTCAGGCAGTTTATTATAGAAATGGTTTAGTTTTTTTTTTTTTTTTTGGAGAGGGGTTGGGCAGTAACTCAGAAGGCAAGGCCCAGCGTAGCACTGCACATTGACAAAATTGTATTTTATTTATAATTGCAAAGCAAACTAAAAATAAATTGTACAGTAGTATAGGAACAGTGTTGGTCGTGTTGGGATGACACATATCTCTCAATGCCTTTGAAATCCTAAAGAAGTCTAAATTAGAATTTTGAAGAAATGTTAATTTTCAAAAGTCAAAACTGAAAGTAATAATAGAGGTGAGATTAGATATGTAGGTATGTTCAAGTCCATACACAGATTTATATAATCAACTTAATTATCTATGTGTTTTGTGTAGATTTACCACTATTAATTTATAAAGGATAAATTAATAATCACATTTAATTCCATCATTTAGAGATAGTTATTGTTTAACTTTTTTGTGTATGTTATTCTAGAATGTTTTATTTTAATTTTATGATTTAAATTTTTTTTTTTAATGCAAATTAGAGTTTTCTACTTCTACTGTTTTGTAGTCTGAGTTTTTCACTGAATGGGCTATCATGAATGTCTTTCTGTTTGAGTAAATGTGACCATTCATCATTCTCTCTAATGTTTAATGTTTGGCTGGTGCTTTATGGTATGGTTATAGCAGAGTAATTTGACCAATCAGTCTTATGCTGTTAGATAGAATTTCTGTGATATTTTGGAATTATATATGTTATAGGATATTCTTTTACATTCATCCTTGTGTATTTAACCTACTGTTTTCCTGGAAGACAGTGAATAAATTCAATTAATAATTTGAATTTCTGGGTCAAATTATGTACATATTTTTAGGCTTTTGGATAATTATAGTTATACTACCTTCCAGATTGGTTGTGCTAATTTAAATTTCTACTGACTTACATACATTTTTAGGATTGCCTGTTTCATTATCTTATTTTTTCATGTTTTAGCACTTGTCAAAGTTTATAAATATTCTTATGGCCTGACTTCAAAACCATGCTTTCACCACTGTGATTCTGTTAACAAAGCATGATAGAGGTGACATATTCCTGGTTTCTATGTGGTGGAAGGGGGAAAGGACAGTAGCTTATTTGAAATAATATCACCAGGTTTCTTGTCTTGAAACTTCTTTTGCAATAGCAAGAACATTGCTTTATTTAGTATGTATATTTTTAGAGTATCTCTTAGAGAGGCTGATGCAAATTACTGGTTAAGGTTAAAAATCTCACCAAGCCACGCATGCATGGTACTGGAGTAAAGGGAGGTTGTATATTGGGACTAATGGACTCCAGGTCTTTGAAGTAAGAATTTCCATTTTGGGGGAATGGCTATAAGTTCTTTCCTTGTCTGCTTCATATTGGTCTGTTTCATTAGTTTTGAAGGTTAAATTCTTACTGAATCTGGATTTTTTCTCAACCCAATAATCTAGAATATTGCAAGAGGAGAATTTTCCCAGGTAGTTAAATAATTGAATGGTACAGGTATTCTCCATCTGTGAGTTAAAATTTGGAAAAATATTAAAATAGCATTTGGGCTAAAAACACTGATGCTATCTTTCTGCAGAAATGCAATCTCATTCTTTGTTGTGCCCAAACATCCTTTGTTGGGCTATCTTTCACAGTTTTAAACTGGCTTTTTTTTTTGAAATATTTGTCTTAGCTGGCTGTTCTTTGCACATAATCCACTTGTATTCACAGTAAACGATTGCTATGCTGTGTAACTATCTTACTCGTAAGTTCTCATTTACTTTGTTTTTATGTAGAACTTACTTTACATTGTGGTTTTTAAAAAACAAAGCAAGTATTTTGAATAATCCATTACTAGTTCAAACTTTCTTTAGGATGATGAAACTTTTTATGTGGTGTTTTATATATTTTGTCTGTGCATTATATTTTGTGTTTTTAAATTATGATTATCACTGCTTTGTATTTTATGGGCCTTGTGGAAGAGTTTGCATAGTTTAAGTTTTTAACTAAGGACATGTTTGAATTTCAGATTTGCTAAATGTATCGGTAAGACATCTCCAGTGTTTTTGTGCATATTTTACTAGAGATGTGGAAAGGAATGTAAGTTAGGCATCATGGTCTGGAATTGTAATGAAATTTAAAAAGTCCAGTAACAGAAAACTCATTCTGTTGGTGCTGAATGCTTACAGTTTACCCAGATTTATGCTCGATACAATGGAAGCTTAAAAACATGTTAACACTATATGGTGTCTGAAGTGTACTGAGAAATTGATAAAACAGGTGGTCTTTTATACATGCATATTATACTCAGAAATGGGTATAACTTCCTGAAAAAGTAATGATTGCAAATATTGTTGCCATTTTATAGATTTAGACATACAAATAAAAAGGAACTTTATATGAAAGCCCAGTCCTAGCAACTTTAATTATTAGTCACTTTCTCTGATCCTGTACATTATTTTCATTATATAGCTATCCACAGAACAGTGCTTCCAAACCCAATGTTTTAAGTGGCCTACAATTGACTGCTTATTTGGGGGGGCAACTGCAAGTTGGCTTATATATGCTAAATTCTTAAAATAACATCAACTTTAATAATATTGGTAAGCATCTTGAGATACTGATCTACTTGATGTGAATCCTGTAGTATTACTCCCCGTATTTCTGTCTACCTCAGACTTAGATTTTTCACATTGTCTTGCATTTTTAGTTGAGATTAATGTCATTGCAGTGATTCCTTCTTTGCAGAAAAGTATTTTCAATGTACATCCAGAAAGCTGAATACCTAAAGAAGAATTATTAGCAATGAATTAGAATCTTTTACCAAAGGATTGCCTTCTTACATGGAAGCGTGCTGCATGATCACTATATATTATAAATTATAAATCTGGGCTCCACTATTGACCCACTGCTCATATTCTGTTTTCAGTATAGAAGATTTTGGGCCAATGGAGAGTAGTAGTCAGTGCAGCTTGTGCTTATTTTGAGTAATCAAAATATGAGGCAGCTAACTATCATGGTAAACCCATTGCATTCATCTTGAATCAAGGGCCCTGACTTTCAAACTTCTTGTTACAATTTTATTCAGTGTGGCCTAGGCCAAGTTACTTCTCTCTGAATGTCATATAAAATTAAGGAATTTGGACTAGTTTATACTCAAGATCTCTGAAACATTAAATACTTATGAAGAGTATTTATGTCTTAATTTCTAATAATATTCTATAAAAACAGTCAATTATGAATTATAGTACAAGTAAATATTTTAGTGGAACTTTATAAGTTTGAAACACTTGTGTGTTTTATTTTGATTAATCCTTTTAACAGCTTTTTGACATAAATAATGGACAAGATGCTGTGCTAGTTGTTTCATGGAAGGTCTGTACATATGAAACTCCTTCAGTAAATTAATATTTCCACTGAGCTCTAGGAGATCCAGGGGAAGCTATTTGATGTATACTTAATAAACTAATGCTAAGTGAAATAAAGTACAAGTAAACATTAACCTAGCCATACTTCATTTTAAGTACTCCATGCTCTTTGGAAATAATTTTTGAACTTTGCACTCAGTTTCTGCTCTAATTTGCTGCCTGTGCTGACATAGCTGCTTTGTTGAAGAAAGGCTCTATTCAGAGTGCTTGTATTTATCTTTAACTACATGTCCCAACTTACGGCAAAAGTGAAACAAATCAGCGTGTCCAATTTTGGATCATTACTGAATTTCTAGTCTTCAAAAATAATTTTGTATTAATAGAAGTTTATAGTAAAGACAGTAAATCTAAAGAGTCAAACCCAAGGAAAATTATGCACATAATCTGTCTCATTTTGAGATTCATTGAGGTGCTTTGAGACATTTCCATTCCACCAATTTTCACTTTTGAAGAAATGTGTTTTAATAATTATCCTGAAATGCGATAGAACAATTTCTTCTTCTGCGTTACTCAAGATGTGGCTTAGAGTTCCTCGAATGTGCATTGCTTTGCTACTTTATACAGTGTTATGAACACCTGCAGTTTTATGAATGAACTAGTCTAACCAGTGACATAATGAGTCTCTGTCATCGTCAGAAGCAGCCAAGCATTGAGTGCTGGGCTTCATCAATGGCCATTAGACACTGGCTTATATTTGCACAGATCTTTGCTGTGACAGAAGAGATTTTACTGTGAAGGAGTACCTCGTCATATCAGTTTCTCCTCCTTTGCTGTAGCCTTCTTTGTTTCCCTTGTTTTATGGGACTATAAGCCCTTTAAAATTCTACAGAAGTTTTCAGTTTCTCACTTTGTGATTTGACCCTCATCCACCCACCTCTACCTTCTCTTCTTTTATTGAGGGTCGGCTTTGTGCTAGCTATCATGTCAAGTGATTTACGTACATTATTTCATTTAATCTTCCCAGCAGGTAGATATTATCTTTAAGGTGGGTAGGTAGATATTATCTTTATTTTATAGATGAGAAACTGAGGCCCAGTGCTTTAAGTAAATTGTTCATGCTCACTCAGCTAATAAGGGATAAAACTGTGGTTTTGAACTCGAGTTTCCCCTTTAAAATTTTAATAGCTTTAATATTGTAGTTTTAAGGTTACTAGATTTTCTGTAGTGTGTTAATCTTTTCTGAACTATACTTTTTTTCTGTCACTCACAGCTTATTTCATGTTGTCAAATGAAAGAGGTTTTGCTATAGTTACATAATGGTAATTTAAATATGTTTATGCTCTGATTTCAAATAGGTTCCAATATTCTGGAGGAAAGGAATTATGTTTCTTATTAATTTTGTTTTAGCACATGGTAGTTGCTTACTAAAATATTTGACTGATATTATTGGTGATGGACAGGGAGGCCTGGCATGCTGCAATTCATGGGGTCGTAAAGAGTCGGACACAACTGAGCGACGATCTGATCTGATTGTTAATATACTTATTTTTAAGTCTATTTTCTATTTCCATTATTTGGATATTGGAAAAGTCTTTGCTATTCCGACTTGTGATTCTTATTGCTGTCAGTCTTCCTTATCTGGCAAACATAAGATTTGAGGAAAGAGGGAGGCCCAGTTACATAAGGTATAGATTGGACTGATTTCATTATCTCACGAATAAAATTTAGATGATTTCTACCTATTGTGGCTTTTTGAGAAATATTATTCACAAATAAATCCTTTTCTTTGCAAGTTTTTTTCTTGGCATCTCAAAAATAATTTTTTCTCTCCTATTTATTTCTGGTTGTACAATTCTACTGTAAAGGAAGCTCTAATGAAACCTATTTGAAGTTTTTCACAGTTCTGCCTCTCAGGAGAAAACTAAGTGTGATAAAAGATCACTTCTAATTAATGTATAATTAAGTGGGTATGAAAGAATTGTTTTCTGTCTTTCAAAGGAAAACTTGAGTTTTTACAAACATGAAATTCTCAGTTTACAAAACTTACAGTTAATGGTTCACGTTATTAAATCAAAACTGTTTGAGGTCCATGTTTTACCCCAGACTGCAACTTAGCTTTCTGCTTATTTCTTATTGGCTTTTGCTTCATATGTTACTTTTCCTTTGAATGTAATCTAGTTCTAGAACTACTCTATTACATAAGCCAGATATCTCCTGTTTTATAAAACCCATAATAGATAAAAGTTCAGAGGGTTTAAGACTTGGTGAGAATGCAATATGTTAATCACCCAGCAGGAAATGATATGCCCATTGTTAAGTGCAATTTGGAAATGTGGCTTAATATTTATTGATTTCTAGTATTACTTATCTAACCTATGATTTAGAGCACAGGTGTAGAAGAGAGCTGAGTGCCGAAGAATTGATGCTTTTGAACTGTGGAGTTGGAGAAGACTCCTGAGAGTCCCTTGGACTGCAAGGAGATCCAACCAGTTCATTCTGAAGGAGATCAGCTCTGGGATTTCTTTGGAAGGACTGATGCTAACGCTGAAACTCCAGTACTTTGGCCACCTCATGCAACGAGTTGACTCACTGGAAAAGACTCTGATGCTGGGAGGGATTGGGGGCAGGAGGAGAAGGGGACGACAGAGGATGAGATGGCTGGATGGCATCACCGACTCGATGGACGTGAGTCTGAGTGAACTCCGGGAGTTGGTGATGGACAGGGAGGCCTGGCATGCTGTGATTCATGGGGTCGCAAAGAGTCGGACACGACTGAGCAACTGAACTGAACTGAACTGATACTCTTCAAATAGAGCATGTAGTAAGGAGTCCCCTTACTGCTATAAAATTAAGCCAAAGGCTATGACTTAAACATTTAAAAGAAAATAAAAATGTACATGGTTTTGTTTTTAAAGTTGTTCAGTTCAGTTAGATGTAGTTTGATCTTGATATTTTACAAAGCTTGCTAACTTACAAGTTAACTTCATTTGAAAAATGGGTATATTTTCAACGTATTGCCTTGATATTATATTTAATTTATTTCTATTACTGGAAGTGGTTTAAACAAAATATCATTGCAGCAAAATAAGTGGTTTAGTGGTTACACCTGTAAATGTGATGACTTGCTGTTCTTTCTGCTGGTTTCAAGGATTAGCTGACATAAATCAGTGTGTGCTTGGAAAGAAAAAGTAATATGGTATTTTAAATTCCTATCTTTAGAACTTTGTATTTATACTGACAATTTTTAAATAAATTGGTACTTAATGGCTGTATAGTTTCTTAAAAAGTTTAGTTGTATTTCTGTCTTTAAGTAAAATCGTGCTTAAAATGTTCACATAAAAACATTTATAGTTCTTTCCTATGTATCCTGTGGTTCTCATTTTCTTCATTCCCTCATACTTATTTTTCTTATTAAACCTTTTTTTTTCAAGGTGAGAATGCTTAAGATCTACTCGCAACAATTTCATTCTCTTTTAATAATCTATTTTGGCTTTTGTTGTTTGGTTTAGGTTTTAACTTGATATTTTAGTAATTTTTAAATTATATTTTTTGGGGTCCTCATTTAATGCTTCTTTCTCTTGTGGGTAAATTTCTCTCAAACACAGACGACTTGTATGTTTTTAAAAAAATCATAGCCAAGCTTAAACGCTCTCCATAGTAAACAGTGATAAACATAGTTTCATAGTTCCTCAGATATTAAGGTATTCTAAGACTGACTATGCTGTGTGTTTGTTAGTCACAGGTTCTATCCCTGAATTGGGAAGATCCCCTGGAAAAGGAAATGGCAACCCATTCCAGTATTCTTGCCTGTGAAATCACATGGTCAGAGGAGCCTGGCGGTCACAGTCCATGGAGTTGCAAAAGAGTGGGACATGACTTAGAAACTAAACAATTTCATTATGAATGAGTTTCCATAACTCTGGAGCATGTATAACAACGTGAGTAGGGCATGAGAACATCTGAAAATGCTAGGGACTTACGGAAGAGTTGCAGAATAGTGCAGTGTTCTTTATACCCTTTATCAGACTTCTAATGTTAACATCTTACATAAACACAATACAATTGGTATAGTACTATATTTTGGTAATATTATACTGTTGATATAATACTGTTAACTGAACAACAGACTTTATTTGAATATCACTAGATACTCTCTTAATGTACTTTTTTTGGTTCAGTATTAGATCTAAATTCCACAATGCATTTAGATTTCTTGTCTTTCTAGCCCTTTCTAGTCTGTGATCTTTTTTTTCTTTTTTTTATTTATTTATGCATTTTTTTAAATTTAATTTTTTTTTGTGATCTTTTTTTTTATGACCATGACACTTTTGGAGACCATGACATTTCAGATATCATGCAATATATTGCTAAGTTTACAGCTGTATGATGTTTCTCATGATAGACTGAGTTTATACATTCTTGGCAAGAATACCACAGATGTAATTTTGTGCCTTTCTCAGTGCAACAGGAGGTACATGATGTTAATGTGTCTTACTGTTGATGGTGTTAATTTTGGCACTTGGTTAAGATGATGTCTCCTAGGTTTCTTCACCTTTGTAATTAGTCAATATCTTGTGAGGAGATACATTGAGACAATACAAATATCTTGTTTTTCACTGAACTTTTGCCCACTAATTTTTTCTCTTCTGTTGATTTATTGTAATCTCTCTTCTGAAATTGTTTTTTAGTAGTTGTTCTAAGTTTTAAAATACAATCTTTAAGCCACCAAAATCTATATTTAAATAATAAGATATTGCTTCATATGTAGTGTGATGATCCTATACCACTGTATTTCCAATTCTTCTCACCTATTTTTTTCTACTGTTGTTCTCGTATAGTTTTGGGCTTCCCTTGTGGCTCAGCTGGTTAAGTGTGCCTGCAATGCAGAAGACCTGGGTTTGATCCCTGGATTGGGAAGATCCCCTGGAGGAGGGAAAGGCTACCCACTCCAGTAGTTTGGCCTGGAGAATTCCATGAACTGTATAGTCCATAGGGATCACAAGAGTCGGACGTGACAAGCGACTTTCACTTTCTCATATATTTTAGTTTTGCATATGCTATAACACATAATATGTTGCTACTGTTTTTCTTCAGATAATTATCTTTTAGAGCAATAAAATATAAAGAAAAATTATAAAATTTTAATTGTATTTGTTTTATTTCTTTCGGTAGGTTTAAGTTTTTATCTGGTATCATACTTCTGCCTGAACTACTTCCTTTATTGTATTGTGGGTTTGCTGGCAATACATTCTCATAAGTTTTTTTTAGTCTGAGAAAGTCTTTGTTTTGTCTCCAGCTTTGAAAGATTCTTTCAGTGGGTATGGAATTCTGGACTGAAAGTTCTTATTTTTTTCCTTACCCTCTACCTTTTTAAAGATGCCATGCTGTTATCTTCTAGTTTGCTTGGTCTCTGGAGAGAAGTCCATTGCTATTTTCATAGTTGTTCCTTTGTATGTAATGTCTTTTTCCTCTCCTGCGGCTGTCAAGATTTTCTTTTTGTTTTTCATCAGTTTGACTATGATCTACCCAAGGGTGTGTGTGTGTGTGTGTGTGTGTGTGTGTATGTGTGTGTGTGTGTAGCGTTTGTAATCCAGCTTGATGTTCTTAGATCTGTGACTTTGAAGATTTCTGTAATTCATGTAACATAAAGTATATAGTTGAGTGGTATATGGTGTATTCACAGTGTTGTGCAACCACCAGCTCTCTTTAGTTGGTTTTGAAAATTCTTGGTTATTATGTTTTCCTGCTCTTTTCTTTCCTCTCTTCTCCTTCTGTGTTGCATATATTAAATAGTGCGGTTTGGTGTTCTACACATCTTTAATGCTCTGTTCTGTTTTTCCCTATCTTTTTTTTTTTTTTATATGTTTCAGTTTGAGTAGTTTCTCTAGACCTGTCTCCAAGTTCATTGATTCTTTCTTTGTGTCAATTTTACTGATAAACTTGTTGAAGATATTCTTCATCTGTTACTGTATTATTATTTTTTAAATTTCTAACATAGCCTCTTCTAACTCTCTCCCTTTTTAACCCCCCCAAATATTTTTTCATGTGATCTTATATGTTGTCCATTTTTCCCATTAAAGCCTTTAATATTTTGATCATAGGCATTTAAATTTCCAGTCAATTTTAGTATCCTATCTAAGTAGGTTTCTTATGATTGCTTGTCACTTGCAAATATGCTTTACATGGCCTTTTGGTATGCTTTGCAATTTTTGTCAAAAGCTGGACATTTTATGTAGGATAGTAGTTGTTCAGTTGCTCAGTCTTGTCCAGCTCTTCATGACACCATGGACTGCAGCACGCCAGGCTTCCTTGTCTTTCACCATCTCCCAGAGCTTGCTGAAACTCATGTCCATCGAGTCAGTGATGCCATCTAACCATCTCATCCTCTGTCGTCCCCTTCTCCTCCTGCCTTCAATCTTGCCCAGCATCAGGGTCTTTTCCAGCAAGTCAGTTCTTCACATCGGGTGGCCAAAGTATTGGAGCTTCAGCTTCAGCATCAGTCCTTCCAGTGAATATTTAGGATTGATTTCCTTTAGAATTGACTGGTTGGATCTCCTTGCAGTCAAAGGGACTCTCAGGAGTCTTCTCCAAGACTCCAATCACAGTTCGAAAGCATCGGTTTTTTGATACTCAGCCTTCCTTATTGTTTAGCTCTCACACCTGTACGTAACTGCTTGAAAAAACCATATGTACGTACTGCTTGAAAAACCATAGCTTTGACTATAAGGACCGTTGTCAGCAAAGTGGTGTCTCTGCTTTTTAGTATAGTACATTGTCTAGATTTGTCATAGCTTTTCTTCAAGGAGCAAGTGTCTTTTAATTTCATGGCTGCAGTCACCATCTGCAGTGATTTTCCCCATCTATTTGCTATGAAGTGATTGAATGGGATGCTATGATCTTAGTTTTTTGAATGCTTAGTTTTAAGCCAGCATTTTCACTCTCCTCTTTCACTTTCCTCAAGAGGCTTTTTAATTCTTCACTTTATGCCATAGAATAGTGTCATCTGCATATCTGAGGTTATTGATATTTGTTCTGGCAATCTTGATTCCAGCTTGTGCTTCATCCAGCCCAGCATTTTGCGTGATGTACTATGCATAGCGTTAAATAAGCAGGGTAACACTATATAGCCTTGACGTATTCCTTTCAAAATTTTGAACCAGTCCATTGTACCATGTCTGGTTCTAACTGTTGCTCCTTGACTTGCGTACAGTTTTCTCAGTAGGCAGGTAAGGTGGTCTGGTATTCCCGTCTGTTGAAGAATTTTCCACACTTGGTTGTGATCCCCATAGTCAAAGGCTTTAGCGTAGTCAATGAAACAGAAGTAGGTGTTTTTCTGGAATTCTCTTGCTTTTTATATGATCCACTGGATGTTGGCAATTTGATCTCTGGTTCCTCTGCCTTTTCTAAATCTAGTTTGAACATCTGAAAGTTCTCAGTTCACATGCTGTTGAAACCTAGCTTGGAGAATTTTGAGCATTACTTTGCTAGCATGTGAAATGAGTGCAGTTGTGCGGTAGTTTAAACATTCTTTGACACTGCCTTTCTTTGGGATTGAAATGAAAGCTGACCTTTTCCAGTCCTTTGGCCACTCCTGAGTTTTCCCAGTGTGCTGGCATATTGAGTGCAGCACTTTCACAGCATCATCTTTTAGGATTTGAAACAGCTCAACTGTAAATCCATCACCTCCTTTAGCTTTGTTCATAGTGATGCTTCCTAAGGCCCACTTGATTTCGCCCTTCAGGATGTCTGGCTCTAGGTGAGTGATCACACCATTGTGGTGTGATCTTTTCTGTATAGTTGTTCTGTGTATTCTTGCCCCTAGTTCTTAATCACTTCTTTTTCTGTTAGGTCTATACTGTTTCTGTCCATTATTGTGCCCATCTTTTCATGAAATATTCCTTTGGGATCCCTAATTTTCTTGAAGAGATCTCTAGTCTCTCCCATTCTGTTGTTTTCCTCTGTTTCTTTGCATTAATCACTTAGGAACATATTTGTTTTTTTAATCTCTTCTTGCTGTTCTTTGGAACTCTACATTCAGATGGGTATATCTTTTCTTTTCTCCTTTGCCTTTTGCTTTTCTTCTTTGCTCAGCTATTTGTAAGGCCTCCTCAGATAACCATTTGTCCTTTTGCATTTCTTTTCTTGAGGATGGTTTTGATCACCACCTCCTGTATAATGTTACAAAACTCCATCCATAGTTCTTCAGGCACTCTATTAGATCTAATCCCTTGAATCTATTTGTCACTTCCACTGTATAATTGTAAGGGATTTGATTTAGGTCATACCTGATTGGTCTAGTGGTTTTCCTTACCCTCTTCCATTTAAGTCTGAGTTTGGCAATAAGGAGTACATTATCTGAGCCACAGTCAGCTCCTGGTCTTGTTTTTGCTGATTGTATGTAGTTTCTCAGTCTTTGACTGCAAATAATATAATCAATCTGATTCGGTATTGACCATCTGGTGATGTCCATGTGTATAGTCGATTCTCGTGTTGTTGGAAGAGAGAGTTTGTTATGACCAGTGCGTTCTCTTGGCAAAACTGTTAGCCTTAGCCCTGCCTCATTTGTATTTCAAGACCAAACTTGCCTGTTACTCCAGGTATCTCTTGACTGCCTACTTTTGCATTCCAGTCCCCTGTGATAAAAGGACATCTTTTTTTGGTGTTAGTTCCAGAAGGTCTATAGGTCATCATAGAACCAGTCAACTTTAGCTTCTTTGGCATTTAGTGGTTGGGGCATAGACTTGGATTTCTATGATGCTGAATGGTTTGCCTTGAAAACAAATAGAGATCATTCTGTTTTGAGATTGCAGCTGAGTACTGCATTTTGGACTCTTGTTGACCATAAGGGCTACTTAATTACTTCTAAGGGATTCTTGCCCACAGGAGTAGATATAATGGTCATCTGAATCAAATTCATCCTTTCTGGTCCATTTTAGTTTACTGATTCCTAAAATGTTGATGTTTACCCTTGCCATGTCCTGTTTGAACATTCCAATTTGCCTTGATTCATGGACCTAACACTCCAGGTTCCTATGCAAAATTATTCTTTACAACATCAGACTTTACTTTCATGACCAGACACATCCATAACTGGGTGTTGTTTTCACTTTGGCTTGGCCTCTTCATACCTTCTGGAGCTATTTCTCTGCTCTTCTCCAGTAGCATATTGAGCACCTGCCAACCTGGGGAGTTAATCTTTAAACGTCATACCTTTTTGCCTTTTCATACTGTTCATGGGGTTCTCAAGGCAAGAATACTGAAGTGGTTTGGCATTCCCTTCTCCAGTGGACCATGTTTTGTCAGAACATTCCACCATGGCCCATCCATCTTGGGTGGCCCCTACACGGCATTGTTCATAGTTTCATTGAGGCTGTGGTCCATGTGATCAGTTTGGTTAGTTTTCTGTGATTGTGGTTTTCATTCTTTCTGCCCTCTGATGGATGAAGATAAGAGGCTTTTGCAAGCTTCCTGATAAGAGGAACTGGCTGTGGCGAAAACTGGATCTTGCTCTGGTTGGTGAGGCCATGTTCAGTAAGTCTTTAATCCAATTTTCTGCTGATGAGTGGAGCTGTGTTCCTCCCTGTAGTTTGGCCTGAGGCCAAACTGTAGTAGGGGTTGGTGGTAATAGCGACCTCCTTCAAAAGGACTTAGGCCAGCATGCTGCATCTCCCAGGACTGTTGTAGTCAGTGCCACTGACCCTGCAGCAGGCCACTGTCAACCCCCACCTCCACCGGAGATTCCATGACACTCACAGGCAAGTCTGGCTCAGTCTCTTGTGGCATCACTGCTCCTTTCTCCTGGGTCCTGGTGTGGGTTTTGTTGTGCCTAAACAAGGGTCTGTTTCCCCAGTCCTCTGGTCGTTCTGTAATCAAATCCCACTGGCCTTCAAAGTCAGGTTCCCTGGGATTTCTCCGTCTGTTTGCCACATCACCAGGTTGTGAAATCTGTTGCAGGTCCTAGAACTTTTGAGTAGAGAACTTCTCCGTGTGCGAGCTTCTTTGGTATAATTGTTCTCCAGTTTGTGGGTCGTCTGCTCAGGGTCTCTATAGTTTGGCTAATGGTGACTTCCTTCAAAAGGACTTAGGCCAACACACCATGGCTCCCAGGACTGCTGTAGTCAGTGCCACTGACCCCATGGCAGGCCACTACTGACCCATGCATACACAGGAGACCCTCAAACACTCAAAGGGAGGTCTGGCTCAGTCTCTTGTGGAGGTCACTGCTCCTTTTCCTGAGTTCTGGTGCACACAAGGTTTTGTTTGTGCCTGCCGAGTATGAAGTTTGATTCTAAACTTGATTATGCCCCTCCTACCATTTTGTTGGGACTTTTCCTTTGCACTTGGACATGGGGTATCTTTTTTTGGTGGGATCCAACATTCTCCTGTTGATGGTTGTTGCGCAACTAGTTGAGATTTTGGTGTTCTCACAGGAGAAGATGAGCACATGTCCTTCTACTCTGCCATTTTAACTTATTGCTAGGTAGAGACTAAGGTAAATCTTGGGTTAGCCACAAAGTTCTTTTGGGATGTTATGGAAGAACCCAAACAAAGTTAATGGCCAGCCTAGTATTTTATGTCTGGAAATTGACATGCCTTTCTTTATGCTAAGACTTTAGTGCAGGTGTTTGAATTGATCTGATTTTGATTTGGGTTGCGCTTGAGACTCATTTCTGCAATGGCTTTTGCTCAGTATACCAAGGCCTTCAAATTCTTCTCCTGTGGACTTACCTGGTGGTCCAATGGCTAAAACTCTCGTGCTGCCATTGCAGTGGACCCAGGTTCGACCCCTGATCAGGAAGCTAGATCTCACAGGCTGCAGCAAAGATTGAAGATCCTGTGTTCCGCAACTAACCTGGTGTGGCCAAATAAATAAATATTAAAAAAAAAAAACACTTCTCCTGATACATAGTGTTTAGGGTGTCAACTGATTTGGTAGAGATTATTTTTTTGGGCTATGCAGCTTGTGGGATCTTAGTTCCCAAACAGGGATTAAATCCAGGCCCTCAGCAGTGAGAGTGTAGAGTCCTAACCACTAGTCCCCCAGAGAATTCTGAGATTTTTTTTTTTTTTAATGTTCACTTTGCCCTTAATTTTTGTTTTTTTTTATCTGAGCTGTGCTTCAGTTCAGTTCAGTTGCTTAGTTGTGTCCGACTCTTTGCGACCCCATGAACTGCAGCATGCCAGGCCTCCCTGTCTACCACCAACTCCTGGAGTTTACCTAAACTCATGTCCATTGAGTTGGTGATGCCATCCAACCATCTCATCCTCTGTCATCCCCTTCTCCTCCCACTTTCAATCTTTCCAGGCATCCAGGTCTTTTCAAATGGGTCAGCTCTTCACATCAGGTGGCCAAAGTATTGGAGTTTCAGCTTCAACATCAGTCCTTCCAATGAACACCCAGGACTGATCTCCTTTAGGATGGACTGGTTGGATCTCCTTGCAGTCCAAAGGACTCTCAAGAGTCTTCTCCAACACCACAGTTCAAAAGCATCAATTCTTTGGTGCTCAGCTTTCTTTGTAGTCCAACTCTCACATCCATACATGACTACTGGTAAAACCATAGCCTTGACTAGACGGACCTTTGTTGACAAAGTGACGTGTCTGCTTTTTAATATGTTGTCTAGGTTGGTGATAACTTTGCTTCCAAGGAGTAAGTGTCTTTTAATTTCATGGCTGCAGTCACCATCTGCAGTGATTTTGGAGCCCAAAAAAATAAAGTCAGCCACTGTTTCCACTGTCCCCGCATCTATTTATCATGAAGTGATGGGACCAGATGCCATGATCTTAGTTTTCTGAATGTTGAGTTTTAAGCCAACTTTTTTGTTCTCTTCTTTCAGTTTCATCAAGAGGCTCTTTAGTTCTTCTTCACTTTCTGTCATAAGGGTGGTGTCATCTGCACATCTGCGTTATTGATGTTTCTCTCCGCAGTCTTCATTCCAGCTTGTGCTTCATCCAGCCCAGCGTTTCTCGTGATGTACTCTGTGCATAGAAGTTAAATAAGCAGGGTGACAACATACAGCCTTGACGTACTCCTTTTCCTATTTGGAACCAGTCTGTTGTTCCATGTCCAGTTCTAACTGTTGTTTCCTGACCTGCATACAAATTTCTCAAGAGGCAGATCAGGTGGTCTGGTATTCCCATCTCTTTCAGAATTTTCCACAGTTTATTGTGATCCACACAGTCAAAGGCTTTGGCATAGTCAATAAAGCAGAAATAGATGTTTTTCTGGAACTCTCTTGCTTCCAGAAAACTCTGGAAAACTCTGCTTCTTCGATGACCCAGCAGATATTGGCAATTTGATCTCTGGTTCCTCTGCCTTTTCTAAAATCAGCTTGAACATCTGGAAGTTCACAGTTCACGTATTGCTGAAGCCTGGCTTGGAGAATTTTGAGCATCACTTTACTAGCATGTGAGATGAGTACAATTGTGTGGTAGTTTGAGCATTCTTTGGCATTGCCCTTCTTTGGGATTGGAATGAGAACTGACCTTTTCCAGTCCTGTGGCCACTGCTTAGTTTTCCAAATTTGCTGGCATATTGAGTGCAGCAGTTTCACAGCATCATCTTTTAGAGAGGATGTATCTCTTGCAAGTTGCCTGTTACTCTGCTAGCCATCTGACTATGGGAACTGGAAGGGCATTCTCTGTTTTTGATAATATTTCAGGCTTCTGCAGGCATTGAGTCCCTGGGCCTTGGATTTGTTGCCTTTGCAAAGCTCATGTCTCTCTCCAGATATAGTTGTGAGCCCAGCATGTTTTCCTGCTCCTTTTCCTGGGGCAGAGGATTTTTTCCCTTTTCTACTTGGATATCACAAGTGCACCAAGATGACGATGGTTGTTGCCCTTCTCCTCTCAGATTAAGGCTTTTGTTTTGTGAAGGAGATGCCAGAGTCCTGGTAGAGTTTTGTGCCCCTCTCATAGTGTCCTCTTTCTTTATTCTGCACCATAATAGAGTTCCTTAGGACTTTGCCATTTATTTATTTATTTTTTCCTCCTCTTTCTTTTTTTTTTTTCTCCCTTTCTGTGAGCACTTTGTGGTGTTGATGGAGTAAAAGCCTGCAGGAACTTGCAGACCCCTTCCCTATACTTGTCTTAACTTTCTCAGCAGTACATTGGTAGCCTCTACCAATTAGTCAGTCATCCTAGTGTAACTTTTACTTTAGTAAGCCAGTGCTCGCATTTTGTCTGTCTCTGACAGGGTTAACCTGTCTTAGATTTTGGGCCAATTTTTTGCCTTGTGATCTTACTTTCTGATGGGTTTCAGAAAAGTCATGTACCTGTGCTCTTACTCTTTCCATTATAAAGCTGGAAAGAAAGAAAAGAAGGTGAAGTCACTCAGTCGTGTCCGACTCTTTGCAACCCCATGGACTGTAGCCTACCAGGCTCCTCCATCCATGGGATTCTCCAGGCAAGAGTACTGGAGTGGGGTGCCATTTCCTTCTCCAGGAGTTCTTCCCGACCCAGGGATGGAACCCGGGTCTCCTGCATTATAGGCAGACGCTTTACCATCTGAGCCACCAGGAAAGTCCTTTATAAGGTGATCACCTTTTATAAGGTCATCCAAGTATAAATGACATACTCATAGTACAAATGATTCACATGTTTATCATATACATTTAAATACATATATGGCTGAAAAGCTTTTTATAAGTAATGCAATACTTACATTCCCACTAATGGTAGAGAATAGACCTTGGGATCAGATTCCAGCAAAAGTAATAGCTTGCATGTCTCATCCATGGTAAGATATCCATATTTAGGTTGGAAACAATATACTTTCCAGTTCTCTAATGATTCACTGTCACTACCTTGAGAAATCACTGTAATTTCAGTTTGTATTTCTTTCCAGACAAAGGTTTAATAGATGTTCTTGAATTTTCAGATGCAGAGTCCTGTTTTCTTTTTTTGTTTTGTTAGTAACTTCTAGTTCCATTTTGTTGCAATCAGAGAGTATCAGCTTATGATGTTTCTGTGTCTATTCTGTGTATGTGTCTTTGGCTTTTGAGACAAGGTGTGTTCTTTGTTATAAAATGTAGAGTTCAAGGTATATATCCATAAGATGTTCTATCTTCTTTCATCAGTTTGCTCTGTCTTTATTGAGAGTAGTGAGTGTATTTAGCCTCATTATTTAGTATATTTTTTGTTTTTTTAAATCTCCTATAGTTTTTCCTTCATGAAATTGATTATTTCATGCATACATATTCATAAGAGTAATATCTTTTACTGTGAAATATGGCGTTAAGCATTAGAAAGTGATCTTTTCACATATAATGCTTTGGGCTTAAATTCTGTTTTGTCTGATATCAGCAGCCTACCCCTACTCTCTTTGTTTCCATTAACTTGATATTTTAATTTTATTTTTAATCATTACCTTGTTTTAGTTGTATTTCTTATATATAGCATATAGTTGAGTCTTGTTTCATGAGCTGAACTGAAAATGTTTTTCTTTTAGTAGTATATAGTCCATTCATATTCACTAAATATAATTGATGTTTTTGGTCAGTGGTGTTATAATATTTTGTAATCTTGCATACTTTGTTGTATTTGCTGTGCTTTCTATGAAATACTACGTGATTTATCAATTTTCAAGTACTGTCTCAGCCTACCTTTGCCTATATAGCAATCAGTATACTTATTGTATTTTCCTTTCCCTCATCCTTCTTTCACTTAAAAATTGCATTATTTATACTTTTTAAGAACATGAAGATTTATCTATTTGCCTTTCAACTTGCATCCTGCCTTTGTTTTAGTGGTGTATATTTATTTGTATTTAAAAATACTCACATATTTTAAAAATACTTATCGTTGATCCTTTTACTTAAAGTTTCTTAGTCATCAGTTGGATGCTCTTTCTCTAGTAGATTTATCAAGAAGGTCTGATTGAAGAGTAATTCCTTAAGTTCCTGTATTATTGAAAACTATTTTTCTGTCACCCTGAAATTTGAAAGACAGCTTTTCTGTATATAAAAATCTTTGGTTCATCCCCCACCCACCCTAATATTGCTTCATTATTGCTTTGTTTTATACATTGGTTTGAAGACTCTGATGCTACTCTTACTCTTTTGTCTTTGTAAATTATTGATCTTTTCCTGGAGGCTTTGAGGAGTTTATTTTTGAAATTTAGTAGTTTTAGTAGAATATGTCTCAGAGACATTATGAATTTTTCTGAGGCATCCAGTGAGCTATTCAAAATATAGATTCTTGTCTTTATCGTATTTCTGGAAAGCTTTCTTAGATTATTAAGTGGGTTCAGTCGTGTCTGGCTCTCTGCGACCCTATGGACTGTAGCCTGCCAGGCTTCTCTGCCCATGGGATTTTCCAGACAAGAATACTAGAATGAGTTGCCATGCCCTCCTCCAGGGGATATTCCTGAACTAGGGATCGAACTTGCTTCTCTTATGTCTCCTGCATTGGCAGGCAGGTTCTTTATCATTAGTGCCATTTGGGAAGATTATACTTTTAAATTTTACATCTATTCCATTGCTTTGTTTTTCTCAAGGCTGAGACAGTACTTGAAAATTGATAAATCACGTAGTATTTCATAGAAAGCACAGCAAATACAACAAAATGAGAAATGAGGGATTGACAATGTGAATATTATTACTTTGTCTACTACTTCCACTACTTTCTCTCTGATCCTTTTTACCTTTATGTTATTTTCATTTTCTTGGTTGGTTCTTGGTTGGTGAGGCCTTTCTTCAGTGCCTCACATTAAATTTTGTTGGCATCTATTTTCCCTTGGGCATCTTGTGATTTGTTCCTCATTTCTAAGAGAATTTTCTTTCTTTTCTTTCGTGGTAACATCAACTTTCTTCCATTTTTCCATGCCCTTTTTTTGCGCGGGGGGGAGGTATTTATAGTTTTTGAATTTACTAATTCAAGGTGATTTTTCATATCCTCAAATGCTAATTTAAGTATATTTAATATACTATTTGAAGTATATTTTAGTATAATATGTCTCAGAGTTAGTCATTATGAATTTACTTAATATACTAATATATTTATATAAGTAATATATAAGTATATTTAATATACTATTTGATTTACAGGTTTTCCCTGCTTTATGGTTATTTTGTGGGAAGGAATTTTTCTTAGTAGAAATGTGTGTAATTTCATTTCCTGATTTTTTTTTTGCAATACATCATATATGTATTTTCTTGGGAATGGTGTGATTTATAAGATTTTTATTTAATGGCGCCCTCTTCTGTCAGTTTGTCAAAGTTCAAATACTTTAGCTAGTTTTTTGGCTGATTTGTTTTAGTGTGTGTGGGGCTGGTGAGGAAGGGTGGTGAGGAGTAACAAGTACTTTGGTTTTATGATTTTCTTTTGCCTCTTTTCCCTTTTACCACTTGGTTGTCGTAGGGAACTTTTCACTTTCTTTTTGTCTTTTTTCTTCTTTGCAGAAGCTATGTGTTTCTTAACTTGCCCTTTAGGTCATGTCTGCTCCTTTTAAGTTGTGCTTTTTTGAAGTTCCTTTCTTGTTATCTTTGCTCTGATCTGTTGATATACTTTTTTTAATGTTTTCAGACAGATTGAACTTGAGCTTTCAGGCAGTAGTTTTAGAGCAATTTTAATCTCCTTCCCTAGCTTCCCTCTTCTGTCTTCCTCTCATTTTTTTTCTGGGTATGTCTTTATAGGTTAGGGATGGGACCAGGAACATGAGAGATCAGGCACTAAGATTTGGTAATTTTTTTTTTTTTATTCATAGTTGTTTTTGTAGTTTCAATATTTGTTTAGCTTTATTTTTCCCTTGTTGAGTAGTATTGTTATGTATGGTATAGTAGTCTGGGCTCAATCAGGACGTATATAATCACAAAGTAGGTTAAACAGGTGAAGTTTAATATAATGAATTAATAACTATGATAAACCAGTAAAGATAAGATATGAGGAAACTATATTGTACTGTGTAGTACTGAGGGAGTGTACCCAAGGATGGACATACTTTGAAGGGAATCATACCTTGATGGAGAAGTTGTTCAGCTCACTCAGTAGAAGAAATGTTCATTGTTTGACCAAGCCAGAAATGGTTTGTAATCACTAGGCAAGTAATTGGCACTCTCTGGTATGCTGTGTGTGTGAAGTCACTTCAGTTGTGTCCGACTCTTTGCGACCCCAAGGACTGTAGGCTGCTAGGCTCCTCTGTCCATGGGATTCTCCATACAAGGACACTGGAGTGGGTTGCCATTTCCAGAGGATCTTCCCAACCCAGGAATTAAACCCAAGTCTCTTATGTCTCCTACACTGGCAGACAGGTTCTGCACTAGGGCCACCTGGGAAGCCCCCTGGTGTGCAGATGGAGGAGCAAATCAGCAATCAGTTAGTATGGGTGTACAGTGAGCTTGCACAGAGTTGTGGATCCTCTGGGCACAGGAGCGCTGCATGTGGTGGACTGGAGACTTGAAGAAGAAGGGATGGCGTGGTGGGAACCCTCTGACCACAGGCAGGCTGTTCACAGGGGCTTGTAGAGGGAGTCAAGGTACTGTGGGTAGGCAAGAGATCTTTGAACACTGGTTTTTATATTGAAAGGGTCATGAAAATATTATCTCTAGGCCAAGATTGCAAGGTTACAGAAAAGACTGTGTTCTGGGCCCATGTCTGTGGCAGAGCTCCACTGGCTGGCCTTACTTCCACACTGCCAGCCCCTATGTGGCAACAGGAAACTGCAGGAGAACCTGTTTCCTCTGAGTGTCCTAGTGTTCTCTACTGAGAAAGTTTAAGATTGTGCTCCCTTTAAAAAAGAGATATTTAAAGGAATTTCATTTTGTTCCATTTTGTTTTGTTCCTTTCCTATTCAGCCCTATCCTAGAACATAAATGTGCATTCATATCTGAGAGTCAGTAAACTGATAAATAACACAGAAAGAAATATTGCATGATAGTTAGGCAGCCATTGTTGGCTTAAGTTATCTGGAAGTCTCACCAAATTTTATATATTTGTACCCTTTTTTTCTTACTAAATCCTGTGTTTGCCGTGCCATCACTTGGTACTTCAAACCTTTCCTTTCTCTCAGTGTGTCAAACATTTATCCTGCCACAGGCACCTTCTTATAATAATCTTTTTCTTAACCATTTTATTACCAATCACTGCCCTGTCCTTGGTAATCTTAATTTCAGACATCTGTCTTTCCCACCCCTATCTCATACCCTTTAATAACTAGACTTGGAAGTCCTTCAGGCACACTAGGATCTATAATTGATTGATTCTGCCACCTTTACACTATTTTTCAAATCTTGTGTATCTGTCTTTTTCGACTAAAATTTTGGCTTCCATCATTACATTGACATTGCTGAAGGACCAGAACTTTGTCCAGGTTTTCTGATGCTGGATTTAGATTTCACTATACTAGAGACAGCAGATGCTTTTAGCACATAACCTAATTCTGTTGATTTTTCTTTTGTTTTTGTTTTTTTCTGCTTGCAAAGGCAGTTGATAGTGCCTGACTAAAGAAGTGTATTAAGATTTGAGGTCATGTCCAGATTTAGTAGGAAAAAGTGACTCAGGTGCTTCTGAATACCTGCCATGGACATATATTTTTCATTGTAAACACATTGATTTTGGAGTGTCTTAAAAATCAATTGTGTTCATTAGTAATGGAGTTCAAGTAGAAGTTTTAGGTTTTGGTTTTAATCAAAGATAATTGACATTGCTTCTCTGCTCCTACCGCCTGCCATGATGTGTTCTATGAAGCTAATATATAACCCCAAAGTGAGTTTATCTGCTTCACTTATTAATTGATTAAATATATTGAGTCCTTGGGCTTCCCTGGTGGTTCAGAGGGTAAAGCGTCTGCCTGCAATGCAGGAGTCCGGGTTTGATTCCTGTGTCAGGAAGATCCCCTGGAGAAGGAAATGGCAACCCATTCCAGTACCCTTGCCTGGACAATCCCATGGATGGAGAGGTCTGGTAGGCTACAGTCTATGGGGTCACAAAGAGTCGGACACGACTGGGCGACTTCACTTGTTCACTTCATCGAATCCTTACTATGTGCCAGCACTTTTCCTAGGCACTGGGAATATAGCAGTGAATAAGACCAGCAAGTCTTATTGGAACTTGCAGTCTTGGGTGGGTAGGAGCCATAATATCTGTAAATAAATTTGTAAACATAAAATATAATTTTAGAAAGTAATACCAAACAGGAAGGAAACCAAACATAGAGAGGGCTCTTTTATATTATGGATTCAAGTAATGTTATTTTATTGGGTAGCATTTTAGTTGATACCTGGGAATGAGGAGCCAGTTATGTAAAGATACAAGGAAAAAGTTTTGCAGAGACAGAGGGAAGAGAAAATGTAAAGACCCCGAGGAAGAAGTCAACATGTGTTTGAGGAAGAGATGGAACTCTGATGTGGCTATAGTTAGCAAAGGGAAGTGAATACTAAGGCAGAACAAGAGATAGGGACTCGAATTTGTAGGACTCTATAGATGGAAATTTTATGTGTAGCAAGAATATTTCAACTTGGTAACTCATAACCTAAAAATTATTGTTGTTGTTGTTCAGTTGCCCAGTTGTGCATAACTCTTTGTGACCCCCCATACCAGGCCTCTCTGTCCCCCACCATCTCCCTAAGTTTGTCTAAGTTCATGTCTGTTGCACTGGTGATGCCATCCAGCCATCTCATACTCTGATGCACTCTTCTCCTTCTGCCCTCAATCTTTCCCAGCATCAGGGACTTTTCTAGTGAGTCAGCTGTTCTCATCAGATAACCAAAATACTAGAGTTTTAGCTTCAGCATCAGTCCTTCCAGTGAGTATTCAGGGTTGCCTTCCCTTAAGATTGACTGGTTTGATCTCCTTGCTGTCCGAGGGACTCTTAGAAGTCTTCTCCAGCACCACAGTTTGAAGGCATCAGTTCTTTGGCACTCTGCTTTCTTTACGATCCAACTCTCACAACTGTACATGATCATTGGGAAAACTATAGTCTTTACTATATGGCCCTCTGTTGGCAGATTAATGTTTCTGCATTTCTACACACTGTTTAGGTTTGTTGTAGCCTTCCTGCCAAGAAGTAAACATCTTCCGCTTTCATGGTTGCAGTCACCATCCACAGTGATTTTTGAGCCTAAGAAGAGGAAATCTGTCACTAGTTCCACCTTCTCCCTTCTATTTGCCATGAAGTAATGGGACCAGATGCCATGATCTTAGTTTTTTTAATATTTAGTATTTAGCTGGCTCTTTCACTCTTCTCCTTCACCCTCATCAAGACACTGGTTAGTTCCTCTTTGCTTTCTGCCATTAGAGTGATATCATCTGCATGTCTGAGGTTGTTGATGTTTTGCCTGCCTATCTTGATTCCAGCTTGTAACTCATCCAGCCCGGCATTTCTCATGATGCTGTCGGCATATAGATTAAACGGACATGGTAACAGCATATTCTCCTTTCTCGATTTTGAACCAATCAATTGTTCCATACAGCGTTCTAACTGTTGCTTCTTGACCTGTATACAGGCTTCTCAGGAGACAGGTAAGATGATCTGCTATTCCCATTTCTTTAAGAGCTTTCCACAGTTTATTATGATTCACACAAAGGCTTTGGCATAGTCAATGAAACAGAGGTAGATGTTTTCCTGGAATTACCTTGCTTTCTCTATGATCCAGTGAATGTTAGCAATTTGATTTCTGGTTCCTCTTTCTTTTCTAAACCCAGCTTGGACATCTGGAAGTTCTTGATTTGCATAGTGCTGAAGCCTAGCATGCAAGATTTTAAGCATGACCTTACTAGCATGGGGGATGAGTACAGTTGTCTGATGGCTAGCACGTTCTTTAGTACTACCCTTCTTGGTAATTGGGATGAGGATTGACCTTTTCTAATCCTGTGGCCACTGCTGGGTCTTCCAGATTTGGTGACATATATTGAATGCAACACCTTGATGGCATCGTCCTTTAGGGTTTTGAATAGTTCTACTGGAGTTCTGTCATATCCACTAGCTTTATTAATAGCAGTGCTTCCAAAGGCCCACTTGACTTTGCTCTCCAGAATGTCTGGCTTCTGGATGGCTGGCCACACCATCATAGTAATCTGCTTCATTTGGGTCTTTTTTGTACAGTTCTGTGTATTCTTTCCATCTGTTCTTGATCTCTTCAGTGTTTACTGGGTCTCTACCATTATGTCCTTTATTGTGCCCATCTTTGGGCATAGATGAAAATTTTATGTGTGTCAAGAAAATTTCAACTTGATAACTTATAACTCCCAAATTGCTTTCTCATTAATACATGAAACATTTAAATACATGCTTAAGAATGATAGAAAATAATATTGGTTTGGGTTACAAAATATTGTTTTCTTAAAATGACAAATTATATAATACCTATCAATGAAGAAACAATGGGACGAACTTATTACTATAGAAATCACTTCTCAGATGCTCAGTTCTTTTTGTACCTACCTGTCTTTCACTTTTTGGTCTGCAGTGACAGAGTTCAAAATCCATGACTGAAAGTAAGTATTGGTTCTGGTCAGTAGGTGTGAAGTGGTTAAGTAAGTACTCAGTGTAATGAGGCTTAGTACATTAATGTGTCTGGACCCAGCAACCATATTTAGGGTAATAAAACTTGGTATACTTAGATGAAGTATAACAGGATTTTACATTTTTGGTCAATAAGTGAAATGTACTCCAGAATTCCAAGTAAGTTAGAAAATATAATGAGGCCCTTGCATTCCTAGTCAGTCAGGAAATGTAATGGAGTCCAAATCTCTTACTTAGTCTGGAAATGTAATGATCCAGCATTCCTAGTTGGTCAGGAAGTATAATAGTCCAGCTTTTAGCTGGATATTGCTTAGCAATTGGTATGAAGGTTTGATGGAAAGGAAATAGAAATACATGGTCAAAGTGAAGTTTGGAATCATTAATTTATTCAAGCCCTGCTTTGGATCAATCTCTTTAAAATTTTATGTGTCAATCTGAGTTTTTCTTTTTGCCTTAATAACTTCTTTTAAAAAAATCTTTTACTATCTGGCCTTTCATTCTCTCTTACATTAATTGACTGGCTAATTAAAAATATTGCTTTTCGAATAACTTCATATGTTTTTCTCTTTTATTTCCCCTTTGCTAGGCAAAGGCCCTGTTCTTACCCTTATCTTCCTTTTACTAAAACCTTAAAGGCAAAGAAACAAGTGAAAAGCATAGCTAAGTTTAGTCTGTTTCTTTTGAGTTTACTACTATTACGTTTTTATGATATAAATATTTGTGTTTAAATAGTGAACAATACATAAGATATTATTGAAAAAATTGAAAACTATGTAAAAGCAACAAAGGAGAAAATCACTAATTGTTTGATACTATAACTTTTGTTTGACATTTTGATACATTTTTTTCGTCTTTTTTTCCCATCCTGTGCTTATGTATAAGCATGTATGCATATGTATTGGTTTTTCTTAAACTGTTTTGGGTCACAAGTATTTTAAAATATTTTGGAACTTATGGATGAAGAAAAAGCACTTAAAAGACAATGTTTTATATATATTTTCAGGAGAATTCAGAATTCAGTATACCGGCACTGGTTTTTTTCACTTACTGTTACGTGTTGCTAAACGTTATTCTTTTAGATCTTATTCTTCTGCAGTAGAGCCATTGTGCTCCATACCTTTGGTCGTGGTAACGCTATGGTTGGGATGTTCCTTTCTCATAATCATGTCCATTGTTAGCTATTTTTGTCAAAGTATGACATCCAGGTACCAAGTGACTGGGTCCTGAGAGACTAAGTTTTGATAATATGTAGTGTCAGTACCAGTTTTAATAACCTATCATGTAATTTTTTTTATCTAGCTGAATAATATTCCATTGTTGAATGTACCATAATTTATATAATTAATCTTCTCCTGACATACATTTAGGCTCTTCCTAATTTTTCTCTATTATAAACGAAAGATAGGTGCAGTAAATACCTTCCTATTTACTTGTCTGATGATTTCCTTGTGATATACTCCTAGAAGTGAAATTGCTCAAATTTTATATGAATTGCCTAATTGCACTCGAGAAATTTATAGATAACAAAGTTTATTTTTACTAACACTACACATTATGGAATATTTTTATTATAATTTTTATACATGAAACATATAGTTCTCAAGTATGCAGTAAGATGAATTATGACAGTTTTATATACCTGTGTAATTAATGCCTCCAGTCAATATATAGAACATTTCCATTGTCACGGAAAGATTCTATAGGAAACATTCCATTGTTTATAGGTCATTTATATTTTTTGGTGAAGTGTCTATTCAGATTTTTTGTTCATTATATTTGTATTGTTTCTTATTATAGGGATTCTTTTTATATTCTCTATATGTTATATACAGATCCTTGTTGTTTACCTGTTTTATATATAGTAGTGTGTATATGTTAATCTCCAAATGCTAATCCTCCTCACTCCCTCATTACCTCTTTTGGTAACCGTAAAATTGTTTTCTGTGTCAGAGAGAGTCTGTTTATTTTATAAATAAGTTCATTTGTATAATTTTTTTTAGATTCCACCTATAAGTGACAGCATGTGATCTTTATCTTTCTCTGACTTCACTTATTATGATGATCTTAGGTTCACCCATGTTGCTGCAGGTGGCATTATTTCATTCTTTTTAATGGATGAGTACTATTCCATTATTTATATAGCACATTTTCCATTCAGCTGTTGATGGACATTTAGTTTGCTTCCATGTTTTGTTTATTTTAAATAGTGTTGCTGTGAACTATGGGGTGCATTTACCTTTTCAAATTAGAGTTTTCTATGGATATATGCCCAGGAATGGGGTTGCTGGATCATATGGTAACTCTGAAAATAATATATGTAAAGGATTATATACACTCTGTTACATTTTGTGAACTAGGTAAGATAGATGATGTTTTCTTAACTTTACGGATGAGTAATGTAAGGCTTAGAGAAATATGCCTAAGGTCATAGACAACTACTTCATGCTCAGACTCCTCTCCTAAACCTTGAGGTCATTCCTCTTTCTAATTACTCATGAGACATCTAGATGTCACATAGATATCTTAAATGCAAAGTGTCATAAGCTTATTCCTTTCTGTTTATTTTCCATAGTTAGGGGTGCCTTGATCTATCTAGGTGAATCTGCCAGGCACCTGGGTATCATCCTACAATTACTATCCTTTTATGTAATTGTCTTTAGGGGAGGAAGAAATGGGGAAAGAGAGCTAGTATTTTTCATGTACTAATTTAGTATTCTGGGGCTTCCCTGGGGGCTCAGTGGTAAAGAACCGTCTGTCAATGAAGGAGACGTGAGTTTGATCCCTGGCTTGGGAAGATCCCCTGGAGGAGGAAATGGCAACCCACTCCAGTTTTCTTGCCTGAAAAATCCCATGGGCAGAGGAGCCTGATGGGCTATAGTCCATGGGGTCGCAAAGAGTTGTACACTACTGAGTGGCTGAGCACACACACACACACACACACACACACACACATGTACGTACATGCACACGTGCACACACACACAGTCCGACACACACACACACACACACACATACTTCCAGTTTATAAGGACTTCATTCTCTCCAGTTTCCTAAGTTAAGACCTTTTCTGTTACTCTCAGTGACACTACCGTTGTTTAAGTCTCAGTTTTGATTGCTTAAAGAGCCTACTTAATCAGTCTTTCTCTTATCAACCCCATTTTTTTTAGTTAAGTCTCTAAGCTGTTGAAGAGTGAGCCTTTTCAAAAGCAAGTGTAGCCATATTGCTTCTTTTCACTGATAGCATGAAAACAGCAAACAAAGCACTTCATACCACCTCGTCCCTACGTGCTTCTTTTTCTTCTTTACATGCTTCTCACATCTATCCTACTTTTCAGCTGCAATGAAGAGCTGAATTGCAGCTGCTATAGTCTGCTCATTGACTACACGAAAGCCTTTGTCTGTGTTGATCAGAACAAACTGTGGGAAATTCTTCAAGATGTGGGAATACCAGACCACCTTAACCTGCCTCCTGAGAAACCTGTATGCAGGTCAAGAAGCAACAGTTGGACTCGGACATAGAACAATGGACTGGTTCAAAATAGGGAAAGGAGTACATCGAGGCTGTATATTGTCACCCTGCTTATTTAACTTCTATGCAAAGTACATCATGTGAAATGCTGGGCTGGATAATGCACAAGCTGGAATCAAGATTGCCAGGAGAAATATCAATAACCTCAGATATACAGATGACACCACCCTTATGGCAGAAAGTGAGGAACTAAAGACCCTCTTAATGAAGGTGAAAGAAGAGAGTGACAGTCTGGCTTAAAATTCAACATTGAAAAAGTGAAGATCATGGCATTCAGACTCATCATTTCAAGAAATAGATGGAGAAACAGTGGAAACAGTGAGAGACTTTATTTTCTTGGGCTCCAAAATCACTGCAGATGGCAATTGCAGTCTTGAAATTAAAAGAAGCTTGCTTCTTGGAAGAAAAGCTATGACAAACCTAGATAGTGTATTAAAAAGCAGAGACATTACTTTGCCAACAAAGGTCCATCTAGTCAAAACTATAGTTTTTCCAGTAGTCAGTATGGATGTGAGAGCTGGACTGTGAAGAAAGCTGAGTGCCAAAGAATTGATGCTTTCAAACTGTGGTGCTGGAGAAGACTCTTGAGAGTCCCTTGCACTGCAAGAAGATCAAACCAGTCAATCCTAAAGGAAATAAACACTGAATATTTATTAGAAGGACTGACTATGAAGCTGACACTCCAATACTTTGGTCAACTGATGCAAAGAGCCTACTCATTAGAGAAGATCCTGATGCTGGGAAATATCGGAGGCAGGATGAGAAGGGGATGACAAGAGGATGAGATGTTTGGATGGCATGACCAACTTAATGGACATAAGTTTGAGCAGGCTCTAGGAGATGGTGAAGGATAGGAAGCCTGGCGTGCTGCAGCCCATGGGGTCGCAAAGAGTCGGACATGACTGAACGACTGGACAACAGCAACAAGTCTCTTGTGACTTCATGCCTTCATATTTGTTATTCCCCTAGCTGTCTTCTCAGCCACATTATCTGTCACACTTATTCAAGATTTTAAAGTATAAATTCCTACTTGAAGTCTTCATAACACCTTCGCTGGCTGAATTAGGTACTTTTTCTTTGCCCTATGCATGTTTCTGTTATAGAACTACATTTTTATTCCTTGCTTTAAAACTCTGAACTCTAGGGTCAGTAAATGTTGATGGGCCATCATCTAATAGTAAAACTGTAAAACTACCTTTGCCTAGGGGAGCTGGAAAAATTAGATTTTCTCCGAGTTGTTGTGACTTTTATGTTTATTTTGTTCATCCTCGGTGTTGGAATGGTAAATTGGAGAACCTGATTTCTGGTATTTGGTATACTCTCTTAGGCAAGTCACTGTTCATTTTCTAGACCTCTGTTACCGCATGCAGTTAATGACAGGTTGAATTAAATGTTTTCTGCCCTTCCCTACCCCACAAATCCACCTTTCCCAGTCACTCTGATTTTATTATTTCATCTGAAAGGTTTTTGAGCAAAGGTTTGACACAGTGACAGTAGTTTTGTAAGAGTTCCACTTTGGCAGAATGTGTAGGGCAAATTGTGCTTCCCAGTGGCAGTAGTGGTAAAGAACCTGCCTGCAAGCAGAAGAGATGTGGATTCAGTCCCTGTTGGGAAGATCCCCTGGAGGAGGGCGTGATGATACTTCTTTCTTCTGTAAGAAACTGGATTTTCTGTGTTGAGGGAAATATAGCTAGGGGAGCAACTAGCTTAAATTATTTTTTAATTTCAGCCTTAGTGTCAAAAGAGAATAAAAGATGGAACTTCAAACCAGAGATGTAGTCATTTCCAGATTTATACAGAATATATGTATTTTTTCCCACCTGAAGACTTGGTTCCCTAAAAACCAATTTAGCTTCTGTTTTCTTTAAAAGCATAGAGGGTTATTAGAAGCAGTTTAAAGACAGAAAAAAGAGAAAACTAATTAAAAAAAAAGAAACAACTTTCTAAACATGCTCATGGAGTTCAAAGGCTATAAGTTTTGGTTTTGAGAATTTTCTTACGGAATGTACACTGGAGAAAGTCTCCTTGTTAATATTATTGCAGTTGCACACATAAATTTAGTATTTGTTGTGCTCTCATACTTGTTCTGCAGGAAGCTGTTAAAAACTATTATACTATAAGGATGCTGCTGGCTTTTATTCCTCCAGTCAAGAAATCTGGAAAACTCTCTGGTATCAAAATTGGTACTAAGTACAAGAAGTGCAGTGGATGATGGATCACGCTGTTCCTATCACTTCTGCTGGGTTCTGTGGCAGTATAGGACTCTGGGAACAACTGTTCAAACAGCTAATGCTAATGTCTGTACTACTCTGCTGCTGCTGCTGCTGCATTGCTTCAGTCGTGTCCGATTCTGTGCGACCCCATAGACGGCAGCCCACCAGGCTTCCTCGTCCCTGGGATTCTCCAGGCAAGAACACTGGAGTGGGTTGCTATTTCCTTCTCCAGTGCATGAAAGTGAAAAGTGAAAGTGAAGCTGCCCAGTCGTGTCCGACTCCTAGTAACCCCATGGACTGCAGCCCACCAGGCTCCTCTGTCCATGGGATTTTCCAGGCAAGAGTACTGGAGTGGGGTGCCATTGCCTTCTCCGCTGTACTATTCTAGAACTTCTAAATAATGTTTCCACTGGATTTGAAGATATGTTGACAGGAAATATATTGGTTTTTCCAATTTCATCCTTCATATGTTCCCTGTCACACTGCACATTAATGTTTCTGACAGCAGGTATACTAGTTTCCTAGGGCTACCTTAACAAATCACCACAAACTTGGTGTGTTAAAGCAAGAGAAATTTACTCACAGTTCTAGAGGCCAGATACTCAAAGTCAAGGACTTGGCAGGGCCACACTCCCTCTGAAAGATCTAAAGGGAGAATCCTTTCTTGCTTCTTCTAGCTTCTGATGGCTCCTGGTGTTCTTTGGCTTGTGGCAGCATAACTGCATCCTCACATGACATCTGTGCGGGGTTTTTTTTTTTTTTTGTCTCTGATAAAAATACTCTCATTGGATTTGTTGTTGTTGTTTAGTTGCTAAATTGTGTCTGACTCTTTTATGACCCCATGAACTGTAGCCCACCAGGCTCCTCCGTCCATGGGATTTCCTCGGCAAAAATACTGGGCTCACCCTATTTCTGTATTATCTTAATCGAATCACATTTGCAAAGACCCTGTTTTCAAATAAGGTTCAGTTCAGTTGCTCAGTCATGTCGGACTCTTTGCGACCCCATGAACTGCAGCACGCCAGGCCTCGCTGTCCATCATCACCAACTCCCGGAGCCTACCAAAACTCACGTTCATTGAGTTAGGTGATGCCATCTAACCATCTCATCCTCTGTCATCCCCTTCTCCTCCCACCCTCAATCTTTCCCAGCATCAGGGTCTTTTCAAAAGAGTCAGCTCTTTACATCAGTGGCCAAAGTACTGGAGTTTCAACTACAACATCAGTCCTTCCAATGAACACCCAGGACTGATCTCCCTTAGGATGGACTGGTTGGTTCTCCTTGCCGTCCAAGGGACTTTCAAGGGTCTTCTCCAACACAACAGTTCAAAAGCATCAATTCTTTGGTGCTCAGCTTTCTTTATAGTCCACTCTCACATCCATACATGACTATGGTATAACAATAGCCTTGACTAGATGGATCTTTGTTGGCAAAGTAATGTCTCTGCTTTTTAATATGCTATCTAGGTTGGTCATAACTTTCCTTCCAAAGAGTAGGCATCTTTTCATTTCATGGCTGCAGTCACCATCTGCAGTGATTTTGGAGCCCAAAAACATAAAGTCTGCCACTGTTTCCACTGTTTCTCCATCTATCTGCCATGAAGTGATGGGACCAGATTCCATGATGTTAGTTTTCTGAATGTTGAGCTTTAAGCCAACTTTTTAACTCTCCTCTTTCACTTTCATTAAGAGGCTGTTTAGTTCTTGTTCACTTTCTGCCATATGGGTGGTGTCATCTGCATATCTGAGGTTATTGATATTTCTCCCAGCAGTCTTGATTCCAGCTTGTGCTTTATCCAGCCCAGCTTTTCTCATGATGTACTCTGCATATAAGTTAAAGAAGCAGGGTGACAATATACAGCCTTGACGGATGACTTTTCCTATTTGGAACCAGTCTGTTCCATGTCCAGGTCTATCTGTTGGTTCTTGACCTGCATACAGGTTTCTCAAGAGGCAGGTTAGGTGGTCTGGTATTCTCATCTCTTTCAGAATTTTCCAGTTTATTGTGATCCACACAGTCAGAGGCTTTGGCATAGTCAGTAAAGCAGAAATAGATGTTTTTCTGGAACTCTCTTGCTTTTTCGATGATCTAGCGGATGTTGGCAATTTGATCTCTGGTTCCTTGGCCTTTTCTAAAAGCAGCTTGAGCATCTGGAAGTTCACGGTTCACGTATTGCTGAAGCCTGCCTTGAGAATTTTGAGCATTACTTTACTAGCGTGTGAGATGAGTGCAATTGTGCGGTAGTTTGAGCATTGTTTGGCAGTGCCTTTCTTTGGGATTGGAATGAAAACTGACCTTTTCCAGTCTTGTGGTCACTGCTGAGTTTTTCAAATTTTCTGACATATTGAGTGCAGCACTTTCACAGCATCATCTTCCAGGATTTGAAAGAGCTCACCTGGAATTCCATCACTTCCACTAGCTTTGTTTGTAGTGATGCTTCCTAAGGCCCACTTGACTTCACATTCCAGGATGTCTGGCTCTAGGTGAGTGATCACACCATCGTGATTATCTGGGTCATGAAGATCTTTTTTGTACAGTTCTTCTGTGTATTCTTGCCACATCTTCTTAATATCTTCTACTTCTGTTAGATCCATACCGTTTCTGTCGTTTTTTGACCCCATCATTGCATGAAATCTTCCCTTGGTATCTTTAATTTTCTTGAAGAGATCTCTAGTCTTTCTCATTCTATTGTTTTCCTCTATTTTTTTGCATTGATCACTGAGGAAGGCTTTCTTACCTCTCCTTGCTACTCTTTGGAACTCTGCATTCAAATGGGTATGTCTTTCCTTTTCTCCTTTGCTTTTCACTTCCTGTCTTTTCACAGCTATTTGTAAGGCCTCTTCAGACATCCATTTTGCTTTTTTGTATTTCTTTTTCTTGGGGATGGTCTTGATCCCTGTCTCCTGTATGATGTCACTAACCTCCGTCCATAGTTCATCAGGCACTGTATCTATCAGATCTAGTCCCTTAAATCTATTTCTCACTTCTACTGTGTAATCATAAGGGATTTGACTTAGGTCATATCTGAATAGTTTAGTGGTTTTCCCTACTTTCTTTAATTTAAGTCTAAATTTGGCAAGAAATTCATGATCTGAGCCACAGTCAGCTCCTGGTCTTTTTGCTGAGTATATAGAGCTTCTCCATCTTTGGCTGCAAAGAATATAATCAGTCTGATTTCGGTATAGGTCATTGGTGATGTCCACATGTAGAGTCTTCTTTTGTGTTTTTGGAAGAGGGTGTTTGCTCTGACCAGTGCGTTCTCTTGGCAAAACTCTTTTAACCTTTGCCCTGCTTCATTCTGTACTCCAAGGCCAAATTTGCCTGTTACTCCAGGTGTTTCTTGACTTCCTACTTTTGCATTCCAGTCCCCTATAATGAAAAGGACTTCTTTTTTGGGTGTTAGTTCTAAGAGGTCCTTGTAGGTTTTTATAGAACCTTAGAAAAGAATATGTATTCTGCTGCTTTTGGTTATTAAGTCCAACTTGTTTAATATATCCTTAAGGCCACTGTTACTGATTTTCTATCTGGATAATATGTCCAGTGATGTAAATGGGATGTTAAAGTCCATACTATTTATTGTGTTAATGTGAACTTCTTCCTTTTTGTCTTAATATTTGCTTTATATGGTTAGGTGCTCATATAATAAGTGCATGTATGTTAATTAATATTATATATATACTATTCTTATGTTCACCCTTTTATCATTATATAAGGTCTGTCTTTCTGTGTCTTTTGTTACAGAGTTTTGTTTTATAGGTTAGTTTGTCCGGTATGAGTATTGCTGTCCTAGCTTTCTTATTGTTTCCATTTCCATAAAATACATTTTTTCATCCCCTCAATATTATTATGTGTGTGTCTTTAGTTTTGATGTGAATCTCTTTAAATGGCAGTTTTTTAAAAAAATATGATTTTACACCCTGTGTTTCTTGTTTGGAGCACTAAGTCCATTATCATTTAAAGTGATGTTGAAAAAAATAAAGTCTTTATTGATAGGTTTGTACCCATTGCCAGTTTGTTTCTTGTTTTCTGGTTGTTTTTGTAGTTCTCTTCTTCTTTTAGTCTTTTTCTGTTGTGCTTTGATGATTTTATTTTGTGCTATGCTTGTGTTCCTTTCTTGTTAGTTTTTATGTGTATCTTATTGTTATTTGTTTATTTATTTTTGGATTTGCTGGGTCTTTGTTGCTGTGCATGGGCTTTCTCCATTTGTGACAAGAGGGGGCTACTCTTTGGTTGCAGTGCTCAGGCCTCTCTTTGCTGTGGTATCTCTTGTTGCAGAGCTCAGGCTGTACAGCATGAGGACTTAAGTTGTTGCAGCCCGTGGGCTCAGTAGTTGCAGCTCGTGGGCTGTAGATCACGGGCTTAGCAGTTATTTACTGGTTGCAGTGGGTCTTTATTGCTGCATGGGCTTTATGTAGTTGTGGTGAGCAGGGGCTGCTCTCTAAGTAGCTTGTGCATGGGCTTCTCATTGCAGTGGCTCTCTTGCTGTGGACACAGGCTCTAGGGTGTGCAGGCTTCATTAGTTGTGACCCGTGGGTTCTAGAGTGTTGGCTTAGTAGTTCTGGTTCATGGGCTTAGTTGCCCTGCTGCATGTGAAATTTTCCTGGACCAGGGATTGAACTCCTGTCCCTTGCTTTGGCAGGTTGCTTCTTAACCATTGGACCAGGGAAGTAATTCTTGTTGGTTTATGATTTGTGGTTACCATGGCCTCATATATATTGACTTTTAACTGTGAGTGAAGTCTCTCAGTCGTGTCCGACTCTTTGCGACCCCATGGACTGTATCCCTCCAGGCTCCTCCATCCATGGAATTTTCCGGGCAAGAGTACTGGAGTGGATTGCCATTTCCTTCTCCAGGGGATCTTCTGGACCCAGGGATTGAACCCGGGTCTCTCGCACTGCAGGCAGATGCTTTACCATCTGAGTCACCAGGGAAGCCCCAAAGTGAAAGTGAAAGTGAAGTCACTCAGTCGTGTTGGACTGAGTGTTGGACTCTTTGCGACCCCACAGGCTGTAGCCTACTAGGCTCCTCCATCCATGGGATTTTCCAGGCAAGAGAACTGGAGTGGATTGCCATTTCCTTCCCCAGGGAATCTTCCCAACCTAGGGATCAAACCCAAGTCTCCCGCACTGCAGACAGATGCTTTACTGTCTGAGCCACCTGTATCTACTCTTTTAAAATTGATAGTCATTTGAGATTAAACATATTCCAGAAGATCTACATTTTTTACTCCCCTTCCTCATGTTTTGTGTTTTGATATCTTATTTACACCTGTATATTTTCCTGTAACTGTTTATTATAGTTACAGATTTTTTTATTTGAATTTTTGTCTTTAAATCTTTGTGCTGGGCTTCCCCAGTGGCTTGGATGGTAAAGAATTTGCCTACAATGCAGGAGATCTGGGTTTGATCCCTGGGTCAGGAAGATACCATGGAGAAGGGAATGACAACCCACTCCAGTATTCTTGCTTGGAGAATTCTGTGGACAGAGGAACCTGGGAGCTACAGTCCTTTAAGTGATTGAAATATAGTCTTTTTTTAAAAATTTTTTAAAATTAATTTTATTTTATTTTTAAACTTTACATAATTGTATTAGTTTTGCCAAATATCAAAATGAATCCACCACAGGTATACATGTGTTCCCCTCCCTCCCTCCCTCCCCATACCATCCCTCGAAATATAGTCTTTAGTATATATTTGCCTTTGCTAGTGAGAATTTTATATACCTATAAAGTCTTACTTAATGTTGAGCCATTTGAGAAGACCCTTTAACACTTTATGTAGGGTTAGTTTCAGTTTAGTTCAGTCCCTCAGTCGTGTCTGACTGTTTGCAACCCCATGGACTCCATATGCCAGACTTCCTGTCCATCAACAACTCCCAGAGCTTGCTAAATTCAAACTCATGTCCATCGAGTTAGTGATGCCATCCAACCATCTCATCCTCTGTCATCCCCTCCTCCTCCTGCCTTCAGTCTTGCCCAGCATCAGGGTCTTTTCCAGTGAGTCAGTTCTTCGTATCAGGTGACAAAAGTATTGGAGTTTCAGCTTCAGCATCAGTCCTTCCAATGAATAATCAGGACTGATTTCCTTTAGAAGTGACTGGTTTGATCTCCTTGCAGTCCAAGGGACTCTCAAGAGTCTTCTCCAATACCACAGTTCAAAAGCATCATTTCTTTGGTACTCAGCTTTCTTTCGGAGAAGGCAATGGCACTCCACTCCAGTACTCTTGCCTGGAAAATCCCGTGGACGGAGGAGCCTGGTGGGCTGCAGTCCATGGGGTCGCGAAGAGTGGGACACGACTGAGTGACTTCACCTTCACTCTTCACTTTCATGCATTGGAGAAGGAAATGGCAACCCACTCCAGTGTTCTTGCCTGGAGAATCCCAGGCATGGCGGAGCTTGGTGGGCTGCCGTCTCTGGAGTCGCACAGAGTCAGACACGACTGAAGTGACTTAGCAGCAGCAGCAGCAGCAGCAGCAACAGCAGCTTTCTTTATGGTCCAACTCTCACATCCATACACAACTACTGGAAAAACCATAGCTGGTTGGACCTTTGTCAGCAAGGACTGGATGGACCTTTGTCAGCAAAGTAATGTCTCTGCTTTTAATATGCTGTCTATGTTGGTCATAGCTTTTCTTCCAAAGAGCAAACGTCTTTTAAATTCATGGCTACAGTCACTATCTGCAGTGATTTTGGAGCCGAAGAAAATAAAGTCTGTCACTGTGTCCATTGTTTCCCCGTCTGTTTGCCATGAAGTGATGGGACTGGATGCCATGATCTTAGGTTTATGAATGTTCAGTTTTACGCCAGCTTTTTCAGTCTCTTTCACCTTCAATAGGAGGCTCTTTAGTTCCTCTTCACTTTCTGCCATAAGGGTGGTGTCATCTGCATATCTAAGGCCATTGATATTTCTCCTGGCAATGTTGATTCCAGCTTGTATTTCATCCAGGCAGGCATTTTGCATGATATACTCTGCATATAAGTGAAATAAATAGAGTGAAAATTTACCTGCTTGACGTACTCCTCTCCCGATTTGGAACAGTCTGTTCCATGTCTGGTTCCAACTCTTGCTTCTTTGCCTGCATACAAGTTTCTAAGGAGGCAGGTGACGTGGTCTGGTATTCCCATCTCTTGAAGAATTTTCTACAGTTTGTTGTGGTCTACACAGTTAAAGCTTTGGCATAATCAATAAAGCAGAAGTAGGTGTTTTTCTAGAATTCTCTTGCTTTTTCTATGATCCAATGGATGTTGGCAATTTGATCTCTGGTTTCGTCTGTCTTTTCTAAATCCAGCCTGAACGTCTGGAAGTTTACAGTTCACGTACTGTCGAAGCCTGGCTTGGGGAATTTTGCGCATTACTTTACTAGTGTGTGAAATGAGTGCAATTGTTCGGTAATTTGAACATTCTTTGGCATTGCTTTTCTTTGGGATTGGAATGAAAACTGACCTTTTCCAGTCCTGTGGCCACTGCTGAGTTTTCCAGAGTTTGCTGGCATATTGAGTGCAGCACTTTATCGGCATCATCTTTTAGGATTCGAAATAGCTCAAGTGGAATTCCATCTTGTCCACTAGCTCTATTTGTAGTGATGCTTCCTAAGGTCCACTTGACTTCGCATTCCAGGTGTTTGACTCTAGGTGAGAGATCACACCCATTGTGGCTACAAAGCTAGGGTCAGTTTACTGCTGATTAATTCTTTTAGTTTTTGCTTGTCTGAGAACTTCTTTATCTCTTGGACAGTTTTGAATAATAATTTGTTGAGTAGAATATTCTAGATTGTAGGTTTTCTCCCATCAGCCCTTGAAAAATGTGATGCCACTGCCTTCCAGCTTGTACACTTTTTGCAGAGAAGTATTGCCTCTGAACACTGGAGTTAGCCTATTCTTTGCAGCTTTACAGTCTGATATCAAGTTTGCCTCCTTACTGATGTAACTTCAATCTGGCATCCTCTTCTAGTACAGTGTTGTTTCACCCACATTAAAAACCTGCTCAGGTGAATATGCCTCTCATCAATAATTTCTTAAAGCATTTCAGGAAATTCCTGGGCAGCTACTGTTTTTGCAGTCAATACTTACTTTTACATTGTGAAGATTGGCTGTAAACCTGAACTGATGATACAGCCATGGCTGGTGTTAAAGATGTGCCCCGTGATTCTTCGCCATGTTTCTTCTTCCTGTCTCCATAAAAGCTTTTAGCTTTCTCATGAATCAGTGTTAACCCGTGTGGGGCCTGACACTGATGCTGACCCTACATCCACACACTAAGCAATTTCGTAATCTCTTCCATCACTTTTCCATGCATCTTTGATGTTATTGTCAACATCATCAAAATGGCAGACTTCACATGTTCCACAACCTTGTCCTTGTTCTTTAGACAACAGACTTCGTGTGTTCCATGATCTTGTCTTTGTTCTTTAGAATCGTTCCGATGGTTGAATGATTCATTGTACAAGAACAAGCGACATCTACCATCCTTTTGCCTTGCTCCATTCTCTCAATTATTTTCACTTCTGTTTCCATTGTCATTTCTTAGTGCTTCTTAGCAGTACCAGCTGTATCACTGCTTCTTTTATATTTGCTTCTGGACATCCTGGGCTTCAAATAAAGATTCTGTACTACTGAACTTTATCCAGTACTGTACAGTACGCAAAAGCACAACCACTTGTAGAGGATGCGTGCATGTGGCAGTGTACGCTAGACATATGGACTAACTTACATGATTGGACATGCAAACACGTTTGCATCCTTGGAAATTTGTATGTGTGGGATTTACTGGATGGTGTTTTCCTGGTATATGTCAGGAGTGGGATGGTTGGAACATATGGTGGTCCCTTAAATTTTTAAAATCTATTCTTGAAGTAGTTTCAAGTTGGTTTCCTTAAGGTAGCTTTATAGTGTGTACTTACATCTGATGGACGAATATATTTTCCTTATACTGCTCTTATAAAAATGTTTTGCTTGTTTTCAGCAGATTTTTTTTCTTTAGATTGGATTTAGAATTATTTTAAGTTACAAAAAGAAAACTGTTATTACTATTGGGATTTCTTTATTCTTGTAAGGTAGCTTGGGAAGAATTGGCATCACTGCAATAATATTTCCATTTAGGGGTAGCTTTCCATGTCTTCAAATTTTCTTTTTATTTTCTTCAGTAAAGTTTTAGTTGTATTTATTTCATATTTTAAAGTGATATGAGAAGCCATTGGAATTGGTAAACAAGACTTTGAGCCCTGGAGGAAGTCGCAGTATAGAATAGCTTCTGATAAACTAGTAACAATTTCTATTCAGATTATAAAATGTATGTTGGTAAAACTTGGAAATGTTTTATTAAAAAAATGGTTGCTGAAGTACTGATTCTCTGTTGATTTAATGATCAAATTTATAAGAAAAAATTTAAAGAAACCTTAAAAAAAATAGTCTCTCTGTGTCACCAAGGTTTGGGTGCTGTATGCAGGGCAGATTCTAATGACCAACCTGTTGTTACTTTTGTAACCTCACAGTTTCTTTCATGCTACTAATAATGCTTTTTATTTATAATACTTTTTTTTTCTTATTTAACTCACTTGCAAAAGCAGTTTGGCTCCTGAGGTTTAAACAACTGAAATGCTGGCCCTTGGTTTGTCAATAATCGGCAGCTCAGTTACAGGATGCAGTAGAGCTGCCCAGATTTAGAAGAAACAAGTGGAATAGGAAAAAAAAGAATGGTGTGGGGGTAGTTTCTTGGTTTCCTGATGTTTCCACTCAGTAGTACAAAATGCTCTGAAAGAGGAATGGACTTTTGGGAAGGATTGTTGCCGTTGACTGCTTTTAATTCAGAGCAGCAGTCTCAGTTTCCTACCTACCCTGGCACACATGCCTGTTTTCCACTTTGGGAATGTGTTGAGGAAGGCAACAGATGGGCGTCAGCAGTGTTGAGGTTAGGCTCTAATGAGAGGCTGTTTAGCTGAGGGTGAATCAATTTATAGTTTACGGCACACAATGTTAGTATTCCATAGTAGCTAAAACTGTGAAAACCAGGTTGTGAGACTGTTGAAAAAGTGTGTAAGGATAAGACCTTTTTTGTATATTTTGCCCCACCCTTCTGACCGGCTTGGTTCCATTTTTTACCTTCATGTTGGAATAAAGCTCCTTGCAGGAATGCACCTTCATATCCCACTCCTGTGTACATAATGATTGTGTCACATTACCTCTGAAGTGTTTGCACCAATTTTATTAACAGTTGGCAGAGTATGAAAGTTCTGGTTGTCCTACATACTTGCCAGTACTTGGTGTTACCAGTCTTTTAATTTTTATCTTTTGTCTTAGGCATATAAGGGCATTTCACTGTGGTTTTAATTTATACTTTCCAGATTACTGATGGCCATTTGGCTATGTTCTTTTCTGAGTACCTGTTCAAACCTATTTATTTTTTTTATTGGATTGTGAATTTTTCCGCTTGGTTTTTTAAGAGTTGTGCATATTTTTGGTTTAGAAGCTCTTTATTGTATGTATTGTAAATATCTTCTTCCATTCTGTGGCTTGCCTTATTGCTCTTCTTGTGGGACATTTAATGAGTAGGAATGACTAATTTTAATGTAGCTCTGCTTATTAATCTTTTCCTTTACTGAATTTGATTTCTGGGTCCTGTTTTTTTTTTTTAAGAAATCTCTGCCTAACCTAAATTAATGAAAATGTTCTTACAGATGTTTTCTTTTAGAAGTTTTATCATTTTTGCTTTTTACATTTAGAGTTATAATTCATCTGGAGTTGATTTTTGTGTGTGTGGTATAAGATAGGCTCAAGTTTTTTGTTTTATTTTTTCTTGCAAATATATGTTTGACTCTCATTTATTAAAAATACTATTCTTTCCCTACTTCTTAGCTGTGCCTTTTTGTCAAAAATTGATTACACCTGTGATGTGTAGACCTGTTTTCTGAACTCTATTTTGTTACATTACTCTATTTATCTACTCTTGCTTCATTACTACTGTATTTTATTTTAAAAAAATCTTGATAATCTGGCGGAATAGGTCCTTGAACTTTGTTCTTTCCAAGGTTGTCTTGGCTGTCCTTGAATCTTTGCATATTCGTATATATTTACAGTCAGGTTATCAGTTTTAACAAAGAATTATGCCAGGATTGTAGTTGAGTTTATATTGAATTTAGAGGCTAATCTGGAGAGAATTAACATCTTTACAGCACGAAATCTTCAAATCCATGAACGTAGTAGAATATCACTCTATTTATTGAACCTGTTTTCAATGTCTCTTACTATTCTGGGGTTTTTTTCTGTTGTTGTTGTCTTTTATATTTTTCATTAGATAGTCTCCAGGTACTTAAACCTTTGTGATTGTGATGTAAATGCTGTTTTAAAATTTTTATTCATTGTTGTTTAATACTTTGCATTTTGCTTTTTGCATATTGTCCTGGTTAAGATCTTTTTTTATACTGTTGAAAGGAATGATCTAGTGAGTATCCTTGAATCATTCCCATTCTTACAGGTAGAGATTTCAGTGAGTGTTTAAAAGTGACCTTAGTTATAGGTTTTTTATAGCTACTTTTTATCAGGCTAATGAAATTTCTTTTTTCTCTTGTAAAGAAATTATCTTTTAGTGATTATAATTGGTATTGAGTTTGACTAATACTTCTTCATAGGTTGAAATGGCCAGAGACATTTTCTTCTTCTATTAATGTTGTGCATTAATTAATTAATATTTGACTATGTTATTCTTTTCCATTTACTTCTGGATTACTTTGCTAATGTTTTAGGAATTTTACATCTGTGCTTAAGAAAGTACTTAGTAAAGTAAAATATTTTTTTTCTTGTACTGTTAATGTGTTTTGATATCAAGGTTATCTGACTGTAAAGGCCTGCCATATATAGCAAATAAAAATCCCATGAATAATTACACTGAAAATATTTTTTATCTGAAATTTAAATTTAATTTGGTGTACTGTATTTTATCTGGCAGCACAAGTAAGTTCAGAAATGTTGCCTCTCTCTTTTCTTCTGGAAGACTTTGTGTAATATTGGTGTTTTCTTCTGTGAGCATTTGGTAGAATTTATCCATGAAGTAATCTATGCCTGGAATTTTGTTAGATTTAGAGCTAAATATTTCATTTTGAGTGTGCTAGTGTAAATTATATTATGTTTTTAATTTAAAATTTGGATTATTCATTGATGGTATATAGGACAGATATTAATTTTATATATTGACCAATATCCTGCAAGGATATTAAATTCTTATTTATTAGATATTTTATTCTTTTTAACCTGATTATGATAGAGGTTAAACATTGTACTCCTGATTTTTTAAAACATAATATAAATGAAGAGTTTTACCTCTTTCCAAACAAAGCAGTGACAGTAGAGCAACACAACATCCATTTTTTGCTTCTTATGTTTTAGGTATTTTGTTATATGTGTGTTTGCTCAGTTGCTTAGTCGTGTCTGACTCTGTAGCCACACAGACTGTAGCCTGCCAGGCTCCTCTGCCCATGGAATTTTCCAGGCAAGGATACTGGAGTGAGGTGCCATTTCCTACTCCAGGGGATCTTCCCATCCCAGGGATTGAACCCGCGTCACTTGTGTCTTCTGCGTTGGCAGGTGGATTCTTTACCACTAGTGCCATCTGGGAAGCCCATTGTGTTATTTAATTCTATATGCATTTGTAGTTTATAAGAGGTTATTATTATTGTGTTACACTATAATATGTCTTTAGAATTACCTTCTAATTACTCCTTCTGTTGCTTTTAATTTCTTTCTGCATTTCCTTCCTTCCATCTGGTACCATTTTCTTCTGCTTGAAGAACATCTTTTAGTTTTTGCTTTATTGTGGGTCTATTAATAAAAAATGAAATATTTTCAGAAATGTATTTATAATCTCATTTTTTCCTTCATTATTAAAGAGTATTTTTTTACTGAATATAGAATTCTGGATTGGAAAGTTTATCTACTTTTTCATTAATTTGAAAAAATTTTCCTTTTGCTTTCCAGAAGAAAACAACTATAGATTTAGTTCTGTTCCTGAAAGGAAAACTTTTCTTTTTGGCTGCTTTTAAGATAGTCTTTGTTTTTTAGCAGTTTAACTAATATGTACCTATGTGTGGCTTTTTTTTATTATTTATTTTGCTTGGAGTTCATAGGATTTCTTTGATATGTGTCTTGATGATGTCTGTCAATTTTAGGAAATGCTAGTACTGTCCCCTTAAATGAAAGGTTCTGTACCATTCTTCTTTCCCCAAAAGTAAAGTTTGTACTGAAGACCAAGAGAAACACAACAGAAACAGATCCATAGGGTATCCACGTATTTCAATGATCAGGCAAGAATTTTTAAAAAGTGTTATTATATGACACAGTGGAGTGTTTAAGCAGCGCAATGAAAACGTAAAAACAAATTCAGATGGATTTATTTAGAATTAACATGGATATATTTAGAATTCAAATGGATATATTTGGACATATGTGTATAAAATTTCAAATATATGTTTTTTAAGAAATTAATCTTTGTTATTGTTTTCTGCTATAATTATAACATTATGGGATAGTGCACTTTGTATGACTTCAGTCCTTTGCAGTTTATTGATATTTTTGGTGGCAGACTGACTCTAAGATGGCTCCTGGTGATTTCTACCTCTGTATGTTCATAAACTTGTTTAGTATCCTTTTGTCAAGTGTGAGTGACAACAATAAAGTGATGATTTCCTTTTGATGATTAGGTTCCAGGTTTAGTTCGTCTGAAGCATCGTTTTCCCCTCGTTCCTTTATTCTTGAAAATTATTTTCCCTGTGTATAGAATCTAAGTTAGTTGTTATTTTCCTTTAACACAGTGATTGAAGATATCATTCTTCCATTATATTTTGGCCTTTCTGTTTTGTTTTTAGTGGGCCAGTCTCATGGCATTCCTGTGATTTTAAATTGCACTTTTTCTCTGGCTTCTTTTATAACTTAAAAATTTTTTTTAAATTGAGGCATAATTTTTTTGTTGTTGTTCAGTCACTAAGTCATGTCCAACTCTTTGTGACCCCATGGAGTGCAGCACACCAGGCTTCCCTATCCTTTGTTATCTCCCACAGTTTGCTCAAATTCATATCCATTGAATCGGTATGCTATCTGTCTCATCCTCTGTCACACCCTTCTACTTTTGCCTTCAGCCTTTCCCAGCATCAGGGTCTTTTCCAAGTAGTTGGCTCTTCGCATCAGGTGGCCATTGTGTTGGAGCTTCAGGTTCAGCATCAAGTCCTTCCAGTGAATGTTCAGGGTTGATTTCCTTTAGGATTGACTGGTTTGATCTTGCTGTCCAAGGGACTCTCAAGAGTCTTTTCCAGCATCACAGTTTGAAAGCATCAATTTTTCAGCGCTAAGCCTTCTTTATGGTGCAGCTGTCACATCCGTCCATGACTACTGGAAAAATGATAGCATGGACTGACTATATGGACCTATATGGCAAAGTGATGTCTCTATTTTTTAATAAGCTGTCTAGGTTTTTCATAGGTTTTCTTCCTTTAAATCTTTTAATTTCCTGGCTGCAGTCATTGTCTGCAGTGATTTTGGAGACTAAGAAAATAAAATCTGTCTCTGTTTCCACTTTTTCTCCTTTTATTTGCCATGAAGTGATGGGACTGGATGCCAGGATCTTAGTTTTCTGAATGCTGAGATTTAAGCCAGCCTTTTCATTTTCCTCTTTCACCCTTATTAAGAGGTTCTTTAGTTGCTCTTCACTTTCTGCCGTTAGAGTTGTCGCATCTGCACTTATGAGGTTGTTATTTCTCCTGGCAATCTTGATTGCACTTGTGAGTCATCAAGCCCAGCATATCGCATGATGTACTCTGCAAAAAAGTTAAATAAGCAGGGTGACGATATACAGCCTTGACGTACTCCTTTCCCGTTTTGGAACCAGTCCATTGTTCCATATCTGGTTCTAACTTGTTTTTTGACCTGCATACAGGTTTCTCAGGAGGCAGGTAAGGTGATCTGGTATTCCAATCTCCTTATGAATTTTCCACAGTTTATTGTGATCCACACAGTCAAAGGCTTTAGCATAGTCACTGAAGCAGATGTTTTTCTGAAATTCTCTTGCTTTTTCTATGATCCGTTGGATGTTGGCAATTTGATCTGTGGTTCCTCTGCCTTTTGTAAATCCAGCTTGTACATCTGGACGTTCTCATTTCACGTACTGTTGAAGCCTAGCTTGAAGTATTTTGAACATTACCTTGCTAGTGTGTGAAATGAGAGCAGTTGAGCAGTAGTTTGAACATGCTTTGACATTGCCTTTCTTTGGGATTGGAATGAAAACAGGTTTTCCAGTACCACACCATTGTGGTTATCTGGGTCATTAAGACCTTTGTTGTATAGTTCTTCTGTATATTCTTGACATCTCTTCTGCTTCTGCTACTGCTAGATCCTTGCCATTTCTGTCCTTTATTGTGCCCATCTTTGCATGAAATGTTCCTTTGATGTCTCCAGTTTTATTTAAGAGATCTCTAGTCTTTCCCCTTCTATTGTTATCTGTTTCTTTGCATTGTTCATTTAAGAAGGCTTTCTTATGTCTCCTTGTTATTCTTTAGAACTCTACTTCAGTTGGGTATATCTTTCCCTTTTTCCTCTGCCTGTCACTTCTTTTCTCAGCTAGTTGTAAGGCCTCCTCAGACAACCAGTGTGCCTTGCTGCATTTCTTTTTCCTTGTGATGATTTTGGTCACCACCTCCTATACAATGTTATAAACCTCCGTCTATAGTTTTTAAGTCACTCTGTCTACCAGATCTAATCCCTTGAACCTATTTGTCACCTTCACTGTATAGTCATAAGGGGTTTGATGTAGGTCATACCTGAATGGTCTAGTAGTTTTCCCTACTTTCTTCAATTTTAGCCAGAATTTTGCGATAAGGAGCTGATGATCTGAGCCACAGTCAGCTCCCAGTCTTGTTTTTGCTGACTGTATAGAGCTTCTCCATGGTTGTAAAGAATATAATCAATTTGATTTCATTATTGACCACCTGGTGATGTCCTTGTGTAAATCTGTCTCTTGTGTTGTTGGAAAAGAGTGTTCACTGTGACCAGTGTATTCTCTTGGCAAAACTCTGTTAGCCTTTGCCCTGCTTCAATTTTGTACTCAAAGGCCATTCTTACCTGTTACTTCAGGTATCTCTTGACTTCCTACTTTTGCATTCTAGTCCCCTATGATGAAAAGGACATTTTTTTGGTGTTAATTCTAGATGGTCTGTAGGTCATCATAAAACTGTTCAGCTTCAGCTTCTTTGACATTACTGGTTGGGGCATAGACTTGGATTACTGTGATATTGAATGGTTTGCCTTGGAAGTGAACAGAGATCATTCTGTCATGACTGCATGACTTCACTTTCATTTTTCATTGCATTTTGGACTCTCTTGTTGACCATAAGAGCTACTCCATTTCTTCTAAGGGATTCTTGTCCACAGTAATAGATAGGGAAGAAGGGTCTTTTGCTGAACTTCAATTTGGTTTCTTTAAAAAAAAAAGTTCAATATTTTTTATGAAAATATTTGAATGTATAGAAAAATTTAAAGGATTTTACAGTTAACATCTATCACCTTGTCACCTATATTCTACCATTAACATTAAAAAATTTTATTTTGAAGTATAATTGATTACAGTGTTGTGTTAGTTTGAGGTGTATAGCAGTGATTCAATTATATATATGCAAGTATCTTTGTCTTTTTCAAAATATTTTTTCCTATTTAGATTATTACAGGATATTGAGTAGAGTTCCCTGTGCTTGCTGGTTATCTTATTAATTTGCTTTGTATCTCTTATCATGCCTGGTGATAAGATGGCACCATCTTGGAAAGTAGAAAAAGTGGCTGGAGGTCCTTTAGACATGATTTGAGATCAAATGTCAACCAAGTGTTATAGAATTCTTGGTTGTAATTTTTGCTATCTCAGTGCTTTGATATGAGACTTAAGTTGTAAAATTGTTAGTGTGATTGAAAAGGAACTAGAGAAAAAGCTAACTGAATTTAAAATTTTTCCATGTGTGCCAAAAATAGGGGAGATGATAGCTACTTTTTTCAGCATGCTCAAGGAGTATAATTTGGCCATTTTGCAGTTTATGTTGTTTGTGTTTTACGACTGTGGTTAAATGTTCAGGTTTGCTACATTGCTGTTGTGACTAACATCTGTGTACCAGTTGGCAGATAAGGTTTTGCCATCTTTTTGTATTGTTAAAAGGATAGATGAAGCAAAAACATCATGGTGTTTTGTATGGATTATAGTTCAAGAGGCTTACAGAAAAATTTAAGGCCTGAGCAAGTGTATTTGAGTGTTTTATGAAATCATTTATAGCATTTCCACATTCCTGTAAAGAAATGTACTCTAGGACTTTCTCAGTGGTCCAGTGGTTAAGAATCCGCCTGCCAATGCAGGGAATGTGGGTTTGATCCCTGGTCCAGGAAGATTCCACATGCCATAGGGCAACTAAGCCCATGCACCAGAACTTTTGAACCTGTACTCTCAAGCGCACAAACTGCAACTTTTGAAGCCCTAGCACCCTAGAGCCTGTGTACTGCAACTAGAGAATAGCCCCTCACTCGCTGCAACTAAGGAAAACCCATGTAGCAACAAAGACCCAGTGTAGCCAAAAATAAATAACTAAATAAATTTAAAGAAAACTTAAAAAAAAGAATTGTACTCTACATTATTATTGATTGAAAAATATCTCTGTTATCACAGCTCAATTAAATGAATTCAGCATTATTAATTGCAGCTATTTATTCTGTATGGCCATAGCAAACACCCTCTTCCAGCAACACAAGAGAAGACTACACATGGACATCACCAGATGATCAACACCGAAATAAGATTGATTATATTCTTTGCAGCCAAAGATGGAGAAGCTCCATACAGTCAGCAAAAACAAGACCAGGAGCGGACTGTGGCTCAGATCATGAATTCCTTATTGCCAAATTCAGACTTAAATTGAAGAAAGTGGGGAAGACCGCTAGACCATTCAGGTATGACCTAAATCAAATCCCTTATGATTATACAGTGGAAGTGAGAAATAGATTTAAGGGACTAGATCTGATAGAGTGCCTGATGAACTATGGACAGAGGTTCGTGATATTGTACAGGAAACATGGATCAAGACCATCCCCAAGAAAAATGCAAAAAAGCAAAATGGCTGTCTGAGGAGGCCTTACAAATAGCAGTGAAAAAACAGGAAGCGAAAAGCAAAGGAGAAAAGGAAAGATATACCCATTTGAATGCAGAGTTCCAAAGAGTAGCAAGGAGAGGTAAGAAAGCCTTCCTCAGCGATCAGTGCAAAGACATAGAGGAAAACAATAGAATGGGAAAGACTAGAGATCTCTTCAAGAAAATTAGAGATACCAAGGGAACATTTCATGCAATGATGGGCTCAATAAAGGACAGAAATGGTATGGACCTAACAGAAGCAGAAGATATTAAGAAGAGGTGGCAAGACTACACAGAAGAACTATACAAAAAAGATCTTCACAACCCAGATAATCACAATGGTGTGATCACTCACCTAGAGCCAGACATCCTGGAATGTGAAGTCAAGTGGGCCTTAGGAAGTATCACTACAAACAAAGCTAGTGGAGGTGATGGAATTCCAGTTGAGCTATTTCAGATCCTAAAAGATGATGCTGTGAAAGTGCTGCACTCAATATGTCAGAAAATTTGGAAAAGTCAGCAGTGGCCACAGGACTGGAAAAGGTCAGTTTTCATTCCAATCCCAAAGAAAGGCACTGCCAAACAATGCTCAAACTACCACACAATTGCACTCATCTCACACGCTAGTAAAGTAATGCTCAAAGTTCTCAAGGCAGGCTTCAGCAATACGTGAACCGTGAACTTCCAGATGTTCAAGCTGGTTTTAGAAAAGGCCAAGGAACTAGAGATCAAATTGCCAACATTCACTGGATCATCGAAAAAGCAAGAGAGTTCCAGAAAAACATCTATTTCTGCTTTATTGACTATGCCAAAGCCTTTGACTGTGTGGATCACAATAAACTGTAGAAAATTCTGAAAGAGAAGAGAATACCAGACCACCTGACCTGCCCCTTGAGAAACCTATATGCAGGTCAGGAAGCAACAGTTAGAATTGGATATGGAACAACAGACTGGTTCCAAATAGGAAAAGTCATCCGTCAAGGCTGTATATTGTCACCCTGCTTATTTAACTTCTATGCAGGGTACATTGTGAGAAACGCTAGGCTGGATGAAGCACAAGCTGGAATCAAGATTGCCGGGAGAAATATCAATCACCTCAGATATGCAGAGGACACCACCTTTACGGCAGAAAGTGAAGAAGAACTAAAGTGCCTCTTGATGAAAGTGAAAAAGAAGAGTGAAATAGTTGGCTTAAAGCTCAACATTCAGAAAACTAACATCATGGCATCTGGTCCCATCACTTCATGGGAAATGGGGAAATAGTGGAAACAGTGGCTGACTTTGTTTTTTGGAGCTCCAAAATCACAGCAGATGGTGATTGCAGCCATGAAATTAAAAGATGCTTACTCCTTGGAAGGAAAGTTATGACCAAACAAGGCAGCATATTCAGAGAAGGCAATGGCACCCCACTCTAGTACTCTTGCCTGGAAAATCCCATGGATGGAGGAGCCTGGTAGGCTGCAGTCCATGGGGTCGCTAAGAGTCAGACACGACTGAGCAACTTCACTTTCACTTTTCACTTGCATGCATTGGAGGAGGAAATGGCAACCCACTCCAGCGTTCTTGCCTGGAGAATCCCAGGGACAGTGGGGCCTGGCGGGCTGCCGTCTATGGGGTCGCACAGAGTCGGACACGACTGAAGCGACTTAGCAGTAGCAGCAGCAGGCAGCATATTTAAAAACAGTGACGTTATTTTGTCAACATAGGTCCATCTTGTCAAGGCTGTGGTTGTACCTGTGGTCATGTATGGATGTGAGAGCTGGATTGTGATGAAAGCTGAGCGCCGAAGAACTGATGCTTTTGAACTGTGGTGTTGGAGAAGACTCTTGAGAGTCCCTTGGACTGCAAGGAGATCCAACCAGTCCATCCTAAAGGAGATCAGTCCTGGGTGTTCATTGGAGGGACTGATGTTGAAGCTGAAACTCCAATATTTTGGCCACCTGATGCGAAGAGCTAACTCATTTGAAAAGTGCCTGATATTGGGAAAGATTGAAGGCAGGAGCAGAAGGGGCGACAGAGGATGAGATGATTAGATGGCATCACCTACTCAATGGGCATGAGTTTAGGTAAACTCCAGGAGTTGTTGATGGACAGGGAGGCCTGGCTTGCTGCGGTTTTGGGGTTGCAAAGAGTCGGACATGACTGAGTGGCTGAACTGAACTGATTCTGTGTGGCCAGGGTGTTTTCAGATGTTGAATAGTTTCACTATATTTTATGTATATAAAATGATGGTATTATTTATTTAGTTGGGAAAAGACAACATTTGCCTTTGCTCAGTCTATTTACTTCTATCTATTGATGATCAGAGTTTTAATCATTAGGATTTAATATTTTTTAAAATCACTCCAGTGCTACCCCAACCCAGTGTAATAGTTTCAGCCTTACAAAAATACACTGTATGATTAATTTGTGAAATTCAAATGAGCATCACTTTTACTTCTTCACCTCTAATATATAGTATTATTTTGTTTTGGGGACTTCTTAGGTAAGCCATTAAATTATTTCAAGGAAAATATAGATTTTCCTGATGAAATTTGAAACCAAGGGACTATCACTGTTCCTTGACATTGGTCTAATTAGTTTGGGAATCAGTGATTCTTAAACTTCAGTGAGCTAAAATTCACCTGGGGAACTTGTTGCAGAGCCCTGTTGCACCTCCAACCAAGTCTGTAATTTTTATGAGCTTCTTTCAATATCTGGGTAGAACACTAAAGAGAATTTGTTGGAGTTGAAGGGTGTTGGTTCACTGTGTCATTCAGTCTACAGTTGCCTTAAGTCCACATTCCTACTTTTTGAAGTTCTGTTTGACTTTTTCATGTATCTATCCCAATACCTTAGCTCTACTTTCTCTCTCAACATCATACTTAAGAAAATGGCGGCACTATAATAGTAGACATAATGCCTAAAGACCTGACTTACAGCTCCATTCTAATACTCCATTCTTACAGTAGTAAGAGTGTGGCTGTTTGGTTAAATTAACTGCTTTAATCCTCAGGTAATCATAATTATTTCACAAGGTTATAAGGATTAAACAAAATTACATATGGAAAGTGCCTAGCAATGTGTTTGTCATATTGAATCTGATTTGATATTGAGTGGTAGATATGAAAAAGTGTTCCCATTACTATTGCTGTATAATAAACTAATCCAAAACTTCAGTGGCATAAAATAGACACCTTATTATGTTCACAGATCCCATGGATCAGAAATTTTAAAAAATTATGGTAGGAATGGCATGTCTGCTCCACGATGTCCAGAGCTTTAGCTGGGATGGCTTAGAGTGACTCCTTGTTGGGAGCTGGAATATCTGAAGCTAGAGGATCTGCTTCCAAGATGGTTTCATCACTCATGTGTCTGGAACCTGTGCTGGGATGACTACAAGACTGAGCTCAGCTAGGACAGTAAACTGAATCATCTCTACATGACCTCTCCATGTGGTTTGTGCTTTTCTCACAGCTTGGGGTTAAGTTCTGAAAAGGAGTTTCTCAAGAGTGAACTTTTAAGGAAACCATGTGGAAAGTTACCATCTGTAGCCCTTTATTACCTAGCTTCAGAAATCACATAGTATACTACTGCTGTACTTCAATGGTCAAAGCAGTCACACAAACCTATATAGATTTAAGAGCCCACTTCCTGATGGGAGTGTTGTCCAAGACTCTGTGGCTAGTTTTAAAAACGTACAGTCATTGGAGACTTTACATCTATTCTAGTTTCAATTCTTGTACTGTTATCCTGTTAAAGTTAAAACCACTTTAACAAATTATGTATGTATGTATGTGCATGCATGCATGCTAAATTGCTTCAGTTGTGTCCAACTCTTTGCACCCTATGGACTGTAGCCTGCCAGGCTCCTCTGTCCTTGAGATTCTCCAGGTGAGAATGCTGGAGTGGGTTGCCATGCCCTCCTCCAATATGTATGCATGCATATGTATGTATATATATGTAGTTATTATTATTAATTTCAGAATTCCATAAAGATACATCAGTAGACTTATGAAGTAAGTATTTTCACAGATGGAGAAGTCAGAGGTTATGGAATCTTAGGTCTGGAAAGGACCCTACAAATCTGTGATGGTTAATTTTATGTGTCAACTTGGCTGGACCGTAGTGCCTGGATATTTGATCTGGCATGCTAGATGTTCTGTGAGAATGCTTTTGGTTGAGATTTATATTTATATTGGTGAACTTAGTAAAGCAGATTGCCCTTTATAACATTGATAGGCCTCATCCAATCAGTTGAAGGCCTGGACAGAAAAAAGATTGACATCTCCTAAGCAAGGGGGAGTTACGTAGTAGATGACAGCTGCAGCACTGACTTTTTCCTAGGTATACAGCCTGCTGACCCATCTTGTAGATTTTGGACTTGCCAGCCTCCGTAACTGCATGAGCAAGTTCCTTAAAATTAATTTCTCTCTTTCTCTGTCTCTCTCCCCATCCTATTAATTCCCTTTCTCTGGAGAACTCTGAATAATACAAGATCATTTAGGCCAACCCCTTTGGTTTTACAGATTTGGAAACATAAAGACTCATAGGGAGAAAGAAATTGATCAAGATCAAACATCAAGTTATTGAGAAAGCCACAATATGAACCCATCTCTTGGTTTCCAATTCAACACTCTTATTACCTGAAATAACCATGCCCAGAGCTATAAAACCAGGTGGAAAAGCTCACCCTCTCCTACTTCAAATAAAAAATAAGCATATTGAGTACTTTCCATACATCAGGTCCTTCCTAAGTAGTTTGTATTTTTCTTTCAGTTTAATTTTCACAACAGCCCTAGGAAATAACTATTATTATTATTGTCTTTAATTTTGCATATTTGGAGGGCAAATGACTTGCCTAGTCAAGGCTATGGTTTTTCCAATGGTCATGTATGGATGTGAGAGTTGGACTGTGAAGAAGGCTGAGCATCAAAGAATTGATGCTTTTGAACTGTGGTGTTGGTGGACTGCAAGGAGATCCAATCCATCCATTCAGAAGGAGATCAGCCCTGGGTGTTCTTTGGAGGGAATGATGCTAAAGCTGAAGCTCCAGTACTTTGGCCACCTCATGTGAAGAGTTGACTCATTGGAAAAGACTCTGATGCTGGGAGGGATTGGGGCCAGGAGGAGAAGGGGATGACAGAGGATGAGATGGCTGGGTGGCATCACCGACTCGATGGATGTGAGTTTGAGTGAACTCTGGGAGTTGGTGATGGACAGGGAGGCCTGGCGTGCTGCGATTCATGGGGTTGCAAAAAGTCAGACACGACTGAGCGACTGAACTGAACTGAACTGAAGATGACACAGATAGTCAGCAACAGACCTGTTATCTGAATTTAGATCTCTGTATCTGGGATTAGGATTCGTAATTATTATGCTACATTCTCTGTATATTTCTTTTATACCCATCACTTTCTGGTAATAAGCAAGGAAGAAGTGATTTGGATTTAGTGAACTTTTGATTCTCATCAGCCTGGAGCCTTTTCCCTTCATTGGTTTGGACGATAAGTGATTCATACAGCTTACCTTTCTTTAGGTGTTAATTATTTATGATCCCTTATCTTTTTTTAATACTGATTCTTTCCTGAGTGAAAATATCTAGGCTGTTGTCTGACTGTTGCTAGCCGAGACATTTCTCCAGTGGATGCTTTTACCATGAAATTATGTTCCATGGACACATGTAAATTTTCTGCTTCATTAACCCTTATTGTCTCTCCTCCATCTTATTTCTCTTGCCTTTTCTCCCTTCCTGTAGTGCCAGTAGAAGGGATTGAGGGGAGAGGGTGGTGGTGGGGAGAAGTTTTTCATTTAGGTGAAAGAAAGTAGAGCATTAAGTTGCATATTACTTTCAGTTTCATATAGTTACAAAGGGAGCTTACTCATTATTAGTTTATAGGACTGAAAAAGGAAAAAATATAACCAATTCAATGGTTTGTGCTCCTTTAGCATTTTGATTTCTGAGTGCTAATATTTAAAGTGTACAAATAAGATGGTGATCAATCAGTAAAGGATTAACATTTGGTAACTGGGATTGGAAAGACCCTAGATTTTAGTAGCACTTACCTTGTGCAAATTACTCAAGTTTACTGAACTTGAGGTAATTGTCTTGCAGATCTATTGTGTAATAGATTGAAGGCAATTTTATTTTGTCATTATTTAGTATATTTGGAGCACCCGATATACAGCTTTCCTTTTGTCTTCTAGAAAGTCAATCAGCTGTAAGTGCTATGATGAATGCAAAGAAGTAATACATTGTTCTTGCATGTGGGAGCTTAGACTCTAATTGAGGACATAGAACATATCAGTCAGTTCAGTTCAGTTGCTCAGTCGTTTCCGACTCTTTGCAACCACATGGACTGTAGCACGCCAGGCTTCCCTGTCCTTCACCGACTCCCGTAGCTTACTCAAACTCATGTCCGTTGAGTTGATGATGCCATTCCATCATCTCATCTTCTGTCATCTCCTTCTCCTTCTGCCTTCAATCTTTCCTAGCACCAGGATCTTTTCAAATGAGTCAGTTCTTCCCATCAGGTGGCCGAAGTATTGGAGTTCCAGCTTCAGCATCAGTCCTTCCATTGAATATTCAGGACTGATTTCCTTTAGGATGGACTGGTTAAGGGACTCTCAAGAATCTTCTCCAACATCACAGTTCAAAAGCATCAATTCTTCAGCGTTCAACTTTCTTCACAATCCAACTGTCACATCCATACATGACTACTGGAAAAACCATAGCTTTGACTGGACGGATCTTTATTGGCAAAGTAATGGCTCTGCTTTTTAATATGCTGTCTAGGTTGGTCATAACTTTTCTTCCAAGGAGTAAGCATCTTTTAATTTCATGGCTGCGGTCACCATCTGCAGTGATTTTGGAGCCGAAAAAAATAAAGTCTGTCACTGTTTCCATTGTTTTCCTGTTTATTTGTCATGAAGTGATGGGACTGGATGCCATGATCTTAGTTTTTGAATGTTGAAATTTACGCCAGCTTTTTCACTCTCCTCTTTCACTTTCATCAAGAGGCTCTTTAGTTCTTCTTCACTTTCTGCCATAAGGGTGGTGTCATCTGCATATCTGAGGTTGTTGATATTTCTTCCAGCGATCTTGATTCCAGCTTGTGCTTCATCCAGCACAGCCTTGATGTACTGCTTTTCCAATTTGGAACCAGTCTGTTGTTCCATGTCCAGTTCTAACTGATGCTTCCTGACCTACGTATAGATTTCTCAGGAGGCAGGAGAGGTGGTCTGGTATTCCCATTTCTTGAAGAATTTTCCACAATTTGTTGTGTGCCTGACTGAACTGAACTGAACACAGTCAAAGGCTTTGGTGTAGTCAGTAAAGGAGAAGTATATGTTTTTCTGAAACTCTCTTGCTTTTTCAGTGATTCAACGGATGTTGGCAATTTGATCTCTGATTCCTCTGCCTTTTCTAAATCCAGCTTGAATATCTGGAACATATAGAGCATTTAACTGGCAGAAAAAAGATTAACATTATAAGGCAAAATATATTACTGTGTGCTAAGTGAGTCTCCATTAAATAAGCATATTCAAATATATTTTGGCAATAAAAATTGAAAGAATGTGAGAATGCATGAGAATGCTCAGGGTAGGAAACAGAGACTTGAATTGGGCCTCTAAATTGCCTGGAGTGGATGAGCTTAGCTTTTAAAATAAATATGGGGGGTTATTATATATGTCTGAATATGAGATAATTCTCATTTTTCAGTGACAAGATAAAAATATTTTTGTTAGCCTGAAGATAGAAACTTAAAAAAATAATTTTATTTATTTATTTTTGGCTGTGCTGGCCTTCGTTGCTGTATGGACTTTTCCCTAGTTGCTGTCAGTGGGGCTTATTCTCCAATTGTGGTGCTTGGGTTTCTTTTTATAGTGACTTCTCCTTTTGCAGAGCAAGGACTCTAGGGCATATGGGCTTCAGTAGTTGCAGTATGTGGGGGTCAGTAGTTGTGGTACATGGGCTTAGCTGCTCTGTGTCATGTGGGATCTTCCTGGACCAGGGATTGAACGCGTGTGTCCTGCATTGGCAAGTGGATTCTTTACCACTGAACCACCAAGGAAGCCGTATAAACTTTTTAAAGCTTGTAGACAAAATAGTCATTAAGTTAGCTTATTAACTTATATATACATGTTTTAAGTCATATAATATAAATTTACTTTAGAAATGTTGCTTTTAAAAAATACTCATGTAATGAAACAATGATATTCAAACACTTCACACACATTTTAAATGTTAGTGTCTTCCCCATTACTGAAATTAGTCTCGTATTTTTCCAGAGCACCTGATCTTAATTTGTGTTTAAGTGGTTTAAATTAGAACACTTAGAAAATCTGGATATGGTACTTTTTCTGGAAATTTTAATCTCAAGCCAGAAGAACTTATTTGCTATTCATGAGCTTTACAGTGAAACCCTTTCAAGTAATCTTTAACAGGCTTATTTATAATGATATGTAAAGTTTTAATTCTGAGCCAGTACCTTCCCCCACTCTGCCAAATAAATATGAAATTTGTTGAATTTCTTTGCCATCCTTTTTAACTGATTCCATTTGGTAACTTGTTTTCAGTGTCCAGAACTAGTATTGTCTGAAGTTGGTTTAGGCTCTATGTCTTTTCTAAATAGTTTTTTGTTCTTAAAAAATAAAATAATGTAAAGACTCAGCTATAGGGTATTTTCCTCTTTTCTTTGGGATAGTTTTGGGGGACAGATTTAACCCTATATTCAGTGTTGTCATCTAAAATTGACCAAGTATTACAAGTCAGCTAGTGAGTTAGGCGAAGGAGGTGGTTGAAGTGGAATGGAGAGTCTAGAACAGTGCTGTTCAATACAAAAGCTACTAACGCCATGTAGGTATTTAAATTATAATTTAATTCCTTGGTCCCACTGGCCATACTTCAAATGATCAATAGCCATATGGGACTAGTAGCTACAATATTCTATAGTGCTGATACAGAATATTTCCATCATTGCAGAAAGTTCTGTTGTGTAGCACTACTCTGGAAAGGTGGTCTGTAGCCTTAAGGAATTGAGAGATTTCTAGGAATGATCATATTGGTGGTAGCAGTCAGTTCCATGCTCCCCTCCACCTCACCGTCCAACCCAGCCATCACCTCCGTTCCTCCATATAGACACAGATGAGAACTGGATTGATTTTCCAGTTCCTAAAATAGACTTAGTCACCTAAGGAACTATAGTAAATTTTAGTATTTCAAGTAAATTATAGAGATTTGTACTGTATTGATCTGATACTCAAAAGTAGCCCCTCTCCTCTGTGTTGTCAAGAAATAGACCCCAACTTGCTTTATGATTAAAAGAGCTGGACTTTTTGGAGTCAAAAAGGCCCCAGTTTGAGTGCTTAGTTTAGTTGAGTCGCTCAGTCGTGTCTGACTCTTTGCGACCCCATGAACTGCAGCACGCCAGGCCTCCCTGTCCATCACCAACTCCCGGAGTTCACCCAAACTCATATCCACTGAGTCAATGACGCCATCCAACCATCTCATCCTCTGTTGTCCCCTTCTCCTCCTACCCCAATCCCTCCCAGCATCAGAGTCTTTTCCAATAAGTCAACTCTTGACATGAGGTGGCCAAAGTACTGGAGTTTCAGCTTTAGTATCATTCCTTCCAGAGAACACCCAGGACTGATCTCCTTCAGAATGGACTGGTTGGATCTCCTTGCAGTCCAAGGGACTCTCAAGAGTCTTCTCCAACACCACAGTTCAAAAGCATCAGTTCTTCGGCACTCAGCTTTCTTGATAGTCCAACTCTCACATCCATACATGACCACTGGAAAAACCATAGCCTTGACTAGATGGATCTTTGTTGACAAAGTAATGTCTCTGCTTTTTAATATGCTGTCTAGGTTGGTCATAACTTTCCTTCCAAGGAGTAAGTGTCTTTTAATTTCATGGCTGCAGTCACCATCTGCAGTGCTTTTGGAGCCCAGAAAAATAAAGTCAGCCACTGTTTCCCTATCTATTTGCCATGAAGTGATGGGACCGGATATTTCAAGCTTAAAGTTGAGCTTTAAGCCAACTTTTTCACTGTACGTGATTTTGGATGAATCTCTTAATTTTTCAGAATGTCATTTTCCTCATCTGTTAACATGCTTACTTCATAGAGTGAGGATTAAATGAGATAGGTAATGATGTGTAATTATGCCTTGCACATGACAGATGCTCCGTTTCTTCTCATTCCTCTTTAAGACCCAAAACACATATAATCAGGTTTATTCACTTGACACTCAATCAGAAATTCACTGGGAAATATTTTTGAGCTTTTACTATATGCAAAATTCTCTTCTCAGTGCTAGAGAAATAACAGTTTCATCCAAATCCATGCCATGATGGAACTACATTTTCTTAATGCGAGACAGAAATAAATGATATAAATAACATTATATAGTGTATCAGAAAATGTTAACTCTAAGGGAAAATAAAACGGGGAAGAAGGCTAAAGTATGTTGGATGGTGCTCTGCAGTTTTTGTTTTTTTGTTTTTAAGAAAAAATAGGTGATAGTTGAATAAAGACCTGGAAGAAGGGAGTTAGCAAATGATCCATGTATCTGGGGGCAGGAATATTTCAGGCTAGGGTAATAGTGACCACAAACATTCTTGAAGTGAGAAATAAGGTCTGACATTTTCCCAGGAACATCAAGCAGACACAAGTATGGCTTGGGAAAAGAGGAGACGGACAAATTAGAGAGATGAGGAGAGTGAGGGAGGAAAAATGCATCTTAAGGATGTTGTCTTTTTATATTAGGGAACATATCAGTGGAAGGTTTTGAGTAGCGCTTTTATGTGATCAAATAACTTCACTATTAAATAAGAATACATTGAAAGTGAGGAAGTGCAAGGCCCAGAAATCAGTTTGGAAGCTATTATAATAATGCAGGAGGAGAGAGAAGATGGAGACTAGGACCAGAGTGGCAGTGAAATGTGGTAGCAGTAAAATATGAACAGAATTTGAATGTTTTTCCAGAAATCAGAATTTGCTAATAAGTAGAGAAGGAGGGAATAGTGAGAGAAAAAGGGAGTCAAGGATAGTTCTGAGGTTTTTGGCTGGACCAACTGGAAGAATGGAGTTGCCATTTATTAAGGTTGTGAAACTTTCTATATTCTTCTTAATGTTGTATTGTTATTTGTCCTCCTGGTTTCCAAAAGTTTGGGGCTGTCTTGCCTGTTTGTTAACTGTAGTATCTAGCACAATTCTTTGTACAGAGTAATTGCAATCTATTTCCTGGATTAAATTGATTTTTTTAGATGAACATCAGTCTCAAAATGGAGGTAGCTGTATTCAGGACTGCTAGTAACCAGAAAAAGTGTTTTCCTTATGTTGCTGCTTGTAATATAAAGCATATCTGGTTTGTTGTCTTTGCTCAACCAACTAAAAGTCTTCCCTTGACTACTATAGGATGTCTACCTCTATAAAACTTTCAAACTGCTAACCTTAAGACATTTCTGTCTCTTGGGTTTTAGCTTGCCAGTTGAATCTAGAAAAGGCAGATTAATGAACTTGCCCTTTCTTTTTCCACAGTCATTGGATAGAGCAGAAAATAATTATTGTGTAATAGGCAGGAGAGAGAGGTTGAGTAGCCCTTTATGTGATGCTGACTAAAGTCTAAGTACCATCCATTTGCCTAAGGAAGAGTCAAAAATCCAGGGAAGGGAAGTGACCGTACCAGAAACCACCTTTCTCACATTTCAGTTTTAGTAAATGAGATCTTGGTGTTCCATTTGTTTTTATCTTAGCTATGTTGTTTTGCTGTTTGTTTTTTCATCTATAGATATTTGACAAGGGTGAGTGTCTCTGGTACCATTATTAATCTTAGGACTTGCCTTGTATTCCTCTGTCTTTAATTTGGTTTGCACCAGTCTTGGTTCTGCATGTTGGGCTATTGTGATAGTGGTATCTTTATGGAAATATTCAGTGAGCGTTTTTTTTTTTTTTCTTTCTTTTTGTGTTAGACTAAAAGCAAATTGTAGAATGGTTACATTTCTTAAATTGTTTTGCTTTCCATTTTTTCCCTGATAAAAATCAAATCAGAACTTATTAAAACCAAATATTTGGCTGTTAGAATCTGTTATAGGATTGCCAGTTGTAATTCTTTTCTATTGCAATAATAAAGAGCAAGGTTAATAAAAAGAAATTTGAGTTTAGAGTTAGATAAGGATGTTAAACTTTTCACTTCTACTTTGGTCTGATCATCTTATCTGTAACTGTTAGAGTATTTTGATGAAGGTAGATCTTTATGTAAACAGTGAAGAGAGAGAGGAAGTATGTCCAGAAATAAGTTGTCTGCAATTGGTAAAGTGTTATGAGTGGAAAATTCTCTATTTTTAAATAGTGTCCTTTCTTTGCCTTCAGAATTTTATGATTAAAATCTGTTTATGATTTCAAACAAGGGTAGCTCTCAATATGATAGCAGTTACAATAAAAGCAGTTCACCTTCATTGGGTATTTTACTATGTATCAAACACCATTTAAGCATTTTATATGTGTTAGCAAGTTTCATAAAAACCCAGTGAACAAGTACTGTTATCACTGCTGGCCCCTCCCCCCTGCACTTTATTGATGAAAGAACTGAGCCAGAGAGAAGTAGACTTTCTCAAGATTATGCAACTAGTAATGATGGCGCTGGAATATGAGGCTTTCTGGCTCAAGAGCCCTCATATTTAAAATATTTTTAAATATTGCATATTTAACAACATATGAGTGAGTTTATGAAGAATCTGTTCCTGTAGACATTTATTTCTGAAATAATAAGGGGCTCAGGGGGAAATAATAGATTCTGTTGTATTGTAGTGGTAGACTAGCAGATTTTATCTAGGCCTTTAAAAATGTATGCTATAAATTCTCTATGAAAAGTGAAAAAGTGAAAGTATTAGTTGCTCATTCATGTCTGACTCTTTGCAACCCCATGGACTATAGCCCGTCAGGCTCCTCTATCTATGCAATTCTCTAGGCAAGAATACTGGACTGAATATTCATTACCTTCTCCAAGGGATCTTCCCGACCCAGGGATTGAACCCGGGTCTCCTGCATTATAGGCAGATTCTTTACTGTCTGGCCCACCAGGGAACCCCACAAATACTCTATAGTTGTTCCCAAATCTAGTTGTGCATCAGAATCACCTGAGGAGTTTGTGGCGGGAAGAAAGATTTTTGGGTCTTATTTCAAACCACCTGAAGTAGAATCACTGGGATCAGGACTTTATGTATCTGAATTTCTAGTCCAGCATGAGGCAGACATTTATGCACCACTGATGTATAGCACATAACATAACAAAACTGATTAAAACAAAGACTACGTAGTAGGGATGGATAATTATGGTGGCTAACATTTGTGGAGTATTTTCTTGTATTATCTCATTTAATCCTTATAACAGCCTTATGAAATAAGTTGGTATTATCTCTACTTTATGGATGGGAAACTAAATCTTACAGTAGTCAAATTAACATGACGGAAGTCACACAGGTAATAAGTACATGATAGAGCCAGGGTTTGAAAACAGACTTGTCAGACTGTGGAACACAGGAATTCCCTTAATTGATCTGGTGAAATTATAGTAGATCACAGGTCATAAAGAACTAAATGCCGAATATGAATTGTTACTGTAGTTTTTTTCTTTGCTTGGAAACAAAGATATAAAATGAATATATAAAAATTAGTGGTTGCATGCCATCTGCCTTTTATCCATTTTCTATTAATGGCAGTAAATTATCATACCTGCATTTTCTCTAAGGCCAACATTTCAGTATTAACAATTTGGTTGATGCATGCATATATATATATATATATACATACACATAGCTATATAACTGTAACTGAGGTTTGTATTGAAGCTCAGATGCGCATGTTATCTCCTCCTGCTCTGATACTTCTGTTAAATATTGTCTGTGATTTTTTTCCTACATACTACTTTACAATGTTGGCATTCCAAAGGTTCCATTTTGAGACATTTTCTTTGTCCACACTACCTCTCATTTTGGGTGACTTCACTCCTAGGACTTTTGCAAATACTTAACAAAAAACAACATTGAGATATGAAAGACAGTATATTATCTTAACTACTTTTAAGTATATAGTTTGATAGCATTAAATATATACACATTATTGAGAAGTAGATCTCCAGAACTTTTTCATCTTGCAAAACTGAAAACCTATACCCATTAAATTATAACCCTCTTCTCTTTCCCCAGCTCTTGGTAACTACCATTCTATGTACTTTCAGTTTCTATGAATTTGACTACTCTAGGTACCTCATATAAGTGGAATCAGATAGCATATGTTATTTTTTACTGGTTTATTTCACTTAGCATGATGTCTTAAGATTTATCCATGTGTAGTCTGTGACAATATTTCCTTCTTTTTAAAGCTGCATAATATTCTATTGTTTGTATGTAACACTTAAAAAAAAATCTCTTACCATTGATGGACATTTGGGTTGCTTCTGTCTCTTGGTTATTGTTGCTGTAAATGTCAGTATAAAAATATCTCTTTGAGACCCTGATTTCAGTTATTTTTGATATTTAACTAGAAGTGTGATTGCTAGATCATTTGGTAGCTCTGTTTTTCCCTAGATTCTTTTTAAGTGATTGACTCATGTCAATCTCAAACTCACACATTTTAGATTCTTAACGATCTGTTGGATATCTCTTTATGAATGTTCCATGTGTAGTTCAAAATCAACATGCCTAAACCTGAAAGCCTCAAACCTCCCTATCCTTACTAGCCTATTCCTTTGCTCGTGTTCAATGGCATTCATTTATTTTTTTCACTTAAACATTTAGTGTATGTTATCTCATGCTACGTAGGTACTAGGTACCATTGATCCTGATGATGGTGCATTAGTGAACAAAATAAAGACATTTGGAGCTTGTTATCTGATAACAAACAAGGAAATAGTAGGTTGATTAAGGAAGGCCTCTCTTAAATGATCATTGAGTAGAAACTTGACTGGAGTGAAGGAGTGAGATATGTGGCTATCTAAAGGAGTAGCATTCCAGACAAGGGGAAGAATACGTTAAGTAGTTTAATGTGGGAGGCTGCTTAGCTTGTGCAAGAGATTGTAAGGAAACCAGAACAACTTGGTAGGGTTAGTAGAAGGTGATGTCAGAGAGAGAGAGCTGGAGCCAGAATATATAGAGTCTTCTAAGGTCCGAATAAGGACTTTGACTTAGAGTCTGATGATATGCGAAGGCATAAAAGTTTTGAGTAGGAAAGGGATTTTATTTGGTTTGACATTTATAAGCATCATGCTGGCTGTTGTGTGAATAGGCAGTAAGTGTGTGGAGCAAGGATGTTCAGAGGCTGTTGGAATACTACGCCAGAGGAAAGATGGTGATTTAGACCAGGGTGGTAGCAGAGAACATTGGTGACAGTCTACATTTTGGACATATAATGAAGAATTCCTCATAGATTAAATGTGAAGTAAGAGAGAAAGAAAGGAATCGAGGATGATTGTATGATTTTTGACTTGAACAGTGGAATCATTAGAATTGCTTGTAATTTTTAGTGATTGAGAGAACTGGAGCAGGAGCAGTCTCCTCATTCAAGTCAGAAGCCCAGATTTCATTTTCAGCCGTTTTTTCCTTTTCAGTTTGTATCTCACAGTGCTACTAAAATGATTTTCCTAAAGGGCAGCTTTAAGTTGCAGCAGTTGCCTCCCCCTTATCTTCAGGTTAAACAAAACTTTTAATGCCTTTATCCCACATCTCATAATCTAACTCTTGCTTACTTTTCCAGCTGGCCTCTCACTGCCTCCTAATGTAAACTGTTCCTGATGCCACGCAAAATTACTTTTACCTTCCTGGGTAAATTAAGTAGATCCACTTAAAAGAAAGAAAATCTGTCCCTGAATGCTTTCATTCAACTTCCTTTTCCCTGCAAAAGCCTTGTTTTAATACTTGCTTCAAATAATCATCCTTTCTTCCTAACATTCAGATTATTCCCACTCTTTTGCCTTTAGAATATCTTACGTATTTCTCCATTGAAGTCCATAATAAATGTAGATAAGAGTCATCAGCTTTGCAGTCATACAGTGGAGTCCTTTAGAAAAATTTAGAGAAGAATATCATAATGATTAACATATTTGGAAAATAGGAATTTGAAGGTACATTTCAGTTCGGTTCAGTTCAGTTCAGTCGCTCAGTCGTGTCCGAGTCTTTGCGACCCCATGAATCACAGCATGCCAGGCCTCCCTGTCCATCACCAACTCCCGGAGTTCACTCAGACTCACGTCCGTCGGGTCGGTGATACCATCCAGCCATCTCATCCTCTGTCGTCCCCTTCTCCTCCTGCCCCCAATCCCTCCCAGCATCAGAGTCTTTTCCAATGAGTCAACTCTTTGCATGAGGTGGCCAAAGTACTGGAGTTTCAGCTTTAGCATCAGTCCTTCCAAAGAAATCCCAGGGCTGATCTCCTTCAGAATGGACTGGTTGGATCTCCTTGCAGTCCAAGGGACTCTCAAGAGTCTTCTCCAACACCACAGTTCAAAAGCATCAATTCTTCAGCGCTCAGCTTTCTTCACAGTCCAACTCTCACATCAATACATGACCATTGGAAAAACCATAGCCTTGACTAGATGGACCTTTGTTGGCAAAGTAATGTCTCTGCTTTTGAATATGCTGTCTAGGTTGGTCATAACTTTCCTTCCAAGGAGTAAGCGTCTTTTAATTTTATGGCTGCAGTCACCATCTGCAGTGATTTTGGAGCCCAAAAAAATAAAGTCTGACACTGTTTCCACTGTTTCCCCATCTATTTCCCATGAAGTCATGGGACCAGATGCCATGATCTTCGTTTTCTGAATGTTGAGCTTTAAGCCAACTTTTTCACTCTCCACTTTCACCTTCATCAAGAGGCTTTTTAGTTCCTCTTCAGTTTCTGCCATAAGGGTGGTGTCATCTGCATAACTGAGGTTATTGATATTTGGAAGAATTTAAATATAGTGCGTGCTTAGTCACATCAGTCGTGTCAAGACTCTGTGCAACCCCATGGACCATGGCCTGCCAGGCTCCTCTGTCCATGGGATTCTCCAGGCAAGAATACTGGAGTGGGTTGCCATTTCCTTCTCCAGTGATAAAGTATGAAGTGAGTGAAGTGAAGTCGCTCAGATGTGTCCAACTATTTGCACACCCATGGACTGTAGCCTACCGGGCTCCTCTGTCCATGGGATTTTCCAGGCAAGAGTAATGGAGTAGGTTGCCATTTCCTTCTCCTTAAATATAGTAGATGGTTGGAAATAGCTGTTACAGATATGAAAAATTAAATAATTATTTATTAAAATGATTTTCCTTTCTGCTCAGAAAGAGGAGGAAATGGTATTAAGCATCTTTTTGAGACCTTATTGGCTTTCAACCATAATCTTATAGCTGTTTTTAGTGTGGACACTTAAATCTATTATTTCTTTGGTCTGTCACATTGGTAGCTGGGGAAGTTTTCATCCCAAAATAGATCACTTGATTAACATAATTCTAATGAGGTTTGTGAAATAATAGATGTTGGTATTGGTCTATCCTGGTTCCAGGCACAGAGCTTCTGAAACCCTTGTAACTTCCCAAGTGATAAGAGTAGCATTTTTGTTGTTGTTATTCTAATATTTTATCTTTGACTCTGGTTCTTAACATAAAGCTATGCTTGGAACTTCCTGGGTGATAAGAGTGTCTTTTGTTTTAATGAAACTCATGGGTTTGTGAATAGGCTTCAAAAAGTGTCTGGTCACTAGAAAGACCAAGCCGTATCCTCTAGGAAGGGGAGAGGGACTGGGGATCGAGTTAATTAATGATTAATTATACCTACATGTTGAGGTGTTCATAAAAATCTCAATAGTACAGATTGGGGGAGCTTTTGGGTGAATGCATAGGAGGGTGGCATGCCCGGAGACAGCATGGAATCTCCATGTCCTGTACCACATACCTCACGCTATGCATATCTTCCATTTGGCTGTTCTTGAGTTATATCCTTTTATAATAATCTAGTGAACTAGTAAGTAAAACCTTTCCTTGATTTCTGTGAGCCACTTAAGCAAATTAATTGAATCGAGGAGAGGATCATGGAAACCTCTGCTTTATAGACGTTTGATGAGAAGCACAGATGACAACTTGCAATTGTGATTAGCATCTGAAGTAGAAACTGTCTTGTGGGACTGAACTCTTAACTTGTGGGATCTATCTTCCGGAAGATAGTGTCAGACTTAAGTTATGTGGATACTTTCCTCGTGTTACAGAATTGCTTGATGTATAGAAAACCTACACAAATGCCGTCAGAAATGAAGAAGAGTTGTGGTAGACGCTTGAGAGTAGAGGAGACACGCAGGGGAACAAGCATGTTTTCCCCCCATACAAGGTCAGAGGTGAAAATTCCACAATTCAGAGCTATGGAATACAGAGTTATAGAATGATGATCTCTTCAGAATTTTTCATTGGCTCAACTTACAGCAGACCATGAGAGGAGAATGATTGTGTCTTATTCACAACAGTCATTTCCTTAGTATTTAGAATAGTTCCAAGTTAATAATTAAATATTTGTTGAATGGGTTAATGGTGGAGTGAAAGAATGAAATATTCAAATGTGTAAATAAGATGAATGATTGCTATGTAAGTACAACACAATGGAAAAATCATTGGGAAAAATCATTGAGAAAAATCATTGACTCACTACTGTGAGTCAGTTAAATTTTTCTCGGAGAAAATGATTCAGATCTGGGTCTTGAGCTCTATTAATCAACAATAGGCATTCCTTCCTTTCTAAATTCCATACTGTCTCTCAGGTTGGACTGCCATTAATTGTTTCTTTAACTGGTCAACTTGGGAGGACTGTGTCTGTCATCCTTGTATTCCCTCCAGTGTCTAAAACACTGCCTTGATAATGGGGAAGAGAAAGCCTGGATTTTGTTGGAAGAATTCACTTGATGGCAATATCAGAGTTGTGAATGCTAAAATATGAGTACTTTGTGGGTCTGGCACCTATTATTAAGATATTTTGAAAATACCTGAAATATGACATACCATAGAGTAATAATTTCAAGTTTAACAAAAGCACACTATTTTAGAAAGCATTTTTTATACTTTAAGTATTTTCAAGAGATGGAAACAATGCTAATATTATGATCATAATTATTACCCTAGTTCACAGGCTTTCCAAACATTTAGAATATACAGAGTCGCCTATACTAGTCTATCTGGAGATTGTGTGCGTGTGCATGTGTGTGTGATTATATAATGAAAATGTATATGTCATTTCTGTTTTCATAAATTTTAAAATTTAACAGGTTTTCTACTTGTTTATAGATTCTTGTATTTGAAATGTATTTAGTTTCACTGATTTGTAATCAATAGTTAATTTGGAGATTGACCAGCTGAGAAGGCTGCTATAAGAATTAAGCTAATAATACTGACAGTTGTTGAAGACTGGAAAAATGGTGATCTATAACTTAATGTGTATTGAGTTTGTCATGGAACCTCATTGAATATTGGTTTATCAGTCTTTGATTGCAAAGTAGAATTAAGGAGAATAAGAAGCAGGGTTTATTGGAAGGTTGCTTACATATTTGAAAGAAAGCTTGAACAACCAAGTCTTAGGACAATTAGTAAACAGAATTGCTTTGTCAGAAGCTTATTGTGAAAAGTGCCTCTGAGCACTATTGTCAGGACACAGCTTCAACCAGTTAGTTACTCGTTCAAATCCACACTCCCAGGAGAGCCTGATTGGTCTAAATTGGGTCACCATTGTTAACTCATTTTCAGTATCACATGGGATGAGGTGTGCGTAGTTCTCTAAAGGAGACAGATGATCTTAATTAAAAGTAAAGAGGGAGGTGATGATGGGTGGGTACAGACCACAGGTAGGGCACAATAATAGCTAATGGGATGATATATACATCTGAGATGACGATTTTCTAGTGTTCTATGAGACTGAATTAGAGTTTTAATGTTCTTTTGTTAAATCAGCTTTGAAAATGACTAATTTATATGCATATGCAAACTTTAATTGTACACAGTTATGAGTTTTGATGATGTTTACATTGTTCATGTATACATTGTGTGTGCAGTCCCCATCCCTTCAAGATTTCTGTCACTAGAAAATATTTTCTTTTCCCCTCAGTAACTCCTAACCCTGCTTCAGGCAGTCACTGATCTGATTTGTATTACTACATTTTGCAAGTTTTGTCTGTTCTAAAACTTCATGTAAAAGGAATCCTATACTATGCAGTCTTTGTGTCTGGCATTGTTTACTTGACATGATATTTATGAGATTCATCAGTATTGTTGCAAGTATCAGAAGTTCATTTTTATTATTGAATAACAGTCCTTTGTGTGAACATGCCACAGTCTTGCTTATTCATTGGTTAAAGGACATTTTTGCTTGTATCTAGTGTTTGGTATTAGGAATGAAGTGGCTATGGATATTTGTATGCTAGTATTTATTGGACATATTTTTATTTTTCTTGGATGAATTCCTAAGTGGTATTGTATGTTAAGTGTTTGTTTAACTTTATATATGAAACTGTCAAACTGTTTCCAAAGTAGTTGTGCCATCAGCAGTGTGTTAGTTCTTATGCTTCAAATCCTCACCACCATTTGGTGGTGTTAGTCTTTTTAATTTCACCCATTTTAGTGTGTTTGAAGCAGATTTCTTAGTTGTTCTTTTTCAAAAATTAAGTTTATTGATGGTAAAATGGACTCATTTTAAATGTACAATTCGATGAGTTTTGTATGAATCTATATTACTACCACCACTAGAGTCATTATCCCTTAATTGCTCTATTGTTAATGCTGTGTCATTCCCCATCCACCCTAAGCAACCCATGATCTGCCTTCTTTTACTAGAGATTAAGTTAGTTTTTCCTAGAATTTCATATACACGAAATCATGTAGTATTTTCTCGTGTGTGTCTGATTTCATTTAGCATCATGTGTTTGAGATGTACCCATATAGTTGAAAGTATCTGTAGTATGTTCTTTTTTTTTTTTTTAATTGCTGGGTAGTATTCCATTGTATCCAGACAATGTGTTATACCCCAAACAACATTTGCCTGAATGATGGGCATTTGGGCTACTTCCAGTTATTGGGAATTGTGGTTAAAGCTGCTATGAATATTATAGTATGCAAGTTTTTGTTTGGGGAATATGTTTTTATTTCTTTTAGGTAAATACTTAAGAGTAATATTGCTAGCTTATATGTTTATTACCTTTATATACAAAGCAATTTTGAAAGTGGTTATACACTATATGAGACTTCCTATTGTTCAACATTTTTGTCCAAACTTGTATCATCTGATTTAATTTTAGCCATTTTAATAGGTTTGTGGTGGTCATTTACCATGGTTTTAATTTGCCTTTCTCTGATGACTGTTTAATTTGAACAGCTTTTTATATGCTTATTGGCTGTACATACATCTTTTTTTGAGACTTTTCTGTTCAGATCTTATTATTTGTCATTTTTGAGTCGTAAGAATTTTTTTAATATCCTGAATGTAAATCCCTTCTCAGACATATATATGTAGCAAATACTTTTCCCAGTCTGTGGTTTACCTTTTCATTTTCTTAATGGTGTCTTTCAAAGAGCAAACATTTAAAACTTTTATATTCATCATTTTTTTCTTTCATCTTTTGCCTATCATTTTCTACTGTGTTTTCTTGGTATCCTCATTTGTAAAATGAGGGAGTAATATGAAAGTTGACTGATTTAGTTTGAGCCTACCAATGCAGGAGATACAAGAAATGAGAGTTCTATCCCTGGCTCAGGAGGATCCTCTGGAGTAGGACATGGCAACCCATTCTAGTATTCTTGCTTGGAAAATTCCAAGCAAGAGGAGCCTGGTAGGTAACAGTCCATGGAGTAGGAAATGGTAACCTACTCTAGTATACTTGCCTGGAAAATTCTGTGGACAGATGAGCCTGGTAGGCTATAGTCCATGGGGTTGTAAAGAGTTAGACATGACTGAGCACGCTCGCGCGCGCGCGCGCGCACACACACACACACACACACACACACACACAAGTAAAGCACCTAGAGAATGCATAACACCTAGTAAGTACTGTTAATATATAATGTTAGCTACCTTTATTATTACTGCATCTCTTTTACTCAGAAGTTGACACTGAAATTTTTGGATAATATCATCTCCCTCCCTTCTGAAGAAATCTTATTAGCATTTTCTTAAATATAAAGAAACCCAAAGTCAAGATTTACTATATGTGTAGGGGATGATTTGTATTAGATCCTGTAAATTTATTTATTTATTGGATGCCATAGTTTTATAATCCACCAGTTTACCAATGGCTCCTTTTTCTTTCATATCTTACAATGTAAGACTGTCTACAGGAATTTTTGCCATTTCCCATCCCCAAAAAGGTCTAAAGCCCACCATGAGTGTCATCATTTTCTCCATCTGTTAAGGCTGAAGATAAGAATATTTCTTGCTGCTGCTGCTGCTGCTGCTAAGTTGCTTCAGTCGAATCCGACTCTGCGACCCCATAGATGGCAGCCCACTAGGCTCCCCTGTCCCTGGGATTCTCCAGGCAAGAACACTGGAGTGGGTAGCCATTTCCTTCTCCAGTGCATGAAAGTGAAAAGTGAAAGTGAAGTCGCTCAGTTGTGTCCAATTCTTCGAGACCCCATGGACTGCAGCCTACCAGGCTCCTCTGTCCATGGAATTTTCCAGGCAAAAGTACAGGAGTGGGGTGCCATTGCTTTCTTACAGCCACCTGTGACCTTGACTTCCATTATACTTAAAACATAACCTCACCTATCTTCCAGTGGACTCTGAGAAATGACGTTTCAAATGTTGTCAAGTTTTGCTAAAGAGAACTTAGAAGCTGGATTCTAATTGTGGTAAATTAGTGGATTAAAAATGTCATTGACATAATGGCATAAAAGCAATGATAGTTATACCAACATGGATTTTCAAACTACTATAACCTAGATCAAGGCAAGGTGCTGTTTTTGAAATAGATTTCAGTCTGATGAAGATCACTAAGGAAGCCCAGTCTCTAATGTAGGTTTTTCTAAATCTAGTCTCTTTCCTAAAGGTATCCTCTCTATCTGTGCTCTCCTGAGCCCTAGGTAGATCCCAGGTATCCCCATAGTCTAGCATAGTGCCTGGCAATGAATAGGCATTTGTTAAGTTTGTTGAACTGAACTTTTAATTTTACTCTTTATTTCTTTATTCTTTACTGTTTCCTTTTCTAATGAATTCTCTTTGAACTCAATAAATCACTATTCTTTTTTTTTTTTTTTAACACAGACAAAAATTTATTGTAGCCATTCTTCTTGCAGGTCCTATATTTTTACTTTTTGTGTTGTTTCAAGATCAGTTATACTTTCTTATTTCCTATATATTTCTTAGTCTTTTATAATACAGTTTTTACCAAAACTGTTTTCAAATATGTCTAACAGTCTCTTATTAGGCCTCATTACTCCTTGGAAGGAAAGTTATGACCAACCTAGATAGCATATTCAAAAGCAGAGACATTACTTTGCGAACAAAGGTCTGTCTAGTCAAGGCTATGGTTTTTCCAGTGGTCATGTATGGATGTGAAAGTTGGACTGTGAAGAAAGCTGAGTGGCGAAGAATTGATGCTTTTGAACTGTGGTGTTGGAGAAGACTCTTGAGAGTCCATTGGACTGCAAGGAGATCCAATCAGTCCATTCTAAAGGAGATCAGTCCTGGGTGTTCTTTGGAAGGACTGATGCTAAAGCTGAAACTCCAGTACTTTGGCCACCTCATGCAAAGAGTTGACCCATTGGAAAAGACACTGATGCTGGGCTCTGATGCTGGGAGGGATTGGGGGCAGGAGGAGAAGGGGACGACAGAGGATGAGATGGCTGGATGGTATCACCGACTTGATGGACATGAGTTTGAGTGAACTCCAGGAGTTGGTGATGGGACAGGGAGGCCTGGTGTGCTGCAGTTCATGGGGTTGCAAAGAGTTGGACATGACTGAGTGACTGAACTGAACTGGACTGATACTGGACTGATTTCATATTTTTTTATTTTGTCTAATCCCTCTTTATTTTATCTTTGTTGTCCTCTATATGACATATACCTACTCTTTCCCCTCTTTTCTAACCCTTCCATTTTTATTGTTTTGTTTTTGGTTTTATCTTTCTCTTCTCTTTTTCCTACATGTATGAATTCCCCAAGATTCTGTTTGTCTCACTTCTCTTCACCAAAGAAGAAAGAGAGGGAGGGAATTAAAATATTTCCAAAGCTTCTTTTTATCTGCCTTTAAATAGATGTTTTACTTAATCTAGCTCTGATTTTTAATTTAAAAAAAGTAATTTTAAAATTACTTTTTGTCTCCTTTTGGATATTACCAGAACTTCTCATGGTAAAATTAATTGTTGAATGGATTTTTTTCCATGCTAGAAGCCAGGATGATTAAGTTTCAGTCAGACAGGCAATAGGAAAAAGGGCATTCCAAGCAGATATAGTATCTTAAAAGGCGTTTAAGAAACAAAAAGGCAAGTCCACTTTGACTGAAGATATAGTATTTACTCATATAGATGAGGAAACTGTGGCTCAAGGAAGTTCAGTGAATGGAGAATATATACTAAGGTCATCAAAGCAATAAGTGGGGGAATCTAGATTCAAACTTTGGACTTTATAAATCCTTAGTGTTCTTTCCATTATACCTTGGCATTCTCTAGTGAAAATTTGAACAAAATCTTTCCAGACTCTGGTATTTTGTTTCTTTTCCAACATCACAGAACATTCCCTTGCCACTTTCTGTTTTTTAACAAAGAAGATATTTGTATATGGAACCATTGCTGTCAACAGAAAAGGGATAATTGACCTGGCACCAGGAAGAGATGCTTCTATTGAATTTGTGGCTTTCAAAACTGATTTTAGGGTTTGCTTGACTCAAAGGATTTATGAGCCTCCAGAGTTGTCAGGGTTCTATGGTATCCACTATCTATATTAATCTGTGGATTTCTTTGACTTTTGCCTGTGGAGCATTAAAACTTTGAAAATTCATAGCAAGTGTCTTATACTCTACATTGTTCCTATTCAACCGTATAATTTTGTAAACTTGACCTACCTCTGGCAAGTATTTAAACTAATGTTTCACAAAATATACAAACTCCTTTTTGCAATTGATCTCCACGCAGCTGATTAAACATCAAAGTGTTTATCTGCATTTTGATGTGGACGTGTGGGAAAGGGGAGGGAAGAAGTCGTTATGATGCAAAAGCAGAGTTGGAAGAATCATTTTTTTTTTTCCTTCAGAGAATCTTCTCTATTACCCTGTAATGATCTGCCCACAATCTAGGATGTAACAACCTGTTTGCTTAGTAGTCTTTAAAAATGTCCATATCATGTCACATTTGTGCTCTTAAGTAACTGGTGACTTGTTAGCTTAGAGACCAATTTCAGAAATGTTTTATGTAAGGAGACTCCCTGGTGATGCTCCTGCTCTTTTTGTAACCTGATATAATTGTGGTGTGTTTATCAGACACCTTATGCCCCTACATTTTTTCCTTCTGATTGTTCTTTTCGTTAGGAATAATGACTGTAACATAACACAATGAATTTAATTCCTGAGCTAATTTAAAAATTCTTATTGGCATTTTTCATTTGTGATTCTATATCTTTCTCCTCTCAATCTGAGGAAGGAAATAATATTAAGAGATAACTTTTAAGGTACTTAAATTTTACTTGGTCTAACATCCTTAAACATCCTTCATCTTGTGGGTGTTTTGCTTGAATGAGGACTGTGGAATTCAGCTTTTATGACTCAAGATTTGAAAGTATTATATGCCAAATGCATTTTTAAAAATCCTCTAAAATACAGTTTTATTATGGAGATGTATAAAAAATATTTAATAGAAAATTTTTTTTATCACTGAGGAAACACCTAGTATTTTGTTTAAATTTTCGAAGTATACTTATTTTCCTTTATAGTGTTTTCCATCCCACTCCACTCCACCCCTGAGCATTTTTCTGTTTCCTTAAATGTCTTCTCTGTTTTTTGTTTACAGGCAGCTATTAATGGTGTAATACCCCAGGAAAATGGCATTCTGCAAAGGTATGTTATAAGATGATGAGAATTTAAAGCAAAAAAGAGATAGTGGTTAATTTTTTTTTTCACTTTTTCATAGAGCATTTGATCTTTAGTGTATAAAGTTATTGATACAGTTGTTCTTCTTTCCAGACATTTGATTAGTTACATTAATTTCTGAAAGTCTCTAGTGTTTAACTGTGTAATGTTATTTCAGACTGAGTGATACCATTTTTAAAGATGATTTTATTTTATTTTTAGGAAAACTTTTCAAGATCATCTTCTAATTCATAAGATGGAAGGAATTGAATCTTTCAAGCTATTAGTAGTGAGAAAATCAGACATGGCTCAGTAACTCCAGAGCATGGTTATCATTTAACTATACAGGCTTTATCTCCAACCTTACTAATTCTTTTTTTTTTCCTTCTCTTTGGTTTCTAAATTAAATTTTTGTTAATTTGCAACAATTTGAGCAAGTCCTTAATGAAACTTCCCAGAGCTTTGAACTATTTTGCCTGAAGTATCCACTGTAAAACATGTGGAATAGTCTTTGTGGTTTTGTGTCATTGCCAAAAGGTAAAATTGGAAGATGATGCCAAGAGAGCTATAGTAGTTACAAAATAATTCCTTAAATTAAAAATAAATTCGTAACTTTCTTTTCTTAAAATGGGAGACTGCTTATGGATTAAGAGAGCACATTATAAAGTCATAGGAGGCAAACCATTCTCCCTTCCAAGTATAGTTTAATTACTTGATTCCCTCTACCCCTCCTCTCTCCTTGCAGTTCAAACTTTGGCTTGAATTTTGGTGGCTGGGATTTCTAAGTCACTGAAGCATGATCTGCTAAGTGCAGATGAGGCAAACAGAAACAGCAGACTAGGAATGAGGTTGTTTTGGAGAGGAAGGAAAGTGCTGTTGCAAAAACATCAAAAAATTCACCATGAACTGCAAAATGTGCTGTACTTTATAGGAAACTGAATATATTTAGAAAGGAAGAAAAATTCTGTTTGATACCTGTACCACCCTTTGTGATTAATGGTTTTTAGGTCAAAGCAGTGATAAACAGACCTATTCCCCACTCTCTCTTTTTTTTGGAAGACTATCAGAATTTCATCCAGAGTAAATGTGGCTGATTTCCACAGTCTGTACCAAATTTTTGTTTGTTGGTTTGTTCAGTTTTTTTTTTTTTTAAGTTCACAAGCATTCAGTTCTATTGAAACCCTTGTCTAGAAAGCAAACCAGATGATTATAAGAGCTTCCTTCAAGATTATTTTTTCCCCTTGGTTTAGAAAGTTTTAGACTGCTAAATATGGCTCCAGTTTTATTCTTGAGTAAATGTTACGTCACATTTTGTGCCAAAATTTTTGCTTGCTAAACCCTTGTGGATTCAGCTGCTAGATTCTGAGTACATATTGAATATATCTTATAATTAATAGTATTTGCTAGAGGTGAACTATAGAAATTCCCTCATCCCTGGAAACATCCCAACTTCCTGTCACAGAAGATACTTTTTGCTTAATATATTTTATAGCTAGAAATTCAGTACTGAATTGATTTCTAATAAAGTTACTGTAATATTTGGGGTTTAATGTTCATCAGAGCGAGTTTTCTTTTGTTTTGTTTGCTTGTTAAAGGAATGAATCATAGGTCCATAGAAGAAAGTAATAGTTTTCAACTATTTTCCTTCCTAACTTTGTTCTTTAGTTTTCAAATCACTGTGGATTTGACAGAACTGAAAATTCTTCTTGTAGTCTGCTGACCAGAGGAAATGAAAGAGGGCTCTTTGTACTTTCTCATGGATTTAACACTGAAAGTATAAGATACAGTGCTAGGAATGGTATATGTAGGCAGTTTAAAAGAATCTTTGTTTTGTGTGTTTGAATTTTATAATAAGTTGACGATAGTCTGTGAAAACAACTACCTCAATTTGTCAGTTTATACCTCAACAGAGAGAAGAGCTAGCAAGAGAGTTGTTGTTGTTTGATATGTAAATTATTTGGTGGAAAAGAACCTAATCTCTGTACTTTATAGTTTTTCTTGAAATCAGATGTTCACATTTGTTCAAAAGTGGAATTTTTTTTTTTTATGTACCTGTAAGTTCAAGGCAAAGAAACTTTTTTTTTTTAATGCTTAAGGTATTTTGCTATATAATTGATATGATTTTCTTTATTAATGCCCATTAAAACCCTTAAGAAGTAAATGCTCATATTTCATAGATGAGGAAACTCAAGATTAGAGAATTTATAGGTTCATTGAAGGCCACAAGTGTAGTAGGTGGTGAGGTCTGGATTTTCTCATTTTAAAAACCATGCTCTTTATTTTATACCAATCTGGCCTCTTGAAGGTCAGTAATCTAGTCATGTCATAACTTTTAAGATTTTTTTCCTTGGGGTAAAGAAGTTAGAATTTAATGCATGTATATAGCATCTTTCTTCTAGAGCTTTGTTTTTATAGTCATTATTTCAGTTATAAGCAAGTAAACGCAGGTATTTTTATCTCTCATTTTAAAGGAGAGAGAATAAGCCATGAGTGATTTGACTCAGATAATACAGCATGATGTTGATGGAGTCAGGAATATAAGCAAGTCTTCTGCCTCATCCTCCAAGGCTTATTTAACTACACAATACATTGCTAATACAGCATATGCTTGCTTATAACTAAAATAATAACTGTAAAAGCAAAGCTGTAGAAGAAAGATGCTATATACATGCATTAAATTTTGCCTTCTTATCCCAAGGGAAAAAAATCTTAAAAGTTATGACTAGATTAATAACTTCAAGAGGACAGAGTGGTATAAAAGAAAAAGCATGATTTTAAAATGAAAAAATCCAGACCTCACCACCTATTACATTTGTGGCATTTGGTGAATCTAGAAATTCTCTAATCTTGAGTTTCCTCATCTATATGAGTATTTCTTTCTTAAGTGTTTTAATGGGATTTAATAAAACAATATCAATTACCTAACACAATACCTTAAGCATTAAAAAAAAAAGTTTCTTAAGTGTCTTTAACTTACGGGTACATTAAAAAAAAGAAAATTTCTACTTTTGAAATCATGTAAAGAGGTAGCAAGAATACACAGAAGAACTATACAAAAAAGATCTCAGTGACCCAGATAACCATGATGGTGTGATCACTCACCTAGAGCCAGACATCCTGGAGTGCAAAGTCAAGTGGGCCTTAGTTAGCATCACTGAGAACAAAACTAGTGGAGGTGATGGAATTCCAGATGAGCTATTTCATATTCTAAAACATGATGCTGTATAAATGCTGCACTCAATATGCCAGCAAATTTGGGAAATTCAGCAGTGCCCACAGGGTTGGAAAAGGTCTGTTTTCATTCCAATCCCAAAGAAAGGTAATGCCAAAGAGTGTTCAAAGTACCGCACAATTGTACACATCTCACACGCCAGCAAAGTAATGCTCAAAATTCTTCAAGAGAGGCTTTAACAATATGTGAACCAAGAACTTCCAGGTGTTCTAGCTGGATTTAGAAAAGGCAGCAGAACCAGAGATCAAATTGCCAACATCTGATGGATCATAGAAAAAAACAAGAGAATTTCAGAAAAACACATACTTCTGCTTCATTGACTATGCCAAAGCCTTAGACTGTGTGGATCACAATAAACTGTGGAAAATTTTTCAAGAGATGGGAATACCAGACCACCCTACCTGCCTCCTGAGAAATCTGTATGTTGGTCCAAGCAACAGTTAGAACCAGACATGGAACAACGGACTGGTTCCAAATTGGGAAAGGAGTACATCAAGGCTGTATATTGTCACCCTGCTTATATGCAGAGTACATCATGTGAAATGCCGGGCTGGATGAAGCACAAGCTGGAATCAAGATTGCTGGAAGAAATATCAATCACCTCAGATATGCAGATGACACCACCCTTAGGGCAGAAAGTGAAGAAGAACTAAAGAGCCTCTTGATGAAAGTGGAAGAGAAGAGTGAAAAAGCTGGCTTAAAATTCAACATTCAGAAAACTGAGATCATGGCATCCAGTCCCATCACTTCATGGCAAACAGATGGGGAAACAATGGAAACAGTGACAGAGTTTATTTTCTTTGGCTTCAAAATCACTGCAGATGGTGACTGCAGCCATGAAATTAAAAAACGCTTGCTCCTTGGAAGAAAAGCTATGACCAACCTAGACAGCATTTTAAAAAGCAGAGACATGACTTTGCCAACAAAGGGCCATCTAGTCAAAGCTGTGGTTTTTCCAGTAGTTGTGTATGGATGTGAGAGTTGGATCATAAAGAAAGCTGAGTGCCAAAGATGGATGCTTTTGAACTGTGATGTTGGAGACAACTCTTGAGATTCCCTTGGACTGCAAGGAGATCAAACCAGTCAGTCCTAAAGGAAATCAGTCCCGAATATTCATTGGAAGGATGATGCTGAAGCTGAAACTCCAATCTTTTGGCCAACTGATGCAAAGAACCGACTCATTGGAAAAGACCCTGATTCTCGGAAAGATTGAAGGCAGGAGAAGGAGATGGTAGAGGATGAGATGGTTGCATGGCATCACTGACTCAATGAACATGAGTTTGAGCAGGCTCTGGGAGTTGGTGAAGGACAGGGAAGCCTGGCGTGCTGCAGTCCATGGGGTCAGAAAGAGCTGGACTCGACTAGCGGCTGAACTGAACTGAATAAAGTTTGTAACTAATGCAATCAGAATTTATGATGTTTATTCATAAACATCAAATATATACATGTATATTTAACCCTTCTTGGTAAAATATTTTATTTATTCAGGATATTGTTCAGCACCTTTAAAAAATTATTTTTGGAGTTAGTTATTGTTAGAAAGATGCACTAATGAATTACTTGTGTTTTTGGCCAGTATATGTTATGTTTTCTAAAAATTTTTTGAATTAATACTGTGTAATTTTGCTCATTGACTGAATGGTGTTTATCAACTATTTTATGTTGTGATCCACACATATGTACTGTATGTGTCTTTGTTTATTAATTTATTGAGGAAGCCTAGAGAAGAGAGGTTTGTTTTCACATCTTGAGCATTATTATAAATAACTTTCAGAATAGGTAGATACTGAAGTTTTCTAATTTAGAAAATGTCCATTTGGGCTAATTAGTTTCTGTTTATTGTCTTTTCTGATGTCCATTTAAAAAATCTGGCTTTTTTTTTTTTAAAGACATTTATCTTTAAGGCACATTGTATTTATTTATCTTGTACCTAGAGGTTTTACCAAGGGGTTAACTTTTCAAAATGGAAATAACAAGGTTAGAGTCTCTGTTTGCTTTGCTTTGTTCACTGTCTTTCCTGGACCTGTGTGGTTTGTAGAGGAAAGTTGAATAAGGATAAAAACAACACTTTAGTTGAAGTTTAGATCTAAAATAGTTTTCTCCATAGAGTTTCCCTTACCACTCAGTGTGTTTGTGTGTGTATATATTTTTTTTCTTCTTCTTTTAAATTTTTGGTTAACTAGAATAGTGAGAAGGTCAGATTATAGGATTGAAGTCTTCATAGGTGAAAATTTTTTAAATATATTTTTTGAGTCAACAGTTTTGGATACCTTTGCACTCTTCGGATGCTATTGAACATTAGTCACAACTGATAAGAGTATTCATTAACTGGACCTCTTTTCCTCTGTCTCTCTCTCTTTTTCTAATTGCTAGTAAGAAACTCTAATATAAATTCATTATGTTTTGTCGATCTTGAAATAGAATAATTATAGCTAATAAGAAAATTTTAAAGTGATAACTTAAAAAAAAATCCTTTGTGACCAACAAAGCCTGCTTTGATTAGAAATATTAAACTCTGTCCTTGAGTTAGGGTTTGGTAAGAGAAAAGAAGCAGCACACTAGGAATTTCAAATCTAAGGGTCTTTCATGTAGTGCATAGTTATACAGATGTGGTGTAGGTTGAAAGAGGCAAAAAGGGATACTTAAAACAATCTGGATGTAACGACTGCAGGAAACAAATGCACCACTAGGCCCAGATGGGGTGTGTTCTACTGGTGAATAAGGAAGGGAGCTTAGGGCCAGAGAAAACTTAAAGCTGTGGCGTCCTCTGAGAAGAGTGGGCAGAGCTGGGACTGTATGGGCCAGATCCGTGGAACCCACTCCAGAGAGCTTGCTCTAGGACAGGTTGCCCAGAAGAACCCCCTATTGACCACTGAAGGGCACAAGGTCATTCTTTGTACTGGAGGGAAAAGAAAGATTTTGGGAGAGGTTGAAGTTAGCAGAATTTTGGAGCTCAGAGGAAGAACCCTAGGAACTTAGCACCAGACATGAGAAAGAAATCTTGCTCAGCTGATACTGATATTTCTGACAGTATGCAGAGGTTTGTTTTGAAGTATTGAAAGAAAATAGAAGCTAACATGAGTGATTGACTCTGAAACAAAGTGGGTGCCGTTGATGGTGCTGTCACTGCTAGGATAGTGTTGATAGGTTCAGTGTGTAAACTCTAAGAACAGAATTGTGTGTGTGTACACACATGTTGTTACTGTCCTTGTTTCTGTTTACTGGCCATACAGCCATGGTTTGTTCTTCCACTGTTTTCTGTCAGTCAGTACCTCAAATAGTCAAGGTTCTCTACTTGGTGGGACATCTCAAACATTCATTCTTGAAGAGTTAGTATCCTCAGTGGACTTTTGAAGAAAATTGGTTATGCTGCTGCTGCTGCTGAGTCGATTCACTTGTTTCCAACTCTGTGCAACCCCATAGACGGCAGCCCACCAGGCTCCCCCGTCCCTGGGATTCTCCAGGCAAGAACACTGGAGTGGGTTGTCAGTTCCTTCTCCAATGCGTGAAAGTGAAAAGTGAAAGTGAAGTTCCTCAGCTGTGTCTCACTCTTAGCGACCCCATGGACTGCAGCCCGCCAGGCTCCTCCATCCATGGGATTTTCCAGGCAAGAGTACTGGAGTGGGGTGCCATTGCCTTCTCTGCTTAATTTTGGGTATACCCTAGAAAATAGCCCATTGCATGTAGCAACAGTCTTGATTTTTTCCCCTTGATTATCAGGAGATATCAGCTAGTATCTCCTCCTTTGTTGGCTGATTCAGTAACTTGAGGAATATAATAACATGGCCAATTGGCATTCTCAAATTCTAACACAGTGGAAGTACTGTGGAAACATTACGTCCTTGATCTCTGAACCACCAGATCCCAAAGTTGCAGGAAGCAAAAATTTGGTAAGTTATTAGGCATAATAAGTTAATACCACCACTTAATTCTCATACTCATTTTTTTCCCCTGGCAGTGAGACATATCACGATGTTTTGGTCATTAATGTAAAGCATATACCACCCTTTAAACTTTGAGAACTGCTTCCGTGGCGGCTCAGGAGGTAAAGAAGCCGCCTGCGGGGCAGGCGACCTGAGTTTGATCCCTGGGTTGGGAAGATCCCCTGGAGAAGGAAATGGCTACCCACTCCTGTTTTCTTGCCTGGGGAATCCCATGGACAGAGGAGCCTTGTGGGCTACAGTCCATAGGGTTGCAAAGAGTCAGACACAACTGAGCAACTGACACACAAACTATACCCAATCTGTGCCATAACTATCTTCAACCATTCCACTGTTAAATAGCTAGCTGTTTCTGGGTAATGGTATACATCAGTGATACCAGTGCTGAACTTCTGTTACTATGAAATGAGTTCCTTGGTTAGAACCAGTGTTGGATGGAAAGCCATAGATCAATGAGGCATTCCTTAAATCCATGAATGGTGGTGCTGGCAGAAGCATTGCTGTCCGAGAAGTCAACTATGTATCCAGAAAAGTGTCTTTTTAGATAGGAACAGATTACTGACTGCCCCCTCCATGGTAGAAATGATCCATTACCAGACTCCTGTGAATGGGGTTGTATTGAGGGTTCCATATTGGTCTCTCTTGTTTGCAGTTTAGGCAGTCTGTAGATTCCCTAGCCAGATGCAGACTTGGTGAGGGTAAGTTGATATTGTTGTGCCTAACCTCCACTCCTATTGGCATGGCCAGATTGTACCTTAAAGTATTGAATAGTCCTGGGGTACAAATGAATAAAGCTCACTGACATCAGCAGAACAATGCCATTTTATCTGTATTGAGAGTCCCCCCTCCTGTTTTTTTGTTTTTTTAACTGGATAGCTTCCCTGTGGCTCAGTTGGTAAAGAATCCGCCCACAATGCAGGACACAGGGGTTTGATCCCTGGGTTGGAAAGATCCTCGGGAGAAGGCAATGGCTACCCACTCCAGTATTCTGGCCTGGAAAGTTCCATGGACTAGTATCTGGGATTGCAAAGAGTCGGACACGACTAAGTGACTTTTACTTTCAGTTTCCTAGACAGCAGTCACCCAATAACATATTTTCACATTTTGTGTCCACACAAAATGATCCATTTCCATTCCTCTTCCTCAGACTCTTGTGTGAGTCAGTTTTCTTTTTATGTTTTCCAAGTTCTGATCAGCTGACCAATTCATTAACTACTTCATGTGATTCAGTATAGATTTGTATCTCAAGTTATTTCTCCGTCTAAATGAAGCGATCACCCTGTGTTACAACCTTAAGTTCTCCTCACTCTCACTACTGTCTTTTTTAAAAATTTCATTTAGTTATTTATTTTTGGCTGTGCTGCATCTTTGTTGCTGTGTGCTAGTTGCTTTCTCTAGTTGCTGTGAGTAGGGCTACTTTCGTTGTAGTGTGTGGGCTTCTCATTGTGATGGCTTCTCTTGTTGGGGAGCATGGGCTTTAGTCTCACAGGCTTCAGTAGTTGTAGCACGTGAGCTCAGTAGTTGTGGTACTTGGGCTTAGTTGCTCCAAGGCATGTGGGATCTTCCTTGACCAGGATAGAACCTGTGTCCCCTGCATAGGCAGGCAGGCAGATTCATTACCACTGGACCATCAGGGAAGTCATTCAGGGATATCTTTGATTAGGGTTGTAATGATGTTTCAGCAGTCTATTTTTGGTTGGTACTGGCATATTAGACATAATCATTTTTTCCTTTCCCAGTCCAAATTTTTTCTTTCTCAGTTAGCTTAGATATCTCTTAGGCATTGATGGGCGTACAAGGGACAGCAACCAGCTTCTGACCCTGGACCCTGAAACTTCAACAAGGTGAAGGGCCCTGCATTTTTGTGGTGTGTATCTCCTAATGTCTAGCGCGCCAGTGTATCTTACCAAAGCATCAAAATGCTTGCTGCTTTTGCTCTTCAGGGCCAGTCTGCATTGTCATCACTATAATGTTTTGTGGAATACCTGGGTAATCAAGATCTGTCCAGGCTAGATTATTATGACAAAGAGCAAGAGAGTTGATTTAATCTTCAGGAAAAGACAGTGAGGGCATATTGTTTACCCTGCTGAGAGGAAGCAAAATGCTTGTCATGGTGCTTGCAAATTAAAACAAAAAGTGTATGCAAGAGTTGTTCTTCCTGTTCTCTCCTCCTACCTAATATCCCTGATTTCATGGATCAGGAAGTCAATAGGAGCTATCTATCGGGATCTGGGGAAAAAACTGCAGAGTAGGTTGAAGAGAGTAAATGAACCTTGTGTGATTAGATTAGGCCAAAACTTCATTTACCACTGTAATCTTCCATTTTTATATTCCCAGGAGAATTAGTATTAGAGTTAGCATCTAGTAATTTCCTAAAGATCTAGATTTTCCTTTAATCAGTACACAAACCCTTAGTAAATAGCTACAGGTCTCTTAGGGGACTTCTTAGAGGAAATTTTACAATACTTACGGTGGCTTTCTTGCATTGTCTTTAGGGGACTAAGGACTTGACCCTCCAGTGTAGATATTATGGAAGTTAGGATCTAGGTTGCCAGATCTAGGTTTCTACTGTTTATAGATCAAGTAATTTTAGTCAACTGACTTTCAATTTTGTTTCTTAGAAGTGCCACATTCAATGAAGTACTATTAAAGATTTCTGCAGGTTGAAATCTTCTTATTCTTACGTTTCATCCATGATGTCTATTAACATCATTGCTTCCACCTTTTTCTTGTTGAACTCTGCTCTGTGACCTCTGCACTGTGGGATCCCATCATGCCTATTAGGGAATCTTTTTCAGTGGTGTCATTAGCCCTGGAACACCTGTCTTATTCCCTACCCACAGAAGACAGCTACTACAGAGTTTTTCAAGGATGTAGATTTCCTTCCTAATGTGTTTTTTCAATGCTTTAGTGCAGTATTCTCTGGGACCTCATGGATAATGTCATGGGATGATGTGTATATATTCAGGTTCTACATGATTAATTAACTCCAGCATTCATGTTTTTTTAAGCATCTTTATTTCTTCTACATTTTGCCAGGAAAGTTTGGGCATTTCATCCTCATTAAATGTAGACTCATTTGGGATTTAAGTTTCCTTCGGTCAACAAGAAAACTATTAGAGGTTCTTACAGCTGCTTAAGCAAACATATTATATTTGGCCCTATCCAAACTCTTTTTGTCAAACTCACTTCAAATTTATTTCCACAACTATTCCCTATGATTTTGCTGATATAATTTATCAAAATCTTATAATTACTTTTGGATATAAGCTATCTTTTCTCAGTTAATATGTTGTACTTGTTTTTGTGGAGCATGCCTACATCCGACTTTCTAAGTAGTAAGGAATGGTGGAGGTAGGTTTTAAGAATAGGCATCAACTTTCAAGGGAACTGTCTCAGGTAATAGTATTAATAGTTTTTAAGCAAGAGACTAGTCTTCTTAACCATGAGGAGGAGCTATTTCTGCTTACAAAAGAGGCTCAGAGAGACTCAAGGGGTTCACAGTTCTAACCTTTATCTGAATCCACTCAGGTATCTGCATTTCCTGGGCTTCCCTGGTGGCTCAGCTGGTCAAGAATCCACCTGCTATGTGGTAGACCTGGGTTTGATCCCTGGGTTGGGATGATCCCCTGGAGAATGAAACAGCTACCCACTCCAGTATTCTGGCCTGGAGAATACAGTCCCCTATACGACCCCTGGAGAAGGCAATGGCAACCCACTCCAGTACTCTTGCCTGGGGAGTCCCATGGGCAGGGGAGCCTGGTGGGCTGCAGACCATGGGGTCGGTAAGAGTTGGACACGACTGAGCAATTTCACTTTCACTTTTCACTTTTCACTTTCATGCATTGGAGAAGGAAATGGCAACCCACTCCAGTACTCTTGCCTGGAGAATCCCAGGGACGGGGGAGCCTGGTGGGCTGCTGTCTGTGGGGTCGAATAGAGTCGGACACGACTGAAGCGACTTAGCAGCAGCAGCAGCATACGACCCCTATTCGGTCCATGGGATTGCAAAGAGTCAGACATGACTGAGCAACTTTCACTTTCATCCCCATTCCACATCTTAGGGCCTCACTCCTTCCGCAACAGTGCCTTAACTTTCACAAGAGAGATTTAAAAAGCATGTATATTCAACTTTCACTATAGCTATGCAAGCTGAAAACTTAAATTCTGAGTCTGATTTTTAGGAGAATCATACCTTTGATTACAAGAGATAAGAAACTTGTTTAAAAGTGCCACTTCAGAAACTCTGTAACATTCTTAACATGAATGAATGGAATGTTAAAACTCCCTAGTGTGTCATTCTGTTCTGTAAGCTCTCCTTTGGAGTGAGAAGCAGTCTGCTCATAGTTCTTGTTATCATTATTACCACCATAATGGTCAGGTCAGATCATCATTTGGTTCCTTCAGGCACTTGTTTCAATAGTGATAGTTAATCATTATGCCAGTGCATGGCTTGGGTCACTAATATCCCATTTTCCGTTGGCAAGGAGCTAAGCAGTGCATTGAAGGTCAAGACCATAATCAAGGCAGTTCCTGAATCCTCTGTTTCCTGGGACACCTTCGTTATCAAGAAAATGAAACCACACTCTAGGGTATTTTTAACAGAGGTATTCAGACGGTGAAGAATCCGCCTGCAATGCAGGAGACCCAGCTTCGATCTGTGGGTCAGAAAGATCCCCTGGAGAATGAATGACTGCCCACTTCAGAATTCTTTCCTGGAGAATCCCATGAATTCAGAATCCAAGAATGCTGTATTTTTGCCTGGAGAATCCCACGAGCCTGGTGGGCTACAGTCCATGGGGTTTCAAAGAATCGGACACGACTGAGTGACTAAGCACACAATGTAGGATCAGTTAAACAGGTTTGGAGGACTAAAAGAGCAAAAAAGTAAAACTGAAGTAACAGGTATAATCATTGCTTCAGGAAGTTACCACTTGAAGGTGTAAGAAATTAACAGAACTTTAAATTTCAGATGGGCTCTTTGGAATGGAGGATCAGACTTCTGTGGGATGTTTATTGTCTAGCCATTAACTGGTATCTCAGGGGGAATGACAAGAAGCTGATTGTAGGAATGCTGAAGAAAAGCACGCGACTGAAAGCTGCAGGGTGATGCTAATGGAAATGCATGTAAACAGGAAGAAGGAAATCTTTCTTGCCCTGCTCCTAGTTACTAAGTTCTATCTAGCACCTCTATTTGACAGAGTCTATCAGGAAACCTTAAAGAAAAAATATAATTTTGCAGAAATCTTAGCTCCTAAATTACAGAAGACTATACAGGGGTGAATTTGGAATTAAGAAACAATAAGTCAGTGACTAAGCTACTGTTTTTCTTAGGTTCTGAGACATTGTGACAACATTTAGATACCTGAAGTGTTGCACAGATTCTGTTCTTAGATATTAGAAACTCACTTTGGATTCCAGCAGTGACATTCTTCCTGCTTGGGACATTTTCTCTGTTCTCATGTCTTCCTTCCCACATTACTTTCCTTGACTGTAACAACTGGGAGAATGGATAGGTTTATGTCTTTGAATCAGCGATTACTTGAGTGCCTGAACTCAGTTAAGATCTAACCTAGTCATGTTAAGACTTTTTGACAGTGACCTACAGTGAGAAATATTTGGAATCCAAAACACATATTACAAATATGTCCCAGAATCAAAAGTTTTTTGAAACAATACTTAGTTCTAACTATTAAACATACTGATAATTTCTATTCTATTCTGTTCTCTTCTACTCTATTCTTAGTCTTATCCTAATTCTATTCTTTAAAATATGAAGTAAATATAAATATTTTCTCCTTAATTGTATAAACAAGGCTTAACCTAGCTTGTTTTTGGTCATTCTTGTCATTGTTCCTATTCGAGCCCCCCACCCATTAATTTACTTTAGCTTCAGGGTGAGAAGAAAAGTATTTTAGAACTGAGCTTATAGTTCTTATGTTGGAGAAAAGTTATACAATAATGATATTTAATGGGAGCATTTCTTATGCTCCCCCACTACTTTTCCTACTGAGGGGGAAAATAGTGACTATATATATATATATATATGTATATATAAAATATACATTAAGTTAGAGAAAGAAATCCAAATTCTTTAGAATTATTTCTCCTCTCATTAGTTTGTTAAATGTGTATCTCCTGTGATAAAGTATTGAACTTGGCAGATGATACAGCCAATAAAAACACAAATGTGAGCTTCATAATTATTGGTAGTGGTGAGAAGTTAGAACTAGTCTGAGGTAGTAAAACGTGCTCTGAGTTGAAAAATATTCAATCTGAGATATGAAGGATAATTTAGCTAGAAGAAAGGTGAAATTTGGGGATGGGATGGGAAGGAAAGATTGTTTTTAGAAGGAATGGTTAAGGCTATTTGTTTATTTGGTTTAGGAATAGTAAAGTTTTCAGAATAGATTTTGTGGAAAATGTAGTTAACGACTGGGTAAGTAAATCAGAAAGAAAATACTGTAATTCACAAGAGTTTAAATGATGTTTTACCAACATAGTAAGAGCACAAGACAAAAAAATAATTGAATAATATGTGTGATACTACTATGAGAGGGAAAGTAAGGTGGCTTTCACTCAGTGGGAGAGATTTTGTGAAAGAATTAGAACTTAAGTTAGTCCTTGATGCACAGGTAGATAAATATGATGTGAAGAACAACACAAGCCAAGTATGGAGTAGATCTTTAGTGGTAATTTGTAGTGATTTGGTTGATGATAATGCTTTTTTGTCAATATTTCAGTGACTATGGAGGTGAGACTATATCAGGACCTGCATTTGATCCAGCAAGTCACCCAGCTCCAGCTCCTGCTCCCTCTTCCTCTTCAGCATTTCGACCTGTAATGCCATCTAGGCAAATTGTAGAAAGGCAACCGCGGATGCTGGACTTCAGGGTTGAGTACAGAGACAGAAATGTTGATGTGGTACTGGAAGACAGCTGTACTGTTGGTAAGGTTTTTCCTGCCATATAGCCTTCACAAATAAAAAATTTATTAGGTAAACATTCAGCTCATATTCTTTTCTTTTGAGTTGACTGCTATACCAAGAAGGAGAAAGAAAACCAGATTGATGTTGTTCCATATAGATTATTGTGTTCTAATTTTAAATACTGTCTTGAGATTAAGGTAAGTTTGAGAAGAAAGGTTTTTTGTTCTACATATACAGAATGGTATATAAAGCTGTTTCAGGGCAGATACCAACCAAACATCTCAGAGCTTAAAAAAAATAACAAAATTATTAAGTACATTGATATCAGACTTTTTAGCTGAAGTGCCCTCATTTTTAATACTGATTAATGAGAGATCAGAAATAAGACATTTCCATTACTTTCCCTCCCTGGCGTCTGAATAAATGCTTTAGCATTATTCTTTCAAAGGAAACTCAAAGTGTATGCCTGCCGTTTTAAGACAAACTTTACCAAAATTCTATAGAGAAACTATGTTGAATTCATATTCGATTCAGATTATTTGATCCATGTTTGTTGTAGAACCAGAAATTGTATTTTTATTTTAATAGAATTTTGCCTTAAATCTAAATTTTAGATATTTCTGAAATTTTGCTTTTGTTCATTTTTGGGGAGATTCTTATTTAATTTTATTAATTGAAGTATGTTAAGAGAACAGCAAGGCTGTTAAAACTAATCAGATAGTTATTCCTTTACTTAAATCCATTAAGAAACTTTCCACTGTTTGGAGGATAAAATTCAAGTCTTTTAACATGGCCTGTAAGTCCCTGCTTGACCAGACACTGCTGCATTTCTAGTTTTCATCTGTTATCACTCTCCTTCTTACTCACCGTGCCCAACTTGTAATGGACTTCTTTCAGTTCACTGAATAGGTTATACCCAGTAAGGCATTTGGACTTGTTCTTTTCTTTGCCTAAATTCCTCCAGATATAAATGAGATATGTACATTATAGTTTTATTAACAGTAGCTACATTGTTGTACAGCAAATGTTTATAACTTTTTCACTTGTAGAAGTGAAACTGTATCCACTGAAAAGCAACTCCCCATTTTCCCCTACTGCCGAGTTCCCTGGCTGTTGTCATTCTGTTTTCTGCTTCTATGAGTTTGACTACTTTAAATATCTTATATAAGTGGAATCATGCAGCATTTGTGTTTCTGGATTATTTCACTTAGTATGATATCCTCATGGTTCATCCATGTTGTAACATATTACAGGATTTCCTTTTTTAAAACTGAGTAATATTCCAGATGTTCAAGCTGGTTTTAGAAAAGGCAGAGGAACCAGAGGTCAAATTGCCAACACCCGCTGGATCATCGAAAAAGCAAGAGAGTTCCAGAAAAACATCTATTTCTGCTTTATTGACTATGCCAAAGCCTTTGACTGTGTGGATCACAATAAACTGTGGAAAATTCTGAAAGAGATGGGAATACCAGACCATCTGACCTGCCTCTTGAGAAACCTATATGCAGGTCAGGAAGCAACAGTTAGAACTGGACATGGAACAACAGACTGATTCCAAATAGGAAAAGGATTACGTCAAGGCTGTATATTGTCACCTTGCTTATTTAACTTTTATGCAGATTACATCATGAGAAACGCTGGGCTTGAAGAAGCACAAGCTGGAATCAAGATTGCCAGAAGAAATATCAATAACCTCAGATATGCAGATGATACCACCCTTATAGGCAGAAAGTGAAGAGGAACTAAAAAGCCTCTTGATGAAAGTGAAAGAGGAGAGTGAAAAAGTTGGCTTAAAGCTCAGCATTCAGAAAACTAAGATCATGGCATCTGGTCCCATGATTTCATGGGAAATAGATGGGGAAACAGTGGAAACAGTGTCAGACTTTATTTTTGGGGGCTCCAAAATCACTGCAGATGGTGACTGCAGCCATGAAGTTAAAAGACGCTTACTCCTTGGAAGGAAAGTTATGACCAACCTAGATAGCATATTCAGAAGCAGAGACATTACTTTGCCAACAAAGGTCTGTCTAGTCAAGGCTATGGTTTTTCCAGTGGTCATGTATGGATGTGAGAGTTGGACTGTGAAGAAAGCTGAGCACCAAAGAATTGATGCTTTTGAAGTGTGGTGTTGGAGAAGACTCTTGAGAGTCCCTTGGACTGAAAGGAGATCCAACCAGTCCATTCTAAAGGAGATCGGTCCTGGGTGTCTTTGGAAGGTATGATGCTAAAGCTGAAACTCCAATACTTTGGCTACCTCATGCAGAGAGTTGACTCATTGGAAAAGACTCTGATGCTGGGAGGGATTGGGGGCAGGAGGAGAAGGGGACGACAGAGGATGAGATGGCTGGATGGCATCACCGACTCGATGGACGTGAGTCTGAGTGAACTCTGGGAGTTGGTGATGGACAGGGAGGCCTGGTGTGCTGGGATTCATGGGGTCGCAAAGAGTCGGACATGACTGAGCGACTGAACTGAACTGAATATTATATTGTGTGTATGTGCCATGTTTTATCTGTTCATCTGTTTATGGACATTTAGGTTATTTCCACCTCTTGTCTATTGTAAATAATGCTATGGTGAACATGGGATTGCAAATATCTCTTTAGACATTACTTTCAATTCTTTGTGTGTGTGTTGGTTTATTCCTCTGTTTTTTTTGTTTGTTTGTTTGTTTTTGTTTTCTGTATTTCATTTTATTGGAGTATAGTTGATTTACAATGTTGTGTTAGTTTTAGGTGTACAGCAAAAGTGATTCAGTTATATGTATATATATATATATATACTTTTTTTTTTAAGATTCTTTTCTCATATAGGCTATCACAGAATATTGAGTAGAGTTCCCTGTGCTATACAGTAGATCCTTGTTGGTTATCTATTAATATCTTATATATAGTAGTGTATGTGTATTCATTCCAGGGTTCTAGTTTATTGCCACCCCTCCCCATTCCCCCTTTGCTAACTGTTAGTTTGTTTTCAGTATCTGTAAGTTCATCTCTGTTTTGTAAATACATTCATTTCTTTTTTTAAAAAGTAGATTCCGCATATAAATGATATATGATATTTGCCTCACTTCACTTAGTATGATAATCTCTAGGTCCATCAGTGTTGCTGCAGATGGCATTATTTCACGCTTTTATGTGGCTGAGTAATATTCTGTTAGAGCTTCCCTAGTATCTCAGCAGTAAAAAAAATCTGCCTGCCAGTGCAGTGCAGGAGACGTGGGTTCAATCTCTGGGTCAGAAAGATCGCCTGGAGAAGGAAATGGCAACCCATTGCAGTATTCTTGCCTGGGAAATACTATGGACAGAGAATCATGATGGGCTGTAGCCCATGGGGTCGCAAAGAATGAGACACGACTTAGGGACTAAACAACAATAAATATTCCATTGTATATAGGTACCATATCTTCCTTATCCATTCCTCTGTCAATAGACTTTTAGGTGTGTTCTTCTGGATTAATACCCAGAAGTGGCCTTGCTGGATCATATGGTATTTCTGTTTTTAATTTTTGAGCAGCTTCTATACTTTTTTGCATAGTGGCTGAACATTTTACATTTCCAGCAATAGAACACAAGTATTCCTTCTGATTTTTCCACATTACCAGTGCTTGTCATTTTCTGATATTTTGTTTTTGTTTTTATAATGACCATCTTAACATGTATGAGTGACATCTCATTGTAGTTTTGATTTATAGTTCATGATGATTGAGTATCTTTTTATATAGCTGTTGATCATTTGTATGTCTTTGGAGAAATGTCTGTTAAAGTCCTTTGCCAAGTTTTAAATTGGATTATTTAACTTTATTGCTATTTAGTTGTACATTTCTTTGTTTTGAATATTAACCCCTTAGCAGATAATGTAGTTTGCAAATATTTTTTCCCATTCTGTAGGTTCCTTTTACTCTGTTATTCCTTTTGCTGTACAGACGCTTTTTAGTTTAATTTAGTCCCACTAGTCTATTTTTGTATTTGTTGTCTATGCTTCTGGTGTCATATCCAATAAATCATTGCCAAGATAAATATTATGGAGTTTTTTCTTTATGTTGTCTTCTAGGAGTTTTGCAATTTCAGATTTTTAACCCATTTTGAGGTAATTCTTGGGTATGGTATAAGATAAGCATCTAATTTCATTCTTTTGCATGTGGCTATCCAATTTTGCCCACACTATTTGTTAAAGAGACTCTTTATAATGTAGACTTGGTACCCTTGTCAATGATCATGTGACTTATGTGTGGGTTTTGTTCTGGACTTTATTTTATTCTCTTCTTTATGCAAGTCCTGGGCTGTTTCGATAACTTTGTAAAATTTCTTGAAGTCAGTAAGTGTGAAGCCTTAAGTTTCATTCTTCTTTCTCAAGATTGTTTTGGCTATTTAGGGTCTTTTGTGGTTCCATATGAATTTTAGTATTGTTTTTATTTGAGATCTTTCTACTCTTTAAAATGTAGGCATCTATTGCTAGAAACTTTCCTCTTAGCACGGCTTTCCATAAGTTTTGGTAATGTTATGTTCTCATTTGTCTGATGATATTTTCTACTTCTCTTTATTTCTTCTTTGGCCTATAGGTTGTTCAAGCATTACATTGTTTAATATCTACATATTTGTAAATTTTCTGGGATAGAGGACATATTAGGTGGTGGTGGTTGTTTAGTCACTAAGTCATGTCCACCTTTTGTGACCCCATGGTCTGTAGCCCTCCAGTCTCCTCTATCCATGAGATTTCTCAGACAAGAATACTAGAGTGGGTTACCATTTCGTTTTCCAGAGGATCTTCCCAACCCAGGGATCAAATCTGCATCTCCTGCATTTGCAGGTGGATTCTTTACCTCTCAGCTGCCAGGGAATCCTGCCATATTCGGTTACAAACAAGTTAACGGATTTAAGAAGACTCAAATCATACCACATATGTTTTCCAACCACAGTATAATGAAACTGAAAGTCAGCAGCACTTTCCTTTATGCTTTTCTTAAATTTATTATCTGTCCTGAGCATGTTCCATGTGTGCTTAAGAGGATGTGTATTCTGATGTGTATGCTGTTGGATGTTATGTTTTGTACATGTCTGTTAATTCCATTTTGTCTACAATTTTTGTTCAAGTCCTTATTGATCTTCTCTGTGGAAGTTTTATCCATTATTGAAATCCTCTGCTATTTTTGTGTTGTTATATATTTCTCCCCTTGATTCTTTCCTTGTTTGCTTTGTAAATTGGGTTCTTTGATGTTGAGTACATATATGCTCATAATTGACATGTCCTCCTGGTGAATTGCTTCTTTTATCATTATATAATATTTTCTCACAACATTTTTTCTTTTTTCTTAGATTGAAGTATAATTGATATACAGTATTGTGTTAATTTCAGGTATGCAGTATAGTGTTTCAGTATTTTTGTAGATTATGTTCCCCTATAGATTATTAAAATGTATTGGGTATAATTCCCAGTGCTGTACAGTTTATTTATTTCACGTATGCTGCTGCTGCTGCTAAGTTGCTTCAGTCGTGTCCGACTCCGTGCGACCCCATAGATGGCAGCCCACCAGGCTCCCCCGTCCCTGGGAGTCTCCAGCCAAGTAGTGTGTTAATCCCATACTCCTAATTTTTCTTCCCTGGCTCCCTCTCCCCGTTTTTAGCCATAAGTTTGTTTTCTATGTCTCTGGGTCTCTTTTGTATATACATTCATTTGTATTAGATTTTTTAGATTCCACATAAAAGTGATATCATATATTATTTGTCTTTCTCTGTATTATTTCATCAAGTATAATCTCTGGATCTATCCATGTTTCTGCAGATGACAGCATTTCGTACTTTTTTATGGCTGAATAGTACTCGTGAATGTGTGTGTGTGTGTGTTTGGGGGAGTGGGCGGGAGGGATAGGGAGAGTGAGGGATCTCCTTCATCTAGTTGTCTGGTTTTGGACCATTTACACAGAATATCTTTTCTCATTCTTTCAGTTTCAGCCTGTATGTGTTCATGAATCTAGAGTCTCCTGTAGACAGTATATGAGCTTCCCAGGTGGCTCAGTGGTAAAGGATCCACCTGTCAATGCAGGAGATGCCTGAGACGTGGGTTTGATTCCTGTGTCAGGAAGATACTTTTGGCAACTCACTTCAGTACTTTGCCTGGAAAATCCCATGGACAGAGGAGCCTGATGGGCTATAGTCCATGGGGTTGCAAAGATTTGGACACAACTGAGCATACACACAATAGACAGCATATAGTTGGAGTTTGTGTTTTTAATCCATTTAGCCTGTTTGTGTCTTTTGATTGGAGAGTTTTATCCATAAACATTTAAAGTAATAACTGATAGAAAAGAACTTACTGTTGCTATTTGTTAATTGTTTATTTCTGTCTTGTGGCTTTTTTATCTCTTTTCCTCTTTTACTGTCTTTCTTTGTTGATTTTTTTTTTTTTTTTTTGGTAGTATCATTCTTTGATTCTTTTCATTTTCTTTTGTATATCTCCTTTAGGTATTTTCTCTGTAGTTTCCATTGGGTTTATATAAGACATCTTACAGTTACTACAATCTATTTTAACCTAACCTCAGTCATATACAAAACCTCTGCTGTTTTATTGTCTCCTCTTTTTGTTCAGTTCATTTCAGTTCAGTCACTAAGTCATGTTCAACTCTTTGCGACCTCATGGACTGCAGCATGCCAGGCCTCCCTGTCCATCACCAACTCCTGGAGTTTAGTCAAACTCATGTCCATTGAGTCGGTGATGCCATCCAACCATCTCATCCTCTGTCGTCCCCTTCTCCCTCCTTCAATCTTTCCCAGCATCAGGGTCTTTTCAAATGAGTCAGTTCTTTGCATCAGGTGGCCAGAGTATTGGAGTATCATCTTTAGCATCAGTCCTTCCAGTGAATATTCAGGACTGATTTCCTTTAGGATGGCTGGATCTCCTTGCAGTCCAAGGGACTCTCAAGAATCTTCTCCAACACCACAATTCAAGAGCATCAATTCTTACGTGCTCAGCTTTCTTTATAGTCCATCTCTCACATCCATACATGACTAGTGGTAAAACCATAGCTTTGACTAGACAGACCTTTGTTGGCAAAGTAATGTCTCTGCTTTTTAATATGCTGTCTAGGTTGGTCATAACTTTACTTCCAAGGAGGAAGTGTCTTTTAATTTCATGGCTGCAATCACCATCTGCAGTGGTTTTGGAGTTCCCCCCAAAAATAAGTCTATTACTTTCCCACTGTTTCCCTATTTGCCGTGAGGTGATGGGACCAGATGCCATGATCTTAGTTTTCTGAATGTCGAGCTTTAAGCCATCTTTTCCACTCTCCTCTTTCCCTTTCATCAAGAGGCTCTTTAGTTCTTCTTCACTTTCTGCCATAAGGGTGGTATCATCTGCATATCAGAGGTTATTGATATTTCTCCCAGCAATCTTGTCCAGTATGTGCTTCATCCAGCCCAGCATTTCTCATGATGTACTCTGCATATAAGTTAAATAAGCAGGGTGACAATATACAGTCTTGACATATTCCTTTCCCGATTTGGAACTAGTCTGTTCCATGTCCAGTTCCAACTGTCGCTTCCTGACCTGCATACAGATTTCTCAAGAGGTTGACATCCGTTGGATCATCAAAAAAGCAAGAGAGTTCCAGAAAAGCATCTATTTCTGTTTTATTGACCATGCCAAAGCCTCTGACTGTGTGGATCACAACACACTTTGGAAAATTCTTAAAAAGATGGGGATACCAGACCACCTGACCTGCCTGTTTTTGTTACTGATTCATAAATTGCATCTTTTCATATTATGTATACATTAACATATTTTTAGTTATACTTATTTTTTGCACTTTTGTCTTTTAACTCCTCTCTCAGATTAAGTGTTTTAAGTACCACTGTTAAAATATTCTGTGGTTTGTTTCTATGTAGTGTCTTCTTGTTGGAACGTAGAGTACTCTCTTTAGCATTTCTTATTAGGTTGGCTTACTGTTGATGAACTCTCTCAGCTTTTGTTTATCTGGTGAAGTCTTTATTCTGCCTTAATATTTGAAGGATAATTTTGCTGGCCATAGTATTCTTGTTTGGTGGTTTTGTTCTTTCAGAACTTTGAATATATTATTCTACTTTCTTTCGACTGGAAAGGTTTCTACTGAGAAATATTAGCTGATAGTCTTGTGAGGGTCCCCTTTATGTGACAAGCTTTTCTCTTGCTGTTTTCACATTTCTCTTTATCCTTTAATTGCCATAAGGTGACTCAGTCGTAAAGAATCCACTTGCCAATGCTTGAAACTCAGGACATGTGGGTTTGAGCCCTGAATTAGGGAGATCCCCTGGAGTAGGAAATGGCTATCCATTCCAATATTCTTGCCTGGAAAATTCCAGGGACAGAGGAGCCTGGCAGGCTACAGTCCATGGGGTTGCATAGAGTTGTACATGACTGAGTGAGCACACATGCACGCATTCACATCCTTTAATTTGACAGTTTGATTTTAATGTGTTTTGATGTAGATTTCTTAGGATTTATCCTTCTGTTATCTTTTGTGCCTTATGAATCTGAATGTCTTTTCTTTCCCATATTTGGGAAGTATTCAACCATTGTTTCTTCAAATCTGCTTTCTCCTTCCCTCCGCAGCTCCCATTATGTGTATATTTGTCCGTTAATGGATTACCATAAGGCCTTTGGCCTTTCTTCAGTCTTTTTTATCTTTCATTTTATTTCTCTGGATAATTTCAAGTGACATGTCTTAGCACATAGATTCTTTTTGTTAATCAAGTCTATTGTTGAGCCCCTTTAGTGAAATGTTCAATTCACTTATTGTATTTTTCAGCTCCAGGATTTATGTTTGATTCTTTTTTATAGTTTTTATAATTTTTATACTTTCTGTCTCTTTGCTGATATTTAAAATGAGCTTGCATTTTTAAAATCACAAAACTCATCTACTGATATTGAAAAATAATTTTATTTATCTTTACAGGAGTATTATAATTAGTTAGAATTGATCATGCTTATTGCTTATACGTATTTTCAGTAATATTGCCAAGTTATCCTTGGTATATTAGGAGGGTATTAGCAGGCCTTTACTTTCTTAGCATAATGATGAATGTATTCACTGTAATTAGAGAAGTAACTCAGTGTCATATAATACTTTCTCTTTTAAATCATAAAATTATCTCAAGTTTTTATCTATTTTAAGAATACTAGAATACAGTTCTGTATTAAATAAATTTTAACTGCTCTTGTATAGCATGAGACTGAGTAGTTAATAGCGACTCTTTCAAATTGACCTTATTCTTTTTGTTGTGGGAGACCTGAGTTCTATCCCTGGGTCAGGAAGATCCCCTGGAGAAGAAAATTGCAATCCATTCCAGTATTCTTGCCTTGAAGATCTCATGGATGGAGGAGGAGCCTATGGAGGAGGTGGATTATAGTCCATAGGGTTGCAAAGAGTCAGACATGCCTGAGTGACTTCACTTTTTTGCTGTTGAAGTATTTGGGATATGGTGAAAGTTCATGGATATTTTAATCACTTCAACCACTTTTTATTGGTTCACTCAGTTGGAGTCAGTTTTGTGTCCCTGCTCATTTCAAAGATGGTGATGAAAATGTTCACTTCTCGATTATATATGTTAAAATTATACTTTAATTCTATCCTAGTTTGGAGAATGTGAACTATTTTAAAGCTTTGTTATAGATATATATGATAGAGTTTCTAGGGGTCACATTTTGTAAACTCTTAGTCTTTTAATTTACTGTAAAAATGGACTTCTACTGAAGTATGATAGAGTAGAAGCATTTGTGTTATCATTCATTTGGACTGCAGCCTACCAGGCTCCTCTGTCCATGGGGTTTTCCAGGCAAAAGTACTGGAGTGGGGTGCCATTACCTTCTCCATAACCCTGTATGCTGCTGCTGCTAAGTTGCTTCAGTCGTGTCCGACTCTGTGCAACCCCATAGACAGAAGCCCACCAGGCTCCCCTGTCCCTGGGATTCTCCAGGCAAGAACACTGGAGTGGGTTGCCATTTCCTTCTCCAATGCAGGAAAGCGAAGAGTGAAAGGGAAGTCGCTCAGTCATGTCTGACTCTTTGCGACCCCATGGACTGCAGCCTACCAGGCTCCTCCATCCATGGGATTTTCCAGGCAAGAGTACTAGAGACACTGATGTATAGAACAGTCTTGTGGGCTCTGTGGGAGAGGGAGAGGGTGGGATGATTTGGGAGAATGGCATTGAAACATGAATAATATCATATATGAAATGAGTCGCCAGTCCAGGTTTGATGAACGATACTGGATGCTTGGGGCTGGTGCACTGGAACGACTCAGAGGGATGGTACGGGGAGGACGGAGGGAGGAGGGTTCAGGATGGGGAACACGTGTATACCTGTGGTGGATTCATGTTGATATATGGCAAAACCAATACAATATTGTAAAGTTAAAAAATAAAAAAAAACTTAAAAAAAAAGAAAACAAATACAATTTAAGTAGCTACATACATTTTATAAATGAAACTTGATTCCAAATAAATTGTAAGCCAGATACTATTATTGTATGATATGTATCTTTCTACTACTTGTCCACACTGTTCCAATTTTTTATTTGTTCTGGATTATAGTTATTCTCTTATTATGAATTATATACCAGTTAAATAATCACATCATGGATGTTTTCTTTGTTCATTGTTGGTTTGTTGATATGCATCACTGTGGAAGGCACTCTCAGGGATATTTGGAATTGTTGGAAGTTTTTTTTCATTTCTTTCACTGCTTTTGATTAAGTTCTCTTAGTTTCATGGTATCACTTGAATTCCTCCTTTATTTTGATTCCTTATGTTGCAGTTCAAGAATTAATTTCTTTCATTAGTTACTGTAACAGTTCCTCCCTCTATTTCTATTCTTTCAGTTTCTTCCTTCCTCTGTTCTGTATCTTACATAGTTTTCCTATGGTGATCTTTTATAATCTTTCTAAATCTCCTCATATCCTTTGGTGGTACCTTACTTTCTATATTCTGTTTGACTTTCTTCTTTCTTGTTTTAGTTTTCTGGAAAGCTTACACTCATCTTTGAATACCATGAGTAAACATCTCCCTTTATGAAGCCCTTCCTAACCACTGTTGACATAGTTACTTTGATTCATCTCTTATGATATCATAAAATTTTGTGTATACTTTCAAAATTGATTTTAAAACATCTTACTCTTTTTTTGTGTTTTGGTTTTCCCTTGTGAATATTAACTTCTCAAACTCAGAGACCATGTTCTTTTTTTGTCTCTGAATTCTTCCTCTAAATGCAATGTTTGGCGTCGGACACGACTGAAGCGACTTAGCAGCAGCAGCAGCAGATCAGTTAATATGTATGTCTCAGTAAATGAGCATGTGTATAAATTTGTATGCACATTAAATCGTCTACTGCAGGAAATTTAAAAAATAGACACATGAAATTTTATGTGACTTATAATTGTTAGTTTTTAGCTGTTGGCCATCTTACTGTTATTAAGGAGTTGGATAAATACTACTTTTCCTGTATCTCTCTCTCTCTCTCTCTCTCTCTCTCTCTCTCTCTCTCTATATATATATATATATATATATATATATATGTAAATAAATACTAAAGTACAGAGAGATACTAAATAAGATAATGCCATTCCCATGTTATTACCAGGAAGACTTTACAAAGTATAAAAGTAAGCCTAAAGGCAGCCAAGAACTTTATATCAGAGTGACACCTAGTGGTAATTGTATTGGTCTGTTAATATTTTTGTGTCCTTTTTATTACTGTAGTTTCATTTTATTACAAAATTGTTCTGGATTTTCTTGAATAAACTAAAAGAATTATTTTAAAGCAGCAATACTGTCTACTGTGAAGTAGTGTCACCTTGAAGATAGGAATTATTGTATATTTTTATGTCTAAGATCTAGCAATAGACATACAGGTATTTGTTCGATACAGTTTGTTCCATAAAATCTGTCTGCAAACCTGCTTTTGCTGGGCCTGTTCAGCATAGCCTTAAGTTCCATTTCTGGAGTGTAGCAGAAAAATGGGTTTGTTGTGAGCTGAACCATTTGCCTTATTTATTTTTTTTTAAATCTTCTTTCTTAAGAGCTTTTAATCCTTTTATTATGTTGAATGCCATTTTGGTGTAAAAGTGTTTGATGAGTATGGAAAGAGTTAAAACATTTACCAAGTGCATTTGAACCTAAAAAAATAGTTTGGAATATTTCAAACCAGTTTTTGTCTTGAATATATGAACTTGTTTTCTGGTCTTGACTCTTAAATGCAGATAAACTCTGTAATTTTGTTGTTGTTATCGGTACATGTGGAAAGAAATAGTAGCAACCTTTTTTTGCCTCACATATATGAATCAGCATAAAGCAAGAGAACTGATCATAGCTTGTACTTCTGAAGAGGAAAGATAGCAAATGTTATCTATTAGTAATATTTTTCTTTGGTCCATCAGCAAACTCATGTCTGTTGTCACCATGTTAACCATTATGTACTCCAAATTATTTATAAAATCATTTTTCAAGTTTTATTGAGTTATAATTGACATAGAGCACAGTTTAAGGTGTGAGGCATAATGATTTGAGTTATATACATCATATAAAGTCAATTTAAAGTCTAAATAAGCATCATCCCATGCTGGTCTTACTGTGCATAATTTATTTTTATTTATGCATTAGAATTTTTAAAAAATTTAGCCCCACATTTTTAGATACTGTGCTTTAGTAAACATTTTTAAAATAGAGATGTATATAAAGAACAAAATGAGTACCTTCCCTCTCGGATTCTTCAAAAGTAAAAGTATCGAAGTGTTAGTTGCTCAGTCATGTCCAACTCTTTGCCTGTAGCCCACCGGTGCTCTGTCCATGGAATTCTCCAGGCAAGAGTACTGGAACGGGTGACCGTTCCCTTCTCCAGGGGATCTTCCCGACCCAGAGTTCAAACCCGGTCTCCTGCTTTGCAAATGAAATCTTTACTGTCTGAGCCACCTCTGATTCTTAAATCCATGCAATTGTCAGTTTGGTGTGTGGTTTAAGTTTGACATTTTATAAAATGTCTTTATCTGGAAATAATGTTTACTCAGTTACTTTCATTCCTCATGTGATTTTTGTTGTCATATCTTCATAGGAAGGCAGTGAAGATCAGAAGCATAGAGTTATGTTTTCTACCATCTTTATTTTCTTCCATTCATCTTTCAATCTCCTCTTCCTCTGATAGTTCCCTATCATCTTCCTTTGAAAAGTTCCCTATCATCTTCCTTTGAAAGATTGTAAAATAGCTTTTTTCCTTTTTAAAGGAATAATCATACATAGTAATGGGTTGCACATACTTGTACAAGCATACCTTGGAGATATTGTGGGTTTGGTTCCAAGACTACTACAATGAAGTGACTGTCACAATGAAACAAGTTACATGTACTTTTTGCTTTCCCAGTGCATTAAAAATTTGTTTATACTGTATTGTAGTGTTTTAAATGTGCAGTAGTATTATGTCTGAGAAAATAATCCACATTCCTTAAAAATACTGCTAAAATTTGCTAGTCATCATTTGTGCCTTTGGCGAGTCATAATCTTTTTGCTGGTTGAGGATCTTATCTCAGTGCTGATGAATGCTGATTGATTCGGGTGTCAGTTGCTGAAGGTTGGCTTGCCTGTGACAGTTTCTTAAAATAAGACAACAGTGAAGTTTTCCACATCAATTGACTCTTCTTTGCACAAATGATTTCTCTGTAGTGTGTGATGCTCTTAGATAGCATTTTACCCACAGTGAACTTCTTTCAGAATTGGAACGAATCTTCTCAATCCCTGCCACTGCTTTATCAACTAAGGTTATGTAATATTCTAAGTCCTTTGTTGTCATTTCAGCATCTTCACTACATCTTCACTAATAGTAGATTTTATCTCAAAGAACTACTCTCTTTGCTCATGCATTAGAAGCAGCTCTTCATTTGTTCAAGTTTTCCCATGAGATGGCAACAATTCAGTCACATCTTCAGGCCCTACTTCTGATTCTGGTTCTCTTCCTATTTGCACCACATTGGCAGTTACTTCCTCTGCTGAAGTCTTGAACTCCACAAAGTCATCCATGATGGTTGAAATCCACTTCTTTCAAACTCCTGTTAATGTTCATATTTTGACCTCTTCCCATGAATCATGACTATCCTTTATGGCATCTAGAATGGTGAATCTTTTCCAGAAGGCTTTGAATTTACTTTGCTCATATCCATCAGAGGAATTATCATCTATGGCAGCTATAGCCATATGAAATGTATGTCTCAAAAAGTAAGACTTGAAATTTGGAATGACTCCTTCTTTCATCCACAGGCTGAGGAATAAATGTTGTGTTGGCAGGCATGAAAACAATATGAATCTCTTTGTACGTCTCCATCAGAGCTCTTTTAAGACCAGGTGTGTTGTCAGTGGAGAGAAATAATTTGGAAAGAATCTTTTTTTTCTGAACAGTAGGAACTCAACAGTGGGCTTAAAATATTCAGCAAATATGTTATCAGATCTGTTTTCATCCAGGTTTTGTTGTTCCATTTATAGAGCACAAACAGAGTGCTCTATCACAGATTTACTGTGATTCTTAATGGTACTAGGATTTTCAGAATGATAAAATGACTATTGGTGGCATTAGCCCCCAACAAGAGAGTCAGCCTGTCCTTTGTAGCTTTGTAGTGAGGCATTGATGTCTCCAAAGTCACTGTGGATAGTGACTGCTCCCATGAAATTAAAAAACGCTTGCTCCTTGGAAGAAAAGCTATGACAAACCCAGAGAGCATATTAAAAATCAGAGGTATCACTTTGCCGACAAAAGTCTGTCTAGTCAAAGCTATGGTTTTTCCAGTAGTCATGTGAGGATGTAAGAGTTGGACCATAGAGAAGGCTGAGTGCCAAAATATTGATGCTTTCAAATTGTGGTACTGGAGAAGACTCTTAGCAAGGAGAGATAGGAAAGCTTTCCTCAGTGATCAATGCAAAGAAATAGAGGAAAACAATACAATGGGAAAGACTAAAGATCTCTTCAAGAAAAATTAGAGATACCTAGGGAGCATTTCATGCTAAGATTGGCACAATCAAGAACAGAAATGGTATGGACCTAACAGAAGCAGAGAATATTAAGAAGAGGTGGCAAGAATACATAGAAGAACTATACAAAAAAAGATCTTAATGACCCAGATAACCACAGTGGCGTGATCACTTACCTAGAGCCAATCATTCTGGAATGTGAAGTCAAGTGGGCCTTAGGAAGCATCACTACGAACACAGCTAGTGGAGGTGATGGAATTCCAGTTGAGCTATTACAAATCCTAAAAGATGATGCTGTGAAAGTACTGCACTCAATATGCCAGCAAATTTGGAAAACTCAGCAATGGCCACAGGATTGGAAAAGGTCAGTTTTCATTCCAATTCCAAGGAAAGGCAATGCCAAAGAACTTATCTCACTCATTAGCAAAGTAACACTCAAAATTCTCCAAGCCAAGCTTCAACAGTGTGTGCACCGAGAACTTCCAGATATTCCAATTGGATGTAGAAAAGGCAGAGAAACCAGAGATCAAACTGCCAACATCTGTTGGATCATTGAAAAAGCAAGAGAGTTCCAGAAAAACATCTACTTCTGCTTTATTGACTACACTAAGCCGTAGACTGTGTGAATCACAACAAAGTGGAGAATTCTTCAAGAGATGAGAATTCCAGACCACCTGACCTGCATCCTTAGAAATCTGTATGCAGGTCAAGAAGCAACCATTAGAACCAGCCATGGAACAACAGATTGGTTCCAAATTGGGAAAGGAGTACATCAAGGCTATATATTGTCACCCTGCTTATTTAACGTGTATGCAGAGTATCATGCGAAATGCCGGGCTGGATGAAGCACAAGCTGAAATGAAGATTGCCTAGCATTTCGTGTGATACTTTGCATAGAAGTATCAATTTGCCAACATCCACTGGATCATGGAAAAAGCAAGAGAGTTCCAGAAAAACATCTATTTCTGCTTTATTGACTATGCCAAAGCCTTTGACTGTGTGGATCACAATAAACTGTGGAAAATTCTTCAAGAAATGGAAATACCAGAACACCTGATCTGCCTCTTGAGAAATTTGTATGCAGGTCAGGAAGCAACAGTTAGAACTGGACATGGAACAACAGACTGGTTCCAAATAGGAAAAGGAGTTCGTCAAGGCTGTATATTGTCACCCTGTTTATTTAACTTATATGCAGAGTACATCATGAGAAACACTGGACTAGAAGAAACACAAGCTGGAATCAAGATTGCCGGGAGAAATATCAATAACCTCAGATATACAGATGACACCACCCTTATGGCAGAAAGTGAAGAGGAACTAAAAAGCCTCTTGATGAAGGTGAAAGTGGAGAGTGAAAAAGTTGGCTTAAAGCTCAACATTCAGAAAACGAAGATCATGGCACCTGGTCCCATGACTTCATGGGAAATAGATGGGGAAACAGTGGAAACAGTGTCAGACTTTATTTTTGGGGGCTCCAAAATCACTGCAGATGGTGACTGCAGCCATGAAATTAAAAGATGCTTACTCCTTGGAAGGAAAGTTATGACCAACCTAGATAGCATATTCAAAAGCAGAGACATTACTTTGCCAACAAAGGTTCGTCTAGTCAAGGCTATGGTTTTTCCAGTGGTCATGTATGGATGTGAGAGTTGGACTGTGAAGAAGGCTGAGCACTAAAGAATGGATGCTTTTGAACTGTGGTGTTGGAGAAGACTCTTGAGAGTCCCTTGGACTGCAAGGAGATCCAGCCAGTCCATTCAGAAGGAGATCAGCCCTGGGATTTCTTTGGAAGGAATGATGCTAAAGCTGAAACTCCAGTACTTTGGCCATCTCATGCGAAGAGTTGACTCATTGGAAAAGACTCTGATGCTGGGAGGGATTGAGGGCAGGAGGAGAAGGGGACGACAGAGGATGAGATGGCTGGATGGCATCACTGACTCGATGGACCTGAGTCTGAGTGAACTCCGGGAGTTGGTGATAGACAGGGAGGCCTGGCGTGCTGCGATTCATGGGGTCGCAGAGAGTCAGACACGACTGAGCGACTGATCTGATCTGATCTGATCAATATCTCCAAAGAGAAATGTCAGTAACCTCAGATATGCAGATGATATCACTCTTATGGTAGAAAGTGAAGAAGAACTAAAGAGCCTCTTGATTAAAGTAAAAGAGGAGAGTGAAAAAGTTGGCTTAAAACTCAACATTCAGAAAACTTAAGATCATGGCGTTTGGTCCCATCACTTCATGGCAAATAGATGGGGAAACAATGGAAACAGTGACAGACTTTATTTTCTTTGGCTCCAAAATCACTGCAGATGGTGACTGCCGCCATGAAGTTAAAAGACACTTGCTCCTTGGAAGAAAAGTTATTAAAAAGCAGAGACATCCCTTTGCTGACAAAGGTGAGTCTAGTCAAAGCTATGGTTTTTCCAGTAGTCATGTATGGATATGAGAGTTGGACTATAAAGAAAGCTGAGTGCTGAAGAGTTGATGCTTTGGAAGTGTGGTGTTGGAGAAGACTCTTGGGAGTCCCTTGGACTGCAAGGAGATTCAACCAGTCCATCCTAAAGGGGATCAGTCCTGAATATTCATTGAAAGGACTGATGCTGAAGCTGAAACTCCAGTACTTTGGCCACCTGATGGAAAGAATTGACTCATTGGAAAAAGCTGTGATGCTGGGAAAGATTGAAGGCAGGTGGAGAAGGGGACGACAGAGGTTGAGATGGTTGGATGGCATCACTGACTTGATGGACATGAGTTTGAGCAAGCTCCTGGAGTTGGTGTGGACATGCAAGCCTGGCATGCTGCAGTCCATGGTGTCACAAAACATCTGACAGGACTGAGTTACTGAACTGACTGAGAAGCCTCTTGAGAGTCCCTTGGACTACGAGGAGATCAAACCTGTTAATCCTAAAGGAAATCAACCCTGAATATTCATTGGAAGGACTGATGGTGAACCTGAAGCTCCAGTACTTGCAACACCTGATGTGAAGAGTTGACTCATAGGAAAAGCACCTGATGCTGAGAAAGATTGAAGGCAGAAGCAGGGGATGACAGAGATTGAGGTGGTTGGATGGCATTGCTGATTCAGTGGACATGAATTTGAGCAAACTTTAGGAGATAGTGAAGCATTGTTGGGGAGCCTGTGTGCTGGAATCCCTCGGGTCCCAAAGAGTTGGACATGACTCAGTGACTGAACAACAACATTGACTTCTCTCTAGCTGTGAAAGCCCTGGGTGGAATCTTCTTCCAATATACGGCTGTTTTGTCTATATGAGAATCTGTTGTTTAGTGTATCCTTCTTCATTAATGATCTTGACTAATGTTCTGACTTGCCTTAGCTTCTACCTCAGCACTTGCAGCTTTACCTTGGATTTTCTTGTTATGGAGATGGCTTCTTTCCTTAAAGTTCTTAAAGTAACCTCTGCTAGCTTCCTACTTTTCTTTTGTACTTTCGTCACCTCTCTCAACCTTCTTAGAATTGAAGGGAGTTCGGACCTTTCTCTGAATTAGGCTTTGGCTTAAGGGATTGTTGTGGTTAGTTTGATCTGTGCAGACCTCTGAATCTTTCTCTGTGTCACAAATATGGCTGTTTCACTTTCTTTCATTTGTATATTCACTGAAATAGCACTTTTAATTTTCTTTCAGGACTTTTCCTTTTCACAACTTTGATAATGTTTGTTCAAAAAGGCCTACCTAGCTTTTGGGCTGTCTTGACTTTCTGCATGTTTTCCTCATTGTGTTTAATCATTTACAGCATTTGATTCTGCAGTGAGAGATATATGACCCTTTCTTTCACTTGAACAGTTGGAGGCCATTGTAAGTTTAATAATTGTCCTGATTTCCATACTATTGTGACTCAGGGATTAGGGAGACCCAAGGAAAGAGAAAGGGGAATGGCCTGATGGTGGATCAGTCAGAGTACACACAGTATTTATCAAGTTTCTAGTCTTATATGGGCATTGTTCATAGTGCCCCCAATTTCTCTGGTAACATCAGAGGTCATTTGATCACAGATCACCATAACAAATAAAAGAGTAATGAAGAAGTCTGAAGTTTCATGAGTCTTATCAAAATATGACATAGGAATGATATGAGCGAATGTTGATGGAAAAATAGCACCAGTAGATTTCCTGGTTGCCACAGACCTTCAATTTGTAAGAAAGGAAATAACCTGCAGAGTGCAATAAAATGAGGTAATAGCAATAGTAAATAATGTTGTACTTTCCCAGGGTCTCATGTTTAGCAACTACTGCTGAAAATTAGGAAGTAAATTTCAAAAGACTTCTGTGCAATTAGAATGGGTCATTTTGTTATAGGTGTTTGCTGATTACTTTATGCTTAATATTATGCTAAGGTCTTGGGCTATGTATAAATAAGGAATTCCTTATCCCAAAAAACTCCATCATCTGTTTGGATAGAGAGAGGAAGAAGACATAGAAAAAAGGACATTTATCTATTCATTCATTCATTTACATACATGCACACACACAAACATACATTACCTACTGTATACCAGCTACTATGTTGACTATACTTAATTGCTGTACAACCCTTACAACAATACTGTAAGGCAGATGTTATTATAACTGCTTTGAAGAGGAATAAACTGAGGCTCAGAGAATTCCTGAACCACAGATTTAGTCTTAAACAAATCTAGAATTCATGATCTTTCCAATAAAACAGTGTCAGTTATGAAAATACATACAGAGTGCTGTGAGATTGTTGAAAAAGAAGCAATTCAGTTTTATTTGGTGACTTGGAAATATGAAAAGGGAAAAAATAGAGTTATGAGAGTGATTAGGAAAGATTACAGAGGAACCAGGCTATGAAAGATTTCAGGAAATGAAATAACCAGGCTATGAGTTAAAATATGTCATGTGGACATAGGAGTTTATTCTAGGCAAGGAAAAGCACAGAAGCAGGAATAATAATGGTGTGTCTGGAGGAATTTGCAATCTTGAGCATAAAGGTGGGGTTTTGGTCTTCAGTTAGCTGAAAACTTCTCTCCTTTTCTACCAGTGACAGATTCATGCTATAGTTTCCTCTCCTGATCCTGCCCCACTTCTGCCCCTGCCCTTTTATACTCATTGACTTACTTATTTTCATGTTACCTTGAGATAGCCAGAACCTGGATCCCCACATTATAGATGTGAGAACTGACATAAGAGAGTAAGTGACTTACTGGTTCATGGAGATTAATGGTTTTGGAAGATCTGTAAAAGCTAGTCTAGCTGATCACTAAGTAAGTAGTCTTTTCCGCATTTTTGTTTTAGGTTTATCTAGTGTGTGCCTAAATTCTTTTAGCAATGGGATGCTCATTAATTTTAAGGAAGTAATTCCATTGTTCAGCAGTTCTGACTAAAATTTTATAAATAAAAACACTTCATCAACCACATGCAAAACAGGTATCAGCTAAATGTATTAATTTTTTCTTATTTTAAGTGACCACTTTGACCTCATTCTACCAGGGCTTCCCTGGTAGCTCAGATGGTAAAGCGTCTGCTACAATGCAGGAGACCCAGGTTCAATCCCTGAGTCGGGAAGATCCCCTGGAGAAGGAAATGGCAACCCACTCCAGTACTCTTGCCTGGAAAATCTCATGGACTGAGGAGCCTGTCGCAAAGAGTCGGACACGACTGAGCGACTTCACTTCACTTCACTTGACCTCATTCTACTTTGATCTCATTCTGTTTTCAGAGAAAGAATACACAAAGTGATATATTTTCTCTCCTGACAGTTCTCCAGATATTAAAAGACAGTTCTATTTTCCCCCATTTCTTCAGTCTAAATATCTTTAGTTCATTCAGCTATTGCACAGAATTGTATTGAAGTTAAAATGTGTGCTTTATGGGGATATAATGGGTAGTATTGTGACTATAGTTGACGACACTGTATTAGGTATTTTAAATTTGCTAAGGCAGTAGACCTTAAAAATGTTCTCATTGCATGGAAAAAATTTTAAGAAGGTGATTGTCAACTAAACTTATGGTGGTAATCATTTTGCAGTACATATACCAAATCATTATGTTGGGTACTTTGGAACCAGTATGTTATATAATGATTATATTTCAATAAAACTGGAAATAGCACATTCTTTGTGAGGCATCATTTCCAGATAGTTTCACACTTTAGATCCATGGTTCATTTTAGAATGTATCTTTTGGAACCTCCTTTTCAGGTGTTTCAGAGTCTCACAGTGAGATGGTGATTGGATCTTGCCCTGTGCTCTCTTTCTGTCCATTATATATTGACGTATAGCAATTATTTTGTAGTTTCTTAACAAGATATCTTTCTGTTAGATTGTGAGTTCCTTGAAGATGGACATAGTTTCTTATCTTTATTGTGCCTTGGTGCTTGGCAGTAGTAGGTGTTAGTTAAATATTTGTTGAGTACATTTGTCAGATAATGGGATGAGCCCTGATCTGATACTTAAACTTTAATGGTATCTTCTCCTGTCCATTTTCCTTTTCTTTTAGTTTGTGTTTTTCTTTTCCTTTTTTTTTTTTAAATGAGAATTTCCTTTCCTATAGCTCCAATTCATATGCATCTTGAATTTCTGATTTGCTCAGACCATTCTCTTGCCTTTCCAAAGGCCAACTTGTTTACCATCTTAGTAGGCTAAAGTCTGGAGAAGAAAAAGCAATAGGAATATCCCCTTAATGTAAGGCATTTTTAATTATTACCTCTTCTATCAGCCCAACAATAAAGAAGATATGGTATACCCAATGAAATACTACTTGGTCATAAAAAGAATGAAATGTTGCCATTGGCATCAATATGGATGGACCTAGAGATGACCATACTAAGTGAAGTAAGTTAGACAGAGACAGTTATCAAGTGATAGTTTGCTTATATTTGGAATCTAAAATATGACACAAATGAACTTATTCACAAAGCAGAAACATACTTGCAGACATAGAAAACAAACATGGTTACCAGGGGGAAAGGAGGTGGGGGAGGGATAATTTAAGAGTTTGGGATTAGAGGATACGAATAACTATATATAAAATAGATAAACAGTAACATCCTACTATATAGCACAGAGAACTATATGCAATATCCTGCAATAAACCATAATGGAGAAGAGTATGAAAAGGATGATGAAAGTGAAAGTGAAAGAGGAGAGTGAAAAAGTTGGCTTAAAGCTCAACATTCAGAAAACTAAGATCATGGTATCTGGTCCCATCACTTCATGGAAAATAGATGGGGAAATAGTGGAAACAGTGTCAGACTTTATTTTTCTGGGCTCCAAAATCACTGCAGATGGTGACTGCAGCCATGAAATTAAAAGACGCTTACTCCTTGGAAGGAAAGTTATGACCAACCTAGATGGCATATTCAAAAGCCAGGGACATTACTTTGCCAACATGTGTCCGTTTAGTCAAGGCTATGGTTTTTCCAGTAGTCATGTATGGATGTGAGAGTTGGGACTGTGAAGAAAGCTGAGTGCCGAAGAATGGATGCTTTTGAACTGTGGTGTTGGAGAAGACTCTTCAGAGTCCCTTGGACTGCAGGGAGATCCAACTAGTCCATTCTAAAGGAGATCAGTCCTGGGTGTTCTTTGGAAGGAATGATGCTGAAGCTGAAACTCCAGTACTTTGGCCACCTCATGCAAAGAGTTGACTCATTGGAAAAGACTCTGATGCTGGGAGGGATTAGGGGCAAGAGGAGAAGGAGATGACAGAGGATGAGATGGCTGGATGGCATCACCGACTCGATGGACGTGAGTTTGAGTGAATTCCTGGAGTTGGTGATGGACAGGGAGGCCTGGCGTACTGCAATTCACGGGGTCGCAAAGAGTCGGAAACGACTGAGGGACTGAACTGAACTGAAACTGAGTCACTTTGCTGTACACCAGAAACTAACACAGCATTGTAAATCAACTACACTTCAATAAAAACAAACATCTTAGTATATCTTGCTGTTTTAGGATTGTTGTACTTTTGAGCTTATCCTTTGTTTTGCATACCTCTTCTGACCTTCTCTACCATTTTAGGCAATTATGCTATTATAGGATATTAAACTGATGGTTTAATATCAGTTGGTTAAGAATCTGCCTGCAATGCAGGAGACCCTGGTTTGACAGCTGGGTTGGGAAGATCCGCTGGAGAGGGATAGGCTACCCACTCCAGTATTCTTGGGCTTCCCTTGTGGCTCAGCTGGTAAAGAATCTGCCTGCAATGCGGGAGACCTGGGTTCAATCCCTGGGTTGGGAAGATCCCTTGGAGAAGGGAAAGGCTACCACTCTATTATTCTGGCCTGGAGAATTATAGGGACTGTATAGTCCATGGGGTCACAAAGAGTCAGACACGACTGAGCAACTCTCACTTTCACTTTTCAAGTTGATACACAAACAGATTTGGTTTGGAAATTCCTTTATATACTTGGAAAATAATTTCTAGTTTGCAGAGGATCAAGGAAACTTAAAATTTTAGGTTAATTCAAGTATATGTGGTAACCAAGGAGAAATAGAGCAGATTTCCTGGCCTTCGTTTCCTAGTTTGGTGATGACAATAACTCACACCCTGATTGATGTAGACTGCTGATATCGGCCTAAATTTCTCCAGATAGCTTGGGCATGTAGAAACTTTGAAATTTTTGTTTGTCTGTTTTTTGTTTTCTTAATCAGATTAGGAAATGTGGTCCTAATGACCACATTATGACAAATGACAGAATGTGGTCCACTGGAGAAGGGAATGGCAAACCACTTCAGTATTCTTGCCTTGAGAACCCCATGAATAGTATGAAAAGGCAAAATGATAGGATACTGAAAGAGGAACTCCCCAAGTCAGTAGGTGCCCAGTATATGCTGCTGGAGATCAGTGGAGAAATAAGTCCAGAAAGAATGAGGGGATGGAGCCAAAGCAAAAACAATACCCAGTTGTGGATGTGATTGGTGATAGAAGCAAGGTCCGATGCTGTAAAGAGCAATATTGCATAGGAACCTGGAATGTCAGGTCCATGAATCAAGGCAAATTGGAAGTAATCAAACAAGAGGTGGCAAGAGTGAATGTCGACATTCTAGGAATCAGCGAACTAAAATGGACTGGAATGGGTGAATTTTACTCAGATGACCATTATACCTACTACTGCGGGCAGGAATCCCTCAGAAGAAATGGAGTAGCCATCATGGTCAACAAAAGAGTCCGAAATGCAGTACTTGGATGCAATCTCAAAAACGACAGAATGATCTCTGTTCGTTTCCAAGGCAAACCATTCAATATCACAGTAATCCAAGCCTATGCCCCAACCGATAACGCTGAAGAAGCTAAAGTTGAATGGTTCTGTAAGACCTACAAGACCTTTTAAAACTAACACCCAAAAAAGATGTCCTTTTCATTATAGGGGACTGGAATGCAAAAGTAGGAAGTCAGGAAACACCTGGGGTAACAGGCAAATTTGGCCTTGGAATACGGAATGAAGCAGGGCAAAGACTTATAGAGTTTTGCCAAGAAAATGCACTGGTCATAGCAAACACCCTCTTCCAGCAACACAGAGAAGACTCTACACATGGACATCACCAGATGGCCAACACTGAAATCAGATTGATTATATTCTTTGCAGCCAAAGATAGAGAAGCTCTATACAGTCAACAAAAATAAGACCAGGAGCTGAGTGTGGCTCAGATCATGAACTTCTTGTTGCCAAATTCAGACTGAAATTGAAGAAAGTAGGGAAAACCACTAGACCATTCAGGTATGACCTAAATCAAATCCCTTATGATTATACAGTGGAAGTAAGAAATAGATTTAAGGGACTAGATCTGATAGATAGAGTGCCTGATGAACTATGGACTGAGGTTCGTGACATTGTACAGGAGACAGGGATCAAGACCATCCCCATGGAAAAGAAATGCAAAAAAGCAAAATGGCTGTCTGGGGAGGCCTTACAAATAGCTGTGAAAAGAAGAGAAGTGAAAAGCAAAGGAGAAAAGGAAAGATATAAGCATCTGAATGCAGAGTTCCAAAGAAAAGCAAGAAGAGATAAGAAAGCCTTCTTCAGCTATCAATGCAAAGAAATAGAGGAATACAACAGAATGAGAAAGACTAGAGATCTCTTAAAGAAAATTAGAGACACCAAGGGAATATTTCATGCAAAGATGGGCTCGATAAAGGACAGAAATGGTATGGACCTAAGAGAAGCAGAAGATATTAAGAAGAAGTGGCAAGAATACACAGAAGAACTGTACAAAAAAGATCTTCATGACCCAGATAATCACGATGGTGTGATCACTCACCTAAAGCCAGACATCCTGGAATGCAAAGTCAAGTGGGCCTTAGAAAGCATCACTACGAACAAAGCTAGTGGAGGTGATGGAATTCCAGTTGAGCTACTTCAAATCCTGAAAGATGATGCTGTGAGAGTGCTACACTCAATATGCCAGCATATTTGGAAAAGTCAGCAGTGGCCACAGGACTGGAAAAGGTCAGTTTTCATTCCAATCCCAAAGAAAGGCAATGCCAAAGAATGCTCAAACTACCGCACAGTTGCAGTCATCTCACACGCCAGTAAAGTAATGCTTAAAATTCTCCAAGCCAGGCTTCAGCAATACGTGAACCGTGAACTTCCAGATATTCAAGCTGGTTTTAGAAAAGGCAGAGGAACCAGAAATCAAATTGCCAACATCCACTGGATCATCGGAAAAGCAAGAGAGTTTCAGAAAAACATCTATTTCTGTTTTATTGACTATGCCAAAGCCTTTGACTGTGTGAATCACAATAAACTGTGGAAAATTCTGAAAGAGATGGGAATACCAGACCATCTGACCTCTTGAGAAATTTGTATGCAGGTCAGGAAGCAACAGTTAGAACTGGACATGGAACAACAGACTGGTTCCAAATAGGAAAAGGAGTTCGTCAAGGCTGTATATTGTCACCCTGCTTGTTTAATTTATGTGCAGAGTATATCATGGGAAATGCTGGGCTGGAAGAAGCACAAGCTGGAATCAAGATTGCCGGGAGAAATATCAATCACCTCAGATATGCAGATGACACCACCCTTATGGCAGAAAGTGAAGAGGAACTAAAAAGCCTCTTGATGAAAGTGAAAGTGGAGAGTGAAAAAGTTGGCTTAAAGCTAAACATGCAGAAAACGAAGATCATGGCATCTGGTCCCGTGACTTCATGGGAAATAGATGGGGAAACAGTGGAAACAGTGTCAGATTTTATTTTTCTGGGCTCCAAAATCACTGCAGATGGTGACTGCAGCCTTGAAATTAAAAAACACCTGCTCCTTGGAAGAAAAGTTATGACCAACCTAGATGGCATATTGAAAAGCAGAGACATTACTTTGCCAACAAAGGTTCGTCTAGTCAAGGCTATGGTTTTTCCAGTGGTCATGTATGGATGTGAGAGTTGTACTGTCACGAAAGCTGAGTGCTGAAGAATGGATGCTTTTGAACTGTGGTGTTGGAGAAGACTCTTGAGAGTCCCTTGGACTGCAGGGAGATCCAACCAGTCCATTCTGAAGCAGATCAGCCCTGGGATTTCTTTGGAAGGACTGATGCTAAAGCTGAAACTCCAGTACTTTGGCCACCTCATGGGAAGAGTTGACTCATTGGAAAAGACTCTGATGCTGGGAGGGATTGAGGGCAGGAGGAGAAGGGGACGACAGAGGATGAGATGGCTGGATGGCATCACTGACTCGATGGATGTGAGTCTCAGTGAACTCTGGGAGTTGGTGATGGACAGGGAGGCCTGGCGTGCTGTGATTCATGATTCGTGCAGTCGGACACGACTGAGCGACTGAACTGAACTGAATCAGATTAGATCCTTTACCCCTGAACTGCTCTGTTGTGGAAATATCAATCCTCATTGAGATAGTCTCATTATTTTTTCCACTTTTGGTCTTTCTCCATTCTAGCAGTTTCTTAATAGCAATTGGTGTTCTTGCATTTGTTTACATGTTGTTTATTCACTCAGTATGCATTTTCTATTGTGATCTAGGTATTGTATTCAATCCTAGGTATAAGATGGAGAAGAAAACAGGCATAACATTTATCTTCATAGAAATTAGTAAGGCATATAGACATAACCAATTCATTAAAAATAAATTGCAACCTATGAAAAGTTACCTATCATGAATAGAATTAGAATCATGTCACTCCTGTGACTGAAAAAAATTTAATGTACCTTGTTGTTGTTCACTGAGTTGTGTCTGATCTTCGAGGCTCCATGGACTGCAGCACACAAGGCTTCTCTCTGTGCTTCTGATAGTGAAGATAGTGCTTCACCATCTCTCAGAGTTTGCTCAAACTCATGTGCATTGAGTTGGTGATGCTGTCCAACCATCTCATCCTTTGTTGCCCCTCCTTTTCTTCCTGCTCTTAGTCTTTCCCAGCATCAGAGTCTTTCCCAATGAGTCAGCTCTTCACATCAGGTGGCCAAAGTATTGGAGCTTCAGCTTCAGCATCAGTCCTTACAGTGAATATTTAGGGTTGATTTGCTTTAGGAAATCATGTACCTTAACAAGAGACTTTAAAAAATCCCATACAGTCATCTTAACAGATACGGAAAAAGCATTTAACAAAATTCAATATCCATTTGAAAGAAACTCTTCAAAATTAGGAATTAAAGGTAGATTCCTCAACCTGATAAAGGGCATGTATAAAAATCCTATACTTAGTATAATACTTAATGATAAACGATCGAATGCTTTCAACCTAAGAACAAGAACAAGGCGAGGAAGATCCCTCCTACCATTTCTGTTTAACATTCTACTCGAAGTCCTAGGTTAGAATGCAAGAAAGAAGAAGAAATAAAATATTGATTGAAATATCTTTATCCAAAAATGACATAGTAATCTATATTGAAAGCCCCAGATGATCTACAAGATACATACTAGAACTAATAATTGAAATTCCTATGGTCAACAAGATACAAAGTAAATATATAAAAGATCAATTGTATTTCTTTATGCTTCTGCTGCTAAGTCGCTTCAGTCGTGTCTGACTCTGTGCGACCCCATAGACGGCAGCCCACCAGGCTCCCTCATCCCTGGGATTCTCCAGGCAAGACCACTGGAGTGGGTTGCCATTTCCTTCTCCATTTCCTTATGCTAGCAGCAAACAATTGGAAACTAAAGTGTTATTAAAAACTTATATTTTATATTATAAAAATATTTTTTAAAAGACTTAGGACTTTCCTGAAGGCTTAGATGGTAAAGAATCTGCCTCATTGCAGAAGATGGGGGTTTGATCCCTGATTCGGGAAGATCCCCTGGAGAAGGGAATGGCTATCCACTCTAGTATTCTTGCCTGAAGAATTGCATGGACAAAGAAGCCTGGTAGGCCAGTCCATGGGGGCTCAAAAGAGTTGGACATGGCTGAGGGACTAACATTTTCACCTTCTAGGGTAAATATAACAAAATATATTTAAGGCCTCTAACAAAAAACTATAGAACATTCCTGATGAATTAAAAACCTAAACAAATGGAGAGATATATTACATTCATGAATTGGAAGACTCAATATTATTAAAGGGTCCTTAGTCTCATATTAATCTATACAGTCAGTGCAATTCCACTAAAAATTCCAGCTATAAAAAATAGATACTGACAAGTTTTTTCTAATATTTGTATTGAAATGCAAATGGTATAGAATAGTCAAAAGAATTTTGAAAAAAATCAAACATTTTTAGCTTTATACCACCTAATTTTAAGACTCATTTTAAAATAGTAACCATGTCAGTATGGTATTGGCAACAAAGATAGATAGGTCATTGGCACAGAATAAAGTCAAGAAATAGACCTACATATACTTGGTCAGTCAGATTTTTACAGCTTTGTAAGTTAATTCATTTTAGTGAGAGTAGTTTTTTCAACAAGTGGAATTGGTACTATTTGGACATTGAAATACAAAAAAAAAAAAAAAAGACAGCCATATTAGCATCACCTCCACGTTACCCTTATACCACATAGAAAAATTAATCCAAAATAGTGTACAGACCTAAATGTAAAAGCTAAAACTGTAAAATTTCTGAAAGAAGATTTTGTGACTTGGGGCTAGGCCAAGTTCCCCTTGATCCCTAGGACAGAAAAAACACAAATCTCAAGGAAAATTTGAAATATTAAACTTTATCAAAATTACACACTCTGATCTTTGAAAGATATTCTTTAAAGAAATGAAAAGGCAAGCTGAAGAATATTGGAAGAAAATATTTGCAAAACACATGCCTTATAAAGGTTTTATATCTGGGATATCTAAAATGAAAGCGAAAGTCGCTCCGTTGTGTCCAACTCTTTGTGACCCCATGGACTGTATAGTCCATGGAATTCTCCAGGCCAGAATACCGGAGTGGGTAGCCTTTCCCTTCTCCAGGGGATCTTCCCAACCCAGGGATCAAACCCAGGTCTCCCGCATTGCAGGCAGATTCTTTACAAGCTGAGCCACAAGGTAAGCCCTCTCAAAATTCAATCTGAAGAAGATAAACAGCACATAAAACATGAGGAAAAGAGTCTATTAAACACTTTTTCAAAGAATACATAGGTAAAAAATAATATTAAAAAAAAATCTTTTTGTTGGAGAGGTAGAACTTAATCTCATGAAAAAAATTCAGTACTGTTATTAGGAAAATGAAAACTAAAATCATAACGAGAAACAACCAGACAACTATTAGAATGGTTAAAATTAGAAAGACTGAAATGCCAAAGGGTGACATGGAGGCAGAGCAACTAGAATTTTCATATATTGCTCTGGGAATGCAAAATGATATAGCTTTAAAAAAACGTTTTGGAGTTTGGTATGATACAATAGAATCTTATCAGTTAGAACATACTTACCCATATGACCTAGTGATTATATTTCTAGATATTTACTCAAGAGAAATGAAAACATTTCCCCACAAAGACTTCTACATGAATGTTCAGTGAAGCTTTAGTCATAATGACCTCAAACAGGAAATACCTCAGTTGTCCATCAATTGATAAATAAACAGCTTGTGGTACAACAATGCAATGGAGTACTATTTAGCAACAAAAAGGAATAAACTGCTGATGCTGGTTATAGCATGGTTGAATCTCAAATATCGTGCTAAGTAAAAGAAGCCAGATACAGAAGGAAATCTATAATTTCATTTATATAACTTTCTGAAAAGGTAAAACTAGTGAAAAAAAAATCAGATCCAGAGTTAAGAGATTAACTGCGGTTAAGTTCTAGTACATTAGCCAAGCATACATATACCTTTTTAAAAAAAAAATTAATATATTTATTTTAATTGGAGGACAGTCACATCACAACACTGTGGGGGCCCCTGCCACATATCAACATGAATCAGCCACAGGCACATATGTGCGCTCCACCCCCCACCCCACCCCACCCCACCCATCCTGAACCCCTCTCCTACCTCCCTCTCCACCCCATCACTTTGGATTGTCCCAGAGCACTGGCTTTGAGTGCCATGCTTCATGCATCGAACTTGCACTGGTCATCTGTTTTACATATTGTAATATACATGCTTCAGTGCTCTTGTCTCATATCATCCCAGCCTCTCCTTCTCCCACATAGTCTAATAGTCTGTTCTTTATGTCTATGTCTCTTTTGCTGCCTTGCATATGGGATCATCATTACCATCTTTATTAATTCCATATATATGCATTAATATACTGTATTGGTGTTTATTATTCTGACTTACTTCACTCTGTATAATAGGGTCCAGTTTCATCCACCTCATTAGAACTGACTCAAATGTGTTCTTTTGTTTTTTAATACCTGAGAAATATCCCATTGTGTATGTGTACCACAACTTCCTTATTTGTCTGCCGACAGACACCTAGGTTGCTTCCATGTCATAGCTATTGTAAACAGTGCTGCAGTGAACATTGGGGTACATGTGTCTCATTCAGTTTTGGTTTCCTCAGTGTGTGTGCTCAGCACTGGGATTGCTGGGTCATATGGCAGTTCTATTTCCAGTTTTTTAAGGAGTCTCTACACTGTCGAAAGAAATCAAGGATGACACAAATAAATGGAGAAATATACTATGTTCGTGGATTGGAAGAATCAATATAGTGGAAATGGGTATACTACCCAAAGCAATGTATAAATTCATTGCAAACCCTATCAAGCTACCGATGGTATTTTTCACAGAACTAGAACAAATAATTTCATAGTTTGTATGGAAACATATACCCTTTATTATCTAGTCTTATCCTACCTTTCTAGCCCTACTGCTTTCCTTACCTTGTAAATACCTGGTTCTGATTCCATTGTATGCCTTCAAGTGCTCTTCTAGTCCCTGAAGGATAGGCTTGACATTAAAATGCTTATTAAGTTTTAAGGTAAACAGCTTCAGAGGTTAATCAAATATACTCCCTAAAGAACAAATTAAGCGGTTAGGTAGTATGATGGAAAGCAACTGACTTGAGGCAAAAGTGATTGTCAAGGTAAAGTAAGTATAAAGCAGCAGTGGTGTGGCAAGGCTGTGGATTATGAAGAGTCTACAGCAACATGGCGCTGGTACCAGTGTTCTTGATAGCTCAACCATTTCTTCTGTTCCTTCATCCCTGTCATCTTCAGGTTTTACTAGTTATTAAATTCCATCAGAATGTTACTAATTTTATATGCATAAAAATCACCTTGGAAAGGGGATGGGGGTTGATTAAATGTATAAGTCCTGGGTTACACCCCATAGATTTAGATTCTAATTCTGTAACAAGGTAGAGCCCACAAATATGCATTTTTAGAAACAAACAGTAGGTTATTGTGATGAAATTGAAGAACTACATCTTAAGAAACACTGCTAAAGAGTCTTTTTTTCAGCTTACTGTCTCGTGCATCACCTTTTCCATTTTCAACATAAGCAGTTTATGCCTTCTTTTACTATTTCTTATCTTGCTGTTTTAATACCCTTGGCTAATAGCGTTCCTCTCTTCTGTTTCCTTTTTAATTCTTTGCTCTACTAGTAGATTTTTTTGTTTGAAAAAGTAACAAGTTCCTATTACTATTCAATATATGTGGTTGAAATTTGGCACTTAGAAGAAAGTCTTTCAACAGATATTAGCTTCTTTGTCTCCCCTTTCTTTCTTGAATCCTGGGATAGAAATTGCCTTGCTCTGTTTTGAAATAATTCATTTCCAACCGTATTCCTGCTCCAATGTTGATTGTAGAATGTTTATGAACTGAATAAAAGTGTGAAAAAAGTAAAAATTGACAGTAATTCTACTTTTAACTGCAGTTAACATTTTGCTGCATTTATTCCCAGTTTCATTCTATGTCTTTTATATAAATAAATATTTTACAAAATTGAGATAGACTATGTTTGATGCATTAAAATCTGCTTTTCTTTTTTAGTTGCAATACTACATCATGGTCATTTTGTGTATTTTAAAATACCATTGAATCATATAATTTTTAAAACCTGTACTATGATTTATTATACTATTTTATTTTTTGCTGGTTATTTTGAGCTTCCCTCATTCCTGATCTTTCACTGTAGTATGCTATAGTGAACTTTGTTGAACCTCAGGGATTATTTTTCTTTGTAAAGATGCCTAGAGGTGTACTTCTGCATGAGAGGTGATACACACTTTAAAAGTTTTAGATATATTCTACCAAATTACTCTGTAGAGAAATCTTATTTTAAATTGCCATTAACAATATACTAATTTGTAGTCTTGCCAGTAGTTTGTGATATTTAAAAAAACAGAACTCTCACTAAGACTTCAGCATTAGAACTGAGACTATAAAACTCTTAGAAAACATAGGGAAAAAGCTTCATGGCAGTGGGTTTTGGAATGATGTATTATTTATGACACCAAAGCACAGGAACAAAAGAAAAAGCAAGTGAATCAGACCTAATCAAAATTAAAAAGTTATACATGAAAGAACAGTGTCTATAGAGTAAAAAGGCAACTGACAGTATGGCAGAAATATTTGTGAATCATATATCTGATAAGGGATTAGTATCCAGAATATAAAGAACCCCTATGACTTAATAACAACAACAAAAAAGCAATTAAAGTAGTTCCTACTACAAAAAACCAAGTGATGTGATAGAGCTAATCCTATAGTTGTAATTGTATTTCAGTATATAAATATATCAAATCAGCACATGTATATGTTACACTTATACAATGTTATATGTCAATTATGTCACAATAATAATTTTTTAAAACAAGCAAAGGGACTTGAATAGGTATTTCCCCAAATAAGATACAGGTGACCGGTAGGCACATGAGAAGATACTGAACATCGTGAATCATTAAGGAAGTGGAAATCAAAACCACACTGAGATACCACTTCATGCCCATTAAAATGACTGTTATATATATATAAAAAATAACTGCAACCAAACAAAAAGTGACAAATGTTGGCAATTTGATGCTTTAAAATCTGCTTTTTTGGGGGTATGAAGAAATTGGAAGTGTTGTGCATTGTTGGTAGGAATGCAAAATGGTACAACTTCTGGGGAAATAGTATGTCAATTCTCTAAAAAATTAAACATAGAATTACCACATAATCTATCGGTTTCACTTCTGAATATATATCCAAAATAATGGAAAATAGGAGCTTTTACAGAAAATCAGAACAAAAAGTGGAAGCAACCCAACTGACTGTCGACTAATGAATGGATAAGCAAAATGTGGTATGTAGATAGAGTAGAATATCGTTCTAGCTTTACAGAGAAACAGAATTCTGCTATTTACTACAACATGGCTGAATTTTGAAGACATTAGGCTAAATGTTTCATAAGCCAGATGCAGAAAAGGACAAATACATGTTCAGTTCAGTTCAGTTCAGTTCAGTCGCTCAGTCGTATCCGACTCTTTGCGACCCCATGAATCACAGCACGCCAGGCCTCCCTGTCCATCACCAACTCCCGGAGTTCACTCAGACTCACATCCATCGAGTCAGTGATGCCATCCTGCCATCTCATCCTCTGTCATCCCCTTCTCCTCCTGCCCCCAATCCCTCCCAGCTTCAGAGTCTTTTCCAATGAGTCAACTTTTTGCATGCTGCTAAGTGCTGCTGCTAAGTCGCTTCAGTCGTGTCCGACTTTGCGACCCCAAAGATGGCAGCCTACCAGGCTCGCCTGTCCCTGGGATTCTCCAGGCAAGAACACTGGAGTGGGTTGCCATTTCCTTCTCCAATGCATGAAAGTGAAAAGTGAAAGTGAAGTCACTAAGTCGTGTCTAACTCTTAGCAACCCCATGGACTGCAGCCTACCAGGCTCCTCCGTCCATGGGATTTTCCAGGCAAGAGTACTGGAGTGGGGTGCCATTGCCTTCTCCGCTCTTTGCATGAGGTGGTAAAGTACTGGAGTTTCAGCTTTAGCATCATTCCTTCCAAAGAAATCCCAGGGCTGATCTGCTTCAGAATGGACTGGTTGGATCTCCCTGCAGTCCAAGGGACTCTCAAGAGTCTTCTTCAACACCACAATTCAAAAGCATCCATTCTTTGGTGCTCAGCTTTCTTCACAGTCCAACTCTGACATCCATACATGACCACTGGAAAAACCACAGCCTTGACTAGACAGACCTTTGTTGGCAAAGTAATGTCTCTGCTTTTGAATATGCTATCTAGGTTGGTCATAACATTTCTTCCAAGGAGTAAGCGTCTTTTAATTTCATGGCTGCAATTACCATCTGCAGTGATTTTGGAGCCCCCCAAAATAAAGTCTGATACTGTTTCCACTGTTTCCCCATCTATTTCCCATGAAGTGATGGGACCAGATGCCATGATCTTCGTTTTCTGAATATTGAGCTTTAAGCCAACTTTTCAGTCTCCACTTTCACTTTCATCAAGAGGCTTTTGAGTTCCTCTTCACTTTCTGCCTATAAGGGTGATGTCATCTGCATATCTGAGGTTATTGATATTTCTCCGAGCAATCTTGATTCCAGCTTGTGCTTCTTCCAGCCCAACGTTTCTCATGATGTACTCTGCATAGAAGTTAAATAAGCAGGGTGACAATATACAGCTTTGACGTACTCCTTTTCCTATTTGGAACCAGTCTGTTGTTCCATGTCCAGTTCTAACTGTTGCTTCCTGACCTGCATGTAGGTTTCTCAAGAGGCAGGCCAGGTGCTCTGGTATTCCCATCTCTTGAAGAAGGAAAGTGAAAGTGGAGAGTGAAAAAGTTGGCTTAAAGCTCAACATTCAGAAAACGAAGATCATGGCATCCAGTTCCATCACTTCATGGGAAATAGATGGGGAAACAGTGGAAACAGTATCAGACTTTATTTTTTGGGGCTCCAAAATCACTGCAGATGGTGACTGCAGCCATGAAATTAAAAGACGCTTACTCCTTGGAAGGAAAGTTATGACCAACCCAGATAGCATATTCAAAAGCAGAGACATTACTTTGCCAAAAAAGGTTCGTCTAGTCAGGCTATGGTTTTTCCAGTGGTCACGTATGGATGTGAGAGTTGGACTGTGAAGAAGGCTGAGCGCTGAAGAATGGATGCTTTTGAACTGTGGTGTTGGAGAAGACTCTTCAGAGTCCCTTGGACTGAAAAGAGATCCAAACAGTCCATTCTGAAGGAGATCAGCCCTGAAATTTCTTTGGAAGGAATGATGCTAAAGCTGAAACTCCAGTATTTTGGCCACCTCATGCAAAGAATTGACTCATTGGAAAAGACTCTGATGCTGGGAGGGTTTGGGGACAGAAGGAGAAGGGGACGACAGAGGATGAGATGGCTGGATGGCATCACTGACTCGACGGACGTGAGTCTGAGTGAACTCCGGAAGTTGGTGATGGACAGGGAGGCCTGGCGTGCTGCAAATCATGGGGTTGCAAAGAGTCGGACATGATTGAGCAACTAAATTGAACTGAACTGAAGAATTTTCCACAGTTTATTGTGATCCACACAGTCAAAGGCTTTGGAATAGTCAATAAAGCAGAAATAGATGTTTTTCTGGAAGTCTCTTGCTTTTTCGATGATCCAGCAGATGTTAGCAATTTGATCTCTGGTTCCTCTCCTTTTTAAAACCAGCTTGAACATCTGGAAGTTCACGGTTCACGTATTGCTGAAGCCTGTCTTGAGAATTTTGAGCATTACTTTACTAACGTGTGAGATGAGTGCAATTGTGTGGTAGTTTGAGCATTCTTTTGCATTGCCTTTCTTTGGGATTGGAATGAAAACTGACCTTTTCCAGTCCTGTGGCCACTGCTGAGTTTTCCAAATTTACTGGCATATTGAGTGCAGCACTCTCACAGCATCATCTTTCAGGATTTGAAAGAGCTCAACTGGAATTCCATCATTCCTGAAAGATGATGCTGTGATATACTGTATATAACCTAAAAGTGAGTAGCATTTTCTGGAACCCTCTTGTCTCAGACTCTGTAAGTTGTCACATATTTATGATTCTGTTGATAACTATAGGTGTTACAGTAATGATCTTTTTGTTTAAATTCGTATGTTTGAGCAGCAAGATATACAACGACTGCACCTTTGAGTATCTGAGGTGAAAATGTATGGAGGGAAAAGCAATGGAACATTGCCTTATAGGTTTTGCCATTAACTTACTGGTTGTTCATGGGTAAGTCGTATCCCAGGATGATTTTAAAAGCCTCTGAGCTGGGTCCTGTCTAGCCTTTAGTATCTAATATGTAATATGCTGCTTCTGCTACAGAATCTTAGTCCGATTTTTTTCAAAAGAGCAGTTTCATAGTTGAAACAAATATTTGTAGGTGTTGATGGCTTATAGCGTTTAAAATAAGGAAAAGAATAGAGGCACTGGAAGATTTCTGATATTACCAAAAAAAGTGTGATTTGAACAAAGAAGGCAAAAATTCACTCTTGAGATTTATGCTTGAGAGAAAGTCACATGATATATTATTTCTCATTTTCTAGGTGACAGGTATGATTTTCTTGCATTTACTGGGAGACTAAGTCTCAATTTTCTTTAGGGGCAGTTTTTACTTTTTGGTGCTGTGTTGTGTTGTTTTTTTTTTTTTTCCCATTAAAAAATGGTAACAGGTGACATTAATATGAAATACATTCTTATCTTTTTTTTTTTAATTAATGTGGAATTCGAGTCTCAGAGAGGGCCAATAAATTGGGTTAGTAACTAATAGTCACTTAGTGATAGAATTGAGATAATGCTTGTCAACATAATGATCATTAATTTTATACATTCTCAAGGAATTCCCCAAATTATCAATTATACTTTGGAGAATCACTGCTTCAGATCCACCCAAATAGTGTTGTAAAGAAGTCTCAAATATGCATGAAATTTAAGGACCCGTCAAAATAAACTTCTACACTCCCTAGAGGCAAACTATTAAATACAGACATTCATTGAGCCTGCTAGGCTCCTCTGTCCATGGAATTTTCCAGGCAAGAATACTGGATTGGGTTGCCATTTCCTACTCCAGGGGATCTTCCTGACCCAGGTATCGAATTCCCGTCTTTGCATCTCCTCCATTGGCAGGCAGATTCTTTACCACTGAGCCACTGGGAAGTCTTCAAAATAATGACTACACTCTTTGTAATAGAAGCAGTGCAAGCCAGGAGACAATGTAATGATGTTTCTAAGTGCCAAAGAAATAAAGTGTCAATCTGGAATGCTATATTCAACAAAAGTATCTTTCAGAAATGAAAACTAAATTAAGACTTTATTTTCATACAAAAGCTACAAGAGCTATTAAACTATGGAAGTAAGTTCCTCAAGCTGAAGAAAATGACGCCTGATAGGAAATTAGATTAATACAAAGAAACGAAGAGAAATGGTAAAAATATGAGTATATTTTTTCTTTCGTTTAAATTTCTTTAAAAGATAATTGACTTTATAGATGTAAAGTTATGGAAAGAACACAACAAGAAAGGGGAATGGAAGTATGTTTTTGTCAGACAAGTCCTGTGTTATTTGAAGATGGACTGTGTGAAATTAAATATGCATATTATAAACCCTAGACCATCCCTAAAACAATGAAACACACATAAAAGTAATTAAGTTAAGGGTTGAAATGAAATGAAAATACCTAATATATTCAATATTTGCAAATGGAGGTAGAGGAAGATGATAAAAGAAGTAAAAATCAAGACAAATAGAGAACAAATAAGCATATAGATAATTAAATTATCTTCACATCCTTATGAGAAGGTAGAGATTGTGAGACTGTATAACAAAGAAAAACCAATTATATATGTATAAGAAATCCACTTTAGATAGAAAGATTGAAACATAAATAAGAAAATAGTAACCAATATATGTGTTCTATTACTCACATATTATGTTAATACTAAATGAACTAAAATTCTGTCCAAGTACTATCTGTTATGAAGGCTAAATGGGGACAGTTCATAATTATGAAAATGTCAGTTAATCCTAAAGACATAAGTATCCTAAATGTGTGTATATATAATAACAACTTTGAAAGTCTGTGTACCAAAAACTAATCACTAGAACTGCAATGAGAAAAGGAAAAAAACTACAGTTGTAATTGGGCATAAAAACACTCCTTTCTCATAGTAATGTTCAAAACAACAGATAGAAAATACGAATAGTGTATCAACCAATTTTACTTACGTGAAATAGATAAAATGCTTCTTAAAACCGTGCGTGCCTGCATGCTCAGTCACTTACTCATGTCCAACTCTTTGCCACCACATGGACTATAGCCCACTAGGCTTTCTCTGTGCCTGGAGTTTTTCAGGCAAGCATACTGGAGTGAGTTGCCATTTCCTTCTCCAGGGAATCTTCCCGACCCAGGGATCAAACCAGGTCTCCTACACTGCAGGAGGATTCTTTTACCACTGAGCCACTTGGGAAGCCCTCTCATAACCATAGGAAAATTTATATTCTTTTCACCTGCATTTGCTACATTCGTTAAGGTTAAAAAAAATGCTCTGACATGAAACAAGTCACAGAAAGTGACCCAAAGTGACTTAAAAAGTCATGTTAGGTATGTTCTCTGACTCAGTGGAATTAAAATAGAAATCAAAGGAAACTTGAAAATTCTGATATATTTGGTAATTAACATACAAGTGTGCATTGTAAGTCGCTTCAGTCATGTCCAACTGTCTGGGACCCTCTGGGCTCTTGCCTGCCAGGCTTCTCTGTCCATGGGATTCTCCAGACAAGAATTCTGGAGGTAATTAACATATCTCTAAGTAAACTAAGGATCAACAAAGAAATCACAAAGGAAATTAGAAAATATTTTTAGTTATGATGGAAACATCACATATCAACATTTCTTTTATGCTGACAAAGTGGTATGCTGCTAAGTCACTTCAGTCGTGTCTGACTCTGTGTGACCCCATAGACGGCAGCCCACCAGGCTCCCCCATCCCTGGGATTCTCCAGGCAAGAACACTGGAGTGGGTTGCCATTTCCTTCTCCAATGCATGAAAGTGAAAAGTGAAAGTGAAGTCGCTCGGTCATGTCCGACTCTGTGCGACCCCCATGGACTGCCACCTACCAGGCTCCTCCATCCATGGGATATTCCAGGCAAGAGTACTGGAGTGGGGTGCCATTGCCTTCTCTGACAAAGTGGTATGGAAGGGAAATTTACAGTTCACATGTTTATTTATATAAGAAGAAAGTTCTGGAAGCAATGAGAAACAAGAAAAGTGTCCCCACTCCACCCCACCCTTCTGCTTTTGAGAACCAAATACACATTTACCAACTGGACTAGAAAACCTCATAATTCATGAGGCTTTGGATGGAGTACAGTTGATTCTTGAACAACTCAGGGGTTAAGGGCACCAACCCTTTGCACTGCTTAAAATCCACGTATAACTTATAGTCAGCCCTCTATATACCCTTTTCCTCTCTATCTGCAGTACCTCATCCACTGCAATTCAACCAACTGCAAATTGTATAATACTGTAGTGTTTACTGTTGAAAAATAATCCATGTATAAGTGAACCCTCATAGTTCAAACCTGTGTTGTTTAATAAGAGTTAACTGTACTAAGAAGGCTTTTGTCTTAGTAGTGTCAAGATTAGTCCTAAATACCGCTCACGTGGTACAACATCTTAAAAGCAAAGACTCAAAAGGACAGAATTATTTTCAAATAACTGCCTCCCAAAATAAAGCTCAAGTATATTTATAGGAATAAGAAAATATTTAGCACCCATCGAGGTAAAATTCACAGTGTCTGGCATCCAATAAAGATTACCAGGCATTCAAGAAAGAGGAAAGCCTGGCCCATAAAGTAAAAATCAGTTAACCAAAAAAACCCCTGAAATTGACATAGATGTTGTAATTAGCAAATAAGGACATTAAAACAATTATTATAACTGTTACTTAAGTTCAGAAAAAGAAAAGATTTCAAATCATAAATGACTGAAAATGTAAAAATAGCCCAAATCGAATGTCTAGAGGTTAAGACCATGATGTCTGAGATGAAAAACATACAAAGTGGGATTAACAGAAGATTAGACATTGAAGAAGAAAAGATTAGTGAACTTGAAGACATCACAGTAAAAATTTGTCACAGTGAATTTGAAGACATCACAGTTTGGAAAAGTGTTTGACTCTTTTCCTACAGAGTTAAAAATACACTGACCATTCTTCTCTTAGGTATTTACCCAAGAGAAATGAAATCATATGTCCCATCAAAGACATGTATGTTATTTGTAACCTCAAATATTTATTTGTAGCCTGAAACTATGGGAAACAACAAATGTCCATAAACCAGTGAATGGATAAACAAATTGTTTTATATTCATACAATGGAATACTATTTAGTAATAAAAGAAACATTGTCATTACATGTAACAATGTGGAAGAATCTCAGACAATGTATTTTGAATGAAAGCCATATTTTTAAAGTATATTCTGAAATTCCTTTTATCTAAAATTCTAGATAATTTGAACCAATTCACAATCACCAAAATCAAATCACTGGTTCCCTGGGGATATGGAAAGGGGTAGTGTGGAAGAGTTAACAAGGTGTATAAGAAAACTTTTTGGGGTTGCTGAATAAATTCATAATCTTGATTATGATGATGGTTTCATCAACTTTATATATTTGTTAAAACTTATCAAATTATAGATTGTGAATATGTGTATTTTGTTTTTTACCAATCATAATAAAACTTAAATGTTTTTGAAAAGAGCAAATCAAACCCTAAGTAAGTATGAAAGGAAAAACTTATACATACATAGACACAGGCATAGAAATCAATAAAGCAGAAAATGGATAAACATTATAGAGAAAATGAACTAAATGAACACAACTTAAAGCTTTTTTTTTTTTTTTTTTTAGAAGCTCAATAAAGGTGGTAATTCTCTTGCTAATGTGAATAAGAACAAGAGAGAAAACACAAGTTAAACATACTGAGAATGAAAGGTACCTACAAACATTAAATGGATTATAAGGCAACATTAAGAATGGATTCATGCTAGAAAATTTAAAAGCTACATAAAACACTTTAAAAGCTAGAAAAATTATTTTAAAGGTGTAAGTTACCACAGTTGACAGAGAAAAAATTTAAAATCTTAATTGCTGTACATCTAATATATAAAGCTATAACAATCAAAGCCTTCCCTGCTCCCTTCCTCACTCCCTTTCCCCCTTCCTCCTCCTCCAAAAAAAAAGTGAACCCCAAGCCCAGATGGGTTCACTGGTAAAGTCTGTCTAATATTTAAGGAAGAAGTGTTAGAAATCATTCATAAATAGAGAAAGATGAAATATTACTTAATTTATTTTATGTAATCAGCATTAACCCTGATACTAAAATCAAAGACATTATAGGAAAAGGAAACTATTATAGACTGATATTTCTTACAGTCTAGAGGCAGAAATCCTTTATAAATATTTATAAATTGAACTCATTAAATGTAACAAAAATAAAGATATGTATAACGATACCTCATTGTCAAGTGGGCTTTACTCAGGAATACAAGGCTTGTTTAACAATTTTTATATAATCCATTATTAATTCACCATATTAGTACAATGAATGAGAGAAAATCTATTGATCATTTTAATAGATGGAGGGAAAAACATTTGACAACAATATTTGGCTTGTCAAAAGCATTGACAACAATATTTAACAACAATATTTGGCTTTGCTGATGGCTCAGTGGTAAAGCATCCACCGCCAATAAAGGAGATGCAGGTTCAATCCCTGAGTCAGGAAGATCTCCTGGAGAAGGAAATGGCCACCCATTCTAGTAATCTTGACTGGGAAATCCCACGGACAGAGGAGCCTGGCAGGCTACAGTCCTCGGGGTTGAAAAGACATGACTTAGTGACTAAAAAACATTTAAAATTTCATTTATTAAAAAAATTTTTTAAGTAATTAAATCCCAGCAAAGTAAGAATAAAAGGAAGCAACCCCACAATGGTACTCTTTTCTTCATATCCTCACCATCACTTATCTCTTGTCTTTTTGATGGTAGCCATTCTAACAGATGTGAGATGATACCACATTGTGGCTTTTTGTTTGTATTTCCCTAGTATTTAATGATATTGAGCATCTTTTCATGTACCTGTTGGCCATTTTTTGTCTTCTTTGGAAAGAGGTCTAAATCAGCTCAGTTTTAGTTTGATTATTTAGGAGCTTTTGGTTATTGAGTTATGTGAGTTCTTTATATATTTTGGATATTAAACCTGTATCTCATATATGCTTGGCAGTTAGTGGAGTGTTCCTTGATGAAATCTACGTATCATCAGTTTTCACATATAGGGGTACTATAGTGGCAGTGCCATCTGCCTGTAATGTAGGAGACTTGGGTTCAATCCATGGGTCAGGAAGCTCCCCTGGAGAAGAGAATGGCAACCTACTCCAGTATCCTTGCCTAGAGAATTCCATGGACAGAGGAGCCTGGTGGGCTACAGTCTATAGGATTGCAAAGAGTTGAACACAACCAAGGGACCTAACACAATCACAATCACATAAGAAATGTGGCTCACCTTTCTCTTATTTCCATGAAGAGAACAATCCTTTCTCAACAGTGATATTTTTGAAGGTCAAAGTCGATGTATTTTGTGCTTCTAAAGTATAATGTTGAATCAGAATTCTTTTATGATGTTTAATCACTATCCAAAGTGCCCAGATAGGAATTTTCTTAGGAAAGCAAAAAAAATAAAAGTCACTAAGGACACTTTTCCAGTAGTAAAGTATGGATGTAAGAGTTGGACTGTAAAGAAAGCTGAGTGCCGAAGAATAGATGCTTTTGACCTGTGGTGTTGGAGAAGACTCTTGAGAGTCCCTTGGACTGCGAGGAGATCCAACCAGTCCATCCTAAAGGATATCAGTCCTGGGTGTTCATTGGAAGGACTGATGTTGAAGCTGAAACTCCAGTACTTTGGCCACCTGATGTGAAGAGCTAACTCATTTGAGAAGACCCTGATGCTGGGAGGGATTGAGGGCAGGCGGAGAAGGGGACGACAGAGGATGAGATGGTTGGATGGCATCACCGACTCAATGGACATGAGTTTGGATGAACTCCGGGAGTTGGTGATGGACAGGGAGGCCTAATGTGCTGTGGTTCATGGGGTTGCCAAGAGTTGGACATGACTGAACTGACTGAACTGAAGGCCATGAAGGGTTTGATTGTAGCGTTGCTTACCTAGACCACTGTGATTCCTTAGAACTTATGTAGGGTAAGCTCCACCTTCCTTCTTTTCCTTTATCAGCATGGAATTACTTTTCTTTTAATGTATAGTATGATCATTTTCTGCAGTGTTCAGTCACTTATTATAAATGGAATTGCATTACATGTTAATCTAAAATTATAGACTAACCAATCTAATAAAAGCATATACATGAAATATTTGTACATTCTGATTTAATGATCTGTTTATTGTACTGTAGAACCAGAAATGAGCTGGTTAATTAATAAGTAGACTTGATTCTTGAAAAGTACTTTGTAGCATGCTGGAAAAATTGTGTTTCTTTACTGTTTCTGATTAGCATCATTTTCACTTTTGCTTTTACATTTTGGTCTTTTTCTGCACTGAATAGTATATCCTTTCCTTTGATTTAGTTCTCCTTCACGAAACTCTAGCATACTTCATGCTTGGTTTTAATCCAGCTACAATTGAAACTTGAGTTTAAGTCTCACCTGTCTCACAAAGCCTTCTTTATTTGATCCAACATAACTTTTTTTTTCTTTTCTTAAATTCTGTTCCTTTTCTTTTTAAGACAGTTTAAATTGTCTTCTAGATTATATGCATTGTTTTTTTTTATTTTTCCAGCTACTTTCATGGATATTGTCTCCTCTATCCTTGAACCTTAGAGGTAGATAAGATAGACATTATTATATCCCATTTTACAGATACAAAAACTAAAAATAGACAAGTTATTTTATTTCTTTAAGCTAAGACTTCAACCCCAAACTGCATTGCACAGTTTGCTTTCCTTATACTATAATGCCTCAAGTTTTATTCTTTACTGACTACTCCCACCATATGCTGATCACATATTGGTCTATTGGTTGGTTTGAAATAGATTGTTTCTATTCAAAACCCCGTCACTGATATCTGTTTCTTTAAAAAAAAAAAAAAAACTGCTTAATTAATTATTAAGTTTTTTATTATAATGTTGAAACTTCACTTCTTCAAAGGGACATCATGTTGTATGATCAAGATTTGAAGTTTGGACTACTGAAATTTTTCATATTCATTCATGAAACAAATGTCATTGACTTGAGAACCATATCCCTAATATTAGTACTAGCTTTGGATATGAATAAATATTGATTGTATTATTTTGTTATTAATATTTGGTCTCTTTTTATTTGTACAGGAGAAATTAAACAGATTTTAGAAAGTGAACTTCAGATACCTATGTCTAAAATGCTTTTAAAAGGCTGGAAGACTGGAGACGTGGAAGACAGTGTGAGTTTCATAATTACCTAGAAATAAAAGAAAATTAAGCTATGCTATTGACTAAAGTATAAAATTGTTTTTTGTTAATGTTGTTACATATGACAAATGGAGATTTGGTAATAGTAAGTTTGTTTAAGAATACAGCAAACAGTGTTTTTCAAGTTAAAACATTTCATTGTTAATCAGCAACACTCATTAGGTATATAAGTGAAATCACTCTTTGGCATATTTTTCCTATTTATAAGTATTTTATAAAGTCAACTTGACATCTTTTTTTGAGAGCATTTTATCCTTTTCTCAAACCTCATATGATGTCAGTAATTGCCTTGGAATAATAATTACCTAAACAGTTACTTGTTTGCCTGAAAGAAGTCATACCCAGTATATATACATTTGTGAAAGTGAGTGTTAGACACTCAGTTGTTTCCAACTCTTTGCAACCCCATGGACTGTAGTAGCCCACCAGGCTCTTCTGTCCTTGGAATTCTCCAGGCAAGAATACTGGAGTGGGTAGCTATTCCCTTCTCCAGGGGATCTTCCTAACCCAGGGATTGAACCCTGCATTGCAGATTTGTGCAATGCAGGAACCCAGGGCTCCTGCAGTGCAGGTGGATTCTTTATCATCTGAGCCACCAGGGAAGCCCATATATGTTTATATCAAGTATTTATATGGAACAAAAAGGTAATAGGAAATATTTTTAACTTAGAAAATTTAAATGGTTAGAATGCTTCTTTGTTAGGTGGATAGGGTCAGGTGCATGGAAGAGTTATATTTTAAGAGTTTACACAAAATGTTGCAATTTTAAGCTAGTAGTTGCTATTCTCAAGCACCCATTTGCAGCCTCAGGCATAAAATATTTTATGCACATTCTTTTTCTGACAGAGTGAGTGGTAAGGGATGGAAAGAAATGAGTTAAGTAAAGTTTTAGATGTTTGAAATAGAAATAACTAAATCTTTTCACACTAGTAACTGAGTTGATATTTAAATACCAGGCATGAACTTAAAATCTTCAACTTTCAGTTCAACTCTCTGTCAACAGTTTCTGATAGACATTGTGCTTATAAAAATTTGTATGTGAGTTCATTTGATACATGGAGATACTCTGAGTACTTCATTAAGTTATTTATAGGAATTTTAGGTTGGCAAGATACTTATAAATTTAAGTAAAAATTAGTGATGTGCTATATTAGAGGTTATTAATAATATCAATAACTTCAGATATGTAGATGACACCACCCTAATGGCAGAAAGCTAAGAGGAATTGAAAAGCCTCTTAATAAAGGTGAGAAAGGAGAGTAAGAAAGGTGATTTAAAACTCAACATTCACAAAACTAAGGTCATAACATCCAGTCCCATCACTTCATGGCAAATAGATGGGGAAACAATGAAAAGAGTGAAACAACAATGGAAAGACTTTATTTTCTTGGGCTCCAGAATCACTACAGATGGTGACTGCAGCCATAAAATTAAAAGGTCCTTGCTCTTTGGGAAAAAAGCTATGACCAACCTAGACAGCATATTAAAAAGCAGAGACATCACTTTGCCGACAAAGGTCCGTCTAGTCAAAGCTGTGTGTTTTCTGGTAGTCATGCACGGATGTGAGAGTTGGACCATAAAGAAAGCTAAGCACTGAAGAATTGATGCTTTTGAACTGTGGTGTTGGAGAAGGCTCTTGAGAGTCCCTTTGACTGCACAGAGATCAAACCAGTCCATCCTAAAGGAAATCAGTATTCATTGGAAGGACTGATGCTGAAGCTGAAACTCCAGTACTTTGGCCACCTAGCGTGAAGAGCCAACTAATTGGAAAAGACCCTGATGCTGGGAATGATTGAAGGCAGGCGGAAAGGGGGGCAACAGAGGATGACATGATTGGATGGCATCATCGACTCAGTGGACATGAGTTTGAGCAAACTCCGGAGATGATGAAGGACAGCGAAGCCTGGTATGCTGCACTCCACGGGGTCCCAAAGAGTTGGACACGACTGAGCGACTGAACAACAACAACATCAGGAGTTACCTTACTTTTTCTGTACTGAGCCAGGTAGTTAATATTTTAGGCTTTGTGGACCATGGAATCTCTGTTGCAACCACTCAGTTCTGCTATCATAGATGAAAATAACTTTAGACCATATATGAACCAGTGAGCATGACTGTTGGGTTAAATCAGTATTTGTGGACATAGAAATTTTCATTTTATATAATTTCATATATCAGACACTACTCTTCATTTGAATTTTTTTCAAACATTTAAAAATGCAAAAATCATGCTTAACTGACAGAACATACAAAAGTTAAGTAGTAGGCTGAATTTTTGCACAGGCTATAGTTGACTGACACCTGGTCCTTTTTGGCTGTTCTAATTGAAATGTAGATTTAATAATAAAAAGAAGTATTGACTAAGTAAATCAACAACCTTGGTAGAAATAAAACAGCAAAATGCATTAGTTTACATAGCTATATCATTTATCCATTCATTTATTGGGAAACCCATGGATATGAATTACCTACCCGGCATTTTGTAAAAAGAAAGGCAAACATTTTCAAAATGTTCTTAAACCCCAATGTGTTCTGGTAATTTGTTTCTCAGTAGCCATAAGAGATTGGTTCCAGCATCTCCCCCCTCATACCAAAATCTATGGATGCTCAAGTTCAGTTCATTTCAGTTCAGTCACTCAGTTGTGTCTGACTCTTTGTGACCCAATGAACCGCAACATGCCAGGCCTCCCTCTCCATCACCAACTCTCAGAGTCCACCCAAACCCACATCCATGAATTGGTGATGCCATCCAACCATCTCATCCTCTGTCGCCCCCTTATCCTCCTGCCATCAGTCTTTCCCAGCATCAGGGTCTTCTCAAATGAGTTAGCTCTTCGCATCAGGTGGCCAAATTATTGGAGTTTCAGCTTCAACATCAGTCCTTCCAATGAACACCCAGGACTGATCTCCTTTAGGATGGACTGGTTGGATCTCCTTGTAGTCCAAGGGACTCTCAAGAGTCTTCTCCAACACCACAGTTCAAAAGCATCAATTTTTCAGTGCTCAGCTTTCTTTATAGTCCAACTCTCACATCCATACATGACCACTGGAAAAACCATAGCCTTGACTAGACAGACCTTTGTTGACAAAGTAATGTCTCTGCTTTTCAATATGCTGTCTAGGTTGGTCATAACTTTCCTCCCAAGGAGTAAGCGTCTTTTAATTTCATGGCTGCCGTCACCCTCTGCAGTGATTTTGGAGTCCAGAAAAATAAAGTCAGCCCCTTATATAAAATGGCATAGTATTTGCATATAACCTATACATCCTCATTATGCTTTAAATCATCTCTAGATAACTTAAAATACCTAATACAAAGTAAATGCTATGTAAATAGTTGCTGATGTGTGGCAAATTCGAGTTTTGCTTTTTGGAGCTTCTGGAATTTTTATTTTTACGAGTATTTTCCATCCTTGGGTGTGGAACCTATGGATACAGAGGGCTGACAGTTTATGTGCTCTTCTCCCTAAGTGATATTTTCTATTTCTATGCCATTAATTTTCTAATTACTCCCAAATATGTATTGCTAAGTTATACGTCTTTGAATTCGTATAACCAAATTGGTAGTTCACTTTTATTCTTGCATACCTTATTGGCATTTTTAGCTTAACATATTTGAAATGGAACTTTTGATTTTCCTTCCCATGCCATTTCTCTACCAGTCTTCCCCAGTAAATGGCAGAACCATATCACCACTGCTAAATCAAAAAATGTGGGCATTAATCTTTTCCCATTTGAAAAACACCTAATCCTCGGAAACTGACTCAGCACATTGTATATCAACTGTACTTGAGTAAAATAAATTTTAATAGATAAATTAATTGGCCATGCTCTGCAGCTTGCGGGATCTTACTTCTCCAACCAGGGACTGATCCTGGGTCATGGCAGTGAAAGCACTGAGTCCTGGCCACTGGATTGCCAGGGAGTTCCTCAATAAAATAATTTTTAAAAAAATTTCAAAAGTACCTAATCCTTAGTAAGTCCTATAGACTCTGTTTTCAAAATATATCTCAACCATAGCCACTTTACAGTATTGTTATTGCACGGCCTAATCCATGTTGTTAGCATATCTTGCCTGGACCAGTGTAATAGCTTCATTATTATTTTTTCAGCTTTTCTTGGGAGGGGATTCTTCCTATGCATTCTCCATAGAGGAGCCACAATGTTCTTTTAAAAACATAAATCAAATTATATCACTTTCCTGGTAAAATATAACTTTTTATTGCACTTTGAATAAAATTCAAGCTACTCACCATGGTTTAAAAGGTATTGTATTATTTACCCTATATTCACCTCTACAACCTCATCTTCAGCCTTACATACCTTCACTTTCCAAGCTGCGATCATAGAACCTTTTAATTCTTCTAAAATGCTAAAGCTCTTTACATCTTTATCTGACAGATGCTCTTTAGCTGCCTGGAATGCTTTACCCTCAGTTCTTCACATGGGTGACTTTTTCATCCTTCAAGTCTCAGCTTAAACGTTACTTTCTTAATAGTTATTTGTGTTTTGTAAAATGATTCTCATCTCAGCATTTTCTATCACAACACCATACAAAATGGTGTTTCTTTCATCATTATATATCCAGTGCCGGATATAATAAGCATCAAATAAATGTTTGTGGAATGACTGACCTACTTAAAGTATATGTTTAATCATATCATATGTGGTTTGAGAAGGTTTATTGGAAAATCTTTGGATCAGGAATGGTAAAGTGACAATAATGATCAAGTGGTAAGACCAAGCTGTTATCAGTAATCATCAAAGTAAAATAATGAAAGATAAAAAATGGTAAAAGTAACTTTCCTGTGTTTGTAGGCCATATTTTTGTTTGTTTGTTTGCATATTAACTCTTGCAAGATAACGGATCGATTTCAGAGTAACTTGCATATATTTGACAAAAAGATTCAGAACTTCAAGTCTTCCTGGATGATTGTGAAGTTATAATTAATTGCCTATTACAGTGTTTTTTTCAATCCATGGTCACAAATCATTAGTGAGTTGTGAAGTTAATTGAGTGGGTTATACCCAGCATTAAAAGAAAAGGAAATAGGGATAAAGGATGTCAGAATATATTGCAGATAATGAGTAAGTATTAAGGTATGACAAATATAAGTCAAGAATAAGTCCCAAAGCTTGTGAAGGAAGACTCTGCCTTTAGTAAGATGGGTACTCTCACGAAGGGTCAAGAATAAATTTGTTAGGTTATATGCTAGGATAAGATCAACTCTCCCCAGGTGTCCCTACTTTCATATTCAGGGTTAAAAGTGATTCCTAGATATCTACTCCACCTTTCTTTCCAATACTTTCAGCCTTGACATTATTATTTGCTTTGATTCAACCAGAACCAGTTTCATTATGCCTTTTATACTGTTTATGCCAGTCACCACAAGGAGTCTCAGATTCCCAAATTATTCCTCACTTAAATCTCCATAGCCTCTGTACAGCTCATATCTGTCTCTGTTCATTTTGCTCTCCACTGCTTGAAAATTTTTTCCTGAGCCCTATGGAACTAATTTCATCATTAGCAAAATTCCTTCTATTGCCAACCTCTTGTTACATATTCTCTTCACCATCTACTTCGGACTGAAATCTGCCTTCCTGAAGATATTGTTTCTTTGGAGGATTCTCAGTTTTAATTGCTTTTCTCCAAAAAAGATGGGAATACCAGACCACTTGACCTGCCTCTTGAGAAACCTGTGTGCACGCCAGGAAGCAACACTTAGAACTGAACGTGGAACAACAGACTGGTTGCAAATAAGAAAAGGAGTACGTCAAAGGTGTATATTGTCACCATTATGTGCAGAGTACATCATGCAGAGAAGGCGATGGCACCCCACTCCAGTACTCTTGCCTGCAAAATCCCATGGACAGAGGAGCCTGGTAGGCTGCAGTCCATGGGGTTGCGAAGAGTCAGGCACAACTGAGCGACTTCACTTTCACGTTTTACTTTCATGCATTGGAGAAGGAAATGGCAACCGACTCCAGTGTTCTTGCCTGGAGAATCCCAGGGACGGGGGAGCCTGGTGGGCTGCCATCTATGGGGTCACACAGAGTCGGACACGACTGAAGTGACTTAGCAGAGTACAACATGAGAAATGCTGGGCTGGAGGAGGCACAAGCTGGAATCAAGATTGCCGGGAGAAATATCAATAACCTCAGATATGCAGATGATACCACCCTTATGGCAGAAAGTGAAGAAGAACTAAAGCTTCTTGATGAAAGTGAAAGAGGAGAGTGAAAAAGTTGCCTTAAAGCTCAACATTGAGAAAACTAAGATCATGGCATCCGGTCCCATCACTTCATGGCAAATAGATGGGGAAACAGTGTCAGACTTTATTTTTCTGGGGTCCAAAATCACTGCAGATGGTGACTGCAGCCATGAAATTAAAAGACGCTTACTCCTTGGAAGGAAAGTTATGACCAAGCTAGACAGCATATTAAAAAGCAGAGACATTACTTTGTCAACAAAGGTCCGTCTAGTCAAGGCTATGGATTTTCAAGTGGTCATGTACAGATGTGAGAGTTGAACTATAAAGAAAGCTGAGCGCCGAAGAATTGATCCTTTTGAACTATGGTGTTGGAACAGACTCTTTAGAGTCCTTTGGACTACAAGGAGATCCAACCAGTCCATCCTAAAGGAGATCAGTCCTGGGTGTTCATTGAAAGGACTGATGTTCAAGCTGAAACTCCAGTACTTTGGCCACCTGATGCGAAGATTTGACTCATTTGAGAAGACCCTGATGCTGGGAAAGATTGAGGGCAGGAGGAGAAGGGAACGACAGAAGATGAGATGGTTGGATGGCATCACCAACTTGATGGATTGGCTTTGGGTGGACTCCGGGAGTTGGTGATGGAGAAGGAGGCCTGGCATGTTATGGTTTATGGGATCACAAACGGACACGACTGAGCAACTGAACTGAACTTAAGTAGCCATTATACTACTGGACTAACTGTTAAAATATGTGTCCTCATTGTTCCTCATTTCCGTTTCCAGTCCTTCCTCTCTGAAGAACCTTCAGCATTGACTTTCATGTTAAAATTTTTTTTTATCATCCATGTGGTGCAGTGGTAAAAAATCTGCCTGCCAGTGCAGGAGACACAAGAGACATGGGTTGATCATTGGGTTGAGAAGATCTCCTGGAGGAGGAAATGGCAACCCACTCCAGGATTCTTGCCTGGGAAATCTCACGGACCATGGAGCCTGGCAGGCTACTGTCTATGGGGTCCCCAAAAGTTGGACACTACTGAGAACACACACACACACACACACACACACACACACATGATGATTATCTGGAGGAAGAGTTAAGTAACCTAGGTAACAGTAGAGACCTCATCCAGGTCTTTTCATTTCTTAGGCTATAGCTCCTCATTTATAAAATCTTTGGTTTAAGATATTCTCTATCATCTTTTCTAGATCTAATGATCTCTGAAAACATAACTTGCTAATTTTTGCTATAATGATCCTGAATAAAGTAGATATTAGTTGCAAGGTTATGCTTCTTCAATGAAGTAATTAATAATCTTCAACTGTATATAACTGTGTATATTTGTATCTCTTTGTGAGCTAAAGAATTTGTATTTTATTTTAATACTCAGATTTATGCTAACTTATGCATGGGAGAAACAAATTTATTTGGATTCAATAGTTCTGTATTATCCTATTTAGGAAATTGTCAAAAGATGAAAAGCCAAGCTGCAGTGGCAATAATTTTCTAAGAATTATAGGAAAAGATTAATAATGCACAATCAATAGTTATTTTTTGTTTTTACTCTTTCTTTTTCAGACCGTCTTAAAATCACTACACTTGCCAAAAAACAACAGTCTTTATGTCCTTACACCAGATTTGCCACCACCTTCATCATCTAGTCATGCTGGGTAAGGTGTTTACTTTTCCTGGAAATAGGAAATGAAAAGTTTGATTGTTAAATTTCTTTAAGCTGTATATAAATATCAAAATTAAATCAAAACTTGTTGAAGTTTTAGCTTACTAACAACTATTAACTATGTAACGTTTCAAACTATTTGGTTTGGAGTGTTCATTTGTTTGATTTTATTTTATTTATTTATTTATTTATTTTCTCCCAAATCTTTTTTTTTTTTTTCTCCCAAATCTCCCAAATCCCAAATCTCCCAAATCTCCCAAATCCCAAATTTGTTTAATTTTAGTGATGGAATCTTTTTACAAAGAAAAGCTAGCAAAACTTTATTTATATAATAGAAGAGTCATAAATGGTACTTCTCTGTTTGAAGGGAAGAACGAGAGTTGGAGGGAAGAGAATGAGCAACTGGAACTCTAGTTTCTCCCATGGCTGAAGCAGTATATCTTTGAGGAAATTTCTTGTGCTCTGGAGAATACAGCTTGAAATACATTGATATAAAATTTTTAAGATTTTCTTTTTTTTTGGAATAGATAGTGTCATTCTTTTTTCGGTGTTTACAGTGAAACTCAGTATATTTATAGAATGATCAAATGATTTCAATATTTAATTATATATTGTATTATTATTGCCTAATGAAGCAACTGGATCTAAAGTGAATCATTAAGCTAGTGATAGAGTCATAATTTTCCTGAGCACAGTTTCCTTCTGGAACTGTGTTTACATTCTTAGATTTTCACAATTTTTTGCACATTTTCTTTTTTTTTAATTTAATACAACTTGGTGTCTCTAAACTTCAAATATTGTCAAATTTTTCCCCAGTATCTTTATTATTAGTGTAGTGAAAGGAAAAACGTCCTGTTTTCTTTACTGTACTACTCATGGAACAGTTCTGGCCAACAAATGTGTCTACTACCCACCAAGTCTTCAACACCTGCTGGATATTCTTCAATTTAACAAAATTCTGATACTACCTACCTGGAGATAGCATTAGATCCCACAAGTTCAGGACTCAGCTCCATAACACTGCCCCATATCAGACCCAGTTGCAGGTATAGGTTGTCACCTGTGCTTCTGACCAACTGGCTGTGAATAGGAGGTTCCCACCACTCCCTTCTGTGTTTGATAATTTGCAAGAGAATGGCTCACAGAACTCAGAAATGCTCTATGTACTATTACCAATTTATTGTAAAACATATTTTAAATGAACAGCCAAATGAAGAGAATATAGAATGAGATCTGCAAGGGTCTTGAGCAGAGGAGTGCTTGTAATGTTTAAGGCGTGCCCACCTGCCAGCACGTGGATGCTTTCTTTTTTACCAACCTGGAAGCTCTCCATAGCTCTTCAACTAGGATTTTTATGGAGATTCACCACATAGGCATGATTGATTGAATCATTGGCTATTAGTAATTAGCCTAACTTCCAGCTCCTCTCTTCTTCACAGAGTAGGGTAGGAGGGAGAGGTGGTTAAATGTTCTAACCCTCTAATCATGAGGTTGGTTCCCCTGGCAACCAGTATAGAAGCTTGTTAGTATCACTCTTATTAATTAAAAAATTGCAAAGATTTTAGGAGCTCTGTATGGGGAAGAAAACCAAATGTGTATTTCTAACAGCTCATACCATCACAGGTAGATAGTATCAAAAAGAAAAGTAAATTTCACTTTACCAAAGTAGAAATCACTGAACTGAAGAAAGTTAAATCTGATATAATTGTATAATTGTATCTGATAGTTTGTTAATGGTTTGTTTTAGGTTAAGAATTTAAAGATTTCTTGGGTTGCTCTGTATCTTATGTTCAGATCATATATTAATGGGAATTTTCATTTGCATACTATGAGAAACAGTACTTACAGTCCTTGTGCTTATAGTAATGTTGATTTAGATGCCAGATGAGATTATAGATATGGGTTCTGTATCCACTCAGGTACAACATTATTTTTAGGTTAGTTAAGAATGTCATCCAGTATGTAATCCATATAATTAAATGTAGATAAGAGACATCATTGGTTGTAGTCTGTTGCTTTCCAGTAGTATGATTAAATGGATTTTTGAAAAATGTCTTCCTGGGCTAATGGAAATGTTCATTGCCATGTGTCTCAGTCCCTAGGCAGGCAGGGGCCTACAGTGTTTCTTGAAATGCAGTGTTTATTGGAGAATGACTACTTTATATAATACTAAACTAGTCTTCCCTGGTAGCTTAGCTGGTAAAGAATCCACCTGCAATGCAGGAGACCCCTGTGCAATTCCTGGGTCAGGAAGATCTGCTGGAGAAGGGATAGGCTACCCACTCCAGTATTCTTGGGCTTCCCTTGTGGCTCAGCTGGTAAAGAATCTGCCTGCAATGAAGGAGACCTGGATCAACCCCTGGGTTTGGAAGATCCTCTGGAGAAGGGAAAAGCAACCCACTCCAGTATTCTGGCCTGGGGAATGCTATGGACTGTATAGTCCATGGGGTCACAAAGAGTCTGACAGGACTGAGTGACTTTCACTTTCACTTTTCAAAGTAGTATTCCTTAGTTGGCTGTATGGATTTTTAGCAAGTTATAATGGTGCTTTTTCCTATGTTGGAATGATAAGAAAGACATAAAAATTCAAAGTCAAATAAAAGATACAAAAAACACAGTGTATCTGGCTAGTGAGAGGAGCATAGAGGCTCCTGCTGATGAAGAAGTTTATTAATGCACATAAAAGTTACAGTGTATTTCTTTTAGATATGTTAATCCAAGATATCTTTCTATAAAGCTAGAGATTATTTTTCTTTTTTCATCTATAAAATATATCTTAAATTCTCATTTCATGAGAGACAATTAAAAACAAAATCCATACAGAATTTTAAAAGCTAATGGTAATAATTATTTTTAACTTATGATTTTCACTTGTGTTTTATCAAACAAAAATAATTTTTATATCATAACTGTATAATGGAACCCAAAAGTATTTTAATATTGAGTTATATAGCATATCATATTATCAAATATGGGAGACAATATTGCTGTGCACTAACCTACATAATAAATCAAGTTGATTTGTTTTTGCAAAATTTTTTTACAATTGGTGGATTCATACAAACCTTATTTATAATTTGTAACTCAGTATATAATCTAAAAAGGAGAAAATATCATTCTGATTGTTATATTTGAGAATTGGTAAATAAATAGAAAAACTTCGAAACTGATAGAGGAAAATAGCAAAGTTTATGTACATACCACCCCATCCTTCTCCTCAGATTTGGAATTTCTTTTAAAAGGTATATTTGATTTAGGTGGTTGGTTTGATATTAAATTGATTTTATTCTTTTATTTCTCTGACACGAGTCAGTGGATGTGGAAAAACTGAGGGAAACTGGGTAATAAACTGCCTGTTAATTGCAGTGCAGAACTATGACGAGGTCCTGCTGCTGGATTCCACTGTTCCAATTTCAGTGCAGTGGCAAACATTATGTTCTTTCTTTAGAGTATCAGTCTTTTCTCAATGAACTGGATAATACTGATGTTATGGTGTCATTCCTAAACAAAGTTTATTATGATCAAATCAGGAAAGTAATGTGATTATAATCTATCCATGCAAAAAAGGTAAGATCTAGAGAGAAAAGTCCTAGATTATAATCCCTGTTTATCTAGGGTCTTAGATTCTCCTTATATAAAATAGGAAGCATTGATTTTAGTTGTCAGGGTGGTTATAAAAATTCATTAAACAGAAGAGGTACATTCATATGCAAAAACACAAATTGCAAAACATAATTATTAAAACATGTATGCTCGTAAATACCAGTAGTAATCTTTTTCATTCAACTCTCACTTCATTTTTATAGCACCTCTGTAAGAACACAGAGGCTGATATTGATATCTGTATTATAAATTAGGAACTTGAGGTGTTTTAAAGAGAGTTTTGCAGCTGGTTTAAGGTCAACAGTGAATAATAACTTCTGCTACTGATATCTTCATCTGACTCTCCATCTAGCTTCCAGTTTCTTGACAGAAATATATAAAGCTTTATTCCAAAGATGACTTCTTTTTCAGAAGCTGTTTTCTATAATGACATTTTTAAAAAAATCTTGTAATTTGTCATTATATAGTCCTTGAAGTTCATTTATATGCATTTTAGTTACTGTAGTTTTCAAGAGTATTGATGAAATTTTAGTGTGTGAATGAACTTTTTAGTTACTGTACACTATTCATCATCTAGTAAAATATAGACGTAAAATAACATGCTCTTACATTCTTTACTGACAAATAGTTTTATTCTCAAGGTTTGGTGAGAGCTATATATTAAACCATGCCTTATGAAAAATTTTTTTAACTTGATTTTTCTGCCACTAGGGGGTGCCTGGTAATTGAATCTTATTTTGTATTTACAGTATTTTTTAAAAAGCTAAGAGCAACAGAATTACCATGTAAGTGTCTATAACCTTATATTTAGAATTATTTTAAAGTAAATTATGTTTTTGTTTTTCAGAAAGTAGAATTTCAGGCTTTTTGAGAATTTAAGAGCAACTCTTTAATCATAATCTTTTTAACAATTGAAAAGTGTTTTTTAGCTTCTTAAAATAGATCAGATTTCACTTATTAATTCAAAGGTGATGCAGTTACACCTATGGCACAACTTCAGATTGTACTGTCAATCACAATAAAATTAAAAGAGGGGAGCTGTCAATTATACCTGTTTCATATCATAGGAGAGGGTCAATCTATCAAATATTTATTGATTAACTAGTAGATGGAAACATGCTCTGTCCTCTAGGCACTTACAACCTAGTCATTGACATATTGTGACTTTTTAAAAAATTAATCTCTTTAAAGAAAATTTCCAACACTGTTCTGGTGTTCTATCTATCTATCACTCAGGTTGTTTCATCCTGTAAGTGCCTCTTTTCTTCATCTGCTGTAAAGTTGGTGTCCTCTAGAGTTCTTTCAGCAACCCCTCTTACTGTACATTTTCCCTGACATCTCCTCTCAGTGCTTTGTTTTCCAAATATGTATAAATGACAAATCTCTATAAACACCCGTTTCCTAGTTGCCAGTTGAGCTTTCACTGGCATGTCTGTCCCATTTGTAATCCAGTCATATGTCTCTAGATTGAGACAATCCTGAGAAATCTGTACTACTACCTGTATTTTTTGTCTCAAATATACAGTGGTAATGGTACAAAATACTGCAATGTATTCCAAGTAGGATGATTAAGAATCACTACCAAAGAATCACTGTCATGCTGATCCATTCTTTGGCCATTTTGCAGTAAAATTAAAGGTGAAGTAGTAATAAAAAGGTATCTCTGAGGTCCTCCATACATTTGGATACTACAGATAATTTACAGGTAAAAGTGAAATCATAATAACAACCACTAGTAATTTAGAAGTGAGCACAAATAAGAGTTTGAGCATTCTTTGGCATTGCCTTTCTTTGGGATTGGGATGAAAACTGACCTTTTCCAGTCCTGTGGCCACTGCTGACTTCCAAATTTGCTGACGTTGAGTGTAGCATTTTGATAGCATGATCTTTTAGGATTTGAAATAGCTCAACTGGAGTTCCATCATCTCCACTAGCTTTGTTCATAGTGATGCTTCCTTAAGGCCCACTTGACTTCACATTCTAGGATGTCTGGCTCTAGGTGAGTGATCACACCATCGTGATTATCTGGGATGTGAAGATGTTTTTTGTAGAGTTCTTCTGTGTATTCCTGCCACCTCTTCTTAATATCTTCTGCTTCTGTTAGGTGCATACCATTTCTGTCCTTTATCAAGCCCATCTTTGCATGAAATGTTCCCTTGGTATCTCTGATTTTCTTGAAGAAATCTCTAGTGTTTCCCATTCACATCAGTCCTTCGAGTGAACACCCAAGGACTGATCTCCTTTAGGATGGACTGGTTGGATCTCCTTGCAGTCCAAGGGACTCTCAAGAGTCTTCTCCAACACCACAGTTCAAACACATCAATTTTCAGTGCTCAGCTTTCTTTATAGTCCAACTCTCACATCCATACATGACCACTGGAAAAGCCATAGCTTTGACTAGATAGGCCTTTGTTGACAAAGTAATGAATGTCTCTGCTTTTTAATATGCTGTCTAGATTGAGCATAACTTTTCTTCCAAGGAGTGTCTTTTATTTTCATGGTTGCAATCACCATCTGCAGTGATTTTGGAGCCCCCAAAAATAAAGTCGGCCACTGTTTCCCCACCTGTTTGCCGTGAAGTGTTGGGACCGGATGCCATGATCTTAGTTTTCTCAATGTTGAGCTTTAAGGCAACTTTTTCACTCTCCTCTTTCACTTTCATCAAGAGGCTCTTTAGTTCTTCACTTTCTGCCATAAGGGTGGTGTCATTTGCATATCTGAAGTTCCTGGTATTTCTCCCGGCAATCTTGATTCTTGGGAAGAAGCTTGTGCTTCTTCCAGCCTAGCTTTTCTCATGATATACTCTGCATATAAGTTAAATAAGCAGGGTGACAATGTACAGCCTTGACGTACTCCTTTCCCTATTTGGAACCAGTCTGTTGTTCCATGTCCAGTTCTAACTGTTGTTTCCTGAACAGTATACAGGTTTCTCAAGAGGCAGGTAAGGTGGTCTGGTATTCCCATCTCTTTCAGAATTTTCCACAGTTTATTGTGATCCACACAGTCAAAAGCTTTGCCATAGTCAATAAAGCAGAAATAGATGTTTTTCTGGAACTCTCTTGCTTTTTTGATGATCCAGCGAATGTTGGCAATTTGATCTCTGGTTCCTCTGCCTTTTCTAAAACCAACTTGAACATCTGGAAATTCATGGTTCATGTATTGCTGAAGCCTAGCTTGGAGAATTTTGAGCATTACTTTACTAGCGTGTGAGATGAGTGCAATTACTTTGGCCACCTGATGCGAAGAGCTGACTCATTTGAGAAGACCCTGATTCTGGGAAAGATTGAGGGCGGGAGGAGAAGGGGATGACAGAGGATAAGATGGTTGGATGGCATCACTGACTCAATGAACATGAGTTTGGGTGAATTCCAGGAGTTAGTGATGGACAGGGAGGCCTGGCGTGCTGCAGTTCATGGGGTTGCAAAGAGTCGGACACGACTGAGCAACTGAACTGAACTGAACAAATAAGAGTGCTATATATTGAAACTTTGAATACAGCAAAAGTGATACTTAGAGGGAAATTTGTAATATTAAGTCCACTAATTAGAAGACAATAGAGAGAGAAAATAAGTGCATTTTATGTTCTACTTAAGAAGTTACAGAAATAGCAGTAGAGTAAGTCTGAAGAAAATAGATGGAAAGAAACATTTAAAAGCAGTAATTAATGGTAGTGGAGTAGAAATTGGCAACACACTCCAGTATTCTTGCCTGGAAAATTCCATGGACAGAGGAACCTGGCGAGCTATGGTCCATGGGATCACAGAGAGTCAAATATGAGTGAGCACGCATACAATTAATGATATAAGTAATCAACAAATAATAACTGCTTGAGAAATCTAGCCAAGAAAGGATGAGAAAAAGCACAAAAATATTAGGTTGAAAAAGAGGACTTAACTACAGATTCAGAGGAAAGGTTTTGATTGGTATAATAATTATTAAAGTTAATGCTAAACATAAGAAATTAATAAATTGTTCTAAAGTGAAAGTATACATGAATAGTAATAAAATAAACTTATCTTTGTGGCAGTAAAATCTGAAGTTTGGTTGAAATAGAGAATTTTCTATAAACTATCAGGTACTAAAATGAATATAAGACTTAGATAACCTGAAAAAGTAATATAACTATTACAGAAATTGAACTTATAGTATAAGATTTTGCATGCTATATTCTTCCCCTAGCCCAGAGGATTTCCATAAAGAAATCTTACCACAAACTTCCCAGTGGGACTGCTACCTATCTTATTTTATAATGTTTGTGTAATCTTGTTATCAAAACTGGAAAAAATAATGTAAGAAAAAATTGTGTGTATTTCTTACTTATAATCATAGATAATAAAAATGAGTAGGTAAATTTTCCTTTGCTTTCTCAGTCTTACCATTTAATGACCTCTTCTTTCCCCTGTCCTTATTCCACTACCTGCAAATGGCAGCTCTCCCTGTATTTAAATGGTCTAAGATACACATGAATCAAAACCATAGCTTGATTGTGTCTTTCCCCTGCTCACATCCCTCCGTTAGCTTTCCGTTACTCTTAGACAAAAATTCAGGTTTCTTACCAAAGTATATTAAGGACTTATATAATCTTGTCCCTGACTTTTTTAACTTCATCTTTTATCATTCTCATCTCTGGCTTGTATCTTGGCAGCCACACTGGCCTCCCTGTTCTTCTTTAAACATTCTAAGGGTGCTTCATCAACTTCAGGACACTTGCACTATGCTGTTCCCCTCCCTGGAATATTCTTCCATCAGTCATCCACTTGACTCACTCCTTTACTTTATTCAGTCCTCTACTCAAATGTTACATTCTCAGATAGATTTTTCTTAACTCCCCTGGCTAAAAGAGTCCCTCTGCTACAGTCTTTCCCTTTTCTTACATTATTACAAAATACATTATATTAGTAATATATTCTTACTTGTCTGTATTCCTTATCATAATATAAAGCTACAAGAAATTATGGACCTTTTTTGTTTACTTGTATATCCTCAGCAGCTGAAAGAGTGCCTGAAACATTGTAAGTACTTAGAAATAGTAATGGAATGAATATTGTGAAGTAATACATCCCTGAGAATGTTTGCCTCCTAAGAGAGACCAAAGCTAACGAGTAAAGTTCTAGTGTGGAATATCAAGCATCATGCAGTACAGATATAAGATATTTGGGGAGCTGAAGATCTTACAAGTGTTCCATAAGTGTAATAAACTAGGCAGTCTTGCCTTGGTCTGAGTTTAGCATTTTTTTCCAGTGTTCCTTTTGAATTTTTTTTTTTTTTCCCACTGAAGTATGGGATAATGGAAGGAGCTCTGGCTTTATAGTCAGACACTGTTTATCCTATGTCTGTCCCAGTGGTTTTGTGGCCTCCGGCAGCACCTTTCTTCTGTGAATCTTAGTTTCCCCAGTATTATTTCATAAATGGCTGTCCTTTCTCTCCAGCCAGATCCCAAGCTGTGAAAACAAGAGCATTCTTTCTGAGCATCTCCCTCAGCTCATCTATGGCCATCTATATAGAAGCCCTTAATAAACATTTGTTGTTAATGAATATGAAAAGTTTCATGACAAATTGAGGGATTTAGTTTTCATCCATACACATATAGTCTCTCCATTGGCTGTTTTGCTAATTTTGTTTTTCAGATATATGGAGAGTCCATCTCATTTTATTCTTATAGGATGTCAATTATTCATTCATTTACCAGATCTTACAGTGTGTTAGTTCCTTGTTCTAGGTGTTAGAGATACAATGAGAAATCAGATGGCAAGGTACCTGCTTTCATGGAGTTTACATATGTGTAGGTGTGGGGGTAGGGTACAAGGACAGGCACCAAACTATGAATCAAACAAGAAGAGGCATCAGATGATAATAGTGCTTTGCAGAAAACTGAAATAGAATGACATGATAAGAAGTAACTTGGCGACTCCTGTAAGTTGTATGGTGAGGAAAGACCTCTCAGAAGATCTACTATTTCAGCTGAGACATGAATGATTAAACACTATTAAAGTGAAGAGCAGAATGAATAGTATTCTAAGCAAGGGAAATAACTAGTGGCAATAACTAGTGGCTGCATAGGTGCCTTGGTAATAGAGTATAGTCTTTTTAGCTTGCTTTAGTCTTATCCTAATAAGTAATAAAAATGTCCAGCTCCATTATAATTACATAGATTGTCTCAATTTTTTGTGGCAGGATGATAGAAAATAAGGTATCCCTTATATATAGTTGTCCCTTTTTACAAGTAGTAATTGAGTCTTGCTGTTGAACTTTAACCTTTTTATACTGGGAGGATGGTTCCCATTAATACTTCGATGGGTTCTGTGAGGGTGTTGTTGAACTCTGGTCATACAGTCTAGCATATGGTCCTCTTGTGTGGCCTATTCTGGCCTTGACTTAGCTGCTATTTGTGCAAGCTTGAGTAAATTCAGGGTACTAATTGAGGCTCTTGTGATAGTTAAGTAAACTACTAGTATTAACATACATGGCCTTTCTTTGGCCTTCTTGGAAAGCCATTCATGGGAAATCAGATAACAATAGCCTTGAATTAATCTAGAGTACGGTATTATATTTTCCAGTGGATACTTTGGAAGGAAATTGAGTAGTAGTGAGTCAAGATATCTGAGTCGCAGCCCCGTCTGAGTTCTAGCCCCAGCTCTCCCACAGAATCAATGTTTGATACGGCAGGTCACTCTTCTGCTCTGGGCCTTAGATGCTACCAGAAAATAAAGAGGCTCCATGATTGGGAAAAAGAAACTGCTTTAGTAACCAGACAAGCACCAAGTAGATCATGTGGCTTTGACTTGAGTTCTTCGTGAGGTCTTTTATCTTTCACTCCAGACCTAAATCTTAGGACCCACGTTTCTGGTGGCTCAGATGGTAAAGAATCTGCCTGCAATGCAGGAGACCCAGATTCGATCCCTGGGTTGGGAAGATCCCCTGAAGAAGGGAATGGCTACCCATTCCAATATTCTTACCTGGAGAATTCCATGGACAGAGGAGCCGGTCACGCTGTAGTTCTTGGAGTCACAAAGAGTCAGACACAAATGAGCAACTAACCCTTTTACTTTTTCACATGCTTAAGTGACCTACAGAAAGAGTTATGACTGGGTTTTCAGAGCCTTAAGGACTGATGCAGTCGGCCTGCCTCACCAACCTGGTCACAGCAGGAAACGTAGCTTAGAGAGCTCATGGCAAACCTTGTTCAGGACTATATACCACAGGGGATAAAAAGTGGAATGTAATTTAGTGCACTGAAAGTGAAAGAAAGTGAAGTCGCTCAGTCGTGTCCAACTCTTTGCAACCCCCTGGGCTGTAGTTTATCAGGCTTCTCTGTCCATGGGATTTTCCAGGCAAGAGTGCTGGAGTGGATTGCCATTTCCTTCTCCAGGGGATCTTCCCAACCCAGGGATCAAACCTGGGTCTCCTGCACTGCAGGCAGACGCTTTACCATCTGAGCCACCAGGGAAGCCCCAATTTAGTGCACTGCTACTGCTAAGTCACTTCAGTCGTGTCCGACTCTGTGTGACCCCATAGACGGCAGCCCACCAGGCTCCCCTGTCCCTGGGATTCTCCAGGCAAGAACATTGGAGTGGGTTGCCATTTCCTTCTCCAGTGCATGAAAGTGAAAAGTGAAAGTGAAGTCGCTCAGTCGTGTCTGACTCTTCGAGACCCCATGGACTGCAGCCTACTAGGCTCCTCCATCCACGGGATTTTCCAGGCAAGAGTACTGGAGTGGGGTGCCATTGCTAGGGCATAGGAAATGGGGGTCAAAGCTGCTCGTCTTCATCCTCACCTTCTGTGAAACCTAACCTAGTACACAGTGACTTTGTGAATAATTGTAATAGTCTTTTCTCTTTTTCTGGAAGAAGAAAGTTTAGAATCTGGAAAAAATGCCACAAGTGTTCTTATTAGAAGCCTTCCTTCCTGAAGAGAAGCAGCATGGGCAGAAACAGTACTTACCTGTGAGCAGAGGCAGAAGTTTGAAGGAAAGCAAATGAAACATTGTTCTCATGATCCCTGAGGTCTCTTCTAATGTGCTTTGGATATGCCCTTCCTATATCCATTAAACGTAGTATAAAAAAGGGGAAAATGGAAGTATTCCTCTTCTGCCCCTACTTCTTATAACTAGCTGTGGTAATAAGTATGCAGCTATGTTCCTAGCCTTGGTCTTAGCTAAGAGGTGACACCTCTGGGTGATATGTATATTGATACTTACACAGACAGTTTACTTTTTTCTTTTTGTTTTTTTCCCCCATCTCTCCTACCCTGTTCTGAGGCTATTCAAGATACTCATTCATCCTCATTATCACCACTAAAAAGATTACTGAGAAGTCTCACAGAACTACTTGGGGTCCACTTATTACAAGAACATTCTAAGGATGCTTTCAGATAGCTCTCATCCTACTACTGTTTCCCCACCACCTCACAATCTCTGCACCAATGTTAATCCTTGTAATATTTTTCACTCTTTTTGTCTATGTCCTGCTATTTCAATTTTTGGTGTTCTCCTTTAATGCAGTAGTCACAGTTATGAGATCTCTGACTTAGAATAAGGTGACAACTCTAGGGTATCATCTTTGGAAGGATTTAAAGCAGTCATCTAATCTAGTCCCATTTTATGACTGGAGAACTGAGGTACAGAAAGATGTAACTTTACATATGCAAGTAAAGGTTCTGGATGGATGGATTAATTTTTCCTTCCAAAATGCTTTACAAAACAACTTTTTTGTTCACAAATGATATTCATCTGTGAAAATGTTTTACTGGTGCTGTAAGCAGTACAATATTTGATAACAATTTGATGTATATCATTCTTAAAGCAACTCATCATTTCTTAATATAGTATAATCAGTGTTTCAAGTACATTATTGTGGTTAGTGTTTAACTTCAATTCTCGTGAGCATTTTTATTACATTTTGTAAAAGTGATATTAGAAGTATTAGATTAGTAAATGTGTCTTAATAAAGGGTACTGAAAAGTGGCTTATTTTAAGAAGACGACATTTCCCTAAAGTTATGCATTCTGGATAAAAGAAATTTGTCCCCAATTACAGCATTGATGGAGATCACAACACTTCTAATTGGATTGATGTACCAAACCTGTTTATATAGTTAACTGCCTATTGATAGGTCAGTGACTACTGAGATTAGCTTGTTAAAATCACACTTTGAAAAAGAACTACAGGTATTCTCTGTGGTTGATTTAATGGAAAGTTGGAAACTTGGTCACTAATTCATGAAACAAAAATCGATGTATCTGTAAGTTTTTTTTTCTTTGTTCATGGTTTGTCTAGATGGATAGAATTATGTTTTGACAGTTTTGCTATGAACTACTTGGTAGATCACAATATATCACTATCACCGCTAATTACCACATTTTGATTAATCTTATATACTTTAGTTAGTACATTTTCATGAATCCAATATATCTCTATATTGATAAACAGTAATTATAGACACAAGGACACCTGAACCTTGAAATCTTCCTGAAAAATGGTATTAAGAATTATGTGAAACGAAATGTTTGTTTATCTAGACATATTTAATTGCCAGCAAAGAAAGCAATTAAAAGTATCGGCAGAGTAAGAGGCCAACCTTTGTTAAACATGGTTTTAAGATTGTTACAGAACTTGTGGTGATGATAACATGGTGTCTTGGAGGATGTTAACAACTGTAGCAGAGTGTTAATTAAGAATGATGTAATCTGCAGCTCAGAATTATTAATATCACATGTTAGTTTAGCCGGACAGGAACAAAACCTAATTTCAGTTATGATGAGGGCTCAAGTTGTATTTGTAGTAGAAAGATTAACATTTTATTTTTGTGCTGTTCCTGAGACAATTTAAAAATCCTGAATGAAATACAGTCAAAGGTAAACATCAAGTCCCTAGCTCATTTACATATGTGCCAGATTTTCAAACTGATTGCTATTTGAAACTAATCTGTCATTGCTGGCTGCATTAGCTACAACAAACATTACATTTACATATTGATTTCTTATTTTGTTTTAGTGTAAATAATCCATAATTATAGTAAATTTGGTCTTTTGTTGACAAGAGCTCATAAGACTCTGTAAGTTTAGAATGGAAATTTAAATTGCCATGTGTCATGCTTTTTAATTTAAAAGCTTGCTATATCTGAAAGGATAAAAAGATCATTGTAGATCATAAAATATTCCCAAAGAGACAAAGGAGAGAAAATTTTGTAGAGCTTTTTAGAAAAATATAAATTGTAAAATATTAATGAAAAATTCAGTAACACATTCTAAGATTATTTTATTTTTAAAAGAAAATCAGTAATTTGAAAAAATTGATTTTTTGGCTTCAGTATTAGATCATATTTAAAAAATAAAGTTAATGGAAATGAACCTTCTAAACCTATTTTTCATTGATATTTTTTTAAAATATCCAGTGCAAAAAAAGAAATAGCATACACATACAAGCAGAAATGAAACAGAAGATTTTCTATATCTTTACTGATGTTAATATTTTACACATCTGAACTACCTATACAGCATTGATTTGAGGAGCTTAATTTCATGGACAACAACCAGTATATGTCAGTGGTCACATACTCTTATAAAGTAGCATTGGAGGAAAAAATCTATAGTTTCCATTTACGTTGATTAAAAGTGTGTTTTTGAGGTTAGAAATACAGGACTCATTTGATTGCACAAATAGTAGTCATCCGATTGTTGAAGTACGTTTTATGGCTTATAATTTTTTATGGAGATATAATTTACATACAATAAATGCATAATTCTTAAGTGCCCCCCAGTTACATGAGATTTGACAAATGCTTATTGTTTGCTACAGTGGGTTTAAATGAGTGGGATATTAATTTGGATGTGTGAATACAGGTATTTAACAAACAGCCTGTGCTGAATTGATGGTGTCTGTTTACTTGAGTGCTATGAATACAGAACCCCTAAAAACTCATGTCAGTCACTTAGGCTGCTATAGAAAATACCGTAGAAAGGGTGACTTAATCAACAGACATTTCTTTCTCACAGTTCTTGAAGCTAGAAAGTCCACGATGCTGACAGACTTGGTTCATGGTGAGAGCTTGCTTCTTGACTTGCAGATGGCTACTTTCTCACAGTGTCCTCACTTGACAGAGGGAGAGCACAAGCTCTGTTCTCTCTCCTTTTTTAAAAAAAATTATTTTAATTGGAGGCTAATTTCTTTACAATATTGTATTGGTTTTGCCATACATTGACATGAATCCACCACGGGTGTACATGTGTTCCTCATCCTGAACCCCCCTCCCATCTCCCTCCCTATCCCATCCCTCTGGGTTATCCCAGTGCACCAGCCCCGAGCATTCTGTATCTCTCTTCTTCTTATAAGAACAGTAATCTCATTTTAGGAGTCTCATCCTCATAATTTCATATAAATGTAATCATCTTCCAAAGACCCTGCCTCCAAATATCATCACGTTGGGTGTTAGGTATTCAGAATGTGAATTTGAGGGGATACACAAACATTCATTCTGTAACAGCCTTGAATCCCAAGTCTAAATGTGGTGTTCTTCCTAGTCTAGTTGTTTAATCTTGATGGATTTATACTTTATAACAATGAGTGCTTCTCACAGAACTGTTTTTGTTTTATTAATAATAGAAAGGCTGTGGTTTAGCCTGACCAAATCTTCTGTCCACTGAAGATTTAAGAGGAAATTCTTGATTCAAGGAATTTCTGGAGAGGAAATCTTTAAAATTACTGTTAATATCCTTGATGCAAAACACCCTGCCTTCTACTGTTCCACCCTATGGGCCTGCTGCTCTTTGTCAGAAAGAAGCCATTCCTCTTCTTAATCAGGAATTAATGACAGGTATATAGTGACATGATAATCAAATGATTGTTTTGCTACCATAATTCAACCATAAGTTAACCTTGACAAATCACTGTGGCATATATATTAAAATATCCATATGCTTTCTGTATTAGTGAATCATTAAAGTACCCTCTCAATGTGAAATAAAGTCAAGACAGTAAAGGCTGTTATATATATTTTCTTAATGTTGTTTTATCCATACTTGACATATGGAAGCCAGTAATTTATGACTTGTTATGTTCACAGGTATAAAAATGTCTGTAACTTCAGATTTATTTATTGGGGCCTGTGTTAAGATTTGCTGAATGCTATTTTCTCCTTACCATCAACCCCAGCCCCCCCTCCCCCCACAAAAAAAGAAAAAAACTAGAAAGGAATATAAAATGTTTTAAACTAAGTCAGTGAATTAAAATAAACTTGTTATTCACTAGAAGGCAGATATTTTACAGACGACTTCACTGTTCCTGATAAATGCTCATAATTAAATTGGAATGGGATTTCCCCCCAGGTAGAGATGGACATTCTGCTAATGAAAGAGCACTGGAAGGGCAAGACTTGTGGACAAAAATGAAAGTAGAGAAGGGATGTTCTATTGAAACTACTTCTAGAATTTTATTGGTTTAGATACTAATGCTTAGTTATCATACTGAAAAATTTAAGGAGGTGGATATCTATTTATTCACCTGTCTGTCTGTCTTTTTATAGTTCCCTCTCTTAGAATGTACCTCCCTCCTTCTGTCCTTTCCCCCAACTTGAATAGTAAGAAACTGGCTGGAAAATTATGAGATGGTAAATGTGCACTTTGCCACTAACTGCTTTAAAGTATTAACATTCATTATGTTGTAGTCTTTGCAAATACCCACCAGCTTGAAGCTTGGGGACTGTATATGATATTTATTACATTTTAAATGTTAATTTCAGTTTGTATTTGAGGGTAGAGTAATGGTAAGTTTTAATAACTGTTGTCTGTTTGTAGAAACAACCATCTCCTTGTTGGTAAATACAGCTATTAAAACTGAAAGGAAAAGCACAATGGAGAATAATACATTAAAAACCAGTGAGGAGAGAATAGATTTCTATTTAAAACCACTTCTTGCATTGAGATAAAATTCAACTGCTTCTGATAATTTTCTACATTTGCTAACACTTTCCTTCTCCCTCTCATTGAAGAGAAAACATGCCATTAAGGGAAACAAAAAACTGTTTTGTGTTATTTCTCATCCACCTACTTTGGTTGGCAGTTACCCTTAGAGCTATTCTGAAGGTCAAAGTTGAAGTAGCATGGATGACTTTGCATTTTGAAGGTGAAAGAAGACTGCTTGAAGGTGGATTAACTGTGGCTAACTATCCTAGCATGAAAAGTGAACATGTTAGTCGCTCAGTCGTGTCTGACCCCTGGCGACCCCATGGACTGTAGCCCAACAGTCCATGGAATTCCTAAGTCCATGGAATTCTTCCAGCAAGAATACTGGAGTGAGTTGCCATTCTCTTCTTCAGGTTGGAAATAATAAAAAAAAATGTTTTCACAGGGAACATGAATGTGTGTATAAATACTAAACAAGATCTGTGCTAAAAAGAACCTATAAGCTTGTATAATGTTAGGTATAATATACACTTATATTTCATGCATCAAACATGGTTTTACCTGGAGATTATCATATGGGTAGCTCAGCTGGTAAAGTATCTGTCTGCAATATGGGAGACCCTGTTTCCATTCCTGGTTTGGGAAGATCCCTGAAGAAGGGATAGGCTACCATTCCAATATTCCCTGGGAGGGGAGGGAAAGACTGGGAGTTTAGAATTGACATGTGTTCTTGTTTAGTTGCTAAGTCATATCCAACTTTTTTGTAACCCCATGGACTGTAGCCCACCAGGCCCCTCTCTCAATGGGATTTCCCAAGCAAGAATACTGGAGCGAGTTGCCATGCCCTTGAGGAGCTCTTCCTGACCCAAGGATTGAACCTGCGCCTCTTGCGTTGCAGGCGGGTTCTTTACCACTGAGCCACCAGGAAAGCGATGACATGTACACACTGCTATATTTAAATAAATAGCTTGTATGGCACAGGGAATTCTACTCAATATTCTGTTACAATGTAAATGGGAAAATTTGGAAAAGAAGATGCATATATAACAGAATCACTTTGCTGTATACCTGAAACTAACACAACATTGCTGATCAACTACTCCAATATAAAATAAAAATTTATAAAAAAGTTTTACCATCTATGAATTACTACAGAAAAATAGAACTAAAACATGAAAAATAGCTGCCTCAAAAGCACCAAAGATCCTTGAGTCAATGTTTCACTGTCATTGTAAGATTTTAAATTGTGGGTACCTCTCAAAAGTATTATAGTTTTTAATAATAGGTCACCATAAATCTTATATGTAATAAAAATTCCGACTTGGCTTTCTAAAATTTAATATTCATAGTTTTATCAAGTAAAAGTTATTTTTCTTTTTTCTGAAGAGGAAACTGAAAATTTATAGAGTAGTTAAGTGTCTCAACTACAGGCCTTGTATATGGTGGCATAATAATAGTATTCAAAGAATGTGTTATTGTTGGGGTGGGGGACAACTCTCAGCAACTAGCAGGTAATGAACCAGGTATTCAAATCTGTCTCTGACTCCCAAACAGTTTGAAGCCATAAATATTTTTTCTTGCCAAACTTACCCTTCCCCAGGGCTACTAGAAAATTGTAGCACTAGACTAAATTGGTGTTCTTCTAATCTATTCTGGCAGTCAGTGCTCATCCTGGCAAACCTTTTTCCAAAGTTATTGCACAAGTTTGCAAATCAAGATCAAGAAACATATCTAAGGAGTTGCATAAAAGCAAGCACTAAGGGTATTAAGCATTTGTGTAGATTCATATGTAAAGATAAGAGGACCTGTGTATATAATAATCAAGAATTCTGGAATTTTGAATTCCTTAGCCTAGCGTTTGAAGCTCCCATAATGTTGGTCTTTAATGTTTTTCAAGTTTCCTCGTTCAGAAACCCTTCTTTACATCCTCTTACACTTCTTCCTCATTGCTTTCTACACCCTTCCCTGTATTCTCCAGTCGCTATCTCTGCTCAAACTAGTCTGTGTCTGAAATCACCTCCATTATCTACTTGATAAAATTGCCATCTATTCTTCTTCATAGTACTTCAAAGTACTTGTTCGCTTTTCCAAAATCCTCACGTTTTAACTCAGACTAGTCTGTCTTGAGGTCAGTGATTATGTCTTTGATTCCTATATTATTACAAATAAGAATCAAATAATTATAGAAAGACTGGAGGAGTTGTGAACTCCTAGCAGTCAGGGGTCTTATTCATTGTTACATCCTCAAAGCAGCCTAGCTATTTGGGAGATAGAATGCTGGTATACAAAGAACATAGAATCAAATATGGTTTTTAAACTATATGCAGAATTATTTCTTAAATATTTACAGGATTTCATTGAATCACTTTTTAGATGCTAATGCCAAGGGAAATACAGATGAATGATAAAATACTTACCCTCAAAAGGGTTGCAGTCTTGAATTCAGGCCTTATGAAACAAAGCAAACCTTACAAAACACATTATAAATCAGTATTAAATAAGGTATATGTGTAGTATATTAAAGCGTCTACCTACAATGTGGGAGACCTGGGTTCAATCCCTTGGTTGGGAAGATCTCCTGGAAAAGGAAATGGCAACCCACTCCAGTACTCTTGCCTGGAAAATCCCATGGATGGAGGAGCCTGGTAGGCTACAGTCCATGGGGTTGCAAAGAGTCGGACATGACTGAGCGACTCACTCACCTACTCACATGTGCAGTATTTGGGAAGAGAGGGATGTAAAGAAGGATGAAAACAATATGAATCGAGATCAAAGTGAGTTTGGGGTAAAGTTTTTGATGTGAGGGGAAGTCAGCCAAGCTCTAGAGCAAAAGCTGAATTCTAGAGAATACTTGTGAAATAGGTTTACCCATGCAAGACCTTGAAACCCCAAGTAGGCTTTCCAGTCTTGCCACTTCCGGCTCCAGATTCATTTGACATATGTATGTATATTGAGGGGCTTCCCTGGTGGCTCAGAGGATAAAGAATCCTGCAATGTGGGAGACCTAGGTTCAATCCCTGGCTTGGGAAGATCCCCTGGAGAAGAGACTGGCTATGCATTCCAGCATTGACCTAGCCTACTATTTGCGCCTCACCATAGTCCTCTCATATACCCTTTATGGTGGTTACACTGAGCTTTCCGCAATTTCCTGAGCATGATCACTTTTTCTGGCCTTAGTGCATGTAAAACTCAAGTATCGTTTGACATAATTGCTTATGCCCTCCTAATTGAAACAGTTATGTCTTTTGGCTACCTTGGTTTTTCTGTTATCTCATTGGCCATTTATCAATCTCCTTTTCATTTATTTCTCCCTGTTTGATTTCAAATTATTGGAATGCCACAGGGCTCCATCTTGGCCTTTCTTCTCTTTCTCTGGTTCCCTAGGTAATTTTTTTTGGAGGGGGGGCCTCAGTTTAGTTGCTCAGTTGTGTCCGACTCTTTGCGACCCCATGGATCGCAGCACGCCAGGACACGAAGCCTCCCTGTCCATCACCAACTCCCGGACTTCACTCAGACTCACGTCCATCGAGTCAGTGATGCCATCCAGCCATCTCATCCTCTGTCGTCCCCTTCTCCTCCTGCCCCCAATCCCTCCCAGCATCAGTCTTTTCCAATGAGTCAACTCTTCACATGAGGTGGCCAAAGTACTGGAGTTTCAGCTTTAGCATCATTCCTTCCAAAGAAATCCCAGGGCTGATCTCCTTCAGAAGGGACTGGTTGGATCTCCTTGCAGTCCAAGGGACTCTCAAGAGTCTTCTCCAAAACCACAGTTCAAAAGCGTCAATTCTTCGGCACTCAGCCTTCTTCACAGTCCAACTCTCACATCCATACATGACCACTGGAAAAACCATAGCCTTAACTAGACAGACTTTTGTTGGCGAAGTAATGTCTCTGCTTTTGAATATGCTATCTAGGTTGGTCATAACTTTCCTTCCAAGGAGTAAGCGTCTTTTAACTTCATGGCTGCAGTCACCATCTGCAGTGATTTTGGAGCCCAGAAAAATAAAGTCTGACACTGTTTCCACTGTTTCCCCATCTACTTCCCGTGAAGTGATGGGACTGGATGCCATGATCTTAGTTTTCTGAATATTGAGCTTTAAGCCAACTTTTTCACTCTCCTCTTTCACTTTCATCAAGAAGCTTTTTAGTTCCTCTTCACTTCTGCATATCTGAGGTTATTGATATTTCTCCCAGCAATCTTGATTCCAGCTTGTGCTTCTTCGAGTCCAGCATTTCTCATGATGTACTCTGCATAGAAGTTAAATAAGCAGGGTGACAATATACAGCCTTGACATACTCCTTTTCCTATTTGGAACCAGTCTGTTGTTCCATGTCCAGTTCTAACTGTTGCTTTCTGACTTGCATACAGATTTCTCACGAGGCAGGTCAGGTGGTCTGGTATTCCCATCTTTTTCAGAATTTCCCACAGTTTATTGTGATCCACACAGTCAAAGGCTTTGGCATAGTCAATAAAGCAGAAATAGATGTTTTTCTGAAACTCTCTTGCTTTTTCGATGATCCAGCGGATGTTGGCAATTTGATCTCTGGTTCCGCTGCCTTTCCTAAAACCAGCTTGAACATCAGGAAGTTCACGGTTCATGTATTGCTGAAGCCTGGCTTGGAGAATTTTGAGCATTACTTTACTAGCGTGTGAGATGAGTGCACTTATGCTGTAGTTTGAGCATTCTTAGGCATTGCCTTTCTTTGGGATTGGAATGAAAACTGACCTTTTCCAGTCCTGTGGCCACTGCTGAGTTTTCCAAGTTTGCTGGCATATTGAGTGCAGCACTTTCACAGCATCATCTTTCAGGATTTGAAGTAGCTCAACTGGAATTCCATCACCTCCAGTAGCTTTGTTCGTAGTGATGCTTTCTAAGGCCCACTTGACTTCACATTCCGGGATGTCTGGCTGTAGGTGAGTGATCACACCATTGTGATTATCTTGGTCATGAAGATCTTTTTTGTACAGTTCTTCTGTGTATTCTTGCCATCTCTTCTTAATATCTTCTGCTTCTGTTAGGTCCATACCATTTCTGTCCTTTATCGAGCCCATCTTTGCATGAAATGTTCCCTTGGTATCTCTGATTTTCTTGAAGAGATCTCTAGTCTTTCCCATTCTGTTGTTTTCCTCTATTTCTTTGCATTGATCACTGAAAAAGGCTTTCTTATCTCTTTTTGCTATTCTTTGGAACTCTGCATTCAGATGCTTATATCTTTCCTTTTCTCCTTTGCTTTTCGCTTCTCTTCTTTTCACAGCTATTTATAAGGCCTCCCCAGACAGCCATTTTGCTTTTTTGCATTTCTTTTCCATGGGGATGGTCTTGATCCCTGTCTCCTGTACAATGTCACTAACCTCATTCCATAGTTCATCAGGCACTCTATCTATCAGATCTAGGCCCTTAAATCTATTTCTCACTTCCACTGTATAATCATAAGGGAAATACTATCTATAGTAGTCCTGCCATCCATGGTGGGCCTGAAACTACAAAGAGTACAAAATTCTACATATACTGTGTTTTTCCTTATACAGGCACACACCCCAGAAATATTTTAAAGTCAATTCCAGACCACCGCGATAAGGCAAATATCATAATGAAATAAAAGTGAAAGTGTTAGTCACTCAGTTGTGTCTGACTCTTTGAGACCCCATGGACTCTAGCCCTCCAGGCTCCTCTGTCCATGAAATTCTCCAGGCAAGAATACCGGATTGGATTGCCATTTCCTTGTCCACAGGATCTTCTGACCCAGGGATTGAATCTGGGTCTCCCACATTGCAGGCAGATTCTGTACCATGTGAGCCACTAATGAAGCAAATCAAATGAATTTTTTGGTTTCCCTATGCATGTAAACTTATGTTTATGCCATACTGTAGTCTGTTAAGTGTATAATAGAGTTCTGTCTAAAAAAACAATGTATATACCTTAATTAAAAAAGAATGCTGTTGGAATGATGATGCCAGTAGTCTTGCTTAGTACAGGGTTTCCACAACCCTTCGATTTGTAAAAAAAACACATGGTAAAGCAAAATATAAAAATATAAAAAATAAAGCCAAGTGCAATATAATGAGGTATGCCTGTACCTATAATAAAGTTTATTAATTAGGCACAGTATTAAATTAGGTAAAAGATAAACATCAATAAATGTTGATAGACACATTATAACAATATATACTGTATTCAAAATTACAAGACTGTGGACTTTCTCTCAAAATATCTTATTGTGTAAATACAATGCCTTTTCTTAATTAAGCGCTTTCATGCACTGTAGCCATAACTTTTGGAAGTAGAGGTGAGACTGCGACCAGTACGATTTCTTTTTCCTTCATCACAATTTCATGGATAGAAGATTCATTCTTACTGTTGAGTTTAGCAAACTCAGTATACATTTTTATTTTTTTTAACTTTTACCTGTTCACATCAAGGAAGCACTTTATGGCTCCTCTTTGTCCTGTCCAAATTCCCACTATCACTATTCTTGTGCTTTGTGGCTATTATTAAGTAAAATTAGGATTGCTTGCATGTAAGCACTGTGATAGTTGACCTCATAAACAAGATAACTGCTGAATGACTTCTGGACATAGGGATGATTCATGACCCAAGTGGGATGGAGCAGGAAAGCATGAGATTTCATCATGCTAGTCAGAACAGCCTGCAATTTAAAACTTAAAAATTGTTTATTTTGGGAATTTTTCCATTTAATATTTTTGGACCTTGGTTAACTGCAGATAACTGGAATTGCAGAAATGGAAACTGAGGATAGGGGGATGCTGTTTTATGTGCTGTCAACTCTCCTGCTCTCAGTTCAGTTCAGTTCAGTCGCTCAGTTGTGTCCAATTCTTTGCAATCCCTTGGAATGGCCTCCCTGTCCATCACCAACTCCAGGAATTTACTCAGACTCATGCCCATTAAGTCCATGATGCCATCCAACCACCTCATCCTCTGTCGTCCCCTTCTCCTCCTGGCTTCAATCTTTCCCAGCATCAGGGTCTTTTCAAATGAGTCAGTTCTTCCCATCAGGTGGCCAAAGTATTGGAGTTTCAGCTTCAACATCAGTCCTTCCAATGAATATTCAGGACTGATCTCCTTTAGGATGGACTGGTTAGATCTCCTTGCAGTCCAAGGGACTTTGAAGAGTCTTCTCCAACACCACAGTTCAAAAGCATCAGTTCTTGGGCGTTCAGCTTTCTTTATAGTCCAACTCTCACATCCATACATGACCACTGGAAAAACCATAGCCTTGACTAAACGGACCTTTGTTTGCATAGTAATGTCTCTGCTTTGTAATATGCTGTCTAGGTTGGTCATAGCTTTCTTTCAAAGAGCAAGCGTCTTTTAATTTCGTGGCTGCAGTCACCATCTGCAGTGATTTTGGAGCCCCCAAAAATAGTCTGTCACTTTTTCCACTGTTTCCCCAACTACTTGCCATGAAGTGATGGGACCAGATGCCATGATCTTAGTTTTCTGAATGTTGAGTTTTAAGCCGACTTTTTCACTCTCCTCTTTCACTTTCATCAAGAGGCTCTTAAGTTCTTCTTCACTTTCTGCCGTAAGGGTAGTGTCATATGCATATCTGAGGTTATTGATATTTCTCCTGGCAGTCTTCATTCCTGCTCTAAGCTGGCTTATTTGACAGTCAGTTCTTATACACAACTGTACATCACTGTTTTTGGATCTGTAGTAGGTACCTGAAACTTTAATATATACAAAATTTCACTCTTAGTTTTTCCACCCAGCCTGTTCTTAACCTGATTCTTTGTTAAATGCAGTTCCATCTTTCCATTTGTTTAGATAGCCTTGGAGTTAACGTTTTTCTCTTATATTTCATTAGTAAGTTGTCTGGTTTCTTCCTTTCAAATACAGTTGAACCTAACAACTCTTCACTATCTGTGCCTCTACTACCCTCATTAGCATAAGCCACCATCATTTCTTGCTGAGACCAGCCGTGCCTTGACTCTTTCCACACTGTAGCCAGGGCAACCAGAATGATGATGTATAAATGTAAGTGTAAATCAGATCTTAACCATTTCCCAATGTAAAACTCTCCAATGGCTTTCCTTTGCAATTACTATAAATATCAAGTTCTTTACTGTGGTCTGTAAGGACCTACATGATCAGACTCCTGCTATCTCTTTCTTATACCAGCCTCAACTTAAATGTCACTTCCTCAGAGATGTCTTCCCCAGCTATTCTATTGAAAATAATTCCCTTCCCCCTGCCCCTCTGCTACTTTTTACAATCCTGTTTATTTTCTTCACAACACTTAGCATTTTCTAAAGTTACTTATTCATTTACTTGAGTATTGTTTCCTTTATTAGAATATAAGTTTTATGAAAGCAGGGACCATGGTTTTTTTTGTTCATATGCCTAGCTCTTAGAATGGTGTCATAAATGTAGGTAGGTGCTCAATAAATACATGTTGACTGAATGAATGAACATGCTGTGTTCTTCCATGTGTTATTTCATTGTCTAAGAAGTGCTACCCATCTCTCTTCCCCAAACCTAAAATTTCATCCCTTTTCATTAATAAACTCCAAGGTCCTTTACGTTTCTGTTTATATTTTTCTTCTCCTCTGAAGCTTTTCCTTAGCCCTTTCACCCTTTCACTAAGGCACAATTAAGCACTTCCTTCTCAGTTTTCATTGTACTTTTTTCAATTTCTCAGTTTTACTTATTACATTATACTACAGCTGTTTATGTATCTGTCTGCCCTCATTAGATTGTGAAGGTTTTCATGAACAGGAGCTGTATATTATTTGGGTTGGTTTCCTTAGCATCTGGAATAATGCAAGGCATAGTTAATATTGATAAATAAATGAATAAAAATCAGAATCTTGATTCCCATATAGTTTACCAGAAGATAACATTGCTCTTGTCTTGTGAATTTATAATTTATTCATTATTAAACAAATATTTATCTGAAGTGTGCCAGACATTACGCTTAAGTGGTAAGGCTACAGTGACAGAGCCGTGCCCAAAGAAACTGTATTGTTTTCTTTGACTTTGATTAATAATATTTCATGCTGTATATTGGTGTTTCCTAGATATTTTGAATATGTAATTAACCTGTGGACCCTATGGGAGACACCAAGATACAGATAACTGCCTAATTCTAATCTTACTTTGTACGTATATCTATCCCATAGTTACATATTGGCAAAGAAGGAGTGATGAAGGCCAGAATCGTATATTATTTTTTATTCCATAAGTATGGCATAATTACACTTGAGACTAGCAATACAGATTGTTCATATGTAATGGTGACATTTAAAAATTTTTATTGCTGTTAGTGCTTTTTAATATTATCATAAACAAATCGAACCATGGCTTATGTTTCTTAATTTATGTGGCTAAATGTATTTATTATTCGTGATTCTGGAACATTTCTTACTATTTGAAACTTTGGCACAGAGTTTAATGTTGCTCTGAATTCTCCAATTTCTAAATACTGGGTTTTTCTGAGTCCTAAGTGAAAGTGTGTTATTTTGAGGGAATTATGGTATAGCAGTTAAAGTTCTGTAGATTTCAATGGTTTCTCAATTTTTACTGAAGCTGTATTTCTGTTCCTATACAATACTCATGAGTATAGTTTCAAATTTCTGTTCTTCTAGAACTGCTATTTCACTTGGAAACCAGAGTCTTTGAGTGTACATTTTAGTAGCATATTTGGAATTTAATATAGTTGACAAATTTGCTTCTCTTGGTGAAAATACATAGGTAGGCAATAGCATATAACTTGTAGAAATTCTTATGTATGCAATATATTTATAATTGAAGTTTAAAAACACCTTGGTAGAGAAGGAGTTAACAAGTTAGCTCCCCTTGGTTGTTCTCAGCATGCTCTCTTGCCTTTAGGAGCTGAAAAGACGATAACATTGGGCCCGGACATGCCTGTGTGGAGGTTATGGTACTCCTGGGGTTTTTGCAGCTAACTGTAAAGCAAGCTAGAACTTGTTCATCTCAGAGTTCCTTATTTTTCTTTCAACCCTTTCAGTGCCCTGCAGGAGTCATTAAATCAAAACTTCATGCTGATCATCACCCACCGAGAAGTCCAGCGGGAGTACAACCTGAACTTCTCAGGAAGCAGTACCATTCAAGAGGTGAGTTATGTCTCACAGTTAAGGAATAAAGGTAGCTCATTATAGCTAATGTTGACCCTGTTAAAGCGGGCTTATCTGTTCTGGTTGGAAACTCTCTTTATGTTTCATTATTGGCTTCTTAATTTTAATTAACTGGAGCATCAATGATTACTGTAGATATATTACTTGACCTAGAAAGATAGATGTTGTAAATGAAAGCTCTTGATAATTCTTAATATAGTCAACTTTTAAAACCTTTCTTAAAAATAACCCATTGTTATATATTTCACAGTGTTATAGTAATTATTCAGAATACTAATTTGGAAATTATTGATAGCATGCATTTTCAGACATGCTTATGTTTTATTTGAACGGTTGCTCTCAAATGTATTATTTATAATGTGTATCCTGCCTGCTTCCAAAAGGAATTGAAGAGGCTTTTCTTAAGCAGCTGAATTCCAGCCGTGGGCAGTGTTCTAGAGATGCTGTAGGAACCCAGTCATTTCGCCCAGAGTATCTAATAAGAATCTATTTATAGTGTCAATATTTTCTTCAATGGAGCCAACCAGGGCCACTGTTTCAAAAAAGAACCTTCCCCAAGAGAGAAGAGGTAACTTCTTGTCTGTGGCCCCACCCACCTAAAAGCTAGTAATTTATCTTCTTGGATGGGGCGGGGCAGATATGTATAAGGCTATGATGAGACTTGTGTTTAGAAACAGTGAAATGATTATGTCACATTACCTCTTGTAAGATATAAAGACAGCAGTCATGTGTCTAATCATGTTTTTATTAATCATGTTTAATCTTGGATTATTTCATAAATTTTTTTGGACTACATTGCTTAAACTAATTATTAATGTCATATTGAAAGAACAAGTTTCCATCCTAATCATACTTCAGAAGTATATGAATTGTTTCTGAAATGGCTGGACAGTTAATGGTTTTCTTTTTTCATTTTATCAATAAATTTCAACTGCTGAGTTTGGCAATAAAGAACTCATTACATGAAGTTTATTTTCTCTGTTTATCACTTGAATAGTTTATTGACTAGTAACTAAGATTTAAAAAAATTTTTTTTGGCCCTTAATTTGAATTTTAGGTTTAAATTATTTGATTTTTTTCTAAGATTTTAAATATAGTGACTGCCATTTCATTTATAATCTCTAAAATGGATATTCTGTTCTCTGAATTTAAGATTTTAATTCCTTGAAGAATCATTGTTGTTTTTATGTTAAAAATAATGAAATAAAAATAATAACTCTGGCCCTATTGGAAAGTTATTCTTGGAACCTCATGATTATGAAATTTAAATTATATGAATAAAATTAAATAAGAAATCTAGTTTCATAATAAATAACCTCAATTTAATGAAGAAAAGCACAGATAATGAGAGATAAATTTCACTGTTATTGATTTACTTTTTTAAGTTGAAGACTAGTAGAATGCATGAAGGATAAATATAGACTGCTCTATTTTTCTTTTTGATTGAGATTTTTATAGCCAAAATTTTACCGTTTTTTGTATTTTTGTTTTAACATTCCCTGTTTTTATAGTTTGAGTGTGTTTCAACTTTCTCCCACAAGAGGGCAGAGAGGACTATTAAACTGATAGTCTAAAAATGCCATTCAGTGTTTTCAAATTAGCTTCTCTTATATTAACAAAAAGGAGCATAATGGCCAAGTTATTGTTTGATTTACAGATAATTGGCACATTGCAGGGAGGAGACTTAATTTCACCCTTTTAAATTAAACAGGGAGATTTAAAAAGACATAAAATATTCATTAATGTTCGGTGATTATAAAGTAGTGGCATATATTTATTTTGCCTTTATTACTGTTTCGATGGGAAAATACTGCAAATATTTCCGAAATCGAGTTGGCCATACTGACAAGTTGAAATGTTTAAGCAGCGTTAATGCAATCTGCTCACACCTGATATCCTATGCAGAATGATTCAAAATGACTACATCAATTATTAAAAGAAATATTTAAAATTCTGTAAATGTGCCATTGTACGCCACAGTTGGCTGAAACTGTTCTCTGTAGCCTGCTATTTAGATTATCAAATATATTTTAAGCTTCAAGGACTTGAAAACAGTAAATCTTTTTACATCATTTTCTAAATGAAAAATGTCTCAAAAGTATTTTTGCAGATGGGTGTTCTTAAATGTATTTCTTAACAAGAGTTTGGTTTTTTTTTTTTTCCTTTTCTCTCTCTCTCTCTTTTTTTTTTCCTTTTTTAAAAGTTGACCTAAAATAATATTTTGAAATACTAGTTGCCAGGAAAAAAATAAATATTTTCATTTCTAGTATCTGTGGGCAGACAGGTACACATAGGCTCTTTTATTCTGTACAGGTTAGAAAAGGAATGTGGATTATATTCTTTAGGCCTTGGGTCCTACTCTGTAGTCCTAACCCTAAGACCTTTCTTCTTCAACTTCTGGAATACCTGGAAGGGGATTCAGGAGGACAAAATGCTCTTATGCTACGCCTTGCAACCCACAGTGACACTTAAATACATGTATTTTTTTGTAGTAGCCTGATGGAAAGTCGCGTTGCAACACAACAAAAATATAATCTTGAAATGATTTTACAGTGTTACTTTATAAATGCTAGAAATTTTGCTATTACTGTGGAAGCTTAATGATATCATATATTCTAACTTGTAAATTAATTTTTGTCACCAGTTTCAGAAATCTCTTTTCAGTATTGTTTAAAAGGTTCAAGAAGAATTCTAAGCAACATATGAGATAAAAGAAGAAATTTTTTTAAACTTGATTTTATTTTTCACTTAGTAGTATATTATTTTTGTTTTAGATGGGAAAAATGTCATTTTGGGGGTATTTTGAAAGTCTTGTATTTTAAAAAGAAAACTCTTATAATATTTACACCCTAAAGGGAAAGTTCTTTTAAATGAAATAGGATCGAAAAAGGCACTATAATTTCAACTTTTAATTAACAAAATACATTTAAAAAAATACTGACTTGGAAAATAGAACTTAGATGCAGTTTGAATTTTAAATAACTCTTCACTGACCGTATGTTCATGCAAGTTAGTGGTGATAAACCGATAGTTGTACAAGTGTTTGTTCATTCTGGCTCTCTGGTCTCTTGCCTTACAATGCATGACTTATGTCCTTTGGGTGCTCTAGACTTTAATTTAAGCTAGTTAGATATTGAGGTTATTTTTTTAAGCTCTTTACAAATCCTTCCACTTACATTATCCTCCTACTTGAGGAAAAGGCAATATTAGTATAAAAAGGTCAAAATGGAGGGTTGCAAGTAGTCATAAGAATAAAAAATCCATTATCCTTTTCCATTATGACAAGATAGTTTATAAAAATTATCAAATAATGTAACGATAATTTCATGATATTTCTACTTTTGAGGTCCTCAATTAGCTGGCTGGCACACTGTAGTGACTTTCCTTGAAAATTTAAACAAGCTTACCTTAATTTAATGAATTTTCTACCCTGAGAATTTAGATTTTTTAAACAGTTAATTGTATAGATCTAAGTAATTCTGTCTTCAAATACTATTAAAGATCTGTGGTTACAAAAGCACTTGGGATTGGTTAAATTAAGGGGAAGAAAAGATTGATTTGCCTACTGCAAATCCTAATCCCAGGTGTGGTAAAGGATATAAAGTCCCTGAAATCAAGCCAACTTTTCTTGGAAAATAATTCTTTGTTGTCCATCTTGCTATTGCAGAAGCTCCTGTTAGACAAAATATCCACTTTGCTTTGTAGATGTCATACAAATTTAAGGAATATACACATGACCCAGAATAATAAGGATTAAAGAAACTAAGTAATTTTGGTTCTGAATCATGGAGTATTCCTTGTCTCATACAGCAGAAAGCATGATGAATAGCTATTGGAATTATTTAAATTGTTTTCTGAGTTTCCCTTTATCCTAAAATTCTCACTGTTCTTGTTAATGTTGATTTATTTCTTAATGGGAATTAAAGGGAAAAATTGACAACCTATAAAGATACATCTTGCATGAAATAGTAGAACATTTTATTACTAATACTAGTGATTGTTAAGTAGGAAGCTACAAATTTGAATTAGCAAGTAAGAAGTAAATTAAATAAATCATACTGCTCCTTGAAAATAATGTCGGCTAAATAACTGTGAACTCATGAGGCTAATTCTGATTCTGCAAATTGAAATTCCTGTTAGGGTTTTGTGTGCAGTTTTCTTTTCCTACTTTCTCAACTTGCTTGACTAACATATATTTCAAACTATTCTCTTTTAGTGCTAGAGGTTAGTACCAGTAATTAAATATGTAGTCTTTTACAGATTATACTAAGGAGCAATTTTCTAGTAGTTTATTGACTGTAACTTCTTAACTAACATGCCCTTTCTATATATGTTTTAGATATAGTTTGTTTATTTGTTGATTTGTTTGTTTTCCAGTATGGAGAGTGTAGGGGCTGCTGGCACAGAACTGAAGAGTAGGGAGATGAGAATGTTCATATGCAATAGGATAAATTAAATTGTGTGCTTATTTAATTAAAAGTTTAAGTGGTTTATTTTTATTGCAAGATAAATGACATATAAGCTCAATTAGAATGAACCCATTTTAATTAGCATGTATCATAGTCTGATTTTTTTTTAATTTGAAATCACAAATGATATCTAAGCAAGAATAAAAGATAATTTCTTAAGCAACTGGGCAGTGAATTCAAGCCTTTCTTCAGCTTTCAGTAAAGGAGATTATGAGTTTCTTTTAAATATGCATGTATGAGTTTCAAGTTGCACTTTATAACAGAGATGTGTTGAAGTTATGCTATTTCGAATGAACAAATCAGTAATGATCAGTTTATAAATATTGGGGTTTTCTGTGATGCTTAATAAATTATCTCCTTAGGAAATACATTTAATATTTACAATGCAGCCATTGGAACTGACAAGTCTTTCTCTCCCTCTGAAAGTATTTTAAAATAATCTCTATTGGGCTTTTTTTTTTTTTTTTAGCCCATGTAAGTATTTCTTCTCCTACATTTCAAGAAGATAGAAACAATGAAATTTTGTTAAAAAGTTGACAGTGGTTTAGACCTTTGTTACTTAAGGTATGTGTATCTGAGCAACTTCTTAGCCGACTGTATTTCATAATCTGTGATATGTGTGTTGGTAGGTTTTAAATGCCAGGGGTAAGAGATATTATGTTCAGTTATCAGAAACTAATAAACATAAGACATTTTTATATGCAAGAAAAGGCAGAGAGTAAATAATTGCACTGGTGACCAATACTGTAATAATCCTGTTTTACAATATGCACTTGACAGGTTGTAATAGTGCTAATTGAAGAGACTAATTCACACTTGCTTCATTCTATTCAAAGGCAAAATCAGCAGCTTGTTTTGCTTTTGACCAGATGGTCCTCATGAACACCTACTGTGCACTTTAAGTGCTTTACTAGAATTACAAAGGCTGGGGGGCTGCGTTCGACTCCAAATGATTTGAGGAGAGAGGGAGAGAGAGGGGGGAAAAATCCCTCTGTGCTCAATGGATTTGGTGCAAGTAAATTAATTCTAGTAGACCCATTACACACTGAGCCCCCTTTTCAAAGCTCTGAGCCTCCTCGCTTGCTCTGTAGCAATGAGAAAGAGAAAGAGAAAGGCAGATTACTGCAAACAGAAATAAAAAAAAAAGAGGGTATGAAAGGGAGAAAAGAGGCCTTGAAGCCTTTCATATCATTTGAGTTTTTCAAGTGCGTTATTTTTGGGGAGGGTGGATGTCTGAAAAGCCAATTGGAGTTTTTTTTGTTTTAAAGTGCGCTATTTAAGCACCATGAATATAGGCGCAAGAGCAACAGTTGACTGAGTTTACTGTGGTGAAGCTTTGTGTTCGAGGATGAATCAAATTCATTATATTCAACTCTTTGTGTTTTAACATGAATGTAGGGTTAGTTTCACAAGACTGTGTCTGTTTAGGATAATTATAATTTAATATTTTCCTTTCATAAAGTTATCACTGTAGATGTCTAAAATTTTAATCAAAGCAGATTTTGTACATTGACTTTGAAGCACCCTGACAGTTTAAAATTCAAAGGAAAGCTTTTTTAGTTTTCAAAAGAAAAGAAAGGCTCATTCTAATGGCATTGAAGCAGAGATTATTATAACTAATTAGAAGTCACACATCTGTTAGCTTTTGGTTTGTGACTTACTTATGAATTTTTTGAGTAAAATATATACTTTAAAAATATATTGCTGTTACTGAGTAAACCGAAAGGGATAAAATGCACTTAAAAGAGAATCACTTATTTGAGCCAACATTTTTCCAAATCTCCACATGGTACCGTAAAAATATATAATGTATTAAAGTCCATTAAATGTAAAATTGGGCTTGTGTAATTAATAACCTTAAGTCCAAATGAACTTCCAAATAAATTGTTTTTGCACAGCTCTGCTTAGCATAATTCTGATTAGTAACCAAAATTATTATAAAATAAAAAAGAAAGTATAAGCAAACCTAGTTTGTGCAAATTTATAGTTATTTTTTATTCTTAAAGCTGTTTGTGTACAATTGTAACTTGGAATACTGACAGTGTAAAACATTAATTCTTATTCTAAGGTGTATGGATTAAAGTACAAAGGATCACATGCAAATTATTTTGTGCATTTTTATATTTCAGGCATAATTCTCTTACGATATATTTTTGTTCCATGGTTTACTTTTGTTTAATGGCACATATTACACTGTAATCAAGTTTATTTTAAATATAGCCATTAGCAAAGAACAACAGAATCATACCAATAGTATATGACTTACGTGATAATTATAAACATTTTACAAAAAAACAAATGTCTAGAGTTTACATTTTGGCATGATGCACCAATATGCTTTATATGTCAATATGTTTTAGTTATATTCTTAGAAAATAAAATATAGAAACATAAAGACAACCACAAAAACATTTAAAATTTTACTTTTCAAAGATCTTTAATGAAGAGGATAGCATGCTGCTTGATATTTAAATTAAATTAAATTAATTTCCTATTAATGCAATCATTACTTTGGGACTTGTTCATTCAAATATAGATTGTAGGCTGGAGAGGAATATAAGGGGAATCCCCAGACTTTCAACTAACAAAATATCCAATGAAATTTATAAGTAGTGAGGTGTTAATGAATTGATATTGTTGGGGGAAAAGAGATTTCAAGAAAAAATCTGAATGATTAGGGGAACTTACTGAAAAAATTTTTTTGCAGTAGACTATTTAAAATAAAGGTAAGACTACTAGATTCTCTTTCTTATAGGTACCATAAAAAGCTATGTTTAAAGCCAGACCCTCATTTAGCAGAAGTGGATTGATCATGACCATACAGTCATTTGTTTAGGTGGGGCTTAATCTTTGGTTTCACACACACAGTAGTTGGAGCTTTTCTTCTCATGAAGAAGAGTTTATTTCAGTATTAAAATATTAACCCCTAGATTCCTGAATGTCAGAGACAAGATTCTCTTCTGTGGGTAAAGGTTGGAAAATACTGTGGTTTATATACCTTGGTAAATACCACATTACTTAAGCTGAGATGTGTTTTAACATTATACTATCCTCTAGCCATAAAATAAGAATTATATAGCTTCCTTTATATAGATATAAAAATATTAAAGAGAATTATGTAGCCTCCTTTTATATAATTATAAAAATATAAAAGAGAATTATATTTTCCCCCTCTCCCCACTCTCCCCCCAGCAAAACCATAAACAAAAACAAAGAAGTAAATCAAAGGGTGGGTAGGTAAATGAACATAAAGTGCTTATACATAAGCTAGACTAAGACTAGGTGTATAAAAATAAGGTCTGCATACAGGAAATATTTACATGTTTATCTATATACCAAACGTTATTTGTCTATAACCTCTTAAAATGTCTGCGTGTGGTAATTTTTCTTTTGTCTAATGTGTCTTGTGTGTGGTCTAATACTATTTAGCCAAGTAGTTATCCTTTTTCAAACGTATCTGTTTTGGCAAATATACTTTAAAAAATTTTGTTGCTCAGTCTAGGGCTCTGTTAACTTATATTACCCTCAATATATTCCTATTATTATTTTCTTAAACATTTTTTTAGAAGAAAAAGACTTTAAAAGCTCATAGCAAACATTTTCTGTAAATGACAAAATGTATTCCTTGCTTTGTGGTCATTGCGTGACCAGACAGTAGAGTACTGGATTGTTTTAAGGTTTTTACAGCTGCAAGGCAAAAGCATCTGCTCATTGCAAAGCCGGCATTGTTTAATTTTGACACTGACTTTTCCATGTGTCTTGTACCAAGGACTGGATTAGATGCCCCTTAGATGAAATTTGTTTTAAGTTGCTCCTAAAGTGCAGCTGTCCCCATAAAACAGACACACAGGATCAATCAGAATCTTTGTACAAGGGTCACCTCACTAGGCAAGAGAGGCTCAGAGGAAGAATGTTAATGATATTATTTATCATGAATAACTGCAAAATTAGTTTCCAGGCTGGTTTAGTATATGTAGAGTCCCCATAGCTTCTCCCCCCATCTGCTTTTTAGGGCAATAGAATCATTATTAAATATTTAGCTTTTAAACTGAAATATAAATAGTCAAGATGCCCGTATATGCATTAGGCACTATTCTGCAGTCGTTGCAAGGAAAATGATCAGTTTATTGGCCACTAAAGTAGTAATTGACTGAAAATAAAACTCAATCTAAAATAGCTCTGCTAAAATCTTGAGAAGTGGACATTTTTATAGAATGATAATTTTTCTTTAATGTTTCAAGTGAATGAAAAATGAAAGAGCACCTCACTTCCCGGGTTTCCTGGGATTGTGTGAATTTCTACCCAGCTGGTCCAAATTGATTGATACAGGGCCAAATATTTGTCTGCCTACATTTCAAAGTCTATAATTTGCTAATGAATTGTGGTAATAATCTTTCATCATACATGAAAGATTTAGCCAAACAATTTGCTAAGTATGTATTTTGATCATAAAATTTTTGGACTTACACCAAGCTTTACATCTATTTTACAGCTAATACATAGGGGTGGCGGGAGAGCAGGGGGAGAAATAATATTGAACATGGACACTTGATGGAAAAGGATGAAGGAAACAAGAGGAAAGAAGGTACTTTGGAAAAGAATAATGCTGGGAAAGACTTATAAGTGACAGTGGAAAACCAGTTAGATTTGCATACAGAGTACAAAATTTTTATGGAATCCATGTGGCTGAACACAAGACAGAAGTCTTTTTCTTTTTAGCCACAGCTATTCCACACATTGATTATGGAATAATTTGCTAAAAATTTATGCTACAAAATTCAGATGCCCACAAATTAGAAATAATTAAAAGTATTAGTATAAAAACTTGATGTTTGTTCTGTTTGATTTAGAGACATTAGGTGGGGAAAAACAGTGAAGAAATAAATGATTGCACCAATTTCAGAAGAAGGTGAGAGAGGAACTTCCTAGTTAAACTTTTAGCTAGGAATGACTAGAAATGATTGTAGGCATCCAAGAGAGCATTATTTTCTGTCTCCAAAACAAATACTAGGCTTATATCTGTGAGGGGATATTTAGGATTAAAGAACCTCCATTTGAGAAAGTACAAACTTTTATTTATGTTTTTTGGGAGGACAGCATAAATTATATATCATAGGAAGTCCAAGATTAAACTATTGAGTGAGAAGACAAAAAAGTGTTCTAAATAAAACTATCTTATAAATGTAATTTCTCTTTCATTGTTAGAGATTAGGGAACCATGACTTCATGTTTGACTGAAATAAGCTGAATTGCTTTCAGGTTGTCCATAAGGAGGATATTTAATGATACTGATAAAATTCTCCTTGCTTTGTGAGCAGAGAGTTAAAAAAAATAAATAAAGCCACGTAGTTGAAGGAGAAAAACCATATTATGAAAGAGAGTGAAACTTCCATTTTGTAGATTTTAAAGCTAAACAAGTCTAGAATTTTTACATACCTACTGTACCTCTTGAATATGTCCCACTTTGAAAGCATGACTCTATATCCATTTATGTAATTCTCTTTTTGTTCTCTGATAGAGATAAGCCTAATGTTAAGTACAGTGAATGTCTATCCAAGATTCAGTGTTATAGGTTTTAATCTAACAGTACTTCTCAATTGGCAATTAATTGTGATAGTGGAAAGATTATTGCATTATGATATTAGTGAATCTGAGGTCTAAACCCCCTGCCACTAGAAAGCTATATGATCATCTAGGCCTGAGTGGCCTGGTATTTCTTTTTCGTTTGTTTGGCTTTTTCAGTGTAAGACTGCAGAAGCTCTGTTTTTCTAGTGAAAATATAAAATGAACCTTAAAATATGCATAAAGTCCCTGTGTCTCATTGCACTTGTTAGACGCTTCTGTTGTAGCATTTCTGTCCTTCTATTTGCCTTGTGTTTGTTTTCCTTTTCATGGTAGGCTCCTTGAGGGCAGGATCTCAGTCATTCAATCTTCATATTTACAGCACTAAGCCTAGTGCCTAGCGCCTTTTAATGATTGTTGAATGAGCAAATATTTACATGAATTAGCATTCAGTGGTTGAAAAGAAATTTGGAAACCTAGACTCTAATATCTGATATTTTGCTCTCTCCCTGTATGAGTTTGGGCAGTTCATTTAACTACCCTGGGTTTGGTTCATCTATAAAAAATAGGAAATGATTTCCAAGAATTTTTCTGGTTCTAAAATGTTGTGATTACATGTGAATTTTAAAATTTCTTGTGTGCTTGATTGGGAGGGAGAGGGAAAGAAGGAAAAAACTAGTCAATAGATAATAACTATGTATATGCTGCTGCTGCGAAGTCGCTTCAGTCGTGTCCTACTCTGTGCAACCCCATAGACGGCAGCCCAACAGGCTCCCCCATGCCTGGGATTCTCCAGGCAAGAACACTGGAATGGGTTGCCATGTCCTTCTCCAATGCATGAAAGTGAAAAGTGAAAGTGAAGTCACTCAGTTGTGTCTTGGACTGCAGCCTACCAAGCTCCTCCGTCCATGGGATTTTCCAGGCAAGAGTACTGGAGTGGGGTGCCATTGCCTTCTCCGAACTATGTATATATAAATATACATATTTACTACTGTGGGATGTAAATATCCCTTTAATCATTAAGGTGTTACTTAAAAGGCTCAAGGTTAAAATGGAGGCCTCTGTTGCCATGGTGTTTAAATTTCTATAATTAAGAATTTTTCTGAATAATTTTATTTTTATCTTAAAGTACACTTTTGCCTTAAATACATATCATGCAACAAGATTTTAAAAGTTAATTGCATATGCATAACACACCTTTCTAAAATATAAGATTTAAAAAATACTGAGATGCAATAAAAGTAAGTGGTATATTAATTTGATGTCATTAGTTTCACTTGTAGTAAGTGAATTAAAATTCTATGTGAATATCAAGGCTAAGTTACTGCCATGATAATAGACATATACATCAGTGGGATAAAATTAAAAGTCCAGAAATAAACTGAGTCAGCTGAATATCTACATGCAAAAGTGTAAAATTGGCTTATTCCTTCACATCATATACAAAAATCAATTCACTTGCATCAAAGATCTCAGTGTAAAAGCTAGAACTATAAAACTTTTAACAGAAAACATAGAAATAATTTTGTGGTCTTGGGTTAGGCAATGATTCCTTAAATATGACATCAAAACATAAATAACAAAAAGAAAGCAGGTAAATTGAGCTTCATCATAATTAAAAACTTTTGTGCCTCCAAGAGCAGAATCAATAAAGTGAAAAGACAACTCACAGGATGAAAGAAATATTTCCAAATCATACATTGATAAGAGACTTTATCTCAAATATGTGAAAACCTCTTACAGCTCAAAAAGAAAAATAACCCAATGGTAAAATGAGGAAAAGTTCATACTTATGTGCTTGAATACTAGAGTAGGGGTACTGAAGGTATACTGAAGACCTCCAGGGCGTCTTCCTGATCCAGGAATTGAACCAGTGTCTCTGCATCTCCTGCATAGCAGGCAGATTTTTTACCTACTGAGCCATCAGGGAAGACTGTGTAATCAGGAAGCACATGAAAAATTCCTCTACATCTTTAGTCATTCAGTTCAGTTCAGTCACTTAGTTGTGTCCGACTCTTAGTGACCCCATGAACCGCAGCACTCCAGGCCTTCCTGTCCATCACCAAGTCCTGGAGTTCACCCAAACTCATGTCCATTGACACTGATGCCTTCCAACCATCTCATCCTCTGTTGTCCCCTTCTCCTCCTGCCCTCAATCTTTCCCAGCATCAGGGTCTTCTCAAATGAGTCAGCTCTTCGAATCAGGTGGCCAAAGTACTGGAGTTTCAGCTTCAACATCAGTCCTTCCAATGAACACCCAGGACTGATCTCCGTTAGGATGGACTGGTTGGATCTCCTTGCAGTCTAAGGGACTGTCAAGAGTCTTCTCCAATACCACAATTCAAAAGCATCAATTCTTTGGCGCTCAGCTTTCTTCACAGTCCAACTCTCACATCCATACATGACCACTGGAAAAACCATAGCCTTGACTAGATGGATCTTTGTTGACAAAGTGATGTCTCTGCTTTTGAATATGCTATCAAACTTCAAAGTCTATGTCTCTGCTCAAAGTGATGTCTCTGCTTTTGAATATGCTATCAAACTTCAAATATGCTATCAAACTATCAAAGGTCATAACTTTCCTTCCAAGGAGTAAGCGTCGTTTAATTTCATGACTGCAATCACCATCTGCAGTGATTTTGGAGCCCCAAAAAATAAAGTCAGCCACTGTTTCCACATCTATTTGCCATGAAGTGACGGGACTGGATGCCATGATCTTAGTTTTCTGAATGTTGATTTTTAAGCCAACTTTTTCACTCTTCTCTTTTACTTTCTTCAAGAAGCTCTTTAGTTCTTCTTCACTTTCTGCCTTCTTTAGGCACTTGTCACTTCACTTTCTTTAGTCATTAGGGAATTGCAAACCCAAACCAAAATGAGATACCAGTACTTGCTAAAAAAAAAAAAAAAAGAAAAATTAGATGAATCTTGAAAAAATTATTCAAATGAAAGAGCCAAACACAATAAGTCCTCATACTGTGTGATTACATTTATATGAAGTGCCCAAAATAGGCAAATGTACAGAGATAACACGTAAGGTTAGTAGGGCTGAAACTAGTCTGTGTAATAGAGTACTGGTGGATACATGCCATAAATTTGTCCAAATCCATACACTGTATAGCACCAAGAGAACCCTAACATAAAATACGGCCTTTGAGTAATAATGACATGTCAGTGTAGGTTTATCAGTTGTAATAAATACACTACTCTGGTAGGGTATGTTGGTAATGGGGAAGGCTGTGAATGTGTCAGGGCAAGAGGTATGTAAAACTCTCTTCTCAATTTTGTTGTAAACCTAAACTTCTCTAAAAATTACAGCCTATTTAAAAAACATTCTTTTTTAAGTAGATTCATGGTTGTCAGGGACACCTGACTGAGTAAGAAAGGGGAATGGGTCATGGCTACTAATGAACTTAGGTGTTTTGATACTGTTTTCCTTTGTCTTGTTTTTGTTTTTTGCATTTCATTAATAATAAACAGCTAGGTATGCAACAATCCATTAGAATATTAAATATCTTTACCTGTGTATTTATTTATATGCAACATCTTTTCATGATGAGAAATATACTGTAATCTAAATACAACACAGTGGTCTTCATATGGGTACCCATAGAATATTTAAGAAATTAGGAAAGCCAACGTATTTATTTGTGTACACGTTTGTTTTTGTGTGCATGTCTCTCCCTACTTTAGTGAATTTTCAGAGTTCTAAAATATTTTTGGCTTTCTAAAAAGAATCTGATGATGTTTGACAGAAAATAGCAAAATTTGTAAAGCAATTATCCTTTAGTTAAAAAATAAATTTAAAAAAAATTTTTAAAAAAAGGTTAAAAATTTTAAAATGTCTGAATTTGCCATATGTATGATTTTTCCATGGTTTTATTAAGGCTGAATAATATTCCATTGTATTTTTTGTACCACATTTTGTTCTATCCATTCATGCATTGACGAGATACTTGGGTTGCCTCTACCTTCTACCCATAGTGAATAATTCTGCTATGAGCATGGGTGGACAAATATTTGTTGAAGCCCCTTCTTTCTGCTCTTTTGGATATATACCCACAAGTGAAATTTTTAGGTCATATGGTAATTCTAGGTTACATTTTTTGAGAAACTGTCATACTGTTTTCCAGAATGACTACACTATTTTACATGCCCATCAGCAATGCACAAGGCTTCCAATTTCAACATATCCTCACCAACACTTGTTATTTTCTGTCTTTTTAATAAAACCATCTTAGTAAATGTAGAGTGATATTTCATTTTGGTTTATGATTTGCATTTCATGGTGGCTGGTGATATTGACCTGGCATTATTTCTGGTGCTTATTGGCTATTGTATATCATATTCTTTGGAGAAATGTCCATTTAAATCCTTTATCCATTTTGGGGGAGGTTCTTTTTGGAGTGATGAACTGTGGAATTCATTATTGATGATGGTTGCACAAGTTTGTGAACTTATTGTAACCCATTGGACTGTACATTTAAAAATAGTAAACTAAACAAAAATGAGTATCAAGAACTGAGAGCCTACGAGAATGCAATACCTACTAATTGAAATATTATACCAAAAAGGGTTAAAGAACTGGTGATGATGCCACCAGGATAAAGTATTGTATTGGCCACAAAGTTGCTTTAGTTTTAAAGTAAAAGGACACATGTTTCATTTCCCCAAGAACTTCACAGAAAAATATATTTACCATTTTGTTCCACTACCTACTGCTATTTTTCAGGCAACTTCATAATTTCATCTTCCCAAAATTTTTTATCTTTTTGAGCAAAGAACTGTTCCAGGTACCTTTTACAGTCTTCCGGGGAATTGGAATTTTTTCCATTAAGAGAATTTTGTAAAGACCAAAATAAATGGAAATCTGCAGGTGCAATGTCTGGTGAACGTGAATTAGAACTTCCCAGTCAAGCTATAATAGTTTTTCCCTGGTCATCAAAGAAAAATCTGTTTTTACATTACTCTTATGGAGGATTATCCTTTTTATGTTAACTAATTCCAGACACTTTTTGTTGCTGCCTTCAGTTGATCTGATTGGGAGCATTACTTGTTGCAGTTAACTGTTTGGTTTTCCAGAAGACACTGCATGCTAGAGGACTCCTTTCTAGTCCCACCATATACACAACATCACCTTTGGATGAAGACCGACCTTTGGTGTGATTGTGGTGATTCATTTCACTCGCCTTACAGTCTCTTCCATTCTACATTTCTATACAGTATGCACTTTTCATTGCCTGTCACAATTTGTTTTAAAAACAGAATATTTACATTTAAGTGGAGAATCGAATGTGGAAATATGGTCAAGAATGTTTTTTCACTTAACTTATGTGGAACACAAACATCAAAGTGATGAACATAACCACACTAGTGCAAATGATTTCAGCACATGATTTGGATATTGTGAGTATGTTGGCTATCTCCCGCATGGTATAACGTTGATTGTTCTCAATTAATGTCTTGATTTGATCTCTATCAACTTCAACTGGTTACTCATCCTTGGAGCATTGTCCAGCAAGAAATCTCTAGCATGAAACTTTGCAAACCACTTTCGACACATTCAGTTACAGTGCCTTCTTCATACACTACAGATCTTTTTTTGCATCACAGTTGCATTTTTATTAATACCATTCTTGAAATAATAAAGCATAATATGTTGAAATGTTGCTTTTTCTTCTATCTTCAGTTTTTCTTCTATTAAAATGGCTACACAAAAATTCACCAGTTTTTATTTTTTTAAAATGTACACTGGTATGACAGCCATCACACTATACTCTAACAAAATTGTTTTGAATACTGCTAGAGCCATCTTACAGAAAAAAAAAACAAACTAACCTTTTGGCCAACCCATATATGAGAAACCAGATTTCAATTTACCAGTATTTGCCAGGAATTTAAAGAACTCTTTTTGAGATAATAACTAAATGTCCCTCCACGCCCCCCTTTCTATTGAAGTTAAGAGGAAACAGACAGACTTGGTAATGTTGGAGAGAATTTTTCTTGAGTTTGAGATTATTAAGGATTGGAGAGATTTTTGGAATCACATAAGCATTTCTGGTAAATATTTAAAAGGGAACAAATTCTTACATTGTTTCTACTTCATGGCAAGTCTATTGCATGACTAGAATAATATCCCAAGTGGATTAATACCAATTTCTTTACATGATGGTAACATGAACAGTACTATTAAATGGTCCTGATGATTTCATCATATAGAGTTTCTTTGATTTAATTTTTCATAGACCTTTTTCATCAGTATTGTTTTTGTTCACACCACACGTCATATGGGATCTTAGTTCCGAACCTGCAGCCTCTGCACTGGAAGTGCATGGTCTTAACCACTGGACACCAGGAAATTTCCAATTAGTATTGTTCTGTTACTTTGATGTAGTCGATGCATTTTTGAGCATGGAGTGAATACTTTGTATCCAGAATAAAGATGTTAATTATTTGTTCAGTTCAGTTCAGTCACTCAGTCATGTCAGTCGTTTCTGACTCCTTGCGACCCCATGAACTGCAGCATGCCAGGCCTCCCTCTCCATCACCAACTCTGCAGCCTACACAAGCTCATGTCCATTGAGTCGTGATGCCATCCAACCATCTCATCCTCTGTTGTCCCCTTCTCCTCCCGCCCTCAATCTTTCCAGCATCAGGGTCTTCTCAAATGAGTCAGCTCTTCGTATCAGATGGCCAAAGTACTGGAGTTTCAGCTTTAGCATCAGTCCTTCCAATGAACACCCAGGACTGATCTCCTTCAGAATGGACTGGTTGGATCTCCTTGCAGTCCAAGGGACTCTCAAGAGTCTTCTCCAACACCACAGTTCAAAAGCATGAATTCTACGGCCCTCAGCCTTCTTTATAGTCCAACTCTCACATCCATACATGACTACTGTAAAAACCATAGCCTTCACTAGATGGACCTTTGTTGACGAAGTAATGTCTCTGCTTTTTAATATGCTGTGTAGGTTGCTCATAACTTTCCTTTCAAGGAGTAAGTGTCTTTTAATTTCATGACTGCAGTCACCATCTGCAGTGATTTTGGAGCCCCAAAAAATAAAGTCAGCCACTGTTTCCACTCCACATCTATTTGCCATGAAGTGATGGGACTGGATGCCATGATCTTAGTTTTCTGAATGTTGAGTTTTAAGCCAACTATTTCATTCTCCTGTTTCACTTTTATTAAGAAGCTCTTTAGTTCTTCTTCACTTTCTGCCATAAGGGTGGTGTTATCTGTATATCTGAAATTATTGATATTTCTCCTGACAGTCTTGATTCCAGCTTGTGCTTCTTCCAGCCCAGCATTTCTCATGATATACTCTGCATATAAGTTAAATAAGCAGGGTGACAATATACAGCCTTGACATACTCTTTTTCCTATTTGGAACCAGTCTGTTGTTCCATGTTCAGTTCCAACTGTTGCTTCCTGACCTGCATACAGGTTTCTCAAGAGGCAGCTCAGGTAGTCTGGTATTCCCATCTCTTCCAGAATTTTCCACAGTTTGTTGTGATCCACACAGTCAAAGGCTTTTGCATAGTCAATAAAGCAGAAAAAGATGTTTTTCTGGAAATATCTTGTTTTTTTATGATCCAGTGGATGTTTGCAATTTGCTCTCTGGTTATTCTGCCTTTTCTAAAACCAGCTTGAACATCTGGAAGTTCACAGTTCACGTATTGCTGAAGCCTGGCTTGGAGAATTTTGAGCATCACTTTACTAGCGTGTGAGATGAGTGTAACTGTGCGGTAGTTTGAGCTTTCTTTGGCATTGCCTTTCTTTGGGATTGGAATGAAAACTGACCTTTTCCAGTCCTGTGGCCACTGCTGAGTTTTCCAAATTTGCTGGCATATTGAGTGCAGCACTTTGACAGCATCATCTTTCAGGATTTGAAATAGCTCAACTGGAATTCCATCACCTCCAGTAGCTTTGTTCGTAGTGATGCTTTCTAAGGCCCACTTGACTTCACATTCCAGGATGTCTGGCTACAGTCCATGGGGTTGCAAAGAGTCGGACACGACTGAGCGACTTCACTTTCACTTTCACTCTCTCTTCACACTGTTCAGCCACCCCTATATGTTTCGGGAAGACCATACTTAGCTTATACACCCTGTGGGAAACCTTAAGTCCTCTGTCCTATTGTGAATGTAACCTTTCCTTACCTGTTGATTTTGTCCTCAAATGCCACAGAGTGTCACTGTGTCCCATACTTAACGTGTAGATGTCTTAGCCTATTGTCCAGCCTATATGCTCTTTGAGAAGAGAGTGATTATACTATTAATAAATATCTTCTCATCTTTTTATTTCCTCTATATTGAACCAAACAAAATGCTTTTAGAATAGTAGTAGAAGAAAAGATATTTGTTGAAATTAACTGAAATACTCAAAAATTTTGTGAACTTGACAAACTGTTGCTTACTTGAAATCAGCCACAGTGAGAGTATTTACACCATGGAAATCCGCAGTCTTTGCAAATCACAGCCTTTTGTTTGGAGATCCAGTTTTATCAGCACACTGCTTGTTGTGTGTCCCTAACCCCCAGCAAATTGTGAACTCCTTCAGATTCATTTCTGCCTCAGTGCCTGTTCTGTAATAGGAAAGGTGTTTGCTAAATTAGTGAATAATTAAGTGATTGAATGTATCAACTGCCTTATTCCTGTACTGCTAAGTCTTGCTGCTGCGGCGGCTGCTGCTAAGTCACTTCAGTCATGTCCGACTCTGTGTGACCCCATAGACGGCAGCCCACCAGGCTCCCCCATCCCTGGGATTCTCCAGGCAAGGACACTGGAGTAGGTTGCCATTTCCTTCTCCAATGCATGAAAGTGAAAAGTGAAAGTGAAGTCGCTCAGTCGTGGCCGAACTTTAGCCACCCCATGGACTGCAGCCCACCAGGTTCCTCTGTCCATGGGATTTTCCAGGCAAGAGTACTGGAGTGGGGTGCCATTGCCTTCTCTGAACTCTTGCTAGTAGAAACTAAATTTGAGAATCTATTTTTTGAGACCAAGTTCCAAAATGACCCATTGTCATGGACTGCAGTTTTCTTTCTGCTTCAGTTTAAACCAGAAAAAAGTGTTTGTTGGAAATCAAGGCTGTTAAACACACGTTTCAATAGCACAGTTAGGATGGCATTTCTGTCCGTTATCACTTTGTTAAGCTACTTTTGCTATGACTTTGCTACCTATTAAGTTTGGGGCATCTATTGCTTAATGAATTAACTTACTTTTTAATTTCCAAGTTGAAAACCAAGAGTGTGAACCATCTCAAAGTAGCTGAAAGATTTTTTTTCATATTCATAAGAGATAACTAACTGATTTTTCTCTCATCACAGATGTTACACATATCAACAAATGAAAATATAGTGTCTTAGGACCTTAAAATTTTACTTAAAAAATTCTGTTAATACAACTTAACTGTCTTATTAATTTTTCTGTTGATTTTATCAAAAGTGGCATATAAGATGAAATTTAAAGATGTTAACAGTCATTTGACTTTTTAATTTTTTATAAAACATCCTTCATAATGATGTTGCATGCAAGTTTTTTTAAAAATAATGCTAGCTTTCTGGCCATTCTTTGTGCCATCTGTTACCATCTAAACTTGAAACCATTTTTAATATATTGTAAAATTTGAAGGTTTATCAACACTATATTAAGATCTCAACACTAATCATTAAAAGAATAGAAATATAGCAAGTTACTCTCTAAAGATTTCAGTAAGTTTTATGTTCTGTACACCGTATTTTATGTGACTTATCGTACTTTAAATTTGTTTTAAGAAGATAGAAAGTCCCAGTACATATTAGATGTGTAACATATTCACTCTTTTGATCAAAGAGGTAAATAAATAGACTAATCGCTTATCAACATAATTTTTTGTTTTTCATGTTCTGCTCTCACTTTACACAACAAGTTAAATATTTTGTTGGTTAAAATCGAGACAAACAGAAAATGACATTAGACAACATCCATATTTATTGGTTTTATTGAATGTGCGAAAAATTTCAAACAGTTCTAATTAGGTGCGAGTGCACTCTTTCTCTGGAGGTACATCTTTCAGCATCAGCTACTCAGTTGCACATTGAAATTCTGGGCTTTATGGAATTAATGTACCACAGATACTAAAGATGTTTGATTCAAGGATAATAATAATGGAGTGATGACATCTTAATAAAACCTTACCTTTTGTATGGCACAGTTAAGAGATACAAGCTATTCAGAAAAATGGGAGATTCTTGTTTGGATTAAAAACTTTACTGTGTTAGAATTTCTTTTGAAGTGTATGTAGGGGAGAATATTTGTGAAACATTTTCAGAATACTTGAAATTTACAATAATTCAAAACAAGACGTTAGCTACTTTTTTCTGACAAAGTCATGGTTATCACAAATTAAGCATGTAACTAAGAGTTTTCGTTTTTTCGGGCATTTCATTGAAATAATTGGAAATCTTAATGTAGTGTCTGTGATCTGTAATGCATAGTCAGTTTCTGTCTGTAGAACAACTGTTCAGATTAGAGAATAGCTTTCTGTAGAGTCTGCATATAATGGGTTTGCTTAAATTCTGTAAGTGTTCTATACTGTAAGAATGGGAAAATTAGAAGTATCTTAAGTTGATCTGAGAGTCTTGGAGACGGTTAGAAATTGTCTCAAAATTCTCATCAGTTATGAGATAATTTCATTATGGTGACTGCTACATTGAGTAGATGTCTGGACTAGATGATCCCATAGGTCACTTTTGGCTTTAAAGTTCTTATAATCTGTTGATTTTCAAAGTATTTTCTTAATAATGTGATAGAGCATTATAACTTCTCTTTCAAAGGCATACTTTTGATAAAATCTGGCCTGGCATGCTGCGATTCATGGGGTCGCAAAGAATCGGACACGACTGAGCGACTGAACTAAACTGAAATAATGTATAGCAGGGAACAGACTAAAAAATATAATTCAAGTGATAAAACTAATTGTCATAAGACTTGAACACTAGTTTTAGAAAACATTAATTAGCTATCCGTATTACCACTCTGTTGTACACTATCAGAGCTTGACATTGCTTCAACTTGGAAAACATTATTTTAATCTTTTAACATTCCCTAATTCTGTATCATCATTAATTTGGTATGAAACAAAACTGATTTCTTGAGCACCTACTATGAGTACTAGCTGTATTGCAGTGAAAATGATTTTGTTTTTTTAAGCTAGGTTTTATCCCAAGGCAAAATGTTACTTATTTTGAAGCAAAGATATAAGTTCCAGGCTCTAGAACTTATTCCTTTTTAGAACATTTATCATATATGGAATATATTGTTGACTTATGTAATGTTGTTATTAGATGTATTAACTGCCAAGATGTATGGTTCAGATGCTACAGAACTATTTTTTAGTATTTGCATTTAGAATATCTGTGACCTACAAATACCTGTGGAGTGATACGGCAATTACTAGTATTTTTTATTTTCTTTTTTCCTACTATGTACTTTACATTTTAATTACATAGAGTTATGAGTTTGTTAATCAGCAATATGTTTTCAGCAATACTAAATTGAAATATAGCTAACAGAAATAAAGTATAATTTACTACGAAATGATTTACTGAGAATTATCACATTGCCTCCTTTACTTAAACACATAAGTCTCTTGCCTGCCTCTTACTGTCTTGTCTGAAATGTTCTTTTTATGATTGGCTCTTCATTCTTCAGGTCTCAGTTTAAATATTGTCTGACATTCTCTGCCACCATCCCCCTCTGCCCCAATCTAAGAAGGTTTCCACTCCTTTGTTAGTTTCCATTACTAAATCTAGTTTATTTCCCTCATAGGATTGATCACAAGTTGTAATTAAATATTTGTTTACTTGTCTTTCCTATTAGACTGTAGGCTTTACAGGAGTAAAACCATGTTGTTCCATTCCCTGGCATAATCCAAGCACCTAGTTCAGTATCTACAACACAGTTTTACTGCCTCTAAGAAACATTTCCAATCAAATCCAGTCTCCTATACCGATGTAACACTTTGTACTAGACCCTCCACTTAGGAACTCTGCGAGCTTGGGAGTTATTTAGCCTCTTCCTGCCTCAGTTTACTCTGAGATGACGATCAGTCTCAGGTGTGTTCTGAAGATTAACTTTACTACTGTATCTGAAGCTCCTAACAATGCTTAAAATGTAATAAGCACTCAATACATGTTATAACATTATTTTAAGATATATTATTGCCTGGATTGTGTGAAACTCTTTTATTGTTGTATCTATTACTCTCTTTACTTGTAAGCTTCAGGAGGATAGTGGGTGTGTCTTCCTTACTTGTATATATTACTCTTATCTAGAACAGTCAGTCCCATATATACAAATGAGTTATGTTTTGAGAGCACATTTATAAGTCCAATTTGTACAAATAGTTAACCTAGGTACCCAGCTAATACAATTTTTGGCTATATAGTACTGTAATGTAATAGATATATAATACTTTTCGTACCAGTAATGCATAAAAAACAAGCACACACAAAAATTAAAGAAAACATTTTTAATCTTACAGTACAGTACCTTGAAAAGTACAGTAGTACAGTACAACCGCTGACATGCAGATGTATGTTTGCATCTTTAAAAATTTGCAACTTGAAGGTTCATATGTAGGGGATTTAATGTACAGTGTTCTGTAGCAATTTAAAGTCTAATTCAACACCCATTTGATGCTTGATTCTATCCCTTAAGTATCTACATTGTAATAATAGTTGCTCTCTTCATGTCTGAGTGTTGTAACGAGCTAGTAACAATTTCACCTTTATTCTCCCTTGTTCACCAGAGGTTCTGACTGCTCCGGGCTGCTCTGCATTCTTAGAGACACACTTCTTCAATTTCTTGCACTTTTGTTTATTCATACTGCTTCTGCTCTCATTGTTTTTACATTCCATGTCCATATCTAGAAAGTTTTTAAGATCCATGCTGAAAAGTGCCACCTCTATAAAACTATTGCTAATCTTTCATAGAGATAGAATTACTTTCTTTTGATACTTAATAGTGCAATTTCTGACATTTGTATAAACATCTCCCCATGTAATATAGACATACGCATATATATACAACAGATATTCCTGATGCTTCTACCACATGCTAAGCACCATTCTGACAGCCGACAGCACAAAGATAGTTTGCATGTGGACTTTCTGAGATAAACCCATACATATTAAAGATGATTTAGTAAGTATTATAATGAATTGTCAGAGAAGGCAATGGCAACCCACTCCAGTACTCTTGCCTGGAGAATCCCACGGATGGAGGAGCCTGGTAGGCTGCAGTCCATGGGGTCGCTAAGAGTCGGACACAACTGGGCGACTTCACTTTCACTTTTCACTTTCCTGCATTGGAGGAGGAAATGGCAACCCACTCCAGTGTTCTTGCCTGGAGAATCCCAGGGATGGGGGAGCCTGGTGGGCTGCCATCTATGGGGTCGCACAGAGTCGGATACAACTGAAGCGACTTAGCAGCAGCAGCATAATGAAGTGTGTTGAAGAATTGTAGGAACTGGGATTAACTTTACCTGCAGGGTTGAAGAAAGCCTTCTCAAGAGGCAATATTTGAGGTGAACTTCTAAAAATGAGTAAGAATTTTCCAAGGGACAAGAGGAAAAAGTGTGGAGGCATGAAAGTAACTGCGTTTTAAGGAAACATTATTTTTCTGATATATATATATCAAGATTTCTTTTATCTTCAGATCCTGTCAGGGTCCACCCAACACATATGCTTAACATATAGTAAGTTGTTAATGTTTGAATAATAAATAGAGTGATGTGAGTCTAGTACAAATCAGCATAAATGATTCTCTGTGTCCGTCTCTTGCTTCTGTTTTCTTCTGAAATATTTTTATTCTTAGTCAGTAGCTTCCAAAGTACTGATATAGTGGCTACTATAGAGCTCAGAGTTTAACTTCAGTGAAGTTTGCCTTTCTCATGGTTACAACAGAATTCTTGCTGCTGATTTAAATGGCCCAGCTTGTGTCATATATTCATCTTTAAACAAATAACTTGATGGGAGAGAAGATAAATTATTAATTTGGAAAAGTAAGTTGGGACCAAATCATTCTAAGTGTAATGGGATGCTTTTAGAGGTTTTAAATAGAGAAATGATATGACCTGTTTTTTTGTTTTTAACACTATTTTTGCTCTGTGTGTAGAGTGGATTGCAGAAGGCGAAAGTGAAAGCACCTAGACTAGTGAAGTGGTTCTTGCCATAGTCCAGCTAATAGATTATAGTAGTCGTGCTTTGAATATGGATTAAAAGGGAATGGATGGTGAGATTAAGGGGAAAATGAAAGATGATTCCTGAAATCTTGACTTGAGTGCATGGTAGTGTCATTTATTGGAAATAAAGAGGACTGAATGTGATGATAATTTAGCTTTGGCTGTTACCTTTTCAATGTCTTTTAAATGTCTGTGTGGAGAAACAGGTATATCAATTGGACAAGTCCTTAGATGTCATTTTTTTCATCTTTAAAGTGGAAATAATGTTATATATTTAATAGGGATACTGAGGGATGTGGTAATGTATAGAACATGTGACATTTAATAGTTAGTTGTATGAATGAAGGAATAAATGAATGAAGTTGATACTTTAAAACCTTGTAACTCCACTGTTTAACAAATTGGAACTGACTTGCTTTCCCTCTGTAATTTTTTTGCCACATTTAGCAGTTACAAAGAATTGTACCCTGTGTTGATTATCATATATGGTAGATAAAGAATCTGCCATAGGAAAAAAAATTTTTTAAGAAAGCAACTAATTTTATCAGCTTGTCTAGTTCTTGCTCACTTGTTTTTACTCTTAAAAATCAGTGAATTTCATGAAATGTGTAGGCTAGAGTTAAAAAGGAGTCTCTATCATACCCTGATCAAAGACTAATGAATTTGCCCTTAGATATATGCTTGACATTACCTGACCCATGAGTTAAATAAAAATGACATTGTGATTTCCATAGTATAGAGTTTGTCTTGTATGCTTGTCTATGAGGCTAATGCTATTTGGATTTATGAGAGATTGGGGAAATTCCATTTTTTAATGCAGTTTTTATATTATATATTTTGAGATATCTTATAGGGTAAGGTGTGGGGTTGGGGATTGTTTAAAGCTGCTTATAGAAGGGAAAGGGGCTGATGTCAGGTATTAATTTTGAATGGAGAGTGGCTGTCTCAAATCATCTTAAGTTACCAAAAAATACAAGTTAATTATTTTCATTTGGTAGTCTACATATGTGGCCTAGATTTGTTTCATAATTCTTACTTTTTAAAATCTACTAATGTGAAATTAGGTGAAGAAAGTATCCCTTAAGTTTGACATTGAGAAGTAAACAGCAGTTTTTCCATCATAATGTTATTTTTTTTAATTACTCAAAAAGTACATGAATAATATTTTCATGGAAAATAACAATAAAATAATAAATAATATTTTCATGAACTCAGGAGTCTAAAAAATAAAAGATGACAGTCCTACTTTGTGAGTTGTGTGGATTTCTCTAAAATAGCTACTTAGAAATGCAGTGGCTTCTGTTAAAGGTTGCTTTCACTTTATTTTGATAGATATTGCCAGATTGCCCCCCTCAAAAAAGCTTTGCTACTTCTTCACCCATCAGCACTATTAAGTATGTGTGTTACATTGTATTCATAGCAAACAGTGGGTTATATCAGTATTTTTAGTTGTTTTCCTAATTGAAAGGCAAAAAGATATGATAGTGAAAGATGAACACCACGGATTGGAAGGTGCCCAGTATGCTACTGGAGAAGAGTGGAAAAGTAACTCCAGAAAGAATGAAGAGACAGAGCCAAAGCGAAAAAAATGCCCAGTTGTCTACGTGACTGGTGATGGAAGTGAAGTCCGGTGCTGAAAAGAACAATATTGCATTGGAACCCGAAATGTTAGGTCCATGAATGAAGGTAAATTGGAAGTGGTCAAACAGGAGTGGCAAGAGTGAACATCAACATTTTAGGAATCAGTGAACTAAAATGGACCAGAATGATTGAATTTAATTCAGATAACCATATCTACTCCTGTGGGCAAGAATCTCTTAGAAGAAATGGAATAGCCCTCCTAGTCAACAAAAGAGCCCAAAATGCAGTATTTGGGTGCAGTCTCAAAAATGACAGAATGATCTCTGTTCATTTCCAAGGCAAACCATTCAATATCACAGTAATCCAAGTCTATGCCCCAACCACTAATGCCAAAGAAGCTGAAGTTGAATGTTCTATGATGACCGACAAGACCTTATAAATCTAACACCAAAAAAAGATGTCCTTTTCGTCATAGGGGAATAGAATGCAAAAGTAGAACATCAAAAGATAACTGAAGTAACAGGCAAATTTGGCCTTCGACTACAAAACGAAACAGGGGAAAGGCTAGTAGAGTTCTGCCAAGAGAATGCACTGGTCATAGCAAACATCCTCTTCCAACAGCACAAGAGAAGACTCTACACATGGACATCACCAGATGGTCAGTACTGAAATCAGACTGATTATATTCTTTGCAGCCGAAGATGGAGAAGCTCTATATAAGCAGAAACAAGACCAGGAGCTGAATGTAGCTCAGGTCATGACCTCTTTATCGCAAAATTCAGACTTAAATTGAAGAAAGTAGGGAAAACTGCTAGACCATTCAGGTATGACCTAAATCAAATATCCTACGATTATACAGTGGAAGTGACAAATAGATTCAAGGGATTAGATCTGATAGACAGAGTGCCTGAAGAACTATGGACAGAGCTTTGTAACATTGTACAGGAGGCAATGATCAAGACTATCCCCAAGAAAAAGATATACAAAAAGGCAAAATAGTTGTCTGAGGAGGCCTTACAAATAGCTGAGAAGAGAAGGACAAAGAAAAGGAGGAAAGGAAAGATATACCCATCTGAATGCAGAATTCCAAAGAACAGCAAGGAGAGATAAGAAAGCCTTCCTCAGTGATCAATGCAAAGAAATAGAGGAAAACAATAGAATAGGAAAGACTAGAGATTTCTTCAAGACAATTAGAGATACCAAGGGAACATTTCATGCAAAGATGGGCACGATAAAGGACAGAAATGGTATGGACCTAACAGAAGCAGAAGATATTAAGAAGAGGTGGCAAGAATACACAGAAGAATTGTACAAAAAAGAACTTCATTACCCAGATAATCACGATGGTGTGATCACTCACCTAGAGCCAGACATCCTGGAATGCGAAGTCAAGTGGGCCTTAGAAAGCATCACTACGAACAAAGCTAGTGGAGGTGATGGAATTCCAGTTGAGCTATCAAATCCTAAAAGATGATGCGTGAAAGTGCTGCACTCAATATGCCAGCAAATTTGGAAAACTCAGCAGTGGCCACAGGACTGGAAAAGGTCAGTTTTCATTCCAGTTCCAAAGAAAGGCAATGCCAAAGAATGCTCAAACTACCACACAATTGCATTCATCTCACAGGCTAGCAAAGTTATGCTCAAAATTCTCTAAGCGAGTCTTCAAAAGTACATGAACCGAGACCTTCCAGATGTTCAAGCTGAATTTAGAAAAAGCAGAGGAACCAGAGGTCAAATTGCCAACATCTGTTGCATCATAGAAAAAGCAAGAGAGTTCCAGAAAAACATCTACTTCTGCTTTATTGACTATGCTAAAGCCTTAGACTGTGTGGATCACAACAAACTGTGGTAAGTTCTTTAAGAGATGGGCACACCAAACCACCTTACGTGCCTCCTGAGAAATCTGTATGCAGGTCAAGAAACAACTATTAGAACCAGACATGGAACTACAGATTGGTTACAAATTGAGAAAGGAGTGCATTAAGGCTGTATATTGCTGCCCTGTTTATTTAACTTCTGTGCAGAGTACATCATGCGAAATGCCGGACTGGATAAAGCACAAGCTGGAATCAAGATTGCTGGGAGAAATATCAATACCCTTGGATAGGCAGATAACACTGCCCTTATAGTAGAAAGTGAAGAACTAAAGAGCTTCTTGATGAAAGTGAAAGAGGAGAGGGAAAAAATTGGCTTAAAGCTCAACATTGAACTGCTAAAGATCATGACATTTGGTCCCATCACTTCATGGCAAATAGATGGGGAAACAGTGGAAACAGTGACAGATTTATTTTCTTGGGCTCCAAAATCACTGCAGATGCTGACTGCAGCCATGAAATTAAAAGATGCATGCTCTTTGGAAGAAAATCTATAATAAACCTAGACAGCATATTAAAAAGCAGATATATTATTTTACTGACAGTGGTGAGTCTAGTCAAAGCTATGGTTTTTCCAGTAGTCATGTATAGATATGAGAGTTGGACCATAAAGAAAGCTGAGCATCAAAAATTGATGCTTTTGAACTGTGGTGTTGGAGAAAACTCTTGAGAGTCCCTTGGACTGCAAGGAGATAAAACCCAGTCAATTCTAAAGGGAATCAATCATGAATATTCATTGGAAGGCCTGATGCTGAAGCTGAAGCTCGAATACTTTGGCCACCTGATGTGACGAACTGACTCATTGGAAGGGACACTGATGTTGGGAAGGATTAAAAGCTGGAGGAGAAGGGGGCAACAGAGGATGAGATGATTGGATGGCATCACCAACTCAATGAACATGACTTTGAACAAGCTCCAGGAGTTGGTGATGGACATGGAAGCCTGGCATACTGCATGTCATGGGGTCACAGAGTTGGGCATGACTGAGCAACTGAACTGAACTGAAAGGTGTGAATGGTGTTTGTTTCAATATGCATTTCCTTAATTACTCAAAAAGTAAACATTTTTCTTTCTGTATCATTATCTTAATGATATTATAGTAGTTTCCAAGTCAGGTTATCTTAGTATTTATTAAATTAGTGGTGATTAGTTAATGTGTATGCTAATGCTAAGTCACTTTAGTCGTGTCCGACTCTGTGTGACCCCGTAGATGGCAGCCCACCAGGCTCCCCCGTCCCTGGGATTCTCCAGGCAAGAACACTGGAGTGGGTTGCCATTTCCTTCTCTAGTGCATCAAAGTGAAAAGTGAAAGGGAAGTCTCTCAGTTGTGTCTGACTCTTCTCGACCCCATGGACTGCAGCCTACCAGGCTCCTCCGTCCATGGGATTTTCCAGGCAAGAGTACTGGAGTGGGGTGCCATCGCCTTCTCTGAGTTAATGTGTATAGTAATGGTTAAACTACAGTGATACTGCCACCCTTGATTCACATTGTTAATTTTACTTTAGACCAAGTATATGTTGTAGTGTTTAGTTTAGTGCCCTTTTCAATATATCATTACTGGAATAAAATGTAGAAAGGCAGAAGAGCATAGTGGTTAAAAGTATGGATTGTTGAGCCAGACTGCCTGGACCAGAATACTGCCTCCGGAACTTACTGTTACGTGATTTTGGTTAAGTTACATATCATCTCTGTGCCTCAGATGCCTTATCTCTAGATGAATAAACTAAATAGTAATTTATTTGTAAATTATTAAAAATAAATAAATAATAAAGATAAAATATAACTATAATGGAATATTATTCATCCTTAATAAAGAAGAAAATGCTGCCATTTGCAGCAACATGGATGAATCTGGAGGACAGTGTGCTAGGTGAAATAGACACAGGACAAATTCTCCATGATACTACTTATATGAGGAATCTAAGATAATCAGATTTATAGAAACAGAAAATAGAATGGTGGTTGCTAGATGTTGGAGGAAGAAGGAAATGGGAAGGCATTAGTGAAAGTATATGAAGTTTTAGTTATACAGAATATATAAATCCTAGAGATCTAGAGTAAAACACAGTGTCTGTAGTTAACAGTACTGTATTATATACTTAAATTTTGCCAAGAGGGTGGATCTTATGTCAAATGTTTTTATCAGAAAATATTAAAAAGCAGAGATATTACTTTGCCAACAAAGGTCTGTTTAGTCAAGGCTATGGTTTTTCCAGTGGTCATGTATGGATATGAGAGTTGGACTATAAAGAAAGCTGAGCGCCGAAGAATTGATGCTTTTGAACTGTGGTGTTGGAGAAGACTCTTGAGAGTCCCTTGGACTGCAAGAAGATCCAACCAGTCCATCCTAAAGGAGATCAGTCCTGGGTGTTCATTGGAAGGACTGACGTTGAAGCTGAAACTCCAAGACTTTGGCCACCTGATGTGAAGAGCTGACTCATTTGAAAAGACCCTGATGCTGGGAGGGATTGGGGGCAGGAGGACAAGGGGACGACAGAGGATGAGATGGCTGGGTGGCATCACCGACTCTATGCACATGAGTTTGGGTGAACTCTGGGAGTTGGTGATGGACAGGGAGGCCTGGCGTGCTGTGATTCATGGGGTCACAAAGAGTTGGACACGACTGAGCGACTGAACTGAACTGAATGGTAATTCTAATGATAATAAATAAAGAGGGTGGGAGGAAACTTTTGGGGGTGATGGATGGATTTATGGCGTAAATTCTGGTGATAGTTTCTCAGGTTTAATTCATCAAGTTGTGTATATTATTATAGCTTTTTATATTTTAATCATACTTCAGTAAAATGGTTTATAAAAGAAAAATCATGAAAATAGTTAACATTTACAAAGTACTTAGATTAGTGCCTGTAAGTACTATTTGAATATCTGCTAAATAAATTCATAAATTTTATTGCATATTGAGTACATGTAATTCTTCAAACACTGGAATCTCAGCATTTTCGATAAAACTTAATCATGCAAATATATTACAACTCAAATGTTAATATCTAAAAATTACATCTTAAAGAATGCATTTTATAAGTATCTTCCAGTGTGATTATTAAATTGAAAAGAAAAAAGATTTCTCTTTTTTTCTGGAATGAGGTAGAATGGGTGAAAAAGTAATTTTTTTCATTTTCATATGTTCATGTGGTTGATCTTTAGAAACTAAGACTTTTATTTAGAGCAGTGGGTACTGGTGTAATATGGTAGGACAAAAACACATTTTTACAGTTGGAAAGAATGGAGTTCAAATCTGGGTCTGCCACTTTAATATAGTCATTTCTGTATACACAGAGTTGATATGAGCATGAAATGTAGTAACACACGCAAAATGGGTAATCAGTGCCTTGCTGCTGCTGCTGCTGCTAAGTCGCTTCAGTCGTGTCTGACTCCGTGCGACCCCATAGACGGCAGCCCACCAGACTCCCCCGTCCCTGGGATTCTCCAGGCAAGAACACTGGAGTGCATTGCCATTTCCTTCTCCAACGCATGCAAGTAAAAAGTGAAAGGGAAGTCGCTCAGTCGTGTCCGACTCTTCGCGACCCCATGGACTGCAGCTTACCAGGCTCCTCCACCCATGGGATTTTCCAAGCAAGAGTACTAGAGTGGGTTGCCATTGCCTTCTCCGAATCAGTGCCTTGGCACTCAATAAATGATAGTTACAGCTGTTATAGTTGTCTCTTCTCTACCTTCCTAATACTTTATTGATATCTTTAGCATTATAATTATTACATTGTACCATGAGTGTTTGTTTCTGAGTGTGACAGATGTTCATTGGGCTGTGACTTTCGTAAAGGCAAGAGTATCACCTCGATCTTCATATCTCTCTTGCAGAGTTTGCAACTGCCAACTACTAAATACAACACTGTTTTGTTCAGCTCTCTGTTTTTGTCCCAGAGTGTTTTAAATTTGAACTGGTTGCCAACATTTAAAAGTTTGAAAGCTTGACATTTCAAGATAAAGCAAAACATTATGGGATTCCTGGCTTCGGGCTTTTGTCGAAGAATCAGAAAATTCAACAATACTGAACCCCGGAGTTTCTGTTGCAGTAATGAATTGTTCTGGAGTAGAGCTGCCTCCCGGAGAAGGCAATGGCAAGCCACTCCAGTACTCTTGCCTAGAAAATCCCATGGATGGAGGAGCCTGGTAGGCTGCAGTCCATGGGGTCGCGAAGAGTCGGACACGACTGAGCGACTTCCCTTTCACTTTTCACTTTCACACAATGGAGAAGGAAATGGCAACCCACTCCAGTGTTCTTGCCTGGAGAATCCCAGGGACGGCAAAGCCTGGTGGGCTGCTGTCTATGGGGTCGCACAGAGTCGGACACGACTGAAGCAACTTAGCAGCAGCAGCAGAGCTGCCTCCTTCAAGAGGCATGCTGTCTGGTTTGCCATAGTCCTCAACACCTGAATATTGCTTCCTCAGAACTAAAGCTGAATGCCCTTTGCCCATCACATTTCACTCGTCTTTTGTCTGCTTTTCTAGATACTTGTGTTTGAGAAGGCTGCTCTAGTGACAAAGAGTTTGTAACTTTGATAGTTACTCAGTCGTGTCTGAGTCTTTGTGACCCATGGACTGTAGCCTGCCAGGCTCCTCTGTCAATGGGATTTTCCAGGCAAGAATACTAGAGTGGGTTGCCATTTCCTTCTCCAGGGGAATCTTCCCAACCCAGGGTTTGAACCTACATGTCCTGCATCGCGAGCAGATTCTTTACCATCTTAGCCATCAAGGAAGCCTGTTCATAACTTAGAAAGCGCTCAGCAAATGTTTTTTGAATGAATGAGTGATTGAAAGAACCTTAAGCATAAACAAGTATAGAAGGTTTACTTGATCTACTTTAAAATGCCCGAATGATGCGGATCTAGCTGTGCTTTAACAACAACTATTCCCATCACCTTTTTCAATATACATCATGAGGAAGTAATGGTAATGTTGGAGATGGTCAGGGAATGATGCTCTGAAATAACTGCCTTTCATTGGATGTGATTACTAGACTGCCACATTTTCAAAACTAGACATCCTCAAATTTATTCACTACTGGTGTAGTGCAGTGAAACATGACAAAAATAAAATATGATCAAATGCACTTGCCATTTATTTTGGAATGCATGGTAATATCTTTTCCACTTAAGCAAAACATACAAACAACACCAACTGTGTTTGAAGACAGGGAATCTTTGATCAGAACTCTGAAATATCCCTTTGAATTAGTATTAGTATAATAAACTTTATTAATTTATACCTGACAGTAATTTGGGATTTGTGTTTATTTAGTTGAACTGATGCATGTCCCAAATCTGTGAAGGAAGGGTTAGCCAAGTAAGTGAAAGTGTGGGTAACATTTCTTTGGTAAGGAATAGGGGTGGAGTAATGATGGACTGGAAAACTTTTCTAGTTTCAGTTTTGGAGGAAAATATCATAAGTAGTTAAAAAAGATAAAATGCCTCGATGTCCCATAATTTTCCTTTTGAGTTTTGCTTCTGGTTCTTACTTGAAGAGTTATTATCCTCAGTTGCATTTTCTGTAAAGAAAATAAAAGCATCATTGAAGTTGATAGTAAGAGTTAGAGAATATATACATATATGTAAAACATCTCACAGAACCTTTGCATTTCATGTTTTCTCTGCCTGGAACATTCTTTCTGGGATTTGTACCTTCTCATTCAGGATTCAACCTGTCCAAGAAATAGAGAATGACTATAAGGATTCTAATATCGTTCTTCATAGAACTTAACCTAATTCTGAAATTATCTTGTTTATATATTCACATTTCTTTCTCTGTCCTTTCTCACTACTCCCTTCACTATGCACCTACTATATAGAATGAATGTAAGCTCCGTGAAGGCAGAGACTTTGTTTTCTCAGTAACCACTACAAAATAGTGCCTTCCTCTTAGTAGACACTCAATAAATATTTGTTGACTGTGTAGCCAACTAAATGAATGGTCATGAATTATTAGCACTCATTGAATGTTGTTAAACTAGAACATGTATATCTGTTGCTTATAAGTCCAGTGAGAGATTCTCCTAGCACTTTGTTAGCAGTAGATTACATATTTCTTTTAAAATATTTTTTTACTGACACCCTAATTTTTAGCACTTAATATAAGGAATGAAGTGCTTTTTGTAAGGAGGCAAGAGTTTTATGTGTATATCTTAACTCTCAGTCCCATCTGTAATTTTTAACTCATATGTTCAGTTATTCACTTTTAAAATAAAAATCTTAGCTTTAAAATAAAAATCCTGTAACAAGTGTATTTGTGTTGTACATAACTATTTACACATTTTCTTCCCAACTAGATTTGGTTCCTTAAGGGAGTGTGAAAGTCTGCATCTTGTCTGTCCACCACTTTCTTTGTTACGTTGTAATGACTTAAGTGATAGATGCTGGTAAGAACTTACTGAGTCAATAAGGGACAGAGTGTGAGACTGGTACTGTTATGGCATTCATTACACCTGTCTTTCCCACTCTGCTGGTATGAGTTCCTCCCAAAAGAATGATTAAGTTTGAATCATCACTCACTTAAATAAAATAAAACCGCCAGATGCACAGTTAACATGAATTATTTTAGTCACATCTACATCATTGTAGTTGTTCCCTGGTAACTGTTTTGTAAATGAATGCATGAATTGATGAATAATTAGACCAATATAATGTGGCAGTTATGTGAGTTATAAACTTATTTCTTTAACTACAGTGTATTTTTACTATCTTTGATATTTAATTATTTTGTATTTTATTATTGCTCTTTTTTTCAGGTTATGATTATATGTATTCTATTATTACTCTTTCAATTTTGTGGTACTAATGCATATAGTTCCTATTAAAAATAGTAAAAGAATAAGTAAAAAATCAGTTTAGCACAGTGTTTCTACCTCTATGGCTAAAAGACTGTAAGGAAATAATGTGTTAAAGCATGTTTAAATATACAGTAGGTACATATAGTATATATTTTATATGAAGTATGTTGTTGTTGTTGTTTAGTCGCTAAGTTGTGTTGATTCTTTCGTGACCCTATAGACTGTAGCCCGCCAGGCTCCTCTGTCCGTGGGATTCCCCAGGCAAGAATACAGAAGTGAGTTGCCATTTGCTTCTCCAGGGAATCTTCCCCACCGGGGGATTAAACCCATGTCTCCTGCATTGGCAGATGGATTCTTTGCCACTGAGCCACCAGGGAAGCCCTATATATAGTATAGTAAACATCAACGGTATATTTTTGTGTGGGTCTATGTTCTCTACCTTCTTAATCCACTGTCCAATAGGGTAACTACGAGCCACATATGTAAATTTAAATTAATTAAAGTGAAATGAAATTTGAAGTCATTTTTCTTAGTCACACTAGGTGTGTTTTAAGTGCTCAGTAGCCACGTGGGGCTCGTGGCCACCCTATTGGATAGGACAGATACAGAACATTTCTGTCATCACAGAAAGTTCTCTTAGCAGCTGGTAGGCTATCATATACACAATTCCTTATCCCTTATTTTGCCACACTGTATGCTAGATATTTTGTTTGTAATTTGAAAATGAAATTGAATATGTCCTAGAAATATTATAGTGCTTAATTTCTTGAAATCTCTTTGCCCCCAAAATGATTATTTTATCAATTATACATTTAAACAATGTTTTTTCCATTTATTAAGATAGTCAATCCCTAACATTTTCATCATTATTTAAAACTCTAAATTCTGTGATGAATACAGTTGAAGTATTATTCACTTTTAAGACAACACAGTGTATAATAATGTCTCCATGTACCTTTTCTACTATATTCAATGAAAAAAAAATACTTATTAAATGGTGATTTTTCTCCCTTTATCTTATTAAGTAAATTATATGGTCCTTTTTTATGGAAGTCTTCATAGTTAGAGATGTAAAACAGCAATTTCTTGGTTCTATAGCATGACATAGTTCAGAGCTGAGATTAGAGAAACCCCGTAGAGTTGTTAATACTTGAGGGCATCCCCAACTAGAAAAGTATGTGAATTTAGGCATGGGAGGAAGGAAGGATCTGCTTTAAATTTAGTGTAGGGTCACTGAATCTTAATGATAGATTAAACAAGGGAGGTAGAATAATGAATAGGGGTATGCAATGTGTAGCACTAATACCAGAAGTCCATGGTTTGTGGCGGTTTTTTAATGTCCTTTCCCATATGGTTTTGAATAGAGTAGGTTATGGCAGGGATGAGCTAAGCAATAGCTTTGTTAATGAATAAATAGGAGTAAATTTTTTTTTAAACAGGAGACTTCAGGCTGTTTGTTTAGAATGCCTGTTTATTTAATAAATCATGTGATTAAAGATTTTCTGATTTTAATACATTAAGAGATGATGCTAAGGTATCCCTGTTTTATTTTTTATAAAATAATTACATTTACATTTCAGGGTCAGTCCTAACAGTGAAATCGTTGGGGTGCGATTTTAACTTCCTTAATTAAAAACCAACTGTATGGAGCATCTGAGCATTGGCATCGTCAGTCCTTAAAGTTTATTGTACTGTATTAGATTTTCATTCATGATGTCAATTCACTTTGAAAGGTTTAATTAAATTGTTATTTGGAACCAGTTTCTAACTCTTCCTCATTCATCTAAAATTAACTAGGTTTGTGATTTTGATGGCCATGCTCTTACTGTAACTTTGCTCTTGGCCAAGGCAGCTACTTTTCTTAAGATATACTTCCTGCCTTTCCACCCACATTTCTCTCAGAGAAAGTAATGACAGCATTAAGCTGATCTTGGAAAATAGCAAGTTAAAATCAGAAAACCTGACTAGACACATTTTAAAATATTTCACAGAGCTGTTCTTTGATGATTGCTTAATATTTCCAGAAGGAGAGGTTAAATAGGTTGTCTCTGGTGCCTTGGTTAAGCAGAGGGAAGGGAAATGTAAGTCTCCTGACTCCAGGGCCCCAAATGCAAACACTGGCCTAGTTGTTCCCAAACTTTCTCCTTGATGTGGGTGACTTGAATGGTTTATTTTCCCTTGATGAGCCACACCCCCAGGCACTTTAGTATTCATGGCAGACCCCAACACTAAGTCTCTTTGTTGTCTTTGTTTTTTGAATTTTTTTGTTAACAAGAAAAGATAAAATTATAAGAGACCTGATTATAGACTGAGGTTCCATTGCTGATAGTTCCCACCACTTTTTTCAGCGTCTCAGAGAAAGACAAAGTCCTGGATAGGCAACAGAAAGCAGCAAAGCAAACATAAACATTATGTCTAAGCATCATTGTTGGTGCTACCAGAGTGGGGGAGGATACACACAGTCTTTATCATAATATAAAGATGAGTCTTCACCAAAACTATAAGATTGCCAGCATCTGAAAAAATTTTGAAGTTTCTATAGAGGCATTGGTTCTTTAAAGGGAAAAAAAATTTCTTAACAAGAAATAGATTAAAAAGATATTTCTAAATTTACATTATCATCCTGATTTAGGCATTAACTAAGTGAATGACATTTGCAAGGCAAATAGTTTAATCTATCTGTGTGTAAAATTTAAAAGAAAATATAGTTCTATGAAAAACAAATTGGCAGAATAGATTAATAGCATTGCCCTGTGTCATCTTCCCTATAGATGAAATTTCATTTTAGAACTTAATGAGGTTGCAAATAAATATCTAATCAGAGTTTCACTTGTCCAGATCCAAAGCACAGAAGAGGGATTGGTGACAGTGCCCAGTTGTTGAGAGAAGGAAATACTTGAATAACAAGACAGGACATAATTGATTTGTTTACTGTATATAGACAAAGTAGAAGCAGCAGTCTTCCTATATTTTTATTCCAGACAAAAGTCTTAACATTAGTGTTGGGTAGAAACTCAGAAGGCATTCAGCAAAAGTTTATACAAGGAAGTTTTTGCCAACCCTCACACGATAAAGTTTATTTTACTGTTTTAAGTATTCTTCTTTTACCTTGACTTATTTTCCTTGAGTATGTTTTATCTTGCTATTTCTTCCCAGCTATGTGTGACACCAGGAACTGCCCTCTTACTGTGAAGGCAGCATTCAGTCACTGAAACAGTAAGTCACAGATCTTGTAGTTGTCCTTCCTCTGCAGTACAAAATTGACAGCCTGTAACTGCTCTTCATTGCCTGTTACAGCGCAACAGGTATAAAAAGGCTCAGTTACAAGAGAGAGTAACCTTGGTTGATCACTTTTGTTACCGTATAATGCTCACCATTTAGAGTAAGTGTAAATGGTCTTAACGGAAAATTCTTACATGTTACAGTCATGTGTCAGGTGGGCTTCTCTGGTGGCTCAGCAGTAAAGAATCTTCCTGCCAATACAGGAGATACGGGTTTGATCCCTGGTGAGAGAGGATCCCCTGGAGGAGGAAATGGCAACCCACTCCAGCATTCTTGCCTGGAGAACTCCATGGACAGAGGAGCCTGGGGGAGCCACAGTTAATGGGGTCGCAAAGAGTCCGAGTGAGCAACTAACACTTTCACTTTTCACTTTTGTATATATATGTGTATAGCTTAATAAATAGAAATGAGCATAATTTTGTAACTTGGTTTTTCTTTAATAGGTAAAAACTTTATATGTTATTAAATATTCTTCTAGGTAGGGTCAGTAAACTTTTTCTAAAAAGGGCTAGATAATAAATATTTCAGGCATTGCAGGGCGTATGATCTCTGTTGCATCTACTAAGTCTGCCCTCATGGTAGTGCCAAAAGCATCCACAGACAGTATGTAAACAAATGGAGGTAGCGGTGTTCCAATACAACTTCGTTTATAGAAACAAACAGCAGGCTGAATTTGGCCTATAGGCTGCGCTTTGCTGACCCTAGTTCTACATCATTGTTTTAATGGCTGCATGGTATTTATTTATTTAACTATCTCATTATCAGATATTAAATTTGTGCCAATTGTGTGTCTGTGTGTGTGTAATAATAAACAGACTGCAGTGAATATCTTTGTAGTTAAATATTTGGCTTACATGTATGATTATGTCTTTAAACATTAACTCGTATAATGCTTCTGACATACATAGCAAATGGTTTATCTACTAAAGTTCAGACTTAAAAATCAGTGTTCCTGATATACAAGTATTTCTTGATTTATGTGACCAATTTTTAAAGTTGTACATAAAATTGAACTTTAACAAAACATTTTAAGATTTAAATAGGACTCCTTAAAATGTTCTTGTAATTACTCCATTATTCCTAAGATTGACTTTTTACTTAGTGTTTTTCTTCATGGAAGAATTTTTAAATTAATTTACTTCATTTTAAAAGGAGAAATTTTAAGAGCATTTAATGAGTGACTGATGTGTTATTCATTGAGGACAATAAAAAACATTCACCTCTCTGGTATCTATTAGTCTATTGTTGGAAAGATTTCACTCTCACTGTTTCCACAAGGTACAGAGAGGAAATATTATCTTCTAGGATAAGGTCTTTACTGACTGATATGAGGTTAACCTCCCACTGTTTTTCCTGTGGGTCTTATTTCAGCTTGCCTATGAGAGAGACCAAAAAAACAAACCAGAAACTGTTTAGTCTTTCCTTTGCTTCAAACAGTTCTCTGGTGTTCAGGGGCATTTCCTCAGTTCAACTGACAGGTACAGGTGCCTTCTAAGTTTATTTAGTATGACCAATAGATCATTTATTGTGGATTTGCAGTTTTATTGCAATGCCCAAATATATATTATAGCCAAAAAGCAATAACACTTAATCTTAAGGCAGAAGAACTGAAGATTAACACAGATTTTCAGTGATGAAGATTACTATTTATCAATTATGTCAGTGTTGTGGAGTCTGTAGTGACATAGTACCATCTCTCATTACTTTCTTTTTTTTTTTTCTTCTTCTTTTTTTTTTTTTTAAATTTAATATATTCCTTACAAATTTAAGAACCCATCCTGAACCCTCCTCCCTCCTCCCTCCCCATACCATCCCTCTGGGTCGTCCCAGTGCACCAGCCCCAAGCATCCAGCATCGTGCATTGAACCTGGACTGGCATCTCGTTTCATAAAAAATAATTACTTTATCATCATAAAAGTGATAGCATTTCTAGAATTTCTATAACAAATCATTATTAATCATGTTCATTCTCAAAAGGGCTAGCTACCTCAGGCAGGAGTTTAAAGAACTCTAGAATCAGTAAATTAGAAAGGCATGGCCATCTAGGAGAGCCTGTAACTCTCAAATCTTGGTAAGAGTTACCTAGAATGCTTGTTAGAACATATACTGTTGGGTCCTAGCATTTCCAGTGTACTAGGCCTTAGGTGGATTCCCTGGAGTTTCATTTCTAATAGTTTCCAGGTGATACTAATACTATTTGTATTAGTATCAGGCACCACACACTGAGAGTCACAAATGCAGAAAAATGATTGTTCCCCTTTGTAGTGTTGTTGTTGTTTATAACTTCAACTTCTATAACTTCACAATTTCTCTAAACCTTTTTTGCCCCCCAAAAGTCTTAAAATTTAGCATCTTTTCTATTTGTGAAACATACTTAACCTTGGCCATTTATAAACATTTTCTTCACTCTTTACAAGTTCTCTTTTCTTAAAATCCAGGCTTACCCTTTAACTAAAGATATAGATATATATATATATATATATATATATGTTAGTCACTTAGTCATGTCTGACTCGTTGTGACCACATGGACTATAGCCCTTCAGGGTCCTCTATCCATGGAATTCCCCAGGCAAGAACACTAAATATATATACATATGTGTGTGTGTGTGTATATATATATATATATATATAAAGATATGAATTAATTTTAATAACTTTATGACCATTAGTTCGTTTATTTTATGACCTACCACTGCAATTTTTGTATCGTTTTCACCCACACCAAACTTTTAGAATAGGATATTATGAGTATAACCATGTTGAAAGTGTTAAATCTTATCCATGATAGTTTATCAGGCTGGATAAAATCCATCTAACTATATGCATTCAAACTAGTTTCCATATTTGGTTAGCTTTATTGTCATCATTCCCAGTAATTGCTTAAGATGCCAGTTGTCAGACTTCTTTATAGACAAGTAAGAAGTGAAATAAGTTTTAAAGTATGTTACAAAGCAAAACTTAGTTACAGTTGTTGGAATGAAGAATTCAGCTACAGCCAAAAAAATGTTTTAATAGAACAAAATGCAGTCCAAAGCCTGATTGAAAGCCACCAATTTTATAGTTTTCTTCAAACAATATCTTCATTGTTTTCTGGAAAGATGGTATTTGAGAAAAAGAAATGTCTTGAGTTACTTTTTTTATGAGGAAAGAATTGCTGAGTCTCTTAAATGGTTAATGAGAAGAAGTAATAGTTAAACACTTGGAGCATTGATTTCTGATTTGAATTCTCCAACACAGGCCAGCCCTGAGGGAAGAGGGGAAAAAAGCCTGCTAATTAACATTTGATTACTGATGCCACCTTCTCATTCCCCTTGCACCATCCGGTTTCAAGTGTTTTTGTTCAAGAAGTATTTTTAGGAGGATTTTAACTTGCATCATAGTAAAACAGATCCATGTGCAACTGCATCGAGTGTACAGTATATTAAAAAAAAAAGAAAAAAGTCCTTAGATATGAAGTATATGTTCAAAACCCAGTCTGGATCAGAAGTGATTGGTTTCCTATTGTAAGCCTTTCTGAGCACCAGTGATTGCTAAGAAACTGGAACTAAGCCTAGTCTGTGTGTCTTAATCACACACAGATACTTATTTGTTTGGTGCAGTTATTATTTAGCAAACTCAACTGGAACATCATTTGATGGTGTGAATTACTTGCAGTTCAGATTTTGATACTTTTAACATTTGAATAAGCTTAGGTTCTAATATTCCCAACGGTCTTTCTCTTCTAAGATTGATAAGAGGAGATAAATGTATGTAGTTTCAGGGTGCTTTTTTGTAAGGGCTGTCATTTGTCAAGGTATTCTTAATTCAGAAAATCTAGAAACTAAAGTGCTAACAAACTGATAACTGTTCTAAGCCCATGGCAATTCAATATTTTGTATGTTACTTTTTGCTATTTTAAACTATTTGATATGTGAAAATTCATAGGCCAGATTTCAAAATTTTTTAAATGCTGAAATAAATTAATAGAACTTTTTGTATCACTCCGCTTTTAGTATTCTGGCAACACTTAGCCTGTTTGGTTGATGAAATAATTATTTGGGAAACTAGTATGTAAGTAAACCAGTAAGCTTTACTTTTAAATGAGATCTCTTGAGGGGAAAATATATTGAGTCTTTTCTTTAAAAAAAAAAAAAAAAAAAAGTAAGACTTTTTAGTATAATTAAAAGCAAAAACTAAGACTTTTCTTTATTCAAGAAAAAAATTCACTTAAAATGTTTATTATATGTCTGGATTTCTTAACTGAAATTATTTGCTGTTTTCCTTTTTGATGTGTTGTATTTATTAACTCTTTACTATTTTTCTTTCATTTTCTAGCCTTAATGGTTTTAAACTTTCCCTCTTTACTTGCATATCTTAAATGTACTTAGCTCTTCTTTTCCTGTACCTAGGATTAACTCCAGTCTTTTCCAAAAAATCAAATAATTTTAGAGCTTAGAAAGTTAGCAATGAGCTCATTTTATTCTCTTCTAATATTGAATAAACTGGTCTCAGTTTCTACCAGTTGGTACCACAATAACAGCTGGGTAGAATTGGGACTAGAAATTTAGTTTTCTGTCTCGTATTATGCCACAGTAACTCAAATTTTGTGACTTTTGTGTAACATTATCAGAATCTTCTTTAACGTGAATAATACCTGAATGAAATTTAAACTTCCTTAAAATATTTTTCAGTAGTGTGTCCAACGTAAAGTTCACAACATTTTGCTATAAAATATAGCTGACAAAGTTGTCTACCAGTTTTTATGTTTTTCAGTTTGAATAGATGCAAATGGGTCATTTAAGGCTAATCTAAAACCTCAACCTCAAAATCTAGCCTTTAGAAGAGGAACTGTCTAAGAAATTCTGATAAAATTTAACCAAAGTATAAAACTGTTTAAAAATGTATGGAACTCAAAGCTTTGTGGGATATGAATGTCTTTATATAATTATATATTGAGCAGGTTGTAATAAAGTAGTCTTTTTTCCCAGTGCTGTGTGTATCACTGAAGTTTCCACAGTGAGGAAATATGAAGTTTGAAGTGGAGATCATTGCTTATATTATTTATTATATATAAATAAATGTTTATTAACAGTGAAAAACAAATAATAAGGAAATGAATCAATACTGCATTAATTCTGTACTATTTCAGGGTAATCTGATTCAAATATGTTTTTCTTAGTCACAAACAACTGAAGGCAGAGAAATGAAACTGTTCTTTTAGAAAATCTGGAAAATAAGCTCTGGAAAATCTGTTGTCAATCTAGAACCTTTGATCCAAATACAGTGTAGTTTGTAACATAATTTTAATGTTCAGCTGGTAATCAAAGCTTTCATTAAGTTTTTTCAGAACTAATTGAAACATTTATGTAGTTTAGCAGCCTAAAATCTCATAGATTTAGAGCTTAATGCATAACAAGAATTGAAAAGATTATGAAGATTCAGAATGATCTTGAGCCAAAGCTGATCAAAGAAAGTATGTAAGACAAAAGGGCCCTTAGGAAATGTTACCCTGTGAAGTGCCACTTGTCCTTAACTGGAATTTAACACAAATCTCTAAAGATGAAACTCCAGCAGAAGTAGCACAGTAATGGCAGCTGAGCATGCCAGCTACAGCAACTTAGTCTGTGTGTGTGTTCTTTCTGCGTCTCTGAAGAGCTCTTAAATCTCTCAAATCAATCAATCTCAACCTTCCCCCGTCTCCCGCCCTTCACTTCTCCCCTTGCCTTAAGTCTTTGCTTTCTCCTTCCTCCATTCCTTCATCCTTCTCTCTCTGAGAAAACTCTGTCCTGCATTTGATTCATGATGACCTTAAATCCATCTGTGTCGTTTTATAATTAGGTATATTTTGTCCTTCAGCTTTCCTAGAATACTAATTTTTTAAAAGAACAATTTTTATTTTGTATATATTTCTGATTTTTTCTTTCCTGCAGGAATGTCACTGAAAATTTAAAGCCATCAATAAAGACAAAAGAATATTTTTATCTATATTTATAAAACCATCACTCATTTTGTACTTTTGCTATCTTATCATTTGTCTTTCTTCCATATACTGGTAAAATCTTCCTATGATTTTAGCACTGATAAACATGAAATTATTTTCGAAAAACTAATTTGTTTTCAGGTATATTGTTTAGTGATTATGGTTTAGCACAAGATTCTTTTGGCTTAATTTCAGAAACACTGTGAACTTAGCTTTTCCATTGAAACAGTCAAACATTAGCCTAATATGCTTTATGTTGTACCCTCTCAGCCAAGTTCTTTCTGCATTAACCAGTTTGTTCTATGACAAGTTGCTTAACAGATGTCATTCTGGGGAGAACAATGAAGCCAAATACTTGTGCAATGGCTAACATTACTCTAACTTTGATCACTTTTGTTCAGCACATCAGTCTGGCGTTGTGCTTTATACCAACATAACACTATAGCCAGAACATGCTTTTCAGGCTTAGAATAGCAAAGGAATGTTATTCATTCAGTGCAGTTACAGATGAGTTAATGAAAGAAGAAAAATACTGTTTATTTCATAATACCGTATTGTTATGTTTTGGAATTAAGATGGAATTTAAGGAATTCCACTCCAGAGTTACTCGTTTATATATTCAACTCATAGTATTTGTGTATATTCTCCAATGCAGAGGTAGCCTTGCCACCTTTCCAACAGATGTAAATATTTGCCCTGCCTTCCCCTCCGCCTTCCAAGAATAACTGCTGACCCTTGGTGTCTCTAGACAACATAATTAAAACTAACTCTAAGAAAGGAATTTTTTGACTTGTGGCTTAAAGTTTCCTCATACTCCCATCTTCTGTCCTCTCCCTTTCTTTTATTAATAAACAATAATAATAATACTTTGGCTTTATGGAACACCTTTCCTCTTAAGAGCACTAATGTTTAAGCATGACAGAATAGTCTTAGCTAGTGCAGGTGGTAAGAGGTTAGTCCAGTTGCATTTTGTTAAATTGTTGGGTTAATAATGACTAGCGAAAATGTCCAAACTTGATATGACTGACCATAAACAAAATACTGCATGGTAGACTGGCCATTGCTAAGAATCTTGGGGGGAAAAGCTGTTCGTTTGAATTGAGTGGGGATCAAGCCATGCCCCCAAGCTTCACAGTTCTCATTTACTAAGTCTTTTTTTCACAGGTGTATATTAGAGATAAAAATAGATTGAGTTCCAGGTTTTGTTTTGTTTCTTTCTTTCCCCAGTGAATATATTTCTCCATTTCACTGGAAGTGTAACTTAGATATGCTTATGTATAATAAACAGTAATGTGATACAGAAATGCTGTAATTGGACAACGTGATATTTCAGCCTTCTGCGTTTTAAAAACATGAATGAACGCTGCTTCTTTTCCACATGGAAATCGTATTATAGAATGTCTTATGTGCAACATTTCAAAATTAGTTTCACTGTTACAATATGTTAATCTCAGAATTTACATGAAGAGTTAGCTAAGATGGATGATCTAGTCATTTTAATGATTTGATCATGTATTTGGAAATATGGAATGAAAGAGAATTTTTGTAACCTGTTTAGAGAAAAAAGCTAAAAAAGGATATGATAATTACTGAATAAGAGTTTAACCTTCCAGTACTTCATTCTGATAATTACTTGTGTCCTCTCCGTTAAAGTTAAAAAGTATTGGGAATTCCCTGGCGGTCTAGTGGTTAAGACTCCATGCTTTCATTGCTGTGGGTTCAGGTTCAATCCCTGGTGGAGAAGATCCCACAAGCTGTGTGGTATGGCTATAAATAGATAAGTAGTTTCAAAGTATAATATTAAATGTTGAAAAAAATAGTTTTCAACTTTTATCTTATTTAAAATAAAAACTATCAGTACTATATCTTCTTTGGGGGAAGGGCCTAAATAATATATTAATGGATAGCCCTCAGGTAATAATGGAGAAGGCAATGTACCCCACTCCAGTACTCTTGCTTGGAAAATCCCATGGACGGCGGAGCCTGGTAGGCTGTAGTCCATGGGGTCGCTAAGAGTCGGACACGACTGAGCGACTTCCCTTTCACTTTTCACTTGCATGCACTGGAGAAGGAAATGGCAACCCACTCCAGTGTTATTGCCTAGAGAATCCCAGGGACGGGGGAACCTGATGGGCTGCCATCTCTGGGGTCGCACAGAGTTGGACACGACTGAAGCAACTTAGCAGCAGCAGCAGCAGCAGGTAATAAATATTTTCTTAAAATAGTTTCTAATTTGGGGTGATTTCAAAAAAATATACCCTGTACAGCTTTATTATTAAGTATTGTATCCTTGAAATGTACATAAAACAGTAAAGGAAACTCCAGGTTTTTCCTTTCACCCTGCTGGGAAAGAAACTACTACCCTTTTTTGACTGAAAAGAAACTTGAAGCCATCCAGGATTATAAAAATAATCAGCAAGGTGAGGTAGGAGAATATGGCTTGAACTGTTACTTCATTTAACCTTCATTGAGAATCTGCTTTTAAATTTGGTTTAGTTTTATTTAATAAAATTTTTTATGATTTGTGTTTTCCTAGTTTCAAATTCTTGTTTTAAATCTAGAAGAGAACAGAGGAAACACAGTGTATCCCATAAATTGACTAGCAGCTATCATAAGTCATGTGGAAACCCTATTTTAATTGTTTTATTTCTTTTTATAGGTAAAGAGAAATGTGTATGACCTCACGAGTATCCCTGTTCGCCATCAGTTATGGGAGGGCTGGCCAACTTCTGCCACAGATGACTCCGTAAGTGACAGTTGAATTGTCAGTTTTATGTCCTCCTCTCTCTTTTGTCATTTTCAGCCTAATTGGCCGTGATATTAAGTGGAAATCAAATGCTTTGTATCCATGGAAGTAATTTTTATAAATCATTTGCATTCACTTGCAGAACTAGTGTCATAAGCCAAATATATCAGCATTCTCTTGATGATGTTACAATATCAGTATCAGGAACTTTATGCTGCTTGATTTGACTTAAGTTTTTCCTTGATGAAAAAAATACAAATATTCAGATATTTCTAATGAAATGTTCCAAACACAAAAATTTTTTTCCTAAGTTACAGATACTTCAAAATCAATTTAATCATTTTATTTAATTTTATAACTGCATTTCCCATAGTTAGAGCTATACTTTAAAAAGTTAATTTCTATAGTTAATATTAATCACACTCTATTCTTAAACATACTCATAATTTTCACTGCCATAAAAAACTGAAAGAAAAGACCTAGTTTGTAATTTTTAATTATTATTACATCTACTCATAGTAATTTCCTATTGTAAATTTTGAAACCTTTCCTATCTCTGTCTTGTTTCCAGTGATTATTCTTTCCTAAGAGAGTAAATTTTATCATTGAGGAGGCCATTTGGCTACTTTTATCCACAGTCTTGATTGTTCTAACCAGTATTTTTAAGGAAAAAATTAGAATCTTTCAAGAATTTTGAAGTGAGTCTTATTTTTAAAATAAATAGGGCTAAAAAGATGCTAAGATTTTGTAAACATATTACAACAATAAATATCCAAATACATGATTATGGCTAAGAGTTTAATTATGTTTTCTTATGTTCTAAATATTACATTTGTCAGAATAATATTACATTTTGTCATAATAATAATTACCACTTCTCTCTTAGCACCACCATCATATACTTTAGTCTAAAGGAATTCTTTGTGGAAGACAGTAACATTTTTAAACAATTTGTTTATGTAGATGCTACTTGAGTCTAATTATTCCACAATCTAAATATTGTGCCTTTGGAAAATGCTTTGTGGATTATGAAACTTCAAAAATTACCAGAAATTAGCAAAACTTGTTTTTTAAGTGAACCCTTCAGAAAAAAATTATTTACATATAGGCACTTACACTTATTTATAAACTGTTAATTTTGACATTGACATTATAGTATGTCATTATAATTATTGATGATTGTCCATGGCTAAGTGGTAAGAATGTGGTTGTTGTTTTTAGTGTGTTTTTTTTCCTGTTTGAGAAATTTGATGGAAAATATGATACATTTATTTTTATAAAATAAAGAAACTAAGTATATAAATGATAGTTTTTTGTTTACCTGAGAAGATATGAAGAAACCAGAATGTTCTCAACATTGTCTAATAAACTGTTACAATTTATATCATTAATAGAAGAAAATTATTAAGATGGAGTGTGTCACTGAGTTTCAGATACCTCACTTATTTAAAGCATTGTAATGAAGATTAGCAATAATACAAATACTCTGTTCATAGTAGACAATAAATGGGAGTCAGTATTGTAACTTAATATTAACATAACTCAGAGAGTGATCATGGGCAAGAATTGACTGGTTTACATAAATGAAACGGTACCTGAGATTTGCTTCAAAATAACCTCTTGTGTTGGAAGAGTGAGTGGGGATATTCATAAATCCAAACTGATCATTGTTAAAGATAGTTAATGTGTATATTCGATTTTTTTATACTATACTCTCAAGTTTTGTATACATTTGAAAATTTCTGTAAGTTTAAAACAAAAAATAATTGTCTGGTTCAAGATAATAAAGTCCAGAAATGTGGGACTTAATAGGGTTGGAAAAGTCAGTTGCTCATGGGCTCCATCTTTATGGACACCAAGCTGAAGTGGGCTTATCAGAGCAAGTTCCAAGAGCGATAGGCAAATCAGTGAAATGCAATATATTCCTCTGTAACATAGTACTTAATATATTTTAATTTTATTTATTTATTATTTTTGGCTATGCTGGGTCTTCGTTGCTATGCACTGGCTTTCTCTAGTTGCGATGAGCAGGGGCTACTCTCTAGTTGCGGTGCTCCGGCTTCTCATTGTAGAGGCTTCTCTTGTTGCAAAGCATGGCCTCTAAAGTGTGTGGGCTCAGTAGCTGTGGAGCACGGGCTTAGTCTCCTGCCCTGGATCCCCGGCTTTGGTAGGCAGATTTTTACCGCCTTTTACCACTGGACCATTCTTTTCCCGTCTGTGCTTTACTTGGTACTAGAAATCCAAGTAAAGAGGGAATGTCCATTAAGAAGCCTTATTCTTTCTGCCTCATTTTTCATATTTGCACCTAGTCCCAGAACCCGTGAAGTGATGCCTGCCTGTACCTCCCCAGAGCATATGTTGCCACATTGGCAGGATGTTGCCTTGATCTGCATGATTTGATACAACAAAGATGTTTAAGGCCAGGCTGCTTTTAATCAGTGCCATAGCAGACCCACTAGCTCCAGTGCTTGAGTCTTGGCAAAAAATGCTTATAATTGTAGTCTTTTAAAGAAATCCTAGCCAAAGAAATGTCATGCAACCTTTCTTTCATTAGGACTATAAAAAACTCGTAAAGCTGGTGCCTGTAATCTATATTGTTGCAGGCGATGGTGTTTTTATACTTATTTAAATCACTCAAGTGGAGGCATCTGCTACAAAATAAGATCGTCCTCACAGCTTAGGGCATGAATTGGGTGCAGCTGAGAAATGTCAGCTGTGTAAACAGCCTGAAATGTGTTACCAACAAAAATATAATTAATTTCTTTCCAAGACAGTGTGCCATAACTGAATATTTAGGATGGTTTAACTTTCAGAGAAAGCACCTGAACATTTTCTTCCCAATGCCAGAGTAGAGGATTGGTTATAAAGGTCATTAAAGGTGAAATTAGTTTATACTTTTCCTGCTCAGTTGCAGAAATTTCTGTGGCTTTGAATATATAATAGTTTTAGATACCAGTGGCTTCTGTGAATTAATGGAAATATCTTAGATCAAGAAATTAATAGTTCGGGATGATGAAAATGTTCTAAAATTAGATTGTGATGATGACTGTACAACTCTGTAAATTTACTAAAAATCATAGAATTAAACATTTCAAAAAATTTTATGGCATGTAAATTACATCTCAGTAAAGCTATTTTTAAAGGATACTAGTGAAGAACTATATTAAAATATTTCTTGGTTTACATTTTTATGTTCCATGAGAAATACTTTGCAGTCTGCAGAAGGTGTTTTCTTCAATGTACTTCTCATTAACCTTTGACTTAACAAACAGGACAAAGAAAGACTTCTTATAATTAGATTCTTGTATAATCTTGAGTCTCTTACAAACGTGATAGACCAGTCTTTTGACATTTCCAACACTACTCAGTGAAGTTAACAATCATTTAAAGCATTGTTGCCCCATCTCCCTTCAGAGTTAAAATATTTTCTTTGCTTATAGTTGTACTCTAATGGGACATGGGATACTGTATGAATTGTCAATAACTCTTGTAGTTCCTTTTGCGCTCTTTCACCAGGGAAATAGGTATCTAAAGCTTCACCAGTAGGGGAATGTTTTCATGCTGTGACAGTTCAGCTGTGAGAACAAGGAGTTGTAAGTAGGCAAAATCTCATTTTATACTTTAACAGGACACTCTTGATTTCCAGAGAGTAGATATGATTTTAACTCTATGAATTATGTCAAGGCACCTTATTATAATGCAGACAATTTGAATATATATAATTTTTAAAACTCCAGGTTTTAGTAATACTTATACAAAGAAAGAAATATCCTTCAGTTTTTAATACTTTTTGTTGTGCTCCCCTCCTCTTTTTTCTTTAATAGTAATCATCTGTAGTTTCATCATTGGCTAAGCAATGTTAAATCAGAATTTGAGAAATTAGGAATTCTGGGACCAGAGGTCTTTAGGTATATGTTAGGACTCAGAAAACTACTTATTAAATATTAAATATTTTCACATTGAAAATGAGATCATTTATAAACAGAGTAAACCTAGTGGCTTTTCTGTGAAATAACAATAAAATGAAAGTCACACACATGACTTATTCCTTTTTTATTATTAAAAAGAATTTGTGAATGAGGGAATGCTGTCTACTTTCATCCTTCTGATGGAGGCCATTTTCTCCTGTAACTTCTTCCTAATGATTTGTTTTTGGCAGGTGTCAAATTATAAACATTCCCCTTATACTGGATCCCCACCCTCCACTGTATAGCAGCTTCTGTCCCAGTACACACTCTCCCTATTACCACATACCTACCACACCATCAGCCTTACTTATTTATCTTCAGTGGCAACCCAGTATGTGCTGACTTATGTACAGATTTTTATGCTGTCATTCACAACCTTCATTCTTTAGTGTAAAACTGCCCTTCTGGGTTTTTTTCCCTTATGAGAATGAGTCATAGAGGAATCAGAGTGGGTGCAGGTGGACCAACTGAAGGCAACTGCAATGGCCAAAGTGAGAAGGGGTGGCAGTTCTCATCAGTTTGGTGCAATCGAGGCTAGGGAGAAGGCAGATTCTGGGATTGTTTGGGGAGGTCATTGCCTTGGCCTGGGCTTCATGGGTGAGGGAGGGGAGGAGGCAGGGTGTGTCCCACTAGCTCTCTGGCTCACGTGCCTGGGATGCCTGGCAAGAGCTGCTGGGGACAGAGTGACTGGAGAGAAATTGCTCAATAAATGTTTCTTGAATAAGTGATTGAATATGATACCACGTATATCTCCACTTTAGCTAAATATTCATTTTGCTGTTCTTCTGATATACTTGGTTCTCTACTCCTGTATTTTATCATACTATTCCTTTTACCCACAATATCTTCAATAATTATTTCTTTTCTTCAAGACTTTTCCTTCAGAAACTTTGCCTGTATCCCATGTTACCATCTCCAACCTAGAAATTAGTTTCTATTTAAATTATTTTTATTTTTCCTTATTTTTGTTATTTTCATCCTGGCTCCATTACTTACCTGAGTGCAAATAACTTGATTAACCTCTCTGAGTCTCAGGCTATATAACCATAAACACAGATAATACTCCTACTCGAGTTTGTAAAACTTAGAGCCAGTAGTTACAAATATAGTTACTTCTTTATTTATTTTGAAGATTGAAGTAATCTGTACTAGATAATGTCTAATATATGGTTAATCTTTGGCTATTACTATTTTTTTCATCCATATATCTATTCATTCATTTGACATTCATGAAAAAAACTCTTTTACACCAGTAAACAAACTGGACCTTAAAGTTACAAGGATGAAGTCCTATTCCTCAGGGTTTGCAAAGTATAGTGTGAGACAGATATATAAACAGTGATGGTTGAAGTTTATGTAAACGCAAAACATAGAATCATATAAGAGGAAACAACTAATTTCTCTAGCAGATGGTGAAAAAATGGCTCCTCAGAAAAAGGAACCAAATACCCCTTAAGTTAAATTACACAAGTCTAAACTACATTTTAATTTGTATCCTGTGTTCCTCCCTTATGTAAATTCTAAAAATTGAGAGTAAGAACTGTTATCCTTATTTTTGTATGCACTGCAGGATAAAGTGTATTGGGGTTTTTTTTTTAATATAGTGTTTTATACATTCACTCATCTGAGTTGTTCAGAGCTCCACCAAGTTGACATCAGATCAGATTAGATCAGTTGCTCAGTCGTGTCCGACTCTTTGCAACCCCATGAATCGCAGCACGCCAGGCCTCCCTGTTCATCACCAACTCCCGGAGTTCACGCAGACCCACGTCCATTGAGTCAGTGATGCCATCTAGCCATCTCATCCTCTGTCATCGCCTACTCCTCTTGCCCCCAATCCCTCCCAGCATCAGAGTCTTTTCCAATGAGTCAACTCTTCGCATGAGGTGGACAAAGTACTGGAGTTTCAGCTTTAGCATCATTCCTTCCAAAGAAATCCCAGGGCTGATCTCCTTCAGAAGGGACTGGTTGGATCTCCTTGCAGTCCAAGGGACTCTCAAGAGTCTTCTCCAACACCTCAGTTCAAAAGCATCAATTCTTCGGCTCTCAGCCTTCTTCACAGTCCAACTCTCACATCCATACATGACCACAGGAAAAACCATAGCCTCGACTAGACAAACCTTTGTTGGCAAAGTAATGTCTCTGCTTTTGAATATGCTATCTAGGTTGGTCATAACTTTCCTTCCAAGGAGTAAGCGCCTTTTAATTTCATGGCTGCAGTCACCATCTGCAGTGATTTTGGAGCCCAGAAAAATAAAGTCTGACACTGTTTCCACTGTTTCCCCATCTATTTCCCATGAAGTGGTGGAACCGGATGCCATGATCTTCGTTTTCTGAATATTGAGCTTTAAGCCAACTCTTTCACTCCCCATTTTCACCTTCATCAAGAGGCTTTTTAGTTCCTCTTCACTTTCTGCCATAAGGGTGGTGTCATTTGCATATCTGAGGTTATTGATATTTCTCCCGGCAATCTTGATTCCAGCTTGTGTTTCTTCCAGCCCAGCGTTTCTCATGATGTACTCTGCATATAAGTTAAATAAACAGGGTGACAATATACAGCCTTGACGTACTGCCTTTCCTATTTGGAACCAGTCTGTTGTTCCATGTCCAGTTCTAACTGTTGCTTCCTGACCTGCATACAAATTTCTCAAGAGGCAGATCAGGTGGCATCTGTGACAATAAACAACTAAATGATGAATTGATATGATATAGTGACTTTATAAACTGAGAATCAGGTTTATTTTCTTTCTAATAAAAATGATCAAAACTCAGTATTTCTTGGTAAGTAGACTAGCAAATTTAGAAGGTGAGGAGCCACTATACCAAGAGAATTTATATTAGCATGTGTTTAATTGTGTGTGTGCATGTGTGTGTGAGAGAAACAAGCAGACCAGTCCAAGTTCATCACATCCCTACATTGCTATCACTTGGATAAGTTGTTTATTGTATGACCTTCATTTTCCTCATCTGTAAAATGAAGATGACGTTAACACACTTGAAAGTCTGCTGTGAAGATTAAAGGGATTAACATAATAGTTTGAACTGTATGAAATTGCCATTTTTAAAGGACAAAATGTTGAATATTAGCCATTCTATATGGTTTTACCTATATGTAAAGCTTATATAATGCAGGATTTAGCAATTCAGCCCAAATCCTACTCTCTCTGTTTTTCCTGCATCATAAGCAGATCTTTTACCATCTGAGCCACCAGGGAAGCCCCAAAATTGGTATAAAACATTATATTGGTTTGGATATACAGTGTAATGATTTGATATTAGTATACACTACAACAGAGAAGGCAATGGCACCCCACTCCAGTACTGTTGCCTGGAGAATCCCATGGATGGAGGAGCCTGGTGGGCTGCAGTCCATGGGGTCGCTAGGAATCGGACACGACTGAGCGACTTCGCTTTCACTTTTCACTTTCATGCATTGGAGAAGGAAGTGGCAACACACTCCAGTGTTCTTGCCTGGAGAATCTTAGGGACAGGGGAGCCTGGTGGCTGCCGTCTATGGGGTCACACAGAGTTGGACACGACTGAAGTGACTTAGCATAGCATAGCATAGCATACACTACAAAGTGATCACCATAATGTCTTGTTACCATCCATTACCATAAAATTGACCCCCCTTCACCCATTTCCCCCTCCACCCTCCGAACTCCTTTCCCTCAGGTAACCAGAAGACTGTTCTCTGTATCTATGCATTTTATTTTGTTTGTTCTTTTTTTTTTTTTAGACTTCACATTAAGTGAAGCCATGCTATTTGTCTTTTTCTACCTGATTTATTTCTCTTAGCATAATACCCTTAAGGTCTATTTCATCTTGTCACAAATGGCCATATCTCCTTCTTTTTTATGGCTGAATAGTATTAGACACACACACACACATACCACATCTTTATCTAGTCACCAACTGATGGACAGTTATGTTACTTCCATATTTTGGCTATTGTAAATAATGCCACAATGAATGTAGGGTTGCATATGTCTTTTTTGAATAGTGTTTTCGTTTTCTTTGGATAAATACCCAGAAGTGGAAGAGCTGGACCATATGGTAGTTCTGTTTTTAATTTTTTGCAGAGCCTCCATTCTGTAGTGGCTGTACCAATTTACATTCCACCAGTAGTGCACAAGGGTTCCTTTTCTCCATATCCTTATCAACACTTATATTTTTTTTGCCTTTTTGATAATCGCCATTGTAACAGGATGTAAAGTGATATCTCCTTGTGGTTTTGAATTGCATTTCCCTGAAGATTAATATTGTTGAACAGCTTTTTATTTGCCTGTTGGCTATCTGTAGATCTTCTTTAGAAAAATGTCTGTTTGGATCCTCTGCCCATTTTTTAGTCAAATGTTGTTTTTTTTGTTTGTCTGTGTTTTTGCTGTTGAGTTGTGTGAGTTCTTACTATATCTTTGGTGTTGACTCCTTATTGGATATGTGATTTGCACATATTTTCTTCCATTCAGTAGATTCCCTTTTCATTTTGTTGATGGTTACCTTTGTTATAGAGAAACTTTTTAGTTTGATGTAGTCCCACTTTTTATTTTTGCATTTAGAGTCAGATCCAAAAATTCAACACCAAGATGAATGTAAATAATGTTTTATTGGAGCACAGTCACACCATTTGCTTTTGTATTGTATACAGCTGCTTTTACACTGTAACTAGTGGCAGGGATGTTTAATTGCAGCAAAGCTACATGGCTCACAAAGCCTAAAATATCTACTGTTTGACCCTTAACAGAAAAATTTTGCTAACCGGTGGTGTAATGTTTGGCATTGAGCAGGCATTCAACAAACATTGGCTCCTTTTCCCTTGAATAAGCATCTTCTTTATATCACATACGCATGCAGAATCAGAAGTATTCTTTGAGTAGCGTCAGGGTCATCTTATGCTATTTAAATTACTTTGTTAGCCTGTCCTAGGTCAGACAGATTCAGGAACTCTTTGGACATTTTCACTGGCTTTTTCTTTATTTGACAAGGTCATAGATAATGTTGCTTCTAACGGTGGTGAGACTCAGTAGCTTCAGAAGGTCCGCTGCCCTTGTCAACATATAGAGGCTTTTACAAATAACACAGGCAAAGACTAAACAGACAGAAAGAACAGGTTTAAAAGCAGTAGAAGAAAGTTTAAGTTTACAAGGAGTAGAAAGTTGTAAAATAGACTATACCCTGAAGAGTGAGAGTGAGAAGTTCAGGAGGGTGGGTGAAGCACTCAAGGGACATATTTACTTGGTAAATATGAGGGAGAACACATGAAAGTGAGGCAGCCCTCAACAGGAAATTTATAGACACTAAGATCTGATGTTGTGAATGTTGACTTCATTTTATTAAATCTCAAATGTGTACAATACTGCTTCTGCCCATGAAGAGGTAACTGCTATGGGAATTGTCTTCCTTCTGTGAACAACTAGAAGACTGGATATAATGTGTGAAACAGCTGTTCTCAGATGTTAGACAACAGGTAGTTCAGGACTCTGAAGAAGGAAACAAATGAGCCTTGCTGGGAAGCAGTTCCTGGACCCCATAACAGGGAGAGAAAGCTAAAACAGAATCTGCTGATTTTATTGCAATTGAAGAGACTGAAATAGAGTTTAGGGAGGTCAAGACAGCTAGACTTTGCAAGACAGACTACCAACAGGGAAAAAACTCCAGAAATCTATATGGTTTTCCTGATTTTTAGCTGAATACCAATCCATCCATGCCATGCATAGAATGAAATTCCAGGAGACTGGGCAAAGAACTACTGCCTGGAAAAAGAACAATTAACTGGGAGCTGTAAGACAAACAGTACTCAGAGCCCACACAGTGCTGGGAATAGTTTGAGTTCCCACCAGCCATAGTAGAGGCACCTCAGTGACTACATGGACCACCATAGGAGATATTCACAGGAGAATCACACCTTGGTGCAGTGTATAAACAAGGCTTAGAGTGAAGGCTACTCTAGGACTTCCCTTCCACAAGCTTAGAAACAGTTTCCAAAAGGACTTAAATGATTAATAGGTAAATGCCTCTAAGAACAGAGTCCAGCATCCAATTAAAAGTTACTATATATACAAACAAGCAGGAAAATCTAATCCTTAACCAGGAGAGAAATCAGTTTACAAAAAAAATAGACATAGAAGTTACATAATAAAATTGACAGATAGGGACTTTAGCTATTGTAAATATTATGAATAGGCTCAAGGATTTAAAGGAAAACATGAATTTAATGATGAAAGAATAGAATATATAAAAGATAGAGAAATAATATCTGAAATGATAATTTCACCAATGAGCTTAATATCAGATTGCTGCTGTTGTTCGGTCATTAAGTCATGTCTGACTCCGAGACCTCATGGATTCTATTACACCAGGCTTCTCTGTCCTCCGCTTTCTCCTGGAGTTTGCTCAAATTCATGTCTTTGAGTCGATGATGCTATCTAACCATCTCACCTTCTTCTACCTGCTTCTCCTTTTGCCTTCAATCTTCCCAGCATCAGGGCCTTTTATAATGAATTTTCCCTTTGCATAGGGTGGCCCAAGTATTGGAGCTTCAACTTCAACATCAGTTTTTCCAATTATTATTCAGGGTTGATTTCCTGTAGGATTGACTGGTTTGACCTTGTTGCTGTCCAAGGGACTCTCAAGAGTCTTCTCCAACACCACAGTTCAAAAGCGTCAATTCTTCGGCACTCAGCTTTCTTTATAGTCCAACTCTCACATCCATACATGACCACTGGAAAAACCATAGCCTTGACAAATGGACATTTGTTGACAAAGTTATGTCTGCTTTTCAAGAGTAAGGAGAAAATATCTGAAAACGTGTTTGGCAAAGGTCCTCTATCCTGTTACATAAAAACAGTCTTACAAATAAATAGCAACACAAGCCAATTTAGGGGAGTGATAGAACTTTTTGAAATTTTGATTGTGGTGGTTAGAAGTGCCAGAACTCTTGAACTGTACATTTATAATGGGTGCATTTTATTATAGGTAACTAGATCTCAGTTAATTTTAACTAGTGATTTATGATGAACATGTTGATCTGAAACTGTAACTGGTACATGAGAAGGTGAAATGCAGAGCCAGTATTCAACTCAATCTGCCTGCTCTCTGATGCCAGTGTTCTTTCTCTTGTACCATGCTGGTCCTTGTATATTCCATGTTGCTCAAAATAGTTCCAGTTTTGAAATATCCAGTCTGATTTTTTCCCCAGAATTGTATTCATGCTCTTTTGAAGTTTTAAAGTTATTCATAAAAGACAGTAACAGAGAAACAAACTTTGCCTTTATCTTCCCTTTTTAACTTAGCACTTAGGAGTCTTTGAAGATAAGTGAACTTAAAATTTTCACTGTAGCACTTTGGATTATATGCTTGTGTCTTTTTGAATAGTAGCCATATCATTAATGTGGCAGGGAATGAGCAACAGGACTCTATTTTGGTACTCATAGTTATTTAACATAGTGGTCGGTGAGTATATTAACAGACATTTATGTAATGATTTTAGTTTACAAAGCATATTTCATGTACATGACCTCATTTGAGCCAAGTAGTAGATTACAGCAGTAGATTACAAATAATTTTTGATAGAATAGTATACAGTGGAATACATTACTGTCTGTAGAAATTTTCTCCAAAGTTTCTTCAAACCATATTTTCTGAATAGCTACCTCTTAGAAAGCATGTCTTATTCATTTTTATGTCTCAAGTGCCTGGCAAAGACCCTGGCACAAAATAAACATTCAGTAAAGTTTCTTGTGTTTATGTTAAACTTAACGATGAAAAGTCAAGTGATTGGCGCTAAATTGCAATGAACAACTGCTAGTTTAATTCTCCAATATATATCATTACTTTCTTCAGAGATACCCCTGTTCTTTTTCAAGAAAGCAAGCTCTTTTCCGCTGTTACCTGAGAAAGAAGTTGTTGGAACTCTTGTACTTGACCGTATACTATTACTGAGAAATGGAAGGTTGTTTATAATACATATATGCAGTACTTAATCTCTAGCATTTGTTTTTTGAAGTTAACATGCTTTCTGTTGCATTTGAACAGCTGTAACATATGTGATAAGATTTCTTAATAAGTCTTTTTCTTGAGCAATGGAAATACGAATATGAAGGGCAATATTGCCAGCTTGTTAAGTTGTACTTTAGACCCTTGGGTTTAGATGTAATCAATTGCCCATAACTCTCTGTTTGAGAAAGAAAGTAAAGAGAGCGTTACAACCTGTTTTGGCTAACAAAGATTCTGTGGCATTTTTTGATGTGCAATTAAAAGGATGTTTGCAACTGTGTCTAATTGGCTAAATTCTTACAAATTTTGTAACCCGAAGAGAAGGCTTAAAATGAAAATTTTTGCATATTAAAGTAGCCATTTGAGCTCCAGGTGCCTTGATCAATAGTCAAATCAATTGCTGCCCCCACATCATGACTTTGTTTGATATTCTACTTGTAGAATATATAAGGGTGTTTTTGATAAACAGCCACAAGAGATTGCTGGTACTGATTGTTCCCACAGCCAAAGAAAGTCTTTTTGTTCTTTTATTGTATGTTTGTTGACAGTTGTGATCAACACGGAATGAACTGCTTTACAGTTTATTACTTTCAAAGTACAAATTTGAATGCTGTGGATTCAGATGTATAAAAGAGATAAAATTACAGACAGCTTTGAGTGGCAGTTACATATCAAACCTCACGGGGGTTTGACAGGCAACGAATATCGTTATTAGACGCTTTTTCCATAATTGCTGACATTTATCCAGTGTTTCACAGTATTTGCTAATGTATTAATGCAGTCAATCTCTGAGAGGCTGCACATGCCTTTTTAGCCCTGGCTTTTATGGGATTCTGAAATTCATAGACCCACAGATACTTATTCCCTGCTGGTTGCCGTAGTGACAGAGCTCAGAGATAAGCCAAGACAGAGCCCTTTTGTGATTGCTTTTCAGGTGACATTCAGCGGCAGCTTGAGTAGAGTGTCCTTTTATAGTTCCTGTAATTCAGAAAATGATAACAGCTTTTTGCTGCTTAGAAGAGAAGTCTGTGGACTGCTCCCGGTGGGATTTCAGTTTGCTGTGCCACTTCATACCAACACCAGCCTGATAAAGTTCTTATTATTGTGGAGATTTCAAAGTGCAAGGGGAGTGAATTAATTATAACAGGTTAGAAAATACAGGACTGATACTGCAAATAAAACTTTAAAGTGCCAATTCATGTTTCACAACCATATGTAACAAATTAATTTGGACATTTTCGGCTATTAGGGATGATGTAGTTAGGCACTTGCTAAGTAAATGCACCTGACTTCTAAATTACTTGATGAACCATGCTACATCTCAGAGCTGTTACATCTCAAAGTTTAGAGGTTATCTTTCATTTCTATATATCATTTTCCCATTTGAAACCATTGCTTTAACATTTTGTTGTTTAGAGGCGGGTAGCTTTGAAGGAAATGGCAACCCACTCCAGTGTTCTTGCCTGGAGAATCCCAGGAACGGGGGAGCCTGGTGGGCTGCCGTCTATGGGGTCTCACAGAGTCGGACATGACTGAAGCGACTTAACAGCAGCAGCAGCAGCAGCTTTATTAGGACACGTTCTTAGGGTTATAATTATACCTTCTTTTCAGCATTCTCAGTGTAATAATTAAAAATGAATGTTTTATAAATAACATATAATGGTATAAGCTATTCAGAGGCTTATACAGAAGAAAACACTATGATGATGAAACATGGTGGGTTGAGGGGAGGGTACATTTCAAGAAATAACTGAAGAAAATGGAATCTTACCTGGAAAAAACATAGAGGTCTTAAGAAGCCATCCCCCACCCCAAACTCAGACTCTTAAAGCTAGGAGAGTTAACATGTGTTATTCTGCAAGAAAGAGAACTTTAGTAACACTGGATAAGTAAAGGATACTTTGAGAACCAGACTGGTCAGAAAGCAACAGTTAGAACTGGACATGGAACAACAGACTGGTTCCAAATAGGAAAAGGAGTTCGTCAAGGCTGTATATTGTCACCCTGTTTATTTAACTTATATGCAGAGTACATCATGAGAAACGCTGGACTGGAAGAAACACAAGCTGGAATCAAGATTGCCGGGAGAAATAATCAATAACCTCAGATATGCAGATGACATCATCTTTATGGCAGAAAGTGAAGAGGAACTAAAAAGCCTCTTGATGAAAGTGAAAGAGGAGAGTGAAAAAGTTGGCTTAAAGCTCAACATTCAGAAAATGAAGATCATGGCATCCGGTCCCATCACTTCATGGGAAATAGATGGGGAAACAGTGGAAACAGTGTCAGACTTTATTTTTCTGGGCTCCAAAATCACTGCAGATGGTGACTGCAGCCATGAAATTAAAAGGCGCTTACTCCTTGGAAGGAAAGTTATGACCAACCTAGATAGCATATTCAAAAGCAGAGACATTACTTTGCCAACAAAGGTTTGTCTAGTCGAGGCTATGGTTTTTCCTGTGGTCATGTATGGATGTGAGAGTTGGACTGTGAAGAAGGCTAAGCGCCGAAGAATTGATGCTTTTGAACTGTGGTGTTGGAAAAGACTCTTGAGAGTCCCCTGGACTGCAAGGAGATCCAATCAGTCCCTTCTGAAGGAGATCAGCCCTGGGATTTCTTTGGAAGGAATGATGCTAAAGCTGAAACTCCAGTACTTTGTCCACCTCATGCGAAGAGTTGACTCATTGGAAAAGACTCTGATGCTGGGAGGGATTGGGGGCAAGAGGAGAAGGGGACGACAGAGGATGAGATGGCTGGATGGCATCACTGACTCAATGGACGTGGGTCTGCGTGAACTCCGGGAGTTGGTGATGGACAGGGAAGCCTGGCGTGCTGCGATTCATGGGGTCGCAAGGAGTCGGACATGACTGAGTGACTGATCTGATCTGATCTGAATAAAAAGAACACCAAAAAGAAGAGGAACACCAATCTAAATTAAACTATGCAAATCTGAAAGGAGGTATGAAACACTTAAATGTTTACTCCTAAAATTGAAATGTAATTTGCAGTTAAATAGGGAGCAGGTAGAACCAGCCAAATAGAGAAGTAACTTGAGAATACGAAGACATGAAAAAGAATAGATGTGTTCCTCAGTTTCATAATTGCTGGTGAACCATGCTAGATGAACAGGCAAATAGACAGCACATGAATGAGGGCTCAGAAGAGAATTTGGCCTAAAAAATATAATTCTTCGATTAGTTATACAGTTGAAAAGCTGAAGTTCTACTTTGTGTTACTTTCTGACCTTTTAGGCTCATTTTGAGCAGATATAAACTCACTCATAAAATTCAAATATTTGTCATTCAGACAAAAAAGGGTTACCTTCAGACTAGTGGCAAATAAATATGACATTTTCAAATGATATTTAGTAGACTTTTATTAACACTGTGTTACCCTGTGATGTTCATTGTATTCCTTCTTATGGTTTAACTTGATCTTCAGTTATCTGTTTTGCTATGTTAAGAGGAAAAGAGAAGAGAAATTTTTAAGAGTTGTATAATTATGTCATATGCTTTTCTGTGCTGTGGTTATCCACTTAAGAGTCTCTCTCAAAACTTAGTCATCTACGGAAATGGTCTTTAAGACCATATCATTCTCACAGTGTTTTAGAATTGATAAATATCAGCTTATAATTGTTGCTTAAAAAAAACACAAAACAAGCAAACAAGCAAACCAAAGTAATGAAACCTACAGAATAGAGGAAAAGGGCATGTTGGCTCTCAAAAAGTATGGTGACTGCGTGTTAAAAAGTGGTTATTATATTAAGGAGATTGGAGCTTTTTACTAACATAACACCCTATCCCCTGAATTCAGAAACTCAAAAATTTCATCATAGTTTTTTCCTTTGATGTTTATCTGTTTTCAGGTACCTGTAAAGTCAAAAATAATTCAGTGAAAAGTAGCTGTTGCAGTATGACATCACAGATTTTATAGTGCACTAAAATAACTTACAAAAATTGCAGTTTTGTTATTTTAACACACAGTATTACATACTTTTGTGACTTGAATCTAGGAAGTAAAGTAAAAAGTCTAGATGAAATTTAACCATTTCTCCTTATTTTATAAGTATTTTGTTAATAATAACAGAAATAGTATCTATTTATCCTCCGTTCTTCTATGCACTTTTCTGGACCTTTATGTTTTATCTCTAGTCTTTCTATTAATCAGTTCTGACAGGTAGATGTTATTATCTCAAATTTGCACATGAAGGAGCTCAAGCTTAGAGTGGCTTATTAACGTGTCCAGCAACACAAAGAGAAGTGGTTCGGAAGGGGATGCTGTCCTGAGTTTTACTCTAAAGGCTACCTCTTTGCACAGTACCATAGGGATTTTCTTGTGGACCTTAAACCCCAATTACTTATTTTTCCTTCCCTAGCATAGTTCTTGCCTGGAGAATCCCAGGGACGGGGGTGCCTGGTGGGCTGCCGTCTATGGGGTTGCACAGAGTCGGATACGACTGAAGCGACTTAGCAGCAGTAGCAGCTGCAGCATAGTTCTTCAGATTTACCTATTAGGAACTTTTAGATATTTTCCTTACTCTATCTTAGCCCCATAAGATTGGTTCCATTGCTTTAGGCTCATCTTAGACCTGTGTCTCTGTGAATAACATTATAGAGTACTTAAAAATACTTACTATATACAAAGTATATATATTGCCTTACTACTACTACTAAGTCACTTCGGTTGTGTCTGACTCTGTGTGACCCCTAGACGGCAGCCCACCAAGGCTCCCCTGTCCCTGGGATTCTCCAGGCAAGAACACTGGAGTGGGTTGCCATTTCCTTCTCCAATGCATGAAAGTGAAAAGTGAAAGGGAAGTTGCTCAGTCGTGTCCAACTCTTCGCGACCCCATGGACTGCAGCCTACCAGGCTCCTCCATCCATGGGATTTTCCAAGCAAGAGTACTGGAGTGGGGTGCCATCGCCTTTATGACTCAATCTGCCTAGCAATCCCATGAGGTAAAGATTATTATTTTTTCATTTTACACATGAACAAGCTGAGACATATTCCTATGACCTTATAATCAGTAGCAATGGTGTTTGAACTCAGGTACAACAGAGTTCATGGCCTTACTCTATGCCTCTCATAATAACGGAGGAAAATCAGTGACAGGACAATCTGTAAAAACCTATCCATCATCTTTGTTCTTCACCATGCTGTAATGTTCACTGTGGAGCAACTCAAGGCTGAACTCACCACATTCATTGTGGCCATAATTCCACTCTCATGAAATGTGAAATGGAAACTGGATCTTTCTTTAATTTACAGTGCAGTGTAACCATAGTATGCACCGTGTCTGCCAATTCTCTTCATTTTTCTTTTAATGTCACTGGTCTAGAGACAGTTGTTTAATTACTAATAACCTTTTAACTTCCAAGAAGGAGAAAGTATCATCATTCCATTTTCTTCATCTATAAAGCAATATTAGTTGATGGTTTACAAATTGATCATCAGACTCCAGAAATATTATTAAATTTACCCTCTTTTTAAAGGTGGAAGATACTGTGGCTCTTTATTTAAAAATTTGTCCAAGTCCACACCCACTGCAATACTCTTGCCTGGAAAATCCCATGGACGGCGGAGCCTGTTGAGCTGCAGTGCATGGGGTCGAGAAGAGTCCGACACGACTAAGCGACTTCACTTTCACTTTTCACTTGCATGCATTGGAGAAGGAAATGGCAACCCACTCTAGTGTTCTTGCCTGGAGAATCCCAGGGACGAGGAAGCCTGGTGGGCTGCTGTCTATGGGGTCGCACAGAGTCGGATACGACTGAAGCGACTTAGCAGCAGCAGCACAGAAATAGGATTAAAACTTGAAAACTCCTTTACACTGAACATTAGAATATTGCCTCTAGCCCCAGCCCACAATTCCAATCACATAACTGTGTGTAGAAAAAGAATACTGGACTTGGGGATCAGAAAATCTTGTTTCTAGCCCAGCCTGAGTAAGTCTATTCCCCTACCTGTGTTGTGTGCCCCATCCTCTTTTGTATTTTCTGCACTGTTGATAATTATCAATTATCACGATCAATAATCTCTACTTTAGTATTTTTTACTAATCTCATAATACTAGATATCCTGTCCATATTTAAACATGAAAAGCCTCTTGAAAGAAACACACACATACATACAGTAAATACAAAGACAAAAATCCTCTTTTGAGTTTAGCTGTAACTGTCTCTCTTCTTTGCAGCCAAACTTTTAAATGAATTATCTATACTTAGTATCTTTAATTTTTTCTCTTCCAGTAATTCCTCAATTCATGCCACTTTGAACCTCAATCCACTTCTCCACCAGAATAGTTTTTCTTCAGTTACCAGTGACTGCTATCTCATTGTTCTTGGCCTCTTGCTGCTGCTGCTGCTGCTGCTGCTAAGTCACTTCAGTCGTGTCCGACTCTGTGCGACCCCATAGACAGCAGCCCACCAGGCTCCCCCGTCCCTGGGATTCTCCAGGCAAGAACACTGGAGTGGGTTGCCATTTCCTTCTCCAATGCATGAAAGTAAAAAGTGAAAGGGAAGTCGCTCAGTTGTGTCTGACTCTTCATGACCCCATGGACTGCAGCCCACCAGGCTCCTCCACCCATGGGATTTTTCAAGCAAGAGTACTGGAGTGGGGTGCCATTGCCTTCTCCGTCTTGGCCTCTTAGTGCCATTTAAAAAAACAAAAAATACCTTTTTATTGAAATACATTTATTCATAAAAGGGTACAAATCATAAATGTACAGCTTGATGAATTTTCATAAAGAAAATACCCTTAGATAACCAGGATCCAGACTAAGAAAAAGAGCATTTCCAGCATCTAAAAACTCCTTCATGTCTCCTTTATCTAGGAGATAAGACCATAGATTATTTTGTCTTGTTTTAAACATGTATAAATGGAGCCTTATAGTATATATTCTTTGTCTAGTTCTTTTCTTCTTTCCTTTCTTCCTCTCTCTATCTTTCTTTTCTTCCTCTCTCTGTCTTTCCTTCCTTCCTTTTTTCCTCAACTTTATGTTTATCAGATTGATTCATACTCATATGTAGTTATAGTTCAGTCATTCTCATTGCTTTATAATATTCCATCATGTGGATATTCCATGTTATTTATCTCATCTACTGTTGATGGAGTCTTTGGGTAGTTTCTACTGCTGGGCTATTTTAAAGAGATTTCAGCAGCATTTGCCCCTGTTGAAAACTCCTTCCTAAAGTGCTCTTCCCTTGGCTCCCAGGAAATGATACTGTCCTGGTTTTTCCCCTCCCCTTTTGATGCTCCTTCCTTTTCTGTCTCCTTTGGAAGCTCATCCTTCTCTGCTTTTGTGCATGCTCAGTCACTCAGTTGTGTACGACTCTGTGCAACCCTCTGGACTGTAGCTCACCAGGCTTCTCTGTCTTTGGGATTCCCCAGGCAAGAATAATGGAGCAGGTTGCCATTTCCTTCTCCAGGGGATTTTCCTGACCCAGGGATCGAATCTGCGTCTCCTGCATTGGCGGGCGAATTCTTTACCACTGAGTCACCTGGGGAGCCATCATCATTCTCTACCCAGTCACTAAATATTGGCATTCCATCGGGCTCAGCCTTATGCAATCATTTTGTCCTACTTTTTGTTCTTCCTTGGCATTCTTATCACAGCTATAGTTTAAATTATCACCCATGTGATGGCAATTAGCAAATGTATTTCTGGCCCAGTCATCCCATGTCAGATCCAGAAGAGCCCTATCATCTCCACTTAAAGGTCCCAAAGGACTTCAAATCCAACATATCCAAAGTTGAATCCATGTTCTTCCCTGGCCATACCTTGTTTTTTCCTAAAGTTCCCTAATTCCATGAATGGCACCTCCACCCACCAGCTCTGCAAGCCAGATAGGAGCTACTCTTAATAGCTCTCCCATTCTGACTATATCCAAATTGTCAAGTTCTGTGAATATTAGCTCATATATCTCTCATTCATTCTCTGCTATCCATTTCCACTGTCATCACCCTAATATAAGGTACCAACTTTTTGAATCTGAACTGTTGCAAGAATCTCCAATCTTGGTTCCCATAACCACTCTCACTTCCCTTCAAACTACTCTTCATACTGTATCAGGATAATCCTTTAAAATATATATATATATATATATATATATATATATATATATATATATGTAGAGAGAGAGAGAAAATATATTTACTCAAGCAATGTCCATGTTAAAATTTTCCCTTATAAGCACCAGGATCCTTAACATAACCCACTGGGCACTGTATAGTCTGATTCCTGCTTGCTTCTTTAGTGTTTGTCTATATTACACTGCCTTTTCTTCTCTAGCTACGCTGGTCTTCTATCAGTTCTTCTATACCATTATTGGATCTTTGCAATGCTGTTGTCTCTACCTGGAACAGTAATCTTCCCTTCAGTCTCTTCTGTATATTTCTTACTCATTCTTCAAACTCAGTCACTTCTCCACGGAAGCTACTTTTTCATTCCTTTTCCCACGTTTGTGATTTTACATTTCATTTACGTGATTATCTACCACATAAGCTTTAAGTTTCATAGGGAAAATATCTTATTTTTGTTCAGTTTTACATAACTAATACCTTCTGATAGAAGGTGCTTAGTAAATATTGGTTGAATGAATAAACCTGTCTGAGCCTCAGTTTCCAGTTCTTAACAGCTATTCAGCATTGTTGTAGGGTTCAAATAAGATAATATATGTGGAAACACACCCTAAAATACAACGCTCTAAAGAAATGTAAGGAACTGGTATTATTATGCCCGAGCAGATTGATTCTTTTTACTGAAGATTCAAATAAATCTTGCTATGATAGTAGGATTGTGTAAACAAATGGCAAAAATTATTGTGGTTTCAATTCTCATTCTTTTGGTTTGTTGATCTGTCTCCATGGTCGTTCTGTCATTCCTGCCTTAGTTCAGACTCTCATCATTTTCTCCTGCTTTCCCTGTTACAGATCTTCCTCTCTTGCTTCCCTTAGTCCTTTCTCCCTTCTTCAGTTAGTTATCTTTGTTAAGTGCATTTGCATCATATTATTCCCTTGCTTCATACCACTGTATGGTTTCCTGTTGCTTATAGGATAATGTGTAAGGTCCTTAATGAAGCATATATGACTCTTTGTGATCTGACCTATTCTTTCCCTTGTACTTGTCTCCCTCACCATTTTTTACCCTGCTTTCTCTCCAGCAATACTAGACTACTTGTTTATTAGATATATTACCTTCTTTCTTGCCATTGCTTATATCACATTCCTTCTCTTCTTAGGTGCTTGTACCGCTCCTGGTCTATTCCTTAATCATATCATCCTTTTAAGATTCAGCTAGTACTCCTTTGTGACATTTTCTCTTAAGTTCTCAGGCAAAGCTAGTCATTTCTTCCCAAAGCACCTATTAAGGGACTTACCATATTGGGAAAATAGGTTATTTAACACTTCTTATGTACAAGTACACTTGACTACTTGTTTTGAACCCTTGAAAGGCAGGGATGCTATTTTTTTTAAACTCTATCCATAGACATATAATGGTTACTTTATTTATAGGGTGATTAGAGAAAAATGACCAAGACAAATAAGGAATGGTCAGATTTTAAAGTATGGGAACATATGTAGGGCCTAACTCATGTTGCATAGGGGATTTCATCTATTACTGTTGTTAAGACTGAGGTCAGCTGCAGGATGCTAGTGCTGTGTAGGGGGGTAGTTACAGTGCATTGAACTTGAGTTAGAATTCTCACTGTGTCATCAAGATCAGCTTAATAGTCATGTTTTTATTGCACATATGCTTACCGTATGGCACTTGAGTTTTGCTTTGAGGTCTTATAAAGTAACCAGGTGAGCACATACCAAAAGTTACAGATATCATAATGCTTATGTTATATTGTGTGTGTGTGTGTGTGTGTACACGTGTGCATGCTCAGACATTTATGACTCTTTGTGACCCCATTGACTGTAGCCTACCAGGCTCCTCTGTCCTTGGGATTTTCTAGACAAGAATACTGGACGGGGTTGCCATTTCCTCCTCCAGGGTATCTTCCTGACCCAGGGATCAAACCCATATCTCCTACGTTGGCAAGCAGATTCTTTACAACTGAGCCACCTGAGAAGCCCCATGTTATATAGTACATAGGATGAGCCTAGTAAATATTGAGAAATAAAATCAATCATCTATTTTTTTTCCAGTTTTTAAAGTCATTTCACATGAACGACTTATTTTTCTTTCATATTTTTTTAATCAGGCAGAAGAGCTGTTGTATTCTTTTATAAATAAACTGAGGATCAGAAAGGTAAAAACCCTTAGCAAGAACACTAGAAAATTAGAAGTGCAAGTGCAAGTCTGGAGTAGATTGACTTGTCTACCAGAATGCCTCCCATGGAGCCACATGACCTTTCTGGTTGGCTACACCAGGACAATTTGTGCTTTGATCTATAAGGAATGTTTTAACCTGAGCCAAAATTTCTGAAAACTTCCAAATTACATTCAAAGTGAAACAGTGTCCCTTAAATGACATAGTCTAAATGAATGAATGTAAATCTAGCAAAGTCTCCAGGTCCACAATTAACTTGATATAGACTGGTTCAAGCTTTGTGCATCTCTTGAGTTAGCTGATACTTAAAACACTGAGAAGACAAAACTCAACACATATAAGGTTCAGCAGAGTTAGGAGATGATAAGAGGAACAGGGTCATGGTGTAGGAGAAGATAACATTAAAAAAGCAAATTTGGAAAAGTCAGCAGTGGCCACAGGACTGGAAAGGTCAGTTTTCATTCCAATCCCAAAGAAAGGCAATGCCAGAGAATGCACAAACTACTGCACAATTGCACTCATCTCACACACTAGTAAAGTAATGCTCAAAATTCTCCAAGCCAGGCTTGAGCAATACGTGAACCATGAACTTCCTGATGTTCAAGCTGGTTTTAGAAAAGGCAGAGGAATGAGAGTTCAAGTTGCCAACATCCACTGGATCATCGAAAAAGCAAGAGAGTTTCAGAAAAACATCTACTTCTGCTTTATTGACTATACCAAAGCCTTTGACTGTGTGGATCATAACAAACTGTGGAGAATTCTTAAAGAGATGGAAATACCAGACCACCTGACCTACCTCTTGAGAAATCTGTATGCAGGTCAGGAAGCAACAGTTAGAACTAGACATGGAACAACAGACTGATTTCAAATCAGGTAAGGAGTACGTCAAGGCTGTATATTGTCACTTTGCTTCTTTAACTTATATGCAGAGTACATCATGAGACACGCTGGGCTAGATGAAGCACAAGCTGGAATCAAGATTGCCGGGAGAAATATCAATAACCTCAGATATGCAGATGACACCACCCTTATGGCAGAAAGTAAAGAAGAACTAAAGAGCCTCTTGTGAAAGGAGAGTGAAAGAGGATAGTGAAAAAGTTGACTTAAAACTCAACATTCAGAAAGCTAAGATCATGGCATGTGGTCCCATCACTTCATAACAAATAGATGGGGAAACAATGAAAACAGTGACAGACTTTATTTTGGGGGGCTCCAAAATCACTACAGATGGTGATTGCAGCCATGAAATTAACAGACACTTATTCCTTGGAAGAAAAGTTACGACCAACCTAGACAGCACATTAAAAAGCAAAGACATTACTTTGCCAACAAAGTCAAGGGTATGGTTTTTCCAGTAGTCATGTATGGATGTGAGAGTTGGACTATTAAGAAAGCTGAATGCCAGAGAATTGATGCTTTTGAACTGTAGTGTTGGAGAAGGCTCTTGAGAGTCCCCTGGACTGCAAGGAGATCCAACCATTCCATCCTAGAGGAAATCAGTCCTGAATATTCATTGGAAGAACTGATGTTGAAGCTGAAACTCCAATACTTTGGCCACCTAATGCAAAGAGCTGACCCATTTGAAAAGATCCTGATTCTTGGAAAAATTGAAAGTGGGAGGAGAAGGGGACAACAGAGGATGAGATGGTTGGATGGCATGACCAACTCAATGGACATGAGTTTGAGTAAACTCCAGGAGTTGGTGACGGACAGGGAGGCCTGGCATGCTGCAGTCCATGGGGTCGCAAAGAGTGGGACACGACTAAGTGACTGAACTGAACTGAAGGTATGGAGATGAGGGTACAGTATGGAGTTACCAAGTCTAAGATGATGAAGGAGAGATCCAGATCCTCGAAGGGGATTTGGGGAACAGGGGTAGAGTATAGAAGAAGTTCTAGGCTACCTCCTAGTTGTGCCCAATTGTGACTAACACTGCTCCCAAATATACACAGCTGTACAATCAAAGCTTCCCCAGGAGAACCAGATTCCCCTCTGTTGGGGGCCAGCGTGAGGCACTCCGCCCATGGCAAAGGTCATGAGGAAAGAGGCTCTACATACGCAAAGGTGGGATCGAGCCTCAGGAGTCCCCCTGAAAATCCTTGAGCATCTACCCCCATAACCAGAGCCTGCCTACTTTACTACTTTGTGCTCTCACCTACACCTCTGACTTTACGGGGTGCTGTCCCCCACCACCTCTTTCAGAGAAGGAGTTAACTTAGAGCTCCAGTTAATAAAAACTCCTGGGCGTGACAAGAGTGTTTTAACCTACAAACTCCTCTGAAGGTTCTCTAGCCTGCCTGACAGGCTTGTCCGGCCACATGTGATTGCTCACAGCCTCCCAACCGTGAGAGGCATGAGATGCTTTAAACCTTCTAAAAACAGGTTCCTTAGAAAAGTTAGAAAACCATTAGTATAAGTATAGTGGGCTGATTAGAAATTATATTGGTGAAGGGTTTTTCATTTGTTGAGCCAATGTTTGTTGCTAAGTCTCCACATCCCCTGCCCTTACACACATTAATGAATATATAGAAGAAATAAGTATTAACCTTTGATATTAATCACGTTAGACCTTAGGCTAAGTAAATTCTTTCCTTAATTAAAACCCACTACACCCTCACCCTATAGGAAGGTAACTTTATCTGGTACCTTCGGAAGGTGGAGTCTTTTTTAAGAATAATCACCCCTGGAGAAATGAGTGTCCTGGTTGACTGGCCGCTGTCACAAGGAGAGGGTCATAAATTGTCAGCAGGCCCCCTGGCCAGAAGATGATGTAACACCCCTAAGACCTCTGTATACATTTGTATGAAGCACCTGACTTTGATAAAAGTCAGGACTGCTGACCCTGCATGACTTTTGCATAACATCTCAGTGTATAAAAGTAGACCATGGAAAATAAAGAATTGGGATCAGTTTCTCGAAATACTGGTCTCCCCATGTCGCTCTCTCTCAAACTCTGGCTGAGTCTCCATCTGGAGCACGGAACCCACCAAGCTTACTAATTTTGCCTGGGCTTCTAAGATCCAACCGGGGAGGCCTCAGTGTCTCCTCTCCTTCGGGAGAACAGAAGGATGCCTGCGGCCTACGTAAGTGGTGCAAACTTCTTGTCTTGAAGTTTTATTGGTCTCTCGCGTAAACCAAGCTACTCAGCCTCTTTTCTCGACTGAATTTTCCTACTGAGCTATCCTCATTCTATTACTCTTTATATCTAATTAATATCTAATTGAAGCTATTGTATCCTGATCCGCGCCAACGCCGTCCCCACTTAGAACTCCCTGGATCAGCTGGGGTTGGACCTCGGCACCCCTCCCCTCATGGTATCTCCAAGGATATTCAACTCTAGAAGAGAGTCGTTCATTGCCACTTGTTCCTTAGCTTCCTGTATGTGTCCAAAATGGTAGCCTGCTGGTTATTAAGCTCCAAGGAGCCAACCTTGATGAATGCCTCCTGAGTTAGCAAAGCAGGAAGATGCTTACATTATCCTGTTTTCCTAGCAGATTTCACCTAAGACTGGCTTCAGCATGTTATTATTTTCTCCCAGGCCGTAACTGGGTAAAAGTTTTAGCATTAGAAAATTAGGGAACTAAGTTTGGGTAATGTTATTTTGATTTTGTCGAATAGTGTTGAATGTCATTTTTGCTGGGGAAGAGTTTGTATGACGTCATTTATGAGGCTCTTGGATTAAGTGGTGGTGAAATGTGTATCTTGAATGACAAAGAATGGAAAAAGCGGCACATTGAAGCTGATAGAGCCATGTCATAGTCTTTCCTCTGTAACTTGCCGTCTTATCGTCGTAGGAAAAGTCATGCAAATCTTCTGAATGTTGATTTTCTGAGCAGAAAAATGAGTTATATTAGGAAATATGTATGTGATCAGGTATAATAGATCTTAAAGTAGCTTTAGACATATTTACTAATTTTCCTAAGCCTGTGTTCTTCATCTGTCATGTGTCAATATTAGCAGCTTTAGGATTAAATGAGTTCATGAATATGGATTGCGTGGCTGAATAAAAGTCAGTTTCTTTCATATGAGTGAACAAATACAGATTCTAGAATCAGAACATCTCTAATTAAAATTAAATCTCAACCCCATCAAGAGTATATAGTCTCTCAAGACTTCTATTTCCTAAAACTAGGGTATTAATACCTACCTCATATAGCCCTTGTATTAATGGGAAGTGGGAAGATGAATTTAAAGTGCCTGTTGCTTAGTAGATGCTCAATAAATATCGGAATCCTCTCCCTTTCCATCATCTTCCCTACCCACAACTCCAAGGTTTCCCCTAACTCTAAAATTCTCTAATTCTAGGCAATTTTAATACATAAGTCTTCAACAAATGAAATAGATCAACTAAAAGTAGGTAAATTTCAAATAATAAATGAGTCCTGAGTGACAACTGTATTAGTATTCTTTTAAAAATAAAACTTTCCTAAATTCTTTAATCATTTCTTGATTTTGCTAACATTATTACTGTATGTTGATATGTTGATCAGAATAATTTGTGTAAAATGAATTATTCCTAGCCTCTGGAGAAAAATCTTTTCTGTTTAGTTTTGTTATACTCACATTAAAGTTTATTTATTAATAAATTTATTTATTTAAAGTAAATTATTTATTTAAAGTTTATTTATTTATTTTTAACTGTAGTACATTTCAGTAAATTTATTTAGCTTAAAGTGAAGTTTCTGATCTCTCAGATGGTAAAGAATCTCCCTGCAATGCAGGAGACCCAGGCTCAATCCCTGGATAGGGAAGATCCCCTGGAGAAGGGAATAGCGACCCACTCCAGTATTCTTGCCTAGAGAATTCCATGGATGGAGGAGCCTGGTGGGCTACAGTCCATGCTATCACAAAGAGTTGGCCATGACTGAGAGACTAACACTTTGCTTTCTTTTCACAGGTAGTTATTTTAAAAATAAGACTTAATATCTTACAGTGATTACTGCCTGTTTGGAGAATTAACACTTTAACACAGTTTCATTTTACAATATTTTTTTTGGCATTCATATAAATAACTGCTACAGGTATGAATCTGCCCACAGAAGACATGCTTGACTCAGGAAAGGAACACTATCATGTTTCACATATTTTTTTAAAGATTATTGAATTTGAGGATTTTCCTATTTTTTAATACAAAATATTATTCTTTTGTGTGTGTGTGTATGAGCTTGTATATGGATATAGAAGAACCAATGAACCAATAAGAAACATATATACATGTATAATAGACGGATGACTTATTGGTTCTTGTATTTATCTAATGCAAGTCTTAAAAAATATAATAGTAAAGTAATTCTGATATATTATTATTTTTATATGAGACATTTAAAATGTATCATAGCATTTTGGTTTATAGTAGGCGTTACTGAGTAGTTTCTATACCTGAAAACATTTTTATTAGCTGTATTATGCATCCTCATAAATTTGAGAGTTACCATATTTACAGAGTAGAACTTAAGTGACATTTGAATTACTCTAATTTCCATGTAGTACATAGGATGTAATACTTTAGAATAGAAAGATAATTATGCAGAAATGCTATATATGAAATGAAACTGATGTGCCTTTATGTTAAAAAAATGAAAATGTCTAAGTTCAAATTATATTGATGTTGAATTTAAGTGGTGTGTATTTTACTCATTTTGACTAGTTGTTTCAAGTCATCAGTGACTACTGAATTAAATTTAAGCTATTTTGTGTCAGAATCCTTTTGAGCCTTATGCTTCTCACTCAAACCCAGAGATCACTAAAACAGTACTCTAATGATAGTTTTAGCATTTCTTATCTCACTTTGAAATAGTTTCCAGGCACAGCCCCTCCCCAGGTAGATATAATTTTTTCTCCAGAAAAGTACAAGTATCTTTTTGTGTTTTGTTTAGGCTGAAAGTGAAAGTGTTAGTCACTCAGTCCTAACCCTAACCCTAATCCCTGGGTCAGGAAGACCCCCTGGAGTAGGAAATGGCAACCCATTCCAGAATTCTTGCCTGGAAATTTCCATGGACAGAGGAGTCTGGACTGCTAAAGTCCATGGGGTCACAAAGAGTCGGACATGACTGAGCACACACACCATGCCAGACATTTATTACATGGCTGGCCTATCAAAGCAACTTACTAAGCCCCATGGGGGCTGAAAATGAGAACACTGATTTGTCTTCAGGGACTTTAGGACCTAAACATAGACACAAGCAGAGTCAAAAGGACCACAGACTAAGAATTCTAGAAGTTTGCAATAAGGGTATAGGAGTTGAGCAAAAGGAGAAAAATCACTTGGCTGGCATGGGCCAGGTATGCATTAACGAGTGAGGGGACATTCTTTCTAGTTTCTAGATAGCACCCATTTATAGTGCTGTGCCTAACTTTCTGTAGTTAATTCAGGCTATTTTTCCCAGGAGGAAGAGCCATGACAAGATGCCCAGGAGCATTATGTCCATGTGCTGAGACCAAAGCTGTTAGCATAACTGCCCAAGTTTGCCAAGGAATTAGGTGCTGCTGGAAAAATATCCAGAGCTACTATGTTTGCTATCCAAAGAGTTCCACAATGTTGTGGGGTAAATGGCATCCCACTATTGACTAGATATGTGCCAAATGGCTGGTTAGTACTCTTTCTGCATACAAAACAGACTTGAGATATATCCTTGTATCTTTAAAGCTTCTGTGGTTATGATAAACTGAAGTCACCACTGATTAATACAGTAGCTCTCTAAAATAATGAGGTTTTTCTGCTAATAGTACCTCTTCATCAAACTTAAATGAGGAGCCAGCTTGAGGTAAAAAGCACCTTTCTAACCAAAGATTTTGTCTTTATTGCCTGTGAATATGTTGTGATTATAGAATAAAGCAAAAGACTTGTTTTGATAAGATCTTGGATTCTTATGATGAATATTTCCTATGTTGACTTTGTATGCTTTTGTTAACTTTCTAAATGTTGGAAAAATGAAGAAAAATATTTTGGGGAGTTTCTCTTTTTTTCTTCTACATAAGATACCCTGTCTGTATTTTAGATGGAAAAAATTCTTTATTTTTAATGCACCATTAATGTATATGATGGCTTTTTAATTTCTGGAACTGTTAAGGTATTGAAATTAAGTTGCCATACCAAAATTATGATGGATTCACCAATAGATGTAATTTCCTATAAATTTGTGACTGATTTCTTCTGTTGAATTCCTGCTTACCATCATTATTTTGTCCTTTGCTTTTTATGAGTGTTTAATACTTCTAGATTGTTTTTCAAAGAAGTCTCCATGAGCTTTGGCTTTGTATCCTCCAGCCAGATTGTTAACATGTATATGTCTGCGTCCATGCAGGTGAGGGTATGTGTATGTGTGTGAGGAACAACACTGAATTCCTTTTAACTGTGCCCAGGTAACAGACACCGGGTATTTGTGAATCAAGTCGTGCATGCTGTGGCAAGTACAGATACATTCTCTATTGTTTTGTTAGTGCACATTAACATTGATTATGATGTGGACATATTTATTTCCAAGACTTTCTTCATGTAAATAACAGCAGCAAATAATGAAGTATCCAGAGCTTAACCATCATCATTGGTGTTTCCTTAACTCCAAACTGAAGTAAAAATTGAGTAAAAAACCATTTTATTTATTTTTAAAATCCCCTATGAGGAGACAGTAATTAACTCAAGATCCACAATTAGCCTCCCAGCAGTCCATATTAACCACCTCCAACCATCCCAGGTCTTTCAGAGGTGGCCTAATTCTGAGATTATTTTGCACTTGAAACAGAGAGACTTATAATAATTAGCTTGAAACACATTTAAGAGTGTGAGTTTTTTCCTTTTTCTTTTTGAGTTAATATCTGCCCTCCCTAATAATTTTATGGTTTGCAAGTGGGAAAAAAACAAATATTTGAAGAGAGTATTCTTTCCTACCAAGTTATAGAGCTATGTTTTTCCTTTGCTAAATCTATAAGTAGCAGCTTTGCTTTAGCTGGAAATTTCATTATTGATTTAGTTACATGACACAAAAGAATTAGCAAAATGAATAAAATATTCAAGATTGAGAGAGAAACATGAAGAGGCCCACTTATTACCATTGCTTACTGGTAAAACTGCTGGCTCTTCCTTGTTTACTCTTTTGGTTTTGTTTTAAAGGAAACATTCAGTTGCAGAGCATTCCTGCATGATTCAGATATAGCACAAAGCTCAACCCTGGGAACTTTTGCTGCTGCTCTCTGAATGTTTTTAATGCAACCTGCTTTTACAGGTTTAAATTACATTCTGTCACACTGTTTTTGTGGTTGAATTAGAAACTTTTTTTTTTTTTTTTTAGTTAAACCTGTGATAAGTAATTGTCACAGTTAGCGCCCTGGTACAATGCTAATTTGAAGTGACATGTCCATACTGGCCCTCCGTAACATGAAGAAGCCTAACAGGTGTGAGGGGTGTGGCTTCCCATGGGCTCTGTTGAACTTCTAACCAGAGAAAAATAGCAGAAAAAGTGAAATGAACCTTGAATAAAGCTGTCAGCAGTAATTATCTCAGCAACACTTTGTGGGGAGATAAAATAAGCACTGGTGCTTTTATAACCTGAACACACTGGACCCAAGATAGATTTTTTTCACCATTTAACATAAACTGCTAAATACCTTTCAAGAGTTATTTTCATGGAGCCTAATTAAACAATAACTTAATTATTATCATGAAATATAAATGGCTGGAAGACATGCATTTGTTTTTTTAGGTAAACACATGATTTCTTTGTTTTTGTTTTTTTTTTTAAGTAGTTTTGGTAAATTTTTTTCATTCTGCTTGTGTTAGCAAGCCATTATGGTCTGAAATCTCAAGTAGTTTATAGAAAGTTATATTGTCTTCTGGGAAAAGATACTTTCACAAATAGCACCAAAAACTGCTTGAACTTTTGGTTTTCAGATACTTTGAAAGGTGTTCAGTATATTGTTCTTGTCTATACAAAGCAGAATGATACATACGAATGAGGTGAATGAAATGCAAGTCATCATATCAATAGTGCTGCACATGCTTCCTTGGAGAAGTATAGCAGCAGTATACTTCCTGAGTGGAATAGGACCCAGGTGAGATTTGATAATTTTTTTTTCATCTGTTCGTCAAGCACCATCCATTGTCATTTTCTTTTGACAGTAGTATTTTTAAGGTGGTTCCCTAGTGTCTCAGTCAGTAAAGAGTCCATGCTGCAATGCAGGAGACCTTTAATTTACTTACAGAACAATTCAAATGACATAATGACTATGTTTATCTAACCTGAGAAATATAGAGAAGTTTTAGTATGGTTTTTCTTCATAAATTTCCAGACTATAGAAACTAACTGCAAAGAAGCAGATGAGATTTTGCAGTATAAGTTGCTGTCTTTATTTCTTTCATTGTGTTTCTAGAGTTACGGTTTTAGATGATCTAATGACATCTAGAAACCTTTTTTTTTTTTTTTTTTTTCCATAATTCAACTTTACCATGTTGCTGTGGGACTTCCCTAGTTGCTTAGATAGTAAAGACTCTGTGATGTGGGATACTCGGGTTTGATCCCTGGGTCAGGAAGAACTCCTGGAGAAAGGAATGGCTACCCTCTCCCATATTCTTGCCTGGAGAATCCCATGGATAGAGGAGCCTGGCAGACTACAGTCCATGGGGTCTCACAGAGTTGGACACGACTGAAGTGACTAAGCAGCAGCAGCGGATATAAGTAAAGATATATATAGATCTATGGTTGATGGTAAGGATTTTAGAATATAATTCTGAGGAAAAGACAAATAGGTGGTACTAAATTTGTTTTAAGTAAAGTGCTAAATATATTATAAATTCACTTTACTAATCATATCTGAGCATCTACTATGTGCCAAGATCTCAGCTGACTGCCAAGGATACCACCAATGGTGAACAGTATCTACTTTGATGAAGTGAATGGTTTTCTAGGCTATGGGTTTGTGAATGAATTGTACACTATGTTACTATTTTATTCTGCCATACCTAATCCTTCAATTCAGTTCAGTTTGGTCGCTTAGTCGTATCTGACTCTTTGAGATCCCATGGACTGCAGCACGCCAGGCCTCCCTGTCCATCCTAATCCTTGGTATACCTAATCCTTGATATGCCTAATACTTGGTATACCCTAAATGAGAATGCATTTGGCATAGTTTACTACAGTCCTATTCTACAGAAAAGAAAACTGAAGCCCCTGTTTTCACTCCAGATCTCAGAGCCAATAAACAGAGCAGAGTCAGGACTAACATATGCTGACTCTTAGCTTTTTTTAAAAAAGTGGTATCACCTCCACTTTAGATGTGAGCCAACCTGGCTATCTTGTTAAGTCTCTGATGTACTGGGTGCAGCAGCATGAAAAAATGAAAATGAAAGTGAAAGTGTTAGTCACTCAGGTATGTCCAACTGTTTGCGACCCCGTGGACTGTAGCCTGCCAGGCTCCTATATCTATCTATAATGTATAATGTATACATGTAGACTATAATCCTCACAATAATCTTAATTTTTTTCTTTTTAATGTTTTATAAAATTTGTTATAATTTACAGTTTTTTACAGTTATTTCAAAATATTGGTTATATTCCCCAAGTTGTACAATACATTCTTGAGCCTATCGTACACCCAGCAGTTTGTCCCTCTCCTTGCCTCCCCCGCCAGTAAGCACTAGTTTGTTCTATATATCTGTGAGTCTACTACTTGTCTCACTACAAGATTTTGACATAGGAACTTTACAGAGAGGGGAATTGAGGCACTTAGAAGATGGGAGAATTATTCAGAGGCATACAGAACTAGGATTTCAGACACTGGCAGTGTAGCTTTGGAGTTAACTTCATAATCACTTTTCTTATATAGTTCTCCAAGCAAATATAGTGACACCTAATTAGCAAAGAATTTGCCTTACAGTGACATACTTTTTTCCAGAAACTTCCTTGTCATAGATATAAATGATTCAGAAGACATTGGGTATATATAGGGGATGAGGTTCCTTCCTTATTCAGTAGTATAGTTCCTTTCCCTCTCACCTGTATAAAGTATAAAAAATAGTGGGAGATAAAAACTGGAAAGGTGGGCCACGTAACAGCCTTGAAAAATTGGTTCATAGTTAGAGAAAATAACTTGGAAATAACTTTAGTAAGAGGCAGATTTAGGATTTTTACCCAGGTCCTTTTATCTGTGTACAGTGCTCCACAAATATTTTTATACATGTGAAATCATATCACAAGCAGTATTGATGGGAGAAAGTCATAAAAAGGCACCATGCAGTCTTAAGACATAAAAGAACAATACTTGCTTTGCTCTAATGGTGGTGACAGAAAAGAAGTAGCTTACAGGCTCTTCTAAGTTAAGTGTATTTAAGCTGAAAGTTCTCAGTAGGCTTAACTGGTCTCCTAAAGTCACTACAGCAGTGACTTTTCTATACCCTCAATAACCTGTTTTCCTATCTCTTAGTCTTCATTAAGTTCATCTCATGAGTTAAACAAGTTCCAGTTTTGGATATCACTTACAGAATATATTTCAAAAGTACCAGTCATAAGCAGATAGTGAATTTCAGAGATGAACTCTTAGATAAACTGAGAGCCAAAATGTATCTAAGTAAACATGCTGTCCACTGGGTGGCACTTAAAAGAATGTCATATAAGCTCTTGAGAAGAGATGAGAAACACCTCAATAATCTTTATTCACCTAGAAAAAAGTAGTTTATCAAGTATTGATCAACATCTGGATATTTTTGCTGTGGAAAAGATTATTTTTGATTGCTCTGTGTATGTTTCAGGATACATACTAAATAAGCTATACATGGTTGACATAAGTGCTATAAAACAACGTATACCAATAAACCCCAACACTGGCATCTAGGCTTAAATTATTTAAAATTTAAAAAAAAATTTTTTTTACACAATTTTAAATGTTACTTTCCATTTACAGTTATTTCAAAATATTGGCTATATTCTCTGTGATGTACAATACATCCTTGAACCTACCTTAAACCCAATAGTTTTTACCTCTCACTCCCCCACTCCTAAATTGCCCTGCACCCCATTGGTAACCACTAGTTTGTTCCCTATATTTGTGAGTAGGCTTAAATTTCTTAGAAGAAATAATTGCGTATTGCATTTGAAAACACCCATATGATAATCCTTTCCACTGTCAAAGAGCCAAAGTTGTATGTGTGTGTGTGTGTGTGTGTGTGTGTGTGTGTGTGTGTTTCAAATTGCAAAATTAAGTCCACTCTTCTAAGGCACCTTTTCATTTTTCATCTTTTTAATGTTGTCAACCAAGATATTATTCTTATTTCTCATATGAGGAAACTGAGGTCTTATGAGGTTAAACAGCTTACCTGGGAAATGACATTAAATATAAAAATGAGGATCCTAGACCAGGTTATCTGCATCCAAGTGCCTGGCATATAATAGGAACTTTATAAGTGTTTACTGAATGACTAAGTTATAGACTCTAGATAATGATATGGTTAATGAAGCTTATTCAACAGCTAACTCTAAATTATGAACTAATTATAAGGAAGAAGAGAAAAGTCAAGAGAAATCTGCTCTTGTTTCAGATTACTTTCTCCCTGTAACCAGTCCTGTGGGTTAAAGCAATATTTTCTCTCTTCTGCCCTCCAGCAGAGGGTGCTCATAAGCAATTAAATGACAGAAAGTCATAGAAACAAAGAAACCAGTAGCATTTTAATTCACAGCCTGGATTATTGGCCCCTGTGCAAAATAGCTGACTTTAAAACAGAACTCTCTGATTCAGTTGAAATAGCTTCTTTGGTTTAAAGTTGCCTTGGAAATAACAACTTGTCTGCCTGCCTGTGCTAGTATCTTTATGCAGGTAAACCTGACCAATCTTGCTAAATAGATATGGGAAATACTATGCCACTAGGCAGCATCAGGCTGGCCTAATAGGGGAATATTTCTTGCATAACTTAATGCTCTTCGGTTTTATTCTAGTATTCTGAAGTTTTTCAGATGCTCTTCTAAGTGTACTTATTAGAATCAATAAAAGGGTTCAAGAATGCTGCTATTGCCTGTATATCTAGTTTATAAAAATATTATATTTTAAAATAAAAATACATCTAATTCTGATGCAATGGGCAACTTTTTATCTCTCTATGCTGTAATCTGGTTTTAAAGGCTGGGGTGCAATAGAAGGTTTTTTCTTTTAAACAAAACTTGTATATGGAGAACTTTTTTTTTTTTTTTTTTTTCAATAGAACTCAAGATAATGTTTGAGCAGTTCAGAGAAGCATAAAGGTGAGCAGTTATAATGGGTTTTGGAGCTCCCCAGCAGATTGAAAGAAACAAATAAGTGAACAAAGAACAAGTCAGAAGCTTTTTTTATTATTATTTTCATATATATTCCTAAATTTTTTTAGAAATTTGATGTTATTAAATCAAGATAGTTATTAGTATTTTACAACTACCTGTGACATCTGAAGAACACACAATTAACATTATTTAGTAGAAAGATATTGAATATGAGTCAAGAAAATATGTTTATGCTGTTATTAAGCAGATACGTGACTTGGGCAAGCAAATTAAACCTCTGTGCATCTCAGTTTCTTTCCCAGTTAAATGAGAGAATTAGACCAGACCTTCTTGTGAGAAGACACTGCTTTTCATTTGGAATCTGTTGGGGATGATGGGACTCCTGATAGAAGAAGTTTAAGAATTGGCTGCTGATACATTTCTCTCTGGAGATTCTCAATTCTAGCTTGGAAGGGAGCTGGGGATGCTTAACAGGGAGGGTATGGCAGCAAAGCTTAATGCATTTAAGATTTCAAGATCTGTGGTGTCCTGCTTGGAATGCCATTTGATGAATTCTAAGGACCCTTCCAACTCTCATATCTTATGAGTCTAAAATGAACCCATCTGTAGGAAGCCTTCCTTGTTTCTTCCAACTCTGTGCTGATAGCATTCATATTTATATACATAACAAAAAAACTTCAGAATTTGTTACTGTTGGTGTTTATCTCATTAAATCTTACTAACTTGTCCAATCAACTGAGTACTATAGCACAACAAGGCCAGGCAGAGAATACAGTTTTTTAGCTATTTACACAGGAGTTTTGTAGATAATTGATCTTGACCTTTACATCTCTTATGATATTCCATTGGTTCCAGCTTATTATTAGTCACATCCTTTTTAACAGTGTGTTTTTTTATGAGGTGACTAAACTGCTATTTAACCCTGCTACAAGAATGTGACAGTGGACTAGTCCAGACAAGTGGAGGTGCACTTGGTAACTAACATTCTTAATAAGCTTGCTTCAACCTGCCACAAATTAAAAGCTCTGTGATTTTCTAGCACATAAGTGATTTAAGAAAAAAAAAGCTTGAATTGTGAAATAAATAAGCTTTTTTGATTTGCACTCTGGTTGGCAGTAAATGAAACTTCAGCCTCTTGATTCAGTTTGGCTTAAACTACGTTAATAATCTGTCTAGCTAAACAGTGAGCATCTGAAAATTTTAAAGGAGTGTTCCAGCAGTCATCTTCAGGGCTCCATAAAAAGGCTTTGTGTTGCTCAGAAATATGATGTAGTTGAAAACCCCATGGCCTTTGGAATAAAATCTGCTTTGCTACTTGGTAGTTGACTGGTCTTGGATAAGTTATTCTGCCTCTAAAAAGGCTGTTTTGTGATTTATACAATCATGATTGCCTTTAATTTGCAGGATTGTCATTTAGGTAGATGTATGTTAAGAATTTTATATATAGTGCCTGGCACATTGATGATATCGAGAAACAGCTATTTTAATAAAGACAAAGAAAGTAATTATTGTTTATCAGACTGTGAGACAACATATAGTAGGGCACTAATAGTTGTTTGATTGAATTATTTTTAAATGGCTCTGAGGTCAGACTGCCTGTTTAATTTTGGTTTCCTACTGAGTAGCTGTGACTTTGGGCAAGCTTCGTAATCTATATAAGACTTAGTAGCCTCATCTTTTAAAAAGGGATTATAATAATACCTATCTGGCAGGGTTATTGTGAGAATTAAATGGAGTAATGCATATAAAAACTTCATATAATACCAATACATATTAAACTCTCAATAATAGCTGTTATTTTAAAAATAATTTTTAAGCTGAGTGGTTTCATGGGTAAATATACATATTTCAGAACACCAAATTATACTCTTCAAAATATGTGTAGTTATCATAGATCAGTTTTACCTCAATAAAACAATATTCTGGAGAAGGAAGTGGCAACCCATTCCAGTATCTTGCCTGGAGAATCCCGTGAACGGACGAAGAGCCAGCTCACTGGAGGAGACCCTGATGCTGGGAAAGTTGAAGGCAAGTAGAGACGGGGACAACAGAGGATGAGATAGTTGGATGGCATCACCAACTCAGTGGACACGAGTTTGAGCAAACTCCAGGAGTTGGTGAAGGACAGGGAACCCTAGCGTGCTGTACATGGGGTCGCACAGAGTTGGACAGGACTGAGTGATTGAACAACAGCAGAGCAATACTCAATGATATGTGTGTGTGTGTGTGTGTGTATAGTGTTGATTGTATTGAATGCCTGGTGCCCAGTAGCATTCCCAGACCCAGATGAAATTAATTATCCTAGTATCAAGATGATGACAAGCTTGAAAACATAGTTTTTAAAAAAACTTTCTTTTGTTTTTTTTTAAGCACAAAATTATATTTTACAAACTGATTTTTTAAAGGTACATATAGTTAAGCTTCCCTGGTGGCTCAGACGGTAAAGAATCCGCGTGCAACACAGGAGACATGGGTGCGATCCCTGGATTGGGAAGATCACCGGAGGAAGGCATGGCAATCCACTTCAGTATTCCTCCCTGGAGAATCCCCATGGACAGAGGAGCCTGGTGGGCTACAGTCCATGGGGTTGCAAAGAGTCAGACACAATTAAGCGACTAAGCACAGCACATAGTAAAGCTATGCTTTCAGAATTGTTGTTTTATGTTACTGAGTGTGTCATATGCAGGGTGAAGATGCTTCTGGTGGCTGAACTGAATTTTCTTAGTCTCTTACTAAGATCACAGTCTGTTAGAATTGTAAGGGGTCTAAGAGATAAATCATATGGGTTGCTCTTATGTTTTACAAAAGAGAATATTGATTCTCCTGATGACTATCCCAAGGTCCCATAATTTGATCTCCTAAATTCTTGTGCAGTACTCTAAAAATGTCTTAGTCTGTCATTAATGGTAAGGAATAAAAGACAGGCTACAACTCTGTATTTGGGGAAAGGCTAAAATTTGGCTGCAAAACAAAAATGCTTTTAAGAACTAATTCATATGTTTAGAGAAATCATTATTAGGAAGGGCCTAATAAACACCCTGAAATGATAAGAATACTTGTCAGAAATAACCAGTGATCAATTATGATGGGTTATAGGAATTGTCTTTTACACATTGTTTTGGTATTTCATTTTAATTTATTTAAAAGGAAATTATGTAAGAGGAAACTGACAAGATTCCAAACTTCACAGAAGAATATGCTTTGGGGCCTTCTGAGTTGTTTCAAATAATTGCCATGGTTTATGAAAATTAGTTTCACTTGTACACCTTGCATAGTCCAGCACTTCACAACTTTTTGGTCTCAGGATCCTTTTGTACCCTTAAGAAAGTCAGAATTATATCTACTGACGTTTGTGATATTTAAAATTGAGAAAAATTAAATGTTTAAGATAATAGTAATAAATGCATTACATGCTGGTATGAATAGCATTTTTATGAAAAGTAATTATATTTTCAAAAAAACTAGAATTAATGAGTTGAGTGATGTTTTACACTTTTATAAATCTCTTTGAGGTCTAGCTTAATTGAAGACAATTAGATTCTCATAGCTTCTGAATTCAGCCTATTCTGATATGTTGTTTTCATTGACATATGATCAGCATTCCCCAAAAGCTTTTGGGCACCAGGGAGTTTTGTAGAAGACAATTTTTCCACGAACTGAGGGGTGGGAAGTGATGGTTTCGGAATCATTCAAACACATTATATTTATTGCGTGCTTTATTTCTATTATTATTACATCATATCTACCTCAGATCATCAAGCATTAGATCCCAGAATTTGGGGACCCCTGAAGTATATGAAGAAATTCTGGCCTCACACAGAGTTGTAGTTGGAAGAGGGAAGAGTATTTAATAGTCTTTTCAGACAATTGTGGATATTCTTTTTTGATACTAAACTAGAACTTGACAAGTTACAGTTTTCTAAAGATTAGTTTCAATGTGGAATCTGGTACCATATCAGTGTATGTTTTGTACTTTGTTACAAGATCCATTGATCTGTCTCGCACTTTGAGTATATCCTCTCAGTTCAGTTCAGTTCAATCACTCAGTCGTGTCCAACTCTTTGCGACCCCACGAATCGCAGCACGCCAGGTCTCCCTGTCCATCACCAACTCCCGGAGTTCATGCAGACTCACGTCCATCAAGTCAGTGATGCCATCCAGCCATCTCATCCTCTGTCGTCCCCTTCTCCTCCTGCCCCCAATCCCTCCCAGCATCAGAGTCTTTTCCAATGAGTCAACTCTTCGCATGAAGTGGCCAAAGTACTGGAGTTTCAGCTTCAGCATCCTTCCCTCCATAGAAATCCCAGGGCTGATCTCCTTCAGAATGGACTGGTTGGATCTCCTTGCAGTCCAAGGGACTCTCAAGAATCTTCTCCAACACCACAGTTCAAAAGCATCAATTCTTCGGTGCTCAGCTTTCTTCACAGTCCAACTGTCACATCCATACATGACCACTGGAAAAACCATAGCCTTGACTAGGACCTTTGTTGGCAAAGTAATGTCTCTGCTTTTCAATATGCTATCTAGGTTGGTCATAACTTTTCTTCCAAGGAGTAAGCGTCTTTTAATTTCATGGCTGCACTCACCATCTGCAGTGATTTTGGAGCCTCCAAAAATAAAGTCTGACATTGTAATTTCATGGCTGCAGTCACCATCTGTAGTGATTTTGGAGCCCAAAAAAATAAAGTCTGACACTGTTTCCACTGTTTCCCCATCTATTTCCCATGAAGTGATGGGACCAGATGCCTTGATCTTCGTTTTCTGAATGTTGAGCTTTAAGCCAACTTTTTCACTCTCCTCTTTCATCAAGAGGCTTTTTAGTTCCTCTTCACTTTCTACCATAAGGGTGGTGTCATCTGCATATCTGAGGTTATTGATATTTCTCCCAGCAATCTTGATTCCAGCTTGTGCTTCTTCCAGCCCAGCGTTTCTAATGATGTACTCTGCATATAAGTTAAATAACCAGGGTGACAATATACAGCCTTGATGTACTCCTTTTCCTATTTGGAACCAGTCTGTTGCTCCATGTCCAGTTCTAACTGCTGCTTCCTGACCTGCATATAGGTTTCTCAGGAGGTGAGGTCAGGTGGTCTGGTATTCCCATCTCTTTCAGAATTTTCCACAGTTTATTGTGATCCACACAGTCAAAGGCTTTGGCATAGTCAGTAAAGCAGAAATAGATGTTTTTCTGGAACTCTCTTGCTTTTTCGATGATCCAGCAGATGTTGGCAATTTGATCTCTGGTTCCTCTGCCTTTTCTAAAACCAGCTTGAACATCTGGAAGTTCACAGTTCACGTATTGCTGAAGCCTGGCTTGAAGAATTTTGAGCATTACTTTACTAGCGTGTGAGATGAGTGCAATTGTGCGTTATTTGAGCATTCTTTGACATTGCCTTTCTTTGGGATTGGAATGAAAACTGACCTTTTCCAGTCCTGTGGCCACTGCTGAGTTTTCCAAATGTGCTGGCATATTGAGTGCAGCACTTTCACAGCATCATCTTTCAGGATTTGAAAGAGCTCAACTGGGATTCCATCACCTCCACTAGCTTTGTTCGTAGTGATGCTTTCTAAGGCCCACTTGACTTCGCATTCCAGGATGTCTGGCTCTAGGTGAGTGATCACATCATTGTGATTACCTGGGTCATGAAGATCTTTTTTGTACAGTTCTTCTGTGTATTCTTGCCACCTCTTCTTAATATCTTCTGCTTCTATTAGGTCCATACCATTTCTGTCCTTTATCGAGCCCATCTTTGCATGAAATGTTCCTTTGGTATCTCTGATTTTCTTGAAGAGATCTCTAGTCTTTCTCATTCTGTTGTTTTCCTCTATTTCTTTGCATTGATCCCTGAGGAAGGCTTTCTTATCTCTCCTTGCTATTCTTTGGAACTCTGCATTCAGATGTTTATATCTTTCCTTTCCTCCTTTGCTTTTCGCTTCTCTTCTTTTCACAGCTATTTGTAAGATCTCCTCAGACGGCCATTTTCCTTTTTTGCATTTCTTTTCTATGGGAATGGTCTTGATCCCTGTCTCCTGTACAATGTCCCGAACCTCCGTCCATAGTTCATCAGGCACTCTATCAGATCTAGTCCCTGAAATCTATTTCTCACTTCCACTGTATAATCATAAGGGATTGATTTAGGTCATACCTGAATGGTCTAGTGGTTTTCCCTACTTTCTTCAATTTGTCTGAATTTGGCAATAAGGAGTTCCTGATCTGAGCCACAGTCAGCTCCTGGTCTTGTTTTTGCTGACTGTATAGAGCTTCTCCATCTTTGGCTGCAAAGAATATAATCAGTCTTGATTTTGGTGTTGACCATCTGGTGATGTCCATGTATAGAGTCTTCTCTTGTGTTGTTGGAAGAGGGTGTTTGTTATGACCAGTGCATTTTCTTGGGAAAACTCTGTAAGTCTTTGCCCTGCTTCATTCTGTATTCCAAGGCCTGTTACTTCATTCCGTATTCCAAATTTGCCTGTTACTCCAGGTGTTTCTTGACTTCCTACTTTTGCATTCCAGTCCCCTATAATGAAAAGGACATGTTTTTGGGGTGTTAGTTCTAAAAGGTCTTGTAGGTCTTCATAGAACCGTTCAACTTCAACTTCTTCAGCATTACTGGTTGGGGCATAGACTTGGATTACTGTGATATTGAATGGTTTGCCTTGGAAACGAACAGAGATCATTCTGTCATTTTTGAGATTGCATCCAAGTATTGCATTTCTGACTCTTTTGTAGACCATCATGGCTACTCCATTTCTTCTAAGGGATTCCTGCCTGCAGTAGTAGATATAATGGTCATCCGAGTTAAATTCACCCATTCCAGTCCATCTTAGTTTGCTGATTCCTAGAATGTTGACTTTCACTCTTGCCATCTCCTGTTTGACCACTTCCAATTTGCCTTGATTCATGGACCTGACATTCCAGGTTCCTATGCAATATTGCTCTTTACAGTGTTGGACCTTGCTTCTATTTCCAGTCACATCCACAACTGGGTATTGTTTTTGGTTTGGCTCCATCCCTTCATTCTTTCTGGAGTTATTTCTCCACTGATCTCCAGTAGCATATTGGGCACCTACTGACCTGGGGAGTTCCTCTTTCAGTATCCTATCATTTTGCCTTTTCATACTGTTCATGGAGTATATCCTTTATCCATGCATAATTTTGTAAATGTCATGCATTCATTGTTATTTGGAGGGTGTTGGTCCTCCGAATTACACACATTTTCTAATGTTGAAAAAGAGCATTATATAATGTCAAAAAAAATCACTCTGTTAATATCACCTCCAATCTCATTAGAAAAGTCTTTAGGCATTAAGGAGCATATTGATTGCATGGTAGCAATCAGTGGTTTTCCAAAATTTTAATTTTTAATCTTGAAAACTCAAATTTTGTCATTGGCAATTAATATTGTCAGATTTGTGCCTTGAGATAACAAGCTTGCTTCATTCATTTTGTTGGGAAATCCTAACACCTAAATCTGAATAACCATAGTTCGTCTGCCAGTTATTTAAGTAATAATAGTGTTCCCTGGGAAAAGTAGCTGGTTCGGAATACAACTCAGATAATTACATAAGTGCTTTTCGCTCTGCACAGTCATAATTCTCTGCTGTGCAGTATGAGTGCGTTATGCATGCTTCCTAGTTGTCACATAGAATATTAAAAGGCTTGTACTCAAGTCAGGTTTAATTAAAACTAATAAAATTGCCCATTCATCAGGAACATTCTTTAGGGAAATCGGTGTTTTTACAATGAATACATGGTATTGAAGACTTTAACACAATATAGTATCACTACTTTGGTTTGTGCTCAGGTTATCAGCAGTTTTCAGGCTTCGCAGGTGGCACTAGTGGTAAGGAACCCACCTGCTAGAGCTGGTAGAAATAAGAGATGCAAGTTCAATCCCAGGGTCAAGAAGAACCCCTGGAGGAGAACACAGCAAACCACTCCAGTATTCTTGCCTGAAGAATCCCATGGACAGAGAAGCCTGGCAGGCTATGACCCCATAGGGTTACACCAAGTTGGACATGACTGAAGTGACTTAGCACACACTGAAGTGACTTAGCACACACATTAGCACACATTGATTTTTTACCATCTGTATAAACACAGTGAAAAAATCAAATACTATCTATGTGTTTATTTCAAAAATTATTTTGGTTTTATGGGAACCCTAAAAGGTTACTGAAAATTGTATCTCATGTACCCCTATGTTCATGGCAGTATTGTTTACAGTAGTCAAGAAATGGAAGCAATCCAGATGTCCATCAACAGATGAATGGATAAAGAAGATGTGTGGTACATATATATAGTGGAATGTTACTGAACCATAAAAATAATGAATTTGAGTCAACTTTAGTGAAGTGGATAAACCTAGTGCCTGTTAAACAGAGTGAACTAAGTCAGAAAGACAAAAACAAAAATATTGTTATAATAACACATATATATGGAATTAAGAAAAATGATATTGGTGAACCTATTTGCAGGGAACGAATGGAGATGCAGATGTAGAGAATAGACTTGTGAACACAGTGAAGGAGGGAGGGAGTGGAACAAATGGAGAAAGCAGCATGAACATATATACACTATCAAGTGTGAAATGGATAACTGGTGGGAAGTTGTTACATAACACAGGGAGCTAACTCTGGTGTTCTGTGATGACCTAGAGGGGAGGGATGAGAGGAAAGAAGGGAGGCTCCAGAGGGAGGGAATATGTGTATAATTATGGTTGATTCATGTTGTTGTATGACAGAAACCAACACAACATTGTAGAAATTTAAAAAACCAAGACTAAAGAGAACCTTGTATCTATACACCATACTTTGAGAACTAGTTGGGATAGTTAATGTCTTCCTAAGAAAATACTGAATACTTTCTGTAAAAGGTAAAGAAAAAACTTCGTAGATTTAAGAGTATTCACTAAATGATGACTTTATTGACTATGCCAAAACCTGACTGTGTGGATCACAACAAACTGTGGAAAATTCTTCAAGAGATGGGAATACCAGACCACCTGACTTCCCTCTTGAGAAATCTGTATGCAGGTCAGGAAGCAACAGTTAGAACTGGACATGGAACAACAGCTGGTTCCAAATAGGAAAAGGAGTACGTCAAGGCTGTATATTGTCACCCTGCTTATTTAACTTATATGCAGATTACATCATGAGAGACGCTGGGCTGGATGAAGCACAAGCTGGAATCACGATTGCCAGGAGAAATATCAAGAACCTCAGATATGTAGAGGACACCACCTTATGGCAGAAAGTGAAAAAGAACTTAAGAGCCTCTTGATGAAAGTGAAAGAGGAGAGTGAAAAAGTTGGCTTAAAACTCAGCATTCAGAAAACTAAGATCAGTGCATCTGGTCCCATCACTCATGGCAAATAGATGGGGAAACAGTGGAAACAGTGACAGCTTTATTTTTGGTGGCTCCAAGATCACTGCGGATGGTGATTGCAGCCATGAAATTAAAAGACGCTTACTCCTTAGAAGAAAAGTTATGACCAACCTAGAAAACTTATTAAAAAGCAGAGACATTACTTTGCCAACAAAGGTCTGCCTAGTCAAGGCTATGGTTTTTCCAGTAGTCATGTATGGATGTGAGGGTTGGACTATAAAGAAAGCTGAGCACCAAAGAATTGATGCTTTTGAACTGTGGTGTTGGAGAAGATTATTGAGAGTCCCTTGGACTGCAAGGAGATCCAACCAGTCCATCCTAAAGGAAATCAGTCCTGAATATTCATTGGAAGGACTGATGTTGAAGCTGAAACTCCAATACTTTGGCCACCTGATGCAAAGAGCTGACTCATTTGAAAAGACCTTGATGCTGGGAAAGATTGAAGGCAGGAGGAGGAGACAACAGAGGATGAGATGGTTGGATGGCATCACCGACTCAATGGACAGGAAGGCCTGGAGTGCTGCAGTCCGTGGGGTCGCAAAGAGTCGGACACGACTGAGCAATTGAACTGAGCTGAACTAGATGATGGAATATCTACATGTGGCAAATGTATCCTCTCAGAGAGCCTGTTAGCAGAGGTAATGTTATCCATTTTATATAAAAAGAAACTGAACTTAAGAGACATAAAATATTTATTTGAGTAAATAGTCACACAGTGACTAGCAAAAGTGATTTTGAACTCAGGACACTCTTATTCTTAAAGTCCTTGCTTTCAAGAGAGTTAGAAGACAGGCCACAAACTGGAAGAAAATATCTTCAAAAGATACATTTGATATAGGACTCTTATCCAAAATATACAAAAGACTCTTCAAACTCAACAAGAAAACAAACAACTCAAAAAAAAGGGTCAAAGACCTTAGGAGACACCTCACCAAAAGAAGATACACAGATAACAAATAGCCATAGGAAAAGATGCTACATTATATGTCATCAGGAAGTGCAAATTAAAAGAACAGTGAAATACCACTACACACTTATTAGAATGGCCAAAATCCAGAGCACTGATAGCACCAACTGCTGGTGAGAACATGGAGTGACAGGAACTCTCATTCATTACTGGTGGGAATCCAAAATGGTGCAGCCACTTTGGAAGACAGTTTGGCAGTTTCTTACCAAAATAAATATACTCTTACCATATGATCTAGCAGTTGTGCTCTTTAGTATTTACCGAAGGGAGTGGAAAACTTATGGCCACACAAAAACCTAAACACAGATGTTTATAGAAGCTTTATTCCTAATTGCCATAACCTGGAAGCAATCAATATGTCCTTCAGGAGGTAGATGGATGAATAAACTATAGTACATGCAGACAATGGGTTATTATTCTTCCCCACTAAAAAGAAATGAACTCTCAAGCCATGAAAAGACATAGATGGACTTCAAATGTGTATTATTAATTTAAAAAGTCCGTGGTACATTCAGCCTTCCCCTGTTGTTAAATAGAATGAGTTCCTTTAACTATTCACCAGAATTTTTAAGTGCCTGCACTTTCCTTGGATTACTTATTAACATTAACACAGCAGATTTACTTGATTTGGGTCATTTTTCTTTAATTTAAAAACAAATTTGCTGTCTTTTAGTGTTACCAAGTTCAAACTTATATAGCTTGCCACATGACAGGCCGATAAATTGAGTTGTTAAAGCAGGGAATAGTGACTTGATTCAGAAAGCCAGCAGACTGAGAAGATAGTGGACTAGTGTCCCAAAGAACCATCATATCTGACTTAGAATTCAGGCTTCTTTTATAGTAAAAGGAGAGGGCATGTGATTGGTTGTTGCAAACTTCTTGGTGCCAGAATCCTTTGTTCTTGCAGCTGTCCTCATAGGTAGGTCAGATTACAATATTCCTGTAAACCTCCAACAAGACAAATGTTACTCTCTGTTCTGCCGCTTTTTGTCTCTATTTGAATGGAAAAATATTATACCTTTGAAGATCAGAACCTTGAGAATGTTCTTTCCTGTTTATTTCCACACTATAGGCAACATTCTTAACTTTAGAAAAAGCAATAGAATACAGAGTTTAAAGTAAAAGAAACAGATCCAATATGGAGTTTCATTTGTTCTACCCTATTACAGTTTTGTCATCAGCTGACAGGAAGAATCAGCTTGAATTCTTGCCTACTGTAGAAAGTGAAAGTGAAGTCCCTCAGTCCTGTCCGACTCTTTGTGACCCCATGGACTGTAGCCAACCAGGCTCCTCCGTCCATGGGATTCTCCAGACAAGAGTACTGGAGTGGGTTGCCATTTCCTTCTCCAGGGGATCTTCCCAACCCAGGGATCGAATCCGGGTCTCCTGCGTTGGAGGCAGATACTTTAACCTCTGAGCCACCAAGGAAGCCCTATTGTGGCTATCATGCTTTAAAAATGTGGTCTTATTTTTGAAATAAAAGTACTGTAAAATCCCTTAGTTTTGAAAAGAGGAGAGTTTGTTGAACAGTTTAAATACATAAACGTTTTGTGTTAATGTAATAGAATATATACCTGTCAAATTAATTCATTAATTTAACATTATTTTGAATCAGTGTTTTCATGTTCTCACTGGTCATTTTATCCCAAACTACAAGTCCTCATTCACAGAGTAACAAAAGGAGTGTTTGTTGAGCATCTACTGTGGCTAGACAATGTTCTTAATGCTTTACACATATTAGCTCAGCCTTATCCCTACCTTGTGAAAAAGTACTAGTGTAATACCATTTCTATTATGTATCGTTAGGGCATCTGTGGAGTTTTTGTTTGTAATCATCTGTATTACAGGTATATATCATCATCTTCCCAAGTGTTAGTCGCTCAGCCATGTCTGACTCTTTGCATCCCCACGGACTATAGCCCACCAGGCTCCTCTGTCCTAGTAATTCTCCAGGCAAGAATACTGGAGTAGGTTGCCATTCCTTTCTTCAGGGAATCTTCCCAACCCAGGTGAATTTTTTTCTGTCTGAGCCACCAGGGAAGCCAAAACATTCTTCAAAATATCTTTTAAAGACTTATTTATAAGGACTTCCAACACTTGCAGTTGTGAGATCATACCTCTAAGAATAATCATGAAGTTGGTATTAAGAATCCTTGTCTGCTTTATTAACCAGTTCTGACAGAGGTGCTCTGTAAGCATCTCAAGCATCATTGACAGGAGAGGGGAAGCGTTATTTCAGGCTAATTCTTTCCCAAATAGTCTTTCCCAAATACTCTTTCTCAAATAGTCTGTTGTCGTTCAGCTTGAAGTATTTGAGGAAGCACCCTGCAATATGAGAACTTTTGTAAACCTTCAAATAAAAGGTAACCTTTTCAGTGAGAAAATTTTATATAGAACCTAATCATGTACTTTGTTGTTTTAGGGATGTGAGTGTCTTATGGAATTTCTTTATGCTGTGTCTTTCCTCCAATTTGTTGTTTTTTAGGTGTTATAATAGTCATATCTGATTCCCATGTGCATTAGAGCCATTTATTTTCATCTCAGAGACATTTTTCTTTTTTCACTCAATTATTATTAACAATTTTCTTAATGATAAACTGAGGCAATAACTAGACAAACAGGCTCCATTCTTGCCCTCATAGAATCTAGTACAATGGTAGACTTACAAGTTTTTGTCCTCTCCACTTTATATATAAGCTTTATTCATAATTGCCTTAACCTGGAAGCAACCAAGATGTCCTTCAATAGGTGAATGGATGAACCACGGCAAATCCAGGAATATCATTCAACACTGAAAGTAAATGAACTTTTAAGACATGGCAAGACATAGATGAACTTTAAATGCATACAATCAGCCTTCCTATCTGTGGATTTCAATCTGCAGTTGTTTGAATCCACAGATGCTGAACCTGCAGATAAAAGCGGGCTGACTATACTATGCCATTTTATATAAATAACTTGAGCAACGTCTGTACTTTGCTTTCCATTTTATTGTACACCTAAAATTACTCTTTAAGAAAAAGTCTTAATAAATATATAACAAAATCCTTTGCCCATTCAACCCTTTCAACAAAACCCATTCAACAACATACCCATTTTAGCATAAAGATATGCAATGAGTGATACCAGTGATATTTTAGTCATAAAAACTGTACTTTTTTGTCAGTCTTCCCAATCCTTCAGTGTCCAGAAGATTATACACCCAGATTTGTGGCAGTTGTGTAGAATTAAATAATAAAATGAAGGTTTCTTGACTTTATTCTATGTTGAATTTTTGAACCCATTTTGAATCTCTTCATCTACCATGATGGAAGGTCAGAGAATTAAGTCTAACATAACCAGAAAAAACTGAATAAAGACTTGAAACAGATTTTGAAATGAGTCACAATCCTTCATTGTATTAGGTTAAAGCAATCTTGTGATTGAAAGATTACCTTTATGTAGAGGTTAATTAATTATTATAATGTATGTATATCTAAATGTAAAATTTTAAACTATAAACTCAAACAAACCTGCAGCCATAATCTTTTTCTTTTTCCAGTTTCTTGCAAAATAAATACTCCAGTGATAATACTGATTTCACATCTGATTTCACATACATTATCTTTCTGGATCTTCATACCAACTCTGTGAGAGAGAGAGAACAGATTGTATTACCCTATCTTATAAATTAAGGACAGATTGTATTACATCATTTTCTAAGTAAGAACCCTGAAGTACAAAAATTCTAAGTGATTTTGCCCATTATCATTGGGCAACTTGAGTGCTTTAGCCAGCCTGGAACCTCAGCCTTCTAACTTCACATCTGTTATAAGTTTTTGTCATGAGTCATAGCAAAACTTTGGTGCTAACTTCTTGAAATGACTGAGTAATTTGTCCCTCCGAAAGGTCCCCAGCTCTACTGAGACTGCAGTAATTATCCTTTTTCTGTCTCTGTTCCTATGTAAATCTCCCCAACTGGTATATATGTTCCTTTAAAATAGACATAATGCCTTATGTTTAATCAGCACTGGGCACCTAGTAACTTAAAAATTCCTGACCCTTTAATTTCCTCAGTGCAGAGTGAGGCCTACCTGGTCACCTGTAGACTGAAGAGAAAGTACTGATCACTGTCTTCTTATCTTCAGGAATTATTAGTAGCTATGGGAAAAGTTGGTGGCTCAGTGATAAAGAATCTGCCTGCCAATGCAAGAGAGTCAGATTCTAACCTGTGTCAGGAAGATCCCCTGGAGAAGGAAATGGCAACTCACTCCAGTATTCTTGCCTGGAATATCCTATGGACAGAGGAACCTGGTGAGCTACAATCCATGGGTTTGCAAGAGTCAGACAAGACTTAGCGACTAAACAACAACAATGAAGAAGGTTAATGTTGATAACTGTGGAGACAAGCCCATTACAAAGCCAGTCCATTTGTAGTGCCAGGTACTTTTAGTGCGTGTCTTCCTCCAGTTCCTCCTAAAATATATCCTTTTTTGATTTACGATTGGACTGTATGCAGTGATAGTCACAGTGGAAGTTAATCACTATTTTTCTTCCCTCAGTCCTGTTGGAGTGATAAAAAGCTCTTTGGCTATTTCAATATAGTTTCAAAGCCATCTTTTTATCTTATCCTATTTAACCCTTTCAAGAGTCCATTGAAGTAGTTAGGGCAGGGATTACTCACCTCAATTAATAAAAGAGGAAACTCTAGCTTAGAATAGAGAAATGACTATTCCAAGATCAGGAGGCTGGGCAGTACTTAAATTGAGATTTTTCTGCCTCCTCCAGGTCTCTTTCCATTACACTGCACTGCTTCTGATTGTCAGTGACATTTACCATCATTACTATTTCATTACCAGAGGATTTCAGAGTGGGGGAGGAGAACTTTTTTCAAATGGAAAAATGAAAGCAGTGTGGCTTGAAATTTAGCTTATGCTTCTTATCCAACTTAGCTTTGCTTTTATTTGTACTGAAATGAAATAAATTGAGCTAATTGTGATAATTATGTTGGTGGATAGAAATGACAGAATCAGTGAAGTTTTATTTGTTTGTTGTGTTAATCAGGTCTTCTAGCATTTGTAAAGTACACTGCCAAAATATCTAGATGCAGAAGCAAACAAACAAAAACCACTAATGAGGCTAAAAGAAAGATAACCATAATCAAAGATATGATTTTTGTATAATCCATATGACAGCATACACTGCACATGATTGAAACTATGTAGATATTTAGGTGACATTTATTTTTTCCATTCCATTATTTGTCTTCAGATAATTAGCCTAACTATAACACATGGTTGAAGTGTAGTTAGAACTAACCCACTATTAAGTCTGGTACTTATGAATTTGCAGATATTTGGGTTTCCTCATATGTCAGTTTAACTCACAGCTCCCCAAAAGTTACAGTGGATGTTTCCAGTGTGCTAATGGATACCCTATTTTATTTCTAATAATAATATAGAGAAACTTTATATCATCATTACATTAAATATGTATCATTTTACTACCACCAAGGAAAAAATACATCTTTAGGCTATTCAGTGTTTGTGAGTTTCTTTTTATAGACAAATGTAACATGTACTCTTTCCATTCTATTGTTTTCCTCTGTTTCTTTGCATTGATCACTGAAGAAGGCTTTCTTATCTCTCCTTGCTATTCTTTGGAACTCTGCATTCAAATGGGTGTATCTTTCCTTTTCTCCTTTGCCTTTCGCTTCTCTTCTTTTCATAGCTATTTGTAAGGCTTCCTCAGACAGCCATTTTGCCTTTTTGCATTTCTTTTTGTTTGGGATGATCTTGATCACTACTTCCTGTACAGTGTGATGAACCTCCGTCCATAGTTCTTCAGGCACTCTGTTATCAGATCTAATCCCTTGAATCTATTTGTCACTTCCACTGTATAATCATAAGGGATTTGATTTAGGTCATACCTGAATGGTCTAGTGGTTTTCCCTACTTCCTTCAGTTAAAGTCTGAATTTGGCAATAAGGAGTTGATGATCTGAGCCACAGTCATCTCTTAGTCTTGTTTTTGCAGACTATATAGAGCTTCTCCATCTTTGGCTACAAAGAATGTAATCAGTCTGATTTCAGTATTGACCATCTGGTGATGTCCATGTGTAGAGTCTTCTCTTGTGTTGTTGGAAGAGGGTGTTTGCTATGATCAACACGTTCTATTGGCAAAACTCTGTTAGCCTTTCCCCTGCTTTGTTTTGTACTCCAAGGCCAAATTTGCCTGTTACTCCAGGTATTTCTTGACTTCCTACTTTTGCATTTCAGTCCAGTACAGTGAAAAGGCCATCTTTTTTGGGTGTTAGTTCTAGGTCTTGTAGGTCTTCATAGAACCATTCTGTTTAAGAAAATTAGAGATACCAAGGGAGCTTTTCATGAAAAGATAGGCACAATAAGGACAGAAATGGTATGCACATAACAGAAGCAGGAAATATTAAGAAGAGGTGGCAAGAATACACAGAAGAACTGTACAAAAAAGATCTTCATGACCCAGATAATCACGATGGTGTGATCACTCAACTAGAGCCAGACATCCTGGAATTCGAAGTCAAATGGGCCTTCAGAAGCATCACTACGAACAAAGCTAGTGGAGGTGATGGAATTCCAGTTGAGCTATTTCAAATTCTAAAAGATAATGCTCTGAAAGTGCTGCACTCAGTATGCCAGCAAATTTGGAAAACTCACCAATGGCCACAGGACTAGAAAAAGTCAATTTTCATTCCAATCCCAAAGGAAGGCAATTCCAAAGAATGCTCAAACTACCACACAATTGCACTCATCTCACATGCTAGCAAGGTAATGCTCAAAATTCTCCAAGTGAGTCTTCAACAGTACGTGAACTGTGAACTTCCAGATGTTCAAGCTGGTTTTAGAAAAGGCAGAGGAACCAGGATCAAGTTTCCAACATCCACTGGATCGTCGAAAAAGCAAGAGTTCCAGAAAAACATCTACTTCTGCTTTATTGACTGTACCAAAGCCTTTGACTGTGTGGATCACAACAAACTGTGGAAAATTCTTAAGGAGATGGGCATACCAGACCACCTTACGTGCCTCCTGAGAAGTCTGTATGCAGGTCAAGAAGCAACAGTCAGAACTAGACATGGAACAACATACTGGTTCCAAATCGGGAAAGGAATACATCAAGGCTGTATATTGTCACCCTGCTTATTTAACTTATATGCAGATTACATCATGAGAGACGCTGGGCTGGATGAAGCACAAGCTGGAATCAAGATTGCTGGGAGAAATATCAAGAACCTCAGATATGTAGAGGACACCACCTTATGGCAGAAAATGAAGAAGAACTTAAGAGCCTCTTGATGAAAGTGAAAGAGGAGAGTGAAAAAGTTGGCTTAAAACTCAGCATTCAGAAAGCTAAGATCATGGCATCTGGTCCCATTACTTCATGGCAGATAGAGGGGAAACAGTGGAAACAGTGACAGACTATTTTTGGGGACTCCAAGATCACTGCAGATGGTGACTGCAGCCATGAAATTAAAAGACTTACTCCTTGGAAGAAAAGTTATGACCAACCTAGACAGCTTATTAGAAAGCAGAGATATTACTTTGTCAACAAAGGTCCGTCTAGTCAAAGCTATGGTTTTTCTAGTAGTCATGTATAGGTGTGAGAGTTGGACTATAAAGAAAGCTGAGTGCTGAAGAATTGATGCTTTTGAACTGTGATGTTGGAGAAAACTCTTGAGAGTCCTTTGGACAGCAAGAAGATCCAACCAGTCCATCCTAAAGGAAATCAATCCTGAATATTCATTGAAAGGATTGATGCCAAAGCTGAAACTCCAATACTTTGGCCACCTTATGCTAAGAACTGACTCACTGGAAAAGACCTTGATACTGGGAGAGATTGAAGGTGGGCGGAGAAGGGAATGATAGAGAATGAGATGGTTGGATGGCATCACCAACTCAAAGGACTTGAGTTTAAGTAAACTCCGGGAGTTGGTGATGGACAGGGAGGTTTGATGTGCTGCAGTTCATGAGGTCTCAAAGAGTCGGACACAACTGAGCAATGGAACTGAACTCGAACATGAACTGAACATGTTCTCATTTCCCTAAATTTAATTTAAATCTCAAAATAGTTATTTAATATCTGACCCACTATAAAATTCAATAGAAATTAATATATGTTAATTTCATTGGTTTGGCTAAACTTGGTTAGTGTTTTAGATCATAATGGCAATAAAACTAAATGTCTGTGCCAGGTACTGTGCTAGGTACTTTTTAAGTATTATAGACTCATCAGCTATAATGATCTGAACTTGTGGATTAATATTGATTTGATCATAAATGACATTGTTACATTGTATAGAAATGTTTTTTAATGCCTTCAGCAAACAGTCTTCTAGATACACTTTGAAACAAGATTATAGAGTATTGCCTTGGGAATTGAGAAATGGAGGTGTTATTCTCCTGCTCAGAAAAATAGCAGACATGGTAGGGTGGGGAGGTGTATATGATTAGCTTTATTTTCGGCTTGCTGCAGTTTCCTGAAGCGCCAGCCTATTGTATGATAAAAACTAGCCTTGACCAATGTGACATTTATATGTGGAAAAATTTCAGATTTGTAAAGCCTTCCTTTGAATGTAATGCCTAGACTACTAGAGTGAACTTTAATTTTGCTTCAGAAATAATAGAAAATGTCTAAATATAATTTTTTTGTAAAATATGACCTCATTTTGTTTACAAATGGTGGATTCTACATTTTGCAGATGTGTCTTGCTGAATCAGGGCTCTCTTATCCCTGCCATCGACTTACAGTGGGAAGAAGATCTTCACCTGCACAGACCCGGGAGCAGTCTGAAGAGGTAAGCATGTTTGCTAGCTTTTCATCAAACATAACGTCTGTCCTCCACTCACCTGCCCACTTCCTATTCTCTTTTATCTGCCACAGCAAACAATAGGTAGAGTTAATGTAGCATGAATAACATTTCAGTAAATTCTTAAAGGCGGAAACTTTCCGAGCAAAATTATTGCTAATGTGCTTCTTCTTGTTCTATAAGTTTCATGTTTCAAACAGACAGAATTGGGGTGGATCAGCTGAAATGATTTTTACTTAGAATTGTCAGGCTAACAAAGGAATTTTTTAGTTGCTGACTGTATAGTAGACTACATTTATTAGAATTCATTCTGAAGGTCCTTTAACTCATTGAGCTGGATCACATTGTGTGTGCCAAACATTGTCCTCAATACTAGGGAACAAAGATGAATAACAATGTACCTATACCAAGGTGCTCAGAGTCAAAGGTGATACATTAGTAAACCAATAATAATGGCAAATGTAATAAATGCAGTGGCAGCAGTGCATTACAGGGTGCTGTAGAAACAAAGAGGAGCAAGGAGATTGAACATGTTTATATATGTGGTATGCCTGTATGTGTCTTTGCAGGTCTGAACTATTTAAAAGGCAGAATCTTTTCCTTGGGTACAATAGCGCTGTGTCCAGCCATGACTCGGGTATAAGGGAATGAGAAAGACAGCCTGGACATTGCAATTTATCAGTTTTAGAAGTATTTTGGGGGACTTACTGGTCGTCCAGTGGTTAAGACTCTGTGCTTCCAGTGCAGTGGGGGCAGGTTCGATCTTTAGTTACCCCATGGGAGCTCTTAGTTTTGGCATGTGGTGTCTAATTCCCAGACCAGGAATCATACCCCAGGCTCCTTGAGTTGGAAGCATGGAGTCTTAGCCACTGGACCACCAGGGAAGTCCTTCAAAAGTTTAAATTAGTCCAGTAAAACCTTTTCCATTTACATTCTATACAAAATATGGTTGCAAATTTTTATTTAAGCTTAAATATTTTGGACATTTATTATGGAAGCTGCCACAAAACCTCTCCCACTATTCTCTGAATACGTAATTGCATCATTTAAATATGTAAAAGAGAAAAAGGGACTGAATAACTGAAGTTGTAATCTATGATCATCCTGTGAAAATGACAATTTGCTACTCAATTTTTGGAAATCCATAAGGAAGGAAGATTTTCCCCCCACTGTAAATACTACCATACTATTTCTTTAGGTTTCTAAAAATGTTAATTTCCTTTAAAGAGCCCACACCATTTTTTCCAACACTATCTCGCTAATTCCTCATGAAGGGAAAAATAATATTGAGTTTCACTGCTTGGCAGAAACTGCCAAAAACAATTTATTGAAATATTTCCTTTTATTGCTTGAGTATACTTTTAATGGCTAAAGTAAGTTATGGCTTCAACCCTTTAATGAATAAATCTGCTAATATTAGGAAGCCAACTAGCTCCATCCAGGATTCTTAATGATTTTATGATCTAAGAGGTGACAGTTACCTGTTTCATTTCATTTCCTTTTCTCACCCTCACCATTATATGTGTTATTTGGGCATTCCGTTCAGTGGAGTGTGTGGCTCAGCTGGTAAAGAATCTGCCCACTGTGCAGGAGACCTGGGTTCGATCCCTGGATTGGGAAGATCCCCTGGTGAAGGGAACAACAGCCCACTCTAGTATTCTGGCCTGGAGAATTCCATAGACTGTATAGTCTATTGGGTCACAAAGAGTCAGACGTGAATGCGGGACTTCCACTTTCACTTTTCACTTTCAGTGGAAGGAATTCAATGCCATAAATTGAGGAAAAGCGTATTAGAGGGTGGCATACACTTAAGATTAATTAAGGAAGAAAGTAGAGTGGGGTTAGGGAGCTTTGTAAAACTAAGAGAGCCACAGCCTTGGGGATATCTTTAACTCTGATTTTCTGGGATGAGTCCATTATTTTTTCCTTCCCTGGCTAAGTAAATATACCACTTCATCCAGTGGTGAGAAATGGGAAAGGAGCTGTGACTTGGTTTTTATGTTGTCATAGAATTATGAAACTGGAGCAATTTTTTATTTGACTTATACTTGCCCATCCATTTATTCCTCATTTATTTAAACATTTTTTCAATGTCTTCTACATGCCAAACATTAGGATCCCAGTCTTTGTGCTGGAAGAGCTCACACAAAATAATATCTGCATTTTATCTCTAATGGCAGGGTTCTGTCCTCATGAGGCAACTGGTTCCATTGTTGAGCATCTCTGTTAGTATCTGCTGCTGCTGCTGCTGCTAAGTCACTTCAGTCATGTCCGACTCTGTGCGACCCCATAAATGTCAGCCCACTAGGCTCCCCCATCCCTGGGATCCTCCAGGCAAGAACACTGGAGTGTGTTGCCATTTCCTTCTCCAATGCATGAAAGTGAAAAGTGAAAGTAAACTTGCTCAGTCATGTCTGACTCTTAGTGACCCCATGGACTGCAGCCTACCAGGCTCCTCCATCCATGGGATTTTCCAGGCAAGAGTACTGGAGCGGGATGCCATTGCCTTCTTTGCTGTTGTTATCTACCCTGTATTAAATCAGAAGCTATGACTGTGTAGAACTGTGTAGAACCCAGTGGTTCTACTTCTTTCCTCTTGTTTTAACCCTTCTTTTACATGACTTTGTGTGTTTCAAGATAATTACCACTTTGCTATTGACTGTCTTCAGCCTTGCGTTAGGAAGAAGATATTTGAGACCAGTAGTTAAATTCAGGTTTTGAATTTTATGCATTGTACTTATGTGTTCTTTAACTGGCGGAATTTTCTTTCTTACATCGTCCTTCTAACCCTGCAAATATATTTTCCTTATAATTAATATTTTCTCATTTCTTCCCATCTTCCCCTTGTTCCTGAGCTCCCTTTCAATGCTTATGTGCATGCTAAGCTGCATCAGTAGTGTGACTCTTTTGCGACCCTATGGACTGTAGCCCACAAGGCTCCCCTGTCCATGGGATTCTCCCAGCAAGAATACTGGAGTGAGTTGTCATGTCCTCCTCCAGGGGATCTTCCCTACCCAGAGATCGAACCCACATCTCCTATGTCTTCCACATTGGCAAATGGGGTCTTTACCACTAGTGCCACCTGGGGAGCCCCTCCCTTTCAACGACCTTTCCATATTTCTAGGTACCTTAGCTAGGTACCTTTCTTTCCTCATCCCAGCTGCTTGGTTGGGACATTACAGGGACCCCTGGCTGGACCCAGGTTTTTTGAGAGTTGTCCAATCCTCAGTTGATAGTGTAAGAGTAGGAGGAATACTCCAAGAATAGCAACAACAAAAATAAAATCCCAAGTTTAAAATATAGTTAATGTGAAAACGATTGATTCGTAATTTCAGTTAAGCAGACATCTATTGAATACTTACTGTGCTGATCAAATGAATATAAACTGAAATTTTCATATTATGTAATTAATGAGAAAGGTGAGATAAGCATAAGATACTAGAGAAACACACTTATGGGGAAAGGGGTGCTATAACTTTCAAGAATGTTTGTAGGCAAAAGCCTTGTCTGCCTTATCTACCTCTGTAGCTCTGCTGCTGCTGCTAAGTCGCTTCAGTCATGTCCGACTCTGTGCGACCCCATAGACGGCAGCCCACCAGGCTCCTCTGTCCCTGGGATTCTCCAGGCAAGAATACTGGACTGGGTTGCCATTTCCTTCTCCAATGCATGAAAGTGAAAAGTGAAAGTGAAGTCACTCAGTCGTGCCCAACTCTTAGTGACCCCATGGACTGCAGCCTACCAGGCTTCTCTGTCCATGGGATTCTCCAGGCAAGAGTATTGGAGTGGGGTGCCATTGCCAACACCTAGTAAAGCTCCTGGTATATACCAGCCACAGAATAAATACTTTGTGAATGAATATTTTTTAAAAAAAAGAAGAAGAGGGGGAACTAGAGCAATTTATATCCATATCAAATGAAAATGAAAAGAATGAGTCACAGCCAAATGAAGAAACATGGATTAGTATTCCATTTGGAGGAAATCGCATGATTTGATATAGTGAATGGGGAGACCTAAGTGCAGTTTGGTATTCATGCAAAATAAAGTGGGAGACAAAGAAAGATAAGAGATGAGACAAAGGTGAATAGGTTTTTATATCTCAAGTTGGAAACTGGAACTCTGGGGAGCCAGAAGACTTTTAAGTGGAGGGTGATTTTTTTTTTTTTTTCTCCCAAATGGACATTTTAGAGAAAAACATTTTGACTGCTGTGCAGAGGCTAGATGTAAGGGAAGCAAGACTAGAGACAGAGAAATCAGATATGAATCTGTTGTACTAGTATAGGCAGAAGATAATGAGATCCTAAACTAGAACATCACTAGTCAAAAAAGAGAAGGAAATAGATTCAGGATATATTTTGGAAGGAAAATCAGTAGGACTGGTGACAGACAGGATCTGTGGGAGAAGAAAGAGGGAGAGGGTAAGAATACCTAGATTTTGGCTTAATTGGCAGAAAAGATTTATTCAGTAGTTATTCAGTGAATTCTGATTACATCTTTACCCCTGACACTGGCATAAGTGTTAGGAATATGGCTATAAACAAAAACAGTCTTTGCATAAAGGAGCTTGTTGCTAACTAAATGAAATTGAATGCACATAATTGCCCAAAATTTGTGTTTCAGTTTTTTTTTTTAATGTATATATTTTATTGAAGTATAGTTGACTTACAGTGTTTCAGGTGCTCATCAAGGTGATTCAGTTAATATAAATACACATATATTATTTTTGAAAATTTTTTCCATCATAAGTTACTATAAGATATTGACTATAGTTCCCTATGCTATACAGTAAACCTTTGTTTCTTGTTGCATATCTATTTTTTAATAAGAAATATAGCATTCTATTCATACTAAGCCAAACAAGTACAACCAAAATGTCATAATTTTTTTAGTTAGGCAAAAATTCATAAGCTTTCTAAAATATATATATATATATTTACATATTTATATATGTGTGTGTGTGTGTGTACAAAAGCTTTTATAATACATTTGATAAAGCCTTGAAGAAGAACATCAAAAAAAAGATGGAGAAATTGGAGAACATAAACTAAATGAGAGGAAACACTGAATATGAAATAGAAAAAGTGAAACAAACTAGATAAAAGTAAAAGATCATCATATAGTCCAGTTATTTTTAAACATGACTGCTCATTAGAAACATAAATACGGAGCTCTGGAGAAAAAGCAATACCTAAGCATTTGTATTTTTCAAAAAATTTCAAGATAATTCTGATATGCATCTGGATTTTAAAAAGTGATTACAGGTTTGTCTATTAGATCCTAGTTTATTCTAGTTTAGGTGATATAGAGTTCTATTATTTTTCTGTTGACCAATCATGATACAATGGTATTACATGAGTAATAGTTACAGAATCACAGTAGTAAAACATGTTTATCAGTTTTCACAATCTATAGCCAGACAAAAAATAAAAGTCAATTACAATTGCAAGCAATAATTGGAACAAAATTAGCTTAACAGTATAGAATAATTACATACAGTTTGGGCAGATCAAGCAGAGTGATGTGGTAAGTGGAAGTGCATACATCCACATGTTTTCTTTCACCCAGTCATTTAATCCATTTACATTTAAAGTAATTATTGATATGAATGGTCCTATTACCATTTTCTTAATTGTTTTGGGTTTATTTGCTGTAGGTCTTTTCCTTCTCTTGTGTTTCCTGGCTAAAGAAGTTCATTTAGCATTTGTTGTAAAGCTGGTTTGGTGGTGCTGAATTCTCTTAACTTCTGCTTGTCTGGAAAGCTTTTGATTTCTCCATCAAATCTGAAGGAGAATCTTGCTGGGTAGAATATTCTTGATTGTAGGTTCTTCCCTTTCATCATTTTAAATATATCTTGCCATTCCTTTCTGGCTTGTAGAGTTTCTATTGAGAAATCAGCTGATAGCCTGATGGGAGTTCCCTCTTATGTTATTTGTCATTTTTCCCTTGTTGCTTTTAATATTTTATCACTGTCTTTAATTCTTATCAGATTGACTACTATGCGTCTAAGTCTGTTTCTCCTTGGGTTTATCCTTCCTGGGACTCTCTGCTTCCTGAACTTGGTTAACTATTTCCTTTCCCATGTTTGGGAAGTTTTCAGCTATTATCTCTTCAAGTATTTTCTCATGTCCTTTCTCTCTCTCTTCTCCTCCTGGGAGCCCTATAATGCAATAATTGATGCATTTAATGCTGTCCCAGAGGTCTCTTAGGCTGTCTTCATTTTTTTTTCCCCATTCTTTTTTCTATATTCTTTTCTGTGGCGATTATTTCCACCATTCTGTCCTCCAGGCCATTTATCTGTTCTGCCTCAGTTATTCTGCTCTTGATTCCTTCTAGCCTATTATTCATCTGTTTGTTCTTTAGTTCTTGTAGGTCTTTGTTAAACATTTCTTGAATCTTCTCAATCTTTGCCTCCTTCTTTTCCCGAGATCCCGGATCATCTCCCCTATCATTATTCTGAATTCTTATTCTGAGTTCTGTCTCCACTTCATTTAGTTGTTTTTCTGGAATTTTATTTTGTCCCTTCATCTGGGACTTAACTTTCTACTTTGTCATCGTAATTAACTTTCTGTGATATGTTTTTTGTTTTAGCCACTGTGAGACTGTGCTTCTTCTGTCTGCCTTCTGATGGATGAGTCTAAGTAGCTTGTGTGAGCTTTTTGATTAGAGGGACTTGCTCTGGTAGACAGGGCCTTGCTTAGTAAAGCTTTAATCCAACTATCTGCTGATGGGTGGGGGTTGCACTCCCTTCCTGGTAGTTGTTTGACCCAGCCCTGTACAGGCTCTAGGTTGCTCCACCAGGAACCACAACCACCATGGAGAACAGTGTGGAGATTCCTTAAAAAACTGGAAATAGAACTGCCTTATGACGCAGCAATCCCACTGCTGGGCATATACACTGAGGAAACCAGAACTGAAAGAGACACGTGTACCCCAATGTTCATCGCAGCACTGTTTATAATAGCCAGGACATGGAAGCAACCTAGATGTCCATCAGCAGATGAATGGATAAGAAAGCTGTGGTACATATACACAATGGAGTATTACTCAGCCATTAAAAAGAATGCATTTGAATCAGTTCTAATGAGGTGGGTGAAAATGGAGCATATTATAGAGTGAAGTAAGCCAGAAAGAAAAACACCAATACAGTATACTAACACATGTATATGGAATTTAGAAAGATGGTAACAATAACCCTGTATATGAGACAGCAAAAGAGACACTGATGTATAGAACAGTCTTTTGGACTCTGTGGGAGAGGGAGAGGGTAGGATGATTTGGGAGAATGGCATTGAAACATGTATAATATCATATATGAAACGAGTCGCCAGTCCAGGTTTGATGCACGATACTGGATGCTTGGGCCTGGTGCAATGGGACAACCCAGAGGGATGGGATGGGGAGGGAGGAGGGAAGAGGGTTCAGAATGGGGAACACGTGTATACCTGTGGAGGATTCATGTTGATATACAGCAAAACCAGTACAATATTGTAAAGTTAAAAAAAAAAATCCATCTAAGTTGACCCAGCCCTGGTGTTATGGGCTCTATGGTAAGGTTAATGGCAAACTCCAAGAAAGTTTATGTCAAGGGGACCTTCCAGTACCTGTCCCTATGTGTTGAGCCCCTGCCAACCCACAGCTCCACAGGAGGCCCTCCAACACTAGCAGGTAGTTTTGGTTCAGCCTCCTGTGGGGTCACAACTCCTTTCCTCTGGGTCTTGGTATGTGCACAATTTTGTTTATGCCTCCCCTCCAGGACTGGAGTCTCTGTTTCCCTCAGTCCTCTGGAAGGCCTATAATCAAATCCTGTTGGCCTTCAAGGCCGAATTCCTTGGGGGTTCCCAGTTCCTTTGTTGGATCCCCAAGCTGGGAAGCCTGGGAAGGTTCTGTGAAAGTTCAGAACCTTCACAATAGTGCAAGAGCTTCTTTGGTATTACTCTTCTCTAGTCTATGGATCAGCCACCCGGCGGGTATGGGGTTAGATTTTATCGTGATTATGCCCCTCTTACCATCTCACTGTGGCTTCTTCCTTGCCTTTGGACATGTGGTATCTTTTTTGGTGGGTTCCAGTGTCCTTCTGCCAGTGGTTGTTCAACAGCTAGTTGCAGTTTTGATGCTCTTGCAGGAGGAGATGTGCACATGTCCTTCTACTCCGCCATCTTAAACTGGCTCTTTAGTCACGTTTTGATCTCTGCATACAACTGAAATGCCTAAATGAAAAAGTTTCAACCAGACACACTGGTTTTTATTAAAACAAAGTCTCTTTCTTATTTTCCTCACTCCCAGGGCAAGACAATTACTTAAAAACTTAGCGTATGGTAGCTGCCTCGGGCTCCAGAGGTGGCTGGGCGTCACAGTAGGACTGGGCGGCCAGGTGGGAGGTGAGGGAGGGGGCTCAAATAAGACAAAATCTGTTTATTCCAGTCATTGAGGGACCTGCTGTTCTTTGAAACTGTCCCAGTTGATCTGATACATCAAGATGTTTATGATCCTTTTGACTGTTCAAATTAGGGTATTTTTATATCAGCATCAGATTTTTTTACCCTAATTTGTCAGCTGAAATGTTTGTTGTTAAGAGTCTATGTTCTGCCTATTATCTTGATCCTACTCCAACTAGCCTCTCCGTACAACATGGGAAGGGTAAGGACTCACTCTTGCATTTTTAATCCCCTATCTATTGGTTCCTTCTCTTCATTCTAAATATTTATATATATTATATATATAATATATATACTCTCATCCTAAATATGTATATAATATATAAATACATATGCATTATATAAAAATATATATTATGTTTTATTTATATTATTGTATTATAAATATATATATTACATATATACCCACTCCAGTGTTCTTGCTTGGAGAATCCCAGGGATGGAGGAGCCTGGTGGGCTGCCATCTATGGGGTCACACAGAGTCGGACACGACTGAAGCCACTTAGCAGCGGCAGCGGCAGCAGCATTACATATATATATTCTATTCCTTCAAATTTAGCTTCCCCCTAAAGCTTTAACTCATCTGTTCTTTTATTCACAGCCAAGCTTCGTAATCTGTACTAAATGACTCTATTTCTTCATTGTTTGTTTTATTAATTCACTACAGCATGGCTTCTTTCTGTTATGTGACTAAAATTGAATTTAACTGTTAGAGTCAGATAATAGTCTTTGGGAGATCATTTAAGATGGTGGATCCTGAGCTTACCTCTCTCACAAGCACACCAAAATCACAACTGTATGCAGAACAACCATCAATGAAAAAAAGTAGAACCTATCAGAAAAGATCTCCTCCAACTAAAGACATAAAGGAACTAAAATGAGATGGGTAGGAGGGGCAGATTCATGACATAATCAAGTCTCATAGCCCCAAGTCACAAACTGGAGAATAATTATATTGCAGAGGCTCTCATAGGACTGAGAGGTCTGAGCCCCGTGTTGGGGTCCCCAGGCCAGGGGTCCTGGCATTATATATTTGTGTGTATATGTATTAATATGTATAGTATTTTACATATGCACACGTGTGTGTGCTCACATACACAATGGAATACCTCTCAGCCATAGTAAGGAATGAAATTTTGCCATTTCCAGCAGCATGGATGGCCTTGGAAGTTATTGTGTTAAATGAAATAAGACAGAGAAAGACTAATACTATGTGATATCACTTATGTCTGTATTCTGAAAAACACAACAAACTAGTGAATATAACAAAAAAGAAGCAGACTTACAGATAAAGAGAACAAACTAGTGGTTACCAGTGGGGAGAGGGCAATGAAAGTTGCTCACCCGTTTCTGACTCTTTGCGACCCCATAGACTATGCAGTCTCCTTTCCCTTCGGGAAGAGGGAAGTGAGAGCCAGAATACAGGTAGCTGACTAAGAGGTGAAACTAGGTTGGTGCAAATGTAATTCTAGTTTTGGACCATGAATTTTAAGTCATTATAACTAGGCTCAAACACATCTTTATTAATCAAAATAAGAACCATTACAATCAACACACTTTTGCCAGTGAGAAATAAGTTTATTCCTGTCACATAAAAATCCATGCTTCAGTATTTGACGAACTCTTAGAAAGCATTTTCTGCCTCCTGCTGGCTGTGGAAATATTTTCCCTGCAAAAAGTTGTTGAGATGCTTGAAGAAGTGGTAGTCAGTTGGTGAGAGATCAGGTGAATATGGTGGACGAGCCAATACTGCTTAGCCTAATTCGTTCAGCTTTTGAAGTGTTGATTATGCAACATACGGTCAGGTGTTGTTGTGGAGAAGAATTGGGTCCCTTCTGTTGACCAATGCTGTATGCAGGCATTGCAGTTTTCGGTGAATCTCATGGATTTGCTGAGCATACTTCTCAGATGTAATGGTTTCTCTGGGATTACGAAGATTGTAGTGGATCAGAAGGGCAGCAGACAGAGACCATGACCTTTCTTTGGTGCAAGTTTGGCTTTGGGAAGTGCTTTGGAGCTTCTCAGTCCAGTTAATGAGCTGACTGTCACCAGTTGTTATATAAAATACACTTTTCGTCACAGGTCACAATCTGATTGAAAAATCGTTCATTGTTGCATAGAGTAAGAGAGACAACACTTCAAAATGACAATTTTTTTCATTTGCAGTCAGCTTATGGGACACCCACTTATTGACCTTTTTCACCTTTCCAATTTGCTTCAAATGACAAATGACCTTAGAATGGTCTATGTTGAGTTCTTTAGCAGCTTCTCATTTAGTTGTGAAGAGGATCAGCTTCGATGATCCTCTCAGTTGGTCGTTGTCAACTTCCGATGGCCAGCCACTACATTCTTTGTCTTCAAGGCTTTTGTCTCCTTTACAAAACTGTTTGAACCACCACTGCACTGTACATTCATTAGCAATTTCTGGGCCAAATGCGTTGTTGATGTTGTGAGTTATCTCTGGTGCTTTATGACCCAATTTGAACTCAAATAAGAAAATCACTCAAATTTGCTTTTTGTCTAACATCATTTCCATAGTCTAAAATGCATATAAAATAAACAAAAAGTAATGATTCATTAGCAAGACAGATAAAGCAAGAAATGCACATTAAAATGATGTATAACATAATCACACTTATTTAAGAACATATTCATTCCAGTATCAAATGGCAAAGTTCAGCAGTGCTAAACCAAAATTACTTTTGCACCAACCTAATACATTCTCGGAGAAGGCAATGGCAACCTACTCCAGTACAATCCCGTGGACAGAGGGGCCTAATGGGCTGCAGTCCATGTGGTCGCTAGGAGTCAGACACGACTGAGCGACTTCACTTTATTTTTTCACTTTCATGCATTGGAGCAGGAAATGGCAACCCACTCCAGTGTTTTTGCCTGGAGAATCCCAGGGACGGGGGAGCCTGGTGGGCTGCCGTCTATGGGGTTGCACAGAGTCAGACACGACTGAAACGGCTTAGCAGCAGCAGCAACAACAATACATTCTACTAAAACTCTCCATAAATACTTTAATTCCTGATGAAGTTCTTCAACAAATTACCACAGAGATTTTACTTGAATATGTCCAGTGATCGGGAACTCATATTCAGAAAGGCAGTTTTCTTTTCAGAAATTAAATTACTTTTGCACCAACCTAATACTATGTATAAAATAAGCTACAAAGATACATTATACAACACTGGGAATATAGGCAATATTTTACAAATATAAATAGAATATGCTGCTGCTAAGTCACTTCAGTCGTGTCCGACTCTGTGTGACCCCATAGACTGCAGCCCACCAGGCTCCCCCGTCTCTGGGATTCCCCAGGCAAGAACACTGGAGTGGGTTGCCATTTCCTCCTCCAATGCATGAAAGTGAAAAGTGAAAGTGAAGTCGCTCAGGCGTGTCCGACCCTCAGCAACCCCAGGGACTGCAGCCCTCCAGGCTCCTCCATAAATGGGATTTTCAGGCAGGAGTACTGGAGTGGGGTGCCATTGCCTTCTCCGAAATAGAATATAACCTTTAATAATTGTGAACCACTATATTGTACACCTGTAACTTTTATAATACTGTACATAAACTATATTTAAATAAAAAAACAGTTTGGGACAGAAAAAAGTAGATTTTATAAAATGCCATACTACACCATATCTTTTCATTTTCACAGCCACCTTTGTGTCAATATAAGTCACCCTCTGCCCTAGTGATGTAATGATGCTTGCCTAGAGTCATATAGAAAATGGCAAAATATTCAACACCTATTCTTTTGTTTATAAATTCAGGATCCTTTATCCTTTTTTTTTTTTTTTTGTCATACCATAACTGCCTTTTACTTAATTCTCATCCTTCTGAATCTGTTTACATTTCTTGTCTTCATTGAGATTTCCTCAGATCTTACGTCTCGGATTCTTTCTCTTAATTGTCTTCCTAATCTTTGATAGTTTTCACTTCATCTCTTTTTCTTCACCAGTTGAAATATATTCTATAAACTTTTATCCCTATTGTTGTTCTTTTTTTTTATTTTTTACCTGAATGATCTTATTCATTTCTATAACCTCAGCTATTATTTATCTGCTGATTATTTCCAGATCTAAATCTTTTCTGGACCTCTTTCTTGAGCTCCTAAAAAGATTTTTTTTCAAGTTGCCTATTAGATGTTTTTCCTTGGATGTCCTACCGCTTCCTCAGATGTATTCTGAGAACAGGCCTCAATATTCTTCCTTCCCTGACCTTCTGGACCTGACCTTCCCTACCACTCAGTTACCCAAACTAGGAATTTGGTTTTACATGCCTCTTCCACTTTTTTAAAGTTTCAAATCTAAATGATGAACAATTCTTATCAGTTCTATTAAAGTATGTTTTAAGTTTGTCCCCTTTATTAAATTCTCACTGCTATTAAGGTATAAACTCTCAAGTCCTTGCACTTGGAACATTGAAATAAGTATCCCTTCTCATGTCTTCTGATCAAATCTGCCATATGGTACCAAATCACCACAAAAAGACACGTATGCATGCACACGTGTAGACACACACATCCATCCATCCATCAGAGTTGTTCTCTGAACAGTCGTGTCCTTGAAAATCGTTAGTGATTTCCCTATTGCCATCAGAGTAAAGTCCAAATTCCTAAGTATGCCAGTTTGAGTGCTATAATCTAGTTTCCTGAAAACTTCCTTGCCTTGTAGCCAGTCCATATTCCACTTCCATACATTGAGCTGATGATTTAGTTTATTTTTTGTAATTTTTTATTGATTTTTTTAAGATATCCAATTTCTTGCTTGTGGTTTTTCTCTCCCTAGAGTACAGCTCCCTCCCCAACAATCTTCCATTACACACTCTCCACAGCATTGATATCTTTTTTAAGTGAAAGTTGCTCAGTCGTGTCCAACTCTTTGTGACCCCATGGGCTGTACAATCCATGGAATTCTCCAGGCCAGAATACTAGAGTGGGTAGCCTTTCCCTTCTCTAGGGGATCCTCCCAACCCAGGGATCAAACCAAGGTCTCCCGCATTGCAGGCGGACTTTTTATCAGCTGAGCCACGAGGCAAGCCCAAGAATACTGGAGTGGGTAGCCTATTCCTTCTCCAGTGGATCTTCCCGACCCAGGAATTCGAACCAGGGTCTCCTGCATTACAGGCGGATTCTTTACCAACTGAACTATCAGGGAAGCCCAAGCATACCTGTAAAATAAAGCAGCTAGTCCTAAAACCTTATGTTCACATTAAAACCAATATGCATATGGCACTATGTTAAGCACTTTGGGAAACACAAAAACTGCAAGATATGTCAGGATGAGAAGGGCTTCCTAACCACAAACAGAAAGAAAAGCTATGAAGCAAAAGTCCAATAGTGTAAAAATGAAAAAGTTCCTTGTCTCCAAAAGCACAATAAAATGAAAATGTAAATGGGGAAAATATTTGCAAAGCAGATAATGGTTGAAGAGATAATCTCATTAATATATAATCTTTTTTAAAGATATGGGTGAAATATTAGCACTTGTGTGAGGCCTGCACAAGTCTCCTTTGTTCTTCAGTAGTCTTTGCTTAAACTTTTATTGTATCCCTTAACACTGAAAAACACATATTTGCCACCAAATATGTCTTGCTTTAAAATGGGAATTTCTTGAAAACTGGAACCATGGATTTTCTCTGTATCCCAGACTTTTAACTAGCTTCTTAACATAGTGAGTAGTTGGTGAAAGAAATATCAGCTTTAATTATGAGTTTCCCTTATGTATACATGAGTTCTAAATTTTTGTCTCAAGCAGTTTAGTTATCTTCTTTTCTAAGAAGTTTGCTCTGATTCCTTGCACTGCCATGATCTTAGGTGCTCTCCACTGAACTTACCTGTCCTAACACTTGTTGTTGTGCAGTCAGTAAGTTGTGTCTGACTCTTCGTGACCACATGGACTGCAACACACCAGGTTTTTCTATCCTTCACCATCTCCCAGAGTTTGCTCAAACTCATGTCCATTGATCCAGTGATGGCATCCACCATCTCATCCTCTATCGCCATCTGCTCCTAACCTCAATGTTTCCCAGCATCAGGGTCTTTTCTGATGAGTCGGATCTTTGCTTCAGGTGGCCAAAGTACTGGAGCTTCAGCTTCATCATCAGTCCTTCCAATAAATATTCAGGACTGATTTACTTTAAGATTGACTGGTCTGATATCCTTGCAACCCAAGGGACTCTCAAGAGTCTTTTCCAGTACCACAATTCAAAAGCATCAGTTCTTCGGCACTCTCTCACGGTTTCCCTGGTGGCTCAGATGGTAAAGCGTTTGCCTACAATGCAGGAGACCTGGGTTTGATCCCTGGTCGGGAAGATCCCTGGAGAAGGAAATGGCAACCCACTGCAGTACTCTTGCCTGGAAAATCCCATGGACAGAGGAGGCTGATAGGCTATAGTCCATGGGATTACAAAGAGTCAGACACGACTGAGCGACTTCACTTCATTTCACTTCACATCCATACATGACTACTGGAAAGACCATAGCTTTGACTAGATGGACCTTTGTCAGCAAAGTGATGTCTCTGCTTTTTAATATGCTGTCTAGGTTTTTCATAGCTTTTCTTCCAAGGAATAAGTGTCTTTTAATTTCATGGCTGCAGTCACCACCCGCAGTGATTTTGTAGCCCAAGAAAATAAAATCTGTCACTGTTCCCACTTTTTTTTTTTTAATTTTACCATCTATTTGCCAAGAAGTGATGGGACTGGATGCCATGATCTTAGTTTTTTGAATGTTGAGGTTTAAGCCAGCTTTTTCAGTCTCCTCTTAAACCCTCATCAAGAGGCTCGTTAATTCCTCCTCACTTTCTGCCGTTAGGGTGGTATCATATGCGTATCTGAGGTTTTTGCTATTTCTCCCCACAATCTTGATTCCAGCTTATGATTCATCCAGCCCAGCATTTTGCATGATGTACTCTGCATGTAAGTTAAATAAGCAAGATGACAATATACAGCCTTGACATACTCCTTTCCCAATTTTGAACCAGTCTGTTGTTCAATGTCCAGTTCTATTTCTTCTTGATCTGCCTACAAGGTTCTCAGGAGGCAGGTAAAGTAGTATTTTCCCATCTGTTCAAGAATTTTCCAGTTTGTTGTAATCCACACAGTCAAGGGCTTTAGCATAGTCAATGAAGCAGGAGTAGATGTTTTTCTGGAATTCTCTTGCTTTTTCTATGATCTAACAGATGTTGGCAATTTGACCTCTGATTCCTCTGCCCTTTATGAATCCAACTTATACACCTAGAAGTTCTCAATTCATGTGCTGTTGAAGCCCAGCCTGGAGGACTTTGAGCATTACCTTGCTAGCCTTTGAAATTAGCACAATTGTATGGTAGTTTGAACATTCTTTGGTATTGCCTTTCCTTGGAATTGGAATGACCTTTTTCAGTCCTGTGGCCACTGCTGAATTTTCCAAATTTGCTGGCATATTGAGTACAGCACTTTAACTGCATTATCTTTTAGGATTTGAAATAGCTCAGCTGAATTCTATCACCTCCACCAGCTTTGTTTGTAGTAATGCTTCCTAAGGCCCACTTGACTTCACACTCCCGGATGTCTGATTCTTAAGTGAGTGAGCATACCATTGTGCTTATCTGGGTCATTAAGACCTTTTTTGTAGAGTTCTGTGTATTCTTGTTCTTAATCTCTTCTGCTTCTTTTCAGGTCCTTACCATTTCTGTCCTTTACTGTGCCCATCTTTGCATGAAATGTTCCCTTGGTATCTCCAATTTTCTTGAAGAGATCTCTATTTTTCACACTTTTTTTTAACACTTATTGTTAGTTATTATAATTACCTGTAACTGTATATTACATTGGATTTTCCCTGAAGCTTAGATGGTAAAGAATCTGTTTGTGATGCAGGAGACGTAGGCTCGATCCCTGGGTCAGGAAGATCCTCTGGAGAAGGGAATGGCAATCCACTCCAGTATTCTTGCCTGGAGAATCCCATAAACAAAGGAGCCTGGCGGGCTACAGTGCTTAGGGTCACAAATGTATTACATTATATTCCATGAGAGAACATACACTATATATCTTTCATCCAAGTCCAGGCTATATAGCACTTAGTAGGGCTTATGGATATATTTTAAATGATAAAGGGAATAACTGAATGCAATAAGCCAAAATAGAATCACTAATTTTTTTTACCTTTATTTAAAAATTCTGAATAAATAGTTCTCTGGATTCAAAGAATTTTAGGGCAACCATCTCTGAACCAAGAGATTATCTATTCTCATCAGCAAACATTAAAGAGAAAAGATTATTTATCTCATTTTTTGGACAAAGCTTTTCCTAACCTGTTAGATGGCCGATAAGAAAATGTGAAGAGATTGGGAGTTCCTTATACATAATTAAGTAGCTCATTCTTGCAGATAGTTCAATAATTTATATGTGAAATATACTTTTTTCAACAAAATCGGCTTTTTAAAAAGCCTCCTTTGAAGATGTTGTTGTTGTAGGGTTTGTCGTTCTAGGATCTCTCTCTTAAGAGAATTGGAAATTCTATACTTTGTGAAGAAAAAACGATGCATTACATAGGCACAAAATTAAAATCACCTTCCTAGTATGAGGTCAAGTCCTGTTTTTATGAAAAGAGGTTTTTATTTGTCTGAAAACTAGATTAGGAGAAAGGATATATGTGAGAGAGTAAGGTAAAACAGTGAGGGGGTGGGGATAATTATAGAACAATTTCTTTCTTTTTTATCCTTCTGTCCTCCAAACCTCCTTCTTAATCTGATGCCTCTTAAAGGGAGGGTAAGTGATAGGCAAGACTAAGTGAAGGCTGAGATGATAGCTTAACTGACTGCGAATACGAGAAAGTTTGTCATACTGGACCTTTGTTTCTTTCCACTTGCCTGTGAGCCTGGCTAAGTACTCTAAAGGAATGTACCTTTTATATCCTGAGCCTTTACCTGTTTAAAGACTGAGCCTCAAAATTCAAAGGCAGTTCATGCTCCAGATATTTGCCTACCTGAAGCACAGATGGAATTCAAGTATAGTTATGGTCCTAGAAAATGTATTTGAAGAGTAGGTTCCCTCGCTGTTTTGATATGGGAAAGGGTTTAAATTTTTAAGCTGTTGAATTGCTGAAATAAAGAGGAGATTCTGACTCCACAAAGCAAAACACTTAAGAAACATTAGGATTGCAAATGGAACCAAGGCTTCTGTGAGAAATAGTGGTAAAGTCAGAATAGAAGATGCTTAGGGCAAGAGCCATTCATTTCATTTTTCCAATTAGTATTATGTACCTTCTCTATTCAAACCATTGGGGAAACTGTCTTTAAGATAAGAGGGAAAATGTTACAAGTCTAGGCATTAATGTTTGGTTATGCCCAAGGAGGAAAAGCCTGCCGAGTCAACATTATTTCAGGCTAGCATAAGTCCTTTTGAAAGAGGTTGCATTTGGCCTGAGGCTCCACCCACCAGCAGAAAATTGGATTAAAGACTTACTGAGCCTAGTTTTGCCCACCAGAACAAGACCCAGTTTTCCCTATAGCCAGTCCCTCCCATCAAGAAGCTTGCACAAGCCTCTTATGCTCATCCATCAGAGGGCAGACAGAATGAAAACAGCAATCACAAAAAACTAACCAAACTGATCAAATGGATCACAACCTTGCCTAACTCAATGAAACTATGAGCCAAGGCATGTAGGGTCACCCAAGATGGTCGGGTGATGGTGGAGAGTTCTGACAAAATGTGGTCCACTGGAGAAGGAAATGGCAAACCACGTCAGCATTCTTGCCTTGAGGACCCCATGAACAGTATGAAAAGGCAAAAAGATATAACTCAAAGATGAACCTCCCAGGTCAGTAGGTGTCCAATATGCTACTGGAGAAGAGCAGAAAAACAGCTCTAGGAGGAATGAAGAGGCTGAGCCAAAGTGGAAACAACGCCCAGGTGTAGATGTGTCTGCTGGTGAAAGTAAAGTCTAATTCTGTAAAGAACAATATTGCATAGGAACCTGGAATGTTAGGTCCATGAAACAAGGCAAATTGAAAATGGTCAAAACAGGAGATAGCAAGAGTGAACATTGACATTTTAGGAATTGGTAAACTAAAATGGACCAGAATGGGTGAATTTAATTCAGATGACCATAATATCTACTCCTGCATGACTCACAAGGTGGAATCAAGATTGCCAGGAGAATATCAATAACCTCATATTTGCCAGTGCACCACCCTAATGGCAGAAAATGCAGAGGAATTAAAGAGCTTCTTGGTGAAGGTGAAAGACGAGAATGAAAAAGTTGGCTTAAAACTCAACATTCAAAAAACTAAAATCATAGCATCCCGTCCTATGACTTCATGGCAGATAGATGGGGAAACAATGGAAATAGTCACAGACTTTATTTTCCCAGGCTTCAGAATCTCTATGGACAGTGACTACAGCCATGAAATTAAAAGACGCTTCCTCCTTGGAAGAAAAGCTATGAATAACCTAGACAGCATATTAAAAAGCAGAGAGATAACTTTGCTAAGAAAGGTCTGTACTGTCAAAGCTATGGTTTTTCCAGTAGTTGTGTTTGAATGTGAGAGCTGGACAGTAAAGAAGGCTAAGCACTGAAGAATTGATGCCTTTGAACTGTGGTGCTAGAGAAGACTCTTGAGAGTCTGTTGGGCTGCCAGGAGATCCAACCAGTCCATCCTAAAGGAGATCAGTCCTGAATATTCATTGGAAAGAACTGATGCTAAAGCTCTAGTACTTTGTCCATCTGGTGCGAAGAGCTGATTCACTGGAAAAGATCCTGATGCTGCTAAAGATGGAAGGCAGGAGGAGAAGGGGGCACTAGAAAATGAGATGGTTGGATGATATCACCAACTAAATGGACATGAGTTTGAGCAAACTTGGGAAAAAGGTGAAGGACAGGGAATCCTGGCATGCTGCAATCCATGGAGTCACAAAGAGTTGGACACAACTGAGCGACTGAACAAAAACAAAGGACAGCTAGGTAACTCTGTGAAAAGAAACATGAAAACCGTTAGTGAGAGATCTTTAAAATCCCAGTTTTAGTATCTATAATTCTATGACTGACTGAACTATAATATCCCCTCTAGACAAGTTTCATGAATCTTTGCTCCTGAGTTCCTTTTAATACATTTTAATAATTTAGGTACATACCACCATAATTTAAAATACAGAAACTTCATTTATTAAATGAGCTTTGTAGACCTGATTTACTAAACATAGTACAGACAGGCATTTAGCCAGATATCTTGCTGGGGCACCCTTGTTATCCAAGATGTGAATATTTGTCAGTATTCACAACCCAATTCAAATGTTTGGTATCCCAGACTTCCCTGGTGGTCAGGTGGTTAAGAATCTGCCTGCCAGTGCAGAAAACAGAGGTTTGATTCCTGTTTGGGAAAGGTCCCATGTGCCACAGGACAACTAAGTTCGTGCACCCCAAAGTCCATGGTCCACAACAAGAGAAGCCACTGCAATGAGTATCCCCTTTCCATAACTAGAGGAAGCTTGTGTGTTACAACTAGAGGAAGCCCGTTGGCAGCAACAAAGGCCCAGCACAAATGCAACCAGAACATTAAATACTTTTTTTAATGTTTGAAATCCCATTCTAATTTAGAGATCAGGGGCTGAATTCACATTTTGAAAGTGATGTTTTTCATTGTAGTACCTTACATCTCAATTGATGTTGCTGAAAACAAAATAAACAGAACATGTTTACTAGTGCCCAGCATGTAGTAAATTCTCAGTAAACATTTACTGAATTGAAGCATCATTGTAATTGAAGCATCTCATTTAATAGCCTTCATTTTAAAAGATCTTTCATATATTATTTTGTGTTACCTTCCAAAAATACCATGGAGGTGGCATACCATATTTCACTAATGAGAAATTTGAGAACCATTGCAATTAGGAAATGGCAAGTTTTAAAATGTTATCATTACTCCTACCCATAAGCTTTTTGAAAGACCTGTACAGCTTATTTATCTCTGACCTCTTAGATTTTACCCATTTCCTTGTTTATTGTGCTCTTAATTGTGTACTATATGCTTGGGATAAAACTAATAAAAACCCCAGTCTTCATTGATTTTGTAAGCATCCTTCATTTTCCCTCAGCCTCCATCCTTTAGTATAGGGGTATCATAGCAAGATTAGAAATATATTTAATATTTAATACATATATGTATATAAGCCTTAAAATGAGAAATATTAAGCTTCACTCTAGCAAATAGCTTCTTATTTAATAAAATTTTTATAATTCTAATACCCTATTGTGATTATATAACTTGTATGTTAGGAATTTGATTTCTTAAAGTCAGTATGAAACTAATTATAGGACTTTTCTTAAATAGCAAAGCACCGATGTTCATATGGTTAGTGATAGTGATGGAGATGACTTTGAAGATGCTTCCGAATTTGGGGTGGATGATGGAGAAGTATTCGGCATGGCGTCATCTGCCCTGAGAAAATCTCCAATGAGTGAGTATTAATAGCTCCTTGGGTCCAGCATTATGATTCTCCTTCCTAGTTCAGAAACTTATGAGGAGCGATGAACTTAAGAATTTCTTCCTGACTTTCAGGTTTGGAGAGATAAAATGTAGCAAGTAGACATTATTCATAGGAACTAGAGCCTCTTAAGTTTTGATCTTAAGCCCAACCATTCCCAATACTTTAGTAAAATTCATTAAAAACTCAAGGGAATGTAACTTTTGTTTCACATGTATGAATTCGTCTATCTACTTGAAGCCTGGAAGTTGATAAAATAGCTGTACTTTTTGTGACTGTAGTTATCACCACACATCTTATTAGAGATACCAGTTTTATCAGCAGTTATATTATTTTTCCATTCACCCATCTTTGGAGGGAAAAAAGTAAACTATACCATCTCCCTCACTTGCACTTGACAGGATGCAGTGTAGGATCTTAAGTGATACTACATACAAGACGATTGTTAAACTAAGCACATAAATGACTCATTTACTCCGAAATTAGGAAACCTTTATGGGCAGAAATAGATGTGATATTTACATAAAGTTGATTTTTCCCATTAGGTCTTTAATTTGAGAGCCTTTTTATATAATTTAATTACAAGATGTCATTTTCAAGAAAACTTTGAAATCATAAGTGATGACTGGCACATATTTTGAATACCTAGCAAGACTGTGTCAGTTAGTTTTCAAAAATTCATGAGCTTGACATTTTTGGGGGTTCTTTTTTAAGGTTTGATGAAATCTTCTAATGTAGCTGGAGTTAAAATGTCTTCTCAGATATATCACAGAAGCGAAAATTTAATTTTATTTCCTCTTTATTGATTAAATATATTTCTTATATGTGGGATTAGATGTTATGTGGTTTGTTTTTTGTGTCTATTTGTTTTGGTTTTTTGTTTTTGTTTTTTCTTTTGTTTGTTTTTTAGTGCCAGAAAACGCAGAAAATGAAGGAGATGCCTTATTACAATTTACAGCAGAGTTTTCTTCAAGGTAGGGTTAGGACATTAACTATATAAATTAATGTTCTTTTAATGCTACTGTGATTTTTTTTAAACAACTTTAATCATAGATTGTTTTAAAATTTATCCTTAAAGTATTTAAAGTATACATTTATCTATAAATATAGTCCTGATAGTGAATATAGAGTGTTCCAATCAGATAACTATAAACTACTTATGCCACTTCAGAGATGTATTTATCTTATCTCTATGTCATTATAGAAGCATAATAAATGGATTACTAATTTAATATCTTGACGATATTTGCAAAAGGACTAGGCTGCTGTTGTTTAGTCGCTGTGTCATGTCCAGCTCTTTTGTGACCCCATGGACCATAGTCTGCCAGGCTTCTCAGACCATGGGGTTTCCCAGGCAAGAATAGTGGAGTGGATTGCCATTTTCTTCTCCAGGGGATCTTCGCAACAGAGATCAAACCTACATCTCCTGCACTGCAGGCAGATTCTGTACTGCTAAGTCACTAGGGAAGTCCAAAAGGACTAGGTATAGGATACTAATTTTTAGTATATCCTAGGACAAACAAAATATTTTTAAATTATTGGATAAAAAGACAATTAAACATTTTTAAATGTAAATGAATCTTTTAATTTTTTTGGAATCATTTAGCATTTCTTCTTTTAATAGTCTAATACAGATTTTTCTGTGTATTTGAGATTCTCCTAAGGTGTTTAAATATTTAAACCTAAATTTTCATGTAAATGATATTTCTCTTTAGTTCTATTTTCTGATGTAATATAATTTGGAAACTTAGCAAGGGACCATCTTTTCTCTCTGTGTTGGACTTCCAGAATAAATGAACTAAAATGGAAAGTTAAGGCTGTTGTAATCAGAAAATCTTAGGGAAATAGGTAACCAGGAATTACTATTTATAAATGGCAATGGGGCACTTACTAAGTCCATTTGCTTGATGTACTTACAATTCCAGTGTTCTGATCTATCTCTAGAGGCCAAGAAGAGTTCAAAACACTAATGACGCCTTTAAAGAAATTCTTCAATGTTTTGTCTATACTGAAAGAGACATTAGCCCCAACATTTACTTAAAAGTTATTGGTTAGACTTATGAAACTTGAAGTAAATTTGAAATGTATTTTAATTAATAGACACAATTTTTCCTATAGATATGGTGACTGCCATCCTGTATTTTTTATTGGCTCATTAGAAGCAGCTTTTCAAGAGGCCTTCTATGTGAAAGCCCGAGATGTAAGTGCAATTTACCTTTTTTAATTAAACAATGCATCCCGTAGGTTTACCACCAGGCCTGAGGCAATGCTTAATGTTTTCCTCTTTTTTCAGATTGAAGACTTGATTTTTGGTTCATTTCCCAACCTAATCATCACCAAGATGCCCATTTCAGTCAGAGAGCAGTAGTATGATAAGAGTACTACTGGCTCTTGCAGAAGACTTTGTCAAGCTTTGAAATAGGGTTTCTTTCTTTCTTTTTTAAGGGGGAAAAAGGGATGGACATGCTTAAAAGAGACCAGGCTATGTACTTGTGTTCTTTTTAGTTATGTGATTGACAGTTTCTTGCTAAAGGATTTGTCCTTCAGTCTTTTCCCCAAATGATTCTAATAGTATATATCTAATAACTGTAATGTTTTTTCCTAAAAGTCATTTTAGACAACAAAAAGATTTTTCTTTGAATACAGAAATGAGCTTTGTGATCTTAAAATCAAGAAGATTGAAATATGTAACAAGAAATCAGTAGTTATATTTTGAGCAAGAAGATTCTATGTGATTATTCTATTTATATGTTGACACTGCAGTCCAGGCCTCAGTTATCTGGCTCTTGCCTACCTGTACAGCTTCAGCTTTTCCCATTTCCTGCCTTACACTTAATTAATGTAGTAGTAGTGTACTATTTGTATTTCCCCGTAATCTTACTCTTTTCTAATGGTGCCTTACTGTTAAGAATACCTTTCATCTTGCTCTTCACCTGGTTAGGTAAATACTCTGAATGTTTAATGAATAAAGGAAGAAAGGGAGGAAGGAAGGACTAATGTGTAGATGGAGTTAGAGTAAAAGTTTTAGAATTAGGAATTTTGAGAATAGAGTGCAAGGATGGCTCTGGAATTTCTAGTTTCTACTTATGACGTAAAGAAAAATTCATCTAAAACAACTTTGAAAAATGGAATTCTAAGACAGTAATTAGTGATCAATTTAAATCTGTCATTGACAGCTCAGTGAAGTAGATTAAGAAATATAAACTGTTATTTACCCTAAGAATAGTTGAATAGCCCATGTAAAGTCTGTTTTAACCATCAATTTTTTAACTATTAAAACTATATTAAATGGATTTTATATTTGAAGACATATTTACAGTAATACAGTGTTATAGTTTCTATACAGGTTTTGGAAGATACTAAAAAGCACAAAGAATACATTCTAATGCAGATTAGCTTTATGATATATGTTCTTTCCATATTTTTATTATATATTTTGTTGAACTTATTTACACATTTAACAAGAAATTGGTCATGTTATAATCCTGTTAAAACAGCTTATTTTCACCTTTTAATATTATATGATCATTTCCTTAATTTTATTTTATAATATTTCAACTTTTACTAAAATAATTTTTAATACAGAAAAAGTAAAGGAATAGTACAATAAACACTCAAATCACCTATACCTAGACTTAATAATCACTAAAATTTTACCCCATATTTGCTTCTTTATATACAGGACATCCTAAAGTTTTAATGGAATTTTAAGCCTTATAACTTCAAAAGTTTAACTGCTACATACTTATAAAGAAGCAGCATTTGAAATTTAGTTATCTACATTATTTATGCTATTAGATTTATGATTTTGATTAATAAATTTTTATGGTAAATTTTTGTTTCAGTCCCTCTGATTGAAAATGGCAAACTTTGGAGCAGAAATAATTTTGAATTTATTATTTTAATTCATAAAAGCAAATATAAAAGAAATCTAAAGTTGCAAATTTTTTTTAAGTTTTAGCAGTTAAACTTTTGAAATTATTGAAACAAACTGCATAAGTTAGGATACCCTTATGTATTCATTATTTTTGCTAAGCCATTTCAAGGTGACAGCATAGTTTACCCATAAAAACAGCTGCATACACTTTTCAAAAATAATGATATTTTCCTACAGAATCACAATACCAGTATTGCTTGTAACATAATTAACAATAACTTCCTAACATCATCTAGTATCCAGTGCATATTCAAACTTCACTGGTTGATTGGGAAACCATGATCCAGTCAAGGATAACAAATTATATTTGTTAGTTAGATTTCTTATACCCTTTTAAGCAAACACCCCCTTTATTCCCCACCTCCTGTTTTTATGACATTTGCTTTGTGAAGAAATCATGTTGGATGATTACAAATTATTCTAAATTCTTGATTTGTGTGATTGTTTCCTTGTGATATTATTTAACTTGTTCCTCTATCACTGTATTTCCTGAGAAATGGATATTAAGGCTTAAAGCTTTGTTAGATTCAGGTGAATTTCTTTTTTTTGCAAGAATGCTTTTTAAGTAATGCTGAATACTTTATTATAATCAGATTTTTAATGGTTATAGAGTCCATCATTGTATGGTGATGTTATTGTATTTAAACAATCACTTATTATTGAACATAAATATGTTTGAAAGAATATTTATAGTTTTAAAATAATCTATTTTTCAATTCATTCCTGGGTATGAATGTATTTGGAGTTAATTTGTCTCTGCTTTCCAGCAAGATTGCTAAGCAGTTGGAGTAACCAGAAAATACAAGCGTCTTTTATAACCTAAATATAGCTCCCAAATAGGCATAGTCATCTGTTGAATTCCATTTTAAAAGCTATTAGAAACAGTATAACTTTCAGTGATGATATATTATTTAAATATACAATATGTAATAGATGAAAGAACTTTTTACTGAATGTCTTTGTACAGTAAATTGGCATTTGGATTTATTCAGACTGCTGATCCCTAGAGGAACATAAATTCTTAATAATTTGTGGTATTTCTAATGAAACAATTGATTGTTTTTGATTAGTGAATTAGTATTTTAACAACTGAAAGTCATTGGTTCATGTAATTAAATGTGTTGTTTTATATTAGATTGATGTCAAAATCCATTGACTTCTTTGGACTCCTAAACTATCTTTTTTTCTGCTTACCCAGGGTTTTTTCCTTTCTTCATTTCTCTTTTCCAAGTTGAAGATCAATAGCAGTTTATGTATCATTTATTACATTGCTCTAAACTTAAGATTTATCTGCATAGTGGATAAGTTATTCAAAATTAAATCTGAGAAGAAACATTTATTTTAGTCATCAACCAAATTATATACAGATTCTTTTAAAATTAAAAACAATGGTTTAGAAAGTATAGAAATAGTACTACTGCTTTAGGTTTAATGGTGTACTATGGCTTGTGAAGCTTTTTCCTATGCATACATACCTCATTTCAACCCCACAACAAACCAGTGAGATAGGGATACATAATATCAGTATTCCAATTGTAGAGATGATGAAGCTCAGAAAACTACATTACTTAACCAAAGGCAAATCAAGGGTAAGCAGTAGAGGCCAAGTAAAAGTGCAGATGTTCTTTTGATTGAACGTATAAAAGTGTATTTTATACTATACCGTCTTACTTCGAGAAGCTTTTCAGTGCTAACTGCTAAACTACTGTATTCAGTTATCAAACTCATCTCTTCTTTCAGACTGCACATTTGAAAGTTAAAAGAAATTGTTTTTGATATTTTTTAAAAAACTTCTGAATGAATCATTTTTAAGAAAGGAGTTTTCCTATTATGTTCAAACATTTTAAGGCAAGTTTGACCGATACTGTGGGATTGTTACTAAATTTCTTTCATCTTAAACATCACATGTTTAATTTAAACTGTGGGAGACACATTAATTTTACCAGGGCAACAGATGAGCCTTGAGCACCAGCAATCTTCACTTGAAGTGAGAAATTGAGTTCCAAGAGTAAATAAAAACAAGATTGAAGGTTTAAATCCTCTGCTAGGCTTTTTGAACTTATATACTCATTAAATGTTTATTGGAGTGGTGGGATTACAAAGGATTTGGGGAGCTTCATCAACTGGTATATAGTTAATCACTAAGTAAAACACTACATTTGATAAAGTGTTTCTCACGATACACATTCAATCCATCTTAATGAAAACTGCTTCAAACTGATTTCATTTGAGAGCACTTGGTGAGGGTACTCACGTTCTTTCTGCCTTTTTCATGAGAAATTTACAATATTGTTCAAAGCAGAGCTCCAACTTCAGTGAAACAGGTATTCTAAGTTCTTGTGTTTAAGTATTTTGTGGAAAGTTTTGACTTCTGATAATGGATTAATCGGTTTTATGATCTCTTCTTTGCCCTTAACTGTTAGGGATGTTGATTGAATTGAAGGCCATAAATATTTATTGTATGTCTATTTAAGGACCTAGGATATAGAGGTTTCCTGTCCTTGACGTGTCCACAGTCTAGTAGGGAAGATGTATGCTAAGTCACTTCAGTCATGTCCGACTCTTTGCAGCTCTATGGACTATAGCCTTCCAGGCTCCTCTGTACTTGGGATTCTCCAGGCAAGAATACTGGAGTGGGTCGCCATGCCCTCTTCCAGGGGACCTTCTTGACCCAGGGATTGAACCTGCATCTCTTATATATCTCCAGCATTGGAGGCAGGTTATTTACCACTAGCACCACCTGGGAAGCCCTAGTAAGGAAGATAAAACAATATATAAATAGATCTATAAAATGCTATAAATGTAAAATGCTATAGGAGCAAAGAGGAGAGGTACTTCATCGACCTTAGAAGTTCAGGGAGATTTCTAGAGGAGGTACTTCTGACCTAAATCTTGTAAGATAAATAAAACAGGCAAATAGAATTCTAAACAAAAAGAAGATCATAAGGAAATACCAGAAGATTGTAATTGAGGGTGGAAGTTGCTCAGTCGTGTCCGTCTGCTTGTGACCCCATGAACTGTAGCCCGACAGGGTCCTTTGTTTGTGGAATTCTCCAGGCAAGAATACTGGAGTTGGGTTGTCGTTCCTTTCTCCAGGGGATCTTCCTGACCCAGGGATTGAACTTGGGTCTTCTGCATTGCAGGTGGATTCTTTACCATCTAAGTTACCAGGGAAGGTACAACCAAAAAAAATAAGACAGAGAGCGAAACAATGCAAGACAGAGAGTTGGATTGCCTGGTATGATGAGGCTAAGAACATCAACAGGAGCATAGAGGGGTCTGTGATGCTCTAGCATTACCTGGTGTTTAAAAAATATTTGTTGAATGAAGCTTACATTTTATCTATAGATAAGGAAGAGCCAGTGGTTTGCCTCCTTAATTATAGTGCAGAAGTTACCACCAGCCACACCCATGATTCCTTGGGACTTTTTCCCCTAAAGAAGTTTCTTTCTCAGTTCTGCTGTCCCTGAGATCTCTTCACAACACAAAGCCCCCCAGAGAATGATTAGACATTTGTAAGTGACTAAAAATCAACAGCAGTAAAAATCCCAGTGCCAGGGCTTATGTCCCAGGTGAAAGATTGTTCCTTTCCCAGCCGCCCTTTGGGAGACTGGGCTTTGATAGCAGTAATCTTGTTATACTTCCTTAGATCTTCACTTCAGACCCAGTGCTGTTTCCAAATATTACACATAAATTAAGGAAACCAGTGCTTTAATTCTTGATTTCCCACTTAGTAACTCTGTGTTCCCAAACAAGTAATGAGCCTGTTTCTAATCTAGAAAAAAGAAGGGTTGATGATAATATGTATTTACTTTATATGGTTGTTTTGAGGATTAAGTGGGATCTCCTCATAAATGCTTCCCTGATAGCTCAGTTGGTAAAGAATCTGCCTGCAATGTAGACCCTGGTTCGATTCCTGGGTTGGGAAGATCCACTGGGGAAGGGAAAGGCTACCCACCCTAGTATTCTGGCCTGGAGAATTCCATGGACTGTATAGTCCATGGGTCGCAGAAAATAGATACACAACAAGCAATAAAGTTTACTGTATAGCATAGGAAACTATAGTCAATATCTTATAATGACCTGCAATGGAAAATAATCTGAAAAATACCAAAACTGATTTTTTTATGCAGTACATGAGTAAAAAAATAATAAAAAACTGTTCTTAACTTTAAGAACAGTTCCATAAAGGAATCTTGAGAACCCATTTGAGCATTTATAGCTCTAAAATGAATGCTTTGCTCTAACAGTACTTTGTTCATTATCAGGTTTTATTTCACTCATTTTAAAAAATTGGCCCATTTTAAAGTAGTGCTGGACAAGGAAGTGACAACCCACTCCAGAATTCTTGTTTGGAGAATCCCATGGACAGAGGAGCCTGACAGGCTACAGTCCATGGGGTCGCAGAGTCGCACACGACTGAGCAGCTAAGCAACAAGGTGGTGCTGTTTCTACTTCCTCAAGTTAAGAACCTAAAAACCATCCCTGGTCAATGTTTTTTAAAAAGAAATAAGCACTAATCAAATCTGAAGCCAGAACTGCAATTGATAAGTTTCTAGCACTCTCTCATCCAGAAAAATCAGCCAAACAGACCAATTTGTGCTTTGGAAAATATGCAGTTTGTTCATCATGTCTTTGTTTTCCTTTCAATTTAAATTCCTTAAAGGCAGACAGTGTCTTTAGAGTAATTTTTTATGACAGCTAGGATAGCATCTGGCACATGTATGAGATAAGAACTATGATGCTAGTATAATTTTTGAAGTATGTTTTCATATAAATGAAATGTTTGTTAAAAGAAAAGAATACAGATACATTTAAAGTAGCAAATTAAGTTACCTCATAATCCTAAACCTGAAAATAAGCACTTTTAAATGTGGTTTAAAAAAGAAAAGTCTCCAAACATATACATCAGTAAAAATGTTGCTGGGTTTTATAGAAGTGCAGCCATACGAAATATGCTGTTCTGTAATTAGATATTTCCACTAAACAGTATATAGTTAGCTTATCTAGAATTTGCCTCTAATTCTCTGAGTTATCAGATCTACCTAATTAAAGTTGTAAAAATCTTTAATGTTTATAATAAAATTATTTTTTAAATTAGTTAAAATTAATTAGTTTTAAGATACGCTGCTGTGTGAAGCATTCTTCTCGATTTATTGCTGTTCACCATTTTTTGAGAGCCATATAACCATATTCAAAAAGCTGTGTAGGTAAAATTTACTAAAATATGAAAAGCAAGGCTGATTTTTATTAGTGGGCTTTAGTCATATTTGTATCATTTCTCTTAAGGAGCCCTCCTTGTCCCTAGGAAGTATCTGTTACTCATACTACCTATTTGTAAAGGATAAAAAGCTAAATTGCATCTCTTAAGTATTCCATTCATAAATTTAAGAAGTTTGTTCCATATCTAATCTTAAACATTTTCATTTAAATATAAAGAGTACGGTAGAAAGAAAAATAATGGGAATTCTTATATTTAATTCTGAGCCCCCATTTACTTGCCATGTGCTATTAAAATTAGGTTACTCAATCTCTCTGAGCATCAACTTAAAAATTTGTATTATAGCGCATACCTCACAAGGTTAACAAGAAATTAATAAGCAAAACATCTTCAAAATGTTTGTGAAACATCTTTAAGATTGTTTGCTTTTAGTAGATGGACATTGAATAAATCAGGCAGATTTGGATTTGAACCTGGAACCTGAAACTGACTATATAAGCCAAAATTTTCTCTGAAATGGAGATTAAAGTACCTTGGCAATTAACCCACCTTGGAATAATGAATCCTTACCTTCACAGTAACCAAGCTATTCAGATGCACATACTAGGGGAGATGAATTGGCCTACATAATTGGTACACGTAAAGGAGCAGTAAGAAATCAGACTGAAATAGAGAAGTAGACTGGGGTTTCAACATGGAAATCCGTGAATACCAGCTAAAGACTATTGTTATTGTGAGGTAGTAGTTAGCTTTTAAAAGTGCTGAAGAAGAGGGTGACACTGTCAAAGAAATAAGTATTGTGGTGGCAGTTTGTATCAATAGAATGGATGGAAAGGGAAAAATTGGTGGCAGAGACTGAGCAACTGTGTATGTTTGTATATGTGTAATTGTGGAGTATCAGGCAATGATTAGAAAATCATAGTACAATAATAGCGCAGTGTAGTTTACAAACTTTTTGACTCCTGCGTTTCACAGCCTCTTAGCTTTTGTATACCTTTTTATACATGTGTATCTTCTAGTATCCTGTTTCTCCCACACCCTTCTTGGAGTGCCTAACAAAACAGAGAATAATACTGCTTTTGTCATAGACCTACACTAATGTGTTCTGACCTTTCTTTCCTCTGAAGCATTTCAGTAGAATCTGTTGGTTTTATATTTGCCTTGTCATTTACAGTCTTTTATAAATAACTATATTAAGAAACTCAAAGTATCTCTGATGTTAAGCAGGGCCTGCCCAGTATCTTTATTAGAAGTATTGGGAACTTAATTTCTCTAGCATATACACTTATGAAGAACAAGAAGCCCCATCAAGAACTCTAAAGATCAATTAAAAGAGGACAGTGACCCAGCAGGGGCAAGCAATATAAGTAAATATTTCACAGAAAAGAAAAGTAAAAACAGTTTGCTGTAACAGCCAGTCAATTGAGCTTCCAGTTTATTTTTTTAACATTTATTTATTTCTGACTGTTAGTTCTTGGTTTCAGCACACTGTTCAGCTCTTAGTTTCAGCACACTGGCTATCTAGTTATGGTTCGTGGGTTTAGTCACCCTACGGCTTGTGGGATCTTAATTCCCTAACCAGGAGTCAAACCTGTGTCCCCAGCATTGGAAGGCAGATTCATAACCGCTGGACCACCAGGGAAGTCCCAGGCTTCCAATTTCCTTATTCATAAGAACTTTAGACACATGTTTATCTTTCTCAAAGATATTTTATGACCTGAGTAATACAGTTTGAACAATGCAAACTGATAAAGCTCTGTACCCAGTGAACACTTGTTACCTTATTTTACAAAGAGAGTTTAATTTTGCTTTAGGCTTTTTGGTTTGTTTGTTTGTTTAACTTATGACTTTCACACGAGCAATCTCCCAGTGTGAGACTCAAAGACATCTCAGACATATACTGTGTCTTCAAGAGTGCCATTCCAACATCTGCTTTAGGAAGTAAGAGGGAAAAGATACCATCCTAGCATCTCTTCATCTTCACTAGGTGGCTGTTTTCTTCCGGAACTTCTCTAGTTGGTTGCTATCAGTTGGTCCCTGAACTCAGTTTTAGGAGCAAAAAAAAAAAAGACAGTGTCACAATTCGCTCCAAAATCAGTCTGCACTCTGATTCTTTACTCTTCAAAATTACTAGCTTGGAGTCCTTTGAATATATCAGGCCATTGACATCACAGGGCCTTTTCCACTCTTCATTTCCTTTTTTCCACTATCCTTTTCCACTTCCTTTTTTCCACTATCACCCTAAAGTTAAAATTTCAGCTCAAATATCACCTTCATAAAGAAGCAGCCTGTCTGTTGTTCATGCCTAGACCCAAGGACCCCCTCTATATAGTAGTCATGTCACCACTCCCATCTAAGAGTGTTGGACTTCCAAAGCTATGTGTCACCCAAGGCACAGAAAAGAGAAATAGGTTTCTCAACGTCACAGAGCTGGGAGGTGGCACAGCAGGAATTTGTTTCCAGACAATGTAGCTTCATGTTGCTGTGCCAAAGTTCTTACTATGTGCTTGAGTCTTGGTTGAATGCTGGCTGGATCTATGAATATCCATATATAGGAACAAGATTGTGGAAGTGGGCAGTGAACTGGATGAACTAATTAGAACTGGCCGTGAACTAATTAGAGCCTATATTTAAAATAATAAATAAGATAGCTACAAAGGTCATTTTGAGGTACTGGAGAAATTTGAATATGGACTCTGTATTAGATAATTGTACAATATTAAGTTGTAAATATTGTAAACAATATTAAATGTCTTAGATGTGAGTAAAGAAATAATGATTATGTAAGGGAATATCCTTATTTCTTAGGAGACAGACACTAAAGTAGAGTGGAGGTGTCATGATATGTGCAGCTTTAAATGTTTCAGGGACAGAAACATGAAAAGAATGAGCAAATATGGCGAAATGTTAATAATTGATCAATCTAGGTAAAATATAAAAGGGTGTTTACTGTTGTATCATTTTATCAGTGGCTTGTATCAGTAAACCACCCCCAAACTTAAAAGAAGAGTGATGATTCTGACTATTATGGCGATGATATAAAAGGAGAAGGGAAACTGAAAATAGAGAAATAAAATTGGGTCCCAATTTACACAAAGATAATTATTTTTATTTTAATTCTTATACCTGAAAAAGCTATGAAATACCATTTCTAGAAATTATTTGTCATATCAACTTTAAAATCATTGAACACACAAATTATGGATATTCTGGTACCTAAAAAGAAACTAGACAACTTTCTTTTCAGTCCATCAGCAAATATTTTCTGAGTGTCTGCTCTGTGCCTGGCTTATTTTGAGACATAGCCAGCTCATTTCTTCCAGCCCTAATGTTCTGTAGTTCGGTGATGCTGAGTGTCTAAATACAATAGCTACTGTAGCTCAGGGCCAGGTCACATTGGTTGCTGTCACCCTGGCATTTTCTAAGGGTCAACTTAGTACCTTAGCACCTGGATTTGAATATGAAGATTAGTGAAGCCCTGAAATTGCGGACACAATTAAGCATTCCAAACACTAGTAGGAGGAATGAAGAAACTGTATTTTTATGGCTATAATTTATCTTGAAATGGCCTTTAAATTCTTTATTTTGCATGGATATTTTCAGAATCTTGAACCTAACAGCTGCATTTTATTCGGCACCTATTATGGGCCACACATTGTAAATAGGTATTTTACCTACTATATCCACAATCTTTACATCTTGCCTGCATAATCACACAGCTGTTAAGTGGCAAAACTGGATTTAGCACAGTTTTTTCTGTTACTTTAATGTTTGGAGGCTTTCCTTTAACTGTGTTACCAAAACCTAGATCACAAAGAGGGAGTCTGAGGAGAATATAGCTAGGCTGCTTGCCTTTTTCCTCAACCAGACTTACACTTTCTCTGCCAAATTAGAAAGGACAAATAAAATGTACATTCTTTAAATGCCCTGATCTTATTACTTCTCATATAACACTGCAATTAAAACTTTGCTTTCCGCATTTGCCATCCCCTCCAGACCCCCAACTTTTAGAGAGCAAGGGAACTTTGTTTTATTCATCTTTATATTCTCGATGCCTAACACATAGGCACTCTGTAAATGTTGTTGAACTGAATTATTAATGGGCCAAAGGGAAAAATGGTTATAGTAATGGAAAACAAAACATTTTCCTATGCTTTTTCTATGTACTAAATGCCCTTTCTTCACAAAAGCAGTTTTCTGATATGCTCAACCCAGTTCTCACTGTTTTGGCCGGTGTTTAGTTGAGTCAATAAAGTAATCAGAAATCTGAGTCTAGGGGGGTTTCATTTAGGTGCCTATAGTTTAATCAGAGATTTAGGTAACCAAAATTTAGTAGCGTTTTCATATTATTAAGTCTTAACATTTTACCTATTTTTACTGTCATAATAGCAGAAGAAAAAAAATTTGTTGAAAGTTGAAAGCGTTATGTTTGGGAGAAAAGATTATTTTAAGATTTTTCAGTTTTTCTTTTGAAAGCTACTATGGGAATACCCCCAACCTGAAGATCCTTCTCTGATACTCTTTGTATCATCTCCTTTCTCACAGTTTAGAGCTTAAAGTAAGAATTTTTTTTTAAAGTGTGTTTTCCTGGCATCTCATGTTTAACAGTGTCAGGGGTTTGTGTCCGTGTAACGAAAACTGTTTCTCCAGAGCCTTTTTTCTCTCAGCTTCCAGTGAAAAGAGGGGCGAGGCGAGCCAGTCGCTCACCACAAAGCAGCGCCACCACAAAGGGAAGATTAAGGGTTTAGAGAGAGGTCAATGTGGGTTTTTCTCTAACTAAACACTTTCCTAAAGTTTCCTTGTGGAAAAATAATGAAGTCATCTCAGAGTTTTTAAAGAATTTTTATTTCTTTTTCACCGTCTGCATTCGCTTGTCTTCTCAGCATGGATGTTTAATCTTCCTAGGCTTTGTGAATTGGTCCAAATGAATAAGTGGTGAGCTGTCTCTCTAGGAGCTAGAGGCTTATTCTAAGGGCCTAATCACTGAGTAAACACATCTTTGCCCTCCCTCTCACAACCGCGATATAATAGTCGAGATTCTAGCACAGTAACCTGGATATTGCAGGGACCAATGCTTTGAAATGCAGAATGGTTGATCCTCCAAAACAGACAGTGCCTGATCTTCGCCTGCCTCTTTCTTCTTTTTTTAAATTAAATATTGCTAAAGAGATGCTTTTTATTGCTTGATATTGTGCATTAGTGCCCTGGATTTCCAAGTTTAGTTTCAGTCAACACGGTCGGCTGCACTTATAGGGAACTCTCCATGTTGGGTTTCTTAGTAGCCTCTTCAGTATATGTGTGTTTGTTTTGGAAGAGCATTCAAATTAAATCAGTGATATAGCAATGTAAATTGCTAATCTCTTTCCCAAAGTCTAAATGTTCCATTGCAGTGTTCTTGAGAGAAATAAGCATTTTAAAGATATAGCCATTGCTATTGTTTGGTTAAAAATATGCTGATTCAAAAATGGACGGCTCTCTTGTTCCCAGTGTCTCTTTAAATGTAGTTGCTGAGATACAGTCAAGCAGAATTAGAGGTTGACATCTCTCTGTCTGTTGGGCTAGAGAGCTTCTAGGAAGAGGACTTGTTAGTGCTGCAGGGTTCACATTCCCACCCCTAAAGCAGGAGACTTCTAGATGGGTTTACTAAAAGTGATTTGGCTACCATTTGGTGTCTTTTTTGCCAGAGGGCTGTCGTTGATACATACCAGCATTCCTGTTTCTTTCCTCAAATATGCTGAGACCTGTGCTAACTTAGGGGTGCAAAGAAGACCAAAAGAGATCCTGTCCTTACCCTTGAGAGACTTTGTTTAGAGGGGAAACTGGTTAACAATTATAACAGAAGAGATAGAGGCCCAAAAAGGAAGCACATAACACTGCCTTGGAGAATCAGGGAAGGCTTCATAGAGGCATTTACTTTGAGCCTTAAAGATTGAGTAGGAATCTTCCAGATAAATATCTCTCCCACAATGTATCTGATTACAGACTTCCTAGATACCAGCTACTATTATATGCAGGTGTCAACATAGATGAAAAAACCCTAAACCTTTCTTGTTCGATGTTTCATCACTACTGCTTCCTGCTGAGCCTGAGACAAAGAATATTTTAACAAATACTTGTTGAATGAATAAATTGACACCTGGAAGCAGCTACTGTTGGAGCTACTTATACTCAGGAGTTCTGCCCTTATTCACATTACATGCTGTCTCTGAGGCTCCAAAAGTACTGATGTGTGAGCATCTGGTGCCTTAATACTCTACAAGCTCTCTAAGCCTGGAGTGTAGTGTAGTTGGGTTCTTTGCTACTTCTGCAGTATCAAAGAAAGAACACTAGGCTTGGAGTCAGTTAGTCTGGATTCCAATCCCAGATAAAATACTTACTTATTAGTTGTGAAATTTAGGATAAGTCAGGTTTCTAAAGCTCAGTTTCCTCATAGGTTAATAAAGTTAAGAATACTATTTTACAGGTGGTATTCTAGGGATTAAAGTAGATAATGGGTGTGTAACTAACACACTCATTTTGGAAGCATCTACTTCTGGCTACCCTCATCTAGTACAAAATTTTCCTTTGAAGAAAATAATGATTATTATTATTATTAGGATTGTTTATCAACATAATTCCAAGCATCAGATGTTCATCAGCATGAACCCTTCTTCTGTGAATGGGTTAAATAAATAAAAACCCTGAGTTATAATAAAAACCCTTCTTTTGTTCATCTTACTACACAGCAGTTTTTTTTTTCATCATCACATTCTTTTTCAATATGAGGGGAAGGACTCTAAGCTTCCTTGAAATTGTCCTTCACCAGACTTTCACAGATTAGTTTGTGTATTTATCATAATATTTTACCTTTCCATTTCCTGGTAACTGGCTGTTCTTAAACTCAGCTCTTCTATAGGGTAGCACCAGAAAATTAGTTAAGGACAATTTAGGTTCTTTAACAACCATTGTTGTGGTTAAAGCTGATTTGCAAATTATATTGCTCAATATCAGTTTTTAGTTTCAGTTATTTTATTGATTATCTAGATATGACAGAGGGTACATTTAAAAGAGCAAATGTCATTTCCTGAAAGCAAGTTTTATCAGGCAAAAAGGAAAGAATAATTTTCTATATGAGAAACTACATTGGATATTTTCTGAAATATAAACTAGAAAGAACTCATGTGAAGTAAACATTTTTCTATCATCCTTTCAAATAGCAAGTAGATATCAATCACATGTTCTGAAGTAAGGACTTTGACATGGGAAAACATTAAGGACTTTGAAATTACCTGTGGAGCTAAAACAAAAGTTATTTCAGACTTTTTTCTTTCAAGTAGAAGAGACTCTTCAGTGTTCAGGTTAAAAACATAAAAAATATGTAAGAGGAGATTTTCGCATTCAATCTTAATCGGTATTTTTTTCTCTGTATTGTTGAATAGCTCAGAATTAATTTTTCCTTTACTTATAAAGTATGTACTAAATATGAAGAATTGTAATTACATTTCCTTTAAAGAAAATGCAATCCTGTTTTGATTCATGCTTGAGATAGGCTTGCACATGTTAACAGGAATCTGTGACAGCAGTCTGTAAGACAGAGTATAATCATCCGAAGCAAAATGTATTCATATTAGTAGATGCTTTAGGAGCTCCAGGTGTCAGATACTCTTAGGGAATAACATTTAATTTTTATCTTTGTTGTTTGTATTGACTGATTGTGCCTTTCAAAATTCAAGAAAGGTTACATTAGTGGATATTTTAATTCATCAATCTTTTCTCCTCTTTTCAGAGAAAGCTTCTTGCTATCTACCTCCACCATGATGAAAGTGTATTAACCAACGTGTTCTGCTCACAAATGCTTTGTGCTGAATCTATTGTCTCTTATCTGAGTCAAAATTTTATAACCTGGGCTTGGGATCTGACAAAGGATGCCAACAGAGCAAGGTAATACTGTTGTTCATAAGTTATAAGTTGGGCTTTTATTTTTTTTTAAGTCATCATTGTATTTGATTTATCATCATAAACATTTTCATCCTCAGCTTTTCTATTATTACATTTAATTAGATAAAAACTGTTGTAGTTAATATATGCAGTTATTTACAATTGTGAAAAAATACTTTAACTAATAAAAGATTTCTTAAATTCAGGAATAACCCAAAAACCAAAACCAAAATACATTGTTCTTGTCTTTTTTCAATAATAAAACATGTTTCTTTGTACTGTATTTTCTAATGTTCTAATATGTTGTTGAACGTTAAAAATCTGTTTCGAATAATATTCAGGAAATACAAGGAAAATCTAATGTATAATCCTACTAGTAAGTTTACTTTCTTAATAATTCCAGTGATGAAGGCAGGACATTCTGGACCAGTCCAGTGGAGTTGGTAATAGCTTAACTCTAGCATATGCTAATTGATGTAATCGCTTTGTTGCACACATTCTTTTGCACACAGCCAGCAATACATCCATATTCTCAGTAGGAAAAAAAAATTCCCTTTCCTAGCTGTCAGGATAAATTTACTTTGTTTGTTAATCATAATATCTGTAAGTAATGAATAATTCTTCATATTTTGCCTATTTGAGTTTACCATCTGAAATATATTTCATCGTGTTTAATTACACATGTGGCCATAACATCCTGTGATGCAACTTTGGGTGGTGTTAACACAATCATAATCACAGCCTCCTGGTTTATGAACATGGAAATTAAATTAATTCATTTCAAGGCAATCCTATTGTAGTTACATGATTTAAATGACTGTAGAACAATTGGAAATCATCTGATTTGTCTTTTTATTATTTTATGGCTCACTGAATTTTTGCTCACCATTCAGACTTTGTTTTATGTAATATGAATCTGAAAAGAAAGATGATTCTTCCCTTAAAAGTGAAGCAAAAGAATGTTGAAGCAATTTCTTCATCTAATACTTCATTTCTTTAAGTAAATGGTTAGGAATTTTCATAGGATGACTTCGTTCTGCCTTGGAAATATTCCCTGTTATACATAAATAAAGAACCTTTAGCACCTGTATTTGTTTAAATTAAATCAGGTTATTATTCACACTCAGTTAAAGGTGATGAAAAGCAGTGCCAAAAACAGATAAAAATGCAGCATCGAAGGTCTTTCATGAGGCAAAATACATAGACTGGAGACTTGGCTAAATCTTTTGCCATTCACTGGCAGTAAGGAATCTCCTCCTTTCCTTTTATCCACAACTTGATGGAGAAGGAAACACTATTTCTAAACCATCTGTAGTGGCTAAGTTCAGCAGGCTACCTGCTGTTATTTTGTTCTATCCTCCATTTAATTCCTTAGTTCCTTTTATTTTACAATGACAAAAAATTGCAGTGTAGTTTCTTTTGAAAAGCAGTGTTTGAGGGTTTTTTTTATGACTGGCAATCAACAGCCATGTAATTGCTTTGTTATGTTTTACTAAAGAAGTCTGTTAAGTAGCACAACTTTGATACACTAGTAATAAGAGTTTGCAGGTTACAGAGACACCTGTGGTGACCAAAGCGACAGAAGCTGCTTATTAGAAAGAGCCAGTACAGCTGTGTCCTATTAACTCCTTATGACACTTTTTTGAAACACAAAATAAAGGCCTTGTTTAAGGCTTTAGAGCTCTTTCTCAAGGAGTTGCAAGACCAACTATGAGGTATGATAGGATATTTCAATTTACATTTATGTGGCATCTCATTATTAAGTTACTGTTATGAAAATAAAAAGAAATGATATTAAACAGTAAATAGAAACATCTAGGAATTTAATAAACATAGGAACAAGAAAAAAGGCAATGTGGAGAAAACATAATTTCTGGGATTTAAAATATTTGGCATCCTTACTCAAAGTCAAATTCTATCCATATTACAAATTAAATACTATTTTAAGGTATTATATTTATCTCTATAAAGTAATAAGTAAAATTATGTTGCTACTGTTTGTGTACAGCTGCTCATTTTTACAGTTAAGGCCTATGGTAAAATTCACATTCTACAAACACAAGATGAAAATTTGCTGAAATGGAATGTTCTTCCATTCCATACTTCCATACTTTTACTCCAAAAGAGTAAAAGTAGATTTCCTTTTGATATACAAAATTATAAGAGAATTACTTAGGCTGATGTTTTACCCTCCAAAAGAGTTTGGCTTTAGCCACAATTTTCTTACCATTTACCATAGATTCATCTAAATAAAAGTTTTAGTTTCCGTCTCTGTGATGGTTTGAGTTTCCATATCTGTGATGTCTATAAGCTGTTTAGTCTGGATGCTTCCTTAGTGGTTTTATGAGACTGTCCTCTGATATGATGGCTGGGGACATTGATGCCCAAGACAGGAAAGGACTTGCCAAACTATTTTATTTTTGCTTAAGAAATACATGGATTAAACCTACAGAAACATTAGTCCTCCATAATTTACTGTGAATCTCTTCTGTTTTAAGTGAAGGATATTGAACTAAGTGAATGGTTAAGTTATAAGAATATGAATGTGAATTGATATTATAAGTTAGATATCCTGGTTTTGCTAACAATCCAGAATGCCTGATTTCATTAACAAACCAGAATAAATAAGAAACAGATTTCTATAGAATGTCACAGGTATATACCACTGAAGATATAGATGGTTTGGATTTCCCCCTTCCAAAATGATTCTATTAACTTTCTAAGCTGAATACTTAAGTTAACCAATCTATATCTGTATAATGAATTAGAATAACTTCTAGATTGATCGTGGAACAGTCCAAATATTAACTAAAACATCAGACTTTAACAGTAGTGATTACTTGCCTCTTTTCTCCCTCACTAAATCATGATCTTCTGGAAGGACTTATTTTATTTGTCTCATTAAACAAAGCACTTTACAAAATTCTGGGGAAGAAACTCAATAAGAATTTGACAAATTGAATGTATTCATTTAATTCTACTTAAGAATGTTGCTTATAATTTCAGTATTGTATATCTAAATGGAAGTTTCTTTCTTAGAAAATTCTATATAGTGTTACTGGCTGCCAGGTATAGTTGCATTTCAGAGCCATTTTTTCTTAAAGCAGTAGGCAGAAAGCCCTTGTTAGTCTTGAAAGGTGCTAGAGGATATAATTTCCCAAATATCCAGTAAAACAATGATCCTGATAAAAACAGTAGGATATAACTGTAAAGAAAAAGCTAAAACCAAATAGATAATAGTAAACAAAGAGATCTTGTAATTCAATGGAAGTGGCTAAAATATCTTAAGAAAGGTATATATTGCTCCGTGTTTATTCATTTATTAAACATTTATTGCTTCCCTGGTGGCTCAGATATTTTAAAGGATCTGCCAGCAGTGCAGGAGACCCAGGTTCAATCCTGAGTCAGAAAGATTCCCTGGAGAAGGAAATGGCTATACGCTACAGTCCAGGGGGTCACAAAGAGTCTAACAAGACTGAGTGATAACACTTTCACTTTTCAAACATTTACTGAATGTTTAATATGAACCAGGATCAGTGCTATGCACTGGGGATGAAAATTTGGAAAAGATACAGTGCTAATGCTTAAAACACTCGTAGTCTAGTAGGTAAGACTGACATAAGAGCTAATATGTAATATGAAATATATACAGGGTGCCTTGGGAGTTTAGATGAAATTCATACTGAGTCACTCTACCTGAGTGAGCAAGGGAAGGACTTGAAAGAGATGGCACACAGAAGGTGATAATAGGTTTTCACTCTTCAGAGATTTTTTAATATTAGCAGCATTCTTACTTTACTGAGTTGCTATTCTTACAAAAGGATATTGGTACTTTAAACTTCATAATTAGCTATCTGAATTATGGAGGAGAGAAAAAATAGGAGTTGGCCAGCTAATGTAATCCAGTGTGGTCTGAACCAAATTGAACATTAAGGCCAACCAATCAGGATAGACAGATCTCAAGAAGTTGTTTTGTCAATAATTCATGCTGGTATTGGCATCTGCTTATAGGCAGACAGTGGAGCAGAGATCAGGAACCCTTTGGACTTGTAACACGTATAAAACCATGGTAGATTTAACTAATAAACATAAACAACAAAAATATTTTTAGCATAATATAGTGAGTGGATGGTCTATGAGAGAATAATTTCTTGAAATTCAGAACACAAATCACTTCTAGGAAGCCTTGCGTCTACTCCCATTCTTCCCTTGCCTCAGTCTCGGTAAAAAGGCGCATTCTGTATACTGCCATAGTATCACTGTACTAACTTGTACTGATGGCATTCATTATATGGAATGTTTATTATCTATCTCCCTGTTAGGTTGTCAGCTTCCCAAGGGAGCTATGTCTGTAATGTCAATGCATTAAAGTACCTTTTAAAATATGTGTTTTATTGATAGATTAAACCAATAATCTCTAATAGGATTTTTGAAACATAATGAATAAGAGAGATGAGCTTGGATAGTGGAAATATCATCGGAGATGCTACCATATCCCTCTAATTGTATGATTTTCCCCAACAGCCGTTAATAGGAATAATAAAGCAAAAGCCTTCAAAAGTCTTCTCCTTGGAGAATGAACTAAAAATAGCTGGAAGGAATACCTCATCATCTGCTAACATTAGTACCCCAGGCTGTTGTGGCCTCAGCTCGAGTGCCCCTGGCACCTGCTGGCCATCTGGAAAGAGGATTGAATTCTAACCAAGATGAGTTTATCCATTGGTTCCAAAGTTTCTCCCCCAGACTCACCAAGTCTCTGTGATACCTCTAAAGCAATTGGTCTCTCAAATTGGGCCATTTGGGATGGTACTCTGAACCTTCTGCTTTGGTGGTGGCATTGATTAAATATGCCCATTGGATATGTAAGAATGGTGGACTTGCCTCATGGTACAGTATGTCAAGAGGCTAGACAAAGGTCCATCTGGGCACCATCATAATTAAATATACATAGAACTATATAAAAAGCTCTATTAGAGCTATTTGGGACTGGGTAGTGGGAATATTGACACGTGAGTGCCCTTGGTGTTGAACTACAGGTTCTTGACCAAAGTTGTTTCATCAGGGAAAGCCATGTAATACGTGTGGCACAATAAACCACCCATATTAACCAGTAATAAGTAAGTTAATGGATATCACTTGTTCTGAATAGGCCCATGTGGCTAATGTCTTAGTACATCCAGTATAGATATTGCTTTAGATTATCTCATTCTGGAAAATTTAAACATTGAATTTGACCAGGATAGTGCAAACTGGGTCATCAGCAATGTATGAGTGCTGAAGAACAAGCTGCTTATATGTAAGTTCCTGAGATAAAAATGTTTGTCACATCAGTGTACATGCCACGAAGTGTTAAATTAGGCATTGCACACTATTTCTAAGTGGCGTTCAGAATAGCTGCAGATAGAACCCTAGGAATTACTGACAGAGCCTGGGTTACACAGGTTACGTGTAACATATGTAGCATTACACAGTTAGTACCAGTGTTCACAGACAATCCTATTGCCTATCAATGTTAGCTTTTGAACTTAATGCCCTTGGGTGCAGTATAATAGGTCACTGTAGACTTACACTGCTGTGCTGACAGGTACTTGTTAGCCTTGATATTCAAGTAATAGTTTTCCACATTACTTAATCTTTGGCAAGAGTTAATTGGCTTAAATCTCTTATTATCAGTAGGTTGTCTGCCTGCTCTTTCCATCTCAGTAATTAGCCATATCACAGTGGCTTACCCTTAATTCCAAACTACTTGCTGGTTCATGCCTGGCTGAAGCTAGCTGACCATGTTACTCTAACCCTATGCTTCCATTTAATCCAGCAAATATAGCCCAGGTGTGGTGTCTCCTTGGGGGACACAAGGAGTGTTAATTTCCAGCTGCTTCCCTACGAAAAGATATAGATTCTGCAAAGTAGCTGATAAAAACAGATGGACATGTTATGGTCAGAGTATTAAGACTTCCAGAGTGCCTTCATGCCAGATTTCCATATAATTTTCCCCAAACTCCTTTATTTCCTTTATGACACATTTTCCTTCCAAATCCTTATAAAGGAAATGTATTGCCATCCTAAACATCCCAGGTCAAGGCTTAATTAATGCTTTAAAATAAAGGTTCCAAAACACCAGGAGAGTTTGTCATTTTCTCCCTGGTTTGTTTTGTGAAGAGGGAGGAGAGAAGGTGAGGAGGAACCCCTCCTGTTCCATGATTACATCCTACCCACTCATTTTCTCCTTTTCTCCTCTGCTTTTGATTTTTAGTGGCGGTCTTAACAGAATGTCAAGATCAATTTGCAGCATGGTTTAACTCAAGGTTTGCATTCTGCCAGCAGCAATTGTCCCTGCAAACAATGCTGTGTGTTCTTGTAACTTCAGAAGCTTTTAGAAGGATCATGGCAAGGGCAGCATCTAATGACTTTATTAGTGTAGGGTTTCAAAATGGGCTCAGTAATTGTTCATATCTCTTCGTCAGCAAGTCATAATTACTGCTCAGCATTGTCCAAGGGTGCACTTGTAAAGAGTTTCCTAATAGTACTGAAAGGAAGGAAAAGAGGGAGAGAATAAAAGGTGATGGCCTCTTTCAATAGAAAAGAAGCCAGTCTGTATATAGATGATGACTAAACTGTTTGCAATACATTTTTTACTCTTTTTAAAATAGACAATTATCCTTTTAAAAGTGTTCTTTGATATAACTTTAAATTCCCACTTTACAAGCTTTTTAAACTCTGATTTGGATACTTCCCACACTACTACCTAGTACTGCAGTCATAACTGTCTGGAGGTGCATGCATTGTATCTGAATCAAGCATTTGTGTAAAAACAATTTTACTTCCGTGACGTTCATCTATTAACAATTAACACTATTCAAGAAATATGTGTTTAACTCAGATACAGTTGTCTGTTTTCACAGTCTGCATGAAGACTGTTACAAAAGAACAGTGCAGGGTGATACTGTTGACATGGCAGTCCAAAAGCTCACTTAAGTTTTTATCAAATCCCATTTTCCTCATTCACTAGACTTTTCTTATTACTCTGTTGGCGTTTTCCTTGGTCTTTCTCCTGAACTCTGTGCTTTGAGTATTGTAGGGATCTTGATTTTGAGAGTCATAGAATTAAAAGAATTATTGCATTCTCAAGATATATAAAGTTTGAGCTTCATACCAAGCCTTCACCCCTTTGTGCTGTACTGCCAAATCCATACCTCTTGTGTGACTCCCATGTATAGTTTTGTGCAAATATTCACTTCCAATGGCTAGTTATCTTTGTATTTTAGGAAATTCAGACTACCAGAGATACTCGATTCAATTTATATATATAGATTACTAAACATGAGTTATCTAATGAAACAAATTCAAAAACGATGACATTCCCCAAATAAAATATTTTTTAAAGTAATTTACCCCCTCATATCATTTGCTTTTCTTCTTTCCTGAAATTGATAAGATCTCAAGAGATTTTTCTTAATTGCTTCATCAGTATTGATAATTTCTATATTAGTGGTTGTTTCTGAAGAATTTTTGCTAATCATGTCATCTATGCCATTTGTAGCATATTTTTCTCTTTAATAAATGCTGATAGTAAAATGCTGAGAGAAACTATAAAAGAAACATATTAGGTCAGTCATGTAAAACCACCTATGGAAACTGATTCCTTTGATACTTTTCCAATATTTGCCTTTCAGTCTACATAGATGGTCAAAAGCGGTTTTGGTGCCCAATAATCTTAGTAATTGAATCTGCCAAACATGCCACCAAAAATTGAAAGAGGAAATAACTATTTGTCTGGAGTTGAGGGATCAGGTGAACTCCTGTTTCATAGATTTTTAGGTAGTTTTTTAGGGAATAGGTTTGGTATCCTTTACTTTAGCATACGTTTGTATCTTTGTACTTGGTTGGTTGCATTATCATAATAGAGAAAAGTATCAATTTTATATACTTACAAATACAGAGTTAACTATAGGGGTTTTTAAACAGCCATCTGTTAATTTACCTGTTGTTGACTGATTCAGCCTGTAGCCACAACAATTTTTAAAATCCTAATAAGTTGTCACCTTTCATGTATCTTTCCTTTCCTCAGTATGTGATCAGCACCAAGAAAGTCCTCTTTAACATACTTCTCGACAGATCTCAACTAAGGAAAGAATGAGGCAAGTTTATATGAACAGTAAAGAGACTATGACTTTGATGTCTCAATCTGAGAAATTATGTTTCCCAGTCCCAGTATCAAATAAGGTATTGGAGGTTTTGAACTGTTCTCAGATAAGTTACTTAATTAACAACCACAGCAACAAAAATTTATTATTTGGATATTATGAAAGCTATATAACTCTTATTTATTAGTTCTTAAAGCAAAACCTATTCACATTTAAATATGTTAGCTGTTATTCTTAAAAGACTGATTTTCAATACATCTGTTTCCTCACTGTTTATGCAGACAGTCATACGTAAATCATAAAATGTAGGTAAATTAAGAATAAGACTCAGTTAGTCTGGGATTACGAAGAATATGGGTTATTAGGCAGGTGGTATAATATTTGTAGCTTTTTTTTTCTTCTGTGAAAATGTGGGGGACCTGACCCTATTTGAACTTTTTACCTCTAAAATTCTATGACCTTCTGATGATGTGAACACACAGTTTTCAATAGAAAAATGAGAGGTAAGCAAGATTTCACTTTAAAAATGAATGTTAATAAAGTTTGTAAGTAGATTGTAGCGTATTGCCCTTACCAACTTGTGATCCAATCAGAGTGACCTTAGTGGGGTCTAGCCGGAGAAGGCAATGGCAACCCACTCCAGTACTCTTGCCTAGAGAATCCCATGCACGGAGGAGCCTGGTAGGCTGCGGTCCATGGGGGTCGCTAAGAGTCGGACACAACTGAGCGACTTCACTTTCACTTTTCACTTTCATGCATTGGAGAAGGAAATGGCAACCCACTCCAGTGTTCTTGCCTGGAGAATCCCAGGGACAGAGGAGCCTGTTGGGCTGACGTCTGTGGGGTTGCACATGACTGATGTGACGCAGCAGCAGCAGCAGCAGCTAAGGAAACCACGGCCATTTTCCACCTCTTTTACCAATAAAGGCATCTTCCTTATTCTTAGAACTGTCATTCAAATACTGACAGAGAGTCAGTAGCTAAGATCAAGATTATCAATACTGCTTTAAAACACACGCACACACACAGCAATTGCAATCATTAATTAAGCCCCAACTGTGTGTCAGATGCTGTATGTGTTGTTCAGTCACTCTGGTCGTGTCTGACTCTTTGCGACCCCATAGACCATCTCCCGAAGCTTGCTCAAATTCATGTCCATCGAGTTGGTGATGCCATCCAACCATCTCATCCTGTGTTGTCCCCTTCTCCTCCTGCCTTCAATCTTTCCCCCATCAGAGTTTTTTCTAATGAGTCAGCTCTTCGCATCAGGTGGCCAAAGGATTGGCACTTTGGCTTCAGCATCAGTCCTTCCAATGAATACTTAAGATTGATTTCCTTTAGGATTGACTGGTTTGATCTCTTTGCAGTCCAAGGGACTCTCAAGAGTCTTGTCTAACAAACACCACTATATATAAGCTCATTTAATCCTCACTCTATATATACATTACCCCACTTAACCATAGTTCTGTAAGGTCAATGGTAAAGTCCAATTTCACACGTTAGGAAGCTATTTTGACTCAGATTCAGTAACTTACTCAAGGTCACATAAATGGTTGTACCAGATATAAATCCTCTAGATCTACCTGCACTTTTCTGCTACATACTTCTTGTCCCTTGACCTTGTCAGGCTGGATTATTATCAACAAACTGTACAAAAACTGTGCATAGACCTGTGGGAGGTATAAGAGAAGTGTAAGACAGGGATCTTTTGCTTAGGGAACAAATAAACACCAAATTCACCAAATCTTAAAGAGTTGGGGGTTAGAAACATTCTTAGTTAACATCCAGTTTGCAACTGTGCAGGCATTTTCCCCTATGTTATGTCTAACTGATATTACTACAGTCTCTACATAAAGAATCTGCCTGTAATGTGGGAGACCCGGGTTTGATTCCTGGGTTGGGAAGATTCCCTGGCGGAGGAAATGGCAACCCTCTCCACTATTCTTGCCTGGAGAATTCCATGGACAGAGGAGCCTGCTGCTGCTGCTGCTAAGTCGCTTCAGTCATGCCCGACTCCCCTGTCCCTGGGATTCTCCAGGCAAGAACACTGGAGTGGATTGCCATTTCCTTCTCCAATGCATGAAAGTGAAAAGTGAAAGTGAAGTCGCTCAGTCGTGTCTGACTCTTAGCGACCCCGTGGACTGCAGCCTTCCAGGCTCCTCCGCCCATGGGATTTTCCAGGCAAGAGTACTGGAGTGGGGTGCCATTGCCTTGGTGGGCCCCAAATAAGTTAGCAAAGAATCAGACACGACTGAGTTACTAACATTTTCACTTTCACTTTGCTACATGAATCCTGCTGGTGGCTCAGAGGTTAAAGCGTCTGCCTGCAGTGCAGGAGACCTGGGTTCAATCCCTGGGTTGGGAAGATCCCCTGGAGAGGGAAATGGCAACCCACTCCAGTATTCTTGCCTGGAGAATCCCATGGACGGAGGAGCCTGGTGGGCTACAGTCCATGGGGTCGAAAAGAGTCGGACTCGACTGAGCGACTTCACTTTTCACTTTCACATGAATCCTGCTAGGGACGGAGAGATGAAAGCTTCAAAAGATTTTGAGTGGCAGAAGTTTTTTCAATAGTACTTCTTCCCAATGCAATCCCTATCAAGCTACCAACAGTATTCTTCACAGAGCTAGAACAAATAATTTCACAATTTGTATGGAAATACAAAAAACCTCGAATAGCCAAAGCGATCTTGAGAAAGAAGAATGGAACTGGAGGAATCAACCTACCTGACTTCAGGCTCTACCACAAAACCACAGTTATCAAGACAGTATGGTACTGGCACAAAGACAGAAATATAGATCAATGGAACAAAATAGAAAGCCCAGAGATAAATCCACGCACATATGGACACCTTATCTTTGACAAAGGAGGCAAGAATATACAATGGATTATAGACAATCTCTTTAACAAGTGGTGCTGGGAAATCTGGTCAACCACTTGTAAAAGAATGAAACTAGACCACTTTCTAACACCATACACAAAAATAAACTCAAAATGGATTAAAGATCTAAACGTAAGACCAGAAACTATAAAACTCCTAGAGGAGAACATAGGCAAAACACTCTCTGACATACATCACAGCAGGATCCTCTATGACCCACCTCCCAGAATATCGGAAATAAAAGCAAAAATAAACAAATGGGACCTAATTAACCTTAAAAGCTTCTGCACATCAAAGGAAACTATTAGCAAGGTGAAAAGACAGCCTTCAGAATGGGAGAAAATAATAGCAAATGAAGCAACTGACAAACAACTAATCTCAAAAATATACAAGCAACTCCTACAGCTCAACTCCAGAAAAATAAATGACCCAATCAAAAAATGGGCCCAAGAACTAAATAGACATTTCTCCAAAGAAGACATACAGATGGCTAACAAACACATGAAAAGATGCTCAACATCACTCATTATCAGAGAAATGCAAATCAAAACCACTATGAGGTACCATTTCACACCAGTCAGAATGGCTGCGATCCAAAAGTCTACAAATAATAAATGCTGGAGAGGGTGTGGAGAAAAGGGAACTCTCTTACACTGTTGGTGGGAATGCAAACTAGTACAGCCACTATGGAGAACAGTGTGGAGATTCCTTAAAAAACTGGAAATAAAACTGCCTTATGATCCAGCAATCCCACTCCTGGGCATACACACTGAGGAAACCAGAAGGGAAAGAGACACGTGTACCCCAGTGTTCATTGCAGCACTGTTTATAATAGCCAGGACATGGAAGCAACCTAGATGTCCATCAGCAGATGAATGGATAAGAAAGCTGTGGTACATATACACAATGGAGTATTACTCAGCCATTAAAAAGAATACATTTGAATCCGTTCTAATGAGGTGGATGAAACTGGAGCCTATTATACAGAGTGAAGTAAGCCAGAAGGAAAAACATCAATACAGTATACTAACACATATATATGGAATTTAGAAAGATGGTAACAATAACCCGGTGTATGAGACAGCAAAAGAGACACTGATGTATAGAACAGTCTTATGGACTCTGTGGGAGAGGGAGAGGGTGGGAAGATTTGGGAGAATGACATTGAAACATGTAAAATATCATGTAAGAAACGAGTTGCCAGTCCAGGTTTGATGCACGATACTGGATGCTTGGGGCTAGTGCACTGGGACGACCCAGAGGGAGGGTATGGGGAGGGAGGAGGGAGGAGGGTTCAGGATGGGGAACACATGTATACCTGTGGTGGATTCATTTTGATATTTGGCAAAACTAATACAATTATGTAAAGTTTAAAAATAAAATAAAATTTAAAAAAAAAGTACTTCTTCCCAACTTGCTCTCTTTGGGTTCTAGTTTTGGCCTTGGAATTACCTGAAATAAGACTAGCTTCTTTTCTGCATTTTAGTCTTTTATTTGTTTAATCCTAACTGTCTTGTTTACCTTTCCAACCAAGTATATTTATTTCTTCCGTTGTTCCTCATATGATAGGGTATCTAGACCTAGCCCATTCTAAAGGGACCCAGAATCGAGCATAATACTTCAGTGGAAATTTGTTTGATGCCGTGCTAAGTTGTAGTCTATAACTTTATTATTGGCTTTTATTGAACTGAAGAAGTCAACTAAAATCCCCTAGCAGTTTTCCAGGTATTGGGTGGTCCAGAAGGGACTGGGTCTGAGTTGTTATTGATATTAAACCAGATTTCTACCATTCTCTACTAATGCAATTGATTGGCAAGATCTTTTGAAGCTTGTGTTCTATTAACTCTCTGAAATTTTATCACTTGTAAATAATACCTGAACTTCTTCTTGTCAGCATTCCTGTTATCATTCTTGATAATTCTCTCAATTCCTAGACTTGTCCAACTAGAGAAAAATTTTTTTCTTCTCTTTGTTTACCATACTTAGATCTGGTCATCAATAGAAACTGTATCACCTTATATATTTTTATTTCAAACATCTGGCTCTGATGAACACGTCCTGTTTCACTTACCTCCTCAAGTGTCACCAGTGCTCAATTTGTTTCGTTTTGTTTTTATCTCATCATGCCCTTCAATCTATTGACCCCCACCACCTGACCTCATCTACCCTTTCCTGTGTCCAGTCTTCATTTCCTTCCGTGTCCTATTTAAATTTCAAGGTTCGTCATTATCACTTCTTTGTAATACTTGAAACTCCTTCATCTCTGTCTTCCTCCATTGCATTCAGTTTGTTGACCCAAACTATTCACCTTCTCTATGCCCATGCCTTGCAGTTGAACACTGCTGGAGACAATCATACTGACTGATTTTTTAAAAAATAAGCACAAGCAAGGTTTTGTACATAAGCATTGAATTCAGTTCTGAATTCAGTTCTGGCAGCTAAAGGAGAAAGAGGAAATGTGCTAGGCATATCCTCACTCTTTCATCTATCCATCCAATGTATATTTATGTGCCAGGTACTTAGAGTTTATGATTTACCATTTAAATTTTTCATTGTCTGATAAAAGGTAGTCTAATCATTTGTGTCAAAATTTCCTGACAAAGAATTCAAAGAATTTTGTTGCATGATTTTCAATTTGAGAAACATTAGGAAATATAATAATAAAATATAATAAACAATTATTTTCTACTATCGTAGAAAGATGAATCACTTTAAATAGATATTTCTTATATCAATCCCCTGTAAAAACAGAGGGCTTTGTGTTAAATCTTTTTTCAGACATGGTAATTCTTTAGGTGAATACGGCCCTGAAATACTCCTTTTCATGATCTAACTCATAACAGGCATAGAGCTTAGAAAAAGCCTTGTAGTAAACCTGACCGTTCAACTTTCTGTCAAACATCAGCTGTCTCAAATGAGCCTTTGTCGAGTGCTGCGTTGTAATCAGTTCTTGCTTGAAAGCTTTGATGAGTGACTGAAGTGCTAATACTCTATGCTGTTGGTCATTTATCTTTTAAAAACTTTTCTCCTGTGCATGAGGCTTCTCCTGATGCTCTCCTACATTTTTTTAATTCGTTAGAACAATAGTTCTTTTCCAATACATAAGGAAATTGTATATAAATATCAAGGTCTCAAGAGAAGCCAACCAACTCTGAAAAATTTTTATATAATAATGCTGAGTGAATCTTACATAATAATAAAATCACAAAGTCTCCAAATTTTGCAGGAAAAAAAAACATAGACTATAACATGGAAAAAAATATGTATATCTTCATTTTACACCTTAGAGTAGGGCATAATCTTACTTTATGATGATTCCATAGAAGTTACAGAGCACTATAACTTTTAATACAGTGCTTGGCACTGTATTATATGTATGACTTCTTATTTAAGTGATATGAATCTAAGATTTGCTATTATAACTTACTTTAGGAATCATTTTGCCATATCCTTAATTTGGGGGGAAGGGAAGAGAAAGGAAAAGCCCATTTTGACTCTAAAACATATAATAGGGAGGGAAAAGAGGTAATATTGATTAATCCACAGACCAACTCCCAGAGTAGATAATATTGCCTTCACTTTATATGTGAGAAAACAAAGGCTCAGAGAGATTAGGGCTTCCCTGATAGCTCAGTTGGTAAAGAATCCACCTGCAGTGCAGGAGACCCGGGTTCGATCCCTGGGTTGGGAAGATCCCTTGGAGAAGGGAAAGGCTACCCACTCCAGTATTCTTGCCTAGAGAATTCCATGGACTGTATAGTCCATGGGTCGTGAAGAGTCAGACATGACTGAGTGGCTTTCACTCACTCACTCAGAAAAATTAAGATATCCAAAGAAACAATTAGTAAGCAACAAAATCAGGTTTATTTTACTCCAAAGTCTTTGTCTCACAATATTATGTTGATTACAATAATTCCTATTAATACTTTCTCTAATATGTTAAAATTTGGATACTTTATACCTCTTCTAAGTAACATTTTCAATTATTAGATGGTGACAGGATGAAATTATGTAAAAACTACAGTATTCTAAAAATCAGGTGGGAAGCTTAGAGTCATGAACTTGTGGATGAATGCCTGCTATTTTGAGGGATGAAATGACCTATCAAGGTAGAAGCATACTGAAAGAGGCCTTGGAGACGATGGTAATTCATACCAACTGTCTTAAACTGATTTCAGGGTACTTCGCTGGTAGTCCAGTGACTAGGACTCTGCCAGGGAGCCCAAGTTTGATCCCTGGTCAGGGAGCTAGATCCCACATGCCACAGCTAAGACCTGGCACAGCCAAATAAATAAATAAAAATAAACTGATTTCAATTAAAGTAGTTGGAAGAGACAAAGGAAGATTGTATGATCATCAGTGTTACAGTGGAGATACAGGTTATTGAAGCATGAACTAGCCCATTCTTGTAACAAATATTGATACATACTGTTTGGCAGTAGGTGCTAGGAATACAGATGTGATTAAAAGATGATTCTCCTACCAGCTGTCCAGGAGCACTATCTTGGAACAGAAAGTTCTCCATGATTTCTAAGCTCCCATTCCTTTCTCTGACTTTCTTCCAGCCCTTAATCTGAACCACTCTATCTAGCCCCCAGTTTTATATCAGATTATGTTTCCTGTTTGGCAGTGTTGATTTATCAAACCTGAAATATTCTTATTATCTTAAGGACACAGACCATGTCTTACCTTGCATATTTAGTAGACCCTCGTAAGTACTGATCAATTGGTAAAAGGCAGAACACAGAAAAAATATTATCTGCCATTTAACATAAATTTGTTCTCTTGTATAGTCCCTGGAAAATGAATCTTCTCTTTACATTGCTAGAGAAGAAATGTCTGCATTTGATAAGCGATTGGGTTAAATGTTCTCTATTCCCTCACCCAACTTAAAATGGGGTACTTAAATGTTTTTGAGTAATATTCTTACTCATGGTGAGAAGATAGCCAGTTACCTGATTATTGTCCCTCCAAAAAATTAGTATAAATTGGTCCCTGTAGATTAGTTACAGCCCTGTCAGTAAACTGTCAGTGTTTCAAAGCATTTCCACTTGAATAATTTATGGATGACAGCAAGGAGATACTTGTGTGTTTTTTTTAAACTCTGACTACTAATCTTTTTTTTTTTTTCTTTTACTTTACAATATTGTATTAGTTTTGCCATACATCAACATGAATCCGCCACGGGTGTACACATGTTCCCACTGCTGAACCCCCCTCCCACCTCCCTCCCCATACCATCCCTCTGGGTCATCCCAGTGCACCAGCCCCAAGTCTATTGAGACGATTTAGCAGTTTACTGTTACTGGTTAGTCTTAAACCAAAGACAGGTGAAAGCTGCTTTTCAGATTAAATTTTCACCAAGTTTCATCTTGTGGTTTCTTAAATTCACCCTTAGTTTGGCTGTGTTCTTTAACACGCACGCATTCAGTATTTGCATTTGTACAGAGAGACATTATACTATTCTTTTAGCAAACAATTTGACAGTATTTATCACCAGTCATTAAATGACTCTATACTTTTTTACCCTGTAATTCCACTTCACAGACTTTTCCCTTAAAAATACTTTAAGAATTTTCCCAGTATTATTTATACTGATAAAAAAAAAAACTAAAAAGAAAAATCTAGCTGTAGGTGAATAGTTATGAATATAGTGACGTTACGTCTACTCAATGGAATGTTATTCAGCCATCTAACTTGCTGGTTCATTACTTTTGTATAGGTGGCAAAAGGACTGTATCCAACTAAACACTGATTACCACAAAAAGAAAAAGATGTACTTGTGCAAAAGACTGATAAGAAATAGACAAATGTGATTAACATTGTGGTAAATTTGGGTATTGTGTGCAATTTTGCTTTGTTTTTATAAGAGAGTTACTGTCTTAGGTTCAAATTCTTTATTGACTGGGTAATACCTTCATATTAATCAAAACTCAAAGTTGTAGAAGGGTACATAATGAAAAGTCTCCTCCTTATCCTTGTTTCTAAGTTATCTTTTCCAGGAGTAATGTGTTAAGTTTCCTATTTATCCATCCAGAGATTATTTTATACATAAATAAGCTAATATATCATCATTTTCCCACTTTACACAAATGGTAAACAGTATTTAACACCTTCCTTTTCCCACTAACATCATATCTTAAAAGAAACTTCATATCAGTTCATAAAGAATCCTTTCTATTTTATGACTACATAGTATTCCTTTTAATTCCGTAATATACTATAATTTATTTAACCAGATCCTATTGGTTGTCATTTGGGTCATGTCCAATATTTTTCTATTACAAGCTTACAGTAAATAACTATGCACATATATTTCCATCTGGAAAATATATCTATAGAATAAATTCCCAGTTTTAGGAGTACTGGGTTAAGAGTTAGTATATTTAATTTTAATAGACACTGGCAAATTTCCCACAAGAGAGTGGGTACCAATTTCACTCCTACTAACAGCAAGCAGTAGTGCCTGTTTCCCTATAACCTGGCCAGTGCAAGGTATTACCAAATTTTATTTTGTGTTTACTAATCTGACAGATTAAAAAATGGTTTTAGTATAGTTTTAATTAGGAGCTAACTCATCATGGTATCCGGTCCCATCACTTCATGGCAAACAGATGGGGAAACAGTGGCTGACTTTATTTTTTGGGGCTTCAAAATCACTGCAGATGGTGATTGCAGTCATGAAATTAAGATGCTTACTCCTTGGAAGGAAAGTTACGACCAACCTAGACAGCATATTAAAAAGCAGAGACATTAGTTTGCCAACAAAGGTCTGTCTAGTCAAGGCTATGGTTTTTCCAGTGGTCATGTATGGATGTGAAAGTTGGACTGTGAAGAAAGCTGAGCACCAAAGAATGGATGCTTTTGAACTGTGTTGTTGGAGAAGACTCTTGAGAATCCCTTGGACTGCAAGGAGATCCAACCAGTCCATCCTAAAGGAAATCAGTCCTGGGTGTTCATTGGTAGGACTGATGTTGAAGTTGAAACTCCAATACTTTGGCCACCTGATGCAAAGAGCTAACTTATTTGAAAAGACCCTGATGTTGGGAAAGATTGAGGGCAGGAGGAGAAGGGGACAATAGAAGGTGAGATGGTTAGATGGCATCACCAACTCAATGGACATGAGTTTGGGTAGACTCTTGGGAGTTGGTGATGGACAGGGAGGCCTGGCACGCTGCGGTTCATGGGGTTGCAAAGAGTCGGACACAACTGAGCTACTGAAATGAACTGAAGTCATTAGGAATTATTTTTAGTATCTTTTCACATGTTTATGAGCCATTACTGTTTCTGTTTCTGGAAGCAGACAGATATTCTTTGTTGGTTTTTTCCCAGTTATTAAGGGTTCTTTATACATTAGGAAAGTTAGCCCTTTTTCTGTGGTTTCAAATTCAGAACTTTTTTCCAGTTCATAATTTATTTTTTGGCCTAGCTATGGTTTTCTTCCAACCATGTGAAAACTCAAAATTATCAGTTTTTTATTTTATGCTTCACTCTGCTTCAGCTATACTCACCTTTCAAATATGCTAGATGCTTTCCAGATTTAAGGTCTTTGTGTTTGCTATTCTCTCTGCCTGGAATTCTCTTCCCAGAAGTATGTGTTCCACTTCATCCTTTACCTCTTTTGAATCTTTGATTAAGTATCAACTTTTAAGTTGACTTCTCTATGTAATATTGCAATACCTCTTCCCTGCCTTGTTTTTCCTCCATCACCTGGAGCTCACAGATTTTAGTTTTGTCTCACATCATATTACACCTCACCTATACAGATGAAGGAAGTGGGAATTATCTTCAGTGTCATCACCTCAGGAGAGTAGACACTAGGTCCAGTGAATATGCCATTGCCCAAAACATTTAGGGGACACTTCTTTAAGAGATGCCTTCAGAGAAAGCTTAAAGGCTCTCAAAGAAAGAAGTCCTGCCTCCTAAAAGCAGAGTTTCTCAAAGTGTGCCCACAAAACACTTGAATCAGAAACACCTTGGAGGGAGACAGTTGGGAGCTTTTTAAAAAGACAGTTTCCTGGGCCTTACCACAGATCTGTTAAATCAGAATCTCTCAGCCATGGGACTGAGGAATTTGCCTTTTGAATAAATTTCACAGGTGATTCCTAGGCCTTTAAAGCTTGAAAATCACTGCCTTTATAGTCAGTGTCTCTCAGCTTGTTTACCTAACTTATTTTGACCCAAAGACTTAGAACTATTTCAAAACCTCAAAGCCACCCTTAAAGGACAAAGGCACATATGCCAGTGGTGCTGAAGATCATATCCAGAACTGAGCTGCACAATGGATAGGCATGCAGGCTTGGAGAAATGATTTTGTGGTAGGAGACAGTAGTCTTTAGCTGTTTTTGGTATGCTTGACAATGCTAGCAACATTGTTAGGTCTCACTTTACATGTTATAGGCCCTTGGCTTTAACTTCCCTATTAAGGGCAAAAAAGGAAGAAGGGAGAATTCTGTGTTGGTTAGACAGTAGATGATCTCTAAGGTCCTTTCTATGTATTTTGTGTTCTGGTTTTTCTACTGAGCTGTACACATGTTTTTTAACAAATCCTGAACGCATGAATGAATATGTATAACTAATGAGGCTTACTACTATAGCAAAAACCAGGTTTGGCTTGCTTTAAAAAAAGAGCCTCCTTAAATCAAAGTGATTTCAAAAGATGTAATATAAAAAACAAACAAACCAAAAAAAACCCACTCAGCAACCCATACTGGAAAAGTCCTATATTACTATTGAATGTGAATTTCTTCTACTCGATAACCTTTCGTTTTGGAAAAATGATTCACACATTATCAGAAAGACATTTAATGTGTTTAATAGTTCAAGGGTAAGCAGCCAGAAATTTTGATGCTGATTCTTCTTGGTTTCAAATTAGTTAACATTGTGTGTGTGCGTGCGTGCATGTGCGTGCACAGGCGCATGCACACGAGCATGCGTGAACACTGTCAGTCAAGTATGACTCTGTGACTCCATGGACTGTAGCCCGCCAGGCTCCTCTGTCCATAAAATTTTCAAGGCAACTGGAGCGGGTGGCCATTTCTTACTCCAGATTATTTAATTTCATATTCCCTTTTAAGTGTGTAAAGTTTTATGGTACTACACAACTATAGCATTTATAATTGTACTTCCTTATTTCCCAAATATCAATACCTGCCCTTTTGTGCTCTGAATGAGAGTAATACCAGTGATTGTATTTGCTTCGTCAACAATTCTTTGATGCTGTGTCTTAATACACAAAAAAATCTTTTAGTGTTGGCCCATAGGTATGTTATCATTTTAATCATGGAAAAAATGATAAAAATTTTAAATATAATTATGCATTTAATAATGATCAAATAGCCACCAATTTTAACTGTCTACCATGTTCTACGCACAGTTCTGAGTGCTTTCTGTATAAGAATGTTAAGTGTTTTAAAGTTGTGTTATTTCCACTTTATATACAAGGCTTCTCTAAACTTATAGATGTCACATTGAAATGTAATAATCAGGAAGCCTCACACACAGTTTTTAACAGGTTTTTTTTGTTTTGTTTTGTTTTTTTAGCAAATATGCCTCTTTACATTACCTGATATACAGTAGGTAGACAGTAGATGTAGAATTTCATCACCCTGTCCCTAAATTGCTGTGTTTCTTTTAGTATATACTTTTTGTTGAAATACGATTTGAAGTTGATTACTTATGTAATTATGGGTGTGATTGAAAGAAACTAAACTATATCATGTTTTGAATTAAAATGAGATTACTTTTTCTCATATCTGATTTATTAGTAATCCTGGTTTCCATTAACAGGATAGAAAAGATCTCTGCTTCAGAGGCTGAAAATTTTACTAATGATTAATATATGCTAGCCATCAGATGTTCTGTTTATTTTTCTCCTCAAACTTTAGATTAAAACCACTTCCTCTTATCTTTCCAGTTTTAGACTTCTAATAGCAAGAATTGGTGAATATAGCTTCTAATTATATTTTCTTGGGCATCCCCAGTGGCTCAGATGGTAAAGAATCTGCCTGCAATTCAGGAGACCTGGGTTCAGTCCCCAGGTGGGGAAGATCCCCTGGAGAAGGAAATGGCAACCCACTCCAGTATTCTTGCCTGGACAGAGGAGCCTGGTGGGCTACAGTCTATGGGGTCACAAAGAGTCAGACACAACTGAGCAACTAACACTTTAATTTTCTTTACCAAGGCCAGAGTTTGAGGCTTCCCACTCCCTATCCCCACCACCTCCACCACTACCTACCAACCCATGCCCCAGGGAACAGTGAGTTGCTTTATTAATTCTGACTTGTTATTAACCATTTTACTTCATTCATTTTCTCAGCCTGTCCTTCTTTTCCTCTTTCCCTCATTTTACCCCCTTAATAAGAGCATTCTTTGTCTTTTCAAATTTGTTACTTTAGCCTTTGGCTTTGGGGGGTTGATTTTGCAGTTTGTTATTCCCATTCCTCAAGTCAGTCTATGATGCATAGGTTGTTTGATTTATTAAAATATTTTACAATCAAAAAACAAAATCATTTCTTCTTGCCACAGAATGGTTACCATTGCTTCCCCCTTTGGTGTTTGAGATTGCAGCAATTCGATTGCTGTGGAAATCATTTATCTCTTCTTGGCAGCTGACTCTGATGAGCACCATTGGTAGTTAGACAAGTTTGCTGCCGCCTCTAGATGCACTGGCACACTTTTGTATTTTCAGAGGAAGAAAATACCACAATTATGAGAGAACTGCATTTATTCTCTTAAAACCACTGGTTTTTCCCATGTCTGATTTTGCTGTAAGGTTTTGAACTAGATTTCTGCTGCCAGTACTGTGGTGTGAATGGTAACTTTGTGTTGTGAATGATCTTGAGAAGAAGAAGCAGGGCCTCCCACCCATGAGAAAGATTTGATATTTGCATTGTGAAGTTCTTGTAAATTGTAAAGGAAGGAACTGGCAAGTAGGAATTTTTTCATTGGGGGCTGTCCATTGGCACTATGGGCTCTTGATGATTGCAATTTGAAAATTTCAAATCTTAGGAAGATCTTAGGAGCTAAGATCTGAATTCTTAATTAAGATCTGCTTAATTCAGATCTTAGGAAGATTAATCAGATTAATTAAAGTTTTAACAAAGTTTCTCTGATTACAACAAATTGCTAGTTAAGGCCATTGGAAAGCATCAACTGGCTGTGTGATCCCTTAATATTTCTCACCTGCTGAGAAATGATTGGAATGATTTGCTAATACCTGGTAGAAAACTGATCACCTTGTTGTTTTGTAGTAATTGAATGGTTTAATGGTTAATGTGACCTTGAAGTCGGTACCTCCCTTGAATGTTTTATATAGTTTTGAAATTTATGTTGTAAATTTAAACCCAATTAAATACCTATATTTTCATAATTATTTTCCCATCTAGCTCATTTTCACAAAAAGAGGATTTGGGATATACACAATTTCCAGGCAAAATTGTCTTGAAATCGAATTCCTAAAACTACTAAGCTAACCTGCCTGCCTGCCTCCCTTTTCTTCCTTCCTTCCTGGCTTCTTTTCTTCCTTCACTTTTTGCAGGTCTCCTCTTTAGCTAGTATTTAATATCACTCATGAGGCTAATGCTGTGATGGGCATCTACTGTGTGATATCCACTTAATCCATTGGTGTGAAAGCAACAAGGACTTATTTTCTCCCTTTTGTAGGAAACAGCATTCCAACTGTTTTTTGACATCTTTAATTTCAGAGGTTGTCAATGATCAGATGAGGGTCAAGATTGACTTTGAAATATTTTAGTAGTAAGCAGAAAGGAAAATGAGATCTAACTTTCTAGTCTCCTGATCTACACATCTTCACTGATGAATTAAAGCTGTATGTGTGCGAATTTTGGTATAGAGGCTTAGGCTGCATCAGCACCTTTTATCTCATAATAGTTGTGAAATGTGAAGATCTGAATTTTCATGGGGGCACTGATATTTCATGGTCAACAGTGGGTTTTTTAAGGCCTTGTCATTTCAGATTGCCGTGAGATCTGGTTATTGCTGCTCTAAACGTGTGTATGAACCTAACTCCCAATGAACTTACTGCAGTGGTGCTAACTTGTCTTGACACTCTTGCCCACAGTTCTCGTGGCCCTGTGTGTGGTCACAGCATAGGTTTTTGTGGAGGATTCAGCCTAAATTTCTGGGATAAATTTCTATACACAAGAAATATATTGGTTTTAAAAATTAAGTGGTTTGATTCTGTTTTGAATTTGGATATCAAATGAATCTGAGCACATGACATTTTAATGCCGTTTGTCTTTTCAAATAGATTTACTTTCTAATGCATGTGACGACAGGACTTTGCTCATCAGCTGGAACATACATTTCAGAGGAGTTGTTACCTAAAATATTATCATAAGGCATGAGAAAATACACGATTTAAGTTGCCTTTCATGAACATAATTAAGAATTAATAAGCCAGTACCAGTGGCTAGTCCCCAGAATTTCCACTGTTTTGCCTTTTGTGACCTGTGTTATTAAAAGTCCATTATTTTTACAGACTTTATTAAATTGGATCTTATTAAAGCATTCTATATTTGCATTTGGTCTTTCATAATTCATTATTATTATGACATTTACTTTTTACCATCAGATCTGAAAACATATCATAAGCTACCCTTTTCTCTTGAAAGAAATGCTAATTTCAAACAGTCCTCTAATAGAAGAGAAAAGCTTTATCAGTTTTTTCATTTATTCCAGATCGTGTTAAGAATACTAATGCTAGACTTCAGTATGCTAATATCTCTGAGCTTTTTTTGGTCAAAAGCTTAGAATTATTATTTTTATCCCATACTAAGTATGAAACTAGAAGACCTGCTACTACTGGAGAAAACACAATTCTAAAGTACAATTCTTTATTCTAAGGACCTGCAAAAATGTTGCTGGATCCTGTTTAGACTAGGATGCAGCTCGTCAATTTAACTTTTACCACCCAGTATTTGTCCTCTTGAAGAAATTCTTTCCTCATAAAGTTCTTTTTGTTTGTTTTTTCTGATGGTTTAGAATAACACAGCTTGTAATATTTAAAACTAAGAATCCTATGCTGTCAGTCCTACTCAGCACTTAGGTGTACTGCCTGATTTTCTGTCTTCTGATAATCATTTCTGATGTTGATGTCTGATAATCATTTCTATTCCATTTATGATGTAGTTGAAAACTTAATATAGTAAGATTTTACATATTGATATCAAGCAGACTAATTTAATATAACTGAATTTTTTCAGTTATAATAATTATAATAAGATTGAATTTTTTCTTTGGGTAGTAGTAAATTTCTTAAATTCTGAAATGAAGCTAACTTTGGATTTTGTCTCATTTTAGATTTCTGACAATGTGCAATAGACACTTTGGCAGTGTTGTTGCCCAAACCATTCGGACTCAAAAAACAGATCAGTTTCCACTTTTTCTGATTATTATGGGAAAGCGATCATCTAATGAAGTGTTAAATGTGATACAAGGTAAAGTACATTCAAAAGAGGAGTAGAGTGTCTCCTTATTTATGTGATAACCTTATAATATTTAGTATCATAGCTGAAAGTTATTCTCTGTATTGGTGAATATCTTTGCATTTTGAAATATAGAACATCCTGAAGAAGAATATCTTCAAAAAGTACAGGTGCTATGAAATATGAAATATGCTACATAAAAATGCAATAGAAACACCTTAATAAAACTGCACAGCCCTTGGGATATAGGTTAATCATGTTAACTATTCAAAATTGCTAAGTTTTCTAAAGTAGAAATTAAGTCATTATCAGTCATCAAAGATGATGTCATATGTGTGTGTGTGTGTCTGTGTATACATATGTATATTTCTTGCTGTGATTTTGATTGGTTGAAGGAAATCCTTATGTTTAGTTATCTGGAAAAACTTGTGACTGGGTATTGTGAATTGAATAGTTCACAGTGGCAGTTGTTTTTCCTTATTTGTGTGAATCTTTGTCTAGAATGCAACCTTGAGGTGTGAAGCCATAGGATGCCTGTCAATTTAATCACAGTGCACATTCTTTACCAAAAAAATGAGTGTTTTTTTTTATGTTACTAACATACCCTAAAGATTAGAATAAAAAATTACCTTATTCGTGGCAAAGCTTAAATTGAAAATAGTTTATTTTTTCTATGCCACAGGGAAAACAATGTTTCAAGTGCTCCAAGGTGTCTGAAATACTTAATTTCTGCCCCTATTTAAGCTAAAAGTTTGATAGTGGATAATGTAATGAGGAAGGGGTGTAACTTCTAGTGCCTTTCAAACTCAAATAAAGCAAAACCTCCAGTATTTTGTTTTCTCTATAACTAGAGCTTTCACTTTCGTAAACAGTGTTAAAGAAGACCTGCTGGGGGACACATTATATAGATTAAATAGATAATGTTTCATTTCAGTTTTCCTGTCAGGGGCAATGTTACAATAGCCAGTGGTTCTCAAAGATGGCCCATGGACCCTAAAGGTCCCCTAGACCCTTTCAGGGCATCTACAAGGTCAAAAATGTTTTCATAATAGTAATAGACTTTTTTTTTTTTGCGTTTTTTACTGTGTTGACATTTGCACTGACGGCACAAAATCAGTTCTGTTTAAAATTGCTGGCACAAATCAGGGCCATGACCCAGAACTGTACTGATATTTTCCACCTCCATGTATGTACATTTAAAAAAAATCATTTTATTAAATATTAAACCTTTTTATAGTTTATGTGACACAGTTGGGAAGACATTTCTCTAAAATGAACAAAATGCCAGCCTGTTACTGCAAGCTTTAGAACAAATAACATTTGTTGCCAGTGATAGAAATTTGGTTTTTTGAGCAAAAAGTTAGAATGTCCTCCACCATTTAAGACTGACAGCTTAAATACTTTCCTTGTGACACAAGTGGTGGTACTAATAAATGTAATTTTTTTTTTATATCATAAAATTAGCTGTGTCAGCATTCAAAAGAAATGGATTACTCAATGAACCAATATTTTCCAGATGACCAGTGTGTAATGTTATAAACTCATGTATGAGTAACAGACCTATTCAAAGGGCAAAATAGACCAGTGGATTTTAATGTAACACAGTACAGTAAGTTCACTGATACAGTTTCCGGTTCCTCACATACCTAATCTTAAAAAAAATCCCACCTGTCAGTTTGGGAGTATTAAATAAAAAATATGTAATTACCTATTAAAATACTTGTCCCTTTTCCAACTACGTATCTCTGTGAGGCCACAATTGCTTCATAAATTTCAACCAAGATGACACATTATAACTAGTTTAATGTAGATATAAATATGAGAATCTAATTGTGTTCTATTAAGTATAACATTAGAGAAATTTGCAAAAATGTTAAAATAATGACATTCTCAGTAAATTTTTCTTTTTGGAACATATAGTCATTTTTCATAAAACATGATGTTTATATTAGCAAATTATGGGTTTATTATTGTTACTTTTAAATGGATGGATAACTATTTTAGATATTTCAGTTTTCATTTCCAACACAGTGGATGTTGGTAACCATATCCACATAAACAAAAATTCTTCAGGGATCTCAACAGTTTTTAAGTATATAAAGAAATTCTTTTGCAATAAACTATAACAAATAAATTGTCCCTGAAATGCATTAACTGATACTTTTCTGCATCTTGGATCATTAAGGGCTTAGGTATAAAGTACCTTCAAGTACAGTTTGGCAATGAATCTGTAAATCAGGGTCAAAGCATAGTTGATAAGCAGTAGCTTTAAGCCTAAAAATTAATGGCCATGATGTAGTCACCTATTCAGGGGCCAACAGAGGACAAGATGGTTGGATGACATTGACTCAATGGATGAATTTGAGCAAGCTCAGGGAGATGGTGAAGGACAGGAAAGCCTGACATGCTGCAGTCCACAGGGTCGCATAGAGTCGGGCATAACTGAACAACAACAACAATAAAATTATAATATTTCCCCAATGATGATTCTAGTACCTTTACAAAGTATTCATGCCCCATGCTCTCTTAGTCACTATAGTTTACAAATAAGAAATGGAAACCCAAAGATTTGCCCAGTATGGAAATCTACATTGAAGTTACTCTTATTAAACTTTTACTGTTTATTGTATCTGTCACACACAGTGATGCTGTGTGTCCTTGGTACCAGGCACTTTATATTATCTCTAATTCTTCTAAGAACCCTACAGAGGTAGTGTTATCTTCATTTTGCAGATAAGAAAATTGATTGTTTCAGAGCTATAGTCACGCCCTCTTTTCATATTCACTTGTTTACTAAGTGAGTATTTATTAAGCCCTTGTCATGTGCTAGGCAGTTTCTAGGTATTAGATCATGTAAGAAGTAGAACTAGGGTTAGAACTCTGACTCTAAAACCAATTCTACTTCTTGGTAGGTTTTAGAATAATATCTACTTCCAAGATAATATTTGTTCTTTAGCTGATTTATGGAGAGAGTGTGACCAGATTAGATTATTTCTTTGACTAGAGACCAAAACTTCCCCCTAACCCCATGTTGCCAGTGATCATAAGGAAAACTGGGAAAGGACCATTGAAGGATCATGTTAGGCAGATGGTACTCTGGAAGAATACAAGCAAGGATGCTTGTTATGTGTTGTCTCATTGGTGGCCATTCCATTAAGGGACTAGAAGACACCTTTTGAGGCCTTGGAGAAAGACAGGCTTTTTTGCCTGTTGGTTTGAAAGAAGAGAAAAATTGCTATATCTTTATGGATCTTCATGACTTTCTCTCTTGTAGATGTATCCAAAGCAAATAGCAAGACTCAATGCATGCAAAAAATGGCATATATGTGCTATATGTTTGTTATGGACTGGGAATAAAATAGCATTCAAAAGAATCAAACATTTTAAATATCCTGTCCATAAAGATTATATAGCATAGTTATTTGAAGGGAAATATTTGCAGCTAAAAGGGAAAAATACCATTTAGGGGAAAAAATTTTTGTTCCCAGAAATTGAATTACTAATTGTTTCACTAAAGAAATTTTAGTAGGAGATAATTCTAAGTAAACAGTGTGCTAAAGTGACAAAGAAGACAGGCTTTTGAGTCAGACTCATATGGTTTCAAATCCTGGTCCTGTAACTTAACCAACTTGACCTTGTTTAGTCAGGTTACTTGAGCTCTGTAAGCCTCATTTTCCTTCTGTTTACTATCAAAATCATAATGAGCCTTTATAGAATTGTTATACAGATTAAATGAGATTTTATATATATAAACCTAATCATTTAACCTAATCACTGGCTTACAAACAAATGGTAGTTGTCGCCAGTGTTGTTAAGTACATATGTTTTCCTACTTTGAAAGATACTTTTTTCCTTGTGAGTTGGATATTCTAAATAGTGCCAAAAATCTTTATAAAGAGACTGTTCTCACAAATCTAAGTATTCTGAAATTTCAACTGCCAGTGTACTGCCTTTCTTTCTTATTAAAAATAAACTTTTCAATGCAAGCATAAAAGTCTTTATTGGCATGCTAGTCTATAATTTTTTAGGCTGTAGTTATTCCTTACTGATTAATTCTAGAGCAACTTCCCATTTTCTAACCTTGATGTAAAGTTTGGCAATCTCGGTATGTTGCTAGGTAACACAACAGTGGATGAGTTAATGATGAGACTCATGGCTGCAATGGAGATCTTCACAGCCCAACAACAGGAAGATATAAAGGATGAGGTAAGGTGAAAGGTTAAGTGGACATTTAATAGAATTTTGATGAGATAATTTGTCAAATGGTGATGTTTGCCTATGTCATGATTGATAAACAAGGCATTGATGAAGATGCATTTCTACATGAACTGAGGATTTTTATGCCACTGAATTTACCTTTCAGTCCAGTCTTTTCAGGACCCAAAGACCCAACAATTTGTTTAACTTTATGAAGTTATTCTTTGCTAGATTTGCAATTTACAGGAAACGAATTCTGAAGCATGTTTACAGGAGAAACTATATAGTCCAGTACTATTATATGAGTATTTCACTCCCTTTTAAGGTCCTCTTACTCTTTTTGAGATTGATTACCAATAAACACATTTTACATTTGAACATATTTTTGAATCACTGTGAGAATTAGTGAAAAAGATCACCAGAATTCTGAATTTTGTGTCTCTCAAACATTTAGATGGCATAGATGACATGGGCATGGAACCTCAAATATAATAGAATAATAATGACAGCAATATTGACAGTATAATAGTAAACATATACTGAATATTTATAATGTATTAATCAGTTCAGTTGCTCAGTCTTGTCCAACTGTTTGCGACCCCATGAATCGCAGCATGCCAGGCCTCCCTGTCCATCACCAACTCCTGGAGTTTACTTAAACTCATGTGCATAGAGTCGGTGATGCCACCCAGCCATCTCATCCTCTGTCGTCCCCTTGTCCTCCTGCCCCCAATCCCTCCCAGCATCAGGGTCTTTTCAAATGAGTCAGCTCTTCGCATCAGGTGGCCAAAGTATTGGAGTTTCAGCTTCAACATCAGTCCTTCCAATGAACACCCAGGACTGATCTCCTTTAGGATGGACTGGTTGGATCTCCTTGCAGTCCAAGGGACTCTCAAGAGTCTTCTCCAACACCACAGTTCAAAAGCATCAATTCTTTGGTGCTCAGCTTTCTTTATAGTCCAACCCTTACATCCATACATGACCACTGGAAAAACCAGAGCCTTGACTAGATGGACCTTTGTTGGCAAAGTAATATCTCTGCTTTTGAATATGCTGTCTAGGTTGGTCACAACTTTCCTTCCAAGCAGTAAGTGTCTTTGAATTTCATGGCTGCACTCACCATCTGCAGTGATTTTGGAGCCCAGAAAAATAAAGTCTGACACTGTTTCCACTGTTTCCCCATCTATTTCCCATGAAGTGATGGGACCGGATGCCATGATCTTAGTTTTCTGAATGTTGAGTTTTAAGCCAACTTTTTCACTCTCCTCTTTCACTTTCATCAAGAGGCTTTTTAGTTCCTCTTCACTTTCTGCCATAAGAGTAGTATCATCTGCATATCTGAGGTGATTGATATTTCTCCCAGCATTCTTGATTCCAGCTTGTGCTTCTTCCAGCCCAGCATGTCTCATGATGTACTCTGCATAGTAGTTAAATAAGCAGGGTAACAATATACAGCCTTGACATACTCCTTTTCCTATTTGGAACCAGTCTGTTGTTCCATGTCCAGTTCTAACTGTTGCTTCCTGACCTGCATATAGGTTTCTCAAGAGGCAGGTCAGGTGGTCTGGTATTCCCATCTCTTGAAGAATTTTCCACAGTTTATTGTGATCTACACAGTCAAAGGCTTTGGCATAGTCAATAAAGCAGAAATAGATGTTTTTCTCGAACTCTCTTGCTTTTTCCATAATCCAGTGGATGTTGGCAATTTGATCTCTGGTTCCTCTGCCTTTTCTAAAACCAGCTTGAACATCTGGAAGTTCACAGTTCACATATTGCTGAAGCCTGGCTTGGAGAATTTTGAGCATTACTTTACTAGCGTGTGAGACGAGTGCAATTGTGTGGTAGTTTGAGCATTCTTTGGCATTGCCTTTCTTTGGGATTGGAATGAAAACTGACCTTTTCCAGTCCTGTGGCCACTGCTGAGTTTTCCAAATTTGCTGGCATATGAGTGCAGCACTTTCACAGCATCATCCTTTAGGATTTGAAAGAGCTCAACTGGAATTCCACTAGCTTTGTTCGTAGTGATGCTTTCTTTTCTTTTTTTTTTTTTAAAGTTTTTTTTGTTTATTTTTGGCTGCACTACTTGGCATGTGGGATCTTAGTTCCCCAACCAGGGATCAAACTCACACCCCCTGCAGTGGAAGCACAGTCTTAACCACTGGACCACCAGGGGATTCCCCGTAGTGATGCTTTCTAAGGCCCACTTGACTTCACATTCCAGGATGTCTGGCTCTAGGTGAGTGATGACACCATTGTGATTATCTCGGTCATGAAGATCTTTTTTGTACAGTTCCTCTGTGTATTCTTGCCACCTCTTCTTAATATCTTCTGCTTCCAAAATGCAGTACTTGGATGCAGTCTCAAAAATGACAGAATGATCTCTGTTCATTTCCAAGGCAAACCATTCAATATCACAGTAATCCAAGCCTATGCCCCAACCAATAACGCTGAAGAAGCTGAAGTTGAATGGTTCTATGAAGACCTACAAGACCTTTTAGAACTAACACCCAAAAAAGATGTCTTTTTCATTATAGGAGACTGGAATGCAAAAGTAGAAAGTCAAGAAACACCTGTGGTAACAGGCAAATTTGGCCTTGGAATACGGAATGAAGTAGGGCAAAGGCTAATAGAGTTTTGCCAAGAGAATGCACTGGTCATAGCAAACACTCTTCCAGCAACACAAGAGAAGACTCTACATATGGACATCACCAGATGGTCAACACCGAAATCAGATTGATTATGTTCTTTGCAGCCAAAGATGGAGAAGCTCTATACAGTCAGCAAAAACAAGACCGGGAGCTACCTTTGGCTCAGATCATGAACTCCTTATTGCCAAATTCAGACTGAAATTGAAGAAAGTAGGGAAAACCATTAGACCATTCAGGTATGACCTAAATCAAATTCCTTATGATTATACAGTGGAAGTGAGAAATAGATTTAAGGGCCTAGATCTGATAGATAGAGTGCCTGATGAACTATGGACGGAGGTTTGTGACATTGTATAGGAGACAGCGATCAAGACCATCCCCAGGGAAAAGAAATGCAAAAAAGCAAAATGGCTTTCTGGGGAGGCTGTGAAAAGAAGAGAAGCAAAAAGCAAAGGAGAAAAGGAAAGATATAAGCGTCTGAATGCAGAGTTCCAAAGAATAGCAAGGAGAGATAAGAAAGCCTTCCTCAGCGATCAGTGCAAAGAAGTAGAGGAAAACAACAGAATGGGAAAGACTAGAGATCTCTTCAAGAAAATCAGAGATACCAAAGGAACATTTCATGCAAAGATGGGCTTGATAAAGGACAGAAATGGTATGGACCTAACAGAAGCAGAAGATATTAAGAAGAGGTGGCAAGAATACACCGAAGAACTGTACAAAAAAGATCTTCATGACCAAGATAATGTATTAATACTTGGCACTATTCAAAGCACGTTTCATTTATCATCTCATGATTCTTAACACAATCCCACAGGGTTGCGTATAATTCAGAGTTCTGGCTGGAACAGGTGATGCTTTCAAACTAGATTATTGAGAAGAGTTTAATAAGGCAACTATTTATATAGATATGGGCAGACTTTATAGGAGTCATCAATGGATAGTATACTCTAGGGCTAAAGGGAGCCATTACCACCTTTAGGCCTGAAGGCCTAGGAAAGGGTAGTGTGTGGAGACGATTGCTTCTTTCAGGGCCAGCCCTTTTGAGCTGATAAGGAAGAAACTAAGGAATAGCTTCCCTTCCCTTTTATACTTATGGTCTCCTGCTAGTACCTTCTATTGACCTAACCCAACTAGCAACTGAAAGGCAGGCAAGAGAACCTCCCTGGGCAAAAAGCTAGGTAGAGCATGAAAGTGAAAAGTGAAAGTGAAAGTCGCTCAGACGTGTCTGACTGTTTGTGACCCCATGAACTATACAGTCCAGGTAATTCTCTAGGCCAGAATACTGGAGTGGGTAGCCTTTCCTTTCTCCAGGAGATCTTCCCAACTGAGGGATCAAACCCGGATCTCCCGCATTACAGTTGGATTTTTTTACCAGCTGAACCACAAGGGGAATCCCAAGAATACTCGAGTGGGTAGCCTATCTCTTCTCCAGTGGATCTTCCCGACCCAGGAGTTGACCAGGGTCTCCTGCACTGCAGGGAGATTCTTTACCAACTGAGCTATCAGGGAAGCTCAGGTAGAGCATGGGTGAAAGGAAAGTGAAAGTGTTAGTTGCTCAGTCTTGTCCAACTTTTTGTGACCCCATGAACTGTAGTCCATCAGGCTCCTCTGTTCATGGAATTCTCCAGGCAAGAATACTGGAGTGGGTTGCCATTCTTTTCTCCAGGGGATCTTTCCGACCCAAGAATTGAACCTGGGTCTCCTGAACTGTAGGCACATTCTTTAGCATCTGAGCCGTCAGAAACTGAATGGGCAAATGGAACATAATCCAACACAGATTGGTACTGTCATCTCTAGTTTTCAGATGAGAAAACTGAGAATCAAAAAGGTTAATTTACCCAAGGTCAACACAGCGAGTAGGATCTATGTTAATCTCAAGTAATTATTAGTGCTTTATCAGTCAAGAAATTTCTGGATTTAGAAAGCAATCTAAAGGTAAAATATGAAACACATATTATCATCTGTTAATTCATATATCTATCAAATTATTCTTTTTAATTTTTTCTTTGTTTTTAATTTTTAAAGAAAGAGTTACATAGAACAAATAAAGGAGAGTTTGATTTTTGAGCAATAATATAAAGTTTCCAGGTATAATGAGTGTTTTCAGTACAATACCCTTTGGCTATTACAAATGGGAAACATGTAAACAATTTCAGTATAACCTTTAATATTGTATTTAACTTTATTTGTTTGTCTCTGTCTTCTGTTAGACTTGAGTTTAAAAGCAAGGGTTATATCATATTCATATTGTAACTCTGTCTTGTAACAGTTTGGGCTTCCGTGGTGACTCAGTGGTAAAAGAACCTACATGCCAGTACAGGAGACATGGCTTTGATCCCTGAGCCTGGAACATCCCCTGGAGAAGGAAATGGCAACCCATTCCTGTATTCTTGCCTGGGAAATTCCCATTTCCTCTGTGGTAAATCCCACAGAGGAACCTGGTGGGCTGTATAGTCCACGGGGGTCACAAAAGAGTTGGACTCCACTTAGCAACCAAACAGTAACAAACTTCTCACAGTGTTCATTCAGTTCAGTTCAGTTCAGTCACTAGTAGGTACTTAAAAAATGTTTGTTAAATGACTAAATAAATAAATAATTAAACTTACGTAAAATAATGTGACTTTAAAAAATAATACTTAATTACAGTGGTATAAAACCTGATGTATCCACATTAACAAATATGAAAGTTCAGAGTGCTGTAACTAGAAGTTTAATACTCAATAGGTTCCTTTTGTTGCTGTAAAAATTTTGTTTGTAATTTTTCCTAATAGTATTTTATTTACTCTGAGGGAAAGGTAATTGGAAATATGGTAGAAAGATGTTTATCTGTTACTTTATAAATTGACACTGACATTTTGAAATTATGAAGTACTGTACTTAGTTAGGAATTTGTAATAATTGGTGTGTTGCCATTCAAGATTACATTTATCCTGGAATAGAGGCATTGATTGACAATAATGCACTAAACGCATTCTTCAGCCATTTAAATCTTGAGTCTCATTAGTACTAGATTTACAGATTATGTTGTATAGTAATATGAATGTATAATATTTGCATGCATATTCCCAGTTCATTCTTTCATCTTAATTTGTGTTCCTTGTAATTCATTGGTAAGGAAATTGACTTTAATTCCTTTAATACTGAGCACAAAATTTAATATGAAGGTTACAGGAAATGTCTAAGACTCCATATAATTGAAATTTTTTATTGAAATTTAACTGCAAGAGATAAGGGTTTCTCCTTGTTTTTAGAGTATCTTCATGAAAGTTATCTTTCAGGTCATAAGTAGAATTCCTAAGAAAAGCTTTTCTGAGTTTAAAATCTTCTCTTGGACTATGCATAGATCATAATTTGGTATCTGCTGAGTTAGTGATAAGAAATATTGTCTCTTATAATTGTAAATTTGGCTTTACTTCTTTAAAAGTTTCAAATAAGACTTAAGCATACAGTTAAAATGGAATTTGTGAGCAGGTTTGAAGGATGACTTCCTAGGCCTGAATTTATTTAAACTTAACTTTGATTCACTTATGTTCATCACTTCAATGATTCCATTGTATTAGTACAACCAGAAATGCCTATATTATAAAGCTTTTATTAAATAGAACCAAGCACAACCTATATATTTATGACTCATTCTTCATTGGCTCAGAATGAACTAACCTTTTATGTCATTAATTGTTCTGTCTCTAACCAGGAAGTATAAAGTACATGAGCCTCTGTTTTGACAAAACTACCTCTTCATAGCTTTATTCATAGATATTTTTGTTAATGGTATTAATTTGGTTTTCTAAGTGTTTACTGAGCATCTATGAAAGATACAGCACTGGGCTCAGTCCTGGGGACAGAGAGGTACTTTGCTCTCGTGAAGTGAAGTGAAAGTGGAGTAAAGTTGCTCAGTCGTATCTGACTCTTTGCGACCCCATGGGGTGTAGCCCCTGAGGCTCCTCTGTCCATGGAGTTTATCAGGCAAGAGTACTGGAGTGAGTTGCCATTGCCTTCACCAGGGGATCTTCCTGACTCAGGGATCAAACCCGGGTCTCCTGCATTGCAGGCAGATGCTTTACCAGCTAAGCCACTGATCTCCCTTTAAACTAATGCTTTCTCTAGTGAGGAGCTGTATGATTCATAGATGCTCAGTAAACACTTAGAAAACCAAATTAATACCATTAACAAAAATATCTACTAATAAAGTGGTGTATTATTATATTGCTATCTATTTCTTCCTTTAGGTCTGTTAATATTTGTCTTATGTATTGGGTTGGCCAACCAAATATTTAGATGCTCCTTTTTGGGGTACATAAATACTTTGAAAGGGTTCTTCATCCAGTGACTTTTCTACATAGTTAGTCCCCAGTCACAGCAGATGATGTTTTGTGTCATCTTGCTTATATATTCATTTCATATTCTTTTGCTATGCGCCACATGTAGGGCACCAGTAACACAGCTGTAGCAAGACAGACAGGGTCCTTGGACTTACCACCCAGCATTTCCAATAAGTCTATGAAGCTGTCAGGTAGATGAAGCCTCAGGAGCACCTATCCAGGGCGAGCTAGGCATGCTGTGTAGGCAGCTTGACATGGAGCACACAGAAGGGCTCTTGCATACTGCCAATGCAAGCTAAGAGGCAGGTAGAAGAGTTAAGAAATAAGGTAATAATAGTAGTCATTCTTCACGTTCGTGCTACATGCCAGGTATCGTTCTAATCTCTAAGGCAATGTTTTTCACTGTGTTTCCCAGATTACTGGTGTACTCAGCTATCTATCAAGGATTACAAGCAGCTAGTTTGAACAAGCAACATAGTCAGTTTTGTTCACATTTATTTCATATTTTGAAATATAAGATAAATTGCAGTATCCCTCCAAATCCTGTTTCATTCGTCATATCTTTTACAATATATTAGATTCCTCGTGTATTACAAGGATTGCATTGGTTGTTTAGTCTTGACAAATACTCAGTTGACTGCAGCAGTTGGTTTCAGCTTCTGTACTTTCATGTCATTCATGTGTTACTGTTAAATTTACGTTCATATTTTCTTGCTTAGTTATATTCTTAGTTCATCAGAATTTTTCATGGCTTACATGTGATTCATTGAAGCATAAAGATAATGATGAAAATACTATAAATGAATACTGTAAATCAGGAGACTTCCCTGGTGGTCCATTGGTGAAGAATCTGCCTTCTAATGCAGAGAACACAGGTTTGATCCCTGGTCAGGGAATTAAGTTTCCACATGCTGCAACTACGAAGCCCACAGACTATGGAGTCCACACACCACAGGTAGAGAGAAGTACATATGCTGCAATGAAAGATCTTGGTGTGGCATAATCCCATGTGCCATAACAAAGGCCAAATTCAGCCAAAAATAAAAAAAATTAAATTAAAATAAATATTTAAAAATACTGTAAATCAGTATAGACGGTTGAAACTAGTTCAACATCAGTGTAAACATAATTGGGAGAACTCTAACGCTAGCATAGAAAATGCAAGGGAACTTACTGTTGATATTGATGATTTCATACTGGCCTCAATAAAAGAAACTTTTGACTGAAAAGTAAATATATGAATATAGATTGTGTAGGAAACACAGTCTGTTTACCCTAATGCTACTGCTTCTCTGTTATAAAATTTTTCATAAAAGCACAAAGCCTTCAGAGTTTTTGTTTCATTTTTAAGTAAAGTCCAGTGACCTGCCACTCTGTTAAAGCAATAGATTTTTTTCAGGACAAAAGAAAAAGTAATACTTACCATTAACACATTTTTTAAAATCATATTGCTTACCTCAGAAAAGTAACCAAACCACAGAGGACAATTTGCTTACAAATGGCAGTCTTTGAGGTAAAAATGGATTCAAATTCTACTGTTGCAAGAAACTTGTAAATCCAGCTACTACAGAATTAACAGTAAAAAAAAGAAAAGCCCAAACAATAAAGCAGAATAAGTTCTGAAGGAAGTAACTTCATCAAATGGCACTATTGGATGGCGTGCAATGGCAATAGGATGGTCTGTAGAAGAGCAGTGACCACACTGTGCTCACTGTCTTGCTTTGTTGTTTTTCAGTCCCTAAGTCGTGTCCGACTCTTTGTGACCCATGGACTACAGCATGCCAGACTCATCTGTCCTCCACTATCTCCCAGAGTTTGCTCAAATTGATGTCTGTTGAGTTGGTGATGCTGTCTAGCCATCTCATCCTCTGCTGCCCCCTTCTCCGCTTGCCCTCATTCTTTCCCAGCATCAGGGTCTTTTCCAATGAGTTGGCTTGTCACATCAGGCAGCTGAAGTATTAGAGCTTCAGCTTCAGCATCAGTCCTTCCAATGAATATTCAGGGTTGATTTCCTTTCGGATTGACTGGCTTGGTCTCCTTGCAGTCCCAGGGACTCTCAGTAGTCTTCTCCAGCACCACAATTAGAAAGCATCAGTTCTTCAGTGTGCAGCCTTCTTTATGGTCCAGTTCTCACATTTGTACATGACTGTTGGAAAAACTATAGCTTCAACTATATGGACCTTGTCAGCAAAGTGATGTCTCTGCTTTTTAATACTCTGTGTAAGTTTGTCAAAGCTTTCCTTCCAAGGAGCAAGCATCTTTTAAATTCATGTCTGGAGTCACCATCTGCAGTGATTTGGGAGCCAAAGAAAATAAAATCTGTCACTGCTTCCACTTTTCCCCCTATCTTTGCCATGAAGTGATGGTACCAGATGCCATGATCTTAGTTTTTTTTTTTTAATGTTGAGTTTCAAGCCAGCTTTTTCACTCTTCTCTTTGACCCTCATCAAGAGGCTCTTTAGTTCCTCTTCACTTTCTGCCTTTAGAGTGGTATCATCCACATATCTGAGATTGTTAATGTTTCTCCTAACAATCTTGATTCCAGCTTGTGATTCATCCAGCCTGGCATTTCACATGATGTACTCTGCAAATAAGTTAAATAAACTTGATGACAATACACAACCTTTCCCAATTTTGAACCAGTCAGTTGTTCCATGTTTGGTTCTAACTGTTGCTTCTTGACCCACATACAGGTTTCTCAGGAGATAGGTAAGGTGGTCTGGTATTCCCATCTCTTTACAAATTTTCCGCAGTTTTTTTGTGATCCACACAGGCATAGGCTTTAGTGTAGTCAATGAAGCAGAAGTAGATGTTTTTTGGGAACTCCCTTGCTTTCTGCATGATCCATTGAATGTTGGTAATTTGACCTCAGCCTCTTTGAATCCCAGGTTGTACATCTGCAATTTCTTAGTTCACGTATTTTTGAAGCCTCGCTTGAAAGATTTTGAGCATAACTTTGCTAGTATGTGAAATGACCATGATTGTACAGTAGTTTAAACATTCTTTGGCATTGCCCTTCTTTGGAATTGGGATGAAAACTGACCTTTTCCAATCCTGTGGCCACTGCTGAGTTTTCCAAATTTGTTGACATACTGAGTATAGCACTTTCACAGCATCATCTTTTAGAATTTGAAATAGCTCAACTGGAATTCCATCACCTCCACTCGCTTCGTTTGTAGTAATGCTTCCTAAGGCCCACTTGACTTCACACTCCAGAATGTCTGACTCTAGATGAGCGATCACACACTATCATGGTTATACAGGTCATTAAGACCTTTCTTGTATAGTTTTCAGTGTATTCTTGCCACCTTTTCTTAATCTCCTCAGCTTCTATTAGGTCCTTACCATTTCTGTCCTTTATCGTGCCCATCCTTGCATGAAATATTCCTTTGATATCTCCAGTTTTTTTTTAAGAGATCTTTCCCATTCTTTTGTTTTCCTCCATTTCTTTGCATTATTCACCTAAGACCTTCTTGTCTCTCCTTGCTGTTCTCTGGAACTCTGCATTCAGTTGGATATGTCTTTTCCTTTTCTCTCTTGCCTTTCACTTCTCTTATATCCTCAACTATTTGTAAAGCCTCCTCAGACAACCACTTTGCCTCCTTGCATTTCTTTTTCTTTGGGATGGTTTTGGCCACTACCTCCTATACAGTGTTATGAACCTCTGTCCATAATTCTTCAGGCAATCTGACTATCAGATCTAATCCCTTGAATCTATTTGTCACCTCCATTGTATAAAGGATTTTAATAAGGTCATACCTGAATAGCCTAGTGGTTTTCCCTGTTTTCTTCAGTTTAAGCCTGAATTTTGCTGTAAGGAGCTCATGATCTGAGCTAGTCAGCACCTGATTTTGCTTTTACTGACTGTATAGAGCTTCTCTATCTTCAGCTACAAAGAACACAGTCAATCTGATTTTCTCTTCATGGATCACAGCCTTTTTGTGGCAGTGGGGCTTGTGTAACTCAGTGAATCTATGAGCCGTGATATGCAGGGCTACCCAAGATGGATAGGTCATAATGAAGAGTTCTGATAAAAAGTGGTCCACTGGAGATGGAAATCACAACCCACTCCAGTATTCTTTCCTGGAGAACCCCATGAACAGTATGAAAAGGCACAGAGATACGACACCAGAAGATGAGCCCCCCAGGTCTGAAGGTGTCCAATATGCTACTGGTGAAGAGAGGAGGGCAAGTATTAATAGCTTCAGAAAGAATGAAGTGGCTGGGCCAAAGTGGGAACAGTGCTCAGTTGTTGATGTGTCTAGTTGTGAAAGAAAGTTCAGTGCTGTAAAGAACAATAGTACATAGAAAATTGGAATGTTAGGTCCATGAGTCAAGGTAAATTGGACGTGGTCAAGCAGGAGATGGCAAGATTGAACATCAGCATAGTAGAATTAGTGAACTAATATGGGCAGGAATGGGAAAATTTAACTCAGATGACCATTGTATCTACTACTGTGGGCAAGAATCCCTTAGAAGACATGGAGTAGCCCTCCTAATCAACAAAAGAGTCCAAAATGCAGTACTTGGGTGCAACCTCAAAGATGAATGATCTCAGTTTGTTTCCAAGGCAAACCATTCAACATCACAGTAATCTAAGTCTGTGCTCCAATCACTGATGCCAAAGAAGCTGAAATTGACCGGTTCTAAGAAAAGCTACAAGACCTTCTAGAACTAACAACCAAAAAAAAATAAAAGATGTCCTTTTCATCATAGGGGATTAGAATGCAAAAGTAGGAAGTCAAGAGATACGTGGAGTAACCGGCAAGTTTGGCTTGGGAGTACAAAATGAAGCAGGGCAATGGCTAACAGAGCTTTGCTAAGAGAATGCGCTGATCATAGCAAACACGCTTTTTCGACAATCCAAGAGACGACTCTACATATAGCCATCACTGTCTTGGTTTGCAGTTAGATAAACCACTATTGAGTGCAAAGTAAGAATTGATCCTTGGTATATTGTTATATATATATATGAGGTAGAAATAGTCATCACTTTTCATTCAGTTCATTAGTGAGACATGTATATTACCAGAAAGGTTTTAACTTAGTTAATAATTATTTTGCAAGTTCTCAGTTAGAGTTGAAAAGATAAGGTAGAATCATTATTGATGATCAAATAACATTACTTCAAAGAACACCATCCAGAAAGTGAAAAGGCAACCCTCAGGTTGAGAAAAAATCTTTGCAAATCATATATTTGATAAGGGACTTGTATCTAGAATATATAAAGACCACCAACAACTCAATAATAAAAAAAGACAAATTGCTACCATTAAAAATTGTGGGAAATTTCTCCAAGGAAAAAAAGCAAATGGCCAATAAGCACATGGAAAGATGTTCCACATCACTGGTCATCAAGCAAATGAAATTCAAAACAACGAGATACCACTGCACACCAACTACCGTGGCTAGAATCAAAAAGTTAGATAACAAGTGTTGGTCAGGATATGGAGAAATTTGAACCCTCATGGACTGCTAGTAGTACTATAAGATAGTGAAGCTGCTTTGGAAAACAGTCTACAGTTCCTCAAGTGATTAAACATAGTTATATACCTAGCTGTATACCTAAGTGAAGTGAAAAGATATGTCCATATAAAAATTTGTACATGAATGTTTGTAGCAACATTACTCATAATAGCCCAAACATGAAAATGACCCAAATAGTCATCAACAGATGAATGAGTTAGCAATATGTGGTATATATATATACAATAAAATGTTGTTCAACCATAAAAAGGAGGGAAATTCTTTTTTCTTTTTTTGGCCATGCCTCAAGGCATGTGACATCTTAATTCTCCTAGCAGGGCTTGTACCTGTGCCTCCTGCAGTGGAAATGCAGAGTCTGAACCACTGGACCACCAGTGAAGTCCAAAAGGAATGGAATTCTGATACATGCTGTAATATCAGATAAATTTTGAAAGCGTTATACTAAATGAACTCATTATACAAGACCCCATATTATATGGCTCCACTCATTTAAAAGTCCAGAGTAGGAAACCTCGTAGAGACAGAAAGTAGAATTGTGCTTGCTGATTATGGTTAGATGTGAGGAGTGAGTGATTTTAGAAGATAGGAGAGTGATAACCAAAGGGTATATGGTTCTTTTTTGATGTGATGAAAATGTTCTAAATTTGATTATGTTGTTGGTTGCATACATCTATGACTTGTACACTTTAAATGTATGAAGTATATGTTATGTATGATTTACATCTTAATAAAGATGGTTGCATGTATCTATGAATATATCAAAAAACATTGACTTGGATACTTTAAATGTATGAATTGTATGATATGAATAAATTATATCTCAAGGTATTTAAAAAAAATAAGTACAACAAGAAAGATTATGACTATTGGAATGAAAAAGATTGCAATTGCATGTCAATCTACACACTGTTTTACTGAAATGATTAGCTAATAATTAATAATATTCTCCTCAAATCTTATTATAGTATTGAAGAAAATAATGAAAATTGTTAATATTTTAGGCAGCTTTAAGTAGATATCTTTCTGATAGACCATGTAAATAATGGGAAAACAGTCTAAGACGTTCCTTCTCAAACAAGTATACAGGTTATCCGAGTCAAAGATTTCAGAATGTGACCTGGGTACTTACTAGAAATGTAGTTTCTCAAGCCCCAGCCCCAGACCTACTGAATCAGAGTTAAGAGGGTGGGACCCAGTAATCAGTTTTAACAAGCCCAGTAGCTGATTCTACTGCACAATAAAGTACACAATCCTTACCTCTAAGGGAAAGGTACAAGAATAGGTTTTTGTAATGAGGCATGTCATAAAAACTTTTCATGACACTAATAATACAGGTAAAAATGCAAGGGTCTTGTTCAGATTTCAAAAATCAGCAATATATTCTTGAGCAGCCTAAACCTATTTTTCAGAGCTAAAAATATAATTTTTAATTTTGAGAATAAAGTTTCAAGATTTCTTTAAAAATGAGCTGTGGTGCACATGGCTTTAATTATCAAGAGTTTGATTCTTTCCAAAAACTTGATAATTTTCTTCATTCTTTAGTGAAATTGATTATGTATAGTAGAGGATATTTCAGATCCCTAATAAAAGCTTCAGCAGAACATGAAGAAATACTTTTTAGGGCAAGAGCAACCAAAGAATGAAGTAGGTATCTACTTATTACTGTTTCCCAAGGGTAAACAGTCAATTCTTTATCTTTTAAGTGTGATAAACTGATTAAGTCTGACATAACTTGAAGTAGCCATATATGAGGATTTTCCTTGCAGTCCAGTGGTTAAGACTCCACATTTCCACTGAAGGGTGTACAGGTTCAATCCATGGTCAGGGAACTAAGATCCCACTTGCCACTTGTTGTGGAGTGGAGGGGAAGTAGCCCTGTTTGAGAAATATCTTTATAGTTTGAGTCTTTATTTGATCCAGATATTTAGATATAACTGAGAAAGTCAACAAGCATTAGATTCTAAAATGCCAGAAAGGCCTGGCGTGCTGCAGTCCATGGGATTGCAAAGAGTCAGACATGACTTTGGTGACTGAACCAACAACAGTTAGATTCTATTCTTAATAAAATGTCTAATTGGAATTTTCTAAGTTATTAGAAATAAAAGAAATGGTATATGAAAGCGATGCTACAGCTACCCTAGGAGTCATCAAACTGGATATAAATAACTTTGGTGAAATATTGCAAACAATATCAATTACCTTTTAACTGACAGTAAACTATTACTAGTATTAATTAAATATTATGGCTTATTTTTATTATCTAAAAATTATGGTCTTAGAAATTTTCCTAAAGTTGATGGTTTACACATGGGCCAGTATCATAAGCTCAGTATTTAAAGGAATTAAAGTCCATTTCTTTGCTGGTGAATTATGAGGTGCACAAATTAAGATAAAAAGTGAACTGGAAATAGGCCCTCAAATATTGTGCACTCATACTATTATACACCATAATCTGTAAATATGGTATTAATGAGACTCAATTGATGAAGAAGAAGTATTTAAGAAAATCCAACAGTCTTTTATGATAAAAACAAAAATACTTATACAAGGGAACTTCCTCAACATTATATAGGCCATATTTGAGAAACCCACAGCTGACATTTATAGTCAGTTGTGAAACATTGAAAAGCTTTTCCCCTAAGATCAGGAACAAGACAAAGATACCTACTTTCACCACTGTTTTTCAGTAGTAGTAATTCTATACAGGGCAGTTAGCCAAGAAAAACAGATAGGAGGCATTCAAATTGAAAGGCATAAAAATTACCTCTGTTCACAGATAACATGATCTTCTGTGTAGAAAACCCTGAAGATTACACACACACACACACACACACACACACACACACACATCATGTACTATTAGAACTAATAAACAGATTTGACAAAGTCGCCAGACATAAAATTAAAAATCAGTTGTAGTTCTATAAATTAGCAACAAAGAATCTGAAAAGGAAATTTAGAAAGCAATTCTATTTACAATAACATTAGGAATAATAAAATACTTAGAAATAAATGTAACCAAGGAGGCCTAGGCCTTGTACTCTGAAAACTAAATATATTGCTGAAAGAAATTTAGAAAACCTAAATAAATGTAAATACCTCCCCTGTTCATGAAATTGAACAGGGGAGGTATTTTTAGATAACACTTCAAAGTGATCTGCGAATGCAGTGCAGTCCTTATCAAAATCCCAAAGGTGATTTTTGCAGAAATAGAAAAATCCATTCTAAAATTCATATAAAATTTCAGGGAGCTTCAAATCACTGAAACAATCTTGAAAAAGAACAACAGAGTTGGAGGATTCACACTTCTTAATTTTAAAACTTCCTACAGACTTACAGTTTAAAAACAGTATAGCACTAGCATAATAATGTGGACCAACAGAACAGAAAAGAGAACCAAGAAGTATTCCTCATATTTATGGTCAAATGTTTTTCAACAAGGGCCCACGACCATTCAATGGGAAGGAAGAGTCTGTTCAACAAATGGTGCTGGAAAACGGGATACCCAGATGCAAAAGAATGAAGTTGAACCCTTACCTAATACCATATACAAAACTTAACTCCAAATGGATCGAAGAGCTAAATTTAAGAGTTAAAACTTTTGCTGTCTCGCATACAGGGTTATCGTTACCATCTTTCTAAATTCCATATATAGGTGTTAGAGGTGGGAGGGGGGTTCAGGATTGGGAACACGTGTACACCTGTGGCGGATTCATGTTGATGTATGGCAAAACCAATACAATATTGTAAAGTAAAAAAATAAATAAAACACTTGTTCAAAAAAAAGACTATAAAAACTATAAAAAGACTATAAAAACTGCAAAACCCTTAGAATAAAACATAGAGGGAAATCATTATGACTTTGAATTTGGTAATGGTTCCTTGAATCTGACATGAAAAGCACAGAAAACACAACAAGGAAATAGGTAAGTTTCAGCTTCATAAAAATTGAAAACGTTTGTGCATCAAAGAATACTGTCAAGAGAGTGAAAAGACAACCTATGGAATGGAAGAAAATACTTACAAATCATATATGCTGCTGCTGCTGCTAAGTCACTTCAGTCGTGTCCGACTGTGCGACCCCATCAGATTCTGCCACCCATGGGATTTTTCAGGCAAGAGTACTGGAGTGGGTTGCCATTGCCTTCTCTGACAAGTCATATATGGTAAGGGTTTAATATCCAGAATATAAAGAATTCTCACAACTCAACAATGAAAAGCCAAACAACACAATTCAAAATGGATAAAGGCCTTAAATAGACATTTCTCCAAAGAAAATATACAAATGACCAATGAGCACAGGAAAAATTGCTCAACATCATTAGTCATTAGAGAAATGCAAGTAAAAACCACCATGAGATACCATCTCACATCCACTAGGATGTCTGTAATCTAAAAGAATGGAAAATAACACTTGTCAACAAGGATGTAGAGAAATCAGAACCTTGTACATTGCTGGTGAGAATGTAAAATGGTACATGGAAAATGGTTTGGGAGCTCCTCAAAAAGTTAAACAGAATTATCACTTTACTCAGCAATCCATTTTAAGGAATTAAAAACAGGGACTCAGAACTTGTACATGAATGTTCATTGCAGCATTATTCACAAAAGCTTAAAGGTGGAAGCAATCCAAATGTCCAGTAACAGATGAATGGATAAACAAAATGTGCTATATGCATTGTATGGATTAGTATTTAGTCATAATAAAGATTGAAGTATTAATGTTTTCAAATTGTGGTGCTGAAGACTCTTGAGAGTCCCTTGGACTGTGAAATCAAGCTAGTCAATCCTAAAGGAAATCAACCCTGAATATTCACTGGAGGAACTGATGCTGAAGCTGAAGCTCCAGTGCTTTGGCCACCTGATGCAAACAGCTGACACACTGGGAAAAACCCTGATGCTGGGAAAGATTAAAGGCAAAAGGAAAAGAGGTGGCCAAAGCAAGAGAGTTCCAGAAAAACATTTATTTCTGCTTTATTGACTATGGCAAAGCCTTTGACTGTGTGGATCACAATAAACTGTGGAAAATTCTGAAAGAGATGGGAATACCAGACCACCTGACTTGCCTCTTGAGAAACCGATATGCAGGTCAGGAAGCAACAGTTAGAACTGGACATGGAACAACAGACTGTTTCCAAATAGGAAAAGGAGTACATTAAGGCTGTATATTGTCACCCTGCTTATGCTATGCACCCTGCTATGCAGAGTACATCATGAGAAATGCTTGACTGGAAGAAGCACAAGCTGGAATCAAGATTGCTGGGAGAAATATCAATAACCTCAGATATGCAGATGACACCACCCTTATGGCAGAAAGTGAAGAGGAACTAAAAAGCCTCTTGATGAAAGTGAAAGAGGAGAGTGAAAAAGTTGGCCTAAAGCTCAACATTGAGAAAACAAAGATCATGGCATCTGGTCCCATCACTTCATGGGAAATAGATGGGGAAACAGTGGAAACAGTGTCAGACTTTATTTTTCTGGGCTCTAAAATCACTGCAGATGGTGACTGCAGCCATGAAATTAAAAGACGCTTACTCCTTGGAAGAAAAGTTATGACCAACCTAGATAGCATATTGAAAAGCAGAGACATTACTTTGCCAACAAAGGCCTGTCTTGTCAAGGCTATGGTTTTTCCAGTGGTCATGTATGGATGTGAGAGTTGAACTGTGAAGAAAGCTGAGCAGCAAAGAATTGATGCTTTTGAACTGTGGTGTTGGAGAAGACTCTTGAGAGTCCCTTGGACTGCAAGGAGATCCATCCAGTCCATTCTGAAGGAGATCAGCCCTGGGATTTCTTTGGAAGGAATGATGCTAAAGCTGAAACTCCAGTACTTTGGCCACCTCATGCGAAGAGTTGACTCATTGGAAAAGACCCTAATGCTGGGAGGGATTGGGGACAGGAGGAGAAGGGGATGACAGAGGTTGAGATGGCTGGATGGCATCACTAACTCGATAGACGTGAGTCTGAGTGAACTCTGGGAGTTGGTGATGGACAGGGAGGCCTGGCGTGCTGCAATTCATGGGGTCGCTAAGAGTCGGACACGACTGAGCGACTGAACTGAACTGAAGGATGAGATAGTTGTATAGCATCACTGACTCGATGGACATGAACTTGGGCAAACCCTGGGAGATACTGTGGCAGGTTTCACGTGCTACAGTCCATAGGGTCACACAGGGTCGGATACAACTTAACGACTGAACAACAGCAGCAATAAAGATTGAAGTGTTAATACATGCTGCAACATTGATGAACCTTATAGATCTTGAAATGAAAAATGCCAGATACAAAAGGTCGAATATTATATGATTCCACTTACATATCTTGAATAGGCAAATTCCTAAGAACAGAAAGTAGATCAGAGCCCCAGGGAGTGGAGGTAAGGGGTGGATTAGGGACTTAATGAGTATAGAGTTTCTGTTTAGGATGATGAAAATGTTATGGAACTAAATAGTGCTGATGGTTTGCAAAACATTGTGAATATACTTAATGCCATTAAAGTGAATACTTAAAATAGTATCTATATATATCTTACTATCAGTTCAGTTCAGTTGCTCAGTTGTGTCCGACTCTTTGCCACCCCATGGACTGCAGCACACCAGGCTTCCCTGTCCATCACCAACTCCTGGAGCTTGCTCAGACTCATGCCCATTGAGTTGGTGATGCCATCCAACCGTTTCATCCTCTGTTGTCCCCTTCTTCTCCTGCCTTCCTTCTTGCCCAGCATCAGGGTCTTTTCTAGTGAGTCAGTTCTTTGCATCAGGTGGCCAGAGTATTGGAGTTTCAGCTTCAGCATCAGTCCCTCTAATGAATAAGGTTTTAAAAAAGGAATAACTGTAATAATGTTTTATAAAAGAAAACAATACACAAGCATGTTTAGTACTTTTGAGTGCAAAGAATACAGAATGCTGTGCACTGGCAATCTTGTTGATTCTTGGGCTTAATACTTGTGACAGTCCTGGGGACTGACATAGAGTGGAAAAGAGTCAGTCTTCACCTTCATGAACTTTCATCCTGAGCAGTTTATTACTCTAGATTAAATTCCTAACTTCTACCTATTAGGGAACCAAGGGTGTCAGTTGAAGTACCTTCAAGAAGGGAACAAGCATGTGTTGAGTGTCTGTTAGGTAATTTCTATAAATATTCTCTTTTAGCTTTCATGGTAATCTTATGAGATACTTATTATCCCTGTTTTATTGAGGAAGAAAGTGAGGCTTACAGAAGTTAAATAATTTGCCCAAAGTCACACAGCTGTGTCAAAACCAGAATACACACTTACGTGCTTTTCATACGCTCATCATCCCTTATAAAGCTGAGTTACATTCACATTAAATATGCAGGGGGTAAACTGAAGCAGTTCTCTTATCAAGATTAGGGAGAATCAGTGGACTGACCCAAGAATAGGTCAGACACTCAGAGATTCCCAAATATCATGTTCACTTGAGCAGGATAAAAACGTTTGTCTTGACCATGGAATAATGCTCACTGTTAAAAAGTTATATCCACACCCTGTTTATTTACATTTGTTGCTCTTAAAGTGCCTACTGACAGATCTGTTCATTCATGCTTGACACCTCAGTGTAGAAGTTAATAATTTGTCATTTGTGAAGCTAATGTAAAGAGATTTATGACTCAACATTGGCATTACAATTCAACACACCTGTTCAGAGCCAGCCCATCACATTTTTCCTTCCTTTGCCTGAGGTGGAGACTTCTTCATGGATTACAGTAACACTTTTTGACAAGCTTAGACTGGGTGGAGCTGCCTTGTAATGACAGAAGACAATTGATGATATCTCAGTAATGCATTCTTTTTTGATTTGGGCTGTCAACATTTATTACTATAAAGGCACTAATTTTTAAACAACTGGCCCAACCTGTCCAGTTTTTGTTTTTAGTAGCAGTAGAGTCTAACAAAGTATGTTTATTTTTGTAGTTATTCAATATTAGCTAGCTTTGGGGGAAGTATATCTAGTTATTATATTTTCTTTTATGTACCATTGTTTTCAAAGTAGCTATCTTAGTGTTCTCTAAGTAAAAATTAAAGCCTTCTACTACTTCCAAAGTCTTTCTCAAGTGGCTATTAAGATTTTCCCAGTGTCATAAGCCTGACAGGCACCAGAAAGATTCAAAAGATTCAGAAGAAACTGTTCATATCTTAAAGTGAAAGTGAAGTCGCTCAGTCGTGTCCGACTCTTTGCGACCCCATGGACTGTAGCCTACCAGGCTTCTCCTCCATGAGATTCTCCAGGCAAGAATACTGGAGTGGATTATCATTTCCTTCTCCAGGGGATCTTCCCGACCCAGGGATCGAACCCGGGTATCCCGCATTGGAGGCAGACACTTTAATTAACCTCTGAGCCACCAGGGAAGCCCATTCATATCTTAAATGATACCTAAATCCCTATCTTTAGAGATAGTCATATCCTTCACAAATTGTTCTTTCCCACTAGGAAATATATGGCTGTGTTTGTAAGAAGGAATTTAGGGGCTGAAAGTACATGTGCATTCTTCCTTTACCTTGAAGTATTATGCTACAAGATTGAGGGCCAATCACTGTTTGTTTTTGGAGAGGTTTTAAAAATAAAATCATGAGGGACAGTACTTTCCTTTAAGGGACTTAGTTCCTACAGTTGGAAAGCTAAAGCACATCCTTACAAAAGTAAACAGTTTGTTATATGACCTGAAAGAATTCAGAAGGAGTGAAATGTGTAATCACAAGAGACTTCTCTAAAGATGTGAGATTGGATCTGGAACTGGAAAGGACAAAGCAGTTTGCATGTTCAGAAATAAAAGGAGAGAGCATTACAATTTGGAGAAAGTATGACCAAAGGAATAGTGTAAAGAAGTTGAAGGCATGTTAGTCAGGTTTAGATAAAACAGAGAATTTGTGTAGAAAGAATAGCAGGAGGGAAAATTAAATTGCCTACCATTAGTATTTTCAACGAGTCACCTTTGCCTTTCAAAATTACTTTTCTCTGATTTTTGTGCCTCTCCTGGGGGAGAATACTTTTCTTACAGTTATAAATTTGCCTTAACTCCAGTTAGACTATTCAGTTACTTCTACCAGCAAACAATAATTATGGTATAGTATGTAAAACAGCAGTGACAATAAGTAATAAGTACATAATATAGAGGGCTTCCCAGGTGGCATTAGTGGTAAAGAACCCGCCTGCCAATGCAGGAGATATAAGCAGTGTGGGTTCAATCCCTGTGTTGGGAAGATCCCCTGGAGGAGGGCATGGAACCCACTCCAGTATTCTTGGCTGAAGTATCCCATGGGCAGAGGATCCTGGTGGACTACAGTCCAGAGGGTTGCAAAGAGTCAGATACAACTGAAGCAACTTTGCTTGCACACACACACACACACACACACACACACACACAAAGTGCAGAGGTGACACAAAGAATTCTCAGAGGCAGAAACATTTGAATCTTAAAACATGACGTGTAGATGTTCACCAGGTAAACCACCATTAATTCATTACTTTGGCCGCTAAATCAACACATTTTATTAAGGACCTGCTATAGACCCACATTTGTGCCAAGCACCAGTAGATATAAGGATGACAAAATCCTTTAGATGTTTGGTGACATGTTGGCAAAAAGATACCAGTATAATTATATAATTCCAAGATGGAGATAGATGTAGAATGTTAAATCTGCCTGTCAGGGAAAGTTCTTTTAAGTTGAAACTTTAAAAAAAGGAAAAAGCAACACTGTAGCAGGTAGACTTATAGGGCAGTGTCTTCCAGAAGAAGGGTACTTTTCTAGTAGATGGCTAGATCAGAAGACTACATCATCAGCCAGAAGAGACACACATTATAAGTAAATGAGGGCTGCTTGGTTAATTGGGCAGAATGATTCTAATTTCAGATTAAATATGTCACTCTAACAACAGTCATACACCTCCCATTTCCTATTATACTCATCTTGTCTTTGCAGACCATTTTTACCATAAAGTACGCTAGCAGTCAGAGAAGGCAATGGCACCCCACTCCAGTACTCTTGCCTGGAAAATCCCATGGATGGAGGAGCCTGGTAGGCTGCAATCCATGGGGTCGCTGAGGGTCAGACACGACTGAGCGACTTCACTTTCACTTTTCACTTTCATGCATTGGAGAAGGAAATGGCAACCCACTCCATTGTTCTTGCCTGGAGAATCCCTGCTGTCTATGGGGTCGCACAGAGTCGGACACGACTGAAGTGACTTAGCAGCAGCACGCTAAGAGTAGATACCACAAAGATAAATGGTCCTCTGCACTCCACACTTCTAAATTTTTGTTGTTTGGGGTGTGTGTGTGTGTGTGTTCATGTCTGGACATATGTAGAAAAATAGCCTAGGAAAAAAGTTAGCAGATTAGAGAAAACTATTTTAATAGAGGATTTGCTTTTGGAATTCCCAGTTGTACCCATTTTTGGGGGGGCTTCCCTGGTAGCTCAGCTGGTAAAGAATCTGCCTGCAATGCAGGAGACCCCAGTTTGATTCCTGGGTTGGGAAGATCTGTAGGAGAAGGGATAGGCTACCCACTCCAGTATTCTTGGGCTTCCCTTGGGGCTCAGCTGGCAAAGAATCTGCCTGCAGTGCCAGAGACCTGGGTTTGATCCCTGGGTTGGGAAGATCCCCTGGAGAAGGGAACAGCTACGCACTGCAGTATTCTGACCTGGAGAATTCCATGGACTGTATAGTCCATGGGTTTGCAAAGAGTCAGACATGACTTAGCAACTTTCACACATTGTCTTATTGAAGCAATTCACTGTTTATGTGCTAAAATACTCATCACTGCTTTGTATAGCTTTGGGAACTTGGACTAGGGCTGCTTATTACCCATAAGTTAAAGAGAGAATACTGAGATGCCTGATGAAGAACAACTAGAACTCTCATTGTTCCTGGGAATACAAGATGGTTCTGCCATTCAGAAAAATAGTTGGTGATGGTTTCCCAGGAAGTTAAACATATACTTAACATATGACCCAGCAGTCTTATCCCTGGGTATTTATTAACCCTAGAAAAATGAAAACTTATGTTAACAGCAAAACTGCACATGTTCATAAAAGCTCTATTCATAATTGTCAGAGCTGAAACAAATAGGACCTTCATTATCCTTCAGTTCACCTCAGTGGGTGAGTGAATAAATATACTGCTTGCATCCATGCTGTGGAATACTACTCAGAAACTTAAAAAATAAAAATGAAAACTGCTAATATGTACAGCAATGTGGATGTATTACAAAGGCATTCTGCTTAGTGTGAAAAAAAAAGGTTACGTATTGTAGAGTTCCATTTTATATTTTTACAAAAACAAAACTCTAGGGACAGGGAACCAATCAGTTGTTGCTGAGAATTAGGACTCAAAAGCAAGGATGACAACAAAGGGTTAGCATCAGGGATATTTGTGGGATGATGCAGCTGTTCTGTATCCTATTTCAGTGGTGGTTAAAATCTATACATGTGTTAAAATTCATAGGAACATACATTAAAAATAATTATTTTACTTTATGTTCATATAAAGTTCCATGCAGCCTGAATTCAAGCCCTAGCTCTGCCATTTAGCAGTTGTATAATCTTGAGAAAACTCTTTCAGTCCCTTTGTGCCTCAGTTTCCTCAATTAGTAGTTGGTAGTTACTTGTTAGGATTAAATCAGTTGATACATGTAAAGTATTTGGATTGGTACCTGGTATCTAGTAAGTACTTTTGAAATATTTTCAATAATAATATATAAACTGAATTTTGAAGAACAAGTAGGAAATAATCATTTGGATTAAGGAAGAAGTACATTGAAAAAATGTGGAAATGTGTTACAGCTTGGAGATTATCAAATGACTTGAGACAAGTGAGAAATGTAAAGTAGTTCTGTAAGACAAGAAGGAGATATTAGTAGAGGGAAGGGGAAAGTTGTTGTTGTTCAGTCACTCAGTTGTGTCCAACTCTTTGCAACCCCTTGGATTGTAACACACCAGGCTTCCCTGTCCTTCACCATCTCCAGGAGCTTGCTCAAACTCATGTCCATTGAGTTGGTGATGCCATCCAACCATCTCATCCTCTGTCGTCCCCTTCTCCTTCTGCCTTCAATCTTTCCCAGCATCAGGGTCTTTTCTAATAAGTCAGTCCTTCACACCAGGTGGCAAAAGTATTGCAGCTTCAGCATCAGTCCTTCCAATGACAATATTCAGGACTGATTTCCTTTAGGATTGACTGATTTGATCTCTTTGCAGTCCAAGCGACTCTCAAGAGTCTTCCCCAGCACCACAGTTCAAAAGCATCAGTTCTTCTGCGCTCAGCTTTCTTTATAGTCCAACTCTCACATCCATACATGACTACTGGAAAAACCATAGCTTTGACTAGACAGATCTTTGCTGGCAGAGTCATGTCTCTGCTTTTTAATGCGCTGTCTAGGTTGGTCATAGTTTTTCTTCCAAGGAGCAAGTGTCTTGACCAGTACACCACGGATCCCAGGACAGTTGTAGTCAGTGCCCCTGACCCAGCAGCTACTGTTGACCCATGCCTCCGCCAGCGACTCCAGACACTCACAGGAGAAGAAGAGCACATGTCCTTCTACTCCACCATCTTGTACCAAACTGATCACATGGATCACAGCCTTGTCTAACTCAGTGGAACTATGGGCCATGCAGTATAGGGCCACCCAAGACAGATGGGTCATGGTGGAGAGTTCTAACAAAACGTGGTTCACTGGAGAAGGGAGTAGCAAACCACTTAAACATTCTTGCCTTGAGAACCCCATAAACAGCATGAACAGTGTGAAAAGAGAAAAGAAGAGGCTAAACATATGCTTTAGCCTTTTATGCTGTGCTGTAGCATTTGAACCTTAAACTGTGGGCAGAGTGAGTATTCATCTCTTCTTTTAAGCAGGAAGTTGACCTAATTAGATTTGTTATTTAGGAAATTAATTCTGATGTCTATGCTATTTGCTAATTATTTTGTTCAAATCTTTATGATAGTACTTACTTTGGAGTTATAATTTTATCATTTTTTTCTTTTTGAGTTGCAGTGCTTTTCAAAATGTGATCCTGAGCACATGTTTGTTAACAGTACAGACTTTTTAGTTTCCATGCTAGACCTACTGAATCAGCTGGGCCAGAGAATCTGGGTCTTTACAAGTTTAACAAGTGGTTCCTGTATATCTTAAAATTTGAGGACCATTAGTTTAGTGGAAAGAATATAGGCTTTACAAATTGATAGAAAGACCTAAATATTAAAGCCAATTCAGTCCCATACAAGCTAGACACTACAGGCTAATTATGTAACCAAGTCAAGTCTTGGTTTTCCCATAGTGAAGTGGAAGTAATAATTGTAGTAGTGTGAGGATGAAAAGAAACAACATATAAAATGACTAATCCATAATAGGCCCTCATATTGCCTTCCTTTCCAATCTTATACATCTGTTTCCAGCAACTAGTGAGAGAAGGAAATAACTTCTTACTGTTTCCATTTCCTAATACAAAGCTTAACATATAGTAGAAGAGCATAAATGATTTACAAATGTGTAAGTGAAATGACTGGATAAATGAATTTTATAGGAAGGGACTGGAAGTTAGGAGATCTACTAAGAGGCCAATGCCATAGTCGCAAGAGATGACCAGGGCCTGAACTGAGGCATCATGCTTGGAAAATATGCAGGTTTCATCCCAGGTTACCAAGCAGGTAGGTAGATTCTCTGGATTGTTTTAGCTTAACATGAACCCTCTCTTTAACAAGTTGTCCCACTTCCTCTAAAGCAGACTCTGAGACGCAGTTCATCGTTTGAAATCCTGCCACTAAAGAAATTAGCAAACCAGTCTTAAATCCAGCTTTTCAACTCACTCCCACATACCACTTCTATCCAGATGAAAAAGAATCTTTTCTAAACATCTCCGCCGGAAATTCCAGAGACTGACATTCTAGCAAAGCAGGACAGACAGTCTTAGTTAGGACTTGGAAGTTACTTTCTATTTGTGAATTCATCTCTGTTTTCATAGTCCTATGATAAGACTATGATATAAATACGAGATACAACTATCTTGAAATTTCTCTGCTTAAAACTTTAGATAACTGGATTTTTAAAAATAACCAATAAGTCTAACATTTAGGCTCTGCCCTTGATATAATAGGTACCAAACTTATTGTTTCAGGAACCTGAAAGAATGTCAAGTGTCAGGTTAGCCATAATCATTTCACTGTTTCTGAGCTGTCATTGATGATTTTACAAGCAATTCAGCTTAACAAGTCTAAATTTATAATGCACGTCTGTGGGTTCAAAGTGTTCATTCATTATTCCATTTTTAAGTTTCTACAAAGTAATAGGTACTGCTGGAGATTAGAACCAGGGATTTAGAGATAAATAAGGAAAAGTCTCTTCAGTTTGTTTAGAGTCTGAAGAGAGAAATAGACAAGTAAATAGATGATGACAACTCTACAGGATAATACAAGGCTGGAGGTACACATCCATTCTATACCATCTTGCTCTTCTCTGTGGAGAGTCCATTGGTAATGAAGTGAGCTAAACCTGTATCTGTTTTTCCTGCTTCATTCATTCAGCAAGTGAAAATAGTTTATTCCCATAAAATCATACCGTAACCATTCCTGTACTGATTCAAGAATGATATTTGCAATGTTTGGAAGGAAGAAAATTTAGAGAGGGAGAAACATGATAAGTGTGTTGGTTGAAGAGGGGTGAAATGACAGAAAGAACTGTAAATGAGAACGAGTGGCCTACATTTTAATAAGCTAAGTGTCCCTGGGAAAATCAGTTAAACTTTCTTAGTCTGTTTCCTCTTCTCTAAATGGGGATCGAAGTCCCTTCCTGGCCAGCCTAATTATTGTAAGTATCACATGTGAAAGTGGTTTGTAAACCTTGAAATATAAGACTTTAAAGGATTAAAAATTTTAGATAAAGATATAGGCAGGGGGATATTTATTAATACTATGTTTTCCTTTGCAAATACTTAGTTAATGGTCACTTTGATTAACAAGGAAATGAGAGCTTTTTACAGAATGGAAATCAGTGATAAATTAGGCCTAGTGCCAAGAAATTCATTCTTACCACAGAGTAAATGAGGCCTTCTAAGTCATTCCTAATTCTTTTAACAAACTGATCATTCCTTCCAGTCTGGAGTCTTAGTCCATTTCAGAGCACTATCCTACATGTATTCTATTCAATCCTCACAGCCTGGGTCTCTTAGAAGTAGAGCAAACTTAGGGATCTGTCCTGGGCCTCCATATTAAAAACCTCCCTCCTTTGCAGCTTAAAATGTGATTATATAAAGGCAGACGAAGCACCTGTAAAATAAGCAAAGTAGTTTCACCAAATAGGAAAAATATATAGAGACAGAGAGATACCTTTTTGGAATTTATTATTTCAGAAAAATCAAAGTTGTCTTAAGAAAAATTACAATTTTGTCAGACTTCTGAACACAGTTTAATATTGCCTCTAAATTACATGGGCTGTATATCTCGCTTCAGACCTCTAATGTTCTTTTTTTTGGCCCTGGGATCCTTGCCAGAGCCCTGGTACTCAGACAGTGACTAGAGTAGGGCACAGCATTCAGCTACGGGACAGTGGGAAGATGCTTCAGAGACCTGAGGCTCGTGTCTATATAATCATTTATGAACGTTCCCCTGTTTATCCTCTTCTACCATTGCCAATATATTTGCTGAAAAATGATGCTGTTAATGAGGGATGATTTGCCCCACATCCTCCCTAGGAAGTCCTTGGGAAAAACTCAGAGGAATATAACTGTTTGGCCTACGGTTATACATTAGTTATTACAAGGAAGAGAACTAATATTATTAAGGTGATGATGATAGTGATGATTATTAGGGTAACATTTATCAAATGCCCACTATGCTAGGTGATAGGTATTCATCATTTAATTTCCTCCTTCCAGCAATCCAACCAGGAGGTGTTTTTCCAATTTTAGAGAGAAAATTGATAAGTGTTGAAAGAGGTCAAGGAACTTGCCCAAGGACACAGAAATTAAGTGGCCAACCTAAAATTCAAACCGAACTAAAATATCTGTGTTTGAAGCTGTATTTTTTCCCTGTACTGCGCTGCCATCAATATGAAACAAGGATTAGAATCCAAGTTGGCTGGAAGACGAATGCCCTGGCCACAGTACACTGAGAAGCCGATGCTACCCAGTCAGTACTTCTTTTGAATGCTAACTTAAGACATCTTTTCAAGTAGTGCCCTCATCATTTACACTTGACATGAAGAAAAATTAAAATCTTCGTCCATTTTACACATAGAGAGCTTTGTCACTATTTAGTTCTTGGCTCTGTAATTTGATATGTGGGGGGGTGTGCAGTGGCTAGGCAAAATTCAGATAACAGAAAATGAACCATTTTAAAGCACACAATTCACTGGCATTTTGTACATTCACAGTGTTGTGCACCTATTACATCTATCTGTAAACGTGCTAAGTTGCTTCAGTCATGTCTGACTCTCTGTGACCCTGTGGGCTATAACCTGCCAGGCTCTTCTGTCCATGGGATTCTCCAGGTAAGAATACTGGAGTGGATAGCCATTCCCTTCTCCAGGGAATTTTCCAAACCCAGGGATCGAACCCAGGTTTCCCATATTGCAGGTGGATTCTTTACCATCTGAACCACCAGGGAAGCCCTATGGTAGCAAGAGGAAAGTAAAATAAGAGCATTTAGACTTTTGCCACTTTTGAGGTCACAAGACAGTTCCTGGAGAAGATACCTTAGGTCTCTTCCTCTTTTTATCTGTATAGTCATCTCTTTTCTTTCCTCCTTCCCTTAATATATCTGAGGATTCAATAAAATAATAATTAGAAGAATGTCTGGCATATACTAAGCATCCACTGGATGTTTACTATTACTGTCTATCAAATGCCAACATGGTAGTGTTCACGTATGCTGGAAATTCAGAAATTAATAGGACGGTATTCCTGTCCTCTAAATGCTTGGTCCACTGAGTGAGAGGCATGTGTAAATATATAATTATAATAATACAGTGCGAATAGAACACAAAAGTGAAGCCATTCAACCCAGGGTGAAGTACCTGTGAATGCCTAGACATTTACATTGGGCCAGAAAGATAAGTGTGATTTTGCCAAAGGAGGAGTTATGAAGCATATTCCAGGCTGAGGATAAAGGATAGGCAAAGGCAGAGAAGGATGCAGTGAGATGCAGTTCAGGGTGCAGTGAGAGGGCTAGAGCATAGGGTATGCGGAAGGGGAAAGTGGGTAATGAAGCTATTGATAAAGTAATTGAGGGCTCCTGTGCTAGGAAGTTAAGACTATCCTGAGGGTGTGGGAAAGTCATTGAAGGTTAGGAAAAAGGAGTATTATACTGTGATTTATATTGTAGAAAGGTAAGTCTTTGATATTGTGCTTTGAACAGTAAAAATTTGATAACAGCCATACATAACTACAAAATCTCCATAGAAATAGCTTTCCAAAATCATTTGTCCCTTTCTTTTAGATGAAATTTAAAACACTTTCTAAAAGTAGGGCTAGTTTAACAACTACTAGTTTAGTTTACCATCTTTCTCTTTCCTACAATACCTGGCTCAGTGTATTACTCATACCCTATGTTCAACAGAGTCATTGCCTGAAACTAAGCCAAGATACCAAATGGTACAGAACAAAAGTTCTATACCTAAGCCTCTAAGACAGATGATTTGCCCCCTAAATGTGTCTGGAGTTAGAAATCATTCCTCCACTTTTCCTAGATACCTGAAAACCTATCCAAGTATGTAATTCTCTTTCATTCTTACATTTAATACAGTTATTTTTATCTGTGATCCACCTTCAAGACCTTTTATTATTAGTCCTTGTAATAGGCTGCTGTAAGACCTTTGACTTTAAACCTTTCATACTGATGTCAGAGCTAGTTTTTGGCTTCTAATTTTTTGTGTGTGATAAGCAAATTAGTTATTCTTTCCATCTGACCTTTTCCTGAAGCTTTCCCTAGACTTATGAATTTAAAATTTCATTAGGGTTTTATTCTCAACTTACTAAAAGTTATAAAGGCTGAAACCAACATTTATAATGATTTTAAAGGGTTGGCACACATTTTCTGCCAAGAGTCGAATAGTAAATATTTTCAACTTTGGGAGCTGTATACTCTTTGTCACAACTACTCAACTGTGCCTTTGCAGCACAGAAGTAGCCATAGACAGTTCATGAGCAAATAGGCATGGCTGTGTTCCACTAAAAATTGTATTTACAAAAACAAGCCACAGGCCAGCTTTGGCCCAAAGACCACAGTTTGCTGACTTGTGGTTGAAAGTAGCCTTCCTCCTTCTTATCTGTCTGCCTTCAGGAAGGAATGGCCACAGACTATAATATTTAGATTTTTTCAAAGACTGTTACATCATCATCTCTGTTTTACATGTGCATGCACACACATGCACCAAAAAAAATCTCCAGAGCATTTAGCTGGACTTTCCATGTAACAGGGCTGCCATACTGGAAAGGAAATATGTTTGTCTCTCTCCCTTTCTCGAGAGTTTATGTTCTCAGTAGACAGGTAGGAGAAATCTATGTGTCCATTTGGGAACCTATTATAGGACTCTGTTCAGAAGCATAGGTCTTGTCTCCCAGACTTATTGACTGCTGAAGAATTAGGTCCTGGTCCTAGTGTTTAACCATTCTGCACTAGTATAGATAAACTTTCTCCATTTATGGTTTTTCTAAAGGCAGAAGTAACATCACAACCACTTGTCACTTAAGCAATATATGTTACTTTTAAATAAAGCTTCTTAAGCTTTGCTTTCTAAATTTAAATATGCATAGTAATTACCTGAATCGTATGGTAGGTATATGCTTCATTTTTTAAGAAAGTGCCAAAGTGTTTTCCAAAGTGGTTGTACCATTTTACTTTTCTACCAGCACTATGTAAGAGTTCCAGTGGCTCCAGTTTGTATGTCAATATTTGGTATAACTAGTCTCTTTTAATTCTAGATATTCTAATATGTTTTTGGTGGTTCCTCATTGTAGTTTTGATTTACATTTTCCCGATGACTAATGAGGTCAAGCCCCTTTTCATGTGATTACTTGCTACCCATATCTTTTTAATAAAAAGTTTGTAAATCTTTTGCCTATTTTTAAAATTGTGTTCTTTGTTTTGTATTAAATGAGTTTTTTATAAGCTCTAGATACAAGTCCTTTATTTGATACGTAATTTTCAAAGATTTTTCTTCCAACTTGTGGCTTAATTTTCATTATCATTTTCAATTGTCTTTAGTACTGCAGAAGATTTTAGTTTTGATGAAATTCAATTTAGAATTTTTTCTTTTATTCTGTTTTTGCATCATATCTAAGAAATATTGACTAACCAAGGTCACTGTTTTCTCCTATGTTTCTTCTAAAAACATTATACCTTTAGATTGTATGCTTAGGTCTGTGATCCATCTGAGTTAAATTTCATATTTAGTATAAAGTAGGGACTGAAGGGTTTTTTTGTTTTTCTTGGAGGTAAAAGAATATATAGATATTCAGTACTTCTGGCACTATTTGCTAAATTACCTTTGCTTGTGCAGGTATATATCTAGACTCCATTCTACATTCTATTTTATTATTCTTTTGTCTGTCTTATACTAATACCACACACAATTACTTTAGCTTTATAATGAATCTTGAGATCAAGTAGTATAAGTCCTCTAGTGTTCTTCTTTTCATTGTTGTTTTGGCTGTTCTAAGTCCTGTGCATTTCCATATGAGTTTTATAATCAGTTTGTGAACTTCTTTAAAAAAAATAATACTCCTTGTATTTTTATTAGTGTTGCATTGAATCTAATTTAGAGAAAATTGACATATAAAACATTTATCCTTTTAATCCATAAAAAGGTTATATGTCTCCATTTAGGTTGTCTTTAATTTCTCTCAGAATGTTTTACTTTTTCAGTGTACATATTTTTTTCAAAGTTATTCCTAAGTATTTCATGGAAATGGCAACCCACTCCAGTGTTCTTGCCTGGAGAATCCCAGGGACGGGGGAGCCTGGTGGGCTGCCGTCTATGGGGTCACACAGAGTCAGACATGACTGAAGGGACTTAGCAGCAGCAGTAGCAGCAGCATGCTATTATAAGTGGCATCTTAAAAATTTTAAGTTCTGATTATTTGTTGTTAGTGTATAGAGGTACAGTTGCTTATTGTATGTCAATTTTATATCCTGCATTGTGACCAAAATCACTTATTAGTTTTAATAGTTTTTTGGTAGAATCCACAGTATTTTCCAGATCCCTAATCATTTTATCTGTAAGAGTTTTTCTTCTTCCTTTGCATTCTTGATGTATTTTATTTCTTTTTCTTGCCTTCGATTTGAAAATCAGTCATTGTGTTCAACATTGAATCATCTCAATGGATGCAGAAAAAGCATTAGACAAAAGTTAATCCATTCCCGATAGAAACTTTTAGTAAATAGGAATAGATTAGAACATGATAAAGGGCATCTATTAAACCTGTCAGCTAATGTTTTGCTTACTGGTGAAAGACTGAATATTTTCCTGTTAAGATTAGGAAAGAGGCAGGGATGCCTGTTCCTATCACTTCTACTCACCACCACCAAACTGGAGATTCTAGCCAATCTAATAAATGATAACTCACCCTTCCCCCCGCCTCCCCTCTAATATTTCTTTTCTCTGAATCTGCCTATTCTGAGTACCTTATGTAAGCGGAAACAAAATATTTGTCTTTTTGTGTCTGGCTTCTTAGTATAATGTCTTTTAAAGCTTATCTGTATTATAGTATGTATTAGAACTTTGTTCCTTTCTATGGCTGAATAATATTCCATTGTATATATACGACATTTTGTTTATTCATTTGTCCACTGATGAGTACTTGGGTTCTTTCCACCTTGTGGCTATTGTGAATAATGCTACTATGAATATGTATTTATTGACCATTTATATATCTTCTTTAGAGAAACATCTAATTCAAATCCTTGGCCTATTTTTGGATTGGATTGTTTGCTCTTTTTGTTGTTGTTGAGTTATAGGAGTTCTGTATGTTAAAATCTTACTAAGTATATGATTTGCAAATATTTTCTTACTTTCTGTAGATTGTCTTTCACTCTCTTTATAATGTCCTTTGATGTACAAAAGTTTTTAATTTTGGTGAAATCTGACATATCTATAAAGGACAGAAATGCTTTGGACCTAACAGAAGCAGAAGATATTAAGAAGAGGTGGCAAGAATACACAGAGGAACTGTACAAAAAAGATGTTCACGACCCAGATAATCACGATGGTGTGATCACTCACCTAGAGCCAGACATCCTGGAATGTGAAGTCAAGTGGGCCTTAGGAAGCATCACTACAAACAAAGCTAGTGGAGGTGATGGGATTCCAGTTGAGCTATTTCAAATCCTGAAAGATGATGCTGTGAAAGTGCTGCACTCAATATGCCAGCACATTTGGAAAACTCAGCAGTGGCCACAGGACTGGAAAAGGTCAGTTTTCATTCCAATCCCAAAGAAAGGCAATGCCAAAGAATGCTCAAACTACCGCACAATTGCACTCATATCACACGCTAGTAAAGTAATGCTCAAAATTCTCCAAGGTAGGCTTCAGCAATACGTGAACCGCGAACTTCCAGATGTTCAAGCTGGTTTTAAAAAAGGCAGAGGAACCAGAGATCAAATTGCCAACATCCGCTGGATCATGGAAAAAACAAGAGAGTTCCAGAAAAACATCTATTTCTGCTTTATTGACTATGCCAAGGCTTTTGACTGTGTGGATCACAATAAACTGTGGAAAATTCTGAAAGAGATGGGAATACCAGACCACTTGACCTGCCTCTTGAGAAACCTATATGCAAGTCAGGAAGCAACAGTTAGAACTGGACATGTAACAACAGACTGGTTCCAAATAGGAAAAGGAGTACGTCAAGGCTGTATATTGTCACCCTGGTTATTTAACTTATATGCAGAGTACATCATGAGAAATGCTGGGCTGGAAGAAGCACAAGCTGGAATCAAGATTGCTGGGAGAAATATCAATAACCTCAGATATCTAGATGACACCACCCTTATGGCAGAAAGTGAAGAGGAACTAAAAAGCCTCTTGATGAAAGTGAAAGAGGAGAGTGAAAAAGTTGGCTTAAAGCTCAGCATTCAGAAAACAAAGATCATGGCATCTGGTCCCATCACTTCATGGCATGTAGATGGGGAAACAGTGTCAGACTTTATTTTTTTGGGCTCCAAAAAAATGGAGGTGATGACTGCAGCCATGAAATTAAAAGATGCTTACTCCTTGGAAGGAAAGTTTTGACCAATCTAGATAGCATATTGAAAAGCAGAGACATTACTTTGCCAACAAAGGTCCGTCTAGTCAAGGCTTTGGTTTTTCCAGTGGTCATGTATGGATGTGAGAGTTGGACTGTGAAGAACACCGAAGAATTGATGCTTTTGAACTGTGGTGTTGGAGAAGACTTTTGAGAGTCCCTTGGACTGCAAGGAGATCCAACCAGTCCATCCTAAAGGAGATCGGTCCTGGGTGTTCATTAGAAGGACTGATGCTGAAGCTGAAACTCCATTACTTTGGCCACCTCATGTGAAGGGTTGACTCATTGGAAAAGACCCTGATGCTGGGAGGGATTGGGGGCAAGAGGAGAAGGGGACGACAGAGGATGAGATGGCTGGATGGCATCACCAACTCGATGGACATGAGTTTGGGTAAACTCCGGGAGTTGGTGATGGACAAGGAGGCCTGGCGTGCTGCAATTCATGGGGTCACAGAGTCGGAAACGACTGAACGACTGAACTGAACTGAACTGACATATCTATTTTTACTTTTTAATGCCTGAGCTTTGTGTCATACTAAAGGAATCATTGCCTAATCCAAAGCAATTAAAATTTTTACCTTTATTTTCTAAGAGTTTTATAATTTTGACTTCTTAATTTTAGATCTTTTATTCATTTTTAGTTGCTGTTTTTATATGTGGTGTAAAGTGGTAATTCAATCTCATTCTTTCCCATATGGAAATCCAGCTTCCCCAAACCATTTGTTGAGAAAACTCACCTGTCTCCATTGAATGGTCTTGGCATTCCTATATGAGAGTTTATTCCTGGGCTCTCTGTTCTATTGCATTGATTTAGACCAGATGGTTTTGGTTACTTTAACTTTGTAGTAAGTTTTGAAAGTGTGAGTTGTCAAAATTGTTCTCCTTTTTCTTTTCTTTCTTTCTTTCCTTTTTTTTTTTTTTTTTAACTATTTAGAGTCTCTGAGTTTTCATGTGAATTTAGAATGGATTTTTTATTTCTGTAACAAATGCTGTTGAGATACACTCAGTTGTTCCTTATAGAGATTTAAATAGTAAAGGGACAGTGTCTATTAAGTTACACATGAAATGCCCATTTTCAATTCTCCTCATTCCTTTGGGTAGATCCAGATTTCTGACTAGACTTATTTTCCTTCTCCTTAAAGGACTTCCTTTAACTTTTATTGTAGTACATATGATAGTAGTTAATTCAGCTTCTGTATATATTTGAAAAAGTCTTCATTTCACCTTCAATTTTTAAGATATTTTTACCGGGTATAGAATTCTAAGTTAACAAGTTTTGTTGTTGCTTTCTCTCAGTGCTTTAAAGATGTTTCTTCACTGTCTTCTCATTTGCACTGTTTTAGATGAAAAGTCTGATCTCATCTTTATTTTTTTCTCTATATATATTATGTCTTTTCTCTGATAGATTTTAAGAATTTTTGTTTTAATATTAGTTTTATGCAGTTTGGTTATGATGTGCCTTGGTGTAGCTTTCTTCATTTTTATTTTGTCTCATGTTCATTTATATTCTTGGATCTGTGGCTTTATAGTTATCAAATTCAAAAAAATTTTGGCCATTATTTCTTAAAATAGTTTTTCTTACCCTATTCCCTGCACCTATTTCCACCCTCCAGTTACACTTTTGTTAGATTACCAAAAGTTATCCCATAGATAACTTTTCCAACTTGCTACCTTGCTTTGGTGCAAAATAAAATCTTCTGGTTCCAACTGGGCCTCTAGGTTACCAAGATGGATAATCTACCTGTCAGGTTCCATATTACCTCACTCTTTACAGTGCTGATATTTAATTTCCTCTTTGTTTCTGGTACTTAGGAATTCTCCTTTGTCCTTTCTTTCTCACATGCTAAGCAATACTTTTTAACATTTTTGCTATATTTTATCTACTATTTCTAAGTATTTATATTGAAAGAATTTCACACTATCTTGGTCTATATCGCCTCAGGGACAGACCAGGATCATTTCCTTATTATCAAAGACCTACTTACTAAGGTACATTTTGACCTGGGCATTCAGAGGAACAAATAAATACCATATGTATATATGTATGTGGGTATTAGTGTATACAGTTGGTTATTATTTGAAACCAGCCTAATCACTATAGCTTGCTTCAATTTGAGAATATGAAATTTTGCATTCGTTCTTGAGAATTAATTGATGATTACTAACTTTAAACAAGGAGGAGTAACAAGTTGCACTTAAATTCCATGTCTGGTTCATTTCCTCATTTAAGAATCATTTGATAGCTCATAAAATGTGTTCATTGTTTTTGAAGTGAAGTGAAGTGGAGTCACTCAGTCGTATCCAACTCTTTGCGACCCCATGGACTGTAGCCCACCAGGCTCCTTGGTCCATGGGATTTTCCAGGCGTGAATACTGAAGTGGATTGCCATTCCCTTCTCCAGGGGATCTTCCCGACCCAGAGATCGAACCCAGCTCTCCCACATTGTAAGCAGACACTTTACTGTCTAATGGACATTATTTTTGATGAGTTGTAGAGACATCTAATTCAGTGGTCACTGTTTCAGAGATATAAAACTCTACTGAGCAACCCAGAGAGCCACAGTGGAAAAAAGGTCTAGGCTTTCAGAAGGAAAAGACTGGGTTTGAATTTGAATTCTAGCACTTCTTTGCAAGTAATTATACTACTCAGAAAAAATATGCTTATGTAAAAAAAATCACTAGTCTAAAGAATACTTAGAAGTTCAAGAACTTCAGATGTAAAACTGGTGAGCACTGATAATTCCACTCATTCATCTACCAAATGTGTATCGAATGCTTGCTATGTATAAGATAGTAGCCTAGATGCTATAGAATATATAGAGTCCTTTCCCTTAGGGAGTTTACAGCTCAAGTAGGGAGTAGTGCAGAGAAGGCAATGGCAACCCACTCCAGTACTCTTGCCTTGAAAGTCCTATGGACGGACAAGCCTGGTGGGCTGTAGTCCAGGGGGTCATGAAGAGTCGGACACGAATGAGCAACTTCACTTTCACTTTTCACTTTCATGCATCGGAGAAGGAAATGGCAACCCACTCCAGTGTTCCTGCCTGGAGAATCCCAGGGACGGGGGAGCCTGGTGGGCTGCCGTCTATGGGGTCACACAGAGTTGGACACGACTGAAGCGACTTAGCAGCAGCAGGAAGTAGTGAGACAGATACACAGATGAGTGTGGCACAAAGCAGCATGAGAGCAGTGACAAGTATGCTACAGGTGAAAGGCTCCAGTAGAGGTTACTGCTTAGTTCTGAGCAATCCAGCTTCTCATTTTCCTATAACAGGAAGTATTTTTATACTAAGTAGTCCAAGCCATAGATCAGGCAGCACCTGAAACCTGTTCCTAAACCAGATCATCCAGCTGTTCTACCTCCACCTAAGCAGCAGTGTATTTCTAATCACTTTGTCTGATGCATCCCCTGAGATTTAGCAAGGGGCACCTCTGCAAGGACAGTATTTGTAGGACACAGAAGTTCCAAGAGGCACAGGTTATGTAAACAAACTTATACATGAACTGTTAACCACAGTACCTGGAATTGTCCTAAAAGTTTGATCATAATATGGGCTTCCCAGGTGATTCAGTGGTAAAGAATCTCCTTGCCAATGCAAAAGATGCGGGTTCAATCTCTGATCTGGGAAGATTCTCTGGAGAAGAAAATGGCAACCCACTCCAGTATTCTTGCCTGAAAAAACCCCATGTAGAGAGGAGCCTGGCAGGCTATAGTCCAAGGGATCGTAATGAGTCAGACACAGCTTAGCAACTGCACAACAGCAGCAACATAGGATAATGGGGGGAAAGGCTAAGCAACATTCTCTATAGCCCCAAATTTGGAATGACTGTGAGTAGGACAGTTGGAGAGGCAAGTATAAAATCTACAAGACAGGGGGAAAAAATGGATGATAGTCAATCACAAGCAACTACCAAACATGCAAGGATCTATGACCATGATAGAATTTAGGAAAATTGACCCTGGGCCACATGCCTGAGCTGGTCCTTCTGTCTCCCTGTCTGATACTCAGGGACATCGTGAGTAAGGAAAGGAACATTGAATTACCAAGGGAGAGGAGAGGAGAATATTGCTGATTTGGATTCGAATCTGAGTTCTGCCACTAACTTAATGGTCATGTGTAAATTATTTATCCTTATGTGATTTCAGTTTCTTTTATCTGTATACTGGTCTCTTATATTTCTAAAAATATATGAAAAGCTGTTGGAATTTTGAGGGATACAGCCAATGGAACAAGATGTTTTCCAGGTGGTAAGAGTGACGTTATTTAAGAAACAAAAGGAAAATAATGCAAAACTTGAACACTGAACTTGTCACAGTAAATCAGTAGATACCCAAAATAATGATAAAGGTGATCCATGTATAATTATCTATGTCTTCCTCTATTAAACTGTGTCCTGCTTCTGTATTCTGTATTCCTGCTTCACACTGCTAGTGTGATGCCTAAAGTAAAATTGGTGCTTAAAAAATATTTGTAAGAAAGAAAGAAGGGCAGAGAAATAGAAAGGAGAAGAGGGGAGAGGGAAGGAAGAAAGTTAGCTGGCTTAGGAAGTCCTGTCACAACAGGTGCCACATTTTATGCCATGGATCCCTGTATTTAATGACCTTTCATATCTGCAACAGTCTGTTTTAAAACAGAGCTGTTCAACTAGAATACTTCTATCCTAGACTGTATTTGTGCTCATAGAGCTTTTAGAAGATCCCTTTGTGATGTGTACATAGTGTCGTAACAGGTCATTTCTGCCCAGCTAGTCAATTTTATTGACTCAGATGGAGCTGCTTTGTGAATGAGCTGTATCATTTTCCTCCCTAATTTTTACAGTAGACAATAAATGTTTTATGCCTGGAAAGGCAGTTCATTTATTCAACAGATGCTTGTTAAATGCCTCCCAAAAGTTAGGCATTGTGCAAAACACTTGTAATATAACGGTATGTAATATGGACAAGGTCCCTGCCTTTATGGTGCTTACAGTTGTCATGGGGGACTCTCACATTAAATAAACAATCACATGACAATACAATTGTTATAAATGTTTTTAAAGGGAAAGTACAGGATGTTACAAGAGAAATCTAAACTAATTTGCGGATGGGATCAAAAGTATGTTACAGTTAAAATTTTAAGCATCTTAAATATTTCCCTATTTGAAATATTAAAAGAGAACTCCCATAGGTTGTTGATAATATTAGGGATATCTAAATTTGGAAAGATAGACTTGTTTAGAAAGGCACAGAATCCTTAAAAATTCGATTCTTCAACTTAATAAATGACTGAAAAGGGAGACACTGTTTACCCAAGAATACACAGCTTGCTAATAGCATGGCTGGAACTTGAACACAGGTCTACTAATCTTCTCATTACCTCTCTCGGTGAAAAAATAAGATATTATACGTCAAATATAGATCAGCCATGGCCAAAAGAGCTATTAAGTGTCCACTCTGTACAAGCTTGTATATTGGGGGAGGGAGGTGCTTACAAAGTAATGAGTTAGGCAAATGTAAATATAAACAGAAATATACAAAATATGTCTCATCAGTCTGGTTTTACCTGGTCATAGTAAAACTGTAGTATGTAGACCAAAGTGGGAAATACCCGTTGGAATCAATGAAGATATTTTTAAAGGAATATGCTTCTATTTCTTTAAAATGAAAATACTAATAGCTAAGTACTAAGTCTCCAAGTAGAAGTTTTTACAACCTAGTTTTATTCATGTGTAATAATATTACATGGCTTGTAAATTATCCTGATTACTTTGCAATCTAAGTGACTCTCAGGTTAAACATTGTTCCTGATATTTTATTGTAACATTAAATTTCCCTGGCATACTTCATCATAGAGAGTATAGCAATTAACTTCAGGACGGCAGCATCTAATTCTTTATAATTTTTTATTTGAAAGACTAGGAATCAATGAAATGTTACTATTTATACCAGAGATTGTAGAGTTAATGGGATCATTGAAACCAAAAGGAGTATGAGACTTCAGGGAGAAGGCCAACCTTGAGTAGATATCACAGGGTGCACCTAAGACAGTGCTGAGCATATACTCAGCCTGAGTAAACATATATTGAATCAAGGAGACAAAAAGAAAGAATTAAGTTAAACCGTACTAAATATCCATTTTTATGGGTCAAAAGCCAGCAAATATTGGTGACTTTATATGATTCAACCTATCCTGCAAAATAACCATAAAAGGAAGCTCTACTCTAATGTCAACCAATGTGGGTATTTATTAAATTTAAGTACACGTATTGATAAATATGTCCCTGCTGGCTCAGTCGGTGAAGAATCTACCTGCAATGCAGGAGACCTGGGTTTGATACCTGGGTTGGGAAGATCCCCTGGAGGAGGGCATGGCAACCCACTCCAGTATTCTTGCCTGGAGAATCCCTAAGGACAGGGGAGCCTGGTGGACTGCAGTTCATGAGGTCACAAAGAGTTGGACACGACTGAGCGAATAAGCACAGCACAGCACCTTGATATATTGGCTATACTCCAGAATTTAACAAATAAATTCTGGTAGTTGAATTAACTTAATTTCATATAACATCACAGTTTAAATGTAGGCAGATGGCATAATCAGTTCTGACATTAAAAATATTCTAAAAGATCTTCAACTCAAATAACTTCTACATTATGTGCACTTCATGAGTGTGAATGTTATGGGGAAATACTTTCTCTGATGGCTCAGATGGTAAAGAATCCAGCTGCAATGCAGAAGAGCTGGGTTCGATCCCTGGGTCAGGAAGATCCCTGGAGGAGGACATGGCAACCCACTCCAGTATTCTTGCCTGGAGAATTCCATGGACAGAGAAGCCTGGTAGGCTGCAGTTCAGGGGATCACAAAGAGTCGTACATGACTGAGCGACTAAGCACAGCACAGCACAACCAAGCTTTAGCGGTGACACTTCAGCCTCTTTCTGTGCTGACCAGGGGATTACTTCCTAGTCTTTTTCTGTCCCCCAACCCTTAGGCCCAGTTCTGACAGTCTCCAAGTTTATCTTAGAAAAATCAGGAGAAAAAGAGAAAGGAACTAATCACTGAAAATGAACTAAATGTCAAGTACTTTTCTAGATATTAATAGTTTATATAATATGGTATTGAATTCTCACAACAACCCTATGAGACAAATGTTGTTTCTTTTTTATAGTTGAGGAAACTAAGACCTAGAGAACCTAAATAACTTACCCAAGGTCACACAATTTGTAAGTGGTGGCACTCAGCTTCAAACTTTTTATTTTCACTGTATACTGTGCTGTGCACCTTATTACTTGTTTATGCTGTATACTTTATAAGTGCCTTGTTAATTATAATAAATTTATACAGGGATAAGACAAGGGGATTATTGTTTTTTTCTTTAAAAAACAGTAATGTGGTAAAATGCATTGAATATTTTCCTTTCTTAATAAGGATGAACGAGAAGCCAGAGAAAATGTGAAGAGAGAACAAGATGAGGCCTATCGCCTTTCACTTGAGGCTGACAGAGCAAAGGTAGGTTTGGTCAAGGGACTTCTGGGATAAAGACATCAGTCCTAAATAGTCTTTGATTATTTAAGTGCCAGTCCTTTAATCATCTTGATCCATGAGAGGTGGCTTTGCCTTGGAGAAAGCTGGATTCAGTTAACAGAAAGAATATAATTCTGCCTCTGGTTCTTAAAGCATGGTCCATTTTGACAAGATATAGCTTTTTCAAGAATCATGAGAAATGAAGATACAAATGGGCCTAGTATTTACTTCATTTGTTCTTTAATCAGCCTATGGTGAAATTTAGCAATGTTTTAAAAACTCTTCAGGTGATTTTAATGTGCAGTCAGGGTTGAGAACCACTGGCTTATTTAGTGCTTTTGAGCACACACTTCCACAAGAGGAAAATGAATAAGCCACAGTTTCTTACCCTCGAAAGAAGGCTCACTGTGGTTGAGAGTAGATTAAGTTAAGAGCACAGATAGCTGGAACACTTGGGCAAGGATCGTAAATGTCATAAGGGAAGCCCTGAGTTCTGTAAGAGTTCAATGAACAGAATTTCCAGTGGAAAGCTTTTATGGACAGCCAAGAAGTGGGAATGTACTTGGAAGGGTTTCATAGAAGAGGCTGTTTATTCCAACCAGATAGAGAAAGAGAGATAAGAGAGGAATTAATATATGCTAGCAGGAAGGGCAGAAAGCAGGGGTTCATGACAGAGGCTGGCTTGATATTTGGGTACAGGAGAGGTTGGTGACTGTAGCCATGAAATGAAAAGACATGTGCTCCTTGGAAGAAAAGCTGTGACAAACCTAGACAGCGTATTAAAAACCAGAGACATTACTCTGCCAACAGAGATCCGTCTAGTCAAAGCTATGGTTTTTCCAGTAGTCATGTCTGGATGTGAGAGTTGGACCATAAGGAAAGCTGAGTGCTGAAGAACTGATACTTTTGAACTGTGGTGCTGGAGAAGACTGTTGAGAGTCCTTTGGATTGCAAGGAGATCAAACCAGTCAATCCTAAAGGAAATCAGTGCTAAATATTCATTGGAAGAACTGATGCTGAAGCTCCAATACTTTGGCCACCTGATGCAAAGAACTGACTCATTAGAAAAGACCCTGATGCTGGGGAAGATTGAAGGCAGGAGGAGAAGGGGATGACAGAGGATGAGATGATTGGATGGCATCACCAATTTGATGGACATGAGTTTGAGCAAGCTCCAGGACTTGGTGATGGACAGGGAAGCCCGGCATGCTGCAGTCCATGGGGTGGCAAAGAGTCTGACATGACCGACTGACTGAACTGAACTGAACTGAGGTAGCAGAAAAGACCAGAAAGGATGACCAGAGAAAGGCTCTAAAGGATCTTGAATGCTGCAATACCCAGAGCACCTAAACACAAGTTTAATAGGAACCTAAACATGATCCAAGACCTATGCTTTGTTGTTGCTTTAATTTCCATCTTTGTTCCAGAGAGAAACATTTTCATTACTATAGTGTACCTCTGGGCCATGCTGAGAATGGATTTTTTCTTTTTTTAAGTAGACCAGTGTTTATTGAGTGTTGAATTCCATTCTTTTTTATCAACAGAGGGAAGCTCATGAGAGAGAGATGGCAGAACAGTTTCGTTTGGAACAGATTCGAAAAGAACAAGAAGAAGAACGTGAGGTAGGGCATAATTTTTAGAAAAGTTATTAAAATGCTACGTCTATTTCCATTGCATTTGCTACTAAGGATGTTAATATGTCTTATAACTTAATTCTTTCCACTTTTCCCAGACTCATTTTAGTATGGAAAACTAACCTTTTTTTAAGAAGAATCATTCCTGATCTGTTATGTTTTTGAACTCTTAGAAAGCTTGACCTTGTACTAGATTCATGGTTTTCTATTCTTCTCAATTCCTCTCCCCTTTCCTGCCTGACAGATATTCCCATCCTTCCTAAATATTGTCTCACCCCACAAAGACTGTATTTTCTCCCCTTTTCCCAGACTTCACTATACCCACCCAGAGAAAGAGAATTACTCCTACAACATCTTGCACTGGGCCCCTAATTATGAGAAATCCATTTAGCTTAGCTGATGTTTTTTTTCCCCCTTGAGTTCATGTCATGTCTATGATAACGTAGAGAATTTTTCATTCACTCATTTTGCAAATATTTTTTGCCTACTTAGAACATGTCTGAAATCTTTAGGAACAGGGCTATGGGTCCTCCCTTCCAGGAATTCATAGTCTTATAAAAATAAAATTACATAATATTTGTAAAAGGTATTCTAGTGATTTATCTGAAGTGCAATGGGAAAAAAAAGGAAGTGGTATCAAATGACTTCCTTGGATGGCTCGCAGAAAAGGACTTTTAGAACTTTTTGCTAGACGTGAAATTAATGGCCAAATTCATTTATCAAAAGAGGAAGCAAGTGATGGAAAAGCCTGGAGGGCCCTAACTTGGGCTGAGGAAAACTCCATTAGTCTTCATTCTTTGTCAGAGGATGCTGCCTCATAACTTATTCAGCAGATTTTTAAAAATTGATATATAGTTGATTTTACAACATAGTGTTAGTTTCAGGTGTACAGAGAAATGATTCAGATACACACACACACACACACACACATATTTTTTTTTTTCAAATTCTGTTCCATTATAGATAATTACAACGTTTTGACTATAGTTCCCTATGATATACAATAAATTATTTTTGTTTATTTTTTATATAGTAGTGTGTTAATCCCACACTCCTATTTTATCCCTTTCCCCTTCTTTCCTTTTTGATAACCATAATATTGGTCTTTCTTAGTCTGACTTACTTCACAAGAGTATGGTAATCTCTTGGTCCATCCATGTTGCCACATATGGCAATATTTCATTCTTTTTTATGGCTGAGTAATATTCCATCCTGTATAGGTAGCACATCTTCTTTATCCATTGATCTGTTGATGGACACTTAGGTTGCTTCCATGTCTTGGCTTTTGTAAACAGGGCTGCTGTTTATACCTCAGTGTAAACACACTGAGGTGTATGTATCTTTTCAAACTAGAGCTTTTAATCTTTTCTGGATATATGCCCAGGGGTAGGATTGCTGGATCATGTGGTAGCTCTCCTTTTAGTTTTTAAAGAAACCTCCATATTGTTCTCCATAGTGAATACACCAATTTACATTTCCACCAACAGTGTAGGAGGGTTCCCTTGTCTCTACATCCTCTCCAGCATCAACAAATGATTTTTGAATAAGAATTATGCTTAGCACTGAAAGAGAAACAAAGGCTAGAAAGACATTTTCTGCCTGCAAGAAGAGATTACATGTTGTAGGGAAGTTGCAACATGTCTACAATTAACAGCAGATCAAGGGAAAAGGTGCTAAATAACATGAGAGAAATAAAAGCAAAATACTTATGAGTTTAGGGGCAAAGTAAAAATCTTTCACAGCTTTTGAAATCAGACAACACTATAGAAGAGGTGATATTTGAGGTAGGTCTTGAGAAATGCGTAAGATTTCACCGTTTGGAAATCAGAGTTTATTCATGTTCAAACACTTATTGAGTGCCTATCACATATGTGCAAGATACTATACCTGACAAACTCTAGTCTTTGTACATGCTGAAGACTCTCAATAATGGAAGGTAGAAATAACTTTGTTGAACATCTTCTGTGTCAAGTACTCTGCCAGCTGCTTTACCTGTGTTTACTTATTGACCATTAAAACAAGCTATAAGGTTAGAGATTTCTCTTCACATGTGAGAAAACTGAAGCTCATTGAGAAGTCACACATAGAAATGGGAACAGCTGAGATTCTCACTTAGGTCTTTATGACTGTGTACCAAGCTCATGCTCTTTTGCTTACTCCATTCCAGTACAAGGCCATTTTTCATTGTGTATGACCATAGGAATCATGTGTGTAGAGTTTCATAAAAGTTTGGATAAGAGATTTGTCACTATACTTTTAGGCTATTTCAAGAAATACAGTGTTTTTAAAAAGTATTTATTTATTTGGCTGCAAAGGGTCTTAATTCCAGCATCTTTAGTTGTGGCATGCAGGATCTAGTTTCCTTACCAGGGATTGAACCCAAGCCCCCTGCATTGAGGGCTTCACAGGTGGCACACTGGTAAAGAATCTGCCTGCCAGGTGGGAGACCTGGGTTCAAACCCTGGGTCCAGAAAATGCCCTGGAGTAGGAAATGGCAGCCCACTCCAGTATTCTTGCCTGGAAAATTCCATGGACAAAGGAGCCTGGCAGGCAACAGTCCGTGGAGTCGTGTCAGACACAACTGAGTGACTAAGCACACCCCTGCGTTGAAAATATGGAGTCTTAGCCACTGGACTACAAGGGAAGTCCCAAGAAATATAGTTTTAAAATATTAGAACTTTTACTTTTATGCTGTTTCACAAATGTGCTTGCTTTCTCTCTAATAGTATATTTTCAACATATATTTGCCAGATGCCAAGTGTACACAATTAACTGCCTGTTTTAGACCTAGAAAGTGAAAGTGAGTCACTCAGTCATGTCCGACTCTCTGCAACCCCATGGACTATGGAATTCTCTAGGCCAGAATACTAGAGTGGGTAGCTTTTCCCATCTCCAAGGGATCTTGAGCTTGGTAGCATATGTACTTTCTTCTGATGATTTACCTTATTTACCCTTCGCTAAAATTTTCTCTCTTTCCAATGTTGGTAAAGCTTGTCCTCTCATAGAAAACCCCATAAATATCCTTTAGCATACTTCAGTGGAAGTGTGTACCAGCTGTAAACATGTATAAGGACAGGACGCAGGGGGAGAAAGGATAAGTCATACTTTGCAGTTAGTCATTACTTGAACTTGTCCTTTGGTGTACTCCCAAAAACAACTTCAGGTAATGCTGAACTATCCTTTCCCTCAGAGAGCTGCATTAATGGCTTTTATAAATCCCACCACTGAGAAACTCTTTATCTTCTGCTTATCTTAGTTTGGACTTCCCTGGTGGCTCAGGGATAAAGTATCTGCCTCCAGCGCAGGAGACTCAGGAAACACGGATTCGATCCCTGGATCAGGAAGATAACCCCTGGAGGAGGAAATAGCAACCCACTCCAGTATTCTTGCCAGGAAAATCCTGTGGACAGAAGAGCCTGATGGGCTACAGTCCATGGAGTGGCAAAGAGTCATAGACACAACTGAGCACGAGCACCTATCTCAATTTAATTCAGTGCTATCCAGACTCAGTTCCTATTTTTTCATGGAGCACCAGTTAACATATTTCAGCACACTAGTGTATAATAAATGTCTCTTTGGGAAAAGCTGGTATTTTGAAACCTCTGAAAAAACTGAGACCCAGGGAGATTATCCAGTTTGCTTATGGTCACTAAACTGGTTGGACACATAATCTGGACTAGAAACCGAGTCACCTGACTTTTCACAGTAACACTGCATCCCTTTCTAACCAGAAAACCTAAGCTATGTAATTGTAGAGAAACAAGAATGGTTTTATTATTTTCATTATCTCTAAGTATTACAACATTCTTTAGAAAAATGAAGTACTGAATAGTTAGATCACCTTGGTTACAGGAAAATTCCTTCAGAATTGGCTTTATTTTGCTATGGTAAGTCCTGAAGTAAAATCAGTAAAATCTAGGAATGCATTTGATCTGGTCCTTGGCCATGATAAGGTGAAAGTCTGTAAGACTATTCTGAAGGGGAAAAAAAAAGAAATGGCAAGAAAAATTTGTGCTGTCTTCCTAATTTATATATCTACTTACTCTTTCCAAAATGAATTTCAAATAACTGACATAAATACATGCAATTTGATTCAAATGGATTAAAAGCAAAAGAAAAGATGAAGAAATCAAGACAAGGTAAATTAAGGAAGATAAAGCCAAAGATAAGATTAATATGTTGACAATAGATAATCCAGCAGAGACACCAAATGCATATGACTGAGTTCTGTACATTTGCCACAGAATTTGTTATTTGCTTCTCTTGGGCTAAAGGAAAATATGATTGTTTACAGGTGTTACTCTGTCTATAATATCAGATAAAAGCTGATGTTACAGTCCCTCAGAAGGTGCCTAGATTTTTCAAGCACAAAGACCATAGAGCAATGTTCCATATGGTTCCTGTTCGAGAGGAAAGTATGCAGTATGGTGAATACTGTTCTCAAGTATATCCAGTAGCTGTAATAGCAATAGCAAGTCATGTATAACAGCTTCTTACAACTTTCAACTTTAAAGTCATAAGACCAGAGCACAATTTAATGAAAGCATCTCTGCAAAGGCTCAAACAATACATTTTTCTGATAGTTCAGTTTAAAGAATGGATTTTATCATAATTAAAGAAATGTATGGGGCTTCCCTGGTGGCTCAGTGGTAAAGAAACTGCCTGCCTATTCAGGAGACATGGGTTCAATCCCTGATCTGGGAAGATTCCCCCATGCTGCAGAGCAGCTAAGCCCATGTGCCACAACTGTTGAGCCTGTGCTCTTGAGCCCAGGAGCCACAACTACTGAAGCCTGCGTGACTTAGAGCCCATGCTCTGCAACAAGAGAAGACACTACAGTAAGAAGCCTGTGCACTGCAACTAGAAACTAGCCCCCATGTGCCACAGCTAAAGAAAGCCTGTGAGCAACAAAGGCCTAGCGCAGCCAAAAAATTTTTTAAAAATTTATTTTTAAAGAAATGTATGAACTACATATCCTTTAAGAAATCTTTCCTGAATATTGTTTTTTGTCACTGAGTTTGGAGTAAGTAGAGAAGGTTTCAACTAAGATTGTTGACTCGCAAGACTTTAATCAGTCAATATTCAGCAAATATTTGTTAATATTTTTGTGTGTACAGATCAATGAGTCTGGTACTGTGGGTACTATCTAGCAAGTGTGAGACAGCCTGTACCCTCAAGGAACTCATTGTTTAGTACAGGGGGATAGATGAATACCAAATAACTATAGGAAAACATAATACACATTGTAAAAACTATTAGAATAGCAGGTTTGGAGGAAGATGACCTCTGACTAGGAAGGCAACGAGAAGACTTAACAGAGGAAGGAAGCTTTGGAGGACTGATAATACATTGGTGGTTAAAGATGAAGTAGAAGAGTATTTTGGATGGATTGAATAGATAGGTGACTGGACGAATGGCAAAAGGTATGGGCTGGAAAAAAGGGAGAAAAGCATAGGACTTCCTCAGAACTGTAAATGGGCAAATTTGGAACATAGTCTCAATCACTAGAGCTAAGTGCTGAAAGGCCAGGTTTTGGGGAATCATGGGTAGGAAAGAATGGACCCAAAGCTATTCCCTTTTGCTGCTGGTTTCCTCAAACAGAAAATTCTAACACTATGTTTTTGCCTATCTACCCAGAGTTGGTTCCTTTCAATCTTTATGCCTCTTCAAGTAGAAAATCCTAAGCAATATTAAAGACCACTAAATGAGAGAACAGAAGAACATAGAATTAAAAACATTGGCACTTCTCTTCAATTCTCTAATTTAATCTTCACAACCATCCTACAAAATGGATTATGGGAGATAACAATCATTACCATCTTACAGATGAAGAAAATAAGATCATAGCAGGATTAAAATGCCTATTTTAAAATTCTTACCTAGCATTTGTCTAGTAAAGGCAGAACCAGAACTCCGATCCAGTATTCTTTTTATCTATTATTCTACACAGGAAGAATGAAGGTGGCACCATGAACAGGTTATTAAACTAAAACTGTTTTTTATAGTTTGTGTTTTCATCTTAGGTAAGTTGCTTCTTTTCACATAGATAATACCATTACACTGGACCATAATGATAATCAATTTTGCCATCAGCATGTCACTGTCTGTTGAGCAGTTCAGTTCAGTTCAATTGCTCAGTCGTGTCCAACTCTTTGCAACCCCATGAACCACAGCACGCCAGGCCTCCCTGTCCATCACCAACTCCTGGAGTCCACCCAGACCCATGTCCATCGAGTCGATGATGCCATCCAACCATCTCATCCTCTGTCATCCCCTTCTTCTCCTGCCCTCAATCTTTCCCCAGCACCAGGGTCTTTTCCAATGAGTCAGCTCTTCGCATCAGGTGGCCAAAGTATTGGAGCTTCAGCTTCAACATCAGTCCTTCCAGTGAAGACCCAGGACTGATCTCCTTTAGGATGGACTGGTTGGATCTCCTTGCAGTCCAAGGGACTCTCAAGAGCCTTCTCCAACACCACAGTCCAAAAGCATCAATTCTTGAGCAGTTAATGTGTCCTAAACTCTGTGCTGAGCACTTTACAGATATTAACTTGTTGAATCTCTGCAACAACTTAGTAAGGAAGGTGACAATATATAAATACACCTTACTATAATTATAGAGACTTATTTCTTAGGTCAGAGAAGGCAATGGCACCCTACTCCAGTACTCTTGCCTGGAAAATCCCATGGACGGAGGAGCGTGGTAGGCTCAGTCCATGGGGTCGCGAGGAGTCGGACACGACTGAGCGATTTCACTTTCACTTTTCACTTTCATGCATTGGAGAAGGAAATGGCAACCCACTCCAGTGTTCTTGCCTGGAGAATCCCAGGGACAGGGGAGCCTGGTGGGCTGCTGTCTCTGGGGTCGCACAGAGTTGGACACGACTGAAGCGACTTAGCGGCAGCAGCAGCATTGCTTAGGTGGTTCCACTTAAAGTATTCTGCTACTAGCCTTGTGAACCATTAAACTAGAAATTTCATTTTCATGGTATCCGAACTACTACCTGAAGCCTGTTCTTCATATCCAGAAGCAGCCCAAAAATCATATATCTGAATATTAGTTTATGAAATATGATCTCATTTGCCTTGATTTACTTTATCCAGCAGTGAGGCTGTATTTTTAGTAAGCTTTTATATCCTCTAGATTGATGATTGGTTGCCAGGAGCAGAGAATGGCTCTAGGATTGGGTCAGACCAGCAATACCTGTATAAGATCTATTACACTTATTTGATGATCTCATTTATTGTTATGATTTTAAGTACTGTCTATACATTTGGCCCCCAAATTTATATTTCCATCTCCTCCCATTCCTTGAACTCCAGACATGAATGTATAATTGCCAGCCCATCATGTCCATTTAGATGTCTAATAGGCATCACAAATTTAACATATCTTAAACTGAACAACTGATCTTACTCTCCCCACCCAATCTTACCTTTCACAGTCTTCCCTATCATAAGTGGAAAATCTTTCCAGTTGTTTGAGCCAAAAAGCTTGGAACTTCTCTCTTTCATGTCCCTATTTAATGAGCAAATCCTGTTGACTCTACCTTCAAAATATACGTGGAACTCACATGCTCCTCACTAACCCCATTGCTACCACCCTCACCTAAGCAACCATTTCTGTTACCTTGATTACTTTAGTATCCTCGCAGCTTGACTCCATGCCTCCATTTTGCCTTTCCTATATGTCTTTTGATACATTCTTCTTAAAACAATTGGCATATCATGTCATTTCACATCACCTGTCTTCATATCTCAAAATAAAAGCTAAAATCTTTACGGTGATTTCAGTCAAAATCTTTGCAGGATTTTTTTTTCTTTTTCTAGACATTCACAAATGGATTCTAAAATTTTATGAAAAGCCAGTAGAACTAGAATAGCCAAAAATCAGTTGTGAAAGAAACGGGTCAGTGGATTTACACTACTAGATTTCAAGACAGTATAATCAAGACAGTGTGGGGATTGCCAAAATGATTGTCCCATATATACATGATACAGAACAAAGAATCCAGAAATAGATCCACATGTGTGGATCATCAGTTGATTTTTTAAAAAGTGCCAAGACAATAAAATGGAGAAAGGATGGTCTTTTCAACAAACGATGCTGCAAACTAGTGAATATCCATATGCAAAACAAAATTGAAGACAAAACAGTAAAAACACTTCCAATCCATATCTTACATCATGTTCAATAATTAACTGAAAATGGGTCATAAACCTAAATGTAAAACCTAAAACTATTAAAGCCCTAAAAGAAAACATAGGAGAAAACCTTCATGGTTTTGAGTGAAGCAAAGATTTCTTAGTTCTGACATCAAAAGCACAAGTCAAAAAATAACAAATATTTAGACTTCATCAAAATTAAGAACTTGTGTTCAGAAGACATCGTTAAGAAACTGAAAAGACAAGCCACAGACTGATAGAAAAGTCATCTTTCTAATATCCAAAATATATAATGAACTCTCAAAACTCAATTTTTTTTAAAAACCCTTAGTTTAAAAATGGGCCAAATATTTGAACAGACACTTCACCAAGGAAGATATACATCAGGGCAAATAAAGATGTGAGAAGATACTCAACATTATTAGTCATTAGAGAAATGCAAATTAATACCACAATAGATACACACTAATTATCAATAGAATAGTATTTAGAAAAAAAAAGGACAATACCAAGTAGTAGCAAAAATGAAGAGCAACTGAAATGCTCATATATTAATGATGGGAATCATTAATGATAGCACATCCACTTTGGAAAATAATTTGGCACTTTCTTATAAAGTTATAATATACACACCATATGACCCAGCAGTCACACCTAGGTATTTATATCAATGAAATGAAAGTAACAGAGAAATGTATTTTTATGCAGAAGTCTGTACTCAGATGTTTATATTGGCTTTGTTTGTAATCACCCCAAACTGGAAGTTACTCAAGTGTCCCTCAATTGGAGAAACAGTAATCAAACTGTAACATAGCTACATAATGGAATACCAATCAGTAATAGGTAGAAGTGAACTACTGATATATTCAACAACATAGATAAATCTCAAATGCATTACATTAAATGAAGGAAGCCATTTATATGACATTTATAACTAAATTTATATAACATTCTGGAAAAGGCAAAACTAGGGATAGAAAACAGGTTGCCAGGGGATAAGGGAATTGGGAGGTAGACGATAGAATTGTTCTTTATCTTGATGGGTGATGATGGTTAAACAAATGTATGCATTTATCAAAATTCATTGAATTATACATTTAAAAGGATGAGTTTTACTATATATGTGTATGTGCGAAAGTGGTTTGATTGGTTTGATCTCCTTGCAGTCCAAGGGACTCTCAAGACTCTTCTCCAATACCACAGTTCAAAAGCATCAGTTCTTTGCCACTCAGTGTTCTTTTTGGTCCAACTCTCACGTCATTGCATGACTACTGGAAAAACCATAGCTTTGACTAGATGGACTGTTGTCAGCAAAGTAATGTCTCTGCTTTTTAATATGCTGTCTAGGTTTGTCATAGCTTTTCTTCCAAGGAAAGGGAAAATGAAAGTCGCTCAGTTGTGTCTGACTCTTTGCAACCCCATGGCCTATACAGTCCATGGAATTCTCCAGGCCAGAATACTGGAGTGGGTAGCCTTTCCCTTCTCTAGGGGATCTTCCCAACCCAGGAATTGAACCCAGGTCTCCTGCATTGCAGGAGGATTCTTTAACAGTTGAGCCACAAGGGAAGCCCAAGAATACTGGAGTGGGTAGCCTATCCGTTCTCCAGTGGATCTTCCTGACCCAGAAATCAAACCAGGTTTTCCTGCATTGCAGGTGGATTCTTTACCAGCTGAGCTACTATATATAAATTATACCTAAATTTTTAAATGGGAAAAAAATCATTTAAGTGGGCTACTCAAGACAAACGATCTAATCACTCTTCTCCTTTACTTCCTCTATGACTCCAACTCCTACCCCTTTCCACCTGATCATTCTGGCTTTGCATTTATTGTGACTTCTGCCTATAATACTTCTTTTAGATATAAATATGACTCCTTCTTTCCTTTAGGCCTCTACTCACTGAGGCCTATGGTATTTGTATTTATATTTGTACCAAGGTTTATGGTATTTAATGTTCCCCTTAATGACAGCCCACTCCCATACTCTCACCTGGAAAATCCCGTGGATGGAGGAGCCTGGTAGGCTGCAGTCCATGGGGTCGCTAAGAGTTGGACACTACTGAGCGACTTCCCTTTCACTTTTCACTTTCATGCATTGGAGAAGGAAATGGCAATCCACTCCATTGTTCTTGCCTGGAGAATCCCAGGGACGGGGGAGCCTGGTGGGCTGCCATCTATGGGGTCGCACAGTCGGACATGACTGAAGTGACTTAGCAGCAGCAGCAGTACCTTCCTTTACCAATACTTTCTGCTCTTTTCTCCACAGTACTCATCATTATGTGACAAACTGTATATTTTCTTGTGTGTATATTTATTTTTCTCCCACCCTATTAAAATGTTGGCCTCATGGAAGCAGAATATTTTATCTGTTTTGTTCCCTCTTATTTTCCCATCATCTAGATGGGAGGTGACACATAGGTGCTCATTTTAAGAGTTCATGGAATTAATTAATGTTAGCTTTAGCCTATTTCACACTCTGCTTCAGCCAGCTATAAATTGTTATTTAGTGTGTACTCATAACTGACTAGAAGAGAGTGTGCATGTATTTATGTATGTATGTGTGGGTGTAAGTTAGACCAGTCTTGGATTATTCGTATGAAAAGTTGGTGTAGGTGTACCTTACACTTTCTGTTTAAAAAACATAATTGTATAGAGACAATCTTTTTTGGATATCTGTCTTTACTGCTTAATTTCACTTCAAAAAGTCCTCATTTTTCATCCCTCAGATGTGAATGCTTTGAATATTCATTTGACTTTAGTGAAACAAAAAGCCCAAGACCAGTTTGTATTTCCAACTTACACTAGGTTTCCTCGTTTTGTTACAAACCTAAAATAATGCAAATGAAAAATTGTATTTGTTGAGCAAACCGAAGTTTAACAATAGTGTTACTATGACTGCTATTCAAGTGTAGCTGTCCTTTATGTCATTTGTTTTGCCACAGTATTTACTTACACAAGGCCTTTGCTTTTAGCCAGTTTGAAACTGAGCTACTGATGTATTTTTGTTCTTTTTTTGCCAGTAAAACTTGGGTATTCAGATCCCAAGGTTGCTGACTTACCTAGTATCTCTCCATTGTTTTCCACATTGGATCACTGGTGAGGAATAGATATCTGAGGTCTGTTTTCATTCTGGGTAAAAGCCCTGGAGACTGGGTGCATTGAGGAGCAGACATTGTGTGCACAATGAACGGGGTAATGAGCTACTGTTGTTTATTTGTCTATAGTATAATTGGTTGAGTTCAGATAATAATGTAGCATCTGTTGTTATACTGTGCAGGGAAATGTCAAAATAGAAAGCAGGCAGACAGGTGGATTAAAAGAGAAACAGGAAGAGAAACCAGGAAATATCACATAAGTTCTGATTTAAAGTAGATGCAAAGGGATCATGGTAACAACACCAACAGTTGTTGTTGTGCTCTGTCATCTGTGTGCACAGTGTTATGGCATGAACTTCAGTGCTGGGCACATCTGACTAATTTGAGTGTTGACCATGTGTCAGCACTTGCTAAGTGTTTTATAAATGTGACTGCATTTTACACAAGCACCCTTATGTGGAAGATATTATTGGTCCTGTTAAATAGGGTAACTGAAGTTCATAAAGACTGTCATATGCCTATTGGCCAGGATTTGAACCTCTGGTTGTCATACCAAAAGCCTGTTTTCTAACCGTACATTACATTTAGTAGACTAAAGTTTTTTAAACTGCAGTGTTAAAAGTCAGGATAGTGATTAACTTTAAGGAAGGCAATTCTCAAGAAGGGGACAAAAGGATTCTGAGAACTTTAATCAGGGTGCTAGTTATACAGAAATGTTCACTTACTGAAAATTTATCAAGTTGTGTATTTAATATATGTACACTTTTTCATGTATGTTATATTTCAATAAAAACTTTAAAACAATGACAAAATACAACTTTTAACAAAAGATACCGTGTATCAGCTGTGTATAACACTGTTTCAAATTTTGTTTTTTAAAGTTTAAAATGTGTATTTAAATGAAAATTAATGAAGAGATTCTGAAGTGATGAAAAGTTTTAGAAACAGATAGTGGTGATGGCAACACAACACTATGAATATACTTAATGCCACTGGTGGCTCTCTCTTGGTGGTGAATCTAGAATTAATTAGTAATGCTTTCTTATCACTTACTCTAGTTTTTACAGTAAATGTATATTACATTTATAATCAGGAAAAATAGTTTAGAAAATAACTTAATATTTAGAAAATAACTAATCCATAGAGGTAGTTTACCCTTTAAATAACTCTTGGTTAGCTGGCCCTTGTAGGACACATGTAGAAACTTAATGGACAACATGTAGAAAGTTGATGCTGGAGGAAGTCAACCTCAAAGAAAGGAAACTCAGGGTGTTCAGTTCTTGGTTCCTAGAAATAGAAGCCATGATATTCAGATTCTTTTAGCATTTGCTGAGCACCTACTACATGCTTATCACCATACTAAGCACTTTTACATGCAGTATTTCAGTTAACATGTTAGTTTATTGCTTCTGTTATCAAATATATAGTGAGCATCTATTTTGTACTATGCCCTGTAGTTACAATAAAAACATATTCTCACATCCTTACAGAGCCTGCAGGCTAGTGGGAAAGCCAGACATTAAACAGGTATCAATAATATAGTATACTGAAAGCCATAATAGACATAATTGGACCTTAATTTTGATGTACATGGGTTCATCTCTTCATTGGGATTTTAACATATGACAGTGTTACTAAAATAGTTTAATATTTGAAAATATTTTGCTGAAACTTATTGCTGACTCAGAACACTAATAGTAAATAAACTTCTTGTGGTATCCAAAAAAAAAGATAAAAGTAACTGATTTAACTTTCTATTCTTCTGGTTTTTAAACAATATTTTTGTCTCCATTTCTGAGTATCAATTTCACCATATAAAATATGAGAGTATAGGACTATTTAGACAGTGTAACCCTAAGCAACCATTAACCAAAGCCTGTTATGTCTCAGACACCACACTGGGAACTTTACATATGTTGTGTATATAATCCCATGTTTATAATCCCCTTTGAAGGAAATGGCAACCCACTCCAGTATTCTTGCCTGGAAAATTCCATGGACAGAGGAGCCTGGCAGGCTACAGTCCATGGGATTGCAAAGAGTTGGACATGACTGAGCACACAGGATGAAGTAGGTGATATTAATTCAGTGCCTCCAGAAGGAAAATGACCTCAGTATTATAGAAAAGACTAGATTTTCTATACAGTACAGAAAATTTTAATGCTTTTTTGAAAATACTTCAGTGTAAGAACCAACCAGATTATATAAATAACACAGAAGGTAATTTCTTACTCATACTAGAGTCTGAGCAGATTTTGTTTTGCTATTAGTTGTTTTAAATATATTTTAACAGGTAATACATTTATATAAGTCAGAAGTAAAAAATATTCAACAGTGTATTCAGAAAATGCTGTCACTTCTTCTACGCTGTTTATCCCACTTCTGTAGGTCACCATTTTTGTGTTTCTTTTTATTACTTTGTAAGTTTATTGATTTTTCTCCAAAGAAGCAGCCTATTTATTGGTTACTAGTTATGTTTTTCTTTTTTCTAATGTAATTCCTTTATGCTTTTAGTTTTATTTTCTTCTCAGCTTACTTTCCATTTGTTTTATTGAGATTTTTTTTCTCCTAGTTTTTTAAGCCTCATTCTTAATTATTTTTATTCTTTCTTTTTGAATTATATAAGAATTTTAGAGTTACAAATTTCCTCTGAGTACGGCTTTAACTGAATCCCTTACATTCTAATATGAATATGAAATTTCAATAGTCATTGTTTTCTAGATACTCTGTAGTTTTCATTTATATTTCCCCTTTTACCTGAGAGTTGTTTAATAGAGTGGTTTTTTGTGATTGTTCTTTCTCCAAAGGGAAGAGTGACACCAACTTGGAAAACTGTGTTGAGCTTTCAGAAAATGTATATCCCAATTTCTCTCATATTCAGTTCAGTTCACTTCAGTTCAGTTGCTCAGTCATGTCCAACTCTTTGCGACCCCATGAATCACAGCACACCAGGCTTCCCTGTCCATCACCAACTCCCGGAGTTCACTCAGACTCACATCCATCGAGTCAGTGATGCCATCCAGCCATCTCGTCCTCTGTCGTCCCCTTTTCCTCATGTCCCCAATCCCTCCCAGCATCAGAGTCTTTTCCGATGAGTCAGCTCTTCGAATGAGGTGACCAAAGTACTGGAGTTTCAGCTTTAGCATCATTCCTTCCAAAGAAATCCCAGGGCTGATCTCCTTCAGAATGGACTGGATGGATCTCCTTGCAGTCCAAGGGACTCTCAAGAGTCTTCTCCAACACCACAGTTCAAAAGCATCAATTCTTCAGCCTTCAGCTTTCTTCACAGTCCAACTCTCGCATCCATACATGACCACTGGAAAAACCATAGCCTTGACTAGACGGACCTTTGTTGGCAAAGTAATGTCTCTGCTTTTCAATATTCATAACTTTTCTTCCAAGGAGTAAGCGTCTTTTAATTTCATGGCTGCAGTCACCATCTGCAGTGATTTTAGAGCCCCAAAAAATAAAGTCTGACACTGTTTCCACTGTTTCCCCATCTATTTCCCATGAAGTGATGGGACCAGATGCCATGATCTTAGTTTTCTGAATGTTGAGCTTTAAGCCAACTTTTTCACTCTCCACTTTCACTTTCATCAAGAGGCTTTTTAGTTCCTCTTCACTTTCTGCCATAAGGGTAGTGTCATCTGCATATCTGAGGTTATCGATATTTCTCCCAGCAATCTTGATTCCAGCTTGTGCTTCTTCCAGCCCAGCGTTTCTCATGATATACTCTGCATAGAAGTTAAATAAGCAGGGTGACAATATACAGCCTTGACGTACTCCTTTTCCTATTTGGAACCAGTCTGTTGTTCCATGTCCAGTTCTAACTGTTGCTTCCTGACCTGCATATAGGTTTCTCAAGAGGCAGGTCAGGTGGTCTGATATTCCCATCTCTTAAAGAATTTTCCACAGTTGATTGTGATCCACACAGTCAAAGGCTTTGGCATAGTCAATAAAGCAGAAATAGATGTTTTTCTGGAACTCTCTTGCTTTTTCCATGATCCAGTGGATGTTGGCAATTTGATCTCTGGTTCCTCTGCCTTTTCTAAAACCAGCTTGAGCTTCTGGAAGTTCACGGTTCACGTATTGCTGAAGCCTGCTTTGGAGAATTTTGAGCATTACTTTACTAACGTGTGAGATGAGTGCAATTGTGCGGTAGTTTGAGCATTCTTTGGCATTGCCTTTCTTTGGGATTGGAATGAAAACTGACCTTTTCCAGTCCTGTGGCCACTGCTGAGTTTTCCAAATTTGCTGGCATAATGAGTGCAGCACTTTCACAGCATCATCTTTTAGGATTTGAAAGAGCTCAACTGGAATCCCATCACCTCCAGTAGCTTTGTTCATAGTGATGCTTCCTAAGGCCCACTTGACTTCACATTCCAGGATGTCTGGCTTTAGGTGAATGATGACACCATCGTGATTATCTGGGTTGTGAAGATCTTTTTTGTACAGTTCTTCTGTGTATTCTTGCCACCTCTTCTTAATATCTTCTGCTTCTGTTAGGTCCATACCATTTCTGTCCTTTATCAAGCCCATCTTTGCGTGAAATGTTCCCTTGGTATCTCTAATTTTCTTGAAGAGATCTCTAGTCCTTCCCCTTCTGTTGTTTTCCTCTATTTGCATTGATCGCTGAGGAAGGCTTTCTTATCTCTCCTTGCTATTCTTTGGAACTCTCTCATGTTACTCATATTACTTGATTTTAATAGTTGTAAATTAACTGGGAGAAATTTTTATTTTTCCTGTTGATGAAAACTGGGAACATGAAAGAGCGAGAGTAACCAGAAACACAACTGGTTACTTTCTGTGAAGCTAAGCATGCCAATTCCAGGCTTATTTGTCTAAGCAACCTCCCCCAGTGCTAGGAACAAAATGGTTTTAGTGAGTTTCTGCCATAGGCAGGGACATCAGAGACCTTTAACGTCCTTCTGCTGCGTTATCTTGAATGTGAAACAACGTAACACTAGGTTAAGAACTAGAGCCCAACCCTAGCCATGAGATCTCCCAACAGTTTACCCTAAGGTGTTTGAATCTGCCATCTCTAGATCCAGAGATCTGGACTTGGCCAACTGTGACAGCAGTAGTGTAGTGGCAAGGCTGGAACTGGGACCATAGTCTGCTCTAGTAAACCTGGTATTTTAATTTCTTTTCTTTCCATTCCATTTTCTTGTATTGAAACAAAATATATATAACAGAAATCTGCCTTTGTAACCATTTTTAAGTACAATTAAATGGCATGAATTACATTCACAATTTTGCAACCACTACCACTATTTCCAAAAATTTTCATCACCCCAAGCAGAATCATTCCTCCATTTCATTTTTAATATCTTATCCAGAATTCTACAAAGTCTTCAGCCATTTCTACTTGGGAAATGTATGTTTTCTGTCTCTTTCATTCTGTCTTTCCCTCCACCTCCCCATCTGTGTGTGTGTGTGTGTGTGTGTGTGTGTGTTTGCACACACACGTGCTTTTGCAAATGCTTCTAATAGCCTTAATTCATACCACAGAAAGGAAGCAATTGGGTGTTCGATACCTATTTCATCAATCACAAATACTGAGCCTTTCAGTAAAAAATTAATTTCTTTTCTATGTTGTTACCTATCAGTTTAATGTGTCATCATGATGGGATTTATTTTAATTACTTGCATATTGTGCTGATATTTAAAAAGGTGAAAAACACGTGATTCTGTTGTTCAAGTATTAGGCTTAGTTAATAAATGGGCAATGACTTTTTGATGGGTTCTAGAAGCCAGCAGGTTTTTCTAGTGTCTCCTTCCCCCACCCCCCACAGTTCCATCTATCAGCAGTTTAACACGTTGTTTTTGCCCTCTTCAGGCCATCAGGCTCTCCTTAGAGCAGGCCTTGCCTCCTGAGCCAAAGGAAGAAATTGCTGAGCCTGTGAGCAAACTGCGGATCCGGACCCCAAGCGGCGAGTTCCTCGAGCGGCGTTTCCTAGCCAGCAATAAGCTCCAGATCGTCTTTGATTTTGTAGCTTCCAAAGGATTTCCATGGGATGAATTCAAGTTACTGAGTACCTTTCCTAGGAGAGATGTAAGTTCCCACAGCTGTCTCGGGAAGTACGTCCTGATGGGAGATAACGCATCATTAAGTCTAGACAAAGTAGTCCAAGCAAAGTGCCATGGCACACTTTACCACAAAACCAGGCACTCGTGAGTCCTTCTTTGTTCTGCACACCATTCTCTCCTCAGCCTTTGGAGAAGGTATGGCTTACCGGGCCAGCAGACGTGTGCCTAATAGCCTAGGTAAGGAATTAAGTATGAGGTCTTTCTTCCTTCCTAATGATTTCCCCCTATTCCAGCACTCATACAGGCTTTCCCAAGATCTCAACTCTGTATCCCATAGGACTTCTGAGAATTATGTGCTGAACAACTTAACACTCAGATCAGGGTCAATGATTATAGGTTCACCATGAAAAGTCATGCTAAACCAAGAATATTTTATAATTTGAACTATATAATAAGAACTTTATAATAAGAACTATAATATAGTTCTTATTAGCCTGGGAAGTCAGAGAGGGTGACTTGAATTCACTGTGTATCTGTATTTCAGTAAGGCTTTTGATAGTCTCTCACAATATTCAGGAGAAAAGTAGATATAAATTGACAGTTAAGTAGATTCTTTACTGATTAAATAGATGTGTCCAGAAACTGCTGGCTAAGAGACTGTCCTCTCCCTGGAAGGAAACAAAAGGCTCTATATTTAATCTAATTATTCACCGTACTTATTGGCAACTTAAACGAAGACATTATCATATTTATGGATTATGAAAAACAAGATTCAGGAAACCCTTCAAATAGTAAAACCTAGAAAAATTTTACAGAAATATATACATATGGAAAGAGATGCCTGCATAGACTTAGAAAACAAATTGCTGAAGTTTGAGATGGAAAAATCATGCTTGAATACAGGTTATTATGGTTAAATTAAGGTGAATATATTAATAATGTGTTATGACGCCATCAAAAAGCCATTTTGCATTTTTAGAGGTATAATCCCATCAAGAGAATAACTTAAGTCCTAGTCAACTCTGTACAAAAATAAACTACCTTTGAATAGTCCTTAGACTCCATGCTGAAACTCCTTGTTGTCACTTGAAGAAATAGGAGCTTATGTAGAGCAAGGCAGTTAGGAAGAGAAGGAAACAGGAAATCATATCATTTGGGGAAGTATTTTTCTCTAGAGAAGGAATGGCCATGGGAGATGTGATTGTTGTCTTCAGCTATTTGAAAGCATACCAATAAAAACTGGAATCTGATTTTGTGTGACTCCAACAATAAACTAGACCAGTAAGTTGAAAGTTATTGGGAAGCAAATTTGGTCTTTCTAAGAAAGGAATATTTTGTGTTGTGAGGTAGTAATTTTTCTATTTTTGAAGTTAACAAAGCACTACTGAATTATCCCTTTTTGCCAGTAATGGATATATATGGAGTCATTCCTGGTGTTCCTCCTTTATATGAAAAGAGGCTGAGACTAGCTTATCTCTAAGATACATTTTAAATCTTGATATTCTGTGACTACAGTATGATCTGCTAATGTAAGGTTTAATAGCATAGACTTCAACACCAAAACCAAGAATTTGGTCAAGGTTCATTTTCATCATCATCATTCAGTCACTCAGTCGTGCCTGACTCTTCACAACGCCATGGACTGCAACACACCTGGCTTCCCTGTCCTTCACCTACTTAGTCCCTCACATTAGCTATTGGATTTGCAGGATAGAAACAGAAGCTAGTAGTATATGTTTAGCTCTGCCACTCAGCCACAAATCTCTTAAGTAGGATGAAGATCCAACAACTATCTCTAACCCAAGGAGACTAAAGTGGACCTCAGGTGTTGGACATTGTCCCTTCTCTCACTGCCCCCACCTACTACTCCAACCTCTTCTTCTTTTTTCTTATATAAGATGCAAAATATGCATAGTGGAACACATGCATGCATATGCTCTATGGACCACATGGCCAAGTAAGAAACTACCTTAAGTTCTAGGGCTGAAGTTGAACTTTAAATGGGTGAACACTTAGAAAAGAGGTACTGTCAAAGTGTTCAAGATCAGCCTGGCTCTCATGCTTCTTTCAGGCTATGCTGGACCATGAACATCTTACCTTGGAGAACTTGTATAACTTAGGAGCCAAATTAACCCCTTCCAACACTTGGTTTTAAGTCACCCTTCTGAGCTTCATCTATAAAATGAAAGTACTGAAAGAAATGGAATCTATGGACTTTCCTGGCTTTTAAAAGTAACCTTTCTTTTAGATTAATTTTTGAACCTGGTTCCTGGGAGTATATCAAAAAGCAGAGATATTACTTTACCAACAAAGGTCCATCTAGTCAAGGCTGTGGTTTTTCCAGTGGTCATGTATGGATGTGAGAGTTGGACCATAAAGAAAGCTGAGTGCAAAAGAATTGATGCTTTTGAACTGTAGTGTTGGAGAAGACCCTTGAGAATCCCTTGGACTGCAAGGAGATCCAACCAGTCCATCCTAAAGGAGATCAGTCCTGGGTGTTCATTGGAAGGACTGATGTTGAAGCTGAAACTCCAGTACTTTGGCCACCTGATGTGAAGAGCTGACTCATTGGAAAAGACCCTGATGCTGAGAGAGATTGAGGGCAGGAGGAGAAGGGGATGACAGAGGATGAGATGGTTGGATGGCATCACCGACTCAATGGACATGGGTTTGGGTAGACTCCGGGAGTTGGTGATGGACAGGGAGGCCTGGCGTGCTGCAGTTCCTGGGGTCGCAGAAAGTCAGACATGACTGAGCGACTGAACTGAACTGGGAGTGGGGTGAGAGGAAGAGTCTCTTAAAAGGAGCTGGGTCTTATGATCAACACTAATAACTTCTTCCCATAAGATAAAAATGTGGACTGTGAAAAGTTTCTGTTAAAAAGAATCAGGGCAACTGAGACGTGAAATGTAGAGGGTTCTTAGGCCTGCGCCCTGCCTGCCTTGAGCTCTTAGTCACCATGCATTCAACCTTTTCAGTGTAGACCATGTTAAGTGTCACTATATATTTGCCCTAAATGGAGGGTCAGTCATTTGGTCTTAGAAAAAATTTACTCTTAGATCGCATTTGTTTTACTCTGCTCAAGAACACTATTCAATCTGGTTAACGATCTCTTCTCCCTGATCCCTTTCTACTTCCATCTCATCCGAAGGCTAGTTTAGACTAAATTTGGCCCAGTTGCTCAGAGAAAATGTCTAGCCAAAAAGGCTTGTTCCTATTGTAACAAGAGCTTCCCAGTATCCATCACAAGTCCATTTTATGGTCCTTGGTCAACTTGAAATTATCTGCCACAGAATGATTATTCTAAAACCCTACTCTGATCATTCTTTTTCTTTTTTCTTTTTTTTTTAAATTTTATTTTATTTTTAAACTTTACATAATTGTATTAGTTTTGCCAAATATCAAAATGAATCCGCCACAGGTATACATGTGTTCTTTTTCTTATTTAAAAAATCTTTGGTAGCTTACTACTCCCTTAGGATAAGTACAGACCCATTAGAATGCTTTTTAAAAACTCATCACAATCTGGCCCACAATCCTCTCTCTCCCACCTTAAATCCTGCCTCCCCTTACTTAATTCTGTCACCAGGAGATAGATATTGCTCACTTTTCACTAAAGACACAAGAAACTGTCATGCCTTTGTGCTTTTGTATATACTTTGTTCTCTTTTCCTTGAATATCTACCCTTCCCACTTTTCCTGACCCATTTGAACTTGTCTTTTAATGCCTAGTTCAAATGTCACCTCCTCTGGGAAGCCTTCCCCTTCTCTTAAGCTCCTCACCTATGTATCCAGTGCAGTTTAGACTATACATTCCTCTCTCAGAGAATTTGTCCTATTGTTCTGTAATTATTTACAGAGACTGTTCATATCATGTTCGTATCTATCTCCCATGAAGTTACCAGCATAATGACTCACACATAAGCATTCAAGTTAATGTTGTCAAGTGTTAATGACCTCAAGTCTGATTGATCCTAAATCCCTGATTCCAGAGTGAACTAGAGAGACTGTTCCAAATGAGAATAGATGCCATAGGCCCACCCAGATTCCAGACCCACACCTAAACCCAAAAAGCCCACCCAGGACTCATTAGACCTCCTAGAGCTAGGGGTGGGATGAGAGTTAATGGCCCTTCATCCTTCTCTGAATGTTCTTTCAAGTCGAATGACTAGTGTTTTTGCAAGGCTATTCTGTAACAGCCATCTGTGTCTGCAAGGATTAGGATCTAATTTGTAAAAGTCATCTTAAATTACAGCCAAACTAAAGACTGTTAAAAAGCACATCTTAAGACCTTGGCTTTTTAATAACAAATAACATGGCTTAACTCTAGAAGTCTTATTGTGTCTTCAGCCTTTTCTCCACAAAGCAGAGACGGGTTTCTCACCAGAGGACCTGTTAAACATTTTTCTGCGCCCCTCCCCCTATCCCCCCAATCAAAACAATACTTCATGTTAAGATTTCCCAGCTGTCCCAGCTATTTACTAAATGTCTGCTGGGTATACCACTGAACTGAGTGCTGTGGGACAACCAAAAATAGCAGCAGACACAGGCCTTCCTGGGAGAAGCTGATTGTCAAGATGCTGAGAACACTGAGTTGTTTGTTTAGTTGTGTTGTCTTCCATTTTGCTAATGACACTTACTAAGAGAAGAGGTAATATTCATTTCAGAGCTGCCATCATTAGGCCCTACCTCATCAGTATGTTAGAGCCATATGAACATCATTGGCCCATTTGCCTTACTCAGGCATACCCAGGCAGTGAGGTAATTGAGTCTAAATACTGAAGAATGACACTGCCCCCCACTGTTCCTCACCCTGCCTTGGAATTGGAGTAAGGGATCCCTGCCGGCTCCCCGTTGCCCTCTGCAGTTGTCTGCCGCCACTCAGTGTAAAGTTGTCAGCATCCCCCAGCCTTCCTCTTCCTTTTTCTCGCCTCCTTTCTTTCCCACCCCTCCATCTTCTTTCCAATCCCATTTTACCCTTATTACCCTCTCCTCCTTGTTTTCACTCTTCCCTCCATTTTTTGTTTTCTTAATCCCACAGCTCTTCTCCTTCCTGCCTCCTGTCCTTTGCTTCTTTACCCTATTCGTATCCACCTGCAACTGGAATGTGAGGTCTTACTATTTATCAGATGAGTGCAGACTACTGCTAAATGAAGATGGGGATGACAGGTGAGCTTCAGGACTGGTGACCTGTGTGCCTTGCCACTTGCATAATCACATAGCCCCCATTCTTGCCCCAAGAACATCTCTTCCTCTAGATCTGTAGCTATGAGTCCCCCAAACAGTGAAGATTTGTTTAAATGAGCTGGGAGGAAAGCCTTACAAATTTAGGGTAAACAGATTCCTTCCTCTGTCCCCCATCTCCCTTTACTACACTAAGCACCAAGCACTAAGCTCAGTACTGAGAACACAGTATTAAAAAACAATGGCATAGTTCTTACCCTTGTCAAACTTAACAGTCTGTATCCACAAGCTACTGCTGGATGACTTTAGACTTGCACTGGGATGACCCAGAGGGATGGTATGGGGAGGGTTGTGGGAGGGGGGTTCAGGATTGGGAACACGTGTACACCCGTGGTAGATTCATGTTGATGTATGGCAAAACCAATACAATATTATAAAATAATTAGCCTCTAATTAAAATAAATAAATTTAAATTAAAAAAGGATGTCCTATTTACCACCATATGGAAATAAAAATAGGTTACTGGCATTTCATTCTTCTATTCATTCTTTCATAGAGTAAAACATTTGCTGAGCAACCATTCGGCCAGCCTCCATACCAGACATAATGACACAGAAATAAAGGAATTGTTACTGACCTTAAAGAGTTCAGACTTCCCTGGTGGCTCAGATGGTAAAAGCGTCTGTCTACAATGTGGGAGACTGGGTTTGATCCCTGGGTTGGGAAGATGCCCTGGAGAAGGGAATGGCGATCCACTCCAGGACTATTGCCTGGAAAATCCCATGGACAGAGGAGCTTGGTAGGCTACAGTCCACGGGGTCACAAAGAGTCGGACACAACTGAGTGACTTCACTTTCTTTTAAAGAGTTCACATTCTAGTAAAAACACATATGTAAAGCAAACTGCATTACGAATCATACAAACAGTTGGAAGGATAGGTAATTTCAGCCTGCAATGATAAGACTTCATAAAGGAAATGAATTTGACCTGAGCCTTTCACAGAGAGTTGGGTGAATGAAAATGAAATAGATTAGTTAAAAGTCATGCTTTTAATAAAAATTTTAGTGGTAGTTAGACCTGTATCTGAATCCCACCTCATCACATACTTGTTTTATGACATTGAGCAACTTACTTAGCCCTGCTGAACTTTTATTTTTTCACTTTTAAAAGAGAATAATAATACCTGGCTCAGAGAATTGTGGCAGAAAGTGAAGAGGAACTAAAAAGCCTCTTGATGAAAGTGAAAGAGGAGAGTGAAAAAGTTGGCTTAAAGCTCAACATTCAGAAAACAAAGATCATGGCATCTGGTCCCATCACTTCATGGGAAATAGATGGGGAAACAGTGGAAACAGTGTCAGACTTTATTTTGGGGGGCTCCAAAATCACTGCAGATGGTGATTGCAGCCATGAAATTAAAAGATGCTTGCTCCTTGGAAGGAAAGTTATGACCAACCTAGATAGCATATTAAACAGCAGAGACATTACTTTGCCAATAAAGGTCCATCTAGTCAAGGCTATGGTTTTTCCAGTGGTCATGTATGGATGTGAAAGTTGGACTGTGAAGAAAGCTGAGTGCTGAAGAATTGATGGCTTTTGAACTGTAGTGTTGGAGAAGACTCTTGAGAGTCTCATGGACTGCAAGGAGATCCAACCAGTCCATCCTAAAGGAGATCAGTCCTGGGTGTTCTTTGGAAGGACTGATGCTAAAGCTGAAACTCCAATACTTTGGCCACCTCATGTGAAGAGTTGACTCCTTGGAAAAGACCCTGAGTTAGACTGAGTTTGATTAAAAACAAACAAATAAACCAAAAAAGAGAACCAGAAGAAAAACCTTAATGCCATTTAACTACCTATATCTTAAAAGCATTGATTTCATGGTAAAGTAAGATGAAGCATCGAATCAGTGAAATGCAGGAAAGTTGCAGTGCTGAGCTTGTTCCATTCCCTCCAGACACTTTACATCACCGTATCTAATTTGAGATTTTCTAGTATCTCTAAGTAATCAAGACTCAGAGAATAAGAACTATGACTGTGGAATGGAATGCAACTAGTATCTAGTAGGTTATAATATTATTTCTGCATCTAGTTCAGTTCAGTTCACTCACTCAGTCATGTCCAATTCTTTGTGACCCCATGGACTGCAGCACACCAGGCCTCCCTGTCCATCACCAACTCCCAGAGCTTACTCAAACTCGTGTCCTTTGAGTTGGTGATGCCATCCAACCATCTCATCCTCTGTCATCCCCTTCTCCTCCTGCCATCAGTCTTTCCCAGCATTAGGGTCCTTTCCAATGAGTCAGCTCTTCACAACAGGTGACCAAAGTATTGGAGTTTCAGCTTCACCATCAGTTCTTCCAATAAATATTCAGGACTGATTTCCTTTAGGACTGACTGGTTGGATCTCCTTGCAGTCCAAGGGACTCTCAAGAGTCTTCTCCAACACCACTTCAAAAGCATCAATTCTTGGGCACTCAGCTTTCTTTATGGTCCAACTCTCACATCCATCCATGACTACCGAAAAACCATAGCTTTGACTAGACAGACCTTTGTTGGCAGAGTAATGTCTCGCTTTTTTTTTTTTAATTGAAGGATAATTGCTTTACAGAATTTTGTTGTTTTCTGTCAAACTGCACCATGAATCAACCATAGGTATACATATAGTCCCTCCCTTGTGAACCTCCCTCCCATCTCCCTCCGCATCCCACCCCTCTAGGTTGATACAGAGCCCCTATTTGAGTGTCCTGAGCCATACAGCAAATTCCCATTGGCTATCTATTTTACATAGGGTAATGTCAGTTTCCATGTTACTTTTTCCATACATCTCACTCTCTCTTCCCCTCTCCCCATGTCTATAAGTCTATTCTCTATGTCTGTTTCTCCATTGCTGCCCTGAAAATAAATTCTTCAGTACCATTTTTCTAGATTCTATATATGTGCATTAGAATACGATATTTATCTTTCTCTTTCTGACTCACTTCACTTTGTATAATAGGTTCTAGGTTCATCCACCTCATCAGAACTGACTCAGATGTGTTCCTTTTTATGGCCGAGTAATATTCCATTGTGTATATGTACCACAATTTCTTTATCCATTTATCTGTCAGTGGACATCCTAGGTTGCTTCCATGTTCTAGCTATTGTAAATAGTGCTGCAATGAACGTAGAATACATATGTCTTTTTCAACCCTGGTTTCTTCAGGGTATATGCCTAGGAGTGGGATTGCTGGGTCATATGGTGGTTTTATTCCTAGTTTTTTAAGGAATCTCCATACTGTCTTCCGTAGGGTTGTATCAATTTACATTCCCACCAACAGTGCAAGAGTGTTCCCTTTTCTCCACACTCTCTCCAGCATTTATTGTTTACAGACTTTTTGATGATGGCCATTCTGACCAGTGTGAGGTGATACCTTATTATAGTTTTGACTTGCATTTTTCTAATAATGAGCAATGTTGAGCATCTTTTCATGTTTTTGTTAGCCATCTGTATGTCTTTGGAGAAATGTGCGTTTAGGTCTTTTTCCCATTTTTTGATTGGGTTGTTTGTTTTTGTAGCATTGAGTTGTATGAGCAGCTTGTATATTTTGGAAATTAACCCTTTGTCAGTTGTTTCATTTGCTATGATTTTCTCCCATTGACAGTTGTATTTTCACCTTGCTTTCACCTGTGCAAAAGCTTTTAAGTTTAATCAGGTCCCACTTGTTTACTTTTGTTTTTATTTCTATTACTCTAGGAGGTGGGTCATAGAGGATCTTGCTTTGATTTATGTCATCGAGTGTTCTATGTATGTTTTCCTCTAAGAGTTTTATAGTTTCTGGTCTTACGTTTAGGTCCTTAATCCATTTTAAGTTTATCTTTGTGTATGGTGTTAGGAAGTGTTCTAATCTCATACTTTTACATGTAGCTGTCCAGTTTTCCTAGAACCATTTATTGAAGAGGCTGGCTTTGTCAATGTATATTCTTGCCTCCTTTGTTAAGAATAAGGTACCCATAGGTGCGTAGGTTTATATCTGGGCTTTCTATCTTGTTCCATTTGTATATATTTCTGTTTTTGTGCCAGTACCATACTGTCTTGATGACGGTAGCTTGGTAGTATATATAATCTGAGGTCAGGAAAGTTGATTCCTCCAGCTCCATTCTTCTTTCTCAAGACTGCTTTGGCTAGTCAACATCTTTGATGTTTCCATACAAAGTGTGGAAAATTCTTCAAGAGATGGGAATACCTGACCACCTGACCTACCTCCTGGGAAATCTGTATTCAGGTCAAGAAGCAACACTTAGAACTGCACATGGAACAACAGACTGGTTCCAAATAGGAAAAGGAGTCCATCAAGGCTGTATATTGTCACCCTGCTTATTTAACTTATATGCAGTGTACATCATGAGAAATGCTGGACTGGATGAAGCACAAGTTGGAATCAAGATTGCCAGGAGAAATATCAATAACCTCAGATATGCAGATGACACCACCCTTATGGCAGAAAGTGAGGAAGAACTAAAAGAGACTCTTCGTGAAAGGGAAAGAGGAGAGTGAAAAAGTTGGCTTAAAGCTCAACATTCAGAAAACTAAGATCATGGCATCTTGTCCCATCACTTCATGGCAAATAGATGGGGAAACAGTGGCAACAGTGACAGACTTTGTTTTTTGGAGCTCCAAAATCACTGCTGATGGTGACTGTAGCCATGAAATTAAAATATACTTACTCCTTGGAAGAAAAGTTATGACCAACCTAGGCAGCATATTAAAAAGCAGAGACATTACTTTGTCAACAAAGGTCCGTCTAGTCAAGGCTATGGTTTTTCCATTAGTCATGTATAGATGTGAGAGCTGGACTATAAAGAAAGCTGAGCGCTGAAGAATTGATGCTTTTGAACTGTAGTATTGGAGAAGACTCTTGAGAGTCCCTTGGACAGCAAGGAGATTCAACCAGTCCATCCTGAAGGAAATCAATCCTGAATATTCATTGGAAGGACTAATGCTGAAGCTGAAACTCCAATACTTTTGACACCTGATTCGAAGAACTGACTCATTGGAAAAGACCCTGATATTGGGAAAGATTGAAGGCAGGAGCAGGAGGGGACGACAGAGGATGAGGTGGTTGGATGGCATCACTGACTCAATGGACATGAGTTTGAGTAGACTCTGGGAGTTGCTGATAGACAGGGAGGCCTGGCATGCTGCAATCCATGGGGTCACAAAGAGTCAGACATGACTGACTGAACTAAACTGAACTGAATGAATTGTGAAATTTTTGTTCTTGTTCTGTAAAAAATGCCCTTGGTAATTTGATAGGGATCACGTTGAATCTGTAGATTGCGTTTGGTAGTATAGTCATTTTCACAATATTGATTCTTCCTACCCAGGAACATGGAACATCTCTCCGTCTGTTTATGTCATCTGTGCTTTCTTTCATCAGTGTCTTATAATTTTCTGTGTACAGTTTTTTTGTCTCCTTAGGTAAGTTTCAGTTCAGTTCAGTCGCTCAGTTGTGTCCGACTCTTTGCTACCCCCATGAACCACAGCACGCCAGGCCTCCCTGTCCATTACCAACTCCTGGAGTCCACCCCAACCCCTGTCCATTGTGTCAGTGATGTCATCCAACCATCTCATCCTCTGTCGTCCCCTTCTCCTGCCCTCAATCTTTCCCAACATCAGGGTCTTTTCAAATGAGTCAGCTCTTCGCATGAGGTGGCCAAAGTATTGGAGTTTCAGCTTCAATATCAGTCCCTCCAATTTACACCCAGGACTAATCTCCTTTAGGATGGACTGTTGGGATCTTCTTGCAGTCCAAGGGACTCTCAAGAGTCTTCTCCAACACCACAGTTCAAAAGCATCAATTCTTCAGTGCTCAGCTTTCTTTATAGTCCAACTCTCACATGCATACATGACTACTGGAAAAACCATAGCCTTGACTAGACGGACCTTTGTTGACAAACTAATGTCTCTGCTTTTTAATATGCTGTCTGGGTTGGTCATAACTTTCCTTCCAAGTAGCAAACATCTTTTAATTTCATGGCTGCAATCACTATCCACAATGATTTTGGAGCCCAGAAAAATAAACTCAGCCACTGTTTCCACTGCTTCCCCATCTATTTGCCATGAAGTGATGGGACTGGATGCCATGATCTTAGTTTTTTGAATGTTGAGTTTTAAACCAGCTTTTTCACTCTCCTCTTTCACCTTCATCAAGAGGCTCTTTAGTTCCTCTTTACTTTCTGCTATGAAAGTGGTATCATCCGCATATCTGAGGTTGTTCATACTTCTCCTGGCAATCTTGACTCCAGCCTGTGAATCATCCAGCCCAGCATTTTCATATGATGTACTCTGCATATAAGTTAAATAAGCAGGCTTACAATATACAACCTTGATGTACTCCTTTCCCAATTTTGTGTGCATTATCATTTAATCCATTTAATCCATTATCATTTAATACTGATCTAAAGGTCAGTATTCATATAGTCCTCAGACACAAAATACGTTATGCACCTTGCCCAATGTCATAGTAAATATCCAAACTGAATATAAACCTAAGTGTGTATGATTCTAGAGACTGTTCTCCTGCCTCTTGAGCCAAGTAAGGAATGAATTAGTGAGATAGTTTATGGTCAAAAAAATGCTTCTGATGTGTAAATGAAGCCCAGTTTTATACATTTGGGTAAGTTTCATTATCTCTGATTTCTTTATATTATCCTTGTAATTTTTATTCCTGAGTCACAGCCAGATGTAGCTAAAATATACACTTAGTTATGTTTCTTACTCTGTTTATCCAGGCACTGTGCTAAGTGCTAAGGAATGGAGCACAGTCCTTCCTTTGGGAATATTCTCACCTCTCCTATAAATATAATCCTCACAGTGCGATTTACATAGTAAGTCCTAAGAGTATTTCAGACTAAAAGGGCAAAAGAAGTCAGAGCTGGCCTGGATGACCAAGAAAAGTTTTGTAAAGGAGGAAGCAGATAAACAAAATTTTAAGATGATAGGATTTTTGGTAGGTTGATAGAGGGAGAACATTCTGCATGCCATGAGCCAGCTTGAGGAAAGAAGCTAATGTTGGAAAGTTCAAGGCATGGCTAGGCATCGGACAAAGAACAGATTGATTGAAATATGGAGTTTGTATTATAAAGTTCTGAGAAAAGACTGATGGGGGGTTACATAAAACCTCAAATATCAGGAAAGGGAGCTTATTCCATGAGTAGATTGTTGAACAAAGGAAAGACTTGGTAGTCACGGTTATCTTCAATGTAAGATTACCCCTACATTACTCCATAATGTATAAATTCACATTCCCTGGCACATAGTAGGTGCTCAGTAAGTGTCAAATCTCTGATCTCTGTCTGTCTGTGCTCAATATCTAAGTGATCTCATTCATCTTGTAGTTTCAAATGCTTTGTATACAGGTACAGCTGCATATTCCAGCCCAGGCTTTCTCCTAAACTCCAGATGTTTATACGTACAACTACCTGCTCAACATCTCCACTTTATGTCTGACTGGCATCTCAAATTAAATCAAAACTAAACTCCTGATTTCCTCCTCCCCCAAACTGCTTCTCTCATAGTCATCCTTATCTCATTAAATGACATTATCTCATGAAACTTCACTCTTCTTGTTTAGTCCCAAAACCTCGGATTCATCCTTGATTTCTCTTTCTCTCATTTTGCTGTCCATCTCATGAGCAAATTTCGTTGATTTTACCTTCAAAATACATTCAGAATCTACTTCTCACTGCTTCTACAAATAAATGTTAGTCCAAGTCACTGTCACCTCTTGTCTAGTTTACTGTAATGGTGTCCTAACTGGCCATTCTGCCTCCACCCGTGCACCTTCCCCTTTTCAGTCTCTTTTTCTGAAAAAGAGACTGTTTTTTGTTTTTTGTTTTTTTTTAATATAAGGCAGATCATGTCATTTCTCTTTTCAAAACCCTATAATGGCATCCCATCTAGTTATGAGTTTTTGAAAGGCCCTCTCTGATGCGACTCCTTGGCATTCCTCTGACCCCACTCAATCTTTTGCAGTCACCCTGGCATCCTTGTTGTTTGTTTAAACCATGAAACATTTTCCCACTTTGGGTGTTTGCACTTGTATTTTCTTCCTCTAGATATCCATAGTACCCATGCTGTTACTTCCTTTAGATCTCTGCTCAAATACTGCCTTTCCATTGAGGCCTTTTCTCACCAACTTACGTAAAAAAAAAACAGTTCTCCTTCCCTCTTCTCTGTCCCCACCTTCCCTAAGCTGCCAGAATGGCAATCCCTATGCCTCTTAGCCTGCTTTTTTTCCTCCTACACTGAACTGATCACTATCTTATATAGATAATAATAGACATTTACTTGTTTATTGTCTACACCCTACCAGAATGAAAGCTTTTTGAAGGCAGGAACTTTACTTGTTCACTGTTGTATACCTGGCACCTAGAACAGTACCTGGAAGTTAATTGATACTCAGTAAATAACTTTCTATTGAATAAAGCAGACAAACAACCTGTGAAGTAATAATAATGCTGTCTACCACTGTGTGAGTTCCCACTGCGTGTTGGGCAGCTATGTTCTGCACTGGACAGGTATCATTTAATTGAATCCTTACAACAACCCTATGAGACTGCTATTATCATTACTTTATAATTGAAAAAAATTAAAGGCATAAAGAACCAAGTTAAAAACCCAGGTCCAGAATATGTTATATCAAGCAGGCAAATATTATCTCTATTTTACAGATACAGAAACTGAAATTCTTTAAGTGTTTTGACCAAGATTACATAGCCAGAGAGTGGCAGAGCTGGAAATTAAATATGAGGGTCCTTATTCTTTTTCTTACATATCTCACTGGCACTTTGGAGAGATGAATTGACATGGAGAAAGACTGAAGCCAGAAGAATAGTCAGGGGATGTCACAATACTTAAAATAAGATTGATAAAAATGCAACTAAACAGGGGGAAATTAGAGAGACGGTTGTAGGTATGTAAAGTCTAATGCTTAGACTGTAAGTATTGTGATAAATGGTTCCACAGCTCTTCCTCCCTTTTCTGTACTTGGAGTCAGACAGATCTTCGTTCTCATGTTGGCACTTCTGTCCATTTGCTGAGTTACACTGAGTAAGTCATTTGTTTTCTATATTTCAGTTACTTCATCTTTCAAGAGAGGATAATGTGCATCTTCACAGATACACTGTGATGATAAGATCAAAAGTGATAATGAGAACACTTGGTAGACCTCAGAGGGCCATGCCATTTGATTTGGTAATGCTGAGTTTCTTTGATCCATCTCCAGCAAGTCATTGCCTTTGACCTGTCTCTAACTTTTAAAAGATAAATTTTTTAGACACATTTCTCATCCTTAATATGAGGGTGACCTGCACTTTGTCACTTGGGTTATAACAGACCCTTCCTTGGAAGAAAGTCCACTGTTTATTGTAGTTCCCCTGGTGTAGGAAAAATGTTTTCTGAGCATTGGCAGTCACAATGCGGGAGATGGCATCATTCTGTAGTATAAGGAGTGAATTATCAGGTGCACCTTGGATGCATCACATAACCTCTATAAACTGGTTCCTTCACATGTAAGAAGGTAGATAATAATAGCCACCTATAGAGCAGTTTTAAAAATTAAATGAGGTGATTTGAGAGCACGGACATGGCACGTAATAGGTACTCAGGATATGTGAGGCTTTAAGATATGTAGAGCTTACGCTGGAAAGAAGTGACATAGCTCACCATGGGCATGCCTCCTGGGCAAGGCACCGTGTGTCGGATGAAACCACACCATGTCACTTTTAGTCAGACTTTCCTTTAAGGAAGTATATTCTCTTCTCCTCCTTCCACACCACCGTTTTCATAAAGCAGAATCCTCTTAGTTAGAACTGCATGGAAATGTGACTAAACACCAGAGAGGTTTTTAGTAAAAAGTATTGGTACAGTTTTTTACTTTAGTTTCAGATGAGCTGGGTCTGAGCCTTCTGAAAGTGAGTGGATGCTAATGTGAAAGTTTTCTTTGAAATGTTTATGCCTGATTTGGTGATCTCTTCAGTTCTTACAGCCTTTTCCAGTTTTCACTCAGTCAAGGATAATAATAATTATTAATGTGCTATGCTGTGCTAGATACTTTAGAAAGTATTCTCTCAATCTTTATACAAACCCTAAAGCATAGATAGTGGCTCTGTTTTCCAAATAAGATAACTGAGGCTACAGGACATTTAGTATTATTTCCAGGGTCATATATGTGGTAACTGACATAATTGGGACTTGAACATCCAAAACCTATGCTTTTTATCCTAAATGGAAAACTTTTTCATATAATGTGTCAGGAGGGTCCCCAGGGTCTACCTCCAGGTTCAGTGATATTCCAGGAGGACTCACAGAATTGAGCATACTCATAGTCACAGCTGTGATTTATTATAGCAAAAGAATATAAAGCAAAATCAGCAAAGAGAAAGAGCACATGGGGCCAAGTCCGGAGAAAATCGGGCAAAGCTTCTTCCAAGGGTCCTCTGTCACTGGAGTCACATAGGATGAGCTTCATTGCCTCCGCAGTGATTAGGGACAGCACATGTGAAATGTCACCAATCTGAAGCTTTTTAGGGGCTTAATAGGGGCCTGATTACATAAGGACCCTCTGCCTGGTACATACAAAAATTCCAGAATCTGATAAGGAAAGCAGGTGTTTAGCATAGCTATATTGTTTGTACAAACCATTTAAGTAACATTAGTGAGCTACTCTTACCAGTTCTGGGAATAATGGGAACGCCCCTAAAAGCCAAGTTCCCAGACACCAGCCAAAGGCCGACCTTGTAAGCAAACCTTTCAAAGAATAGCAGTTGGGCCTGCTCTGTTAACTCTGCACAGATCACCCTTTGCTCCTGTCCGAAGCATCTTTACAGAAAAATTATGATCAGTAGGAACCTACACACAGGCTGAGAAAAACCAATAGTTGTTGATCTCAATTATTTATGCTTTTTAGGGATCCTGGACTTAGCCACTTAAAACAAATCCCATTAACCATTATAGTCTGTCTAAGAAAGCCAGATGGATTCCTCCTTAAGTTTATGTGTTAACCCTTTCTCTCACCTGGCCCAAGGCATCAGTTCAGGTACAGCACAACTAGCTAGTTGAAGCTGACATGAAGCTCCTTCCAGGGACGAGGCAGTGTCACAATATCCAGGTACACACCAGAAGTGCAATCACAGAGGACGGTCATGGGAAACAAAGCTTACAAGTGTTAGAGCACCCCAAGCAGGACATGGCGTTAGTTGGGCCCACTGTGATACCTCCCACTGCTGGGTTCTCAGTGATTTAGTTCAGCCCTTGGTTTCAGAGGGACTGCCTAAGGCAGTCTCAAACAGTTTTGCTTATCCGTGACACCGGTTCATTCACCTCCTGAGTGTAGATGGCATCTGGAGACATTCTGTTTGGAATGTATGGAGCTGAGACCACCCCCTACTGTCTCATAGTCACCACTGTCATGTGTGATTGTAGACTCAGCAGTCAGTTTGAATTCAAAGCACTTGCAGCAGCTTGGAAAGGCAGCATGGAGAGTTTTCCTTTAGGAAGAAGGGGAAACATCCAGGAACAGTTTTTAAAAGCAAAGACCTTTAATGCTTTCTCCCTCCTTTGTAAAATTGTTGTGTCTCAGCAGTCATAATTTTACTTTTTTAAAAACTATCCCCTGGTCTCACCAGACCCTTCCTTAGGAAGGACTGTATATGCAACAGGGAAAAAAGATTTTTACAGAATATCATTTTTATACAACTAAACCAGAAAGGCATGTCATGTTTAGGGTTTGGTTAGTACAAAATCCTGAATTATGAAAAATTTTCAAGATGACTTTATGTAACCTCCCACTCTTTTGTCCTGTTCATTTATCCCATGAGCAGCCTGGAAAAGATCAATCCCTTTCTGAAAACAGTAGCATTTAATAATCAAATTGTCTTTCAAAGTTGTGTGCTCCTAGAGAAAGTGAGAGAAGCAGAGTCAGGCTATTTATTAGTCCATTGTTGCACACTACAACTCTTCTGGGAAGTTGAACACAAGTCAACAGCAATGAGATGTCCCCCGAGGTAGTCAGGAGTCCATTCTGTCAGGAGTGGGCAAGGAGGTCACACTGTTTGTGATAGTTCCGTCTCCGTATCAGATATAAGCCCATCAGCAGCTTGATTTTGGATGGTCCGATCAAAAAACAAACCCTTTAATGTTGGCATTTGTATGTGACCCAGATGGTATAGACAACATTCATATGTTTCACAACTTGAGGCCCTACCCAGAGGTATCGTAAATCTCCAGTGGTCCCAGAGTCAGAGTCCTGTTCATTGAACCTATGCTTAATTGCAGTTCAGCACTTGCAGTACATTCTGATGTTGAAACTGCTCACAGCAGACAGTCAGGTTTTTGACTTTAGGTTAAAGTCAGGTCTGGGCCATTAGAATTTGTGGATTTAGGATTCTAATACAAGGCATTAGTGATTTTTGTTTTGAATTTTTTGCCAAAATCACTGTGGATAGTGACTACAGCCATGTAATTAAAAGATGTTTGCTCCTTGGATTTTCATTCTTTTCAAATCACAATCACAGAAAACTAACCAATCTGACCACATGGACCACAGCCTTGTCTAACTCAATGAAACTATGAGCCATGCCAGGGTCACCCAAGACAGACAGGTCATGGTGGAGAGTTCTGACAAAATTTGGTCCACTAGAAAAGGGAATGGCAAACCACTTCAGTGTTCTTGCCTTGGAATCCCATGAACAGTATGAAAAGGCAAAAGCATAGGACACTGAAAGATGAACTCCCCAAGTCGATAGGTGCTCAGTATGCTACTAGAGATCAGTGGAGAAATAACTCCAGAAAGAATGAAGAGATGGAGCCAAAGCAAAAACAACACCCAGTTGTGGATGTGACTGGTGATGGAAGTAAAATCCAATGCTGCAAGAGCAATATTGCATAGGAACCTGGAATGTTAGGTCCATGAATCAAGGCAAATTGGAAGTGGTCAAACAGGAGATGGCAAGAGTGAACATCGGCATTTTAGGAATCAGCAAATGAAAATGGACTGGAATGGGTGAATTTAACTCAGATGACCATTATATCTACTACTGTGGGCAGGAAGAAATAGAATAGCCTTAGAAGAAATAGAGTAGCCCTAATAGTCAACAAAAGAATCCAAAATGCAGTTTTTGGGTGCAATCTCAAAAATGACAGAATGATCTCTGTTCATTTCCAAGGCATTCCACTCAGTATCACAGTAATCCAAGTCTATGCCCAGACCAGTAATGCTGAAGAAGCTGAAGTTGAACGGTTCGATGAAGACCTACAAGGCCTTCTAGAACTAATACTCAAAAAGATGTTCTTTTCATTATAAGGGACTGGAACACAAAAGTAGGAAGTCAAGAGATACCTGGAGTAACAGGCAAATTTGGTCTTAGAGTACAAAATGAAGCAGGGCAAAGGCTAACAGAGTTTGACCAAGAGAATGCACTGGTCATAGCAAACACCCTTTTCCAACAATACAAGAGGACATGGACATCACATGGACATCACCAGATGGTCAGTACCAAAATCAGACTGATTATATTCTTTGCAGCCAAAGATGGAGAAGCTCTATATGGGCAGCAAAAACAAGACCAGGAGCTGACTGTAGCTCAGATCATGAGTTCCTTATTGCCAAATTCAGACTTAAATTGAAGAAAGTAGGGAAAACTACTAGACCATTCAGGTATGACCTAAATCAAATCCTTATGATTATACAGTGGAAATGACAAATAGATTCAAGGGACTATATCTGATAGACAGAGTGCCTGAAGAACTATGGACGGAGGTTCATGATATTAAACAGGAGGCAGTGATCAAGACCATCCCCAAGAAAAGGGAATGCAAAAAGGTAAAATGGTTGTCTGAGGAGGCTTTATAAATAGCTGAGAAAAGAAAAGATGCAAAAAGCAAAGGAGTAAAGGAAAGGTACATCCATTTGAATGCAGAGTTCCAAAGAATAGCAAGGAGAGATAACAAAGCCTTCCTCAGTGATCAGTGCAAAGAAATAGAGGAAAACAATAGAATGGTAAAGACTAGAGATCTCTTCAAGAAAATTAGAGATACCAAGGGAACATTTCATGCAAAGATGGGCTCGATAAAGGACAGAAACGGTATGGACCTAACAGAAGCAAAAGATACTAAGAAGAGGTGGCAAGAATACACAGAAGAACTGTACAAAAAAGATCTTCATGACCCAGATAACCACGATGGTGTGATCACCATGGTGTGATCACCATGGTGTGTCAAGAGCCAGACATCCTGGAATGTGAAGTCAAGTGGGCCTTAGGAATCATCACTACGAACAGTTAGTGGAGGTGATGGAATTCCAGTTGAGCTGTTTCAAATCTTAAAGGATGATGTTGTGAAAGTGCTGCACTCAATATGCCAGCAAATTGGGAAAACTCAGCAGTGGCCACAGGACTGGAAAAGGTCAGTTTTCACTCCAACCCCAAAGAAAGGCAATGCCAAAGAATGCTCAAACTACTGCAGAATTGCACTCATCTCACATGCTAGCAAAGTAATGCTCAAAATTCTCCAAGCCAGGCTTCAACAGTACATGAACCATGAACTCCCAGATGTTCAAGCTGGTTTTGAAAAGGCAGAGGAACTAGAGATCAAATTGCCAACATCTGTTGGATCATCGAAAAAGTAAGAGAGTTCCAAAAAAAACATCTATTTCTGCTTTATTGACTATGCCAAAGCCTTTGACTGTGTGGATCACAATAAACTGTGGAAAATTCTGAAAGAGATGGGAATACCTGACCCCCTGACCTGCCTCTTGAGAAATCTGTATGCAGATCAGGAAGCAACAGTTAGAACTGGACATAGAACAACAGACTGGTTCCAAATAGGGAAAGGAGTCCATCAAGGCTGTATATTGTCATCCTGCTTATTTAACTTATATGCAGAGTACATCATGAGAAGTGCTGGGCTAGATGAAGCACAAGCTGGAATCAAGATGGCCAGAAGAAATATCAATAACCTCAGATATGCAGATGATACCACCCTTATGGCAGAAAGTGAAGAAGAACTAAAGAGCCTCTTGATGAAAGGGAAAGAGGAGAGTGAAAAAGTTGGCTTAAAGCTCAACATTCAGAAAACTAAGATCATGGCATGCGGTTCCATTATTTCATGGGAAATAGATGGGGAAACAATGGAAACAGAGAGAAAAATTATGTTTTTGGGTTCCAAAATCACTGCTGATGGTGACTGCAGCCATGAAGTTAAAACATGCTTGCTCCCTGGAAGAAAAGTTATGACCAACCTAGACAGCATATTAAAAAGCAGAGACATTACTTTGCCAATAAAGATCCGTGTAGTCAAGGCTGTGGTTTTTCCAGTAGTGGTGTATGGATGTGAGTTGAACTATAAAGAAAGCTGGGCACCAAAGAATTGATGCTTTCAAATTGTGGTGTTGGAGAAGACTTGAGAGTCCCTTGGACTGCAAGGAGATCCAGCCAGTCCATCCTAAAGGAAATCAACCCTGAATATTCTTTGGAAGGACTGATGCTGAAGCTGAAACTCCAGTACTTTGGCCACCTGATACAAAGAACTGACTCATAGGAAAAGACCTTGATGCTGGGAAAGATTGAAGGCAGGAGGAGAAGGGGACAACAGAGGAAGAGATAGTTGAATGCCATCACTGACTTGATGGACATGAGTTTGGTTAAGCTCCAGGAGCTGTTGATGGACAGGGAAGGCTGGCGTGCTGCAGTCCATGGGGTTGCAAAGAGTTGGACATGACTGAGCGACGGAACTGAACTGAACTGCTCCTTGGAAGGAAAGCAATGACAAACCTAGACAAAACAAAGATATCACTTGGCCGACAAAGGTCCGTATAGTCAAAGCTATGGTATCCAGTAGTTATGTATGCATGTGAGAGTTGGACTGTAAAGAAGGCTGAGTGCTTTCCAATTGTGGCGTTGGAGAAGACTCTTGAGTCCCTTGGACTGCAAGGAGATCCAACCAGTCCATCCTAAAGGAGATCAGTCCTGGGTGTTCATTGAAAGGACTGATGTTGAGGCTGAAACTCCAATACTTTGGCCACCCGATGCAAAGAACCGACTCATTGTAAAAGACCCTGATGCCGGGAAAGATTGAAGGCACAAGGAGAAGGGGATGGTAGAGGATGAGATCATTAGATAGCATCATCAACTTAATGGACATGAGGTTGAGCAAAGTCCGGGAGATAATGAGGGACGGGGAAGTCTGTCGTGCTGCAATCCATGGGGTCACAATGAGTTGGACACAACTTAGCAACTGAACAACAGAAGCCAGCAACTTTTCTTCTGCAGCCACAAAGCCAAGATGCTATAGGGATGGACAGCTGTTTTCCAAGTTCAAATGGCAAGCAAGACTTCTCTACGCTGTTTTGGCCTTGTCCAAATTTACCTACTCAAAAATATGCACAGTTTACTTGGAAAATCATAAGTCTCTAAAGACTAGACATCTGATTTTATAAGTGCTGATAAGTAAACTAAAAACTACTTTTTAAAAACTCCCAATGTGTATCTCTCTCTGGAGGTTGCTTCTCTTTTCTATGTTGTCTCTCTTTCTCCAGATGCTCTAATAAGGAAAAATCATTCTGGAGACTTGTTCTGTTATTCAAAGAGTTTAAATTCTAACCCACTCACCAACAGCAAAGAGCAAGGCAGCTGTTTTCTGCTAACACTTTTTGCTTGCAGTTTTCCCCAGTTAAGCTGACTCTGCTAGCATTTATTAAATTAGAAGTGTATCATGTTTTATATCAATTTTTACTATATACCCAAATATAGTAGGCCCAAAACCATTATGTTTTAGTCTCTCCTTTTTTTCTCATTGCAAATTTACTTAACCCTCCAGCAGTAAATTTAGCATTTTGTTCAGTCACTCGGTAGTGTCCGATTTTTTGTGACCCCATGGACTGCAGCATGACAGGCTTCCCTGTCCTTCACTCTCTCCCGGAGTTTGCTCAAACTCATGTCCATTGAGTTGTGTCCATAGATGCTATCCAGCCATCTCATCCTCTGTCAGCCCCTCTCCTCCTGCCCTAAATCTTTCCCAGCATCAGGGTCTTTTCCAATGAGTCGGTTCTTCGCATCAGGTGGTCAAAGTAGTACAGCTTCAGTATCAGTCCTGCCTATAAATATTCAGTGTTGATTTCCTTTAGGATTGATTGACTTAATCTCCTTGCTGTCTAAGGGACTCTCAAGAGTCTTCTCCAGTACCACAAAAATTCGAATGTTAAAGTTGCTGGGGGAAGACCTCTCCTAGAATACGAAGGAAGTCAGGGAGGGAACCATACTAGGCTGCTGCAGCAAGGGTGTGTTGTGTTAGTCATGCAGTCGTGTCTGACTCTTTGTGACCCATGGACTGTAGCCCGCCAGGGAATTCTCCATTCAAGGGTACTAGAATAAGTAGCCATTCCCTTCTTCAGGGGATCTTCCCAAGCCAGGGATTGAACCCAGGTCTCCTACATTGCAGGCAGATTCTTTACCATCTGAGCCACCAGGGAAGCCCAGCAAGGGTAACAGCAGCCAAACAGAAGAAATTTCTGAAATATTTTTCTCCCTTAGTTTTCTTGCTAATTTATCTAAAATTGTGCTCCAGTTCCAGGAATTCATGTAACTTTCATTTCCCTCACACTCAAAGAAGAGAACAGCACAAACTTTTAACATTTTTGGCCCATCCAATCTCTTGCCACCTGAGAGCGAGAACAAAAGCTGAAGGCATTATAAGGCTCACCTTTTCCCCCTCACTTTAGCCAGTACAGCCAAAAGCAGTCAAGGGAGGCAGTAAGCCAACTCTCCTAGGTTGAGTCTGTTATTTTAAAATTCCATAAGGTAGCTTTTACCTCACAACAGACCATCAGCTCAGCTTCTGTTTCATACCATGGATAAATGACTCTGTATCCACTCAGGCACCAAATGTTCATCATTCCCTGCTTCTTCATCCTTTTTTTCCCCAAAGTAGTGTTTCCACCATATTTTGATGAGCCTGGTTGGGCTTCTGGGGAAGAGGTCTCAGGACCACTCCAGAGTTTCATGGTTCCATAGCAAAACTCATAACTCAGGATGTAGTCATACTCACAGATATGATTATTACAGCAAAAGGAAACAAAGCAAAATCAGCAAAGAGAAAAGGCACATAGATTGAAGTCTAGGAGAAACCAGGCAGAGCTTCTAAGGGTCCTCTCCCAGGGAAGTCATTCAGGATGGACTTATTTCCCCAGCAATGACTTGAGACAACACGTGTGAAATGTTGCCAAGCAAGGAAGCTTATTAGAGACTCAGTTCAGGGATTTCACTGGGGGCTGATCATGTAGATACCCTCTGCCTGGTATACACCAAAAATCCAGAATCCCAGAAGAAAAGAAAATGTTCAGCATAAACTATTAACAAGTTGTTTGTACAGACTGTCTAGGCACAGTAAGCCACACTTGTCTTACAAACCCTCCTCAAAGCCAGAAATCGTACAAACCCTCCTCAAAGCCAGGTTCCCAGATGCCGACCTCGTAAGCAAGCCTGTCAAAAGAATAGTCATCAGGCCTCTTCTCTGCAGATATAATTTTATTTTTTAAGACAGTCACATCTCAAGTTTACTTCTGGGGTTTACTAGTAGATATGTAGCTAGAACTCCGTAAACTGGGAAACTTCTAAGCATTTGACTTTGCCTCTCATCTTTACTTGTAGCAGAACTTGGTCCAGTAGTGAAGGATAAAAATAACCTCAGAATACAAACAGGCATCAGTTAACCCTGTATTTTCAAAGATTTTTAAGAGAACCTGAGGGAAACTCAGTCCCCAGAGATGGTCGTCACCTAGTCTCTAGGGTGCCAATATATTCAATATAAACTCGCCCCCAAATCTGTAGTGGTCTGCTCAGAGCCCCTGCAGTTGCTCTTGAGGTTGCAACTATGCTTCCTCACCACAGAGGGAGAATTACTTTCTTCAAACTGGCTACTTAAAGAGGGAGTTGTTGGTATTTATTTTTCCTTGCTTGTTGTATAAGCAAATATAAATCAACACTGTAAGGATGATTTATTTAACACTGCTTCTTCTTTTCAGTCACATTTCTGAGGCGCTGTAGCCTAAAACAAGAGCATGCATCGACCTGAAGCCAAACAGACCTGGCCTTGATTCTAGATCAACTTTTCACTAAGTGATCTTAGAGAGAGTGTGTCATCTCTTGATGAAATGGGAGTGACAGTGTCTACTTTAAAGGGTTGTTGTGAGCATTAAGTGAAAGAATAAATGTAACATGTTTAATATATATATAGCATTTAACAGGGTAAGAATCTAATAATGGTAACTGACATGATGTAATGGTGATTATTTCTCACTTCACTCCCACACCCTCTTTCCTGTCCTTGGTTTTTCTTTTCTGTTTTGGTTTTAAGAAGACAAGAAATCTTTATCCAATATTAACTGTTTAGAAACTATCAGCTTTTACAGGAAGGATATCTAACAGTCTACCTTGCATGACCAATAACAAAAGGTTAAGTAAGGTGTGTTCAAGTAGAAATATATAGTTTAGTATCTGCATTCTGTTTTACCAAAACAGCAGATTTCTTTCATAGTAGGAAGCATTCCTGAATTAGTTTATGGTGTCTTTCTGAGAGTGAGAGACAGGCTCGTTTCCTCATGATGACATTTATATCCGGGTCCTCCAGGGCTGACTGTAAACTCACGTCGGGCAGTAGCTGTACTGTCTTATTTGCCTTTGTGACCCCTGTTTCTGACACAGAGACCACACAGGCCTATCGCAGAGTAGGGGCGCCCTGAACTGTGGGTAGATGGAGTGTAGGTGGATGACACACACTGGGCAGAATGTAACGACAATTATAACATGGCTTTGGTCTAAAAGACCAAGTCTGTAGGGGCGATAAGGCAGGAGATCACCCTAGCAGGCATGGTGCACATACCACCAAGCAAGGCACAGAAGCATACACTGATTTGACTGAACAAAAAGGTCTGTGTCGGGAGTGCACATTGTGGTGAGAAAGGTAACTAAAGCTAAGAAATTAACCATTTTATTCTGTAGGCCATGGGGCTGTTAGCTTTAGAACTGAGAGGTGTAGCCAGGTCTTATAATTTGCAGTAGTTACGTTGTATAAAGTTGTCACAAGCATTAAATACTCAATTGTTGCCCCTAGGTGAAGTGGAGGGTTAAATTACTATGAGCCTCTCCTCACAAATTTTCATCAACCAATCAATATATAACCTTGTCTTATGTGTGTTTCTTTTTAAAAACACCTTATTTGACATATAATGTTGATTAGTTAACATTGAATTTGTGACCAACTCATGCGTAAGCACAGCTCATCTAACACACACACAGTCTCTCCTTCCTACACCCAGCCTTCCTACACTTAGGAACACTAGTTAGCACCTCAGCACTAGGCTTAGCAGCAACTGATTGGGAATTGCTCACAGTTTGCAGTGACTAGATTTTAGGATATGAAGTTGGATGTGGAGAAAAATGAGATGGGAGGTAAAAAATACTGGAGAGTTCTCTTTGCATTAAACAAACACTTGAGTACTTCTTATATAGCATAAGACATTGGGAATACAGTAGTGAATAGCCTAAATAAAGTTTTTACCCTCATGGAACCAATTCTAGTGGAAATTTTAACTAGTTAAAAGTAGATGTTGGCTCTTGTGTAAGGATGCAGAATTTAGGCTTAGAGCTGTCAAATGGCTAACAAATTGGGTTGCTAATAAGTTGCAGATCAATGGCTCCAGCTAGGTCTTTTGAGTCCACATTTCTGTCTACATCATGCCACCCTAACCATGCCTGATCTCATCTGATTACATATTTCTGTGTTTTTCCCCTACTGTCTCAAACCTGTTGATTATTTGTATCAGAAAGGATCAGAGTAGTGGGAGCCTGGGAAGGGAAACCAGGTACTTGTTTTGAAGTACACAAGACGACAGGTTTATGGGAGTTAGAACTAAGATGACAGTGGTAGAGATGAGGAGGAGACAGAATCAGGAAGAAGCACAAATCGCTGAGATTTGGTGATTGTCTAACTATGTCAGGATAGGGATGATAGGAAGAAGGAGTTGTCAAAGGTGCTTAGAGGTACCATGTGCAGAATCAGAGAAGACTGATGAAGATGCAGGTTCACTTTAGAATTTGTTAAGTCTGAGGTGCCAGGAGAAAGTCTAGGAGGTACTTTCTGATGAGGACAAAGAGATTTAAACTGAGACTGGCTCAATACCAAAACTGGCCCTGGCAGTAACTGGAGTGGATTTGAAGGAGATACGGGACAGAGAGACAGTATAAGGCAGTAGTTAAAAGATTGCATTCTGGAGTCCCAAGCTGATTCTCACCTCTGCATTTCCTAACTTTTTGATCTTTAGCAAATTACTTAACCTCTATGTAGCTCAATTTCCTCATCTATAAGAGAAGGATAATGCTAGTACCTACTTCACAGGGCTTTTGGAAAAATGCAATGAGATGATACTTATAAAGCACTAGCATCAGTATGTAGTAAATGCTCAGTATACCTAAGCCGTTGTGATGAAGTTGATGGCAAGGAACAGAAAGGATTTTGCTAACCCACAAAAAAATTGAGAGACCAAGTGATACCCTGTAAGAAAACCCATCATTGAATGCTCCTCGCCAGATCAAAAGGGGTACACAAAACAGTTTTTAAAATATATTTGAGGTGATTACAGCCATTTCATGAAAGTTGAATGGGATTCAAAACTTAATAAATCTGCCCTTGCCCCTTTCTAACTCATTTACAAAGTACTTGGAACAGTAGGGGATTATAACAATGAATAAAGCCATTTATTTTATGCCACTTGTATGCACAATCAAGTATATTAGTTATCTGAAAGATGCGTATCATTTCCATTTTACAGATGAGGATACAGAAGCTTAGAGAGCTTAAATTTCTCAAAGTTGCATAGTAAATGTCAATACCAGTATTTGATTCTAAAATCCAGGTTCTTTCCCTATACATGCTAAACATAAAATGCAGTGACTGTTAGGATTGTGTGTAGATAGGCTGATGTATTTAAACCTCTCCCAAATTAACTTACTTTGCCCCAGAACTTAATTTTATAAGGTCCTTATAAAGCACTATATCATTCAGTATCCAAAATCAAATAAATTTTTGAAGGCTGTACATAGAATCCAATCTGGCTCCATCCGGCCATAAATAAAAAATCATTAGTTCTGTGCTCAGTATTCCAGGTGCTTCTGCAGACACGCTTTGTTCACTTAAAGTCTGTATAATAACCCCATTGTAAATACAAACAACTGCAAACGTGTATATGCGCAGATTAACCTTTTCTAGACACTCCTTGTAATTTTCAAAGCCGGTGCTGGAGTTTCCCAGTGCGGTAGCTCATGCATCAACATACCAGTTCCCCTGGGCCTCACTGCGGTGCTCGTTACAGTTCCGGCTGCAGCCCTAGCCTACCTCACCTGGACCACACCCTGCTTTTTATCCAGAATCTAGCCCTGCAGGCTTTAGGTTTAGTGTCTGTGGCTGAATCCCAAACCTGAAGATTCTTGATATTTCCAAGTTTATTCCACTTTCCTTCCTTGTGTGAACAGGCCTTCCTCACGCATGCATTTTAGGCTGTGAGAACTGCAAAAAATCCTTATTTTATAGATGAGAAAAGCAAGATGCCGAGAAAAATACAATTTAATCAAGGCCTCGAAAAACCAAAGATACCAAAAACAGAAATGGTTAACCCAAGTTTACATAGTCAGGGAATTAGTGTAAGATATACTGATACTGAAGCTCAAGCTCCAGTATTTTGGTCATCTGATGCAAACAGCCAACTCATTGAAAAAGTCCCTGATGCTAGGAAAGATTGAGGGCAGAAGGAGAAGAGGGCATCAGTAGATGAGACGGCTGGATGGCTTCACCATTGCAATGGACATGAACTTGATGGTGAGGTACAGGGAGGCCTGGTGTGCTGCAGTTCATGGGGTCGCAAAGAGTTGGACACAATAACAACAACAATATACATTTTTTTTAAACAAAAAAAAGTTTGTACATATGAAATCTGAAATTATTTGGGATTATGTCTGATTCATTTGAATTTTCCCTAGTACAGTGCCTGGCACATACTAGTTTATTGTATCTGAAAGTCAGTAGAATGGTTCATTAGATTGTGGGAAACAGTCGTGTGTACTGGAATGAGACAAAGAAGAGAGAGCAACACAGAGTTAATGACACACTAGGACTGCGTCAGGTGCTTACCTTCCCTGTGCTCCCCTGCCGCCTTCTTCCGTACTGTAGCCCTTGACTGTTCTGAGTTGCAGTGGGCCGATTTCTTGCGCATCCTGCCTGGATGCTGCATTCCTGTGAATACAGGGTAGTGCTGTGTTCACCGTTCTATCCCAGTGCCCAGCATGATTTCTGACTTCATGGTAAACACTCAGGAAATATTTGTCTAGTAAATAAATGAGAGAAAATAAAATATTCCTACCCATTCATGCATCTGCTGTTTTTGTTTGGTTTTTGTATTTCTCATCTCACCAGGCTGAAACTCATGTGTAATTTATGGTATCCTCATGGTTGAGGAAGGCAAGAGAGGGACCACATTATAGTGGCATTCACCCTCACTTATTCCATTTTCCTCCCTCCACGTTCCTGTACACTTGCTCATTCACTCCCTTCTTCTCCCTCTCCTTTCTTTCTTTCCCTCTCCCTCTCTGGTTTTCTCCTGCTCCCCCTGCATAGTCATGGAAGCAGAACTTCGAAGCATGGAGTCTCTGGAATTCAAGAAGTCACCCATGTAGTTAAATTTTTAGTGGTTTTTTTGTTTTGTTTTGTTTTTACTTTTCCCCCATGTTTGTTTGTTTTTTCCTAAAGTATAGTTGATTTAGATTGTTGTATTAGTTTCAGGTGTACAGCAAAGTGATTCAGACATACAGATATACATATACATATGTTCTTTTTCAGATTCTTTTCCACTATAGGTTATTACAAGATATTGAATGTAATCTCCTGTGCAGTATACTAGGTCCTTCTTATTTACCTATGTTACATATAATAGTGTATATCTGTTAGTCCCAAACTCCTGATTTATCCCTCCCACACACCCCCCTTCCCCTTTGGTAACCATAAGATTGTTTCCTATATCTGTGAGTCTATTTTTGTTTTGTAAATAAGTTCATTTGTATCATTTTTTTTATATTCTACAACTAAGTGGTATCATATAATATGTGGCTTTCTCTGTCTGACTTACTTCATTTAGTATGATCGTCTCTGGGTCTATCCGTGTTGCTGTAAATGGCACTGTTTCATTCTTTTTATGGCTGAGTAGTATTCCACTGTGTATATATACCACACCTTATTTATCCATCTGTCAAATGGACACAAATTGCTTCCATGTCTTGCTGTTGTAAATAGTGCCGCTGTGAACATCAGGATGCATGTATCTTTTCAAATTAGAGTTTTCCTCTTTTCCAGATATATGCCCAGGAGTGGGATTTCTGAGTCATATGATAACTCTATTTTTAGCTTTTTAAGGAACCTCTGACAAGAACCTACAATATGTTGCCTACAAGAGACCCATTTTAATGCATCTATTTGACAGACCTGAAGCAGTTACTGTCTGCTAAGGTTTACACTACAGATGGAAGAAAAACATTCTCGCGCTTTCTGCCTGTCTGATTGTGGCAGCCCAGATTGAATGGGGGAACACAGGGGGAAAAAAAAAAGAGAGACCCATTTTAGGGCAAAGGATGTTCGTGCCAAGTCGTTGCAGTTGTATCCAACTCTGTGTGACCCTATGGACTGCAGCCTGCCAGGCTTCTCTGTCAGTGGGATTCTCCAGGCAAGAATACTGGGGTGGGTTGCCATACCCTCCTCCAGGGGAGCTTCCCAGACCAGAGATCAAACCTGCATCTCTTATGTCTCCTATATTGGCAGGCTGGTTCTTACCACTAGCGCCATACACATAGATTAAAAATGAAGAGATGGAAAAAATATTTCAGGTGTTTTTTTAACAGTCAGCCTCTTATTTTGACATCTCCAGTAGGGTAGTCTCAGATGAATGGAATGTAGTGGAAAGGAAACTGAGCTGGGAGCCATGTATCCTGGAACAGAATTTTTACTCTTCCAGCCATTTGTTGTATGATCTCAAGGAAGGTACTTACTAGAGAAGTAAGTTCTGGGTCCTGTTTTCCTCATCTGAAATATGAAGAGATTAAAATAAGTGCTTTCTTAATCTTCTGTCAGCTCTGATACTATGTGATTCTATAATTAAATGACCTGGATATAGATAATACCTACCCTGTTGACAACTCTCTTCTGAAAATTAAAACAAAACCATTGGCTTCCCAGTCCTGCTGGCTTTATTTAAGATCATCTTCTCTTACTCCTTTTATATGAGAATGTCTCTGTCCCAGGCAGTTTATGGGGACTTAAGCTTTTATTTACTGTACTTGGCAGTTCCTATAAGCCAGGGCTTTGACAATATTTCACATTTATTTATCTGAGCCAGAGCTTAGGATCAGGTGGAAGTTAAGTCACTTAAGGTTATTCACATGCATTGAAAATGTTGCTTAATAATTCAGAACCAGTTTTCTCTGTTTAGAGTATTAAGATTTTTTAAATCCTTCTAATTATCCAATTCCAACAGCAGTTTAAATAGGCAGGGAAAAATCTGTCCCTTCTGAAAGGGCAACAGATGCAAACTTATTTTCATTCCCTTTGTCTATGCAGCAGGGCTAACTGAGGCAAGGGCCAGAGAGAATCCAGAGCTAGAGGACTTGCCTGGGTGACCTTCTGGTGGCATCACTGGGAGGGTCTCCCTGCCATAGGCGTGGGTCTAAGGGAAGAGGTCTAGGGATGTGGCTTCTTTTGATTTTGGATTGGTGGAGGCTTTAGTGGGTAGTGGGGAGCCTCCATTCAGTCATTCAATAGGTCTGTCTGTCAGCCAACAGTTGTTGAATTCACACTGTTTCCAGTAGTCTACTAGGCCCTGGGGATAGAAAGTCAGTAAAACCCTCAGAATATGCCCTCAGAATTCAATATAACTGGAGAGACTGACTCATAGACAATTGCAATATAACTTAAGAGACAGAACAGACAGATAACTTAGTCTGAGATAGGAGCTGATCCTTTGGGGTAGGTCCTTCAGAAATGGGTTGGTCAAAGTATGCTGCTGCTGCTAAGTCGCTTCAGTCATGTCCAACTCTGTGCGACCCCATAGACGGCAGCCTACCAGGCTCCCCCGTCTGGTCAAAGTATAGGAGTACTATTTTAACAGAGGACAAGGTTGGCATTACCTGTGCTTGTTTTCCAGTTTAAACACTAACCTTGAGTCTGCCAGCAGACCCTTTAAGCCACCTAGTCTGAGAAACCTAAGGGGAAACAAAAGTATTAGTTAAGCAAGTGTGAATTCATCAGGTGCAGGATAGTGGAATAGGAATATGAAGGAGAGACCTCAGTGAACATATATGGCCCTTTTGTCAACAGGAGCCATGACCCCGCGAATGGGAGAAGACACTCTGTCACTTAGACCTGGTTTCATGAGAGAAGTAGCAGTTAAGCTGAGCTTTGAAGGATGTTTTCAACATGTGAAACTGGGGAGAAAGGATGGTCCACTAGTGCGAACAACATAAACAAAGGTTCAGGGAAGAGAAGCAGAAGCTATAAATGGGGAATAGCAAACTGCTCTGGTTGACCAGGGCATAACATCTTTGAAGGGATGGTATTTAGAGATCAAAATAGTAAAGAATGTTGGGGCCAAGCCACCACCACCCTTTCAAAAAGTTTAGGCCCAGATTCTACTTCTTGATATTTTTTTCAAAAGAAAATAGAATAAATGTCTATTTTGCAACTTACTCCTAAAATATCATTAATAAAGTCTTGCCCTGTATTTTTTAGTATTCCATAATGTCCATTCCCTGGTTTGGTCATTTATTCAACAAGCAGTTATTGAGAGCATGTAATATACCAGATTCTTTGCTGGATGTTGGAGATACAGAAGCCAGAAACAGTCCTACCTTTTAAGTTATTCAGTCTTAAACAGGAAATGTTTGTGTGAAGACAAGCTGTGATGATGCTCATCACAGGCCTGTAAGATGCTGCATCAGATGTCAGCGTCAAGCGCGGAGAAGGAAAGGTAACTTGTTCAAGCTCACACAGGTATGCTAAGGTTAGTAGTGAAGTTTGTAGTCACTAAGAGGGTATTCGTTCTGTTCTCTTCTCCTCTACTCTGAGGCCTGACTCACCCTCTGTGGACTTCGGAACTGAAGCGATAGGAAATGAACATGAAGAAAGTTCTGGCCAGGTAAAATGCGTATCTCCAGCCACCTTCAATTGCTTATCTCCACTCTCTTAACATCTTCCCTCCTAAATACTTTTGTTTCTCATCAGAGTACTTTTCCTTAAATCCATGAGTTTGGGAGCTGGTATAAGTTTGGTGCAGTAGAAACACCCACTGTACCAGCCTTCAAAGAAAACACCTGCTCTCTTCATGATTCTTGCCTTCCAGTTTCATAAGCTTTGGGCAGATGAAATGTAATATCAAAATAGCTCAGAGAGAGCCTTGGTAACATTTAAGATATTGAACGTGCTGCATCTGGTAACTAGAAAATTTAATGATCTCCTGCTGTTTTGGTAATTGGATAAGTAAATACATCAGAATAAATCACACCAGCGAGTCTTTTGTATGTCGTTAGGGACTCAACTCTTTTAACTCCTGTTCAAAGCTCCAGCTCTTGAGCTGTGTTGGCGTGCAGAGTTAACGCACACACCGGCGCACATGGCTCTGCTTGAGTATTAAAATGCATTCAAAGTGCTTACATTCTCCCCAGCCACTCTCCCTGAAGAGTGCTTCTAGTATGCTATTCCAGGCCTCTGTAAAGCCTGAGAGAAAAAATTTTCCAAGAAGTTTAAACATAATATGGCATTTGAGCCCCTTACAGTCTGTCTCCAAACTGTCTTTCCAGCCATTCCTTCCACTATTGGCATGCTATGAGCCTTGCCAGGAAACTTACCCATTTACAAATTGGGGGAAATGAGGTCAAAGCAAAAAGGAACTATCCTGTTGTCGTATGGAATCTTGTAGGAGTTTTAAGTAGGAGGGAGATGGACTCAGATATTTTGTTCAACTCTCTTTCAAGTGACAGGAGAAACCCAGAGAAATGGTCTGTGAGAGCTTATTAGGTATTGAATGATACTGTCATTACAGGTGAGAAATTTGGGTCTTCTGGAGGTCCAGTGACTTACTCAAGAGCACTCATGCAGAGTGAAGATTCAAAACCCACCAGACCTTTTTCTTACTGCCTCCCTAATTAGCACTTAATCCATGTCTACTAAAGAACAATAATCAGAGTTTCTATGAGAGTATTTAAGCCGAAGTAGCAGTTCTAACGGAGAAGGCAATGGCACCCCACTCCAGTACTCTTGCCTGGAAAATCCCATGGGCAGAGGAGCCTAGTGGGCTGCAGTCCATGGGGTCGCAAAGAGTCGGACACGACTGAACGACTTCACTTTCACTTTTCACTTTCATGCATTGGAGAAGGAAATGGCAACCCACTGCAGTGTTCTTGCCTGGAGAATCCCAGGGACGGGGGAGCCTGGTGGGCTGCCACCTATGGGGTCGCACAGAGTCGGACACGACTGAAGTGACTCACCTTAGCAGTTCTAAATCTAAACAGTTAACAGGTTTCTCTCCTTTCATTTGTCTTAGTGCGGTGTTGTGGACTCATCTTTTATCAGAGGCAAACTCTCTGAGCTTCTATTCCAGGAGCTTTTTATGCAAGATCCTGGCTGCCTTCCATGATATGGGCCTCTGAAAGTGAGGCATGTCCCCTCCCTCAATGTTTCCCAGACTGTTTCAGATCAGAACATGCATTGCAAATATTTGTGCACCTCATTGCGGATAATCACACCAGGTGCTCAGGGTCAAAGGTGACCCACCCCTCAGGATCCTGGCTGCTTTGAGGAATGAGACCCATTTCCTGGTACACCTGTAACCCACACCAGCAAGGCTGAGTGGCTCTGGCTTTCTCTTGCCACACTCCAGAATCCTCATTAATGAATTTGCCTGTACCCTGTTTATTAAGCTTTCAGAAACAGTGAGCTTGCAAACCACTCTGTAAAGTAGGACTTCCTTTTAGTTACTTGAAATTGTGTCTTCCAGAGCCCAGGAGAGACAGGACTAATCTTGGGCTTCCCAGGGTGAGGAGGCATGCCTCTTCTATTTTTTTAATGTTTTTTATATTCATTCTGCCAATTTGGATCTTCTTGTGTTTCTAGACTAAAGAGGCTTTCCCCTCCACAACCCACCCCCCACCTCTCCTGATAGAAGTCCCTCTGTTCCCTCTGGGTCTTCCCCACTACCCTTTAATACAGTGACCAGGCCACTCTCGCCTTATGAGATGGACTGCATTCTGCCTGTGGAGTATGTGTCTTTCTCAAAAAACCTGCTTTAAACTTAAAAAAAAAAAAAAGTGTAGTGACCAAAACCACCATCAGGGATAGCAGTGCAAGGAGAGGATCACATTTTTTGTTTTGATGCCTAGGATCTCCCTGACAGTGTACCAAATTTGAGGTCATTTTGTTACTGAGAACACTTTAGAATTGGTATCCTCATTAAACAGCCTGTCTAAAGGCATAGGCTGGGAATGAAGAATCCAGATTTGGTCCCACATCTGCTGAGAGTGCTGAGTAACCTTGGGTAAGTTCTTTCCACTCACTGGGCTTTTCTTTCCCCATCTATTACAGAGATGGACTCCTAAAGGCCCTCCAGCTTTAACAATCACTAGGTCTGTGATAATTGAGGAGCTATGAATGAAATTTGCCCAAGTGCCTGAGTTGGTAATATACTCCGTTGTGGGGAAATTTATGCTTCAGTTACACAAAGGGGATAGTCTTTCCAAGCAAAAGGCAAAGAATAAATAGTGCATTGTATGACTACAGTACTAGGAATACCTAATGTGGTGGTTAAGAAAACAGACTTTGGAACCAGACCTAGTTTTAAATCCTTGCTCGGTTACTTCCCACCTGTGCAATCTTAGGCAGGTTATATAAACTCTCTGAGCTTCTATTCCTCATTTTAAAGTGGAGGTAATAGTACCTCCCTCATGGGGTTGTGTAGTACTTATAAAGTACTTGGTACAATTAGCACCTAGTAAGCTCCCATAAATGTTAACTGTTGTTATCATTATACTATAAAAAAAAAAACCAACAACACCACATAGGGCAGCCTAGACCTTAGTTTTCTCTCCCTTTGTTCTTCCTTTAACTTTTCTTTCTTTCTCTCTTCTTCCCACCTGAAAACACTGATAAGATGTCCTATAGGCACTCCTGTGCTCAGCAGCCACAGAAGACCACCCACCCTCACTTCTAGCACCGCGGTTGTTCCACCGCACAACTGGGAAGAGTAGCACCTCTCACTCTTTCCTGGAAATCCTCACCCCACTGCCACTCTTTTCTGTGATCCTGTGAGACAGATTGGTCCAGAAACTATACTGGAAGCTGGCATGTAAATAAGCCATAGTGAAGCCCCAGCCCCATAGTGCAACCATTCCAGAATGGAAGTTCTTTTTGCTTTACCACCTGCAGCAAATGTAGAGGAGAATTTGCTAGGAGCTACAACTGGTGTTGTGGATGATGTTGATGGTCAGTCCCTTATGTTTGCAAAAGACTTTACAGTTACCAAAGCCTTTTCACACCCTGATCAGCACAGGACCAGCAGATTGGGTCTTAAGTTCTTCCTCTGATACTTTGTGTGTATAACTGCCCTCTTTAAGGATTCCCAGCTCATCAAAAGGTGTTTAAAGAAAATGGACAATTAGCTGTTAGGACCAAGTTGATAGTAACAAAAGGTAGCTTGTTTTCCTGTGGGGAACAACAAAGTCTGTGCCACAACAGGGACATGAGCCAGGACAGCTGCAGAATGCCTGCTTTCTTTATGGCCAAGAAAAGCCATTTAGTCACATTAGCTGTCCCCTGTTTAGAAGAAGGATCAGAACTTAAAAGGAGGTGAAGTACAGTGCATCAGATACAGGCTAGAAGCTCACAAACCTGGGTGCAAATTCCAGCATTATCTTTCCTACTTACCTGTGTAATCTTGGGCAAGTCCCTTAACCGTTTTTGACCTCAGAGAATTCATTATAAATAAGAATAACAGGAGTACTTATCTCATAGGATTGTTGTGACCATTTAATTAGATAATATATAGAACAGCTAGTATAGTGCCTGACACTTTGCCAAATAAATGGTAAATTTTTTGATAGTGATGACATTGACAATTATTTTTTAAACTTGTAATATTTAATATGCATATTTTTAATAGAGTAAGTAACAGAACATGTTGGGGGCTTCCAGGTGGCGCTAGTGGTAAAAAACTCGCCTGCCAATGCAGGAAACACAAGAGATGTGAGTTTAATCCCTGGGTTGGGAAGATCTGGAGGAGGAAATGGCAACCCACTCCAGTATTCTTGCCTGGGAAATCCCATGGACAGAGGAGCTTGGCAGGCTGCAGTTCATGGGGTCGCAGAGAGTTGGACGTGACTGAGCACACATACACAGCTAACAGAATATGTTACTCATAGCTTACCAGAAAGACAAGTTGTTCTCCAAGTTCAAAGTAAATGCTAATTTTGAACAAAACCAAGGGTAGATGTATTCAGTTTTACTAAATATAATATGGGGATTTACATATGTGGCCTTTGTGCTACCTCATGGAGTAGAAGGAGCTCAGGATTTAGAGTGAGAAGACGTGAGCTCCACCAGTTTCTAGCTGTATGACCACGTGCAAGTAATGTCCCTATTTGAACTTTGGTGTTCTCATCTGTGAAAATGAGGATAAATTAGTCCAATCTCTTAGGATTGCTCTAAGGTTTAGACAATATATGTTACGGTAGTTGGAGAGCTTGTTATCACTGAATAATGTTCCATTGTCTGGATATTCCAATCTGTTTACCTATTCACCTACTACAGAACGTCTTGGTTCTTTCCAAGTTTTGGCAGTTGTGAATAAAGGTGCTTATTAAACATCTGTGTGCAGATTTTGGTGTGGACCTTAGGTTTTTAGCTTCTTTGGGTAAATACCATGGAGTGCCGTTACAGAACTATAGTAAGAATATGATTAATTTGGTAAGAAACCATCAAACTGTCTTCAAAGTGGCTCTGCCATTTTGCATTCCCCCAGCTCTGCCATTTTGCATTCCCCCAGCAGATGAGTGTCAGCATCTGGTATTGTCAGTGTTCTGGATTTGGGCCGTTCTAATAGGTGTGTGGTGGTATCTCATGGTTTTCATTTGCATTTCCCTGATGGCATATGCTGTTGGAGAAGCATCTTTTCATGTGTTTATTTGCCATCTGTCAATCTTCTTTACTGAGGTATCTGTAAGGTTCTGGGCCCATTTTTTAACTGAGTTGTTCATTTTCTTATTGTTGAGTTTTAAGAGTTCTTTGTATATTTTGGATAATAGCTCTTTATCAGTTGTGTCTTTTGCAAATATTTTCCCCTGGTCTCTGTCTTGTCTTTTCATTCTCTTGACAGTGTCTTTTGCAAAGTTTTTAATTTTAATGAAGTTTAGCTTATCAATTATTTCTTTCATGAATTGTCTTTGGTGTTGTATCCCAAAAGCCATCACCATACCCAAGGTCATTTAGATTTTCTCCTGTGTTATCTTCTAGGAATTTTATAGATTTGTGTTTTACATTTAAGTTCACAGTCCATTTCAAGTTAATTTTTGTGAAGGCTGTAATGTCTGTGCATCTAGATTCATTTTTTGCTTGCAGATGTTCAGTTTCAAAACCAATTGTTGAACTTAGCATTTTTTTCTAAATGTAAAAATATTAGATCCAGACTTGCCTTTATTCAATTTTAAAATAAAAGCGTACCTCAGGAAAGCTAAATAAAACATAAAAGATTAATAATACCAACCCTACCAGATTTTGATTTAATGTTTGTATAAATATCTTACAGACTATAAAGTACTGTTCATATATTGCAGTTACTATTATTTTTAGTATTACTCAGCTCCTACTCTCAGGTAGCTCCCAGCCTAGTAGTAGTGTTATATTTCTGCTCAGGCATTTTTTGTTAAGTGAGAAGCAAAATAGTGTGACTAGAAAGAACCTCAGATCAGAAGTCAGAAACAGGTGGAGCACTGTATCTGTTTTATCAACCATGTGATCTGGGCCATGTCACTTAACCTCTCTGAGCCTCAGGTTGCCCACAGAGAAGTGAAGGGCTTGGACCATTTGGCATTTAAGGAGCTTTCCCACTCTAACATTGTAGGACTCACTCAATATGGCCTAAGGATGAGAAACTGTCATATTGATTCACATTTTTCTCAGCAGCAATGTTATACTTTTTCAGGAAAAAAAAAAGCCCAGGGAAATAATAGAAGTACAATATACATGAAACCTCAAACTGCTGAGAAAAGTGACCTAGAAAAGAATAACTCTCTTTGGCAGAAAGCATGTCTCATTTTTGTTAACATAAACAAAAGCCAGTTTGCTAAAATGTAAACTTAATGAGAATTTTTTTTTCAGGTTTCTTAAATATAATGAATAAAGTATCAAGAAGGTTGACTTTCCTTTTCTAACCTAGACAAAGTCAGACCATACTTCTTATCTGAGAATGGCCCCTCCTCCCCCAGAAGGTCCCAAAGGGAGGGTTTCTCTGTTGATTTAGAAAGTCAATAATTCAGTAAAATCCCAAGTAAATGGCAGGACATAAGCTCAGATTGCATTTTTGTATTCGTATTTTATAAACATTTCAGGATTTTTTCCTGACCCTTGACCTTTTGCCATTCTTAAAGTGAAGATCTTATATCCTAGAAGCTTGGTTAGAAACAACCTCAGGGTCATGTCATCCAACTTCTTCTCTCTGTGTGGACTCTATGCTTAGCAGCACCTCTGGCAAAATAGTCCAATAGTTAAACATATGGATTCCAAAGCTAAATTGCCTTGACTCACATTCTGGCTCTGCCCTTAACAACTTTGAGAACTTAAGCAAGTGTTAATATGTTCCATGGCTCAGTTTCCTCATCTGTAAAATAGAAATAACAATTGTGCCTATGTCAGAGGGTTATTATGAAAATTAAATTGTTTTATAAATGTTAAGTGCTTAGAATGTGGCTGGTACAAATTAAATGCTCAATAAATGTTAGCTTTATCATCATGATCTTCTTCTTCCTCAAATAAGCCCCTCTTTGAATACTTCCCTTCCCCTCCCAACCCCTGTATTGTCCCAGGGCAGCCTGTCAACATGTAGGCCAGTGTCACTCTGGTTATCCTTAGCTTTGGAGTCAGGCAGACTTGAGTTTTAAACCTTATTCAATCTGCAACCTTGGGTAAGATAACCCATGATATCTTCAACTTTAAAATGGTAATAATAATACATACTTTGTTTGGCTGTTTTGAGGACTACTTCAAAAGCATTTTATATGAAGTATTTAGCATGGTTCCAGCTACACTGTAGGCACTGAATATGATTAGCCCTTGAACAACCCACGTTGTTCCCTTATAGGTTGAACCCTACACAGGTTCCCTTATAGGCAGATTTTTTTTTTTCAGTAGCAAATACTACCGGAGAAGGCAATGGCACCCCACTCCAGTACTCTTGCCTGGAAAATCCCATGGACGGAGGAGCCTGGTAGGCCGCAGTCCATGGGATCACTAAGAGTCAGACTCGACTGAACGACTTCACTTTCACTTTTCATTTTCATGCATTGGAGAAGGAAATGGCAACCCACTCCAGTGTTTTTGCCTGGAGAATCCCAGGGACGGGGGAGCCTGGTGGGCTGTCATCTATGGGGTCGCACAGAGTCGGACACGACTGAAGTGACTTAGCAGCAGCCACGGCAAATACTACAGTAATATGCCATTCTCATATTCTCACGATCTCAGTTTTATCGTGGATGCAGAACCCACATAAAGAGGAACCACAGATATGGAGGAACTGCATACATGAAGGGACGACTACAAGTTACTATGTGACTTTCCACTGCTTAGAAAGGTGATGCCCCTAACCCCCAGGTTGTTCAAGGGTCGACTGGAATGATAATTGCTACTATGATGATGATGACAAAAGAAAAACAAAAAGACAATTACAGAACAAGAGGGGAATGAAGAAAGATGAAAGAAAAGTAGTGGCCACACCAGCACCTGCTGCTCTATTAAAAAGTATTTTCTGACCAGCTGAGTTCTGCTCCCCTACAATTTCACCTCATCATTGCCATCTCTGTTCACTGGAGTTGCAGAGAACACATCTGCTCTGTTTGCCTGGCTTACTTGCCAGCCCTGCAGATGTTCAGAGAGGGCACACAGCCCCCTCCCTGCCCCTACAGCAGCAGGAAGACATACCCCATTTTTCAGATGTGTGTTAGAAAACATGGTTTTTAGATTCCTCCCTAACAGGAGGTCCCTCCAGCACACTCCCTGTCCTTCTTGAATGGGGCCCAGAACACTGCAGGATCATTTCACAGTATGGCCACACTCTTGCTGGGGACAGGCATGGCATCCTGCATCTCGCTAGGTTCCGTACAGTACAGTCTTTCTGTCTACTCCAGGCAGATGAGAATGGAAACGAAATTGTCCTTGTTCACTTTAAATTTCTGTCTGAAATGACCTTCAGAGAACAAAATTGCTTGTGATACGGGGCACCAGAAGGAGCAGTCCCAACACAACCACATTTAATGTGAGCAGTCTTTTGGTGGCACAGCCCTGCTGACAGGATTCTCCAAGTATTGAGACATTGATCTATCAGAGAGAAGGGAGCCCTTCTGCTGAGCAACAAGATGGAAGTAAGAGAGAGAGCCTAGTGCAGGCCTGAGCTCCAGAAGACTTTGGAGAAAGAGCTCCAGCTAAAGTTAGGCAGATCCAGTCCCCACCCAAGGCAGTGCTCCAGCTAGTAATGGCTGCTACCAGCTGAGCACTTACTGGTTCAGTCTCTGTACCAGAGCCTTCATCACCATTATTCCATTTAACTAGCACAACAACCTATAAAAGAGAATTTTACTATTCCCATCTTATAGGTGGGAAAACTGAGACCCTTGGATTGTATTACTTCTTCAAGGTCATATAAGTAGTAAGTAACAGAGCTAGAGTTTGAATCTGTTACCTCACTGTTTTTAACTACTGTACTGTATAGACAGACCCTCACTAACTATGTGGCCTTAAACAAGTGGCAGCCATGCTGAGCCTCAATTCTGTCATCTCCGTCTTACCTTGCCTAGTTTTTTAGGGATTAAATGAAATAACATATTTAAAGTGCTCTACATGTAGTAGGTGTTCAAGAAATTACAGTTTTCTCCTTGTCAAATCCCAGTTCTCCCACTTAAACTGACTGGGAAAAATCACTCAACTTTTATCAGACACAGTGAAAACTGGGTGTGTTTTCCAAACATCTAACCTTGTATATCGATAATATGGCCTCGAGGCTCCAATGTCCCAGCCTCTTTTGCTTCTTAGCCTAACTTTCTGCTGGTATGCACAGCTCTAGCAGTATTATGGTTTTGGTTTCTCCCAGCAAACATCATATTTATGAACCACAAATAACAAAGTAGAAGATGCCGGAAGAGCTCTGGCTTGTTAATTAAGAACAATAGCAGAAGCAGCTGGGCAGAAAATGCCAACGAGTCAGAAGCAGAGGCAGCATAACTCTGTTTGTTGACAGAAGCCGGCGCAGTGTTGTACGTTAATTGGGGAAGTGGGTAAACATTTGCCTGCAGCTTGCCCCCCTTCCCCACCCCACCCTACCCCCTGTGCATTGGAAGACAGACAGCAGGCTAGGCTCTCCCCACCACCTTGTCTGCCCATCTGCCCAGAGCCCAAGAGATATCAGTAGAGCAGCCTTGCAATGGGTTCCTTGTAAGCAGAGAGGATTCTGGAGGCGGATGTGTCTCCTTAATGACCCTCCTGGGCATACCAGATTTCCATCTGGATACAGTCAAAGATAGTATTCCCTTCTTCAGTTCACCAGCCTGCCTGTGACACTTAGGCCCCCAGGGTGTCCTCTCCCCATCATCTTGGAGAAGACAGCAGAGCCATCTCATTAGGTGTGGCTTGAGTTGAGCAGAGGACAAGATTGCCTGTCTCAGGTGCTGTAGTCTTTGCCCAGGGGCCCAGAGCTCCTGTACACAAATCTGACTGAGCAGACTGCCCAGCCTCCTGTCACACACACTTGGAGCTGTCCGTTTATCTGTGTGTCCATCATCCACCCTTATAGTTACTCACATATATGGCAGCCATCACTGAATACCTGCTCTGTGCCAGGCACTGTGCTAATTATGTTTTTCTTCACTTAATCCTCATATCAGTCCTACAGGGTTGATATTAACTCCAAAGCCACAGAGCTAATAGCTACGCAGTTGTGATTTAAACTAGAATCTTTCTGGAGTCACGGCCCATTGTCCGTATCGCTAGACTAGTATTAGTATGTCTCAGCTTTTTAAAATTCATGTTCCCTTTAGGAAAGTTTGAGGTTTTTTTTTCTCTCACTCTTGGATTCAGAAAATCTCCACATCACATCCTTGCCGGTGACCAAAGAAGACATAAACGTAATATAGGGTTTGATTTGGGATATGATTAACATACCCCAATGAGCCAAGAAGACTCTGTCTAGCTTTATTCTCTGTACTAGTTCATATTATAAAATAATTTTTACTTCTAAAATATAAAGTCATATTATGGCATCAACTCCCTTCTTTTTTTGGAACTAAATATCTTCACCAATGCCACCAACAGGGAGACTGATATGCCTCCCTAGGGAACCTCTCCTCAGTAGGGGAGATGCTCGTCTCTGGGCTCCATGGGGTGGGCACTGTATAGTCTCTGCTGCAGGTGTGTTCAGCAGGAAGATCAGCCCCAAAAGCTTAGCTCTCTCCCACCAAACAGAAAAGGTTCTCCCTGCTGTCCAGAGTTAAACAAGTGCATGTCCTCTGGAATGCCGATCAGTTTTTAACCAGCACCGTTTCCTAAGGCCCTCCTGCTCTGCTGTCCCAGCTGAGCTGTGGGTCTCCACCTGCCCAGGAAGAAATTCCAGCTTGAACGTACGTCCTGAGGTCAAATGCTAGTTCTTCCACTAAACTATGAGACTTGGCCTCTCTGAGCTCTGGTTTCCTTGGTTATAAAATGGGGACAACACCTACCTCACAGGGTTATTTTGAGAATCAGATGAAAATAGTAGGTGTGAAAATGCTCGTGCTGGTACATAGTAGGCTCAGAATCAGAGTTCAGGACAGGACCTGAATGCCGCGAGAGAAAATAGTGCTGCTTTCCGTCTTTTGAGTATATATTTTCTTTCTTTTTAGGTAACCCAGCTGGACCCAAATAAGTCATTATTGGAGGTAAAGTTGTTCCCTCAAGAAACCCTTTTCCTTGAAGCAAAAGAGTGAACATGGCTCAGCGGTGGAACCAGCCATTCCTTGACAAGCCAGAGGCCTGCATCAAGAGGAGGGCTCCTCATCAACCCATTTACACGCTCGTCTCACTCAACTCAATGTCACACTTCTGCCTCTTGCAAGATTGCTGGAAAAAAGTAATAATAAACATAGCTACTTAAAATTTCCCATCCGCGAGTATATGTTCCCAATCCTCATTGTAGAGAATTACAACTCTTCCACCCTGACCCCTTCACCTCACCTTTGTTCAATGACTAATGCGCTGTTAAAGTGTGAGTGATCATGCAGTAGGATTTTTACCTCTCCCTGCCCATCTTCCCCACACAGGGTCGGGGACCATTCTGCCTGACCTGCGACACCAGGCTGCTGTGTATTTGATATGTCTCATTGAGCCAGGGCTCATACACCCCTGCCTTTTTCTTTTCATGACTGGATTTCTACTTTGTCACCTAATTTTAAGAGGCAGGGGGATAAAGTCAAATGGGACTTCTTGGCATGGAGATTAAACATTGTTGTAGGAAAACAAAAGGCATATCATTTTTTTTGATACTTCCTGACTCCTTTACTAAGATGTAAGGTGTTTGAGGACTGCATCTGACATATAGCAAGATATTTATTTATTGCTGCTGCCTTGGGGTCCCCAGGTTCCATCTGGGAGTTATTTGCTGTCCCATTACAGTGTGAGAAACTGTTTAAGCTCACGATGTGAATGTTGAGATAGTGTGAAGAGGACCAGTGCCAGGACTTCAGTGTCTGGCCCAGCTGCAGAAAGCTGCTGTTAGGTTTGCACTTGGGCAGGTAGAATCTCATGGGTACCAGCTCCCAGGTTGCTGGTCCGTCAGTGTACACTGAATGCAATTCTCTCTCGCTCTTTTCTCCCTCTACTCCATCACATATTTGGACCTTGTCACTTGGTGTTTTAAGCACCTTGACTGTCGCCAAAATCCGATCAGCCACCCCGTGGACTCTGAGCCCGGCTGTAATAAGGAACCTGCCCCACTGTTTCACTGTTTTAATGTTTCAGTATTAGATGGTAGACTCCTATCTCAAATGAAAGGGATCTCATTCTGTGGCTGAAAATTCTGATTTCATATATTTAAGAGAGCAAACCTGAGGGCTCAGCTCAGAAGACATGTATTGCCTGAACTTACCTATAATAATTTGGGATGATTTAGTAAATGTGGATTATTAATAATCTATGGATTTGGGGTTGGGAATTTAGTTCTTGCAAGAACTGTTTATACCTTCACCACTAGTGATTTATTTTCAGTCTTGAAATGTTTTTCCATATCTGTTTTTATATCACCTGTGGTCTCTATCCTAGGGTTTGGGATCCTGATTTGACATTTTGTACATGCCCAGAAGAGTCTTAAGTGCTGGGTTTGTCCCCCTGACCCAAACCAAGGGGTTCTCAGGAGACTCTTAACAACAGCCTGAGATATGCCTGGTCATTTTCCCTCTGCCCAGAAATGGGCATTGGCCAGGAAAATTCCACCTTGTGTCTTTTCTCTGACACGCAAACCAGGGACTTCCCCTGAACACTCTCTTAAGAGAAGTGTGTTCCTAACAGACTAATGCTACATCTGCCTGTGTACAGGCCTTCTCTGGCCCCAGGGGTCTCTTAAGGGAGGCTGTAAGGAAAAGAGACCCAAACCGGAGTAGTTCAACCTGAGCACTTCCTCTCCAGCTCCACTCCCACCTTCCTAAACTGATGGCCCCACAAGACGATCATTTCCAATGCTACAGATGTACTTGGACGCCAGCTCTTCTTTCTCCAGGGAGCCCATGTTCTGTAGCTGCTGTGGAGAAGCAACAGCCCTGAACTCAGGCCACACTCAGGACCAGCAGCAATGGTGTGGGTGGGGACTGGAGGGAGGCGACTCTTGAGTTCACTCTCATATCTGACCTGTTCCATCTAATTTGGGTTTGACTGCATCATATTGTTCCCCTCTATCACCTTCACTTCTGTATTCCAATAATATAGACTTTACTCTGAAACCGATTTCATAAAAGTTATTAAATGCTACTTGAACCTGTATGAAGTTTACACACCCTTTTTCAACCCTGCCTTGAAAAGTTCTTGCTCGGTCTCATGAAATCCTATCGTTATCGTATTGGTCCCTCTGCTAGGAGACACCCCAGCTAGTTATCACTGTTCACTCATGCCATTCTGTTCTACTGAGCTTTAGAACAGGAGGCCAGAGAAATGTTATGTCCTTTCTTACAAACACAACATTAAAATGACATGTAAAGTTAGGATCCAAGAAAAACATTAAATGACTTACTGTCCCCACAGAAAGAGCATTGTCCTTTGTAATTCTTCCTCCTGTCCTTGGCTTTACTGCTTCCTTGGGCTTTACATCCCAGCCTCCGGACACAGAAATGTGTTGGTCAGAACACGTGCTCTGTGTTCTTGCCCATCTGTCCAGAGTATCATTCCAGGGCTGCAGTCATCTCTGCCTCAATCCAGTTCATTCCTTTGTATTTCTTGGATTATCACTTGTATGTTTGGAGAAATTGTTTGAAGGTTTAAGGAAGTATTGCCAGTTTCCTGCTGCCTCTCAGAAGGTGCAGCTTGGGGGAGTTTGCTGGTTTACAATGGTGTCGTGCTCGGGCATCACTAGTTTTTTGGGACACACAGGTGTTCATTTTTGAATTGCAAGCATCCAAATTCTGAGTTCTTTTATGGAGTCTTTCCTTTTCAGTGTAAGAGAAGAGGATTCAGGTTTTTATAGACTTTATTAGTGACATTAAAAACATAAAGTAAGTCTGCAGTTGTATTAAAATTTCTACTCTCAAAGCTAGACATGCTGAGTCAAATGTGCTGGTCAGGGAGGTTGCAGAGCTCCAGCAGATTTCCCTGAAAGCACAGAAGTTCATGTGGATATGGGAGGGGGTCTTAACTGTCTCCATAAGCAGCGTCTCTGATTGACACACTTCCACCATCCCCCTCAGCCCCTCATCCGACCAGTCCTGAATCCCACAGGCAGATGGGATGTGGAATCTTAAATTCAGTCCAGGAGTAATTCACTTTATAGTCTAAGTGACCCTTCCACATGCATTATCTCATTTGATCCTTTTTCAGATTCTTGGAGGGAGACCTAACCACACACACACACATTCCAGAGACTACAGTGTCTTAGTTTGAACCTTGGTTCTGCCACTGAATAGCTGTGTGACCCAAGGTGAGTAAATTCTTTGAACCTCAGTGTACTGATAACATTTGCACAGCACTCTGCATTTTACCACACCTTCCACAGCCATCATTACAGTCCACTGCAGCGAGGGAAGCAGGCCAGGCATGATCATTGCATTTTGTACTTGAGGCTCAGAGGGTAGATGCTTGCCTGAAGTCAGAGAGAATGGCGAAGAGTAGAACTCAAGCCCCAGGCTCTGATACTCAGGTCCACAGCTCTTCCATAAAGAACCTCTAAATTTCATGTCCAAACATGGATCTTAGAATTCCCTACAACTGTATACAAAAAGTTAAATGTGTTCTATTCTGGAAGGAGAATCTGTATTTATCAAATTGTTAGTGGGTTTGATCGACTCCCCCCACCACCGTTTACATTATGCAAACAACATCAGACCATTTGGGAAGTTGAATCTGTCGATTCTTCTCATCAAGTCTTTTTTTTTATTATTAATAACTCTAAAAGCCACAAAGAGGGTAAGATGCAACAACCAGGCTTTCCTGCCTTGAACCTCCCTCTACATTTAGTGTTTCTCCTTTGTCTCAGTCTGCTTTGGAAGATCACCGTTAACAACCCCAACTGGCCATGCAGCTCCTGCATTTTGGAAGTCTCCTCTGAAAGGAAACACCAATAAGAGAGACCTGCTCTCCAGTCTTCAGTCTATTAACTGTGACATAATGTGTGGTTAAGAGAATAGCCTCTGGAGCCATATTGCCTGAATTCAAGTCACTCCCCCACTTAATAGTGTGCCCTTGGGAATTACTTCACCTTCCTGTGCCTCAGCTTTTTAGCTGTGAAGTGTATAATAAAAGTACCTGGTTGATAAAGTTGTGAAGATTAAATGATTCACACTTAACTATTAGCTAACATGTAAGGGAGTTAGAGAACATCTACTATCTGGGTAACGACAGCAGTATGAAATGGCAGGTTCTGGGGGAAGACACAGAAAACATGAAAAGCAGACACAAGAAGTCCAAATGCAGTGCTCTGGGGTCCTTCAGGGAAGGTCAGAGAGCCCTGCATAAAGTGTCACTGAGTTACTGGTGTCCGTAAGGGTCAGCCCAGGGCATCGTGAGAAGGTGGAGGAGCGAGGAGGACTAGCTTGCTGAGCACTCAGGATATGCCCACATTATGCTTAGAGCTTTGGGTACGTTACCTCCCATAAGACCACAACCACCAGCTAGGTGGGTCATCTCGACCCCACTTTGAAGAGGCAGCGAACTCAAAATGATGAAGTGACTTGGCTGAGCTCTAGAACTAGTGCAGAGCGAAGTCTGGGACCCAGATCTTCAACGCCAAAGCTTCTGTGTTTATGACAGTTCAGTGCCACCTTCAGATAAAGTATGACACAACTAAAGCATTTCAAATAATAGTTACAATCATAACATCTTTTAAATGTTGGTGGATGCCAAGAGGGTTTAAAAAGTCACTTTTTATAGAAAACTCAGCATTCCAAAATGACTCATTCCCCAGAGCATCAGAGCCAGAATTTAAGCACTGCCTCTTAAGTACATGCAGTGATTTAAGAAGGTTTCCATAGCTTCTGCCTCTGACATCTCCAAACTCCACTCCCTACTCCATCCTTTGTCCCTACTGACCTAAATTTCTCACTTGGCTTATGAAACTACATTCTATCTGATCTCCCTTACTCCAGTCCTTTCTCTTATAGACCAGTCTCCACCTAACTGCCAGAAAGAGCTTTCTAAAACATCTGCCTTACCATGCCACACCCCTGCTTCTATCCCCTCAAAGGCTTCCCATTGTCCTCCAAATAAATCCAAACTCGGCTTGGATTTAAACCACCTGTCATCTGTCCCTACTTCCCTCCCCATCTGTATCTCCAGCCACGCCCTCAATCCTGAAATACCTGCAGTTTCCTAAAAGCATCAACTTTCTAGTCCCTCTCCCCTGACTGTTCTTCCGTCACCATGAGACTCCTTGCACCATCCATCCATCCAGCCCTCACTTTCAGTTTAGGCTTCACTTCCTCCACCATGGCTGGTATACCGGACCATGGCCACACCCCCGCACGCTCTCCAGGTTAGGGGCCTGTGCTGAGCTGGATTGGATTTGTTGCAGTGCTGAATCGCTCTGAACTGGAACTCTCAGCTCACGTGCTCTCCCTCCCCCTGACCCCAGACTGTGAGCTCCCCAAAGAGTCTGAGTTACTTCATATCCTCAAGGCCTAGCAAAATGACTCGAAGTAAACACACAGTAATTTGGACTTACTAACCAAATTCAAACAAAGAAATAATGATAGTCACGTATCAATACTAATAAGGTGGTCACTTCCATCTCTAACATCCAGCCTTTCTGGGAACATTGTGAGAGCAGAGACCAGATTGTAGTCATCTGTTTATTCTCTGAGCCAGCCCAGGGTCTGGCATGTAGCTGTCGTGCACCCAGTAGTAACTGAAGCAGTTAATTAATTGGAGCTGGAGCAAAACCAACTGGCACTGGTGAGGAGAGACAGAGTAGAAGAATTGGTGTTGAGTGCACAGGTAAGACCTGCACGGTGCTGGGGGCTCTATGCACTGTTCTCCCACAACTGCCTCAGCATCACTGTAAGGTCCCTACTGTTAGTGTCTCTTATGTAACCGGAAAACTGAGGCTCGGAGAAACTGACACTGTCCAAGAGACGTGTCCAAGTAGAGAAAGAAGCTGACCTTCCAGTCTGGATCTGAGCCCAACGCTCATGCCTGCTCTGTCTCCCCTCCAGTGAGGCGCCTTCCACGAGCTGCTTCAGTAGCTGTAGCTTCTAGCCCACAGATAATAGAGTATAGTGAACATTCTCACCCACTCCCCTCTGCCTTCCAGGATTCTGCACTTCTTTATTGTCCCTCCCACCTCTCTGAAAGGCCCCCCTCTGTCCGCTCTGTAGTCTTCCTGCTCTGCTTGCCTGTGAAATGTCAGCACCCACTGAGTTCCTTCCTTTGCCTTCTCTGTTCCAAACTTTCCTTAGATAAGAAGCAATTTGTACTTTGATGCTCAGTTCAGATTTTGCCTCCATGAGGGTAGAGTCCGTGTCAATCTGAACATTGACAGATCCCTTAGCACGGGCCTGGCCCTGTGTAGGTGCTTGATAGATGGCTGTTACGATAGTGAATATTTATATCATGTTTACTATATGCCAAGCACTAAGTGCTTTACTTGTATTAACTCATTTACATCTCACAGCAATCCTATGAAATACTATTAATATTAGTATCCCCACATTATTGGTGAGAAAATTAAAGCACATTGGTGAGATTAGGTAAGTAATTTGCCCGAGGTCATACAGCTGGTAAACCAAGAAGTCAGATTCAAACACAGGCAGTTTGTCTCCAGAACTCAGGCAATGATCACTCCACCCCACTACTCCTCCTCCAGGTAGCCTCACAGAATCCCCAGGACGAGTTAGGGCCCCTTCTAATCCCTGCGCTTACCCTCAGTAGAGCACTTATCACATTATTGTGATTATTTGCACAGAAGTCTCCTCTGTGGACCATGACAGGTGTGTCCTCACCGGGCCTGGCATAGGGCACAGACAGTCAGTGTTATATAAATGAATGAATAGCAAAACTGCCCTCTGAGGTGAAATATACAGGATCTACAATCCCTGTCTCTTACATCGATAAACTGAGGCTTAGTGAGGTTAAATCATTTGCCCAAAGTCTCACAGCTACTATATAGCACACTCTAAGATAAACGCTTTTTCCATCATGCATTTTCATCAAACCAGCATTTAATTGAAGCACTTTTAAGGGCACCTAAGTGCTCTTTTCCTTATGGAAATTCGGTCAGTTTTGACTCACACATCCATTCATCATTTAGGCTTTTTGTTTAACACAGATTCGCAGCCTCTACCCTTGACCCAGAAGTCCCAGGTTGGCCTGGGGCCATGAACTTCAAGGCAGTGTGGGCAATGCTTAGAGGAGGCCTTCATGCAGGCAGTCAGAGGGGCTCTGGGGAGGGGTGAACCCCATCTAGGAGCTCTGGCCAGAGTACCCTCTGTAATGAATGGGCCACCCAAGCCCAAGAGTCAGATCCCAGAGTTAGAGAAGGTAGGCATCCTAGGAATCAGATCTGCCCCTCTGGGCTCAGGTCTCCAGCCCCCTGGAAATTTTCTTGCCTTCCTTGGGCACAAACTGCTAACATTTGTGTAGGACTTTTCCAAGGAGGTGGCAACAAGGAGAGTCTTACTGAAATTTTTCTGTGTTTGGGGGGTCAGGTGGAAGCACATGCATGGGAAACCAGGTGTGGAGGCCAGGAACTTTGCTGTACTCCAGAGGTGGATGCCAGGGCCTCAGCTGGATGGCGCATCCTACGTAGGGATCATCATCTTCATAGCGGGGTCTGCATAGTCCTCTCATTTCAGAGCATTTCCAGATCAGCAGGCCTACCTACAGATGAGAAAATGGAGGGCCAGAGCAATGAAGTGACTTAGCCAAGGCCTCCCTTCTGGCCTCCTCAACCACACCAAGCATCAGTGGGGAACTGGCTTACACAGGTATTGCCTACATGCCTCCGTTTCTTCATACTAAAAGGGGTACATTTTATGAGTCTTTTACGTGCTATGGGAAGTCATGAACACAGAATGAAGAACAGGTTCTGTGGAATAAAAGTGGTAGTGTGTCATGGGGGTCCAGGGCCTACTAGGGGAGCTCTCCTAGGAATCAGCAGCTCCAAATAGTGGAGGCCTCTGAGAAGAGAAAGGAGGGGATGCTTCCAGAGGCTGGGGGTGTGCCCTGAGCTGGGCTGCTCCTTTCTTACTGACACTGTACCACTTTGTGCTTTGTAGCAGACATGCTCTGGTTAATGGAGTCCCAGGAGAAGGTGCTGGGCAGAGTGGGTGAAGTGACCGAGGAAGGGAATACCCCGGGCCCGCTACAAGCTCTCTGAGCCATGCAGATCCATCAGAATTCTGACTCTGGAGGGGGTTTTCAGATTTTGATTCAAGTGTGGAGGCACCTCTTGTCATCACCTCCCCAGTCTTCCTTCTAATGGAGGGAAAAAAAAAAAAAGTACTGAAAAAGGAACAATTTTCCTCTCTGAAAAAAGAGAAAATCATTCATCCAACAACTGCTAACAAATAAGAATATCCAGTACAGCTGAGTCCACTACGTGTCAGACACTGAGGAGTTTACTTCACTTGTGTTACTGAAGCCTCACGATGCTCCCGTGAAAGCCTTAGTTCTACTCCCATGTGACAAAAAGGAGGAGATGTGACAAAAGCAGGACTCCAGCCCAGGTTCGCTTCCACACTGGCAGCCCTGCTCAGCCAGGCCTTGTGACCAAAAGTGCCGAGGATGAGTGAAAGGTGGTGCTCGAGTCTTGCCCAGCAGTGAGGCACAGTGTGGCCCCTCCTGAGGGGTGAAGGGGGGTTCTAGGTGCACAGAAAGGAGTGAAGAAACCCCCAAGAGAAGAGGCTCCAACACCTTCCTCCACCCATCCCCACGGGATCAGTTCAGAGAAATGCGGATAAAGAAAGTGGCCTCAACTCCTCCAAGTCGCCAACCAGTCTCTTCTGTAGATGCAAAGAACAGCTCGCTTCCCCTACCCCGCACCCAGCTGTATGAGCCTGGAAAAGTCACTTCCCCTCTCAGGTTCCTCTGATACGACATGATGTAGATTGCTTCAGAGAGGGGAGAGGGGCATGCAGAGGCACTTGGAGAGCTTGCAGGGTCACACTGTGCCTACTGTGCCTCTGGCAAGGACAGTAAGGGATCCAAGGGGCTGGGTACTAGAGCATCAGTAGAAATTTCCAGGTAACTTACTGGCCTGGGCCTAGGAACCTGGAAGGGGGGGCGGGGTTGGTGGTCTGTACCTAGTTATCACTCAAGCCTAGAGTCTGAACCACCCACTGGGGCACAAAGGCCTATTTGTGAGCCAGCTCCCTGACCCCAACCTTGCCACCACCGTGGCCAGGAAAGAGAGCTAACATGTTGGGCTCCAAGCCAACCAATTTCGGGTCCTGAGCCAGTCATGCAGCTTGGAACTCACCCACCATACACAGTTTAAAGACTAGGGCGGTCCTAGCTCAAAAGAAGGGGTGGAGGGAATGGGCGGTGGGGCTGTGGGGGTGGAAGTTAGAGTAGCAGAACTCTTTTATCTGAGGGAAAGAGGCCCAGGGTGGGGGCTGGGGCTGCCAGTGAGGATGGGTTAGGTCTCATCCCTCCAAGCCCCATCCCTCCCTCATATCTTCATTTTGGTCAGTGACCAGGGATTACAGTCTGGGTGCATACACCAGCTAACACGCGTTCCTCCACGCATTTCTGAAGTGGAGTCAGAACTCAGACTCAGGCGAGAGCCTAGCCCTAATGCTCATCCTCTTCGAATTCTCTTCCCCTGAAATTCGGTAGCCTGGCTGCTGCCCTCCTCCATGTAGTCTGATTTCAGGGTGGCCAGGAGGTGAGCCCAGCATGGGTCACAAAGCGCAGCAGTGGCTTAAGTTTAGATGGCCTGTCGGCCCCCAGGGCTGATTCCCCAATTGCTGTTTCCAAAGGCCGTCTTGGGAGATGGAGACCAGGAGAAGAATGCTCCAGAAGACCACCCTGCAGGTGAACACCATCTCCAAAGTCCCAGGAGGACCTGCAAATTACATGGGCCTCTGCATGGTTTTTTCTGTGCAAAATTGCCTCTCCCTCCCTCCCTTGCTTGGCCTGGTCAATTCCAGGTCCTTCCAAACTCAGCTCCAGGAAACTGTGAGAACTAATTTAAAAGGGGGAGGGGTCAGAAAGGAGACTGGTTTCAAGATAAATATACTATAACCCATAACTTTCTTGTGCTCCTGTCATAACTAGTTAAGACACTGTAATGAGTGCAAAGATTCCATTCACAACAGCATATAAAATGCCAAAGAATGCTTAAGAAACAGAATTACAGGGGGAAAAAAGCATGACAGAATTTACAAAAGGCTGTAAAAGTTGTGAATAAGTAAAAGTCATTCTGGGTCCTAGATGAAAAAATACCATGTTGTGAAGATGTATAATCTCCCTCAAAGTAATGTCTAAAGGCAGTTAAATCAAATTTCCAAAGGGTTTTAAATTTTTCACTTTCTTTTTGGAACTAGCCTTAAAAATTCGAATGTATTTATTTAGAAGACTATCTTTTCAAAATAACTATGAGAATTTGGGGAGGGAGGGAAGAATCAGGAATCAGAAGGTGACTTGCCCTTTCAAGCATTACAGAACTACAATAATCAAAAGGGTGAGACTAGGGCAAAAGGAAATAGCTCCCTAGATGAGAAAGCGCAGAGAGGACCTGAGTTCACCTGAGAAAGCAGAGTATGGTATTTTGTCAGTGGGGACATGGTGAGTCATTAAGCGGTGCTGTAATAACTGACTAATTATTGGGGGGAAATTAAACCACAAACTTACTTCACATATTCCAATATTAATTTTCAAATTAATTTCAAAAATGTAAATAAATGTAAAATTTAAAGTGCTAATACAAAATATAAGTAAATGCTTTTGGATAGTTGGATTTGAAAAACTTTTGTTAAGTATGATCTGCAAATAGAATAAAGAAAAAATGACAGATGTGACTACATGAAAAGTGTTAGTTTTGGTATAACAATAGCAATATAAGATCAATAAAATTGGAGAAATGCAGCATATGTCCAGATAAGAGGGTACTGTTGATTTTACTATATAAAGCAATCACAAATTAAGGAAAAGAGAAGCTGTTAGAAAAATAAGTAAAGCTATACACAGATTTTTTTAAACATGAGTGACCAACACATATGGGGAAAACTAAGGAAATGCAAATTACAGTGACAATAAGATCCCCTTTTCCTGCTTGAACTGGAAAAGATGAAAAAGATCAGCAAAATGCACTGCTGTTGAGTGTATCCACTGATACAACTTTTCCTGAGTGCTGACAGGTTGCAATCAAAAACTGAAAAAAGCCTCTGACCCTCTGACTAATCAGTCTTATTTCTAGGAATTTGTCCTAAGAAAATAATTAGGCAAATTCACAAAGGATGTTCACTGTATTTTTTTATTATAGCAAATATTGGGAACAAACTTAAATACCTATTAAAAGGGAATTGGTTAAATAAATTAAGGTACATTCATACAATGAAATATTAAGCTATTCTTTAAAAGATTATGTAGATACATTGATTGCTATGAAAAGTGCGTATCATATTTGCAAATTTTAAAAAGTAACAACGTGTATTTTTGTAAATGTAGGCACATAGAAATATTTCAGATACACTTTGCTGAAATATCTAAAATGTTTTACTTAACAGAACAGGCAGTAATGTTTCCATTTTGGAAACCTTAGTCTTGCATCAGGGGTCCCTTTCTTCAGAAGGTTCCTCTGACCCTTCTTTGCCCACTCACACCTCAGCCCTGTACTCCCTGTGAGGTCATTGTTAAGTGACTGGGTCCACAGTTGGCCAATGAACTCTTTAAGGGCCCATCACGGTTGACTTATCTCCAGTCCTCAGGCCCAGGCACATACAAGGTGCTCGACATTAATGAAATGAACGATGACCAACGTTCACGTCTCCGTGAATGACCAGCGAGTTGAATAGAATGGAATCGACTGAAAGCCCCCAGGTCTGACCCTACCAGCCCAGAACTGAAGGTGAGAAGAAAAACGCCTGGGAGTGGGAGTCGGATCTGGGTGCCGGTCTTCCTCTGGGCTCAGCAACACTACAACTCCGGGCAAGTCACGTCGCCTCGCTGAACCTTGGAACCTCGGCCGACTCATCTGGAAAGGCGCACGTCACACGTCCCCCAAGGACTGCGGAACAAGCAAGACAGCACACACCAAGCGTTTAGCAGAGTAGCGGTACACAGTAGGCACTCAGAACTAGAAGCAAGTAAGAGGGTGATGAACATCACTCTCTGCGCGTTTGTCCCAGGCTCAGATACGCTCAACAAGAAGGATGTGGAGATGGGAAGCCAGGCGGCAAGGGGCGGCCGCTCCTCCTGGGCACGACCTGCAGAGGCAAGGGCTTGAACCAGAGGAGGGCTGCGGCTGGGGCTCTGCCTTGGGGTTCCGGCCGCGCTCTCCGCGTGGATGCCCTCGTTCCCTCCGCCTGCAGCTAGGTCTCCAATTCACTCCTTCCCTGGGGGAGTTGAGAAAGCCTGGGAAGAGGCCGGTCCTGCGGGCGCCAGGGTAAGGGTTCCGAGAGGGGCCTCAGGCCCAGACATCCACCGTGCCCAGCAAGAGCCCGCGCCTGGAATCCGGCAGAACCTGGACTCTGGCTTTCCTGGTACAGCCGAGTTCGAATTCTGCTGTGTCTTCTCACCTGTCAAGTGGGATAACAGGACTTGCCTCTCAGAGGCAGAGGGTGGTGTGACTTAATGATCGCATGTGAAGGAAGCATGCGGCGTAGGGCCCCTCGCAGGACGAGCGCCTGAGAAGTCAAGCCCCACGATGGCAGAGGGTCTTTGTGGCTGCAAACCTGTATCTAGGTCTTTGGTTCTGGCCTAGGCCAGATCCGAGGGCTCGACCACGCAAAAATACCATTTTAGGGGCTGGGGACCGAGACTGCAAACCAGGCTGCGCTTCTCCCTGTCCAAATGGGGGTGCACGCGGCAGACAGTCTTAATGAGTTGAACTGGAGGAAGATGTTGTCGTTGTGTGTCTGTGCGTGTACAGGTGTGTGTGTATCCATGCGCAGATCGTATACACAAGAGCGTCTGTAGTTGTACTGGAAACAGCGTGCTTGGGGCGGCCTGCGTAGACTCCTTCTCCCAAAGGCACCTTCCCTCTTCTCCCCGCGCCCCCTTCCCGGTAAGGAGTTTCAGCCAAACTAACGGAATCTGGCGCGGCCAGGGGAAGGGCAGAGACAGGAGGGGCGATTCCGTCCCGAAGCCCCTGATTTGGGGATAATTACTTTTAATGTCAGAAAGATTTAGTTTAATATCATCTCTATTAGGCTGCCGGGAGGGTAATTAAACGGGACGCGCCGCAGCCGGCAAACAGATGGCGTCTTCTCGCTCCGCTGCCGAGGGCAAACAGCGCAAAAGTCAATGCCTCTCGGGTCCCCCATCCTCGTCCCCGGCCCGGCTCCTACTCAGCGCCACCGCGCCCTCCTACAGTCTCCACCCCCGGCATCACCCTGGGCCCCCACCAGGGCCGTCCCTTTGTACCCCACCACTGCCTGGGCGGGGGCGAAGGTTGGGAGCCAGTCTCAGACATGCAAGCAGTAGATTTTCGTTGCTTGGAGCGCTCACCCGGGGCCCCCACACCTTGGCACAGCAGAACTGTGTGTGCAAATGAGTTAGAGCTAAGAGGACATGCGTAAGCGAGTGAATATGTGTGCGATTGTGTGAAGGCGGGCTTTCTGCTCTCTTCACCTCATTTGTCCCAGAGGTCTGACTTTCTCTGCCCAGGGTCCGGCGGCCCGCTGGGGCCTGTAGTAGTGTTAGGTCCGTGGACTAGCCAGGCACAAGTGCTTATGCTCCGGTCTGGGTGTTTAGTCACCTGGGTGGGAGTCTGTGGAGCTCTGGGTGAGAGGTCACACACCGAGTGTATGTCTCAGAATGAGAACATGCTTATGAGAGGGCTGTAAAGTCCATCAAACTTTCAGAAGGGGTCCTCTGGGATGGGAGAGCAGCGTCGGAGATGCATTTAGATCCCCTGGAGAAGGAAATGGCAATCCACTCCAGTCTTCTTTCCTGGGAAATCCCATGGGCAGAAGAGCCTGATGGCCTACATTCCATGGGGTCACAAGAGTTGGACAGGACTAAGCGACTAAACCAGCAGCACCACCTGAGGTGCTCAGGTGTGAGGGTGTGTCCAAGACTTGTGCAGAATGAGGTCACACGTGCAGATTGTATGTCCAGCTGTGAAGCCACACTGCGGCGTGCGTAAGGGGCATACCCCCTAATGCCTCAACCTGGGCATGCTTTCCCCACCCTTGGCGGCCAGGTCCAATGACCCCCTTCCGGTCTGCTCCCCTCTGAGAGCACAGTTCAAATCAGGACTAGCCCGAAGTGGCCTATGGAGGTGTGAGTACAGCCACCTCGTCGGAGGACGGTTACTCTGACTCCTTCCATGACACATGCACTCACATGAGCATAGGGGGACATCAGAACCTCAGGGACATCAAAAGAAAAGGTTCTGGTCCCGGACCTATTGGGTTGTGAATGCGAGGAGAAAGGCCAGGCTCTAGGGAGGCTGGGTTCCTCTGGTTGAGCAGGGCTCCAGGCTGTGTCCTCTCCCCGTCTTAAGGAAATGAGATTCCTTCTACACCAGCGGGATAAAATACGGGGACCCCAAACCTTGTGGCTTGACCCTTGGATGCCGCAGGATCACTGGGATGGGAGTAGAGGGAATCTCATAGCGGCTTGGCCTTAACGCCCACCCCCGCCTGCGCCTCCCAAACTAGGCGGACGTCTATACTTCTTTTCGTTTGGGGTTTAAAATGACTAGAAAACTTTATCCAAGGGAGCTCTGGGAGGCGCCTGGCCCCCGGCGCCACATTCTCTTCTCTCTCCTCCAGCCACCCGCCCCCCCACCCCGCCCCCGCTAGGGTGCAGTTAAGGCATAGATTTCCTTAACCTCATAACCTTGTCAAGGTGCTGGAAGGTGGGGGTCTGGGTCCTACGCCCCTGAAGAACTGTTATTCCAGACTCACGCCCTTACCCTCACTCAGAGCGGGAGACCCAACGGGGGCTGACACTTTTCTCTCTCAGGCTCCAGCGAATGGAATATGCTAGGGGCGAACAGCCCGGTTTCTATCATTATCGAAGACGGTCAAGGTCTGAGCATGTCGCGTGCGGGCCTGGTCAACTTTCTGGAAGCAATCTCCCCGTACGTGCCAGGCGCTTCCTCGAACCAGCCCCTCCCCTGCCGGGGTCCCCGGCTTGGCTTCGCTGAGGAACTTAAGCGATGTTCTCTGGCATGCGGCGGCAACCCCGCTTGTCTAGCCTTCCCACCCCAGCTGCCCAGCCCCGGGCTCAGAGGCGGCTGCGCTGGCAGCAGTTGACCTTCCAGGTGGGAAGGGCTGCGTCCGGAGGGCCCCAGCCGAATCTTCGCGCCCAGGACGGCGGGCCAGAGCGTGGGGGCCCTGGAAGTTCGAAAAAGCTACGCTGAAAAGCTTGGTCGGGAGTGGAGAGAGAACGACAGGAAATTCATTTTTCTTTGCTCATGAATTAAATGAATTTTCTTTACTTTCGGAGTAAAGAGAAAAGAAAAAGAATGAGAGAGCATTAGAACGAGAAAAAGAAAGAAACGGGAAAGAGTCAGAGCTAGAAAAACCCAAAGCGATCCCGCTCGAGGACCGCGGCATTAATTCCAGATGTTGCCATTCAAAAGGGAAACAAAATCCGAAACCTGTTACCTCAGCGCACCGAGCTGTTCCTCAGAGCCGTGACGTCAGGACGGGAGAGTGTGACCAAAGTTAAAACTACTCTTGGGGGCCCGCGGCGACCTTGTCTCCGGACCGGAAGGACAGACTGATGTGTGTCCTGCGTTGAAGGGGATCTGGGGAGTCGGAGAGGCCACTTTTCATTTTCGTTTAAAAAAGAAAATCAAACTGTTTGTTAACTTAAAACAACGATGAAAATAACCCCACCACCACAGAAAAGGTATCTGGATGTTGCAAAAGCTAGGAAAAGAAAGCGCAAGATGGGGCAGAAGGACGGGGTAGGGGGGCTGGGAGGGGAAAGGCGCAGAGCGCTCTGGCCCGGCGGGCGCCGACAGGAAGCGCAATCTCATTTCTTCTCTCCCGGCCCCTTTCTAAAAACGAAAATCGTTAAGCCACACTTACCCTCCGTGATGCCTATCGTATCACGACTTTTAAAATAAAGGACCTGCGTTTTAAAGGCGGCAAAGGGGGGAAAAATTGTCTCAACTACCCCAAACGCGTCGGACTTGGGAACAAGCCGAAACGGAGCGGGATAAAGGCAGGAAAAATCATCCTGGCATTTATGCCATGAGCACCCTCCCTTCTCCACCCTCGTGCTCCCATTCCACCCCCACCCCGGCCGCGGTAATTGAATTGTCACCTGCCCCCATCCCGCCCCCAGCCGCCAGGGCTACTTGGGAATGTCGGCCTTGCCAAGCGCCCCTAGCCAGTGAGAGCGGCGCAGCAGAGCCCGCGCCCCAGAAACCGAAGGGTTACACACGTCTACGTAGAGGCGCACCGGACACGGTAATTAGGCGCAATTCACACGCTCTCAGGCACACGGAAACTACTTGTCACGGTATTTTCAACGCTCCTCCTTGCCCACTTTTTTCCACTCCTTCCCTGGCGCGCCCCCTCCCCTCCCCGAGGCGCTCAGAGAAGCTTTTGGAGTTTCGAATCTTTCGGACACTGTAGAATGCGGGGCTCCCCGGACGCGGGCCCGGCCAATCAGAGCGCCGTCTGCCTCCCCTGGCCAATGGCAGGCGCCACATTGTTGTCCAATTCTGTCTAATGGAGCCCTAAGGAGCAACAATAGAGCGGGCGAGCGGCTCATTGAGAGTCTGGCAGCGCCGGGCAACTGGGGCCCGGCTGTGCGCAGCGTCCGGCGCGCTCAGCGAAGGGACGCGGCGAGGGCCGGGTCGCGGGTTCCAGCCAGTCGATCCCTAAACGGTCCCCCGGCTCCGATTTCCGACGAAAGGGTTGAACTGCGCAGCCTTCAGAGGGGGTCCGGAAGTTCGGACATGGTGACTGAAGGAGGGTGACGTGGTCAGATCAGGGGCCGGGGGCAAGGGGAAGAGGCCGAGAGCACCAGCGTCGCGGGCGGAGCTGGGAGGCGCGCGCAGCGCCCGCGGAGGAGGATCCCCGAGCCCAAGGCAGGTAGTTGAGGGCCTCAGGGAGGGCGGGGGGACGCGGCCCGGCCTTCCGCCCCTGTTGACGAAGCCCGGGCCACTCTGGCTTTAGGGACTGCGCGGCTCGAGGGGCCTGAGGGAAGAGGCAGCGCTCACTGGAACGGGGTCCAGAATTCTTGCGCGGAGACACCAGGACCCGGTCCTGGGCTCAGGCCGGGAACCCGGGACCCAGAGGAGGCCGCGGCGGAAGCTTAAGAGTTGGGCCTCCTTGGGCCTTCAGAGGCCAAGGCGCAGGGGGGACTCCTGTGTTCTCCGAGACCCCGTTCCAGAGGCGACTCCCAACGCCTCGGACCTACCAGCTTGGGCCGTTCAAGTCCCACGAACCCAACTCCGAGACCAGAACTTGGGAAATCTGCTCCCGAGTGGGGTCCCGCGGGGCGCCAGGATGGGGAGGGCGTGTCTGACGACTAGGATCCCTAAACCAGGAGGGGAGGGGAAGGCTGGGTGAGTAGCTCAGCGAAAAGGCTCTCTCTTCTGCAGTGCCTAACTTCTGCAAGATACTTTTTCCTCCCCGACTACTCCAGACTACAAGGCTAAAAACTTGTAGTTTTTACTCGTTTCCCAGCCCAGCCTATGCCTGAGGGTTCTTTTTTTCATGCACACACCTCTCTCCCAGACCTCGTCCCAGACCCCTGTATCATCTGTTTCCCGCTGTTTTTTTCGCCTCGCATGCTAACCTTCGGGGTGGGTTTGCCTATTGAAAAGAAATTTCTTGCTCTGAATTTCCTCTTTAGTCCTCATTCCCAGGCCTCCTAAACTCAGCTCCACAACCATTTTCTCTTACTCTCTGGAGGCTCGTACCTTGGAATTTGGAGCCCCCACATTCCCACGGGTCCCTGGGCCCCTAGGCCTAATTTTGCCCCTGAGTTTGTTTCCTCGCCTTCACTCCACTTCCTAGAGCTTTTTTTTTTTTTTTTCCTATTCTTGATTTTTTTTCCTCTCTCATTCACCTCTCACCAGAGAAAACTGTTCCAGCCCCACCAGCTGATCTCCATGCTTTAGTACCTCCCTCCTCGTCACCCTTCTACAAAACCGAACGTTTCGCTCCGGATTTCCCCGTTTTGGTCTTGGCATCAGTCTAATTGTTGGGTCAAATTTTTCTCTAATCCGAGTCCCATCAAACATTCTTCTCTACCCGACTAACCTCAGTTATGCTAAAGTTTGGGGGTATTTAAAAAGAAAAAGAACCCACGTTACACTCATCTGAACCAGTGACTTTCAAACTTTTTTCCCCAGCGGAACCACTGATTCAATTGAAATCTACACACAGTGCATAAATGAGTTATAAGAAGAACTCTGAGGGGAGTGGGGTGAAGGAGCTGGGCATTTACAAGGAGGCTCCAAAGCAACTCCTCCCAGCAATTTGGTAACTGTTAGCCAAACTCTCCGCTGCCGATATGCCCCTCTCTAAACCTGGATTCCTCAAGGGTGCGCTTTAGCTTAGTGCACCATGCGCTCCTCACCGCAAGTTTCTCCTCTCTTCCCACGGTCTTACACGCCAGGTCCTGCCATGGAGCTGCGCTCTGAGCTGCCCAGCGTACCCGGCGCGGCGACGGCGGCGGCGACAGCGACGGGGCCGCCCGTGGCTTCGGTGGCGTCGGTGGCAGCGGCGGCGGCGGCGGCCGCTTCGCTACCGGTGAGCGTGGCGGGCGGCTTACTACGGGCGCCGCCGCTGCTGTTGCGGGCTGCGGAGAAGTACCCGCGGACGCCCAAATGCGCGCGCTGCCGCAACCACGGCGTGGTGTCTGCGCTCAAGGGCCACAAGCGCTACTGCCGCTGGAAGGACTGCCTGTGCGCCAAGTGCACGCTCATCGCCGAGCGCCAGCGCGTCATGGCGGCGCAGGTGGCGCTGCGCAGGCAACAGGCGCAGGAAGAGAACGAGGCGCGCGAGTTACAGCTGCTCTACGGCACCGCCGAGGGCCTGGCGCTGGCCGCCGCCAATGGCATCATCCCGCCGCGACCGGCCTATGAGGTCTTTGGCTCTGTGTGCGCAGCCGACGGCGGGGGGCCGGGAGCAGGAGCGCCCGCGGGGACCGGGGGCGGCGCCGCGGGCGCGGGGAGCTCAGGTGAGGAGAGGGGAGCAGGGACGGGTCCAGGGGTGCGAGGCCTTAGGGACTTAATCTCGATACTGAAAGAGTAGAATCCCGTTCTCCAAATGCCCCAACTGCTGGAGTTGGCCGCGCACCCAACTGCTAATTTGGGCCATAAACACACAAAACTCTCCTTTCTCCCCTTTCTGAAGCATTTGCACTTTATTCCTTTCTCCCACCGCAGGCCCCAAAGTAAAGGTTTTAATCTTATCGCCTCTACCCAAACGCAGGGATGTCCCAGCTTCCTTGATTAGTTCACTGGGTCATCTCCCAAGCGCGAAAACCCACGCGTCTTATCTTTTCCTTCTTTCAGAGCTTCTCCACATGCCGCAGATTCCCCACCCCACCCCAACCCCCCCACCCCCGCCCTCGCCCCTCTGCTTCCCAACTCTCTTCAGAAATCCCACTGTCTCCAAATCTCCTCCCCCGCCCCTCTTGTTTTTCTCTAGTATTGAAGACACTGAATTCCTTTTAAACCCCTCAGTTCCCCGGGCGAGATTCCTTTTCTTCTGTTCCCAGTGTTCCCTGATCAACCGCCCTGCTCCTTTTTTCCAGCTTCTTTCCCCACTCGTCTCCCTTTTCTCAGAGTATGCGCTCTCTCCCTTCTCTCAATCTCCTTTCCTCTTCCCCCTCTAGCCCCTGCCCTACTCTTTTTGAGACTCCTTAGGCTGTTTTGGTAGGGCTGGGAATTAGGCCGGGGTGCGGGGCGGGGGTGGGGGTGGGTGGGGGGGTGGGGTGGCGGGTGAGGGGGGCGGATTGTCTCAGCTTCCAGCTTGGGAGGGAAGAACTTCTTAGCTCTTGATTTTGGAAAGGATGGATTAAAACAGAGGTTCTACTTTTGCCTGTAGAGAGGCTTGAATCTTATAAACGCCCAAGGTACCCTCCCTTACAGGCTGTGCTGCCCAGGGCCAGAGAACACCCGAGGCTGGCTTGGCTCTTGGAATCACAGGGATAGAGTGAGGCCTTCTATACAGCGTGGTGGTACAGGTGCGAGTTGTGTTGGCTACTTTTTGAACTCTGGGTCAGGCCACTTCTCCAGAGCAGAGCAAGACTAGGAAGAGTGAAGATGTTGGGCACAGTCGTAGGAAGAGGGTCACTGGACATTGAGTTGACAGGGCATAGGTGGCTGGAGTTCTGGGTACAGAAAGACTGCTCTGACAGCCTGGAAAGAGAGCTAGGGCTATAGGAGTTCAGAGGGGAAGGACCGCTGGAGCAAAAAGACGGGCTTTGGAGCCCAGTGAATGAGGGTTGTGGGGCTCAGAGGGAAAGGAAGCTGAGATCCGAAGGGCTCAGGTGCCACAGGGTGCGGTCATTTCCGTGCTAACCCCTCCTTACCCTTTCTCCCCTCCTAGAGGCCAAGTTACAGAAGTTTGACTTGTTCCCCAAGACGCTGCTTCAGGCAGGCCGCCCAGGCAGCCCGCAACCGCAGCCGGGAAAGCCCTTATCACCCGACGGCGCGGACTCGGGTCCTGGGACATCGTCCCCAGAGGTGCGGCCAGGCTCGGGCTCGGAGAACGGCGACGGCGAGTCCTTTTCGGGGTCACCCCTGGCCCGGGCCTCCAAGGAGGCAGGTGGCAGCTGCCCAGGCAGTGCTGGCCCCGGAGGTGGCGGCGAGGAGGACAGCCCGGGATCCGCCAGCCCTTTGGGTTCAGAATCCGGTTCTGAGGCCGACAAAGAAGAGGCGGAGGCCTCGCCTGCGCCAGGGCTGGGCGGGGGCCCGGGTCCACGGCAGCGGACGCCGCTGGACATCTTGACGCGCGTCTTCCCGGGCCACAGGCGGGGCGTCCTGGAGCTGGTGTTGCAGGGCTGTGGCGGCGACGTGGTGCAGGCCATCGAGCAGGTGCTCAACCACCACCGCGGGGGCCTGGCGGCCGGCCTCGGCCCCACCGTACCCCCAGACAAGGCCGCAGTGGGGGCGGTAGGCGCCGCGGACGACGCGTGGCCAGGCCGCGTGGACGCCGCGGCCGCCGGGGGCCCGGGGCTCCCCGCGCCGCTGCAGGCGGGCCCCGCTGCACCTCCGCACCACAGACCTTTGCTGGCCGGCGCCATGGCGCCCGGGGCTCTGGGCTCGTTGAGCAGTCGCTCGGCCTTCTCGCCACTGCAGCCCAACGCCAGTCACTTCGGCGCCGACGCCGGCGCCTACCCGCTGGGCGCGCCGCTCGGCCTCAGCCCCCTGCGCCTGGCCTACTCGGCGGCGGCGGCGCACAGCCGCGGCCTGGCCTTCATGGCTCCCTACTCCACCGCTGGCCTGGTGCCCACCCTTGGCTTCCGGCCGCCCATGGACTACGCCTTCAGCGATCTCATGCGCGACCGCTCGGCCGCCGCCGCTGCTGTGCACAAGGAGCCGACCTACGGCGGCGGCCTGTACGGGCCCATGGTCAACGGCGCCCCTGAGAAGCAGTAGGGCGAGCAGCCCCGAGCCTGTCGGCCCGCAAACAGGGACTCCAGCCTGGTTCCCGCAGGCCGCCGCCAGGCCTCGCCTGGTGCGCTCTCTGCGCCCCGGCTGGGGTCCTCTCGCTCCACGGTGGTTTTCAGTTTTGTTTTGGACAGTGGGTGGGGAGAGCCGAGCAGAGAGGAGCAGCTTCGGGTGCAAATGTTCTCGGAGGGGATGCGCCGCCCAGATCCTCGACCCCAACCTCCTCATCAAGGCTCCCCAGCCCTTCGAAAGGCCAGGAATTCTTGAGAATTCAGAGGCTGCAGCCGCCGGGCCAGCTCCTGCCTCTCCTGTCTCTATGCTTGTCCCACCTGCCCACGCTCGCAAATGGATGGCAGGATAGTCTGTCTTATGTGTCTCCCCTTTCCTTAAAAAAGTTTAAATATTCTAACAAATATAAATTTAGGATGTATAAATCTCTTGGCACTGAGTTGAGTCTTTGGGACACACATATATATCGATACCAATTGTAAAAAAAAAAAAAAAAAGAAATTCTAAGGTGCACTTTCCTCGTTGCGGTATTTGTCGCTCTCTTTGTTGCTTATGCCGATAAGCATGGGTTTCCTTGGTGCAGTGTGAGTTTTTATATATGTATAAATCTATATATAAACTATACATATATATACAAGCCAGTGTATAATGTTATAAAATGGAATTCTAAGTTATTAATTGTAATCTGTAGGTGACCTCGGTATTAACGTGAAAAATATTCAAAAACAAGCAAAAAAAAGGACAAAACGGAAAAAATTAGACTATGCGCTCTTTGTACTTATCAGGTTTTATAGATGAAATATATCGTAAACTCGAGACGAATCCTGCCCACCCGCCCCTCTTGCCTGCGGCCAGTCTTTCCCTAAGGAACGGTCAAGGTGCGCATGAAAGCAGGAACGGAGTGACGTGTGACTGAGCCAGAGCCGCCCGCTGGAGCCCATCCCTGCCTCCCCGGACTCGCCAAACACCTCGGCCGAAGGGCCGGCAGCGGGAAACGCTGCTGCAGAGAATGGCTCACTTTGTGCTTTCCTTTGCATAGACATGAGCTAGAAATAAATGTTATTTTCTAAGAAAAGAGCAACGAATCCCGTCCCGCTTCTCGGGCGGCCGGGTTGAAAAATCTTAATTTCTCGCGGGAACCGCGGTGCCTGGGAGAAGCTTGGCCGAGGTCCGGCGGGTACTACGACCCTCGGGGGTGCTGGACGAGGGGACTTCCAGCCGCGCCTGGGAGAGGCGTGCGCTCGGCCCTCCAGGAGGAGTGGCGCCCGCTGCTCGCGTGGGACCTGGTGTCCCTCCAGCTCCCGCTCGGGCGGCGGCGGGGTCGCCTGGCCAGTGCTCTCTGTCTCTGGAATCCTGCGAGGCTGGAGGCCCGGCTCCTGTTCTCTGGGCGCAGATCTGGGCGCCCACCGCGCGCCTCTCTGCTGGGTTTTGGAACGAACCGCAGCCTAGGCACAATCAGGCGACTGGGGCGGGAAGGCTAAGACCGTGTTCCGCCAGAGGCCTGGGAGTTATTTTGGAGTGGTGGGGTGGCGGGGTGCTGCCTTCGCCCTAGGCAGTGAAATCTGAGAGCAGCAGTGAGGACGCGCTTTCCAGCCAGACCTCAGTCCTCACTCCGCACCCCTTTTTCCTTCCCTGCTTCAGCGGAGCGGAGGAAATTAGCGGCTCCGGACCGACCCCCTCCTCCGGCCTCCCGCGTCCCTCTAGCTCCCAGCTGGGTCACTCCCCCTGTCCGAGAAACCGGGCGCGCCCCCTCCCCTAGGCTGGGCCGGCGACTTCCCAAGGTAAACTTCTGAGGCCGACTCGAGTTCCGCCAGGCGGTGAAACTTAATAGCAGGACAAGAAAACGGTTTAATAAAGAAGGGCTTTAATAGGGAACTAATTTGATTGAGTTGCCTAATTCCACTTTAATTGGAAAGGGGTTTGGCTGTTTGGTTATAAAGTGAGAGGGTGAGGGAGAGCTGTAAGTGGGGGGCGGTGAGAAGGAGCGAGAGAAGAAAGATGGGGCAAGACAGAGATGGCTCGAGACAGGCAATGAAGATAAGGAAGGAAAGGAGAGAGAGGGGGAAAAGAAAAGAGGAGAGAGTTACCTATGAAGGAGAGAGGAAAGCGGGAGAAAGTGAGCGGAGCTTCTAGAAGTGTGAACTTGCTTGTGCTTCCAGGCTGCGCTGTCCTGCCTCTCACTTCAGGTTTTCGGATGCCTCGCGGTCTCTCTCATTCCGGGTTCTATCCACCCCCTCCTCAGTATCTGCCCTCATCCCCACTCGAGGTGAACTTAAGATCGGCCTTGATGTCTTGGTTTCAGGAGGGATCTATACTGGATGCTCTGACGTTTTTGGTTCCTGATGGTCCTCAAGCCAGGCCTGGGGAGGCTGCCTATAGGCCCGTGTTACCCACTCTCTAAAACACCTAGAGCTTCACAGATTCCAAGGGTATTATTTTAGCTCATCCTCGCAGGCAAATCAGGAGGAAACCGAGATCCAGAGTGGTTCAGGGACTTGTCCACCCATCCGGGGACCTTGGATCTCTTTCCCTTTATATTTTCCCACTGGGCCTACTCCTTCTTCTCCTCTCTTGAAGCTGACCGACGGTGGGGGCTCTGCGAAAATTGCACTCCTGTGTACACACGCGGCCCAGGGAGGAGAAACGACTCTCTCCTAGCGCCCAGAGAGGCCGCGGAGCCTCCGTTAGGTTCGAACGTCATCTTTCATAGAACTCAGAACGGTTCTCAGGCGGTGGAAGTTAGAGGGGCTGGGGTAGTGGGGTTCCAGGGTTTCTCTTCAAGCTGGTTCTTCAGCTCGTTTCTTGCTGGAAACCCAGGGCAGTCAGTCACGGCCTCGGCGCCTGGCGAAGGCCTACATCTTTGGCGCTCCAGACTCCACCGTCCACTGAGCAGTCAGGAAGGCTAAGACTGACCCGTTCAGAGTCGGACATCTTCGAGGAGTGGGAGTCGGGAGCCCAGGAAGCTCAAGCCAGGTTGCTAGTTGCACCGGTGGGAGTGGCGGGGGTGGGTGAGGAGGCACCTCGGGTTCAGGGAGTTTCCTCGATGGGCTGGAGGGGGCTGGGGCCTGAGGTAGCTGGGATCCGCATTGGGGAAGAGCTTGGGGTTCTCGAGTTGGGCGGTGCTGTCTCCCCTGATAGAGGACAAAGATGGGAACATAACCTTTTTTATCCCGGGAGGGGAAGATGGGACAGAAGTTCCCTTGATCTGTATTGGCTGTTTATTTCCAAACCCTCCCCTAAGCCTGCTGGAGCCAACTCTGGGCTGGACTGCCTTGCAGGGCACACCACTGAAATAGTAGTCTTTAAAAATTAACTTCCCTTTGAGCCCAACAGCAGCAGCTCCATGCTACTGAGTGTCTGCTGTGTGCCAGAACCTGTACTAAGCATATAACCTGCACAGGACCCTCCTGGGGTGGGGCAGGTGAGGAAGAGCCAAGAGCTGGGATCCAGGCTCTGTCGTCTGCCATGTGTATTCATTCACAGATCACTGAAGTCAGCGAGTATTTACTCAGTGCTTACTGAATGCCAAACCCAGTGCAAGACAGGTGCCATCCCTGCCCAATAAAAACTGTGTTGGGAGTTAAGTCAGGAAACAACTAAGCAGGCAAGCAGGATGTGCTGACCAGTGCCAAGGAGGTCTGCCAGGGAGGCCAGTGAAAGGCAAGCTAGGCAAGGTGCTTCACCCTGGTTTCCTTCTCAGTTAAATAGAGGTGTGGTAGCCTATGCCACTTTGAGTGCTGTGAGGATTAGAGATACTGGGGGAAAAGCTCTTAGCTCAGTCAGTACTCACTACTCAGTGCCTACTCACTAGGCTTCCATTATTGTAATCCTCAGATTTCTTTGGGTTTCCCTGGTGGCTCAGAGGTTAAAGAATCTGCCTGCAATGCGGGAGACCTGGGTTCGATCCCTGGGTCAGGAAGATCCCCTGGAGAAGGAAACGGCAACCCACTCCAGTATTCTTGCCTGGAGAATCCCATGGTCGGAGGAGCCTGGTGGGCTACAGTCCATGGGGTCACAGTTGGACACAACTGAGCGACTTCACTTTCACTTTTCACTTTCAGATTTCTTTGGTGTGGACATTGTCGCAATTCACAGAGGAAGAAATGGCTCAGAGGGGTCGAGTGACTGGGACAAATTCAGCTTATAAATTCTCTGAAGCGTCACAAGTTATGGGAGACACCCTGCCCAGCGGAAGGGGCCACAGAAAAAGGTCATCAGATTGGAGAGTGTGGGTTCTGGAGATGCTTCTGAGACGGGGGAAGGCTGCAACTGGGTTCCAAGGAGCTTGATGAGGGGCAGCATTGCAATTCATGGAAGGAAATTGGTGAGGGAGTGAAGTGTCCCTCTAAAGGAGCAGGTGGAGAGGAAGGAGTTGGGGGCCTTCTGTGATTAGAGGTTAGAGGTTAGGTCATGGAGATCCTTGAACTCCAGTAAAAGGGGTCTGGCTTTCAGAGTGTGGGTACTGGCAGACACTGATAGCAGAGCCTGGTGAGATTTGCATTTGTATTGGATAGCCTAGGGTTTCCCTGGTGGCTCAGACAGTAAAGAATCCACCTGTAATGCAGGATACTCGGGTTCCATCCCTGCGTTGGGAAGATTCAACCTTTCTTGGGAAGATCCTGGATTGCATAGATTGTTAGGAGGGAGGGTGAACACCTCTGAGGAAGAGCTGTGAGAGATGGCAGCACCAAAAATGACCAGTGGGAGCAGGAACAGGGAGAAAAGAGGTTGACTGCAAGCACTGTTGGGAGCCAGACTCTCCACTGGTGATCCAGTGTTGGGAGTAAGCTGGGAGGAGAGCTCATGGCTGATTTGCAGATGTCTGGGCTGGGTGACTCATTGAGGATGATACTCGGAATGTGGGCTCCTGAAACAGAGGCAAGGTTGGAGGGTGAGGAACATTTTTTCAATATTCAAAATACAGACTTGGAAGGACTTACAGGGCCTCTAGGAATGGACACCAAAATGGTAGAGTCAGCATTTAAGTGGTAGCAGGGCCTTGGGAGGATGAATGGGTACTAGCTCTCCCTGACTCGTTAGGACATAGGACTCTCTTAGTAGAGGCCATGAACCAGCGAAGGGTGTCAAGATCCCAGACATTGGAATTCTGCCTCCCTCATTTTTGTTCATGCCAAGAAGGCTGGCATATTAAAATTATTCTCTTAAAACTTTGCACCCTTTAAAGGTCATTGTCCTGGGGCAGGACCCTGGGCAGTCAGTCCTGAATCTGTTGTACACAATGGAGCTTAAAACTTAAACTTTGAGACTCCTTACCTGTACATGTTCTTTCCAAGGTCTTGCATTTTGTGCACATAGTCAAGTGGCTTCTTTGTCTTAAAGTTTCAGGCTCCATTAAAAATTGCATCTGCTACTGCACAACATTGGTCACACCTTCTGGTTTCCTGTTTCTGTTCATTGTTGCTGCATAGCAGATGCCCCCAAATTTAGTGACCTAAAACAATAATCGTTTCATTACCTCATAATTTTGTGGGTCAGGAATTTGGACAGGGCATGGGCTTCCCTGGTGGCTCAGAGGGTAAAGAATCTGCCTGTAATGCAGGAGACCTGGATTCACTCCCTGGGTTGGGAAGATCCCCTGGAGGAGGGCATGGCAACCCATTCCAGTATTCTTGCCTGGAGTATCCCCATGGACAGAGGAGCCTGGTGAGCTACAGTCCATGGGGTGGCAAAGAGTCAGACACGACTGAGCGACTAAGAACAGCACAGCACATGTCAGCTTGGAATTCTTCGGTGGCTTCCAGTAAAAATATGCAGTGTCTTTTATTTTATTTTATTGGGCTTCCCTGATGACTCAGCGAGTAGAGACTCTACCTGCAATGCAGGAGACTCAGGAGTCACTAGTTCGATCCCTGGGTTGGGAAGATTCCCTGGAGAAGGAAATGGCAACCTACTCCAGTGTTCTTGCCTGGGAAATCCCATGGACAGAGGAGCCTGACGGGCTACAGTCCAAAGGGTCGCAAAGAGTTAGACATGACTGAGCAACTAAGCACATGGCTGGGTCATTCTAAAAACTGTTCCATACAGTGCTGATGGAGATCTCTTAGTGGTATTCAGCTGGTCAATGTGTTGGTCTGGAGGCTAACAGCTTCAGTCACATGTTTGGTGCCTTTGCTTGGATGGCAGGAAGGCTGGGCTCAGCTGGACCATTGATTGGAGCACCTACCTGCAGCCCTTTGTCATGGTGGCCTCAGGGTATCAGACCTCTTACATGTTGACTCAGAGTTCCAAGAGCAGGTATTTCAGTAAACAAAGTGACAGCTATGTGGCCCTTTACAATCTAGCCTTACAGATCAAGGAATGTAACAAGACTCTACTATTGCAAGTGACTGACACCCAAGTCACACTAACTTAAAAAGAGATAATTGAAGTCCTCCTTGAAACCTGTCCTCAGTTACCAAGGTTTCTGCAGGATATAGGGCCTCTGGAAAACCAAGCTTTCAGGACAGTTGAATGTCTATTTTAGCCCTACTAGTTTTTGTTTTAACATTTTAGGGTAGGAGCTATATAAAACATGCTATTTACTTTTCCATTTTCGTTTCCAAGGGACACTGAAATACTCTAAACTTTCTCTGATTCAAACTCATCTCAGGATATACCATGATCAGACCATGGGGTCTAATTGCAAAGAAGGTTCATTGGCTCAGGGACTAAGAGACTCAACATTTCTGGGATTTTCTGGTGCACTTTTATTTTGAAAACCTTTTATTATGAAAGATTTCAAGCATTTAAGAAAGTTGAGAAAAGAATATGATGTCTTTACATATTCATCACAGAACTTTACTAATTACTAACATTTGCCATATTTGTTTGATCTAAATTTTTCTTTGAAGTATTTAAAAATAAATTACTGACATTGTAAAGTTCCATTGTGAAATACTTCAGTGTGCATTTCTAAAGCATGAGACATTTTCTTACAGAACTCCAGTATTGTTAATACAATATCAATAACAAAAATAATTCCTTTATATTATCTAATACTCAATATGTATGAAGATTTACCCAATTGCTCCCATTGGGGATAGACTTATTTATTTGTTTAAGTGGTAAAGTGTGGCATTTGTGGTAAAGAACCCTCCTGCCAATGCAGAAAACGTAAGAGACATGGATTGGATCCCTGAATCAGGAAGAGCCCCTGGAGGAAGGCATGGTGACCCACTCTACTATTCTTGCCTGGAGAAACCCCGTGGACGGAAGGGCCTGGTGGGCTAAGTCCATAGGCTTGCAAAGAGTCAGACATTACTGAGCATGTATGCACACACATATAACATATAACTTATTGATTGTTTGAACTAGGATTTGGTCATCTATAGCAGATCCTGTCAGAGTTCCACTTATATCCCTTGGACCTTTTAGTTCACTTATTTCCAGCTTCCAGAAACAGTTTCTCTATGTGTAAGGGCTTTAAGTGCAGAATCACAGAAGCAAGTGGCACACCAGGGTTGGGGTGGTGAGAGCCTTTTCTCCAGAGTAGGCAGTGAGTGGGTACATGATTTGCAGAGAGTTTAAAACAATAATGCAAAAAAGCAAAATGGCTGTCTGCGGAGGCCTTACAAATAGCTGTGAAAAGAAGAGAAGCCAAGGAAAGATATAAGCATCTGAATGCAGAGTTCCAAAGAATAGCAAGAAGAGATAAGAAAGCCTGCTTCAGTGATCAATGCAGAGAAATAGGGAAAAACAACAGAATGGGAAAGACTAGATATCTCTTCAAGAAAATTAGAGATACCAAGGGAACGTTTCATGCAAAGATGCGCTCGATAAAGGACAGAAATGGTATGGACCTAACAGAAGCAGAAGATATTAAGAAGAGGTGGCAGGAATACACAGAAAAACTGTATAAAAAAGATCTTCACGACCAAGATAATCACAATGATGTGATCACTGACCTAGAGCCAGATATCCTGGAATGTGAAATCAAGTGGGCCTTAGAAAGCATCACTACGAACAAAGCTAGTGGAGGTGATGGAATTCCAGTTGAGCTCTTTCAAATCCTGAAAGATGATGCTGTGAAAGTGCTGCACTCAATATGCCAGCAAATTTGGAAAACTCAGCAGTGGCCACAGGACTGGAAAAGGTGTTTTCACTCCAACCCCAAAGAAAGGCAATGCCAAAGAATGCTCAAACTACTGCAGAATTGCACTCATCTCACATGCTAGCAAAGTAATGCTCAAAATTCTCCAAGGCAGGCTTCAGCAATACGTGAACCATGAACTTCCAGATGTTCAAGCTTGTTTTAGAAAAAGCAGGGGAACCAGAGATCAAATTGCCAACATCTGCTGGATCATTGAAAAAGCAAGAGAGTTTCAGAAAAACATCTATTTCTGCTTTATTGACTATGCCAAAGCCTTTGACTGTGTGGATCACAATCAACTGTGGAAAATTCTTCAAGAGATGGGAATACCAGACCACCTGACCTGCCTCTTGAGAAACCTATATGCAGGTCAGGAAGCAACAGTTAGAACCGGACATGTAACAACAGACTGGTTCCAAATAGGAAAAGGAGTTCATCAAGGCTGTATATTGTCACTCTGCTTATTAACTTCTATGCAGAGTACATCATGAGAAACGCTGGGCTGGAAGAAGCACAAGCTGGAATCAAGATTGCTGGGAGAAATATCAATAACCTCAGATATGCAGATGACACTACCCTTATGGCAGAAAGTGAAGAGGAACTAAAAAGCCTGTTGATAAAAGTGAAAGTGGAGAGTGAAAAAGTTGGCTTAAAGCTCAACATACAGAAAACGAAGATCATGGCATCTGGTCCCACCACTTCATGGGAAATAGATGGGGAAACAGTGTCAGAGTTTATTTGTTTGGGCTCCAAAATCACTGCAGATGGTGACTGCAGCCATGAAATTAAAAGACGCTTACTCCTTGGAAGGAAAGTTATGACCAACCGAGATAGCATATTCAAAAGCAGAGACATTACTTTGCCAACAAAGGTTTGTCTAGTCAAGGCTATGGTTTTTCCAGTGGTCATGTATGGATGTGAGATTTGGACTGTGAAGAAAGCTGAGTGCCGAAGAATTGATGCTTTTGAACTGTGGTGTTGGAGAAGACTCTTGAGAGTCCCTTGGACTTCGAGGAGATCCAACCAGTCCATTCTGAAGGAGATCAGTCCTGGGTGTTCTTTGGAAGGAATGATGCTAAAGCTGAAACTCCAGTACTTTGGCCACCTCATGTGAAGAGTTGACTTACTGGAAAAGACTCTGATGCTTGGAGAAATTGGGGGCAGGAGGAGAAGGGGACACCAGAGGATGAGATGGCTGGATGGCATCACTGACTCGATGGATGTGAGTCTGAGTGAACTCCGGGAGTTGGTGATGGACAGGGAGGCCAGGCGTGCTGCGATTCATGGGGTCACAAAGAGTCGGACACGACTGAGCGACTGAACTGAACTGAACTAAAACAATAATAATACTGACAAGTTGATCAGCTTTTTAAATTATCACCAGAGCCCAGAAATTCTGAAAAGTGTCAGAAAGAAAATATTACTTATCTCAAAAAAATTGTTGGTGGTCAAAGTCCTAAACAAACCTTGCAGTGACTGTGTGCATATACAGATAGATACACACATGTATATAATACATTCAGGTATTTCTTTTTTTTATTATTTAAAAATTTTTATTTCTATTTTTCTATATTTGACTATTCTGTGGTACATTGCTAAGTGGTGGAACGCACAAATAAATTTGTATAACCACCATCACAATCAGGATTCAGAACATCTCCATCACCCCAGAAAACTGTCCATGCTGCTCCTTTATGATCAAAACTTTTCCTCAGCCTCTAGCCCTTGGCACCCACTGTTCTCTGTCTTTACGGTTCCTTCTTGTCCAGAGTGTTATATAGATGGAGTTATACAGTATGTGGCCTCTTCAGATTAGCTTCTTCCACTCACCATAATGCCTTTAAGATTCAACCAAGTTGTTGCATATGTCAGTAGTTTATTCATATTTATTGCTGCATAGTATCCAGTTACAGAGAAGGCAGTGATAACCCACTCCTGTACTCTCGCCTGGAAAATCCCATGGATGGAGGAGCCTGGTAGGCTGAAGTCCATGGGGTCTCGAAGAGTTGGACAGGACTAAGCGACTTCACTTTCACTTTTCACTTTCATGCATTGGAGAAGGAAACGGCAACCCACTCCAGTGTTCTTGCCTGGAGAATCCCAGGGACGGAGGAGCCTGGTGGGCTGCCGTCTGTGGGGTCGCACAGAGTCGGACACGACTGAAGAGCGGTATCCAGTTAAATGGATGTACCACAGTTTGCTAATCCATTCACTGTTGAAAGACTTTTGGATTGTTTTCATTTTTGGTGATTATGAATGGATGAATGGAACTGCTGTAAACTATGAACAGTCTTTTGTGTGATCACAAGTTTTCATTTGTCCAGGGTAAATACTTGGAAGTGTGACTGCCAAGTCATATGGTAAGTGTATGTTTAACTTTATATTTTCAGAGGGGTGATACCATTTTGCATTCTCACCAGCAGCACATGAGAGTTGCTGCATCGTCAGTCTTGCTTTGTCTGCTCATTTTTTTTAAGCCTTTCTGATAGTAGTGCAGTAGTATCTTATTGTGTTTTATTTGCATTTCCCTAATGACTAATGACCTTAAACACCTTTTCATGTATTTATATTTTATCCATATATATCTTTGCTGAATTGTCTGTTCAAATATTTTGCCCAGTTTTTTAAAAGTTGAGTTATTTTCTAACAATTGTATATTTTTAAATAATAGCTTTTTAAGAAATTATTCAAGTACCATGCAACTCACTTTTTAAAGTGTACAATTCAATGGTTTCTAGTGTATTCCCATAGTTATGAAACCATCACCAAAATCAATTTTATAATATTTTCATCAACCCCCAAAGAAACTCTATACTCATTAACAGTCACTACCCATTTGCCCCAAATTCTCCCACTCTACATAGCTAGTAATTTACTTTCTGCCTATAAATTTGTCTGTTCTGGAAAATTTACATAAATGGAATCATACAATGTGTGGTCTTTTGTGTCTGGCTTCTTTCACTTAGCATAATGCTTTTGAGGTTCACTGTAGCATGGATAAATATGTCCTTCCTTTTTATTGCTGAATAATATTCCATCAAATGAATACACCACATCTTGTTTATCCATTCATCTGCTGATGGACATTAGAGTTGCTTCCAGTTCAGTTTGGTCCCTCAGTTGTATCTGACTCTTTGCGACCCCATGGACTGCAGCACGCCAGGCTTACCTGTCCATCACCAACTCCCAGAGCTTGCCCAAACTCATGTGCATCAAGTTGATGATGCCATGCAACCATCTCATCCTCTGTCGTGCCCTTCTCCCCCTGCCTTCAGTCTTTCCCAGCCTGAGGGTCTTTTCCAGTGAGTCAGTTCTTCCCATCAGGTGGCCAAAGTATTGGAGTTTCAGCTTCAGCATTAGTCCTTCCAATGAGTATACAGGACTGATTTCCTTTAAGACTGATTGGTTTGATCTCCTTGCAGTCCAAGGGACTCTCAAGAGTCTTCTCCAACACCACAGTTCAAAAGCATCAATTCTTCGGTGCTCAGCTTTCTTTGTGGTCCAACTCTCTCATCCATACATGACTATTGGAAAAACCTTAGCATCTACACAGACATTTGTCAGCAAAATAACGTGTCTGCTTTTTAATATACTGTCTAGGTTTGTCATAGCTTTTCTTCCAAGGAGCAAGTGTCTTTTAATTTCATGGCTGCATCTGGTCCCATCACTTCATGGCAAATAGATGGGAAAACAATGGAAACAGTGACAGACTTTATTTTCTTGGGCTCCAAAATCACTGCAGATGTCAACTGCAGCCTTGAAATTAAGAGCTGCTTCTACTTTGTGGCTATTATAAATAATGCTGCTATGAATATTTGTGTACAAGTTTTTCTGTGAACATACATTTTCATTTCTATTAACTATATACCTGGTAATGGAATTGCTAGATCATAGCTCTTTATTTAACTTTTTGAGGAGCTGCTAAACTGTTTTCCACAGCCACTGCACCATTTACAATCCTACCAGCATCGCAATAGGGTTTCAGTTTCTCTACATCCTTGACAACACTTGTTATTATCTGTTTTTTTTTTTTTTCATTTTAGCCACCCTAGTGGGTGTGAAAGTGGTTTGTCATTGTGGTTTTGATTTTCATATTCCTGATGACTAATGATATTGAGCATCTTTCATATGCATTTTGGTCATCCATATATCACCTTTGTAGAAATGTCTGTTCAAGTACTACACTCATTTTAAAACTGGGTTGTCTGTTTGCTGTTAAGTTGTAAAAATTCTTTATATATCCAAAATATAGCCCCTTATCAGCTAGATGATTTACAAGTATTTTTGCCCATTGTAGTGTTATTTTTTTCACTTTCTTGACAGTGTCTCTTGTAGCACAAGTTTTTAATTTGATAAGGGATAACTCATCTGTTTTTTCCTTTGCTGTTTGTACTTGGGTATTATATTTAAGAAACACTGCCTAAACTAAGATTGTGAAGATTTACACTTTTATTTTCTTCAAAGAGTTTTATGGTTTTAACTCTTACATTGGATCTTTGATCCACTTTAAGTTAATTTTTGTATATGTGTGAGGTAATGGTCCTAATTTATTTTTTTTGCATGTGTGAGTGCTAAGTTGGCTCAGTCATGTCCAACTCTTTGCAACCCTATGGGCTAGAGCCCATCAGACTCCTCTGTCCATGGGATTTTCCAGGCAAGAATACTGGAGGGGGTTGCCATGCCCTCCTCCAGGGGATCTTCCCAACCCAGGGATCTTATGTCTCTTGCATTGGCAGGAGGGTTCTTTACCACTAGTGCCACCTGGGAAGCCCATTCTTTTGCATATGGATATCTAATTGTCCCAATCTTGTTGAAAAGACCTTTCTTCCTCCCACTGAATTATCTTGGCCTGCTTGTCAAAACTCAGCCATAAATATGAGGACCTACTTTGGACTCTCAGTTCTCTTCTGTTGATATGTCTATCTTTATGTCACTACCATGCTGTCTTGACTACTGCACTTTTGTAGTAAGCTTTGAAATGCAAAGTTTGAGTCCTTTAGTTTTGTTTGTCTTTTTCTAGTTTGTGTTTCTTGAGTTTCCATATAAATTTTGGGATTAGCTTGTCAATTTCTACAAAGAAGCCAGAAAATTGATGTGGATTGGGTTGACTATGTTAGATTAGTTTGATCAGTCCCATCATAAAAATATTAAGTCTTCTGATTGATGAACATGGGATATCTTTCTGTTTATTTGGGTCTTCTAAAATTACTTTCAACAATGTTTTGCAGTTTCTAAGAAATTAGTTTTGAACTTATTCTGTTAAACTTATTCCTAAATATTTTATTATTTTAATGTTATTGTAAATGAAATTGCTTTCTTAATTTCACTTTTGGATTGTTCATTACAAGTGTATAGAAGTGCAATTGATTTTTGTATATTAATTTTGTATCCTGCACCTTTGTTGATTCATTTATTGGTTCTAATAGATTTTTGTAGTCAGTTCCTCAGAGTATTCTATACAAGGTTATGTCATCTGTAAACATATAGTTCTTCATTTCTAATCAGATGGCTTTCATTTCACTTTGTTGCCTAATTTCCCTGGTTAGAATCTCCCTCAAAATGTTGGATAGAGCCACAAGACTGGACATTCTTGTTTCATTCCTAATCTTTCTTTCATCATTAATTACAGCACTGTGTGCTTAGTCGCTCAGTCGTGTCTGACTCTATGGGACCTCATGGACTGTAGCCTGTCAAGCTCTTCATGGGGATTCGCCAGGCAAGAATACTGGAGTGGGTTGTCATGCTGTCCTCCAGGGGATCTTCCCAACCCAGGGATTGAATCCAGGTATCCCACACTGCAGGAAGATTCTTTACTGTCTGAGCCATCAGGGAAGCCCAAATACAATATTAGCTGTGCATTTTTTGTAGATGTCCTAATTAGGTTGAGAAAATACCCTTCTATTCCTAGTTTGTTGGGTGTTTTTATCATGAAGGGGTGTTGAATTTTGTCAAATGCTTTTTATGCATCAATTAAGATAATCATCGGAGAAGGCGATGGCACCCCACTCCAGTACTCTTGCCTAGAAAATCCCATGGACGGAGGAGCCTGGTAGGCTGCAGTCCATGGGGTCGCTGAGGGTCAGACACGACTGATCGACTTCACTTTCACTTTTCACTTTCATGCACTGGAGAAGGAAATGACAACCCACTCCAGTGTTCTTGCCTGGAGAATCCCAGGGATGGGAGCCTGGTAAGCTGCCATCTCTGGGGTCGCACAGAGTCCGACACGACTGAAGCGATTTAGCAGCAGCAGCAGCAAGATAATCATATGGTTTTATCATTTATTCTGTTAATTATTATATTAATCAATTTTTAGATTTTAAAACAACCTTATATTCTTGAGGTAAATCCCACTTGGTCATGGTGTATAATCCTTTTTTGTATGTTGTTGGATCCAGCCCATTTTATTAGAAATTTTGCATCATTTTCATAAGGAGTTTCAGGCTGTAGTTTTCTTGTGATGTCTTTGTCTGATTTTGGTATCAAGGTAATATTAGTTTCATAGGATAAGTTGGAAAATATTGTGCCCTCTTCTATTTTTTGAAAGTCTGTGAAGAATTGGTATTGATTCTTCCTTAAATATTTGGTAGAATTCATCAGTGAAACAACATGGGCCTGGATTTTTCTTTGTGGGTAGTTTTTTGATTACTAAATTGATCTCTTCACTTGTAATTGATCTGTTCAAATTTTCTGTTACTTCTTGTATCAATTTCAGTGTTCATTTCATTGAAGTTATTTAATTTGTTGGCACATAGTTGTTTACAATATTCCCTTATAATCCTTTAAAAGAATTCTGTAAGGCCAGTAGTAAAGCTCCTCTTTCATTTCAGATTTTAGTAATTTGAGTCTTTTCCCTCAATCTTTAGTCTGTTTTCTTGGCCAGTCTAGCTAAAAGATTGTCAATTCTATTAATCTTCAAAATAACATATAATTTTATTTTGCATGTTGTTTTTCTATGTTCTATTTCATTAATTTCCACTCTAATCTTTATTATTTCCTTTCTCTACTTGCCTTGGGTTTGGTTTGTTCTTTTTATTATTGAATATTGAGCATTTGTTTTTATACATTCTTAAATATAAAAAATTTTTAAACTTAAAATTCAGCATTCAGAAAACTAAGATCATGGCATACAGTCCCATGTACTGAACTACTTCATGGCAAATAGAAAGGGAAAAAGTGGAAGCAGTGACAGATTTAGTTTTCTTTGGCTCCAAAATCACTGTGGACGGTGACTGCAGCCATGAAATTAAAAGACATTTGCTCCGTGGAAAGAAAACTATGACAAATCCAGTTTAGTTCAATTCAGTTCAGTTGCTCAGTCGTGTCCGACTCTTTGCGACCCCATGAATTGCAGCATGCCAGGCCTCCCTGTCCATCCCCAACTCCCGGAGTTCACTCAAACTCATGTCCATTGAGTCAGTGATGCCATCCTCTGTCGTCCCCTTCTCCTCCTGCCCCCAATCCCTCCCAGCATCAGAGTCTTTTCCAATGAGTCAACTCTTCACATGAGGTGGCCAAAGTACTGGAGTTTCAGCTTTAGCATCATTCCTTCCAAAGAACACCCAGGGCTGATCTCCTTTAGAATGGACTGGTTGGATCTCCTTGCTGTCCAAGGGACTCTCACAACACAGACAGCATATTAAAAGACAGAGACATCCATCACTTTGCTGACAAAGATCTGTATAGTCAAAGCTATGGCTTTTCCAGTAGCCATATATGGATGTGAGAGTTGGACCATAAAGGAGGCTAAGCATCAAATAATTGAGGCTTTGGAACTGTGGTGCCAGAGAAGACTCTTGAGAGTCCCTTAGACTGAAAGGAGATCTAACCAGTCAATCCTAAAGGGTATCAACCTGAATATTCATTGGTAGGACCTATGCTGAAGCTCCAATACTTTGGCCACCTGATGTGAAGAGCTAACTCATTGGAAAAGACCATAATGCTGGGAAAGATTGAAGGCAAAAGGAGAAGGGGATGGCAGGGGATAAGATGGTTAGGTAGCATCACTGACTCAATGGACATGAATTTGAGCAAACTCTGGGAGACAGTGAAGGACAGGGAAGCCTGGTGTGCTGCAGTCCATGGGGTCACAAAGAGTTGTATATAACTTATCGAATAAACCAGACTGAGCATTTGTTTTTGTATGTTCTGGATACAAGTCCTTTGTTGGATATGTAATTTGCAAGTATTTTCTTTTGGTCTGTAGCTTATCTTTTCATTCTCTTAACAGTACCTTCCACAGAGAAACATTTTAAATTCTCATTAAGTTCAATTTATCAATTTTTAAAGAATTGTTTTTCGGGTATCATATCTACTAACTGTTTGCTTAAAGTCATAAAGATTTTCTATCTTTTCTTCTAAAATTTTAATAACTATATAATTTAACTTTTGACCCATGACTCATTTTGAGTTAATTTTTGTAAAAGGCAAGAAGTTCAGGTTGAAATTCATGCTTTTGCATACAGGTGAACATATGTTCTAACACTATTTGTTGAAAAGACTATCGTTTCACTATTGAACTGTCTCTGCACCTTTGTTGAAGGAACAAGTGGCCATGTCTATGTGCGTTTATTTATGGATTCTATTTTGTTCCATTGATTTATGTATCTATCCTTTTGTTAATCACACATTATCTTCCTCACTGTGGCTTTAAAACTGAGTGCCATGAATCCTTCAACTTTATTCATTTTTTAAAATTGCTTTGATTATTTTAGTTCCTTTTAGGTCTCCTTATAAATTTTAGAATATGTTTGTCTGTATCGGCAAAAATTCCTGCTGGAATTTTGGTTAGAGTTGTGTTGAATCTATAGTTTAATTTCAGTTTCAAGGAAGAACTGAATTTTAACTATATTGAGTATTCAAACCCATGATCATGATATAGTTCTCCTTCCATTTCTTTCATCAGCTTTTCATAGTTTTCAGCACACAGATTTTGAATGTGTTGTGTTAGCTTTATACCTCTTTCATTTGTGGGGGGTGGGGGGAACCATTGAAAGTGCTCTTTTAAACATTTTTGGTTTCCAATTGTTCATTACTATTATATATACATTTGATATTTATAAGCAGACATTGTATCTTACAACTTTGCTAAATTCACTTATTAGGAGCTTTTTTGTATATTCCTTGGGATTTTCTGCATAAATCATCATCTCATCTTTTAAGTAGGGGTAGTTTTACTTCCACTACAATGTTGAATGGGAGTTATGAGAGTAGAGATCCTTGCCATATCTTAATCTTAGGAGGGAAATATTTAGTCTTTTACCATTAGTTCTGGATGTACTATTTTAGATTTCAGGCTAACTTTAAGTCCAGGCTGGGGGGAATTAGAGGAGTAAAAGAAGAAAACTCACCACTGGGTTAGTGGTTCTTCATGTTCTGGTTTTCTTCCTCAACCCTCCTGTTATTATTTACTTTTCAGAGTCCTCAGATAACAGGTCCACGTGTTCTTTCTGGGAAGTTTTGGTTGCATACATTGGGAGAGAGAGGGTGAAATGTGCTTACTCCAACTAAACTGGAACCAGAACCAAATCGTTTCTTTTTAATTACTTACATTTTAACAAGCCTTGTATTCTACTTATAAGTTAATTCAGAGCAATTAAAGGTATACAGTTAGTACCCAGTATATGAAAACTCAACTACTTGCATTTGTTTCAAAACTAAATTACTAAAGGTTTGGAATCATCGGAGCTTACTTAGGATGTAGTTCAATACTCCAACTTCTGTGGAACCATTTATTCCCTTGTTTAAACAGCAGATTCAAAATAAGTGGTGATAAAATAAAAAAAATTATCAGAACTTGAGTTAATTTTGTCACTTCATGTGACCTCTTGGAGATTTTACTTTGTGTTTGAAATTTAAAACAGTAAAACAAAGTGTGAAATTTGAGGTGCAGTATTTTTTTTTTTTGGTAAGCATAGTGTAGTTCAGATAAAAATCAAAGATATTAATTCCAAATCCTTATTTATGCCTTTTACAATATTCTCTGAACTTTTATGAAGTTCACGCTTTTGGAAGTTCTTTTTAATGTGTGACTTTTTTTTATTAAACTTCGGGGAAAAATTATTCTTTCTTTTCAATATCACCTAATTTACTAAAAATGCTGCTGAATGTGAGTATGTCAGTGAAACAAACTATTCTAGGCAAATGAAGCTGTGTCCACAATAAAGACAAAGTTTGAAAGTTAATGTTAACTTTTGAGATACTGTGCAATCTGAAAGAAAGCATGCACATAAGAGCGTCAACTCATAATTTGTTCTTTGCCCTACATGATTTGTTTTCTGAATTATATTTTATTATTTGGTTTGAAATTTTAGATGAGGTTAATAGGAAACTAATGTTTGCAAAGGTCCAGAATCAACCTTGAACAATGTATGGTAAAAGTCATGATTGAAGACTGACACATAAGAATTGTGGAGAAGGCCATTGACTATACAACACAAAATGAAAGGAATGGATATTTACATGGAAAAGAACCAAATTTTGAAGAAGACTTCCAGGAGAAATGACAAAAGATGCCAGAAGAAACAAAAAGTCAGTGTTTGAATATTTTGATCATTTCGACCAAGAACTGGACACTCATTCTAAAACAGTGACTCAAATAATATCGATATTTTCTGTCATTCAGCCACTTCATCTTATTTTGCAGAATAAAAATGGAGATTACCAAGCATAGTAGAATAGTGAAGATACTCTAGTGGAAAACTGACTCTGGAGACAATTAGAATCCACTAGCATCATTCTCCACGGAGAAGGCAATGGCACCCCACTCCAGTACTCTTCCCTGGAAAATCCCATGGATGGAGGAGCCTGGTAGGCTACAATCCATGGGGTCACTAAGAGTCAGACACGACTGAGTGAGTTCCTTTTCACTTTTCACTTTCATGCATTGCAGAAGGAAATGGCAACCCACTCCAGTGTTCTTGCCTGGAGAATCCCAGGGACGGGGGAGCCTGGTGGGCTGCCGTCTCTGGGGTCGCAGAGTCGGACACGACTGAAGTGACTTAGCAGCAGCATCATTCTCCAAAAACAAAGTAGTATGTGATGTTATGATTTCCAGAATTTGTTGTGAAATAGAGTTTTAAGAATCTCCATCAAAGTATTTATGGGTTACTTCATAAAAAAGAGATTTTTCAAAATTAAAACTGATATCAAGGAGTAAAGACAGATTGACAGATTATACTGTCTGTTTGACATGTATATATGAAGAAGACAATTTTGATGAAGTCCCTGGAAAATTTGTAAAAGTTAAGGCTTAAAAATAAATTTTGTTATTATTCATTACTGCAATAGATCAATAGGGGGAATGTTTCCCCCCTTTTTCAAAAACTATGTTGATATATTTAGAAAGCCTTTATCTTTCTTTTTGTTTTTTGGCATTGTATTATTTATTTTATTTTTTATTATTTTACATTTTAATGGCATGGTTGTACAAAGTTCAACAAAAGAAACTTTTTACTGTATTTCCCATCTGATTATTTTTCATCTTATTCCATACTAATTATTGAAAACAATGTTTTCATATTGTGAAAGAGGTTAAATGTGATCCATTGCATGTATCAAATATATTAGGTATACCACTGTACAAGATTGCTTTACTTGCTTGCTGCATGCCAAGCAATTAACACTCCCAGGGACCAATTCTATAGAAGTGACTTTTACCAGTTGCTATATAGCTCCCTTGCTCTTTGGGTGTGGTAATTCTTTTTTGGGTGTGGTAATTCTGAATCTTGTGTTTTGTGTCATTTCCTAGAGTTTCTTCATGAGATTGAGACTCAGCTGCCCACAGTGGTAGCTGGCTTAATGGTAAACCCAGTATCAACACCTTTCCTTCCCTGTATCTCTTCCTTGCATCTCTACAGATACTCTAGTACTTCCCACATACACTCAAATCCATATATGGGGGTCTGCTTCTGGGGGAACCATTATTATTTAATCCTAAACAGCCATTGGGTTGTTGTTGTTGTTGTTTTTGGTCAGTGATTTACTGAAGAAACTAAGACAATTTTCTTGCTTTTTCGTGATATCATTTAACTTTTTCCTCCATCCCCAGTCTTTCTGATAAACTGGAAGTTAGTTACAAAAGGTTGTTTAAAGTCATGTAAAACATTCCTGTTAAGAATACTTCATAGGTGATTCTTTTTACTTCATGCTATATAATATCAGAATGCATAACACATCTGTTAGTGATGTTAAAATTGATCAGTGGGTTTAGTTGGAGACAATCTGACTCCTTCATTGATAAGGTGTGTTTTCCCCCTTTATTACCTCTAAGTAAGTTGATAATTTGATACATTGCAAGCATCTAGTTCCTTATTGTGATAGGCAGAATTTGTGAATATGTTACCTAGAAAGATGAAAGACTGCAGATGGAATTAAGGGTGACAATCAACTGAAATTAAGATAAAGAGATTATCTTGGATTATCTAGGTGAGTCCTGTGTAAGCACAAAGTTGAAAATGTTAGTCACTCAGTCATGTCCGACTCTTTGCCACCTCCTGGTTTATAGTCTGCCAGGCTCCTCTGTCCATGGAATTCTTCAGGCAAGACTGGAGTGGGTTGCCATTCCCTTCTCCAGGGAATCTTTCCGACCCAGGGATTGAACCCAGGTTTCCTGCATTGCAGGCAGAGTCTTTACTGTCTGAGCCACCAGGGAAGCCCAGTGAAGCATAAGGCTCTTTTAAAGTGGAAGAGGAAGGCATGGGAGGGAGGGCTCAAAGTCTGAGAGAGCTCTGAAGATGCTACACTGATGGCTTTGAAGAAGGAGAAAGAGGCAGCTAGGCAAGGAACGCAGGTGGCCTCTAGAACCCAGCTATAGGCCAGGGATCAGATTCTTTCCTAGGGCCTCGTAAGGAACACAGCCCTTGTGACACTCTGATTTTTAGCCCATTGAGACTCATTTCAAACTCCTGACCTCCAGAACTGTAAAATAATAAAATGTATATTGCTTTAAGCCACTAAGTTTGTAAATATAGTAGCAATAGAAAATACATCCACCAAATGTTTATCAAATGTGTTTTTTATCCATTGCTCATCATCTAGAATATTATTCCATGAGGACTTGCAAAAAGTGTTTTTCTAATCCCATCATTCCATCAACATTTTCTAGTTGAAATTCTTTTGTAAGGAAAGACCTTTCCTCATTGGCCAAAGGTACTTGCTTGCCTGCAATTTGACAGGCAGTTTGAGTAGAACAAGCAGGCTAAAAGCTTTATATTTTCCTGTTAACTGACAATACTCAGACTTAGGAGTGGGTACAATTCAGTTCAGTTCAGTTGCTCAGTCATGTCCGACTCTTTGCCAGTCCATGGACTGCAGCATACCAGACTTCCTGTCCATCACCAACTCCTGGAGCTTACTCAAACTCATGTCCATCAAGTTAGTGATGCCATGCAGCCATCTCATCCTCTGTCGTCCCCTTCTCCTCCTGCCATCAATCTTTCCCAGCATTAGGGTCTTTTCAAATGAATCAGTTCTTTGTATCAAGTGGCCAAAGTATTGGAGCTTCAGCTTCAGCATCAGTCCTTGCAATGAATATTCAGCACTGATTTCCTTTAGGATTGACTGGTTTGATCTTGCAGTCCAAGGGACTCTCAAGAGTCTTCTCCAACACCAGAGTTCAAAAGCATCAATTCTTCAGCACTCAGCTTTCTTCATAGTCCAACTCTCACATACATACATGACTACTGGAAAAACCATAGCTTTGACTAGATGGACCTTTGTTGGCAAAGTAATGTCTCTGCTTTTTAATATGCTCTCTAGTTTGGTCATAGCTTTTCTTCCAAGGAGCAAGTGTCTTTTAATTTCATGGCTGCAGTCACCATCTTCAGTGATTTTGGAGCCCAAGAAAATAAAGTCTCTCACCATTTCCATTGTTTCCCCATCTATTTGCCATGAAGTGATGGGACCAGATGTCATGATCTTAGTTTTCTGAATATTGAGTTTTAAGCCAACTTTTTCACTCTCTTCTTGACTGTCTCCAATGATGATAAATACATTTTTAAAAAGAATCATTTACTTTGACCTCTGTAAACCTTTTCCTCATCTGCAAAATGGGGATAGTAATGGTCTTACCTCAGAGTTTGCTGTGAGGGCATAATAATAATAATAATAAATTTATGCACCTAATAACAGATCCTCAAAATATCTGAAGGAATAACTGATAGAATTAAAGGGAGAAGCAGTTGTATAATAATAGTGGGAGACTACAATAGCTCTCTCTCAATAATGGATAGAAAATGAAAAGACTAAAATAAGGATGAAACTGTGATACATGAAATAACATGAAAGAAGCCTGAAGACACTGTGTTGTTCTTTAGTCTCTAAGTTGTGTCTTGCTTTTTCGACTCCAAGGACTGTGGCCCACCAGGCTCCTCTGTCTATGGGATTTCCCAGGTAAGAATACCAGAGTGGGTTGCTATTTCCTTCTCCAGGGGATCTTCCTGACCCAGGGATTAGACCCAGGGATTGAACCCAGAGATCGAACCCAGATCTGCATTGCAGGCAGATTCTTTACCGCTGAGCCATCAGGGAAGCCCAAGGCACTGTACTTTAGGGAACCAGTCGCAAAAGGACAAATATTGTGAGATGCTACTTATAAAAAGTACCTAGAATAGCCAAATTTATAGAACCAGAAAGTGAAACAGTTGTTACCAGGGGTTGAGGGGAAGAGAGAATGGGCAGTTAGTATTTAATGGGTACAGAATTTCAGTATGGGATGATGAAAAAGTCCTGAAGATGGATAACGGTGATGTTTGCCCCACAGTATGAATGGAATTAATGCCACTGAGTTGTACACTTAAGAATAGTTAAAATGGTAGCATTTATGTATATTTTACTACAATAAAAATAAATTAAAAATATAATACTGGATTGTGAAGTCAAGTGGGCCTCAGGAAGCATTGCTGTTATTGAGTTGCTAAGTCATGTCTGACTCTGCGACCTCGTGAACTACAGTGCATCAGGCTTCCCTGCCCTTCACTAATTCCCTGTGTGTGCTTAGTCACTCAGTTGTGTCCGACTCTTTGCAACCCAATGGATTGTACCCCACCAGACTTCTCTGCCTATGGGGATTCTCCAGCCAAGAATACTGGAGTGGGTTGCCATGGCCTCCTTCAGGGATCCTCAGAAGCCAGGGATCAAACCCAGGTCTAGCGCATTGCAGGTGCATTCTTTACCATCTGAACCAGCAGGGAAGCCCAAGAATATTGAAGTAGGTAGCTTAGCCCTTCTCCAGGGAATTTTCCTAACCCAGGAATCAAACTGGAGTCTCCTGCATTGCAGGCAGATTCTTTACCAGTTGAGTTACCAGGGAAGCCCTCACTAACTCCCAGATTTTGCTTAAACTCATGTCCACTGAGTTGGTATGCCATTCAACCATCTCATCTTCTGCTGCCCCCTTGTCCTACTGCCCTCAATCTTTCCCAGCATCTGGGTCTTTTCCAATGAGTTGGCCCTTCACATCAAGTGGCCACAGTATTGGAGCTTCAGCTTCAGCATCAGTCCTTCCAGTGAATATTCCAGGTTGATTTCCTTTAGGATTGACTGGAAGTATTACTATAAACAAAGCTAATGGAGGTGATGGTATTCTAGCTGAGTTATTTCAAATCCTAAAAGATGATGCTGTTAAAGTGCAGCACTCAGTATGTCAGTAAATTTGGAAAACTCAGCAGTGGCCACAGGATTGGAAAAGGTCAGTTTTCATTCCAATCCCAAAAAGGGGCAGTGCCAAAGAATGTCCAAAGTACCATATAATTACACTCACTTTGCATGCTAGTAAGGTTATGTCCAAATCTTTCAAGCTAGGCTTTAGCAGTACATGAACAGATAACTTCCAAATGTACAAACTGGGTTTAGAAAAGGCAGAAGAACCAGAGATCAAATTGCCAACATTCATTGGGTCACAGAGAAAGCAAGAGAATTTCAGAAAAACCTGCTTCATTGACTACACTAAAGCCTATGGCTGTGTGTATTACAACAAACTGTGGAGAATTCTTAAAGAGATGGAAAAAGCAGACCACCTTATCTGTCTTCTGAGAAACCTGTATGCGGGTCAAGAAGCAACAGGTAAAACCTTACATGGAACAATTGGCTGTTCCAAATTGGGAAAGGAATATGTCAAGGCTGTATATTGTCACCCCGTTTATTTAACTTATATGCAGAGTACATCATAACAAAATGCCAGCCTGGATGAATCATGAGCTGGAATCAAGATTGCTCAGGGAAATATCAACAACCTCAGATACACAGATGATACCACCCTAATGGCAGAAAGTGAAGAGGAACTAAAGATTCTCTTGATGCTGTGAAACAGGATAGTGAAAAAGCTGGCTGGAAACTCAACATTCAAAAAAATTAAGATCATGGCATCCAGTCCTACCACTTCATGGCAAATTGAAGGGGAAAAAGTGCAAGCAGTAACAGATTTTATTTTCTTGGACTCCAAAATCACTGCAGACGGTGACTCCAACCAAAGGACACTTGCTCCTTGGAAGGAAAGCTAGGAAAACCCTAGACAGCATATTAAAAAGCAGAGACATCACTTTGCTGACAAAGGTCCATACAATCAGAGCTATGGTTTTTCCAGTAGTTATGTATGGATGTGAGAGTGCCAAAAAATTGATGCTTTCAAATTGTGGTGTTGGACAATACTCTTCAGAGTCCCTTGGACTGCAAGGAAATCAAACCAGTCAATCCTAAAGGAAATCAGTCCTGAATATTCACTGGAAGAATTGATGCTAAAGCTGAAGCTCTAATACTTTGGCCACTTGGTTCGAAGAGCTTCAGTAGTTGAGGCCCGTGGGCTCAGTAGCTATGACTCCCAGGCTGTAGAGCATGGGCTCAGTAGTTATGGTGCTCATGCTTAGTTGCTCCGCAGCATGTGGGATCTTTCTGGACCAAAGATCAATCCTGCGTCTTCTGCATTGGCAGGCAGGCTTTTCTTTTTTTTTAACCACTGAGCCACCAGGGAAACCCCTACCTAAGTTTTTTGTTTTTTTTTTTTTAATTATTTTTTACTTTGGCCATGCCACTAGGTTTACGGGATCTTAGTTCCCTGACCAACCTGTGCCCTTGGCAGTGAAAGTGAAGAGTCCTAATCACTGGACTGCCAGAGAATTCCCAACACCCAGGTCTTGATAAGCATCTCTGGTTTTGTAGTCATCTTATATTCTAGGTCATGTTCTTGGTTTATATCCTAAGGCCCAGTAGTATGCCAGGAACTTGTCTTTGAATAGTGAAGTCTTCTCTGCTGCAGAACTATGAACACCAGAAGCCTACACTGAAGCTCTTTTTTGAGACTAGTCAGAGATTCCACATGGTCTTTTTGTTGACCACAGACACCTCTATCACCACTGGGTCTACTGGTTCATATAGCTTATGGGTCAGGGCAGCTTTTACAGCAACCTGAACCAACTGTAGAGAATTCTCAATGTAGGTAACCTTCTAAGTCACCCAGAAAACAGATTAGAGCAGTTTACCTAAGTGTGGGCTGACCTGCTAAGGGCTGTGACTCTTTCTTAGTTGTAGAAGGTAAAAGTACAATAACAGCCTTTACTCTGGGGTGGTGGGATCTCCTCTAAATACCCTTTGCCATTAGACTTCTAAAGTGTTGTTGATGTGGCAGTCCCCTTAATCTTTGTAGGGTTAATCTACTTACTCTCTGGCACACAAGTATCTTTGCAAGAGTACTTCTGTAATGGGATTAAGATGATGCCATCAGCAGGGTGGATAGTATGATGATACTCTGTGGCAGTGTCAGAATGATCTGTGTTCCCCTGACATATATTGAGACAGAAAGGAGGATTACCACTGCCCTTGGGCAAGAGGATCAGTGTGTACTGCTGCTTATCCTAGGTGACTGTGAAATGGGAACTGTGAACTGCTGATCTTACTTTTTGATGGGGACTGCAAAGAATACATGTGTGGAATCAGTAGCTCCATAACCAGGGGCTGATTGTTTGTAGCAGAAGTAGCATATCTGGCATGATGGCTGTGATTGGTTATGTTTCCAACAGTCCTCTATTGTCTACCATAATCTATTTTTTTTTTTGCAGGGGATATAATGGTAAATTAGAGATATGGTAAAAATGGGGCTTCCCAGGTGTCACAGTGGTAAAGAATCCATCTGCCAATGCAGGAGACAAAAGACACACAGATTTGGTCCCTGGGTTGGGAAGATTCCCCAGGAATAGGAAATGGCAACCCACTCCAGTATTCTTGCTTGGAAATTTCCATGGACAGAGAAGCCTGGTGGGCTACAGTCCATGGAGTCGCAAAAAGTCGGACACAACTGAGCACACACACATGTAGCAAAATGCACCACCTTGGCAGCCTTTAAATCACGGAGGGTGGAACTAATTCCTGCCATCCTACGCATGATGTAGCACTGCTTCTGACTCCTTCTCTTGGCCAGGACAGGGGGTAGTTTCAGGGGATGTCACTTGACCTTTTCTCACAGGATGGAGTTCACTATAAGATGGACTTGGGCTAGGACTCTCTGTGTCATCTGGCCTTAAAACAATCCCAGTCCAACAAGGGAGCCATTATGGCATATTGGGTTCCCTGGTAAGAGTGCCTGTTCATGCACTTTATTCAATGGCTCTTAAGGGACTTGGGTGTTCTCTTTCTTCAATATGCAATTAGTCTTGTAACTGGTTATATAGCTTTTGGGGAAAGGGGGGTAATATGTATTGTATATATTTGCTATGACACATCAGCTCCTAGCAAAGGGATCTGGCCTCTCTTTTAATTAATGGACTCTGGATCTGAAAACCTGGTCAAGTCTAGAAACCAGACAAGGGACCATCAGTTTTCACCGTGGCAACAGATTATCAGTCTCCAGCTTCCATACTCTTGTATTTTTTGATTTATAAGTCTACACTCTAGATGGCTGCCCATCTATCTCATCTCTGGGAATACTGTGGTCTGTTAGCCATCACCACATATCCCTCTGTGGGTCAGAGTCTTTGGTTACCATTCTACTTTTGTGGCCCATCAACCTTGCCTCTGATGTTTAAATGCTACCACTTGGCCTCTGAGAGTTCAGATTTCTATATTCCTACCACCACTAGGTAGGCCGGTTCCATAGCTGCATCCTATCAGCTTGGCTTACAGAGGAGAGCCACCACTGAGTTTCTTCCAGTACATCCCTTCTTATTCTACAATGTACATCCACTCAGTAAGTGTGAACGGGAAAGTCACTCAGTCGTGTCTGACTCTTTGTGACCTCATGGACTATATGGTCCACGGAATTCTCCAGGCCAGAATACTGGAGTGGGTAGCCTTTCCCTTCTCCAGGGGATCTTCCCAACCCAGGGATCGAACCTAGGTCTCCTGCATTGCAGGCAGATTGTTTACCACCTGAGCCCCCAGGGAAGCCCAAGAATACTGGAGTGGGTAGCCTATCCCGTCTCCAGCGGATCTTTTGGACCAGGAATCAAACCGGGGTTTCCTGCACTGCAGGTGGATTCTTTACCAATTGAGCTATCAAGGAAGCCCCTCCACTGAGTAAAGTGAGTGTCTTCTAGCCCTCCTACAGGACTTAGTCCATTGGTGGCTGTCTGGCCTTACATCACAAATCCATTCTAGAACGCCCACTACTCTGAGCCTCTGACCTCTTCCACAACACTCTGCCAAGGTAGCTATGGTATTTACACCTCACTTATTGGAGGCCATTGTCATCTCTAGCAACATATTAAGGTTGACTTTGAACATCCTTGTCAGGCTATGAAGTCTTGAGTGATAGGATCACTCACTTCAACAACTATCTCCTATCCAGCCTTATAGTTTTCTTCCACCATGGTCCAACACCCTCATCTTTTAGTTGCTTCTGAAACCATTAGTCAGTTCCTGTAGCTTTGATGATGAATAATCTGTTACCTTCCATATAAGGACCAGTACTACTCCATCTTTGCCGACAAAGGTCCGTATAGTCAAAGCCATGTCTTTTTTCAGTATTCATGGATGGATGTGAGAGTTGGACCATAAAGAAAGCTGAGCACCAAATAATAGATGCTTTTGAATTGTGGTGCTGGAGAAGACTCTTGAGAGTCCCTTGGACTGCAAGGAGATCCTACTAGTCCATCCTAAAGGAAATCAGTGCTGAATATTCTTTGCAAGGACTGATGCTGAAGCAAAGCTCCAACACTTTGGCCACCTGATGTGAAGAACTGACTTATTAGAAAAGATCCTGATGCTGGGAAAGATTAAAAGCAGGAGGAGAAGGGGACGATGGAGGATGAGATGATTAGATGGCATCACCAACTCAATGGACATGAGTTTGAGCAAGCTCTGGGAGTTGGTGATGGACAGGGAAGCCTGGTGTGCAGCAGTCCATGGGGTTACAAAGAGTTGGACATGACTGAGCAACTGACTGACTACTCTAGTCATTGTGAGATCAGACTGTAGTTTTTGGGCTGGATGCCATGGGCAGTGGGGTGGGCTGGGGTGGGGTGGCGTGGTGGGAGGAAGGAGAAGGACCATTATCTTGGAGAGCATGTGTCTTGGGTGAGGATTTGGCATGGTCTCCTGGCAGTGGGAAGCTCCCCTTGCCTATGAGGGAAAGGGAGGTATTTGTGACACCATTACAAGGTTCAGGAGAATGTGGCAGTCTGAAGTTCTTAAATCTGAACCCCAAGTCTCAGGGCCTCTTCTGCCCTTTGGACCCTAACTTTAGCCCATGACTTACTGGGCCTGTGGATTCAGCCTCTTTTGTAACCCGGCCTTGCTTACGATCAAATTTTGGGCTGATTTTTGGCACAGTCCGTTCTCTGGTTGTAAGAGATAAATGTTTCTTGGTGTCATGGAGCCCTTCTAGTTTTCATAATATGCTCTGAGTTGCTAGTGGACTTTATTAAACCTGTAAGATTATCTTTCTTTGAGGCTTCTTGTGGCAGATAACAAAAGTTAATCAACTCCATAATCCTTACGTTGCCTCCACATCTTTCAATTGCTGGAGCTATTACATAGCTTGGATTCCCTTTCCACTTATATATCTGCCCAGTCCACCCATCACAGGTGAGAGTCATGAATGTGATGCTGCTAAAACCTCCCACTTCCCACCAGAAATGGGATTCTTTTTGCCATGGCTAAATGGCAAAAATGGCTGGCTAGCCATTTAGTTCTGGAATTTCCTGCTGACATTTGCTTTCTGGGGGTGGGTGGGTGGGGATTGGTTGGTACCAACTACTCAGTTTGGATTTTCCTGAAAGTGTATCCTGAGACAGAATTAGGGTATGAGTCATTTATTTGGAAGATGATTCTAGGAGACACAATGAGGGAATACAGAAATGAGTCAGGAAATGGAGAAAAGCTAATAAAAGTTAAGCTAATAAGGGGGTTGCCTCTGGCATCACCTGGAGCTCAGAACAACTGAAGACCCTATGAGATCCAGGAGGCGGTAGGACTTACTACCAACTCCCAACTCTTCTTGGGTTAGGTTGTATCTGAAGAAGGCTGAGTGCTGAAGAATTGATGCTTTTGAACTGTGGTGTTGGAGAAGACTCTTGAGAGTCCCTTGGACTGCAAGGAGATCCATCCAGTCCATTCTGAAGGAGATCAGCCCTGGGATTTCTTTGGAAGGAATGATGCTAAAGCTGAAACTCCAGTACTTTGGCCACCTCATGCAAAGAGTTGACTCATTGGAAAAGACTCTGATGCTGGGAGGGATTGGGGGCAGGAGGAGAAGGGGACGACAGAGGATGAGATGGCTGGATGGCATCACTGACTCGATGGATGTGAGTCTGAGTGAACTCCGGGAGTTGGTGAGGGACAGGGAGGCCTGGGGTGCTGTGATTCATTGGGTTGCAAAGAGTCGGACACGACTGACAACTGATCTGATCTGATCTGAGGGTGTTAACTCCTCAGCATTTCTGGCCTGCCCTGCCCCTACCCAAGAAGACTGCAGTGCTGGAGAGAGTTCTCAGGCAGAGACATAAGAAGCTCTTGGCACTGGGTGGGGTAGGGTAGGGCTCCAGGCAGCTGACATCTCACTTCTGATCCCAGCAGCCTCCTTGCTGGTGTCTCCCAAGGCTCCTAGCTGACCACGCCATTGTGCTGTTTCAAATCCTACAATGACTTCTCATGGTTCTCAGGATGAAGTAGCTGAAGTTCCCCGAGAGCCAGTGAAATGCCAGCTGTTGTATAAAGGTCTGTTCTTGCATTAGTACGTCTTATCTTTACAAGAGCCTCGTCATGTTCATTCCACTGAGGAGAAAACTGAGTCCCAAAGAGGTTTGAATGCCTCTGTCTAGCACGGAGAAACTTGTCCATAATCTTGCCCCTGGCTGCTCCTCCCTCTGAGCCCTCTCCTGTCTCAGCCATGCCAAGCCACTGCAAGTGGCTAAACAGAACCATCTTCATACCTTTCTACGAGTCTCTGTGTGGTTTCTTTGTCTAGAATGCTTTTTCCTTTTAATATCTTATACATATCTTCCTATCCTTTAAGACTCAGCTGAGAAGATGCCTCCTCTAGGGAGTCCTCCTGCCCTGCCAGGCTGAGTTAGCCCTCCTTCGTGCTGCCGCAGTCTCTCTGCTCCTATCAGACCACTGACCTCTTGGTGTTTTGTTGGCCCGTTTGTGTGTGTGCGCGCCTGTCAGGATATCCCTCAGTGGATTTTTGCCAAGTGAATGAAGGATCAGTTCATTCATCTTAGTTCTCACTCTTTGCTAGTCTGTGCTGTTTCCCCACTTTTTCACATTCCTAAGTTTTTTTCCACGGCCAAGTGGTAGGCTTCTAGGGAGGCAGCCACCTTTGTTCTCTTCCCTGGATTGGAGACTCCTGGAGGGCAGGGAAGAGTGGCGCTCTCATCACTGTCTCCCAGCACCTAAGCCAGGCCTGGCTGGAGGGGAGACGGCAGAGGTCCACGCAGACAGCTGACTAGATGCGTGCCTGCGCTGTGCTGTGTGCTGTGGCGATGAACAAAGCAAACAGACCACATCTCGGTCCTCAACTCTGGGTTCCTCCGCAGCTGACCCTGGGATAAGGGCTCTTGTGTAAGCAGGTTATCTGAGGGGAGATCCAGCAGGCACTTCCGCAGGACAGAGAGGAAGTGAGGCGGAGCGCCACCTGAGGGTGTGTCACTGAAGCCTCGTCCCCACAGTGAGCAGCTGGAGCTCACATTGCGCTGGGAAACCCTGCGGAGCTCCGTGGAGAACATGCGCCTTAGAGCGCTCCGCTGCGGGTGAGGGAGCTGGAGTTTTATACAGGAACTCAGTCAGTCATTTGAGGACCAGCAAGGGGGTGGGGTGGGGAAACAGGCTCTGGAAGCCAGAGGGAGCCCTTAGGGAAAGCAGTGGAGATGCTGGTGGTGGAGGAGTTAGGACAAGGGCTGTGGGTGGGGGTGTGCAGAGTGAGTGGTACCTCCAGCCACGGACAGTCACATAAACACGTCATTAACGTACAGCCGGGCTCCAGGTGAAAATTCCAAGGAGCAGGTAGGTAATGTCAATGAGAGAAATGCTTGGGTGGAGCGCGGTTGCCTCTTAAAGAGTTGCATACCCTCTGTTTTGCTGCTGCCTCTTACTCTGATAGAACGTCGCTGCTAGTCTTAAGGAGGTAGGGTGTGGGTAGGGGAGTGGTCTTTAATCCTGGCCTGCTGTCAAAGTTGTTAGACCCCTAGGTGTAGGGACTGTGGTGGGTGGAGATCATGTGCCCAGTATACATGGGAATGAAAAACACTTTTCTGCTCTGGCCACTTGTCACCACAGAGCCTCAGTCAGTTCAGTTCAGTTCAGTCACTCAGTTGTGTTCGACTCTTTTCGACCCCATGGACTGCATCACACCAGGCCTTCCTGTCTGTCACCAACTCCCGAAGTTTACTCAAACTCATGTCCATTGAGTTGGTGATGCCATCCAAGCATCTCATCCTCTGTCGTCCCCTTCTCCTCCCACCTTCAATCTTTCCCAGCATCAGGATCTTTTCTAATAAGTCACTTCTTCACATCAGGTGGTCAAAGTATTGACCAGCTTCAGCATCAGTCCTTCCCATGAGTATTCAGGACTGATTTCCTTTAGGATGGACTGGTTGGATCTCCTTGCAGTACAAGGGACTCTTGAGAGTCTTCTCCAGCACCACAGTTCAAAAGCATCTGTTCTTCGGCGCTCAGCTTTCTTTATAGTCCAATTCTCACATCCATACATGACTACTGGAAAAACTATAGCTTTGACTAGACGGACCTTTGTTGGCAAAGTAATGTACGAGTATGATGTGGGGTCAGATCTTTTTTTAAAAAGAAGGGTGGTAATCTAGATATTTATGTATAATCTCCTAATTTTAAATACACTGGGTTGAATAGTGTCCCTGCCAAATTCATGTTCATCTGGCACGTCTGAACATGACTTTATTTGGAAATAGAGGCTTCGCATAAATACTATGGAGTCCTATGGTTTATTATTTATTTATTTAAATATTTATTTTTATTTATTTACTTTATTTGGCAGTGCCAAGTCTTAGTTTTGGCATGTGGGATCTTCAGCCTTCGTTGTTGCATGTGGGATCTTCAGCCTTCGTTGTTGCATGTGGGGTCTTTAGTTGCAGCTTGCAAACTCTTATTTGGGGCATGCAGGATCTAGTTCCCTGACCAGGAACGAAACAGGAACGTGGAGCCCTGGCCACTGAACCAACAGGGAAGTCCCAGTCCTATGGTTTAGAGCGGACCCTAATTCAATGACTGTGTCCTTATATGAAGAGAAAACAGGATTGAGATAGACAGAGGGAAGACGGCCACATGAAGACGGAGGCAGAGACTGGACCTGTGCTGCCAGGCGCAAAGGAGTGTGAAGGACTGCCAGCATCAGCCAGCGTGTGCATGCGTGTGTGCTTGGTCGTGTCTGATGCTTTGCGTCCCCATGGACTGTAACCCACCAGGCTCCTCTTTCCATGGGATTCTCCAGGCAAGAATACTCGAGTGGGTTGCCATTTCCTTCTCCAGGGGATCTTCCCAACCCAGGGATCAAACTCACATCTCCTGTGTCTCCTGCATTGGCAGGTGGATTCTTTACAACTGAGCCACCTGGGAAGCCCTAAGAGAAGCAGGGAAACCTGGAGCGACCTCATCAAGGGAACATGGGACCTTCTTGAAGAAGGGAGATCAACACTGCCACTCCTAATTCAGGGAGGAGGCTTCCCTAGGGCCCTTGGTGGTGGGGCAATGGGAGGGGAAGGCACTACCAACACCTTGATTTTGAACTGTCAGCCTTCAGAACTGTGAGAGAATAAATTTCTATTGTTTTAAGCCAACCAGTTTGTCATACTCTGTTGGCAGCCTTCAGAAACGAATACAGTTGACAGTGGCTCATTTTTAAAAGCTTTGTGTTGAGTCCATGGTGGGGTAAAACACCTCTGGAGGCTGACCCTGGTCCTTGAGTTGCCGGTTTGCACCCTTGGCTTTGGGACCTGCGTGACAGAGGTGGAGCCGCTAGTGGCTCCTGGAGTAGCAGGAAAGACTTCCCAGGGGAGGTGGGTTGGGTGTTCCCAGTTGCCTTTGGGAAGAGGGACTTGAGGGAATTGGGGAGAGGAGCTGGCAGGAGGTGAAGGTGAGTTGGTTGGGGGCCGGGTTATGCTGAAGTTTGGGGCTTATTTGACAGAGGATGTGGAGATGGCCATGTCCAAGATGGAGAGGACGAGCAGTTTGGGTGGAAGTCAGCTAAGGTTTTAACCTTTTGAGTTGGAGGTTTCTGTGGGACACACAAGTGGAGATGAATGGGGCATCTGGGCATGTGAGTCTGTGCTTAGGAGAGATCTCTGGGCTGGAGACAGAGATTTCAGGAATTGTCAGCAGGGAAGAAGAGTCTGCCAAGCAGAGATGTGGCTGGAGAGGAAGGAGGGAAACCTGGGGTGACCTGATCAAGGGGACATGGGACCTTCTCGAAGGAGGGAGATCTTCGCTGCCACAGGCTGCCAAGGGGCTGCTTTAGCAAATAGAAGCCAGGTTTTCTTTCATTTGCTTGTTTGAAAAACTCACAAAGCTTTCCAGAGGGGGTCAGAGACAGGAGGGGACAAGGACTCTTGTTAGGGGTGGGGGATGGAGCCGAGGGAGGAACCAGGAGAGGAAAGTGTGGGCTGCAACGCTCAAGTGTGTGGAGGAGGCAAAGATGGAGGTGGGTGACCTGCTGGTGTCGGTGGGCAGGTGTGAGAGGGTGTCTGGAAAGAAGGAGCTGATGAAGAGGGGCATGGATTGCGGGGTGGCTTTGGGCAGGAGGAAGGATCCTGACTTTTGGAGGGACAGAGGACAGGGGCAAGGATGGTGGAGGATGCTGGCAACTGGTGAAGGGGTAGGCTGGGGGGCAGGTCATCTGCTTTGGGGCCACAGCTGACAGGCAGAGTCTGGGGTCATCTGTGAGACTGAGGGCTGGTGCACGAGGAGAGACCACCATTGGCCACCAGTGGGCCCAGCAGAGCTTAGCAGGGCCTCCTTGAGGGAGCCCCAAGCTCACTTTCCTACACCGGCCTCACTGTTCTGTGCATACATCCTTCTCGAAGGGCATGGCTTGGGGGCACGAGGGGTTCTGTCCACCAGTTACTGTTGTTGGCTGAAAAGACCAACCCGTGTGGGGGTGTGCATCCCCCCGGGGGGCCTCCGGCACTCCAAGGCGTGGCAGCAGATGCCACTGAAGGCGCAACTGAGCTTCTGCTGTGTCCAAAGTGTTGAAATACCTTCATTTGTTTTACTCTTTGAAATAATCCTGAAAGAGTATTATTCCTTTTTCAAGTAATAATAAAGGAGCGCCTTGCTTGGAGCATTCTGTGCACAGGGCTGGCCCTTCAAATTTGTCACCTCATTCCACCCTCCCATCTGCCTGGTTGAGGAAGAAAGGACCATTGTTATCCCCATTTTGCAGATGAAGAGGGAGGGGCGGGGGAGGAAGTCTAAGTGTCTGAGCCAGGGGCGCCCAGCTGCACCTGGGGCCCCGCTCTGGGAGACTACATGCTTCCCTCCTCCTGTGCCAGCATGTGCCCCTCCCGTGCCACCTGTTTGGTGTTCCCTGTCCAGATGTTTGTTCCAGACAGCGACGGTGGGCCCATCTGACAGACTTCCCAACGCTGTCCAGCGCTGACCTTTCAAGCCCTTCAAGCAAGCGGCTTGAGAGCAAAACATGCTGCTGGCCACTGCCGAGCCCCTGCCAAGGCATGGCATCAGGCTGGCTCCGCTAGACAGTGGAACCGAATTTTAGCCCCTGTGCTGAGCAGGCACTTCCTGTCTCCCGCTGAGTCAGCCGGCCATGAAAAGTCAAAGGACCTGATTTTAAGTCCTGGCTCTGGCCTTCCCTGGCTCTAGTCCATGTGGCAAGTCACTGAATCCCTCTGAGCCTCAGGTTCCCCATTTATAGGATGGAGGGAATATTTTCAGCAGCACCAAGCAAACATGGAAACTAAGGCTCCCCTCCATGTTTTGAGATTATTAGTTTTCAATAATCATTTTGTTAAGGAGAATCTCCACTAGTGTTTATATAGAGCAAAAAAGCTGTTATTACTCCCAAAACATGATATAAAAATTATCTTTCATACGGCAGAAGAAAAAAAACTAACAAGATGAAAATCTCTTCATGTTATAATTCACATTAGTTTTTTTAAAATTAGAGCATTACAATTAAGAGATTAAATTATCAATTCATTTGGTATATTTAGAAATTAAGTTACAGAATGATACAAATCACAGACTAGTTCAAAAGTCACTCCCCTTTCCCTTGTGAGTCATTTGTCCTGATCGTTCTTTTTATTTACTTAAAATTAATTAATTTATTTTAATTGGAGGCTAATTACTATATTGTAGTGCCTTTTGCCATACACTGATATGAATCAGCCATGGGTGTACATGTGTCCTCTATCCTGAACACCCCTCCATCTCCCTCCCCATCCCATCCCTCAGGATCATCCCAGTGCACTGGTCCTGAGCGCCCTGTCTCCTGCATTGAACCTGAACTGGCGATCTATTTCGCATATGGTAATATACATGTTTCAATGCTATTCTCTCAAATCATCCCACCAAGTCTAAAAGTCTGTTCTTTACATCTGTGTCTCTTTTGCTGTCTCACATATAGTGTCATCATTACCATCTTTCTAAATTCCATACATATGCATCAATATACTGTACTGATGTTTTTCTTTCTGACTTACTTCATTGTGATTGTTCTTTTAAAATTCTTTTTATTTCCTAACACTGGATTTTACTTATTTGTCTTGTTTATAATCTGATGTCCAAATAAAATGTTAGTCCAAAAAAAAAAAAATGGTACATATACTTTTAAAGTGTGATGTGCCAACCAAGTTTAAATTTTTACCACTAATTAGGATTCAGATTTCAGAGTAGGCAAACATTTTGGTTGACTTTGTGATATGTGTAAAGGTTAAAAAGGGCAAGGGAGGAGGAAGATATCTGTAAATAATTTCACAGAAAAAAAACTTAAAAAACAGATAACTAAGTTTTTAAATGGATAAAACATTCTAACTTGTTGTCACAAGGTAGAAAAACACAATAATTGTTGGTGTTTATGCTGAGTGCTTTTGAACTGTGGTGTTGGAGAAGACTCTTGAGAGTCCCTTGGACTGCAAGGAGATCCAACCAGTCAATCCTAAAGGAGATCAGTCCTGGGTGTTCTTTGGAAGGACTGATGCTAAAGCTGAAACTCGAGTACTTTGGCCACCGCATGCGAAGAGTTGACTCATTGGAAAAGACTCTGATACTGGGAGGGATTGGGAGCAGGAGGAGAAGGGGACGACAGAGATGAGATGGCTGGATGGCATCACCGATGCGATGGACGTGAGTTTGAGTGAACTCCAGGAGTTGGTGATGGACAAGGAGGCCTGGCGTGCTGCGATTCATGGGGTCGCAAAGTCGGACAAGACTGAGCGACTGAACTGAACTGATGCTGAGTGCTAGTCTAGCACGTTATATATGTTATTTCATTTTATCCTCACAACAACCCCGTGAGACAAGTAAGGAAAGTGAGGCAGCGAAGTTAAATAACCCAGCCAGGAAACGATCCAGTGAGGATTCCACGTGCTATCAGTTGACCACAGTCCTCTCTGTTCCCCAGTTCCTTCAATAAAATGGGTTTGCAGTACTCTATCACAGCCTCAAACAGCACCTGGTGGGGGTCACTGTCAGGATTAGCAGTGCTGGGTTCCCCGGTGGCTCTGGGGCTTCCAGGCGCACCTTTACTGGACGTCTGGCTGCCTGTCTCCCCTCTCTTCATTTTACTGCCTTCACTCTCATCTTTTGTCTCGGTGTGATTCTAGCCATCTCTAGCTCTTTCTCCCCGTCTCCTTACCCTCTTCCACCCCCCATCCCAAGGCCCTCTGTCTTCTCCGCCTGTCCTCTGCTGCCCCCGTGTGGCCCAAGGTGGAAAGGCCGCTCATCTCGGGCCCCACCTCTTCGGGGCTCCGCGCACCTGAGCGCGCAGCTGGGGTGAGCCTGGTGCATCTGCCCGCTTCAGACAAGGGTGTGGGTTTGGCACTCAGCCTTGGTCTTGGCTCCCCCCTCTGCCCCCGACCTATCTGACCTCATCTAGGTGCAGGGGATAGAGGCCTGGCTCTCACCTCGGTTCTGTGTAACTCTCCCCACCCCTCAATTCCCCGATACCCTCGACTACGCTACGCTGCCCGGCTCCTTCCTCAGCTTCATTCCCGAGGAGGGCTTCGGCCGATCTGGGTGTGCAAGCGTCCCGTTGCCTCTGAAATTCGGTGAAGTTTGAACTGAGGAACTGTGACGGTTTTTCGCTAGCCTCATCACCCCAAGGACCGCTCTGCCCGCCAAACCCAGTGGTCTCTCTCTTAATTGTTGCGGTTGTAACTGCAGGTCGCGGTGGTTACTATGCATACACAGAGGAATTTATTCGCCTTCCTGGTCTGAAAACGCGGGCATCTCAGGATACCTTTCTTACACTACCCAGCCCGTTCGAGGTATTCTCCCGTCGGACACCTGATGAACATCCTCTTCTTAAACTGTTTTATATGATTTCACAATATTTAACGCGCGTGCTTAAATATATTTTAAAACTGTAGGAGCCATGTGTGCTCTTTGTAGAAAAATTAGAAAACCCAGCAAAGGACTTCCAACTAAAGTCCTGGACATGTATGTTCTTTTCCTGAAACTCCACTAAAATGACAGCAAAAAAATTTGATTAATAGATTTAAAGCTGCAAGGACTTAGTGAACAGGAGAGGAGATGCCAGCAGCAAGGAAGCTAGGAGCTCATTTGAGTCAAAAGACTTCAGAAAGCTGCATGCTACACCCCCACTGGTCTATGCAAGAAATTGGGTTTACACTGGGAACCCTCCAAAGGCTCAGGCACTTCTAGAAGTAGGTGGGCTGAAAAAAAAGAGCAGTAGACAGACCACCTGACTGGTAACTCAGCTACCCGGTTCAATTCCTGGGTTGAGAAGATATTGGGTTGGGAATATCCCCTGGAGAAGTGATAGGCTATACCCACTCCAGTATTCTTGGGCTTCCCTGATCACTCAGCTGGTTAACAATCCACCTGCAATGTGGGAGACCTGGGTTTGATCTCTGGCTTCAGAAGATCCCCTGAAGGAGGGCATGACAACCCACTCCAGTATTCTTGCCTGAGAATCCCCATAGACAGAGGAGTCTGGCGGGCTACAGTCCATTGGGTTGCAAAGAGTTGGACACGCTGAGTGACTAAGCATAGCACACAGGGAGTTAGTGAAGGGCAGGGAAGCCTGATGCACTGCAGTTCATGGGGTCACAAACAGTCAGACATGATTTATCAACTCAACAACAATGTTTCCTAAGGCCCACTTGACGTCACACTCCAGTATTATATTTTTAATTTATTTTTATTGTAGTAAAATATACATAAATGTTAACCATTATTCTTAAGTGTACAACTCAGTGGCATTAATTCCATTCATATTGTGAGGCAAACATCACTGTTATCCATCTTCAGGAATTTTTCATCATCCCGTACTGAAATTCTGTACCCATTAAATACTGACTGCTCAATCTCTCTTCCCCTCAACCCCTGGTAACAACTGTTCCACTTTCTGGTTCTATAAATTTGGCTATTCTAGTTACTTTTTATAAGTAGCATCACACAATATTTGTCCTTTTGTGACTGGTTTATTTCACTAAAGTACAGTGCCTTGGGCTTCCCTGATGGCTCAGTGGTAAAGAATCCACCTGCAATGTGGCAAACCTGGGTTCCATCCCTGGGTTGGGAAGATCCCCTAGAGGAGGGCATGGTAACCCATTCTGGTATTCTTGCCTGGGAAATCCCATAGACAGAGGAGCCTGGTGGGCTGAAGTCCATGGGGTCCCAAAGAGTCGGACACAACTGAGCGACTAAGCACAGCATGGCGGCTAGATGACCCCCATCCACCCATGTCCCTCCCACCCCCAAGTGGGCAGAAAACTAGAGGATTATTCTTTGGAGAGTATAAAACAGAGGGTCTCTGACCTGGGGGAAACAGGGACCTGAGGGCAGGAAAGGAGGAGATTAAGCAACTGTTTACATCCTGAATGTCTGTGGAGTCCCCAGGACAATGCTCCTTTCCCTGTCCGCCTCAGCTCCTGGCACCCGGCAGCCAGGCAGGAATCTTGAAGCAGAAGACTGGAATATGATCCTGGGACGAGGGCAGCACCTAATGAAATGGCCCAGTCAGATCTCTGGCAGCCTTCACCCCAGGGTGGCCACTGTCAACAAGCCCCAAGCCCCACAGCTCCCAATCAACTTTTAAATTTTTTCTTTTAACTTTTTTTGGGGGGGTGGTGGGTAGCTAATTTCAGACTTAGAGACAAATCTCAAGCATTCCTGTTTACTCTTCACCAAATTCTCCTGCTGCTGCTGCTAAGTCGCTTCAGTTGTGTCCGCACAGTCGTGTCTGTGCGACCCCATGGACTGCAGCCCACCAGGCTCCTCTGTCCATGGGATTTTCCAGGCAAGAGTACTGGAGTGGGTTGCCATTGCCTTCTCTGAAATTCACCTATGTTCCTATTATTTTTTCTGCTAAACATAAAGTCCTTTTATCACTGAATAATTTAGTGAGTGTTTCTCAAAACCAAGGACCTTCTCCTAACATGGAAATTAACATTGTTTCAGGGCTATCATCTTATCTGCAGACCTTATTCAGATTTCGCCAGATATGCCAATAATATCCTTTAAAGGAGAAAAGGCCAGATTACGTGCTGCATTTAGTTATCCTGTTTCTTATCATCTGAAGCAGTTCCTCAGTATTTCTTTGCCTTCATGGCATTGATAATTTTCTCCAAGAGTTCAGGACAGGTATTTTTCAGAATGTCCCTCAGATTGTTTCTGATATTTCCCCCTGATTTATGCCCTGTTAGCAGGAACACTGCAGAAATGGTTCGGTTCTTGATGCATCATTCAGGAGGCCCATGGCATCTCTTCACCCCATTGCCAGTGATGTTAACCTCAATCATATGCTTAAGGAGGCAGATGTCACATTTCACCAGTGTTAAATTATCGGTTTCCCCTTATAATTAATATCTATCACTCACTAGTTTTAGTATCATCAAGTCTTTCTTAAATCACTTCTTATCATGCTGCTGCTGCTGCTAAGTTGCTTCAGTCGTGTCTGACTCTGTGCAACCCCATAGATGGCCGCCCACCAGGCTCCCCCATCCCTGGGATTCTCCAGGCAAGAACACTGCAGTGGGTTGCCATTTCCTTCTCCAATGCATGAAAGTGAAAAGTGAAAGTGAAGTCGCTCAGTCATGTCTGACTCTTCGCGACCCCATGGACTGCAGCCCACCAGGCTCCTCCATCCATGGGATTTTCCAGGCAAGAGTACAGGAGTGGGGTGCCATTGCCTTCTCCGATCATGATACTATCTGGTGGCAATTTTCTAATTCCACCATTCCTTTTATACTTATTAGTTGGGTTTCTGGGATAAGGAAGAGCTTCCTTTAATTACCATATATTTATTTATAAAGTTACATCAATGTGGACTCATGGATTTTATTTCAATCAATGAGTTACAGTCTGTTACCACTGAAATCTCTCAGTCTACATATCTACTTAATATATCTACTCAATATATTTCAGATCTATCCTGTGGGAGCTCCTTTAGGCTGGTTCTTGTGTCCATCATTATGTCATTCTTTGAGCACAGCTGTCACAGAGATGTTCTGGCCTCATCTACTACTTTCTCTGCTCTAGTTCAGGAATCAGATATTTCTTCAAGGACTCTTCATTCTTTTAGTAATGCTCACCAGAGAGCCAAGGAAGGTGTCTAGTAGAAAAGATAAGACAAAATAAAGCAAACAAACAAATGGATAATGGCTACTTGGCAGAAACAGATTGTATACGGAGATAAACACTTAAAAATATTCAACACACTATCATGCATATTTTCAGAGAGGAGAAACTATTGCATCCGTTAAAGGACAGGATGCCATAAAAAGAATGATTGGTGAAGAAACAGATATTGGATGTTAAATAGTTGAGAGTGTAAATGAAAAACGCAATTGAGGGGCTATGAGATAAAGCTGAGGAGATAACTAAAATGGAAGCAAAAAAAAAAATAAGAGGTGGAAAATATAAAAGCAAAAACAAAACAGAGGTCCAAAATCTGAAAGGTAAAAGTTCTAGAAAAAGAGAAGAGAGAAAATGGCAGTAAGGTTCATGGAAAGAAGGGGCTGGGTGTTGGTGGACGTGGGCAAACCCAGCCTTTTGCCAAATGAGGGATAGCATTAATGGGTATTTGAATACTGCTGGGTAGGGGTGTGCTGAAAAAATTTTAACAACAAGCCGTCTAAAAATGTATGCGTGTGTATGCATCCATATTTTTAATTATAAATTTTTACTGATATGAGTAAAATATTTAAAACAATAAAATATGTAATATTCTTTATTGTTAATTCTATCTATCTAATTGATTCTCACAGGATAGTTTCACTGATATTTGTCAAATTCTTACATGTGTGGCTAACTATGGTTGTGATTCAACCATTATTTGACAAAGAGAGATGCATTCCAATATGCTCTTTTCCCACTTAAATTTAGTCAGTAAATCAGATGTATGTTCTTCTGTGAAATTACTGCCCAAACCTCATAGAAATTATTGAAATTAAATTTAAACCTCTTTCAGCTTCAGTACTACACATTATGGAATTTCACCTGTTTGTCAATGATTTTTTTTTCTGCATTAGATAATAGCTTTCAAAACTGGAAAAATACCTCATCAATATTTTATGGATTTACAGTGTAACAGCTAAAGACCTGACATGTTAATAATCTGCAGTATTAACATTTTCTCCATCACTTTCCTAGGTCTGGACCATAGTTCAGCATACACATTATGGAATTTCACCTGTTTGTCAATGATTTTTTTTTTTCTGCATTAGATAATAGCTTTCAAAACTGGAAAAATACCTCATCAATATTTTATGGATTTACAGTGTAACAGCTAAAGACCTGACATGTTAATAATCTGCAGTATTAACATTTTGTCCATCACTTTCCTAGGTCTGGACCATAGTTCAGCAAACTCTCTCTGTAACTAGCCAGAGAGTAAATATTTTAGCCCCCCATGATCTCTCTTGCATATTATCCTTTTGTTATTTTTTTCCCCAGAATTTTAAAAATGCAAAAATCATTCTCAGGTCACCATACAAAAATAACATGTTGTCTGTGATTGGCTAATTTCTGGTCTCAACAATTAGCAAAACAGTAACTCAAGCCTGTTTCGTAGTGTTTACTGATTTCTGCAGCGTAAATACTCTCACCATCGTGATTTCAAGCTACCAATGTCCCTGGAGACGGAGATGGGGGAGAGGCACCCCAGCTCACTGTTATGTAGTATTTGGGCCATGCAGATGCAGTAGATCTAAATAACCTCAAGAGCATGGGGAAGAGTAAATAAAATGTAATAAAATAATTCAGAAGCAATACATTTCGTATTACCTTTGTTTTGTTATACAGCTTATATAATTGTAAATATGTAGAATTTAGTTTTTAATAATGGTGGTGTTAAACAATGGGGGAGTGGGCCAGGGGACTGGCGGAGGTCTGAGGGTGGCTGTAGTCTCTAATTATGGTCAGAACGCAGCCTATGGATAAGGCCAGGCTCAGGCTGTGACCTTCATCGTGGCTCAGTCTTTGCGGAGGCTGTGTCTGGTGTTAACTTGGGGGCTTGATATATGATCTGAGAAAAGCTGACCACTTCTCCTGTTAAAGGAGACTGAACCATGTTTCACCAGGCCTCTGCTGACAAGCCTGGGAATCAGCTCACAGACCCCAGCTAAGCAGAGGCTCAGTTAACTGTGTGTGTGTGTTTTCACTGTGCCATGCGCCTTGCGAGATCTTAGCTCCCCAGTCAGGGATCAAACCTGGGCCCCCAGCAGTGGAAGGGCAGAGTCTTAACCAAATGGACAGCCACAGAGTTCCCAAGGCTCAGTTATTGTAGACTTTCTCTGTCTTTTCCGTGAAGCCTCTCCTCCGGTCATCTCCATATTTGCCACTAGAGGGCAGCAGAGACTTGACTATTAATACAAAGGCCCCTAGCCTCTTCACCCAGGAAACAGTGGTGAAGCAAGCACCAGGCTTGATCCTACCAGCTGAGAGTGGGCAGTAGATGTCCTCTACTTGCATGACCACTATGGTTTGAGTCATAGCCTTCTGGATTAAGCTCTGGAAACTGATTGACCCTGACCCCTACCTAACTCCAGCCTTGGTCCTGGCCCTGTCTGGCTGGCTAAATCATACATTCCTGGGGGCTGGGCTTCCTTCGTGGCTCAGTGGTAAGTAATTAGCCTCCAATTAAAATAAATAAATTTAAATTAAAAAAAAAAAAGAATCCACCTGCCAGTGCAGGAGACATGGGTCCCATCCCTGGTCCAGGAAGATCCTAGATGCTGCAGAGCAGCTAATCCTGTGAGCCACAACTATTGAGCCAGTGCTCTGGAGCCTGAGAACCACGACTACTGAGCCCAGGAGCCACAACTACTGAAGGCTGTGCATGCCCTAGAGCCCATGCTTCACAACAAGAGAAGCCACCGCGAAGAGAAGGATGGGCACTGCAACCACAGAATAGCTCCTGCTCTCTGCAACCAGACAAAGCCTGCATGCAGCAACAAAGACCCAGAGCAGCCAAAAATAAGTAAATAAATAAAACTGTTTAAAATAGTAATGAGTGCTGAAAATTTTATGCTTTTGAACTGTGGTGTTGGAGAAGACTCTCGAGAGTCTCTTGGACTGCAAGGAGATCCAACCAGTCCATCCTAAAGGAAATCAGTCCTGAATACTCATTGGAAGGACTGATGCTGAAGCTGAAACTCCAATACTTTGGCCACTTGATGTGAAGAACTGACTCCTTGGAAAAGACCCTGATGCTGGGAAAGATTGAAGGCAGGAGAAGAAGGGGATGACAGAGGATGAGATCGTTGGATGGCATCACCAACTCGATGGACATGAGTTTGAGTAAGCTCTGGGAGTTGGTGATGGACAGCGAGGCCTGGCATGCAGCAGTCCATGGGGTCACAAAGAGTTGGACACGACTGAGTGACTGAACTGAACTGAACTGAGTGGTTGGGAGTGGAGTTGATTGCATTTGTACCACCCTGAGTCTGTCATAGCGCCCAGCACTGACTGGGTACTTAGGAAATGATTACTGAATCAGTACTTGGAGGGTGGGTGGTGTAGTATGCGAGAAAGAGCCTGGCTTTAGAATCAGAGAGACATGATTTAAACTCTAGCCTTAGCTGTATGACCTTAAGTGACTTAGCCTCTCTGAGCCTATGATTTGCCATTTGTAAGAGAAAACATTGGTACCTAACTTGAATGGTTGTTTGAGGATTAAGTGAAATGCCGTGGGTTGGACCCAGTACACACTAGTTGCTTAATAAATGGAGAAATTGTTATGATACAGTTTTGAGAAATGATGAGTAATTGGGCATGGATAAAGGAATAGATGGGAGACAGAAGATGTGATTGTCAGAAAAGGAGGCTGAAGGTCATGAAAGAGCTTGAATGCTATGTTGAAGACCTAGGGTTTTCTTCTCTCTACAATGAGGAACCTCTGAGGAGCTCCATCTACTTGGTGAGGCGAAACTAAGACACAGGAAATCTCTAATTGCAGCTCTTTGGCAATCTCACTTATGGAGAATCCAGAACACACACATACACACTTAATTTGAAAATTATTTCACATTTACAGAAAATTTCAAGTATAGTCAAAAGAATACCATATGCTTTTTATCCTGAATCACCTGTTGTAAATCATCACATTTGCTTTATTATTTCCCCTCCCGACTGTATATTATTTATTACTCCTGAACCATCTGCCAGTAAGCAGCATACATCACAATCCTTAACCTCTAAATATTTTAAAGCATACTTTTAAAGGAGAAGGATATATTTTTACATAAGCATAATTGATAAACAGTTATCAACTTCTGTAAATTTATCATTAATACAATACTTATTTCAAATATTGACTGAGTTGGCAGAAAAGTGGCCCTTAAAGATGGCCATGTCCTAAATAAATTTGCACTGTTTTAAGCCACTAAATTTGTGATAATTTGTTGTGGCAGCAAAGAAACTACTATTAACACTTTCATCGATGCTGATGGTATTTCAGTTTTGTCGATTGACCCTGTAATGTCCTTTATAACACCTCTCCCTGTAGTCTATGGCCACACATTGTGCTCAGTTGTCAGATCTTTTTAACTTCCTATAACTGGATCAGAACTGGATCCATTTCTCGGCATTTATTTGTCTTCTATGACAACGACATTTTTGAAGATGCAGTCTGCCCATCCCTGCCTGCTCCTTTTTCAGCTGAATGTTTCTCTTTCTGGGTTTGTCTGCTGTTCCCTCGTGACTAGATTCAGGCGCTGCCCCCATGGCTGGAGCACTGCATAAGTGATGTTGTGTCCTTCTCAGGGTAACACCAGGAAGCACTCAATGTCCACCGTCGGTGGTGTAATTTTTTATCCTGGCTGCCACTGAGAAGTGGCCCATGTGGTGGGAAGCGGGAATTTGCATCAAGGTGGTCATCACTCTGCTGGGAACCGATGAGGAGACAAGTGATACCTAATGTCTGCCTTTGAGGAGTACGCAGCCTCCTGAGAAGCTCGCAGTTGAGGGGGAGGTGGAACAAGTAGACTCATTCCTTCATTCCACACCACACACATTTACTGAGTGCCTGTGTGGGCTGGAACTGGGCTACAAAGAGGGGCTGGTGCTTACCTTCATGATGCTTACATTCAAGCAGAGAGGACCACTGGTGAAAAGATTGCTGCGTCCCCAGCATCTAGACCAGTACCTGTCACACAGTGCCAAGGGGTGACTGAATGAATCACTGAACATTAGAGTAGCATCAATCTTTCGCTAGAGGCAGTGTTTTGGTCTGCTCCCTTAACAGGTGAAGAAGTCAAGGCTCAGAGAGGGCAAACAGCCCTCAGGGGCCAATCAGGTGGCTTTGGGAGTTTTAAGTCCTGATCTTCCTAAGCAGAGCAGGTTAGCAAGCTGGAGTTTCCTGCCAGCGGGCAGCTGGGGGCTGGTTCATCTCGGAGGGCGCCGTCTCCCCCTCCTTCCTGCTGCCCTGCCTTCTCTCCCCATCCTGCTCTGGGGCCTGGGGCCCTGTGATTGGGCCTGTGGTTATTTAGTCAGTGATAATATTGGATTTACTTTCATCTCTGAATTGCATCAAATGTCGCCAGTGACATTTAGCTGACACACAAGGAGGAGGCTGGCATTTTTAGATTGTCAGCGTGTTACAGATGTAGAAGCGGATTGTGTCGGCGTCTGGTTTATTGTTAATTAGATGGAGCCTCAGTGAGCGGGTGGATAAGCCCTTCCATCGCTCGCTCGTGCTTCAAACTGACTTCAAACCCCCTCCCAGAAATTAATGAGGCCCTGCCAGTTTCCCCACCGTGATGGGGAATTTGTTTCAGAAGTTTAGGGAGCAAGTGACAAAATGAGTTGCTCTCCATCAGTGGGCGTCTTTTATATGCTCGGTTATGCGCTGACAACTCACTGTCCTTCTCCTTTACAACTGAGAGATAACATGAAAGGAAAACAGTGACATCTGTACAGCAATTCGTATGAGTTCAACATTTATACATCAATAATATCTATTGAATGCTTACTAGCTGTCTGACTCCAGGGTAATTCCTTAACCTCGCTGCCTCAGTTTTCTCATCTGTCAATTGGGATAATAATAGTTCTACTTCCTAGGGTTGTTGTGAGAAGTTAAACATTGAAAGTGCTTAGAATAGTGTCTTGCACATAGGAGGCACCACATCCCTCTCTGCTGCCACTATGAGTGTTTCTATTTTGTGATTAATGTGGTGGTGCTGAGGAAATGGGGGCTTCTCAGGCAGCGCTAGTGGTAAAGACCCTGCTTGCCAATGCAGGGGACATAAAAGATGAGGGTTTGATCCCTGGCTTGGGAAGATTCCCTGGAGGAGGTCATGGCAACCCACTCCAATATTCTTGCCTGGAGAATCTCATGGACAGAGGAGCCTGGTGGGGTACAGTCCATGAGGTCACACAGAGTCGGACATGACCGAGCAACTAGGCACGCATGCTGAGGGGATATGCAGTTGTGGGAAATGCTTCTCACATAATTTATAATCTGATGGACGAGGTGGATGAGTCTATGACCAACTCCTCAGAGTCCAGGATTGTGTTATTTCAAAATTCTTTGAGTATAGGACTTGGAAGTTCTATGACTTCATATTTTTTTAAATAATTTTATTTATTTACTATTTTTGGCTGTGCTGGGTCTTCACTGCTGCGTGGACTTTTCTCTAGTCGCGGTGAGTGGGGCCACTCTCCCGCTGTGGTGCGTGGGCTTCTCGTTGTGGTGGCTTCTCTTGCTGTGCAGCACAGGCTCCAGGGCGCACAGGCTTCAGGAGCTGTGGTGTGCGGGCTCCACAGTTGTGGCTCTTGGGCTCTAGAGCACAGGCTCAATAGTTGTGGCACGTGGGCCTAGTTGCTCCATGGCACGTGGGGTCCTGCCCAAACCAAGGATGGAACCCCTGTCTCTTGCATTGGCAGGTAGATTCTTTACCACGAGCTACCAGGGAGGCCCCTGATTTCATATTTTTAAGATTCTCTAAAGTGATAGTCCTAACATTCTATGGGTCTATGATTCTAAGGTTCTGTGATTCCTAAGTGCCAGGAGTTGATCTGAAGTGACAAACACTGGTTTGTTGCTTGCCAAACCGGTTTCCCTCTCCTCCTGAGCATGCAGACTGTTTCTCTGGCCTCTCTCATCATTCGGTGTGAACACGGGCTGAGTTCTGGCCAAAGAAGATGACTGGAAGGGATTGGAAGATGAGTGGAATCACACCCTGGGATTCAGACTTAAAAAATAACTGTATGAACTTCACCAGAAGCTACTTAGGTAGTGGGAGTCAGGGGAGAGGGGCATCTGGAGCCCTGTCCTCTCTACACAGAGCACCTTCCCTTTCTTCTCCATCTGGTAACTGGAGCTCCCAAGCCATCTACTCTAGGATACCCTCCTTCACTCTCCCAGAGTTAGCTGCTCCTTCCTCTATGCCTCAGTTTCCTCATCTGTGAAAGGGGGCACACTAAGGAATAATAAGATGCTGCAAATAGATGGAGAAAAAGTAGAAACAGTGACAGACTTTTGTTTTCTTGGGCTCCAAAATCACTGTGGATGGTGACTGCAGCCATGAAATTAAAAGACACTTGCTCTTTGGAAGAAAAGATATGACAAACCTAGATTGCCTGTTAAAAAGCAGAGACATCACTTTGTCAACAAAGCTCCATATAGTCAAAGCTATGGTTTTTCTAGTAGTCATGTACAAATGTGCGAGTTGGACCATACAGAAGGCTGAGTGCTAAAGAATTGATGCTTTTGAACTGTGGTGTTGGAGAAGACTCTTGAGAGTCCCTTGGACTGCAAGGAGATCCAACCAGTCCATCCTAAAGGAAATCAACCCTGAATAATCATTGGAAAGACTGATGCTAAAGCTGAAGCTCCAATACTTTGACCTCATGCAAAGAGCTGAATCATTGGAAAAGACCCTGATGCTGGGAAAGATTGAGGACAGGAGGAGAAGAGGGCCACAAAGGATGAGATGGTTGGATGGCATTAATGACTAAATGGACATGAATGTGAGCAAACTCCAGGAGATAGTGAAGGACAGGGGAGCCTGGCGTGCTGCAGTCCATGGGGTCACAAACAGTTGGACATGACTTAGCAACTGAACAACAACTCAGAATGTGCTGAGACCTGAGCCTGGCCCTCGTGAGCATCCTGGTCTATCAGAGCAACCCGGCTCTTGAGTTGGGTGTTGGCATTGGCGTTAGGGCGGCTCACTAGGATTCCAGTCTTCATAGAGATGCACTGACCTTCTGGGAAAAAAGACCAAAGAAAACTTTGGCTTCCACACACCGGTGTTAGTCAAAGAAAGGGGGACAAAGACTGTCCTGGGACTCTGCGAAGAGTGTCCAGAAGAGGCAGCAGCTGGGCTTGTCATTGTCTTCAGTGAAGGAAAGCACCTCTGAGTAGGGACCCTGAAGTGGCTTCCAACTAAGCCATCCAGCAAGCACTAATCTCAGGTTCCTAAAAAGATTGGCAAGGGTGCTTAGTAGAACCATAGAAATGAGAACTGGGACAATCTGACTTTTTAAACTGGGCCCAGACAGTTTATACTTAAGGAAGCTGAAGTTCAAAGAGGGTAAGTTACTTCCCCAAAGTTGCACAGCATTAACCAGCAGAGCTGGAGTTGGAACAGCAGTGTCCAGGTCTTTCCCTCGGTTTGGTGCAGGGCCCACACGGAGGAGGGCAGCAGAAGCAGGGGTGGAGAACTCCCAGCTGGCAGTACTGGTGCAGGCAGCTGGAAAGCTCTGGATGCCATGGAACAGGAATCGCAAGCCTCCCCAGGGACCAAGAGAAGAAGGCTGGGGCCTCCTGGACTCCTCATTCTCTGTCTGGGGGATGGCCTTCCCCTCCAGTGAGCGCGGCCGAGGAGTCAGTGACGTTACAGGGGGTGCCTGCTCCCTATAGACTAGTGCTTGTTTGGAAGGGCCATGCACACTGCACACTTGCCCTATGTAAATAACAAAATAAAAAGGCAGGCTCTGTCACCATGCCACTCTGCAGACCCTGCGCAGTTTCGCTGTCCCTTGGAGCAGGAGGCTTCTGACTGAAGGATGTTTAGGTACTAATGGATTCTACTTGAGTTGCCATCTAAACAGCAAACATCTTTGCAGCTGCATAGAATCTTCCCCAGGGGGTGGGGGGAGAGCGACGAGCTGGGTGGAGGTGGGCTTTACATGCTGTTATTTTTAGAACACTTGGCGGAAGGCCTTAGAGATTTGAGAGAGGTTTTTCAGGTTGGATATAATCTCAAAGAATGGAAAGAGGCTGAGAGAGATGGTAATTCTCTACTGGTTGAGCCTGAGATAAAAGGCTAAAATATTTGTGTCGTCTTCGTCTTTTAAACCTGAGTTTTATAGGGGTGAAACGTAGTATCTTCCATTATATACTGTCAACCTTATGGAGCGCCTAGTCACCATTGCTGTGATGTGCAGCAGACACTTAATTCTCTTGTTCACAGTTCGGAGTCTCACCGAATCGCTGACCCGAATGTCTGGTACTTTCCTCAATTTCCTGGGTGTTAGAGCTGCCCTAAGTAACACAGAGCTCGGAGTATATGGAAGGCCTGGTATGTTTGTTTGTTTGCCTCGTGGTTGCTGTAAAGTCAGAAGACACGTGGAAATTGATCTCTGATTAATGGTGAGCTCATAAATAATCTTGGGACACGGATATGTCCTGAGAACAGGGAAGGAAGTCAGGGGGAAGGCAGGCCAACCCAGGGAGGGGAGATTATGGAGATAATGGGCAATTATGGCCCCAGTCGTGTGATTGGAGGCCGCCCTGTGGAGAGAAGGGCACCTGCTTTCCCCAGAGACACACTGGGCTGTGGTCTCGGATTTGCCACTTTTGCCCATGAGGGTGGAAAAGTCAGTCATCCCTCTGAGCTTCAGTTTTCTTATTGGGGAGCAGGTAACAATCCCTGCCTTACAGTGATGACATGAAATAAGGGATGTAAAGTCAATGGATGCACCACACTGCTGGTGTGTATCCCCTCTGGTGACAGCTGGGTTTGCTGTATTTCTCTTTTTTCTTTCTCTCCCTGTGTGCTACTGACAGAGCTGAGCAGAATGAAGACTCTGCGGGGGAGGGGGGTAGGATATTGTGACTCCCGTTTTTCTACCAAACATCTGACATTTTTACAGTTTGGGATGTTGTAGTGGAGACTATTTCTTATCAGAAGCAATTTCTCAGCTGTAGCTTAAAACTTAAAAGATTTAGTCCTTGGTCCTTGGCTTCTTGTGGGTCCTCAGTAACTATCTGGAGTGGAATGTTGACAATCAAGGTCCTGTCCTCCAGGGCTTCATATCACACAGGAAACATATTGACCACCTGCCCCTGGAAGTGGCTGAGCAGATAATAAGGCACTTTGTACTTGGAGAGGTCTTGAGTTTTCTCAGTTGAGGTTCTACCCAAAATGCCAGGGATACACTGAGTAGAGAGGGACTGACTAATGGTCTGGGAAGTCAGGAAGGCTTCATAGAGGAGGTGACATGTGAGCTGGGTCTTGAAGTACATAGGAGTTCTCCCAAAAGAGAAAGGGGTAAAGAATGTTCTGGGCACACCACACATGTGAAACCGGGAGGCATGAAAGGAGAGCTGCAGTCATCATCTAAGTGAAGCCTAGGAGTGTTGACAGCAGCTCTGCAATTCCTAGGGATGGCTGGTGCTTCAGATGGACAGAGTTAACCCTTGTCCCCCACCCTCCCCCCCACGGAGATGCAGCTGAGGATGCTGCTTATCACTATATCAATTAGCATTTATTGAGCACTTAGTATGTCCCTGGCACTGGAGGTGCTTTCCACATATTAACTCCCTTCATATCCATCAAATTTATGAGGTAGCTGCTGTCTATCTATTCCCTGCTTTGGAGATGAGGAAATTGATGGCTACAGAGGCTAAATAACTTCCCAAAGGTCACGTACCGACAGTGACAAGCATCTCTTGTTTCCCCTTCCTCTGATCCAGCGCGCTGCCTTATTTGGTATCCGCCCACAGATTTGTTATATGATAGGGCCAGAGTGAGCCACTTATTTGGAAATCACTGTTCAGCTGGGAATGGGGCGAGGCGGGGAGAAGAAATCGAATGTGATGACAAGATGGAAAATTAGAGGTGGCTAAAATTAAGTGATATTACTCACATACCACAGGCCTACTCCCACACCTGGTTTTCATCCTGTTTTCTTCCCTTTCTTCCCCTTGGGTCTTTAGTAGAGCTGGGCACAGGTCGCTGGTGATAAGAAACCGAAGAGAAGTACAGTGTCCAGAGTGGCCTCCCTGCTGACGCTGGTCTGGGAGGTGGCACCAGCTCCCTGGTGCAGGAGCCACTTTAATTTCCTCTTTCTTCCTCTGTCTCTCTTTTGAGGCTTGACTTTAAATGAAAAACTTTCCCCTCACTTGCTGAAGGCACTGGGGATCACGAAGTTCGTCTGGTGGGGTAGAGGCTGTGGGATGAAGCGGGGAGGGGAGGAGAAGGGAACTGAGGGGGCACGGAGGGGCAGAGGAGGGGGGCAGAGGAGGGGGGCATGGTAGGGAGTGGGAAGGCAAGGAGGAGGGGAGGAGGACCTGAGATGGCGGTGCTCTGGGGGCCCTCTTCTCCTTGCCTCTCTGCCTGCCTCTGGGGTTCCAAAGGTGGGGTTGTCCTTCACGTCCACAAATAGTGTGCTGGAAAAGGCCTGGTATTGGCCAGGAGGAGGCAACTTGTGTGGGTATGAGCAGAGTTGTGGCTGCTCACTGAGTGTGTTGAAGTGAGCTGAATGGACAGGGTCCGTGAAGGGGCTGGAGGCATGGTCGGTGACTGTGGGTGAAGCTCAGTCTTGAAATCCAGAGGCGTGATGGCTCTGGGGTGGGATGGGCAGTGTTGTGGTTTAGATGCCAGTAGATCTGTATGTCTTCCCTGTGGTCAGCTGGTTAAGAATCCACCTGCAACGTGGAAGACCTGGGTTCGACCCCTGGGTTGGGAATATCCCCTGGAGAAAAGAAAGGCTACCCACTCCAGTATTCTGGCCTGGAGAATCCCATGGACTGTATAGTGCATGGGGTTGCCAAGCGTTGGACACGACTGAGTGACATTCACAGATCTGTATTCGGGCTTCCCGGGTGGTGCTAGAGGTAAAGAACCCACCAGCCAATGCAGGAGGCATGAGACATGAGTTTGATCCCTGGGTCAGGAAGATGCCCTGGAGGAGGGCATGGCAACCCACACCAGTATCCCTGCCTGGAGAATCCCATGGACAGAGGAGCCTGGCAGGCTACAGTCCATAGGGCTGCACAGAGTTGGATGTGACAGAAGTGACTTAGCATGCATGCATGCACGCAGACCTGTATTCAAATCCCAGCTTCCACCACCCACTAACTGTGTGACCTGGGCGAGACTCCAACCTCTCTGGGCCTCAGCTTCCTTGAGGGCTGCTGAGAGGTTTACATGACACAAATTATATGACTAACCTGGCCCATGCAAGTTCCTTGCATTCTCTCTACTGAGTATTAACTACCTGTGTGACTTGGGGCATGTCACACCACTTCTCCAAATCTCAATTTCTTGATAAAATGGGGTAACTAATGGACTGCCTCTTGCGCCTACCTCACTAGGTCAGTGCAAGGATGAAATGATACAAGGAGTACTTAAAAATCCATCTATGAAAACTGGAAAGAGCTGATGGATAGGAGAAGTAATTGAGGTACTGGCTGTGTGGCTTCTGTCTGGAATCGTTGTTCTCAGTGCTGGGGTCACAGGCTTACTGTTGCTTGACTCTGTCCCTGAAAATCTTTGGGTTTAAAGAATAGCAGAATTACTCTGTGGCAAGGGAGGCTTCTGGGGGTGCTGTCATGCTCTGTATTTTGATCTGGGAGCTGGTTAGACCGGCAGTGGGCTTTGTGAAAATTCACCAAGCTGCGTAGTTATGATTAGTGCACTTTCTGTATCTATTTTATATATCAACAAAACACTTCTACTTAAAAATATTTGTGTGTGCCAATTGCATTATTTATTTAATTATTGGAGTATAATTGCTTTATAATGTTGTGTTAGTTTCTGCTATTTGGTTGTATTTTTAATGATATTAATAATTGTTAAAATTTTAAGGTAGGTTAAGGGATTTGTTTAAAACAGAAAGAATTCTTATTTTTTAGGCACATGTTGAAATGTTTATGGATTAAGTGAATAGAATTTGATTAAAAAAAAACCCTCAACAATGAGGGGATGGTGGGGAGAGGGAGCTGGTAGAAATGTAGATGAATCAAGACTGGCCAGGGGTTGATAACTGATGAAGCTGGAACATAGGTTCATGAATGCTTACTATACTCCCTATTTCTGTATATTAAAAAATTGTCCATAAAAAAATGTTTTTAAAATATTTAGAATTTTGTATTGATCATGACCAAGTGATATTTATCCCAGGCCTGAAAGGCTGGTTCTTTCAACACTTGAAAATTAATGTTATGAGAGTGAAGGTCGCTCAGTCATGTCCGACTCTTTGCAATCCAATAGACTATGCAGTCCATGGAATTCTCCAGGCCAGAATACTGGAGTCGGTAGCTATTCCCTTCTCCAGGGGATCTTTCCAACTCGGGAAGGAACCCAGGTCTCCCGCATTGCAAGCAGATTCTTTACCAGCTGAGCCACCAGGGAAGCCCTAATGGGCACAGCTGCAAAAATTCTCAATAAAATGTTATCAAATTGAATTAATCAGAATATCAAAAGGATCATATACCACGATCAAATGGGATTTATTTCAGGAATGCAAAGATAGTTCAACATATTCAAATCAATAAATTTCATACACCATATTAATAAAAATCATATATTGTTGTTTGGTCACTAAGTAATGTCCAACTCTTTGAGATCCTATAGATTGTAGCATGCCAGGGTTCCCTGTCCTTCACTATCTTCTGGAATTTGCTCAAACTCAAGTCCATTTAGTCATTGATGCTATCCAACCATTTTATCCTCTGCCATTCCCTTCTCCCTTTGCTTTCAATCTTTCCCAGCATCAGAGTCTTTTCCAATGATTTAGCTCTTTGCATGAGGTCAAAGTATTGGAGCTTCAGCTTCAGCATCAGTCCTTCCAATGAATATTCAGGGTTGATTTCTTTTAGGATTGACTGGTTTGATCTCCTTGCAGTCCAAGGAACTTTTAAGAGTCTTCTCCAGCACCACAGTTTGAAAGCATCAATTCTTTGGCACTCAGCCTTCTTTATGGTCCAACTCTCACATCCGTACATGACTATTGGAAAAACCGTTACCTTTGACTAGATGGACCTTTGTCTAGATGGACCTTTGTCTAGATGGACCTTTGTCGGCAAAGAGATGTCTCTGCTTTGTAACATGCTGTCTAGGTTTTCCATAGCTTTCCTTCCAAGGAGCAAGTGTCTATCAATAAATTAGGTATAGATGGAATGTATCTCAACATAATAAAGGCCATCTATAACAAATTCAAGCTACAGTGAACACAGAGTGAAGATATCTCTTTGAGACAGTGATTGGTATCCTTTGAATATACATCCAGAAATGGGATTGCTGGATCACATAGTGGTGTTGTTGGTTAGTCTCTAAGTTGTGTCCAAATCTTTTGCAACCCCATGGACTGTAGCCCAGCAGGCTCCTCCATTCATGGGATTTCCCAGGCAAGAATACTGGACTGGGTTGCCATTTCCTTTTCCAGGGGATCTTCTCAACCCAGGGATTGAGACCCTGCGTCTCCTGCATTCTTTACCACTGATCATATGGTAGTTCTGTTGTTAATTTCTTTAGAATTTTGGTTGTTCTCCACAGTGGGTCTACTGATTTACATTCCTACCAACTATGCACAAAGGTTTCCTTTTTTCCACACGCTTGCTAACAGTCATTATTTTTTGTCTTTTTTGATAATAGTCATTCTAGCATTCATGAGGTGATAGCTCACTGTGGTTTTGACTTGTATTTCCCTGACGATTGGTGATGTTGAGCACCTTTTCATGTACCTGTTGGCCATTTGTATGTCTTTTTTGGAAAAATGTCTTTCGTATCCTTTGCCCATTAAAAAATTGGGTTATGTTTTTCTTTTTTTCGTGCTGAGTTGTATGAGTTCCTTGTGTATTTTGGATATTAGCCCTTTATCAGATTTGTGGTTTGCTATGCATAAGCTTTTTAGTTTGATGTAGTCCCATTTATTTGCTTTTGCTTTTGGTGTCAACAACTCATTGTCAGGGAGCTTTCCCTTCATGTTTTCTTCTAGGAATTTTATGGCTTCAGGTCTTATATTCAAGTCATTGATCCATTTTGAGTTGATTTTGGGTGTGGTGTAAGAGTGGTCCCATTTCATTCTATTGTACATGTATATCCTGTTTTCCCAACACCATTTGTTAAAGAGACTGTCCTTTCCCCATTATATATACTTAGGTCCTTTGTTGAAAGTTAATTTGACTATATTGCATGGATTTATATTATCTCATGTAATCCTCACAATAGCTTCAGATTCAATATCCCCCTTTTATAGATCAGGAAACTCAGGTTGAATGGTTGACTTACTTGAGGAAGTTGTAGAGACAAATTGAGCCCAAGTTATCAGGCACAAAATGACCTTTGGGTAGTGTTTTTGTGAAGAAAATGGAGGCAAAGCCCCAGAATTTTATCTCATAAAAGATTAAACTGGAAATGGTTGTGAATGGTACAGTCTTAATAAACAATTCTCCCTTAAGAGGGTTCTCAAGGCAGACTACCCTCTTCCACATCTTTGCTCTGGCCGGCTTTTCGGTCTGGAATGTCTTTCCTGCTTCACCGGGCCTGTCCATATCCTCCCGTCTCTCAGGGCCCATCTCCAGCTCCTCTACTCAGAAACCTTCCAGGAGGACTTGGGGCCCTGCACACCCAGGAAACACCTTCCACAGAGGGAAACAGATTTGCCCAGAATCTCTCAGCTGCAAAATATCACAGCCAGGAGGCTGGGCTCAAATCCAGTTCTTGTGACCCCTTCTTTCTCCCTCATGGATGCCACCTGAGCTGCCCTGTGCCCCGTGGGCAGCTGTGCCCTGCCTTCTTCAGGCTGCAGTTCCCACCCTCTCCCTCTCTCCACGGCTCAGATTTCCTTCTGGGAAGAAATAATTTTTTTTTTTCCTCGCAGAGATGACTCTATTCTCGTGGCCATAGATTACTCCTGACACCTAATTACTGTATATCATTGTGCTGTAAAATGATGATTGGAGGTGTCACTGTCCCAAATTTGCGCTCATAAAATACGTGTTCTTTTTGTTTTCCTCCTCTGCATTTGTCTGGGAGAAAAAACAGGCGAATTTATTCCAACTTTTCAGAGGGACTTTAAAGCACAGGAACAGAGGAGTTTTAGAGGTGGGTGGTTTTAAAAATACCCTGCAGAGGCAGGAGGCCCCAGTCGTGCTGAGTTTGTGTGGCCAGGAGGAAACAAAGACCTTGGTGAAGATGCTGACTCGTAACCTGCATTTCTCTAACTTTGCTGGTCTGGAAAACCCCCCTCTTCTAGCCTTTCTCCTTTCCTGTCATCCCCATCATCCCTCCCTGCCACCAGTCCCCTCTAAGAAAGCACTGGAATGTGGTGGGAAAGGTTCCCATTGTAAGGTCACCTTGATTGGAGTTCAAATCTTGCCTCTGCTGCTTTCCTGCCCCGTGACCTTGGGAGAGCAATGCCACCAATGGAGTCTTGGTTCTACTATATATAAAATTTTGTTGTTGTTGTTCAGTCGTGTCTAAGTTGTGTCTAAGTCATGTCTGACTCATTTTTGACCTCATGGACTGTAGCTCACCAGGACCCTCTGTCCAGGGAATTTTCTGGGCAAGAATACTGCAGTGAGTTGCCATTTCCTCCTCCAGGGGATCTTCCTGACCCAGGGATCGATCTCATGGCTCCTGCTGTGTCTCTTGCATTGCAGACAGATTCTTTACCGCTGAGCCACTGGGGAAGCCTACAGGGAATAACGAATACTACCTCTACCTCACACGGCTGCTAAAGAGAATTGAATTAAAAATGAGAATTAAAAATGAAACCACCATAGAGATAAAGCACCTACTAAGGGTCTGACACAAAAGAGGGTTCAACAAATATTTGCTCCTTGTCCTTCCCTCTGAAAGTTCTCCAGTCTGTTCCCCCTAAAAGTGAAAGTGTTAGTTGCTCAGTTGTGCCCAACTCTTTGCGACTCCATGGACTGGGGCCCACCAGGCTCCTCTGTCCTTGGGATTTCCCAGACAAGAATACTGGAGTGGGCTGCCATTTCTTTCTCCAGGGGATCTTCCTGATCCAGGGATTAAACCCAGGTCTCCTGCATTGCAGGCAGATTCTTTACCGTTTGAGCCACCAGGGAAGCCCTAAGAGGACCTTAAAGTTTTAGAACCTGGTTATCATGCTTCTTTTCCTATAAGCTCAGGCTGCAACTGGGAGCCATAAGATAAGCAATCTGATTAAACTGGTTGCCCCTTGGGGAGAGGGGTGGTTGTCCCTTTAGCCCCCAAAAGGCATCAACAAGGACATTTTGAAAGAGCAATCTTATTTACCAGTGGAAGAACCGGGGAAGTCAGCCTGTCCCATCACCCTCCCCATACACAAGCTCCTGCTGGGGCCTTCCAGCCTCTCTATCACCTCTGATAGGGGTGAGATGTTTACATCCCAAGGAGTCATTCAGAGTTCCCCTCCTTCAGGCTTCAAGCTGGGACCCCAGCTCTTGCACAGCAAATATTTCCCCTGGGCTATGGGGGTGATGTTTTTAAAAACAAAATAACCCGTGCACCCAGACAAGTGAAGTGAAAGTCGCTCAGTTGTGTCCAACTGTTTGTGACCTCATGGACTATACAGTCCATGGGATTCTCCAGGCCAGAATACTGGAGTGGGTAGCTGTTCCATTCTTCAGGGGATCTTCCCAACCCAGGGATGGAACCCAGGCTTACCCGCATTGCAGGCAGATTCTTTACCAGCTAAGCTACCAGGGAAGCCCGTCCAGACCAACCTGCAGGTAATTCCCAGCTGTAGCAGGGGACTTGAGGCCTTCCAGGTACGGGTGGCAATGGCACCCCACTCCAGTACTCTTGCCTGGAAAATCCCATGGACGGAGGAGCCTGGTAGGCTGCAGTCCATGGGGTTGCGAGGAGTTGGACACGACTGAGCGACTTCACTTTCACTTTTCACTTTCATGCATTGGAGAAGGAAATGGCAACCCACTCCAGTGTTCATGCCTGGAGAATCCCAGGGACGGGGGAGCCTGGTGGGCTGCCGTCTATGGGGTCGCACAGAGTCAGACACGACTGAAGCGACTTAGCAGCAGCAGCAGCAGGTGCGGATGGACACCACGGCTGCCACAGGGCTGTCACCCTTACACCGGCTCACCTCTGCTCAGCAAATACCTCAGTGGAGAAGCCACTCTGCTTGAGTGCCTTCCTCAGCCTAGCTTGAGGTGCTTGTTTTCTACTCTGAGACCTCTCTGTACTGGACTTCTCTCAATCAACTCTCGGTCACTGGACAGATGGGTCTGGCTACCCTCGGGCCAGGGATCCTGACTTTGAGGGCACCCGCATGTTCTTCAGGCCTGTTCACTGTCTGTTTCCTGGGCTGGCAGCTTCACCAGGGCAGTGGCTCCGAGGTGCCTAGTATAGTGTCTGGCACACAGTAGGTGTTGAGTGAACAGTCATAGTAACACTGAACCAAGACTTCCTGCCAGGTACTGTTTGGAGCACTTTACACATATCCGTTCATGAAATCTTCACAACAATCACATAAAGTGGGTACTATTATCATCCTGGTATGATGATTAAGAGCAGTAATCCTGGAGCTAGGTTACCCGGATTCCTGTCCTGACTCTACCACTTATTGGTTAAGTTACTTAGCCTTTCTTTCTCTCTGTGTGTGAGTGTGTGCTCAGTCATGTCCGACTCTTTGTCCTCTGTCTGTGGAATTTTCCAGGCAAGAATACTGGAATGGGTTGCCATTTCCTCCTCCAGGAGATCTTCCCCACTCAGGGATCGAGCCCGCGTCTCTTGCATCTCCTACATTGGCAGATGGATTCTTCACCACTGAACCACCTGGGAAGCCCTTTCTGTGCCTTACTGTTAAATGGGGATAATAACTGTACCTACATCACAACGCTTAGAGCAGGAAATGGCAATCCACTCCAGTATTCTTGCCTGGAAAATCCCACGGACAGAGGAGCCTGGCGGGCTGCAGTCCATGGGGTTGCAAAGAGTTCCACGTGACTTAGGGACTGAGCACACATCACAACGGAGTTGCAATGTAGCTAGATGAGTTCACATACACAAAGCATTATATATTAGGCATTATCCTCACTTTTCGGTGGCAAACATTGAGACACAGAGAGTTTTGTTAACTTTTCCGAGGTCATACAGCTGAGAAGAACAAAGTATGACTCAAACCCAGTTGCTGGGGCTCTATAGTCAAGGCTCTTAACCACTTCACTGTGCTGCTCTTACGGAAACCTGGCTCCCTCCTGGGAACACTGTGAAGGGCTCCCTCATCTAAAACACGCAACTATAAAGGTGTGTTTAAGCGTCTTATACCGCCCGCGCCGGCCGCGGTGTGTCTGAGTCCGTGTGTTCAGTGTGAGCGCCGTGAGAGTGCCCGCTGATGCTCACGCGGGAAGGGAGGGGTCCCCCCAACTCTGGGTGGGCGCGGTCAGTGGGGCTCGCCTCGCCGCCAGCCTCCAGAGCAGCGACTCTTCCCGTGGCCAACAGGGGTCAGCCGTAGCCGCTGTTGGCGCCTCTCGAGCGATGAGCGGCTGCCAAGAGCGGAACACAGCTCGGCTGGGTGCGCGAAGGACCCTTGGAGGTCATGCGCCCTTCGAGGCCCACCGGGAGGAGGAGGTCCCGCCCAAGGTCACCCAGGGGTGCGTGTTAACAGTGCGGGAACCCAAATCCCTTCGTCCTTGGCTCTTCCCTAAAGCCCAAGAGGCCAGTTTGAAGGGGCTCTAGAAACCGGGAGGTTTGGATCTCTGGAAGGTTCCACCGGAGGTGTTGGTCCTAGTAGCAGTTGTACCATGGACGTGCTGTGTGACCTTGGGTAGGTTGTCACCCTCTCTAGTCCTAGAGTCCGTCCAAGGAGAGGGTCCCGGGGGCCGACGCGTCTTGTGATTCTAGAGAGGGTCTCTCTGTCAATACTTCATCCTCTGGCCCTGAATGGTCCAGAGTCGGCCCCGCTGGGGTCGGAGCCTGCGGGTGACAGCCACGCGCGCCGGGGATCCATCCGGTTATCTGGAGCTCAGCGCGGGGCCGGTTGGGAGCGGAGAGCCCGGCGTCCGGCAGGGGGCGCTGCCGCACTGCGCGCGGTTCCCCGCGCGTTCTTCCAAGGACAGCGTGGACGCGGCGGGCGGCGCAGGGGCAGTGGCTGGCTGAGCCCGGCCGCGCCCACACTCCTGCTGTTGTAGTTCCCAGACACTGTCTGGGGCGTCGGGACTGCGGGTGAGCCATCCGGTGCACCCGCTGGTCCTCAGCAGGTTTCTGGAGCTCGGTGTGTGGGTGGGGGAAAGGGGCAAGGAACAAACTCTGGGAGGTCTGGCCTCATTCGCTCTTTGACCTTGAGAGATCACTGCCCTTGTCTGAGCCTCGGTTTCCTGCCTCGCAAGGGAGTTTCTAAGAAGCGGATGAGATACTGCATGTGAAAATGCTTTAGGAAATCTGAGGCCCAGGCCAGATGCTCTTACTGAAAAAATAGCTCTACCTGCTCACCCAATCCACCCTGCCAGTTCTGCCCGCGGGTAGTAATCGTTTGAGCCCTTTTAACTTGTTTTCTAATGTTTACTTATATTTTTTGAACTAATATGCTTATACTGCTGCTTCTCAATTTACCAGTTTCAGACATTGCCTATTGTCTGCCCCTTGGAATAAATAAAGAATTAGCTGTGTTCCAATCCCATTCCCCTGCTCAGTATATTTGGAACACTATATTTAGGTAACTCAGTGATTAGCCTTCCTATTAAGAAAATGTGGCTCTTCATTTCCGCAAATGTTGTATCAGAATTGCCTTACACCTCTCAACCCATATTTCCCCCCAACAAAACCTCCGTCATGTTCCACATTCTGACTTGGGCCTCCTTCTCCCAGAGATGTTCCCTCCCAAACTGCACTGGCCAGCTGTCTGCTGGGGCTCTTTTCCCCAAAGCTTTCTTCCCATGTTCCTGTTTCTTGGGCCTCTGTCTGGCTCTGTTTACTCCCTTCTTTGGGAAACTCCAGTTGCCTCTTAAGAAATTGGGCAGGGGTGGGAAATTTTCATGTATGTGGACTTAATCTATATTCTACTCTTGTACTTGATTGGTAATTCAGCTAAGCATAGAATTTTAGGTTGAAAATTATTCTCCTTCAGAAACTCTATGCTCTGCTCCATTGTCTTCTGCACCTGGATTTACTGTTCAGAATCTTTGTGCTTTCTGATTCCTTATTTCATGTGTAACTTCTCTCTCTTCTTCTCCCTCTCTGTTTTTTAGGGTTTTCTGTTTATCCTTGGAATTCTGGAATTTCAGAATGCATGTGACATATTTGTGACTCTCATTCATTGGGCTAGTCCCTGGGTGGCCCTTTTCAATCTAGAGACTCATGTCCTTCAGTTCCATGGAGACAAAACACTGTTTTCTTTAATAATTTCCTTCTTCCTCTTTCCTCTCTGAAGCGCCTATGAGTTGGATCCTTCCTCGCCTCTTTTCTCATATTTCCTTTGTCCTTCTCTCTCTGTTCTGCTCTCTAGATTACTTCCTTAAATTTATGTCCTAATCCTTCTATTGAATTTTTAAACTTCAGCTATTATATTTTTAATTTCTAAGGGTTCTTATTTGTTCCCTGTTCTCTCCCAAATAAAACAATTGAAATAGCTGCTTTATTTATCTCTCAGAATATTACTTAGTGATTTTCTCCTCCTGTTCCCTGGCTTATCTCTGTCTCCTCTAGTTGACCTGTTTTGTTTGTTTGATTTATTGTGGTCTCTCTCAGACTCTGTGTCCCTGCCCATGTTGGAGATGTTGCTGATATTTAGTGATCTTAGGTTTCTGTACACAATTAGGATGAGAGTCCAAGAAGTTGACTGACATTTGTGGAGGCAGTTGTACCAGTTTCCCTTTAGGTGGATCAGATAGGGTCTGGCCTTTTGGTTGGGAGACAGATAAATATCAACAAGGGAAGTTTTTTTCTCTGGGACCACTCTGTAAGGCAGGATGGATGTGGTTAAAAGCATGGATTCTGGAGCCAGAATACCTGGGTTTGAACCCCATCTCTGCCACTTACTAGCTGTATGACTTTGGACAAGTCATTTAATCTCCCTGTGCCTCAGTTTTCTATTGTAAATTAGACCTAATAAGAATATTACCCCATGGGTTGTTGGGTTTGTAAAGCTATTATCCTGGTACATAGTGATGGGTCTTGTGGTCACTGTTTCAGCCTTATTCTCTGCAGAGAATAAGGTCAGACCACCGGGCAGATTCTCAGTTAATCCTCCTGTTTTCTGCCCTTTCTGGCCTCAAAATCTCATCTTCTATTCCGTGCCCCCTTCCCAGTTCAGCAGAGCCATTGACTTTCTTCTCAGTGGCATACCTTCTGCGGGTCTTACCTGATTCAGTAGAAACTAGTACAAATTTAGTTCATCAAAAATTGTTCCATGCAAGAAATCATTGAAAAATAAAATACTTTCTAATTTTTAATCATTGAAAAATTAAATTGTAAACATTTAATTTTAGCCCCAAACATACAAATGCCTATTCTTTTTTCTTTGAGTATGGGTCTATTCATGGGAATTCTGTAAGGTCTTTCTTGTGCAAACCCCAGTGCTTAAAGCATTGTCTACCAGATCCTGGTTTGCTTCTTTATAGTACAGCTAAACTTACAGGAACTTATGGAACAATCTGAACGCAGATTCCTTCTAGATTTATATAATTTCCTTCCAATCTGTTACAATTGCTTGTCTGTAACTTATCTGAACATGTTTTTAAATAGCAATCTGCCTTCACTGAGTTTTTCAAGGCTTTCAACTTAGTTTCATAAAATAACTCCCTTTCACTATCATATTTTATTGGCTTATTAATATTAAATTGACTCACATAATTACAAGAGCAAGTATAGCTGGCATAAACAGGTTTGGGAATAAACAATTGTTTCTGGGAAAAGCAGATGAATTAACTGCAAGAGATATTATATGGGCATTCTGAGGAACATTCTACCAGACAGGGGTATTCAGCTCCCAAAGTATGTAAAGAGAAGGCAAGTGTGGCTATTCTGAGAGCACTCATTCAGCGGTGGTGGAATGTGAGAGCTTAGGTCCCATCACTCTGCAACATAAGTACCACTCACTCCTCTGACCCCTTTCAATCTTACAGAAATTCATTGAACTTTCTCATCCATTATGACTCCTTTTCTTTGCTTCCTGTCCTGTGGGTTTATATCTTCTCTTTTCCTTATTGTCATTTTAGGGGAGGGGGTGCAGAGAGAGAGACAAGATAAGCATTAAAGTTCAGCTGCCATTTTTATCCAGACAGTTTCTCTTATTTAAGACTCCCAGCATCCAGCGAGTGGCAGAGACTGTTATTATCTCCACAGAGGTCACACAGCTGTAAGTGACAGAAGCAAGTTTCAAACTCAGGTCTGTCAGAGGCTGTAGTGGATACTTCGGTGTTTTGCTTGGATCCCCTCCCCAGGGTCAACGCACCATCCTCCAACTGCTGGGAATGTTGGTTGCTGGTGGCTCACTGAAAGTTGTCCTTGGCTGTAGGAACTGCCTCGCCCTTACATGTGCTTCATCTCAAGGGATCACTGTGGCTAGGAAGGGGCCTTGTGCCCATGTGGGAGTATAAGAGCCCAGCCGTCTTCCCTCATTTGGATGCTTCTGAGGGGCCATCTCAGATCCAGGGCTCTCTGTGGGATCTGCTGAGATACCAGTTGCAATTCACTGTGGGTCAGCTTGTGTCTCTGCCCAGTTACAGGGGTGTTTCCAGAGAGGACTCCCCAGTAAGCCTTCTGTACACAACTCCTCACTTGAGAGTCTGTTTGTGGGAAACCCAATGTCAGGCAGAGGCCATGGTCCTTGATTTTTTGCTGCCTTGTCTGGTAATGGAGATCCTGAACTCCCAGGCTGTCTTGGGGCAGGATTCATCAGCAGGGTGAGGAAAGCTGGGCTGAGGGTGGTTGTTGCAGAGCTCAGGACCTGTGGGGGTGGCTGACATCCATGCAGGATGGGCAGGGTGCACTATTCTTTGATGTGGGTTTGAGGACGGGCTTCCAGGTGGTACTAGTGGTAAAAAAAAAAAAAAAAAAAATCTGCCTGCCAATGCAGGAGATATAAGAGACATAGATTCGATCCCTGGGTCAGAAATATCCCCTGGAGGAGGGCGTGCAACCCACTCCAGTATATTTGCGTGGAGAATCCCCATAGACAGAGGGGCCTGGGGGGCTACAGTCCATAGGGTTGCACAGAGTTGGACACGACAGAAACTGCTTAGCACGCATGCACAGTTGGAGGGCAGGGCTGTGTGGTGAGAGATGAGCTGAGCAGGCGGATGCTAAGGAGGGATTTACAGTCATAAGAGGTTTTACGTAAGGAATGACATGATCTGATCTGTGATTGAGCGAGATGAACTTGACTGTAAGATGGATGGGAAGGGGCCGGTGGGGACAGGGAAGGCTATGAAGGGGCAGCTACAGTGGTCCAGGAGACAGAGAGAGGCCTGGTTCAGGGCAGTGAGGAGGCAGAGATGGTTCTCAGTGACGGGCTGCTCCCCGCCCCCCCCAGAACCCCAGCCTCCACTACCCTGTTCTTTTACTGTACTTTCAGATGTGCCGCATAATCAACTTACTTGTTATGGTTATTGTTCGTCTCCCTCCACTACAATGTAAGTTCCTCAAAGGAAGGGATTTTTCTGATTCGTTTATTGACATGTTGTCAACCATAAAAGAGTATTCGGCACACAGCAGGTGCTCGGTAAATAATAATGGATGGAGAAGGGATGGGGGATCCTTGTGAGGTGTGAGGGACTGGGACATGGCATAAAGATTAGTCCTTTGGCTTCTGCCTGGGTGCATGGGTGGATGGTGGGGGCTTCGTGATATGAGGTTTGGGGAGAGGCTCCGTTTTTCAGGAACTGAGGGGGCAGATATGGGAGATGGGAGGAGTCCCCACTGCTGATGTCCAGCAGATCTCAGTTCTTGTAAACTTGAATTTTTCACTGTTGCTAGGAGTGATGGGCTGTCTGTGGGATGACCAGTGGGCTTGGCATGAAAAAGGTCCTCCATTTGTAGTTAAAAATGCTACTTACCTTTTGCCTCCTTGTCCCAGTCCCTCTTAGCTGAGAACCCTGATCCCTGAGTTCTGCTGGTGTCTCTGCTGGGGATAAGCTCTGTGCTCGCCAAGCCTCAGTTTCCCTGGCAGGTGAGGTGAATTCATTTCTCTGAGAAACGCTCCTGGCCCCCACCCTGTCAAGGTCTCCTCCCTTCTCTCATGGTTTCCAAGGTACCGAATGCTGCATCATGTCTGGTCACCATGGGACTGGGAAGCTGCTTGTCACAGATACAGAACTGAGTTATGGACTGGAAACAGGGCAGAGACAATTGCTTTCCCAGATAGGCAGTGTAGAGGATAGAGCTCTGGTTGTGTTGGAACTTGTCAGCTAGGTTTTGGAGTTTTTTTAAAAATGATCTTTCCAAGATGCACTGATTCTGCCTGGATGCTTAAATGAGGGAGTTTGGCATCTTGAAATCAATGTGTGCAAAACCCTATTTATCATTGCTCCTCCCAAGCTGCTTTTCCTGCTCTCTCTGTGTCTCTCTCTCGATGGCATCACTGTCCTCCCCTCTGCACGATTGTAACCCCCTCCTGCTTCCGTATTCTCTTTCTTTCGTTGTTGCTATTGCTTGGAAATATCTTTGTTTTGCCTTTGCTCTTTACAAAAAGATTTATTATGGAAAGTCCAAGTTCATACAAAAGTAGAGGGAGTAATGAACCCCTGTGAACGTCACCCAGCTTCATAGTCGTCAACCCACAGGCTGCCTTGTTTTATCTACTCCTGCCCACTCTCCTCACACTTCCATGCCCCCAGATTATTATTGTTTAAAAAAATTATTTGTTTATTTTCTTATGTTGAGCTCGGTCTTCATTGCTGCACGTGGGCCCTCTCCAGTTGCCGCAAGTGGGGGCTACTCTTTGTGGTATCCAGGCCTCTCCTTGCAGCGGCCTCCCTTGTGGAGTGCAGGCTCTAGGTGCATGGGCTTCGGTGGCAGCACGTGGGCTCAGTAGTTGTGGCTCAGGGCTCTAGAGTGTGGGGTCAGTAGTTGTGGAGCATGGGCTTAGTTGCTCTGAGGAATTGTGGCATGCTCCACGGGATCTTCCTGGACCAGGGATTGAAGCCGTGTCCCCTGTAGCAGCAGGAGGATTCGAATCCACTGTACCACCAGGGAAGTGCCCACAGATTATTTATATATGTGTGTGTGTGTGTGTATACATATATAAAATAACTTTTGGATGGCATCACTGACTCGATGGAATGAGTTTGAGCAAGCTCCAGGAGTTGGTGCTGGACAGGGAGGCCTAGCGTGCTGCAGTTCATGGGGTCACAAGAGTCAGACAAGAGTGAGCAACTGAACTGAACTGTTAACCTTTCTAGCCAGTCAATTCTCGAATACATATATTTTTTAAAAAATCAGTATGTGAAATATCTTTTCAAATGAACAATAAAAACATTTATTGAAAGAATAATGTTAATGAATGGGAAAAATAGCAGTTATTAGATACCTGTCTATAAGTAGGTACTCTTAAGCATTATGCATGAGTTAATTTAATACTTTAAAAATTGTTCTGAAATATGTGCCATTATTATTCCCATTTAGCAAATGGAAAAAAAGATGAACTAAGTATCAGAGATGAAGGGTCATACAATAGATGGAGTTGCCTTAAAATCAGTCTGTCTGAATCCCCTAGACTCTTTTTAAAGCAAAGCCTAGCTTAGACAAAATATCATCAGGCCTATAAATATAAGAATACATTAAAATACATAGCTATAAACATAAACTAGTCACAAAAAGACAAACACCATATGATTCCACTTACAGGAGGTACTTAGAGTAGTCAGAATCATAGAGACAGAAAGTAGAATGGTGGTTGCCAGGGGCTGGAGGGAGGGGAGAATGAGGAGGTAGTGTTTGATGGGTACAGAACTCAGTTTTACAAGATGAAGAGAGTTGTGGAGATGGATGGTGGGGGATGGTAGCACAATATTATGAATATATTTAATTCCACTGAACTACTAAAAATAGTTAAGATGGTGAATTTTATATTCTGTATATTTTACCACAATAAAAATTGGAAAAATACATAACTATAATATCATCAGGGGCTTCTCTGGTGGCTTGGATGGTAAAAAATCTGCCTGCCATGCAGAAGACCCGAATTAGATCCCTGAGTCAGGAAGATCCCCTGGAGAAGGAAATGGCAACCCATTCCAGTATTCTTGCTTGGAGAATCCCATGGACAGAGGAGCCTGGTGATCTATAGTCCATGGGGTCACAAAGAACTGGGCATGACTGAGCAGCTAAGTGTGCATGATGTCATTACCATACCTAAAAATAAAGAATTCTTTAATGTCATCAAATATGCAGTTAGTGTTCAAATTTCCTGAGTTAGTTCATAATTTTGTTTCTTTAAAATTTTATGTGATTCAGAATCCAAGTAAGTTCTGTATATTGCAATTGGGTTATAGTGTCTTTTAAGTCTTTTTTAATCTGTAGGTTACTCCTCCTGTTTTTCCCTAGCTCTATATTTGTTGAGGAACCTTGGTTGTTTATCCTGTTTGCCACATCTGGACTTTGCTGCTTGTATCCCATGGTGTCCTTTGATATGGTCATTTGTCCCCTGTATTTGCTGAATGCTGCTGCTGCTGCTGCCAAGTCGCTTCAGTTGTGTCTGACTCTGTGCGACCCCATAGACGGCAACCCACCAGGCTCCCCCATCCCTGGGATTCTGCAGGCAAGAACACTGCAGTGGGTTGCCATTTCCTTCTCCAATGCATGAAAATGAAAAGTGAAAGTGAAGTCGCTCAGTCGTGTCCGACTCCTAGCGACTCCATAGACTGCAGCCCACCAGGCCCCTCCGTCCATGGGATTTTCCAGGCAAGAGTACTGGGGTGGGGTGCCATTGCCTTCTCCATATTAGGAGTTAAATCTAGAGGCATCATCAGATTTGAATTCTGAGCAAGAATACTTCAGAGGTGGGGTGAACTTTTACCATGAGGCACAAAATTGTCTAATCATCACATCTCTTTTTGTTATTAGCTGCCATCGATCCATTACTTCCTCAGCATTTGCACAATAATTATAGTCTGTCATTAAAATAATTTTTGAAGATCTTATTGTTTTTTTTTTTTTTTTTCTTTCCAGGCCCCACCGCCTGTGTCCCTCCTGCTCCGGTTCCCAAGCGTCGCCGGACCCAGCCGAGCCGCCTCATCTGCGCTGGCTCTCTTATTGGTTTTATTCAACAGTTCATGAGTTGGGCAGGATCTTATCTAGCAGAGAGAAAGGAGCTCTGAGGACCTATACAAAATAAAAGAACTTTACAGGCAGACGGGAACGAACTGGTTGTGGCAAGGTCACCTTCCTTTAGGGGTCGACAGGGGTCTATCAGGCAGATTGACTCACTAGTTGTGACTAGGTAGTTCCTGACTGACTGGTTTAAGATTTCATTCTTGGGAGAGGCTGAAACTAAGTAATTAAATATTAAGTCTTGGTTTGATGACATTGGGGCTTAGCATAAGTGATTCCATTTTGGGATGTTGTCAACTGAGAAAGCCTAATGGAGATCTGATCAAAATTTAGGGGCTTAGCATCACTCATTGTTACTGTCCTGAAGTTCTTACAGTTTTTTTCTAGTTTTGTATGAGGTTCACAGGTTATAATATCTTTTTGCAGAATCTATGTGGTATTTACAGTTCATAATTTCAAATTCATGTGCACGCTAAGTTGTCTCTGTCATGTCCAACTCTTTATGACCCTGCATACTGAGGCTTCCAGGCTCTTCTGTCCTTGGGATTTTCCAGGCAAGATTACTGGAGTGGATTGCCATTTCCTCCTCCAGGGGATCTTCCGGACCCAAGGATTGAACCCGCATCTGTCTCCTGCATTGGTAGATGGGTTCTTTACCACTAGTGCCACACGGGAAACCCATTTTTGGTCATTTTCTTCATTCCTTTTCTGATGTTCCAGTCCTAGGAAGATAATTTACTTGGTAATTAGTGGCTGCAAACATGCATTTAAAGAGTTTGAGAGAATACAGTGCATTAGGGAGACCATTATGAGTATTATAAACAAGATAATTTCTAATATGTGGAGTGCACTTCAGAGCTATGGTCCCCAAGGCCCAAATATCAATGCCAAATAAGTCAAAGAAAGATCTCGTTGATTTCTTGGCCAAGTGACTTGTTCAGTGATCTTAAGCAGCTGAACTTCAACTTCCCCACAAGTGTTAATCCAGTGGCAGCAAGTAGTATTGGCCACAGCAGACACCTCCTTGCTTAGCTGAAAGATTAATCAAGGACTCTCCTATTATCACGGAGAAGGCAATGGCACCCCACTCCAGTACTCTTGCCTGGAAAATCCCATGGGCAGAGGAGCCTGGTAGGCTGCAGTCCATGGGGTCGCTAAGAGTAGGGCATGACTGAGTGACTTCACTTTCACTTTTCACTTTCCTGCATTGGAGAAGGAAATGGCAACCCACTCCAGCGTTCTTGCCTGGAGAATCCCAGGGACGGGGGAGCCTGGTGGACTGCCATCTATGGGGTCCCACAGAGTTGGACATGACTGAAGCTACTTAGCAGCAGCAGCAGCAGCAGCATCCTATTATCAAGAACAACTTTGGCCAAAGAGGCTTAGGAATTTTGTCTGACAGCTATTGCTTTAGCGTGAATTTTGCAATATCTTTAAGAATTGAGGAGAGGTTCCTGATTATAGCCTCATTCCTACTCACTACTATGGAGGAAAGTAGGGATCTGCCAAAGGAAGAGAATCCTGAATCATGAGTGCCTCTGGTAGGACCTTTCTAACTTGATGAAGTAAATTCAGGGAAGTTGGCCAATGAGGTGTTTCAGTTTGAGTGTGGGCAGTCTGGGGGCACAGTTGGATAAGAGGATTGCTAAGTGATGTACTAGCCATCTAGGCATTCATAGCCTCAAGGGGAATGATAACCACCACAGGATCACTTTTTCCTTTGTTCTTTAGCTGGAGTTGTTTAAGGAGTAACATCCTCTCATAAACTATTTGGATACCCTGAGGTGCAGTTCATATAGGAAAAGCAGGAAAAATGCTTGATTCTTATCATTTATTTTCAATTTAAAAAATAACAGGTTGGTTTCCTAGCATTATCCAAAGGTGACGAATGAGATGATATTGTATCCTAATGAACTCATGGATTTCAATAAAAGGGATGTTTTTCAATCCATTTCAGTTTTTGTCTTTATTAATGCTCATATGGTCCTATCTTTTGGTTAATGGGAACCTCAACTGCCTTTGATTATAACCTCAGTAGTCCCTACTAGCTTCCTTGCTTTCTAGAATGACAGGGTGTTCCATTCTGTGCATTTCCTGCCCCAGGCCTGCAATCAGCCATTTCTCCAAGGGCTTGGGGCAAAAGGGAGTTTAGGTAGTTTAAACTAATTTAGCTCCTAGTTTAAAATGCTACTTACCAATTGTCTCCCTTTCTTTTTAGTGGGAAATGGTATTTAGAAACTGGAGTCTGAATACTAGGAGTATTTTTTCATATTATATTTGATACATCAGTTCAGTTCAGTCTCTCAGTCATGTCTGACTCTTTGCGACCCCATGAATCGCAGCACGCCAGGCCTCCCTGTCCATCACTGTCTCCCAGAGTTCACTCAGACTCACATCCATTGAGTCGGTGATGCCATCCGGCCATCTCATCCTCTGTCATCCCCTTTTCCTCCTGCCCCCAATCCTTCCCAGCATCAGAGTCTTTTCCAATGAGTCAACTCTTCGCATGGGGTGGCCAAAGTACTGGAGTTTCAGCTTTAGCATCATTCCTTCCAAAGAACACCCAGGGCTGATCTCCTTCAGAATGGACTGGTTGGGTCTCCTTGCAGTCCAAGGGACTCTCAAGAGTCTTCTCCAACCCCACAGTTCAAAAGCATCAATTCTTCTGCACTCATCTTTCTTCACAGTCCAACTCTCACATCCATACATGACTACTGGAAAAACCATAGCCTTGACTAGACGGACCTTTGTTGGCAAAGTAATATCTCTGCTTTTTAATATGCTATCTAGGTTGATCATAACTTTTCTTCCAAGAAGTAAGCGTCTTTTAATTTCATGGCTGCAGTCACCATCTGCAGTGATTTTAGAGCCCAGAAAAATAAAGTCTGACACTGTTTCCACTGTTTCCCCATCTATTTCCCATGAAGTGATGGGACCAGATGCCATGATCTTCGTTTTCTGAATGTTGAGCTTTAAGCCAACTTTTTCACTCTCCACTTTCACTTTCATCAAGAGGCTCTTTAGTTCCTCTTCACTTTCTGCCATAAGGGTGGTGTCATCTGCATATCTGAGGTTATTGATATTTCTCCGGGCAATCTTGATTCCAGCTTGTGTTTCTTCCAGCCCAGCGTTTCTCATGATATACTCTGCATATAAGTTAAATAAGCAGGGTGACAATATACAGCCTTGACGTACTCCTTTTCCTATTTGGAACCAGTCTGTTGTTCCATGTCCAGTTCTAACTGTTGCTTCCTGACCTGCATATAGGTTTCTCAAGAGGCAGGTCAGGTGATCTGGTATTCCCATCTCTTGAAGAATTTGCCACAGTGTATTGTGATCCACACAGTCAAAGGCTTTGGCATAGTCATTAAAGCAGAAATAGATGTTTTTCTGGAACTCTCTTGCTTTTTCCATGATCCAGCGGATGTTGGCAATTTGATCTCTGGTTCCTCTACCTTTTCTAAAACCAGCTTGAACATCTGGAAGTTCACAGTTCACCTATTTGATACATACAAAAAAATATATACCATATATATAATTATGAAGCATCATCATAAAAGGGCTACTCATCAGTCACCACCCACTTTAATAATCGGAAGCTTATCAACAGCAGTTCATTGTGTAGTTCTCCCTTCTTTATCGCAGCTTTCAGCTTCCATCTGAGAGGGTGGATTGTGTATTTATCATTCTCTTGCTTAAAAAAAAATTTATCTCTTATGTTTGTGTCCTTAAATATACATACCTATTTTATAGCTTTTTTGAGCTTTGTAAGAATGATATTGTGAAGAATGTTCTTCTATTTTCTGCCTTGATTTTGCCTAATGTAATTCAAAACAAATCTGAGAAATATCCTGTTGGTTTTTTTAAGCTGTAGTTCATTTGTTTTCATTGCTGTATGATAGTCCACTAAAGTAGTGTGACTATACTGTAATAATTTTATCCATTCTCTTGTTTGTGGACATTTGATTTGTCTCCAGTTTTTAGTACTACAAATATTTTGCTAAGATAATGCTGTTACAGGTATTCTTGTTCATGTCTCTGGTACACATGTGTAAGAATTTGTCTAGGGCAGTGGTTATCAAACATTTTTGTTTCAATATTCCAGAGAACTTTTGTTTACATGCATTATATCTATAGATTTTTCTATATTAGAAATTAAAACAGAAAAATATAACTATATTATTTATTAATTCATTTAAAAATGGCAATAACAAACTCATGATATGTTAATATAAATCATATATTTTAAGTGAAAAATCACTACATTTACTAAGACAAATTAAGTAGAAGGAGTGGCATTATTAAATTTTTGCAAATGTCTTTAGTGTCTGGATTAATAGATGATAGCAGATTCTCATATCTACTTCCATGTTCAGTCTGTTGAGCTATCTTATGTTACACAGCTTCTATAAAACTCCTCTGTATTTTTGTGAGACAAGAGAGAAAAAGTCAAATAATGCCTTTCAAATATATTACAAAAGTGTTTTTGACCTTATGGATTCCCCTGAAAAAGTCTCAGGGTCCCTGAACCACACTTAAAACTGCTGCGACTTCACTTTCACTTTCCACTTTCCTGCATCAGAGAAGGAAATGGCAATCCACTCCAGCATTCTTGCCTGGAGAATCCCAGGGACAGAGGAGCCTGGTGGGCTGCCGTCTCTGGGGTTGCGGAGTCGGACATGACTGAAGTGACTTAGCAGCAGCAGCAAGGAATATTGGTCTAAGTGAAACTGCTGAGTCGTAGGGGTTGCATATGAACATAGACAAATATTCAAGCTATATAAATTAATATTGTTTTCCAAAATAGTTGTAACAATTAACACTTCCATCACTAGCATCTGAGAATTTCCATGGATTCATATTTTCCCCAACACTTGATGTTATCAAATATTCTGTTTTCACCCATGTAATGAATATGAAATGGTATTTCATATATCTGTACCCAGTTTCTTCTCATCTTAATACATCCTTCTCACACTGCCAGCTTAATATTTCTGTGATGACATTTTGATCATGTCATGTTTGTTCCTCCTGAAAATCTTTCAAAGGCCCTATTTTTTCTTTCTTTCCCTCAACACGTCTAGGAACAAATGTATCATTCCTCCAGTCAAGGCTCTTTCAGCAAAGACTGATTCAATCAGCGAAATATTCTACATGGTTACTAGTACATGTAATTTTACATGTACATTCTAGGCAAATGGAAATACTTGCTGTCCTCAAGGAGGCAATTTCACACTCCAAGTTTTTGCCTTGAATATACTTCAAGTGTACTTCAGTATACTTGAGTATACTTCAGCCTTGAATACCGTCTCTATTCTATCTGCCTTCTGGAATCCATTCATTTCTGATGATGTTACTGGTATGCAGCTTCTCCCATGAAGTCTTGGGGCTTCCCCAGTGGCTCAGTGGGTAAAGAATCTGCCTGCCGTGCAGAAGACACAGGAGATGAGGGTTCAATCCCTGGGTCAGGAAGGTCCCAAGGAGGAGGCCATGGCAACCCTATTCACTATTCTTGCCTGGAGAATCCCATGGACAGAGGAGCCTAGTGGGCTGCAGTCCATAGAGTTGCAAAAAGTTGGACACGACTGAAGCGACTGAGCACACATCAAGAAACATGCCCACATCTTTCCCTCTTCTGAACTCCACTACACAAGGCTTGTCTCTCTCTTATCCTTTCACCATACCGTCATGGATTCTAGTTAGGAGTGCTGTCCACCCTGGTCCAGGAGCTCCTTGAGGTCAGAGACCATGTCCTTTTGTCTTTGTGTTCCCCAAACCTCTAACATAAAATAGGGGCTAAACATCTGTTGATGATACAAGGTGCTTTCTGTTAAGGTTTTTTTTTTTTTTTTTTAATGGCCAATATAGCAAATGAGGAAGCAGAGAGAATGGGCTGTGGGAGCTCAAAGTGGGTGGTGGGGTGCTGATGTAGACAGGGAAGGCTGGAACCAGCATGACTTGGAGTGGGCTTGGGAAAATGGGGCTGTGGATGATCAAAGTAGAGGCACATTGGGCCTGAGGCTGAGGAGAAGGAGAGATGTGGGCTGAAAACATAAAGCTAAAGGATTTGGGCCAGATTTCAATGCACAGAAACTGTGCATCCTTGGGACCAGTTCTTACTGCTGCCTATCCAGCAAGGGGATGGCCTGGCTGGAGCAGGGACCTGGGGCCAGCAAGAGATGAAATGTGGGCTCATCTTCTGGGGTGTCACACCAGTTGAAAAGGACTGGACCCCCAGAGACTCTGGTGGAGTTCAGACTTTAGAGGACTGCTGATCTGTGGGGTCCTTTCTGGGTTGGGGTAGTTTTGGAAGTTTCAAAGGTGATCAAGGACAGCTCATGAATGTGACTTCACTTTCTTCTCTGCTGCAGCCCTGCTCCATCTCTTGACCTTGGACTTCCCTGGTTCCCTCTCAGCTCGCTTTCTCCCCCAGGGCACCCACACTACTCAGAGCATCAGGCAGCCTCTCTCCTCTGCCCTGGTCTCCTCTTGCATTTACCTAGGTACAGAGGGGGTTGTTTGCCAAGATTTGGGCTCAGTCATGGGCTAGAATAATCAGTTGGGGGCCTGCCTTGGTTCTGTCCCAGCTCATTCAGGTGAAAGAGATTTCCCATGGCCTAGTCAGCTCTCAGAATTGGGTTTGGGGTCAAGACTACATTTAAAAATCAGTGTAACCAAACCATTCCTTTTCTATTTATTGTCTGGGTTCTTTCTTCACTCAAGGACTTGAAGGAGATAGGGAAGGGAGGGCAGGGTTTGGGCACAGGAATATCCAGTGGCACTTGGACTCACCCTGGTTTCTAATAGCATCCCCTGACCAATCAGAATAAGCATGTTTAGTGCTTACTGGGTGGGGGGTGGGGGGACAAATCTCGCTGAGGCCTTGGTCCTGTTCCGCTGAGAAGCAGTATCATGACCATCACCACCATCACTGTCAAACAGTTTCTCCTTACACAGCACACCTGTGTAGATCAGGTCTTGTGTCCTGTGTTAGGTACTTTACATGCAACAGTTCACTGGATCTTTGAATAACTTATAAAAGCAGGTATTATTACTCCCAGGGAGGGCTGAGGAAAGGGAGGCTCAGAGAGGAGCAGTGACTTTCCTAAATTCACACAACTCCTAACTTGTGGAGTAGAAGGTAGAATCTCCTGCTCCCACCTCTTGGTTTAGGACTGTTAGTGCCAGAACAGGAGGTCACTATCCCATGGCTCCTATGGGTCTGGGCTTTTTGAGAGAGATTGGGGCAAAGGGCAGGTCCAGCTCATAGGGCCAGTGTGTAGATCTAGCTGGCCCATCCAGACCCTCAGCCACCATAAATGCTACTTGCCCTCCCATTTGCCTTGCTGGAGTGGGGATTTCTGGCGTTGCTCATGGGATGCTGAAGCAGGAAAGGAGGAAGTAGGATCTGTAGGATGTGTGATCCGAAGCCTGTCACCTAGGCTATTGTGCCTCAGTTTCCTCTTTTGAAAATGAATACTAGGACCATCTCTGCTGCTGTCTCAGGACTTTTGTGCAGAAGAAGCAGTGCTACTTAACCATTCATTTGATGTCTCTGTGTTAAGTGTTATGCCAGACTCTATATATTATTTAATATACAGAAGACCTATACAAAAAAGATTTTAATGACCCAGATAACCATGATGATGTGGTCTTTCACCTAGAGCCAGGCATCCTGGAGTGTGAAGTCAAGTGGGCCTTAGGAAGCATCACTACGAACAAAGTGGAAGTGATGGGATTCCAGCTGAGCTATTTCAAATCCTAAAAGATGATGCTGTGAAAGTGCTGCACTCAATATGCCAGCAATTTTTGAAAACTCAGCAGTGGCCACAGGACTGGAAAAGGTCTATTTTCATTCCAATCCCAAAGAAAGGGAATACCAAAGAATGTTCAAACTACCACAGAATTGCACTCATCTCACACGTTAGCAAAGTAATGCTTAAAATTCTCCAAGCTAGGCTTCAACAGTATGTAAACTGAGAATTTCCAGATGTTGAAGCTGGATTTAGAAAAGGCAGACAAACCAGAGATCAAATTGCCAATATCCGTTGGAGTGTAGATAAAGCAAGAGAATTCCAGAAAAACATCTACTTCTTCTTCATTGACTACACTAAAGCCTTTGATTATGTGGATCACAATAAACTGTGGAAAATTCTTAAAGAGATGGAATACCTAACCACCTTACCTGCCTCCTGAGAAATCTGTATGCAGATCAAGAAGCCACAGTTAGAACCAGACATGGAACAACAGACTGGTTCCAAATTGGGAAAGGAATACGTCAAGGCTGTATATTGTCATCCTGCTTATTTAACTTCTATGCAGAGTACATCATGACAAAGTGGGCTGGATGAAGCACAAGCTGGAACAAGATTGCTGGGAGAAATATCAATAACCTCACATATGCAGATGACACCTCCGTTATGGCTGAAAGTAAAGAGGAACTAAAGAGCCTCTTGATGAAAGTGGAGGAGGAGAGTGAAAAAGCTGACTTAAAACTCAACGTTCCAAAAATGAAGATCATGGTATCTAGTTCCATCACTTCATGGCAAATATGGGGAAGCAATGGAAACAGTGACAGATTTTATTTTCTTGGGCTCCAAAATTACTGCAGGTGGTGACTGCAGCCATGAAATTAAAAGATGCTTGCTCCTTGGAAGAAAAGCTATGACCAACCTAGATAGCATATTAAAGAGCAAAGACATTTCTTTGCCAACAAAAGTCCATCTAGTCAAAGCTATGGTTTTTCCAATAGTCATTTATGGATGTGAGAGTTGGACTATAAAGAAAGCTGAGCGCTGAAGAATTGATGCTTTTAAACTGTGGTGTTGGAGAAGACTCTTCAGAGTCCCTTGGACTGCAAAGAGATCCAACCAGTCAATCCTAAAGGAAATCAATCATGAATATTCATTGGAAGGACTGATGCTGAAGCTGAAGCTCCAATACTTTGGGCACCTGATGTGAAGAATTGATTCATTTGAAAAGACCATGATGCTGGGAAAGATTGAGGGCAGGGGAAGAAGGGGACGACAGAGGAGGAGATGGTTGGATGGCATCACTGACTCGATGTACCTGAGTTTGAGCAAGCTCTGGGAGTTGGTGATGGACAGCTGCAGTCGCGTGCTGCAGTCCATGGGGTCACAAAGAGTCGGACACAACTGAGCGACTGAACTGAACTGAATCTTCACAACAACCCTGAGCACTAGGTATTTTTTTGTCTCCATTTTACAGATGTAGAAGCTGAGGCTTGGAGAGGCTGCAAATCTTTGAGCTATGAAGTAGTAGAGCTGGGGTTTGAACCCAGGTCTATTTGGGCTACTGCGAGTTTTATAATAGTGGTGGTGCAGTGTGTGCAGGCACGTGCTGGGGTTTCACATGATGACGGGCTCTGGGCACTGTGGTTTGCAGTAACAGTAGATAGGAGTGCAGGAGATAGAGCAGGTGGGTCAGACCAGCTAGTGACGCTTTGTTTGCCAAAAGGTATGACAGAGAAGAGAGAGGAAGATTGGGATCTCAGGAAGGACGGTGGTGGTGGCAGAGACCATGCCAGACTCTGTGCCAGCTGCTAAGGTCCCAGCAATGGAGCTGACCAGGTCTTGCCCTCAGGGCACTCAGCTGTGGGAACTGACATCCCAACAGACACCAGTGGTGTGCTGTGTTCTATTAGGATGCAGAGGTTGCATCTGAAAAATCCTATGTTATAAAAAGTGAAATCATAGAGACAATTGCCTCAATGGGGAGAAAGAGGTTAAGGGCTAGGCAGTTTCAGACTTGCCATTCCAAAGTTATTTTTCCTTTAGGAACGTCAATAATAAAGGTGCTTTTACAGCTATAAGTGTATGGCTGTAAAACCTGAACATCACAGAGCAAATCATCCTTAGACATCCCCACCCTTTTGCTTAACATGAACAGCCTTTCTTTTTCTATCACTGCGATATTGTCCTAGGACAGATTCCTCTCTCCTTCCTTTGCTTTGACTGTTCACTGCCAGAGAAACAAAGGGCCAAGCCCCTCTAAGGAAGCATCCTAGAGACATCAGGACTGTAGTCCCCCAACCCCCTCCACTCCCCCACCCCCACTGATTCCCCTGTAGCAGACTCTTCCTCTCCACTGTGTTATAACCAACCACGATTTGCTCAGTGTACACTGTGCCCTCTAATTAAAGGATCACATTATATTTAATTTGCACTTACAAATATCATCATAGGAGACAGTATTACCAGATGTGAGAAAAATAATGGGGGTATGGAGAGGCAGTATTGTGTCACCATGTAAAGTTAAGAAAAAAAAGTGGGGCCTCTGGAGCCAATCTTCATGAGTTGAAATCCTAACTTTGCCACTTACTAGCTGTGTGATCTTGGGCAAGTCAGTCCTCCATGCTTCATCTCTAAAATGGGGAGAATGGTTGCATCCACTTCTCATGGTGATGAGGATTCAAAAAGTTAATGATTATAAAGCCTAAGCACAGAGCCTTGCACATAGTGAGTGCTCAATAAATGTTAGCGAGTCCATGGTGCAAAGAGAGGAGGATCCACTGAGCCTGGGGTATGGGGCATAGAGGGGTGAGGGAAGTCACTGCGGAGGAGGGGAGACCAGAGCTAGACTTGAAGAGTGGATGGGATTGGACAAGATGATGAAGCAGCGTGAACAGAGAGACACAGCAAGTCTCTTTTGGGGCCCCAAACAAGTCTGCAATGATCCAGGCCATGGTTTCTGCTTAACACCAGATGCTATAACAGACAAAACTCTAAAAAGTCAATAGCTTAACATAATAGGTGTTAATTTCTTGCTCATGTAAAGTTCAGTTAGTGACAGTGGGGGAGGAGGGGTACTCTGAACCTCACCAGTATTAATCCAGGCTCTACAACCTTCCCTACATCTGCCAAGGTCACCCTGGGTGTTGACCTCCAGCTGGTAGATGGGGGAAAAGAGTATAGAGGGTCATGCAGGTGTTATTAAAAAATATTTGTATATCAGCTGTCAGGTCTTAGATGTGGTATGTAGGATCTTTTGTTGCAGCTCAGACTCTCTAGTTGCTCCTCAGTATGTGAAATCTTGGTTCCCTAATCAGGGATAGAACCCGAGCACCTTCCACTGCAAGGCAGATTCTTAACACTAGACCACCAGGAAAGTTCCCACACAGGAAGTTTTTATGGGCCAAGTTTGGAAGTGACGCACATCACTTCCTCTTACATTTCATTGGCTAGACACATAGATATGGTGAGCTGCAAGGGAGTTTGGGTAATACAGTCTAGATGTGTTCCCAGAAGGAAGGCAAAATGGATTTGGGGGCTAGCTAGCTGGTCTCTGTCCCAGGTGCTGGGGGCTAAGAGGTGCACCCACCCATATGAGCAAGGGTCAATGGTTAGGACTTGGGGGAGGAGTTAACGAAACAACTCCTGAAGGATCGGAAGACTGTGGGGAGCTACTGGAAAGGGGGGACATCAGGGCAGTGGCATGGTCACAGAGTGCCAGGGATTAATTGGGTCCCTCCACTGCAAGGTAGAAGGATGTGGGAGGGTGAGGAGGAGAGATTGAATGTAGAAGACCAGTTAGGGGCTGTTGTAGGGTTTTAGGCAGGAGTCGATGAGGCCAGCACTCAGCCACGGCCGCAAGGATGGCAAGGAGGAGTGGTTTTGTGAGCGTTCACCTGGCAACAGTTACTTGGAAGACATCTGTTATTCTATGATCCTGTTGCTCAGAGCTGTGGAGAATGTAGGGGAAATGAACCAGGGCCTATCTGTTGGGAGCATATACTCTATTTACAGACATGAAACTGACAAAGATGTCTTTTAAGTGTCAAAACTTAGGAGTGAGCTGGTCAGGGGTATCCCAGAGTGGCCTTCTATGAACTTGAACACTGTCATCTATTTCTTCCATCTCTGCTCCCTGTTGCTCTCTCTCTCTCTCTCCCTTTCCAAGTTTCATCTTGCTTCTCTTAGCATCTGACTGCATTCTCTCAGACAGGCTGCCCCCACCAGGCTAGAACCACAGCTGAAGGCAGGTCGAGGCTTGTATTCATACATCCTAGCAACAGAGAGGTATACATGTCTGATTATGGCTTAGAGAAGTGGTTCTCACACTGAGCGTGCATCGGAATCACCTAGAGGGCTTGTTAAAACTCAAACTGCTAGGCCCCAGAATTTCTGATTTAGTTGGTGTATTAGTTATCTGGCACTGCCATAAGAAACCACCACAAGCCAGGGGAGCTTAAGCAAGAGAAATTTATTTTCTTACTTTTTTGGAGGCTAGAAGCCTGAGATCAAGATGTTGACAGGGTTGGTTTCTTCTGAGGGCCTCTCTCCTTGGTTCATAGATGGCCGTCTTCCTCTGGTGTCCTCATGTGCTCCTCCCTTGTGTGTGTCTGTGCCCTAATCTCTTCTTCTTACAAGGACACCAGGCATATGAGATCAGGGGCCGCTCCAACGACTTCACTTAACCTTAATTACTGCTTTAAAGACCCTATTTCCAGATATGTGTGTGTGTGCTAAGTTGCTTCAGTGTCTGATTCTTTGTGACCTCATGGACTGTAGCCCACCAGGCTCCTCTGTCCATGGGATTCTCCAGGCAAGAATACTGGAGTAGGCTGCCATGCCCTCCTCCAGGGGATCTTCCCGATCCAGGGATGGAACCTGCGTCCCTTACATCTCCTGCACTGGCAGACAGGTTCTTTACCACAGGTTCTTTACCTGGGAAGCCCATCTCCAAATATAGTCACATTCTACATGCTGAAGAGTTAGGGCTTCAGCATGTGAATTTGAGGAGGACACAATTCAACCCGTTAAGGTAGGTCTGGGGTGGGGTCCTGGAATGTGCTTTTCTAACAAGCTCCCAGGTGATGCGGGTCCAGGGACTGTACTTGCATAATCATTGGCTTAGGATGATTATTCCTCTTTCTGGCATACATGCACCTGAACAGGAGCAGACTTGGAGAAGGAAATGGCAACCCACTCCAGTATTCTTGCCTAGAGAATCCCTTTGAGAGAGGAGTCTGGTGGGCTGCTGTCCATAGGGTCACACAGAGTCGGACACGACTAAAGTGACTTAGCAGCAGTGGCAGCAGCAGAACAGACTTGGGCTCAAAGAATTATAAACCTTAATTGGAAAGAATGCTGAACATTTGTTTTCTGTTCTTCAATTTCAACTTTTTATTTTATTGAAGTATGATTGATTTATAATTTCTGCTGCAGAGTGAGGTGATTCAGTTATACATATATATATATATATATACATTTTTAAAAATTCTTCTTTTCCATTATGGTTTATCATAGGATACTGAATATAGTTTTCTGTGCTGTACAAGTAGGAATGCTGAACTTTTGTAATTGGCAAATGGGGGTGAGGGTTTTAAGCTGAGGAACTTTCTGGCATTTCCAAAATTACCTGACACTGATAATATGTTCTTTTAGCAGCATGTGGCAGGAGAAGGGGCTCAGGTTTTCACATTGGAAGCATCACAGATCCAATCCTGGCTTTGTCCTTTCTGAGCTAATTTTTAGCAAGCCACAGAAACACTCTATGTTTCAAATTTCTTATCTATAAAATGAGAATGGAAATAATACTTATAGGGTAGTTGGAATTTAATGTAATAATTGATGTAAAGGGCTTGGCACTTATAAATGGCAGTGATTACTGTTGTTGTATGTTTATCTTTTTTTTTGCTCATCAAATATGTGACCAGGAGTCAGAAGGCATGTGGTCTAGTCCCAGCCCTTGAACCTAACTTGGGCCTTGCTTAACCTCTTTGAGCCTCAGTTTGTTTTTTTTTCTTCTTCTGTCAGACAGTAAAGAATGCTCCTTTTACCATCCCAAATCAGGGCTCTTTTGAGGACCAAACAATATAATGTGAAAATGGAAAGTTGACTCTACTATGCTTTACAATGGAAAACACTCAAATAAAAATTTTTTTTATAATAGTCACCAAAAGAAGTAACTGCCTGATTCATTTTTGTTGTTCAGTGTCCAAGTTATGTCTGACTCTTTGCAACTCCATGGACTGCAGCATGCCAGGCTCCTCTGTCCTCCAGTATTTTCTGGAATTTGCTCAAGTTCATATCTATTGAGTCTGTGATGATATCCAACCATTTTATCCTCTGCCACCCCTTCTCCTTTTGCCTTCAATCTTTCTCAGCCTTAGGGTCTTTCCCAGTGAGCTGGCTGTTCGCATCAGGTGGCTGAAGTTTTGGAACTTCAGCTTCAGCACCAGTCCTTCCAATGAATATTCAGAATTGATTTCCTTTAGGGATTGACTGGTTTGATCTTGCAGTCCAAGGGACTCTCAAGAGTCTTCTCCAACACCACAGTTTAAAAGCCTCAATTCTTCAGCACTCAACCTTCTTTATAGTCCAACTTTCATATCCATACATGACTACTGGAAAAACCATAGCTTTGACTATATGGACCTTTCCTTTTCTCTAGGAACAGGGTATGTGCTATGTAATCTTACCCACTTGGTCAGAGGTGCATCCCTGATTCAGCTGGGCCAGTTGGAGGGCGTCTTTGGGATTTTTCAAATTGGAATAAGAGGAAGGAAATCCTAGGTCTTTGGTGAGAGCAGGAGTTGTTAGATGTGAGGCTTGGTAGAAGTAGGTTGTCATTTTTCATGCTATATAGGGGAAAGCATGATTTTCTTGGGTGGAATGATGCTGACATGCTGAAAGAGGGCAAGATGGGTGACAGGAAGACCTGGAACTATCTGAGACCCTGGCTGCTGTGCTTCCTGAGGCCCAGCCGCACCTCATTCACAAGGGACACTCCGTATCCTTCCCTTCTTTATCTCCGCAAATTTCAACTGGGTTTCCAACACTTGTAACTCTGACAAATATTCTATTCACTCTACAAGTATTTATTAAATACTTATGCTATGTTAGCTAGATGTTCATCAAATGGTATAACAGATTGGTAAGGCCATTTTCACTGCCCCAAGCCTGTTCTGCCTGCCTTCTCTTTACCTCTTAGCAGGAAACTGCAGGGTGTACCTCCATCCCCTGCTGAGCCAGACCTCTGGGCAAAAATCACAGAACTGGAGAATCTTAGTCTCTTAGAGCTAAAGAATAATTAAACCTGAATTCTCACAGGCTTAGTCAGCAAAAACAAGAACAGGAGCTAACTGTGGCTCAGACCATGAACTCCTTATTCCCAAATTCAGACTTAAATTTAAGAAAGTAGGGAAAACCACTAGACCATTCAGGTATGACCTAAATCAAATCCCTTATGATTATACAGTGGAAGTGAGAAATAGATTTAAGGGCCTAGGTCTGATAGATAGAGTGCCTGATGAACTATGGAATGAGGTTCGTGACATTGTACAAGAGACAGGGATCATGACCATTCCCATAGAAAAGAAACACAAAAAAGCAAAATGGCTGTCTGGGGAGGCCTTACAAATAGCTGTGAAAAGAAGAGAAGCGAAAAGCAAAGGAGAAAAGGAAAGATATAAACATCTGAATGCAGAGTTCCAAAGAATAGCAAGAAGAGATAAGAAAGCCTTCTTCAGCGATCAATGCAAAGAAATAGAGGAAAACAACAGAATGGGAAAGACTAGGGATCTCCTCAAGAAAATCAGAGATACCAAAGGAACATTTCATGCAAAGATGGGCTCGATAAAGGACAGAAATGATATGGACCTAAGAGAAGCAGAAGATATTAAGAAGAGATGGCAAGAATACACAGAAGAACTGTACAAAAAAGATCTTCATGACCCAGATAATCACGATGGTGTGGTCACTGACCTAGAGCCAGACATCCTGGAATTTGAAGTCAAGTGGGCCTTGGAAAGCATCACTATGAACAAAGCTAGTGGAGGTGATGGAATTCCAGTTGAGCTATTCCAAATCCTGAAAGATGATGCTGTGAAAGTGCTGCACTCACTATGCCAGCAAATTTGGAAAACTCAGCAGTGGCCACAGGACTGGAAAAGGTCAGTTTTCATTCCAATCCCAAAGAAAGGCAATGCCAAAGAATGCTCAAACTACCGCACAATTGCACTCATCTTACACGCTAGTAAAGTAATGCTAAAAATTCTCCAAGCCAGGCTTCAGCAATATGTGAACCGTGAACTTCCTGATGTTCAAGCTGGTTTTAGAAAAGGCAGAGGAACCAGAGATCAAATTGCCAACATCTGCTGGATCATGGAAAAAGCAAGAGAGTTCCAGAAAAACATCTATTTCTGCTTTCTTGACTATGCCAAAGCCTTTGACTGTGTGGATCACAATAAACTGTGGAAAATTCTGAAAGAGATGGGAATACCAGACCACCTGACCTGCCTCTTGAGAAATTTGTATGCAGGTCAGGAAGCAACAGTTAGAACTGGACATGGAACAACAGACTGGTTCCAAATAGGAAAAGGAGTATGTCAAGGCTATATATTGTCACCCTGTTTATTTAACTTCTATGCAGAGTACATCATGAGAAACGCTGGGCTGGAAGAAACACAAACTGGAATCAAGATTGCTGGGAGAAATATCAATAACCTCAGATATGCAGATGACACCACCCTTATGGCAGAAAGTGAAGAGGAACTCAAAAGCCTCTTGATGAAAGTGAAAGTGGAGAGTGAAAAAGTTGGCTTAAAGCTCAACATTCAGAAAATGAAGATCATGGCATCCGGTCCCATCACTGCATGGGAAATAGATGGGGAAACAGTGGAAACAGTGTCAGACTATTTTTCTGGGCTCTAAAATCACTACAGATGGTGACTGCAGCCATGAAGTTAAAAGACGCTTACTCCTTGGAAGGAAAGTTATGACCAACCTAGATAGCATATTCAAAAGCAGAGACATTACTTTGCCAACAAAGGTCCATCTAGTCAAGGCTATGGTTTTTCCTGTGGTCATGTATGGATGTGAGAGTTGGACTGTGAAGAAGGCTGAGCGCCGAAGAATTGATGCTTTTGAACTGTGGGGTTGGAGAAGACTCTTGAGAGTCCCTTGGACTGCAAGGAGATCCAACCAGTCCATTCTGAAGGAGATCAGCCCTGGGTGTTCTTTGGAAGGAATGATGCTAAAGCTGAAACTCCAGTACTTTGGCCACCTCATGCGAAGAGTTGACTCATTGGAAAAGACTCCGATGCTGGGAGGGATTGGGGGCAAGAGGAGAAGGGGATAATAGAGGATGAGGTGGCTGGATGGCATCACTGAGTCGATGGACGTGAGTCTGAGTGAACTCTGGGAGTTGGTGATGGATAGGGAGGCCTGGTGTGCTGGGATTCATGGGGTCGCGAAGAGTCGGACACAACTGAGCAACTGATCTGATCTGATCTGATCTTAGGGAAAACCCTTGTTTGAAAGATACAGAGCCCTCCAACTCATACCAGGGTGGTAACTTTTCCACACTCCTCACTAGGACTTGAGGTGGAGGTGGGAGTCAAAGGATATTTCAAGGGGGGTCCTCTTGCTTTTAACTCCTACTGTGAATTGGAATCAGTTTCAGCATTTATTTAGAAATAGATTCCTGGGTCCCTGCTCAAACTACCCAAATCACAATACTTAGGGGCAGATAAGAAGGAATGAAATTTGGTCATTTGTAGAGATGTGGATGGACCTAGAGACTGTCAATATAGAGTGAAGTAAGTCAGAAAGAGAAAAACAAATGCCGTATATTAACACATTTTTGTGGAATCTGAAAAAAAGAATGGCATGGATGATTTTATTTACAAAGCAAAAATAAAGGCACAGATGCAGAGAACAAATGTATGGATTCCAAGGGGGAATGGGTTGAATTGGGAAACTGGGACTGACATACATACATGATGGTACCATGTATAAAACAGATAGCTAATGAAGAAAATAGTGTAGAGCACAGGGAACTCTGTGCAGTGCTCTGTAGTAACCTAGGTTGGAAGGAAATCCAAAAAAGAAGGAAATCCACTCAATAGTGTTGACTTGAGGGTTAAATGAGGAAAGGAAGGCATCTTGTCTAGCCTAGTGCATGGCAAGAGCAGGTGTTCAAAAATATGGGTTCACTTATTTCATTGATCTTTGAATCCTTCCTTTCCACCCCTGTCCCCTGCCCCCTAGCTGTCCCAACTCACTTTCCACTCACCTTTTCTTGTTCCTTGGGCTCTTCATACCAGAGTGCCAGCATGTGGTTCTGCTGCATAGCTCTTTTCTTTTTCTTTTTAATCAGAAGTGAGTAAAAGGAGAGTTCAGTGACAGCTCAGAACCTCAGGAATCAAGCCACAGAAAATCTATCTCAAAGAAGGCAGTGAACTGGCCCACGACGGTGACCTGCTGGCTTCTGACTTCATTGAGACGAGGCAGGGGCTGTGGGAAGAAAACTGATTGCAGAGCTGAAAGACTGGGGTTCAAAGCCCAGCTTTGCCTCTGAGTGGCTGTGTGGCTCGACCAGTCTTTTTTCCTCTCTGGGCCTTAGTTTCCCCAGCTGACAATAAGGGGCAGATCAGAGGAAGTTCTGATACTTTAAATTTCCAGTTTTATTCTAATTATATGTCTCAGGAAGGATAAGTGGACCCTGAATATGATATGATGAATGAATATTATTAATGAGAAGTGGAAATAATTTGTGGTTGAGAGCCATGCCTCAGATCAGAGGGACAGGATACATGGCCAGGCTACATTTTCCAGCAGATTAAGTTAAAAGCTGTGGCCCAAGACTCTGAAATATGAAGAAAGAAGATGACAGAATAATTTTTAAAGAAATATTAATACTTTTCAGCTAAATGGTGTAGCAGATGACTTCTAGGAATTTATTCTTGTTCTCTATCAAAGGTGGAGAGTTCACAGCCCTCAAGGAGACAGGAGGCTGTGGGATGGAGTAGCCCAGGTGGCCTTAAGCCAGTTGCTAACTCTTCTGAGCCCCAGTTTCCTCCCGTCCAAAGTGGGGGTGATCTTCCTACCTAGGATGGTCCTTGCAGGGGTCGTATGAAGTACTGAGTGTGAGTGTCCCTCCCACAGCACGTGATCCTAATTCTGGTCTTACTTGGTTGTGGCTGGTTGGGAGGGTCAAAGGGGTAATGAGGAGGATTGCCAGTTTCATGGATAGGGAGCCCAGTTTCAGACCAAGAGTGTAGCCAAGGTGACAACCTTACCATTTTGTTTCCTCACATTTATTTATTGAGCCAATGTTTATTGAACACATGTCATGTGGTGCTGGTGCTGGGGTGGTCTACAGCCCCACCCTCAGTGTGGAAAAGCACCTCCACATCCACAGGCCCCCCTCCACCTCAGACCAGCCCCACCCAGCAGCTGCCCAATTGGAAGATGGGGAACAGTATCCCTCTTCCTCCCTCTTCATCCAGACAACACCATATCTAGTCCATTCATTCTGCTACTGTCACTCACCCTGTTCCTCCTCCGACTGCACTAGTCCAGACCACCACCCCATGTCAGGGAGCCCAGAGCAGCCTCCTCTCTGCAGATGCAATCTGGATTCCACATGCCAGCCAGAGCGACCCTTTTAAAACATAAACCATGCCACTGCCCTACTCAAGATTCAGTGGATGTCTTTTGCCCTCAGCAATGAGAACTTGGCCCTTTGTACAGCTTAGCAGGTCCCGCCCACCCCGTCCCCCACCCCCCCTGTCCTCTGGCCCTGCATGCTCCAGCTTCATCATGCACGGCTCTTTCAGATGAAAACTCACCTGGTGGTTTAGGACGGGCTGTTTCAAGCCTTCGTGGCATTGCTGGGTGCCCTCCCTCTGCTGGATGTCACCCTTCCTGCCAGCACCTACTCTATGTTGATAATCACCTTCTCTGTGAAGACATTCCTGAGTTTCCCTCAGCAGAGCTTTCTTTGTTTATCAGCTGTAGAAATAGTCTTGGAGAAGGGAAGTGACCAGCCCAGATCACAAATGAACAGTAACACAGGCCTTCTACATCAGTCTGCTAGGGCTGCCACAGAATACGCAGACTGGGTGGCTTCAACAACAGACATTCATTTTCTCACAGTTCTGGAAGCTGCAAGTCCATGGTCAATGTGCTGGCAAGGTTGGTTTCTGGTGAGGCCTATTTTTCTGGCTTGTAGGTGGCCATGTTCTTGCTATGTCCTTACATGGCCTTGTCTTTGTGTTCACTCTTGTGTGTCCTGTGGAGCCAAGGGTGCAAGATGGGACTTGATATTTAGAGGAGAAATAGAAGAATGGGACGATCAGGGATGAGAAGAAGACGATTCTAGTGGCCTAGGGTGGAGGTGAGGAGGGGTAGCAGCCTGTGTAAAGGTGTGGGGGCTGGACTAAGTGTGAATATGCAGGCTGGGCAATGGAGGGGAGGAGTGAGGAGGAGAATGGGGAGCTCAATGTGCCTTGACTTTGGGAGGGAGCAGAGAGCAAGTCTGTTTGCAAAGCAGGTGGTGACTAAAGGCTGCCATCCACTGTGAGAGCTCAGCCTCCTATCTAGGCCACATGTCACCCTTCAGTCCTTCATTGTAGGGATGCACACCCCTATTTCTGGGAATTGGTAAAACCAGTTGCCTAGGTCCACAGTCTGGTGAGCAGCAGAGCCAGGACTTGGACTCAGCGGTCCTGATCCCCAGTCTGTGTGGGACCTTTTCTCTGCTCAGGGTCAGGAGTGGTAAGGTAAGTTAGAAGCCTACGGTACAAAATTTAGGGAGGCCCTCACACCATCCTGGGGTTGAGTCCCTCTCTTTTTGTCTCACTCTTGCCCCAGCCTAGTCTGGCCTCCTTCTCAGTGGTGACCGCCTCTCTTCTAACATCAGCGGTAGAGGCAGCAGGCTGCAAGGACCTGCAGCTGCACTTGGCTTTGCTCCTAACCAAGTGGGAGGCATGAAGTTAGTGGCTCTATAGGCAAAATCAATCCAGTCAGAATTATTGCCTTCTCCTTCCCCTGCCCACTTTAGGAGCCAACCATGCAGCATTACCTGTTCTAACTCATTTCCTCAGTTCACTAGGTCCACTTTCAACCACTGGTGCCTGGCACAGAATGGAGCTGAAGCTGGTAGAAAGGGGCAGGGGCCTCCCTCCTCGCTCTGCTCTATGGCCTAGGCCGCCTGTTGTCAGAGGCCAGGAAGAGATCAGGACTCACAACTGGAACACTGAATTCAAGACCAAGCTCTGCCTCCTCCTGATTGTGTGACCTGGACATGTCTCTAGGCATCTCTGAGTCTCCTGTCTCCTCTGTAAATGTGTAGAATAATTTTTGCCCTCCCACCTTCCAGGCCACAATGAGAGGTTAATGTGAAAGTTCTTTAAAACCTGAACAGGAGTGAGGCAAAATTGGAAATAACAATTGATAGCACTTTTATAGTACTTACTGCATGCATCTCTAACCCTACAATATACATATGATCACCAACACCATCATCATCCCCATTTAGAACATGAATGAAATCAAGGCTCCAGGAGTTAAGTAGCTTGTCTAAGGGCAAGACACTAATAAGTAGAAAAGCTAGGCTCAAACCCTGGCAATCCAGCTCTACATCTGTGCCCTTATCCAAAATGCTCTCTTTCCTTCTGAGACATTTCCCACTTGTGTTTAAATGTTAGTTAAGAATGGGCTTCCCTGGTAGCTTAGCTGGTAAAGAATCCACTTGCAATGCAGGTGACCCCAGTTTGATTCGGTTGGGAATATCCCCTGGAGAGGGATAGGCTACCCACTCCAGTATTCTTACCTGGAGAATCCCATGGACAGAGGAGCCTGGTGGGCTACAGTCCATGGGGTCGCAAAGAGTCAGATGTGACTAAGCGACTAAGCACAAGAATGATCAGGCCAGGCACTTAACATATTTTTTTTTCATTTGATCTTCCTGAGATGATGGAGATTATTTACCCATTTTGTAGATGAGAAAACTGAGACTTAAAGAGGGGCATGTGGTTAATAAGTGGAGGGTCAGGATTTAAACTTAGGTCTATCTGTTCTAAAATAGTAACAGTGGTACTAACAATATGATAATACAAATATTAGTAACAATTATTAGCTTGACACAGCTCTCAGGGTCAAGATAACCTGTTTCCTCATTTTGGTCCTGTCTCTGGTCTATAGGTGATCTTTTGCAAAGCTGTCCCCTCTTGGGGTCTCACGGTGTAGTCTCTGGTGCTCAGGTCCCTCCCTTGACAGGTGGTAATTCACCAGAGTTGGCAGTCTGAGGGCAGCTGATTCCTCAGATGGAGGCATTTGTTAACTGTATTGGAAATATTTAGTGAACAAGCATAATAATAATAACAAAAATCCCTCTTGGAGAGGGAACTGCTGTGGAAACAGTTATTTAGACAAAACACCGTTTGTTTCCAGCTCTTGCCCCTTGCTGGAATGGCAGGCCACTTGTTTTGGTGGCAGGTGCTTTTTGGCTGGGATTTTGGAGAGTGAGCAGCTTTGTGTGGTTGCGGTAAGGGGTGGAGCCGGCCTAATCTCAGGGGAGCTCTGAGGGGATTCCCAAGGTCTCCTAGAGGTGGGGAACTCTCTGCCCAACCTGTAACCAGGGGGCCCCAGACCTCTGGGGCAAGGCTACTCCGTCTGTCCTGATGTTACTCTATATACTTTGACTCAGAACTGTGGTCCTGAGATCACAGTGACTTGCCCAGAGTCACTCAGCAAGATGGTGACAGAGCCAGCATTAGAATTCACATCTCCTTGTTCTTTCCATGGTGGCATGTGGGCTTCTGAATGAGTGATGATGTCAGCTCACCTGGCTCTAGTATCTGTCTGCCTGCCCTTGCACAAGCCTTGTCAGGAATTAGTAATTCTTTGTATCCTGCCACTGACTCAAAGATTGCTATCACCCTCTAACCTGGATGGATACCAGGGCAGCTAGTGCTTTATGCAGCCCAGTAGAACAGGTATTCAGGGGCATGCAGGGTAAGAGGGGTTTGAGTTGCATATAGTGCTTCTGGTCTTGTTTATGTGACATCCTTGCTTATGTGTGGTTAGTGGGTTCCTCCATTTACCAACATGCTTTGATCTCAAATTCTTCATTTATAAAATGGAGCAGTAATCTCTGTTCTCCATACTCCATTCACAAGGGTTCTGTGATAATCAGCTACTTACAAACTTCTTATAAACTATAAAATATTATCAGTGATAATGGCCAATATTTACCAAGCACTTTCTATGTGTGTGTTGGTTGAGGTATTATTGCTTGCTACTGAAACACACAACCTTCAAATCTCAGTGGATTAAACAAGAAAAGTTTATTCCTTGCCCATCATAGTCAGAAGTTGGCCAGTTGGCTCTTGGGAACAGCTCTATACTAACTTTATTTTCCTAGACTCTTTCCCTTTTAGCCTCACTGACAAGGGTGAATAAAAGAAGCACGGAAGGTACATGGTGGATTTAAGGCCAAGCCTGAAAGTAGTATGCCTCACTTTTGTCCATATTCCATTGGCTAAACAGAGAAGGCAATGGCAACCCACTCCAGTACTCTTGCCTGGAAAATCCCATGGATGGAGGAGCCTGGTAGGCTGCAGTCCATGGGGTCACTAAGAGTCAGATACGGCTGAGCGACTTTACTTTCACTTTTCACTTCCATGCATTGGAGAAGGAAATGGCAACCCACTCCACTGTTCTTGGCTGGAGAATCCCAGGGACAGGGTAGCCTGGTGGGCAGCCTTCTATGGGGTTGCACAGAGTCAGACATGACTGAAGTGACTTAGCAGTAGCAGCAGGATTGGATAAAATTCAGTACAGGGTTCCTTGTGGGAACTGGGAATTGAAATGAAGCTGTGTGCCCAGGGAGAAAATAAACCTATTTGGTGGACACATGGCATTTTCTCAGCTACAATGTGCCACCCACTTTCTTAATCCTTATAACAATCCTCTAAATGGTTTTAATATCCTGTTTTTTTTTTTTTTTTTCCAGATGAGGAAATAAAGACTTAGAGAAGTCAAATGACTTATTGAAGATGCAAAATCATGGGAGGGTGGTGATCTGAATTCAATCAATCTGGTTGCACAGTCCTTGCAATTTTACTTTTTTCTTGAGAGAACTTCCAGCTGCAGGCGCTGTGCTGTGCTTAGTCACTCAGTCATGTCCGACTCTTTGTGACTCCATGGACTGTAGCCTGCCAGGATCCTCTGCCCTCTGTCCATGGGGATTCTCCAGGCAAGAATATAGGAGTCGGTTGTCATGCCCTCCTCCAGGGGATCTTCCCAACCCAGGGATTGAACCCAGGTCTCCTGCATTGCAGGTGGATTTTTTACTGTCTGAGCCAGCTGCAAGTGGATCCATTTAATTGGGCTGTTTATTGAGTGTCCACTATATGCTAAGCTCTGTTCTATCTCCTGTAAAATGTCATAACCATTATTTTTCTTCTTTCCCATGGCTAGGTCATAATTCTAATTCTGTCTAGTCTTTAAGGTTCAACTTCAGACTGTTACCTTCAGGAAGTTTCCCCTGATTATCTCCTGGGAATCACTCTTTTCTGAACCTCTCTTGTGCTAGCCTCAATTCTAGGAAATAGTGTGCAGGAGAAAGTGAGGTGCAAAGTGGATCATTTTGTCCCCCAGAAATTGACAACTGAAGTTCATAGCTTAGAAAAAAGACAGCAAGTCCCTACATTTTAAGTCACTACCTCCATTCACCAGCATGTTTTGATCTCTGTTCTCCATACTCTAGGTTGGGTGACCAGGAGTCAGGATGACCACTGCTGGCTAAGAGTCTCCTGGTTAGAAAATCAGTCCCACTCTGACCTCTTATCCCTAGAAGAGGATTGGGAGAGGGGAAAGCTGTTACTTTTCATCCCAATTCCCTGGAGGAGACAAAGAATTTTCCCTCCCTGAGACAAGGCCTTGTAGAAAGGGTAGCCTCTCCACTTAACTACTTGGCCTGGCTCTGGTGTAGCACTGGAAAAACTAAGGAGAGACAGATGGTGTTCAAACAAAAGGGGCAAGGTCAGCTTCCCTGCCCCAGTCAGGTCTCAAATGTGCTCACAGGCCTCTGGGCATGAGGGGCCCACAGAGACTAGATGAGATTGAGGGTCCTATATAGTGAGAGGTGTCAGGGGATTGAGTTGTGAGACCAGGATGTGAGGGTGTCAACCAATAATGAGGCATATCTCAGTGGGGATCTCCAGTGCATAGGGGAGCTACTTGGGGAGGCTCCTCATTACCAGGTTTATGAGAGCCTCCCCACAACCCATAAGGATCCCACAAACAACAAACTGGGTCCGTGGGTAAGGTATACTTAGAAGAGGACTATTTCATTGTGACAGATTTCCTCTTCTTGGGCTCCAAAATCACTGCAGACAGTGACTGCAGCCATGAAATCAGAAGACAGTTGCTTCCTGGCAGGAAAACGACGAGAAACCTAGACAGTGTGTTTAAAAGCAGAGACATTACTCTGCTGACAAAGGTCCATATATGGACCATATATACCTTGACAAAGGTCAAGGCTATGGTCTTCCCAGTGGTCATGCATGGTTGTGAAAGCTGGACTGTAAAGAAGGCAGAACACCAAAGAATTGATGCCTTTGAACTGTGGTGTTGGAGAAGACTCCTGAAAGTCCCTTGGACAGAAAGGAGATCAAACCAGTCAATCTTAAGTGAGATCAACCCTGAATTTTCACTGGAAGGATTGATGCTGAAGCTGAAGCTCCAGTATTTGGGTCATCTCATTGGAGAAGTCCCAGATTCTGGGAAAGATTGAGGGCAGAAGGAGAAGAGGGTGTCAGAGGATGAGATGGCTGGACAGCATCACTGATGCAATGAACGTGAACTTGGCCAAACTCTGGAAGATATTGAGGGACAAGAAGATCTGGCATGCTGCAGTCCATGGGGTCACAAAGATTTGGACACAACTGGGTGACTGAACAACAACATCTCACTGTGAGCCATCACCCTATGGGTCCACTTCCTCTTCCCTCCTTCCTCGTACCCTAACATTGGAGCAGTGGAAGAGGAAGAAGGAAGTGAGTGAGAGCAGACCCTGCCCCTCCCACCCCAGCTAGAGTCAGATGCTTGATCTGGGTGGTAGAAGTGAGGGGCAGGAAATGACGGGATGGGGTAGGAAGAGATTTGAATCAAACAAGAATGGAAAAAAAAAAACAACAAATAGAATTGGATCCTAAAAAACTCAAATGAAACTGTTCTAATAACTGAAAGTGACTGAAAAGTTGTGGCCTCAGACTGAGAATTTGTTAAGGTGGCCTGCTACCCAGAAGGAAAAAGAGGGGTTTAACCAAGTACAGTTGGTAGCAGTTATTGGAAAAAATAAACTATTCCAGGTATATACCCTAACGTACTGATACTCCACAGTAAATCAGTTTCATACTCATCCATTTAGCTTCTCTTTGCTGAGATTCTAGTCTTTGCCAGACAGTGCTCTGGGCACTGGTATTTCCAAAGAGTGATTCCAAGGTGAACAGACAGACAAGTGAAAAAGGAACCATTCAGAGTGATAAATGCCATGAGATAGAAGGGTAGAGTCTAGTGGGACATGGAGGAAAGAGGGACTTAGTTACGGTTGTGTGTGTCAGGGGAGGGGTTGGGAAGATTTTCTGGGGTCTTGAAGAATGTATGAGAGTTGATTAGGCATTGGGAAAGGGTCTCTGTGAACAAAAGCAAAAAGGCATGAAGTAATGGGGTACATTAGGGGGACTCTGAGGAATGTATTTGAGCTGTGCATAACAAGTGTTCATTACTACCATTTTGCTGCCTATTTTCAATTTGTTTCTTTTGTGCAACTGAACTATAAGCTTCTTCAAGGAAGGGCAATGTCAAACCTCAATTCTATCTCCTTATTACAATCAGCAAATGTGTGCAAATGTAACACTGAGCTCCTTTTCACTGGAGACAGTGAAACACATGAGACAGACCCCTGTCTAGGACTTGGTTTCCCCTTTGTATGTGAGCAAGTTGACCAGATGATCTATAGAGTTAGTTTGAAAACAGTCTGAATTTAGAAACTGGGAGGTGAGAGCCATGGATTGGAAGCCAGGAGACTTGGTCCCTAATTCAGTTCTGTCATTGGCTGAGTATATAACCTGTCTTTCCCCCTCCAGGCCTCAGTTTCCCTATTTGTAAAATGCAGGAGTAACACATTATAAAAGTCTTACCTTCTATGCCTTTCCACTGAACTCATTTGACCTTGTTCTGGCCTGGTGTCCTTGCTCAGGAAGGCCTCACTTTTCTCAATGTTCTTCAGACATATTTTCAAGCTCTATGAGGGTAAGGGAGGGAGATTAGGGCCAGGAGAGGGTATTTGAGTGAGGCAATGAATATTTATAACAGACGCTCCCACCAGAGGACACATTAAGTCTTGCAGCATAACAAAACTGAATTACCATGAAATAAACTTTCTTAATTAAACCAATTAAATTTCTTCCCAGTATGTAATTTAGAAACTCTGATAAACCCTGGTTGAAAAGGTTTGTTTTAGCCTTAAGCTGGCTGAGAAAGCAGGAACATCTGGTTGGTGGTGGAAAGGCCTGTTTAGGCTCCAGGCCATGGGGGCAGCGCCATGGTGCTATCCATGGTGCTGAAACAGTCTCTGCCTCACGGCCTCGATAAAGGACACAAGCAGGCCAGGGATCTGTAGTGCTTAGGACATGTGCTTTTTGAGGACAGCATCTTCCACTCTAGTCATGGTGTACTTTTCTATTCCTGTGCTTGACAGCAGCCACTCAGAAGTTAACCATGTATTTTCCCCACTACCACAGATCCTCTTGAGTGAAAAGATGCCGTGAATTTTCTTATGTTTATGGAATCTTAGACTTTCAAATCTGGGAGGCTGGACTGGTCCAAATCGCTTGTTATAAATAAAGGAAATTGGCTTTCAAAGAGTCACAATGACTTGACCCAAGGTTACATAACTTCTAAGTGACAAAACTGAGATCCAAGCCCAAGTCTCTGACACTAAATTCAGTGCTTCTTTCACTACAATGAACAGAGAATCCTTTGAGGACAGAAGCCATGTCTTGTTCACCAATCTTAGTGTCTGAAAAACTTTTTGAACAAATGAATACATGCATGCTATTTCTATTCCTCCCTAGTCAAATACATTAAATAGCAACCATACCATAATACCTGGAGAAGGCAATGGCACCCCACTCCAGTACTCTTGCCTGGAAAATTCCATGGATGGAGGAGCCTGGTAGGCTGCAGTCCATGGGGTCACTAAGAGTCAGATACGACTGAGCGATTTCACTTTCACTTTTCATTTTCATGCATTGGAGAAGGAAATGGCAACCCACTCCAGTGTTCTTGCCTGGAGAATCCCAGGGACAGGGGAGCCTGGTGGGCTGCCATCTATGGGGTCGCACAGAGTCAGACACAACTGAAGTGACTTAGCAGCATACCATAATAGCAATTACACTAACATAGTTCTTTTTTAAATTTTTATTTATTTTTTAATTGAAGGACAATTGCTTTACAGAATTTTGTTGTTTTCTGTCAAACCTCAACATAAATCAGCAATAGGTATACATATATCCCCTCCCTTTTGAACCTCTGTCCCAGCTCCCTCCCCATCCCACCCCTCTAGGTTGATATAGAGCCCCTGTTTGAGTTTCTTGAGACACATAGCAAATTTCTGTTGGCTATCTATTTTACATATGGTAATATAAGTTTAGTTCTTTATATTTGTAAGGTTATTATGGTTAACAAAGTGCTTTTTTGTCTGTTATCTACTTTATCACAATAATTCTGGAGGCAATATTAATTATATTTTATAACAAAGGAAACTGAAGCCCATAGGCCTAGTGGCTTAATCAAGGTCACACAGAGAGTCAGTGAAGAAGTTGGGAGTTGGCTCCAGCTCTCCTAATTCTTAGTCATGAACCCAGGGCTGCACTTAGTACACCATGGGGGCAAAAACTGAAGGTTAGTACATGGATTGTGTTCTCAAACTACAAACCAAATGTGGAGACAAGCTACACCATCTGATGTGTGGAAACAAGGTACAGGTACTTAGGATATAGAAAATGGGAGAGGCGGTATGGCCAAGGGCTGGTGAGTAGTACAGAGAGTGACTGCTCCAGCGTTTGAGGAGAGGAAGTGTCCCTGAATTTCTATGGGAGATTGGAGAAGTCCTCAGAGAGCATGAGTGAGCCAAACTGGCACTGGAGGGTGAATATGATTGTGATAGGCAGAGAGAACATTATTCACATGAAATCAGGCAATTTTAATGCTGAAAGAAATGTAGAGGTAATCACTTCCTACTCATTTGATAGACAGGGAAACTGAAGTCAAGAGCAATGAGGGGCTTGTTCAGTATTATGAAGTCATTTATGGTAGGCTTTTATGTGTAGACACTAGGGACACAGGGAAGGTAAGATAGAGTTCATGTTCTCAGAAGGTTCCCAGGCTAAGAGAAGGAAACCAGTAGATACAGTTAAGTGTCACAGACATAAGGATAGAGTCTATGTGGGGCCTAGTGCAGTCACAAAGAAGAGGCATTCGTTGAGTAGCACACTTAAAGGTCAAAGAGATTCATGTGAACTGGTCAAGGACAATCAAGGTCAGGTAGCAAGTGCTTTGGATGGATTTTATCCATCTCCAAATTCTGCAACCACTACAATAGAAGGAGTTTCTAACTAGAGTAGCTTAACCTGAAACAGTGGAGAGAAGCAGACACTGAATCTAGAATCTGAAGGGCTAAGTTCCAGTTTTTGTTCTCTTTCTTTCTGGCTATGTGGCATTGAACTTGCTACTCTCACTTCTAGAAGCATGAGTTTTTTCACTATGAAATAGAAGAAGGGGCTACTTTGCTCCTTTCAAGGTTGTAGGATGATCATAGAAGATACTTAAGTATAAGTTCATACTTAATTATAAATATATAATATTTGATATATGATAAAATAATATCGACCCCAAGTCCAAGGAGCAGGGCTGCATGGGTGCCGGAGGGCCTAGAGAAGCTATTCCACCTTCAAGGTCGAGAGGGGCAGCAGTGAGGAGATATCCCTCGTCCAAGGTAAGGAGCAGCGGCTGCTCTTTGCTGGAGCAGCCGTGAATAGATATCCCACATCCAAGGTAAGATGGTAGGTTTTGCAAGAGAGCATCAGAGGGCAGACACACTGAAACCATAATCACAGAAAACTAGTCAATCTAATCACACTAGGACCACAACCTTGTCTAACTCAATGAAACTAAGCCATGCCCTGTGGGGCCACCCAAGATAGGCGGGCATGGTGGAGAGGTCTGACACAATGTGGTCCACTGGAGAAGGGAATGGAAAACCACTTCAGTATTCTTGCCTTGAGAACCCCATGAACAGTATGAAAAGGCAAAAAGATTAACTCCCCAGGTCAGTAGGTGCCCAATATGCTACTGGAGATCAGGGGAGAAATAACTCCAGAAAGAATGAAGGGATGGAGCCAAAGCAAAAACAATACCCAGCTGTGGATGTGACTGGTGATAGAAGCAAGGTCCAATGCTGTAAAGAGCAATATTGCATAGGAACCTGGAATGTCAGGTCCATGAATCAAGGCAAATTGAAAGTGGTCAAACAGGAGATGGCAAGAGTGAACGTTGACATTCTAAGAATCAATGAACTAAAATGGACTGGAATGGGTGAATTTAACTCAGATGAACATTATATCTACTACTGCGGGCAAGAATAACTTAGAAGAAATGGAGTAGCCATCATGGTCAACAAAAGAGTCCGAAATGCAGTACTTGGATGCAATCTCAAAAACAACAGAATGATCTCTGTTCGTTTCCAAGGCAAACCATTCAATATCACAGTAATCCAAGTCTATGCCCCAACCAGTAATGCTGAAGAAGCTGAAGTTGAACGGTTCTATGAAGACCTACAAGACCTTTTAGAACTAACACCCAAAAAACATGTCCTTTTCATTATAGGGGACTGGAATGCAAAAGTAGGAAGTCAAGAAACACCTGGAATAACAGGCAAATTTGGCCTTGGAATAGAGAATGAAGCAGGGCAAAGACTAATAGAGTTTTGCCAAGAAAATGCACTGGTCATAGCAAACACCCTCTTCCAACAACACAAGAGAAGACTCTATACATGGACATCACCAGATGGTCAATGCCGGAATCAGATTGATTATATTCTTTGCAGCCAAAGATGGATAAGCTCTATATAGTCAACAAAAACAAGACCAGGAGCTGACTGTGGCTCAGATCATGAACTCCTTATTGCCAAATTCAGACTTAAATTGAAGAAAGTAGGGAAAACCACTAGACCATTCAGGTATGACCTAAATCAAATCCCTTATGATTATACAGTGGAAGTGAGAAATAGATTTAAGGGCCTAGATCTGATAGATAGAGTGCCTGATGAACTATGGAATGAGGTTCGTGACACTGTACAGGAGACAGGGATCAAGACCATCCCCATGGAAAAGAAATGCAAAAAAGCAAAATGGCTGTCTGAGGAGGCCTTACAAATAGCTGTGAAAAGAAGAGAAGTGAAAAGCAAAGGAGAAAGGAAAGATATAAGCATCTGAATGCAGAGTTCCAAAGAATAGCAAGAGGAGATAAGAAAGCCTTCCTCAGTGATCAATGCAAAGAAATAGAGGAAAATAACAGAATGGGAAAGACTAGAGATCTCTTCAAGAAAATTGGAGATACCAAGGGAACATTTCATGCAAAGATGGGCTCGATAAAGGACAGAAATGGTATGGACCTAAGAGAAGCAGAAGATATTAAGAAGAGGGTGGCAAGAATACACAGAAGAACTATACAAAAAAGATCTTCACGACCAAGATAATCACGATGGTGTGATCACTGACCTAGAGCCAGACATCCTGGAATGTGAAGTCAAGTGGGCCTTAGAAAGCATCACTACGAACAAAGCTAGTGGAGGTGATGGAATTTCAGTTGAGCTATTCCAAATCCTGAAAGATGATGCTGTGAAAGTCCTGCACTCACTATGCCAGCAAATTTGGAAAACTCATCAGTGGCCACAGGACTGGAAAAAGTCAGTTTTCATTCCAATCCCAAAGAAAGGCAATGCCAAAGAATGCTCAAACTACCGCACAGTTGCACTCATCTCACACGCTGGTAAAGAAATGCTAAAAATTCTCCAAGCCAGGCTTCAGCAATACGTGAACCGTGAATTTCCTGATGTTCAAGCTGGTTTTAGAAAAGGCAGAGGAACCAGAGATCAATTTGCCAACATCTGCTGGATCATGGAAAAAGCAAGAGAGTTCCAGAAAAACATCTATTTCTGTTTTATTGACTATGCCAAAGCCTTTGACTGTGTAGATCACAATAAACTGTGGGAAATTCTGAAAGAGATGGGAATACCAGACCACCTGATGTGCCTCTTGAGAAACCTATATGCAGGTCAGGAAGCAACAGTTAGAACTGGACATGGAACAACAGACTGGTTCCAAATAGGAAAAGGAGTTTGTCAAGGCTGTATATTGTCGCCCGGCTTATTTAACTTCTATGCAGAGTACATCATGAGAAACACTGGGCTGGAAGAAGCACAAGCTGGAATCAGGATTGCCAGGAGAAATATCAATAACCTCAGATATGCAGATGACACCAGCCTTATGGCAGAAAGTGAAGAGGAACAAAAAGGCCTCTTGATGAAAGTGAAAGAGGAGAGTGAAAAAGTTGGCTTAAAGCTCAACATTCAGAAGACAAAGATCATGGCATCAGGTCCCATCACTTCATGGGAAATAGATGGGGAAACAGTGGAAACAGTGTCAGACTTTATTTTTTTGGGCTCCAAAATCACTGCAGATGGTGACTACAGCCATGAAATTAAAAGACGCTTACTCCTTGGAAGGAAAGTTATGACCAACCTAGAGAGCATATTCAAAAGCAGAGACATTACTTTGCCAACAAAGGTCCATCTAGTCAAGGCTATGGTTTTTCCTGTGGTCATGTATGGATGTGAGAGTTGGACTGTGAAGAAAGCTGAGTGCTGAAGAATTGATGCTTTTGAACTGTGGGGTTGGAGAAGACTCTTGAGAGTCCCTTGGACTGCAAGGAGACCCAACCAGTCCATTCTGAAGGAGATCAGCCCTGGGATTTCTTTGGAGGGAATATTGCTAAAGCTGAAACTCCAGTATTTTGGCTACCTCATGTAAAGAGTTGACTCATTGGAAAAGACTCTGATGCTGGGAGGGATTGGGGGCAAGAGGAGAAGGGGATGACAGAGGATGAGATGGCTGGATGGCATCACTGATTCGATGGACGTGAGTCTGAGTGAACTCTGGGAGTTGGTGATGGACAGGGAGGCCTGGTGTGCTGTGACTCATGGGGTCGCAAATCGGACACGATTGAGTGACTGAACTGAACTGAAAATAATATATATGTTAATTGATGCAGGACAGAAAATTCTGAATTATAGTCAAGTCACGTCTCTGGGCCTCTGCTTTCTTGTCTATGGAATAAGATGATACCTGGCCTGACTACCTTAAAGAAATGGTATAAAGTGAAAAATACCCATGATAAAATAATGATAGGTATATACAAACAAAAAGTATGACCATATTCCTGTGTGGGGATCAGTGACTGAATAGAAAGCAAACTGAGCATTGTTACTGTAAAGTCACATTTGTGCCTTGAAACCATTTACAAAGAGCATTCACAGACATGATCCCATCCAATTCCCTCAGCAGCTCTGTGAGATGAGCCTGTAGGGATGAGCCTATCACAGATTATCAGCCTCATCTCGCAGATGAGAAAACTGAGACTCAGAGGAAGTAATCAGCTGGGAAGCTGAAACTCAGGATAGCCTCAGCATCACCTCTTCTCCTGGTTTTTCAGCCCACCTGTAGTTCCTAGGGCCCAGAACTCTGTCTTCATGCAAGTCAGTTGGAATACAGGCCAGTCTTGTTCTTTCAGACTTCCCCCTTGCCTCTGGGAACAATACTGGTCTTCCCCCCTCCCCCATTCCATTTTTAGCCCTAAGGATGCTTGATAAAATCTCTTGTCCAGAAATTGATTAGAGGTCTCACCCGCATGGGGTGCTCCTGAAAACTAATAACGAAGCCACCTGTACCTTTTTCTTCATTCAAAGGATTCCAAATGGGAGAATGACACAGCTGGCACACTCCTTAGGACGCTTTCAGTTTCTTAGGCTGTCTTAGCCAAGACATGCTCTCCTTTGTTCCTGATCTCAGTTGAGGACTGTCCTCTCCATTATGTAGGCAGAAACCTAGGGGTTATTGTCCACATCTCAGTTCATGCTCCTCCTCTGCAGAAACCTTACAGTGGCTGGATTAAGCCAGGCCCCGTGTGTGTTCCCTTTTCCTTAAAGACCCTAAAGAAGAGAGAAGAGAAGAATTATTCTATTTTGGGATTTGGAGGACATAATTGAATTGTGTTTTGTTAGATGGTTTACTGCAAAAAAATCTCTTCCACACTGTGGCCATGGGACTTTGAGAGACTGTTAAGCTGGAGCTTTCTATGAGGCCTGAGTATTGAGAATCCAGGAAGTAGAGTTTTACTGAGTCTTCTTTCATCAAGGACAGGATCTGGATGTAAAGCATCCAGATCCAATTAGGAGAGGAAGGGATTATTAGGAACAGAGATGGTCCAGGCACAGGAAATGCTAATGCCTGCCTCCTGGGGAACAATTATTGACAGATGATTATCTTTCAAGGGCAAACCAGGCACTCCTTCTTTCAGGATTCATCCCTGATCTCTGGGCTTCCCTGGTGGCTCAGATGGTAAAGAATCTGCCTGCAGTGTGGGAGACCTGGGTTCGATCCCTGGGTTGGGAAGATCCCCTGGAGGAGGGCATGTAACCTACTCCAGTATTCTTGCCTGGAGAATCCCCATGGACAGGGGAGCCTGGTGGGCTACTGTCCATGGGGTCACAGTCAGATATGACTGAGCAACTAAGCATCAGAGCCCTGATCTCCAAGCTGCACTGAGGGGATTCTCCTCCATGCTCCCAGATCCCTGGGCTGCCCTCTGTCCCAGCCCTTATCACACTGTGTGGTTATTGTCTGTGTTAGCGACTCTCTCCCTCCACTGCACTGTGAGCTCCTCTGCTGCTGGTTGTGGTTTATCTTTGTGTCCGGCTCCCAGCACGGGGCTTGACATATAGTGGGTTTGGCATTGCAGTTAGGAGCATGGGCTCTGGAGCCAGATTGCCTGTGTTTGATTCCCAGCTTGGCCACTCACTAGCCTGAAGACCCAGGGCTAGTCACTTGTATCTCTGGTCTTCCTCATCTGTAAAGTGGGAGTTTTATAATGGCAATTATCTCATAAGGTTGTTGTAAGAGTTAACAATGTAAAGCATTTTAAACAATGCCTAGCACTGAGTAAATGTTGTAAAGGGTTGACTATTATTATTTTGTGTATTTTGGATCTTCACTTTATGTAAAATAGGTCTACCTTTTTTAGGAAGTATGATTCCATTCCTCCCCAACCCCTGCCCCAAATTTAGCTGTGAGAATGAGTTCCAAGTGTCTGGGGCTGGAGGGGAGAGCGGGCCGAGGAAGACTGCACAGGAGAATTTATAACTATTTTTTTTTATTGCAAAATTTGACCCTTAATGAAGTCTCTGTGTTATGTGATATGAAATGCAATTAGATTGACTCCTCCTTTCTTTGCCTCTAATCTGCTCCACACCTGGGTCTAGAGGATGCTGAGAGGCATTAGTGTTCTGTACAGCAACAGGAAGCCCTTCTGAAGGCTGATCCAAACCGGCCTTGGCTGGTTTGTATTGAGTGTCCTGGGTGGGAGGAGAGGTTGGAGGGCAGCCAGAGGAGAAGGGTGAGCAGAAAGTACCAGAATGCTTCCTCTTGGGGAGGTTATGGATAGTGCTGTTAAATACCTTTGCAGATCACAGTGTCTTGTACTATATAGTTTTGTTTTTTTTGAAATAAAATAAAATCTATCCTAAGTCAATCTGGTGAGGCAGGCCATTCCAAGACTTTGGAGTCTGGATTCTTGGCCCTGCCACTGACTGGTGGAATGACCTTTGAAAAATTAATCTGTCATTTAAACCTTAGTTTCCTTTTCTGAAAAATTAAAGACTTAAAATCAATGCTCTCAACAAATTAAAGTCAGTTTTTTAAAATTCAAACAGATTCCCAGGCCTCACCCCAGAGACTTTACTTAATTGGGATTGAAATGGGGCCTTGGATTTCTGTACAAGAAACCAGGTGATTGTGACATGTGGACTAGTCTCATTGTTAACTAGTTGGTTCTTCCTCAATTTTATAGTCTATAATTTTCCTCAAGTTTAGGTTACAAATCTGACCACATTAGCTCCTGTGTAAAGTTCTTCAGCAACTCTTGCCGAAGTTATACTTGCTTAGCCTGGCTGGGTGCTGGTCCCCAACTCCGTGTCTGGACTCAGCTCACACCATTGTCCTCAACGGCGCCATATGCTTGTCAGGCAAAGTCTGCAGCTTGTGTGTTTCCCACCTCCGGCCCTCTGCTCAAGCTGTTCTCCCTTTCTGGTGCATTCTCTCCTTTTCTTAAGACTTTTCTCAGTCTTACTTCTTCCTGGAAGTGTTGTGTAACCACTCCAACCACAGAGATTTTGTTTCTCTCTGAGCTACAGAAGCACTGACATTTTATACCACTAACTGGTCACGGGCAGAATACCTTGTATGGTTTTTGACTTGTGTCTTAAATTTCTCCTACCCTCTCCCCCTTTAGATTATGAGCTTCTGGAGAGCAAGGATTCTTTCCTGTCTCTCTGTTCCCTGCTTTAAGTTAGCAGAACATCATGGACACTCATTAAATATATGAAGATCAGTGATACCCTCTCTCTTAGAGAGGCCCAAAGCTCTGGGTTTACTAATTGATTGTCCATTTTGGGGTGAACCAGATTGTTCCCTGTTTCTTAGTTTGGAAATATACTGTAATAGCCAGTCACAAAATAGAAGAAAATTTCATGTCTAGCAATATTATTTTCTCTTCTAAATTTACCGTCCTGAAATTATCACCCATTAATGAGAACAATGAAGTGTTATAATTTGTTAAAACCAGAAACAATTCATAATCACTATTTTAAAATATTATAAAATATTATTATAAAATTTAATAGTAATGAATATTATTATTTTCCTTAGCTGTTTGGGGAAAGTGTGCTTATGCTCACAGGTATCTGTTTAATAGACATAACACAGTTAAGGGGTGTTATGTTATGTTCTGTAGGAGAAAAGTTTATTGAGCACTTCTGGGCTTTAAAAGCCCCAGCCAGGACTCTCTTGCCCTTGCCTTCTGCCTTCTTCAACTGAGGCCACATGGCTGTCATTAATTCTACACGCTAATAGCATTGTTACCTAAATAAATAATTATGATTCTCAATTAAGGAGCCCAGGACCTCTGGGAGCCAAGCTGACCCAGACACTGAGCAGCCCTGTGGCCCCTCGGGCTACAGAGGCAGCTGTAGCTCTGTTCTTAGCTGGACCAGTCAGACCCAGATTCAAAGGGCTTTCCAGATCCTGAAGCCTGGGACCCTCATGGCCCACTACTTCCACTGCCAGTCACTGTGACTTGGGGAAAGCAGCCCTGGCCTGGGAGTCAGATAAATTAGTACTAGTCCCACACAGGTCTCTTGTCTTCTAGACCAGTGCTTCTCAAGCTTGAATATGCCTGTGAGGCACCTGGGAATCTTGTTAACATCTAGATTCTGAATCAGAAAGTCTGGGATGGAGCCTGGGATTCTGCATTTCTAGTGAACTCTGAGATGTTGCTGATGATGCTGATTCATGGACCAGACTTTGAGTAGCAGAATGAGTTTCCCCCTGTGAGCCTCATTTTCTTCATCTTCGGGGAGATAGAACTTGGTAATCTCTGAAGACATGTCCAGTTCTAATTCTTTGCAATTCCATAATAAATAATAACCATGGCTTTTGTAGCCAATGTTTGTAGCAGCTTTATTAATAATAGAAACAACTCAAATATTCATCAAACAGGGGGAAGGATAAGCAAATTGTAGCATACCCATACAATGGAAAACTATTCATTAATAAAAAGGAATGAAGTATTGACACATTCAACAACATGGATGGATCTCCACTGTAGTCTGCTAAATGAAAAAAACAATATGTAATGTGTTATTCCATTTATATGAAATTCTAGAAAAAGAAAACTATAAGGACAAACCTCAGATCAGTGGTTTCTAGGGGCCATGAGTAGGGGGAGGGTATAGATTGAAAGGGAGAACCAGCAATGTGTGATAAAGGGGTGAGGGAAATGTTCTACGTCATGAGTGTGGTGGTGATTACACAACTGGAAACAGTTGTTCAAACCACTGAGTTACGCACTTAAAATGGGTGCGTTTTCTGGTCTGTATCTTGGTATACCTCAAGAAAGCTGATGGCTCCTCACAAAATCAATCCCCTCAGATACAGTTTGTTGAGTATCCATTATGTGCCAGGCATTTTACAGAATTTGTTTCCCTTTTTAAAATATGCTTTCAAGGTATGATCCCCAGATGGGGAAACCAAAGCTCAGATGGGAACTGACAGCTTTCAAAGAAGAAGTATGACTTGAACCCAGGTCCTGATGACTCCAGGACCTGGGATACTTCTGGATGGTTGCCTTGAGTCCCATATCCCTCAGTCCTTTCTTGTAGCCTAATGAGTTCTAAAAGATATCCCAGGGTTGTGCCTGGTTCCTGGTCTCTCTACCAGGAGTCATTATAACTACACATCCCTTTGTTGACCATGAAACCCACCTTTGGTAGAACATGCCACTGAAGTGACATCAGCAGCTTGCAGGGTACAGCAAATCATCAATACATACACGTATTGCTTTATATGATTTTTAAGTAGATAAAAGGTTCTTTTGAGAGCATACAGTATTTGGAGGAGTAGACCCAGTGGGAAAGGTGGAGTTCCTAGTTAGAAGACATGGACAGGACAGCCCCACTGTCCTGTCACCTGGGAGGCTAGGATTATTGTCTTCTTCATTTATGGATGGAGACCCTGAGGCTCAGAGGGGCTGAACAACTTCTCTGGGGTCATGCAGCTTATTAGTGGCAGAGGCCAGGCTTGAACTCTGTTCTGGTGGCTCTCAATTCCATGCCTTTTCCCTTTTCCCACAAGAAGAAGAAGAAGGAGAAAGCAGAGCTCCACCCCCCTCTATAATTTCATGTATTTATTTTTGGCTATGCTGGGTCTTCATTGCTTTGTGTGTGCTTTCTCTATTTGTGGTGAGCAGGGCTACTCTTTATTGCTGTACATGGGCTTCTCATTGTGGTGGCTTCTCCGTGGCAGAGCACAGGCTCTAGAGCATGGGCTCGGTAGCTATGGCACATGGGCTTAGTTGCTCCATGGCACGTGGAATCTTCTTGGACCAGAGATCAAACACATGACCTCTGCATTGGCAAGTGGATTCTGATCCACTGTGCCACTAGGGATGTCTGGAAAAGGCAGAACTTTGCTCTTGAAGAGTTTATAGGGATACAATGGCTGACTTAGAGACATAAAAGGAAAGCAGGCTATAATCCTGTGGACTCCATGGCACAGAGCAAAAGGAATTCAGAGGTGAACTGAGCCAGGGAAGGCAGAACAGTCAGGGACCTCTTGGAGGAGGTGAGGCTTGGGTAGGTTGGCCATGGAAGTTGGGTATAGCTAGGGGCAGACACAAGCGGCAGAGTAATATTTATGTCCCTACACCCAGGTCCCCAGAAAGACCTTGATCTGAACCCCAGGAAGAAGACCTGAAGCATGGAGAGAAAATTTGGGAGGCATTGGGCTTGGTCCTGGCCAAGATTTCTTTCTGTTCTTCTTTCTTTGGTTCTGTCCAGAGGGCCTTTGTGGGACGGGGAAGCTGCAGGAAGGGCATCTGCTACAGATGAGCAGAAGGGAAGTGGAAGGGTGTCCTCTGGGCCTTTTAAATGGCCTGCCTCTCAGCAAGGCCAAGATGGCTAGCAGGCCCCCTACTCAGTCAGCCTGGGCACTAGATCCTGCTGCCATGGTTACTCCAGATGTGCTTAGGAGCTGCTGCATATTACTCCTCCACCCCCAACCCTGACCCCACCCCCACCTGGGACCAGGCCGCTTTTCTGGGCACCCAGGAGGCCTGTTGGCTCCAGCAGCTGGTGTGGGATTAATAATTGAGGCTCTCTCCTGAGCCCTGCATCCACTGGGGACGAGTCCTCCTGTTGCCTGCTATTATTGTGCTCTGATCAATTAGTGAGGCAGAAATGAGGTCAAAGAGACCAGGTGTGGGCTTGGCTTTGTTTCTGGGGAAGGGTGGGCTGGGCTGGGGCTGGGGCGGGGTCGGGTGGCAGGGATGAGGAGACAGTTCTCAGGGCTTCAGGCCCTGGGCAGTAGAGAGGAGAGTGCACTACAGCCAACACACGGCTTTTAGTTCAGAGGGCTTGGCCTCATGGTTGCCAAGAGATAAAAACAGCATTTGGAAAACATTTGTGCTCCAGGCTGCACAGGGCACTGAGATGGGCCCATTAGACACTTAATGTCCTGGATAATGACCCTCGGCTTCCGAGAATGTCAGCTGGAAACCCAGACTCTACCAATGGTTTGGAAACAGGCCAGCATCCTTGGCCCCATGATCAAAGCCCTCCCCATCTAGCCAACCGAGCAACCTCACTGGCTTCATCTCCACCTTCCTCTCATGTGGCTGTATGCTCCAGCAACCTGAGCATGTCCTGGGCTCTCTTGTGCCCCTTCCTTTCCTTAAAATGTCACCCCCTTCAGTCCTGCCTTGTTCCATCTCTGCCTGGTTAAACTCTTCTCATCTTCCACCCACCACAAGCTATGCCAGCTTCTTCAGGAAGCCTTCTCTGATAGCCCCTATCAGAAGCTGTCTCTTGCCTCTGATTCCCAGGATGCCAGCAACACTTTACCTCATTTTAAAGGCATCTGAGCTTGTTTTCCTCTTCATTTCCTGCCTCAGAGCACTGGAATCACAGAAGGCTGTTATGTGTCCAGTTCTGGATGGCTGGCCTTGACTGTATGTGACTTGTTCAGAAGAACGTGACTTGGCCAGCATGTTTTCTGTGCCCCAGTAGATTGTAGGAACTGTTTGATAAATCTAATACCCACATGCACACATGCAGTCTACTTCTCTATATTACTCTGATCACCTACTGAGTGTGCAGCTTCTTTCACCCATCGATGCCTTCACACTTGCTGTTCCCTTTGGCTTAAGTACCCTTCCTTACTTTTCTCTCTGACAAGATCCAGCTCCGAGTCAGGTTAATCTATGGTCTCTATATCTTTTTCTCTTGTGTTCGATGGTGTGACTCACACAGTGGTCTGAGTAAAGCAGGCTTTTTCTCCTCAAAAAATGCGCAGCCTAGAAAGCAAGCAAACAGCTATAGCACAGTCTTCAAATCCAGGGCCAACTCTCAGGGTCCAGGATTTGATGTCATAAAAATTCAAATGGGATAAAAGGTTGGGTAATAAAAGATCTATTTTCTCCAAAATCAGGGCTGCTGCTGTATTGTACAATTCCAGAGGACACCATCACGATTATGGCCTAGGTATATGGTTCCATCTGGGCTTGTGTAGTGTATAAGCTTTACAACAATAACTGAGAGCACCCCCCATCTTCAACTGCAGTTCCATTCCCCAGTTCAGTTCAGTCGCTCAGTCATGTCCGACTCTTTGCGACCCCATGAATCGCAGCACACCAGGCCTCCTTGTCCATCACCAAATCCTGGAGTTCACTCAGACTCACGTCCATCGAGTTGGTGATGCCATCCAGCCATCTCATCCTCTGTCGTCCCCTTCTCCTCCTGCTCCCAATCCCTCCCAGCATCAGAGTCTTTTCCAATGAGTCAACTCTTTGCATGAGGTGGCCAAAGTACTGGAGTTTCAGCTTTAGCATCATTCCTTCCAAAGAAATCCCAAGGCTACATTCCCCAGAGGTAACCCCTGTTATATTTCTTATGTATCTTTTCAGATGCTCTATACATATCAAGCATTTGTGTGTACACTCATGACATGTGTGTGTGTGCATCCTTCTATACACAGATGGGACTCTATCATGTGCAATGTTTTGCATCTTGCCTTCTCAATATATCTTTTTATTTTTTGTACTCTGGAATACTATGTACTACTTTATTTTTTAATATAAATTTATTTATTTTAATTGGAGGCTAATTACTTTATAATATTGTAGTGGTTTTGCCATACATTGCATGGATCTGCCACAGGTGTACATGTGTTTCCCATCCTGAACCCCCCTCCCACCTCCTTCCCCATCCCATCCCTCTGGGTCATCCCAGTGCACCAGCCCCAAGCACCCTGTCTCATGCATCGAACCTGGACTGGAGATCCATTTCACATATGATAATATACATGTTTCAATGCCATTCTCCCAAATCTTTGAACACTCGTAGGTGAGTTTATGGAGAAGGCAATGGCAGCCCACTCCAGTACTCTTGCCTGGAAAATCCCATGGATGGAGGAGCCTGGTAGGCTGCAGTCCATGGGGTCGCAAAGAGTCAGACATGACTGAGCGACTTCACTTTCACTTTTCACTTTCATGCATTGGAGAAGGAAATGGCAACCCACTCCAGTGTTCTTGCCTGGAGAATCCCAGGGACGGCAGAGCCTGGTGGTCTATGGGGTCCCACAGAGTCGGACACAACTGAAGTAACTTAGGAGGAGGAGGTGAGTTTATCTGAAGGACAAATTTCTAGAAGTTGAATTGCTGTGTCAAAGGGAAATGTGTATTTGGGTATTGCTAAATTTCTCTTCCAAGACTGAGCTGAGTCTTCTAAGATGAATAGGAACTAGTGAGGTAAAGCCATGGGCATAAGGAGCAGCATGAGCAGAGGCATGGCACTTGATAAAGCACAGCCTGTTTGGAGGAACTGAGTTGTATTGATTGGCTGGCCAGTGAACTCATTGCATGATGAGTGACGAGGCTAACCATTGTGAGGCAGTGGTTAAGTCACGCAGGGCATGTAGACTGGTGTAAATCATGGAGGTTTAAAGCCATCGCTCTCTGGCCAAATCTAGCTCCTTGCCTGCTTTTTTGTTTTAAGATTTATTTATTTATTCTTGGCTGCTCTGGGTCTTCGTTGCTGTCCCTGGGCCTTCTCTAGTTGTGCCAAGCAGGAATTACTTGTCGTTGCAGTGCATGGATTCTCATCCTGATGGCTTCCCTTGTTGTGGAGCACAGGCTCTAGGCATGTGGGCTTCAGTAGTTGTGGCTGGAGGGCTCAGAGGGCAGCTCAGTAGCTGTGGTGCAATGGGCTTAGTTGCTCTTCGGCATGTGGGATCTTCCTGGACCAGGGATCAAACCTGTGTGTCCTGCACTGGCAGGCAGATTTTCAACCACTAGACCACCAGAGAGGCCCTCCTTGCCTGTTTTTATAAGTAGAACTTTATTGAAACTTGCCATAACCATTTGTTCGCTTATTGTCAAATGGCTACTTTGACTGCAATGGCATGGTTGAGCAGTTGTAACAGAGACCACAGAGTCCACAAAGCCAAAAATACTTACTGCCTGGCCCTTTACCAAGGATGTTTGCTATTCTAACCAGTCAGATGAACCTGAGAACAGAGGCAGACTTCCAAGGAGTAGAGAGCCTTGGTCAGATTTGCATTTTGGGAAGAACACTGTTGCTGTGCAGAGAGGATGGTGATGGTGGTTGTGGGGGTGCTGAAAGAGCAGGAAGGAGGCTGATGCAGTGACCCAGGTGAGAGATGATGGGGCCTGGAATAAGGCAGAAGCACTGTGAATGGAGAAAAGAGGGTAGATTTGGTGGTGCTTGAAGAATGGCTGGGTATCTGAGCGGGGAAGGTCCACTTGAGAAGTCAAGGATGTTTGGGGAGATGCTGTCTTCTGCTGCTGACATGTGTGACAGATAAGTCAGGCAGCTCAGAGCCTCTCACTCTGTTCTGACTGCTGGTACCAGTGCTCAGCATGTGGCTGCCCTGGACTCAAGGTCTTTGGTATCTCCTGACTTGTGGGACCAACCTCCTCTAACCCTTAAGATGGCATCAGCAAAAGGAGACCTAGGGATGTTTAATAAAGCTATCCTCAATTTTTATCTTCTCTTATAGCACTAATTCAGCTTTGATTTTATATCCAATCAAGCTTTTTGATTTTCCATCCATCTAAAAGTTCATCATCGAGATGACTCAAGTAATCCATGAAGTGGTGGGAGAATTTGGGTTCACAGGACAGATCAAGCTGCTATTGTGCTTTTGTTGTTCTTGTTCAGTTGCTAACTCGTGTCTGACTCTTTGCGACCCCATGAACTGCAGCATTCCAGGCCTCCCTGTCCTTCACCATCTTCCAGAGTTTGCCCAAATTCATTTTGCTTTTACTCACCTCTGTAAAGATAATCTCCTGGTCACTTCCCACGAGAGAATAATTTCCCCACTCTTTGAGCTGGTAGGGGTATCCCTTTCAAATCTGAAGGGTTAAGTATAAAGAAAGATGAAGGGCTGGGAACAGTGATTCATCAGAATTTGAAAGGCTAATGACAAGAGATCTTTAGGGAACACTGGAATCAGCCTTTCTGGAAGTCAGTGACACAGTATCATAACCACTGTTGTCTGAGTCATATGGATTATATCCTAATGACAGCACAAACAGACCAGGGTTGTCCAGATAAAGATAGAAAATGAGGAACAAACTTAGTTCAGAGAGGCTTGTGGCAGTATTCTCTGACTTTTAGGACAGAGCAGTCTGGGACATCCTTTGGATTGACATGAACTACAGTGAAGCAGAGAATAGAGAAGGAAGAAGAAGAGAGAGCAAAGGACAGAGAGAATGAAGAACAAGTGGTTAAGAATGGAGATGGAGGAGCTTCCCTGGTGGTCCAGTGGCTAACACTCATGTCCCCAATACAGGGGCCCCAGGTTCAATTCCTGGTTAGAGAGCTAGATCTCACATGCTGCAGTTAAGACCCTGTGTGGCCAAATAAGGTGGCATTAGTGGTAAAGAACCTGCCTGCCAATGCAGGAGATGTAAGAGATGCAGGTTCGATCCCTGGGTCAGGAAGATCCCCTGGAGAAGGGCACAGCAACCCACTCCAGTATGTAGGCCTGGAGAATCCCATGGACAGAGGAGTCTGACAGGCTCTGGTCCATGTTGCAAAGAGTTGGACATGACTGAAGTGACTTAACATGCATGCACGCAGCCAAATAAATACATATTTTAAAAAAGAAGAATAGAGATGCAAAAGAGGAAACTGAGTAAGCTCTTGTGCATAGTAGGTGCAGATGAGCTGTCTACTGTGCCAGGAACTCTACGTCCATGACTCATTTATGCCTTGTAAAAACTTTCAAGTGTAGTAATGTCATCATGATGAGGAAGGGTAAGTGACTCATGTAAAATCTCTCAGAGAATAAGCGGCAGAAGTTGAGGTTAACCCCAGGACTATCTCACCCCCCAGACTGTGTTCTTTCTTCTATCGTCTATGGGGCTAAGAGTGGGTAATGGGTAGACTAGGGCAGAGGGAAGGGAATTTGGGAAGGCAACAAGGCGGGAGGAGGCTCACAAAATCTAAGCACTTGCCAAGCCTAACCGCTCATGCCTGAGCGGCTGGCTGATTTTTCATAAAATAAAAGAAGTCCCTGAATTGAGAAATATGTGTGTCTCGTAGATTGGATTGTGCAGTGAACAGTAGCCAGAGTGAGCAGTAATCCATCACGGCCTGGCGTTGGCGGGTGCGCCAGCCAGAGCCCTGGTGGAACTGTCATGAAGGTGACCTTGGGAATAAGCCAGGGTCCAACCTCCAGCTGCCTCCTGGGAGTCTGGGAATGGGGTGGAAGGGAGTTGGGTGACAAGTTCCCTGCTGCCTACTGTGGAGTTGTTTTCCTCCATTTTCTTTTCAGTGTTTTATATGCTGCCTCATATGCTGGTCTGGCAGCAGCTGGCCAGGTCCCTGAAGACAGGGATGAAGCTGAGCCTGGAGAGATGGATTGAGCCAGCAGAACCCCCAAATCTTACACTGAGACTCAACTTAATCAGCCCTGGTGAGCCCAGACCTAACTGTCCTTCCTTGTTGGCCGAAGGTCCTGGTGTGGAGCCCATAAGCCTGAGATGGGCCCTGGAGGGCATCTGCTCACCCAGGAAAGGCCAGTGGTTAAGGATTCTGACTGTCCTCTGTCATCAATCAGATCTGGGTTCAAGTCCTGGCTTGACTGCCTACTTACTATCTGTGTGACTTAGCAAGTTATTTAACGTACTCGTCTCTATCTTCATTTGTAAAATGAGGATTCTTCGTGTTCTTGGGAGAAAGAAATAGGATAATGTAGGTAAAGCCATTAGTTAAATGCCTGATGCAATCAAGTATCTTGACAAAAATGACACATCATAATTATTTCCTTTATTCCTCAGGGTCACCATTTCAGATGGGGATTACTTATTCTGTTTCACAGAGAGCCAGAGATGTACTCATCAGTTCTTTTGTGGGTTTAGAATAGACAGAGAATGAAGGCTTGTTTTCTAGAACCATGTAAGTTTGGTATCTTATGGTCTCATTGTTGGGCTTTCTGGCCTCCTGAATTCTTGGCTACCATAAACTGAGTAATCACCATGTTCCAGAGACCACACTAAACTCTGCAATTATTAGCTTTAGTTAGTGTATCACTAGCTGCTATAACAAGCAAACCCATGAAAGCATAACGGTTCAAATATTATAGAATTTTATTTTATTCTATGGTAAAGTCTAGAATGGGTATTCCTTTTTTTCCTTTCCATTTGGTTATTGAAAATAATTCCCTGTGCTATACAGTAGGATCTTGTTTATTTTATATACAGTAGTTTGTATCTGCTAATCCCAAACTCCTAATTTATCCCTCCCCGACCTCCTTCCACCTTTGGTAATAAGTTTGTTTTCTATGTCTGTGAGCCTGTTTCTGTTTTGTAAATACGTTTGTGTCATAATTTAGATTCCACATATAAGTGATATCATATGGTATTTATCTCTCTTTCTGACTTACTTCACCTAGTATGATAATCTCAAGGTTCATCCATATTGCTGCAAAATGGCATTATTTCATTTTTTTTCACTGAGTAATATTCCACTGTGTATATATACTACATCTTCTTTATTCACAGAATGGGTGTTCCTGATTAAGAGGAATCTGTCCTCCAAGTGATGAGTCAGAGACCCAGACTGCTAATATATTGTGGGTCTGTCAAGTTCAACATGTGGCTGTGGAAGCATTCTCTCAGCTACACCCAGCAGCAGAAAGGGAAAGAGCAGGAGGCTTCTGTGTGCAGGTCAGTAAGTGGCACTTGTCACTTCTGCTCACATTCCATCGGGATTCAGTCATATGGCTTCTCTCAGTGAGAGGAGACTGAAAAGTGTGGTCTAGCCGTGTGCCCAGAAGAAGAGGATGTGGGTTTGGTAAAGAGCTAGCCAATCTCTTCTATCACATCTCATTCTATTTTATTCTTATGGCAATTGAGGGAGAGGAGGAGAGAGAGAAGAGGGGAGAGAGGCTGCTCTTTTTGGCTTAGCCAGCAACTTGTTATGACTTCTTTTCAACCTTCCAATATCTACCTGTCGTTTAACCCTGATGATCTCAACTTATCCTCCTTTTCTTCCTTCCTCCCTGCCTCCAAGCTCTTTTGTTCTAATTATTCCCAATAGGGTGCCAGATATTTGTATAAAACTCTTTACATCTGAGGAGTTGGGTAGTTGGCTTGTTACCATTGTGCAGAAGATGGACCAAGAACAGAAGTGCCATCCTCAGGTGAGGGGCAGAATGGTTGTTCAGTCACTAAGTTGTGTCTGACTCTGCAACCCCATGGACTGCAACAGGCCCCTCCTTGTCCTTTGCTATCTCCAGGTGCAGAATGTTCATCCTCTAAAGATGAGGAAATGGGGGTAAAACGTCAGTGGACTGACTTTCCCAAGATCACATAGACAAATAGTGGCCGCAGCAGGACTTCTGGCCCAGAAATATCTACAGGGCTCAGCCTCAAACAACAGCCTTTTGATTTTACACTTTGCAACATTTCTTTGATGGGTTGGATGATAATCCATGGGCCTCTAGAACTGCTCTGACCACAGAGCAGTTAGTGAAAGATCTATGATGATTGAACCTTCTGCGATGAGTTGGAGCTACTTCTCCCTTTCTTCTTCAAGGCCTGGAGATGACAACAGTAGCTTGGATAGCTAGCCATGCTTGGGAGCTGTGCTGGTTGAGACCCACCAGTAATCTTCCCCTGTTTGTTGGCTAAATACATGAGGAGGAAAACCCTCATGCGTCATTTCCCCTGGCTCTCAGAAGCCTTCCGGGTTCTCTCAATCCAGAAACTGAACAATTCCTGTAGGTTGAGTCTGGCCTAACAGGGCTGATAATGTTCTTCTGAGGTGGTGCTGCCCACAGGCACTGCCCAGCTTCTCTTCTCTCTGACTGCCCATGCCCTGCCCTCACCCTCACTATCCCTGGCCAGGACCCTCCTTGGCCTCTCCACCTCCCATATAGCCCCTCCAACTCACTGTCCACACTGAGGCCACATCAGTTTTCCTTCCATGTCACTTACCTGTCAAAAAACACTTTCAGCTGTTCTCTGCCAACTGGGCAAAACTCCAAACTCGTTGGCTAGGCATATGAGTCTCACCTTTCACGGTCTGAGTCCTGCCTATCCTTCAGTATCATCTCCCACATTCCCTGCTGGCCCTGTTCCCTCTACACACCCAGATTATACCCAATTCCAGGCCTCTGCCCTTGCTGTTCACACTGCCTGTGGTGCTGTTTCTCCCTCATCTACCCAGTTAAAGCTCCAAAGCCTAACCAAAATAACCCTCCTCCCAACCCCCCAGGTTCTCCTTCACTGGAGTCCCATCTCGCTTTGCATGTGGTTCTTTCATAGCACTGGTTTCATTGGGTTGTAACTGGTGTTTATGTCTCTGCAGTGCCCCTTAGTTTCTCACTGGGCAGTAAAGTCCTGCAGGACAAAGCCTTGGGTCCCCTTCATTGGTGTGACCAGGGCTAATGGCTGGGCTGTACGAATAGAGCTCTGCTGACTACCAACGTGTTGAAATATTTTTATACTGATTGGCAATAGCTGTCCTGGCATTTCCCGTAGGACTCTCAGCCTTCCTACTGTCTAGCAATGTAAAAAGTTAATACTGGAGGAATTCCCTGGTGGTCCAGTGGTTAGTATTCTCTGCCTTCACTGCAGAGGGAGTGGGTTTGATTGCTGGTAGGGAACTAAAATCCATAAGCAAGCAGCATGGCCAAGAAACAAAAAAAAAAGTTAATACTGGGAATGGTAAATGGCAGGGGGTTCCTGATTGGTCAAGTTGATTGTGGCAATAAGGCCTTTCACAGGGAATGAGCTGTGGCCCTGTCCTTCTCTACCAGACAAACACCTTAGTTCCTCCAAGGTCTTGACTTCTAACTCATAAACAGTCTCCGTAGCTTTGGAGGCCCTGCTCTCCAGAAAGTAACAAAAGCACTCCCTTCAAGATGCCCAGGTCTGAGAACATGGGAGTGTGGTGCTTCCCTGTGGCTCTAGCTTGGAGGCAGGCACTGCAAGCTTCAGATCTCAGGCCACAGGCTATAGGCTGGGGCGACTTTGGTAGCTCCACTCAGCTATGGATCCCATACTACTTGCCTGGCACCAAGTGATGTACCTGGGCTCCAGAGCTGCTTCAGGATGGGTTCTGCCATTTAGAATTCACAGCCTGGATGGGGAAACAGGCATGGAAACAGACAAGAGCAGTATTGGGTCATAATGGAGGTGAGGGTTGGTGGGATCTCTAGTGGAGAGCGCCTTGGAGGATGGAGAAAGTAGGCTGGAGCTGAGTCCTGGACACCCCAAGGTCATGTCCACCGGCCACTACCCTCCTGGAGAAGCGGTGCCTAGTCATTGCTCTATCTCATTGCTGGTTTTCTGCCAAAACACAGTGTGAAGAATAACAACAATAACCAAAAATTAAATAGTGCTTATCATGTTTTAGGTGCTTTGTGTGTAATGACCCATTTAATCCTCACAACAACCCTATGAAGTACAGTGGCTATAATCACTCTGCCTATTTTATAGATGTGAAAACTGAGGCAAGCTAATTTTGTATCTTGTCCAGGGACTCAGGTAGGATGTGGTAGAGCAGCCAGGCAGCCTAGTTCTAGGGCCTCTGTGGGCTTAACCACCATACAACACAGTTCTAGTTTCCCTGTGGGGCCATCATCTCTCTGATCAGTGGCAGGAGGTGATGCCTCAAGCCCTAGAAGGCCCCTTCCTCCAGAATGTTTTGTGTGGTTAAAAGTCCTGCAGTCTCAGGCATCAGCTACCTTCTGACACAAGCTCTTGAGAGCCCAGGAGTGACATGTATTTGTTGGGGGGGGGGGTCACTGTGAGGGCCCCAGCCGTGGTCAGTCACACACCATCCCCTTAAAGCAGGAGTAAGCTCACCACCTACAGGAGCCCAGCCCTGACAGAGGGTCCTGGAAGCTGCAAAAGCCATTGTTCCCCCAAAATGGCCTCCTTCTTTCTCACACTCATGTCCTCACAATGCCCCCTTCTCTCAGAGAAGGCTGCATGGAGGAAGTGACATCTGAGTTACATTGTGAAGGGTGAGGAGGAGTTCTTACACAGAGGAGAGGAGCACAGACATTCCAGGTAGGGGGAGCTGCCCAAGCACAGGCATGGGCGTGCGGGACAGCAAGGTGTATTTAGGGAATGGGGAGGGCCAAGGTCAGCGATAAGACTGGGAAGGGAAGAGGCTATGACTTTGGCCTTCAGTCAGTGGGCAAAGGGCAGTTACTGAAGAATATGGAACAGTAGAGCTGCAGGGCATATTAGTGTTTTAGAAGGACTGCAGACCATGGTCATAGGGAGGGACTGGCTGTGGGGCAGCCAGGAGGGAGGCTGTAGCCATATGCTCCTATAATAATGGTCTGAATTCAGCTGATGATAGAGAAGGGGGCAGCCAAGAAATGCTTTTGAAAACTCTGTTGTTGTTGTTGTTCAGTCCCTCAGTCGTGTTCAACTCTTTGCAACCCCATGGACTGCAGGGCACCAGGCTTCCCTGTCCCTCACCATCTCCCGGAGTTCGCCCAAGTCCATGTCCATTGAATTGGTGATGCTATCCAACCATCTCATTCTCTTTGAGGACTTAGGACTGTTGATTGGGGGGCAGAGGAGTGGAGGTGTTGGGGCTGACCCTTGGGTTCCTGGTTCAGGTAACTGGGGGACAGGTTTCTGGGAGGAGGGGGTGCATTTGTGTGATGGGGGAGATCTGTTTGGGACTCAGACTCAGGTAGGACCCAGGTGAAGATGTCCTTAGGGTTGTTGCTTATACAGGTGAGCTCAGGAGTGGGCTCTGGTTTATAGATAAAGATCCAAGAGTCCTCAGAGAAGGGAAGAACCTGAAACCATGGGAGGAGGTGAAATCTCTTGAGGACAATGTTGGTGACCCCTGGAAGGAGGATGAAAGACTGGACCTGGAGGAGACCAGCAGTTCCAGGGTGAGCTGCTGAGATGTGCTCTTCAATCTTTAAGGTAAAATTTATTAATTAAAAAAATGCCCATGTGCTTGGCTCTGCCCTTTGTGCTATGAATGAAGCAGAAAATAAGACAGGAAAAAAACCTGCCCTGTGGAGGTGCTAGTGTGGAGAGGTGGACACACGCAGAAGTAAAGTATGTACTGTGATGGATGGTAAGTGCTCTAGAAGGTCATTAAGCAAAAGGCTTAGGGAGGGTCAGGTGAGACTGCAGCCGCAGATGGAGAAGGTTTCACTGAAAAGGCAACATTTGAATGAAAATTTAAAGGAGGTGAGTGAGCTAGATGTCTGGAGGAAGACTGTTTTGGGAGAGGAAACAGCAAGTGCAAAGGCCCTGAGGCAGGGGTGTGCCTGGCATGTGGGAAGAATAGCTAGGAGGACATGTGACTGTCACCAAAAATGTACAAGTATTATTGTATAGTTATTATATAGTTTCCAGCATCTACCCCTGCTCTCTGTTGCTGTGATTTTTATAGAGGTGGTCTTGGGTGAGTTCTTTAACCTCTCCATGCCTCAGTGTCCTTATCAGTAAAATGGGGATAATAAAAGTATCCACTTGTTGGTTGGATCAAATCAGTTAGTATATACAAAGTACCTTGCACAGGACCTGGCACAGAGTAAGTGTTTGATGCTACTCTATTAGTCGCATTATTATTGTTTTTATTCTCATCATCCCCCCACGGTCAAGACTGCAAGCCCTTTAAGGATAATGGCTGTGTGTGGTTCTTCTTTGCAGCCCAGGGCCAGCCCAGGGCAAGGCTCATGATATGGGTTCTACACAGGGGTTTTTGGATAGAACAAATAAAAATATAAATGGCAAGACATGGAAGGAGCTAGGTCCCTGCTGGTCACTGCTCCCCCAGCTCCCCAGGCCTCATAGAGCTGGCCAGAGCCTGGGTGGCTGGGGCTTGAAGCAGGCCCAAACTCAAGGATGGTGCTTGCAGAGCCTCCGGGCCTGACAATCTATTTGCTATTAGGGTAATAAATAAACAAGTTGCTTGTCAGCACGGGGACTGGCACGAGCACCTTAGAAGATAAATGCTGCCTCTGAAATAGACAAATATTTACCATCCTCCAGACGAAGTTGTCAGCCCTGCAAAAGGCCTCCAGGGCTTAGAATTAAAGTGAACGTTAAGATTTTTTTCACCCTAATGGAACTGTATCAGCGTACTTCTTCAAAACAAAGAATGTGAAACTGCTTGTACTTGAGCACCTAATATGTGTTGGGGCTTAAGCTCTCCACAACCATTTAGGGGTAGGGGCTGTAAACTCTGCGTTTCAGGTGGAGAAACTGAGATTTGCATGAATGACTTGCTGAAGGCTCCACAGCTGGTGGTGGTTGAGTTGGAATTTGAATTTGACCCTCAGCCCAGACTTTGGCGTTTCCTATAGCCATTATGTCAGGATTCTTGGTAGGAGGATTGGGTGGCAGGAAGACAACCTCCTCTCCCCTGATGACACTGGAAGCATTTTTGCTTCATGGAAGAGACAAATGAGGCTCATGAGGGGCTGTGCACCTAAGCAAGGTCACAGAAGGATGCAGGAGGTTGAGTTACAAGACAGCTGAGTGCCAGAGCTGGGAGAGACTTTTGAGTTCCTTTTATAGATGGAGACCAAGTTCTAGCCCAGCCCTAATACACTAGCTTCTGCTGTGTGTACAGGAATCAAGTGGTATGGCCCCCCATTTTACAGATCAGGAAACTAAAGCTTGTGGTCTAACTTGTCCAAGACTACATGAAATGGCAGCTCCAGGTTCTAAGGTGGAGCATCTCCAGATTGTATGGGTAGAGTAAGTAGGGCACCTACCTGCCAGACTGCCAAGGTTCAGTCCTGGTACTGTCAGTAATTAGCTGCACAGCTTTGAGTAGGTTACTTGACTCTGTGCTTCTGTTTCCTTATCTGTAAATTGGACATAGCAATAACTTCAGTTGTTAGGTTGTTAGAAGGGTTAAAAAAGTATTAAGTACTTAGACTGTGCTGGAAACACAGCAAACTATTAGTAATTATATACTAATTATTATAAATATTAGTAATTATTATCATCATTATTGAGTTGCATGTCAACCATTTGTCCAGCAAAATGTCTAAGCATCTAAAGCAGATGCTATCAGTGCCCACTCTCAGGCCCCCAGCATTTACCATTTCTGAGCAGTACCAGGTTGTTAGCATCCCACCTCCCCCAGAGCAGCTCTCAGTCAATGAAGGATGGGATCTGGTGGATAAACAGCCCAGCTCCCTCACCCTCCAGGCTGGGTAACTTTGAGACAAGAGTTCTACACTGGATCCCGCAGTCAGGTTCTATTTACTCATGGAGGTAAATTGCTGCACCCTTTATTGGTGCCTTCCCTTCTCTGTCTCACTTCTCAAGGTCCCTTCTAGTGTTTCAGGAAACTCTAGAAGGGACCTAAATATTTCTCAAGTATACTACACTATATTTCCCAAGTATACAACCTGTAAATGAATCCTTGTTTTAGAATTTGTTTCTGGGGAAACCCAAACTAGGATAGTTCCTAAGGTGTATCAGATCCTTTGCTTGGGATTGGGGTAGAGGAAGTGGAGATGGGTATGGAATTCCTGACAGAGGGAACAGCATCTGCAAAGGCACAGAGATGTGAACAGAGTGTTTTTGGCAAATGGCCAGAGTAGCAGTATGGGTGGGGCAGAGGGCTGATCACCTTACAATTTGATTTTCAGCTTGGCCGTGATGGGATCAGTCTTAGGAAAGATCTCTCAGGTGACCACGTGGAAGACTCTGCCCAGACAGTAGTCTCATGTAGTATTTGAAGACGTCTCTGCAAAGGGTGAGGTGTCTGTCTGCATTTTTCTAGAAGCCTCTACAGGTGTTCATCAGCTTGAGGTTGGTTTTAAGTAGTTGAAGTTCATTAGAAAACACCAGGATTGCTGTTGAACTCCCTGCAGAAGGTTTAACCTAGAAGTTGTGAAGGTGGCTGAACATTCTGTGTAGGTAGGAGGCTTATCTTAGTTCCAGAAATGAGGTTTGCTCCCTCAAAGGGTAGGGGCAGGGTGTGACCTCAAGCACCCCTTACACTCACACACACACACACAACTGCTCTTCTTATGCCTTTGTATTTCTTTTTTGGTGAGCACTCTTTTTGTTATCCAGTTCAACAAACAGTTCCCAAGCTTGCACTTAAGCAGGACTTTGTGCCAGGCCCTGGGGACCCAGTCATGCCTCAGATGTAGGTCTTTGTTCCAGGGAATCTCTCACTTTGGACAAGGCGATAGGCATGTAAACTGACAGTGGTTTTTATGGTGAGGAAGATGTCACAACAGGAAGTCAGAGGGAGAGATTGATCAAACCTAAGGGAATAGGTCATGGAAAGCATCTCAGAGCCAGTGAAGTCCAAGAAGGGTTTTAAGGATGCTGGAGAGTTGTACTACACTGATTTGATCAGGTATGTGGCCTCCGATGAGGATGAGCATCTGGCTCTACCAAACTTTTAGCCTTTTCCCTACGTCACACTCCTCCACAGCAAGATACACTCAGACTCTGCATCCATCCTCAGCCATACCAGGAGTATCACCTCTTCCTGGTGGGGAGCAGGAAGTAGCTGAGAACCTAGACCTGGGACCAGCAGTGCCCCTCCCCACCCTCATTTTGCTATTGAATCTCTGAGCCAGAACTCCCCTCCAAAACTTGGGAACCCTGCGGCTCCTTTAATTTCCCCAATGAGACATTCATGTTTCAACCATCTCTTACCTCAAAAGGCACCTCCACACTACTACTCCATTCTGGTATTAGACTGCCTTTATTGCCTCTCTAAGTTTGTGACTCTTACATGAACATCACTTCCAAAGTTCTCTTTACCATTTCTCCCAAGGTTCTTGGAGCCTCACTCGAGAAAGATCCCTACTACCCCAGGATTGCAAGGTGGATATACAGATTAGGTCTCCATGGTGACACCCACTGGGCTTCCAAGATGGCATAACTTAGAGATGGCACATACAGGCCCTTAGAGAGGTGTTGGTCGGAATCTCAGCCTATAGTTTCTTTGCCATATGACTTTGGACAAGATACGCTGAGCTTCAGTCTCCTCTTCTGTAAAATGGAGACGTAATAACCTCCATCATAACAACAATAAATAATTTACATAAAAGGGTAAGCTTAGTGCCTCTCAGAGAGGCAGAAGCAAAAGGTGACTTTATGCCTGTTGAGCGTGTGCTGAGTCATTTCAGTTGTGTCTGACTCTGTGACTCTATGGATTGTAGGCCACCAGGCTCCTCTGTCCATGGGATTCTCCAGGCAAGAATACTGGAGTAGGTTGCCATGCCCTCCTCCAGGGGACCTTCCCAACCCAGGGATCGGAACTGTATCTCTTATATCTCCTGCATTAGCGGGTTCTTTATCACTAGTGCCACCTGGAAAGCTTCTTATGCCTGTTAACACACAAATAGTTCTCTTGCGCTGGCCTGAAACCCTACCTACAGAGCTGGGGCATCCCATTTCACTTATTTTGTTTTCTTTTCTGTCTCCCCCCTCTAGAATGTGAGATCTGTGATAGACTCCAAATCCATTGCCTGATTTATTTTATCCTCACAATATGAGATGGGCCCTAAGGGGTGGAGTGAAGCTGGAGCGCCTGGTCACATAGCTAGATAGTGTCTGAGCAGATCCTTGGACATGGGTCTGGCTAAGCCCATGCTATCCTTCTGCAAAGTCAATTTGTTAGAGCCTGGGGGATGCTGGAACATTTTGATAGAGCATTCTAAAGCTGCTGAATATTTGAATCACCTGGTTCCAATCTCAGCTTCTCTTCACTAACAAATTCACAGTTTGTGATAATTCAGAATTTGTGAGCTGGTCTGAAATTTGCCTTTGCATTTTCCATGAAAAAATGTTAGCAAAGATAAATATTTCTGAAGGAAAAAATTGTGATGGGGTGTTTAATTGATACTGAATGTATCCACATGATATGCCCATGGCAAAGTTTTTTGTTTTTTGTTTTTTTTTTTAGAAGTGAGCTATTCTAAACATGAGTTTGATGGATGGTAGAGTATACTTCTTGTAGAGGTATGGGGCAAAACATATTTCCTTGCTTTCACCCTGTAATTTACACTTTTCTTTTTTAGAGTCTCTAATCTCTCCACAATCAGCTACACTAATTCTGATTATTTCTTTTCCATGTGTTTTTGTGCTCATGTGTTGGCTCTGCCAACTGTTGTGCCATTACTCAAATTGAAGATGAGGGCAAAGTGGTAAAGGGGAAGCATTCAGGAGCCCAGTCTTAGATCCCACGCTGACGCTGTGTGTTCTGGGATAAGTTATTTAACCTCTCTGAGTATTTAAACAACATTCAAGTCTCTTTACTTTGGCCCAACTTACTTTTATGTCTCAACTTCCACTTATATTCCATGTATCCACTAAACCCTCCAGTCAAACAAGCTTACTTCTCATTCCAGGAACACGCCCCATGCTCTCCTGCTTCCTCTTTCACCAGGATATTCTTCCTTTCTGTACCATTAAAATCCCATGCATCTTTCAAGACTCAGATGAGAGGCTGTTTTCTCCATTAAGCTTTCTTCCCAGTTGGCTATGAGCTTCCAGTACCATCCTGTTTGGGGGACTTTTAATCACATTCTACCTGCAATAGAGTTCTCGTTGACATGTCTTTTTCCTATTAATAGAGTGTAAGCTCCTGGACTTTCCTGGTGGCTCAGTGGTAAAGAATCCGCCTGCAGTGCAGGAGACACAGGACATGTGGGTTTGATCCCTGGGTTGGGAAGATCCCCTAGAGAAGGGAATGGCAACCCACTCCAGTATTCTTGCCTGGAAAATATCCTAGACAGAGGAGCCTGGCAGGCTACAGTCCATGGAGTCACAGAAGAATCAGACATGACTTAGCAATTAAACAACAACAAAGCTCCTTCAAGGCAAAGCTCATATTTTCTATATCCTCATAAATCTACACTGTGGACTTTGGTTTATAGTTGTAAGTAAAGAAGCTGGAATTTACATTTGGGGGCTCTAACTGCAAAACCTCTGCTTATGCCTCCCCATGGAATGGATAGAAGAACCTCAGTCTCCCTGGCTTTCAAATGCAAACAGATAATATTCTCTGCTTTGTGTTACCTGCAAGGATGAATCATGAACTCTAAAGTTGTCATTCCCAGGAGGTTATGGAATGACTCTGGCTTTCTTGGGTGAACAGGCTGAAAACTCAGTAGCATACCATGGGACTTCACCATGGAGCCCAAGGCTGGCTCTTGAGGGATATCCAGAGATTGACCATCTCTCATTATTGGGCTCTGGAGCTAGGTGGGGCTCAGAGCCTTGTTCACAGTCAGACTTCTTATACCTCAACACCCACTCCTTCAATCTCTTCACCATCCAGTGTCTATTTAAGAAACATTGGTTGATCCCTTCTGTGTGTCACACTTTAAGCTAGTCCCTGGAAATACAATACTACCAATCAGATACCACCTTTGCCCTTCAGGAGGAGGCAGACATGAACAGAAAATGACCACTCAAGGGCACATACATTATGGTAGAAGGCAGCCTAGAGGTCATGGTAGTCCAGAGAAGGGAGTCCAAGGGACCTGAGAGATCACACTTCTTGCCTCTTTCTCTCTCTGTACTATGGAGGACACTAACTCACTATGAGACTGTAGAGAGATCACACTTACTCTCTGGCCTTGGTTTTCATTTTTCATACAGCAAAGCATCTGGGCTCAGTGTTTTCCCAGATCTTATCCCATGATACTTACCTTTTTATACTTACTGTGTTCAGGTGGATAGACACCATGCCAGTCTTTATCATGTCACCCATGTTTTTCAAGAGGGTGGAGGCCTTCTCAGAGCTCTAAGCCCCATGAAGCTTGGGGCAGAAGCTCTGGCATTGGGAAGTTGTCTCTTGGACTTCCAGGAGGTTCCAGGCTTTTGTTGGAGTCTCAGTGCTAGATATGGTCAGGCCTACTCTGGGCACACTGCCTGCCTTCCTGCTAAGTCATGGGGGAGACTACTCCTCATGACCATTGTGCCAGGACATGGGTTTGCAGTGGTGAACAAAAACAGATGCAATTCCTAATCTTATGGAGTTCACAGTCTAGTTGGGGAGCAGGTATTAATATAACAGTCACACAAATGAATGCATAATTATATCCTAAGGTAAGTGCTTGAGAGCAAGAAACATGGTCTTAGGAGAGCAAGTGTAATAAGGATTGAAAAATGCCAATGAGTTTAGTAGCATGAGGTCATTCTTGAGAACTGTTCTGTCAGAGTGATGGGTTCAGAAGCCACATAGCATAGACTGAGGAGCAATTTGGAGGTAAGGAAGTAGAGGTGGTCAGTTGTGGATAATTCTTGGTCAGTGAGCACTTAAAGGGCTGGAAGGAAACTTACAGCCCTTTCATAGCAAGCAATTTCAAAAAAGATCACTAAAATATCCACAGACATCATCTTTGTAACCCTTAGAGCAATCTTGTGATATGGGAAGTTCAGATTTTTGTTTCCATTTGACAGGCAAGAAAAATTGAGATCTGGAAAGGCTTTGTGTCTTGAGCAGAGTGTTTGCAGCAGAGCCAGGACTGGAACTTAAGTGCCCAGAATCCCTGCCCCCTTCTGCTTTCCAAAGGCTCGCTGTTTAAAGGTTATCTGAATGTGGATTGTTTTCACCACACTCCAGGTTTCTTTATTACTTTCTTCTTTCCGTTGCGCTTAAAGATTCAGGACCATGGCCAGCACCCAAACAGTGACCAAACACTGAAATAAGTGTAGAGCCTTAGACAATGGGCTTCCCAGGTGGCGCTAGTGGTAAAGAACTCACCTGACTATGTGGGAGATGCAAGAGACATGGGTTCGGTCCCTGGGGTGGTAAGATCTCCTGGAGTAGGAAATGGCAGCCCACTCCAGTATTCTTGCTTGGGAAATCCCTTGGACAGAGGAGCCTGGTGGGCTACAGTCCATGGGGTTGCAAAAGAGTTGGACACGACTGAGCACACATGCATTCTTTCATTCATGCATTCAGGAGACCCAGTCTGAGCTGAAGAGACAACGGCAGTGAGGAACCAAGGAGGAGTTTTAGGCAGGGGCATGACAGTCATATATGTAGTGTTTTAGAAAGACCCCTCTAGTGCAATGTGAGAATAAAGGAGAGGGTAAGAGAAGAGATAGGGGCTGACTCAGGAGGTGGAATAAGAGTACAGAGTTTCCCCAAGCACATTCTAAAGGGCATAGCCAGGTTTCCATCTTGCTTGAAAGAGTAGATGGGTTTTGTATGTTTCCTTTTGGCACTTTCAAGATTCACCACCTTGACCAGCTGAAACTGACATAGTTCGAGAATTCCATTGCTGATGGAGAAGGAGAGAACTGAAGTTTGGAGAAAGGGGGAGGGACAAGAATTTGATTGTTGAATAGTCATTGCATTTGCATCATGCTAAGAACTTTGCACATTTTCCTTTAATTATCCCAGTGACCTGTGAATTAATGAGGCCCCTAATTTTCACAGAGAAACTGAGGATCAGAGAGATTCATTAACTGTAGCCCATGGTCACACACAAAATAAAAAGAAGAAGCAGATTTCAACCTAGGTCTACATGACCCAAACTCCTCACATCCCCTCCTCACGTGTATGCTGTTTCAGTGGAGAAGGTGATGGTGACCCCGCTGATGGAGGAGCAGAATAATGACTCCTGCACCCACTCCTGCAGCCTCCTGTTCACACACAAATGAATAACCACCTTAGGCATTCTTTTCTTGGCTCCCAAATCCAGGAGCTTCGAAAGCCCACAAATGGACCTAGGATTGGAAACCTACATCATCCCTCCTGGGCTGGGTGGGTTTCAATCCGTAGTGCCCTGTCTTGCATGAAAAAAAATGCCTCTTTGTTCAGGGATGAGAAGATGAGGGGTTTCATATCAATGACAATTACCTAGTTAGACACCCCTGAGGTGCCCTTGGACCCCCAAGTTTTGGAGGCTGCGCCATTCTCTCTGGGCCTTGTGCAGTGGCTGTGGCCATGTCTGCCGCAGAGCCTGAGGAAGCTTTATGGAGATGGTCACACTCCAGTGCCCAGCCTACTTGTTGGAACTTTCCAGAAATATTGCACTGCAGACATTTTCCACGCCATTATGCTAATGGAATCAGGAAAAATCAATTGTCCTTAAGGAACAGGGGAATGAGACGTGCTGTAAATGCCACGAGATGAGTGATTGGTTGATTGCTTGCCGGCGATCTGAGAGCGTCTCATCCCTACATTATTCTGATGAATTTTTATGGCATGCCTCCTCTCTTGCTTGCTCCCTCCCCCCACCCCCACCCCAGTAGCTGGGGGAAGAAGGTTTATGGCTTGCAGCTTCTCAGTTGATTGAATGCAGCTGGCATTGTTGCAGCAGAGGACAAATAGGTACATTTGCTTTACAGGCTGAGAAAAATGGGTTTGGAGAAATTGCACCTCCTTGTCCCTCTGCAACAAAGGCACCCCTAAAAATGCAGATATCTTTTATGGAATGACTTTAACTTTCCTTCTTGGTTGTCCCTAATCTTCCTATCAGAGGAAAGGGCAAAAAAAAAAAAAAAAAAAGAAAGAAAAAGGTTGGGGGAAAGAAATATATGGCTTGCAATTCTGCGGAAATCCGATTTTTCATTCTGATCACAAAGGAAGCTAACGAAGGCGTTTCATTAGTATTCATTTTAGGCCGATGTGATTTTCTCCTCTCTGCTAACACAAAAATAAATAAATAAACAGTCCAGCTATGTCTGGGAAACTGCCGACAAGGCGGCTTGGAGCAGAGGTCGGCATTTTCTGGAATGAGCGTGCACTGCAGTCAGCAATGTGGCCAAGAAAATGGACCCAGCTCAAATAAGGGCCAGTCAGGGGCAGGGACGGGACAAGGTTTAGGTGGAGACAGATCCCTGGAGTGTCCAAGCTGGTGTCCAGCTTGGCTGTGGGAGCTGAGGGACTAGGGAAGGCAAACAGGCTGTGACTGTTTTCCGCGGGTAGTTCACTGCGGTACTGGCTGCCGATCCAGAGGCAAGAGACCAGCCTGGGCATCAGGGAACTACTTCTATTGTTTGTTCTTTCTTGTTTCTTTCTCAAGGGTGGCTAAATCCTGTAGTAATTTGGTAATCATATTGGGTGCAAAATCTGGGAGTGTTTGGCTGGAAAGAGGAGATGTGAGAACAACAGCTGTTGTCTTCATCCATCCGAAGGGGTGTTGTGGACAGAGGAGCAGGCTTATTGCATTGGGCTTTCCAGAGAGCTGAATAGGATCTGTGGGTGGAAGTGACAGAAAGGCAGAGGAATCCATTATATTTGAGATCAAATTTCACGTCAAGTATTTTCTGGGAATGCCTATAAGCAAGTTATTAATGTCTCTGAACCTCAGTATTCACATTTTGTATAACGAAGTAAATGAGAATAAAACCCAATCTCTTGATTCTTTTCAAGCTGCTGTCAGGTATAGTAATGTGAAGTGCTGGGAAGGGGGCTTTGTAGAGAAGAGAAAATCCAGATTCACAGAGATGGTAAGTCAGCCTTGGGGAAGGAGGCCCCTGATTTGAGGCCAAAGCTCTTTCCCACCCCCAGCCTCCTTGTTCAGCTGCGTCTCAGGCTCCTGGGCGGAGGAGGCAAGATACACAAGTAGAAATCTCTTTTTACTCAGAAAAAAATTCTTACCCAATTTGCCTCAAATACTAAGTCATTTGATGTGTTTTCATCTCTCTCCTGGGGGCTGCATACTTCCAGAGGGCAGGGCCCCTCTGTACTGTCTGTGCTTAGTTCAGACAGTTCAGCAATTCCTGAGTCGCCTTAACACGCCGTGTGCTTTGATATCCCCAACCCCGGGCTGTGTCATTGCCCCTTTGTGGAACTTTCTCCCCTGCTTTTTTCATTTGGCCAAGTCTCTCCCACCTCTCAACTCTGGGATACCTTCCCTGAAGATCCACAGGGCCTTTGTGGTCTCCATGCCCTTGTTGGGTCTCAGTGCAGATGTTCATCAAATTGTGACTGTGATGGTGACAAAGAAGTCGTGGGAATCGTGAAGTCAGGGTGAAGATTCTGCTACTTGTGTGTAATTATGAGAGAATCACCCAAACTCCTGGAGCCTCACTTTCCTTCTTGGTTGGTGGGGAGACTAGTAGTACCACTTCAAAATGCTGTTTGGAGGAGTCAGTGAGAATTCTTTGTACTTTGCTCAGTGTAACCTTCGGCGATTCAAAAATGAATGAATGAATGCGGTTTCTTTCCAGTTGGCTAGAAATCTTGATAGAGAGGACTGAGGATACACTTTTTTCGGTTTCCCCACTCCTGTCCTTATTCTTCTAGCAATGCCTCTCCCTTCATGTCCCATGAATAATAATTAACCCCACCGTGGGTTAGGCAGTTAGTGACAGGCCCCACTAGAACCAGGGTCTTTGAGACCCTTGTCTTTTTCTTTGTCTCCCCGCCCAGTCACGACTGGTCTCTGGTCAAGGGCCAGAGTCCCATTCCCCTCACCTGTCTCCCTTGCAGTGCTTCTCACCGGGCAGGCCCCGCTATGGGTGGTCCGTGAAGTGCTGTGACAGGAGGGTCATGGGGCTCACAGGCAGGGAGATCCGGAGCCTGCCTGCCTGCTTGCTTGTGTGACCCTCAGGCCATCGGTTTCCCATCCATCCTGGGTGATAATACTTCCTGCCAGCCTTGATGCTTTGGGTTATTGTTAAAGACAGGGAGGAAGAGCAGGAAGAGGAGGGTGCTTCGCCTGCTTTTATGCATCCAGGAGTTGAAATGATTGCTGCTGTTGCTGTTACTGCCTCTCAAAATAAATAAGTCCCCACAGCCCCAGTCCCGGAGCCAGTCTCTTCGAGGAGATGACTCTGCCCTTGAAAGCCACTCTCTCAGCCTGGCGTTTCCTGTGGGTAATTTGAAACTGGGGCTCAGAGAACTGAACTCCAGTTAATGGTTTTCAATAAAGAATTAAGTGCTGCTCGTCAGGCTGGCGCTGGGGCCGGGCTTCCCGGAACGGGGGCGGGGGGAAGGCTGGGGGTTGTTGGGGGGGTTTCAAGCATTTAGGGATGCGTTTGCATTTTCCGGTCAGTTAGGCAGCCTGATGAAAAAGGGATAAGATCGGGCCACAGCAGCCCGAGGGCGGAGTGGTGGTGGGGTTGGGGGCAGAGAAACGCAGACCCCATACTGGGCAGGCTGCAGAGAGGGAGTAATGGTCACTGCCATTAGAGTTAGATCAGCTGTTTCCACAAAAAGTCCGTCTGTTGGGCACCTGGCAAGTGCCCCCTCCCCTCGGGGCAGCCCCGTAGGAAGGAATGCTGGAGCTTTTTCTGCTAGTGCTGCCTCCCTTATCAGACACCACTTCTATAGCAACCATGGCTCTTGCTGTGTGCTTTCTGTATAAAATAACTCCTTAAAACTTCATCTGCAACTCTTGGGGTGGGGGGTGGAGTTTGCTATTGTTTTCTTCACTCTTGTTTTGCAGATGGGGAAACTGAAGTACAGAGAGGTTGGTAACTTGCCCAAAGACACACAGCTCCTGAGTGACAGATATGGGCTCCCAACTCATGTAGTCTGGTGCCATGTTGTATAAATAGGACATTGAATAGAATAACATTCTCTTCCCTATGCGGTCTCTGAATCACTTGTATCTCCAGCTCAAGGGGTTGGCAGAGCAGAGTCATTCATTCCATCTCACAGATAAGGAGACTGAGGGTCAAGGAAGCATTGTGACTGGGCAAAAGGGACTAGGGAAAGAGGGACAGGTAAAGAAGGTATCTAGACATGGGCAGTGAAGTTGAAAGTTCCCATGAGAAAGGCATTTGCAGCAGTTATCAAAAGCCTTAAAATATCCATACCCTTTGACCTCTTATTTCTGTGTCTGGGAGTCTGCCCGAAGGAAATAATCCTGCTGAAAGGAGACCATTTTAAATAAAAGAAAGAAGAGTGATTATTTATAATATAAAATCATTGGTAGCAATTTTAGTGTACAGCCATGGGAAATGGTTAATTAAAGTCAGGTATTTACACCTGATTTGACAGTCTGCAGCCATGAAAAACAATAGTTTGAGGGCAACATAGTTACCTGGAAAAATGCTTATGATATAATGTTAAATAAATAAAAAAGTGAGATAACATTTTATGAATAATAAAATCTTAAGTATATGCCAAGCATACAGGAGCTAGGCAAAATAATAGCTGCTATGTTAGGATGATCACACTGAATCACTTTTTGTCTATTTTTGCAACTTTCTATAAGTTTCTTAAGTATAGATAATTAATCCAGAATGTCATTACATGACTTAAGAAAGATTACACTGTTCTATGCTTCAGTTTCCTAATCAATAAAATGTGGAGGAAATCACTTTCTTTCCAGGATTGCTATATTTAATGAGATAATACATATAATATACTTAGAACAGGCTTTCCAGGTGGCTCAATAGTAAAGAACCTGTCTGCCAATGCAGGAGACAAGAGATGTGGGTACAATTCCCTGGGTCAGGAAATTCCCTGGAGGAGGGCATGGCAACCTACTCCAGTATTCTTGCCTGGAGAATCCCATGGACAGAGGAGCCTTGCCGGCTACAGTCCCTGGGATCGAAAAGAGTCAGACACAACTGAAGTGACTCAGTATGCATACATACCTAGCACAGTGCCTGTGCATTGTAGGACTAAGAGATGTTAATGACTCCTTTGGAGTTTCTTCCATTTCTCACTAGTTGTCTTCTGACTTACTGAGGTTTGCGCAAGGAAGATGGGACAGCTGGATACCCCCAAACCTCAGTTCTAGAGATGGGTCCTCAGAGTCAGGTATAGATATGTTACCCTCCAATGCCTGACACCAGACAGAAGAATGAAGGCTAGATCTTCCAAGGAGGATCAGGTGGATCCCAAGCTCCAAGACAATCCCTGAGATTTACTCTCACCCAGGTCTTCTCTAAGAAACATAAACCACTAGGCTAGGCTTCTGGGTAGCATTTCCCCAGAACTTCTGGGAGGCCATAAAAACTTGTATTGTTCTGATGCTGCTTGCTAGGGGTCCACAGGTTATCAGTTCCCTCATCCACTTGTTCATTCATTCCTCATTCTTTGAGTCAGGTATGGAGTCAGCACAGTAGATCTTTATTGAGTCCTGACTTTATGTTTACTGGGTGTGAGGGTGAGGATGTCTGTACTGGGAGCTCTCACTTACTTTAGCTCATTGAATCCTCATATCTACCTTGCAGAAGAAGTTCACTTAGCAGGACTTGGTGATTTAAAAAAGCAAGATATGAATGAATGTCTCCTCCCATCATCAGTCAGTCCTCTGGCTCTGCCAGTTCTTCCTCCTTAGTACCTTTGGATCTAAGCCTTCTGCGCCAGCCCTCAGCTTCAGCCACTCTCTGCTGAAGTCATCTTTAAAAACCAAAACCCAACCTAGGAGAGCATCCCAGCTCTTTAAGCCAGCAAAACTGGTTTCCTGTGTCCTGATCCTCCATCATGCGTGCACCTCAACACACAGCTGCTTCCTGCTGCTCCCTGCTCCTCCATGCCCCTTTATGTCTTTATGGTTTTCAGACTCTTCTTGCATCCTAGAATACCCTTTCCTGCATGGCAAACTCTTGCCCATCCTCTAAAACCTAGCTCAAGCTTCCTCTCCTCTTTGGCACCAGTACAAGATTTGCTGTTTCCTTTCTGTGCCCACCACCCACTGCACTGCAGTAATTCCCCAGTCTGTTCTCCTCTGGCTCCCTTTCTTCCCAAAGACCATGCATCCCTCAAAAACAGGGACCATGTCTTTTTATTTCTATGTCCCTGGAGTTTTAGCTCAGAGCTAGCACAGGCACAAGGCAGACTGTTTGTTGAATGAATTATGGATGACAGTGTGATCTCAGGGCCTCCACTAGAGAGGAACAACAGGGCCTCTTGACCTCTTGGGAATGGGAAGTGTTCACAGCTGAATTCTCCTGGCAGACACTTTTCAGCATCACCAGCTGCTCACTCCCCAGAGGCCCTGTCTCTGCTTAGCTCCCTGATGGGTATAAGCACATTTGGCCATAAACCCACCTAGCTGTGGGATTGCAGCTACCACCTCACAGGGAGCTCACTCTGAGAAAGCCTCTCTGGACTCTTGGTCTGGCCCTGCCATGGGTCCCTCCCCATGCCTCTCTGCATCCTCACGCTTCAGGCTACAGCTAGACTGAGAAGTTTCCTGAAGACACCTTGTGATTTCTTTTCTCTATGGTTTCTTCTGCCTGGAATAGTCTCCACCTGCCCATTCCCCTATCTTTGCCCAGTGAACTCATCCTCACTCTTCTGCTCGGTTCAGGCTTCTCCTTTCCTCTGAGCCAGAGGCCTTCCCTGTGTACCTCCTAACTCCTGTGGCACCTCCAATGTCATGCTGTTCACAAGGTGTCATTGTCTATTAATTTTCTCAAAATGCCTGTGGGCTCCCTGATGGCAGGGACTTGGTCCAATTCATGTTGGAGTCCAAGTACCTGGATCATGACAGGTGCTCAGGTCTGTGCTGGCTGGCTGACTGTGTGGGTACATTGTGCTGGAACCTTCCCTGTTGCTCAGAGTCAAACCTTAGTGTGCATGAGGTGTGAAGGTGAGGGTTATAGCATATAAGAAGATACACCTGACCCTCAGGCTCACAGGATAAATAAAACACACTGTCATTTAAGGGAAGCTGAGAAAATGCATCTATGGATTGGCAAGAGACCTGGGCTTCGGTAACAACCCTGCTTCACATTGACTCTGAGAAATCTCCTCACGTGTCCAAACTTGTTTCCTGAGCTCTAAAACTGGAACCACAACCCCTGTTCAGACTGCCTAACAGAGTTATTGTGAGGATCAGGTGCAACAGTGTCCCTGAAATTACAGTAAACTGTGAAGTGGTGTGTCAGTACTTTGAGGGTGAGTTCAATGCTTCGATGTGACAGTGCCCACTAGAGGGTGTGGTAGAGCAGGTCAAGCCCTCCTTGATTGAGCTCTGTGGATGGAGAGTGCCACCTCTGTGCTAGAACCTGGGCTGGTCCAGAAAAGGGGGATTCAGGGTTTAAAATATATCATGATGAGATCCCAGGCTCCTTTCTGCTCATGTTTCTATCCATATTCAAATGACATCTGGGCTCTCTCTGAAGTGCTAATAGTTGTAGTGTTAGTTGCTCAGTTGTGTCTGACTCTTTGTGACCCCATGGACTGTGGCCCACCAGGCTCCTCTGTCCATGGGAGAGGCAAGAATACTCCAGGCAAGAATACTGGAGTGAGTAGCCATTCTCTTCTCCAGAGGATCTTCCCGACCCAGGGATCGAAACTGGGTCTCCTGCATTGCATCTTCTGAAGTGCTAGAAGAGAAAGAAATAGAGAAACCCAGGCTGAAGGCACACTGAGCAAGCTGAACTCTCGGCTTTACTAACAGGGTGGTTATGGGTGGAGTGAAAGCGTAAGACCTTGGGTTCTTTCCTTTGAGCATGGTTTTCTCTGATTAGCTCAGGAGCCTGGATCCCAGGGCTCCGAGGCCATTGTCTGACTAGTGCAGGTACATTTCCCAGCTTTTGGAATGCCACCTTAGTGGAAGGACCCTGAGATCTGTGCTGACCTCCCTCTGTGGAGGCCTGAAGCTTGCAGGCTTGGCCTTACAGTTGATTAGCTCCCTCTTTGCTGGGGCGGGTGGGACCAGACAAAGAGGCCAACTAGAGGAGAGCTCCCTAACCCAATTTGCTGTGCAGAGAAGCCAGTCTGTCTGGCAAAAACTAATTGGAAAGCTGCTTCCTCTAAGCCTGGACCCAGGAGAGCACTAGGCCTTGGTGGGCGGGGGCCCTTTGGCTAGGCCCACATCACTTAGTGCTTTGTGGGGGTCGCTCCCAGCGGGAGAGCACTTAGCCCTGGTAATTGGTCAGGCGGGCTCATCATTAATTCATACCAAATTGTATTTCTCTTTTTAAGAGTGAGACAGAGAAAAGTGGGGGTAGGTGGGAATAAATGAGTTTTCAAAGGGAGGAGTCTGTCTCAGGGCTTGGTCGAAGCAGCTTCAACTTGGGAGGAGGGAGATCAGGATTCATTTGCTAACTTGCCATTGATCTGAACAAGTTATCTTCCCACAGGAGGTCTTGTTTTCCTAATCTGTGTTAGGAAACAATAACCATGCTCTGTCTACCTCAGAAATGTCTTTGAGGATTGAATCCAGATGTGAGAGAGGCATGCTCATCACATGGTCATTTCAACAGGCCCAGGGCGGCAGGGAGCCACCTTTCATGCCATTATTGATGTAAAGTGGGGTAGATTTACATCTGTCATCTTTGGGATGGACAGTATTTTTTAATGACTCTATTTTATCTCTTTTATTGGTGTATTGATTCTTTGTGGTGCTGTTTTAGTGGTTTTTTAGGGTTTATAGTAAACATTACCATCACAGCATACCTTCAGTGACATTGAACGACTCGATATAGGGCCCTTTCAATACCGCCCTTCTGTTTCTCCCCATCTGATATTTATGTGAACTTGGTCAAACATTGCACGTGTAAATTCTACAATATATTGCTATTATTTTCCTTTAAACAGTCACTTATCTTAAAAATTTTCTATTGTGATAAGATACATACAACATAAAGTTAACCATCTAACCATTTTAAATGTACAGTTCAGTGTTATTAAATGCATTCATAATGTTGCACAACCATCAGTACTATCCATTTCCACAGCTCTTTTCATTTTGCCAAACTGAAATTCTATACTTAAAAAGTCAATTATCTTTTAAAGAGATTTAAATAATATTTTAAAAGTCCTATACATTTAAGTAGTTGCCATTTCTGATATTTTTCATTCCATTTTTCCATCTGGTTTCATTCTCCTTCTGACTAAAGGACTTCCTCTAACATTTCTTGGAGGAGGCAATGGCAACCCACTCCAGTATTCTTGCCTGGCGAATCCCATGGATAGAGGAGCCTGGTAGGCTGCAGTCCATGGGGTCGCTAGAAGTTGGACACGACTGAGCGACTTCACTTTCATGCATTGGAGAAGGAAATGGCAACCCACTCCAGGATTGTTGCCTGGAGAATCCCAGGGATGGGGGAGCCTGGTGGGCTACCGTCTATGGGGTTGCACAGAGTTGGACACAACTGAAGCGACTTAGCAGCAGCAGCTGACATTTCTTATAACTCATCACTGTTCTGTTAGTGATGGATTATTTCAGCTTTTGTAGGTCTGTAAAAGATTTATATTGCTTTCCCCTTTGCAAGGTATTTTTACTAGGTATAGAAGTCTAAGTTGACAGCTTTCTTTCTGTATTTTAAAGATGCTGCTTCACTGTCTTTTGACTTACATTATTTCTAAGAAAAAATCTATTTCCAATTTATTTTTGTTCCTCTGAAAAAAATGAAATAAAAAAAGAAATAAAATATTTATTTTTTCTGTGATAGTTTTTAAGACTTTTTAATTACTAGTTTTGAGAAATATGATTATGAAGTGTCTTCATGTAGTTTTTGTCATCTTTTTTGGTGTGTTTGGGGTAAGGTGAGTTTCTTAGATCTATGAGTTTATAGTTTTTATCAGATTTGGAAAATGTTTCAGCCATTATTTCTTCAGATAATTTTCTGCACTCCCTTCATAGACTCTAATCATATGTATATGAGGTTGCTCGAAGTTGTCCCCCAGGTCACTGATGATCTTCTAATTTTAAAATTCTGTCTTTTTCTGTGTTTCATTTTAAATATTTTTTGTTATATTTCTTCAAGTTCACTGTTTTTTTTTTTTCCTTGACAAGATCTGCTGCTGCTGCTGCTAAGTCGCTTCAGTCGTGTCCGACTCTGTGCGACCCCATAGACGGCTGCCCACCAGGCTCCCCCGTCCCTGGGATTCTCCAGGCAAGAACACTGGAGTGGGTTGCCATTTCCTTCTCCAATGCATGAAAGTGAAAAGTGAAAGTGAAGTGGCTCAGTCGTGTCCGACTCTAGCGACCCCATGGACTGCAGCCCACCAGGCTGGGATTTTCCAGGCAAAAGTACTGGAGTGGGGTGCCATTGCCTTCTCCGTGACAAGATCTAGTCTGCTTTAAATCCAATCCAGTGGATTTTTCATTCCAGGCACTGTAGTTTTAAACTCTACCAGTTTAACTTGGGTCTCTTTTTCATATCTTCTATGACTCTAGTTATCTTTTTGAACAAAGGAAATTTAATCTTATTACCTATTTAATGTCCTTATTTCCTAATTCTAATATCTGTGTCATTTCTTATTTATTTATGTTTCTCCACAGTATGGCTCATATTTTCCTGCCTCTTTGCATCTCTGATAATTTTTACTTGAATATGTTTTGCCTTTTTTAAAATATTCTTGAGATTTGTTCTGGAATTTAGTTAAGTTACTTGGGAGTGGTTTGATCCATTTGGTTCTGGATGGTAAGATTTTTTTTAAAGGACCAGAGCAGCTTCTAGTCTAGAGCTAACTACTCACCATTATTAAGGTAAGACCCTTTTGAATGCTTTACTCAATGCCCTATGAATTATGAGCTGTTTTTCAAATTGACTGGTGGAAACAGGCACTATTTCTTTCTTTTTAAAAAAGTTTTTTATTGAATTTGTTACAATATTGTTTCTGTTTTATGATTTGGGTTTTTGACTTTGAGGCATGTGGAATCTTAGTTCCCTGACCAGGGATCGAACCCACACCCCGTGCACTGGAAGGTGAAGTCTTAACCACTGCACCACCAGGCACTGTTTCTGACCTATGTGAGTGCTGGGCACTGACGGGTTTTTCCTAAGCCTTATGTAATTTTCCATGTATGCGCTCAATATTCAAGGAGAAATCTCTGTAAATCTCTGGATTTCTGTGTGGTGCTTTTCCTCCCCAGTATTCTGTCTCATGAACTCTCATTGCCTTGCTCTCCCTGACTTCAGCTCTGACTCCTCAAATCAGAGAGTCCACCAGGTTCTTCTTGGGTCCTCCCTCTTTGTTCTAAGGTCTAAAAACTCTCTCAAGGCACTAAATTGGAGCAATTGTAGGGTATGCCTTGCTTGTTTTCTTTGGGCTGCCTCTGATATTTCAGTTCCCTCAGAGCCCACTGTGAATTTGGATCTGGAAAGGACAAGAAACATCCATGAGAAGTCATTTTGCCCAAGCTCTGAGATGTTAAATGCAGTCATAATTCTCTCTTTATGTTATAGTATTGTTTTTCTATAATTTTTTTTCTATAATAATTCACTTAACCATTCAACATTTATTTGCTGATGAACAACTGTGTGCTAGGCATCGCTTTCTGGTTTCTGGAGATAAAGTAGTGGATTGACAATAAACCTTGCCTTGCCTTTCTGGGCTTTCTATTCTAGTGGTGGAGAAGAAACCATAAATAATACATACAATAAATAAGTAAGCCATGTAGTATGTTAGTAGGTTATAAGTGGTATTGCCTGTAAAAGTCATCACCATAGTGCTTGATACATATTAGGTACCTGAGAACCCTCTCTGAGAAAGCTACTGTGACTTCTTCACATCAAGAAACTGATGAGAGCCAAGACAAGGTATGTGAGAGAGGAGTATCTGGTATAGGGAAGAGCAAAGTTGGAGGTTCAAGTTGAGGAACATATTTGGGAAATGGCTGAGGTGGACCCCTTACAAACCTACATAATCCCTAAGGGGAGAATATGTGAGGCTTTCAGGACTCGCAGATGGAAGTCATATCAGTACCATGGAGAGCTCCAAAGGAAGGCAACCTCTGAAGAGATAACATGAAGCAAAGGAGTGCTCTATTTGCTGACCAGCTGATTTGCTTGGCCAACTCAGCCCTAAGCTTGAGTAACTGTCCTAAATTGAGGTCAGGCTTTTATCTGAATCTGAGTCTGAGAACTGGAAGCTAGTCCACTCCCGCCTTACATCTCTTGCTGTTGGAATAGTTGACAGAATCTTGTAGTAATAAAATCTCTGGGATTATCACTTGAAGACCCTGGTTTGAACCCTAGATCAACCACAAACTGCATGGCTTTGGACACGTTAGTTAGTTTTTCATCTGTAAATTGAGGATTATAATACTTAACAGTGGTGTTGTGAGGACTGAGTAGGTTAGGTCTAACAAAATACCTTGTGCAGTGCTTGGAATGTACAACTAGTTTACAGCATTTTGTTGAAAGGTGAATGAGGTCTCCGGCAATTTTAGGGCCTCTCTGGAGGTGATGCATAGAATCACATGGGTGGATAAGAGGGAGAAGACATTCTAGGCAGAGAAAACAGAAGGAACAAAAGCAGGGAGGCATGACAGTGGATTACTTGGCCAGGAAATGGAGAATCATTTAATGAGATTGAAGCTATTCAGCTGCAACTTTTATTCTGAGGCCTCCTGAACCACTATTTTCAGCACAGAGCATTCTGTTGAACCTCCAGATTTTATTTCCAGCTAGCCTATTGTGCATCTCAGTTGAAAGATCTATGTGCACTTCTGACCTACCTTTCCAAAACAGAATTTATCACTTTCCTTCAGTGTGCTCTCCTCAGGCAGGTTGGAAGGAAGAAGTGTGTCTTATGAATGGTCTTAAACTGGGTGAAAGTTTTCATAGGGGATATGGTGACCTTATTCTCCTTTCCAAGGGAGAGCATAAAATGAGAACGGCTTAACTTGAAGCATGGAATAATTGGGTTAGAGAAGGGAGAACTTCCAGTATCATAGATTGCAAAGAACTCAGAAGGGGTGATTAAAGAAAGCTATGCAATTCTCTTCCCTGAAGAAGAGGAGACATTGTCATCTAGCTGGAATATTCTTCTTAATCATTACTTAGTTGTTATTATAATAATTGAATTAGTAATATCCTTTTAACAGCAATTTACGTTTGTGTACAGCTTGTAAAAAGTCTAATTTGATCTTATTCTCCACCCTGTGAAATTATAATGGATTATTAACTTATCCCCCCTCTGCCCTCACTTTAAACATAGAGAAACTTAAACTGTGAGCCGCAAAAGTGATGCAGTTGGCAAGAAATCAGGTAGTACAGTTGGGAACAAGGCTTTATCTCCCAAGTCCTACCCAAACCTCAGCTTTTTTTCCAATACAGCATGCTGGCTATCAAATGAAAACAAAAGGAACAGCAGTTGAATGTATGACTAAAGATTCAGGGAGTCCCTCTTCTTGGTATTAGCTGCAGCGAAGCACGAGAGAAGACTTTACCTCAAGGAATTTGGGAGTCTTGGTTCAAAATCCCAGAGCTAAGTTATTAGAAGGGAAAGCAGGCCTGATACCATGCTAACTTTAACCAAGAGAATCAGCAATGATCTCTTTCTCTTACAAAGCCTTTTTACACTCTCTAACTCATTTGACTTGCTCCCGCTACCCTGTGAAGGGTGCATCATTGTTATCACCCATTTTTCAGGTGTGGATTAGGAGACTCAGGTGAAAGAATTTGCCTGAGGCCCCTGGTGAGCAGCTGAGCTGGAATTTGAGTTGTCTTCTCTCTGGCCTCTTGGTTTAAACTCTTTCTCTCACTCTTTTTGCCACATCCCAGCTGCCTCTGGCCAGACCCGAAAAACAAATCCTGTAATTGAGTTGGAATGTGGGTGCTGGGGCCCAGGAGACAATGTTTCCTGCCTTTCAATCTGTTCTTAATTTATTAAAGTGATGAAATAAGGAAGAGGCCCAGAAGGGGTGGATGTTTTCCATCAGTGAGTCACAAGAACGTAGAGAGGCAGAAGGTCAGGAGGAAGGTGCTCTTGCTCTGGCAGCCCCCCTCCCCTGGCAAAGACCACACAGACATGCTTGGGGGTCTATGTACAGCTGCTCCTTAGGGTGAAATAAGCCAGGAAAGAACAGCCCCATGGAGGACTCCCTCCTGTTCCATAAGGTTACCTCTGACTAACTAAGCATCTTCTCTCTCATCTGACAAATGCCCAGAATCAGAGAAGGGGGACCCAGGGAAGATAGGAGGGGGCCTGGCTCAGCCTGGGAGGTACCAGGAAAGGCTTCTTGGAGTGGGTGACATTGAAGCTGAGATTGAAGGGTGAAGAGACATTATTTGGGAGAAGAGGAGGTGAAGAGGAGAAAGCATTTTCCAGACAGAGGAAACAGCAGGTGGAAGGCCTGAAGGAGAAAGAGGTGATGGCAAAAGCCGGCAGGCTTGAGAAATGAGGCTGGAGAAGGAGAGGGGTTGGCGGCACTCACATCCCTGAGGGCCTTCCAGGTCAGATTGAGAAGTTAGATTTCCCTCTGAGGAAGAGTTTCGTTTTTAGCTCGGTCTCTTTGGCCCTGCACAGAGAATGGATTACAGGGGGGCTGGGAGTGGTAGCCCGAGGCAGGGAGAGCTGGCAAGCCCTGAGCTGGGGCAGTGGGAATGGGGGTAGAAGAGGCACAGAGGATGGAGGGTGGAAGCAGGATCCTGTTAGACAACAGGACCTCTGACTCCTAACCTCCCTCTAGTGCCCTCTCTGGGCTCTTACAAGCCCTCTATCCCAGCCTCATCACACCATGTGATCATCACTGTTTACATGCCTCTCCTCTCACTTGGAGGTCAGGCCTCCTTATCAATCATCACTGCATGCCCAGTGCCCAGCAAAGAGCATGACTGGATAGTGGTTGGGGGAGGGAGAGGAAGAAGCTGGTTTGGCCCAGGCCTTGGTGGTTTATACCAGATGTCCACTTCTGACACGTGTCTGTGTCCAGTGGATTTGAGGGCTGCATTCTCCAATCACCATTCTTACTCAGACTGCCTTCCATCTGTTAGGCAAAAACTTTTCTGTGCCAGGCTCTGTACTGGGCACTGGGCTGTGCAATGGTGATTCAGAAGTGAGCCTTGATCTCCAAGTGAGAAGATAGGCATATAAACAGTGATGACCACATGGTGTGATGAGGCAGGGACAGAGGACTTGTAAAAAACCAGAGAGGGCCCCAGTGGGAGGTTGGGAATCAAGGGAAGCTTCCTAGAAGAGGTGACTCCAGAACCAGTTCTTGAAGTCTAGGTAGGAGTTAACTGGTGATTAAGGAAGAACAGGTGGAATTGAAGACAGGAAGGGGATTGCGAGACAGCATGGTGTTTAGAGGGGTCTATCAAGGTGGAATGAGGCCTGAAGAAGGGACAGGTGGGGCTGGGCTTTCCTGGCCTGGTTCTTTGTGCTCTCTGTTCTTTCAGTGTAAGATGCTTTACTTTTTGGTCTACCTGATACCACCCTTCAAGGTTTACTTTAGATTCAGACTCTCTCTTGGATCCTCCTTGATCCCTTCCCTGGTCACAGTTAATTTATTTTGAGCACCTACTAAGTGCTCTTTATATATTTCACTTGATTTATATTACAACTTTTCTCTGGGGTGAACAGTGCAGTTCAGTTCAGCATCTATCTAGTTCCTGCCATGTGCCGTGCCCTGAATATGCAGAGATAAGTCAAACTGTTCATTCCCCAAGGTAGATCACATTCTAGTGAAAAGACACACCCATTAACAGATTATTTTCAATAAAAGTGATATTGGTGATCATTGTTCATAGCATTATTTACAATTGTCAAAATGTGGAAGCAAACAAAGTGTCCATCAGCAGACGAATGAATAAAGAAGATGTGATACGCACACACAGTGGAATACTCCTCAGTCTTAAAAAAGAATGAGACTTTGCCATTTTCAAGAATGTGGATGGATTTGGAGGGTATCATGTTTAGTGCAATAAGTTAGATAGAGAAGAACAAATTTTGTATAAAGTCACTTACATGTGGACTGTAAAAAATAAAACCAACTGGTGAATACAACAAAAAAGAAACAGAACTCACAGACTTAGAGAACAAACTAGTGGGGAGAAAGAAGTGGAGAGGGGATTAAGAGGTACAAACTACCATGTATAAAATAGATAAGCTACAGGGATATGTTGTACCACAAAGGGAGTGTAGGCAATATTTTATAACTATAAATGAAATGTAACCTTTAAAAACTGAGTCATTATGTTGTGCACCTGAAACTTATATGATATTGTACATCCACTGTACCTCAGTAATAAAAAAATAATATTAATGCTATTATCTCAGTTTCACAGATGAGGAACTCAGATTCATATTTATTTATTAACTGGCTTTGCCCAGGGTCATAAGGATAGGAAGTGGAACCCAGCTCTGGGTGGTGTTGAAGTCAGCGCTCTGTTCCCTGCTCTCAAGATGCTTAATCATAATCTGTCTGCCTTGAGGAAAGGATATATAAATAGAGATACGGATAGATGTGACTTACCCGCACGTTTGGTTTTTAGCTCAGGGGAAGCAGGATCCAGTGTTGCAGCATACTTCTGCAAAGAGAGATCTTGAGGAGGAGATGGGAACTAGCATTTAGGAAGTGCCCACTGACAACCTGGGAATTCCCTGGTGGCTCAGAGGATAAAGCATCTGCCTGCCATGCAGGAGACCAGGGTTCGATTCCTGGCTTGGGAAGAGCCCCTGGAGAAGGAAATGGCAACCCACTCCAGTATTCTTGCCTGGAGAATCCCATGGACAGAGGAGCCTTGCTGGCTACAGTCCATGGGGTCGCAAAGAGTCAGACATGACTGAGAGAGTTCACTTCACTTCACTTCACTTCACTTCACTGACAACCTGGGTTCTGATGCCAGTCCCACTTCCCCCTTGCGTGCCCCTTCTTCTGTGCTCCCAGCACAGTCCCACCCTCGTGTCCCCTGGTTCTTATCTCATGGTGAATGACTCTTGCCCATTCATTTGTCCATCTTCCCTACTTAATTAGTTCGGAATCTTCAGAGGCCAGCGTACTATGTGGGCTACTGTGAGAATCTGGTCCTCTTGAACTGGATTGATTTGAATTCCCCTTAGTGGTTTTCACACACTCTTACTGAGTTTCACACGTGCTCTTACTGAGCACGTGTTTCTGTGAGCATCTGTGTGTGTTGAGTCTTTGCTTTCTGTGTGGGCTGATTCATTTGCAATTGCATGTGTGACGCTCATGTCTGAGGTCCTGCAGCTGTACATGCAAAGGCATCCACAGCCCCTTCTGAACCCATGCCTCTTCACTTCATTGGCATCTTATTCTGAGCCATCCTAAATGTCCCTCTTTTCCAGAAACACATTTCAGGGTAACTTTTGTCTCTCAGCCATGATTGAAATATTTCTGAACACCGTGGGGTTTGAAACCTGGCCTCTTGGTGCTTTATCAAGAGCCTGCATTTGCCTGCTGAACTCCCAGTTCTGTGACTACCCACAGTGAGAGTGGGCCAGCTTGGTTATGAAGGGGTGTGTCTGTGCACACACTCAGTTGTGTCCAACTCTTTTGTGACCCCGTGGACTGTAGCCTACCAGGTTCCTTTGTCTATGGAATTTTCCAGGCAAGAATACTGGAGTGGGTTGCCATTCCCTCCTCCAGGGCATCTTCCTAACCCAGGGATTGAACCTGCATCTCCTGTATTGGCAGGCGGAGCCTTTACCACTGAGTCACCAGGGAAGCCCCAGTTCTAAAGGGGAGTGGGCAGTAAATGATAAAACTACACTCAATCTGCTGCATTATCTGCAGCCCCCAAAGCACCCCAGCTGGTTTACAGTTTCTCTAAGGGGCTAGGATTTTGGTGGGATGGATGGGAAGATAGGAATTTGGAAATTATTGTCTTCAGTTTGTGTTTTTGGGTATATAAGTAAGTTGCACCCACCCCTCCACTGCCCCCATATCAGGGTGTTTTAATGATTCAAAATCATGAATATTAAACTAATGGAAAGTTGACAGTATTTAAATGAGCATCATTAAAAGACACATAAATTAACAGGGTTTTTAGTTCTTGTGGAACTGCCGTTTCAATGTTAATTAAACAACCAGAGTGCTCGGGCGCTTTTGCAGCAAACTGTCCCCAAAGTGTGCTGCAGAATATCATTATGGGTGGCTGCCTTGCTGTTTAATTATTTCCAAGTTTTTTTTTTTTTTTTTTTTCATTGCTGCAGTAGTTTTATCTTTGTCATGCATTTGGAAAAGGTGATGGGGCTGAACCTCCAATAAAGTGTCAGTGTGATCTGTCGGTGAAGACCTAAGGTGAGCAATGCTTGTCCCTTCACGCCAGCCCTCTGTGAAGGAAGCCCCAGATGACCCTTTGGGTCTCCCCATGGACTGATCCACAGCCGAGTCTAGACGGCACCTGGTTCCTTAGTTTCAGACCATCTTGCTCGTATAAAGTTGAGGGCCTGGAAACTGCCTTGGTGGTTCTTCTTCCCCAGTGGTTAAGAACCCGCCTTTCAATGTAGAGGATGTAGATCTGATCCCTGGTCAGGGAGCTAGGATCCCACATGCCATGGGGCAACTAAGCCTGCATGTCACAACGACTGAGCTGGAGCGTTGCAACTGGAGAGAAGCCCTGGGCGCCACAACCAGAGAAGGCCCTCGCACCACAGCGAGGACCCCGTACAGTCAAAAACAAAAAGAAAATAACAAATAATATTTCCTCAAATTCCTTAAAAAAAAGAACGTTGGGGGCCTGGATTTGGATGGAGCCCTGAGGTGGGGAAGGAAAAGCAGGGGTGAGAGTGAGAGGGGACAGCTATGTCTGAGGCAGTGTGGGGAGGAGGAGCCAGGAATCTGGACCTGCTCTTGACTCCATGGGTCTGAGCTAAGTGACCTTGAGGCAATACCTCGTCCTCTGAGGTATCAGTTTCTTCAACTGCAAAATGAAAATTTTAGATTAGATCATACATTCTCAGAGGGGGCAATATTGCCCCCAAGAAAGCGGTGATTTTCACCTGAAGAGGGGGGAATGTGGTTTTGGGAGGTTGAAAAAGAGCTTACTCTGTTTTAAGTGTAAAAAACACCAACATACACAGAGTACATAAACAGATACCCAGCACATACCTGTAGTATTAAAATTTCATGGGACAAAGAGAAGTAAGAGAAAAAACTGTTTAAAAGCACATCTTAAGTAGGAAACAATAGAAAAAAGATTGAGAAACAGTGGACTGGGTGGACCCTAGGAGCTTCATCTGTAAAGAAAAGAAAATCCAAACTTCCCCGGTGGTCCAGTGGTTTAGAATCCACCTTGCAGTGCAGGGGACACCAGTTTGATCCCTGGTCTGGGAAGATCTCACATGCCATGTAGCAACTAATCTCATGCACCACAACTGCTGAGCCTGTGCTCTACAGCCCTCAAGCCACAGTTACAGAAGCCCGCGAATGCCTAAAGCTGGCGCTCTGCAACAAGAGAAACCACTTCAGCAAAAAGCCGTGATTTGCAACTAAGGAGTAGCCCCCACTCACCACAGCTAGAGGACAGCCCGCATGCAACAGTGAAGACCCAGGAGAACCAGAAAAGAAAGAAAAGAAAATCCTCTGTGAGGTGATCCAATGGCCACATGCCCTGTATATAGAAATGGTCTCTCTGATTGATCTCTCCTGGACTTTAGGGGCCTAGCCTGTTAAACGAGGACATTCACATCATACCAGTCCAAAGACAGGGGGAGGGACCAAGGACTTTTGGGCTTTAGATGCCTGGGAAGTGGTGGAATACAAAGATGCAATTCTGAGTCCATATCGGGCAATAAAGGCAGAATGTGTAGCTTCTGGAACCAGCTCGGCATCAAAGCTCAACTCTGCTGATCCCCATCATTTACAAGTGTATTGCTGGAAATATTGAGGGAGGAAGAAGGAAGGGAGACTTCAGCATGGTGGGGCACAGCTGGTACTGAGTCCCTCCATCATAGCACCAGCTGGTAGCTGACTGGTCTCACCAATATTGCCAATACCCAGCATGAAATGGTATCAGGAGGCCCACTTCACTCATTTATTTGTTCATTAAATATTGTCTCCCTTGTTCTAGGCCCAGCCCTTTTCTAGATGGTAAGGTTATAGCAGTGACCCAAACAGACTTGAATCCATGCCCTCAAGGAACATATACCCTGGTGTGTGTGCTGAGTCACTTCAGTCATGTCCGATTCTTTGTGACCCCATGGACTGTAGATTGCTAGGCTCCTCTGTCCATAGGATTCTCCAGGCAAGAATACTGGAGTGGGTTGCCATGCCTTCCTCCAGTGGATCTCCCTGACCTAGGGATCAAACCCAAGTCTTATGTCTCCTGCATAGGCAGGCTGGTTCTTTACCACTAACACCATCTAGGACTCTTTGCGACCCCATGGACTATACAGTCCATGGAATTCTCCAGGCCAGAGTACTGGAGTGGGTAGCCTTTCCCTTCTCCAGGGGATCTTCCCAACCCAGTAACTGAACCCAGGTCACCTGCACTGTAGACAGAGTCTTTACCAGCCAAGCCGCAAGGGAAGCTCATCCATCTAGGAAGATGACTAAGGCTAGGAAGAGGATGAAGAGTGTCTTGTGTGAAGCAGTTTTCAGTGGATGCCGAAAGATGGTCTCCTGAAGAAGGTGACACTTGAGCAAAGAAGGTAGAAGAGGTGAAGGAGGGGAAGGTATAGGGGTAACATAGATATAAATAGTAGAAATAAGGAAGGAAGCAGTCCACGACAAAGGGGGTACATTGTGCAGGAGCCCTGAAGAGAACTCTTAAGCGTACCTGAGGAGGTGAAGGAAGGTTTCCTGGGGAACTGATGGACATGGGGGATGAGTAGGAGTTTTCCCAGTAGGCATAGGCAGAAGGGATTCTAGCAGAAGAAAAAGTGTGTGCAAAAACATCATGAAGCCCTGAAACATGTCAAGGTGAAACATGAAACCCAGACCCAAAGGGGCTCAGTGACTCACTCAAGACCACATAATAATAACAATAAAACAAATGAATGTTAATAGTGGTGGGTAGAGTCAACAGGGCGGGGGTGGGGGTGGGGGTGGGGGTGGTTTTCTGGTAGCTCGGCTGGTAAAGAATCCGCCTGCAATGCAGGAGACCTTGTATCAATTCCTGGGTCAGGAAGATCCCTTGGAGAAGGGATCGGCTGCCTACTGCAGTATTCTCTATGCCTGGAGAATCCCCATGGACAGAGGTGCCTGGTGGGCTACAGTCCATGGGGTCTCAAAGAGTCGGACATGACTAAGAGATTAAGCACAGCACAGAGTCAACAGTGAGTGAGCTCTTTACTGTGTGTTGAGGCCTGTTAAAGCCTTTGCATTGATTGCCTTAGTCCTCACAACAGCCCTAAAAGGATGTACTGTTCCTAACTCTATTTTGTTAATGGAGCTCCAAACCCCCCCAAGGTTGCACTGGAAGGCCCAGACTGCTTTACTATTAACTAAGGTTTTTCACTTCCAAGCCCCAGGGAACTGAACTGGGCCACAGGGTATATTTCCTTCTCCTAAACTCATCAGGGATGCATTTCCCCATACTGAAGCAGGCCACTGATGCTAAAATCCACTCTCATACCTAATCATTGTGATTCAAGGAAATATTAATCCAACACCCAGAAAACTGGAGGGAGGGAGTGATGTGGGTACTTGGCTCTATTCTCAGTGATGACTGGCCTGGTTGCAGTGGGAGGTTGGGGGTGGAGACACTCCAAGGAGAGGTGCTTGGGTAAACAGCTTCTCTTATGGTTCTTTAATATTTACTTATTTGTCCTATATCCCTCAGGGTAGATCTATTTAACAGCATAGGGCAATTTTTCTAATATGCTGTTAAGTGGAAAAATACAAAACTATCTCTTGTCTATCTGTATGTATATCTAACTATTATCTATCTGTCTGTCTTTCTATCACCTATAGCTACATAAGTGTGTAAGAATGTATACATTTGAATGAAATCCAGTCAAATGCTACTGAGTAGTTAAATTATACATCAGGTTGTACATTAAAATACCTGTGAGAGGGGTTCAGTAGGAGACGTGGTGACAGAATACAGTCTGGAGTTGGGTCGACATCAAGTCTCAGAGTTGGACTGTGAAGAAAGCTGAGTGCCGAAGAATTGATGCTTTTGAACTGTGGTGTTGGAGAAGGCTCTTGAGAGTCCCTCAGACTGCAAGGAGATCCAACCAGTCCATCCTAAAGGATATCAGCCCTGGGTGTTCTTTGAAAGGAATGATGCTAAAGCTGAAACTCCAGTACTTTGGCCACCTCATAAGAAGAGTTGACTCATTGGAAAAGACTCTGATGCTGGGAGGGATTGGGGGCAGGAGGAAAAGGGGATGACAGAAGATGAGATGGCTGGATGGCATCGCCGACTCGATGGACATGAGTTTGAGTGAACTCCAGGAGCTGGTGATGGACAGGGAGGCCTGGTGTGCTGCGATTCATGGGGTCGCAAAGAGTTGGACACGACTGAGCAACTGAACAGAACTGAACTGAATAGAAGCAGGATCTTTAACCTCTAATGGTGTCTACCTAGGGAGGCCACATAATGTGAAAGGAACACAGCATCAGTCTTTTATAGGGGGGCCAAGACCTGGGTCTGGCGATGAACTGTGGTTTCCCTCCTTGGCTTGGCCTTCTGGCAGGGCCTGAGTTTGTTCATTGGAGACCCAAGTTAAGAGGGCCTCCAGTCAGGGATCTACCTTCCTTCTTCCACAAATCCATTTGGACAAGAAAATATTAATTTAATCTTGGAGTTATGGAAGGCTTTAAAAATTGAGACTCTAAAGACAGAAATCAGAAAGGAAAAGATTAATAAAGCCACACATGCTACATGCTAAATTGCCTTGGTCATGTCTGACTCTTTGCCTATGGTAGCCTGCCAGGCTCCTATGTCCATGGGATGTCCATGGGATTCTCCAGGCAAGAATACTGGAGTGGGTAGTCACTCCCTTTTCCAGGGGATCTACCCGAACCTGGAATTGAACTGGCGTCTCTTATGTTTCCTGCATTGGCAAGTGGGTTCTTTACCACTAGCGCCACCTAGCTTATCAAATCATTATAGCTACTTGTTATTTTCCGTATTACACTACACAAATTGCATGGGAAAAAGTATTGTGTATGCCTTTTCCACTGTTAATTTCACTGGTCTCTGACACATACGAGGTGCTCAGTAAATAATAATAAGATATAACAATAAATAATCTATGGGAATACAGGACACTGTTAGTATATGTTATGGTTACAAGGAATAATTCAGTTAACAAAAACAAAAGCTTTCTTTGGAGTGTTCTCCATTCTTTCTTCCTTGCATATGCCAGGATTAATAGAAAAAAAGTTCTTAAATAAGCCTTAGGGCAAATTGCAACAATGGCCGCAATACTTTCAAATTCTTCCAGCAGGAGATTTAATGCAGTTCAGTCTGGTTTTACATCTTGCTTTGGCCAATAAAATAAATGACATTGGGAGAATTCTAAGTCTAGGCTTCAAGAGGCCTTGCAGCTTTCTCTCTTGGCGTCCTGGGATCACTGAGGCTATCACCATGTAACCAAGCCCAGGCTAGCCTACTGGTTGATGAAAATTACGTGGCTCTGCTGACCCCCTTACATTCTGTAGACAGACAGAAAACTCCCAGACACAAAGCTTCCAGGCTGACCCACAGATATACTCTGACAGATGAATAAACCAAGCCAAGACCAGCAGGAGAACCCACTTGAGGATAGCCCAAACTATTGACCTACGAAGTTTGGAGCCAGGGTTGTGCTAAGCCATTAAGCTTTGGATGGTTTGTCACACAGCGATAGATAACTGGTTAAGACCTCTTCAGGGAGGGGTATTCAAGAGTATTTAGAAGGTGTTTCATCTTGTACCTTGCCAATAGAATCAAACAAAGCTCCCTGGGAGCTAGTGTGTAATGACTCTCATGATGTAGAAGCAAAATTTTCAAGCAGAACCATGTTGAACAGATATTTCCACAGTGAATAACTATCTAAAGGAGAGATTGCTGAAGTGTGGTAGTGGTGCTGTTGTGGTTGTGTGTGTGTGGTAATAATTAAGAAGGCCTAGAAGTTTCTCCTTTTTTTTTTTTTTTTTAGATTTTTGGCCTCACAGTGCAGCATGCAGGATCTTTGTTCCCTGACCAGGGATTGAACCCTCGCCCCCTGCAGTGGAAGTGTGGAGTCTTAACCATTGGACTTCCAGGGAGTCCCTGCATTTGGTTCTTTTTCTGTATTTCTATTTGTCTAGTTTCTATTTATGTGCTAAGGGCTTTCCAGGTGACTCAGTGGTAAAGAATCTGACTGCCAAGCAGGAGACACAGGTTTGATCCCTGGGTCAGGAAGACCCCCTGGAGAAGGAAATGGCAACCCTCTCCAGGGTTCTTGCCTGGGAAATCCCATGGACAGGAGCCTGGTAGGCTATAGTCCATGGGGTGGCAAAAAAGTTGGACATGATTTAGCAACTAAACAACAATAAAATTTATCTGCTAAGGCTACTTATTGTTCACTGTATTTCTTTTCATCATTCAGATTATCCATAACAGCTTCTTTGTCTGCTGAGTCCAATATCTGGGCCACCTTACAAATAGACTTGATGTTTTTTCCTGGAATATGGATTGCATTTTTCTGTTTGTACTTCTAATAACTTCTTATTGAACATTGTACACTATGGATATTACATGTAGAAATAATGAGTGCTATTATCTTCCTCTGAAGAGTGTTGATTAATATTTTAAGAGGCAGTTCAGGTACCTGCCTGGTGGTCTAGTGGTTAAAACTCTGCACTTCCACTGCAGGGGGCATATGTTGACCCCTGGTTAGAGAGGAAGATTCCACATGCCACACGTGGTGCAGCCAAAAGAGAAAAAAAGAGGAAGTTAAATTACTGCCTGACCACACTGAACTTATGTAGCCATTATTTTGTGCTGTGTTTAGTGTGAATCTGAGGAATGTCCACGGTGTTTCAGACTTCTCTAAGTTGATGGGTCTCATCTATAATACTTAAGACTCAGCAATATGCATTTAAGGTTCCTCCATATCTTCTCATGCCTTGGATAGTTCATTCCTTGTTAGTGCTTAATAATATTCCATTGTCTGGATATACTACAGTTTAGTTATCCATCCATTGACCTCAAGAGACTTACCCATTCCCTCTTACGTCTCAACATCATCCCATTTACACAATTGCCATCCAGACCAGTCCCGAAGATCTAAACACACTTCTCTTTCATGCCTCTGTGTCTCCATATAAGCTCCTTCTACCCAGACCCATTCTGCATCTGGCAAGACCCCACTCATCCTTTAGGGCATAGTTATACAAATGTTATCTTCTTTGGGAAATCTTCTCAGTAGATGACATGAGTCAAACTGTCTCTGAGCTCCCAGATCTTGATTATAGGAGAAAGCTAAACTTTCTCCTCTCCTCACCTTCTCTCCTAAATGTGTCTCCTCTCTGTCTACAAGTAGAGTTCCCATCTAATTCCTGTTTGTAAGTTAATTTCCAGCACATGGCCTGGCATAGCACAGGAACTCAAAAATATTATTTGAATGGGTGAATAAATGAAAACTAACCTTTGAGCAGTGTTTTGAAGCAAGGTATATTTATCTATTGTCTCAGATAGTCTCATTAGCCCTGTTTTCTAAATGAGAAAACTGAGGCTCAGAGCAGTTAAATGACTTGTTGGATGTTTCTCAGTGAGTAAGCAGAGGAGTCAGGAATCAAGGACTTTGAATTCCAAAGTCCAGGCTGTGTTATTCATTCATTCATTCCACAAATAGTTAATGTGTGACCACTCTCTGCCAAGTCTGCTCCTGCACTTCTTCCCACCATTCCCTCATGTTGCAAAAACTGCCAAGACAACCCTTTCTGCCAATTCCCTCTGTATTCTTTACATTCATCTCCCTGGGAAGTCCTCATGGAACCCAGATGGGTCATATACCTTATCTTTTTTTCCTAAAAGATTTAAATTTTCCTGTCATATCTCTGTCTTCCCCATCTTCCCTACTGGGCTCAAGGAGTTTGAGAGCTCCTTAGAACCCATATGTTCCTCATACCACAGAATTTTTTGTTGGGGGTAGAGTGAGGGGGACATGTTAATGATGAGGCTTGGGGTGTTCAGCAGAGGACAAACCATGAAAGGGCTTTTCAATCATGTGAAAGGACTTGGACTCTACAGGCAGTCAGGAGTCAGGGAAAGGTTTTAAGCCCCTGAAATACCACCATTTAAGTGACAGAAAAAGTAGAGTTCTTACAGGAAAATGAGAAGGGTTAGCTGGAGAGACTGGAAAGCAAATTCACAGGCTGGGGGAAACCAATATCAATGAAAGCCTTCTAGCAGATAATGTTGGTGCTCTACACAGCTTCCTTGGATCTCCACCCCTCACTTCATGTGCTTCAGTGGCACCTATGACTTTTCTCCAGGGGACAGCTCTCAGGCTGCTGGACACTAGCACTCGCCCACCATCCCAGACAGCCAGAAGTATCTGGGAGTTCGCCAATAATTGTGTGGTTGTTGGAAGGGACAGTGTGAAAGCCCAGCTCCACTCTTGAGTTGGGACATCTTACACTCCAGAGTTCTCCTGCAAGATCAGGTTAAGATATGCTCTCCATAGGATTTTTTCCTGAGATCACATCTTTGTTTGGCTCCTTCTCATTCTTGTCCTGCTTTTCCTACTTCTTTACTGGTTTCTCCTGGGAGCATCTCCTTAATAAGTCATTTGCAGATGAATTCCCCATCTCAGAATCTGCTCTAAAGAAGCCACTGTAAGACACAATAAGGGTATATACATTGATATACAAGTGGGCATACAAACTGTGCTCATGTCCCAAAGAAGTGGCTCAGAAGCACACAGTCTTCCCTCACCAACACACCTGGACTGTGAATAGACACAGGGGCCAGGGATCCTACCTCCTGGGACCCCAGTGAGAATCGACCAGTCCCATGAAGTTGAAATGAACTTCTTCTGCCTCCTTTATCTTTGGGAGATGTGCTGTAATTCTCCCCATCTCCAGAGTCCTTTTACATCACTTCTCTCCCTGGGCATCCAAAACACCCTGCAATATGGGCAATGATTGCTTCAGCTCCACTTAACAGATGAGGAAACTGAAGCTCAGAGTGATTGGGTGATTCTCCTGAGGCCTCAGAACCCACTTGGTTTCCTTGATTTCACGGTCTGATTTTCTTCACCATTCTGTTCCTCTGAGGGATATTAAATCCAAACCAAGGGAAAGGGTTCATACCTTTGTGCTGCAAGATGGAGATGAGTAGTACAAGGGAGTAAATGAATCCCTGCATAGAAATCCAGTACATCCAACCAAACCAAAGACACAGAGTTATCTGGGAATTTGTTTCAGGGTTAAACAGAGCATCTCCATGGTGGACAGAAGATACTGGAAAGTATTCAGGTTGAAGAAAACTATGTGTTCTTTAGGACCTCGTTGGTTAGAGCAGTGCTACCCAACTTTTTTGACACCAGTGACTGGTTTCGTGGAAGACAATTTTCCCATGGACTAGGGTAGGGGGAATGGCTTAGATTTCACCTGCTGCTCACCTCCTGCTTTGCAGTCCAGTTCCTAACAGACCATGGACCATTGCCAGTCTGTAGCCCAGGGTTGGTGACACTTGGGTTAGAGGAAAAGCGGGAGAGTCCCTTGGAACTAACTCTGCATCCAACCGAGTACTGGGGGCAATTGGAGGACACTACATGGATGAGGCCACATGCTCAAAACAATGATATAAAAAAGGACTTTGAAATGGAGCTTGCCAGGTCCTTAAGGCATCACAGTTCTAGCTTCACCTTCTTGAGAAGATAGTCTCTGGTCCTCAAGACTAGACAATCTGGCCCTCTCTTGTGCTCAGACAGTAAAGAATCTGCCTGGAATGCAGGAGATCTGGGTTCTGGAAGATCCCCTGGAGAAGGGAATAGCTACCCACTCCAGAACTCTTGGGTAGAGAATTCCATGGACAGAGAGGAGCCTGGCAGGCTACAGTCCATGGGGTCACAAAGAGTCGGACACGATTGACTGACCAACACTCATGTTCTTATTGTTTCCTCTTATCCTCTTTCACAAGCTCTTAATAGTTGATAGAATAATTTTGGTTACTCTCTCCCTGACTAGACTATGAAATCCATGAGCAAAGACTAAATTATTTATGAATCCCAATGGCATGTCACAGATTGAGCCAAGATCCTGATCACAAGTTAACCTGGCTGTGGCCGGAGACTGGTGCTGGATCTCAGGTCTCAATCTTGGCCACAGACTGAGCCCTGATCCTGTTCATAGCCTGAATCTTGATATTGGTCACAAATGGAGCCCTGACCTTTGTCTCAGCCTTAGAGTCTGATCCCGGCCATATAGTGAACCATAAACTTGATCTCACATTGAATCCTGATCTTGGTCACAGACTAGACCTTGGATCCATCTAATATGCCCATCATTTCACAAGGGGCTCAGTCCAGGCAACTCTCTTGCTATTTAAACAATTCCTTGCATATATGTTTTTCCTTATTTCACCTGTTTCAGCCTCACACCTCTATTAAACCTTGAGCACCCCCAGGGCATGTCTGTCCCAAAGGCTGGCTCAGGTTGGGGCCTCTGTAGGCTGCTGGTTCACTGAGTGACCAGGCATTGAGGAAGATGTGTTTGCTGTGGCTGCACTGGGCAAGAAACAGGAAGCAATGAGGTCAGGTCATAAAGGAACTTCTTGAGTTCCTTTACCCTTGCAATCTCTGTGATCAAAGGACATTTGAGAGGATTTATCTTTTTACACACCACAGGATCCCATGTAACAGAATCTGCTTTTCCTTAACCAAAAGTCTGCCAGAAGTGTGAGAACCGTCAGGAACTTGAGGGCAAAGAGAGCGGGAAGGAGAACTTTTGCCTTCTCAGGCAGAAAATTAATTATATAAAATCAGATTGTGTTACCAGAACTGTTTATATCTGTGTTTAAGGAATTTGCCATCTTCTGAATCTAATAGATGGAGCAGTCAGAGCTTAACTGCTACAACTGTTTTTAATTTGTTTGGAAATTAGTCCAAATAATGAAGAAATGCTTTTCAATACAACACGAAGGCAATACAATTGGCACGTCTCCTTTTAAACAACAGTGACGATTCAATGTTGAATGATTAAAGAAATGCACATGTCAGAAACAGGTAAACTTCTAGTTGGGAGGAATGCCTCTTTTAAGGGGATACTAAAACCTAACAAGGCTTCATAGTTTAGCGCTTGGGTGTCTATATCACTTTTGCCCTTTAGAATAGACATGGACGGGATGGGTAAACTTACCTTCTGTTTCAGAGAAAGGGAACTCCTCAGAGGGTGGACCGCCCTGGGGCACAGAGCTGAGCTGGTGCTCTCAGCACCCTCCACGCCGTCCCTCTCTAGGTTTGGTACAGACTTTGTCCTGACAAGAAACAGATAAATGGCTTCCCCTGGTAACTTGTAGGTTTTAAAAATGGGCAAATCTCTCTGAAATGTTAATGATGATTGATGATATGAAGTCCATATACGACAGCCTCATAGTCTATTTTCATGTAGAACTGTGTTCCTGCTCCAGTTTTATCTTTAGCAATCCACTTGTGCATGTCACTTTTTCTCTCTGAGCTGCAGTTTCCTCCTTAGCAAACGGAGGTAAAATCTACTTCACTGATTTGTATAAACATTAAAGATACTGTTAATATGTTAACAGATAGATGTGAATTAGTGGTTAGTCAAGTCCAAGATGTTATAGGGTTCAGAACCATGCCTGATGCCCAGTAAGTTGTAAGCTGTGCTTATCCTCGGGGCTTGTTCATCCTTGGGGTGAGATGTAGACCCGTGGATCCAGGAGTCACAGAAATGGCATTTATCAATAAATGATTGATCTTTGAGTGATCTCATCTCAAAGTTTGGGAAAGCTTCTCAAATTAACCCCTGAAGAAGGGAAGATCGCTTCTTGGTTCCTTGTTCCTTCTTCCGCTGGAAAATTTCAGTGGATTAGGGCATGGCCTGTAGTGCAGGCTTGCCTATTGGAGTTGAATTTTATTTTTTTCTGGGTCCTGAGAGGTAGACCAGATTTCAGAAAGTGAACAGCTGGAGGAAGGTTTGCCAGGCAGACGCAGCAGTCTGAGCACATGTACAGAGGTGCAGGGAGTGGGAGAGGGAGAAGCGGAGTGGTGGGGGCCAGGTAGGGCTCTGGAAGCAGATTTGTTCTCTGACAATTGGGAGCCATTGAAGTTTGGGGGAGAAGAGCAACATTTGCTGATTTCCCGTTAGGCACTTTGCAAGTGTCAGCTGTTTAACCCTGTGAAGTAGGTATCCTCAGGCCCATTTTACAGATTGAAAAACTGAAATTCAAAAGGCTAAAGTAACTTCAGGATTTGATGATCTGAAGCCAGTTCTAATCATTTCCAAAGCTCTTTCTCTTTCTAGCACAGCTTGCTGCCTCCCAGTGCAAAATGGCATATACTCAAGTAGGAGATTGGTGAGGTCAAGTTCCTGGGGGTAGGGACCATGAGGGATGGAGCAGAACGGGAGATCAGAACTGCCAACTCCTAATTTCCTCTGCTCCTCCCAACAGGAGGCTCAGAGGCCTGAAACACTTAGGGCAAGGCGCATCCTCCCCTCCTTGCCTTCTCTCATCTTCTCATCCCTCTGGTCTGCTGGTCTCCCTCCCCCTCCAGCCTGTTATCCAGCCTTTTATTTCCCTCTGAGGTGTCTGAGGACAGCCTTTTTCCGTGACTGGGTCTCAGTCCTTATAAATTTGCATGCACAACGCACAGCTGAGAAATGGTGGAGCTGGGCTGGAATCCAGGAAGTTAGAGTTTTTGCATTGTACTGTTCTCACCATGCCTAGCACATAGTAAGCACTCAGTGAATAGTAGCCCCTTTTCCTTCCTGTGGGAGTCAATGTCCATCCCACTGGAAACTCAGAATTTTAGAGCCTGAAGCTACACTGGCCCCTACTCCCGCTTTCCCTTTGGAGGTAGCTCTTGTCACTGGCCAGATTTCAGCCTTTTTTGGAGAAGTAGGAGTGCTGGGTTTTCCCCCTGTCCACAGCTTAAGCTCAGGAGGCTGTGGTCCAAGGGTCTAGCCCTGGAGAAGAATAGGGTGGCTCAGGGAGGCCCTGGCTGCTTTGCATGCGGGATGAGGGCTCCTCTGGTCAATTTGCTTTCACTAATGTCAGGCCCCCGCGGCGCCGTCGTCGGTTGCGTAGCAACTGACCGAGCAGCACGGCAGAGGTGGCCATGCATAAAAGATGACACATGATGGTGGGGCATGGGGTGATGATTTGCAAATTTAGATACAGTCGCAGCAGGAATATGAACTGGGCACTCGACAGGCATGGGGGTGGTTGGCTTTCTTTGTCTCCTCCCACCTCATTCAGAGAGCTGGGCTCCCACCCGTATTTATAGAGGTCTGGGGAGAGGGAGCAGAACGGGGAAAGGGTGGTTTGGCTTCAGCCCCCAGAAAGCCAGGGACTGAGCTGGTGGAGACTCAGAGGGGAACAGGGAAGGAAAACAGGATGCACAGCAATGCCAGCATGGACAGTGGCCCCAGGGCATCCTGAGGACCTTCTCTGGTAGCCAGGCTCCAGAAGACCATCCCTGCCCTGGAGGAAGGGCAGTGAGGGTGGCTGGTCCAGACACCCCTCCTCTGGGCAGCTCCTGGCAGCTGCAGGGAGATGAGGCGTGCTGGATTTGTCATCCCCAGGACTGGATTCCAGTCCCTGTCTTGCCATTTCCTGAAACCGAGAACTTCAGCAGGTGACTTTAAATTACATTCAATTTAATCCATTCAATACCAGTTGAGAACCTGCTATGAGCCGTGCACTGACCTAGGGCCCGGGGACACAATATTATAAAATACAGTCCCTGCCTTTGAGTAGCTCTCAGTGTGGTGGGAGAACAGATGTCCAAATCAATAAATTATACTCTAGCGCAATGAGGGCAGAAATAGATGGACTAGGGGGGAGGTGATTTCTGCTCTGAAGTTTACAGATAATATAGGGCCTGACCAGGAAGGCAAGAACTGGAGGGGAGCTCCCAGCAAAGGAAGCAGCGTGTGATCTTAGCAGGAGGTGAAGGAACTTGAAGATGCTTGACGTGGCCAGGGAGTAAAACTTAGTGCCTCAGCATCAATGAGAACATGTCTGCTGCTGCTGCTGCTGCTAAGTCGCTTCAGTCGTGTCCGACTCTGTGCGACCCCATAGACGGCACCCCACCAGGCTCCCCCGTCCCTGGGATCCTCCAGGCAAGAACATGGAGTGGGTTGCCATTTCCTTCTCCAATGCATGAAAGTGAAAAGTGAAAGTGAAGTCGCTCAGTCGTCTCCGACTCTCAGCGACCCCGTGGACTGTAGCCCACCAGGCTGCTCCGTCCATGGGATTTTCCAGGCAAGAGTATTGGAGTGGATTGCCATTGCCTTCTCCGGAGAACATGTCTGGTTATCTCCAAAGGCCCTCCTGGATGTGTGGGTTCATTTTCCTCTCCCCACCCCCACCATCCTCCACCACCTTATCATGCAAGGGAGAAATACCCTCTAGGAAAGAGTGAAAAACCACACAATCCCTGACAGCCACTTAGACGTTCCTGGAAGTCCATCTGACTCTGGATCCTTATTTTTGAGAAGAGGAAGCAGGCCCAGAGAAGGGGAGGAACTGGCAGAGGTCACCCCTTAACCTAGGTGGGGCAGAGGAGGGAGAAGAGGAGACAGCAGTGAGTGGGGCTATGGGTGCCCGAAAGTGAGGATCCTGAGGTTCTGATGTGGGGGAATGTGGTCGTTTCATAGAGACAGGCCCCTTCAGGAAGAGCAGGTCTGGGAAATAACTCCAGTGCAAATGTCACCTTCAAATGGAAACTCTGAGAGAACAGGCATTTTTTTTTTTTCCTTGTCCTAATACCAACAGCACCAGGCTCAGGTAGCTGCTGGTTGAGTAATTATGGACCAAATATTTCTCTCTTGCCCAGGGTTTTTTGTGAGATTTCCGCCCCTCCTTTCCCCTCCTAATTTCAACAAGCTTTTGATCTTTTCAGTCTGTAAGGTAACTGTATCCCCATTTTTCAGTGAGGAACCAGTTCAGAGAGGAGCAGGAACTTTTCTAAAATCACGCCAAATGTCAGACGCTGAGCCCAAGTTTTCTGACAGCTCTGCTATGCCCTTGTGCCTCTACACCCAGGACTTCTGTTCTGAGTGGATCGAGAGTCAGCTTGATAATGTCAACAGACAGAACTATGGATGCTGGGAGTTTGGCCAGAAAGTTGGATTTGAGGCTATCCCTGAGGAATAAAACTGCCCAGAGAAAAGATGTAATTTGGCTGAAAATTTTGTTTGGGACTCCCTGAATGGGCTCGTATATCAAAACAGGAACTCTGACAAGGCAAGTTGACTTCCTTTGTACATTCTCACAGGTTTTCATCACTCATGGGAACCATGCAGGGGTTCGAATTCCAGCTCTGCCACTTATTTGCTAAGTGAACTTGAGTCATTTCATTTTGCCTCTATTTCTCAGTTTCCTTCTCTGTAAAATAAGGGTACTAATAGTATCCACCCAGTGACGTTGCAAGAAGCAAATAAATCGATATATGTGGCATGTTTAGAAAAGCCCCTGGCATATGGTAAGTGCTTAATAAGGTAATTAATATTACCATGGAGGATGCAATCCGGCTTGGGATAGGAGGTAGAAGATGAAAGTTGGGGCAGACTTCCTTGTCCCAATAACATAAGTTGAGGCTAGGAAGATGCAAGAGTTAGCCAGTTAAGAAGTAGAGGGAGGATTTGCCAGGCAGCAGGAACAGTAGAAGCTAAACCTGAGAGCCTCCAATCCTTTATTTAGTGGATGAAGACACTGAGGTTCAGAGAGGGCAGCTTCCCTGTTGAAGGTCATGTGGTAGATAGTAGCAGAACTAGGCTGACCTCCAGGCCCAAGGCCTGATGGGGAGAAGAGGTCTGGGTACGCCAGGGGCAGACCCCTCTCTGCTGGACTGTGTCTGGAGGGCAGAGGGCAGGAGAAAGGTGGAAAGGGGAGGGGTCTTCTCCAATGTCCCAGGAGTCAGAGGGAAAACCAGGTCCTGCTTGACCTTTGAGCTGCCTCCTGGGAGGAAGAGTGTTGTAACTCATGTGGGCTGATGCTTGGAGCCTGTGGCAGCTGTGGGCACTCACTGGGCTGCCAAGTAAATGTGTCAAGCCCTGGAATTATTTACAGATATGGAATCTGAATGTGGGAGCAGGTGCCTAGTCTGTTTAAGGTCCTAGGAGGTGCCCAGAGGAGGCAGACCAGGGTTGTGTATTTCCAGTTGCCTTTAGAACCTCTGTGGGCTTTAGCATCCATGAGATACAGAACAGAGATTCTTACCTGGAAGTTCCCTGGTGAGTCCTTGACTGACCTGAGCCCAACACTGATATGATATGAACCCTTGAGTGATGTGAGCCTAAAAATGTGTGTCTTGGAGACAGACTCTCGCCGGACATGTATTCTGATTGCTTCCGGGAACTGAGTCACGGTGACTGAGGGAACTGGTTGCTTCTTGGGTACAGTTGCCTCCTTGCCCAAGCTACTAAGCTTCCTCCCTTTCCTCGTCTATAAAAGGAGGACAATATTTAGCACCAACCTCAAGATTATTCAGATTAAGTGAGACTGTGTATGTAGAACATTTGTCATATGAACAATCTTATGCAAAGGAAATGCTCAGCCAATGTTAACTATTATCTGTCCCTGTGTGTGTGTGCTCAGTGACTCAAACATGTCTGACACTATGTGACCCCATGGACTTTAGCCTGCCAGGCTCCTCTGTCCATGGAATTTTCCAGGCAAGAATACCTGAGTGGGTTGCCATTTCCCACTCCAGGCGATCTTCCCAACCCAGGGACTGAACCCTCATTTCTTGCATCTCTTGCATTAGCAGGTGGATTCTTTACCACTGAGCAATCTGGGAAGTCCATTAACCATCATGAACTCTCAAATTTAACTCACACTGTAGCCCAACTCTGCAGAAGGATTGCATTAGTTTTTCTATTGATGCTCAGGCATTCTGTTTAAGAGTCCCCTCTTTCCCCCAACTAGTTATAGGGAAAATACTGCTTTCAATTTCAGCCAAGATAAAATTCTGGCTTTTTTTTTTTAATACTGGAAGCTACATATTACTTCATCTTTCTCTGAAATTCTTTCTGGAAGATTCTCAACTTTACACTGGACTGGGCAAAGCTCATGTACTTGGAGAAGCAAAAGAAATGATGCATTAATGATTTCCGAAATACTGCAGGGTTATCACAGTAAAGATGCAGGGTTCCCACCATTCACTCGAAGCTTTGGTTAAGGTTGCCCCACATCTTACCCTCTGCGGCCAGAACCAGGCAGGGCCTCTTCTGGGTGGAACTGCTGGAGTGGGGCTCCTTGAGGGCACCTGCCTGCACTTGCAGAGGTGGCTGATCACAGAAGCCCTCAGCAGACAGCCCCTCGTCTCTCCACAGGTCCCATCTGCACCCCTGCTGCCACTCCTGTGCCAGGGGAACTCAGATCTAACCACCTGATCTCCAGCTGCAGCCCTAGACTGGTCCTTGGAGCACTGTTCAGAGACGTCCTTCAGTAGTTAACAGAAAAAAGCAGTGGTTCTCAAGCTTGTGTGTATTTCTTTACTCTTGAAAAAAAAAAACACCCTCCCCTCAAAACAAAAACTCCACTACCTTCTCTCTGGAATTCTTCTTTGGATCAGCATCCAACTGTTTCTCCTCTACTAGTCATAAAACCCAGACTCACAGTCAGAGAGCCCCAGAGGGGCGGCCTGATGGGGGCCTCCCACAGACACTGTCATTGAGGAATCAGCATGCAGCTATTCAGAACTCTGAGCCTGAACAGTATCCTTGCCATGTGCTTGCAGCTCAGGCCTGGACAGTGGCCTGGGCCACTCTCACCAGGGCATGCATGATTTTAGGTGCCATGTAAGATGGTTTGGGGTGACCTTTTGCAAGTTCCTGGACCTCTCTGTGCCTCGGTTTCTTCTCTCCAAAGACAGGAAGAATGCTAAAGAATGCTGAACCACGTAGGACTATTAGGTGAATTAAATGGATTGAATGAATTAATTTTTAAAAAAGCTTTTGGAACAGCCTCTGGCACATAGTATGTGCTATGTAAACATTTGTCAAATACATAAACTGCAAAGGTCGTTGTATGAAATAGCAGTGAACTCATACGTTGAAAAAGTGGATTCCATTTAAATCTTCTTTCAATCTGTCTGATTATATCAAAAAGTACATATACCTTGGTTTCACACTCTGTCTTGAGTATTTCTCTAATATTTGATTTTTCCCAAATAGAAAGGAAGCTTCAGACTCAATTTCTAGTGGGCAAAGGCCTCTCTGAAATGTAATAATTTTGTTTTCAGTGTAATTAATTTTACATTAACTTTTCTCTTCTTGGTATGTAACATAGATTTTTCATGTATGATGTGATATAAAATTTATTTAAGATAAAAAGTGAGTACCTTTCAAGAAAAATATAAATTAACAGTATTGGTGACTCAAATCCCTAAAGAGGAGTTAGGTCATCAGTTTTGGGGTCTGCTTGGAGGAGTGTCTCTCTCCGCCTCTGACCCACGTAGGCCCAGCCTGGCAGAAGCCACCGTGTTGCCCCCAAACCGTGTGTGTGGCCCAGCTCTCCAGACGTGCCCCAGGCTGGCGCCTCTTGAGGCTCTGCCGCTGCACATCTCTCTCCTCTCACTCTCTCCCTCCCTCTCCTGTAATCTTCTTGCCTGGCAGAGTGGCTGTAAATTACCACATTAATTTCCAAATCAAGCCAAGTTCCATAGTAACGGAACGGCTTCCATCCAGACCTGAAAAGATTCATTAGGAAGTTGATTTGCTAAGTGCCCTCAACTTACTCCTTCAAAAGAGCAGCTGCATTTACCCAATTGTGATAGCTCTCCGGGGACCGGGGCTCCGAGTAGCTGTGAGTCTGACACCCAAGCTGCAGAGTGAGCCAGTGGGGTGGGGAACTCAGGGATTCAGAAACAGGGGAATGTAGACATTGGGTGGACAGTAGAGATTTAGGTACATCAGTGGGGAGACGCTGATTTGCCTGTCCCCTTTGAGAACTCCTGGGTGCCTCTAAGTTCTTTTGGTAGGCAGGCTCGCTAAACTTGCTGGGAGAGGTGCCTGAGGAACAATTTAGGAGAGACAGTCTGGTGCCAGGATGCTGGAATTGTGACGTTGGGACAAACGTAGGGGCATAGGACACCCCAACCTCTTTGTGTCAGGTGAAGGGACTGAGTAGCTAGGGTATATATTTCATGGTTAAAAGGGGCTGGTGAGATATTTATTTTATAAGGTTCAAGTCACTGGCAATATATATTGTCCCAAATAGGCTATTGCTTGGAAGCCTCCATGCTCTCATATGTAAAATGGGGACAGTAATAGCTTCTAATAGGGTTGCTGTGAGGCCTGAATGGGATCATGCATGTAAAGCACCTAGCTCAGGGCGTGGCATGAAATTACCTCTCAGGCAATGATGAGGGTGATGACTCACAGCCCATGTTTCTGACAACAGCACACGATCTACCCATCCGTCCATCCCTCTTCCTCAGCACTCGTTTACTTAACAACTGAACACATCCTGAAGGTGCCCCTTCTGAAACACGTCTCCATTCCACCATGGAATGCCTGAGCTCTCCCCTTACTCCCAACTGCTGAGGCTGTGGTCACCTTTGGCCACCTTTCCCTTTTGGAAGCTGGAAACAGCTTCCCAACCAATGTCCCTGCCCTAGTCAAAGCTGAGAGGGGCAAGTGAAGTAGTTTCTCCTCCTTCCACCTTCCTTCCCCTCTAAGAAGCAGTGGTTAAGGTTAGGTTCAGAAGTGATGAAAGTTCTGGGGAAGAAAGACACAGTCTGGTCAGGTTACACCACTCACCAGCTGTGTGACTTTTGGTAAGGGATTTGACTTCTCTGAGTCCACAAAAACTATGAGGTGCTGCTTCTTACCTTAAGAAGGACTACACTACTCGGTGAGATTGTGTTTGTGAATTTCTTAGCCCAGAGCCTTCCCCAGAACCAATATCTGGTAAAGTTTAGTGATTCTGCTTATTTTCCTGGGCTGGCCTTTTGCTAGGTCCTGGGGCCCAGACCTGACAGAGATCAGCCACCCTGGCTGATATATCTGTAAGCTGTGAGGTCTTTTGAGGGGAGTGAATTTAGAGCCATTTGCTTACATTTGAGAAAATATTTTGAGGAGGCATAGTGTTTATTGCTTTCACAAACTTTATGTGATTTAATTTAGCTGTGAGGAAGGCAATAATAACAATAGCTGGCAAGTTATTGAAGATCTACTATGTAGCCTAGCTCTAACTGCATTCCATGTATTATATTCCTTGATTCTCAGACAATCCCATGAGGTTTACATGGCTGTTGTTTCCCCATTTAATTGATGAAACTGAGGTTCAGAGAGGTTATTATAGCTCAGGATCACACAGCTAGAATGTGGGGTCTTCCTGACTCTGGATAGAGTCTCAGCTTCTCACCATTATACTGAATCTCCTGGTTCTAGAAGATTTGGGCTTCCCCAATGGCTCAAATGGTAAAGAATCTGCTTGCTAATGCAGGAGACATAGGAGATGTGAGTCTGAGTTGGGGAGATCTCCTGGAGGAGGAAATAGCAACCCACTCCAGTACTCTTGCCTGAAAAATCCCATGGTGGGCTACAGTCCATGAGGTCACAAAGAGTCGGACACGACAGCACGCATGCACACACACTAGGAGATCCAGTTTGCAGGTGAGAAAACCAAGGTTCGGAGGGGAGGCAGTTATTTTGCAAGGGAGTTGCAGGGCAGTGGTGAGACGTAGGAGGAGCCGGTGGCTCAAGGATTGCCTGTAGGGGAAAGGGAGAGCTGGCTGGGAGGGCCACCCTTCCAGGAATAGAACCAAGGTGCTGCCCCTCCTAGCAGCGCCCTCTTCTGGCAGTGCCATCAGTTTCCTTGGAAACCACTTGAAGCCGGTGTACAGGTTCCCCAGGCAGTCTTCCTAATAGCATTCCATATTTGCATTACACATTCCTGTGTCCCATGCTGGGGAGGGTGCCCTTGTTTTAATTTGGCAGAAGTTAATAAGTGAGCAGGGAGACATCACACATCGGGCTGAACATGGCATTGTCACCCCTTGTAATTTGTTAAGACAATACACCCTACTGCAGCTTCCAGTGTAGATGAAGAAAATAAACACATGCATATTTATGACTTAAAAAGATTTCCCTTTATCCAAGCATGTCGCTTTCTTTTTATTCAGCATATCATCAGATCAATAATTAGTCCCCATACATTTTAATAACTGGAGTTTTCACTTATGATTGTTTTTTCATAACTTTGCATTTATGTTTGACAAGTTCTTGAGTGCCAAAGAATTGATGCTTTTGAACCGTGGTGTTGGAGAAGACTGAGAGTCCTTTGGACTGCAAGGAGATCCAACCAGTCCATCCTAAAGGAGATCAGTCCTGAGTGTTCATTGGAAGGACTGATGTTGAGCTGAAATTCCAATACTTTGGCCACCTGAAATGAAAAACTGACTCACTGGAAAAGACCCTGATGCTGGGAGGGATTGAAAGTGGGAGGATAAGGGGACAACAGAGGATGAGATGGTTGGATGGCATCACCGACTCAATGGACATGAGTTTGAGTAAACTCTGGGAGTTGGCAATGGACAGGGAGGCCTGACGCACTGCAGTCCATGGGGTCGCAGAGTCAGACGTGACTGAGTGATTGAACTGAAGTGAACTGAACTTGACAAGTTCAGGAATTTATTCAGTTTGAAAAGGGAGGAAGAAAGTCAGGGATTTTTTTTCTTGAACTGCGTGTCCCAAATCTAGAAAAGTAGAGGATGGGCTTCCCAGGTGGCTCGCCTGCCAATGCAGGAGACACGGGTTCGATCTCTGGTCCAGGAAGATCCCCTGGAGAAGGGAATGGCAACCCACTGAAGTGTTCTTGCCTGGGAAATCCTATGGACAGAGGAACCTGGTGGGCTACAGTCCATGGGGTTGAAAAGAGTCAGACACGACTGAGCGACTAACACACACACACACACACACACACACACACACACACACACTCACACACTCCTTTAGAAAAGGTCATTGTCCCAGTGGTGGTTGGTGGGACGGACCTAATTTCCATTGACACTTATTTTATGGCAAGTCCTTTCTGTATTGCCAACAAACTTATGATAACCTTTTCTGCAGGTATTATTACTTCACTTTACAGAAGAGGAAACTGAATTCCATACAGGGTACATGGGTCACCCTGAGCCACACAGGGAGAAGGCTCTGAACTGCAGTCTACCTGACTCTGATGGCTGCACTCCTTTTACTATATCTTCTCATTCCTGCTCTTGCATGTCACTTTCCCACTTTTCTGTTAAGATCTAGCCCATGAGTAAGTTCTTCCAAAGAGCTTTCTCTGAATTCTCAAGTGTCCTCTGTGGCCTCCACACCATGGAGCTTCTCTCTGTCACAGCACGGGCCTGCACTGTGGGCATGAACATCACGCACCATAGAGGCACCCATGTCTTGTGAACATCTGTCTACCTGAGGTTTCCCACATTAGAATGTGGACTCCTCAAAGTAAGGACTATGTCTTATTTATCTTTGTGTTTCCAGGATTGGAAAATAAACATTTGTGGAAGAAAGGAAGGGAGAAAAGGAAGGAGAAAAGTTAGGGAGAATTAAATGCTTATATTGAGTAGACTTTAAAGTCGCAGTCTTTCTCAGCGTACCATATTCAGGCTAAATGGAGAAAACTTATTTCTCTTTTCCCATCTTTCTTATTATTTTAAAAGTGAACTAGGTGCTCTGAATAAGGCAAGGAAGGCTACATCCTGGTCTTTATTTTCCCAGATCTTAGAATGGAGCTTGAGAGACACACATACAGGATATATTAAATAAGCAAATAAGGGAGCTTATGATTAGGAAGAGTAGGAGGGAGTGGGAATACAGTTATTAAGCATCTACAACTGGCCAGGAGCTGAGCTAGGCACTTCACATACATTACCTCCCTCGATCCTCACACTTGCACAGTGGGTATGACAGTCTCTATTTTACAAACAAGAAGCCTGAGACTTGAATGGTGAAGGGACTAAGTGACTAACAGGACGAGCTGGTCGAGAATGTGGACTCGGGTTTGCAAAATTTCCAAAGCTTGTTCTCAGTCAAGTTCCCAAATGAAGAGAACAGTCAACCCCTAAGTATGTGAGTGTCTAGGGGTAGTGGATACAGAAAGAAGATGCTCTGGATCTTCTTTATATATATATATATATATATATATATATATATATATAGCACTGTTCTCTCTATAAATGTTAGCTCTTTTCAACAGTAGTGTTTCAGTTCACTTCCCTTCCATATACACACAGCCTTATGTTTCCTGAACTGCTTATCTCTTCTTCCTAAACATTATAAATCAGTGCCCAGTTCACCACCCATGGGGGCTTTTAAAAACAAGCCAAGTCCTTGGCAGATATTGTACATTTTCAGAGGGCTTTCTTATCTACACTGAAATGAAGTGGGATCCTACCCAAATCTGTGATTTTTCTCATTCTCTTCACCTCAGTTTCCCTGGTGATGCCAAGAAAGTTAACAAGGGTTGAGCAGGAATAAAAAGTGCCCATGATGTGCCCACATCTGTGACCTTCTTGACCACTCACGACAATCGTTACAGTAGGGATTATGGACTCCAGTTCATAGAGATATTGGAGATTCAGGTGACCTACCTCCTGCTTGCCACCTACTCCTGTCTCCAATGCCTCCTGGCAGGAGTTGGAGAGCTGGACTGCTTGGATGGTCCTCAGCTCCTTTCAGCAAGTGTTTCCTGGGCGCCCACGGGTGGTGGGCACACAGCCAGGCAGCCACTGCCAAGCCCATCCCATCTGGAGTCAACTCACGAGACTCACGTGGCGAGAAGGGGGCTGGCAGCAGGAAGAGGACTGTGTGAGAAAAGAACATCCCCTGCTCCCTTTGCCCACGCATGAGCCTCTCCTGGAGAAGTTGGATCCAGCCACTTTATTCTGCTTTCTGGCTCTTAAAATGCAATATTGGGCTGGTTCCAATTCAATCCCATTTTATATGGGTTTGTTGAGCATCTGCACAGATGGGTTAGGCCCAGAGCCTGCCCTGGAGGTGCTCAAGTCTGGGGAGGCAGATATGTCACTGGAAGACAACACTGTGTGGTCAGCGCTGTTGAGGAGGGATGGGGCTTATGGGAACACAGCAAATGGGCTCCTCATTCTGCCTGAGGAGTCAGAAGCTGCATCTCAGAAGCTGTAGCTTGAAGGAGACAGGGGAGCTGGTCTGATGAAGGAGTGGGGGCTGCTGATCCAGACACAGAGATCAGAATATGCAAAAGCTCCCCCTGTGGGGAGCTGAGAAGTGCTCAGGAGGCTGATGCATGGAGTGTGGAGGCAATTGAGGCAAATGCTGAGGCTGTGAGAGGATCAAAGGGCTGACTCATGAAGGGCATAGTGAGTTATGTCTGCAAGCATGGACTTCCTCCTGGGGACAGTGGAGTGCCACTGATGGGTTTTAAGCAGGGAAGTGGCATGGCCAGGTTCATGGTTCAGAAAGAGCATTCTGGGGCAAGAGTGGAGCAAAGGACACTCCAGTGGAAGACATGGAGGCCAGTGGGGAGAGGAGGCTACTGTGTCTGGGGAGAAAAATGGCGGTTCCCTGGGTTGGGGCAGTGGGACTAAGCATAGAGAGAGGGCAGGTTTATCCAGGTGACACTTAGGACGTAGAAGCAACTAGTATAATAGCATTAACCATAACAGCCACGACACAGAACTCTCATCATATGCCAAGCACTGTTCTAAGCACTTGATGTATATATGTTTATATATGCCTTGTATGTGGTGGAGGCAGGATTCAAAGTCAGGAAATCTGGCTCCAGAGTCCGTGCTCTCAACCTTACACTCGACTGCCTCTCGAGATCACAGTGCTTGGTGGCTGATTAAATGCAGGATAAGGAAGAGTCTTCCATGCCTCCGCTTTCCACAGAAGCTCATGCTGCCCTGTTCCTTTAGGCAGAGCAAGGGCAGAGCTGGTGGTAGAAGGGAGCACAGCCGGACGCCTCTGCGGCTTCTGACCACCTGGACGCAGAGCCCATTTTCCTTCTGGGCCCAGCTTTTTTCCTCACTTTTTGCTATAGATTGAATGTTTGTGTCTCCCCAAGATTCATACTTTGAAAACTAAGCCCCAACGTGATGATATTTGGAGGTAGGGGCCTTTGGGAAGTGATGAGATCATGAGACAAAGCCCTCATGAATGATCTTAGTGACTTTATAAAAGAGACCCCAGAGGGCTCTCCCTTGCCCCGTCCTCCATGTGAGGACACAGTGAGAAGATGACTGACTATGAAGCAGGAAGCGAGCTCTCACCAGACACTAAATCTGCTGATGCCCTAATCTCAGACTCACCAGCCTCCAGAGCCATGAGAAATAATTTATTGTTACTGAAGTCACCCAGTCTATGGTATTTTGTTATAGCACCCCAAACAGACTAAGATACCTTTCCTGGCATTTGGCGGGAGCCTCGACCTTGTTCATCCTCCATCCTGATGAACCCTGGGGGTTGCTTGAGGACACAGAGAGGCTTCAGACATGGCCTGTGTCATTGACAGTCTTGCTGGGGACATCCTTGTTCCTCTCTCCCTGTCTCTAACATACCCCACTCATCAGCATGTCCTGTAAACGATCTGTGGTGAGGGACCTTTAATTTTTCCATTTTTGCTATGTTCTGGACCAACAGTCCTATAAAATACAATAAGAACATCTCAGCAATATCCAAATGCTATTCTGAAATATCAAATCTCTATAAAGGTTTCTAAGTCCCTACTCTTACCTTTCCCTTTTTGTACTTCTCTCATTACGGGCTGGTTGTAGCTCACAAATCAGCTCCAGTTTGCAGACCACACTTCGCTGAGCGCTGCTCAAGTCTCTGTCTCCAGTTCCACTGCCACCATGCTGGACCAAGCCACCCTCCTTACTTGCCTGCTTCTGCGGCGGTTTCCTAAATGCTCCGCCCTCGTGTATTCTGGTCCGTTCCAACTCATCCTCCACCTGATAGCAAGACCGATCATTCTAGTTCACAGATGGACCATGTCATGCACTTGCTTAAACCTTCCTAGGACTTTCCACTGTCTTCAGTGTGGTTCACGATAGACACATTCCTGCTTCTTGCTTCTTATTTAAATTCTTATTTCCTCTTGATTTACACCGGGGTTCAAGTCATGTCAAACTGCATAAATTTTTGAAAATGAATGCACCCTCTCATGCCTCAGGGCTTTTGTAAGGCTGCTCTGTCTACATGGAACATCTTTTACTAAAAAAAAAAAATCATTCTTTTAACCGACGCTTATGGCTACCCACTATAAGCTAAACATGCTAAGCACTGGACTACAAAGGTGAAGAAGATACAGTTCTGTCAGTTAGGAGCCCATGATCCAATAAAGGGAGAGAGATGTGTAGACTGTCAATGACTGCACAGTGGGGCAGTGGGAGACCAGAGGAGGCTCTTGTAACCCAGCCTGGGGTCAGGAAAGCCTGCCTGGAGTAGATAACACTTGGGCAGATCACTAAGGAATCATTCAGAGTTAGCTTGGCTTTAGCAGAGGTGGAAGTGAGGAAAGGTGATCTGGGCTGAGGAACAGACTACCCAAAGGCTCAGCAGTGCCAGACAGGAAAGGGGATGGAGAAATGGCAAAAGGAGGCTTCTTCATTGCTAGCTGTTCCTTGCTGGACCCTATGCAAGGTCCTCGGGATACACCTGTTGTGCCGAAAATCTAACACGTAATACATACCTATGGGCTTCCCTAGTTTCTCAGCAGTAAAGAATCCACCTGCAATGCAGGATCCCTGGGTCAGGAAGATCCCCTGGAGAAGGAAATGGCAACCCAATCCAGTATTCTTGCCTGGGAAATCCCATGGACAGAGGATCCTGGCAGGCTACAATCCATGGGGTTGTGATGGAGTCAGACACACCTTAGTGACTTAAAACAACAATAACAGACTTAAATACAGAAACATGAAAACATATATGGAGAACCTTGAAAATATTATGCTAAGTGAAAGGGACTGGACACAAAAAGTCACAGGATTCCATTTATATGAAATATCCAGAACAGGTAAATCCTTAGAGACAAAAAATAGATTAGCAGTTGCCAGGGGCTGGCGGCAGGAGGATGTGGAGTGACTGCTTAATGGGTACAGGGTTTCTTTTGGGGGATGATAAAAATGTTATGGAACTAGATTGAGGTGATGGTTTTACAACACTGAATTTATACTGAGCGTCAATGAGCTGTGCACTCAAAAATGGTTAATTTCTGCTTTGACTACACTGGGTCTTAGTTGTGGGATGCAGGCTCCTAGCTGTGGTATGAGGGATCTAGTTCCTTGACCAGGGATCTAACCCCCAGAGCCTTGCATTGGGTGTGTGGAGTCTTAACCACACCAGAAAAATTTCCAAAATTGTTAATTTTATATTATGCATTAAAAAAAAATATGTGGAAACCCCTAGACATTTTCACTCAGCAGGTACTTACGGAGAGCCTCGCATGTGCCAGGCACTGTATGAAGCACAAGAGATAAGGGATAGTTCCTACCTTGAACGTCCCACATGTATAAGTCACACAGATATGAACCCATACAGACAAAAACGCAGGCTTGTGAAGACATGCAGGCACGTTCACTTAATTCATTTAATTACCATTTATGGAGTGCCTAGCATGTGTCAGGCAATAGGCTGGATGATGGGCCTACAATGGGGAACGAACAGGCATAAATACTGTCCTCATGGTTTAAGGACACAAACACGTAATCACTTACTGAGGCACACCCAGACTGAAGTACACAAACACACACATAACAGACACATACCTAAACAGGAAGCAGCCAAAGTCTACCAGCCACATACATCCTGGGTGAGATACATCAGCAGTGACGCACACAAGGGCAAGCATGACCCCATCTCCTCACCATGTACACATCCCTCATGCAATCAATGGGAGTTCCATTAAAAGTCAGATTAAAACTGGCTCAGGATTTCAGAGCCTTCTCAGGAGAGGGGCATAAACAGGCCTCAGTAGAAAGGCCTGGAGCACTGAGAAAAAAATCCCCAAGTCTCACTTAAGTGATTTTTGGCAGAAATCAAATTAACGGCAAGACTATGGACTGCTGACAAGGTGCTCCATCACGCTCTGCTGTGTGAATGTGTTTCTTATACATGTTGTTTTCATTAGCACTTCATTTGATAATGATAAATGGCATTTTCATCTGAAAGGAAAATATTAAAAAGTTCTGATTTGCAGGAGTGAGTTAGAATAAATGATATTATTATGTTCTGCCACTTGTACGGCTCAGAGAAAAATAATAATAATGTTAACAAAAAACCCCAACAGCTTTCTCTGCTGAAGAAACACAAGCATTTTATTTCTCCACTGGGCCTTTTGCTTGCCATCAAATCTGTCCTTGGTGTAGAACCTGCTGAAAGGTGATGGTTTAGAAGAGTGGGGAGAATTGCTGGCGACATCAAAGGCTGTCAGGAATGGTGACCTTGGGAAGTCCTGGGCCCCTTGCAGACTAGCAGGGGAAGCGACTGCTCACTGGCTGAGGCTCTGTTAGGGCCTGGAGTGCACTTTCTTGCCTTTGAGTCAGATTGTAGGATTTTCTCCTTCAATGTGCAAAAATATGGCCCCTTCTGAATCTACTTCAAGAATGCTGTGGTCACTTTGATGGTTGATCAAGTCACTATCCTGCTTTCAACCCATGATGGGCTCCTATCACCTACCGGATAAAGTCCTAACTCTTTAGCTTGTGTCCAAGGCCCTCATCCACCTTGTCCCAGCACCCAGCCTCAACTTCCACATCCCCCCACGCTCCCCTTATGCTCGAGCTACACTGAACTCTGTACCATCCCCTGCCCATGTTTTCTTTTCTGCCCACATGCCATTCGGAGTACCTGACCCGCAACTTGGGTGAACTTATATTCATTCTAAGAGCCAACTGGAGCTTCTCCCTATGAGACTTTGTCTGAATCCTCTTCCAGGAAAAGGGTTCATTCATTGGTTCCCAAGCCTCATTTTGCATACCTAATCAGGGGTGTGAATGCATGAAATGCCCTGGAGCAGATGAAAGGTTGCAGGTCATTGGTGTGGTGATGCAGAGGATGTGGGCAGGTGCGCAGACGATATGCGCAGAAGCATTGTGGCTGCAGCTGCGCCCAGCCTGCAGAGGGTCTGGTATCTTCAAAACCTCTTTGGCTTTGTGCACCTCAAGCTAGTGAGTGCTCCCTTCTCTGGCTCCCACAGCACTCTGGGCTACCCAATCCTATGAACCATCTTACCCAGTGGTCTGGGTCCATGGTTCTGCCCTGTTCTTGCCCCTAGACCAGGAGCTTCTTCAGCACAGGGTCTGCTCTGTGCTCTCTTGGTGCTACCGGGGTCTGCTCAAAGTGAGCATTTGTTAGATAATCAAGTGAGTGGATGGCATGGTGGGTTCTCTAACCAGGGTGTGTCACCTGAATCTAAGCAGAAGTTGGGAAACTTGAAGCCTGGAGAGAACTGTTGTTGTTTGGATGACTGACTTTGTTCCTGATATTTCTTCATATCAATAATGTAACTTTTCTTTTCTCCAGAGGTGAATCAGAGTCAAATATGCTTGTTTGAAAATCCAGCACATCTCTGTGAGGGTCGATGGCATTAGCATGCATTGGGAGATTTCCAATGTCTGGCATCAGTTCAGGCAATTGATAAATGTCCCTCCTGTCTCCTCTGCAGCAGAGGGACCTTGGTGTGCAGAGAGAGGGCTGAGAGTCTTTGGATACAGTGAGAACTGCTCAAGGTCAGTGACCATGGCAATAACACAGGGCTTTGTGTCTGTCTGTGGTCTATTTTCCTAATCATATGACCATCTACTGCCTCAATTGATGCCCTGCAAGAGTCCAGTTCAACTGACATGAAATGAGCTTCCACTAAGGACTGAACACCCTACTGGATGCTACGGGCAGGAGAAGTATGGCTATTCCCATTTTAGAGTTGAAGAGACTGAGGTTCAAAGAGAGGAAGGATCTTGCCTAAAGTCACATAGCTGGATAGTAGATGAATTAGGACTGGGATCCAAGTCTGTCTTCCTTTTATCTAGGTTAAGGGTTTTCCTCTTCCAAGCATCCATATGTATTCAGCCCTGAAATGGGTGCTGGGGAAGATAAGGGGCTGAATGAGCTGGAGAAACTGGGACAGAGGGGAAGGTATGCATCCTGGCTGACACTGAAGGTGTCCATAGCTGGGCCCTACTTCTGCTCATCCCACATCTCAACCTGGACTCCATCCCACCTGAGCATTCTCTAAGCATGCTCTGCCACCTTCTTCATTCCATATCTTTGTTCAAGATATCTCTCCTGTCTGGCAACCCCGTGTATCATCTTCACCTGTTAAGAATCCTGGCATCTTTTAGCAGCAGCATTTTTTAGGATCCAGCTCATATTCTGCCTTCTCCAATAAATCTGCCCACTACACTTGGTTCATTATCCCCACAGCACTGTGAGCCATGTGGGGTCATGGATTTCTCTAATTCAATCTTGAATTATGCCTGACACATACGTAGTAGTTGCTCAGTAAATGTATATGTAGTGACAATCACCATAGCATGCTAATCATTATTAACATTGTAATACTTGTAAGATTTGTCTAGAAGGGTGCTTCCTAGCCAACTTTGGGTCATTTTTTTCCTTTGAGAATCTGCTACTGGGAGCCACAGACTCTCCTGCCACATGCAGACAAACAGAGAAGTCACATCTTATGCAGGAGTTGGATTCTAAAGATAGTTTGTGAGGCAAAAATCGTATGTAATCAAACTTACTCTTGAAAATCCTTTGAATTGCCTCTAAAGTCCAGAGTACATAGTCTATGGGCTTCCCAGGTGGCTCAGTGGTAAAGAATCCACCTGCCAATGCAGGAGATGAAGGTTCAATCCCTGGGTTGGGAAGATCCCTTGGAGAAGGAAATGGCAGCCTGCTCCAGTATCCTTGCCTGGAAAATCCCAAGGACAGAGGAGTCTGGTGGGCTATAGTCCATGGGCCGAAAAGAGTCAGAGATGACTGAGTGACTAATGTGCCTACAGTCTATACAATAGGTAGTTGGTTTACATTTGGGAGCCATGTATGAGAATATCCTTCTTTAAATATTAGAATTGCCATCCACACAGCAAGATGCTTATCTGTAGAAGACACATGAAGAAAGTCAGACTTTTTTGCAGAGTCAGCAGATCTCTGCCTGTACATAAAATTTTAGCATCAACTTCAAGTCTGAACAACCATCCAAATCCATTGAAATGGATTATCTTTGGTATTATTCCTACTTCATAGATAAGAAAATTGAGACTCAGAGAAGCCAAATGACTTTTAGTTCAAAGATCTGGCCTCTTGTCCAATCCTTTCTCCAAAGACTTCCCCACTCCCTTGCCTGGATGGCCACCTTGAGGGTCTTAATTAATCCTTGGTCTACTTGTCAATGGAATGGGTGTGTGATCTTGGATCAATTCCCTAACCTCTCTGAAACTCAGAAGCTGTGTTTGCAAAATAAAGATAAAAATACCCACTGAGTAGTGTCCTTGTAGGATTAAATGAGCCACTGGATGCGAAATTACCTGGCAAGGTGCCTAGGATATTGCAAAGGCTCCCTGAGTGTTGGGTTTTCTTCTCTACTCTGCTGGGACTCCTGGGAAACCAACCAGGAAAGCCTCCCTCTGAGCAGTGTCATCTCCCTTTCTGACCACCAAAGGGCTTCAAGTTGGAGTCCTGGGCAAAACTGCTTGAGAATATGAAAACCTTTCCTTGTCTTTCAAATCTCTGGATCCTCAATGCCATTTATTAAACACTGAGTGGAGAGCAGAGGAGTAGACACCAGGGATCTGTTCCATCACAGATTTTGTGTGACTTTGGACAGGTGTCTTCAATTCAAGAAAGGCCGATGGAAACAAATGCTTTATCTGGACTTTCTAAGCCCTTCATGAACCTCTGCTTGAGCCCTCCAGTGACTGCCCGTGTCACTTAGAGCAAAAGCTCAAGTTTTACAAGGGCCTCTGCAGCCTACATAAAGGCAGGGTCCAGCTGGGAAAACAACCCACTCTAGGGAATTTAGAAGAGACTGTTTAATACAGGGAGTTTACTACAAAGGCATTAGAAAATCTGGAATAGCAACCAAGGGAAAATGAAGCAACCCTGAGATTTCAGGGAGTGGCCACTTCCTCTTGGGATGCTGGAATAAAGGGAACCCAAGGGCTAGACCTGTCCCTCTGGAGCCAGAACCAGGTAGGCCTGTCTGGTGGGAGCTGGACCCATCAGAAGCTGTGTCCCCTGCTAGATATACCACTTGAAACAGAGAGAGTGGGAGATATACTTGGCTTTTTTCCCCTCTCCCTCTCTCTCATCTCCTACCAGTGCCTTCCATTGACCAGACCTAGTCAGAAGTCATAGGGCAAGGGAGAAGTAAAAACAAGGATAAATACAAGAGGAAACCAGCCACTGATGGCACAGAACCCTCAGGATATGGTATACCCCTCTCCAGCTCCTCATTAGCTCTCTGAACTCATGTCCAAAATCTTGCAATTTACTCCCTATGCTCCAGCCACATGGACCTCAGCAGCATTCTTTGGACTCACCAGGCCCTTACATCTGTTGTTCCTTCTGTCTGAATTTTGTCCACTGGGTGTCCACATGGCTCCCTTCCTTCTATTACTTTCTAAGTGAGGGCTTTGATTGTTCTACCTAAGTTTCTATCCCCTCCTCCACTGGCCTTCCTTGTTGCCTTCCTGTTTTATACTTCTATTTTTAATGGTCATTTAACAGTCTTTGCTATTTATGTTTGTATGTATATTTACTTACTTCAACCCATTTCCAGTGTTCTTGCCTGGGAAATCCCATGGTCAAAGGAGCCTGGCAGGCTATAGTCCATGGAATCACAAGAATCAGACACAACTTGTTGCTGGGCATGGGCTACTCCAGTTGCAGCACGTGGGCTCAGTTGCCTGCGGCATGTGAGATCTCCTTGGACCAGGAATCAAATTCCATGGCCCCTGCATTGGTAGGCAGATTCCTAACCAGTGGGCCAGCAGGGAAGTCCTGCATGCATATGTATCTCTAGTGTCCACCTCTTCTCTTTAGAGTGTAAGCTCCATGAGGGCAGAGATTTTTGTTTGCTTTGTTTACTGCTGTATCTCCAGTGCCTAGAACAGTGCCTGGCAAAGAATAAATATTTGTTGAGTAAAGGGATATCCATACTCAACTCAAGATCCAAACACCCCCTCTATTTGTTTCATTTGTTCTTGCAGTGAATTTTAGTGTGGGGCACATGAAAAGGCAATCTGAACAATTAGGGTGCGATTCTGATCTCTGGGCCTTTGTTTCCCCATCCCTCAGGCCAAGGGGCTGAGCAGGAGACCTCAAAAGACCTTTCCAGCCTCACCATTCTACGAACCTGAGAGTATTTTCCTGGCAGAAATTTTTGGAAGATAAAATTAATCCTCTCCTTAATCAGCGGTTCCCATCTCTGCACGTGACTTGTCAGGGGAACTTTTCTCTGATGCTCATGTGATGTGGGAACTTGTCACATCTTCCATCTCTGGGAACATCCTCACCTGAAATTGAAAGGTAAATATTTCAGTTGTGAGTCTCTCTGTCATGACTCAAATAATTTTAAAATTGCTTAGATGTCTTTGCCTAACAATGTTCAGATTGTTCTAATGCAGGGGAAAACGGTAGTTTCAGACACAGTAATATTGATAGCAGCTAGTAATTTCCATGTATTTCTCACGGTTACTGGCGCTGTGAGGATTACCAAGGAGAATTTTTTTACTTATTAGAAAGACATTCTAGTCGAGGGCCTAGCATGGTGCCTGGCAACTGAAGATGCTCACTAGGTGATGACTTTTGCAGTATTTATTTTCATTGAGTTGGGTTGGAAAATAGCCATGCTTATTTCCAGAATGTCCACAGGGATCTCAGCTTCAAGGTATTTTAACCCCAGTAGACCCCTTTAGAAACCAGGACAGGCCCACTGCAAGAGTTGCAGAAACTTTGTGAGGCAGAAAAGAATGAAAGGATTGAAAAATATTGAAAAGGGTTTATGACTAGGGGTCAGTGGACAGACAGGCCAGGGTTGACACAATCCTTCTCCCATTTATTCAGTAGATAATCTCTGGTGCCTTCACGAAAATGAAACTCTATCCTTGCCCTTAAGCAGCTACTGATCTAGTCAGAAGGACAATATAATGTGCTGTAAATATCAGTTAATGGGTCTCAGTGCAATGGTAGGAGAAGGTAGAGAGCATTTCTCTGAGTCTTTAGAACAGCAAAGAAAGATGTTTAAAACAGTACGTTGAGGGTCGTCCCTGGCAGTCCAGTAGTTTAAGACTGAGCTTCCACTGCAGAGGCACAAGTTCGATCCCACATGCCACATGGTAATAAATGTGGCATTTATTAGCGCCCAAATAAATAAATTAATTAAAACAATTATACACTGAATCAAGCACAAGTTTTGTTTTGCTACCTTTACTCACCAGTGCCAGCAAAAAGGGAAATGAGCTAATACGGTCAGCAATTATCACCATTTAAAAGACAGTATTGTTGACATTTATCTGGTCATTTTTGTTGTTTATTTTCTTTTTAAAGCCAAGGGATTTTTATCTATTTGTTAATTGCTTTACCCCCATCATCTAGAATCATGTTGGGTACATAGCAAATCCCCAATAATTATTTGCTGGCTGATGGACTAGACCAGCCCCATTGCACAGGAGAAGAAATAAAACTGGGCCCTGGTCAGGAGAGAAGCTGGAAGAGCCTCAAGGTCCACACAGTCAATGGGGTATGTAGTAGTGGGGATCAGAGATGGGAGGAGGGGACAAGATTGCAGAGACTGGAGGTGTGGCCAGAACCTGGAAGGATCTTAAATATGGAAGAAAGAATTGATCTTAAATACCAGGTCAAGCATCCTGACCTGTGTCCTGAAGCCCTAGAAAGACATTGAAGGAATTTTAGCTGGAGTTAGACCTTCTCAGACTCCTGCTCCAAGCCTCTTTGGAAAAAAAAAAAAGATGTTTCCAGGTTCCTTTTGTGTCACTTGCTTTATTTGACTAGGCCATTGTTACTTGGGCGTTCTCTAGCAAGGACGTCTTTCAGTGAGTGTAAGGGCCTCAGTCATCTATTCCTCCCTTCCCCAAATTCAAGCCCACATTCTTCCTGTAGTTAAACCCAAATTCCAGCTAAATTAGGCAAACATTTTAAAATGGCAACTCAAGAAGGATGTTTTAGTAATTGTGTGATGAAGATGTCAGATCTTTGTCATCTTATTGCAGCCTGAAGGACAGCTGGTAAGGAAGTTACTTGGAGGGATTTTAATAATGAGTCCAATTCTTGCCGTGTGTAAGAATGATGACAACTGGATGCCAGTTCCAGAGGATGGGCCAAACTTTGGATTTGTGTATCTTTACCACCTGTCACATATCAGGATCTTTTTTTCTTATATTAACAGAACACTGTATATTGACAAATATTTCTTAACCATCTACTAGGTTCCAGGCACTGCCCTAGAAGCTGGTGCTGGGGATTAAGTATCCTCAAGAAGCCTTGTCCTTGCCATCAAGGATCTTTTAGTTTAGGAGAAAAGATTTAACACATGGTCATAAGATCAGCACAACAAAAATAGCTTCCTTATCTACTATGTGTGATTGAAATACATTTTCTCATTTAGCTTTCATAGCAACTCATTAAGGTTAATACCTTTATCTCTATTTTATGAGACAAGGGAACCAACCATTGCAAATCTTGTGATGCAGTCAAGATTTGAACTTAGGTCTGACCCCAAACTCAAGCTCTTTCCATGGCGCCTGTGTCTTACCTTAGAGGAGAGCTAGGACTTATAAGGCAATGGTACCCCACTCCAGTACTCTTGCCTGGAAAATCCCATGGACGGAGGAGCCTGGTAGGTTGCAGTCCATGGGGTCGCTGCCAGTCGGACACGACTGAGCGACTTCACTTTCACTTTTCACTTTCATGCATTGGAGAAGGAAATGGCAACCCACTCCAGTGTTCTTGCCTGGAGAATCCCAGGGACGGGGGAGCCTGGTGGGCTGCCGTCTCTGGGGTCGCACAGAGTCGGACACGACTGAAGCGACTTAGCAGCAGCAGCAGCAGGACTTATAAGTAGGATGGGGCCGGAAGAAAGGCAGCCACGTGGCATGTCAGGGATTCTTAGAGAAGAGGAACGAACAGATGGAAACTGGCTAGGGTGGGGAATGGGGAAATTGCAAGGGATAGAGGTGCTGGTCTGCTATGGGGGTGGGCAAGTCACCAAGTTCCAGGGGTCCCTCCATATGGCCAAGTTCTACCATGGCAGACTTCCTGCGCCCTCCCACTAGTTACAGCTCGTGTTTCTGAGTCCCTGCTTCTGACCCACTGCTTCCATCCCCTTGGATCTCTGGGAGAGGCCCTAGTGACAGTTCTGCTTCTCTCACCAGTGTCAGCCCGGCACACACCTCCCACATACCTCGTAGTGGGCAGGTTTAGCTGCAGGTTCCAGCTGTTGCTTCCAGTGATAGGCAAGTACCACTTGCACATGGAAATACATTTCTTACCTGGCGTTTGCAGAAGTAATTCTGCCGCTGGCTCCATAGAAACCTCCCACATGTAATCCCCTCTCTTCCCCTGTCTGCTGACTACATGCAGAGGAGTCATGGGCCTTAGGGGATGGTGAAGCCACAGGATGGCTTTCTAGACCCACGTGGGTCTGTAAATTTCCACTTGGAGGAAAGCTTCCTACCTATCAGGAACACCCATTATGACTTTGTGTGGATGGGAAATAAACTTCTCTGGGTGGGGCAGGTTTTCTGTTACAGTAGCTTTGCCTTTGAGCATGCCCAGTCGTGTCTGACTCTTTGTGACCCCATGGATTGTAGCCCATCAGGCTCCTCTGTCCATGGAATTTTCCAGGCAAGAATACTGCAGTGGGCTGCCATTTCCACCTCCAGGGGATCTTCCAGACTGAGAGATCGAACCCACATCTCTTGTGTCTCCTTTATTGGCAGGAGGATTCTTTACCAACTGTACCACCTGGGAAGCCATTATAGCAGCTGGCGGATGCCTTTCCTCAGTGCTCCTCAAACTCTAGCATGCACCGAAATCACTAGCAATGCTTATTAAAACAGATTTCTGGACGCCACTCCAAATTTCCAATTGACTAGATCCTGAGGTAGGGCCTTAAAACTTGTATTTTTTTTTTAATTGATAGGCAGTGCTGCCTGTATGGGAACTACATTTTAAAAATTACTATCTTAACTCTTACACCAAGTTCAAGGATTTCACGCCAATGAGAGAATAACCTTGGGTCTCCGGAAGGTAAAGGCACAGCTGCATGGGAAGGGATCTTGGTTAGATGATGATGCTGATACTGAAAACAATGATGATATTCTTAAATTTCCACCTTTGAGGGGCAAAGACTTTTGTTGCAAAAGTGCCTTACATGTCCCCTCCCTCAGGCTATGTGAGAGAAGGGAGGAAGCAGATATCTTGGGAGAGATAATGAAATTTAGTAGAAAGAATACATAAGCTTTGGAGTCAGAAAGACTGGGCTAGAATCCCATCTTCCCCACAGACAACCTGTAGATGGTGGGAGAGTCACAAGACTCCTTTGCATCTGAATCCTCACCTGTAAGGTGGGAAAAATGCTACATACTTCAAAGAGGGTGTAGGAAGATGACAGTGTATTCAAGCTCCTGGTTCCTGGTCTGTACTCAAGAAAAGGCATCATCATTATTAAGTCTGCTCTGAGTGCCTAGACCCCATGCCTGGGCTTGACCTGGCTATGTTCGTGTGTATAACTCTGGTCCTTTTCCCTGAACTGCCTCAATTTCCCTTGAGCAGCCATGGGCAACTGTCTGAAGATGGATGAGATGTAGCTACCTGTAGCTACTATCCTGCCCAACTGGAGCTGACCTAGAACTCCAGCCTGGCTCTCAGGTCACCAGCACACATGGGTCTGGCAAGCCTGATTTACATGTCCTACTCCTTTTGTAATTCTTCTTGGGGCTGTCCTGACCTCAAGGCAGTTTCGTTAGGTTTATATTTAACTCTCCCTAAGCATGGAGATGAGACCTAGCAAGTTTTTGCAGAGGTAAAAGTTTGGGTGAGGGTTCATGGCCAAATCAGAAGTAGGGATTGACAAAGCCAGCCCCAACTTTGTGGTCTTAACAGGACCGAGCTCTAGGCTCCAGGTACTTTCCTGTTAGTAGGTCACTTTTCAACCTCCCTTCTCAAATGCCAGGCACTTAGCTGGAATCTTGGCTGGAAACCCCCAGGCATTGCTAGAAAATGCCTTTTAACTGTCACCATAGCAAAACAGCCCTTGCTGGTATAAACTATATTTAACCTCTTTAAATGCAATCCATTTCTAGCTTTCCCTTTCACTTGGTCTGTGTGTTTAACAATGTGGTTAAAATGCCCTACAGGCCCTGGCAATGACACCTCTGATGATCCCTGGCTAATCTCACTTGAATCTGAAGACAGATCCAAAGGAAGCAGGTCAGAAATGGTTTTCCCAAAGGAGTGATATTTGGTAGAGGTCACACAGTGTAAGTCTGGCAGAACAGGGATCCAAATCCTCAGGTCTTAACATTACTCCACACTCTTTAGAAAGTTGACAAGACAGATGAATTCAGTGACCTTAGAATAAAATCCACGGTCCTTACTGGAGTCTGCAAAAGCCTGTATGATTTAGCCAGCTCTCCAATGTCTTCTGACATCTCTGTCCCTTCACTTCCTGTTCTTCTGCCCCTCTGGCCATTTCTTGCTTCCTAGACGACAGAGGATGAGATGGCTGGATGGCATCACCGACTTGATGGACGTGAGTTTGAGTGAACTCCAGGAGTTGGTGATGGACAGGGAGGCCTGGTGTGCTGCGATTCATGGGGTCGCGAAGAGTTGGACATGACTGAGCGACTGAACTGAACTGAACTGAAGAACCTATTAAGTTCTCACTTACCTCTAGGACTTTGTATGGATATTCTTTGCCTGTCTCTTTCACAATGACTCCTTCTAAACCTTCAGGTCTCATTTCAAAGTCTTTTTCTCAGGGAAAAGACTTCTACCCTGCATAGCTAGAACCCCTCTGCTATTTTCTTCTGTAGTATTTTCCTTCCCAGACCTGATCACAGTTCAGTTCAGTTGCTCAGTCATGTCTGACTCTTTGCGACCCCGTGGACTGCAGCATGGCAGGCTTCCCTGTCTATCACCAACTCCCAGAGCTTTCTCAAACTCATGTCCATTGAGTCAGTGATGCCATCCAACCATCTCATCCTCTGTCATCCCCTTCTCCTCCTGCCTTCAATCTTTCTCAGAATCAGGGTCTTTCCCCATGAGTCGTTCTTCTCATCAGGTGGCCAGTATTGCAGCTTCAGCTTCAGCATCAGTCCTTCTTATGAATATTCAGGACTGATTTCCTTTAGGATGGACTGGTGGATCTCCTTTCTGTCTGAGGGACTCTCAAGAGTCTTCTCCAATACCACAGCTCAAAAGCATCAATTCTTCGGCGCTTAGATTTTTTCATGGTCCAACTCTCATATCCATATGTGACTACTGGAAAAACCATAGCTTTGACTAGATGGACATTTTTCAGCAAAGTAATGTCTCTGCTTTTTAATATGCTGTCTAGGTTGCTCATAGCTTTTCTTCCAAGGAGCAAGTGTGTTTTAATTTCGTGGCTGCAGTCACCATCTGTAGTGATTTTGGAGCCCAAGAACATAAAGTCTGTCACTGTTTCCATTGCTTCCCCATCTATTTGCCACAAAGTGATGGGACCAGTAGCCATGATCTTCGTTTTTTGAATGTTAAGTTTTAAGCCAGTTTTTTCACTCTCCTCTTTCACTTTCACCAAGAGGCTCTTTAGTTCTTCTTTGCTTTCTGCCATAAGGGTGGCATCATCTGCATATCTGAGGTTATTGTATTTCTCCCAGCAATCTTGATTCTAGCTTATGCTTCATCCAGCCTGGCATTTCACATGATGTACTCTGTCAGTCAGTTCAGTTCAGTCGCTCAGTCATGTCCAACTCTTTGTGACCCCATGAATCGCAGCACGCCAGGCCTCCCTGTCCATCACCAACTCCTGGAGTTCACTCAAACTCACGTCCATCAAGTCGGTGATTCCATCCAGCCATCTCATCCTCTGTTGTCCCCTTTTCCTCCTGCTCACAATCCCTCCCAGCATCAGAGACTTTTCCAATGAGTCAACTCTTTGCATGAGGTGGCCAAAGCACTGGAGTTTCAGCTTTAGCATCATTCCTTCCAAAGAACACCCAGGGCTGATCTCCTTTAGAATGGACTGGTTGGATCTCCTTGCAGTCCAAGGGACTCTCAAGAGTCTTCTCCAACACCACAGTTCAAAAGCATCAATTCTTTGGTGCTCAGCTTTCTTCACAGTCCAACTCTCACATCCATACATGACCACTGGAAAAACCATAGCCTTGACTAGACGGATCTTAGTTGGCAAAGTAATGTCTCTGCTTTTGAATATGCTATCTAGGTTGGTCATAACTTCCCTTCCAAGGAGTAAGTGTCTTTTAATTTCATGGCTGCAATCGCCATCTGCAGTGATTTTGGAGCCCCCCAAAATAAAATCTGTACTCTGTATATGAGTTAAATAAGCAGGGTGACAATATATAACTGTGACATACTCCTTTCCCAGTTTGGAACTAGACTGTTGTTCCATGTCTGGCTCTAACTGTTGCCTCTTGACCTGCATACAGATTTCTCAGGATGCATGTAAGGTGGTTTGGTATTCCCACTCTTGAAGAATTTTCCACAGTTTGTTGTGATCCACACAGTCAAAGGCTTTGGTGTAGTCAATAAAGCAAAAGTAGATGTTTTTCTGGAACTCTCTTGCTTTTTCGATGATCCAGTGGATGTTGGCAATTTGATCTCTTATTCCTTTGCCTTTTCTAAATCCAGCTTGAACATCTGGAAATTCTCAGTTGAAGCCTTGCTTGGAGAATTTTGAACGTTTCTTTGCTAGCATGTAAGATGAGTGCAATTGTGCGATAGTTTGAACATTCTTTGGCATTGCCTTTCTTAGGGACTGGAATGAAAACTGATCTTTTCCAGTCCTGTGGCCACTGCTGAGTTTTCCAAATTTGCTGGCATAGTGAGTGCAGCACTTTCACAGCATCATCTTTTAGGATTTAAAATAGTTCAGCTGGAATTCTATCACCTCCAATAGCTTTGTTCGTAGTGATGTTTCCTAAGGCCCACTTGACTTCACATTCCAGGATGTCTGGCTCTAAGTGAGTGATCATACCATCATGATTATCTGGGTCATTAAGATCTTTTTTTTTTTTTTTTTGTATACTTCTTCTGTGTATTCTTGCCACCTCTTCTAAATATCTTCTGCTTCTGTTAGGTCCATATCATTTCTGTTCTTTATTGAACCTATCTTTGCATGAAATGTTCCCTTGGTATCTCTAGTTTTCTTGAAGCGATCTCTAATCTTTCTCATTCTATTGTTTTCCTCCATTTCTTATCTCTCCTTGCTATTCTATGGAACTCTGCATTCAGATGTGTGTATCTTTCCTTTTCTCCTTTGTCTTTCACTTCTCTTCTTTTCTCAGCTGGTTGTAAGACCTCCTCAGACAACCATTTTGCTTTTTTTGCATTTCTTTTTCTTGGGGATGGTCTTGATCTCTGCCTCCTGCACGATGTCATGAACCTCCATCTGAAGTTCTCCAGGCACTCTGTCTATCAGATCTAATCCCTTGAATATATTTGTCACTTCCACTGTATAACCATAAGGCACTTGACTTAGGTAATACCTGAATGGTCTATTGGTTTTCCCTACTTTCTTCAATTTAAATCTGAATTTTGCAATAAGGAGTTCATAATCTGAGCCACAGTCAGCTCCCGGTCCTGTTTTTTGCTGAGTGTATAGAGCTTCTCCATCTTTGGCTGCAAAGAATATAATCAATGTGATTTTGGTGTTGACCATCTGGTGATGTCCATGTGTAGAGTCATCTTTTGTATTGTTGGAAGAGCGTGTTTGCTGTGACCAGTGCATTCTCTTGGCAAAACTCTGTTAGCCTTTGCCCTGCTTCATTCTGTACTCCAAGGCCAAACTTGCCTGTTACTCCAGTTATCTCTTGACTTCCTACTTTTGCATTCCAGTCCCCTATGATGAAAGGGACATCTTTTTTTTTATGTTAGTTCTAGAAGTTCTTGTAGCTCATTATAGAACCATCAGCTTCTTCAGCATTAGTGATTGGAGCATAGACTTGGATAACTGTGATATTGGATGTTTTGCCTTGGAAATGAACAGAGATCATTCTGTCATTTTTGAGATTGCACCCAAATACTGCATTTTGGATTCTTTTGTTGACCTTATCACAGTGTGTAATTATTTTATTTATTGAATAAACAGGTTGACTTGATACTCAAGTCATTTAATTCAATTAACTTAATTATTCACTTATTTAACATTCATTATTAAACATTTATTGAGCACCTACTAAGGGCCATTATTTCAGGGGCTGAGGTTACAATAGTGAACAAAGGTCCAAATCTCTGCACAATGGGGGAAATATCTAGAGGAGAGAAGGAAAATAAATGGAGTTAATGGTAAAGGTTTTGCCTTAAAAGACTGGAAGGATGGTGCTGCCTTTTGCTAAAATAGGTAAGAGAGTAGATTGAGTGCATGTGAAGGTAAAAAGCCATGGCTTTTGGTTATCTTAAGTTTGAAGTGCACTTTTAGACAGTCAGGAGGAGACATCAATTTGGCAATTCTATATATGTCTTCAGAGCCAAAGGGATAAATCTGGGCTGGAATTATATTTGGGAGTCATCTGAACATAAATTATATTAAAATCAATGACCCTGGATGAGTGATTCTGATGAGTGAATGTAGTTAGAGAAAAGGTCCAAGAACTCAGACTCCAATATTTAGAGGTCAAAGAGATGAGGAAGAAATTTAGAGATGGCCAGGAAAGTAGGGATAGGAAGCAGAGTCTTCACTTGAAAGTGAAGATGAGGCAGGAGGTATTGGAGGTTTGAAAGAAAGAGGAGAAAGCAGGATGGCATCATCTTGGAGAGAGGGAGAGTGAATGAACTAGAGTACAGTGAAATGAGGGAGGGCCAAAAAAGGATGCTTGTAAGCATGGGATTATATATTCAACAACGGAATTTAAACTGAATAGAAATGGAAGTGAGGACATACGGGCTGGGGAGGGAAGGGACAGTAAAAAGTGAGTTGAAGGTCTCAGTGGATTGAAGGGTTATTTTGAGTCAGGGTAGTAAAGAGAGTGGGATAGGAAGTAGGCATTGACAATAGGATGCTTTAAACTGGCATTCAGGTCTTAAGGACTGACGTATGAGCAGGGAGGGAGTAATGAGGAGGAGAGAGAAGCAGAGGTTGAGAATTCAGAAGCAATTATATTGGAAGGATCATCTGTGTGCATATCGAAATCATCAAGAATTAAGACTCACTGGTTTTGGAGAGTCTTAGTGTGATTTGGGGGAGTATTTATGAGAGATAGGTGTGTGCCTGACACATGGTTGGTTCTCAGTCAATGCAATTTGATCATTTATTTGCTAATATTAGTTCAGGGTGCTGAGGCTTCTCCTGCGGGTACTTCCAAGTGAGGCAGAGCTCCGTGGAGGGTTGTGATATTGCATTTCAAGTGGGGATGGGGGTTGCAAGACACAGCTGGGGCACCAGCCTGGAATGTGTGGATCCCTGTGGTCGAGGTTGCCCGGTAGTCTAGGGCGCAGGTCCTTCTGCAGGCTTCAGGCTGGACTCCCACCAGAGCTGCATGCCTCCAGCTCCGTGGCAGCAGCAGCAGATGGTGAGAAGTGGGTGGGCTGGGGGTATCTGCGACTGATCCCACGTTTGCCGGATTAATGAGGCCTCATGCCCGCCTTCTTTTCTGCAGTGTGCCAGCCGACAGTAGCTTCCTTTGCTGGGGTGGGTTTGTTTGTGGGAAATTTTTTGGCAGTGAAAACTCAGCACCTGATTGAAAACTTCCTCTCCCCCTCACTCTCCCCCTCCCCCAGCGCCTAGACTGGTTCTAATATATTCTGGGTCCTCAAGCCTGCCCCTGGGCTTCCTCCTGGTATCAGACTGATGAGGCTGAGATTAGGTAGTACTGGTCCTGCTTTTACAAATGGGGAAACTGAGGCCTAGAGAATTTAGATATTCATTCTGTCACAGGAGCCTCAGGATTCTGCACACTGTCTAAGCCCTTTGGGTGTCTAGCTACGTCCCCAGGTTGGCATAGACTCCACAGGTAAGAATTTGGATTGTTCATATTTGAGATTCAGACATATATAAGCATATATGATGGACATTGAGGTTGTGGGGAAAGAGAGCATTGGAAGCCAGATTACAATGAGGACAAGGAATTACTGAGAGAAAGCATTACTGTAGGAGTGGAGGGAGGCAAGCACAGAGGATCAGGCTGGTAAACGGGTGTGAAGGTAAGGGGCACTAGTCGTGGACATAGTATAGAGCTCTTCTTAGCCGACTTTGACCTGGCCCCTTGGTAAATCCTAAAAACCATTTCGGTAAGACACTAGGGTAACTCTGTGGTAGGATCATTCCTGTCCCAGCAAAGTAGGATAAGAGAGAGGAAGGGTGCATTCCCAGTGATGAACAAGAGTGAGAGAGCAAGCATGTGAGAGAGAGAGACAGCCCTGGGGATCTGGAGGTGAGCAAAGATGCTGAGGTTTCCAGTTAGCGGGTGGCAGGGATCAAGGCCCCAAGGGGCATGAGAGGTCAAAGACAGGTCAGTGCCACTGGATGGATAGCCCAGGAGAAGCCTTAGCCACATGGACTGATGCAGGAAGAAATACAGCTGTGACAGTGAGGTGAGTGGGGACGGAATTCATGGCAGTGGAGACATTAAGGGCTCTGAACATCTGGTGTGAACTTGAAGTTCAAGACAGGCTTCATCAATGTGGTCAAACTGAGGGGCACAGGCAACAGCCAAGTGCGACAAAGTAGTAAGCAAAGTTAAACCAGTGAGACAAAGTTGTCTAGTCTTTGTCACATGGTGATGTAGTACAAAAATATTCATTTGTCCCCAGTAGAGGGACAGATGTGTGGGGCCAGAGATGCATGCTCAGGGGTTGTAAGAGCCCAGGGTCCCACCTGGTGGCTCAGAGGGCCGAGGAAATAAAATTAGCACATCAATGAGAATATGTTCAGTGGTTGGGAAGCTCTGCGGTAAGGAGGACATTTTTTTCTCAAGTAATAAGAGATCTTGGGGAGATAATCCAGGGTTGCTATAGCAATTCAGAGGTACCACCAAGGACCTAGTCACCTCATGTGCTTCTGATCTGCCATTCATTGGTTTTTACTAGTGCCTTTTTGGTTGCAGCCAGACACATGCAGCTCCAGACATCACACCAGCATTCCATGTGGGAGGAAGGAAGAAGGGGAAGAGGGCAATGGAAAAGGGTAAATATTGTGTTATCTGTTCTTTTTTAGACATTTTTTTCTACTTTTTTTTTTTTTTTTAGGTTACAGATTTTATTTGTTAATGTATTTTTGGCTGTGCTGGGTCTTCATTGCTGGGTGGGCTTTTCCCTCTAGTTATGGTGAACAGCAGCTACTCTCTAGTTGCAGTGCACAGACTTCTCTTTGCAGTGGCTTCTTTTGTTGCAGAGCACAGACTCTAGGGCACATGGACTTCAGTAACTGCAGTTCATGGGCTCCAGAGCACAGGTTTAGTAGTGGTGGCACACAGGCTTAATTGCTCTGAGGTATGTGGGATCTTCCCAGACTAGGGATTGAACCCGTGTCTCCTGCAGAGGCAGGCAGACTTACCACTGAGCCACCAGGGAAGCCCCTGTGTCATCTTTTAAAGAGCTTTCCTGGAAGCCTCACCAAGGACTTGTTATATCTCATTGACCAGAACCTTGTGATGTGGCTACCTCTAATTGTAAGGAAAACTGAAAGATATTTTGTGGCTAAGCATTTTGTGCCCCAATGAAATCAGAGTTCCATTAGAAAGAAAGAAGAAATGTGAGTAGGACTGTGACAAATGCTGCGTGTACTCAGGAAACAGTTCCTAGTTTTGCAGAGCTGGACCACAAATTATGAGGCATGAAAAAAAAGAGGGATGAAGCTAGCTGAACCATCAGAGCCAAGGTGATGCAAGGCCTTGAAAGTCATATTCAGGCGCCTGGGCTGTATCATCTGAGTGATGGAAATCCAGTGATGGGATGTAGGCAGGGGAGTGATTTGGTCAGATTAGTGTTTTTGGCAGATCATCCTGGCTGAGGGGGTGAAAGGAGTGTTGATGGTGAGGAGGGAAGTTCTCCTGTGAAGTTAGTGCCAGAATCTGTGTACAAACACAGACGGTATCCAGGTGATCTCTGAATGAGATGTTAAGACTCAAACTAGGATATCAGCCATGAAGAGGGGGAGAAAGGGAGGAATTTGAGAAATTTTCAGCAGGTGAAAATGACTGAGTTTGGTAAATGATTGCATAGTTAGGGGAAGGGGTTTGGAGTTTAGAAATACTCCTGGGTGTCCCCCATTAATTGGGGTGTGGAATACAAGAGCAAAAGTAGGTCTGGAATATATAGTCAACACTTGAACAATATGGGTTTGAACTGCATGGGTCCACTTATACACGAACTTTTTTCAATAGTAAACACCACAGCAGTACTATACAGTTCATGGTTGGTTGAATCCAGGGATGCAGAGGGCCAACTATCATGTATATTCAGATTTTCAATTGCCAAAGGGCCAATCGCACCCCTAAAGTCTGAGTTGTTCAAGGGTCAACTGTATAATTTGTTCAAAATCTCACAGGAAGTTGGTGGCAGAGCTGGTAATTGAACCCAGCTCTCATAGGAAAGTGTTCTTTCCATTTTTCTACTTTATTCTTCAAGCTCTATCCTCTGGAGCCAGGAAAAACAGTCTCCTGATGTCGTTGGACCCACTGATTTGTCTTCCCCTCCTCTATTCCCCAAGTCATGAGAGCCCAGAGATGAAATTGATCCAGTGGTGGCATCTTGCTCCTGGAGGGCCCAGTTTGATGAGGGTATGCTAAGGGGTGGGCAGATGGGGCCACCACAAACCCCAGCCCTGCTCTCACTAATGCTGGGGGTCAGGGAGGACCAAATAAAGAGGCTGAACTGACTTCCAAGGACTTCTCATAGCTACCAGGGAAGGCAGTGCATGCATGCTGCTTGCAAAATCACTTCAATTGTGTCCAGCTCTCTGTGACCCTGTGGACCATAGCCTGCCAGTCTCCTCTGTCCATGGGATTTTCCAGGCAAGGATACTGGAGTGGGTTGCCATGCCCTTTTCCAGGGGATCTTCCCGACCCAAGGATTGAACCCATGTCTCTTATGTCTCCTGAATCTGGAGGGGGGTTCTTTACCACTAATGCCACCTGGGAAGCCCCACCAAGGAAGGCAAGGCCAAGGCCAATTGTGTGAAAAGTTGGGGAGGGCTACCTTTTATAAATAGTCTGATCAGATCACCTTGGGTGAGCCAGATCTTACGACTCTTGTGCCTACAGCCAAGAGGAGCTGGACTTGGTGATATCAGTCTTTTAACAGGTATTTGCTTATGAATGAAAATGCCTCATTTCTCTCCTTTAAAACTTTCTAGCACCCTGTGTTTATAAGGAAAACCACTGCTTCAGCCTGAGTGTTCAATTCTTTTTCTCTTGTTCTGTTGCTATCTGCCCACGACTGCCTACCTAGGCTCCTCAGCACCTGCCTCCATCTGTTCACTAAACTCAGGAAGGCCTTCCTTAGCTCTGCCATGCCCAGACACTCCTCACTGTGTTGCCCAGGCTCTTCAAGCTGCCTGCCCCACCCAAGCCATTCTTTACCAGCAGGCCATGTTGTGTAGCACATGACTCCAGCCCTGGCTTCTGCTGTTTGGACTAGGTTCGTCTGTGGGAAAGAGAATTGATAATAGCAGCAGCCTGTAAATGCCAGCCCACCAGGGTCAACCTGGTCCCTCTCTCTGGAATTTGAGCTGTTTATGCAGGGATAAGTGGGCCTTCAATAAAGTGCATCATTGAAGAGTTGCAGGGAGTAAGAAAGTAAAATGGCAGAGTCACTATAGTGGCTGGGCTCCAGAGGATGGGCCAATTCCCTCTCTGGTTGCTGAGGAGGAATCAGAGCCTCTTCTGGTGTGTGGTTGCAGTTACTATTGTACTGGGTTGGCCAAAAAGTTTGTTCTGGCTTTTCTGTATGATGGGGAACCCAATTAGAACCCAACTGGCCAACCCAATGTTTCGAAAGCAACTCAAGTACCATGAGACCCAGTAAGATTTCCAAGCACCTATTCCCACATGCATCTCTACTATCTTGTCCCTCCTTTACTTGAGGGTTTCTCTGTTCTTTACATTCAGAGGCATCCACCACTGACCCCCACTGCCCTCCTCCCTTCCAGTCAGTCAGATGGCCCCATCTGAGCTGCTTTTCTCTGGGAAGATTTCTGGCTACAGTTCGACTTTTACTATTCTTTGCTGAGTGTCAGAGACTTGATGTATTTTATCTTTTTTTTTTTTTAACCGTTTATTATGTTTGGCTGTGCTGGGTCTTTGTTGCTTTGAGCTTTCTCTAGTTGCGGCAAGCTGGGACTACTCTCTAGTCGCAGTGTCAGCTTCTCATTGTGATGGCTGTCTTGTTGCAGGGCATGGATTCTAGGGTTCTCAGGCTTCAGTAGCTGTGGCGCATGGGCTTAGCTGCTCTCCAGCATGTGGGATCTCCCCAGAACCAGGACAGAACCCATGTCCCCTGCATTGGTAACTGAATTCTTAACCACTGGCCACAAGGGAAGTTCGATATATTTTATATCCTTCCTTCTCTGATCAGGAGTCTCAGAGACATTAAACAGTTTACCAGGGAATTCAAACCCAGAACTTTCTTTCACCAGAGCTGTCCTCTTCCCTTCAGGCCATATTCTCTTTCCTTTCTGGGCCCTGGAATACTCCTTTCACTCTTTACGGATTTTAAAAATTTCCTCTAATTCTCCTCCCAACATAGAAACGATCTGGCATAGCTAAATAATTGTTCCATATATTTTGTCTTTGTAACAGAATTCCAAACTTCTACCCCCCGCTTTTTTTGCTTTGTTTTCTGTCATAACCTACTGCAGTGTCACACACAAAATAAGTGGAAGAAAAGAAAATTGAGTATGTTTACTCAACGTGTGCCTCTAGCTCAATGCCTAGCACATGGCAGATGGTCAGGGTAAGGATTCTAGTGTGGATAAGGCTTAGGTTGGTTTCCTCACTGATGGTGGTGTCACACTGAAAGGTCATTGTGTGGTTTAGTGGAAAGACATTGGACTGGAGCCAGATGGCATGGGTGTAAATTCCAATTCTACTTCATGCTGTACAATCTTGGGCCAGATACTTAACATCTCTGAGCCTGTTTTGTCAGATATAACATGGGAATTAAGTAATGTGCTTCCCAGGATTGGTCTGAGGATCTGGTGGCACACAGGGAGTGAAAGGAGCTCCCACCTCAGTAATGCTGGTTCGTCCACACAATGCCTTTAATTCATAGGGAGTCTAACAGGACCAAGGTCAAGGGCAGCTAAGGTGGCTTGTAAACATTCTTACTTTCTAATCCTATCCTTGACCCCTTTCTACCTCAATGACTTTTGGTGTCTGTCAACAAATAATCTTACTTGATTTTTTAGCACTGCTGGGCAAACAGCAGTTTAAACTGTTACTTTTAGGTTTTGTTTTTCAATTTGCTAGTAAACTGAAGTTATTGGACTCATTTTTCCATTAAAGATTTGGGGAGAAGTTTAGCCCCAGGCACAGAGAATTAATGCTATTTCCCTTGTTTGTTATATAACAGGACTCATCTCCACTTTTAATTGAAATGAAATGCTAAATATGACAGAATTGGCTTATAGCCAGGGTGGTATAACTGGGAGCTTTGGAGTCACAAAGGTCTGGGTTTGAATTGTGTCTTCACCACCTACTCCCTTGGACAAGATGCCAAATCTCTCTGAATCTTTTTGCTCAGTGTGAAAAGGGGATATCATTCCTCACTGAGTTGGTAGAAGGACCAAATGCTAAATGTACAGTGCCTGGCATACTGGAAAGATAATAAATGCTAGCGCTGTTTCTAGAAACAGTTTCTTAAACCTCGAGGACTTTGCTGGAAACCATTTAAAATAATTACGTGGCATCTTGGAGTGGCATTGAGTCCACTTTGCATTTGAACTACTAGTAGATCACACTGGACTTGCATAGCAAGGACTTCTGGTAATTAACCCGGGGTTGGGTGATTTTGAGCCAGTTTTTATTCTGCCGCGGAATCCCAAAATGATGAGACTGGAGAAATGGTATTCCTTTAATTGAAGGAACACGTTTATGTTCTCAGGTCTATTTTAATCTTAAGTGCCGATTATGCATCATTCTCTCCTGTTAACAGACACTTCTGTAAGTGATCTGCACAGAGAGAAATAGGATTCTAACATAAATACTGTACCATGAGAAATTATCTTATTACCTAATATGCCAAAAAGCTAATAAGATAAAGGAACAGTTCGAATCATTTTTGGACAATATTAAAATTTGATTTTAGCTCATGGAAATAAAATGTAATTTCCTTTTATTATTCTCTTTTACAGGTAGAACAAAGGCAGTGAAGGGTGTAAGGATATTATATAGCTGTGTTCCGTGAGCTCTTGTTAAGGCTGTGGAATGGATCCAGGAAGGATGGCCTCAATAGCTCTTCCATTTAGAAATCATACTCTGGCTGTTAATGCTGTCTTATCAGATCTGAGTTTTGAATTTGCAGATGAAAGTAGAAAACCCCATTTCCTATTCAACTGTACAAATGTTTGCCTCGTGTGTTTGCATGCATTTGTCTGTTAGGGGACAAATGCGTAGTGCCTACAGAAAGGCAGGACAAAACAATTTCAAGAACTGGGAGTTTCCTGAATCATCTACGGTAAAAGGTGATTAAGTGTTGAACTCTGACAAGGATAAAGTAGCCAGACCCAAACACTGACTAAGCAGGGGCCCCAAGAGGCTTTATGAGTATCAAATACGCTTTTAAATATTATTCTTTGGGATTCAAATGTTTTATTTACAAATGAACAAGTAATGATTGATTTTGATGAAAGAAATTTAAACAGGACCCTAGTTGATGAAAACTGCTGGCTGCAACTATCATTTGGTTGTGTTTGATCTTTGGTAGAAGATGTAAGTAGTTTTGATGATGGTGGTGATGATGCAGGCTGGTTGTGGACACAAGTCTGTGTTTTTTTTTGCCTTCTCTTCCTATCACGTTGACAGAAGTAATACTAAGTAAATGCCTTCAGTCTTCTCTGGAATGCAATTTTTCATCCAAGCAAAACATAATGTACCTAGGACCTGAAAGAAATTTAATAATCTCTGCATTCTTGTGATTTGTTAAACCTTTTCCAACAAACACCTAGAGAAACAATACAATGTTTGCCTGGAGATTTGAGGTAACAGGCTTACACTTGCAGTGAGATGGATTTTTTATTAGATGTTAGGCAGACACATTATGCTGATGGTGGGAAGCATTGCTGAGAGGGCGTATGTAGAATACCCTTCTACGGATATTTTAAAGATCTATTTAAACACCTACAGCTATTTGTGAAACTTTTAGGATAGATCTGTTGGAGGTTGGGGAATGAACTGTTTGAACTGGTAAGATTCCACCAACTTCCAATATTCCAAAATAATGTATCCATTTGTTTAAAGTGCACTAAAATGACACCTTTAAGGAGCAGGGGTGGTGATGCTTGGTGATAACCATTATAGGCTTGGCAGCAACATTTTTGAACCCTAGACACACATTTGTGAAGCTCTGTTATTCCTGGGGGGCAGTGATTAGTTTGAATGCCTGTTTTTCTTCAGAAAAGGAACGTAGGGTCTTGTCTTTAAGATAAAACTAAAGGAAGAAACTTTAAGTATGTGAAGTTCAGGCTGGCTTAGAGTTTTAATATTTAGTGTGGTTAATTAAATCCCATTCTTTGCCCTGAATTTAATTATGCTAACCACTGAAGTAATTTAATATAATAATAAAAAAGGAGGTAATGAGAAATGGAGGTGAATCTTGACTACTCCTTCCTCTGGATCAGTGGGGGCATTTCTTCTTCCTGTGTCAGCTTGTGGATGGTGATGTGATGTTTTATGGAGTAATATGAATTTTCAATTAGTGAGAAGATGAAAAAGAAAGACAGTACATCATCAGTGAATGATCATATTAGGAAATCACTATAACGCTCATCTGTAAAGTTCAGATCATATTTTAATATGACTTGATGATATTTTAGGTAGTCTTTTCCCCCTAGGCTGAGCTTAAATCATGTACTTTATACACAGTATGAAAAAGTCTTTGTTTAGGGTTCCTATTCAAAGATAAGAAAGTCAGATATTTGCCACTTCTAAGCAAAAATGAATTTAAATAAAGAAGTGATCTTTCTTGTCACTTACAGTAGAGATGGTCTGTTTCCTTACTACTGCTCAAGCTCTGCCATCTCAAAACTGAAGTGTGGTGCACCGAAGTCTGTGCTATCAGACTTGGATTCAAGTTCCAACTGGGGAACTTTGCTGGTGGTTCAGTGGCTACAACTCTGTGCTCCCAATGTAGGGGCTCTGGGTTCAATCCCTGATCAGGGAACTAGATCCCACATGTCTCAACTAAGACCTGGTACAGCCCAATAAATTATATATATATATAAGTTCCAGCTGGAAATTTGCTAGCCATTTCAAGTTACTTAATCTCTTTCACTGACCTCAGTCTTGCCATCTGTGAAATGAGGATAGTGCTATCTCCCTCTCCCAGATCGCTGTGGGACCAAGGGAGGGAACACAGAGGGCACCACACAGACATAATAGATGGTCCGCAAATAGTGACTCCCTTTCTTCTGCACAAGTCACAAGTACACTTATAAATGAATAACAGACGCGAATGGATCATAAAGCCAAACACATTGCCAAATGTGTTGGCTTGTTATCAACCAGGACAGTGCTTCTGACACTTTACCAGTGATTCACTTGGGGATCTGGTTAAATATAGATTTGCATACAGCCTGAGACTCTGCATTTTAACAAGCTCCCAGATGACACCTATACTGCGGATTAAAGACCACACCTTATAGTAGTGTGGAACTAGGGCAACGACTTTTGAATACTGAATTGACTTTGAGAGACTTGGCTAAGTTGCAAAACAGAATTTTACTCTGCCTTTTTCGTTTAACAGTAAAAATATTGGGGGAATCTGAAGATGCTACCAAAAAGAAAAAAAAAAAAAAGTGTGAATAAACACATTTAAAAATCTGGGAAGCTCAAATCCATTCTACACACTTTCATTTATTGTCTGGACAGATAGAGTACAAATAATTCAAACACAACAAGATTAAGGGAAAAAAAAACATTTACAATACTTTCCCTCAGAAATCATCTAAACTAGCAAGATTAACATGAAGTCATTCATTATAACTAAAGTATACAACTGCCTGGTCCTAAGATTTTTTTTCCTTTTTTTTTTCCCCCAAGAGTGAACACATTATAGAGAAGAGATGTTGGCATGCCTTTCCCACTAATGCTTAGCAAATGCATCAAAACTTTGCCAGCAAACTGCGTTCATTCATAGCAGGTGATATAAAAAGGTTTCCCTGAATGTTGAACGAGTGTTCTCTGAACTGAAATCTGGTGTTTGTTTTTTGTTTTTTTCTCAAAACCGAAACGAGGAAAAAAAAATAGAAAAAAAATTTCAAGGAGGAGTCTACGGCGCAGCCTGGTTTGCGTTATCTGCCTACCACTACGACTACCACCACAAAGTTTGCCCTTCCGGTGTGAAAACAACAGCTCTGTCTACATGCACTTAGTGGGTTCAGCATGGGAAAAAATGCACAAAATAAGCACAAGTTATAAATAACCATAACGTTTTATTACCATTAAGACTAAACTGGTATTGAAAAGATTGTATATAACAAGACAAGAAAAGCAATAGCAAATTTAACTATCAACTAGATTATGCATAGCGAGTAACTGTTTCTATTACCCAGGGAAGAGCATGAACCCTTGTATTTTTTTGTTTCGTTTTTGTTTTAAATATATAACCGTACAAAGCACAAACATACTAAAATGATCAGTGCACTGGACGTGGGAGAATGCTCCCTCAGTCGTTTTGTTCCCTTAGCTCTGTTTTGTTTTCCCCAATCTGAATTACATTAAATGAAAGACCCAGTTGTTTTTATTTTTCTACTGTGCAGTAAGAAAAAAATATTCACAACAAACATGACAATATATCAAACAATAGTTCTACACAAGTTACCTTGATACCTCTTTAACTGTCACTTAAATATCATAAGAAAACATTTTAAGACATATACAAACAAAACTAGCCAAGTGTTACAACTTATAATAAATTAACCCAAAGAAAAAATAACTTTATATATATATATTTATATTGTATATACACATACACACACAACAGAATGACACAATAATATGCTTCTTCCCATAGTTTAAGTAAACAAATACATAGTCTAGCCAATCTAGCTATATTTGATCTCGGCCATAGGCATCATCACATCTGCGATTAAATAAATAAGTGTTTCAAGCAACATAAACAGTGTTTCAAATGTACCAACACAGCCCAATTCTATCAGCATGGGCTACAAAGTGAATTTGAAAATTCCTTAATGAATTTAAAGCAAATGTATCTTTTGTTTTCCTCTCCTAAACACATTACATTTAACTATGATACTAAGATATGTAAATAATTTCGTAGCACCTACTGCTCAAACTAAGGAAGTTTTAGATTGAAAGGAAAATTAATCTTTTTAATTTTTGTTCTGCTGACATCCCATACTGATGACTTAAAGAAAAACTGTCTTTCAACTCATCTCCTTGCTTTTGGGTTTTGACTGTGGGGAACTGTGGTACCCTGGGTAGAACGAACACTCCTTTCCCCTAGTAATTAATAATTTTTTATATTATTATTACATGCTATGAAAAGATATGAAGATCATCTGTTTATAGCCCATCCTTCAAAAAACAGTCTACGAATCCAGTTTAAAACACACATCTTGATCTCTAAAAAGTTACCAGTGCAGTATGAACGCGACAAAGTTGTCAATTTCCCCTAAATTAGCCAGTCAAAATATTTTTTTCTCAAATCCAGATTCTCTTGTAAAAATTCTTTATATTTTATAAAAATAGATTTTTCTTGAAACCCATTTTCAGCAAAGAGACCACCTCTTTGGCAACAATGTTAATGTTATTAAATTGTTAATGTCATCAGGTATCCCCCTCGCCCCCATCCCCTAACAGAAGACTGTTTTAGTTCATATGATATAAAAGAAAAAAGGAAAAATAAAAAAATTTGCAAAAGTTTTTTAATTTTTGCAATTTTTATTATTCCTCTTTAATTTGTGTGGGGGTTTTGTTGTTGTTTTTTTTTTTTTTACCAATCTGATTGGATCAACATTTTGACAAAAAAAAAACTTTTATTTTCTCTCTTTGAATCCCATTACTTTGTAAAAATTGTTTTATTTTTATTATTTTTTTTTTGTTTTTTGTTTTTCTTCTTCAAATGAGCGAATGGTCATCTTAAAAAGATCCACCTTCAAGGAAGGTAGTAAAGTTAGCTGGCTGGGTAAAAATCCCTGCACGTCGCTATCTATGTATATATAGTCAACAACGACAGCTATGAAAGAACATTCAATGCATCAAAGGTATTTTTTTTGTGTTTTTTTTTTCTTTTTTTCTAAGCATTATAAAATCCTTTCCTGGTACACCTCAGGATAATCCAATGTTTTAATACTTAGGCAACACTGGCTTATAAAGTCCATGGTTGAATATAAGCCTTGAAAAGTTTGTTTCTCTCTCTTTTGTGTGTGTGTGTGTGTGTGTGCGCGCGTGTGTTTTGTTCGTATATATTTATATATATAATTTAATAAATAAGGATGGGAAATTCAGGACTTGTGAGCTTTGTTGGTTTTAAAGGAAACTTGCAACACTCGGTCTCCCAGGCGGTACCCGTTGAGGCTGGCAATGGCCATGGCTGCCTCATCATAGTTGGTCATGGTGACAAAGCCGAATCCCTTGCACTTGTTGGTGTTGAAGTCGCGGATGACCTTGACGTTGTTCACTGCGCCAAAGGGGCCAAAGAGCTGCCAGAGGACACTCTCGTCAGAATCAGGGGACAGGTTGTAGACAAAGATGCACCAGCCCGTTCCTGTGTGACCAGGGATGTTCATTCCCACAAGGCTTGTCATCCCATCAATGGTGATTGGAGAGAACCTGGGGGGACAAGCAGAAGGGGGGACTGGTCCAGACATCAGTCTGACCGTGGATAACACACAGATGCACAGACACAGACACGGGGCAGAGGGCTGAGTGAGTGTTTGCAGGAGAGTCTTCAGGGTTTAAAAACCAAAATGCAAAAACTAATGTCTGTGGCATTTCTTCTGATGGGAACAGCTAGACTGGCTAAGGCATGTAAATGCCAAGAGAAAATCCTAGCTCAACTCCTAAAAACCGGAAGAACTCTCAGAGCAAGGCTCTGTCACGCTATCACAGTATATGTTCATAGGGTGTCTCACCCTGACCCTCTCCCTCCCTCCCCACAGTAGATAGTGAACTCTTCATAGAAGGGGCCCTACTTCACCCATCCTTTCACTCTATTTCTTTATTCAGTGGAGGCCATACAGGAATCTCACAGACATGACACATAGAAAACACTCAATAACTGTTTATTGATTGAATAGGTGAATAACACTGGTAGAGGTCAATGCTTGGGAAATTTTTTTTTTAAGGAAGTCTAGGCGATGGCCCTAGAAGTGCTCAAGTCCACCATCTTTGCAGTCCCTTGACTTAACAATCATTAAAGATCTCTTGACAGTATTGAGGATGGAGATACATGAGAATGAACAGACAAGACTTGTTATTACTCCAAAGGGCAGCTTATATTTCATTTAGCATTTATTCAAGAGAGTTCCAAAAAAATCCCTGAGCAATAATAATAAAGGTGATCACTCCTTGATGCTATATTATCTGGAATTCATTTCTAAGCGTCACAGGAGTGAGATTTCAAGTGGTTTGCACATTTACATATCTTGAATCACTGTACATTAGAAAAGCAGGAAACTGTTATTTGTCCTATTATGACTACTTTTGTATTAGGCTTCGAAATCTTCTCAGTTTTCACATAATCTTGGAAAGAAAAACAATCCTTCAGATACTATTCATTGTTTGATAAAATATGTACGTGATTCATGATGGATGCATCAGATGAAACAATTAGGTTACCAGTGCCTACAGCAGAAAAAATATTTGTTAACATTTTACTTATACCAAACTTATACGGGTATTTTGATTCTATACACTGACTAGTATTTGCTTTTCATGTGGTTAGTGTTTTTTTTTTTTTTCCTGAAGAGAGGGATAGAAGGAGAGGAAGCAAAAACTGGGGAAGAGAATGGATTAAGTGTCATTTAGGACTGTTTTAAAAATAAGCATATATCCATATACACATAGGATTTGAAAGTCCTATGAAAGAATACTCTGTATCTAACTATTTAAATAATTAAATGGCTCCTGAAAATATGCTAAACACAACAACTCAACAGATATTATTTTCGGTATTATTCACTAAGTCAATCTTCCCTCTTACTTAAAAACAAATTAACAGGACAAAACCCAAATCATCATGGTACGAATTCTTAGAAGGGCAAATCCATATGTAATTGTTATTTGCATTATTTCTGAAGACTGTCTTCTCAACTTTCTCTCCTCCAACTAAGTCAATGGACTTCTTTCAGTTCATAGGTAGAGAACAGCTAAATATTATAAAGCCAAAGTCAGGGGCTAGCAAAGAGGTTTCAAGTAGAGCCTCAACTGCAGGTGGTAATGCTACCTGAGCACTTTGGTAGGAAGGACTCTGGATCCAAATCTGGGCTTAGTAGGAAAAGAGAATGCTCTTATCGACTCGTGATGTTTAACTATGGGTGGGGAACTGGAGAAGATGGCAGCGTGTGTGCTGTCTTCCCTGACCTCATCTGTATATAAGCATCACTCTCTTCATAGCATCTCACTAAGTCCAAGAGGAGCAAAGGTATGGGACAGAGCTGGGAAAAATGTAAAATGTGGGAACAGGCAAGCCGTGTGCCAGATCCATGGAGGTAATTCACAGTTAATCTCACAGGGGCTGGGATTGCGATTCGAGAGGCTGGTGCCTTGAGAGTGAAGTTTGCAATCCAGTTACTTCCTCTACTGTGTGCCAGTTTCCAGAGCAGGATACTGGGCTGGCCAAAAAGTATGTGTGGGCTTTTCCATAAGATGTTATAGAAAAACTTAAGCAAAGTTTTTGGGCAACCCAACACTTACCCTGCACAGCCAAGTGGTGAAAGACTCGCCTCATATGGGGAGAATGATTCAGACTACTCATGAGCACACTTTTTCCCTTGATAGTAGGAAGGGGAATTAAAGTGTGCAGCTCTGCAGAGCAGGATGAGAAAGATGCTATGTCCCTGGGAGCTCAATGGGGCTTATCAAAAGTACACGTGGGAATCTCATGGACACAGTGACATACAGCACCCAATTTGCAGATTCAGTTTTCAGACTAGGTCTGGAACACCCCTGTGACTACATTTAGAAAGTCCCCCAAACTTTGACTCTGTTTGAACCCTCGATCCCACAAAAAGGTTTTAAATAAAAGAAACAGCAAGTTTAAAACGTACATACACATATAACCAAGGGAGGACTGATAATTACTGCTAAAACCTGTAACAAAAGAAACCTCTGGTTGAGGTGCACACAGATACACTTTATTCTCAAACTGTGCCCTGAAATGAACACTGAGGTGGGGGCAGGAGTCATAAGGTCACCCACGCATTTATTCATGCTTTGGCCAGGGCTGGTAGTCCAAAATCTAATTTTTCCACTGGCAATCATAAGATTGTCAACCATGATAAGCAAAATGTTCTAATTTTGATTCGCTGGAATCTGCCCTCTTAAGTGAATCTTGGCATCGCTAATGCAAAACAGTTGCCTTGTAAGTTTGCAAAATCAGCTGGCAAAGAGTCACAGCCTTCCCTCTTAGGGGAGCTATTCGAGGACCAGATTATCAAGGGCTTGGTAGCTGTGGCACCTGAACCGTAGGAGAAGCCCACCTGCAAATAAAAGAAAAAGTGAAACACACAAACACACTTGTGTGCCCTAAAAGAAACAAAACCAACTGAGGTCTGAAAGTAAAAAAGAATCTGACATGCTGGTGGAAGAAAAAGGAAGAATTAAAAAAAAAAAAAAGTAAAGTTAGTGAATTAAAAAAAAAAAAAATTCTAGCCCCAGTCTGTGCCAACACGGACATCTGGCAATCTGTGGAGTTTTAATTACCTCTTTACGCCATAGGCCATATTAAGCAAATTGTCCAGCCTGCAAAGAGAAGGAGGGTCTCTGGGTTAATGCCTCACAGATGGCAAGATCGCTCAATGGAACTATTAATAAGAATGCTCCATTTTCAAAGAAGAAAAGCTCAAAAACTTTCCCCGGTGCTCAGGAGCCTATCCACTGGTAGTTTCCCCTTTTCCTACCTAACGTAATTCATGTTGAGGTCAATGCTAGAGTTTAAAGCAAGTGTCTAAATGAACCTTCCTTTCTTTCAAGGTCTAAATTAATCTCACTCCGCCCCATCTCTTAGAACATGTGTAGATATTATATATGTTGTGTGTGAAAATTTTTAAAAAGGGACTAATGGCTTCTTATATTGTTCACCTTTTACTGTAATGAAATTTATGGATAAAGGTCTCTGTTACGGATTAACAATACATGCACACACATCATGCATATCAGAATGGATCTTTCTTATTAGCCTGGATATTTTAACTAAATCTTTTTACCACACACATTTTTGGGCAGGACGGAGTTTGAGGGTTCAGACTTTTTTTTTTTTTTAATTAGTTTACTATTTACAACCTGAAAGCACCTCCCAGCAAATTGCCATTTTGTTATAATCTCCTTCATATTCAGTATCTTACTCAGAGACAAGCTTTTCACATCATGGGGCAGTAGTAACCATAGTTTCCACCATTAGAAGCCTGCTGGAAAGGCTTTTTACATAAATACTGCATGTGCTCTCGCACAAAATAAAAATTAAATGACTTGGACTCTTCATGAAATCATTAACCGTTTCATATTCAGGGGGCACGGGAGGACATTCGGAGGCTGATTTTTCTCCTCATTGTGGCCAGATGGAAGGGCCTATTATCTATGTGATGTTTGAAAAAGAGAAAGACCCTTTCATTAAAGGGAAGTCAGGGCATGGGTCAACTAAAATAATTATTTAGAATTATTATGGGTAGGTTAAGAATATTCTTATCTCTTGCACAGTAGAGACTGGTCAATGTCAGACTGCCTTCATGGAGAGATATCTGCCTTTCAGAAATGTCCCAGGAGAAGGAGAACGTCCCACTGCACCTGGAGCTTCCTAGGGGTTGGGTACCTCAGGGAAATGCAAATAAAGCTTGGACAAAGTCTTCCTCTTTGCCTTCCCAAAGTCTGCTGACTTAATGTCAGAGTGAAGTTAACACAGAAGATTGGGTTAATCCCCCCACCCAACCCAATAGAAGCAAGAGAAAGAGGAGAGCAGACCAGACCACTCCCTTTGGCAAGGACATGCCTCCTGGGCTACTCTTTTCTTTGACTTCATTAAAAGTCATTCACTGCCTTAGCCTTAAGTCTAAACTGCTGAATGTAGTTCCTTATCTGTGATGAACTCCTGTTGAAACTGAACCTTCTTATCTGGTTAAATGTAGAAATTTGTTTCAATCAAAGAATCTGAAGTTTAATCACAGTCATGTGCTAGTTTGCAAGGGGGCTTAGAAGAGCATCCTGGCCCAGTCATCACATTTTACAGCAGTGGAAACTGAGGTTCAGGGGGAGTGTCCCACAGTGATTCCAGGGGGCAGATGTCCTCACTCAGCCACATCCTTCAGGGCCAAGGGCTTCCCTGGCTCTTGCCCAGCTCTGTACTTGTGTAGTGGGGCTCTTGCCCCTGTGGGTACACCTACCTGAACCTCTGAGCCTGGTGGTGAAGTGGGCCAGGGTAGCGCCGGTTAGGGGACTGGTAGAGCTGGGAGAGCAGGGCCTGGCTGGACTTCTGGCTGGGGTTGTTGGCAAACTTCACAGTAATCGGTTCCGTAGCACCGCTGGGCTTCTGGCCATTCAAACCTTTGATTGCTTCTTCTGCCTCAATCCTCTTATCAAATCGGATGAATCCCACCCCTCTGGACACTCCTGGGGAAAGAGAAAGAGCCTTTGTAAACAGTGAACAAACCAAACTGGTAAAGATCCCCAGGAAGTTATGGGCTGAGTCCCATCAATGTTTCTAGGGGAGTCAGCCCACTTGTGGGGCCAGGGCTGAGCCTGGCTTCCTGAATCTCTCTCACCCATCAAAATGCATCTGCCTGCCTTTTTGCCATCATGGCTCTGGGCTGGCAATTCCTGCCCACAGAACACAGGCATATTTCACATCTGTCCCTTCCTGCTTTCCTCTACCATCCTGCTCAGCCCTCAAGCCTTCCTTTAGTTGCTGTAACTGATCATCCGCTGTCCAGTTTCTAGCCCTTCAATGTGCTCCCCGTACCTGGCAGCTAAATAATCCATTTGAAAGCAAACTCTGACCATACGATACCCTTTAAAAACACCTTTTATACCTTTTTGTTCCTTTTCTGTTTTTTACCCTGTGAATGTACCTGTTCCTCATTGTTCCCTACTCCAAAGGCAGAAAAACAAATGAACAAAACCCATAAAAACCCCTTCCATGGCTCCAGGTGGCATACAGAGGAACTCCAGACTTCTTGGCATGGCATTTAATGCCCCTGATGATCTGGTCCCAACTCCCTCTTGAACTTCATGTAAGCCAAACTAACTGCCAGATATTCCTTGAACAGGCTGTGTTCCTCCTTGACTCCGTGCCTTTGGGTATGTCCTATCACCTATTCTATGGGATATATCCTATCCACCTAGAATGTTCTATCTCTCTTTCTCACCGGACAGCTTCAAGTCATTCTCTAAAACTCCATTCAAACACCATCCCCTTGATGGAGACTTCCCTTCCATCATTGCCTACCAGGCACAGCACACATCCTGAGCTCTCCTGGGGCGCTGGGCAGCTCTAGCTGGTACTCATCACACTGTGGTCTTGTAAGGATGGGGCTGTGACACCTTTGTCCCTGATCTCTGGTGTTCCTCTGCCTAGCATCTGGGGCAGAGCTGCCTTCAGTGAGGTTTGTTGCAATAATCAGATGATAAACACACGCTAAATGACTCTCTTGGTGGCTCAGATGGTAAAGAATCTGCATGCAATGCAGGAGACCCGGGTTGGATCCCTGGGTCGGAAAGATCCCTCGGAGAAGGGAATGGCAACTCACTCTAGTATTTTAGTCTGGAGAATTCCATGGACAGAGGAGCCTGGTGGGCTACAGTCCATGGGGGAACAAAAAGTCAGACATGACTGAGTGACTAACACTCACTTTCAAACGACTCTCAGGGGATGTTTTTAATTAGAGTAGGTGAAAACCTTCTATCATCAAAAATGCAACCTGGGTGCCTTTCTTACTGAGAGGTGGTGGCAGCTGCTTTTCTTTATGATAGCCCAAGTACCACAGGATCCGATCCTGGGTTATCCCTGCACTGCTACTAACTGGACAGATGTCCCACTTTGGACCTCTGCTCTCTTACCTGTGAAATGAGCCAGTTTCAGTTTCCCTTTAACTCTACAGTGCTATCAGAGCAGACAGAGCTATACACAGAGGTTCTTTTCACATGCAAAAGTAATGGTATTTGGTTGAGGGTTGAAAGAGACTTTGAAGGTCATTCAGTCCCACTCCCAGCCTGATGGCTGAATCCTCCTTACAACTCTGCCAAGTGGTTTAGCTGCTGCTGGAACCATTCCCATGATGGAGTCCTTCTACTTCCCAGGATGGCCCATTTTAAATTTCAGCCGTTGACTGATAAACAGTCTTTCTTTTAAGTCAAAAAGCTGCCTACTTATGACCCATACCCTTTTCCCTAAGTGACCATTACCCTTCTGCTCCGGTGGGTCACAGGGCACAGACCCAAAGGAAGGAAATAGCCTAGAAATACTTCACCTGTGACTTGATCAACCAGGATTCGTGAGGTGATGATACGGCCATATTGTGAGAAAAGCTGTTCCAGTTCCTTCTGGGTCATGGTTTTGGGAAGGCCGCTAACGTACAGGTTAGCATCCCTGATTGAGGCAGAGCTCGGACGGGCATATGAGACCTAGGAAAAGGCAAGAGGTGCTAAATGCATTACAGGCAACACCTTTCAAGTAGAGACGGAGTCCACAACCGAGACGACAGCCCCGCGTCTATCATTCTAACTCACAGTGTCAGTTCAAATAACTAACTCTGTAGTTCCCAGATTTTTAGTTGTGCTTGGACTAGTAATGAGCACCAGGAGAACAGCAATAGAGGAACAAAAGGAGAGTGGATGACAACTTAAAACAAATGCACGGATGAGGGTCTCTAAGTGCAGAACAAAATAGCTACTGTATGGCAGCTGTTAAATGCAGAACAACCCACGCATGGAGTTCTGAAGATTTACCTCCTGGATGTGGGTGTATAGATGATTTACTGTATCCAACACATAATAATCTTTGAATAAACCAAAAAAAAAAAAAAAATCCCCATGAAACTCTGCTCTGCAGCTTTCTTTCCTTGCCACCCCCAACCCCCAGTCCCTTCTCGAACACATAAAAAGCGATCAGGTTCTCTGCAAGATTTTTTTTTTTTTAAATGTCCCATCCTTTGTGTTGTTCCAATCTGTTCCCACAAGGTCTGCTCTCGCTGAATGACAAAGTGCTGGTGAAATGGGGCTGAATGAACATCTGCTTGCGAAACTAGATATGTGACCTTGTCATAGCATCTGCAAGAACCAGTTGCCTTCGAACTTGGAAGCAGAGCAGCTAAAACCACAATAAACAAAAATGAGGGCACGATGGGAAGGAGGGAGGAGAGGCCAGTGGAGAGAGACGCGAGCCTCTCCAATGGTTATAATAAGTTTGACTTTATAAATTTGTCCTCCCAGATCTCTCAACTGCTTTTTTTTCTCCCCAAAAAGCTAACACAGAAGTGTAAACAGATCTGAAATTCCATCTGCAAGAAGCCAAATCTGTAGCAGTACACATAAGCAAAGCAAACCCCAGCAGTCATTAATTTTAGACTTTCATTTACTTATTTATTTTTTTAAGAAAACAACATCAGACATTTGAAATATAATTTACAGCTAGTCTAACAAAAGCATTTTCCTGCTGAAGCTATTTCTGCGGCAGTTATGGCTCAGAATAGATGATGAAAACAGTCATTTCAGAGCACATCTGACAATGTTGGACAGGAAGGGACCTATATGCCTTAGCATTTTTCAGTTTTATTTAATTTGTATAAACAATTCACAGGACCTGCTAAGACTACAGGGGTGAGGGAATGAGTGGGTATGCTTGTGTGTATGTGTGATCTGCACACACGAAAGCATGTTTGCAAAAGGAATTGTATGCATTAAATTGGACCTTAGGCATTAGGAACTAAACCTCCATCAGTGAAGCAGACCTTGCCTCTGAGAATGGGTCTAGCAGTGAATCCCACAGAGGGGCATGAAGGATGAGTGTATCCCCTCACTCTACCCCTTTCCATGCAGAGATGCCAGGTCCCTTTATGGATTCCACACCTAAAAATAGATGTTGACTCAACAGATAAAATGATGCTAGTGACGAATCTGCCTCGCTGGCCTCCTACTGCCAGTGGAGCAAGGAATCCTGTCGGCAGCATCTACCTCTTCCAGAAACTCACGTGTGGCTTCTGTAGGCTCCTTCCCAGCAAATGGACGACATGCAGAAAGGTCTTTGCATGGAAGGTCCTTGTGTGTGCATTTAGGGGGGAGGACTGAAGGACCATGTGACTGCCAAGACAGGACATCACTCCACATAAGGCTGTCCTACCCTGACCTTTCAGGTTATAATCTAGCAGAACTGTTTTTCTTAGGCATGAGGAGGGAGTGGTAGGGAGAAGAAAATAAAAACATCACAGTGATATGTCTGTGGTAATGAGGGTCACCCTTATCTCACCCCTGCCGATTGCTGACAAATTAACTATCTGAATGATCTTCATGTTCCCAAAAACATACGTCCCCATCTCTATGCTTTTGTTCATAGGGAACATTTTCCCACCTACTTCCTCAGGTCCTAATTGTATGGCCCTTTTAAGGTCCAGCTCGAACGCCACCTTCTCTAGATGGCTTTCCCTAATTTTACCTCCTCTTAAAAATCTCCCTGGCAGTGCTCTTGATGGTATCCATGGTATTTAACCCATTCTGACCTTGATTCTCCACTTCTCTATCTAGTCTGCTGATCTCCTTGAGGTCATGCATTGCGTGTGTGTGTCTCATTCATCTCTGTGGTTCTAGCTCCTTACCCGGACTCTCACAGGGTGCTCAACATCTACTGAAAGAGTGAATGAACACCCACAGGTCATAATGAATGACTCGGGCATTAATGGCATGTTGGGTTAACTGCAGCTTGAATTCCTCCACTTAGGGGGATCACTGAGAGTTCAGCATCCAGAATCATAGCTTTATTGGCTAAGCTGTGAGCTAAGAGATAAGTCTCCTATTCTCCAGAATCTGGGGTAGGAAGGACTGAATCTTGGTCAAGAACTAGATTTAGAGGCCAGTCTTAGAAAACATTTCCTGAAGATCTACTATGAGCCAGGCATAGTGCTGTATGCTGGGGATACACAGCAAGCAAGAACAGGCATGGTCTCTTGCCCCAGTGGACTTCCGAGTCCAACAGGGGCAACAGGCAACACCACAGCAGGTACTGAACAAATGAGCTGCAGAGACGAATGGTGCACAAATGGACCAGTTATCATAATGCCACAAGGTGAGTGCCGTTCCAGGGCTATATGGGGAGAGACAGGCGGGGAGACAGGTTGTATGACAGTGTGTGGTGGGGTCAGGGAACCATCGCCTGATGATGACCCTCCACTGCTGTGAGGACAAAAGAGATGGTGAAGGTTAAGGGCATAGGGCAGTGCCTGCCTGGCACCCCATCAATGCATAATGGGTAGTAATGACCTTGATCCCCTTAGTTCTGGGCAGTCTGAGCTGGGGTACAGGGGAGAGCAGGCTGGGGTACAGGGGAGAGCAGGCTGGGGACAGGCCTGCTAGGGAAAAGGAGCTGGCACAGGAAAGTTAATGACAGAACCAAAATCGATTCCCCAGAAGAGGATTCTGACAGAGGCAGAATCTCAGCTGGGAAGGATTACTACAACATACTCCAGTCCCAGCCCAGCGACAGATCTCAAGGGTGAACAGCACCTCAATCATTCACCAAAGCCTAAATCCCACTTAATTTTTCTCTTCTATTTGGAACTTTAGGTCTATCGTTTCTCTTAGTCCCCCATCCTGGAAACCTGCAGAAGTGGGAGTGGACAAAAATAACAGAAAATGGACCTTCCCACATTCAGTATCCAAATGCTTGTCCCAGTATGAAAACTTTTCAAGTTTCTTCATACATTTGTTAAATCCTAACTGAGTGACTACAGGTCTCAGGCCCTTTGTTAGGCTGAAATATTTCTAAAAACATCATTGACTTTTAGCTCCGTCCTGACATTTAACACAATTGCTTCTTTATTAACCCCACTAGAACCCAGGGCTTCCAACACTGGAAGTGCCCTAAAGAACCCTGAGTCTCAGACCATCTGGGTCTTGCTCACTTCTTTCATCCAGAATCTCCGAAGACAAGACTGGCATTTCTATGCCTGCACCAATCTTGCTCTGAATCTCAGGAGCTGGAGTAGGGAGACCACTCCTCTCTCTGGGGAAGGGCGGCCCAAAGGCAGGTGACTGTACAAATGATCTTGTCGGAAGATCAAGTCACTCCAAACTCCCTCTCCCTTCCTGTTCCTACATGCTTACAGTCATTCCTACTCTCTGCAAGAGGGACAGTACAGCACAGAGCTTCTGAGATGTGGGCTGCCTCCAGTACTCACTAACTTTGTGACCTTGGGCAAGTAATTCGATCTTGATAAGTCTGTTTGTTTACTGACAAAAAGGAGGAGAATTCTCCTTCTATGGCTTTTCAAAAAGAATTAAGACATCAGACTTAATGCATCTAGCACATACCTAGAATTTAGAATCTACTTAGTAAATATTATTATGGGATGACTCAGACTGACTTTTGTGGGTCACCCTGGGATGCTAGCTCCCATAGGGCACATCTTTCAATTTGACCACACAAGCAACCATTTGGAACATGACTAGTGAACACTTATAGAAGCTCTGTCCTCCTCCATCAGACTGGTGGGGCCTGGGATCATCCTTTACCACTTCACAGCCATGAATTTCCTCTAGCAAGTTCCTACAGATTCCTCTGCCTGCCATCTACAAAGTACTTTTCACTTTCCAAAGTGACTTCACAAGGCTGCTCTCAGCGATTCTCACCAAGGTGGGAAGGCAGGCACTGTCATTCGTCCCAGATGGGGCAGCAGGACCAAGGCGGGATCTGCCCCTCGATGTGCAGCACTCACAGGTACCTTCACCTGCTCACAGCTGGGGCGTGGCAGGAACAACACGGCCTGGGGAAAACCTTTCCTGAATCATCTGGCAACACTGTGGCCCTCGTCTGACCCAACATGGAACAGAAAAAGAGGGCACTTGGAAAGCATGATAAAGACATGGTCTTGAGTGCTACAAGGAGGGTGAGATGAGAGGAAAGGGGCTTCTCTAGGAAAACACTGGTATAGAAGGTGAGTATTCACTCATTCATCCCTTTCTTGAACATGTACTGTGTGCCAGGCCCTCTGCTGGGAGGGTTTTTCCTTTAAGGATCTCACAGTCCAGTGAGGAGAGTAAGCAAACAGGTGGAGAGTGCAATGCAGAGGGCTGTTCCTGCCAGGGGGAGACTCACTTTCCTTCCACATGGAGGATGCCTCCTGGATAACGTCCAGCTCCTTTGTACCCCTGCATCCCCTCTTCTCCAGGGAAGTGGTGCAATGGCTCTGAATAGGCTTTAATAAAGGGAATGAGCATGTGAGCCACAGACGCTGCCTGCTTCCTCCCTTCTGGGAGCCAGATGCCAGCTGGAAGTCCACTTTCTATTTCCACTTTTATGTTCTATGGGAGTCGGCTATGCTCTCATGTGGGGAGTCCTATGGGGTCCAAAGCACCCATGACATAGTATATTAGTTTGTCAAAGCATGGGGTTCTGTGTTAAGAAGTTCAAAGTGTCCACAGAAGCCTTTGGGCCTTAATCAGTAATAAAGAACTTAGGGTTCCATAGTTTTTCTTTCTGTCTTATCTCTCAATTGGCTTAAAAACTTGGATGTAGAAAACAGAGGTGTCATTTGTTGAGCTCATTTGAATTACAAGGACCTCTAGCATTTTCTAGGATGTTTTCATGAGCTTGGTGTTCTGTTCACAAAACTGTTCATTTCCACAACCATAGTTCACGGTAAGTGGTAAGGGTGACAAGTGATAATGGTGATCTCAGCAGAATGCATTATCTTTGAAATTTGTTTCATAGAAATTTGATGCTGGAAGTGAGCTCAAAAGTTCAGGGCAGGATGTAAGACAGTTGGCCAACCACCTTATACATTTCCAAGGACAGGAAGCATCCTATGTAATCACTGGCCATCACTGACTAGTGGAAAGTTCTTCCTTCTGCTGAATTCAAACCTGTCTCTCCCATAGCTTCTAATCTTCTCCTATTTCTATTCTGGTTCCACATACTAGGAGCATCCTTCCTGTCCTCATCACCCCTTATCTTGTGGGTCTCACTGATACGTCATATTTAGAGCATCAGACAACTGTATTTTGAGACAGATAACTCCAAGGAAGCTCTCATTTATGTTACTTTAACAGAAATGGAGCATCTCTTCAGCAATGGGAAAGAGACAGAGGTTAAGAGCAAGGGTTTTGGTAGAGAGATGTAGGTTTGAATCCTAATCACTTACTAGCTACAAATGGTAAAGCTTGGGGTAAGTCACTTACACTTTCTGAGCTTATCACTTGAATCACCTAGTTTGGAAGCTTCCTAATAGAGCTAAAAGAGCATTAAACAAGCTGATGCATATATGATTCTTAGGCACCATGCCTGGCACATAGTAAGTGAAAGTGGTAAATTGCTCAGTCGTGTCCAACTCTTTGAAACCTCATGGACTGCAGCTTGCCAGGCTCCTCTGTCCATGGGATTTCCCATGCCATTCCCTTCTGCAGATGCCTGCCACACAGCAAATGTTCAATCAATAGGGCTCTGAAACAACTGCTGTGTACTTACGCCTGATGCTAGACACTCGCGGTACAAAGATGAATACAACAACCCCTGACATGCAGGACTATTAGTTTAGCAGAGGATACACTTATTTCAGAAGATCAGATTGCAGATTTTCCCCAGTCTGTTGTAACACAGTACTCTCTGAGTGAGCAGAAACTTCCCAGAACATACACATCCCTGGGGACATTCATTCCAAAGAGACAGGAAGGATGGCAGCAGAGAACAGACTCTGGTGCTTCCAAGGCCTTCTAGGAGCAAACCCTCCCTGGGACCTCTGATCCCACCTCTGGGAGTAGGGAGAGAAGAAAGCAGCCAGCCAGTTCCTAGACAAGACAGTTTTTATTGTGAGAATCAGCTTATTCCTGTGCCTATGGCTGCAGCCCTGCCCACAGACAGGACAGGTGTCTGCTTACGTGGCCCCACGCCTCATATTTTCCCCACCCACCACCTAGTATATGATGTCCTTCTATCAGGGGCAAGACCTGATGGTACTGTTTCTAATGAGTTCTTTTTTTTTTTTTTTTTTTTTTTAATACTTATTGGCTGCGTTGGGTCTTAGTTGTGGCACACACGCTCTTCATTGCTGCGTGCGGGATCCTTTTAGTTGTGGTATGCAGAATCTTCAGCGGCAGCGTGCAAACAGTTGCAGCTCGTGGTATCTGTTTCCCTGACCAGGGATCGGACCTGGGCCCCTTGCATTGGGAGTGTGGAGTCTTAACTCCTGGACCACCAGGGAAATCCCTCTAATGAGTTAAAATTGTGCTGCTTCTTCCTGCTCAAAACCTTCAGTGTTTCTCCAGCACCTTGTGATGGAAGCTCAAATCCCTTACCTGAGCATCTAAGGTCCTCTGGGATCTGGATCCACCTCTAATCTCCTGCTAACCCCTCTAAGCAGCCTAAGCCTCAGTTCAAACAAAATGTCTCTGTTCCTGCTATCCATCATCCTCATGGTAAAATGAACTCCTGCTCATCCTTCCAGGCTCAGACTGAATGCCACTTCTTCCGTGAAGCCCAGGCACAAAGGCCTGCTCTCCCCTCAGACTCTGCAGATGATACACATTTCAATGACAGTAGCTATCACACCCTCCCACCCATCACAACCATCTGTGCTAACATTTCATCTCCCCCAAAGTAAGAGCATTCTGGTGGTCTCTGCAGACTCTCTGTGGCATCTAGTCTCCAAGCTTTATAGAGGGCAGGAACTCAATAACATTCTTTGAACTGAAGCAAAAAAAATGTGTAATGTACTATATGGAACACATTTTAGCTCTTTTCCCAGGAACTGACTCAGATGTAAAGAAGGAGCTAGAGGGACCCATGGATATGAAGTGAATCCAACAATATCATGAAAGTATTTGGTACACAGTAGACTGGATAAATACTTCTTTTAAAAAGGGGTGTGGTGATAGAATTCATGTGCCTTACAACTTCTTTTTAAAAGCCCATCAAATTATCAAGGGGGATTACTTGGTATAAGCACCTTGTGGTCTGTCTAGTGGTCCCTGGAAGGGAGAGAGATGTGCTAAAGATTTCATGGCCTGGTTAGTGGAAGAGCTGGTCTCAGACTCAGGGCTTAAGATACTGAGTGTCCTCACTAAATTGCAACTTCCGACTCTCACTATACTGGTAAGATGGCTGTGGCCTCTTGAAAGCTCCATAATACTTTCCACTACACAAAGTGAGACTCAGATTCATTCTTCATGTATCTCTGAAACATGCAGATGGGGGAAAGTCTTCCCCTCTCTCTATGTAATTCTTACCTTGGGGTAACCCTATTCACTATCATCTTCATTCTGGGAAGCATCTTGAGAATTCCCTATAAACCAGGATTACCTATAAGTGAGATAATTCTGGCTCAGTGTGACAAGTACTTGTCCAAAGTCACACAGCCAGCACTGTGCCAGTGCTGGATATGACTCTGGGATCTTTCCACTACGCCAGGCTAACGTGCACAGTGAAATAGAAGCCATGTACTTGGCACAAGCTGCTACTGTCCTTGGAAAATTACCAAGCTGGAAAGATCACGCTATAATATTTTATTAGCTATACTGTTAAAGTTGGAAGGGACCATTCTGCAGATCAGGAAATAAGTTCAGAGAAATAAACTAAAGTGTCCAAGGTCATCCTAGTAATTTTTAACGGAGCTGGATCTGACTCTGTCTGAACTCAGAGCTCTTTTGAATGGACAACAAAGGGGAAGGAGAGAGGGATGTGGCTCTATGACCTTTGACAGACCAGCTGGTTTGCTCTGGGGCTTCACGGTAACCATGGAGAAATGATCTTTTATTCTCCAGGGCCATTGATGCTCTAGGCCAGCATTGCCCAAGAGAACTTTCAGAAAAAGTTCTAGATTTGTGCTGTTCAACGTGGTAGCCACCATCTACATGTGGCTCCTGAGTACTTCAAATGTGTCTAGTGTGAATGAGGAACTGAACTTTTCATTTATTAACTTATCAATTTAAATTCAAATATAAATAGCCATATGTGGCTAGTGGCAATTATACTTGACAGAACAGTTCAAACTCCAGAAACAACACAAAGTTATAGCAACTTAGAGCTACAAGGGACCTTTAGGATCATTTAGTCAGACTCCAGTCTGCTATAGCAGTCCCTCTAAGTCATCCCCAATGACTCCATACGAATGTCTCTGACAGTCAGGGACTCACTATGACCCCAGGCAAATGACAGACACAAAGATTGTCTTCTCAGATTCTGGACATACAAGATTGAGCTTCAGAGTCACTGCAGACTTTTTTTTTTCTCTCTAGAGAATGGAAGAGCAACCACTGTGGATGAATACGTGAGTGCAGGACCATCTGGCTGTCTTCTTCATTTGCCTCTGAACAAGCCTTATAGTGTCCGGTCCTTTCAAAACACGGAGCTGAGAATGGGAAACAAGACACCTGGGATGGGTTGACCAGAGTAGACTAGAAAGGACCACTGCTTCCTGGGATCTGGAGTGGACAATTCTCCTAAGACAGCTGAGGTAGACGATTGTTTTTAAGCAGCTCACATCACATTGTGGGATCTTTTACACTGGCAGCCAGCTAAAGGCCCTAAGCCTCATTCCACATGAAAACCTAGGTGTGCTTGTAACCTGTACCTGCTCAATTTTCTCCTGTCTCCCAGACACGGGGCACTGTGGATGACCTTTAAGATACTGGAAACATATGAACCTCACTAACTGTATCTCCATCTTTCCAACTCCTATACCTGTATCTGAAATTATTCACTCAGAGCAAGTTAACAGGGCCCTGGGAAGCAAAGCAGCTGAAAAGAATCTATCACAGGAGAGAAAGAGGGTCCCGTACTGCTGGGGTAAACGGGTCTCCCATTTTCACTGGTGTTGCCACTCTCTCTCTTCACTCCTTGGGGATTCAGTGATCCAGCCGCCCCTGCTGACCTTGGCCGGGAAGCACTCCCACACTGGCTCTGACTACAGCCATAATGGAGGAGGAGAGACAAATGCCTTTTTATTATTAATGAGACTGAGGGAGGTAGTCTATCATTTCTGGGTGGGGTGATATCCGTCAGCAAAAAATGATCTGCTAACTCTCCGGGAGGCATTAAGGGCAGTGATAGGAGAAATAATTGCTTATGCCGAGTGCAAAGAAAAGATGCCTCAGCGGAATGGAGGCCTTTAGCGAGGCAGGTGGATTGTGGGTGGAGGGAGGGAGGCGAGGCTCCCTGATGACCCCTGGCAAGAGAAAGAAGCGGGAGGGGCAAACGGGAACCTGTGAAACTCAAGTGTGGAAAGATTCCCCTGGAGGCACCGTTAGTGCTATTAGAAGAATAAAGCGAAAAGGGAGAAATGGCTAAGCAGTGTCGGAGCAAGAGAGGCTGAAATAAAGGAACTGCTCTCCTTCCTGGAGGAAAGAGGTTTTTTTCCCTTCTGAAAAGCCTTCACTCACACACCTTCCCCTCCTCTAGCCCTGCTCCCTCTGGAACCAGGCTGCTGCCTCATGATAAAGCTTCCTTCTTACTCTCTCACCCTCTCTCCTGATGGAGTGCCAACTCTCCTGGGTTCAGGCAGAGTGGCAGGAGCAGCCTTTGTGTCTCCTCAGCCAAACCTAATCCTGAAATCACTCACACCTTCAGTTTGCACAAGAGCTGTGCTCTGGGAATGCTGTCTTTAAAGTCACAGTTTCAGAATTTGAGGAATAGCTGAATGCAATGATTAGGGCAAGAAAAGCCACAAAATCATTTGTGAATGTAATACAATGGGAAAAGGAAGGAAACACAAAAATGTTAACAGCGTTGAGTTGGGAATGGCTGATGTTGCCTTCATCAGATGATAATGAATTTTCCAAATTATTTATAAATAAGCCTGCTTTGCTTTTAAAATGAGTAAAACAAAGGTCCTAATAGAGATGATGAAAAACCAAAGTCTAAGGCTGACAAAAACTTAGCATAACAGCCCGCAGGCCGCTGGCCTCATTCGTCAAACACCCCAAGTGACATGCCATTGCCGGATGGAATTTCTTGGAACTTCACTTTGACTAGATCCCTCCTGTGCTCAAACCTGGTACAGCTTCCTACTCCCGCCCCTCTACCCCAATCAAGTGGGGACCCCTGCAGCCCCGTGGCCACCCCCACCTCCCTGCATTAGAGGTGCTCCTTCGAGTGTTTGTGTCTCCCATGAGAGAGGAACTTCCAGAGGCAGAGCACTGAATGCGTCTCTAATCCTGCTTCTCAAACTTGGGTTAAAATCCAAACAGGTGTCCCACTGCTCAGAGCTTTAGGATTCCAAATCCTCAAATTCCATTTTGGATCACTTTTTACTGGAGGTGGTCAGTGTCACTTGTATGTCAGCCCAAACTTTCGATAAACATATCCCTCTTTTGAGACTACTACAGAATCATCTACTTTTCTTTGTTCCTAATTCATGCAACAAAGAGCTGGACCACTGCAACTGCATTCTGAAGGAGCACTAAGAAGGGGAGTGCTTCTTAGTGAGAAGCTGGAATAAAGAGTAAATTCAGAAGCTGTTTTGTAAAGCCTACAGGGAAGTTCAGGACTGGACTGGCATCCACTGTGAAGTTTAGGGGATACTGGGAATTATTTTCCAGAATCCACAGCTGTTTAACCCAATGCTTCTTGGAGTCTAAAGTGATCTCTGTTGGAGAAAGTGGGTTACGGGGAGCTAAACAACACTTCTGAGGCCCTAAACGGGGCAAATTATCTTCATTGGGTTTAGGGTTGAAATGCTGAGAAAAGACCCAGTTTGGGGTCTTCGGGGCTAGTCAGTGTAAGTAACCCCTTTGTCCTTACCCTATGCCTCTCTGACATACATGGATGGAAGACTCTGCAGGGCACTGTCGTCTCTGGGTCACCTAAGGACCTACTGCAGGGCCTGGAAGGTAGGGGTCTAAGAAGACATGATCTGAAGTCAGGTTTGTCTCCAGAAGGATGGCAGAAGCCCTGAACTGCAAATCTGTTTACTGAAGAACCTAGAGGAGCCACACAATTCATCTGTTTGCTTTTTATATCTCCTTCCCTTGCCAGTGAGTATAACCCATGTGTGCACAGAACCAAATACACACCCACACACTCACAGAATACATGTGCCGCTGAGCAAGCAGGTGGTGTGACATTCCAACACAGGCGACCTATTGCCAGAGTTATTTTTAACACATATTTTTCTTACTCCAAATCTCACTTACTAACTGATCCTAGGTAAGTCTCTTAACCTCTTTGGGCCTCAGTTTCCTCATTTGTATAAGGGAGAGAATCATTATTTTAAGAATCAGAGCTGATGTGTGTAAAGCTTCTAGTCTTTGGGAAACTTCAAGGGTTAAATATTATTAAGCATAAAATGCAAAGGAGTTAGACACCATACACACTCAATGTAAGGTATCATTACTATCACTATTATTTCCTTTCAAGCTCATGCACGCCAATCAAGTAACTCCTGGAAGACTCTTTCACAGTATCTTTGGATGCTAACTCAGCTCAGCTGCTGGCCAATTGTGTGCCTTTGCACAAGTCACTTCATCTCTGAGCCTGATCTCCAGAGGGATGGGGACCTGGCCACTTTCTCCCACTAAAGAAGTTATGATTCAAAGAACAATTCCTCTGCAGCCTCATTTTGCAAGCATGTACTAGATGGTTCCAGGGAGATCTTGGTAATGCATACTTCCAACGAAGATACTTGTTTCTTCCTAATAGGCAAGTTATCTGCAGTCATCTACATTACTTGGAGGGGATTACTTAATGAAGTAGTCTCTTTTTTCTGCTTTGATGCTGTGTCTGCACCAAGACTGTATTCTCCTTGAGCACAGAGACTTGGTCTCGCCCTCCATGGGTCCTCAGTATTCATGCACAGTTACAAGACATCCCCACTAATCAAGGGGAGAGGAATATCTGTTAACAGGGAACTATCATCTGTGGGCACCTTCTCCTAGCAAGCTAGTAATGAATCACTCACTTTCAAAACGCAAAACAGTGTTTGTGTATCTAAATTTGAGTTCAGAGGTTGCAAACTTCTCCACAGGTCAACTCTTTTAAGTTTTGTTTGGTTTGCCTACATAATGCTCTAAAAATTTCTTAGTTGATTCAACTTTTCAAAATTGGGAGATTTGGCATAAAATACCTAGATTTTGGCTTCTACGGAATAAGTGGAAGATCTGACAATGAACTGGGCCTAAATAATCAGCAGTAGCTGAAGAACAGCTGCCCTTTTTAGTGCTCTCCGGCTCACGATGGTTTCCACCACTTCTCAAGGCTTCCTAGAACTATCTCTGAATCTAGCTGCTTATTATTAACCTTCAAAGCTTAGTAATTAACTCTTGGTTTGCCTGCATCTGTGCTGTACATTTAAACTCATGTGTTTTGCATGAAGCAAAAGGAGAGACAGACTTGACCAAAGTTTGCAAACCTACATGGTTCTGAGGAGATCTATATAATGCATGCTTCCAAAGAAGATACTTATTTTTTTCAGATAGGCAAATTATCTATTCCTTCATGAGAGTCAGAGCAAAGAGATAAATCTCATGTCACTTATTAAAGCAAACTGATGCAGAAGAAGTAAATAGCAGCCTGAAAGGCAGAAAAGCAATTTTAAAAAAATTAATAAATGATGAGACTATTAACAGCACAGGAAAAGTGTCTGGTTTTTTCCTTCTCTTTAATATGATTTTTACCTTAAACACTGTGTCCCTTTAGGAAAGGGAAGAAAAGTTAATAAAGGAACCTATCACTCAAACTTAATTTTTAGTATGGCAAATAAACTGCTTTAATGAAAGGGCTGAAATTCCCAGGTTTGCACATTAAATTTTCATTTGTCGTAGAGAATGGAAATTATTGATTCAGCCGTGGCATCATGCATTTTGGATCCTACGGAAGCCCACGTTACTGCTGGGTGCAAACGTGTTGGCAGGGTTTTGATGCTGGGTGAGCACAGGGTGGCTGAGGGGGTGGGGAAAGGGATACAGAGAAGGGAAGGAGGCAGATTGATTCTTCACAGAAAGAAAATAATCAATGTTCCTTGTCTCTAAGATCCACTGAGACAAAGCACTGCTCCTGATTGCACTGTGGGCCAAGGAGTGCATTCTGAGGTCAGAAAAGCCGGGTCCACTCAGCCTTTGGGGAATCCCCAACAGCTTCATGGGATATTTTATTTAAAAAAAGCAGAATGGATGGCTGAGAATTTGATCATAAGCTCTTGGGGAGGCTTGGGTTTTAAGAAAACTAGAGGAAAGAAAAATACCTTTCTCAGTTCAAGTTAGGGAGGAACAAATGCCTGACATTCTAATGCTGAACTGGATAACAGAGAAAAATCAAACCCACAAATACAGCCATCAACCTGGTGTGGCCTCATCTAAGAGTCAGGTGACAAGAGCATCCCATCTCAAAGCATTGAAAATAGGTATGTTTTTCCTTCGATAGAAATCAACACTCCTGCCTCTCAGAGGATACTCCATAATTATACAACTCTCAATTATTTCCCCCTTAGAGAACTCACAGGGACTGATTCTAAGCTGAGACTGAGGCAACCTGAATCAAGCCCGTTTTGGGGTCTTTGTGAAGCAGACTGTATGAGATCTGGAAAGCAATCATCTTTAGAAATAAGCTAAATGAAATTCCAAAAGTGGAGAGGCTTAAAGGAAAGGAAAGAAGGAAAGAAAGAGGGAAAGAAAGAAAGAAAGAAAGAAAGGAAGGAAGGAAGGAAGGCAGAAAGAGTAGAAAAGAAAAAATAGATAACCACATAATACATTCACAAAAGAGGTTTCTGTTTTTTGTTTTGATTAACTTCCAGCTAAGATTATCTTACACCAGGTAGCCTCCTTATCCATCTGGATGTTAGAAAAGTAGTCTGTTGAACTAAAAAGTTCTGATTTTGTGTTTTCAGATGCTAAGAGCTGGTGCCATCTATAGATTTCCATTCTGGGAGAGGTTTCTCTTTTGTCCTATTTTGCGTCAGACCTGCTGTCGTGAGGATAAGAGTGCCCAGGAGACACCTCCTCGTGGTTTAATAGGCTATGAAGGATGGGACTCATTAATCGGCTGGCAGCTGCCCCCAAACAGAAAGCTGCCCGTAGGTAGGGGAAGAAGGGAAAGGGAGGCTGAGGAGGAGGCAGGCTCCATCCAGGAGACCACCACAGACTGTCAGGGGTCACTGGCCAAAAGCAAACAGCACCGCCTCCTCAAGGATCCCCTCAGGGTGAAACTTGAACCGAGAGCATGACAATCCAGCCACAGAAACCTCCGTCTGGAGGAGCAGACTCTGCATAACTGGATTTTTTTTTTTTACTAGACTCTGCATAACTGGATTTTTTTTTTTTTTAACTTAAAACAACCCCTCTTGAGATATTACCTACCAGTCTGATTATTTCTGGATTGCTAGAATGTTACTTTTCCTGTCATCCCTTTACTATGTTCCCAGATGTTATAGTACCCATCCCTATTATACCACTGTGTTTCTTTATAACTGATTCTTCCTTTTCAAGTCTTGTTTAAGACAGTCCTCTTTACCTGTGGGTAAAGCCAAGCTGTTTGGCCTAGCATGTGAGGCCTCTGCCCACCTCCCACCCTCATCGTTTCATCATCTTCTCACTGAATTTCAGGTCATAGAGTTCTGTATGTCATTCCTCACTCACAATGTATATATACATTTTCACAGCTTTGCATGTGGTGTTATCTCCACCTAGAGCAGCTTCTTCCCTTGGCTCTGCTCTGACCATCTTTGAAGGCTTGGGGTCCCCGGCCTTCTTGGTGTGGGTCATCCCTGGCATCTTACCTGCTCCCTGGATAGGAAGTCCTATAGCCTGTGGTCCCCTCCTTCTACTCAGCTCTCACCTTGTTCTTCTGTAATGATCTGTGTCCCTCATTTAGTACAGTAGATAGTAAGTGTCCTTTGAAAAAATGAAGAAGCCACCGCCAGCTCCCTCATAGCCTGGATTTATTAGATCAAAGGATGAAATTTAACCAGTGTCTCCTAAATAAAGAGGCATATAACATATAACCTCTTACCTTTATAGTTTTGGTCTGGAGTCTGAGTCCATTTAAAGTGTTGATGGCTTTCTCTGCATCCTTTGGATCAATATAGTTAACGAATCCATACCCTAAACTCTGTCCTGTGGAAACATTTTTTAAGAGAGAGAGAGAGAGAGCTCATTATCTTGATAGAGGTAACACTTCCCATTGCAATGTGTCAAAACCCTCTAGTATATGGTTCCTTTTATACCAGGGTTTACTCTCAGGTTGAGAAGTTTCTATTTCTTTTATCTCTCACTCTGGCCAGCCTTTAAACTCACAGGAGCTGCCCTAGCTGGGAACTCATAAGTTCTCCTACATCCATACCATATACACATCATATACCCACAAGTGTCCACTTAATTGGGAAGAGGCGGGGCAGGGAAGTGGAAAGAAAGAAGGTGTGGTCTGTTAGAAGAGATTTGAACTGGAGTCCTGGGGTTTTTCCCAGGAATTAAGCTGTGTGACTCTGAATTCATTTAATCTCTTGCTTCCCCCCATCCCCTGATATTTCTTCTCTGCAGATAACAGCACTTGCACAGACAGGTGTGAGAGAGTTAATGAGATACTGAATCTGAAATAAATGCCTACCTGGAACATAGTAGCTGCTCAACAAAAGACAGCTCTGCTATGTTCAGACCTGTAAAATTGGGGCAAGTGCTGGATGCAGTGGCTGTGTCTGCTGCCTCTGTCATGTCAGCCACGCCCACACTCAGAAGACCATAGCAAGATCCAAGCAGCAAAGACCGGAGACATTTATATTGAAGGCATGGCCTGAATTTAAAGCAATTGCTACAAATCATTCATGCCCTCATCATCCACCCAGCTTAAGAACAATAAAAAGGGGAGGTGGCTCGACTGGAAGGAACTGGGGAGCGCCTAACATAAAGGGAAGAGTGCAAATGAATTCCGCAAAGAGGATTTAGCTGCTTTAGGTGAAGATGGCATCAACTTGTCTGAAACGAGCAGTAGCAAGTGACAGGGCTCCCCCCTAAGTGAAATAAAAATAATGTGCTTGCGATCGTGCCACTGATTATAAATAGTCCATCAGCTCTGCCATGTGTCATCAGCCAGAAATATCATTAGGAAACTTTACATTTTCTGACATACCCTTTAAGAAATACAGAGCTTAGGGTGGCTGCACAACCAGCTTGAACTTCCCAGGCAATGTTATTGATTTGTGGGCGGCAGCAGAGCCGAAGGGGAGGAAAATGACAGGACGTCACATGTCAGGAAAGACTGATTACATAAAGCTCTCTTTGGAGTACCGGGGCCAGGGCTGGGAGACAATACAGCAAAAAGTCTGCCATGTCCTGGTGACAGGAGCCCATTTCAGCAGCCAAAAAATCTTTCCAACAGCTTCTGTTTTGCTGGTAAATGTCTGTGTTTATGTTGGTTGTAGGAGGGAACCTGGGAAAACAAGTTGGGTTCCGGATCAGAAAATGGGTGACTTTGTTATTCTTTACAGGGTGGAAGTAGAGAGAATCAGGAGGAAATTCAACTGAATTTTGTCCCTAAAATGGGAAACCTAAAATGACAATACATTAGGATATTCCTTCTGTTTTGGAATAACAAGGTTAGAATAGGAAAGACAGGGGCAAACTTTGCCAGATATGCCTTCACCAGCCAGAATTAGTAGCTGAAGAAGGGGGAGAGAACGTGGAGCACCCTGTAGCTGGGCCCCTTCTCTTACTGTGCTGGGCGTGGTATGTGAGCCATGTGTGTACAAGCAGCGTGTGCATGCACATGCCGGTGCTCAGGCACACACATTCACACACGTGCACAGGAAAGTAAGAATTAGAGACAGAGCTGTGTGTGTGAGAATTACAAGACCCTGCCACATGTTCTGAGAAAATTTTTTGCAAATCCAAAAATACATGAGACTAATTCATTGGCTTAAAAATGTCATTCATCCTAAATTCAGCTTCACCTCATCAAGCCTAGCTAAATTCACCTAATTAAATTTATTTTCATCATGCAAATTTATCAGTCCTATTTACCATGTATATAAGAGAAGCCTTAACAATTGCTGTAAACTATTCTTACAGTTATTTCTTTTGAACAGTCATGCACCAAGTTGAGGGGCTTTAAAAGGCATTTTAAAAGCAATAATCTCAGTGACAAACCTTATGTATGAGTACTAGGAAACAGGTCAGACAGAGTCAATCTATCCAACTAAATTTAATTTGTATAAAATTAAAATGAAATATGGAAAACATAGACAAAACACTCACCACTTAACTTCAAGCAATTCATGACTCACTGCACTGATGAAATATATGTGGAAGAATTTATCATGCTTACTAGTGGTGCATGTTCCCTGAGATACTTTCTTTCCAATTATTCATATATTTATGGAAATCTTAAGTATATATAGTGGCTATAATTTTATATTCTATATTTTATCTTTATTTTAGAGCTCTGCTTCAGGAGGAAGGAAAACACACTCGGATTCTAGGAAGGTTCTGAAGGTCAAGTGAAGGAAAGACTCCTGCCCAGCAAGATACATCATATCTACTGACCTGTCTGTGTGGTTGCAAACCCACCATCTCCTTAGTACCTGACTGCAGTGAGCACAACTGTGCTATCCTCACCAGCTTTAGGGTTAGAGAGAGATTGCACTTAACATCAAGAACGAAGGTGCTTTGGGGAAAACTAAAAAACCTGATGAACATCATTTCAGAATGGAAGGGGAAAAAAGATCAGAGATTCTCCTTGATATAAAATAACGAACTGCAAACTCAAAAACAGGGCACTGCACTGAACAGGAGGAGGAGCCGGGTGGAAAGGCTTGCCTGTGAGTTGAAAGCTATGAGATAAATTGGCAACACAACGAAACTACCTGTGGTTAGCCTAGTTCATGAACAAGCTTCATTCATGTGCTTCTTGCCATCATAGAAGGAATACAGCTAAGTCTAATAAAAAAATACTTGATGGATCTAAGCATATTCTAAAAAAAAAAAAAAACAAAACTCTAGAGAGAATTAAATCCCTTAGGTAGAAAATATAAAAACCCAAGCCTCATTTCTTTCAGAAACTTTTTAGTAATGGGGGGAGGGGGACAGGGAGTAAAATGAGGAAGAATTTTATGTTTTAATTTTGGTGGCCATATATTGGTGATGGGTTTTTGATTTGCACTTCTGTATTCAAATTGTACATAGTCCGTAGAAAAATATGGAGCATACACATTCACAAAGAATATCAACACTATTTCCATGAGGACCAAAAGAGTCACCATACTGGGAAAGACCAGGATAACCAGTCTGGAGTCTAGAGCATCCCAGAAATAGATAAAGTTTCCTTCTTCTTTTTCTCTAATAACTGCATCATCTCCTTTTATCAACGGTAGCAAGATCTGACCATACAGATATGGTGACAGTACTTTCAGAACATAAAATTAAACTTTTTTTGCTCCCAGTTTATGAGCATATTTTGACAGCAAATCGAAGAAATTAAATCACTGAAGTTGTGTGCACTGAATCATCAATAAAAGAGAAACAATAATTAAAGAAAAGATAAAATGTTATAAAATGACTGCTGCTGCTGCTGTTTGGTCACTAGGTCGCGTCTGACTCTTTGCAACCCCATGGACTGTAGCCTGCCAGGCTCCTCTGACCATGGGATTTCTCAGGCAAGAATACTGGAGTGAGTTGCCATTTCCTCCTGTAGAGGCTCTTCTGGACCCAGGGATTGAACCAGCTTGGCAGATGCAGTCTTTACTACTGAGCCACCTGGAAAGCCCCAAATAAAGAGTACCTTCAAAATTTACAAACTATAGTGAGTGCCTGGCTCCCTGATGCCCAGGATAACCCTTTCGTGTGACCAGTCCTTAATAATCCTTAATAGGCTGACCAGCAGGCTTGGATGAGAGGCCTCAGTGACCATGAATGGGCAAGAAAGGCATTCTTGGCAGTTTGGGATGGAAACTTAAAATTAGAATGTAATTTTGAAGAGAAAACTGTTACACATAATGGCTACATTTTTAAGGCGCTTTAGTGTATTTTGGATTAAACAGATTCTTGTTTTTAACAAGCTTTTCTTAAATGTGAACCTGAATACTTCTATTTTTTAAATGGTGCACATGTGCACATACACATACAAAGACATGCCGTGTCCTCATACTACGATGTGGCATTATCTCTCTTCTGTTGTAATTCTATACCTAACTTCTCTCCTTAGAAACAGAACACTTCTCCCTATAGAATCTAGTTTATAGAGTCTGCATACTTGAACACAGTAGGTACTCAACAGATATCTGAGAAGGGGAAGAATGAATACGTACATTTGTATTAATTCTCCATTGCTGGAAGTGTATAACCAGAATATGTTTATGTTTGGCAGGAGAAGAGCATGAGAGTGCCTGAGAGGGGAATTCATTTAGTATTTGTGTCAAAGGGAGAACAGGACAACAAGCTGACACCAGAGACTGGAAAAAAAAAAAAAAAAAAACCAACCAGAAACAAAATATGTCCTGGTGGGTTCCTCTCCAGCACAGATCAGATGAACAGTAAAACCCATCCCTGCCCACCTTTCCATAGAGATCCTGAGCTTCCAAAGTGCTTTCCCACCCATTTTGTCGCATTTGATTCTCACAGCAACCCTGTGGGAGAGAGAATCATCATTCCCAGTTGTGGAAACGGAAGCTCTGAGGGAATGGCAATTTGCTGGAAACTGAAGCTCTGAGGAAACAGCAATTTGCTCTACTCTTTCTGAATAGCTGAAACTAAGTCTAGATCAGGGGATGGCAAACTGTTTTATGTTCAGGGTGAGAGACTAAATAGTTTAGGATTGGTGGGTCCTCTGCTCTGTCATGACAATCCTGCCATTGTACCAGGAAGGCAGCCACGCATAATGTGTAAACTGATGAGCATGACGGAGTGTCAATAAAACTTTATTTAGAAAAATAGGCAGTGGGCTCAATTTGGCTTTTGGGCCATAGTTTGTTGACCCCTGGTCCAGATCTTCTGACTGCAAATCCAGTCTCCTTTGCTGTGACTACAGTTACTCTGTTGGAACTAAAGTGTTAGTGACTATTCTGAGGCCTGGAAATTGCTCTGAAGTTTTTTTGAACCACCTGAGAAAAAGCAAATTACCTTCAATAGTTTGTGTTAAGCAGTTTTATTGTATTCAAACTCTAGGAAGTGTTATCATCACAGCTAAATACAACCCCTCATCTTCCAGTCATTCCAGATAGAAGTTGTCCCTTGCTTTGGGGCCCTAGAGGTTATGACAGCAGGACCCTAATTTGACATCCTCACGGCTGATGGCAGCAGAAGAGAAGCTGTCTCCTCTCAGGGCTGACCGGAAGGAACCTCAGCATTTCTGCCCGTCAACCTGCACACTCTGCTCTTTCTCCCAAAACTGTCATTCTCCAGAAACCTGACAGCTACTCCCCTCATCAGCAAAGTCCCCTTGGGGGCAGCCAGGTGGGTAGCTGCTGTTGATAAAAACTTCTGAGTCGAGTAAGGAGTTTTTGTGGATGTTAGAACTCCTAGCTCAGGCTGAAATTCTGTCCTCAAAGCACATGATAAAATCCCCAGTCACCTCAAGATCACCTGCGTGGCAGTAATCCACATGCTGGGTTCACTGCAGCCAACTCCAAACCCCAGGACTCCCTCCCTGCCAGTCCTGGGATGACTTTCCCTGCCGCCAGCTGCCTTGAAACCCATCTCAACACACCCTGAAGTGGGTCAGAGAGCTCCATGGCTATTACTGCATGTATATATGTGTTAGAGTGTGTGGCCCCAAACTGTACTTGTTGTATATCCTTGGTTAAATCATTTAAGCTTCGCCAGCCTGTTCCCTTATCTGGAAAAACAGGGATAATCCCTTATCCTCACAATCAAAGCATCATTGTGGATTAACTATATTAACATGTGGATGAACAGCAGCTACAATTTATTCAGTGCTGACTCTGTGCCAGGCACCCAGCTAAGTGGCTTATAAAATTACCTAATTTAATCCTGTGCGAAATGGGTACCATCAAGCTCACTGTGAGGAGGAGAGGAAAGTGAGGCTAAGAACTGTGCAATAACCGGCCCCAAGTCAACCAGGAAGTAGGCTTCCAGGCTAGGATTTGAATGAACCCAGGTCTATGTGACTTCCCAGTTCATACCTTCTCTCCATGGGGTTTGGCTCTCTGTGCAAAGGCACAGTAGAGTGTCTGACACCAGGCAAGAACTCAAGGGGATGCACACCCCTTATGTTGGGGACCCTTTTCCTTCCTCACAATGACTGGGATGCTTTGAGATTCTAGAGCAGCCATGGCTCTGCTCCTTCCCATCCCACCTCTGTGGTTGTCTGGGTCTTGGCTTTTCTCCTGCAGATTGGGTATTGGCAGAGCCAACTAATCAGAGGATTTATCTTCTTTTGGTAGTTCACACAATTTCCTCAAATTAAGCATGGTTTAAAGTCTTATTCTTCTAAGTGTGATCCCTGTACCAGCATCACTGGCCTCAGTGGGCACTTCTAAGAAATGCAGCTTTGGCTTATTGCTGTGTGACCCTTGCTAAGTTAAATGAACCTTCCCATACCCTGGATTCTGAGAAAACAACACATCTAACCATAGTTACGGGGAAGGGAAGCTCAGATAGGACTGTGGCCCACAAGGCTTCTCTGTCCATGGAATTTCCCAGGCAAGAATCCTGGAGCTGGTTGCCACTTCCTTCCCCAGGGAATCTTCCAGACTCAGGGATTAAACCCATGTCTCCTGCATTGCAGACAGATTCTTTACTGCTGAGCTACCTGGGAAGCCCCTATGATAGGAAAGCTCTCAGGGTTCCTTAATATGTGCTATTTCTTTTCATTCTCAGATTTTGCATTCTTACATTGCCCCCCTTTTTGCTGTGGTAATCTCATCTGTAAAGTGGACTTACTATTATTTTTTCATGGTGTTATTAGGAGTATTGAGAGTGATAATGCACGTGAAGTGCCTGGTATATAACAGATGCTCAATAGTGCTTCCCTGGTGGCTCGGATGGTAAAAAAAATCTGCCTGCAATGCAGAAGACCCAGGTTCTATCCTTGGGTCAGGAAGATCTCCTGGAGGAGGAAATAGCAGCCCACTCCAGTATTCTTGCTGGGAAAATCCCATGGACAGAGGAGCCTGGAGGGCTACAGTCCATGGAGTTGCAAAGGGTCAGACATGACTGAGTGACTAACATTTTCACAATAGGTTCTGGTTCCTTTCCTTTTTGCTCCCATGCCCCAATAGACACTGCCTTCACCAATGTCTCTGGGGATGCTATCTCTTGATTGAGACCCCAATCTCCTCAAAGGTGGAGAATATTTCTGATGCTTTACTTTCACATTGGAGCACATACCATGCAATAGGTACATAAATTCCACAATTAACTGACACCTAATACATGCCAGATACTACGAGTGGGCCCACTGTGACCAAAAAATTGTTCCTGCTTTCAGGGAACTTGTCTCACTCCCTCATTCCTAATCAGAATATCAATTCACTGATGGCAGAAACCAAGTCTTTTTGGTTCTCTGCTATGCTCCCAGAGGATGGTGGTAAGACATATGGAACCAGAACTCACGAGACACATTTGAAAGCCCTGTGGGCTTTAATATTGAAGGAGAGAAAATTCTAGAGGTGCTCAAAGCCCCTTCCAATACTTGAAACGCAGCAATGGGAAGGCAGGGGTAGACTTGCTATGTGGGCTACCAGGGGAGAGAATGAGGATCGGGCAACAGAAGAAAGTTAGGGAGTGGATTTTTGCCTTGATAAGAGGAAGAACTTTCTACAAATGATTTTATAAAGATGTGGGCTGTCTTGTGAGGTGGTAAGCACCCCATGACTAGAACTATGCTAACAGAGGCCAGGTATACATTTTATCAGGGGATGTTGTAGCAGTTAGCAAAATCAACTCATAAGATCCCTTCTAATGCTAAGACACAAAGCTTCTAAATTATATTTATTTGAGACCCCATGTCCACAGTTTATCCTGATTTTCTAAATGAGAAAATAAAAATAATAGAGAATATTTATTAAGCACATACTGTGGGCTAAGCATTTTACATATCAGATCAGATCAGTCACTCAGTTGTGTCCAACTCTTTGCGACCCCATGAATCGCAGCATGCCAGGCTTTCCGGTCCATCACCAGCTCCCGGAGTTCACTCAGACTCACGTCCATCGAGTCAGTGATGCCATTCAGCCATCTCATCCTCTGTCGTCCCCTTCTCCTTCTGCCCTCAATCCCTCCCAGCATCAGAGTCTTTTCCAATGAGTTAACTCTTTGCATGAGGTGGCCAAAGTACTGGAGTTTCAGCTTTAGCATCATTCCTTCCAAAGAACACCCAGGGCTGATCTCCTTCTTTACATACATTATTATCTAAATCTTTATAGTCTCTGAAGCAGGCATTTCTATCCCTGTTTTACAGAAGGGGAAACTGAGGCCTCAAAAAGAGAAGCAACATACCAGGGTTATTTGGCTGGAGAATAGTAGCCAGACTCATCTGATTCCAGAGCCTGTACCCTTCTGCTGTGCCCTGATTTCTTGAATATGTGCTTATTTGTGTGTTAAACATTTGCCCTGACAAAGCACAGTGTGCCTGAGACTTCAAGAGAGCCTGAGTTTTCTAGGACTATTTTCAAATCCTCATTCTTTCCATTTAATTCCCATATATACCCCAAAGTATTCCACTCCCATCTTCTACACTGACTGTGTCTCTCAAACTGGACCTGGTATATCACGGAATGACAGTCTTGGAAAAGACTTAACTATCAATCCTCTTTGAATCTCCTACAAATTCAGCACCAGACGACCAAGCAAGAAGCAAGCAGTTCACGGCCTAGTAAGAAAATCAGAACTGTGAATCAACAACTATAGTAGAGTGTGGCTAAGTGTTATGATGGAGAGAAGGCGAGAGGATTTTCTAGAAGATATATATGAGCTGAGACTAATTGGAAAAGACTGATATGAGACGAGATAGCCAGGCAATAGACAGACAAGAGCATTCCAGGAGGAGGGGACAGTTTGAGCATCTACTCCTTGAGGAGAGAAGACTGCTACTCAGTTTATAACTATCACTTCCAGGAGGTCAATACTGTTGATATCAACCTGAACTGACAATACCGACTCCAAGTTGAGTGCTCAGATGTATATAAGAGATCTCCCCATAGTTTGGCACAGATTCAGAAACCATTTAGACATCTGAAATTTTGAGTGCCTCAGTTCTCTGCCAACAACAAGCACTATTAAAAAAGGACAGAACCCAGCCTTCCTTCTTCTGATTTCCCAAAGTATTTAAAATTACATTGAAGCAGTACTTGGTTATTTCCAGAGGCTACATTCTGGCTTCCTAAGAAGATGTAATTTCCCAGTTGAGAACTCATCATGTGACATCAAGATGAAAACAAGCAAAGCACTTGGTCCACAGTGGGCATTTGATATAAACTTGTCAAACCAACTGTGTCTCTCAAAGGACCCTAAGCTCCTTAGGACAGGGATACAGGTCTTATTAATCTTGGCATAACCCATGTCTGGCACATTGTAGGCTTTCAATAAATCTGTGTTGAATGACTAAATGAATGCATGAATTCAATAAGCAAATAAATAGTAACAAAATAGATATCATTTTTTTTGAGGGCTTACTATGTGTTAGTCACTGTACTGAGTGCTTTATTTTTTTTTTTCTCCAAGCTTTATGGAGGTATAATTTGACAAAAAGCTTGTAAGATAAAGTGTACATCATGATGATTTGATATGTGTATACATTGTGAAAGGATTCCTCCCATCTAGTTTATCAACACATATTTATCTTTTTCTGTGGTGAGAACGTTCAAATTCTACCTGACGGCTTTATTTATATCATCTCTTCTGCTTCCTAAAACAATCCTACAAGGTAGGCATGATCACTGCCATTTACCATTGAGAAAACTGATATTCAGAGGCCTCAGATCCCAAGACACAAGTTCATCTGTGTGGACTCACACAGGCTTTTAACAGAGTTTCCTGACTTCAGAGACAATATCAACCAACCTGTTCAAGTAGATGTAAAGTACTACCTCTGCTACTGGGGTAAGGTACATGGAAATTCCGAGTATATATATGATGATTTCCCGGAGTCCCCAAAGCAAGAAGGACCAGCTACAAAGTACACTGTTTCATAAAGAAAGACAATCAACCAATTCTCAAAGGAGGTTTTTTTTTTTTTTTTTTTTTTTGGTTAATTTACCCTTTTGGTTTATCCTATAAAATTGTTGTTGTTTAGTCGCTCAGTCATGTCCGACTCTTTGTGACCCCGTGGACTGTAGCCTGCCAGGTTCCTCTGTCCATGGAATTCTCCAAGCAAGAATATTGGAGTGGGTTGCCATTTTCTTCTCCACGGGATATTCTTGACCCAGGGATTGAACTCAGGTCTCCTGCACTGCGGGCAGATTCTTTACTGTCTGAGCCACCAGGGAAGCCCATCCTATAAAATTAGTTGTTCCAAACAGATCTTCAAACATACTTTTCAATAATAAGCCTCAATAAATTCATCAGGTAGAATTTAAGAACTAATCTGAACCTCATTTTTCTTCTGTCTGTTCAGGAAAGAAAGGCAATTCATAGGATAAAAAGCCAGTATCAAGAATTTAGACTTAAAAAAAAGGAAAAAATATTCTAGGTAATGTATGGGAGAAAATAGAAGCCTCAATGACAACTATCTTACTTTCAGCATTTATCACACAGAAAGAAGTGTTCAGACTGATGACCCTGGCGCAATAAAATATTCTTAATAGAAGCAACATTAAATTAATTTATGTTCAGAATATTCTTACAGACATGAAAGAATAGTCACATCTTTAAATATTTTTAACTAGGAAAAAAAAAAAGAGGGAGAATTTGGCAAACTCCCAGCAAGCCAGAGAGACGAACTAGAATTCTTCATTCTTGGTTGGCTTACTCTCACATGACACAGAGGTCAGACAGACAAGACTTTCCCCCTAGAATGAATGTGAACCAACTGGTGATTTCAGAAATGCAGCTAATATCAGCGGAGAGTTTAGCGACAAAGGAAGAGGTAGAAAAAGTTATCAGGTTAATACTAATTATATACATTGTAATCAGCCTTTGGGCAAAATGAGATTGTCTTTGGGTGAAATGCCTGTGGAAGAAAGGAACTGCTGTATTTAGGCACTAAGACAATGGCTTTCGAAACTCCCATCAGACACTGTTCTTATAAAGAGCAGGTGGAGGTTTCTGATATCATGTTGGGATTTAAATTAATCGAGATAAGGTATGTGAGAGGCTTGGTAAAAGGGAGATGCTTCATAAATATTAACTGAATATAAACCTATTAAAATTTCCTTTATTCGAAGTAAAAGAAAATTCATAGCTCCCAACAAAGGAGGTGAGATACATAATTGTCTGTGCAGAGATAAGTCAACATGTCAAACATGACTTGGAGAAGAACTTTATGGGAAAATCTTGGTCAGTGTGTCTTTTCTGAACTAAGCACCTGGGGTTCTCTGGCCTTGGACTTACTACTAATAGCTGTGGGGAACTCCCTATCCCTACCATCAAAGACTTCACTGATAGCAAAGTGCCATCAGGAAGCTCATGACCATGGTCTGAAAGCTCAGTTTGGTTCCAACAAATGTTAGAAATGAAAGAAAGTCCCCAGATGCATGAAAAAGAAGAGATATAAGAAGCAAAAGTCTATATTTCCTTTTCTTCACCATTCAGCTTACAGGTAAGAAGTAAGACAAAATAAAGAAATAAATGCCCTGATGCTTTTGAACTGTGGCATTGGAGAAGACTCTTCAGAGTCCCTTGGACAGCAAAGAGTTCAAACCAGTCAATCCTAAAGGAAATCAGTCCTGATATTCATTGGAAGGACTGATGCTGAAGCTGAAGCTCCAATCCTTTGGCCACTTGATGTGAAGAACTGGCTCCTTGGAAAAGACCCTGATGCTGGAAAAGGTTGACGGGAGGAGGGACAGAGGATGAGATGATTGGATGGCATCACCGACTCGATGGACATGAATTTGAGCAAGTTCCAGGAGTTGGTGATGCACAGGGAAGCCTGGTGTGCTACAGTCCATGGGGTTGCAGAGTCGGACATGACTGAGCAACTGAACTGAAGTGAAAGAAAGAAAAACCTAGGAACAAAACAACTCACACAGAAAGGAGTCTGTAGAGCAAGAATTGAGGAGGAAAGTCAACTTATGTTATTATTTTTTTTAAGCCAAGGGCTTCATGGGGAATGGACACCAAGCACGTGTGACCAACCTTATTACATTGAGCTAGATGCCTGGGAGAGGTGAAAATGAAGGCGTATCTGGGATGTGTGTGAGAATCACCGGATGTAAACATTTTCTAATAACTCAGCTTTTTTGAGCAATGGAAAATGAAATGTCACCCTGACAATCAGGAGACCAAAAGAATCCATAATGTAAATAATTTACAGAACATATCTAGTACTCAATAATTTTCAGCTAAAATGCCGAGTATATGATGGGACTTTGCCGGTGCTTGAGAGATGAACCCATGTGACATCATTTTCTGTTCCTCCTGGGTGTTGGAAAGACTTTCCTGGGTCACCGAGGCCTCCACTTGCCCATCCCCATGCAGTAGATGACCCCACCTCTTTCTTAACAAAAGAAATGAGGTCATCAGGTAGTAACTGGCCCAAATTGTCTTCTTCCCTTCTACCTTAAGGAGCTCCATTTCTTCCTCTTGGTTTAGAGTGTACATTCCACAAAATGTTGGAGAAGAAAAGCTTTTTTGGGTAATGCTACATATTATATACCATTCTTTTTAAGATTTATAGTACACATGAGCACAGACTTAGAGAAGTAGTGATAAAAAGAAACCCCTTCCTAACTTGATTTACTTCAGTTCCCAAAACTCATGCAATCACATAAACTATTTTTTAAACATAAATTACCTATTAAATATCTTTGGGAAAGAAGTTTAGACAGAATTCCCAAATGAACATTACTCTTTGAAACAGAACTGAATTCAAGATATAATTAACCTAAAGTTGGGGGTGTGGACATTGACAATTCCCAAGATACCAGAAGGGCTAGCAGAAAACATGGAGACCAAGCCAGAGATTACGTCTAAGGTCTCTTTTCACTGTGATAGTCCATGATTCTATTTCTCAGAAGACATCACACAGACTTGCTTCTGAGATAATCTAGACAGGACAGAAATGCACAGTGGGGAGATCAGACATCTGTGTATAGATATTCATGTCAGTATACACTGTACATCCTGGAGAAGGAAATGGCAACCCATTCCAGTATTCTTGCCTGGGAAATCCCAGGGACAGAGGAACCTGGCGGGCTACAGTCCATAGGGTTGCAAAGAGTCGGACACGACTGAGAGACTGAGCATACACTGTACAAGTCTGGTTCTAGCTTGCTACATATCAATAGCAACGAGTTCAAGGAGTTTCACTAGGAGAACCAAAGATCCAGGAGAAAAACAAAACATAATTGTGTGTGACTACATGGGCCCCCAAGCAGGAATACACACTTATAGGTATATATATACACAGGCACACATGTGAACACTATCTATACCTTACTAACCAGGCACATTTAGAGAAGTTTAGTATTGTACATAAAAATAGAGGCTTTGGAGTCAAATAAACATGGGTTCAACTTTTCTCTGCCTCTTAGAAGCTGTGTGACCTAGGACAAGTTACTTAATCTTTCTGAGTCTGTTTCCTCACCCGTTTAATAGGACAAATAATACATACACCTCACAGAACTGCTGTGAGAATTATATACTATATGTCAGGTGTTGTTCTGGGTGTTTTACATATACTGATGCTCACAACAATCCTATCACTATCCCTATTTTACAAATGAGAAAACTGAGGCACAGAAAGAATGAAAATTTGCCTGTTATACAGCTAGTAAGGGCTTCCCTGGTGGCTCAGACGGTAAAGAATCCATCTGCAATGCAGAAGACCTGGGTTTAATCCTTGGATCAAGAAGATGCCCTGAAGAAGGGAATGGCTGCCCACTCTAGTATTCTTGCCTGGAGAATTCCATGGACAGAGAAGCTTGGCAGTCCAGTTCATGGGGTTGCAAAGAGTCGGACATGACTGTGAGACTAACACTTTTCAGGTTGCGAGGCCGGGATACAAGCATAGGCAGCTAGCTCTTAATCACTAGGCTCTCCTGCCTCATACAATCCTGGATTATAGTAGGTCCATGATATTTCCCTGGAAGACAGAGACACACATACTCAAATATATAAACACCTTACACCTCCTCTTCCTCTCTAGCTTTTCAGATTTGCTGTTTTTGTCATTAATTTATTACACGATGCAGTTCAAGTGGGCAGCGTGCAGACATCAGCTTCCCAAAGACAAAGATCCTGTGTGGCTGCTCAAGGAACAGAAGAACAAATCCAACCCTAAGAAATGTTAGTTCATTCTGAATGATGACTCACAGCCGCTATTTTCACAAACAGCCTGCTAATTAAACTTTCTTATGAACTCTGCTAACCAATTTTTCCAATGCATGGAGAAAAATCATTCATTATAGACCGGAATCCAAAATCTAATATTAAAGCACAAGTAGGATCTGTGGCATTGTAATTTGATCAGCTTGAGCATTAATAACAGTTACACGCTGATGTCTGAAAGAGGTAATCAGCTTTTGTTGAGATGTACGTAGATAACTGAACAAAACATCTGGACTAGAAAGCAAAGCTAGCTTATCACAGGGGTTTTAGTATTTATTTTACCCTCAGATCCCCTGCTTACAGTAGCCTACCTTCTGGGTGACCACAGTAATGTCCTGAATTGGTGTAGCTCTTTAACTACTTATGGACACATTAGCTCATCTGATGTCACAACAGATGGCAAGGTGGAAAGAGCCAGTGTCATTGCCATTTTATGCCCAGCATAAAATGAGGCATTGAGGTACTGAATGGCCCAGAGCTAGAGCTAGAATAAGAACCTGGTGACTCTTTCCAGTTCCTCATGCTGCCACTCATAAAAGCTGGTATGATTTTTAAATAATTCTCAGAAACCGTCCTGACATTTTCCAATACTGAACTAAAGGCTTTCATTTATAATCTTCCAGAGCCACTAAAACTGCTGTGCATTATTACTGTAGTTATCTCTGAGGCTTACCAGGATCATCCTACACAGCCACGTTCACGACTCAGGATGAAACAGCAGAATACAAGGAACCCTCTCTGTGAAGGTCTCCTGACCCAACTGGCCGCAGCATGTAGTCAGACAGACACAGGTACACAGCTTGGTCGCCTGCCAAGTGTGTGACTTCAGGTCAGTCATTTTAAACTTTCTGAGCCTCAGTTTTCTCATCTGAAAAACAGGGCCACCATTACCTCTTGCAGGCAAGACCAGGATTAAATGAGATAACACAGGGGCTGGCGTCTAGCAGTACTTAATAAATCTAAGTTCCCGTTCCATTCTTCGGCCTTCTCACACCCTGCGTCGTACTTGCTCCTTGGAATAACATGCTGAGGACTACACCAGAACAGAAATCCACTTTTACACTCCTCTCCACTCCTCTCCCTTTATCCATCTGCTGGCCCAGTTGGTAGAACCCTTGGAGAGAAGCGGGAAGGAGTTATGAGATAGAAGGGGCCCGTCCCATTTATTGCTTTAGTTTACAAGTGTCTTCATGTGGCATTTGGTTTGAACTCACAAGTACCGTTCAAAGAAGGTAAAGATTTATCTTTATATTGTACACTGAGAATGGAGGTCTAGGTGAATACAGACCTATGCAAGGGCATGCCCACTTCTACTAAGAGTGTGTGTGGGGGGAGGGGGGTTGTGGTACAGGAGTTTGACACCTGTCCCACCTTTGGTTAGTCCAATGCATTGCATCTGGTTTTCTTTTTTCTGGCATCTGGTGTTTTTGACCAGAAAGTATGTGAGTGTGTGTGTGTGTGTGTGTGTGTGTGTGTGTGTGTGTGTGTGTGTTGGGGACTGTAGAGCTCTTGGGTAGTGCTCATTTCTTTTGTAGTTAAAGGGTGGTCTGTCTCACTGGGAAGGCTCCGCTGACAGGTGAGGGCCACTGGGGAGAGAAAAGGCAGCTGAGGACTAATTGCAGCTTCCAGGGTCAGTACCTGGAAGTGAGGCTGACATTTGTTTCTCCTGTTTATTAACCAGCTCAGGGTCCTGGATGATGGGGAACTTGCCAGAACTCAGTGTAGGAACCCTCACCAGGGAGATGGGCACAGAGGTCTGATGTTTCTGCATGCCCAACCCTGGGATGTAAAGGGGACAGAGTGACTGTGGAGACTCAGAAGCCACCTGCATCTCAGTTCAGGGCAGCAGGCAAGGAAGCCTGCTTCAACTGTCTATACCTTTTATTAATGAAAACAGGGACTCCACTCAGGCAGCTTCTCTGTTGGCTGCCTGCCCCAGCCATAAAAAACAAGTCTATCAATCCAACATGGATTTAATTTGAAAAAAAGAAAACTCTATGTATGTGATTTCAGGCTTCATACCCCACCCTATAGGATAATTGGCAACAGTCTTCATGATCAGAGGCTCTAGTGAGTGTGGTGGGAAGGGAGCAGGGCTGGGAACCTGGTTACCACTTGAGAATGGGATCAAGGTTGTCATCATCCACGTTTCCTTGATGTAAAGAAAACTCAGACTAGGTGGTTTTGGGGAGGTGGTCTGTTACTTCTGAGATGAGTCATCTAGCCACAATTAATTTATGAACTTTCTCTCTGGTCTCCTTTTACCATTCTACTATTTCCCTTCTACCTTGTTTTTTTTTTTAAATCTATGGCTATTTAAATTTTAGCTCTTTTCTATCTCATAAGTCAATTCAAATTCTTTTTGGGTCAAATGGCATATAAATAAATAAGGCAGAAAGAGGAGGTAGGACAGGAAACAAGCAAAGAAAGGAAAAAAGAGGAAGAAAGGAAAATAAGAAGTCAAGAGTTTCTTCTTTGGGGTGCACTGGTCTTATCTGTAAAGTAAGTATAGACATTGCCGATATTGGGTACTTTAATAGGGTCAGAAGAGGTACTGAGTATAAAAACCTTTGCAAATAAACATGAAAGGCAAATATCAGGGGTTATTAAGTATACCTTTCACGGTCATACTACCAATAAAATTATTTAATCTGATTTAAGATGTTTGTGAAGAGAGGCGGCCATAGGAGTTAGAGTAATTACCCTAATTAGCTGTATTCCACTCAGTGTAGATTGGGCCCTGTCTCACTAGACATCCAACAACAAAACAAGGGCCAAGCAGAAAACCAAACTTATAAATCAGTGCGAAACTGAAGTTTTTGGAAAGAGACTCACTAGAGAACATGACTCTGACCTCAGTGAGAAAAACAGTAATTCCCAAATCACCATGAGAAGTCTGCCAAGTTGTCCACCTCCTGTGTTAGGTCAGGTTATTTATTGGCAAAGTAGAAGGAACACAGACTTTGGAGTCTGACAGACTTGGGTTCAAATCTCAGTTTCACAACTTATTAGCTGTGACCTTAGATAAATTACTTAACCACTCTGACCTTATTTCATCAACACAAAGTGAGTCCTAACTTTACCCCAAGGAGTAGTTCTGCCTGTTTTATTCACTATCCCTTGACGATGTCTCTGAAGCTTGGCTCAGCTGTTTTCTCTGTGTCTACTCATCTCGGATAATCTACTCTCTACCAAGTTCACGGCTCACTCCTATTTGACACTTGCTCTGAGAACCCCAGCCCACGGTGATCCTTTTCTCCTCTGAACACCCATAGCTGATGTTTTATTCATTTTCATTCAGCAACGGCAGAGTAGTAAGGTAACAGAAATACCATAGGCTTTGTATTCTCCAGTTGATTCTTTTTTTAAAAAAATAAATTTATTCATTTTAATTGGAGGCTAATTACTTTACAATATTGTAGTGCTTTTGCCATACATTGACATGAATCCACCATGGGTGTACATGTGTTCCCCATCCTGAACCCCCCTCCCACCTCTCTCCCCATCCCATCCCTCTGGGTCATCTCAGTGCACCAGCCCTGAGAACCCTGTGTCATGCATCGAACCTGGACTGGCGATCCATTTCACATATGATAATATACATGTTTCAATGCCATTCTCTCAAATCATCCCACCCTGGCCTTCTCCCACAGAATCCAAAAGACTGTTCTATACACCTGTGTCTCTCTTGTTGTCTCGCATATAGGGTTATCATTACTATCTTTCTAAATTCCATATATATGCATTAGTATGAACTGAATACTGTATTGATGTTCTTCTTTCTGGCTTACTTCACTCTGTATAATATGCTCCAGTTTCATCCACCTCATTAGAACTGATTCAAATGTATTCTTTTTAATGACTGAGTAATACTCTATTGTGTATATGTACCACAGCTTTCTTATCCATTCGTCTGCTGATGGACATCTAGGTTGCTTCCATGTCCTGGCTATTGTAAACAGTGCTGTGCAACTAACTGATTCTTATCCTTGGCTTTCTGATCTGTAAAATGGAGATAATACCATGGACCATGCATAACTGGTACAAAGCTTCAATGAGATAACATACATGATGTGTCTGACCGTTGCTGACACACAGTACTGTGTGCATGTGTGCTAAGTCACTTCAGTTGTATCCGACTCTTTGCGACCCTAAGGCTTTCCTGGTAGCTCAGCTGATAAAGAATCCGCCTGCAATGCAGGAGACCCTGGTTCAGTTCCTGGGTCAGGAAGATACCTGGAGAAGCGATAGGCTACCTACTCCCTGTATTCATGGGCTACCCTGGTGGCTCAGATGGTAAAGAATCTGCCTGCAATGTGCGAGACCTGGGTTCGATGCCTGGGTCAGGAAAATACCCTGGAGAAGGGCATGGAAACCCACTCCAGTTTTCTTGCCTGGAGCATCTCCATGGACAGAGGAGCCTAGTGGGCTACAGCCCATGGGGTCTCAAAGAATCAGACACGACTGAGCGACTAAGCACGGACCGTAACCTTCCAGGCTCCTGTGTTCATGGGATTCTCTAAGCAAGAATACTGGAGTGGGTTGCCATGCGCTCCTTGAGGGGATCTAGCGCCACCCGGGAAGGCCTGACACACAGTAGGTACCTCATCAAACCGCCAACTTCATTGTTCTGTTATGAATCCTTTTGTGCTCTCTTTCCAGTGAAATTAACAGCAAGGGTCAGGAAAAGCAAGTTTGGGCTTTGGTGAAAAACAAAACAAACATCCCCCGCCCAACCACTAGGCCCCTCCTGCACCGCCCTGCACCCCACTCCCCTGCCGCCAACGCACAGAAAACAGCAAATGTGGCACCACCTTTATGCGTCACATGGGCTCCCAGCCACTCCCAGACCTGCAGACTGCTGTAGGGCCCTGTAATTTGTCCTGACTTCCTCTACTCATTGGCCGTGCTAGCAGCAACATGCGGGCACAAACTACGTCTTATTCTCTTTAGCTTCCTCACAGACTCTGATACAGAATTTAAGAGAATAGAAGGAAAAGATATAACATTTATTTGGTCTGAGGGAGCAGACACTAAATAAATAAAGTTGGCTGATTGAAAAATCTTTCACAAATGTAAAAGCCTTATACAACTATATGGTCTCCATCTGAATTTTATCTTTTCTCCAAACTAGAAATATCTTCTCCCATCAAAGCTCAATTTTGGGACTGTAGGAAAAACAAAAAGGCAACTTAAAGATCTTTAGTTCTGACAAGGAATAAAAGGTAACAAAGTTCATCAGTTAAGAGCAGTACGGGGTGGGGTGGGGGAGAATGAAAAAAATCACCACTATCACAGCTCACAGAAGACAAGAAAAAATGATTTTCCCATTAACACATTTCAGAAAGCACTTTCCTCCTACCCTGAAGCTGATGAATTACATTTTTAGATAATGTATGGAAATTTCAGTTAGACATTACCTTCCTACTTAGTTCCTAGTCTCAATCAACCAGGTCATTCTATAGAGAAGGGGGGAAGAGAAGTGGAGAGAGAGAGAGAGAGAGAGTGTGTGTGTGTGTGTGTGTGTGTGTTGGGGGGAGGAGGGGTGGCTGAGTGAACAGGGAATTGGTCTTAGGAACCAAACAGCCAGTTAAAGTACAGAAATAGAAAATCCTTAAAATACTCAGTCCTGATTCACATCCCAGGTAAAAATCCCTTGAGACACCTCTCTTGGGATGTGAGAATATTTTCCTACGGTTATCTGAGTTCAGAAGCAGGACAGAACCATCTGATTTGGAAGGGAAGATGAAGGGAAAGATAGCCAGGGGGCAAAAGGAAACCATACCTGGTCTATAATCCTGCCTATTGCCGTCCTGGGGAAAAAATATGTTGAAAGAAACAGAATGTACCTGCACAAGCTCTAAGCCTCACAGCTCCACTCAATTGCCAACCTGTCCTAATTAGAAAGGATGGGAGGTCCCTGATTGCCCTTGATGGGTGTGTAAGAGGCACAATGATTATATGGTTCACGGTTTGCACTTAACGTTTTGGAGTTCTTTAAGTTCCCCTTAATAAAGCAGACCCCTATTCTCCTGTTTTGTAACCCCATTAGTCTGTCAAATCTTCTCCTTAACTAAAAATTTTCCATTCAACCCCCAACAATAATCAATCCTCTCCCCAAGTCAACAACTCAAATTTCTTTTACTCTTCTTTGTGGAATGTGTATAAAATGACTGCAGGGAGGTGATAAATAAAATAATAGATGCAAATCTGCCTGATTTTCCTCTGAATTCAGGAGGCACATTGCACTGTATCAAGTACATTTGCAAAATCAGCAGCAAAATATGCTGATAAATGCTACTATTTCCTCTACCCTTCCCATTGCTAACGCATAGCCCTCTGATGTGCATGTAGAAAAGTTCATTTAGCTAATCAATATCTTGGGATTTTCTTGGATCTGCATAATTGAGGCTGGGTTTTAAGTATGCTTAAACTTAAGGCGGCATCCATTTCAACACAGTGCTTGGAAGATAAAGAAAAGGAGAACACAGTGAGGGGTATCTTGTGAAGAGAGAATTTGAAGATAAGAACCACTCGAAGTCTATTCTTTCTGTTCAGGTAAGCAGTGACCTTACTGGTCACTGGTATTTTTTTTTTAATGCATATCATGCTATCTTCAGAGACAAAAGATTTTAAACTCTAATTATATTTTCCCTGTACTAAAAGTTTTCATTCCCTAGGTAATATAAATTGTGTTGGTTTGCAAGGGGGAGATGTCAGTTTAGTATTTTTAGGGAAACTGGCAGAGATAAACTATAATGGGACAACTCACAATTAGTCAGAGAGCCAAGAGTTCAAGTCCCAGCTCCCATACTTGGAAGCTAAGTCATCTTGGGTAAATGACTCAACTGCTCCTGAGCTCAAGTTTCTTGGACTGTAAAATGACTGTCTTGGGGATTACATGAAACTTCATTTATTGATCTCAGCCCAATGATCAGCACATAGTAAGCACTCAATAAACACTGGCTATGATTATGAATCTCCAAGAAGTCCCAATTTACTATTTAAATGAGCGACTATATTTAAAGCTTGTAATATAGTATCCAGAATACACAGAAAGCACACAAAAACATACAAAAGCTGCTGCTATTATTTTTATTTGTCTTTGCTGGATGCTGTCAGAAATTACATCAATAAACTTACCCCAGGGCTGAACTGACATTTCAGAAGTAAATTCAAAGCATTTTTGTACTTTAGGATTTTTTTTTTAGAGCTTTTTTATTGTTAATAATGTTATCTTAGAAGCAAAACAATTAAATTCCCACAATGTCCCTATTAGTCCAGTTCCTTGTAAATATATGAGGTAACATAAGGTAACCCACAACCCTCACTCGCCTCTCCCTCTTGAACCCAAGAGACTGTATCCTATGTAATACCTCTTGGCCTTGATGCTCTAACAGACACAGCTTCCTCCCAACCCCTAATCCCCAACCACCCACTGCTGTAGTCCAATCCTACCTCCTGAGAGGGAATTATTAGCACTTTCACAAATCTAAGAAAGAACAGAAGTTACCCAGTGTCACTGAATCAACACTGAGTTGGTTCCTTTAATTAGAGCTGTGATTCTACACACAAAGGCTGTGGCAAAGCATTCACCCTCATGCCTCCAGTAGTGAAGCATCTTTTTTGCCTTATTCTGCTCTTTCCACTAAATGATAATATTAATTACGCCAAAGTCATATATTATAAAGGAAGAATGAAAAGATGGATTAGAGGTGGGGTTTAGGAAATGTTGTCTTTGTCCATCAGGTGCAACTCTAACTGATAATGTTCTGTGTTTTGGCCCCAGGGCACAGCATGTGGGATCTTAGTTTCCTGGCCAGGAATTGAATGGACACCCCTTGCATTGGAAGCTCTGAATCTTAACCACTGGACTGTGAGGGAAGTCCCTGACTTAATGTTTTCATATGCTTAACTTCACTTGGCAGCACTTCAGTATGAGAGGACTGCGTCTGAGAGGCATGACCCGGCTTTACTTCCTTTGTCCAAAGCACAGAAGAATAAAAAAAGACTTTTGTTCTTAGATGGGAATTTTTGCTCCATTCCTTTTGCTTTTCTTCTGTCTACCTAAATCCTAACCCCATTCTTCAAATGCCACCTCAATAGCTCTAGCTAATGGAGACTTCACCTTTCCTCAACCACCCACAGTCCATATAGTCTATTTCATATACTGGTCACTCCATATATTCAGTTTTATAATGGATAATGTTCATTTTGGACCACCCCATCCTTAAACCCCCACTTCAGAGTTCTCATTTGCCTGAAATGGATAGAAAACTACTCTTAAAAACCATACTGCATGGGTACATGAAGAGTGATATCAAGTAAAAATATAACTCTTTTTTTATCACCATGATGCAAATAATCAGTCTAGATAGGCAGATCAAAACTCCTTGCTATCGTACACTGATTTATTTCTGGGGAATTTTCTTTGTTACTTTCCTCCCTCCTTTTTCTGTTCCTTTTCGAGAGGGGTGATAACAAGAGAGACAATTATAAAGATGCAATTTAGCATTCCAGCTGTGCTGGCTTTAAGATATACCATGAGCCACCTAACTATCCTGGTTCAGCCATATGTTTCCTCCCCTAAAATACTAATCATCTAGGAACCTGGATTCAGAAATGCAATCTCAAAGCCTGAAAAACAAAAAGGCAACAACAACAAAAAAGAACTTAATTCAATTATCCACAGTCCACCGGAATAACAGAATTTCTACCAGGGGTTTGGTGTTCTTTGCCTGAGTTCCTCGGTGGCACGAATCCTTGCAGGACACATGCCATCTTCCTTTCTCTCCAGGAGCAGAGGTGCAGGTGGATGGAGAAAAATAAAGAACATAGCTTCCAGAGCCTCCTTGTGTTCACAGATGCACACAAAAGCAACTTGCAACATATATTTTCTCTCCCCGGTACCTAGATTATCCTGATAAGTGTCCTTTCCCAATTGGAAAAAAGAAAATCTAATATCTCTGAGAAGATAAGTAACAGAGATGTCCAAAACCACTGTAAGGGAATCTTAAACCTGGCATTTTCAGTAAATTTGAGTCTCCACTGAAGGCTGAGTTATATCCCCAGAGGATGATAAATATTGTTATCTTTGCCTCTGGTTATACACAGGGGTCTTGTTTTAAGCCATGGTGCATTACGTAGACTTGGCAGAGTGGAGCAACTGCTGCTCAGAGGAATACGATGTTTCACTGGGTTATGGGGGAGGCTTAGCAGGCATCTTCAGGTAACACAGGCAGGGGCGTCGTCACATGCTTCCATGTAAGATCACGCTTTTGGACACGGGGAGCGAATCCCAGCTCCATCACCTGCTAATAAACCGTGCTGCCACGGTAAGTTACTAAACCTCACTAAGCTTCTGCGTCTTCATCTAAGGAAATGGAGGTTGTTCTCAATGTTAAATAAAATAAGGTATGTTCAGTGTCCAGTAAGTACCTGGTCTAGAGTAAGTGCTTGATAAATAATAGCAAGTATGTTCTCGGCCGCATGACACTTAAGTCCATGCCCAAATTCAAATGGAGAATTCATTGACAGCCCACAGCAAGGAGTGAAGCCAGCCTACTGGCAACACCATTAACAGTTTCTGTTTCCCTCCTTCCCTCCTTCTTTCCTTCCCTCCCTCCCCACCCTCCTGTACTTTCAGAAGCCAGAACTTTCTAAGGAGATCGATTACATTCTCTTAGGGAGTGGTTAGGCTGGAAAATCTTAATCTTGAATTCTTATCTTTTTGCCACTTCCCACCCCCTAATCCTCCCACTGGGTATTTAGAACTCCCTGTAAACTTCACAGGATCGAGATGCATTGAGATCTGTAGGAGGTGTTGGAGGAAAAGGGGGGACTGGGATGTTAAAAATCAGGGCAACAAAAATACCTATGATGTCATTTACCCTGACTTCTGAACCACCACCAGCAGCCTTTTAACTTGGCAGGTGTGAAACCTCAGCCTCCCAGCCTGTGTTATCACTTAACCCCAAATGCAGGCCTCAGAGGGTCTTCCACTAGAGAGATCCCCACTCCGTCCCTGCCTCCCCACAGTCTCTCTCTCTCTCCTTCTCTGACTTTTAGCGTAGCCAATTAAACCTGAACAATGGGTGGATGGAGGAAATATGCTGCATCTATGGAATGGTACAGCAGGGACCAGTTTCACTGTTAATTTAAAATGCTAGAATTAATTAGGTAGTGTAAATGAAGAATTTAATAAGCACTCTTTACAGCCACAAGTTCTACTTTTATTAAACACTGCTACCAAATGAGGGCAAATATCTCTGGTCTTTCTATATTTCCCTGCCTCATTCCCATAAGTTCTCTGCAAATAAAATTCTTTTTCCCCCTGAATTAAAAAATGCATAATTATAAATTTATGCCTGAATTGTATTTCTGCCTTCAACCCATAAGCTTCTTCTTTAAGCTCAGATGCCACTGTATGTCTCTGCTTGTGCTGGAGAGGGTGCTAAACAAACCCAAGTTGACAATTTCGGTTTTGTATACCAAATTAAAGGCTGTCTTCGAAGCTGTCACTCCTATTCAAATCCACTCAGTGAACTACCAAATTAGCATTCTTTCAGTAAAGGAATCTGCTTGTTTAAACATGTGTCTTTAGAAAACAAAGAACAACACCATGAATCAGTACTTCTGAAAAATCTCACTACACTTCTAAAGGAACTCTTTTGAAAAGGTGCTTAATAATATTCACTAAGATAGCTGGCAGAGTCCCTATTTAGAAGGTAAGGCTATACCAAAAATACATTTTCCATACAGGAGTAGGAGGAAGAATCATATGGTTAACTGGTTTTAATTTGGTTTGAATTATCATCCTATTATATAAAGATTATTCAGGAATCTAAACATTGGCTTTCTGACAGCATAGGCAGTTCTGTCAAAGGATGGATGATCCAGGGCTCTGGGATAAGAACACCAAAGCCGTGGCCCTATTTGGAGACCTTGATAAAATTTCTCTGTTCTAGTCACTCTTCTTGAAACATACTAACTGTACTTATAATAATAATACCCTCCCCGTTACTGAGAGACTACTATGCAAGATGCATTGTGCTAGGCAGTATATATCCAATCTTCCATTTAGTCCTCACAAAAAATCCTTTAAGATAAGTATTATTTTCCAACTTTACAGAAGAGGAAATTAAGTTTGGTGAGTTATGTGATTTTTATATGTTGACAATTATTTGAGTTTTATGATTTTTCAAAATAATATATATAGGGGACAAATTGACAAGGGAATCAGAAGAATTGGAGAATATGGCTACATGCACACAAATACACTGTATTCTCTGATTTAAAAATCAAGATAACGTATTCAATATTTTAAAGTTTCCTTTTTCCTATATAGGCCAGCTGCTCTTCAGTTAAACTGTCCAGAGAGAGGGAAATAAAAGTCAACATTCAAAAATGATAAATACTCAAAGCTGAGTGTGAATGATTTTAGGAGGGGAGCGTCAAAGCATAGCAGCTTCACTGCCATCACGATGTAGTCCAATATTTTTCTAAGAAAACATTCTCACTTCCAGAAAGATTACAGGGAAACGACCCCCAGCCCCAGCCCCAAAGGATTATAGCGTCAGTATCTGGCAGACGCGAGGTCCTAATGAATGACTGTCAATTAGAAAAAAATCACAACCTAAAGCTTTCAAGTATTGAAGGGTAGGGCATTGTTTTACTTTCCAGTAAAAAGTCGCTGAATTCTCAAAGAGTATCTTCACAACAAACACATAACATAAAATTCCTTCATGTAGCATCTCCCTCCCATGACAGAGTAGATTTATTCCAGGATAATCTGCTCTCCTTAAGGCCTATTATTCCCAGGGACAATGGGCAGTTGTGACGACAATAGCCGCCTCTAAAACACTGTCTCGGACACATGGAAGAACACTGGACACACACGAACCAAACGTTTAAGAGGAAAGGGATAAACAGACAAAGACGAGTACGGGGTTGGGGGCAGAGGGCAGAACTGAGAACTAAAGAACAGAGTGTAGGGGTGGCTGATTAAGAATAAAAGAGGATACAACCAAAGGATTATTTCACATAAAGCAAAGCTGAGGAAGCTCCAAAATCTTTATCTGCTTCCTGGTCCTACCAGTCCGCAAAGCGGTTGCACGTAGTATTCACACACGTATGCATTTGTGACTGTAACCATGCTATCCTTGAATGCAGGACACAAGCTGCAAACACTCAAAGCCACCACCACACACACGCACTCCTGCCAAAGTCTGCATTTCTGATGGAACAAGGTGGCTGTGAATCCCAAGCCTAGAATAGTGAAGAAGAGCGTACCTGTAATTTTGTCTCTCACGAGTTTGCAGGATTCTATTTCACCAATGCTCCCAAAGAGACTCCTGAATTCCTCCTGGGTCATATTCTGGGGTAAATAGTTGACTATGAGGTTGGTTTTGCTGTCATCTGTGGCTGCCCCTGTCTGCATGGGAGAAGGACAGTTTCTATTGTTGCTGGAGGGTCCATTGCTTGTATTGGATGTCGGGCCATTTGACACCTGAGGCTCCATGGTGCTAATTATCTAAATAAAAATAAAAATATTAAGCCTTTTGATATCTCAAAGACACAAAGTCTCTTTCAAGATTTGATTTTATTTTTTGTAAAGAAAGGGAACAAGATAAAGCAGGATGGAGCAAAAGAGATGAGGTTGTGAACACAGCCAATTTAGAAACATGTTTTTAACCAAAATGTTAAACTCCCCTTGCTATTTTTAGGCCAGCCCATAGATTTTGAACACAGACTAGAATGCAGTGGGAACTCTCCCATTATTTTGTTAATGAAAAGCTAATTCCTGTTTTCATTACACAATCACTCTCAGAAATGTATACTTAAGCCACACCAAATTATAATTAAAATGTAAAGTAATAATCATGATTAAAATTATAGTTCCATTAAAGCTGAAAAAGCTAAACATAGAGGGCTACGCTCACAAGATCAAATACAGTACCTGTTTATTAACTATCTCATAAAGTAAAATGACATTAAATTAAGTGGGGCTGTTTCATATGGGAAGGGTTTAGATTTTCACTGATGTTTAATAATGATCAAACTTTAGATTTCATAAAAGCACGCTGGGGAGCTACAAAGTTATCTAATGATGTTTCTCCCCAGCTACTCTGTTATTGTTTCTCCTGGACCTCAAATAAAATAAAAAAACATGAAGGAAAGTTCTCTCTAGGTCTCTACTTCAAGTCTAGTCCAGCCCCAGATGGTCCTTTCACACATTACTCAAAAAAAGACTTCTATGTATTTAAATAGTTACTTAAAGAAATATTTCCACGAATGTGTTAACTGTTTGAGGCAGCATGCATGGAATAAAGAGACAAGCCTCAGTCTCTATCCACAAGGAGCTTACAGTCCACAGAGGACATAGAAGGCAAAGGGCTGCAATTGGACAGTGGCCATGTAATGGAGGAGCAATCAAACCTGCTTAAAGGACAGGGGTACTCAGGGAAAGTCCCAAGAAGATGTTGTTAGAATTAGGTTTTACATGAAAAGTGGGTTTAAGCTCATGGAGCTGGTTCATGAAGATGCCTTGTATGGTATGACAAGCACTGAGAATCAGAAAACTGCAGAGCCAGAAAGAAGGCACTTCAGGCAATACAATTCAGTTCAAAACTCTCCTGTTGGAGATGAATTCCAGAGACATCCAGAGATTTCTTTGTCATCACAGGAAAGTGGGGCAGAGTCTAGGCCTGTACCCAGTTTTCCTGGCCCGAATGCAGTCCATCAGTCCTACTTTTCCATTCTATATGAGCTCCATCCCTTCCTCATCTTTACGGTGTTATTTCCATCTTCTGTGAAATTGAACATCAGCTCCTTGGAAATGGGATCATGCTCTGTCATTCCCTAGTTGTACAACTTTGGGTAAGGGACTTGAACTCTGAGAACCTTAGTGTTCCTCATTTGAAAGAGGAGAAGAACAATGCTGCCTGCTTTGCAAGGTGTTAAGAAGGATCTGGTGACAGAATATATGTAAAGTGCCTGAATAGTGGTGGGAACATAACCACAATCATTGATATCCATTAAAGTCATTCTAGGGCTTCCCCCCTGGTAGCTCAGCTGGTAAGGAATCCACCTGCAATGCAGGAGACCCTGGTTTGATTCCTGGGTGGGGAAGATGCCCTGGAGAAGGGATAGACTACCCATTCCAGTATTCTTGGGCTTCCCTGGTGGCACTGCAAGTTACCTGATGTGACTTCTCTCACTGACTCCCCACCAGAAAGGAGTGAGGCATATTCTAACATCCTCTGTGTTTTTTTATAGACAAGGAAACCCAAGCTTAGCAGATATCTGATTACTAGTAGCTTCCATTATTATTACTATTATTTGGCTGCTCTGAGAAATTTGGGGAGATAAGCCTGTTTATCTAATACACATGTAGTAAACTGTACAAGTCTCAAGGGTACAACTCAAGGAATGTTTACAAAATGAACACAACTCACACTCAAGTAACCACCTTTCAGATCATGATACAGAAAATGACCAGCATTCCAGAAGACTTTCTTGTGTCCCCATCCTCATCATTCATACCACCCACCAAGGTAACCACTACTCTGATTTCTAATTCATAGACTTATTTTTTTTTTTTTGAATTTTATATACATGGAATCACACAAAATGTACCCTTTTATGTCTTTTCACATATTATGTCTGAGTGTCTTTCATGTTTTGAAATATAGAGGTAGACTGTTCTTCTCCATGTCTGGAGAAAATTGCATTGTATTAAAATATTATGTTTTATGTATCTCTTTTACTTTGAAGAACACTGGGTTATTTTTAGTTTGTTTTTTTTTTTTTTAACTATTATAGATAATGCTGCTATGAGCATTACATACACATCCTATGGTGTACATACACATTTCTGTTGGGAATATTCTTTGGAGTCTATTTTGGGGTTCAGGGGTATTTCTGCTTTAGTAGGTACTGTCTATAGTTTTTCTAAATAGATGTACCAACCGACTCTCCCACTAGCAGAATATGAAAGTTCTAGTTGCTGCTCATCCTCATCAATGTCCAGAGGCTGTTTTTTTGTTGTTGCTGTTTTTGTTTTGTTTTGCTCTTTGCTTATTTGCTCATCTGAAACATAGTGGTATAGTAAGAAGGGAATAAGTTTTAGAGTTTTAGCTGACTTAAAACTCTAGTTCTACTACTTATTAGCTCCGTGATCTCAGGCATTTGGGTTCTTGGGCCTGTTTTCTCTTTATAAACCAGAATAACACCACTGTGCAGGGTTATTTATGTACGTAAGATGCCTAGAACATAAAGTGGCTAGAAGCATCGTAACTATTACTCCTCATTATGCCCTACATGGATAAGCTTTGCTCTAATTGCTTCTTCTTCTGATAATCACAACTGGGAACTGAAACCAAAAGAAAGAAAATAAGTCTCAAGAGGAATCAGGGAAACAAGGCAGATGGAGGAAGGTGGGAAGCGTCTAAGATTCTTTGCCATCACGTAGGTAACTAAGTGGCTTCACTTATCACATCAAAACTTTCAGGACAACTGTGGGATTGTGTTAGGCTGGTCCAGAGAGCAAGGAGAAAGTAAAGGGCTCTGTAGAGGAATCTTAAATCAAGCTCTCCTCAGCACTGATTAACAACAACAACAACAAAAATGCACCCAGTAACTCCTATGCAGATACTCTGCCCTTGAGGCAAGGGTCCAGGAAAGAATCAGGGCGTTGTGCCCAGGGGAGGGGTCATGCTAATGGAGATGATGTTTTAGAACATCATCACAACTCCTGGCTGGGAGGTAGATTTCTGCTCTGCCAAGCCATCGGCCTCCTGGGTCTGTGCAGTGCCTCCCTTTGCTGTCTTGTCTCACTGCTTCACTGAGTCAGGTGTCCAGGCAACAAACCTAAGGAGCACCACCAACTCACCAAGGAACATGAAAAACAGAATTTATCCAGTTCAGGAGGCTCGGCCAGCAGAACCACAGAGCTGCCCAATAGCTACATTTTGATTTAGTGGCAAAAAAATCAGTCCCACAATCTACAGAACGCCTTCCCTGCACCACTACGGTTCCTACTCAAACACCTGAGAAATATCCTGCAGTAAGGCAGCATTTAGAGTATCAGTGATGGAGCAGGACAAATGTAAGTCATACCCAGGCACGCTGAGATGCTGTGGGACCAAGACTGTAACAGGTCATCTGACAGCTGTGTTCATTCTTAATTCACTGGATGCTTGACTCACAGACACATGTCGTGAAAGCCAGTACTTGTCCCTGTGAATATTTCACAGGTCTCCCTGCTCCAGAAAGGCCTAGGAAGTATCAGGTCTGCAGCAAAGAAATTTCAGTTCCCCAGTAAGCCTTCTGGATCTCCTTACATCCTGTGTGGATTTCCTAATTTATGTTGACTCCTGGAGCTGAGCCCCATCTGTGCATCAGACAATCCTACCCTAACTGGGGTCCAAACCTCTGAAAAGGAACCATGAAATACAATGTTCAGTACTGAGCTCCTTTCATCGAACAAACCTATAAATCAGGTCAAGTCATTCCCGTCTCGTGGAGATGGAGCTCTCTTTACTCTGCACACACACTGCACAGTTATCCTTTTGTGGACTCAGAAGGAACTGAGGGAAATATACATATGCACACACACAGAGTTTTCTCAATAAAAGCGTACAGTTTTAAAGCTGAGAAACATTTGCAAATGTGTTAATATACATTGTGTAATAAGACCCCTTGCTGGTCTTAATGACGCATCCCAGGATGCAAGACAGGCTTAAAAAAAGAATCAGAAATGTAAAATGTCAGACTGAAAACTGACACACAAGAGAACCAAGAGCGTTACTTGGAAAATAAGAGAAGCTGCGAGGATGTAAATGTATGGAGTATGAAACTACGGCATTTTAAGGTCACATGCTAGACCTTACAGAGAGGACACCTGCAATCTCAACTTGGGAAAAAGACCAGAGGTAAACATGTGTGTTCGTGGGAAGCTATCCTCCAATAAATTCAGAAGCTGGCTTGGCGAAATCAGAATGCTTGCTTCCTCAGGGTAACACCTTTGATATTCTAATAGCACAATTTTCACTGCAAGTAAATATATCAGTTACTTAAGTGTGCATATGTACTTTAATGAAGGATTCTGTGTGGGTCTCACAGCCAACTTCGTAGCTGACCAGGTTCCAACCCCCTGACTCGCCTTCCTTCTCTCTTCTGAACAGCAATTAAGAACAGAATTACAGTCAGCATCCAGAAGAGAGCCTTGAGGAGGTTCAGTTGACTTCAAACTCTAATGGTTACACAAAGCACTGCATTAAATCTTTTATGTTCCCATGATGTATTTTAAGAAACATTATACAGGCAGAAAATTTCAGGGATAAACTATTAAAGCAGTGCACAATAACGCAGGCACTCAAATCTTGTCACTGTCAATGTCGATGGTTTGAATGACTAATTACTCACACTCAACACATTAACCTCACCCCTCCCACCCTCTTTTTTTTTCCTGCAAAATATACAACAAAAGCAAGAGGGAAGGCTTCAGGCATGCAGCTGCAGGGACGTTTATCTCTGCGGAGGCAGGAGGGAGAAGAAGCAGAGGTTGGGCCAGGCTTCTTTCTTTCTCAGGATGATACTGAGAAAAAAAAAAGCCAACCCTCTCAGCCCTTTGTGGCTTCTCTGTTGCCACAATCCAGGGTCCTTCCCAACTATCCTAAGTAACCATTCAATAACATCCTTCGTTATTGTTCACCTAAAGTATATGTTATACTGCTTCCTGGACAGGCCAGGTTATATTCATTAAAAAAAGGGTTTATTTCCATGATAGCTAGATCTGGAAATGTTAGATGAACGGGGATGGAGCTCTGGAGTGCCAGGTACTGTGCAAGGTCCAGGGGATACACAAAGACTGGGAGCTGGCCCTCACTGAGCTCACAGGGTGGATGCATGATGTCAAAGAACATCAGGGGCCACTGAGTCCAACCCTGTAATCATAACAAGGAATCTGAGGACAAGAAAGGGGAAGTGACTTGCACAAGGTCACAGTGCTGGTTAGGCAGAAATGGCACTTAGGTCCAGGCCTATATCTCATTGCGTATTCTTGTGACAATGCAGACATGGCCATTTGGATGAGAGCTTACTTCTATTTTATCTTTGGGGGGAGTGTGAAGATGGTTATATCACAAAAATGTGCCTGAATATAGGTGTGGAGATATGTTTATTTCCTTACTCTTCTGAGTAGAGTACTTTGCAGTTCACAAAGAATGGCAACCTCAACTCCGAGTTCCACAGTAGAGAGACCACATCTGTTTTATTTATAATAGTACCTCCTGCATGTGGGACAGGGCCTGAGAATGGGTAGGTTCTGCATTAAGAACGACTGAATGAATGAAAGTGCTTGCAAGTTCAATAGTTCCTAAATCCTTCTAACAACCCTGTGAAGTATAAGCCAATAATTTTAGTAGTGTCATCTCTATCTTCTGTATAGCAAGAAGATAGAATACTTATTGAGTTCCTATCATATGCCAGACATACATTTAGATATTATTTTAAATGCAGATTTTAAGAGGCATTCATTCAAGCAGGACTGCTAAAGCTTTGGCTGACATGGACCCTGTAGAGAACTTGCTGAATACCTCTGCCCTTTCTCCTTGGAAATATCTATCTATCTATCTATCTATCTATATACACATAACACTTTGGGTACACTAAAATCAATCCTTGGTCTCAGACTGAAATCTCCCAATCGACTCTAAGAGTAGCAATATAATCAAAGGGCAGAAACTTCCCTTCTTTCCCAAATCACTCTTTTCATGGAATTTCTTGCCCTCAGAATTCATTCATTCATTCAAACAAATATTTATTGCCAAAGGGTCCACATGGCAGAGGAGAGAATAAGCATGTCCTATGGCCAGAAAGTCCTTTAAGTGTATTAAGCAAGAGCCATTCTGAAATCCTAAAAAGGACTTAAAGCCTCCTTTAATGTTTCTTCCATCAGCTCATGAATCCCTTGCAGCTCCCTCTATCCCCCACTCTTCACAAGGCTTTCCTGTACTCAAGCTCAGGGGTGGGGAAGCCAGGTTAGAATTATAGGGCTGGTCTCTTGCCTTACACCTGAGGACATCACTATTTTAGGACCCGGAGAGGCAAATCAGGGGTCCCAGCACAGCCCCCTCACCAGTTCTGTCAGCCACAACACGCCATAGCTCTGCTCCAGTATTTTCCATAGACGTGGCAGTCTGACAATAAACTGTATGGTCTTGCATTTATGTATCTTAACCTAGTTTACACCGTCAGTATTTACGTCATGAGGCAAAATAAAAGATTACGAGTTTATATTACAGGAACCTGCGCCTGTAGAACTCACTGCTGACATTTATCATCAGCACAGGACCCTTGTAACTCTATCATGCCACACTCAGCTATTCTCAACTTCTGATTTTCTAGGGGAGGGGTGGCCTTGATACTCCAAAAGCAGGCAGAAGGATCAAGAGAAAAGAACCTAAGAAGGTCACAGGTATATGTTTCTTTTTCAAATACTCTTCCTTCTACTTTCAGTGCCCTCAAAATGTCAGTATTCCCGGAAACTAGAAAGATACTAAAGGACTGTGCTGAGTGCAAACACGTCTCAGGTGTGTACATCTGCAATACACATATGCATTTTATTAAATATTTTAATGAGTATTTAAAGGTGTTTTCTTTTACCATGTTGGAAGGACTTTTGAAAATTTATGTATAAAAGCTAAGCCTTATGTAATAGAACAAGCACTCCCAAGAGCATGAAGAATAATGTTTACCAAGGGCAGTCACTGAATCAAGCCATTAAAGAAATAGGTTTAAATTATTCATGAGAACAAAAATAAAAGTCCTAATTCTCTTTGTAGGCATTTCCCACTTAACCCTTATAAAATTCTGACATGCACTATGTGAGACTCTGGTGGAGCAGCCCAGACTACTGCCTCTCACCCCCTTTTCAAAAGCCTGAAAAACAAATCCCCAAAGTTAGAAAATTACACAGCAGGCTCTGTGTTCCTGAAGACATATTATTTTTAGGAATAATTCTTCACTTTGCTTCTTGCTCCTTGAAAGATACTAAAAATGTCCTTACAACACCCCCCCCTCCAAATTCATATTTCTTTAAAGTTTTGTCCATCAGCTCATAAACTCTATACTCTCTTCTCCTTTTCAAGAGGTTTTAATTTGCTCAGGTCCCTTCAGATTAAGTTTTTTCTAAATGCAATGCTTTCCTGGTTATGATTCAACTGGGAAGGAGCCATAAGTTATTAGTGGGGCCCAAGAGGAGGGGCTGAGATCTATGATCTGATCACTCTAGGAAAAGGGAATTTAGGACTATACCCCCACCACTAAGGTAATGACTCACAGAGACCGCTAGACAGGAGGATCTGGCTGAAGACTGCCTGCATGTCCCCCCAAACCATTTGTACCAAGTTTTTGTAGATTCTACTAGAAGGCAACTAGAAAACTCTAGAAAAAAAAATTAATTCCAACTGGGGAAAACATGCTGACAGTTTAATAATACCTTTGGGCAGATGCACAAATAACCTGAAAGACCTATTTACTCTAGGAAGTTATGTGGTAATAAATTCTCAGCATATCTTTAAAACAAGTGTATTCAATTCAAGACAAGTTTATTGAATGCTTTATAGACTAAGGCACCGTTGGAGGAATTGGGGAAACAAAAATAATTTGATCCCTACTCTTACAGAGTTCAAGTTGAGAGAATGAGAAAGGAGGGGAGATAAACAAATAATTAAAATCAATGGTATACACCCCTTTCTTTAAGCAATTCCCTCCAGACTGTCTCTGATGACTCCCACCCCCACCCCCTCACCAAAAGCACGTGAATGAAATTATACACAGACAAGTCATATGCCACTCTGATACTGAACTGACAATCCTGTTTCTGGTCTGAATGCTTATGTCCTGAACAAATGACTATTTGGAACAATGAGGTAAGCTTGAGGCATTACTCCTCTGAAACAGCATCTTCTTCACTGGAGATGAGCACAGGGCATGCCAAAAGTATTCTCAGTGGTGGTAGTCAGGGTTGTGTTTTTTTTCAAAATCAGCAGCCACTGGAGAGAATAAGAGGCATTAATACTTAAAATAGCAGGGCCAGCATTTAAATGAAAAGCATAATCAAAATTTAATTTCTCTTAGGCATTATTCTCAAAATCACAGAAATCCGAGTTTTTAATCTTGTTCCCCAGACACATCACATACATTTCTCCTCCTAAATAAATACTGGCCTCCTTAATATCTTACAGTGTCCCTTTAGGGCTTCAGTTTTGGCCTAAAATGATCTCCTAGTGTGCCCATCCTGGGGCAGTGCTGCTAAAACCCCCGAGTACTTGGTTTTAACAGACTTTTACAGAAAACTCTCCAGAGCAGAGGGATGGCTTAATCACCTAGTTCACTGTAAAGACAAGGAAACCCTCAAACCGCACCCACCCCACCGTCCATTCAGTCTTCTTTTCCAAAATGGCCTGTAAATACAGTCCCAAACTTTCAATAAGCTCTCTTTGTTAAAGACATATTTGAAAAAGAAATGTCTTTATATTAATATAAATGTAATTTCATGGGCAAGCTCTCAGGCTTCCTGAAAAAATATCACCTTTAATAAAAAAATCAATTGGAAAACAATTTCCTTCCCATTCTACTCCCTAAGACCTCAAACTCTGAATATTTAATGTAGACAAAATAACCAAAATGCCTAATAATAAGCTACGGATTCCTGTTGGGATGGGAGCCAGTTGTGATGGTATCTATGTTATCTTCGTCTTCCATACAAAGAACACTAATGAGTCACTTGTAAAACTGTCCACAGACTAAGTCAGACTTCTGATTAAATGCATAAAGAATAGCCAGTGGCACAATTTATGTAAACATATTAAATACTGTGTATTTATAAAAAGCCTGGCTAGTGGCTCAGAGTGTGAGCAAACTCACCAAGATTCAGCTGTAAAAAGTCATGGGTTATTTGGTATCTATATCATGACCTAAAGCATAGGGTCACTTCTCTGCATTTGTTCTGTGCAAACTCAGATTAAATTTTTCAGAAATCCACTTAAAAATATTTTTTATTTTGAGAACAGATACTTGTTTTCTTAACACAGTTGGGGTAGAGACGAGGAAGAGAGCAGAGGGAAGTGGAGGGAATTAGTATCTAGAAAAATCTGCACAGAGCAACGTTTGCTTTGTTGAGAGGAATTGTATAATGCCAACGGTTCTTCCAGTTCAAAGGACAGTGATTATCTTGGGACATTACGAAGTCAAAGACACTGAGAGAAACAAACCAGTTCTCAGCACCTCAGTGCATGTAATGTAAGTGACCAATATATAAATTAGACCCAGGGACAAGGCACACAGCTGCATAGTACATCTATCTGTTCATCAGTGAAAAGGTTTTGAACATCAATCTGATACGGTAGTTTTAAAAATTCCTTTATCACACTTGCAATTTGGTTTTTGATTTCCTTCTTCACTGACTTCCTTTCAGGTGTTTTTGTTTGTTTTTGTATAAGAAAGAAACATTAGAAAAAAGGGACACCCTCTTGGAAAGCAAGGGGGAGCAAGTAAACTTAGGCTCTAGAAAACCATGGTTGGTGATAATGCAGACCTGGAAGGTCCGTCTAGTCAAGGCTATGGTTTTTCCTGTGGTCATGTATGGATGTGAGAGTTGGACTGTGAAGAAAGCTGAGCGCCGAAGAATTGATGCTTTTGACCTGTGGTGTTGGAGAAGACTCTTGAGAGTCCCTTGGACTGCAAGGAGATCCAACCAGTCCATTCTGAAGGAGATCAGCCCTGGGATTTCTTTGGAAGGAATGATGCTAAAGCTGAAACTCCAGTACTTTGGCCACCTCATGAGAAGAGTTGACTCATTGGAAAAGACTCTGATGCTGGGAGGGATTGGGGGCAGAAGGAGAAGGGGATGACAGAGGATGAGATGGCTGGATGGCATCACTGACTCGATGGACGTGAGTCTGAGTGAACTCCGGGAGTTGGTGATGGACAGGGAGGCCTGGTGTGCTGTGATTCATGGGATCACAAAGAGTCGGACATGACTGAGCGACTGAACTGAACTGAACTGAACTGGGCAGGGAGAAGTGTGGATCTGAATTATCTCTGGACAAAATGCTTACTGAGAACATACACAGAAATTCAAGGTTTGCAAGTGTTGCTTTAAAGTGTCATGAAATAGTCTCTCTTATCTTTATAGGTGGAAATATAAATTGGCACAACCTTTCTGAACCTTATGTTCATATTCTTAGACCTGTTGGTCCATTCTGAAGCTCAGAAGAGAATCCAAAATTCTGTAGACCAAAAGTATGCACAGTAAAATATCTTAAGAACAGTATGCCTAGAAGAGTGAAAAATAGAAACAAGCTGAGGGCCCAACAGAGGGGTGACTAAGCTATCGTATGATTTTGTGATACAGTATTCTACAAATGTTAAAATTATGTTTATAATGCATTTTTATAACATGAGAAAATGTTTGTAATCAATGTAGAGAAAAGGTAGAATTAAAAATGGATTATGTCAATCACATAAACATGCACAGAGTAGGAGGGAAAAAATGAAAATGCTAATAATAAATAGTAGGATTATAGGTGATTGTTATATTTGTCACCATTTCTATTCTTCAAGTTTTTTGTTTGTTTTACAATAGCACCTTTATAATCTGAAAGAAAGCTATATTTTAAAAAGAAAAGAAGTATCAAATACTTCAACCCAGTTCAGACCCAGTATTAACAAGGATGCCATCTCCTTCCCAGAGCCGTCCTGCAGGATTTCTCCTTGGCCACGCTCTGCTTGTTTCTACATAGGAGCCCAAATGAATAAAAATCGCATTTTTTGAGACAGTCTGATTTGGTTTCCCCTTCACCTAAATCATTGCGTATTAGCAAGGTTACACTCTGAAGTCTGCCTTATCGCCTGGTGGCAACCTTCATGAGGACAGCAAGGAGAGTGGATGATTTATAAGAAAACCATTTCTTGGATCAGGGAGTGAAAAGTACTGATCCATTCTAAAAGCTCCTGCTGACAAACTCTGATATTATGAACATTCTGCACTTGGACAAAAGCTCCCACTTTTCTTAATTACATGGTTTGAGCAGGAGCCTGCTTTCAGGATCTGCCCAATCATACAACAGCCATTTATTTTCCCAACTGCAGCTGCCAAGATTTCCCTGATCTCTGTTCTGTGCTCCATCTTCAAGGACATCTTGTGAATGTATGACACTGTCAAGCAGCATTCCACGCTATGCTTTTTAAGCTTCTCGCTCTCTCTTTCCTGCTTACGGAGATCCTCCTAATACATATTTATAAAAATCTCATGAACAAGAGGCAAAGTGGAGAGGCAAAAAAAAAAAGAAAAAAATCACAAATATCAGAATACTTCTATCTGCTCTGAGGCAAATACATTATTATGACAATGAACAACTAATATTCTCTATTATCTGTGTGATGGATTTACTTTTATTTTATGGATGCTACATCCTGTAATTCACTGGGTTCCCTCTTTGTAATACTGCTAGAAAAACGAGTGCCAGATCTGTAGCCCTCTCTGTGTACAGAAAGAGCACAGGACCTCACTGCAGCTAATTTTTCTTAAGCATAAACCTTACCCATGAGTTTATCTTATTTTTAAAATTCTCTTCATTTTCCTTCATCTCAATCTCATTGTGCTATTTTTCAAACTCTCCTACTATATGCATTATGATTTGCTTCATAACAGTGAGAATTTTGGATTAGAACAGAGGATAAATATGTTACTATTTCTGTCTTCACAATCTTTTGTATTTATCGAAACATGCCTTTTAAATCTAATTCATACCAATTGGGCAAGAGTCAAACTGGTATTTTAAAAATTGAGAAATAATCAGCCTTTTAAAAACACATGATAAAATTCCAAAATTATTATATATGCATATATATATGTGCATCTTTTTAAAAGTCAAAGTGTGTAATAAATAATTCTCAGGTAAGGTCCTTTAAGGGCTAATTTCATACATCCCTAAGAATAATTTGGATATGACACATCCAAATTACAATACACTAAGGTTACTGAGGAGTTTACTTCTTTGAGTAGGGTAACCAATCTCTGAAATCACAAAATAAATTTGTTTGCAAGGTCTTTCGACTCTTGACATATTCTTTTCATCCCCCAAATTTACCTTTTAAAAGAGTGAAAGGCTACCAAATATTTGGAATCAGCTGTTGCCAAATCAGTGCAACCTAAACTTCTTTGGTTACAGGCGTATTTTAAAGCAAGTTATAGCGTATGTTAGTTACTCAGTTGTGTCTGACTCTTTGTGACCCCGTGGACCACAGCCTGCTGGCTCCTCTGTCCTTGGGATTTCCCAGGCAAGAATACTGGAGTGGGTTGCCATTCCCTTTTCCAAGTGATCTTCCTGACCCAGGAATTGAACCTGGGTTCCCTGCATTGCAAACCGATTCCTTTCTTGTTTGAGCCACCAGGGAAGCCTGCACTTCTTTAGTTACAGGCATATTTTAAGGCAAGTTATAAGTTACAATTTAATAATGATAATATACCAGTTCATTTGAATAGCCCCTTCCCACAACTGAAGTTAGCTTTTAAAAGAAGAAAAGCAGTATAAAGGAACAAAAGCCAAGCTAACTTCCTGAACATTAATGAGTTCCTTCGATGAGCCAGAAGCCATTCTGTTAAATGCCAGGGATATGAAGGAAATAAAAGAGGTTCCTGCCTGCAAGGAAGTAAATAAATAAGTGAATAAGTAATTACTATATAATGTCATAAATGTGGTAATGGAGAAGCACATACTAAGTGCCTAACACAGTCCCTGCTTGGAATGTGGCAAAAAGGCTCAATCTCAAAGGAGATCCTGTGATAAGGCTGATTAAGAAGTACTTTGGTTTACACAGGAAGATGTCTAGGCAAGCAACTACCAGAAGCCTTTCCAATACTCCCAACAGCACACACAAAAGGTGACGCGTGTCTCCACGTGTATTACTTCACTTAGTTTTCCCACAACTTTGCAAAGTAGGTAATTGTCACTCCTGTCACTTACAGATGAGGCCTGCGGCTTGAAGTGAAGTCACTTGACATATGGTGGAGAAATGAGGCTTCAGGCAGTGCCCACTGTCACTCAGCCAGAACACAATCAACTCAAGTCTGAAACCAAATTCTGTGCCCTTTTCCAAACCTCCAAGTCTGGGCAAAGAATTCCTATCAGCATAAAAGGCAATCCAGTAGTCTCAGGGAAAGTCAATAATCTAATCTGATTAAAACAATTCTAGACTATGTATCTGCTATTAGTAAATACTGCCAAATAAATTCATATTACTGGAAAGATCTTAATTCAAAATTCTACATGGTGTAATGGAAAGAACATGAAGTTTAGAATTGATCTGATCTGGGTTTGAAAATGAACTCCAGTCTTGACCTTGGCTTAGCTACTTACAACTCTCTGAGGTGAAATTTAAATTTACTCATCTGAAAAATGTGAACAATTTTCTGTCTGCCTTACAGGGTTACTGTGAAGATTGAAAAATAACAAATTTAAGGCATTTGGCTCAGAGCTTGGCACACAGTAATCACTTAGTATATGTTCATTCCTGTTGTCTAAAACATAACATACTGAAAATATGTGCCCATTAAAATGTGTTGCAGGTGGCAAAGTTGAGAGCTGGAAAGATTTGTCCTTGGAATTTAATTTCTGAAATAGAAAAGAACACTTAAAAACATTACTACTCATCAGCTATATCAATAGTCATTTCTATCTTCAGAATGCTTCACAAGCATTAACTAATAAGTTCTCACAATAATGCCAGTCAGGGAAATATAGAGCAAAGGGGGAGAGATTAAGTGAACTTTAAAAACTGAATGATGAAAGCACCATTTTAATCACTTACAAACACAATTTCAGGTGCACTTAGCCCTTTAAAAAAAACTCTTTACTGTGAACGGGTTAAAGTTAGATACTTCAAATGCAATAAGCATAGTCATTAGGGCTTCAGATTTCTCAAAACGAAAACCCTCTTGTTTTCATGGGAAATTTCAGTAAATCACCACAACATTGTCTGTATACTGAGAGTGGAGGGCGCTCCTGGCTTTCCACATGGACCCTCTCAGGGTTTAAGAGCAGGGTGTATCCTTGGTCCACCCTCCACTTGGATGGCTCCTGCCTTCCTGTGGATCCCAAAGGGCAAAGACATGGACCAAATGCACTTCAGGGATTTTCCAGGCTACCATGGGAAAGGTGTGTTGGCAAGAGCAGAGATTACGTGGCAAGTGTTATTTCCCTGCAGAAACAAGACGAACCTTTACAAAGCCACTGGGAAGAATTCATTAAATCACAAGCTAGACGTAGGAAAGTTTGTAAGCACATTCAACATCCCATTTAATCTTCCTGAAGATCCTCAGAGAGGGTTGGGGTCCATCCTCCCTCCTCCCACCAATGGCATTTTACCCGTGAGCAAACTGAGAGTTAAGGAGAAAACGAGGGGTAGAGCGACTAGTCCCTGCTCATAAGGTGCAGAGCTGGGATCCGGCTCCCATCTTCCTCCTTTACCCACCACAACCTCCATAAGCCCTTGGAAAGCACACTCTGGGCAGCACTGTTCTGTGACCAGCAGCGGCAAAGCAGAGCACACTGTGTTCCCTCCCATGCCATGCTCTGTAAAGCACTCCTGTTGGCCCAGAAGGCCCTCTTCTCTCATCAGCAGGCCTAATGCTCCCTCCCTCCCCACCCATCGCGGCCCCTTCCTCTATCCCTTGTACACATTTCCAACACAGACATTGAGCATCATCGGGACTCTCCATCTTGCTATCTCCCTCTATCATTGGACTGTGAACTCCTTGAGCACAGGGACAGTGTTTGATTCATCTGTAATCCCAGGGACCAGCTCCAGGTTTTATTAGTAGAATAAATGAGTGAAAGGATGGCTCTCTGTGCTCTAAGTGAAATCTGTTTTCCTTGCTCTGTTTCCCACCATTCAGCTCTTATCATAAACCTCTCTCATCTCTTTCTCCTCCTCAAAATCAATTTAAAAACAGGAGCACTTTGATCCTTTAAAGCTACATGTACTTACCTTTATTGTTTCCCTCAACTTCTTTAAAACTGTTTCAAAAGACTGTATTTTAAGGCCAGGGGTCTTCCATTTTCTGGGTAATCTTTATAGCCTCTGTCTCTTCACTTGCAGATTCCTTTGACCTCTGATTTCCTCTGTTTCAGGCCTAAACTCATATTTCATTTTCACTTTGAGTTTGAATCGGGCTGAAGTCTGAGGATTAAGAGCCCAGAGACCATTTCCACCTGTAAGATTTTCTACCTGTCACATAATCCATAGCCAAAACCAAGGGGGCTTCTTAATACTTGGCTGTTAATATCAGAGTCTTGCTTGCTGGCCATTTTTTCCAAAGAAATAAGAGAATACATTATCATGTAATTACTTCTACATCCATCCAATTCAAACCAGTTCAAACACTTATCAAATGTCTATTGCATAGCATAATGTTTAAGAACACAGGCACCAGATCCTGAATGTCTAGGTTCAAATCTTTGTTGTGCTGTGTGACTTTGGCCATATTACTTATTAGTTCTATGTCTCAATTTTCTCAGTATTGGTAAGGTTCACAGGGATGAGAGAGTTGGACTATAAAGAAAGCTGAGCGCTGAAGAATTGATGCTTTTGAACTGTGGTGTTGGAGAGGACTCTTGAGAATCTCTTGGACTGCAAGGAAATCCAACCAGCCCATCCTAAAGGAAATCAGTCCTGAATATTCATTGGTAGGACTGATCTGAAGCTGAAACTCCAATACTTTGGCCACCTGATATGAAGAACTGACTCATTGGAAAAGACCTTGATGGTGGGAAAGATTGAAAGCAGGAGAAGAAGGGGACGACAGAGGATGAGATGGTTGGATGGCATCACCAACTCGATGGACATGAGTTTGAGTAAGTTCTGGGAGTTGGTGATGGACAGGAAAGCCTGGTGTCCTGCAGTCCATGGGGTCACAAAGAGTTGGACATGACTGAGTGACTGAACTGAACTGAACAGGGATGTGGCAAAGATTAAATATTTTATTATTTTTAGATAATTGAGTTCCAAGGCATTTGATACCTGCCCTCTAGGAATTCAGGTCTCGAGGGATTAGCAGATAGATCTGTAAACAAAGTTCCAAAATGTGATATGGGAAGTGCCATAGTCTGAAATGCTTCCTGCGGTATGCTCCTTTCACGTTATGTCTCCTCCATGTCTTTGAAGGTGTGGTCCCTATCCCCTCACTAAAATGCTTCTCCCATCACCATCTAAATAACCCTGACATTTTGCAAAACTCAGCTGAAGCCAGCCTCCCTGACCCACACAATCTTGGGAACTTCCTCTCTCTCCTGTTGTAGGACTTACCATCCTGCATTCAGTCAGAGTCTACCTGCCTGTCTCTCCACAGACTGGGAGCTTCTTGAGAACAGGGCCTGAATTTTGGTTGACTTCCTGCTCCCTGCATGCAGTACCCAGAAAGAAATCAGCTAAAGCCCACTGAATGAGTCCGTGAGTAGAGGCAAGGGTGGGGTGTTAGGAGAGTTTAGAGGGAGAGAGGACAAGGACATCCTGGAAGAGACTTCCTTTTTCCTGATCCACCAGACTCTGCAGTGTGCTGAGAAAGAGGAAAATGTGGTTCTGAATTTTTAAATCTTTTCTTAAGCCTTTTCTTCACTGTTCACTTTAGATGAGTGCAGGCATCAAGATCAAACAAACACAAACTAATAGCTGAGGGGGTCAAATAAGTCTCTAAAATCACAATACTAACATGCCATTAACCACAAGAGGAAGACAATATTTAGGGCTTCATCCAGTGCTCTGCACAAAAGGTGTGCTGTCAAATGCTTGGATAAGTATTTTTCTACTGTTAAGAGAGTCTAATGGAGAGTTTGTTTTAAGTAATTTTAACTCTACACATTGCTAATGAAAGCAATGGAGCTTTGGGATAAGAGTTTTCTCTCTCTCTCGCCTTTTTAATCTTAAGATTTTTAATCTAATTTTAGGCAATAGTATATACAATGGAGAGCAAATAAAAATATAGAGGTTTTTATCTATATTATCTATATTATAAAACCAATATTCTTCAGTGGCTCACACTGAAGTATCAAGTAGCATCAATTATTTACAATTCCAGTTAGTATAGGGGCCTTTTGACCAATGAAAACACACATTTTTAAGTACTCAAACTTAAAAGTAGAACTGAACTTAGGATTTCAGATTCCAAAGCCCTTTTACCAAGTACCTTTCTTCTCAGAGCCTCAGGCCTCTAAGGGCCTGTGACTTCAGAAGGATGGAGCCCACACAACTTTGTGATGGAAGACTGGCTGTTTCCGTCTCTACTGTAAAGATTTGGAGCAAATCAAATCTTGTTTTCCTCTGGCATCCACAGTCCTTTCTGAGATGATATCCTCAGTTTTGAGGTTATATGCTCTCCTTTTTGAAGGCTATACAATGGGAAGTAGCTCACATATTTTAGTCTAAATCTCTTTCTGTGAGCCTTGCAATAAATGATTGATATATAAAATGCACACCCTGAGGGGACTACGTAGCTAGTAGTAGAACCTGAACCAGCCTGTTTACATATACTGACAATTAATCCTCTGAACAAGCCACTAAAGTAGATATTATTGGCCCCATTTTATTGACAAACTGAGGCTCAGACAAGTTAGTGACCTTATAGGACTCCACTACAGGTAAGAAGGGAAAGAAAAAGCTCTCAGTTTCTCTGACTCCAAAGCTCATGATCTTTTCTCGTATGTCTGTTTGCTTTGTTTTTGGCCGTGTCTCATGACTAGTTCCCTGACCAGGGACTGAACCCATGTCCCCTGCAGTAAAAGCACAGGGTCTTAACCACTGGACTACCAGGGAAGTGCCCAAAGCTTATGCTCTTAACCACTATAATATTCTTACAAACATAAAGAATCCTAAGATAGAGTCAATGACTCCTGCACTTTTCAGGTCCAGGCTTCTGCAAAGAGCTACCAGATCTTATGAAATTACTTGATAAAACATTCCAACTGACCTTGTCCTTAGCTGAATGATTGGCCAAAACTTCCTTCTGACCCTCTCAGGATGTTTACTCCATTTCGCAGCCTCAACTGTAGGGCAATAGAGTAGAGCCTTTCCCTCACAGACAACTTATGAGCAGAGACCTCGGGCTTACTTATGAGTTCTCTATGTTGGGCTTTACTGAGGCCCAGATACCTCAACCTAATCATCGAATTACTTTTCCAGGGATAACCACCCTACACTAAGTGCAGGTAAGGCAAGTCTGTCACCCAAAAGTCAGCAGCTGGATGTATAAAGCCCGGCCTTTCAGAGTAGAACATGGACTGTTCTATCTCATCAAGTAGAAACAAGACAGTGGGTGAACTGTGGTGGCCTCCCGGTATGTCCACGACATGTACTCATTAGTGCCACTTTCCATTATCTGTATTTTTAAAATAACATTCCATTATGTGAAGATATCACACAATATATATTACCTGCTAATATCCACTTATTTATTTACTCTGCTGTCTGTCTGCCCTCTCTAAAGTGAAAGCTCCATGAGGCAAGGGACTTGTCTGAGTCATCACTGCATCTCCAGCACCTAGAACAGTGTCTGGCATGTAGCAGGCACTGAGTGAGAAATAGATTTAAGGGCCTAGATCTGATAGATAGAGTGCCTGATGAACTATGGACGGAGGTTCGTGACATTGTACAGGAGACAGGGATCAAGACCATCCCCATGGAAAAGAAATATAAAAAAGCAAAATGGCTGTCTGGGGAGGCCTTACAAATAGCTGTGAAAAGAAGAGAAGCAAAAAGCAAAGGAGAAAAGGAAAGATATAAGCATCTGAATGCAGAGTTCCAAAGAATAGCAAGAAGAGATAAGAAAGCCTTCCTCAGTGATCAATGCAAAGAAATAGAGGAAAATAACAGAATGGGAAAGACTAGAGATCTCTTCAAGAAAATTAGAGATACCAAGGGAACATTTCATGCAAAGATGGGCTTGATAAAGGACAGAAATGGTATGGACCTAACAGAAGCAGAAGATATTAAGAAGAGGTGGCAAGAATACACAGAAGAACTGTACAAAAAAGAGCTTCATGACCAAGATAATCACGATGGTGTGATCACTCACCTAGAGCCAGACATCCTGGAATGTGAAGTCAAGTGGGCCTTAGAAAGCATCACTACGAACAAAGCTAGTGTTGAGCTTTGTTGAGCTCAAATTGCTTTGTTGAGCAATTCCAGTTGAGCTATTTCAAATCCTGAAAGATGATGCTGTGAAAGTGCTGCACTCAATATGCCAGCAAATTTGGAAAACTCAGCAGTGGCCACAGGACTGGAAAAGGTCAGTTTTCATTCCAATTCCAAAGAATGCTCAAACTACCACACAATTGCACTCATCTCACACGCTAGTAAAGTAATGCTCAAAATTCTCCAAGCCAGGCTTCAGCAATACGTGAACCATGAACTTCCTGATGTTCAAGCTGGTTTTAGAAAAGGCAGAGGAACCACAGATCAAATTGCCAATATCCGCTGGATCATGGAGAAAGCAAGAGAGTTCCAGGAAAACATCTATTTCTGCTTTCTTGACTATGCCAAAGCCTTTGACTGTGTGGATCACAATAAACTGTGGAAAATCCTGAAAGAGATGGGAATACCAGACCACCTGACCTGCCTCTTGAGAAACCTATATGCAGGTCAGGAAGCAACATGGAACAACAGACTGGTTCCAAATAGGTAAAGGAGTATGTCAAGGCTGTATATTGTCACCCTGCTTATTTAACTTATATGCAGAGTTAACTTTTATCATGAGAAACGCTGGACTGGAAGAAGCATAAGCTGGAATCAAGATTGCCAGGAGAAATATCAATAACCTCAGATATGCAGATGACACCACCCTTATGGCAGAAAGTGAAGAGGAACTCAAAAGCCTCTTGATGAAAGTGAAAGTGGAGAGTGAAAAAGTTGGCTTAAAGCTCAACATTCAGAAAACGAAGATCATGGCATCTGGTCCCATCACTTCATGGGAAATAGATGGGGAAACAGTGGAAACAGTGTCAGATTTTATTTTTTTGGGCTCCAAAATCACTGTAGATGGTGATTGCAGACATGAAATTAAACGACGCTTACTCCTTGGAAGGAAAGTCATGACCAACGTAGATAGCATATTGAAAAGCAGAGACATTACTTTGCCAACAAAGGTCCGTCTAGTCAAGGCTATGGTTTTTCCTGTGGTCATGTATGGATATGAGAGTTGGACTGTGAAGAAGGCTGAGCACCGAAGAATTGATGCTTTTGAACTGTGGTGTTGGAGAAGACTCTTGAGAGCCCCTTGGACTGCAAGGAGATCCAACCAGTCCATTCTGAAGAAGATCAGCCCTGGGTGTTCCTTGGAAGGAATGATGCTAAAGCTGAAACTCCAGCACTTTGGCCACCTCATGTGAAGAGTTGACTCATTGGAAAAGACTCTGATGCTAGGAGGGATTGGGGGCAGGAGGAGAAGGGCATGACAGAGGATGAGATGGCTGGATGGCATCACCAACTCGATGGACTTGAGTTTGAGTGAACTCTCGGAGATGGTGATGGACAGGGAGGCCTGGCGTGCTGCGATTCATGGGGTCGCAAAGAGTTGGACACAACTGAGCGACTGAACTGAACTGAACAGATAACGGGAGACAGAACATGGGCTTTGGAATCAAACAGACCAGGCTTGGAATTCCAAATCTGACATTTCCTACCCATGTGACCTTATGTGAGTTATATAAGCTATTTGGTGCTCTTTCTTCAAAACGGGAATAAAAATACCTGCTTTCTAGAGTTTCTGTGAGGTTTAATGAGATAACCTAAGCAAAGTTCTTTTTGCAAAGTCTGACACTACACTATAAAGGGCCACTATCACTGTGATGCATTGTTAACTGTGTGGTACAAAGAGCAAGTGACATAAGGAGTCTAGAAGAAAGAAGAATTATTGAGGAATCATAGATGAGTCACGGTAATCAGGAGAAGTTTCATGTAAACAGAATACTCAAAATCTTCAACTTAAAGTTATAGAACTGTGGTTGGTGAGCAACAGGAGTTTCAAAATCAGTCAGCGATTATGGGGCTTTGGGGCCAACATCTCTCTCATAGGCTACAGTTTAATAGGCCATCAGTTAAGAACCTTTTATGGACAATCTAACAGACATCCAACTACATCATTCAATTAACAATTAATTAATGAGCACCTACTGAGCCAGATACAGAGATAAACCCAGTGTTAAGTGTTGAGGTGGTCGTGAAATGGACAAATCAGCAACTGATTATGCCATGTGGAAGATCAATGATGGACGGATGCTGGCAGTGCTCACAGAGGAGGCTCTAACCCGGCATCACACAGACAATCTTTGCTGAGTGAGAAATCACCTCCAAATTGTCTCAGGAAGTCAGGCGAAGAAAAGCAGAGGATGTTTGAGACCCAGGGATCTGTTTGGGCATAAGAACAGCATAGCAGAGTAAAGTTCCACAGTGTAGAATGAGTGGAAGGCAGAGAGGTGCAGGACTTGACTCTGGAAAGGTGGGCAAGGCCTTCCCATGGAGGATCTCCTGGGTCTGCTGAAGGTGGTGGGCTTTGGTCCTAAGCCACAAATCTATTTGGTAGCCATCTCTGTGATCTCATCTCAACTTCTGTGCCTGTAGCAATACAGTGGTTCCCCATGAAATATGAACAAAACAGCACCAAGAAAGAGAAAGAATATATTATTTTTGTTAGGCTTGCTGCCATATTTTCTTTGGGACCCTATTTTCTTCCTGAACAGATCACAGGAACTTTTAGCACTAGGGTAGTTTATCATTACCTCATGATAATGTTTCCCCTTTGTGCTCCAAAGTTGTTTTAAACTCAACTCTGTTCAGCAAATGTTACCCTCTCTTCCCCAGTACAGTACCCAACCAACTTGACAAATATTTGCTGAATTAGGCTGGATCCATTGAGTGACAACTACATAAGGTAACATTGTAACAATGGGCATGGCTGGGTCCCAAAGGGAGGAGGGGCTAAGAAGATGACTGTCATCAGTTTAGTTCCATTGCTCAATCGTGTCTGACTCTTTGTGACCCCATGGACTGCAGCACACCAGGCCTCCCTGTCCATCACCAACTCCTGGAGTTTATTCAGACTCATGCCCATTGAGTTGGTGATGCCATCCAACCATCTCATCCTCTGTTGTCCCCTTCTCCTTCCGCCTTCAATCTTTCTCAGGATCAGGGGTCTCTTCAAATGAGTCAACTCTTCGCATCAGGTGGCCAAAGTATTGGAGTTTCAGCTTCAACATCAGTCCTTCCAATGAATATTCAGGACTGATTTCCTTTAGGATGAACTGGTTGGATTTCCTTGCAGTCCAAGGGACTCTCAAGAGTCTTCTCCAACACCACAGTTCAAAAGCATCAATTCTTCGACTATCATAGCACCCTCAATAAACCTGAACTTCTAATGATGCAAATGAGGCATGCATGACCATAACAGGCATGCCCCAAAGCAGACTGCAGGGTGTTGCATTTTTTCAGTGGTGGCCTGTTCATGTGGTAGGAATCTGAATCCTACTCTCACAGCACTTTCACCAAACACTCAGTTCTTTGAGGGCAGAGGGCTATGTCTCCTTTATTATAATAAATTCTCAGAGACCACCAAGTGCTTAGTAAATATTTATCAAGTGGATCTATTTAATCCTTACAACACTCAGAGGGATAAATATTTTACAAATTTGGAAACAGAGGTTCAGAGAGGTAATGTGACTTGCTTGAGGTTATAAGGTTAGTAAGTGGTATAGTAAAAATAACAACAATAATAATTAATGCTATTTTTAATTCTAAGGAACCCCACCCTCCATTTATCATTTTCCAAATGTCTCTGTCACAGATTTTTATTTCATTCTAAAATGGGAAAGGTTCTCTCTGCCTGAATGAAACTTGAAGTTTATAATTTGAATTCTTGAACTTTGGTGGGCTTTTCCATGCTGCCATTCCAGGAGTTTCAGTGGCTTTAGGAGAGATACACCTGCCACACTGTATGTAAAGACACTCTTTAGCACAAAGTTTCTCCAGTACTGTCCCATTCTCTCCCCAGTCACCAGGGAAGAATTAATCCAATTTCAATTCAGTTTAGTGCATCTTTATTGAATACCTACTATGTGCCAGGGACTTCCTTGGTGGCTCAGTGGTAAAAGAATTCACCTGCCAATGCAGGACACATGAGTTTGATCCCTGGGTCGAGAAGATTCCCTGGAGAAGGAAATGGCAACCCACCCCAGTATTCTTGCCTGGGAAATCCCATGGACCAAGGAGCCTGGGGGGCTACAATCCATGGGGTCACAAAAGACTCAGAGATGACTTGGCAATTGAACAACAATAGCAAATAACAACTATGTGCCAGGCACTTTATTGAGTACTTGCAAAAATAAAATATTTAGTATGAGAGTCTTTATGTCTGTCCTCTTATGATTAAATCACATTTTACTTACTTTCATGCACAGAAAAATCTCAGGCACATGTAGTAAGCACTCGAGGGTAAAGACCAATTGACCCACCTGTCTTTGTAGAGGAGTACTGTGCTAACACACAGTAGGCATCTTACTACAACTTCATGAAATTGAATAGTTCTTTAAAATTTCGTTCTGGAAATAGACAAAATTGACAGACCTGGGTTTAAAACAAATCCTTGCCCAAACAATTATTGACTATCAACTTTATCTTCCAAAATCTCAGTTAGCTCATCCATAAAACAGGAAAAGTAATATTTACCATTTAAGGCTGTTTTAAGGATTAAAAGAGATGCTGTCTGTAAGACGCAGTGTCTGTGTCATAGAGCTCAACTAGTGAAAGCTAATTGCATTATTTCTAGTCCTACATCTAACTCACCTCCACTACTTACTATTTTCATTATTATTATTACTTTGCAGGTTCAGGTAAAAGAGCTCAACCAAGGAATGAGATTTGCTAGTTAACAAATACTGTAATTAATACAGAGCACCAACATATATTGGGTAGATATTAATTTTCAAAGATTTAGGATATAATGTTCCACTTTAAATCTAAAATAATCAGAAGTTGTCCTTTCTTTAATAATTTGGAAGATACTAGAGAACTTGCATTGCACAGCTCTGGAAAAAGTTGTCTAGTTTTTTCCCTTTGGATAATTCAGAGCTCATTGTCATCTAGAACAGTGTTTTTCAAACTTTACTAACCACAATCTAACAAAGTAAAAACAAGCTGGAAATATATTGAACACAGCAACTTCATATTGCAACTCAGAACATCAGTAACTAAAACAAAAGTTTCACGAAATAATACCCTTACTAAGTACCAGCAACTGAAATTTTCTATTTCATTTACTATTTTAATTTTTTTAAATTCTGGTCAAGACTTCAGTAAAACAACTTTAGGCAAACTAGAACTTAGTAATTTGGCTAATATTTTTATCTTGTCTGTTCAAGCATATTAAGGATATAGTTTAACTGATCTTCCCATCAAGCTATGAAGCTGTAGTAAATTCTATTCTACAAATTAAAAAACTGAAACTCAGAAAGGTTAGGTGATTTGGACTAAATAGACCCACAAACTGAGGACAGACCCAAGATTCACAAGTTTTCTAACTTTGTAAATCAAGCTGTTTAAAAAGATTATGATAACAATTCCATAAACATTTATTGTGCCTACCGTGTACCCAACATTGAAGTAAGAGACCTTTGACATGATCTCCGCCCCCTAGGGCTTCCAGACTACCAGAGGAGACAAGCATGTCTCAGTACATGCACTTGAAAGTCTGAAGTGGGTACTTTTATATTCTGGAGGAAATTATCTTATTCCCAAACTACCACCATCCTCTCTCTGGCCACCCATCTCACAAAATGAGCACCAGTACCAGTAGATGAGAGAATGCAGTGAACTCCTCTAATGGCACATTTCTGTATGATCTGAAATAAAGTCAGTACTTTCCCTTCTACCGCTCTTTGCCATTGTAACCCTAAAAGCAATCCTCAGTAGGACTCCGCTGATGAGCAGCAGCATTATAACATCACACCATAACCAGAAGAGTGCTTCAATGTTGACACCCTCTCAACAAACAATATTTAATTTAGAAGCATCTTCATGATGACTTCAACTTCTGAGAAATCATGACTCAATAAAGATAGGTCTTGACCCCCTGCAAAACCATCAGGAAACTCTAGTCCTCTGATCTAAGACATTTCTTAGCTACTGATTCAAATAAAGCCAAAACCAAGACAAAACACCCAAATCACCTTAAACCATAGCTTTTACCCGTCTCTCTAGCTTTATCTTTACACATCCTATGCTGCACTCAGTGACAGATTTTATTTTCTTGGGCTCTAAAATCACTGCAGACGGTGACTGCAGCCATGAAATTAAAAGACGCTTGCTCCTTGGAAGGAAAGCTGTGACAAACCTAGACAGCGTATTAAAGCAGAGACATCGCTTTGCCGACAAAGGTCTGTATAGTCAAAACTATGGTTTTTTCTAGTAGTCATGTACAGATGTGAGAGCTGGACCATAAAGAAGGCAGAACGCTGAAGAATCGATGCTTTTGAACTGTGGTACTGGAGAAGACTCTTGAGAGTCCCCTGGACTGCAAGGAGATCAAACTAGTCAATCCTAAAAGAAATCAACCCTGAATATTCATTGGAAGGACTGTTGCTGCAGCTGAAGCTTCAATACTTTGGTCACCTGATACAAAGAGCTGATTCATTGGGAAAGACTCAAATGCTGAAAAAGATTGAAGGCAAAAGGAGAAGAGGATGGCAGAGAATGAGAGAGATAGCATCACTGACTCAATGGACATGAATTTGAGCAAGCTCCGGGAGATAGCAGAGGACAGAGGAGCCTGGTGTGCTGCAATCCATGGGGTTGTAAAGAATCAGACACGATTTAGCAACTGAACAACAACAAATGCTGCACTCATGCCAAACTATTTATTCCATAAATAAGTTCCCACCTCTGTGTTTTTACTTATACTATTTCCTCCATCTGTGATTCCCCTTTCTCCTAATTTTTCTGTCTATCCATCTTTCCTGACCCCACTCAAATGGCATTTCCTCCATGAAGCCGTGTCTCCTTCCTGCAACAGTGAATGTCTCCCTCTTCTGTACATTGTACCTCCTCTGCTGAGACAATTTGCACATTCTGTCATAATCCTTATCTACTATATTAGAGTATGTTTTAAATACTGTGACATCCCAGGAGGCACCGAGAGTGTAGTTTATATGCAACAGACACACAATTGTGTTTGCTGATTCCATATAGAATAACTTGATCTGGAAAAGGAATTGTTTCCCCTCGCTTCCTGAGAAGTCAAGTTGGATGTATTCTCAAACACTCTGGATCTAGGACTTCTGGTGTTGCTAAACACGTAACCTAAGGCAGGCAGTTGAGCTTTATTTTTCTATAAAAAGGGGCCAACGGTCCCTTCTTTAATTACATTAAAGAGATTGTACTGCCAACACAGGGTTAAAATTATCCTACAATGTTAAGTGAATACGAGAAATTATCTCCATGGTCACAGATCCATTACAGCAGAACTGGACTGGGAACAGCTGAAGTTCTAGAAATGTAAACTTCCTCCTCTATTCCTGAACAACTGACAGTTCAGGAACAGTACCATTAACATTATATCAAATACAAGCCCACGTCTCCAAAGTTCACCTGTTCAAGAGTCCTTACTAAAGCTCTTTTAAGCTAGAAGTCTTTTTTTTTTCCTTCTTGCAGATAACCTTAAGCCAGAGGTATAAAGCAAGAAGGAATTGAGGTTCAAGTATAGGCTTAAATATGTATCATTTTTAAATAATGCAAACATATACAGGCTTAAATATGTGTCAATTTAAAATAATGTAAACACTTATCTGGGAAGGAGATCCTAAGAATATCCACCTGCCCCTCCCCTGTTCACTCACCTGTTCAAATCCTTTACCTAAACATCTCGTTTTGGTCTTTGATTACTAGGTATGAGATTTTTTCTAGGACCAAATATGCAGAAACATCTTCTAGTTTACCTTCTTCAAATTTAAGCCCCTTTCTTTCACTGATATATTTACACCATATAAACACAATCTAAAAATTGACCAAATTCTTCCAGAGAGTTTGCATTCCACATATAAGGCTGCTTACAAAATCCTCTGATGAAACTTGGTGAAGCCTTGAGATAGTATACATGTAGAAAGAGAAAAGTTCAGTTGTCTGTTTTACAGTAAAGGATCTTTCTCATAAAAACATAGGGCCTGCAAAATGGCACTTGGGGGATCAGATCAATTTATAATCCCTTCCCCTAGTTTTAAGTGTTAAATTGAAGGAAAGAAAATTACTCCCTTCACATCCTTGCTATGATTATATAGAGTGGAATTCAAAATCCATGATATTAAAACAGTATTCTAAAGATATGTTTCCATTTTAATTCTTGAATCCCCTGAAGGGACTACATGTGTTATTTCTTCACCCTCACTGGTGACAGCAACAGGTCCCAATTGAAAACAATTCATGAATTTATTTTATATGCCTATTTATTTCTTGCTTCAGAGCCTTGGGAAAAGGTATAAAATTAGGCTTGGCCTAACACCAGTCCTGACACCCACTACCCCTTCCCACATGTGTGTGATCAACACCTATGTCAAGACCTTTGGGGTGATTTCCCCCCTTTCTCTTTTCTTCCTTCAAATGGGAGGCTATTAATTGAGGGCCAGCATTCCACTCCCACCTCCCACACCTCTCAGTCAATCTGATCACTTCTAGAGCTGTTTATACTGCCAAAGTCATCCATCATCCTGCCTCACCAAGCAGGAGAAAAACTGATGGCAAGTTAGAAAAATCTCATTAAACTGCTTTCTGCCTCAACCTCTTCCCAACTCCTTGAGAAATAGAACTTCAAAACTGAGTCTGTTGGGGAAACAAGAGGGATAGAGGGAAGAAAAGCTGATGTGATAAAGGGAAAAAATAGGTCTAAAGTAAGTCGGTTTCTGGGCCAAAGTCAAATAACTCACTCTATCTATCTATCACAGACATCAAAGACGAGACCATATCAGTTAACCTTCAGTTCAGTTCAGTTCAGTTAAGTCGCTCAGTTGTGTCCGACTCTTTGCAACCCCAGGAACCGCAGCACGCCAGGCCTCCCTGTCCATCACCAATTCCCGGAGTCCACCCAAACCCATGTCCATCGAGTCAGTGATGCTATCCAACCATCAACTTCCTTTTGTTTTCTTTATGGCTGAATTCTGAAGTTCCTAAACACACTCTTTCATGAAATGGAAAAAAACTGCTTCAACTAGAATTAATTTTATATTCACCTTTTTTCTAATGACAAATCCCAAGTTAATTCTAATTCCAAAGGTGATCATGGCCATACCTAGGCAAAAGCCTAGGACAATACAGAAAACTTAATAAAGCCACACAACTCCAGGGAAGAACTGAGGGCCTGTCTATGTTTAAAAAGCAATGTGTGTCAAACAAAACCTCCATCCTCATGAGTTCCATGGAGAGGAAGGAGACTGTGCGCATAGCATGCAATATTACTCCTTTCCAGGACATCTGGCATGGATAGAATGACTACAGACTGAAAGGGCATGAATGTCCTCTACGCATCTTTACATCCTGTGTATGACGACTGCCTTCTAATACTTTCTCATCTGATCCTCACTGAACCTCCGTTGAGTTAGCCATTATCATTCCCATCTTAAAAATGAGGAAACTGAGGCCCAGAAAGTTTAGGTATCTCATCCAAGATCACCCTATTACTAATTGGAGAAGCCAGGATTCTAACCAAGTCCATCTGACTCTGAAGTTCTTTGCACATCCTGGTTTCCTAAGACAGAGCACTCTTTGCAGAGGCTTGCCAGTACAGATGCCCTGTGAAGGTCCTCGCAGTCTGAGGCAGACTCATGGTTCCACGGCATCTGAGCTGGCCCTGCTAACAAAGACATGGGAAGGGTGGTATCTAGTTAGAAACAAATCTAATTTTCCTACATGTGCCCAAGTCAATGTAATAAGTTTGTAGCCTCATCTGCACACTGGCCCTCTGGTTTCTAATCTCAATAACCAGGTTGATTTCAGGCCTGGAACCTTTTCTACCACAGAGACGATTAAAATATAATCAAGCTAGAAAGTTATCCTCCCCCAAAGCCACCTAAAACAGAGCAACTTCAAAATAAAACCAATTTACATATTTTAGCCCAAATTAAAAAAGTAAAAGCTAAGGATTCCCTTTTAATATCGTGAATAATAAATGCACATTTATGTAAAGCTTCCTTCGGGGAACGGTTACTATGAGGACAACTTTCCCAATATTATTTATAAATATCACTTTTGTTTTAGTGTTACAGTAAGAATCTGGACTTATGGGAATTGTACTGTCTGTACCCAGTGCATTAACAGAGATAATTAATATTGAAGACATGTACAATATCCAGAATTTTAGATGTGTGGCTGGCTGCATTACAAAAAGTAACATAAGAAACGATGAGTCAAATTTGGTCAAAATCACAAATTACAGGACTTAGTCATTTACTCCATTTTAAGTGAGTCCTTTCCTAATGAAAGTTTCATTAGTAAAGATTGCAAGTTCTCAGGCTTTCCACTACAGACTTTTAAATAGCACTTAGAGCTAAAGTTTATCATTAAAGCTGTATTTACTACTGCTGCATCTTCAAAGGGGGCACTAGAAAAAAAGTTCAACCCAGCCTGTTATTTTTCATGTACAAATTAGAAAGCAAAACTCTAAAGGGTTTAGACTGGCAGCTGAGGAAAACACAGGCTACTTGAAAAGCCATTACTGATACTTCACAGGACACACTGAGGGTCATGGCTATCTATCCCTACCACACACACACGAACACAAACACACACATATACACACACTGCACATAGTATCTAGGTGTACATGACAAAGTAACTCTTTTACTAGCAAACGTAAAGTCTACACAGGGGTGACATCAGCTATACTTCTATATAACTTAAAAAAAAGTTTGCATAGTGGTATGCCAAGGAGGTAACCATCTTCTCAAATCGTCCCTGGAGAGTAACATGAGAAAACGTATTCAGAGAATCATCCGTGTCAGAAGCAAGGCCTTCTTATTTTTGCAAAATTAATACGTTATCTAGTCGAGTTATAGCAGATAGACAAGTTCCTTCCAGCTGTCCAAACTTTACCTTTTCCTGAGAGTGAACATCTGGATACATGGAAGCTTATAGACAAAAATGTCCAGAAGAGTTTTTATTTTTATCTTCTAGAGTCATGCACAGACTCTTAAAATACAAAAGGAAAAACATTTATGTACTTGAATGTTTCAGCAGATCTTTTCCCAAAATTTGACATAAACCTCATTGAATGACATCCAACCTGAAAATCCCTCACTCCCATTTATCCCGAAGTCACAGAGATTTAGTCTCTAAAATATATTTTGATCAGTGTCAGAAGAAATGGTGACTTTCAGTTTCACATTTCAAAAAAAATGCACATAGTAAGTCTTCAACAAATATTTCTTCATCCAACAACAAATGGCAGCCAGCCTCGACTATGAATACAGTTGGCAAAATAACATCAAGGGTGAGTTGTTCCAAGAGAGCAGACAATAGAAGGTAACTAACTCGGAATGAGCAGGAGTGGATTCAAAGCCACAAAGTGCAAAACAGAAGCAACCTCTACACTGTGGTGTGTTTTTTAGAATTCGCCATTTTGATTGGAATTGTTTCTCTGCTTCCTCATATCTTAAAAAGGGAACTAAACCTCTTACAGAAAAAAATCCTCATGAATTAGTATATTTTATAGCTTTAAAATGAGTAATTAAGAAATGAAATTCAATTTTAAAAGTAACTTTCAAACCTAGAGTCCAGAGAAAGTTATTTTCAGGAGAAACCTATGACTTGTAATTTTTGTCCATTAAAAAAAATCAAATCTGCTAGTTTTGCATTTTACTTTTGCGGTTAAAAATAAGGCTTTCCTAAAACAACAAAAGACAAAAATGCAACTACAACAATTACTCTGACCCTATTTCTTCAACATTTTCACTGCTTTTTCGACCAAAATTTATTTAAGAATTCTTTTTTCAGCATTCAATCTTTCTTGATCCTTGCAGGGGGCGGGGATCCACATTAGAGGGGAAAATATTTCTGGTGTTTGATACAATGAAGATCTGAATAATGCTCTTCCCCAAAGCAAAAATGGCCAGTGCTAAAATGGTCCATCAAAAGGTAAAAATCTCAGGAGTAGGGAGAGGGCATGGGGAGAGACAGAGATAGAGAGATGGGGAGGGGAGAGAGAGGGAGAGAGAGAGAGCCATCGCCTATTCAGAGCACTGACACTGCATAAGTGATTTCTTAATGAATGTACAAGGAATAGCATAAATATTACCATTAGGCAGAGTGGATGTGAACATCTAAAGCAAGCTAGCTGACTGATTGCTTTCTCATTTTTTGTTCTTTTGTAACAATTCCATTTCCAAAGTGCTTGATTCCTATTGCTGATGCTCCAAAGCTATTGTGAGCACACTGCCTGAATGCTTAATGAAGTAAACAACAAACAAAATGGCTCATCTTCGGTGCCCCCAGCTAGCATCCCAAACTGGATATAATTAAAGGTGTGAACAAGCAAGCAAAGAAGTAATGAACCTGCAAAGTCAAGGTTCTGAGAAATTATCGGGCATCCTGCACTGCACCAGTTCAGATTTATCACTCATTATCTCTTATGTCGGCAAGGTTCAGATCCATGTTTGTACCCCTCTCTACTCTTGTCTTCCAGCTTTCGTTTTTCCTTCCACCTCTAGAAGGCTAATTTATGACAATTACTGCTTGTGATAACTTCCAGCTACCCACAGATCACCTTTCCTTTTACCCTTAGAAAGCTGCTTACCTATAAAAGCTCTCTACCCCTAAAATACACTGAGATTTAAAAACTATAAGGAAGTTCCTAAAACACACACACACACTTCACAAAATGAAGCACGAGAAGCCACCTGACCTCCTCCTCGTTTTTACCAATGGTTAAAGATTAGGTGCAAATGCTCCCAAAGAAAACACAATTCTGCTTTCATATACACGTATATTTTAACTTGAACCCAAACGCTTGGTTGAAAGGGCAGCATCTAGTGTACAAATATTGTTATGAATCTGCACATATATGGTTTCTCAAACCACAACTAAAGAAAGGTGTTTGGTTACTAATGGTCCAAGGGGTTTAGATAGGTCTTTTGGATGAATTTTTGTATTTTTCTAATAAGAAAACTCTTGGAGTTTGTGAGGAAGAGAAGCCACTTTTTATGGGAAGACGGCCCAGTTTGGTTTTCTTTCCATTTTTAGATGCACATATATTTGCAAGTATGTAGACACAGTTGGTAATACCAAATAAGGAAAGCCTAAGACAGGTGCAGGATTCCAGAAACACAAATGCTTACATTGATATACACACACATACACACACACACACAATCCTTCTTGCTCACACACACAGAATCTATCAAATGGATGGGAGATGGATAGTGGGCAATAAAATGTTGACTTCACTTTCAAAAGGGGAATTGGCCCATTCTATGCAATATGGCCCATCGACTGGAAAACAGTAAGATAAAAGCTTAGGACCGTTTATGTCTCTTCAATCCCCCAAAATTCTCAATGACATTGGGAAAAAATACTGCATTGCAGCATTTGCCAGTGCATACTCACGTGTCTAGAATCCGTTGGCCAGCTCGCCAACAAATGTACATATTAAGTGTCCAGGCATATAAATTAAGTGCCTAGTGGCCACAGATCATTGAAACTGATGGAGAAATTTGTCAAGGCCAAAGTACTTCTGTCTATGTACAGTGACCTCTATCAAGACCGCCATTTCTTACTCGCAGTACACACTGATAATTTGTTTCAGCTTTTTCTTAATTAAAATAAGGCATTAAGATACCAAAGGCTAACTGAAGCAGCATATCAACATATCTCCTCATGGAAGGAATAGTTTTTGGTCTACATATAGGAAGAGAACCCACCCACAACAAGGAAATAAGAGCAAAGGGAAGAAATCAAACCAAAGAAAAAGACCTGCCCTGAAGAAACCCTTTTATTGTTCATGGTAACCCTTACTTGAGTAAAACACCTTGATTCACTTATAAATTCTTTTAGAGGTATTAAACACACACACACACAGAGCACTATTCATGCAATGATTTCCAGATTTAAAAATTTAAATAGATTATCCCCAATAGAAATGCTAAGTTTAAAATATTTGAAGTCTAACCTGTCTCAAACTCTATTTCAAGACGGAATTTTAATACTAAACTGTGTAGCCCATTTTCTTTCTCTTTCTTTAAAAAATATTCTATTGTTATTACCTCACAACGATATGGTCTTCCTATCATAATAAAATCCTTGACTATTCAAAGGACCAAGGAAAGGCTACAGGAAGATAAAAAAGTTTTAGGGCTTTGGAAAACTATCAAACAGAAGCAAACTCATCTATATCTGGTCAGGAGGATGACTTGAAGGAATGGCAGTTAGGAATGAATGGAACTGAGGTCACAAATGAATGGTTAAGTTGCTTGCTAGTTTTTTAATGAGATATTAACATTGTCCTATAAATCAATGATTTTCAAAGAGATTTTCCAGCTGTTTACCCATCTACATTCAAAAATTTAAATACTAAATTATTTAAGCATTATTTTACAATAAGATACATGAACATTCTGATTACTAAAACTGTGATGTAGTCAGGTGTTTTTTGCAGAAATATTCCCAATCAGATTTTCATTTCTTAATAAATGCACACTCAGCCTTGTGTTTCCATAAAGACACACCTCCACATACAGGTAGTATGTATTAATATTTTTAAGACAAAGACGCAAAGAAGGTCAGCAGTAGAACCACGTGTCTTTTTTACAACCCAAGCCAAGGTGACATTTCCTACAGAAATTATTTTCCCCCTAACTAAAACATACCAAAAAATTCTCAGAAAAAATACATTCGAGATAATCAGAAAACTATTCTATTTTTAATAGCGACATATGGTTACACATTCATGATATGAGAGGAAGGTTTAAGTGTATGACAAAAAAATATATGTTTATTTATTATTACCTCGACAGTCAAAACAAATTTTAAAAATCCCCCAATAAGAAGATAAAACATAAGCATCTGCAAGGACGAAAGAATCGGGGTGGAGGGTCGTGGTGCGGAGATTTGCATTGGAGAGAGTAAAATTAAGAGTACTTTCAATACAGCCAGTTATATTTCCCAACCTTTTAACACATTTCAGTGCCTTTTAATCTCTCTTTCTTGGGCTTAAAATTATCATGTACCTAATTTATCTCTCTGGAAGAAACCATAATAGATCATACTTTCAGTTGTTTTTATGATACCTTCTATTAACCTAAGTAATATATCTTTCAGTCCTTTTGGTACCCACCATCATGAGAAAGAGACCACTAGTAAAGCACACTTTGAGAGAGAAAAAGCGAGAGATGCCTATCACCCAGTGCACGCATGGGTCCCAGACGTTCAGAGACGCTGGAAAAAAATCAGCTTTTCACTCAGTTTATGCCAAGACCAGGACTAGGACCAAATGCCAAATGGAAGGCAGTAGTTGCAAGGATACAGCCTGATGGATCCTGCGGCTGGAGGCATAGAGATGAAGGTGAAGTAGTAGACTAGAATATAGCTTTTCATGTATTATTTTAAAAAAGTAATTTCTACTCGGGATATGAAATAAGAGATACAGTGAACTCCCTGGAACTGTAGTATCAATATCTGATGTAGTAAAAACACCAATATTGCCTAGCACAAAATCATTGCTTAGGGTAAATCTATTCTACCTATATTTCTCCTATGGATATTTTGCTGGAAATTTCGAAGAAATCATTTGCAGAACGTATCAGCCGTGGGAGTTCACTATTATGCTTCTGTCAACTTCATTCAATATAATTTACATTTTTTTCAAATGGCCTCACAGGATTCCTTGCGATTTTTCGCACGTACAATTTCACAGCAGGGAAAAGGGGGAAAGACAGAGAGGCAGAGAGGAAAAAAAAAGCAAGATTCCCTACCCTCCCTTCCCCCTCTCCTTCTCTCTCTCTTTAAACCAAAAAAAAAAAAAAAAAAAGCCAGGGGAGACAGAACAGATGCTTAAAAATAGATTTCTAAAAATCACTGTAAACCAGAGTTAGAAATGTAATTAACACCTATTTATAAAGAATAATTAAAGTTGGGCCGGCCACAAAGAACAGCAAAGATAATCGAGGTCCTGTCCCCCCCCCTCCTTTTTTTACACTGTTTGCAGTGTGTTCTCATGATAGCCACCTGCTCCCTACTCGGCTTTTCCTCTGTTCGTTTCCCCGGCAACCTTTCATTGGGTTTTCCTCCCAGCTATCGCTTTCAGTTGGGCTGCTCGGTCTAATCTTATTTGTTTTACACCCATCAAAACAAGCAGCCAGACAAAGGCAATCCGCTAAGAATGGGAAAAAGACCACAGCTTTGTTATAACATCTATGCAGAGTGAAAAGTCCTCCCCAGGCTTTTCTAGCAAAAAATAAGTGAGATTGATATGAATTTACAGCCTTCCCCCATACCAGCTTTGAAATCCCGTGAAAGCTATTGCTAGTGAAATTCAAAGTCAAAGTGGGCACCCGTGGCATCTGATTGTGCCATTTTGTGCCATATCTTCAGGGTCAACATCAGGCGACAGGAGCGGGACTCAAGGAGTTTCCCTGCTTTTTTTTTTTTTTTTTTCAGAAAAAGATGATACTAAAAATAGATCTACTACTTTGGCAGAAAGGTTTTCCACTTCCCCTTCCACATCCAAAAGTCCTGTTCCACAATTGCATCTGCTGGTACTGCACCTCATCTCCTCCACCCCTCATTCCCAGCCTTCCCCATCACTCCGAGCAGGAGACGGAAAAAGAAATGTGCCTTTAACTTTAACAGTCGTGCAATTCCATTGAAAGCTCACAGAGGCAGTGGACACGCCAGCCAACAGTGATGGTGACACTGTGATTGTCAAAAAAGACACCAGCCTTCCTTGGCTAAAATGTGAGTTTGATGGAAGAGACAGTGTGTGTTCCTTGTGTGCATGCAGTGCCATCACACTTGGAGATGGATTCTGGTTTTCAGAGAAGAGAAATACTAACAAACACACACATACACAAACGATCTGCACAGTGATTTACAATGCACAGTCCACCATCCTTATGCACACACATACAGACACACACACGGCTGGAATCTCCAAGCTGCCTTCCTCTTTTCACTTACCATCTTCAAGCCATTCCACTCCATCTGTGATCAGAAGAAGATGGACCCTCACACAGTGTGTCAAAAGCGGAAAGGAACGTTATGTAAAAGCTGACATTCCTTCTAACAGAGCTGCTGCCCAGAGAAGGAAGCAACAACTCAACACGCCAGGCACCGCTACACATACAAGCCGCCTCCTCTTTTTTATGAGGTCATGACAGGAAACTCTTTGAAATACAAGATGCAGCATTTACTGAAGCCCAAATAAATCACTCTCTTTGCCGTTTTGACTGCGCAGTCCCCCGAAACACAACTGCCCATCTCAACATTCAGGATTCAGGAGCTGCCTCGCAAGGTTTAAATTTCCAGCTCAGAAATGGAGAGATTCCTAAGCCGGCTGCACCCACCTCCAGCCCCACAAAACCCAGGCACATAGACAAACCTCCCTTTCCCTTAAGAAAAGAAAATCCTTCTTTTGCCATTATTATCTCATGTAATATAACCTCTTTCAGCAAACCAGCAATTATTTCAGCCCACCTCCCCTTCTCCACCCCCACCTTTATGTTGAAGGGAAAATTGACAATGACCTGTTAAAAATGAAAATCTATTTCCCCACTGCTTCTCAATAAAAGGACCTACCCGCACTCTACACAAAAGAGATAGTAAATGTAGGAACCAAACAGCAGCAGAGAACTAAACTCTTGTGCAAGCATAAGACTGGTCAAGGTGGAGATGCTTTTCTTCCCTCCAGCAACACAAACAACAGATTATAAATCTAGTCATACCTACCATAACCATTCTTATTGGCAAATATTGGGTCTCGCAGAGCTTCGACTCTTCTCTTAAAATTTGCAAAGGTTTCAGAATATATTTTTAAATGACTATTGTTATATATTTTAAAGATCCATATATATTTTAAATCATCCACAGCGTGGATGATTGTAAAGTAAATCAATTATCTGATGGGGGGAGTTGGGGGAGAGAAAAAAAAAAAAAAAAGAAAGAAAAGGAGCAGTGAGCTGAAACCCCCGATTCTAGGATGTAGATAAGAACAACTGAACAGAGCCTTGCTGAAATTGGCTCGAAGCTTCCCCTTTTTACATCCATTTATGGGACCATCTGTCAGCCGAAGCCAGGATCTGATTGGCTGGGGAAACGAAGGGAGGCGTTGCAACATCAGGTGCTATTTAAATTAGCTACTGCCAGATTGACGATGTTAATGATTTGGTGACCTCTACAACAACAGAGACCAGATTTCTGAACTGCTTCTTGTGTCTGGTAATTAAGGCCAGGCTGAAGCAACAACAGCCATACTTGTATTTTTACCTTTTCCCTCCTCCCAGTTCAAAAGTACCGTAACAACTGCAGGTCACTGGCGGCTTACAAACCTTAACAGTGGGAGTGTTCTCCCTTGCCCTTGTCCTGAGGGCTGTACCACCCCACCCCTCAGAGGAGGGCTTTTCCCTCATAGAATGTTTTCAACCACCTTATCTTTTTCGACAGTTGCTTTCTAGCGAAATGCATATTTAATGATCTGCCTCTGGGCTTAAAGATACAACAAAAGCACTTTAATGTGCAAATATATCTACATTTTAACTTTATTATTTCCCAATATTGCTGATTTTTAGTAAGTAATGCTCCTTCTGCAGCTAATATGGCCAGCGTCTTAAAAGAATTGGGCTTGCTCTGTGAACTAGGTTCATACAAGTTTCCTTCAGAAAACTATTTCCTCATAAACAGAAAAAAAAAAAAAAAAAAAAGCTGGGGGTGAAGGGGGTCAGCTGCCACCCTCTACCTTTCTGCCTTCTGCCTGAGTTTTTCAAAACAGAATGATGAATGATTTATTTAAATGAATTTATTTCTCAGCTTGGATGGGGGCATGATCTGAATTTTTAAAAATCTACTGGAACACATTCTCTCTTTGCTTTCTGTACTGCTTCACAGAAGGGTAAAATACACTTTTGACAACAGCCTCATTTCATAACCAGTGCAGAGTGCTCATCTTAACTGAACACATGATTTTGTTTCTCTCCTTCCAAGGATGTCTTTTTATTTTGGCCTCTTAAAGTAGTGTGTGGTGATGTATACAGTTTGTCTGCCTATTTTATACATTTCATAACCTCTATGCTACTAAGCCTTCAGTAGTATAATTTTTTTGTTGTTGTTCTACTTTGGGTTTTAAAGTGGCTTATCTGAGAAGTTTATGCTTTACGTTTACCCCAAAGGCAGTTTTATCACTATTTATTTAATTCATAATTTAGTCAATTTGTTCCTCAATAAATACACAGAAGTAACAAATATTACTCAAGTCATAGTTTAACACAATTTTTAATCTTTGGCTGTAGTTGACAGCAGGATGGGATAGAGCCATGTGGAAATACAGGCCAGGCCGAAAATCATGCTACACTCTGGGCTTCAAAGTCCAAGAATAAATGGGTCTGTGAAAAATTATTATCAAAGGAAATAACCTTTACATTAAAAATTAAAACTATTCTCTCCAAGCTACTATTTCAAGAACACACAGATACAAATATACAGATATACACACACGTTATAAATACAGATACACCATAAAACAATATCTGTTATACATACAATATGAACAATTACACTTGGATATAAATAAATTCAGCTATTAGAAATGAAAGTACATGAAACTGAAAAGTAGAAATGTTAAAACCATAATCCTATAAAGTGGAACAATACTGAATTACATAAACTTTTAAAATAATTTCTTGAACAAATGTATAAAGAGTCCTATGAGTCACAATAGTACTACAGTATCCTTTGAATTGTGTACGAAGGACAAATGCACAGGTTATGCACTCTAAGGAGTTCAGTATATGTACCCAGAGCAGGTACAGGTGCCCTAAATCAACAATAGAAACTCTGAGTGCAATTTCACCAATATCAAGATACTGTGAAAAGTAAACATGAACACAATGCTGACAAACACACAAATAAAAACAGCTCACTGGGAACAAAATATTTGCTGTATATTTCTTTGGAGCTTATAAAAGTCAGAATTTCTTAAAATCCTTTTCTCTCATCCATACTAATATCAGCACGCTTAGTGAGCCATAAATTAACATTAGGTGTATCAGAAGATACTCTGGCCACTTTTCCAAAATAGTAAGTGTATATTACAGTATAAATCATTAGCTGGTTTTGCTAGGCTAAAAAATCCATGCACTTTGTACATCGATCACTTCTCCAAAAACCTCCACTCTAAAGTCTTTCAACAGAATCCTCAAACAAACGCACAAATGTCCTCAGAGGCCTTTTCTCTAAAGACAAAGGCAGAATCCTATTGTTGGGAAAAGTCAACCTTATTATTGCATTTCCAATAGTACCATTCATCTTTCAGAGTGAGGGGCTGACCGCTACATCAGTGGTATGACATTTGTAAAGCAACAGATTCTCAATATATTATCGCAAGAATCAGGCAGGCGAGTCTCCCAGTCATGCATGATTTTTTTTTTTTTTTTTCCACCACAAGCCACCACCACCACGGGAAGAAACTTGTCTCACTCCAGCAGCAAAGGCAACCTAAAAATGATATCCTAGAGCAGTGGGGCTGCCAGTGCCGCTGTATCCTTCTTACCATAAATGAGCAGTTTCTTGACTCATTAATAACAATTTCCCTTAAAAGAAGTAATCTCCTATCAGTCAGCCCCTCGCCACCATGCTCACATCCCAAAGGTTGCAGATATCTCAGCATCAGTCGCCGGCAGACAGCTTTCCCATACAGAGTCCAGATGGACTGTACCAGAAGCCAATTCAGCGTTAATAACTACCTACTCCGCGCAGTGGAGAAGCCTTACGTGGCACAATGGGCTAGGAAACAGCAGCCGGCTGAAACTGCAAATAAAAAAAGACAACCAAATTCTCCAAAAGCACGGAAAGGAAGGAACAGAAATGGAAGCGTGAATTGTATTTCCTTGACTTCAGTGAGAAGGGGAAAAAAAAAGAAGAAGAAAGAAAGAAAGAAAAAAAAAAGGAATCCTTCATAAACACACAGGAAAAAATGAAGAGGGGGGGAAAAACAGATGCTGCCCAGAAAAAAGTGACAAAATATTACCTCATTATTTAACAAAGCAGCATTAAGCGTCCTGCTGATTTCAAACATCTTGCCACAGATTTTGTTTTAAGAGAAACAGATAGAATCCTTTGCAAAGCACTCCGTCTGCAAAGGGTTCTTCAATTTTCTTGCGTGCCACGGAACAGTCAATATATTATTTCCCTAGAGTTTGCACATTAAAACCTCTAGTCAGTGAGCTGAATTTTCCCCTTATCTCACACACAGTAGACTCCTGTTATATGTACTGCTCTCTTTGCAAGAGCAGCCTGCCCCAAACATGGCTGGTGTTTAAACTACTCTTTAAAGTAACAGTTCACTGTATAACCACCAGGTGGGTAGGGTGCACAGATTCAAATGAACCATCTTAAAAGATTGTTTTGTGTTTTTTTTTTCCCTTGGAATAGCTCTTGGTGTAGGATGTAACATGAGAAACACCAGCATCCTAACAGGCATCTGTCTTGTATCTCTCTCTGTGTCTTGTCAAAATAAACAAATAAAATTCCCTCTCCTGACTTAATAGTGAGGAAACAAAACACCACCACCCATTCTAATAAGAACTGTGAAGAATGAAACGCAAACAAGCTTTGTTTCATTCAGCAAAGGATGAAAAAGGAAAATCCAATCAATGCAGAGCAAGGGGGGAAAACCAAAATCTTCGTGGAGATATTTTGAAAGAAATGTTGACACATGATAAAACCCAATTTGAAAGTGTGCATATGAGTGAAGCACACACAAGATGGAGGCAAGAGTTTAAGGGTGTTAACTTTTTCAGAGTAATATTTGCTATGATGTTTCATGATAGGAAGTAACCACAAGCTTGAAAGATACTGGAAACAAACAAAAAACTAAGCCTTGAGCATCTCTTTTTAGAACACAATTATACAAATAGTTATTAACAACCACAAGAGCAAACTAATCACATATATCTCCCCAGTGCTGTTCCTTTTCCCTAGGATCCACCTTGAAATGGAACAATTCTGTCGTGCACTATTTTGTCTGTATAGTTAAACTTGGCATCTCCTTTGTACAATTCTATCCCAATTAATCTGCTACTCTGCCAGGAATAAATCGAATGTCTCAAGTTGAAAGCCCCAAGTGATGGAGGAATGACGTTAAAAGGATAAAGAACCACCTGACAAAAATAAATCTCATCACTTATATCATTATATGGCTTGTTTTTTAAGGAGGATTTTATTACTCACAGAGCAAGCAAGCACTGTTCTATGTTCCCTCATATCTAAAAGAGAAACCAACACACACAGATACCTGGGATTTTGTTTTCTTGGCTGGACAAAATTAAAGCCCTGAAACTTTCACATCCTCTTGCAAACACGGATGTCAACATTAGTGTTTTTCCAGCCCATCCAGATAACATTTAGCCACATACAACAGTAACTATCTTTTTCATCTTTAAGTCAAGTCTGCATCCCTTAATACCATTTAACCTCCTCGCATATATTAAGTTTCAAATGACAATTTTTAACTAGGGAGTGAGAAGGAGGAGTTGCTCTCATCAAATTCTGGTTGTATGAAATAAGCTAATTTGTACACTCACCATATGCCTTAAACACTAATTTAAAAATGTCACTTTCTTCAAACATTAAAATGTAATCAGCCTAGTAAATAAAATATTCTCGAGTTTTCTTGCCTTGGTGATAATTTAAAGAGTGTTTATCTCAAGGTAACCTCTCTATTTTGATTACCAAGGAAGGCTTTTGATTTAGAAAGGGAAAAAAGGAGATATTGGGGGCTGGGGGAGTGACAAGAGAAAACCACAACTGTACGTAGCTGCACAAAGGAAAATAAGATGAAGCGGGTTTTTAAGGACCCATAGTCTTGTTACCCTAAGGCAAATCCAGCCAATCAATACCACCCATTGACGGTCTACCATCTGCCATGCTACCCAGCGATGTGGCTAAACAGACCTGTTCCATATGACCGTAGCCGGCTCATTTTCAGTCGATTAGAGCAGTTCCAGAGCATTCACGTGCAATAGCACACAACTCCAAGTCAGACTGAGCCTCTCTCTTCACACCAGTCCCTCCGAGCACAGCTGCAGACCTTTTCCTCCTGTTCCGGGTGTCTGGATTACCTCTTCTTGCCCCTCAATTGAATTAGCAAAATGGGGTGGAAAGGTAGAGTGAACAGACACATATCCACACACACACACACACAAACACACACACACACAGATAATTGCCAGCCCTTCTTCGCTGTCATGCAGAATTCAGGAATTCCTTGTGCTCTGGTCTAATATGATTATGGCACATCATTTAAATAGCATCATCAGTGACTATGACCTGACATTTTCCTGTGGTTCAATTTCTTTTTATCCTCTCTCTCTTCCTTTGAAAAATAAACCTGAGCTGCTGGCATTTCTTCTTTTAGGGAAAATACAATCAGTATGCCCAGACAATGGCATACTATATTTAAGGGCTTTTGATAAAATTTAAAGCCTAATTTTCCTTTGATAAATTGTGGTGTTGGTTTTGTCTAGTTTTTTTTTTTTTTCTTGTAGAAACAATAAGTCAAATTTTATAAGAAAATGCAAACATACCACAGAGGAAAGAAGAACCTGCCAGAATGACACAGAGTCTATCAGTATGATCAGGAACTCACTGTTGATGTTCTACTAGAGATATTAATATATGACCTGACTGTGTTATGCCTTTCCCTTTCCTAAGTAGTTATATCTACTATGGATTGTGGGAAATAGCTGTAAGAATGCTACTGTGTGAGAAATATGACAAATGGATGTCTAGTCCACTTAAATGGCCAAGAGTTCACCTAGGCAGGGAAACTAACTGAAGGGTGGATACACAATTGATCTCCCTGCTTTCTTACCATACTCAGAAGCCTATGCTAGAACAGCAGCTGAAAGCAGAGGCTTCTTTTCAGAAACAATGCATGATTTTTCAAATGTGCCTCTGATCACACTCTTAAATAACCAGGGTATCTTTCTGGGAAAGAAAATTTAAAAAACAAGAAAATTGCCTTACTTACAAAATTCTAAAAAATGGTAAATACACATTTATCCAAGAAATCTAATTTAGGGGTGTCCCTGACTGGACTTTTCACTGATATATTCTTCATGATCACTTAAGAGAACTCAGAAGGGCCAATGTGCAGACACACAGAGATTTCTGAAGACCCCTGTATTAAGGGATTTGAGGCTTTTCCATTTCAGTTCAGATGAGCTGTACTAAAAATAAAAAACAAAGGGAAAAAACCCTAGTATAGATATAAATATTCACAAAAGGATATAGTGTTTAACTAGATTAATACAATATTGAAAATAATTCAATGTAGGGCCTTTTAAAACTCTGGACTCATTTATAATTCTGTAACTACAAATTAAAAAATAGGTGTACTATAAAAGACAAGGTAGGTAATTTGGGGAAGAAGGAGGGAGAGGAGAAGTAGAAGGAAGAGGGAAAGATGAAGGTAAAGGGGAGTAGAGGGGAGGGAAGAGAAGAAGAAAGAAAGAAAGAAATAGTAGGACTTAAAAAGTGTGAATGAACACTGCAGATTTACTAGGAGTCTACCGTATACCAGGCACTGTACTAGGCACTTGATATGCACAATCTCATTCAACATCACAGTAGTGACAATTTTTATAGCTAAGAATTCTAGAAAGGTGTTTTCCTCATCTAAAAAAGAGCTCCCCTCCACAATCACATAAAAAGATACATAGTATACACATACTGAATGAATGAGGAAGATGGGCACAGACTAAAAGAGAAAGGAAAGGGAAGATGGAAGGCATGTTTGACTTTTTTCTCAATTACAAAATCAAAAGGTTTTTTTGCAATGTGCTTCTAACTAGGCATGCTCACAAATGTATCTCATTTAATCCTTCATTATGACCAGGCTATAAATTTGGACTGAGAGACAAATAAAGAATTAAAGCTACAAAGCACAAAATCTAAGCAGGCACAATTGAGTTCTCAGCCCTGTCCCCAACTTCCTCTTCCAAGACTGGCAAAACCTCTTACATAGAGTATCTGCTCAGCAAACACTGAATCAGCTTCTTTGTTCTCAGCCCCTTACAGTACAGAGCTTGGCTCCAGACGGCACTCCAGTCATAGGGAATGAATGAAGATCAATAGTCACACTCATCACCTCAAATACTATCCCACAGCTTATTACTTTTGATTCGTTAGGGGTTGATGAACATCTTCTTGATGCTTCCCAGGTGGCTCAGTGGTAAAGAATCTGCCTGTTGATGCTGGAGACATCAGTTTGACCCCTTGGTCGGGAAGATCCCTGGAGTAGGAAATGGCAACCCACTTCCATATTCTTGCCTGGAAAATCCCATGGACAGAGGAGCCTGGCAGGCTGCAGTCCATGGTGTCGCAAAGAGTCAGACTCAGCTGAGTGACTGAGCACACACGCATGCACAAAAACCTTCTCAGGAGGAAATAATATGCTAGGCTCCTTAAATTTTAATAGCCTCATGTGTAAAAATGGGTAAAATAATACTTCCATTAAAGTTTGTTTCCAGAATTAAGTGGATACAGGCTTGGTGGAGGCAGCACTCTAAATGGTAGTTATTATTATTAACATGGAGAATACGGAAAAACTGTATGAATTAATACCTAGCTACAAGATAAGGCAATCTTGTTGAAGAAAATACAATTCAAAGTCTCCCAAAATAATTAGAGAATAAAAAGACAATAATAACTAAGAAAGGCTGAATTGTCTGTTCCAATTCTAATGAAAAATTTCTGCTGCAGATAAACATTTACTTGGTCCTGTGGGTGAAGTTCAGTGCTAAATTCTTAGCATAAAGAATAAAAAGAAATACAAGTCACAATGTACACCAAGGAGCTTACAGTCTGGCTGGGAAAGGAGGTTCATTTTATGCATAAATCCTAATAGTAGGAAGAATAGGAAGAATGTAAAGAAAATAGTATCAAAATGAAATACTGAAGGGCAGTCAATGGTGAGGATATCATCTGGAGTGATGGGGGGAGGCTTCATGAGAGAAGCTGGAACTGAAGGTAGGCTTAAAGAATGACAGGGTTTGTTCTGAGTATTTCATATAGGTATGAAGGTTGAAAAGGAAGACAGGAAGGAGATATTGGCAGTCAGCTCATTCTAGTTAGACCCCTTTTGAGATCTCCTCTGAATCCATATTTTGGCCACCTGATGTGAAGAGCTGACTCATTTGAAAAGACCCTGATGCTGGGGAAGATTGAGGGCAGAATGAGAAGGGGATGACAGATGATGAGGTGGTTGGATGGCATTACTGACTCAATGGTTCATGGGGTTGCAAAGAGTGGGACACGACTGAGTGACTGAATTGAACTGAATCCATTCCATTTTTTTAAAGTTGCAAATAGAGGAAAATTATGATATGATGACTGTGGGAAAGACAACCTCTTATTCAGTAAGCACTTCTATGAAAAAAAAAAAAAAACCCAAAACAAGAATTAACACTTATTAAGCATCTAGAAAGTGAAGAGGAACTGAAAAGCCTCTTGATGAAAGTGAAAGAGGAGAGTGAAAAAGTTGGCTTAGAGCTCAACATTCAGAAAACGAAGATCATGGCATCTGGTCCCATCACTTTATGGCAAATAGATAGGGAAACAGTGTCAGACTTTATTTTTTTGGACTCCAAAATCACTGCAAACAGTGACTGCAGCCATGAAATTAAAAGATGCTTACTCCTTGGAAGGAAAGTTATGACCAACCTAGATAGCATATTGAAAAGCAGAGACATTACTTTGCCAACAGAGGTCCATCTAGTCAAGGCTATGGTTTTTCCTGTGGTCATGTATGGATGTGAGAGTTGGACTGTGAAGAAAGCTGAGAGCCGAAGAATTGATTCTTTTGAACTGTGGTGTTGGAGAAGACTCTTGAGAGTCCCTTGGACTGCAAGGAGATCCAACCAGTCCATTCTAAAGGAGATCAGCCCTGGGATTTCTTTGGAAGGAAGGATGCTAAAGCTGAAACTCCAGTACTTTGACCACCTCATGCGAAGAGTTGACTCATTGGAAAAGACTCTGATGCTGGGAGGGATTGGGGGCAAGAGGAGAAGGGGACGACAGAGGATGAGATGGCTGGATGGCATCACTGACTCGATAGATGTGAGTTTGAATGAATTCCAGGAGTTGGTGATGGACAGGGAGGCCTGGCGTGCTGTGATTCATGGGGTCGCAAAGAGTCGGACACGACTGAGCAACTGAACTGAACTGAACTGAACTGTGTGTCAAACATTGCATTAGGTGCTTTGCTTATAAATCCCATTTAATTTCACAACTCTGAGATTAAAAATAAGAAAATGAAAGATTAGAGAATTTAAGTGATTTGCACAAGATCACACAGCTAGAAAGATGCAAATTTAGGTTTTAAGCTTAAATATGTTTAACCTCAGTCCACACTTTTTTTGCTATAAATTCTACCTTATATAGAAAAGTGTATATTTAAAAAATTTAAATCTTATCCACTGTTACTCTATAATCAGAAACTAACATTAAGAATAATACTGTTGCTATGCGCTGACATCTAAAACAATAACAATAATTATAAAAACCCCAACTACCTAACTTACACCTGTAATTTTAGTATTCTGCCACCAGGCGGTGATAGAATCCTGGTCCTTGAGAATTACAGGGGCATGTTTTTGCCTGCCATTATTTTCTGTGTGTTCTAGACCCTCCTCCATCTCTGAAAGTAAAGGTAAGAGTGCCTGATCTTCAGATAGAATTGTCAACTAAATCCCCAAGAGGTTAAATTTTCCAAATATTTTCAAAATTTTATTTATCAAAAACTCAACTGTGAGCATAATTCTGAACTTCAACAATTTTCAAACAATTCTACTGCAGATTGTATTCGATGAATTCTAGTTCTTTGTTACTCTCACATTGTACAGTGAGCTTGAAGGGTAGAAATTGTATGTTATTTCCCTTAGAACCCCGGTACATAGAATATCAGTATCTGGAACATAATGGGCACACAATAAAAGAACATAAATAATTAATTCCAAATATTTTAGAACTTTGAACCAAATGCTTAGGGCACAATGATTTGGTGCTTCATTCATTGATACATAATTTTCTTTTTTCAAACCACTCTTACAGCTTGCTGGTTTATTGTAAAAAGCCCTTTGTTGAGGTTGGTCATCAGCAGAAGCATTTCTCTCAGTGGTCAAGCACTTCCTTCTGCCTTAGCCAGGGACAGTCTACATTCATTACAAGCTCTGCCCTACTCAGCGGCCTAGTTTGCCTTTTCAACCCTCTTATGCCTAGGAAGGCCACTTCCTTTCTCTATGAAAAGTGAAGAAAAAAATGTGAAAAACAAGAAGCATGCTATATAACTGTCAGAAAGAGGCAACTGTCCACTTGACCCTTTTTAGTTCTTTCCCTCTCTGACTCTGAAGCTGGGGGAACGATTTAACTACTTTTAGGCAGAAGAGTAAAGTTATACATTAGTGCTGAGTAGCTCATTTCCCTTAGCAACACCTTAGCAACAGCAGATTCAAGTTCAAAATACCTCCTTGAAAAGGATCACACCTTTAACGAGGATGAGTATTTTTTTAATATAAGATTTTTGAACAGAAGTTTTAACATTGTAACCCCCAAAGCCTTGTAGGTTACAAATACTGATTTCATGCTAACCTTGCTCTATGATATTATGAAATTATCTAACATTTTGCTCTATGTAACCATAATAATGTTGGGCTTCTGTGAAATTTCAGCTCTTGGAGAAGCCCTGGTCCTACTCTAACACTATTCACAAATATATAACTTTTATCAAGTCACCATCAATTCTAGGTTATTACAGAAATTATACTTAAGTTCTTTTAAAAGGATTATTGTTACTGATCTCACTATTCAGTCTGTTCCCTTACTGAGAAGAGTGAATAACTAAAATCACAGTTTTAAACCCTACATCAAGGTTTTACAAACTATGTTACATATAACCTAAGCTTCTGTGGACAGTTTAAAGAAGAATATAAAAAAGAATTCCAATTTTACCCCAACCTGGTACTTACTGTTATTTAATACCTACCTTGGGCTTCCCTGGTAGGTGGCTCAGATGGTAAAGAATCCGCCTGCAATGTGGGAGACCTGGGTTCGATCCCTGGATTGGGAAGATCCCTGGTGGAGGGCATGGCAACCCACTCCAGTATTCTTACCTGAAGAATCCCCATGGACAGAGGAGCCTGGTGGCTGTGGTCCATGGGGTCACAAAGAGTCGGAGACGACTGAGTGACTAAGCACAATACCTACCTTGCCTACTTTATTAGCCATAAAATGGATCATGGGATAATCAATTAATCATCACATCTGATTATTTTTACATTGCCAATAAAATGAAAGTGCTTGAAGGTTTTGCTAGCCTTCAAAACCCTAGGAATATAAACTGTGAGTGTCATATATGCTATGTATATTATTAAAACTTCTTTTTCAAGAATTTCGAAACTCTTTTGTCATCTTCAAGATTTCACAATTCAGATACAAACTCCTACTTGAAATTTGTCTTTGCTGTCTATTAGTGTATGGGTACTTTGGGGTAAATGCACAAAGGCCGTGACTTCAATGGAATTCTTCACTGTAAAAATTTATTACCAAGTCCACACAATCTATGTGTGTCAATTACAAGATACAAATAAGTAAGAGACAGATTCTTTCCACATATCTTTTCAGTTGGTATCAGTATATAGCCAAATTGTGCCATCCAGCTAACAAGAAGTTTTGCACATATCCATGTGTAAGAGTATTACTGAAGAACATGCCTAGAACAATGGCCCTCATGTACAATAGGTGTTAAATGTGTGTTCTTGAAAGTAAGGTCCATTTTAAATCGCAAGGGAACAGAGAAGAGTCAGGCGATCTCAAGGTCAGCTCCATCTATCACTAATAATTCTAGACTTTGGGCAAATCACTTGTTCTCTTTGGACCAGAATGTTTTTGAGTAAAGAAGAAGAGAAAGATGCCAGCTCTAATATGTCAGGGTCTATATGTAAATAGTTTTTAATTAGCAAACAAAATTTTCGGTAAGGCTAACTCAGATTTTTCAACTGATGTTACAGTATAAGAATGCTGGCTAAAGGGAAAACAAGTTTTTGAAGGAGATTTTAAAATCTGCCCCAAATGAAGAGCCAGATTAGTGTCATGTTCCTCCAGTACCTAGTTTGGCCATTAGAGTTATTTTAACAAACTACAGAACTATAGATGGTAGGTTAAAATTAAAAATTTGACTAGTATCTGGATTTAAGTTCAAAGATACTCTTAGTGTCATCATGCTTAAAATGAGGACAACAATCTGAGGTTGTGAAGATTAAATGAGATAATGGATGTAAGGCATGTATTACCCTGTAATACTGTACTCAAAATGTTAACTAATTTTTATATTAGGTTGAACATATGAAATTGTTTTTCTAGGTCAAAAGCAGTCAAATCCTGTCAAGTTCATATGATTCAATCTATGTTCCGTGACTTTTTAACTTCATGATCCTCACTGCCTATATCAAATACAATTATGCAGTATGATGTTCAAGACTCCTTATAATCTGACCTTCATTTAAGCTTTCTGACTTCTCTGGGAAATTCCCTTCCATATATACCACTCTAAGCTGGCTACTCTAATCTCCTACATCACTTGGCCTTTCTATCCCATGCTTTTCCCCCCTGCTATTTCATTCCTTTTGGTATGACTTCTCTCCTGAGAAAAAATCATACCCATCCTTCAAGGCTTCAGCCTCACCAGGCAAAATTAGCTGCTTCATTATCTGAGCTTTCATAGCTGCTTGTTCTTCCTGCCTCCACAGAATTCATGCCAGAGAATTACCATGGTTGTTTACAGGTCTGTCTCCTGGAGATGTTTTCAAGGTACTCCAGGGCAAGGATTGTTCTTATCTGTCTTTGTTTCCCTCCAGCTGAGTACAGTGGCTGTCTCATAGTTGGCACTCTAAATATTTGTTAAAGTAAAATGAATATATTCACATGGCAGGTGAAGATATGGCCTCTCAGAAATAAATGATAAATACATGAATCTCAAAGATCGTTCCAAAAAAACTAACCTTTGGAATTTACCCTTGCACAAAACCATTTTTTCTGAAGTGAGAAATCTCTGCTAAAGAATGATCTTTTCCCCTCTAATAAATGTTCAAGTGACTAAAATCAGAAACTCTATAAAGTGGAAGTCTCTCTTTAGAATAAACCCATGAGCTGAAGCCATGAGCTTTCAACAGAGACATTATTTTATTGCTAGAGGGGGAGATGCTCTGGCTGCAACCTTATTTAATGGGTATAATGGGAGGGTCTGCACACTGAAATTGTGCCTGTATAGCTGGAGAGGTCTTCAATCACAGAGAACTCCAATAAGGCCCGGATGATGTAGAAAGTATGGAAAAGAGGAAAGTGCTGCTGATGTTACAGCTTGGAGTATAAATTCATCACCTGCTCACATTCCCATGCTCCAAACAACCACAACTCTGCAAAAACTCTAGGAAATTCAAGTGCTTAGGAGAATTAATAGTGTACTCTAAATATCATGTAACTAATATAACTACCTATACGGACAGTAACATTAATTGATATTTAATATGCATATGTACATGTGTGTAAAGTTAAATCATTATATACAGATGGATAGGTACATAGTTAGTTTAAAAGGAGAGTAGACAGTTCTGCACTATAGGACTACCATGCTATTTCTAGCCAGTTTGTAACTCCAGAGGATTTGCTTTCAAACTTTTTTCCAGCAAGTGAATTTTTCAAAGTAAAATCTTAGGAAAGTCTCCAACATATAAACAAGTAAAATGGTGCAAGTGTCCTGGTGGGGGGAAGATTGGGCCCCGTTAAATACCTACACTGCCCCCACGTACTTCCTGGGCACTCTGAGGAACTAAGAAACCAGTGAGGAAACCAATCTAGCCTAGTCTAAATGATAATATTGTGGGTAAAAGGTGAATTGAGGGTCAGAAGACTTGGGTTCTAGCACCAAAGCTACCACCCTTAGGCCCAAGTTTCCTTATCTATTACATCTAATTTAAAGCATTGGTAATTGTCAGGTAGGGATATGAGAGATGCACCATAAAGAAGGCTGAGTGGCAAATAACTGATGCTTTTGAAATGTGGTGCTGGAGAAGACTTTTGAGAGTCCCTTGGACAGCAAGAAAATCAAATCAGTCCATTTTAAAGGAAACCAATCCTGAATATTCATTGGAAGGACTGATGCTGAAGTTGAAGCTCCAATACTTTGGCCACCTGATGTGAAGAGCTGACTCACTGGAAAAGACCCTGATGCTGGGAAAGATTGAAGCAGGAGGAGAAGGGGACAACAGAGGATGAGATGGTTGAATGGCATTACTGACTCAGTAGATGTGGGTTTGAACTCCGGGAGATAGTGAAGGACAGGGAAGCCTGGTGTGCTGCAGTCCACAGAATCTTGAAGAGTTGGGCATGACTTAGCTACTGAACAACAACAATTGTTACCTGAGACTCCAAATGGCAAGTCTCAGCTTCTGAGGCTCCCCAACCAAGCAGGGTAATACTGCTTACTCCTCTTATACTTTCTACCTACCTTATAGCTTCACAATTAATCCACTTTCATTATTCACTTACAGAAATACAAACTTCAACAATTAATAGCAAAGACAACACAGGTTTTAACTTGTGGCTTGGAAAATAAAAATGGTGTAGAGGATGAGGAGGAGGAGGCTTGGAAAATAAAAATGGTGTATCTATCTTATCCTTCAAGATATACCTCTTTTTGTTGAGGAGGAGGCTTGGAAATCTATCTTATCCTTCAAGATATACCTCTTTTTGTTGAGAAAAGCTGTCTGTAGGTTTCCCAAGAGTCCTGGGACTTCCCTGGTGATTCAGTGGCTAAGACTCCATGCTCACAATGCAGGGGGCCTGGGTTTGATCCCTTGTCAGGGAACTAGAGCCCATGTGCTGCAACAAAGAGTTTGCTGGTCACAACTAAAGATCCCATGTGCTGCAACTAAGACTTAGTGCAGCCAAATAAAAAAAAATTTCCCAAGAATCCTGCCAACTGCTTGGTTGTGTAGATTATATCTCCTTAATTTTTCTTACACCCAATGCTACTGTCATGGTTCAAGTCTTTGCATCTCTTTCCTGGATTATTATCATCAACATATTCTTACCTCCAGTTTTGACTGAATCCCACTTACCAACCACAGTGACCTTTCTAGAATTTCAATCTAACTACATTGTTTCCTTGATTAACCTCAATGTCCATCTCCTCCTCTACTGAGATTTTCAATGAATGGTCTATTAAGGAGTACCCAGCAGACCTATAACAGACTCCACAAATTATAAGCCATTGTTTCATGACACAAAGATACGTAAGTTCATAGTCTTTTGTTTTGCGTGTCTGTTTCTCTTATTAGGCTTAAGCTCCTTAAGGGTATGATCATATCTGATTCATAATCAAATGGTTGAATGAATTAAAAAATGCAACCTTCCTTAAGCAAAGCTTCCAAATAGATGTTTTTCTCATTTTTAAGCTACATAAAGCTATAGGTAGCTCTGTTTCATTTGCAAAGTGCTTTCACATAAAAACTTCTATTGGGCAAAAATGCTCAATAAGTAATATGCCAGGCACCAGTCTTAGCTCTTTACATGCACTAACTCACTTAATATCACAATAGTCCTATAAGGTAGGTACTATTACTGTTATCCCTGCATTGACAGATGAGGGCAACTAAGGAAGAGAGAGTTAAGTATGCATACATTGACTCATTATAATCATTCAACAAACATTTTCAGAGTATTTATTGTGATATTCTCACAACCAACCATGAGAAAGACAGGATATAAGCAATCATGACTTTGAAATAAGGGCCAAGGAGAGACCATGTCTTGGTCGTCCTTGGAGATTCTTGGAGTATTCAGAATAGAATCACATTCAATCAATATCTGTTAAATGGGTGTTGAATTAGTGCCCTTGAAATCTGGTGGTGGGATTTTCTACATCAACCACTTTCCCAGACTGATGCTTGAGAGAAGGAACCCTTCTTTTTCTTGATCAAACTCAGATACATTTGAGAGTACAAGGAGGCTTTGTTAATAACTATGCTTAGACAACAGGCATAAATCAGCACTGTCCAAGGCAAATCAGGTTACATGGTCATATTAGCTAAAACCAGCTTAATCTGATACCTACTTATGATGTTGACAAAGTCCCTGGTAAATATAATCGTTATGGTCAACCTTGCTAAGACACTTAGCACAGCAATATGTGAGGAGCATGTGGTCAAAAACAACAACAAAAAAAGAAAGGCCATTATCAAGAAAGCCCACTAATAGTCACAGTTTACAAGAACACTCTCTGGAATTACATTCAAAGAACAACATTTAGGTAAATAAAAATGTATACTCGTGTGTATCATTGTACAAGCTATTCTCTCTGCCTGGATCACAATCTCCCCTGCTTCTTCTGCTTGGTGAACACATACTCACTCCTCAATATCAAGTCCAAGTATTAATTCCCAGAGCACCTACTATGTGCCAGACACTAGGAATTCAACATTAAACAAGGCACACAAATCCCTTGCCTTGAGAGATTATATCAGACTAGGAGCAGACAGTAAAGCTTCCCAATTTCCCCCAGGCAGAATGAACAGTTCCCTTTTTGACATCTCACAGAACTTGTTCCTAAGACTATTCCATTCCTCATGGAATTGCAATGACTGCCTTCCATGTCTACCTTCCACTCAAGACTGAGAGCTCTTGTAGGGCAAAAGCCAGTCCTCATCTATGTCCCCATGACGGGCACAGTGCTGGGTTACCTGACTGAACTGAAAGCCACATGCTTCCCCGCCTCATGATGTCATGCCCTATGAACATTCCCTAGAGTTAACTGCTTGATTTATGAAGATTTACAAACCACTAAGCAATTCCTTGGCATCCACAATGTACTTAGTTCTGGGATAGGGGATGCAGCAAGAACATGACATGGTTCAGGATCTTTGGACATTTACCATTACAATAAGGAGGCCAAGCTGACTTATGGGAATAAGGACAGAATAAGACAAGAGAGTGCACAATCAAGGACTGCTGCTGCTCCTGCTGCTAAGTCCCTTCAGTCGTGTCCAACCCTGTGCGACCCCATAGATGGCAGCCCACTAGGCTCTGCCATCCCTGGGATTCTCCAGGCAAGAACACTGGAGTGGGTTGCCATTTCCTTCTCCAATGCACGAAAGTGAAAATTGAAAGTGAAGTCGCTCAGTCGTGTCTGACTCTTCGCAACCCCATGGACTGCAGCCTACCAGGCTCCTCCATCCATGGGATTTTCCAGGCAAGAGTACTGGAGTGGGCTGCCATTGCTTTCTAGACTATGTGAATTGAAGTCAAAGTGTTAGTTGCTCAACTGTGTCCACCTCTTTGCAACCCCATGGACTGTAGCCCACAAGGCTCCTCTGTCCATGGAATTCTCTAGGCAAGAATACTGGAGTGGATAGACATTCCCTTCTCCAGAGGATCTTCAACCCAGGGATGGAACCCAGGTCTAATGCACTGCAGGCAGATTCTTTACTATCTGAGCCACCAGGGAAGCCTCTAGTAGGTCAGACCCAAACATTCCCTAAGTTTAGAGAATTGAGATATCACTATGGGACCAAGGACACGAGTGAATAAAAGCATTATAGAATGTCATCCTTCACTTTTAGCCCAGCAGTGTTGCCAGGTACCCTCCAGAGTTCACTACTCTCCAAACCATCCCCAAATATGCCAGAATATCCATACATTGGCCATATTCTCTCAGTCTCTTACGCTTCTGCACACAAACTGGTACCCTTGGTTGGGATGCCCCCAAGTCCTTAATGTGTCTGATAGTCATTAAGAGTCAGCTCAAAAGTCATCCCCATTGTGACACCATCCCTGACCTTATCAGAAAGAACTAATCATGCTTTCACTGTGTGTCTAATCCTGCACCTTCCCCATGTACACACCCATCATACCCTGGGGTCTTCACATACAATTGTATCTATCACTTATTTATCTACATGTGCATCTGCCCTAGGGGCTTCCCAGGTGGCTCAGTGGTAAAGAAACTGCCTGCCAAGCAGGACATGTGGGTTTGATCCCTGGGTTGGGAAGATCCCCTGGAGAAGGAAATGGAAATCCACTCCAGTATTCTTGCCTAGAAAATCCCATGGACAGAGGAGCCTGGTGGGTTATAGTCCATGAGGTCGCAAAGAGTTGGACCAGACTTAGCAACTAAACAACAATAATCTCCCTTCCTAAGCTGTGAACGTACTGAAGGCAAAGACCCTCATTCATCTTTGTATCTCAAACACAGTGCCTGCTACAGAGTTTGTGGATGGCCAGATGGATGAATGGGTCAGCATATAGAGGGAACCCGTTACAATGGTCTGTAACACCACCACCCCTTCCCCTCCAGCCCAAAGAAAAAGCATCAGCTAAGATAATCTCATGTGGTCCAGCGAAAGAGTTTGGAAGTGTAGATAACTGAGTACTAATCTTGATTTACATCTCATAGACCTTAAACAAGTCATTTAATCTCTCTGAACCTCAAGTAGTCTTATCTATTAAATTGGAATAAATCATGAAATCCCTAGCTCATACAATAATAACCAGGAGTTTTAAATGAGAAGATAGAAGTGAAAGTGCTTAGGAAAAAATATTTCAATGTAATATTACTTCATGGGGCAAAAGCATCTGCCACAGTAATGTTATCTAGAGATATTTTAAACAAACGCCAATACTTTTTTCCTTTCAAACTAACACATGGCTGTGCTTTTTCGAGGTCTGTTAAAAGAACAAATAGATGACAAACCTCTGTGTTGGGAGTCTCTGGGGTGAGCTTCTTTTTCTCTTACTAGATAGGAAAAAGAGGATTTGTCCTCTTTATGGGTATGGGACTTCGGCTCTGGAGGTCTAAACACTTTTGATGGTCTTGAACTAATTTCGGCCACCATCGACAGAATGAGAGTGGAAAAATCCCCACCATATCTGCCTTGTCAGGTGGTGGAGAAAAGAACTTTCTAAATAGCCTCATTATTGGTCCCAGTTGAATTCTGCTCCTGTTTCATGATGCCAGCAAAAGCATTTTAGTAAGATGCCGCCAGCATCAGAAACAGATCCTCTTACAGCTTCCTGTAAGCGTATCTGCAATGGCAGAAGGTGGCGGGCAGCCAGGTGTGATCCCGCATGCTAAAAACCTCCAATACGTCAAGCTGGAAGAACAATTTATGAAATGAAATTCAATGTTCTATTTCTACTCCAAGAACTCAGTTTAAGGCACCAGAAATTCAGCTAGGTAATTTGGTTCCAATTCTCTGCTGCTTTACCAAATCAGAGAATCTCACAGAGAAAAATGTCCTCTCATTTTTCTGGCTTGAAAGGCCCCCACCCACCCCAACAGCATATCCCAGACAAAGGGTCACTAGACTCTGCTTATAGAGCTTCAACGAGAGAAGGCTATTCACTTCTTTCCCAATAACTTGCCCAATTTTAGTTAGTTCTGCCATGGGGCAAGGACTACTATGTGTCCACCAAATCTTGTCTCCTTTCCTGCCTGGCCACCCAGCTAGGCAACAGTGGGGCTGAGTAAATTGAGTTCTGGCCATTGGAATGTGGGTAGAAATAAACACTGGTCCATAAATAACTTGTGTATGACGTTTTATCTTCTCATTCTTTCCTTGCCTACTAAGTAGATGCAGAGGTACCAAGGAAAACTCCCAGCCAATAAAAGAAGGCAGAGCCACTAAATGGGAGGGGTTGGGTCCTGAATGACAGCAACACAGCCTCTTCAAACCCTGTTGAACTCTGGTATGAGTAAGAAGTAAGCTTGTTAGGTCTCTGAGATTTTAGGGTTGTTTGTTTATTGCAGCAAACCTTTCCTTCCATTTATTCAAATGGCAATACCACACTAAGTGTCTTAGAAGTTACTGTATCTCCACCTCCCTTAGAAGCCTTATTGGTCCATTTCGTAGAGAACATTTTAGTATTGATCTGTGTACTGTGAGCTGTTGACTACACTAAAGCCTTTGACTGTGTGGATCACAACAAACTACGGAAAATTCTTCAACAGATGGGAATACCAGACCACCTTACCTGCCTCCTGAGAAATCTGTATGCCGGTCAAAAAGCAATAGTTAAGAACAGGACATGGAACAACAGACTGGTTCCAAATTGGAGGAGTACGTCAAAGCTGTATATTGTCACCCTGCTTATTTAACTCATATACAGAGTACATCATGTGAAATGCTAGGCTGCATGAATCACATCTGGAATCAAGATTGCCAGGAGAAGTATCAATAACCTCAGATACGCAGATGACACTACTCTTATGGCAGAAAGTAAAGGGGAACTAAAGAGCCTCTTGATGAAAGTGAAAGAGGAGAGTGATAAAGCTGGCCTAAAACTCAACATCCAAAAAGCTAAGATTGGCCAGTGATGGGCATCTGGTCCCATCACTTCATGGCAAATAGATAAGGAAACAATGGAAACAGTGAGAAACTTTATTTTCTTGGGCTCCAAATCACTGCAAATGGTGAGTGCAGCCATGAAATTAAAAGACACTTGCTCCTTGGAAGAAAAGCTATGACCAACCTGAAAAGTGAAGTTGCTCAGTCGTGTCTGACTCTTTGCGACCCCATGGACTGTAGCCTACCAGGCTCCTCCCTCCATGGGATTCTCCAGGCAAGAGTACTGGAATGGGTTGCCATTTCTTTCTCCAGGGGATCTCCCCGACCCAGGGATTGAACCCCAGTCTCCCACATTCCAGGCAGATGCTTTAACTTCTGAGCTACCAGGGAAGCCCTAGACAGCATATTAAAAAGCAGAGACGTTACTTTGCCAACAAAGGTCTGTCTAGTCAAGGCTATGGTTTTTCCACTGGTCATGTATGGATGTGAGAGTTGGACTGTGAAGAAAGCTGAGCGCCAAAGAATTGATGCTTTTGAACTGTGGTGTTGGAGAAGACTCTTGAGAGTCCCTTGGACTTCAAGGAGATCAAATCAGTCAATCCTAAAGGAAATCAGTCCTGAATATTCACTGGAAGGACTGATGCTGAAGCTGAAGTGCCAATACTTTGACCACCTGATGCAAAGAACTGAATCTTTAGAAAAGACCCTGCTGATGCTGGAAAAGATTGAAGGCAGGAGGAGAAGGGGATGACAGAGGATGAGATGGTTGGATGGCATCACTGACTTGGTGGACATGGGTTTGAGCAAGCTCTGGGAGTTGATGATGGACAGGGATGACTGGTGTGCTGCCGTGCATGAAGTTGCAAAGAGCTGGACAAGACTGAGCGACTGAGCTGACTGACTGACTACGAGTTCCTGATAAGTGAAAATGAGTAGTGCAGAAAGGCAGGGGAAGGGGGTATGGGAAGGAAGGAAGGGTGGGGAAGGTTAGATTTTTTTCAAGGACCAGTGTCTGTAGGCATGTGACTTTCATTTATCCCTTATAACTATCAGACAGGCCAAACTATCACCATTTTGAATAGGAGGAAATGGAAACTCAGGCAGGTTGATGTACAGCACCTCTGACTGAGCTTGGCCTCTGCCATTTTCCACTGATCTCAGCACCAGAATCCTCCAACTGCCTCCAGTGGACAGACTTTCTTACAATCTCTACCTGCCTAATGCCCAAATATCAATCTCAGAATCCCAATGCTGTGCTTTCCATGCTGGGACCCCAAATGCCAGGTTTTTAGATGACTCTTAAAACAAACAGCTGAGTCTGTTGGGCACTGAGGTTCCCCACCTGTTCTTCTGCAGGTGGCCTTAGCCAGTAGCTGCGTTTTCCTGCACATGGCTTCATCCATGTCACCCAAGGTAGCATGCACTGAAAACACACACCCACCTCTCCAGTCCACTCTAACTACAAAAAGGGTGAGAAAGAAGTTTTTAAGAAGCCAACACTTGAGAAAATGCTGAAATTCAAAGTTTAAAAGACATACATCAAAACTTGTGTTTTCTTCATTGAAATTAGAAACTATGAAGGTTACTTAGAATCTAAAAGGTAACTTACAAGGTCACAATGTCTTATCTCTTTAACTTAATTCGGCCAGTTTTTAAGAATATGCGTTAGGTACCCTCCTCTCTATTCCTATTTCCTCCCCTGTTTCCTTTTCACTTTTGCAGCACTTTTCATGCTGTAATGATGGGTTTATAGGTCTTTCTTTCCCACTATGTTGAGGGCTCTGCAAGGCCACAGATCTTGTCTAATTCTCCTCTTGATCCCAGTGTCTGACAGTGGGCCAGATAATCCTTAGAGAGCTGGTTGGTTTTCAGGGTGGCTCATAGTCACAGAGCTTTGCTGTGGACTCCTTAAGCTTTGCTTTAGGTCAACATCATCAGCTATTAAATAGAGCTGTGGTTGCACCCTGCTTGCTTCCACCCTGTCTAGGAACCAAATATAGTCATCTGAATGGATCTGAAGCATCACTGCAGCTCGCCAAGGTTTAACTGATTAGTCTACTGAATAGCATTTGGAGAACAAGGTCTGTAGGAGGATGTGAGAGGTGCTCATTGGTATGTGGGTGGGTTTTCTTTCTTGTTTCCTGGTTTCTAGAGCCTTGAGTGATCCAAGGAGCCTGTCCATCCTCAGAGATGGTTAACACTATGAAAGTAGTGTTACCACTCTGCTAACACCTGCAGACCAGGGACAGGGTTTCTTTTATTTCAAGAATTTATGAGGTGGGGGGATAGGAGGGAGGCTCAAGATGGAGAGAATATATATATATATATATATATAATTATGACTAATTCTCATTGTTGTATGGGAGAAACCAACACTGTAAACATTATAAAGCAATTATCCTCCAATTAAATTTTTTTAAATGAGCTAATACATTCATTAAAAAAAGAACTTTATGAGGCATAAGGTCACACATTTTTAGACCTCATACTTTGTCCGAGGTTGCAATGTTAAATATTTGCTTCCAATTTTGACATCAGCTGGATCCACTGGTGTGAGGATACCAAATCTGTGGTGGGGAGGATGAGAAGCTCAGAATTTCATTATAGATGCAAGTGGAAGAGTTGGTCTACAGAGAGAAGGGATGACCTCCTAAAAGAATTCTATGATTCAGATGTTTTATACAAACGTTAATTAATAACTCAGCATGGCAGGGAAGACAAAACAAGCACAAGTGTTAATGCTGTTCAGGTATATGTGTGTTTATCTTTAATTAAGTGATTTCAGGAGCCCAGCAGTGAGTCCAGAGCATAGCAAAGAACTCTGGCTGCAGTGACATCATGACGCTAAAGTATCCTTTACTCCTGGTTTAATGGAAGACAGGCCAGCTGCCACCCACCAGTGAGCCAGGACATTGCCAGTTAAAAAAAGTGCTATTTCTTACCAGTCAAAAAAAAAAAAAAAAAAAAAAAGCTATTTCTTATAAATAAAGCAAGTGCTCTGAAGCATTCACAACTCAAATCCACAAAAGGAACCCAGGGCATCAAAGAAACCATCAGAACAATTTTTTCTAAAACATGGACCATGGCACTTCCCTGGAGGTCCAGTGGTTAAGATGCCATGCTTCTACTGCAGAGGGCGTGGATTCTATCCCTAGTTGGGGACTTAAGATCCTGCACGCCGCATGGCATGGCCAAAAACAGAACACAAAAACAGAGAAATAAAAACCCACAGATCATTCTCAATGAGCTTGTAATTTTCAGGTCTGCTGGGTCTAAGAACCAGAATGTAGTAAGACAATAAAACTTGTATATTAGTCAGCTTGGACTATCATAACAAAATATCATAGACCGTGTGATTTAAACAACAGCAATTTATTTTCTCACAGTTCTGGAAGTTGGAACACCTTAGATCAAGGTGTCATGGGTTCTGATGATAGTGATTTTCCTGGCTCATAGATGCAAACACTTTCATGTTAGCTGTGGACTCACATGGCAGAGAAAGGGAAAGATCTCTCTCTTCCTCAGCTTATAAGGCCACCGGTCCTACTGAATTAGGACTCTACATTTATGACTTCATTTAACCTCAGTTGGGCTTCCCTGATGGCTCACACGATAAAGAATCTGCCTGTAGGGCAGGAGACCTGGGTTCGATCCCTGGTTGGGGAAGATCCTCTGGAGAACGGAATGGCTACCCATTCTGGTATTCTTGCCTGGAGAATGCCATGGACAGAGGAGCCTGGTGGGCTATGGTCCATGGGGTTGCAAAGAGCTGGACACGACTGAATGACTAACATTTTTAATACCTCCTAAAACCCCCATCTTTAAATACAGTCTCAGTGGGTGTTAGAACTTCAACATATAAATTTTAGACATAATTTTAGACATTATTTAGTCTATAGTAAGTTTTAGGTAGAAAAGTCAGCCTCTACTTCAGGTGGTTACAATTTACGTCACATCACTAAGGTAAAACTCACAAAAATAAAAATGTATCTGTCCTCAGTGGGTCATTTTAGCAAAGAATTTTAAAAATAGAAGCTATATGTATTCTGTTTGTTGTTCATTGCCAAAGCTGTAAAATATACTTCTCTGGAGATTGTGAGAAAAGAAGCAATAGAAAGTCCTGGCGTGGAAGACATGAACACCAAGCATCTTTACTCTGTAATTAAGTAGCTCTGTCTAGTTAGTAACATCTTGGCTAAATTCCTAACCCTCTCTGTGTCTCTGTTTCCTTATTATACCAAGCTGGTTTAAATAAGAAAACACGTTAATTTAAAATAAATCATATTTCAGAGTCCCATTTCTGGGTGGCTCTTTTGGGGATCCAAATCAGCATGGTGATTAGGAAAAGAATCTTCTGCTCCAACAAGGTCTTTCTAAGGAAAATAATGGATGATAAAATAAATATCCTTAGAGTGTGGGCTCATTTTCTTTAGTTTTAAGGCAATAAGATAACTGATTTTCCCACCCTTTTCCTTGGTACCAGCACTCTCCCTTTGAAAATACAGGTCAGAACAATCAGTGTGTGTGAGCTCAGTTGCTCAGTCATGTCCCACTCTTTGCGACCCCATGGACTACAGCCTGCTGGGCTCCCCTGTCCATGGTATTTTCCAGGCAAGGATACTGAGTGAGTTGCCATTTCCTGCTCCAGGGGATCTTCCTGACTCAAGGATCAAACCTGCCTTTGGGGGTCTCTCCCTTTAGATGATGAATAGCCAAGGCCAGGGGGTGACTTGAGGTGCTCAGAATGAAGGACCAGCCTTGGATCTGTGGAGCTCCTGACACCACAGCAGCCCCCAGCCCTCTAGAATAATACACAACCTCCCGTCCGTGAAAAACAAGCAACAAAGGAACACTGGCAACAATCTAATTATCTGGGGCGGCATGGGTCGGGGGAGGCGGGGGGCAAGTGCACATCACTTCTGGGACAGCAGGAGGGAGGGGTGGTAGAGCTCACAGCAAGAAGAGCTCTGAAAATGTATCTCTTACATAGAATTCAGGTTTCTGGCTTAAACACATTAATTCCATTGCAGAGAGTCACTGAACAATTTCCCAAGGATTCCCAAGATCTCTTAAGCCATAAAAAGCATCCTTATTATGTTAGTATGCTAAAGGGTTCCTCTGCATACTATTCCAGGAGATAGCAGGGAGAGCACAAAAAAAGCTGAATGATTCCAAGGAACTAAACAAAGAAATACCTCTAGAGCTTATCTGGACATACCTCTTTTTGAAATCTACTTTTTTTCAAAGCCAAATTGGAAAAAAAGTTTACACCAATTTCGGGGAAGGTACTACAGAACCAGGTATTTACAGCTCAAACAATTTCAATGTTCCTTTATACAACTAAAAAGCACCTTCTAAACCAGACATATTCATCAAAGCATAAAATAAGAATAAAATATGAGTAACCATTTATCCAATCTGGGATTTTTCTAAGTTTAAAAGCAACTAACAAGGAAAAAAATTGACAGAATGGACTACATGTAAATTTAAAATCTTAATAAGACTAAAACAGTAAAAATTATAAGAAACATAAGATGGAGAAACATTTGCCACAGATATAAAACAGGATTACTGCTTTTACTATTTAAAGTACTCACATAAATATATTACAAAAGACATCAACATAGACTCAGACAAAACATGTGAACAGTTACCCAGAAGAGGGCTTAAAATTGGCTAACAAACATTTGGAAAATATTGGGTTGGCCAAAAGGTTATTTTGATTTTTTCCCTTAAGGTGTTAACCTCATGACTAGTTTAAAACACACATACATGAAATCAACACTGATAAGGGCAGGTCTCCGGTTTTATCTCCCCCTCACTGCTCACTTGAAAAAGAGGCTTGCAGGAACAAATCCAGTCAGGTTCAGGAGATTTTTATTGGCTCACAGTCTCAGAGAGTTTTTACTATGCCATGCATTAAATATTATCAGTTTTTAAAGTCTTTGTTAATGTGATACAATGAATAAAAATAGTAGCTTATCTGTTAAGGAGATGATATCGAAATGACATTTGGAGAGGTCTATTCCAGCAACAATAGTCTTCTTTTGCTCACCATTCTGATGCAGATGTAGGGAAAAGGGAAAGGGGGAAACCCTGTTTTTAGGTTCTGGCTGCCCGTAGGTCCAGAAAAAGGAACCCTCTGCAAGGTCCAGCCCAGGTTACCAGGGCTGAAGAGGGGGCCCAGTTGTGCACCTCTGCTTGCCATCACTCTCTGCACTTACACATCTCTGTGTGACCTGATAGGAAAATGGACCGAGAAAAGGATTCTGGTGTTCTTGAAACTCTGGCCACGTGTCAATGTATATCATCCCCTTATCAAGTGAGATTCCTTTATTCATTCAACAAAAATGTCTGGGTATCTATAATGTGCAGGCATCATTTGAGTCACCTATCAAAAAAGCTAATACTTTTTTTTTTTCTATTTCACTTTATTTTAAAACCACTTTACTGAGGGGATGGTTTCACAGATGTATACTTAGCTAAGACTTTTGAAACTGATCACACTAGCAAGGGGGCAGTGTGACTGGTACCCTTATGTGGAACTTATGTGGAACTGAAGCGACTTAGCACACACACATGCACGTGTATACAAATGAGTTCAGTATAGAGTCATGTTAGGCCCATACTAGGCTAGATCTACAAAGATGAAGGTGACATGAGGATACAATACAAAGCCAAATAAAGTAAACCGATAGTAACTTGTAACAGGTGCTATGAAGGAAACCCACAAGGGCTAAGAAAGAGAACAGGACCTATCTGAGACAGACGTTCAGGAAAAACCAACATATTTAAGCTCGGATCTAAAGGATGAGAAAAAAAACTAACCATTTGAGAGCTGAGACACGAACAGCTAATGCAGAGGGAGTGGCTGGTGCAAAGGTCCTGAGGCAGGAACACTCCAGGCTTTTTCCAGGAACACACAGGTCAGTATGGCTGGAATGTGACATCCATTTTTTTTTTTAAATACTTATAAGACACTTAAAAAAATTTTTTTTTCACAGAATGTCACTTAAGAAATATTTTACCAGGATGATTGAGGATAGATCACAATGATGGAGGAAGAACTTGGGACAACTAAGGGATGGAAGCATTTCAAACCTCAGTTCATCAGATTTGTCCTCTGCATGAGATCTTGAAACCTGGCAGACAGGTATGAGATGAAGTCAGAGAGGAAGGCAGAGCTAGATTATATAGGAAAAACACTTATACCCTTATGTTAAGTGAAAATAGGAAGGTCAAAAATTCTGTTCACAGTATGATCTCAGGCATGAAAATATGCATAAAAATGACTTGGAAGGAACATACTAGAATGTTAACAGTGATTACATGGGCGAGGCACATGCACAAAGCATTAGCTTTGGAACTAGGGAAAAAAATAAAACACTATATGCAGGCTACAGTACCTGCCACTCAGAAGGACAGTTATTTAACCTTTCTAAGACTTAGCTACCAAATCTACAAAGTTAGGATTATCTTACCTATCTCACAACAGTGGCTGACACACAGTAAGCACACCTTACTCAGAGAGCAGTTTTAAAATTATTACTACCATTATTCTTGGATGAGAGGATTATGGTTGATTCATCTTTATGCAGAGACACAGTTTCGATCCCTGGGTTGGAAAGATCCCCTGGAGAAGGAATGGCTACTCACTCCAGTTTTCTTGCTTGGAGAATTCCATGGACAGAAAAGCCCAGCAGGCTACAGTCCATGGGGTCACAAAGAGTCAGACATGACTGAACAACTAACACTTTCATCTTCTTTATACACAGTTTTATATTTTCCTAATTTTAAACAATTGAACATGTTTCTTTCATAGTCAGAAAAACAGAAATTTAATTTTTTAAAATGTTTTGATGACTAAAGGAAAATGAACTATATTGTGTTAAATGCTTTCCCATTGCAACAAATGCATTTCCACTGGCATACAAGGCATTCAAGGCAGCCTCAAACATTGAGGGCAATGCAACATTTATAAGGGACCTTTAGCAATAAAGGTTCAGCTATGCAAACATGCAGAGACTCACAATTAACTTGAAATATCAAACAACTTGCTATTGACCTTTTAGGAGTGCCAACAATGCCTCAGGTTCTCCACAACATACAAAATTAAGAAATATGGCTGCCCAGTTTGGTCCTTAAACAAGCTTCAGAAATCTCTTAAAAAAACACAGTAAGCATACTTCTCTTTGCTTAAATGCAACCGATTTTTAGATTTTCCAAAAACTGGGAAGATGTTAGTAGCAGTGCCCTGGACAAATTCTTGATTTGCTAATTTACTTTCTTGAAAATGGAGTTTTCAACTAAAATTCTATGTTTAATGAGAAAGAAACTAACTGATGAACCTAGAAAAGGCTGATGAACATTGGTGCCCATCTGCAGGTAGTTAGAGATATTATTCATCCAGAGAAAGCAAGCAGTGAGCTTTGGAGTCAGACACACCTGGATTCAACTTACAGTTTCAAACTTGGTGACTCTGGACAACTTAAATGGTTACATTATCTCTTTAAGTTTCCAGTTCTCTCACCTGTGAACTACTTTGCTGGGTTAGTGATAATGTACCTAAAAAGCCTTGTAGATTACCTGGCACCTAGTATGCGCTCAAGAAATGGTCAGTCTGTTCAGTCTGGTCACTCAATTGTGTCAAACTCTTTGTGACCCCATGGACTGAAGCACTCAAGGCTTCTCTGTCCATCACCAAATCCTGGAGCTTGCTCAAACTCATGTCCACTGAGTCAGTGATGCCATCCAACCATCTCATCCTCTGTCATCCCCTTCTCTTCTTGCCTTCAATCTTTCTCTGCATCAGAGTCTTTTCCAATGAGTTAGTCCTTTGCATCAAGTGGCCAAAGTATTGGTGCTTCAGCTTCAGCATCAGTCCTTCCAATGAAAATTCAGGACTTCTTTCCTTTAGGATTAACTACTTTGATCTCCTTGTAGTCCAAGGGACTCTTAAGAGTCTTCTCCAACACCACAGTTAAAAAGCATCAATTCTTCAGCACTCAGCCTTCTTAATGATCCAACTCTCACATCCTTACATGACTACTGGAAAAACCACAGCTTTGACTAGATGGACCTTTGTTGGCAAAGTAATGTCTCTGCTTTTTAATATGCTTTCTAGGTTGGTCACAGCTTTTCTTCCAAGGAGTAAGAGTCTTTTGATTTCATGGCTACAGTCACCATCTGCAGTGATTTTGGAGCCCAAGAAAATAGTCTGTCACTGTTTCCATTGTTTCCCCATCTATTTGCCATGAAGTGATGGGACCAGATGACATGATCTTAGCTTTCTGAATGTTGAGTTTTAGGCCAGCTTTATCACTCTGCCCTTTCACTTTCATCAAGAGGCTCTTTAGTTCCTCTTCTCTTTTTGCCATAAGGGTTGTGTTATCTTCATAGCTGAGAACCAAGGTGAGTCAGAACCAAGATGGCAGAGTAGAAGGATGTGTGTTTTCATCTTCTACAAGAACTCTAAAATTGCAACTAACCGCTAAACAACCATTGACAGGAGAATGTTGGATCCCACCAAAAAAAAAAAACCCCAATATCTAAGGGCAAAGGAGAAGCCTCAGGAAGATGGTAGGAGGGGCAAAATCATGTTAGAATCAAACCCCATACCCACCAGAGATGCTCGGAGAGCTCAAACAAAACCTTGTATGCACCAGGACCCAAGAAATGGTAGTTGGTATTATTCTCTAAGGGAAGTTATTTTCCTAGCCAGTGCCTTTCATCTTTCCCCTTCAAAAATGCCCAAATCTTGGGTAACCTCTGTTTCAAATGGCTGGCTCTTCCTGTGGTTCACTTGGCGCAGGGCACGGAGCATAGGTTGGTCCATAAATATGAGTAAGCAGGTACAAAGGTAAATAGATAGACAGGCAGACAGGAGGGTGGGTACAAAGAAAGGGAGGAAGAGAGGAAGGGAGTTAGGGAAACTGTCCCATACTTATAGATCAAACACTAATTCTAACTAACAATCCCATGTACAGAAATGAGCACTACAATGTCTTTCAAGCCAAAAATCAGGGCATGAGGTCTAAAAAGTACACTATATGGGATGACGGGTCAGAATATCATGACTTCTACACAAAGTTGCCCTAGTTATGGAAAAGCATATACATGAGTCTACAAAACCCCTCTCCACTGAAAGATATGTGGGGTCTCATCCATTAGAATCACAACAGGGTACTCACTAAAATTCATATTCCTAAGGCTCTGACCCAGACTCGCTGAATCAGATCTGAATTAGAAGCTCAGAAATCAGTGTTTTAACATAGCTCAGCAGATGATTCTTGGCATGGCTAGAGCCACTGGTCTAGGGGAAATAGAATCTGAAGTGTTCTTGCTTAATAGCGCTTCCTTCAGCTTGTGAAGATATGCTAGTGAAAGCTGGTGTGCATCTGCACTTAGATCCACCAGTGACCTCTCTTAACCACACATGGCCTTTCTCCATGTGCTGTTCATTAACCTTCACACTGGATATTCTAATGTTCTCAAGAAACCATCTGATCTACCAGAGACAAACTGAATTCCGTGTGAGGCAAGTCTCGCTATACTCTAATTCTTTAAAAATCTGTAATTACCTACATATGGCAGGTTGAATACACAGAACAATGAACAATCCAGAACACTGTTCTCTCAACCTGGGGAACAAGGTTTGTTTTTATCTATCATCTCTGGGCTCTTCTAGCACCTCCACAAGAGGGCAGTCAGGGGAAAGTTTTACTGTCAGAACACCTTTCCTTAGAAGCTCTTCTAATCTTTGAATCAAAAGATGGTTCTTGGTTCTTCTTAAAACCAAGAACAAAATCAAATATCAGACATATTATGTCACACTTTTAGACATATACATAATTGAGTTCTGACTCTACAGAACATAAGTTTTAACTAAAAGGGCTTTGCATATAACTTGTTTCATTCTCCCTCCACCCTCATCCTCTCACTTCTCTGTCAGGTCCATGAATTAATTTCTTTCCCATTCAGTGGCTCACAATTTGGAAGCAATGGCAATACAGAGTGGAAAGTGTTGTGGCATTGTGGGGAAGCCAGGGAAGGCTGCTCGGTGGACATGACATTTGAACTGAGACCTCAAGAATGCATAATAGTGAGAAGGTTTCTGGGGAAAGGAAATGGTATGGATATAAAAGATCCTGATATATACAGAGAACTAAAAGAGCTTTCCTATGACTTTAGATGTTATGGCAGAGATGTTAGGGAGCTACAGAAGATATTTGGCAGGGAAGTGACAGTGAGATTTGTGTTAGAAATATATTCGCATGAGTGCATGTTTGAGAGAAATCATGTAATGAAATTCGTAGAATAACTGCCTAAGCAATCTGTGTGTGTGTGTGTGTGCGCGCGAAATCAAGAATGTATTACACCTTTGAACTCCCATACACAGTTCTTCCTATAAGCAGCTGGTCCCTGGAATTGACTCAGAGCTGTTCAATATTCTTGATCTCTGCAACATTCATCTTCCATACTGACGGTTTTTGCCAAGGTGTTCTCATGTCTGAGCCCTGTAAGCTGACAGAATTGACTCCAGGGTCAGTACAAAGTTGGGAATGCTAGAGCCAGCACTCAATGATGTTTAATTAACCTCGCTGGTAGGAATAATGCTAGCAATATTTAAAAACTGTACCAGGACTTAGAATTTCTCTGAGCCTATATGGGATATAAAGTGTGAAGATAGATAGATAGTTAAGAAAGTGCTTCCAGCTGCTCTAACCATCCCGGATTAAGGTCAGAGTTCAGAATAGTCATTTCAGAGGAAAGGAAATCAAATCAAACCAACCCTAGAGGTTTAAAAATAAGATAGTATAAGCACTTTTAAGACAAGATTAATAACAAAAGAGAGAGGGGAAAGGGTGTCTTTGGGGAAGTGAGAGGAATAAAAACAAGGGTATATGCTGACTTCCTGATTCTAACTGAGACCCTACTCTAAGAAAATAGACTAAACTAAGTTGAAGAAATATTTACTGATTCCCTAATACATATAAATATAAATAGTAATTATATATTAATACATTATTATGTATGTATACATAGTACATATATTATATATTTATACACATATAATTATACATATATAATTACTATTATATATTATATATAATATTAACTAAAACCTTATATTTGCTTAGCACTTTTGAGTATGCTTTTGTATGTACCAGCTTTCCAATGACCCTGGAAGTTGCTTCTGCTGTTGAGGCTGTGATAAGCCACCCAGATCTTCCCTCAGGACTGAAGGACTCAGTCCCATAGATAGCCCTCAGCTGAATGAAGAGAGTTGTCTCTCCCAAGGTCATGACCCCTTCTTGGGGCACCTCACATCCAGTGACTGGTTAATATGAAGACCTCATATGACCTGGGACTCTTATTCTGACTTAGGACAGTTTTGAAGGGCTATCTCAAGAGATCCTCTTGGGGTTGCCTGAGGCCTTTATTAAGACTGTACTGGAAACCCACTTCTCCCCCTGCCTGATCCTGATCCTTTCTCCTCCCCTCCCTTTCCCTCCCTGGCAATGATCCCAAGAGTACTCCCTAGTAAACCTCCTGCATACTAGTCTATATCTGAGAGTCTGCTTTCTAGGTAATCTAACCTGTGACAATTATTATCCCAGTTTTGAAGATGGCAAACCAAACATCTCAGACAGTAAACTGATTGCCTGAATTCACCACCTGGTGAGATAGACACAAGCAGAACTCAGACCCAGCAGATGTCACTCAGTGGATACCAGTGTGCAAGTGTGGCAGGGGATGAAAAGATGAATAAAGGCCCAACCCTTTTAAGCTTACAAAGGAGTGAGTAACACAAACACAGTCATAACCTGCATGGTGACCAACACAGGATCCTATGTCAGGCATGAGAATGGAGCATAGAGAGTGATGTCAGCAGGATGTGTGATTTGTACAGGGAGGGTCTTGAAGACATCCCAGGGAGACTGCAAGGAACACAGGCACCTTCCTTCTTTCACTTGCCCTAACTCCACAACCTAGAAAAGCAGATTAGCAAGAAAGCACGTCTATAAGGGGGACAATGCTGACAGATGGCCTGTAGGATGCCTACCCCACTTCCACTCATGTAGCAACCTCTACACCATACAGCAGGGTCAGAAGAGTACTACTTTTATTGGCATGTAATGGTCAGCTGCTATATAACACAGGGAGCCCAGCCTGGCACTCTGTGATGATCTAGAGGGGTAGGCTGGGAGCAGGGAGGAAGGCTCAAGATGGAGGGGATATATAGATAATTATGACATTTGTGTTGTTGTATGGCAGAAAGCAACACAACGTGGTAAAGCAATTATCCTCCAATTAAAAAAAGAGTACTACTGGCTTTGGAGTTGAGCCTCTGTTGCCTTTACTCAGTCCCAGTTCCTCTGGTACTTACTACCTGGCAAGTAAGCTTCGATTTTGACATCTGTAAAATGGGCTTCCCTGATAGCTCAGTTGATAAGGAATCCACCTGCAATGAAGAAGACCCTGGTTTGATTCCTGGGTCAGGAAGATCCACTGGAGAAGGGATAGGCTACCCGCTCCAGCATTCTTGAGCTTCCCTGTGGCTCAGCTGGTAAAGAATCCACCTGCAATGCAGGAGACCTGGGTTTGATCCCTGGGTTGGGAAGATCCCCTGGAGAAGGGAAAGGCTACACAGTCCAGTATTCTGGCCTGGAGAATTCCACGGATAGTCCATGGGGTCACAAAGAGTTGGACACGACTGAGCAACTTTCACTTTTTGTAAAACAGACCACCTCACTAGAAGGATTGTTAAGGGAACTACTTGTAAAACACTCATTACACAGCTTGGCATATGGTAGACTAGGGGTCAAAAACTGATGGCGGCTGAGCAGTGTTTTATAAATTCCCAGATTTCAGTGTCTTTAAGTTAAGAGGTTTTTTGGGTAGTCATGTATGGATGTGAGAGTTGGGCCATAAAGAAAGATGAGCACCGAAGAACTGATGCTTTCAAATTGTGGTAGGGGAGAAGAGTCTTGAGAGTCCCTTGGACAGCAAGGAGAGCAAACCAGTCAATCCTAATGGAAAACTAAGAGGACACTCTCTAGGTCTCCACATATCCTATTACTTCTTCCAGCTTATCCTTGGCTGCTTCACATACTGATGTTACCTGACGGGCCCTGGAAGGCATGTGAGTTTGTCTTTGTGTAATCACTGTCATCACAACCACCACTAATAACACCACTAACACTACTAACACTAATACATAATTAATATGTATCGATTTACATACAATTGCTACATATATACATGAGTTCAGTTCAGTCACTCAGTCGTGTCTGATTCTTTGGCACCCCATGAGCCGCAGCACACCAGTCCTCCCTGTCCATCACCAACTCCCGGAGTCCACCCAAACCCATGTCCATTGAGTCGGTGATGCCATCCAACCATCTCATCCTCTGTCACCCTCTTCTCCTCCTGCCTCAATCTTTCCCAGCATCAGGATGTTTTCAAATGAGTCAGCTCTTCACATCAGGTGGCCAAAGTATTGCAGTTTCAACTTCAACATCAGTCCTTCCAATGAACACCCAGGACTGATTTCCTTAAGATGGACTGGTTGGATCTCCTTGCAGTCCAAGGGACTCTCAAGAGTCTTCTCCAACACCACAGTTCAAAAGCATCAATTCTTCAGTGCTCAGCTTTCTTTATAGTCCAACTCTCACATCCATACATGATCACTGGAAAAACCATAGCCTTGACTAGATGGACCTTTGTTGACAAAGTAATGTCTCTGCTTTTTAATATGCTGTCTAGGTTGGTCATAACTTTCCTTCCAAGGAGTAAGTGTCTTTTAATTTCATGGCTGCAGTCACCATCTACAGTGATTTTGGAGTCCCCCAAAATAAAGTCAGACACTATTTTCACTGTTTCCCCATCTATTTGCCATGAAGTGATGGGACCAGATGCCATGATCTTCGTTTTCTGAATGTTGAGCTTTAAGCCAACTTTTTCACTCTCCTCTTTCACCCTCATCAAGAGGCTCTTTAGTTCTTCTGCTACAGTGGGCAGGAATCCCTTAGAAGAAATGGAGTAACCATCATAGTCAACAAAAGAGTCCAAAATGCAGTACTTGGATTCAATCTCAAAAACGACAGAATGATCTGTATTTGTTTCCAAGGCAAACCACTCAATGGTACCACTCATGGTAATCCAAGTCTATGCCCCGACCAGTAATGCTGAAGAAGTTGAACGGTTCTATGAAGACCTACAAGACCTTCTAGAACTAACACCCCCAAAAGATGTCGTTTCATTATAGGGGACTGGAATGCAAAAGGAGGAAGTCAAGAAACACCTGGAGTAACAGGCAAATTTGGCCTTGGAGTACAGAATGAAGCAGGGCAAAGCCTAATAGAATTCTGCCAAGAGAACACACTGCTCATAGAAAAACCCCTCTTCCAGCAACACAAGAGAAGACTCTACACATGGACATCACCAGATGGTCAATACTGAAATCAGATTGATTATATTCTTTTCAGCCAAAGATGGAGAAGCTCTATAAAGTCAGCAAAAACAAGACCAGGAGCTGACTGTGGCTCAGATCATGAACTCCCTATTGCCAAATTCAGACTTAAATTGAAGAAAGTAGGGAAAACCACTAGACCATTCAGGTATGACCTAAATCAAATCCCTTATGACTATACAGTGGAAGTGAGAAATAGATTTAAGGGACTAAATCTGATAGACAGAATGCCTGATAAGCTATGGATGGAGGTTCGTGACATTGTACAGGAGACAGGGATCAAGACCATCCCCAAGAAAAAGAAATGCAAAAAAACAAAATGGCTCTCTGAGGAGGCCTTATTAATAGCTGTGAAAAGAAGAGAAGTGAAAAGCAAAGGAGAAAAGGAAAGATATACCCATTTGAATGCAGAGTTCCAAAGAATAGCAAGGAGAGATAAGAAAGCCTTCCTCAGTGTTCAATGCAAAGAAATAGAGGAAAACAATAGAATGGGAAAGACTAGAGATCTCTTCAAGAAAATTAGAGATACCACGGGAACATTTCATGCAAAGATGGGCTCAATAAGGGACAGGAATGGTGTGGACCTAACAGAAGCAGAAGATATTAAGAAGAGGTGGCAAGAATACATAGAAGAACTGCACACAAAAAAATATTCATGACCCAGATAATTATGACGGTGTGATCACTCACACTCACCTAGAGCCAGACATCCTGGAATGTGAAGTCAAGTGGGCCTTAGGAAGCATCACTACGAACAAAGCTAGAGGAGGTGATGGAATTCCAGTTGAGCTATTTCAAATCCTGAAAGATGATGCTGTGAAAGTGCTGCACTCAATATGCCAGCAAATTTGGAAAACTCAGCAGTGGCCACAGGACTGGAAAAGGTCAGTTTTCATTCCAATTCCAAAGAAAGGCAAAGCCAAAGAATGCTCAAACTACTGCACAATTGCTCTCATCTCACACGCTATTAAAGTAATGCTCAAAATTCTCCAAGCCAGGCTTCAGTAATATGTGAACTGTGAACTTCCAGATGTTCAAGCTGGATTTAGAAAAGGCAGAGGAACCAGAGATCAAATTGCCAACATCTGCTGGATCATGGAAAAAGCAAGAGAGTTCCAGAAAAACATCTATTTCTGCTTTATTGACTATGCCAAAGCCTTTGACTGTATGGATCACAATAAACTGTGAAAAATTCTGAAAGAGATGGGAATACCAGACCACCTGACCTGCCTCTTGAGAAACGTGTATGCAGGTCAGGAAGCAACAGTTAGAACTGGACATGGAATAACAGACTGGTTCCAAATTGGGAAAGGAGTACGTCAAGGCTGTATATTGTCACCCTGCTTATTTAACTTATATGTAGAGTACATCATGAGAAACGCTGGGCTGGAGGAAGCACAAGCTGGAATCGAGACTGCCGGGAGAAATATCAATAACATATATACATAGTATATATTAATATTTATATACTAAATGCAAGCTCTATTCTAAGCACTTTATAGATATTATCCTAAATCACAGAAGAGAAAATCAAGGCACAGAGTAGTTAACTACTGACTCCTTGCAGCCAGTGAAAGAGTTGGGATGCAAATCACAGCAGATTAGCATGTCATAGTGCAGGCAGTCTGGGAGCAGTAACAGTTATAGAGGTGGATCCCTCCAAGGCATAAAAGGGGTGATAAGGTCATTGTGAGAATTAAATGAGATAAAATAAGTTTAACAGAACTTATATAAAGTAAGTTTAACAGTAACTGGTATTTGTAAAGCATTAGATAAAGCCATTATCATTAAAGAATATATTTCAGTTCAGTTCAGTTCAGTCGCTCAGTCGTGTCCGACTCTTTGTGACCCCATGAACTCCAGCACACCAGGCCTCCCTGTCCATCACCAACTCCTGGAGTTTACCCAAACCTAGTCCATTGAGTTGGTAATGCCATCCAACCATCTTATCCTCTGTTGTCCCCTTCTCCTCCTGCCCTCAATCTTTCCCAGCATCAGGGTCTTTTCAAATGAGTCAGTTCTTCCCATCAGGTGGCCAAAGTATTGGAGTTTCAGCTTCAACATCAGTCCTTCCAATGAACACCCAGGACTGATCTCCTTAAGATGGACTGGTTGGATCTCCTTGCAGTCCAAGGGACTCTCAAGAGAATACATTTAGATTTGAATAAATAGTGGTATTATCTTATATCCATACAGGGCTTTAAATCTCACATAGCATTTCCATAACAAGCATGGAAAATGTGGTGGTTAAATTATACGTCAACTTGACTGGGCTACATGGTACCCAGATATTTGACCAAATATTATTCTAGGTATGGTTGAGGATCTTTTGGATGAGATTAACATTTGAATCAGTATACTTACTAAAGGAGATTGCTTTTCTCAGTGTGGCTGGGCCTCATCCAATCAGTTGAAACCAGAACAGAACAAAAAGACCAACCTTCTTTGAATAAAAGGGAACTTCTGCCTGATTGCATTGAGCTGGGACAGCAGTTCTTTCCTGTCTTAGGACTTCAGCTGAAACATCTTTCTGGGTCTTGAGCCTGCAGGCATTCAGACTGGAATTACACCATCAGCTCCCCTGGTTCTCAGGCCTTTAGACTCATACTGGAACCATACCATGGACTCTCCTGGGTTTCCAGCTTGCTGACTGTGTATTTTAGGCCTTGTCAGCCTCCATAATTATTGATACATGAGCCAATTCTTATACATACAAGCATACATGATATTCATTCTGTTTCTCTGGAGAACCATGACTAATTCACTAATATAGGAAGTATTCTCACCTTTCCCATCTTACAGATGAGGAACTGAGGTTCAGAGAGGTTGAATGACTTGCACAGTTTTTTTTTTTTTTTTACATATTATCTCCTTGTCCTTCATCCCCAGGATTTCCTGAATCCTTTAGATTGTACATTCATTTATTTAACAACCACTTATCAACTGACTCATTGGAAAAGACTCTGATGCTGGGAGGGATTGGGGGCAAGAGGGGAAGGGGATGACAGAGGATGAGATGGCTGGATGGCATCACTGACTCGATGGACGTGAGTCTGGGTGAACTCCGGGAGTTGGTGACGGACAGGGAGGCCTGGCGTGCTGCAATTCATTGGGTCGCAAAGAGTCAGATACGACTGAGCAACTGATCTGATCTGATCTGATCTATCAAGTAACTGTTATGAGCCAGGCATTGTATCCCTAAATAATTTTCAAGTCCCCCCTCCCTCTCTATCCTACTCCTTCTGTCTCTACACTGCACAGCATCTCTTATAGCCATGACTGTCCAGATAATAGCTCACAGTCATGTTCACATGGTCCTTGGAAGATGTCTGGAAAGCAGTTGGAGACAAAGAAGTCCTACCTGGAAATCAAGAGCTTGTACCCAGTTAGATCTCTACCTTTCTAAGCATGAAAGGTCTTTGGTATCCATGGTCTGTCTAGTTTGGTTATGCTTACCATTATATTCAGACACAGCTGCTGCTATTTTCCTCATTTATAAAGCCACTAGATCCCAAACCCCCAGTGGATGACCAAAAATTTACAGTGTATATTAATTTTTCATACATGTATATGTATTTGCTAAAAGGTAAGGAGTTGTTTTGTCCTTGCTTCATCTTTCATAAATTTCTCATGTATATTATTAATTTTGCATTGAAATAGTTTTGCAATGCACTTTAGCTAGAATCCTTATTTAGCATCATGCAGGCCACAACACCTAGTAAAAATGATTTCTCACAAAAAGAGGGACATTGGTTTTTGTTACTTTGCTTAAAAAAAATCAATAAAGCATTTGTACCTATTTTAGAGATTAAAATAGCTTTTGTCTCACAATTAGGGTAAGCTTATCTTTTTTAACAATATTAAGAGATTCTGTTAAATATCCTTGCTCTCATACCCAAAGTTTCTAAGTTTCTTAAAAGTTTAAGGATAAAAAGGAGGTGAAATAATGAAATGTGAAATTAAGGGCCCTGAGTTTATATTCCAACTTCATTGCTTACTCAGAAGGACTTGGAGAATATTTCTTTCTCTATAAAGGTGGAGTAATGCTTTCCAGCTCCAGGTGTTGTGAGTCTTGAGGGAGGCTGTCTGAGCAAAGGACTGAGTTGAATTCAGACCAAAAGAACTTATACCTTCTAGTACCATAGAGGCATTCAGGTAAGACACCTTCTATCTTATAGCTCAAAATATATATCAGGGCATCATCCAAAAAGAGGGGATTTAAAATTTTCATCTTAATAACCATTAACTGAGATGGACATTGGGGATGGATGGCAGTTAAAGGTGAGTAAGATTTGTCTCACCTCCTAAAGAGTTTAATCTAGCAGAGACAACAAACCACCTTAGAGAGTGATGACTCAGTAAGGCTCTGGGGTCAAATGACTTCGTTTGACCTCTCAACTCCTCCACTTTCTAGCTGGGGTACTTTAGGAAAATCGTTTCATCTTTGGAAAGCTCAGTTTCCTTATCTGAAAAATGAATGAAGACAACAGTAGTTTCTTCTAGTGTTGTAGAAGGATTTAGATAAAGGATTGAGCACAATGTCTGACACTAGCAGGTACTCAATCAATCTCTGTATCAAGATTATTATTTATGTCATTCCCAAGGGAAGCCGTCATAGCTCAGTTAGTAAAGAATCTACCTGCAATGCAGGAGACCCCAGTTCAATTCCTGGGTTGGGAAGATCCGCTACATAGGCTACCCACTCCAGTATTCTTGGGCTTCCCTTGTGGCTCAGCTGGTAAAAAATCCGCCTGCAATGCGGGAGACCTGGGTTCAATCCCTGGGTTGGGAAGATCCCCTGGAGAAGGGAAAGGCTACCCACTCCAGTATTCTGGCCTAGAGAATTCCATGGACTGTATAGTCAGTGGGGTCACAAAGAGCTGGACATGACTGAGCAACTTTCACTTTTCACATTCATATTGGGATACAAAAGACATCTGTGAATTATCCAGGCTACAGTTTATTTTTCTTGCTACTGGCATTTTGGGCATCCTTCACATGATGGGCAGGAATTCAATGGGGGAAGAAAACTGAATCTTGCATGGGCTAAGATTAGGTTTGGGCACTTGTCCATCTGCCTATTCATTTATTCATTCACTTCAGGACTTGCATTCATTTCTGTTTCTAGACTCCATACTCCTACTATGCTCAAGGGACTTCCCATGCTTAATAAGTGCAAACGGGGAGCAGAAAACAATCCAACAGTTTGTTTAAAGTTTGTTTAAATTCAAGAAAAGCTAGTCATTAACACCAGACATCCAAATCTTTACAAATGTTTCAAATTACTTTTAAGTGTTTTAATAATTTTAATATAAATAATAGGTATCATTTGTTGAGTACCTATTGGGTGCCAAGCACTTTATATGCATTTATATCAATTTGTGTGAGTGGTACTCAACATATGCTGTTATCAGATATATTTTCTCAATAGTTTTACAACAGCCTTATGTGGTAGGCAGTCCCTCCCCATCTCCTTTCCCCAGTTATGGACCTCGTTTTACATGTAAGGAATCTGAAGTGCAGAGGAGGTAGAAGGACTTGAACGAGGTCACACTATCAGTACAAGGCATTTAGCACTCATTGCCTATCCAGTTTGGTTACAGTCTCCGTCATATTCAGACATAATGTTGGTGTTCTCTTATCCGCTCAACTCCAGTTCTTCCCATCCTACATTAGCTGCCTCTCTAAAAATCAGTTTCCAATGATTTCTACAGAAAAGTCCGTCCCATATTCCACAGGAAGATATATCCACAGCAAGCCTTGACTTGACTCTGAGTCTCTTAATCAAATGTCAAATAAAATTTTATTAGTTAAATTAATAAAAATAAAAGATGCATAACCCAGGCTGTTCTAGGAGCCAACCTTGCTCACCAGTACCCAGCAGCCACCACAGATGAGCCTCAAGCTATTCCAGGGGCCAGCCTCACCCACCAGCATACTGTAGACAGGTCCAGAAGCCTTTCTAGGGGAACAACCCTGCCCACTAGGGCATCACAGCAGCAGTGCAGCCCTGCCACAACACGAGGCACTCATAGCTTTGTAGGGGCTCCTGGCTCTGGTGGTCATGCAGGATTGTGCTTTTGAACCCCATAAGATATCTCCTACATTAGACCACTCCTTCAAGACTGGGAGGAGTAGCTTATTTATCTAATTCATTCAAATATACTAAGACTTGAGCCCTAGGAGATAGAGGAATACACTGCAATCCTAAGAACAAAACAAAATCTCAGAAAAAGAGCTAAATGAAATGGATATAAGCAACCTGCCTGATAAAGAGTTAAAAGGAATAGTCATAAAGATTCTCACTGAACTTGGGAGTAGAATGGATGAACACAGCAAAAACTTTGTAACAGGGAGATAGAAAATATAAGAAAATATCAAACAGAATTCATAACTGAATTGAAAGATAAACTAGAAGGGCAAAACAAGATTGGATGAAGTAAAATGAACAAGCAAACTGGAAGACAGAACAATGGAGGTCAACCAGACAGAAGACAAAAATGAAAAAAAATTTTTTTGAGTGAGGATATCTTAAGGAAGCTTTAAGACTGCATCAAGTGCAATAACATCTATATCATAGAAGTTCCAGAATGAGAAGAAAGAGAGAAAGGGTCAGAATAATAATTTAAAGACATAGTGGCTGAAAACTCTAATTTGGGGAAGGAAACAAATATCCAGGTCCAGGAAGCCCAGAAAGTTCTAAATAAGATGAACCCAAAGAGAAACCCATGATGACACATTATAATTAAAATGGTGAAAGTCAAGGATAAAGAGAGAATCCTAAAAGCAGCAAAGGAAAACCAATTTGTTACTTACAAAAGAAATTCCATATTCCAGATTTTTCAGCAGAAACCTTAAAGGCCAAAAGGGAGTGACACAATATATTCAAAGTGATAAAAAGAAAAAAACAAAACAAAACAACTCTCCCAACCAAGAATTCTATATCCAGCAAGATTATCTTTCAGAATTGAAGGAGATAAAAGAGTTTTATAGATAAGCAAAAGTGAAATGATCCTATAAGAAATGGTAAGGGATTTCTTTAAACTAAAAAATGGCACTAATTAATATAAAGAAAATTCATTAAAGTAAAAATATCACTGGAAATGGTAAAGGTTGATAAATCACATAAAGTAAGGATGAAGATTAAAATACAAAAGTAGTAAAATTAACTAAAATTTCAATAATGAGTTAAAGACTATGTAAAATAAGAGAATATAAAATATATAATCGAAGTATAAAACATGGGGAGGTGGGGAGTAAAAAGATACAGCTTTGGAATATGTTCAAATTTAAGTTGCTATCAAAAAATATTGTTATTTACATAGGATGTTACACGTAAAACTCATGGTAACAACAAGAAAAAAAGCTTACAGTAAAAGCACAAAAGAAAATAAGAAATGAAACTAAACATAACACTAAAGAAAACCACCAAAATGCAAGAGAAAAGAGCAACAGAAGAGAGGAATGACAAATAGCCAGAAAGCTGAACAAAATGGCAGAAAATATATACCTATTAATAATTACTCTATATAGAGTGATTGATGGCTTTTTTTTTTTTTAAACAATTCATATGCTGCCTGTAAATGACTGACTTCAGAAGCAAGGATGCACACAGTCAAAAGATGAAGGACTGGAGAAAGATATCCTATGCAAATAGACATGAAAATAAAGCTGGAGTAGTTATACTCATGACAGACAAAACAGACTTTAAAACAAAGACTAGAACAGAAGAAGGGCATTACATAATGGTAGAGGGGTCAATCAAGCAGAAAGACATAAAATTTATGAATGTACATGCATCCTATACAGGAGCACCAAGATATACAGAGCAAATATTAACAGATTTAAAGAGAAAAACCGAAAGGAATATGCCAATAGCAGAGGACTATAACACACTTACATCAGCGGACAGATCATCCAGGTAGAAAATACATAAGGGAATAGTAGACTTAAATGACACATTAAATCAGATTCACTTAATGGATATATATGGAACATTTCATCAAAAATCAGCAAAATACTTATTCTTCTTAAGTGCACATGGTATATTCTCCAGATAGATAAAAATACAAGTCTCAATAAATTCAAGAAGAGTGAAATCATATCAAGCATATTCCCCAACCGTAATGGTACAAAACCAGAAATCAATCGTAAGACAAAAAGGGTAAAACAAAACATGGAGCTTAAACAACACGCTTCTGAATAACCAATAGATCTTCATCAGAATCAAAGAAGAAATTTTTTAAAAATCTAGAGATAAATGTGAACAGAAATATGACATATAATGGAGAAAGGAGAGCCTCTTTAATAAATAGTGTTGAAAAAACTGGAGAGCCAAAAGCAAAACAATGAAACTAGGCCACTATCTTATACTGTTTACAAATATTAACTCAGAATGGAGTAAAGACTTGAATATAAGATCTGAACAATAAAATTCCTAGAAGAAAATATAGCTAGTAAGTTCCTTGACATAGGTCTTAGTGATGTTTTTGTGTACCTGACTCAAAAAAAGATGGAAAGCAAAACCAAAAATAAACAGATGGGACTACAACAAACTAAAAAGCTTCTGCACAGTGGAGGAAACTATCATTAGAATGAAAAAGCAACCTACTGAATGGAAGACCATATTTTCAAAATCATATATCTGATAAGGGCTCAATACCCAAAATACATAAAGAATTCATACAACTCAACAACAAAAAACACAAACGACCCAATTAAAAAATGGGTAGAGAATTCAAATAGACATTTTTCTGAAGAAGATACACAGATGGTCCATAGGCATACGAAAAAAGTTTAACGTTATCAGAATACGAAATAAAAAACACAAAAAGATGTCACCTTATACCTGTTAAAATGGCTGCCATAAAAAAGACATGAAATAGCAAATAAGGAAATGGAGAAAAGGGAACCCTTATACAGTGTTTGTGGGATGGTAAATTGGTGTAACCACTGTGTAAAGTAGTATGCAGATTCCTCAAAAAATTAAAAATAGAATTATAATATGACCCAGCTATTCCACTTCTGGGTATCTACTCAAAGAACACCAAAACACTAATTCAAAAAGATAAATGTACCCCTATGTTCACTACAGCATTGTTTATAATAGTCAAGATAGAGAAGTAACCTAAGTGTCCATCAATGGATAAATGGATAAGATCACACACACACACACACACACACGTATATATATACAGAATGGGATACTACTCATTCATAAAAAAGAATGAAATCTTGCTATTTTGACAACATGGATGGAACTTGAGGGTATTATGTTAAGTGAAATAAGTAAGATGGAGAAAGATACATACTATAAGATTTCAATCATGTGGAATCTAAAAACAAAAACAACAAACAAATGAAATATAGTAAAAACAAACTCATAGATGAAGAGAACTGATTAGTGGTTACCAGAGGACAAGGGATTGGGAGTGGGTGAGGGGGGACCTATATGGTGATGGATGGTAACTAGACTTGTGATGGTGATCACTCTGTAGTGTACACTGATGCTGTTTTATAATGCTACACACTTTAAACTTACATCATGATCATCATCACTATCATAAATAAAAATATGTGTAATCCAAGAAAAAAGCTGTTACAAAACTGAAATTAAGATTTATATTTATTCCTCAAGGAATGAATAATACCAGGCATGTTTATATCCTTAGCAAGAAATACTGTTTGAGTACTTACAGTGTACCAAGCACCACTTGGAGATAAAGAAACAAGATGAAGTCATCAACCTCTTGGAACTTACATTTAAATGAGGAGAAAACAAACAAGCAGTAAAAAACAAAATAGTTTAAGTAAGCAGTATAAGGAAAATAATACAGGATAAAGGGGACAGACAAAACAGGGAGGGAAGGAGACCTCTTCTGGACCGAGGGTCAGAAGGTTGTCTGAGGAGGGGTCATTTGAGCAAAGGGCTGAGCCAAGTGAAGGAGGAAGCCATCTGAGAGTTGGAGGTATGAGTAGAGCAGGAAGACCCCAAGGCAGGAGCCAGCTGAAATGAGCATCCTGAAATGAGACAAGATGGCTGGAGCAGGGCTGGATTTGGGTGGTCTGAGAGACAGGCTGAGATCAGATAATACTGGCTGTTGCAGGCCACAGTTAGGAATATGGGTCTTGTTATTCCACCAACAGTCCTACAGAGTATGTGGTATTTACAGGAAAAACTTGAGATCTAAAACAATAATATAACTTTCTGCCCTTTTGAAATCTCACCAGTTAGTGGTAGAAGTCTCAAATTCTATATTCTTGCCATCAAATGAAAAGTCAGGTAAGAGGAAAGTGAAAATAATGGGGAAGAAAGTCCCATGGAAGAGACCATGAATTTTTCTTCCAGGAACTGCTCTTAATAGTGTTAAATGAGTAGAAATCTAAATGAGGAAATAGGGAAACAAATGCAGTGTTCAGTCCTCTCTGGCCATTGCAGTTGTAGGATATCTCCTGAAAACTAGAGATACTGTCTCAATAATTGCTATCCCCTCCATTCCAGTGGCCATTATTTACATTATGCATATCCGCCTACGTCTAACTACATTAACTGCCAAGAAAGCTTTGGAAAAACAAGGAATCCTGTTGCCTGGCAAAGCCAGGGGTGGCAAATACACCAATTCTAACTTAGTCTAGCTATTTCCTGTAATAATTCTGCACTTAGCAAATTTACCCAAGAGGGAAAAAGCTCACAGAATTTCATGAAAGATATTAATTACAGCCCTAAAACTAAAATAGAAAGGACTTAGAAATGTTTAAAATACTTAGGTAATATCTCCAATCAGCCTTCCTCAGAAATTCACTAGGATAGGACTGACTCCCTATGAGTTACTGAGCACAGGGAGGGGGTTACAAAGGCAATATAGGACCAAGGTTAGAAGTGTGAGTCTGGAGTCAGACTGCCTGGGTTCAGAGCATGATTGTAAGGGCTTAATAAGATAATTCATGTAAAGTACTTAACATAATGCCCAGTACATAATAATAACTTTAAAAACCAAGCTGTTATTATTATTACCATAATTAAAGAGATGAATAAGTCCCAGATCCTGCCTCAAGGATGGTGAAGTAAAAAAAAAAAAAAGGTAACATCACTAAGAGGAATACTACTAAACAGAGATGCCAAGAACAAACTGCAAGGGTACAGGGGACCCAAGGCCACATATCCAGAACACATTTATTGAGCACATACTCTGGGCCAGATGGTAGTGGCAGGGAATATAAATACGGTTGACAATATGATCCCTACCCTGGAGGAACTGACTGTAATTTTCCTTTCACCCATGAGTGGTTCTGAATCAAACAAATATTTCATAAGCACCTGTGTCTCATGTTGCACAAAATACTAACAGAGTTCCTGGTTTAAAACATGGCTCTTGGGTTACAAGAACATTTAAGGAGATAATACTCCACCAGAAGAAATAATAAGAAAACCAGCTTGTGAGAAGGGTCTGGGTATGAATGCTAGAGGTGACAAAAGAAAATAATGGGGCCCAGAAAGATCCAGGAGGGCTTCATTAATGAAAGACAGACAGTGAGGTGTCCTCATCAGCACAGTGACTAGGTCTCCATCTAGAACAGGCAGTCCTCTTAGTTGATAAATGGTGCTGCTGTTAAAGAAATTGAAATATGATTCAGAGATACATAAACAGAACTTGCAAGAAATGAAATCTGTTTCATATAAGACAACAGGATATAGCTGAAAAAGCATGAACTTAGAGCTACAAGGCCTCAGTGATTACTGTCTGTGAAATCCTCAATAAATTACTTACTCTTTCTGAAATAAATAAATGATTGTGAATAAGTGAAAAAATAGAAATGAAATTACCATACTCTGTTTAAATCAGGTACAGCTCTACAGACATGAAAACCACTCTCTGATCCGAGAAAGAAAAAATGCCTATGAAATGAAAAAGAGGTTACTTTTATTCCTCTTATATAGGAGAGCAAACAGAATAGGTTACCCTTCCAGGGAAAACTTATCTGTAGACCTCCATTTAAATTCACATATATCTCAACTGAATACCTACAAGAAGATCCATGGATTTCACACAACTACATGTGTGACATTCAGAAATGCAATTAAAAAATGAACTCTTGATCACACATATTATGTGTTAGGCAGTAGGACAGACCAACAGGGATACAGAGATGAAAAAGACAACATTCCTGTGTCCCTACAGAGCTTACATGCAGTTAACCATGTTGCTATAGCAGTGCCAGAACCCATTCTACCCTCTACTATTAGACAGCGTAGACTACCCCTAAAACCTCCAGCCATTGGTCCCAGGTTGTTCCTGCCTTCTCCACTAGAGTCCTTCAAAATACTAGGATATGGAGATTCACCAACTCTCCCGAGCCTTATTACACCATCTCACCCATCCCCAAGTTAGTCCAACTGAACTTTTCTTCCCCAAACAGTCCTTATTTTCCCATGCAATGGCACCCCACTCCAGTACTCTTGCCTGGAAAATCCCATGGATGGAGGAGCCTGGTAGGCTGCAGTCCATGAGGTCGCTAAGAGTCAGACACGACTGAGTGACTTCACTTTCACTTTTCACTTTCATGCATTGGAGAAGGAAATGGCAATCCACTCCAGTACTCTTTCCTGGAGAATCCTAGGGACAGGGGAGCCTGGTGGGCTGCCGTCTATGGGGTTGCACAGAATCGGACATGACTGAAGCGACTTAGCAGCAGCAGCAGCAGCAGTCATGTCTAGTCTTTTATTTCAAGATCTCCATTTCCCACCCCCATCTCCACATATTCCTGACCATCTACCTAAAATAACATCCCAAGATCTATGCTCTTTAATCTAACCTTATTTTTCTCATGTCATTTAACTGTGATCTGAAAGTGCATTATTTTATTATTTAATTGTTAATGGCTTATAATTTATATGCTCTGCTGGAATGTAATTTGTGACCCCAGCACCAACTGTGACATCCAACACCCTCCTCAGTCCCTAGATACAGTAGGTATTCAATCAATCTTTGTCAGAATATATAAATAACAGAACATGCAAATTCCATATCATTTTGTACCTTTCTGAGGGTATCCATTTCTTTTGACATGGTAATATTTATGTACTGTGCTCAGCCGCTCAGTCATGTCCAACTCCTTGCAACCCCATAGACTGTAGCTTGCCAGACTTCTCTGTCCATGGAATTTTCCAGGAAAGAATAGTTGAGTGCGTTGCCATTTCCTACTCCGAGGATCTTCCTGACCCAAGGATCGAACCTGTGACTCCTCTATCTCCTGCATGGCAGGCAGGGTCTTTACCACTGCACCACCTGGGAAGCTCTATGGTAGTATTTATATGTTTATTTTTATATTAATACATGAATATGTCTTCCCTACATGGCAGGAAACACCTTGAGGATCCATGTCTGTTTTACCTTTGTATCCTTCAATACCCAGGGTATTTCCTTTGTTAATTTGATTTCCTTTGTTAATGCCTGTTGAATATAAAAATCATGTTGTCCCTTGGTTAAGATCTGTTGAATAAATAAACAAATGGTCCCTTTATCTTCAGTCTTCTTAATCTTGACTTTGTCAAAACTCTACCACAATCCTCAGAAATATAAACATATCTGGTTGATAACATGGAAAGGTAAAGGATCTTTTTTACTACATTACTGCTGCTTCTTTTTAAGAACTAATTGCTTGACCAAGTTTAAAGCTTATTTTCACCCCATCCATCAAACCCTTACCTGGTAGGGTTTTTGCAAACATCTATTAATTTCTTGAGGATAAAAAAGAGAATAAAACCTTTAAAAACCACATACTCTTCTGGAGTACACCAATCTCTGCTTGCTGTGGATACAAGCTATTTTTATCAGGTGATTCTGTGATATTCCTTTTCAACACATGATACTCACTCTTTCAAGCTGTTCAGCACTGTTCTATTTGGTTTCATGTTACATCAATGAGACAGTTTGAGGGAAAAGGGAAAATGGGACATGCTATATTTAGTAGCACACTAAATCCCTAAATAAAAACTGAATTTCCTAAACTCCTCAACTACGCAATCTATCTCTAGGACCCTAATTACCAACCCAAGATTAAGACCAAATAGGCAATGCCTTTATCCAAGAGAATATTTTTATGAGTGTTAATTACAGAAAATTATTTACAATGTCTCTAAATTTTGAGTTAAAGTTCATACATAAAGGTCATAGAGGGACCAAACAATTACATCATATATTTTGTATTTCCATAGTATTTTTACTCTGGGATTATCAGTATAATTATATTTTAGAATGATAACACATCTAGGTACACATCTGGACATGCTGAGGTTGAGGTGGTCACGTGACAACTATGAAGTGCTGGTTAACAAACAGTTAGACATAGAGAAACAAAGCTTGGAAGGTTTAGGCTAGAGTATCAGTGTAACCATCAAAGTGAATAATGACCCTTGAAGAGTCAGGAGAGCTGAAGGCTGAGGCGGAAACCTTAGTGCCTAAATGTGAACAAATGTCTACTGCTGCTTCACTGACTACACTAAAGCCTTTAACTGTGGATCACAACAAACTGTGGAAAATTTTTAAAGAGATGGGAAGACCAGAACACCTTACCTGCTTTCTGAAAAACCTGTATGCAGGTCAAGAAACAACAGTTAGAAGCAGACATGGAACAACAGACTGGTTCCAAATTGGGAAAAAAGTACATCAAGGCTGTATATTGTCACCCTGTTTATTTAACTTAAATGCAGAGTACATCAAGCAAAATGCCAGGCTGGATGAAGCACAAGCTGGAATCAATATTTCTGATGGGAGAAATATCAATAATCTCAGATATGCAGATGACACTACCATTATGGCAGAAAGTGAAGAGGAACTGCTGCTGCTGCTGCTAAGTCACGTCAGTCGTGTCCGACTCTGTGAGACCCCATAAACGGCAGCCCACCAGGCTCCCCCGTCCCTGGGATTCTCCAGGCAAGAACACTGGAGTGGGTTGCCATTTCCTTCTCCAATGCATGAAAGTGAAAAGTGAAAGGGAAGTTGCTCAGTCGTGTCTGACTCCTAGCGACCCCATGGACTGCAGCGCACCAGTCTCCTCCGTCCATGGGATTTTCCAGGCAAGAGTACTGGAGTGGGGTGCCATTGCCTTCTCCTGAAGAGGAACTAAAGAGCCCTTAATGAAGGTGAAAGAGGAGAGTGAAAAAGCTGGCTTAAAATTCAACATTCAAAAAACTAAGGTCATGGCATTTGGTCCCATCATTTCATGGGAAATAGATGGGGAAACAATGGAAACGGTGAAAGACTTTATATTCTTGGGCTCCAAAATTATTGCAGATGGCAACTACAGCCATGAAATTAAGAAAGATACTTGCTCTTTGGAAGAAAAGCTATGAGCAACCTAGACAGCATACTAAAAAGTAGAGACATTACTTTGCTGACAAAGGTTGGTATAGTCAAAGCTATGGTTTTTCCAGTAGTCATGTATGGATGTGACAGTTGGACCATAAAGAAGGCTTTATGCCAAAGAATGGATGCTTTTGAACTGTGGTGCTGGAGAAGACTCTTGAGAGTCCCTTGGACTGCAAGGAGATCAAACCAGTCAATATTCAAGGAAATCTGTCCTGAATATTTGTTCGAAGGGTTGATGCTGAAGTTGAAAGTCCAGTACTTTGGGCACCTGATGCAACAGCCGACTCATTGGAAGACCCTGATACTGAGAAAGAGAAGGCAGGAAGAGAAGGGGACGACAGAGATGAGATGGTTGGATGGCATCACTGACTCAGTGGACATAGTTTGAGACAGCTCTGGGAGATGGTGAAGGTCAGGGGAGCCTGGCTTGCTGCAGTCCATATGGTCACGAAGAGTCAGACATGAGTGAGTGACTTAACAACAAGAAGAAGAAGGTTAAGAAAAAGTTATGAATAGAAGCAGATACTTAAGACAGCCTCAGAAATACTTAACTTACTGGCTTGCTGTAAGACTCAGGGGTTATAGGCAAAAAGACTTTTGTTCTGCAAACTGTGTTACAAATATCTGTTTCTATTATTTTTATAAGGAATGTTAAGAGTAGTGTAGCAGAGCAACTACAAAACTGGTCATAATCGTTAACCCTCCTTGTACACATGCCCTTCACAATGTGACTTTGCAGATCTTCCTATCAAGAGATGTAATCTGTTTCCTGGTTCCTATATCTGGGCTGGCTTTGTGATTTGCTTTGGTCAATAGGATGCAGTAGAGTTCCTACTGTGTCAGCTCTTGCTTACTTTCAATTTCTGTTGGAATCCTGCTCAGCTATCATGTGAACAAGCCCCAGCTGTCCTGCCAGAAAAAGAAAGACTACATAGAAAACAGCCCAGTGAGCCCAATCAAGGCCATCCTAGAACAGTCTATTATGTTAATGGTGGTGCATTAGTAAAGATTCTGCCTGCTAAATCAGAAGACACAGGAAATGTAGGTTTGATCCCTGAGTTGAGAAGATCCCCTGGAGTAGGAAATGGCAACCCACTCCAGTAATCTTGCCTGGAAAATTCCATGGACAGAGGAGCCTGGCAGGCTACAGTTCATAGGGTTGCAGAGAGTCGGACATGACTGAACACATGCACTAGTCACCAGAAAGGCCTATAACAAGCCAACTCCACACATGTGAGGGAGCCCAGCCAAGATCAGAAGAGCTGCCTACCTGACCTAGAGCTCACTACAAATGTATGAATGAGCCCAACTAAGATCAGAAGAACTGCTCGGTTGATTTGTATACTCATGAGTCATAACGAACCACTGAGTTTTAGACTGGTTAGTTATCTAGAAATAGGTAACTGATGTAAGTAGCAATAAATAAACCAGCCTACCAGGAGCCTTTTACGTGCTTGGCACCATGCTGATAAGCACTGTTTGAAAGTGAAAGTTGCTCAGTCATGTCTGACTCTTCGTCACCTCATGGACTATAAAGTCCATGAAGTTCTCCAGGCCAGAATACTGGAGTGGGGAGCCTTTCCCTTCCCCAGGGGATCTTCCTAACCCAGGGATCAAACCCAGGTCTTCTACATTGCAGGTGGATTCTTTACCAGATAAGCCACAAGGGAAGCCTAAGAATACTGGAGTGGGTAGCCTATCCCTTCTCCAGTGGATCTTCCTGACCTAGGAATTGAACTGGGGTCTCTGCATTGCAGGCAGATTCTTTACCAACTGAGCTATCCGGGAAGCCCCAAGTTTACAGGGGTCATTTCATTTGCTTCTCACGATAACTTTATGTAGTAAATATTATTATCCCCATTTTACAGATTATAAAATCGAGCACAGAGCTTAAGTTCACTTGCCCAGTGTTGTACAGCTATCAAACAGTGGGGCCGAAATTTAAATCAGGTTGTTCAACTACACAGCAGCAGTTAATCCAAGAAAAGAATCTTTTATTTAATTCAAGAAATAAGGAACTTTCCCCAGTCTTCTCTAAAATAAATAATCTTTTCTAGCCTTTCCCTATGCTTCTGATTGTCCCAACTCAAAGATCCATTTCTATGAAAAATAACAATAACATCAGTGACTTCATTTGCTGATATGTTACTTCATTTGCTCCTTACAATAAGCTGTGTTATCACCTTTGTTTTACAGAGGAGAGAAAAGAAGGTGGAGGGGGTGTCTCAGAGAGACTAACGCAACTCTCTAAGTCACACAGCCTGTGAGTAGCCCAGTGGGGCTGTCATTCCTGGTCTGATAACTTCAGGACCTATGTCATGCTGCCTGGCAGGCAGCTTTCCCACATTCTCCATGTTTTCCTGCAGCTCAATGCCAATCAATAGATTCACTTAGCAGACAGATACCAAATATCTCCCATGTCTCTAGCCACAAGACTGGCTCTTGAGATTACAAAATAGTTAAATCCATGTTCTCTTGTTCTCAAAGAACTCAAGATTAGTTGAGAATGCAAGAGTGAAATACATAAAAAGCTAAATGATATAACAAGAGATGAAATGTAAGAAGGTATTAGTGTTGAATAAATGGAAGAAACAAAATAGTCAGAGCCCAGAGTTCAAGGGAGAGGGAAAGAAATGTGGGTTCAATCTGTCTGGCAAGGACTCACATGGGAGAGAACATTAAGGACACATAGGATGGTAGATTTCCTATGGGATCATAGTCTTTTGTGGCTGGAGGTGTGTGATTCTTGTAGGGTTGTCATGGTGATTGTAGCTTCCAGATATCCACATGGTGATTATTCAAACCTGGTAAATTTGGACAAGGTCAATTCCTTGTATGTGAGGAAAAAGCACTTATCTGAGAGTCTCAATACATACAAAACTTGGAAGGGCTAGAAACAGGTTCCTAGAAACTTGAAGCAACTACCATATCATGACAGTCAACAAATCCAGAAAATAGATAATAAGTCTAAACTTATGTCTAGACCAATCCCCCCCACCAGATAGGAAAGAAGGTGGATAGAACGACCAGGAAGAAATCCAAGCCATGCATAACGCATACAAAATGTCAGTAGTTCATGTTCCAGCCCTTGGAGGACCAGGGAAAACTTAGCTAAGAATAAAACACCTGCACTTGGCAAAACTCAACAAGTTTAATTTCCAGGTTATTTTATTTTTTTCTATTCTCAATATCCAGGAAAGACGCTCTTTAATCTGACACAATCTAACCTTCCAGAATTACTGCTCACCTTCTAATCCCTTTCACCCTATCATGCACCAGCTACATTGCAGTGCTTGCATTATCTCAGCATACCTTGCTCTGTCACACACCTATGTTGCTCTTGGCCTCAGGGGCTTTGCACAGCCTATTCCTTCTACTGGATCTCTCATCTCTTCTAATCACCCTACCCAATCCTGCCTCCCTTCTTCCACTAGCTAATTCCTATATTTCCTTCATCCTTACTTTAAATGTTACTTCCAGGTGGAACAGAAGGAAAACAGAAAACCCTTTGTGGGGGGAAAACACCATAAACAAGGGAAAAGGCTGGGATAGTGGGCCTACAAGCTGGATGGGATCAGCAGTTCCAGGTATAGTGGGAGGTTCTGACTGAAAGCCACATTTAGTAATTTGAAAAAAGGAAGGATGTGGGATAAAGAATGAATTAACTCTCATCACAAAAAGCCCAAGCCCCAGTGCTCATGGGATCCCCATAAAAGCAGGAAGACATAACAAAAGAAAAATGTTTCACTACTGACAGAAGAGAGAGAAATTCCTGATATCTGGAGGTAGGAAAAATGTCAACAAACGCTGCATGTCAAGAGAAAGAGCACATGCTCCAAGAGATCCTGGTGGGAGAGGGGTGGTTAGCTAGATGAGCAAAGCAAAGTCTTAGAAACAGATGAATGCAGATGCTGATAAAGGAACAGAAATCTAGAGATTGGCCACAGAGGAAGCTGATGAATCTCCAGGTCACATTATGCAGGTATTTCCAAAAGTGGAATTAATATAGTGAAAAGCTGTTGTTGTTCAGTCGTTAAGTCGTGTCTGACTCTTTGTGACTCCATGGATTGCAACATGCCAGGTTCCCGTGTCCTTCACCATCTCCCAGAGTTTGCTCAAACTCATGTGGAAAGCTACAGGCAGCTTTAAAGCAACAAGTACAACAGCAGACAATGACCAGGATACGTGGCAAGAGGAGGCATCAGAAGAGAAAGGAAGAAGTGTAAGCAACAGAATATATTTACGTGATTGAAAGTGAAAGCCACTCTATACAGTCCATGGAATTCTCCAGGCCAGAGTACTGGAGTTGGTAGCCGTTCCTTTCTCCAAGGGATCTTCCCAACCCAGGGATCAAACCCAGGTCTTCTGCATTGCAGGCGGATTCTTTACCAACAGAGCTACCAGGGAAGACCATTTATATGATTGTATTAATAATAATGGCAATAATATTTACTTTATGAAAGTTTTACTCAACTACTAAGCATGTACCAATAATATGCATTATTTCAATTGCAAGGAAACAAAATGACCTTGAAGGATGCCCAGAGAGACATAAGAAAGGGACAGAACTGACAGCAACTAAAGCCTGTTCTCTGCAACAAGAGAAGCCACTGCCATAAGAAGCCCTTGAACCTTGATGAAGAGTAGCCCCTGGCTCATTGCAGCCAGAGAAAGCCCTCACAGAGCAATAAAAACACAGCCAAAAATAAATAAATTAATAAATACAAAACAAAAGCAAAAAACCTCTCTGTTCTCCCTTTCCTAAGTTAAAAGATTTATCACATTAAGAGTGTAAACCATGCTGAGTGCTACAGGCACTCAGAGTATCTTGCCATAGGAAATAAGCAGATGGCTTTGTCCAGCCACACTCTTAAGAGATGGAGTAGGATGGTCAGGGTTCCAGGCCTGTAAGGGTGTGGAAATACAGTCTCACAGTGCCACTGAGTTCTGAGACTTGGCTGATGACAGTGGGAGAGCACTGCTACAATGAGATCATGCTGGTGGTACTGCACTGGTTAGAAGAGGACCTAGTCTAGCATATTCTCAGCTACAGCCAGCCCAGGCCCTCCTCCACATGGCAATAGCAGGAGTCCGCTTCACAAAGTCCTTAAGTCACAGCTCTGGATCTTGGTTCTGAATCCACCTGTCCCAGGCAAGCTGTAACTCTGCCACCAGTACCTACTTCATGACTTAGCTGCAAAGAGAAAACACCACTCATGATTCCTAGTGGGGCGTAGCAACATGCTCTGAGCTGCTGAAGAGAAAAAGGATATACATACCCCTGTTATATTTAGGTATCATGAAGAGCCATATAGCTTCTATTGGAAGTTGAGCTCTTGACATAGAGATGTTAAGATACGCTTATATGACAGCCCTTGGTGACACATGGAAAGGTCAGACCAATCTCTGAATTCTGAAATTCTAGAATCTACATAAAAAGATTTGAAAATGTATTCAGTTTTTAACTGCACTGAATGGCATATGACAGGCAAATTTCAGGGTACACAATAAGTTTTCTTTCAATTTTGCATCAGAGTATAACATTTTAAAAATAACTGAGGTGAAATTTATATAAAATTGACCATTTAAAGTGAATGATTCAGTGGCATTTAGTACATTCACAATGTTGTGCAACCACTACCTCAGTCTAGTTCAAAAATATTTCCATCACTGCAAAGTAAAACCCCTTACTCTCCATTTCCCTTGTCCCTATCTTCTGGCAACCACCAATATGCCTACTAACTCTGTGGTTTTATCTATTCTGAATATTTCATATAAACAAAATCGCATGTCATCTTTTGTGTCTGGATTCTTTGACTTAGTATGTTTTGAAGGTTCATCAGTGTTGTAGCCTGTATCATAACTTCATTCCTTTTCACAGCTGAATATTATTCCATTGTGTGTATATACTACAATTTCTTTATCCATTGATAAATATTTCGGCTGTTTCCACCTTTTGGCTATGAACATGTGTGTACCTGTACTTGAATACTTGTTTTCAATTCTTTTGGGTATACAATTAAGGAATAGAATTGTGGTGGTCACATGGTAATCCTGTTTAACAACTGACAAACTTTTCCACAGTGGCTGCATCATTTTACAATCCCACCAGCAAGATATGAAGACTATAATTTCTCCACATCCTCCCTAACACTTAGTTTGGTTTTTAATTTTTTTGTTTCTTTTTATGTTATAGCGAGTGGATGTGAAGTAGTACCAAAAATGGTTTTGATGTGTATTCCCCTTTTGTGTGTCTTTTGGCTACTTTTTAACATGTTAAATGACAACTAGGGATACAAATTTGTATAGGGGGGTTCCAAACGCAAATAAACAAGGTGACAGTTACACAGATAACTTGGATGAGCTTCACAAACTGCACTCATGCACAGGCAATGATAATCGCATTTTTTTTCAAACACTGATTGTAAAAGTGGGTTTCCATTTCAGGAATCTTATCTTCAAATCAGAGAAATATGATGTTTAAGAACATGAAAACCCCCTGAGAGCAGGAATTTTTGTCTACATCATTTCCCGGTCTGAACAAGGCACATACTAGGCACTCAATCAGTGTTGGCTAACTAAAGAAATCAGGTTGACTACAATGGAAACAATGGAAACAGTCACAGACTTTATTGTCTTGGGCTCCAAAATCACTGCAGATGGTGACTGCAACCATGAAATTAAAAGATGCTTGCTCCTTGGAAGAAAAGCTATGACCAACCTAGACAGCATATTAAAAAGCAGAGACATTGCTGACAAAGATCTGTCTAGTCAAAGCCATGGTCTTTTCTAGTAGTCATGTATGGATGTGAGAGTTGGACCATAAAGAAAGCTGAGTGCTGAAGAATTGATGCTTTTCAACTGTGATGTTGGAGAACTCTTGAGAGTCCCTTGGACAGCAAGGAGATCAAACTAGTCAATCCTAAAGGAAATCAGTCCTGAATATTCATTGGAAGGACTGATGCTGAATCTGAAACTCTGATACTTTGGCCATCTGATGCGAAGATTGGAATCATTGAAAAAGACCCTGATGCTGAGAAAGATTGAAGACAGGTGGAGAAGGGGATGACAGAGGATGAGATGGTTGGATGGCATCACTGACTCAAAGGACATGAATTTGCACAAGCTCCGGGAGTTGGTGATGGATAGGGAAGCCTGGTGTGCTGCAATCCATGGGGTTGCAAAGAGTCGGATGCAACTGAGCAACTGAACTGACCTGACCTGGTTTAAGAGACTTATAAGTGAAAGTAGGTGATAAGGAAGAGGGATTGATCTAGGATAATTCAAGATCCTTCTACTTAGGTCCAGTGGGAAAATGATGATGCCATTAACCAGGATAATAAATACAGGAGCAAGAACACATGTGATGAAGGAATTATCTCAGAATTCTTACCATTAATTGGAGTTCCATTTTTATTTTTTAATAATTTTCATGTTCCTTTTATTAATATACCACACTTTCTATGCAGAAAAAGGTAAGAAAGAAGTTAAAAGGTATTCTACAAACATGATGTAATAATGCTTCTACTCACAAACATTTCCTATCTCAATATTTTGTAGGAAAAAAATTTTTCTTCCTATTATGTCCTATCCTGACCTCATCCCCTGCTGAATGTCACTCCATCTCATATATGTCCAATTTTCCATCATTATTATGACAATCTTTATAGCACTGTTTATCCAAGTATGGCTTGGCAAACTTATTAACTCTTCTCTGATTTATGAATTAGAGAATGTCTCCCAGCAAACAGAACATATCTAGAAAAGCAGTCCACTATGACTCTGCATGACACTATTTGTTACTAGAGGACAAATTGCTAAATTTTAAGTTTACTCTGATCACTTCCCCCTTGCAGACTGTGTGTCTTCCATTTCAGAAATCAGAAGAAATAATTCAAGCTTACTTTAGTCTGGTAAAAATGTTTGTCTTTTGAAATTTTTTATTGTAAGAATACTCTAGAGACTTGCCTGGCTGTTCAGTGGTTAAGGCTCCATGCTTCCAATGCAGGGCGAGTGGGTTTGATCCCTGGTCAGGGAACTAAGATCCCACATGCCATGCAGCATGGCCAATTTTTAAAAAAATTAAAAGATCAAAAAAATGTAATTAAGTAAAAGAATATTCTAATCTTGTATAATATGTACCACAAAAGAATATATCACACCCTCAAAGGGAAGCAAAATCCTACTTCAACATAATAAGACTGCCTGATGAACTATGGACGGAGGTTCGTGACATTGTACAGGAGACAGGGATCAAAACCATCCCCATGGAAAAGAAATGCAAAAAAAGCAAAATGGCTGTCTGGGGAGGCCTTACAAATAGCTGTGAAAAGAAGAGAAGCGAAAAGCAAAGGAGAAAAGGAAAGATATAAACATCTGAATGCAGAGTTCCAAGGAATAGCAAGGAGCGATAAGAAAGACTTCCTCAGCAATCAGTGCAAGGAAATAGAGGAAAACAACAGAATGGGAAAGACTAGAGATCTCTTCAAGAAAATTAGAGATACCAAGGGAACATTTCATGCAAAGATGGGCTTGATAAAGGACAGAAATGGTATGGACCTAACAGAAGCAGAAGATATTAAGAAGAGGTGGCAAGAATACACAGAAGAACTGTACAAAAAAGAGCTTCATGACCAAGATAATCATGATGGTGTGATCACTCATCTAGAGCCAGACATCCTGGAATGTGAAGTCAAGTGGGCCTTAGAAAGCATCACTACGAACAAAGTTAGTGGAGGTGATGGAATTCCAGTTGAGCTGTTTCAAATCCTGAAAGATGATGCTGTGAAAGTGCTGCACTCAATATGCCAGCAGATTTGGGAAACTCAGCAGTGGCCACAGAACTGGAAAAGGTCAGTTTTCATTCCAATCCCAAAGAAAGGCAATGCCAAAGAACGCTTAAACTATTGCACAATTGCACTCACCTCACACGCTAGTAAAGTAATGCTCAAAATTCTCCAAGCCAGGCTTCAGCAATATGTGAACCGTGAACTTCCAGATGTTCAAGCTGGTTTTAGAAAAGGCAGAGGAACCAGAGATCAAATTGCCAACATCTGCTGGATCATGGAAAAAGCAAGAGAGTTCCAGAAAAACATCTATTTCTGCTTTCTTGACTATGCCAAAGCCTTTGACTGTGTGGATCACAATAAACTATGGCAAATTCTTCAAGAGATGGGAATACCAGACCACCTGACCTGTCTCTTGAGAAACCTATATGCAGGTCAGGAAGCAACAGTTAGAACTGGACATGGAACAACAGACTGGTTCCAAATAGGAAAAGGAGTACGTCAAGGCTGTATATTGTCACCCTGCTTATTTAACTTCTCTGCAGAGTACATCATGAGAAACACTGGGCTGGAAGAAGCACAAGCTGGAATCAAGATTGCTGGGAGAAATATCAATAACCTCAGATAAGCAGATGACACCACCCTTATGGCAGAAAGTGAAGAGGAACTAAAAGGCCTCTTGATGAAGGTGAAAGTGGAGACTGAAAAGTTGGCTTAAAGCTCAACGTTCAGAAAACGAAGATCATGGCATCCGGTCCCATCACTTCTTGGGAAATAGATGGGGAAACAGTGGAAACAGTATCAGACTTTATTTTTTTGGGCTCCAAAATCACTGCAGATGGTGATTGCAGCCATGAAATTAAAGGACGCTTACTCCTTGGAAGGAAAGTTATGACCAACGTAGAGAGCATATTAAAAAGCAGAGATGTTACTTTGCCAACAAAGGTCCGTCTAGTCAAGGCTATGGTTTTTCCAGTGGTCATGTATGGATGTGAAAGTTGGACTGTGAAGAAAGCTGAGTGCCGAAGAATTGATGCTTTTGAACTGTGGTGTTGGAGAAGACTCTAGAGAGTGCCTTGGACTGCAAGTCCAGTCCATTCTAAAAGAGATCAGTCCTGGGTGTTCATTGGAAGGACTGATGCTGAAGCTGAAACTCCAATACTTTTGCCACCTCATGTAAAGAGTTGACTCATTGGAAAAGACTCTGATGCTGGGAGGGATTCGGGGCAGGAGGAGAAGGGGATGACAGAGGATGAGATGCCTGGATGGCATCACTGACTTGATGGACATGAGTTTGAGTGAACTCCGGGAGTTGGTGAAGAACAGGGAGGCCTGGTGTGCTGCGATTCATGGGGTCGCAAAGAGTCGGACACAACTGAGCAACTGAACTGAACTGATTGTAGGCAGAGAAAACAGCAAATGCAAACAAGCAAAAGCAAATGCGCAGCGTGCGTGCATTCATGTCAACTTGCTTCAGTCGTGTCCAACTCTCTGTTACTGCATGAATTGTAGCCTTCCAGGTTCCTCTGTCCATGGGATTCTCCAGGCTAGAATACTGGAGTGGATTGCCATGCCTTCCTCCAGGGGATCTTCCCAACCCATAAGACCCATAAGAGAACCCGTTGTCTCATATGTCTCCTGCATTGGTAGGTGTGTTCTTTACCACTAGCGCCACTTGGGAAGCCCAAATGAGCGGCACCTTTGGTCAGTTGCAAATGGTTTAACATCAGAGCAAATGCAGGATTTGAGTGAGCGAAAATGGGGGGCCAAATACTTAGATATAAATGTAAGGATAAATGTATGATAACAAACCAAAAAGCTTAGGCTTCATCTTGTGGATAGTGGAGCTCAGGGAAATGACAGGGTCACATGTACAAGTTTTAGAGACGTTTGGTTTTGGGGACTATTTGGAGGGGAAGAGACTGAAAAGTGGGGCTAAGAGTTAAGAGAATTTTATGGTAGACCAGTAGAGAGATGAAAATGAGAAATTTAAGATTATTGATTATTCACAATTGTCCCTATTTTTATTACCATGAATAACTAAAAGCAAACAATGTATATGCTTCCTGATTTTGTCTACATTCTTCTGTTATGAAGATATATCATGTTCAGGGTTTTTGTTTGTTTGTATTGTTTTGGCAAGAAGGGGAATAGTATTTCTTTTTATAGAGTACTAATCTTTACAAAAGCCCTTCCATGTTTAAGGACATACAATAAATAATATCCCATACAGTACACTTTTAACTGGAGACCAAAGCAGAAAGGTTTTCAACAGTATCCACCAATTGAGATATATTCCTCGGTGGTATATTCAAAATTGATTACGCTTCTGAATCATAAAACCAGGTTCCTACGATGTCACTTAAAAGCTTTGTATCATTGGGCAAAGTCCCCAATGTCTAAATTGTTATCTTAAAAGTGGTGTCTCAGTCAGAGTCAGAGTCAGGAAACAGAAGGCATACTCAAAGAGTAAAATGGAGCAAGGTTTAATGAAGGAAATTCATCACAGGATGATGAATCACCCTGGGGCTAGCAATAGTGGAGACTCATCACCTCTTTGACCTTGAGAGAACACACAGAGAGAGAGACAGAGAGACAGAGAGAAAGAGAGGTGTAGTTGTAGGATAAATATGGGCTGTGGCCTGCACACAGCCACTACTAACCAGTAGCCTAGCAGAGAGAGAGTTGGGGAAATAAATACCCAGAATTCACTTTCTTTCAGTCTTTAGATATCCTGCCAGTGTCCCCACTGGCCAAATCCTTCTACAAGCAAGAGGGAAAGAGGGCCTACTGATGCAGTCTATAAAGGTCAGCCTCCAAGGCCACAGAAAGAATGGGGAAAAGAATAGAGTAGATCTAGGTTGTAAATGTAAGATACCCAGTTCAAAATGTAATAATGGATACCTACTTCTCACACAGATTTGCTGTGAGGGTCAAATGAGGTAACATATATAATTTGTAAACTATACCAACTTCCCTGGTGGCTCAGATGGTTAAGAATCTGCCTGTAATGCAGGAGACCCAGGTTCAATTCCTGGGTCAGGAAGATCTCCTGGAGAAGGAAATTGCAACCCACTCCAGTATTCTTGCCTGGAGAATCCCATGGACAGAGGACAAATATAATAATTATAATATTCATTCTATAAGAAGTAAACAAGAAAGAATAATGGCAATCTATAGTATGGGTCTCCTGAGGCTGACATATCTCAAACTTTCAAATCAAGAGTAGCTCTCCACTAGAATTTTTTCATTCTAGTTAAAAGTTCAAATCTTGAAGACAGAAAAATCTAACTGAAAAAGAATGGATGCTTGGGGCTGGTATACTGGGATGACCCAGAGGGGTGGTACCGGGAGGGAGGAGGGAGGAGGGTTCAAGATGGGGAACACGTGTATACCTGTGGCAGATTCATGTTGATGTATGGCAAAACCAATACAATATTGTAAAGTTAAAAAATGAAATAAAACAAATTAAAATAAATTAAAAAAAAAAAGAAAAAGAGTGGTTCAGTATCAAATGGTTAAGGCTAAGTGAAAAAATGAATTCCCCTAGTGAGGTCCATGTGACAATGGTCAGATAGGACTCAGAAACCTACTCATCAGCATCTCTAAGTTATTTTTCTGCCCTTCCTGTTTCCTAATCCCAGTTCTAATATTTGCCAGAAACAAGGTGGCTCAGATGGTAAAGAATCTGCCTGCGACTCAGGAGACCGGGGTTCGATCCCTGGGTCAGGAAGATCCCCTGGAGAAGGGAATGGGAATTCATTCTAGTATTCTTGTCTGGGAAATCCCATCAGCTACAGTCCATGGGGTCACAAAGAGTTGGACACGACTGAGCAACTAACTAACCACCACTGCCAAGTGCTTAGTATATAAGCACTATCTAACTCACTGGGTCTTCCCAGGTGGCTCAGTGGCAAAGAATCTGCCTGCCAGTGCAGGAGACACTGTTTGATCCCTGGGTCAGGAAGATCTCCTGGAGGAGGAAATGGCTCTAGTATTCTTGCCTGGAAAGTCCCAAGGAGAACCCTGGAGGGCTACAGTCCATGGGGTCACAAGAGCCAGACAGGACTTAGTGACTGGGCATGCACCCACATCTACTTATCAGTGGATGATGAACCATGATAAAATTTATTCTGCCTACAAACCTTATAATCCAATTTATACTCTTTTCTTGTTCATTCCTATTTAGCTATTCTGACCTCCTTGCTATTCCTTGGACCCCTCAAATTACACTCCTGATTTAGGACCTTTCCTTGGGCTATTCCCTCTGCTTTTTCCTCAGAAAGACATATTGACTAACTTCTTCATTTCTATCAAGTTTATTCAAACATCACCTTCTTAGTGAGGCCAACCCTATTCAAAACTGCAGTCCCCTGCCCAAGTTCCTGATTCCCTTTATCCTACTCTATTATTTTTTTTATAACTTTTAACAAGCATATGTTAATTTCTATCTCCCCTTGTAATTCTACTGATAGAGATGTTTGAGTTTTGTTCACTGAGGTATTCCAAGCAACTATAACTGGGCCTGGCCCACATTGAACACTCAACAAATTTTCACTGAATTAATCAATCAATCATTTAGTCATGTAAAATGGTTTCAGGAGGTTCACTGACATTAGCAATTTTCTGTTAATGGAAATTTTATAAGTTGAAAAAAAGAAAGCTATGTTGGCATTGCATTTTAAATCTGATAGCCTCATCTCAACTATAATTCACTCAAAATTTTCTGCTTACAGGTGAAAACATATAAGTGATGATTAATCCCCATTATAGCCAAAGGTAAAAGCTGTAACATTTCTATTAAAGGAAATATAAGATCAAGCATCAAGGTGGTACTATAGATAATAAGTGTTTGTAATTAACATACTGTGGATAACTGTTAACTCTGTCAGCATACTTATAAAATGTAAAAACTCCCAAAGCAACTGGGAGTTCCATGGCAGCTGCAGTATCAACACTAGCCACTTTGCCAGTTGTTCAGAGGCTGTGCAAATTAAACAAATTGGTAGTAACACACATAATGCATTTGGGACCCATTTTTGCACAACATAAGTTTATGTCTCTTTTTTTTTCAATAAAGATTTTTTCTTTTTCTTTAGATAAATTATCAATCCTGACACATGAACATGTGGAGATGAGATAAAGTTAAAACTGGAAAGGGGAATAAATCATGACGTGGGCAGTTTAGGTACTTCTAAGTAAACTATCACTGGTTTCTGATTTGAGTGAAAAAGGTTACTTGTGCAGCAAATTTGGGCCCATAAATTCATGGCCTGAATATGCAAAAAATATGAATTGAGTGATTAGTATAATTATTGTGTTGCAGAAATAACTGGAAAGTCAAAGAGTTCAGATGACAGAATTAGGTATCAAGGTATCAAAGGGTTAAATGGTTTCTTTCCAGAAAGCCAAATCTTCTACCTCTACCACTCAAGTGCTACAGAGTCAGAAAGATTAGGAATCCACTGCACAGCCAATCAATGAAGGACATGATTTTAGTGGACCCAGTAACAAATTAGGCTTCCCAGGTGGCTCAGTGGTGAAGAATCTGACTTTAGGAGTAGGAGATGTAGGAGCATAGGAGACAGTGTAGGAGAGGTAGGAGACACGGATTTGATCCCTGGGTTGGCCCTGGGTTGGGAAGATCCCCTGGAGCAGGAAATGGCAACCCACTCCAGCTCTAGTATTCTTGCCTGGAAAACTCCATGGACAGAGGAGCCTGAAAGGCTACAGTCATAGATTAAACTCAGTTGGACAACAACCCTTACTGATTCAGTTGTAATCAACCTCATAAGTAAAAGGTGTGTGTGTATGTTATACCCGATGGATATGTTTGGGTTTCTTACTGCAACAGGGAACTACAACATCTAGATCCAAACTGAACTATTTCAAAACAAGAAGTAAAATCTCACTTGTTTCCCATACTGTGTAGTGCTATTCCGAAAGAACCAACACAGCTTTACTAGATACTATGGGTTGTGTACTGAACTGTGTCCCCCCATGCAAATTCATATGTAGATAACCTGAACTCTAATACCTCAGAATATGACTGTATTGGGAAACAGGGTGTGTAAAGACATAGTAATTGAGGTAAAATTAAGTCTATGAGTGGGTCCTGATCCAATATGACTGAAGAGGAGAATTAGGAAACAAACACACAAAGAGGAAAGTCCATATGAAGAGTGAGAAGATGGCCATATACTAACCAAGGAGCGAGGCGTCAGAAAAACAACTCTGGCTACACCTTGATCTTGGACTGCAAGCCTCCAGAAGTGTGAGTAAATAAATTTCTATTGTTTAAGCAACAGAGTCTGTGGTATTTGTTATGGTGGCCCTAGCAACCTAATATATCATGTATGATTCATCTCATTATGTCACTGCATGAAAAGAATGAAGTTTAAAAACTCCAGTTCATGGGACTTTCCTGGTGGCCCAGTGGTTTAGACTTCACCTTCCAATGCAGAGGATGTGGGTTCGATCCCTGGTGGGAGAGCTAAGATCCCACATGCCTCATGGCCAAGAAAACAAAACATAAAACGGAAACAATATTGTAAAAATTCAACAAAGACTTTAAAAATGATCCACATTAAAAAAAAAATATTTTAAATTATTAAAAAAAAAATCCAGTTCCCAATCACAAATCACAAGCATGAATGTTGACGGACACCTCATTTATGCAGCATCATAAGGGAATAAATCAGTACACACTAAGTAAAATTTACAGGTAACTAAAGCTTGCCTCTTAACAAACCAAAGTTCCTAATTCTAATCATATCAGATTGAAAGCTTCCTAAAAATACATTGGTATATGCTATTCCCCTTTTACAACAGAGTATACCATGATGTAACTTTTAAAGAATAGAATGGAAACTTTCAATAAAATTGGCAATTGTTATTCAGTACTCAAATTCAATTATTGCTTCTACTTAAGATTAATTTCTCGTGTCTTTTATAATTTGTTTTTCTTTCAGTTGAGAGGGCAATCTACTCCAGTATTCTTGCCTAGAAAATCCCATGGACAGAGGAGCCTAGCGGGCTATAGTTCATGGGGTTGCAAACAGTTGACATGCCCTAGTGACTGAGCATGCATGCACACATGCACCTACTTCCAGTTCACCTTTACTGAAAATTCCAGTGTGTCTCCCATCTTAGCAGGCCATCTAATCTGCTGCAGGCTGAGACACTAGGGATCTAAGCATGTTAGAACTATGTCTTAAGAATTAAAAGGCTTGAGGGAGGGTCCAAAGGGCTTGCCCATGAGTAAACAATTTAATATACTCTCTGTGGCATATTTTTTGGTTCTCAGAAATGTTTTTGCTTCCTCCATAGCTTTTGCTTGTATTCCTAAGGGCTAACATTGAAAAGTTTTTATGACCACTATGTTTGGATAAGTGAGATTTTATTTTTATAATATTTTATTAATAATTATTGGCTTGTTTCCACTTCAAAAACTTTTCACAGCATCTTTATAGTGAATTTACATTAAAATCTGTATAGTATTGATTTCTGACCTCCAAAAAAGATGAACATATCAATTTAAATAATAACAGCTAGCATATATTAGCATTTATTATGTGCCTGATACTATGCTAAATGCGCATTAGGTATTTCACTTCACTACCAGCAATGCAAAGAATTTATTGAAAGCAAGGAAAGGGATGCGAAATCACTATGACCTTTCAGGAACTGTGCTTACTGGATGGATATATTATGCAAATGAGCATTTCTAGATGAAATAAAACATTTTAATCGGGTTTTTAAAAAGCTATTAGTAAAAACTAATACCATATGCAAGTTCCAAATTAAATATAATCCTGGCACAAGCCAAATAATCATTCTTCTCCATGGACCATCACTCCTGACAACAACCTGAAAAATTAGAGATCCCTCTCTCTATGTTTCCTATGACCCAACATGAATTTATGAAGAAGATACCTCACAGGCAGAGGGACCTCTGGAAATGAATTACTAGGTTAAGCAGAATTACACTGTTACGTCAACTCCTACCTCTCAAAAGGGATGTACTTAACACATTTGGAGGTTAATTTTTTTAAATACATTTTATTGTGATGTAATACACAGAAATGCAGAGATCTTAAGGGTTCAATGTGATGAGTTGTGACAAATGGATACACAACACCCTAATGAAAATATAGCATATTTCAATTACTCCAGAAAATTCCCTCTTGCCCCTTTGCAGTCAACCTCTTTCCCCAACTATAGATAGGTATTTTTCAGATGTAGCAGCAGTGATGGTAATAGCTACTGTTTATGGACTGTTAACAATAGGAGTATTTACAGAGTGCTCACACGCCAGGCACTGTGCATATATGGTATTCCATTCAATTCCCATGTCAAAGGCTGGTATTAGCCCCATTAGTCTATTGGGAATAAAAGAATGGGGAAAAATAGGAAGACCAAGAAATTGATTACCCAAATTCACATAACTACTGAAAGGTGGGATAGACTTGAATAGAGAATATCTGAATTAGAATTCCTCATGCTAAACTACACTGTCTCTACACAAATACTAAGGAGTTCTTGTTAATTCAAAATACATTCTAAGAAGTGGAATTAGTGAGGCCACCAGCTCTAACCCACAACTCCACTTCTATTACAATCACACCCAAGTACCTTATCTTATAAGCAAGCAAAGGTTTCAGAAGCTAATACTAATGATAACTAAAGAGGATTACTTACAAGTTTCTTAACTAAAAAGCTGCATATAAATCCCTCATATATTTCGAAGGTAGTTAGGAGAGGGCGAAAATCCTCTATATAGGTGGTGGATCACAACCTCATCAGCCCTAAGGAATGGTTAGTGCTTCAGAAAAGGAACAGAAGGAATCCAGCCATTCACTCTACAAAACCCACCAGGAGATCACTTTGTAGCACTGCACTGTCACTTTATCAGGGAAGCACAGAGGCGAACAGCTGGATTGAACTTTTTGATTCCTCATTACATTAATTTTATTCAGTGTTTTAACTCAACCCACTCACATTTACAAAACACTTCACACAGACTACTTCTCTCATGAATGGAGCTCCATTCACCTTTCACTTAAAACATCAAACTTATTCTGAAATGACTGAGGTTAAAGCCTGTTCAGTGTCAATTTGCAAGTATAAAATAATGAAAAACTAGGCTCACAAATGCAGGAAGGTAATGTGAGACAGCCTTCTTCAAGGGGTTCTACTAGAATAAAGCAGCTAGGTAAGGGGTACAAGGCCGCTCTCAGGAGCCCACAGGGGTCGTGACAAAATGTGTTGTGGAGTGGGTATATAGGGAATGCCCTGAGGGAAGATTTATGAGAATTACCACCCTTGGTGGTTTTGATGTTATTAGAGTGGAAAAACAGTCCAAATGTCAAAGTCTGAATATTTTCCCCAGTTTCTCTAAATGACATCTTACATCTCCCCGTTTATTGTGATGGGGCCACTCGTGGCTCCGCGAGCACGTGGGCGGCTGGGGGCAGATAGCATTGAACTTGGTTGGGGTTTTGCTAAAAAAAAAAAAAAGCAGTATTGGCTAACCCCTGGGGAGTCAGTATGACTCATTTCCCCCCAAACCTGGAGTTGTTTTTGAGAAGTCCCTCTGGGAAGTTTCCCTGTGGTCTCCCCAAATCCCTGAACATATGTTGGGGGATGGGAGGTTTTCTCTCTTTTAGAAATGAATTGTCTGTAGCAGGTTCAAGACTTCAAGACCTGCGTTTAGTAAATCCTAAACGTTTGACAACCCCAGCCCAAAGAGAGCCAACGATTACAACACACAAATATATCCCAGCCAACATCTGATCCTCCCTTTTTCCTCTGCTGAACAAGGGCACTGCTCATTGCAACAGACGCGCCTCCTGACTTTCATGTAACAGAAACACCCCAAGCCTCAAGTTGACGACGGGCTGTAATCGGGGAAACGCATCGGAGGGTGCTGCTTCTAGACAATTAGCTGGAGTCACACAGGCTGAGGGGTCCCCCTGAGGATCTGTGCTCTCTCGCTCATCACCCTAGGGCCCCGCTCGCTCGAAGCAGCCCGGACTTTTTGGCGCCACCAGCTAGTTCAGCAAAGCCAGAAGGGAGTGGCGCGCGCGGGGCAGCGACTCAGCCAGGCTGGGTCGGCTGTGACGCGGGGCGGGGTGCGCGGCAACTCAACTTTCGGTTGTCTCCCCAGAGGCGGGGAAAGTCTCTGGTGGCCGGCGAGGGAATGACCAGGAGCCCATCGGGAACAGAGCCTCCACGTGGGCGGTCAAGAGGACCGCCAGAAGTCCGCGAGCTAGGGGCGCGAGGGGGCAGCTCCTGCCTTCAAGGGTCCCTTCTCCCTCTCTAAGAGTCGGGGTGGCGGCACTGGGCGCCTGGAGCGACCGAGTCACGGCCACGTGGCCGTGAAGCCGCTGTCGCCCTTGACAGCGGGTGGGCGGGGCGCCGGGATGGGGCCCGCCCGAGGGGCGGCTACCTGGTTCTTGAGGCGCATCTTCTCTGCGGCGCTATCCAGCCGAAGGCGGCGGAGGCTGGGCTGGGCTGGGCTGGGCTGGGCTGGGCTGGGCTGGGCTGGGCGCGGCGGGCGGGAGGATGTCCGCGGAGTCGCACCGCGCTCGCTCGCCCGGCGCTGCGCTGTCGCTTTGCCAATGCCGTCGCTGCTGCCACCCCCACCGCTGGCTCCAGGGGGAGCCTTGAGCAGGAGGTGGCAGAACCGACCCTGGCGCCTAGCTCCGGGCTTGGCATCGAGTTTATGCTTAAAAAGTTAAATGAATGAATCTCTTCACCAATACTGCCTACCGGTGCTTAAATTTTAAATGAGTTAGCATTTTTTTTTTGGCAGTTCAAGTCCACCAGCAGCAACTGACCAATGTTTTGACCAAATACCGTGTTGGGTTCCAAGGATTTACAAACGCGATCAATTTGGAATCCTTAGATGAAATCGTAGCCCTTACCTCATGGCTCAGATGGTAAAGAATCTGCCTGCAATGTAGGAGATTAGATTGGAACTCTGGATCAGGAAGATCCCTGGAGGAGGGCGTTGCAACTCCAGTATTCTCGTCTGGCGAATCTATGAACAGAATAGGGGAGGAGGCGGGGTGGGGTTCGAGGTTGGGGAGTTGGGGAGGCTCTGCTGGGGGGGTGGGGCCTACAGTCCACAGGATCGCAGAGTTAGACACGAGTGAGTTACTAACACTAGGTTAAATCTTATGCTTTAGGCAAAGGTGCACTGGAAAAGTGTGGATATACTTTTGACGGAGTGTGGACACACTAACTGGGTCCTTCAAGCCATGTTTGACCATTTGGCTGGTGTCTAAGATACATCCAAAGTGAGAGAGACAATGATTAACATTACTAAATCCCAAACAAAAATGACTGGGACTTTTGTGCATTATGATTTCAGCTATGTTTATTGGCTTCAGTGACTTGGGAGAGCAGAGTTACTCTGTGGCCTCTTAAACCACACTAGTCTTTTGAGTATTAGAGTGTTGGTCTGGTGCTGGATAAATCTGATAGTTAAAAGTGGGAAAAATTGTTTAAAAAACGTTCTTTTCAAGCCCTCCAGACCTTTGTAAAACTTTCCCGCCAAGAGCCCAGAAACTCAGAAACTCAGTTAGGTTGAGAATGCCCATTATTGCCTAAAGGAAATCTACTTTGATTCAAAATACAGGAAATACAAGCATGAGTAGGACAAGACTTACTGGGTTGAAGTAAACATTAACGCAGTAGTGTTAGAATGGAAATATTAAAGAATCATCTTATCCAATGTTTCTTTATAGGTGACAACACTGAGGTCCACATTACAAGGGAATCAGGAGGAAAAACTGTAAAAGTTATTCTAATCCCTGTTCTACTATTTTATTTTACAATTCTCAGAATTTTCACATTTTCTGTTTTTAGGACTTGATCCATTCAAACCTTCAACTGGACACAAATAAAGTGACTGCCTAGGTAGTAGAAGGACTTGGAATGACAAATGAAATGAATTTGATGTTATTTTCATTATAATGATAGCTGTTAGTTATTAAGAACTTATGTGCACTTTCCATGGATTATCTCATTTAATCCAAGTTTTAAATGGTTTAATTCTTAGTGCAGCCTTAATATGGAATAATCCCTGATGGCTATAAGAGCTGTTTCCCACAGTCTCCTTTGACTGTGTAATACAAAAGAGTTTTGTTCCTGAGAAGATGGGGATATACCAACTCAAAATTCTAACTTGTATTCTTTGACCCAGTAGTTTCACTTTTATAAATTTGTTTTAAAGAAGTAATCAGTAATATGTTCAAAGACTTGGCTCTATGATTATTTACTGTAGCATTCTTTGAAATATGGAATAAATTGGAAATAGTCTTTAATGGTCAACAAAGAGAACTGATCATCCATACAATGGAATATTCTGTAAACATAAAGAATGATGCAGTTGATGAATATTTATCAACATGGGAAGATGTTCACAATACATTTCAAACTGAGAAAAGGAGGTCACAAAATTGTATCCTGTTTTTGAAAGAGTAGCAATGGTTATTTTGGAGTGATTTTTATTTCTCTCTCTTTTGCTTGTCTGTATTTTTTTAAATGTCAAGGGTAAATATTTATTGTTTTGGAATTAAAACAAATTTTGTTTAATGAATCACCATCTCTGATTATTATCAAAGTACCTACAATGAGCAAGACAATGTAGGAAAAGCCAGCAGGCAAGAATTCAGTTCAGTTTAGCACAGTAAAGAACACTGTCGTAACCACTGAAGTTAAGGTATTAAACAGATGCAGTTTCCAATAAGCTCTGCCCTTTTTAAAGTACGTCATCTTGAATAGGTTACTTGGTTTTTCTAAGTCTAAAAACAGCAATGACAATAATAGCTAACATTAATGAGAGTTTACTTTGTGCTAGACAGTGTGTTATGCACTCTGTTTACAATCTCATCCCCACATCAACTGACAAGGAAATTGAGGCTCAAGCTGAGACAAGTTAAACAAGCTGAGTCTACACAGTTAGATAAATACTTCATAGTGTGGTGGTGAGGGTTAAATGCAACAGGTACTTAAAGCACTTAGCTTAATATACTGGCAGATATGCATATATATGTATACACACATGTGTGCATATATATATGTGTGTGTGTATATATATATATATATATTCAATGTCAGTTTTAAAAAAATAATTTAGGCACAACCCTTGAAGCAAGTTGTGTTCTTTTTAACAATTTTAGTACTCAAATCCAGGGAATCTACTTGGGTTATACTATGGTAGGTAAGATCATGGGATTTAAAACCTATCTTGGTTTGCATCCAAGCTCTACCACTTACAAGCTCTATGATCCTGGTTATGTTACTTAATTCTTTTTGTGCCTCAGTTTTCTCATTTGTAAGATGGACATCACATTAGAACTGACTTCTTGGGGGTTCTGAGTATTAACTGAGTTAACAGAAAGCAATAAGGATAGTATGTGGCATAATTAGAATTTTTAAATAATTACACAGTTTACAAATTGTAAGTTCTTTTTACACTAATATAAAGATCTTAGTGCATATTCCTTATATTGATATCTGAACATATTATTGTTTAATGCCAAAAGATTATGTAAATGCAAAATGTGTCAGAATTCATAGCAGGAAGCGGTCTCCATTTAAAAGAAACCCATGTGGCATCTACATGCACTTATATTACTAAGACAGAAGTCAAACTCAGAAACAAGATATACACAAAAATACCAATTCTTCCAGTCTTAACTTTTCCAAAAACAGTTCAGCCATGGATTCTTCAAATAAAACAATCTGGCATATTTAGGACTTTACTTGGTCATGCATTTTGTTTATTACAATTAGAGATTTGATCTAGTCTCTGGATTTATGAAGTCTTTTGAAAATAATTGAAAAATTCCACACAAAGATAAAAAATAAAGCATCTTCAATTTTGTAATCGAATATGTTAAGTTAATACTGCTTATGAAAAATTCATAAAAAGAGCAAATCATCATAGTATTAAGAACCATGCTATAGGAAAAAAACTATTTGTCATCAATTGAAAATATATTTTAGGCTAAACTATATACATATGTGCATATATACATTTAATTAAAGGTAATATATTCATATTAATTTTATCAGCATAGTATTGTTTTAGAATTATGTTCAATTCTCCAAAGTAAATGATAATTTACTTTGTACTTCCCAATACACCATAAATGAATCTGTGATAATTTTACAATGTACTTCCCAATACACCATAAATGAATCTGTGATAATTTTACAATTACAAGTCAACTGTGTCTCTAGGATAGTCAACTTGGATGTAACAAAACAATTAGTAAGAGCTTGGAAACTTACTTTCTTCCTCTGGAAGACAATTCCTGTATTAATGGCAATATTTTTCTTTAGAAGTCCTGAATTTTCACACAAAGGCATTACAAGCTCATTGTGCACCTTAATTATAAGGGCACCTGTGTTTCTTTGTTTATCTGATTGGTCAGTCCTGAGGATTTGATTTGCCACACTCCTCCCCTGTCCCGCCCTATTTCTCTCTTAATGAGAACAACTTAGCAATACCATCTGCACAACCTCCAAGCCCCAAATAATGACTGGGGAGGAATACAGGTATTAGTTATGGTGGAGGAGCACTTGTTGCTGAATCTTCGTGTAAAGGGCTAAAATTCAGGGTTAGTAAGTATAAACTTGAGTGGGATATGTTAATTTTAAAACATAGCATGAAACCTCATCCCTACCCTTCCACCCCCACCCCCTTCTCCCCCACCACGCCAATGCTCCCCCTTTTCTCCCTGGGGAGGCCGTGTGATATTAGATAAGTCAGATTAATCCCTCCACCATCATATAAGAGTCCTGTGATCTTTGGCAAGTGCCTTTATCTCTCTGAGCCTCAGTTTCTATATAATAGATTTAATAGTTCAAAACCTCATGGGTTTTGAAGATTGTTTTTAATATTAATGGAAAAAGTGTGTAAAGTAACCAGTTAATACAAGTTGCTTCTCTTTCCTCTTTCCCCTTTGCATTGGGAATATTAAAAAAAGTCTCCAACTATATACATTTGTAGGAGAAAAGGCATGTGTGAAAGTATGGATATTTGTGGATTTGACATAAGGTAGAAATGCATCTGTTGTCTTCATCATCAACATCTCCTGAAAGGGAATGAAAGAAGTCTATTCATTAAACAAGTATGCATTAAGCACCTACTAGGTCTAGGCTTCCTGCTAACCACTGGCAATAGAGTTGTCTTCTGTCCTTGAGAAGATCTCAACCTTAGGGGACAGTAAATAAGGAAATGACAGACTGACAATTCGGTATAACACAGTATGTGTGTGTGTTCAGTCATTCACTCGTGTCTGAGTCTTTGTGACCCCACAGTATAACAAGTACTAAAGTAGGGAGCAGCACTGAGGACTGTGAAAGTATAGAATAGGAGCATACCAAGGCAGCCTCTGGGGAGAGGGGGAAGGCAAGGTCTGGGAAGATTCCTGGGGAAAAAGTGATTCTAGAATTGAGTTCTGAAGAACAAGCAGGGGTTAGAAGGTGAAAGACCGAACATCGAAGCTTGAGAGAGATACATTTTAAAAAAGACAGCTGTGAAGTAAATGATGTATTCCATTGTCAGAATGAGGCTACATTGTAGTATTATGAATATAACAGAATTTGTGCATTCTCTGATGTTTCATCACAGGAGATTTTAATGGGAACAATGAACAAGTGCTGTTTTTAAGTAAACCTGTGAGCATATGTTCAGAAACATTTGATTAGAGCTTTTGCTCTAACAGTTTTTAACTATTCTTAGTTGCTCCTTAACAGTTGCAGTTTGCATTTAATAGATTAGATGATTAATTGCTTATTAGTAGAAAATAACTCAGGCAATCATGACTTACAGGAAATGGTAAGAAAAAGAGTCTTCAGCCTTCACATAGGTTTTCATGCTGAAAAGAACCTTAGAGACCATTGATATCATCCTCATTTTACTGGCAAGAAAAGTCAAGTCTAGGGAAGCTCAGAGATATGCTCAAGTTCTCACAGCTGATGAGATGCAGAGCCAGAAATAGAACCCAGTTCTCTGGGCTCCCTGCCCATTGCTCGCATCAATGACTGTGGTTGCCACTTGCTGGACATTTCCAGTGTGTTAACATGATAATGAAAATCTCTAAGTCTTATTTTATTGACATTTCTAATCTAATTTGAATCCGTTTAGAATGAAACAGGGAATTACTACTTGTTGTGTGGGTACCAGTGAATGAAGAAATGGTGTTCATATAGATCTTGTTTCATTAGCTGGTTAATGTATTTCTTTCAAAGCTAACTTTTTTTTTTAGCTTTATGTACATCTTTTAGATATTGTTTCTAAGATTTTCCTTGAGGAGTTTGATTTAACTTGGTTCGAGTTGACAAATATTACTTCCCTGGTGGCTCAGACGGTAAAAGCGTCTGCCTATAATGCAGGGGGACCCGGGTTCGATCCCTGGGTCAGGAAGATCCCCTGGAGAAGGAAATGGCACCCCAATCCAGTACTCTTGCCTGGAAAATCCCATAGATGGAGGAGCCTGATAGGCTTCAGTCCACAGGGTCGCAAAGAGTCGGACACGACTGAGCGACTTCATTTCTGTGATAGGAAAAGCAAATCTTTTTTTCTGTTGCATTTCCTCTGGATGCCAGGCTTCACGAGAGGCTGTGCCATGTCAGGAAAGAGCACAAACTTGGGAATCAAACAGGCTTTGGTTCAAATCCCAGCTCCACAACTGTCTCATGGATCTTGGAAGGTTACCTACTTCCCATATCTATAAAATGAGGGTGTGAAATAAATCTACTTTATAAGGTTGTTCTATAGATTAAAATGAACAGAACAAGTAAATGGAATCCATTTTATTCATGATCATTTGTCCTGCAGATTACTCACATTTATTAAGCTGAGCAGCATTCTGTTAAAGGTCATTTTTATAAAGCGTGGCAGATTGCATTTTCCAAATGTGGCAACAACAATATCTCCCTACCCACCTTCTCTTTTGCAATGTGACCTTGCTACTCCCTCACCAAGAGGGGAATCCAATCCTCTTTCTCTTGAATCTTGGTCACTCTTGGTGACTCTGGGTCACACTATCCACTGTCCCTTCTTCTAGTTGATAGGAATGCAGAAGCCATGGTGGGAACAGAGATACGAGGTAGCAGGACAACAAAACAGAAAAGCTCCCGGAACCTTGATGATTATATGTTGTCATAGCAGCCGTGGACTACATATCCAGACTTTTACATGACAGAGGAATGAACTTGTATCTTATTTAGACCACTTATTTTGGACCTTCCTTTGTCACAGCAAACCTGCTAATATGCTAACCTACACAACTGGAGATACTAAAGCAAGCCTGAAGTGATTAGCATAGAGCAGGTGCTCAGCAGTAAGTAGATAGCGCATTTAAAACACTAAAACCAGCTATTGCCCTCCAAGACACAATCCCACCTTTCTGGGTGATATTTATATTAATACTTGGTTCATTGACCTGCTCCACAGAGCATTCTCTCCTATCTATGCCCTCCTAGTCATCAACAGACAGTAATAGTCTATTTAGTCACTTAATCGCACTATCCTTGAAATCCTCATCACCAATGACTCACTTTCTCTCCATTTCAGCCACCTAGCTTCACAAGAAACTCCAGGCTTCATCATGGTACTAAATGACTCCAACTCTAAGTTCTAGAATTCTGCCATTTTCCTCTCTGATTCCAGCTCTTGGTTGCCTCTCGTATTCTCTCACTGCTACCAAATCAGTTTTCATCCTCGTCATGTTCCTATCCTGTGTGCCAATATGATTTCCTTACTGGCATTTCTATTGAGAATGGGCCACACAGTCAGCATTTTCCCTGCCACCGTAGAGTCCCACTTACCCCCTTCATCCTCTACCATTCCCACTTGGTCAGCCTTAGCCCAGACTGGTCCAAGTGGACCTCCACTGGACTCCCACAGTCCCTCTATCACAAACTGGTGTCACTTTGCTTTATCAGTTCGTGAGTCTGTCTCCTCATTAGACTATGAGCTTTTTGAGGTTAGCAACTGGACTTATTTGTCTACATGCATGCTAAGTCACTTCAGTCATGCCCAACTCTTTGCAACCCTATGGACTGTAGCCCGCCAGGCTCCTCTGTCCATGGGGACTCTCCAGGCAAGAATACTGGAGTGGGTTGCCATGCCCTCCTCCAGGGGATCTTACCAACCAAGGGATTAAACCTGCCTCTCTTGCATCTCCAGCATTGGCAGGCAGGTTCCTTACCACCAGCACCACCTGGGAAGCCCACACTTATTTGTCTGTATAATTACAATTCACAGCAAAAACATGCCTGCTATTTGGAATGTCCCAGGTCGTCCCACCTCCATGCCTTTGTTTATTCCATTCCTCCCTGGCAATATTTCCCCCCACTGCCTCCTTCTAACATCAGACAAATTCTGTAAGGTTTATTTCAGATGCCACTTCCAAGAAGTTTTTCCTGATATGTTCCCTTCTTAAAGCTCCAAAGCATTTCATTTGTATTTCTTTGCAGGCACTTTGATTTTGTAATCAGCTCAGTTACTGTATTCACTCAGTGAGATACTGCCCACTTCACTCATGGCTATCATTTGCTCCTTATTAATACCCAATCATCCTGAGTTTGCAGATAAGGTAACTAAAACTCCTTAAGGGTGATTTTGCCCCAGGTCACACAGCTAGAAAGCAATAGGACCATGATTCATTCCAAGGTCAGTGTTCTCACGCAGTGTTCCCACATCTGCTTTGGGCTTTTGTCCCTTGTGTGAATATCTTGTCTCTCTGCATGAGTTCTTTGTGGGCAAGGGCTGTCTCTCACCTGTGCATTTCCTCTAACATCTAGCCCAGCCTCTTGCATTTAGTGAATGACACAAAATACACAGAAAATAAAATACTGATTCAGGGACCCTCAGAAAACACCTGCAAGGCAGCGTGCAGACCCCTCCCTCCAAACCCATATCCCTCTCGCTGACTCAAGGGGCCTGGCAGCCAATGGGCTCACACCCAACCATTCGAGGAGCAGGTGTTAATTCAAACAACCTCATTAACAATCTGTGGGGCTCCTGGACTAATTACAGCAGGGCTTAAACTATGTCTATTTCCCACAGTTCAACAGCTTCTGTTTTTAACCCATAGTGGTAGGATCTAGAGGAGAAGGAGTGAACAAGGATCTAGTTTTCTCCCATGCCACCCTTTGCCCCCCACGATGTTCCAGAAGAAAAGAATCTGTTAAAAATAAAGAAAATATATTAAATCAGCTACATAAAATGTGATTTATATCTCACCATTTCCTTGGCTATGTAAACATTAGACTTTAAAAAATCATGGCAAATATAAAAGCAAAGAAAATATATCAAGCTACCTTACTGATAGAATAAGCACCCTTTTCCCCAGGGGTGTAGTTACCATGATACTTTAGCAATTCCAAACATTCCTGTTCTCCTAAACATCACTCTTCTACCGGGAAGTGAGGTGCAAGCCCTGTAAGGTTATATGTGGTTTTGTTTAGTGTTTGTCTTCCCATTTCACTTAAAGTGGGAACTCAGTTATTTCTTATGAATCCAGCTCTTGGCAGAATGCTTAGCACGAACTACTGATAGTGTAAGTTTGTTGAGTGAATAGTCTAGTTCAGTGTTACTTAAACTTTTTAAAAACTGTGCAAGTTAAAGACTATAATTTTCATGATCCCTCTGTTTATCTCCCTCTGAAACAAAATTTTTATGAAAAAAATACTTACTTTTACTACTTGCAATGCACTGTGATGTTTTCTATCCAATCCTATACCATCCTATTATGTTATTTCTTTTAAATTCTGGCTGTGACTTAATAAATTGGTTTATAAAAACAATAAGGCATTCCAAAATGAATTAGCATTATTTTGGACTATATTTAGGGATTATATTTTATTTTGTTCATAGGTTACTTTATTTACCATCTCCATGTTTCTTTCATATTTTCAAATGTTAAGTGAGGACATCAATTAAAGAGAAACAAGGAGAAATCCTTTGCATAGAACAGACAATAGCTCTCCTTTGTAGGGTCTCTGTATCTAAACTTTGCTTCCTTGCCTTGGAAACACCATGAAAACTTGGGATCAGAGTCATTGTTGCCAACAAGTGTTTTCCACAATGTATGTGTCTGTTCTTCCTTGGACCATCAATCAATAATCACACCAAACATTTACTGAGTACTTACTAAATTCCAAGGCCTATTCTTTTAATCACTGTGTATGTATCTCGATGTAAATATATAGGCATATATCCTCAGTTAATCCTCATAAAATACATTTAGATAAGAACTATTATTATTCCCATTTTACAGATAAGAAATCTGAGGCACAGAGGGACCTACACAGCTGAAAAACAACAAAGCCAGTATTTTTTTTCAGAGCCAGTATTTGAACCTAGACATCCTTAAAAGAATGTGCATATAATAACACATAGACTATGATATTGAAATCCTATCTCTGTCTCTTATTAATTGTGAGATCTTGAAAAAGTTATTTAACGTCTCTATGCCTAGATTTTCTCAAACATAAAGTGAAGCTGATGAGAATAATAATAGTTACTACCTGGGTTTCCCTTGTGGCTCAGCTGGTAAAGAATCTGCCTGCAATGTGGGAGACCTGGGTTCAATCCCTGGGTTGGGAAGATCCCCACTCCAGTATTCTGGCCTAGAGAATTCCCTGCAGTGTATAATCCATGGGGTCACCAAGAGTCCAACACAACTGAGCAACTTTCATTTTCACTTTCACCAGATTTATTGGAGCAGGAAATGGCAACCCACTCCAATGTTCTTGCCTGGAGAATCCCAGGGACGGGGAAGCCTGGTGGGCTGCCGTCTGTGGGGTCGCACAGAGTTGGACACGACTGAAGCGACTTAGCAGCAGCAGCAGCAGCAGATTTATTGACACGATTAAGGCAGTTTGTATATAATACTTAGAATAATGCTTGGGGCATGGTAAATGCTCATTACGTGTTTATTGTTAATATGATGGCTTCAGAACCTGTACTCTGCACCACTGTGCTAAGCTGCCTTTATAGATATGACTTCCAGAGTTAGGGAAACATATGCACTGAAAAGAATCCTAGAGATCAACTACTTCCTCCTGGTCATTTCACAGATGAGATTGGTCTGAAGAGGAGAAGGGCTTTGTTTGTTCAAATGTATGTGGCAGAGCTGGGCCTAGAGCTTCAATCTGTGCTGGGTACAGTGTCTGTACTCAGTGCCATTTCTACCTCCCAGCCACTCTCCCTCCCTCATATGTTTGGTCCCTTGGTTTTCTGAGAACACTTCTATTCTGTGCTCTTCACTTTCTCCATGTGATTCTATCCTTGGGAAGAAACCTAAGTGCTAGGCCTTGTGGAAATTCTTAAACTCAGTATCCTGCTTCCTATGTTTGTTCACTGTGGGTATTTAGTTTTTTATTACAACATACAAAGCTAGAAAACACAAAATCTGGGGGAAGATAGACCTGCCAATTTTGGTTCTATCGCTTACTAATTTCTCTGTGCCTGCACTTACTCTTCTGATGCCTCTCTCATCCCCAGCTTAGCCTGCTGCCTTGGCTTCCTCAAGAATTCCTGTATCTATCACTTACCTAAAGCCAGACATCCTGGAATACGAAGTCAAGTGGGTCTTAGGAAGCATCGCTACAAACAAAGCTAGTGGAGGTGATGGAATTCCAGTTGAGCTATTTCAAATCCTAAAAGATGATGCTGTGAAAGTGCTGCACTCAATATGCCAGCAAATTTGGAAAACTCAGCAGTGGCCACAGGACTGGAAATGGTCAGTTTTCATTCCAATCTCAAAGAAAGGCAATGCCAAAGAATGCTCAAACTATCGCACAATTGCACTCATCTCACACACTAGCAAAGTAATGCTCAAAATTCTTCAAGCCAGGCTTCAACAGTATGTGAACTGTGAACTTCCAGATGTCCAAGCTAGATTGAGAAAATGCAGAGGAACCAGAAATCAGATTCCCAACATCCGCTGGATCAAGAAAAAAGCATGAGAGTTCCAGAAAAACATCTATTTTTGTCTTGTTGACCTTGCCAAAGCCTTTGCCTGTGTGGATCACAATAAACTGTGGAAAATTCTGAAAGAGATGGGAATACCAGACCACCTGACCTGCCTCCTGAGAAATCTGTATGCAGGTCAGGAAGCAACAGTTAGAACTGGACATGGAACAACAGACTGGTTTCAAATTGGGAATGGAGTACGTCAAGGCTATATATTGTCACCCTGCTTATTTAACTTATATGCAGAGTACATCATGCAAAATGCTAGGCTGGATGAAGCAGAAGCTGGAATCAAGATTGCTGGGAAAAATATCAGTAACCTCAGATATGCAGATGACATCACCCTTATGGCAGAAAGAAAAGAAGAACTAATGAGCCTCTTGATGAAAGTGAAAGATGAGAGTGAAAAGTTGGCTTAAAACTCAACATTCAGAAAACTAAGATCATGGCATTTGGTCCCATCACTTCATGGCAAATAAATGGGGAAAAAATGGAAACTGTGACAGACTATTGTTTTGGGCTCCAAAATCACTGCAGATGATGAGTGCAGCCATGAAATTAAAAGACACTTGCTCCTTGGAAGAAAAGCTGTGACCAACCTAGGCAGCATATTAAAAAGCAGAGACATTACTTTACCAACAAAGGTCCATCTAGTCAAACCTGTGGTTTTTCCAGTAGTCATGTATGGATGTGAGAGTTGGACTATAAAGAAAGCTGAACTCCGAAGAATTGATGCTTTTGAACTGTGGTGTTGGAGAAGACTCTTGAGAGTCCCTTGGACTGCAAGGAGATCCAACCAGTCCATCCTAAAGGAAATCAGTCCTGAATATTCATTGGAAGGACTGATGCTGAAGCTGAAACTCTAATATTTTGGCCACCTGATGGGAAGAACTGACTCATTGGAAAAGACCCTGATGCTGGGAAAGATTGAAGGCGGAAGGAAAAGGGGACGACAGAGGATGAGATGGTTGGATGGCATCACTGATACAATGGACATGAATTTGAGTAATGTCCAAGAGTTGGTGATGGACAGGGAGGCCTGGCGTGTTGCAGTCCATGGGGTTGCAAGGGGTCGGACACGACTGAGTGACTGAACTGAACTGCACTGAACTTCCTGCCCCATATAGTTTATCCCCACAGCAGCCTGAGTGAACCTGTTTAAAAAATGTCACTGCTTTGTTCAAAACCTTTCAATGCTTTTTCATTATTTGTACGGCAAGGACCAAAATCCTTAAGATGGTCTACAAGACTTTGCTTGTCCGGGCTTCTGCTGCATCTCTCACTGCACTACCCCTCAAACTTGTATTCTTTCATTTCCTTGAAAGCACCCTTTCTTCCCTCATCATGGGAACTTTGCATATCATGTTTCCTTTATCTTAATTGCTCTTCCTTGGGGCTTTATTTATTTAATGCCTACTTCCCTGGTGACTCAGATAGTAAAGAATCTGCCTGCAATACAGGTTCAATCCCTGGGTCAGGAAGATCGCCTGGAGAAGGGAGTGGCTTCTGAATACTCGAGTATTCCACGGACAGAAGAATCTTTTAGGCTACAGTCTATGGAGTTGCAAAGAGTCGAACATGACTGAGCAACTAACATTTTCACTTTTCTTTCAGCTTTTCCAGTGATATATTTTAGTTCCATCATCACCTACTCAGGGAAAACTACCTTTTTTTTAAGTGACTTTGTAGAATTTATAATTTTAATAATTTCATTGTTTTTAGTTTTTCCTTGATTAGTCTCCATTTCTTCCACTAAGATTAAAAACTGAGGATCCGAATAGTATCTTCTTTCTCTCTGTCTGATTCAGAGTCTGCTATATATTAATTAGACTTTTTTGCCATGTATCTTGGAGAAGGCTATGGCACCCCACTCCAGTACTCTTGCCTAGAAAATCCCATGGACGGAGGAGCCTGGTAGGCTGCAGTCCATGGGGTCTCGAAGAGTTGGACATGACTGAGCGACTTCACTTTAACTTTTCACTTTCATGCATTGGAGAAGGAAATGGCAACCCACTCCAGTGTTCTTGCCTGGAGAATCTCAGGGACGGGGGAGCCTGGTGGGCTACCATCTATGGGGTCACACAGAGTCGGACATGACTGAAGCGATTTAGCAGCAGCAGCAGCAGCAGCCATGTATCTAACCTACCTTGTATCTAATCATCCTAATGACCCATAAGGTAGGTCTAGTGTGTCTTTTATAGATAAGGAAATAGAGATTCAGGAAAGTTAAATAATTTATCATATAGTCATACAGCTAGTAAGTGGTGAGGTTGGAATTTGAATTCAGTTTCATCTGATTCAAAACCTGGTATTCCTTACTTTCCACTGTATTGCTTGTGATTAGGAAGCTTTTAATCATTATTATTATTTTTTTCTGTTAAAAAAGAAATTAAGAGTATGTTAGCCAAATGCAAAATTTCTTTCCTAGATATGTGCAAATTTTTGATTTGCAAGATGACAAGAATTGTACATCCACATTACTATCTTTGGAAAATGATTGCATGTGTGTTCAGTCACATTTGACTCTTTGTGACCCTATGGACCGCAGTCTACCAGGCTCCTCTGTCCATGGGATTTTCCAGGCAAGAATACTGGAGTCTGTTGCTGTGCCCTCCTCCAGGGGATCTTCCTGACCCAGGGATCAAACTCATGTTTCCTGCGTCTCCTGCTTTGCAGGTGGATTCTTTGCTGCTAAGCCACCGGGGAAGCCCCAGAAAAAGATTACCTACCTCTGTATGATCTTCTTTCAAGACAAATGTTAGTGGCTCCTGTTTAATCCATCTAAATTCCTTGTGTCAGATTTCACTGGGTGCATCTGTATGTTTACTTTTTTTATTCTGCCACAGAAACTTGTATTTGAGAAATAAAGTTTGTCCAGGAATGACTGAATCAGAAGTTTGAGGTTTAGATACTTTGGCTTGCTGAGGTTTAGGGAAATGCAATTGTTGTAAACCAAGTAGTTCTTATTCATGACTTCCTCATGTTTTCTTTATTTCTACTCATTACTGCATCTTTATTATCAGTTTGAAACAGATTTTTCCTTTTGTATCTTGTTAGTTTTATCTTCCCAGAATTTGTTGTAGGGAAGTAAATTGTAGATTTCACTTTGATTCTGATGCCTCCCTGAACTTCAAAGGTAATATTCCCTCAGAGAGATGCTTAGATTCTAATTTTTTATCTCAGAAAATTATACAAGCAACATATTTGAAGCAGCATGGTGGAAAAATCTAAAAGAAGAAATGAATGCATGAGTTTTCTTTTTAAAGAAGGTGCAGATAAAAAAGTAGAAGAAAGAAGGAAAGGCAGAACTGTATGAAGAGGACAGGCCCCCTTAAGCATTGAATGGCAAATTTAACAAAGAAAACTTTTTTTCTTTAAGATAAAAATTATCTTGAAGTAAAAATGGGAACATGATTTTTTGAAAATGATTTTCATTTTTGAAAATGATTTTCATTTTTGAAAATGATTTTCAAGGCAAGGAACAGAAAGCTACTGTTACTGTAGTTTTTCTTCTGAAAAGAGTGATTCATACCAGCTCTTTGAAAATATCTTAAAAGGTAATAGTCCCCGTTGCAAAAGGGCAAGCTCTGTACCGTGGACATATTGCTTTTATTTGGTAAAAACAAAACCAGAGAGAGGAAGCATAACTACTCCTTAAGTATGGGCTTCACATGGTGATTTCCTCCAAAGAATATAGTACAGAAAGGGGGAAAAAAGTACAACTTTTTAGTGAAGAAAACTGACAAATGCTACCACAGCCAGGTGATCAAGAGCAACCTCAATGTCATAAATCATATTGGTAGTATATGCCTTTGATACTTGATATTATGTGAAGAAAATGGCAACTTACCTCTGTTATCATCTTCCATAAAACCCATAACCACTGTCTAATCATGAGAAAAATATCAGAGAAATTGCAATACAGGGGCATCATTTTGAGTAATAGTGCTTAAAGTCATCAAAAATGGGGAAAATCTGTGAAAATGTCATAGTTAAGAGTAGCCTCAGGAGACATATCAACTAAATGTAAAGTGATACTCAGCATGGGATTTTGGAAAGGAAAATGGATATTAGGTAAAGCAAAGGAAATATCAATAAACTATCAACTCTGGTTAATAATCTAGTGTAGGAAATGGCAACCCACTCCAGTATTCTTGAAAATATGGAGGAGCCTGGAGGGCTACAGTCCACGAGGTTGCAGAGTTGTACACAATTAAGCATGCATCAACTAGCTAATAATACTGTATCAATATTGGAAACCATACTAACATAAGAACTTAATAATAGGGGGAATAATGTGTAGGATATTAAGAACTCTCTATGTACTATTTTCTCAACTTTTCTATAAATCTAAAACTATTCTAAAAAGTAAAATATATTTAAAAAATAACAAAAATCCTTAGAGGGTCACTTGAATGGTTTCCACGGAAAATTAGGAGAACATGGAAACAGTGGACATTACATAATAAGCTCTAACATTTGCAGTGCTTTCTGGTTTAGAAAATGCCTTAATAATATATGCAAACTAATTTCTGGGCTTCCCTGGTGGTTCAGTTGGTAAAGAATCCACCTATAATTCAGGAAACCTGGGTTTGATCCCTGGGTTGGGAAGATCCCCTGGAGGAGGGCATAGCAATCCACTCCAGTGTTCTTGCCTGGAGAATCTCACTGACAAAGGAGACTGGCAGACTGCAGTCCATGGGATCACAAAGACTAAACAGTCTAGTGAAGTAGACTGTTCACAATTAATTGCTCCTATTTTACAGTTAGGAAAAATGGAGCTTAGAAAGATGAGGTGACTTGCTGAGAATAAAAAGCTGATCAGGCTCTCGTTTCAATGTTCTTTTCATCACATCCCAGTTCCTTTTCTATTTTTTGTTTGCAGATGTTAGCAACAAGGATAACAAAAGCAGTAACAGCTCTAGGGTTTTAATCATTAATGAACTTAAGCCAAATGATTAATTCTTTAACTTTTTCCTTTTTGTTCCCAAAAGATGTTTATCCAAGATCTTCATCTAATCATTGGTTAGTGTATCTTGGACTTTCCAATGGTTCAGCATTAAAAGAATCCGCCTGTAACACAGGAGACAAGAAGGTGCAGGCTTGATCCCTGAATATGGAAGATAACCTAGAAGGGGAAATGGCAAACCATTCCAGGATTCTTGCCTGGAAAATTCCGTGGACAGAGGAACCTGGAGGGCTAATGTCTACAGAGTTGCAAAAGAGTTGGACACAACTGAACAACTAAAGAACAAAGTGGCATCTTATCAGGAAAAGTCAATGAGTTGTATTTGCCTCTGACAACATGAATACAGAGTATGTTACCAATGAGGGTGGATGGTAATGTGCTTGGCAGTAGTTTACTTGTCAGGGAGCTTTACTTTTTAGTTTTCTACAGTTTAGGAATAGGACCTTTACTCGTGTATTTTAAGCATCTTGCTTGGCTTTTCTGAGTTTGCTGATAAGAGATGGTATTCTGTGCTTTGAACTGGGGTAATGTTCAACGACTAGCAATGGTTTGGGGATCCTTTACAAAGCACTCCAGCTGTGATAGACATATGCTGCTCTATCTGCATGTATTATGTGGGTATTGTTCTGCAGTGTTTCATAGCATGTCCACTCTTGCTTTTGGATTACAAACTCCTTGGGGTATGGATATGGTTTTCTGTTTGGACCATTTTACCCGCTGCAAAGCAACATGTATCCTTTCTCCTTCTAAATGCAGAGGACATGTGGCTCTTAACTTGGCCACTGTAAAAGCAATGGAAACATGCATACATGAAATGACATCTTTTGCAATCAGTTTATTGTGGGGCATCTGCCAAGACACATATAGCAACACATTATTAAATGCAGCTATGAGGGATGAACTCACTGTATAGAATCTGCTGGCTTATAATTATAGATCTTGTTGGATGTCCTGAGCTGACCTCAATCTCTATCAGATCTTAATTGGGGAGTGGATGTAGGAAGGGAAATGAACAAGTCACACACAGAGAATTTTAAAGAATTCTTCCTCATTCCATGTTGTGGTTAACTTTTCATATTTCTGGAAATCTACTGGAAAGAAAGTCCAGATTATTTTGATCACCCTTGGGATAATTTAGAAAGAGGATGTTTTTAGCAGCTTTGGGGCTCAAATCATTTATAAGGCTTCAGGGACCATACTCAACCCCTCCAACCACACAGAAGCCATTTTCTCCTGTTCATATTTTGATGAATCATCCCAGATTACCTGCAGTTTCCTGAGTATTCAGGCTGTATTCTCTCATCCTCTGCCCCTCACATCTCTGTTTCCTTCACCTAGAATCCTCTCCTTCTTCCCTACTCATCCTTCAAAACCTCAGATTATAGTTTACCTTCTTCTAGGAAATTTCCTTTGATCATACTCCATTTCAACTGCAAATTTAGGTTAGGTACACCTTTTGTGTACTCCCCAAATAGCTGTGCATAGAATTATCCTAGCTTTTGTTGGTTCATTCATGTATTGAATCATTCATTCAAAAATGTTTATTAAGTATCTATGATGTGTCCAAAGTTATCCTATCTGCTGATGATACAGCAGGGCACAAAACAGGTAAGACTCCTGCTCTCAAAGAGATTATAATGGGAAAATAATTAATAAACAATTAGGTAAATAAATAAATTTTATGATTTTAGATAGTAAAGAAAAAAATCTGGCTAATGTAATAATTAGTGACTGAAAGTGTGGGTTATTTTAATTGAATGGTCAGGGAGGATGTCTCTGAGGAGGTGATATTTGAAAAAAGACACGAATAAAGTGAGAGAGCAAATGATATGAAGATATGAGGGAAGAGCAGTTCCATCAAAGGGGAGCAATAAGATTGTGAAAGGGAAACAAGCTTGAAGTGTTTGAGGAATAGCAAGGAGCTTGTGTGGCTGGAGCATGGTGAGTGAAGAGCAGTGGGGTCGGAGGTGAGATTGGAAAGGCAAGCCTAGCCAGGTTGTTGGACATTAAAGGCCAAGGAGAGAATTTTATGCATTGGTGGAGCCAGGATTTGTACTTTGACTTTCTCTATTCCAAAACTTGTGCCTACTTATTATTACCTATTGCCTATCATATTCAATAATTCTGAGAAATGTAATATTTTCTGCCATATCAGTAAACAAGGATGCTATCAGTCTGTTCAGTTCAGTTGCTCAGTTGTGTTCAACTCTTTGTGACCCCATGGACTGCAGCACGCCAGGCTTCCTTGTACACCATAAACTCTCGGAGCTTGCTCAAGCTCATGTCCATCAAGCTGGTGATGCCATCGAACCATCTTATCCTCTGTCATCCCCTTCTCCTCCTGCCTTTAATCTTTCCCAGCATCAGGGTCTTTTCTAAGAAGTCAGTTCTTTGCATCAAGTGGCCAAAGAATTGGAGCTTCAGTTTCAGCATCAGTCCTTCCAATGAATATTCAGGACTGATTTCCTTCAGGATTGACTTGTTTGATCTCCTTGCTAATCTAGGGATTCTCAAAAGTCTTCTCCAACACCACGGTTTAAAAGCATCAATTCTTTAGCACTCAGCTTTCTTTATGGTCCAACTCTCACATCCATCCATACATGACTACTAGAAAAATGATAGCTTTGACTATACAGACCTTTGTCAGAAAAGTAATGTCTCCATTGTGTATATGTACCACAGCTTTCTTATCCATTCATCTGCTGATGGACATCTAGGTTGCTTCCATGTCCTGGCTATTATAAACAGTGCTGCGATGAACATTGGGGTACACATGTCTCTTTCAATTCTGGTTTCCTCAGTGTGTATGCCCAGCAGTGGGATTGCTGGGTCGTATGGCAGTTCTATTTCCAGTTTTTTAAGGAATCTCCACACTGTTCTCCATAGTGGCTGTACTAGTTTGCATTCCCACCAACAGTGTAAGAGGGTTCCCTTTTCTCCACACCCTCTCCAGCATTTATTATTTGTAGACTTTTGGATCGCAGCCATTCTGACTGGTGTGAAATGGTACCTCATAGTGGTTTTGATTTGCATTTCTCTGATAATGAGTGATGTTGAGCATCTTTTCATGTGTTTGTTAGCCATCTGTATGTCTTCTTTGGAGAAATGTCTGTTTAGTTCTTTGGCGCATTTTTTGATTGGGTCATTTATTTTTCTGGAGTTGAGCTGTAGGAGTTGCTTGTATATTTTTGAGATTAGTTGTTTGTCAGTTGCTTCATTTGCTATTATTTTCTCCCACCCTGAAGGCTGTCTTTTCACCTTGCTTATAGTTTCTTTTGTTGTGCAGAAGCTTTTAATTTTAATTAGATCCCATTTGTTTATTTTTGCTTTTATTTCCAATATTCTGGGAGGTGGGTCATAGAGGATCCTGCTGTGATGTATGTCAGAGAGTGTTTTGCCTATGTTCTCCTCTAAAATTTTTATAGTTTCTGGTAGATATACACAATGGAGTATTACTCAGCCATTAAAAAGAACACATTTGAATCAGTTCTAATGAGGTGGATGAAACTTGAGCCTATTATACAGAGTGAAGTAAGCCAGAAAGAAAAACACCAATACAGTATACTAATGCATATATATGGAATTTATAAAGATGGTAATGACAACCCTGTATGCGAGACAGCAAAAGAGACACAGATGTATAGAACAGTCTTTTGGACTCTGTGGGATAGGGAGGGGGGATGATTTGGGAGAATGGCATTAAAACATGTATAATATCATATAAGAAATGAATCACCAGTCCAGGTTCGATGCAGGATACAGGAAGCTTGGGGATGGTGCACTGGGATGACCCAGAGGGATGGTATGGGGAGGGAGGTGGGAGGAGGGTTCAGGATGGGGAACACGTGTACACCCATGGCAGATGCATGTTGATGTATGGCAAAACCAATACAATATTGCAAAGTAAAAAAAAAAAATTAAAAAAAAGAAAAGTAATGTCTCTGCTTTTTAATACGCTGTCTAGGTTTGTCATAGCTTTCCTTTCAAGGACCAAGAATCTTTTAATTTCATTACTGCAGTCACTATCTGCATTGATTTTGAAGCCCAAGAAAATAGAATCTGTCACTGTTTCCATTGTTTCCCCATCTATTTGAATAAAGTGATGGGACTGGATGTCATGATCTTAGTTTTTTGAATGTTGAGTTCTAAGTCAGCTTTTTTAAGCCAGCTCAGGAAGGATGCTATCAGATCAGATCAGATCAGTCACTCAGTCATGTCCGACTGTTTGCGACCCCATGAATCGCAGCACACCAGGCCTCCCTGTCCATCACCAACTCCCGGAGTTCACCCAGACTTACGTCCACTGAGTCAGTGATGCCATCCAGCCATCTCATCCTCTGTAGTCCCCTTCTCCTCCTGTCCCCAATCCCTCCCAGCATCACAGTCTTTTCCAATGAGCCAACTCTTCGCATGAGGTGGCCAAAGTACTGGAGTTTCAGCTTTAGTATCATTCCTTCCAAAGAAATCCCAGGGCTGATCTCCTTCAGAATGGACTGGTTGGATCTCCTTGCAGTCCAAGGGACTCTCAAGAATCTTCTCCGACACCACAGTTCAAAAGCATCAATTCTTCGGCGCTCAGCCTTCTTCACAGTCCAACTCTCACATCCATAGTCATCAGCCATTTCAACCTTCCAACATGAGCCAGTGAGCCTAAGGAAACTCAGGAAGGAAAAGGATACCTGCTATCTAGCAGCCATCATGCTATAACTGCTCCCTGTGTTAAACCCTGAGGATATTCAGGATGTGAAAACAGGATGCTGAGGTACTTATCAAAGGAATGATTTCAGTGAGCCCAGACTCTTGCATCTTCCCATACGTATAAAAGCACTAAATTCCTTAACTTGGGATATCTGGTTTTCCCTAATTAACAATAATCTTTTGATGTTCTGACTACCTGCCCTTTGTTGCCAAACTTCTGTATAACTCACCTTCCCTTCTTGCATCAAGCAGTTCTCTCAGGATTACTTGAGATGCTGCCTCCTGGACTTGAAGTCCTAAAAATTTGCACCAAGTAAAACATAACTCTCAACTTTAAGGTTGTGTGTTATATTTCATTCGACAATACAATGACGGGAAGTGAAACCTTTAGGCTGTTCAAAAATGTTCCTTCACTAAGTCATGTCTGAATCACTGTGAACCCACGGGGTGCAGCACATGCTGTGGACAGGCTCCTCTGTCCTTGGAATTTTCCAGGCAACAATAATGGAGTGGGTTGCCATTTCCTACACAAGGGAATCTTCCCAACTCAGGGATCAAACCTGTGTCTCTGGCATCTCCTGCACTGGCAAGTGGATTCTTTACCACTGAGCCATCTGGGAAGGCCCCTGTTCAAAAAATATAAAATTAAAATGTATTAAATTGTAGCACAACTGTTTTGAAAAAATTAATCCTATTTCTTAAACAGGACAGAAATATACAGTTTTCACCCTAGTCGTTTCATTGATCTATTTTGATCAACTCAGTGAGGATATAGGTTTTTATCAGGTTAAACTATTATTGAAAACTGTTGTACTTATAAATCAAAACATCTCTATTCCAATTCCAGATTTATATCACTACTGTATATTAAGCATTCTTTTCACATATTGTATAGAAAAAATTAATGGCCCAGTGTTTCATTACATAGCAGTAAATTTCCAGGCAGTTCTGGAATTTATATACTTTCATACACAAATTGAGGGATATTTTTACTGGGCATAGTTAATCATATCATTCAGTTCAGTTCACTCAGTCTTGTCTGACTATTAGTGACCCCATCGATGCAGCAAGCCAGGCTTCCCTGTTCATCACCAACTCCCGGAGCTTACTCAAACTCATGTCCATTGTGTCAGTGATGCCATCTTATCCTCCTTATCCTCTATCATCCCCTTCTCCTCCTGCCTTCATTCTTTCCCAACATCAGGGTCTTTTCCAATGAGTCGGTTCTGATGTGAATCAGGTGGCCAAAGTATTGGAGTTTCAGCTGCAGCATCAGTCCTTCCAATGACTAATACAAGAATATCCATTCTTTGGAGCTCAGCTTTCTTTATAGTCCAACTCTCACATCCATACATGACTATTGGACAAACCATAGCTTTGACTAGACAGACCTTTGTTGGCAAAGTAATGTCTCTGCTTTTGAATATGCTATCTAGGTTGGTCATAACTTTTCTTCCAAGGAGCAAGCATCTTTTAATTTCATGGCTGCAGTCACCATCTGCAGAGATTTTGGAGCCCCCCCAAATAAAATCTCTCACTGTTTCCACTGTTGCCCCATCTATTTGCCATGAAGCAATGAGGCTGGTTGCCGTGATCTTAGTTTTCTGAATGTTGAGTTTTAAGCCGACTTTTTCACCCTCCTCTTTCACTTTCATCAAGAGGCTCATTAGTTCTTCTTTTCTTTCTGCCATAAGGGTGGTGTCATCTGCTTATCTGAGGTTATTGATATTTCTCAATAACAATCACTTTCTCTTAAAACTGATAGAAGAGATGCTTATCCAATAGCAGTTCTGGAAGTTTAGTCTTATTGGCATTAATCTGTGAACCTCTTCTGAAATTGTTACTCCATCTCTCCCATGTAACGCTATGGCTTTAGAATTTGTTATTCTTCTGGGCATTGGATAATATGGTTCTGTGGCCTCACGTTCAGACTAAATGTTGTGACTTTCGTGAACAAGTCAGCAATAGCTTTGTTTTATTCCCTACAGTTTCAAGCTCAGTGTATTCCGATATTTGTTACATCATTAAGTCCAGTCTAATGACACTGGGGGTACTTAGCAAAATGGATGTCAGAGAATGGATGTTAGCTTCAAGCTTGAAATTTTATTTCTTAAAATAGTTTTTAACAATCAAGCCATATATGGAATTTAGAAAGATGGTAATGATAACCCTGTATGCAAGACAGCAAAAGAGACACAGATGTATAGAACAGTCTGTTGGACTCTGTGGGAGAGGGAGAGGGTAGGATGATTTGGGAAAATGGCATTGAAACGTGTATAATATCATATATGACACGAATCACCAATCCAGGTTCAATGCAGGATACAGGATGCTTGGGGCTGGTGCACTGGGATGACCCAGAGGGATGGTATGGGGAGGGAGGTGGGAAGGGGTTTCAGGATGGGGAACACGTGTACCCCCATGGTAGATTCATGTTAATGTATGGCAAAAGCAGTACAATATTGTAAAGTAATTAACCTCCAATTAAAATAAATAAATTAATATTAAAAAAATCAAGCCACCTTCATTAAATAAGCTAGATTTCCATACCCTACTGAGTCTTCTTTCAAATATACAAATAAGTATCAGTTAAGGCATGAGCATGAAGAAAGCTTGAAATCTTCATCTGTACTTTCATTAAATCACAGAGAACTCAGCACACCCTCTAGTTCATACCACACACTCTGAAAGAGGCATGAAAGCTGGACTGCACAATCCTTCTCTCCTAAACTGATGAAACAATTTTCCCCCTTTTTGGCGGGTGCCCCATCTGTGACAACTGCAATTAGCTTTTCCACATTTAAACCAAACTTCTCAAGTTTCTTCTCAGCAGATGTTTAAGTTCTATCAGTGCATGTGTCCTGGTTAATTGGGTAAAACATTTTTTGTGTAAATATCACAGCCAGAATGTTGGTAAAGGTATCGTGTAACAGGTACTTGCACACCCTGCCTATGAGAGGATAAAGGGATGAGGTCCTTAGGGAGAATGATTTATCAATATGTTGCAAGAGTCTTGAAAATTCACACTCTCTGATCCATTGACCTCATATCTAGAAATCCAAACCAAAGAACTGATTGAAGATGGTGATCAAAGATATACGCACAAGGATGTTCACTACAGCTTTATTTATAACAGAAAAAAAAAGGGAGGACCTAATTGACCTAAATATCCAAGAAGAAGGGAATGGTTTAGTTATTGCACCTCAATAAGATGAATATTTTTTACAGCAACAGGAATAATGTTTTCAAAGAAGACCTTGTGACATGAGAAAATTCTCATTAACATTAAGTGATAAAACGAAGGCACAGACAATATATTTTGTGAGATCTCAATTAAAAAAAGTTAATTTATATATGGGTACAATGCATTCTCCAGTCTCATCTCCATTGGAGTCCCTAGGTATTAAGGGTTGGTGAAGTGAAGTCTGACTCTTCTTGGACTACCCTGTCCTGCTAATCTCACCAAAATGAAGAACTATATAAAATATACAAAGTTCTTTAAGGAGGTAGCACTTAGCAAGAAGTGGGAGAAACAGAGACTGAAACACATCCATTTTCAGCAGTGTCTTTTTATGGAGCAAGTGAAGCTTTTTAGACTTGGTCCTTCAAAAAGAGGGTGGCCTTTGTGGGAATTTCCATCCTTGGGACCATTTTCCCTTCTCAGTTTCCTTGACCTTTCTTCTTTAACTCTATCTTCTTTTTTTTTTCAATATCTTTTTTAATCATAGGAAAAATCCAGTAATGATAGCTTACTTTTATCAAGTGGTGTCTGTGCCAAGTGCTTCCCAAGGATTGGTTCCTGTAATATCCCTACATTGGTTGAGACAGATACCATTACCGCCTTAGGGAACTGAGGCTTGGCTTAAGATGCTTGCGCCACCCAGGTTCACAGCTTTCACTAACATCAGGCTGGTCTCTGATTTGTAAAATATCTGAAGAGCTGGGATGAAGTCAGGAGGCTTAAGCTGCTTTAAGTGCTATTCAAACACAAACAGTAAGTGGAAGAACCAGGTATTGAGCCCAGGAAGTCTAACTCCAGATCATGAGTTTTAGTTACACAACTGGACTTCTCCCCAAAGCCCGCATATTAATACATCTGCTTGGACTTCCTTATGATAACATTTGTTCAAAGTCTTGTTTGATTTTCTTTTTTTTTCCTCTCTGTGTGGCTTGCAGAATCTTAGTTCCCCAAGCAGGGATTGAACCCAGACCACTGCAGTGAAAGTGCTGAGTCCTAACCACTGGACTGCCAAGGGCATTCCCTTGACTTTTTTTTTTTTTTTAACTTTACAATATTGTATTGGTTTTGCCATATATCAACATGAATCTGCCACAGGTATACACGTGTTCCCCATCCTGAACCCTCCTCCCTCCTCCCTCCCTGTACCATCCCTCTGGATTGTCCCATCTTCTTCCAAATCTCTGAAGCCTGTGATCTCATTCCCTTCTTTTGAATTTCTACTTCTCTCTCTGAAGGAGAACAATTTGTCCTATGATGTTTTGTTGATATATGCCTGATTTGTGTCAGTTTTCCCTTAGCTTCTGCTCTTCTCAGTCATTGCCTATCCCTAACAGAAAGATATCATTACTGATTTCCTCTTTAGTTCACACAAGAAATAATCACACCTCATGGAGGGTGTGTGTGTGTGTGTGTGTGTGTGTGTGTGTGTGTGTGTATGTATATGTGGTACTTATATTTCTTGGAGACAATCAAGACTTACCAAGGACACACAATCACTTCTATATGCTTCTTTATGGTTTTATCACCCAAGTGTGTGTCCTTAAATGGAATAATTGTTGGGCACATTTTTAATTTACTTATATACCCACAACTGGAAAGGAAGATACATGAAAATAAGTTGCAACTCAAGTGACAGGTACAATTAAGATGTATGCATGATGCACTAGTTGAAACCATGGAATCCAGATAAGTTGGTTGGGTTCATATCCCAATTACGTTGCCAATAAACTCTTTGAACTTGATCATGTTATTCATCTTCTCGTGCTTATTCTTATGCTTTATAAAATGGCAACAGTAATGATACCTATCTAAGTACATGGAAGGAAATACATACCCTTTTTTTTTTTTTTTAGGAAATACAGCAATTAGCTAAATGTTCAAATCAGGAAGAGTATACCCAAGAGCCATGCATGCCTGCATGTGTGCTCAGTTCTGTCCAGCTCTTTTGACCCCATGGACTATAGCCCTCCAGGCTCCTCTGGTTATGGGATTTTCCAGGAAGAATACTGGAGTGGGTTGCCATTTCCTCTTCCAGGGAATCCACCTGACTCATGGCAGATTCTTTACCACTGAGACACCTGGAAAGTCCCAAAGAATCACAAAGGGGGGAAAAGGCAGAAATGATTAAATTAAATAATGGGGGCATAGACTTCCAGCTGTCTCTAAGTGTTTCTCCTCCTTTTCTTCGTTAAATAGAGAACCCTGGGGCAAGATCAGTTTCATGGGCATGTGACCTGTGCAGTCACACACAGTACAGTGCTCCAAGATTAGTCTGATGCTTTCACCTTGCCATCTTGAAATTCTTAACGGTGTTTTATACATCTGTGTCTCTTGCTGTCTCACATACAGTTTTTGAAAAATTTGTCTTTGAAATTTTTCACTGTGCCCCTCCAATTATGTATCCTTTCCTGCTCTGAGTATATAACTGCCCATAATAGAGACTTATTTCTTCAGCTATGAGTGTTTCTATGAGCAAATTCAGCTCAGTGGGATATATGCAGAATTATATGTGCAAGTTATGGAATGTGTTTTTAAAAAACATTTCTCCTTCTTGCTAGCTAAAAATACAACTTTAATGACTGGAAGTCCAGTAGTCATCTTGGACTGAAATGGAAACCATGCAAGGTACAACACCAAGATACATATAGTTTGATCCCTGACACCTAGAGAAACATAACAACCTTGAATTAGCTCAAGATGTTTTACACTTAAGAAAGAAGGCATATTTTGTCTTGTGTAAGCCATTGGCATTTTGAGTTTTCCTGTAATTTGTATCTTAATCTAATCCTGTGTGAGAGAGAAAAAAAAAGTAAGGAGAGCGAGAGTGAGAGGGGATAGAGAGAGGGAGGGTGGGAGCTTCATAAAATTAAAAGTTTTGAAAAGATCAGTAAGAGAAATATATTTTTGGTAATGTGAATCAAGAAAAGATGGAAATATATACCATTCATAATAAAAAATATAAATAGACACAAGAGAGATCTTAACAATTAAAATATGAAAATTTAAAACATAATAAAATTGATGGATTTCTGGAAAATATAAATTTCAAAGTTGGGTCCAGAAAGATACAAAATAATAACCATTAAAACTCAGAAATGATAACAAAAAATTTCCCCTCCGAAATTCTCTAGGCTCAGATGACCCATTTTATTTCTAGCGTATTTGTAAACATTTTAAAACTAAAATAGTTAATTGAATCCACCAATGCATTTAAAAAACAATCTGTGATCAAATAATATTTAATCCAAAAATGCAAAAATATCTTAACATCAGAAAATCTATAAATTAATTTTACTACATTAAAAGAGAAAAAAACACATGATTATCTTAGCAGTTGCAAAATAAGGTTTTTGGTTTAAAATGCGATGTTGTTGTTCAGTCACTAAGGCATGTCCAATTCTTTGTGACCCCATAAACCTCAGCACACCAAGTTTGTGTCCTTCACTGTCTCCCAGAGTTTGCTGAAACTCACGTCCATTGAGTCAGTGATGCCCTCTAACCATCTCATCCTCTGTTGTCCTCTTTTCTTCTTGCCCTCAGTCTTTCCCAGCATCAGGGTCTTTTCCAATGAGTTGGTGTTTTGCATCAACTGGCCAAAGTGTTGCTGCTTCAGCTTCAGCATCAGTCCTTCCAATGAATATTCAGGGTTGATTTCCTTTGGGATTGACTGGTTTGATCTCTTTGCTGTCCAAGGGACTCTCAAGAGTCTTTTCCAGTATCACAGTTCAAAGCATCAGTTCTTTGGCACTCTGCCTTCTTTATGGTCCAATTCTCACATCTGTCCATGTCTACTGGACAAACCATAGCTTTGACTATATGGATCTTTGTGTGCCAAGTGATGTCTCTGCTTTTTAAGAAGTACGTCAAGGCTGTATATTGTCACCCTGCTTATTTAACTTATATTGCAGAATACATCATGTGAAATACTGGGCTGGATGACTTGCAAGCTGGAATCAAGATTGTTGGGAGAGATATCAACAACTTCAAATATGCAGATGATATCAGTTTAATGGCAGAAAGTGAAGAGGAACTAAAGAGCCTCTTGATAAAGGTAAAAGAGGAGAATGAAAAAGCTAGCTTAAAACTCAACGTTTGTATACCATGGCTGATACATGTTGATGTTTGACAGAAACCAACAAAATTCTGTAAAGCAATTATTCTTCAATTAAAAAATAAATAAAACAAAACAAAAACTCAGCATTCAAAAAACTGAGATCGTGGCATCTGGTCCCATCACTTCAAGACAAATAGATGGGGAGAAACTGGAAAGAGTGACAGATTTTATTTTTGGGGCTCCAAAATCACTGCGGATGGTGACTATGGCCCTGAAACTAAAAGACTCTTGCTCCTTGGAAGAAAATCTATGACAAACCTAAAATTCAATGTGCTGTGTGCTAAGTCACTTCAGTCATGTCTGACTCATGACGCTATGGACTGGACCCTGCCAGGTTCCTCTGTCCATGGGATTCTCCAGGCAAGAATACTGGAGTGGGTTGCCATTTCCTTTTCCAGGGGATCTCTCCGATCCAGCATTGAACTCTGGTCTCTTATGTCTCTGGCATTGGCAGCTGGATTCTTTACCACTAGCGCCACCTGGGAATGTGTAACTTAAAACTCTTTGAAAAATTCCTTAGTTTGACAAAGATTTGAGTCAAAGTTACATTTAATGGAAAAACTTTAGATGCAGCTCTTTTAATGTCAGGAAAAGACAAGAATCCCAGTTTTTAAACACAATACTAGAGACTCTGGTAAAATAATAATAGAGAAAATGAAATATGTTAAAAGAGTAGGAAGGGTACAGACAACTCTGGTTTTGCTATTGATTTTTCTTATAGTTTAAAAAATATGAAAACAGTCAACAAATGTTAGATATGAGAGTTCACTGAATTTCACAATTCTATTATTAACTTAAGAAATCAATAGCATTTGTCTACCTGAGCAGCAAACAAAGCAATTATAAAAAATTATAGAACATAAGATACCATTCACAGTACTAAAAACTATGAAATGTCTAAGAAGTACATTTTAAGTAGTATTGTAGGGAAACACCTCTCCAATAATGTCATCTGAGATAAGACCAGAATGAAGTGAGTCAGGTAGATATCTGGAAAAAAGAGCAGTCTGGGTAGAGTAAATTATAAGGATAAATGACTGCATCATTGATTTCTCTCTTCCTTTCAACATCAGATAATTTTCCTTTCTGTTGAGTTCAGTCATGTTCTAACTTTTAAACACTTAATTCATGTTAAGAAAAAATCCTTAACTAATTCTTTTATAGCCTTAGCATAGCACAATTCTTTTTAAAATTTAATCTCAAGAACCAAATAAGAAAACGTTGGAAATATTTTTAAAACCAACATAAGCAAAGTAGAAATACAAATGACAAGTTTGATTAAAAAGTATTTTCATTTCTCTTCTCTCTACCCTACACTCCATCTGGCTGACCCCATCTCATCCTTAATACTCAGCTCAAAGATCATTTCATCCAAAAATCCGTCCCTGATGCTTGTCAAAAGTATCTCTCTTTGATGCTCCTATATTTTTCTGATCATTCCTGTATCACTGTTTTTACCACATTTTTTCAAAATTGTAGACTGGATTTTCGTGTGTCAACCACAAACTGGCACTTGCCATGAGTGCTTGCCATCTACCTCTACAAGGATTAAATCATGTGCTGCTACAGCTGCTGACATTCAACAGCCCCTGAAGAAGTTCATGGTGGAGAGCAGAAATGAGGCACTCTGTGCTTCTGGAAAACTGGCAGGACAGGTCTTCAGAAAGATATTCTCCAGAGCTGATTTTATGAACCCAATTCTTATATCTCTTCATATCTAGAAAAGCACCAAAATCCCTCGTGGTGATGACCGTTTCTTGTGACTAGCAGAAGCTTCACGAGACTAGTAGAAACCTTTTGGAAAAATATGCGCTTGATTGTATGTAGCCTCCCCTTCACCAAAATCACATACACAATGTCCTTTCCCCCTAGCTCCTTGGAGCAGTCTCTCAGTCACATACACAATGTCCTTTCCCCCTAGCTCCTTGGAGCAGTCTCTCAGAGCTATCTGAGGTGCTGTCTTCTGGGCTGCAGTCCTCATTTTGCCCCAAGTAAAACTTAAATCGCAACTCTCATGTTGCACACTTTTTTTAGTTGACAGTTGTGGTAACCTATGAAGCAACCCAGAGTGGACTTCCTTTCTTCACCTGAACTCTACAAGTTAACTGGAGCTTTTAAAATCTTTTCTTCTTAATTAGATTATAAACATTAAAAGCATGAATTTTTGATAATAATATAACATAGGTGAATTTCTTAGCACCATTCAAGTCTTCCTTGAGCTTGCAATTTTCTGACTGTGATTTTGTGTAAGTCACTTAAATTCTCTGAATCCTAGTTTCATCTTCTGTATAGGATGATAACATTAATGTCAATTTTACAGTGAGAATTAAATGAGTTTGTGCATGTGAGAAGTGTAATTATAACTTGAATATTTCTCTCATTCCACACAGCATCTAACTCAGTGCCAGGCACAGAGTAGGTGTCATTTTAATAAGTGTTTACAGGGGGGAGTGGGTGAATGCTAAACAGAGAATATTTTTCTGAAGAAAGTCACATTGGCTTTGTGGTAGGTGGGTGTCTGTCTGTGGAGGCAGAATCTGTAGGAGATCTTTGAGGACAGCAGATCTCCCAGGGACACTCTGAATGGTAGCCTGGTAAAACTTAACTATCGTGACCCAGGTGGGGGGCATTTCTATCCTGTGTCCCAGGCTATGCTATTTCACATAAAAAAGGGAAGACTCTGAGAACTCCAGAAGGAATGCACTCCTTTCTGAAGAGGAGCTGATACACAGGAGAACTAAACCTGATCCCGCCAGTGCAGATCTTCCCAGGCATTCCATCCCCTCTGCTCAGTTGGCATTTATCTAGCAGTGCTGTCCAGTAGAATTTTCGGCAGTGATAGAAATATTCTACGTATGCTGTCTAGCATAGTTGCTACTAACCACATGTGGCTATTGAGCACTGGACATGTGGACAGTCTGACCAAATAATTGGTTTTTACATTTTATTTAAAATTTAAATTGAACAGTTTAGTTCCATAGAAACATGTTGGTTGACTTTTCAGATTATCATTTAAAAATAATTTTATTTATTTACATTATTTTTTGGCTGTGTTGGATCTTCTTTGTTTGCTTGGGCTTTTCTCTCGTTGCAGTGAGTGGGGGCTACTCTCTATTTGTGGTGTGTGGGCATCTCACTGCAACGGCTTCTCCTGTTGCAGAGCACAGGCTCTAGAGCACGTGGGCTTCAGTAGTTGTGGTTCCTGGGCTCTAGAGCACAGGCGCAGTAATCGCAGCATGTAGGCTTAGTTGTTTCATGGCATGTGGGATCTTCCCGGGCCAAGGATAGAATCTGTGTTTCCTGCAATGGCAAGTGGATTCTTTACCACTAAGCCACCAGGGAAGCCCTGGATTGCCTGTTGATGAGAATCTTCTATGTGCTTCATACATTTGTGTAGATTATTTACTACACAGTCTTTTGATTTTTCTGGCTCTAATCTTCCTGGCGCTTCAGATACACTATCCTTTGCTTTGTCCATGAAGTTCCTGTTGCCTCGATCATCCTTTCTCTCTGTATCCCTGTATTCTTTGCCCACCTTACTGGTACTTGCCCTTGAAGAGTCAGATCAGATCAGACACTCTCTCCTTCAGAAAACTTTCCTTGAATCTCCCTTCACTGATACCCTCTCTCCCACACTGGTTTGTGCCCTCTTCCTCTGGGCTCCCACAATCTCCCATGCTTTTTTCTATCAGAACACTGATCACGTTGGGTTGTATGCTATGCTATGCTATGCTAAGTCGCTTCAGTCGTGTCCGACTATGGGCGATCCCCATAGACGGCAGCTCACCAGGCTCCGCTGTCCCTGGGATTCTCCAGGCAAGAACACTGGAGTGGGTTGCTATTTCTTTCTCCAATGCATGAAAGAGAAAAGTGAAAGTGAAGTCGCTCAGTCGTGTCCGACTCTTAGCGACCCCATGGACTGCAGCCTACCAGGCTCCTCTGTCCATGGATTTTCCAGGCAAGAGTACTGGAGTGGGGTGCCATTGCCTGTGTTGAGTTGTAATTACTGATTAAATCTCTTACCCTTCTGGACAGTGAGCTCCTATATTCCCCTCTTCATCTCTAGCACTTGCACAGAGTCTGCCTCAGCAGAAAAAAATCAAGGGATGTATGTGTAAGTGAATTGTTCTAAAACATCTTAGATCCTTTATTTACTAAATTTATACTTGCCAAATGCATTGTAATCTATTACACCATTTGTGACTTAGCGAATACTTTATTGCAGGCAGGACTTCTGTCTCAATTTGTTGGAAAAGGAAACTGAGGCTCAATGAATGTAAGTAATCTGCCCAAGATTATAAAGTTACAAGGTCAGAGTTTGAGTAGAACCTGGATCTTCAAACTCCCTTTTTACCACCTTTTTGTATTTAATGAGGGCTTTTCAGGTGGTGCAGTGGTAAAGAATCCGCCTGCCAATGCAGAAGACAGGTTTGATCCCTGGGTCAGGAAGATCCCCTGGAGTACGAAATGGCAACCTGCTCCAGTATTCTTGCCTGGAAAATTCCATGGACAGAGGCGTGCCTGGCGGGTTACAGTCCATGGGATCACAAAGAGTCAGACACAACCGAGTGACTGAGCACACACACACACACACACACACACACACACACAATATTTAATGAAACACGTTTGTCCCTCAGCCCTCCCACACTGAAATTCTTACAGCCTTACAGCCTTTACTACTCAGTCATTAGGATTGATATATGAAAACTTGTGTATTTTCATCTTGATGGTTGTATTGACATGACTTGTGAATTTCAAATTGCTGGAATGTGAGGGGTATTTTCTGATGGGTATTTTTATGTAATTTTCTACAGAAGATTCTTGTGGTGTCCACACCTTATCTTTGATTCAGTGCGGGTGAATGGACAGTTCCATGCTTGTTGCCAGCAAACCACCCCAAAGTGTTCTAGTCCTGCTTTTCTGCCTTAAGAAGGCAGCTTTGCACTGGACCAGTGTAACCAGGAAATGTGAAAGAGTTCAAGGTCCTAACCCTCAACCAATGGGGTGGAAATTGAGGTAAATGACCCTTGTTCTTTGTGGGACAATGTTGAGGCACATTCTATTAATATTAGGTTCTTCAGAGGGTCTCCAGTGAGGTTAAGCCTAGTTTCTACCAAAGCAATTACCTAAATAACACATTTTTCTTGTTTTTTTTTTTTTTTTCCCCTTCCCTCTTTCACTGTCTATACCTCATTTCTGTTTCATAGTCTTACCTCCCCCCAAAATTACTAGCACTCAAATCCTTGCTTCAGGCTCTGCTTTTTGGGAACCCAAAAGAAGAAATTACTTAACTGTACAAGAACTTCTTTAGACACAACACTTCACCCTGTGTGGTTTGTACCCAGGCAGTACTGGACTTCTTGCAGTTTCAAACAGTGATCCCACCCTCTGTGCCTGGATACGTGCTGCTCCCTCCACCTGGCACACTATTCCTCTCCCTTCCCTGGCTTGCAGTTAGTCATTCCTCAAGACTCAGCTAGGGTATCCACTTCCCTTTGCAGTCTTCACTGATTAGCCATCCCCTCCCCCTCTCCCCCAAGTTAGATTTCCATCCCTCTGATCCAGTAGCACTTGTAAGACTAGTTAACCTCCATCAAATTCATTATCTCTTTCCCTTTCTTTGCGAGCCTCTGGAGGACTAGGGACCTACCTAGCAAGGTATTTGGTAAAAAATTAAGTGCTCAATAGAACAGGTAAGGATGTGCAGGCATGAATTTAGAAACTTTTCATTCCATAAACATTTACTTAACACTTCCTTTGCCTCAAGCACAATGCTGTATTATGGAGTATGCAAAGATAAATACCTGACCCTAGGCTTAAGGGAGCTCACTGTCAAGAGAGGAAAAGAGAAGTAAACAATGCATGATGCATTGTAAATGTTCAGACATTCGGACACGAATGCACAGGTGACTGTGGGGGGACTGCTAAGTCGCTTCAGTTGTGTCCGACTCTGTGTGACCCCATAGACGGCAGCCCACCAGGCTCCCCCGTCCCTGGGATTCTCCAGGCAAGAACACTGGAGCGGGTTGCCATTTCCTTCTCCAATGCATGAAAGTGAAAAGTGAAAGTGAAGTCACTCAGTCGTGTCCGACTCTTCGCGACCCCATGGGACTGCAGCCTACTAGGCTACTCCATCCATGGTATTGTCCAGGCAAGGGTACTAGAGTGGGGTGCCATTGCCTTCTCCGATCGGGGGACAGAGCAGTTCAATTAAGAATAAGGTTCTAGTTTGGTCTTAGAAGGTAGTGACAATTAGCAGAAATGGAAATGAGCACCCTAGGTTATTCTGAGAGGTAGACTAAGCTTCCCAGGTGGCTCAGTGGTAAAGAATCTGCCTGTCAATGCAGGAGACACAGGTTCCATTCCTGAGTCAGGAAGATCCCTGGAGAAGGAAATGGCAACTCATTCCAGTATTCTTGCCTGGGAAATTCCAAGGACAGAGGGGCCTGGCGGGCTACCGTCCATGATCTCAAGAGACCGACACGATTTACCCTCCAAAAAAGACTAAATAAGACTAGCGAAACTGAGGAAAGTGAAGCCTTTGCTACAGTTGGGGGCTAATGCTGACGTAGAGAGGCGAGGAGGCCACCTCGTTAGTACTTCACGTGTTTGGGGTGGGATGGGCACATAATTATTCTCAGGGCATTCCAGTTGAAGATACAAGTTATTCAGCACCTTGATCAGGGCCAGGCACACGGTAGGGAGAAGCGCTGGGAAATTGAGAAATCTGTCCCCAACTCTCAAAGTTGAGCACTAACCACAGCAAAGCCAGGCCATTCAGCTCTTCAGTCAGCACGTGCACCTGCTTGCGCGGCATGAGAGCGCGACCCCAGCGGACCAGGTCCCCGGCATTTCAGCGGCGGTCGAGCATGCTCAGTTGTCAGGATGCGGTGGCCGGGTTGCAAGGAAAAAGCGCCGCGGAGTCCCAGCTGGGCAGAAACCCCGCCAAGGAAGGTATCATTCCGAGGGGGCGGGGCCTCGGACGCACGCTTGCTCCCACCCCGCCCTCCTGCCACGCGCCACGCGCCGGCCGTCTACACGCCGGCTGCCCGTTGCCCTGGCAACCGTCGCGCAGCGTCTTCCTGAGGGAGCTCCTGTCAGCCGGCGGATCCCATCGCCCGCTCCCCACTGCCCCGCAATTTTCGCGTGGGCTCAGAGGCGGAACGACAACAAAAAATGGCGGAGCGGAGCCAGACGGCGCCTGAGGCAGGTCTGTGGGGGCGGTCGATCAGGTGGAAGCGCTGAGGCAGCACGGCGCTGTCCTGGGCCCCAGGGGACAGGGGACTTGGGCCTGGCGCTACTCCTGAAGAGGCACCCTCTGTGTTTGCGCGGTGAGGTTATGACCTCGGGATCAAGGGTCAAGGGAGGAGCACACCCCTCTGAGTGTCGGGGCAGAGGCCACGCAGTCGAGGCGTCGCAGGAGTGTATGAGAGTGTGTGCACTCTTTGGAGTGAACACTGGCTGAGAAAGGGCTGGGACCCCAGGGAAGACGACGCCCCTCCGGAGGGGCACCTGTGATAGGGGCTGATTGTAGGGGGTAGGCTGTGTCACAGGAGGGGTTGAACACAATCCTGTGGACTATGGGAGGGTCCTCTAAAGGGAGAGGGACTCTGATTCTGAGGAGGCAGATTAAGTAGGAGGAGTGTTACTTTAGTTTCAGGCAGTGCCATGGAAGGGATATATGAGTATTTGTACTTCAGGGAAGTGTAGTGACTGAGGGTCACCCTGTCACAGAGAAAGTATGCAAATCCTCATATGAGTCCTTAAGAGGACAAGAGGCTTGAGGGGACACCCAGCCCTTCAAAACCCTACCAAAGGAGGCTGGAGCCTGAGTGTGGGTGTGTATGGGATCAGTAATCTTGAAGGTCATTCAGAATCACAAAGGGATGCACATTCACTTTTATGTGGGTGGAAGCTAGTCTTTAAAGTGCAAGGAGACTAACAGGCAAAGAGACCTAGGATTCTGTTCCTGAGGGGACTGCCTTGTAAATTTGGCTGGCTTGGAGAGATAATGACCTAAGCTTTGGGTCATAGAAGAGAGAAAGAGCTTTTACAGTCCTGTGTATGTGGGAGAGGGTTTGTCCCTAAGAGGGATTGGGAACTGAAGAACTGGAGCATCAAAGTGATAGCTGTGTGTGTGTGTGTGTGTGTGTGTGTGTGTGTGTGTGTCTGTCTGTCTGTCTCTCTCTCTCTGTGTATAGAAAATCAGTGGCTTTGGTGAAATGTGTGGTGGTGGGTGATAGAGTGGTATCCATAATTTTGTATATGTGTCCTGATGGGGTATTTTGGTTATAAGAGTGACCCACTTGAATTATCCAGCCCTCTGGGGGTAGGGGAGGGAGGTTGTGGTTATGCTAAGACCATGCAGTGACTGAAACTGGAATCTGTAAAAAGCCATCAAGAATGATTTAAGAGACCATTTCCTCATAAGACCTGCATGGTTTGTCTTTCTTTCATGGCATCTCTGTTCTTGCACCAAGTAATTCCTCTACTTATTTTATAGTTTAAGCTCCCTCAACTTGAACATGCTCATTCTCTTTTTCATACTCCACCCAACACATGTTTGAGTGCCAACTATTCTCTAGGCATCAAATAAAGCACTGAAAACTCCCTACTTGTGATTCTCTTACCTTATTCTTTTTTCTTTTCTTTCCTCCCATAGATTTACTGCCTTCACACATATAATTTAATCTATTTAGTATTTTTATTGCTTACTGTCTCATTCCTCTAGAATGTAGGATCCATGAAGGCAAGGGTCTGTCTTGTGTTTATTAATTCCATATTCCTAGAACCATACCTTGTGTAGTTATTAATAAATATTTTTTAAATTAGTGACTAAATGACCTGATATTGTCTAGATGTTCAAGGAGTTTCTCTGAGGAAGTGAAATTTTAGTTGAGATATAATAGAGATTGAATAAATGAAGAGATGGGCAAAGAGTGGCCCAGGCAGAGGGAAACCATGTGCAAATACCCTAAGGTAGGAGGAAGCATGATGTATTATATTTAAGGAACTGAAAGGAGACAAGTGTGGCTGTACTTAGGGCAATAGGAAGACAAAAGAGGTAAGCTGAAGCAGATCTTTCAGGGCCTTAAAGGCTAGGATAAGAATTTTGGTCAAAAATCCAAAAATGGAGGGAAGGGATTGAGAAATGCTTAAAAGGCAAAATTAATAGGACTTAGTGAAAGATGGGAATGTAGGGGAAGGATGTATCAAAGTGTACTTCTAATTTTTTAGTTTGTGCAGCTGAATAGTTGGTGATGCCATTATGGAGATAGGGAGTCCTGAAAGGGATCTCGGCTGGGTTTGAGAGGGAAGATCATGTGTTTGGTTTTGGACAAATGGAATCTGAGATATCTTTGAGTTATCCAATAAGTGGAGAGATTGGCAAGGCAGTTGAATATACAATAAAAGTCTGGGGTAGCATGGAGTTAATTAGTGAAACCACGAGTGTGGATGAAATTGCCTAAAGGGAGTGTAAAGAGTGTAAAGAGAAGCAGCTTGGGATGAAGTGTTGAGCAGTTCCAGTACTTCAGTGCATTCTAAAGAGATAGATTAAAGAGGACAGGCAAAAAATGTTTGTGGCATGTTCAACAGCTTGAATGCTGCCAAGTGATATAAAAAGGAAGACTGAAGAGCTAGATTTAGAGCATATTTAGCATCATTGTTGTCGTTGTTGTTCAGTCACTCAGTCGTGTCTGACTCTTTGTGACCCCTTCGACTGAAGCATGCCAGGCTTCCCCATCCTTCACCATCTCCCGAAGCTTGCTCCAATTCATGTCCATTGAGTCGGTGGTGCCATTCAACCATCTTGTCTTCTGTTATCCCCTTTTCCTCCTGCCTTCAGTCTTTCCCAGCATCATCATCTTTTCTGAGTTAGCTCTTCTCATCAGGTGGCCAAAGGATTAGATTTTCAGCTTCAGCATCAGTCCTTCCAATGAATATTCGGGGTTGATTTCCTTTAGGATTAACTGATTTGATTTCCGTGCAGTCCAAGGGACTCTCAAGAGTCTTGTCCAACACCACAGTTCAGAAGCAACAATTCTTTGGTGCTCAGCCTTCTTTATGGTCCAACTCTCACATCCATACATGTCCCTGATAAGAGGAAACTGATGAAGGTATGAGCCAAACTAACTTATAAATCACTAATAACTGGCTCAATCTTTGTTTCTTAAGTCAGACTCCTGGGAGAGAATCAAATTGACACACATTACCTTTTCCCACTAGACCATATTGTAGATCACAAGCAAGTGTAGGATTGATTGTTTTTGAATTGGGTATCCAGCTATTGATCTCTGGAGACACCTGGTACAAAATATGTATATCTGGTGATTTCTCATCTCAAGAGCAGTAGCTGACATTCATGCAGTGTTTATGTGCGAGACATTGTACTAAGTACTTTAAATGTTTTAATCTACTTCAACATCATAACTACACTCTAAAGTATTATCTTTATTTAATATGTGAAGAAGTTTTGGCACAGAGAAGTTAAACAACTTGCTCAATCTGCAAATAATTAATGTACGATTATAGTTTTTTGGCTATTTTTGACATTATCTGGATTCATTACTTGGCCTTCTGTTTGTGTTGCAACATATTGCATACTGATGAAATAATAGCTATGACGAAAATTCCTTCCCTACAGAAAACATTCCAAGCTAAGCATACATTAACAAAGTGAAGTGGAAAGAACTGGGGCTCAAATCCTTGTATAAATCATGTTTCTGTAACTTATTAGATGCAGACCTCAGATTCAAAATTTCTGATCTTAAAGTTTCCTTGTCTGTAAAATGTGGGTGATATTTGCAGTATAGTTGTTTTTGGTAGAGAGAGTGCAGCAAATGGTATTTACTTAATTCTGTTGAAGTTTGAATAAAAAAACTCAGATGTTTTATATATATATATATATATACACACACACATACATATATATGTATGTACTGTACATATACAGTGGAAGTGAAAAATAGATTTAAGGGACTAGATCTGATAGACAGAGTGCCTGATGAACTATGGATGGAGGTTCCTGACATTGTATAGGAGACAGGGATCAAGACCATTCCCAAGAAAAAGAAATGCAAAAAAGCAACATGGCTGTCTGAGGAGGCCTTACAAATAGCTGTGAAAAGAAGAGAAGCCAAAAGTAAAGGAGAAAAGGAAAGATATACCCATTTGAATGCAGAGTTCCAAAGAATAGCAAGGAGAGATAAGAAAGCCTTCCTCAATGATCAGTGCAAAGAAATAGAGGAAAACAATAGAATGGGAAAGACTAGAGATCTCTTCAAGTAGAAGTACCAAGGGAACATTTCATGCAAAGATGGGCTCGATAAAGGACAGAAATGGTATGGACCTAACAGAAGCAGAAGATATTAAGAAGAGGTGGCAAGAAGACACAGAAGAACTGTACAAGAAAGGTCTTCACGACCCAGATAATCACGATGGTGTGATCACTGACCTAGAGCCAGACATCCTGGAATGTGAAGTCAAGTGGCCTTAGGAAGCATCACTATGAACAAAGCTAGTGGAGGTGATGGAATTCCAGTTGAGCTATTTCAAATCCTAAAAGATGATGCTGTGAAAGTGCTGCACTCACTGTGCCAGCAAATTTGGAAACCTCAGCAGTGGCCACAGAACTGGAAAAGGTCAGTTTTCATTCCAATCCCAAAGAAAGGCAATGCCAAAGAATGCTCAAACTACCGCACAATTGCACTCATCTCACACACTAGCAAAGTAATGCTCAAAATTCTCCAAGCCAGGCTTCAGCAATACATGAACCATGAACTTCCTGATGTTCAACCTGGTTTTAGAAAAGGCAGAAGACCAGAGATCAAATTGCTAACATCTGTTGGATCATCAAAAAAGCAAGAGAGTTCCAGAAAAACATCTATTTCTGCTTTATTGACTATGCCAAAGCCTTTGACTGTGTGGATCACAACAAACTGTGGAAAATTCTGAAAGAGATGGGAAACCCAGACCACCTGACCTGCCTTTTGAGAAATCTGTATCAGGTCAAGAAGCAACAGTTAGAACTGGACATGGAGCAACGGACTTGTTCCAAATTGGGAAAGGAGTACATTAAGGCTGTATATTGTCACCCTGCTTATTTAACTTCTATGCAGAGTACATCATGAGAAACGCTGGGCTGGAAGAAGCACAAGCTGGAATAAGATTGCCAGGAGAAATATCAATAACCTCAGATATGCAGATGACACCACTCTTACAGCAGAAATTTAAGAAGAACTAAAGAGCCTTGTGATGAAAGTGAAAGAGGAGAGTGAAAATGTTAGCTTAAAGCTCAACATTCAGAAAAAAAAGATCATGGCATCTGGTCCCATCACTTCATGGCAAATAGATGGAGAAACAATGGAAACAGTGTCAGATTTTATTTTTTTGGGCTCCAAAATCACTGCAGATGGTGATTGAAGCCATGAAATTAAAAGACACTTACTCCTTGGAAGAAAATTTATGACCAACCTAGACATCATATTAAAAAGCAGAGACATTACTTTGTCAACAAAGGTCCGTCTAGTCAAGGCTATGGTTTCACCAGTAGTCGTGTATGGATGTGAGAGCTGGACTATAAAGAAAGCTGAGAGCTGAAGAATTGATGCTTTTGAACTGTGGTGTTGGAGAAGCCTCTTGAGAGTCCCTTGGACTGCAAGGAGATCCAACCAGTCCATCCTAAAAGAGATCAGTCCTGGGTGTTCTTTGGAAGGACTGATGTTGAAGCTGAAACTCCAATACTTTTGCCACCTGATGCAAAGAGCTGATTCATTTGAAAAGACTCTGATGCTGGCAAAGATTGAAGGCAGGAGGAGAAGGGGATGATAGAGGATGAGATGGTTGGTGGCATCACCGAGTCAATGGACATGAGTTTGAGTAAACTCCGGGAGTTGGTGATGGACAGGGAGCCCTGGCATGCTGCAGTCCATGGGGTCGCAAAGAGTCGGACACGACTGAGTGACTGAACTTATCTGAACTGAACTGATGTACTTTACAAATAAAAACATGCTTTAAACATACAGTGATTGGTATGAGACATTTCATTTTTCTTCATTAGCACAATTGATTTTCTATCAGAATAAAGGCAGACATCAGGTTTTGGAAAATATAGAATTGTTAGCTAAACTGTGTATGGTGGGAGAAGTCTCTGTATGAGGTGAATTTTGAGGAATTTCCTGAAAGAGAGAAGAGATACATACTTTTTTAAAGCATGCGGGTATCTCCATAAAGGGGTTCCTTGGTGGCTCAGACAGTAAAGACTGTCTGCAATGCAGGAGACTGATTCAGTCCCTGGGTTGGGAAAATCCATCACTATGCACTCCATTATTCTTGCCTAGAGAATCCGTCTAGCAGGCTATAGTCCACGGGGCTGCAAAGAGTAGAATGTGATCGAGGGACTAAGTACACACCCAGTTCTATAAGATGGTCAGATTTCCAGAAGGAATTTTCTTCTTGTAAATATTATACTTTAAAATAAGGACATTGTTTAGAATTTTTCTTCCTATCCAAAAATTTGACTATTAATAACATCGAAATCAGATTGATTATATTCTTTGCAGCCAAAGATGGAGAAGCTCTATACAGTCAGCAAAAACAAGACCAGGAGCTGACTTTGGCTCAGATCATGAACTCCTTATTGCCAAATTCAGACTCAAATTGAAGAAAGTAGGGAAAACCACTAGACCATTCAGGTATGACCTAAATCAAATCCCTTGTGATTATACAGTGGAAGTGAGAAATAGATTTAAGGGCCTAGATCTAATAGATAGAGTGCCTGATGAACTATGGAATGAGGTTCGTGACATTGTACAGGAGACAAGGATCAAGACCATCCTCATGGAAAAGAAATGCAAAAAAGCAAAATGGCTGTCTGGGGAGGCCTTACAAATAGTTGTGAAAAGAAGAGAAGCGAAAAGCAAAGGAGAAAAGGAAAGATATAAGCATCTGAATGCAGAGTTCCAAAGAATAGCAAGAAAGGATAAGAAAGCCTTCTTCAGCAATCAATGCAAAGAAATGGAGGAAAACAACAGAATGGGAAAGACTAGAGATCACTTCAAGAAAATTAGAGATACCAAGGGAACATATCATGCAAAGATGGGCTCGATAAAGGACAGAAATGGTATGGACCTAACAGAAGCAGAAGATATTAAGAAGAGGTGGCAAGAAGACACAGAAGAACTGTACAAAAAAGATCTTCATGACCTAGATAATCATGATGGTGTGATCACTGACCTAGAGCCAGACATCCTGGAATGTGAAGTCAAGTGGCCCTTAGAAAGCACCACTACGAACAAAGCTAGTGGAGGTGATGGAATTCCAGTTGAGCTATTTCAAATCCTGAAAGATGATGCTGTGAAAGTGCTGCACTCAATATGCCAGCAAATTTGGAAACCTCAGCAGTGGCCACAGAACTGGAAAAGGTCAGTTTTCATTCCAATCCCAAAGGAAGGCAATGCCAAAGAATGCTCAAACTACCGCACAATTGCACTCATCTCACATGCTAGTAAAGTAATGCTCAAAATTCTCCAAGCCAGGCTTCAGCAATATGTGAACCATGAACTTCCTGATGTTCAAGCTGGTTTTATAAAAGGCAGAAGAACCAGAGATCAAATTGCCAACATCTGCAGGATCATGGAAAAAGCAAGAGAGTTCCAGAAAAACATCTATTTCTGCTTTCTTGACTATGCCAAAGCCTTTGACTGTGTGGATCACAATAAACTGTGGAAAATCCTGAAAGAGATGGGAATACCAGACCACCTGACCTGCCTCTTGAGAAACCTATATGCAGGTCAAGAAGCAACAGTTAGAACTGGACATGGAACAACAGACTGGTTCCAAACAGGAAAGAAGTACGTCAAGGCTGTATATTGTCACCCTGCTTATTTAACTTCTATGCAGAGTACATCATGAGAAACGCTGGACTGGAAGAAATACAAGCTGGAATCAAGATTGCCAGGAGAAATATCAATAACCTCAGATATGCAGATGACACCACCCTTATGGCAGAAAGTGAAGAGGAACTCAAAAGCCTCTTGATGAAAGTGAAAGTGGAGAGTGAGAAAGTTGGCTTAAAGCTCAACATTCAGAAAATGAAGATCATGGCATCTGGTCCCATCACTTCATGGGAAATAGATGGGGAAACAGTGGAAACAGTGTCAGACTTTATTTGGGGGGGCTCCAAAATCAGTGCAGAAGGTGACTGCAGCCATGAAATTAAAAGACGCTTACTCCTTGGAAGGAAAGTTATGACCAACCTAGATAGCATATTGAAAAGCACAGACATTACTTTGCCAACAAAGGTCCGTCTAGTCAAGGCTATGGTTTTTCCTGTGGTCATATATGGATGTGAGAGTTGGACTGTGAAGAAGGCTGAGCGCTGAAGAATTGATGCTTTTGAACTGTGGTGTTGGAGAAGACTCTTGAGAGTCCCTTGGACTGCAAGGAGATCCAACCAGTCCATTCTAAAGGAGATCAGCCCTGGGATTTCTTTGGAAGGAATGATGCTAAAGCTGAAACTCTAGTACTTTGGCCACCTCATGCAAAGAGTTGATTCATTGGAAAAGACTCTGATGCTGGGAGGGATTGGGGGCAGGAGGAGAAGGGGACGACAGAGGATGAGTTGGCTGGATGGCATCACTGACCCGATGGACGTGAGTCTGAGTGAACTCTGGGAGTTGGTGATGGACAGGGAGGCCTGGCGTGCTGCGATTCATGGGGTTGAAAAGAGTCGGAAACGACTGAGCTACTGAACTGAACTGAACTCTACAAAGATAGTTATTGCTAACTAAAGGTTAGTCTCAGGCTAGATTGTACCTACTTCAGTTTCTCAGAATCTTCTGCCTTTCTAGCTATCCTTAAGAAAGCTTTTGTTCTAAGTACCTGATAAAATAATTGGTTTTCTTTTATTGCCAAGTTTGTTGGTTTTTTTTTTTTTGGAGGCCCATGTAGAGCAAAAATTTTAGAGTTATGCAGTCTGTTAAAGTGACCTGAACCTTGATCACTTTTTCTGTGAACAAAGTGGGTCTTTTTTTAAAAGCAGCTTTGCATTATCTGAAATTATCTATAGACAGAATCTTGAAATTTTAAAAACCCTTAGAAATGAGAATAATGTTTTCTATATTTTTTTAATAGTTGGGCAAAATATTTAAGTTTTTTTGACTTTAGTTTCCTTATTTGTAAATTTGGGATAGTAACACCTACTTTTCAGGTGGCAGAGATAGTGTATGGAAAGTGCAGAATGTTTATACCCTCAAAGAAGTGATAGCTTAGTTGGTGGGCGTACATGTATGTGTGTGTGTGCCTTTTCCTAAAGACTTACTAGTAAAATCACCTTTAAAAGAAGAGGAAATCCAGGTCTACAGTTTCTTATAGGGCAGCTTTGCATGCAAATATATTTCAGAATTCAGATTATTTTTTGTTATGGAAAGGCAGTATTGTCTTATGTAATGGCTTATGTACCTATGCATTTCTTATGTACTGTTTGTTACAGAACACTTCCAGTGAAGTATGGGAGAGTGCCCTATAATCAAACACATTAATCATATTCACACTAACTGAATTAAAGTTATGAATAGCTTCACATCAATTTAAGTTTTACTAGCAGATTAGTTTTGGCACTAAAGTTGTGAACAAAAATTACTATTTTTAGAGACTTAAGGATTTTGGAATTATAGAAGAGGGACTGTGGACTGATATAATTTTATCCTTTTTAAGAAAAAATTTTTAAAACTTCAGGTTATTTTTTGTCATGTTTTTATCTTTTGTAACATCATTGTGCTGAGCTTTATGAAAAATCCCAAAAGTTTTGGAACAGAAAACACCTTTTGTTTCCATGATGTTTATATGCTTATTTCTTCTAAGGAACTCTGATAATATCTGTATTTCTGAGATCTATGAATGTTGCATTTGGCTTCAGTTTCAGTATCTTGGGCTTCCCTGGTAGCTCAGCTGGTAAAGAATCCACCTGCAATGCAGGAGACTCTGGTTCGATTCCTGGTTTGGGAAGATCCCCTGGAGAAGGGATAGGCTACCATCTCTAGTATTCTTGGGCTTCCCTGGTGGCTCAGCTGGTAAAGAATCAACCTTCAATGTGGGAGACCTGGGTTCGATCCCTGGGTTGGGAAGATCCCCTGGAAAAGGGAAAGACTACCCACTTTGTTATTCTGGCCTAGAGAATTCTGTACAGTCCAGTCCACAGGGTTGCAAAAAGTTGGACATGACTGAGCGACCTTCACTTTCACTTTCAGTATCTTGGCTCAGGGTCATTTTCAAGGAGAGATACTAGAGAACTATAGCATTCAGTTAGAAGGATGCCAATACTTTAATACATATTCTTAACAAAATCATAGCTTTATCTTTGAGTCATTTAAGAACAGCACAGTCTTCTGAGTTTCAGAATATTTTTATTGATTGTTAAATTTCACCAATGGAGCAAGTGTTAGTTTTAGTATTGATTTAAGAAAAATTTTCATTCTTAACAGAATTTGATTTTTTTGATTATAAAAAATTATCTCAACTATGAAAGCTTGTGATAATTCATTAATGGTTTTTATCATATGGGAATATGATAATTTTTACTTTTTACATATCCCATTTATTTAATGGGTTCAGAGAAATTTTTCTTTTTTTTTCAAACTGTAAAGGGAGAAGTTTTTATTTGTCATATATTTTTGAGAAATATTGATTGTGAATATTTGACTCTAAATAAACTTTCAAAATAATATACGTACATGTCAATTGAAGGAAAACAAAGCAAGCAAATGCAAAGATGCCTAGAATTTTATATAAGAATAAAAATTTTTATGTAGGATTGGAAATTCCTAAATAAAAACTTACAACAATGTTATGGAAAAATACCTGAGGTTTGTTGTAAAGGAATGGGAAAAACAATCTGCCAACAGTTATAGTTTACTTGCCTTTTTTTTTTTTTTAAAGAATATACTTGCCTTTTTTAAGAAGTTTAGAAATCATTCATTTGAAGATATTAATCTCTATGTCAGACTTTGCAGAAGAAATCACTATGCTGTGGACTATGTTATTAATTTTAAAAATCACTCATTCATATTTCTGTTTTTGTTCCAGTACCATAGTGTTTTGATGACTTTAGCTTTGTAGTATAGTCTGAAGTCAGGGAGTCTGATCCCTTCAGTTGTGTTTTTCTTTCTCAAAACCATCTTTGCTGTTCAGGGTCTTTAGTACTTCCATAGAAATTGTAAAATTTTTTGTTCTAATTCTGTGAATAATGCCACTGGTAATTTGATAAGGATTGCATTAAATCTATAGCTTCCTTTGGGTAGTAAAGTCATTTTCACAATGTTGATTCTTCCAGTCCAAGAACATGGTATATCTATCAGTGTCATCTTTGATTTCTTTCATTAGTATCTTATAGTTTGCTGAGTACAAGTCCTTTGCCTCCTTAGGTAGGTTCATTCCTAGGTATTTTATTCTTTTTGTTGTCATGGTAAATGGGATCATTTCCTTGGTTTCTCTTACTGATCTTTCACTGTTAGTATATAGGAAAGCAAGAGATTTCTGTGTCTTAATTTGACTTTATTCATTGATTAGCTCTAGTAGTTTTCTAGTAGCATCTTTAGGATATTCTGTGTATAATATGTCTCTGCAAACAGTGACAGTTTTACTTCTTCTTTTCCAATTTGTATTCCTTTTATTTCTTTTTCTTCTCTGATTGTTGTGGCTAGGACTTTCCAAATTATGTTGAATATGAGTGGCAAGAGAGGGTATCCTTGTCTAGTTCCTGATCTTAGAGGAAATGCTTTCAGATGTTCACTGTTAAGAATAATATTTGCTTCTGGTTCAAGATGGCAGAGTAGAAGGACTTGCACTCATCTCCACCTATGAGAGCACCAAAATTGCAACTAGCTGTTGAACAACCATCAACAAGAGGACACTGGAACCCACCCAAAAAAGATACCCCACATCCAATGGCAAAGAAGAAGCCTCAGTGAGATGGTAGGCGGGGTGTAATCACAATAAAATTGAATACCATACTTGCTGGGTGGGTGACCCACAGACTGGAGAACAATAATACCAAAGAACTTCTCACGCTATTATTCTGAACCTCACGTCAGGTTTCCCAGCCTGGGGATCCGGCAAAGGGACTGGGAATTCCCAGGGAATCTGGCCTTGACAGCCAGCAATATTTGCTTATAGGCCTTCTAGAGGACTGAGGGAAACAGAGACTCAAGTCTTAGAGGGCACAAACAAAATTTTCATGCACCAAGACCCAGAGGAGAGGAGCAGTGACCCCACAGGAGACTGAATCAAAACCTTACCAGACAAGCAAAAGTTAAGAGAATTCAGCGCCATTAAACCAGCTTTATAATAGATGTTAAAGGAACTTCTTTAGGCAGGAAACACAAGACAAGGAAAAGACCTACAGAAAATAAACCCAAAACAGTTAAGAAAGCAGTAATACAATAATACAGATTAATAATTACCTTGAATGTTAATGGATTAAATGCAGGAACCAAAAGACATAGTCTGCCTGGATGGATGAAAACATGTACATATTTGGACTTCCCACTTACCACATCACTCTGCTTGACTCCCTCAGATTGTGTGTATTTATTTTATATTGTTAAATTAATCCTGTTCCCATTATGGCTTGCAATTGTAATTACTTTTATCTTTTGTCTAGCTATTGACTATGAAAACTGGTAAACACCTTTTACATTGTGACTATTACTCACTTAATACCATTGTATCATGTTTGGTGGAAAATTCTTCAAGAGATGGGAATACCAGACCATCATCTGACCTGCCTCTTGAGAAACCTATATGCAGGTCAGGAAGCAACAGTTAGAATTGGACATGGAACAACAGACTGGTTCCAAATAGGAAAAGGAGTACGTCAAGGCTGTATATTGTCACCCTGCTTATTTAACTTCTATGCAGAGTATATCATGAGAAACGCTGGGCTGGAAGAAGCACAAGCTGGAAACAAGATTGCAGGGAGAAATATCAATAACCTCAGATATGCAGATGACACCACCCTTATGGCAGAAAGTGAAGAGGAACTAAAAAGCCTCTTGATGAAAGTGAAGGAGGAGAGTGAAAAAGTTGGCCTAAAGCTCAACATTCAGAAAACGAAGATCATGGCATCTGGTCCCATCACTTCATAGGAAATAGATAGGGAAACAGTGGAAACAGTGTCAGACTTTATTTGGGGGGGCTCCAAAATCACTGTAGATGGTGATTGAAGCCATGAAATTGAAAGATTCTTACTCCTTGGAAGGAAAGTTATGACCAACCTAGATAGCATTTTGAAAAGCAGAGACATTACTTTGCCAACAAAGGTCTGTCTAGTCAAGGTTATGGTTTTTCCAGTAGTCATGTATGGATGTGAGAGTTGAACTGTGAAAAAGCTGAGCACGGAAGAACTGATGCTTTTGAACTGTGGTGTTGGAGAAGACTCTTGAGAGTCCCATGGACTGCAAGGAGATCCAGCCAGTCCATTCTGAAGGAGATCAGCCCTGGGATTTCTTTGGAAGGAATGATGCTAAAGCTGAAACTCCAGTACTTTGGCCACCTCATGTGAAGAGTTGACTCATTGGAAAAGACTGTGATGCTGGGAGGGATTGGGGGCAGGAGGAGAAGGGGATGACAGAATATGAGATGGCTGGATGGCATCACCGACTCAATGGACGTGGGTCTGGATGAACTCCGGGAGTCGGTGATGGACAGGGAGGCCTGGCGTGCTGCGATTCATGGGGTCACAAAGAGCGGACACGACTGAGCGACTGAACTGAACTGATCATGTTTGGTCAACAGAAAAATAATAGAACTCTGTATCACCAGAAAGGTGAAAGTGAAAGTCGCTCAGTCCTGTCTGACTCTTTGTGACCCCATGGACTGGGGAAACAGACTCTTGGAGGGCACAGACAAAACTTTGTACACACCAGGACCCAGGAGAAAGGAGCAGTGACCCCACAAGAGATTGAGCCAGACTTGCCTGTGAATATCCAGGAGTCTCCAGTGGAGGCATGGGTCAACAGTGTCCTGCCACTGGGTCAGAGGCACTGAATACAACAGTCCTGGGAGCCCTGGTGGATGCTGGCATAAGTCATTTTGAAGAAGGTCACCATTACTGCTATTACTCCTACCATAGTTTGGCCTCAGGCCAAACTACAGGGAGGGACACAGCCCCACCAATCAACAGAAAATTGGATTAAAGATTTACTGAGCATGGCGCCACCCATCTGAGCAGACCCAGATTCCCCCACAGCCAGTCCCTCCTATCAGGACGCTTCCACAAGCCTCTTATCCTTATCCATCATCAGGGCAGACAGAATGAAAACCGAAATCAAAAAAAAAAAACAAACCAAACTGATCACATGGATCACAGCCTCGTTTAATTCAATGAAACTATGAGCCCTGCCATGTAAGGCCACCCAAGATGGACGGGTCATGATAGAGAGTTCTGATAAAATGTGGTCCACTGGAGAAGAGAATGGCAAGCGCCTTCAGTTTTCTTGCCTTGAGAACCCCATGAACAATATGAAAAGGCAAAAAGATATGACACTGAAAGATGAACTCCTCAGTCAGTAGGTGGCCATATGCTACTGGAGAAGAGTGGAGAAATAGTTCAGGAAAGAATGAAGAGGCTGAGCCAAAGCAAAAACAACACCCAGTTTTGAATGTGACTGGTGATGGAAGTCTGATGCTGTAAAGAACAATATTGCATAGGAACCTGGAATGTTAGGTTCATGAATCAAGGTAAATCGGAAGTGGTCAAACAGGAGATGGCAAGAGTGAACATTGACATTTTAGGAATCAGTGAACTAAGATGGGCAGAAATGGGTGAATTTAATTCAGATGACCATTACATCTACTACTGTGGGCAAGAATCCCTTAGAAGAAACGGAGTAGTCCTTATAGTCCACCAAAGAGTCTGAAATGCAGTACTTGGATGCAGTCTCAAAAACGACAGAATGATCTCTGTTCATTTCCAAGGCAAACCATTCAGTATCACAGTAATCCGAGTCTATGCCCCAACCACTGAAAAAGCTGAAGTTGAATGGTTATATGAAGACCTGCAAGACCTTTTAGAACTAACACCAAAAAAAAGATGTCTTTTTCATCATAGGGGATTGGAATGCAAAAGTAGGAAGTTAAGAGATACCTGGAGTAACAGGCAAGTTTGGGCCTTGGAGTACATAATGAAGCAGGGCAAAGGCTAACAGAGTTTTAAGACAATGCAGTGGTAGTAGAAAACACCCTCTTCCAACAACACAAGAGACGACTTTACACATGGACATCACCAGATGGTCAATACTGAAATCAGATTGATTATGTTCTTTGTAGCTGAAGATGGAGAAGCTCTATACAGTCAGCAAAAACCAGACTGGGAGCTGACTGTGGCTCAGATCATGAACTCCTTATTGCAAAATTCAGACTTAAATTGAAGAAAGTAGGGAAAACCACTAGGCCATTCAGGTATGACCCAAATCAAATCCCTTACGGTTATACAGTGGAAGGGACAAATAGATTCAAGATATTAGATCTGTTAGACAGAATGCATGAAGAACTATGGACAGAGGTTTGTAACATTGTATAGGAGGTGGTAATCAAAACCATCCCCAAGAAAAAGAAATGTAAAAGGGCAAAATGTTTCTTTGAGGAGGGCTTACAAATAGTTGAGAAAAGAGAAGCAAAAGGTGAAGGAGAAAAGGAAAGATATATCTATCTGAATGAAGTTCAGTTCAGTTCAGTTGCTCAGTCGTGTCCAACTCTTTGCGACCCTGTGGACTGCAGCACGCCAGGCCTCCCTGTCCATCACCAACTCCTGGAGTTTACTCAAACTCATGTTCATTGAGTTGATGATGCCATCCAACCATCTCATCCTCTGTTGTCCCCTTCTCCTTCCACCTTCAATCTTTCCCAGCATCAGGGTCTTTTCAAATGAGTCAGCTCTTCGCATCAGGTGGCCAAAGTATTGGAGTTTCAGCTTCAGCATCAGTCCTTCCAATGATTATTCAGGGCTGATTTCCTTTAGGATGGACTGGTTGGATTTCCTTGCAGTCCAAGGGATTCTCAAGAGTCTTCTCCAACATCACAGTTCAAAAGCATCAGTTCTTCAGTGCTCAGCTTTCTTTATAGTCCAACTCTCACATCCGTACATGACTACTGGAAAAACCATAGCCTTGACTAGACAGACCTTTGTTGGCAAAGTAGTGTCTCTTCTATAGAATAACAAGACGAGATAAGAAAGCCTTCCTAAGTGATCAATGCAAAGAAATAGAGCAAAACAGTAGAATGAGAAAAACTAGAGATCTCTTCAAGAAAATTAGAGATACCAAGGGAAAATTTCATGCAAAGATGGGTACAATAAAGGTCAGAAATGGTATGAACCTAACAGAAGCAGAAGATATTAAGAAGAGGTGGCAAGAAGACACAAAAGAACTATACAAAAAAGATCTTCATGACCCAGATAACCACAATGGTGTGATCACTCACCTGGAGCTAGACATCCTAGAGTCCAAAGTCACTGGACCTTAGGAAGCATCATTACAAACAAAGCTAGTAGAGGTGATGGAATTCCAGGTGAGCTTTTTCACATCCTAAAAGATGATGCTGTGAAAGTGCTGCATTCAATATGCCAACAGATTTGGAAAACTCACTAGTGATCACAGGACTGGAAGAAGTCAGGTTTTATTCCAATCCCAAAGAAAGTCAGTGCCAAAAAATGTTCAGACTACTCCACAATTTCATTCATTTCACATGCTAGCAAAATAATGCTAAAAATTCTCCAAGCTAGGCTTCAACAGTAAGTGAACCAAGAACTTCCAGATGTTCAAGCTGGATTTGGAAAAAGAGGAGGAACCAGAGATCATATTGCCAACATCCATTGGATGAGAGAAAAAGCGAGAGAATTCCAGAAAAACATCTACTTCTGATTCATTGACTATGCTAAAGCCTTTGACTATGTGGATCACAACAAACTGTGGAAAATTCTTCAAGAGATGGGAAGAATAGACCTCCTTACCAGCCTCCTGGGAAAACTTATGCAGGTCAAGAAGCAACAGTTTGAACCAGACAGGGAACAATGGACTGGTTCCAAATTGGGAAATGCTGTATATTGTCACCCTGCTCATTTAACTTATATGCAGAATACATCATGCGAAATGCCGGGCTGGATAAAGCACAAGCTGGAATCAAGATTTCTGGGAGAAATATCAATAACATCAGATATGCAGGTGACATCACCTTTATGGCAGAAAGGGAAGAGGAACTAAAGAGCCTCTTGATGAAAGTGAAGGAGGAGAGTGAAAAAGCTGGCTTAAAACTCAGCATTCAAAAAGCTAAGATTGTGGCATTTGTTCCCATCACTTCATGCCAAATAGATGGGAAAACAATGGAAACAGTGACAGACTCAGTGTTCTTGCCTGGAGAATCCTAGGGACGGGGGAGCCTGGTGGGCTGCCATCTATGGGGTCGCACAGAGTCGGACATGACTGTAGTGACACAGCAGCAGCAGCAGCAGCCAAAATCACTGCAGATGGTGACTGCAGCCATGAAATTAAAACACACTTGCTCCTTGGAAGAAAAGCTATGACCAACCCAGATAGCATATTAAAATGCAGTGACATTACTTTGCCAACATTGGTCTGTCTAGCCAAAGCTATGGTTTTTCTAGTAGCCATGTATGGATTGAGAGTTGTACCATAAAGAAAACTGGGCACTGAAGAATTTTTGCTTTTGAACTTTGGTGTTGGAGAAGACTCTTGAATTCAGAAGACTGCAAGGAGATTAAACCAGTCAATCCTAAAGGAAATCAGTCCTGAATATTTGTTGGAAGGACTGATGCTGAGGCTGAAGCTCCAATTCTTTGGCCATCTGGTGCGAAGAACTGACCCATTGGAAAATACCCTATTTCTAGGAATGATTAGTGGCATGAGGAGAAAGGACATTGGAAAATGAGATGGTTGGATGGCATCACTGACTTGACGGACATGAGTTTGAGCAAGCTCCGGGAGTTGGTGATGGACAGGGAAGCCTGGCATGCTACAGTCCATGGGGTCGCAAAGGGTTGGACGTAACTGAGCAACTGAACTGAACTGCGCTGTCCTAGCCTTCCAGGCTTCTCTGACCATGGAATTCTCTAGGCCAGAATACAGAAGTGGGTAGCTGTTCCTTTCTCCAGAGGATCTTCCCAACCCAGGAATCAAACTGGTTTCTACTGCATTGGAGGTGGATTGCTTACCATCTGAGTCACCAGGGAAGGCCCCTGTAAGTAGGATTTAATAGAAAAACCCGTTATCGCTTTTTAACATGCAGATGCATATCAGAATTATCTTGAAATTTTTTGAAAAATACAAATGCTCAGGTAGTGCTTGTTTTCTCCAGTCATGTCCTAATGAGCAGTCATGTTTAAAAACATCTGGACTATGTGATCTTTTAATTTTATCTAGTTTGTTTCACTTTTTATATTTCATACTCAGTACTCCCATTTCTTGGCAAAACTCTATTAGTCTTTGCCCTACTTCATTCCGTATTCCAAGGCCAAATTTGCCTGTTACTCCAGGTGTTTCTTGACTTCCTACTTTTGCATTCCAGTCCCCTATAATGAAAAGGACATCTTTTTTGGGTGTTAGTTCTAAAAGGTCTTGTAGGTCTTCATAGAATCGTTCAACTTTAGTTTCTTCAGTGTTACTGGTTGGGGCGTAGACTTGGATTACTGTGATATTGAATGGTTTGCCTTGGAAACGGACAGAGATCATTCTATCGTTTTTGAGATTGCATCCAAGTACTGCATTTCAGACTCTTTTGTTGACCATGATGGCTACTCCATTTCTTCTTGGGGATTCCTGCCCGCAGTAGTAGATATAATGATCATCCGAGTTAAATTCACCCATTCCAGTCCATTTTAGTTCACTGATTCCTAGAATGTCGACATTCACTCTTGCCATCTCTTGTTTGACCACTTCCAATTTGCCTTGATTCATGGACCTGACATTCCAGGTTCCTATGCAATATTGCTCTTTACAGCATCGGACCTTGCTTTTATCACCAGTCACATCCACAGCTGGTATAGTTTTTGCTTTGGCTCCATCCCATCATTCTTTCTGGAGTTATTTCCCCACTGATCTCCAGTAGCATATTGGGCACTTACTGACCTGGGAAGTTCCTCTTTCAGTATCCTATCATTTTGCCTTTTCATACTATTCATAGGGTTCTCAAGGCAAGAATACTGAAGTGGTTTGCCATTCCCTTCTCCAGTGGACCACATTCTGTCAGATCTCTCCACCATGACCCGCCCGTCTTGGGTTGTCCCACGGGCATGGCTTAGTTTCATTGAGTTAGACAAGGCTGTGCTCCTCATTTAGTTTATGTTCTCCAGTTTCTCCATCTCTTCTTTTTTTTTGATGTTCTTTCTCAAGCCTTTATCAAGTGTAGTAGAAAAGCTTTTGTATAAATATATATATATATGTATAAAATACATTTTAGAAAACTTATGAATTTTTGCTGAACTCAAAAAATTATGACATTTTGATTCCACTTGTTTAACTTAATTGGAATAGAATGCTAGATTTCTAATTAAAAATAGATATGCAACAAACAACAAAGGTTTATATAGCATAGGGTACCATAGTCACTATCTTGTAATACCCTATGATGGAAACTAATTTGAAAAATAATATCTGTGTATTTGTTTAACTGAATCACCTTGCTGTGCACCCGTAACATTGTAAGTCAACTATACTTCAATAAAATATATATATTTTAAAGAAAGTTATGTTCTGATAGGAAACAATCAAAGATAAGCTTGTGCTTCATTATTTTGTAACATTTGAATCATTTTTTAAAATATTTGAATAAATATAATATTTGCTATGGGTTTGTCATATATGTATTGCCTTTATTATGTTGAAGTAGGTTTCCTCTATATCCCTTTCTGGAATGTTTTTGTCATAAATGAGTGTTGAATTTTGTCAGAAGCTTTTTCTGCATTTATTGAGGTTATCATCAGGTTTTTATTGTTCAGTTTGTTAATGTCATGTGTCACATTGATTAATTTGCATATATTGAAGAATCCTTGCATCCCTGAGAAAAATCCCACTTGATCATGGTGTGTGGTCCTTTGAAAGTATTGTTGGACTGAGTTTACTAGTATTTTGTTGAGGATTTTTGCATCTATGTATTAGTGATATTGACCTATAATTTTCTTTTTTATGATATCTTTGTCTAGTTCTGGTATGAGAGTGACAGTGGTCTTGTAGAAAGATCTTGGGAGTGTTCCTTCCTCTGCAATCTTTTGGAAGAATTTGAGAAGGGTAGGTGTTAACTCTTCTCTAAATGTTTGATAGAATTCTCCTGTGAAGCTTTCTGGTCCTGGACTTTATTTGTTGGAAGTTTTTAAATTAAAGTTTTGATTTCAGTGCTTAGAAAAATAGTGGGAAGAGTAGACATTCTTATCTTGTTCCTGATCTTAGAAGAAATGCTTTGAATTTTTCACCATTGAGAATGATATTTTCTGTGAATTTATTGTATAATGCCTTTATTACATTGAGATAAGTTCTGTCTATGCCCACTTTCTGGAGAGGTTTTTTTTCTTTTTTTTAAATCATAAATTAGTGTTGAATTTTGTCAAACACCTTTTCTCTGTAGAAGAGCTAGTGGATACATTGTTGGTGGGAGTGTAAATTGGTGCAGCCACTATAGAAAACAGTTTGGAGGTTTTAAAAAAATCTAAAAATAGGACTATCACATGACCCATCAATTTCTGTCCTGGGTATAAATCTGAAAGAAACAAAAGTGCTAATTTGAAGATACATGCACCCCAATGTTCATAGAAGCATTATTTACAATTGCCAAGATATGGAAGCCACAGATGAATGGATGAAGAAGTGATACACATATACACATACACCCACACAGTGGGATACGACTCAGCCATAAAAGTGAAATTTTGCCATTTACAGCAACATGGATGCATGAGTGGACTTGGAGAGGATTATACTAAGTGAAATGCATCAGAGAAAGACAAAAGTGTATGATATCACTTATCTTAGGAATATAGAAAATACATCAAAGTAATGAGTATAACAGAAAAGAAGCAGACTCACAGATACAGAGAACAAACTTGTGGTTACTAGTGGGAGAGGGAAGTGGGGAGGGGCAATATAGGGTTAGGAGTTGCAAAGCATTAGGTATAAAATAAACAACAAGGATATATTCAACATGTGAAATATAGCAAATATTTCATAATTATTATAAATGGAGTATAACATGAAAAGAAGCCCCTTATTTGGAGGTGTCCATCTCTTTATGCAACATGAAAAGGTAAATAAGACCTGGGGTTTGCAGTTAAACAGATAAGATTTAAAGTTCCAATTCCTTGGCTGCTATCAAAAAGTCTACAAACAGTAATGCTGGAGAGGGTGTGAAGAAAAGGGAACCCTCTTACATGGTTGGTGGGAATGCAAACTAGTACAGCCACTATGGAGAAGAGTGTGGAGATTCCTTAAAAAACTGGAAATAGAACTTCCATATGACCCAGCAATCCCGCTCCTGGGCATATACACTGAGGAAAACAGAATTGAGACACATGTTCCCCAGTGTTCATTGCAGCACTGTTTATAATATCCAGGACATGGAAGCAACCTAGATGTCCATCAGCAGATAAATGGATAAGAAAGCTGTGGTACATATACACAATGGAATATTACTCAGCCATTAAAAAGAATACATTTGAATCAGTTCTAATGAGGTGGATAAAACTGGAGCCTATTATACAGAGTGAAGTAAGTCAGAAGGAAAAACATCAATACAGTTCAGTTCAGTTCAGTCGCTCAGTCGTGTCCAATTACTAACGCATATATATGGAATTTAGAAAGATGGTAACGATGACCCTATATGTGAGACAGCAAAAGAGACTCAGATATATAGAACAGTCTTTTAGACTCTGTGGGAGAAGGTGAGGGTGGGATGATTTGAGAGAACAGCATTGAAATATGTATGTTATCATATGTTAAACAGATCGCTAGTCCAGGTTTGATGCATGAGACATGTAAAACATATATATGTTTTATACATACATAAAAGAGACTCTCTGATCATGTTGCTATTCTAGATATTGGACGAAAGCAATTTTATAGATGTGTATCATAAATACATTAAGAATTTTATTTTATTTATTTATTTATTTAAATTTGTTTTTATTTATTTATTTGGCTGTGCCAGCTCTTGGTTGTGGCATGTAGGATCTTCTATCTTTATTGCAACATGTGGGATCTTTAGTCGTGACCTGCAAACTCTTAGTTTTGGCATGTGGACTCTAGTTCCCTGACCTAGGGTGGAACCCGGGCCTTCTGCGTTGGGAGTATGGAGTCTTAGCCGTTGGACCTTACAATACTGTATTGGTTTTGCCATACGTCAACATGCATCCGCCATGGGTGTATACGTATTCCCTATCCTGAACCCCCCTCCCACCTCCCTCCCACTGGGTCATCCCAGTGCAACAGCCCCAAGCTTCCTGTATCCTGCATCGAATCTGGACTGGTGATTCATTTCTTATATGATATTATACATGTTTTAATGCCATTCTCCCAAATCATCCCCCCACTCCCTCTCCCACAGAGTCCAAAAGACTATTCTATACATCTGTGTCTCTTTTGCTGTCTCACATACAGGGTTAATTAAAATTGGAAATATCATCCAAAATAGTAATGGTCTAACTTCTCATCTTACTAATGTCATTATGAGTGTACTGCCACAAGAATAGCAATGATTATGAGAAATGCTAGTAAAATTTTTCCAACTTGGTAAAAAATACTTGAACTTTACTATAAAAACCTATAAGAACTTATCTCAGTTTAGGTTTATTGGTATTATGGGATCCTTTATTTGAAGCCTAGTATCTCTCATATTATGGAACTGCATGAAGAATGAAATGATTTTAAAAATTATTTTTTTGTGCCTAGTCTTAGTTGTGGCATGTGGGATCTAGTTCCCTGACCAAGAATCACACCTGGCCCCCTGCACTGGCAGCATGCCATCTTAGCCACTGGACCACCAGGGAAGTCCTGAGAGTCAAGTGATTTAATAAATAGGGTGGATAATTTTTATTCCTTTCTCTAAAGAGACTGGATCTTTTATTTCAGTTTAATATAAAATACATGTAGTCTAGGGTACAACATCATGAAAGTAACTTTCCCTATATTCTGAGGAAGGAGTCATCATCTAATTTTTATGTTTTTTAAAATTAATTTCTAGAAGTTAAATTTAATAAGGTCCTGGGGAAAATAAATATTACCTTTATCAGAGTTGAGACTAATTTTAAGTTGTTTTGCATTGATTATATCTTTTCTGTTACTAGGAGGCTTTTGTCTTATGACTAGATCAGTGGTTTTTAGTTGATTGAGTTTCTTCAATTAAGAAAGTCAATAAATAATGAGGTATTGCATATATTTTAATTAAAATCTGAAGTGTACATTTTGAGACATAGGTGTTGTAATTAATTAGTGAACCAGATTATCCCAGGGGTCAAATTCTTTTGGGAGAGGAAGGAGGTAGAAATTTTTCTTTATCATTTTGTGCATTCTTATATTCAAGGTGATTTGAAGTTGGCAAAAAGATGTTCCCAGAAAGTAAATAAACTTTACACTGAAGTGCATGTCTTTCTGAAGAAATGAAACAAGTGCAATTTTTTTTAGGTTTCCAATTTTATGCTATTTCTCATTTAGGTTATCAAAAGTTGCCAACTACTCTTGAAAGCGCATTGCCTACTTAAAACTGTGAGATTGAGTTTTTTTGTTGTTCAAATGACAGAAGCATCATTATCCTGTAGGTAACTTCTCTGAACAATAAATACTTTGAAATTTTATAAGTTTCAATCAAATTGTCTAAAACAGAGTTAATAATTGTCAGAATAGACAAATAAATGCCTTTTGTTTCTGTCCTAGCATTATATTGATGATTTTATTTTTTCAAGCTCTTTATCTTTGTATCTATCAATTCATTCTTTCTCTCTCTCTCACTTTTTTAACATTCTAAAAATTAGTAAAATCTCTAAGCTTTTCATCTCTAGCTTTCCTGATATTTCTGCTGCAGGCTTTTCCTACCCCTTCCTTGTTCCAGTTAAGTAGAAGAGATTGGCATAGTGAATAAACACTAGATCTTTGTTTTTTCTTCCTTCAGTTTTTAAAATCAGTCTCTCTTTTATTATTTGGCTATGATCTATCCACGGGAGATCTAATTCTTAGATATTTCAGGTCTAAAGTGGATGTGCTATTTGAGTATCATGAATGTGTTAAAGAGAAGAAAAAGACTAGAAGTATAATTTAAAAAATACTTATGTATATGGAATTCCTAAAATCAGATTTGACTTTTAAATACTGCAGAGTTTTAAAAATTATAAATGGAGATTTAAAATCCGTTTTCTACTTATATTAGTTTTCTATATCTGAGAAAACTGCTTCTGATGAAAAATAAAAAAATCCTTGGGTACATAAGGAAACACCACATTTCTTAGTTCTGAAGCTGTCTTTCTCTTTGCCTTGCAAGTTTTAATTAATCATTTTGAAAAAGTGTTAATAGTTATATGGAATTTAAATAAACATGATTATTTCAAGTTGTTTAAGTTTTAGAAAAGGCAGAGGAACCAGAGATCAAATTGCCAACATCCGCTGGATCATGGAAAAAGCAAGGGAGTTCCAGAAAAACATCTATTTCTGTTTTATTGACTATGCCAAAGCCTTTGACTGTGTGGATCACAATAAACTGTGGAAAATTCCGAAAGAGATGGGAATACCAGACCACCTGACCACCTGACCTGCCTCTTGAGAAACCTATATGCAGGTCAGGAAGCAACAGTTAGAACTGGACATGGAACAACAGACTGGTTCCAAATAGGAAAAGAAGTACGTCAAGGCTGTATATTGTCACCCTGCTTATTTAACTTCTATGCAGAGTATATCATGAGAAATGCTGGGCTGGAGGAAGCACAAGCTGGAATCAAGATTGCTGGGAGAAATATCAATCACTTCAGATATGCAGATGACACTACCCTTATGGCAGAAAGTGAAGAGGAACAAAAAGGCCTCTTGATGAAAGTGAAAGAGGAGAGTGAAAAAGTTGGCTTAAACTCAACATTCAGAAAACGAAGATCATGGCATCCGGTCCCATCATTTCATGGGAAATAGATGGGGAAACAGTGGAAACAGTGTCAGACTTTATTTGTTTGGGCTCCAAAATCACTGCAGATGGTGACTGCAGCCATGAAATTAAAAGACTCTTACTCCTTGGAAGGAAAGTTATGACCAACCTAGATAGCATATTGAAAAGCAGAGACATTACTTTGCCAACAAAGGTCCATCTAGTCAAGGCTATGGTTTTTCCAGTGGTCATGTATGGATGCGAGAGTTGGACTGTGAAGAAAGCTGAGTGCCAAAGAATTGATGCTTTTGAACTGTGGTGTTGGAGAAGACTCCTGAGAGTCCCTTGGACTGCAAGGAGATCCAACCAGTCCATTCTAGAGGAGATCAGCCCTGGGATTTCTTTGGAAGGAATGATGCTAAAGCTGAAACTCCAGTACTTTGGCCACCTCATGCAAAGAGTTGATTCATTGGAAAAGACTCTGATGCTGGGAGGGATTGGGGGCAGGAGGAGAAGGGGACGACAGAGGATGAGTTGGCTGGATGGCATCACTGACTCGATGGACATGAGTTTGAGTGAACTCCAGGAGTTGGTGATGGACAGGGAGGCCTGGTGTGCTGCATTCATAGGGTTGCAAAGAGTTGGACACGACTGAGTAACTGAACTGAACTAAACTGAACTGAAGTTATATATAGCATTATTTGAACCATATTTATCACATTCTTACTGGTATTCATGTTATTTTGTGTACATATTTCCCAATTTTGTACATATTCCCTTACAAAATTATAAGCAAATTTATATCAGGCACAGGCAATAATGGGTAAGTCTCATGTCTGACTGGGCTTGCGAGTAGAACCTCCTGTTTCTTTCCATATTGGCTTCCTTGGGTCATAGAAGTATACTTTTAATTATTATTTTTTTTATTATAATAAGACAAAATTTAAATTTGGCTTTCATACATAAAGTTGGAGCCTAAGATAGATGAAGCTCTTACCTTTCTGCCATACATCCTGTTAATCAAAAAGTGTTAGTATTATGGTAAATGGCCTGTGGTGTTCTTTTCTGTCTCTTATCCACTGGTACCCCATAGGTAATTCCTCTGTGGACTATCTAAACTACTATGTGTCAGAACTAAGACAGACTTAGTGAAAGTGAAAGTCGTTCAATTGTGTCCGACTCTTTGTGACCCCATGGACTGTACAGTCCATGGAATTCACCAGGCCAGAATACTAGAGTAGCCTTTCCCTTCTCCAGGGGATCTTCCCAACCCAGGGATCAAACCCAGGTCTCCTGCATTGCAGGCAGATTCTTTACCAGCTGAGCCCAAGAATACTGGAGTGGGTAGCCTATCTCTTCTCTAGTGGATCTTCCCAAATAGGAATAGAACCGGGGTCTCTTGCATTAAAGATGGATTCTTTACCAACTGAGCTGTCAGGGAAGCCCTTAAGGGACAGACTTGCTGCTGCTACTGCTGCTGCCGCTGCCAAGTCACTTCAGTCATGTCCAACTCTGTGCGATCCCATAGACGGCAGCCCACCAGGCGCCCCCGTCCCTGGGATTCTCCAGGCAAGAACACTGGAGTGTGTTGCCATTTCCTTCTCCAATGCATGAAAGTGAAAAGGGAAAGTGAAGTCGCTCAGTCGTGTCTGACTCGTAGCGACCCCATGGACTGCAGCCTACCAGGCTCTTCCGTCCATGGGATTTTCCAGGCAAGAGTACTAGAGTGGGGTGCCATTGCCTTCTCCGAAGGGACAGACTTAGGGGCTCAAATAAATGTGAAGAAACCAGCACAGTTCCTGGACTGACTTAGGGGTATTGTGTTTCATAGACTGCCTGTGTAAGCCAAAGGTAAGACAATTTGATCCATTTGACTCACTATACAAACCAAATCTTATGACCGTTCTTTCAAATTAATTTACCAGAGAATTATCTAGTGGAGCCATATTTTGAGGTGAAAGAAATAAATTACAATTGACCACAAAGAGCTTACCTTCATATTTTTTTTTACACAATAAATAAATTATTTATAAATAACATGTATAAATAAATCACAGGTAGCAATGAATCAGGTAAAGTCTTTCTTCTTCCACCTCAATGGCTATCAGCAAAATAAATTCTTCCTATCAGGAAAGATCTGGAGTACATCTCCCTTCAACCCATCATGCCATATTGTTTTTCTTAGACAAATCATTGCAAACCGGCATCGCATGGGATGGATCAAGCGACCAGATATATTTAGCTGGGCTTTTAGAGCTGTGGGCTTCCCTGGTGGCTCAGTTGGTAGAGAATCTGGCCTGCGATGGGGGAGACCTGGGTTCGATCCCAGGGTTGGGAAGATTCCCTGGAGGAGGGTATGGCAACCCACTCCAGTATTATTGCCTGGAGAATCCCTATGAACAGAGGAGCCTGGCGGGCTGCAGTCCATGGGGTCGCAAAGAGTCGGACACGACTGAGCAACTAAGTACAGCCCATGAAGCTGTATTTTTAAAAACATGGAGATTTCACATAAAAGTATAAATTTCTGGCTTCTCTTTAAGAATCAGGAGACTTGGCCAAAGTGGACCTGCACTGATGCATTTTCACTTTTGGCTGGAGCTGAGTAGCTGTTGCCCACCTTGTTGTTGTTCAGTCACTAAGTTGTGTCCGACTCTTTGTGACATCGCAGCACGCCAGGCTTCCCTGTCATTCACCATCTCCCGGAGCTTGCTCAAACTCATGTCCACTGAGTTGGTGATGCCGTCCAACCACCTCATCCTCTGTCGTCCCCTTCTCCTCTTGCCTTCAATCTTTCCCAGCATCAGGGTCTTTTCCAATGAGTCGGCTTTTTGCATCGGGTGGCCAAAATATTGGAGCTTCAGCTTCAGCATCAGTCCTTCCAAGAGCATTTCATGTGATTTACTCTGCATACAAGTTAAATAGCTAAATAAATAAAGGTGCCACCGTTAGAAGGGGTCAAAGGCTTTCTGATATGACATGGTCTTTACCACTCACTATTTTCTGCTTACTTCCTTATTTTCATCTGGTGTTCACTGCATAGCTCATAAAATTTGCAGCTCATGTTTTAGACCGTCATTGTGAAAAAAAAAAAAATATATATATATATATATGCGTTGTTTTTTTCTTCCCAGTAGGCTAAGTTGAAAACACCTGCCAGTCAGGTTGTTTATGTTCTCCTTCCGTCTATAGTCATAGAAGGCACTGTTTCAGATTGTCAGGGTTTTACTTATCACATAAGTTTTATAGGATCAGCATATCTATAAGCTACCAACTTAGACCATTTTGGATATAAATTATAAGTAAGTTGTGTTATGCAGCTAGTTTAAAATAGCTCCATTTAATATAACCTTTAATATTATGAAAAATTTCAAACATATATGGAAATAGAAAGGATAGTATAAGAATTCCTACATATCCATCATCCAAACTCAGTAATTATCAATTATACTTATCTTTTTTACTGTCCTTCTTCCTCCTAGGACTATTCTGAAACAGAGTGAAGATATATAGTTGAATCTATTTAAATATTTCAATACGTACCAAGACGCATTCTTTCTTTCTTCTCTCTCTTTACATGTATGTATGTATATAGCATACTATATGACATACATATGTATGATTACACCAAATATGTATATATTCATAACAAAAATATAATCAAATCAAATAGTATTAATTCCATAATATAAAATATCCAGTTAGTTTTTAATTTGATTATTTCATAGTTTCTTCTTGCATCTCCTTTTTTTTTTCTTACAGTTGTTTTGTTTGAAGAAAGCAGATTGTTTTCCTGGATTTTGCTCGTTGCCTTCCCTTGATGTAGCTCAACACATTATTCTGTCTTCTACATTTCCTATAAATGACTGGGTACATCTAGAAGCCTGATTAGATTTGGGCTCCTTTTTTCTAAAGACTATTTCAAAAGTGATTTTATGTGTTTCATTAAGAGGCACATAATGTTTGACTGTCTGTGTTTTTGTGATGCTAGCAGCCATTAAGCAGTTATACAAGATTCAGATGTAAATAATAATTCAAAATAAGAATAGACTAGAATTGCCATAAAGGAGTACAGCTGAACTCTAGGAATTTAGAAGAGGAAAAAAAAATAAATAAACTTAGGACTTAACTGATTGGGAAAATTTTATGGAAACTGTGATGCTTAAGATAAATCTTAAAGCACGGAAATGATTATGTTAAAATGATACAAATGGCACCCCACTCCAGTACTCTTGCCTGGAAAATCCCACGGATGGAGGAGCCTGGTGGGCTGCAGTCCATGGGGTTGCGAAGAGTCGGACACGACTGAGCGTCTTCACTTCACATTAACCGGTTTAGGCTAAGTTATACAGTGATAAATGACTCAAAAATCCCAGGAGCTTGTAACAACAAAGTTTATTTCTTGCTTCCAGTATCTGTCCACTGTGGATCAGTTGTAGCTTTGCTCCACATCTTCATGTAAAGACCAGATGATGGAGTAGCTTCTGTCTGGGACATTTCTGGTCTCATAGGAAAAGAGACCATATTGGAACTATGCAGTAGTTCTTTTTAAAGCTTTTTCTTGGAAATGGCACATGTCACTTCTGCTCACATTTCTGTTCAAGGACTGTAGCAAGCCTGCCATTGACAGGATGGGTTGTATAATCCTGCCACAGGACAAAGTAGCAAGTAGTTAGAAGACTACAAAATTTTGTGAAGGAAAGATTTCTGGCTGAGAAAGGAAAGAATATTATCGGCATTAATAATTAAGAAGCAGCCTCTTCTTTTTCTTCTGCAAGAGAAATGGTACCATTTGAGGAGAATCAGATTTTAGAGTAAGGAGGTAGTGGGAATATTAAATGAGGGGTAGAAGAGCACTGGAGAATACGCAGAGAAAGAGGCATAAATGTATGCAATATTTGGAAATTAGTAAGTAGATCCATTTTTCAGGAGTGGAATAGATATTGGTAGAAGATAGAATTGATTTGGGTAGAAGAGTAAAGATTATCAAAGCTAGAGAAGGGAGGGTACAGTAGAGTTTAAATTCCATGCTCATATTCAACTAACCTCCTCTTCCATTGAAAGCTTGACTTTGAAATGGAAAGGTCTATTTCAGCAATCCACATAGGTAATTTTAAACTTGCTAGTAGCAAAAGGAAAGATATCCCCATCTGAATGCAGAGTTCCAAAGAATAGCAAGAAGAGATAAGAAAGCCTTCCTAAGTGATTGATGCAAAGAAATAGAAGAAAACAATAGAATGGGAAAGAGTAGAGATCTCTTCAAGAAAATTAGAGATACCAAGGGAATATTTCAAGCAAAAATGGGCACGATAAAGGACAGAAATGGTATGGACCTAACAGAAGCAGAAGATAATTAAGAAGAGGTGGCAAGAATACACAAAAGAACTATACAAAAAAGATATTCATGACCCAGATAATCAAAATGGTGTGATCACTCACCTAGAGCCAGACATCCTAGAGTTTGAAGTCATTGGGCCTTAGGAAGCATCACTACGAAGAAAGCTAGTAGAGGTGATGAAATTGCAGTTGAGCTATTTCAAATCCTGAAAGATGATGCTGTGAAAATGCTGCACTCAATATGCCAGCAAATTTGGAAAACTCAGCAGTGGCCACAGGACTGGAAAAGGTCAGTTTTTCATTCCAGTCCCAAAGAAAGTCAATGCCAGAGAATGTTCAGACTGCCATACAATTGCATTAATTTCACCCGCTAGCAAAGTAATGCTCAAAATTCTTCAAGCGAGGCTTCAGTAGCACATGAACTGAGAACTTCCAGATGTTCAAGCTGAATTTGGAAATGGCAGAGGAACCAGAAATCAAATTGCCAACATCCATTGAGTCATAGTAAAAGCAAGACAATTCCAGAAAACATCAGCTTCATCGGCTGTGCTAAAACCTTTGACTGTGTGGATTACAACAAACTGTGGAAAATTCTTCAGGAGATGGGAATACCAGACCACCTGACCTGCCTCCTGAGAAACCTGTACACAGGTCAAGAAGCAACAGTTAGAACTGGACATGGAACAATGGACTGGTTCCAAATAGGAAAAGAAGTACGTCAGGCTGTATATTGTCACCCTGCTTATTTAACTTCTATGCAGAGTATATCATGTGAAATGCCGGGCTGGATGAAGCAGAAGCTGGAATCAAGATTGCTGGGAGAAATATCAATAACTTCAAATATGCAGTTGACACCACCCCGTGGCAGAAAGCAAAGAGGAATTAAAGGGCCTCTTGAAGAAGGTGAAAGAGGAGAGTAAAAAAACTTGCTTAAAACTCAACCAAAACTAAGGTCGTGACACCTGATCCCATTTCTTCATGGCAAATGGGGAAAACAGTGGAAACAGAAACAATGGAAACAGTGATGGGCTTTATTTTCCTGGACTCCAAATCACTGCTGATGGTGACTGCAGCCATGAAATTAAAAGATGCTTGCTCCTTGGAAGAAAAACTATGACCCACCTAGATGGCATATTAAAAAGCAGTGACATTAGCTTGCCAACAAATGTCTGTCTAGTGAAAGCTATGTTTTTTCCCCTAGTCATGTATTGATGTGAGAGTTGGACCATAAAGAAAACTTAATGCTAAAGAATTGATTCTTTTGAACTGTGGTGTTGGAGAAGACTTAAGAGTCCCTTGGACTGCGAGGAGATCAAGCCAGTCAATCCTAAAAGAAAGCAATCCTGAATATTCATTGGAAGGACTGATGCTGAAGCTGAAGTGCCAATACTTTGGCCACCTGATGTGAAGTGCTGACTCATTAGAAAAGACCCTGATGCTGGGAAAGATTTAAGGCGGGACGAAAGGGGGATGACAAAGGATGAGATGGTTGGATGTCATCACTGACTCAATGATTGTGAGTTTGAGCAACCTTGGGAGATTGTGAAGGACAAGGAAGTCTGGCGTGTTGCAGTTCATGGGGTTGCAAAGGGTCAGATACAACTGAGCGACTGAACAACAGCAAATGCAAATTTAAAATATCATGAAATAAAGCCCAGGTTTTATTTAACTCAGTATAACCCACTGTATGTCCCGTTGTATTAGCCTTATTTATCATTGTCTTCTCAGTACTCAGTGAGGAAATAACAAGGAATTCTGTAGTAATTTCACTGTCAGTAGGGAATGTGTGTTTTGGTCTCATGACTTGGCCTCCAAACAAACAAGGAGCTGAGGTGAGGACACTGTCCCTCCTCTCATCTTAGAGATCCTAAGATGAGGAAAAAGGAGAAGTTTCTTCTTATTCTGCAAGAGAAATTATAGCATCTGGGCAAAGCCAGATTTTTAGAGTAAGGAGGTAGTGGGAACATTTACTGAAAAGTAGAGAAGCATTGGAGAGAGTATATTAGAAGGGCAGCTCTAGAAATCATATTTGTGACAGAAGGTAGGTGACATGAGCTAGACTGGATGCAGAGTGATTAAACAGCCTTAAGAAAGATAAATAATGAAGAGGCAGTGGAGAATTTGTAGCAAAGCTAGTCCTCAGTTCAGTTCAGTTCAGTCGCTCAGTCATGTCCGACTTTGTGACCCCACTAACCGCAGCACGCCAGGCCTCCCTGTCCATCACCAACTCCCGGAGTCCACCCAAACCCATGTCCATCGAGTCGGTGATGCCATCCAGCCATCTCATCCTCTGTCATCCCCTTTTCCTCCTGGCCTCAATTTTTCCCAGCATCAGTGTCTTCAAATGAGTTAGCTCTTCGCATAAGACCATCCCCAAGAAAAAGAAATGCAAAAAAGCAAAATGGCTGTCTGAGGAGGCCTTACAAATAGCTGTGAAAAGCAAAGGAGAAAAGGAAAGATATACCCATCTGAATGCAGAATTCCAAAGAATAGCAAGGAGAGATAAGAAAGCCTGCTTCAGAGATCAATGCAAAGAAATAGAGGAAAACAATAGAATGGGAAAGACTAGAGATCTCTTCAAGAAAATTAGAGATACCAAGGAAACATTTCATGCAAAGATGGGCTCAATAAAACTAGTTCTAATTCTACAGAAATCAAAGGATCATAGGGATGAACAAGAGTATTGGAAGGTAGGCAGAAGGAACTTGAATGGAATAAACTGTTCCAAGATTCTAAATTGATGGAAAGTAGTTTAAATGCCCATGGGAGCTTAAACTCCCAGATAGGAAGAGGACTTTGAACAGGCTGGGGGTGTGTGTGTGTGTGGCCATTGGCCCAGATGGATAAGGAAATAGATGACATCCAAAACTTAAGGATTTAAATGAGAAGGGCCCAGAACACATTGTGAGAATGGGGACATTTCAAATTGAGCATCTATAGTTCCTGATTACTGGATATGTTTAAGGACGAGAAGTTGCTTTGTCAATATTTACGAATGCTCACTATTTATTAGGCATCTTATATACATTATATTTAAGGCTTAAAAATCCTACAAGGTAAGGGAAATGAATTTCTATTTTTATATACATGGAACATTAGTTTAGAAAGGGTGTAATAAAGAATTTGCTTAAACTCACACAGCTAGTAAGAGGTACAAATAGAAGTAGAAACAGATCCAGTTGACTCCAGGGTCCTTTGCTGTTCCTTCTGTATATCTTCCAGAGAGGAAAGAGAAAGAAATAAAAAAAACATTGAGTCTTTAAACTTGGGGATTCATGAACAGAAATGGAAGAATCAAAGGAGGAAATGGTTTTGTTGTGGAAAGGATAGATTTATTTTGTTGTTGTTGTTTACTTGCTAAGTCAAGTCTGACTCTTTTGTGACCCTATGTACTGTAGCCCACCAGGCTCCTCTGTCCATCGGATTTCCCAGGCGAGTATACTAGAGGGGGTTGCCACTTCCTTCTCCAGGGGATCTTCCTGATCCAGAGGTTAAACCTGTGTCTCCTGCCTTGGCCGACGGATTCTTTACCGCTGAGCCACTTGGGAAGCCCAGGTTTTAGGCCCATGGAATTTGAGGTAATAATGGGATATTGATATGGATATGATGAAGATGCATTTAGAAATTTGAGACTTGACTCTGAGAGAGCCAGGATAGGAGATAAAATCAGTGTAAGTGTGTGTAGTTCAATGTAAGTGTGTGTAGTTCAATATGAGTATAGATATATATTATCCAAAAGGTGAGTTGGATATAAAAATGAATCATTTATTTAAAGATTTTTAAACATTATGTATATGTAATTTCTGAGTATTATACATCTTTCAATATATTCATTTAAAAATAGATTTTACTTCATATTTACATATTTATGAAAAATTGTATAGATATATTGAAAGCAATTACATGTATAAAATTATGTATGTATGTATTTTTAAATATGTACTAAAACTAATTCTTGTAAGGGGAATTAGCATTATATTGGCTCTAATAACATTGCATAGGATCTTTGGACTCAAAACATTAATAATTAATGATTTTAATATACCACATAATATTCTATTTTATAAATGAAAGTTTATTATATGTGAATATTGCAGTCATAATAGTCTAGATTAGATAGTGTACTAAATCTTCCTGGCTTTATTGGGATTTCACTTGTAGATTTTTAAACAAACATTTATTGATAGCTTGCTTTGTGCTGTTTTTCACATATATTATTTCATTGTTCTCAAGTGACACTGTTATATTTGAGATTTTTTAATAGTGAAGAGTATGTAACTTTAATATGATGTCAGAAATGATAGTATTATCATTTTTATAACTTTCTTGAACATCACAGAAATTTCATATGCATAATCATATGAATTCAGTGACACAGAGTCATTGTGTTAAGACATGTGTTGTTATAGGATTCTGAAACTTGTTTAGTTCTTACAGACCAACTATGTGGAGGGTATTTATTATTATCAGTTTTATATCAGTACTGTGAGACTCATGTAGTTAAATCGCTTGGCCATCGTTACAGTAAGTGACATATCACAGATGATTTTAAGTACATTACAGTGTCAGCCATTACAATTAGTACTGCTATCAGCCTAAGCCTTGACAAAAATTATATGCAGTAGTTAAAAGAAAATAAAATGTGAAAAACAAATGTTATCTCCACTTTAGTACTGCATTTCATTTTAGTGCTTAGTGCTATTATAGAAGTCATACTAATATTTGATAAGATACTTGTTTTTAATTTGTTTGGATTGTTTTATAAAATTGTTTGGAAACACAATATGTGTAGAGGCAGGGAATTTAACAGATGATCACTAGCTTTTCCCTACTCCTCATTCTCTAAGTATACCTTACAATTACTTTTTTAAGAAAGAAAGAAATAGAATATTATATAATTGAAGGCATACCCACCAGGAAAGAATTAAAAAGTGCCTTTGCCTTAATCCCTAAGATGCTCTCTTATATATATTTTTTTAATCATTCAGCTACTGTAAGGTCTATGATTTCTGTAAGGAGATAATACTGTGAAGAGATAATGTTTTATAAATTTCTGAAATATTTCAGATGACAGAGCTGATTGGAATGATTTTATATTTGAACTTATTTTTATATTTTTAAAGAACAAAGATACAGGCATACAACTTGTTGATTTTTTTTTTAAATCAGTAAAACAACATGTCTTGATTTATTTTAAATGGTTTAGCTAGAGGCAATTCATTGATGTCACTTTTGGATTTGTTTAAGCAAGTCCTATCTACCAGTTTTTAATGTTGTGAGGAAAATGACAACCTCCTGTGCTTGGTAGAAAATAAAAGTACCAACTAAGCCTGTACTACTACAGATGATAAAACTACCAGTACAAGCCTAGTTTAATCTATGAAATCTACTTATCTATATATATATAATATGCCTTTCCTAGGTTTGTCCCCTCACATTACTGACTAAGCCATATCTCATCAGTGATATCCCATTGGAACATTTTCTCCCTGGGCAGGGCATCAAGCTATATATCTCCCAAAGTTCAGCTATCTTTACATTTAAAATACACATCTCTTCCCTCAAAGCTCTATCATGTGCTGTTTTCTGAAAAATTAATCCACTATTTTATGTTGATGTACAATTATCCTTTCAGCACAATTATTTTTTTCCTTTCAGCCTACTTGGGAGCCTAGGCAGTATATTTATAATAGACTTAGTTGAGGATTTGAGTGCTAGCACAGTGAAGCTGTATAATTTTGTACATATATGGTAACTTCTCTGAGTCTCATTTTCTCTTATGATAAATGGTACAAATATAAGTTTATTTCAAGGATTAAGTGTGTGGTGCTATACATGTGTAAGGCATTATCTTTTAAGGCATTTTTGTGGTGTTATCTAGATACTCTTGAGAGTCCCTTGGACTGCAAGGAGATCCAACCAGTCCATTCTAAAGGAGATTAGTCCTGGGTGTTCATTGGAAGGATTGATGCTAAAGCTGAAACTCCAATACTTTGGCCACCTCATGCAAAGAGTTGACTCATTGGAAAAGACTGTGATGCTGGGAGGGATTGGAGACAGGAGGAGAAGGGGACGACAGAGGATGAGATAGCTGGATGGCATCACTGACTTGATGGACGTGAGTCTCAGTGAACCCCGGGAGTTGGTGATGTGCAGGGAGGCCTGGCGTGCTGCGATTCATGGGGTCGCAAAGAGTCGGACACAACGTGTGACTGAACTGAACTGAAGAACTTATTCTTATGTAAATTTCAGGTGCTGTGGTTTATTGGAGAAAGAAGCATTTTTGAATATGTACAAAATATAGTTTGGTACTAATTCTCTACCTGTAGTTACTACTCCTACTGTTTTTAGGAACATGAACCTGGTGTGCTGCAGTCCAAGGGGCTACAAAGAGTCAAACACTAACAACAACTTTTAGGAAACTAGGATGGCGTTTAGAGAGAACTGAGATTGAAGTGACTTTCAAAGCTATAGAACCAATTTTTTCCCAGGTGTTTTTGGATTGTTTTGGTCATATGTGTTATAGAAGTATTTGATTTAAAACTCTGTGTGTTAATAGCAAAACCAGTCAGAGGAACCAGGGCCATTATGAGTGGAAATCTGATCAGAGCAAGAAAGCAAAAATATCTTTTTTTTGCTTCATGCAGGCAGGCCTTTCCTAAAAAAAAAAATTGACCTCAAAGATATAATTTATAGTACACTGAGTATAGTTAACCATAGTGCACTGTATATTTGTCAGTTGCTAAGTAGATTTTAAGAGTCATCTTCAGAAGGAAAAGAATTGTAACTGTGTGGCAACTAAACTTGTGGTAGTCATTTCATAAAATAAACATATTAAATCATTATGTTGTATACCTAAAATTAATACAATACTATGTGTCAGTTATATCTCAATTTAAAAACCAAACGCACAAAATAACATCAATATAGTTTCATTTTTCCAGAAATCATTTTTATCACTGAGGGGAGAAGGTTCATTCTAGAGAGGGCTATATTTCTTGTAGCTCTACAAAGCCTTGGAAAATACAGAAAGTAAGATGCCTGAACAGGAAATTGACTAAATGACCTTACAGTTCTCTTATGTCTTCTTTCTCTCCTGAGGAATACAATGAAACTGCCTGTTATTACTTTCAGATAGTATGCTTAGAATCTACTAGATAAATGGGCAGATAAAAACTTGATTTAAATTGCATCCTGATTAAAGAATAATTAGAGAACAAGTTCAAGCTATTTTTATTCTCTCTGGGTTTTGTACTTCTAAACTGTTTAAAAGATGCATTATATTGTCCAAATGTAGGTATATTTTCATATTTCCCTTTAATATATTTGCAAAATTGATGACATACTGTTTTAAAAAAGCTAAATATACATGTAGCAAAGGACTATATTTCTTACCTTTGAGTCTTCATGTATACTTTTCTTACCTTAAATAAATGATCAGAAATTTCTTCCCTGAAGTAAATGATCAAAAGGTCAGGTAGAGCTCAGATTTATTAAAACAGAAAAAAAAAAAAGGTTATTTTGGTTATATGAGAGCATGAACTCAAGTTAGGTTTCTGCCTGAATTCAAATTCTGGCTGTTTACTAGCAATTATTTTAAGAATTAATTGAGTTAACATTTGCAAAGGAATTAGTAACAGTCCCTAGCACATAGTAAAAGTCATATATAGCTTGATCACCTAGTTGCTAAGAATGGTTGAATTGGCTTGCCTTTAGGAAGAACTACTTTAGATTGTTCAGCTCTTGTTATCATATTGCTAATGTAAAATGTTAACTATATATCAAAGCTCCTTTTATAAAAGGTTTGTTTCTTAGAAAATAGAATAAATACTTTCTAAACTCCTAGGCTTGAAATAATTTTTTGTCTCTTGACATTTGTGGATAAAATTAGAGTTTCTCTAATGATTTGGCATGGAGTTAACAAAATAAAAGTATTAAATATAGTTAGCAGTCATGCTCATGTATACCTATGTGTTTTATAGATCTGTTTTTTTTTCCCCTAGAGTGGTTGTATTGTACATAGATAATTTCCTTTAGCAGCAGGGAAGTGGTTTCTTAGAGGAACAGGTGACTAATCCATCAGATGTCTGTATTTGGGGGAGAGATGATCTTAGATAGTCACTCCAGTATCATAGAAACATTTTTTTTCTAAGAGATATGAGAAGAGGATTAAAAAGCTTATAATTTGGAATAATAGATAATTGGTAGTATAAGATATGTTTAGATGACTATAGGTGACACTTTGTTGTTTACTTGGTATCACATAAGTAAGTTAACTCCTTAAGTTTAGTAGTAAACTTACAGACTTTGGGATTCAATATGAAAGAATGTCTAGCAAAATATTTAATTTTAAAAGAACATGTTAGATAAAAATGTATGACAAATTGTTACAAAATATTTTCAAAATGAATCTTCCACACAAGAAGTGGAGCTATCAAAACTCTCATTTACTTCTGGCGGCAGTATAAACTGGCATAACCACTTGAAAAAGTTTGGTAGCAGCTATTTAAATTGGGCATATGCACACCTTATGACCCACTAGCAGGGGTGTACCCTTCCCCCAAATGTATATGTATGTTCACCAAAGGCAGGTACAAGAATGTCGATAGCAGTATTATTTGGAATTGCTGATAAGTGGAGCAACCCAAATGTCCATCAGCAGTGGAATGTATGCTTAAATTGTATATTATGGAAAGAAATCTCTGCAGCAATGAGAATGAACAAACTATAAGCAACATAGTGTTGAGTGAAAGAAATGAATTCAAAATAATATATGTCTTAGGATTTCATTAGTGTAAAGTCCAAGACCAGTAAAAACTACTCTAAGGTGTTAAAAGTCAGGATAGGATTTACCTTTGGGAGAAAAATAGGACATAGTGATTGGTAAGTGGCAAGATAATGGATGTGGGGTTCTGGAAATGTTCTGTTTCTTGATGTGGGTAATTGTTGTACAAGTGTGTTCATTGTCATAATTCATACTTAAAATTTGTATGCTTTTCTGCATGTATGTTATATACAAATAAAAAGAGCTAAAAAAATTCTTTTTCAGGGTCTCAGTGATTTGTTACAGTATCCAGAATACCCTAAGAGAGAAATAGTAGGACATAATTTAAAAGACATTACATACCTGCATAGTTTTCTCCCTGTCATCAAGTCTGTTCTCAGATGTCAGCTTTTTTTCTTTAAAAAAAAATATTTAAGGGAGGATAATTACTTTACAATATTATGATGGGTTTTGCCGTACATCAGCATGAGTCAGCCACAGGTATACATGTTTCCCCCCATCCTGAATTCTCCTCCCACGTCCCTCCTCACCCCATCCCTTTGGGTTGTCCCACAGCACTGGCTTTAGGTGCCCTGCTTCATGCATCGAACTTACAAAGATGGTACTGATGATCCTACAGGCAGGGCAGCAAAGGAGACACAAACATCAGCTTTTCAGTGAATCCTCCTTCACTGCCATCTTCTCTACTAGCTTTGTTCATAGTGATGTCCTAAGGCCCACTTGACTTCACATTCCAGGATGTCTGGCTCTAAGTGAGTGATCACACCATCGTGATTATCTGGGTCATGAAGATCTTTTTTGTATAGTTCTTCTGTGTATTCTTGCCACCTCTTCTTAATGTCTTCTGCTTCTGTTAGGTCCATACCATTTCTGTCCTTTATTGTGTCCATCTTTGCATGAAATGTTCCCTTGGTATCTCTAATTTTCTTGAAGAGATCTCTAGTCATCAGCTTTTCAGTGAATCCTTCCTTCACTGCCGTCTTCTGTGCATGCAGAGTCAATGATGCAATCCAACCATCTCATCCTCTGTCTTCCCCTTCTTCTCCTGCCCTCAGTCTTTCCCAGCATTAGGGTCTTTTCCAGTGAGTCAGCTCTTCACATCTGGTGGCCAAAGTATTGGAGCTTCAGCTTCATCATTGGTCCTTCCAATGAATATTCAGGGTTGATTTCCTTTAGAATTGACTGGTTTGATCTCCTTGCTGTACAAGGGACTTTCAAGAGTCTTCTCCAGCACGACAGTTTGAAAGTATGTTTTTCAGTGCTCAGTCTTCCTTATGCTCCAGTTCTCACATCCATACATGACTACTGGAAAAACCATAACCTTGACTATATGGACTTTTGTCAGCAAAATGATGTCTCTGCTTTTTAATATGCTGTCTAGGTTTGGCATAGCTTTTCTTCCAAAGTTACTAGATAACATAGCTAAATAACATAATTAGGTAATATAACATAAATAACATAACAAGGTAACATAACTTTTCTTCCAACATAACTAACCTATTACATACATAAAAATATAAATAGCAGCTTAGACAAAATGAGATAACAGAGAAACTTTTTCCAGACAAAGGAACAAGGTAAAACTCCAGAAGAATAACTAAGTGAAGTGGAGATAGGCAGTCTACTTGAGAAATAATTCTGAGTAATGATATAAAGATGATCAAAGAACTCAGGAAAAGAATGGATGGATAGAGTGATAATTTAGAAGTTTTAACAAAGAGAAAATATAAAGGACAACCAAACAGAGATGAAGAATACAATAACTCAAATGAAAAAAATATACCAGAAAGAATCAGTAGTAGACTAAATGATACAGAAGAATGAATCAGTGAGCTGGAAGACAGACTAGTGGAAATCACTGCCACTGAACAGAAAAAAATGAATGAAAAGAAATCACAGTTTAAGAGACCCCTTGCACAATATCAATATTTGAAGACATAATAGCTGAAAATTTCCCTAACCTGGAAAAGGAAACACTAACCTGAGTCCAGGAAGCACAGAGCATACCATAAATCAAGGAGGAACACACTAAGACACATTGTAATTAAAATGACAAAAATTAAAGACAAAGAGAAAATATTAAAAGCACCAAGGGAAAAGCAATAAATAATGTGCAAGGAAACTCCCATAAGGGTATCAGCTGATTTTTTAAGCAGAAGCTCTGCAGGCTAGAAGGGAGTAGAATGATGTATTTGAAGTGATGAAAGAGAAAAAACTACAACCAAGAATACTCTACCCTTTTAGGCTTTCATTTAGATTTGATGAAGAAATCAAAAGCTTTATAGGCAAACAAAAGATCAAAGAGTTGAACACCACCAAACTAATGGTATAACAACTGGTAAAGGGACTTTTCTAGGTAAAAAAAGGCTACAACAAGAAACAAGAAAATTACAAAATGAAAAAGCTTGCCAGTAAAGGCAAATATACACTAAAAATAAGAAATCATCCACATATAAACTAGTAGGGAGGTTAAAAGACAAAAGTAGCAAAATCATCTGTATCCAAAATAAGCAGTGATGTGAGATGCAAAATATGATATGAAAAACAGTAATCATGGGGGAGAGGAGAGTACAAATGCAAGGTTTTTAAAATTCTCTAACACCATATGCAAAAATGACCTCAAAATGGATTAAAGGCCTACATGTAAGATAGATACTATAAAAAATCTAGAGGAAAACATAGAAAACTCTTTGACATCAATCACAGCAATATTTTTGGATCTGTCTCCTAGAGTAATGGAAAAATAGCAAAAATAAACAAATGAGACTTAATTAAAAGCTATTTGTACAGTAAAGAAAACTCCTTCAGCTAAGTGAAAAGAAAATCTCCTGAATGGAGAAAATATTTGCAAATGATATGAATGTTAATGGATCAATATCCAACAAATTCCAAAAACTGTGGAAAATTCTTAAACAGATGGGAATACCAGACCACCTGAACTGCCTCCTGAGAAACCTGTATGCAGGTCAAGAAGCAATAGTTAGAACCGGACATGAAACAATGGACTGGTTCCAAATTGAGAAAGGAGTATGCCAAGGCTGTATATTGTCACCCTGCTTATTTAACCTATATGCAGAGTACATCATGTGAAATGCCAGACTGGATGAAGCACAAGCCAGAATCAAGATTTCTGGGAGAAATATCAATAATCTCAGATATGCAGATCCATTATGGTGGAAAGTGAAAAGCAACTGAAGAGCCTCTTTTTTTTTTTTTAATTAATTAATTAATTTGTTTTTTGGAGGCTAATTACTTTACAATATTGTAGTGGTTTTTGCCATACATTGACATGAATCCGCCACAGGTGTACATGTGTTCCCCATCCTGAACCCGCCTCTTGATGAAAGCGAAAGAGGAGAGTGAAAAAGCTGACTTGAAACTCAACATTCAAAAAATTAAGATCATGGCATCTGGTCCCATCACCTCATGGCAAATCAAAGGGGCTACAGAAGAAAGAGTGAGAGACTTTATTTTCTTGGGCTCCAAAATCACTGCAGTGGTGACTGCAGCCATGAAATTAAAAGATGCTTGCTCCTTGGAAGAAAAGCTATGACCAACCTAGACAACATATTAAAAAGAAGAGACATTACTCTGCTGACAAAGGTCCATATAGGCAAATCTATGGTTTTTCCAGTAGTCATGTTAAAGTTGGACCATAAAGAAAGCTGAGCGCCGAAGAATTGATGCTTTTGAATTGTGGTGTTCAAAAGCATCAATTCCATCCTAAAGGAAATCAGTCCTGAATATTCATTGGACGGACTGATGCTGAAGCCGAAGCTCCAATACTTTGGTCACCTGATGTGAAGAACTGATTCATTTGAAAAGACCCTGATGCTGGGAAAGATTGAGGCAGGAGGAGAATGGGGTGACAGAGGATGAAGTGGTTGGATGGTATCACCGACTCAATGGACGTGAGTTTGAGCAAACTCCAGGAGATGGTGAAGGAAAGGGAGGCCTGGTGTGCTGCAGTCCATGGGGTCACAAAGAGTTGGAGATGACTGAGCAACTGAACTGAACTGAATTCAGCATATACGATACAATTCAAAAGAGAAAAATCCCAATTAAAAAAATGGGTAGAAGAACCTAATATATATTTTTCCAAAGAGGAAATGCAGATGACCAACAAGCACATAAAAAGCTGCTCAACATTGCTAATCATCAGAGAAGTGCAAATCAAATCCACAAAGAATTATCACCTCACACCTGTCAGAACGGCTATCAAAAAGAACACATACAAAAAAAAAAAGTTGTCAAGGATTTGGAAAAAAGGGATCCCTCAAAAACTGTTGATTAGAGTTTAAATTGGTTTAGCCACTGTGGAAAACAGATTAGAAGTTTCTCAAAAAACTAAAAATAGAACTACTATATGACCCAGGAATTCCATTTCTTGATGTATATTGGGAATAAAACAAAAGCACTAATTTTAAAGGATTCATGCACCCCAGTGTTCATAGCAGCATTCTTTACAATTGTCAAGATATGCAAGTAACCTAAGTATGCATCAACAGATTAATGAATAAATTAGTGGTATATATATAAAATGGAATACTACTCATCCATAAAAATGATGAAGTTTTGCCACTTGCAGTAACATGGATTGACTCGGGGGGCATTATGCTAAGTGACATGTGTCAAAGCCAGACAAATACTGTATTATATCCCTTATATGTGGAATCTAAACAGTACAACAAACTAGTGAATGTAACACAGGTAGAGAGAACAAATAGTAGTAGCAAGTGGGGAAAGGAGCTAGTATAAGCAATATAGGGCTGGGGAAATGGGAGGTGCAAACTATAGGGTGTAAGATAGGCTACGTGAAGAACATGTAATGAAGATCATGGCATCTGGTCCCATCACTCCATGGCAAATAGATGGGGAAAACATTGGAAATAGCAACGGATTTTATTTTCTTGGGCTCCACAATTACTGCAGATGGTGACTGCAGACATGAAATTAAAAGATGCTTGCTCCTTGGAAGAAAAGCTATGACCAACATAGACAGCATATTAAAAAGCAGAGACATTACTCTGCCAACAAATGTCCATATAGGCAAAGCTATGGTTTTTCCAGTAGTCATGTAAAGATGTGAGAGTTAGACCATAAAGATATCTGAGTGCTGAAGAATTGATGCTTTTGAACTGTGGTGTTGGAGAAGCCTCTTGAGAATCCCTTGGATTGCAAGGAGATCCAACCAGTCAATCCTAAAGGAAATCAGTCCTGAATATTCTTTGGAAGGACTGATGCTGAAGCTGAAGCTCCTATTCTTTGGCCACCTAATGTGAAGAACTGATTCACTGGAAAAGACACTGATGCTGGGAAAGATTGAAGGCAGGAGGAGAAGTGGATGACAGAGGATGAGATGCTTGGATAGCATCACTGAGTCGATGGACATGTGTTTGAGGAGAACCCGGAGTTGGTGATGGACAGGGAAACCTGGTGTGTTGCAGTCCATGGGGTTGCAAAGAGTCAGACACGAATGAGTAACTGAACTAACTAACTAAAAGAGGCAACAAGGATATTTTGTACAGCACAAAAAATATGGCTGATATTTTATAATAATTGTAAATGGAGTGTCAAGTTTTAAAATTGTATAAAATAAAAAAAAGAATGCTTTTCTGAAGCCAGAAGAAAAGAATGCATATTTGAATAGTATATTGTCTGCATTTTCCAATTTTTCTGTCTTCAAAGTTGAGTGAGAATTTAAAGGCACTTATAAAACAAGCTGTGTAAAGAATCCTTCTAGATTTTTATAATTTTAAGTATTTTATGGTTGTATATCTTGTACTTAATTCAACAATAGTTTTTTAAGTACTTGTCTTCACCTTCTTAAAGTTTCCACAAACATTCAACTATATTTCTATATAAATATCCTCCCTTCACATTTATGGGCTTTCCTCGTGGCTCAGATGGTAAAGAATCTGCCAGGTTGGGAAGATCCACTGTAGAAGGGGATAGCAACCCACTCCAGTATTACTGCCTGGAGAATTCAATGGACAGAGGAGCCTGAGGGGCTATAGTCAATGGGGTTGCAAAGAGCTGGACATGAGTGAGCAGCTAGCACTTTCACTTCACTCTCACTTTGCACTTTTATAATTCAGCACTCTGTGGAATATTTAATTGAAGTGTAATAAATAATATTTAATCAAACAATAAATATTTAATATAAATACACATTTATGTTGAATATATTATTCAATATATTAAATATGAATACATATTGTTTAGTATTTAATATAAACTGTGTAATGAACTTGGGCAAGCTTTAGGAGATGGTGAGGGACAGAGAGTCCTGGCATGCTGCAGTTCATGGGGTCTTAAAGATTCGGACATGACTGGGTGACTGAACAACAACAAATATTTAATTAAAGTATAATAACAAGTGCAACTGACATAAATGGTCTTATTATTGGATAAAACAGACTTCTTACAAACAATATAACTTGAATGATAGAAACCAAAGAGATTAGCCTCTTAGCCTTGAGCAGTTAATGTGCAATGGAATAGGATAGACTGTCTTACAGAGGATATGAAGAATGTCAATTTGTCTGGTAGGATAGTTAAGAGAACAGTTTAAAAAGCTTCTCTTTATTCACCCAAAAGAACTGAAAGGAGAGTTTTGAAGAGATTTTTTCACACCCATCTTCATAGCACCATTATTCACAGTAGCAAACAGGTGGAATCAATCCAAATGCCCATGGATGGCTAAACAAAATGTGGTACATACACACAACAGAATAGCATTAGGTCTTGAAGGAAATCTGAACACGTGCCACAGCATGGATGAACCATGAAGACATTACCCTAAGTGAAATAAGCCAGTTACAAAAAGGCAATTCCTATATGATTCCACTTATATAAGGTATTCAAAGTACTCAAATTCATGGAAATAGAAAATAAAATGGTGGCTACCAGAGGCCATGTAATGGAGAAAAAGGAGAGTAGTTGTTCACTGGGCACAGGTAAACTTTCAGTTATGCACGATGAAAAAGTTCTTGAGCTCTTTCACAAGTCTGTGAATATACTTAGCATGACTGAAGTGGTCACTTAAAACAGGTTAACATGGTAAATATTATGTATTTTTACCAAAAATAAAAAAGCCTCTATTGTGTGCTATTTTTTCTGCTTTTTATATTTCACATACATTTAGTCGGCCTAAACAAGACATGTACCTGACTGTGTCTCAGATCATGAGCTCCTTATTGCAAAATTCAATCTTAAGTTGAAAAAAGTAGGGAAAACCGTTAGGGCATTCCAGTATGACCTAAAGCAAATCCCTTATGATTATACAGCGGAGGTGATGAATAGATTCAAGAGATTAGATCTCATAGACAGAGTGCTGCAAGAACTATGGATGGTGGCTTGTAACATTGTACAGGAGGCGGTGACCAAAACTATCCCAAAGAAAAAGAAATGCAAGAAGGAAAAGTGGTTATCTGAGGAGGCCTTACAAATAACTGAGAAAAGAAGGGAAGTGAAAGGTAGAGGAGAAAGGGAAAGATATACCCAACTGAATGCAGAGTTCTGGAGAATAGCAAGGGGAGATAAGAAAGCCTTCTAAACTGACAAATGTAAAGATACAGAGGAAAACAATAGAATGGGAAAGACTAGAGATCTCTTCAAGAAAATTGGAGATACCAAGGGAACATTTTATATAAAGATGGACACAATAAAGGACAGAAACAGCAAGAGTCTAACAGAAACAGAAGAGATTAAGAAGAGGTTGCATGAATACACAAAAGAACCATACAAAAAAGGTCTTAATGACCTGGGTAACAATGACAGAGTCACTCACCTAGAGTGTGAAGTCAAGTGGGACTTAGGAAGCATATCTGTGAACAAAGCTAGTGGATGTGATGGAATTCTACATGATCTATTTCAAATACTAAAAGATGATGCTGTTAAGGTGCTGCATTAAGCATGTCAACAAACTTGGAAAACAGCAGTGGGCACAGGACTGGAAAAGGTCAGTTTTCATTCCAATCCCGAAGAAATGCAATGCAGAAGAATGTTCAAACACCACACAATTGTTATAATTTCATATGCTAGCAAAATAATGCTCAAAATCCTTCAAGCTAGGTTTTAGTAGTAAGTGTACTGAGAACTTCCAGATGTACAAGCTGGATTTAGAAAAGGCAGAGGAGCCAGAGATCAAATTGTCAACATCCGTTCCTCATAGGAAAAGCAAGAGAATTCTAGAGAAACATCTGCTTCATTGACAATGCTAAAGCCTTTTACTGTGTGGATCACAACAAACTGTGGAAAATTCTTAAAGAGATGGGAATATCAGACCATCTTACCTGTCTCCTGAGAAACCTGTATATAGATCCAGACACAACAGTTAGAACCAGACATGGAACAATGGCATGGTTCAAAATTTGGAAAGGTTGTATATTGTCACTCTGCTTAAGTTCTATGCAGAGTACATCATGCAAAATGCCAGACTGGATGAAGTACAAGCTAGAATCAAGATTGCTGGGAGAAATATCAACAACCTCAGATATTCATGATACCCACCCTAATGGCAGAAAGTGAAGAGCAACACAAGAGCCTCTTGATGAGCGTGAAAGAGAAGAGTGAAAAACCTGGCCTAAAACTCAACATTCAAAAAACTAAGATAATGGCATCTGGTTCCATCACTTCATGGCAAATAGATGGGGAAACAATGGAAACAATTATAGACTTTATCTTCTTGGGCTCCAAAATCACTGGGGATGGTGACTGCAGCCGTGAAATTAAAAGACGCTTGCTCCTTAGAAGAAAGCCTATGACACACCTAGATAGTGTATTAAAAGGCGGAGACATCACTTTGCTGAAAAAGGCACATATAGTCAAAGCTGTGGTTTTTCCAGTAGTCATGAATGGATGTGTGAGCTGGATCATAAAGAATGCTGAGTGGTGAAGAATTGATGCTTTCAAATTGTGGTTCTAGAGAAGACTCTTGAGAGTCTCTTGGACAGCAAGGAGATCAAAACAGTCAATCCTGAAGGAAGTCAAACCTTAATATTCATTGGAAGGACTACTACTGAAGCTGAAGCTCCAATACTTTGGCCATCTGATAGGAAGAACTGACTAACTGGAAAAGACCGTGATGCTGGGAAAGATTGATGAGGAGAAGGGGGTGACAGAGAATGAGATGGTTGGATGGCATCATTGACTAAATGGACATGAGTTTGAGCAAACTCTGGAGCTAGTAAAGGACAGGGAAGCCTGGCATGCTGCAGTCCATGGGATAGCAAACAGTCATACAGGACTTGGTGATTGAACAACAATGGATGTAAAAGAATAACCCATAAATACATTTTCTCTAATGTAACCACCATTAATATTTTGGTGTATAGCTTCCATTTCTTTTCACATAGATATCAGGCATGTGTGTTTGTGTAAACAATGTGTATTTCTGTTTATATTTGAGCTAAAATATAATATGTTTTTAGTAACCAGTTTTAAGAAAACACTTATGTATTTATTGTGAACATCTTCCCATATTGTCACATTGTTGTTATGTTTTATGACTGAATACTCTGAGGTATAGATATACAACTTATTTAATTTCCCTCTGTTGATGAGCATTTAGGTTTTCCAATTTTGTCTACCATAAGGAACACTGAAATTAATTTAGAAGAAAAGTATTTATTTATTTCTTGTTTGAACTGGGTCTTCGTGGCTTTGTGAGATTTTCTCCAGTTGTGGTGAGTGGGATCTACTGTTTGGTGTGGTGTTTGGGCTTCTCATTGTGGAGGCTTCTCTTGTCGTCGAGCACTGGCTCTAGGGTCACAGGCTTCAGTAGACGCCATACGTGATCTCAGTAGTTGCAGCATGTGGGCTCTGGAGTGAGGGCCCAGTACTTGTGGCCCACAGTCTCTAGTTGCTCCAAAGCATGTGGAATCTTTCCAGACCAGGGATGGAACCTGTGTCGCCTGAATTGACAGGCTGATTCTATTTTACTGTCCACCAGAGAAGTCCTGAAATGAAATTCTATTTATATGCTTTGACCAGAAAGAAGTGGAATAATGCCTTTGATGTTCTGAAAGAAATTATTTTCAACCTAGAATCCTATGTCCAGCCAATTTTTCAGTTAAATAAAAAGGTCATGTTTAGACATGTAGGATATTGGAATTTGTATCTCTGAGACTTCCTGTCTCAGCAAGTAGCTTGGACATATACACCAGCAAAATTAAGGAGAATATGAAGGAAGAGAAAAATGGATGCAATCCCAGTGGATAGTGAAGGAAAATCGTAAGTTGGTGGCTGGGCAGAATGCTTAGGAAATGCAGCAATCCACATTAGCGTGCAAAGACAGATGATTCTTGGAAGAATACCTCTGGAGGAAAAAAAGTGTTCCTATGCAATAGATGCTGAAGATACCTATTCATTTGTTAGTAAGAAAAAAATAGGGAGCTATATAAAAACAATAGGAAAAAAGAAAACAGAACACAAATACATTTTTAAAATATGAAATAAAATATAGTATAGTTTAAAAAAGTTGATCAGATCAGATCAGTCGCTCAGTTGTGTTCAACTCTTTGCGACCCCATGAATTGCAGCACACCAGGCCTCCCTGTCCATCACCAACTCCCGGAGTTCACTCAGACTCACATCCATCGAGTCAGTGATGCCATCCAGCCATCTCATCCTCTATTGTTGCCTTTTCCTCTTGCCCCCAATCCCTCCCAGCATCAGAGTCTTTTCCAATGAGTCAACTCTTCGCATGAGGTGGCCAAAGTACTGGAGTTTCAGCTTTAGCATCATTCCTTCCAAAGAAATCCCAGGGCTGATCTCCTTCAGAATGGACTGGTTGGATCTCCTTGCAGTCCAAGGGACTCTCACGAGTCTTCTCCAACACCACAGTTCAAAGCATCAATTCTTCAGCGCTCAGCCTTCTTCACAGTCCAACTCTCGCATCCATACATGACCACAGGAAAAACCATAGCCTTGACTAGACGAACCTTTGTTGGCAAAGTAATGTCTCTGCTTTTGAATACGCTATCTAGGCTGGTCATAACTTTCCTTCCAAGGAGTAAGCGTCTTTTAATTTCATGGCTGCAGTCACCATCTGTAGTGATTTTGGAGCCCAGAAAAATAAAGTCTGACACTGTTTCCACTGTTTCCCCATCTATTTGCCATGAAGTGATGGGACCGGATGCCATGATCTTCGTTTTCTGAATGTTGAGCTTTAAGCCAACTTTTTCACTCTCCACTTTCACTTTCATCAAGAGGCTTTTGAGTTCCTCTTCACTTTCTGTCATAAGGGTGGTGTCATCTGCATATCTGAGGTTATTGATATTTCTCCTGGCAATCTTGATTCCAGCTTGTGTTTCTTCCAGCCCAGCGTTTCTCATGATGTACTCTGCATATAAGTTAAATAAACAGGGTGACAATATACAGCCTTGACAAACTCCTTTTCCTATTTGGAACCAGTCTGTTGTTCCATGTCCAGTTCTAACTGTTGCTTCCTGACCTGAATACAAAAAGAGAGTACATTTTGCCATGATGCAAAGAATATTCTTCAAATGATCTATGAGTTATGACATTGGATCCATAAAAAAAAATGCTATCATAATATACTATCTAGTCATGTAGTGAAATGTTTTTCTCTTTCAAATGGTGTTAATTGATTAATAATCAATTTTTAGACAGACCATGGAAATTGTAATTATGTTTATAGAAAATTATATAGAAGAAGAATATAAAGCTAACTGTCAGTAAGGATTTAGTTTACGGAAGAAGGAATGTGGTGAAGTGGATTAAAGAATGAGGGAAGACTATGGACAAAAATATCTTCATACGACAGTGAAAAGAGTTTAGAAAGAGACTAGTGTTAAGAAAAAAAGGAATACAGATATGTGTTTATAAAATATTTAAGCTTATAAAGCTATCCTATAATTATAAAAAATTATTGGTGAAAGGTATATGTGAGCTAAAACCTAATCCTTTACAGAAATCACCATTTATGTCCTGAATTGACAAGAAATTGAGAGAGAGATATATACTATTTAGAGATATGGTGGATATAGTCTAGAAGAAATAAAGTCGGAAATGGTTAAAAGAGGGCTGGGATCAGGGATGGAGAAGAGCGGAGCTGTATATCAGTATTTTAAAACTATGTGCATGTGCCTGATGAAAAGAAAAATATAGTATAGGGATTTGACTGATACTGATTTTGTGATACTGATGCCATTGTAGCCTGAGTTTAAGTAAGTCTGGAGATGTTTTGTTATGAATTTTTTAAAATGCTCTTTCATATGAGAAATTGTTCTCTAATCAAGTCAGAAAATGGCTGAGGGTTTCCATGAGGACAGTTTTCTTGAATTACAAAGATGAGAAAAATGGGCCTCATACTGCTTATTCCTATTAGAGATAGTTTCCCTTCTTGGCTTTTTACACTTTATTTCTGTTTCTATTAGGATACTAAATATCTGTCTAATGTAGTTATTATATAGATAAACATTTTAACTCCCTAATTACTTCTGTGGGCTTCCCCGCTGGCTCAGTGGTAAAGAATCCACTTGCAGTGCAGGAGATGCAGAGATGTGGGTTCAATCCCTGGGTCGGGAAGATCCCCTAGACTAGGAAATGGCAACCCATTCTGGTAATCTTGTTGGAAAATTCCATGGACAGAGGGACCTTGCAGTCTACAATCTGCTGCTGCTGCTGCTGCTAAGTCGCTTCAGTCACGTCCGACTCTGCAACCCCATAGACGGTAGCTCACCAGGCTCCTCTGTCCCTGGGATTCTCCAGGCAAGAATACTGGAGTGGGTTGCCGTTTCCTTCTCCAATGCATGTATGCATGCTAAGACACTTCAGTCGTGTCTGACTCTGTGCAACCCCATGGACAGCAGCGCACCAGGCTTCTCTGTCCACAGGATTCTCCAGGCAAAAATACTGGAGTGGGTTGCCATTTTCTTTTCCGACAGTCTACAGTCTATGAGGTCACAAAAGAGTCGTACATGATTGAGCGAATAAACAACATCAGCAATTACTTCTAAATTAGACCGGTACATAAAAGCAAGATGTGGGACTTCCCTGGTCCAGTGGGAAGAATTCTTGTTCAAAATGCTGGGGACCCTGCATAGGTTCAATCCCTGGTCAGGGAACTAGATCTCACAAGCTCAGACTAAAAGTTCACCTGCTGCAACTAAAGATCCCACGTGCCACAGTGAAAATTGAATATCCCATGTGCCACCACTAAGACCTGTGGCAGCCAAATAAATAAATAAAAATAGCTTGTCCTTGTCATATTGTGTTCACATATTATGTAATGTCTTCAAAAGACACGATACCTTTCATGTAATAATGTTTTCTTTTTAAAGAAATATTTATCAAATATGTGAGCACCTTTTATTTTCTAGGCAGCATACTAGCCTCAATGTACAGTGCTCAATATAACAGACATGGGTCTTGCACTCAGGGAAGTCACATTCTAGTGGGGTTGGCAGATAAAGTTGTTGTTGTTCAGTTGGTAACTCATGTCCGACTCTTTACGACCCCATGGACTGCAGCACACCAGGCTTCCCTGCCCTTCACAGTCTCCTGGAGTCTGCTAAAACTCTTGTCCATTAAGTCAGTGATGCCACCCAACCCTTTCATTCTTTTTTGCCCCCTTCTCCTCCTGCCTTCAGTCTTTCCCAGCATCAGGGTTTTTCCCAGTGAGTTGGATCTTCAAATCAGGTGGCCAAAATATTGGAGCTTAAGCTTCAGCTTCAGTCCTTTCAATGAACATTTAGGTTTGACTTCCTTCAGGATTGATTGGTTTGATCTTATTGTCTAAGGAACTCTCAAGAGTCTTCTCCAGCACCACAGTTTGAAAGCATGAGTTCTTTGGTTCTCAGGCTTCTCTTTTAAATAATTTTTTTAAAAATTTATTTATTTTAATTAGAGGATAGTTATTTTACAATATTGTGTTGGTTTTTGCCATACATAAACATGAATTGGCCACAGGTATACATTCTTTTTGGAGAAGGCAATGGCACCCCACTCCAGTACTCTTGCCTGGAAAATTCCATGGACAGAGGAGCCTGGTAGGCTGCAGTCCATGGGGTCGCTAAGAGTCGGACATGACTGAGCGACTTCACTTTCACTTTTCATTTTCATGCATCAGAGCAGGAAATGGCAACCCACTCCAGTGTTCTTGCCTGGAGAATCCCAGGGACGGGGGAGCCTGATGGGCTGCTGTCTATGGGGTCGCACAGAGTCAGACATGACTGAAGCGACTTAGTAGCAACAGCAGCATACAGTCTTTTTGATCCAATTCTCACATCTGTACATGACTACTGGAAATATCATAGCTTTGACTAGACGGACCTTTGTTGGCAAACTAATGTCTCTGCTTTTTAACATGCTGTCTAGGTTGGTCGTAGCTTTTGTTTCAAGGAGCAAGCGTCTTTTAATTTCATGGCAGCAGTCACCATCTGCAGTGATTTTGGAGCCCAAGAAAATAAAGCCTGTCACTGTTTCCATTGTTTCCCCATTGATTTGCATGAAGTGATGGGACTGGACACCATGATCTTAGTTTTTTGAATGCTGAGTTTTAAGCTAGCTTTTCCAGTCTTTCATCCTCATCAAGAGGCTTTTTAGTTATGCTTCACTTTCTACCGTTAGATTGGTATCATCTGCATAAATGGGGTTGTTGATATTTATCTCTCCTGGAAATCTTGATTCCAGCTTGTGATTCATCCAGCCCGGCATTTCACATGATGTACTCTATAAGTAAGGTGACAATATACAGCCTTGATGTACTCTTTTTCCAGTTTTGAACTAGTCCCTTGTTCCTTGTCCGGTTCTAACTATTGCTTCTTGACCTGCAAACAGGTTTCTCGGGAGGTCGGTAAGGTTGTCTAGTGTTCCTGTTTCTCCAAGAATTTCCCACAGTTTGTTGTGATTCACACAGTCAAAGGGTTTAGCATTGTCAATGAAGCAGTAGTAGATATTTCTCTGGAATTCCCTTGCTGTTTTCTGTGATCCAGCAGATGTTGGCAATTTGATCTCTGGTTCCTCTGCCTTTTCTAAATGCATCTTGTACATATGGAATTTCTCAGTTCATGTACTATTAAATCCTAGCTTGAAGGATTTTGAGCATTTCTTTGCTAGCATGTGAAGTGAGTGCAATTGTACAGTAGTTTATTTACATTGTAACTTATTTACATTGCACCTTATTTACATTGCACTTCTTTGGGATTGGAATGAAATCTGACCTTTTCCAGGCCTGTGGACATGGCTGAGTTTTCCAAATTTGTTGACCTACTTAGTGCAGCACCTTAACAGCATCATCTTTTAGTATTTGAAATAAAGTGAAAGAAAGTGAAGTCACTCAGTCGTGTCCGACTCTTTGTGACCCCGTGGACTGTAGCCTACCAGGCTCCTCCATCCATGGGATTCTCCAGGCAAGAGTACTGTAGTGGGTTGCCATTTCCTTCTCCAGGAGTTCTTCCCAACCCAGGGATTGAACCCGGGTCTACTGCATTGTAGGCAGATGCTTTACCATCTGAGCCACCAGGGAAGTTCCTGGTATTTGAAATAGATTATCTGGAATTCCATCACCTCCACTAGCTTTGTTCAGAGTAATACTTCTAAGTCCCACTTGACTTCATACTCCAGGATGTTTGGCTCTAGGTGAGTGACCACAGCATCTTCATTACTCAGGTCATTAAGACCTTTTTTGTATAGTTCTGTGTATTCTTGCCACCTCTTCTTAATCTCTTCTGTTTCCGTTAGGTCCTTGCCATTTCTGTTCTTTATTGATCCCATCTTTACATGAAATGTTCCCTTGGTATCTCCAATTTTCTTGAAAAGAACTCTAGTCTTTCCCATTCTACTGTTTTCCTCTATATCTTTGCATTGTAATCAATACAATATTGTAAAGTAATTAAAAAAAAAAGACTTTCTTAATTCTCCATGCTATTTTCTGGGACTCTGCATTCAGTTGCATATATCCTTGCCTTTCTCCTCTACCTTTCACTTCTTTTCTCTCAGCTATTTGTAAGGCCTCCTCTGTCAGCTGTTTTGCCTTCTTGCATTTCTTTTTCTTTGGGATGGTTTTGTTCCCTGCCTCCTGTACAGTGTTTTGAACCTCCATCCATAGTTGTTCAGGCACTCTCTCTACTAGGTATAATCTGGTAGATTATAGTTGCCCCAGACATCTTTAAGTGTGATCAAGCAAGACTAGTCAAGCCCAGTCCAGATAAGCAGGATCACCTGGTAAACCTGAAGACTGTGAAGAAAAATTAAGTCTGCTGTAATAGATTAATCACTTGAATCTATTAGTCACCTCCACTGTTTAATCATAGGGGATTTGTTTTGGTCATACCCAAATGGTCTAGTGTTTTTCTGTAGTTTATTCATCTTAATTATGAATTTTGAAATAAGGAGCTCATGATGTGAGCCACAGTCAGTTCCTGGTCTTGTTTTTTTCTAGCACTACTCCATCTTCGGCTCCAAAGAATACAATCAATATGTGATTTTATTATTGACCATCTAGAGATGTCCATGTTGTTGGAAGAAGGTATTTGCTTTGACCTGTGTGTTCTCTTGGCAAAACTCTTTTAGCCTTTGCCCTGATTCATTTTGTACTCCAATGCCAAACTTGCCTGTTCCTCCAGGTATCTCTTGACTTTCTACTTTTGCATTCTGGTCCGTGTGATGAAAAGGACATCTTTTTTTTTGGTGTTATTTCTAGAATGTCTTTTAGGTCTTCATAGAACTGTTCAACCTCAGCTTCTTTGGCATTAGTGGCAGATAAAAAGCAGGTACAAAATTTTTTAATGTGGGTATCAATTGTCTGTTAGTGCTAAACAACCACCTCCAAAACTTGGTAAGTTAAAACAGCAGCCTTAATTTTTCTTCACAGTCTTCAGGTTTACCCGTGATCCTGCTTATCTGGACTGGGCTTGACTAGTCTTGCTTGATCACACTTAAAGATGTCTGGGGCAACTTGACTCTGCTTTGTGTAGTTTCTAATTTTCAAGTGTCTAGCTGGGACTTCTTTTCATGATAAGGGAAGAGGAGCAAAAGAGGAAGGAGAAATGCAGAAGTGTCTTTTCAAGCCTCTGTTTACATAAGTCTCTAAAGCAAGCCACATTGCTGAGAGTCTAAATGCATGGCAAAAGGCAAGGAGAGAGAGAGAGAGAGAGAGAGAGAGAGCACATTAATAAGGGCCAATAATGAAATCAACCCAATCCCACAATACAAAATACATGGAGAGAAGTGTTATGCATATGTTCCATACAGGAAAGGTATAGGTGGTCAGGGAAGGCCTGTCTGAATAAATAATGAATGCACAAAATGCTCTAATTGAAACTAAAAATTATAATTAAATTAAGAGCAATTGTAGTTGTTAGTTGGCTTGCTCTGTTTTGGGGGGCTCTTCCAAAATGAAGCCTGTCTCCACTAATGTATCCACAGAAGATAAGCAGGAGATTGAGATGAGCCCAAGCATGTGATCTCTATAGCCAATTCTATTAAAGAGTAACAGCTGGCACCCCTTACCCTGTCTCTCAGTGCACCCATTGGGAAGACTGTACAGACCTGTTTAAAAAAAAGAAGCAAGAGGAGTCAAAAAGGTTTCCATGGCTTTACTTTGTTGTTATAGTGTGTTTATGGGACTTGTGGCAGTAGTAGTGGTAACAGTAATAATCTTACCAGTAATAGTAACAACAGTAGCAACTGTCAGGCAGTGAGCACCAAATATGTGCAGAAACCATGCTGGGCATTATACACAAAATATTAATCCTTGCTGTAATCTTGTAAGGCAGGTTTTCTTTTCTTTTTTTTTTTTAACAGGTTTAGGGAGGTTAAGTCTTGCTCAAAATATCATAGCTTGTAAATGATAAACCTTGATCTTTTTTATTCCAATGTCCATGATATTTCACTGGTAAGTGATAAGACAGGAGTGTACACCATCAGGAATCTGGACTTTGACTCTGAAGGCCAGGAGGAAGCACTAAATAGGCAGAAGTTTGTTGTCTGCTGTGTCAAGTCATCTGCTGTGGGACTTCAGTGGTTACTTGCTGGTCATTTTCTTAGTATTGGTCTGATGTCGACAGGCCTTTGGGGAGTCTTTTGTACTCTTTCTGAATTTACACAATGTATGCAAAGTGATAAATTTCAGAAATGTTTCACTGCATGCAAATTAGTTTTTCCAAGTAGCAGTAGACTGGTTACAGAGTTTGTATGAGTTTTTATTATAAAACAGAATTTCATTATACCCAACACTATTGTATTTAGGGGCAGAATTGCAATTAAGTTGGTAACTGCCATTGGTTTTGCACATGTAAAAGATATTCTTAATATTTTATCTTATTTTCTGTAACCATTATAAAATCAAATATGTAAATATGCTTTAGAGTAGTAATTGCATTTCAAATTTGAATTTGTTTTATGCAGTTATTTAATCTGTGTTTCATTAAAAAAGAATAGTTTCTATAGCAACTACCACATCATTTGATATCTTTGGAATCTCTGAGATATGGAATATTTTATTAAAAAACAAATGTACTCAGTATATCACATAGATTTCTGTACAGGTTTAAATGTTTAAGAAAAACATTTCTTGTATATTTACTTTTCTTAGTTTTTATCAAGCTTATTCTTTTTTCTACTCCAGTATATTTTCCCTTAGAAATTTAAACCATATGTATTTAAAAATAAAATGTCAAAAGAATTCAATGAGGAGGTGGATGTTAGGATAGTAGGAGTAAGTGTGAACTCTCTTCTGAATGAACTCCATCATCACACATGTTATTTCCTTCTAGGAGGAAACTTGTTAATTTATTTCTTTGGAGATATTCTATTAGGGTCATTAAAAAGATGATATATCAGCCTTATGAGAACCAAAATTAAAATAGAATGCTGGATCATCAGTACCAGATTTCTGTTCTAAGACTCATCTTAATACTTTGACTTAAAAAAAATTCAGTTTTCAGTAATATATATTGCTCTTTCCACTTATCAGCTGAAGCAAAAGTTTATTTCCACATTTGAAAATAAATATTAGTTTTTGAAATTTATTTAACATTATCTTAAATGTTACCTCATTTATACCATTGGATTTGTCCAAGTTATACCCTTACATTGTTGCTAAACTTTTTCTTTAAAGCTTGTATCCTCCATTTGTTTGTATTTAGTTATTATGGTCTTTAAAAAATCACTGGGATTCAGTATACATATTTATATGTTAATATTTTATTATAAATCAGTATCTTTTTTCATTCTGTTTCTCCTCATTGAGCTTCTTTTAACTGATCTTCATGTTTCTGGTGCTATGGAGCATTAAATTAAAAGCAATGAAATTTTTTTATGTTTCATAGTTTTCCTGTCTAATATCCTTTTTAGGATTTCAAGGAAATGCCCAAAATGTGTTTTAAAGAGTCTGCCCTACATATCTTTATAAGACATATTCTTTGCAAGTAATATAAATAAATTAAAAACTTTTGATGCCGTAATAAACTTAAAATTATTTTCTTCTTTGAGTAATTTTGTTACATTCTTTTCTTCAGTGTTCCTACAAATAATCATTTCTTCACTATGCATTTTTTTTATCTCTTGCTCCTTTCTTCCAATTCCTTCAGATCCACAGTTCACTGAAGATTCAGTAAAATCATGTCAAATTTAATTTTTCATCAAAAAATTCACATCCTATGCAGATACCTTTTGTAATAATCTTAGGAATGCAAGATATAAATGTAGATAATTGAGGTAGATCATAGATAGATAGATAGACAGACATATAGAGAATTCAATACTAATATTTTAAACCAAGGGAACATTTCATGCAAAGATGGGCTCGATAAAGGACAGAAATTGTATGGGCCTAACAGAAGCAGAAGATATTAAGAAAAGGTGGCAAGAATACACAGAATAACTGTACCAAAAAGAGCTTCACGACCCAGATAATCATGAAGATGTGATCACTGACCTAGAGCCAGACATCCTGGAATGTGAAGTCAAGTGGGTCTTAGAAAATATCACTACGAACAAAGCTAGTGGAGGTGATGGAATTCCAGTTGAGCTATTTCAAATCCTCAAAGATGATGCTGTGAAAGTGCTGTACTGAATATGCCAGCAAATTTGGAAAACTCAGCAGTGGCCAAGGACTGGCAAAGGTCCATTTTCATTCCAATCCCAAAGAAAGGCAATGCCAAAGAATGCTCAAACTACAACACAATTGCACTCATCTCACACGCTAGTAAAGTAATGCTCAAAATTCTCCAAGCCAGGCTTCAGCAATATGTGAACGGTGAACTTCCAAATGTTCAAGCTGGTTTTAGAAAAGGCAGAGGAACCAGAGATCAAATTGCCAACATCTGCTGGATCATGGAAAAAGGAAGAGAGTTTCAGAAAAACATCTATTTCTGCTTTCTTGACTATGCCAAAGCCTTTGACTGTGTGGATCACAATAAACTGTGGAATATCCTGAAAGAGATGGGAATACCAGACCACCTGACCTGCCTCTTGAGAACCCTATATGCAGGTCAGGAAGCAACAGTTAGAACTGGACATGGAACAACAGACTGGTTCCAAGTAGGAAAAGGAGTACATCGAGGCTGTATATTGTCCCCCTGCTTATTTAACTTCTCTGCAGAGTACATCATGAGAAACGCTGGGCTGGAAGAAGCACAAGCTGGAATCAAGATTGCTGGGAGAAATATCAATAACCTCAGATATGCAGATGACACCACCCTTATGGCAGAAAGTGAAGAGGAACTAAAAAGCCTCTTGATGAAAGTGAAAGAGGAGAGTGAAAAAGTTGGCTTAAAGCTCAACATTCAGAAAACAAAGATCATGGCATCTGGTCCCATCACTTCATGGGAAATAGATGGGGAAACAGTGGAAACAGTGTCAGAGTTTATTTTTCTGGGCTCCAAAATCACTGCAGATGGTGATTGCAGCCATGAAATTAAAAGACACTCACTACTTGGGAGGAAAGTTATGACCAACCTAGATAGCATATTCAAAAGCAGAGACATTACCTTGCCGACAAAGGTCCGTCTAGTCAAGGCGAAGAGTTGATTCATTGGAAAAGACTCTGATGGTGGGAGGGATTGGGGGCAGGAGGAGAAGGGGACGACAGAGGATGAGATGGCTGGACGGCATCACTGACTCGATGGACGTGAGTCTGGGTGAACTCCAGGAGTTGGTGATGGACAGGGAGGCCTGGCATGCTGCGATTCATGGGGTCGCAAAGAGTCGGACATGACTGAGCGACTGAACTGAACTGAACTGAACTGAGTCAAGGCTATGGTTTTTCCAGTGGTCATGTATGGATGTGAGAGTTGGACTGTGAAGAAAGCTGAATACTGAAGTCTGATGCTATTGAACTGTGGTGTTGGAGAAGACTCTTGAGAGTCCCTTGGACTGCAAGGAGATCCAACCAGTCCACCCTAAAGGAGATCAGTCCTGGGTGTTCATTGGAAGGACTCATGCTGAAACTGAAACTCCAATACTTTGGCCACCTCATGTGAAGAGTTGACTCATTAGAAAAGACCCTGCTTCTGGGAGGGATTGGGGGCAGGAGGAGAAGGGGACGACAGAGGATGAGATGGCTGGATGGCGTCACTGACTCAGTGGACATGAGTTTGAATGAATTCCGGGAGTTGGTGATGGACAGTGAGGCCTCGTGTGCTGCAATTCATGGGGTCTCAAAGAGTCGGACACGACTGAGCGACTGAACTGAACTGAATACTCTTGCATGTTTATTCTAAATCAGTTTTCTGCAGTGTTGAAAATATTCTACTATATCCGCACTGTCCAATGTGGTTGTTGCTAGCCACATGTAGTTATTGTGCCAGGGAAATTAAGGAATTGAATATTAATTTTAAATAACTGCAGGTGGCTAGTGGCTACCCTATTGGACAACACAACTCTAGATAATTTGATGAATCACTGTCAGTTCATTTGTTTGCCCATTATACTGGGGCTTCTGTTTGTAGCTGTGCAGGTGGGTCTCTTTATGATGGGCCACAGACAGATGTGAGTAAATGTTACAGTCCAGCCTATATTTGGCTTGCCATGCTGTGCACCCTGAGAAAGAGCTGTATCCACGCAAAGGGACAATGGTTTCTAATTTATACAAAGGCATCTTATAGGTCGACATCTTATAGGTTGAGCTGTATCCATGCAAAGGGACAATGGTTTCCAGTTTATACAAAGGCATCTTATAGGTTAAAACTGCCAGATGGTAGTTTTCCTTCAAACATTGGTTCTGCTGCTTAAAGGCCATGTGATTTTCTGATATGTAGTTAACTCCTTTGGACCTTGCTTTCTTCCTCTATGAAAGGAAACAATATTACTTTACAGGATTATTATGAAGATTGATATATGTGTAAGTATAACATAAAGTGCTCAAAAATTTTCTTAATCACGATTAAATAATGTGGTAGCACTTTCAACATAGTGAATTTCGGTATCATTTTCACATTCATTTAACTCTGCCTACTTTATATCAGGACAAGGAGATAAAAGACAACAGTTCCTGCCTAAAGAAAGTAAAAGTGCTAGTTGCTCAGTCCTGTCTGACTTTTTTCAACCTCCATGGACTGTATCCTATCAGGCTTCTCTGTCCATGGAATTCTCCAGGCAAGAATACTGGAGTGGGTTGCCATTCCCTTCTCCAGGGAATCTTTCTGACCCAGATCAAACCTGGGTTTCCTGCATTGCAGGCATATTCTTTTACCACTGAGCCAACTGAGTAGAGATCAATAGTTCCAAGGGGTTTTATAGCTTTTAAAATTAGCTTACTATCACATTATAGCTTAGGATCTGACTGAGAGTTCAGTTCAACTAGTGATTAATTCAGTTTTTAATTACATCTTTCACCCTTTCTGATTCTAACCTATTTAGAATTTCTGTGACCTATTGCTTTTCAGTGGAGAAGGCAATGGCACCCCACTCCAGTACTCTTGCCTGGAAAATCCCATGGATGGAGGAGCCTGGTGGGCTGCAGTCCATGGGGTCGAGAAGAGTCGGGCACGACTGAGCGACTTCACTTTCACTTTTCACTTTCATGCATTGGAGAAGGAAATGGCAACCCACTCCAGTGTTCTTGCCTGGAGAATCCCAGGGACGGGGGAGCCTGGTGGGCTGCCGTCTATGGGGTTGCACAGAGTCGGACACGACTTAAGTGACTTACCTTACCTATTGCTATTCAGATACCATGTTGTTCCACTTTAGCATAATGTTTAGGAGGATATATTTTCCATAATGTCACTATATGTATTTTCAAATATGTTAATTAAACAATTTTTCAGTAGGTATTATCACCCCTATTTTACAGATGTAGAAACTAAAGCTCATAAGTAAAGTAATTGGCTCATGGCTACTTCGATGACTTTATTTTTTTTTTTTTTTAATTCTTCCAATTTTATTTTATTTTTAAACTTTACATAATTGTATTAGTTTTGCCAAATATCAAAATGAATCCGCCACAGGTATACATGTGTTCCCCATCCCGAACCCTCCTCCCTCCTCCCTCCCCATACCATCCCTCTGGGCCGTCCCAGTGCACCAGCCCCAAGCATCCAGCATCATGCATTGAACCTGGACTGGCAACTCGTTTCCTACATGATATTTTACATGTTTCATTGCCATTCTCCCAAATCTTCCCACCCTCTCCCTCTCCCACAGAGTTTAAAATGTACGTTTTATTACTGCATTATTTTGCTAAAGGCAAAATAAGGAAGGTTTTGTTTGTTTCTTCTTGGTTTAGTATGCTCTAAAACAGTAAATCTAAATTCTTAAATGAAAAGCTTAATGATTCCTTATTGTCAGATTATTTTTTTCTTTCTTAAAAGTATAAAACTATTGATATTTTGATGAGATAACTTTTAAAGGTAATCTTCCTGTTTTATTTTCTCATTATATTAGTCCCATCCTATGCAAATTTGGACAAAAATATAATGTTCCTTCTCTAGTCTTTAATACTTCTTAACTACTAACTAGGTTATGTGTATTTAGAGTCCTTATCCTATAATTCAAGCCATAAGTAGGATTTCTTGGGTGATCTCTTCTATTTTCATGACTTTCACTAATGCTTATCTATGCCCTTGATTTCATATTTCTGTCTCCAACCCAAGCTTCTCTCTTGAGTACCATATTCATATTTTTAATGAGTAGCATATTCATATTTTTACCTGCCTATAGGATATTTAGATATTCCTAGATATGACAAGCTCAACATTTCAAAGCTGAACTCATAATACTGTCATCATAAATCTCTTCCTTCCTATATTTTCTTTTGTAGTTAGTTATATTCAGTCACCCAAATTAGAAACTTGGGAACCACCCTAGACTTCTTCTTATCCCTTATGTTCTTCAGAGGATGACTTCTCAAATTTTATTGTCTAACTTCTGAATATCTTTTTCCTTTTGTGTCATTGATTTTTGTACTGATTCATTCACTCATTCCTTCATTTTTTCACTCTATCGTTGTTTGTTGAATACCAACTTTGTAAATGACTAAATACCTTTGAACCTAGTTCTTTCCCTCTATTGCTATAGTCTTTGTGTCCGTTTAGGCCCTCATCATTTGTCTCCTGAACTATTTACTGCAATGATCTCACTAACCCTGGTCATTATATATTCAGTATATTCTCTATGCTGTAGTTAGAGTGATTTTTCTACTAAATAAATTCAATTTTGGCACTTTTCTGCTTAAAATCCTATAGTATTTCCAAATACCTTCCAGGTTATATATGTTAGCATGCCATAGAAGGCATTTCCAGCATGTGGTTCTTTTTGCCTACCTCTGAAGCTCCACCTTCTATCACAGGACACACACGCTGTGCTCCAACCACACTGAAGGGCTTTCTGATCCTCTCACTTACCAAGCAGTCTTAACAGTTTTAAGCCTTTGAACATATGGCTTCTTTTGCTAGGGACTTAAATCCCTTGTTCATTTGTTCACTTATTCTTCACAACTCACCTTAAAAGATATCTTCTCTTAGAATTTTTCCTGCAGTCCTGATACCTTCTTCTGCATGTGCCCATGGTCCTCTCACATCAGTTACCACACTGTATACGATTATCCATTTGTCCCTATTTCTGTCACTTGGTTGAGAAGCTCCTGTTGAAGACAGAGATTTTGATCAACTTATCTATCTGGTCTTTGAACTTTTAGCTACAAATATGGTCAGTTATTTGCCAGTGTCTGTTCTAGATTTCATCTACTATTCTTTTAATTCTTATTAAAAAAATCTGTGAGGTAGTCAGTATTTAATAGTTGGCAGAAACTGTGGCTAAGAGAGTTTAGGTAATTTTCTAAGGTCACACAATTATAAAATGGTAAAAGTAGAAAGACGAAACACAGGTCACTTTGACTCCAAAGCCATTTCTCTTTCCACTATGTTACACTGACATGTAACTGATAGCTATGACAAATAGCAATAGTTACACTTTTAAACGGAGAAGGCAATGGCACCCCACTCCAGTACTGTTGCCTGGAAAATCCCATGGACAGAGGAGCCTGGTGGGCTGCAGTCCATGGGGTCGCTAAGAGTCAGACACGACTGAGGGACTTCACTTTCACTTTTCACTTTCATGCATTGGAGAAGGAAATGGCAACCCACTCCAGTGTTCTTGCCTGGAGAATCCCATGGATGGAGAAGCCTGGTAGGCTGCAGTCCATGGGGTCGCACAGAGTCGGGCACAACTGAAGCGACTTAGCAGCAGCAGCAGCAACACTTTTAAACAAAAGTATCCATAATCCAGGGCTTCCCTGGTGGCTCAGACAGTAAAGAATCTGTCTGCAGTACAGGAGACCTGGGTTCAATCCATGGGTCAGAAAGATTCCCTGGAGAAGGAAATAACTACATACTCCAGTATTCCTGCCTGGGGAATCCCGTGGACAGCAGAGCCTGGAGGATTACAGTCCGTGGGGTCACAAAGAGTCGAACATGACTGAGGTACTAAGCACACATACACATCCATAATCCAAGGGCTTCCCAGGTGGCTCAATGGTAAAGAATCTGGCTGCCAGTGCAGGAGACACAGGAGATGTGAGTTCGATCCCTGGGTTGGGAAGATCCCCTGGAAATGGCAATGCACTACAGTATTCTTGTCTGGAAAATTCCATGAAGAGAGGAGCCTGGAGGGCTGTAGTACACGGACTCTCTGAGATGCTCACAACTTAGCAACTGATCATGCATGCACACATCCATCCACAATCTAAGGCTTCTTCAGGTTTGTACTACAGCTGAACACTCTGTAGAGGGTACCTAAGTATTTGCATGTGTGTTTAAAGCGCAGCTGTCAGCCTTTAATGGTATATATCACAGCGGTGTCTTCTCTGGGAAGTAGAATGATATTCTTAGCCTATTGAATTTCAGGAGTTTCCCAGGAGACCACAAGTGCATTCTGACATGAGCTTTCAGGTCCCCTGTTTTATCCTCTGGATTTGTTCTGCTCTGTTCTCTGGGAATCAAAATGTGGCTTTAGGCATCAGTGTGATATTTTCTGCATGTCAGGTATAGGAACAGTGTTGGAAGAACTCTTGGCATCTTATTCCTTGAATTTCTAAATCCTCTTGACACTAGCAGGTGCTGGCTTTTGCAGTTAGCACTAATATATGAACAATTCACCAAGATACTAAGACTATTTAACATTGCTCCATTTGATCTTGACAGTCGCTTTTTCCATTTCTTGTCCCGTTATTGAGCAAGTATTTATTACACACCTTCTTGTGTACTAAACCAGTTAAATAAGTGAGAATGTGTAACAACTCCTAGCTTACTCAAATCTATTTTTAAAAATTAATTAGCCATTGTGATTTTATAGGCAGAAGTTATTAAGAGGTCATTTAATTCAATGCCTTTTATTTTACAGATAAATTTAACTCTGGGTAGGTGGAGTCACTTTCTTTAAGATCATACAGTAAGTGGCACAGAATGGACATGAATTTAAGTTTTATTTCTAGATTAGGCCTCTTTTCAGTATACCTTGCTGGCTCTCACTATATTCAGACATATCTGGTAATAATGGAGAGAAAGTCACAATGGGGAGAAAGGCATAATGCCATGGATTTTTGTACCTGCTCTCTTAGGATTGTTTTTTCCATTTCTTTGACCATGGTGGATTGTTTTTTCAGGGAACTTCTTAAAGACCCTGGAATGCATTTAGTGTATTCCGTTCAGTGTTTCCTGGATATATTCCTACTTATGGCATTTCTAAGATTCTGAGAAGTTAGATAAAACTGTGAAGTATTTGAGAAAGAAAAGGAAATAGGGACTGGAGTGAAAAAGAAGAGTTGTCAGTGGCAGATGTGTATTATGAAATACTATATGGCCAGTGTCTCACACATCACAGGTTCTCTGTAAATAGTAGCTATTTTTACTGATTTTAATCACATTCTACTTTGAAGTCTGATTGATTCATTTTGTCTGTAGTGGTTCAATATACATACTTTTTGTATTTTAACTTATCGAAATAACATAAATTAAGTTGAAACAGTTTCTACATATGTATTCTGTCATTTAATCACTTACTCATATGTCAGTTCAACTGTTTATAACTCATCTGTTTTATTTATGAGACTGTTAGGTAATATGATCAGACCTGAAAAGCTTATTATCTATTGCAGTGTTTAAATTTAGAGAATTTTTATAAAACCTGACAAATGCTATATTTAGTTAACATGTTAGTAAGTATATATGGGAAATTTTTTATTATTTTATGTTAAAGAAATACCTTAGTCTCTAAGTAATAAGAGACTCAGCATCTCATTCATGAGGATTCCATATAAATAATGTAATAAAGCTACCCTTCCCATTACTGTTTGAGCCTTTTGAGAGTACCATACCATCTCAAGACCTAAAGGATTGTCCTTTGAAATAAGATTTTCTTCACCATTAGTAATATAAAAATGATCTGAAATATTTTGCTATTGCTTTATATATTTGCTTTACAACTGTTCTTGAAAAGTAGACAATATGTCATCACTTCAGTAAATTGAAAATGGAACAAAGTATAATCTGATTTGTTCAGTTCAGTCGCTCAGTCGTATCTGACTCTTTGCAACCCCATGTGTTGCAGCACACCAGGCCTCCCTGTCCATCACCAACTCCCAGAGTTCACTCAAACTCAGGTCCATCGAGTCGGTGATGCCATCCAGCCATCTCATCCTCTGTTGTTGCCTTTTCCTCTCGCCTCCAATCCCTCCCAGCATCAGAGTCTTTTCCAATGAGTCAACTCTTCACATGAGGTGGCCAAAGTATTGGAGTTTCAGCTTCAACATCAGTCTTTCCAATGAACACCCAGGACTGATCTCCTTTAGGATGGACTGGTTGGATCTCCTTGCAGTCCAAGGGACTCTCAAGAGTCTTCTCCAACACCACAGTTCAAAAGCATCAATTCTTCAGTGCTCAGCTTTCTTCACAGTCCAACTTTCACATCCATACATGACCACTGGGAAAACCATAGCCTTGACTAGATGGACCTTTGTCAGAAAGGTAATGTCTCTGCTTTTGTTACACTATCTAGGTTGGTCATAACTTTCCTTCCAAGGAGTAAGCATCTTTTAATTTCATGGCTGCAGTCACCATGTGCAGTGATTTTGGAGCCCAGAAAAATAAAGTCTGACACTGTTTCCATTGTTTCCCCATCTATTTGCCATGAAGTGATGGGACCAGATGCCATGATCTTCATTTTCTGAATGCTGAGCTTTAAGCCAAGTTTTTCACTCTCCACTTCCACTTTCATCAAGAGCCTTTTAGTTCCTCTTCACTTTCTGCCATAAGGGTGGTGTCATCTGCATATCTGAGGTTATTGATATTTCTCCCGGCAATCTTGATACCAGCTTGTGTTTCTTCCAGCCCAGTGTTTCTCATGATGTACTCTGCATAGAAGTTAAATAAGCAGGGTGACAATAGACACCCTTGACGTACTCCTTTTCCTATTTGGAACCAGTCTGTGGTTCCATGTCCAGTTCTAACTGTTGCTTCTTGACCTGCATATAGGGTTCTCAAGAGGCAGGTCAGGTGGTCTGGTATTCCCATCTCTTTCAGGATTTTCCACAGTTTATTGTGATCCACACAGTCAAAGGCTTTGGCATAGTCAAGAAAGCAGAAATAGATGTTTTTCTGGAACTCTCTTCCTTTTTCCATGATCCAGTGGATGTTGGCAATTTGATCTCTGGTTCCTCTGCCTTTTCTAAAATCAGCTTGAACATTTGGAAGTTCACGGTTCATGTATTGCTGAAGCCTGGCTTGGAGAATTTTGAGCATTACTTTACTAGCGTGTGAGATGCGTGCAATTGTGCGGTAGTTTGAGCATTCTTTTGCATTGCCTTTCTTTGGGATTGGAATGAAAACTGACCTTTTCCAGTCCTGTGGTTACTGCTGAGTTTTCCCAATTTGCTGGCATATTGAGTGCAGCACTTTCACAGCATCATCTTTCAGAATTTGAAATAGCTCAACTGGAATTCCATCACCTCCACTAGCTTTGTTCATAGTGATGCTTACTAAGGCCCACTTGACTTCACATTCTAGGATGTCTGGCTCTAGGTGAGTGATCACACCATCATGATTATCTGGATCGTGAAGCTCTTTTTTGTACAGTTCTGTGTATTCTTGCCACCTCTTCTTAATATCTTCTGCTTCTGTTAAGTCCATACTATTTCTGTCCTTTATCGAGCCCATCTTTGCATGAAATGTTCCCTTGGTATCTCTAATTTTCTTGAAGAGATCTCTAGTCTTTCCCATTCTGTTGTTTTCCTCTATTTCTTTGCATTGATTGCTGAGGAAAGCTTTATTATCTCTCCTTGCTCTTCTTTGGAAGTCTGCATTCAGATACTTATATCTTTCCGTTTCTCCTTTGCCTTTTGCTTCTCTTCTTTTCACAGCTATTTGTAAGGCCTCCCCAGAGAGCCATTTTTCTTTTTTGCATTTCTTTTCCATGGGATTGGTATTGATCCCTGTCTCCTGTAGAACGTCACGAACCTCCGTCCATAGTTCATCAGGCACTCTATCTATCAGATCTAGCCCCTTAAATCTATTTCTCACTTCCATGTATAATCATAAGGGATTTGATTTAGGTCATACCTGAACGGCCTAGTGGTTTTCCCTACTTTCTTCAATTTAAGTCTGAATTTGGCAATAGGGAGTTCATGATCTGAGCCACAGTCAGTTCCTGGTCTTGTTTTTGCTGACTGTATAGATCTTCTCCATCTTTGGCTGCAAAGAATATAATCAATCTGATTTCGGTGTTGACCATCTGAGATGTCCGTGTGTAGAGTCTTCTCTTGTGTTGTTGGAAGAGGGTGTTTGCTATGACCAGTGCATTCTCTTGGCAAAGCTCTATTAGCCTCTGCCCTTCTTCATTCTGTATTCCAAGGCCAAATTTGCCTGTTACCCCAGGTGTTTCTTGACTTTCTACTTTTGCATTCTAGTCCCCTATAATGCAGCGGCTGCACTTTGCTGGAGCCGCCGTGAAGAGATACTCCATGTCTGATTTGTTAGCTGATGAAAAATTTAAAACCAGAAGTTGTTCATCCTGTAAGGACTAACTTGCATCTCACCAACTAAAAGAGATCTTACCAGTAAGTTCTCTTTCCAACCCCTACCTTCTTTTATCTTATACAGTATACAGTTTGTGTCACATATAATTGTGATAATAATTAATAATAATAATTATTAATTATTTCACATATATTAATTGAATCTTCTTAACTTTAGGATAAGCTTATTGAGAACAGAAATAATACATTACACTTCATTTATTTCATTTATTTCTTGGTATTTCTTACTGTCTGCACATGTGGTAGATGCTTAATAAGTTGTTTGAATTGTACACTTTAGGGATACTTAGAGACCATCTTGTCTAGTTTCCTTTAAGGAAGATCTATTTTTACAGAAAGCCCGAGGAAAGACATTTAGCCTCTGCTTTAAATCTGTCATGAAATGGAGACCATTTTTCTGGAACAGCTTATTTCATGGTTGGAATGTTATGTTTGTTAGGTGTTTCCCCCCCATCCCCACCATATTTTGGGCCAAAATCTACCCAATGTTAGTTTTAGTCCAGTCTAACAACGCAAATCTGAGAGTCTAATCTTTTTTTTTTCCCACTTGTTAAGAACTATTCAAATTTTGAGAGATTTGTAATATATTCTTTCAGATTTTCATTTTTATTTGTTTATTAAACATTGGGAGTTTCTACTATGTTGTGGACATAAAGGTGAATTTGTTATTGTTACTGTTTTTTTTTTTTTTTTTCAGCTTCTTTTCTTTGGATATGGATCTCAGATGACTCAGCAAGGTCAAGTTTCTCTTTCAATAAAAACACTCTGATTTGTGCCCCTCTTAAAATGTGTGCCTGAAATAGACCAAACTGTTTCATCTGATCAGTATATGGTTGATTAAAACTTATTCTTTTATGCGATCAGGATGGCTTCTATCAGTGTTGTCATGATTGTGTTGACTTTTTGGAAATATTGATTAACCAAAGCTTTGAAAAATTTTAAAACATTTGCTTCCAGTAGGCTAGATCTGCATTGGTATAACAGATTTTTTTTCCCTACAAACTAAGTGCAAGGTTCTCGTTTTTGTTGCTAAGTCCTGTCTGACTCTTTTTGTGACCCCATGGACTATAGCCCACCTGGCTTCTCTGTCCATGGGATTTCCCAGGCAAGAATATTGGAGTGGGTTGCCATTTCCTTCTCCACGGGATCTTCCCAACTCAGAGATCAAACCCATGTCTCCTGGATTGGCAGGCAGATTCTTTACCACTGAGCTACCGGGAAAACCCTGCAGGGCTCTATGTTTGTCTTAATTTTGGCCTAACAACTTTGCTTATGAAAATCATTCAAATATAATATCTATGTTTGTAGCTAGTTCTCTTATCTTTGAAATTTCTGGAAAAAATATGTCATAAACATTTGTTCTCGCTAAGTCTTGCTCTCATTTTTTAATTGAAGTATAGTTGATGTACTGTGTTGTGTTAGTTTTGGTATACTCAAAATAATTTAATTATGTGTATATATATATATTTTCCATTGTGGTTTACTATAGGATATTGAATGTAATTCCTCTGCTATACACTAGGACCTGTTGTATTTCTATTTTATATACAGTAGTTTGTATCTACTAATCCCAAATTTATCTGCAATTTATCCTTCCTCTATCGTCTTTCCCCTTTGGTAACTGTAAATTTGTTTTCTATCTCTTCAAGTCTTTCTGTTTCATAAATTAATTCATTCGTGTCATATTTTAGATTCCACATAGAAGTGGTATCATATAGTATCTGTCTTTCTCTTTCTCTTTCTGACTTCCTTCACTTAGTGTGATAATTTCTAGGTCCATCCATGTTGCTGCAAATGGCATTATTTCATTCTTTTTTCTGGCTGAGTAGCATTATGTATATATACCACATCTTTATTGTTCATCTGTCGATGAACATTTAAGTTGCTTCCATCTCTAGGAGTGGGATTGCTGGATCATAAGACGCTCTGTTTTTAGTTTTTTTAAGGAACCTCCATACTTTTCTCCATAGTGGCCACACCAATTTACATTCCCACTAATAGTGTAGGAGGGTTCCCTTTTCTCCACATTCTCTCCAGCACTTGTTATTTGTAGACTTTTTGATAATGACCATTCTGTCTGGTGTGAGGTGATACCTCTTTTGTGGTTTTGTTTGCATTTCTCTAATATTTAGTGATGTTGAACATCTTTTCATATGCTTGTTGGACATCTGTATGTCTTCCTGGAGAAATGTCCATTGAGGTCTTCTGCCTTTTTTTTTGATTGGGTTATTTTTTATTGTTGTTGCTGAGTTGTATGAGCTGTTTGCATATTTTGGAATTTAAGCCCTTGTCAGTCACATAATTTATAAATATTGTCTCTCAGTCTGTAGGATGTCCTCTCATTTTTCTTATGGTTTCTTTTGCTTTGCAAAAGCTTGTAAATTTGATTAAGTCCCATTTGTTTATTTTTCTTTTTATTTCTATTGCCTTGGGAGATTGAGCTAAGAAAACATTGGTATGATTGATATCTGAGAATGTTTTGCTTATTCTCTTCTAGTAGTTTTATAGTGCCATGTCTTATATTTAAGTCTTTAAGCCATTTTGAGTGTATGGTATTTTTTGAGTGTGTGGTATTTTTGTGTATGGTATGAAGGTGTGTTCTGATTTCATTGATTTACATGCAGCTGTCTAGTGGTCCCTATACCACTTGCTAGAGAGACTGTCTTTTCTCCATTGTATATTCTTGCCTCCTTTGTCAAAGATTAATTGACTGTAGGTGTGTGGGTTTATTTCTGGGCTGTCTATTCTCTTTCATTGATCTGTATGTCTATTTTCGTGCAAATACCATGCTGTTTTGTTAACTAGCTTTTTGTATTACCTGAAATCTGGGAGAGTTATACCTTCTGATTTGTCTTTTTCCTTAGCATAGCTTTGGTAACTGTGGGTCTTTTATGGTCATTTTGCTTATGGTTTCATATAAATTTTAGGTTTATTTGTTTTAGTGTGAGAAATGTCATGGGTAATTTGACAGGAATCACATTAAGGCTGTAAATTACTTTGGAGAGTATGGCCATTTTAACATCAATTCTTCTAATCCAAGAGCATGGTATATATTTCCATTTCTTTAAATCATCTTCAATTTACTTTGTCAATGTTTTATAGTTCTCAGAATATAAGTCATCTCCTTGGTCAGTTTTATTTCTAAGTTTTTTGGGGGGATGCAATTTTAAAAGGATTTCTTTTTTTTTACTTTCCCTTTCTGATTTGTCATTGTTAGTGTTAAAAAAAAAAAGGTGACTGATTTCTGTATGTTAATTTTGTATCCTGCTACCTTACTGAATATGTTTATCATTACTAGTAGTTTTTGTTTGGAGTCCTTAGGGCTTCTTATATGTACTATCATATCATCTGCATATAATGACAGTTTTACCTTTTCTCTTACAATTTGGATGCCTTTTATTTCTTTTTCTTATTTGATTACTGTGGCTGGGATTTCCAATACTGTGTTGAATAAAAGTGGCAAGAGAGGGTATTGTTGTCTTGTTCCAGATTTTAGTAGGAAAGCTTTCAGCTTTTCACCATTGAGTATTATGTTGCCTTTGAGTTTGTCATAAATAACTTTTATTATGTTATATTTCCTCTATGGGCTTCCCCAGTGGCTCAGTGGCAAAGAATTTGCCTGCTGTGCAGGAGCTGCAGAAGACATGGGTTCGATCCCTGGGTCCAGAAGATCCCCTGGAGGAGGGCAAGGCAACCCGCTTGAGTATTCTTGCCTGAAGAATCCCATGGATAGAGGAGCCTGATGGATTACAGACTATAGGGTTGCAAAGAGTTGTACACAACTGAATTGACTTAGCATGCATGCATGTATGTTTCCTCTATATCCACATTGATAAGAGGTTTTATCTTGAATGGGTCTTCAATTTTATCAAGTAGTTTTTCTGCATCTTTTGAAATGATCATGTAGTTTTTGTCTTTTCGTTTGTTGATATAGTTATCACAATGATTGATTTGCATGTGTGGACTGTTCTTATGACCCTGGGATTTATCCAACTTGACTGTGGTGTATGATCTTTTTTATGTGTTGTTGGATTCAGTTTGCTTTTATAATTTTATTTTTTAAAAAAATCAATGTGCTGACTTATTTAAGTGATTTACTTTCTGGTTGTGATTTTCTCTTCCTCTAGAGTCTTGCTGCTTTACTATTTAGAGAATAGCTTTCAATATATATATATATATATATTTAAGAATAGGTTTAATATTGCTGAATTCTTTTAGTTTTTGCTTTTCAGAGAAATTCTTCATTATCCTTCTATTTTAAATTATAATCTTGCTGGGTAAAGTATCCTAGGTTGCAAGTGTTTTCCTTTTAAGAGTTTGAATATATCTTGCCACTCCCTTCTGGGCTGTTTCTGTAGAGAAATCAGCTAATAGCCTTGTAATTAACTCTTTGCTTTACTCTTGCTGCCTTTATTATCCTCTCCTTATCTTTAACTTTTGCCATTTTAAATATGTCTTGGCATAGGTCTGTTTGGGTTCATATTCTTTGGGATCCTCTGTTCTTTGTTTCATTTGGATCATTTGTTTCCTTCTTTGGGTTTGGGAATTTTTCAGCCATAATTTCTTCAAATACATTTTTGGTCCCCTCTTTCTTTTCCTTCTGAGATCCCTATTAAGTGTGGATTGGAACACTTTATATTATCTCAAAGGCGTCATCTGTTGCTTTCATTTTTTTTTTTTTAATTTGTCTTTCTGCTGCCTCGATTGGATAATTTCCATTATTCTATCTTCCAGATCACTTATCTTTCTTCTGTGTTATTAATTCTGCTACTTGTTGCCTTTAGTTCAGCTTTTGTCTCAGGAAATGAATTTTCTAATTTTTCTTGGCTCCTCCTTATAATTTCTAGTTCCTTTTTAAGTAATTTGTATTTCTGTTAGTAGCCATTCTTAATCCCTTCAATATTTTCATTGCATCCTTTTTGAATTTAGTGTCTATTAGACTGGAGAGGTCTGTTTCATCATTTATTCTTTCAGGGGAATTCTCTTGGTCTTTTATTTGGGAGTGGCTTCTCTGCTTCTTTATTTTACTTGTATTTCTCTGACTTTGTGAGTTTAGGAGAAACAGTTGTCTCCTGTCATCTTAGCAGGGTGTTTTTATGTGGAAGTGTCCCTGTGTAGCCTGTGTGAGTCTAATATTTTTGTTGTGAGGGATGTTTAGTATGGATACCTGCTATGTCTTTCTTAAAAGTGTGCTTTCCTTTTCATAATAGTGGGTGTAACTGGTTTTGTGGTGGTCAGAGCCTGTGCTGGACATTGAGGGTCCTTCTCTTTGCTCTGTGGTTGTCACATTGCTGTTGGGGTCAGGGCCTGCTCCCCAGGTTTGGAGTAGACACTCTCAGATCTGTTTCTAAACTGCAGTGTGAGATGGGTGGGGCTTCCGCTGGGAGAGGAGCCACTGAGTACTCCTTCACAGGAGCTGTCCATCAGGAAGTGCACTCTGGTATCACCTGTCACCTGTTGTGTGGGCTCACAAAGTACAATGCTTTTGACACTGCCCTCGACTCCTCCTCAGCTGTGGGAATTCAGACAATTGGCCCAGGTATCCCTTGGGCACTGTGCTTACAAAATCTCTAGTGCAAATCTGGTTGCACAAAATGGCTGAGGTCAGGATTTGGGACATCCATTAGTCATGTTCCTGGGTCTGCCATGGGAGCCGCTTCGTCAGCCCAGACCCTTTCCTCCCATCTGTGTGCTCCTATAGCAAAGGCGGCAGACACTATTGCTGGACCTGCCCCAGCAACAGGAGCACCTGTAAAACACTCCCACAGGCACTGAGTTTACAAAGCTGTAGCTGCTGGAACGCTCAGATTTCAGCCCTGCTTCCAATGTGTAGTACCTGGGGAGTGGCTCAGATTTCAGCCTTGCTTTTGAATGTGGGCAAAGAGGTGGAGCCCTGCCTCTGTGAGCATGCTGTGCAAGAGGCTGCTGTGGCAGGGGCCCCACCCCTCCTTTCGTTAACAGTGGAGTTTTAATGTCAGAATCGGGCTCCTTCCTGCACACATCCCTGGTTATGGCTTGGACCTCACTCCAACCCCTTCAGGTTGTCTCTGCATAGCTAACCGCAGTCCTTTGTCTAGGTCTGTTGTCTGAAGCCTGAATTTCAGCACTCAGCTATGCCAGGCACACCAGTAGACTTGTGTCTGGGGAGTGTAGGAAGGTGCCCAGGACCCTCTGTGCTGGTCTCTCTGTTCTGACTGCTAACAGCCAGCTGCTCTGCTCTCCTCTGAGCCTCTGAAGCTCTTTTTCTGTCCTAGCTGATCTCCATGCTGATGAAAAGTTTTCCCGGTTTGAGGGAACTTTTTCACAGCTCCCTCCCAGGGATGCAGGCCCCATCCTGATTTCCATTTTTTCTTTTATCCTCCTGGTTATGTGGTGATTTTTTTCTTGCAATTTTGGTATTATGAGATCTCTACCAGCATTCAGCAGGTATTCTGTGAAAATTGTCCCACGTGTAGATGTATTTTTTATGTATTTGTGGGAGGAGATAAACTCCACATCCTTCTCTTCTGCGATCTTTTCTGGCTCTTATTTTCTCTTGAATAAAATCTTAGAACCTCTTTGAGTAATCAATTATTCCTGGGAGATGTGAGAATTTAATGTTGCCAAATTTGGAAGTTGTTTCTTGATTTTTATAATCTTTTCTCTTATATTCACTTATTATCATCGATCCATTTACAGGGGAAATGTACTCTCAAGAATGGGATACAAGAAGTATTGGGACTATATCATCTAATTACTCAGCAAGCCTGTACTCTCAAGAATGGGATACAAGAAGTATGGGACTATATCATCTAATTACTCAGCAAGCCTGTGGCTATCCCTCATTCTCATGTAACTCTCCATTGCCACTGTTTTCACGTTAGTTCAGATCCGCATCATTTCAAATGTAGTTTGTTGTGTAGCCTCCTACCTGCAGTTTCTGTGCAATCTCATTCCTTTCTAATCCATTGTCCACACTACTGCCAGAGGGGTCTTTCTGTTATACAAAGCACATCCTGTAGTTTCACTGCTTAAGATCCATTAATACTTTCAATTGTTTATGGGATAAGGTACCCATTTCTTAATAAACATATAGGCTTCTTTCTAGTCTGATTTCTGTGTAACTCTCCATGTTGTTCTTTTAAAATCTACAGACCTTTTATTTCAGAATAATCTGTCCTTCCCAGAATTGGAGCGTCATAACTTGGCTGCCTAATAGACACCTACTTGAGACTCAGTTCAAGTATCGCTTGTTACCTTTTCTCTAGAAAACTTTCTGGATTCTTTTCCAACACAGTGGATTTATAAACCTCTTTCTTTAAGTTTCTATTCTACAGTGTTGTGTTTGTCTACAATGTTGTGTTAGAGAGTGTAAAATACTTTTTTATTTTCCTAATTCCCTTTATACTCCTTGAAGGATATTCTATGTCTTATTAATTTCTAGATCTCCAGCATCTATCACAGTATCAGGCACAGAGTGGACACCCAGTGATTGCTGAAGGTAGATTGAAAACCACCAGGAAGCTTTTCTAGGCCATGGTTTGGAGAATACTGAGCTGGTATTCTTTGAATATTGAATGTGGCAGAAATAGATTAGGAACACCAGCCAGATGTTGTTTTTAAGGGTTCTGTTTTTAGCATGTAAATTAAAATTTCATTTTGAAGTACAAGTCTAATTTGGGAACCAGAATACAGTTGTAGAGCTTGACAAGATTACATATGTAAATTCTCCAAAGGCTGATCTATCATCATGCTTTCCAAAAACAGTGCAGTTTGTGTAGAGTGAGAATGGACTCCAAGTCTGCATCCCAGACTCCTTGCTCCTTCAGCCCGCCACCTACCTCATTCAGGTTACCATCACTTAACCTTCTATGCTCAAAATAGCACCATAGAGACAGCTCTCTCTTTTATCTCTGTGAAAATGCTCTAAGCTCTGAGCCTTGAGGCTAGGCTGTATCCTGTTCTGCTTCATATCCTTCAGGGGCAGGGTTTTACTGTTCTAGGATAAAATCTAACTTTCTTAGGTGCTGAAGGCCTTCCATGATCTATTTCCTGTCTCCCTTTCCAGACTCTCATCTTGTTCCTCTATACATTATCTTCTTGTAACTTCTTTATTTCGCTAATTTTTACATATATTTTTAAGGTTGTTCAGGAAGCCTTCTGTGAGAAAAGTTTAGATGTTACTTCTTTATGCTCTTGTGGGATACCTTGAGGTTACCTCACATTTCTAATATTTATTACATTATACTATTATGGTTTACTCATTTGCCTCTCCCACTAATATCCTTGATGGACAGGAAGTTTTAAGATTTTTAATGTTACTAAAACATAACATAGTAGGTGCACAGGAGTAAAAAAAAATTCTTTGTTAAATAAACTAATAATTCTATATCAGTAGGCTAGGAATCAATGAAAAATGGCTCCCACGTACTATAGAATAGAATACATTTTTGAAAATTCTTTTTCAATTGAATTTTCAATTTGATAACTATTAAAATTGCTCTATGTCAGACATTTTTTGTTTTACAGTGAATGCAGCTATCTATATTAATTGCAATCAAAAAGTATATAGTAATCTGCATTATGACTAACAGATAAGTGGAAAGTTAGTATTTAAGTAACTGGTTGGGGCTTCCCTTGTGTCTTAGCTGGTAAAAAATCTGCCTGCAGTGCAGGAGACCTGGGTTTGATCCCTGGGTTGGGAAGATCCCCTGGAGAAGGGAAAGGCTACCCATTCCAGTGTTCTGGCTTGGAGAATTCCAAGTCCATGCGGTCACAAAGAGTCGGACATGACTGAGTGACTTTCACACTTCACTTTGGGAAGTGGATGTTAAGGCATATGCAGTTAGCTGTAATACAAAATAGAAAAGGTATCAGTAGAATCCTGGTAAGAGCGGGGGAGGGAGATCATTTACTGCAAAATGTTGAGGAATTGGATGCAAACTACTATTTCAGAGAAAATGGGCCAGCCATTTCTTTTGAAAGGCTGTAGAATGAAAAGAGAAAAGACCATAGCTTGCTGAATTGGGCCTCATCCGTGGTCATACACTTAAAAAGTGACCAAGCAACGATTCAGCCTTTAAGTTCATATTTTTCCAAATCCCATGGTGCCTAACTATGCTGTCTGTACTGATTATTTTTCTTTCTTACAGAAATAGAACATTTGTTTTTCATTATATATCTTATTACCTTCAGTATAGTCCTTAACTAGATAGTCAGTTTTTTGAGAGTGTTGTTATTAGTATATCCTTAATCTTTTATGGATTGATGGACTGATTTACAGCTTATTTTTCTTATATATTCTCCTTAGTTCTTGGCACAAGATAGAGTGGGTACAAAAATAGTTCTTTAATACATGAATAGTATTTAAAATACCCTATGATTGATTTTTTTTTTCAAAATAGCACAGTTGTGTCTGGCTCTCTGCGACCCCAGGGACGATACAGTCCGTGCAATTCTCCAGGCCAGAATACTGGAGTGGGTAGCGTTTCTCTTCTCCAGGGGATCTTCCCAACCAGGGATCAAACCCAGGCCTCCGGCATTGCAGGCAGATTCTTTACCATCTGAGCCACCAGGGAAGCCCCTATGATTGATTGTAGCTTAACAAATCTAGACATCATATTTGTATTGAAGATATTAATACATATGTCTAGAAAGGATTAGGATATGTGTATTTAGGAAAAATTTTTTTTACGTTTTTGTTTTTTGAGTCCTTGAAGTATCTCTTGTAAGTATATTTTCAATGAGAACAAACATGGTATATTTTGTAAAATGCTGGGAAGTGATAGCTTATGGTTGATTGATGATCTCTGAAGAAGATTTAGCTTTGGGATCAGGGACCAGGCTTGATCACTCAGAGCTTTTGTGTGGCAGAAGTTTTATTATAGTGAAAAAGGACAAAGAAAGCTTCTGACATAGACCTCAGAAGGGAGATAGAGAGTGCCCTGTCACTAGTTTTAGCAAGGGAGCTATATACTTTTTCAATTGGCTATTAACAATAAATCACAAGAACATCTCAAGGTTGTAAAGGTCTTACCAGATTCGCTCCCACAACATACACCTGAAGGTGCCAGGATTAGTCAGAAGGTCCTTAAGAAGGAGAAACATATCCTCAAGCAGGATACATTGTTGTTATATAATCATTGGTATGGAGTTTAAGGAAGAACATACCCTTGAGCCAGATGAATTGTTTTGTTGTGTAATCATTAGCTTAAAGAAAAAACATTTTATGTGACTAAGATGCAGGAATGTAGAAAAAAAAAATGTTTGTCTTTTTCTCCTCCTTGAGAACCCCAGACCCCTTTCTCCTCTTCCTCCTCCTTGTCCTCCTCGACCCCAGACTTCTTATCAACCTACCTAAAAATTAACTTTCTCAAAACAAGTTATGTAGCGGGTACTAGTTCACTGAGATAAAAGTCCCCAAATGAATAGGTTCTCTTTCTTAAAATGCCCTCAGGTAGGAATTTTAGATTTATTTTCTTGGCTCAGGATTTGTGGGTTAGGTCTCATCTTCAGTGTACTTTTCTCTCAAAATTATGAAGCCTTGGAAATGTTGCTTTATAATGGAACTTTTGACAGATCCCTTTAACTGCATATCACTTACACATGGAGGTAATTTGTTACTTCTTCCAAGGTGTTTGTACCTGAGAGGTGGAATTCATGTTCTATATAAAGGTCAGTTTTAATTAATACGCTGTTTTCCTCATTTTTGACCAATATGAATTGCTTGTAACTTTTGTGTAAAGTAGTTTTCCATGTAGAAATAAAACAAATTGAGCCTTTGTCATATCCATCATCAGTATAACCCACTTAAATGTCAAAAATTCTATGTAGCCCAAAAGTTTATTTCTAGCGCCTTGGCAGGCCTATTTATTAGAATAAAATAAGATGTAATTATAATATCATTTCATCAGGTACCTCTTTAGATATATCTTTTTCCTTCCACAAAATGTGCTCATATTTTTTATTGCTAAATATTTGTTATCCATGTAGTATTTTTAAAAGCATGTAAATAATAATATTAATAGGATTAGATGTTTCATTAAAGATAAACCACAACTTATTTTATTTTCTCTTTGTCTCTAACTTCCTTAAATTGAAAAACTTCATTGTATTATTCTGTCTCTATGTTTGGACACAAATATTTTACACACTATAATAAGAGTGTTTTATACTCTATAATTTAACTGGATGCTACAACATTCAGTGTTTACTTCAAAGAGTAGGTTTTTGGTAAGACATTCTTTCTGAATTTCTATTTAAATTATGCCTTTCCTTTTCTGAATCCTCCATTATACTTTATAGAGTTGACTCTTTTATTCTTTAGTTAAATACATTTCTTTCAAGATACAGGTGTCTTATTAATAATGAGGATAATAATGATAATGAGGATAATAATTATAACTAACTGCTTATTGAGTAAATGCTATGTTCTATGTGATTTACATATTTTTTCTGTACCCTTCAGAACAACATAACCAAACTCTAAGTGAAAGACTTAGAGAGGTTGTATTAAATTACTGCATATATATCTGAGTTAGATGGATTCACTCTCAGCTCTATGTGATTTTGAGATCCAAACTCTTACTATTAATTCATACTTCTGTCACTAAATATAGGGATATTTTAAAATAAGGTCAAGAAATTAGCAGTTACTCAATAAGAACAGTTATTTCATTAATCCACGCTACCTTGGATTATTTTATACTACGGTAAATGCCATTCTTTGTTAATGGTTTAATATACATGTATAACTGAGATATAATTTCTCTGAGAATAATAACTTTGCATTTCTCACGTTGTGCATGTAAATGATCAAGCATTATGTTGTATTAACATCACAGACTATAGTATCCCCCTACCCTGGTCTTTCTGTCTTTATGTCAGTATATGCATATTCTAAGGTGTTTCCCTTTCTTTAACTATTTGATTTCATTATTTTATAACTTTTTATCTTGGTAAAATGTAGATGTAAAAATTCTGTCTGTTCTTTTGATGAATTTAAAATATATTGCATACCCTCTGTGTTGTCAATAGACAAACAAAAACCAATATTCACATAAATTTCAGCTCTTAAAACTCTTCTTTATTTCAGTAAATTAGTGAGTATTTATAGATTACTGACATTGCGCCAAGCATTGTGTCATACCTAGGATGGAGAGAGAAAGTGGTGATAAAAATAAAAGACATTAGATTCTTCTAATGAGACACCATACTCAGAGTGAAAAGACACAAAAAATAAACATACAACAAATCAGTAATAAAAAGGTAAATATGTTTTAAGGAATAAACAAGATGTTGTGGCAATGTAGAGGAACACTGACTGTCAGTGCTTGGGAAATCAGGTAAGACTTCCCAGAATAGATAACATTTCATGTAGGTCTACAGGATGAGTAGGAGTTTTCTACAAGGAAAAACAGGGATGTGGAAAACATAATGAAGTGAGTGATAATGCTGTTGGTGACATGATTTTCTAAAATGATGATACTTCTGGATAAAATTATAAACAAACCAATTATAATCTTTCCTTGATTTACATGTTAGTTGCATCTTTGGAAAAATCAGTGTTTATTAAAGCCATGCAAAATACTTTCCACGTGTGAAACAGATTCTAAGCTCACATAATTATAAGATTTTGCATGCATGAATATTTGTGTACATAAGGGAGTCAAATCCCTTATGATTATACAGTGAAAATGACAAATAGATTCAAAGGATTAGATCTGACAGACAGAGTTCCTGAAGAACTATGGACAGAGGTTCGTAACATTGTACAGGAGGAGGTGATCGAACCATCTCCAAGAAAAAGAAATGCAAAAAAGCAAAATGGTTGTCTGAGGAGGCCTTACAGATAGCTGAGAAAAGAAGAGAAGCGAAAGGCAAAGGAGAAAAGGAAAGATATACCTATCTGAATGCAGAGTTCCAAAGAATAGCAAGGAGAGATAAGAAAGCCTTCCTCAGTGATCAATGCAAAGAAATAGAGGAAAACAATAGAATGGGAAAGACTAGAGGTCTCTTCAAGAAAATTAGAGATACCAAGGGAACATTTCATGTAAAGATGGATACGATAAAGGACAGAAACAGCAAGGACCTAATAGAAGCAGAAAATATTAAGAGGTGGCAAGAATACACAGAAGAACTATACAAAAAAGATCTTAATGACCCAAATAACCACAATGGTGTGATCACTTACCTAGAGCCAGATATCCTGGAATGTGAAGTCAAGTAGGCCTTGTGAATCATCACTATGATCAAAGCTATTGGAGGTGATGGAATTCCAGTTGAACTATTTCAAATTCTAAAATATGATGCTGTGAAAATGCTGCACTCACTATGTCAGCAAATTTGGAAAACTCAGCAGTGGGCACGGGACTGGAAAGGTCAGTTTTCATTCCAATCCCAAAGAAAGTCAATGCCAAAGAATGTTCAAACTACTGCCCAACTGCACTCATCTCACACACTAGCAAAGTAATGCTTAAAATTCTCCAAGCTAGGCTTCAACAGTATATGAACCAAGAACTTCCAGTTGTTCAAGCTGGATTTAGAAAAGGCAGAGGAACCAGACATCAAATTGCCAATATCCGTTATAGCATACAAAAAGCAAGAGAATTCCAGAAAAACATCTACTTCTGCTTTACTGACTATGCCAAAGCCTTTGACTGTGTGGATCACAACAAAGTGTGGAAAGAGATGGGAATAGCAGACCATCTTACCTGCCTCCTGAGAAACCTGTATGCAGGTCAAGAAAGCAACAGTTAGAACTGGACATGGAACAACAGACTGGTTCCAAATTGGGAAAGCAGTACATCATGGCTGTATATTCTCATCCTGCTCATTTAACTTCTATGCAGAGTACATCATGCAAAATGCTGGGCTGGATGAAGCACAAGCTAGAATCAAGATTGCTGGGAGAAATATCAATAACCTCAGATATGCAGTTGACACTACCGTTATGGTAGAAAGTGAAGGGGAACTAAAGAGCCTCTTGAGGAAGGTACATGAGAAGAGTGAAAATGCTGCCTTAAAAGTCAACATTCAAAAAACGAAGATCATGGCATCTGGTCCCATCACTTCATGGCAAATCGATGGGGAAACAATGGAATTAGAGACCAACTTTATTTTCTTGGGCTCCAAAATCACTGCAGATGGTGACTGCAGCCATGAAATTAAAAGACACTTGGTCCTTGAAACAAAAACTATGACAAACCTAGACAGCATGTTAAAAAGCAGAGACATTACTTTGATGACAAAGATCTGTATAGTCTAAGCTGTGGTTTTTCCAATAGTCATGTATGGATGTGGTGAAGACAATGGCACCCCACTCCAGTACTCTTGCCTGGAAAATCCCATGGATGGGGGAACCTGGTAGGCTGCCGTGTATGGGGTCACACAGAGTTGGACACGACTGAAGCAACTTAGCAGCAGCAACAGCATGTATGGATGTGAGAGTTGGACCATAAAGAAGGCTGGACATTGAATAATTGACGCTTTTGAACTGTGGTGTTGGAGAAGACTCTTGGGAGTCCCTTGGACTGCATGGAAATCAAACCGGTGAATTCTAAAGGAAATCAGTCCTGAATATTCCTTGGAAGGACTGATGCTGAAGTTGTAGCTCCAATCCTTTGGCCACCTGATGCAAAGAACCTACTTATTGGAAAAGACTCTGATGCTGGGAAAGATTGAAGGCAGGAGGAGAAGGGGATGACAGAGGATGAGATGGTTGGATGACATCATCGACTCAATGGACATGCGTTTGAGCAAGCTCTGGGATATGACAAAGGACAGGGAAGCCTGGCCTGCTATATTCCATGGGGTCACAAAGAGTTGGATACGACTGAATGATTGAACAAGAACATATCTGTGTGCATGAATATGTGAGTATATCTGACACTTGGAAGTCATACTGGACTTTTCTCTACTTTGTACTACGTGTAGCATTCCTCGTCTCTACTACTCAGATGCCATCAGTGCTCTTTCATCCTTATGAAAACAAACAAAAATGCCTTAACAAATTTCTAAAATGCCTCCTAGGTATACTGCTCACAACGATATCCACCTCAAATGAATAATTAAAATAAGAATAATATAATGTATATTTAAAAATAAAATGAAATTCTCTTTTTAGAGAAGGGGATAATCATGTACATAAACTATTTCTTTATCTTTCATATAAGAATTTTGATAGATACCATTTGATGTTGATAAACTAAAATAATAGAAAAATAAAGATATTGTGTAGAATAAAATCTGAGAAACTAAAAACTGAAGTGGTTAAGAACATTTTAATCTAGGGACTGAGAATTGGGTTTGAGAGATATTAGTCATAGGATAATTTTACATCTATAACATCTATATATAAATATGTATTTGTATAATATCTCTGTCCATATATATATATATATATATATATGGATTGATTCTGTGATATGAAAATCAATTCTTGCTCTTTCACTTTTTAACATTTAAAAATAATTGTTTTGAGATAAGTTTACCCATAACAAAAATGTACCTGTTTTACCTATGAAATTTAGTGAGTTTGGAAAATATATAATATAAACCCACCACCATCACATACATATGAGGTTCATTTTTTTTTCCTGAAAAGTTGTCGAGTTCTTCAAGCACTATTTGTTTTACAAGTTGTTTTTCTATATTAAATTATCCTTGCACCTTTGTTCAAACTTAATTGACCAAATGTATATGGATGTATTTCTTCACTCTGTAATCTGATCCACTTATTTATATGACTTTCCTGTAAGTCTTATTCTCATGTAAGTTCTTCAACTCTTATTTTTCATAATTGTATTCAGTATTTCAGGCCCTTTGAGTTTCCATATAAATTTTAGAGTCAGTTTGTTGATTTCTTGGAATAAGTCCTGCTGAGATTTTGATTGGTATTGCATTTAATCTAGAGATCAGTTTTTGGAAAGTTGTCACTTTAATAATAATGAGTTCTCTAATCCATGAACATGGTATATCTTGATATTTAATTGGGTCTTCCTTAATATGTATCAACAATTTTTATTTTTTTATTTTTCAATATACAGTTCTTATATATAATTTGTTAAATTTAAGCCTTGTTATTTTGTGTTTTTGATGGTATTGTAAGTGGTATGGTGTTTCAAATTTCATTTTCCAGTTGTTCATGGCTAGTACCTTTCTGGAATCTCTACTTAATCTCCTAAATTTTCAACATGGATTCTTCACTGTGGATGGTTGCATGTTGAATGTTTCCCAGCACTGTGCACCTTGGAAATTACAACTTCCTGGTCATTCTTTGACTGGTCTCATGGAATTTTATTCTATATGGCTTAGCATTCAGACAGTCTTAAACAGATTGCTATACATTTTAGATGCTCTGACTCTCATAGCAGTCTCCCCTTCAGTAGTCTAACCTTCAGACTTTCCTCATCCCTCTCCAAACTCTTACTTCTGTCTTTTCAACACACTAAATCACCCTGTTGTACTTGGGAACCCTCTTCTCCCTGTACAATAGATCAGAAAGTATCACTAATCTAAAAGCTAGTATTATCGTTAGGCTCACCTAGTTTTCCCCCCTTTTTCAGGTGTCTCAGTTTGGTGCTGCTTATCATTTAACTCTGAGAAGAGTTGTTCTGTATGTAGCATATTGTTGATAGTGAAATGAGTACAACTGTACAGTAGTTTGAACATTTTTTGACATTGTCTTTATTTGGGATTGGAATGAAAATGGACCTTTTTCAGTCCTGTGACCACTGGTGAGTTTTCCAAATTTGCTGGTGTATTGAATGCAGCACTTTAACAGCATCATCTTTTAGGATTTGAAGTAGCTCAGCTGGATTTCCATCACCTCTACTAGCTTTATTCTTAGTAATGCTTCCTAAGGCCCGCTTGACTTCACAGTCCAGGATGTCTGGCTCTCGGTGAGTGACTTCTGTCTTAGTCAGGCGTTAAGCTCGGTTTAGTTTCATTCTCCACTTTTAATTCTACCCTGAATCTTTGATATGCTTTGTGAATGATTTTTACTCCTCCTCCAAGGTTTGAGCCCTTCAACAATATTGATATATTGTCTTAGTCCCAGGACGGTTTGCTGCTCTTCCCTTAAATGTAGAGAATTTTTTTCCTTTTAATACTTCTCCTCTTACAATGAGTCTCACTTGAGCACGGGGGTTACAAAGTTTGTTGTTCTTCCCTAGTGACTTAGGCCTCCTGGCGTGCTATGATTCATGGGGTCTCAAAGAGTCGGACACGACTGAGTGACTGACCTCATCTGATCTGAGTGACTTAGGGCCTTTTTTCTATAGGGAAAATGATATTCGTCGGGCCATTCTCCCTTTGCAGGTCTGAATCACAAAGAAAGGCATTTTCTAGTCTTCTGCCTTGCTTCTAATCTTTCTCCTAAACGCTTGATGAAGGCTTGTGTAGGAGAATCTCCCAGTGCTGCGAACTTCCTTTTGTGTCTGTGACTCCCAGGGGTTCTACTCTCTCTTGTTCCCCAAACTTACCTTAAATGATTTTTTAAAAATTAACTTCTTTTTAGTCATTTGTATGGGACCCACCATTTCTTTCTCCTGTGCTCTGATACGGAGGAGTCAGTGCTTACTTCTCATCCCTTTTTGGTAGAGCCTGACTTTTCTTGGATATTAGAATTTCAGTTACCCTACAACTCAGTTCTCTGATAGATTTTAAAAATATATATAAATTTATTTATTTTAATTGGAGGCTAATTACTTTACAGTATTGTATTGATTTTGCCATACATTAACATGAATCCTCCACGGGTATACACGTGTTCCCCATCCTGAACCCCCCTCCCACCTCCCTCCCCGTACCACCCCTCTGGTTTTTATAAGTTATTTTTTGTTCTTTACTGGGATTTTTATGCTAAGATGGAAAAGATGATCTTTCCAGCTTTCTACATTCTAAATGGAAGTGAAACTTCTAAAACAAAAAAATTTAAGTTCCTGTTAGGAAATATAGCTTTTATACTAAGTCAGTGTTTCTCAAATTATTTCTGGTATTGGTATATTATGTATTTATAATACTAATTATAGAACTGTTGCTTTATTCACAATAAAATAGCTATTTGTTACAAGTTAAATGTTACCATTTATTTACATAATTGATGAAATTTAATGAACATCTTTCTTATTTCATTGGTTATACGAGATATTTTTCATACCTAATTCTCATAACACAGTTTTGAAATATGGATTCTACCATTCCTTTTTATGGATGAGAGAAACTGAGGCTTAAAATGATTAAGCTGATTGCCTTGTGTTATGGAGAATTAATATGTAGTAGAGATGAGATTTGAGTCCATATCTTTCTGATTTAAAAATCTGTTCTCTTTCTACTTCATCACAATATATTGTTAATTTCTTTAGTGCCTGGATAAGCACTGAATTACAGGGGGAATGTAATGATAAAATTTTTGCTGGACTTGTGTTACTAAATGCATTTTGATTTCTGCTTAACAAGAGCCAATTTTTTGAACAATAGGCAGTGATATGGGAAATGATGATGCCATCGGAGGGAATGTGAGCAAATATGTGGTGCTTCCAACTGGATACTGTGGACAGCCCAAGAAAGGACATCTTATCTTTGATGCTTGCTTTGAAAGTGGTGAGTGTATCAAAGACCTTTTCTTTTGAGATTGCCTGGTGAGGTTTTTTTTTAAGAATCTTACTCCATATGACCATTTAGTGTGATTCAACCCTTTTAATTTTTTTTACCATAATGAAATAAATTGTGAGTGAAAAATCAGATTTGAATGAATTAACTTGGAAATACTTAAAGTGAAACACAATAAATGTTTTTGTTGTCATAAATGATTAGAAAAATAATGATAGTACTAATGAACATTTATAGAGGACTTTATTTTTATCAAATGCTTATCTAGATATTATTTCTTTCAGGTAAAACTAATATAATTTGACTACTTGATAAATGATTGATAATGAATATCTACTATATGATTCTTAGTCATTCTGAGAGGAGGCTTCTCTATTAAAAAAAAGTTAAAGAATAGATTCAGTTGAATAAAACAGGAAAAGTAATATACTTCATACACAGAAAATGCTATGAGAATTCTGATAGGGGAACTCAGGGCTTGATTGTGAACTTCCATCCAGTAGTAACTGAATCTTGTTAACTTTCTTGAGCCTCACACTCTGAATGGAATGTAAGCATATAGTGTGTATTCAGAATATGTTGAAAATATTAATGAGAAATTAAACATAATTTTGTTTAAAAGATAATTGTTGATTATTTTGGGTTTTGAATGTTGTACTTGCACATGTGTGGGTATGCATGATTGAAGGGACATTTTAGTTTATGAAAGTTCTCTGAACTTTAAGAACCATGGCTGTTTATACCAACAACTGAAAAATTGTTTATGTAGGATTTTCCCCTCTGTTTATTCTATGTTGTTTTAGTATTCTAGGGCTGCCTTTATAAAGAACCATAAACTGATTGACTTAAAAAACAGAAATTTAATGTTTCAGAATTCTGGAGGACAGAAGTCTGAGATTGAGATGTTGACAGGGTTGGTTCCTTCTAAGGGTTGTGAAGAAGATTCTGCTTAGTGTCTCTCCTCTAGCTTCCTGTAGTTTGCTAGCAATCTTTGGTGTTCCTTGGTCTGTAGAAATACCATCCTGATTTCTGCCTTCATTTTCATAGGCATTCTCTGTGTGTACATGTCTGTCTCTAAATATTCCCTTTTTATAAGGATATCAGTCATATTGGACTAGGGCCTACTCTAATGACCTGATTTTAACATGATTCCTTCTATAGAAACCGTGTCTCTTATTAGAGTCACAGGGTTAAGACATCAATATACAAATTTTGGGGAGATGTAATTTAATCCATAACACAGTATTGTAATGTTGTCTTTCCAATCAGACTTGAACACTGTCAACATAATTGGGAACAACATACTGTACTTTCTTTGAATCTTGTATAGCTGTCCTTTGGTGCCTGGGTAGGATTGGTTCTAGGACCCGTGTGGATGCTAAAATCCACATATGTGCAAGTCCTTCATATAAAATGATGTAATATTTGTGTGTAACCTATGCACATCCTCCTGTATACTTTATTGTCTCTAGATTACTTATAATAATATCTTATGCAGTGTAAATGCTATGTAAGTAGTTACCAGCAAGTGGCAAATTCAAGTTTTGCCTTCTGGCACCTTGGAATTGAAAAAAACAAAATTTGATCCTTGGTTCATTGAATCTGGGGATGTGGAACCCATGGATATGGAGGGCTGAGTTCATGTGGATGAAGTTTATTGCCTTTAGATAGGCTTCCATTTTCTTTCTTTCAGAGTTGTGTAATATGTAAGGTGCACATTATATTTACATTATAATATGTAAAATATGTAATATGTAATATGCACATTGCCTGTTCCTAAGCTGGTGGATAACTAATCTGTGTTTCTTATGAGAAATAAGGTCTATAGGTCAAATATGAACTTTCCTATGAATTCCTGATATGTTTTCTTTCCATATGCCCTTCCATTTAAGTATTATTTTTCCTGGAAAAACATCTACACCACCCTAATTTTATCTCTTGAGAGACACCTGACATTTTTTATGATTTTTAAAAGTTTCTGTTGCTCTTTTCTTCTAGACTATAACCTGCTTCTGGGTAGAATCTGAGTATGGTTAATCCATGTCCTCTTATTGAACCAGGTAGAGTGCTTACAAAATTAAGCAAAAATTAATTCTGTATTTGTTGAATGAAGTAGTTTAAACAACAGAAGTTTGTGGAAAGATTAATTTTCTGATAGGTTTGATGAAAAAGCCATATTTAATTGCTCACTATTATCTAGTCCATCAACTAGTCCAACCAGTTATCCAATTTCTAGTCCAACTTCTCTAGTCTGACTTAGTTGTCCTAGTTCAACTTCTCTCAAGCCTTCATACTTTTGTGGATGCTATTTTCTCTGTGTCCCAGATTCTTTGTTTACTTGGTAAAATGTTAATTTAGACTCAGGCCAGTATTTCTTTCTCTGAGAAACAGTACCTCTTAGGCGGGTTTGACTATCTCTACCTATATGTTCGCAGGCACCTTTCCTGTGACTTACAGGCCTTTTCCATGATAGCTTTTATTGCATTACAGTCATTTAATAATCTTTTTTTCCTTATCGCTAAAAATTCCTTGAGGTCAGTGACGGTTTCTTATTAATTTTTGTTCTGCCATCTATGGGGTCGCACAGAGTTGGACACGACTGAAGCAACTTAGCAGCAGCAGCAGCAGTACCTAGTGTACTACCAGAAACTGACTCTGATGAAATGGAAATATATGATTTATCTGACAGATATTTCAAAGTAACTGTCATAAAGATTTTTACCAAAATCAAGAAACCATTGCATGAACCAAGTGAGAATTTCAACAAAGAGATGGATAATACTGAAAGTACCAAATAGAAAGCATGATGTTAAAGAACACAGTAACTGAACTGAAAAAATTTCCTAGAAGACTTCAACATCAGACTAAAGTAGAAGAAAGGAGCAGAGAATTTGAATACACATCATTGGAAATGATTTCCTCAGAGGAATAAAGGTAAAAAGAATGAAATAGAGTGAAGAAAGCCTAATGGACTTATGGGATACCATAGAACATATCAATGTACTCATTATGAGAGCTCCAGAAGAAGAAAAGAGATAGAGAGGAAGAACCAAAGGAATTTTAAAGGAGGGAAGACATAGAATAAAATAGTCTTCATAAAGTGAGATTTTAAGATTAATAAAAATATTTTACATTTAAAAAATTTTAACAATAGCAACAAGAACATTAAGGGAAAAAAACAATAATAATATTTTTTTTACTTATTGTTTAACCATACCCTGTAAGAAATGATGGATTTATGTAATTTATCTCATTTAACACACACAAGCCTTCTGAGATATTATATCTCTACTTGTAAGTGAGGAAGCTGATACTCAAAAGTGTAAAGTTATTTACTTTGAATTACACGGCTAACAAGTGGTGTAGTCAAATTTGAAACTGAGAATTTCCTGACTCCAAAGGCCATATTTTTATATATGTATTACATATATGTATTACCTTATTATAGGTCAACTTATGGCATATGGATAATAGACATATTGTTGAAAATTTATCATTAGGTGAAAAGATATATAGGAAAAGGTGTTATGATAAATAAAAAAGAAAAGTTTACTGTTTTAAAATAAGCCATCCAAATAAATACTATGTTTGGTTACCATCATATGAAATTTGAGTTTTATTTTATTATTGATATGCATATACATGTATTGATTATGAAAAGTGCACTATAATTCACACTTCAGGTTAATTGGTTAGCCTGAGAGATTTAGTATGTAGCATTAAATTATTGTGGCATGGAAAAGAGTCAGTGAAATAAAGATATGGGTCAGTTGTTTATCACTTGAAAATCTATCACTTGAAACAGTGGAAATAAAAACTTAAAACATTTTATTTTTAATTCCCCCAGTTGATTTTTCTACATATATTTATATAATCTTTCAAGATTAATGAAGTATTAATTAATTTTATTTCCTTTTAAAATAAAATAAAATACTCTTTATTCTTGGTGCAGCATGAAAATATGCTATAACTGCATTAGAAATCAGGGTTTTTAGCTTAATGCCTCAGTTAAACCTTTTCTTTTTAGATATGCAGTTGACTGATACGCTTTTTTGTTTTTTTAAACTTTATTGAGTAATAATTGACAAATATAATTGTGTATATTTAAAGTGTACGGTGTGATGATGTGATGATTTGATATACATGTATATTGTAGAATAATTAGCAAGATCATGATAATTAACACATCCATTACCTTACATAGTCAACATAAGCATCTCCTTTTCCCTCCCTGCAGTAAGTATGCTTAAGATGTTAGCAGATATACAGTGGAGAAAAGATAGTCTCTTCAACAAGTGGTGCTGGGAAAACTGATTAACTATGTGTAAAAGAATGAAACTAGAACACTTTCTAATATCATAAGCCAAAATAAACTCAAAATGGATTAAACACCTAAATGTAAGACCAGAAGCTATAAAACTCTTAGAGGAAAACATACGCAGAACACTCTCTGACATAAATCACAGCCGAGATCCTCTATGACCCACCTCCCACAATAATGGAAATAAAAGCAAAAATAAACAAATGGGACCTAATTAAACTTAAATGTTTGCACAACAAAGGAAACTTTAAGCAAGGTGATGACAGCCCTCGGAATGGGAGAAAATAATAGCAAATGAAACAACTGACAAAGAATTAATCTCCAAAATATACAAGCAGTTCTTGCAGCTCAATACTAGAAAAACGAACAACCCAATCAAAAAGTGGGCAAAAGACCTAAACAGACATTTTTCCAAAGAAGACATACAGATGACTAATAAACACGTGAAAAGATACCCAGCTTCACTCATTATTAGAGAAATGCAAATCAAAATCATGAGATATCATCTCACACGTCAGAATGGCTCTCGTCAAAAAGTCTACAAACAATATTGTTTGTTTTGTTTTTGTTGCTTTATTCCCCAGTTGGCACCTTGCTTTAGTTTTGTTTTCCAGTTTGTGCTGTAGTTAGTATTGTTTTTAAGTGGTTGATACCATTTTTGGTTTCCTTTGCTTGCTGGGTCAGTCTATTGTACTTCATTTCTTTATTGGACTGTTTTGATTTTGTTTATAGATGTATATGTGTGTATATTCCATTATTTTAGTTATTATTTGCCTGATTTTGTAATTGCCATTTGTCTGGGGTGCCTCTTTTCTTTCTTGTTTTTGAGTGTTTGTTTTAATCCCCTTTAATGCCATAACAAACCACCTGTGGAATCTCCATTCTCTGGCCAGAGATCAAGCCCTGAGCCTTTGGAGTGGGAGTGCTGACTCAAAGACCCTAGACTACCAGAGAACTCCTAGGGAGTATTAATTAGTGAGAACTCCCACAAAGGCAACCACCTGTATACCAGACCTGGAATCACTAAACTTCCAGCAGCATCCTGTGCAGGAGGCCTTATCCAAACAACCAACAAGACAAAAATACAAACCAAACAATCAGCAGACAGGATTACCACCTCACACAGTCCTGCCCATCAGAGGGGAGAAAAAAAATTGCCTCCTCCAACCTGAACACAAGCACAGGTAACACCCTACACGAAGCTTACACAAACCACAGGACCAACCTTACCCACAGAGGGACAAAGCCAAAAGGAAGAAAGAATTCAACCTCGAGGTCTGGGGAAAGAAGACTTCAAACACAATAAGTTAAAAAAAAAGGCAAAGGCAGAGAAATACTGTGCAAATGAAGGAACAACCTGGAAACACACAGTCCAAATAAATGAAGAGGAAATAGGCAAACTACCTGAAAAAGAATTCAGAGTAATGATAGTAAAGAGGATCCAAAACCTCGAAAATAGAATGGAGAAAATGGAAGAATCAATTAACACACTTAACAAAAATCTAGAAGATATAAAGAATAAACAAACAGAGACAAACAACACATTTACTGAAATTAAAAAGACTCTAGAAGGAATCAATATCAGAATATTTGAGTCAGAAGAATGGATAAGTGAGCTGGAAGATAGAATGGTAGAAATAACTCCTGAAGAGTTATAAAGTAAAGTTATAAAGTAAAAAGAATGAAAAGAGCTTACGATAGTCTGAGACCTCTGGGACAGCATTAAACACACAAACATTCGAATTATAGGGGTCCTAGAAGAAGAAGAGAAAAGGAAACGGTATGCGAAAATTTTTGAAGAGATTATAGTCCAAACTTTCCCCAACATGGGAAAGGAAATAGTCAAGTCCAAGAAGCACAGAGAATTCCATCCAGGATAAACCCAAGGAGAAACACACTAAGACTAATCAAACTAACAAAGATTAAATACAAAGAAAGAATATTAAAAGCAGCAAGGGAAAAGCAACAAGTAATATACAAGGGAAACCCCATATGTTTAATTGCTGATCTTTCAGTGAAAACTCTTCAGGCCAGAAAGGAATGTGAAGTGAAAGTTGCTCAGTTGTGTCCCACTCTTTGCAACCCCATGAACTACACAGTCCATGGAATTCTCCAGGCAAGAATACTGGAGTGGGTAGCCTTTCTCTTCTCCAGGGGATCGTCCCAACCCAAGGATTGAACCCAGGTCTCCCACATTGCAGGCAGATTCTTTACCAGCTGAACCACAAGTGAAGCCCGAGAATACTGGAGTGGGTAGCCTATCCTTTTTCCAGCAGATCTTCCCGACCTAGGGATCAAACTGGGGTCTCCTGCATTACAGGTAAATTCTTTACTGACTGAGCTATCAGAAAGGAATCACAGGATATATATATAAAGTACTGAAGGAAAAAATCTACAGTCAAGATTACTGTACCCAGCAAGGATCTCATTCAAAATTGACAGAGAAATCAAAAGCTTTACAGACAAGTGAAAGCTAGGAGAATTTAGTACCATAAGACCAGCTTTACAACAAATGTTAAAGGGACTTATATAGACAGGAAATAAAAGAGAAGAAAAAGACCTACAAAAACAAACCACAATTAAGAAAATGGCAATAGGAACATATATATCAATAATTACTTTAAATGTAAATGGATTAAATGCTCCAATCAAAAGACACAGACTGGCTGAATGGATATAAAAACAAGACCCATATATATGCTGTCTACAAAAGACCCACTTTAGCTCTAAAGACTGAAAGTGAGAGGATGGAAAAAATATATTTCATGCAAATGGAAATAAAAAGAAAGCTGGAGTAATAATCCTCATATCAGAAAAAATAGACCTTAAAATAAAGAATATTACAAGAGATAAGAAAAAAGTCTACAAACTGTAAATGCTGGAGAGGGTATGGAGAAAAGGGAACCCTTTTATACCCTGGTGGGAATGCACACTGGTACAGCCACTATAGAAAACAGTGTGGAGATTCCTTAAAAAACTGGGAATAGAACTGTCATATGACCCAGCAATCCCATTGCTGGGCATTTACCATGAGGAAACCAGAAATGAAAGAGACATATGTACCCCAGTGTTCATAGCAACATTGTTTACAATAGCTAGGACATGGAAGCAAGCTAGATGTCCATCGGCAGATGAATGGATAAGGAAGTTGTGGTACATATACACAATGGAATATTACTCTGCTATAAAAAGGAACACATTTGAGTCAGTTCTAATAAGGTGGATGAACCTGGAGCCTATTCTACAGAGTGAAGTAAGTCAGAAAGAGAAAGACAAATACTGTATATTAGCACATATATATGGAATTTAGAAAGATGCTACCAGCAATCCTCATGCAGAGCAGCAAAGGAGAGACAGAGACACAAAGAACGGACTTTTGGATTCAGTGGGAGAAGGAGAGGGTGGGATGATTTGAGAGAATAGCATTGAAACATGTACATTACCATATGTGAAATAAATGACCAGTGTGAGTTCAATGCATGAAGCAGGGCACCCATAGCCGGTGCTCTGGGACAAACCAGAGGGATAGGGTAGCAAAGGCGATGGGAGGGGGTTCAGGATGTACAGGACACAGGTATACCTGTGGCCGATTCATGTTGATGTATGGCAGAAACCATCACAATATTGTAAAGTAATATCCTCCAATTAAAATAAATAAATTAATTAAAAAAAGATGTTAGCAGTTGTCAAGTGTTTGTTGTTGTTGAGTTGCTAAGTCATATTCAACTCTGCAGCCCCAGGGACTGAGGCATGCCAGGCTCTTCTGTTTAGTTTTCAGGTATATAATACCATATTCTTTAGTCACTGTGCTGTACATTAGATCCTTAGAACTTATAATTGAAATTTTGTACCCTTTGACTTGCTGCTGCTGCTGCTAAGTTGCTTCAGTCGTGTCTGACTCTGTGTGACACCATAGACAGCAGCCCATCAGGCTCCCCCGTCCCTGGGATTTTCCAGGGAAGAACACTGGAGTGGGTTGCCATTGCCTTCTCCAACCCTTTGACCTATATCACTCTATTTCCTCTTCCCTTAGCCCCAGCCAACCCCCATTCTTTTTTTGTGTCTATAAAATCAGCTTCCCTGTGGCATTATTCACAATAGCCAAGATGTAAAAACAACCTAAATGTACTTTGGTGGATAAATGGATACAGAAAATATCTATACTTTTGGACTCAGTGTGTATACATACACACACACACACACACACACACACACACACACACACATATACATAAAGGACATCTTGCCATTTGTGACCACATGGGATGAATCTGGTGGGAATGCTACTTTTTTTTAAACAAGAGGTAACATAGGATAATACCCCAAAACACAGGTTTTGGTTTCAGTTAGACTTGAATTCATATATTAACTTTAGCATGTACTGGTTATGCCATACTGATGATATCACTTAAAGTTTACTTAAAATTGGGGAAATAAATATATAATTGTAGAATTATTATGCAAATTAGAGATAGCATACAAAATAGGTTTAGCACAATATCTAGTAATGAATTTCAGGTGGTAATTCTGGCACATATAAAATATCACTATTTCAAGGGTGCTGAAATGTACCAGAACTTTTCTTGGTATGTTTACTAGTATTATTTCCAATACTTAGAAATCTTTGGAATAAAGGAGCCTTAAATTCCCTCCAGAGTTATAATGAGATAAGGACTTAGGTAAGAGTTGTATATTTAAATGGGGAATCTCAGGAAGAACAAGTGAGGGAGTAGGGAGAGTAATACTGGTAAAGAAGTAAAGCTAGCAAAGTATGTGTCCGTTAACAGGTGTGATAATGTTTGTGGGTAGATTAACCTTGGTTAGAGGGAGCCCACTTATACACATGTAGGGTAAAAATTGCATTACTCCTCGCACAAATATAATTAACATATGTGAAATTTATTTTTTTGCCTGAATTATAGGTATTTTATATATTTTTAAATAGGATGATTGATGAGCAAATATTTTCTTTCTGCCAATCATATCATTAAAGTAGATAATCTTAATCAGTCTAATATAACTCCATAATTACTTCATTGCTGTGCATTTCAAAAAGTTAAAACAAAATGATTTTGAAAAAACAAATCCATATTAACTAAGTCCCTGGGGAATGAAGCCAAGGACATATATGGAACTTTAAGAGTCACAAAAATTATACAAGAAAAGAACTAAAAAAAAAAAAAAAAAAAAAAAACAAACCCAGATAAATAAAGAGAATGGGGAAATGCTCTGCTTAAGTCTTCCTCTTACTAATAACAAGAGGTTTTCTGAGATCCTGTCTCTACTGTGATTTGTAGAAACTTCGTGGGGATTTTGGACTGATTAGATAATTCATTTAGAAAAAATTATTTGGTACCAATTAACCCTTTAATCCTAGAATTCTTTTTAGTATTGGATTAGCTGTACTTTGGGAGAAGGGAATGGCAATCCACTGCAGTGTTCTTGCCTGGAGAATTCCATGGATGGAGAAGCCTGGAGGGCTGCAGTTTGTGGGGTCGCAGAGAGTCGGATACAACTGAGTGACTAACACACATACACACACACACACACACACACTCATGCACAACTTCCTTATCTCTATCACCATGTCTAATTTATTCTTGGTCCTGTTATGGAAAGTTGGTTTATGTCCAGTGGGTGAATTATTCCATCCACCTGCTTATTTAGTGCCTTCTCTGTGTTAGGTATTTTCTGACAAGCATGGAAGATCTTCAACATATTTTTTTTTGTTTTTGGTTATGACTTCATAACCAAACATTTGAATGCTTTGTACCCATTCCCATACTTCCATTCCTATGTCTCTGTCCCAGACCTCTATGCCTGTAGTCTTTCAGTCTTGTTCTTTACAGTCCTCTTACCAACCAATCCACCAAGACATTTGCCATTACCCAAGAGTCCAAGATTCCTTCCTGGAGATTTCCTTCCTGGAGAAGGAGCAAAGATTTCCTTCCTGAAGAAGGAAATGGCAACCCACTCCAGAATTCTTGCTTGGGAAATCCCATGGACAGAGTAGCCTGAAGTCCATAGGGTCACGCAGAGTTGGACACGACTGAAGCAAGTTAGCAGCAAGAGTCCATGTATATCCTCACCTCATACTACTTCTGCCTCCATACAAAGGAGATTAGTAAATGTACTGCTCTAAACTATTCACTGGGAGATTTTCCTATCACCACATACTTTAAAGAAAACTGAGTGGTATTATATAGCAGAAACAAGTGTTTTTTTAGCTTATGCCAACATATCAAGCCAGTCTATCTGTTAATCAGTCTTGAGTTTTGTCTTCCCTAGGGAATCTCCCATAAGGCCATGAGTGTTAGCTGAGAGAATGGCTATAACAGAGCTAAGTGTCATAGGAGTCTACCTATCATTCAAATTACACAATTACTTGATGTCTCATGATCAGAAGCTCAGTATTTACTAGCGATCAAGAGTTTTCCGAAGCTGCTTTTTACTGCAGAGCTAATCTCTTGCTTTAGAACTCCAAAATCTGTTTGTCATAGATTCTGCAGTGTCTTGTCTATCATGGTTGTCTCTAGCATCACTGGATTTCTTTTTTTAAATTTAATTTATTTTGCAAGAATACCTAACATGAGATCTACTCTCTTAACAAGTTTTTAAGTGTACAATACAATATCGTTGACTTTAGATACAGTCTTGAATAGCGGATCTCTAGAGCTTATTCATCCTGCTTAACTGAAACTTTATGCCCAGTGTTCAGGGTTGATTGCCTTTAGGATTGACTGATTTGATCCCCTTGCAGTCCAAGGCACTCTCAAGAGTCTTCTCCAATACCACAGTTTGAAAGCATCAATTCTGTGGCACTCTGCTTTCTTTATGGTTCATTCCTAATTATTCTTATTTGGATACACTACATGCAGTGACTCCACACAGACACACACAAAGTCCTTATTCAGGTGCAGCATTGTGGAAAGCACCTGGATGGAGACTAGACCTACATAGGGAGATCACTTAGGGAGTTTTTAGAATAATATATTTGAGAAAATATGAGGGTCTGAATGTAATATAGTTTGCCTGATGACTCAGGGTTATCACCAAGGACATCATTTTTACTGTTGTTTATTTGTAACACCATAAAGTACTTTGATGATGAATGATTATAATATCCTTATGGGGAGTTGGAGTACATAGTGCTGCTTCTTACTGTATCAAAATTATTCCTAATTTTTGAATACCTATATTAGTAAGTGTAACACAGTGGCTAATTTGGCAAGTTTGGGGGTAAAATGGCCTAGAGTCAGTTTCTAACTTCACCACTTACCAGATGTTCAACATTGTACAAGTTGTTTAACGTTTCTGTATTTTGGTTTCTTCATACATAATATGGGGATGATAATAGTGCCTACCTTATGGGATTTTAGGAAAGATGAAATGAGGTTGCACATGTAAAGCAATATAACACTAGCACATGACAATTGCCCAACCAGTGTTAATTATACAAGATACAGGAATGGATAACTCTTACACTGTAGCACATGAGACAAATGCTCAAACTGATAATTATACTTCAGTGTAATATATATCACAGTATGATATATACCATATATATAATATATATATATACACATCAGTTCAGTTCAGTTCAGTCGCTCAGTCATGTCCGACTCTTTGCGACCCCATGAATCGCAGCACTCCAGGCCTCCCTGTCCATCACCAACTCCCGGAGTTCACTCAGACTCACGTCCATTGAGTCAGTGATGCCATCCGGCCATCTCATCCTCTGTCGTCCCCTTCTCCTCCTGCTCCCAATCCCTTCCAACATCAGAGTCTTTTCCAATGAGTCAACTCTTCGCATGAGGTGGCCAAAGTACTGGAGTTTCAGCTTTAGCACCATTCCTTCCAAAGAAATCCCAGGGCTGATCTCCTTCAGAATGGACTGGTTGGATCTCCTTGCAGTCCAAGGGACTCTCAAGAGTCTTCTCCAATACCACAGTTCAAAAGCATCAATTCTTCAGCGCTCAGCCTTCTTCACAGTCCAACTCTCACATCCATACATGACCATAGGAAAAACCATAGCCTTGACTAGACGGACCTTTGTTGGCAAAGTAATGTCTCTGCTTTTCAATATGCTGTCTAGGTTGGTCATAACTTTCCTTCTAAGGAGTAAGCGTCTTTTAATTTCATGGCTGCAGTCACCTTCCGCACTGATTTTGGAGCCCCCAAAAATAAAGTCTGACACTGTTTCCACTGTTTCCCCATCTATTTCCCATGCAGTGATGGGACCGGATGCCATGATCTTCGTTTTCTGAATGTTGAGCTTTAAGCCAACTTTCGCACTCTCCTCTTTCACTTTCATCAAGAGGTTTTTCAATTCCTCTTCACTTTCTGCCATAAGGGTGGTGTCATCTGCATTTCTGAGGTTATTAATATTTCTCCCGGCAATCTTGATTCCAGCTTGTGCTTCCTCCAGCCCAGCGTTTCTCATGATGTACTCTGCATAGAAGTTAAATAAGCAGGGTGAAGATATACAGCCTTGACGTACTCCTTTTCCTATTTGGAACCAGTCTGTTGTTCCATGTCCAGTTCTAACTGTTGCTTCCTGACCTGCATACAGGTTTCTCAAGAGGCAGGTCAGGTGGTCTGGTGTTCCCATCTCTTTCAGGATTTTCCACAGTTTATTGTGATCCACACAGTCAAAGGCTTTGGCATAGTCAATAAAGCAGAAATAGATGTTTTTCTGGAACTCTCTTGCTTTTTCCATGATCCAGCGGATGTTGGCAATTTGATCTCTGGTTCTTCTGCCTTTTCTAAAACCAGCTTTAACATCTGGAAGTTCACGGTTCACATATTGCTGAAGCCTGGCTTGGAGAATTTTAAGCATTACTTTACTAGCATGTGAGCTGAGTGCAATTGTGTGGTAGTTTGAGCATTCTTTGGCATTGCCTTTCTTTCGGATTGGAATGAAAACTGACCTTTTCCAGTCCTGTGGCCACTGCTGAGTTTTCCGATGTGTGCTGGTTGCAGCCACCCACAGTCATATATACACATACTATATACTAAACAGTATAACATATAAACAAATGTTTTATAGAAACTAAGGTGGATGATAGAGATACTCTGGGTAGTTCATGCTTTGCTGTGTATATGGTATGCTGCAGTCCATGGGGTTGCAGAGTCAGACACAGCTTGGTGACTGAATAAAAACAACAACAATAGTATTTTTGATCATTCTCGTCCAAGTTCTTTGGCTTAGGAAATGTAGTGCTGTAAGATTGTTCTTTGTGTTTATATTTGAAGAATGTTTGTAGTATTTTAGTTAACAATATTCTCCTTTGGCTTCAGGAGTTATATTTGTAGTTGTGGAAAGAGCACTGTGTGGAATCAAGTGACATGGCTTTGGATCCTAGCCTGACCCAACTTTGGGAATTAATTTATGTCTTTTTTTTTAATCTTTAAATCTTTTTTTTTTCCTTTTATTTATTTATTTATGTTTTTACTTTACAGTATTGTACTGGTTTTGCCATACATCAACATACATCTGCCATATGTCTTTGAACTCTACTGTATCCCTATAAAAATGGGGAAAATACTTCATAATTTAAAAAATGACTAATTATAGTTACTATTAATATTAAAAAAATACCTAATCTATGCCAGTCTTTGAGAAAGAAGATTTACATATATCATCTATAATACTTTCATTTTTTCAGCTCCCTGGACTCCCATTCATACAGACCCATAGCAGTCTGTATACTTTTTAACTCTATTAGAAGTACTCATTTATTTACTTTTTTATTAAAATACAATAGATTTATAATGGGTTAGTTTCTGGTGTACAGTATAGTGATTCATTTATACTTATACACATATATATATTCTTTTTCATAACTTTTCCATTATGGTTTATTACAGAACGTTGAGTATAGTTCCCTTTGTTATACAGTAGGGCTTTGTTGTTCGTATATTTTATATATAGCAACTTGTATCTGCTAATACAATTTATTCCTCCCAACCCCCTTTCTCCTTTGGTAATTGTAAGTTTGTTTTCTATGTCTGTGAAGCTGTTTCTGTTTCTTAAGGTCATTTGTGTCATATTTTAGATTCCACATGTAAATGATAGATGATGTTTGTCTTTCTGAATTACTTTACTTAGCATGGTAATCTTTATGTCCACCCATGTTGCTATGAATGGCATGATTTCATTCTTTTTATGGCTGAGCAGTTGCAGAAGGCAATGGCACCCCACTCCAGTACTCTTGCCTGGAAAATCCCATGGACTGAGGAGCCTGGTGGGCTGCAGTCCATGGGGTCGCTAAGAGTCAGACATGACTGAACGACTTCCCTTTCACTTTTCACTTTCATGCTTTGGAGAAGGAAATGGCAACCCACTCCAGTGTTCTTGCCTGGAGAATCCCAGGGACAGGGGAGCCTGGTGGGCTGCTGTCTATGGGGTCGCACAGAGTCAGACACGACTGAAGCGACTTAGCAGCAGCAGCAGCAGTATTCCATTGTGTATGTATGCCACATCTTTATCCTTTCATTTGTTGATGAACACTGAGGTTGCTTCCATATCTTGGCAATTGTAAGTAATGCTGCTATAAACATTGGGGTGCATGTGTCTTTTCAGAGGCTAAAAAGAGCTAAATTTGGAATGATTAGTAACAATTTATCTGGGTAAATTTTGGCATTTGAGAAAGACTACTTAGTTCTTGTAATGTCATGCAGAAAGACATGAATAGTGGAGAGATAATGGTATTGTCATTTCAGGGAATGGCAAAGTACAGCTAGATCTCTGAAATGGAGAGTATTCTTGAGAATAAGGTCTCACTAAAACTTTTTAATTAATTGAGCTTCATTTCTCTCTAATTCAGAATTCACTTCTAATACATGTAATCTGACATCTCCTTATCTGCCTTCTCAAAGAAATAAGTATGCTTTAGCTTTTTCCTTTTTGAGCGAAGATCAAATGACGCCATCCATGTGTCCACATCCTGAGACCGGTTTGTATGTGTCTTCTCAATGGTTAGTCATTTCCTCTTCACATCATCACCCTATGTCACTTCTGCCCTGTGAACCCTCATGACCTATGTGTATTACTATGCTGTTTGTTTTGCCAGTCCAGAGTTTTGACCCTGACGTTGGGCTTCGCTCCTTGTCCATACTGGAAATTTTCCCATAGGATAAATGGTAAGAAAAAGTATTAGTCAATGCCCTCTGGTTTTCCTTTACTTGTTATTAAATGGATGGTTATAAAATCTTGCAACATTTTCAGCCCCAGAACTTCTGTCCTAGAGCAGGTCATCAGTAGGTTTGCTGGACTTGTATAGCAGCTTTCTAACCTCTCTTTAGTCCATGATCTGCAATGCCACCAAAGGTATAATGCAAATCATCTGATCACATTTCTTATTGCTTAAAATCTTTCATGACTGTCTATTGTACTCAGGATAAAATTCAAATGCTTTTATGTAACCATGTCTTTAACATGTCTATATGTGTAAAACTATTCGGCCATAAAAAAGAAGGAAATATTGCCATTTGCAATAATGTGGATTTTGAGGACTTTATGCTAAGTAAGTCAGAGAAGCATAAAATCTGTGTATCACTTGTATGTGAGGTCAAGAAACCCCCAAACAAACAAAAACCAGCCAAACAAACAGAAACCCAAGCTTATAGTGACAGAGAACAGATTGGTGTTGGCCAGATGGGAGGGGATTGGGGCATGGGTGAAATGGATGAGGGGGTCAAAAGATCCAAACTTCTATTTATAAAGTAAATAAATCCTGGGAATGTAATGTATCACATGGTGACTATAGTTAATATTATTTTTCATATTTGAGAGTCTCCAAGAGAGTAGATGTTAAAAGTTCTCATCATAAGAAAGAAAAAAAAGAAAAAATATAACTATTTATGATGACAGGTGGTAACTAAACTTATTGTAGTCGTCATTTCACAATGTGTATAAATATCAAATCATGTTGTACACCTTAAATCAATATAACACTGTATGTCAATTATACCTCAGCAGCAAACAGAAAAAAGTCATCTTTAGTATAATATCGAAATCAAATTTCCTTCCTATTAATACTATCAGTTTATGCCAGAACATGCCACCTTACAAGGTCTTTATTTCTTTTAGAGAAAAATTAACACATTAGGAGAAAGCAGCATGGTTTTGAAATATAAAGGAACGTTTCACCATGTCTTGAAATTCTGTTGGAGAAATATTGGTAGCTATGAATAATTTAATTCTATACTTTCTTATTCATAATTGAAAGTGAAAGTGAAAGTTGCTCAGTCGTGTCCAACTCTTTGCGACCCCATGGACTATACAGTCCATGGAATTCTCCAGGCCAGAATACTGGATTGGGTAGCCTTTTCCTTCTCCAGGGGATCTTCCCAACCCAGGGATTGAACTCAGGTCTCCCATTTTACAGGCAGATTCTTTACCAACTGAGCCATGAAGGAAGCCCGTTCATAACTGAAACAAAGCTAAATTTCTAGTATGGTAGGATTTTCACTTGATTTTTAGATTTCTGATTTCTTTACTGAATTATATACATCTGCACTTATATGGTTATGTATCTACTTGTATATTTTTCTTTGTTCTTTTTCTTCTACTTCCTCTTTGAGGAAGAAGTAAAATATTTCATTCCCAAATAACTTTCCTCTAAGAATGATAACATTTCCTGCAGTAACAGTCCTGAAGCTAAAGGCCTCAGAAAGAGCAGTTGAAGTGTGAACTGTGTTTAATGAAATCCATTTGCACACCTCTTCAACTGCTCTTTTCAAATCATCCAAGACACTGCTTTGAAGGGGGAATTTCAGTTCACATAAACCACCCTCCTGTGCTTTGGTAATAAAATAACTGCAAAAAAGGGGACGTATCACTTGATTAAATACGGTAGATTGAGTTCACTTATAGCCCTCCTCTTTCCAATAAAGATTTAAGGTATTACTTAAATGATTACAGCATAGGTATGTAGTAGTTTAAAATCTAAGACATAAATACTTTTTAAGTGATAACCAAATGACAAACTTTCTATTAGAATATTCTTTTTATTTTCTATTATTTCCGCTTCTTATTTGTATATAAAACTTTTAGTATTACATTAATTAGCAAAACTAGAATGATGTTTGTGTCTTTACACTTTACTCTCCATAAAAATGTCATTCTTTGATATTATACTCCAGTATTAAAACATCCATACACATTTTGGGTTGTCATACAAGTTTCACATACACTTGCTTTCTGAAAGCGTGGGACCATCTTTTGCAGGTTTTTACCTTTTTTGCAGTTAGTTCCATTCTGTATCCTTTCTCCATTCTTTTCTGTATTTTGGGGGTGGGGAACCCCTGAAAATTGCACTTCCTGGGTTCCATTGTCATCTGGATTCTGGCTAGTTTCAGCTAATATGAGGATTTAGCAGAAAATTGAAGGGTGTGGAGAAGGAAGAAGCCTAGATATTTCTCCTCCCTTTTGTTCTGTGCAGAATCTCCAGAAGTGGCTACATCTCCCTTGTGGTTTTGCCACGCAATCCCTTCCTTGTGATCCCAGCTTTGTTGGATTGCCTTGGCTCCCAGGGTTTGCTATCTTTTCCCTTTGCGCCTCTATCTGTGGATGTAGTAGGAACTTCCTGCTGTTGTTAATCTGTGTTGCTCCGTTCTCACTTCTTTGGTCTTTCAGCTCTCCCAACACTTTTACAACTACATTGTTTCCTGTAATACATGTTTTTTATTGAATTACTTGGCATGGCTCTTTTACTGACTTATCCCTGATTGATTTATGCCTCAATGTTGAAGGCAAGAAATTTTGCTTCATAATTCTTTAAGGTTCCTGTAAAAGATAGAACTAGGTCTTCACTTACCACCTGCTGCAGATAATTGTCTTGATTTGCGGAACCTTAGGGGAAGCTCTGTTTTGGTGGTGAAAGCTAACTCTAGTGGCTCAAAGTCTTGCCAATATAGCAGTATTTTGAGCTCAGTCATGTTTATTTTATGCCACCTTGATAAGTGAGTTGTATTCTTGACTGGATTTTTATATCTTAAAATAGAGTTTATGTGTGCAGACTGAAGGGCTGCCTAGGTTTTTTTGGGGTCTGGTTTCTACAAAAATTCAAAACAAAACATAATTATGTAGAAATGTTATGATGTTTGTGACAGAATATTTTTGGCTCCCTGATGAGTTTGTATTCCATGGCCTGGAATGGTCATTAGACATTGTTTGGTTTTAGAAATGTCCCCATGTGACTACTTTAGTCTTTGAGTTTGCACTTTATTGGGGTAAATTATTGTTTATTTTAAAATCCTTTTTCTTTCAGATAGGGCTGAGCTTTATGAGTAAGTGAACTTGTCCCTCCTTTTTTGCCTGCTATGGAAAATAAGAGACTAGAAACATTAAAGTGAGAGAGAGAGAGAGAGAGAGAGAGAGAGAGTTCTACAGAGCATAAGGCATTAAATCTTAAGCTCTACCATTCATTAATGCTGTACCCTGAACAGGTCTTTTAAACATGGAATCTTAGCACATCTTTAAACTAGGCAAACTTTAAATTTGCCTTGCAGGCTTATGCTGTGGATTAAAATTACAAGAAGTCTAGCAGATAGTGCTCAGTACTGGAATGTGAAGGAAGCTCTGAGAAGGAAGTAATTGATTTTGTGTGTGTGTGAATGGTATGGGTTGGAGTGGGGTGGGGTGAGTGTGGGAGGCAATTGAGGAGGACTTTGTAGGGGAGATAATATAGAAACTGCACCTTAATACTATTCTGGGAGTGTTCTTCCAGTAAGCCTGGTTTTCCCCACATTTCAGTTCTTTATTCAAATGTCATTTTTTCAGAGAGGCCTATCTTATCAACCTTGTATAAAATTTCAACTCTGTTCCCTAGCTTTTCCTAATCCCTTATCTGCTTTATTTTTCTTCTTAGCACTAACCACTATCTAGTCTAGTACAAAAATTTGCTTATGTATTTATATTTTAAATTTATTGTCTGACTCCTCCACTAGAATATAAATTCTATAAAGGCAGGATTTTTCCTTCTTTTGCTCCCTTTTGCCCTGAACAGTGCCTGGCACATGGTAGGTGCTCAGTGAATATTTGTTGAAAGACTTATTGTGAGAAATGAGTAGAACATCACCAGATGAGGTTATACATGTGTTTGCTGCATTTCCATAACTATTGACCTCATGTTATAGGATGCAAAGTTAAGTTGAGAAGTTTAGCATCGATCTAGAGTACATCATGAGAAATGCTGGGCTGGAAGAAGCACAAGCTGGAATGAAGATTGCCGGGAGAAAAATCAATAACCTCAGATATGCAGATGACACCACCCTTATGGCAGAAAGTGAAGAGGAACTAAAGAGCCTCTTGATGAAAGTGAAAGAGGAGAGTGAAAAAGTTGGCTTAAAGCTCAACATTCAGAAAACTAAGATCATGGCATCTGGTCCCATCACTTCATGGCAAATAGATGGGGAAACAGTGGAAGTAGTGTCAGACTTTATTTTTTGGGCTCCAAAATCACTGCAGATAGTGATTGCAGCCATGAAATTAAAAGACGCTTACTCCTTGGAAGGAAAGTTATGACCAACCTAGATAGCATATTGAAAAGCAGAGACATTACTTTGCCAACAAAGGTCCGTCTAGTCAAGACTATGGTTTTTCCAGTGGTCATGTATGGATGTGAGAGTTGGACTGTGAAGAAAGCTGAGTGCTGAAGAATTGATGCTTTTGAACTGTGGTGTTGGAGAAGAGAGTCCCTTGGACTGCAAGAAGATCCAACCAGTCCATTCTAAAGGAGATCAGCCCTGGGATTTCTTTGGAAGGAATGATGCTAAAGCTGAAACTCCAGTACTTTGGTCACCTCATGCAAAGAGTTGACTCATTGGCAAAGACTCTGATGCTGGGAGGGATTGGGAGCAGGAGGAGAAGGGGACGACAGAGGATGAGATGGCTGGATGGCATCACTGACTCAATGGACGTGAGTCTGAGTGAACTCCGGGAGTTGGTAATGGACAGGGAGGCCTGGCGTGCTGCAATTCATGGGGTCGCAAAGAGTCGGACATGACTGAGTGACTGAACTGAACTGAATGATTTATGAAAAACAAACTTTTGTTAAGTATCCTTATTTTTTGAAAGCATTACTAAGAACTTGGGTGAGGTGGAAACTTTTTAATAGCCAAAATAGTTATAAAATACATTCACTAAATTTCATGCACCTTACTGTTTAGTGGAGACACTTAGAATTTCTTTCTTTTTATTTAGATGCAGTTCTAACTGGCTTGATAATATGGGCTTTCAGCTCAGGAAATTTGCAGACAAGGTGGAGTCAGAGAGGATAGGAATGCTCTTTGGTCAGAAATTAAATGCTGACATGCTGACAGAAGGGAAGAGGCAGGAAATATAAAAGTAAACAACTAAATTTAAATATGTAATCATCAGGATATCTGTTCTATATCATCAAGATAGATTAAATTATGTACAAGATAATTTTAAAAAGACTTCCAGTAAAAATAGAGATGTCCCTATATACCATTATATCTTTATCTTTACAGTCAGCTTTATATCCTCACTACTTCAGCAGGATAGTTTGCCAGGGATTTGGTAATGTAATTCAGTGGTCTTGTTTTAGCCCTTGATTCCTGTGCAGCATATGCTTCTCTAAGGATCACTCTTACTTTTTGCCACTCCCTTCCCCAGTAGTGTTGGCTATACCATCCTCATTTCCTTCATCTCTGACTGACCTGACTTGTTTTCATCCACACATGACCCTAAAGATAGTCTCTAACATTTAATTCACCTATCTTTAATCTTTGTAAATCTTGACTATCATTATCTAATAATTCACCATTCATTCATCCATTGAGCATTATAATTATGCTCATTAAATATCCTGAATCCATTACTTTATTTCTATCTGCCTTCCTCATTCAAATGACCAACATCTGTCATTGGAACTATAGTTCCTCTTGCTTCCTTTCACTCATGTTCCACTCCCAGTGCCATTATCCATTCTCAACACTGCATGTGATCCTTTAAAAACTCAAATCCAATCTTATCCCTTCATTATTTAAAGCATTTCATTGCTTTTGCATCAGAGTTAGAATAAAACTTACACTCCTTGTCCTAAGAAGTGTACAGATCTGGCCTTTGACTACTTTTCTGACTTCATCTTATGCCATTCTCCCTCTTTTCAATAATGCTATCATCACAATACTGACACCTCATCCCCCTTCACCATCGTCTTTACATCTTAGCATTCAGGTCTCAGCTTACATATTGCTTCCTCAAAAAGGCCTTCTCTGAGTAGCCAGTCTTACGTAGTCACCTGTTGCTCTATCATATCATCTGTTTTTATTCTGTGTCTATTCATTTACATCTTTCTTTATCTGTTGCCTCTACAATAAGAAAAGTTACTTTGTTTGCTCTATCACTAGAGCCTGACTTGTAATCAGATCAGATCAGTCACTCAGTTGTGTCCAACTCTTTGCGACCCCATGAATTGCAGCACACCAGGCCTCCCTGTCCATCACCAACTCCTGGAGTTCACTCAGACTCATGTCCATCGAGTCAGTGATGCCATCCAGCCATCTCATCCTCTGTCGTCCCCTTCTCCTCTTGCCCCCAATCCCTCCCAGCATCAGAGTCTTTTCCAAAGAGTCAACTCTTCGCATGAGGTGGCCAGAGTACTGGAGTTTCAGCTTTAGCATCATTCCTTCCAAAGAAATCCCAAGGCTGATCTTCAGAATGGACTGGTTGGATCTCCTTGCAGTCCAAGGGACTCTCAAGAGTCTTCTCCAACACCACAGTTCAAAGCATCAATTCTTCAGCTCTCAGCCTTCTTCACAGTCCAACTCTCACATCCATACATGACCACAGGAAAAACCATAGCCTTGACTAGACGAACCTTTTTTGGCAAAGTAATGTCTCTGCTTTTGAATATGCTATCTAGGTTGGTCATAACTTTCCTTCCAAGGAGTAAGCGTCTTTTAATTTCATGGCTGCAGTCACCATCTGTAGTGATTTTGGACTTTTAATAGGCATTCAATAACTTATCTGCCAGAAGGATGAACGAATTATATGGCAGATACCGAATGTACAGAGATAATAGTAGTAAGTAGTTATTAGCCTTTACTGGATCAGAGGTGTTTTTGAGAATCTGATGAAAACTATGAATTATATCTTCCAAGATAAATGCACTTATGTACATAAATAAAAAATTGCCTAAAAATTAGAACGCTTGATTTATTGAGTACTTACTGTTTGTTGAGAATTTTACTAATGTCCCTGCCCTTTTAGAGACTGTGGAATAAACGTTTATTAAGTAATAATCTTTATATTATTATTAGAGCCAGACATGACTGAGCAACTACCACTTTCACTTCTTTACTTTCTTTCAGAGAATATTAGTCAGTCTTGAACTCTGAGACACTAGTCCCGTATTTTAATTTATCTGATTGTGTCTCTAGCTAGACGATATATTGTTAAACTGGACATTCTCCCGAACCAAACTTGCCATTTTCTAACTTAAAAAAGAAAGACACTGATTGAGAGGCTTTTTTTTTTTTTTTTTTTAATTTCAAAACTTCCAGTGCCTTCCTGTTAATCTAGAGTCATCTTTGGCTTTCCTTTGCCACCCTAATCCCATCACCCACTATTTTGTTACTCTACCTCATGTTTAAGAGATAAAGATGGAGAAGTACTATACAGTCAACAAAAACAAGACTGGGAGCTGAATGGGGTTGGATCATGAACTCCTTATTGCAAAATTCACTTAAATTGAAGAAAGTAGGGAAAACCACTAGACCATTCAGGTATGACCTAAATCAAATCCCTTATGATTATACAGTGGAAGTGACAAATAGACTCAAGGGATTAGATCTGATAGACAGAGTGCCTGAAGAACTATGGACTAAGGTTTGTGACATTGTACAGGAAGCAGTGATCAAGAACATCCCCAAGAAAAAGAAATGCAGAAAGGCAAAATGGTTGTCTGAGGAGGCCTTACAAATAGCTGAGAAAAGAAGAGAAGTGAAAGGCAAAGGAGAAAAGGAAAGATATACCCATTTGAATGCACAGTTCTAAAGAACAGCAAGGAGAGATAAGAAAGCCTTCCTAACTGAACAATGCAAAGAAATAGAGGAAAACAATAGAATGGAAAAGACTAGAGATATCTTAAAGAAACTTAGAGATACCAAGGGAACATTTCATGCAAAGATGGGCACAATAAAGGACAGAAATCGTATGGTCCTAACAGAAGCAGAAGATATTAAGAAGAGGTGGCAAGAATACACAGAAGAACTATACAAAAAAGATCTTCATGACCCAGATAATCATGATGGTGTGATCACTCACCGAGAGCCAGACATCCTAGAATGTGAAGTCAGGTGGGCCTTAGGAAGCATCACTAGGAACAAAGCTAGTGGAGGTGATGGATTTCCAGTTGAGCTATTTCAAATCCTAAAAGATGATGCTGTGAAAGTGCTGCACTCAATATGCTAGGAAATTTGGAAAACTCAGCAGTAACCACAGGACTGGAAAAGGTCAGTTTTCATTCCTATCTCAAAGAAAGGCAATGCCAAAGAATGTTCAAACTACCACACAATTGCACTCATCTCACCCGCTAGTAAAGTAATGCTGAAAATTCTCCAAATGTGGCTTCAACAATACACAAATTGAGAACTTCCAAATTTTCAAGGTGGATTTAGAAAAGGCAGAGGAACCAGAGATCAAATTGCCAACATCTGCTGGATCATAGAAAAAGCAAGAGAGTTCCAGGAGAATATCTATTTCTGCTTTATTGACTACACCAAAGCCTTTGACTGTGGATTACAAAAAGCTGTGGAAATTCTGAAAGAGATGGGAATCCCAGACCACCTTACCTGCCTCTTGAAAAATCTGCATGCAGGTCAAGAAGCAACAGTTAGAACTGGACATGGAACAATAGACTGGTTCCAAATTGGGAAAGGCTGTATATTGTCACCCTGCTTATTTAACTTCTCTGCAGAGTACATCATGTGAAATGCTGGGCTGGATGAAGCACAAGCTGGACTCAAGATTGCTGGAAGAAATTTCAATAACCTCAGATATGCAGATGACACCACCCTTATGGCAGAAAAAGAAGAAGCTAAAGAGCCTCTTGATGAAAGTGAAAGAGGAGAGTGAAAAAGTTGGCTTAAAGCTCAACATTCAGAAAACTAAGATCATGGCATCCGGTCCCATCACTTCATGGCAAATAGATGGGGAAACAATGGAAACAGTGAGAGACTTTATTTTTTGGGGGGCTCCAAAATCACTGCAGATGGTGCTTGCAGCCATGAAATTAAAAGACACTTGGTCCGTGGAAGAAAAGCTATGACCAACTAGACAACGTATTAAAAAGTAGGCGAAAGTCCATCCAGTCAAGGCTATGGTTTTTCCATTAGTCATGTATGGATGTCAGAGTTGGACTATAAAGAAAGCACCAACGAATTGATGCTTTTGAATTTTGGTGTTGGAGAAGACTCTTGAGAGTCTCTTGGACTGCAAGATCAAACCAGTGAATCCTAAAGGAAATCAACCCTGAATATTCATTGGAAGGACTGATGCTGAAACTGAAGTTGCAATACTTTGGCCACCTGATGCAAAACACTGACTCCTTGGAAAAGACTATGATGCTGGGAAAGATTGAAGGCAGGAGGAGAAGGGACGACAGAGAATGAGATGCTTGGGTGGTATCACTGATGCAATGGACATGAGTTTGAGTAAGCTCTGGGAGTTGATGACAGATAGGGAAGGCTCATGTGCTGTAGTCCATGGGATCACAAAGAGTCAGACATGACTGAGTGACTGAACTGAACCTCATGTTTGTAAAATCTATATTATTATCACTCTACTAAGAAATTTTTTAGACATTCTGTTTTTCACTTCATTCATCTCCATAAAATTTTAATGTCACAGATATACTATATGTCTCTTTATGTAGTGTAGTCTTTTGGAGGACTGTAACTCATTTTAACATCTAAAATTTATTTGACTTCTCAGATACTACTGTTGAAGAGAACATGTACTCTTACTGTATGATCTTATGTATCAGTTCAGATTAGTCATTCAGTCATGTCCAACTCTTTGCAACCCCATGGACTGCAGCATGCCAGGCTTCTCTGTCGATTACCAACTCCTGGAGCTTGCTGAAACTCATGTCCATCAAGTTGGTGATTCCATCCAACCATCTTATCCTCTGTCGTCCCCTTCTACTCCCCATATCTCATGTATACATTTTTATTTTCATCCTATTGAAAGTGAAAATGAAAGTGTTCATCACTCAGTCTTGTCTGACTCTCTGCGAATCAATGGATTGTAGCCCACCAGGCTTCTCTGTCCATGGGATTCTTCAGGCAAGAAACTGGAGTGGGTTGCCATTTCCTCCTCCAGGGGATCCTCTCCAACTAGAGATCAAACCCGGATCTCCTGCACTGCAAGAAGATTTTTTTTTTTTTTTCTAATTTTATTTTATTTTTAAACTTTACATAATTGTATTAGTTTTGCCAAATATCAAAATGAATCCGCCACAGGTATACATGTGTTCCCCATCCCGAACCCTCCTCCCTCCTCCTTCCCCATACCATCCCTCTGGGCCGTCCCAGTGCACCAGCCCCAAGCATCCAGCATCCTGCATCGAACCTGGACTGGCAACTCGTTTCCTACATGATATTTTACATGTTTCATTGCCATTCTCCCAAATCTTCCCACCCTCTCCCTCTCCCACAGAGTCCATAAGACTGTTCTATACATCAGTGTCTCTTTTGCTGTCTTGTACACCGGGTTATTGTTACCATCTTTCTAAATTCCATATATATGCGTTAGTATACTGTATTTATGTTTTTCCTTCTGGCTTACTTCACTCTGTATAATAGGCTCCAGTTTCATCCACCTCATTAGAACTGATTCAAATGTATTCTTTTTAATGGCTGAGTAATACTCCATTGTGTATATGTACCACAGCTTTCTTATCCATTCATCTGCTGATGGACATCTAGGTTGCTTCCATGTCTTGGCTATTATAAACAGTGCTGCGATGAACATTGGGGTACACGTGTCTCTTTCCCTTCTGGTTTCCTCAGTGTGTATGCCCAGCAGTGGGGTTGCTGGATCATAAGGCAGTTCTATTTCCAGTTTTTTAAGGAATCTCCACACTGTTCTCCATAGTGGCTGTACTAGTTTGCATTCCCACCAACAGTGTAAGAGGGTTCCCTTTTCTCCACACCCTCTCCAGCATTTATTATTTGTAGACTTTTGGATCGCAGCCATTCTGACTGGTGTGAAATGGTACCTCATAGTGGTTTTGATTTGCATTTCTCTGATAATGAGTGATGTTGAGCATCTTTTCATGTGTTTGTTAGCCATCTATATGTCTTCTTTGGAGAAATGTCTATTTAGTTCTTTGGCCCATTTTTTGATTGCGTCGTTTATTTTTCTGGAGTTGAGCTGTAGGAGTTGCTTGTATATTTTTGAGATTAGTTGTTTGTCGGTTGCTTCATTTGCTATTATTTTCTCCCATTCTGAAGGCTGTCTTTTCACCTTGCTAATAGTTTCCTTTGATGTGCAGAAGCTTTTAAGGTTAATTAGGTCCCATTTGTTTATTTTTGCTTTTATTTCCAATATTCTGGGAGGTGGGTCATAGAGGATCCTGCTGTGATGTATGTCGGAGAGTGTTTTGCCTATGTTCTCCTCTAGGAGTTTTATAGTTTCTGGTCTTACGTTTAGATCTTTAATCCATTTTGAGTTTATTTTTGTGTATGGTGTTAGAAGGTGGTCCAGTTTCATTCTTTTACAAGTGGTTGACCAGATTTCCCAGCACCACTTGTTAAAGAGATTGTCTTTAATCCATTGTATATTCTTGCCTCCTTTGTCAAAGATAAGGTGTCCATATGTGCGTGGATTTATCTCTGGGCTTTCTATTTTATTCCATTGATCAATATGTCTGTCTTTGTGCCAGTACCATACTGTCTTGATAACTGTGGCTTTGTAGTAGAGCCTGAAGTCAGGTAGGTTGATTCCTCCAATTCCATTCTTCTTTCTCAAGATCGCTTTGGTTATTCGAGGTTTTTTGTTTTTCCATACAAATTGTGAAATTATTTGTTCTAGCTCTGTGAAGAATACTGTTGGTAGCTTGATAGGGATTGCGTTGAATCTATAAATTGCTTTGGGTAGTATACTCATTTTCACTATATTGATTCTTCCAATCCATGAACATGGTATATTTCTCCATCTGTTAGTGTCCTCTTTGATTTCTTTCACCAGTGTTTTATAGTTTTCTATATATAGGTCTTTAGTTTCTTTAGGTAGATATATTCCTAAGTATTTTATTCTTTCCGTTGCAATGGTGAATGGAATTGTTTCCTTAATTTCTCTTTCTGTTTTCTCATTATTAGTGTATAGGAATGCAAGGGATTTCTGTGTGTTGATTTTATATCCTGCAACTTTACTATAGTCATTGATTAGTTCTAGTAATTTTCTGGTGGAGTCTTTAGGGTTTTCTATGTAGAGGATCATGTCATCTGCAAATAGTGAGAGTTTTACTTCTTCTTTTCCAATTTGGATTCCTTTTATTTCTTTTTCTGCTCTGATTGCTGTGGCCAAAACTTCCAAAACTATGTTGAATAGTAATGGTGAAAGTGGGCACCCTTGCCTTGTTCCTGACTTTAGGGGAAATGCTTTCAATTTTTCACCATTGAGGATAATGTTTGCTGTGGGTTTGTCATATATAGCTTTTATTATGCTGAGGTATGTTCCTTCTATTCCTGCTTTCTGGAGAGTTTTTATCATAAATGGATGTTGAATTTTGTCAAAGGCTTTCTCTGCATCTATTGAGATAATCATATGGTTTTTATTTTTCAATTTGTTAATGTGGTGTATTACATTGATTGATTTGCGGATATTGAAGAATCCTTGTATCCCTGGGATAAATCCCACTTGATCATGGTGTATGATCTTTTTAATGTGTTGTTGGATTCTGATTGCTAGAATTTTGTTAAGAATTTTTGCATCTATGTTCATCAGTGATATTGGCCTGTAGTTTTCTTTTTTTGTGGCATCTTTGTCAGGTTTTGGTATTAGGGTGATGGTGGCCTCATAGAATGTGTTTGGAAGTTTACCTTCCTCTGCAATTTTCTGGAAGAGTTTGAGCAGGATAGGTGTTAGCTCTTCTCTAAATTTTTGGTAGAATTCAGCTGTGAAGCCGTCTGGACCGGGGCTTTTGTTTGCTGGAAGATTTTTGATTGCAGTTTCAATTTCTATGCTTGTGATGGGTCTGTTAAGATTTTCTATTTCTTCCTGGTCCAGTTTTGGAAAGTTGTACTTTTCTAAGAATTTGTCCATTTCTTCCACGTTGTCCTTTTTATTGGCATATAATTGTTGATAGTAGTCTCTTATGATCCTTTGTATTTCTGTGTTGTCTGTTGTGATCTCTCCATTTTCATTTCTAATTTTGTTGATTTGATTTTTCTCCCTTTGTTTCTTGATGAGTCTGGCTAATGGTTTAATTTTATTTGTCCTTTCAAAGAACCAGCTTTTGGTTTTGTTGATTTTTGCTATGGTCTCTTTTGTTTCTTTTGCATTTATTTCTGCTCTAATTTTTAAGATTTCTTTCCTTCTACTAACCCTGGGGTTCTTCATTTCTTCCTTTTCTAGTTGCTTTAGGTGTTGAGTTAGGTTATTTATTTGACTTTTTTCTTGTTTCTTGAGGTTTGCCTGTATTGCTATGAACTTTCCCCTTAGGACTGCTTTTACTGTGTCCCACAGGTTTTGGGTTGTTGTGTTTTCATTTTCATTCGTTTCTATGCAAATTTTGATTTCTTTTTTGATTTCTTCTGTGATTTGTTGGTTATTCAGCAGTGTGTTGTTCATCCTCCATATGTTGGAATTTTTAATAGTTTTTCTCCTGTAATTGAGATCTAATCTTACTGCATTGTGGTCAGAAAAAATGCTTGGAATGATTTCTATTTTTTTGAATTTACCAAGGCTAGCTTTATGGCCCAGGATGTGATCTATCCTGGAGAAGGTTCCATGTGCGCTTGAGAAAAAGGTGAAATTCATTGTTTTGGGATGAAATGTCCTATAGATATCAATTAGGTCTAACTGGTCTATTGTATCGTTTAAAGTTGTGTTTCATTGTTAATTTTCTGTTTAGTTGATCTATCCATAGGTGTAAGTGGGGTATTAAAGTGTCCCACTATTATTGTGTTATTGTTAATTTCTCCTTTCATACTTGTTAGCATTTGTCTTACGTACTGTGGTGCTCCCGTGTTGGGTGCATATATATTTATAATTGTTATATCTTCTTGGATTGATCCTTTGATCATTATGTAGTGACCTTCTTTGTCTCTTTTCACAGCCTTTGTTTTAAAGTCTATTTTATCTGATATGAGTATTGCTACTCCTGCTTTCTTTTGGTCCCTATTTGCATGGAAAATCTTTTTCCAGCCCTTCACTTTCAGTCTGTATGTGTCCCCTGTTTTGAGGTGGGTCTCTTGTATACAACATATGTAGGGGTCTTGTTTTTGTATCCATTCAGCCAGTCTTTGTCTTTTGGTTGGGGCATTCAACCCATTTACGTTTAAGGTAATTACTGATAAGTATGATCCCGTTGCCATTTACTTTATTGTTTTGGGTTCGAGTTTATACACCGTTTTTGTGTTTCCTGTCTAGAGAATATCCTTTAGTATTTGTTGGAGAGCTGGTTTGGTGGTGCAGAATTCTCTCAGCTTTTGCTTGTCTGTAAAGCTTTTGATTTCTCCTTCATATTTGAATGAGATCCTTGCTGGGTACAATAATCTGGGGTGTAGGTTATTTTCTTTCATCATTTTAAGTATGTCTTGCCATTCCCTCCTGGCTTGAAGAGTTTCTATTGAAAGATCAGCTGTTATCCTTATGGGAATTCCCTTGTGTGTTATTTGTTGTTTTTCCCTTGCTGCTTTTAATATTTTTTCTTTGTGTTTGATCTTTGTTAATTTGATTAATATGTGTCTTGGGGTGTTTCTCCTTGGGTTTATCCTGTTTGGGACTCTCTGGGTTTCTTGTACTTGGGTGATTATTTCCTTCCCCATTTTAGGGAAGTTTTCCACTATTATCTCCTCAAGTATTTTCTCATGGTCTTTCTTTTTGTCTTCTTCTTCTGGAACCCCTATGATTCGAATGTTGTAGCGTTTAATATTGTCCTGGAGGTCTCTGAGATTGTCCTCATTTCTTTTAATTCATTTTTCTTTTATCCTCTCTGATTCATGTATTTCTACCATTCTATCTTCTAATTCACTAATCCTGTCTTCTGCCTCTGTTATTCTACTATTTGTTGCCTCCAGAGTGTTTTTAATTTCATTTATTGCATTATTCATTATATATTGACTCTTTTTTATTTCTTCTAGGTCCTTGTTAAACCTTTCTTGCATCTTCTCAATCCTTGTCTCCAGGCTATTTATCTGTGATTCCATTTTAGTTTCAAGATTTTGGATCAATTTCACTATCATTATTCGGAATTCTTTATCAGGTAGATTCCCTATCTCTTCCTCTTTTGTTTGGTTTGGTGGGCATTTATCCTGTTCTTTTATCTGCTGAGTATTCCTCTGTCTCTTCATCTTGTTTAAATTGCTGAGTTTGGGGTGTCCTTTCTGTATTCTGGCAGTTTGTGGAGTTCTCTTTATTGTGGCATTTCCTCACTGTGTGTGGGTTTGTACAGGTGGCTTGTCAAGGTTTCCTGGTTAAGGAAGCTTGTGTCGGTGTTCTGGTGGGTGGAGCTGTATTTCTTCTCTCTGGAGTGCAATGAAATGTCCAGTAATGAGTTATGAGATGTCTATAGTTTTGGGGTGACTTTGGGCAGCCTGTATCTTGAAGCTCAGGGCTGTGTTCCTTTGTTGCTGGAGAATTTGCTTGGTATGTCTTGCCCTGGAACTTACTGGCTCTTGTGTGGTGCTTGGTTTCAGTGTCGGCATGGAGGCATTTGATGAGCTCCTGTCAATTAATGTTCCTTGGAGTCAGGAGTTCCCTGGAGTCAGGGTTTGGACTTAAGTCTCCTGCTTCCGGTTATCGGTCTTATTTTTACAGTAGTTTCAAAACTTCTCCTTCTATACAGCACCATTGATAAAACATCTACATTAAAGATGAAAAGTTTCTCTACAGTGAGGGTCACTCAGAGAGGTTCACAGGGTTACATGGAGAAGAGAAGAGGGAGGAGGGAGTTAGAGGTGACCCAAATGAGATGAGGTGAATCAATAGTGGAGAGAGTGGGCTAGCCAGTAGTCACTTCCTTATGTGCACTCCACAACTGGACCACTCAGAGATGTTCATGGGGTTATACAGAGAAGAGAAGAAGGAGGAAGGTAACAGAGGTGGCCAGAAGGATAAAAGGGGGGAATGAAAAGGAGGGAGACAGATCCAGCCAGTAATCAGTTCCCTAAGTGTTCTCCACTGTCTGGAACACACAGAAATTCACAGAGTTGGGTAGAGTAGAGAGGGGTTAGGGAGGAGACACAGGCGACCTGGTGGAGAAAAAGGAGAGTCCAAAGGGAGAGAGAGCAGTCAAGCCAGTTATCTCACTCCCTAGTGAAAAATGGGTCCTGAAGATTGGGTCCTTAAAGGTACAAAATTGGTAACAAATACATAAAAGCAAAAATTAAAAATCTAGAGTAGAGTTTGGAATTTCAAAAATACGATGTTAAAGAAAAGAAGAAGGAAAAGAAAGAGAGAAAAAACGAACAAACAAAAACAAACAAGGTCGTGAAAATTATAAAGAAAGTACAGGTACAAAATTGATAACTAATACCAGAAAGCAAAAATTAAAAATCTAGAGTAGAGTTTGGAATTTCAAAAATACAATGTTAAAAAAAAAAGAAGAAGAAGAAGAAAAATAAAGAGAGAAAACAAACAAACAAATACGAACAATGTCACAAAAATTATAAAGAAAATACAGGTACAAAATTGATATCAAATACCAAAAAGCATAAATTAAAAATCTAGAGTAAAGTTTGGAATTTCAGATATACAATGTTATATAAAAGAAGAAGAGAAAGAAACAGAGAAGAAGAAAAAAAAAGTCACAGAAATTATATAAAAAAAAACTATAGGTACAAAATTGATAACATATACCAAAAAGCGAAAATTAAAAATCTAGAGTAGAGTTTGGAATTTCAAAAATACAATGTTAAAGAAAAGAAGAAAAAAACAATAACAAAAAAAAACAACAAAAAAAAACAAGGTCAAAAAATTATAAAATATATATATATGAAGTTTGCTGAAGAAGAAAAAAATAGGGTCTTTTTTTTTTTTTTGCAAAGTAATAGGTTATAAAAGTGAAAATTAAAGGAACAATAGAGGACTTAAAAAAAGTTTTTTTTAATTAAAAAAAAAGAAAGAATGATCGTAAAAATAATAAAAATATATCTAGGACTTTTTTTTTTTTTTTTTTTGTGGGTGTTGTGGATTCAGTTCATTTTTGGCTAGTTCCTTGGTCAGATTTATATTTCTCAAGATCTATAGGCCCCTTCCTATGTAGTCCGTAGTAACCACAGGGTTTTGATCTATTGCCTGTAGCTTCCAAGGCATTTCCCTCTGTTATATCTTCTGTTTGCTAGTCTCTTCAGTATCTGGTTTCCACCCTGACACAAAGGGCACGGTGGAGGACACTTTTTTTTTTTTTTTTAGGCTTACTTGTTCAGTCGCGCTGTGGGGAGGGAGGGAGGGGTGCTGCAAACAAATAACACTGGCGTGGGCTCGCAGTGCCTCAGCCACCCTGGGTCTGCCCCGGCTCAGGGCGCGTGTAGCCTCCCTGTCCACACTGCTCGGACTCTAGGTTGTTCCGCCGGGAACAATCCGAGGCTGGCCCTGGGCTGCATGCACCTCCCAGGTCCAAGCCGCTCAGGTTCAGGCACTCGGGTAGTCCTCAGAGGCGCAGACTCAGTTGGGCCTGCGTTTTGTGCTCTTCCCAGGTCCGAGCAGCTCAGGTGATGAGGTGTTTGGCGAGCGCCAATGCTGCGACTTATCGCCTCCCTGCCGCTCGGTCATCTGGGTGTAAAACCGGCGCACCTTCTCAGGCAGATGTTGACCGTCCAGACCCCCAAGAAGTTTTAGTTAGCAAAGAAGCCTGCTTACAGTTTTATAGATAATGTCTCTCTGGGGCTGCGATTGCCCCCTTCCGGCTCTGGCTGCCTGTCACCGGAGGGGGAAGATCTGCAGCCGGCTATCTCTGTTCAGTCCTTTGTTCCGTGCGCGGGCCTGGCGGTCTTAGGTTAGGGCTGGCTTTTCGCGTGATAGATATCCCACAGTCTGGTTTGCTAGCCCAAATTATTTCGCTCAGATAGCGCTCAGGGTATTCAGGCCAGATTCTTACTCTCAGCGATGCAGCCCACGCCGTGCCTCCCTGCCCAGCCCCCGCTTGCTAATGGCGGATGCAGGCGTCTGAGCTGCTTCTCCGCTGGGGGAGTTACCATAGGGCTCGCAATCTGCGAGTTTTAATTGTTTATTTATTTTTTCTCCCTGTTATGTTGCCCTCTGTGCTTCCAAAGCTCGGCACAGATTCGGCAGTGAGAAGGTTTCCTGGTGTTTGGAAACTTCTCTCTTTTTCAGATTCCCTTCCCGGGACGGAACTCCGTCCCTCCCTCTTTTGTCTCTTTTTTTTTGTTTTTAATATTTTTTCCTACCTCCTTTCGAAGAGTTGGGTTGCTTTTCTGGGTGCCTGATGTCCTCTGCCGGCATTCAGAAGTTGTTTTGTGGAATTTACTCGACGTTTAAATGCTCTTTTGATGAATTTGTGGGGGAGAAAGCGTTCTCCCCGTCCTACTCCTCCGCCATCTTGGCTCCTCTCCTGCAAGAAGATTCTTTACCATCTGAGCTACCAGGTGAGAATCCTATATCCAGTATTAAATTCTTATTATTTTGACTTTGATTATGATATTCTTTTTGTTTGAGAGTTCTGTCCCATATTTTATTTGAAATTAGATCCATCTTTAAGGCCCCACATCCAGGCTAACTTTTTCCATGAACTTTATTTTTTTATAATTATTTACTTATTTATTTTTGGACTTGCTCGGTGTTCATTGCTGTGCTTTTTCTACTTGGGGTAAATGGGAGCTGTTCTCTGAGGTGCACAGGCTTCTCATTGAAGTGGCTTCTCTTGTTGTGGACATAGGCTCTAGGCGCACAGGCTTCAGCAGTTGCAAACGTGGGCCCAGTTGTTGTAGCCTGTGGGCCCTCGAGTGTGGGCTCAGTATTTGTGGCACAGGGGGCTTAGTTGCTCTGCAGCATGTGGAATCTTCCTGGGCCAGGGATCAAATCTGTGTGCCCTGCATTGGCAGGTGGATTCTTGTCCACTGTACCACCAGGGAAGTCCCTCCACGAACTTTGTAAAGATCCTCTTCTTTAATGATACTTACAGCTGCATATGACTTTTCCATTTTCCAGTTTCCAATTGCAACTTTATTTATATTTGTATAAATGCATTTTTATTTTTGTCTGCAATCACAGGCTCCTTGAGGGCAGGAACCATGATTTCTTTTCTTTTCTTCAGTGGCTACTTAAAACAGTAGTAACTTTTCTTTATTAGGTACTTAAAACATCTATGTATAAATGTATAAATGACTATTACTTTAAAATGAAAGTGTTGGTATTAAAATATTTGGTAGGTTTCTGCTCAGAATCCTCATTCTCTCTTGGTTTAGTGAAACATTTTTTCTGTAATCTCCTGTTCTCCTGTCTTTGTCTTCTTTGTCCATACAGGCATGAAATTATTAAAGATGAGATCATGGAAACTTGATATGGTTCCTTGCTTTAACATCAGCTCACATTTATATTGGCTATTCTAAAGGACACATGGATAGATGGATTAACTTAACTCAGAACCTTCATCTTAGTATTCACGTTGTTACTCTATTTATAATTTATACATCAGTCACAGGAAATTTGTGCTTATAAAGTATCCCTTAAATATAGTACAATGTACCTGTTTACAACAAATGTGTTGGAAAAAAATGTCACACAGGGCAGGTTTCATTGCAATATTTAGAAGCAAATACTCATCATATCCATATGTACTGGTTGATTCCTTCCCAATATGTTTTCTGTGTTTTTGAAAAAGCTTTCCTATACATGAAACAAATTACTGAATGTTTTTTTCTTTTATCAATTCTCATAATTATTTTGGAAGAGTGCACCAACCCAGAAAAGAAATGGCTTTCACATTTGTCAATTTATACAAAGAGATATTGAAACAGTTTCAAATTGTTATACAAATGTAGGTTTCAACTTTTAATATATTAATACTTAAGATTTTTTTATGGGAGATCATGTGGCTAGTGGAGTCTTAGTTTTGGAATCAGAAAAGGCTGGTTGTGAGTTCTGATTTTACCACTTACTACCTGGACAACCTAGTTTCAGTTGTGTAGTGTTTTTTATTATTCAAGACTCTCTAGAGATATAGACTATATACATATATAAATTATCTAATAAATAAAGATTTACATTAAGGAATTGGCTCATGAAATTATGGAGGCTGACACATACAGAATCTATAGGACGGGCTGACAGGCTGTAGATACAGAGAACAGCTGATGCAGTTTATGTCTGCAGGCCCTCAGACTGAAAACCTAGGGAAAAACTGATGTTTCAGTTCAAGTTGGAAGGCTGTTATAGCAAAAGTTCTTCTTACTTGTGGTAGGTCAGTCTTTTAGGCTTTCAACTGATTGGACAAGGCCCACCTACATTTGGAGTACAATTTATTCTGAATCCACTGATTTATTAATGAATGTCAACATTAAAGAAATAAATAAATGACTCTTTTGTGACCCAAGTGTTGAGATTATCCAGGCGAGAGTACTGGAGTGGGTTACCATTTCCTTTTTCCAGGGGATCTTCCCAACATAGGCATTGAACCCCTGTTTCCTGCCTGAGTGTCCTGTATTGCATGTGGATTCTTTACTACTGAGACACCTGGGAAGGTAATAAATGTTAATCTTGTCCCAAAACAGCATCCTTGAAACATCCAGAATAATTTTGGATCACATGTCTAAGCACTGTGGTCCAGCCAAGTTGATAGATAAAATTTACCATTACACTCAGACTTCTTGGCAATAGTTCTCTCATTTTAAAATGTATAGAATAATAAATTATCTCATCGAATGGTTGTAGAGATCATATACGGTAATGTATCAAATGGTATCAAGTAGTATTCACTCCATAACTGTTAACAACATGAGCTCTTCTCCTCCTCCCCCTTTTCCTCTTCCTTCCCATCTCTTCTTCCTCCTTTTCCTGTTTTTATGAACAAGAACTAAGACTCATAATTGTTTAGGATGTGATGTGGAATATTCATATAAGCATTTATTATTTATTATTTAGAAAAACAAAAGAAAATGACAGTTATTTATCAGCAAGGAAAGTAGAATCATTTATAATCATTCCTTCATTGGATGAACAATGTTTTGAGTGTTTGCTGTATTCTTTCTGGGTCTCACTGGGAAACTGTAAGAGACTGAGTGACATAACAAGGTCAATGCCAGAGTGAATGAAAAATCTGTGGAGTAGTATGGAGTTAAAATCAATAGAAGTAAAACAGAAAATAACAGGAACTCAGGTTTAAAAGTGAGCAGATCCACATCAGTAGATCCTCACCAAGCATCTTAACAAAGAATTTAAAACTTTCATGACTTTACTCCCTACCTACCTCTCCAGATATTTTTTTTTTCTTACTCCTTGATGCCTCAATTTTGTACTGTATTAATACAGCTTTAGTTCTGCACCTATGTTATGTAGTTTTATGCTTCCATGCTTTAGTTCGTGTGATTTTCTTTGCCTTAAAAGTTATTGCTAACTTTCTTTTCCAGGCCAATTTGCCTTTATCTTTCAAGACAGTTCAATTATGTTACCAGGAAACCTTCTCTGAAGCTATACATCGGTTTAACAGAATATCTTCATTGTTTCTGTAACACTGAGGATGAATCTCTACATTATCAATTACGTTTGAATTTATTTGTTGATGTGTCTTTCTTCCCTTGAAGTTCAAGTGCGATGTATCTCTTGTTTTACAACCCTTGAGAATCAAACATAGAGCTTAGTCCAGTTAGTAAACATTTGTTAATTGTCTTTCCCTTTGACAGAAGCTGCTTGTATAAACCAGGTGTCAGTTCAAGAACCACATTCTGCACTTCTCTAGATGTCTTCATATAACTGGGAGCTTATGTTTTATGGTCACTTTGGCTTTCAGTCTCCCCTTTTTAGTGTGTATTACTATGTATCTTACATGTTATTTTATTTCTGCTTTATATTATTCCTGACATGGAACTTATTTTCTTGATGTCCACTGCACAACTTGTGCTCTCTTACAGAGATTTATGAATGTGTATGGTAATAACCTTAACGGAAGGATTAGAAATATTTTTTAAATTGAAGAAATGAGCATAACTAAAAATTATATATCAAGCATCCCTGTTCTCAGTGCCCTATGGCTGCTTTACCATGTTTATAGACCATTTCCTCTCATGGGTTTCTAGCCATCCTAAAATATATCTTTATTCATAGAGTAATTTATTTATCTTCAAGAGATTGGGTCATTTATGTTCCTTTTGAGGAAGAAAAAAGCTGATTTTTCAACCTGCTAGGCCTCAGTTTCTTGAGTTAGTTCTATTCTCTTTCATTTTTTTGAAAATTGGTTAGTCATTACTTGATTTCATCTTCATTTTATAATATTGGCAAAGAGAAACATTTATTAATATTTATTTTAAAATTATATCTACTAAGTTACAGGCTCATTACGTCTGCGATCATCCTTTCAAGTTATCAAGGTTGACAGTTTTACATACATGACATTTACATTTACTTTCCAGTCTGTTCTGTCCATTTCCATCCTGTCTGATTGGTAAGCTTTGCCACATGCTTAAAGAATTTGTTAAGAGAAGAAAACCTGATTTTAAGTCTCCAGTTTCTGTGTTGATTTATATAGACTTGACTTTTGTAACGGATTCTAACATATATAATGGTGCAAATATGTATCAGAGAAAATGATTTCCTGCTCATCTTATAGTTCAAGGCAGGTAAATGTTCATGATCAGTGGTAAGCTCTCCTCTATGTGATCTTTCAGTATTCTAGTTACCCTCTGTCTTGTGGCTCTGCTAATCCCAGGGGCCTTGTCACTATCATGTGTTTAACTAGTGGAAGGAAAAAGAGTAAGAGGGGCAGATTCTGCTTCCTAAAAGCCTTAAACTGGAAATACATGCTTTCAATTCAGAACCCATTGGTGAGAACTAGTCCTATGGACATACCTAAAAGCAATGGATACTGGGGAATATAGTCTATATGTATGCCCAGGAAGAAGAGGAAATGGAGTTTTGGTGATAAGTAGCAATCTCTGCTACGTTGTCTCCAAGCCCCATCCCTAAAACTCATATGTGTAGAAACTAGTTTTAGAAGCAAGAGGAGAAACACACATTAGAATAGTGGACAGTGAAAGAAAAGCCTAGTTTAATAGCAGCTTATACAATGCAACCCTCACATAGAAATTCTGTTAATGTGGATTAAAAGAGTCAAGGAGGCTTCTTAGGGATGAGCACTGAAGGATTAGGAAAATTATGTTCAGAAATTAAAGGGAAAAATACCTAATATTTTTTGCTGACCTGGTTGGAAGTATTCTCTTAATTTATTTATTTAAAAGATACATATAAATGGTTACTGGGGGTAAGGAGGGAGGAGGGTTAAATTAGAAGGTTGGGATTGACACATACACACTAGTAAATATAAAATAGATAACTAATAAGGACCTACTGTGTAGCGCAGGGAACTCTATACTCTGTAATAGCCTATATGGGACTAGAATCTAGAAAAGAGTGGATATATTTATTTTTATAACAGATTCATTTTGCTATACACTTGAAGCTAAAATAACATTGCAAATCAATTATACCCCAGTAGAAATTTAAAAAAATATTAAAAAAATACAGATGTGTTAATACTTTCCAATCCTCTGTCTTTATGTTCAGAGAAGTCAATGGCACCCCACTCTAGTACTTTTGCCTGGAAAATTCCATGGATGGAGAAGCCTGGTAGGCTGCAGTCCATGGGGCTGCTAGAGTCGGACATGACTGAGCGACTTCACTTTCACTTTTCACTTTCATGCATTGGAGAAGGAAATGGCAACCCACTCCAGTGTTCTTTCCTGGAGAATTCCAGGGACAGGGGAGCCTGGTGGGCTGCCATCTATGGGGTCGCACTGAGTCAAACACGACTGAAGCGACTTAGCAGCAGCAGTCTTTATGTTCTGAACAACACGAATAAAAAAAAAAAACAATAATGCTTAATGGAAAAGAATATATTATCACTGAATTTTCTCATTGTGTAAAATACTAAAACATGGATGTGTATAAAGCCCATCCCTCTAAACCTGCCATTCAATAGATCATCAAAATTGTTTCTATTTTTTTGACCTAAAAATCCTTTTTTTAAAATTTAAATTTATTTATTTTAATTAGAGGCTAATTACTTTACAATATTGTATTGGTTTTGCCATACATCAACATGAATCCACCACGGGTGTACATGTGTTCCCAAACCTGAACCCCCCTCCCACCTCCGTCCCCATACCATCCCTCTGGGTCATCCCAGTGCACCAGCCCCAAGCATCCTCTATCCTGCATTAAACCTGGACTGGCAATTCGTTTCTTATATGATATTATACATGTTTCAATGCCATTCTCCCAAATCATCCCCCCCCAACAACAGAGTCCAAAAAACTGTTCTATATATCTGTGTCTCTTTTGCTGTCTCGCATACAGGGTTATCGTTACCATCTTTCTAAATTCCATGTATATGTGTTAGTACACTGTAGTGGTGTTTTTCTTTCTGGCTTACTTCACTTTGTATAATCAGCTCCAGTTTCATCCACCTCATTAGAACTGATTCAAATGTATTCTTTTTAATGGCTGGGTAATACTCCATTGTGTATATGTACCACAGCTTTCTTATCCATTCATCTGCTGATGGACATCTAGGTTGCTTCCATGTCCTGGCTATTATAAACAGTGCTGTGATGAACCTTGGGGTACACGTGTCTCTTTCAATTCTGGTTTCCTCAGTGTGTATGCCCAGCAGTGGGATTGCTGGGTCGTATGGCAGTTCTATTTCCAGTTTTTTAAGGAATCTACACACTGTTCTCCATAGTGGCTGTACTAGTTTCTAAATCTGACATTCTATGATATTTCTCAGGGAAAAATCAAAGATAACCTAAGTGATATTTTGCCTCTACATTTGAGGTTCAGCAAAGAAAAGTTTATTATTCAGAAGTAAGAATTGACAGTTTGTAGATATTGACACACATTTATTTATCTTATTTATAATAATTTTATCATGAAAATTCATATTCAGTTAGTTCTCTATCATTTATTAAGAATCAATAGTTCTGATAAATAGTAACTTTTATTTATAGAGATATTTTTAACCAAATCAACACAATTTCATAATTGCAGCAAAGTAAAACAGTTTGAAAATTTAAATATTCTGTGAACAAAAACAGCAAAGTTAAAGCATATCATTTGTTTTTACTTGATTTTTGTATTCTTCTCCTATGGGCTTTGTATTTACAGAAATAACTCTTTTTGTAGACAAAGGAAATGACCAGCTAATATGTTACTTTCACATTTAAGTTAATTCTCAAATGCTGACACCATCGTTTGAGTATTTGATATTTCAGGAAAGTTTTATTACTTGGACATAGTGCTGTTAGTGACTATGCATTTTCATAGCCTTTAGTATTTGACACTACAAAGTGGGACGGGTCAGATAAATAATGCCGTCTCAACTTTATAGACGAAGAAATAGTTTCTCAACATTTAAACATCTTTCTAAATGTCACATAGCTTAAACCAAAAAAAAACAAAACAAAACATAATATTCACTGTGAGAGGCTGATGGGGATACATTTTAATTATTGAGTGCTTAGAACAATGCCTAGCAATAATAAGCATTCTGTACATATTTATTGAATGAATAAATAAATAAATACATACACTTACAGACTTATTGGTACCTATTATTTCTTCACACAGTATACTGTATAATATGTATCCCTCTGTAAGGAGACTTCACCGTATGCTCTATGTGGTGAACCTTAGGGGCTAAAGGACAATAATAACAAGAACAGTAAAAACAATCATAAAAACTGTAACAGTTTCTAATATTTACATCTCACTTTTATGGCTTGCAAAGTATTTATCATATCTATGATGGCCTCTAGTAAATCCTGGACAAAAAATAGGGCAAGTAGTTTATTCCTAGTTTTGGGAAGGGCAAATGGGAAAATTTAAGTTCAGAGAAGTCATGTGACTTATTTAAATGCACATAATAAGTGGAAAAATTGAAGCTCAATCCAGGCTTATCTGACCTCAAAGCCTGTGCTCTTACACCTTAGTTCACTCTTGGTTACTCAGTGTTGATCCATTTAATAATACTTACTGGTTTATTCCTGACAGGCTGCATATTGCCAAACTGAAGTGCAAGCAAATAATCAGTCATGTGCTGTATTTGCGTTTAAGACAGTAAAACATCAGCTCTCCCCAGGTCTTCAATTTGCCAATTGCAGATCATGAAACTTGTCAGCCTCCATAATTAGCATGAGGCAATGTCTTATAATAAATATCTTTCTTTCTTTACACACACAGACGCACACACACACACCCTCCCTAATGGTTCTGTTTCTCTGAATAATCCTGACACATACAGGCACAAACAACTCTCATATTGTGTGATTATGAAATTCAGCAATAACAAGGTAGAATTGCTGTTTAAAGGACAGGTTCAGACTTAGTTCTTCTTTCAGCCAGCATTTTATTGAATATTCTTAATGGAATATTTACATTGGCATTTACACATTATCTTATCATATGGATCAGTTCAGTTCAATTCAGTCCTTCAGTCGTGTCCGACTCTTTGTGACCCTGTGGACTGCAGCACACCAGGCTCCCTGTCCATCACCAACTCCCGGAGTTTCCTCAAACTCATGTCTGTTGAGTCGGTGATGCCATCCAATCATCTTATCCTCTGTTGTCCCCTTCTCCTGCCTTCAATCTTTCCCAGCATCAGGGTCTTTTCCAATGAGTCAGTTCTTCACATCAGGTGGACAAAGTATTGGAGTTTCAGCTTCAGCATCAGTCCTTCCAATGAATATTCAGGACTGATTTCCTTTGGATGGACTGATTGGATCTCCTTGCAGTCCAAGGGATTATCAAGAGTCTTCTCCAACACCACAGTTCAAAAGCATCAAATTCTTCTGCCCTCAGCTTTCTTTATTGTCCAACTCTGACATCCATACATGACTACTGGAAAAACAATAGCTTAGACTAGATGGACCTTTGTTAGAAAAGTAATGTCTCCACTTTTTAATATGTTGTCTAAGTTGGTCATAAATTGTCTTCCAAGTTGCAAGCATCTTTTAATTTCATGGCTGCAGTAACCATCTGCAGTGATTTTGGAGCCCCCCAAAATAAGTCCGTCCTGTTTCCCTATCTGTTTACCATGAAGTGATGTGACCAGATGCCATCATCTTAGTTTTCCGAATGTGAGCTTTAAGCCAACTTCTTCACTCTCCTCTTTCGCTTTCATCAAGGGGCTTTTTAGTTCTTCTTCTCTTTCTGCCATAAGGGTGGTGTCATCTGCATATCTGAGGTTATTGAGATTTCTCCTGGCAGTCTTGATTCCATCTTGTGCTTCATCTAGTCCAGCATTTCTCATGATGTACTCTGCATATAAGTTAAATAAGCATGGTGACGATATGCAGCCTTTCCCAATTTGGAACCAGTCTGTTGTTCCATGTCCAGTTCTAACTGTTGCTTCTTGACCTGCATACAGATTTCTCAGGAGGCAGGTCAGGTGGTCTGGTATTCCCATTTCTTGAAGAATTTTCCACAGTTTGTTGTGATCCACACAGTCAAAGGCTTTGGCGTAGTCAATAAAGCAGAAGTAGATGTTTTTCTGGAACTCTCTTGCTTTTATGATGATCCAGGGGATGCTGGCAATTTGATCTCTAGTTCCTCTGCCTTTTCTAAATCCAGCTTGAATATCTGGAAGTTCACGGTTCACATACTGTTGAAGCCTGGCTTGGAGAATTTTGAGTATCACTTAGCTAGCATATGAGATGAGTGCAATTGTGCGGTAGTTTGTGCTACCACATTTTTGTGATTTTTGAGGTGATTTTATGTTTGAAAGAGCTCCCAGGCTTAATGCTCAAGTACTGCCAAGTGTTCCTAAGTGCAGGGAGGCTGCAATGTGTCTTATGGAGGAGGTGCCTGTTTAATTTTTGTTCAGTTGTGAGTTGCAGAGCTCCTGGCCGTGAGTTCACTGTTCATGGACCAAAAGTATATATTAGGTAAGATAGTCAGTAGTTATTACCATTAGGAATGTAATTGGCCAAGTGTTTAATTTGTTTCTCTTGAAAATGTTGGTTCCTAGTATGGATCAATGTCATTGCATTTTTGGAAACATTTAGCTTACCTTACCTGAAACAGCCACAAAAAATTAAGAATGGAAAGACTGATTCTTTTCCAAGTTTTATATTTTCTCCTGACAACTACTCTGCAACCCCAGGCATAGATTAATGAATGGAGTATGCACAAAGGAATATCAGCTCACATATATGACATTACTCAGATGTCTCAGACTCCGGAAACAGCATGTGAATGATTTATGGAATTGATATTAATCTCTTTCCAGTAAATGCATTACTTCAGATACATGGGAAATTGATGTTACCACTCTAATGCCAAATTAATTTCTTTCTTGCTAGATCAGCATTGTAAATGGAATTAGATGTTAACCTTTTATACATCTAAACAGAATAAAATATGGAAGCAATTTTATAATTAAAATTTGGATGCCCGGTGCTGAAGGGAAGGGTATCCATTTTTTAAATTTATTTGTATCTTTTCTTTTTCCTGAAATTTGTGGATCCTGGGATATTGATATATTTCAAGTATAGTTTAATATCATTTAGGGATAGAATAATTATAATTGAATCTGAATATTTAATACAGGATTACAAATAGCAGATGAGAATTACATGTTATTAAATATCTCCTTCAATAAAATAAAAAAAAAAAGATCCCCAAATTCTAGAGAACAAGTCTGTTTTTTTCAAGGCAAATTTTATCCAAGAATTCTCAGTCACTAATAAATAAACACTTTAATCCTATGTGTAGGCACAAAGGAAACTGGAAACTTGTTTGGTAGTCTCTTTCTCCTTCTATAGGCATCCCCTGGTGGCTCAAATGGTAACACGTCTGCCTGAAATGTGGAAGACCTGGGTTTGAACCCTGGGTTGGGAAGATCCCCTGGAGAAGGAAATGGCAACCCACTCCAGTATTCTGACCTGGAAAATCCCATGGACAGAGGAGCCTGGCAGGCTACTGAATGTTCTAGAGTCTATTTTTTCTGTGTTTCCAGGTTGCTGTGCCTTTCAGTTACCATAGTGTTGATTTGGACTGCTCAACATAATCTAATAAATTAGATCTTACATTTCAACCCCAAATTATCAGAAGAAAAATATGATCAGCTCAGCTTGAGTAGCAAATTGAAGCCAGGAAGGTTAGTCAGTGGGTACATAGGACTGTCTTTTTAAGGCTGCGAGTAGGACAGATTCTCTAGGAAGAGGGTGCGGGTAGAGGGACAGTGGTAGATATTTCTAATATAGCTGGTCTTGCAGGTCTGCAATCATTTTTTCAACTTGACAAATCTCTGATTTTGTAGAACAGCTCTGTTCCATACTTTATGTTTCTCTTCTTTGCTTCTTGCAGTTAGATAAACTGCTGATGGGCTTTGCCTTTTGTCTCAGTATGCCTCATTCCTGAGCTAGGGTTGACCATATCAGGTTTGTGAGTAGTAGCAGAGTTGCTGCCAACTAGCCTTGTTATCTGATGTGCAAGAGACAAGCCCTTCTCACTAGTTTACACATTGGAGCATTTCCTCTGTCGTTTGCACTGTTGTAATGTGCAGAACTGGGTTCTTTCTTGATACCTCCTTTTCTGTGCCATATTTTTATTAGTTTCCTCACTTACAGAATCTTAGAATTAGTATCTCTTTAAGCCCGGGGTATTGCCTTGAACCTTTGCTCTCTTGATGGCAATCTGGGTTGGGAGGCCTAATTTTCACCATGTCTGTACCCAAATGGTATGAATAGACAGATTTCCCTGGACCACTAAGTGGCAAATATGTTTCGTGTGCATTATTGCCCACAGCCTCGACCTTCTAAACCTTTTATAGCTGAAACCATGCCTGGGAATCCACAGTGCTTTTTTGGCACTGTGCATCAAACCTCTTGGCAGCTGTTGCTGAGACCACTCCCTTCTGACCCAGCTCTGATCCTGAATAGATAGATAGTGAAGTCGCTCAGTCGTGTCCGACTCTTTGCGACCCCATGAACAGAACCCAACCAGGCTCCTCCGTCCATGGGATTTTCCAGGCAAGAGTACTGGAGTGGGTTGCCATTTCCTTCTCCAGGGGATCTTCCCAACCCAGGGATCGAACCCGGGTCTCCCGCATTGTAGGCAGACGCTTTACCATCTGAGCCACCAGGGAAGTCCTGATCCTGAAAGCACACTCTAATTGTGACAGTATGACTCTGGTTACATCTGTAAAGTAGTAAAAGTGAATGTTAAGGATTATAGTGATGGAAATTAGGCAAATTGTTTACCTTACCTAAGAAACAGCTGCTTTTCAATATTTTCACACCATTTGTTTCCTTAGAGAATTTAGATCTCCTGGGATTTCCCTTTTATTCTCTATTCTAGGTTTTTTTTTTTTTTTTGTAGTACTGCACCCAGATACTGCCTCAGTGATTTTATTTCTACTGTGTAACACTTGCCAGGCACTAGGGGTAGGTATGGGATGAAAAGAAGAGAGAAAGAAACATCTGACACAATCCTTGCCCTTAGAAAAGCTAAAAGCCCAGTGAGGGATATAGAACATATTCATCAATAATGGCAGAAAGTGAATCAAGCAAGGGAAAGGAGAAGTGTTGAATCCTTGCTCATTAATTACTCAAATATTTATTGAGTATCTGCTATGTCAGGTTTTGTTCCAGGCAGTGGGGACTCAGAGCTAACTAAGATGGAATCCTTGCTGTTAAGGAGCTCATAGTCTGCTGGGGGTTTCGAATGCACTGAAAAAACAGCTGGGACTGATAATGTTCAAGTCACCATCATGTCTCATCCGACTGTTCATTAAATACACTGTGCATGTTCTCACCTCAGGGCCTTTGCACTTATTCTGCCAGGAATGCTCTGCCTGCATGATACGTTTACACAGTACATCTCTTACTTCACTCAGGTCTCCACTAAAATGTCCTGTCAGGGAGGTCTTTGCTGGCTGCACAACTGATATGGTACTGTACTCTCTTTTCATCTCCCCCACCTCTTTTATTCCATTAAAAAAAATTCTTAGCATGTATCATCACCAAACTTGTTGTGCATTCATTTTTTGATTATTACGTCTACCCCTCTAGAATGTAAGCTCCATGATAACAGGACTGTATGACTGAGTGCTCTATATCCCTAGCACCTAGTACAGTGTTTTGTACATAATGGGTGATCAAAAAAATACTTGATCGAATAAGAGAGTGAATAAATTAATGAATGAAGAACAAATCAGTAGGGTCTGAATAGGGTATGACAGAGTCAACAAGGAAGAAGTGGCCATTTTTACCTGGGGGCAGGGAGCACTTTAGCAGGTGTGGTCTAAGAATAGAGGGAGAGGGGTACACAGTTTTGTCATGTGCTTCTTGCATGTGCCTTTGCAGAGGATGGAATATGCCAGAGTTGATAGCAAAAGAGTGTGTCTTGAGACTTTTAAATGCCATCCTGGTTGTGTGGGCTTCTTGGTCATTTGGCTTAAGATCAAGTATAGTATGAAGGCTTCCCTGGTGGCTCAGTAACAAAGAATCCACCTGCCAGTGTAGAAGATGCAAGAGACTCAGGTTTGATCCCTGGGTCAGAAAGATCCCCTGGAGTAGGAAATGGCAACCCCCTGCAGAATTCTTGCCTTAAACATTCCATGGAGAGAGAAGCCTGGTGGGCTACAGTCTATGGGGTTACAAAGAGACAGACGTGACTGAGTGACTGAGCATGGTTGTATGGCATTCTATATTAATAAAATTTTCAATTTTTTTTTCTGTATGTTCATATTCTTTTTAATGCCTTCTGCCTGCTTATGAGTAGTCATGAACTTTTCTTTTGGTTTGTGGGTTTCTTGAGATGGGTAGGGACCAGGAATTATTTGTACATTCTCAGAGCCTGAGAGAACTATTGGGAATTACTTTGTCAGTAGTGGCTTTTGTATTTTAATAGAACTTAATTGTGGTCCCTTAGAGTTGGAACATTCTAGAATTCTGTAATTTCCTAGCCCGACACTCCTGCAGCTGTTGTTTAAGATTCTTGCAGATGATGCACTTTTTAGACCATTAAATCACATAGCTGTTGCTTCTTTCCCATCTCTTTCATCTGGGATATTCATTCTGCTTCTCTTATTGCACTCTAATGATTTATTTATGTGCAAGTCCCCTCCATCAGACTTTGAGTTGTTGGAGGACAAGGATGTCTCTTAGACTCTCTTTCCTAGAGTGTAGCTTAGCACAGTATTTGGCACAAAGTACTTCTGCAGTAAATGTGGAATGAATATATAGAAAATTAATGAGACTAAGAGTAGAAAATTAATATTTAACAAGGAAACCCAGGAGCAAAAGAAAGGATGATTTGTGTAACAGGATGAATATCATATTTTAAATACCTTAGTGACTATCCCGTGCTCAGGTACTTCAACAGTTTCTGTATGGTTAAAATTCCTAAAATAACCAGCTAGCACAGTGTCTGTATCTCTGATGTCAGTGTTCATGTTGTTTTTCAGTCAGTACGTCATGTCTGACTCTTTGTGACCCCATGGACTGCAGCATGCCAGCTTCCCTGCCCTTTGCTATCTCCCGGAGTTTGCTCAAATTCACTTCCAATGAGTCGGTGATGTTATCTAACCATCTCATCTTCTGCCACCCTCTTCTTTTGCCTTTAATCTTTCCCAGCATTAGAATCTTTTCCAATGAGTTGGCTCTTTGCAAGAGGTGGCCAAAGGATTGGAGTTTCAGCTTCAGCAATAGTTCTTCCAATGAATATTCAGGGTTGATTTCATTTAGAATTAACTGGTTTGATCTCCTTGCAGTCCAAGGGACTCTCAAGAGTCTTCTCCAACACTACACTTCAAAAACATCGGTTCTTCTGCACTTAGGCTTCATTATGGTCCAATTCTCACACCGTACATGACTACTGGAAAAATCATAGCTTTGACTATATGGACCTTTGTCAGCAAAGTGATGTCTCTGCTTTTTAATACATTGTCAAGTTTTGTCATAGCTTTCCTTCCAAGGAGCAAGTGTCTTTTAATTTCATGGCTGCCATCACCATCTGCAGAAATGTTGGAGCAGAAAAGAAAATAAAATCTGTTACTGCTTCCATTTTTTCCCCTTCTATTTGTCACGAAGTGAGTTGGACTGTGAAGAAGGCTGAGCGCCGAAGAATTGATGCTTTTGAACTGTGGTGTTGGAGAAGACTCTTGAGAGTCCCTTGGACTGCAAAGAGATCCAACCAGTCCATTTTGAAGGAGATCAGCCCTGGGATTTCTTTGGAAGGAATGATGCTGAAGCTGAAACTCCAGTACTTTGGCCACCTCATGCGAAGAGTTGACTCATTGGAAAAGACTCTGATGCTGGGAGGGATTGAGGGCAGGAGGAGAAGGGGATACCAGAGGATGAGATGGCTGGATGGCATCACTGACTCAATGGATGTGCGTCTGAGTGAACTCCAGGAGTCGGTGATGGACAGGGAGGCCTGGCATGCTGCAATTCATGGGGTTGCAAAGAGTCGGACCCAACTGAGTGACTGAACTGAACTGATGGGACCAGATGCTGTGATCTTAGTGTTTTGAATGTTGAGTTTTAGCCAGCTTTTTTCACTCTCCTTTCAACCTCATTAAAAGTCTCTTTAGTTCTTCTTAGCTTTCTGCCATTAGAGTGGTCTCATCTGTTTATCTGAGGTTGTTGATATTTCTCCTGGTAATCTCAATTCCAGCTGTGCTTCATCCACCCTGGCATTTTGCACGATGTACTCTGCATATAAGTTAAATAAACAGGATGACAATATACAGTTTTGCTGTGCTCCTTTCCTAATTTTGAACTAGGCTGTTGTTCCATGTCTGGTTCTAACTGTTGCTTCTTGACCTGCATACATGTTTCTCAGGAGACAGATATGATTATCTGGTATTTCCATCTCTTTGTGAATTTTCCACAGTTTTTTGTGATACACACATTTAAAGGCTTTATTGTAGTTAATGAAGCAGAAGTAGATATTTCTCTGGAATTCTCTTGCTTTTTCTATAATCCGATGGATGTTAGCAATTTGATCTCTGGTTTCTTCACCTTTTCTAAACCTAGTTGTACAAGTGGACATTCTCAGTTCACGTACTGCTGAATCTTAGCTTGAAGGATTTTGTAAATAACCTCACTAGCTTTTGAAATGTGCACAATTGTGATCCACACAAAGGTCTTAGCATACTCAATGAGGCTAACTGAGTTTTGTCAAGAGAACACACTAGTCATAGCAAACACCCTTTTCCAACAGCACAAGAGATGACTCTATGCATGGACACAACCAAATAAATAGTCAATACTGAAATCAGATTGATTATATTCTTTTCATCTCAAGATGGAGAAGCTCTAAACAGCAAAAACAAGACCTGGAGCTGACTGTGGCTCAAATCATGAGCTTGTTATCACAAAATTCAGGCTTAAATTGAAGAAAGTAGGGAAATCTACTAGGTCATTCAAGTTTGACCTAAATCAAATCTCCTATGATTACACACTGATGTGACAAATAGATTCAATGAACTGATCTGGTAGACAGCGTGCCTGAAGAACAATGGATGAAAGTTTATGACATTGTACAAGAGGCAGTGACCAAAACCATCCCACAGAAAAAGAAATGCAAGAAGACAAATACAATGCAAGTGGTTGTCTGAGGAGGCTTTACAAATAGCTGAGGAATGAGGAGAAGTGAAAGACAAGGGAAAAAGGGAAAGATTTGCCCAACTGAATGCAGAGTTCCAGAAAATAGCAAGGAAAGATAAGAAGACCTTCTTAAATGTATTTACCCAGTGTTCTAGTTAACCTGAAGTATTCATTATATATTAAACATGCTTTCTGCAGTGTTTTATTCATTATTTTCTTCTCTTAGAAAGGCCTCAGCCTTCATGTCCTTCCTCAGCCCTCCATCCCACCATTAAATATTTACTTTTTGATAAAACACTTTGTGGTTTAAGATATATATATATATCAAATGTCATCTCATCCTTATAACCTTTCCTGAAATTTATATTCAGATGTTTAGTGTCTCCTATACTAAACCAATATTTGAACTTGTTGTGTGACTTTGTGCCAGTTACTTAGTTGAGCCTCAATTTCCTCATCTGGAAGGAAAACTTATTATGGGGGGGAAATGGTAAAGACTAAATGACATAACCTGTCTAAGTATCTGGATTAAATAGGTTCTGTGTTGAATAATAGTTATTATTTGTTTAGAAACAAACTGATATATGGAATTGAAAGTAGCCTCTGGGAAACCAAATAGTTAACATGGGGTGGGAGGGTATAGTTGGAGATAGCTAATCTACTTGATAGACATCAATTTGAGAACTCAGTGGGTATTTATAGCACGCTTTCTACAGTTCTTCAATTTAAGAAGAGGGATTTCATTTTAAGATCCCAGGATCAGTCACTTGATGGACAAGGCTGAAGCCTTTATGGCTCATTCATTCTGTCTAGTTGTAACCATTTCTCATATGGGGAGTTTGAGTTGTTATTAGTTTTGCATTTATTATATGACATTGTTTGGGTTTGAAAATAAACCATCTCATTAGTGCAGTTAGGTGGTAGTTAATAGTTGGGGAAAAGGGGAAAGCTCCTGTTGTACTGTAGTTTATGGACCTGTAAGCTCAAGTTCTGGTATAAAAATTCTACCAAATCTTGATAGAGACTGCATTTCTATAGCAATTGGTATTATTCAAACATTATTTTTGGATTTCTAAGAGTGTCATTGGACACAATTATGAAATAATTTTTAGCTTTCTTCTTTGTAGCTGAAAATCTATTATGATGAAAGTGTAATGTTCAATAGTGTTATCCCATTGGTAGCACATAACTCTTCATATTTGCAGTGATTGATTCTCTTCAAGTGCCAAACCGCCTACTAGGTTTAGATTTTTCCATGTTAATTTTGATTTAGTATTTTTATTTCTGAAAGCAAACAGGGAACAAACCATATATTATCACTGCATGTTTTTTTTTTTTTTTCAGAAGCTAGTGAGAACTTCAGAATCCATAACAATGAAATAATGTGGAGGTAAATTACCATAATATACAAGGGAATTTCTTATCCTAGCAATCTTCTAACTTGATCATGCCTAGGTGCAAATTATCTGTATACTGTGATGTCAGAAACATAAATTAGATCCTACCATGTTAGACACAGAACATTTTTCTGATATATTCAACTTTCTATTGCTCCTAATATTTATAAGTATTTAGGAATAATAAGTTGTCTTATGCAAGATGAGTGGTGTTCTTAAACTAATAATTCATGCTTGAATTCTGAGTCATAATAGGCAGAACAGAAATATAGAATGAAAGAAACACATTTGTATATATACTTTTAAATTATTTTAATAGTAATAGACTTGGAAGATTGTAATATTATATTTATTAATTGACCTTATGCAACTACAGCTAAATTCAGCTCTATGAAAAGCTGTGAAGGAGGTTGTCTGAGAGACACTACAACAAATTCAGTGTGCCTCTAAATTAGTGATCTTAAGCCAGATCTTCCTCCTGTCTTTCCTTTCGGGGTCTATGGGCACCCTCACCTACTCTCTCTCTCAAATAGGAAATTGGCTCAAGGCTGGGATCATGCTTATTTGTCTTTGTGTCCCTATGGCCTACCAGAGTGACAGATAGGTAATATACAATCAATAAACAGAGGAAATAGAGGCTATTGGAAGAGCACTTAAGCAAACTTTCATCACTGTAGCCACACTCTCACTTGAATAAGTACCCTATGCTATTTTTTTGGAGGAACTGTTTCTGCTCTTGTGTGTGTGTTCACATACGCTCAGTTGTGTCTGACTCTTTCCGACCACATGGACTGTAGCCTGCTAGGCTCCTCGGCTCTTATCTGAGGCTAAACTTTCATTTGCACATTATATCCCATCTCTCTCATCTCCTCAAAGATATAAGTTTAGCAATTCTACCCTCTATCTTCATTATTGTTACTTTTTTTGTACTGGATCATTCCCAATCAATTTAAATATGTTTATACTTATCCTGTCTTAAAAAAAAAAAAAAAAAAACACTTCAGTTTGCACCACAACCCCATCAGCTGTTACTGTCCTTCTCTTCCTTTCACAGAAACAAATATTGAAAGAATTGTCTGCCTTTTGTTCCTTTCTCCCTGGAAGCTATTCAATCAGACTTCTATGAAACTTACGCCTCCTCCAAAATTGATCTTTTCATGGTTGTTAATGACCTCAAGGTGCCTAAATATCAGTTTTCACTTTACTGTTAGTAGGATGTTGTTGCTGTTCAGTTGTTCATTGCTCAGTTGTGTCCGATTCTTTGTAACCCTATGGACTGCAGCATGTCAGGCTTCACTATCCTAAATCATCTCCTGGAGCTTGCTCAAACTCATGTCCATTAATCTGGTGATGCCATCCAACTATCAAGTCCTCTGTTGTCCCCTTCTCCTGCTTTCAATCTTTCCCAGCTTCAGGGTTTTTTCAAATGAGTTGGCTCTTTGCATCAGATGGTCAAAATATTGGAGCTTCAGCTTCAGCACCAGTCTCTCTAATGCATATTCAGTATTAATTTCCTTTAGAATTGACTGGTTTGATCTCCTTGCAGTGCAAGGGACTCTCAAGAGTCTTCTCCAGCACCATACTTCAAAAGCATCAATTCTTCAATGCTCAGCGTTCTATATGGTCCAACTTTCACATCCATACATGACTACTGGAAAAATCATAGCTTTGACTAGACGGACCTTTGTTGGCAAAATAATGTCTCTGCTTTTTAATACGCTGTTTAGGTTTGTCATAGCTTTTGTTTCAAGGAGCAAGCGTCTTTTAATTTCATGGCAGCAGTCACCATCTGCAGTGATTTTGGAGCCCAAGAAAATAAAGCCTGTCACTGTTTCCATTGTTTCCCCATTGATTTGCATGAAATGATGGGACTAGACACCATGATCTTAATTTTTTGAAAGTTGAATTTAAAGCCAGCTTTTTCAGTCTCCTCTTTCACCTTCATCGAGAGGCCTTTTAGTTACTCTTTGCTTTCTGTCATGATGGTGGTGTCATCTTCATATCTGAGGTTATTGATATATCTCCCAACAATCTTGATTCCAGCTTGTGCTTCATCCAGCCTGGCATTTCACATGATGTACTCTACATATAAGTTAAATGAGCAGGGTGACAATATACAGTCTTGACATTCTCCTTTCCCAATTGGAACCAGTCCGTTGTTCCATGTCCGGATCTAATACCAGATCACCTTACCTGTCTCTTGAGAAATCTATCTTGACCTGCATATAGATTTCTCAAGAGACAGGTAAGGTGATCTGGTATTCCCATCTCTTTAAGAATTTTTCACAGTTTGTTGTCATCCACACTGTCTGAGGCTTTAACATAGTCAATGAAGCAGAAGTAGATATTTTTCTGGAATTCTCTTGCTTTTTCTCTAGTCCAGTGGATGTTGGCAATTTGATCTCTGGTCCCTCTGCCTTTTTGAAATTCAGCTTGAACACCTCGAAGTTCTTGGTTCACATACTGTTGATGCCTAGCTTGGAGAATTTTGAATATTACTTTGCTAGCATGTGAAATGAGTGCAATTGTGTGGTAGTTTGATCATTCTTTGGCATTGCCCCTTTTGGAATTGGAATGAAAACTGGCCTTTTCCAGTCCTGTGCCCACTGCTGAGTTTTCCAAATTTGTTGGCATATTAAGTGAAGTACTTTAATAGCATCATCTTTAAGGATTTGAAATAGCTCAACTGGAATTCTATCATCTCCACTAGCTTTTTTTGTAGTTTGTTTCCTAAGGCCCAGTTGACTTCATGCTCTAAGACATCTGTCTTTAGGTGAGCAATCACAACATCATGGGCATCTGGGTCATTAAGATCTCTTTTTTTGGTATAATTCTACGTATTCTTGCCACCTCTTCTTAATCTCTTCTGCTTTTGTTAGATCCATACAGTTTCAGTCTTTTATTGTGCCCATCTTTGCATGAAATATTCCCTTGGTATCTCTAATTTTCTTGAAGAGATCTCTAGTCTTTCCATTGTATTGCTTTCCTTTATTTCTTTACACTAATCACTTAGGAAGGGTTTCTTATCTCTCCTTGCTATTCTTTGGAACTTTGCATTCAGATGGGTATATCTTTCCTTTTCTCCTTTGCCCTCACTTCTCTTCTTTACTTAGCTGTTTGTAAGGCCTCTTCAGACAAGTGTTTTGTTTTTTTTGCATTTTGATGATTTTGATCACTGCCTCTTTAACAGTGTTACACACCTCCATCCATAGGTCTTCAGGTTCTTGGTCTATCAGATCTAATCCCTTGTATCTATTTGTCACGTCTACTGTATAATCGAAAGGGATTTGATTTAGGTCATACTTGAATGGTCTAGTGGTGTTCCCTACTTTCTTCAATTTTAGTCTGAATTTTACAATAAGGAGTTAATGATCTGAGCCACAGTCAGCTCCTGGTCTTGTTTTTGCTAACTGTATAGAGCTTCTCTTGGAGAAGGAAATGGCAACCCACTCCAGTGTTCTTGCCTGGAGATCCCAGGGACGGGGGAGCCTGGTGGGCTGCCATCTATGGGGTCACAGAGTCGGACACGACTGAAGTGATTTAGCAGCAGCAGCAGCATAGAGCCTCTCCATCTTTGGCTGCAAAGAATATAGTCAATCTGATTTTGGTATTGACCATCTGCAAAGAATATAATCAATCTGATTTTGGTATTGACAATCTGGATATGTCCATGTATAGAGTCATCTCTTGTGTTGGAAGAGGGTGTTATGACCAGTGTATTCTCTTGGCCTTTGCCCTGCTTCATTTTGTACTCCAAGGCCAAACTTGCCTGTTCAGATCAGATCAGATCAGATCAGTTGCTCAGTCGTGTCTGACTCTTTGCGACCCCATGAATCACCGCATGCCAGGCCTCTCTGTCCATCACCAACTCCCGGAGTTCACTGAGACTCACGTCCATCGAGTCAGTGATGCCATCCAGCCATCTCATCCTCTGTCTCCCCTTCTCCTCCTGCCCCCAATCCCTCCCAGCATCAGAGTCTTTTCCAATGAGTCAACTCTTCGCATGAGGTGGCCAAAGTACTGGAGTTTCAGCTTTAGCATCATTCCCTCCAAAGAAATCCCAGGGCTGATCTCCTTCAGAATGGACTGGTTGGATCTCCTTGCAGTCCAAGGGACTCTCAAGAGTCTTCTCCAACACCACAGTTCAAAAGCATCAATTCTTTGGCCCTCAGCCTTCTTCACAGTCCAACTCTCACATCCATACATGACCACAGGAAAAACCATAGCCTTGACTAGAAGAACCTTTGTTGGCAAAGTAATGTCTCTGCTTTTGAATATGCTATCTAGGTTGGTCATAACTTTCCTCCCAAGGAGTAAGCGTCTTTTAATTTCATGGCTGCAGTCACCATCTGCAGTGATTTTGAAGCCCAGAAAAATAAAGTCTGACACTGTTTCCACTGTTTCCCCATCTATTTCCCATGAAGTGATGGGACCAAATGCCATGATCTTCGTTTTCTGAATGTTGAGCTTTAAGCCAACTTTTTCACTCTCCACTTTCACTTTCATCAAGAGGCCTTTTAGTTCCTCTTCACTTTCTGCCGTAAGGGTGGTGTCATCTGCATATCTGAGGTTATTGATATTTCTCCCGGCAATGTTGATTCCAGCTTGTGCTTCTTCCAGCCCAGCGTTTCTCATGATGTACTCTGCATATAAGTTAAATAAACAGGGTGACAATATACAGCCTTGACAAACTCCTTTTCCTATTTGGAACCAGTCTGTTGTTCCATGTCCAGTTCTAACTGTTGCTTCCTGACCTGCATACAAATTTCTCAAGAGGCAGATCAGGTGGTCTGGTATTCCCATCTCTTTCAGGATTTTCCACAGTTTATTGTGATCCACACAGTCAAAGGCTTTGGCATAGTCAAGAAAGCAGAAATAGATGTTTTTCTGGAACTCTCTTGCTTTCTCCATGATTCAGTGGATGTTGGCAATTTGATCTCTGGTTCCTCTGCCTTTTCTAAAACCAGCTGGAACATCAGGAAGTTCACGGTTCACGAATTGCTGAAGCCTGGCTTGGAGAATTTTGAGCATTACTTCACTAGCGTGTGAGACGAGTGCAATTGTGCGGTAGTTTCAGCATTCTTTGGCATTGCCTTTTTTTCGGATTGGAATGAAAACTGACCTTTTCCAGTCCTGTGGCCACTGCTGAGTTTTCCAAATTTGCTGGCATAGTGAGTGCAGCACTTTCACAGCATCATCTCTCAGGATTTGGAAGAGCTCAACTGGAATTCCGTCACCTCCACTAGCTTTGTTCGTAGTGATGCTTTCTAAGGCCCACTTAACTTCACATTCCAGGATGTCTGGCTCTAGGTCAGTGATCACACCATCGTGGTTATCTGGGTCGTGAAGATCCTTTTTGTACAGTTCTTCTGTGTATTCTTGCCATCTCTTCTTAATATCTTATGCTTCTGTTAGGTCCATACCATTTCTGTCCTTTATTGAGCCCATCTTCGCATGAAATGTTCTTTTGGTATCTCTGATTTTCTTGAAGGGATCCCTAGTCTTTCCCATTCTGTTGTTTTCCTCTATGTCTTTGCATTGATCGCTGAAGAAGGCTTTCTTATCTCTTCTTGCTGTTCTTTGGAACTCTGCATTCAGATGTTTATATCTTTTCTTTTCTCCTTTGCTTTTCGCTTCTCTTCTTTCCACGGGTATTTGTAAGGCCTCCCCAGACAGGCATTTTGCTTTTTTGCATTTCTTTTCTATGGGAATGGTCTTGATCCCTGTCTCCTGTACAATGTCACAAACCTCATTCCATAGTTCATCAGGCACTGTATCTATCAGATCTAGGCCCTTAAATCTATTTCTCACTTCCACTGTATAATCACAAGGGATTTGATTTAGGTCATACCTGAATGGTCTAGTGGTTTACTCCAGGTATATCTTGACTTCCTACTTTTGCATTCCAATTCCCTATGATGAAAAGGATATCTTTTTTTGTTGTTAGTTGTAGGAGGTCTTACAGGTCCTCACAGAGCAGTTGAACTTCAGCTTCTTTGACATTAGTAGTTGGGTCATAGACTTGGATTACTGTGATATTGAATGTCTTGGATATGAACAGAGATCATTATGTCATTTTTGGGATTACAACCAAGTACTGTGTTTTGGACTCTTTTGTTTACTATGAAGGGTACTCCATTTCTTCTAAGGGCTTCTTGCCCACAGTAATAGATATAATAGTCATCTGAATTAAATTCACCCATTCCAGTCCATTTTTGTTCACTGATTCCTAAAATGTTGATGTTCACTCTTACCATCTCCTGTTTGACCACTTCCAATTTACCTTGATTCATGGACCTAACATACCAGGTTCGTAATTTAGTAGAATATGACCCAGTTAATGATTTCCATTCCCTCCTCTTTAATGTATTTCTTTTCTTGGTTTCACAGATGCCTACCAACTCCCTCATTTTCTTTGTTTCTCAATAGTCACTTCTTTACATTTACTAGTTGCACTTCATTTTTCTACGCTCTAAATTGTGGAATGTTTCAGGGCACAGTTCTTGTACCTCTTTTCTTCTGTCTTTATAGTTACTCCTTTTGATTATCTCACCTGATTACTTGACTTTAAATATCATCTGCACACTGATCTATGTCTCCACTACAGACCTCTCCCCTGAAATCTAGGCTTGTATGTTCATCAAGGGTGAGCCCAGGTGAACCACTGGCCAACTCACAGAATTAGAGGAAATAATAAATATGTTGTTGTGTTAAGCCACAATGTTTTGTTGTAATCTGTTATTCAGCTATGGATACACTGATGTAAGGGTTGACTTCATCCTGAAAGCAAATTTAAATGCATGAAAACCCTGATTTTCAAATTATTTATTCACAGAATATATTGATAGACTCCGATCTTACCAACAAATACAAATGCTTGTTGTTTCATGAAAATGCAAATTATTTATTCTTTTTGATCTACAAGAATTCATTATACATGATACATCATAATAAGAAATCAAAATAACAATTATGTTGTCTCCATACAGATAGACAAAAGTGTTACTCTAGTTAGTTCAACACTACAATTCATGAGTAAGGTAGAATCCAGTTTTATGAATCACTTAGTAAGCTCAGTCTTTGATAATTTAGCAAAATTATCACTTTCCTAACATAATAAATGTAATGAGGTGAATATGTTCTTTTGTTTTTGTTTTTTCCTGTCATCATACTGGACCATGAAGCTGGGTGTGAATTACTTGCATATAGGCAAAATTGTACTTTGTAATGGGCTTTCCTGTCGGTTCAGATGGTAAAGACTCTGCCTGTAATGCAGGAGACCTGGGTTCGAGTCCTGGATTGAGAATATACCCTGTAGAAGGGAATGGCTACCAACTCCAGTATTCTTGCCTGGAGAATTCCATGGACAGAGGAACCTGGTGGGCTGCAGTCCATGGGGTCACAAAGAGTCGGACATAACTTAGTGACTAACACATACACACACACACACATTTTGTACTAAACATTGAATATACTTAAGTAAATAATTTTAATTTACTCCTTGCCCTTTCTTGTTAACCTTATGCATTGTGTACTATATTTGGAGAAAGGCTTATAGTAACCACTGATAATTTTTCATTAGAGAACAAAGGATGCCTTTAAAATTATACTTTAATGTGAAAGACTTTATGGTTTTTGATTTGAAGGAGTCTGTTGTGAGAAGTTCTAAGCAAACTGCCAAGTTTTAAGTGTTAATTAAAAAATTCAACTATGAAAGTCTTATCAACAATATTTTTAGAGATTAGCAACAAACATTAGTTGAAGAGCAGTCCAAAGTTTCAAGGAACAACTTAAACAACATACCTTGAAATAGGCAATCAGCACTTTAGTTTCTTTTTAATGGCACTACCTATTATTCCTTAAAAACAATATTAAATCAAATAAAATGTTGGAAACATTGATTTTTGAATCTTTTAGTTATATGAGAGTTGAAAACCTAGGTTAAAGTACTACAATTATTGAAACCTGTTTGATAATGATTATTATGATTATAGCAATTGTTCATGGCACCCCACTCCAGTACTCTTGCCTGGAAAATCCATGGACAGAGGAGCCTGGTAGGCTGCAGTCCATGGGGTCGCTAGGAGTCGGACACGACTGAGTGACTTCACTTTCACTATTCTCTTTCATGCATTGGAGAAGGGAATGGCAACCCACTCCAGTATTCTTGCCTGGAGAATCCCAGGGACGGCGGAGCCTGGTGGGTTGCCATCTATGGGGTCACACAGAGTTGGACACGACTGAAGTGACTTAGCATTAGCATATTTGTAAAATACCATAGTCTCATTCTTTAACAGGTTTGACAGGTTCTTTATCTCATTTTATTATGTCAGTGACACTTTGAAGCAAATATTAGATTATCATCATCATTATTTTCATTCCCATTTTACACATGAAGAAAATGAAGCTCAAAGAAGTAGAGTGAGTTTTCCAAGGTCATATAGCTGGCGAGTAGCAGACCTATTCCAAATTCTTACAAAGCCCTTTTTAGTTAATACAAATAAATACTCAATACATTTATTAAGTGCCACAGAAATTAACATATCAAAAATTCCATTGAAGAGGAATGGAGAATATTATTTAGACTTTAGTATTTCAAGTGATGGGTTAGTAGTCCTTCCTTAAACAATAGAGGCAAAAGTAAGAGTATAGAATTCATAATCTGAGGACCTGCATTCTATTTCCAACTCTGTAATTTAACTAGATTTGTAATCTTGGTCAAGTCACTTATTCTCTGCTATTTAGTCTCCTCATTAAAAAAAAAAAAAAAAGGGAGCCAAATGTTTTTAGGATTCAAATGAAGAGAACGAAGGAACATTTATTGAGCCAAAATTATAAGTAGCCATTGTCCTAGGAGCTTTATGTCTAATGTTTCAATAAATAAATTATCTTATGAAAGTTCTTCAGAAATTATAAAGTACTCTAAAAATGCTATGCATGTATGTAATTGATTCATTCAGTTATCAATGAAAATTTCTTTTTGTGCCCATTTCTTCATGGCTTTGCTAGGTAATGACTTCATAATTAAATTACTAAACAGTATCACTGGAGGATAATGATTGAATGTGTTATTCTTGGTTTATTTTTCACTCTTCAGGAATATCTATAAAGATATATGCATTTATCACCAGAGGAATGACTGTAATAGAAGTATTTTAAACATTGTGACTAGACACTCTAATAGCAGAAAGCGGGGAAGAACCAAAGAGCCTCTTGATGAGGGTGGAAGAGGAGAGTGAAAAAGCTGGCTTAAAGCTCAACATTAAAAAAACTAAGATAGTGGCATCTGGTCCCACCATTTCTTGGCAAATAGATGGGAGAAAGTGGAAACAGTGGCAGATTTTATTTTCCTGGGCTGCAAAATCACTGTGGATGGTGATTGCAGCCATGAAATCAAAAGACGCTTGCCATTTGGAAGAAAAGCTATGACAAACCTAAACAGTGTATTAAAAAGCAGAGACATCACTTTGCCAACAGAGGTCCATATAGTCAAAGCTATGTTTTTTCCAGTAGTCACGTATGGATGTGAGAGTTGTATCATAAAGAAGACTGAGTGCTGAAGAATTGATGCTTTTGAATTGTAGTGTTAGAGAAGATTCTTGAGAGTCCCTTTGACTGCAAGAAGATCAAACCAGTCAATACTAAAGGAAATCAACCCTGAATATTCATTGGAAGGACTGATCCTGAAGCTGAAGTTCTAATCCTTTGGTCACCTGATGTGAAGAGCTGACTCACTGGAAAAGACCCTGATGCTGGGAAAGATTGAGGGCATGAGGAGAAGGGGAAGTGACAGAGGATGAGATGGCTTGGATGGCATCAATGACTCAATGGACATGAATTTGAGCAAGCACCTGGAGATAGTGAAAAATAGGGAAGCCTGGTGTGCTACAGTCCATGAGGGTACAAAGAATCAGACACAAACTTGTGACTTAATAACAAGACACTTGAAGAGGAATTTTTTTTAAATGGTTACTCTGAGATTTCTTTCAAAGCATGCTTTCCAAGAAACTTCCTGTTACACTCAAAGGTATATATATAATATGTATATGTACATATACATATACTATACACATATATATGTATATATATATATATATATATACACAAAAATATATGTACATACATACATATTTTCTGTTTTGCTTAAAAATGGGAGGCATATTGTGACATCTCAACTGGGTTACTTCTCTGGTTGATGGTTAGGAATACACCTGAGGATGGAAAAGGAAACTGTATAGAAACAGTAAATAATCTGAATCTATTGATAATATATCATAAAACCCATACACTTTTCACATATATGAAACCCTGAGGTTGGTTACTGACTTATTTTAAAAATAAATCTTGCACCTCTAAATGTCTAGGTTTTGCTCTTTGTATGTATTATTTATTTCTATGAAATAATATTATCAGTAACTTCAGTTCAGTCCAGTTCAGTCACTCAGTCGTGTCTGACTCTTTGCGACCCCATGAACTTCAGCACTCTTGCCTGGAAAATCCATGGACAGAGGAGCCAGGTAGGCTACAGTCCATGGGGGTCACAAAGAGTTGGACACAACTGAGCGACTTCACTTTCACTTTTCACTTTCATGCATTGGAGAAGGAAATGGCAACCCACTCCAGTGTTCTTGCCTGGAGAATCCCAGGGAAGGGGAAGCCTGGTGGGCTGCCGTCCATTGGGTCGCACGAGTCGGACACGACTGAAGCGACTTAGCAGCAGTAGCAGCAGCAGCAGAACTGCAGCATGCCAGGCCTCCCTGTGCAACTCCCGGAACCTACCCAAACTCATGTCCATTGAGTCAGTGATGCCATCCAACCATCTCATCCCCTTCTCCTCCTGCCCTCAATCTTTCCCAGCATCAGGGTCTTTTCAAATGAGTCAGCTCTTTGCATCAGGTGGCCAAAGTATTGGAGTTTCAGCTTCAACATCAGTCCTTCCAATGAACACCTAGGATTGATCTCCTTTAGGATGGATTGGTTGGATCTCCTTGCAGTACAAGGGATTCTCAAAGAGTCTTCTCTAACACCACAGTTCAAAAGAACCAATTCTTCGGTGCTCAGCTTTCTTTATAGTCCAACTCTTACATCCATACATGATTACTGGAAAAACCATAGCCTTGACTAGACGAACCTTTGTTGGCAAAGTGATGTCTCTGCTTTTTAATATGCTGTCTAGGTTGGTCATAACTTTCCTTCCAAAGAGTAAGTGTCTTTTAATTTCATGGCTGCAGTCACCATCTGCAGTGATTTTGGAGCCCCCCCAAAATAAAGCTTGCCACTGTTTCCATTGTTTCCCCATCTATTTGCTATAAAGTGATGGGACTAGATGCCGTGATCTTCGTTTTCTGAATGTTGAGCTTTAAGCCAACTTTTTCACTCTCCTCTTTCACTTTCATCAAGAGGCTCTTTAGTTCTTCAATTTCTGCCATAAGGGTGGTGTCATCTGCATATCTGAGGTTATTGATATTTCTCCCAGAAATCTTGATTCCAACTTGTGCTTCTTCCAATCCAGCGTTTCTCATGATGTACTCTGCATATAAGTTAAATAAGCAGGGTGACAGTATACAATCTTGACGTACTCCTTTTCCTATTTGGAACCAGTCTGTTGTTTCATGTCCAGTTCTAACTGTTGCTTCCTGACCTGCATACAGGTTTTTCAAAAGGCAGGTCAGGTGGTCTGGTATTCCCATCTCTTTCAGAATTTTCCACAGTTATCAGTAACTTAGCTTCTTGAAACAACACACATTGTTTTTTAAGCACGGAGTTTCTGTGGCATGGCTTGGTTGAGTATTCTTCCCTTTCAGCTCTCATAAGGCTGCTGTCAATGTGTTAGCCAGGGTTTCAGTCTCATCTGTGGCTTGACTAGGGAGGAAGGATCAGACTTCCAAATTCATTCAAGTTATTGACAGAACTCGGTCCCTTGTGGTTATAAGAATGAGGGCTTCAGTTTCTCTCTGGCTATTGATTGGAGTCTACCCTAGCTCCTGTAATATGTCCGCAGTTCCTTGTCATGTGAAACTCCCCAATAGAGTTGAGTGCTTTCTCAAAGGAGCAAAGGAAACAGATAAAGATATGGGTGTTGTAGTCTTATGTAACATAAACATGTAATTAAGTATCTATAATCACATAACATCTTGCCACTTTTTCCATATTCTGTTTCCTAGAAAAAAGTACATCCATGTGGTGGTGAAGGAGCATGCGTAACTTGGTCAAACTTAAGAGCCTTGCTGTTCAGAGCCACCCAAGACAGAAGGGTCAGGGAAGAGTTCTGACAAAATGTGGTCCACTGGAGGAGGGAATGACAAACCATTCCAGTATTCTTGCCATGAGAACCCCATGAACAGTATGAAAAGGCAAAAAGATATAACACCAGAAGATGAGCTCCCTAGGTCAGAAGGTGTCCAATGTGGTACTAGGGACCAGTGGAGGACAATTACTAATAGATCCAGAAAAAATGAAGAGGCTGGGCGAAAGCAGAAACGGCGCTCAGTTGTGGTTGTCAGGTGGTGAAAGTAAAGTTCAATGCTGTAAAGAACAATATTGCATAGGAACCTGCAATGTTAGATCCATAAATCAAGGTCAGTTGGGAGTAGTCAAGCAGGAGATGGCAAGAATGAACACTGACATCTTAGGAGTCAGTGAACTAAAATGGACAGGATGACCATTATATCTACTACTGTGGGCTAGAATCCTTAGAAAAAGAGGAGTAGCCCTCATAGTCAACAAAAGGGTCTAAAATGCAGTGCTGTGCTGTGCTTAGTTACTCAGTCATGTCCGACTCTTTGCAACCCTGTGGATGGTAGCCCACCAGGCTCCTCTGTCCATGTAGCTTCTCTAGTCAAGAATGCTAGAGTGGGTTGCCATGTCCTTCTCCAGGGGAACTTCCCAACCTAGGGATTGAACCCAGGTTTCCCACATTACAGGCAAATTCTTTACCATCTGAGCCACCAGGGAAGCCCATGAAATGCAATACCATTCAACATCATGGTAATCCAAATCTGTGCCCCAACCACTTATGCTAAAGAAGCTGAAGTTGACTGGTTCTATGAAGACTTACAAAACCATCTAGAACTAACACAAAAAGAAGTTGTCCTTTGTATCATAAGGAATTGGAATGGGAAAGTAGGAAGTCAAGGGATACCTGGAGTAACAGGCAAGTTTGGCCTTGGAATACAAAATGAAACAGGACAAAGGCTAACAGACTTTTGTCAAGAGAACACACTAGTCACAGCAAATACCCTTTTACAATAACACAAGAGATAACTCTACACATGGACACCACCAGATGGTCAATACCGAAATCAGAATGATTATATTCTTTGCAGTCAAAGATGGAGAAGCTCTATACAGTCAGCAAAAACAAGACCTGGAACTGATTGTGGCTCAGATCATTAACTCCTTATTGCAAAATTCAGACTTAAATTGAAAAAAATAGGGAAGACCACTAGGCCATTTATATATGACCTAAATCAAATCCCTTATGATTAAACAGTGGAGGTAATAAATAAATTCAAGGAATTAGATCTGGTGGACAGAGTGCCTGAAGAACTATGGACAGAAATTTGTAACATTGTAGAGAAGGCAGTGACCAAAACCATCACAATGAAAAAGAAATGCAAGAAAATGAAGTGGTTGTCTGAGATGGTTTTACAAATAGATGAGGAGAGAAGAGAATCAAAAAGCAAGGGAGAAAGGAAAGCATATTCTTAACTGAATGCAGAGTTTCAGAAAATAGCAAGTAGAGATTCTAAGAAGGCCTTTTTAAATGAACAATGAGCAAATGAGCAAAGAAATAGAGAACAGTATAATGTGAAAGACTAGGGAATTCTGCAGACAGAGGAGCCTGGCAGGCTATAGTCCATGGGCTCACAAAGAGTTGGATATGACTAAGTGACTAATACACACACATAGAAATCTCTTCAAGAAAACTGGACAGATCAAAGGAACATTTCATGCAAGGATGGACATAATAAAGAAAGAAATGGTCCTAACAGAACCTAACAAAAGCAGAAGAGATTCAGGAGAGGTGGCAAGAATACCCAGAAGAACTATACAAAAAAGGTCCTAATGACCTGGATAACCATGATGGTATGGTCACTCACCTAGAGCGAGGTATCCTGGAGTGTGAAGTCAAGTAGGCTGTAGGAAGCATTACAGTGAACAAAGTGGAGATGATGGAATTCTAGTTGAGCGATTTCAAATCCTAAAAGATGATGCTGTTAAAGTGCTGCATCAATATGTCAGCAAATTTGGAAAACTCAGCAGTGGGCACAGGACTGGAAAAATGTCAGTTTTAATCATTCCAATCCCAAAGAAGGACAAGTTCAAAACATGTTCTAGCTACTGCAAATCGCTCTCACTTTGTATGCCAGCAAGATTATGCTCAATATCCTTCAAGCTTGGCTTCGACAGTTTGTGAGCCAAGAACTTCCAGATATACCTACTGGGTTTAGAAAAGGCAGAGAAGCCAGAGATCAAATTGCCAACATCCATTAGATCATAGAGAAAGCAGGGGAATTCCAGACAAACATCTACTTCTGCTTCATTTACTGCACTAATCCTTTGACTTCATGGATCACAAGAAACTGTGGAAAATTCTTAAAGAGATGTGAATGCCAGACCACCTTACCTTTCTCCTGAGAAACCTGTATTCGGGTCAAGAAGCAGCAGTTAGCTCCTTGCATGGAATGGCTCCTTGCATTTGAACAGTGGTTCAAAATTGAGAAAGAAGTGTGACAAGGCTGTATGTTTTCACCTTGTTTATTTAATTTATATGCAGAGTACATCATGGGAAATTCTGGGCAGGATAAATCACAAGCTGAAATCAAGATTGCCAGGAGAAATATCAACAACCTCAGATATGCAGATGAGACAACTCTAATGGCAGAAAACTAAGAGGAACTAAAGAGCCTCTTGATGAGGGTGAAAGAGGAGAGTGAAAAAGCTGGCTTAAAACAACAGCTTTCAAAAAATGAAGATCATAGATTCCAATCCCATTACTTCATGCCAAATACAAGGTGAAAGTAGAAGCAGTGACAGACTTTATTTTCTTGAAATCCAAAATCACTCTACATGGTGAATGGAACCTTGAAATAAAAAGACTCTTGCACCTTGGAAGGTCCGTCTAGTCAAGGCTATGGTTTTTCCTGTGGTCATGTATGGATGTGAGAGTTGGACTGTGAAGAAGGCTGAACGCTGAAGAATTGATGCTTTTGAACTGTGGTGTTGGAGAAGACTCTTGAGAGTCCCTTGGACTACAAGGAGATCCAACCAGTCCATTCTGAAGGAGATCAGCCCTGGGATTTCTTTGGAAGGAATGATGCTAAAGCTGAAACTCCAGTACTTTGGCCACCTCATTTGAAGAGTTGACTCATGGGAAAAGACTCTGATGCTAGGAGGGATTGGGGGCAGGAGGAGAAGGGGACGACAAAGGATGAGATGGCTGGATGGCATCACTGACTTGATGGACGTGAGTCTGAGTGAACTCCGGGAGTTGGTGATGGACAGGGAGGCCTGATGTGCTTCGATTCATGGGGTCACAAAGAGTCAGACATGACTGAGCGACTGAACTGAACTGTACCTTGGAAGGGTAGCTATGACAAACCTAGACAATGTATTAAGAAGTAGAGACATACATCACTTTGCTGACAAAGGTCCATCTAGTCAAAGCTATGGTTGTTCTGATAGTCGTGTATGGATTTGAGAGTTGGACCATAAAGAAGACTGAACACCAAAGAATTGATGCTTTTGAACTGGTGCTTGAGAAGATTCTAGAGAGTCCCTTGGACAGCAAGGAGATCAAACCAGTCAATCCTAAAGGAAATCAACCCTGAATATTCATTGGAAGGACTGATGCTGAAGCTGAAGCTCCAATAAATACTTTGGCCACCTGGAGTGAAGAACTAACTCATTTGCAAAGACGTTGATGATGGGAAAGACATTGATGCCGAAGAGGAAGACAGAGGATGAGATGGTTGGGTGGCATCACTGACTCAATGGACATGAGTTTGAGCAAACTCTGGGAGATAGTTAAGGACAGGGAGCCTGGTGTGCTTTAGTCCATGGGTCACAAAGTGTCAGACATGAGTTAACGACTGAACAACAATAGCAACAAATGCTGTTTAATGGCAGATATTGTGAAACTGACATCTCCTATGCTTTTCATAGTTAAAGCATCTGTCTTTTTCTATTGCTCTGTCCCTTCTCTACTCCCACTCTCAGCTCTCCATCTTATTAAATTTTTTTTTTTTCCTGACCCCACCACATGGCATGTGGGATCTTAGTTGTCTGACCAGGGATTAAATCCAGGCCCTTGTAAGTGAAAGCATGGTGTCCTAACAACTGGACACCCTGGGAATTTTCTCCATGTTTTCATCTCTGCCAACCTCCTAATTGTACAAATATAGAGGTATCTTAGCCAGTGATAGAAGCTATCATTTTATTTTTTATATCCATCTGAGTCACTATATGAACTCTCTAGCAAGTATGGACTTCATTATACGTTCTAGATTATATGTTCTAGATACTCAAGGAGATACTTTACACTGATCACTACCTGCTTGAGATAGATTTACAATGACTTAGCAAAGTTTTTTACATTATCATATGTTTTATGACCATTTGTATGGCTGATTCATTGGATATTGATGATGCTATCCTTTCTACTCCATAATACCTTTACACTCATCCTTTCGGTCTAGAATTTATCTTCCTTCCTTTCTCCCTTTTATTACCCCTATTTCCCTCCCTCCATTCCTATAAATATCTCTTAAAAATATTACAAGTCCTTTACTTCCCTAACACTGGCACAAAACTTTCTGAAACCCCCTACATCTACTAATCAATTCTGACAGGAGAATTGATCATACCTAATGTGCTAGTTTCCCTACATACTTATTTTGTGTTATCTTCTTGAAAATTAAATATTATTTCCACTTTATAGATGAGAGAAAGTCATGCTCAAAGAGGAACTATAACTTGCCTAATGTCTCACAACTATCCTGTGGTAGAACTAGGATTGAAATCTATCAGTCTCATTTCAAAGCCCGTACTTTTCATACTACAAAAAGTTGCCTCTCAGCACTTTTCATATATCTCATTTTATGCTTCCTTCTTTTGTTACTTGTTTATATCCTTGTCTCTTATACTGTATTATAGTTTTTTAAAAAATAGAAACCATGTTTCTTATTATACCCTTTTTTCCCGCTGCTCACTGGTTCCTAGTAGTGTCTTGTGTGTGCATGCCCGGTAGTGTCCGACTTTTTGCGGCCCTATGGACTATAACCCGCCAGGCTCCTCTGTCCATTGCAATTTTCCATGCAAGAATACTGGAATGGGTTATTATGCCCTCCTCCAAGGGATCTTCCTTACCCATGCCTCTTAAGTCTCCTGCATTGGCAGGCAGGTTTTTTTTTTTTTTTTTTTTTTTACCAGTAGTGTCACCTGGGAAGCAGTGTCTTACATACAGTTAATCTCCAGAGATACTTGCTGCAAAGAAAGAATTGTTATTGTACTCTTTAAGGCAACTAAGGCTATATTCTATGTAAATATAATGTATCTCCACATATTTATTTGAAAATATTTTTCATGAATGTAGTATGTGCCTACCATTATTCTGGAGTGTAAGTTTGTGTTTAGAGATAGTGAGTAAAACAGTCTGGTTTAAATAACAGTCTTTGGTTTAAATGCTAGTTCTGAAACTTATTTGTATAATCCTGAGTATGTTATTTACCCTCTTAGAACCACTGTGTTTTTCAGCTTTATAAAAGTAATATAAAACATACTCCTAAAATGAAAAGTGAAAGTCTCTCAGTCATGCCCCATGGGCTATACAGGCCAGGGAATTCTCCAGGTCAGAACACTGGAGTGGGTAGCCTTTCCCTTCCCCAGGGGATCTTCCCAACCCAGAGATCGAACCCAGGTCTCCTGCATTGCAGGTGGATTCTTTACCAGCTGAGCCACAAGGGAAACCCAAGAATACTGGAGTGGTTAGCCTATTCCTTCTCCAGGGGATCTTTCCAACCCAGGAATTGAACTGGGGTCTCTTGCATTGCAGGTGGATTCTTTACCAACTGAGCTATCAGGGAAGCCCCAAACATACCTCTAGGGAATGAAATCAGGAAATAGTTTTGCTTGCTCTTTCATGTGTTGTATTCTTGCTAAATGTTAGTTTCTGTTTGTTTGTTTGTTTTCACAATCTCTTTACCAATCACTCGCAAATTCCCTAGTAAAGGGATAATAAAGTTGAGTTTTAAGTCTGAATGACTGTTTGATGCCGGGAGCCAGTGAGGCATTCCACTCGTGACAAAGGTCATGAGGAAGGAGGCTCGGCATACGCAAAGGCGGGATCGAGCCTCAGGAGTCCGCCCGGATATTCTCGAGCATCTATCCCCCAAAAAACCAGAGTCTGCCTACTTTATTGCTTTGTGCTCTCACCTCTGACTTTACTGGGGGCTGTCCCCTACCACCATCTCGCTCTCTCTGTCAAAGAGTTAACTTACAGCTCCAATTAATAAAGTTCCTGGGCAATTAGGAGTGTTTAAATCCAAACCCCTCAGATGGCTCTCTAACTCGCCTGACAAGTTTACCCGGACTCCTGCAGCTATGCATACGATTGTTTACAGTCTCCCAGCCTCCAGAGGCACGGGAAGCTTAAAATATTCAAATAGCTTAGAGCCTCTCAGAGAGTTAGAAACTGTCAGAATAAACTAGTAAAGGATTTCATTGATGAGTCAATGTTTGTTGCCAAGTTTTCACATCCCCTGAATTGTATCCTTGAATATGTATTAATTAATAGTGGGTATGTAGAAAAAATAAGTAGTGGCCTTGGTGTTAGTAACTTTAGACCCTTAAGGTAATAAATTCTTTCCTTTGTTGTAAACCCATTACACATCCGCCCTATAGGAATGCAATTTTATCTTTGGAAGATGGCGCCAAACCTTAAAATAATTACTCTTAGAGAAAATAAGTCTTTGTTGATAAGTCTTTGTCAAGAGTCATAAAATGTTAGTAGGCCTTCTGGCCAGAAGATGATGTAAATCACCTAAACCATTTGTATACGATAAATTTGCAGGAAAGAAACCCTGGTTTTTGATAAGAATCAAAGACTGCTAACTTTGCATCCCCTATTATCCTCTATGTGTAACTTAGGGTATAAAAGCCCCTGTTAAAAATAAAGCTACGGGCCTTGCTCACCAATGCTTGGTCTCCCCATGTCATTCTTTCTTTTAACTTCCAGCTGAGTCTCCATCTGGACCGTGGAACCCACCACGCTTACTAATTATGCCTGGGCTTCTAAGACCCACTTGAGAAGGTGTCTAGGGTGAGGCACCTTCCGCTATTCGAGAGGGCGCCTGCGGCCTACGTAAGTGGTGCAAACTTCTTGTCTTGAAGTTTTATTGGTCTCCCGCGTAAACCAAGCTACTCAGCTTCTTTTCTCCACTGAATTTTCCTACTGAGCTATCCTCATTCTATTACTCTTTATATCTTTGATAAATAAATAAATAGTCGCCGACGCCGTCTCCCCTTCGAATACCCTGGATCAGCCGGGGCTGGTCCTCGGCAGTTTCCCACTGTGTTGATTATGATTTTTCTATTATCTTAAGATATGATGACTTTCTAGAGTATGAGATGTAAAAATTGGTGCATCAAGAGTGGTCCCCCAAGTTTTTTGTATGCATCTGGCTTTGATGCTAAAATTACTTGTCTTTCCAAATAAAGGTATTCATGGAGCTCTGGACTGTAGGGGTATATTAAGTGCATCAATCAGATATTGTTGATTTCAGACACAGAAATTCTTTGAGAAGGTCTTAAGTTCTGAGACTCAATTTCAATACTGAACTTTATTTATTTCAGAAAGTTTCCCAAAGTTGAGTCTGTGGGTTTTTCTGTTTGATTTACAATCTTGGCTTCTAAAACTTCTGATCATATTTTATTTTCTAATAGTGAAGAAGGGCTAATTATTAGAGTAACAAAGAAGCCATATATTTTAAGGCTGTCTGAATTGGGAAAGGGTACTTTTAATGAAAATTAACTTGAGTGAGATATTTGCAATGCGTATGTTGCTCCATGGATGTATTCATTTTATATCCTTTCTGAGAATCTAAATTCACTGTTTCACAGCACCATTATTATTACTGTTATTTTTTTACCTTATGCTCATAGAGTGTGAATGATAGGGAATTGTCTATTTTTAAGAAATATTTTTGACATTCTTATTTCCTTAGCTATCAAAGTAAAGATAAGTAGCTATGATTTTGAAGGATTAATACGAATTATCATTTTATCTGCAACCAAACATTTAAATACCTGTTGACATTTTCTGTGGGAGATTAAAATTTAATTTGTAAAAAGAACTAGAAATCTTTGAAATAAAATAAAACACTTCCTAAGTTTATAAAATGAAACAAGAAATATTCAGTGCAAAGACCTTTGAATATAATATTGTAATTGTCATTTTAAAAGTTCTTTGGTTACATTTAAAATGTCAATATTGAATTATCAACCGAAATCACATAAAAGTAGTCAATACTTAAATAAAGAAAACTTAACCATTAAATATATCAGTTGACAGATAAATAGATGCCTCACAAAGAAGCATTTGGCATGCAATTATATTCTTCAACCATCAAACTAGACAATGACGTGATTAAAGTGACATATTATGTTTTATCTGTAAAAGTAAACTTGTGAGCTTAAGATTTTAAATTGTATACAAGATGTACAATTAGAGAAAGATTCACCAATTTAAGCTTATACAAACAGTGTGGGAAAGTCACTATATACTTACTAGTACTGCTGAAGCTGAAGCTCCAATACTTTGGCCACCTGATTCGAAGAGCCAACTCTTTGGAAAAGACCCTGTTGCTGGAAAAATTGAGGGCAGGAAGAGAAGGGGATGACAGAGGATAAGATGGTTGGATGGCATCACTGACTCAATGGACATGACTTGGAGCAAACTCTGGAAGATAGTGAAGGACAGGGAAGCCTGGCATGCTGCAGTCCATGGGGTAGCAAAGTGTTGGACACGACTGAGTGACTTAACAACAAATTGGGAATAATCACTATTGGAACCTTTCCTTATTCTCACAGGCAAAAAATGGCTTCTCATTGTTTTAACTTGGATTTCTTTGATCATTGATAGAGTTCAACTTATGTTATATATTTGTGGACATTTGCTTCTCTGGTTCTGTGTGTTGTCTGTTCATGTCATTTTTCTATTGGAGTTTTAACATTTTTTGAGTGATATATTTGAGCTTTCGATGGTTTAAGAATATCAAGCTTAGTTAACTTTGTGACCAGTATTTTTCTTAAGTTGATATATTTTAATTTTATGTTTTTGACATAAGAGAGTTTACATATTTTTATGTAGTCAAATACGTTGGTTATTCTTTTTATGTCTAATCCTTCCAAATCCTTTCATATCAGAAAAATATCTACTCAAGTTTGCTGCTAGTCATTTTATGGTTTTCTTCTGTATTCTTAAATCTTTAATCCTTATCAAATTTACTTAAGTGTATGTTATTAATGGAGATTCTAACTTAAAATTTTCTGAATGGCTGTTTTTATCATTTATCGAATAATCTATGTCTTTACTTTTTTAAATTTTATTGTATTTTTTAACTTTACAATATTCTTTTGGTTTTGCCATATATCAACATGAATCCGCCACAGGTATACACGTGTTCCCCATCCTGAACCCTCCTCCCTCCCTGTACCATCCTTCTGGGTCGTCCCAGTGCACCAGCCCCAAGCATCCAGTATCATACATCGAACCTGGACTGGTGACTCACTTCATATATGATATTATACATGGTGACACTGATGTATAGAACAGTCTTTTGGACTCTGTGGGAGAGGGAGAGGGTGGGATGTCTTTACTTTTTTTATGCTTCCTTTATTATGCTTTACTACCCACCCCCAGAATACACATTTGTGATCTGTTGTTTACAAGACTTTGGCATTAGATCCCCTAATTAGAGTAATGTAGAGGTCTTACTAAAGTGCATATTCCTGAGCTCCAAATCTGGGATGTTAAATTAGAAACTCTTAAGATGTACTTCGGGTGTATATAGGACATTACTCCCTTTCCAGAAATTTTACACCCCTCTTATTATTTAGCTAACTAGATACATGATATACCTTGCTATTGGCGTATGTCCTGAGTTAATCTATTTTAAAAATGCCATTGAGGTTCTAGTAGATACATTAGTTTATGATGCATTACAACTTTATAACAGTCTTATCTAGGTACATGATATATCTTGCTATTGGTTAACGTCTTCCTTTTTACCTTTCAGGAAAACTTAAAGGAAATAAATTCGCAAATGGTTTATGATGATAAATCTGTCTTTTCAAGAAACTCTCACCTTAATGCTTCTGTGTGGGGCAGTTTGTGTGACTATACTTAGTATTTACTATTCAATTAATATCCATTTCAGTTGTTCTTTATCCCAGTGTCTTTCTTCTTAATATGTTTATCATATTTTTACCTCTTTTTAATCCGGTCCCATCACTTCATGGGAAATAGATGGGGAAATAGTGGAAACAGTGTCAGACTTTATTTTTCTGGGCTCCAAAATCACTGCAGATGGTGACTGCAGCCATGAAATCAAAGACGCTTACTCCTTGGAAGGAAAGTTATGACCAATCTAGATAGCATATTCAAAAGCAGAGACATTACTTTGCCAACAAAGGTTCGTCTAGTCAAGGCTATGGTTTTTCCTGTGGTCATGTATGGATGTGAGAGTTGGACTGTGAAGAAGGCTGAGCACTGAAGAATTGATGCTTTTGAACTGTGGTGTTGGAGAAGACTCTTGAGAGTCCCTTGCATTGCAAGGAGATCCAACCAGTCCATTCTGAAGATCAGCCCTGGGATTTCTTTGGAAGGAATGATGCTAAAGCTGAAACTCCAGTACTTTGGCCACCTCATGCGAAGAGCTGACTCATTGGAAAAGACTGTGATGCTGGGAAGGATTGAGGGCAGGAGGAGAAGGGGATGACAGAGGATGGGATGGCTGGATGGCATCACTGACTTGATGGACATGAGTCTGGGTGAACTCTGGGGGTTGGTGATGGACAGGGATGCCTGGCGTGCTGCAATTCATGGGGTCTCAAAGAGTTGGACACGACTGAGCGACTGATCTGATCTGATCTGATCTGATATCCTATCTTTGTATGATGATCTTAAGAGCAAAGATTTGTGTCTTGCTATTTTCTGAATTAATATTTCAACATCTGGAGCAATGTGTAATAAACCAAGTGTCCAGCAAATATTTGGTGAGTTATTTGACTTACCACTACTGATGTGGACCTCAAAATGAAATAGCCATGAATGAATTAATATTTATGCTCTGGAACAATATGATATATCCTCCATTGAAGTTCTCATGTATATATTCAATATTCACTTCACCAAATATTACTGAATTTGTGTTATGACTCATGCATTATTCTAGGAACAAAATAATACAAATATAAATAAGACAATTTCTGTCATTAAGATTTTTATTAAGCATTGAGGTGAGACAGATGTAAGTGAGTATTGAAATGCAAAATGTTAAAACAGAGCTGAGTAAAAATGCTATGAGAGTATTCCTCAGTATAGTCCAGTCACTCAGTAGTGTCTGACTCTTTTCGACCCTATGGACTACAGCATGCCAGGCCTCCCTGTCCATCGCCAACTCCCAGAGTTTACTCAAACTCATGTCCATTGAGTCGCTGATGCCATCCAATAATCCCATCCTCTGTTGTCCCCTTCTCCTCCTGCTTTCAATCTTTCTGGACATTAGAGTCTTTCCCAATAAGTCCATTCTTTGCATCAAGGTGGCCAAAGTATTGGAGTTTCAGCCTCAACATCAGTCCTTCTGATGAATATTCAGGACTGATTTCCTTTAGGATGGACTGGTTGGATCTCCTTGCCACCCATAGGACTTTCAAGAGTCTTCTCCAACACCACAGTTCAAAAGCATCAATTCTTCGGCCCTCAGCTTTCTTCACAATCCAACTCTCACATCCATACATGACTACTGGAAAAACCATAGCTTTGACTAGATGGACATTTTTTGGCCAAGTTATGTCTCTGCTTTTTAATATGCTCTCTAGGCTGGGCATAACTTTTCTTCCAAGGAGCAAGTGTCTTTCATGGCTACAGTCACCATCTGCAGTAATTTTGGAGCCCCCAAAAATAAAGTCTGACATTGTTTCCACTGTTTCCCCATCTATTTCCCATGAAGTGATGGGACCAGATGCCATGATCTTCGTTTTCTGAATTTTGAGCCTTAAGCCAACTTTTTCACTCTCCTCTTTCACTTTAATCAAGAGGCTTTTTAGTTCCTCTTCACTTTCTGCCATAAGGATGATGTCATCTGCATATCTGAGGTTATTGATATTTCTCCCGGCAATCTTGATTCCAGCTTGTGCTACATCCACCCCAGCATTTTCCATGATGTACTCTGCATTTAAGTTAAATAAGCAAGGTGACAATATACAGCCTTGATGTACCCCTTTCCCAATTTGTAACCAGTCTGTTGTTTCTTGTCCAATTCTATCTGTTGCTTCTTGACCTGCATACAGATTTCTCAGGAGACAGGTCGGGTGGTCTGGTATTCATATCTTTTTAAGAATTTTCCACAGTTTTTTGTGATTCACACAGTCAAAGACTTTGGCTTAGTCAATAAAGAGAAGTAGATGTTTTCCTGGAACTCTCTTGCTTTTTTGATGACCCAATGGATTTTGGCAATTTGATCTCTGGGTTCTCTGCCTTTTCTAAATCCAGCTTGAACATCTGAAAGTTCACAGTTCACATACTGTTGAAGCTTGGCTTGGAGAAGTTTGCACATTACTTTGCTAGCATATGAGATGAATGCAATTGGTTGGTAGTTTGAGCATTCTTTGCCATTGCCTTTCTTTGGGATTGGAATGAAAACTGACCTTTTCCAGTCCCATGGCCACTGCTAAGTCTTCAAAATTTGCTGGCATATTGTGTGCAGGACTTTCATAGCATCATCTTTCAGGATTTGAAATAACTCAACTGGAATTCCATCACCTCCACTAACTTTGTTTGTGGTGATACTTCCTAAGGCCCACTTGACTTCACATTCCAAGATGTCTGGCTCTAGGTGAGTGATCACACCATTGTGATTATCAGGGTCGTGAAGATCTTTTTTGTATAGTTCTTCTGTGTATTCTTGCCACCTCTTCTAAACCCAAGGCAAAACACCCCAAGACACATATTAATCAAATTAACAAAGATCAAACACAAAGAATAAATATTAAAAGCAGCAAGGAAAAAACAACAAGTAACACACAAGGGGATTCCCATAAGGATAACAGCTGATCTTTCAATAGAAACTCTTCAGGCCAGGAGGGAATAGCAGGACATACTTAAAGTGGTGAAAAAAAATAACCTACAGCCCAGATTACTGTACCCAACAAGGATCTCATTCAAATATGAAGGAGAAATCAAAAGCTTTACAGATAAGCAAAATGAAAACACAACAACCCCAAACCAGCACCACCAAACCAGCTCTCCAAGAAATGCTAAAGGATCTTCTCTAGACAGGAAACACAAAAAGGGTGTATAAACTCGAACCCAAAACAATAAAGTAAATGGAAATGGGATCATACATATCGATAATTACCTTAAACGTAAATGGGTTGAATGCCTCAACCAAAAGACAAAGACTAATGGATAAAGACAAAAAGACAAAAGACAAAGCTGAATGGATACAAAAACAAGACCCCTATATATACTGTCTACAAGACACCCACCTCAAAACAGGGGACACATACAGACTGAAAGTGAAGGGCTGGAAAAAGATATTCCACACAAATAGAGACCAAAGAAAGCAGGAGTAGTAATACTCATATCAGATAAAATAGACTTTAAAACAAAGGCTGTGAAAAGAGACTAAGAAGGACACTACATGATGATCAAATGGTCAATCCAAGAAGAAGATACAACAATTATAAATATATATGCACCCAACATAGGAGCACTGCGATATGTAAGACAAATGCTAACAAGTATGAAAGGGGAAATAAACAACAACACAATAATAGTGGGAGACTTTAATACCCCACTCACACCTATGGATAGAGCAACTAAACCAAAAAGTAACAAGGAAACACAAACTTGAAACACACACACACACAAAATAAATAAATGATACAATAGACCAGTTAGACCTAATTGATATCTATAGGACATTTCACCCCAAAACAATGAATTTCACCTTTTTCTCAAGCGCACATGGACCCTTCTCTAGGATAGATCACATCCTGGGCCATAAATCTAGCCTTGGTAAATTCAAAAAAATTGAAATAATTCCAAGCATCTTTTCTGACCACAATGCAGTAAGATTAGATCTCAATTACAGGAGAAAAACTATTAAAAATCCCAACATATGGAGGCTGAACAACACACTGCTGAATAACCAACAAATCACAGAAGAAATCAAAAAAGATCAAAATATGCATAGAAACAAATGAAAATGAAAACACAACAACCCCAAACCTGTGGGACACTGTAAAGGCAGTGCTAATGAAAAGGTTCATAGCAATACAGGCATACCTCAAGAAACAAGAAAAAAGTCAAATAAATAACGTAACTCTACACCTAAAGCAACTAGAAAAGGGAGAAATGAAGAACCCCAGGATTAGTAGAAGGAAAGAAATCTTAAAAATTAGAGCAGAAATAAATGCAAAAGAAACAAAAGAGATCATAGCAAAAATCAACAAAGCCAAAAGCTGGTTCTTTGAAAGGATAAATAAAATTGACAAACCATTAGCCAGACTCATCAAGAAACAAAGGGAGAAAAATCAAATCAGTAAAATTAGAAGTAAAAATGGAGAGATCACAACAGACACACAGAAATACAAAGGATCATAAGAGACTACTATCAGCAATTATATGCCAATAAAATGGACAACTTTGGAAGAAATGGACAAATTCTTAGAAAAGTACAACTTTCCAATACTGAACCAGGAAGAAATAGAAAATCTTAACAGATCCATCACAAGCACGGAAATTCAAACTATAATCAGAAATCTTCCAGCAAACAAAAGCCCAGGTCCAGACGGCTTCACAGCTGAATTCTACCAAAAATTTAGAGAAGAGCTAAAGAGTATCCTACTGAAACTCTTTCAGAAAATTGCAGAGGAAGGTAAACTTCCAAACTCATTCTATGAGGCCACCATCACCCTAATACCAAAACCTGACAAAGATGCCACAAAAAAAGAAAACTACAGGCCAATATCACTGATGAACATAGATGCAAAAATCCTTAACAAAATTCTAGCAATCAGAATCCAACAACACATTAAAAAGATCATACACCATGATCAAGTGGGATTTATCCCAGGGATGCAAGGATTCTTCAATATCCGCAAATCAATGTAATACACCACATTAACAAATTGAAAAATAAAAGCCATATGATTATCTCAATAGATACAGAGAAAGCCTTTGACAAAATTCAACATCCATTTATGATAAAAACTCTCCAGAAAGCAGGAATAGAAGGAATATACCTCAACATAATAAAAGTTATATATGACAAACCCACAGCAAACATTATCCTCAATGGTGAAAAATTGAAAGCATTTCCCCTAAAGTCAGGAACAAGACAAGGGTGCCCACTTTCACCACTACTATTCAACATAGTTTTGGAAGTTTTGGCCACAGCAATCAGAGCAGAAAAAGAAATAAAAGGAATCCAAAATGGAAAAGAAGAAGTAAAACTCTCACTGCAGATGACATGATCCTCTACATAGAAAACCCTAAAGACTCCACCAGAAAATTACTAGAACTAATCAATGAATATAGTAAAGTTGCAGGATATAAAATCAACACACAGAAATCCCTTGCATTCCTGTACACTAATAATGAGAAAACAGAAAGAGAAATTAAGGAAACAATTCCATTCACCATTGCAACGAAAAGAATAAAATACTTAAGAATGTATCTACCTAAAGAAACTAAAGACCTATATATAGAAAACTATAAAACACTGGTGAAAGAAATCAAAGAGGACACTAATAGATGGAGAAATATACCGTGTTCATGGATCAGAAAAATCAATATAGTGAAAATGAGTATACTACCCAAAGCAATCTATAGGTTCAATGAAATCCCTCTCAAGTTACCAATGGTATTTTTCAGAGAACTATAACAAATAATTTCACAATTTGTATAGAAATACAAAAAACTTCGAATAGCCAAAGCAATCTTGAGAAGGAAGAATGGAACTGGAGGAATCAACATACCTGACTTCAGACTCTACTACAAAGCCATAGTCATCAAGACAGTATGGTACTGGCACAAAGACAGAAATATAGATCAATGGAACAAAATAGAAAGCCCAGGGATAAATCCACGCACCTATGGACACCTTATTTTTGACAAAGGAGGAAAGAATGGAGAAAAGACAATCTCTTTAACAAGTGGTGCTGGGAAAACTGGTCAACCACTTGTAAAAGAATGAAACTAGAACACTTTCTAACACCATAAACAAAAATAAACTCAAAATGGATTAAAGATCTAAACATAAGACCAGAAACTATATAGAGGAGAACATAGGCAAAACACTCTCTGACATAAATCACAACAGGATCCTCTATGACCCACCTCACAGAATATTGGAAATAAAAGCAAAAATAAACAAATGGGACCAAATTAAAATTAAAAGCTTCTGCACAATAAATGAAACTATAAGCAAGGTGAAAAGACAGTCTTTAGAATGGGAGAAAATAACAGCAAATGAAGCAACTGTCAAAGAACTACTCTCAAAAATATACAAGCAACTCCTGCAGCTCAATTCCAGAAAAATAAACGACCCAATCAAAAAATGGGCCAAAGAACTAAATAGATATTTCTCCAAAGAAGACATACAGATGGCTAACAGACACATGAAAAGATGCTCAACATCACTCATTATCAGAGAAATGCAAATCAAAACCACAATGAGGTACCATTTCACGTCAGTCAGAATGGCTGCGATCCAAAAGTCTACAAGCAATAAATGCTGGAGAGGGTGTGGAGAAAAGGGAAGCCTCTTACACTGTTGGTGGGAATGCAAACTAGTACAGCTACTATGGAGAACAGTGTGAGACTCCTTAAAAAACTGTAAATAGAACTGCCATATGACCCACCAATCCCAGTACTGGGGATACACACTGAGGAAACCAGAATTGAAAGAGACACATGTACCCCAATGTTCATCGCAGCACTGTTTATAATAGCCAGGACATGGAAGCAACCTAGATGTCCATCAGCAGATGAAATGATAAGAAAGCTGTGGTACATATACACAATGGAGTATTACTCAGCCATTAAAAAAAATACATTTGAATCAGTTCTAATGAGGTTGATGAAACTGGAGCCTATTATACAGAGTGAAGTAAGCCAGAAAGAAAAACATCAACACAGTATCCTAATGCATATATATGGAATTTAGAAAGATGGTAACGATAACCCTGTATGCGAGACAGCAAAAGAGACACAGATGTATAGAACAGTCTTTTGGACTCTGTGGGAGAAGGAGGGGAGGATGATTTGGGAGAATGGCATTGAAACATGTATGTTATCATATATGAAACAAATCGCCAGTCCAGGTTCGATGCATGATACAGGATGCTTGGGGCTGGTGCACTGGGATGACCCAGAGGGATGGTATGGGGAGGGAGGTGGGTGGGGGGTTCAGGATGGGGAACACGTGTACACCTGTGGTGGATTCATGTTGATGTATGGCAAAACCAATACAATATTGTAAAGTAATTAGCTTCTAATTAAAATAAATAAATTTATATTAATATATATATATATATCTTTTGTTTCTGTTAGGTCCATACCATTTGTGTCCTTTATTGAGCCTATCTTTGCATGAAAAATTCCCTTGGTATCTCCAATTTTCTTGAAGAGATCTCTAGTCTTTCCCATTCTATTGTTTTCCTCTATTTCTTTGCACTGATCGATAACTGAGGAAGGTTTTCTTATCTCTTCTTGCTATTTTTTGGAACTCGGCATTCAAATGGGTATATCTTTCCTTTTCTCCTTTACCTTTTGGTTCTCTTCTTTTCATAGTTGTTTGTAAGGCCCCCTCAGACAACCATTTTGCCTTTTTGCATTTCTTTTTCTTGGGGATGGTCTTGATCACTGCCTCCTGTACAGTGTCACAAATCTCTGTCCATACTTCTTCAGGTGCTCTTAAATCTGATCTAATCCCTTGAATCTATCTGTCACTTCCCCTGTATAATTGTAAAGGATCTGATTTAGGTCATACCTGAATGGTCTAGTGGTTTTCTCTACTTTCTTCAATTTAAGTCGAATTTTGCAATAAGGAGCTCATGATCTGAGGCGCAGTCAACTCCTGGTCTTGTTTTTGCTGACTGTTTAGAGCTTCTCTATCTTTGGCTGATTTTGATGTTGACCATCTGGTGACATCCATGTGTAGAGTCTTCTCTTGTGTTGTTAGAAGAGAGTGTTTGCTATGACCAGTGCATTCTCTTGGTAAAACTCTGTTAGCCATTGCCTTCCTCATTCTGTACTCCAAGGCCAAATTTGCCCATTACTCCAGGTATTTCTTCACTTCCTACTTTGGCATTCCAGTCCCCTATAATATTTTTGAGTGTAGTTCTAAAAGGTCTTGTAGGTCTTCACCTTCTTCAGCATTACTGGTAGGGGTATAGACTTGGATTAATGTGATATTGAACTGTTTGCCTTGGAAATGAACAAAGATCATTCTGTGGTTTTTGAGATCCAAGTACTGCATTTCAGACTCTCGTTGACTATGATGGCTACTCCATTTCTTCTAAGGGATTCTTGCCCGCAGTAGTAGATATAATGGTCATTTGAATTAAATTCACCCATTCCAGTCCATTTTAGTTCACTGATTCCTATAATGTCGATGTTTACTCTTGCCCTCTCCTGTTTGACCACTTCCAATTTGCCTTGATTCATGGACCTAACATTCCAGGTTATTATGCAATATTGCTCTTTACAGCATCAGACTTTACTTCCACCACCAGTCACCTCCACTGCTGGGTGTTGTTTTTGGTTTGGCTTTGTCTCTTCATTCTTTCTGGAGTTAATTCTCCACTGATCTCCAGGAGCATATTGGGCCCCTACCGGTATGAGGAGTTCATCTTTCAGTGTCCTATCTTTTTGCCTTTTCATACTGTTCATGGGGTTCTCAAGGCAAGAGTACTGAAGTGGTTTGCATTACCTTCTCCAGTGGAATTCGTTTTGTCAGGACTCTACACCATGACCCATCCGTCTTTGATTTTCTCTACATGGCATGGCTCATAGTTTCACTGAGTTAGACAAGGCTGTGGTCCACTTGATAAGATTGGTTAGTTTTTTGTGATTGTGGTTTTCAGTCTGTCTGCCCTCTGCTGAAGAAGGATAAGAGGCTTATGTAATTTCCTGATGGGAGAGACTGACTGAGGGGGAAACTGGGTCTTGTTCTGATGGGCAGGGCCATGCTCAGTAAATCTTTAATCCAATTTCCTGTTGAAAGGTGGGGCTGTGGTTCCCTCCCTGTTATTTGACCTGATGTGAAACTATGGTGGAGGTAATGAAAATAATTTTGACCTTCTTCCAAAGGTCCCATGCACCCGTGGCTACATTCAGTGCCTTCAACCCTGCAGCAGGCTGCTGCCGACCCACACGTCCACCAGAGACTCCTCGACACTCATGGGCAAGTCTGGGTCAGTCTCTTGTGGGGTCACTTCTCCATTCTCGTGGGTCCTGGTGCTCACAAGGTTCTGTTTGTGCCCTTCAAAAGTCCATTTCCCAGTCCAGTGTAAGTTCTGGCAGCTCTCTGGTGGGTTAATGGTGACCTCCTTCAAGACAGCTTATGCTGTACCCAGGTCTACTGCACCAAGAGCCCCTGCCCCAGCAGCAGTTCACTGCTGTCCTATACCTTCTCAGGAGACACTCACAGTTCTGCCTCAGTCTCTGTGGGGTCTCTGGGTCTTGGTGCACACAAGGTATATTTGAGCCCTCTGAGTGTCTCTGACAGTTATGGGGTTTTATTCTAAACACGATTTCGCCCCTCCAGCTGTCTTGCTGGGGCTTCTCCTTTGCCCTTGGAGGTGGGATAGCTTCTCAAAGTCGTCCCGGTGCCACGCAGCCACTGCTCCAGAGCCTATCATCTTGCTGTGGCTTTTCTGCCCTTGGACGTGGGGTATCTCCTTACAGTTGCTCCAGTGGTGGCAGCTCCAGCACCACGATTCCTCAATACTGATGGCAATTAATTTATAGTATTGTATAGTAGAATATTTAGCATTTTCTTAGATTTAGAATCCTAGCTCTCTTAATGCCAACAGCTCCATAACCTTGAATGTTACTGCTGCTGCTGCTAAGCCGCTTCAGTCGTGTCCGACCCTGTGCGACCCCATAGACAGCAGCCCACCAGGCTCCCCCGTCCCTGGGATTCTCCAGGCAAGAACACTGGAGTGGGGTGCAATTGCCTACTGCTCTGAAAATAATATTCTCACCTAAAATGGAGAAAAATCATACTTACCTCACAGATGAGATGTGAATCTTCAATGAATTACAATATAAATTTAGATGCCTTGTGAAAAATTTATTTCCTCTTCTTTTGTGGAAAGACCTTAAAATGTTTATAATTCAACTGAAAATAAATCAGTTCCTTTTTAAAAAGTGAAATGTCACTTGGTTTTTGTTTATGGTTATTTTATATTAATTTTTGAAGCTGAAATAACCCTGGAAGTTTAACATGTACAATTAACTTTGTTATCATTAAGGATAGTGAAAATTAAGGTAAAAAATAGAATGTGTGTAGGGGAAGAAACAAAACAAAACCTTGGGTTCTTGGTCTATTTCTTTTAAGAAATTTGTAATCCAGTATTTGCATTGTCTATGCCTGTCTATTTTTTCCAGTTAATTTCGAATCTCTGAGCAAGGACTGAATTGTGTTTACATTTTATCCATAGTACTGAACATAGTATATGGAACATGTTGTTGTTTAGTCATTAAGTTGTGTCCTCCTCTTTGCCACCCCATGGACTATAGCCTGCTAGTCTCCTCTGTCCATGGTATTTCCCAGGCCAAAATGCTGGAGTCAGTTGCCATTTCCTTCTCCAGCGGATCTTCCTGACCCAGGGATCAAACTCATGTCTCCTGCATTGACAGGTGAATTTTTGACCACTGAGCCACTGGGGAAGTCTCATATGGAACGTTCTAGGTGCTTTATAAAATAATGCTGAGTCAGGGAAATTCTCTATGACCCTGGCTCAAGATAAACTGAGATATCTAGCCTATAAATAGTAAATACTTAATTGAAACATGGAGTATTAATTTTAGAAAGTGAGGAGGTGAGTTTAATAATAGGTAGTAAAAATTATTTCAGATAAAGATGTGAGAGGAATCTTCCATTCAGCCTCAGGAGAGTGAAGATATGGCTGTATTTCTGTCTGTAGAAGGTAACAGAGTGTTTGAACAGTGGATGGCATCAGGTCTAAGTGTCCTGCTAGCTTCTCCTAGCTCCAAATAGAGTTGTCCTAGTAATACTAGACCATTCAGGTATAACCTAAATCAAATCCCTTATGATTATACAGTGGAAGTGAGAAATAGATTTAAGGGGCTAGATCTGATAGATAGAGTGCCTGATGAACTATGGATGGAGATTCGTGACATTGTACAGGAGACAGGGGTCAAGACCATCACCATGGAAAAGAAATGCAAAAAAGCAAAATGGCTGTCTGGGGAGGCCTTACAAATAGCTGTGAAAAGAAGAGAAGTGAAAAGCAAAGGAGAAAAGGAAAGATATACCCATCTGAATGCAGAGTTCCAAAGAATAGCAAGGAGAGATAGGAAAGCCTTCCTCAGCGATCAATGCAAAGAAATAGAGGAAAACAACAGAATGGGAAAGACTAGAGATCTCGTCAAGAAAATTAGAGATACCAAGGGAACATTTCATGCAAAAATGGGCTCGATAAAGGACAGAAATTGTATGACCCTAACAGAAGCAGAAGATATTAAGAAGAGGTGGCAAGAATACATGGAAGAACTGTACAAAAAAGATCTTCATGACCAAGATAATCACTATGGTGTGATCACTCACCTAGAGCCTAGGGGACAGGAAGAGAAGGGGAGACAGAAGATGAGATGGCTGGATGGCATCACCGACTCGATGGACGTGAGTTTGAGTGAACTCTGGGAGTTGGTGATGGACAGGGAGGCCTGGCGTGCTGCGATTCATGGGGCTGCAAAGAGTCGGACACAATCTGGTGACCTAACTGAACTGAGTGATATTAATATTAAACATGTCCAACACTATTTATTGGGGAGACCTTATGTAGGCACTCCTGGTATGGATGAAGGATTGATAAAACTAAATATATTTGGTAAGGTTTCAGTAATGTTTCCCCAAATAACCAAGATATTCTTGATTTTCACAGCTACACAGTCGGTTGATTAGAATTTCATAAGGCAAAACTAAGAATTCATTTTTACTAATCAGTTTCAATTTCCATGCTATAGGAGAAATTGTGCACAATAATTTTTAAAGAACTGGGAAAAGATTAACAGTATTTTCTATTTAGTGGTGATGATGCTTGTCTTCAACTTGCAGAGGGCCTGTGTTCTGAAGGAGCAAAAACTTTTCCAAATACTATCACACTCTCTTGCTTCCCTTTTATTTTTCATCTCATTCCAGTCTATTTTCCACTCTCATTACTCCACTGAAACTGTTCTTGTCAAATCATCAGTGACTACTATGTGGCTAAATTTACACTTCTGCCTTCACAGTAATTGATCTCAATAGCTTTCAACATCATTGACTCCTCTTTCCTATTGAGTCAGACTTCTTCCTTGGACTCTGCATCAACTCATTCTTCTGGTTTCTCCTGAATCACACAGGACTGCTCCTTCTCAGTTTCTTTTGTTGGATGCTTTTGCTACTATTCAGCCCTTAAGTGTTATGAGTTCCTCAGATCATGGTTTTGGGCACTTTTTTTCTCTCTTTTTTGTTTCCTTCTATTTATAAATCCTGAATTTGAATTTCCTGGACCTCCTCTCTTAAACTAACTACATGTTCAGTTATCTGATTGACATATTCACTTGGATTCTCACAGACATCTCAAAAATAATGAGATCTAAAATAGAATTCTAGATTTTCTCACTGGAACCCATATCTACAACTTCATCTTTCCTCTGTTCACATAGTTTTTCAAGCCAGAAATATTAAAGTTAACTAGTCTTCCCTTTCACTCACTAATGCTATTTTATCCATCTGTAATTTCCATTCATTTTACCTACAAAGCATTTCAGCATTCTGAATGCTTCTCTCCAGTTGTATTATCATCATCCTAGTACAGAAGTATCATCTGTCTTGGACCATTCCAGCATATTCAGTGTTTAAGAAAGCAAATGAGCAAAATTGGTGCGCCTAAGGACTGACTATGGAGGAGTATAGTCGGAGAAGCTGGAAAGCCATTTAGTGTTAAATAAGATGCCTTCACGGAGAAGGCAATGGCACCTCACTCCAGTACTCTTGCCTGGAAAATCCCATGGATGGAGGAGCCTGGTAGGCTGCAGTCCATGGGGTTGCGAAGAGTCGGACACGACTGCGCGACTTCACCTTCACTTTTCACTTTCATGCATTGGAGAAGGAAATGGCAACCCACTCCAGTGTTCTTGCCTGGAGAATCCCAGGGATGGGGGAGCCTGGTGGGCTGCCGTCTATGGGGTCGCACAGAGTCGGACATGACTGAAGCGACTTAGCAGCAGCAGCAGCAAGATGCCTTCAATGCTATGGTAATCTGTTTAGACTTAATGTTGTAGTTGATGTATATTGCTCTTGGTGCTTAGTCGCTTCAGTCATATTCCACTCTATGCGACTCTATGGACTACAACCCACCAGGCTCCCTGTGTCCATGCAGTTCTCTAGACAAGAGTACTGGAGTGGTTAGCCATGCCCTCCTCCAGGGGATCTTCCTGATCCAGGGATTGAACCCAAGTCTCCTGCATTGCAGGCAGATTCTTTGCCACTGAGCCACCAGAGAACTGAACCATGGTCTCCTGCATTGCAGGTGGATTCTTTATCAACTGAGCTATCAAGGAAGACCCACTTGATGAGTATTACCTAAAGAGGTTAAAGCTAGGAATTTTGAGTGCCAGCTATATGTCAGATAGGATTCTAGGCTCTGAGTGTATAGCTGTCACCCAAACTGATAAAGTTCCTGCTCTTATAGAACTGATATTCTTGTGGACGGGAGATTGTCTATGTTTTGTATTGTATTGTATAATACAGCATATGTATTTTATATATATATATATAAAAAATGTAATATGATATGTATTTGAGTCCATAAATATACATTATAATATGTAGTTGAATATTCTATAAATATATCAGATCAGATCAGATCAGATCAGTCACTCAGTCGTGTCCGACTCTTTGCGACCCCATGAATCGCAGCACGCCAGGCCTCCCTGTCCATCACCAACTCCCGGAGTTCACTCAGATTCATGTCCATCGAGTCAGTGATGCCTTTCAGCCATCTCATGCTCTGGTGTCCCCTTCTCCTCTTGCCCTCAATCCCTCCCAGCATCAGAGTCTTTTCCAATGAGTCAACTCTTCACATGAGGTGGCCACAGTACTGGAGTTTCAGCTTTAGCATCATTCCTTCCAAAGAAATCTCAGGGCTGATCTCCTTCAGAATGGACTGGTTGGATCTCTTTGCAGTCCAAGGGACTCTCAAGAGTCTTCTCCAATACCACAGTTCAAAAGCATCAATTCTTCTGCTCTCAGCCTTCTTCACAGTCCAATTCTCACATCCATACATGACCACAGGAAAAACCATAGCCCTGACTAGACGAACCTTTGTTGGCAAAGTAATGTCTCTGCTTTTGAATATGCTATCTAGGTTGGTCATAATTTTCCTTCCAAGGAGTAGGCATCTTTTAATTTCATGGCCGCAGTCACCATCTGCAGTGATTTTGGAGCCCAGAAAAATAAAGTCTGACACTGTTTCCACTGTTTCCCCATCTATTTCCCAGGAAGTGATGGGACCGGATGCCATGATCTTCGTTTTCTGAATGTCGAACCTTAAGCTCTCCTCTTTCACTTTCATCAAGAGGCTTTTGAGTTCCTCTTCACTTTCTGCCATAAGGGTGGTGTCATCTGCATATCTGAGGTTATTGATATTTCTCCTGGCAATCTTGATTCCAGCTTGTTTTTCTTCCAGTCCAGCGTTTCTCATGATGTACTCTGCATATAAGTTAAATAAGCAGGGTGACAATATACAGCCTTGACATACTCCTTTTCCTATTTGGAACCAGTCTGTTGTTCCATGTCCAGTTCTAACTGTTGCTTCCTGACCTGCATATAAATTTCTCAAGAGGCAGATCAGGTGGTCTGGTATTCCCATCTCTTTCAGAATTTTCCACAGTTTATTGTGATCCACACAGTCAAAGGCTTTGGCATAGTCAAGAAAGCAGAAATAGATGTTTTTCTGGAAGTCTCTTGCTTTTTCCATGATCCAGCAGATATTATATAAAATTATTTACATTTAAATTTACATATCATCTGAATTGCAGGTGATAATGGGTGCTCTAAATAAAAACAAGGAGATAGAAAGCTATGGATTTCCATTATTTGGCCAAATGGTGTTCATTAATGCAACAAATAATGATTGAGCACCTTACCTTTTTGAATGCTTTTACATATGCATTGATAATTTCTCCTTGGTACATAAATGTGAAATAAATATTATTATTATCATTAAACAATCCAGTAAGATTAAGTTATTTGTCCAATTTAAGCAGGCTAGTAAGTACCTTATTTACAGCTTAAGTCTGTTCTATGTCTATACCTATTGAATTTGTCCCATGTTCCTCTTCCCTTCCTACTGGGAATATTGGCATTCAAGCAGTATGGAGGTTTCACATTTGTGGTTGGTAAGGCTTGTATCTTGGAGACCAATGATGGCAGCGTTTTAACAGTTCAGATGAAATATAAACACCTAGGGTAAGAAAGGGGAGAATCAATTTATGTATCAAACAAACACATAAAGGCCAAATATACTGCTTGCCAATAGAGCTGTATAAAGCATCTCATTTTCTTTTTTCTTTCAGTGATTTCTACGTATTTTTTAAAAGTGATTTATAACAACTAGGAGACCATAATTATTCTGTTTCTTTTTATCCCTATGAACTACCATTTGGCTGTTCTTCAAAGTTTAAGTGCTTATTGTATACGATCTATTTTGCTTTTGGCTTAAACACATACATTTTAATTTCTATAGTTACCATCAGTTACAGACTGTCATTCTTGTGTAGTTGCTACCTTTTACTATACTTACTATCTATCAACTGAAGAAAATTGATTTTTTTTCTGTTGTAATTTGGAGAAGGCAGTTGCAACCTACTCCAGTACTCTTGCCTGGAAAATCCCATGGACGGAGGAGCCTGGTAGGCTGCAGTCCATGGGGTCGTGAAGAGTTGGACAGGACTGAGTGAAAGTGCTTCACTTTCACTTTTCATTTTCATGCATTGGAGGAGGAAATGGCAACCCACCCCAGTGTTCTTGCCTGGAGAATCCCAGGGACAGGGGAGCCTGATGGGCTGCTGTCTATGGGATAGCACAGTGTCGGACATGACTGACGTGACTTAGCAGCAGCAGCAGTAGCAGCAGTTGTAATTATAAATGAGCAGGTTTTTTTCCTAGCATAAATGTATGAGTGCTATTGCTAATGTATAAACATGGCTCCACTGAAGCCATTCCTTCTGCTGAACGAATTCTCTCCAGCTATGCTCTTGCTATTTATAAAAAAGAAGAAAAATGATGAAAATTACTCAGGAAAATATATCCATGAAGCTACAGGGCATGCAAATTGTATTATGATTGTTTGTAGTGATTTCATAAGAAGAAAACTTAGTTGGAGCCATTGGTGTTGTAGGTTTTTACACATGCCATTTATTTAACAGTTTTATTGAGTACATTCTATGTTTTGTGCACAGTGCTATGCAAGGGGTATACACCAGTAAAGAAAAATGAGCTACAATCTGGTGAGAAAAAGTCAATGAGAAGTTAACAAGTGTATATAATGGCATGTTGTGGAAGTAAAGGGAATTCAGTGATAGAAATTTAATACAAACTTTTAGGGTAATTAGAAGAAGCGTTCGTGATGAGATAAACCTTAAACTGGCATCTGAAAGGTAAAGAGGCATCCATGAAAAGGCAAGGATGGAGAAGCATGGAAAAAAGTTTAGATGCGGAAACAGTCTCATAACTAAAAAGATGAGAAGTGAATAGGCGAAAGGGTGGCTAAAGATGAAACTGGAAAAATAGACAGATTAACTGGATTGTGTGGTAGCTCATTGGCTATAGTAGTAAAGGCTTTGCATTTCATTTGTTGTGAATTGGGAAACAGTTGAAGAGGTTTAGGAAAGAGACTGATTTGGAGGTAATAGCAAACAACATTTGGAAATCTTAGTTGAGATTGTAGTGAACTGTTAAAATATATAAAGTAGTATAAAAATTATCCTTAATTTCACAGTATGCATTAACATGTATATGTATAAGCATGTATTTACTGTTCTATTTTGTTTTTTTCTACTTGTTTCTTTGCTATATTTCTATCTATCTATCTACCTATTGTGGTTGCTCTAGAGCTAACAATGTGTATCCCTAACTTTTCAAAGTCTGTTTAGAGTCTATATTTTCACTTCACACTTTCATACTTGTTGCTTCTCCCTTCACATTCAATGCTTCATTCTTCCTGCTTCACACTTGGAACATTGTAAATCGTGTAATAGTCTAATTCCATTTACTGGCATTGTCCTCATCTTTTGGATATTTTTAATCTTTTTTCTTTAATACATCATAAACCTTTCTTTATATTGTTAATATTTTGGCTTCGGTGAGTTGACCTTTAAGTATATTAAATTATAAATTCAAAAACATAGTTAAAAAGCCCACAACTTCTAGTTTTTCTCATTCTTTTCTGTAGATCCAAGTTTCCAGCTAACTTTTCTTCATATAGCTTGCAGTTTCTGTCAACCTTTTACAGATTCTTGTAGTGCAGGCCTGATTTTTCTTGTACTAAATCTCAGATTTTGTTTTATGAAATTGTATTTATTTCACCCTTGCTCTTGAAGAATATTTTCATGTGACATAGAATTCTGAGTTCACATGATTATTTTTGTGTGTATTTTAACACTAATGATATTACTTCATTGTCTTATAATCGCCATTGTTTCTCATGAGAATTCAACTATTTTTCATATAATTGGTGTCCTGTATGCAGTTCTTCCCTCTTTGTGCCTTTAAGACTTTTTATCTTTGGTTTTACACAATTTGACAATATATCTGTGTTATACTTTTTTTTTTTTTTGCATGTCTGTATATTGTACTTGGGGTTTACTGAGCTTTTTAGATATGTAAATTGTTTTTCATTAGATTTGGAAAAACTTAAGGATTATTTCTTAAAAATTTTTTTGCCACATTTTTATTCACTGTTCTTTCTGGAACTCTTATTACATGTTCATTATTTTCCCATGGATCCCTGAAGGTATGTAAATTTTTTTCAACTTTATCTGTTTTTCAGATGAAGTATTTTAATGATGTCTCTTTATCCTGACATTTTCAATTGAATGCTTAAAGCCCAGTCAGTAGATTTTTTATTTACAGCATTGTAAGGTTTTATTCCACAATTTCCAGTTGGTTGTTTTTATAATTCCAGTTTTCTGTATAAGATTTTATCTTCTTTTTTCCCTGAAAACTATATCTTTTTAAAATTCTTAAAGATTTTCCTTTAGTTATTTGAATATATTTATAATATTTTCTTTGTTTTCTAAAGATAAAATCTGAGCCATCTCAGTGTTGGCCTATACTGACTGCATTTTTTTTTTCTTTTCATAGTTCTCTCTATAGTACTGTGTTGTAAACTGGATATTGTGAATGATATATTGTAAAAACCCTTAGTTCTTTTCTCATACTCTGAGGAGATGCATTTTGATACTAGTATAAGTTCAAATACTGGTGAATTACTTTGAACTTACATAAACTTAGTTGTATTCTTTATAAGGGCAGATCTTTGGAAAGTCTAAGCTGCTTCCTGTATGTGTGTGATACATTGCTTCAGTCATGTCTGTCTCTTTGGAACCCTATACACTATAGCCCGCCAGTCTCTTCTGTCCATAGGATTCTCCAGGCAAGAATACGGGAGTGGGTTGCCATGCCCTCCTCCAGGGGATCTTCCCGACCCAGGGATCAAACCCGTGTCTCTTATGTCACCTGAATTGGCAGGCGTGTTCTTTACTACTAGAGCCGCCATGGAAGACCCACTAAATTGAGACTTGTGAAAGAAAGAGTTAACTCAGCAAGCAGGAGTTTCTTACACCTCATACATTACCATGAAGGACTTTCTTTTGTGACTAGGAATCTACCTCCTAGAATACTTTTGAAATGTTCTAATAATGTTTTGCATGCTTGATGCCAGTTCAGTTCAGTTCAGTCTCTCAGTTGTGTCCAACTCTTTGTGACCCCATGGACTGCAGTATGCCAGGCTTCCCTGTCCATCACCAACTCATGAAGCTTACTCAAACTCATGTCCATTGAGTCGGTGATGCCATCCAAGCATCTCATCCTCTGTCATTCCCTTCTCCTCCCACGTTCAATCATTCCCAGCATCAGGATTTTTTTCAGATGAGTCAGTTCTTTGCATCAGGTGGCCAAAGTATTAGAGTTTTACTACATAGAACATTATATTACAGAACACTTTATTAGCTTGTCTAGATAGTTTATGTAAAAGATGTAATTTATGGAGCCTTGTTGATCAATTACTCTAAAAAACTCAGTGTTCCTAGGCTTGGTGGAACTTCCCTGGTAGACAATACTTCTCATGCACTCTCATAATTCATTGGTGGAGGAATTAAGTGTGTCCTGTGTGGGAGAGTGCTATTAGAAGTGTGTGCTTGGTTTCCTCAAGACTTCACCCCGTGTGCATTTTCCCTTTGCTAATTTTCTTTGATTCCTTTCAGTGTAATAAACTTTAATTGTGAGTATAACTTCTTTTGAATTCTCTGAGTTTTTTCTAGTGAACTCCCAAAACTGGGCATAATCTTGGGAACTTCAAACTGTGTGTATCCTTAAGATCTTATCTCGGATTGGTTTTAGTCTTTGTTGAGTCTAAGTTAGGTTACTTTACCACTTGATACTCATCAGTTGGGGGCTTCCCTGATGGCTCAGCAGTAAAGAATCCACCTGACAAGCAGGAGACATGAGTTCCATCCCCAGGTCAGGAAGATCCCCTGGAGAAGGAAATAGCAACATACTGCAGTATTCTTGCCTGGGAAATCCCATGGACAGAGGAGCCTTGTGGGTTATAGTCCAGGAATTGCAAAGAGTCAGACATGACTTAGCAACTAAACAATAGCAGCAGCTTACCAGTTTATTTTTTCTCAGTTGGATTCCATCAGTGTTAATGAAATGTTCAAAAGGTATCTATACTCAGGCTGGGCTGGACCTCTTTACCTCCTCTCCTCTGCTACTAAAGGACTTCATTCAGTGTCAGTGAAATTTTATTTAGCAGTGAAGATAGTGTAGAAATAAGACTACCTTTGAGAAGGCTTCAGATGAGAACACGAAGGAAAGTGGAGAAAACTTTTATAGGAAACTGGTGGAAAGAAAATTCATGTTATACAGTACCAGAACATTTATAACACTGTCGCTACAGTTATGTGGAAGGTAGAAAATGCACTAAATGAACTGAGTGATGTGGCTAAGGAGATTTCTAGGTATAAGGTACTTCCTGGATTTTCTTGTTTCTTATAGTAAAATTTGAGGAGAGACCAACTAAAGGAAAGACTGTAAAACATGAAAGAGCCAGGACTTGATGGTTTAAAAAATTCTCAGGCTTTCTGGATGGCAAATGATTCTAAAATTAATCCTTCCTGGTAAAGATGAAATACAGGGTACTCTCAGAAAAACTTGGTCTAGAGATAAAACTGAGGATATGACTGAAAATCCTTTTTTGAGACCTAAGGAAGATAAAAGAATATAATACTAAGTTAGACAAAAGGCTCTCTAAAGGTTTTAAACATGTGCTTCACCAGTTCTCTCAATGAAAGAATAGGTCATATAAGAAGGTCAGTGATATTGTCACTCAGTAGAAATCCAAGGTAGGAAAGGGTTTATCTGAGAGACCAATAAATGCTGTGAAATAATAAATATTTGTTGTTTTAAGTTGCTAAGTTCAAAATTAATTTATAATGGAGCTATAGATAGCTCATACCCATAGAATATAATATTAAATTAAAAGAGATTGTGGCACTGTATACATATTTTAATCTCAACCATGTAAAATATGAATATGGAAAAATATATGAAGAAGATAACCCCTGATATGAGCAAAGATTTTCTCTGCACAGTGGAATTTGGGGGTTTTATTTTATTTGTTCATGCATTTATTTATATATTGTTGGGTTCGGTCCCTGGGTTGGGAAGCTACCCTGGAGAAGGGAAAGGCTACCCACTCCAGTATTCTGGCCTGGAGAACTCCATGGATCATATAGACCATGGGGTCACAAACAGTTGGACACAACTGAGCGCCTTTCACATACTTGAAACCAGAAAAATGTTTACCTGTGTTTTCTGGGATATTTTGGAAGAACATCAGTGGAATGGATAAAAGCTGTATGTAATATTTTGTCCTCACATTTGATAATGTCTTTGAGACTAACAAACTGTCATATGAAACGAAGTTCCCTCTTTATTCCTTACACATTTTCCCATAACTTTTGTGGGTCTAGCCTGAGAAAACATGTTTTTTTTTTTCCTGGCATTTTCTATGTACTCTAGAGTTATGCTTATTTATTTCAGTAATTTTGAGAGGTACTCTATGACAGTACTGACTTTTGTAAAATTTCCTTCTAGTTTGTTGTCTTGGCATTCTTCCTAACGGAAAGTTACAGAGGGGGCAGAATCTTGAGCAGGTGGTATGTGAAACTAAAAATATCTGCAAGTAGTTTTCAAATGTTGTTAGTTGAGATTCTATTTGGGTTATAGAATTTGCAATAGGCAGATTCTTTACCAACTGAGCCATCAAGGAAGCCCACAATAGGGTTAGAAATCCATTGTATATCATCTCAGAATACACTGGTGTCATCGCTATCCTGAATTAGGATATTAATAACAAATTTTTGAATTAGTGGTGTTCAGCAAAGTTTGAATATAATGACATTATAAATGCTTTGTTTTCCTGCACTGCAGGTGGACTCTTTACCGCTGAGCCACTGGGGAAGCCCATAAAGCCATGGTTGTTGTTGTTGTTGTTCAGTCACCCAGTTGTGTCTAACTCTTTGTGACCCCGTGGGCTGCAGTACGCCAGGCCTCCCTGTCCCTCACCATCTCCTGAAGTTTGCCCAAGTTCATGTCCATTGCATCGGTGATGCCATCCAATCAGCTCATCCTTTTACTTCCTCTTCTCCTGCTGCCCTCAATCTTTCTCAGCATCAGGGACTTTTCCAACGAGTTGGCTGTTTACATCAGGTGACCAAAGTACTGGAGCTTCAGCTTCAGCATCAGTCCTTCCAGTGAGTATTCAGGGCTGAATTCCCTTAAGATTAACTGGTTTGATCTCCTTGTCCAAGGGACTTTCAGGAGTCTTTTCAAGCACTGCAGTTCAAAGTAATCGATTCTTTGTTGTTATGCTTTCTTTATGGTCCAGCTCTCACAACCACACATGACCACTGGGAAGACCATGGCCTTGACTATACAGACCTTAGTCAGCAAAGTAATGTTTCTGCTTTTCAACACACTGTCTGCGTTTGTCATAGCTTTCCTGCCAAGGAGCAATTGTCTTCTGATTTCATGCCTGCAGTCACCATCTGCAGTGATTTTAGAGCCCAAGAAGAGGAAATCTGTCACTACTACCACCTTTTCCTTTTCTGTTTGCCATGAAGTAATGGGGCCAGGCCTAATGGTATGGACCTAACAGAAGCAGAAGATATTAAGAAGAGGTGGCAAGAATATACAGAACTATACAGAAAAGATCTTAATGACTCCAACAACCACAATGGTGTGATCACTCACCTAGAGCCAGACATCCTGGAATGAGAAGTCAAGTGGGCCTTAGGAAGCATCACTACAAACAAAGTTAGTGGAGGTGATGGAATTCCAGTTGAACTTTTCAATTCCTGAAAGATGGTGCTGTTAAAGTGCTACACTTAATGTGTCAGCAAATTTGGAAAACTCAGCAGTGGCCACAGGACTGGAAAAGATTAATTATCATTCCAATCCCAAAGAAAGTCAATACCAAAGAATGTTCAAACTACCACACAATTATACTCATTTCACACGCTAGCAAAGTAATGCTCAAAATTCTCCAAGCCAGGCTTCAACAGTACAGTATATGAACCGAGAAATTCCAGATGTTCAAGCTGAATTTAGAAAAGGCAGAGGGACCAGAGATCAAATTGCCAACATCCACTGGATCACTGAAAAAGCAAGAGAGTTCCAGAAAAATATCTACTTCTGCTTCATTGTCTATGCCAAAGCCTTTGACTGTGTGGATCACAACAAACTGTGAAAAGTTCTTCAGGAGATTGGAATCCCAGACCACTTTACCTGCCTCTTGAGAAATCTGTATGCAGGTCAAGAAGCAACAGTTAGAACCGGACAAGGAACAACAGACTGGTTCCAAATTGGGAAAGGAGTACGTCAAGGCTGTATATTGTCACTCTGCTTATTTAACTTATATGCAGAGTACATCATGAGAAATGCTGGGCTAGATGAAGCACAGGCTGGAATCAAGATTGCTGGGAGAAATATCAATAACCTCAGCAGATATTCAGATATGCGAAGAGGAACTAAATAGCCTCTTGATAAAAGTGAAAGAGGAGAGTGAAAAATTTGGCTTAAACCTCAGCATTCAGAAAGCTAAGATCATGGCATCTGGTTCCATCACTTCATGGCAAATTGATGGGTAAATAATGGAAACTGTGTCAGACTTTATTTTCTTGGTCTCCAAAATCATTGCAGATGGTGACTGTAGAGATGGAATTAAAATACGCTTGCTCCTTGGAAGAAAAGGTATGACCAACTAGACATCATATTAAAAAGCAGGGACATTACTTTGCCAACACAGGTCCATCTAGTCAAAGCTATAGTTTTTCTAGTAGTCATGTATGGATGTGAGATTGGACCATAAAGAATGCTGAGTGCCAAAGAATTGATGCTTTTGAACTGTGGTGTTGGAAAAGACTCTAGAGAGTCCCTTGGACTGCAAGGATATCAGATCAGTCAATTGAAAAAGAAGTCAGTCATTGGAAGGACTGATGCTGAAGCTCCAATACTTTGGCCACCTGATTTGAAGAGCCGACCTATTGGAAATGACCCTGATGCTGGGAAAGATTGAAGGCAGGCAGAGAAGGGAAAGACAAAGGATGGATGGCATCACTGGCTTGATGGATATGAGTTTCAGCAAGCTCTGGGAGTTGGTGAGGGACAGGAAAGCTCGGTGTGCTGCAGTTCATGGGGTCACAAAGAGTCAGACATGAGAGAGTTACTGAACTGATAACTGAATGGGGCTGGATGCCATGGTCTTTGTTTTTTTTTTTTTTTTTTTTAATATTTAGTTTTAAGCCAACTCTTTCACTCTTCTCCTTCACTCTCATCAAGAGGCTCTTTAGTTCCTCTTCACTTTCAGCCATTAGAGTGGTATCATCCACATATCTGAGGTTTTTGATGTTTCTCCTGCCTATCCTGATTCCAGCTTGTAACTCATCCAGCCTGGCTTTTCTCATGAGTGCTCAGTGTATAGGTTAAATGGACAGGGTGACAGCAGACAGCCCTGTCTTACTCATTTCTCAGTCTTCAACCATTCAGTTGTTCCATACAGGGTTCTAACAGTTGCTTCTTGACCTGCATACAGGTTTCTCAGGAGACAAGTAAGATGGTCTGGTATTCCCATCTCTCTAAGAGCTTTCCACAGTGTATTATGATCCACACAGTCAAAGGCTGTAGCATAGTCAATGAAACAGAGGTAGACATTTCTCTGGAATTCCCTGGCTTTCTCTATGATCCAGCAAATGTCGGCAATTTGATCTCTGGCTCCTCTACCTTTTCTAAACCCAGCTTGGACATCTGGAAGTTCTTGGTTTGCATAATGCTGAAGCCTATCATGCAAAATTTTAAGCATTACCTTACTAGCATAGGAGATGAGTGCAGTTTTCCAATGGTTAGAACATTCTTTAGTATTACCCTTCTTGGGAATTGGGATGAGGATTGACCTTTTTCAGTCCCGTTGGCCACTCTGGGTCTTCCAGATTTACTGACATATTGAATGCAACACCTTGGTGGCATCATCCTTTAGGGTTTTGAATAGCTCTACTGAAATTCCATCACATCCTCTAGCTTTATTAACAGCAGTGTTTCCTAAGGCCCACTTGACTTCAGTCTTCAGGATGTTTGGCTCTGGGTGACTGACAACATCATCAGAGTAATCCAGTTCATTAAGATCTTTTTTATACAGTTCTTCCATGTATTCTGTTCATCTCTTTTTGATCTCTTCAGCATCTACTAGGTCTGTACCATTTCTCTCCTTTACTGCGCCCACCTTTGGGTGAAGTGTTCCCTTGGTATCTCCAATTTTCCTGAAAAGATCTCTCATCTTTCCCCTTCTGTTGTTTTCTTCTAGTTTTATGCACTGTTCTTTGAATAAGGTCCTCTTTTCTCTCTGTGCTGTTCTTTTGAACTCTGAATTTATCTGGATGTATCTTTCCCTTTCTCCCTTGTTTTTCACTTCTCTTCTGTCTTTAGCTGATGCTTACTCCTTAGAAGAAAAGTTATGACCAACCTAGATAGCATATTGAAAAGCAGAGACATTACTTTGCCAACAAAGGTCCGTCTAGTCAAGGCTATGGTTTTTCCAGTGGTCATGTATAGATGTGAGAGTTGGACTGTGAAGAAAGCTGAGTGCCGAAGAATTGCTGCTTTTGAACTGTGGTGTCGGAGAAGACTCTTGAGAGTCCCTTGGACTGCAAGGAGATCCAACCAGTCCATTCTGAAGGAGATCAGCCCTGGGATTTCTTTGGAAGGAATGATGCTAAAGCTGAAACTCCAGTACTCTGGCCACCTCATGCGAAGAGTTGACTCATTGGAAAAGACTCTGATGCTGGGAGGGATTGGGGGCAAGAGGAGAAGGGGAAGACAGAGGATGAGATGGCTGGATGGCATCACTGACTCGATGGACGTGAGTCTGAGTGAACTCCGGGAGTTGGTGATGGACAGAGAGGCCTGGCATGCTGCAATTCATGGGGTTGCAAAGAGTAGGACATGACTGAATGACTGAACTGAAATGAACTGAACTGAAAGCCTCTTTAGATAACCACTTTGTGTTCTTGTTTTCTTTTTCTTTGGGATGGTTTTGTTCACTGCCTTCTGTACAATATTATGGACTTATGTCCATAGTTCTTCAGGCACACTGTTTAATAGATTTAATCCCTTGAATCTACTCATTACCTCTACTGCATATTCATAGGGAATTTGATTTAAGTTTTACCTGGCTGGCCTACTGGTTTTCCCTGCTTTCTTTAGTTTAAGCTTGAGTTTTACTATGAGAAGCTGATGATCTGAGCTGCAGTCAGCTCCAGGTCTTGTTTTTGCTGATTGTGTATAAGCTTCTCCATCTTTGGCTACAAAGAATGTATCAGTTTGATATTGAAATCGACCATTTGGTGATGTCCATTTGTAAAGTTGTCTCTCATGTTGTTGAAAAAGGGTATTTGCTATGACTAGTGCATTTTCTTGGCAGAATTCACTTAGTCTTTGCCCTACTACATTTTGTTCTCCAAGGCTGACCTTATCTATTACTACAGGTTATCTCTTGACTTCCTACTTTTGTATTCCAATCCCCAGTGATGAATAGAACATCTTTTTTTTTTTTTTTTTTTTGGTGTGGGTTCTCGGGGGTCTTTTAGGTCTTTATAGAACTGATCAACCTGAGCTTCTTTGGCATTAGCAATAGGGGCATAGACTTGGATTACTGTGATGTTGAATGGCTTGCCTTGGAAACGAACTAAGATCATTCTGTCATTTTTGATGCAAGTACTGCATTTTGGCCTGTTTTGTTGATTATGAGGGCTACTTCATTTCTTGTAAGGGAGTCTTGCCCACAGTAATAGATATAATGGTCATCTGAATTAAATTTGCCCATTGCTGCCCATTTTAGTTCACTGATTCCTAAAGATGTAGATGTTTATTCTTACCATCTCTTGCTTGACCACGTTCAATTTGCCTTGATTCATGGTTCCTATGCAATAACATTGTTCTTTGCAGCATACTTTCTTCACCAGACACATCCACAACTGGGTATTGTTTTTGCTTTGGCCCAGCTGCTTCTGGGAATATTAGTAGTTCTTTGCTCTTCCTCAGTAGCATACCGCACACCTTCAGGCCTGGGGGACTCATCTTTTGATGTCATATCTCTTTATTCTGTTATACAGTTTATGAGATTCTCATGGCAAGTATACTGTGGTGGTTTGCCATTCCTTCCTCCAGTGGATCATGTTTTGTCAACACTCTCCGCTATGACCCTTCTGTCTTGGGTGGCCCTACATGGCATGGCTTATAGCTTTATTGAGTTATGCAAGCCCCTTTTCTATGACAAGGCAGTGATCTGTGAAGGGGATCACCGTGGTACTTCAATGTTACAGGACTCTCTCCAACCCCACTTCACTCCCCTCTCCTCCCCTGCCTCTTTGTGGCATAGTTTAATATAACCCAATTCTGAAGCATAGGTCTGGATTAGAGAAGGTTCCTGTGTTTTTCTAGTTTTCTGTGGTAGATCACATTGTCATTTTCCCAGAAAGCATTTTTTAAAAAGACAGGCTAGAGATATAATTCACATACCATAAACTTCACCTATTTAAATCTTACATTTTAATGATTTTTAGCATATTCATGGAATTGTGCAACCATCACCGAATATAATTTTAAAATATTTAAATAATGTACTAAAGAAACCCTGTACCAATCAGCAGTCCCTTCCCATTCTCTCCCATACCTGTAAGCTTTAGGCAATCACTGTTTCTCTGTAGATTCCTGTGTGTGTGTGTGTGTGTGTGTGTGTGTGTATGTGTGTTTTAAAGATTGAGATGTGATTGATGTGGAACATTATATTGGAGTCAGATGAACAATATGATGATTTGATTTTTGTATGGGCATCCCTGGTGGCTCAGATGGTAAAGAATCCACCTGCAGTGTGGGAGACCTGGGTTTGATCCCTGGGTTGGGAAGATCCCCTGGAGGAGGGCAGGCAACCCACTCCAGTGTTCTTGCCTGGAGAATCCCATGTATAGAGGAGCCTGGCAGGCTACAGTCTTTGGTGTTGCAAAGAGTCGGACACGACTGAGCAACTAAGCACTGCATATTTGTAAGTATTCTTTTCCTCACCTTTACTGAGATGCGATTGACAAATGAAAGTTGTATATATTTAAGGTATATGTATATACAGTGAAATGACTACTGCAATCAGGCTAATTAAAGTGTAAATCACCTCATCTTTTTACCCTATTTTTTATTACGTGGGATAAGAACAGTTGATATCTATTCTCTTAGCGAATTTCAGATAAACAGCATGTTATTATTAACTATAGTCATCATATTGTACATTAGGTCTCCAGAACTTATTGATTTTATAAATGGGTTATTAGTTTTTATTGCCAAATATTATTACAATAATTTAATTATCTATTCATAGCTGATGGATATTGTTTCTACAGCTAATGGGTTGTTTCTACATTTTGGCTTTTATGAATAATGCTGCTGTGAACTTTGTGTACAAGTTTTTTTTGAGCATATGTTTTCATTTCTCTTGGGTGTATGCCTGGAAGTGGGATTGCTGAGCACATGATCACTCTATATTTAACATTTTCAGGCAATAACAAATTGTTTTTTAAATAATAACCATTATTACTAAGGATTCTTCATAAGAGGTATTTGTCTTTAGTTTTCTGATAACATTTTTGGTTTTGTGTTGTAGTTATCCTTACCTAATAGAATGAGTTGAGAAATGATTTGTGAAGAACTGGCATTATTTCTTTTTTATATTTTTTATATAATTCACTAGTGAAATGATCTGAGCCTGGATTTCCTTTTATGGGATTTTATAAATCATAATTCAATCTCTTTACCAGTTTAGACATATTCTTATTTTGTATTTCTTATTGAATCAATTATGTCTTTCTAGGTTATCTAATTTTTTTTGGTGGTCTTGGCATTCTTTTTTTAATTTTTTTAACCATTTATCATTATTTATTATTATTATTATTTATTTTTACTTTACAATATTGTATTGGTTTTGCCATACATCAACATGAATCTCCCACGGGTGTACATGTGTTCCCCATCCTGAACCCCTCTCCCACCTCCCTCCCCATACCATCCCTCTGGGTCATCCCAGTGCACCCACCCTGAGCATCCTGTATCCTGCATCGAACCTGGACTGACTCTAGGGTATCTAATTTTTGACATACAGTTGTCCATGAAATGCTTTCATAATTCTTTCATAATAATTCTGTAACATTATTAGTGATGCCACTCTTTCATCTCAGATATTAGTAGTTTGAGTCTTTTTTCTCTTTTTATTGGATAGTCTAGCTAAATGTTTGTCTCTTTTGCTGATATTTTCAATGAACCAATTTTTGATTTTGTTGACTTTCTCTAATGTTTTTCTATTTTCTCTTTCATTTATTTGCACTCTAATCTTTATTTTCTCCCTTCTGGTTTATTTGAGTTAGTTTTCTCTTCTTTACCTAGTTTCTTAAGGTGGTGGTTATTATTTGAGGTATTTCTTTTTCCTTTATTTTTATAAAAATAAGACTTTGTAGCTATAAATATTCCTCTAAACACTGCTTTAGCTTTATCTTATAAATTGGTAATTGAGTTTTTCTTTTTATTCAACTCAAAGTATTTTCTATTTTGTTTATGATTTCCTTCCTTGTTCCATTGGTTGATCTTCACATATTCTGTTAATTTTCCAAATTGTCCTCTGTATTAATTTCTGATTCAATTCCACTGTATCCAGAAAGCATATCATGTATTATTGCAAACTTTAGTAGAGGCTTTTGTATTGTCGCCTAGCAGTTGGTCTATCCTGAGTCAGATTTTCCTCTTTTTCTGCATATCTCATAAATTTTGTTGAAGATTTGACTTTTGAGATAATATGTTGTTGCAGTTTGGGTACTGTTTCCCCCTCCTTCTAGGGTTTATTCTTCTTTGCATGTTTGCTTATTTGTTTAGTGACTTGGATATGCTAATTCATTGAATTTTTTTCTTCTAGGATGTGAAAAGCCTCTCTGATGTTACACTTTATAGAATGCAGCCTTGCGTGTGTGTACAATCTCCTTGACCACCAGACATAAAAGATCTTTGTGATTTTTAATCAAACTCTTTTTGACTGTCCCTTTTTCTGACTTACCCATTAAGTTTCTTGTTGTTCTGCTTCTATTGATATGACATTCAACTCTTAGTCAGTGCTTGGTCATCATTGATTGCTCTCTGATTACTGTATTTTTGCCAATGCCCTTGGATGTAAATTTTCTGTTCCAATAAAAGTACACTTTTTTTTTTTTTTGCAAGGATCTGGTAGTGCCAGTCTTTGAAGCTTTTTCTTATGCAGATGAGCTCTTCCATTTTTCTTTGTCTTAGTTTATCTCTAATAAACTGCTGCCTGGTCTGCCATTTTCCTTGTTGCTTCAAGTATTCTGGAGCTTCCAAATCCCTCTTAATTGTTTACCGCTAAGGTTGCTATTGTTCATGACAATACTGTTAGGTTCAACTTGCTCCATACTTTTGTTCTGAATAAACTTAGTCTTTTTAGGTGGAGTTTCAGAGTTCTTGTTGTTATGATCTACCTATCCTTCTGTGTAGAATCTCTGTGCTGCTATAAGGCTGTGGATAAACAGAGTGACTTTCTTCTCTTATGGTGATATCTCTTGTCTTATGAATATCTTATGAATGAAGTAGTGAGTGGGAATGGTAGCACCTGGTCTTCTCATATTGCTTCTCCTGGCACAGAACCTTTACTCTATGTGTCAGATGGGGCAGGGACAATCCAGGCCTACCCATTATTTTCCATTTTTGGTAGAACTTCTACCCTACAAGTTTTGGCTGAGTGGAGAAATGGAGCCCAATCCTCTAATATACACTTCCCTTAAATTGAGCTCCTATAATGTGAAGCTTTGGGGGAGATATCAGTTATCTGCCCCTTATGAGGTGAAATGGTAGTTTTAGATGAGAACTAGGAGGAGAGGTGCTGGTGATGAAAGCTGATAGGAGCTGGTTGTGGGTCAAATGCTCTAGACCCTTACTCTTCTTACCAAGATTTAATAGATTTTCTTTACCAAATGTTTTTTTCCATCTGCTATATGGCTTAGGACAAATTCCAGAGACTTTAAATCGTTACTTAAAAAAAAAACACAACAACTTTCCCCCATTAAATTACTTTCATGGAGAGAGCATTACTAATATCTTTGCATCATCATTCCAGAAGTTCTGCCTCTTCTATAGGAAGAATTTTATCAGAGGTTTGCAGGGTAATAAAAGTAGGGAACTGTTAATAACCTGAGAGCCAGTGCACATTCATATCTGGTCGTTTTGTTTTATTTTATTTTGTTCTCTTTTTGTCTAGGTGCATGAACTTAAAGGTGGTATGACTGAACTTTGGAGTGTTAGGCTGGGCTTTGCAGCTTCGTCCACCATAATTAAAAATTACTGTTCTAATATAATCTTATATTCTCAGCCATGTGCTATTTTATGTGATCTAGCCTTGGTAAAAAATAATGCTATAAAATCTTGTGCTTTAAATTCTAAACATATTTTAATGATTTCTGATATGCCTGATCTGCTTCTTGAGAAATTTGTATGCAGGTCAGGAAGCAACAGTTAGAACTGGACATGGAACAACAGACTGGTTCCAAATAGGAAAAGGAGTATGTCAAGGCTGTATATTGTCACCCTGCTTATTTAACTTATATGCAGAGTACATCATGAGAAACGCTGGACTGGAAGAAACACAAGCTGGAATCAAGATTGCCGGGAGAAATATCAATAACCTCAGATATGCAGAAGACACCACCCTTATGGCAGAAAGTGAAGAGGAACTCAAAAGCCTCTTGATGAAAGTGAAAGTGGAGGGTGAAAAAGTTGGCTTAAAGCTCAACATTCAGAAAACGAAGATCATGGCATCTGGTCCCATCACTTCCTGGGAAATAGATGGAGAAACAGTGGAAACAGTGTCAGACTTTATTTTTCTGGGCTCCAAAATCACTGCAGATGGTGACTGCAGCCATGAAATTAAAAGACATTTACTCCTTGGAAGGAAAGTTATGACCAACCTAGATAGCATATTGAAAAGCAGAGACATTACTTTGCCAACAAAGGTCCGTCTAGTCAAGGCTATGGTTTTTCCTGTGGTCATGTATGGATGTGAGAGTTGGACTGTGAAGAAGGCTGAGCGCTGAAGAATTGATGCTTTTCAAGTGTGGTGTTGGAGAAGACTCTTGAGAGTCCCTTGGACTGCAAGGAGATCCAACCAGTCCATTCTGAAGGAGATCAGCCCTGGGATTTCTTTGGAAGAAATAATGCTAAAGCTGAAACTCCAGTACTTTGGCCATCTCATGCGAAGAGTTGACTCATTGGAAAAGACTGTGATGCTGGGAGGGATTGGGGGCAGGAGGAGAAGGGGACATCAGAGGATGAGATGGCTGGATGGCATCACCGACTTGATGGATGTGAGTCTGAGTGAACTCCGGGAGTTGGTGATGGACAGGGAGGCCTGGCGTGCTGTGATTCATGGGGTCACAAAGAGTCGGACATGACTGAGCAACTGATCTGATCTGATCTGATATGCCAAATTGAATTATTCTTTAAATTATACATGATTGCAAAGTAAATGAATCAATTTGACTCTGCCTGGGGTTAGAAAAAGGAATTCTATAGTCTTGTAGAAATGCTTGCATGGAAATAATTTAAACAGTCTGACAAAACTAAATTCTAATGGCTCTATAAGATTAAATTGTTATTATTTTTAAATCAGATGAATAGAATTAATTCAACAGATTTTATGAAGTAATTGTTATGTACCTGACATTGTGATATTGGAAGAAAGAATATTTACCTTTTAAGCCTTATGTGTCAACATTTACCCCATAGTTCCTAAACCCTAGCATTTTAAACCTCATGCTATTTTCAAACACTTTTTATATCTTTTAGCCTCTGCTTATTCAACAAATAATCCAGTCAATAATGTACATGTATTGAGTCCATTTTTTATTCCAAGGACCTTTCTCTGTTCTAGGAAGCTATTATTTCTACTTATTTATTCACTAAATATCTATGAACACATATTCTGGGTGAAGCACTGTGGTAAGTGCTGCAAATGAAGGGAGAACAAGACACATGATATGAGCACTCAGGGCATTTAGAGTCTATTTGGGGAATTGCTATTGGACACATAAATAAGAAAATAAACACATGGTTACAAAATAGTGATAAATAGATGATGTATGAAAAATATGATGATATAGGGTCAACACTGTTTGGAAAGAGTAGGAGGGTCAGAGAAAGCATCCTCGATGACGTGATAATGAAACTTAATTTTTTTTGGAGATCATGTGGAGAGTAGTAAAGAGGTAATTCAGGCAGAGGAAGAGGATATAAAACACACACACACACACACACAAACCCTGAAATGGGGAGAACACACACACAGACACACACAAACCCTGAAATGGGGAGAACACACACACACACACTCCCTGAAATGGGGAGAAGACACACACACACACACACACAAACCCTGAAATGGGGAGAACACACACACGCACACACACACACACACACAAACCCTGAAATGGGGAGAACTTGATGATTTTGTGGTTAATGTTTAGTGTACTAGCAGAATAGTTGCCCCAAATGAGCCCAGAGTGACAAGCAGGGCCCTCATCATAAAGAACTCGTTTGATTTAGGATTATTTTGGATTTTATTTTATAGGGAAGTTACTAAAGTGTTCTACACAGCATGGGGATTTATGTTTTAAGAAGACAATTCTGGCTACTGCTGGAAAGGGATTGGAGGAGTTACTAGAACTAGAGTTAGGAAAACTACATAGGATGTATTACAGAAGAGAAGAAGAAAGAGAAGCTGGGGACAGGAAGTATAGAGATAAATTATTTTCTGAATTTTTTAATTCTTCAAGATCTAAGGCAAATGTTGCTGACTCTTCCTAGGCAGACCTGACTAATTTCTACAAGCTCCCAATAGCTTTCTGATGACAGCACTTTATGGCTGTTATCATGATACTCTGTCACTCTTACTGCCATTGATTATTTTTGTTTATATTTTTTCTTACTTTACTCTGAACTCCCTTAGAGAATGGACATTGTCCTATTATTCTCTGTAATATATAACGCATGTTCAATGCCCAAAGGCAATTTGTTACTTAGGATCAGAATGATGATTTGAAACCAAATCTAACTCCAAATCTGATACAGTATAATATAGTGTCCTTAAAATTATTTTTGTTTTTGCCCTCATAATATACTGTGGTTAGATTATTTAGTATGCATTACTATTAGTATTTATAATTGCTAAGTCGCGTTAGTTGTGTCCGACTCTGTGCAACCCCATAGATGGTAGTCCACCAGGCTCCACCATCCCTGGAATTCTCCAGGCAAGAGCACTGGAGTGGACTGCCATTTCCTTCTCCAATGCACAAAAGTGAAAAGTGAAAGTGAAGTCGCTGGTATTGGTAATTATAGAAATTAAATCTTTATTTATTTATTCACACAGAAAATTTTTATTGAATTTCTGTGATATATAAGACACTGATACAGTAAACCGCTATAATACAGTGATGAATCATGGAGTCCTGGGCTTCAAAGAGCACATACTTTGATGGGGAATGTAGATATATGGTAATTATAATTGAACACAAAATAAAGGTTGATATTAGTTATAATGCAACTTGACCAATTATAAAATCATTTTGTTTTGGGAAAAAAACTGTAATGTTTTCATAAATTTAAAAATAAAAAGTGGGGTACAGGACCAGACCCCATTCACTGGTGGGTTGACACTAGCTCCAAGACTACTGGGGCCCTATAGCCAGCCACTGGACTTGGCTCCACCTACCAGAGGGCCAGCTCTAGCTATGGGACACCAGTTCTGCAATTAGAGACCATATGCCCACATTCTGCACCCCAAGGAGCTGACACCACATCCAGGAAATCCAGGGCACCACAGCCAGAGACTCCGAGATTTGGCTTGTAAAGGCAGAGGAACCAGAGATCAAATTGCCAACATCCGCTGGATCATCGAAAAAGCAAGAGAGTTCCAGAAAAACATCTACTTCTGCTTTATTGACTATGCCAAAGCCTTTGACGGTGTGGATCACAAAAAACTGTTGTGTTCTTCAAGAGATGGGAATACCAGAGCACCTGACCTGCCTCCTGAGAAATCTGTATGCAGGTTAGGATGCAACAGTTAGAACCGGACATGGAACAACAGACTGGTTTCAAATTGAGAAAGGAGTACATCAAGGCTGTATATTGTCACTGTGCTTATTTAACTTCTATGCAGAGTACATCATGAGAAATGCTGGGCTGGATGAAGGACAAGCAAGAATCAAGATTGCTGGGAGAAATATCAATAACCTCAGATATGCATATGACACCACCCGTATGGCAGAAAGTGAAGAAGAACTAAAGAGCCCCTTGATGAAAGCAAAAGAGGAGAGTGATAAAGTTGTCTTAAAGTTCAACATTCAGGAAACTAAGATCATGGCATCCTGTCCCATCACTTCATGGCACATAGATGAAGAAGCAATGGAAACAGTGAGATTTTATGTTTTGGGGCTCCAAAATCATTGCAGATGGTGACTGCATCCATGAAATTTTTAAAAGACTCCTTGGAAGAAAAGTTATGACCAACCTAGACAGCATATTAAAAAGCAGAGACCTTACTTTACAAACAAAGGTCTGTCTAGTCAAAGCTATGGTTTTTCCAGTAGTCAACTCTCATGGATATGAGAGTTGGAGTATAAAGAAAGCTAAGCAGTAAAGAATTGATGCTTTTGTGGAGTTGGAGAAGACTCTTGAGAGTCCCTTGGACAGCAAGGAGATCCAACCAGTCCATCCTAAAGGAAATCAGTCCTGAATATTCATTGGAAAGACTGATGCTGAGGCTGAAACTCCAATACTTTGTCCACCTGATGCAAAGAACTGATTCATTTGAAAAGACCCTGATGCTGGCTCCATTTCCTTTCTAAGGATCTTCCTTAGGATCAGAATGATGATTTGAAACCAAATCTAACTCCAAATCTGATACAGTATAATATAGTGTCCTTAAAATTATTTTTGTTTTTACCCTCATAATATACTGTGGTTAGATTATTTAGTATGTGGTTAGATTGAAGGTGGGAGGAGAAGGGGACGACAGAGGATGAAGTGGTTAAATGGCATCACCAATGCAATAGACATGAATTGGAGTATACTCTGGGAGTTGGTGATGGACAAGGAAGCTTGGTGTGCTGCAGTCCATGGCGTTTGAAAAAGTCGGACATGACTGAGTGACTGAACTGAACTGAACTGAATTGAACCAGTAGGCCAGCACTGGCCCTGGGCTATGCTTTACCCATCAGCGGGCAGATACCAGCCCTATCACCCCCTGAACCTTGGCCCCACCCACAAGCAGACTGATAACAGCTTCAGAATACTGTTCTGTCACTGGAGACCTGAGGACCTTGCTCCTCCCAGCAGTAGGTGAGCACCAACCTTGGGACCCCCTGGGCTGCAACCTTGCTCATCATTGTGTGAATACCAGCTCAGGGACCACTGTGAGCTCTATAGTCAGCCATGTCAAGACCTGGTCAACACAGGACCCTGAAACTATCCTGGAAAGCTCTGGGATGCAGCCCGACTCACTAGCATGCATACTAACTCTGAGACCTTGGGCCCACAGCCAGCTGCCCTAGAACCTGGCTCCATCTACCAGTAAGAAAGCAGTAGTCTCAGAAACCCCCAGGGCCCTGCAGCCAGCCACCTTGTGACCCAGCCTCACCCACCAGCAGCTGGCAGCCTTCTCAGTGTAAGTCAGGGCCTGGTAACCAACCCAACCGATGGCCAGCCACACCTATTAATGCACAAGAGTTGTCAGCCTGCTACAATAGAGGGACTCCCATAATCCACATAGAGGGTAACTTTAGAGCGTGTAGCACTGGTCATCAGTGCTGAACTCCATAGGATGTCTTTTACATAAAGACACTTCTCCTAGGTTGGTAAACATAACCAACCTACCAAATATGTAGAATGAAAATAGCAAAATAGGCAAAATGAGGAAAAAGAGGAGAATGATCCAAATGAGGGACAAGATAAAACCCCAGAAGAATAATTAAATGGAGATAAGCAACCTTGTCTGATAAAGTATGATCATAAAGATGCTCACAGAACTGAGGAGATGAATGGGTGATGGTGAGAAGTTTAACAAGGAGAAAGGATAAAGAAGAACCAAACAGAGCTGAAAAACCAAACAATGACTGAACTAAAAATACACTAGAGGACATTGACAGTAGTACTGGAGAGAGAGAGTCCTTTGGACACAAAGGAGATTAAATCAGTTAATCTTAAAGGAAATCAACCCTGAATATTCATTGGAAGGACTGATGATGAAGCATAAGTTCCAATGCTTTGGGCTCCTGATGTGACGAACCATTGGAAAAGACCCTGATGTTGGGAAGTATTGAGGGCAAGAGGAGAAGGGACATCAGAGGATGAGATGGTTGGATGGCATCACTGACTCAATCGACATGAGTTTGAGTGAACTCTGGGAGATAGTGAAGGACAGGGAAGCCTGGTATGCTGCAGTCCATGGGGTCGCAAAGAGTTGAACGACTTAGTGGCTGAACAACAACAAACATGATACAGAGATCAGTAAACTTGAAGATAGAGTAGTGGAAACCACTCAAATGAATAGAAAAAGGAGAATTTTAAAAATGAGGATATTTTAAGAGACCTCTACTGTCATTCACATTATAGGGGTATCACTGGGAGAAGAGAGACCATATTTGAAGACCTAATAGCTGAAAACTTCTCTAACCTTGGAAAAGGAACATACATCCAGATCCAGGAAGCAAAGAGAGTTTCAAACAGGATCAACCCAAAGAAGACTTCACCAAGAAATGTAGTGAATGTCAAAAATTAAGGATAAAGAGGGAATATTAAAAGCAAGTCGTTATGCACAAAATTTCCCTGGCAGTTCAGCTGGTCAAGAATTCACCTGCAATGTAAGCAACGCTGGTTCTATTCCTGGGTCAAGAAACAGCCCTGGAGAAAGGATAGGCTAGCCACTCCGGTATTCTTGGGCTCCCCTGGTGGCTCAGATGGTAAACAATCTGCCTGCGATGTGGGAGACCTGCAATGTGGGAGACTGGGGTTCGATCCCTGGGTTGGGAAGATCCCCTGGAGGAGGGCATGGCAACCCACTTCAGTATTGTTGTGTGGGGAAACCCGACGGACAGAGGAGCCTGGTGGGCTACAGTCCATGGTATCACGAAGAGTTGGACATGACTGAGCGACTGAGTTATGTGCAAAGGAACTCTCATCAGTCTATTGATGGACTTTTCAGAAGAAACTCTGTAGGCTAGGAGGGAATGGTACAGTATACTTGAAATAATGAAAAGGAAAACCTATAACCAGGAATACTGTACCCAGCAAGGCTATCGTTCTGATTTAAAGGAGATTTCAAAAGTTTTACAGAAAGCAAAAGCTATTAGGTTGGTACAAAAGTAATTGTGGTTAGGGATCATGAATTTTAAATCATTATAACCAGGATCAAACACATCTTTATTAATCAAAATAAGAACCATTACAGAACATATTTTTGACAATGAGAAGTAAGTTTGTTATTCCTGTAGCATAGAAATCTGTGCTTTAGGATTCGACAAACTCTTGGGAAGCTTTTTCTACCTCTGGCTGGTTGTGGAAACCTTTTTCCTGCAAAAAGCTGTCAAGATGCTTGAAGAAATGGAACACGTGTGCGCCTGTGGCGGATTCATGTTGATGTGTGGCAGAACCAATACAATATTGTAAAGTAATTAGCCTCCAATTAAAATAAATAAATTTAAATAAAAAAAATTAGAAAAAAAAAGAAATGGTAGTCAGTTGGCGAGAGGTCAGGTGAATATGGAGGATGAGGCAAAACTTCGTAACTCAATTCATTCAACTTTTGAAGCATTGGTTGTGTGATGTGCAGTCAGGCGTTGTCGTGGAGGAGAATTGGGCCCATTCTGTTGACGATTACTGGCTGTGGGTGTTGCAGTTTTGGTGCATCTCATCAACTTGCCGAGCATACTTCTCAGATGTAATGGTTTCACCATGATTCGGAAAGATGCAGTGGATCAGATGGGCAGCAGACCACCAGACAGTGACCATGACCTTTACTGGGTGCAAGTTTGGCTTTGGGAAGTGCTTTGGAGCTTCTTCTTGGTCCAGCCACTGAGCTGGACGTTGCTGGTTGTCATATAAAATTTACTTTTCATTGCACATCACAATCTGATTGAGAAATGGTTCGTTGTTGTTGTGTACAGTAAGAGAAGACAACACTTCAGAATGATGATTTTTTTTGATTGACGGTCAGTTCATGAGGCATCTACTTATCAAGCTTTTTCATCTTTCCAGTTTGCTTCAAATGCTGAATGACTATAGCATGGTTGACATGGAGTTCTCGTGTGGTTGTGAGAGGATCAGCTTTGGTGATCCTCTCAATTGGTTGTTGTCAACTTCTGATGGCCATCCACGGTGCTCCTCATCTTCAGGGGTCTCTTCTTTGCAAAACTTCTTGAACCACTACTGCACTGTATGTTCATTAGCAGTTTTTGGACCAAATGCATTGTTGATGTTGTGAGTTGTCTCTGATACTTTACAACCCATTTTGAACTAAATTTTAAAAACTGCTTGAATTTGCTTTTTGTCTAACATCACATTTATAGTCTAAAATAAATATAAACAGCAAGTAATGTCATTAGCAAAAAAGAAACATAAAATGAGAAGTGTACATTAAAATGATGTGTAACATAACCAAGTTTATTTAAGAATGTATTGCAATATAGAATGGCAAAGTTCAACAATGCAAAACCACGATTACTTTTGCACCAACCTAAAGAAATGAGTTCAGCACCATCAAACAAGCTTTATAAGAAATGTTAAAAGAACTCTCTAAGTGGAAAAGAGAAGGCCACAACTGGAAATACAAAAATTACAATAGTAAAAATTGCATTTAAAATGGCAAACATGCAGTAAAGGTAGTAGTTCTGCCAGTTATAAAGGAAATAGAAAAGTTATAATTAAAAAACAGTAATATTATTCATATCCACAATAATTAATGAATACAAAAAACGGAAAGGTGTGAAATATGATGTTGACGAGGGGAGAAGAAGTATAGAGCTGTTAAATTGTGTTGAGATCAAGCAACTTAAATTAATTGCATATGTATTAATTACATATATATAAATCATAGTAATTACAAAACAAAAATCTATGATAAATACACAAAAATGAGAAGGGTTTTCTGCTCATATTTTGATTGAGTTTTTTTTTTATATTAAGCTATATGAGCTATTTGGATATTTTGGATATCAGTCCCTTGTAGGTAGCACCATTTACAAATATTTTCTCCCTGTCCAAAGGTTGTCTTTTCATTTTGTTTATGGTTTCCTTTGTTGTGCAAGAGCTTTTAAGTTTAATTAGGTCCCATTTATTTATTTTTGTGTTTATTTCCATTACTTTGGGACATGGATTCTAAAACGCATTGCTGTGAGTTGTGTCAAAGAGTTCTGCATGCATGTCTTGGAGTTTTATATTATTTGATCTTACATTTAGGTCTTTAATACACTTGGAGTTTATTTGTGTATATGGTATTAGAGAAAGTTTTAATTCATTTTTTTACATGTAGCTGTGCAGTTTTCCCAGCATCACTTACTGAAGAGATCGCTTTTTCTCAGGTATAGTCTTGACTTATGTTTTCATAGATTGATTGACTATAAGTGCATGGGCTTATTTCTGAGCTTTTCACCTGTTCCATTGATCTAATATCTGTTTTTGTGCCAGTATCACAGTACAGGATTTTTGCCTTCTTGGGCATTTATTCCTAGGTATTTTGTTTTAGACATGCAGATGACCAACAGGCACATGACAAGATGCTCAATATTGCTAGGAAATGCAAATGAAAGCTCCCATGAAGGATTACCTCACACAAGTCAGAATAGCTATCATTAAAATATCGCAAATGAATAAAGGCTAGATAGGATGTAGAGAAAAAGGAACTATGCTACACTGTTGGAGGGGATGTAAACTGGTGCAGCCATTATGGAGAATAGCATAGAGATTTCTTAAAGAACTAAATATAGAGTTACCAGAGGATCCAGCAGTTCCTCTCCTGGTTGTATATCTGGAGAAAACTCTAATCAAAAAGGTACATGATTTCCAGTGTTCATAACAGCACTATTTACAATAGCACAAACATGGAAGCAACCTGTGTCATTCAACAGATGAATTGATAAGGAAGATGTGGTCTGTATACATATATATGAAACTGAAAGAGTTAGTTGTTCAGTCATGTCCAGCTCTGCAACCCCATGGACTGTAGCCCACGGCTTCTCTGTCCATGGAATTCTCCAGGCAAGAATACTGGAGTGGGTGGCCATTCCCTTCTCCAGGGGATCTTCCCAACCCAGAGATTGAACCTGGGTCTCCTGCATTGTGGGCAGATTCTTTACCACTGAGCCATGAGGGAAGCCCATATATATATACATATACATCCATCCATACGTATATACATATATTCATTCAGTGGACTAGTTTTGTTGTTCAGTCACCCAGTCATGTCCGCCTCTTCACGACCCCATGGACTGCAGCATTCCAGGCCTTCCTGTCCCTCACCATCTCCTGGAGTTTGCTGAAGTTCATGTTCATTGCACTGGTGATGCCATCCAGCAATCTCATCCTCTGAAGCCCTCTTTTACTTCTGCCCTCAATCTTGCCCAGCATCAGGGACTTTTCCAGTGAGTCATCTGTTCAAACCAGATGACCAAAATACTGGAGCTTCAGCTTTAGCATCAGTCCTTCCAGTGAATATTCAGGGTTGATCTCCCTTAAGATTGACTGGTTTGATCTTTGAGCTGTCCAAGGGACTCTCAGGAGTCTTCTCCGGCACCTCAGTTCGAAGGCGTGAATTTTTTGGCACTCTTCCTTCTTTACGGTCCAGCTCTCACAACCATATGTGACCACTGGGGGACCATAGTCTTGACTATGTGGACTTTTGTTGGTAGAGTAATTTCTCTGCTTTTCAATACACTGTCTAGGTTTGTCATTGCTTTCCTGCCAAGAAACAATTGTATTCTGATTTCATGGCTGCAATCACAATCCGCAGTGATTTTGGAGCCCAAGAAGAGGAATTTGGTCAGTACTTACAGTGGAATATTACTCAGCCATGAAAAGAATGAAACAATGCCATTTGCAGCAACGTGGATAGACCTAGAGATTTATCATATTAACTGAAGTCAGAGAAGGAAAAATATCTTATAACATTACTTAAATGTGAATTCTAAAAATGATACAAATAAATTAAACCTATTTTCAAAATAGACTCACAGGTACAGAGAACAAATTTATGGTTTCCAAAGGACATAATGGGGATGAGGAGAGAGGTAAATTAGAATTTGGAGATTAACAGATACATATGGCTATATATAAAATACATAAACAAAAGGGTTCTACTGTGTAGCAAATGGAACCATATTCAGTATCTTGTAATAAACCTATAATGGAAAAGAATCTGAAAAAGTTATATATATTTATCTGAATCACTTTGCTGTATATCTGAAACTAACATAACATTGTAAATTAGATATTCAATTTTAAAAATTGTTTAAAAAGACAAGGGAAGAGGGCAAAGAAGAAAGGAACAAAAAGAACTACAAAAACAACTGAAAATTATTAATAAAATGGAATAAATACATACCAATCAATAATTACTTTAAATATAAATGAATTAAATGCTCAAATCCAAAGTCATAGAGTGTCAAAGTGGATACACAAAAAGATCCAAATGTATGTTGAAAGTGAAAGTGTTAGTCACTCAGTTGTGTCCTGCTCTTTGTGACCCCATGGACTGTGGCACTCCAGGTTCCTCTGTCCATGGGATTCTCCAGGTTGGAATACTGGGAGTGGGTTGCCATTTTCTACTCCAGGAGATCTTCCTGAATGAGGGATATATATGCTACCTACATTTATATGGAGATACATATATCTATATAACTGGACATATATGTATATCTGGATATATATATGAACATATATGTATACCTACCTACACAAGATTCATTTCAGCTCTAAAAACATGCAGAGATTGAAAGGTATGGGAAAAAGTATTCCATGTGAATAGAAATGAAAAGAGAGCTGGAGGGGAAATATTTATATCTGACAAAGTAGACTTTAAAAATAGGGAAAGACTATAGCAAGAGACAAAGGAAGGACATTACAGAGTGATAAAAGAATCAATTTAAGAAGACATAAGAATTATAAATATGTATGTTCCCAACACAGAGCACATAAATGCATAAGTCAAATATTAGGAGACATAAAGGGAGAAACTGACAGTAGCAAATAATAGTAGGAAAATTTAACACCACACTTTCATCATTGGACAGATCAAACAGACAGAAAATAAATAAGAAAATCTAGGCCATAACACATTAGAACAAGTAGAGTTAAACAATATGTATCTATATGGAACATTCCATTCAGAAGCAGCAGAACACACATTCTTTTGACGTTCAGATGAAAATTCTCCAGGATAGAACAAATATTCAACCACAAAACAAGTCTTAGAAAATTTAAGAGGATTGAAATCATATTAAGTATATTTTTTGCACAATTTTATGAGACTACAACTCATCTCTAAGAAACAAACTGCAAAAATAAACCATGTGGAAGTTATACAATATTCTATTAAGCAAGTAATGGATCACTGACAAAATCAAACAGGAGTAAAATAATAACTTCAGACAAATGAAAAGGAAAATAAAATGATCTAAAATTAATGGGACACAGAAAAAGTAGTTCTAAGAGGGAACAATATATCAATAGAAGCTTACTGAAAGGAAGTAGAAAAATAAGAACAAACAAAATGTAATGTTAGTAGCAGGGAAGAAATCAGAAAAGTTATAGGAGAAACAGATGAAATGGAGGCTAAAAAGCAATATAAAAATCAATGAAACTAAGACATGGTTCTTTGAAAAGATAAATAAAATAGATAAACCTTTAGCCAGACATATCAAGAAAAAAAGAGAGATGGCCCAAATCAAAAAAGTCAGAAATAAAAAAGTAGTTGCAAATGACAGTACAGATATACAAAGGAGTTTGCTAATCTCTTCATTTGAACCATAGTCAGAACTCCCAGTTTCACTTTTATATTTTTCAAGCTATGAGTTTTGAAGATTGATACCTCATTCCTTTTGCCTTGATGAAAGCTGTATATACTAAGAATACTTCTTTGAATGATACATATTTTAAAAATTACCAAAGAGTTTCTAGAAATTATTAGTTTATTTTGTTGCTTATATGTTCTTTTTTAAGCCTCTGATGTCTAACTGATATGTTTCATATCGCATTTCTTATTTTCCTCAAAACTCCAATTATTTAACAAGAACTTGACCCTCAATCTTGGGGCTTCCCTGGTAGCTCAGTTGGTAAAGAATCCACTTGCAGTGCAGGAGACCTGCATTCGATTCTTCGGTTGGGAAGATCCCCTGGAGAAGGGAATGGCTACACACTCCAGTATTCAGACCTGAACAATTCCATGGATTGTATAGTCCATGGAGTTGCAAAGAATGGGACACAACTGAGCAACTTTAACTTTTCACTAGCCCTCAGTCTTAAATGTGTGCAATCTGTATTAACTGATTCTTCAAATATGTATCAGTCACTTGCTGTCTGACAGACCTATCTGACATAGTTAGTTCAACTATCAAAGTAAGTAAGTAAATGAAGTTTTACACAGTATCTTACGGTTTTGAAAATAGTTTCATTATATGTGTCAGGATAATGGTAGGAAACAAATGGCATGTTTAAATTGAGTAACATTGGATTTCATACAGTTTCATAAAGAGACTAATTACAAAGATGTGGGTAGGGTTTGGGGAAATCAAGATGGGATTGTAGGTTCTTAGGCTGCTAACAACAAAGATCTATTACCATTTCTGGGTCTAAAAAGGAAAGGAGAGGAAGTGATTACAGGAAGCCATACATAAGATTAGATGTAGAGGAACATCTGACAGAAGCTATGTTCAGTAGAACAACTTGTCAACAACTTGTGAGCAGGCAGAAAGCCAAGGGAATTAGTTCTCTGACTGCAGTATTTTCCTGTCCTTAATTTGGGCTGGGGCCTTCCATTAACCAAACTCAAGCTAAAGTTAGAGAAAAGTTAGCCCACTGATGCAGTCCATAGAGGTCAGCCTCTTGAAGCACAGGGCAAGAAGGAGAAAGTGGAGAGTAGATCTGGAGACCCAGATGGAAGTATTCAGCTCACTTACTTTCATTCATCCATTTGTTGTTTAGTTGCTCAGTTATGTCTGAATTTTTGTGACCCCATGGACTGCAGTGAACCAGGTTTCCCTTCATGAATAAATCCCATTAATTCAACTATAAAAATATATACCATATGTGTCATTTTTCCCCTTCTCACTCCACTGTCACTTTAGGTTGCTATCATATCTTTCTATATGAGAGAAAAGGTCAGTTTTCATTCCAGTTCCAACAAAAGGCAATGCCAAAAGATGTTCAGACTACCACACAATTGTACTCCTCTCTAGCAAAGTAATGCTCAAAATTCTCCAAGTGAGGCTTCAACAGTACATGAACCGAGAACTTCCAGATGTTTAAGTTGGATTTAGAAAAGGGAGGAAAGGCACCTTACCTGCGTCCTGAGAAATCTGTATGCAAGTCAAACAACAGTTAGAACTGGACATGGAACAACGGATTGGTTCCAAATTGGGAAAGGAGTACGTCAGGGCTGTATATTGTCACCCTGCTTATTTAACTTATATGCAGAGTACATCATGTGAAATACTGGGCTGGATGAAGCACAAGCTGGAATCAAGATTGCTGGGAGAAATATCAATAACCTCAGATACGCATATGACACCACCCTTATGGCAGAAAGTGAAGAAGAACTAAAGAGCCTCTTGATGAAAGTCAAAGAGGAGAGTGGAAAAAACCTAGCTTAAAACTCGGCATTCAAAAAACTAAGATCATGGCATCCAGTCCCATCACTTCATGGCAAATTGATGGGGAAATAATGGAAATGGTGCCAGACTTCATTTTCTTGGGCTCCAAAATCACAGCAGATGGTGACTGCAGCCATGAAAGTAAAAGATGCTTGCCCCTTGAAAGGAAAGCTATGACCAACTAGATAACATACTGAAAAGCAGAAATGTTACTTTGCCAACAATGGTCCATCTAGTCAAAGCTATGGTTTTTCCAGTAGTCATGTATGGATGTGAGAGTTGGACCGTAAAGAAAGCTGAGCATCAAAAAAATTGTTGCTTTTGAACTGTGGTGTTGGAGAAGACTCTTGAGAGAGTCCCTTGGACAGCAAGGAGATTGTAACCAGTCAATCTTAAAAGAAATCGGTTCTGAATATTCATTGGAAGGACTGATGCTGAAGCTGAAGCACCAATCTTTTTACCACCTGATTCGAAGAACTGACTCCTTGGAAAAGACCCTGATGCTGGGAAGGATCGAAGGCAGGAAGAGAAGGGGACAGCAGAGGATGAGATGGTTTGAAGGCATTACCGACTCAATGGACATGAGTTTGAGCAAGCTCTGGCAGTTGGTGATGGACAGGGAAGCCTGGCATGCTGCAGTCCATGGCGTTGCAAAGAGTAGGACACAACTGAGCGACTAAACTGACTAGTGATATGATAGAAATAATCTCCCTCATTTCACATTTTCCTTAAATATATTTTGTTGCTCATTAAGCTGGATTTTAGACACTGAGTCTTCTGACTTTCAATTCTTTTCGCTTTCTCGACGTCCACACAACTTACACTTTTCAGAAATAATACAATTTGTTGTTGTTGTTAATTTCTAGTATGAATTTTGAAAAAAAATTTGTTTCCCAATTTTGAATACTTGAATTTCAAATGTAAGTCTTTATACCATCTTCTCATCTGGATTTCTTCTTTTTTTATTTGAACATTTGTCAAAAAAATTTTAGTGGACATATAAAATCCTGTTTCTTAATTATCTTGGGTTTGAAGTTCAAATAGTAAAATAATCTTGCTAGGCCAGACTGTTCTTTGGTTGTTTTTGTTTAAAGAATTTGTATAGATTGATATGCAGCTGCAAGTGTATTAGTGATTTTCTGTTGCTTACTTGTCAAGATTTTTATTGCTTGGATGAAAAATAGTATTTAAAATCCTGGTAACATATTGATGAAAACAGAGGAGCACTTTGTATAATTCTACTCTTGAAAAACTGCCTCTTTAGAAGACAAAGATTGTGTCTACTACTTCTATTCACATGTATTTCCAACAATAGATTTATTGACAACTCTTAGATAAGGTTTATTTCTCTACCCTCCTCCATTTATCATGGTATATACTTTTTCTGCATGCACAGAGACAGATTAGGCTTCTATTAGTGCACTCACAACATGGACGTAACCTAGGTGTTGCTGCTGCTGCTGCTAAGTTGCTTCAGTTGTGTCTGACTCTGTGCGACCCCATAGACAGCAGCCCACCAGGCTCCCCCATCCCTGTCCCTGGGATTCTCCAGGAAAGAACACGGGAGTGGGTTGCCATTTCCTTTTCCAATGCATGAAAGTGAAAAGTGAAAGTGAAGTCGCTCAGTCCTGTCCGACTCTTAGCGACCCCATGGACTGCAGCCCACCAGGCTCCTCCATTCATGGGATTTTCCAGGCAAGAGTACTGGAGTGGGGTGCAGAACTTTTTAAAAATGTGCTTTATTTGAGTGCAAGACTGCTCCATGAATACTAACATTTTATGGAGCGGCCTTGAGGGACAGTCTCTGAGCTAGGAATGGACAGATGTGGATAATCCCAGGATCTTCCAAACTATGCTTACAACTCAGTCTTTGTCAGAATCCTTCTAGGCTGCTTATTAGGAGCTTAAGCAAAGATGGCTCTTTATTGTTAGGCCTTCTTTCGTCTCCAGTTTTTCTTCCTTCTGCTTTTTGTCCTTCCTCCCTCTTCTTCACCAAAAGAAAAAATGTCTGCTGAAGTCTCTGAGCTGGGAATGGCACACTGTAAATTTGTTTCTTGCATCAATACTGGCAAACTCATTACACAGTAATTGTGGCCCACACTCAAGTGGACTTCCTTTGGGACCAATAGCTGTAATAAGGAGGCACTGCAAACTGGCTGATAAGTTGTTGTTCTGAAGATAGTTGTGGTTTTTAGCAGAGTGTTTGACCTTTTTTAAAAATATTGCCTCAGGCCTGCCTAAGACCATCAAGGTCTGTTTCTCATCTTAAAAATCCTCTGTAGGAAAACAGTGTGTGGTTAAGAAAATTTTCAAATTGCTTAAAGTCTCTCTTTCCGTGCCTTTAAAAAAATGATAATTATAGTTAAGCTGGGTAATCTCAAGATCATTTTGCAAAATGGATTTTCCTTCTTCCAGTAACAAATACTGTTTATCAATATTGGATGAAACATTTTGAATATTTTATGAACATTAAATGTATAGGGCAGGAGAGAGAAAAGAACCTCTATATATATGTAGAGGAGGAACATTTTATGCAACTTGAAAATTACTTTGGGGCTAATAAAACTCTTAATCTTTATTAGTTATTCTTGCATCAAGGTAATTGTCAACTTTGATTTGAGTGGCTATGAAAAATCCCTCCTTTAATACATTTTTTTTTCTTCCCTGTTGCTATAAATATCTAATTGAACCACAAAATGGAGAGTTTCAGAAAACATTTCACCTTTTGGAATATGATTTTAGGTATTAAGAAGTCAAAATATTTAAGTCTGCTTAGTAGAACCTCTGTAGTTTCAAATGCTTGAAGTTTTTTATAAGATAGCTACAAATTGTTTCCAAAGATGTGGATTACTGGTTTCTAGAATGGACTCAACCAAATTATCTATTAGCAAGCAAGAAGAAAGCATCATGGGTTTAGTGATATCTATGACTGAATTTCAGTCAGGTCAACAGCTCTTGTCTTTGGTAGGTTCATGTCATATTTAGCTATGATAAAGTGTTGTTTTCCTCTTTCATAAGAATAGTGCTGACAAAAGTATTTCAAAAGAGACTTTTGAAATTGCCAATCAGCTCAAACTTCTGCCAAAATAGATTTAGAGATTCCTAGAACAATATTTTAAAATAATCATTACTATATGGAAAGAGATATTCCTTGGATTTAATGCTTTCTGATACAGAAATGAAATTTCAGGAATCTCCTAAATTGTGAATTGTGATTGTCAACATACATGCTGTATATGTCTCAATCTTGTGCAAAGAAAGAATTACTGGTTATTGAATATTACCTTTTGAATGATCCACAGATATCTCAAACTTGATGTTTCTAAAAAAAAAAAAAATTCCTTCATAACTTGTCTTCCTGTACCACTTGTTACAGTCAATGCATCATTAATTTTATAGTTACCAAGCTGGAACTCTAGTCCCTTACTCTCTTTGTGGTTGATACAAATTGATGTGCCTGACTGAATGATACATATTTACCCTTTCCCCTGCTCATAACAGATTACATTTCTTTGACTAAGAGGGTCAGCAGATAACTAGGATACTAATTATAGTATCCTGGCCACTAGATTGGCTTGTGGCATGGGCATGTGTTCCAAGTTTGGACCAATCAGACAGAACCTTCCTGAAGAGTTTCTTCGTTTTTAATTGTTGTAAATGGGTAGAGAGGCACTTTTTTTTTTTGCTTTTAGGATTATGAAGTAGGAAGAATGCGATTTCACATTTAATTCTTTAGGTGGTAGCATGTTAAGTCGCTTCAGTCATGTCTGACTCTGTGATCCAGTGGACTGTAGCCTGCCAGGCTCCTCTGTCTATGGGGATTCTCCAGGCAAAAATACTGGAGTGGGTTGCTGCACCCTACCTCCAAGGGATCTTCCTGACTCAGAGATCAAACCCACATCTCTTATGTCTTTTGCATTGGCAGGGAGGTTCTTTACCACTAGTTCCGCCTGGAAAGCCCTTTAGGTGGTAGAAAAGCCATGAAAGGCAACTCATTGGAAATTGAACTAAGAGAATGGGGGTCTTGGTATGGTTAGATACTATAGGCATAAAGAACAATTTGGAATTTATTGCTACAAACTGAGTGAAAGATTAATTGAGAAGCTAGAGAAGGTAATATAAGAATCTTTTCAGAGTTATAATAGACAGTAATTCTGTCAGAAACCCAAGGTCACAAAGGTAAGCAATGATAGCTCCAGAGTTATAATGAGTCTTCTGACAGTCATTCTAATCAATAGTCCATCCTCTTAAAAATATGTGCCAGAAAGCATTCTTAATCTCTGAAGAAGAATGACTTTGAAAATGTCATCCAACCTTCAAAACTCCATTTTTATTCATCATTGTGTGGTGAGATATAAATCATTAATTATTCATCATGTATTCAATGTTTAATTGCTGGTTAATAGTTCCTAATATATTTCAAGGAAATCATCTTGTATTTACTTGGAAAATCAATTCCTGTAGATTCAGATGAAACTATGCTTACAACTCCAGGAGTCAGACTACAGGTCTCTCGATTTCTTAATGCCACAGAAGCCGAGGCCTGAAAGCACTGATTATTCTAAGTTTTATACAGCTTGAAGTTTATATAATTTCAAAAGGTTGTCTTTAAGAAAAATTGTACACAATTATAAAATTATATATTCAGAATAAGAAAGGAGATTGCAATGAATTACTGATGTCTTGGGAATTCAGGTCCCTTTCTGCTGAAATCTCTTTAGTCTTTTTACCAGAAATGCTTCAAAGTAGTTCAGCCTTGTTGTCTCTTCTTGCCATAACTCTCTAGAACTCTCAGCCTTTATAAAGGTCCTTTATAAAGTGAGAAACCTTGAAGCTTCAGCTTTACTTGCTTCTCAGTAAATCCACCTCTGTTTGGAATGTATCTTTGATTTTCTAGTCCAAATCTGCCAAATCACCATCCATTCCATTTTCAAGTTCTGTCTTGATGATGAGTTCATATCTAAAATGAGTTCACTGTTCCTTGATAAAAGGAAATTTCATATTGCTATTTTTCATACATGTTAATATTTTCCCCCTTCTTTCCCATAAAAGTTAATCAAACATTTAAATAAAATTATAAAGTGGGGAAGATGATCTTATAGATCTATATAATCTATGTATAGATTCTATACACTCCTTCCTCTCACTGCTTTATGTGAGTCTTCATGAATTCTTGTTTGACTCGTTGCAACATATTCCTATATATTATGACTACTTTTTATTGAACTGTATGCAATTCTCTCATTCTATCTTTAAGCTACCCCTGGATGAATTTTTTTAAATGAAATTTGAATGTGCTCCTCTTTTGCTTAAAATTCTCCAATGACTGACTCCTCATTTTCTTACCTTAATCTGTCTCTTCAGCCTCATGTCCTGGCACTCTTACGTTATTGAACCCTGACCATATGACAATTCCCTGGCCCAGTTTTCCTGTCTCATTGTTCTGTGCTCTTTCACATGCTTTTTTTTTTTTTTTTTGCCATCTTCCATTTGACATCTGGAAGACTCTTGCTCTTCCTTCAGGTATAACTGATATGCCACTTCTGTTGACCCTTTGCCAATCCTGCAACCCCAAGTAGGGTTAGTCTTTGACTTCTTGTCCTTGTAACACTTTTTGTATATCTCAAAGATGATTTTTGCCCTATTTTAACTACTTATGTGTTACTTTTCCTCAACTGATTGATAGACTCTTTTATTCACCAAGTCTATGGACCAGGAACTGTTCTCACCCTTCTTCATGTATCACTCATTTAATTCTTATAGCAACTTTATGAATTTACAATTGAAGTATTTGAGGCATAGTATCTAGTCTACGGTCACACAGATAATAGGGGATAGAGCTGTATTGTGAACCCAGACAGTTTTATTCTAGAGTCTTTGCTTTTAATCACTATTCTCTACTAACACATTGGAATCACTAGTGAAATAGCAGAATGCTTGTTACATAGAAAATGCTCAATAAACATTTGGTGATCTAACCAAAGAGACATGAAATGCCTTTGATTTCTTTTGGTAGCCGAAAGGTATTACTGCATTGCTGTGTTTGGAGATACTTATTGCTGGAGTCAGTATCCCCATTGGTTTTATTATTTTTGAGGATGTTTATGCGATAACATATTTTTCAAGTTGTTTCTTACTTTCAGCCTTCTCTGGAGGAGGGGCCAGTGATGATTCTGCATTGCTGGTTATTGTTTAATCATACAGGCTGTAATACAGCAATGACATGTCTACATTGATTTATGTTTCTTTGCCATCTTAGTCTTTTGATCAGGCAGGTATGCAGCTTTGAAAGCCTCTCTCTCTCTCTCTCTCTTTTTTTTTTTTTGGTGAGCCAAGATCACAAACATGCTCCCAGGAAGAAGTGAATTTGCTGAGGAGGGAGAGATAAACTCCTTCAGAGAAGGACGCACCGATTTGGCTAATTGCACTATCCAGGGCTTTAAATGATATCCAAAAAGAGATCATTTGTCTCACATGGGTGAGCATTTTGGTTTTTAGGAGGATCTTCCTCACCTGACTAGTTGAATCAATGTGGTTACTTTTCTGTTCAAAGTGAGAGTTTGAACGTTAACTGGCTGGGTAGAATGGGAAAGCCATATGACCTTTGCTAATTTTCCCATACAATGGAGTTCTTTTTTTTTCTTCATTTTTAAAATGAGGCTCCTCATTTTAATTTTATCTTCCAAAGATAGTCACTTGTATGATTTGGGTTTCATTCTTTCAGAGGATCATTTAACTGAAGTAGGCTACTAAGGGTCTGTTGCTTGGACACCCTGAATCCCAATTCACCATTTCCAATGGGCATTTTAATTCAGAATATTATTATGTGATGTTCCTTGTCTACTTCCTAGATACATTAAGATAGTTTTCAGTTTAAAATGCCCGTGTAAAATAAGAGATCTGAAGAAAAAAAGAGTACTAAAACAACTTTTTAGAAAGCAGAAAGAGAAATACATTTTTGCTTACCATTTTTTTTTCTTTTTTGAAAACAAAAAAATAAAAAATAGAGAGGGGGTTTTTTATAGAGAGAGATTTTTTTTTTAATGGGTTGGGGAACTCCTTTATATTCCTGGAATAAAGAAAAAAATACAGTCAAAATAGAGAGTAGAAATAATTACCCTAATATTCTCAAAAATCAACTGAACCGTTTAACTTGTTTTATATAAAAAAAATAACCCAATATTTAAAGGGCAAGAACATATGCTTTTTAAGTTGACAGACTTCTTGAAATAACCTTCAACGGACAAATACAGAAAAATAAAATAAATTTTGCAATCTTAAAGATCTGTTTTTAGAGAGTCTTAAGGCTTTTCCTTTTGACCAGTTGATTTCTGGTTATGTTTATAGCAATAACTTACTTTTTCACAGCATTTTATGATTTCCTTTGGAAAGTCCTCTATCATAGCACTTGATGCTTTAAATTGAAGTAACCCACTTGTATGATCATTGTTCCAGCTTGACTATAAGCTCCAGGAAGATGCGGACTGGCTTCATCTTTGTATTCACAGTGCCTAGCACAGGATCTGGAATGGAACATACCTTCAAAATGTTACCACAAAAACTCTGCAGTTTATATTACTTAACAACCTTGGGAATTTGCTTTTATTTATATATTTATATGACCAATATTTATTGAATACTTGGTTTGAGCTGGACACTATGACAGGTGTTGGGAACACAACAAAAACAAACAAAAAATATTCCCAAGCTTTTATTCTTACCAGAGGTGACAGAAATAAACAATACTTATACTAAATTAGTAATTATTACAGTATGCTTGAATTTGGTGATTCCTGTGGGAAAACTAGGAAAGGTGACAAGAGTCAGAAATGTGAAGAGAGTTTGCAGTATGATCATTGTAAAATGATCATATCATCTCATTGAGGAGGTGAGATTGGAACAACAACTTGAAGAAGGTTGAGGAGTCATCCATGTGGAAATGTGGAGAAAGAGAATTTTAGGAAGAAGGAAGAGCCGTTGCAAATCCCATAAAGCTGAGGTGTACCTGACACATAAGAGAAATAATGCGGAGGCCATGTGGTGTGAGAATAGCAGGAGGTGAAATCAGACGGGTGAAAGGGAAATCTGTCATATGGGAATCCTTAAAAACTCTGAGTTTTACTAACCCTGTTTTGAACAAGGTACAACATGATCTCTCTTACATTTTGAAAAGATTACCTTGGTGATTGTATTGATACTAGATTAGAACAGGGCAGACAAGTAGACTAGTTAGGAATAGTTCAGCTGGGAGAAGATAATGGCTTGGATCAAAGTGATATGTGTGGAATTAGTGTGGAGTAGTTGGATTATAGATGTATTTGAAAGAATTCCTTTTTTTTTTTTAATGCCGGATCATCCTTTAATCATTATATAAATGTGACTTTCCTCTTACAGAATATGCTGTGTTTCAAACTGAATGACAGTAAGAGATATTGGTATCTTCACTATAGATTTTAACAACAAGTAACACTTGCCTTTAAAAAAGTTTTTTTTGAGTGTAGTTGATTTACAATGTGTGTTAAATTTCAGGTATATAACAAAGTGAATTAGTTATACATTAGTATGTATAGTATTAGTTATATACAGTATATACAGTAGTTATATATACACCTACATGAGTAGGTATATACATATACCTACTCATTTTTAGATTCTTTTCCCATATAGATCATTATAGAGTATTAAATAAGAGTTTCCTGTGCTATACAGTAAATCTTTACTAGTTATCTATTTTATATATTGAATAATATGTATATGTCAATCCCAGTCTCCCAATTTGTCCTTCTACTCCTTTCTCCCCTGGTAACTATGAGTTTATTTTCTATATCCGTGACTCTATTTTGTAAATAATTTCATTTGCACCCTTTTTTTAGATTCTACATATCAGCGATAGCATACGATATTTGTCTTCTGTGTTTACTTACTTCACTTAGTATGACAACCTGTGGGCCCTTCCATGTTGTAGCATATGGCATTATTTTGTTCTTTTTTATGGCTGAGTAGTATTCCATTGTATATATGGTCTACATCTTCTTTACCCATTCTTCTGTTGATGGACATTTAGGTTTCATCCATGGCCTATTGTAAACAATGCTGCAGTGAACCTTAGGGTACATGTATCTTTTTGAATTATGATTTTCTCCAGATACATGCCCAAGAATTGGATTGCTGGATCATATGGTAGCTCTACTTTTTTTTTTTTTTTTTTTTAGGAAACCTCCATAATTTTATCTATAGTGACCATACCAGTTTACAGTCCCACCAACAGTATAAGAGGGTTCCCTTTTCTCCACACCTTCTCCAGCATTTACTGTTTGTAGATTTTTAAAAAGTTTTATTTATTTTTGACTGCACTAGGTCTTTGCTACGTGCAGACTTTCTCTAGTTGTGGTGAGCAGAGGCTACTCTGTAGTTTCAGTGCATGGGCTTCTCATTGTGGTGGCTTCTCTTGTTGCAGAACACAGGCTCTAGGGCATATGAGCTTCAGTAGTGGTGCCCTGCGGCATGTGGAATCTTCCCAGCCCAGGGATAGAAGTCTGGCAGGCAGATTCTTAACCACTGGACCACCAGAGAAGACCTGTTTGTAGATTTTTGATGATGGCCATTCTGACTTCTGAGAGGTGATCCTCCACTGTAGTTTCCATTTGCATTTCTCTAATATGATGATGTGAGCATCTTTTCATGAGTTTGTTGGCCATATATATGTCTTCTTTGGAGAAATGTTTATTTAGATCTTTGACCAATTTTTTTTTTTTTTTTTTGATACTGAGCTGCATAAATTGTTTATATTTTGGAGGTTAATCCCTTTTCAGTTGCTTTGTTTGAAAATATCGTCTCCCATTCTGAGGGTTGTCTTTTTGTTTTGTTTATGGTTTCCTTTGCTATACAAAAGCTTTTAAGTTTAATTAGGTCCCATTTGTTGATTTTTACCCTAGGAGATGGACCAAAAAAGATCTTGCTGCGATTTATGTCAGAGAGTGTTCTTCCTGTGTTTTCTTCTAAGAGTTTTCTGGTATCTGGCTTTACATTTAGGCTGCTAATACATTTTGAGTTTATTTTTGTGTATGTTATTAGAGAATATTCTAATTTCATTCTTTTATATATATATAGCTGTCCAGTTTTCTCAGGGCTACTTATTAAGGACTATCATTTCCTCATTGCATATTGTTGAATCCTTTGTCATAGTGAACACAGGTGTGTGGGTTTATCTCTAGACTTTCTATCGTGCTCCATTGATCTTTATTTCTGTTTTTGAGCCAGTATGACTGTGTTTGATTTCTGAAGCTTTGTAGTATAGTCTGAAGTCAGAGCTCTATTTTTCTTTCCCAGGATTGTTGTGTTTCTATAAAAACTAGTTTTTTTTCTTGTTGTTCTTGTTCAGTTGCTCAGTCATGTCTGACTCTTGGTGACCCCGTGGACTGCAGCATGCCAAATTTTCCTGTTCTTCATCATTTCCCAGAGTTTGTTCAAACTCATGTCCATTGAATCAATGATGCCATCCAACCATCTCATCCCCTGTCATCCCCTTCTTCTCTTGCCTTCAGTCTTTCCCAACATCAGGGTCTTTTCCAATGAGTCAGCGCTTTGCATCAGGGGGCCAAAGTACTGGAGCTTCAGCTTCAGCATCAGTCCTTCTAATGAATATTCATGGTTGACTTCCTTTAGGATTGACTGGTTTGATCTCCCTGGAGTCCAAGGGACTCTCAAGAGTTTTCTCCAACACCACAGTTTGAAACCTTCAGTTCTTCAGTGCTTAGCCTTCTTTATGGCCCAACTCTCACATGAGTACATGACTACTGGAAAAACCATAGCTTTGACTAAACAGACCTTTGTGAGCAAAGTAATGTCTCTGCTTTTTAATACACTGTCTAGATTTGTCATAGCTTTTCTTCCAAGGAGCAAGCGTCTTTTAATCTCATGGCTGCAGTCACCATCCACATTGATTTTGGAGCCCAAGGAAAAGTCTGTCACTGTTTCCATTGTCTCCCAGTCGATTTGCCATGAAGTAATGGGACTGGACACCATGATCTTAGTTTTTTGAATGTTGAGTTTTTCACATTCAAATTTATTGGCATACAGTTGCTTGTAGTAATCTCTTATATTCCTGAATGTTGAATTTTTTCTAATTCTTTGAAAAAATGCCATTGATAGTTTGATAGAGATTGCATTGAATTTGTAGATTGTAGATTTTTTTGGGTAGTAGAGTCATTTTGGCAATATTGATACTTATGATTCAGGAACATGGTATATCTCTCCCTCTGTGTCGTCTTTGATTGTCTTCATCAATGTCTTATAGTTTTCTGAGTGCAGGTCTTTTGCCTCCTTATGCGGGTTTCTTCTGAGGTAGTTCATTCTTTTTGATGTGATGGTAAATGGAACTGTTTCCATAATTCCTCTTTGTGATCTTTCATTGCTAGTATATAGGAATGCAAGAGATTTCTGTGGATTAATTTTATATCCTGTAATCTTACCAAATTCATTGCTGAGCCATAGTAGTTTTCTGGTAAGATCTTTAGGATTTTCTATATATAGTATCATGTCATCTACAAACAGTAGATGACATGATAGTCCATCTATCATGGCCTATCAACTGTTAACATAGGTTTAACAGTTTTACTTCTTTCCAATTTGGGTTCCTTTTATTTCCTTTTCTTCTCTGATTGCTGTGGCTAACACTCCCCAAATTATGTTGCATAAGAGTTCAAGAGAGGATATTTTTGTCTTCCTCATTATCCTGGAGGGAATGCTTTCAGTTTTTCACTGTTGAGTATGAAATTTGCTATGTGTTTGTCATATATGGCCTTTATTTTGTTGAGGTAGGTTCTCTCTATGCCACAGTTTTTATTGTAAATGGGTGCTGAGTTTTGTCAAAATCTTTGTTTTGTATCTATTGAGATAATCCTATGATTTTAATTCTTCAGTTTGTTAATATGGTGTATCACATTAATTAATTTGCATATGTTGAAGAATCCTTGCATCCCTGAGTTAAAACCCACTTGATTATAGTGAATGATCCATTTAATGTGTTGTCAGATTCAGTTTGCTAGTATTTTGTTGAGGATATTTGCATCTATGTTCATTAGTGGTATTGGCCTATCATTTTCAGGTTTTGTGATATCTTTGTCTGGTTTTGGTATCAGAGTGATGGTGGCCTCTGAGAATGATCTTGGGTGTGTTTTTTCCTCTGCAATGTTTTGGAAGAATTTGAGAAGGATAGATGCTAACTCTTTTTAAAAGTTTTGATAGAATTCTCCTGTGATGCCATCTGGATCTGGACTTTTGTTTGTTGGAAGTTTTAAAATTACAGTTTCAGTACTTATGTTTGATCTGTTCATGTTTACTACTTCTTCCTGGTTCAGGCTTGGTAGGTTGTACCTTTCTTAGAATTTGTCCATTTCTTCTAGGTTGTCAAATTTATTGGCATCTTGTTGCTTGTGGTAATCCCTTATGTTCCTAAAAGTATTCCTTGATGGGTTAATTATCAATATGAAATTAAGATTCCAAGATGACTCCAGTAATTCTGGGCTGAAGCACTGACTAGGTAATTATATACATGATCTCATTTAATCTTTATAAGAATATTGTGAATAAAATCTTTTTTTAAAATCTCCTTTGACAGACAAGAAACCTAAAGTCTAGAGCACTTAAAAGATATGCCCAAAGCTTTAGAATTAGGAAATGGCAGAGCTATGATTTGAGTTTATGTCTGTCTAACCTTTGGATTACGATCTTTCTAATACACAAGAACAGAATAGACAGTCTTCCCTAAAATTTATACCTATGGTATTATACCATGGTTTGGGGATCAAAATTTCCATGTCTTCTTAATGCAATGCCATTTTTCCCAAATGAAAATTTAATTTAAAAAGTAGTTACAGGATGGAGACATTTCTGGAGTGCTTTTAAGAAACAAATGCAAAACTGCAAAAACCCAGAAGGATCATACCTTCCGAGAAGGATCAGCACAGGGATTTTTACAAAGTGCAGGGATTCTACAGATAATGTGAAAGTATTAGTTGCTCAGTCATATCCGACTCTTAGGGACCCCATGGACTGTAGCCCACCAGGCTCCTCTGTCCATGGGATTCTCCAGGCAAGAATACTGGAGTGGGTTGCCATTTCCTACTCCAACAGATAGTGTGTGGCTGCTAAGTTGCTTCAGTCGTGTCCGACTCTGTGAGACCCCATAGATGGCAGCCCACCAGGCTCCGCCGTCCCTGGGATTCTCCAGGCAAGAACACTGGAGTGGGTTGCCATTTCCTTCTCCAGTGCATGAAAGTGAAAAGTGAAAGTGAAGTTGCTCAGTCGTGTCTGACTCTTAGTGACCTCATGGACTGTAGCCTACCAGGCTCCTCCGTCCATGGGATTTTCCAGGCAAGAGTACTGGAGTGGGGTGTTGCCTTCTCCAAACAGATAGTGTAGGTGAATTTAAAAACGAATATTTTAAAACACAGAAAGAAACAGTATACTGTGGATGGGAAGTAGCAAACTCAACAAATACTAGGATAAAATTCCAAAAATTTCTAAAGAGAAGATATAAGTGCATGTGTTTAAAATGATTAAAGGTGTAAAAGTAGGACTCAAAAAGTCAAGAAAAGTTATTATAAAAATAAATCATATATGTTTATAAAAGAACCAAGTTGAACGTCTGAAAATGAAATATATATAATCATCAAAATGTATAACTCTGAAGTTAGGTTAAATTAAAAACTCTGAGGCTGGGTTAAATATCTCATTATACAACTGAAGATAGATTAATGAAGTAGAAGACAGGGCTGAGCCATCACAGAGATGAATATAGATGAAATGTATAGAAGAGAACTTAAGTTATATTAAGATGAAGAATTCCAGGAGACAGTCACATAGAGGCAATATTCAAAGTAATGACTTATGAAAGACATGAATCTTTCATATTGTAAATACAACTCCTGTAAAATAACTAAAACTGTATCCTTCAAACCACTTCTCTCTGATATGTATTAATAGCTGTGAAACTGCAGAATGACTATAAATAAAGAGAAGTTCTTCAAAACCATGAGGGAGAAAGATAATATAAGAGAGTGATTGATCTAATATTCTTGAATTTTGAGGAGAGGAAGGTACAGATACTTAAATTTATACTTTATGCCAAGTATTGCTCTTTTGAAATTTAAGGATAATAACAGGAGAACATAAATAGAATGTGAACTTCCAAACTGACAGAAAGGGAATAGAGACAAAGAAAACCTGATTAGTGGAAGAGGAGGCAAGAGACACATGATAAAAGAAAGATAATTAGGAAAAACAAGATGTTAAAAAGACGACCCAGAGGGATGGTATGGGGAGGGAGGAGGGAGGAGGGTTCAGGATGGGGAACACGTGTATACCTGTGGCGGATTCATGTTGATATATGGCAAAACCAATACAATATTGTAAAGTTAAAAAAAAAAAAAAATAAATTAAAAAAAAGGAAAAAAAAAGTCAGTAATTGCACCAAGGTAAATGGACTGTGCCACCGTTAAAATACAAAGATATCTTACTGGATTAAAATTTTCTTTGATGAATAAAATAAAATACCCAAGTTGAAGTAGGTGGGTTCAGATCTAGACTGTATGAATTATTTAACATTAATGAGATGACACAGATTCAGTCTGGCCTCTTAGCTCACTCTTTTGTCCTGACACTATACTTAGTTTTATGACCTTAAGTAAATTACTTAATGTCTCTGTATCTTAGTTGCCTCCTAGTAAGGTGAGATTGATAATGTAGCTTAGCTTCTGGAGTTGTTATGTTTAAATGAGTTTATAGAATTTGGTAATTTGATGAGTTTTTGGCACATAGTAGTATATAATAGTTAGCTGTTATTATTCATTTAATAGTAAATCAGCAGACTTTTCTAAGCAGAAAAGGTACATTGTTTCTTCTTTGTACATAAAATCATGTTTTCCTTTTACATTACCCACAGAAATATCCTAATACACTATATATTTTTTTGGCTTGAAAGTCTTAGTGATCACTTTATCCTGCCTCTTACAACAAAATCTGCTATACATGTATATATGTACATATTAAAAAACTTATTTCCCATAACTTAAAAAATAAAGATGAAAAACACTTCTGGAATAAGTTATTGGGCTATTATTAACATATAATTGATAATAATTAGGTATATTACTAATTTTGATGCTTATGAAGCATAATAAAATTATCAAAATCCATCTCTTAATAAAATGAACTGAGCTATTCTTTTTTTAAAAAAGCTATTCTGATAGGTGTGTGGTCATCATAGTTTTAATTTGTATTTCTTTGATAATAAATGGAGTTTGGCATATTTTATGGTTTAGGGGCACTCATCTTTTATTGTGATGTGTCTATTCAAAATTTTTTGCTCATTTTCTGGTTGAATTGTTCATATTAATTTTGATTTGTAGAGCTCTTTGTACATTCTGGACGCAAGGCCTTTGTAGAGGTTGGCAGGTACCCTCTGCCACTCTGTGGCTTCCCTTTTCATGTCATAATAGTGTATTTCAAAAAATGAAAGTGTTTTTTAATCCAATTATCATTTTTCTTTAATGTTTCATGTTTTTGGTGTTCTATAGAAGAAATCTTTACCTAATCAAAGACTGCAAAATTTTCATTCATGTGTTCTTCTACAAGTTTTATAATTTTAGATCTTACATTTAGATTTATGATCTATTTTGGGTTAATTTCTATGTATGATTTTAAGTAAGAATTGATCCCTATTTTCAGCACTATTTGTTGGAAAGACTTATAATTCCTCATTGAGTTGTCTTGCAAATCAATTGCTTATATATGTGTAGGTCTATTTCTGACTGTTACCTGTTCCACTGATCTGTGTATCTATAGATCTATATATTGTTTTGAAATCAAGCTATCTTGATTACTGTAACTTCTTTTTTAACAGTTTTTGCTCTTTTTTCTTTATTAAATTGCTTTGATTATACTGGTTCTTTGTATTTTCTTATACAATTAACCAGTCAATTCTACAAAAAGACTTCTGTGATTTGATTATCATTCTATTGAACTTATATGTAAGTTCAATTTCTACATTTCTATATGTAAATATGTAAAAATTCTATATGTAAATATACATATATATTTAGGAGAGTTGCCATCTTAACAATTTTGAGTCTTTCATCTCTGAACATACAACATGTATTTCCTTTTGCATAGTTATTTCTCAAATTCTCTCAGCAATATTTTGTAACTTTTGTTGTAGAAGATCTGGACATCTAGTTAGACAAATTTCTAGGTGTTTTGAGGTTATAATGGTACTTTGAATATGGTTCTCAAGTTTACATTTCCATTTACTAGCTGGTAGTACAATTGTTTGATGCTGGTACAACTGATTTTGTATTTATCTTGACTTTGTATCTTATGACTTTGCTAAACTTGTTTCTTGGTTCAAGTAGTTTTTTGTAGATGTTCTGAGATTTTTTAAAATGTAAACATTATCTTCTGTAAGTAAGGATATTTTTATTTCTTCTTTCATAGCTTTTATGCCTTTGATTTGTCTTTCTTGCCTTATTGCAAAGTTTAGTACTCCAGAATGATGTTGAATAGAAGTGATGAAGATGTACTTCCTTATTCTTGATCTCAGGGAGAAGCAATAAAATCTTAAAGTATTAAGTGAGGATGGGTCATGGTGGAGAGTTCTGACAAAATGTGGTTCACTGGAGAAGGGAATGGCAAACCACTTCAGCATTCTTGCCTTGAGAAACCCATGAACAGTATGAAAAGGCAAAAAGATTGGACACTGAAAGATGAACTCCCCATGTTGAAGGTGCTCAATATGTTGCTGGCGATCAGTGCAGAACTAACTCCAGAAAGAATGAAGAGATGGAGACAAAGCAAAAACAACACCCAGTTGTGGATGTGACTGTTGATAGAAACAAGGTCCAATGCTGTAAAGAACAATATTGCATAGGAACCTGGAATGTTAGGTCCATGAATCAAGGCAAATTGGAAGTGGTCAAAGAGGACATGGCAAGAGTGAATGTCGACATTTTAGGAATCAGTGAACTAAAATGGACTGGAATCGATGAATTAAACTCAGATGACCATTATATCTACTACTGTGGGCAAGAATCCCTTAGAAGAAATGGAGTAGCCATCATAGTCAACAAGAGAGTCTTAAATGGAGTACTTGGATGCAATCTCAGAAACGACAGAATGATCTCTGTTCATTTCCAAGGTAAATCATTCAATATCATGGTAATCCAAGATTATGCCCCGACCAGTAATGCTGAAGAAGCTGAAGTTGAATGGTTCTATGAAGACCTACAAGACCTTTTAGAATTAACACCCAAAAAAGGTGTCCTTTTCATTATAGCAGACTAGAATGCAAAAGTAGGAAGTCAAGAAGCACCTGGAGTAACAGGCAAATTTGGCCTTGGAGTACAGAATGAAGCAGGGCAAAGGCTAATAGAGTTTTGCCAAGAGAACGCACTGGTCATAGCAAACACCCTCTTCCAACAACACAAGGAAAGACTCTACACATGGACATCACCAGATAGTCGACACCAAAATCAGATTGATTATATTCTTTGGAGCCAAAGATGGGAAAGCTCTATATAGTCAGCAAAAACAAGACTAGGAATTGACTGTAGCTCAGATCTTGAACTCCTTATTGGCAAATTCAGACTTAAATTGAAGAAAGTGGGGAAAACCACTAGACCATTCAGGTATGACCTAAATCAAATCCCTTATGATTATACAGTGGAAGTGAGAAATAGATTTTAAGGACTAGATCTGATAGACAGGTTGCATGATGAACTATGGACAGAGGTTTGTGACATTGTACAGTAGACAGGGATCAAGACCATCCCCAAGAAAAAGAAATGCAAAAAAGCTAAATGGCTGTCTGAGGAGGCCTTACAAATAGCTGTGAAAAGAAGAGAAGTGAAAAGCAAAGGAGAAAAGGAAAGATACCCATCTAAATGCAGAGTTCCAAAGAATAGCAAGGAGAGATAAGAAAGCCTTCCTCAGTGATCAGTGCCAAGAAATAGAGGAAAACAATAGAATGGGAAAGACTAGAGATCTTTTCAGGAAGATTAGAGATAGCAAGGGAACATTTCATGCCAAGATGGGCTCAATAAAGGACAGAAACGGTATGGACCTAACAGAAACAGAAGATGTTAAGAAGAGGTGGCAGGAATACACAGAAAAACTATGCAGAAAAGATCTTCATGACCCAGATAACCATGATGGTGTGATCACTGACCTAGAGCCAGACATCCTGGAATGTGAAGCCAAGTGGGCCTTAGGAAACATCACTATGAACAAAGCTAGTAGAGGTGATAGAATTCCAGTTGAGCTATTTCATATCCTAAAAGATGATGCTGTGAAAGTGCTGCACTCAATATGCCAACAAATTTGGAAAACTCAGCAGTGGCCACAGGACTGGAAAAGGTCAGTTTTCCTTTCAATCCCAAAGAAAGGCAATGCCAAAGAATGCTCAAACTACCACACAATTGCACTCATCTCACACGCTAGTAAAGTAATGCTCAAAATTCTCCAAGCCAGGCTTCAACAATACATGACTCATGATTTTCCTGATGTTCAAGCTAGTTTTAGAAAAGGCAGAGGAACCAGAGATCAAATTGCCACCATCCACTGGATCATGGAAAAAGCAAGAGATTTCCAGAAAAACATCTATTTCTGCTTTATTGATTATGCCAAAGCCTTTGACTGTGTAGATCACAAGAAACTTTTGAAAATTCTTCAAGAGATGGGAATATCGGACCACGTGACCTGCCTCCTGAGAAATATGTATGCAGGACAAGAACCAACAGTTAGAACTGGAGATGGAACAACAGACTGCTTCCTATAGGAAGAGGAGTACATCAAGGCTGTATATTGCCACCCTGCTTATTTAACTTATATGCAGAGTACATCATGAGAAATTCTGGGCTGGAAGAAGCTCAAGCTGGAATCAAGATTGCCGGGAGAAATATCAGTAACCTCAGATATGCAGATGACACTACCCTTATGGCAGAAAGTAAAGAAGAACTAAAGAGCCTCTTGATGAATGTGAACGTGGAGAGTGAAAAAGTTGGCTTAAAGCTCAACATTCAGAAAACTAAGATCATGGCTTCTGGTCCCATCACTTCATGGGAAATAGATGGGGAAACAGTGAAAACAGTGGCTGACTTAATTTTTGGGGGCTCCAAAATCACTGCAGAGTGACTTCACTTTCACTTTTCACTTTCATGAATTGGAGAAGGAAATAGCAACCCACTCCAGTGTTCTTGCCTGGAGAATCCCAGGGACGGTGGAGCCTGATGGGCTGCCGTCTATGGGGTCGCACAGAGTCGGACAGGACTGAAACGACTTAGTAGCAGCAGCAGCAGCAGTGACTGCAGCCATGAAATTAAAAGACACTTGCTCCTTGGAAGGAAAGCTATGAGCAACCTAGATAGCATATTCAAAAGCAGATACATTACTTTGCCAACAAAGGTCCATGTAGTCAAGGCTATGGTTTTTCCAGTAGTCATGTATGGGTGTGAGAGTTGGACTATAAAGATAGTTGAGCACAGAAGAATTGATGCTTTTGAACTGTGACATTGGAGAAGACTCTTGAGAGTCCCTTGGACTGCAAGGAGATCAACCAGCCCATCCTAAAGGATATCAGTCTTGGGTGTTTATTGGAAGGACTGATGTTGAAGCTGAAACTTTAATCCGTTGGCCACCTGATACGAAGAGCTGACTGATTGGAAAAGACCCTGATGCTGGGAAAGATTGAAGGCAGAAGGAGAAGGGGATGACAGAGGATGAGATGTTTGTATGGCATCACCGACTCAATGGACCTGAGTTTGGGTAAACTGTAGGAGTTGGTGATGGACAGGGAGGCCTGGAGTCCATGGGGTTGCGAAGAGTTGGTCACGACTGAGCGCCTGAACTAAACTGATTAGCTTTAAGTTTTGTGGGTTTTTCTTTTTTTCAATGCATGCCACTTAATAATTACAGAACATTTCCAAGTATTATTCATTTCAGGAAAGCTTTTTTATGAGTGTATGTTGGATTTTGTCAAATGTTTTTTTCTGTATCTACTGGAATAATAATATGGTTATTCTCCTTCCTTGTTAAAATGGTGAAGTACATTGCCTGATTTTTCAAATGTTAAAATAACCTTACATTCTTTGTTTACTTATGCTTTTTGTTAAATTAATCCAAGTATTTAATTTTCTCTGATATTATCTTGACATTATTTTTGAATCTCGTTTTGAACTTATTCATTGCTTCTGTATAGAGATCCAGTTGATTTTTATATGATATGTATCCTGCAACCTTGATGAAATATTTTTTTTAACTTAGTCTTCGTTTTTTGCCTGTATATTCCTTAGGATTTTTTCTATAAAAGATCGTATCATTAGCAAATAAATATAATTTTATTTCTGCTTTTTCAGTATGAATCCTTTTGTTTCTTTTTCTTGCCTACTTACCCTTGCTAGAATATTAACTACAATGTTAAATAGAAATTGCAAGAGCAAACATACTTATCATACCCCAGATCATAGGGGGAAAATGTTCAGCCTTGAACCATTAAGTATGCTAATTAGCTGTGAGATTTAAAAAAAATTCCTTTATGTTCATTTGTCTTCCAGTGCTTTTTATCATGGAAAGTATAAAACTCTGTGAAGTTCTTTTTCTGTGTCTGTTGAGATGATCATGTGTTTTTGTCGTTTCTTCTAGTAATCTTGTTTATTACATTATTTGATTTTCATATGTTGAACCAACACTGAATTTCCAGTATAAGTCCCACTTATTGTGATGTTCAGTCATTTTCATAAAATACTGGATTTGGCTTGCTAGTATTTCATTGAGGATTTGGGGGTCAGTATTCATTACTGTTATTGACGTCTAGGTTTCATGTGATGTCTTTGTAGTATCAAGACAAACAACCCCAGGAATGAGTTTGGGAAGTGTTTTTGCTTCTTCGTTTTGGGACAATAGTTTGTTAAGGATGGTGTTAATTTTCCTTGAAAAGTTCTATAAATTCATCAGTGAAGACACTTGGGTTTTTCCTGATGTGAAGTTTTTGATTATTAAATCAGTACTTTTGTTTAGGTCTATAGATATTTCTTCTTTTAGTATTTCTTCTTTTAGTCAGTTTTGTGTCTTCCTAGAACTTTCCTTATATCATCTTGGTTATCTAATTCGTTAGCCTGCAATTGGTCATAGTATATCCTCCTACTACTGATTTTACAAATTTAGTGTCCTCTTTCTTTCTTAGTCAGTATAGATAAAAGTTTGTCTATTTTATTGATCGCTTAAAAGAATAATTTTTTGTTTCATTGCTTTTCTCAATTTTTTTCAATTATCTGTTTCATTTGTGTCCATCCTTTATTATTTCCTTTATTTTGCCTTTAGTTCACATTATTTTTAAGCTTCAAAAGGTGAAATGTTGGCAGATTAGGTTATTGCTTTAAGATCTTTCTTTTTTTAAAATGTAAGCATATGCAGCTACATATTTCTGTATAAGTACTGCTTTCTATGCATCCACAGATTCTGATAGATAGTAGCTTTGTTTTTATTCATGCTAAGATATTTTGTAACTTTCTTTCTGATTTCTTAATTGACCCTCTGTTATTTATGAATTTGTTGTGTCATTTCTAAATGTTTTTGAATTCCTTAAATTTCCTTTTGTTACTGATTAGTAATTTCCTTCCGTTTTGTTTGGAGAGATTACTGTGCATGATTTCCTTCGTGTTAAATTTTTTAAGACTTGTTTTATACTCTGTGTTGTAGTCTTTTCTGAAGAATATTCCGGTAAACTTGAGGAAAATGTATATTTTACTGTTGAAAGGAAAGTTCTGTATACTTAGTTGATTTATCAGTTCAGTTCAGTTCAGTTGCTGAGTCGTCTCCAACTCTTTGCGACCCCATGAATTGGAGCACGCCAGGCCTCCCTGTTCATCACCAACTCCCGGAGTTCACCCAAACTCATGTCCATTGAGTCGGTGATGCCATCCAGCCGTCTCATCCTCTGTCGTCCCCTTCTCCTCCTGCCCCAATCCCTCCCAACATCAGAGTATTTTCCAATGAGTTGGCTCTTCTCATCAGGTGGACAAAGTATTGGAGTTTCAGCTTTAGCATCAGTCCTTCCAAAGAACACCCGGGACTGATCTCCTTTAGAATGGACTGGTTGGATTTCCTTGCAGTCCAAGGGACTCTCAGAGTTTTCTCCAACACCACAATTCCAAAGCATTAATTACTTGGCACTCAGCTTTCTTCACAGTCCAACTCTCACATCCATACATGACCACTGGAAAAACCATAGCCTTGACTAGACGGACCTTTGTTGTCTCTGCTTTTGAATATGCTATCTAAGTTGGTCATAACTTTTCTTCCAAGGAGTAAGTGTCTTTTAATTTCATGGCTGCAGTCAACATCTGCAGTGATTTTGGAGCCCCCCAAAATAAAGTCTGACAGTGTTTCCACTGTTTTCCCATCTATTTGCTATGAAGTGATGGGACCAGATGCCATGATCTTAGTTTTCTGAATGTTCAGCTTTAAGCCAAATTTTTCACTCTCCTCTTTCACTTTCATCAAGAGGCTTTTTAGTTCCTCTTCACTTTCTGCCATAAGGGTGGTGTCATCTGCATATCCGAGGTTATTGATATTTCTCCTGGCAATCTTGATTCCAGCTTGTGCTTCTTCCAGCCCAGCGTTTCTCATGATGTACTCTGCATAAATTAAATAAATAGGGTGACAATATATAGCCTTGACGTACTCCTTTTCCTATTTGGAACCAGTCTGTTGTTCCATGTCCAGTTCTAACTGTTGCTTCTTGACCTGCATACAGATTTCTCAAGAGGTAGGTCAGGTGGTCTGGTATTCCCATCTCTTTCAGAATTTTCCACAGTTTATTGTGATCCATACAGTCAAAGGCTTTGGCATAATCAAGAAAGCAGAAATAGATGTTTTTCTGGAACTCTCTTGCTTTTTCCATGATCCAGCAGATGTTGGCAATTTGATCTCTGGTTCCTCTGCCTTTTCTAAAACTAGCTTGAACATCAGCAAGTTCGGGGTTCACATATTGCTGAAGCCTGGCTTGGAGAATTTTGAGCATTACTTTACTAGTGTATGAGATGAGTGCAATTGTGTGGTAGTTTGAGCATTCTTTGGCATTGCCTTTGTTTGGGATTGGAATGAAAACTGACCTTTTCCAGTCCTGTGGCCACTGCTGAGTTTTCTAAATTTGCTGGCATATTGAGTGCAGCACTTTCACAGCATCATCTTTCAGGATTTGAAATAGCTCAACTGGAATTCCATCACCTCCACTAGCTTTGTTTGTAGCGATGCTTCCTAAGGCCCAGGACTTTTGCCAGCAAAAGTCCATATACTTAAAGCCATGATTTTTCCAGTAGTCATGTACAGATGTAAGAGCTGGACCATGAGAAGGCTGAGCATCAAAGAATTGATGCTTTTAAATTGTGGTACTGGGGAAGACTCTTGAGCATCTCTTGGACAGCAAGGAGATTGAGCCAGTCAATCCTAAAGGAATTTAACCCTGAACATTCATTGGAGGGACTGATGCTGAAGCTGAAGTTCCAGTACTTTGACCACCTGATGCGAAGTACCAACTTACTGGAAAAGACCCTGGTGTTGGGAAAGATTAAAGGCAGAGGGAGAATGGAGCGATGGAGGATGAGATGGTTAAATAGCATCACTGGCTCAATGGACATGAATTTTAGCAATCTCTGGGAGATAGTAAAGGACAGGGGAGGCTGGCCTGCTGCCGTCTGTGTGATTGCAAAGAAGCATACATGACTTAGCGACTGAACAGCAACAACAAATAATAGAAGCTTAGATAACTGATTTTCATAATACATTTTATATTATGTATAAATTAATAAAAATCAATCCATATGTATGTGTACATTTATATTTCCATCTTAGAAATGATTTAGCTACGTCAAACAAATTTTGCTTAACATATATTGATTATGATTTAGTTTAAAATACTATCACTATGATAGGGGAACATAGGCAGTATAATACAGATTCCTTTGAAATTTGCTGAGACTTCGTTTATGGACCAGTGTATGATTAATTTTGTAAATGTACCGTGGGCTTTTGAAAAGGATATATATTCTGTAGGTGTATAAATGAAAAGTATTCCGTAATTAGGACTAGAAATACTTTTAAGTCACATTTTCAAATTGCCTAAATCCTTTCTGAATATTTTCTTGGTTTGTGGAATTGGTGTGTTCACATTTCTCACTGTATTTCTAAAGTTGTCTCCATGTTTTATTTTGTCCAAGTTTACTTATGTATTTTGAAGATCTATTATTAGATGTATATTTTTTGGTATTTTTATCAATTTATCAATTTTATCAATTTGATGCAATTACCTTTTCTGCATCATGAAATGTCTCTGTTCATTTCTAGTGAGTTTCTTGATTTGAAGTCTACCTAGTCTGAGATAAATATAGCTACATTAGCTTTCTTTTTGATAGTGTCTTTCCTGTTATAAAATTAATAATTCATTGAAAAAATAAGTATTGTATTCTCTACAACTTAGGGCTCAGTAAATATTTTTGGATGATGATAGTTGAAAGGACCATTTATTTTCAGTCTTTCTTTGTTCTTAAATATGAAAAATTTCTTTATAAGCTATATGCATTTTTATTTTTTCTTGGTATCAGGAAATTTATGTTTTTTTATGTATTTTTAATTTAATGAGACAACTGAAAAAGGATTAATTTCCAAAATATACAAGCATGTCATCAAGTCAATACCAGAAAAAACAAACAACCCAATCAAAATTGGTAAAACGACCTAAACAGACATTTCTCCAAAGAAGATATGCAGATGGCTAATAAACACATGAAACGATGCTCGACATAACTCATTATTAGAGAAATGAAAATCAAAACTACAATGAAATATCATCTCACTGGTCAGAATGACCATCATCAAAAAGCCGCAAACATTAAATGCTGAAGAGGGTGTGGAGAAAAGGGAACCCTCTTGCACTAACTGTTGGTGGGAATGTAAATTGATACAGCCACTATGGAAGACAGTGTGGAGATTCCTTAAAAAACTAGGAATAAAACCACCATAAGACCCAGCAATCCCACTGCTACATATGTTGTTATTTTTATCCAGAATAATTTTTGAGTCTATTTATAATATTTAGCCCATTTATATTTAACATGACTATTGACATGTCAGTGTTTAAAATCTACTTTGTGTGTGTGCGTGTGTGTGTTTGTCCTATATTTTAGATTCCTATTTGTTTTCTTCTCTCCTTTCATATAGGTGGAGGGAACCAGATGACATAAAGGCATAATCAGCTTATTTCAAATTTCTGTGTTCAGAATCAGAATGTCATACATTGGCACTTTGTTGAAATATTACTGGTAATATGAGAAAAACTTTGTTTTTTTCCTGCAAACACACAGAGAGAATACTCCTCATAGGAGAGGTGAAGAAGGCCAATAGAGTTACAGAAGACCAAATACCAGATGCTTATTATTATTCGGGACTGTAAACAGTACTTTTGCCTGGAAAATTCCATGGATGGAAGAATCTTGTAGGCTACAGTCCATGGGGTCGCAAAGAGTCCGACACGACTGAGCAACTTCACTTTCAAACTTAGTAAAAGCAAAGGCCGCACCTGTTGGACTTACTTTCTGTTCTATTTTATAGCACATACTGTAGCCCTTTTTGAATGAATAAGTGACTGAATCAGTCAATAAACGAATTGACTGTAGCTATGGTATATTCCAAAGAGGTGCTGCTGCTGCTCAGTCGCTCAGTCGTATATGACTCTTTGAGACCCTTTGGACTGTAGCCCACCAGGCTCTTCTGTCCATGGAATTTTTCAGGCAAGAATACTGGACTGGGTTGCCATTTCCAGGGAATGAACCCAAGTCTCCTGTGTCTTCTGCATTGCAGGTAGATTCTTTACCTGCTGAGCCATCAGGAAGGCCCATTCCAAAGAGCAGTACAGTGTAACGTGAAGTCTTTGTTTTGGGGACTTCCCCTGGTGCTTTAAAGAATGAACTTAAGCAAGCACTAAAGATTCCTGAATCTCAGCTTACTCATTATGGGGTCATGGTGAGGCTATAATAATATAAAGGATCTGAAATAATTTTGGAACTGTAGGCTTTAATACATATTTTTTTTATTTTTAGATACAATATATAGCAATGATTTTAAGATGTTATTATTAATCAAAATCCATTTATAGTGCTCCAGAATTAAAAACAAAATAAAATTCTTGTTTTCCTTTAATGTTGAAATTGCACGTTAATGTTTACTTTTTCAACCATGAACTTTTGGAGGTCAAAAATAGCTTTTTCACTTTGTGTTGTGTAATTTTCTATTAAGAATTATAACTTATGCTGTACTTTCAAGGTGTATTATCTTCCTATTCTTTCAACCAGGTTTTTTTAGTAAAAGTTATTGTCTGGGCTCCAAAATCACTGTAGATGGTGATTGCAGCCATGAAATTAAAAGACGCTTGCTCCTTGGAAGGAAAGTTATGACCAACCTAGACAGCATTTTAAAAACCAGAGACATTACTTTGCCAACAAAGGTCCATCTAGTCAAGGCTATGGTTTTCCCAGTGGTCAGGTATAGATGTGAGATTTGGACTATAAAGAAAGCTGAGCACAGAAGAATTGATGCTTTTGAACTGTTGTGTTGGAGAAGACTCTTGAAAGTCCCTTGGACTGCAAGGAGATCCAACCAGTCCATCCTAAAGGAGATCAGTCCTGGGTGTTCATTGGAAGGACTGATGTTGAAGCTGAAACTCTGATACTTTGTCCACCTGATGTGAAGAGCTGACTCATTGGAAAAGACCCTGATGCTGGGAAAAATTGAGGGCAGGAGGAGAAGGGGATGACAGAGGATGAGATGGTTCGATGGTATCACCGACTCAATGGACATGGGTTTGGGTGGACTCTGGGAGTTGGTGATGGACAGGGAGGCCTGGCGTTCTGCGGTTCATGGGGTTGCAAAGAGTTAGACACAACTGAGTGACTGAACTGAACTGAACTGAACTGATTGTCTAGTGACTAGAGACATATTGTTTGAATTCAAATCCCAGTTCTGACTCATACTTGCTTACATGGTATAATGACTTTGGCTAAGTTATTTTATATATTTGTCCCATTCTTTTTTTCATATGTAAAATGAGGTCCTACCAGTTGGGGGTTGTTGTAAGAATTAAATATATCAATATACCAAGCATTTGGGATAGTATGTGACATGTAGAAATGCTCAGAAAATGTTAATTTTCTGTTGAAAATTCATGTTAATATCAGTTATGTATTAGTTAAAATTAATGTTCAGATTAATTAGCCTGGAGATAAATATTCATGTTTCTATTATTATGAATCCTACTTTATAGTTGAATAAGCAGAGGTTGTACACAGATGGGTTAATTTTCCAAGGTCACTTAGTAAGTGACAGAGATAAAACTTGAGTTTAAATCTTCTGATTTTAAGTTCAGTGCTCTCATATAATAAATGTTCCTTCTTCTACAAAAGAAGCCTTAGTAAATATTTTTGAATGATAATATTTGAAAGAACCAATTCCATTGATGAATCTCCTTGGAAATTCTGAAGACAATGAAGCTAGAAAAAGTAAAAGCTTTTGGTTTTAATTAGCTCTTGTTTGTATTTTCCCATCAATGCATTTAAAAAAATAACGTGTTGCCAGGAGCCAGCGTGAGGACCTCCGCCTGTGTCAAAGGTCATGAGGAAGGAGGCTGGACATACGCAAAGGTGGGATGGAGCCTCAGGAGTCCCCCTGGAAATTCTCGAGCATCTACCCACCAAACCAGAGTCTGCCTACTTTACTGCTTTGTTCTCTCACCTACACCTCTGACTTTATGGGGGGCTGTCCCCCACCACCTCTTTCAGAGAAGGAGTTAACTTACAGCTCCAGTTAATAATAATTCCTGGGCAGGAGTGTTTCAATCTACAAACTCCTCTGAAGGTTCTCTAGCCTGCCTGACAGGCTTGTCCGGCCACATGTGATTGCTCACAGCCTCCCAACTGTGAGAGGCACGAGATGCTTTAAACCTTCTAAAAACAGGTTCTTTAGAGAAGTTAGAAAACTATTAGTATAGTATAGTAGGCTGATTAGAAATTGTATTGGTGAAGGGTTTTTCATTTGTTGAGCCAATGTTTACTGCTAAGTCTCCACATCCCCTGCCCTTATACACATTAATATATATATATAGAAGAAATAAGTATTAACCTTTGATATTAATCACGTTAGACCTTAGGCTAAGCAAATTCTTTCCTTAATTAAAACCTACTGCACCCTTACCTTCAGAAGGTGGCGTCTGTTTTAAGAATAATCACCCTTAGAGAAATAAGTGTTCTGGTTGACTGACAACTGTCACAAGGAGAGGGTCATAAATTGTCAGCAGGCCCCCTGGCCAGAAGATGATGTAACACCCCTAAGGCCTCTGTATACATTTGTATGAAGCACCTGACTTTAATAAAAGTCAGGACTGCTGACCCTGTGTGACTTTTGTATAACATCTCAGTGTATAAAAACAGACCCTGGAAAAATAAAAAATGGGATCAGTTCCTCGAAAGACTGGTCTCCCCACGTCGTTCTTTCTCTCACCTTCTGGCTGAATCCCCATCTGGAATGTGGAGGCTTGTCAAGCCTACTAATTATGCCTGGGCTTCTAAGATCTGACTGGGGAGGCCTTAGTGTCTCCTCTCCTTCGGGAGGACAGGAGGACACCTGTGGCCTACATGGGTGACGTAAATTCCTTGCCTTGGAATTTTATTAGCTTTCCACGTAAACCAAGTTATTCAGCCTCTTTTCTCCACTGAATTTTCCTACTGAGCTATCCTTATTCTATTAATCTTTATATCTCTAATTAATATTTAATTAAAGCTATCATATCCTGATTGCCGAAGCCATCTCCCCTTCGAATTTCCCTGGATCCACTGGGGCTGGACCCTGGCAATGTGTCTACTTAACTCAAGGTGTCTGATCATCCTGGTTCTGGAAGGAGGAGTCGTCTGGTTCTCAGGCCATATTTTAATGAGAGCAGACAAAATCACCCTAAGGTTAATTGATTTGGTTTTGAAGGAAGGCTTATCTTGGATCATTTAGATCAATCTTAGAATCAGGCAGCCAAATAATGTTACAGCTGAAAGGAACTTTAGAAGTTAGGTAACTCAATATTCTCATTTTGCAAATGAGACCTTGAGAGGGTAGGTAATTTACCCATTATTGCACAGTGGGTCAATTGAGCTAGAATTCAGGTCTGCTGATTCCTAGGCTAGTACTCTGTCTACTACAACTGGTGCTCAGAAAAAGAAGTGACCTGTCAATAGAACTAGTGATTTAGAAATAATTTAGAACTTTGGTGCATATAAAGTTTAATTCTGAGTGTTCTTTTGGAGAAAGACTAGAGCTCATTTTTTTGTGATGACTTATGGGTTTAAAAAAAAATTAACAAGTATATAGTTGACTTATAATGTTGTGTTAATTTCTTCTGTACAGCAAAGTGACCTAGTCACACACACACACACACACACACACACACACACACACATTCTTTTTTAAAAAAATTTTTTTTCCGTTATAGATTATCCCAGGATATTGAATATAATTCTTTGTGCTATTTAGTAAGACCTTACTGTTAAAGTAGGATATTGCTGTGCTCTCAAATGCAGACCATACTGACTTCTCAATCAATTGCTTTGTTGCTTTCTGTAGTTGTGTTTACTCTTCTTTTTCTGGTTTATTAACTAGTTTGGGAATTCACCAGACTCTTTGCTTTTATTTTTTATCCCATCCCAGTGTTAAAATTTTGGGTAACTTACTACTCATTAGAATATTAGGTGGAGAGAGGAGAGACAAAGAATTGGAGTCACACTTAAGTTTTTACACTTTTGATATGCCTGTTTTTGTTGGTGGAGGAAAGGGAAATTAATTTTATGGTTGTTTGTGATTTTACCGTTATTATTTTTATGTAGAAACTACTTCTAATTTTTGTTTAACCCTTACTCTGCTTGTATATTCTCTTAACATGTTCTGATAAAAGTTTGAAAATGTACAAAATACAGTACAAATTGCATAGCTGTGTTGTGAGAATTAAATAAAATAAAATATATTAGAGATAACTTGTATGCCATAAAGTTTAATACAAAAGACACAGGGTGTTATAATTTCTTTTTTCTAACCAGGAAACTGAAGTTTGGTTGTGGTTTTTGCTTGTTTTAAGGGTGCTTGCCACTTGCTGTATATAGTGTACCAACCAGTCTGTCAAAGACACTTGTAGCACAGATTAATCTTCTAGGTTATAATGACAGAAAGAGTTGCTATTTCCACAGCCTAGACTAGTTGAAAACCTCCTCTTATCCTGGACTACTTTAAGAGTTGGTGGCAGCCTAATGGATTCTGAATGATGAACCTATAAGTACCAAATGATGACAGATGTCATTGTCAGAGCTCATAATATTTAAATGTATGTTCCATCGAGCTTCATGAACTTATATTAATACCCAGTTCTCTTAATTTTTATTAACAGGTAACCTTGGACGAGTGGACCAGGTCTCTGAGTTTGAGTATGATTTATTTATTAGGCCAGACACCTGTAATCCTCGCTTCCGAGTCTGGTTCAACTTTACTGTTGAAAATGTGAAAGAATCACAGGTGAGAGAAATAGTGGATCCCTTCAGTGTGGTTTTGGTAAGAAGATTATGCTTTTGTTTTATTTTAGGAATATAAAAATAATGACTATATTAGAAATATATTCTTTTATGTGTGCAGTAATGATATTTTATTTCAAGAAGTATAGAATAACAGGTATAATATACTGGCTTTTGTTATCTGGTGGTTATTAAAAATACAAGCAGATTACGTAAGAACACACAGTGTTCTTTAGTGATTGAAGCTTTAGCATGATGTGTTAGGCTTCCATGGGGGAAGCCTATAAGGAACCACTGGAAGTGACTTGATTATTATACGGTGCTGTTCTGTATATCTTTTCTCCACAGGACTCATTTTACAAAAAGATTTTCTTCACCTATATAACAAGGTGTTTATATCTTAAAAGCAATATGATTCTTGTAATCCATCCTGCTTTTCACTTTGTTTGGCTATTGCACAACTCAGAGTCAATTTTATAGCCCACGTTAATGACTCTGGAAAACTTTTTTACTTGTGTTTTTGTATACTAACTTTTCTATTATTCTGATAGTATTTAGGTTGGTGCAGAAGTATTCGTGGTTTTGCATTGTTGAACTTTGCCTTTTTATATTGGAATACATTCTTAAATAAAAGTGGTTATTTGAATGCACATTTCTCACTTTGTCTTTTTGCTAATGACTTATTACTTGCTGTTTATTTTATATTTATTTTAGACTAAGGAAATGATATTAGGCAAAAAGCAAAGTTGAGTAATTTTCTTATTCAAGCTCAAAATGGTCATCAAGCAGCGGAGACTATTTGCAACATCAAGAACGCATTTGCTCTAGGAATTGCTAACGAATGTATGGTGCAGTGGTGGTCCAAGAAATTCTGCAAAGAAGACAAGAGCCTTGAAGATATGAGCACAGTGGCTGGCCATTGGAAGTTGACAACCACCAACCCGAGAAGTTGCCAAAGAACTCAATGTGGACCATTCTATGGTCATTCAGCATTTGAAGCAAATTGGAAAGATGAAAAATCTCAGTAGGTGGGTACCCATGAGCTGACTGCCAATCAAAAAAAAAAAAAAAAAAAAAGAATCATCATTTTGAACTGTTGTCTCCTTTTATTCTATGCAACCAACTATTTCTTGCTTAGATTGTGTCCTGCAATGACAAGTGGATTTTATACGACAACCAGTGATGACCATCTCAGTGACTGGACCAAGAAGAGGCTCCAAAGCACTTCCTAAAGCCAAACTTGCACCAAAAAAAGTCATGGTCACTGTTTGGTGGTCTGCTGCCCATCTGATCCACTACAGCTTTCTGAATCCAGGTGAAGCCATTGCATCTGAGAAATATGTTCAGCAAATCAATGAGATACACTGAAAACTGCAATGCCTGCAGCCAGCATTGGTCAACAGAAAGAGCCCAATTCTTTTCCATGAAAACATCCAATTGCACGTTGCACAACCAATGCTTGAAAAGTTGAGTTAGTCTACAAAGTTTTGCCTCATCCACCATATTCACTTGACCTCTAGCCAATGGACTACCACTTCTTCAAGCATCTTGACAGCTTTTTGCAGGGAAAAGGCTTACACAAACAGCTGGAGGTAGACAATGCCTTTCAAGAGTTTATCGAATCCTAAAGCATGGATTTTTATGCTACAGGAATAAACAAACTTATTTCTCATTGGCAAAAATGTGTTGATTATAATGGTTTCTATTTTTACTAATAAAGCTGTGATTGAGCCTTGTTATAATGATTTAAAATTCATAGTCTGAAACCACAATTACTTTGCACCAACCTAAATAATATGAATCTATCTTTAACCACAATTTCTTCATGTACATTTTGTAACATAAGAGTATATGTTTTACAATCCTGTTCAAAATTGTTTTGAATAAAAATATTGATGAAAATAGAACTAAAGATATATGCTTTTAACAAACTTTGATAAAAATCTAACCCTGAGAAATCAGTTGTTATTGTTATATTGAGACAACTAATTTTGGAAGATTCTGCACAAGCTTTGTGTACATATGATAGGATTGTTTTAAGCCGGTGAAAACATAGCCCTGTAATCTAATATCTGCCTTCTTTCTTCAGGGTTCTTTTTTTTCTAGCATATTTGAAAGACTGAGTTTAATTTCCCATCCTAAGTCAATCTAATCTACTTACTCTTTCACCTGGTTGCTTACTTCTCTCTGTTTATTTCAACTGCAACTTGAGTCATATGTTAGGTAGGTAATGGTCAGTGTTTGAAATTTAGGTATCTCACTTGTCTGACACAGTGCTCTTCCTGGCATGCTGACTTCAGCAGAAGAGGGGTTCATGAACAGCCACTTCACTTTGCTACCATTTCTTTTAATTTTCTACAACACCACTGACATAGGACTCGGTGTATGTTATGTTTACTGAAATTTAGGGGTAACTAGAAGGAATTATATACATGGGAGAACTCTGAACATTGTTGGCTAACTATGAATTATCTCAGCTGTTTAGGACAAGAGGGGAAATAAACCTCACACAGATTATTGCTCTACGACAAACTTTAGTTCTTTGCTTGGTTTCTTGTTTTACTTACATACTCATGAGATAATTCCTTTTTCAGTTTTTTACAGTAAGGATAATATTCCTTCCCTGCAATCACTTTAGGGAAACATACATTTTATCTACAGGGCTTCACCTGTCCCTAGGATGGTCCCTCTTACTCCAGCAAGACAATCAATAATTCTCAAAGTGCTTTTTTCAAAGTCTATGTTACTAAGTCTTGAGAGTATAAATCATAGCAGGAGGCCTTAGCCACATGTATAAGCCTGAGTCTTGAACTCTAGTTTGGGTTCCCTATGACGATCTCTCTGCTACCATGATGTAAGCATGCAGCCTCTCATTCTTCTATTGGTGTGTTTGTCTCATGTCAGCAATTTACAGTTGTCACATACACACACCACTTAAAAAAAGAACAGTAATTCCAAGGCAGCATGGTCAATTCATATTAAGGAAGGGGAACATTTTCTTTAAAGCAGTATAATCTACCAGGTTTTCTAACTTCACAAATGGGATTACTCTTTTCCTCTTTATCCATAGCTCATGCTTATCTTTCAGCTTGTCTATTCCAACCAGGAATCCACTATCTCTTAAGAAATGAGACTTGTTACTTTTCAAGGAACAGAATCTATTCTCATCATATCCTTTCTTAAGTGGAGACTTAGCAGAAGCTCTGAAATTATATATATATATATATATATATATATATTTTTTTTTTTTTTTTTTTTTTACTTTGGGTTACATTAAATTCCTAACCTAGTTTTTCTTTCACTTTAGTCTCTATTAAGAATATCCTTATAGTTTCTATGGTCAGATGGAGGCATTGAGAGCAAGGTTGGATGACTAGAGTGTTTGGAAAATGTGTTTCTTAAATTATATGACCTGGGATAATCTTTTGGACAGATTGCTCATACATTTCAAAGTTTATTGTTGTTCTTCTAGGTGGCTTATATTCACTTTGCTGTTAAAAATGTCTTTTCCAGTGTGTTATAATTTTTATACTACATGTTAAAGTCCTACGGTCTCTTTTGAATCTTGGAAGTGAAATGACAGTTTTGTTATTATGCTTACAAGAGTTGGTACTGTTTTATGGATGCTTGTTTTTAAAGTTGAAGAAACAAATATTTGCTCTAACTTCTATCTTCATATCCAGTGTTATACTACCTTTGTTACAATTAAAAATCATGAACATGTTTATCTGTTTTCCTGAGGCTGATGCTTTATCAGCCTCTTTCTGTGTGCCATTGCTTCATCAACTGTAATCACATTATATAGTAATGGAAATCTGTCTCAAGAAGGCATAAAGATTTGCTGGAAAGATACAGTACATATCTCTAGCTCACAGGATATTTGTTTTCATGGTTGTCTACATGAAAGAGAATGATTTTACTATTAGGTTTGACTTGTGAGGTCTGTTTTTATAATGGGTTGTCCCATAATCTTTTGCCATCTCTCCAATTTCCGTTAAAATGAGAACTGCATGAATGTAATCTAGTCAGGAACCTTATTTAGGGTTTGGTACTAGCAGGCAAAAGAAATATTAGTCATTAAAGTCTGACTCCACTAAAAATTGAAGCATTGACTATACTGTATAAACAGGTCTAGCTTTTGGATCATCTTCCTTAATGTTTTTTAGCAAGTGATAAATGCTTGAAACATATGGTGTCATATTCCAGGACTGACATATTAACTCCCAAAGTAGTTGGTAAATAGTACATTTGTAAGAATCTATGATAACTAAACATCCAGGTATCTTTATTGAAAAGTAATTTTCTCTCTTAAAAACGCTATATTAAATATTCTTACATGGAAATTTGTTATTTATGCAGCAGAACACTCGTGTGATGTGAAAGCAAATCTTCCTATTTAAATACTCATGATAAAACTTTAGCCAATAAGAAGAAATAAAATGATGTGCCTGGATTGTTGAAAGTATTTTCTGTCTTTTATATTCTTTTTATCTCTTTGAGTTTTTTTTTCCCCTCTATACTGACTGTAAAAGTATCCAGTGCTTACTGTAGTAAATTTGTACAATATAGATACTTATCAGAAGCAGAGAAAAAGCACATACATAGCCATACTTACACACACTCCCGTAATCTTACTACCTGGAAGCAAATACTAATAACGTTTTGGCATATTTACTTCTAGGCTTATTTATTTTCTATTTTATTCTTTGGAGCATAATTAAATTTGTAACATGTATACATTTTATATCTTATAAGGAAACTAAACAGTATTACAAACATTTTCTGTCAGTTAAACCATCATAAACATGGCTGTACAATAGTTATGTACTTTCGGACCCCTTCTTTAAATCTTGGGCATAAAGATTCCCTTTTATTATCTGTTGTTATAAATAATACTCTAGGGAACACCTTTATGAGTGAAACTTTACCCAGATTTCTTTTCACTTCTTTAGAATAAATTCCTATGTGGAAAATTGATGGGCTAAGTATGTAAATATTTTTAAAACTCTTTATTCATATTTCTAAATTTTTTTTAGGAACAGTTTGTATTATTTTTCTATCCTATAAACAGTGAGATGCTTTATTTTGGATTTCTTGGTTTGAATTGTTTAATTAACTCAAAAGTTCATATATTTAGAATAAATTCTTTTTCTGTCTTACTTGGAAACATCACACAAGTAAATGAGATATAATGCAGTGTTTCAGGTCTCTGGTCAAAAAGGAATTAACTGCACTCCAGTAATAATGTGAGACACAAAATATACTTATTTATTATTTTGACTCTTTCTTAATTCATCAAACCTATTTTATCTGGGTGTGCCAACAGAGTGTCCTCTGAGTTAGGTAATACAAAATTTAAAAAAAATTTTAACAGTGAAGTATTGCTTACATTATTATAAACATCAATGTAGCTTAAATACACACACACACTTATATATGGCATGTCTAAAATTTCAAGAGTCTTTTGCTGCTTTGGTCTTCATTCTGGAGATTTCAGTCTCAGTGAAGCTTCATCCTGGCTATGGCTAGACTTGACAATAAACAAAGACAGCAAATTATGGTAGACAGATAACAAGACAATGGATTCAAACAGACTTGGCTTAATCTCTTGGTACCTCAATTTTCCATCTATAAAACAAAGATGATAATACTACTTCATGTGAGTATTGTGAAAATTAAAGGGCAGAATGCATATAAAGAGCCTACCATGATGTTTGGTAGATAGAGATTCACTATTTGATGGCTATTGAGTTTACTAAAACACCTTGACAGTAGAAACAAAACTAAAACCAGCAAGAGGGAAAACCACCACAACAAATTATTAATATATATTATTACTACTGTTTGTGGAGGTCTTCCCAGTGGCTCAGTTGATAGAGTCTGCCTGCAATGCAGGAGACCTGGGCTCAATCCCTGGGTCAGGAAGATTCCCTGGAGAAGGAAATGGCTACCCACCTCAATATTCTTGCCTGGAGAATTCCATGGACGGAGGAACCTGGTGGACTACAGTCCATGGGGTCACAAAGGCTTGGACACGACTGCATGGCTAACACACACACACTGTTGTTCTGCCCTTTTTCCTTCTCCTTCTCCTTCTTCTAGTCCTTTTCTTCATCTTCCTTCTTCTTTCAAATCTACTATTGCAAGGTATCATCATTGTCAGTATCATCATCAAGCAAACTTTAACAGTTAAGAATATGGAGTCTATATTGCACATGCCTGACTTCCAGGCCTACCTATGTCTGTGATCAACGTCTCCTAACTGGACCCCTGTTTAATTCTGTCTTTTAGTGTACTCAAAACAGGGAAATGATAGTAATTTTATGATAAAAGTCATATCATATGATTACTCAGTTAAACTCATGTAATTAATTTTTGCGTGTCAGAGTAAAAGATGGTATCTCTAAAATAACCCACCAGATCCTGCAAAATCATCAGTCTAACTCACCCACCCCACCCTACAACTTACATATTTCTTTGACCACATTTTCTTCTACTTTACGCCTTGCCCACACAGCTTTTCTTTGTGGTACCTCAAACAAGCCAGGCATGATTCTACCTTAAAGCACTGGCTTAGGGCTCCTACTTGCCCTCTACCAGATATTTGCATAAGAAATTTCCTTACTTCCTTTGTCTTTTCTCAACTAATATCTTCTTAATGAGGCCAATCTTAATGACTATCCTTTTTCTCCTCCTTCACACACCCCTCTTACTCTGTTCTACCTTTTCTTTTAAAATCTACTACTTTGTAATATATCATTTAATTAGTTTATTTATTTATTATGTCTTTTTTTTTTTCTCTTTCTCTTTGCCCTTAATAATACAGATAGACTATTTAAAGTTTTCTTAGTGTAGGCCTAATGCAGTGATGGTTGTTTAGTCTTACTTGGTCCATACACAGCACTTCCAAAGTATCTACTGAGTGTTTTGGATGTTCAAAGGAGTCTTTCTAATCTATCTGGTTACAGTGAGAACATCTCCCATTGCTGTGTTTTGAAAGCCAGAGTGATCATAGGAATTATCTCATTTGTTTCCCTTCTGTTAGGGATCCCATCTTTGTGATGCTAATTGTCCAATGTCTGAAAACATCTATTTCAAATATTTTATCTGGTTTTCTAGTTGTTAGCCAGATATGGATCCATTTACTCCATTGTGAATATCAAGGGTTGCTTTTAAGTGTTGCTCAGGTAGGTCTAGAGAGCTGTGGCTTTAGTTTAATCATGCTACTAAGGTGTGATACTTCTGGAGTCTCCAGTAAAGTGCTATGATTTGTTTGAGTTTCAATGTCTGCTAGCTCTGTGTGAGTTCTTGGAATTGTTCTACCACTTTCTAGTAATTGTCCTTTGCCTAGTTTAATGGAGTCTTACCTTACGTATATAGGTATAGCTTTGTATTCACCCCAAAGAATCAAGTTGAACCCTGTGTCGATTTTTGAGGGTTTTTTGTGCATAGTTTTGTCTTCTCTGGTGCTCTGTGTTCTATAATTCCAGCCATATCATCACCAACCCAGTTTTGTGAACTCCAATTTCTATTTAACTCAGTGAGATATCCACATTTTGTATGAGTTCCTTTGCCTTGCATCATAGTTCAGAATGTGCCTTCAGAAAGAAATCTTTAGTGATCAAAGGCCTTACTTTATTTCCCCTTCTCAGGGATCAGTCATGAGTTGTCTGCTGTCCACTGTCTAAAAAATATGTTTTATATTTTTTGGCCCCAAATTATAGTTGTTTGTGGAGAGAGGGTAAATTTAATACCACATAATCCATTGTGGCTTGAAGCAGACCAAGACTGTGTTTTCTTTTCAGCAATACAGACCACAAAATAAGAGAAAGATAAGAGAGTCCAGGGTACATGCAAGCAAACTTAAAAAAGAGAGAGATTCTTCATAAGATATTCTTGTTAAGTCTGTGGTTAGTGTATCTTAGTGAAAAAGCTACAAACAGATTGTCATTAGATAATAGGATGAGTGAAAGAAAATTGAAGGAATTGCAATTATTGTAACTATTGGAAATATCAAGGTGTAGAGTATGACTATGGGGGCAGCTAGAAATATATAATGAATATATAATGAAGATATTATATGTAAAATATTGGAGAGGAGGAATTCAAAGTGCCAAGAGTGTTAATTGCAAAGATTGTCTCTGTATATATTGGAGAAATGTCAGTGAGGTGTGAACAATAGTCCTTGAAAAATGAGAAGGGATGACAGAGGAATACAAAGATAACATCAGTAAGAGAGATAGTAAAGGCATAATCTGATAAAATGAGATTCAAACTATGTTTTCAGAAGTGAAAGCTTAATATTATAAAGATGTCTGTTCTCCCCAAATCACCCTTTAATACAATTTCAATCATTTTCCTCCTCAATTTTTTTTTTTCATAGAGCTTGAAAAGCTAATTCTAAATTCATGTAGAAAAGCAAAGGGTCAAACAAATAGCTAAGCTAGGACTTCCTAGGAGGTCCAGGAGTTAAGACTTTGCCTTTCAATGCAGGGGATGTGGGTTTGACCCCTGGTTGGCTTCACATGCCCTGGAGCCAAAACACCAAAACATGAAACAGAAACAATATTGAAACAAATTCAATATTGGATTTTTAAAAGGGGGGTCCACATTAAAAAAAAAAAGTCTTAAAAATAATTACTTATGGACTCTGTGGGAGAGGGAGAGGGTGGGAAGATTTGGGAGAATGGCATTGAAACATGTAAAATATCATGTAGGAAACGAGTTGCCAGTCCAGGTTCGATGCACGATGCTGGATGCTTGGGGCTGGTGCACTGGACGGCCCAGAGGGATGGTATGGGGAGGGAGGAGGGAGGAGGGTTCGGGATGGGGAACAGATGTATACCTGTGGTGGATTCATTTTGATATTTGGCAAAACTAATACAATTATGTAAAGTTTAAAAATAAAATAAAATTAGAAAAAAAAATAAATAATTACTTAGCCAACTTTGAAGAAGAATAATGAGAGGGTATATATTTTATAGAAACTTGTATTTCGGCTAAGAATGTTTATTAATAGACTAATGATTAAAATAGAATGGCTTTGGCATGACAATAGACAAATAGTCTAAATTGATAGACCAGAACTCATAAATAAAGCTGTTTATGTAAGTGAGCTTAATGTATGGCAGGAGTTGCCTTACAAAATAGTAGAAATAGTAGGACCTTATGATTCAGTTGTTTGACAAATAATATTCCTATATCACACTATTTTTTAAAACTTTAGATGAAGACTTAAATATGAAAAAATAAAATTTTAAACTATGAAAATAAATATAAAATAAATATTTTATTGACTTTTGAAGTAGGGTTAAATTTCTTATGCAAGGCACAGAAAACCAAAATTGAAAAGACATAGATCGATACTTTTGAGTTTTTAAAAATAAAGTCTATATGACAAAAGATCTAAAGTTGAAAGATATATGTACTATTCTTGGAAAATAAATTTGTGCAATATATTAAAGATACAAGATTGATATCCAAAATACATAAAGAACTTTTAGGAGGAAAAGGAAAAAGAAAAAACCAAATAGGTCAAGGATATAAAGAGGCAACAACTCACAGAAGACTAAGTGATAGTGCAAATAGAGCTGTTCTCACAAAGGTTGTGTTGGGGAGAGAAATCTTCCTCAAGTATACTGACATGTAAAAAATTCTCATACTTCTGATTGTTCAGGTTTTAGAGTGCAGTGGGAAAAAGCAACAGCTTTGGCATTAGAATCTTCATTCTGTTATTTGCCAGCTTTGTGTCCTTGGACAAATTACATAAGCACACTAAACTTCAGTTACTCACTTTTAATTTGGTTTGATACTACTGACCTTGAGATATTGCTTAGAAAATTGATAATATATGTTCATAAAAGACTTGAATAGTGTCTGCAACATGGGTACATATTTTTATTAGTAGTTTAAGTAAACTTACTTGTTGAATGAAGTTGGTAGCACACTTACTTTAGGATGGTCTTTATAAGATACACCATAAGTTACCTGTATTTCTGATTCATGAAGTCAGAAGTTTGTTGTTCAAGGAAACCTTCAGAAGGTAGGGTAGTATTCAATATATGGAAAATAGGAACAACTTAGAGAATTTGCACATCAGCTATATTATTTCAGTTTCAGTGTAAACACTGCCAACTTGAACACATTTCATTGTTTCAAGTTAGCATCTATTGTTTTTACTTGAAATCTTTTTTTTTAATTTAAATTTATTTATTTTAATTGGAAGCTAATTACTTTACAATATTGTAAAGGAATTACTTGAAATCTTTTACAGAAAAAAATTTGAGTTTCTGGGACTTGTTACTAAGTCTAAAAAGTATACTTGAAATTGTTTATAATTGTATATGTAATTATATATATATGTATGATCATGATATACATATATTAGTGCATTTGTGTGTTTATGACTCTTGAGAGTCCCTTGGACTGCGAGGAGATCCAACCAGTCCATTCTGAAGGAGATCAGCCCTGGGTGTTTTTTGGAAGGAATGATGCTAAAGCTGAAACTCCAGTACTTTGCCCACTTCATGCGAAGAGTTGACTCATTGGAAAAGACTGATGCTGGGAGGGATTGGGGGCAGGAGGGGAAGGGGACGACAGAGGATGAGATGGCTGGATGGCATCACCAACTTGATGGACATGAGTTTGAGTGAACTCCGGGAGTTGGTGATGGACAGGGAGGCCTGGTGTGCTGCGATTCATGGGGTTGCAAAAAGTCAGACACGACTGAGCGACTGACCTGAACTGAACTGGATATTCCATTGTACGTATATTTCACATCTTTATCCATTCATCTGTTGATGGCCACTTAGGTTGCTTCCATGTATTGACTATTGTAAATAATGTTGCTATGAACATTGGAGTGTATATATCTTTTTGAATTAGTGTTTTTTTGTTTTATTCTTATATAATGAAGGAATTAAGTTGCTGGGTCATATGGTAGTTCTATTTTTAGTTTTTTGAGCAACCTCCATACTCTTCAGTAGTGGCTGCATCAATTCATAATCCCAGTAACAGCGTACTAGGGCTCCATCTTCTTCATATTGTCACTAACATCTGTAATTTTTGGTCTTTATGATGATAGTCATTCTGACAGATGTGAGATGAAATCTTGCTGTGGTTTTGATTTGCATTTCCCTGGTTATTAGATTGAACTTGGGTCACCCGCATTGTAGGCAGATGCTTTACCGTCTGAGCCACCAGGGAAGTCTGGTTATTAGTAATGTTGAGCATCTCTTCATGTGTCTATTAGCCTTTGGTATGTCTTCTTTGGAAAAATGTCTTTTCAGGTCTTCTACCCATTTTTTTTTTTTGATTGATTATCTTTTTGATGTTGAGTTGTGTATGTTGCTTATATATGTTGTATATAAGTTTTTAAGTTTAATTTGGTCCCTTTTGTTGATTTCTGTTCTTGCTTTTTTGGCCTTAGGAGAGAGATCCAAAAAAATATTGCTATGATATACCAAAGTGTTCTGTTTGTGTTTTCTTCAGGGAGTTGTATGGTTTCCAGTCTTATATATAGGTCTTTAATTTATTTTGTGTTTATTCTTGTATTTGGTATGAGAAAATTTTCTAAATTCATTCTCTAAGATCGCACTGGCCAGTTTTCCTAGTCCCACTTATTAAAAAGACTGTGTTTTCTCCATTATATATTCTAGCTTCATTTGTAGTATATTAATTTAGAAGGAAATGGCAACCCCCTCCAGTATTCTTGCCTGGAGAACCCCATGGACAGAGGAGCCTGGTGGACCACAGTCTGTGGGGTCGCAAAGAGTCGGGCACGACCGAGCAACTAACACTACTACTAATTGACCATAAAGTGAGTGAAGTAAAGTCTCAGTCGCGTCCAACTTTTTGTAACCCCATGGACTGTAGCCTACCAGGCTCCTCCGTCCATGGGATTGTCCAGACAAGAGTTCTGGAGTGGGGTGCCATTTCCTTCTCCATGGTATCTTCCCAACCCAGGGATCAAACCTAGGTCTCCCGCATTGCAGGCAGACGCTGTACCCTCTGAGCCACTAGGGAAGCCCCAGTTGACCATAAGTGAGTGGATTTACTTCTGGGCTCTCTATTTTGTTAGTTGATGTATATGTCTGTATTTGTGCCAGTGCAGTACTATTTTGATTACTGTAGGTTTTGTATAGTCTAAGTCAGGGGATGTGATACTTCCAGCTTTGTTCTTTATCCTTCAAATTCCTTTTGCAAATTAGGGTCTTTTGTGATTCCATATGAATTTTAGGATTAATTATTTTGGTTCTGTGAAAATTATTAATGGTATCTTGATAAGGATTGCATTAAGACTGTAGATTGCTTTGGATAGAATGGACATTTTAATAATATTAATTCTTCCAATCCATGACTGTAGGACATGTTTTTATTCCTTTGTATTGTCTTCAGTTTTCTTAATATTTTTAAAATAATTTTCAGAGTACAGGTTTTTCACCTCCTTGACTAAGTTTCTTCCTAGATATCTTACTCTTTTTAATGTGATTTAAAGTGAGATTTACTTTGTCTTTGTTATAGTTTATTGTTAGTGCATACAAAAGCAGCAGATGTCTATATATTAATTTTATTTTCTGAAAATTTACTGAAGTCATTTATTAGTTCAAATAGTTTTAGGTGGAAAAATTAGGGTTTTCTATATATAGTATGGTGTCATAGGCAGATAGTGACAGTTTTACTTCTTCCCTTCCGATTTTAATGCTATTTTTTTTCTTTCTTTTCTGATTGTTGTGGCTAGGACTTCCAAAACTATATCAAATGGAAGTTGCAAAAGTGGGTATTCTTGTCTTACATCTGATTTCACCTTTTCACAGTAAATATGATATTATCTGTGAGTTTGTCATTAATGGCCTTTATTATGATAGGATATTTTCCATCTGTACCTACTTTGGTTGGAGTTATTATCATAAATGTTACTGAATTTTTCAAATGCTTTTTCCGTATCTATTGAGATGATCAAGTGGTTCTTATCCTTTTTGTTAAATTGGTGATTTGCAGATGTTGGACCATCCTTGCATTCCTAGAATAAACCCTGCTTGATCATGGTATATGATCCTTTTTAAATATTGTTGAATTAAGTTTATTAATATTTTGTTGAGGGTTTTTGCCTCTATATTTAATAGAGATATTGTCCTTTAGTAATATTCATTTTTTTGTGGTGTCATTGCCTGGTTTTGGTGTCAGGGTAATGGTGGTCTCATAGATTGAATTTCAGAATGTTCCCTCCTCGTCAGTTTTTTGTAATAGTTTGAGGAGGGTAGATAAAAGTTCTTCTTTATATGTTTGGTAAAACTCTAGTGTGATGCTCTCCAGTCTTGGACATTTGTTTGCTGGGAGTTTTATGATTACAAATTCAATTTCACTACTAGTGATTGACCTATTCAGATTGTCTATTTCTACCTGATTCAGCATTGGAAGATTTTGTATTTCTAGAAATTTATTCACTTCTTTAGCTTGTCCAATTTGTTGTTGTAAATGTTCATGTTATTCTCTTATGATTTTTTTTTGTATCTCTTTAGTTTTGATTGCAGTTTTCCCTCCTTTGTTTCATTTTTAGTTGGGTCTTTTCTCTTTTATTTATTTATTTTTAAAATAAATTTATTTATTTTTAAAATAAAAGGTTAATTACTTTACAATATTTTATTGGTTTTGCCATACATCACCATGAATCTGCCACAGTTGTACACATGTTCCCCATCCTGAACCCCCCCTCCCCATTCCCTCCCCGTACCATCCCTCTGGGTCATCCCAGTGCACCAGCCCCAAGCATGAGCCTGGCTAATTGCTGATTGATTTTGCTTTTCTTTTTATAAATTCAGCTCTTGATTTTATTGATTATTACTATTGATTTTTTGGTTTGTGTTTTATTTATTTTCTCTCTGATCTTTATTATTTTCTTAGTTCTGCTGACTTCAGACTTTATTTTTTAAATTCCTGTAGATGGTAGGTTAGGTTGTTTATTTGATATTTTTCTTGTTTCTTGAGGTAGGCTTGTGTTGCTTTAAACTTTCCTCTTAGAATTGATTTTGCTGTGTCCCATAAATTTTGAAAGTTTTGTCTTATTTTCACTTATCTCATGGTATTTTCTGACTACTTCTTTGATTTCTTCAATGAACCATTGGTTTTTAGTAGCATGGGTTATTTAATTTCCATGTGTTTTTGTTTTCTTCTTTTACCTTTCATAATTGATTTCTAGTTTCATACTATTTTGGTCAGAAAAAATGCTTGATATAATTTCTATTATGTTTCATTTGTTGAGATTTTATGTTTCATTTAAAATTAATATTTATATATGGCATCTACTATGGATTGAGATTTTTAAAAAAATATATATTTTGCATATGAATTTCTAATTATTTCGATACCATCTGTTTAGAAGATTTCCCTTTTTCTATTGGATTATTTTTTATCTTTATTTAAAATCAATTGGCCATGTACATGTTGGACTACATTTCGGCTCTGTTCTGTTTGACTGAACTATATGACCACTGTTTCTCCAACTCCACACCATCTTGATTTCTGTAGTTTTATAGTAAGTCCTAAAATAAGATGGTATAAGTCTTCCAACTATTTTTTATCATTTAAAAACCTATTTTTGGTTATCCTAGCTCCTGTTACATATAAATTTTAGGATAAGTTTATGGATTTCTAAAGAAACCCTTGCTATCTTGTTCAGATTTTGATTGAAATTGTGTTGAATCTTTACATATGTAGGAGAGTTTGACATCTTGACTTTTAATGCTGTTGTTTCTTTCAATCCAGAAACAATGTCTACTTCTCCATTTATTTGTATCTTGTTTGTTTGTTTTTAGGATTTTTTCCCATCATTCATATATCACATATATTTTGTTATATTTATGCCTAAGTATTTCCTTTCTCTTTGTTGCTATTATAAATTATATTATTTTAAAACATTCAAGTTGCTAATTGTTCACTGTTAGTCTATAGTAATAGAACACTGACTTTATATTCTGCATACTTGCTGAACTCATGTATTACATTTTTAGCAGCTTATTTGTCAATTTGAGATTTTTTTTTTACATTTGTATTTTATTATTTATTTATTTATTTTTTAATTTCATTTTATTTTTAAACTTTACAATATTGTATTAGTTTTGCCAAACAATTTTGTTGTCTAGGAATAGAGATGGTTTATACCTGAATGAATTTGTATTTTTCTTGTTTTGTTCTTATTTTATTACACCAGACATGACCTATGACACAGTATTGAATTGAAGGGGTAGGTGTGGACCTGATTGCCTTATTCTCAGTTTTAGGGGAAAGCATCTAGTCTTTTACCACTGTTAATGTTGTTGGTTGTAGGATTTTTCTTTTTCTTTTTGGTAAATGTTCTTATTAAATTGAGGACTCTTCCTTCCAGTCTTAATTTACTTATAGTTTTTAGCCTGAATAAATATTGAATTTTTTCAAATGCCTCTGCAACTCTGAAAGCAAAGCTTAGCATCATAAAACTTCAGAGTTAAGAGTAGCCTTAGTGACTGTTTCCTCATATCTGTATCCTGCATGTTTATTATCATATAAAATTATGTTCTTAGAGTAACATAGTGATTCTCTTTAACTAAAAATATGTAGTTGTATAAGGACTTTATTAGATTTCCATTTATTTATTTATTTACTAATCTATACAGTAAAACTATGAAGTAAGTTTTATTATTAGGTAAGAAAAATGAAACTCATAGCAGAGATGTAACTAGCTGAAAGTCACCAATCCCGCCATTAAGCCAACTTAACGTTCTCTTAGTATGTTGTATTCATTTTGCTTTTTAGTTTCTATATCCTTTTTTCCTAGAATGCCTTTTTCCTAGAATGTCTTTATCTTTTAAACTTTATATATTTTCTTTTATATAAAAAAAGAATTTTTTGAGAAATTCTGAATTTCAGAATGAAGAAATGAGTCATTCAAGATCTTTCATCGAGTTTATGGCAGAGCTGAGCTTGTAGCTCAGGCTTCTTGACCCTCATGCTAGTTGTTTTGCATCTTCACTAAGGTGTGCTCTAATTTTCATTTAACTACAGTTTCCCATTCATATTTTTGTCTCCTGTAATGCAAGTATCTTGGCAGCTTTGCTGGTTGCCTACTTGTCAACGTCCGAAATAAAGACTTTCGGCAAGCAACTTTTAACTTTCAAAAATAAGTGTCCAAACCCAATTTTATACCAAGATTACTTTTGTCTCTTTGATTCTGTTACTCTACTCAATTATATTTTAATAAGTATGTAAAATAATTGCATTTCAAATTGATATCCTATTATGTGCCAGCAGAAACTGTTGATTATAGTAAATTTTTCTAAATTGTGTGTAATTTGTAGTTTATAAACTAATGTGAATTTATATAGATCAGGAATTTTCTCTTCAACATTTGGAAACATTGTATTGTTAAATGTGTCTCATTCAGTGAAACACTAATTTATATATGTACTAGATAGATAATAACCAAATATGATAGCATTTTCTTTTCTGTTTTATTCTTTTCCCTCCTTTCTCTCAAAGGTAAAACATTAATCTATGAAATATAACATTTGATGATCTAACAATATTTATTTTGTCATGTTTAAAAAATTGTTTCAATAAAAAACTGTGTTAAGTTCAGGATTCAGTTCAGTTCAGTCATTAGTTATGTCCAACTCTTTGCGACCCCATGGACTGCAACACGCCAGGCCTCCCTGTCCATCACCAACTCCCAGAGTTTACTCAAACTCATATCCGTTGAGTCGGTGATGCCATCCAAGCATCTCATCCTCTGTCATCCCCTTCTCCTCCTGTCTTCAATCTTTCTCAGCATCAGGGTCTTTTCCAACGAGTCAGTTCTTTGCATCAGGTAGCCATAGTATTGGAGTTTGAACTTCAACATCAATCCTACCAATGAAAACCCAGGACTGATCTCCTTTAGGATGGACTGGTTGGATCTCTTTGAGGTGCAAGGGACTCTCAAGAGTCTTCTCTAACACCACAGTTCAAAAGCATCAATTCTTCGGTGCTCAGCTTTCTTTATGGTCCAACTCTCACATTCATACAAGACTGCTGGAAAAATCATAGCCTTGACCAGACGGACCTTTGTTAGCAAAGTAATGTCTCTGCTTTTTAATATGCTGTCTAGGTTGGTCATAACTTTTCTTCCAAGGAGTAGGCATCTTTTAATTTCATGGCTGCAGTCAACATCTGCAGTGATTTTGGAGCCCCCCAAATAAAGTCCAACACTGTTTCCACTGTTTCCCAGTCTATTTGCCATGAAGTGATGGGACTGGATGCTATGATCTTAGTTTTCTGAATGTTGAGCTTTAAGTCAGGATTCAGGGTATGTAACTTATTCTTCCTTGTATTTGATATAACTAATTTATTGAAAAAATTATTTTCATCAGTTGATTGAATGTGCCTAATGCCCAATTCTGCTACAAAAGAGTGGAGAAAGTTAGGAGTAAATAAGTTCAGGTACTTTCTCCTACTGAACTTATCTATGTATACAATGAGTGCTTTGCTTGGGAGACTACAATGTGTGAGCGAGAGTGAAATCAAACAGTCCTGAATTAAATTTAAGTTTAGTAATTACTAACTGGTTGTTGATTATCAGCTAGTTACTTAATCTCTCTGAGCTTCATTTTGCATAATTAAATACTATTACTTCAAAGCAGTGGTTTTTAAATTGAATGAAATAATTACATTTATTGGTTTCATTTGAAATTAAATTAAATAATAAACATGTAGTAAAGTGTCTAACATATCGTTGACTTTTGTAAAATATTTCTTAAATTTTTTCAAGAGGTATTTATTAAAGACCTGTATATGTTAAACACTATATTAAGCACTAAAAATATAATTGCAAAAATGAAAAAGATCCTGTCCTAATGCATTGTATGGCATACATTTTAGTAAGAGAAACATAAACTGGTAAGCAAACAAGCATTCAGAATATGAATTTGGTTTAGTAATAAATTTTCTAAGGAGGGTAAACGTTATGACTAAACTCAATTATCATTTTGGATCCTAACACTCACTGGCTAAATTTTATATTTACGGTTCAGCTCAAGTGATTTTCTAACCATTGTTGAACATTGTTGCAGTGTTTTTTATTGGATAAACAAATAACTGAATGGTTAATTAAAAATGAGAGTGTGGTTAGGGAGAGTAGTTTCATTTATTCGACAAACATTTTGGTGAACCAAAGGCATTTACATAAGGCAGTCTCTTTTTGTACTTACAGAGCATGCACTCTAGAAATGAAGATGAATCAGATATATAAGAAATTGTAAACCAATATATGAAATAATAAGTTTAGTACTAGTAATATAAGTAAGGTATTATAAATGTTTATTACTTCTAGTTGACTAGATGAAGAAAGACTACGAAGAAAAGACGATACTTGATCTGGTCCTTAGAGACAACCTGGAAAAGGAAAAACTCACCTCAGTCAAATAAGTATCATAAACTTGATATGAGCCCAAAGCTTCAATTTTATAGTGAAATAAGTGGTAAAAACAATAAGTCACAGAGTGCCACTTAATACAAAGCAAAACATCTTTGTGTTTCCTTAAGAGTGTAAAGTTAGCTGTGGAATAGGGTAGTTATATTTCACCATCCACTGTACTTTAGCATCAGTGTTATAGGATGTGATATGACATGATTACTTGTTCATGAGAGAGAACTCCCTTATGAGCTTCACATTGAGGAATTTTATGTTGTTGTTGTTGTTTTTAACTATTTGTGTGTGGTTTTTAAGTGCTTAACAATTAAAAAAGACCCAAATTTAGACCGGAAACTTATTGTGATATAAACTTATAGATATTGCCATTGCAATATAAATTAAACACAGATGTATAAAGTGAAAAAGATCCTTATGCAAATAAAACTCTGGGTACTAGAAACAGAACATCTTAGGCTAGATGAGTCTTAAAGCTATTGGTTGTTTGGCTGATTTACTGCCAAAGGAATGAGAGACTGATATTTAAATTTCATGCAAAGTTTCATGAGTAGTCTAAGCCTTGTTTTGGCAGAACAAAAGCCATAAAATCAAGAGAAAGGGCACTGAAACTTTTACAGGCTTTGATTTTTCTGAATGTGTAGAGAAAGCTTTAGTGTTTAATCAGACTAACTGTTAGAAACTCTTATTATGCTCCTTTTTAAACCTGAAGTGGCCCATACGGCTTGGAACCTGCTTTATTTTTCATTCACCTTTGGATTTCAGCTAGCTTGCTTGTAGCTTCTGTACATTGACAAACTAAATTCTCATGATGCTTTGATTTTGAACTCTAGTTTCACCCTCATCCATCTTTTCAGCTGCCTGTCAGACACCTCCATTGCAGTACTGAACAACAACTTTCCCTAAAGTCTGTATTAGCTTTCAGTCATTTTCAGTTTATTATAGCCCTGTTTACTTGATTAATTAAACTAGAAACTTGAGATTAATCCTTTATGATTCATTTATTATTCATGCTGCCCCTTCTATATGGAAGACCTTTCTCTTAATTCTCACTTTGCCAATCTAAAAAATCTTTTATGATATAGATAAAATCTTTTCTCTTCTGAGAATTTTCTCCTTACTTCCAGACTGTGTGCCCAAGAGCTTTCATTGCTCATGTTAGCACAGCATGGCTACTGCATGATGTAATTGATGGTTCATGTGCCACTTTCCCTCTTGTATTATTAACTACTTTATATTAGGGAGTGAAACTTCCTGATTTCTTATTTATTTTTCTGTAAAATTGAGCATGGTGAGGATTTAATGTGCTAATACTGGCATATAATAAGCACCAATAACTCTTAGATATTAATGCATTACTATTGTCATTATTTATTACTGTTATTATCTTGGCTTCTTCAACACTTGAAATGATGCCTGACTTTAAAAAATGGATATGTTGATAAAATTAATGTGTTTAGCAATTATCTTTGCAGTGACACTCTAGTACTGGCTCTTTTTTGACACCTAGACCCAGCTCTTTGAGATAATCATATTTTCCTCCCAGGCTTATTTACTTCTTCTATCCAGTGCCTTTTCTTCATGAATTATGCTTGAACCCAGAGGCTGGCTGCGTATGTTTCTCTTTTAACTTAAAATACATGTGGGGCTTTTATAACTAATGAACTATGCCTGTAAATAGATAATAAGGTAAAATTCTAAATTAATGGTAAAGAGAACTGCTAGTCAGTGAAAATATAGAGTGAACATCAATCTAAGACTTGATGCAGCTTTTAAAACTCAGCATAGCTTTTTTTATGTAGAAACATTTTCTGAGCCCCTTGACTATATTAGGTACCCCTTCTGTGCTACTATGATCCTCTCTATCTCCCTAAGACTGGATCAGCTGCATAATTAGTGTGGAAAATGAAAATGAAGGGTCTTTATTGAATATTATTAAGAATTTCACACACCTCTGAATTTGGTACTGCCTTACTCTTTGCTCTGGCATGAATTAGTAGGTCACCTCATGCGAAGAGTTAACTCGTTGGAAAAGATTCTGATGCTGGGAGGGATTGGGGGCAGGAGGAAAAGGGGATGACAGAGGATGAGATGGCTGGATGGCATTACTGACTCAATGAACGTGAGTTTGAGTGAACTCCAGGAGATGGTGATGGACAGGGAGGCCTGGCGTGCTGCAATTCATGGGGTCGCAAAGAGTCGGACACGACTGAGCGACTGAACTGAACTGAACTGAACTGATGAATGAGTGAATAGCTGGGTAAAATCCAGCTGTTTGAAAAATCTGTGATAAGAGGTGACAATGACCTAAATTGAATAATCAGGAGGGGCTAAGCTTTCCAGCAATAGATCAAGGTTTTTTAACATGTGAGAGTCAGTAATCCACAATCTTTATTTAATCATATATTTTTTCAACCAAAGTAAAACATCATCTATACTTTTAAGCTGATAGGTAATTAGTTTTGTATCCTTAATTCTACCAAATGTTAAAAAAGTGAAAGTGAAAAAGTTAACATAAATTGTGTGCTACCTTTTCCAGAAAATACAAAACACTTTCCATCTAATTTTTTGGAACCAGTGTTACTATTATACCAAAACTGATCAAAGAATCATAACAATACAAAACAAAGCTACAACCCAATATTCAACGTGAATATGGATGAAAAAATTATTAACTATATATTAGAAAAAATAATTTAGCAATATCCCTGGTAGCTCAGCTGGTAAAGAATCCACCTGCAATGCAGGAGACCATGGGTTGATCCCTGGGTTAGGAAGATGCCCTGGAGAAGGGAAAGGGGTAGTCTATCCATTCTACTATTCATGGGTTTCCTTGGTGGCTCAGATGGTAAAGAATCTGCCTGCAATGCAGGAGACCTGGGTTCGATACCTGGGTTGGGAAGATCCTCTGGAGGAGGGCATGGCAACCCACCCTAGCATTCTTGCTGGAGAATCCACATGGACAGAGAAGCCTGTGGGCTATAGTCCATGGGGCCGCAAAGAATAGGACACAACTGAGTGACTAAGCTCAGCACAGCATGGCAACAAAAATTTAACACCATGATCAAATAATTTACTTTGATGTTGCAAGGCTGGTTCAATATTAAAAAATCATTATTGTAACTCATCATATTAACAGGTAAAAGATGGAAAAATCCCATGATAGTATCAATTTATGTAGAAAAAATATTTCACAAACTTCAGCCATCTTTTCATGATAAATGCTTCAAAAACTTGGAATATAGGGAGATCTAAGTCAACTTGAGTTTTTAAAAATCTGCAAAAAGTTCTAGAGTTGTTATTATACTTAATGATAAAGCATAGAATGCATTCCCTTGAGATTTGTAACAGAGCAAAGATGTATACACTCATCTGCTATTCAAGATATTACTGGATGTTCTAGCTAGTGCAATAAGGTAAGAAAAGGAAAGTAAAGACATTCATATCAGAAGGAAGAAATAAAACTATCTTTTATTTGCATCTAATATGATTATATACATTTAAATCTTTATGAAATAGTGCAAAGACTCCTAGAACTAATAAGTGAGTTGAATTTAGTCTCAAAATATGAGTTCGACATACATAAATGAATATATTTCTTTATATTTGTAGTGGACACTTGAAAACCAAAATTAAATCTATACCACTTACAATCATTCTAGAAAATGAAATAGTTATAAACCTATAAAATCTGTACAAAATTTGTATGCACTGCAAAATGTTGGAAGATATCAATGATGACCTAATAAATGGAGAGACATAGTATGTTCATGTATTAGAAAACTCAACAAAATAAGATGACAACTCTTTTAAAATTGTTCTTTTAGGCTTAATACATTCCAAGGTTTGACCAATCCATAGCAAGACTTTTTGTAGACTTACATAAATTTATACATAAATCTATATTGTAGACATACAATATAGAATGGTGAAGGAAAAATTAGCTAAAACATTATTTAAAGAGAATGAAGTAGGAGGAATGACTCTACCTCATATCAAAGCTTATTATACAGTAACAGTAATCAAGATTGTGTAATATTGTCAGAGAGACAGATTAATGGGACAAAATACAGAATTGAGGAATAGACATACATAAATATGCCCAACTAACTTTTAACAAAATTGCAAAAGTAATTAAATGGAGGACAGATTGCTGTGATGATTGATTTTATATGTTAAGTTGGCTAGGCTATGGTGCCCAGTTGTTAGGTCAAACACAAACTTTCACTAATGAGGAACTGTCAGAAAGAAAAATTAATAACAATCTCATTTATAGTTGCATCAAAAAGGATAAAATACCTAGGAGTAAATTTAACTAAAGAGGTGATACACTTATTCACTGAAAGGTATAAAGCTCTTAAAAGAAAATTAAAGAGGATAAGAATAAATGGAAAGATATTTTGTGCTTGTGAGTTGGAAAAATTAGCATTGTTATAAAGTGTCCATACTAACAAAGCAATATACAGATTTAACGAAATCTCTATCAAATTCCAATGGCATTTTCCACAGAATTAGAATAAGCAATCCTAAAATTTCTATGAAACCATGTAAGACCCAACTAGTAAAAGCAGTTTTGAGAGAGAATAACAAAGCTAGAGGCATCATGCTCCCTGATTTCAAAATGTATTACAAAGCTATCATACTTGAAATAGTATAGTATTGGCATAAAAACAGACAGTAGACTAATCAACACAACCAGAGCCCACAAATAAACACATAGCTATAAGTTTAATTGATTTATGATGATGGAACCTAGAATATACAATGGGAAAAAGGATAATTTCAATAAATCTTGTTGGGAAAACTGGACAGTCACATATGAGAGAATGAAACTGGGCAACTCCCTTAAACTATACACAAGAAACCAACTCAAAAAGGGTTAAAGACTTGAATGGAAGCCTTGAAACTGTAACACTCCTAGAAGAAAACATAGAGGTAAATTCCTAAAGATAGGTGTTGATAATGATTTTTTAAAATCTGACACCAAAAGGTAATGCAACAAAATAAACAAGTGGGACTTCATTAAAGAAAAAGTTTCTGCATAGTACATGAAGCCATCAACAAAATGAAAAGGCAATGTATGGAATGGGAGAGAATATTAATATGTCACATGCCTGCTAAGGGGCTAATATAAAAAAATATGTATATAAAATCTCATCCACTTCAAGAGCAATAAAACCAAACAGTCTAATTAAAAAATGGGGAGAGAGTCAGAGTAGACATTTTCCCAAATAAGACGTACAAATGGCTAATAAGTACATTAAAATTTCTCTAATCATCAGAGAAATGAAAATCAAACCACAATGAGATATTAGTCATTCACACCTATTAGAATGACTTTTATGAAAAAGGCAGGTGGTCACAAAGAACTGGACATGACTTAACGACTGAACAACCACAACAGTAAGAGCTGGGAAAGACATGGAGTAAAGGGAACTTTGTGAACTATTTTGGAGGATGTAAATTGGTATAGCTGCTACACTGGAAAACAGTATGGAGTTTCCTCAAAAATGTAAAAATAAAGCTAGTATGTGATCTAGCAATTCCATTTCTAAATATATATCCAAAGGAAATAAAATAAGTTATGTTAAAAAGAAATCTGCATTGCAGAATTATTTACAGTAGCCAAGATATGGAAACAACCTACGTGTCCACTAATAGATGAATGGATAAAGAAAATCTGGTATATAGATATACTGTGTTTTATTGGGCTTCACTCTATCATACTTTGCAACTACTGTGTTTTTTTGCAAATCAGAGGTTTGTGGGACCTTGTTTCAAACAAGTCTGTCAGTACTATTTTTCCAATAATATTTGCTTACTTGAAGTTTCTGAGTTACATTTTCATAACTTTCATAGTATTTCAAAATTTTTATTATTATTATATTTGTTATGGTGACATATGGTCAGTGATCTTTGACATTACTGTTGTAATTGCTTGGAGGGTGCCACGATCATACCTATATAAGATGATAAGCTAAGTGTTGTGTGTGTTCTGACTGCTGTACCAACCTGCCATTTTCCCATTTTTGTTTTCCCCCTCAGGCTTTCCTATTCCCTGAAACACGACAATTTGAAGTTAGGTCAGTTGATAATCCTGTAACAACATATAAGTGTTTAAGTGAAAGGAAAATTCTCAGGTCTCTCACTTTAAAAGATAGAAAAAATTAAATTTAGTGAGGATGGCATGCCAAAAACTGAGGTAGGTTGAAAGTCAGGTCTTTTGTGCCAAAAGGTTAACCAAATTTTGAATATAATTGAAAAGTTCTTGAAGGAAATTAAAAGTGATTCTCCAGTGAACACATCAACACATAATGTAAAAGTACAAGGTGAACCAGCAAGTGCTCATATAGAAATCTGCCACAAGTTATCCAGGAGATCTAACTAAGATAATTAAACACTACACTAAACAACAGATTATCAGCATAGATGAATAGTTTTATATTGGAAAAAGATGCCATATAGGACTTTCATAACTAGAGAGGAGAAATCAAATCCTAGCTTCAAAGCTTCAAATGACAGACTGACTGACTGACACTCTTGTTAGGGGCTAATACAGCTGGTGACCTTAAACTGAAGCCAGTTCCATTTATCATTCCAGAACTCCTAGGGCCTTTAAGAATTATGCTAAATCTACTCTGCCTGTGTCTTATACTAAATGGAACAACAAAGCCTGGATGAAAGCACAGCTGTCTGCACCTTGGTTTTCTGTATATTTTAAACCCACTGTGAGACCTAGTACCCAGACAAAAAGATCTCTTCAAAATATTATTGCTGACAGTGCACCTGGTTACCCAAGAACTCATATGAAGATGTACAATGAGATTAATGTTGTTTTCATGCCTGCTAACACAACATTGAACAGATAATTGGATTAAAGATTTACTGAGCATGGCCCCACTCATCTAAACAAGACCCAGTTTCCCCCACAGTCAGTCTCTCCCATCAGGAAGCTTCCATAAGCCTTTTATCCTTATCATTCAGAGGAGGACAGAATTAAAACTACAATCATAGAAAACTAATCAAACTGATCATATGGACCACAGCCTTGTCTAACTCAATGAAACTATGAACCACGGCATGTAGGGCCACCCAAGACAAATGGGTCATGGTGGAGAGTTCTGACAAAACGTGGTCCAATGGAGAAGGGAATGGCAAACATTTCAGTATTCTTGCCTTGAGAACCCCATGAATAGTATGAAAAGGCAAAAAGATATACCACTTAAAGATGAACTCCCCAGGTTGGTAGGTGCTCAATATGCTACTGGAGAGGAGTGGAGATATAACTCCAGAAAGAATGAAGAGATGGAACCAAAATGAAACAAGGCCCAGTTGTGGATGTGACTAGTGATGGAAGTAAAGTCTGATGTTGTAAAGAGCTATATTGCATAGGAACCTGGAATGTTAGGTATATGAATCAAGGAAAATTAGAAGTGGTCAAGCAGGAGATGGCAAGAGTGAACATCAACATTTAGGAATCAGTGAACTAAAATGGACCAGAAAGGGCAAATTTAATTCAGATGACCATGATATCTACTACTGTGAGCAAGAATCCTTAGAAGAAATGGAGTATCCCTCATAGTCAACAAAATAGTCTGAAATGCAGTACTAGGGTGCAATCTCAAAAATGACAGAATGATCTCTGTTTGCTTCCAAGGCAAACCATTCAGTATCACAGTAATTCAAGTATATGCCCCAACCACTAATGCTGAAGAAGCTGAAGTTGAATGGTTCTATGAAGACCTAAAAGACCTTCTAACTAACACCCAAAAAGATGTCCTTTTCATCCTACAGGACTGGAATGCAAAAGCAGAAAGTCAAAAAACACCTGGAAAAACAGGCAAGTTTGGCCTTGAGGTACAAAACAAAGCAGGTCAAAGGCTAACAGAGCTTTGCCAAGAGAACCCACTGGTCATAGCAAACACCCTCTTCCAACAACACAAGAGAAGACTCTACACATGGACATCACCAGATGGTCAATACAGAAATCAGATTGATTATATTCTTTACAGCCAAAGATATACCCATTTGAATGCAGAGTTCCAAAACGTAGCAAGGAGAGATGAGAAAGCCTTCCTCAATGATCACTGCAAAGAAATAGAGGAAAACAATAGAATGGGAAAGTCTAGAAATCTCGTTAAGAAACTTAAAGATACCAAGGGAACATTTCATACAAAGATGGGCACAAAAAAGGACAGAAATGGTATGGACCTAACAAAAACAGAAGATATTAAGAAGAGATGGCAAGAATACACAGAAGAACTGTACAAAAAAAGACCTTCATGACCTAGATAATCACTATGGTGTGATCATCACTTAGAGCCAACATCCTGGAATGCGAAGTCAAGTAGGCCTTAGGAAGCATCACTACGAACAAAACTAGTGGAGATGATGGAATTCCAGTTGAGCTATTTCAAATCCTTAAAGAATATGCTGCGAAAGTGTTGCACTCAATATGCCAGCAATATTGGAAACTTCAGCAGTGACCACAGGACTGGAGAATGTCAGTTTTCATTCCAATCCCAAAGAAAGGCAGTGTCAAGGAATGTGCAAACTACCGCACAATTGCACTCATCTCACACCCTAGTAAAGTAATGCTCAAAATTCTCCAAGCCAAGCTTCAGCAGTACGTGAACTGTGAACTTCCATATATTCAAGCTGGATTTGTAAAAGGCAGAGGAACCAGAGATCAAATTGCCAATATCTGTTGGATCATCGAAAAAGCAAGAGAGTTCCCGAAAAACATCTATTTCTGCTTTCTTGACTATGCCAAAGCCTTTGCCTGTGTGGACCGCAACAAACTGTGGAAATTCTTAAAGAGATGGTACTATCAGACCACCTGACCTGCCTCTTAAGAAAGCTGTATGCAGGTCAGGAAGCAACAGTAAGAACTGGACATGGAACAACAGAGTGGTTCCAAATAAGGAAAGAAGTCTGTCAAGGCTGTATATTGTCACCCTGCTTATTTAACTTCTATGCAGAGTACATCAATAGAAACCCTTGGCCGGATGAAGCACAGGGTGGAATCAAGATTGTCAGGAGACATATCTATAACCTCAGATATACAGATGATACCACCCTTATGGCACAAAGTGAAGAAGAACTAAAGAGTCTCTTTAGTGAAAGAGAAGAGTAAAAAAGTTCGCTTAAAGCTCAACATTCAGAAAACTAATATCATGGCGTCTGGCCCCATCATTTCATGGCAAATAGACGGGGAAACAGTGGAAATAGTGACAAACTTTATTTTGGGGGGCTCCAAAATCACTGCAGATGGTGACTGCAGCCATGAAATTAAAAGATGTTTGTTCCTTGGAAGAAAAGTTATGACCAACCTAGACAGAATATTAAAAAGCAGAGACATTACTTTGCCAACAAAGGTCCATCTGGTCAAAGCTATGATTTTTCCAGTAGTCATGTTTGGATGTGAGAGTAGGACTATAAAGAAAGTTGAGCACTGAAGAATTCATTCTTTTAAATGGTGATGTTAGAGAAAACTTTGAGAGTCCCTTGGACTGCAAGGAGATCCAATCAGTCCATCTTGAACAAAATCAGTCCTGAATATTCATTGGAAGGACTGATGCTGAAGCTGAAACTCCAACTCTTTGTCTACCTGATGCGAAGAACTGACTCATTTGAAAAGACCCTGATGCTGGGAAGATTGAAGGCAGGAAAAGGGGATGACAGAGACTGAGACTGTTGGATGGCATCACCGACTCAATGGACGGGAGGCTGAGTAAACTCTCAGAGTTTGCGATGGACAGAGAGGCCTGGCATGCTGCATGCAGTCCATGGGATCGTAAAGAGTCAGACACGACTCAGCAACTGAACTGATCTGAACTGAACTATACAGTCAACAAAAACAAGACAGGGAGCTGACTGTGGCTCAGATTATGAACTCCTTATTGCAAAATTCAGACTTGAAGAAAGTCAGGAAAACCACTAAACCATTCAGGTATGACCTCAATCAAATCCCCTAAGATTATACAGTGGAAGTAACAAATAGTTTCAAGGAATTAGAGCTGATAGACAGAGTGCCTGAATAAGTATGGACAGAGGTTTGCAATATTTTACAGGGGCAAAATCAATACCATCTCCAAGAAAAAAAATGCAAAAAGGCAGAATGGTTGCCTGAGGGGGGCTTACAAATAGCTGAGGTAAGATGAGAGCTAAAGGCAAAGGAGAAAAGGAAAGATATACCCATTTGAATGCAGAGTACCAAAGAATAGCACGGAGAGATAAGAAAGCCTTCCTCAGTGATCAGTGCAGAGAAATAGAGGAAAACAATAAAATGGGAAAGACTAGAGATTTTTTTCAAGAAAATTAGAGATACAGAGGGAACATTTCATACAAAGATAGGCACAATAAATGACAGAAATGGTATAGACCTAACAGAAGCAGAAGATATTAAGAAGAGATGGCAAAAATACACAGAAGAACTGTGCAAAATAATCTTCATGATCCAATAACCACAATGGTGTGATCACTCACCTAGAGCCAGACACACTGGAATGCGAAGTCATGTGTGCTTTAGGAAGCATCACTACAAACAAAGCTAGTGGAGGTGATGGAATTCCAGCTGAGCTATTTCAAATCCTAAAAGATGATGCTGTGTATGTGTATATACTAATATATTTGGAAAACTCAGAAGTGGCCATAGGACTGGAAAAAGTCAGTTTTCTTTCCAATTCCAATTAAAGGCAATACCAAAGAACGCTCAAACTACTGCACAATTGCACTCATCTCACATGCTAGCAGAAGAATGCTAAAATTCTATAAGCCAGGCTTCAACAGTACATGAACCATGAACTTCCAGATGTTCAAGCTGGATTTACCAAGGCAGAGGAACCAGAGATCAAATTGCCAACATCTGTTGGATCATAGAAAAAGCAAGTTTCAAAAGAGTTTCGGAAAAAAAAATCTACTTCTGTTTTATTGACTATGCCAAAGCCTTTGACTCTGTAGATGAAAACAAACTGCGGAAAATTCTTAAAGAGGTGGTAGGTGCAGACCACCATACCTGCCTCCTGAGGCATTTGTATGCAGGTGAACAAGCAACAGTTAGAATTGGGCATGGAACAACAAACTGGTTTGAAATCGGGAAAGGAGTATGTCAAGCCTGTATATTGCCACCCTGCTTATTTAACTTATATGCAGAGTACATCATGCAAAATGCCTGAGGTGGATGAAACACAAACTGGATCCAGATTCCCAGGAGAAATATCAATAACCTCAGATACACAGATGACACCACCCTCATGGCAGAAAGTGAAGTGGAACTGAAGAGCCTCCTGATGAAAGTGAAAGAGTAGAGTGAAAAAGCTGGCTTAAAACTCAACATTCAAAAAACAAAAATCATGTCATCTTGCCTCATCATTTCAGGGCAAATACATGGGGAAACGATGGAAACAGTGACAAAGTTTATTTTCTTGGGCTCCAAAATCACTGCAGATGGTGACTGCAGCCATGAAATTAAAAGATGCTTGCTTCTTGGAAGAAAAGCTATGAGAAACCTAAAGAGCATATTAAAAAGTAGAGACATTACTTTGCCAACAAATTTCCATCTAGTCAAAGCTATGGTTTTTCCAATAGTCATGTTTGGATGTGAGAATTGCACTATAAAGAAAGCTGAGCACTGAAGAATTGATGCTTTTAAACTGCAAAGAGATCCAACCAGTCTATCCTGCAGGAAATCAGTCCTGAATATTCATTGGAAGGACTGTTGCTGAAGCTGAAACCCCAGTACTTTGGCCATCTGATGCGAAGAACTGACTCATTTGAAAATACCCTGATGCTGGGAAAGATTGAAGGAAGGAGCAGAAGGGGATGACAGCAGATGAGATGGTTGGATGGCATCACTGACTCGATTGACATGAGTTTAAGCAACCATTGGGCATTGGTGGTGGATAGGGAAGCCTGGCGTGCTGTAGTCCATGGGGTCACAAAAGTCAGACATGACTGATTGCCTGAACTGAACTGAACACAACATTCATCCTTCAGTCCATGGAGCAAGGAATAATTTTGTCTTTTAAGTATTATTATTTAAAAAATGAATGCCATATAAAGTCTAGTTTCCATAGATTGTGATTAATCTGATGGACCTGGGTAAAATCAATTGAAAACCTTCTGAAAAGAATTCAGCATTCTTGATGCCTTTAAGAATATTCCTGCTTCAGAGGAAGAAGTGAAAATACAAAAATTAACAGAAGTTCAGAAGAAGTTTATTCCAGCTCTCATAAATGACTTTGAGGGGTTTAGGACTTTAGTTGGGAAGTAACTGCAACTTTGGTGAAAATATTAGACAACTAGAATTAAAAGTGGAGCACTCTAGAACATTTAGGAGCTTAGGAGGAGAGAGCAAGAAACACTGAGGCTGGAGCCACAGATATGTTCCTAGCAGTACTATTCACAATAACTAAGACATGGAAATAGCTTAAATGTGCATCAACTGATAAGTGGATAAAGAAGATGTGGTACCTTTGTACAATGGAATATTGCTCAAGCATAAAAAATAATCATGCATCATCAAGATGGCAGAGTAGGAAGTGCACACCTCTTCTCTGGTGAGAACACCAAAATTGCAAGTAGCTATTGAATAGCCATCAACAGGAGGATGTTGGAACCTACCAAAAAAGATATGCTACATCCAAAGACAAAGGAGAGGTCACAACAAGATGGTAGGATGGACACAGTCATGATGAAACCAAATAAAACAAGAGCTTGCACAAGCCTCTTATCCTCAATCACCAGAGGGCAGAGAGAAGAACCATGAACTACAATCCCACAGCCTCCAAAATGAAAGCTAACCATAGTGATGACATGGATCACGTTCTTGGGTAACTCATTGTAGCTATTAGCCATCCTGTGCAGGGTCAGCCAAGACAGAAGGGCCACTGCAGAGAGTTCTGGCAAAACATGGTGCATTGGAGAATGGAATGGCAAACTGCTTCAGTATTCTTGCCTTAAGAACCCAATGAACAGTATAAAAAGACAGAAAGATATGACACTGGAAGATGAGCCCCCCGGGTCAGTTGGCATACAGTATGCTACTGGCGAAGAGAAAAGAAATGGATACAGAAAAAAATGAAGATTCTTGGCCAAAGCAGAAATGACACTCAGTTCTGGAAATGCCTGGTGGTGAAAGTAAACTCTAGTGCTGTAAAGAATAATATTGCATAAGAATCTGGAAAGTTAGGTCCATGAATCAAGGTAAATTAGATGTGGTCAAGGAGGAGATGGCATGAGTGAACATTAACATTTTAGGAATCAGTGAACTAAAATGAATGGGAATGAGAAAATTCAATTCAGATGACCATTAAACCTACCACTGTGAGCAAGAATTCCTTAAAGAAATGGAATAGCCCTCAGAGTCAACAAAACAGTCCAGTATACAGTAATTGAGTGCAGTCTCAAAAACAACAGAATGATCTCAGTTTGTTTCCAAGGCAAGCCATTCAACATCACAGTAATCCAAGTCTATAACCCAACCACTAATGCCAAAGAAGCTGAAATTGAAAGGTTATATGAAGACCTATAAGATCTAGAAAACACCAAAAAATAACTCATGTCCTTTTCATCATATGTTATTGGAATGCAAAAGTAGGAAGTCAACTGATACCTGTAGTAACAGACAAATTTAGCTTTGGAGTACAAAATGAAATAAGACAAAGGCTAACAGAATTTTGCCAAGAGAACACATTGGTCATTGCAAACACTGTTTTCCAAAATCACAAGAGACGACTCTACATGTGGACATCACTAGAGGTCAATACTGAAATCAGATTGATTTTATTTGCAGCCAAAGATGGAGAAGCTTTATACAGTCAGCACAACAAGACTGGGAGCTGACTGTGGCTCAGATCATGAGCTCTTTATTGCAAAACTCAGGTTAAATTGAAGAAAGTAGGGAAAACCACGAGTCCATTCAGGTATGACCTAAATTAGATCCCTTATGATTAGACAATGGAGGTGATGAATTGATTCAAGTGATGAGATCTGGTAGACAGAGTGCCTGGAGAACTATGAACACAGGTTTGTAACATTGTAAAGGAAGTGGTGACTAAAACCATCCCCAAGAAAAAGAAATGCAAGAATGCAAAGTGGTTGTCTGAGGAGGCCTTACAAATAGCTAAGAAAAGAAGAGAAGCAAAAGGCAAGGGAGAAAGCAAAAGTTATACCCAACACAATGTAGAGTTCTAGAGAATAGAAGGAGACATAAGAAAGCCTTCTTATGTGGACAATGTGAACAAATAGATGAAAAGAATAGAATGAGAAAGACTAGAGATCTCTTCCAAAAATTTGGAAATATCAAGGGAAAGATGCAAAGATGAGCACATGCAAAGACGAGCACAATAAAGAACAGAAACATCAAGGACCTAACAGAAGCAGAAGAGATTAAGAAAAGGTGGCAAGAATATATAGAAGAACTGTGCAAAAAGGATTTTAATGACCCAGATAACCACAATGGTGTGATCACTCACCTAGAGCCAGACATCCTGGAGTGTGAAGTCAAGTGGGTTGTAGGAAGCATTACTGTGAACAAAGCTAGTGGAGGTGATGGAATTCCTGATAAGCTATTTCAAATCCTAAAAGATGATGTTGTTAAAGTGTTGCACCCAATATGCCAGAAAATTTGGAAAACTCAGAAGTGGCCACAGGCCAGGAAATGTTCTGTTTTCATTCAAATCCCAAAGAAGGCAATACTGATGAATGTGCAAAGTACCATTCAATTGTGCTCATTTCACATTCTAGCACCATCCTTCAAGCTAGGCTTCAACACTGTGTGTACCGAGAAGTTTCAGATGTACAAGCTGGATTTAGAAAAGGCAGAAGAACCAGAGATCAAATTTCCAACATCTGTTGGATTACAGAAAAAGTAAGGGAATACCAGAAAAAAACATCTGCTTCATCGACTACATGAAAGACTTTGACTGTGTGCATCACAAGAAAATGTGGAAAATATTTGAAGAGACAGCAATACCAGACTACCTTACCTGTTTCCTCAGAAATCTGAGGACAAGCAGCAGCAGTTGGAACTGCACATGCAACAGTGTACTTTTTCAAAATCGGAAAGGAGTACTTTAAGGGCTTCCCTGATACCTCGACTGGTAAAGAATCCTCCTGCAATGAAGGAGAGCCCGGTTCGATTCCTGGGTTTGGAATATCCTCTGGAGAAGGGATAGGCTACCCACTCCAGTATTCTTGAGTTTCCCTGGTGGCTCAAACTGTAAAGGATCCGCCTGCAATGCAGGAGACCTGGTTTTGATACCTGGGTTGGGAAGATCTGCTGGAGGAAAGCATGGCAACCCATTCCAGTATTCTTGTCTGGAGAATTCCCATGGACAGAGTTGCCTGGCAGGCTACAATCCAGGTGGTTGCAAAGAGTTGGACATGACTGAGCGATTAAGCACACAGTGCTTCAAGGCTGTATATTGTCATCCTGATTATTTATATGCAAAATGCATCATGTGAAATGCCTTGCTGTGTGACTCAACTGGGATCAAGATTGCTGGGAGAAATATCAACAACATAGATATACAGATGATACCACTATAATGGCAGAAAGAAAGGAGGAACTAAAAAGCCTCTTGATGAGGCTGAAAGAGGGTAATAAAAATCTGGCTTAAAACTCAGCATTTACGAAATTAAGATCATGGCCTCTGGTCACATCACTTCGTGGCAAATAGATGGGGAAAAAGTGGAAACAGTGATAGATTTTATTTTCTTTGGCTCCAGAATCACTGCAGATGTTGAATGCAGCCAGAAAATTAAAAGACCCTTGCTTGCTTCTTGGAAGGAAAGCTATGAAAAACCTAGACAGCACTAGACATCACTTTACCAAAAATATTCCCATAGTTAAAGCTATATTTTTTCCAATAATCATGTACAGATGTGACAGTTGAACTGTAAAGAAGGCTGATCACCATAGAATTGATGCTTTTTAAAAAAAATATATATATTTTTTTAATTTACAATATTGTATTGGTTTTGCCATACATTGACATGAATTCACCATGGGTGTACATGTGTTCCCCATCCTGAACCCCCCTCCCATCTCCCTCACCATCCCATGCCTCTGGGTCATCCTAGTGGACCAGCCCAGAGCACCCTGTATTATGCATCGAACCTGGACTGGCGATTTGTTTCACATGTGATAATTTACATGTTTCAATGCCATTCTCCCATATCATCCTGCCTCGCCCTTTCCCACAGAGTCCAAAAGACTGTGGGCCTTAGGAAACATCACTATGAACAAAGCTAGTGGAGGTGATGGAATTCCAGTTGAGCTATTTCAAATCCTAAAAGATGATGCTGTGAAACTGCTGTACTCACTACGCCAGCAAATATGGAAAACTCAGCAGTGGCCACAGGACTGGAAAAGGTCAGTTTTCATTCCAATCCCAAGAAAGGCAATGCCAAAATATGCTCAAACTACTGCATAATTGCACTCATCTCACGCTAGTAAAGTAATGCTCAAAATTCTCCAAGCCAGACTTCAACAGTACGTGATCCATGAACTTCCAGGTGTTGAAACTGGTTTTAGAAAAGGTAGAAGAACCAGAGATCAAACTGCCAACATAGGTTGGATTATTGAAAAAGCAAGAGAGTTCCAGAAAATCATCTATTTCTGCTTTATTAACTATGCCAAAACTTTTGACTGTGTGGATCACAGCAAACTGTGGAAAATTCTGAAAGAGATGGGAATACCAGACCACCTGACCTGCCTCTTGAGAAATCTGTATGCAGGTCAGGAAGCAACAGTTAGAAGTGGACATGGAACAACAGACTGGTTCCACATAAGCAAAGGATTTGGTCAAGGCTGTATATTGTCACCCTGCTTATTTAACTTCTATGAAGAGTACATCATAAGAAATGCTGGGCTGGATGAAGCACAAGCTGGAATCAAGATTGTTGGGGGAAATATCAATAACTTCAGATATGCAGATGACACCATTCTTATGGCAGAAATCAAAGCAGAAGTAAAGAGTCTCTTGACGAAAGTGAAAGAGAAGAGTAAAAAAGTTGGCTTAAAATTCAACATTCAGAAGATGAAGATCGTGGCATCTGGTCCCATCACTTCATGGCAAATAGATGGGAAAACAGTCTTGACTATTTTGGGGGGCTCCAAAAATCACTACATATAGTGATGCAGCCACTTAAAAGACGCTTACTCCTTGGAAGGAAAGTTATGACCAACCTAGACAGCATATTCAAAAGCAGAGACATTACCTTGCCAACAAAGGTCCTTCTAGTCAAGGTTACGGTTTTTTTCGTAGTCATGTATGAATGTGAGATTTGGACTATAAAGAAAGCTGAGTGCCAAAGAATTGATGCGTTTGAACTGTGGTGTTGGAGAAGACTCTTGAGAGTCCCTTGGACTGCAAGGAGATCCAACCAGGCTATCCTGAAGGAAATCAGTCATGAATATTCATTGGAAGGAATGATGCTTAAGCTGAAACTCCAATCCTTTGGCCACCTGATGTGAAGAAGTGACTCATTTGAAAAGACCCTGATGCTGGACAACATTGAAGGCAGGAGGAGAAAGGCATGACAGAGGATGAGATGGTTGAATGACATCCTTGACTCAATGGACATGAGTTTGAGTAAACTTCTGGAGTTGGTGATGGACAGGGAGGCCTGGCCTGCTGCTATTCATAGGGTTGCAAAGAGTTGAACACGACTGAGTGACTGAACTGAATATTGTGTTACCTGCCAACAGTGAGTTTTGCTTTCTTATTTACAATTTGGAAGCTTTTTATTTATTTTCTTTCCTAATTACTCTGCCTAGGACACTAAAACTATGTTGAATAAAAGTGATGAGAGTGGTCAGCTTACCTTGTTCCTAATCTTAGAGGGAAAGCTTTAAGCTTTTCATTGTTGAGTATGCTGCTAGCTTGTCCTATATGGTCTTTATTATGTTGAGATATATACTCTCTATAGGGACTTCCTTGGTGGTTCAGTGGTTAAGAATCTGCCTTCCAATGCAGGGGACATGGGTTCAGTTCCTAGTCTGGGAAGATTCCAGTGCCATGGGGGAAATAAGCCCATGCACCACACCAACTGAAATCCAAACACTCTACAGCCCATCCTCTGCCACTGGAAAAGCCACTGCAATGAGAAGCCCAAGCTGGAAGATTCAAAAGCTGGAATCAAGGTTGCCAGAAGAAATAACAACCTAGATATGCAGACGATACCGCTATAATGGCAGAGAGTGAAGAGGAATAAAGAGCCTCTTGATGAGGTTCAAAGAAGAGAGTGGAAATGCTGACTTAAAACTCAGCATTCAGAAAACTAAAATCATGGCATCCAGTCCCATCACTTCATAGCCAATAGATCAGGAAAAAATGGAAGTGGTGACATTTTAATTTTGGGGGGGCTCCAAAATCACTGTGGATGGTGACTGCAGCCACAAAATTAAAAGGTACTTGCTCCTTCAAAGAAAAATTATGACAAACCTAGACAACATATTAAAAAACAGAGACATCACTTTGCCGACAAAGGTCTGTATAATCTAAGCAATGGTTTTTCCAGTAGTCATGTATGCATGTGAGAGTTGCACCACAAAGAAGGCTGAACACCAAAGAATTGATGCTCTTGAAGTGTGGTGTTGGAGAAGAGTCCCTTGAACAGCAAGGAGATCAAACCAGTCAATCCTAAAGGAAATCAGTCCTGAATATTCATTGGAAGGACTGATGCTGAAGCTCAATCCTTTGGCCACCTGATAAGAAGAGCCCACTCATTGGAAAAGACCCTAATGCTAGGAAAGGTTGAGGGCAAGAGGAGAAGGGGATGACAGGGGATCAGGTGGTTGGATGGTAGGACTTAGTGACTAAATCACCAGCAACAAATACACTCTCTGTACCTGCTTTGCTGATAGTTTTTTTTTCATCATAAATGGATGTTGCTACCCCTGTGGTTCACTCTAGTCTGGTGTATTGTCTTTAATGTTCCCAGAGCACGTTATGTGTGCTTATACCTTAGATCCTTTGCATTTTTTGTTTCCTTTTATTGGAAAGCTTTTAACCGAGATATCCTAATGGCAAATTCTCTCATATCCTTTAGGCATTTACTCAAACGCCATTTTCTTAGTGCAGCCTGACTGACTGCCTTATGTAAAATGGCAATCTTCCTCAATAAGTTTTCCTGTCTTCTGTTGCTTCATTTTTTCTTCACAGTTTTTCAACCATCTAATATACTTTATATTTTTTATGTTTATTTTACTTTCTGTCACTTTCCTCTAGAGTGTAAGTTCTATGAAAGTTGGAACTTTTGTTTGTTTTATTCATTGTCGAACAATTGTTTTCCATTAAAGTACTTGTCACATAGTGTATGTGTAGTATATATTTGTTGAATGATTGAATGCTTGAAGAGGGGCCTCTGAAGACTGTATGTCTAGTGTGACAGGAAAGAGCTGTAGATACCCCATACTGTTCTATTATACAATGTAACCCTCTTAACATTAACTTTTACTAGAGTAAATTGCTTTACAATGTGTTGATTTCTGCCGGACAGCAAAGTGAATCAGTTATGTGTATACATAACTTCTTTTTTGGATTCCCTTTCCATTTAGGTCACCACAGAGCATAGAGTAGAGTTCCCTGTGCTTTAAAGTAGGCTCTTAGCTATCTATTTTATATATAGTAGTGTATATAAATCAATCTCAGTCCCCCAATGCATCCCATCTCCCCATCCCTCTTGGCATCCATATGTTTGTTCTCTACTTAATTTTATTATTCCAGATACTTATTGAAGTCCTTGCAGTGTACCATGCTTAGGAAAGACATTAAAGTTATAAATATTTATAAAGATGTAGTTTCTCTTCTTAAGGCATGCAGGTCAGTTGCAAGAAAGAGAACAACTTGATTATGTCAGGTACACAGAAAAGGGAGAGAGACGGCTTCTTGTGGAGGTGCCAGGAAATGCTTCCCAAAGAGTTAACAGTTAAACTTGGTCTGACATGATGCATAGTAGGTGTTTTCCAAATAAAGTAGGAAAGGGTAGTCTATGCAGATGGGGTAGTAAAAGGCACAGCAGCAACAACAACCATGGCATTGAATTCAATATACCATGTATTCTTAAATGATCCCCTTAATCTCTTGGCATAGATACATTTTGCTAGTATTATTATTATGAGACAGTGGCAATGGCACTCCACTCCAGTACTCTTGCCTGGAAAATCCCATGGACGGAGGAGCCTGGTGGGCTGCAGTCCATGGGGTCGCACAGAGTTGAACACGATTGAGCGACTTCACTTTCACTTTTCACTTTCATGCATTGGAGAAGGAAACGGCAACCCACTCCAGTGTTCTTGCCTGGAGAATCCCAGGGACGGGGAAGCCTGGTGGGCTGCTGTCTATGGGGTGGCACAGAGTCGGACACGACTGAAGTGACTTAGCAGCAGCAGCAGCATTATATAGGGGAAAGAGCACAGGCATTATTGCTAATCAGCTTTGAGTTAAAATTTCAGCTTTATCAAAATATCTACATTATTTACCCTCTCTATCCATAAAATGTGAGTAATAAAACCTATAATATACGATTGTTCTGCATGTGTGGGTGCTAAGTCGCTTCAGTCATGTCTGACTCTTGAGATCCTATGGACTGTAGCCCGCCAGGCTCCTCCTCCATGAGATCCTCCAGTCAAGAATACTAGAGCGGGTTGCCATGCCTTCCTCCAGGGGATCTTCCTGAACCCACGTTTCTTATGTCGCCTTCATTGGCAGGTGGGTTCTTTAACACTAGCACCCCCTGGGGAGCCCAGGATTGTTCTGAGCATGTCATAAATGAAATAGTATATACTAATGCTCACCTCTGTAAATGACATGTAGTATGTGCTTCAGTTCAATTCTGTTCAGTCGCTCAGTCGTATCCGACTCTGCAACCACATGGACTGCAGCATGCCAGGACTCCCTGTCCATCACCAACTCCTGAAGTTTACTCAAACTCATGTCATTGAGTCGGTGATGACATCCAACCATCTCATCCTCTGTCATCCCCTTCTCCTCATGCCTTCAATCTTTCCCAGCATCAGGGTCTTTTCAAATGAGTCATTTCTTCACATCAAGTGGCCAAAGGATTGGAGTTTCAGCTTCAGCATCAGTCCTTCCAATGAATATTCAGGACTGATTTCCTTTAGGATGGACTGGTTGGATCTCCAACACCACAGTTCAAAAGCATCAATTCTTCAGTGCTCAGCTTTATTTATAGTCCAGCTCTCACATCCATACATGACTACTGGAAAAGTCATAGCCTTGACTTGATGGACCTTTGTTGGCAAAGTAATGTCTCTGCTTTTTAATAAGCTGTCTAGGTTGGTCATAACTTTTTTTTTTCCCCCCAATTGTAGCAAGTTATTTATTTATTTATTATTTATTTATTTTATTTTATTTTTAAACTTTACATAATTGTATTAGTTTTGCCAAATATCAAAATGAATCTGCCACAGGTATACATGTGTTCCCCATCCTGAACCCTCCTCCTTCCTCCCTCCCCATACCATCCCTCTGGGTCGTCCCAGTGCACTAGCCCCAAGCATCCAGTATCGTGCATCGAACCTGGACTGGCAACTCGTTTCTTACATGATATTTTACATGTTTCAATGTCATTCTCCCAAATCTTCCCACCCTCTCCCTCTCCCTCTCCCACAGAGTCCATAAGACTATTCTATACATCAGTGTCTCTTTTGCTGTCTCGTACACCGGGTTATTGTTACCATCTTTCTAAATTCCATATATATGCATTAGTATACTGTATTTATGTTTTTCCTTCTGGCTTACTTCACTCTGTATAATAGGCTCCAGTTTCATCCACCTCATTAGAACTGATTCAAATGTATTCTTTTTAATGGCTGAGTAATACTCCATTGTGTATATGTACCACAGCTTTCTTATCCATTCATCTGCTGATGGACATCTAGGTTGCTTCCATGTCCTGGCTATTATAAACAGTGCTGCGATGACCATTGAGGTACACGTGTCTCTTTCCCTTCTGGTTTCCTCAGTGTGTATGCCCAGCAGTGGGATTGCAGGATCATAAGGCAGTTCTATTTCCAGTTTTTTAAGGAATCTCCACACTGTTCTCCATAGTGGCTGTACTAGTTTGCATTCCCACCAACAGTGTAAGAGAGTTCCCTTTTCTCCACACCCTCTCCAGCATTTTATTATTTGTAGACTTTTGGATCACAGCCATTCTGACTGGTGTGAAATAGTACCTCATAGTGGTTTTGATTTGCATTTCTCTGATAATGAGTGATGTTGAGCATCTTTTCATGTGTTTGTTAGCCATCTGTATGTCTTCTTTGGAGAAATGTCTATTTAGTTCTTTGGCCCATTTTTTGATTGGGTCGTTTATTTTTCTGGAGTTGAGCTGTAGGAGTTGCTTGTATATTTTTGAGATTAGTTGTTTGTCAGTTGCTTCATTGCTATTATTTTCTCCCATTCTGAAGGCTGTCTTTTCACCTTGCTAATAGTTTCCTTTGATGTGCAGAAGCTTTTAAGGTTAATTAGGTCCCATTTGTTTATTTTTTATTTTATTTCCAATATTCTGGGAGGTGGGTCATAGAGGATCCTGCTGTGATGTATGTCAGAGAGTGTTTTGCCTAAGTTCTCCTCTAGGAGTTTTATAGTTTCTGGTCTTACATTTAGATCTTTAATCCATTTTGAGTTTATTTTTGTGTATGGTGTTAGAAAGTGGTCTAGTTTCATTCTTTTACAAGTGGTTGACCAGATTTCCCAGCACCACTTGTTAAAGAGATTGTCTTTAATCCATTGTATATTCTTGCCTCCTTTGCCAAAGATAAGGTGTCCATATGTGCGTGGATTTATCTCTGGGCTTTCTATTTTATTCCATTGATCAATATTTCTGTCTTTGTGCCAGTACCATACTGTCTTGATAACTGTGGCTTTGTAGTAGAGCCTGAAGTCAGGTAGGTTGATTCCTCCAGTTCCATTCTTCTTTCTCAAGATCGCTTTGGCTATTCGAGGTTTTTTGTATTTCTATACAAATTGTGAAATTATTTGTTCTAGCTCTGTGAAGAATACTGTTGGTAGCTTGATAGGGATTGCGTTGAATCTATAAATTGCTTTGGGTAGTATACTCATTTTCACTATATTGATTCTTCCAATCCATGAACATGGTATATTTCTCCATCTGTTAGTGTCCTCTTTGATTTCTTTCACCAGTGTTTTATAGTTTTCTATATATAGGTCTTTAGTTTCTTTAGGTAGATATATTCCTAAGTATTTTATTCTTTCCGTTGCAATGGTGAATGGAATTGTTTCCTTAATTTCTCTTTCTGTTTTCTCATTATTAGTGTATAGGAATGCAAGGGATTTCTGTGTGTTGATTTTATATCCTGCAACTTTACTATAGTCATTGATTAGTTCTAGTAATTTTCTGGTGGAATCTTTAGGGTTTTCTATGTAGAGGATCATGTCATCTGCAAATAGTGAGAGTTTTACTTCTTCTTTTCCAATTTGGATTCCTTTTATTTCTTTTTCTGCTCTGATTGCTGTGGCCAAAACTTCCAAAACTATGTTGAATAGTAATGGTGAAAGTGGGCACCCTTGTCTTGTTCCTGACTTTAGGGGAAATGCTTTCAATTTTTCACCATTGAGGATAATGTTTGCTGTGGGTTTGTCATATATAGCTTTTATTATGTTGAGGTATGTTCCTTCTATTCCTGCTTTCTGGAGAGTTTTTGTCATAAATGGATGTTGAATTTTGTCAAAGGCTTTCTCTGCATCTATTGAGATAATCATATGGTTTTTATTTTTCAATTTGTTAATGTGGTGTATTACATTGATTGATTGGTCATAACTTTTTTCCAAGAAGCAAGCATCTTTTAATTTCATGACTGCAGTCATCATCTCCAGTGATTTTGGAGCCCCCCAAAATACCAAATAGTAATTTTATTAATAAACTAATTATTTGTTTATTACTAAAATAATGATTAGTAAGCTAATTGTTTGTGTAGTATTAATGATGGTCAACTAACTGAACTAAAACCAAGCAGGAATACAAGCACCTTATATGCCTGTTTCCATTTTTTGAAGGGAGATGAGTACACTGGCAATTTCAGAAAAGAAAGGATAAACTAATTTTGACAGTTTTGAGACTTAAGATTATTGTTAGTTATATATAACCATAGCTGTCTAAATGATCTTCCCTAGTTGAAAGCCTTTGTAATGCCAAATGGTGTCATTTCAGATCAGTTCCTGGGTTGAAGTGAGACTAGGTTGAAGACTAAATTATAGATTTTCTTTCTATAAAGTCTAAGCAAATTTCAGATTGTGTATGCCCTCATGCAGTTACTGTGTGCTGCAATTCTGGACCATTCCGTAAAAAATGAATATAGACTGGGACCTAGATTGAAACTTATTGATGTCTTAAGAATGAAAATTGCACTATCTTAATGGAAAATTATTGAGTCTAGATGAATAATGGAGTAGCTTGATAACAACAATGGATTCTAGGTCAAGATATACTGGAATCTAGGTCTGCTGATCCTACAAGTGTGACCTTGGGTAAATCATTATACCTCTCTGGGTCTTTGCTATCTCATCTACAAAATAGGAACAACAGTCCTTCATATGCCTACTCCTCAGAGTTGTTGTACATATAAAATGAGATAATGAACATAGAAATGCTCTGCAAACTAGCCAATGCTACAGGTGTGTAGAGTTTGTTATTACTAGCAGTACTCACAACAAACAGTTGAGAAGCTTAGTTTCTTAGCTAGTTCTGCCACTTATTTCAAGTAAGAATTTATGCAAATCATTTCCTTCTTGCCTATCTCAGTTCCCTTTAAAAAATTTTTTTTTAATTGAAGTATAGTTGATTTAAAATATTGTGTTAGTTTTAGGTGTGCAGTGAAGTGTAGATCTCAGTTTCTTAATATGTGAAATTAAGTAGTTCATTTGAGTTATTGATTCTTAATTGGAAGGTGGATGCTGCCTTGAAGATGTTTTTCAAACCTCACCTTTTCTTCCCTTTGGAGAGTATTTGATATACTCTCTCACATCAGGAGGTATAGTTTCAGTGTTAAGAATCATTTCTACAGTAATCTGTAGGCAGGCTCATTCCTTGGATAGGGCAACCAAGATGGTCTTTCTGGGCATCTTGTTTGAAGTAAGATGTGGACTCATGAGGTGAGCTTGCTACTGTTTTCTGAAATCATTTAAATTTAAGCTTAAAATTTCTTTTTTTAATGGTTACATAAAGTGACTCATGAAAGATGCCAGTAATATGGCCTTCTTTTAAAAAAATATTTATTTTTGTCTGTGCTGGGTCTTCTTTGCTATACATTGGGCTTTCTCTAGTTGTGGCAAGCAGAGGCTAGTCTCTAGTTATGATGCATGGGCTTCTCATTGCGGTAATTCTTGTGTTGTGGAGCATGGGCTCTAGGGTGCAGGCTTCAGTAGTTGTGGAGCATGAGCTTAGTTGCCCTGTGGCGTGTGGAATCTTCCTGGACTTGGGATTGAACCCTTGTCCCTTCATAGGCAGGCAGATTCTTAACAACGTGCGTGCGTGTGTGTGTGTGTGTGTGTGTGCGCATGTGCACATGCCTGCTCAGTTGTGTCTGACTCTTTATGACTCCATGGACTGTAGCTCATCAGGGTCCTCTGTCCATGGAATTTTCCAGGCAAGAATACTGGAGTGGGTTGCCATTTTCTACTCAAGGGCTTAACTACTAGATCACCAGGAAAGTCCTGTGTGGCTTCCTTTTATGTATAATTGAGATATCAGCTGGACACCAGCTTTGCATCCTTCTAGGAATGGCCTATGTGAAAGCGTCCTGTCCTATTGGTGGAAAACAGAATGAAAAGCAGAGGACAAGATAGGGACTTCCATCTTGTACACATCAGGCTTGAAACTTAAAATCTCTGAGACATTTAAAATAATTTTAATTTTCAGTGATTTAAAATTCCAGGTTCAGCAGTGCCTATTGCTTAAGCTAATATCCAGGTGTTCTAATATTTTATCTTGGTGTAGCTATCACTCAAATGTCAAAAGCTCATTATAGATGTCATAAACAAAATCAGTATTGAGTAAGGAAGATCATGGTATTAACTGCAAGTGCTGCACTTTTGTTTTGATTTGACATTATATTTGGTGACTGCTTGACATATTTTCATTGTATCAAGTTGTAATTAATCAAATCTTGCAGTGACACCTCACTCTTTCTCAGAGACTATAATTGTACTACTTAATGGTTACTTAGTTCTTTTTTTGGAAAGGAATAGTATGCAAAAATAGGCAGATAGTTAGACTGGTACCAGGTAATGAGTTTTCTCTTGTCTCATCAGTTTAAAGAAATGCCAAACTAAGGATGGATGAAATATATTATATGTATTTGTATGTGTGTATTTTTTTTTCCGCACTGAATTCAGTTTTGTTTAGAAGAGAAATGCAAGCATTGGATGGGGAAATAGGAAATTTGAGCTAAATATGTGATTTTCTATTTGACTTATTCTGGGAGAGAAAGGAGCAGGGCAGGTTCATGTTAGGACTTTTCAAGATGTTTTTTAAAAATAGGAGATGGTCAATAACTACAGAGATAATTGAATACCCCTGGTTTTCTCATCTCAATTTGCTCAACTGAAAGCAGAGAGTTGGATAAGCAGATGCCTTAGTACCTTCCAAGGCTGGTGTTCTAAGATTTTAAATAGCATTCTAAAAAGAACTGCTTCTTTCTGCAAAGCTGCTTCTCATTTTATGGATGCTTATAGATCACCAGTGGGCTTCCTTTACATTCCACCTGTTAGAACTTTATGAATAGTGAATGCAAACAGTCTTGGGCTGTGTAAACTCATGTCTCTTTTGCATAGATTTTCCTTTGCCTTGAAATTCCTTTCTGTTCCTTCTCTATTTACCTTTTGTCCTCTGTTAAGGAAGAGTTAAGTATTTCTTTTCTTTCCCCATCCATTGCATTTCTTAGATCTTAGCACACTGGATCCTGATTGTTTATTTGTACCTATTTTTCACCCCATGAAATGCAGGCTTTATTTCATAGGCAGACTGTTTTATATGTTATAATGTCTACAGCAATCAATACCTTGACAAATTAGGTGCTCTGTAAATATTTACTGAATATTTGTTGAAGTTTATTGATCTCTGAAAAAAAACTTTTACATTTGAAAGGGAGATAGAAATTAAAGTTGGGGTAGTACCTAAGGCATGACTTAAAACTCTCTTCTTCAGAATACAAAGGCTAGATTACAGACCATCAAAATTCTATGGAAATGAGTGGTGAAATGAACTATATGAATCAGAGAAGGGTGTAAACTCTTTATCTTAACTTTTTAAATGTTATAGTCAGTAGCCTTGTCGAAGCTTTCACTAGTGAATTTGGAATGTATGTCTTTATCATTCTTAATGAATTTCTAGCTAAAGCTTTATCAACTTTCTTGATCATTTCAAGAGTTACATTTTGATTTCATCAAATTTCTATAGATTTTCTGTTTTATATTTTATTGATTTCCACTCTAATATTATTATCTCACATTTTCTGCTTACTTTGTGTTTGTTTTACTATTCTTTGCTAGCTTCTTGAAGTGGGTTGGATTATTAATTTTATATTTCTTCCTTTTAAGTAAAGCAATTAACCCTAGCTTCATTGTGGTATAACTGACAAGATTGTAAGATATTTAAAATGTGCAATATGATGAATTGGTATATGTATGCATCATGAAAGAATTCTCCCCATTAAGTTTATTAATAAAGTATTTACAGCTATAGAAAAGTGAAAGTGTAAGTGGCTCAGTCGGACCTGACTCTTTGCGACCCCATGGACTGTCCATGGAATTCTCCAGGCCAGAATACTGGAGTGGGTAGCCTTTCCCTTTTCCAGGGGATCTTCCCAACCCAGGGATCAAACCCAGGTCTCCTGCATGGCAGGCAGATTCTTTACCAGCTGAGCCACAAGGGAAACTTTGCAGCTGTAAGTTTCACCTGAAGGACTGTTTTAGCTGTATTACATTTTATTTTTATTATTTAGCCTTGTTTTCTACATATGACCTCTTTGTCTGCTTTGCTAAGTGATCAGTCAATAATCTGTAGAGCACCTGTGCTGAAACACCTCAAGCCCTTAAGGCTTCCACCCTCTTGCCAATGGATCAACGTGAAGGTTGGAAAGTTAGTTCTCAAGTTTGCTTTGGCTTTTACTTTTTGCTGGTCTCTCTCAAGTCTCCAGTCTTCTGATCCATGCTTATAGTTTTCCAGTAAGCCAGGGAGGGCTATGTGGCAAGTTTATTTCAGTCCTACGCTGACCTTTGCATTTCCAGAATTTCTTTAAATGGCTAACTATTCCATTATAGCCTTAGTTGAAAGTGCAGCCTCAGACCCGCAAAACTGTAGGATTTCCTCACTTGTTTTCTACCAAGTTAACTACTTTTAACTAAAAAGCTGTGGGCTATTGTCCCTGTGTCCGAAATCAAGACCACCTGTCTAGTTGGATAGCTGCTGGGATTTTTTAGTCTTCCCCACATTGATGAAACTGTAGTTCTCATCTGTGGAGCTGGAAAGTGGGGTGAGAGTAGCCTCATGCAGGAAGGCTGCAGACTTCTGTTATTCTTACCCAAATCTCTAACAAATTGTCAAGAATAAATGCTTTTTATTCTGTTGTGTGCCTTTTGCTTAACTTCCAGAGACCCAAAGTGGTTGTTTCGGATAGCTGTGTTCAGTTTTGTACTTGTGTTTTGTGGAGAGGATTCATTTACTCCTTCTCAATGCCATAGCCAGAAATTCTTTCTGCAGTGCTTAAATGCAAATAGTTGCTATAGAGAAGAGCAGCACTGGCGCCAATATATTCATGTATTTTACAGTGCCTGTGTAGCCCCTTCCTTATCTTGCAGTCCTCTCAACTATTTTTCCAGAAAGGTAGAATGATATAGTAAGAAGAGAAAAAACTTTGGAGATTGATAGCCCTGGGTATAGATCTTAATAATATCTCTGTACTTGTGGGAATTTAATTTCTCTGAATCTCAGTTTACAAATCTGTAAAGTGGATGCAATAATAGTTACCTCATTTATAAGTTTACCTGATAACATATTCAGAATACCTAATACAGTGTCTGGCATGTGGTAGATAACTAGTCAATCACTGTTTTCTCTTCTCTTCCCTTCTGTTGTCTATCATCACAGTTTCTGAAGCACATAGATTCAGCAAGATGCTATTTATAGGTCAAAGAACTCAAAGGACTCTGTTATTACAAGCAGTCAAATAAGCAGGAAAACTTGTTTCTTTCCAGTGTTAATACAGTAAATACAGTACTGTATTTTACATTTTCCATTGTGGGCCAATGGACATGTGGCTTTGCCCACACGTTGGCATTTGAACTTCTTTTCACTATGAAGTGAAAACTTTTTTCAATGCACATTTAATTATGCCATTTACTGGCTTCAAATCAGCCCTTAGGATAAAACCCAAGTTCCTCAAAGTAACATGCAGGATCCTTCATGAGTTGGCCACTCTGTACACTTCTACCCTCAGTTATCCCTGTTCTCCCTAAGTTTTAACCTTACTGTAATTTTCCCTGACTAAAGCAAAGTGGAGAGAAGGCAATGGCACCCCACTCCAGTACTCTTGCCTGGAAAATCCCACGGACAGAGGAGCCTGGTAGGCTGCAGTCCATGGGGTCGCTGGGAGTCGGACATGACTGAGCGACTTCACTTTCACTTTTCACTTTCATGCATTGGAGAAGGAAATGGCAACCCACTCCAGTGTTCTTGCCTAGAGAATCCCAGGGACGGGGGAGCCTGGTGGGCTGCCGTCTATGGGGTCGCACAGAGTTGAACATGACTAAAGCGACTTAGCAGCAGCAGCAGCAAAGTAAAGTGGAAGTCACTCAGTCGTGTTTGATTTTTTGGGACCCCAGAGACTATAGCCTGCCAGGCTTCTCTGTCCATGGGATTCTCCAGGCAAGAATACTGGAGTGGGTCGCTATTCGCTTCTCCAGGAGATCATTCCAACCCAGGGACTGAACCCAGGTCTCCTGCATTGCAGACAGATTCTATACCATCTGAGCCACCAGGGAAGCCCCTGGCTATGCCAGGCTTTCATTCTTCCATTCCCTTTGCTCATATTGCTCCCTCTGTATGTATTCAGGAATTCTATCCTCTCTTATTTGATCATTTCCTATTCATCTTTCAGCTCAGTGCCTATCCTCTCAGCACACTATGTTATAAAGAACAGTGTGTGTATGTCTTTTCCATTAGACTGAGAGCTACTTGAGAGCAGAGATATTTATTTAATATTTGTATCTCCACTGCTTTGATCATAATTTCCTCATACAAATGAGGGAACTTACCCCACACAGCATAAAAGATGATGGATGGTGGAACAATCATCTCAATATAGCAATGAGTTTTGACACAATTAAACTTCCTAAAGTCCAAACCCATTTTGCTTAATCAGAAAAGAAAAAAAACAATCCAGCTGTGTCTAACAAAAGAAATGCCGCCTTCTTCCTCCTCTGTTAAGGGAGTTAGGCAAACAGTGTATTTCTTGTTTGTTATGTTGGCATGATTGGGATTCAGACTTGGATTCCTGCAATGTGGGGACTGGTAAGTGTGCTTCTCATCAACACAGGTGTGGGATTTTAGGTGAAAGCATCTTATTTTCATAGAAGGGCCATTTCGGTGCTATGTCCCTCATTATAGTAAACTGTTGGCAATCACTGATGTGATTACAGACAGTAGCTTTCTGTTTAAGGAAAATGTTGGGCAGTTTCTGGTAGATTTCTGACACACCATTACAAAATTCTTCCTGTTAGCAGGTAGAAGAAAGAAAAGTGGATGTGAACACATTAGTATCAGAATTGCATGTCAAAAAATATACAGCAAAGTTCAATTTATTTCTACAATAATAAGCAAGGTAGAAAGTAACTTGACAATTATTTCTCCTTCTCTTGCTTGTTTTTTTCAGTGACGAACATTCCAATATGTAGAGTGATGACCTATATGGGAAAAGAATCTAAAAAAGAGTGGATATATGTATATGTATAACTGATTCACTTTGCTATATAGCAGAAAACTAACACAGCATTGTAAATCAAATATAGTATAATAAAATTGTTTTTAAATTAAAAGAAAATAAACTTATTTAGATGCCTTTTAGTAAATAACAGCCTGTGCTCCTCATGTCAGTTCAGTTCAGTCGCTTAGTCGTGTCCGACTCTTTTCGGCCCCATGAATCGCAGTACGCCAGGCCTCCTTGTCCATCACCAACTCCCGGAGTTCACTCAGACTCACGTCCATCAAGTCAGTCATGCCATCCAGCCATCTCATCCTCTGTCATCCCCTTTTCCTCCTGCCCCCAATCCCTCCCAGGATCAGAGTCTTTTCCAATGAGATTAAATCCTTTCTTAGGTGGGAATGAATATTTTATAGTTCTCTCTGTAAAAGAAAGAATAAAAAGTTATATAATTTTTGATGAAATAAAAAAAGGCCAGCATAAGAGTTAAAGGGTATAAATTCTAATACTTACATGTTAATTGTATGACCTTAACAAGTTATAAGTACTTGGGGCTTCATTTTATTCAGCTATATAAACTAATGATTTTGATACTCTCTACCATTTATTGAATATCTGAAATGGGCTTTGATCTATGTGTGTAGTATAAATTATATCATTGCATATTCATAGTATGTTAATTACTAACTGTATCCCCATTTAACAGATAAGGCAAATGATGTTCAGGAAGGTTAAGTAACGTGTTCAAGGCTGCATAAAGAGTAAAAGAGCCGGACAAAACCCTACATCTTCTGGTCTTTCATGTCTTTGCTCTTTTTTCTTCACTTCTTTTCTTTTATTTAATCTCAGTGATGTTAATAATCTGTCTTGCAGAACTACAGTAATGAACTTATAGATTTGAAAGAGCTTTTATGCATACACATTTAAGACATTGTTACTTCTATTTAAATTTCAACTTGGTATCACTGAATTGAAATGGGATTTTTTCTATTAATGTAAAGTAGAGAAACTACACAAATTTGTGGTCTTGTATGGTTTAAAAGTTATATCTTTAGCTTTTCCTGAATGGTATTTTTTTTCCTACTACACCTGCAGTGTTGTATTCTATACTGTTATGTCCTTATAAAATTTGTGCTTAAATTTTTCATAGCTCTATTTTCATATATTTTAAGGATAGGTCTATATATGTTAAAGAGAATAGAAAGCTTTATAGCAATACCTGAATATACAATTTGAACAGTGCTTAAACATGAATTGTATTGTTTTTTCAAAACCACTTTATTATTTTGATAATTAGGAAATGAATATCTTTATTCCCATCTTACAAATGAGGCAGCTAAGGTTTAGAGAAGCTTCCTCTAGTTGACAAAGCATATTAGTGGCAGAGGTCAAGAACCCAGGACTTCTATTCCAATTATAATGTGCTTTCTACTATTCTAATACTAAGTTTTTGAGGCAGCTATGGTATAGTGGTTACTCCTACAGGCTCCTGAATGAAACTTCTTGGGTTCAAATTTTGACTCATTTTATTTTTATTGGTCAGATAATTGGAACAATGAAATATTCAACCTCTTGGTAACTCCAGCTTTTCATCTAGAAAATGAAGATTGTAATAATATCTATTATCAGATCAGTTCAGTTGCTCAGTTATGTCTGACTCTTTGTGACCGCATGGACTGCAGCATGCCAGGCCTCCCTGTCCATCACCAATTTCCCAGAGTTTACTCAAACTCATGTCCGTTGAGTCAGTGATGCCATCCAACCATCTCATCCTCTGTCATCCCCTTTTCCTCCCACCTTCAATCTTGCCCAGGATCAGAGTCTTTTCCAATGAGTCATTTCTTCCCATCAGGTGGCCAAAATATTGGAGTTTCAGCTTCAACATCAGACCTTCCAATGAATATTCAGGACTGATCTCCTTTAGGATGGACTGGTTGATTCTCCTTGCAGTCCAAGGGACTCTCAAGAGTCTTCTCCAACACAACAGTTCAAAAGCATCAACTTTTGGCACTCAGCTTTCTTTATAGTCCAACTTTCACATCCATAGATGACTACTGAAAAACCATAGCCCTAACTAGATGGACCTTTGTTGGCCAAGTAATGTCTCTGCTTTTTAATATGCTGTCTAGGTTGGTCATAACTTTCCTTTCAAGGAGGTTGGTCATAACTTCCCTTCCATTTCTTCTAAGTGATTCCTGCCCACAGTAGTAGATATAATGGTCATCTGAGTTAAATTCACCCATTCCAGTTCATCTTAGTTCACTGATTCCTAGAATATGCTGTCTAAGTTGGAGCAAGTGTATTTTAATTTCATGGGTGCAGTCACCATCTGCAGTGATTTTGGAGCCCCCAAAAGTAAAGTCTGTCAGTGTTTCCCCATCAATTTGCCATGAAGTTATGGGACCAGATGCCATGATCTTAGTTTTCTGAATGCTGAGTTTTAAGCCAACTATTTCACTCTCCTCTTTCACATTCATCAAGAGGCTCTTTAGTTCTTCTTCACTTTCTGCCTTAAGGGTGATGTCATCTGCATATCTGAGGTTATTGATATTTCTCCCAGCAATCTTGATTCTTGCTTGTGGCTCATCCAGCCCAACATTTCTCATATGTACTCTGCATAGAAGTAAATAAGTAGGGTGACAATATACAGCGTTGACCAACTCCTTTCCCTATTTGGAAGCAGTCTGTTGTTCCATGTCCTGTTTAACTGTTGCTTCCTGACCTGCATACAGATTTCTCAAGAGGCAGGTCAGGTGGTCTGGTATTCCCATCTCTTTCAGAATTTTCCACAGTTCATTGTGATCCACGCAGTCAAAGGCTTTGGCATAGTCGATAAAACAGAAGTAGATGTTTTTCTGGAATCCTCTTGCTTTTTCGATGATGCCAATTGTATGTTGGCAATTTGATCTCTAGTTCTTCTGCCTTTTCTAAAACCAGCTTGAACATCTGGAATTTCACTGTTCATGTAGTGTTGAAGCCTGGTTTTTGAGCATTACTTTACTAGCATGTGAAATGAGTGCAATTGTGCAGTGGTTTGAGCATTCTTTGGCATTGCCTTTCTTTGGGATTGGAATGAAAACTGACCTTTTCCAGTCCTGTGGCCACTGCTGAGTTTTCCATATTTGCTGGCGTATTGAGTGCAGGAGTTTCACAGCATCACCTTTTAGGATTTGAAATAGCTCAGCTGGAACTCCATCACCTCCACTAGCTTTGTTCATAGTGATGCTTCCTAAGGCCCACTTGACTTCACATTCCAGGATGGTCTCCCTCTAGGTGAGTGATCATACCATCGTGCTTATCTATCTTTATGCCTTTTTGTACTGTTCATGGGGTTTCAAGACAGAATACTGAAGTGGTATGCCGTTCCCTTCTCCAGTGGACCACGTTTTGTCAGAACTCTCCACCATGACCCGTCCACTTTGGGTGGCCCTACATGGCCTGCTGCAGGGTTGGGGGCACTAAGTGTAGCAGTGCCTGCATCAAACCTTTTGAAGGAGGTTGCCATTGTTTTCATTACCTCCACCATAGTTTAAGAAAGAAAGAAATTGAAGTCACGCAGTCATGTCTGACTCTTTGCAAGCCCATGGACTGTAGCCTGCCAGGATCCTCTGTCCATGGGATTTTCCAGGCAAGAATATTGGAGTGGGTTGCCATTTCCTTCTCTAGGAGATCTTTACCATCCAGGGATTGAACCCAGGTCTCTTGCATTGTAGGGAGACACTTTACCATCTGAGCCTTCAGGGAAGTCTCCCACCATAGTTTGAGACAGTGCACTAAGTCATGTCTGACTCTTGCGACTCCATGGACTGTAGCCTTCCAGGGCTCCTCTGTCTGTGGGATTCTCCAGGCAAGAATACTGGAGTGGGTTGCCATTTCCTTCTCCAGGGGATCTTCCCAACCCAGGAATCGAACCCAGGTCTCCAGCATTGCAGGCAGATTCTCTACCGACTGGGGTGGGGGGTCAGTGTAAGAACAAGAAAGCAAATAGAACAGGGTGGACAAAGAGTGGAATGATTAAGATTAATGGAGGCTCTAACTGGATCCATTTTGCCATGGCTCCCTGGCCTTTGCAGGCTCTCAACAATCACATGAGATTTTAGGAATGCACCACACAGAACTGATTAGTGAAAGGATATACCACATAGAACTGATTTGTTAAATATCACCCCTCCCTTACCCTCTGCCTCCAACATACTTCCTCGAGTACTACAGGCAGGGAAGACCTAAACTATTGGGAGGAATCCCTAACACTTTTACAGAGTAGAATTCGGCTAAGTCCAGAAAGGTTCCTTCTTTTAAGGGTTTTGGGAAATTAGACACTGTGATTTTGTTAGTGTTGGTGACGTTTGTTTGGAGCAAATTCAGCTCCAGGAGCTGCATGGTTGAATTCAGAAGCAGTTCGGTTGCAGTTCAGTTGCTCAGTCGTGTCCGACTCTTTGGACCCCATGAATTGAGCACTCCAGGCTTCCCTGACCATCACCAACTCCCGGAGTTCACCCAAACTCATGTCCACCGAGTCAGTGATGCCATCCAGCCATCTCATCATCTGTCATCCCCTTCTCCTCCTGCACCCAATCCCTCCCAGCATCAGAGTCTTTTCCAATGAGTCAACTCTTCGCATGAGGTGGCCAAAGTATTGGAGTTTCAGCCTCAGCATCAGTCCTTCCAAAGAACACCCAGGACTGATCTCCTTTAGAATGTACTGGTTGGATCTCCTTGCAGTCCAGAGGACTCTCAAGAGTCTTCTCCAACACCACAATTCAACAGCATCAATTCTTCGGTGCTCAGCTTTCTTCACAGTCCAACTTTCACATCCATACATGACCACTGGAAAAACCATAGCCTTGACTAGACAGACCTTTGTTGGCAAAGTAATGTCTCTGCTTTTGAATATGCTATCTAGGTTGGTCATAACTTTCCATCCAAGGAGTAAGCGTCTTTTAATTTCATGGCTGTAATCACCATCTACAGTGATTTTGGAGCCCCCCAAAATAAAGTCTGACACTGTTTCCACTGTTTCCCCATCTATTGGCCATGAAGTGATGGGACCAGATGCCATGATCTTCGTTTTCTGAATGTTGAGCTTTAAGCCAACTTTTTCACTCTCCTCTTTCACTTTCATCAAGAGGCTCTTTAGTTCTTCTTCACTTTCTGCCATAAGGGTGGTGTCATCTGCATATCTGAGGTTATTGATATTTCTCCTGGCAATCTTGATTCCAGCTTGTGCTTCTTCCAGCCCAGTGTTTCTCATGATGTACTCTGCATAGAAGTTAAATAAGCATGGTGGCAATATATAGCCTCGACGTAATCCTTTTCCTATTTGGAAGCAGTCTGTTGCTCCATGTCCAGTTCTAACTGTTGCTTCCTGTGCTGCATATAGGTTTCTCAAGGGGCAGATCAGGTGGTCCGGTATTTCCATCTCTTTCCTAATTTTCCACAGTTTATTGTGACCCACACAGTCAAAGGCTTTTGCATAGTCAGGAAAGCAGAAGTAGATGTTTTTCTGGAACTCTCTTTCTTTTTATGATCCAGTGGACCCCGTGAATGCAGGAGGGGTTCCACCAATTGCCCCAATTCCTTCCATTGTAGCATCTTGGCCAAAGCATTCAGTTGTTGGTGGGGTCAATCCCAAGGTTCCATCTGGCATCATAGTGGCTGGTCCTGGAGGAGCTGGGGTACCAGCTGGCACAGGAGCAGGGGGCATGGCACCTCTGTTGTTTATGCCCATAGCACCTCCCATAGCCATCTGGCCCATCTGTATCTTTTGCTTCCTTGCATCAGGGAAGGTTCCCTTGAATCCTTCCTGCTGCCCACCATAGTTTGACCCCAAGTAAATAACAGGAAGTGAACACAGCCCCACCCATCAACAGAAAATTGGATTAAAGATGTACTGAGCTTGGCTCTGCCTTTCAGAACAAGACCCAGTTTTCCCCTCAGTCAGTCTCTCCCATCAGGAAGCTTCCATAAGCCTCTTATCCTTCTCCATCAGAGGGCAGACAGACTGAAAATATCTATTATAGTGAGTTTTAAATGGGGTCGTACTTGAGGAATTATTAGCATAGTAGCTAATACACAGTAAGCACTCAATAAAAATTTTAGCACTTATTTTTGCACATTATTTTAATATTATAAGATGTAGTTATACATTAATATGGGTCATTTGTGTAGCCACTTAAAATAAATCTTCAGTTCATTGATTCGGTTCTCTAGAATGTCTCCTATGTGCTGGATGTGTTCTAGGCATGAAGTATACAGAATCATACACAGTAGAGTTTCTCCTCTTAAGGAGCTACTCCTGTTTATGAAAATATTTAATGCATAGATGAATGAGAAGACCATTTTACTGACTTCTGCAGAAACCTGACTTTAGAAAAATCTACTTGATTGATGTGTTGATTTAATTTGTTTTTAAACTAACTTTGTTTTTTGTCATTATGAAAATTATTGTATTTAAAGAATTATTGTATATTTTACAGAGAGTATCCCTTTTAGAAACCCTGTAACAAAAATTAGAGATAGAAACCAAATTAATGGTTTGGTGGATTAATTGAGATATATTTTACATAAAAACAAATCTCCTTAGCCTCTTTTTAGAAAAATTCAGAATAGAAAATCTTTGTAATTATAATACTTATACTATTGATTATAATGATGTCAGTAAATTTATTGTTTACTGTGTGCCAAACATTATAATAGGTGCATTAAAAGATAGTATAAATCCTCAAAAACACTATGAAAGTAGTGTTATTTCTATTTAACAGATGGGGGAACTGAGGCTTAAAAAGGTGAAATAACTTGCATAGCATAATTTGTAGAATTTGTAGAAGACAGCCCATTGCTGTCTTATCCAACTTAGATGTTGGAACTTTAAAAAAAAAAAAAAAGGCAATTTGAATCTCAGGTTTAAACTTGACTCGGGTTATTGTATTTAAATTCTATTAGGTTTATTTCTCATTGTTTTGTGTATCATATTACTGTAGGTTTTTGCTTTGTGGTTACCATTGCTGCTGCTGCTGCTAAATCGCTTCAGTCGTGTCTGACTCTGTGCGACCCCACAGATGGCAGCCCACCAGGCTCCCCCGTCCCTGGGATTCTCCAGGCAAGAACACTGGAGTGGGTTGCCATTCCCTTCTCCACTGCATGAAAGTGAAAAGTGAAAGTGAAGTCACTCAGTCGTGTCCAACTCTTAGCGACCCCATGGACTGCAGCCTACAAGGCTCCTCCGCCCATGGGATTTTCTAGGCAAGAGTACTGGAGTGGGATGCCATTGCCTTCTCCGGTGGTTACCATTAGGCTGAGACTAATACAATTATGTAAAGTTTAAAAATAAAATAAAATTAGAAAAATAAATAAAAAATAAATAAAAAAAATAAAAAATAAAATAAATAAATTTATATTAAAAAAATAAAACAATCAAAAATAAAAGATAAAAAAAGAATGTACATTTATATTAGTCTATTTTAAGTTGATACCAACTTAAGTTTAAACACATTCAGAAGATCTGTATTTTGACTCCCCCATTCCATGTTTTATGTTTTTGGTGTCATATTTTATGTCTTTTTATCTTGTGTATTCCAGAACTAATTTTTGTAGTTATTTTTACCTCTGCAAGGAGATCCAACCAGTCCATCCTAAAGGAGATCAGTCCTGGGTGTTCATTGGAAGAACTGATGTTGAAGCTGAAACTCCAATACTTTGTCCACCTCATGCGAAGAGCTGACTCGTTGGAAAAGACCCTGATGCTGGGAAAGATTGAGGGCAGGAGGAGAAGGGGACGACAGAGGATGTGATGGTTGGATGGCATCACCGACTCAATGGACATGGGCTTGGGTGGACTCCAGGAGTTGGTGATGGACAAGGAGGCTGGTGTGCTGTGGTTCATGGGGTCTCAAAGAGTTGGACATGACTGAGCAACTGAACTGAACTGAACTTCTGTTACCTTTTAATCTTCATAGTAGTTTTAATTAGTCCAATACCTTTAATATATATTTGCATGGGATTTACACTTTCATGTTCTCTTGTTATGAATTAGCACTCTTTGTTTTCAGCTTAAAAAAGTCCCTTAACATTTCTTGTAAAGTTGGTTCAGTGGTGATTGTCTCCTTTAGCTTTTGCTTGTCTGGAAAGCAAGCAAAAGCAGTTTTTAGCAGTTTTTAGCTTTTGCTTGTCTCTCCTTCAGTTCTGAATGATGACTTTGCCAGATAGAATATTTGTGATTGGTTGGAAGTTTTTTTTTTTTTTTTTTTTTCAAATTTCATCACTTTTGAGTATATTGTGCCATTCTGGAAAGTTTTTCTGAAAAATCTTCTGATAGCCTTATGGAGTTTCCCTTGTATGTAACAATTTTTTTTCTCTTACTGCTTTTTTTTTTTATTTAAAAACAACAATCTTTAGTATAAATAAGACATTCTGGGGGACAGGGATCAAAGGCACAGGTAACAACAAAGGCAGGGCAGGGGCCAGGGGAGGAGTGAACCACCCCCAGTCCAGGATCAAGGGGCACACTGCAGACTGGCGCTCTTGTGGATGGGGGTTTCTCCCCCCCAGGAATGACCAATCACATGCTGGGGACAGAGACAGGCTAACACTGATGTTTCAGAGGAAGAGGGTCATTGTACTTGACAGTAAGTGGGGACAAGGCTGAGGCCACATGGGCCAATACATCCCATTACTGCTTTTTAGGTTCTCTCATTGTCTTTAACTTCTCACATTTTGATTATAATATGTCTTGGTGTGGATCTTTTTGTTCATCTTACTTGGAACTCTCTGAATTTCCTGGAACTGGATGTGTCCCTTGGGCAACTGTCACAAGACTTGGGGCTGCAGATGAGCCCTTGTTTGTTCCCCGAAAGATCCTTTGTAGAACTCTAGATGTCTGCCAAAACTGAAGCCTTCCCATTAGGCTGAAGATCCAGGACAAGCAAATAGATCTCTGTCTCAGAACTGGGGATGTGTTTCTGTCTGCTCTCTGGGCAGTGCCCTGAGGGTGGTAGTCTGACAAGAACTATCTCTGATTGTTACAATCCCATGGGACTTGGGAATACAAGCCTCCCTAACCTCCAGAGCCAAACAAGGAGTGTGTCCTGGGTTGTAGCCACAAAACTAGAGTAACAGACATAAAAAGTGGGGTACAAGATATGTGTAAGAGCTCCCCTCTGGGAGATACTGGTGCTCCCAGAGAGGGTAGAGAGAGAGCATAAAGATGTCACTCCCTGAAGGGGGAGAAAGGATGACACCTGCTGGCTTTAGCAAGGCAGACAGAAAGTACAAGACAGTGACTGCTGAAAAAAAGGTCTAGTGTAAACCAAAACCATATTCTATTAGGTTTTGTTGGAGCTAAGTCATTCTAGAGCCAGACAGTCAGACATCATGGTGTGTGAAGTCAAGTGGGCTTTAGGAAGCATCACTACTACAAACAAAGCTAGTGGAGGTGATGGAATTCTAGCTGAGCTATTTTAAGTCCTAAAAGATGATGCTGTGAAAGTGCTGCACTCAATATGCCAACAAATATGGAAAACTCAGCAGGGGCCACAGGACTGGAAAAAGTCAGTTTCATTCCAATCCCAGAGAAAGGCAGTGTTAAAGAATGTTCAAACTACCACACAGTTGCACTCATCTCACACTCTAGCAAAGTAATGCTCAAAATTTTCCAAGCCAGGCTTCAACAGTACATGAACAATGAAATTCCAGATGTTCAAACTGGATTTAAAAAAGAGGAACCAGAGATCAAATTGTCAACATCTGTTGGATCATCAGAAAAGCAAGAGAGTTCCAGAAAAAATCTCCTTCTGTTTTATTGACTACACCAAAGCCTTTGACTGTGGGAATCACAACAAACTCTCAAAAATTCTTCATAGATGGGAATACCAGACAACCATTCCTACCTCTTGAGAAATCTGTAAACAGACCAAGAAGCAACAGTTAGAACTGGACATGGAACAACGGACTGGTTCCAGATTGGGAAAGGAGTACATCAAGGCTATATATTGTCACCCTGCTTATTTAACTTATATGCCAAGTACATCATGAGAAATTCTGGGCTGGATGAAGCCCAAGCTGGAATCAAGATTTCCAGAAGAAATATCCATATTCTCAGATACACAGATGACAGGACCTCATGGCAGAAAGCGAAGAAGAACTAAAGAGCCTCTTGATGAAAGTGAAAGAGGAGATTGAACAGTTGTCTTAAAACTCAACATTCAGAAAACTAAGATCATGTCATCCAGTCCAATCACTTCGTGGCAAATAGATGGGGAAACAATGGAAAGAGTGACCAACTTTATTTTGGGGGGCTCCAAAATAACTTCAGATGCTGCCTGCAACCATGCAATTAAAAGAAGCTTGCTCCTTGGAAGAAAACCTATGACAAAACTAGACAGCATATTAAAAAGCAGAGACATTACTTGCCCAACAAAGGTCCATCTAGTCAAAGCTATGATTTGTCTAATAGTCATGTATGGATGTAAGAGTTGAATTATAAAGAAAACTGAGAGCTGATGGATTGATGCTTTTGAACTGTGTTGTTGGTGAAGAGTCTTGAGAGTCCCTTGGACTGCAAGCAAATCCAACCAGTCCATCCTAAAGGAAATCAGTCAGAATATTCATGGGAGGACTGATGCTGAAGCTGAACCTCCATTACTTTGGCCACCTGATGTGCAGAACTGACTCATTTGAAAAGACCCTGATGCTAGGAAAGATTGAAGGCACGAGGAGGAGGGAATGGCAGAGGATGAGATGGTTGGATGACATCACCGACTCAATGGAGATAAGTTTGGGTAAACTCCAGGAGCTGGTGATGGACGGGGAAGCCTGGCGTGCTTCAGTCCATGGGGTCGCAAATAGTAGGACACAACTGAATGACTAAACTGAACTGATGCAGAGTGTATAATTCAGAATTCCTCAGTGGATGACTCACAAGCTGGAATCAAGTTTTCCAGGAGAAATATAAACAACCTCAGATTATGCAGAGGATACCACTTTAATGGCAGAAAGTTAAGAGGAACTAAAGAACCTCTTGATAAGGATGAAAGTGGAGTGAAAAACCTGGCTTAAATCCCAACATTCAAAAAACTGAGATCGTGGCATCTAGTCCCATCACTTCACAGCAAATAGAAGGACAAAAAGTGAAAGCAGTGACAGATTTTATTTTCTTGGGCTCTAAAATCATTGCAGATGTTGAGTGCAGCCATGAAATTACAAGATGCTTGCTCCTTAGAAGAAGAATTATGGGGAACCTAGACAGCATATTAAAAAGCAAAGCCATTACTTTGCTGACCTACATCCATATAGTGAAAACTATGGTTTTTCCAGTAGTCATGCACAGATGGGAGAGATAGCACCAAAGAACTGATGCTTTCAAATTATTGTGCTGGAGAAGACTCTTGAGAGTCCTGTAGACTGCAAGGAGATCAAACCAGTCAATCCTAAAGAAAATGAACCTTGAATATTCATTGGAAGGATTGATTCTGAATCTCTAATACTTTAATTACTTAATAAGGAGAGCTGACACATTGGAAAAGACCCTGATACTGCGAAAGATTGAGGGCAAGAGCAGAATGGGGTGGCAGAGGATGAGATGGTTAGGTGGCATCATCAACTCACTGGACATGAGTTTGAGCAAACTCTGGGAGATAGTGTAAGTCAAGGAAGCCCAGCATGCTGCTGTTCATGGGGGTCACAAAAAGTTGGACAAGACTTAGTGACTGAACAACAACAATGGCAGTTCTATTTTTTTTTTTTTTTTTGTCTTTTAATAATAGTCATCCTAACAAATACGGGGCTTCCTGGTGGCTCAGCTGATAAAGAATCCACCTGCAATGCCGGAGACCTGGGTTCAGTCCCTGGGTTGGGAATATCCCCTGGAGAAGGAAACAGCTACCCATTCCAGTATTCTGACCTAGAGAATTCCATGGACTGCATAGTCCATGGGGTCAGAAAGAGTTGGACATGACTGACAAATACGACTAACAAATATGAAGTAATATCTCATTTTGGTTTTGATGTGCATTTCCTTGATGATTAGTGATGTTGATGATAATGTAGTCTAGATATAAGCCCTTGATAAGATGTAATTTTCTGCCAGTTTGTAATTTGTTATTTCATTCTTAATTTTGATGAAATCCAGTTTATTAATATCTTTTATGGACTGTAATTTTGGTGCCCTATTTAAGAAATCTTTGCCTAACCCAAGGTCAAGATGATTTCCCATCTTTTCTAAATGTTTTATACTTCCTGGTTTTAAATTTAGGTGTGTGATCCATGTTGAGATGATTTTTGTACATAGTATAGGCATTGATAGAAGATTTTCTTTGTTTTATCTTGTTTTATTCTTGGCCTGTGGATGTCCTGTTGTTTTAGTTCCATTTTCTCCACTGAGTTGCCTTTGTGTCTTGGTTGAAACTGTTATGTGTGGAACAGTTTCTGGATTCTGTGTTCTTTTCCATCTATACAATTTGTCTGTCCCAAAGAAAATGCCATACTCTCTTGACTAGTGTTGCTTTATGACTGTTGTTTTCAAATCAGATAGTGTAATTCCTCCAATTCTTCTTTTTCTAAGATGTTTTGGCTATTGTAGGTTCTGTGCATTTCAATATGAATTTTAAAATCAACTTCTCTACTTTTATACAAAAGCTTGTTAGAATGTTTTGGGGATTGCATTGAATTTACAGATTAGTTTCGACAGAAATAACATTTTAATAACATCGAGTCTTTCCTTTGTTGAACACAATATATTTTCCCATTTATTTAGGTCTCTCAAAAATTTTTAAACTTTAAGCAATGTGTTCACTTTACAGGACTTTCCCATATCTTGTCAGATTTATTTCTAAGTATTTCTTATTTTTTGATGCTATTATAATAGGCATTGAGTTTTATATTTCAGTTTCTAATTGTACATAGAAATGCAGTTGATTTTTGCATATTGATCTTATATCCTACAGTCTTGTACTATAAGTACTTGCTACTAAGTACTAGTAGCTTTGAAAATAGATTACATGGGGTTTTCTGCACATTTATGTCATCTGAAAATAAAACCATTTACTTCTTATTTACTTTCAGTTGCTCTCCCTTTTGTCTTTTCTTATTTCACTTACTAAAATCTCTACTTCAATGCTGAATAGAAGGAACAACAGAAGATATATTTGTTGCTGTTGTTCAGTAACTCAAGTCTGTTTAACTCTTTGTGACCCCATGGACTGCAGCATGCTAGGCTTCCCTGTCTTTCACCATCTCCTGGAGCTTGCTCAAATTCATGTCCATTGAGTCAGTGATGCCATCCAACCATCTCATCCTCTGCCACCCTTTCTCCTCCTGCCTTCTATCTTTCCCAGCACATTGGGTCTTTTATAATAAGTCAGCTCTTCACATCAGGTGGCCAAAGTAGTGGAGTTTCAGCTTTATCATCAATCCTTCCAATGAATTTTCAGGACTGATTTCCTTTAGGATGGACTGGTTGGATATCCTTGCAGTCTAAGGGACTCTCAAAAGTCTTCTTCAGCACCACAATTCATAAATTAGTTATCCTCTATGAGCCTCATTTTCACCACTGATGAAAAATATTGATGGTTTTAATGAAATAATACCTCTGTCACAGAGTTGATAGAAAGATTATATGAGACAGTGTATGCAAAAGAGCTTGACAAACTCTCAAGCATCAGACACATGCAAAGCAATGATGTTGTTATCATATAATGCAACATGCACTGAATTTACACACAGTAGATTATACATCAGATTATAATTTTCCCCTCGGGAATCTGGAAAGTAGTATGAAAAATTATCTAGAAAAAAGAAGTAATATGTAAGGGATAAATATAAAGGTTTTAATCTTCTTTCCCATTATAAAACACCCCTTCCAAGCCTTCTTCGGAGATCTCCTTTGGGGAATAGGCAAATCCCTAGAGTAAATTCAAGGAAAGAGACCATATGGTAGAACACAATATTGTATTATCCTTTACTGGAGCAGACTGCTTTTCCATCTTTAGAACGTCAATTGTTGTTTTAAGTTTCTGCTATATAAAAAAAAGGACATTGTAGTAAGCAGGATAGGAGGAACAGCCAACTAAAACTACATAGGAAACTGCAACACAGGGCTCTCAAGTCAAGAAACACTGAGGCAGAATTTTCTGAAGTTCTTTATCTTCTGTGCTGTGGTGTGAGAGCTCCTGCTTATTTTAAAGAGACTGTTCAACTGTTTCCAATGCCCTTAGTGTGTGAGTTTCTTTTACAAAGGGAGCCTGAAGTTGGTGCTGCCTTCTCAGAACATGTGTATTGGTATATTTACTTTGCACATGTGTGAGCACACTAAGTTGCTTCAGTCGTGTCTGACTCTATGTGACCCTATGGACTATAGCCTGCCAGTTTCCTCTGCCTATGGGATGCTCCAAGCAAGAATATTGGAGTGGATTTCCTTGCCTTCTTCCAGGGTATCTTCCCAATCTAGAGATCAAACTCACCTCTCTTTACATCTCTTGCATTGGCAGGCGGGTTCTTTACCACTAGTGCTGCCTGAGAAGCCTATATTTACTTCTTTAAGTCCCTAATTGTTTTGCTAAAAATATAACTTGCTGGGGGTTTAAACAAATGACGAAATCTTCATGTGTCTTCTATTTAACTTTAGCAGGATTAGTATCTACTGGGTGGATCTTTCACTGGCAGTAGCCTGGTTGATGTAGTTCAGTTCAGTCGCTCAGTCATGTCCTACTCTTTGCGACTCCACGGACTGCAGCACGTCAGTTCTCCCTGTCCATCATCAACTCCAGGAGTTTACTCAAACTCATGTCCATTGAGTCGGTGATGCCATCCAACCATCTTATCCTCTGTCATCCCCTTCACTGCCTGCCTTCAATCTTTCCCAGCATCAGGGTCTTTTTAAATGAGTCAGCTCTTTGCATCAGGTGGCCAAAGGATTGGAGTTTCAGCTTCAACATCAGTCCTTCCAATAAATAATCAGGACTGATTTCCTTTAGGATGGACTGGTTGGATCTCCTTGCAGTCCAAGGGACTCTCAAGAGTCTTCTCCAACATCACAGTTCCAAAGCATCCATTCTTCGGCACTCAGCTTTCCTTATAGTCCAACTCTCATATGCATACATTACTATGCAAAAAACGATAGCCTTGACTAGAAGGGCCTTTGTTGGCCAAGTAATGTCTCTGCTTTTCAATATGCTATCTAGGTTGGTCATAACTTTCCTTCCAAGGAGTAAGAGTCTTTTAATTTCATGGCTGCAATCACCATCTGCAGTGATTTTGGAGCTCCCCTCACCCCCTACAAATAAAGTCTGTCACAGTTTCTACTGTTTCCCCATCTATTTGCCATGAAGTGATGGGACCAGATGCCATGATCTTTGTTTTCTGAATGCTGAGTTTTAAGCCAAAATTTTCACTGTCCTCTTTCATTTTCATCAAGAGGCTCTTTAGTTCTTCTTCGCTTTCTGCCATAATATAGGTGGTGTCATCTGCATATCTGAGGTTATTGATACTTCTCCCAGAAATCTTGATTCCAGCTTGTGCTTCATCTAGCCCAGTGTTTCTCATGATGTACCCTGCATAGAAGTTAAATAAGCAGGGTGACAATAGACAGCCTTGACGTACTCCTTTTCCTATTTGGAACCAATCTGTTGTTCCATGTCCACCTCTAACTGTTGCTTCCTGGCCTGCATACAGATTTCTCAAGAGGCAGGTCAGGTAGTCTGGTGTTCCGATCTCTTTCAGAATTTTCCACAGTTTATTGTGATCCATACAGTCAAAGGTTTTGGCATAGTCAATAAAGCAGAAATAGATGTTTTTCTGGAACTCTCTTGCTGTTCTGATGATCCAGTGGATGTTGGCAGTTTGATCTCTGGTTCCTGTGCCTTAAAACCAGCTTGAACATCTGGAAGTTCATGGTTCACATATTGTTGAATCCTGGCTTGGAGAAATTTGAGCATTACTTTACTAGCATGTGAGATGAGTGCAATTGTGCAGTAGTTTGATGCTGTTGCAGAAATGCTAGCTTGTCTTCCTTTTTCCTTTTTCTGCCACTTACCTTCATGGATTTCATTCTGCAGTCATGCAAACTGGTATGTTTTCATAGTGTATTTGAATATATGTACTTCTATATTGAACCTGCTGCCTGAAATGCCCTACCCCACCCCTTTTACATTGTCTCCCTTCCATTTAGTTTTCAAAATTCAATTCAAATGCCATTGGTAAAAACATTCTTGATCTCCCCCAGCAAAATTTCTCATAATTCTGAGTGGCACTTGACCGAATCCTCTGTTTTAGCATTTACCGGAATATTAAGCCCACCACTCCCCTCATTCTGCTACACTCTTAATTCATGTTTGTATCTACAGTATATCTGACTGTAGCTCAGATCATGAACCCCTTATTGCCAAATTCAGACTTAAATTGAAGAAAGTAGGGAAAACCACTAGACCATTCTGGTATGACCTAAATCAAATCCCTTATGATTATACAGTGGAAGTGAGAAATAGATTTAAGGGGCTAGATCTGATAGATAGAGTGCCTGATGAACTATGGAATGAGGTTCGTGACATTGTACAGGAGACAGGGATCAAGACCATCCCCATGGAAAAGAAATGCAAAAAAGAAAAATAGCTGTCTGGGGAGGCCTTACAAATAGCTGTGAAAAGAAGTGAAGCGAAAAGCAAAGGAGAAAAGGAAAGATATAAGCATCTGAATGCAGAGTTCTGAAGAATAGCAAGGAGAGATAAGAAAGCCTTCCTCAGCGATCAGTGCAAAGAAATAGAGGAAAACAACAGAATGGGAAAGACTAGAGACCTCTTCAAGAAAATTAGAGATACCAAGGGAACATATCATGCAAAGATGGGCTCAATATAGGACAGAAATGGTATGGACCTAACAGAAGCAGAAGATATTAAGAAGAGGTGGCACGAATACACAGAAGAACTGTCCAAAAAAATCTTCATGACCAAGATAATTATGATGGTGTGATCACTCACCAAGAGCCAGACATCCTGAATATGAAGTCAAGTGGGCCTTAGAAAGCATTACTATGAACAAAGCTAGTGGAGGTGATAGAATTCCAGTTGAGCTATTTCAAATCCCTAAAAGATGATGCTGTGAAAGTGCTGCACTCACTATGCCAGCAAATTTGGAAAACTCAGCAGTGGCCACAGGACTGGAAAAGGTCAGTTTTCATTCCAATCCCAAGAAAGGCAATGCCAAAGAATGCTCAAACTACCGCACAATTGCACTCATCTCACACGCTAGTAAAGTAATGCTCAAAATTCTCCAAGCCAGGCTTCAGCAATACGTGAACCATGAACTTCCAGATGTTCAAGCTGGTTTTAGAAAAGGCAGAGGAACCAGAGATCAAATTGCCAACATCGCTGGATCATTGAAAAAGCAAGAGAGTTCCAGAAAAAACATCTATTTCTGCTTTCTTGACTATGCCAAAGCCTTTGACTGTGTGGATCACAATAAACTGTGGAAATTTCTGAAAGAGATGGGAAGACCAGACCACCTGACCTGCCTCTTGAGAAACCTATATGCAGGTCAAGAAGCAACAGTTAGAGGTGGACATGGAACAACAGACTGGTTCCAAATAGGAAAAGGAGTACGTCAAGGCTGTATATTGTTACCCTGCTTATTTAACTTCTATGCAGAGTACATCATGAGAAATGCTGTGCTGGATGAAGCACAAGCTGGAATCAAGATTGCTGGGAGAAATATCAATAACCTCAGATATGCAGATGATACCACCCTTATGGCAGAAAGTGAAGAGGAACTAAAAAGCTTCTTGATGAAAGTGAAAAAGGATAGTGAAAAAGTTGGCTTAATGCTCAACATTCAGAAAATGAAGATCATGGCATCTGGTCCCATCACTTCATGGGAAATAGATGGGAAAACAGTGGAAACAGTGTCAGACTTTATTTTTTTGAGCTCCAAAATCACTGCAGATGGTGATTGCAGCCATGAAATTAAAACACGCTTACTCCTCGGAAGGAAAGTTATGACCAACCTAGATAGCATATTCAAAAGCAGAGACATTACTTTGCCAACAAAGGTCCGTCTAGTCAAGACTATGGTTTTTTCAGTGGTCATGTATGGATGTGAGAGTTGGACTGTGAGGAAAGCTGAGTGCCGAAGAATGGATGCTTTGGAACTGTGATGTTGGAGAAGACTCTTGAGAGTCCCTTGGACTGCAAGGAGATCCAATGAGTCCATTCTAAAGGGGATCAGTTCTGGGGTTCTTTGGAAGGACTGATGCTGGAGCTAAAACTCCGATACTTTTATTACCTCATGCGAAGAGTTGACTCATTGGAAAAGACTCTGATGCTGGGACAGATTGGGGGCAGGAGAAGGAGACGACAGAGGATGAGATGGCTGGATGGCATTACCGACTCAATGGATGTGAGTTTGCGTGAACTCCGGGAGTTGGTGATGGACAGGGAGGCCTGGCATGCTGCAATTCATGGGGTCCAAAGAGTCAGACACGACTGAGCGACTGAACTGAGCTGAACAGTATATCCCAGTGTCTGGCATTTGGTAGGTTCCCAGTAATGTCTATTTATTAAATGAATAAATAGAGCTACCTGGAGCAAGAATCTGGCTTCCTTGATGAATCCCAGCCCTACCACTGATTAGCTGTGTGGCCTTGGGCAAATCCTCGAACTCTATTATGAGTTCCTCATGTTTAAAATAAACTATTAAGATGCCTCTTCTGTCAGACTGTTGTGAGAATTTAATAATTGTCAAATATGTAGAATACTGCTACCCATCAAGTTCGTATCTTGCTATTCTGATAATAGGATGTCTGTCAGAAGACATCAGCATGACTGCTTGTCCATGACTTAGTTTATGCTGCTGGTTTTATCTGTGGTGTTTTTTGGTTTCTAGTTTTATTCTGGTAGTTTCCAGTTGGCCAGCTCTCTTTAGTGGGTGACCTCCATTATTCATCTCAGCTAAAGAGATGGATACTGCTGCATAGTGCAGATTTCTTTGATGTCGCCTGTGTGACGGATTTCTTTTGGGATCCCTGCCACTACAACTAGGATACTTTGTGTTTATCAGAAGTTTGAGCTTTTGTTCTACAACCTACTTGACCTTGGATTTAAGGCCTTAGCTATGAGGCTTGACCTCAGCTTGCATCCTCTTTAGTCCTTAACTGGCTGCCCTGACCCACTCTGCATAGAGCCTGGCAAAAAGTAGCATATTCTTGGTGAATACTTATTAAATAAATTAGGAAATTAATGAAGATTAGATTATATAATTATTTTAGAAATAATATAAACTTGTCTAAAATTAACTATTATAGAAAGGATGTATTACAGAAAATGAATTTACATAGTATTCCTTCCTCTTAGGACCACTATCAATTTAAACAATGTTGGTACTAATTCAGTATCGGGACCACTCAGTTAAAAGGGTAACAACTAAGGAAAAGGGGGTAGGCTACATGAAAAATGGGCTGTTGGGACTTTGGGATCATAGATATTGTTTAGGTGCTCCTGAGTCCATACTCTTTGTTTTTGAAGTTTTGATTCAAGAACCAATTTAAATTAACGCCAACAGTGGATGAAAGTGCTGTCTTATCTTATCCTTATTAGTATTGTCTCATCATTACGGTACTACTGATTTGGATAGTGAAAATTTTTCATTTCATTGCTCTACTTTGAATTTCTTTAATTGTTAGAGTTAGAACTATTATTTGTGTATGCTTATTGGCCATTACTTTTTTCTTCTTAGAGAAGAAATATGTTTTTTGTCCATCTGTGTGAATTTACCCTTGCTCACTGTGTACTACTGATATTAACTCTTTAGGCTCTGTGGCAAACTAAAATTGTGTTTATAGATGTAGATTCCTCAAGCTTTTTGTAAATCAGGTTTAAGACTATTTACTTTGATTTTTTTGTCTATTTGCTTTTAGAACATTCTTTTCCATTTATACAAAAGATAAATATTCATAATTATCTTTTACTGCTTTTAAATTCTTAAAATTTACTTGGATATACAAAAAAGTGGATACATCAAAAGTATGTATTTCATTTTTTTTTGACATACCCATCTAATCAGCATCATGTAGACTGAAAAAGAAAACATTCCTGGTATCCCAGAGACTCCTAACCTCCACCCTTGTTTGTGCTCAGTGTCTTCCTCCATGGTAACAACATCCCAATTTAAGCATAGATTTTTTATTACCTATTTTTCTATTTCAGTATTTCATGCAAAAGTAATTACATGGTATGTATTCTTTTCTATCTAGCTTCTTTTACTTAAAATTATAATTTTGAGATGCATCCATATTAATCCATGTAGTAGAAGTTTATTCATTTTCATTGCTACCTGTTATTCCATTGTGTGAATATATCACACTTTATTTATCCATTCTACTGTTTATAGGCATTTGTGAAATTTCCAGTTTTTAGGTGTTGCAAATAGCAGTTCTGTGAGCATGTTTTTGGTAAACATATGTAAGCATTCTGTTGGATACATACCAAGGAGTTACTTGGTCATGGAGTATGCATTTATTCAGCTTTAAATGGCTAAATTGTTTTCTTAAGTAGTTGTACCAATTTATACTTCCTCCAGCATTATATGAGAGTTAAGCTTTTTTCCAACACTTTGTTTCATTATTTTCATTTCAGAACTTCTGGTGGGTGTATAGAAATTTCTCATTTTGGCTTTATTTTTCATTTGCCACATGAAAAAGAATAAAGAATATGAGCACCATTTATGTAGCATATTTATATTTTGATATCCTTTTCTGTGAAGTGCCTATTTAAATCTTTTCCCACTCAGTTTTTATTGGGTGGTTTGCCATTTTCTTACTGATTTGGGGAATTCTTTATGTATTCTAGATACAAGTCCTTTGTCAAATGTATAATTACAAATATCTTATTCTACACTGTGGGTTGATACTTTCACTCTTTAAATTTGTATCTTTGGATGAATGTAAATTCTTAGTTTTAGAATAGTACAATTAATCAATTATTTTTGTACTAAGGCTTTTTATGTGTCCTGTGTAAGAAATCTACACTCACTCCAAGGTCATGGAATTGTTTGCCTAAGTTTTTTTTTTTTTTTAAGCTCTCTGATTTTGCCTTTCATGCTGCTGCTGCTGCTGCTGCTGCTGCTAAGTCGCTTCAGTCGTGTCCGACTCTTAGCGACCCCATGGACTGCAGCCTACCAGGCTCCTCCATCCATGGGATTTTCTACGCAAGAGTATTGGAGTGGCTTGCCATTGCCTTCTCCGTTGCCTTTCATATTTATATGTAAACCTACCTAGAATAAATTTGGATGTACGGTATGAACTATGAATTAAGAGAGACATGTGCAGCCCCAGAACTTGGCAAATGTCCTGTTGGGGAAATGGCTTGCTTGAGGCCTTTCAAATGTCATTTAAGTCCTTGATTACCGCTCATACCTTTGCTGGTTTTCTTTTAGGGGTCTTCTCTTGAGGCCACCCCTGATCCTCAGTCTGTACCCAGAGTCGCAAAATATCCTCGGGGTTGGGGGGAGTTCTGCGATCATCAGTTCAACTTACAATGTTTGCCTCACTCATTGGAATTGCAGATTATCAAATTATTTTTGTAAGTTATCCAGCTTATTCTCATTTTTCCAGTGGAAGCATTGGACTGCTTTGATCTACTATATTCTACCTGAGGATAGTTTATCTTATATAATTTTTGTAATTTTACTACCATATATATAATACTAAATAACATATTTCCGTATATCAGTATATATTTGAATAAATATTTATACATTGTGTATGTAGTATATCTAACTTATAATTTATACAATATTTAAATAAATATATGTATATATAGTTTTGATATTGTACTTTGGTTTTAGTTTAGGATATGGTCATGAAGTAACTATTTTCAAAGCAGAATATTTTATCTACTTCATTTCTTGAGTTATTATTTCCCTATTTATCTCTTATGATTTTCTTACCATATCTTAGATTTTTATATATCTGAGTGGTTCTGTAAAGTTTTGTTATTCTAGTATTTACTTTTTAGCAGATTTTTATTGAGCCCCTCCTGGATTCCCAAGTCTGTGCTGTTTTATTCAATAGACGTAACTTCTTTGTTGGCTTTGGCAGGTTAGAAAAGGAAAATAATAACAAATGAAAGAATTCATAAGTGTGAATGTAAAACAAGTTTCAAGGTGTGTCTGATGCTGAAGGTTCAGGGACTATACTTTGAAAACCACTTGATTAATTAATACTGTTGACTGAACTCGTGTAGATCTGGTTTTGGAGTTTCATTTCCGGGTGCTTACTTTTTTTGGTTTGTTACAATCTTCCTAATATTTTTCTAGAATGACCAAAGATGAGCAGGGTGAGGTATTCCAGTAAGGGAATTGCTTCCTCATGTACACAGGAGGTAATGGCAAGTGTATTTCTTACTATGCCACAAGCAGGTCTATATTTATGTAGATCAGTTACAGAAGGAACCCTTATGTGTTGCTTAACTGAGTGATTTTACTGGCAAAGTTAGGGGGATTGGAATATCATCTTTGTACAGGAAGGGCTAAAGACAATCTGTCGTAAGTGATTCTGTGGACTGCTTTCTCCGAGTCAAGTAAAAAGGCAAAAGGCAAGACCTCAGCTGTGCATGTAAGATCCTTTCCTGTTTCCCTGAAGTGGTGATGAGAAAAGTATCCCTCATTACCCTACAATAATTGGGCCAACATAGAGAGGAAATCAGGAAGGATAAAAGAGTTTTATGTCACCATCATCCCAGACTCCTTCTGGAATATTAAATTTTAATATTTTATTTTGATAAAACCCAGGATAAGTTCTCCATCCCAAGTTCAAATTATTCCCTTATTTCCATTTAGATTCATTTCTTCTACTGTACTGTGAGTTCCTTGATGGTATGAATCATGTCAGAACATCTCAGAGTCCTAAGCACACAGATGTGGCAGCCATGGAAATGCATCTCTCAAATCCTCTACTCTTGGGAACATAGTTGACTGACAGCTAGGATTTTATTCCTCCGAATCCACTACCACACTCACCCTGAGAGCATTTATCCTGAAACTGCTCCCAGTCAGTGACTGAGCATGGCATGGGTACTACTGCTTGCTACAGTCTTCTGTGGTGAAGGACTCCTCTAATGGCCAACTCTAAACAGAGAACTCTCTATTTAACTAAACTGTCTTAGAACCATGTTGCTGGCTAAGATTCTTCCTATCCAGTTATTCTTCATTTCTGCATCCTTTCCCAGGATATAAGCTGTACTTTGTAGTCTGAAGATTCTCCTTGAACCCTCTCCTTTCATCTTCCAGTTATCTCCTTCAATACATCTGTAACTTGTCTAAGGGCACCTTCTTCTCAGAAGAGTTGAGTTAACACTCGTAGGGCTGAGAATGGGGTGGTACCAAGAATGAGATGGAGTTTTTGAAATGACTCACTCACTGCCCTGCAGACAAGGGAATGCTATCCTATTCTGGGTGTTTTGTGAGATACAGGTATTTCCTGGCACAAGGCACCAATCCAATTGAAGAATTTGCCAATAATGGTCTGGAAAAATGTGCCAGTGGAGGGGATTGCTCTGTAGGTGTTTTAAAGATATAGGGAAAACAATGTCTGAGGACTATGGAGTTGGCTGGCTGTTGCTAAATTATATTGATGCCACTCAAAAGGATAATGAGAATTTGTGGTGTATTAACGAGTAGTTCAGGGTGAAGTATAACAGCCATAGGGTCCTGCAGTAGAAGAGTAGATTCAGTGGAGAGGCAGACTCAGAACTTGATTGTTAGAATAGCACATGTTCAGAAATGTTTAAATACCCAGCCAAAGTAGGTCTGTTACATTAAGGTCAGATACCTGGTTGGAAAGCTTGAGATCCTGACATATGGGACATGGATATATGGATGAATTTCTTTGAGAATTGGCTTGTCAGATCCCTTCAAACCCTCAATGTTACAACTTCCTTAGTTCTGGAAGATACTGCTGAGGCTGCACCCCTGCAAGACAATAGGTGCCTTCTGAGGAGCTCCCTGCATCTCTTGTCCTGATTGCCAAGCTATAACTCGGTTTGGATCCCAGCATGCTAGGATTTGATAGACCTGATTAGGAGGGAAAGCAATTATACACCAAAGGAGCTACAACAGTTAATTAGCTTATCTGCCAGGAGGTTAGATTTTGAGGATAGTTGATTAAGGAGGCTGAAAAAAGAGTGGATATGCAAGAATTAATTTACTTGTATGTACATTCTTAGGACAAAGGATTTAACACCCAGACAACCATGTCACAGGAATGGGATAAGTACTGTGAAGTAGCTCTTAAAAGCCTGGAGAATTTGATGGCTCATATTCAACCCACCTGCCAATGCAGGAGACATAAGAGATGAAGGTTCAGTCCCTGGGTTGGGAAGATCCCCTGGAAAAGGGAATGGCAACCCACTGTCTGGAGACTCCCATGGACAAAGAAGCCTGGCAGGCTACAGTCCATGAGGTTGCAAAGAGTTGGACGTGACTGAGCGACTTGGCACACATATTCAATGAAATGACTGTGTTCCCTGACACATAGTAAGGGAAGAATACTAAAGCTAATAGAAGTGAATCTATTGGCTAGGATATATTATGTGAAGCCGAAAGACCCACCCACTATGTTCTACAGAAGGGAATCTAGAACACGTATTTCAATACCATCAGCATCATTAAGAGATGATGAGACGAACACCAGCATCATTAAGAGATCCTTATGGGTCTCCTCTGCCGGCCATGGATGATGGTAAGAGAGCCTGTCATAGAGTTGGGTTCCTTAATGTCCTTTGTGATAGATAGTGATTTGAAGTAATAGAGGCCAGGTGGTGGTGGTTTATCACCAGGGGAAGAAGGCCATAATTATCTTAATGACAGGCAAAGTTTGAGGGCCAATCAAGGGGACTTGACCTTCAGGAAGTTGAGGAGATGGCCATTAGAAATGCTGTTTCTAGTGACAAGCTAGATAGATAGTCAATAAGAGTGCTGCTTAACATCTACAACCAAATAAAGGCAAGAATGGAAGATGGTTGCTCTCTCTGCAAAACTTAGCATCCCTTGCTCAGTTCCCGGATCTGAGTCAACTTTCAGATCTAGAGTCCATTGACTGAAGATGTGGCCAACCGTTGTTGGAGGTATCATTATTGAAAAAAGATTTAGTGTGGAAATATAATATGCTGAGTTCCAGTACAGGAAACATTTCTGAGGCCACAAGGATTCTAGATCAAGCCCTTATCATCCACAGTAGAGAGTTATGTGCCTTTTGAGAAATAGCTCCTGGCACGTAACTTGCCCCTGAAAGAGATGAAATGCTTTACAATGAGGCACCAAGTGACCAGGTATCTGGAAATCTCAATTATAAGCTATGTTCTGTTGGACCCACCAAGTTATAAAGTTGGACAGGCCTGTCATAAGATGGAAACAGTGCACCTGGGATTGAGTTTGAGCAGGACCAGCAGTCACAAGTAAAATATATAATAAGGTAGCCCAAACTTTTTTTTTTTTTTAAACATACCCACTGGATTGTACCAGATTCCCTTCCTCTCTATGGCTTCATGCCCTGATCCTGTATGACCAGCTGAAAGAGTAAGGGAAGGCCTGTGCTGAGTTTATGAATAAGTCATTTTAGTATGTGGTTGAACACCAAAAATGTATGGCACCGGCATTATAGCCATATATACCATATATAAGGTGACCATAAAATGTGGACAGGGAAAAATCTTCCAAAATGAATGGTGCTACAAGCAGTGTACCTGGACATTAACTTTGTATGGAAGAAGATGTGTCCCAAATGAGAATACATATAGATTCCTAAGAGGTGACCAGTGGTCTGGCTGATTCATCAGGAGACTGGAAGGAAAAAGAACCAAGGCTTGCTGACACCATGTGCAAAGTAGAGGCATGTGATTGGACAAATGGGAATGGGCACACTCAGACTGTCTTACTGAACTTCACTGATGTATACTTTTTGAGGATGCCTTTATTTACAAGTATTCCAGACATCACCAGGCTTCAGCTGTCACCGCGGGCAAGATAAGCACATAATGTTTTTTTGCCTCAGAGTCCTGATCCCAATGCCTGCTGTTTTCAATGCTGGTAATTTCTGACTGTGGCCCGTGAACAATAGAAAATGTTGAAAAACATGTGAATTCACCAGAGGGTATGGGGTTGTAGAATATCTGGGTGTTGAGTTTGTTTGGTTTATTTAAAAAAGTTTTTCAATCCATATTAATGCTTCCTGGAAGCAACTTCCAGGGAAGAGGCAGTGATTATAATTAACCCAGTAGACAAAATGACTCAGCCAGTTGACATCAGCTAGCCTTTATTATCACGTACCCTGGAACTATCGTGGTCATGTAAATAGAGTGGCCACAGGGGACTCTGTATTGTTGTAGCTGCATAGACTTCCACTTACCAAAGCTGACCTAGCTACTGCTGCCTCTTTATGTCTGACTTATGAGAAAGAGACTGATGCTGAGTCCCCAGTATGTCACTATTTCTGGAGGAAGGCCAGCCAGACATTTAGGGACAATTCACACTGGGTGCCTTCTAAGCAGGAAGACCAGCAGTTCATCCTCTAAATACCTACTCTGGATCTGAGTTTGACTTTCTTGCCTGTGGTACCACTATGCAGTATCTTACAGAATGCCTATAAGATTCACAGGCATGGAATCACACAAAACATAGCATTTAAGAGGGGCCCCATTTCACAGCAAAGGGGTTGTGGGAGTGGGCCCATCATCACTGGATCATATGGTATATTATACCATGGTATATACCATGGATGGTATATTATACCATTCCATCCTGAAGCAGCTGTCATCAGAAACAGAACAGCCTTCTAAAGAAAGCACCACTGTGAAAGGATGGGATAACATTCTTTTTAGGTGAATAGGTATTAAATAAGAGAACTCTTATTTGTAGCTTTTAACAACTTATTGACTGAGATGTATTACTACATCTTTTGTTACCCAAAATGTTATTGACCCGAGATGTTTCACTATTCACTTATATGATAAATTGCTGACCACAGGTGTTAGTTTCTGCAAAAATCCCCTGGTCAATGTGTTGATAAGCACCTCATGGGTCAGGAAGATTCCCTTGGAGGAGGAAATGGAAACCCACTCCAGTATTCTTGGCTGGAAAAGTCCATGGACAGAGGAGCCTGGCAGGCTACAGTCCATGTGATTGCAAAGAGCCAGACATGACTGAGCTTGCACACAAAGCACCTCATGGTGCTGTGTTCCCAATAGAAAATTTAAGTGCAGGAACCAAGGGGTAAAAGTGAAAGTGGTATCATATACCTTCAGTCTCTCAGGTCTTTAATAAAGGTTCATTAACAAACACTTAATGTTGATATTTTAGAATGGAAATACATTCTGCTAATATAAATCCATGAAAAAGCTGAGATATCTTTCCCAAAATTTTAGGGTTCTTTTTAATTTAGGAGTGTGATAGATCATATCATAGTTGCCTTTTCAACCTGGTGTTTTGCAAAGAGCATAGCTTTATTATGAGTTAGACATAGATTAGCACTGGCTCTAACATTTATTTACTATGAGCTAACACTTGACCTTGGGACTGACACAGCATGCATTATTTTGGTTTCAGCTGCAAAATGCAAATCATGTTTATTATATGGGATCACAATGTGCATTAAATGAGGTCATGCATGTATTGTGCCTCATTGGTGTCTATAAGCAAGTGCTTACTAAATGGCAGTCCTATCCTATACTTATAATACATCACAGTCAGCTGGTTAGTATTTTCTGTTATCCTCTGGAATGAACACTTGGAGAAGAATGTTTGAATTCCCTGACTTTGCAAGTTCCTATTTTCTCCTGACGTTCTTTTCCTTGCTGTTCATTGTCTAGTGCTGTTTCACATAAATACCTCTACATGGTCCTTAGATTTCCTGCAGTGATAATGGAAATGTATATTGCCCTAGCCATGCAGGGACCTCAAATAGCAGGGCGCTATGGGGCCTCTAAGAATCACTCTTTCCAAGATTTCACTAGTCTTATAGTAGTCTTCAGGCAGTGAAACAGAAGATATGGATTCTTTTGAAAGCTCAGCTCTCCAGAGCCATGTTCATAATGGACTATTAGCTTCCTAAATCTTTGGATAAGATGATTGGTGCTCCTTGGGGTTCCAGTAATAGAGATCTAATGCCTGAACATGTTCAGAAAATTTTAGCAAGTCCCTGTGGGAGCCTCCCCAGGCTTCCTGAAGTGTGCTTCTTCAATAAGCCAAAAGGAGATGAATATCTGCCAGAAATTGCCTTACCTTTAGAACTAGATAAATGAGGTATTCCTTCAGTCTAAATAGTCAAGGAAAGAGAAACAGAGACATAAGGAATTCCTTTTGGATAATTCCTCTCTTTTCTGAAATTCTGGCTTCAATAGGAAGTGAAAGAGGAGGGGTGACAGAAAAAAGCCTACTAAATGTTTGCTCAGTGCCAATCACTGTGCTAGCTGTTTTATATGTATTATTCTCTAATTTAACTTCCAGATCTGCCATAATAGGTGGCATTATTCCATTTTACTGATGAAGAAACAAAAGGTACATGGCCAGTACATCCAGAGCTAGAGTTAGTACCCAAGTTTTTCTGAGTCCCTTACCTATAGAAGTTTACTGTTCACTTAAGCTGAACTGGCCATGAGGGAATAATACAAGATATTTTAAAATAAAATGTTAGAAGATATATGGCTTGGTTGGTGAAAGCATAGTAATTTAGGGAAAGCAGATAGTTGATGAAGAGGGCCTGAAATTGCTGTCAGATTTTACTGATACTGAACCTAATGGTCTGAACCTTCAGGGGAAAAGAATGTTTATACCTAAGAAAATTTATCAGGCCCTCCTTTTCTGTGAGCACAGGATACTATGTTCATAGCACCAATGCTATTGTGGGTCTACTTCTATGAAATATAAACTAACGGAAAAATCCCATCTCAGCATGATTGATGGCAAGTATATTAGTTAAGATTGGGCTTGCCTACACATAACAGAAAAGCAAAATAATAGTTGTTTGATGATATAAGGCTTTCTTTTTCTCTTATAAAAAAGTCTGGAGATATATGGTTCAGGCCGGTCAGTCACTCCTTGAAGTCATCAGAGAGAGATCCAGGCTCCTTCTGTTTTTCTATTCTACCATCCATGGCTCTTGGCTTCTATCTTCAAAGGTCATTACAGCAGCTTCAGCCATGCTTTTCTAATTTTAGGCAGTAAGAACAAAAATAAGAGAAAAATGGCACACCTTTGAATTGAGTTAGTTGTATTGAAAGAGATTTTTACCTAGAAATTTGACCCAGTGACTTCCTTTTACATTTGTACGGCTACTGCTGTCTGGTAAATTGTTTTATATTTTAACTTGAAACAGTACTACTGCCAAAAAAATGAGGGCTTGCTTTCTTAGGAAGAAGCAATGTTTGATAGGCAACTAGTAATCTCTGTTGCAGCATGCAACCCATTAGTCTGAGATCCATGTCACCTGTAATGTTTGTTTGGGGGCTAAGAAATAATGTGGGGTAATACTTCATGGGACTTCCCCAGTGTTCTAATGGTTAGGCATTGTCCCTCCAGTGCAGGAAATTTGGGTTTGATCCCAGGTTGGGGAATTAAGGTCCCATATGCCACAAGGCAACTAAGCCTGCACACCTCAACTAGAGAGCCCAAGCTCTGCAAACTACAGAGCCCATGCTCTCTGGAGCCCCTGCACCACAACTGGAGAGAAACCTGCAAGCTACAGTGAGGATCCCACATGCTGCAATGAAACCCAACACAATAAAACAAACAAACAAACAAATGAATAAACAAGAAAAACACTTTAAAACATTTATTGTGTGCCAAGCACTCTGCTAAATTCCTTAAAGTGTTTCAATTTAATACAATAATCTAATAAAGAGGGATTACTTTATTTTGCAGAAGGAATATTTGGCATGTGTTTCAGTTCAGTTCAGTCGCTCAGTCATGTCTGACTCTTTGCGACCCCATGAATCACAGCACACCAGGCCTCCCTGTTCATTACCAACTCCTGGAGTTCACCCAGACTCACGTCCATCGAGTCAGTGATGCCATCCAGCCATCTCATCCTCTGTTGTCCCCTTCTCCTCCTGCCCCCAATCCCTCCCAGCATCAGAGTCTTTCCAGTGAGTCAACTCTTCGCTTGAGGTGGCCAAGATACTGGAGTTTCAGCTTTAGCATCATTCCTTCCAAAGAAATCCCAGGGCTGATCTCCTTCAAAATGGACTGGTTGGATCTCCTTGCAGTCCAAGGGACTCTCAAGAGTCTTCTCCAACCCCACAGTTCAAAAGCATCAATTTTTCAGTGCTCAGCTTTCTTCACAGTCCAACTCTCATATCCATACATGACCACTGGAAAAACCATAGCCTTCACTAAACGGACCTTTGTTGGCAAAGTAATGTCTCTGCTTTTTAATATGCTATCTAGGTTGGGCATAACTGTCCTTACAAGGAGTAAGTGTTTTTTAATTTCATGGCTACAGTCACATCTGCAAAAAATAAAATAAATAAAAAAATAAAATAAAAATAAATAAAATAAAATAAAAATAAAATCTGATACTGGTTCCACTGTTTCCCCATCTATTTGCCAAGAAGTGATGGGATCAGAGGCCATGATCTTAGTTTTCTGAATGTTGAGCTTTAAGCCAACTTTTTCACTCTCCTCTTTCACTTTCATCAAGAGGCTTTTTAGTTCCTCTTCACTTTCTGCCATAAGGGTGGTGTCATCTGTGTATCTGAGGTTATTGATATTTCTCCCAGCAATCTTGATTCCAGCTTGTGCTTCATCCAGCACAGCATTTCTCATGATGTACTCTGCATAGAAGTTATATAATCAGGGTGACAATAGATACCCTTGACGTACTCCTTTTCCTATTTGGAACCAGTCTGTTGTTCCATGTCCGCTTCTAACTGTTGCTTCCTGACCTGCATATAGGTTTCTCAAGAGGCAGGTCAGGTAGTCTGGTATTCCCATCTCTTTCAGAATTTTCGACAGTTTATTGTGATCCACACAGTCAAAGGCTTTGGCATAGTCAATAAAACAGAAATAGATGTTTTTCTGGAACTCTCTTGCTTTTTCAATGATCTAGTGGATGTTGGCAATTTGATCTCTGGTTTCTCTGCCTTTTCTAAAACCAGCTTGAACATCTGGAAGTTCACGGTTCACATATTGCTGAAGCCTGGCTTGGAGAATTTTGAGCATTACTTTACTAGCGTGTGAGATGAGTGCAATTATGTGGTAGTTTGAGGTTTCTTTGGCATTGCCTTTCTTGGGATTGGAATGAAAACTGACCTTTTGTAGTCCTGTGGCCACTGCTGAGTTTTCCAAATTTGCTGGCATACTGAGTGTAGCACTTTCACAGCATCATCTTTCAGGATTTGAAATAGCTCAACTGGAATTCCATCACCTCCACTATCTTTGTTCGTAGTGATGCTTTCTAAGGCCCACTTGACTTCACATTCTAGGATATCTGCCTTTAGGTGAGTGATCACACCATTGTGGTTATCTGGGTCATGAAGATCTTTTTTGTACAGTTCTTCTGTGTATTCTTGCCACCTCTTCTTAATATCTTCTGCTTCTGTTAGGTCCATTTAAAAGTCACCACAGGAGAGACTACTAGAATTATTATTCTAACTCACAGGAGTTAAACTTGGCCTTGCCTCAGCAGGGAAAATAAGTAAAATTATCCATTTACATCCTGGAGGTTCATTGGGACTTGGATTGGGCACTAGTTTTTCTGAATTTATTTGGTAATATTTCTTTGGTCTTTCCACTGAGGTCAGAGATAGTTTGGGGAGGACATGAGATGGATAAAAAGAATGAGGAAATTGAAAGTAATAGTAGTATGCCTTTATTAGCTTCTAAAGCTCTATTCTTTTTGCATTCAAGTACTCATAGAGATGGGAGAAGAATCTGTGCAATCCACACACAAATTGCTTGTTACATACCTGAGAGTGATAAATGACCTACATGTTTAAAAGAAAGTGTGGGACTGTTATAAGCTTGGGGGCATCTGCTTAGATATAAAAATGACAACCTTGTGTCAAACAAATATGGCAAGGGTAGGCAATTGGGGTAGGCAACATACATGTGAAAATGTTACTAAAAAGTTGTCACTTCAGTATTAAAGGGTTAGTAGCTGGGGAATTATTGAATTGTCTCAGTTATTAGCAATTGTCCAGGTAACATTTTAATTAGCAAAAGGATTGGCTTAATGCTATAACTCTGATACAGAAAATACTTATTCTAGTAATTCAAAAGAAAAATTAGTTGATTTGGAAGAATGAAACTAATATTTGATGATGGCCTGTTATTCACCAGACACTTGACTAAGTATTTTATGTTACTTACTTTGTTTAATCCTTGAACTGTTTGGTAAGTCATTATAATTTTCCCCATATGTAAGTGTGGAATGGAACCTGAGAGAACATGTGTTTTTCTCAAGGTCACTTAGTAATAGATTTTGAATCTACGTCTGTCAAACTTCACTGCTTGTAATGTGTACCTTTTGATATCTCTCTTACTTTATTTTCCCTTATTTTTCACTGTCTCTGTCACTAAATTATAAAGTGATTTGAAGGCACAACTAAATCTCATTAATTTATCAGCTATTTTCTAAATGTCTACCATATGATAAGGGCATCACTGAATTAAGCCCTAATGTCTATATATATGGTTCATGCATGTAGATATGGAAGTATGATGGGAGGACATTTTATGTAATAAGAGTTGTTAAAAGAATATAGACTTTAGCAGTCATAGAAGCTTGAATTTTGTCTCATCAAATTTGCTTTCTGGTGAAGGGGAGAAAACAGTGTATAATAAGTAAAACATGTCAGATGGTAAAAAGCACTATGGAGGAAAAAAATCAGGGATGGGTATTAGGGAATATCATGATGGAGGGTTACACTTTTTAAGCAGAGTATTAGCAGAAGAAAGCAGAGACATTTCTTTGCCAACAAAGGTCCGTCTAGTCAAGGCTATAGTTTTTCCAGTAGTCATGTATGAATGTGAGAGTTGGACTGTGAAGAAAGCTGAGCACTGAAGAATTGATGCTTTTGAACTATGGTGTTGGAGAAGACTCTTGAAAGTCCCTTGGACTGCAAGGAGATCCAACCAGTCCATTCTGAAGCAGATCAGCCCCGGGATTTCTTTGGAAGGAATGATGCTAAAGCTGAAACTCCAGTACTTTGGCCACCTCATGCGAAGAGTTGACTCATTGGAAAAGATTCTGATGCTGGGAGGGATTGGGGACAGGAGGAGAAGGGGACGACAGAGGATGAGATGGCTGGATGGCATCACCGACTCGATGGACATGAGTTTGAGTGAACTTTGGGAGTTGGTGATGGACAGGGAGGCCTGGCATACTGCGATTCATGGGGTCGCAAAGAGTCGGACACGACTGAGCGACTGAACTGAACTGAACTGAACTGAATCACTGAGAAGGTGGAATTTGAAGAAAAATCTGAAGAGATGAACCAGTCACATGGATATCTAGAGGAAGAAGAGCATATGAATTAGAAGACCCAAGTGTAAAAACCTTGAGTGAGGGCATGACTGACACATATTAGGAAAACAGGAAGAGCAATTTGTGACTTAAAGAGTAAGTGAAGGGAAGATCAATGGAAAATGAGGTCAAAGAGAAAAAGGGGCAAGATCATATTGGGTCCTGTGGGCCAATATAAGGACTTATAATAGGTGAGATGTGAAAAAATATTGAAGGGACATGAACAGAAGAGCAGTACAGTCTCTTGATTGTATGAATTGGCATCTTTGTAGACAATGGACTTTAAGAAAGGAAATGATGAAACAGAAAAACCAGTTAGGAGGCAGTGGAAATCATCTTGATGAGAGATTATGGTGGTTTGGACCAGGGAGCTAGCAGCAGAGAAGAGCACAGTCAGATTCTGGGAATATGTGAAACTATAACCACCAGGTTTGCTGATAGATTGGATTTGGGATGTGAGAGAATGAGAAGCTGAGGATAATTTCAAAATTTTTGGTCTGAATATTTGTACATGTATTCGTATATACCCTCCCTCTTGGACCTTGCTGCCACCCCCTTATCCCACCCATCTAGGTCACCACAGAGCACTGAGCTGAGCTCCTTGCACTATACAACAAGTTCCAACTAGCTTTATATTTTATACACAGTAGTGTATATATGTCAACCCCAATATACCAATTCATCCCTTCCTTCTTGGCCCCGCTATGTTCATGGATCCATTCTCTACATCTGCATCTCTGTTCCTACTCTGCAAATAGTGTATCTGTACCATTTTTATAGATTCTACATATAAGCATTAATATACAGTATTTATTTTTTTCTTTCTGACTTACTTCACTCTGTGTGATAGACTTTAGATATATCCACATCTCTACAAATGATCAATTTCATCCCTTTTAATGACTGAGTAATATTTAATTGTATGCATGTACCACTTTATTCATTGAAATTGCTATTGGGTTTGCCAAAAAGTTCATTTGGGTTTTTCCATAGGGTCTTTGGAGAAATCCAAATGAACTTTTTGGCGAACCTTAAAGTTTTAAGATGGGAAAGACTCTAGGAAGGACAAGTTGGAGAGAAAAGATCAGGAGGCAGGTTTTGAATATGTTTAATTTGAAATTTTATTAGACATGAAAGTAGAGATGTTATACAGGGATTTGAATAAATTAATTTGGAGTTCAGGCAAATTTCTGAGCTCTGTTATAATTTTGAGGACCATCAATGTGTACAGGTGGTATTTAAAGCTTTGTGAATGATTGAGGAGATTACTAAGGGAATGGGTATATTTTTAGAAGGGAAAGCATTTAAGGACTGAACCCTGAAAAGAATATATTAGATATTAAAAGATGAAGAGAATCCTACAGAAGATTTTTGAGAAGCAGCAGCCAGAGGAAAACCAAAAGAGTATAGTATGACCCAGCTAAAGACAGAGTGATCTACTGTGCCAAATGCTACTATTAAGTCAGGTAAATTGAGGAATTAATATTGATTATAGTATTTAGCAATGTAGAAGATATGGGGGATCATAACAAAGGGAATTTCAATGGAATGATGTGGTCAAAACCCAATTTAAGTTCAAGAGAACTGGTATCAGGATTAAATAATAGAATGAACATGAAGTTTATGCCTGGCACATAGTACCAGTATATAGTATATACATTATATATATCAGACTCAAAGGCAGTGAAATAGGATATCAGTGGATATATGTGTGTGTTGTCACTCATTCGTGTCTGACTCTGCAATCCTGTCATCTGTAAGCCTGCCAGGCTCTTCTGTCCATGGAATTCTCCAGGAAAGAATACTGGAGTGGGTAGCCATTCCCTTCTCCGGGGGTTCTTCTCAACCCAAAGAACTGTTTAATTTTTTAGAGCTAATAAGCCATTTAGATGATTGGGAACAGACTGAAGCCAGTTCATTGAGTGTCCAACTCAATAGTGGGATTTTTTTCTTTTCTAAGACCCATTGAAGATTTGAGATCAGGAAAATGTCATGATAAAAACTGCTGGGTTTTCCCATATATTCCCTAGTGCTTTGCACATAGGCAGAACTTAAAAAGCATTTATTGATTAAAATAACTTTTGCCTAAATAACTTAAATAATTTATAAAAGAATATCGTATTGTCCCAGAGAGAAACCAAATGATCTAAGTGCCCTTTCCTTACAAATTGTGCTGATACTCTGTGTTCATTCTGTTATGCCTGACTATGTTTTATCTATTTTTCAGTATATTTTCTTTGGTGCTTTATAAAGTTCAACATAAATCTCTGTGCTAGAATATTATTTGGCAGATTTCTCTAACATCAGACCATGACTACAAACTCTCAGGGCATATCTGGCAGCTGTCTCATCTCTTCACATCTCTATATAATCCTTTAAAATCAGATTCTGTACCATCCAATAATTCAGAGCAGTTTATGGGGATTATACAGTGAGAGCATCTCCAGCCTTTAAGAATATTTTGCTCTATGGACTTAAGAAGTTTTTCTTTTCCCAAAGCTCTTTAATGCCTAACTATTTTGTCCCCTTTCAATGCAAAGAAATAGAGGAAAACAATGGAATGGTAAAGACTAGAGATCTCTTCAAGAAAATTAGAGATACCAAGGGAACATTTCATGCAAAGATGGGCTCAATAAAGGACAGAAATAGTAGGGACCTAACAGAAGCAGAAGATATTAAGTACAGGTGGCAAGAATACACAGAACAACTGTACAAAAAATATCTTCACGACCGGGATAATCACGATGGTGTCATCACTAGATGTGATGTCTAGAGCCAGACATCCTGGAGTGTGAAGTCAAATGGGCCTTAGGAAGCATCACTATGAACAAAGCTAGTGGAGGTGATGGAATTCCGGTTGAGCTATTTCAAATCCTGAAAGATGATGCTGTGAAAGTCCTGCACTCAATATGTCAGCAAATTTGGAAAACTCAGCAGTGGCCACAGGACTGGACACTGTTTTCATTCCAATCCCAAGAAAGGCAATGCCAAAGAATGCTCAAACTACCACACAATTGCACTCATCTCACATGCTAGTAAAGTAATGCTCAAAAAATTGTCCAAGCCAGGCTTCAGCAATACGTGAACCATGAACTTCCAAATGTTCAAGCTGGTTTTAGAAAAGACTGAGAAACCAGAGATCAAATTGCCAACATCCTCTGGATCATGGAAAAAGCAAGAGAGTTCCATAAAAACATCTATTTCTGTTTTATTGACTATGCCAAAGCCTTTGACTGTGTGGATCACAATAAACTGTGGAAAATTCTGAAAGAGATGGGAAGACCAGACCACCTGACCTGCCTCTTGAGAAACCTATATGCAGGTCAGGAAGCAACAGTTAGAAGTGGACATGGAACAACAGACTGGTTCCAAATAGGAAAAGGAGTACGTCAAGGGTGTCTATTGTCACCCTGCTTATTTAACTTATATGCAGAATACAACATGAGAAACACTGTGCTGGATGAAGCACAAGCTGGAATCAAGATTGCCAGGAGAAATATCAATAACCTCTGATATGCAGATTCCACCCTTAAGGCAGAAAGTGAAGAAGAACTAAAGAGCCTCTTGATGAAAGTGAAAGAGGAGAGTGAAAATGTTGACTTAAAGTTCAACATTCAGAAAATGAAGATCATGGCCTCTGATCCCATCACTTCTTGGCAAATAGAAGGGGAAACAATGGAAAGAGTGGCTGACTTTATTTTGGGGGCTCCAAAATCACTGCAGATGGTGCCTGCAGCCATGAAATTAAAAGACGCTTACTCCTTGGAGGAAAAGTTACGACCAACCTAGAGAGCACTTTGAAAAGCAGAGACATTACTTTGTCAACAAAGGTCCGTCTAGTCAAGGCTAAAGTTTTTCCAGTAGTCATGTATGGATGTGAGAGTTGGACTGTGAAGAAAGCTGAGCACCTAAGAATTGATGCTTTTGAACTGTGGTGTTGGAGAAGACTCTTGAGAGTCCCTTGGACTGCAAGGAGATCCAACCAGTCCATCCTAAAGGAAATCAGTCCTGAATATTCATTGGAAGGACTGATTTTGAAGCTGAAACTCCAATCCTTTGGCCACCTGATGCGAAGAGCTGACTCATTGGAAAGAACCTGATTCTGGGAAAGATTGAAGGTAGGAGGAGAAGGGGACAATAGAGGATGAGATGGTGGGATGGCATCACCGACTCAATGGACATGGATTTGGGTGAACTCTGGGAGTTGGTGATGAACAGGGAGGCCTGACCTGCTGCTGTTCATGGGGTTGCAAAGAGTTGGACTCGACTGAGCAACTGAACTGAACTGATTTTGTCCTTTCCATATTTGTCTAGAAGTATAGATTCTCGTCTAGCTGGGTTTTCTGTCCAGTGTATTCCATAACCTTATCAACAGCTGGTGGTGACTTATACTATCTCCTTTGCCTTCTTCTTTGAAAGATGGAAAGGCAGCTTAACTTCTTTGTAGATTTATTGTGAGAGTAGGATTTTTAGGGGGAGCAGTATTATGTATTAAAAAGAGCAATGAATTAAGAGTCATGAGACCCTGACTGTAACCTCAGCAATACCACTAGGCTATGGATTTATTGGGTGGCTTCATCCAAGACACTTAACTCTTCTAGGTCTCAGATTTCTTATATGAAAACAAGGAGAGCTTCCCTGGTACCTCAGTGGTAAAGAATCCACCCTGCAATACAATCCTGTGCTCTAGAGCTGCTGCTGCTGCGTCACTTCAGTCGTGTCGGACTCTGTGTGACCCCATAGACCCCACCAGGCTCCCCCGTCCCTGGGATTCTCCAGGCAAGAAAACCGGAGTGGGTTGCCATTTCCTTCTCCAATGCATGAAAGTGAAAAGTGAAGGTGAAGTCGCTCAGTCGAGTCCGACTCTTCGCGACCCCATGGACTGCAGCCCACCAGGATCCTCCATCCATGGGATTCTCCAGGCAAGAGTACTGGAGTGGTTGTGTGCTACAACTGCTGCAGCCCTCATGCCTAGAACCTGTACTCTGCAACAAAAGAAGCCACTGCAGTGAGAAGCCTGCACACTGTAACAAAGAGTAGCCTTTGCTCACCACATCCAGGGAAGGCCCACACAGAGGGAGGAAGAGTCACCCAGCCAAAAAATAAAATTAATGAATAAATCTTAAAAAAAGCAAGAGAATAGCATTAAATGTCATTTATCCATTTATTCAAAAAGTATTTTCTGAGTGATCTTTCTACATACCAGTGCCTATTAGGAATGCTAATATGAGTAAGATGTAGTTTTCACCCTTTATGCACTTATATGATAGAGGTGAAGATAGGGGAAAAAACTACAAATGAGTTATAAAAGAGGAATACAAAAATGGGACTATAGTGTAGCAGCACAGGTAAAGGGCAACTGGTGGGCTAGGATGATCAGAAAATATTTGCAAAAGAAAATAACCAAACTAAAGCTGAATCTTTAAAAATAATTTAGACTGGAATTCTCATATGGTATTGGTGGGACTGTAATTGTTATAAAATACCTGTAGAAAACATTGTAAAAGTACTGCTAGAATATATATCTATATCTAGCTTATGCTCTAGTAGATAATGACAGTCTTCCAGTCCCAGAAATATGTACATTCTCCAAAAAGACATTTAAAAATATTCCTAGTGGCACTCTTTGAAATAATCAAAATCAGGAATTATTCTTATTTTATTTTAATTGGAGGTTAATTACTTTACAATATTGTATTGGTTTTGCGTTACATCAACATGAATCCACCACATGGCTGTAAATAGTAGAGGATGAAATAGTTGGGTGGCATCACCAACTCAATGGACATGAGTTTAAGCAAATTCTGGGAGATAGTCAAGGACAGGGAAGCCTGGCATGCTGTAGTCCATGGGGTTGCAAAGAGTTGGACATGACTGAGAGACTCAACAACAACAAATAAATAGTAGAGTTTTTAAAAATTAGTTTATTTTAATTGGAGGATAATTGCAATATTGTGGTGGTTTTTGCCATACATCAACATGAATTGGCCATAGGTATATATGTGTCCCCCATACTGAACCCCCCTCCCACCATCCTCCCTATCATATCCCTCTAGGTTGTCCCAGAGCATTGGCTTTGGGTGCCCTGCTTCATGCATCAAACTCACACCGGTCATCTATTTTTCATATGGTAACATATATGTTTTAATGCTATTCTCTCAAATCATACCACCCTTTCCTTCTCCCACTGAGTCCAAAAGTCTGTTCTTTATGTCTATGTCTACTTTGCTGCCTTGCATGTGAAATCGTTGGTACCATCTTTCTAAATTCCATATATATGTGTTAATATATACTATTTGTCTTTCTCTTTCTGACTTACTTCATTCTGTATAATAGGCTCCAGGTTCATCCACCTCATTAGAACTAACTCAAATGCATTCATTTTTATAGCTGAGTAGTATTCCAACTTCCTTATTCTTTCATCTGCTGATGGACATCTGGGTCTCTTCCATGTCCTAGCTATTGTAAATAGTGCTGCAATGAACACTGAGGTGTATATGTCTCTTTCACTCATGGTTTCCTCAAGGGATATGCCCAATAATGGGATTGCTGGGTCATATGGCAGTTCTATTCCCAGTTTTTAAAGGAATCTCCACACTGTTCTCCATAGTGGTTGTACCAGTTTGCATTCCCACCAACAGTGTAAGAGGGTTCCCTTTTCTCCATGCCCTCTCCAGCATTTATTGTTTGTAGACTTTTTGATTATGACCATTCTGACCAGTGTTAGATGATATCTCATTGTGGTTTTTATTTGCATTTCTCTATTAAAAGACGCTTACTCCTTGGAAGGAAACTTATGACCAACCTAGATAGCATAGTAAAAAACAGAGACATTACTTTGCCAACAAAGGTCCATCTAATCAAGGCTATGGTTTTTCCAGTGGTCATGTATGGATGTGAGAGTTGGACTGTGAAGAAAGCTGAGTGCCAAAGAATTGATGCTTTTGAACTGTGGTGTTGGAGAAGACTCTTGAGAGTCCCTTGGACTGCAAGGAGGTCCAACCAGTCCATCCTAAAGGAGATCAGTCCTGGGTGTTCATTAGAAGGACTGATGCTAAAGCTGAAACTCCAGTACTTTGGCCACCTGATGCAAAGAGTTGACTCATTGGAAAAGACCCTGATGCTGGGAGAAATTGGGGGCAGGAGGAGAAGGGGACGACAGAGGATGAGATGGCTGGATGGTATCACTGACTCGATGGACATGAGTTTGGGTGAACTCCAGGAGTTGGTGATGGACAGGGAGGCCTGGCGTGCTGCAGTTCATGGGGTTGCAAAGAGTCAGACACAACTGAGCAACTGAACTGAACTGAACTGAATAGAGACAGAGACATAGAGAATGGACTTGTGGATACATGGCAGGAAGGAGACAGGTGGATGAATTGAGAGGGTAGCACTGACATATATACACTACGATGTGTAAAATAGATAGCTAATGGGAGCTGCTGTATGGGAGTACAGGGAGCTCCGCGATGACCTAGAGGGGTGGGATGGAGGGCATGGAAGGCTCAAATGGGAGGGGATATATGTATACATATAGTTGATTAATGAGCAGCAGAAACCAGCACAAGATTGTAAAGCAATTATAATTTTAAGAAAAAGTTATACCTCTGAAATATGAATTTTGGGGTCTGAGAAATCTAGAACTGAATTAAAATTCCAACACTTATTAGCTGTGTTACTTTGGGTAAATTTTTTCATATTTTTGAACTTTAGTTATGTTATCTGTAAAATAAGGGGTAATAACACCCCATGCAAAGGTGTTAGCTATTAAATAAGTTTGTTTTGGAAATCTCCTAATGTGAAGAATTGATGCTTTTGAACTGTGGTGTTGGAGAAGACTCTTGAGAGTCCCTTGGACAGCAAGGAGATTCAACCAGTCTATTCTAAAGGAGATCAGTTCTGGGTGTTCTTTGGAAGGACTGATGCTAAAGCTGAAACTCTAGTACTTTGGCCACCTCATGCGAAGAGTTTGACTTATTGGAAAAGACTCTGATGCTGGGAGGGACTAGGGGCAGGAGGAGAGAGGGACTACAGAGGATGAGATGGCTGGATGGCATCAATAACTTGATGGATGTGAGTCTGAGTGAACTCTGGGAGTTGGTGTTGGACAGGGAGGCCTGGTGTGCTGCGATTCATGGGGTCGCAAAGAGTCGGACACGAATGAGCGACTGAACTGAACTGAATGCTAGACAGGGTCTCAGTAAATATTTTTATTCCCTTTTCTGATAAACTTTATCCTATTTTACTTTATTTTCTATTGCCATACATTTGTTTGCATATTGCTTTGAATTTGTTTTACTCTAAAGGCTTTGCCTTTCTAAAACTACTTTAAATTTCTCAGGGTGATGAATCATAGAGATACACTAGAGATAAGTTAAAATTGTGTGTTTTTAGAATTTATAAAAATTTTACTTTCGCTATTATATTTAATTCTCATAACTCTGAAAAGGAAAATTGCTCAGTTGTGTCAGACTCTTTGCGTCACCAAGGACTATACAGTCCATGGATTTTTCCAGGCCAGAATACTGGAGTGGGTAGCCTTTCCCTTCTCCAACGGGTTTTCCCTACCCAGGGATTGAACCCAGGTCTCCCGCAATGCAGGCAGGTTCTTTACCAGCTGAGCCACAAGTGAAGCCCAAGAATATACTATTTCTCTTATTTTGCAGATGAGGTAACTGGAGGCACTGACAAATTAATCATCTAGACCACAGAGCTAAATAGTGGCAAAATGTAACTCAAACTTAGGTCCTCAGACTCCAATCCCTTTCATTTCTGGTATACTGCCGCAGATTTGTTTTGCCTCTTGAGTTCATTATTCTTTGATTCATATCAGCTGAATTCATATTATTTTAAGTGATTGATAATCCATTTCTATCTTTTTTTTCCCCCAACTTTCTTTTTGATTTGACAATTATTTTTATCCTTTCTAATCTCTATTCATTATCTTTTGTGAATTGTATCCCTTCTCATTGATTACTCTTCTCTAGAGACTGTAATGATAGAAACGTAAAAATGATCATGACTGTGAAATGGAGAAAGAGAGCCAACACATTTATGCTTAGTATCTTTCAGAATTACTCTCTGGATCTGGTCTTGACCTCTGGTGTGAGAAGTAGCACTTATTCTTCCTTCTGTCCTGTGCTTGGTTGTTTTCCTGGAATGAGGAGCACTGTGGTTATGTATGGACCTTTGCCAACATTTGGCAACATAGAAACCTTTCATGAGAGGCAAGTAGTATAGTAGAAATGACAGCAGCATCAGTGTTAGCCAGGCCTGCATTCAAATTCTGGGTCAGCCATTTACTAACTGTGTGACCTTATTTAACAGTAAGTTATTTGTAAAAATGGTGAGTGTGGTGGAGGTGGGTGGATGTATGGTAAGAATTACCTACCTTGCCGAGTTCTTATTATAATTAGATGTGATAATATATATATATATATATATAAAGTACTTATAAAATTGTAGATTTTCAATAAATAGTAGTGTTTATTATCATTATTATCACTACTATTATTATTAGGAGACACACAAAAGAATTCCATTTTTAGAGTTCATGTTCAGGCCACTGGATGCTGAATAGAATAATCACCAGATTTCGAGCTTGGCCAAGCCTTTGGCAAACAGATGTCAAAAGGTACAGCATCTTAGAGGTGCCCAGTGTGAAAAATCTGCTTTGTTCTTTCTGCTTGGCTCCTTTTATGATCTATAATGCATTCTGCTTTGGTGGTGCCATTGATTGGGTATTTTAAAGCAATTTGTTGGATTAAGATTCTCAGTGTATCACAGCAGGTGGGGGCCTGATTGAACCTGGTAACAATGCAACCTTTCTCCCATGGAGGTTGAGACTTACCTAACAACCTCTCTGGGCTCTCTGTGCCTCCTTTTTCTACCTATTACAAAGTACTCTAAGTGCTTACAAAAAGGCTTGTCATGGATGAGGAATTTCTGGGGCTAGTGACTTTTCTCATTCATTTCTTTAATGAAAGCGAAACAAAAAATCCAGAATAAAATGGGAAAATGTGAATTGAGAGAAGAATTTAAAAAGATCTTTATTTAAGGAATATGTGCAGTGCATTAATTAGAATGAGTAATGCCCTCCCAAACTCCAGATCTTTACTCTTATTAATTTATCTCTTTTTCTTTTACTAACAAGTGAATACTTACTACTCCTAAGAACCAGTTCCAGTATTTCTTTTGAAGCTTTCTCATAGACTCTGAGCCCCTGGAGAGGCAGGATATTTTTCTCATCTTTGTATTTGCTTCACTTCCTAACACAGAACCTGGAATATGAAAGGCCTTTGACAGTGCATAAAGATATTTTCAAAATATTTAAAGGTAGGCCATCTCACTTCTTTCATGTAATTCATTCATAGTGATTATTTGTTTCCATGAAGACTGTTCTGGAGATTGCTGGTTGAATTTGTTTTTTGTTCAAGATACTATTAGAGAGCAATAAAAGGATTGCGCTGCAATCTGAAGGTGCCAAAGAAGTTCAGAAAAGGAAAATGTCACCTGGGCTGGAGAAGTCAAGATAAATGGTGTCTGAATAGAAAAAGATATGAACAGCATCTAGCACTTCTATATAATCTTGGAGGTGAGTGATGCCCAGCTGATCTAGACTTTAAAGAGATACTAGCCTTGCTGTATTGGAGAAGGCAATGGCACCCTACTCCAGTACTCTTGCCTGGAAAATCCCATGGACAGAGGAACCTGGTAGGCTGCAGTCCATGAGGTCGCTAAGAGTCGGACACGACTGAGCGACTTCACTTTCACTTTTCACTTTCATGCATTGGAGAAGGAAATGGCAACCCACTCCAGCATTCTTGCCTGGAGAATCCCAGGGACAGAGGAGCCTGGTTGGAGGTCGTCTATGGGGTCGCACAGAGTCGGACACGACTGAAGCGACTTGGCAGCAGTAGCAGCAGCAGCCTTGCTGTATACTAAATACACACTGAAAAGTAGAGTTTATTTAAGGCAGAATATAAATAAGGTTTGAAAAGGTATGGTATGCTCACAGGAGAGGGAATGATTACTACAGCCAGAAGGGCTAGAAAATGCCTCCTAGAAGGGGTAAGGCTCCAATAAAGCTTGGCTCAGATGATAAAGCGTCTGTCTACAATGCGGGAGACCTGGGTTCAATCCCTGGGTCGGGAAGATTGCCTGGAGAAGGAAATGGCAACCCACTCCAGTACTCTTGCCTAGAAAATCCCATGGACAGAAGAGCCTGGTGTCCAAGGGGTCGCAAAGAGTCAGACACGACTGAGCGACTTCACTTTCACGAGTCCAAATGCAGAACACCCAGGTGAAGAGGATCTTGCATGTGAAAGAATGTTGATGAATGCACAAGGTTCAATTTGGGTACTTTGTGATGACCTAAGTATCTAGAACAAATTTTAATTAAAGGGAGTTTAACTGTTTTAAGAATACATTATAAAATAGAAAATAAAAATGCAAAAGAATACCAGCAATGAAGAAGTAAAATTTGAAATTAAAAACAGTACTATTTACATTAATATTTGTGGTAGTTGTTCAGTCGCTCAGTTCTATCTGACTCCTTTGTGACCCCATGAACTTTAGCACACCAGGTGCATGGGATTTTCTGGGCAAGATTACTGGAGTGTGTTGCCATTTATTCACCATTTCCTCCTTCAGGGGATCTTCCTGACCCAGGGATTGAACCTGCAGTTCTTGCATTGCAAGCAGATTCTTTATTACTGAGTCACCAAGAAAGCCTTTATTTAGCATACTTAGGTGTAAATCTAATAAAATATAATCAAGATATATATGAAGAGAACTATAAAACGTTAATGAAAGAAATCAAAGAAGAACTAAATAAATGGAGAGATGTTCCATATTCATGAATAAGAAGACTCAATGTTGTCAAGATGTCAATTCTTCCAAACTTTATCTATATATATTGCATGCAATCCTAATAAAAATTATAGCAAGTTATTTTCTGGTTGCCAACAAACTGATTCCAAAATTTTTGTGGAGACACAGAAAACACAGAATAGCCAACACAATATTAAAGTTGGAGGACTAATACTACCTAACTTCAGAGCTTAATATAAAGCTACAGTAGTTAAGACAGTGTGGCATTGACAAAAGAATAAACAGATTGATGGAGCAGAATAGAGAACCCAGAAATAGGTCCATTTAAATATAGTCAACTGAATTCTGACAAAGGAGCAAAGTCAAAAAATTGAGAAAAGTAGTCTCTTCAATAGATGATTCTAGAACAACTGGACATCCACATACCGAAACTGAGTCTAGACGTAGAACTTACACCTTTCACAAAAATTAACTCAAAATGGGTCACAAGTCTAGATATAAAAGGCAAAAATTATAAAATTTCTGGAATATAGGAGAAAATCTAGATATTGGATTTAATGATGACTTTTAAGATAACACAAAGGAATGATCCATGAAAGGAAAGATTGATAAGCTGGATGGACTTCATTAAAGTGAAATATTTCTGCTCTGTGAAAGACACTGTCAAGAGAATGAAAAGATAAGGCACAGATTGGAAGAAAATGTTTGCAGAAGGCATATCTGATAAGGCTTGTTGTCAAAAATACACAAACAACTCCTAAAATGCAATAATAAGAAAATGAATGACCCACTTTAAAAGTGAGTGCAGGATCTGAACAGACATACAGATGGCAAATATGCATATGGCAGTATATTCCAAATCATAGGTCATCAGTTTAGTTCAGTTCAGTTGCTCAGTCGTATCCGACTCTGCAATCCCATGAACTGCAGCACGCCAGGCCTCCCTGTCCATCACCAACTCCTGGAGTCCACGCAAACCCATGTCCATTGTGTCGGTGATGCCATCCAACCATCTCATCCTCTGTCATCCTCTTCTCCTGCCCTCAATCTTGCCCAGCATCAGGGTCTTTTCCAATGAGTCAGCTCTTTGCATCAGGTGGCCAAAGTATTGGGGTTTCAGCTTCAACATCAGTCCTTCCAATGAACACCCAGGACTGATCTCCTACAGAATGGACTGGTTGGATCTCCTTGCAGTCCAAGGGACTCTGAAGAGTCTTCTCCAACACCACAGTTCAAAAGCATCAATTCTTTGGAGCTCAGGTCAGGTCATTAGGGAACTATAAATTAGAACAGCAATGGATTACCACTGTACTCCTGTTAAAACAGCCAAAATTCCCCAAATCCAAAACACTGACAACACCAAATGGTGAGGCTCTAGAATAACAGGAATTCTCATTCATTGCTGGTGGGAAATCAAAGTGCTGTGGTCACTTTAGAAGACATTTTGGTAGTTTCCTACAAAACTAAACGTACTTTTATCGTGGAGTTTAGCAGGCATCCCAGCTGGCACAGTGATAAAGAATCTGCTTGCCAATGCAGAAGATGCAGGGCATGAGCGTTTGATCCCTGGGTTGAGAAGATCCCCTGGAGTAGGAACTGGCACCCCACTCCAGGATATTGTATATAATTCCCTGTGCTATAGAGTAGAAACTTCCTGTTTATATATCATATATAGTAGCTTGTATCTGTTAATCTCAAACTCCTAATTTACCCGTCCACACCCTTTTCCCTTTGCTAACCATAAGTTTGTTTTCTCTGACTGTGAATCTGTTTCTGTTTTGTAAATAAGTTCATTTGTATCATCTTTTAGATTCCGCATATAAGTGGTATCATAGGATAATTGCCTTTCTTTGTCTGACTTAGTTTGATCATCTCTAGGTCCATCCATGTTGCTGCAAATGGCATTATTTCATTCTCTTTTATGGCTGAGTAATATCCCATTGTATATATGTGCTACATCTTCTTTATTTATTATTTTGCCAGTGAACTCTTAGGTTGCTTCCCTGTCTTGACTACTGTAAATAGTCCTTCAATGAATATTGGGGTGCATGTGTCTTTTCAAATTGCAGTTTTCTCTGGATATATGCCCTGGAATGGGATTGCTGGATCATATTGGTAACTCTGTTTTTAGTTTTTTAAGGAACATCCCATACTGTTGACCACAGTGGCTGCACCGATGTACATTCCTACCAACAGTATAAGAGGATTCCCTTTTATCCATACCCTCTCTAGCATTTATTATCTGTAAACTTTTCGATGATGGTTTTTCTGACTGGTGTGAGGTAGTAAATCATTGCAGTTCTGCTTTGCATTTCTTTGATGATTAGTAATGTTGAGCATCTTTTCATAATGATTATTGCCTTCTTTGGAGAAATGTCTATTTAGATCTTCTGGTCATTTTTTGACTCAGTTGTTTGTTATTGAGTCATATGTGTGTTTGTATATTTTGGAAATTAATTCCTTGACCTTCTATAAAAAACAAAACTATGACAATAACAAGATCAGTGGTTATCAGATGTTGGGTGAGGGGAGAAAGGGATGAGTAGGCAGAGCATAGAGGATTTTTAAGACAATGAAAACACTGCATGATACTCTAATGGTGGATATATGTCATTATACATTTGTCTAAACCCATAAAATGTACAACACCAAGAGTGAGCCCTAATGTAAACCATACTCTGAATGATAATGATCTCTCAATGTAAGTTCAGTAGTAACAAATGCACCATTTGATGAAGGATGTCGATAATGCAGGAGGTTATGTGTTTGTAGGGGCAGGGTTTATATGGGAAATCTCTGTACCTTCCTGTCAATTTTTATGTGAACCTAAAACTGCTTTTTAAAGTGCCTATTAAAACAGTAGTGAAATGATTCAAAGTGAAAAAAAAAAAAAGGTAAAGGAAAACTGAGGTTTTAATTCTGAGGACTTTTGGCTTTATCCTAGTCATTGAGAGATAAATCAGAGATTGAATAAAATAAAATTGGTTCCTGGGTTTCAGATCGGGAGATGGTGGAGCAGCCAGACAACATGAACACTGAGATTCTTCAGCCTCTCTCAGGGGCATGATGTCTGTCAAAGGCATGGGAGCATTGGCATAGGGAAAATTCATTGTAATGTTAATGACCTTCTCTTTGTGTGAATATTATAGCACATAATTTTAACTGCATTTTGAAGTATAGGTAGGATGTTGGAATGAGGAATTTTGTGTTTAACATATAAGTATTAGTGGAAAACAAATGAGAGTAAAGAGTGTAAAAATGGATTAAAAGATCAGAGACCCTAACCTGGGCCTACACAGAACCTTACCTTCTGTGATGTGGTGAATGTAATACATTTACTCAGTGTAGTTATTAATAAATCTCCTTAAATGAAGGATGTTAAGGCCCTCTGGGGTGAGAGAATTTGTTTTGCAAGTTCTTGGAGGTCTTTGAGTTGAGAAATACCTGATCTAGAATCCTGATTCATGTTCTTACTTTCTGTGTTACCTTGATTCTCAACTTCTTTGAATTTCATTTCCTAATGTAAAAAATGGAAATAGAAACAGCAATAATACTTAATTTGCGGGGATGCTATGAGAATTAAACATGTTTGTAAATAATTTAACCCTCCAAGATTTGTTCCCTTGAGAACTGTGGTGAACAAAGACTAAACCAGAACAGGTCTAGTGAAGGGGAATTCTCAAGACTGAGGCACCTTCAGGCCATATCCCTATGACTACTACTATCCAAGCACTGTAAAGAGGCTAAGAACTATTGTAAATAGGACCCTGTAAATATAGATCAAAATATCCTCATTGACTGTCAAAAATAAGATCGCAGCAGCATTAAAGCACCCGGATGAAACACCCCAGCACTTATCCACAGTGAAATCTATAAAGTGCTTTCAATTGCTCAGGGGATCTTTAGATATAGCATAATTTTCTCTATCTTATGGATGACTTGGCCACCTCCACTATGAATTTTTCATGATTCCCCTGACCCAGCAGCTCTTGCCTGTGGAGAGAATAATACAGTATTGATTTCAGAGTTAGGTTTCTGCCTTTTTCGCCACAACAGGATTTTTGTAGCCTAGAAACCTCAATTCCCTATTACTCATTAGAGACCAGGGCAACTTTTCTTAGATCTGGAATTCAGAAGGCAAGCCATTTAGCTGCTAGTGTCAAAGACAGTCATTATAGTGGAATTTTAACTCATCTCAGTAATGAGAGTAGCTGTTATTAAAAACTTCCTAATTGAACCAACAGAGGTAGGATTATACAGAATGCCAAGAAGACAATAGTCTTTGTCTCTCTCACATTTGGGATATTTTCCTAGGCATAGCTTTCTGAATGAACCTGTTAAAAATATACCAGAGGCTAAAAACGAATAAAAAAGAAAGGAAACATAACTAGGAAATCCAGTCCATCTTTTACTATTTTTTCTTCTGTGTAATTTTTGGAGTAGATGTCTAGGTGATTCTTATTTTCAGTGGCCCTTGGTCATATAAGAGAAATGAAAAGAGGCCATGCTGTTGGTAGTTTTTATTTAAACTGCTTTTAAGAAATCAAAAAATCCATATCTTACATCCTGTGAAAACTCATTCTTGGCATTGCCATGGTAACAAGACTTTTAAAAGGGAGTTAACTGAAATTTAGCTGCATATATTATTTCTTTGTGACTCATACTTCATAAAAATGCAAATGTCACACTAATACATGTTTTACCTTAATGTTTTATATCACCATTTAGTCTTAATTGATCTAATGTTTTCCTTAATTAAATTTTGTGCTTCTTTGAATGGTTTTTTACTCACCTCCCCCACAGTCCCCTCTTCTGTGGACCCATCAAACTATACATTTTCAACTGGGTGACATGCAATTTAGGAAGCTGTCACACAGGAGATCAATCATCCAGCCTAAGAACTCAACAAAATATTTGGGGGAAACTGCTTGTCCTGCCTAGAAATTCAGCCTTATCCTCCTACTTAGAATTTTTGTATCTCCTTCTCTGTCCTTGGCCATCCTCTCACTGAGCCTCTCCTTGAGATTGAGAAGCAGAGTATGTTGGCAGGAAAAATATTTTCAGTATATCTGAGATTAAGGTGCAGACTTCGGTATTCCTCGATAGTGATAGTGAAAGTGAAGTCGCTCAGTCGTGTCCGACTCTTTGCGACCTCATGGACAGTAGCCAACCAGGCTCCTCCGTCCATGGGATTTTCCAGGCAAGAATACTGGAGTGGGTTGCCATTTCCTTCCCTATGCAAGTCATATTTCTAACTTTTTTGACCCACAATTTTCTAATAGATACTGCTACTGCTGCTGCTAAGTCGCTTCAGTCGTGTCCAACTCTGTGCGACCCCATAGACGGCAGCCCACCAGGCTCCACTGTCCCTGGGATTCTCCAGACAAGAACACTGGAGTGGGTTGCCATTTCCTTCTCCAATGCATGAAAGTGAAAAGTGAAAGTGGAGTCGCTCAGTCATGTCTGACTCTTAGCAACCCCATGGACTGCAGCCTACCAGGCTCCTCCATCCATGGGATTTTCCAGACAAGAGTACTGGAGTGGGTTGCCATTCTAATAGATAAGATAAAGATAAAACAATAGTTTTTGTCACAAAACTTTTGAGTGGATTAGATGAAATATAATTTTAAAATACTTGACATAGTGCTTAGCACATTATCTTTGCCCATTAAATAATAGAGTTATCATTTATATTGTAACAATGGTAATTTTGAGGAAATAGTGAAAATCTTATTAACCTGAATTACTTTTATTGAAACCTTCTTTGGATTTGTTTAGAAGACATTATGTGGTAAACTTCTTGGAATATACAGTGAAACTCCAAGGTTAATATATTTTGCCTGAGCAGAGATGACAGATTTGCTTTTTTGTTTCAGAGGATAAAAGAGAATAACAATAAACAGAGGCGGGAATGGAGGGGAGCAAGCTGGTTGGGCTAGTGAGACGGAGAAAGGCTGTATACCACCTGACATGACCCACTCTAGCAATTGCCAAGTCTTCTGTGTTGTTGGACAAATCCATGAAACGGTTTGTGGAAGTGAGGTGTGTATTTGTGTGTAAGAAAGAAAAGTGGTAAAGAGGATGAATTTCACACTCTGATTGTCATGGACTAGATAGAGGCAGCAAGTGCTGACATAGCCCCTGAAATGAGAGGCCACCTTGAAGATCCAGGCCACTGAGAATTCAGAGAGGCATATGGACTTACACTGTCTGAGACTGGGGTCAGGATGTCAACTGAGTTTCGTCCATTTCACCTAGATCTCTAAGAGACTGAAAAGCCTCAACTAGCATCTGGGTTACATAATTGGAATGTCAGTCATTTTCCCCCAGCTTTATTGAGGTATAATTGACTAGTAGAATTATATATATTTAAAGTATACAAAGTGGCAATTATATACATATACATTGTGAATGATTAACAAAATAAAGTTAATTAATGCATCCATTATCTCACATAGTCACTTTTAATTTTTCATGAGAATGCTTAAGATATACTCTCAACAAATTTCAAGTCCACCATACAATGCAGTATTAACTGCAGTCAACTTTCTGTACATTAGATTCTCAGAACTTTTTGGTCTTTTAATGCAAAGTTTGTACTCTTTGACCAATATCGTGTTCCTTACCTCCCAGCCCCTGGAAACCACCATTCTACTCTGTTTGAATTCCCATAAGTCCTAAAAGGGTTTCATTCTTGCCTGGAGAATTCCATAGACAATCCATGGGGTTTCAAAGAACTGGACACGACTGAATGACTAACACTTTCACTATTAGGCCTTAAAGTACTCTCCAGTTGATCACCTCTTTGATAGAGTTTTTTTCTTTCATAGACTCGTGTGTTTGTTTTTGTTTGTTGTTTTGTTTTTATTTTTCCAAACATCTCAGTCCTCTTCACTTTCTGCAGAAGGATCCTAAGTGCACAAGCCACCCCCAGTGTTTCTTTTCCTTGCCCCCTTCTCCTTTCCCACTGCTTCCCACCTAGGTCCCTCTCTTTACTGTTAGCTCAGGAAATAGCTGCTGTTTGCAGGGGTTCCAAAGTCAAATATTAACTCTGCCACTATCTAGATAATCAAAGTAATTTTCTATTTCTGATCCAATATTTCCTCGTTTAGAAAATGGATGATGATTCTATTCTTAAAAGGTCATTGTAAAGATTAAATGAGTTAATGTACTTGAAGCACATGGTACAAGACCTTACCCTTTTTATATACTCAGTAAAAGTTAGTTTCTTCTTTTCTCCTCATCTGGAGTTTTACAGTTGCCTCCAAGCTTCTTGAGGACAAAGGGAAAACTCTTATCCTTGTCGTCTTTGTATTTCCTGGCACCATGCCCGTTCCAGAGAGTGGGAGCTGGACATGCCCATCCTGTGGCATCACTTTGTCTTTCACTGCATGTCCTCCAGTCTTACTAGATTATTTCAACTTATTGAATGTGCCATGTTCTCTCTTTCACTGAGTCCCCTCCCAAGTGTAATTTCTTCTGCTGAAGATCTTTTTTCTTTTCTTTTCCTGGAAAATTTCAACTAATTTTTCAAGCCTCAGCTTGGGATAACTGTTCTTCAAAGATTTCCTTAACTAAGTAAGAACTCCATTTAATATTTTCCTTGTATTTTGTAGTTTTTCTGGTGCATTTTTCACCCTTTTAATAATTTCACTAACTGAAATTATTAACTGAATGTGTATATATTTTAAGAGTATAAACTATTTGAGGCATAGTTAATTTCAAATTTGTTTAGTGTATCTTTAATGCCTAGCATAGTGATTGGCATGAAGAGTTCTATCAATGATTCTTAGTTAATTGACTCTTAAAATTTTTCAGATGGGTTTTGGTGCCACCTGAATATAGAAGGTACACCTATGCTCCAGGGGTGTTAGGTATCCAGAATAGTAACTTGTATCTAAGAAACACTTGACAAATAATGACTCAGATTGAGTTACTAGAAAAAGCAGGCTTGCATGCACTTTAATATACAAAACAAGTATTTTTCATTTTTAAAAGCTGTCCTTGTTTCATTGCAGAATTATTTCTCAAATTGCTTCCTATATAATACTAGTCTGAAAGCTGTTAATGATTATGAGAAGCACTTTAAACTGTGTCCCACTCTGGGAGAGTCACAGTGAATATGAGCATTTTAAAAGTTTTGAGAAGTCTAGTAGTAGTGAAAATGGGCCAACATTACTTAATCTAGGATTTCTAAAATGTATTTGATAATTGACACATCTATTGTCTGAAAGTTTTTTAACATTTGACATAATATAAGCTGTGTAGGAAACCCTGACTTAAGGATTAACCCATTTGTTTCCACTTTCATTGCAAATGGTGAACTATCCATCAAGGTTATTGAAGAGTTCAAAACTGTAAATTCAATAGGTGTCTTCTCACCAATATACTCTATAAAAGCCTGGAGTGATTAAGGTTTTCATCTTGGAAGATGCTTAAAGATTGTAAAGCTGATGTATGATATTGCATATGAAGGAGGACACCAACATTTCTTGCAGGAATGCACTATAGTGGATAAGGACACGACTCCTCAAAGCAGACAGTTTGGGGACAATCCTGGCTCTAACACTCTGGCTCTATCTGTGGGAATCTGGCCAAAATTCCCATCTTTTTGTGCTTTGCAGCTGCCTTCCAGCTATAACAATGAAACAAACTCCAGTGGCAGTCTGAGGGTGGAGAGGAGGGACAGAGATGAGAGATCCTGGGAGGGCCTATACTGAGGGCCTATCTGTCTGGGAAATGAGAATCCATATTTAAGTCCCCTTGGCTAAGCTGCTCTGGGGAAAATACAGGTCTTCTCTGCTTTTGAAAAGTACACTTTACCCCACTTTGCTGTTATGCTTTTATGATTTACATGAGCACCTGTCTTTGCTAACTGAAAGAAGTTGGAGGAACATTTTCACTTTTACCAAAAAAAAAAAAAAAAAAAAGGCATAAAACAAAAATAGTAATTAGCAGCAGGTTATCATAGAGGCAGGGTATACACCTGAACCGTGAGAGTGGCACTGCCAAGCTCCTTCCCTGGAAACTACACTTAGCATCTCAGCATCAAGTCACTGTAACTTTGAATTGTGTCTCTGAGCATCTGTGCTTGATCTCAATTTATTTTGTGCATCCATTAGTAAGATGTGTCCTCAGGTAATTGTTTCTTTGCTTTATGCCATTCCATCTTACCAAAGTCTTCATAGGAACTCTATGCTTTCAGATATTGGGGGAACTTAGTTGGATCTGGAGAAGGAAAATATCACTATGTAAACCTGCTAGAACTGTAACATGTTTACAGAGTCAGTAAAATCACAAATATTTTGTTGTTGATAAAAGCTGTGTTTTTGTCTTTGGCTTTATTCTCAAAGCATGTGTTCTAAAACTTGTTTTCTTTTGCTCACTAATGCTACGAAGTAATTGCATTTCAAATTTGGGGTAGTCAGTAAAAGAAGTCACCTATCATGTCTAAAAGAAAACACTATTTAAAATAAGAAAAAAGGTCCCAAATCTCTGCACTGAATATGTCATTCACTCCTTATGCAAATTTCAATGACTCTCTCAAGAGCTTACAACAATATTTCCAAAATGTTATTCTTTGGAACATTAGATGACTTTTAGGTGTTTCTCAAAAAAAGTGATTTTTAAATAAATAGGTTGAGAAAATACACCTTTAAATAAATTCAAAGCTATTCTATTACAGATATTTTAAAAATAAATGATTAACTTAAAAAAAATGCACACTGAGAGATCCAGCAGTGCTGGGCACAGTGTCTCCACACCTGACCTGCCTCCACTGCCATACTGAATTGAGTGCCTCTTCCTGTGAGGCTTCTGCACACACTCCTCGAGTGCAGGTACTGGCACCACACTTTTGGACCAGGAATTCTGCTCTGAAAGGCCGGGGTAAAGGCCTCTGAGTGAAGCATCCTATGAGCAAGTGAGACTAGACTAAGCACTCAGGGGGAAAAAAAAAGGTGAAGTTTGTGCTCTCAGAGACCTATATTCAATAGATCAAGCCTTGAACCTTTGAAGTGCGAGCACTGACTCCAAGGCCCTAGACTACCAGAGAACTAACCCTCCTCCTCCTCCTCCTCCTCCTAAGTCGCTCCACTTGTGTCCAACTCTGTGCGACCCCATAGACGGCAGCCCACCAGGCTCCGCTGTCCCTGGGATTCTCCAGGCAAGAACACTGGAGTGGGTTGCCATTTCCTTCTCCAATGCATGAAAGTGAAAAGTGAAAGTGAAGTCGCTCAGTCCTGTCTGACTCTTAGTGACCCCATGAACTGCAGCCTACCAGGCTCCTCTGTCCATGAGATTTTCCAGGCAAGAGTATTGGAGTGGGGTGCCATTGCCTTCTCAGAACTAACCCTAGAAACTATTAAATAATGAAAACTCACAAAAGGGAGACCACTTGAATACAAGACCAAGCATCACCCAACCATCAGTAGCACCCTGTGCAGGACACCTCATCTAAACAGCAAACAAAACAAAAGTACAAACCCCATCATAAGCAGACAGGACTACCACATCGCTCAGCCTTGCCCATCAGAGGAAAAACAAACAAACAAACAAAAACTCAGCACAAATCTCGCCCTATACAAAGCTTACACAAACCACTGGACCAACCATAGGAGGGCAGAAACCAAAAGGAAGAAATAATTCAACCTTGAAGCCTGGGTAAAGGAGACCTCAAGAACACTAATCTAAAAAAAAAATAATGAAAAGGTAGAGAAATACTACACAAGTGAAGGAACAAACTAGAAATACAGAAGTCCAATTAATTGAAGAAATAGGCAAACTACCTGAAAAAGAATTCAGAATAATGATAGTAAAGATGATCAAAAACCTTGAAAATGAAAGGGAGAAAATTCAGGAATCAATTAGCAAAGACCTGGAAGAATTGAAGAATAAACATACAGAGACAAACAGCACAATTACTGAAATTATCAATAGGAGAATATCTGAAACAGAAAAATGAATCAGTGAGCTGGAAGATAAAATGGTGGAAATAACTTCTGAGCAGAATAAAGTAAAAAGAATGAAAAGAACTGAAGACAGTCTCAGAGACCTCTGGAACAATATCAAATGCACCAACATTCAAATAATAGGAGTCCCAGAAGAAGAGAAAAGGAAAGGGTATGAGAAAATTTTTGAAGACATTCAGTCAGTTCAGTTCAGTCACTCAGTCATGTCCAACTCTTTGCGACCCCATGAACTCAGGTCTCCCTGTCCATTAGCAACTCCTGGAGTCCACCCAAACCCATGTCCATTGAGTCGGTGATGCCATACAACCATCTAATCTTCTGTCATCCCCTTCTCCTCCTGCCCTCAATCTTGCCCAGCATCAGGGTCTTTTCAAATGAGTCAGCTCTTTGCATCAGGTGGCCAAAGTACTGGAGTTTCAGCTTCAACATCAGTCCTTCCAATGAACACCCAGGACTGATCTCCTTTAGGATGGACTGATTGGATCTCCTTGCAGTCCAAGGGACTCTGAAGAGTCTTCTCCAACATCACAGTTCAAAAGCATCAATTCTGTGGTGCTCAGCTTTCTCTGTAGTCCAACTCTCACATCCATACATGACCACTGGAAAAACCATAGCCTTGACTAGACGGACCTTTGTTGACAAAGTAATGTCTCTGCTTTTTAATATGCTATCTAGGTTGGCCATAACTTTCCTTCCAGGGAGTAAGCCTCTTTTAGTTTCATGGCTGCAGTCACCATCTGCAGTGATTTTGGAGCCCGAAAAAATAAAGTCTGACACTGTTTCCACTGTTTCCCCATCTATTTGCCATGAAGTGATGGGACTGGATGTCATGATCTTAGTTTTCTGAATGTTGAGCTTTAAGCCAACTTTTTCACTCTCCTCTTTCACTTTCATCAAGAGGTTCTTTAGTTCTTCACTTTCTGCCAAAAGGGTGGTGTCATATGCATATCTGAGGTATTGATATTTTTCCTGGCAATCTTGATTCCAGCTTATGCTTCTTCCAGCGCAGTGTTTCTCATGATGTACTCTGCATGTAAGTTAAATAAGCAGGGTGACAATATACAGCCTTGACGTACTCCTTTTCTTATTTGGAACTAGTCTGTTGTTCCATGTCTAGTTCTAACTGTTGCTTCCTGACCTGCATACAGGTTTCTCAAGAGGCATAGTTGATAATTTCCCCACCATGATAAAGGAAATAGTCAATCAAGTCTAAGAGGCATAAAGAGTCCCATACAGGATAAACCCAAGGAGAAACATGCCAAGACACATACTAATCAAACTGACAAAGACTAAGCACAAAGAAAGATTAAAAGCAGCAAGGGAGAAGCAACAGGTAATGTACAAAGGAAATCCATATGATAAGAGCTGATTTTTCAGCAGAAACTCTGCATGCCATAAGGGAATGGCAGGATATATTTAAAGTACTGAAAGGGAAAAATCTACAACCAAGATTAATGTATCCAGAAGTATCTCATTCAAAATGATGGGGAAATAAAAAAATTTTCAGACAAGCAAAAGTTAAGGGAATTCAGTACCACTGAACCAGCTTTACAACAAATGTTAAAGGGACTTGTATAGTGAAGAAATACAGGAAAAGAAAAAACTACAAAATCAACCCTCCAAAATTAAGAAAATAGCAAGAGGAGCATATGTATCAATAATTACTTTAAATGTAAATGGATTAAATGCTCCAACCAAAAGACACAAACTGGCTGAATAGATACAAAAAAGACCCATATATATGCTGTCTACAGCTGAAACCCATTTCAGACCTCAAGACACATGTAGACTGAAAGTGAGAGGATGGGAAAATATATTCCATGCAAATGGGAAGCAAAAGAAAGCTGGAGTAGCAATCCTCATATCAGACAAAATAGACCTTAAAATAAGGAATGTTACAAGATATAAGGAAGGACACTACATAATGATCAAGGGATCAATCCAAGAGGAAGACATAACAATTGTAAATATCTATGCCTCCAACATAGGAGTACCACAATACATAAGACAAACACTAACAGACATAATAGGAGAAACTGACCGTAACACAATAATAGTAGGAGACTTTACCACCCCACTCACACCAATGGACAGATCATCAAAACAGAAAATTAAAAAGGAAACACAAGTCTTAAATGATACATTAGATTAGATGGATCTCATTGATATCTTCAGGACATTCCATCCAAATGCAGAAGAATACACCTTCTTCTCAACTGCACATGGAACATTCTCTAGGATAGACCACAATTGGGTCACAAATCAAACTTCAGTAAATTTAAGAAAATTGAAATCGTATCAAACATCTTCTCTGACCACAACAATATGAGACTAGATATCAATTACAAGAAGAAAAACTGTAAGAAACACAAATGTGGAGATTAAACAACATGTTTCTAAATAACCAACAAGTTACTGAAGAAATCAAAAGGGAAGTCAAAAAATTTCAGGAAACAATTGACAATGAAAATATGGCAACTCAAAACCTATGGGATGCAGCAAAAGCAGTTCTAAGAGGGAAGTTTATAGCAATACAATCCTACCTTAAGAAACAAGAAAAACTTCAAATAGACAACGTAACTTTACACCTAAAACAACTGGAAAAAGAAGAAGAAGGAGAACAACAACAACAACAAAACCCCAAAATTAGTAGAAGGAAAGAAATCATAAAGATCCCAGCAGAAATAAATGAAAAAAGAAATGAAAGATAATAGCAAAGATTAATAAAACTAAAAGCTGGTTCTTTGAGAAGATAAAATTGACAAGCCTTTAGCCAGAGTCATTAAGGAAAAAAGACAGAAGAATCAAATCAATAAACTTAGAAATGAAAAAGGAGAGGTTACAACAGGCAATGCAGAAATACAAGGGATTGTAAGAGACTATTATGAACAACTGTATGGCAATAAAATGGCTAACCTGGAGTAAATGGGCAGATTCTTAGAAAAGTTCAATCTTCCAAGACTGAACCAGGAAGAAATAGAAATTATGAACAACCCCATTACAACCACTGAAATTGAAACTTTGATCAAAAATCTCCCAAAAAACAAACCCCAGGACCAGATTGCTTCACAGGAAAATGCTATCAAACATTTAGAGATGAGCTGACGTGTATCCTTCTAAAACGCTTTCAAAAAATTGCACAGGAAAGAGCACTTCCAAACTCATTCTACGAGGTAGATGATCTATGAGATATCATCACCCTGATACCAAAACCAGACAAAGACAACATAAAAAAAGAAAACTACAGGCCAATATCACTGATGAACATAGACGCAAAAATCCTCAATAAAATTTTAGCAAATAGAATTCAGCAACACTTCAAAAAGATCATACACCAAGATCCAATTGGGTTTATTCCAGGAATGCAAGGATTCTTCAACATATGCAAATCAATCAATGTGACACACCATATTAACAAATTGAAAGATAAAAACCATATGATAATCTCAATAGATGCAGAAAAAGCCTTTGACAAAATTCAGCACCCATTTATGATTAAAACTCTTTAAATAATGGGCATAGAAAGAACCTCCCTCAACATAGTAAAGGCCGTATACATTAAGCCTACAACAAACCTTATTCTCAGTGGTGAAAAACTGAAAGCGTTTTCCCTAAGATCAGGAACAAGACAAGGGTGTCCACTTTCCCCACTATTATTCAACATAGTTCTTGAAGTCCTAGCTACAGCAATCAGAGAAGAAGAAGAAATAAAAAGAATCCAGATTGGAAAAGAAGTAAAGCTCTCACTGTTCACAGATGACATGATAATGTACATAGAAAACCCTAAAGATAGTATCAATAAATTACTAGAGCTAATCAGCGAATTTAGCAATGTTGCAGGATACAAAATCAATACACAGAAATCACTTGCATTTTTATATACTAACAATGAGACATCAGAAAGAGAAATTAAGGACTCAATCCCATTCACCATTGCAACAAAAAGAATTAAATATCTAGGAATAAACTTACCTAAGGAGACAAAAGAACTGTACACAGAAAATTATAAGATGCTAATGAACGAAACAAAGATGACATAAACAGATGGAGAGATATTCCATGTTCCTGAGTAGGAAGAATCGATATTGTGAAAATGACTATACTAGCAAACAAAATCTACAGATTCAGTGTGAGCCCTATTAAATTACCAATGGCATTTTTCACAGAACTGAACAAAAATTTCACAATTCATATGGAAACACGAAAGCACACGAATAGCCAAAGCAGTCTTGAGAAAGAAATATGAAACTGGAGGAGGCAACCTTCCTGACTTCAGATTATACTACAAAGCTACAGTCATCAAGACAGTATGGTACTTGCACAAAAACAGAAATATAGACCAAGGGAACAAGACAGAAAGTCCAGAAATAAACCCGTGCACCTATGGATACCTTATTTTTGACAAAGAGGCAAGAATATACAAAGGGGAAAAGACAGCCTAGTCAATAAATGATGCTGGGAAAACTGGGCAGCTATGTGTAAAAGACTGAAATTAGAACACTTTCTAACACCATACACAAAGATAAACTCAAAATGGTTTAAAGACCTAAATGTAAGACCAGAACCTATAAAACTCTTAGAGGAAAACATAGGCAGAACACTCAATGACTAAATCCAAGCTAGATCCTCTATGACCCACCTCCTAGAGTAATGGAAATAAAAACAAAAGTAAAAGGTTTTTCACAGCAAAGGAAACTATAAGCAAGGTGAAAAGATGACCCTCAGACTGGGAGAAAATAATAGCAAATGAAACAACTGACAAAGGATTAATTTCTGAAATATACAAGTAGCCCATACAACTCAATGCCAGAAAAACAAACAACCCAATCAAAAAGTGGAAAAAGACCTAAACAGACATTTCTCCAAAGAAGACATACAGATAGGTAACAAGCACATGAAAAGATGCTCAACATAGCTCATTATTAGAGAAATGCAAATGAAAACTACAATGAGATATTACCTTACACCGATCAGAATGGCCATCATCAAAATGTGTACAAACAATAAATGCTGGAGAGGGTGTGGATAAAAGGGAACATTCTTGCACTGTTGGTGGGAATGTAAACTGATACAGCCACTATAGAATATTATATGGAGATTCCTTAAAACACTATGAACAAAACCACCATATGACCCAGCAATCCTACTCCTAGGCATATACCCTGAGGAAACCAAAATTTAACAAGGAACATGTATCCCCTTGTTCATTGTAGCACTATTTACAATAAGCTCGAACATGAAAGCAACCTAGATGTCAATTGACAGATGAATGGATAAAGAAGTTGTGGTATATATACACAATAGAATATTACTCAGCCATAAAAAGAAGTGCATTTGAGTCCATCCTGATGAGGTAAATGAACCTAGAACCTGTTATACAGAGTGAAGTGAGTCAGAAAGAGAGAGATAAATATATTTTAGTACACATATACGGAATCTAGAAAAATGGTACTGAAGAATTTATTTACAGGGTGGCAGTGAAGAAACAGAGAATAGACTTATGGACATGGGGAGAGGGGAGGAGAGGGTGAGATGTATGGAAAGAGTAACATGGGAACTTACATTACCATATGTAAAATAGATAGCCAATGGGAATTTGCTGTATGGCTCAGGAAACTCAAATGGGGGCTCTGTATCAATCTAGAGGGGTGGGATGGGGTAGGAGATGGGAGGGAGGGTCAAAAGAGAGTGGATATATGTATACTTATGGCTGATTCATGTTGTGGTTTGATAGAAAACAGAAAAATTCTGTAAAGCAATTATCCTTCAATAAAAAAATATATTTAAAAAAACGTACATTGAAAACATTCAGAAGATATGAAGTGGTATATAAAGAAACATAAGTTTTCTCTCTCTCCTGTCCTCTGGCTATATAGTTACTCACCCTGGCAGCAACCAATGATATTATTTCCTTACACATACTTCAAATATGTTATATTCATATGTAAATACATACACTTACATCTTCCTTTTTTGAAGCAACAATAGTAATATAATGCTATGTATTTTTTGTACATCCTTCTTTTTTTTGTCATCTAGCAAGTCATTTTATGGAGAGTAACAGCTAACATTTATAGAGCACTTACTAAGTGCCAGGTACTCTTTGAAGGATTTTGCATGCAAAAATTCATTTAATTATCAAAGCAATATATATAATACATATTATTTTATCCTTGTTTTACAGATGAGGAAGCATAAGAGCAAAGAGGTTATGTAATTCCCATAAGTAGCTGGTAGAACTGAGTTCAAATAGTGACATTTTGGCCCTAGGGCTTTTATTTTTAATCACTATACCTCTCCATTACAATATGTAAATAAATGAGTTCTGCTTTATTTTTATAATATTTGCATAGTAGTTCATTATAGGAATATATTATAATTTGTTGAATCAGGTTTTTATGTATGGGCATTTTGGTTGTGTTCAGTATTTCCCATTATAAAGAATGCTGCAGTGAATATTGTTGTACACAAGTGATTTTATATATAAGGATGTATATCTGTAGGATAAATTTTTAGAAATAGAATTACTAAATTAAATGATAGGTGGATATTTAATTATGATACGTGTTATCAAATTGCCACCCATAAGATTATATTAGGTTGAACCTGATGAAATTGCTATCTTTATAAGTAAAAAATAATAGAGTGTTAACAGTTTTTAATATGTACTTATTTATTCTTCCAGCAAATGTCATACCAAGAAAGGGGCTATAGCAGCAGTCTGCCTTGGTTTAGGCAATAAGGCGGCGCATTTTCTAAAGAGAATTCTAAAATAATAATAAAATTCAGCTTCTTTTTTCACAGTAAACTGGCAATTCTAAACAAAATTAGTGACAAAATAGTCTTTTCTGCCAGAGGAGACTACTCCTATTATACTTCCTCACTTGGTAGAGACATTGCTTCCACCTATTATCTGTGGGTGTGAATTTTTGTCATAAGCATCTTTGCCATAGACATCTTTGCTGCAAACATTTTTGCCACAAAAATGATTGACCATAAGACAATTTTGCTGAAGGGATAAAATAATGAACAGTAAAAGAGGGAAATTAAAAAGGACATAGTGAAACACAGTTCAGTTCAGTTCAGTTCAGTTCAGTTGCTCAGCCATGTCCGACTCTTTGTGACCCCATGCATCGCAGCACGCCAGGCCTCCCTGTCCATCACCAACTCCCGGAGTTCACTCAGACTCACGTCCATCAAGTCAGTGATGTCATCCAGCCATCTCATCCTCTGTCGTCCCCTTCTCCTCCTGTCCCCAATCCCTCCCAGCATCACAGTCTTTTCCAATGAGTCAACTCTTCGCATGAGGTGGCCAAAGTACTGGAGTTTCAGCTTTAGCATCATTCTTTCCAAAGAAATCCCAGGGCTGATCTCCTTCAGAATGGACTGATTGGATCTCCTTGCAGTCCAAGGGATTCTCAAGAGTCTTCTCCAACCCCACAGTTCAAAAGCATCAATTCTTCAGTGCTCATCTTTCTTCACAGTCCAACTCTCACATCTCACGTACTCATATACTCCAACATCTCACATACATGACCACTGGAAAAACCATAGCCTTCACTAAACGGACCTTTGTTGGCAAAGTAATGTCTCTGCTTTTGAATATGCTATCTAGGTTGGTCATAACTTTTCTTCCAAGGAGTAAGCTCTTTTAATTTCATGGCTGCAGTCACCATCTGCAGTGATTTTGGAGCCCCCCAAAAATAAAGTCTGACACTGTTTCCACTGTTTCCCCATCTATTTCCCATGAAGTGATGGGACCAGATGCCATCACTTCATGGGAAGTAGAAACACAAGAAACTATTAATAAAAATAAGAAAACTTTATTATGAAATGCAAAATATTTGAATTCCTTTAAAATGTGTGTATATCCATAGCAATAGTGTGTAAATAACTGATTTTACTTTGTGGGTTGTACCTAAGCACTTATATTCATCTTTTGTTTATAGTATCTTATACATTTTTTTTTCTCTTTTCTTTTGTTTGTTGGTTCACTGACAATTCCACATAGCATTTTTTTTTCTCTAAAATTTCTTTCTTCATTAAGAAATATTTCAATTTCTGATTTTTAGGATGTATATTTGTAACTGTCCTTTGTATTGTGTTTGTGAAAGCCTTCTAAACTGTTTTGGCATAATTGTCACATGTCCTTTGATAGATGTTTCAAGGTTTTATGAAAAATGTGAGTTCAACTCTTCACCTTCAAGTCACTTGGCCTCTTTCTCCTCCAATGTAGTGTGTTTCAAAGTAAGAGACCAAATTTGGACAAATTGTCATCATCTTTCATGACTTTCGTATTGTGAGTGTCAAACCAAACTGCAACTAGTTATTTTGCCATTTTAATGGCAAAATTGCCTTATAGCCAATTAGGCTGAAAATATGCTTTTGGCAAAGATGTTTACAGTAAAGATACTTACAGCAAAAGTGTCTAGAAACAAATTTCCTGCATGTGTGTGCTCAATCGCTCAGTCATGTCTGACTCTTTACCACCCCATGGATGGACTGTAGCCCACCAGGCTCTTCTGTCCATGGGATTTGCCTGGCAAGAACATCGGAGTGGGATGCCGTTTCCTTCTCCAGGGGATCTTCACAACCCAAGGATCAAACCCTCAGCTCCTGCATTGCAGGCAGATTCTTTACCACTGATTAATAAAATTTCCATGAATTATTCTTTTAAAGTTGAAGAAGCTTTATTGGGTCCACAGTTTATGTATTATAAAATTCACCTGTTTAAAATACACAATTCAATGATTATTAAGAAAACAGATTAGTAGTGAGGAAGTCATCACCCGGATTCAGTTTTAGAACATTTCTACCACCCACAGTTTTCCTTGTACCCATTTTCAGTTAAGGAAAACTTCCATGCCCATTCCTAGGGAACTGCAAATTTTCTTTGTGGCTCTATAAATTTCTTTTGCTGTTTCTGAATGTTTCATACAAATGAGATTGTAAAACGTGCATATGTTGCATCAGACTTTTTTCAAATTGTATAATGTTTTCAAGGTTTACCCATGTTATATCATGTATAAATAGAAAATATTCTTTATTTCTGAATAGTGTTACACTGTATGGACATACCACATTTTGTTTATCCATGTACCAATTAGTGACTGTTTGGATTATTTTGAGGTTTTGACTATTATGAATAATGATTCTGAGTTTTTTGGTAAATTTATATTTTACTTTTTAAGAAAAAATTTACATCAATCAAATTGATTTCTCATTGTGGTTTTAATTTACATATCCTTAATTATTAATGACATTGAGCAACTTAGCCATTTGTGTATTTTGGGTAAAATATTTGTTAAAATCTTTTGCCCATTTTAAAATAGATCTTATTGTTGAGTTGAGATAATTCCATCTTCTGTATACAAGTCCATCATCAGATATATGATTTGCAATTATTTTCTCCAAATATTGTGTTTGTCTTTTCATTTTGGTTTTGTTACCTTTTGAAACGCAAAAGTTTTAATTTTGGTAAAGTACAATTTATAAATGTTTTTATTTTATGTATTGTGCTTTGGTGGCATGGCTTAGAATTCTCTGCTAACTAGAGGTTATGAAGGATATCTCCTTATTACACTAATATTTTCTTCTATATTAATTTTTCTATTCACTACTTTTGATTATTCTTTCTTAATGTAAAATTTTATTTTATGAGGAAATAGAAAGCAATCTCCCTTGATTTCTCCACCAAAACTCCTGTGAATTTTTTGGTGCCTTTTGTTTTCTTCTGTTCTTTTCTTTGTATTCAGTTAGCAATTGATTGAACAAATAGTTCCTTTATTCTTAGAACTGGACTCCTTTCCTTTTTTCTTTACTGTGTACATCATTTTACACTGATATGTTGCATTCTGCATATAATTATATGTTGTATATTTTCATTAAATATTGTTTATGAATTTTTCCTATGTTATCAGATATTCTTTGTGAACATTATTTTAATAATTACATTCCATTTATGAAGGTGCCATTATTCATTTACTCCTTTATCTTACTCCTTTATTCCTTAGTAGTTTCTTTTTTTTTGCTACTCTATATACTATTTTAGTGTGCATCTTGATGAATAAGTTTGTCCTTGTTATGTATTATCTCCTTAATGATAGCTTCTTAGAATTAGAATTACTGGGCCAAAGGATATGTAGTTCTTAATCCGTTTTCATAACATTTAAAAACAGTTTATTACTTTAATTTGAGTATGGTGGCTTTCACATGGACAGCTTTAGAATGTTGTAAGGGATATGCTTTTGTATCTCAGTCAGGGTCATGCACATATACAAATGACCACCCCATCAGTCCCTTACTACATGAATGAGTCTGCCAAGTAAGAGTCAAAATAGGCATCTCATGGGATCCAGTTGTGACAAGATAAAGAAAAATAGACTGTTTCCTATTTAAGTAAACACAAGTGTTCAGTGTAACATAGGGCTCTCTTGAGTCTGCCAACAAGTTTCAATTAATCTTAAATGAGAATCAGAATCTCACATTGGTTTGAAACTGATACTAATCATTTCTCTGTCTCAGTAAGAAAGCAACATTGTCTCAGGCATTTAAATAGTGTAGGCACAGCTATATTTTCCAATTTCATGTAATTATAAATGTGATTGCATGAAATATTATATAATTGCCATTTTAATTGATGTTTTATTCTTCCCATTGATGTACACATAGGCAGTTAGCATACAGCTTTTATGTTTTCCCCGAAATGTCAATTTAAAGTCCTAAGATACTGCTGAATTGAATACTCTTCTATTTGATTCTCTATGAATTTATGGTTTATCAATTATACAATTTTCAACCATAGGTAATTCTGTTGAGGCAGTTATAATATCATGCATAGGAGAATTAACATTTATTGGAGAATCTAATGATCTGAATCCTAGTTTCATTTTGGGTTCAGGGTACAGTTTGAGTTTTCCTCTAGTCATATAATTAAGAATGGAAATTCTGATGCTTAGAGGTTGGGAATAGTGGAATGAGTAAGCTTCACATCATGCTTTGATTTGAAAATATTCATGCTAAACAAGATTAGAGAGAGAGAGAGAGGAAAAAAAAAAAAAAAGAAAGAGAGAGCTCTTTTTAGTCCAACCCAACTTATTGGGCTTTATTTTGGGGTTGAGCTCCTTAGCCACAGCTAGGGATAGAGTTTTCTTCCCACTTTGCTGGTAATTGTCTCTTATATGCTTACATCTTTTCTTCCAGGGTCTCTTAGAAAGGAGTGATTTATTGAGGGCAGAATTAGCCTCCTGGACGAATACTATCTTAAATACATCCTAATTTCCCCCATATTTCTATGAACCTTTTTTTTTTTTTTTTTCCCCACTGCACTGGGTCTTCACTGTGGTATGCAGGCTCTTTGTTGTGGCATTTGCAGGCTTCTCTAACCGTGGTGTGTGGACTCTGGTTGCAGTGCACAGGCTTAGTTGCCCCACAGCATGTAGGAATAATTCCCCAACGGGATCAAACCCACAACCCCTGCGTTGGAAGGCAGATTATTAACCACTGGTTAACCATCAGGAAAGTCTCTGAGCCACATATTTTTTTCTTTTATATTTCTGAACCATATATGTGGATTATGATAGATCAGATTCTTGCTGGGTCTTAAGAAGGAAAACATTCCTAATTCTTTCCATACCTTGAGCAGTGTCTTCATAGTCATTGATCTGTTGATTTACTGATTCACAAACATTCTCTGAGTGTCTGCTGTATGCTAGGATCTGTACTGGGTACTGCGAATCCAACAGTGAATGAAGTGGACCTGATCCCTGTTCTTGGAACTTGATGTGCAGATTGCACCATCTACAAATTGATCTACTCAAGTATCCCAGAGACTCTTAAAGGGGTATAACAGAGGACTGTGGGAGCACAAAGGTAGAATTGATGTATGCCCGAGGGGATCATTGTTTTGAGAAAGGAAGATTTTGATGGGCTTAGATATGGAGTGCAAGGGCATTTCTGCTGAAAAAAAAAAAAGAGGGGGTTATAAGGAAAGACATAATGATAACAAACACCTTAGTTTGCTTGGAAACAAATATTAGTTCAGCTTGGCTGGAACATGTAGTGTAAAAGAGGGATGTGGAACCTGGTGAGAAATGAAGCAGGATACATAGAATAAGGTCAAGTATTTATCCTTTTGGTGTGGCGGACCATTGAAAGGTTTTAAAAAAGGGAAACAATATAGCCAGATTAAAGATTTAGCAATATCCTTAGCTATTTTATTTTTGTCATGAAACATTTTATAGCCTTTGAATTTAACTCTCTTATATTTGATTATTAAAAAATCACTGCCTTGCTGGATCATGAAGCTGGGGGCTAGAAGCAGAAGGAAACTCTAACAGAGCTGAGGTTTGCAAACAAGTTCTTGTTGTGGGGACCAATATTTTATTTTATTTTAATTGATGAATATTTGATTTCCATCATTGTGTTAGTTTTAGGTAATAGCAAAGTGAATCTGTTTTACATATACATATATCCACTCTTTTTTTTTTTAAGATTCTTTTTTCTACATAGGCCATTACAGAGTATTGAGTAGAGTTCCCTGTGCTATACAGCAGGTTCTTATTAATTATCTATTTTATATATAATAGTGTGTATATGTCAATCCCAATCTCCCAATTTATCTTTTCCTCTCTTATCCCCTGGTAACCAGTAGCTTGTTTTGGACTACGTCTGTTTTGCCTGTTACTTTATTCTATTACCAAGCATAGTGTCTGTGATACTTTATATGCTCATGGTTTATGTCATTATTTTATTTTACTTTATCTTATTTTCTTTTAGTTTATTTTTTTGTATTTGGACAGGATAAGGATTTTTTTTCTTTTTTTAATTTAATTTAATTTTTTAACTTTACAATATTGTATTGGTTTTGCCATATATCGACATGAATCCGCCACAGGTATACATGTGTTCCCCATCCTGAACCCTCCTCCCTCCTCCCTCTCCATACCATCTCTCTGGGTCGTCCCAGTGCACCAGCCCCAAGCATCCAATATCGTGCATCAAACCTGGACTGGCGACTTGTTTCATATATGATATTATACATGATTTAATGCCATTCTCTCAAATCATCCCACCCTCTCCCTCTCCCACAGAGTCCAAAAGACTGTTCTATACATCAGTGTCTCTTTTGCTGTCTCGTATACTGTGGTTATTGTTACTATCTTTCTAAATTCCATATATATGCGTTAGTATACTGTTTTGGTGTTTTTCTTTCTGGCTTACTTCACTCTGTATAATAGGCTCCAGTTTCATCCACCTCATTATAACTGATTCAAATGTATTCTTTTTAATGGCTGAGTAATACTCCATTGTGTATATGTACCATAGCTTTCTTATCCATTCATCTGCTGATGGACACCTAGGTTGCTTCCATGTCCTGGCTGTTATAAACAGTGCTGCTATGAACATATGGGGTACACGTGTCTCTTTCAATTCTGGTTTCCTCAGTGTGTATGCCCAGCAGTGGGATTGCTGGGTCATAAGGCAGTTCTATTTCCAGTTTTTTAAGAAATCTCCACACTGTTCTCCATAGTGGCTGTACTAGTTTGCATTCCCACCAACAGTGTAAGAGAGTTCCCTTTTCTCCATACCCTCTCCAGCATTTATTGCTTGTGGACTTTTGGATCGCAGCCATTCTGACTGGTGTGACATGGTACCTCATAGTGGTTTTGATTTGCATTTCTCTGATAATGAATGATGTTGGGCATCTTTTCATGTGTTTGTTAGCCAGTATTTTAAAATCTTGTGTTTGTGCTACTTTTCTTATTATATTTACCTGTTGGGTTGCCAAGGTACTGTTTAGCAGCATGGTGCCAGACTTCCTAGTCAGATATTTGCTCTTCACTCCCCTTGTAATTAGTGGCAAAGAACAGAATCTTTTGATATAGAGTTCCATTAAGAAAGTATTTACTTTGATTGAAACATTTATGGATGGATATTAGATGCGTGCATACTATGTAAAGCTATTGTCTTGGGCATAGTGATACAGGGGTGAATAAAACATGAATCCTTCCCCAAAAGAGCTAGTAGTCTTGAGTGGAAATTAGGCAAATAAATGGTCAGTTGTCATATGGTGAAATGAAAGCAACAATAGAGATAAGCCCCTTAGGCTGTGGGAGCAAGAAAAGGGGCCCCTCACACAGGAGAGGATGGTAGGGAGGTACCCAGAGTAGGTGGTCTCTGAGCTGAGACTTTAAAGAGGAGTCAGAATGGGTGAGCCAATGAAGATGGGGAGGAGGAGAAGAAAAATTGGAGAATGGGTGAGAGTTTCTATACTGCAAGAACTAGATGAGTCAACACAGGGGTTAGCTAGACTCTGTTGTATGTATAGAAGAACAAGTAAGTTAATATAACATTTTTTTTTTTTGATACTGGTTGCTAGGGGATCAGTAACTCAGAATTAAATTCTGATTTGTTTCATGGAGGTACTGCTATAATGAAAATAACACTGCCCTTGGAATAAGATATTCAGTTATTCATTCATTCATTTATTTTCTAAACAATTCCTGATGACTGTCTGCATGCTGAAGAGGATAACCTCCTTTATCTAGTTGTATGAAGTTGGCAAGACTCCTTATTTTTCTGAGCCTTACTTCCACATATGGAAACTGGAAAAAAAATATTAGGTTTAAAAGACTGGTTTGAAGCTTAAAATAGATTGTGAATATTTTCACAATTTCTAAAGTACTGTACTAACATTTTCATATTAACAATGTTATATGTAAGAAGGTTATCTTGATGGACTGAAATAAAATCTGTTTTTGAGAGAAGGAAACTCACAGAATTCAATGAGGAATAATAGGGTGGTCATTCTCTAGGCATATTCTAAGGCATTGAATTTAGCAGATTAAAACAAACAAACAAAATGTCCCAAGAGGCATCTTCTTTAACAGCTCTATCCCTTGGAATTTGATTTTTCCCCCTATTATAAAATAAAGATAAGCATATCTATCTCACAGGATTTGTTGATTTGGACCTTAAATGAGAAAATATATGTGAAAGGAATTTGGTGCTCAATATGATTTCAATAGATATTTATCTTTTGAGTCTGAGTAAAAATAAGAGATTTGCTTTAGAGTTGTGAATAAGCAAAGGTATCACTTTAGAGCTTGTAATTGTCACAGATAGTACCAAGGATTAAGATAGGGATTATTTTTGTGGTATTTTGTTCTGAAAGGTAAGATATAAAATTCTCCATTGTGATTGTGACTGTGTCACCTTGGGCACATTTCTTATACGTTTGAGGCCTTGATATTCTCACCTGCGGAATAGGTGTAACAAAATAACTACCTCATAGAGTTATATAGAAGAATAAATTAGAAACAGCATGTAAAGTACTTGAACGCTTAAGTACAGTGCCTGATAAAGGCACATAACTCTGAAGCTAGTGAAACTTACATCTGAGTCCTTCATTTGCACAGATCCCCTCCAAGGCACTGTTCCTGATTACATATTAATAATTTTGTACTCTTTTTCTTAAGGAGGATCCCCATAAGCTTTTGAGCCCACAAATACTGGATTTACCTCTAATAAATTTTAGGGGAAAACTAAAGTGAGCTAAAGCAATGGCACCCCACTCCAGTACTCTTGCCTGGAAAATCCCATGGACGGAGGAGCCTGGTGGGCTGCAGTCCCTGGGGTCGCTAAGAGTCGGACACGACTGAGCGACTTCACTTTCGCTTTTCACTTTCATGCATTGGAGAAGGAAATGGCAACCCACTCCAGTGTTCTTGCCTGGAGAATCCCAGGGACGTGGGAGCCTGGTGGGCTGCCGTCTATGGAGTCGCACAGAGTTGGACACGACTGAAGTGACTTAGCAGCAGCAGCAGCAAAGTGAGCTAAATATGTTATTTTCAGAGAAGAAAGCAAGATTGTTGAGTAGATCTAGAGGTCCCTGTGAAATAAGTCATTTGCTTTCTAAAATGACTTGTACCTTAAGAGGCCAAGAATATTTGATAAAATTTAACTCACCTCTTGAGAATGATACTGTGAAGAAACTACATTATACTGGCAGTTCTGGCAACAGTGAGTGATATACCAGATTTAGGGTTCATTTCAACCCTCAAATTAAGTGATTTGGAATAATCTTACATTTTTTATTAAAAGATAATGTCAAGGATCACCAAATGCATTTTAGTCACATTGCTTTTATTCTGTTTTCCTTTCCTGATCAAAAACTCTGGAGTGGACAGCAGGAGTTGGGAAGGGGGTGGTGTTAGTTTATGGTTTCTTGATGCCTGTGGTAGAATGTTGCTATTGGAAGCTAAGATAATTAGGATTTGGGAATCCAAATATGGCCTTCCATCCTAAGACTGCACAAAGCATAAATAGAAATATGGAGACAAAATAAGTTAAGGAAGTACAGACTCCTAATAACAAGGGGTTAACAGTGTTGGCAAGTGAGACTGACTTGGATGCTGATCTCTGGGGATGGTTTTTTATGGAACCCAGAACTGACTTAGGTGGGTATATGAGATCTATTTATGAGAAATGAAGTGGGACAGATGCATTTGTCCTGTGGTTAACATTTGGAATTGAATTTGATATTCTAGAGTAATAGCTGGTTGTTGGCAGAGAAAATTTACTGGATGCGACTCCAGTGTCCTTAGACCCTGTAAGGCAGAAATAATTTTTCCTGATTGAGTATTGAGTATTGCCATGCACACAAGGACTTAGATGTGGTTTTTGAAAGCATCTTTGAAAAAATATTGTTATTAATAACATTTGGGTTCTGAAGTATCTTGAAAAGAGTCACTAATTAAGCCTTGATGTGGTTGTACATGGAGAGTGAGAGCTTGCCTACTGGGCTAATCATTTTTATTGTTATAATATCTCTAAGGACTGGATGTGAGGGTTGGACTGTGCAGAAAGCTGAGCACTGAAGAATTGTTGCTTTTGAACTGTGGTGTTGGAGAAGACTCTTCAGAGTCCCTTGGACTGCAAGGAGATCCAACCAGTCCATTCTGAAGGAGATCAGCCCTGGGATTTCTTTGGAAGGAATCATGCTAAAGCTGAAACTCCAGTACTTTGGCCACCTCATGCGAAGAGTTAACTCATTGGAAAAGACTCTGATGCTGGAAGGGATTGGGGGCAGGAGGAGAAGGGGATGACAGAGGATGAGATGGTTTGATGGCATCACTGACTCAATGGACATGAGTTTGGGTAAACTCTGGAAGTTGGTGATGGACAGGGAGGCCTGGTGTGCTGCTGTTCATGGGGTCGCAAAGAGCTGGACACGACTGAGTGACTGAACTGAACTGAACAGAAGGACAAATATCAATAACCTCAAATAACCAGATGACACCAACCTTATGTCAGAAAGCAAAGAGGAACTAAAAATCCTCTTGATGAAGGTGAAAGAGGAGAGTGAAAAAGGTGGCTTAAAACTCAACGTTCAAAAAACTAACATCATGGCATTAGGTCCCATCACTTCAAGTCAAATAGATGGGGAAAAAATGTAAACAGTGACAGGCTTTATTATTTTGGGGGTTCCAAAATCACTGTGGATGGTGACTGAAGCCATGAAATTAAAAGACGCTTTCTCCTTGGAAGAAAAACTACAACAAACCGAGATAGCATATTAAAAATACAGAGTGAAGTAAGCCAGAAAGAAAAACACCAGTACAGTATACTAACGCACATATATGGAATTTAGAAAGATGGTAACAATAACCCTGTATACGAGACAGCAAAGAGACACTGATGTATAGAACAGTCTTTTGGACTCTGTGGGAGAGGGAGAGGGTGGGGATGATTTGAGAGAATGGCATTGAAACATGTATAATATCATATATGAAATGAGTCGCCAGTCCAGGTTCGATGCACAATACTGGATGCTTGGGGCTGGTGCACTGGGATGACCCAGAGGGATGGTACAGGGAGGGAGGAAGGAGGAGGGTTCAGGATGGGGAACACGTGTATACCTGTGGCAGATTCATGTTGATATATGGCAAAACCAATACAATATTGTAAAGTTAAAAAATAAAATAAAATAAAAAAAAGCGAACACATCACTTTGCCAACAGAGAGTCAGTATAGTCAAAGCTATGATTTTTCCAGTAGTGGTGTATGGATGTGAAAATTGGACTATAAAGAAGGCTGAGGCTTCCAATTCAAGATGGTGGAGTAGAAGCATGTACACTCATCTCCTGCAAGAGCAACAAAGTTGCAACTAACTGTTGAACAACCATTGACAGGAGGACACTGGAACACACCAAAAAAGATACCCCACATCCAAAGACAAAGAAGAAGCTTCAGTGAGATGGTAAGAGGGGTGCAATCACAATCAAATCAAATTCCACACCCACCAGGTGGGTGACCCACAGACTAGAGAACAATAATACCAAAGAAGTTCTTGCACTATTGTGAAGGTTCTGAACCCTATGTCTGGCTTCCCAGCCTGGGGATCTGACCAAAGGACTGGGAATCGCCAGGGAATCTGGCCTTGAGGGCCAGCAGGATTTGACTTTAGTCCTTCTGAAAGACTGAGGGAAACAGAGACTCCAGTCTTGGAGGGCACAAACAAAATTTTGCACACACCGAGACCCAGAGGAGAGGAGCAGTGACTCCACAGGAGACTGAAGCAAAACTACATGGTTCTGTTGGAGGGTCTCCTGTGGAGGCATGGGTCAGCAGGGGCTCACCAAAGAGATGGGGCAACTGGAAGTTGCCCCTTGGCTTAAACCCTCTTGGAGTTAACCCTACCACAGAGTCCATAGACTCCAGGGCTGGGTTGCCTCAAGCCAAACAACTACCAGGGAGGGAGTGCAACTCCACCTATCAGCAGATAATTGGATTAAATATTTACTTAGCAAGGCCTTGCCCACCATGCCAAGACCCAGTTTTTCCCATGGCCAATCCCTCCCATCAGAAAGCCTACACAAGCCACTTAGACTCATCAATCAGAAGGCAGAGAGAAGCAGGAAGAAGCATGGTCTCACAGCAGCTAAAATAAATACCATATTACAGAAAGTTAATCATTGTAAAAAAGCTGAAAGTTATGTCCCAGATGAAGGAACATAATAAAATCCCAGAAAAACAACTAAATGGAGTGGAGATAGGCAACCTTCCAGAAAAATAATTCAGAATACTGATAGTGAAGATGATCCAGGATCCTGGGAAAAGAATGGAGGTAAAGATTGAGAAGATCCAAGAAATGTTTACCAAAGACCTAGGAGAACCTTAAACCAGACAGAAATGAATAATACACTAGAAGAAATCAGTAACAGAATAACTGAGGCAGAAGAATACGTAAATGACCTGGAGGACAAAATGATGGAAATCACTTCCACAGAATACAATATAGAAAAAAGAATGAAAAGAAATGAAGACAGCCTAAGAGACCTCTCAGTTCAGTTCAGTTCAGTCGCTCAGTCATGTCTGACTCTTTGCAACCCCATGAATCGCAGCACGTCAGGCCTCCCTGTCCATCACCAACTCCCGGAGTTCACTCAGACTCACGTCCATCAAGTCAGTGATGCCATCCAGCCATCTCATCCTCTGTTGTCCCCTTCTCCTCCTGCCCTAGTCCATCCCAGCATCAGAGTCTTTTCCAATGAGTCAACTCTTCGCATGAGGTAGCCAAAGTACTGGAGTTTCAGCTTTAGCATCATTCCTTCCAAAGAAATCCCAGGGCTGATCTCCTTCAGAATGGACTGGTTGGATCTTCTTGCAGTCCAAGGGACTCTCAAGAGTCTTCTCCAACACCACACTTCAAAAGCATCAATTCTTCGGCCCTCAGCCTTCTTCACAGTCCAACTCTCACATCCATACATGACCACAGGAAAAACCGTGGCCTTGACTAGACGGACCTTAGTTGGCAAAGTAATGTCTCTGCTTTTCAATATGCTCTCTAGGTTGGTCATAATTTTTCTTCCAAGGAGTAAGCGTCTTTTGATTTCATGACTGCAGTCACCTTCTGCAGTGATTTTGGAGCTCCAAAAAAAATAAAGTCTGACACTGTTTCCACTGTTTCCCCATCTATTTCCCATGAAGTGATGGGACCAGATGCCATGATCTTCATTTTCTGAATGTTGAGGGGAGACCTCTAGGACAATATTAAACACATCAACATTCACATTATAGGGGTTGTAGAAGGAGAAGAGAGAGAGAAAAGACCTGAGAAAATATTTGAAGAGATAATAGCTAAAAACTTCCCAAACATGGGAAAGGAAATAGTCAACCAAATCCAGGAAGCACAGAGAATCCTAGGCAGGATAAACCCAAGGAGGAACACACCAAGACACATAATAATCAAACTGACAAAAATTAAAGACGGAGATAAAATATTAAAAGCAACAAGGGACAAACAATAAATAATATACAAAAGAACTCCCATCAGGCTATCAGCTGATGTCTCAACAGAAACTCTACAAGTCAGAAAGTAAAGGTATGATGTATTTAAACTGATGAAAGAGAAAAACCTACAACCAAGAATACTTTACCCCACAAGACTGTCCTTAAGATTTGATGAAGAAATCAAAAGATTTCTAGACAAGCTAAAGTTAAGAGAATTCAGCACCACCAAACCAGCTTTGCAACAAATGCTAAAGGAACTTCTCTAGGCAGGAAACACAAGAGAAGGAAAAGACCTACAGAAAATAAACCCAAAACAATTAAGAAAACGGTAATAGGATCATACATATCAATCATTACCTTAAATGTAAATGGATTAAATGAACCAACCAAAACTGGGTGGGGGAAAATATGTACATGTATGCACCTCCATTTACCACATCATTCTGCTTAACCTCCCACAATTGTATGTAATTATTTTATATTGTTAAGTTAATCGTGTTCCCATTATGGCTTGCAATTATAATTGTCTTTTGTTTTTTGTCTGTCTATTGATTGTGAAAACTGATAAACATATTTTACTATAGTGATTATATAACTGTTACTCACTTAATACCATTGTATCATGATTGGGCAACAGGAAAATAATAGAAATCTATATCACCAAAATTAGGATCTAATAGAAAAACCAGTAATTGTTTTTTAAAATCCACATACATATCAGAATTATCTTGAATTTTTTTGAAAAATACAAATGCTCAAGTATTGCCTTTTTTCTCCAGAGCACCAAATATATCTCTAATGAGCAGTCATGTTTAAAAACAACTGGACTATATGATGATGTTTTACTTTAACCTAGTTTGTTTCAGTTTTTATATTTCATATTCAGTGCTCCCATTTCATTTAGTTTATGTTCTCCAATTTTTCCGTCTCATTTTTTTTGATGTTCTTTCTCAAGCCCTTATCAAGTAGAGTAGAAAAACTTTTGTGTACATATATATATATAATATATATATTAGAAAACTTATGATTTTTTGTCTAACTAAAAATTATGACATTTTGATTCCACTTGTTTGACTTAGTATGAATAGAATGCTAGATTTCTAATTAAAAAATAGATATGCAATTAGCCACAAAGGTTTACCATATAGCACAGGGAATCATAGTCAATATCTTGTAATAACCTATGATGGAAATAATTTCAAAGATAATATATATGTATTTGTATTACTGAATAACTTTGATGTGCACCTGACACATTGTAAGTCAACTATACTTCAATAAAATATATATTTTTTAAAAAAAGGCTGAGCACTGAAGAATTTATACTTTTGAATTGTGGTGCTGGAGAAGACTCTTGAGAGTTCCTTGGATAGCAAGGAGATGAAACTAGTCAATCATAAAGGAAGTCAAACCTGAATATTCATTGGAAGGACTGATGCTTCAGCTGAAGCTGAAGACCCAGTACTTTGGGTACCAGATGTGAAAATCCAACTCACTGGAAAAGACCCTGATGCTGGGAAAGATTGAAGCCAGGGGCAGAACAGGGTGACCGAGGACGAGATGGCTGGATGGCATCATTGACTCAATGGATATGAATTTGAGCAAACTCTGGGAGATAGCGAAGGATAGAAAAGCCTGGCGACTGCAGTCCATAGGGTCATAAAGAGTCATACATGACTGAGAGATCGAGCAACAAACTGCAAAAGAGGAAACAAAGTGTAAAGTGTTCAGGTGCAGTGGTACCCTTGTAGGGTAAGGATGCTACTATTAGTAGCATGACAACTCTGTATGTCATTATGTTTCAATTAAAATGCTTTATGGCATTACAGTACCATTTCTGGTCTCAATGCCATGAATAAGGTTGAGTAAGCAGTCAGAATAATAACCAAAGGATCTCAGTAGTTAAGCATGGACAGAACTACTTTAAAAAATTTTTTTATTCCTCTCATCAATAAATGATCTGAGGTGGTGGGGTGTATTTTCATTTTGTTTCCATACTGTGTTTCAGTGAATGTGTTCCTGTAAGTGTAGTTAGAGAATTTGAAGATATGAATGACCCTTGGTGTCCAAATGCTATAAACAGAACAAAATGTGTTTTATAAGTGAAGGAAGTCAAGAACCCAGGAATGGGGTGTTGGGTATAGTTTTTTTGATTCTGTCCTTCATCTCACGGCCCACATTCAATTAATACAGATTTTTCTTCCTAATCTATTTCCTCTTCTCTATATTGCCTTTTTGGCATCTACATTTGGATACTAATCTGCACCTGAAACTTAACATGGCCCAAGTAGAACTTTTGACTCACTTTTAAGTCTTCTAGGCACTAAGCTTTCCTTGTTTCAGTAGATGGCACAACCTGGAATCACCCTTTGTCTCTTTCTCTCTCATCCTCATTTCATAATTTTAATCCATCAGAAAGTTTTATTAGAAAATATTCTGAACCTGATAATTTTATCACCTCCATTGCTTCAATAAATCATTATCTCTGTTGCTTTGTGAGCTTTCTAACTGGTCTCCCTGATTATAGATATAAAGCTATGTGTGTGTATGTGTGTGTGTAGAGTTGTGCTCCCTGCTTTACATGCTTTATTGAATTCTGAGTATCAGATCAGATCAGTCGCTCAGTCGTGTCCGACTCTTTGCAACCCCATGAATCGCAGCACGCCAGGCCTCCCTGTCCATCACCAACTCCCGGAGTTCACTCAGACTCACGTCCATCGAGTCAGTGATGCCATCCAGCCATCTTATCCTCCGTCTTCCCCTTCTCCTCCTGCCCCCAATCCCTCCCAGCATTAGAGTCTTTTCCAATGAGTCAACTCTTCGCATGAGGTGGCCAAAGTACTGGAGTTCCAGCTTTAGCAGCATTCCTTCCAAAGAAATCCCAGGGCTGGTCTCCTTCAGAATGGACTGGTTGGATCTCCTTGCAGTCCAAGGGACTCTCAAGAGATAGCCAGAGTGAAATTTGGACTTTTTCCCAAGGACTACAGGCTCTTCCTGATGTGGCGTTTGCCTGCCCCTCCAACCTGGTTTCCCTCATTAGACTTTTCAGATACTCTGCATTAGCAACACTGGCCTTCTGATTTCTCTCAATATGCTACACTCATTGCAGTCTTGGAGTGTTGGAAATTGCTAATCTACTCTCTGGCGACTACTTTAGCCATATTTCTCGTTACTCCAAACACTAGTTTTTATCATTCACCTGTTTATATTTCCCAAGTCATACTATACTTTTTACAATTTTATGCCTTGGTTCAATTATTCTTACTTCCTGAAATGCTCTGTATCATTCCCACTCCTTTTCCTGTATAATTATTATTAATCCTTCACAAATAATTTAGAAAAATAGAATCACTTATAGAAAGAAAAAAGAGGAAAAAAGATAACTGAGGCTTTACCTCCTCTAAGAATGCTTTTCTAAATCTTTCAGCCTGAGCCCCACTTGGTCCCTTATGTTCCCTACTTCCTATGCCTTTGTATTTACCATATTGTGTTGTGATTATCTTCTCCTATGTCCACTCCTTTGGTAGTCTGTGACATTTTTGCTGTCAGGGGCTAGGCTTTTTCATCTCAATAACCCTAAGACCCAGGAAAATATTGGTTTGAACTGTTGCAAGTGACTCCAGTTAGGGGCAATTCATTACTGAGCAAATTTTGTTCTGAATACAATTATACTTAACTCTGCACACTGGAGTTTAAAGAGTAATATCAACAAAATAGACATGGAAAAATGTACATATTCTAAATGTGAGCAAGTTTGAACCTAAAGCTGTTAGCTAGGTATCAATTTCATTTAGTTTTGTTTGTAGAGAGTTTTCCTTTTCTGTGTACAGTCAACATTTAGCTTTCCATTCAAAATGTGTGGGAAGAGAATCAAAAGTTTATTTATAAACATCATGGGGAAGGTGGTTATAAATGAGTAAATCTCATCCAAAAAAGATTATATACACAATAAAAAAAAATTTAAAGTTAAAAGAGAAGTCATGATGCAGACTGCATTACTTTTTCTGAGGTAGGTAGGGATATGTTGGCAGCAATACTTTTTTAGTATAAAAACAGTTTTTCCAGAGTCTTTTTTGCTGAAATAAATTATCTGGTTGTATCCATCCACTTTTACTTCCTATGAAGTGTTGGAAGGTAGGAAGAAGCCACCCTAGATGTCTAGGGAAATGTTGGTAGGGTGTGTGGTAGAGAAAATTAAAAAATATTTTGGGTTACTCTGGAAACTTGAGCTATCACATGAATAAACCAATTGCTCTTATAAAGATAGATTTTTTTCTTTCCATATGTGTGAACTTTGTCAATTTCTTTGGTTTGTTATGAGGAATCCAAGGGAGCAGTACACTTTATTTTTGCTGTTCAGTTGCTAAGTTGTGTCCAACTCTTTGTGACCCCGTGGACTACAGCAAAACAGGCTCCCCTATCCTTCACTATCTCCCAGAGTTTTCTCAGATTCATGTCCATTGAGTAGGTGATGATATCAAATCATCTCATTCTCTGTTGTCCCCTTCTCCTCCTGCTTTCAGTCTTTCCCAGCATCAGGGTCTCTTCCAGTGAGTTGGCTCTTTGCATCAGGTGGCCGAAGTATTGGAGCTTCAGCTTCAGCAGCAGTCCTTCCAATGAATATTCAGAGTTGATTTCCTTTAGGATTGACTGGTTTCATCTCCTTGCAGGCCAAGGGACTCTCAAGAGTGTTATCCAGCACTACAATTTGAAAGCATCAATCCTTTTTTTTTTTAGGGGGAGGGGGTGGGGCTCAGCCGTCTTTATGATCTAGTTCTTACATCCATACATGACAACTGGAAAAACCATGGCTTTGACTATACAGACCCTTTGTTGGCAAAGTAATATGTCTGCTTTTTAACACTGTCTAGGTTTGTCAGCTTTTCTTCCAAGGAGCATGTGTCTTTTAATTTCATGACTGCAGTCACCATCCACAGTGATTTTGGAGCCCTAGAAAATCTGTCACCTTTCCCCCTTTTTCCCCTTCTACTTACCATGAAGTGATGGGACTAGATGCCATGATCTTAGTTTTTTTCATATTAAGTTTTAAGCCAGCTTTTTTTACACTCCTCTTTCATACACATCAAGAGGCTCCTTAGTACCTCTTCACTTTCGGCCATACAAAGGAGGTGACAGATAGATTTAAGGGATTAAATTCAGTAAACAGAGTGTCTGAAGAACTATGGACAGAAGTTAGTAACATTGTACAGGAAGCAGTGACCAAAACCATTCCAAAGATAAAGAAATGCAAGATGGCAAAGTGGTTGTCTGAGGCAGTTTTACAAATAGTCAAGAAGAAAAGAGAAGTGAAAGACAAGGGATAATGGGAAAGATTTACCCAACTAAAGCAGAGTTCCAGAGAATAAGCAAGGTGAGATAAGGACTTCTTAAATGAACAATGCACAGAAATAGAAGAAAACAATAAAATAGGGAAAGACTAGAAATCTCTTCAAGAAAATTGGAGATATCGAGTGAATATTTCATGCAAGGCTGGGCATGCTAAAGGACAGAAATAGTAAGGACCTAACAGAAGCAGAAGAGGTTAACAAGGGGTGGCAAGGATACACAGAAGAGCTATACAAAAAAGGTCTGAATGACCTGGATAGCCATGATGATGTGGTCACTCACCTAGCATCGGATACCATGAAATGTGAAGTTAAGTGGGCCTTAGGAAGCACCTCTACAAACAAAGCTAGTGGAGGTAATGGAATTCCAACTGAGCTATTTAATATCCTAAAAATGATGCTGTTAAAGTGCTGTACTCAACATATAAGCAAATTTGGAAAATTCAGCCGTGGCCACAGGACTGGAAAAGGTCAATTTTCATTCCAATCCCAAAAAAGGGTAATGCCAAAAATGTTCAGACTATTGTACAATTGTGCTCATTTCACATGTTTGTAAGGTTATGCTCAAAGTCCTTCAAGCTAGACTTTAGCAGTATATGAACCAAGAACTTCCAGATGTAGAACCTGGATTTGGAAAAGGCAGAGGGACCAGAGATCAACCTGCCAATATTCACTAGATTGTAGAGAAAGCAAGGGGATTCTAGAAAAACATCTACTTCTGCTTCATTGACTGTGATAAAGCTTTTGACTCTGGATCACAGCAAACCATGGAAAATTCTTAAAGATATGGGAATACCAAAACGCCTTTCCAGTCTCCTGAGAATGGTCAGGAAGCAACAGTTAGAACCAGTCATAGAATAACTGACTGGTTCAAAATTGGGAAAGAAGTATTTCAAGGCTGTATATTGTCGCCCTGCTTATTTCACTTCTATGCAGAGTACATCATGTGAAATGTTGGGCTGGATAAATCACAAACTGGAATATTAACAACTTCAGATATGCATTACCCTCTCCATCCACAATATGGTGAATCCTAGCTCACTGTGACCTTAAGATGCTTCATCATGACAGTATGATAATGGAGCTTCCATTTTAGTAGATGGTAATGCTAAGAGAGAGTTTTGGTGATCTCAAAGTTACATAACTGGCAAGTGGTTGAGCCAAATGATAAGCCTTGTAAGTCCAATTTTATGATCCTGAAATCTGTATAGTGATTAAATCCAGTGAAACTTTATTCAAACTCAGTTCAGTTCAGTCGCTCAGTTGTGTCCGTCTCTTTGAGACTCCCAAGTACTACAGCACGCCAAGCCACCCTGTCTATAACTAACTCCTGAAGCTTACTCAAACTCATATCCATCCAGTCAGGATGCCATCCAACCATCCATCCTCTGTCATCCCCTTTTCCTCCTGCCTTCAATCCTTCCCAGCATCAAGGTCTTTTCTAGTGAGTCAGTTCTTCGCATCAGGTTGCCAAAGGATTGGAGTTTCAGATTCAACATCAGTCCTTCCAATGAATATTCAGAACTGATTTCCTTTAGGATGGACTGGTTGGATATCCTTGCAGTCGAAGGGACTCTCAAGAGTCTTCTTCAGTATCACAGTTCAAAGGCATCAGTTGTTCGGCTCTCCGCTTTCTTTTTAGTCCAAGTCTCACATCCATGCATGACTACTGGAAAAACCATGGCTTTGACTAGACGGACCTTTGTTGGCAAAGTAATGTCTTTGCTTTTTAATATGCTGTCTAGGTTGATCATAGCTTTCCTTCCAAGGAGCAAACATTTTTTAATTTCGTGGCTGCAGTCACCATCTGTGTGAGCTCAATGCCTCCCTAAATGAATGACCTAATTAAAGTGGGAGATACAGGAGATCATTTCATTCATTCTTTCAATTAGTGAATGCCCATTGGATATCTAAGACTACTTAGTAAGTTTTCCCCCCTCTATGTTCCCAAGACCCTTTGTATGTTGATGCGTGTTATCTTATGTTGACAACAAAAAATTTAAGGGCAAGAGGATTGAGATTATGCTAAATTTTATATTGTAGTGTCCTCAAATATTGAGTTCAATAGTTTTTAAGCAAAACATGGAAACTTGGCTATATGACTCTAAGAGTAGCCTTACTAGGCTAAATTTATAAATATGAAGTCTAAAATCTAATATATCGTTGATTTGTGTTCAGTTTGCTGTAAGCCCTTTTCCCTTTCTCACCTTTCAGATATTATTTGCCTTTGTTTGACAATAGGCATGGTTGTGTAACTTTAAAACAATAAAAAAAGACCATTTAATGAATTCTTATTAGGTGTCAAAGACTGTGCCTTTTATTTTATTAATTTTTATTATAATACAGTTGTTTTACAATGTTTTGTTTTTGCTGTACAGCAAATTGAATCAGATACATATACATATATCCACTCTGTTTTTAGCTTTCCTCCCCATTTATATCACTCCAGATCAAGAACTGGTGCATTTTCAATTAGACACATTTTATATGCTAATCCTTACAGCAGTCCTTCATGACAGATGCTCATGTGGTATAGATGGTTTTGGAGTCACCGAGATCAGAGTTCAAATCTCAGCTCGAGCACTCACTCACATGTGAGTTTGACTAATCTCACCATATTATCTATTGCTGTGTAACAGTTTTGCCTACCGACTCAGTGGCTTAAAAACGCACTTTTTATAATCTCACAGATGTGTTTGAGTCAAGAATCCAGGCATGGCTTAGCTGGGTCCTCTGTTTCAGAATTTCTTATGAGGTTGCAATCAAATGTCAACCAGTCTGGGATCTCATCTGAAACCTTGACTGGGAAAGAGTCTCTTCCAAGCTCACATAGTTGTTGGGCGGAATTTAGTTTCTTGCAGTCTATTTGACAGAGGGTCTCATTTCTTAATGACTAGAAGCTGCCCACAGTTCCTTGCTACATGGGTCTCCCTAACATGGCTGCTTTCTTCATCAAAGCATGGAAATGGATAAGGCAATAGGGAGAAACTTCTAGCAAGATAGAAGTTACAATCTTATGGAACCTAATCATGTAAGTGACATCCCATTACTTTTGCCATGTTCTATTAGTTAGAAACAAGTCATAGGCTCCATCCATACCTAGGAGGAGGTGAGTACACAGAGATGTGAGTATCAGGAGATCAGGTTCATTGGGGGCTATTTTAGACTCTGTTCGCCGTGCTTACTAGGCCTTGGTTTGCTCATTTGATTATAAGGAAAATAATAATACTTACATGTTATGGGCTAAATTGTGTCCCCTCCAAATGCTTTATACTGAAGCTGTAATTCCCAGTACCTCTGTATGGAGCTTTAAACAGATAATTATGTTAAAAATGGGACCGTAAAGGTCACACCTCAATCGTATGTCTGGTGTTCTAGCAAAAGGAGTTTATAGAAAACACAAAAAGTTGACCCTGTGAATACATGGGAGATGTATTCTGGGAGATGGCCATCTGCAAGGGGAGATGCCTTAGAAGAAACCAAACCTGCTGACCACTTGATCTTGAACTTCTAGAGTCCAGAATTGTGGAAAAATAAATTGCTGTGGTTTAAGTGAGCCAGTCTGTGGTATTTTGTTATGGCAGCACTGGAGAACTAATATACTACCTCGGGTTGATGTTTTGGGGAAGGAAATGGCAACCCACTCCAGTGTTCTTGCTTGGAGAATCCCAGGGACGGGGGAGCCTGGTGGGCTGCCGTCTATGGGGTCGCACAGAGTCGGACACGACTGAAGCGACTTAGCAGCAGCAGCAGCAGGTTAATGTTTGGCAAATTATCTGATTCATAATATACATTAAATAAATATTAACTTTCAGTATTATTTATGAGTGCTATTATTATTAAGCCAAAGCCCCTAGGATAAAGAGATGTTAAATAACAAGATCTGGATTTTATCTAGTTCATTTTCCTGCTTGATCAGGAGTACAATACACTTTTCTCCACTGTTCAGTTTAATTGAGCAAAATTGTATTGCTGCTAAGTCACTTCAGTTGTGTCCAACTCTGTGTGACCCCATAGACGGAAGCCCACCAGGCTCTTGAGCCCTTTTTATAAAGCAGGTACTGAGCTAGGGGCTGAAGATAAAAGATAAATAGGATATGACCCATGTATCTGTTGGGGAGCTTAGGCTCCTGGAGGAAGGATTTGCACAAGCAGATCCTTAATATATGATATTATAATGTCTAAGTAATGTGCTCTTGATGCTTAAAAAGTCCAGAGGAAAGGTTCATGACCAACTTCCTAGAGAAACCACTGAAGTGGAGTCTTGAAGGATGAATTAGAATTCTCAGATGAAAAAAGGGTAGGGGGTGGTATTTTCAGCTATTGCTGCTGCTGCTGTTTAGTTGCTCAACTTTGTCCGACTCTTTGCGACCCCATGGACTATAGCCTGCCAGGTTCCTCTGTCCATGGGATTTCCTAGGCAAGAATATTGGCGTGGATTGCAATTTCCTTCTCCAGTGGATCTTCCCCATCCAGGGATCAAACCTGGGTCTCCTGGTTAGCAGGTGAATTCTTCAGCACTGAGCCACCTTGGAAGCCCCAGTATCTTTAGCAGATATAACCAAATATAAAACAAATTAACATTAACAGAGCTTTACACAAACACGAATATGAAATAAACCCCAGTTTAGCTTTGAGCAACTAATGTGAAAGATAAGACCAAGAAACAATAAGAAGTATTTTTTTCAAATGAAACAAAATTTGAAACTGGTGCAGTCTCCTACTGATTAATAAGTATCATGTTAATTTTTCTATTTCCATGTACGTAATGCATGTGGTGACTAGATATGGTGGTATACTATCTCTTTTATGCTTTCCAGGAGAAAGAGCAAGATACTTTATACTGAAACTAAATTCAATTAAATGTCATTAATAATCAGATCTATAAAAATTAAGTATTTTTATAGATTGAAAATGCTTAGAAAATCATTTTAATTGTCAATAATATAATTATCTCCTGATTTTATTTTATTAGTGGGGTTATTTTACTATTAATTTTGAAAATAAGAAAAATAGGAGTGGTATCAAAAAAGAGTAATGAGAAAAATTGTGAAGATTCATCTGACCTTATTTGATCATACTATGGTGTCCTCCTTTACATAATTTCAGCCTAATAGGGTACAACTTAATTAAGAACTGGGGTTTATTATTATCTTCAGCCTTAGTATTAGTTAGTGATTAAAAATAGTTATTGGTTAAACATACATTGTATTGCTTTGTTCAGTTCTCTTCTCTTGTTTTGAGTTTTAGTTTCCTCATCTTTTATAAAAAATATTTAAAATTATACAGCATAGTGTCTCAATATTTCTTCTATACATTATGAAATGATTACCATTTGATTAAGTCTAGTAACTGTCTCTGTAGAGTTAATGTAATATTAGTGATTATTTTCCTTATGCTGTACATTACATCTCTATTCCCATAACTGATTCACTTTATAACTGGAAGCTTGTACTCCTTAATCCTTTTCACTTATTTAGCTCATCTCCCACTCCCACCCCTCTGGGCACCACCAGTTTATTCTCTATATCAAAGAATCTGTTATTGTTTTGCTTTGTCTGCTTATTTGTTTTCTGATTCTATATATAAATGAGCTTATACTGTATTTGTTTTTATCTGTATAACTTATTGCAATAAGTGTAATACCTTCTCGATCTATCCATGTTGTTGAAAAGGGCAAGATTTCATTCTTTTTAATGTCTGAGCTATATTCATGTGTGTTTGTGTGTGTGTGTCTTTATTTATTCATCTATCTATGGACCCTCAGATTGTATCTGTATCTTTGTTATTATAAATAATACCTGTGTGAACACTGGAGTGCATATTTATCTTTTTGAATTAGTGTTTTGGTTTTCTTTCAATAAATACCCAGAAGTGGGATTGCTGGATCATTTGGTATTAATAGTTCTATTTTTAATTTTTAAAAAACTTCCATACTGTTTTTCATGGCAGCTACACCAAATTAAATTCTCACCAGTAGTACACAAAGGTTCCCTTTTCTCCACATCCTTATCATCAACATTTGTTATTTCTTATCTTTTTGATAATAGCCATTCTGACAGGTGTGAAGTGATCTCTCATTATGGTTTTGATTTGAATTCCCTGATGATTAGGGATGTTGAACATCTTTTCATGTGCCCATTAGAGAAGGCAATGGCACCCCACTCCAGTACTTTTGCCTGGAAAATCCCATGGACGGAGGAGCCTGGTGGGCTGCAGTCCATGGGGTCGCTAGAGTTGGACACGACTGAACGACTTCACTTTCACTTTTCAGTTTCATGCATTGGAGAAGGAAATGGCAACCCACTCCAGTGTTCTTGCCTGGAGAATCCCAGGGACGGGAGAGCCTGGTGGGCTGCCGTCTATGGGGTCACACAGAGTCGGACACGACTGAAGCGACTTAGCAGCAGCAGCAGCATTGGCCATTTGTATGTCTTCCTTGGAAAAATATATTTTCAGGTCCTCTGCCCATTTTTTATTCAGATTTATATATTGAGTTGTATGAGTTCTCTATACATTTTGGATAGTCACTCAAGCTCAGTCTTGCCTGACTCTTTGGGACCCCATGGAGAAGCCTGCTACACTCCTCTGTCTATGGAATTCTCCAGGCAAGAATATTAGAGTGGGTAGCCATTCCCTCCTACAGGAGATCTTCCTGACCCAGGATTTGAACCTGGGTCTCCTGCATTGCAGGCAGATTATTTACCATCTGAGTCACCAGCAAAGCCCATATTTTGGACACTAACCCCTTATCAGATATATGATTTGCAAATATCTTCTGTTCAGTAAGTTGCCTTTTTATTTTGTTGATGATTTCCTTTATTGCACAAAAGATTTTTAGTTTGATATCATCACATTTTGTTGGGTTTGTTTCTTTGCTTCTGTTTCTCTTGTCTGAGGAGATAGATTGTAAATAGTATTGCTAAGACTGTTGTCAAAGAGTATGGTGGTGGTTTAGTCACTAAGTTGTGTCCCATTCTTGCAACCCCATGGACTGTAGCCTGCCAGGCTCCTCTGTGCATAAGATTCTCCAGGCAAGAAACCTGGAGTGGGTTACCATTTCATTCTCCAGGGGATCTTCCTGATCCGGAAATCAAACCCAGGTCTCCTGCATTGCAGGCAGATTCTTTACTGACTGAGCTATGAGGGAAGCCCTCAAAGTCAAAGGGTATACTGCTGTGTTATCTTCTAGAAGTTTTATGGTTTTAGGCCTTACATTTAGTCTTTAATCCATTTTGAGTTTATTTTTATTTATGGTATTATAGACTAGTCAGACTTTATTCTTTTGCATGTAACTGTCCAATACCATTTGTTGAAGATATCGTCTTCTCCCCGTGGTATGTTCTTGCCTTATTTGTTGTAAATTAACTGACCATAAGCATGAGTTTATTTGGGGCTCTCTGTTCAGTTTCATTGCTCACTGTGTCTGTTTTGTGCCAGTGCTATACTGTTTTGATTACTATAGCTTTGTACTACAGTTTGAAATCAGGAATTGTGGTTGCTCCCAGCTTTGTTCTTCTTTTATAAGATTGCTTTGGCTATTTGAGGTCTTCTGTAGTTCCATATAAATTTTAGATTTATTTATTTCAGTTCTCTGAAAATGCCATCAATATTTAGATAAGGATTGCATTGAATCTTGTTGTGAGTAGTATGGGGATTTTAGCCAGAATAATTTTTCATTCCTTGAACATGATATACTTTTCCATTTATTTATGACATTTTCAATGTCTTTCATCAAGTCTTACTGTTTTTAGACTACAATTCTTTTACTTCCTTGGTAACATTATTCTTAGATATTTTATTCTTTTCAGTGCAATTATAAACAGGATTATTTTGTTTTTTCTCCTGTTAGTTTGTTATTAGTGTATAGAAACACAAGTAATTTTATGTTGATTTTTTTGTATCTTTACTGAATTCATTTATTTGTTTTAATAGTTTTTGTGTGTGTGTGTGTGTGGACTCTAGGATTTCCTATATGTAGTGTCATGTCATCTGTAGGTAGTACAGTTTTACTTCATCCTTTCCAATTCGGATGAATTTTTAAATCTTTTCAAGGCTAATGCTTTTTCTGGCATTCATAAAAGTGGCAAGAGAGATGTATTAGTTGTGGAAAGTTTACTGGTGGAGAATAGTTCAGAGGTGACTTGAGAAATGGAGCATCAAATTGTGGATTAGAGGTCTAGACTAGAGAAGAACAGTGCTGGCCAGGGGACAGGCATAGCATAAGACACGTGAAGCACTGTGGTTGGATTTTGGTGCAAAATGAGCCATCCAAGTTTACCACCTTCTCTTCTTGTTACTGTCAGCCAGTGACCCTTAGTAGGAGATCTTAGCCATATGCAGATTAGGTGATTACCTGGCACTTATTAATGCCAACTCAATTACAGCATTGAGTTTGGAAAGTTCTAGCTCCTAGAATTGCTGAGTTCGGTTTCATAATTATTAGTAGCTCTATACTATCAGGGTTCTATTGTGATCCAAGCACAACATTAGTAACTTTACATAGTTACCACATGAAGATTCCATGTAAACTGTATTATATAATAATATAAGTTGTCATTTCCATTTTACTAAAAAGCAAAAGCCAAACTTTAGACATGTGGAACAATTTACCTGGTGGTTTTCCTAAGTAGTATTACTTCTATATTTTGGTATAGTAGTATATCATAAACTTGGACCTTTAGTAGCATTACTCTAGTAAGAAAAATGAAGCCAACTTTTTCATTATGCTGAGGACTTAAGTGAATTATGAAGATTGGATTTATCTTAATGTTACACACAAGACTAGGGACTTAAAAAGACATACATTAATTAAAAGAAATTTAGTTGAATGATTAAACAGATAGGTAAATATCACTGTGAATTAAATAATACTGCCCACTCTGGGTACATAGGAGTTAGTGGAAAATTTAAAAAAATAAGATATAAATTAAGTTGTTCAATTAAAAAGTTTGTTTAATTAAAACAGACACTTAATTTCCATTTAAGTTTCAGTAAATGAAAGATAAATTTCTAATTGCTTCATATTTTTATTTTTAAATATACTTTTTTCTTTAATCTCTGCATAAATGCTAAGTCATTTCCATTGTGTTTGACTTTTTGTAACCCTATGGACTGTAGCCTGCCAGGCTCCTCTGTCCATGAGATTCTCCAGGCAAGAATACTGGAGTGGGCTGCCATTTCTTTAATCCAGTATCAAGCCTCTTCCTAACTTTGGATTATGCACTTATCAAACATTTATTGAGCATCTCATATGTGGTAAGACTTGTGCTAAGTTCTGAGATTTAGAAATGAGCAAATGATCATCTCTAATGAACAAATGATGATAATCCTGGCTGTTTATATGGTTCTGGTCTAGGTGATGATAGCACTATATCAATATATCCACAGTAGTCATAACAATATGCCAAAGGCTGAAATAGTTGAATGGACAGATTCTAAGAAACACAGGGACAGAAGTTATTATTGTTGTCTGGAGATATCAGGGCAGTACCTCACAGAGGAGCTGACATTTGAGCTGGGCCTTAAAGAATACGTAAAATTCCACCTGTTGAAAAGGTAAGAAAGAGACAATCCAAACAGAGGGAGTAAGTTGCAAAGGCAAAGAAAAATGAAACAATAACATACATTTAAAAATTAGTTCATTGTAACATATACATAATTTATGATGAAAGTAAAGGGAGATTAATCTGGGAAGGCAAGAATACACAGAAGAACTGTACAAAAAAGATCTCATGACCCAGATAATCATGATGGTGTGATCACTCACCTAGAGCCAGACATCCTGGACTGTGAAGTCAAGTGGGCCTTAGAAAGCATCACTACGAACAAAGCTAGTGGAGGTGATGGAATTCCAGTTGAGCTATTTCAAATCCTGAAAGATGATGCTGTGAAAGTGCTGCACTCAACATGCCAGAAAATTTGGAAAACTCAGCAGTGGCCACAGGACTGGAAAAGGTCAGTTTTCATTCCAATCCCAAATAAAGGCAATGCCAAAGAATGCTCAAACTACCACACAATTGCACTCATCTCACATACTAGTAAAGTAATGCTCAAAATTCTCCAAGCCAGGCTTCAGCAATAGGTGAACCATGACCTTCCAGGTGTTTAAGCTAGTTTTAGAAAAGGCAGAGGAACCAGAGATCAAATTGCCAACATCCACTGGATCATGGAAAAAGCAAGAGAGTTCCAGAAAAATATCTATTTCTGCCTATGCCAAAGCCTTTGACTGTGTGGATCACAATAAACTGTTGAAAATTCTGAAAGAGATGTGAATACCAGACCACCTGACCTGCCTCTTGAGAAACCTATATGCAGGTCAGGAAGCAACAGTTAGAACTGGACATGGAAAACAGACTGGTTCTAAATAGGAAAAGAGGTACATCAAGGCTGTCTATTGTCACCCTGCTTATATAACTTCTATGCAGAGTACATCATGAAAATGCTGGGCTGGAAGAAACATAAGCTGGAATCAAGATTGCCGGGATAAAGATCAATAACCTCAGATATGCAGATGACACTACCCTCATGGCAGAAAGTGAAGAGGAACTAAAACTCCTCTTGATGAAAGTGAAAGAGGATAGTGAAAATGTTGGCTTAAAGCTCAACATTCAGAAAACTAACAGCATGGCATCTAGTCACATCACTTCATGGGAAATAGATGGGGAAACAGTGGAAACAGTGTGAGAATTTATTTTGGGGGGCTCCAAAATCACTGCAGATGGTGATTGCAGCCATGAAATTAAAAGACGCTTACTCCTTGGAAGGAAAGTTATGACCAACCTAGATAGCATGTTGAAAGCAGAGACATTACTTTGCCAACAAAGGTCCATCTAGTCAAGGCTAGGGTTTTTCCAGTAGTCATGTATGGATGTGAAAGTTGGACTGTGAAGAAAGCTGAGTGCCAAAGAATTGATGCTTTTGAACTGTGGTGTTGGAGAAGACTCTTGAGAGTCCCTTGGACTGCAAGGAGATCCAACCAGTCCACCCTAAAGGAGACCAGTCCTGGATATTCATTGGAAGGACTGATGCTGAGGCTGAAACTCCAATCCTTTGGCCACCTGATGCAAAGAGTTGACTCATTGGAAAAGACCCTGATGCTGGGAGGGATTGGGAGCAGGAGGAGAAGGGGATGACAGAGGATGAGATGGCTGGGTGGCATCACCGACTCGATACACATGAGTTTGGGTGAACTCCGGGAGTTGGTGATGGACACGGAGGCCTGGCTTGCTGCAATTCATGGGGTCGAAAAGAGTTGGACACGACTGAGCGACTGAACTGAACTGAACTGAACTGAAACTGACATCAAGTTAGGAACGGGTTTTAATTGTATACAAGTTGTTTGAAAAGCATTTTAGGGGTAATATTTATAGCTAATCTAATTTTTCTCACTGGACTTCCTAGGCGGTAGAGTGGTAAAGCATCTGCCTGCAATGCAGGAGACTGTGGTTCGATCCATGGGTTGGGAAGATCCCCTAGAGTAGGAAATGGCAACTCACTCCAGTATTCTTGCCTGGAAAATTCCATGGACAGAGGAGCTTTGTGCTTTACAGTCCACAGGGTTGTAAAGAGTTGGACATGACTGCAGGACTGATTGAGCAAGCATGCAATTTTTCTGGCTACATGGCTTGCTTTTGCTTTCTATTAGCTTTTCTTCCGTCTGGGCTCATAGCTCATAACAAAGTTCAAACAAAATCAAATTCAGATCAATATAAAATTTCCACTCAATTTTTTACAAAAAGAAATCCTACTTCCTAACACTTCTCCCGCTGTAAGAATCCTAATTTTCTAAAATAAAGTCCTAAAATAACAACTGGTAGTCAAATAATTTGTACTTCAAAAGACTTTTAAAAATATGTATCAAACGGTCCTCTAAAAATGTTTCTATCAATTTCTACTTACATGCACTGAATGAAAATTAATTTTTTATAAATTCTCAGCAAAATTGATAATTGCTATCTTCTTTACTGATTTGTTAGGTGAAAAAAGTAATTTTACATTTTTGTTAAATTTTGCACTTCTTTAGTTACTAGTAAGTTTGAATATTCTTGTATCTTAAGTTTACATTCTTCTGGTCAGTTATCCATTCATGATTTTCATTCGCTTACCAGTTTGACTCTATTTTTTTCTTTCTGAGGGGGAAAAAAAGAATTTTCCAATCATTATATGTAGTGTTAGTAAAAGTTAATATTACTCTTTTTTTTTCATGGTACATAAATAAAAATGAAACAAATATAAAAATAGCTGTTTTTTATCCTGAAAAATAAAAACAATAAAACATACACACATAAAACTTCAGCTCTCTGATTCTATGGTATGTCTACTATCTCAACAGCACAGAATTCCTGGTAATGTGCAATATAGGCTCCAAATGATTTGAACAGTTTCTCAATGAGACATGATCACTACCAACCACTTTTCATTTAGCTCAAGTATTCATTGTTCTTTTGCTTTATTATTTTCTGGTGATATTCTTTTTAGAGAATGTGCTATACGTAGCTTAAGGAACCAAGCACTAGAAATATTCTTAAATGTAGAACAATGATATAACGAAAGTTAAATATTTTACAGGTTTTAATTCATGGAAAATTGATTATTACCACAAAAAAGAATTTAACAATTACTCACTAAAGTATACTGTTCTGAAACATTATTGCAATGAATGGATGAAAAGTTGATAGAAGAATCAGTGAAAGAAAATTAATATTCAAAAATTTAATGACAGACAAAAATGTAGCACATTAATGTTATGGGATCACTTTATATAATTTTATATTTTTCTTTCTTTGGTTGATTTTTCTCTTTGTTAGATATTGTTCTGTTTTTTGATGATGTTTAAGTTATTTTGTAGTAAAATCAGTCCATCTTTTAAGTTGTCTGATTTGGTGTTATAATTTAGAATTTTTTTTTTTTTCACATGCTTGTATGTCTAGTCACCAGATTTATTTCTAGTACTTTTGTGAGTTTGTTTTTACATTTCATTTTTCAATATAGCTGTAATTTATATTAATACACACAGAATGTGGTAGAGTTCTAACATATTTTTTCCCAAGTGATTATTAGCCATATGTTCTTTGCTGTTGTTAGTCTCTGTTGTGTCTGACTCTTTGCAACCCATAGACTGTAGCCCACCAGGGCTACAATGGCTCTGTCCATTGGATTTTCCAGGCAAGAATACTGGAGTGGGTTGCTATATCCTTCTCCATGGGATCTTCCTGACCCAGGGATCAAACCCATGTCTTCTGCATTGGCAGGCGGATTCTTTATCACTGAGCCACCAGGGAAGCCCTATATATTCTTCAGTTCAGTTCAATTCAATTGCTCAGTCGTGTCTGACTCTTTGTGACCCTATGAATTGCAGCACGCTGGGCCTCCCTGTCCATCACCAACTCCCAGAGTTTACCCCAACTCATGTCCATTGAGTCGATGATGCCATCCAGCCATCTCATCCTTTGTTGTGCCCTTCTCCTCTTGCCTCCAATCCCTCCCAGCATCAGGGTCTTTTCCAATGAGTCAACTCTTCGCATCAGGTGGCCAAAATATTGGAGTTTCAGCTTCAGCATCAGTCCTTCTAATGAATACCCAGGACTGGTCTCCTTTAGGATGGACTGGTTGGATCTCCTTGCAGTCCAAAGGACTCTCAAGAGGCTTCTCCAACACCACAGTACAAAAGCTTCAATTCTTTGGCGCTAGCTTTCTTCACAGTCCAACTCTCACATCCATACATGACCACTGGACATGTTCTTAGCCATTATTAAATCGTTTTTTATCAACTGGTTCAAATGTTCTCTTTTTTATGTATTAAGGTTTTTAGTACATTTGGGTTAGTTTTGTTACGTGAGTGTATGTTCCTTGGCTCTTTGTCTTGTCACAACAAAGATTTGGAGTGATGGACATTGAAGCCCCCTTGGCATGTCACAGCTCTCAAGTCTTGGATAGACTGTGTTATAGCTCTCAGGTCTAGAATGGACCATGTTATAGCTCTTAGACAAATCAGTGTTACAGCTCTATTTTATTTAGAAGATAGCAGGAAAATCCATCTTCGAGGCGTGAGGGCACGTTGATCCAAAGGCACGAGGAGAAGAGCGCCCCAGTGCGCGGGGGAGAGAGAGAGAGAGAGCTAGCTTTGAATCCTCTTTTTATATGTTTATTCTCACCCTGGGCCTGTCCTATGTAAATTGGGTCAGCCAAGAGTGTTGTTTGTTTTACCTGAGGCCCTCACTCTGGTCCTCGGACCTTCTGTTGTTCTATTTTCGCGGGCTTTTCCCTTTTTTGTCTTTTAGCCACCGACATTTTGGACTCCTTTTCCCTATTTTACCTACCTAACAGTTTGTAGACTTTCTGCGTAGTGTCACTGAATTGTTTGTTTAATACATATAATCTACTGTTTTATGTCCTGACATTTTATGTGTCATGTCACTGTCTAGAAAGGGAAGGCATCACATGGTGTCTTGTCAGTCCCAATTTCCTTATTTCTTATTTAGTAGCCACCTCAATGAGTACCAGAGAATAAAACCAATAGCAATTCAATCAAGATATTGTATTGGGTATCCTAAGACCTTAGGCCACAGGATTTTGCAAGTACAGAGGATATGACTGTTTTTCATTATCCCGCTTGAACTATTGACCCCTTACAATTAGGAATTATAACTGTATCTTAAGTCCTCCTGCGGCTAGAAAGGGCAACTTGACCTACTTCAGTTTTAGTAATATTTAAATACGTAGTGCGCTTCCCAGGTGGTGCTAATGGTAAAGAACTTGCCTCCTAATGCAGGAGACATAAGAGATGCGGGTTCATTCCCTAGGTTGGGAAGCTCCTCTGGAGGAGGGCACGGCAGCTCACTCCAGTATTCTTGACTGGAGAATCCCAGGGACAGAGGAGCCTGGTGGGGGGTTCATAGGGTCACAAAGAGTCAGACACAACTGAAGCGACTTAACATAGCACAGCACATATAGCATTATCATCATCTCATTTGTAAAGATTTTTCTGATTCTCCATTTAATTCCCCCCCCCCCCCCCATTAGCAGTACTGTCAGCTTCATGATGTGATCTGCTGGTTCTGGGTCCTAAAAGACTGAAGTGTGACATTGCCACAAAGTAGGTCAGGTCTTACTTGTTTAGGTGAAGATTCTTGCAGGGGGAGTTCAACTTTATAAACCCTTGCAAAATTATCTGTCTAGAAAGATCTTCTTCTGCAAACAGGGATTCTTATACATGCATGACTCAAGACTAGTCCTCTTCTGTCTTGGAGGGTCATCCTTTTTGATAAAGTATAAGCATGCATACTCTTGACCAAGGAACAGAGAGACCTCTTCTGTCTAGGAATGTCATTCCTTTGGCTTGTGCACTACTTGCAAACACTTAACTTTATTCTCTCTTTGGAAAGTTGTCTTTCTTAGTAAACTACTTGGCTTTTAGAAGAGCATATGTGGAATAGGTAAGAGCAAAGGCTTCTGGCTCAATTGATCATAACTGGTGAACTGGCATGCCTGGGGGAGAGCATTGTTGGGGTTACAGATGTTACACTGTTTTATCTCTAAAAAGTGGTTGATGTAAATCTGCTTTGTTTTTGTTTTTGCAAGTTACTTTTCAAATCAAATTTTAAACATATATTGAATTCTGTATTAAGAACATCATTATCTTAGCCATGTTTTGGCATTTTGATCTCCATTCTATGCCAGAGATGATCTGTCTCCTCTGGGTTCTTTTTTTTTTTTTAATATATAAAATATTGATGATGCCTACCTCATAAAGCTGTTGTGAGAATTTAATGATTTAATAAATATAAGCAAAAAAAATGCCTTTTAGTTGATGCTCAATAAACATTTACTTCTTATGTGATTATACTTAGGCAGTTGGTGGAGCATTTTAGAAATATGACCCTTCTTTAGACACTCTAGGTTCTACCCTTTGGTGAAATCCCAAGATGTGTAGATCTATGCTTCAACTCATTCCCAGATCTGTGCCTAGCATGCAGTGTGATCCATGCTGTTCAGGGCTAGTGTTGAGGCTAAACAATTGTCAAAAACCATGCCAAAGACCAGGAATTACAAATATGTTAAAGTCAAAAGTAAAGCAGAGTCAAACAATGGAGAAACAGACAGAGAATAGACTTATGGACATGGGGAGAGGGGAGGAGAGGGTGAGACGTATGGAAAGAGTAACATGGAAACTTACATTACCATATGTAAAGTAGATAGCCAACGGAAATTTGCTCTATGGTTCAGGAAACTCAAACGGGGGCTCTGTATCAACCTAGAGGGGTGGGATGGGCAGGGAGATGGGAGAGAGTTTCAAAAGGAAGGGGATATATGTATACCTATGGCTGATTCATGTTGAGGTTTGACAGAAAATAGCAAAATTCTGTAAAGTAATTATCCTTTGATAAACAATAAATTAATTTTAAAAAAAGTAAAGCAGAGTTAGAAACCTATTGGACAAGCATCCGAGGGAACACGTGGATGCTGAAGCAGGAAGCATGGACTCAAGAATCATATAAGATCCTAGAGAAATCTGGGCAATGTGTGAGGCACATTGTAATCTGATGTTTAGGACAGTGATAATCCTCAGGAGTTGAAGAGATTAGAACAAAGCTGGCAGGACAATAAACTGGAGACCTCAACACTATGAAAATCTTGGCTTTATAATCTAGAATCTTAAAATCTCTGTATAGAAAGGAATCTTAGTAGTCATCTAATCCAGCCCTTGGAGAAGGAAATGGCAACCCACTCTAGGACCCTTGCCTGGAAAATCCCATGGATGGAGGAGCCTGGTTGACTAAAGTCCATGGGGTCACAAAGATTTGGACACGACTGAGTGACTTCACTTTCTTTCTTTAATCCGGCCCTTAAGGTGGTATTTGAAGCTCCTCTAAGATTGGGCTGCTGAGAAAGGAACATGGAACTGGGGACAAGACCAAGTACAGAGAGACTGAGGACCACTGGGAAAGGACCGTCATGGGAGTGGGAATGAAAGGTTTAGATAATCACCAAGATTAAATGTTCATGTTTCTGGCTTGCTTTTCAAAGTGGCCAGGCCCTAGAACACAAATTTAAAGGTGCATGTTAAGTTCAAAGGGGTAACGGGAACCTAGGACCCAGATTGAAGAATAGTAGGAACTTGGTTACCTGGCTGAAAGTGTCTGTGTGTGAAGGAGAAGGGTGAAGCACTGAGTAGAGCCGGGAAGCTCAGAAGCCACTAACCTGAGATAAAGCTAGTTCATGAGTCCAGAGTAACTTCTAAGAACTCCACATAGACTAGATTGGGATGTAAGAGTTGGAATACTAGCAGAACTGTGGTTGTGTAATGCCAGAAACAACATAGCACCTGAAGAGAGTATAATAGGGACATTCTTTAGCAAATAGGAGAACTGTGTCAAGAAGGTAGAAAATCTGCAGTGGATTTTCTTGGAACTCCTAACAATATAAAGAAGAAATATGGGTCTAGTAATTGTTCTACTTAGTGGCCGGAAGCTATACCCATGCAGTATAGAAAGGGAACAGTGAAATAGCACAGGATTCAAAATCCATAGAACTTTGAATATCTGTGCCATGCCTTGGTAGACATGTAACCTTGGGAACAGTGAAGGTTAAGTAAGATAATCTCCTTCAAGCTTCCTGATAATGTCTGGCATAGGGTGGGTGCTCAGCAAATAATAACCTCGATTCACCTTCCTTCGTAAAAGTATATTAAACTAAATTGAATTTTAGGTGAAGAAACATGGTCAAGTAGTCCAGTAATTTTTCTTTTGGTGTATCACAAGGGTATGGTTCTCAATTAGAGTGGTATGCAATTCATCTCTAATTTGAGGAAGCATGCACCTATTGTATTTACTTGAAATGGTGAACATAGAACAAATTAGGAAAAGGGGTGAGTAAATACTTCTAAGTAACAAGATATTCAAATTGTGCTAATTTTTCATTTAGTGGAAAAATATAAGCTTTGATATCACGAAGACTTGAATTTGAATCTCATTCATGTGATTTAGGGCTTTCTAATAGCAAGAATAAACCAGGCTATGATATAGCATAACATAATGAACTTTACTTTCTCAGCATGTTTTATGTGCCAAACATTAGTTTAGGAACTGAACATTTAGTATTGAACAAGGCAGACGTGATCCTGCCTGTCTTTGTGGAGCTTATAGTCTACTATCCTTCCAGACAGGGTTCCATTGGCTAAGCTGAAAGATAAAGATGAGGGAAAAGGATTTTTCTCCACTGAGATCAAACTGATAGGAGTATGTCAGTTTTCCTGTAATGATGGGAAAATAACAAAGGGCCATACTCCATTCTAGAGAGGCTGTCTTTGATTTCCTTTGAAGTCCTAGTGGGATTACTAAAGTTGAAATAGAGTGTATGTACATTTTTACTTATAGTGTTCAGTTGGAACATCAGAGTATGTGTATAAGTTTTTTTTTTTTTTTCTAGGGTATTGTGAAATCATGCTTATATTTCCTCTGATGCCTATAAAAATCAGAACCTTTTGTGGGATGAGACAGATAATGAACAGTAACATGCTACCATAGGAAAACCATGGGCATTTGAATACCACACAGTTGGGTTAAAAACCTGTCTCCATCTTTTGATAGATGTGTGACTTTGATAAATTATAAAACTTGTCACAACCTCAGTTTCCTTATCTATAAAATGAGGGTAACAATAACTACCTTATAAGATAGTTGTGTGAATTAGAATATGATGTAAATATGAAAATATGATATATATAAAGCAGTGTCTTACTGTATCCCTCTCCAGCTTTGTATCCATTCTCCAAATTGTTGACACAATAATCCTTATAAAACAGCAATCTGATATTGTAACTTTCAGTTTATAATTCTTCAATGACTGTGTAGCATTCAAGATAAAGTTCAAATTCTGGAGCTTCATATAGAAGACTTTTTATGACCTAGATGCTGTCTGTACTTGTAACTTCACCTCCTACCACTTACACTTTTCCCTTTATTCATGCACAAAGCTCCAACCATAAAGAACTACTTGCTCTTACATATATACCAACTAGAAGAGTTCTAACTTTCTTGTTTTGTACCTTCCATTTTCTTTCCTTGAAACATCATACTTACCTCTACTTTTTTTTTTGTCTAGCAGTCACCTACTCATCTTATAAATGTCAGTTACCCTGGGAATCCTTTCCTGAGTAGCTAAACCTTTGGATGTCACCTAAACCTTTTCTGTTCCTATAGCTGTATCTTTGATTGCTCTTCTGACCCCAATCATTCTGCATTAAAGTTGCTTACTTCCTGTCTGTCTCCCTTACAGGTCAATGAGTGATATGAGGGCAGGAATTCTATTTTATTAATCTATCTTTATCATCTAGCATAGTATTTAGTACATGGTAAATGTTTCTAAGAGGTAAGTGAACGAATGAATAAGCCAGTTTAGATATGCTAGTAATTCAGAGGTTGGTCATGAGAGGGGGAAGCTTGGAACAACTAGATACACTAACAAATTTGCGGGGCTAAATCATATGGAGGGGTTATATTAATTAGAATTCTTTGTAAGTGACAAAAATCTAACTAGTTTGAGAGTAAAAGTTTTTTTTTTTTTTTTTTTAAAACAAAACTTTATTAAAAGATAATGAAGTTTCTTATAAATGGCAAGTGTAACCAGGCCTCATGAAGGATCTTGAAACTCATTAGATACTCTTTTGTTTCTTAACTCAGGTGTCATTCTTCTCTGTTATTTCCTTCCTACAGGCCTTTCTGTTTCTTTTTCTCCATGGCACAATTTGGTGATCCTGCAAAAACAAAACAAAACAAAACAAAACAAAACAAAAACAACCGTGTATTTCTTTCTTTCTTATAATTTACCTTCTACCTTCTATCATCTTGGTCCTCAATCCCCAAATATCATACTGCCTCAGCATCTCTAAAATGAATCACTTTTGTAAGAAGCTCTACACCCAGAGACTAGCTGTCTCTCCTAATTTCTATTTCCTAGTGAAGAAAATATGATTAGTCTAATTCAATCAGTCAGCTGTGACCTGGGGGCCAGGATTACACAATGCAGACATGCTGCCACAGGCCAGGGGACTAATTCTTGATAACCAAGAGCTAGAGATGCATCTCAAGTATTTCCTGTCTGCTGAGTAGAGCAGGTCTAAAAGTATTTCTAGGTTGAAGCAAAGCTATTTGCCTGTTTCATGGTTAGCAGTCTCTTCATTCTGGCTAGAGTAATAGATCAGAAGGATCTTAGCTACTTGATGAAGCATAAGTAACAGTGGCAAATTCCCTGAGGGGATGAGCTGACAAGAGTTGTGAGATTTGTAACCAGTGCAATCAAGTGGGATGGGATTCAAAGCAAGACTTTATTTTCACGGAAATTCTTATTGGTACTTAAAGTGAAAATTAAGAGCTTGGCATAACTTGTATAGAATGAATTGGGAGCAGTAGAAGGAAGGCTGCAGGTAAGTGGAGGCTCATGACTGAGCATCTAATAAAAGCTCATTTTTATTTGTTGATTAATGAATGAATAATGGTGCCTGCTTCCAGGCTCTAAACTGAGCTCAAGGCTATCAGCCTAATTTTTTATTCTGCTTTCTGGTAGGCATAGGACTCTCCACATACATGCTTGGTGCTCATGGACTTGATGGCTGGATAAGATTAATGTATAGGATGCAGGTCTCCAGTACCTGCCACTTGGTAGGGCCAGGGTCCCTGGGGAATGACCATGAAAAAGGAGAACAGTTTTCTCCCTTAGTACTTGGATCCCTTTTCTTTTGGGGGACTAAAAACACTGAATTACAGTTAGTTTCACAGAGTGTATCTACCCTGCAAGCTTCTAGTAGTCAGGTACAGGTTTTATTTGTATATTTCCAGTTTCTGGCACAGAGTCAGGCACAGTTGCTCAACCAATTTTACTTAAACAAAAGATAAATAATTTCCAAGTATAGTATTGTTAATCTAGTATCTTTTTTTCTTCTATAATCATGCCAAGTTAGAGTGCATCTATCTTCTCATCTCTTTGCTTGATTTGGTTTTAGAAAATATGCTTCCACCACTGCTTTTAACTTTTAAGAAGCCACTCCAGGATTACACAGTAAATGTTATTAGTGGTCAATTAAATGTCATGCACAGTGTCAGACCCAGAGAATAAATATTTCTCTTCTGGACAAAATAACCATTGCCCTGTTGTAATTGATGTTCATGGAAAGAACTCTGTCATTTTGTATATCACAAACTCTTTGTCATCCTCTAGAATCATCATTCTAGACATTGATTTGTCACTAGGGATGAGATTTTTTTTTAATGATGCATTTAAATTTGATGCTTTATAGTGGATACAAAGCCACTGGAGACTGGCATCTTTGGTACCACATATCTATTTTTGCATTTGACTATCCAAAGAGAGGAGATTCCTAATAGCTATAGACATAAATGACTAGATGCTTGTTTTTGGCTTTTTTTTTTTTTTTTTTCTTAAGCAAAGGTTATTTAAATTATACAGCTTTTAAAGCATTGTTCGGGTCATGGTTTAGAAGTTTCTGTTTTTATTTGTGTGAAATACTTCTAAAGTAAGCATCTCTATATAACGAAGTCCAAATGTAAGATCAAGAACAACAACAATAAAATAGGCCAGACTTTCCAGATTATACAGCATGTTCTTTTTCTATCTTTTTAGTGGTTTAACATAGAGTTCTCAGTAAGGTAGTGTTATTTGATGTAAATTATCTTCCTTTACTGTGAAAAGAGGCATTGCTTTGCAGCAGAAGTCCTTTTATTCACTTAGTAGATATTTACTGAATAGCTGCTAACCCTGACAGCCAGGGCCGGACTGTGTAGCCGTCTACTCTGCCGCTTCAGATTTCTGTGGGGCCCCTCCTCAGGAGACGCTCTGGGCCAATGGCATGTTTTTTCTTCTTAGTGAGGCTTGTGCTCCTAATTTCTGTCCAGCCTTCTTCCTGGCGATCAATGAGGGCTCCTTTTCTCCTTTTACATAAGATCTAGGTCAAATAAAGGCAAGCTTGGTTCTGTGTTGCCTTTCCATGAGCCCCTATATTTCAGCGCCAAAGCATGAGGCTCCTATAGGCTTGTTTATCATTTCTGCTGCATGAAAGAGAGAGACCTCATTACAAAAAGAAAAGATTCTCTGACCCTCTTAGATCTCTTCTTCTCGAAGCCACTCTTTTTCTTTGTCACCTGGGTAGCTCTTGCTCTGAGGTTCTGTTTTGATCTAAGTTTTGATCCGGTTCTGTTTCTAAGTCAGAAAACCTCATTTCTTTGGAGACATGGTTAGTGAGGATACGGTGATCTTTCCCAGACATTGATGTGAATAAGTGTGTGTGTCTGGGTCAGTGCTCTGTGACAAGCCCTATAGAGGTTCTCTGGAAATTAAAAGGAGTTAAAAATAAAAGTCTCGGGCATTCAAGAGCTTATAGTCTTGCAGGAGAGACTTCCATAAACAAATATTTATAATACAAAATGTCAAGTTCTATAATAGGATGCATAGAAAACAACATGAGATTACTAATGTTGGAGTGACTCATACTGTCTAGAGAGATTAAGGCATGCTTTAGAAAGGCAGTGGTGTTTAGCTGTTTGAGAAGGAATTTGACAAGTCTCAAAACGGCCCTTTCCTGACATAAAGAACAAAACAGGGAAAGAGGATGGCACCCCTAGAAAAAGTAAGGAGTAATTCGTGAGGCAATGGGGCCCATTGGTTAAGAACACAAACTCTGGATCAAGCTACAAGCGTTGGATATCAGTTTAGACCCAGAGGGATGGTATGGGGAGGGAGGAGGGAGGAGGGTTCAGGATGGGGAACACATGTATACCTGTGGCGGATTCGTTTTGATATTTGGCAAAACTAATACAATTATGTAAAGTTTAAAAATAAAATAAAATTAAAAATAAATTTAAAAAAATAAATAAAAAGTTACTTAATATTTGGTGCCTCAGTTTCCTCATCCAAAAAATGGAGGTGCTACTAAGAGGACCTGCCTCACAGGGTTTTATTAAGGAATAAGTAAGAAAGCATTTAGAATAGCATCTGGCACATATTAAGTGACCATTTTATCATGACCGTGTGGCTGGTAATATTGAAAGCTGAGAATGAAGAGTAAGGCAGCATCAGATCACAAAGGGCTTTGTCCAAACTATGAATTTGGACTTTATCCCAAAGACAGTGTCACCAGGGGAAGCTCTGAAGGTAGTGCACAACCATTTTCAATAGGCAAATGAGACAATCAGCTTTTTTAAAGTGCTTTTTAAGAGAAAGATCATTCTAATTAATAATTTCCTTACTTAGCAAGAAATCATTTGATAATTAATAATAACAACATAAGAAACAATGCCAGAAAATTATTTTCTTCCTATCAAAGATGGAATAATAAATGAAACCAATGTTTTGGATCACTCTCCTTCTTGCTTTGAACTCTATGATGTGAATTTAAACCATTTATTTGGGGATGCTGCATAGGTCTCTTGACAGGGCATAGCTTCTGATAAGTAGACATAGGGCTCAGCCAGAGTATCTGATCCTGCCAGGTGGGGCATTAGCCTCTTCTAATATCGCTTAGGAAAATGAAACTTGGCCTGTGTCGGAGACTATAAAACTAAAGAGAGACATTCTTTCTTCTTTAATTTAATTTTGGGTGGCTCAGAGGTTAAAGCGTCTGCCTGGAATGCGGGAGACCCGGGTTCGATCCCTGGGTTGGGAATATCCCCTGGAGAAGGAAATGGAAATCCACTCCAGTGCTTTTGCCTGGAGAATCCCATGGAGGGAGGAGCCTGGTAGGCTACAGTCCACGGGGTCGCAAAGAGTCAGACACGACTGAGCAACTTCACTTTCACTTTCACTTACAGTTGATTTACAATGTTGTGTCAATTTCTGCTATACATTAAAGCGATTCATCTCTGTGTGTGTGTGTGTGTGTGTGTGTGTGTATGTGTGTGTAGGTTTCTCCGGTGGCTCAGATAGTAAAAATCTGCCTGCAATGCACGAGGCCCAGCTTCAATCCCTGGGTCAGGAAAGTCCCCTGGAGAAGGGCATGGCTACTCATTCCAGTATTCTTGCTTGGAAAATCCCATGGACAGAGGAGCCTGGTGGGCTACAGTCCATGACATCACAAAGAGTTGGACAGAACTGAGAGGCTAACACAACACACATAGGTGTGTGTGTGTGTGTGTATGTATATATATATCTATGAGATGTATATATATATATATATATATATATCTTCTTTTACATGTCTTTTCCATTAAAGGTTGGATATTGAGTAGAATTCCCTGTGCTATACAGTAAGTTCTTACTAATTCTATTTTATATATAGTAGTGGTATGTTCGGAGAAGGCAATGGCACTCCACTCCAGTACTCTTGCCTGGAAAATCCCATGGACTGAGGAGCCTGGTAGGCTGCAGTCCATGGGGTCGCAAAGAGTCGGACACGACTGAAGTGACTTATCATAGCATAGCATAGTGGTATGTTAATCCCAAACTCCTAATTTTTTCCTCCTCCCATCTTTCCCCTTTGGTAACCATAAGTTTGTTTTCTAAGTTTGTGAGACTTACATTTTTATTTATAGATGAGAGGCCAAAGGAATAATTTACCTGAGATGATGTGGTTGCAAGTTTTGGAGCAAGGGTCAAATCAGGTTTGACTAAACCTAAGCCTCATATCCTTTTATTAGACTATTCAGTCTTACCCCAGGCACTATTCATTTCTGAGCTAGCTATCGAAGTGAATTACACTGGTTTTTGCCCTTGGCCAGGGGGCTCACAGTTGAGGGAGAAAGATGAACAAATCAGTGATTATAAGCTAGTGTCATAGGAACTGTACTAAAGGTATGGATAAATTGTTATGAAGTTGCAAAGAAGGGATCAAGGTAAGTTTCCTGGGGCATAATTGCTGTCTGATAATGGAAAAAATATTCTGTGTGACTACAGTGACCATATGGACTTAGGTTAAAGTGACTCCTTTCCTGTTTCCTCTCACCCTCCAGAACTTGCACAGTAATTAAGAAAGTAACTTTGGGTCTAGACTGCTTATGTTCAAACCCAGGCGCGAGTAGTTGTGTGATCTTGAGAAGCTATTTACCTTTCTATAAAATGAAGTTACTAATGATACTTAACCTGATTGACTGGTGTGAAGATGAAATCCGTCAATATAGTTAATGTGTGTAGAACAGAACCTGGCACATAGCAAACATTTACTATTATTATTATTAATGCTAGTGGGGAGCTGAATGTATGTGCTTAGAATCCCTAAACAAGTGTTGAGTGGGGGAGCATGGTAAGGAAGTGAGTTAAGATGTTTTAAATGTATAAGACACCTGTAGCTTGTGGCATTTCTATGAAGGTTAAATGGCATAATACTCCCCAAGTGCCTGCCACATAGTAAGCACTCAGGAAATGCTTAGTGCTATGATCATGACCATGGCGATGATAATGTTTGTCATCATCTCAAGCCTGTGCAGCTTGACTGAGCCTCTTGAGTTTGGCACTTGGCAAGCTGTTGTGGATATAGCTATGAGAAGACAGACACAAAGCCACATAAAATTTAGATATGAGTTCAGGTCAAGTCTGGAGAAGGCAATGGCACCCGGCTCCAGTATTCTTGCTGGAAAATCCCATAGACGGAGGAGCCTGGTAGGCTGCAGTCCATGGGGTCGCTAAGAGTTGGACACAACTGAGTGACTTCACTTTCACTTTTCACTTTCATGCATTGGAGAAGGAAATGGCAACCCACTCCAATGTTCTTGCCTGGAGAATCCCAGGGATGGGGGAGCCTGGTGGGCTGCCGTCTATGGGGTCGCACAGAGTCGGACACGACTGAAGCAACTTAGCAGCAGCAGCAGGTCAAATGCAAGGATCAAACTTTAGTCACTTTTATGTTCAATGCCTAACAGTGTGTGTGATATCTCGATAACTATATTGAATTGATTCATTCATTAATGAGATGAAGCCGAGTTTGCATTTTACTGATCTCCCTTGTTATCATTCAAATGGAAGGATTGAACCAGCCTTATGTTACATGTCAAGGATCTTCTCTGAACAATGTCTTTTCCTTTTACTTCCCTTCACTTCCCAGTTATCATATTCTTAATTTTAGGGAGATTGTGCTGGGTCTAAAAGAAACCAAACAAATACGAGGTTGTTTTTTTTTTCTTTTTCAAATCAAGTAAAAGAAGATTGTAACTGAACCAATAATTTAAAAAATCTAGTACTATAGCAGGCACTGTACTGAACACTTTAAGCACATCAACTTATTTAATCCTCACAACTCTGAGCTTTATGAAGGGAAATTGAGCTGTGGCACAAAGGACACCCAGGGACTTGTCCAGGCCCACTCATGTAGTGAACGGGGAAGGTGTGACTATGTCAAAAAGTCTTTTTACTCTCAGTCCTATGCTTATTCCAGTTTGTCTCTCTGCATCACTAAGATCTCCTCTTGATAATCTTAATTGCCTCTCAATAATATATTTATCCCTTTCACTACACTACCTACTTTATGGATGATATTCATCAGTTATCACTGTGAAATATAGATGAATTCAGCATGTCAAGGGTTAATGGGGCATTCCTAATGATGAGAAAAGCCTGAGTACTCCAAAGATTAAGTTTACTTGAGGAATTTCAGATGATCAGGGTTGATTTTTGCAGTAAAAATCCGTACTTGACTCCTTATGAACCCCGTCCTACCTCCGCAATGTACCCTACTTGCTTCTCTGTGCTGAACATTTCCAAGGGGCAAGCACTCCTTTGTTGGGCAGAGGACAAACATTAGCAGTTTGGTAGAGTGCTGCAGCAGCAGCATCAGAGTGGAAAGAAGAAACACTTGCAAAGAAGCTGAGGAGACCTGATCCTGTATTATTATGTGAATCAAACCAAGTCCCTTTTCTCCTTTGGGCCTTGGATTCCTCATCTATAAAATAAAGAGATTATTAGAATGAGTGATTTCTTTTCCCCTTCCAGTTGTGTGTTATGTCTAACCTGTATTTAGTCTAATTTGAGGATTCTGCTTTTGTATAAAGAGCACAAAGCAAAGTGTCTTTTGTGCTAGAGTATACCTGACTCAGCAGAATTAAGCCAGCATGGACAGTTCTTGCTGACTTAGCTGGCTTGCCCTGATACCAGCTGACTGACCTGTAACTGGCAAGGAAGAGGAAGGAAAAGCTGCAGCGGAATTTATTGCCTCTTATGGTGAGCAGGTGACTTGGTGTGAGCCCACAGTGTTCCTTCCACTCTAGCAAACTGCTTGTTTTTGTTCTTTGTCAAGCAAAGAAGCACCTGCTCCTGGGTCACACAGATCAAGCAAAGAGGGACTGCCTGGACACACTGCTAACTGATGCTGTGATGGAGGAGAAGCAGGGTAGTGGAGAGTGTTAAGCATCTGGAAGGAGAGAGGATACTGAATGTATCCTTTTAACATGGAAAGTGGCCAGTAAACTAGACTGTTGAGTGAATTCCAGAGGGTCAGATGATGGCTTTAATTCACCCATTGAAAAACAGTCAGCCGAATTAGTCTCTTTATTGCCACCCTTATCAACATCATAGCAAGTACTTTGAGACAAGGAAGAAATGAGAAGTGTTGAAAAGGGGGATGAGTGGCTCAGATCTGAGACTGTGAATGGCAGACACTCACAGAAGCATCCCCTTCATCTGTTGCCAGTTGCCTGTGGTGCTGAGGGAGGTACAAAGATGTAAAGAAATGGGTTGGGCTGGAACTAGTAGTAGGAGTGCTTCAAAAGTGAGTATTGTCTAGGTGTTAGTAGTTACTGGCATCTGGCCCGTGCCAACAACGTGCTTCTGTGAGAGAGTCATTTCCTAGGCAGGTTGATAGGAGTCTAGGGGTCCCCAAGGAGAGAGGGGTCTGGAATTCTCAAGGAAGAAGAAAGGACAAACTTTTTTTTCTTTCTCTACATTCCTTAGGATTATATAACAATAATGTATCCTGCCTGAGGACAGTCTCTGGATTAAGGACAGTCTTTGGATTAAACCTTCTGGCTGATTCTGTTATCTTAAAATGTAAATTATGGGAGTAGGTCTGGTGAGGTCTTTACAACCTCCAGACATTCTTTGGATTCATTGGAGAGTATATAACTTTATTGCTAACACTAGCAAGGGGGTACTCTTTCTGCCCCCTTCTGATGCCTATGTCAGAAGCTTTCTCTATCTCCTTTATACTTAAATAAAACTTTATTACACAAAAGCTCTGAGTGATCAAGCCTCGTCTCTGGCCCCGGATTGAATTCTTCTCCTCCGGGGGCCAAGAATCCTGGTGTTTCACGTGATTCAACAACAACCTTTCATCTGCATGGTGAAAGGCGCTTCTTCTGGACTGATGCAGGGGAGAGATGCCAGCTAGTAACCAGAAAAATGTCAAAATCATGGTCTACTTCTAGGGAAAGAAATGATCAGGAACTGGGTGAAAGGGTTTTTGTTTTTTGTTTTTTTTGTAACTGAATGATGCTCCTAAAGACTTGAAATAAAAGTCAAGAATCATGAAAAAGATTTATTATTTATTCAAGAGTATTGATTGAGATTTTATCATGAAGTGGGGACTGGGCTAGACTGGGAATATGAAGTTCAGCAAAACTAAGACATGCACAAAGGCAAAATGGTTGCCTGAGGAGGCCTTAGAAATAGCTGAGAAAAGAAGAGAAGCTAAAGGCAAGGGATAAAAGGAAAGATATACCCACCTGAATGCAGAATTACAAAGAATAGCAAGGAGATATAAAAAAGCCTTCTTCAGTGATCAATGCAACAAAAGAGGAAAACAATAAAATGGGAAAGACTAGAGATCTCTTCAAGAAAATTAAAGATACCAAGGGAACATTTAGTGCAAAGATGGGCATAATAAAGAACAGAAACTCTATGGACCTAAGAGAAGCAGAAGAGCAGAAGACATTAAGAAAAGATGGCAAGAATACACAAAGAACTGTACAAAAAAGATCTTCATGACCAGGATAACCATGATGGTGTGATCACTCACCTAGAGCCAGACATCCTGGAGTGCAAAGTCAAGTGGGTCTTAGGAACCATCACTGCGAACAAAGCCACTGGAGGTGATGGAATTCCAGCTGAGCTATTTCAAGTCCTAAAAATGATGCTGTGAAAGTGCTGCACTCAATATGTCAGCAAATTTGGAAAACTCAGCAGTGGCCACAGGACTGGAAAAGGTCAGTTTTCATTCCAACCCCAAAGAAAGTCAATGCCAAAGAATGCTCAAACTACCACATAATTGCACTCATCTCACATGCTAGCAAACAATGCTCAAAATTCTCCAAGCAAGGCTTCAACAGTACATGAACCCTGAGCTTCCAGATGTTCAAGCTGGATTTAGAAAAGGCAAAGGAACAAGAGATCAAATTGCCAACATCTGTTGGATCATAAAGAAGCAGGAGAGTTCCAGAAAAACATCTACTTTTGCTTTCTTGACTACGCCAAAGCCTTTGAATGTGTGGATCACAACAACCTGTGGAAAATTCTTCAAGAGATGGGAATCCCAGACCACCTTACTTGCCTCCTGAGAAATCTGTATGCAGGTAAAGAAATGGCATTTAGAACCAGACATGGAATGACAGACTGGTTCCAAATAGGAAAAGGAGTACGTCAAGGCTGTATATTGTCACCCTGCTCATTTGACTTCTATGCAGGGTACATCATGCAAAATTCTGGGCTGGAAGAAGCACAAGCTGGAATCAAGATTGCCAGAAGAAATATCAATAACCTCAGATATGCAGTGGCATCACCTTATGGCAGAAAACAAAGAGGAACAAAAGAGCCTTTTAATGAAGGTGAAAGAAGAGAGTAAAAAAGTTGGCTTAAAGCTCAACATTCAGAAAACTAAGATCATGGCATCCAGCCCCATCACTTAATGGCAAATAGATGGAGAAACAGTGGAGACAGTGGCAGACTTTATTTTTTGGGGCTCCAAAATCACTGCAGATGGTGATTGCAGCCATGAAATTAAAAGATGCTTGCTCCTTGGAAGAAAAGCTAGGACCAACCTAGACAGCATATTTAAAAGTAGAGACATTACTTTGCCAAGAAAGGTCCACATAGTCAAAGCTATGTTTTTTCCAGTAGTCATACATGATGTGAGAGTTGGACCATAAAGAAAGCTGAGCTCTGAAGAATTGATATTTTTGAATTGTGGTGTTGGAGAAGACTCTTAAGAGTCCCTTGGAATGCAAGGAGATCAAACCCGTCAATCCTAAAGGATATCAGTCCTGAATATTCATTGGAAGGACTGTTGCTGAAACTGAAACTCCAACACTTTGGCCGCCTGATGTGAAGAACTGACTCATTGGAAATGCCCCTGATGCTGGGAAAGATTGAAGGCAGGAGGAGAAGGGGAAGACAGAGGCTGAGAGGGTTAGATGGCATCACCAACTCAATGGACATGAGTTTGAGCAAGCTATGGAAGTTGGTGATGGACAGGGAGGCCTGGTGTGCTGCAGTCCGTGGGGTTGCAAAGAGTTGGACATGAGTGAGCAACTGAACTGAACCACTAGTTATTACAGAGCTTATAGACTGGTAGAAAATGTAGACATTAATCAAATATTCACAGAAATAAATAGGTGTAGCAAATTGGTAAAAGGGAAAGCGTAAGTGCTATGTTAAGTTCTGATAGATTAATGCTTGTTTTGGTGACACAGGATGGTGTCTCTGAGGAGGTGACCATTAAGCTAAGATTGGAAATTGGCTGGAAGTTGACTCAATGAGGCAGAGGATTGGAGTGGGGAAGAATCATTTGGGAATTAGGATCAACATGTCAGTCAGTCACTTAAGGTGATATGGTAGCTACAGTTGTTCACATAGGAGTCAGAGCTTATGAGAATAGCTGACTAATATCTGTGCTACTGGATGAAGAGAGAGAATTCTGAATACCAAAGAAGGTTCTTAATGGTTCAGGTCCTTTATTTTCATAGGCCCTCCTCTCAGTAACCAACATGGTTGTATTGTAGTTAGTTGTCTTTCTATCTACATATTTTAAGAACTCTCTGATGGCATAGATGATGCATCGCCTTTTTTGTTTAGCAAACAGTAATTGAATATCTTCTCTGTGTTAGTTAGGTTCTGTTTTGTGCACTGCTCAGTTTTAGGGAATGTAGTTACAGAGATGAAAATAAACACTCCCTGCTCTCTATACATTTCAAACAAGTTTCGGGAAATGGTCCTCAAAATGTGATTCTCAGAGCAGCACTGGCATCACCTGTCAGTTGCAAAGACTGCAGATTCACAGAGCTGACTCCCACCTAATGATTCAGAATTTCTGGTGATTCAGGACACTGTTTTAATAAGCTGTCCAGTTAATTCTTATAAACATTAAAGTTTGAAAGCCATTGTTCTAGGATATGTTATGATAAATATATTTAAAATTTATGAAAACAGAAAGACATTTATCAAGCATTTCCTATGTGCCAGACATTGTTCTGAGAATTTTATATATATCACTTCATGTATTACCCTCATCTCACTGATGAGAAAACTAAGGTTTAGAGAGCTTAATAAACTTGTAACTGATTAATGCTAAAAACAGGATGAATAGATAATTACAGTAGACAGAAAATCTAATTCAATATGGTAAAGGAATAACAGAAGTGTGATCAAATTTTAGAGGTTATTGGTAGTTCTATGATAGAGTGCACCAAATTTTCCTTGATGGGACTTACAAATAAATTTAATGTATAAAATGAATACTTTTCAGTAAGTACTGAACTTCTAGATTCTAAACTAAGAGGTGGCATTCCATGTAATTTGCAACAAGAATTGACTGAAAGGGAGAGAATTGCCATGTATGTTTGGAAATCGGGATTTGTTTGGGTCCCTAGATGTGGTGTCAGATCAGGCAGCCAGGTCAGTAGTGGTAAATGGCATAAGGGTTTAGAAACCCAAAGTCTTAAGTCATGACTGAGTATAGCACTTGACAGGTAAGTGCTTAGAATGCTCAAATTAAACAAAATTAATATTTATCTCTGAAAACATTGGCTAGTTGTTGAATTTATAGCTATTTAATTCATACTTATTAGTTTTAGTTTTAAACATTAGTTTTGTTTCATTTTTGAGACAATATATATTTTTTTCAGGTTTCAAAAATTTTTCATTGACTCTTGAAATCCCTTAGACTCTGGGGACTCTGAGTTTAGCACCTAGTGGATAAAACAGCCTTAACCAGAGGAAGGAGTCAGATATTACCAGATAGGAGCAATGAGAAGGTTGTCAAGGTCTCCCAGAAGTCTCTAGAATAAAAAATGAGACATCAATAGATAAAACAGGCCAACTTTATCCCATCATTGGCCTAACTTTGCCAAAGAAGTCACAGATTATGCTTTGCTCAGTTCTTAGAGGCTGTGCAGGACTTTATATGTCCACAACACACTCACAATGTATTTTTATTTTATTTTACTTTTTTTTTTTTTTTTGCAGGTCAGGGATTCAAATTTATTTTACCACTGAATTCTTGCAGAGAATTTTGATATATGGCAAAACCAATACAATATTGTAAAGTTAAAAAATAAAATAAAATAAAAATAAATAAAAACAAACAAAAAAAGAAAGCTAAAAATACATGTTCATTTTGAACTATTTCAGAATCACCATCTTCTTAAAATATTTGCAAACACCAACAGATACTACTAAGGTCATGGCCACATTCTGAGTACATGATTTCTTTGGAGAATTAGCTGTGCTCAAGAGTATAAGCACTCAGAAAAATAAGAAACTTCCTTTGAGATCTGAATTTCTCAGTTTGATTTCTGACATGGTCATATTTAGCTGGTTTTCACTCCAAATTAGCTGGATGACTGCCAAATTTTCTCTTTTTACATACTTTTATTTATTCATTATTTCTGGCTGTGCTGGGTCTTGGCTGCTGCAGGGGCTTTTCTCTGGCTGGGGTGAGCAGGAGTCCACGCTCTAGTTGTCGTATGCGAGCTTCTCACTGAGGTGGCTTCTCTTGTTTTGGAGCTCGGGCTCTAAGTGTGTGGGCTTCGGTAGCTGCAGCTCCCATGCTCTAGAGCAAAGGTTGAATAATTGTGGCACATGGGCTTAGTTGCTCCACAATGTGTGTTTTAATATTATAATTTTTATTTTTTAAATTATAAAAATATTATAACACATTTAAGGAAGACTTGGGAAATACAGAACAAGTTTACGTATAGTTCCTCTGTACGTTACAATTAGTTTTTAAGTAGATAAATTAGAGTTTTTAGTTGGAGTTTCAATATGCAGCTCTCAAAAATTAATAGAATGAATATATATAGAAGTAGAAGGCTATAGTAGACCTGAAAAGCACTGTGAGCCAATTCAACATAATTAAGATTTCTTCAATTTTCACACAACAGTAGGAAACAAATTCTATTCAAGGTCCCATAGACTGTAAACTAGGAGTCACTGGAACATATCCAGGGACATAAAACAAGGTGCAAAAGTTTCATGGTCTAAAGGTTTTTAAATCATACAGAGTCTGTTCTCTTATCATTGTGGAATTATGTTAGAAATCAATATCAAGATGTATTTTTAAATACCACTCATGCCCCACCTCCGCTGTCCTCTACTCACTGTCCCACACTAACAGACACAGAGACTAGATTAGAAAACAAACAAGCAAGACAGTCTAAATTCTGAAACTGGCTGCTTTTCAACGCTTTAGGCCTCACTGCATTTCCCATTTTTAGTCTCGGCCAAGCTCAGATGCTTCATGTAGTCTCATTTGGATTGGTGATTCCTTAGCACTGTTTATCTGGCGGGGACATGGCAAAATGTTTTGGGGAAGCCAGAGTTGGTGCTTCCACATTGTGCCTTTGATGCCTTTATAATGATCCTGTAGAGTGTTTACTTCAGTTTTTCAAAAGTGAATCCCTTGAAAGAAAATGATTCAAGGCTAAAAAAAAAAAAAAAATTGTGAATCCCAAGATACCAAAATAGTAAGTGATTGCATAGGGCTTCAGAGCCATGGTGGTAGAAACAATAATAGAATTCACATTTCCTAATTCCAACTCTTGTGTTATTTCTTAGTCTTATGCTTCACAGCCTCTAATTTTTCAACCTATAAAAAAATGAACTCAGATAAGTCACCCTTTGAATATCATTTAATCTGTAAACAGAGTTATATATACTAAAAATGATATTCATATCAATTAACATCTTTAAATTGGTCTACAAGTTAAAAGAAAATATCTTTTTCATAAGTGCAGTCTCAATTCTTGCAATTAACCTCACGTCTGGCTGTCTTATTTTCCATTTTTAGAAGATCCAAAAGCTGAGTATCATTTAAGAGACTCAGTCATAAGTGTAACATCAAATAGTAGAACCAGGACTCAAGTTTGGTATTCTGATGATAAATTCTGTTTTCTTTTTGCTATGGCATATCACTGCCATCCTTCAGTTTCAAACTGGTGAAACTCATTAGAATCAGATCAGATCAGATCAGTCGCTCAGTTGTGTCCGACTCTTTGCGACACCATGAATCGCAGCACGCCAGGCCTCCCTGTCTATCACCAACTCCTGGAGTTCACTCAGACTCACGTCCATCGAGTCAGTGATGCCATCCAGCCATCTCATCCTCTGTCGTCCGCTTCTCCTCCTGCCCCCAATCCCTCCCAGCATCACAGTCTTTTCCAATGAGTCAACTCTTCACATGAGGTGGCCAAAGTACTAGAGTTTCAGCTTTAGCATCATTCCTTCCAAAGAAATCCCAGGGCTGATCTCCTTCAGAATGGACTGGTTGGATCTCCTTGCAGTCCAAGGGACTCTCAAGACTCTTCTCCAACACCACAGTTCAAAAGCATCAATTCTTCGGCCCTCAGCCTTCTTCATAGTCCAACTCTCACATCCATACATGACCACAGGAAAAACCATAGCCTTGACTAGATGGGCCTTTGTTGGCAAAGGAATGTCTCTGCTTTTGAATATGCTATCTAGGTTGGTCATAACTTTCCTTCCAAGGAGTAAGCGTCTTTTAATTTCATGGCTGCAGTCACCATCTGTAGTGATTTTGGAGCCCAGAAAAATAAAGTCTGACATTGTTTCCACTGTTTCCCCATCTATTTCCCATGAAGTGATGGGACCAGATGCCATGATCTTCGTTTTCTGAATGTTGAGCTTTAAACCAACTTTTTCACTCTCCACTTTCACTTCCATCAAGAGGCTTTTTAGTTCCTCTTCACTTTCTGCCATAAGGGTGGTGTCATCTGCATATCTGAGGTTATTGATATTTCTCCCGGCAATCTTGATTCCAGCTTGTGTTTCTTCCAGCCCAGCGTTTCTCATGATGTACTCTGCATATAAGTTAAATAAACAGGGTGACAATATACAGCCTTGACAAACTCCTTTTCCTATTTGGAACCAGTCTGTTGTTCCATGTCCAGTTCTAATTGTTGCTTCCTGACCTGCATACAAATTTCTCAAGAGGCAGATCAGGTGGTCTGGTATTCCCATCTCTTTCAGAATTTTCCACAGTTTATTGTGATCCACACAGTCAAAGGCTTTGGCATAGTCAATAAAGCAGAAATAGATGCTTTTCTGGAACTCTCTTGCTTTTTCCATGATCCAGCAGATGTTGGCAATTTGGTCTCTGGTTCCTCTGCCTTTTCTAAAACTAGCTTGAACATCAGGAAGTTCACGGTTCACGTATTGCTGAAGCCTGGCTTGGAGAATTTTGAGCATTACTTTACTAGCGTGTGAGATGAGTGCAGTAGTGCGGTAGTTTGAGCATTCTTTGGCATTGCCTTTCTTTGGGATTGGATTGAAAACTGACCTTTTCCAGTCCTGTGGCCACTACTGAGTTTTCCAAATGTGCTGGCATATTGAGTGCAGCACTTTCACAGCATCATCTTTCAGGATTTGGAATAGCTCAACTGGAATTCCATCACCTCCACTAGCTTTGTTCGTAGTGATGCTTTCTAAGGCCCACTTGACTTCACATTCCAGGATGTCTGGCTCTAGATCAGTGATCACACCATCGTGATTATCTGGGTCGTGAAGATCTTTTTTGTACATTTCTTCTGTGTATTCTTGCCATCTCTTCTTAATATCTTCTGCTTCTGTTAGGTCCAAACCATTTTTGTCCTTTATCGAGCCCATCTTTGCATGAAATGTTCCTTTGGTATCTCTGATTTTCTTGAATAGATCATTAGTATACTTTCAATTAATATAAAGATTGAAAAATTTAGGCCATTGTTTGCATGTTGTATGCAGGCTTATCCTTAGTAAAGCAAATAATGGCATAAACCTCTTTGTAATAGAGGTTATATATAGTCCTGACTGCTTTTGAACAGTTCAAAATCATCTACTTGCACAAATCAATATGAATACTTTGTAACTATGCCATTAAATTAATCTCCAAATTATCTTTACTAACTGATAACTTATTGGACTACCTTCAGTTGCTGCAAGTGTTAGAAAGTAACACATTGCATTTGTTTTAAAATATATTGCGATTCATCCTTTTAATTAAATCAAAGACTTCCCTTAATAATGAGGATGGATAATAAAATTCATTGTATCTTCACATCCCTTTATAAGTATTCTTTTTCATTAAAATATAGTTGATTTACAATATTAGTTTCAGGTGTGCAATAAATGACTATATTTTTGTAGATTCTGCTCCATTTAAAGTTATTATAAAATATTGGCTATATTCCCTGTGCTGTACAATGTATCCTTGTAGTTTGTTTATTTTATACATAGTAATTTGTTCCTCTTAATCCCCTATTCCTATTTTGTCCCTCCTCCCCTTCTTGCTGCCCTCTGGTGACCACTAGTTTGTTTTCTTTATCTGTAAATCTGTCTGTTTTGTTATATTCATTCGTCTTATTTTTTATATTCCACATGGAAGTGATAGCATAGAGTATTTATCTTTCTCTGTCTGACTTATTTCAGCATAATATACTGCAGATCTGTATATGTTGCTGCAAATGGCAAAAGTTCATTCTTTTTTATGACTGGGTAATAGTCATCCATTGTGTGTATGTACCACATCTTTCTTTCTTCATCTGTTAATGGAAACTTAGGATGCTTCCACATCATGCTATAAATATAGCCAGTTCCTAGGAGTGGAATTGCTGGATCACATGGTAGTTCTACTTTTAGTTTTCAAGGTGCTTTTGCATTCATTGTGTCATATGATCTTAAAAATAATTCTGTGAGCATTTTCCTAGTGGCTTGGTGGTAAAGAATCTACCTGCCAATGCAGGAGGCATGGGTTGATCCCTGGTCTTGGAGGATTCCATGTGCTTTAGAGCAACCAGACCCATGTGCTACTGAGCCTGAGCTCTAGAGCCCAGGAGCCACAACTACTGAGCCGCACACTGCAGCTAGTGAAGCCTGTGTGCCCTAGAGCCAGTGCTCTGCAACCAGAGAAACCATGGCAATGAGAAGCCCATGCACCAGAACTGGAGAGTAGTCCCTGCTTGCTGCAACTAGAGAAAAGCCAGCGCAGTGACAAAGATCCAGCACAGCCAAAAATAAATACATAAAATTTAATAATAATGCTGTGCAATGAAGAAGGCAAATATTATGTTTATTTCACAGATAAGAAAATCATGGACCAGTGAAACTGACTTGTTCAGAGTTACACAGCAGGAGTGTACAAAAGTAAAGTTGCTAACGTGCTGAGTGACACAACTTACCAGTATTTTCAAAGGCTATCACAGATATTTTGGGGGGTCAGATTACAAACTCATGAGGGCAGGGGACATTTCTGTCTTATTTAGCTTTATTCCTCAATACTTAGCACAGTGTGTGGCACACAGTAGTTACTTATTAAATCCTAGTTGAATGAATGATGCAAGTTTTGGATCATGGAATCATAGGTCATGAAGGGAAGCTACCCATGGAAAGATTAACTGGATTATGCTTGAAAAATGTGCTGGGTATCAGAATTTTTTATAGATAGGAAAATCCTGGATTTTTGTCAGATGAATCAGCCTCCAGACTGAATGCATATAACCTGACTGTGCTACACAGTCCCTCTGAACATCCCTAAGTCATAGCACCTCTCATTTTGCTTGCTGTTTCTCTGTTTGGTTGCCTGGATGCTCTTGAAAACCATGAGTCTCTTGAGAGTGAAAGAATGTCCCATTGTACTTCTGTCTATAGCCCTGAGCTTAGCTTATGATAAGCACCAGGTAGATATCTGAAATGAAATGAATGAATGAATAAACATATAATATGATTCAGTATACAAAAGCAAAATAGGCAAATCACTTAGGAAGGAACAGGGTTCACAAAGTATTAAAATAATTGTCTGATTTAACATTAGGTTGATAAGAAAGGTAATGACAACTTTCCATGGTATATTTGCCTTTTAAAATAGTTTGTATATCTTTATTGTTTAAATGCTTCAAAAAGTCATTTTTTAACCTTTTGCTTGTTTTATTGTTTACCTCTGTTTAATCTGAGTGTCACTTTTTATAAAGGAATAGTTTGTGCTTAAGGAGAAACTGAATGTGGGCTTTCTGTCAAGTCTCAAGCTCTACTTGCCTCAGTTTCTTTATCTGCAAAATAGGGGGTAGTAATACTTTATTCTATTAAATGAGACAATACTTGAGAAAGCTCCTAGCACAGTGCCTGGCTTATAAGAAAGTGAAAGAAAGTGCAAGTGAAAGTGAAGTTGCTCATTCATGTCCGACTCTTTGCGACCCCGTGAACTGTAGCCTACCAGGCTCCTCAGTCCATGGGATTCTCCAGGCAAGAATACTGGAGTGGGTTGCCATTTCCTTCTCAAGGAGAGCTTCCTGACCCAGGGATCGAATCCTGGTCTCCCGCATTGCGGGCAGATGCTTTATCCTTTGAGCCACCAAGAAAGCCTTATAAAGGGAACTTTATAAATATGGGCTTTGCTGTGGTCTCAGACAGTAAAGAATCCTCCTGCAATGCAGGAGACTCAGGTTCAATCCCTGGGTTGGGAAGATCCCCTTGAGAAGGGAATGGCTACCCACTCCAGTGTTCTTGCCTGGAGGAATCCACAGACAGAGAAGTCCAGTGGGCTACAGTCCATGGGGTAGCAGAGCTGGACATGACTAAGTGACTAACACTTTCACTTTTCTTTTTTATAAATATGTATAGAAGGAATGACTCTCATTTTTCTTTGACTGCCATTCTGTCACTGAGCTCTTGATCCTTTCTGCAAAAACCTGCATGAGGAAGAAAAGAGTGAGACATTTTGGTGTCGACTGAAAATTCAGCTTTTAAGTAGCATGTGTTGTGGCTATGTTACTATTGCCTGGAGTATTGTCCATTTCCTGATTATATTTATTTTGCCTCAAACTCTAAAGAGTTTTAGAATTAATATTATTTTCCCCTCTTTGGGTATGTTTTCCTTTGAGAGTGGAATTTGGGTTTTGGCACTGGTATATCAGATCAATGCTCTTACTATCCTCGATTTAGCCTAGTGTTTCTTCACAGTTCACAATGCCCTTCATGCAGAGCCGAGCTTGTAATACACCCTTGAGATAATGTGAAAATGCTTTCACTAGCTCAGTTCCCTTCCCCACCAGCATGCCTGGGTCACCTTCACAACATCAAGATTAGGTGTACATTCATTGTAATAAATAATGCCTTGTGCAGGAGTAATGTAACTGGAATCTGTTGAAATATGGCCTATTATATTAAAATTTATGTTTCGATTATCACTTTTATTATATGAAACAAGCTTGAGCTTTATAAAGTCATCCAGACAAGAGATCTGCATCACTGATAGAACTGGCTGTCTACTTGGCATCTGTGCCTAGCAGAGTGAGAATCATATGTACATTTCTAAGGCTATTATTTTTTCTGTCTCCTCTTTGAAGATCCAGATCGGATTACTTAGCAAATTATTCTTTGAAATACCTTTAATGGTGTTATATGAAAGTCCTAGACGTAGCACTTCTTCATCCCCATGTCAGAAGGATCTTCATGAAATGCAAATCTAATCACATATCCCTTTAGGCCTTACCTCCTTTAAAGACTCCCTATTTCTTACCTTATATAATAAAATAAGCTCCTTAGTTTGACAGTACCTTCAATACCTGTGACTGATTTCTTCCTTTCCCCTCTCACCTCGTTGCCTAGGTCCTAAACTCAGTCTTTCCAACAGCAGTGCTTGTAGTTTTCTCTCACATGAAATATTTCTTTCTTCTGTTCTTTCTTCAAAATTGTTCCCTTTCTTTGGGAGGTACCACTTCCCATCTTTACCTGAAAACATTTCTTTAACACTTGCTCATTTGAGAGCTCATTTTAATCACCACTTTCTTTAAAGAACTTCCCTTGATTTCTAAGCTAAGTTAGTAGCTCCTCTTCTGTGTTCTCATAGCACCTTGGGACTTTTCTTTATCATAACATTTCTGACCTTGTAGTATAATTCCATGTTTATTTATATATCTTCCCCATTAGATTTTGAGATTCTTGGAGATAAAGAAGCTGTCATCCATTTCAGTATCCCAGCATCAATTAGTTCCTAATAATACTTTATGTGAGTCAGAAAAAACGTACCCTTTTTGTTAGGCCAGCCCTTAGCCCATAACAGAAAGTCTTCCTGTAAGACGCATCCTGAATTAACTATGTAACAACTCTGCTTAGGCCCTCCACAGTATGTGATAAGTGCTCAAAGTATGTTTGTTATGATGAATATATCAGTCAAGTAGACAACTGACACAAGATGGCAGGAATAGTTGAAATGTAATTGAAACAGGCATTTATAGTGACACTTAAACATTAAGAAGAAAAAGTCAATCAAGCATCATAAAGAAACTTGAATTGATATACCTTTAACAAAGCAAATGTTTCTGAGACAGTTCTTGCTGTAAACACAGGAAAAGTTGTAAAAATGGAATATATACACAGTTAATTAGTAGATATACAAGCTCTGAAACTACCTTAATTTCTGTTGCTTTGTTTTACTGAAGGTATGTCATACTTTGTGTGAGCTGCCTGTTTTCTTCAAAGCTATCACCAATGTATCTCAGTGGCAGGGTGTTGACTTTCTAATCCAAACTGACCAGAACAGGGAAACAGAATTGATCACTACTTAAAAAGCAGTGTGGAGAAGTATAGAGTAAACCACAACTTTAAACGTTTATTTTTCTTTTACTTTTGTCTCTTTGTGAAATAACAGACTTCTCTCACAATGTGAAAAACTTTGGTAGAGAGGAAAGTGGTACTGAAAATAGAGAGTAGAAATATTGAGTTCAAACACCAGCTTCACTATTTCCTATCATTGTGACTTTTGTAGTAGACTTTTTCAGTGCTCTTGAATCTGGTTCTTCTCTCCTTTCTGGGACCTTGGAAGACAATATTACCTAACTCTCTTGCAGTTGATGGAATTATAAGACTAGTTCTGCTCAGTGGATGGGGATGGGGGAGGTGACATGTGTTACATCCAGGCAGAGAAAGCGAAAATCTCCTGCATGACCTTTCAGCTCTTTCCTCCCCTTTGGTAACACAGGAGTTACCCACTAGGTGCCCTGAGACCTACAATTAATTTTATAGGGCAAGAACTAATGTTTCTATGTTGGGACACTGATATTTGGGGTGTTGTTTTTTTAGTATTTAGGATTTCCCTGGTGGCTCAGATGGTAAAGCGTCTGCCTACAATGCGGGAGACCCAGGTTTGATCCCTGGGTCAGGAAGATCCTCTGGAGAAGGAAATGGCAACCCACTCCAGTACTCTTGCCTGGAAAATCCCATGGTTGGAGGAGCGTGGTAGACTACAGCCCATGGGGTCGCAAAGAGTCAGACCCGACTGAACAACTTCACTTTCAACTTCCCTTTCTTTAGTATTAATTAGCCTGTTCTTTCCTGACAAATACGGTGATCTTGGGAAAGTCTTCGACCTTCCCTGAGCCCTCAGCTTTTTAAATTGTCAAATGGAAATAATAATACAGTCCTTAAAGTATTGTTGTGAAAATCAAATAAGAGAATAGATAAGACGAGTTGTAAAATACTATCAAAATGAAGATATTTATTAATGCTCTTTAATTTGAGTGAAAGAGAAAGAATTTACCACTGTGACTATCTTAAGTAGACCCATGTATATTTTCCTGTTGATCTAATGGCTACAATTTGGTGAAGACCTGCTGTGTACTAGAAATTTACTTATGTTTTGCTGAATCCTCTGATATAGATGTTATTATCCCCTTTTGGGGCTTCCCTGGTGGTTCAGATGGTAAAGATTCCGCCTGCAATGCAGGGGACCTGAGTTCGATCCCTAGGTCAGGAAGGAAATGACTGGAGAAGGGAATGGCTACCCACCCCAGTATTCTTGCCTAAATAATTCCATGGAGAGAGAAGCCAGGAGGGCTACAGTCCATAGAGTTGCAAAGAGTCAGACATGACTGAGCGACTAACACTATCACTGCATCCCCATTTTTAGAGATAAAGAAGCTAAAGTTTAGAAGGGTACAGTAAGTTGTTTAAATTCACACAGTGACAAAAATCAAGATACTAGCTCTGACCTGTCTGATGCAAACATGCATCCCTAGATGGAGTTAGTCCATTATTTTGTAGCTAAAAAGTTAGAACCTATCTTCTTTTTTTTCTTCCTCCACATAATACTTAAATCATTACTTTTTAATGATTAATCATTATATTACACCTTAATATGAAGAGCTGGTTCACATGAAAGAATAATATCATTTCCCTTTAGATTTAATCCATGTTGGTACATAGAAGAAGATTTAAATACTAAATAGTAAGAGATTAGAAACTTGATCATTGAACTAAAGGAGCAGATTATTTGAACCCTAGGGAAAGGCTCTTCCAGTAGAGTTCACTGACACTTGATTCAGGGGCCATCTCAATACATAAATTTCAGAAATAGTAGTAAAAGCAAAGCATAATTAATTTTGATATAGGAAGAGGAATCATCTTTCTGGGGTATTATGGTATATTCAGTTTTCTACTAGAAAGTGTACTAGTCTTAAACTTTGAAGACATGGTTTCATTTTCCAGTTATGCCACATGGCAGAGGTTGTGGTGGGATTGCTGTTTGTATGATACTGAACAAGTCATTTATCTTCTTTAGGCTTTTCTTTTCCCATTTATAAAATGGGGATGGTTATTCTTGGTTCCTCCCAGATGGGGCAGTGGTAAAGATTCTGCCTGCCAATGCAAGAGATGCAAGAGACACGGGTTTGATCCCTGAGTTAGGAAGATCCCCTGCAGGAGGAAATGGCAACCCACTCTGGTATTCTTGCCTGGAGAATCCTGTGGACAGAGGAGCCTGGTGGGCTATAGTCCATGGGGTCACAAAGAGTTGGATATGACTGAGTGAGTGAACACACATGAAGGATCCTTGGTTAGCTTACATCGCAAAGTTGTTTTAAGGATAAGATAAAGTGTATTTTTCTTCTGAACTTCTAGCCCTCTACTTAAAAGCCCTTATCCTATGACCTTCACAAAAAGAGCCTACTTTGCTGTGGTTAAAGAGATATCACTATTAATTTTTCTTCTGTGAACCACACTAGAGGTCAAAGATGGTAAGCCCAACTTACGCTTAGTTTCTAATTGTAAATGTTGGAGCTGAAATATATCTAGTTATCCTTCTGAAATTTCATAACACTAACATTATCACTTCTCATTTATCTGGAACTTCTAACTTTTCAGAAAACATCCTTTAATATTTTGTGTATCTTTGTAGAAGAGATTGGAAAAATTATATTAGACAATCCCTAAGATCTCTCTTAATTCTAAAGTTATAATTCTGTGATTTTGATGCTCACAACTTAATTTTCCATTTTATGTTTATTTATGTAACTTTGAATCATCTTTACAGTATAAGGGTATATACTGCCTCTGTAAGGGTGGAGGCATTGTCTGCATTTGCTCACCCCTGTATCCCCAGAGCCTATACATAATAGGTATTCAGAAAATGTTTGTTGATTGAATAAAGAACTATATGAGATTGCAAGGTGACTATCATTGCTATTTGATATATTATTGAATCAAAGCCAAGAAGAAAAATGACTTATTTAAGAACAGCTGCTGTTTAGTGGCAGAGCCATTCTGAAACCCATATCTCCTGGCTCTTGGGTTGTTGGCATGAACAGATAAAGTAATAGAATTCTGAATTCTTATAGATTATTTTATGGTTATTCTTAAAGTCATTACTAGTCATGATAATTAAACTCTTAAATATTTATCTTATAGTAAAATATTCCTTTTAAGAAAAAATAAAGCAAAAACTTTAAAATATTTACAGGCAATTTTTTCTCCTCTCAGAAGTACCCGAGTTCTTTGTTGAATTTTCTTCAGCTTTTAACTCTATGTTAAGGGAAAGTTTTCTTTGAGTCTTGTTACAGAAGTGATTGAAACAGCAGCAGCTTCACACACTCACCAGAATAAAAAAGACTTAAATTAATAAATGTTAGTGAAATTGTAGAATAATAGAACTTTCATACACTTTCAGCAGGTCAAGTCCATCTTATTTGATTTTATATAGCTCTTGAATAAAAATTGATTTTTACAGATGAACATTTGCAATTGATTTGATGATAGGCAACACTGGCATTGCACCTGAAATTAGAGAAATATGATTCCCCCCAGCAAATTCTAGTCTATTCATTACTAAACATGTTTTACAAAAAAACTTCAGTTTATTATTATTATGTTTTATTCTTCAATAAAAATTTCTGTAGAAATCTTTTGCTCTTGTTAAATAAGTTCCAATATAGTGTACTTGGTTTTTGCTTCTGCTATCAATAACCTCAGATATGCAGATGACACCACCCTTATGGCAGAAAGTGAAGAAGAACTAAAGAGTCTTTTGATAAAAGTGAAAGAGGAGAGTGAAAAAGTTGGCTTAAAGCTCAAATTTCAGAAAACAAAGATCATGGCATCTGGTCCCATCACTTCATGGCAAATAGATGGGGAAAAAGTGGAAACAGTGGCAGACTTTATCTTTTGGGGCTCCAAAATCACTGCAGATGGTGACTGCAGCCATGAAATTAAAAGACACTTACTCCTTGGAAGAAAAGTTATGACCAACTTAGACAGCATATTAAAAAGCAGAGACATTACTTTGCCAACAAAGGTCCGTCTTGTTAAGGCTATGGTTTTTCCAGTAGTCATGTATTGATGTGAGAGTTGGACCATAAAGAAAGCTGAGCGCCGAAGAATTGATGCTTTTGAACTGTGGTGTTGGGAAGACTCTTGAGAGTCCTTTGGGCTGCAAGGAGATCCAACCAATCCATCCTAAAGAAAATCAGTCCTGAATATTCATTGGAGGGACTGATGCTGAAGCTGAAACTCCAATCCCTTGGCCACCTGATGTGAAGAGCTGACTCATTGGAAAATACCCTGATGCTGGGAATGATTGAAAGCGGGAGAAGGGAATGACAGAGGATAAGATGGTTCGATGGCATCACCGGCTCAATGGACATGAATCTGAGTATACTCTGGAAGTTGGTGATGGACAGGGAGGCCTGGTGTGCTGCAGTCCATGGGGTCGCAAGGAGTTGGACATGACTGAGCAACTGAACTGAACTGATCTGCTCTGGCCCTTTGCAGAAAAGTTTATCATCCATTGTAATAGATACTGCACATATTATCTTATTTTTTCTTAATCATAATCCTGGCAGAGATGCATTATTATGCCTAATTTTTAAATAAGGAAACAGAGGATAAAATACCAATGTCAATGACTCCTAAGTAGCAGAACTGAGATGTCTTAGAATTGGGTTTGGTTTGAATCTGATGTCTATATCAATATCAAACCATGGCAGTGCTCTGCTGTGCTGCCTTCTTCCTGATGCATTCATAAAGGGTGTAAGTGGAACAGAGTTTTCAGCCTCCCGAATCTGGGACTGGTGACAGTCTTAGTCTTGTGTACAAATGTCTGTGGGAGGCTCAGGCCCTGTTTTACCCCTGCTAATTCCTACCTGCAGCAAAACCTAATGACTTATTCTCGCCTTCTATCCTCATATCCTATAATCTAGACCGTCTTATAGATTAAGAAATTGAGGCTAGAGAGCTTTAGTGGCTTCCCAAAATCTTAAAGTTTTTTCTCACAGGAAATACGAGGAAAAGCACCCTTCTCAGATTTGTCTTTTGATTCCTTCTGCACATTCCCAGATATTATACCAAATGTGAACATTTTTTACCTTAATTTCTCTATTCATAAAGTAGGACTAATAATTCCTGCCCTGCTTTTGTCATTGTGAAGGTCAAAGGAGAAAGTTTATATGAAAAACATTTGGAAACCAATAAAACCCTCTAACATTGTATATTTTTGTCATTACTGTTATAATTATTGCTGTTTCTGGGACTCTTTATAATTTATCGCTAATCAAAATAATGGCATCAGGACCTTCAAACCTCTTTTTTTTTTTCTTCCTTTTGAAAGCAAAGATCCTACAAATGGGGCAAAGGCAACTATGGTCTGTCTTGACATTCATGCTTTAAGGTCTTTAGTTTTGAGAGATCAGCACAGGGTTTCTTGGTGCTAGATCAAATATTATGTGATTACAGGTACTGACTGCTCTAATGCAATCCTGTAATTAGATGTTATTATGCTAAAGGGTCTATTACACCCCACCCCCATTCACAAATGTGAGTTGAATTTTGAGAATGTGCATATTGAGAGAATAGACCTCTAATTAAGTAAATAAATTTAACTCTTAGAAAATTATATTTTAATAAGACAATCATGCCACAGAAATGACAATTAAAGTGTATTAAAAGTGTACTAAAAATCTCAAAGCAAGGATATTCACCATGTTAATGATGAAACCAGGAATAGGTCTGCAGAGTCAAAAGCCATAGCTCATAGGCTCTTTCTCTCTGCACTGGGAGTTTAAATTTAGATTTCAATGTGGGTTTCTGTGATTTTTATTTTGTTAAGTTTTGTTTTAGGGCTATGAGAAAATGTACTCCCTTATTTAAATATATACCCTTTTAAAATATACCCTAAACTTTCTTTTAAGAACTGAAGTTAGGGGTCAATAAGCCCTGAATGGAGGGGAGCCCTGGAAGGATGGTAACCCTGTTTCCCAGTCTCATCTTCACCTTCCTAGCCCCTCCCCCTGACCTTGCTGCCATCAGATAAATGTTATTACTTGTTTTCGAACCCCATGTTTGAAAACCTTTTTTTTTAAATATATATATTGAATTGTGTGAGTTCTTGATATAGTGTACGCTTCAAACTAATATAATACTATATATTTGTTATACCTCAATAAGAAAAAAAAATCATGAAGCTAGAACCTCATGACTAAGATTTTGGAAATATACTGTTTGTCTACAGGATTTTATAAGAGGCTCCTGCTCCCATTTCAGTTTTCTCTTACACCCATCTGCTTATTTTCTGTGTCCCAGTTACCCCAGCTCTCTTACATTCTCAATGTCCCATGCCACCTCTTGACTCAGGGATTCTGTGCATGCTGGAAAGCTTTCTTACCACCCCTGTAAACATACCGTTGTCTGCTGTTCCCAGTTAACTTTCAGGTCTCAGTGGAAAGGTACTTTCTGAGAGAGACCTGGTTCCACATTCTAAACTATCCCATTGTTTTATGCCTTCAAATCATCCTGTACTCTTTTAAATGCATACTGTCATTTATATTAGTGTGATTACCCAGTTATTTCTCTCTATATATTAAACTGTGTGCTCCCCAAGGTCCTTGTTCAAACCCAACTTTATTAAAATTATTTGGCAATTCTGGCAGCAGTACAAAGTCTCTGACCACCGGATACATTAGAAATTGAGTTCATAGTTTTAGTTTGTTGTGGGTTTGGGTACACGTACTTTTTGAAATCTTCTGCCCTTCATTTAATTACCAAATGGCAAAGTGCTTTAAGTTTCTCTATCTACTACTCTATTATTTATAGAATATGAATTTGTAAAATAAGATTGGAAAAATAAAATGCACAGATTCAAAAAGTTCTCCTCAAATATTAAGAACATATAAAGTATATTGAAGACATCTACATTTAGCCTTCCAAGTAACAAGGCGGGTGGTTTGATATCTTGCTTTTATTTATTGCTAATTACAATCCAGAGACCAAAGTGTTTCCAAAAACTATAAAAACCATCATTGACATTCCTAGTATGGTTCTGATGGGTTTAACAGGTAAAACCTGCTTGATTTGACCTTGAAAATCATAAGCCTTTTCATCTTTAGTGGGATTTTTCTTCTCTAGTAGCTTGGGGCACTATTTGCTTACTTAATGCCTTATAACTAGCATCTGCCTTATGGTAGATCTCATATTGGCCTTGTAAAGTGTATTACTGGACAGGAAAGTGGTAGCAGACCTTCCTGTCCAAGGCGAATTCGCTGGACCTTAAAGTAAAACCTCAGAGGGCCTGGTGCCCCTTAGTTGTTCTCCAGGGATCCTGAAGTTGTAAATGGAGTCTTGATTCCAAATTTGCTATGGAATGTCATGATGACTTTGTTTTTATGTCCTCTTCTTTGATCAAAGGCGTGGCATGTGTCAAAAGGCGGGTTATACAAGTGAAGTACACATTGTACCCTGGTGCGTCCATAGCACACACTAGGCCATCAGCTGCAGTCCATGGGGTCACAAAGAGTCTGACATGACTTAGTGACTGAACAACAACATTAACACCAAAAACAAACTTGTTAAATGAATGAATAAGAAGAAAATGATTGCAAAAAAATACATTGGCTATATAAAGCTAAATTTTCAAAGGAAATTTGTTAATAGAAACCCAAGAGACATATACCATTCTTGCTGGTATCATCTTCAACTCTTAAAAAAATTATTATCAAAATCTTTTTTTCAGAGTGATATTGACTAATATCTGCTCAATAAAATAACCTTCATATCTTGCCAAAATTATTGAGCAGGAGCCATCTATTCATTAGCTGGCAGAAACTGAGAAGAGAAAAGAGGGTATTCCTGGGTTCATGGTTTCATTTTTTCCCATAACAGGTTCTTCCCAACATGCTAGGCAGTTCCCTAAATACAGCAAGTCAGAGCCAAGTGTTCTACCCTGGACCTTGGGATCAGTATTCTGACTAGTAGAGATCGAGGTAGCTAAGCTCAAAGTTCACAAGGTAGAAATTGGTTATATAGCACTAAACTGGATGAATATGTCTTCTCCATGACTCACTCTTCTTCCTGACCTGCAAAGCCACTCCAGCTTTGTGTGCTCAGTTGTGACTGTCTCCTCCTTGCCAATCTTCTTGGTCTCAATTCTATGTAATAAAAATAAATGTTTCTCTTATGTGGTTGTGGTTCTGATGAGTTCTTTTTAACTTTCTTTTGTTCTTAAGATCTTGCTGCTGATATTCTAAAAATGAAGTTGATATCTTTGCCTCATTTCTAGAATTACATCTCTCATTGATTTCTCTTTAATGTAAAATTTCCTAAGCAAATCTCTTTAAGAGGATTGGAATAATTGGAGGGATGCTTCTTTTACTGAGGGTCTGGGATTGTATAGGGTCCAGTGCATGGGAAAAGGGCGTGTGAAAAACATTCTGCAGATAATCAGTATTTGACCATGGATCACCTTTTTAATTTAATTTTAATATTTTTCTAAAGAGAAAGCTGCTTGCTCATACCTGTTAATTCCAATGACTAATACAGCTTCTCAGGAAGTTTATCCTTGCCTTCTTATAGATCTCTACCTTCTCTAACTATCTGCTCCATTATCCCCTTTTTGATTGACACTCAAATCTTCCTCTGCAAGAAGTAAGGGACAAGCTTGGATTCAAGAGGCATAATAAACTAGTAGCTAAACCTGCTTTTCACACTTAGTTGTATGTTCATTTTTTGGAGCCTTGGTTACTTCTAGAAAATGGTGATAATACTAATTACTTCAAAAATGGTGTTGAGCATTAAATATATATACAGCACTCAGTATAAAGTCTGATACTTGAAAGTGGTCAATAAATGTTAGTACGCTCTTCTAAGCTTATGTGGTACTGGAGTTCTGCAGTGCATTTCCACAGTTCATTTGCAGTTAATTGGAAATAGAGAGAGATAGCTGCTAAATCCCAGAGAAGGCAATGGCAACCCACTCCAGTACTCTTGCCTGGGAAATCCCATGGACTGAGGAGCCTGGTAGGCTGCAGTCCATGGGGTTGCTAGGAGTCTGACACAACTGAGCGACTTCACTTTCACTTTTCATTTTCATGCATTGGAGAAGGAAATGGCAACCCACTTCAGTCTTCTTGCCTGGAGAATCCCGGGGATGGGGGAGCCTGGTGGGCTGCCGTCTACGGGGTCGCACAGAGTCAGACACTACTGAAGCGACTTAGCAGCAGCTGCTAAATCCAGTGAGAGTTGTAGGCCTGATTTAACAGCTCAACTTACCATGAATGTCCAGATGTACATTCTGGATTTAGAAAAGGCAGAGGAACCAAAGATCAAATTGCTAACATCCATTGGATCATAGAAAAAACAAAAGAATTCCAGAAAAAAATTTACTTCATTGATTTCCCTAAAGTCTTTGACTATGTGGATCACAACAAACTGGAAAATCTTAAAGATCTGGGAATATCAGACCACCTTTCATGCCTCCTGTGAAACCTGGAAGTCAAGGTCAAGAAGCAACAGGTACAACCAAACTTGGAACAACAGACTGGTTTCAAAATGGGACACGAGTACATCAAGGCTGTATATTGTCACCCTGTTTATTTAACTTATATACAAAGTACATCATGTGAAATGACAGGTTGGATGAAGCACAAGCTGAAATCAAGATGCCAGGAGAAATATCAATAACCTCAGATATGCAGATGACACCACCCTTATGGCAAAAAGCGAAGAGGATCTAAAGAGCCTCTTGATGAAAGAGAAAGAGGAGAGTGAAAAAGCTGGCTTAAAACTCGACATTCGAACAACAAAGGTCATGGCATCTGGTCCCATCACTTCATGGCAAATAGATGGGGAAACAATGGAAACGGTGACAAACTTTATTTTCTTGGGCTCCAAAATCACTACAGATGGCGACTGCAGCCATGAAATTAAAATATGCTTGCTCCTTGGAAGAAAAACCATTGTAAACCTAGACAATGTATTAAAAAGCAGAGATATTACTTTGCCAACAAATGTCCTCATAGCCAAAGTTATGTTTTTTTCAGTAGTCATTATGGATGTGAGAGCTGGACAATAAAAAAGGTTGAGCGCTGAAGAACTGATGCCTTTGAACTGTAGTGCTGGAGAAGACTCCTGAGAGTCCCTTTGAATAGCAAGGAGATCCAACCAGTCAATCCTAAAGGAAATCAGTCCTGAATACTCATCAGGACTGATGCTGAAGCTGAAGCTCCAATCCTTTGGCCACTTGATGTGAAGAGCTGGCTCACTGGAAAAGACCCAATGCTGGGAAAGATCAAGGACAGGAGGAGAAGCGGATGACATTGGATGAGATATTTGGATGGTATCCTTGACTCAATGGACATGAGTTTGAGCAAACTCCAGGAGATGGTGAAGGAGAGCAAAGCCTGGTGTGCTGCAGTCCATTGGGGTTTCAAGGAGTAGGACACAACTGAGCTACTGAACAGCAACAACAGCTTACTTTGGGAAATTTCTAGAATCTACTTAGAGTCACTCATACAGTGATGGAGTCTTGAAGTCTGACAATTCTATCAGTGCAGTGATTAAGTTTACATATGGTAAAATGAGAACAGATGCAATTGCAGGAAAGTCCTTTAGTCAACTTCAGAGCTGTTTTAATTAGAAAGCAGTGTTACATATTGGAAGGAGCATGAGCTTTGGCATTAGACTGATCTGGATTTTAATCCTTACTCTGCCATCTAGAAGGCGCTCAATAAATGGCAGCTGCTGCTGTTGTAGCAAATGTGCTTTCACTGGAAAATCTATTTAACTTGACTAAGCCAACCTTTTCTGGGAAACTTTCACCAGTGTTTCATTAAACATTGGCTTCTATCTAGCCCTTTAGTAGATACATACTTACAGTCTCTTGATTTTGGATCATGATAATTCCTTCTGGAAAAGATAAATGGGTGAAACTTGTATGTTTTCAGAACTAAGGTCAAATATGGCATTTCAAAGCCAGAGCAGCTCTGGTGTCTTACTGTCTTTCTTCCCCCAACCTCCTCAACTCTCCCTTTTTTTTTTTCCTTTAGGAAGAGGGGACAAAGATAGTCAATTTAGAACTAACTCCCTTTTCTTATACTTTCCTTTTATACTGTTTGGTAATTTAGCATGGGTGAGCTAGAAAAGAGACCTAGACATTTCCAAAGGTTTGGTGACAACTAGGATGGCTCTATCTTCCTGGAAGGTCTACAAAACATCTGAAGTGCAAGAGATTTTTAAAGCATTTAAAGCTAATGCAATGCTCCCTTGAGAGTGTGAACATAATAATCAGGCACAAATTATGTGACTAGGACTGAATTATGCACAGAGTTGGGTGCCTTAAATAAGTTGTACATTCCAGGAGTCTTCCACTCAGCTATTAGTGAGCTTCTACTTTGTGTGGAATGCTTAGGATATGAACATGGCCTCTCTTCTCATGTAACTCATACTTAAGCTCATGCAACTCTACCTGCCTCTGTGGGGGATATTTTCTTTTCCTTCCTTATAGCTGAGAAAAAAGAATCTCAAAGAGGTGAAATAATTGATTTCACCTACAAATAATTAATTTGTAGGTAATTAAGCTTAGCTACAAATCCTCTTTTCTTTCCTTTAATCGGGTATTTGTGCTTGTTACGTTTTCTTTTTAGTTATGGCGTGTTAGAATGAATGTGGAAGATACATGTAGTGTAGAGCTATAGTACTGTCTTTCTAGAACTCTTCTTTTTTACAAATTCTCCTTTTTCCATTCCAACATGGGGTTTGAAAAGGAGCTACCTATACCACATTTTGGAGAAGGAAATGGCAACCCACTCCAGTATTCTTGCCTGGAGAATCCCAGGGACAGAGGAGCCTAACGAGCTGCCGTCTATGGGGTCGCACAGAGTCGGACACGACTGAAGCGACTTAACAGCAGCAGCAGCATACCACATTTGGTTGATTCAAGTAGAACAAATTAGAGTTGTTGCACAGGATTTTTCAGATTGACAGAAAAGAAATAAGGCCAAAAGTCCATAACCTTTATAGATATTAATGAAAAAATCCAAAATAAATATTTACAAATAAAATGCATCATGTACAGAAAAATACAAGAGTGTATAGACAAAATAATTTTAAGAGGTGTGATTTATCAGGATATTTTAATATTCAAGGATATTTTAATTACTGTTAGTTTAATTTATCATGGGGCTTCCCTGGTGGCTCAGTTGGTAAAGAATCTGCCTGCAATGCGGGAGATTGGGTTCAATCCCTGGGTCAGAAAGATCCCCTGCAGAAGGAAATGGCATTCCATTCCTGGCATTCCATTCCTGCCATTTTGCCTGGCGTTCCAGGCAAAAATACCAATTCCAGTATTTTTGCCTGGAAAATCCCATGGACAGAGAAGCCTGGTGGGCATATGAACAGATTAAAGCAGCAAAGCCTATGTGATGAAAAAATAGATGAAAAAAAAAATACAATGACATTTTATGATTAAATCTTCTAGAAAAGAGGGAATTGGAGGGAGTTTCTTTAACTAGATAAAGATTATTTATTAAAACCCAAATTATTGTCAAAGCCTTAGAAACATTTTCCTTAAATTAAAAAGCACAAGAAGAAACACTTGCTGCCCACATGTTTATTCAGCATTACATCTGAAGCTTTAACCTGTATATGTAATACAAGAAACAGCAGTAAGAAATGAAATTATTTTAAAAATAAGAACAATATAATTTGTTATTTACAGCTGATATTATTATCTACATAGGAAATTCAAAAGAAAAATCCATAGAAAATCTACAGATTAAGTATTAGAGCTAATTACACAGGCTGCTGAATGTGTTTAATATGCAAAAATCATATGTGATAAAAGTACAAAAATGTGTAGATGAAGAATACATAACAACTGCAAGAAAGTAGTTATTTCAGAAATAGAAAAAGAGGAGGATGGTTTTCTAAAGAGATGATTCCAAGAAAAACTTTAATATTTTTATTTGTTTTTAAGATCAGAAGCTGGCAAAATATTAACACAAATTAAATCTGGGATTTTAGTATTCTTAAATATTTTGTAACAAAAAATTAAAAATTCAAACAAATAAATGTTAGCACTGCAGATCTTTGAAAATAACATAATTAGTATTGAGGTTTAGAGACATTTAATTTAGATTCTTTCAGTCATAAAAAGAGAAAAAAGAATCCAATTTCTCTGGTTTCAAAACCTTGGTTCCAATTACTTCTGATGACTCTGTATTTATTTAATTGTTTAAATCTACCCTTTTATTACATGGTCAGGACCATGCCTTTGGTAGAGTGTCAGGGTCCAAATCCTACCTGTGTGAATTACTAGCTGTCTTACCTCATTAGGACAGTTGCTTTTCTAAACCATGTTGTTGTTCAGTCGCTCAGTTGTGTCTGACTCTTTGCGACCCCATGGACTGCAGCACCCAAGGCTTCCCTGTCCTTCACCATCGGCTGGAGCTTGCTCAAATTCAAGTCCACTGAGCCAGTGATGCCATCCAACCATCTCGTCCTCTGTCATAAGGCTAAGATGACAATGGAACCTATCTCATATAGCTGTCATGAGGATAGATATAACATATGTAAATCATTTAGTGCAGCATTAAGTACACTGTAATTACATATAAAGGTTAGAGGTTACTTAAACTTTTTGAACTTCTCAGGACTATTATAAGAATTTAATGGAATAATCTGCATAAAATCCATAGCATAATCCCTGACACTTACCAGTGCCAGGGATTTATTCCACTGCCCCTTTTCTGTCTCCTCTACTGTTTACTCTTGAACATTTTTTCTAAATTTAGCCAGGTACTTGTGTTGAATATCTCTGATCACATTTGACTTGTGTTATTTTCCTAATATTTATAACTGTTTGGGAGCAGAGAATGTATTTCTTTTTTCTTTTATCATAGCTTGCATTTTGTAACCATTGATGACAACAGAGAAAAAATTATCCATACTATTTGTTCCCCTGTTTCTTGACTTACGACACATACATGGAGTACTAAAGAATGCCTGTTTTGCTTCTGGTTGTATATAGGAGAAATGTACTTTCCCCCCTCAGATTTCCAGAACAAGCTTATAGCACATGAAGAACTATTTATCTCTTCAAAGTTTTTTCATATATGGGACTGGCAGTGAGATTTCTCTCCATCTCAAAGTGAAGGTGATGCAGAAATCAAAGGAGAATGAATAAAGCAAGGGTAAAGTAGGTAGCTTTGAGCAATGAGCCAGAGGAAGAGGACTGAATAGGTTTCCAGTCTGAAGAGGATGGCTTGGAAACATTGGAAAGTGGATAAGGAGTGTCAGGGAACACAGAATCTTACAAGGAACACAATGTGGTTTGTTGAGAAAGTTTGATGTGAATGTGTTCATAAATTAAGATGGACTTTTTCCTCTATGGCTGGATTTTCCAGATTCTCTGTGGCATGATGCCAGAGGATTAGGTATGTTTAAAGCAGGTGTATAGAGAGTACTACTTCTAAGAAGAGTTGAACTCATTAATCTGTTGAGTGACATCTTTCTTGGTTAAAACTTCTGAAAAATAGGCAAAGATTCTCTTTGTATTTCTCTAAAGGTAACTGAGAGTAGGTTGGGCACATATTTGAGAAAGAGCATGTGATTTTGCTGTCTGATTTCAGGTGCATAATCAAGACTCTGGGATCTGACTAATTGGAGCGCAGTGTAAGAAGGAAGTAGTCTCCATATACTCCCTCCAAAGCAATCACCAGCCTAAAGCAGCTCTAATAGCAGGCCCTCCAACAGCTAATCAAGTGAAAGGAATGTTTTCCTAAAATTCTTCCTTCAGATTTGAATAAAGGGAATCTATTTTGATGTGCCAAATTTTATGGTATAATGAAAACAGGGCCAGTTGGTGTATTCTGATTTTAAAACAGGCATGATTGACAAATCCTTTGAGAAAATTGGCGAGCTAATGTTAATGCAATCTGTATTAACCTACAAGATTTGTCCTATGTAGTCACTAATTTATTTTTAAACGAGTACAAATACATTTTCCTAGGAAGGAAGCAAGGAACTTCTGACAACCCCAGTGTTACCACAGAGAGATGGAATAATTTGAAAAGGAAGGGAGTAAACTAAAAATTCCCCTGGGCTTAAGAATAAAATGCATCTTTCTCATCACACCATAGTGAATCTAGTATTAATAAGTCATTTCTAATAAGTGTGAGTAACTGTAGTTTTATTCCCTAGCTCATATTTTATCATTAATGTATTCTTTCTTTAGAAATAAAAATGTTGGGGACAATATGTTGTAGTATAAAAGCAAAAGATTTTGGAGTTCAAATCCTTTGCTTAGCTATGTGGCCTTGCATTATTTTAAGTTAAAACTCTCTGAGTATCAATTTCCTCATCTCTTATATTGTGATCACGAACAATCTTACCTTTGTAAACATAAGCCTTTTTAAACTGTATACCCTGGGCACCTCAATCTTAAAGAGGCATTTACTTTCAGGTCTGTGCATGTATGTGGTCAGCATCTGTGAGTGAATATCTCATTAAATTTTGTACTCTTGGCACCATATTTGCCTCACCTTGGTCCTGGACTTGCTGTCCTGTACGGTTGGAATGTGATATGTGGTGGGTTGCGGGTAGGTAAGAGTTGAGGAGGAGAACGGTGCTAAGAATAAGGAAGTATGCAGAAGCCATATCACAAGAGGCTTTGTAAATTATGTTAAGAATGTTATCTGAGGGTAAATAATTTTTTTAAAAATTATGAGAAATTATGATTTATGAGAAATCACTAAAAAGTTTTCACAGAAGAATAACTTGTTTGGAATTTTACTTGAGAAAGATCATTTTATCTGGTGGGTGAGGAAAGAAAGTGAGGGGGCCAAGAATCAATCAGTGCAATCCAGGTAAGAGATAAATACAGCTCTTCAGGTGAGAGATGATGATGGCCAAGACTGGCATAAAGTCAGTGGTATGGAGGAAAGTGGAAGTGCTTGAGGCATTTTGCAGATAGAATCAATGGAACTTGGTTATATTTAGACATAGACAGTGAGCTGAAAGTTGGAGAAAATATGAATAAAGGTTTTGGCTTATGCAACTGTGTACATTGTAGTCATGTCTTCAGAATAGGGAACAGTGAAGAAATAAGACTGGAGAGAAGACTATAATTTCAGTTTGGCAGGTAGAATTTGAAGTATCTGCAAGACATCAAGTAGAACTGGTTAGTAAAGATTTGACTATATGGGGCAGAAACTGAAAGAGGGATCTAGACTGGAGATGCAAAATTGGGATACAGTGTTTAAGTGTGAATGATATTGCCTGGTAATGGCATGTTGTTTGAAAAGAGGGCCTACAAAGAACAACAATGAATGCCAGCTTTTAAAGATTGAGTATAGGAAAAGAAGCCAGCAGAGCTTGAGAAAGTTTGTCCAGGAAGATAGGAGGAAATCTATAGAACTTCACATGCGAAACCTTGGTCACTCCTAACCTATGGGAAACTCATCACTATGCCCTCATTCTGAAATATGAAGCCTCATTTACTCACATTCCTTTTACTAACCTGTTTCTTGCTGCATCAATTCTGGCCTCTTGCTTCTGGTGCCTACCTTCATCTTTGCACTAACCTTTTACATCTGATGCTTGATATTCTCCTTCTAGTGCTGACTTTGTCCTTTATGCATTGCCATATACCCTATAGGCTGCTGGACCACATCTAAACCTCCTACCAGGTTTGCCTTGACTCATACATAAGGACATCAGATAGCTCTTTCACCAATTGGTAGGCCCAGTGGAGGCGGCATTTCATCTTTATCATTGGGAGGTCATTTTGAGGTAAGCATTGGTTTACTCCTTTCACAGTTCCTTTGGACAATTCATTACAAATCTGCCAAACAAGTCCACCTTATTGAGTTCACTTGTCTAGATATTTTCAGTAGGCAAAATAGAATGACAAATGCTCAACTTACATAAGTAAATTATATTAAATTTCACCTGAATTGTGCTTCACTTGTGGCTCATCTGGTAAAGAATCTGTCTACAATGCAGGACACCTGGGTTTGATCCCTGGGTTGGGAAGAGCCTTTGGGGAAGGGAAAGGCTACATAAATTGTATATAGATTATATGTAGAGTGGAGAATATTAGGTATTGAAGAATACCAACTATTCTTAGTTTAGTTCAGTTCAGTTGCTCAGTCATGTCTTTGAGACCCCATGGACTGCAGCACACCAGGCTTCCCTGTCCATCAGCAACTCCTGGAGCCTACTCAAACTCATGTCCATCACGTCAGTGATGCCAGCCAACCATCTCATCCTCTGTCATCCCCTTCTCCTGCCCTCAATCTTTACCAGCATCAGGGTCTTTTCAAATGAGTTGGTTCTTTGCCATCAGGTGGCCAAAAGATTGGAGTGTCAGCTTCAGCATCAGTCCTTCTGATGAATATTCAGGACTGATTTCCTTTAGGATGGACTGATAGGATCTCCTTGCAGTCCAAGGGACTCTCAAGAGTCTTCTCCAACACCACAGTTCAAAAGCGTCAATTCTTTGGCAGTCAGCTTTCTTTATAGTCCAACTCTCACATCCATACATGACTACTGGAAAAATCATAGCTTTGACTAGATGGACCTTTGTTGGTAAAGTAATGTCTCTGTTTTTTAATATGCTGTCTAGGTTGGTCCTAGCTTTTCTTCCAAGGAGCAAGCATCTTTTAATTTCATGGTTGCAGTCACCATCTGCAGTGATTTTGAGCCCCCCAAAATAAAGTCTCTCACTGTTTCCTTTGTTTCTCCATCTATTTGCCATGAAGTGATGGGACTGGATGCCATGATCTTAGTTTTCTGAATATTGAATTTTAAGCCAACTTTTTCACTTTTCTCTTTCATGAAGAGAATCCTTAGTTCTTCTTCACTTTCTGCCATAAGGGTGGTGTCATCTGCATATCTGAGGTTATTGATATTTTTCCCAGTGATCTTAATTCCAGCTTGTGCTTCATCCAGCCTATCATTTCTCATGATGTATTCTACATATAAGTTAAATAAGCAGGGTGACAATATACAGCCTTGACATACTCCTTTCCCGATTTGGAACCAGTCTGTTGTTCCAGGTCCAGATCTAACTGTTGCTTCCTGACCTGCATACAGATTTCTTATGAGGCACACCAACTGTTATAAATATGCTAAAACAAAGAGAGAGAAGACAGCATATATATGAATCATTGTTTAGTGAGCTTAGTGCTGTAGATGAGAGGCCCTTGGTCAGCAAAGAGATCAAACCAGTCAATCCTAAAGGAAATCATCAATCCTGAATATTCATTGCAAGTACTGATGCTGAAGCTGAAGTTCCAATACTTTGGCTACCTGATGAAAAGCGCTTACTCAGTGGAAAAGATCCTGATGCTGGGAAAGATTGATAGCAGGAGAAGAAGGGAGCGGCAGTTGGATGGTTGGATGGCATCATCGATTCAATCGACATGAATTTGAGCAAACTCTGGGAGATGGTGAAGGACAGGGAAGTCTGGTGTGCTGCAGTCCATGGAGTCGCAAAGAGTTGAACATGACTCAGTGACATGACTCATGAATGACAACAGCAAACGCTCTCCAAGAGGGAATCACAAATTCACACAATTTCCTTAGAATTTGTTTTTTATGCTTGTATCTCAGTTGGTGGAGAATACCATGAAAAAGACAAACTTTTGGATTTGGCCTTTTGCTGTGGAACTTTTCTCTCTAGGAAGGTGAAATTTCTAAGAGAAGTTGAAAAGGATGTTTGGCTTTGAAGATAGTGGTTTAGGTGGTAACCAAAATCTGACTTCTACACATGGCTTATTTGTTTTTGAAGAGGTGCAACTCAGTGCAGTACACCAACCTGAACATTGCTGCTGCTGCTGCTAAGTCACTTCAGTCGTGTCTGACTCTGTGTGACCCCATAGACGGCAGCCCACCAGGCTCCCCCGTCCCTGGGATTCTCCAGGCAAGAACACTGGAGTGGGTTGCCATTTCCTTCTCCAATGCATGAAAGTGAAAAGTGAAAGTGAAGTCGCTCAAGTCGTGTCCGACCCTCAGTGACCCCATGGACTGCAGCCCACCAGGCTCCTCCATCCATGGGATTTTCCAGGCAGGAGTACTGGAGTGGGGTGCCATTGCCTTCTCTGAACCTGAACATTAGGACAACATAATTCTAGTTCCTCTTTTTACTGTAGTCTACTCTTTGAACTTGAGGAATTTGCTTCCTCTCCTAAGGCCTCAATTTCTCTATTTATCAAATGAAAGAGTTGGAAGATTGGACTAAAGTATGCCAAGAACCATTATAACCAAGAATCTACCATCTTTGGTCAAAAAACAGTGCCTCACAGATTTTGATCATTTAAAAATATAAAGGTGAGTTCTGGGAAAGCCAGACTTTTTTTTCTGAACAGTTTTTGTTTGTGTTTTTGCTACATGAATAGTGAAATTGAATCTCAGAGCTAGAAAAGAATTCAGAGTACAAGAGTTTCCTCTAAAATGACATGACACACCTAGTGAGAGTCAGCTCATTTACTGTTGAGCTGATCTGATGGCTGGTATGTTCTTCCTATATTAATCTGAAACCTGTCTCCCTATGAAGTGAAGTGAAGTGAAGTCGCTCAGTCTTGTCTGACTCTTTGCGACCCCATGGACTGTAGCCTACCAAGCTCCTTAGTCCATGGAATTTTCCAGGCAGGAGTACTGGAGTGGTGTTTGCCATTTCCTTCTCCAGGGGATCTTCCCAACCCAGAGATCAAACCCAGGTCTTCCGCACTGCAGGCAGACGCTTTACCGTCTGAGCCACCAGGGAAGCCCCCTGTCTCCCTATAGCTTCTGCTTATTATTTGTGCCTTCTGTCAGATGAAACACCTAATTTAAAGCCCATCTTAACTCTTTACTATATTTGTGAGATTAGGGATGTCTTTTAACATCTCTGAGTTTCTATTTCCTCATCTAATGTTGGATATTTTAATTACTACACCCATAACACTAGGATTAGTGAGATAGTGCTTATGGGTTGTCTGTACTAGGCTCTAGTTGGGAAAGACTTGATAGAGTACTGGGTATTTGGAAAAGATCATGAAGAATGGGTAGGAATTTCTATAGAGAAGAATGGAATAGGAAGGAGACAGGTAGATGACAGGTAGGTCATTTGGGGTGGAGAAAATAGTAATGAGCAAAAAACATGAAGCATAAAAATAAATTCCAATGTTCTCTAGTGGTCAGTTTTGGTTAGAACTTTCAGTGCCTAGCGCCAAGAGTAGAAAGTAATAGGAGATGATCCAGGAAAAATAAACTACAGGCAGACTGTGAAAGGATATATACACCATGCCACATTCAAATATTATGCTACTTCTGGAGGTTACTGGGTTTAAAGGAAATCTTAAAGAGTGGAGAGCTGAGACAATATTTAAATTCATGTCTTCTGAGACTGTGTTTCACAACACTGTAACCTTTTGGACATTAAAAAATCATCCATTTATTGTTATAGAATTAGATATAACAAATTACTCCCTTCCAGTACTATGCACCAGAATCCAAGAAGCACTCTGACCCAGTTCCTGAGGCCTTACAGCAGGAGAAATCACTGTGCTGTTTTGTCAGTGAAGCAAGTGTATTTGTTTTCTAGGAAACTAGGCGCAATGGCACCCCACTCCAGTACTCTTAACTGGAAAATCCCATGGAGAGAGGAGCCTGGTGGGCTGCAGTACATGGGGTTGCTACGAGTCAGACACAACTGAGCAACCTCACTTTCACTTTTCACTTTCATGCATTGGAGAAGGAAATGGCAACCCACTCCAGTATTCTTGCCTGGAGAATCCCAGGGACGGGGGAGCCTGGTGGGCTGCCATCTATGGGGTCGCACAGAGTCGGACACGACTGAAGCGACTTAGCAGCATCAGCAGCAGGCTTATAATAGGAAACAAAGACTAGGGAGAAAGAAAGGAATATTCTGCCCACTTCTCAAATAGACATGGCTGTACTTTGTATTAGAAGTGCTCTGACTATGTGGGAAACAAGACTTGGGTTCAAATCCTAGCCCTGCCAATTACTAGCTATGTATGTAGTATATTTCTCACTCTTCCCCTGAGCTTTGGTATATTCATCAGTAACAAGGGAATTAGGTCCTCTGCCTATTTAAAAAAAAAAAGTCATTGTAAAGGGAATTTGGTTGATTGCCAAAGCCCTTTCAAAATCATAAAGGAATATTTTATTGCTACTATTATCAGGAAATCACCAAAGTGAAATGATACCAGTACAAATCAGGATTGCCCTGATATATGCTACCAGTGTGTGTTGTGTTAAGTTGCTTCAGTTGTGTCCAACTCTTCATCACCCTACAGACTGTAGCCCCTCATGCTCCTCTGTCCACGGGATTCTCCAGGCAAGAATACTGGAGTGAATTGCCCTGCCCTCCTCCAGGGCACCTTTCTAACCCTGCGTCACTTTATGTCTCCTGCACTAGCAGGAGGGTCTTTACCACTAGCGCCACTTAGGCTGTCTCAGTTCAGTTCAGTTCAGTCACTCAGTCATGTCTGAATCTTTGCCATTCCATGAACTGCAAGACACCAGACCTTCCTGTCCATCACCAACTCCCGGAGTTTACTCAAACTCGTATCCATTGAGTCCATGATGGCATCCAACCATCTGATCCTCTGTGGTCCCCTTCTCCTCCCACCTTCAGTCTTTCCCAGCAATAGGGTCTTTTCAAATGAGTCAGCTCTTCACATCAGGTAGCCAAAGGATTCGAGTTTCAGCTTTAGCATCAGTCCTTCCAGTGAATATTCAAGACTGATTTCCTTTAGGATGGACTGATTGAATCTCCTTGCAGTCCAAGGGACTCTCAAGAGTCTTCTCCAACACCACAGTTCAAAAGCATCAATTCTTCAGCTCTCAGCTTTCTTTATAATCCAACTCTCACATCCATAAATGACTACTGGGAAAACCATAGCCCTGACTGGATGGACCTTTATTGGCAAAGTAATGTCTCTGCTTTTCAATATGCTGTCTAGGTTGGTCATAACTTTCCTTCTAAGGAGTAAGAGTCTTTTAATTTCATGGCTGCAGTCACCATCTGCAGTGATTTTGAGGCCCCCAAAACTAAAGTCTGTCACTCTTTCCACTGTTTCCCCATCTGTTTGCCATGAAGTAATGGGTCCAGGTGCCATGATCTTAGTTTTCTGAATGTTGGGTTTTAAGCCAACTTTTCACTCTCATCTTTCACTTTCGTCAAGAAGCTCTTTAGTTCTTCCCGTTCTGCCATAAGGGTGGTATCATCTGCATATCTGAAGTTATTTATATTTATCCCAGAAATCTTGATTCCAGCTTTTGCTTCATCCAGCTCTGCATTTCTCATGATGTACTCTGCATAGAAGTTAAATAAGCTTGATATACAGCCTTAACGTACTCCTTTCCCTATTTGGAACCAGTCTGTTGTTCCATGTCCGGTTCTAACCGTTGCTTCCTGAGCTGCATACAGATTTCTCAAGAGGCAGGTCAGGTGGTCTGGTATTCCCATCTCTTTAAGAATTTCCCACAGTTTGTTGTGATCCACACAGTGAAAGGCTTTGGCAGTCAGTAAAGCAAAAGTATATTTTTCTGGAACTCTCTTGCTTTTTTGATGATCCAAAGGATGTTGGCAATTTGATCTCTGATTCCTCTACCTTTTCTAAATCCAACTTGAACATCTGGAAGTTTACAGTTCATTTACTGTTGAATCCTGGCTTGGAGAATTTTGAGCATTACTTTGCTAGGGTGTGCAGTAGTTTGTGCATTGTTTGGCATTGCGTTTCTTTGGGATTGGAATGAAAACTGACATTTTTCAGTCCTGTGGCCACTGCTGAGTTTTCCAAATTTTCTGGCATGTTGAGTGCAGCACTTTTACAGCATCATCTTTTAGGATTTGACATAGCTCAACTAGAAATCCATCACCTCCACTAGATTTATTCGTAGTGATGCTTCCTAAGGCCCACTTGACTTCGCATTCCAGGATGTCTGGCTCTAGGTGAGTGATCATAGCATTGTGACTGTCTGGGTCATGAAGATCTTTTTTGTATAGTTCTCTGTGTATTCTTGCTACCTCTTCTTAATATCTTCTGCTTCTGTTAGGTCCGTACCATTTCTGTCCTTTATTGAGCCCATCTTTGCATGAAATGTTCCCTTGGTATCTCTAATTTTCTTGAAGAGAGTTTTAGTCTTTCCCATTCTATTGTTTTCCTCTATTTCTTTGCATTGATCACTGAGGAAAGCTTTCTTCTCTCTCCTTGCTATTCTTTTAAATGCTGCATTCAAATGGATATATCTTTCCTTTCCTCCTTTGCTTTTCACTTCTCTTATTTTCACAGCTATTTACAAGGCTTCCTCAGACAGGGAAGCCTTTTTGCCTTTTTGCATTTCTTTTTCTTGGGGAGGGTCTTGATCCCTGCCTCCTGTACAATGTCATGAACCTCCATCCATTGATCTTCAAGCACTCTGTCTATCAGATCTAATCCCTTGAATCTATTTCTTACTTCTACCATGTAGTTGTAAGGGATTTGATTTAGGTCATATCTGAATGATCTAGTGGTTTTCCCTACTTTCTTCAATTTAAGTCTGGGCTGTCTAGACTTAGCGTAAAATCAGTGAGATTTGTCCATATTGGCTGTGACTTTTCATCCCTGTCATTTTCCCTTTTTGGTTTTCCTCCAACTCACTTCTTTTGACTGAAAAGCCTGTCTTTTCTCTTCCCATCCTTCCCATATGTTCTCAGGATAAACTCTACTGATATGTCATTGATACCAAGTTCTGAAGGTCATAATAAGGTATTTTGTCCTTCATAAAGTTTTCTGTTGAAGCCTCGTCTTTTATCCAAAAGGAAATAGCATCATTTATTCATTCAGAAATTACTTGTTAAACACCCAAAGTATGTTTTACACATGGCAAAATACTTTAAAAGATTAGACAATCAGGAAGTGTAAGAATTTCTGGGAATCAAGGATTTCTGATTAATTTGTTGATTTATTTGTCATCTATCTCTCATTCATTTAAATATATGTGCTTTATAACCTACTGTGTCCGAGACATTTTATTCAGCAACATGTGAGGCACCAAGGACCCAACCATGCCACTTAGATCGTCATACATCAGGGTCATACTGGTTCTAAATGTTCTTCATTTATTCTTGGGCATAGTTCCTAGGAATGTAACATCTTAGTGAGGTTAAGCAACAATCAAAGAAAATGAGACAGTGTAAAAGTGTTCTCTTTTCCCCATATCCTTGACAGCATTTGTTATTTGTGTTCTTTTGATGACACCCATTCTGATAGGTGTAAGGTGATATCTGAGTGTGGCTTTGAGTTGCATTTCCCTGATAATTAGCCGCATTGTGTATCTTTTCATATACCTCTTGGACATCGCATTTCTATTCAGCATTTCAATCCATTTTTTAAAGCAGGTTGTTTATTTTCTTTGTATATTTAGTTGTATGAGCTGTTTTTGTTGGCTGTGTTTTTTTTTTTTTTTTTAAGTGTGGACCATTTTTAAAGTCTTTATTGAATTTATTACCATATTGCTTCTGTTTTATGTTTTGGGTTTTTGGCCCTGAGGCATGTTGGATCTTAGCTCCCCAACCAAGTATTGAACCCACAACTCCTGCACTGGAAGGTGAAGTCTTAACCACTGGACCATCAGGAAAATCTCTGTTGGCATTAATCCCTTATTGGTCATATCATGTGGAAATATTTTCTCCCATTCAGTGTTGTCTTTTCATTGCAGTGGTTTCCTTCACTGTGCAAAAGCTTTTACATTTAATTAGGTCCCACTTGTTTATATTCACTTTTATTTCCTTTACTTTAGGAGAGAAATCGAAAAAAAAATTATTGCTTGGACTTATGTCAAAGAGTGTTCTGCCTATGTTGTTCACTAGTAGTTTTATAGTATTCAGTCTTACATTTAGATCTTTAATCCAGTTTATTTTGCATATGGTATTAGAAAATGGTGTAATTTTATTCTTTTACATGTAGCTATCCAGTTTTCCAAGTACCATTTATTGAAGAGACTGTCTTTCCTCCAATGTATATTCTTGTCTCTTTTATCATAGAATGATTGACTGTAAGTATGTGGGTTTCTTTCTGGGATCTCTATCCTGTTCAGTTGATCTTTGTATCTATTTTTGTGCCAGTACAATACTGTCTTAATTATTTGTTCTTTGTAGTGTAGATTGGGGTAGCCTCTGTAGAATACAATATGGAGGTTTCTCAAAAAACTAAAACTAGAACTACCAGGTGAAAGTGTTAGTCACTCAGCCTTGTCTGAGTCTTTGTGACCCCATGGACTTTAGCCCGCCAGGCTTCTCTGTCCATGGAATTCACCAGGCAAGAAGACTGGAGTGGGTAGCCATTCTCTTCACCAGGCATCTTCCCGCCTCAGGAATCAAACACAGGTCTCCTGCACTGCAAGTGGATTCTTTACCATCTGAGCCATCAGGGAGGCCCCAGAACTACCTTCAGTTCAATTCAGTCACTCAGTCGTGTCCGACTCTTTGCGACTCCATGAATCACAGCACACCAGGCTTCCCTGTCCATCAACAACTCCCGGAGTTCACTCAGACTCACGTCCATCGAGTCAGTGATGCCATCCAGCCAATCTCATCCCCTGTTGTCCCCTTCTCCTCCTGCCCTCAATCCCTCCCAGCCTCAGAGTCTTTTCCAGTGAGTCAACTCTTCGCATGAGGTGGCCAAAGTACTGGAGTTTCAGCTTTAGCATCATTCCTTCCAAAGAAATCCCAGGGCTGATCTCCTTCAGAATGGACTGGTTGGATCTCCTTGCAGTCCAAGGGACTCTCAAGAGTCTTCTCCAACACCACAGTTCAAAAGCATCAATTCTTCGGCGCTCAGCCTTCTTCGTAGTCCAACTCTCACATCCATACATGACCACTGGAAAAACCATAACCTTGTCTAGATGGACCTTTGTTGGCAAAGTAATGTCTCTGCTTTTCAATATGCTCTCTGGGTTGGTCATAACTTTTCCTCCAAGGAGTAAGCATCTTTTAATTTCATGGCTGCAGGCATCATCTGCAGTGATTTTGGAGCCCAGAAAAATAAAGTCTGACACTGTTTCCACTGTTTCCCCATCTATTTCCCATGAAGTGATGGGACCAGATGCCATGATCTTCGTTTTCTGAATGTTGAGCTTTAAGCCAACTTTTTCACTCTCCACTTTCACTTCCATCAAGAGGCTTTTTAGTTCCTCTTCACTTTCTGCCATAAAGGTGGTGTCATCTGCATATCTGAGGTTATTGATATTTCTCCCAGCAATCTTGATTCCAGCTTGTGCTTCTTCCAGCCCAGCATTTCTCATGATGTACTCTGCATATAAGTTAAATAAGCAGGGTGACAATATGCAGCCTTGATGTACTCCTTTTCCTATTTGGAACCAGTCTGTTGTTCCATGTCCAGTTCTAACTGTTGCTTCCTGACCTGCATGCAAATTTCTCAAGAGGCAGATCAGGTGGTCTGGTATTCCCATCTCTTTTAGAATTTTCCACAGTTCATTGTGATCCACACAGTCAAAGGCTTTGGCATAGTCAATAAAGAAGAAATAGATGTTTTTCTGGAACTCTCTTGCTTTTTCGATGATCCAGCAGTTCCACTGTATAATCATAAGGGATTTGATTTAGGTCATAGCTGAATGGTCTAGTGGTTCTCCCTACTTTCTTCAATTTAAGTCTGAATTTGGCAATAAAGATTTCATGATCTGAGCCACAGTCAGCTCCTGGTCTTGTTTTTGTTGACTGTATAGAGAACTACCTTAAGACCTAGCAATTCCACCCCTGGGTATATATCTGAAAAAAGACAAAAACACTAATTCAAAAGTACACAGGTACTCCATTGTTCACAACAACATTATTTACAATTTCCAAGATATGGACTGAACCTAAGTATTCATCAACAAATAAATGGACAAAGAAGATGTGGTATATATACACAACTGAATACTACTGAGCCATAAAAAGACAGAAATTTTGTCATTTGCAGCAACATGGATGAACTTGGTGGGCATTATGCTAAAGTGAAATAAGTCAAACAGAGAAAGATAAATGCTGTATAATATCACTTATATGTGGAATCTAAGAAACACACCCAACTAGTGAATATAACATAAAAGAAGCAGACTCAGAGAGAACAAATGAATGTTTGCCATTGTGGAGAGGCACAGTATAGGGGAGCGGTAGTGGGAGGCAGAAACTCTTGAGTGTAAGATAGGCTCAAGGATGTATTGTACAACACAGGGAATGTAGCCAATATTTTATAATAATTATAAATTGAAAGTAACCTTTAAACTTTTTATAAAAAATAAGTGAGACCATCTTAACTTTCTTACTTCCAACTCTCTTTGAATTTCATCTGTGGGAAACTGTCAAGCTATTTATCTTCCCTGACTCTGTTTTCATGGCAAGATACATTAAGTCATAATGTGTGTTTAAGCATATGGCTCAATTCCTGGTGCATGGTAGGTGCTCCACAAATGTTAGTTCTTTCTTCTTTCTTCCCCTCATATCTTCTCTTTTTGTGTATGTGTATCCATGTTAGTCCTGAAAACAAAGAAGTTGTGACTAGCAAGGTTGAAATTTATTTGTTCCAAGAGCAATTTTGCAGATGGTCTAAAGCAGAGGATTTGCAAAAGGGTATTTGTTTTTCATTATGATTTCTCACATTCTTTCCAGTTTACAAACCACATTTACACATATCATCTTAATTAACCCTCACAAAAAAAACTGTGTAATCTGAAGCTTATTATCTCATCCTTTAGGTGAGGAAACTGAAGCTTTCAGAGACTCAGTGACTTTCCAAGATCATATAGACAAAAAAGGGATTCCCTGGTGGTTTAGTGGTAGAGTTCGCCTGCAATGCTGGAGACTTGGGTTCGATCCCTGGGTTGGGAAGATCCCCTGGGGAAGGAAATGACAACCCTCTTCAGTATTCTTGTCTGGACAACTCCATGGACAGAGGGGTCTGGCACGCTACAGTCCATAGGGTCGCAGAGAGTCTGACATGACTGAAGTGACTGAGCATACCCACATAGACAATCAGACTTGGCTCTTGGTCTTTATTATGCAATCTTTCATTTGTCTTTCTGTCTCACACTGAATCTTGAGCTTAAAATATTCTACCTAACTTTCCCATTTTCCTGGCTACAGGCCTGTTTTTAAGAACACAGGGTACTGTTGCAACTTCCTTTATCTTCCCTCTGCGATGCGTGAAATTGATGCTGTCTTTGACCTCCCTGTCTTTCCTGGTGGCTCAGATGGTAAAGTGTCTGCCTACAATGTGGGAGACCCGGGATTGATCCCTGGGTTGGGAAGATCCCCTGGAGAAGGAAATGGCAACCCACTCCAGTACTCTTGCCTGGAAAAATCCCTACCACAGAGAAGCATGGTAGGCTACAGTCCATGGGGTTGCAAAGAGTCGGACATGACTGAGCCACTTCAGTTTCCTTTCCTTTGTGGATTCAGAAGTCCAGAGAGTTGGCTGTTTTGGAAACAGAACTTGTAACCTATTCCTGTTGCTTTAATTCTGACCATCATCATTATGTGGACTATTGAAATAGACCTCCTTATACTTCTTGACTCCTTAATGTTGACAGAGTCATACCCTTGAGGACATTCTTAAACACTGCAAAGCTCAACTCTGCTCAGATCCTTCCTGTGCTGTGCTTAGTCGTTCAGTTGTGTCCAACTCTTTGCGGCTCCATGGACTGTAGCCCACCAGGCTCCTCTGTTCATGGGGATTCTTAAAACAAAATAAACATCGTTTCCCCATATCCTACAAAATTGAGGTTTGAACAACTTGGTCTATGTCAAGGCTCCTCAGCTTCCATCATGTCTTAATAAGCATCTTACCTTTTAGTAATACTTGTCTTGCCTTAAGAACAGTAAAGATGTTTTTCCTTCCTTCTAAAATTTCTTCTTCCTTCACCTTCCTTGGAGAACTCGGTGTCTTTCAAAACCTGGGTAGGATTAGATGACACTCAATTAAACCATCACGGAATTCCTCCCTATGCACTGCCATAGCACATCTTACACTATACAGTTGTTACCCATTTTTAAATGCCCGTATGCCTTCAGGGCAGGGGCATTTCCTTATCCACTCTGTATTCCTATTGCTATCTTTAGTACCTGACAGTTTTTCATCAGTAAGTATAATACCTGTAGATTTTCTGTAGATATTTGTGATTGAGTTAAATTCATTCTACTTTATTCATATTTTTCTGAGAGTTTTTGTTATGAATGGGTGTTGAATTTCGTCAGATAATTTTTCTTCAGCAATAGATATAATCATGTAACTTTTTTTCTTTAACTTATTAATATGGTGAATTACATTGATCAGCTTTTGAATATCGAGTCATCCTTGAATAAATTCCATTCGTTCTATCATATAACCAAATTGTTTTTACATATTGCTGAATTCTTTGCTAGTATTTTAAGGAGTTTTGTATCCATATTGATTAGGGTTATTGGTTTGTAGTTTGTATTTTTGTATTGTCTTTGCTTTATTTTGATATCAGGTTAGAATATTACCTTTATAAAGTGAATTAAAAAGTGTTCCCTCATTTTCAGTTTTTTTTTAAGAGATTGTTTAAAATTGGTATTAATATTAAATTTTATTTAAGCATTTGGTAGAGTTCTCCAATAAAATCATATAGGCCAGGATGTTTTTTAAAGGAATTTTTAAATTATAAATTAAATTCCTTAATAGTTATAGGTGGAGAAATAAATAGAAACCCACTCCAGTATTCTTGCCTGGAGAATCCCATGGACAGAGGAGTCTGGTAGGCTACAGTCCATGGGGTGGCAAAGAGTCAGACATGACTGAGCAACTTCACTTTAATAGGGCTATTCAAGGTATCTGTTTCATACCATGTAAGTTGTAGTAATTTGTGTTTGTCAAACAATTGATCCATTTCAGCTAACTTTTCAAATTTATGTCTGTAGAGTTGTTCATAATATTTTCTATTTTCCATTTGATATATTTATTTCTTTGTCAATCTTGGGAAAGGTTGGTCAATATTATTGATCTTTTTGAAGAACCAGCTCTTTGTCTCATTAATTTTCTCTATCATTTTTTCTGTTTTAGTGTCATTTATTTATTCTTATTTACTTACTTTTTCTTGTTTTGATTTAAAATTTTGCTTATTTTCTAGCTCATGAGGTCAGAGCTTAAGTTATTGATCTGAAACTTTTCCCCTTTTCTAATGTGTGTATTTAGTGTTATAAAATTTCCTTTCAACATTGCTTTAGCTATGTCTCACAAATTTTGATAAGGTCTGCTTTCATTTCATTCAGTGAAATGTATTTTTTAAAAGTTTCTCTTGAGGTTTTCTTTTGGTCCTATAGATTATTTATAAATTTCTTATTTAGTTTTTAATTTATTTGGAGATTTTCCTGTTATCTTTCTATTTATGACTTCTAGTTTAGTTCCATTTTGGTCAAAGAAGAACACAGTATGATTCCAATTCTTTTCAATTTGATCAAGTTTGTTTTATAGGCCAGTAGACGGTCTATCTTTGTATATCTTTGTACACACTATATAATGGTATTTATTCTACTGTTATCTGATAGAGTGTTCTATAAAGGGCCATTTGGGGTTCTGTTGATTGCTGACATTACTAAATTCTGTGTTGATTTTCTATCGTTGTATTTTTGAAATATCCAACTGTAATTGTGGATACTTCTATTTCTCCTTCCAATTCTACTTTTTGTTCTATCCTATTTCTTCTTTCAGCTTTTGCTTTACTTATTGAAGATTTTTTAGTTGGTACATGAACATTTATATTTATATTACTCTGCCTCCTTGGTAGATTGACCCCTTAACATTGTATGATAATGTTCTTCATCTCTGATAATTTTCTTTGCCCTGAAATGTACTTTATCTGAAATTGATAGAGCTACTCCTGATTCCTTTAAATTACTATTTGCATTATATATATATATATATATATTTTTTTTTTTTTTTTTCTTCAGCCTGCCCATATTGTTATATTTAGAATTTCTCATAGATATTGTATGGTTAGGTCATGTTTCCTAATCCACTCTGCCAGTCTCTGTCTCCACAAAAGTACTGACACCATACCAGTTTAGAGGAGGATGGACTACTCAGTGTGGCAGAGTTAGTAAGAGCCCATGCTCCTATCTTCCGCTGTCTCAACTGGAACCACTGTTGATAAGTGGGTAAGAGGCTCATTACTGCTAAGAAGTATTGAAAACATCAAGTCCTTACTGAGCCTTCTATGATACTCCTCTTGAAGTGGAGTTAGAGTACCTTGCTAAACTTGGAGAAGATGGAAATCTGTCCACAATTTTTTCTGTAGTGTTTGGCTATAGTAGAGCATTTACTTTCTAAAAGTTTTTTGAGTGGTTAGGCTGCCTTTTTCCTAGTCCTCTGTCTAGAGAGAAGAGATTTCTGTTGGATTTCTTCATTTGCATTTATTGTCCTTTCGAGGGTTTTGGCTTCTCTAGCACGTATTCTGGCATATATGAGGCGATAAGAAAATCCATGGCATCCACCCCCTTGTCATCCTCTGAGTCCTGTCAATCTTCTGCTTTCCCCACTTAAGAATGTTCTTAAATTTTTCTATGTATAATGTCAAGTATTATGAATTATATTTAGCAGGAGAATTAGAGAAACATATGAAAATCATCTTCCTAGAAGCAAAGGTTCAGGTTTTTTTTTTTAAGGCTTTTGAATGTTTGAAGAAGAGCAAAATTGAAAGTAAAGGGATCATTCACAAGATTCTGCATGGGAAAAAAAAGAAAGAAAAAAAGCTGAGTGACAAAGAAAAAAAAATATTCTGAAAAATGTGCCAAATAGTGCAAATGGGGTTGTGGAGATGCTCACAGGGACAAAAAATTATTTAAACACAAGATAGCTTATTACATTTAAAAATTAGACATAGCTCTGAGATTCCTAGCTACCAAAACAGAAGTAATATAATAACATTTCCCTTATGTATTTAACAGGGAAAAACAGATATGTTAAATGAGAAAGAAGTTTTCCCTAGCCCCACATTCGAGGAGGGATTATTATTGTGTATTCCTTGTAAAAGAGAACTGTTTAAATTCATGGTTGGATACCTTTAAACTAGTATTTTGCAAATATATTAGAATGTTTCTGATAGGTAAGCATTTCTTATACTAACTGTCTGTAGAAACTGAAGGCATAAGCCTACGTTTGGTCATGATACTTCTAATACTGATTAAACTAGTAAAATTCAAGTATATTGTTTTTGGGTACTTATTTTGTAAGGAGTCAGAGGATTGGATAGCAAATTAGTTCCTCTTGTTGTCTTTTTCAAATACTGGATATCTTAGTTTTTTATCATGAGTATTTGGCAAGGTTGAATTGCCAGAAATTTTCAAGTTAGTCTCTTTGTTTAGTGCATGTAGTGAGTATAATCTGGTATGTTATCTCATGAATATCCATACATCATGTTTGATAAAGGAATTATTATAATACTGATATATTTAGAACATAATTTTCAGGTTAAATAAATGCTTTTCAAAAAAAAAAGTTTTTATCTATAGAGAATGTTATGGATGAAGTGTATTGGAAGAAAAATAACATTATAGAATACCTGCTATGAATGAGATATTGTTCTACACAGTCTATGTATATTACTTTTAACTTATAAAATAACTCTGTGAAGTAACTTTTATTATTCCCATTTTATAGATAGACTAGACTGACTGACTAGGAGATGTTAAATCCTTTGCTCAAGGACATATAGCTAGGTTGTGTCAGATTTGGGATTCTATATTCAATCCGTCTCCTTTTCTTCCCCTTATGTGAATCATATGTTTCAGCCAGTCTGCTTTATTGAAGGTGAAATGGAAAGAGAAAACAAATGTGAAATATTTGATAAGAAGGAAGTGAATGGAAGTGAGAACACAAATCAATGAGTTCAGCTTCTCAGAGGCAGTTTAAATGGAAATTATGACAAAGGAGTTTGCAAGAGCTGGTTCAATGGTAACTTAATCTTTCTGTGAATTTAATTTTTACAACCTATATTTGGTTTAGCAAGAATCATCAGTTATTCGTAGTACTTATAGATTTATGAGATGTCAGAAAGCGTTTGGGCATTTTCTGTCTAAGTGTATATTGCCAACATATGTATGTGTGTGTGTGCTCTGAAATTATTACTTTGATAAGGATTAGTTAAAATATAGATCCCTTGTAAGCTCAAAGGACATCTGGGTTGGTGCAGTCTCTTATTTGATCAGTAGGGACCTCATACTATGAGAGATTAAGTGACTTGACTAAGGTTTCATAGTGACTAGCTGTAAAACTGCAACTAGAGCTCAATCTTTCTGAATCCCAGTCCAGTACTCCCTATTAAAACAATCTAACGACTTTCAGAATAAGTCTATTTGTCTCAAGAAAAGACTGCCTAATTTTACATGTTATTTAAAATGTCCAATTCCTTATTCTTATTAGCTTAATATTTTTCAGTGCTATAATTCAATCATTGTGCTTGAAATTATGGCCTTAGAAAATACGATTGAAAAGTACCAATAGCCTTACCTAGAAGGACCTTATACAGTAAAAAGTCCACTCAACTGTGAGCTCCTAGGAAAAAGGAACATATCTCAATTATTTTCTAATTTTCAGCACTTGGCTTAGGGCCCAGCTGAATTTTGGTTGAATGGGTGAATGAATGAAATTCAAAGAAGTCATAACACTATTCAGTATTAGAATTGAAAAAGACCTTTAAAAAATCATCTAGTCCAATACCTTAACTTAAAATATGAGAAAACAGAAAAAAGACAGTATATGGCTTAATGTTATACAAGCTAAAAATATAATGCAGTTATACATATTTTTACCATAAAAAAGTGTCCCCTTTCAGGCCATATTCAGATTTCATAATCTTGCACTGCACAATTCCAGGTGGTAGTGCTCATCTTATAGTTGATGTGAATGGTACTCTCATAGATGCGTAGCTGTACTTAGTAGCCCAGTACCTGAGAGAGGTGTTATTGCTTCTACTTTGCAGATAAGGGAACAAGCCTGAAGAGGAAGTGACTTATCCAAGATCAGATGAATTGTATATAGCAGAACCAGTATTAGATCCCTGTTTTTTATAATTCAATACTTTCTTTCTTAAAGCACTCCAGTCTGGGAAATGTCATTTAATCTCCCATGCTTTACCCTATCAGAGAAGGCAATGGCACCCCACTCCAGTATTCTTGCCTGGAAAATCCCATGGATGGAGGAGCCTGGTAGGCTGTAGCCCATGGGGTCGCTAAGAGTCGGACACGACTGAGCGACTTCACTTTCACTTTTCCCTTTCATGCCTTGGAGAAGGAAATGGCAACCCACTCCAATGTTCTTGCCTGGAGAATCCCAGGGACGGGGGAGCCTGGTGGGCTGCTGTCTATGGGGTCGCACAGAGTTGGACACGACTGAAGCGACTTAGCAGCAGCAGCAGCAGCAGCCTTACCCTACAACACATTCTAGACAACATTTAAAGCAGAAACCCACACACACTGTTTATAGATCTATTTCTGAATCTGTCTTCTTGGTTTTCAACCCTTTTCCCACTTTTCTATTTCTAGTTTTGCCTTTTCTCTATGGCTTATGCTATCTTTCCAACTACAACTTTGGCTTGCCTTCATCTTAGGTTTTCTTATACTTTTGGCTGTGTTCACAGTTCAGCCTCATTCTCTGTCACCTCCTACCTCAGTTTACTTTCACTCCAGCAAATGCCTTCACTGTCATGATGGGCTTTAGACATGATGTCATTTTACTTCTAATGTAGAACTTAACAGACTGTCCCTTGTATATGCTCCTACCTTTTCTGACTTTCCTCTTGAAGCCCTCCCTGAGAATCATCTTGCCACCTTGCACAGTTTCCTTCCCTGCATGCTGTCTTTGGGTGATTCATCTCTTCCCGTTACACAGGCGGGCACACCAACACCTACACACGCAGGTGAATCTGCTCCAATGATATATTTTAATTTCAGATTTAGTCAGAAGTAATTAAGCCTTTCTGTAATGAGGATGGGCACCAAGTTTGAAAAATTCATGTTGTTTCATACATCCCATGCGTGGTTTGTGTCATCCTCACTTGCAAAGTAAGAAGGAGCCCCTAGTGTAGTTAGATTAATTAATAGAAAGAGAATAAACTTAATGGAGCCAGAAAAGTGCAAAAAATGGTACTTTCCCCCCTATATCTCATTCAGATGGAATGGCCATCCTGGGATTGCGGCAGGGGATGGCAATTGCATTTTAATTACAGAACTGATGGTTTCGGTGCTACACCAGATGGAAGGGCCTTTTTAGAGAGTCCCACTCACCACCTCTGTCAATCTTTTTAAAATCTGATGCTGGTTAACAAAACCAGACAGGAGACAAAAGTGATAATGTTGTGTTCTGATCCCATGGATTTTATTCCCTGTTCTGTTGCTTAACTTGTGAGTTCAGTCAGATCTTGACTCCTGTGAAAAAGATGCTCCTTCAGGCACTTTAACAGATTAAAGGGAAAGGATGAGATTGGAGGACAGGAAAGATTCTTCTTCCTCTTCCTGTATCATCCTGGTGGTTACTTTACTACCTACAAAGCACTTTCATTTTCCATTATACCACTTAATCATGGAAATTCAGTAACAGAGGTATTATTATCCCCTTTTTAGTGAGATAAAATAATTGAGATAGGACACTTAGCTTTTACAGGTTTAACAATGCAAATCTAGCAATGTGAATCAGTGAATTACTAGTATTAAGGCAATAACAAAGTAAAAGATTTATTTGCTGTTAAACTATTCAAAAATATAGAGTTATGGATCTAGAAGCCTTCCAACACCTCATCTCATTTGATGGAAAAGAAAACTAATATTCAGATGGTGTAATGGAGGGCAGTGTAGGATATTTGAAAAAGCAAGGGCTTTGTAACTAGGACTGGAAAGGTTTTACTTCTGCATTTATGTCTTTGGACTCAGGGAACAAGTCCAAGCTTCACTTTACCCATTGTAAGATGCAAGACTGGACTGGTATAAACGGAAACCCCTCCAGCCTTAGATCCTGTCCATCCCAGAGCCCAGACTTCTCTACATGTAGGCTAGAAATCTTCTTTTTTTTTTTTTAAATATACTTCTTGTGGGTGGTAGTGGCTCATTTTGGGGAATCCAAGTTCTTAAAAATGATTCTTAACAGCATAGACTGGAAAGATGAGTCCTGAATTGTAATTAATGGAGGCTAAATTTTTGAGGAATTTTTAGAATTTTGTCACACAGGAAAAAAATAGCTAGAATTTTCTGGGAAGCCACAATTTACCTAGAAATTACAATAATTCAAATGTGAATCTGGGACTGATGTGAAAATTTCATTCTAAGGCACACCATATTACTCTACCAAATGTCTTGCCAAACCCTGCAACAAGGTTCTGAAATAAAGAGATGAATCATTGGAAATCAGTTCTAGTGTCTTGTGCCTTCATCTTAACCATTTGACTGAGTGGTGTTTATCCCTCAAAATCTCCCCCTTTGACTTTTTCTCCTTCAGAGAAGAATCATTTGTTATCTTCTCACTATAATTAGATGATTTGAGGGGGATAAACATCAGACCTTCACAGCTGTCAAGGCCTTGATTTATAGGAAAATTATTTGTTCTAATTATACAGAATGATTCATAGCTTAGGCAAATGTGTGATTTATTACTAGACCACATCTTTTACAGGTAGGCTCCTTTCTCATTAGTTTTTAGTAAAGTACTTCCTAAGAATAGTAATATTATCTAGATCAAGCTACTGGATTCCTTTCATCCTTCTCCTGACAGCCTATAATAATACTGGCATGCATTCATTCGACAAAACGTCATTGAGCAATCTCTGTGAACAAAACACTGGGAATATAGAAATGATGGTCACTTTTGCTGATACAGAGGACATGGGAGAAGGACATGTTCTGCAGCATTTTAACATCCCTTATCTCAGGTGAGCCTCACAGCAGCCTTGCAAGACAGGTACTCTTATTATGAACGTTTTATAGATGAGAAGATAGGCTCAAAGACAGCAAGTGATCTACCCAAAGTCACTCACTTAATTACAGAACCTGTTGGAATAATCCATGATTTCTGGCAACCAGTGTCAGCCTGCATGCACTCACGTGTGTGTGTGTTCGGGTGTGTCTGTGGCAGTAGGATTGGGCATGGAATCAGGGCTGAGGATTATTTTTCCATGTGTAAAAGGATGGGAAAGGTATTAAATTTTCTGAAAATGGTTCCACAGCTAAGCTTCCCAACACAGAACCTTACACTCCACTTAAGGCACTGAAGTCTGATGTTTAAGTGTTCTTTGGGAGGGGTGCATATCTTAATCTATTACTTGTTATTCATTCTTTCAGTCTTTTGTTCTGTCATATAGTAAGCCTTACTAGAAATTTCCAGTGTCTGATCTTGAAGTGGTAGCTAGGTAGAAGAAGAGTGAAAAGTGACGTTTGTGGGATGTGATAAAGGCATCAGTTGGGCATGGTGTGTCTCTCTGTGGAACCCACTGGCTATCTTCAATATTTCCATTTATTGACATACTAAACTGTCCATCACTGACTCGATGGACGTGAGTCTCAGTGAACTCCGGGAGTTGGTGATGGACAGGGAGGCCTGGCGTGCTGCGATTCATGGGGTCGCAAAGAGTTGTACATGACTGAGCGACTGAACTGAACTGAACTGAAACTTTCTATGTTCAAGCTTCTGAGAATCACACATAGGAAAATGATATTTTTCTATTTCTGGATTAGGTATCAACTCCAAGCCTCCTTTCTTTCTCCCTCCGCTGGTGTATACTTGTGTTATCTTACTAGACATTGAGTTCTTTGAAATCAGAAATGTATTCCTTCTCTGTTTCTTCACTGCCTGATACACAGTAAGCTTTCAATAAATGAAAGATCTGGGAATGACAGAATGCACTAATACATTGTTAAAGTTGCCTTCGCTTCTTTCTCTTAATACTTTCTCTGTTCTAGCCCCAACTTAATTCCTTCTTGTTCTCCAGAGTCAAAGAAAGTGTACTCAGAATCTCTTCTTCAATCTAAAAAATATCAAAAAGTCTTCCTCTGTTATTTTTAAACCCTGCCAAAGGTCTCCCTATTCTCACCCTGTAACTTTCTGAGTGCTAAAGGAAGAATATAAAGAAGGAGTATATTAATGTGAACATAGTGTAACCTTGGATAAGTCACTTAGCTCCCTGAGACTCAGTTTCTTTCTCTGCAAAATAGTAACAATCTCTACTTCTTCGGTTGTCTTTGTAAGCAAATGAAAGCCTGTGTTGCCAACCTCTATTTAAAATTTACCCTAGGAAACAGCTCCTCCAGGAAGTTTTCTCTGACCCGGCCACTTTCTCATTTTTTCAGTTGCCTGGTTTCCCTCTGTTTGATACTTACATTTGTTCTCTGATTTAATTTGCCTTTCTCCTCTAATATACAGTGGGATTTTAGGCTGTCTCTTATTAATCTTTATGTTCAGTAATATTCATCCAACATATGTTTATTGAGCGCCTGTTATGTGTCAGGCACTGTGCCAGATGTTGAGAGTTCAGCAAGCAGTAAGACCAAGGCAGTCTCTGCTCTGAGGAGTTATGGTATTTAGTTTACATTCAGCGCAGAACAGGACTAAGTATTTGTTGGATGAATTAATTAAAAATGAACTAATGCATAAATCAGTTAAATATTTAGTAACTGTAGAGAGCTATTTGGATGTTAGCTATATATACTCTAACTTCAGTTGGGATAAGGATTTGATTCAATGTTTAATATAACTTCCCAGAGTTTTCCTTAAATTGATGTGGCATTCTCCACGCTTGTGGTTTGTTTATCATCTGAGAATTAGGTTAGACAGAATCCTTTTCCTAATCAGTCACCATATCCTTTTCTAACTAATATCTTTATTTACTGATAACTTTTGACTTTTAGATGAGAGAAAGCCTCAGAAAGCAAGTGAGCAGGACAAACATCTTTTTTTATTTTAATCTTAGAAGTAAAGAAATTTTCTGCGATGATACAATAGTAATAAAGTTAGCTCCATGAACACCCAGCTCCTGGATCTCTAATTTTTGTTTGAAAGTTAACATTTCAAATTCGTGGTAAAAAATTAGGTTGGTCATATAATTTATATTTCAAACCTGAAATTTTTAATGAAGGAGTACTACTGATAATTATGCTAGGATAACTCTATGCATAAACTAAGACTGTCCTTGGTAAGCCAGGATATATATGTTCTCCATTTAATAGCATAGTGTCAAACATGGGCTAAGGATTTGAACCCATGGGCCAAAGTGGGTTCAGTACTGACTCTGAAATTTAATGTTAGTATAACCTTGGACAAGTTGCTTGAACTCTCTACACTTGTTTATCTATCTATAAAATAAAGTTGCTGAATATATCTTCTGTGTATATGGCATTTTGAGATACATGTAAAGCTGCCTAACAGAACCTGACATATAGTAGATACTCAAACAAAATGTTTCCTTTCTTGTAGTAGCAGCTCTGACATTAACTCAATGTATGATCTTGGAAAGTGTCTCCCATTTTCTTATCAGTGAAATGGCGGGGTTGAAATACTTGATCTCTCTATACTCTAGTCATTTTTCCCATTTCAAGTAACCTCATTGCCATAAACCTCCTCATTATCTTGGGAGTCTTGATATCTATAGAATATGTCTCAGATACACACGAAACAAAAAACAGCCCCCAAATCCTCCAACAGACTACCATACCTTTAAGTTCAGAAATTACGATTGTCACATTAGGGGGCCCTTCTCAGCTGTCAGTCACATTCTGTGCTCCTCTCAGAGCTAATATAGTCAAAGATGATAACTCTTGAGTATACAACCTTGTTGTATCACACAAAATGGGATATCCAAGAGTGACACAAAGTGGTCTCTAATACCTTGAATCCAAGCTTTAAGCTATTTGTTGAATGAAGAGCTTGTCAGAGCTGATCCATTACCCTCTGAGAATTCTCTTTTCTGTATTAAATAACCCAGATTCTTTAAACTGATCCTTCTAAGGATGTGCTGAGGGTGTGTTACTTGGTCACTGATGGTTCCCTTTGTTGGAATCTAGTCAACTGACCTCCATTTCAATTGAAGTGCAGTTATTCTCTTACCAATCTGTCACAAAATCTTATTGATTTTATGTCCTTAAATTTGTTGAAATTGTCCCTCTTCCCTGTTTCCTCTGCTCCACAATTCTGTTTAGTTAAAATAAGCAGTTATTAACATTTATTAAATGCTACTACTGGGCAGTGAAGACACAAAGATGGAAAAGACAGTCCTAGCCTTCAAGGAGCTGTTTCTTAATGTTAGAGCTTGAAATAGCATTGGCATTCATCTAACTGCCTAATTATATAAACAAGGAATTTGAGACTCAGAAAGGGAAAGTGACTGGTATTAAATCACACAGGTTAATAGACTGCAGAGCTAAGTCTAGGATCCAGATTTTTTGACTCTCCACTTAAGAATCATTTCCTCTTTACCACTGTAAACTTGAAAATGTTAATACCCAGCCCCTTCACTGTATCACTCTGTGGTATCATTAATATCATAGTTAACATTTTATGTGGTACTTTAGGGTTTACAGTTTCATACCAGTCATCTAATTTAATCCTTATAATACCCCTACAAGAATTTGTTATTATTAATCATGCTAACTGAATCTCAGAGAGGTTAGGTAACTTGTCTTGGTGTAAGTCCTAAAGCTTAAGACTCCAAATCCATTATTTTTTGGTATACCATACTTTTTGTTGGCACAAATAGGTAGTATACTATGACTGACAAGTGCTGGGGAACAGAGATGTTTAAGCCATGAATCCTACTTTTGGAGATTATAATCTACACAGATCATCCACTGAAATTAGTAGCCATGCTAGGAGCTGTGTAAGGGCTTCCTAGAACTGTGATAGCATCTGAAGATTGCTGTAGATAACCCCCTAATTTTAAAAACTGCAACAATAAAAGCTCTAAGTTACTTATTTTTAATAAGGCAACAAATGAAATTTTTACCAAATTAATCTAAGGTTACTTGGGGAAAATTGGAAGGTAAAATTATCCCATGTTAACATTGGATTTTATTATATATATAACAAACGTTCACAGCCATTGTGGCCCAATACAGAGAAGTGACTTCTCCAAGGCCTTACAGCAGGATGTTGACAGGAAAAAAAAAGGTTAAAAATAAATTATAGGAATCATTTAGAATGAAATAACTGACTAAAATGCCTTAAAATTCAACTCAAGACCCTGGAGGAGCTGCATACAGAGAGTAAAATGTGCCTCATTAAGCAATAGCTTTGAAGGAGCCTCTTGAACCTCTCTAAATGAGAGAGACCTTGCAGTTGCTCAAGCATGCAGTGACTAGTTGTCTAAAATCCTAATCAGATGCAGGTTTGAAGACAGAAGAGAAGACTTGGTGAGGGCTCTGCTGAAATTCTATTTTTAGGTCTGATGTTGAGGGAGTTCCTCTCCAAGCCAAAGGGAGGAATCCTTAGGCTGAGTTTCACAGGCATTCATCTCTTCCTGGTGCTCAGTGAATCGAGTTCCTAACTAAAGACTTGAAAGATGAGGGTGAATAAAAAGGATGAACTGTTTATTTAAAAGAAAAGCAGGACTTCAGTCTTTGTATCTTTAATTGATTGATGTGTGTTGGAAGAATGGTTTATATACATATATGCAACATGTGTACACCCGTGGTGAATGCATGTTGATGTATGGCAAAACCAATACAATATTGTAAAGTAAAAAAAAAATAATAATAATAAATAAAAAAATAAAAAATAAAGATTCTATTCCCATATAGGCCATTACAAAGTACAGAGTAGAGTTCCTTGTGCTATACAGCAGGTTTACATTAGTTATCTATTTTGTACGTAGTAGTGTGTATTGGAGAAGGCAATAGTACCCCACTCCAGTACTCTTGCCTGGAAAATCCCATGGATGGAAGACCCTGGAAGGCTGCAGTCCATGGGGTTGCTGAGGGTCGGACACGACTGAGCAACTTCACTTTCACTTTTCACTTTCATGCATTGGAGAAGGAAATGGCAACCCACTCCAGTGTTCTTGCCTGGAGAATCCCAGGGATGGGGGAGCCTGGTGGGCTGCCGTCTATGGGGTCGCACAGAGTCAGACACGACTGAAGCGACTTAGCAGCAGCAGTAGCAGCAGCAGCAGCAGTGTGTATATGTCAGTCACTTTGCTGTACACCTGACCAAGGCATGTGTGCATGCCATATCACTTGAGTCATGTCCAACTCTGTGCAACCCTATGGACTGTAGCCTGCCAGGCTCCTCTGTCCTTGGGATTCTTCAGGCAAGAATACTGGAGTGGGTTGCAATGCCCTCCTCCAGCCTGAAACCAATACAACACTGTAAATCAGCTGTAGTCCAAGATTTTTTTTTTTTTTTTAATCATCTGAATGTCAACCAGTAGGCTCAGGTTGTCAATTGGTGATATATTTATAAACAAGTCAAAGTCCCTGTCCTCATTATCTTGGGATATAAAAGAAAAGAAACATAAAGAAAAGAAAGAAAGCTATAAAGAAAAGAAACAAAGTAAGGAATAGAGAATTCTGGTTGAGTGTGGGGAAGGGGAACTGTTTTGACTCAGATGGAATCTGAAGGCTTCCATGAGGAAGTAGAATAAGGGCAGCATCTTGACTAATGGAGAAGAATGACTGGTGGGAAGATGTGAGCACAGAGTATGTACAGAGAGTATTTGTGGTTGTTCAGTCACTCAGTCATGTCCAACTCTTTGTGATTCCATGGACTGCAGCACACTAGGCCTCCCTGTCCTTCACCATTGCCTGGAGTTTGCTCAGACTCATGTTCATTGAGTCAGTGATGCCATCCAAGCATGTCATCGTATGTTGTCCCCTTCTCCTCTGTCTTCAGTCTTTCCCAGCATCAGGGTCTTTTCCAATGAGTCAGTTCTTCGCATCAGGTTGCCAAAGGATTGGAGTTTCAGTTTTAGCATCAGTCTTTCCAATGAATATTCAGGACTAATTTCCTTTAGGATGGACTGGTTGGATCTCCTTACAGTCCAAGGGACTCTCAAGAGTCTTCTCCCCATGTATATTACCATACGTGAAATAGATCTCCAGTCCAGGTTTGATGCATGAGTCAGGGTGCTCAGGGCCGGTGAACTGGGAGGACCCTGAGGGATGGGATGGGGAGGGAAGATGGAGGGGTGTTCAGGGTGGGGGACCCATGTACACCCATGGCTGACTCATGTCAATGTATGGCAAAAACCACTACAATATTGTAAAGTAATTAGCCTCCAATTAAAATAAATGTTAAAAAAAAAAAGAATCTTCTCCAACACCACAGTTCAAAACCATCAGTTCTTCAGTGCTCAGCTTTCTTTATGGTCCAACTCTCACATTCATACATGACTATTTGAAAAACCATAGCTTTGACTAGGAACCTTTGCTGGGAAAGTAATGTCTCTGCTTTTTAATATGCTGTCTAGGTTGGTCATTAACTTTTCTTCCAAAGAGCAAGGGTTTTTTAATTTCATGGCTGTAGTCACCATCTGCAGTGACTTTTGGAGCCCAAGAAAATAAAGTCTGTCAGTCTTTCTATTGTTACCCCATCTATTTGCCATAAAGTGATGGGACCAGATGCCATGATCTTAGTTTTTTGAATGTTGAATTTTAAGTCAGCTTTTTCACTCTCCTCTTTCACTTTTATCAAGGGACTCTTTAGTTCCTCTTCACTTTCTGTCATAAGGGTGGTGTCATCTGCATTTCTGAGGTTATTGATATTTCTCCCTGCAATCTTGATTCCAGCTTGTGCTTCATCCTGTGTGGCATTTCGCATGATGTATACTGCATAGAAGTTAAATAAGCAGGGTGACAGTATACAGCCTTGACGTACTCCTTTCCCAATTTGGAACCAGACCATTGTTCCATGTACAATTCTAAGTGTTGTTCTTTACCTGCATACAGATTTCTCAAGAGACCAATAAGGTGGCCTGGGATTCCCATCTCTTTTAAGAATTTTCCACAGTTTGTTGTGATCCACACAGTCAGAGGCTTTAGTGTAGTCAAAGAAGCAGAAGTAGATGTTTTTCTGGGATTGTCTTGCTTTTCCTATGATCCAGCGGATGTTGGCAATTTGATTTCTGGTTTCTCTGGCTTTTCTAAATCCAGCTTGTATATCTGGAAGTTCTTAGTTCATGTACTGTTGAAGCCTGGCTTGGAGAATTTTGAGCATTACTTTACTAGTGTGTGAGATGAGTGCAATTGTGCAGTAGTTTGAGCATTCTTTGGCATTGACTTTCTTTGGGATTGGAATGAAAACTAACCTTTTCCAGTCCTGTTGCCAGTGCTGAGTTTTCCAAATTTGCTGGCATATTGAGTGCAGCACCTTAATAACATCATCTTTTAGGCCTGTGAGATATGAATTTGACCTGTTAAAAAAAGTCAATGTGGTTGAATACAGTGAGCAGGGGAGAGTGGTAAGGCCTGATATGTAAGAACCTGGCAGATAAGAGTGTAAGAACCAGGCCAGATGATAATAGAGGATATCTAGGTGACAGTATGGAATATAAATTTTTCTCTTAGAGCAGTAGGAAGCTAGACATGACCTGATTTATAATGCAAAGCAAATGGGGCAAGAGAGGCATAGGAAGGCCAATTTGGAGACCATTTCTGCTTTCTGTGAGAGAGAAAAGAGCAACTAGAGAAGCAAAGGAGATGGTAAGAAGTCACTCAATTTGAGTTATATGAAAAGAATGAAGTTAAAGGGAATCTAGAGGGAGTGCTAGAATTAAGACTGTAATAACTATGATCAGACAAAATAATATTTCTGGTGATATGTCTTTTACAAAGCACTTTTTTAAAGTGGCATCTCATTTTAACCTGTTAGATGTTTTGCCTCAGTTTTATAGATGAAGTAATCCAGGGTTAGAGACATTACATGATTTTCTTGAAGTCAGTCAAGCCTGGCAGAAGCTAAATGAGACACCGATCCACCCGTCTCTAAATTGTGTGCTCTTATCTCTGTATGTCAAGACATCAGATAGATGTATGTATGCATACATATATGCATATGCATTAGAAAGAGAGAAAGGATAGTGGTTCAACACAAAGCTTTGACAAAAGGCTGCCTGTATTTGTAACCACTTTTTAGCTGGGTGATCTAGGAAAATATACTTAACATCTTATTAAAACTGAAGAAATAAAGTTACCAACTCTGGTGGGCTGATTCTGCCAGGAAATACCTTATTTCAGTACCTGCCACAGAGAAGGCATTCAACTGATATTAGCCAAGAAGATTATGCACATTTCCTATAGCAAGATGGTAAATTCATACATATTCAGATGTGTCATACTATTCAGCAAGTTACTTTGACTTTGATAATATCAGGTACATAGAACAACTACAGAGAGTCCATTGTATAGTTGAGCACCTTAGAAGACCCAGACCATCGTTAATGACTGGGTCCATGATATACTGACTCCTAGAACCCTCATCTCCCACCCCAACATCCAGCATGTATTGTAACAGTTCAGTTCAGTTCAGTCACTCAGTCGTGTCTGACTCTTTGTGACCCCATGGACTGCAGCACGCTAGGCTTCCGTGTCCATCACCAACTCCCAGAGCCTATTCAAACTCATGTCCATCGTGTTGGTGATGACAGCCAACCATCTCATCCTCTATCGTCCCCTTCTTCTCCTGCCTAAGTCTTTCCCAACATCAGGGTCTTTTCCAGTGAGTTGGTTCTTCACATCAGGTGGCCAAAGGATTGGAGCTTCAGCATCAGTCCTTCCAATGAATATTCAAGACTGATTTCCTTTACGATTGACTGGTTGGAACTCCTTGCAGTCCAAGGAACTCTCAAGCGTCTTTTCCAACACCACAGTTCAAAAGCATCAATTCTTCAGCACTCAGCTTTCTTCATAGTCCATCTCTCACGTCTATACAAGACTACTGGAAAAACCATAGCTTTGACTAGATGGACCTTTGTTGGTAAAGTAATGTCTCTGCTTTTTAATATGCTGTCTAGGTTGATCCTAGTTTTTCTTCAAAGGATCAAGTGTCTTTTAATTTAATGACTTCAGTCACCATGTGCAGTGATTTTGGAACCCCCTCCCCCCCAAAAAAGCCTCTCATTGTTTCCATTGTTTCCCCATCTATTTGCCATGAAGTGATGAGCCCAGATGCCATGATCTTAGTTTTCTGAATGTTGAGCTTTAAGCCAACTTTTTCACTTTCCTCTTTTGCTTTCAAGAGGCTCTTTAGTTCTTCTTTGCTTTCTGCCATAAGGGTGATATCATCTGCATATCTGAGGTTATTGCTATTTCTCCTGGCAATCTTCATTCCAGCTTGTGCTTCACCCAGCCTGGAATTTCACATGATGTACTCTGTATATAAGTTACATAAGCAAGGTGACAATATACAGCTTTGACATACTCCTTTCCCAATCTGGAACCAGTCTATTGTTCCATGTCCAGTTCTAACTGTTCCTTGTTAACCTGCATACAGACTTCTCAGGATGCAGGTAAGGTGCTCTAGTATTCCCATCTCTTGAAGAATTTTCCACAGTTTGTTGTGATCCACACAGTCAAAGGTTTTAGCATAGTCAAAAAAGCAAAAGTAGATGTTTTTCTGGAACACTTCAAGATGGCGGAGGAATAGGACATGGAGACCACTTTCTCTGCCACAAATTCATCAAAAGATCATTAGGTTACTGAGCAACTTCCACAAAACAACTTCTGAACGTTGATGGAGGACACTGCGTACCCAGAAAGGCAACCCATTCTCTTTGAAAGTAGGTAGGACAAAGTATAAATGTTATACATTGCCTTATTAAGTAGTTAATCACTTGAATTCATTTGAAGAGGAAGTATAGGCAATTAGTTTTGTGGTATAATTTGAGGGACACAAGAAAACCCCCAAATCCAAACCCAAATCATCTCAATGTTAAGCTTCCACCATGGAGTAATAGAATCTCAGGGTTGGAAAAGATACAGGAAATCATGGGGTATATTCACAAAGCCCTTTCCACCAAATGGGTAGAGTCTCCTTTGCAATGCCCAGCCTCTGTCTGGTTGTCTCCAATTAGAGGGAAATTCTGACTTCGCAGGCAGCCTGTTCCACATTTGGCTGCTGTTATGGTGAAAAGGTACTTCCCAGTACTGACTTGGAATCAGTCTCCCTCCACCTCAGATATACAGCAAACTTTGGGAACTCTAATAAGAGCTGGGCAATGAAACAGGATCTCCAGGAGTTCTTGTTTGTTTCCATTTGTCATCCAAGCACTTTCATGATTCTCTCCTTTTTCTCAAATTATGCAGTATCATTGTCTGGCTGGATGAGTTTCTTTTGTCACTGGTTTCTGTAGTCTTTTCTTTAAAATACCATCTCCTGAATTTCTCATTACCAGGGTTGGAAGAAACTTCCACATTAGGATTTAGTTTGTTCTTATATGATTCTTCTATGTTGGCTGCTTTGAATGGTGGTACTGAATAAAATACATTATCTTTATGATCACAATAAGTTTTAGAAAGTCTATGGGCTGATAATTTCTAATTTAGAAAGCCTTGAAAGGAACCAAAGTGGGAGGCAGGAACCTTGGGTTCTGGTGTAACTCTGCCTTCCATTCATTATTTAACCTTGAGTAAGTCTGTCTCCTATAGGCCTCAATTCTTTTATCTTTAAAATACCTGTGACTGAATTTAGTATTCATTATCCCTTCTTGGAGTCTATGCACAGGTTTGAAGAATATTTGAAAATATCCATGCAGCCTCATTAATTAAGTGTTCTTTATCTGATTGGGCACACTTGAGGAGGCTGTAACTTTTTTCATTGTTTCATTTATGGCCAAATTCTGATATAAGAGAAAATGAGAAATTTTAGTGGCAACATATCATTAACTTTCTTGCCCTTAAAGCATGTGAAAATTCCATTTTATTTATTTTATTGTTTTTCTTGCTATTAGCTAAAGTTGATTGAAGGTGATGAGGTGGGGTCGAGTAAAGAGGGCTAAGGCTCCCATTTAGAAAAATTTATGGAAAGATGTCCTTGGCAGTTGCCATATCATACCGTAACTTGATAGTTAGTTACCTATAGTAATTCTGCTGCTTTTGAAAGAATCATCATAAAGGATATATTAGTGGATAATATTTTCCAACTCCTCATTGAAATTTAGCAGGTTTTTTTTTTTTTTTTTCTCATTGTTAATGACTTAGGAGGGGGTATACCGTTATTTAAAAATCACATCTCAAAGAATGTGTCAATTAATGGTGACACTGTATGAATAAGACGGAGAAGGCAATGGCAACCCACTCCAGTACTCTTGCCTGGAAAATCCCATGGATGGAGGGGCCTGGTGGGCTGCAGTCCATGGGGTTGCTAGGAGTTGGACACGACTGAGCGACTTCACTTTCACTTTTCACTTTCATGCATTGGAGAAGGAAATGGCAACCCACACCAGTGTTCTTGCCTAGAGAATCCCAGGGACGGGGGAGCCTGGTGGGCTGCCATCTATGGGGTCGCACAGAGTCAGACACGACTGAAGCGACTTAGCAGCAGAAGCAGCAGCAGCAGTATGAATAAGAACCCTTAAGAAACAATCCTGTTTGGTGGCCTTAGCTGCCTCATCCATCTATGTAGGATCATTCATTTCTCTTTGATTCATAAACATTTATTAAGCACTCCTGCTTGCCAGGCTCCATGCTTGATTTTGAGGGTACAAGACAAAAATGGAAGAGTTAATTCATCTTAAACTGTTTTTTTCTGATATGTGTCCCTGCATGAGCATCTGCTATGTGCCTAACTGTATCAGTGGCAGTACACAGCACAGTACCTGACACAGAAGCAGCACTTAGCTAACACTTAGGATAGGGAATGAATTCATGAGTGATAGTTCCTTTAGGGGATCCTTATCTTGTTAGTTCTGAAACTAATCCTTACTACACAGCAGAGAGCCCACAATCAGAGGAAAACATCTTTTATATGAGCAGTGCTAAGATAGAGTCATATGCATGAAGAGATTACAATTAATTCTACCATGAAGATATGAGGAAGAAGAAAGAACATGAGAAAATATAGAATATGGTAAAAGCACATGCTCTGTGCTCAAAGATTACCAAAGGCTCATATAATCAAGGTAAAAGTGGGGTGTAATGGGTAACAGATGGGAGGATAGCAGGAAATATCTCAGAAATACAAGTTGTGCAGAGTTTCAAATGCCATAATAAGTAGTAGGCCTTGACCCAGTAAGTGATGAAAACATATCAAAGAGTTTTAAGCAGAAGAATGATATGTCTTTGTTTGTATTTTACAGTTTACCCTGGCATTGGTGTGAAGGATGGATTGGAATAGGGTAAGATTGGAGGCAGAAACATCATTTAGTCCAGATGAAAGGTAGACTAGAACAATATCATAGGAATGGAAGAAATGGAGTCTACCTTACGTTGGAAGCCTAATCAAACAAAAGATTTGGGCTAAAGAGAAATTAAACATGTTTTTAGGGAGAGATGAGAGAGCCAGTGGAGGGCATACGATTGAAAATGTATGAGGGAGAGGGTATAACAGATGGAGGGTGTCCTAGGAGAGGCTGGAAGGATTGGAATCTAGGACATAAGATAAAAGGTTAGTATTGGGCAAAAGGAGAAAAGAAAAAGAAGAGCATGATAAAAAAAAAATGTTCTTATTACAAGAAAAGACTGTCCGTGGGTCTCGATATATTTTGTACTCAGTTATTCAGCCACACCTCTAAGTTGTTTCAAAGACAGTGTCCAGGTTAACCAATGGATGATACCATTTCTTTTTCATTCACTCAACAATAGTCTTTGAACACCAATTGTATGCCAGTCCCTAAGCTGGACCATGAGGGTATAGCAGTGAATCTGACCCAATCTCTAGTTACTAGAAGCTCCTAGTCTATAAAGAAAGATTGCTGTATAAATAAGTTAATGTACTAAAACGTTACAAGTGTTTTAAGAAAAGTTAGAAGTAATTACTCCTACCTAGGTTGGGAAGTAGGGTGAACAAAAAAGCACATAAAAGGTAGATGTTACTGTTGTTTAGTTGCTAAGTCATGTCCAACTCTTTTGCAACCCTATGAACTGTAGTCCATCAGGCTCCTCTGTTCATGGAATTTCCCAGGCAAGAATAATGGAGTGGTTGCCATTTTCTTCTCCAGGGTATCTTCCTGACCAAAAGGTCAAACCTGCCTTTTCTGTATTGGCAGGCAGACTTTTTACCACTGAGCTACCTACGTAGACCAAAGGCACTAGAGCTGAATTTTGAAAGTGCGACTGCCTTAATTTTTATCAGTTTAAGATAGTGTGTTTGACAGAGTTCTAAGATACTCCTCATAACTCTCTGTACCCTCATGATGTACATGTCCTGGATAATTCCCTTTCCTTGAGTGTAGGGAGAATCTGTGAATTTGATTAGAAAGCACTCTCCATGATTATGTTAGGTTATATGGCAAAATGGATTTTGCAAATGTCATTGAAGTCCCAAGTCAGTTGACCTTATAATAGGAAGATTATCTGAATGGGCCTGACCAAATTACATGAGCATTTTAAACTTAGGTATAGAGGTCAGATGACTCAGTGGGTAACACCACAATATTCTAAAGTAATTATCCTCCAATTAAAATAAATTAATTTTTAAAAATGTGCCTGCAATTCAGGAGGCATAGGAGACACAGATGCAGTCCCTGGGACAGGAAGGTCCTTTGAAGGAGGAAATGACAACCTGCTCTAGTATTTTTGCCTGAAAAATTTCATGGACAGAGGAAGCTAGCAGGCAACAGTCCACGGTGTCTCAAAAGTCAGACACAACTCAGCAAGTAAGCACACGTGCACCCAGAGGTCAGAGGTGGAAAATGTCAGCGATTGTAAGTACCACAAGGATTTAACATCAGTCAGTTCAGTTGAGTTGCTCAGTCATGTCTGACTCAGTGACCCCATGGACTGCAGCATGCCAGACTTCCCTGTCCATCACCAACACCTGGAGCTTGCTCAAACTCATGTCCATCGAGTTGGTGATGCCATCCAACCATCTGATCCTCTGTCATCCCCTTCTCCTCCTGCCTTCAATCTTTTTCAGAATTAGGGTCTTTCCCAATGAGTTAATTCTTCTCATCAGGTGGACAATGTATTGGAGCTTTAGCTTCAGCATCAGTCCTTCCAATGAAAATTCAGGGTTGATTTCCTTTAGGATTGACTGTTTTGATCTCCTTGCAGTCCAAAGGACTCTCAGGAGTCTTCTCCAACACCACAGTTCAAAAGCATCAATTCTTTGGTGCTCAGCCTTCTTTACGGTCCAACTCTCATATCAATACATGACTACTGGAAAAACCATAGCTTTGACTAGACAGATCTTTGTCTTTATTTAATGTGTCTGCTTTTTGATATGATATCTAGGTTGGTCCTAGCTTTTCTTCCAAGGAGCAAGAGTCTTTTAATTTCATGGCTGCAGTCTCCATCTGCAGTGATTTTGGAGCCCAAGAAAATAAAGTCTCTCACTCTTTCCATTGTTTCTCCATCTATTTGCCATGAAGTGATGGGACTAGATGCCTTGATCTTAGTTTTTTTGAATGTTGAATTTTAAGCCAGTTTTTTCACTCTCCTTTTTCACTTTGATCAAGAGGCTTTTTAGTTCCTCTTCACTTTCTGCCATAAGGGTGGTGTTATCTGCATATCTGAGGTTATTGATATTTCTCTCTGCAATCTTGATTCCAACTTGCACTTCATTCCGTCTGGCATTTCACATGATGTACTCTCCATACAAGTTAAATAAGTAAACTGACAATATACAGCCTTGGCGAACTCCTTTCACAATTTGGAATCAGTTAGTTGTCCCATGTCCTGTTCTAACTGTTGTTTCTTGACCTGCATACAGATTTCTCAGGAGTCAGGTAAGGTGGTCTGTTTTTCCTGTCTCTTAAAGAATTTTCCACAGTTTGTTGTGATCCACAGAGTCAAAGGCTTTGGTGTTTTCAATGAAGCAGAAGTAGATTGATTTGAAAATGGAGGGATCCATGTGGCAAGAAATGTCGATGACTTTTAGGAGAGCAGCTCCCAAATGACAACCAGCAAGAAAATAGGTATCTCAGTTCTACAACCGGAAGGAACTGAATTTTGCCAATAACAAGAATGAGCTTGAGAGCAGATTTTCCCCAACGTCTCCAACCCAGCTTGGAGAGAACAGAGAATCCAGCCATGCCATGCCATGCTTTGGATATACAAAACTGTGAGCTCATAAGTGAGTATTGTTTTAAGCTGCTAAGTTTGTGGTAATTTGTTACACAGCAGTGGGTGACTAATACAGATGGCTTTGCAACTGAGTCTATCTTAGTGAGACTCCGAGCTTTGTTTTTCTATGGAGTAAACTTGGAATTGGGTAGATTTACTGAAAGATTTATTCTTTCCTTGCAAGTCATTTTTGTTTTATAAATAACCTTTTCCTAAAAAGGACTGAGCCAAATATTTCTACTTTATTGTGGCCTCCAAATTAAGCTGTTCCTTAATGATAGTTAAACAATTAATTTGAAGATGTTTACTTTTCCTCTTATTGCTTTTTTGTAGACTCCCTGGACTATATGTTAAATGAATAACTGAATGATCCCATGAAACATTTCTGAAAAATCTGAAAGAATAATGATTATTTTTTTCCAGCTATGTGCAGAACTACAACCACTATGTAAAACTTTGTATAAAGTCAGTCTATAACTTTGACTGGTATTACCTCTTCTGTTCTGCTTCCTACACTGGAGTCAATACTTTGCCCAACCATTAAATTTTAGTGTTCCTCGGGGTTCTGTACTGGACCCTCTGTTCTTCTCACTTTATCTCATTCCCTGAGTGTTCTTATCAAATGTCATGTCTTTAAAGGCCTAAACTGATGATTTTTCAAAATTCTATCTCTAGCTTGAGATCAGAGGCTGGGTGGAACCAGGATTTAAATAAAGATCTTAGATTTTTCCAACTTAGTCTCTTTTTCCTTAATTATTCCCTCCAGAGAGTCTTATATTGAGAAGGGGCTTCTAGCCAAGAAAAAAGGAAGCATTTTCTTATTTCAAACATTTTAAGTTTGAAACCAAATGTATTACTGGAAGATGGTTTCTCCAGTTAAAGGTTTCATATGTGTGGGTCTAGCTGGAAGCCAGGTGAGGTGACCAATCTGCTTGGAGTAGATTCCATAGTGTTGCCTATAATCTGTGTTCCAAAATTATTCTGAGGTGCTCCTTAGGCTCTGAAATAAAATTTAGATTTGGACACTTGAGAAAGGAGTGCAAAAAAATCCAAAATGGATAGTTTGACAACAGATGTTACTGGAGTGGTGAATAATGAGGCAGACACTGTCTATAGGAATTTGAAAAGTGTAAATAACAGAGAGTGGCTGGCCCTCTAGGAATGAATGGCTTTTTTCAGAAAAAGCCAGAAATTGTATTAAATGTAGGTTGATTTATCAAGGAATACCACCGTATAACCTGCTGTGCCTATATCTGTAGGTCTATGTCAGTAACTCCTTCTAAAGATTGTGGTTACTTTCCAAAAAAATTGCTGGGTGGATCCCACACCAGTATCAGTCTCCTCTCCACCAGAAAGCACCTATAGTGTCCAAACACTTTCTATAGTGTCACATCACACCTTTTCCAGAAGGTGTGGGCACTTCCTGCCCTATGCTCAGCTCTTGAGGGAATGCTTGCACCTACTCAGAGATGGTGAGGCATGGTCCAGTTTCTACTGGTGAAGTGAAGTGAAGTCACTCAGTCATGTCCGACTCTTTGTGACCCCGTGGACTGTAGCCTACTGGGCTCCGCTGTCCATGGGATTTTTCAGGCAAGAGTACTGGAGTGGGTTGCCATTTCCTTCTCCAGGGGATCTTCCCGACCCAGGGACTGAACCCAGGTCTCCCGCATTGCAGGCAAACACTTTACCGTCTGAGCCACCAGGAAGCCTGAAGTATTCCACATTTTAAATACCTCATACTAATAAAATAATTCTCTCCATCTTATATGATCTAATTTTATCTCAAATATCACTGCTACTCCTCTGCTATATCAAAATCCCTTCCTAAGTTATAAATATTTTCCATGAAAAATCCCCTCATGTAACACAGTATTTCAGAGAATGGGCTTTGAAGTCAGGCAGGACTAGGTTTAAATTCTGCCTCAGCCATTTAGATATATAACTTTAGGTATCGTTTTTAAAATGGATATAGTACCTATTGTCAGGTCTAAAGTAAGTATTAATTTACATTGTATATGTGTAAATTTTAATACAATAACATACCTATTGAAGGAACTCAAGAGATTCCAATTTTTAATTATTTTATAAATATTATTTTTCATTTTAACAATTTTTATTATAAATATTGATCAAGCATATATATCCTCACTTCAAATACCCTAGACTGATCTTACATATTATTCCTATCTCTTGACTGTTAACCATATTTTCAAATTACCTTAAATTTACTTAATTTTAACTCCCCATGTGTCTTATCATCCTTCCATCTTACAAGTTCCAACCAAAATCCATCTTAAACAGCATGCATTTTAATTCTCCTACCTCAGTCTTAAATATGTTCTATTTCCAATCCCTGTTTCAGTTTAAATAACCTTCATCTTAAATACCATTTGTAGAGGACATCTGCTGTTTTAGTTTGCTAGCGTTCTTTCCTCCCTTCTCATCATGGTATCTTCTTACCTTTGAAGATAGTTCTTTGTTTATGCCTTGTGATTCTGATGAGGTCTTAAGTTGTGATTTCCCATCCTTCCCTTCACAGAGACTGAAATTTGACCCTGGCCTATTACACATCCTCATCCCCTTGGCCACAGTGATAAGTTCGGAGTGTGCAAGGGACGCATGGTGGAGGGGTTGGTAGGTACTTTCTGTTCTAAAGCTGGGAGGGAGAAGTCCCTCTTTCTCTTTGAAGTATATGCCATAAAGGATAGAACCCTGGAGCTGTTGGCAGTTCTATGTCCTTTGTCATGAATGAGACTGAGAGCCTGAGGGTAATACAGAGACAGCACATGAGTAGAGACAGAATCTGAAAGAGCTGAGAGAGTTCTGAGGGCATTGTTTGTGTCTCTGATTTAGTTCTTCAACTTGTTCTTCCTAACTTTAAGAGCCAGTGAATATTCCTATCTTGAAAACTGGGAGTGGGCTTCAGTTATGTGCAAAAGAGACAGGTCTGAATAATACGCATGTGTTAATCTTATAGATATTTTCTAAACTTAGATCTCTTATCTGAGGTTTTCTTCTGGACCTGACCTTAAGACATTATGCTAAATGATAAAGATTATTTAAAACCATGCTTTTAGAGCATATTTAAAGGAATTCTTAGCTGTGTCAATTGGAAACAGAGTAGGGATTATTTATGAATTTCGGACTTCTGGTGTAGTCATTTTTAGGGGCATAGAGATGCAGGAATATCTGATATTGCATCAGTTGTGAATATAAGCCAGAATGTCAGGCAGCTTGCATTCCAGGACCAGCTCAACTCCAATTTGCTCTGGGATTTTTGGCAAGTGCTTTCCTTCCAGGGGTTTCAAAATAAAGTGATTGTACTTGATTTTCTCTTTCAGACCTAGTAGACTGCGTTTTTGAAACCTAGACATTTTCCTAGGCAAAAAGGGAGAAATATCAAAAGTATTACTTTACAGAGTGGGAATTGATACAATCTGAGTTTCAGACTTAAAATCTGATAAGATAAAATGACGTTTGAAGAATATTGTGTTAAAAGGTTTTTTTTTTTACATATACATCTTTCGCTTCAGTCACGCACTCATGTCCGACTCTTTGGAACCCCATGGACTGCAACACGCCAGGCTTCCCTAGCCATCACCAACTCCCAGAACTTGCTCAAACTCATGTCCATCGAGTCGGTGATGCCATTCAGCCGTCTTATCCTCTGTCGTCCCCTTTTCCTCCTGCCCCCAATCCCTCCCAGTATCAGTGTCTTTTCCAATGAGTCAACTCTTCACATGAGGTGGCCAAAGTATTAGAGCTTCATCTTCAGCATCATTCCTTCCAAAGAACACCCAAGGCTGATCTCCTTTAGAATAGACTGGTTGGATCTCCTTGTAGTCCAAGGGACTCTCAAGAGTCTTCTCCAACACCACAGTTCAAAAGCATCAATTCTTTGGCGCTCAGCTTTCTTCACAGTCCGACTCTCACACCCATACATGACCACTGGAAAAACCATATCGGGAAAGGAATACTTCAAGGCTTTATATTGTCACCCTGCTTATTTAACTTATATGCAGAATACATCATGGGAAATGGGCTGGATGAAGCACAAGCTGGAATCAAGATTGCTGGGAGATATATCAATAACCTCAGATATGCAGATGACACCACCTTTATGGCAGAAAGTAAAGAGGAACTAAAAAGCCTCTTGATGAAGGTGAAAGAGGAGAATGAAAAAACTGGCTTAAAACTCAACATTCAGAAAACTAAAATCATGGCATCTGGTCCCATCACTTCATGGCAAATAGATGGGGAAACAATGGAAACAGTCACAGACTTTATTGTTTTGGGCTCCAAAATCACTGCAGATGGTGACTACAGCCATGAAATTAAAAGATCCTTGCTCCTTGGAAGAAAAGCTAGAACCAACCTAGACAGCATATTAAAAAGTAGAGACATTAATTTACCAACAAAGGTCCATCTACTCAAAACTGGTTTTTCTAGTAATCGTGTATGGATATGAGAGTTGGATTATAAAGAACACTGAGCACTGAAGAATTGATGCTTTTAAACTGTGGTGTTGGAGAAGACTCTGAGCATCTCTTGAGCTGCAAGGAGTTCTATCCAGTCAATCCTAAGGAAATCAGTCTTGAATATTCATTGGAAAGGCTGATGCTGAAGCTGAAACTCCAATGTTTCGGCCACCTGATGCAAAGAACTGACTCATTGGAAAAGATCCTGATGCTGGGAAAGATTGAAGGCGGGATGAGAAGGGATGACAGAGGATGAGATGGTTGGATGGCATCACCAACGTGATGGGCATGAATTTGAGCAAGCTCCAGGAGTTGGTGATGGACAGGGAAGCCTGGCATGGTGCATGCAGTCCATGAAGTCGCAAAGAGTCAGACACGACTGAGCAACTGAACTGATCTAGGTTTGTCATAGCTTTTCTTCCAAGGAGAAAGCATCTTTTAGTTTCATGGCTGCAGTTACCATCTGCAGTGATTTTGGAGACCAAGAAAATAAAGTCTGTCCGTGTTTCCGTTGTTTCTCCATCTATTCGCCATGAAGTGATGGGACTGGATGCCATGATCTTCATTTTTTTTAATGTTGAGTTTCAAGCCAGTTTTTTCACTCTCCTCTTTCACCTTCATTAAGAGGCTCTTCATCAAGAGGTTCCTCTTTGGTTTCTGCCATAAGGGTGGTATCATCTGCATATCTGATGTTATTGATATTTCTCCCTGCAATATTGATTGTGGCCTGTGCTTCATCCATCCAGCGTTTCACGTGATGTACTCTGCATATAAGTTGGGCTTATTTAATAGCTCAGTTGGTTAAGAATCTGCCTGCAATGCAGGAGACCCCAGTTTGATTCCTGGGTCAGGAAGATCCGTTGGAGAAGGGATAGGCTACCCACTCTAGTTTTCTTGGGCTTCCCTTGTGGATCTGCTGGTAAAGAATCTGCCTGCAATGTGGGAGACCTGGGTTCAATCCCTGGGTTGGAAAGATCCCTTGGAGAAAAGAAAGGCTACCCACTCCAGTATTTTGGCCTGGGAGCAAGGTGACAGTATACAGCCTTGACATACCACTTTTCCAATTTGGAACCAGTCCATTGTTCAATGTCCAGTTCTAACTTTTGCTTCCTGACCTGCATACAAATTTCTCAGGAGGCCAGTAAGATGGCCTGGGATTCTCATCTCTTTATGAGTTTTCCACAGTTTGTTGTAATCCACACAGTGAAAGGCTTTAGTGTAGTCAATGAAGCAGAAATAGATGTTTTTCTGGAACTCTCTTGCTTTTTCTATGATCCAACAGATGATGGCAATTTTATCTCTGGTTCTTCTGCCTTTTCTAAATCCACCTTGAACATGGGGAAGTTCTTGTTTCACATACTGTTGAAGCCTAGATTGGAGAATTTTGAGTATTTGCTAGTGTGTGAGGTGAGTGCAATTGTGTGATAGTTTGAACATTCTTTGGCATTGACTTTCTTTGGGATTGGAATGAAAACTGATCTTTTTCAGTCCTGTGCCCACTGCTGAGTTTTCCCAATTTTCTGGCATATTGAGTGCAGTACTTTCATAGCATCATCTTTTAGGATTTGAAATAGCTCAACTGGAATTCCATCAACTCCACTAGCTTTATTTGTAGTGATACTTCATAAGGCCCTCTTGACTTCACACTCCAGGAAGTCTGGCTCTAGGTGAGTGATGACACCATCGTGGTTATCTGGGACATGAAGAAATTTTTCTTATACTTCTTCTGTGTATTCTTGCTACCTCTTCTTAATATCTTCTGTTTCTGTTAGGTCCATACCATTTCTGTCCTTTATTTTGCCCATCTTTGCACGAAATGTTCCCTTAGTATTTCTAATTTTCATGAAGAGATCTCTAATCCTTCCTGTTCTATTGTTTTCCTCTATTTCTTTGTGTTGATCTCTTAGGAAGGCTTTCTATATGTCTTTAATGTTGTATAAAATAAATTATACCATTAACCACATTCCAATGTACACAGTCTTGCTCATAAGAAGTATGACTTTGTAGACTTCAATATATTCTCAAATAAGTTAACTTTTCTTGTTATATATACATATATTAATACACATACATATACACATATACATGCATATATATACATACATGAATTTGTATATAGGCGTATATATGTATATGAGAGAGACATTTAGGCTATTTGATTTTGCTCCAAATAGAATTTCTGCATATTTCCATAAACCCCCAAGAATCACCTATTTGGATATGCCCCATGTTTCTGCACATGATGTCATCTTGCTTGAAATAGCGTTCCCACTTTCAGCCCACAACAACTCCATTATTGTATTATTCATATTACAATGTAATGTTTGTGTATAATCCTACTTTTTCCACTAAACTATGAACTTTTTGAGAGTAAAATTAGGTTTATTCTATCTCTCAGGCCCAGTTAGAAACCTGAGAAAGAACACCTGCTCAGTAAATATGTATTAGCTACCTTTAAACTTAATTCAGCCACTTCTGGGTCTTTTGTAGTTGAGTCTTGTTCTTGTGCTGCTCCACTGAAAAAGGCGTTATGTTAGAAAAAAAAAACTGTTATGTTAGACAGAAATCTATGATTAGAGGGCTTCAGGAGCCCAGAGTGGCGTATCAGATCCTGAGCAAGATCTTTTAACTACTGACTCAACAATCTTTCCAGGATTCTCTATAAGAAAAAGCTTCTTCGAAGTGTCTCATACAGGGATGGGAGTATCTTGCTCCAGGGATAATTTCATTCTTCCTATGAAGTAATGCCTTCTACAGTAGAAATGAAAGTATACAGCATGGCTGGGACACATAGTAGGCATTTTATCAATGAAAATGGATTTCTTCCTCTTACTTATTTGTGTAACTACCCCAGTCTGCTGTCAGATTATGAGTTCTGAATGATAGTGGAAAGTTCTTTTAATAGTTGTGCTTCCCACAGATTCAGATTCAAGCAAATTTAGTGAATACTTCTTATGTGTCAGTCACCATGTCAAGTATTTTCTTATACGTTATCCCATCCAATTCTCTTGACAAATATCTGAAGGACATTTTTCATTCTATTTATTGATGAGTAAACTTAAGCTTAGATATATCAAGTAACTGGTTCCAGATAACACAGCTACATAATGGTTGGTCCAGGATTCAAATTCAGATCAACTTGTCTTTAAAGTGATATTCTTCCCAAAGACATGCTGCCAGTACCTAACCAAATGCTGTGGGCATTTTGTGCTTTCATAATATTTGTGAAAGAATTAGAATTGATCTTTTGATTGAAGTGATAAATACTTGTTAATATGCTATGCAATTTTGTTTGACCATTAAAATTTATGTACACTGATATGGAGAGATTTATAGAATATAAAAATTAAAACCAGGTAATATGTATGTATAATATGATTTTTTTAATACGTGCATATCTATGGGAACATATAGGAACAATCTGGAGGAACATATACTGAAGTTTTAGCAATTTTTAAGAAATGTAGGAATACCAGTGATTTTTATCTTCTCTATGCTATATACTTTTTCTCTTTTTCCACTCATTTTTTATACACTGGATATTATTAGTATAATAACAAATTTAAAGTTTAAAATAATTAATGCAAAGAAGTGAACCATTTACTCCATGGACCCTCATAAGGACATAAATTCGAAGGATTAATGGATAAGATATTTTTTTAAAAATTGAATACTGAAAAATGTACACTGGGGATGTAGAAAATATTGAATTTGCATGCCATTTTCAATCACTTGACAAACGTGGCCATTTCTAAAGAAAGTGTTGACATGACACCAAACATGTATGACCAAATATACTTTTAGAAACAGCGTACCAATGTTTGTCTTTCACTGACACATTTGAAAGCATGTCAGAATCTAATTTTGATTAGAGAAAAGAGTGTGACACATCTAGATTATAAATGCAAATCCCAGTAGATATTTGATTTCATCTAATCAAAGATGTTATTTTTAATTGCCATGGAACAAGATGATCTTGTGCAAATGAGGCATTGAGTTAATAACAGAACTTTGTATTTACATAGAGATTTTCTATAAGCTTAACATACTTCATGAATTAAAGAAGTTCTATGTTGATGCAATTACTTTGGAAAACTCTTTGACAATGAATTCTAAAGCTGAATATGTGCATACCTTGTGACCCAGAAATTACGTTCCCAGAATATACTCAACAAAAATGTATTTTTATGTGGACCAAAAGATATGCTCATAGCTGCACTATTTATTATGGCCTCAAGCTGAAAAATACCCAATGTCCAGCAGCAACAGACTAAATATGTTGTTCTTCAGTTGCTAAGTTGTGTTTGAATCTTTGTGACACCATGAAGTGCAGCATACCAGGCTCTCCCTGTCTTTCACTATCTCCCAGAATTTGCTCAAACTCATGTCCATTGATGCAGTCCAACCATTTCAATCATTTCAACCTCTGTCTCTCCCTTCTCCTCCTGTCCTCAATCTTTCCCAGCATCAGGGTCTTTTCCAATGAGTTGGCTCTTTGCATCAGGTGACCAAAAATATTGGAGCTTCAGCTTCATCATTAGTCCTTCCAATGAATATTCAGGATTGATTTCCTTTAGGATTGACTGCTTTGATTTCCTTGCTGGTTCTAATTGTTGCTTCTTGTCCTGCATACAGGTTTTACAAGAGACAGGTTAGGTGGTCTGGTATTCCTATCTCTTTAAGAATTTTCCACAGTTTGTTGTGATCCACATAGTCAAAGACTTTGGCATAGACAATAAAGCACAAGTAGATGTATTTCTGGAATTCTCTTGCCTTTTTTGTAATCCAGTGGATGTTGACAATTTAATCTCTGGTTCATCTGCCTTTTCTAAATCCAGCTTGTACATTTGCAAGTTCTTGGTTCATGTATTGTTGAAGCCTAGCTTGAAGGATTTTGAGCATCAACTCGCTAGCATATGAAATGAATGCAATTGTGCAGTAGTTTGAACATTCTTTGGCATTGCCCTTGTTTGGGATTGGTATGAAAACTGACCTTTTCCAGTCCTGTGGCCACTGCTGAGTTTTCCAAATTTGCTGCTACACTGAGTGCAGCACTTTATTCTCCCTGATATAGAAAGGAAAAATAAATCAGAGAGAGAAAGCTAGTAACAGGTAGATCAGATCAGTTCAGTTGCTCAGTCATGTCCAACTATTTGAAACCCCATGGGCTGCAGCACGCCAGGCTTCCCTGTCCATCACCAAATCCTGGAGCTTGCTCAAACTCACGTCCATTGAGTCAGTGGTACCTTTCAACCATCTCATCTTCTGTCATCTTCTTCTCTTCCTGCCTTCAATCTTTCCCAGCATCAGGGTCTTTTCCAATGAGTCTGTTCTTCACATCAGGTGGCCAAAGTATTGGGGCTTCATCTTTGGCATTAGTCCTTCCAATGAATATTCAGGACTGATTTCCTTTAGTATTGACTGGTTTGATCTCCTGTGGTCTAAGGGACTTACTGACAGGGAAGTCAATATAAGGCATTAATGCAAGAAATGCTAAGAACCTGAACTAAGGTAAGTTCCCCAAAACTCCATTTACATATGAACCTGCAGCTTATTGGGAGATATAGAGAGTATGTTTTTATTGGGCCATAGACAGTTTTAATAAAATATTAGACCTACATGTTCTTAAAATTATTTAGTTGAAAAGATTACATTACCCATTATTATCTATAGCACCCTCTACTTCTTCCTGGGTTCTAGGAATCTAGGCCAGAACTAAGTCCATTCTTAAGATCATTTGCCTCTAATGGAACCACACCTATTAAGGTGTATCTTTATACTGGAAAAGTCTCGTTAGGGCTTTCAGGCTCAACAGGTCTGTGTGATTCTCTTGGATGTCAGGGACAAAAGAACTGCTCAATGGAAATAGGTATCTCCAAGACTGCAGAGCATATCAGAAAAACATAGAGTGTTGTGGAATAGGTGAAAAAAAGAATGATACCAAGTTTAAATCTAGATTGGTACAGATATGCAATAGGAATATCTTTTATTGTTTATAAGGCTGGATATACTCAAAAGGGAGTTTTACTACACTGCTACATTGCTGACCTGGATGGGAATTCAGATGTCATCTGCATGTTCTTGCATTTAGTATAAATCATAGTAGCTCTAACAGTGGCAAAATATGGCAATTCACAGTGCTCCTTATTAATGCACTAAATTCAAGAAAGTCATGGGTATTGGAGCTGAGGCCTATAACACTCTGAAGAATGTCATTAAAGACAAATGAGGGAATGAAACTACCAAAGGAAGGCATGAGGCAGTTTTCTACTAACCTATGTCAGGGGTTGGCTAACTAGGGCCTGTGGGCGAAATCTAGCCCACTACTTATTTTTGTAAATAAAGTTTTATTGGAATACAACAATACTGTTTGTTTACAAATTGTCTGTGGTTGATTTTGTACTACTATGGCATGGGTGAATAGTTGTGACAGAGACTAAAGTGAAAGTGTTAGTTACTCAGTCATGTCTGACTCTTTGCCACCCCATGGACTGTAGCCCGCCAACAGAGACAACAACTCACAAAGTTGAAATATTTATCATCAGGTTCTTTAAAGGAAAAGTTAGGCCACCTCTGTCTAAATGTAAAGAAACTCTATAACTGTTAGAGAATGCTATTGGAAAGGTGACTGTAAGAGATAAGGTTTTAATTGTAATGGACTCTGAGTTCTTGTAGTCTGGGATGTCTGATCTAGAATTCAACTCTCTAGGTAATTTATCAAATACATACATCAGCCCTGTGGCAGCTTATAAAGAACTGTGCAGCGGTATCTTATAAAAATCTCTTTGACCAGAATGACTTGGAAGTTTGGTTAAGACAAACAAACAAACAAACAAAAAAACCTATGTTAGTATGTATATACCTAGGTGGAGGAAATGATCTCAACACAAAGCAGTTTCCTAAGGCTGTGGATGAGAAATGACACAACTCCTTCCTGCCTAAAGTAAACCAGATGAGTCTCTTCAGCTGACCCGATTCAATGAGAAGGACATGCTAGGGTTTCAGTATTCTGGGACAACTAAAAATTCTTTTACTGCTTTGTTTGAAAATGGTATATCAGAAGTCAAACTTATTCACCTGGAATTTGGGGGGACTATCTAGCTTTGTAGTCATATGGCTAGCTCAAAATTGAATGTTTCCCCCTTTACTCAAACATAAATCTGTGAATTCATTTACTTATGCTGTGGTTCCCTGAGGTTCATAGGCAAGTTGCTCAAAGTTTTTATGTGGTGATAAAGTCAGTAACAAAATATAGTCCATTAGATAGTCTGCCACCACAGACTTTTTCCCCTTCTGTCCACATTGTCTCTTATGGTTTTTCATCCTCTGCTGGTACCTCCCCAGTCCCTCCAAGATTATGCTTCCTTTTCAAATTCCAAAAGCTCCCTCTGTTTTGCAGAACATTCAGCTCTTTCCAAGTCCTAGCCCCCATTCCTTCTCAGGTCCACCTGTAAGGTGCTCAGCAGAACCAAACATCCATGTATTCCTTGATGAGGTCCACCTCTGTCTGGAAGACTTGGAGTTGTAAACGGTATTACACTGCATATGTCAAGTGCTGACTACAGTCAGTGTTCAGTCAGTGCTTTTTCTTTCTTTTCCCTGCTGCTTGTTTTATTGTTGTTATATTCTCTTTCTTCTTATGTCAAAAAATAAATGCTTCATTACATCTGTCGACATTTGTATTCTCTTATTTTGGATTTAAGCTCATAAAAGATGTGAATCCTTCTGGCCTTGCACAACACAGCATGTATAAAACATGCGGTGCGTTTTCTTCAGATTTGGCATCTGATATCAGAGAGAACTTAAGACTGTTTCCTTCACTTTTACAGAGCTATTCCTCCTTCAGTTAGGTAATAGCCTACTGTAGCTTGATATCCTCTTAGAATATAAAGCAGAGACTGGGAATCAGGTAACATAGTAGTTAAGGTACAAGATTGGAACACATAACTTAATGTTGACTTTGGGTTACTTAATCGCCTTGAACCTTGTTGTTTTTTTTATCCATAATTACTAATGCTTACCTCATAAAATTCTAGCAAAGATCAAGTGAGACAGTGAAAGCAAATTACTTTGTACTCGGACAGGCACAGAACAACTACTTAATAAAATGGAGACTATTGTTCTTCTTATTAATGTTGCCACACCAAAATGATATTTGACTTTTACAGTTACCTCAAAAAGTGAAAATAAATGGAGCAAGCAATAAATGCTAAGATGCAAAGTGAGAATAGGCTGAAGTAAAGCCCATATGCATCTAGGGTGGTATTCAGTAACTCTTTTCCACTTTGACTCTAGAAAATTTCCGCTTTATAGAAAAGCAAACATAAATAGTGTAATGGCCCTCATGTTCTCATAATCCAGGTTCAACAATAATCAGTTCATGGCCAATCATTTTTCATTTTTATCACTACCGACTTCCTCCTAACCCCTCTCCCACTGTCTTATTTTGAAACAAATCCCATATTGTTTAATTTATTCCATGAACAGATCAGTATATATTTCTGAAAGATATAGATGTTAAAAATAGCCCTCTAAGTACTATCTAAAGCTTGGTGCATTTGAAATGAGCAGTTCTGGGTAATCCATTTATTTCCCATATGATGTCAACACATGAGCTGAGGTGTAAGACTGTGCCCTTCAGGAATGGTAGCAAGACTGTTTGATTGAGGGGAATAAAAGAAATATAAAGGTTACATTGTGACTTCATGAATAACCTACATCCTGTCTATCAACATGAGTGTGGCACAGGCATGGTGTGATTATTTTTAAGAGGTATCAAGTTATAATAGGAACAGGCATGTGCCTTGGTCCAGAAAGATCTGGACTCCAAATATGAATTCTACCACATGTGGATTTAGCCAAATTATTTGCTCCTAATACTTCTATGTCTAACAATTTGCAGTTTATCAAATGCTTCTTTTGCAAATGGTAACTCATCTGTCCCTTATTCTCTTGGGGGAAGGAAACCAGCTCACTGGGGTTAAAGAATTTGCCAAGGGTCATAGAGCCCTACTTTTTTCTTTTCTTTTTTTTTTTTATTTAATTAATTTTATTTTATTTTAAAACTTTACATAATTGTATTAGTTTTGCCAAATATCAAAATGAATCCACCACGGGTATACATGTGTTCCCCATCCTGAACCCCCCTCCCTCCTCCCTCCCCACACCATCCCTGTGGGTCGTCCCAGTGCACCAGCCCCAAGCATCCAGTATCGTGCATTGAACCTGGACTGGCATCTCGTTTCATACATGATATTTTACATGTTTCAATGCCATTCTCCCAAATCTTCCCACCCTCTCCCTCTCCCACAGAGTCCATAAGACTGTTCTATACGTCCGTGTCTCTTTTGCTGTCTCGTATACAGGGTTATCGTTACCATCTTTCTAAATTCCATATATATGCGTTAGTATACTGTATTGGTGTTTTTCCTTCTGGCTTACTTCACTCTGTATAATAGGCTCCAGTTTCATCCACCTCATTAGAACTGATTCAAATGTATTCTTTTTAATGGCTGAGTAATACTCCATTGTGTATATGTACCATAGCTTTCTTTTTTTTTTTTTTTAATAATTTTTAAAAGAAAATCCATCCTGAACCCTCCTCCCTCCTCCCTCCCCATAGCATCCCTCTGGGTCGTCCCAGTGCACCAGTCCCAAACATCCAGCATCGTGCATTGAACCTGGACTGGCATCTCGTTTCATACATGACATTTCACATGTTTCAATGCCATTCTCCCAAATCTTCCCACCCTCTCCCTCTCCCACAGAGTCCATAAGCCTGTTCTATACATCAGTGTCTCTTTTGCTGTCTCGTATACAGAGTTATCATTACCATCTTTCTAAATTCCATATATGTGGGTTAGTATACTGTATTAGTGTTTGTCCTTCTGGCTTACTTCACTCTGTATAATAGGCTCCAGTTTCATCCACCTCATTAGAACTGATTCAAATGTATTCCTTTTAATGGCTGAGTAATACTCCATTGTGTATATGTACCACAGCTTTCTTATCCTTTCATCTGCTGATGGACATCTAGGTTGCTTCCATGTCCTGGCTATTATAAACAGTGCTACAATGACCACTGGGGTACACGTGTCTCTTTCCCTTCTGGTTTCCTCAGTGTGTATGCCCAGCAGTGGGATTGCTGGATCATAAGGCAGTTCTATTTCCAGTTTTTTAAGGAATCTCCACACTGTTCTCCATAGTGGCTGTACTAGTTTGCATTCCCACCAACAGTGTAAGAGGGTTCCCTTTTCTCCACACCCTCTCCAGCATGTATTGCTTGTAGACTTTTGGATCGCAGCCATTCTGACTGGTGTGAAATGGTACCTCATAGTGGTTTTGATTTGCATTTCTCTGATAATGAGTGGCGTTGAGCATCTTTTCATGTGTTTGTTAGCCATCTGTATGTCTTTTTTGGAGAAATGTCTATTTAGTTCTTTGGCCCATTTTTTGATTGGGTCGTTTATTTTTCTGGAGTTGAGCTGTAGGAGTTGCTTGTATATTTTTGAGATTAGTTGTTTGTCGGTTGCTTGTTTTGCTATTATTTTCTCCCATTCTGAAGGCTGTCTTTTCACCTTGCTAATAGTTTCCTTTGATGTGCAGAAGCTTTTAAGGTTAATTAGGTCCCATTTGTTTATTTTTGCTTTTATTTCCAATATTCTGGGAGGTGGGTCATAGAGGATCCTGCTGTGATGTATGTCAGAGAGTGTTTTGCCTATGTTCTCCTCTAGGAGTTTTATAGTTTCTGGTCTTACGTTGAGATCTTTAATCCATTTTGAGTTTATTTTTGTATGTGGTGTTAGAAAGTGTTCTAGTTTCATTCTTTTACAAGTGGTTGACCAGATTTCCCAGCACCACTTGTTAAAGAGATTGTCTTTAATCCATTGTATATTCTTGCCTCCTTTGTCAAAGATAAGGTGTCCATATGTGCGTGGATTTATCTCTGGGCTTTCTATTTTGTTCCATTGATCTATATTTCTGTCTTTGTGCCAGTACCATACTGTCTTGATAACTATGGCTTTGTAGTAGAGCCTGAAGTCAGGTAGGTTGATTCCTCCAGTTCCATTTTTCTTTCTCAAGATCGCTTTGGCTATTCGAGGTTTTTTGTATTTCCATACAAATTGTGAAATTATTTGTTCTAGCTCTGTGAAGAATACTGTTGGTAGCTTGATAGGGATTGCATTGAATCTATAAATTGCTTTGGGTAGTATACTCATTTTCACTATATTGATTCTTCCAATCCATGAACGTGGTATATTTCTCCATCTATTAGTGTCCTCTTTGATTTCTTTCACCAGTGTTTTATAGTTTTCTATATATAGGTCTTTAGGTTCTTTAGGTAGATATATTCCTAAGTATTTTATTCTTTTCATTGCAATGGTGAATGGAATTGTTTCCTTAATTTCTCTTTCTGTTTTCTCATTATTAGTGTATAGGAATGCAAGGGATTTCTGTGTGTTGATTTTATATCCTGCAACTTTACTATAATCATTGATTAATTCTAGTAATTTTCTGGTGGAGTCTTTAGGGTTTTCTATGTAGAGGATCATGTCATCTGCAAACAGTGAGAGTTTTACTTCTTCTTTTCCAATTTGGATTCCTTTTATTTCTTTTTCTGCTCTGATTGCTGTGGCCAAAACTTCCAAAACTATGTTGAATAGTAATGGTGAAAGTGGGCACCCTTGTCTTGTTCCTGACTTTAGAGGAAATGCTTTCAATTTTTCACCATTGAGGATAATGTTTGCTGTGGGTTTGTCATATATAGCTTTTATTATGTTGAGGTATGTTCCTTCTATTCCTGCTTTCTGGAGAGTTTTTATCATAAATGGGTGTTGAATTTTGTCAAAGGCTTTCTCTGCATCTATTGAGATAATCATATGGTTTTTATTTTTCAATTTGTTGATGTGGTGTATTACATTGATTGATTTGGAAAAGATGAGCTAGTAGTAGTGAAAGAAGCTGGAATTCAGCTCAATTCCATTTTACAGAAACCCTGCACCCTTTGCACTATACCAGGCTGCTCTGTGGATGCTGCTATCCTCTAGTCTCTGGTTTGGTAGAAGGGATGAGAAGGATTCTAGCTGGGTTGGGCTGCATGCTGCATGCCAAGTTGCTTTAGTTGTGTCCAACTGTTTGCAGCCCTATGGACCGTAGCCCATAGCTCCTCTGTCCGTGGGATTCTCTAGGCAAGAATACTGGAGTGGGTTGCCATGCCCCTCTCAGTCTGGGCTAGGCAGTGGCAAATATGACATTGCAAGTGATGAATGCATGTGAGCAGGGATATATCCAAGTTTGTGGGACCTCATTCTTATTCAGTTTGATGGATTGCTTATGACAATATAACATTATTATTGTTGTTCAGTCACTAAATAGTGTCAGACTCTTTGCAACCCCATGGACTGCAGCTTGCCAGGCTACCCTGTCCTTCACAATCTCTTGGAGTTTGCTCAAACTCATGCCCATTGAGTCGGTGATGCCATCCAACTATCACATCGTCTATTACCCCCTGCTACTCTGTCCGCGGTCTTTCCCAGCATCAGGATCTTTTCCAATGAGTCAGCTCTTCACATGAGATGGCCAAAGTATTGGAGCTTCAGCGTCAATTTTTCCAATGAATATTCAGGGTTGATTACCTTTAGGATTGACTGATTGATCTCCTTGCTGTCCAAGGGACTCTCAGAAATCTTCTCCTGCACCACAATTTTGCAATGCTCAACCTTCTTTATGGTCCAACAATCACATCTGTCCATGACTACAAAAACACTGTAACTTTGACTATATGGACCTTGTTAGCAAAAGTGATGTTTCTGTTTTCCAATATGTTGTCTAGCTTTGTCATAGCTTTTCTTCCAAGGAGCAAGCGCCTTTTAATTTTGAGACTATAGTCACCATCCGCAGTAACTTTGGAACCCAAGAAAATAAAATCTGTCACTGTTTCCACTTTTCCCCAATCTATTTGCCATGAAGTGATGGGACCAGATGCCATGGTCTTAGTTTTCTGAATGTTGAATTTTAAGCCAGCTTTTTCTCTCTTCTCTTTCACTCTCAAGAGGCTCTTTAGTCCTTCATTTTTTGCCATTAGAGTGGTATCATCTACATATCTGAAGGTGATCTTTCTCTCAGCAATCTTGATTACAGCTTATGCTTCATGCAGCTTGGCATTTCACATGATGTTCTCTGCATATACGTTAAATAAGCAAGGTGACAATACACAGCCTTGTTGTACTTCTTTCCCGATTTTGAACCTGTCCATTGTTCCATGTCTAGTTCTAACTGTTTCTTCTTGACATTACAAATACAAATATAGATATGAAAGCTAGAATTGACTTAGAATAATAAAACATCACATAAATTTTAAAGCTGATAAATTATTAAATTATTTAAAAATGTTACAGATATTACAGAATATTTTTAAATGCCATAATGTTTTTATTACTTAGCTTTCTAACCTATTTCTGTAATAAATTTTCCCCTTATTTTTGGCTGTACACTCTGACACTCTCATTATATGCCTATGATTCTATAGTATCATTTTCTAAAAAAAGAGAATAGAAAGCTTATTTAGTCTTTCCTCTAAAATGGTTGTTCTATTTTTTTGCTGCTGTTGTTGTTGTTATTGATGGTTCTTTAAAAATGTAGTTTAATGTTGTGGTTTATTGTTGCTAATGAAATTTGGGAAATTTTCTATCAAGGGTTTTCATGTGTAAATCTTAATATTTTAGAAGTTTTCATGTGCAGTGATTAATCTTAAATTTGTTTTACTTGCTGACATTCTTTAACCACATTACCTGGGCCCCTTTCAGGGCCTTAAAACGGTCCTATACAATGAGGGAATTTCTACTTGACCCTACTTCCCCATTCTCAGACACATATACCATGCTTGAGTTTCATTAGCTAAGGATAAGGCAGACTCTGAAGATTAGTTGTTTACCTGTTGCCTCTTTTACTTCTCCTGAGATCAGATCTTCGTTTCTCACCAGGTCTGACACCTCCCTGGAAACCAAACTCTACTCCAACCCCAGGCATAGAGTGTTAATTCTGTTCCTTTCTAAAAATAGTGTTGACATCTCGTTAGATGCCAGTCCAGGTTCAATGCACTATACTGGATGCTTGGGGCTAGTGCACTGGGACGACCCAGAGGGATGGTATGGGGAGGGAGGTGGGAGGAGGGTTCAGGATGGGGAGCACATGTATACCTGTGATGGATTCATTTTGATATTTGGCAAAACTAATACAATTATGTAAAGTTTAAAAATAAAATAAAATTTAAAAAAATAAAATAAAAATAGTGTTGAGAGCCCCACCCCTCCCCTTCAGTGACTAATTTAGGCCCTCAAAGCTTTCTGACCTGGCTATCTATAAACAGTAGTGTATATTGTAAACTTTCAGACTTTGAGACATTGGCTGCCTCAGCTATAGAAGACAGAGCCCTGCAGATGAGGATCTTCCACAAAGATATGTGGTCTTGCTAGAGCTGGGATTAATTCATTTCTTTCCCACTTTTTCTTTGTATAAATACAACATTTCAGATGTTCAATTAAAATAAGTACCCTAAATTTCAAGCTTTAGTCAGTTGTGTGCAATAATGATTCACTGGGCTGCCTGAGGTATTTCTCACAATTACTTTTCCTTAGTCCCCCAGTGCAATTACTGGTAATTTTTGGTTTCCTTTTTATATATCAGGACAAAGCAGAGCACTCTGGATCTGCCTGAGGCATGAATAATGGAAATCTAGGATTTATCATTCTTTAAGTGAAGAATTTGGCCTTATTTAACTGTTTTACTTTTTCTCATAAAAATAGACACAAACTCAAATATGAAGTTTATATTTCATGAACTGCTAAATTGTTAGGAACAGGTTGGGTATATATCTTATGTAGATCTTGTTTCTCCCAGAATCTTTAAAAATGGCATTGTTTGGGTCATATCTACCTATAAGCAGAGTCCAAGCATTTCAGTCTGGGATTCAGGCCCTTTGGCAGGCCAAAGAACACTGTTGGGGCTGTATTTCATACTGGTACCCCCTAGGGTATAGAATAGATAAGAAAAAAGACACAGAGAAAAGATCTTGAGATGCAGACTGGCCTTAGCCATTACCAATACTTTAAATATTGAAAGTTATTTCTCATTGACATCAGGAATTTTGCCAATCTAATTATTTTATTTATTAATGAGCTAGAGAACTTGGCTATGAGTTTTAATACTGAATTATGTTTGAAATGAGTATATAAGTTACCCTGATAAGTTAGTGTGGGTATCTTTTCTACTAATTTGATTCCTAATGTGAAAGTTGTTGATCTTCACATAATTCATGGATATTCTGTTCCCTCATCTTCTCATGCTTAGCACATTGTCTTTCAAACAGTAATAATATAGGACCATTTGTGCTGTGACAGAAGTCAACGCAAGGATTATGGGAAGAATATGGATTCTTAACTTAGTCTTGTAGAATGTGGATAGAGGTGGGAATCAAGAATGGCTTCCTAGAGGATGTGCCACTTGAACTGACTTTTGAAGACTATTTAAGTCAGGTGAAGAAGAGGAGGGTGAGGTTTGAAGTAGGTGAGAGGACATGAGCAAAAACAGGAAGACATGAAATAGCAAGGTGTATGATTAGAGGACTTACAACTCAAAAGACTTATATCCAGATCTTACATTTTGATGAGAGGCACAAGACTTTTGATCATCTCTCGTTCTGAGGTTAGTAGCAGTTCTGGATCACATGGATACATCCTAATTCAATTGTTCTGATAAAATATTCATTGCCCAATTTTCAAAATCAAAGAAGTATTTTTTTGAAGCTAGTTGAAAGTCAAGCAGCCAGAATGACCTAGTTAAGAACTTTATTCAAAAAAAGAAAAAGAACTTAGAAATAAATTTCCCTGAAATCACATCTTCATTTATTTGTGAAGACACTGAAACCACACATTTTATCATGTATTTTAAGTATGTATAGAGAGGGACAATTTGGAGCCTTTTTCCCTTTGAATGAAATTGACAGCAACATTTTCTATTGTTACATCCAGGGATGTTTTTTCCTGTGGGCCCATGAACCACAGTTTATATAAAAATTGTTTGAATTGAAATCTAATCATCTCTTGTACCTCCATCCATACTGTTGGAGCTGGGGTAGCAATGTAAGGCTCTGGTGTGCCCTAGAGCTCTTAGATTTTATAAATGTCTCTGTGTTGCTTAAGTCTAAACTCTTATCTGCATAAGAATCTCTCTAAAGAGGAAATAGAGTTCTTGGCTCAACTAGGGGTTTTAAAACAGGAATTACTGCACTGAAAGACACATTTCTTGGACCATTTTTAAATATGAGAAAAATGAATAGTACATCTAAATATGGAATCCATATCGATAGAGCTGGAGGTGGGGTAGGCGTCAAAAAGTACTTATGGGAAAGGCAGGAGGGAAGCAAGTTAAATTAGGACCAATAGTGTTTATCTTGAAACTTGGCAGACAAATCTAGTATTTCGTGGTTGGAAGACAGCAGAAGGAGTCAAAAGATGGGAGAGTATCATAAATTTCCAGGCACGACCACAACAGTAAACCAATACAGGTAGAATTAATGTGTCAAAGTATATAAAGCATTTAACAGTATGCCTGGCCCTTAATAAGTGTTCAATAAACATTAGCAATTTATTATTATTAGTGTTCATTTTGCCTTATTGGACATTGTTAACTCAAAATACTCCTTCTTCTTGCTCAATACATTTCTTCTTTTTCTTCTCTTGCAAATTTTCTTTATTCTTGATACCAAATATTGAAAACATTTTAATTTAGGCAGTACATTTTTCAAAGTTGGCTCTTCTGAGCCTCCCCATCCAAGCCCCTCCAAATAAGGTATTGTTCTTCTCTTATTCCATCACACATACCTTAGGCTTTCTCCCTTGAGCATTTTATTAAAACTTTGTAATTGACTGAAAGCTCCTTGAGGACAGCAATGGAATCTTTTTCATCCTTATATTCCCAGGGAGACTACAGTATCCTTGACAGAATAGGCATTTGAATGTTTGAATGAATGACCAAAAACTTAGTTTACTTAGCCTTTTCACATCTTTTATGCTCAGTTAAGTTCGGTCATATAGATGTTACTACAAATAAGAACATTAAGTCTTAGAAAGATTTAGGGTTTTTGCTTATGGGGTGAAGAGGTACAATCAGTATTCCAACCAGCCTGTCTGGCTATAGACTTACTATGCTTTTCATCAAAACACACATGTCCTTCGAATTTATGATGGTGAGAATTCATGATTCTGTGACCTAAATTCTGAGAGATCTGAGTTCTAACATTGCTTTTTCCCTCTTTTAGGACACTGATGATTAAATAATATCTTGTCTTCTTCACTACAGGCATGAGAACTCTTTGAAAGCATGAACAGCTATTTTCTTCACATCTTTATCCCTAGCACACAGGGCAGAATGTGGTACAGAGTAGGTTCTCATTATACAGCTGTTGGACTGATTGGATGAATGAGTGAAAAATATAATTATTCTTGATAATAATAGAAGCAACAATAATTGTATTCTATAAAAATAAATACAGTGAACTTTAGCATCCACTACTTTTTTTTTTTTTTGTCCTAGCCCCACTATTTTAGATTTGACAAAATTAGCTTATTTTCCTTATTTTGGAGTGAGGCAAACTGAGTCTCAGTGAATCTCAGCAATGTGCCAAAACTCATTCCTTTGATTTAGAGCTGGGATGCCACCCCAGATATATCTGACTCCATATAGCATGCCTTTTCATCACTTTCGGTCTGTTTCAAAATCAGAGAGATTTTCATTTTTACAAAAGACTCCAAGAAGACCAAAACTGTAATAAATAGAAAGAATACTGGTATTACTGGTAGAATTTGGTCATTTGGACTACCAGGGGTGAGATTTCCTTTGGTATACTTTTTTGTCTGTACTTCTCAAGCTTCATTGTGTATACGAATCACTGGGGAATCTTGTTAAAATGCGGATTCTGATTTGGTCAGTCTGCCGTGAGAATCAGTCTCCATTTCTGATAAACTTTCATGTGATGCTGATGCCGCCGGTCCAGGAACCACACTTGAATAGCAAGGTTTTCATAGGAAGGCTTTGTATCACCCATGCATGGCCCCTATCTCCTCCTAAGCCTGGGCCCTGTGGGGTGGGCTTGTTATTCCCCATTCCACCTCTTGCTTCAATGATAGAATTTAAAGCTACGTTATTTTTCTGAGTAACCATTTTTGGTTCATAGAATTATCATCTAAACTTATAGTCACTTGGGCAGGGATTTGAATCCTGAGGGAAAGGGTTTACTCTATTTATTTTGTTCACTGGGAAAGATAGATCACACAAAGTGCTGCTGACCTACAACTAAAATGTAACACCTCCCAAAGCGACTGCTTGATATCTTGCTTATTAGATAGATGCCTTTGGAGAGCATTGGTGCATCCCAGAAGGGATCATCAGGGATCTGGAGAGCATCCTTTTTCATTCTGAGACCAAACAAAGCACTGGTAAATCATGAAAAGAGAACTAGGGTGGAAGTGCTTGCCCTACCTTAGCTGAGACACATTTAACAAGCACTCGAGGTTTCAGTATTTGCTGCTATAAAATGGGAAATATATTACCTACCTTACAGAATCGTTGTCAAAATTGCAGGAATACTGTATCCCCTTTATAAGACCATGAACTTCTTAAAGGTAGAACCTATGTTACAGTTGACTTTTGACAACCAGAGCTCTAAATACATTGTTTTTTGTATAGTAGACCACAAGTTCCTAATGGTGGAATAAAGAAACTGTTTCCCTGGAAGGATACTATAAGTGTAAAACATTACTATACTACTATTTTTGTGTATTGTGTCAGTAGAACAAAGAAGAACATCCATTTATCCAATTACAAACCTATACTGTGTTTAGCCTGCTATTACTTCCAAATCCATCCTATCTTTACCACCCTCTTTCTAATCAAAGTCATCTCATCTCTCACCTGTTGTTGTTGTTCAGTCGCCAGTCATGTCTGACTCTTTGAGACTTCATGGTCTGCAGCACACCGGGCCTCTCTGTTGCTCACCATCTCCTGAAGTTTACCCAAGTTCATGTCCATTGCACTGGTGATGCCATCCAGCCATCTCGTCCTCTGACACCCTCTTCTCCTTCTGCCTTCAATCTTACCCAGTATCAGGGACTTTTCCAATGAGTCAGCTGTTCGCATCAGATGACTAAAATATCGGAACTTCAGCTTCAGTGTCAGTCCTTCTGAGTATTCAGGGTTGATTTCCCTTAAGAGTGACTGGTTTGATCTCCTTGTTGTCCAAGGGACTCTTAAGAGTCTTCTCCAGCACCACAGTTCAAATGCATCTCTCACCTGGGACGAGTGTAATAGTCTCCTAATTTATCTTCCCTCATCTACTGCTATCTATAATAAAGCCACAGTGATATTTAAATTTTTTTAAGTCTTATAGTGCCATTTCCTTGCTTAAAGGCTTCAGTCCTCTCCCATGATACTTTGAGCAAAGACAGAATTCCTTAACAAAAATCTGTAATACCATTAATGAACTAGCCCTTGCCTGTGTCGAAATTTAGCATATACCTCTCCCTCCATGATCTTAGCACACCACTCAGTAGTACTCATTCAGTCCCTTGATTGAAGCATTTGCCTCTTAGGCACAGGAAAGAACGCAGACTGTTCTCTGTGGTTTAAGTACACAACTCATTCCTTACTTTACAGCCAGAAAGAAAAACACCAATACAGTATACTAACGCATATATTGGAGAAGGCAATGGCAACCCACTCCAGTACTCTTGCCTGGAAAATCCCATGGATGGAGGGGCCTGGTGGGCTGCAGTCCATGGGGTTGCTAGGAGTCGGACACGACTGAGTGACTTCCCTTTCACTTTTCACTTTCATGCATTGGAGAAGGAAATGGCAACCCACTCCAGTGTTCTTGCCTGGAGAATCCCAGGGATGGGGGAGCCTAGTGGGCTGCCCTCTATGGGGTCGCACAGGGTCGGACACGACTGAAGCGACTTAGCAGCAATGCATATATATGGACTTTAGAAAGATGGTAACAATAACCCTGTATATGAGACAGCAAAAGAGACACTGATGTATAGAACAGTCCTTTGGACTCTGTGGGAGAGGGAGAGGGTGGGATGATTTGGGAGAATGGCATTGAAACATGTATAATATCATATATGAAATGAGTCACCAGTCCAGGTTTGATGCACGATGCTGGATGCTTGGGGCTGGTGCACTGGGACGACCCAGAGGGATGGTATGGGGAGGGAAGAGGGAGGAGGATTCAGGATGGGGAACACGTGTATACCTGTGGCAGATTCATGTTGATATATGGCAAAATCAATACAATATTGTAAAGTTAAAAATATATATATATATAAAGAAAAAAAAAAGGGCTTTGTATTTTAGCTCAACCATCAACCATCTCCAAGGATTACCCACAGCCCCACTTATTGAGCCTGAGTTTTTGTTGTGTTGTTTTTATATGCTCCCATACTGTCTGATACATTAAAAGCACATATCGCATAACCATATATTTTTAAATTATTCACACACTATTCTTTCACATATAATATGAGCTCCTTTATCTTGTTCATTACTATAATCACAGCCTTTGGCACAGTGCTTTGCACATAAAAATTTTATCAAATATTTGCAGAACTGATAATATATTTGATTAATTGATTTATATTATTGCATTATTATTAATCCTTTTGATGTTTTCCTTATGTGCTATGCTTAGTCACTCAGTCATGTTGGACTCTTTGTGACCCCATGGACTGTAACTTGCCAGGCACCTCTGTCCATGGGGATTTTCCAGGCAGAAATACTGAAGTGGGTTGCCATGCCCTCCTCCAGGGGATCTTCCCAACCCAGAGATCAAACCCAGGTCTCCCACATTGCAGGCAGATTCTCTACCATCTGAGTCACCAGGGAAGCCCATGAATGTTGGAGTGGGTAGACTATCCCTTCTCCAGGGGATCTTTCCAGCCCAGGAATTGAACTGGAGTCTCCTGCATTGCAAGTGGCTTCTCTACCAGCTGTGCTCCAGGGGAGCCCTATCTTCCTTATAACCAAGTGTGTATATATAAAACATTTTGGTTGGTGTTTTTCATTTTCTCGCTTAAATATCTCCTAAGTCCAACTTGTAAAGTAGGACTGATTTCTGGTGCCAGGTTGGCCTTCTTTTGTAGTTAAAGGAAGCAGATTAGTTGCTGGGACTCACATGAAAGATTTCTCTGGGTGGTCAAGGACTAAAATCCAAGTTTCTTGAAACCTCCAATAAATACAGGGACTTGCAAGCATCCTTAAAGGTCTTGGTGACATGTCTTATTAAAAACCTAAAGATGCGCATCATCAGTAATGACAGCTCAGGAAACACTCAGAAAATATTCTTTAATATCTGCTTTCTTTCAATCCCTAAACTGAGTATCAGGATTTGAAGAATCTATTAATAGAAGATGTACAAAGGTATACCTCTAATGCAGTGGGGGTGGAGTCACAAAGTCATTTATTTTGCCTTTTTCTATTCTTTGTCCCCTGTTAACTCTAGGAGTTTCTCAGAACACATTTTTTTTTAATTTATTTATTTTAATTAGAGGCTAATTACTTTACAATATTGTATTGGTTTTGCCATATATCAACATGAATCTGTCACGGGTGTACACGTGTTCCCAATCCTGAACCCCCCCTCCCACGAACTTAAATACTTTCTTAGAGAGTGAGTGGAAGTTGGTGACGGGGAGTTGGATCCAGGAAGATAGGTAAAGGACATACCAGATAGAAGAAACAGAAGAGTTAAGCCCAAGCATTAAAAAAAAAAAAAAAAAACAAAACACTCTCTCTCCTGAGGGAAATAACTGTAGTTTAGTGGATTTAAGCATAGTATTTTGGTGGTAGCCAGAGGTGAGGCTAGAGTGTTAAGTAGAATTAAGGTCATGAAAGGTCTTGAATACAATATTAAGAGTCTAGACTTTTTCTTTTTTTGGTAGATGATGCTGATGGGTTATTTTAACCATAAAAGGAATATTGTCTTGCTGGCACTTTTTTGTTTGACTTGTTTATTGTTAGTCTAGGAGGTAACATTGTAACATTATGAGTACTGGGAAAGATTGAGGGCAGGAGAAGGGGGCAACAGAGGATGAGTTGATTGGATGGCATCACCGACTCAATGGACATGAGTTCAAGCAAACTCCAGGAGACAGCAAAGGACAGGGAAATTTGGCATGCTGCAGTCCGTGGGATCCCAAAGAGTCAGACATGACTGAGCGACTGAACAAAAACAAAGCATTATGGATGTACAACATAGTAGCAAAAAGATGTTCTCAAGAGAAGGCCATAACAATGCTCCCAGAGGAGCTCTATGCTGATACATGGGAAGGAGGCAGTCAGAAACCAGTAAGTAAGAACTTGGTACTAGCAATGAAAGTTTTCTGCAGTCCGGAGAGTCAAACTAGGTGAACAACCAGCAGGGACGCCAAGTATCATGTACAGTACAGAGGGTTTGATGGCTTCAGTCAACACTTATTTTTATTCAGCCAGCAGTGTTAAGGCTCTAACTCTGTTAGAGGGAAAACGGGAAGAGCAAGGCAAAACCATCCTCACTGTGATAAAGGAGAACTTTAGGTGAATTCTTGGAATAAAAATCCCTAATTGGGTTTAGAAAACCATATACAGGCATTACGTAATTCTTACTAGGGAAGAACTATGATTTTACATTGCAATTTAGGAACTTTGTAGTTGGAGCACCTAATCAATATCAACAGTACAGGCACCAGAATGTCAGAGTCTTCTGGAATGTTAATTAACTTTTATGAACCTCAGTGACTCCATCTATTACATGGGGATAGTAATATCTATTTCACAGAGTTTGTGTGGAAGCATCAAATATGATAATGTGAAAGCTCCTACCACAGTGAGAAGACATGATAGGTAATCATTATATGTTGGTTTCCTTTTTGTGCTTCAATTCAGTTGTCAACCAGCTGGGGTTAGCCCAGTTCCTTGTATGAAGGACTTTGGCGTGGATAAGGAAGGGGAAGGAGAAGGCAGAATTTTAGAAATTAAACACTGGAGCTATGCAAAGGGTATAGAATCTTGCTAGACAGGGAAGAAGCTAATACAAGGGAAGTCTTGGAATAGCCTTATTGTATTGCATTTAAAGGGGCTTCCCCGGTGGCTCAGTGGTAAAGAATCTGCCTGCAATGCAGAAGACACAGGAGAGGCAGGTTTGATCCCTTGGTCTGGAAGATACTCTGGAGGAGGGCATGGCAACCCACACCAGGATTCTTGCCTATAGAATCCCAAAGACAGAGGAGCCTGATGAGCTACAGTCCAGGGGGTCACAAAGGGTCAAACACGACTAAAGTGACTAAGTAGGCATACACGGTATTTAATACGTATGCACAGATCTAAGCAGAATAAATGAGCAGAAAAGTTTACTTTCTATTGTGGAACATGTCATCCAGAGGACACATTTAGGAAGTTAAAGTGAAATGCATAATTCTAACTTTAGAATCTAAACCATCCATAAGAGTTCCTCTTTTGCATCAATTTAAACTACAGACTACATGAATTACTTTCTCTGGCAAGATGGATTTTATACTTAATTTCATGTCAAAAGGAAAAGGAGAAGGAAATGGCAACTCAATCCAATATTCTTGCTTGGAAAATCCCATGGACAGAGGAACCTGGTAGACTACAGTCCGTGGGGTCACAAAGAGTCAGACACGACTGAGCAACTTCACTTTCACTTTTCATGTCAAATCCAAAACCCAGCTATGTAAGGATTCATAAAAAGCAATTAGTATTAACCTAAGATACATCATTCCAATGAATTACAAAGTTACAAAGAGAAGAGTTGAACACAGCTTATGGTTTCAAGACCATCTTTGTTTTCTTGTTTCCTTCCATCATAAATTCTTAGAAGATATCCTAAGATATAAGATATCCTATATTTTATTTTATTCTATGCCATTTTATATTTCTCTACTCTCTTAAAACTGGACTAGTTAACCATTCTTCCAAATCCTCCTTAATTTCTTGCAGTCTTTGCAGATGAACCCAACTTTGCAGATAACCTAACTTCTCCTTCTCTCTTATATGGAAATACTTTCTCCATCAGATGGGTTTTTTGTTTTGTTTTTCTTATTCAGAACACCCTTCTGGTATAGCAAAGAGAGACTGCACAGCAGGGAAGCTCTAGTTTTTGACTGAACCTGCTACTCTTCCACATCTCCCTTCCTGCATCTGATCACTCTTTTTCTCTGTCTTTTTAGTTTAATAAACCATTTGGTTACTCTAGTGTTAAAGTTCACCCAGTTTGTTTTTATTTTTTCTGCTACAGAATTCCTGGGGCATTCTTCTTCAGTTCACAGGGTCTCCTCAGATGCTTTCTCTGGTCACAGTCTGTATCACTTGTTTTTCCTTAGGCCTAGAGGGATATTGTCAATTGTACCACATGCCTGCATCATGTGTGTTTCATGGACCAGAACACATAACACAGTAGGCAAGAGTATTAATAGTTTAGGTCACTGGGTCACGGAGCAGTGAGCTTTATCTCTCTGATTCTTCTGGTCTTTTCAGTTTCATTATTGCAAAAATCACATTTCTTTTATAAAACTTAAAATACAATATCATATTATTTGTTGGCAACCTTAGTCAATTTAGTTTTCTTTTAAATTTTTTCTTTAATGTGTTTTCACATTTTCTTTTCTTTTTTTGCCATTTTTGCAACTGAGTATGAATTAACTGCCTTCCATGCCCATGTGATAAGAAGTATAATAACTAACATACAGAGTGCATATTCTATGCCAGGCCATGTGTTTATCTGTATTGACTAATATATGTACTGTGTTTTTCTCGCTTCCTCTCTCTATGCATTTATAGATAGATATAATATATATAGATATTAACTCTCTATAATATATATATATACATATATGTAATCTTATCAGGTAAAACTATTAGAAAAGTTCGGTTTTTTTCAATGAAGAAATTGGAGCTCAGAGAAGCTAAATGACTAGCCCAAGTGTCATAGTTAATAACTAGCAGAATTAGGACTAAGCCCTACTCCAGAGCCTGGACTCTTAAATGCTATATTGTTACATTTGTCTAAGGCTCACCACAAAGCTTGTTTGCATATGTCATATGATCTCCACAGCAACCCCATAATTATTCCCATTTTACAGATGAGGAAATAGAGGCTCTAAGATATGGAGAACATGTTACAAGATACATAGCTGGTAAGAAGTTGAAACAGAATATGAGCCAAAGTTACTTATTTTAAATTTAGAGATTTTTCCACCAAACCATTGATATTCAAAATTTAAGCATCTGAGAATAAATTTGTATCTGATTTAACTTACAGGTATGCTTAGACTTATATACAAATGTGTGTATGTGTTTCTTCACACATATGGATCTTTTTATTAACAAATATATACATAAATTATCTGGAAACTTTTTAACTTTTAATTTGGTCAGTTGGTGATTCTTTTGAAAAAAATCAATAAGTCATTTGTTATACCCTTAATAATTATTAGGTCCATGTAATCAAATTTCACCTTATTGGAAAGCTGATATCTTTGACACTGATTTTCACATGTCCTTTAAGCCTTTTATCTGAGAGGTATTGAGGGAATATGGTAGGTAGATACAGGTGTTGGTATACCATGACCTGATTTTGAATTTTGATTCTACTTATGATATTTAGCAAATTACTTTTACTTCACTTTTTTCTCTAAGCATCAATATTTTAATCTCCTAAAAATAAGAAATTTTTCTGACCATGAGGCTTTCTTCCTCTAATTTGCTCTTCGCAGATTTGTCATAGTGATAGTTCTGAAACACTCTCCACATTATGTCACTGGCTTCCTTAAAATCCATCTCCCACTTTTCCTTGTTTTAAGGATAAAATTAAAATTCTTTAGCCTGAATGTCAAAGCTCTTATAACCTTTCTTTCCAGTTTTACACCTTTCAAATTTCCATCATCCTCCCTGTGTTGAATGACACTTCAGCCTAAGTTCATCCAGTTATTAACAAGCTTAGAACCCAGATTCTCTAACACTGAGTTCAGTACTTTTTCTATTTAACAAACCTAATCTCTAACAAACCTCTTGAGGTAACTTATTATTGAACTGTTTCCATTTACTTACTACAGAGCATGCCTGCTATCTGAGTTTTTCTTATATTGAATAATAATAATAAATAATCAGTTAATACTTATATTTATACCACTCTGCCAGTTGCTGCATAATCTGATAGAAATAAGATACAGTCCCTTCTGATAAGGGGCTGACAATGTAGTAGGAGAGATGAAGACTAACAAAATGGGTTTTAATTAAGAAAGAGTCTGTCCCTCTCTTCTGACATAATGTAACAGATATCAGAGGAGAGTGATAGAGACAAAGTCATTTGGCTAGTGAAGAGGTAGGAAGGAGCCCAGAATTGGCAGTTAGGATGCCTGAATTCTACTTAGAGTCCTGCTATGAGCTTTCTACATGACCTGACAGAAATAATTTTCCTTCTCTATGACTCAAATTCCACATTTTAAAAATTATCGGTTTGAAGTAGCATTAAATGATGCTTAAGACTCAAGTGAACTCTGATATTATCATCTTTCTTACAGCTAACATGACCTCCAAAATAAAAACAGCAACTACCATTAGTTGAGTGCTTTCTATGAGCCAGCCACTGTTTTAAATACTTTACAGCCACATAATATTTACAATAACTCACTGAAGTAGATATTATTACTATCATTCTTAATATACAGTTTAAGAAGCTAAAATAGAGAGAGGTTAAGTAAGTCATAGGTTTGTGATTTGGACCTAGGCTTTTGTGTTTGCAGAACTCATACTTTTCACCACTGTTTTCTGTGGCTTCTTAAAGATTCTTGCTCACAAAGCAATTATGCTCAAACTTCAGCTCCATGGAGACTTGAACATTAACTTTGTCATAAATCACTTCATCATATTCCTTTGATCTTATAAGTTTTAGACAGTATAAGCACATCTTCAGTGATTCTCTCTTGGAATCAATGCTCATCATCTCTCATTCTAGATAAGCCAAATCAAAAAATATTTAAGAAGCCAATGTGCATGTTGTTGATGACTTTTAGGAATTTTACAAACAACAGTATGGTCCATTTGCTAATGTTTTAGAAGCATGATTAACAATATAACCAAATATATCTTAAAAATAAATGAATGAATAGCACAACTTGAATTTTTCTCATGTGTTTCCCATTTAAACTTATAATTTTCAATGAGAATTAGTAAAAACTTAGGGATAATTTATTTACCTTTTATCATTATTTCCAAGGTGCTTTCATATACATTGTAGTTGGATCACAAGGCCTTTATGATTCTTCCTAATAGAGATTTTGATTGTGTGATATTATTTTCATTTTGGGAGCCACAAGTCCTCAATAATGAACTAGGATGGGCAATAACAATACTTCTCATTTACAGATGAAAAATTTGAGCTTCAAAGAGATAAAGTGACTTGTTCCAGGCCACACAACTAGAAAAAGGAAGAACCAGGGCTTGAAATCAAGTTTCTCTGATCCCAAAGTTAGCATTCCTTTCACTCTTCCATTGTGCTGCCCCTGTGTTTTTCACACATGACTTTATTCAAGTCTGGAATAGATCAGGCAAACTAGAAGCCTTTTGGCTGCAGGCAGACCACAAGATCAGTAGGGTTACTACTGCATTTGGCAAGATCCAGTGAAAGCTAAGCCAGATTCCCTTGTATACAAGGAAGACATACATAAACCCAGGTCAGGACCATGGAGAGTTCCTAGTGAGCTTTTTTTTTTTTTTTTTTTTTTTCCCCTTTCCTTTTTTAATAGTGCTTTTCTCTTGGGCTTCACCCTCAGGTCTAAGAAAACACGTTGACTGCTTAGATATAGTCTCATCTGTCCTTGCCATGTGAGATCCTCATTCATATTTATATACAATTCATTCAAACTGCTTTCTATTTACTTTGTATGACTACTTGTTTAATGTCTTCCCTGCTACGTAGACACTATTGATCATAAATGCTTTGAGGTCAAGGTCACATCAGTTTTCATTCATTATTGTATCCCTGTGGCTAAGAACAATGCCTGGAATTTGGTAAACACCCAATAAATGCTTGTTAAATAAATGTTGAATACATACAAATACTAAATGTTAAGCACCTACTCAGCACTAGTCTCTATTTTGGGTACTTTTATTTTTTGCTTATTGAATCTCACTGAATCATAATCACTCTCAATATTATGACCTCATAGTCAAAATATTTGAGATAGCTGAACATATTTACTGCTTCTGCTTCCTTGGTTTCCATTCAATCTTCATCCTTCACTCTGGTATCTGCCTCCACCAAGCAATTTGAAATTGCTTCTTTGATAAACTTTGAAACATCTATTATAACCTCATCTCAAACGATCTTCAGAATTTCACATGGTGACTCATTCTTCCTCCCTCATCTCTCTTTTTTCTTTCCTAGCAACTTTCTATCTTGGTTTTCTTCTCACATCTCCATCTATTTCCCATGTGTTTCTTAGACTTTTTTCTTTTGTGGAATGCCATGGGTTGGAATTCCCTAGGTTTTCATCCTACTCTCTTCACACAATCTCCCTGCTTTTCTCATTCACACTCTTCAGTTCATATTACTTCAAGTACTATCTACAAACTTTAATTGTTGAGTCTATCATTTCATTCTAAACATTGTTACAAGTTTTAAGCTCACATTTCCAGACATCTACTTGGAATGCCCCAGGTAGAGCAGTGGTAGAGAACCCACCTGCCATTGCAGGAGTTCAATCCCTGGGTCAGAAAGATCCCCTGGAGTTGGAAATGGCAAACCACTCCAGTATTCTTGCCTGGAAAATTCCACAGACTGGGAAGTCTGGCAGACTTCAGTCCATAAGGTCACAAATAGTTAGACATGACTGAGCACACAACACTCACACGAACTCACAGTGGCCAGTGGAAAGGACAGTCAGACATTCTTTCAGAGAGTGTGGTGGGAGTAACTATAATAACGGCAAAGCTTCTAGCATATTTGAGTGTGAGTATGAATAGTTAGACATTCATTTGCTCTTACTAGTACAGAATGTTTTTGCAAAAAAGAAAAAACTAATATCAAGTAGGTACATAACAAAAATTTTGAAACTTGAGTGGATATATGAAATAGAGGAATTGATGGGTCTATAAAAAACCTCTCCACTACATGTTTTGCAAATGTAATTTACTATTACAGCAGCTAGTAATGATAATATTTGGCATATCTGATATTTTCTTTCCCATGTCTCCTTTGCCACTATACTCATTCAGCCCTCTATCATCCCTATTTTAAGCTGTTTGCTCATCTCTAATCTGTCTGTCATATAATAGTCAAAATAATCTTTCTAAAAAGTGAATTTACTTCTGTCAGTGTCCTTCTCTAACTCTTCAATTAACTTATATTTCTATTAGGCAAAGAAATAGCTCTTTGTTTTACATTCAAAAACTATCCCATTATGTCCTCTAGTCACGCTGGACTACTAACTGTCCTTGATTCATTATCTTCATTTTATATATTTTTTCCAGGACTTCAGCTACTTAAGAGGACCTTGCTATTCTCTTATACCAGCCCTTTATACATGCTATTACCTGTCTGAAATACTTCATTTAACTTTACTCCTTTACCCTCTAACTCATTATAAAGCATTTGGTACCGTGTATGGCATACAGTAAGCATTCAGTAAATGCAGTGAATGCCATTGTCATTGTCTTTGTTGTCGTTGTCATCACCTTCATCAGATGTATGGGATCCTAGCTGCCAGAGATATTGGGGATTTTCCAAAATAGTTGGTTCAACTTATATTTTGTATATTCTCAAGTAGATCCAGAAAAAGGAAGAAGTTTGTTCAACCTCATACAGCTTGTGAGAAAGAAACGAAAACAAGAGAGCTAAAACGTAGCTGAACTGACTTTGCCTATCACCCAAATGTTCCTGTTATTATTTTGAAATTGTTTTACCTTCTGATCAATTAATCAACTTTTATACAAGGAAGATGTGGTCAGTCTTCACTGAGCTCAACTCTTGGCTCTTCTGTTTACTTGATAATATTACTTAACTCATGTAGCTGTCCATATGGGCAATGTATACATACTATGTAGCAAAAACCTTGGCACAAAGGTTTACTTCAAACTTGGTCTATGTCCCCTTGGACATGTAGACTAGAGGAATTCTAGGACCTTATAATTATGTTGGCCAAAATAGTGAAAAGTGAAAATTGCTCAGTCATGTCCGACTCTTTGTGACCCCATGGACTATACAGTCCATTAAATTCTCCAGGACAGAATACTGGAGTGGGTAGCCTTTCCCTTCTCCAGGTCATCTTCCTAACCCAGGGATCGAACCCAGGTCTCCTGCACTGCAGGCAGATTCTTTACCAGCTGAGCCACAAGGGAAGGCCAAAATAGTGGTTTGTTTTAAAAACTTGCAGGAGTGAAGTATCATAGGAAGAAAGTTAAGAGCATATTGTCTTCAGCATGAGCAGAAACCCAAAATAGATTGTTGCATACAGGTTTCTAGTTGTGCTTGGGAATGCAGCTGACTGAGCACAACATGACCGTATCCTGGAACTCTGCCAGCTTTGCCCTCCCTGCATGTAGGACAGGTGTATCTGTGCCTCTGACCCATATTTTGCATTCATAAGAGATTCAGGCAGGTTTGGATTAAAAAAGAGTTGTAGAGAGGTCTGCAGATGGGTCTAGATACCTCGAACCAGTTTCTTTCATCTTAATATCCAGGAATCCGAACCACTATCTGTAGAAAATTTTACAGGTTCAGGAGGAAAGTATCCTTACAGTTCTGCCTATCTTTTTCCTCTGCCTACTTCTGTCTCTAAGACATGATCTTTCCCATTTCAGCTTGAATATATTAAAGTGGGATGATCTTCTGTTGAGGAGTTTTAGAATATTTCTCTCCTTCTGTGAGGCAGAGATGAAATTGTATCAAAGAAAACTTGAACTGTAATTCATTAAGAGGCAGTGAAGTAGAATTTGTTTTTTTTTTTTTTTTTCTATCTTGCTCCCTCTTTTACTTCTCATTAACCCTCTGAAATAAATATTAATGTCTTTTAACAAATGAAGAAGCTGAGATATTAATAATCAGTGATTATAGTAACTTAACTAAGGTAACAAAGTTGGGAGCCTCAGAGCAAGATTTTAAATGTATGACTATCTGACTTGAGCTTTGCCATGTTATCCCCAAGTAGACTCATTGCCTGACTTCACTTCTCAGCTGAGCTTTCTTCAAGGTCTCTGGGTTGTGTTTGTGATCAAATTCATAATGGAAGTACAAAGTATATATTTCCAGTCCCCTCTACTCATTTTTTCTCTCCTTTCCCTTCCCCAAAGGTATCTCTCCTCTTTGGCTTATGCTTTCAGATGGAATGAATAGCATAGATTAGTTAAAGCATCACTTTCTGATTAATGTCTTCCCCAAATCCTCTTTAGGTGTGAGCTGCATAATTCTCTAAAAATGGGTGCTAGATTTCTTTGTTTTATGGTATGCAATAGTATAAAGAAGTCACATACGTAAGCTGAGACAAAAAGTTTATAATGCTAATTTCATTACTTTGACAATTGGGAGGAATAATTGAAAGAGAAAAAAGAGAAGAGAAAAAGAAGGGAAGGGAGAAATAGAGAGAGATGGAGAAGAGAGAGGAATGAGAGAGAAAGAAAGAAATGAGTTTAGAGTAAGATTGGTTTAGGCCTCTAGCCTATGTAAGCTTTCTTCAGTGATCAATGCAAAGAAATAGAGGAAAACAATAGAAGAGGAAAGACTAGGGACCTCTTCAAGAAAATTAGAGATACCAAAGGAACATTTCATGCAAAGATGGGCACAATAAAGGACAGAAATGGTATAGACCTAACAGAAGTAGAAGATATTAGGAAGTGGTGGCAAGAAAACAAGGAAAGTCTATATAAAAAAGATCTTCATGAATCAGATAACCACGATGGTGTGATCACTCACTTAGAGCCAGACATCCCGTAATGCAAAGTCAAGTGGGCTTTATGAAGCATCACTACAAACAATGCTAGTGGAGGTGATGGAATTCCAGTTGAACTATTTCAAATCCTAGAAGATGTGCCAGCAAATTTGGCAATGTGCCAGCAAATGTGCCAGCAAATTTGGAAATCTCAGCAGTGGCCACAGGACTGGAAAAGGTCAGTTTCATTCCAATCCCAAAGAAAGGCTATCCCAAAGAATGTTCAAACTAATGCACAATTGCACTTATCTCATATGCCAGCAAAGTAGTGCTCAAAATTCTCCAAGCCAGGTTTCAACAGTATGTGAACCAAGAATGTTCAAGCTGGGTTTAGAAAAGGCAGAGGAACCAGAGATAAATTGCCAGTATCTGCTGGATCATCAAAAAGGAGAGTTCCAGAAAAAAAAAATCTACTTTTGCTTTATTGACTACGCTGAAAGCTTGACTATGTGGATCACAACCAACTGGAAAATTCTTAAAGAGACTGGAATACCAGACTACTTGACCTGCCTCCTGAGAAATCTGTATGCAGGTCAAGAAACAACAGTTAGAACTAGACGTGGAAAATCAAACTGGTTCCAAATTGGGAAAGGAGTATGTCAAGGCTGTATATTGTCACTCTGCTTATTTAACTTCTATGCAGAGTACATCATACGAAATGCTGGGTTGGATGAAGCACAAGTTGGAATCAAGATTGCCGTGAGAAATATCAATAACTTAAGATACACAAATGACACAACCCCTATGGCAGAAAGCGAAGAAGAACTAAAGAGCCTCTTGATGAAAGTGAAAGAGGAGAGTAAAAATGTTGGCTTAAAACTCAACATTCAAAAAATGAGAAGCATGGCATCTGGCCCCATCACTTCATGGCAATTAGATGGAGAAACAATAGAAACAGTGACAGGTTGGTTTTTTTTGGGTGTTCCAAAGTCACTGCAAATGGTGACTGCAGCTATGAAATTAAAAGATGCTTGCTCCTTGGAAGAAAAGCCGTGACCAACCTAGACAGCATACTAAAAAAGCAGAGACAATACTTTGCCGACAAAGTCCATCTAGTCAAAGCTATGGTTTTTCCAGTAGTCGTGTATGGACATGAGACAGTTGGACTATAAAGAAAGCTGAACACCAAAGAATTGATGCTTTTGAACTGTGGTATTGGAGAAGACTCTTGAGAGTCCCTTGGACTGCAAGGAGATCCAACCAGTCCATCCTAAAGGAGATCAATCCGGAGTGTTCATTGGAAGGACTGATTGAAGCTGAAACTCCAATACTTTGGCCACCTGATGGGAAGAACTGACTCATTGGAAAAGATCCTGATGCTGGGAAAGATTGAAGGTGGGAGAAGAATGGGATGATAGACGATGAGATGGTTGGATGGCATCACTGACTCGATGAACATAAGTTTGAGTAGGCTCCGGGAGTTGATGTCCTACTCTTTGCAATCCCATGGACTATACAGTCCATGGAATTCTCCAGGTCAAAATACTGGAGTGGGTAGCCTTTCCCTTCTCCAGGGGATCTTCCCAATCCAGGGATCAAACCAGGTTTCCTGCATTGCAGGTGGGTTCTTTACCAGCTGAGCTGCAAGGGAAGCCCCCTGTGATAAAGAATCAGCCTGCAATACAGGAGACCCTGGTTTGATTCCTGTGCCAGGAAGATCCCTGGAGAATGGATAGGCTACTCACTCCAATATTCTTGGGGCTTCCCTGGTGGCTCAGAGGGTAAAGTGTCTGCCTGCAATGCAGGAGACCTGGGTTCGATCCCTGGGTCAGGAAGATCCCCTGAAAAAGGAAATGGCAACCCACTCCAGTTCTCTTGCCTGGAAAATCCCATGGACAGAGAACCCTGGTTGACTACAGTCCATGGGATCACAAAGAGTCAGACATGACTGAGCGACTTCACTTCACTTCCAGGAGTTGGTGATGGACAGGGAAGACTTGCGTGCTGCAGTCCATGGGGTTGTGAAGAGTCGGACAGGACGGAGCGACTGAACTGAACTATGTAACTGTGCTAGGAATGCATTTATCTTCTGTGAGCCTTAGTTTCCTCTTCTGGTTTCAAAGAGACTCCTCTCAATCTTCTCTTCCTCATAACATTAGAGTGAAATCAAAGATAATAAAGATGTAAAATATTTTACAGATTGCAAAATGCTTTACCATTACAGATTTGTATTAAAAACCCTTATTTAGCATTTAGAAATAACTGTTTTCAGATGCTTTTTTTCCTCTTTATTATGTTTTCTCAATATTTTGGACCATAAATTTGTTACTCCATGGTCCAAAAATCTTCTTTACTTGTTTAAAATAAATAAGTTCTGTATTACCGAGAGTTCTGCATTCACTGAGGTCTAGGTCAGAAGATGGAGGAAGCTGTCTCTTAATCGATCATGCCTTAACCCTGAAATCAGGGGAAGGAACAGAAGCACAAAATTTAGAGAATCTCTCTAGTCTATACTCTAAATTTTGTGCTTCTGTTCCTTCCCCTGATTTCAGGGTTAGGGGATTCATATTGATGTATGGCAAAACCAATACAATATTGTAAAGTAATTAACCTCCAATTAAAATAAATAAATTTATATTTAAAAAAATAAGCAGTATTTAAACAGGGTGTCTGAGGTGGAAATGTGACCCCAGATTATAACTTTAAGGCACAATGAGACAAAGGTAGGCTGGGATAATTTCATAGTATAGGCCTGGCTTTTTGTAACTGTGTTTTGGTCACATTTAAATAACGACCTAAGTTATCATGAACACACATGATTTGGATACTTTCATTTGATATGTTCAATTTGACTATCAAACTGCTCTTACAGATGGGTCTCATAAATTGCTTTTCACTTTCCAGGCATCAGAGTGCTTGGAGCTGAATTCACACCATGACCAAAGCTATTTGGGCATCTGTATAGTTTTTTTCAAAGTTGTCATCCTTTCTTGTTTTGTTAAAGAATGCAGCTTTTTGAAAAAAGATATAAATAGTCAACCTCATTTTTTCCCTTTGTGAGGGAATTCTACTTAACTTTGGAGATTTATCATCTAAGAAGTAATGGTGTGCTTCTTAACAGATAGGAATATGTATACATGTATTAGTCAGTGTTCTCCACAGAAATTTAATCAATAGGAGTATAAATATATAGAAAGTGATTTGTTATAAAGAACTGGCTCACACAATTATGGAGGCTGGCAAGTCCAAAATTTGCAGTGTGGGTTGACAGGCTGGACACCTAGGAGAGCTGATGGTGCAATTCAGTCTGAAGGCCTATTGGCTAGAGACCCAGGAGAGCTGATGGAATAGATGAAGTCTGAAGATGGTCTTCTGGAGAATTTTCTCTTGGTTGGAAAGCTGGTCTTTTTGTTCTATTTAGTCCTTTAACAGATCAGATGAGGCCCACCCACATTATGGAAGGCAAACTGCTTACTTCAAAGTCCACTAACTTTTAAATTATTAATATCATTCCCAAATACCCTCAAAATTGACATGTTATACAGTTGCACTACATTTATGTATGTATGTATGTATTTATGTGTATGGGCTTCCCTGGTAGCTCAGTTGTTAGAAGAATCTGCCTGCAATGCAGGAGACCCCAGTTTGATTCCTCTGTCAGGAAGAACCACTGGAGAAGGGATAGGCTACCCAGTCCAGTATTGTTGGGCTTCCCTCATGGCTCAGCTGGTAAAGAATCCACCTGCAGTGTGGGAGACCTGGGTTTGATCCCTGGGTTGGGAATATTCCCTGAAGAAAGGAAAGGCTCCCCACTCCAGTATTCTGGCCTGGAGAATTCCATGGACAATATAGTCCATGGGGTCACAAAGAGTTGGACATGACCAAGCGACTTTCACTTTCATGTATATATGTATATATATATGTGTGTGTGTGTGTGTGTGTGTGTGTGTGAGTTCAGTTCAATTGCTCAGTCGTGTCCGACTCTTTGTGACCCCATGAATTGCAGTACACCAGGCCTCCCTGTCCATCACCAACTCCCGGAGTTCACTCAAACTCACGTCCATCAAGTCGGTGATGCCATCCAGCCATCTCATCCTCTGTTGTCCCCTTCTCCTCCTGCCCCCAATCCCTCCCAGCATCAGTCTTTTCCAATGAGTCAACCCTTCACATGAGGTGGCCAAAGTATTGGAGTTTCAGCTTTAGCATCATTCCTTCCAAAGAACACCCAGGACTGATCTCCTTCAGAATGGACTGGTTGGATCTCCTTGCAGTCCAAGGGACTCTCAAGAGTCTTCTCCAACACCACAGTTCAAAAGCATCAACTCTTCGGTGCTCAGCCTTCTTCACAGTCCAACTCTCACATCCATACATGACCACTGGAAAAACCATAGCCTTGACTAGATGGACCTTTGTTGGCAAAGTAATGTCTTTGCTTTTGACTATGCCATAGATATCAATATTTAGGCTTGTTTGTTTTAGTTTATTTATAGAGATATTCATTTTATTTGTTTTGGAGAGCTTTTTAAAAATGATCATTTATTATAGGCACATGAAAGTTTGCAGTAATAAATCATGTCACAGCAGAACAAATCCATTGTTTTTTCCAGCTTTATTAGATATAATTGAGATATAATATTGTGTAAGTTTAATGTGTACACCTGTGTTTATTCACTACATTTGTATGTTGCAAAATGATAACCACCATAATCTTAGCTAAAACTTCCATAATGTCACATAATTATTATTTAATGTTGTGGTAAGAGCTTTTAAGAGCTACTCTCTTAAGAACTTTTAAGTATATAAATACAGTATTGTTAACTATACTTATTATTCTTATTTTATTATTTTATTAATCAGTTAAACAGTGATTGTTTAACTGATTTATTAATCAGTTAAAAAACATATTTGCACTAACCAAGATATACTGGATAATTACCCTCATGGTTCTTATAGTCTAATGATGCTTATAAAAACATAAACAGGTAATTATGTACCTTATGTCAAGTGCTTTAATAGAAGAAGTATGGGGATCTTTTAGTCGGCTTGGGTTGCTATAACAAAATACCACAGATTGGGGAGAACATGATGGCAGAGGAGTAGGTGGATGTGGAGTACATCTCTCTTCATGGTTACACCAGGAATACACCTTCAGACACAGAAGTGCATGAAGTACACCAGCTGAGAGCATACAGGAGTACTAGACCAGAGGAAAAGAATATGTAGAATCACGCAAAACTTGGTAGGATGAAGGAACTAGGGAGAAAAACAGGAGTGTTAGTAGGATTGGACCTGCCCTGAGTGGGTGGGGGAACAGAAGCAGAGGCCTGATCCCCACATCAGGGCAATTGTCTGAGTCAGAGGAGAAACACTGAAGGCTGAAAGTGAAACAGCTGACTGTGGCAGCCTAAATGGAATGAGAATCAGACAGTCCTTGCCACAGCCACGCATATCCCAGACAGGGACGAGGGTCCCCTGGAAGGCACAGCAGCTGGGAGTTTGGGGAGCATAAATAGATCTCAGGATGAGGGCTGCTGTTGACTGCAGAGAGACGGATGGAGGGGAGGTGAGGGAAGAGATTGTGATAGGAAATGCCTGTGGAGGAAAGCGAGGCATCCTTGGAAGCAAGGTGATACTGCTGAGTCATGCATAGTGGGTGGAGCTATCACCATAGCCTCTCTCTCCCCACACACCAGCACTACCCTCTGAACAATAGAGAGGCTGGCCCGTCAAACACCTGACACACTGAACTACAGAGCAGGACCTCACCCAGGGTGGTCCTTTAAGTGACTGATGTGCAGAATTACAGAGTAGAACCCTAGCCGGGGGGCCCCTCTATGTACCTGATGCACTAAACAACAGAGAAGCACCCCAGGCAAGGGAGCCCTCTAAGTGCCTGTACAGGTGGAGCTACAGAGAAAAACTGGCCAAAGAGGCCTTCTGATTGCCAGCTACAAGAGGCTTGAAAAAAGACTTTGATAGGGCCATAACTCCTAAGGCAGAGGCAGTCCATGCCCCTGCACACTTGGTGCCACTAGGGTCACCGCAAACCAAGCAGCTATGCCACAGGCAAAAAAAAAAGTCTTGCCTCTATGCACACAAGGTTGCTTCAGTCATGTCTGACTCTTTGCGACCCTGTAGACTATGGCCTGCCAGGCTTCTTTGTTAGGGAGGGACATTCTCCAGGGAAGAATACTGGAGTGTATTGGCTAATACTGGTTGTCATACCCTTCTAGAGCACTGTATTTCCTGCTGCCCAAGCCACCAACTTCCCTGAGTACCTGGTGCTGCCTAAACCCCTGTGGCCTAAGCAGCTGCACCACCTCCACACCTGGCCCTTACAGAGGCAAACCCAAGTCTTCCAGGGCAGTCTCAGGAGCAAACCCCAGTGGATGATCCACATGCAGACGTGGAAATAAAAACACAGTTGAGACCCAGGGGCAGTGTGATTAAGGAAGAAGACCCAAAACCTTCCCACCAGCTGTACAAGCTGCAGATTAAGCCCATATGATCAACTAGATAGACTCTGTGGTTATGGAATACATAAAAGGTCATTGAGAGCTCCCACAAAAGAAAATGCACTAGTTCTGATAGCTGTGGACACTGGAGGCAAGAACATATAGAAGTAGGACCAGATTATAATCTGAGCTGCCCCCACTGCAGTTCCAGAGATCATCACAATGTTGGAAGGCATCCTAGGGAGATGAGGTGGACTGTTACTCCCAGTGAGGGAAAGGACTCTGAAAGCTGTGACTCAAGAAAAACATCTATTATTCTTATGCTTGGACTTGCTTTGTAGATTCTTTTGGATTTTTTTTTTCTTTTTTTTCCCTCCCTGCCCCCACCCCAGTTGTAGTTGTCGATTTTATTAGCACTTTGAAATCTAATTAAGCTTTTGAGCTTTTTTTAAAATTTTCTCAGTCACATTTTTTTTACTGGTGTTATAAACCTTTGCCTCTATGTTGGGCTTTTGCCATTCTGTGGAGTTTTCCTTGTTTATTCTTTTCTTTTCTCTTTCTTTAATTTTAATTTTTTAAACCTATTATTATTTTTTCTGTATTTCTTCCTTTGTTTGCCTTCCCTACTGTTCTTTTCCCCTTGCAGTTAGCCTTGAATGTATATAAATCTTCTTCATCTACCTCTATTTAACTTTGCATATCTATTTTTCTTTCTTCCCTTTCCTCTCAATATATTTGTTAGTTTTGTTTTCATTGCTTTATTCTCCACATGACACCTTGCTTTAGTTTTGTTTTCCAGTTTGTGCTTTAGTTAGTTTTGTACTTAAATGGTAAATATAATTTTTGATTTCTTTTGTTCACCTAGTCAATCTACTGTACTTTATTTCTGTTGGATTGTTTTGACTTTGCTCATGGGTGTATATGTATATGTGTATATCTATTATTTTAATTATTTGCCTAATTTTGTAACTGCCATTTGTCTGGGGTTGATTTCTAGTTTTTGGATATTTGTTTTAATCTTACTTAATGCCATAACAAACCACTTGTGGAATCTTTGTACCTGACCAGAGGTAAAGTCTTGAGCACTGGGAGTGGGAGCACTGACTCCAAGATGCTAGACAACCAGAGAACAAACCCTAGGGAAGAATAGTGAGAACTCACACAAAGGAAACCACTTGAATACAAGACTGGGCATCACCGAACTACCAGTAGCACCCTGTGCAGGACGCCTCATCTAAACAAGAAACAAAACAAAAATACAAACCTAATCATCAGCAGACAAGATTACCACCTCATTCAGCCTTGCCCATCAGAGGAAAAACAAACAAACAAACAAAACTCAGAGCAAATTTACCCAATAAGAAGCTCACACAACCACTGGACCAACCTTAGGAGGGCAGAAACCAAAAGGAAGAATGAATTCAACCTTGAAGCCTGGGAAAAGGAGAAAAACTGGTCAAAGAGGCCTTCTGAAACACAGTAAGTTAAAAAAAAAAAGAAAAGGCAGAGAAATACTACACAAATGAAGGAACAAACTAGAAACACAGAAGCCCAAATAATTGAAGAGGAAATAGGCAAACTATCTGAAAAAGAATTCAGAACAATGATAGTAAAGATGATCAAAAACCTTGAGAACAAAATGGAGCAAATGCTGCTGCTGCTGCTAAGTCACTTCAGTCATGTCCAACTCTGTGCAACCCTATAGACAGCAGCCCACCAGGCTCCCCTGTCCCTGGGATTCTCCAGGCAAGAACACTGGAGTGGGTTGCCATTTCCTTCTGAGGAAGCCAAAATTGAAAAAGACACATGTATCCCATCAATCACAGCTAGAACATGGAAGCCACCTAGATGTCCATTGACAGATGAATGGATAAAGAAGTTGTGGTACATTACACAATGGAATATTACTCAGCCATAAAAAGGAACACATTTGAGTCAGTTCTAATGAGGTGGATGAACCTAGAACCTATTATACAGAGTGAAGTGAGTCAGAAAGGGAAAGATAAATATCATATCCAGGCTTCAGCAATACGTGAACCGTGAACTTCCTGATGTTCAAGCTGGTTTTAGAAAAGGCAGAGGAACCAGAAATCAAATTGCCAACATCCTCTGGATCATGGAAAAAGCAAGAGAGTTCCAGAAAAACATCTATTTTTGCTTTATTGACTATGCCAAAGCCTTTGACTGTGTGGATCACAATAAACTGGAAAATTCTGAAAGAGATGGGAATACCAGACCACCTGACCTGCCTCTTAAGAAACCTATATGCAGGTCAGGAAGCAACAATTAGAACTGGACATAGAACAACAGACTGGTTCCAAATAGGAAAAGGAGTATGTCAAGGCTGTATATTGTCACCCTGCTTATTTAACTTATATGCAGAGTACATCATGAGAAACGCTGGGCTGGAAGAAGCACAAGCTGGAATCAAGATTGCCGGGAGAAATATCAATAACCTCAGATATGCAGATGACACCACCCTTATGGCAGAAAGTGAAGAGGAACTAAAAAGCCTCCTGATGAAAATGAAAGAGGAGAGTGAAAAAGTTGGCTTAAAGCTCAACATTCAGAAAACGAAGATCATGGCATCTGGTCCCATCACTTCCTGGGAAATAGATGGGGAAACAGTGGAAACAGTGTCAGACTTTATTTTTCTGGGCTCCAAAATCACTGCAGATGGTGATTGCAGCCATGAAATTAAAAGACGCTTACTCCTTGGAAGGAAAGTTATGACCACCCTAGATAGCATATTCAAAAGCAGAGACATTACTTCGCCAACAAAGGTTCATGTAGTCAAGGCTATGGTTTTTCCAGTAGTCCTGTATAGATGTGAGAGTTGGACTGTGAAGAAAGCTGAGAGCCGAAGAATTAATGCTTTTGAACTGTGGTGTTGGAGAAGACTCTTGAGAGTCCCTTGGACTGCAAGGAGATCCAACCAGTCCGTTCTAAAGGAGATCAGTCCTGGGTGTTCTTTGGAAGGAATGATGCTAAAGCTGAAACTCCAGTACTTTAGCCACCTCGTGTGAAGAATTGACTAATGGAAAAGAGTCTGATGCTGGGAGGGATTGGGGGCAGGAGGAAAAGAGGATAACAGAGGATGAGATGGCTGGATGGCATCACCAACTCGATGGACGTGAGTTTGAGTGAAGTCTGGGAGTTGGTGATGGACAGGGAGGCCTGGCGTGCTGCGATTCATGGAGTCACAAAGAGTTGGACACGACTGTGAGATTGAACTGAACTGAACTGAAGGAAGTAGAGATTGTGAATACGTTCTTTAAGAAGTTAACTTATACTCTATTTGGAAATAATCTGGAAGTCATCATCACTGATTACTCTTTTTGTAATCTATACTTCATATCCAATCCAACAGTAAGTCAATTGGATCTATCCTCAAAACATATCCCATTTCATCTATTTCTTTCCTTTGTCACTACTATAACCTAGTCAAAACCCCTAAGTAAAACAGGGGTTTACTTAGATTATGGCAATACCTCCCATTCCATCTGCCTACTTTTACAGTAATCTGCTGAAAACATAAGTCAGACCCTGTTGTTCTCCTATTTAAAACCTTTTAGTGACTTTCAGTTGTAGTCATAATAAATTCCAAACATCATACTCTGGCTTACACATTTCTATGTATTCAAGCTTCTGCCTATTCCTCCAACCTCATTTGGTACTACTCTGTTTATGTCCACAATGCTCTAGCCACACATATTTATTCCTCAAATAATTTGTGTTTGTCGCTACGTTAGATTTTTGTACCCGTTGTTCTCAGTGCCTAGGATACACTTTCCCTCCATCTTTACTTATCTGGTTTCTTTATTCAAATTTCATCTTAAAAGTCATCTCTTAAGTGATGAGTTTCAGTCACACAATCTAACTACCCAATACTTTCTACAATTTTATATCTGCATAGTATCTGTAACTCTTTGATATTTTCTCTTTTCTTGTCTGTTTATTTTTGTTTGTATTCCCTTCAACAGAGAATTCCATGACTGCAGAATCCTTCATAGTCTATTCATTTTATTCTGCACTTAGCTCAATTTTTGGCATATAGGAAGACTTCAAATAAACTTATTAAACATATGTGTGAAAAGATGGGTGGACAGACTTTTTAAAGAGATTGGGAGAGGTAGTGTGTTGGCTTGAGAAATATGGGGAGTCAAGGAAGGCTAATTTTTAAATTGGAGTATTAGTTGCTCAGTTGTGTCCAACTCTTTTTGACACCATGGGCTGTAGCCTACCAGGCTCCTCTGTCCTTGGAATTCTTCAGGCAAGAATACTGGAGTGGGTTGCCATTCTGTTCTCCAGGCAATCTTACGGACCCAGAGATCAAACCCGGTCTCCCTCGTTACACCCAGATTCTTTACCATCTGAGCCACCAGGGAAGCCCTTGAAATTGGAGAGACATTAGCAAATTTAAATATTCATAGAAAAGGGAGAAGCTAAAGTAAAATAAATTCACAAGAGAATAATGCGCTTGGCATTGTTCATTTTTGACCAACTGGTCAGCTTAACCAAGTTGTTTTTGACCTAAATAGTCTTGACCAAATTTTTTATTACCAATTCTACCAATATATTGTTGAAAGCTGGGGTAGCTGTGTTATCGTGAGTTGTTTTGTAATGAGAGAATTCCCTGACACAGTAAAGAAGGGTCTTTCAAGTAACCAGAGGCCTGACTTCTGTGGGTATCTGATATCTAATGGTCTGGGGAGAACAATGATGGGAAGGAACATCTGTGTCTCCCACACCATGTAAAGATACATGCATACATGGCATGCACATTTCCATTGTTTTTATCCTCCGGCCTAGCTATGATTTCTTGGGCAGATGGAACACTACTAGCCCCAGTAAAGACCCTTTTCTCAGTGGGGCGCAATATTTGACAGCAGCCATTGCATAATGAGTGCCTCCTGTCAAGAGGCCTAGAGCATGCCTGTGTTTACTCATTCTCTCATTCATGCAACAGCTATTTAATGAAGCCCTACCTTGTGCCAAGAGCTTCACAGAAAGAGGAAATAGCTGGTACTTCTTTCCATAAGAAGTAAACTCAAATCTTTAGTTTGCTAATAATGGAGAGATGGAGAGAGAGAGAACAGAAAGTAATTTACATGAAAGAATTTAACATTTTGCAATATAGTTTTACATTCTGCTCTATTCACACAATATTGTATCTTGAGCATTTTTATACTTAAATACTCTCAGAGTACATAATACTCAAACATATAAATGTATTACTATCTAATATGTTGAAAATATGATTTTTTGTGTTTTTTTCCTTTTTTGTTATAAAAAATAATGTTGCACAATTTTCACTTTAATTCCTATGTTGGAAGAATCTTCTTTTTTTAGGGTGGCTATTTATGGTGCATTCAGATTATTTTACTTCTCCCACTACTTGTCAAACATACACACATACACATTTATGCACACCACACCCTTACCTTAGTTTCTTTATTTTCTGGTACATGGATATACAGTGTGTATTACACAGAACATCACATTATTTCTGTTTGCACGGTTCTTTGTTTCTGGTATCTGACCTTTGCCTTAGGACGTGTGGTGAAAACACATTTCACGATGCTTTGGGCTACCAATGTTCTGTATTGTTTTCTTGGGGTTAAGTCTCTGAAAGATAGAGGAACATAGGTGAAGACTCTGATGGAAGATCTATATTTCATCAAAAGTTGTTCTGGTGCAGCAGAATAGCTGTTTAGTTCTCTGGTCAATGGATAATTTGGTTAATGTAGTCCCTGGATCTCCAGGTCTTGATTAGATGGAGAACAGAGTGTGTTCCTATTAACCCTCTTGTAGTCAAAGGGGTAGAGAGGATGCTCTGTTTTATGAGATTATGTTTTAGAGAGGAACACTTACATACATGTAGACAGATAGATCTTCCAAACCCAGGGATTGAACCCACATCTCTTATATCTCCTGCATTGGCAGGCAGGTTCTTAACCACTAGTGCCACCTGGGAGCCCAGATAGATTGACCACATTATCTATTAATATCTATCTAATAATCAGTTCAGTTCAATCACTCAGTCATGTCCAACTCTTTGTGACCCCATGAATTGCAGCATGCCAGGCCTCCCTGTCTATCACCAACTCCTGGAGTTCACCCAAACTCATGTCCATCGAGTCAGTGATGCCATCCAGCCATCTCATCCTCTGTCATCCCCTTCTCCTCCTGCCCCCAGTCCCTCCCAGCATCAGAGTCTTTTCCAATGAGTCAACTCTTCACATGAGGTCGCCAAAGTATTGGAGTTTCAGCTTCAGCATCAGTCCTTCCAAACAACACCCAGGACTGATCTCCTTTAGAATGGACTGAAGTGAAGTGAAATTGCTCAGTCGTGTCTGACTCTTTGCGACCCCATGGACAGTAGCCTGCACCAGGCTCCTCCGTCCATAGGATTTTCTAGGCAAGAATACTGGAGTAGGTTGTCATTTCCTTCTCCAGGGAATCTTCCCGACCCAGGAATCGAACCTAGGTCGCCCACATCGATAGACAGATGCTTTACCGTCTGAGCCACCAGGGGACCTTTAGAATGGACTGGTTTAGTGTAATTTTAACATCACTTCCAAGACACATTCTTTCTGTGCTCCTTTCTTCCTTCTTTCTCTTTTCTTCATTCCCATTCTCCTTGTAGTTCTCTCAATTTCATTCAGGCATTCTTTCATTCATTCAATAGTTATTGAATAACTGAATATCTAACATGTTCCAATTATTAACCCATTACTGACAATATGATTATTAAAAAAGAGACCAGTCCTTTTCTCTTCAAGATGATATCTGTACCTAAACAGTTAAATTACAATATATAAGTGCCCTGACTGGGTAGCCCAGGGTATCATAGGAGCATGTTAAAGGTCATACTTAACCCAGAACTGGGCACATATGTGCTTATTTCATCTGAATGACTTCTTTTTTTAATTTATTTTATTTTTAAACTTTACAATATTATATTAGTTTTGCCAAATATCGAAATGAATCTGCCACAGGTATACATGTGTTCCCCATCCTGAACCCTCCTCCCTCCTCCCTCCCCATACCATCCCTCTGGGTCATCCCAGTGCACCAGCCCCAAGCATCCAGTATCGTGCATCGAACCTGGACTGGCGACTCGTTCCATATATGATATTATACATGTTTCAATGCCATTCTCCCAAATCTTCCCACCCTCTCCCTCTCCCACAGAGTCCATAAGACTGATCTATACATCAGTGTCTCTTTTGCTGTCTCGTACACAGGGTTATTGTTACCATCTTTCTAAATTCCATATATATGCGTTAGTATATTGTATTGGTGTTTTTCTTTCTGGCTTACTTCACTCTGTATAATAGGCTCCAGTTTCATCCACCTCATTAGAACTGATTCAAATGTATTCTTTTTAATGGCTGAGTAATACTCCATTGTGTATATGTACCACAGCTTTCTTATCCATTCATCTGCTGATGGACATCTAGGTTGCTTCCATGTCCTGGCTGTTATAAACAGTGCTGCGATGAACATTGGGGTACACGTGTCTCTTTCCTTTCTGGTTTCCTCAGTGTGTATGCCCAGCAGTGCGATTGCTGGATCATAAGGCAGTTCTATTTCCAGATTCTTAAGGAATCTCCACACTGTTCTCCATAGTGGCTGTACTAGTTTGCATTCCCACCAACAGTGTAAGAGGGTTCCCTTTTCTCCACACCCTCTCCAGCATGTATTGCTTGTAGACTTTTGGATCGCAGCCATTCTGACTGGTGTGAAATGGTACCTCATAGTGGTTTTGATTTGCATTTCTCTGATAATGAGTGGCGTTGAGCATCTTTTCATGTGTTTGTTAGCCATCTGTATGTCTTCTTTGAAGAAATGTCTATTTAGTTCTTTGGCCCATTTTTTGATTGGGTCATTTATTTTTCTGGAGTTGAGCTGTAGGAGTTGCTTGTATATTTTTCAGATTAGTTGTTTGTCGGTTGCTTCATTTGCTATTATTTTCTCCCATTCTGAAGGCTGCCTTTTCACCTTGCTAATAGTTCTTAATGTGTATGCATATTTCAGTGCAAATATGTGAAAAAGAAAGTCTTTCCCCCCACCCCCCCAAAGGAGATAGTTCAGGATTATACCAAACAGTACCTTTATAATAGCAAATGTTTCTCTATTGTAGCTTGGCATGCAGGGTGAGTTGTACCTGACATTTTTTTTTTCCTCTGTGTCATTCTAGAACAGGGGCCCTAGCTACTTGAAAAACAGGCAAGACTGATGGTTCGACTTAGTTTTTCTTTTAGGATTTGGGAAGTTTCATTCTTTTTGAAGCAAAGCATTAGGCTGAGAAACCAGAATGACAATAAACACCTGATTTTCTGTACTGTGGGTTGAGGATCATCTGGGGATTGAAAAGCAGAGTTTGCAGATATAAATGAAGATGCTCATTGACTCAGCCCATCATCCCTGCCCAGGCAAACGTATTGCTGAAACAAAATGTAATACCTAGTGAATTTTAAGCAATGTTGGAGGAGAGAGAAGGTTAGGCTGACATATAGTAAATTCCGTGTACCAAATATATCTTTGCCATGGAAATTCTCAGTTTAAGAAACTTTTAATACATTTTCAGCTTTTCTTTTTTTTTTTCTTTGAAGGTTGAGGTGAGTGTTTGCACTTCATTTAAATATTAAAATATCAACCAGTTTGATGTGCCTGGAATGGGAAGCAACAACAGTGAGGGGGTGGGAACAAGCTGACCTGGCATTCCTGTATTTCTTAAAGAAGTTGCCTACTTAAAAAAACCGGGCTTGGTCCAATGCGTGAAGTAGGACTGTTGAACATGAATTTCAGATCGATCTCCTGCCTCTGACAGTTACTGCAGGAGTTCCAATCACATTAGCGCCTCTTCAGCTTTAGCCAGAATTTATAGCATAAATTCAACATTTTTCAAATCTTAATCAACCCAGAGTCATTTTCCTCAAAGTGCAGTTTTGCTGCTGCCACTAGAAAATCAGTGGGGAAGGGCTGATACTTTCCTGCTGCCATAGCATCAGACACAAAATGAAATGCTCCAGAAAGGTCTGCTCCATTTTCAGCTGTAGCTCTTAGAGAAATTTTTGTTTTAATGCTAGTGGCACTTTTGATCCCCAATGTCTAGGTCCTCCCCAGGGGAAATAGTCCAGTCAGCAGTAACATAATCAGATTTAAAAAAGGAAGAAACTTTGGTCCTATTCCTTTTTGTCTTGAAAAACTATTCCCATTGTCTATAGAATAAAGTCCCACTTCTTTGACTTGGCAATTAGAGACCTTCTCACACCACCTAATCAGTTTAGCATGTTGCCTGGCCCAGAGGAGTGCTCAGTAAGTATTGTTTTGAGTAGCTGAATAATGAATTTGTCCTCGGTGAATCCACAACAAACTTATCCCTATGTAACAGTGCATCCTCAAGTCTTCAGGTCTTCATTTACACAAAGCTTTATGCATTTCATGCCCTTTTCCCTCTTAATTTTCTATCAAAATATTTTTGTTCCTTTGAGACCTGGCTCAGAGGTCACCTCTGTGCACCTTCTCTGTCCCTGCCCTAAGACAAACAGGACTACAAGTTCCTTTCCCTGTGGGCCCACTGCAAAGTTCTACATCTGTGTAATAGCCCTTGACAGTGTTTTCACAATAGGAATGGGTATATGTAACTCTGTAGTAGAATATGAATTCTATCAGAAGTAAGACCTTGTCTTGCTCATCTAGCATCCAGGGTGTTTAAACACACCAGTTGGACTAAATTGACATTCTCTGTAATCTGAAATTTTTGAGCTATAAAGGCAGAAGATTGGGACTGAGAAGATTGTTTTCATCCAATTGTGCGATCTTGAAACTCAATTCCTTGGTGCAGCTCCTCTGGACCTCAATTTCATAACCAAGTGACACAATTAGCCTAACTGTTCTCTAAAGTTCAGTCTTACTTTAGCATTATTATTATTGTTGTTAATTGTTGTTATTGTTATATTTGTTATTTTACGTTTGCTGTTATTACTACTGATAGTACCCCTTACTACCTCTTGAGAAACCTGTATGCAGGTCAGGAAGCAAGAGTTAGAACTGGACATGGAACAACAGACTGGTTCCAAATAGGAAAAAGAGTACATCAAGGCTGTATATTGTCACCCTGCTTATTTAACTTATATGCAGAGTACATCATGAGAAACGCTGGGCTGGAAGAAGCACAAGCTTGAATCAAGATTGCTGGGAGAAATATCAATAACCTCAGGTATGAAGATGACACCACCCTTATGGCAGAAAGTGAAGAAGAACTAAAGAGCCTCTTGATCAAAGTGAAAGAGGAGAGTGAAAAAGCTGGCTTAAAGCTCAACATTCAGAAAACGAAGATCATGGCATCCGGTCCCATCACTTCATGGGAAATAGATGGAGAAACAGTGGAAATAGTGGCTGACTTTATTTTTCTGGGCTCCAAAATCACTGCAGATGGTACTTTGCAGCCATGAAAGTAAAAGACTCTAACTCCTTGGAAGCAAAGTTATGACCAACCTAGACAGCATATTAAAAAGCAGAGACATTACTTGGCCAACAAAGGTCCATCTAGTTAAGGCTATGGTTTTTCCAGCGGTCATGTATGAATGTGAGAGTTGGACTATGAAGAAGGCTGGGCACTGAACAATTGATGCTTTTGAACTGTGGTGTTGGAGAAGACTCTTGAGAGTCCCTTGGACTGCAAGGAGATCCAACCAGTCCATTCTGAAGGAGATCAGTCCTGGGTGTTCATTGGAAGGACTGATGCTAAAGCTGAAACTCCAATACTTTGGCCACTTCATGCGAAGAGTTGACTCATTGGAAAGACTCTGATGCTGGGAGGGATTGGGGGCAGGAGGAGAAGGGGAAAACAGAGGATGAGATGGCTGGATGGCATCACCAACTCGATGGACATGAGTCTGAGTCAACACCGGGAGTTGATGATGGACAGAGAGGCCTGGCTTGCTGCTGTTCATGGGGTTGCAAAGGTTGAACACGACTGAGCGACTGAACTGAACCATTTCAGTTAACTATACCACTTCCATTATTGAGTTCTGATGACGTGTCACATTCTGTAATAAGAAATTAGTTTACATTATTGCATTTAATCTTCAAAACAACCACATGAATTAGATATTTTTATCTTCATTTCACAAAGATGAGAATTGATGCTTACAGACTAAGAAACTTGTCTGAAGCCACATCGTTAAAATGTGCCAGATCTAGAATTTAAGCCCAGTGTTTTGATTTCCAATTCCTTAAAAGATGGACTATATATTATACCAATTACTTTGAACCTGAGCAAAATATGTATTTTACTAGAAATAAGTAATCAGTTTATAATTTTAAAATAACATATCCTCATGAAAAATGGTGCCTTCCAAAGTAAAAAAATAAAAAAATTAGTAAATCACTCATAATTCTACTATCCAGAGAGAGCTATATTGAAATGCTTGTGAATTTCCTTTACTTATTTTCTCTACATGTGTGTATGTATGTGTGTATACACAGTTGGCAACTGCATATTGTTGTTTAGTTGCTGAGTCGTGTCCAACTCTTTGCAACCACATAGACTGTAGCACGCCAGGCTCCTCTGTCCTCCACTATTTGAGTTTGCTCAAATTCATGTCCATTAAGTTGTTAATGCTATCTAACCATCTCGTCCTCTGCTGCCCACTTCTCCTTCACAACAGAGTAAGCATTACTGTTGGTACAGCACCTACTTTGGCCACACACTGTGTCAGGTACTTGCCATTCATTTTACTGCTTCATTCTTTCATTGACTCCTTGAGGTGATGGTGTTATCTTCTTTGTATCAATAGACAGGAGGAAACTGCAATAATATGATTTGCTTAGGTTGCAAACATCTAGTAAGTGGCAGTGCCAGGATTTGAATGTTTGTCTATTTGACTCTAAAGTCTATATTCTTTTAGTGATACCACACTTCTGAGGCTTTCTGACTCTCAGAACAGAGCTAGTGCTGGTGAGTTCTTTGCTGTTTCATTGGTGCAAAAGTAATTGCGGTTTTGCATTGTTGAGCTTTGCTATTTGATATTGGAATACATTCTTCTTTAAAAAATTAATTAATTTTTTATTAAAGAATAATTGCTTTACAGAATTTTGCTGTTTTCTGTAAAAGCTCAACATGAATCAGCCACAGGTATACATATATCCCCTCCCTTTTGAAACTCTCTCCCGTCTTCTTCCCCATCCCACCCCTCTAGGTTGATACAGAGGCCCTGTTTGAGTTTCCTGAGCCATACAGCAAATTCCCATTGGCTATTTATTTTAGCTTACTTACATTACATATGGTAATGTAAGTTTCCATGTTACTCTCGCCATACATCTTACTGTCTCTTCACCTCTCCCCATGTCCATAAGTATATTCTCTATGTCTGTATCTCCATTGTTGCCCTGTAAAAAACTCTTCAGTACCATTTTTCTATATTCTGTATATATGCATTAGCATACAATATTTCTCTTTCTCTTTCTGACTCACTTCACTCTGAGTAATAGGTTCTAGGTTCATCCACCTCATTAGAACTAACTCAAATGCGTTCCTTTTTTATGGCTGAGCAATATTCCATTGTGTATATATACCACAACTTCTTTATCCATTCATCTGTCAGCAGACATCTAGGTTGCTTCCATGTTATAGCTATTGTAAATAGTGCTGTGGTGATCATTGGGATACATGTGTCTCTTTCAATTTTGGTTTCCTCAGGGTGTATGCCTGGGAGTGGGATTGCTGGGCCATATGGTTGTTTTATTCCTAGTTTTTTAAGGAATCTCCATACCATCTTCCATAGTGGCTGTATCAATTTACATTCCCACCAACAGTGCAAGAGTGTTCCCTTTTCTCCACACACTTTCCAGACTTTATTGTTTGTAGACTTTGATGATGGCCATTCTGACTGGTGTGAGGTGATATCACATTGTAGTTTTGATTTGCATTTCTCTAATAATGAGCCATGTTGATCATCTTTTCATGTGTTTATTAGCCATCTGTATGTCTTCTTTGGAGAAATGTCTGTTTACATCTTTTCCCCACTTTTTGATTGGATCGTTTGTTTTTCTGGCATTGAGTTGTATGTGCTTGTATATTTTGGAAATTAATCCTTTGTCAGTTGTTTCATTTGCTATTATTTTCTCCCATTATGAGAGTTTTCTTTTCACCTTGCTTATAGTTTCCTTTGCTGTGAAAAAGCTTTTAAGTTTAATTAGGTTCCACTTGTTTATTTTTGTTTTTATTTCCATTATTCTAGGAGGTGGGTCATAGAGGATCTTGCTTTTATTTATGTCATCAAGTGTTCTGCCTATGTTTTCCTCTAAGAGTTTTATAGTTTCTGGTATTACATTTAGGCTTTAAATCTATTTTGAGTTTATCTTTTTGTATGATGTTAGAAAGTGTTCTAATTTCATTCTTTTACAGATACCTGTCCAGTTTTCCCAGCATAGTTTATTGAATAGGCTGTCTTTGTCCCATTGTATATTCCTGCCTCTTTCGTCAAAAATAAGTTACCCATAGCTGCGTGGGTTTATTTCTGGACTTTCTATCTTGTTCTATTGGTCTATATTTCTGTTTTTGTGCCAGTACCATACTGTCTTGATGACTGTAGCTTTTTATATAAACTGAAGTCAGAAAGCTTGATTCCTCCAGATCCATTCTTTCTGATACTGGAATACATTCTTAATAAATGTGGTTATATTACATATCATTTTAATGCACATAACTTACTATTTGCTTTGTATTTTATATTTATTTTAGACTATGGAAATTATGTTAGACACAAAGCAAATTCAAGGGATTTTCTTATTTGAATTAAAAATTGGTCATAAAGCAGCAGAGACAACTCACATCATCAGTAGTACGTTTGGCCCAGGAACTGCTAAAGAACATACAGTGCAGAGATGGTTCAAGAAGTTCTGCAAAAGAGACAAGAGTCTTGAAGATGAGAAACATAGTGGACAGGCATCTGAAGTTGACAATGACCAACCTAGAGCATCATTGAAGCTGACCTTCTTACAGCTACCCGAGAAGTTTCCGAACTCAAGGTTGACCATTCTATAGCTGTTTGGCATTTGAAGCAAATTAGAAAGGTGAAAGGGCTTCCCTGATTATTCAGACTGTAAAGAATCTTCCTGCAATGCTTGAGACCTGGGTTTGATCCCTGGGTTGGGAAGATTCCCTACAGGAGGGCATGGCAACTCAGTCCAGTATCCTTGCTTGGAAAATCCCATGGACAGAGGCGGTTGCTGGGCTACAGTCCATAGAGTCTCAAAGAGTTGGACACAACTGAGTGACTAAGTTCAGCACAGCACAGAAAGGTGAAAAAGCTTGGTAAGTGAGTGCCTCATGAGCTGACCTAAAACAAACAAACAAACGAAAAAACTGCATTAGTTTGAAGTGTTGTGCAATGAAAAGTGGATTTTATACAAGAACCAGCGATGACTAGCTAAGTGGTTGGACTGAGAAGACGCTCCAAAGCATTTCTCAAAGCCAAACTTGCACCACAAAAGGTCATGGTCCCTGTTTGGTGGTTGGCTGCCCATCTGATCCACTACAGCTTCCTGATTCCCAGCCAAACCTTTACATCTAAGAAGTATGCTAGCAAATTGATGAGATGTGCTGGAAACTGCAATTTCTGCAGCCAGCGTTAGTCAACAGAAGGGGCCCAATTCTTCTCCATAACAACAAAGTTGAACAAATTGGGCTACCAAGTTTTGCCTCATCCACTGTAATCACCTGACCTCTCACCAACCACCACCTTTTCAAGTATCTTGACAACTTTTTGCAGGGAGAATGTTTCCACAACCAGTAGGAGGCAGAAAATGCTTTTCAAGAGTTCATCAAATCCATGGCACAGATTTTTACACTACAGGAATAAACAAACTTATTTCTGATAGCTTATGGGGAATAATGTTGGATTCTTGATCTCCGAAGAAGATTAAGCTTCAGGACCAGGGACCAGGCTTGATCCCTCAAGAGCTTTTGTGTAGCTGAGTGTTATTAAAGGAAAGGGACAGAGAAAGTTTCTGACAGAGACATTAGAAGGGGGACGGAGAATGCCCCCTTCGCTAGAGTTAGCAAGAGAGTTATATACTTTTTAATTAATTATTTCAATAAATCAAAAGAATGTCTCAAGTTTGTGAAAATTTTACAGACCCACTCACACAATTTACATTTTAGGATAACAGGCTTAGAATCCAACAACAGAAAGATCCTACCAGACCCAGTCCCATAATATATATTCTAAGATATAAGGATTAGTCAGAAGGTTTTCAGGAAGGAGAAACTGTCCTCAAGCAGGATACATTGTTGTTATATAATCCCTAGCTCAGTTGGTAAAGAATCTGCCTGCAATGCAGGAGACCCAGGTTCGATTCCTGGGTTGGAAAGATCCCCTGGAGAAGGAAATGGCAACCCACTCCAATATTCTTGCCTGGAGAAGCCCATGGACAGAGGAGCCTGGCAAGCTATAGTCCATGAAGTTGCAAAGAGTCTGACACGACTTAATGGCTAAACCACTAACCAAACCACAGAATTTAAACTGAGTTGTTTGTTGTGTAATCATCAGTTCCTGGCTTAAAGGGAAAAAAAAAACAAAAAACAAAAAGTGTTTTATATGGCTAAGACTAAGGAATGTAGAGAAAAAATAGTTTGTCCTTTCCTCCTTCTTGAGAATCCCAGCCCCTCTCTCTTCCTCTGGGAACCCGGACTTCTTATCAACCTGCCTAGAAATTGACTTATTTCTTGTTGACAAAAACGATTTGTTGATTGTAGTGGTTCCTATTTTGATTAATAAAGCTGTGTTTGAGCCTAGTTATAATGCTTTAAAATTCAGGGTCCAAAACCACAGTTACATTTGTACCAACTTAAATATAATTTCTTAGGATAGCTGTTGTGCCAGTCAAGGTACCATGTGAGGAGCAGACTCGTTATGAGTGTGGAGGGGATAGGAGTTCATGGAAGAAATCAGACATTCCATAACTGTGGGAGGATCTGGAGACGTGACCAGAAAGTTGAAGGATCACTAACCCATTAATCTTAAGAAACAAGGGATCAAAGTGAGACAGCGGAGTAGGTAATTATGAAGGAGACTTTGGAAACTATGACCTTTGTGTAACTACTGATTCTGTGCGTCTACACCTAAAAATCTTGTGTCAGGTGGCTCTCTCTAGTCAGCAGAGCCAGAGATAAGGGGAAAGAGCTGAAATTTAGAGCAGGGTAGGGGGAGGACAAGCTAAAATCTGCAGGGTATCTCTGTGTTTGATGCCTAAGAAAATATCTTCAGAGACAAATGGCCACTGCTTTGTTTTCACTTTCTAAATAATGTGCAAGTTACTCTTTTGACCAACGTTGACCCATAACCATACAGGAAAAGTCATTCTGAGAAACATAGTTCCCTATATCTTCCACAGCTGCCATTTGGACAGTTCTGGAGTATAAGAACATCCAGCCTGCTATCCTAAAGCCAAATATCTATAGCAGCACCATTTAATTCTGCAATGATGGGAATGTTCTGTATCTATGATGCCTCTTTCTTTTCCACTCTCTATGAGTTCCTTTAAGTGTACAGATTGTGTAATATTTCCATGGGTCAAATGAATCTAGCATATGACTGTGGAATAAATGAATGGTCACTGCCATTGTCATAGGCAGTAAACTATTAAGATAGTTGTTAGTGAATTAAAAGGCAAACTAGAAAGGCAGAATTATGTAACAATATGATTTTATGATTGGGATAGGCAACTTAGGAGCTTTGATAGAAAGAACATAAGTTTTGGAGTTCTAGTCCTAGCTCTGCTACCAAGCTCTGCTTGGTTATGTATCTTGGGCAAGTTGTTGGACCTTTTTAAGCTTCATTTTCCTTATCTGTAAGAAAAGAAAGAATATACCTATTTCAGAGTTGTGAGAAATACTAAAAGTATGTAAGGCATCCGGCACAGGGTCTGGCATATATAATTTTCAGTACATATAGTTTCTTTCCTAGAGATTTTTAGAATGACTCCCTCATTCTTAGTGAAGCTTTCTGGTAGCATTATAATCCACTATTTTTAGGATACATTGCAAATAAAATGCTATTCTGACTATAATTGGCCATCATCTGGTGCCAAGATCAGAGGGCCATTTGAGGCATCAATTTAAAGAAGATTTTATAGATTTAACAGCATATTGGGCAGATCCTCTGGGACCTCAAAGCCTTTCTGAGAATTACAAGGTTAAATAATTCAATTGAATTATTTTTGCTGCATGAACATTACTGTCCATGGTGATAGTCACTACTCTGCCTCTGACCACTTCCATCTGTAGGGATCATCATTTTGTTTCATTTCACAAGCCATTTATAAATGAATTTACTAGACCACAGGACTGAAAATATATTTAACTGGATCCATAGAAACAGAATCCAGAAGTATAGCCTGGCAAGGAATTTTGTTGGTTATTCAGGAGACAGCCCTCTTTCTCCTTGCTCTGTCTGCTGCCTGCACTTCTACAATTATCAGAATCCTCAATTGGATTATACTTTTATGTAAGTCAAGCAAGTGAAGTATTAAAAAATACATAATTCATTTTAGCCAGAAATTTAAGTGAAGACTTCTATTGTAGTAGCTAATCTGATTTCCTGGTCATATGAAACCTTAAAAGCATCTTCCAAGGGCATGGAACCACCGAGTTTCTCCTTTTCCTTCACTGTTTGTCAGTTCTATATATAGGAGCTCAGATTTTCTCTCAAGTCAGGGTGTTTATGGTGACATTTATAAATGAGTCCAAGTTTAAATATTTTACTGAGATTTCAGCAATATTTGTAATAAGTAGTGTCAGGCAACCAGCTTAGTTCAAGGCATGAGAAAGAGCTTAGGAGGACAGACAGGATTTGATTAAAAATTGAGAAACTGGAATTTGAATTCTAGTTCTACTCTTTATCTACTGAACCACTTGACTTTCTTAGCTTCCCCCCACCTGTAAAACAAGAAAAATTGGAATTTTTGTATGATTGTGATGGGTCTGAAATGAGGTGATAGGCAACTAGACAAATAGAAGAGCAAAGGGCTTGGGAGAGTGGCAGGGTAGACTGGGAGCCTGTTTCCTCTTTTCCTCTGTTAACTCCCCATTTGCCCTCAGTTGAATCATTTATCCTTTCTGAAGCTCTAGCCACTATTCAAAAAAAAAAAAAAAAATTAAAGATGGCAAATAACCTCTAAGTTCCCTCTGAACTAACAAGTCTGTGATGATCATTCCGTCTTCATTCTTAGCTGAAAAGAAAAGTTAATAGCACTACAAGCCTTCTCCTGCAAGAAGTTCTGGATGCCTCTAAGTTGGTCTTCAACCAAGCCAATTCCATTTCCTTTGTTTAAATTCCTTCTAAGTCACCTCTTTGTTCCTTGTTTTTTTCCCCCCATTTAAATTGTGATCTCATCGTTTTCTTCCACTAAACATTTTTTTTAATTTAATCTCAGATGATCTTTCTGAAGCATTTGATGTAGTCATATTCCATGTCCAAGGAAACTGGATCTCAGCCCCAGGAGGAACCTCAGCCATCATTCTGTGTAACCCTCATTCCCTATTCTTGATCCCTTCTGCACTTCTCCTAACAGAGGGTGCTCTGCTTCTGTCTGAGTGCTTCTAGTGGTGCGGCACCCACTGGTGGGGCACTGTGTCTGTTTACCTGTACTTCTAACAGAGGGTGCTCTGCTTCTGTCTGAGTGCTTCTAGTGGTGCGGCACCCACTGGAGGGGCACTGTGTCTGTTTACCTGTACTTCTAACAGAGGGTGCTCTGCTCCTGTTTGAGTGCTTCTAGTGGTGCAGTGCCCACTGGAGGGGCACTGTATCTGTTTACTGTGCCTTATTGCTTATACCAGTTTGCCCCATAGACCTTCAAGTTTGGTGGTACACTTACAGCAAGGGATCGTTACTACTTCAGATACTATGTACGAGCAAATGGTCCACAAACCTGCTTGTCTGTGGAAGTGCTTTGACATTCACTTATCGTGACTCATACTTATGGACTATTGTAGCATGTTTAATCAATAATTAAGATGTACTTTTGTCTGCTGGATATATTACTTAGCACTGTAAGGTCCCTAGTTCTCCTCATCTGTGAAATGGGTATAAGAATAGTGAATCTGCCTTCCCCTAGGTTTTTGAAACAATAAACTTAAGGAGACATAAATAATGTGCTTTATAAAGTAACATGGGCTTCCCCAGTGGCTCAGTGGTAAAGAATCTGCCTGCAATGCAGGAGCTGCAGAGATGCAAGTTCAGACCCTGGGATGGGAAGATCCCCTGGAAGAGGGAATGGCAACCCACTCAAGTATTCTTGCCTGGGAAATACCATGGAAAGAGGAGCCTGGCAGGCTACAGTCTGCAGAATCACAAACAGCTGGACATGACTGAAGCGACTTAGCATGCATGCATGTAAAGTAATATAGTGGGGGTCAGGAAACTATGGCTTATGGATTAGCAGCCTGTTTTGTAAATAAAATTTCATTGTAACACAGCCATACCCATTCAGTATTACATCTGTGATTGCTTTCATATTACTTTGTCTGAGTTGAATATTTGCAACTGAAAAGGTATGGCATATAAGACAAAATATTTGCTATTTAGCCATTATGAAAAAGTTTGCAGACCTCTGGCTATACAAATATATGTTTATTATTAGCATTACTAGGAGAATTGTTTTAGTAAAAAGCGTAAAATGATATTGAAATATATTAATACAAAGACATCAAATAAACTCACCTCCTTTCAGTTCAGTTCAGTCACTCAGTTGAGTCTGACTATTTGCGACCCCATGGACTGCAGCATGCCAGTGTTCCCTGTCCATCACCAACTCCTGGAGCCTACTCAAAATCATGTCCATTGCATCGGTGATGCCAGCCAACCATCTCATCCTCTGTTGTCCCCTTCTCATCCTCCCTTCAACCTTTCCCAGCCTCAGGGTCTTTTCCAGTGAGTCTGTTCTTCCCATCAGGTGCCCAAAGGATTGGAGTTTCAGCTTTAGCATCAGTCATTTCAACGAATATTCAGGACTAATTTCCTTTAGGATGGACTGGTTTGATCTCCTTGCAGTCCAAGGGACTCTCAAGAGTCTTCTCCAACACCACAGTTCAAAAGCATCAGTTCTTTGGCACTCAGCTTTCTTTATAGTCAGACTCTCACATCTGTACATGACTACTGGAAAAACCATAGCTTCGTTGGTAAAGAATTGTCTGTGCTTTTAAATATGTTGTCTAGGTTGGTCATAACTTTTCTTCCAAGGAGCAAGCATCTTTTAATTTTATGGCTGCAATCACCTCTACAATGATTTTGGAGTCCCCCAAAATAGAGTCTCTCACTATATCCATTGTCTCCCCATCTATTTGCACGACCGGATGCCATGATCTTAGTTTTCTAAATGTTGAATTTTAAGCCAACTTTTTCACTCTCCTCTTTCACTTTCATCAAGAAGCTCTTAGTTCTTCTTTGCTTTCTGCCATAAGGGTGGTGTCATCTACGTATCTGAGGTTATTGATACTTCTCCCAGAAATTTTGATTCCAGCATGTCCTTTATCCGGCCCAGTATTTCACATGATATACTCTGCATATAAGTTAAATAAGAAGGGTGACAATATACAGCCTTGATGTACTCCTTTCCCGATTTGGAGCCAGTCTGTTATTACATGTCCAGTTCTAACTGTTGCCTCTTGTCCTTCATACAGATTTCTCAGGAGGCAGGTCAGGTGGTCTGGTATTCCCATGTCTTGAAGAATTTTCCACAGTTTGTTGTGATCCACACAGTCAAAGGCTTCGGCGTAGTCAATAGTAGATGTTTTTCTGGAACTCTCTTGCTTTTTTGATGATCCAGCAGATGCTGGCAATTTGACCTCTGGTTCCTCTGCCTTTTCTAAATCCAACTTGAACATCTGGAAGTTTACAGCTCATTTACTGTTAAATCCTGGCTTGGAGAATTTTGAGCATTACTTTGCTAGAGTGTGAGATGAGTTCAGTAGTGTGGTAGCTTGAACATTGTTTGGCATTGCCTTTCTTTGGGATTGGAAATAAAACTGACCTTTTCCAGTCCTGTGGCCACTGCTGAGTTTTCCAGATTTGTTGTCATATTGAGTTTAGCACTTTCACAGCATCATCTTTTAGGATTTGAAATACCTTAACTTGTATTCCATCACCTCCACTAGCTTTGTTCATAGTGATGTTTCCTAAGGCCCACTTGAATTTGCATTCCAGGATCTCTGGCTCTAGGTGAGTAACACATTCATGGTTATCTGAGTGATGGAGAGCTTTTTTGTATAGTTCTTATGTGTATTCTTGCCACCTCTTCTTGGTATCTTCTGCTTCTGTTAGGTCCATACCATTTCTGTTCTTTATTGTGCCCATCTTTGCATGAAATATTCCCTTATTATCTCCAATTTTCTTGAAGATATCTCTGCTGCTGCTGCTAAGTTGCTTCAGTCATGTCCGACTCTGTGTGACCCCATAGACAGCAGCCCACCAGGCTTCCCTGGGATTCTCCAGGCAAGAACACTGGAATGGGTTGCCATTTCCTTCTCCAATGCATGAAAGTGAAAAAATAAAGTGAAGTCGCTCAGTCGTGTCTGACTCCTAGCGACTCCATGGACTGCAGCCCACCAGGCCCCTCTGTCCATGGGATTTTCCAGGCAAGAGTACTGGAGTGGGTTGCCACTGCCTTCTCCAAGATATCTCTAGTCATTCCCATTCTATTGTTTTCCTCTATTTCTTTTCATCAATCCCTGAGGAAGGCTTTCTTATCTTTCCTTGATATTTTTTGGAACTCTGCATTCAAATGGGTACATCTTTCCTTTTCTCTTTTGCCTTTAGCTTCTCTTTTTTTCTCAGCTATTTGTAAGCATCCTCAGAAAACCATTTTGCCTTTTTGCATTTATTTTTCTTGGGGATGGTCTTGATCACTGCCTCTTGCCCAATGTCATGAACCTCTCAGTGCATAGTTCTTCAGTCACTCATATCTAATCCTTCAGTCTATCTAATATTAGATATTAGTCCATATCTAATCCCTTGAATCTATTTCTCACTTCCACTTGAATCTATTTTTCACTTCCAAATCCTTTAAGGGATTTGATTTAGGTCATACCCAAGTAGTCTAGTGGTTTTCCCCACTTTCATTAATTCTGAATTTGACAATAAGGAGTTCATGAACTCAGCCACAGTCAGCTCCTAGTCTTGTTTTTGCTGACTGTATCTTTGAAGCTTCTCCATCTTCAACTGCAAAGAATATAAACAATCTGATTTTGGTATTGACCATCTGGTGATGCCCATGTGTAGAGTCTTCTCTTGTGTTGTTAGAAGAGGGTGTTTTCTGTGACCAGTGTTTTTTCTTGGCAAAACTCTGTTAGCCTTTGACCTGCTTTGTTTTGTACTCCAAGCCCAAATTTACTTGTTATTCCAGGTAGCTCTTGATTTCTTACTTTTGCATTCAAGTCCCCATATAATGAAGAGGACATCTTTTGGGGGTATTAATTCTAGAAGGTCTTGTAGGTCTTCATAGAACTGTTCAACTTCAGCTTCTTCAGCATTACTGGTTGGAGAATAGACTTCGATTACTGTGATATTAAATGATTTGCCTCAGAAATGAATAGACACAAAAATGCATTCCCAATCCACAGAGACTGAGCCAGAACTGTGTCTGAGTCTCTCCTGTGGAGGTATGGGTCAGCAGTGGCCTGCTGCAGGGGCTCTGGGTGCAACAGATTTGGGTATGGCATAAGGCCCCTTGGAGGAGGTTGCCATTAACCCCACTGTAGAACCACCAGAACTCGCACAGGACTGGGAAAACAGACTCTTGGAGGGCACAAACAAAACCTTGTGTGCACCAGGACCCAGAAGAAAGTAACAATGACCCCAAATAAACTGACTCAGACATGCCCTTGTGTGTCCAGGAGTCTCCGGCAGAGGCATGGGTCGGTGGTGCCCTGCTTCAGGGTAGGATGCACTGAGTGTAGTAATGGGTACATGGGACCTTTTGAAGGAGATCGACATTATCTTCCTTACTTCCACCATCCTTTAGACTCAGATCAAGCAAACAGGAGGGAAGACAGCCACGTCCATCAACAGAAATTGGATTAAAGGTTTACTAAACATGGCCGCGCCCATCAGACCAAGACCCAGTTTTGCCCTCAGTCAGTCTCTCCCATCAGGAAGCTTCCATAAGCCTCTTACCTTATCCATCAGAGGGCAGATAGAATGAAAACCACAATCACAGAAAACTAATCAAACTAATCACACGGACCACAGCCTTGTCTAGCTCAATGAAACTATAAGCCATGCTGTGTAGGGCCATCCAAGTCTGATGGGTCATGGTGGAGAGTTCTGACAAAATGTGGTCCACTGGAGAAAGGAATGACAAACCACTTCAGTATTCTTGCCTTGAGAACCCCATGAACAGTATGAAAAGGCAAAAAGGTATGACATTGAAAGATGAACTCCCCAAGTCGGTAGGTGTCCAATATGCTACTGGAGAGGAGTGGAGAAATAACTCCAAAAAGAATGAAGAGATGGAGCCAAAGCAAAAACAATATCCAGTTGTGGATGTGACAGGTGATGGAAGTAGAGTCCGATGCTGTAAAGTAAATCCACTGGCAAACATTAATTGAGCTCCTGACAATGCCAAGCACTATCTTGTGTGTTTTACCTTCACTTTCTTGTTTAATCTTTACACCACTGTGTGTTCATTATGTTACTATATGTGTTACAAGTGGAAAGTGAAAGTGCAGTGGAAGTGCAGTGAAAGTGTGTCTCTCAGTCATGTGCAGCTCTTTACAACCCCCTGGGCTGGGGCCCACCAGGCTCCTCTGTTCGTGGAATTCTCTAGGTAAGAATACTGGGGTAGGTAGTCATTTCCTTCTCCAGGGGATCTTCCTGACCCAGGGATCAAACCCAAGTCACCCACATTGCAGGCAGATTCTTTACCATCTGGGCCACCATGGAAGCCCTATTACAAGTGTTCTGACTTACAATAACTTAACCTAGGATACACTAGCAGAGAGCCAAAATTTACATTTAGTTATTTATTCAAATATCTGTGTTCTTTTTATGATGCTACCTAGCCTTTCATAGTTATGAGAGTCATAACTTTAAGTATTGTTATTCTTACCTATTAGAGCCCTTATGGAACATATTAAGGATCTGAAAAGTTGTAAATGATCACGTTAGTAATGGATACAAAAGTCTAGCATGCATTATAAATACATTACTTTCAGAAAGGAGTTCAATATATCAGTAGGATCAGTGCTTTGAAAACACAGAATCAGATAATAGCAAAAACTAATAGACTGATGAAAACTGACTAGTAAGGATTATTGAGTCTCTGAATATTTTGACATCATCACCACAATTTTGTCATCACACTCAAGCCTTTTTAAGTCCTTTTTCAGTGTAGATATGTATTAGTTCAGTACTTAAAATCTCAATGGAATCTCACGTGGTGAAACGACAGTGAGAAAGGAGTCTCTAAGCTGACAGGCTGATTGTTTCTCCAATCTATGTTTTTTGAAAATCTTCTAATATTATCTGTAATGTAGTCAAAACTTTGGTAAAGTAGGTTGGACTACTTCATTAAGTGAGGCATAAAAGAAATTATTAATTAAGAGTTTATTTCAGAAAGAATGCGGAGAAGGCAATGGCACCCCACTCCAGTACTTTTGCCTAGAAAATCCCATGGACAGAGAAGCCTGGTAGGCTGCAGTCCATGGGGTCGCTAGAGTCAGACACGACTAAGCGACTTCACTTTCACTTTTCACTTTCATGCATTGGAGAAGGAAATGGCAACCCACTCCAGTGTTCTTGCCTGGAGAATCCCAGGGACGGGGAAGCCTGGTGGGCTGCCGTCTATGGGGTCGCACAGAGTCGGACACGACTGAAGTGATTTAGCAGTAGCAGTCAGAAAGAATGTAAAGGTTATTTTATCAGCTACCAATAACAACAACAAAAAGGTAACAATATATATTCCTTTCTTTGCTTGAAATGCTAATATCACACTAGTCATCCATGTGTAATTTGTAGGATTTATAGTTAAAAGGAAAGAAGATTCTCCTATTTAACACTCTTAATTTTTAGATAAGAAAACTGAAGTTCTGAAAAATTTAGTCATTTGCTTAATGTCAGACAGCTAATATTTTTCAGAAATGGAACTGAAAAATGGACTTCTTTTTCATTAATTTATTAGTTTATTCATTTGTTCATTTTAAATTTTTAATTAATTTTTAATTAAAATTAATTAATTAATTAAAATTTTAATGTTAGTAATTCTAACATTTATTGAGGCTTTGCTATATGATATTCACAATACTAGATGTCATCATATGTGTGTTTCATTTAATTCTCATAAGGTAGACATTAGCTTTATTTTATAGGTAACTGAAATTAAGAAAACTGAGATTAAAAATGTTGCTCAAGGTCTCACAGTTGAACATGAATTATCCAGCTAGAGAGAAAATGGGAACAATTTGAAGCTTCCCTGTAAAATTCCAAAGTCAAGCACAGTAGGGAACCCTCATATACTGTTGGTGGGAATGTAAATTGGTGCAGCCACTATGGGGAAGAGTTATGGAGGTTCCTTTAAAAAACTAAAAACAGAGTTACCATATGATCCAGTGATCCTATTTCTGAGCATATATTCGAAAAAGACCAAATTCAAGCACAGTAGAGATAAGCAAGCCTCTGCTCCAACTCTAAAACAATAATTATCTTGGTTAGGCTTTCAACCTGAGCTGGTAGAGAACTTACTATTTGAAGTGACTAGTCAGAGCCTGAAGAGGTGATACTCTGAATTGTCATCTGAAGAGAGATTTATGTTTTATTTTATTTTACATCTTGATTTCCAAAAATAAATTTAAAAACAATGAAAAAAACTAGAAAATAGTCCAGCTGAAGCACAAGTATTTCCATTTTTGCCTGTTTCCTTCCAATATTCTTTTTTTATGTATACACATTTTAAATGGCTGCAGTCATAGAACTGCAAGATTATATATTGCTTTTTATTAGTTAACATGGGAATATTTATATAATCTTCCAATGTCAACCTGTACTGTTACATACATAATCTTTGCAATTATAATTTTAATAATCAGTAACTATTCAATAGCATAATCATACTATGATTTACCTTATTCTCTTTGATGAACATTTATTTTTTAAACTAACATAACTAGTGAACATATTTTAGTCTCTAGAGTTAGTGTTTTTTATCTCCTGTTTCATCATTTATTTAAGAAATCATGTGGGAAATAGTTTAAGATCAGTGAGTCAAGATGTATATAATTATTGCTCTATATACTTCTGTATTGTCAAAAGGGTTGGTACAAATTTATGGTGCCTACATGAGTAATGAAGGAAGCAGTTTATCACATTGGGGTCTATTATATTTTTGGCAGATTTTGGTAATGTAGTAACTGGCTAGCTGCTTTAGATAACTGGCATATATGTAATAAAGGTGATATTTTGTAACCTAAATGCAAACATTTAACTCTCGTTTTTGCTTCAGTAGAGTGTTATCCCCCATTTGGGATAGCATATTAATCTCAAAACTTAGGGCACAGAATATCAAAAATTATAGATGCCCTGCTGTGAGTGATGATGAAAAAAAGAAAGCAATTTCAAAACTAAAATTTGCTACAATATTCGTGTCCTCTCTTCTTTTAGTTTCTTTCAGATTAAGACTAAAAATAACTTTGCATAGAAAATTGTGCAGAGGATATAAAGACTTTTGATTAAAGACTCCTTCAAATGTTGATATATTTTTAATATATAACCTCCTTTAATATTGTAACCAATAATTAAAATAAATCTACATCAAAAAACAATAAAGAAGTTAACCATGAAAATTCTCATTAAATACAGTTTTAATTAATTCATTTTATTTCATTTAAGACTATTTTACAAAGGCGTGTATTTTGGAATAAATAATAGGAACCCTCCTTGATATATCTTGGATAGTTTTGAATGTTGTAGGAAGAAAAATGTTTTAGTCATTCATCCAATAAATCTCTGTTACTTAATATCATTTGTTTATTGTGGTAAAAATCACATTATATAAAATTTAGCATCTTACCAATTCTAAGTATATAGTATAGTAGGGTTAACTATATGCACATTTTTGTGCAACACCTCTCTAAAATTTTCTCATCTTACAAACTAAAACTCTGTACTCATTGAACAAAAACTTTCCTTTTCCCACTTCCTCACCCTGAGAACAAATGTTTTTGTTGTTGTTGGTCAGTCACTCAGTTTTATTTGACTCTTTGCGACCCCATGGACTGCAGATGTCAGGCTTCCCTGTCCTTCACCATCTTCCAAAATTTGCTCAAACTCATGTCCATAAGTTGGTGATGCCATCCAACCATCTCATCCTCTGTCATCCCCTTCTCCTGCCTTCAGTCTTTCCCAGCATCAGGGTCTTTTCCAGTAAGTCAGCTCTTCACATCAGGTGACCGAAGTGTTGGAGCTTCAGCTTCAGCATCAGTCCTTCCAGTGAATATTCAGGGTTGATTTCCTTCAGGATAGGCTGGTTGGATCTCCTTGCAGTCAAGAGTCTTCTCCAACACCACAGTCAAGCCTGATAAAGAGACTCTTTAGTTCCTCTCTGCTTTCTGCTCTTAGAGTGTTATCATCTGCATGTCTGAGGTTATTGATATATCACCTGGCAATCTTAATTCCAGCTTGTGATTCATCCAGCCTGGCATTTCACATGATGGTACTCTGCATATAAGTTAAATAAGCAGGGTGATAATATACAGCCTTGACATGCTCATTTCCCAGTTTTGAACCAGTCTGTTGTTCCATGTCCATGTCTGGTTCTAACTGTCACTTCTTGACATGCATACAGGTTTCTAGAGATGTGTAAGGTGGTCTTTCTCTTTAAGAATTTAAGGCAGTCCAAGCTATTTAAGAATTTTCCACAATTTGTTGTGATCCATATCATCAAAGGCTTTAGCATAGTCAGTGAAGCAGAAGATGTTTTTCTGGAATTCCTATGCTTTTTTGGATTTCACAAATAACTGATATTATATGGTACTTGTCTTTCTGTGTGTGACTTGCTTCACTCAGTATTACAATCTCTGGGTCCATACCTGTTGCTGCTGATGGCATTTTTTATTGGTGAGCAATATTCCATTTTATATATGTATCACATCTTCTTTATTCATTCCTCTGTTGATGGACAGTTAGGTTGCTTCCATGGGGTTCTCTTTATTTTTAAGACTTAATAATATTCCATTTTGTGTGTACACCATATTTTCTTTATCCATTCATCTATCAATGGACATTGAGGTTGCTTCTACCTCTTGGCTCTTGTGAATAATTTGCCAGTGAACATGGATGTGCAAATACCTTTTTGAGAGCCCATTTTCAGTTCTATCATATATGTATCCAGAATTGAGGTTGCTGAATTTTCTAGTAACTCTATTTTTAATTTTTTGTGCAACCGCCATACTGTTTTCCACACCAACAGTGCACAAGGGTTCCAGTTTCCCATGTCCTCATGAACATTCGCTATTTTCTTTTTAAAAAAGTAGTAGCCACTCGAATAAGTAAGAGATAATATCTCATTGTAGTTTTGATTGGCATTTCCCTGATAATTAGTGAAATTGAGGGTCTTTTAATATGCTTGTTGGCTAGTTATATATCTTTTGTGGAGAAATGTTTACTAAGTACTTTGCCCATGTTTTTAATTGAATTATTTTCTTGTTGTTGAGCTGTGGTTTTTATATAGTCTAGATATTAACCTTTTATCAGATATGAATGCAAATATTTTCTCCCATCTCTTAGTTTTCCTTTTAACTTTGTTGATTTTTTTTTCACTTGCTGTGCAGAAGTCTTTAAATTTGCTGTAGTCTCCTTTGTTTATTTTTGCTTTTGATGCTTGTGCTTTGGGTAACATATTCAAGAAATCATTGCCAAATTTAATGTTATGAATGTTTCCCCTATGTTCTAGTAGTTTTATGGTTATTATATTTAGCTACTTAATCCATTTTGAGCTAATTTTTGTATGTGATATGCATGTAATTTCATTGTTTTGAATGTAAATATCCAGTTTTCCCAACACCCCCATTTATTGAAGAGACTATCCTTTCTCTGTTGCATAGCCTTGGCACTCTTGTTAAAGATCACTTGAACATATATATGACATGTGTATGTTCAAATTATATATATATATATATATATATTAGTCTCTTTAGTCTGTTCCAAGGGTTTATATGTCTGTATTTATGCTAATACCATACTGCCCATTCTGCTTTGATTACTGTAGCTTTGTTTGGAAAGAAGGAAGTGTGAGACATCTAGCTTTGTTTCTCTCTCCCATAAGTGTTTTGCCTTTTGGGGGTTCTTTGAAATTACAGATAAATTTTAGGATTTTTTTTTCCTATTTCTATAAAATAAAAAAGTGCCATTAGGCTTTTTATAGAGATTCTATTAAAATCATTTTGGGTAGTATGAACATTTTAACAATATTAAGGTTTCCAATCCATGAACTTGAGATGTCTTTCCATTCATTTGTACCTTCTTTAATTTGTTTCATTCAGATCAGATCAGATCAGTTGCTCAGTCATGTCTGACTCTTTGCGACCCCATGAATTGAAGCACGCCAGGCCTCCCTGTCCATCACCAACCCCCAGAGTTCACTCAGACTCAGGTCCATCGAGTCAGTGATGCCATCCAGCCATCTCATCCTCTGTCGTCCCCTTCTCCCCTTGCCCCCAATTCCTCCCAGCATCAGAGTCTTTTCCAATGAGTCAACTCTTCGCATGAGGTGGCCAAAGTACTGGAGTTTCAGCTTTAGCATCATTCCTTCCAAAGAAATCCCAGGGCGAATCTCCTTCAGAATGGACTGGGTGGATCTCCTTGCAGTCCAAGGGACTCTCAAGAGTCTTTTCCAACAACACAGTTCAAAAGCATCAATTCTTCGGCGCTCAGCCTTCTTCACAATCCAACTCTCACATCCATACATGACCACAGGAAAAACCATAGCCTTGACTAGACGAACCTTTGTTGGCAAAGTAATGTCTCTGCTTTTCAATATGCTCTCTAGGTTGGTCATAACTTTCCTTCCAAGGAGTAAGCGTCTTTTAATTTCATGGCTGCAGTCACCATCTGCAGTGATTTTGGAGCCCAGAAAAATAAAGTCTGACACTGTTTCCACTGTTTCCCCATCTATTTCCCATGAAGTGATGGGACCGGATGCCATGATCTTCTTTTTCTGAATGTTGAGCTTTAAGCCAACTTTTTCACTCTCCACTTTCACTTTCATCAAGAGGCTTTTTAGTTCCTCTTCACTTTCTGCCATAAGGGTGGTGTCATTAATAGTATGTAATTATCAGTGTACAATTCTTTCACCTCCTTGGTTAAGTTTATTTCTAATATTTTGTTCTTTTCCATATAATATAAATGAAATTGTTTTCTTAAGTTTGTTTTCTGATAAGGTTGTTGTTAGTGTATATAAACCCAATTGATTTTTGTATGTTGATTTTTGAATTATGCATCTTTACTGAATTTATGAGTTTTAACAATCTGTGTTTTTACTCTTTAGGGTTTCTTTGTATAAGATAATACAGTCCAAAAACCACATAAGTTTATTTCTTCCTTTCCAATTTGAATGGCATTTATTTATTTTACTTGCCTAATTGTTATTTCTGCCCCCTAGTACTATGGTGGATAGAAATCAAGAAACTGGAATTCTTGCCTTGATGTTAGAGGGAAAAATTTCAGTTTTTTTCCATTGAAGAGGATGTTATCTATGAAATTTTCGTATATGGCTTTTATTATGGTGAGGTGATTTTTTTCTAATCATCATTTTTGAGTGTTTTTATCATGAAAGGATATTTATTTTTTTCAAATCATTTTTCTACATCACTTGGGACAATCATGTAGTTTATGTCCTTCATTCTGACAATATGGTATTTTACATTGATTGATTTTCATTCTTGAACCAGTTTTGCATTCCAAGATGCATTGGTTAACTTCTAGTGTGCATTTGGTAAATAGTGAGATTACAAAACTCAAACTTTGGAAAGAATCCTGGAAGATCAGGAGAGACATCATGGAGGCAGTGGTACATTTGAAATGAGACTTTAAGGGTGGGAAAGCTAATGATGGAGAAGTACAAGCCTGTACAGCCCCTTGAATTCATATCCCTGCTACTTCCACACCATATTAAGGTGTGAGAATCTCTGTGCTCATCCAGTCTCAGAAGTCTCACCATAGTGCTCTTATCCAGAGGCCTCACCCCTCTTCCCATTTGACATGTGGGTATAGTGGGGTGGTTGCCATGATGATGAGCTGCTCATAGCTTCCTTCAAGAAAACCTGCTCTGGAGAATATAGTCAACAGATAAACTCTAGGTCACATATCAGACCACATGTCCCCTGAGCTACTCTCAGTCACTGGACCAGGTTTGGTCAAATAACAAGCTATCCCATTACTGCCCAGTGTGGAATATTGACAAGGGCAACATTCCTCCGATTCTTTATTGGCCTATCTGAGATTCTCTCAGAACAGCACTGCAACTAGAAGTTCTTCCTGTCCAATTCTGCCCTTTTCCCTCCTTTCACAGGTACCAGACCCTGCTTTACTACTTGTAAGCTCTCTTTTCTCAGCCTTAGTCCTTCCTTCTTATCCTTAGTGGGAAATTCTCCCCAAAACTCTTTAGCAGATCTAATGCCATCTTGGTTTCTTCTTGTCAAATGGCCTGAACTGACAAAGAGGAAATCCTACAACTCCCTCCCACCAGGGTTATCTCTCCATTGTGGCCAACTTGAAGTTAGTGTTCTCTGTCCTTTGGTACTCTAGCTAGTATATTTCCTTAACAGTGTTAGGTATTCATAAGAGCTAAGAACAGAAGTTGTCTTCAAGAAACTTCTGTCTTCAGGCCTGTGGGACCCTTGAGGCAAGAGAATACAAAGGCCTGATTACTTTCTTTTCATCAGAGAAGGGAAAATATAGAAAACAAAGCACAAGGAGCTCTCATTACTCTGAAACATTTATTTACTTATTAGGACATATTTGAACTACACTGTTTCACATATAGTATTTCATTTGATATTCACAGTGGTTCTTAGAGGTAGGTATTGTTTGTATTTTTCTACATGGAGGCATTTAGAGTAAAACAGATATGTATTTTTTTCAAAAGTCACACGGAAAGCAAATGGACAGCCTGGCAGTTTGCCCTCTAGCCTGCTAAATATCAGATACTGTGTTTTGTAAAATGAATCATCCTGCAACCTGCTTTCTTTTTAAGGTCTTAGTAATGGATGGAATCCCTTCAACAATGTGTGACTTGTGCAGCTTTACACTAAGAAATATCCTGTGCCTGTTTTAATGTTTTCTGAAAATTCTTAATAAGTTTTGAACTAAGGGGCTCATATTTTCATTTTGCACTGGCCCCCACAAATTATGTAGGCAGTTCTTAATCATAGGTCAATATCTTAACCCTTCATATACCCTACATCTTACAGCAAAATCCCCTAGATTGTATAGTTTATACACAACATTTATTGCTCTTGGTTTGGAGGCTATATGTACAACTTGTTCAGATTCTACTGAGGGTCTTTCTCTGGGTTACAGGCTTCTTGTTGTATCCTCACATGATAGAAGTGGGCTATGGAGCTCTGTGGGAGTCTGTCTTGTGAATGCACTTCAGGCTTCCCCCTCATGTCCCAATCCCTTTGAAGTGAAGTGAAGTGAAGTGAAATGAAGTGAAGTCACTCAGTCGTGTCCGACTCTTTGTGACCCCATGGACTGTAGCCTATCAGGCTCTTCCGTCCATGGGATATTCCAGGCAAGAGTGCTGGAGTGGATTGCCATTTCCTTCTCCAGGGGATCTTCCCAACCCAGGAATCAAACCCGGATCTCCCGCATTGCAGGTAGACGCTTTACCGTCTGAGCCATCAGGGAAGCCCTTCCCTTTGAAAGGGGATTGCTAATACTATCTCTTTTGCGGATTAAGATTTCAACATATGAATTTTGGGGGGATACAAACATTCAGACCATGGAAGTTATGCTATGATTTTTCAGTTGTCAAAACTAATCCCTCAAAGAATGACAGCAATCTTAAATCCCCCTACCTGACTGTGAGACTTTAAGCAAATTCTCATCCCAAGGTCTTCTGGGCCAAATATTACTCTCTTCTCCACCCCCATCACCAGCCAATGCTCCTAATATGTTCAGATTTGCATTTTAGGCAGATCTGTCTGGCACCTCTGCAGAGGGACATGGAGGAGGCAAGGTTGAAATATAGATGCTTTGATGTTTAGCAGCAGATAGTGTTGTTTATAAGGTTTCTACAGGGGCTTACTGGTAAAGAATCCACCTGCAGTGCAGGAGCTTCAGGAGACATGGGTTCGATTCCTGTGTCAAGATGATCCCCTGGAGGAGGGCATGGCAACCCACTCTAGTATTCTTGCTTGGAGAATCCCATGGACAGAGGAGGCTGGGGGCTACATTCCATAGGGTTGCAAAGAGTTGGACGCAACTGAAGTAATTTAGCATGCACACTGTTGTTTATATGATAACTGAGTGAGTTGGAATAGGGCCATAATCCTTCATCTTTAATTCTGAAATCCCAAAATGGTAGATTTGGATATGAGGTGACAATCTTTATTTATGCCACTTAGTATGAATATTCATATATTTTGCAGCAGAAATATTGTTTGATTACTGATTTCTGCTCTGAAACCCCACTGATTTCGTTTGTTAAAGAATATAACTTTTAATATGGCATTGAAACATGTAAAATATCATGTATGAAACGAGATGCCAGTCCAGGTTCAATGCACGATACTGGATGCTTGGGGCTAGTGCACTGGGACGACCCAGAGGGATGGTATGGGGAGGGAGGAGGGAGGAGGGTTCAGGATGGGGAACACATGTATACCTGTGATGGATTCATTTTGATATTTGGCAAAACTAATACAATTATGTAAAGTTTAAAAATAAAATAAAATTTAAAAAAAATAAAAAATAAAAAACTAGTCCCCCAAATTTTCAATTCCTTGGAGTTTTGACTGACGGATTATATACCAGCATTTTTTTTTTCACTCACTGGTGAAAATATTATGTAGCTTCATAGGCAATTGATCTCATGGAAGCAATTTTAAGCCCATTAAATATTGTAGATTCAGTGATTTGTGAAACTTCTGAAACTTTGGGCTTGCTGAAACAATCTCAGTAAGAACCCTGGGAAAAGGCAAGTGAAAAAAGGTTAAAATTGAGGAATGAGTTCTAAAATAAATCTGAAGATTATATGGATATGCAAATTGTTAAAAGGGCATTGCCTGAATTTTCTTTGACTTCATATTCAATTAGTTTATCTAGTACCTATGGAGCTTGCAATTTACTCAAGTTACTTTTATAATAGGAAATTTTACTTTATTGGTTGGTCATAGTGTTGTCAGTCTGCCTAGCACAGAATAAGAACTTAATAAATGTTTGTCAAATGAACAAATAGTTGAAACAGATTCATTCATATTCACATCTGTTTACTTATGATGACATCTATGTGCTTCAGTTAAATGTATTCATTTGAAAAGCAGACCAGTGTTAGTCATTAAGCTATCTTTATAAAAATTTTAATAGAGAAAAATTTTTGGATTTTGGATTCAGACAACAATGTCATACATGTAGCAGACCTTTATTTGATTCCTAATGTGTGCTAGATCAGGGCTTCCCTGGTAACTCAGACGGTAAAGCGCCTGCCTGCAATCCAGGAGACATGGGTTGGAAAGATCTCTTGGAGAAGGAAATAGCAACCTACTCCAGTACTCTTGCCTGGAAAATTCCATGGATGGAGGAGCCTGGTAGGCTACAGTCCGTGGGATCGCAGAGTCGGACACGACTGAGCAACTTCACTGGTATGCTAGATCCAGTAGCAAACTGTTGTTGTTTAGTTGCTTAGTCATGTCCAGCTCTTTTGCGATCCAGGGAGTATAGCCTGCCAGACTCCTCTGTCCATGGGATTTCCTAGGCAAGAATACCGGAGTGGGTTGCCATTTCCTTCTCCAGAGGATCTACCCTACCCAGGGATGAAACCCATGTTTCTTGCATTGTCAGGCAGATTCTTTACCACTGAGTCACCTGGGAAGCCCTAGTAGCAAGCACTGCTGCTGCTGCTGCTGCTGCTGCTATCACTTCAGTCATGTCCAACTCTGTGCAACCCCGTAGATGGCAGCCCACCAGGCTCCCCTGTCCCTGGGATTCTCCAGGCAAGAACACTGGAGTGGGTTGCCATTTCCTTCTCCAATGCATGAGAGTAAAAAGTGAAAGTGAAGTCGCTCAGTCGTGTCTGACTCTTTGTGACCCCATGGACTGCAGCCTACCAGGCTCCTCTGCCCATAGGGTTTTCCAGGCAAGAGTACTTGAGTGGGGTGCCAGTGCCTTCTACATAGCAAGCACTAGAAGTATAATAATAAAGTACAGTTCCTTCTTGTGAAGAATTTTTTTGTGGGATCCACAACAGTGTTGAAATCATGCATCTATTTTGATTCTCTGTCCACGACTTCCCTTGCCTCCCTCTTGGTATATATTCCTGAAGATTTATGATTTTTGTTTTCTCCGCCTTCTATACTCTCTTATTTAATGGAAAAACACATTTTTATAGCCTGAGTTCTGGCTCTGCCATCTTCTCTTGGTGAATTACTAAATTTCATTGAGATTCAGTTATTTTTTCATAAAATGAAGATGAACTATTAGTCTCATCTACCATATTCAGTTGTAAGAGCTTGAAGAAAATGCTTGTGTTTGTTGTAAATTATAAAAGTTTATTTTATCAATTCCCTGGATAACATAGTCCCTTTAGTTGTATATCAAATTTCTATTTTCAAATTTCGTTATACCTGCTGGGTGTTTCCACTTAGTTACTGTGCGGTGAGCTGAGACTTTATGGTGGCATGACTCCTCGGTTTGCCTCTTGACTCTCTGAAATATTTCATGATATGTTCTGGGACCTGATGTGGCCCCCTGTACTCCTTGACTTTTAGAGAATAAAAAACATCTTCTAAGTAAAAAAAAACGTATCTAATTGTTCTAAAGAGCTCTTGTAAGAATGATTCAAGGGGAAATAAGCTTGGAACAAGGTTGAGTGTGCTCCTTTTAATGCTAGACAGCCAGAATATTTCTGGAAGATATTTAGTAGATGATTTTTCTTTAGTGACAATGAACTAACCTCAGTTATTATTTTGCCATGGTAGTTAAAAATCCAATATGGTGAGCATAAGATAGTAATACAAATAGGGATCTGTGGATATAACCGGCTCTGTAACCTAGTTCCGAGGATTCCTGGGGACATACCCCTTGAACTGATCTTAAAGGGTGAGGCAGGATTAGTCAAGTTGTAAAGCCCTGCCTGTCAAGTCAGTCTCAGCAGGAAACAGACAGTATAGCCAAAAAGAAGAGAGTTTTTACATAGATGAATGGAGGTTTAAGAGAATCGTCAAGGGAAAGAAGAGCATCTAGGGATTGGCAATAGTATAAGCTATTCCCATCCCAAAGACTGAAGCGATAGGGGAGGAAGTTGTTACTAGAACCTTGTAAGAACTGTAGCTAACAGCTCTTTTGTAGCTGATGTGAGGGGGAGGGTCAGAAGAAATATCTCAACCTCTTGCTCCTCCTGCCCTCCATTCTCCTGCCAGTGCTTACCACTGGCCTAACCCAACCGGAAGAGAGAGGGCCAGGAATCTGAGAGAATATAGTCTATAGAAATCAGCTTCCTAGCCTCCCAGGATACAAGATGACTGAGAAGAGTAGAAAATAGATATGGAAGGGCTAATGGAGAGAAATTACCATAGGAAGAGGGCAAAGGTATTCCAGGCAGAAGAAACAGCCCTGAAGCATAGGCATGTGACATGGGACCAGAGCACCAGTTGTGTAGGGCCCAAGAGCCTACAGCAAGTAGTGGGTTGTAGCAGTAGCTGAGGTTAGGCAGAGGAGAATCTTAAATATCATGGGGAGGAGCTTATATGTTCTTTTACAATATATAGTAAGTCATGGCCAAAGGGATCAAGGAATAACACAATTAGATTTGTGTTTTAGAAAATTAGCTTTTCTGGGGGATACAATGGGATTTGAGGGGAGATGTTTCTGTTCCTAAATTGACTGAGAGCATAGACAAGGAGAGAGGCAATGTCATTAGAAGTAAGAAGGGTCACACGCTGTCTGGAAAAGGCAGTGAAGGCCTTGTGTAAAATAGCCTCATTGTAGGGTATTCTTTCTTGTCCTTTCTTGAAATGTAAATGGAATCTTTTGTGAAGCAGGGCAGAGCTGGCCTTGAAGCTACCTTTCTCCCGATAATCACTTTCCTGAGAAGAAATGATGAATTGTGCTTTGTCCATATTCCGTCAAAGATTGCTTCTATAACCTTCCCTTAAACACATTCCCAAGAGCAGCCTCTTTCATTAAGATGGGGCCATTTTCCTTCTTCGGTTTTGTTGGAAATGTCCAAGAAGGAAATGCAATTCCATTTCCTTCCTGTCCTAAGAGTCATTACGTATTAATAGAATATCTACATGTAGATAAGCTCTGGGTTCCTTTGTCCTACAGGAAGGCATCAAAGGGCACCATGACTTTTAAAACAGTCCTTCAAGGTGGGTAAAGGTGGCCTTTAAAAAGAAATCATCACTTCTCAGAAATCACATCCCATGAGAAGTTTTATTCATTCATCCAATTTGACAGGCAGCAATGCCATAGGAAAGGATAAATGGCACTTTCTATAACTGAATATTCAGAACATAATGAAGCATATGCAGGAACCAGGGCAAAGGACATTTGGAACCTTCCCCCATGGGCTAGTACCCCCTGACAAGCTTCTTAAGGGAAGTTATCATATCTAAATTATATCATATTATCAGATACACCAGCCAAGAGAAGTTGCTCAGAAATCATTTTGTGAATGAATAGTACCTTTCCAGGCAGTAGACATAACCTATGCAAATGTCCAGAGGCATGAGAGGGCATGATTCATGTAAAAAAAATGCAAATAATTTGATAGGGCCAAAGAAATGTGTTTGGGGAGGAGAGATTGGTGAGAGATAAAGGAATAGAAGTCAGGAGTAGAATTGTCTTTGCCTTAAAATTCTAGAGAAGATTTTGGACTTATTCTTGTAGTTTTGGAGAATCTATTGGATAGATTCGGAGAAGGCGAAAACAAATAAACAAACAAACATGAATAAATACATGAGTGAAACCTAAAACTTCCTTGAAGTGATCAGGTAATGAGTTATCAGGGAAATGACCTATTTGACCCAGGCCCTGCTACTCTGGAAAATACTAAAACATATCAAAATTATTTTTTAAATGAGATAATATGTCTAAAGTGACCAAATAGTGCCCAATGTGTAGAAACATCCAATATCTGTTTTATGTTGATATTACTTTATGAATTTGATTGAGAGATATATTTATAATGCAAATCAGAAAGATTGTCTTCAGTGTAAAACAGAGTCTGAACTGAGACAAATTTTGGAGAAGTTTTGACCCAGTATCAAAAATTGGATCACCGTGATCATGAAGAAGCTACATACTCGAACATCTGTAAAAGACAAATAGTCCTGGAATTTTTTCCCTTCCCCTAAAATTATTTCTGAGGCTGTTTTTTCCTTTTATGGTGTCTTACCCTAGAATTTGAAGTCAGACAGAACTCAATATAAATGCCAGATCTAGTTCTCCTAGATCTGGAACTTTGGGCTAACTATATAACTTCTCCAGATCTCAATTTATTTCTCCACAAAATGAGGATAATAATATCTGTATTATTGGGAGGTTAGGGATAAATCAGATAATCTCAATAAAACACTTGGCAAAGTTCATGGATTATCAGTTCAGTTCAGTTGCTCAGTCGTGTCCGACTCTTCACGACCCCATGAATCGCAGCACGCCAGGCCTCCCTGTCCGTCGCCAACTCCTGGAGTTCACTCAGACTCACGTCCATCAAGTCAGTGATGCCATCCAGCCATCTCATCCTCTGTCATCCCCTTCTTCTCCTGCCCCCAATCCCTCCCAGCATCAGAGTCTTTTCCAATAAGTCAACTCTTCGCATGAGGTGGCCAAAGTACTGGAGTTTCAGCTTTAGCATCATTCCTTCCAAAGAAATCTCAGGGCTGATCTCCTTCAGAATGGACTGGTTGGATCTTCTTGCAGTCCAAGGGACTCTCAAGAGTCTTCTCCAACACCACAGTTCAAAAGCAGCAATTCTTCGTAGTATTTAAAAATGTCCTGCTTTTGATTCTATTCAGACCTTCAAATATTGAATGAAGTATATCCACATTATGGAAAGAAATCTGCTTTACCCCAAATACAAATTTACATGTTAACCTCATCCAAAAACATACTCTAAAGCTGACATATAAAATAACCATCACATTTGGTAATGTGAATTGCTCCTAGCTTTGTGTGGACTTTGAGGCTTTTTCTGGCTGCTCCTTTCCAGTGGTTCTCTCTTCACTCTTGGGTAGTTTCCAGACACAGGGCCCACAGTATACTCAAATGAGTATTCTAAAGGACGCTGTGAACTCTAGCAGCTTTGGTCTCTCCAAACTCCCAAATTCATTCTCAACTCATGCAGATCCCTAGGATTCATTTTGGTTCATTTATCTATGCTGTGGTCTGGAAACTCTCTTTAGACAGTCAACAGGGTAATCCCAGGGCCACCTTGTTTATTTCCTCTCTCTCAGGCATCATTGTCATTTCCTACCTGTTTTCCAATATCTGAAAACTGTTGTTGTTTAACTTTTTTTTTTTCTGTTTTACAGTTGTTTAAGGCAAGAGATTATATCTATATGCTACTACATCATTTGGCAAAAAACAGAAATTCCCTTTTATAAGATTTTCTTTGTAAAAGGGATTATACTACTACAGATTTTTTTTTTTTTTACTTTACAATATTGTATTGGTTTTGCCATACATTGACATGAATCCGCCATGGGTGTACATGTGTTCCCCATCCTGAACCCCCCTCCCATATCCCTCCCCATCCCATCCCTCTGGGTCATCCCAGTGCACCAGGCCCAAGCATCCTGTACCATGCATCTAACCTGGACTGGCGATTCGTTTCACATATGATAATATACATGTTTCAATGCCATTCTCCCAAATCATCCCACCCTCGCCCTCTCCCACAGAGTCCAAAATACTGTTCTGTACATCTGTGTCTCTTTTGCTGCGTTGCATACATGGTTATTGTTACCATCTTTCTAAATTCCATATATATGTGTTATTATTCTGTATTGATGTTTTTCTTTCTGGCTTACTTCACTCTGTATAGGCTCTAGTTTTTTTTTTTTTGTTTGTTTTTAGGCTCTAGTTTTTAAAAGCTGACCTCTTCATGAGTTCTAAAGATATCTAAAGGTGATACTGGAATGATCATTCTCTTAATGAGTTCTAAAGATACTTAAAGGTGATACTGGGATAGTCATTAAATTTGGTTGCCACCTCTCAAATCTTTCTGGGAGAAAAAACAGTAGTATTGGCTTTAGTAAACTCTTCTGTGCAGCTAATTTCTGAGATTGTGAATAAATCACTTTTCACCTCTTAACCTCAATTTTTCTATATATATATAATGGTAATTAAATCTAATTCTATTTGTAAAAATGCCTAGTATATAGAATGCTTTAAAATCTTAGCATAACCAAAAGGCCCCATAGGTTGTTTGATAGAGTGGAGACAGGCAGAGTCAGGTGTATTCCAGGGCTCATTACAGTTTCCTCAAGAATAGCCAGACAAGGTGAGCTTGAAAGGAAGCCTAACTTTGTGACTCAAAGTCCAGGCTTTATAGTCATGGAGACCTGGATATTGAAAAGTTCCTTAGTTTCATTTGGAAAAACAGAGATAACATTAGCACCTTCCTCAGAATTGATAGGAGGATAAAATGTGAGATATGTATTAAATACTTTATACATGTATATTTTATAAATGGAGACTAACCTCATACATTTTTGGTAGAAATGTAAAATGGTTAGCCACTATGAAAAACAGTTTGGTGGTTCCTTAACAACCAAAACATAGAATTGCTATAGGATGCAATAATTCTACTCCTAGGTAGATACCCAAAAGAACTGAACAGGTGTTTGAACAAAAACTTATACATAAATGTTTGTAGCAGCTCTTTCACAATAGCCTAAAGGTAGAAACAATCTAAATGCCCATCAGCAGATGAATGGATAAACAAAATAGCATACCCTCACAGTGGAATATTATTCAGTCATAAAAGGGAACCACAGGCTAATACATGCTGCAACATGGATGTACCTTAAGGACACTGTGCTAAGTAAAGGAGTCTGATATGAAAGACCACATACTGTATGATTTCATGTATATGAAACATGCAGAATAGGCAAATCCAGAGAGGCAAAATGCAGATTAATGTTTGCCAAGGGATGGGGTAGAGGGAATGGGGAGTAATAGGTATAGGATTTATGTTTGTGGTGATGAAAATATTCCATATCTAGATACTAATGATGATAGTATAATTGTAAATATAAATATATTAATGGCATGAATGGTACAGCTTAAAATTGTTAAAATGGTAAACTTTATATTGTTTATATTTATAACAATAAAAGCATAAAAGGTTAATTAATAAAAGTTTGTATTTGTTCCTCTATCTTAAGAACACATACTGCTAGGGTCACATCCATATAGTTCTTTGAAGCCATTGGCTTGCACGTGGTGATGGATATTTAGAATGTGTTTTGCTGCTGCCCACACTTGGTTCTCTTAGACAGTGACACCCACTGGAGTTTTTATTACTCATTGAATGTCCTGTCCTGTGATAGACCTGGGTGGCTCCCAGAAAGCACTAGCCAGGTAGAGAAATTTCTCAAATGATCATGCCTGCCATAGCCCAGCATTCTAAAAGGTATAAGTGACTGTCTTTATGCCTCACCCAGCTTGTCTCCCTCATGCCATGCCAAGTAGGATGTCAGTTTTCGCTCAGAGCTTCCTGGCTCCAGTCTGCTTTTTGTTATAGCTCAGTCCATCTGCTTTAGTAAAAAGTCTGGCTCAGCTCTAGCCAAATGAGAACCTTTCCCTGTCTAGAAAACCTTGGCAAGACTATTATCTAGTAAATTTGAAAAGCAGCAGGAAGAATGAGTTCAGGTTGATCCTAGCTAGGAATGATATAGGTGGCTATTCATTCAATAGACATTTTGAGCATCGTCTTTTTGTAGAAATTGTGCTAAGCACAGTAGGAGATGAGAAGAGGGAAAACTAACCATTTATTCACTCACCATTTACTCATGGACTCATTAATGTAGTATTTATTGATCTAATACAATTGCCTTTGGCCCTAGGGATATAGCTGTGATCAAGGCACATGTAATTTCTGTTTTTAAGGAGCCCAGAGAAGGAAGGAATTCATCTTTTCTGGAGGGCTAAGGGAAAATTTCCTAGAGGCAATGACATTTGACTTTAGCATTGCAAGCTGAATTGAATTACCACTGTTGACGGAGAAGGGAGTGGGTGTGTAGAAGGGTCTAAGCATGGGAAACAAAGGGAACTATGAGTACTTAAAATCTCTGTATTTACTTCCAGCTAACAAAAAATGCTTTCTCTTGGCATTTTTGCTTGCTGTTTCATTCGCTTATCTCTGTGTGTTTTTTATCATCTTTGTTTTATAGAAAAGGGATCAATGAGGTTCAGTAACTTATTCATGGTCTACTAACCACAAAGTGACAGAGCTAGGATTCAACTCCAGATCTCCCTGAAGCCAAAGTCCGTGCTCTTTTTACTTATCCCTCTCCATTTCACTCTAAAGCGAGTACACATTTATTGTGTCATGCGGTATTTACTGGGCAGTAAAGAATCTGCCTGCAATTCGGGAGACCTGGATTCAATCACTGGGTCAGGAAGATCCCCTGGGGAAGGAAATGGTGACCCACTCTGGATTCCTGGCGAATCCCCATGGACAGAGGAGACTGGTAGGCTACAGTCATAGGGTCTCAAAGAGTCGGACACGACTGAGGGACTAAGCACAGTGATAATTAACTATAAGACATTGCAGCTCTTGACAAATGTTCTGTGTTAGAGGACAACCAATCTAAGTGAGAATGATTTAAAAAAACTGATTGAGAAGGATATTGTTCAGAATGTAGTATGTATGTGTGTGTGTATGGGTGTGTGTGTATGTGCTCGGGGGTGGTGTGTGGCTGGTGAGAGTGAGTTTCCAGGAGAAGATGCAGCACAAAGACAATGAGGCATGAAGGGATCAACAGCTGTCTGGCAATGTGTGCTAAGTCACTTCAGTCCTGCCTGACTCTTTGGGACCATATGGGTGGTAGCCTGCCAGACTCCTCTGTCCATGGGATTCTCTAGGCAAGAATACTGGAGTGGGTTGCCATGCCCTCCTCCAGGGGGTCTTCCCAACCCAGGGATAGAGTCTGTGTCTCCTGCATTGGCAGGTGGGTTCTTTACCATTAACACCACCAGACGCAGAGCTTTATATAGTTTGTACTTTGCCATGGTGTATGTATAATCTATAAATTATTTCATAGGGACTGATATCTCTCCATTTTTAATAGATAGAAGATACATGTTTTACTCATCCACTCTTGTCCCTCACCTTTTGTGAATAAGATGTGGGCAGACAGAGAGAAATCAGATTATTTTTCAACATGAGCCCAGACTGAATAGAACTCATTTGGAGTGTTTGTACTCTGTTTGCTCTCACCATACCAGCACCTTGCTCACGTGATGGAATGAATATTAGAGGGGACAGGGAAAGAATCATAAACAAAAAGAAGTTTTAACAATTTCTAAGAAAATGTAATAAATCAGGAGGGTTTTTCAAAGGAAATAAAAGGTGTCATTTATAATGGTTATAACTCCTACACCCACTAAGAGTCTTGTGCTGGTGCCATTTAGATTCTCCCATGGTAGATACAATTATCACTTGATCTGACAAACGGAGGGACAGTTTTTTCCCCCTCCTTCATTCAGGCATCTTATTTTAAGCATCCAGTTCTAGTATTTCCTGCCCTCTCTCTGTGCTGATGAAAACAGAGAAAACAAAGACAATCAGTATTTTTTAAAGTTGTGTCAAGGAATTGAAATAGAGAGTAGTGCCACAAGCCATTGGAAATCATAATTATTAACCACAGGAATTTCTAGGAAGAATAAGCACATGTTTGTAATTGAAGAGTTACTCAGTTTCACAGGGGGTCTGAGTTACAATGAAAATTATAATGATTATTATAAATATAATGATAATAAGTAAATGACTACTATTGCTTGAACACTTCCTTGTGACAGGTATTAAAATAGGCTTTTTTTTTTTTTTCAATGTTATCTCATTGATTCCTTCAAATAGCACTGTGCAGTATATATTATTGGAGAAGGCAATGGCACCCCACTCCAGTACTGTTGCCTGGACAATCTCATGGACGAAGGAGCCTGGTAGACTGCAGTCCATGGGGTCGCTAAGAGTCGGACAGGACTGAGTGACTTCACTTTCACTTTCCACTTTCATGCATTGGAGAAGGAAATGGCCACCCACTCCAGTGTTCTTGCCTGGAGAATCCCATGGACAGAGAAGCCTGGTAGGCTGCAGTCCATGGGGTCGCACAAAGTTGGACACGACTGAAGTGACTTAGTAGTAGTAGTAGTAGTACATATTATTATTGTTATGCTATTATTATTACTATGATTTCCTACAGATGAAGCCTAAAATTTTGAACTAAAGTTTGAACTACTACTCAGTGGTGGAGGTGGATTTCAGACTCAGCATTCTCTGACTTCAAAACCAGTGCTTTTCTTTAATATCTCTGAGCTTTGGTCTGATAGCTCATAGATACTGTTAGAAAAATAATTTTTTGTGTTGTTAGTAGTTTAGTTTTATAAGTGATTTAAGTATACTCTCTCATTTGACCTGTAGAGAAACCACAAACTAATAATAATTACTGGTTATAATTCTTATCATTCATGCTATGCTATGCTATGCTAAGTCACTTCAGTCGTGTCCGACTCTATGTGACCCCATAGATAGCAGCCCACCAGGCTCCCCCATCCCTGGGATTCTACAGGCAAGAACACTGGAGTGGGTTGCCATTTCCTTCTCCAATTCATGAAAGTAAAAAGTGAAAGTGAAATCGCTTAGTCGTGTCCGACTCTTAGTAACCCCATGGACTGCAGCCTACCAGGCTCCTCTGTCCATGGGATTTTCCAGGCAAGAGTACTGGAGTGGGGTGCCATTGCCTTCTCCACTTACCATTCATAGTAAAATAATAATAATGAAACAAGTATCATTTATGCTTTTCATTTATAGAGTACTTCCTAGGTGCCAGAGCTTGTGCTAACCATATTACATGCTTGAGTTTACAACCATTGGAGAAGGCAATGGCACCCCACTCCAGTACTCTTGCCTGGAAAATCCCATGGATGGAGGAGACTGGTAGGCTGCAGTCCATGGGGTCTCGAAGAGTCAGATACGACTGAGCGACTTCACTTTCACTTTTCACTTTCCTGCATTGGAGAAGGAAATGGCAACCCACTCCAGTGTTCTTGCCTGGAGAATCCCAGGGATGGGGGAGCCTGGTGGGCTGCTGTCGCACAGAGGGAGGGGGTCCCACAGATGGTGGAATGGGGTCACACAGAGTCAGACACAACTGAAGCGACTTAGCAGCAGCAGCAGCACAATAGGTGCGTATGGTGGTTAAGAACACATGGACTGGTATCAGGGTACTGGGTTGGAATCCTGACTCTACTTGTTGCCTATTTGAGCTTGAGATATTGAGATATCATGTAATATCTCTGCCTTAGCACTTGGGTCAAATAATGGTATTACAGGGTGGTTCTGAAGATTAAATTAGATAATACTAAAGTGCCTAGCACATAATAAGTAAACTATAAATAATAATTATTTCTATTTCACAGGTGAGAAAATTGAGGATTAGAGAGATTATAAGAATCAGAGTTGATGTATGGCAAAATCAATACAATATTGTAAAGTAAAAAATAAATAAGTAAATAAAAATAATAAAAATAAAGCTAAAAAAATAAATAAGAAGTTTTATCACAAAATTAAAAAAAAAAAGAATCAGAGAAATTTCCCTAAATCTCAAAATGATATAACTTGAATTAGAATGCAACTCAGCCTGATCCATAATTTCTCTTCTTAACCCTGTAGTCTATTGTCAGCAAGCATTAAGTAGATTCATTATGTGTGTTTTAAATTGTGAATCCTTTTTAATGTGAATGGTGTCCCATTAGCCAATCTGTTATACATTATAAAAGCATTCAGTTTCTCACAAAGCCTCACTAACTTACAACTTTCTGCCTTTCTGATGTTTGGTGTGTGCGTGCTCAGTTGTGTCCAGCTCTTTCTAACCCTACAAACTGCAGCCCACCAGGATCCTCTGTCAATGGGATTTTCCCAGCAAGAATACTAGAGTGGGTTGACATTTTCCTCCTCCAGGATATCTTCCAGACCCAGGGATGAAATCCAAATCTCTTGTGTCTCCTGCGTTGCAGGTGGATTCTTTACCACTGAGCCGCCAGGGAAACCCCTGAACCACAGGGTCTGCCTTTGCTTAACTCTTTTTCTCTGCCTGCATTGGTTTCCCCCTGCTGCTGCTGCCGCTAAGTCACTTCAGTCGTGTCCAACTCTGTGCGACCCCATAGACGGCAGCCCACCAGGCTCCCCCGTCCCTGGGATTCTCCAGGCAAGAACACTGAAGTGGGTTGCCATTTCCTTCTCCAATGCATGAAAGTGAAAAGTGAAAGTGAAGTCACTCAGTCGTGTCCGACTCTTTGTGACCCATGGACTGCAGCCTACCAGGCTCCTCCATCCATAGGATTTTCCAGGCAAGAGTACAGGAATGAGATGCCATTGCCTTCTCTGTCCCCCTACTTGTCTAATTTATTTGTTCTTCAGGATTCAGTGTGAAGCATCATAACCTCCAGGTAGGATTCCAGGTGGATTAGGGAGTCTGTCTCTTTATATTCATAGCCCGCTCTCCTACATGTTTGCCTCAAGTATTGTACTGTAGTTAGTTGTAATTTTATATTTTTATGCACAGTTGTGAGCTCTTTGAGGGCAAGGATTATCATGTCTCATTATCTCTTTTTCGTTAGTATGTAATAGAATCTGTTACATAACAGTGTCCAACAAACACATATGTACATATTTATGTGTGTGTGTATGTGTTTTAAGTGAATGAATGAACAAATGAATAAAAATAATTGTTCAGGAAGCTTCTAGACAACAATACAGACTATGTGATGAAATGTTATTTCTTCCTATGAGATTATTCAGCAAGTATGTGTTTTAAAGACCTAGTAAAAATTAAGACTGATGGTAAAAAGAACTTAAAATATATTCACTTATATACATCCATAACTCCCCACTTCCCTACCCCCACCTTACGAGTGGCAATCTTCTAAATATGGATTATAGTCATTTAGTTTCAAACAACTCATTTTCAGCATCTGACATGTTCATTAACCCCAGGTAAGGAAATTATTGTGGTGCATTAATTTTTCACCAGAGAAGACATTTGTCATCTGTGCAAGTATCATTAGTGCTTGCTACAAGGATGGAAATGACACACTGTCTCTGCCGATTGAAGAACACAGTAGAATTTTAAATAGTATCAGCTGGGTTCTCTAGATCAGCCAACCCTGTGTACTGTTGAGACCCTCATTAGACAAGGCTCATGTGGCATCAGTAAGAACCTGCTTTATGAAGAAATCAGAGTAATATATGCATCTTGGGAAATGAGGATATGAGTGCCATATTTAGTTTTCATTTTCCTCTAACCTGTCATTTCTCTGTCACCTTTGTTTGCCTTAACAAGTCCTTGAATTTTGGTGTTTCCCAAGACTTGTCTTAGCCCTCTGCTCTCCTCATTTTGTACTCTTTCTCACTCTCATGGGTCACATACCATCTATATGCTAATGACTTTCATCTCCATCTCCAGGCAGGCTCTCTCTCCTGAGCTCCAGAATCTTACATACAGCTGCAAACTGTCTAGACAAATATACTAGGAACAGTCCCAGACACTTCAAATTTAGCAAGTTTGCTTGTTATCTTCTGCTATCAGTCCTGATAATCCTAAAATGGATGTTGAAGGGATATTTGCTTGTCTCAAAATTTCACCTAGTCCTTATCAGTTACGTGTTTTATATATTGTAGTGTGTGTCAATCTCAGTCTCCCAATTTATCCCTCCTTCCTTTCTCTCCTAGTAACTAACCATAAGTTTGTTTTTTACATCTATGACTATTTCTGTTTGTAAATAAGTTCATTTGTACCATTTTTTAAAAAGTTCTACATATAAGCAATATCATACGTTATTTGTCTTCCTCTGTCTAACTTCACTCTGTAGGACAGTCTCCAGGTCCATCCATCAACCAGGGAATTCTACTCAATATTCTGTAATGGCCTATATGAAAAAAGAATCTTTAAAAGTGAATATGTAAAACAAATTCACTGTACTGTACACTAAAAATTAATATAATATTTTAAATCAACTGTACCCCAATAAACATTTTCAAAAATAAAAAAAAAGAACTCCTAATTTCCAAAGGTGACTACATATGTAGTAGGTATGCTGCTGCTGCTGCTAAGTCGCTTCAGTCGTGTCCGACTCTGTGCGACCCCATAGACGGCAGCCCACACCCACATTCTAAAGAAGGGCTGCTAGATACATACCTTTAGGACCTGTAAATGGTGCCTGCATTGATTCTGAGGCCTTCAACTCATCATCTATTTCCAGGCTATAAAACGAGAAGAATAGGAATTCAGGATAGTCGTTGAAGTAATAGGTTGTTGGAGAAGCATCCTAAGCAAGTGAGGTAGATCCTAAGATATTCAGTGAGAGAGAGAGCATGTAAGAGTGCCTGAACAAAGAGAATTCAGTCTTCTCATTCCCTAGCCAGAAGCTTGCTGGGCTGCAAAAACAAACAAATTAGCTCTTCTTAGACCAGCAAAGTATGGTTAGAATTCTTTGGACAGTTTTACATGTATACAAGGGTTTGGGAACATAAATGCTAATGCTTACTTTCTCCTTCAGAATTATGGATTTGGGAGGCTGGCTAGAGTAACTTGTGAAGGTGGCTGAGGAGAGGCAGAAGGGCATTCCTGACTTCCAGTAGTTTTGTGGGACAAGAAATCGTGAATTCCTCATAAGCCAAGTGAGAAATCTGAGAACCAGATTACAATAGAACCATTTCTGTGAGATAGTTAGAACCTGGGTAGATTAGATGTGGGAGGATGTCAGGAGGGAAAAGTTAAGAATTTTTCTGTATTTTTTTTTTTTTCTCTTGAGCATTTGAGTGGTAGGTAGTACCATTTGCTAATAAAGGAAAATGAAGAAGGAATGAGAGAGGCCAAAGTGGGAAATAAACTTTAAAAATCATCAACATAAATATGACATTTAAAACCATGAGATTGAATAAAATCAACTAAGGAAATACAGAAAAGGAGTGAATAATGTGTGTGTGTGTGTGTGTGTGTGTGTGTGTGTGTATGTAGGGGGATGCAATACTTTATTTCCTTTCCCATAAAATGCTGAATGAGTATATCTTTTTCAGAGGATAACTTTGAGTTTAATTGATTTGACACATTTGAAAGTACCTTACAATATAAACAGAATTTTAAAAAATGTTTCTTAATTCTGAGTTTGGCTCTGTGATGAAAGAGTTGTAGATAAGGATAGGGAGCTAGGTGAAGATCAGTAAGGAATGAAGATGGTTCTTAAAGGGACTTTGAAAATTAAAATCTTTTGTATGGCAAAACCAATACAATATTGTAAAGTAATTAGCCTCCAATTAAAATAAATAAATTTATATTTAAGAAATAAAATAATTATAATAAAAGAATCATTAAAGTAAATTAACACATTCATTTTAGAGAAAATCTATTGAGAAGAATAAACCAGCATCCACATACAACAACAATAACATGTGGATTCATCTGCTTCCAGTGTTTTTTCCTATATTTTCTCTTAATATCTTTGTTCATACTATGTAGACCTATATTAATTGTTGATATGTAATAGAGAGGTGGCCTTTACTCTGAATTGGAAGTAGCTACTGAACTGTCTTGAGTGTGTTCAGATATTGGTTGGTAGTTGTTCTCTCATTCACTTGTGTGCACACAGACACCTACATTCTACATTTTAAAAACTTGTAATAAAACTGAGATATAGTCTGGTGCTCTTGGAAACATATGCTTAGAATTTTTAATTAAATTCGCCATCTTTCTCCCTAATTATCATCATAATAATAATTTTCATCATCAATAATTGTAATGAACACAGAAAATTATGAACAACTTCAAGAGAGAAGCAATTTACTGGATACACAGAATTAATTTGAATTCTGCTATTCTACTATGGCCATTTCCCTGATGACTCAGTGGTAAAGAATCTACCTTTCAATGCAGGAGATGTAGGTTTGATCTCTGTTCCAGAAAGATCCCCTGGAGAAGGAAACGGCAACCCACTGCTGTATTCTTGCCTGGAGAATCCATGGACAGAGGAGCCTGATGGGCTATAGCCCATGGGGCCACAAAGGGTTGGACATGACTTGCTGCTGCTGCTGCTAAGTTGCTTCAGTTGTGTCCAACTTTGTGTGACCCCATAGACGGCAGCCCACCAGGCCCTGCCATCCCTGGGATTCTCCAGGCAAGAACACTGGAGTGGGGTGCCATTTCCTCCTCCAATGCATGAAAGTGAAAAGTGAAAGTGAAGTCGCTCAGTTGAGTCCGACTCTTAGCGACCCCATGGACTGCAGCCTACCAGGCTCCTCCATCTATGGGATTTTCCAGGCAAGAGTACTGGAGTGGGGTGCCATTGCCTTCTCCCGGACATGACTTAGTTATGAACAAAAACAGCAACAACATTCTACTATGTGTCTTGGGTTGTTAGCTCATATAATTCTTCTGGCATCTCTATGAAATTGTTTTGTAGATAAGAAAAGAAGCTATGTGTCTTTTCTATGTGTCTTAAAGAAGCTATGTCTTTTCTAAAGTTTTAAACTAATCAATAGTGGACCCTGGATTCCAAAACAAGGCTCCTGACTCCAGAGTCTATGCAGCTTTCCACTTTGCTAGGATCTTTTCAGAGTGACTTAAAAAGTGGTTATTATTCCAGATCAAGACACCAAAAAAGCTGTTGGTCTTGGGAGAAAAATCATCTGATGGAAGGGAGATTTATAGCTTAGTCCAAGTGGCTACTATAAGCCAGTCATTTCGGTAACCTCTACTGCATCTACCCCTCAAAAGCACAGTGCATGCTGGCATTTGTCAGGCTCTCTTGGGAAGCTGTTAGCACATAGAATGACTGGTCATCTCCATTTGCCTGGGATTGCCCCGATTTTAGCACTGAAAGTCCCATGTTCTGGGAAACCTGTCAGTACTGGGCAAACTGGAACAATTTGTCACCCTGAGCACACTAGAAATACATGACAGTAACTGGAGTGGGGAGCATGGGGGCCAGAGCCTGTGAGACATGACCCATTCCTAGGGTGAGGAAGGAAAGTACTATCTTACCCTCTTTGAGTTGGTCTGGGTGATGCCAGCGCCTGATCAATCCTGTGGTCACATGGAGAGGCAACTGTCAGCCTTGCCTCTGACTCTTTGTCCCCAGTGTTTTCAGTGCATGCAGTGAAGGCAAGTCAATCCCTGGAAGAGCAAAAGAGCAACTTCTGATTGGCTGAAAAGATGATTTAATCTCTGTGTCTCTAACATCAAGCCCAGTTCCTGGCACAGGCTAGGCCTTCAGTTTCAGTGTTTTGTTTATTTGCTATGATTTTTGAGTTATTATCCTTTTGTAAACTATTTATTAGACATGCATTACATGGCAGGGACAGTATGAATAACTTTTTTATACTTTGTTATATCTACTCATTATCTGAGACCTGTGAGGTAAACAGTAATGTTTTTGTTTTATAAATGAAGAAACTAAGGCTTACCAGTAATCTCATAGGTAACAAGTGTCAGAGTTTCTACTTATACATTGATCTTCTGCCTCCAATTCAGTTTCCTTTCCCTTCTACTAAAATCCTACCTGGTAGCCAACATTATAGTAAACTATTTAATCCAACCCATTCCAATCTAATTCAGTGTAACTTAACTTCCTCTTACCAAAGTTAGTTTTTGCACCTAGAAGTAGACATTGATGGACTGAATGTTCAGTTCATATCTGAACCTCTAGCCCTTAACATATGTACCCATGCAAAGTACTCACTGGAAGCCTCGTGAAATGAAAACAGAAGTAATAAGACAAGGCCTTGTCCTCAGGAACAACTCATCTTATGATGAACAGAGACATATATAAAACTATAACATGGGGAAATATTTGCAGAAATGCTATAGCTCTATAAACTATACTAGGCTTTGTAATCTGCTTGTTTCATTTATTACAATGAAACAAGATCAATGAATATCTTTCCATTTCAGTAAGTGTTGATCTATGTCATTATTAAGAACTTTTTTCCATTATAGAGATGCTTCATAATTTATATAATAAACTTGTTATGGTCAGACACTGAAGTTTCTAATTACAAGCAATGGCCACCCTTGTAATTAAATCTTTGTGACAATTCTCATTTATGTATAAGTAATTATTTTTAAAAATATATAGTGCTAACCAAAGATCATATGAATTGTTTCTTAGGAAAAATGACTCTGTCAGTAAAACTGTTCAAGCAGAGGACAATCATCACTTTCGGAATAGGTAGAGTGCTGATTGTGGTGGAGTAGATAATGAAGAGTGGGGAAGATTGTAAAGAAAGATGAGTCTGAAAAAATGGACATTGAATCTGTAGGATGTGCCTAATTTGAGCAAGGAATGAAGTGGAGTAAGCTTCCCAAGTTGGAAGGAATGCAATTGAGTATGGTTCTGTACAATTGAGATGGAGCTAGTACCAAGATACTGTTTGCACAGATAAATAGGACTTCTACTGTGTGCCAAGCACTATTTCTCATCATTCCTAACAATATTCTAAAGAAGCTATTATCTCCTTTTACTGAGAGCAGAGTGAGACTTGAAGTGGTTAGCCGTCTGTTGGCTCTGTGAGAGTTGGGGGCGAATCCCTTACTTTTGTAAGGCTTCACTTCTTCATTAGTCCAGTGAGGGTTAAAGTGTCTACCTTAGAGGCTAACTGAGAGGGTAAACTCACAAAGCGTGGCATGTAAAAAACATCTAATAAAGATGGAATATTCTGAATCTAATACCTGTATTTTCCTGCTATACATGCTATTTCTCACAGAATATGTTTAGGACAACAGGGTCTGTTCCAGGCCCCTCTACAATCCCACTTTTAAGATGGGACTCCTGATACTTATACTCAGTCTGGTTCTCCCAGTACAGGGCCTAGGCCTAGGTCTGGGCTGTATCTTCACTACCTGCAGTAAATAGGAAAATAGGGTCCTGACAAGTTACTATCAATGGCTTGCAGTTAAGGACCAGTCCCCGTGTGAAGCTGTTGACTATCACCTGAGACCAAGATGAGGGCAAGTCTTAGCATTTGATGGGGAGGGGGGCGGGGGGCGCACACAGAAAGGCATGAGGGAGAGAAACATCCTGAGAGTTCACAAAGGGCACCTTGTCTCCTGTTTTAACCACTGTTTTCTGGGCCTAACCTTAACTCTTAGCTCCCAAGTCGCTTTATGGCCCATTTTGCCCTTTAGGACGAAGGTGACCTCTGCACATTTTGTAACTTGGTTCTTGGACTTAGTCATCGTGACCTGGACATGTGCCCTGGTCATCGGTCTCTACAGCATTTATTACTGAACTTGAGGTGAAAGTCTACTGGGCTTGTGGCTTTGAGGTCAATCAGATGAAGTTCATTTTCAAGGTCTGAGTTTAAAGGACCTTGTCAGAAAATAGTTATTTTCTTTAGGTTGCTGTCTGGTATCAACAAACTTCCCATTGTTTAGATGGAAATTACTCTTCCTAGAAAGGTATGTCCCTCTTGGCCCACATTCAGAATCATGTCTCCACAAACCTTCAGGATCAACACACTTCTTTCTTGCCTGTCAGAATGAAATACTAATAGAGGGGTCCATCAATCCTAGTGCTGCCTCCTTATTTTTTATAACCAAGGTCACTTTGCTCAGAATTTACATTTGCCATGCAAATGAAAATAAAGCCATAAATGGAATTCTTGGCATTTGTTGTTGTGCTGATAGCATCTTATTTTTAAACAGTTTGAGTTAGTGAAGGGGGAGTATTTGAAAAATGTAAGGTGATAGGAAAGACATTTGCTTGCCTGAAAATAACACTCATATGCTTTAGAAAACACGTCTACAAATCAACCCAGCTAATCACTCAGTTGTTTTCTGGGCATCTAGTTTATTGGATTAATGGTATCTTGGAACATTTGGAGACGTGTATAGAGGTCTGTTGTGTCCATGATTTGTCAGAATATCCATTTGATACAGTAGTTAGGAAGCAAATTTTCTGCTCTTTAGGAAAGAAACTCATGGCAAGTGAGGGAGAAATTTGAAGGAAACAATAGTAAGGTCTTAGTTTTATGAAATACAGTGATATAAAATGGGTTCCCTCTATGCCCCCCTAGCACCCTAATTTCAGAGGGAGCACTTTGGAAGGATTCTTGCAGTTGACTCATAATGTTTGTCCTTATGTGCTCTTTTATAAAATGAGACAAGTATTTTATACTTCCAAAGATTTAAGAAGTGTACCTAGTATTTTAGTCATTTGGGGCTACTATAACAAAATTTTGGCTTCTATAAGCATAGACTAGGTGGCTTAAACAAACAAACATAGATGAAACCACATTTATTTCTTATAGTTATGAAGGATGGAAAGTCTAAGATCAAGGTACTGGTAGATTTGGAGTCTAGTGAGAGATCAATCCTAGTTAATAGACTGTTCTCTTCTTACTGTGTCCTCAGACAGTGAAAAGAGGGAGGGAGAATTCTGAAGTCTCTTTTAAAACAGCCCTAATATCATTCATGAGGGTGGTACCCTAATGACCTCATCACCTTCCAAAGACCCCACATCATAATACAATTACATTGGGAGTTAGGATTTCAACACAGGAATTTGAGAGGATACAACCATCAGTCTTTAACACCCAGAGAGACATGTTCTTAGGTGACCCTATTTCTTCATTGTAGTGAGAACTTTCCCCTAAGAAAGGACATGCTTTTTGAGGGGAGGGTGATCAGGAGAGGACTATCTCTCATGTTGAACTTTCTGGGAAGGTGAGTCAGTCACCAATTAATACCTGTTTCATTTTGAAAATGACATGCTCATTGTTTTTTTGTTTGTTTTTTTGCTTTATGAAGAGGTGAACTTTTCATGGAGAACTGAATTAAAATGAGGAGGACAACCTGTAAAGATCTGTGGAAAGTGTGTTCCATTCAAAAAGTAATATTCCATTGTATTTATGTAACACATATTCTTTATCTATTCTTCTATTGATGGGCATTTAGGTTGCTTCAGTGTCCTGGCTGTTGTACTGTTGTAACTAGTGCTGCTATGAACATTGCAGGAACTCTGCTTAATTCATGATGGTGCCTGAATTGGAAGGAAGTCCAAAAGGGAGGGGATATATGTGTGTGTGTGAGTGTGTGTGTATATATATATATATGTATATATATCTATATATATCTGATTCATTTTGTTCTTTGCTGTAGAGTAGAAACACAGCATTGTAAAGCAACTATACTCCAATAAAATTTATTTTAAATGTGTAAAAATAAATAAGTGCAATGGGTGAAGGAAAGAGAACAGCCAAAGATGATAACCTTAGTTGTGGCTTTGTAAGCATTTTGGTAAGTGGTAGTTCCATTACTAATTATAATACTGAGGAAAAATAGAGGTAGAAGGTGGGGATCAACTTTATACATGATAAATTTGGGATACCTGTTAGATATCCAAAGCAAAATGTAGGATTAAGTATCTAGAGCATAGAGGGAAAGTTGGGGCTTAGAATATAATTAGGGAATCATTAACATAGAGATCATACTTAAAGTGAATGGATGAAATCACCTAGGGAACAAGTGTGGATAGAGAACAGGAGAGGGATGAGAGAAGAACTCTAGGCTTTTTCAGCATTAGAAGTCTGAAAGAGAAAGAGGAGCCAGCAGATAGAACTGAGAAAGTGACCAGTGATCTGGGAGGAAAGCTGGGAAGTATGATGACGTGACGCCAAGCGAAAACAGTTTTCAACAAGGACAGGAATGATCAGCTGTGTCAAATGCTCTTTAAAGACTGAGCGAGATAAGGACTGCTTATTGATCACTGGATCTTTTACTCATCCATCCTTTCTTATGATGGAGTTCTCCTTGTGCTTTGAAAGAAACATGGCACAGGGTGAGTGAGAATTATATGCTTATTAATTATCTCCTTGTAATTACCCATTTGTTGCCTTCTGTTCTCTCTTTGTGGAAGTCGCTCCCAATGTTATAGAAACAAGGTCATATTTAGCAACTTTATTCCTGTTTGCGCTCAGTTGCTTGAGTTATATCCAACTCTCTGCAATCCTATGGACTGTAGCCTGCCAGGCTCCTCTGTCCATGGGATTCTCCAGGCAAGAATACTGGAGTGGGTTGCCATGCCCCCCTCCAAGGGATCTTCCTGACTCAGGGATTGAACCCATGTCTCTTGCGTCCACCTGCACTGCAGGCAGATTCTTTACCACTGATCCACCTGGGAAACCCTTATTCCTGTTCAGGAGTTCAAAAGCCTGTTTGATTAAAGGCCCTAATATGCCAGAGATAGAAGAGCTCTTAAAGATCACATAGTCCTGTGTCCTCATTTTTTGATGAAGAACCTGAGACTCTTACAGGGAAAATGAATTGCTGATGGGAACACAGCAAATTAACCTCAGAGTTGGGACGAGAACTCAGACCTCGTGGGTCAGAGGAAATTGTTCTTTATGTTACACCCCTGTGCCGCTTCTTGCAGCATAAAAGATTAAGTTCTTTGGGTCTTAAAAACTTTTCTTTCTTTACTAGACTATGATTAAAGTGAAAACATTCTACAGAGAGATAACCCTTAAACTCATTTGCAAACCTATTAGAAATGTTGCACAGTCACCTAGATGAGGGGAGGAAGATGAAGTTGGGTGGGAGAGTCACACGATCCTGAAGACAGAGGCAGTATTATAAAGAAAAGACCAGCCCTTCCTGGGTTTGCATCCCAGCTCCATCTACTTCTACTGTATGACCTCTGTTAAGTTTCTTAACCTTCCTGAGCCTCATCTATAAAATAGGAGCAATATATAGGTTCTATTGATAAATTATGAGGACTGGGAATAACATATCTAAAGTGCTCAGCTTTTTATTCATGCGAGGCAGGCATTCAATAATAATTGCTCTTTATTGCTATTTTATCTTCCTTCATTTTTCTTCTGCTTCAGTGGTATGGGTGTCACTGCCAGCAGTCCTAGATCAAGCCCGTGTCTCCAGAGTCTGGTTGTTCCTGCCTCTGGCCACTACTGTCAGACCTGTGGCTTCCAGACCTTTGGCTATTGTGCCTCCTGGCAGACTAGAAGGAAGGCCTTTAAAAATGCCGGGAGCTAATATTATCTGCTTTAGGGCCCCTGTACAGGTCATGTTGTCACCATTGGGACAGCCACAGCTGAGGCTGTTTCTCTTCTTCCCTAAGGCTCTCTCTACTTCTTCCTTTTTGCAAAGAAAATGCATAAATTCGTACGGACAAATACTTTTAAGATAGAGAAGTATTCAGTTAAATTAGCAGTTTGATGAAGTGTCTTCAGCGTGTCAGGCATTATATTAGTTCTATACTCTGGGGAGTTAGACATGGAAACAAACTGTTTCCCAACTAAGTGAACTGGCCTCTTACAGGGGTTCAAGAAAACATGCTGTGGGGGTAAAAATGGGGAAGGCAAGGAGACTTCTTGGAATGGGTATGGTTTAAGCTCGATCTTAAAAGAAAAGTAGTGTATCAGTGGATGGATAATTAGGGAAACTACATTTCATGCAAAGATATGCAGGCAGCAAGTACAGGGGAGATTTAGGGGAGAGGGAGTTAGGGATTTAAAAAGAGTACAAGGAAGAGAAGCTTTTTGTTGAAACTCTGATGCTCGACTTAGGAATGTGGGTATGATTCATGACAGCATAAGATGTCAAGAGATATAAGATATCTTAGAGGCTATTGGGTATAAACACCTCATTTCACAAATGAGAAGATTGAGGTTCAGATAGAAGATATAACTTGGCTAGAATCCCATAGCAAGTTAGTGACAGAAACTGGGACTGGAACCAAAGTTTACAGATTTACAAGCCAATATCCTTCCTATCCATTGCTCATGACTTCTATGTATAAGAGGGAACAGTTGTAGGTAGTATCAAAAGGCAACATAGGGTCTGAGACCTTTCTCCACTAGAGCTCAACTGAGATTCAGAGGATTTGGATGTGGGCAGAGACCGGGACCTCACTGATCTCATGCCCACATGAAATAACTGGGATGTGACTTTCTATAGATTGGCTTTAGAAGGGTCAGCTTAATTATTACATAATATTATATCCATGGCTTTGATCTTATAAATTAGCACATTCCCTATATCTTATCATTTTCTACTAGAAATGGAAAAGCTAGAATTTATAAAAGTGGTTTTAGGTTAGTAGGTTATTCTGCTCTGGAAGGCATCTTATGAAGGTGAAAAGACCAGGATTAGGCTTTCACTGAAAGCTGAAGTTGCCAGAACCTGGGCTCTAAGTTGAATTGACTTAGGTCATTTCCCGACGCTACTGTCCTCTTCACACACTTGTTCGCTATAAAGTTCAGGTGTTTGTGATACTTCTCAGTAGTCCTGAACAAAACAATCAGACAAACAAAAACAACTGCCTGACCCTTTTCAGTAAATTCAATTAAACAAACATTTCAGTCGTATATTAACAAATACTCATTAAAGGACTGCCATGTGCCAAGCACAGTGACATATACTGGGGATAGATCAGTGAATAAAAACAGACACGGTTCCCATTTGTATTAGTTTGCTAAGGCTGCCATAACAAACTATCACACAGTGGATGGCTCAAACAATTGAAATGTATTTTCTCACATTTCTGAAGTCTAGAAGTCTGATACCAAGGGACTGGCAAATTGATTTCTTCTGAGGCCTCTTTTTTGGTTTATAAATGGCCATCTTCTCTCTGCCTTCACATGGTCTTTCCTCCATACGTATACATGTCTGCATCCTAAACATCTCTTCTTGTAAGGATATCAGCCATATTGGATTAAGAGTCATCTATTTGACTTGACTTTATCCTATTTACCTCTTTGAAGACCATACCTCCAAATACAGTAATATTCTGAGGTACTGGGGCTTAGGACTTCATTTTTGGAATTTTGGAGGTACATAATTCAGCCCATAACACTGTCCTTTTAATGAGCTCACAGTCCAGAAAGGACACAAAAATGTATCCAACAATTATACAAATAAATTTAGGATTATAAATTCTGTTAAAGTGTTATTAAAAAAAAGAGAGATACACAGTGTCATAAACATATGTAAGGAGACATGTCCTGTCTTGAAGGGAGGAATGTGTTGCATTAGAAGGTAAACATATGAACTGAGATCTCAAACATGGATAGGAGGAGTTAATTAGGAAAGAGTGATGAGAGGGGAGAAGAACAAAGTCGAGAGGAACAAACAGCTTGTTAAAAATCTCACAGTTCAGCACTGTCTATGTGCTGAACATAGGAGATTCTGAATACAACAATGGACTCCTGGCCTGGTGAGGAGACTGGTACAAAAACAGATACTTCCAACAGAGTATGATCAGAATTGTTATATTAATACTTATATGCAGTGGTTCTGAACTTCTGGAAATGTAGATAAGGGAAGCACTTACTGCTGACTATGGGGTGAAGGCAGGAGGCCAACACAGTTTAACAATAGCTTAAATGTTGTACCATTTAGATCCTGATGCATGTTTGGGAAGCCTAAATAAATGGAGAATATTTTAAGAAAACATTGGGTCATTCCTTTAAAATATTTTAGATCAAGAAGTCACATAGAGTCAGAAGACCTGAGTTGTAGTCCCCACTCTGCCCATCCTGTTGTATTTTTTTCATCTGTCACACAAAGGTAATGGTATGTACCTCATCGACCTCATGTGTTGAGAGGGTATTGGGTGGATCTAATGGGGACCCAAGAATGCAAGAACAGAGAACTGACTAAAGGAGAGATGAGATGGTCTCTCTGAAGGCAACAATCCCTTCCTCTCTGAACTCTGTTCCTTGTCTGGAAAGATTTCCAGACTGAACATGGCGGGGAGACTGAAAATACCTAAATAATCAGATACTGATATAAGGACTCACTAGGGCTTCCCTGGTGGCTCAGATGGTAAAGCATCTGCCTACTATGCGGGAGACCCGGGTTCGATTCCTAGGTCGGGAAGATCCCCTGGAGAAGGAAATGGCAATCCACTCCAGCACTCTTGCCTGGAAAATCCCATGGATGGAGGAGCCTGGTAGGCTATAGTCCATGGGGTCGCAAAGAGTCGGACACGACTGAGCGACTTCACTTTCACTTTCAGGTTACACACAGGGTCATATAGGAGGATGGGCTCAGTAACATGATTGAAAATAAATGTCAGTGTTCTCAACAAATTCTTGCTAATACATTGTTTATTCTAGAGAGAAAAAAAAAACTATTAATATAAAGGAGTCCTTGGCCAAGCTGGAAAACAATTTCTAGATGACGTGTTTTCTAAGTGCTTTTTCTGATCTAAATGAGTTTTGCTTCCATGCAACTGCATACTGCATCACCTCTATAACCTTGGAGACATCTCCTCTTCCTCTCTCAGCTATTGGCCATTGCTAAAGGCAGGCAGTGTCCCAGGCATGCCACATGTATTATCTCACAATAATCCTGTATGGTGTGTATGTATTATCTCCATATTACAGATGAAGAAACTCAGCATTGTTAGTTAAGTAACTTTTTTAAGTTAGTAAATTGAGACTCCGAAGTTCAACCTTACTGAGGGCAGTAGGTAAAGGAAATTGAAGCAGCAAATTTTCGAATTCCTTTCTGTCTTCAGAACCACTGAGAGTGAGTTTGTGCCTCAATGAAAAAAACTGAAGTAAGGGTCGGCCAGCTAAAATCTTTAATGCCTTAGGACTTTGCCTTTGCTGCATTTCCATCCAGAAAACCCTTCTCCCTAGAAGCAAGACTCATTCTTGTTATCCTGGTTTCCACTTAAATGTTACTTTCTCACTGAAGTCTTTTCTGACCACCCACTCAAAAGTAGCTACCCATTATGTGTCATTATAGCATTTTGTTTTAATTTATTGTATGATGCTTATTACTGTCATGTTTTCTTAATATATGTTTTATTTTTTTGTTTATTGTTTCCCCTCACTTGAACATAAACTTCATGTAAGCAGTACCTTCTTCATCTTGGTCAAATTGTACACTCAGAATCTAGAATAGGACTACATGGCACTAGTAGATGCTCAATATTTGTTGAATTAATGCATGAACAAACTCTCTATGTAATGGATGGAAGAACTTGTCCAAAGTCAAGGAGATGGACTTGTCTGAAGTCAAGGAATGCAGATTGAGTGTTAGTAGGAAGGCTATTAGCTTAGTTTCCAATCCTATCTCTGCCCCTAATTTCTCTGTGATTTAAATCAGTTTTATCTTTTCTAATAAAGTTTCAGTTAAGATTTGTTGGATAACTTTTACATGACATGCATTATTCTGCTTTTGAATATATTTTATGTAAACTTGCTCCAAATTTTGAGGACGGGTAGTCAGCATATTAATACTAACCTCACATTCCAGTAGCTTAACACAATAAAGGATTAGTTCTAACAAACATCACAAGGTGATTTGAGTCAGAAAGTTCCAATGCATGGTTCTTTTTCAAGGGATCACTCTGGGATTCAAGACCCTTCAATTTTAGGACATCGTCCTCCTCAACCCATTCTGTTAGTTGCTTAATTATGTCTGACTCTCTGTGACCACATAGACTGTAGCCCACATTGGCACAGCCCAAATATGTGCCAGATGTTGTGATGGATTGATAGAAATATCCAGACCGGCTCCGGGCCCTTAATTTCTCCTGCCCTCTGTTCCCATGGCTTGTACTTCAATAAAGGCTCCCTTAACCCATTGCCTTCCAGGTCTTTGTATAAAGGAAAAAGAAACATAAACACATGAGAGATTTTAAGTCTAAGCCTGGAAGTGGCATACATTATTTCCCATCTGTACTCTTATCCCTTGGAATTTCCATCCACACTATCATGTGGAACAACCTACCTGCAAGGTGTACTGAAATATGAACTCTTTCACAGAATAAATGGCATTGGTCAATATCTACCCATATCTACTATAATACTGTCACCATGTTATAGATGAAACAACTCTTTGGTGGCTTGTCTGAGATTCCATACTAAGTGAAGGAGTGAAGATATATAAATAAGGAATCATGTCAGACTTGTGCCAATAATAGTGCCCTTTGCTCTATATCTGTATAGATTATTGCTTTTCAAGGCTGCTTTTTGTTCGAGAACTCTTTCTCCAATAGGAATTTTATAGAGAATTCTAGCTTTTAAAACAGATCAACAGGAGTTCTGAAGCATTGTGAACCTTAAGATTCTCTGGGAAACTTTTAAGGCCCTCCAGGCCCAGTGTGGAAATCTTAGGGCCAAATGATTTCAAACTAACCCTTCCAGGTCTGTCTCACATGTTTAATCTCTTGATTTCACAATATTCCTAATGTGAGGCAGAAGGTTAGAGTTATGAATACATTTCTGAGCTGGGTGCTTGTCATTAAAGATTTCTGCCTCAGGGCCCAGAAATGAGCTATGGAATTACAGATGAATCCTGGCACTGTATGTGCTGAGCCTCAGAGCCTTTCCCCAATACCCACCATCCATGCAAAAAGTTATCTAATTGTACAAGGCATACTCTGGAAACTTTCCCAGTGGAATAATAGATAAAGTAACCAAGAACTTTTTAATTTTGCAAAGTGCACTCTTCCTTATAATTTACTTAATATAGAAATTTAATGTTCTGCAGTTTACTGAACAAATAACATTGGAAGTATTTTAGAGTTAGCTTGGGAGCTCGCCTTTGGTTGCCAGTTTGACTTTATTATTTGATTATACAGATAAAGGCCAGCAGTAACAATATGCTCTGCCTTAAGTGGTTCAGAGGGGTTATCTCTCAGCCATTACCAATTCTAAATACAAGATTTAAATTCAAGGAGAAAAATCACACAAGAGCAAATTTGCTGAATTTGCTCAAGTTAGTCCTTTGTAAAAGATGCTTGATTCTCTGGTCCTGGATGATGATGATTATACTTTTCCAGAAAATTCCTAACCTTAGGGGCTGACAAATTCTGTGGCACTATTCATTAAAAAAAAAATAATACTGAAGACAAAATATGTGCCAGACATTGTGATGTATGCTAGAGATGTCGAGACTGGCTCAGAGCCCTTAACCTCTCCTGCCCTCTGGCTCCATGGCTGGTAGCTCAATAAAGGCTCCCTCTACCAGCCCAAGGGCATATCTCCAGGCTTGTGTTCCTGAACGCATTTGCCTGAACAGTTCTGATCACCAGAGCAGATACTTCCTTTCAGATCTAAGCACTGACATTTAGTTAGTTCCCTGCTTCTTAATGCCACCTTGTTCTGGTCTTAGACAGTTGTTGTTTGACTTAGGTTCACAATTAAGGATCAGCCTCACTACTTTGCTGCCTGGGCAGCCTCTGTAGAACCCAGCTTGAGCCAAGACATTGAGCTGAGCCCATTTTCCTTGGAAAGGATGTGGGACAAAGATATTATGTTGACTGAAATAGTCTTTCCTCTTAAAATATAAGATGTGAAAGTTTTTTAAGAGGAATAGCTGACAGGATGTGGACAATAAGTAGATTTTTGAAGATGAACATAGGAGATATCTAGGAAGATACCAAGGTCACCTTAGATTACTTGGTGGAGTTGGCATTTGAATTTGATCTTAATATATAAATTTTTAACAGGCAGAACTGAAGTAAAAATAATGTGTTTAAAATTTAGGAACATCATGAGCAAAAGTTTAGAAGTTATGTATTCCAGACTCCGTCTGATTATGTCCTGTTTTAGACATCTTTCACTTCCTTTTTAACAACCAGAACAGTTTATGTTTTCCTTCTAACTCTTCCCTGCTCCTCCTAGAAATAAGATAGTTGTTTTTGTTTTCATTGTAGATTTAGTCACCATTTTACTTGAGTAGCTAAACTTCAATAATTCGGGCAATTTAACTGATTCAGATTGAATGCCACACTGATAATTAACTTGCTCCTCTTTCTTCTCATCACCCAGAGAAGTCTGATGGATCATTAGTGACACGATTAGAGAGAGAGTGATCCCAGCACATTATTGGTGCTCAATAAATGTTAAATAATTGTAGAAATAGGACCCAGTGGAGACTGGCACTTTGCAATAGAAACAGAAGCTCACAAAGTGTGCCTTTGCTGATAATCAGGTTTTGTAATTCAGAATAGGCACAGTCTGTGCACCATTTCTCATCACTGAAATCCACATGCATTTGTAGGACAAACTAACTAATCATCTGGTTCTCTTAACTAAATAGAAGTCTATTCAGAGGAGAAAGTGTTAAACATCATACATGCAGCCATGGGGAATTCAGCTTCCCTCCAGCTTGAGGAACTGTAGCCACCTAGATGAACAGGTGCAGGAAATAAGGACCTGATGACCAGTGGATTACTGGGCATACAAGTGCTTTATCCAGAGTACCTCTGAGTCCTGTCCCAAAGTGCTCCAAGAGCCAGATTCCCATCTGTTAATGGAAAGCCTATCTGCCAATATGAGGACTAGCTTTGCCAAGCATGGATTTTGTGGTGTTAATGGCTTTGGGCAGAGCCTTGTGCTGTCTGCTGGCAGCAAGAATCCTGTTTGATTCTGAAGAGTCCAAAATTTATATTTTAAAACATATTTTATTTGACAGCCAGAATCTAATGAATCTGACTTCATCTGTCTGTCTACAGATCTCAGCTTGAGCATATCAAACCTACAGTAAAATAGCTCCTCACAGTTTATAAAGCACATTTCCTATCAACTATCCCATTTGATCTTTATGACAAATGAGAGTAGAAGAGAACCTAATACAGTAGGTGCTTTCCATCCTATCTCATCTAATCTCTGAAGTCTTTCAAGGTAGGATTTTTAAATCCTGACTTTACAGATGAAGATCCAGGTCATTGAGAAGCAAAACACTTGTTCTAATGTATGCTTGAGATGAGTAGGAAAAGCAAGTGGAACAGATATTAATCTTGAGTTCAAGTGTATCACAATATCATTATTGAGAGCCATATCTATTGAGCACCTACTTTACACTAAGCATTTATTTCTACATGTTATTCAGTCTTTAAACCATCTTTTAAAATTAATTTCTTTTGGAGTATAGTTGGTTTACAATATTATGTTCGTTTCTGCTGTATGGCTTTATATATATATATATATATATATATATGACATATAATTATATATACCTATACTTTTTTAGGTTTATACATATATATATATAACATATAAGTATAAATACCTATATTTTTAAGGTTCTTTTCCCATATAGGTCATTACAGAGTATTGAGTAGAGTCCCCTGTACTATGTAGCAGGTTCTTATTGTCTGTTTTATATATAGTAATGCATATATGTCAATCTCAATCTCCCGATTTATCCCTCTCCTCCTTTTCCACTTTGTAACCATAAGTGTATTATCTACATCTGTGAATCTGTTTCTGTTTTGTAAATAAGTAAATTTGTACCATTTTTTAAGACTCAACATATAAGTGATATCATATGATATTTGTCTTTCTCTGTCTGACTTGGGGCTTCCCTGGTGGCTCAGAGCTAAAGAATCTGCCTACAATGCAGCAGATGCAGAAGATGTGGGTTCGATCCCTGGGTTGGCACAACGCCTTGAAGGGGGACACCAACTCCAATAATCTTGACTGTAAAATCGCATGGACAGAGGAGTCTGGTGGGCAAAGAGTCAGACATGACTGAAACAATTGAGCACATGCACACACTGTCTGACTTACTTCACTCAGTATGACAATCTTTTTAAACAATCTTTTTAAATCTTGTGAGGGAGGTACTGTATATGTTTTAGTCACTCAGTCATATCCAACTCTTTGCGACCCCATGGACTGTAGCCCACCAGGCTCCTCTGTCCATGGAATTCTCCAGGCAAGAATATTGGAGTGGGTACCCATTCCCTTCTCCAGAGGGGATCTTCCAGATCCAGGGATCGAACCTGGGTCTCCCATGTTGCAGGCATATGCTTTACTGTCTGGGCCACCGGGGAAACCCTTACTCTCTCAATTTTACAGATTTGGTCATTCAGTAAATTTATTGAGCACCTACTCTATGCCAGGCACTGTTTTAGGCACTGGATATTCACCTTTGAGTACGACAAGCATAGTTCTTCCTCTCATGAACCTTACATGTAATGCGGAGAGATAATAAACAAATACAAGTATTTAAGGCTGATCAAGTACAGAGAAAATGAGGCTCAGTTTAATTTTTTTTCTTTTTTAAAATTAATTTTATTGAAGTATAACTGATTTACAATGTTGTGTTAATTTCTGCCCTACAGAAAAATGATTCAGTTATATATAAATATGTATTCTTTCTCCACATTCCTTTCCATTATGATTTATCAGAGGATGTTAAAGGTAGTTCCCTGTGCTATAAAGCAGGACCTTGTTTAGCCATCCTAAATAACAAGTTTTTTGTTAGTTTATTTGATAGTTTGTTTCTGTCAATTCCAAACTCCCAGTCCTCCACAGACACCCCAGGAAACCATAGGTCTGTTCTCTGTCTGGTGGATATGTTTGATGGATATATTCACTTGTGTTATATTTTAGATTCCATATATAAATGATATCATATGGTATTTGTTGTGCTCTTTCTTACCTATTTCACTTAGTATGAAAATCTCTAGGTCCATCCATGTTGCTGCACATGGCATTATTTCATTTTTCCTTATGACTGAGTAATATTCCATCATGTATATATATATGTATATATATATATATATACATATATACATACACTACATCTTCTTCATCCATTCGTCTGTTGATGGATACTTACTTATATGCATTTATTTTATGAAAGGTCTTAAGTTCATTGAATAAGTCATTTTTCTTGAAAAGAATAAAATGACATGAGACCAGGGCTGTCCTAGAGCCTGTAATGTGTAGGGGCCATGGCCAGGCCTTCTCTAGATTTTGATCTTCACTGACTGAGAAGTTTGACCCTGAAGCCAAGAATGATTTCGTGTTTGCAGAGAGAAGCCTGTCACTTGTCCTGAAACTTCAGCAAAGAAAATGGTCCACCTTTCGCAGGGTCAGAAGCTTTAGGGCCATCTGACCACTTCAGTTTACAGAGAACAGGCCTCCTCTGGGACCCAAGGCTCTTACCCACCATCTCACATCACTTTCCCCAGCCCCCAGTCCTTCCTTCCCACCCTGGTCCCTGGCTTGTGTGTGTGTATGTACTCAGTTATCTCCAACTCTTTGCAACCCCATGGAGTATAACCTGCCAGTCTCCTCTGTCTATGGAATTTTCCAGGCAAGAATACTAGAGTGGGTTGCCATTTTCTTCTCCAGGAGAGCTCAACCGAGAGATCGAGCACACATCTCCGGAGTCTCCTGCACTGGCAGGCAAATTCTTTACCACTGTACCACGTGGGAAGCCCTGTACTAGAGGGTTAATTGTTTATTTGTCAAATTAAATGAGTGTGCGGGTTTTATAAAGACTTGATGAGGGCCGTAGGGGACAACATGTGACTCGTCAGTGACCACATCTGGTCCCATCACCTGGAGTCCCTTCTTCTCACTGCTCCTGCCTTTCCCCTTCATAAGCTTTATCGAGATATAGCTACATACCATAAATATCACTCTTTCAGTATTGTACAGCTCAGTGGTTTTTAGCAAATTCAGAGCCTTTTGCTCCATTCCCTGCCCTGCCTTCCAGTCTCACCATTTGGCCACTTTCTGTTCAGAACCTCGGAAGCTTCCTGTGACAAGAATACCTTCAGGGAGGTGCTTCTGAGGAAGGGAAATTGTTGGGGCACCTTTGGATTCTGACTGCCTTCAAGTTCTTCTAGTCAGGGATCTGCGTTTCAGAAGGCAAGGCCCAGATAGGCAAAACGTGAGCCACCTGGAGGCTTCCAGAACAAACACTGTTTGGGAGGTTGTCATATTTTGTATTCTGTTTTGTTTTAAAAAGAAGCATCTCACCAAGAAGGAAAACTTTCTCAATGAAAACACAAAAACCTGGCACCAGTAGTATAAGTTGAAATGTGGGCCATTTCTGAGATGGAGTGAGCCCCTCCCCCGGGACACACGGGCTCTGGCCCTGGTTATAGATATTGTTTTGGCCTGAGAAGAGTCACCCTTAGGACTGGCAGCAGAAGGGCACACACGTAGCACCTCACATGGATGTGGGTCTTCCTGGTTTACAGCTAAGTGTGCCTATGTTTTCTTTTGTTTTTTAATTAATTTATTTTAATTGGAGGCTAAGTACTTTGCAGTATTCTGGTGGTTTTTGCCATACATTGACATGAATCAGCAAAGGGTATACATGTGTCCCCCATCCCAAACCCCCTCCCACCTCCCTCCCAATCCCATCCCTCAGAGTTGTCCCAGTGCACCAGCTTTGAGTGCCCTCATTCATGCATTGAACTTGGACTGGTCATCTATTTCACATATGGTAATATACATTTTTCAATGCTATTCTCTCAAATCATCCCACCCTCACCTTCTTCCACAGAGTTCAAAAGTCTGTTCTTTATATCTGTGCCTCTTTTGCTGTCTTGCTTATAGGGTCGTCATGACCATCTCTCTCAATTCCATATATATACGTTAATATACTGTATTGGTGTTTTTCTTTCTAACTTACTTAGCTCTGTATAATGGGCTCCAGTTTCATCCACTTCATTTGAACTGATTCAAATGCATTCTTTTTAATAGCTGAGTAATACTCCATTTTGTATATGTACCACAGCTTTCTTATCCATTGGTCTGCCAGTGGACATCTAGGTTGCTTCCATGTCCTGGCTATTATAAACAGTGCTGTGATGAACATTGGGGTACACATGTCTCTTTCAATTCTGGTTTCCTCAGTGTGTATGCCCAGCAGGGTGATTGCTGGGTCCTTTGGCAGGTCTATTTCCAGTTTTTTAAGGAATCTCCACACTGTTCTCCATAGTGGCTATACTAGTTTGCATTCCCACCAACAGTGTAAGAGGCTTCCCTTTTCTCCACACCCTCTCCAGCATTTATCATTTGTAGTCTTTTTGAAAGCAGCCATTTTGAAATGGCTGGTGTGAAATGGTACCTCACTGTGGTTTTGATTTGCATTCCTCTGATAATGAATGATGTTGAACATCTTTTCAGGTGCTTGTTAGCCATCTGTATGTCTTCTTTGGAGAAATGTCTATTTAGTTCTTTGGCCCATTTTTGGATTGGGTCATTTATTTTTCTGGTATTGAGCTGCAGGAATTGCTTTTATATTTTTGAGATTAATTCTTTGTCATTTTCTTCATTTGCTATTATTTCCTCCCATTCTGAAGGCTGTCTTTTCACCTTGCTTATAGTCTCCTTTGTTGTGCAAAAGCTTTTAAGTTTAATTAGGTCCCACTTGTTTATTTTTGCTTTTATTTCTGTTACTCTGGGAGGTGGGTCATAGAGGATCTTGCTGTGATTTATGTCAGAGTGTTTTGCCTATGTTTTCCTCTAGGGGTTTTATAGTTTCTGTTCTTGCATTTAGATCTTTAATCCATTTTGAGTTTATTTTTGCACATGGTGTTAGAAAGTGTTCTAGTTTCATTCTTTTACAGCTGGTTGAGCAGTTTTCCCAGCACCACTTGTTAAAGAGATTATCTTTTCTCCATTGTATATTTTTGCCTCCTTTGTCAAAGATAAGGTGTCCAGAGGTGCGTGGATTTATCTCTGTGCTTTCTATTTTCTTCCATTGATCTATATTTCTGTCTTTGTGCCAATACCATACTGTCTTGATGACTGTAGCTTTGTAGTATAGTCTGAAGTCAGGCAGGTTGATTTCTCCAGTTCCATTCTTCTTTCTCAAGATTGCTTTGGCTATTCAAGGATTTTTGTATTTCCATACAAATTGTGAAATTATTTGTTCTATTTCTGCGAAAAATACCATTGGTAGCTTGATAGGGGTTGCATTGAATTTGTGGATTTTTTTGAGTTGTATACTCATTTTCACTATATTGATTCTTCCAACCCATGAACATGGTATATTTCTTCACCTATTTTTGTCATCTTTGATTTCTTTCATCAGTGTTTTGTAGTTTTCTATATATAGGTCTTTTGTTTCTTTAGGTAGATTTATTCCTAAGTGTTTTATTCTTTTTGTTGCAATGGTAAATGGGATTGTTTCCTTAATTTCTCTTTCTATTTTCTCATTGTTAGTGTATACAAATGCAAGGGATTTCTCTGTGTTAATTTTATATCTTGCAACTTTACTATATTCATTGATTAGCTCTAGTAATTTCCTGGTGATGTCTTTAGGGTTTTCTATGTAGAGGATCATGTCATCTACAGTGAGAGTTTTACTTCTTCTTCTCTAATCTGGATTCCTTTTATTTCTTTTTCTTCTCTGATTGCTGTGGCTAAAACTTCCAAAACTTTGTTGAATAGTAGTGGTGAAAGTGGGCACCCTTGTCTTGTTCCTGACTTTAGGGGAAATGCTTTCACTTTTTCACCATTGAGGATAATGTTTGCTGTGGGTTTATCATATGTGGCTTTTATTATGTTGAGGTATGTTCCTTCTATACCTGCTTTCTGGAGAGTTTTTTTTTTAATCACAAATGAGTGTTGAATTTTGTCAAAGGCTTTCTCTGCATCTATTGAGATAATCATATGGTTTTTAATCTTTCAATTTGTCAGTGTGTTGTATCACATTGATTGATTTGCAAATATCAAAGAATTCTTGCTTCTCTGGGATAAAACCCACTTGATCATGATGTATGATCTTTTTAATATGTTGTTGGGATTCTGTTTGCTAGAATTTTGTTGAGCATTTTTGCATCTATGTTCATCAGTGATATTGGCCTGTAGTTTTATTCTTTGTGGCATCTTTGTCTGGTTTTGATATTAGGATGATGGTGGCCTCATAGAATGAGCTTGGGAGTTTACCTTCCTCTGCAATTTTCTGGGAGAGTTTGAGTAGGATAGGTGTTAGCTCTTCTCTGAATTTTTGGTAGAATTCACCTCTGAAGCCACCTCTGTTCCCGGGCATTTGTATGTTGAAAGATTTTTTATTATAGTTTCTATTTCTGTGTTTGTGATGGGTCTGCTAAGATTTTCTGTTTCTTTCTCGTTCAGTTTTGGAAGGTTATACTTTTCTAAGAATTCGTCCATTTCTTCCAAGTTGTCCATTTTATTGGCATATGGTTGCTGATAGTAGTCTTTTATGATCCTTTGTATTTCTGTGTTGTCTGTTGTGATTTCTCTATTTTCATTTCTAATTTTAATTTGATTTTTCTCCCTTTTTTTCTTGATGAGTCTGACTAATGGTTTGTCTATTTTCTTTATCTTCTCAAAGAACTAGCCTTTGGTTTTGTTGATTTCTGCTGTAGCCTCCTTTGTTTCTTTTTCATTTATTTCTGCTCCAATTTTTATAATCTCTTTCCTTCTACTAACCCTGGGGTTCTTAGTTTCTTCTTTGTCTAGTTGTTTTAGGTGTAAAGTTAGGTTATTTATTTGATTGTTCTCTTGTTTCTTGATGTAGGCTTGTATTGCTATGAACCTTCCCCTTAGCACTGTTTTTATTGAATCCTATAGGTTTTGGGTTGTCATGTTTTCATTTGCTTCTGTGCACATTTTGATTTCCTTTTTTATTTCTTCCATGATTTGCCAGTTGTTCAGAATTGTGATGTTTAGCCTCCATTTGTTTGTATTTTTTTTCCTGTCATTGACATCTAATTTTACTGCATCGTGATCAAAAATGATGCTTGAAATGATTTCAAATTTTTAAAAATTTACCAAGGCTAGATTTATGGCCCAGGATATAATCTATTCTGGAGAATGTTCTATGTGCACTTTAGAAAAAGGTGAAATTCTTTGTTTGGGGATGGAACATCCTATAGATATCAATTAGGTCTAGCTGGTCCATTGTATCAATTAAAATTTGCATTTCCTTGCTAATTTTCTATTTTGTTGATCTATCCATAGGTGTGAGTGGGGTATTAAAGTCTCTCACTGTTATTGCATTACTGTTAATTTCCACTTTCATACTTGTTAGCATTTGCCTTATGTATTGAGGTGCTCCTATGTTGGGTGCATGTATATTTATAATTGTTATATCTTCTTGGATTGATCCTTTGATCATTATGTAGTGTCTTTCTTTGTCTCTTTTCATGGTCTTTATTTCAAAGTCTATTTTATCTTATATGAGTATTGCTACTCCTGCTTTGTTTTGGTCTCCATTTGCATAAAACATCTCTTTCCAGCCCTTCAACTTCAGTCTGTATGTGTCCCTTGGTTTGACGTGGGTCTCTTGTAGACAGCATATATAGGGGTCTTGTTTTTGTATCCATTCAGCCAGTTTTTGTCTTACAGTTGGGGCATTCAACCCATTTACATTTAAGGCAATTATTGATAAGTATAATCCCATTGCCATTTACTTTGTTGTTTTAGGTTCGAGTTTATACACTTTTTCTGTATTTTCTGTCTAGACAAGACCCTTTAGCATTTGTTGAAGGGCTAGTTTGGTGGTCCTGAATTCTCTCAGCTTTTGCTTATCTGTAAAGCTTTTGATTTCTCCTTCATATTTGAATGAAATCCTTGCTGGGTATAGTAATCTGGATTGTAGGTTTTTCTTTCATCACTTTAAGTATGTCCTGCCATTCCCTTCTGGTCTGAAGAGTTTCTATTGAAAGGTCAGCTGTTATCCTTATGGGGATCCCCTTGTGTGTTATTTGTTTCTTTTCCCTTGCTGCTTTTAATATCTGCTCTTTGTGTTTGATCTTCATTAGTTTGATTAATATGTGTCTTGGGGTGTTTTGCCTTGGGTTTATCCTGTTTGGGATGCTCTGGGTTTCTTAGACTTGGGTGGCTATTTCCTTCCCCATTTTAGGGAAGTTTTCAACTATTATCTCCTCAAGTATTTTCTTGTGCCCTTTCTTTTTGTCTTCTTCTTCTGGGTCTCCTGTGGTTAGAATCTTGGGTGTTTAACATTGTCCTAGAGGTCTCTGAAGTTGTCCTCATTTATTTTAATTCTTTTTTACTCTATGCTTCATTTATTTCCATCATTCTATCTTCCACCTTACTTATGCTATCTTCTGCTTCAGTCATTCTACTTTTGCTTCCCTCCAGAGTGCTTTTGATCTCACTTATTGCATTATTTATTATTGATTGACTCGTTCTTTATTTCTTCTAGGTCCTTGTTAAACATTTCTTGCATCTTCTCAATCCTTGTCTCTAGACTATTTATCTGTAACTCCATTTTGTTTTCAAGATTTTGGATCATCTGTACTATCATTATTCTGAATTAATTTTCAGACAGACTCCCTATCTCCTCCTATTTTCTTTGGTTTAATGTATCATGTTCCTTTCAGTTCAGTTCAGTTCAGTTCAGTCGCTCAGTCGTGTCTGACTCTTTGCAACCCCATGTATCACAGCACGCGAGGCCTCCATGTCCATCACCAACTCCAGGAGTTCACTCAAACTCACGTCCATCGAGTCAGTGATGCCATCCAGCCATCTCATCCTCTGTTGTCCCCTTCTCCTCCTGCCCCCAATCCCTCCCAGCATCAGAGTCTTTTCCAGTAAGTCAACTCTTCACATGAAGTGGCCAAAGTACTGGAGTTTCAGCTTTAGCATCATTCCTTCCAAAGAAATCCCAGGACTGATCTCCCTTAGGTGGACTGGCTGGATCTCCTTGCAAACCAAGGGACTCTCAGGAGTCTTTTCCAACACCACACAAAAGCATCAATTCTTCAGTGCTCAGGTTTCTTCACAGTCCAACTCTCACATCCATACATGACCACTGGAAAAACCATAGCCTTGACTATACAGACCTTTGTTGACAAATAATGTCTCTGCTTTTGAATAAGCTATTTAGGTTGGTCATAACTTTTCTTCCAAGAAGTAAGCGTCTTTCAATTTCATGACTGCAGTCACCATCTGCAGTGATTTTGGAGCCCCCCCCAAATAAAGTCTGACACTGTTTTCACTGTTTCCCCATCTATTTGCCATGAAGTGATGGGACCAGATGCCATGATCTTCATTTTCTGAATGTTGAACTTAAGCCAACTTTTTCACTCTTCTCTTTCACTATCATCAAGGGGCTTTTTGGTTCCTCTTCACTTTCTGCCATAGGGGTGGTGTCATCTGCATATCTGAGGTTATTGATATTTCTCCCAGCAATCTTGATTCCAGCTTGTGCTTCTTCCAGCCAAGCGTTTCTCATGATGTACTCTGCATAGAAGTTAAATAAGCAAGGTGACAATATACAGCCTTGATATACTCCTTTTCCTATTTGGAACCAGTCTGTTGTTCCATGTCCAGTTCTAACTGTTGCTTCCTGACCTGCATATAGGTTTCTCAAGAGGTCAGCTGGTCTGGTATTCCCATCTGTTTCAGAACTTTCCACAGTTTATTGTGATCCACACAGTCAAAGGCTTTGGCATAGTCAATAAAGCAGAAATAGATATTTTTCTGGAACTCTCTTGCTTTTTCAGTGATCCAGCGGATGTTGGCAATTTGATCTCTGGTTCCTCTGCCTTTTCTAAAACCAGCTTGAACATCTGGAAGTTCCTTTACCTGCTGAATATTTCTCTGCCTTTTCATTTGGTTTATATTGCTGTGTTTGGGGTGCCTTTTCTGTAGGCTGGAAGTTTGTGATTCCTCTTTATTGTGAAGCCTGATCCTTGTGGGTAGGGTTAGACTAGTGTCTTGTCAAGGTTTCCTCATTAGGAGAGCTTGTGTCTGTGTTCTAGTGGGTGGAGCTGGATCTCTTCTCTCTGGAGTGTAATGGAGAGTCCCGTAGTGAGTTTCGGGGTGTCTATGGGTTTGGCATGGCTTTGGGCAGCCTGTTTTTTAATGGTCAGGGCTGTGTTCCTGCTTTGCTGGAGAATTAGCATGGTATGTTTTGCTCTGGAACTTGTTGGCTCTTGGGTGGAGCTTGGTTTCAGTGTAGGTATGGAGGTGTTGGGGTGAGCTTTTGTTTATTAATGTTCCCTGGAATCAGGAGTTCTCTGATGTTCTCAAGTTTTGGAGTTAAGCCTCCTGCCTCTGGCTTTCAGTCTTATTCTTACCATAGCCTCAAGACTTATCAACCATACAGCACAGATGATAAAACATCTAGGTTAATAGTGAAACAATTCTCCACAGCGAGTGACACCCAGAAAGATTCACAGAGTTACATAGAGAAGAGAAAAGGGAGGAGGGAGATAGAGGTGACCAGGAGGAGAATGCTGCTGCTAAGTTGCTTCAGTCGTGTCCAACTCTGTGCAACACCATAGACGGCAGCCCACCAGGGTCCCCCATCCCTGGGATTCTCCAGGCAAGAACACTGGAGTGGGTTGCCATTTCCTTCTCTAATGCATGAAAGCGAAAAGTGAAAGTGAAGTCGCTCAGTCGTACCTGACTCTTCAGGACCCCATGGACTGCAGCCCACCAGGCTCCTCCGTCCATGGGATTTTCCAGGCAAGAGTACTGGAGTGGGGTGCCATTGCCTTCTCCAAGGAGGAGAATAGGGGGAGTCAAAAGGGGAGAGACCAATCTAGCAAGTAATCAGTTCCCTAAGTATTCTCCACAGCCCAGAATACCCAGAGAGATTCAGAGTTATGTAGAGAAGAGAAGGGGAAGGGAGGAGATAGAGGTGACCTGAGGGAGAAAAGGGAGGGTCAAAAGGGAAGAGAGCAGTCAAGCCAGTAATCACACCCCTAAGTGAAAATGGATATTGAAGACTGAATTCTTAAAGGTATAAAATTGATAACAAATACCATAAAGCAGAGATTAAAAATCTGGAGTAGAGGTTAGACTCTCAAAAAAAAAACAAAATTAAAAATACAAAAGAAAATCAATCACAAAATAATGAAATATATATATATATATATATAATTTGCTTTAAAAAATAGGGTCTTTTTTGCAATGTAATAGTAGGTTAAAAATGAAAACTAAAGGAGTAATAAAGAACTTTAAAAACTGATAATAGTAAAAGTATATCTAGGAATTTCTCTGGAGCTGTTGTGGGCAGTGTGGGATCAGTTGTTTCAGATAGTTCCTTGTTTCAGCTTGTACTTGTTCCCAAGGTCTCTAGGTCCTCATCATTGCTTAGTCAATGTTAACTACAGGGTTTTAATCTGTTGCACCTGTCACTTCCAGAGCAGTTCCCTCTTCTTTGTTTATTTTGGCTTCCTCTGTTAGCAAGTCTCTTCAGTGTCTAGTTTCCGCCCTGACACAAGGGGGCGAAGGTGGTTACTTATTTCAGCTCACTTGTTCAGTTGTGTTGTGGGGAGGAAGGGATGCTGCAAAAAAACATCAATGGCATGTGTGGGGAGTGTTTGAAGTGTATGGACCACACTGGATTTGCCCCAGCTCAAGGCAGCATGTGCTTCTTGGGTCTACACTGCTCAGGCTCCAGGGTGCTCTGCAGGGGCACTGTCCAAAGCGGGCCATGTATTTCATGCACTTCCCAGGTCTAAACCACTCAAGTTCTCTGGTACTCTGCAAGGGCACAGACTCAGTTGGTTGAGCATGCTTTTTGTGTCCTTCCCAGGTCTAAGCAGCTCAGGTGCCCAGGTGTTTGGTGAGCATACTGTCTCAGGTGGGCTGTGCATCTTAATCTCTTCCCCAATCTGGCCGCTCCATTTCCAAGGATGCACCATGAGAGCACCGTCTCAGGTGTGCCGTATGTCTCCTCTGGGTAGCTGATCTCAGGGTGCGACCCTCCTGGCAGATTTAAACCGTCCAGGATCCCAGGAAGACGTGGTTAGCAACTAGGAGCCTGCTCACAGGTTGGTGGAGGAAGCTGGTCTCTGGGGCTGAGATTGGAAGAGACCCTTGCCTTGCAGCTCTGGCTGTCGCATGCCTGCCTCTCTGCCTCTGGTGGGGAGGAGCCTCTACGCAGCTGGCTAGCTCTGCTTTGATATTCACTCAATCCTTTGTACTGTGAGTATGTCAGGCTGTGTGTTAGAGCCTTTCACAGCAAAGTTCTCTCTTTTTTTTCCCTCTCTCTCTGGTGATCCCACAGTTTGGGGTGCAATCTGATGTTAGCTCCCTCGGGTTATCCTCAGGTCATGCAGGCCCGGTTCTTACCCTAAGCACCGGCTATGCAGCCTGCGCCTCCCTGAGCAGCCCCTGCTCACTGGTGGTGGACGCAAGCATCTGTGGGCTACTTCTCCACTGGCAGTTGCAGTTAGGTGCATATTCTGTGTTGTTGCTGTTGTTGTTGATTTTTCTCGTGGTTACAGTGCCCTCTGAGATTACAAAACTCCCCACAGACCTGCCTGTGAGAGGGTTTCCTACTGTTTGGAAACTTCTCCTTCTTCAGGACTCCCTCCCTAACTCTTTTGTCTCTGTTTTTTATCTTTTATATTTTGTCCTACCTCCTTTTGATGAGAATGGGCTGCCTTTCTGGGTGCCTGGTGTCCTCTGCCAGCATTTAGAAATTGTTTTGAGAAAGTTGCTCAGCATTCAAATGATATTTTGATGAATTTTGGGGGGAGAAAGTGGTCTTCCTGTCCTATTCCTCCACCATCTTGGGATTGCCACCCCCACCCCGACCCCCACCCCCACAAGGCTCTATTTTAGATTGGGTGATCATGGAAGGACTCATTAGGAAAGAAACATTTAAATTAAGACCTAAATGTCAAGAAAGAGCCAGTATTAGAAAGATCTGGGTTATTATTACAAGCAACTGCTACTGCTGCTGCTAAGTCGCTTCAGTCGTGTCTGACTGTGGGACCCCATAGACGGCAGCCCACCAGGCTCCCCCGTCCCTGGGATTCTCCAGGCAAGACACTGGAGTGGGTTGCCATTTCCTTCTCCAATGCATGAAAGTGAAAAGTGAAAGTGAAGTTGCTCATTCTTATCCGACTCCTAGCGACCTCATGGACTGCAGCCTACCAGGCTCCTCCGTCCATGGGATTTTCCAGGCAAGAGTACTGGAGTGGGGTGCCATTGCCTTCTCCGTATTACAAGCAAAGAGAAGAGCAAATAAATAGACACTACCCTGGTGGCTCAGTCGGTAAAGCATCTGCCTGCAATGAGGGAGACCCGAGTTCTATTCCTGGGTCAGGAAGATCCCCTGGAGAAGGAAATGGCAATCCACTCCAGCACTCTTGCCTGGAAAATTCCATGGACGGAGGAGCCTGATAGGCTACAGTCCATAGGGTCACAAAGAGTCGGACACGACTGAACGACTTCACTTTCACTTTCAAAGGAAAATAAGCTTTGTGCATTTCAGAAAAACAGAGCTTGCAAAGTAGTGGGAGAGTAGTGGATGATGGGAAGAGAGATCTGAAATAAGGTTACACAGTTAGAGAAAGGTCAGAGCTCATAGGCCTTATAGTTCTGGCTTTATTGTATGTGTGATAGGAAACTTCCAGAGAATTTAATGCTAGGAAAAAACACCATGTTTACAAAATAGTCACTCCAGATGGTGTGCGGAGAATAGATTATATATAGCAAAGACTGAGAGACTAGTTAGGAGATGATACAGTTCAGTTCAGTCTTTCAGTCGTGTCTGACTCTTTGTGACCCCATAGACTGCAGCACGCCAGGCCTCCCTGTCAGTCACCAAACTCCCAGAGTCCACTCAAATTCATGTCCATTGAGTTGGTGATGCCATCCAACCATCTCATCCTCTGTCATCCCCTTCTCCTCCCACCTTCAGTCTCTCTTCCCAGCATCAGGATCTTTTCAAATGAGTCATCTCTTCACATCAGATGGCCAAAGTATTGGAGTTTTAGCTTCAGCATCAGTCCTTCCAGTGAATATTCAGAACTGATTTCTTTTAGGATAGACTGGTTGGATCTCCTTGAAGTCCGAGACTCTAAAGCGTCTTCTCCAACACCACAGTTCAAAAGCATCAGTTCTTTGGTGCTCAGCCTTCTTCATAGTCCAACTCTCACATCCATACATGACCACTGGAAAAACCCTAGCCTTGACTAGACGGACCTTTGTTGACCAAGTAATGTCTCTGCTTTTTAATATGCTGTCTAGGTTGGTCATAATTTTCCTTCCAAGGAGTAAGTGTCTTTTAATTTCATGGCTGCAGTCACCATCTGCAGTGATTTTGGAGCCCAGAAAAATAAAGTCTGTGACAGTGTCATTCCATTGTTTTCCCATCTATTTGAGATGAAGTGATGGGACTGGATGCCATGATCTTTGTTTTCTGAATGTTGAGCTTTAAGCCAACTTTTTCACTCTCCTCTTTCACTTTCATCAAGAGACTTTTTAGTTCCTCTTCACTTTCTGCCACAAGGGTGGTGTCATCTGCATATCTGAGGTTATTGATATTTCTCCCAACAATCTTTATTCCAGTTTGTGCTTCATCCAGCCCAGCATTTCTCATTATGTACTCTGCATATAAGTTAAATAAGCAGGAGATGATTGCAGAGGTCCAGTGAGAGATGGGGTGGTAATAATAAAGGTAGATCAAAATGAACAGATTTTAAAAATATTCTGAAGTTGTGTCATGACTTACTTAGGTGTGGTTTGAGAAAAGGACAGGAATCAATGACCCCTAGGCTTTTATCCTGAGCAACTGAGTGAATGCATGGTCACTTATTGAAATGAAGAAGGCTGAGAGCAGAGCCTGTTTTGGTAGTGAAATATCAAAAGTTCTGTTTGGGCTATGTTGTTTGAGATGCCTATCAGACAATAAATTGTACTGATCAAGCAGGCAGTTGAGTATGTCTGAAAATCACAGGTTATAGACATTCAGAGCTCAAAGAGCTTGTCAAATGTAACCCAGAAAAATTGGTGGAGCTCAACCCTTCCCTAGACCCAAACTGGAATTGACTCTCAATTGGACATAAAATCAAGTTCAGCAAGAAAATCTGTCTGTGGTAGGAATTCTCTTTTGCCATATTTTGCTCACACCCCAAAGTATCCCTTGTCATACTTTACCAATATCATCTTTGTCCCTCCCTATAAACATGGTTGATGGTGGTGGTATAGTTGCTAAGTCATGTCTAACTCTTGCAACCCCATGGACTGTAGCTGCCAGGCTCCTGTGTCCATGGGATTCTCCAGGCAAGAATACTGGAGTGGGTTGCCATTTTCTTCTCTAGAGGATCTTCCCAACCCAGGAATTGAATTCAGGTCTCCTGCATTGCAGGCAGATTCTTTACCAACTATAAACATGGTTAGACATTAAGTTATTTTAACACTTTCTCTAGCTGTCAGGCTTACCATATTACCTAGGAGTCAGTGGGGAAACAATGGAGTCACCTGAAGCTATGAAGGTTCCACTTAACTATGCATAATGTTGAAGAACATTGACTTCAGGTTCAGCCCATAGAGTTAATTCCTGGCCATGTGATCTTTATCAAATCTTTAACTTAAAACTCTCTGCACATATTTCCTCATTTATAAAGTGGTAATACTAACACTTGGATTAGCTAGGATAGCCTCTGTAGTGCTTAGAGCAGCCATTTGGAAAGCATGGATGATAACCATCATTAATAGTAATGATGGTGATAGTAATATTTTGTAGTTATCTTTTAGGTTAAATGCTTGAGTATGATTTCTAGAAGTGTGATTAATGAATTATGACTGTTTTCTAGGATATAAATAGTCAAAGCACCCTCCAAATTTTCAGTTTGAGAAAAAAGAAGATAAAAGGTATCTTGACATAGCAGAAGATGACTGGACCTGGACTCACACAGAACTGGGCTTCAGTTCTTGTTTTACCTCTTCCCCCTTCACTTCTTTGTGCCTCAGTTTTCTTAACTATATATACTTGAATAACAGTATCTACTATGTCTGCTTTCATACTTAGTGCACAGACTTCTGAGTGTGGAAAGGAAATAATGTGTGTGAAAGTACTGTTGCTATTCAGTCTCTCAGTCATGTCCAACTCTTTGCAACCCCATGGGCTGCAACACGCCAGGCTTCTCTGTTTTTCACTATCTCAGACTTTGTCCATTGAGTTGATGATGCCATCCAACCATTCCATCCTCTGTCATCCCCTTCTCCTCCTGCCCTCAATCTTTCCCAGAATCAGGGTCTTTTCCAATGAGTCAGCTCTTTGCATCAGGTAGCCAAAGTATTAAAGCTTCAGCTTCAGCATAAGTCTGTCCAATGAATATTCAAGGTTGATTTTCTTTACCATTGACTGGTTTGATTTCCTTGCATTCCAAGAACTCTCAAGAGTCTTCTCCAGTACCACATTTTGAAAGCATAAATTCAGAGTAATGACTAATAGCCTGTGAAAATTTTCAGGTATTATTGTATTTATAATTATTATATGCATACCCAATTAGTAGATGAGAATGGCTAGATAGAATCTAACCTATACTAATTACTTAGCCTATTTCACTACATTCTGATACCTGGCCCATTGCTGGACACTGAATCTGCCCTCACTCAGTCTTGGTGGCCTGTGGGAATACAGACTTGACCAAAAATCTCTGGGCCAGATCTTAATGTAGATATTCTTAAATAAGCTCCAACAAATTTCACCAGTGGTATCTATCCAGCTTGACTGAGTGGACCATGGCCAAACTGAACTAGGAAGTTTGGCCTAAGTCTCAGCTCTATCTTGCCCCTAGTATTTCTAGCCTTGAAAACCTCAATCATTTTTAATTTTAATTTTTAAAAGATGACTTTAGATATGCTGTTAATCATAATTCTTTTTTTATATATGCTGTCATTATTGATCTATGCATGCCCCTTTGATTCTTTATCATTTTAAATAACCTTATGAATATTCAAAAACCCACATCCAATGCAAGGAAAATAATATAAACAATAACTTACATCTTCCTTTTGCCTCTTAATCTTGTGCCTCCACCTCAAAGATAATTAATATCCTGAAATTTTACAATAGTTTTATCAAATACATATGCATAGTTAAAATATTATTTAATTTTCATTGTTTTGAAGCTTCACAAAAGGGATATAATGTAGTAGATAATCTTCTGAGACTTGCTTTTTACATTTGATGATATGTTACTAAGATTTATTCATATCACTGAGTTGTATTATTTATTTATTCATTTACTTTCGCTATTGTATATTATTCCACAGTAAGAATATGCTGGGCTTTTCTGATGGCTCAGTGATAAAGAATCCACCTGCTGATGCAATAGACATGAATTTGATCCTTGGGTGGGGAAGATCCCCAGAAGAAGGAAATGGCAACACACTCCAGTATTCTTGCCTGGAGAAGCCATGGACAGAAGAGGCTTGTGGGTTACAGTCCATGGGGTTAGAAAAGAGTTGGACACATGACTTAAGAGACTGAAAGCAACAAATAGTTGATTAAAATGTTGTGTTCATTTCAGGTGTACAGCAAAGTGGTTCAGTTATATATATATATACATGTATCTATTCTTTTTCAGATTATTTTCCCATTTAAGCTACTACAGAATATTGAGCAACATTCCCTGTGTTATACAGTAGGGCCTTGTTGGTTATCTATTTTAAATATAGCAGTGTGTACATGTCAATCCCAAACTCCCAATCTATCCCTTCCCTTCCCTCTTCCCACCCTGGTAATCATAAGATTATTCTCTAAGTAGTGAGTCTTTTTCTGTTTTGTAAATAACTACATTTGTATACTTTGTTTTTTTTAGATTCCATATATAAGCAATATCATAAGATATTTGTCTTTGTCTGACTTACTACATTTAGCATGATAATCTCCAGGTTCATTGATGTTACTGTAAATGGCATTATTTCATTCTTTTTAATGGCTAATTAATATTCCATTGTTTTCCTCTATTGCTTTGCACTGAATGCTGAGGAAGGCTTTCTTATCTCTCCTTACTATTCTTTGGAACTCTGCATTCAAATAGGTATATGTTTCCATTTCTCCTTTGCTTTTCCCTTCTCTTCTTTTCACAGCTATTTGTAAGGCCTCCTCAGACAGCCATTTTGCTTTTTTGCATTTCTTTTTCTTGGAGATGGTCTTGATTCCTGTCTCCTGTACAATGTCATGAACCTCCGTCCATAGTTCATCAGGAACTCTGTCTATCAGACCTAATCCCTTAAGTCTATTTCTCACTTCCACTGTATAGTCATAAGGGATTTGATTTAGGTCATACCTGAATGGTCTAGTGATTTTCGCACTTTGTTTAATTTACATCTGAATTTGGCAATAAGAAGTTCATGATCTGAGCCACAGTCAGCTCCCAGTCTGGTTTTTGCTGACTGTATAGAGCTTCTCCATCTTTGGCTACAAAGAATATAATCAATCTGATTTCGGTATTGACATCTGGTGATATCCATGTATAGAGTCTTCTCTTGTGTTGTTGGAAGAGGGTGTTTGCTATGGCCAGTGTGTTGTCTTGGCAAAATTCTATTAGCTTTTGCCCTGCTTCATTCTATACTCCAAGGCCAAATTTGCCTATTACTCCAGGTGTTTCTTGACTTCCTATTTTTACATTCCAGTCCCCTATAATGAAAAGGACATCTTTTTGGGTGTTAGTTCTAGAAGGTCCTATAGGTCTTTATAAAACCATTCAACTTCAGCCTCTTCAGTGTTACTGGTTGGGGCATAGACTTGGGTTACCATGATATTGAATGGTTTGCCTTGGAAACGAACAGAGATCATTCTGTCATTTTTGAGATTGCATCCAAGTACTGCATTTTGGAAAGATTAGAGATCTCTTAAAGAAAATTAGAGATACCAAGGGAACATTTCATGCAAAAATGGACTCAATAAAAAACAGAAATGATATGGGCCTAACAGAAGCAGAAAATATTAAGAAGAGGTGGCAAGAATACACAGAACAACTGTACAAAAAAGATCTTCACGACCCAGATAATCACGATGGTGTGATCACTCGCACTCACCTAGAGCCAGACATCCTGGAATGTGAAGTCAAGTGGGCCTTAGGAAGCATCACTATGAACAAAGCTAATGGAAGTGATGGAATTCCAGTTGAGCTATTTCAAATCCTTAAAGATGATCCTGTATAAGTGCTGCACTCAATATGTCAGCAAATTTGGAAAACTCAGCAGTGGCCACAGGACTGGAAAAGGTCAGTTTTCATTCCAATCCCCAGGAAAGGCAATGCCAAAGAATGCTCAAACTACCGCACAATTGCACTCATCTCACACCGTAGTAAAGTAATACTCAAAATTCTCCAAGCCAGGCTTCAGCAATACATGAATCGTGAACTTCCAGATGTTCAAGCTGGTTTTAGAAAAGGCAGAAGAACCAGAGATCAAATTGCTACCATCTGCTGGATCATGGAAAAAGCAAGAGAGTTCCAGAAAAACATCTATTTCTGCTTTATTGACTATGCCAAAGCCTTTGATTGTGTGGATCATAATAAACTGTGGAAAATTCTGAGGGAGATGGGAATGCCAGACCACCTGACCTGCCTCTTGAGAAACCTGTATGGAGGTCAGGAAGCAACAGTTAGAACTGGACATGGAACAACAGACTGGTTCCAAATAGGAAAAGGAGTATGTCAAGGCTGTATATTGTCAGCCTGCTTATTTAATTTATATGCAGATTTATACGTATTTAACTCATATACATCTTGAGAAACGCTGGGCTGGAGGAAGCACAAGCTGGAATCAAGATTTCTGGGAGAAATATCAATATCCTTAGATATGCAGATTTCACCACCCTTATGGCAGAAAGTAAAGAAGAACTAAAGAGCCTGTTGATGAAGGTGAAAGAGGAGAGTGAAAAAGTTGGCTTAAAGCTCAACATTCAGAAAACTAAGATCATGGCATCTGGTCCCATTACTTCATGGCAAATAGATGGGGAAACAGTAGAAACAGTGGCTGACTTTATTTTTGGGGGACTCCAAAATCACTGCGGATGGTGACTACAGCCATGAAATTAAAAGACGCTTACTCCTTGGAAGCAAAGTTATGACCAACCTAGACAGCATATTTAAAAGCAGAGACATTAGTTTGTCAACAAGGGTCTGTCTAGTCAAGGCTAAAGTTTTTCCAGTGGTCATGTATGGATGTGAGAGTTGGACTATAAAGAAAGCTGAGCACCAAAGAATTGATACTTTTGAACTGTGATGTTGGAGATGACTCTGAGAGCCCCTTGGTTTGCAAGGAGATCCAACCAGTCCATTCTAAAGGAGATCAGTCCTGGGTGTTCATTGGAAGGACTGATGTTGAAGCTGAAACTCTAATACTTTGGCCACCTGATGTGAAGAGCTGACTCATTTGAAAAGACCCTGATGCTGGAAAAGATTGAGGGCAGGAGGAGAGTGGGATGACAGAGGATTAGATGGCTGGATGCCATCACTGACTCAATGGACATGGGTTTGGCTAGATTCCAGTAGTTGGTGATGGACAGGGAGGCCTGGCATGCTGTGGTTCATGAGGTCACAAAGAGTCGGACATGGCTGAGAGACTGAACTGAACTGAATATTCCATTGTATATAAGTAACACATCTTTTTATTCATTCCTCTTGTAATGGACATTTAGGTTACTTCCCTGTCTTGGCTATTATAAGCAGCACTACAATGAACATTGGAGTGCATGTAGCCCTTTGAAACTTGTTTTTCTCCAGATATATGCCTAGGAGTGGGATTGCTAAATCATATTGTAGCTCTATTTTCAGTTTCTTGAGAAAGCTTCATACCTTTATATGTAATGTCTATTTCAATTTACCAGGCTTCTTAGTTATAAAAATTCATTTTGTTTAGTTATATATTTTAAAGAATTTGTCCATTTCCTCAATCAGTATTGTCAATTGGATATGTCACTGAAAAATTCTCATCTGTAGAACTTGCTTTCATGTTATATAAGTGGGCATTTTCAAAAGGGCTTTTGAATGTGTTCAGAAGAAGGAAGAGAACCAACCTATCAGCTAATTAATTAACCTTCTGTCCCTCCTTCTTTGCTCCTTCTTTTCATTGCCTATTACATTCTATACACTTCATATGTGTTCTCTCATTTAATTTATATCATACCCCTGAAAGCGTATGTTGTGTTTTCATGTCTTCAGATGAGGGAACTAGAGCTCAAAAAGGGTATGTAGAAAGGAAATGGTCAATTTGAAAGCATGTTTGATTGACCCTAAAGCTTGAGTTCCTTTCTTCCAATTTGGCTTTTCTACTTCCAGTGGTTATCAAACTTTAATGTACCTAGGGGTCACCTTAGATGCCTGATTAAAAAAGAAAAAAAAGATATTTGGAGCTCACCAGAAATATTTAGATACATTTATTAGGTCTGTAGTAGGACCTGGGAATCTGCATTTTAGAATAGCATCTCTGGTACTTTTGATATAGTCGGTCCTTCATATCATATTTTGAAGAACTTTTAACTTGATTGTGAATGAAGGGAAAGAAAGGCTACCCACTCCAGTATTCTTGCCTGGAGAATTCCATGGGGTCTCAAAGAGTCAAACATAACTGAGCAACTTTCACTTCAGTTTTGGGTGTGGAAATGGTGTCTTATTTATTTCATTCCTTTACGAGGAAGAACTCAACAATTTGCTGTAGAAATGAGTGAATAAATGAAACAAGGAATAGATTTAGTTACATTTAGTTGTCAAAGACTTACTCCAATTGAAAAGATCTTCTTTGACCTAGTTACCAGTCTCTGGTGTTTATGTTTCCCTCTCTATTTGTGCTTATTATGCTCCATGGGGTGAATAGCCTTTCCCTGCTGCCTGTACATCAAACTCAGCTCTAGGAGAGAAAAAGATTTCCTGTCATTTTAAATGTCATCCACCATTCTATCTGCATGTTCCACACCAAGAATTGTGAGAAAGTTGCTGGATAGGAGGGCACAAGCATAGAGAGTTGACCAAATGTAACTTTGCCAGCTCTGCTCTCCATTTGCTAAGTGAGACTATAGTCTTAGGGTATAACCCTTGGGGAAAAAAGCACGGCAACTACTATCTCAAGTCTTTCAGCTACAGTCACTGAGACTTTGAGTTATAAGCTTCAAACTTCTACTTGTCTTTAGTCCCTGAGTTAATCCTGATCATGTCAAGGTGTCTGCCATCTAACTCAGTGCATCTACAGGTAAGTGGGCTCTGAAATCATCTTGTTGCCATAAATCTGGTAGGCAATGTACTTCAGTTTCTTGGCCAGTTTCTCTGCCTAAACCTCTGAATAAGACCCCAAAATTGAGGACTTATACCCTGTCCTTTTTTACCTTTTATACATTGGCCCATTCAATTTCCTTTTCTTCATTTCTTTCTTCATTCCATTCTTCATTTCTAACCTTTGCTAGTTTCTATTCCAGAATACTATTTTGTAATAATGTTCAGCAGTTTCTCACATCCTGAAAGGGGAAATACCTTTGAATTTTCATTTTCTTAACTTTTCAGAGAGAATCATAATATTGACCTGCATTACAGAGCATTAAGATTAACTAATTAACACTGAATAGTACTTTGGAAATGTTAAATACTATAGAAATGCTAAACAGCTTTAACAGACTTGGAATCGAAAAGGCAAATGGAACTTCATTTAAATGCTTTTATATTATGGGTCCCCCCCCAACAAAAAGAGCTTTAAAGAAGGTTATATAGCTACATTCCCGGTTCCAAAGAGGAAATGTCACAGTGAGTGTAAAATATGGATGTCTAATTTTCCCACCTTTCTTTTTAATCTCAATGTCTCTATAGGATCATGTATTCATTCAATAAGTATTTCCTGGTTGCTTCCTTGTTGACAAGTAGCAAGCAAGGTACTGCAGATACCATCATGGTCTCTGACCTGTAGGAGAGACAGACACATATCCTCTCAAGTAAATGCAACAGAAGACAGACTCAGTGACACTATAGAGATACAGGGGCGAGGGGAGAGACTGATCACATTTCAATTATCTCTGAATTTCCATGGTAAATGGGAAACTCAGGAAGATTTTATATAAATGGTATTAATGTGGATATTCTTGAAAGATTAATTCTGATAGAGAAAATAGCATGAGAAAAGTTCAAATATGCATTTTTTAGATGGTAGAACTATAGGTCATATGATCTGAGGTCCCACACTGAATCAATTCCTGAGGCAGATAAAAGACCCAACTTTCCTGATTTCTATTCTGCTCTAATTTCTATTCTATTTAGTTCATTGAATTAACTGTGCTCATTAATAGTAAAGGCAGTTTTACTAAACATCTATTTATTATAATTTTTAATGTATTTAATATGGAAAGTTGAGGTCCTACGCTAAGGTGACCCAAGGGGAAGAAGGCACTGAATATAAGCAAAAGTAATATACACAAAGTAAATATTCTTGGAATATTAAGGTGGGTAGCAGGAGTGGGTGGGATTGGGTGAATGATTATCCACCTGCCATGAAATGGAAGGTACTGGGGACTAGTTGTAAGAAAAATTATATAGGACACTGAATTAAGGATGTTGAATGTTAGAATAATGGAGTTTTTGCCATGTTGAATATGAGATATGGCAAAATGATGGAGTGGAAATGACTAGTGGATAGATGAAGCTACATCTCTGATTCCTAATAAGAGGACAATATAATTTGGGATTTATTAGCATGGAAGTGATATCAAAGCTAAAAAAAAATGGAATCTCCAAGGGAAAGACTCTTGAATCCCTTGGACTACAACGAGATCAAACCAGTTAATCCCAAAGGAAATCAGTCACGAATATTCTTTGGAAGGACTAATGCTGAAGCTGATACTCCAATACTTTGGCTACCTGATGGGAAGAACTGACTCATTGGAAAAGACCCTGATGCTGGGAAAGTTTGAAGGCAGGAGGGGAAGGGGATGCCAGAGGATGAGATGGTTGGATGGTATCACTGACTCGATGGACATGAGTTTGAGTAAGCTCTGGGAGTTGGTGATGGACAGGGAAGCCTGGTGTGCTGCAGTCCATGGGGTCACTAAGAGTTAGACATGACTGAGCAACTGAACTGAAGGGAAAGACAGAGGGCAAGAGCAAAAATCTTAAGATTTGATGATAAAAGAGCTGATGACCTGTCAGCTCAATCTAATTCTTATTTATACATGGGGAGAACTGAGGCCAAGAAATAAGAAACTTGCTTAAAATTAGTCAGTAAGTCAGTAGCAGAGTTGGAACTAGAGCTCGGGTCTCTTATCTCCCACTCTGCACCCCCCATTTTCTTCCACTAATACTTATTTTAACCAATTTAGGTGTTCTGCAATAGAGAAATGTAGTTGCTCAGGTGAAATTGAAACTTGAAATGAAAACCAAAATCCTGTACAGGAAGAAAATATTGTCTTCCTTATTTTTAATAATTTTCTGCACAGCAGTTCTCAGGTTCATCTTGGAAGGCATGGCCTCTGGGTATCAGAGGATGGCAGGTTCCCAGGTGATTATGTACAGGTTCATTTTTCCCTCTCTCATTTTATTCCCTTTAGATTGGTTTTTGCTAATTTCCTTTCTTGGGGAACAGTTTGTTGAGAGAAATTTGGGCTGTTGCTAGGGAATATTTGGCTCCTTTTTAAGATCATAAATATTCCTTTTTCCTCAGCTGCTGGGGAACCCTACCCTGAACACACCTACTACCTCCTCTGCCCAGTGATTGCCTTGACATGTGCCCTAATGTACACTCCCTCTGCAAGTGCTGCCTCACTAGTAGCAGATAAATTAAAAATAAATTGTAACCACTGTTTATTAATTACCACCTACTTTGAATTGAGTTCAATTTAATTTAAATGAAATATTTCAATAGCCCACTGTCATTAGTATAATTGTATCTACCTTACAAATAGGGAAATTGAGAAACAGTTTATCTTAGTAAGGGATTATGTGTCATGACTATGGAAGACAGAATACAGTCCCTCTAAAGATATCAATGTCCTATTTCCTGGAACCTATGATTATGCTACCTTACCTGTCAAAAGGGACTTTGCAGATTTAATCAAGTTAAGCATACTGAGATGAAATTATGCTGGATTATTTCTGCTTTATTGACTATGCCAAAGCCTTTGACTATATGGATGACACTAAACTGTGAACTTCAAGGCGTTCAGCTGGTTTTAGAAAAGGTAAAGGAACCAGAGATCAAATTGCCAACATCTGCTGGATCATTGAAAAAGCAAGAGAGTTCCAGAAAAACATCTATTTCTGCTTTATTGACTATGCCAAAGCCTTTGACTATGTGGATTGAAATAAACTGTGGAAAATTCTGAAGGAGATAGGAATGCCAGACCACCTGACCTGCACCCTGAGAAATCTGTATGCAGATCAGGAAGCAACAGTTAGAACTTGACATGGAACAACAGACTGATTCCAAATAGGAAGAGGAGTACATCAAGGCTGTGTATTGTCACCCTGCTTATTTAACTTATATGCAGAGTACATCATGTGAAATGCCAGGCTGGATGAAGCACAAGCTGGAATCAAGGTTGCCGGGAGAAATATCAATAACCTCAGATATGCAGATAACACCACCCTTATGACAGAAAGTGAAGAACTAAAGAGCCTCTTGACAAAAGTGAAAGAGGAGAGTGAAAAAATTGGCTTGAAGCTCAACATTCAGAGAACTAAGATCATGGCATGTGGTCCCATCACTTCATGACAAAGAGATGTGGAAACAATGGATGACTGTATCTGGAGGGCTCCAAAATCACCGAAGATGGTGACTGAAGCCATGAAATTAAAAGACACTTACTCCTTGGAAGGAAAGTTATGACCAACCTATACAGCATATTTAAAAGCAGAGACATTTTGTCAACAAAGGTCCATCTAGTCAAGGCTATATGGTTTTTCCAGTAGTCATGCATGGATGTGAGAGTTGGACTACAAAGAAAGCTGAGCACTGAAGAATTTATGCTTTTGAACTGTGGTGCTGGAGAAGACTTGCAAGTCCCTTGGACTGCAAGGAGATTCAACCAGTCCATCCTAAAGGAGACCAGTCCTGGGTGTTCATTGGAAGGAATGATGCTGAGGCTGAAACTCCACTACTTTGGCCACCTCATGCGAAGAGTTGACTCATTGGAAAAGACCCTGATGCTGGGAGGGATTGGGGGCAGGAGGAGAAGGGGACGACAGAGGATGAGATGGCTGGATGGCATCACCGACTCAATGAACATGAGTTTGAATGAACTCCAGGAGTTGGTAATGGACAGGGAGGCCAAGCATGCTGTGATTCATGGGGTCACAAAGAGTCAGACACGATTGAGTGACTGAACTGAAATGAATGTCTTCTGAAGACAGGAGAAGAAGGGGACAACAGAGGATGAGATGGTTGGATGGCATCACCAACTTGATGGACATGAGTTTGAGCAAGCTCTGACAGTTGGTGATGGACAGGGATGCCTGGTGTGCTACAGTCCATGGGGTCACAGAGTCAGACGCAACTGAGCAACTGAACTGAAGTGAATGTCTTCTGAGTGTTATAATGTAGATTGAATTATTGAAAAGTTCAAATGAAATTCTCTCAGTCATGTCCAGCTCTGTGACTACATGGACTATAGCCTGCTAGGCTCCTCTGTCCATGGAATTCTCCAGGCCAGAATATTGGAGTGGGTAGCCATTCTCTTCTCCAGGGAATCTTCCCAAAGGGATAGAACCCAGGTCTCCTGCATTGCAGGTGGATTCTTTACCTTCTGAACTACCAGGGAAGCCCAAGAATACTGGAGTGGGTAGTCTATCCTTTCTCCAGTGGATCTTCCCAACCTAGGAATCTAACTGGGGTCTCCTACTTTGCAGGAAGATTCTTTACCAACTTAGCTAAGAATTATTAGGTTGGTGAAATCATAATTGCAGTTTAAGACCTTGAATTTTAAATCATATTAACTAGGCTCAAACACATCTTTATTAATCATAGGAAGCATTACATTCAACACATTTTTGCCAATGAGAAATAAGTTTATTTTAATTCCTGTAGCATGAAAGTCTGTACTTCAGGATTCAATGAACTCTTGGAAATGATCTTCTGCCTTCTGCTAGTTGTGCTGTTGTTTCCCTTCAAAAAGCTGTTGAGATTCTTTAAAAGTGTCCATCAGTTGGCAAGAGGTCAGGTGAATATGGCAAATGAGGCAAAACTCTGTAGCCCAATTCGTTCAACTTTTTAAGCATTGGTTATGCAGTGTGCCATCGGGCATTGTCATGAAGAAGAATTGAGCCCTTTCTGTTGACCAATGCTGGCTGCAGGTGTTGCGTTTTTCAGTGTATCTCACTGATGTGCTGAGTATACTTCTTAAATGTAATGCTTTCTCCTGGATTCTCAAAGCTGTAGTGGATCAGATAGGCAGCAGACCACCAAACAATGACCATGACTTTTTTTTTTTTTTTGGTGCAAGCATGGCTTTGGGAAATGCTTTGGAGCTTCTCAGTCCAACAGCTGAACTTGTCGTCACTGGTTGTCCTATAAAATCCACTTTTCATCATACATCACTGTCCGATAGCAAAATGGTTCACTATTTTTATACAGAGTAAGGGAAGATGACACTTCAAAATGACAATTTTTTTTCCAGTCAACTCATGAGGCACCTATTATTGAGGTTTTTCACCTTTCCAATTTGCTTCAAATGCCAAATCACCATAGAATGGTTGATGTCTTCAGCAACTTCTGGCATACTTGTAAGAGGATCAGCTTTGACAATGCTCTCATTGGGTCATTGTCAACTTCAGATGGCCAGGCACTGCACTCCTTGTCTTCAAGATCCTTGTCTTTTTTGCAAAACTCCTTAAATCACCACTGCATTGTACATTCATTAGCAGTCCCTGGGCCAAATGCATTGTTGATGTTGTGAGTTGTCTCCATTGCTTTATGGCCCATTTTGAACTCAAATGAGAAAATTACTCAAATTTTATTTTTGTCTAACATTATTTCCCTAGTCTAAATATAAATTAAACAGAAAGTATAATAATGTCATTTACAAGAAAAATGTATCATAAAGCAATAAATGCACATTAAAATGATGTATAACATAACCACATTTATTTAAGAATATGTTCCAATATCAAATGGCAAATTTCAACAATGCAAAAGCTAATATTAATAAGGTATTTGACAATCATAATGCAAACGTGGAAGGAAGTAAATGGGATTAAACGAACATAAGAGTCTTGACTTTTTCTTAGGAAGGAGACATGTAAAAAATTAATGAGCTATACACTTAATATTTTTGTACTTTACTACATGCAAGTTGTCTTCAGCAAGAAAGAAAAAAGTGAGAATGAAAAAGTGTTGATATAGCAAGAGAAAAGTTATATATAAATTCCTTGAGATTATTTGTACATGGAATTCAACTTAATAATATTTACTCTTTCTCCTTCTTCTAACGTAAGTCCTCTGAGACTGGTCATTCATTCAACAAATATTCATTGAGTCCCACTATGTGCCACTTACTGTAATAATCACTGAACAGTCACTGAATATATATTTGTGTGTATATATATATATATACACACACACACACACACACACACACACACACACACATCGGAGAAGGCAATGTCACCCCACTCCAGTACTGTTGCCTGGAAAATCCCATGGGTGGAGGAGCCTGGTAGGCTGCAGTCCATGGGGTTGCTAAGAGTCGGATAAGACTGAGCGACTTCACTTTCACTTTTCACTTTCATGCATTGGAGAAGGAAATGGCAACCCACTCCAGTGTTCTTGCCTGGAGAATCCCAGGGACGGGGGAGCCTGGTGGGCTGCCGTCTATGGGGTCTCACAGAGTCGGACATGATTGAAGGGACTTAGCAGCAGCAGCATACATACTGCTGAGAGAGAGAGAGAGAGAGAGAGAGAGAGAGAGAGAGAGAGAGATTGAGAATAACATTAGAAGTCTCCAGAATTGAATAAATAGTTGTGGTCAGTGAAGGCTTTTTAGTAGAGGAGAAGCTAATTGGAGCTAAATATTGGGAATTTCTGTAATAAGCATCTTGATGGATATAAGGAAGGAAAGACAGAGTCAGATGGTGTGATTTTCCCTTGGTGCTATACTGCCTGAAGTCATTCCAAGCAAAGAACTGGATACAGTGAGCAATAGAAATCTCAACCACTTTGCTATTACCCTGTCACATGAAAATATCACATTATAAACCCATTTCCCTACTGTGGACGTTAAGGGGGTTGCCAAGTTTTGTGGGTTGCCATTTCCTTTTCCAGGGGATCTTCCCACCCAAGGGATGGAACCAGCATCCCTTACATCTCCTGCATTAGCAGGCATGTTCTTTCCCATTAGTGTCACCTGGGAGCCAAATGTTGCATTAAACATTTGTATATGGTGATCTTTGTCCTTATGTGAACATATACCTGGAAGTGGGATTGTTATATCATATGCTTTGCATGTTATTTATATAGTAGAGACTATCTGATTGTTTTCAAACTGGAATATTAGTTTACATTCTCACCAGCAGAATATGAGAGTACAATTTTCTCTACATTTTTACCAGACTTTAATTTTGTCATGCTTTTTGTTTTTCATCAGTTTTTCACATCAGATATGTGGAAAGGGCATCTCACTGTTACTTTAATTTCCTGATTAGTAAGTTTAACATCTCAGAGAGAGTGGAAGAGCCCTCTTTTTCTTTCTTTCACTCTTTCTTTTTTTGATTTAACTTAGTCAGCAAGTATTTATTGTGCACTTACTATATATCAAAAACTGTGCTAGAGCCTAGGGATGTGGCAGTAATGTCCAATTTTAGGCAATAAATCAAGCCCTGGGGTGTGGTCCAAGACATGAGAGATCAAGTAGATTCCCCATGTCCTGACAGATTCAAAGTGGAAGTGACCTCAGCAATAGAGTATGCCATCATCCTATGGGAGAAGTTGTGTGCTCTGAGGCACTCTCCTAACAAGAATTTTTATAATCTAAATGATAAGTGTGTATTAAAGGGAGCAACAGGAGTGTTGAGCTCTTAACACACTGGGACCTAGCTAAGGGTAATTTAGATTCCTATTCCAGAGCTTGTGGACATCTAAAGCTTCATAAGATTTCTGTGCAGTTTTCTTTGGGAAGACCTCACTCTTTCATGATCAACTCTACCTCTAAATACTCGTAGAGGTTAAAGTTGTGTATGCTGCCTCTGTTTCAGACTGTATTCAAATACATGTAAAATGTTCTCTCTCTTTACAGACCATGGCACAGAGTGCTACTTACCTAATTCACTATTCACTCTCCTCCCCTTCCTCCTTGGAAGCAAAATCCTTGGTTTTATCTATACATAACTCCCTGGGAAAATGGCATTCTCCATATTCTTTTATGGCTAGAGAAATATAAGTATTGTATCCATCATTTGGGAAGCAAGTATTCTGAAAGGAGAAATCATGCTATCTTTTGTTTTTTCTTTCCTGAAGAGTGGAATATGGGTAACAAAACAGAAAAAGACGAGGTTCTCATAGCAGTAGAGTCACCATGCCACTCCTGGAGTACCTAATTACGGATCTCTTTTATATGAGAAACAAAGTAAACTTCTATTGTGCTTAAATATTGGAATTAGTTTTTCTGTTTCTTATAGCCATGCCTTTTTAAACTGATAAACACACATTTGTTGCTCTTGTTCAGTCGCTCAGTCCTGTCTGACTCTTTGTGACCCCATGGACTGCAGAAGATAAAGTTACATAAAACCAAAACAATTCTCCTAAAATATTTGTTAAATATGTTAGAATTAATTGAAGTTGGAGGCGTTAGAGAAAAGATTTATATTACAAAAAGTGAAAACCAGTTTCTTGTCTTAAAATATTCTTCACCCCACCATAAGAGAATTTTTACTAGACTCTTAACTATATGTAATAACCCTTACCTGTACTTACCACCATATTTGTAGTTTTTTCTCTGTCTATGTGACTGCAAAACTCAAAGTTCTCTCATTTGCAGTTGTCAAACCCTAAAACTTTCTGCTTAAATTAAATTCTGCTTTTGCCATTTGAGCTTTACATATACCCAAATTTATTTTTTAAAGCAGAAATCTGATGCCAACTTAGTATTGTAATAGATATATTTTTACCTCATTGTACTTTAATAATTATAGTAATAAACATTTACTGTTGTTGTTTAGTTGCTTGGTGGTGTTGACTCTTTGTGACCCCATGAAAGGCAGCACACCAGGCTCCTCTGTCCTCTGCTTTTTCTTGGAGATTGCTCAGATTCATGTCCATTGAGCTGGTGGTGCTATCTAATCATCTTGTCCTCTACTGCCCCCTTCTCCTTATGCCTTCAATCATTCCCAACATCAGCAGCTTTTCCGATAAGTCAGCTTTTTGCATTAGATGGCCAAAGTATTGGAGCTTTAGCTTCAGCACCACTCCTTCCAATGAATATTCAGGGTTGATTTCCTTTAGGATTGACTGGTTTCATCTCCTTGCAGTCCAAGGGACTCAAGAGTCTTCTCCAATGCCACAATTTAAAAGAATCAGCTTTTTGATGCTCAGCCTTCTTTATGGTCCAGCTCTTACATCCAAACATGACTACTGGAAAAACCATAGCTTTGACCATTTGGACCTTTGTCTGCAAAGTGACATCTTTGTTTTATAACATGGTGTCTATGTTTGTTATAGTTTTCCTTTCAAGGAGCAAGCATCTTTTAATTTCATGGCTGTAGTCACCATCTGCAGTGACTTTGGAGCCCAGGAAAATAAAGTCTGACACTGTTTCTACTTTTTACCCCCTATCTGCAATGAAGTGATGGGGTCAGATGCCCTGATCTTAGTTTTTTGAATGATGAGTTTTAAGCCAGATTTTTCACACTCCTCCTTAACCTTTATCAAGGGGCTCTTTAGTTCCTCATCACTTTCTGCCATTAGAGTGGAATCATCTGTATATCTGAGGTTGTTGATATTTCTTCCAGCAATCTTGATTCCAGCCTGTGATTCATCCAGCCCAGCATTTTTTTTTTAAATTTTATTTTACTTTTAAACTTTACAAAATTGTATTAGTTTTGCCAAATATCAAAATGAATCTGCCACAGGTATACATGTGTTCCCCATCCTGAACCCTCCACCCTCCTCCCTCCCCATACCATGCCTCTGGGTCGTCCCAGTGCACTAGCCCCAAGCATCCAGTATCGTGCATCGAACCTGAACTGGCAACTCGTTTCATGATGTAGTCTGCTGTAAGTTAAATAAGCAGGGTAACAATGTACAGCTTTATCATACTGCTTTCCCAATTTTGAACCAGTCATTTCCATGTCTGGTTCTAACTGTTACTTCTTGACCAGCATACAGGTTTCTCAGGAGGCTGGTAGGGTGGTCTAGTATTCCCATCTCTTTGAGAAGTTTCCACAGTTTGTTGTGATCCACACAAAGGCTTTAGCATAATCAATGAAGCAGAAGTAGATGTTTTTCTGGAATTCCCTTGGTTTCTTCATGATACAATGAATGTTGGGAATTCATTCTCTGGTTCTTCTGCCTCTTCAAAACCCGTCTTGTACATCTGAAAGTTCTTGGTTCACATACTTCTGAAGCATAGCTTCAAGGATTTTGAGCATAAACTTGCTAGTGTTTGAAATGAGCCCAATTGTATTGTAGTTTGAACATTCTTTGGTGTTGCCTGTCTTTGGAATTGGATTGAAAACTGAACATTTTCAGTCCTGGGGCCATTACTGAATTTTCCAAATTTGGTGACATATTGAGTGTGACAACTTAATAGCATCATCTTTTAGAATTTTTAATAGCTCAGCAGGAATTGCATCACCTCCACTAGCTTTGTTTGTAATAATGACTCCTAACACCGACTTGACTTCACACTCCAAAATGTCTGGCTCTAGGTGAGTAACCACACCATTATGATTATCCAGGTCATTAAGACCTTTCTTGTAAATAGTTCTTCTGTGTGTTTTTGACACCTCTTCTTAATCTCTTCTGCTTCTGTTAGGTCTTCACCATTTCTGTCCTTTATCATGCACATCCTTGCATTAAATATTCCCTTGATATCTCCAGTTTTCTTCAACATATCTCTAGTGGTACCCATTCTATTGTTTTCTTCTATTTCTTTGCATTGTTCATTTAAGAAGGACTTCTTATCTTTCCTTGCTATCCTCTGGAACTCTGCATTCAGTTGGGTATATCTTTCCCTTTATCCCTTGCCTCTCACTTCTTTACTCAGCTATTTGTAAAGCCTTCTCAAACAACCATTTTGCCTTCTTGCCTCTTTTTCTTGGGGATGGTTTTGGTCATTGCCTCCTATCTGTAGTTCTTTAGGCACTCTGTCTACCAAATCTAATGCCTTGAATCCCTTTGTCACCTCCACTGTATAATCATTAGGGATTTGATTCAGGTCATACCTCAATGGCCTACAAAGTGATTTCCCCTACTTTCTTCAGTTTAAGTCTGAATTTTGCAATATGGAGCTCATGATCTGAGCCACAGTTAGCTCCAGGTCTCGTTTTTTCAGACTGCATAGAACTTCTCCATCTTTGGCTGCAAAGAACATAATCAATCTGATTTCAGTATTGACCATTAGGTATATCCATGTGTAGAGCCCTCTTTTGTGTTGTTGGAGAAGTGTGTTTGATATGACTGGCATGTTCTCTTGACAGAACTCTGTTACCCTTTGCCCTGCTTCATTGTGTACTCTAAGGCCAAACCACCTGTTATTCTGGGTATATCTTAACTTTGTACTTTTGCATTCCAAATACCCTGTGATAAAAATAATATTTTGTATGTGTATGTTCTAGAAATTGTTGTAGGTCTTCATAGAACCATTTGCATTCCAAATGCCCTGTGATAAAAATAATATTTTGTATGTGTATGTTCTAGAAATTGTTGTAGGTCTTCATAGAACCATTTAACATCAGCTTTTTCACCTTAGTGGTTGGGACTTAGACTTGGATTACTGTGATGTTAAATGGCTTGCCTTGTAAATAAATTGAGATCATTCTGTTGTTTTTGAGGTTGCACCCAAATACTGCCTTTCAGACTCTTTTGTTGACTATTAGGGCTACCCCATTTCTTCTAAGTGAGTCTTGCCCATAGAAGTAGATATAATGGTCATCTGAATTAAGATGATGGTCATCTGAATTCCTCCTTGACCATGTCCAATTTACCTTGATTCATGGATCTGGCATCCCAGGTTCCTATGCAATATTATTCTTTACAGCATCATACTTTACTTTCACTACCAGACACACCCACAACTGATCATCATCTCCTCTTTGGCCCAGCTGCTTCATTTTTTTTCTGGAGCTATTAGTAATTGTCCTCTGCTCTTCCCCAGTAGCGTTTGGACATGTACCAACCTCAGAGGCTCATCTTCAAGTGTTATATCTTTTTGCCTATACATACTGTTCATGGCGTTCTTGTAGCAAGAATACTGGTGTGGGTTGCCGTTTATTTTTCTGGTAGACCACATAGCCCATCACTATGACCTGTCCATCTTGGGTGGCCCTGCACAGCATGGCTCATAGCTTCATAGAGTTACACAAGCCCCTTCACCACAACAGGGCTGTGATCCATGAAAAGTAGAATGGACTTACCAAGTAGCTCAGTGGTAAAGAATCTGCCTGCTGATACAGGAAATACAGGAGACATGGGTTTGATCCACATTTCAGGAAGATCCTCTGGAGGAGGAAATGGCAACCCACTCCAGTATTCTTGCCTGAAAGATTCCATGAATAGAGGAACCTGGTGGAATTCAGCCAGTGGGGTTGCAAAGAGTCAAAGTGTTGGACACATGCTTGGGCATGCATGCAGAATGATTATAATATATTATTAATATTTATTGATCCCTTATTATAGGATACACATTATGTTAAATACTTACAGTGAGATTGTCACATATTCCTCAAATAACTAATATTCTCATTCCACAGAGTTGCAAAATGAAACTTTGAAAGACAGTGGAATTAGCTCAGAGTATAAGTAGGATTACTCCAGAAGCTTTTCTTTTAACTACTATATTTTTTTCTTATAAACACAATGTATATTATTATAGGAGTTATAGAAAATATAGATAATTGAAATGAAGGAGACAAAGCTATTTATATCCCAATTAAAGAGAAATAATCATTGTTAGAATGTTGGCATAATTTTATTTTTTCACCAATTTTCATAGCTAGTTTAGTTTTAGATATATAAAGAAACAAAAGCATTATGTTTCCTGTATGTATTTTCATGACTCAATAGCTTATTTCTTTTTACTGCTGAATAATATTCCATTGTATAAATTCCCAACTTTTTTATCCATTCACCTATTGAGGGACATCTTGCCTGATTCTAAGTTTTGGAAATTATGAATAAATCTTCTATAAACATGTGTGTGAAGGCTTTTGTGTGGTTTTCAACCCACTTGTGTAACAGAGTATCACGATTCGTATAGCCTGTGGCATGAATACAGTATTGTAAGAAGCCACCGCACTGTCTTCCAAAGTGGCTATACATTTTTCACACTCATCAGCAATAAATGAGAGTTCCTGTTATTTTACATCTTCACTAACATTTGGGGTTGTCAACATTTGGGCCATCCTAATAGGTGCATTGTGGTATCTCATCATTGTTTGAATTTGCAGTTTCCTGATGACATATGATGTTGAACATGTTTTAATATACTTATTTGCCACTCATATCTTCTTTGGTAAGGCGTCTTTTCATATATCTAGCCCATTTTTTATTTTCATATATCTAGCCCATTTTTTATTAACTGGGTTGTTTAATTCCTTATCGTTGAGTTTTCCCACTCCAGTACTCTTGCCTGGAAAATCCCAAGGACGGAGGAGCCTCGTAGGCTGCAGTCCATGGGGTCGCTGAGGGTCGGACACGCCTGAGCGACTTCGCTTTCACTTTTCACTTTCATGTATTGGAGAAGGAAATGGCAACCCACTCCAGTGTTCTTGCCTGGAGAATCCCAGGGACGGGGGAGCCTGGTGGGCTACCGTCTATGGGGTCACACAGAGTCGGACACGACTGAAGTGACTTAGCATAGCATAGCATAGCATGCATTTTGGAGGCCAGTCCTTTATCTGTTACATATTTTGCAAATATATTCTCCTAGTCTGTGGCATACTTTTTCGTTCTCTTAAGTAAAAGCTTTTTATATTGAGTAAATTAACTCTCTTTCTGTTTTATAGGATTGGATATATTTTCCCACTTTATTATTTGCCTTTCAGTTTTCTTTATAGTATTTTTTGATGTTCAGAAGTTTTCATTTTCAAATTGTCAAATCCATAAATCTTTTCCCTTGGAACTTATCTCCTTTTTGTTAAAAAAGAAAGATCTTTTCCTTTCAAAAGTGTGTAGCAGAATGTTCAATTATATTCTCTTTAAGGGCTCTATGACCTTACATGACTTCTTTATTCCTCTCCTCCTCTCCCTCCTATCCATATTCTACACTTAATACTTAATCTACTTTACTTTGATTAGTGAAGTTAGACATAGGGACTCAATTTTACTTGTTTCTCAATGCTTAGCCAATTGTTCATCATAATTTGTTGAAAATCTATTCTGTGCCATTAGAATATAGTTTAACACCCTTAAGTTTGAAATATATTTTTTATTACTTGAGCGTGTCCTTGTTTATTAATCTTCTTTAAAAAAAGTATTCTTGATTCTTATGTTTTTAAAAGTAATTTTAAAAATTACTCTTTCACATTCTAAAAATATCTTTGGCATTTTTATTGAAGCTGTGTGTAATCTATAGGACAATTTGAGTAGAGTTGACATATTACAATATTGTCTTTCCATCCAGAGAATAGTGTGTTTCATCTTTTTCTGTTCATACTATAGTTTGGGTAACTTTATTTATACAAATTCTTCATTTTTTGTTAAGTTTATTTGGACATAGTTTCTTTTTATTGCTACTGAGTGTAATATATTGTTTCTAATATATTTTGGAACTGTGTGTTGCTGATATATGGAGAAGCTATTTATCATTATATGTAGGTTCCATTTAAATCAGTTTTTTTATAAGACATTATATCATGTTTCTGGGAACTGTAGGCAGCATTCAATGCCATTTCATATCTCTGTATTCCTCATCTGTTAGAGGCAATGAGAAAAATTGAAAAAAGATCTTACAGACATCAGATCTGAAATCAAATCCTGTCTCTCACTTTTGTGACATGACAAATCATTTAAGCACCATTGAGTCTCAATTTATTAATATTCAAAATGAGAGTAAACGTGACAATGCAATAAAATAATGGTCATAATGTTTTATCAACTATAACATTGTTTGATAAAATAGACAGCTATTTATTATTAACATAGGGGCTAAATAAAAATTCTTATTTTGCTCACAACAGTGTTATAAAGTAGATAATATTAGGGCTTCCTCAATGACTCAGTGGTAAAGAATCTGCCTATAATGCAGGAAATCTAGGGGATACGGGTTCAATCCCTGGGTTGGGAAGATCTCTGGAGGAGAAAATAGCAATCCACTCCAGTATTCTTGCCTGGAAAATCTCATGGACAGGGGAGCCTGGTAGACTACAGTCCATAGGGCCTCAAAGAGTCAAACATGACTGAGCACAGCACAGCAACAGCACAGTTGTTGGGATATTATTGGGATAATACTGTATCCCAACTTCCATATGAGAAAATGGTGACTTAGAAAAGTCTTTAGAGTTTATGTAGCATTGTGGTTAATGAGAGAGTTTTGGGGCCTGGCTGCTTGGTTTAAACTTCCCAACTTACTCATTATATGACCTTGGACACATTTCTTAACCTCTCTGAACATCATTTTCTTTATTCACAATATAGGGAATAATAATAATAATGTACACATGCATGTTAAGTCACTTCAGTCCTATCTGACTCTTTGCTACCCTAGAGATCATAGCCTTCCAAGCTCCTGTCCATGGGATTCTCCAGGCAAGAATACTGGAATGGGTTGCCATGCCCTCCTGGTGATCTTTCCGGCCCAGGGATCAAACCCATGTCTCTTATGTCCCTGGGCAGGTGGGTTCTTTACCACTAGTGTCACATGGGAAGCCCATTAATAATGTATACAGAGGTGGTTTATTTATTTATTCTTTTTAAGGTGTTTAGAATGATGTCTGATACACAGAAAATGATAAATAGAAGCCAGCTTAACAGTCTGTTCTTCCTCCTTCGAGGCAAGAAATTCTGTGCTAGTCAGTCATGTGTGTTGTAGGATCACCTTAATGGCTTAAAGGAATGCCACAGGATCAGAATCTTTCTCCTCTAATCAAATTCTTCTTATCCTTTAAAGTTTATTTTATGTAAACAGATTAAACTGGGGTTTATGTGATTCCATTGATCACGGCCACAATTTAGACAGCATTTTCTGATCAGTTAGAGCAAAGTCTGTACAGCAGCCCTGTATCTCTTAAATTCTTACCTCCTACACCTAATCTTTTAGAAAATCCAATTGGCTTTTCCACCAATACTGCCCTAGACTGAACCACTATTATCTCACATGGATTACTGCAACAGCCCCGTAGTTGGTCTTCCTGATTCCACTTGTGCTTCCATTGCTAAAACAGTAGCTCAGGCTATCTTCTAAAACATAAATTAGTTCATGTCTTGCCTTTTGCTGAAAATGTCCAATATCTTCCCACTTTACACAGAATAAAAGGTTCTTAAAATAATTTAGAACAAGCTACTTAATCTGTACTCCCCACCCCCATTCTCTCTGACCTCATCTCTTACTAGTCTGTCCCCCACTCACCCTGTTCCTACTACACTGATCACTTGTTCTCCTTTGAGTATTCCAGACATCGTCCTAACTGTTCCTCTGCCTGAGTACTCTACCTCAGATAATATGTTTGGCTAACCCTTCATTGCCTCATTTAAATCTTTGCTGAAAATCAGCCTCTAGTGAGGAATACTTTGGCTTCTGTGTTAAAGAAAACTTGTGTCTTCCCATCTTATTTAACACACTCATCCTTTGTGCCCTTCTCCACAATTTTCATAGCACTTAATTTTATAAGTCTTATTGTTCACTAACACAATATATGGCCCATGTGGGTTCTTAGTATTTAATGTTGGTTTTGGTGGTGCTTTTGCTTGATTTATAGAAAAATAAAATTTTGAATTTGATAGTCACATGGAGATTATCTAATACAACCTTCATATTCCAGTGAAGTTCAGTTACTATGTAATTTTATGTATTATTTATCTCTACCACATGGAAAGAATGTAAGGTCCTTCCATTATAAAGCAACATTACAAAACCCCACAATGATGTAATAGGACCATTGAAATAAATAACATAACCAGAGGCAAGTAATTAATAGAAGAGGAAGCTTAAAAGCAAACTGTTTCTTGGTAGCCAAAGCAAAGAGGGGAATACACTGAATTAGACATTTCTCATTAAAACATGATCTAGGGATCATCACTATCAGAATTACCAAAGGTGATTGTTTAGTGTAGATTCCTGTCCCACTCTAGATACAGTGTCAGCATATTTTGTTCTTGGGATACACATAGGGGTCTGCATTTTTTACAAGCTCCTGAGATGATTCCTTTGCACATTAACGTTTACAACACACTAGGTTGAGGTACATGTGGATAAGAAATTCTGAACAACATAATAAGCATTGTCATCATTAATAGGAAATTAATATTGTAAGTGAGTGATTTATCAAAGGTCACACAGAATGTTGAGCTTCGTCTGGAACTTGTTTCCTGTCTTCCAGCCTTTTGTCTTTTCTGCTGGTCATCATAGTGTACCTTCTCAGTCAATTTAAAATGGTGATCAGATTGAGCTAATTGATATGAGACTTTCTGTAAGTTTGTACTCAACAAGTCTCGTGGACCCAGCCTATAAGATGTTCCCTTCTACTCAAAGAATGCATAGTCTGAGAGCTATAACCTAGATGTCAAGTCTTTAAGTAAGTAAGATAAGCTGTGTGAAGTGTCTATCACATGGCCTAGTGCACAGTGCTTACACAGAATTAGTTGTCCTTTGTAGTTTCCCAGCCTCCTACCTACTCCTACCTACTTTGGCCTTTTGTATCACTTACTCTTTCCAGAATACATCCTGTACATCCCTTCCACCGTGCCTTTTCTCATCTCTCTCCGTCTAAATTGTCCCCATCTCTAAGCATCCTGGCTGATTAGGCTTTCAGCACTGACAAAGGTTAGAATAAAAACAATTGTTCTATCACTAGTACTTTGGTACAAAAAACACAGAACAAAGAGGAAGAAGCCTTGGGATCTAGTGCTAGTTCTGTATTTGTTATGTGACTTAGGGTTTATTTCTTTTCTTGGGACCTTGATTTACCTGCTGTTAAAATGAAAGTACTCAATGATCTTCTAAAGTCTTTTTCAGCTAGAACTGCTTGACAGCATATCTTGTTTTACATTTGCCTCTTTCCAGAACTCTATGATGACTTTGTTATAGTGAAATTTCTCAATTATTTCATAGACATTAAATACCATCTAATGAATCTATGCTTTGCAGCATCCAAGTACACTTAAAAATATTTGAATGTATATTTATGCCTAATATAACCAATAGGTTTAGATACATGTTTTTTGTCTCCTTAAATGACTTAAGTATAACAACATTAAAAGTATGTGAGTTTGATATGTGTCTTTGTTCAAGTATGTGAACATAGATGACGTATCTCTTTAGATTGGGTAAGTTTTTCTTTTTTTTTTTTCAATTAAATTTTTAATTGGAGGATAATTGCTTTACAATATTGTGTTGGTTTCTGCCATACAACAAAGTGAGTCTATCATAACTATATATCCCCTTCCTCGTGAGCCTCCCTCCCTTCCCCAGACTGGGAATGTTTTCCTTAAATTTATTTGCTACTACTTGAGAGTCCCCAGGAGGAGTGAGAGTAACATTGTATCTCCTGCTAATAGAATGTCTGACTGCAGAGACAGGTATGCATCTCTGAAACATGATAGCAATGAATAGAAGCAGCTTAACACATGATTTCCGGAGTTGGTCATGGACAGGGAGGCCTGGCGTGCTGAGATTCATGGGGTCACGACTGAACTGAACTGAACTGAACTGAACACATCATTAAACTAGTAGGTTAGCAGTAGTAGGCATTCAATAAATTTGCAAAATGTAAATGAATTTATGATTTATTTTTTAGCCATCATACTTGCAATATCTCTAATCTTCCCATTGAGCTTATTAGGTTGGGATCATTCACTGCTCCTATTTTACAAACAAGGATTCAGAAGCCAAACAGATTATATTAATTTATGGTGAAGCCAGAAGTCTGACCCAATTATGTTTCTATCCAAAGATGATGTTTTTTCACCTCATCAGATGATTTTGGAGTTTATCAAATAGACTAAATTGTATCTCCTTGTTGAGGGCCAGGGTGTTGGGTAGCAGTTGTCAGTGGCAGAACCAGTGGTTTCTGGTCAAGGCATTGAAAAAGTGACAGGCTTGCTACATATGGAAGTTTCTATTTGTCAGATAAGAATGTAAGATGGCCAGGTTCAAGAGAACATGAGGGTCTCTATCTGGAGAAATTCTTCTTTCCCAGCCTTATATAGTACTGAATATTTGCATAGTCCAAAATTATGGATTTGAAGAATATTTGAAGAGAATTTGACCACATTTGAGAATTATGGTGATGAAAATTGCCATAGTATCTTCAAAAGTTAATCAGTCTAGGTGAGATTAGAAACAACATGTTCTTAAGAAAATGCAAACTGAAACAGGAAATCAGTAGTACCATAATACTAAGTTTTCAGATAAATAATACTCAATTTGAGATTTATATTATTTCTTTTTTATCCTCACACACTCGAAGAACTTGTCAGACCCTAGAAGAGACAACCTTAGGTACCATGTCATTGCAACCCCAGAACAGAGCAATGATTACCTTATCCTAGCTAAACCAGTCACATTTTCTCTCCCTGAAAATGAGAGGAACTGTGAGAAACAAGAAGTCTGGTTGATTTGGGCTGGAGGCTAGAATTTTGTAGAGGTGGTGATGTCCACATGCACGTAGTTGAGTAGAAAAGCGTAGTAAAGATAGAAGAGAATGAAATGAACACAGCAGAAATGAGAAACTACAAGGTAAGAGAGGAACAAAAGCTATCTGACTGGTTTCTAATGACGATGCAGTCCATATTTGGGGGCCTGATATCTGTAGCATTCTTACACTACATCCCACTTTCCTGAAGGAAGTTTAACGGGCTTCTGATCTTTGCAAACCAACACCTTTTAAGTGTTTTATTTTTCAGTTTTTAAGGATATCATGTGTGTATCTTGCAAGCAACAGCTCTTTGTTATTACAGAGAGGTTTTCCTAGATTTCTAGGAGCCAGAAATTCTGCAGCCATAGGATTTTTTTGGTCAGTGGCTGAATAGATCCCTTCCTTACCTTGTAAAAGATTTTTACATAAATAAAACATTCATATGAAAGATGTCTTAGTCCATTTGGGCTGCTGCAACAAAACAGCATTGACTAGGTAGCTTATAAACAATGGAGATCTTTCCTTTTTTTTCCATTTGGGCTGCTATAATGATATTGCAGTCTGCATGCTCAGTTGCTTCAGTCATGTCCAACTCTTTGAGAGCCTATGGACTATAGCCCACCAAGCTCCTCTAGCCATGGGATTCTCCAGGCAAGAATACTAGGGTGGGCTGCCATTACCTTCTCCAGGGGATCTTCCTGACCCAAGGATCGAACCTGCATCTTTTATGTACCCTGCATTGGCAGGCAGGTTCTTTTCCACTGGAGCCACCTGGGAAGTCCACTGCAGTCTGGGTAGCTTTAAACAACAGATATGTATTTCTCACAGCTCTGGAGGTTGGGAAGTCCAAGATCAAGGCACCAACAGATTCAGTGTCTGGTGAGACACTTCCATATAGATGAGTCTTCTCACTATAAACTCACATGGCAGAAGGGGCAAGAGAACTTTCTTGGGTCTCTTTTATAAGGGCACAAGTCCCATTTATGAGGGTGATGCCCTCATGATCTCATTGCCTCCCAAAGGCCTTGCCTCTGAATTTCATCACCTTCAGGGTTAAAATTTCAAAGTATGAAATGGGGAGGGAAGTGAGCAAAAATATTCAGTCTATAGCAAGAGAGATGAAATGGCCTTTCACTGAACTGGGTAAGGAGGACCAGAAATTCTGAAGTCTGAACTTAGTTCAATGTTATACCATAAGAATAATGACTTTCTATTACTTTCTGAGACCAGTAATGAAAATATCAATGGCATGATAAACAAATGTTGGACTCCTTTCGGTTCAGTTGAGTCGCTCAATCATGTCTGACTCCGCAAACCCATAGATTGCAGCACTCCAGCCTTCCCTGTATATCACCAACTCCCAGAGCTTGCTCTAACTCAAGTTCATCGAGTCAGTGATGCCATCCAACCATCTCATCCTCTGTCTTCCTCTTCTCCTCCCATCTTCAATAATTCTCAGCATCAGGGTCTTTTCAAATGAGTCAGTTCTTCCCATCAGGTGGCCAAAGTATTGGAGCTTCAGTTTCAGCATCATTCCTTCCAATGAATATTCAGGACTGATTCCTTTAGAATAAACTGGTTGGATCTCCTTGCAGTCCAAGTGACTGTCAAGAGTCTTCTGCAACACCATAGTTGAAAAGCATCAACTCTCTGGCACTCAGCTTTTTTTCTGATCCAACTGCCACATCCATATATGACTGCTGGAAAAAAATCATAGCTTTGACTAAACGGACCTTTGTTGGCAAAATAATGTCCCTGCTTTTTAATATACTGTCTAGGTTTGTCATAACTTTTCTTCCAAGGAGCAAGCATCTTTTAATTTTGGCTGCAGTCACCATCTGCAATGATTTTTGAGCCTGAGAAAATAAAGTCTGTCACTGTTTCCATTAATTCTCCAACTATTTGCCATGAAGTGATGGGGCTGGATGCCATGATCTTTATTTTTTGAATGTTGAGTTTTAAGCCAGGCTTTCCACTCTCCTCTTTCATTTTCATCAATAAGCTCTTCAAGAAAGAAAGAAAGAAAGAAACTCTTCAGTTCATCTTTGCTTTCTGTCATAAGGGTGGTATCATCTACATATGTGAGCTTTTTTATATTTCTCCCAGCAATCTTGATTCCAGCTTGTGCTTAACCCAGCCCAGCATTTTGTGTGAAATATTCTACATAGAAGTTAAATAAGCAGGGTGACAATAACAGGCTTGATGTACTCCTTTTCCAATTTGGAACCAGTCCATTGTTCCATGTCCCATTCTAACTGTTGCCTCTTGACCTGCATACAGATTTCTCAGGAGGCAGGTAAGGTGGTCTGGAATTCCCATCTCTTCAAGAAAGTTCCACAGTTGGTTGTGATCCACACAGTCAAAGGCTTTGGCATAGTCAGTAAAGCAGAAGTAGATGTTTTTCTGGAACTCTCTTGCTTTTTCGATGATCCAACGGATGTTGAGCATTTGATCTCTGGTTCCTCTGCCTTTTTAAAATCCAGCTTGAACATCTGGAAGTGTACAGTTCATGTAGTGTTGATGCCTTGCTTGGAGAATTTTGAGCATTACTTTGCTAGCATGTGAGATGAGTGCAATTGTGCAGTAGTTTGAGCATTCTTTGGCATTGCCTTTCTTTGGGATTGGAATGAAAACTGACCTTTGCAGTCCTGTGGCCACTTCTGAGTTTTCCAAATTTGCTGGCCATTGAGTGCAGCACTATCACAGCATTGTCTTTTAGGATTTGAAATAGTTCAGCTGGAATTCCATCACCTCCACTAGCTTTATTCAGTGATGCTTCCTAAGGCCCACTGGACTTCAGACTCCAGGCTGTCTGGCTCTAGGTGAGTGATCACACCATCATGGTTATCTGGGTCATTAAGATCTTTTTTGTATAGTTCTTCTGTGTATTCTTGTCATCTTTTCTTAATATCTTCCGCTTCTGTTAGGTCCATACCATTTCTGTCCTTTATTGAGCCCATCTTTGCATGAAATGTTCCCTCGGTATCTCTAATTTTCTTGAAGAGATCTCTAGTCTTTCCCATTCTATTGTTTTCCTCTATTTCTTTGCATTGATCACTGAGGAAGGCTTTCTTATCTCTCCTTGCTATCTTTGGAACTCTGCCTTCAGATGAGTATATCTTTCCTTTTCTCCTTTGCGTTTCGCTTCTCTTCTTTTCACAGCTATTTGTAAGGCCTCCTCAGACAACTGCTTTGCCTTTTTGCATTTCTGTTTCTTGGGGATGGTCTCCTATTCAACGTCACAAACCTCTGTCCATAGTTCTTCAGGTGCTCTGTCTATCAGACCTAATTCCTTGAATCTATTTCTCACTTCCACTGTATAATCATAAGGGATTTGATTTAGGTCATGCCTGAACAGTCTAGTGGTTTTCCCTACTTTCTTCAATTTAAGCCTGAATTTTGCAATAAGCAAGTCATGATCTGAGCCACAATCAGCTCCAGATCTTGTTTTTGCTGTCTGTATAGAGCTTCTACATCTTTGGCTGCAAAGAATATAATCAGTCTGATTTTGGTGTTGACCATCTGGTGATGTCCATGTGTAGAGTCATCTCTTCTGTTGTTGGAAGAGGGTGTTTGCTATGACCAGTGCATTCTCTTGGCAGAACTCTGTTAGCCTTTGCCCTGCTTCATTTTGTACTCCAAGGCCCAAACTTGCCTGTTATTCCAGGTATCTCTTGACTTCCTACTTTTGCATTTCAAAATTAAAAAAACCATAAAACAAAAACCCTACTTTTGCATTGAACATAGCCCCACCCATCAACAAAAAAATAGATTAAAGATTTGCTGAGCATGGCCCTGCCCCTCAGAACAAGACTCAGTTTCCCCCACAGTCAGTCTCTCCCATCAGGAAACTTCCATAAGTCTCTTATCCTTATTCATTGAAGGGCAGACATAATGAAAACCACAATCACAGAAAACTAACCAAACTGATCACGTGGGCAACAGCCTTGTCTAACTCAATGAAACCATGAGGCACACCATGTAGGGCCACGCAAGACAGATGGGTCATGGAGGAGGGTTCTGACAAAAACGTGATCCACTGGAGAAGGGAATGGCAAACCACTTCAGTATTCTTGCCTTGAGAACCCCATGAACAGTATGAAAGGGCAAAAATATAGGACGGTGAAAGATGAACTCCCCAGGTCGGTAGGTGCCCAATATGCTACTGGAGAAGAATGGAGAAATAATTCCAGAAAGAATGAAGAGATGGAGCCAAAATGAAAACAATGCCCAGTTTTCGATGTGACTGATGATGGAAGTAAAGTCTGATGCTGTTAAGAATAATATTGTATAGGAACCTGGAATGTTAGGTCCATGAATCAAGGTAAATTGGAAGTGGTCAAATAGGAGATGGCAAGAGTGAACATTGACATTTTATGAATCAGTGAACTAAAGTGGACTGGAATTGGCAATTTAATTCAGATGACCATTATATCTACTACTGTGGGCAAGAATCCCTTAAAAGATATGGAGTAGCCCTCATAGTCAACAAAAGAGTCCAAAATTCAGTACTTGGGTGTACTTTGAAAAATGATAGAATGATCTCTGTTCTTTTCCATGACAAACCATTCAATATCACAGTAAGAAAGAAAAGTCAAGTTACTTAGTTGTGTCCGACTCTTTGCGACCCCATGGACTGTATGTAGCCTACCAGGCTCCTCCGTCCATGGAATTTTCCAGGCAAGAGTTCTTGGAATCGATTGCCATTTCCTTCTCCAGGGGATCTTCCCAACCCAGGGATCAGACCCGGGTCTCCCACATTGCAGGCAGACACTTTACCATTTGAGCCACCAGGGAAGCCCACAGTAATCCAAGTCTATGCTCCTACCATGAATGCTGAAGAAGCTGAAGTTGAATGGTTCTATAAGACATTCTAGAACTACCACCAAAAAAAACGGTGTCCTTTTCATTATAGGGAACTGGAATGCAAAAGTTGATCTCCTTTAATGACATCATAAATGATTGATTTTTTTAAAATTTACCATTTTCTATAATGTGTGTAACTTATTGCACATGCCAGTTGATTGGACTTATAGAGAAGTTTAAAACTTCTCCAGTTTCCAGTGTAATACTGGAAATCAAAATGAAATAATTTCACTACATGCATTTTACTGTACATGTTGAGACTGGACCCAGACTACTTAGTTCACATATCAGCTCTAATAAAAATAACTTAGTTATTTAACCTTTCTAGCTTCAGTTTTCTATTCTGTAAAAGGAGGACAACAATACCCATTTTGTAGTATTGTGAAGATTGAATTAGTTAATATCTGTTAAGTGCTTAAAACAATGCTAGTACATAGAAGATGCTCAGTAACTGTCAGTGCTGCTGCTACTAAGTCGTTCAGTCGTGTCCGACTCTGTGCAACCCCATAGACGGCAGCCCACCAGGCTCCCCCGTCCCTGGGATTCTCCAGGCAAGAACACTGGAGTGGGTTGCCATTTCCTTCTCCAAAGTGTCAGTGCAGTTAGTAAATTTAGTGTACTTACTAAAAAATTAGTAGGTGCAATAGGAAAAATACACATATTTGTCAATGTATACATGGTCATAAAAAGTTGTAATAAATATAATAAGTTACACCAGGTGCTAATTTCATGATATGCTGGCATCTGAATACAGTTCATTGTTGAGAAAATATCCTACAGAGACATTTTAGTAATAATTATGTCTAACATTTATAAGTCATTCATAATATTAAAATTATTATATATACCACCTATTTTAATATCCACTTTCACAATAACTCTACTGATTAGGCATTGCCCCTGTTGTTCAGATAGCAAAAGTAAGATTCATTGAGAGGAACAATATTGTCATTTGGGAAAGTATAGTACTGAAATATCCTTTATCCTACTCAACACTTGTGGTTCAGTTCAGTCACTCAGTCGTGACCCCATGAATCGCAGCACGCCAGGCTTCCCTGTCCATCACCATCTCCCGGAGTTCACTCAAACTCACGTCCATCAAGTCGGTGATCCCATCATCTCATCCTCTATAGTCCCTTTTTCCTCCTTCCCCCAATCCCTCCCAGCATCAGAGTCTTTTCCAATGAGTCAACTCTTCACATGAGATAGCCAAAGTACTGGAGTTTCAGCTTTAGCATCATTCCTTCCAAAGAAATCCCAGGGCTGATCTCCTTCAGAATGGACTAGTTGGATCTTTTTGCAGTCCAAGGGACTCTCAAGAGTCTTCTCCAACACCACAGTTCAAAAGCATCAATTCTTCGGTGCTCAGTTTTCTTCACAGTCCAACTCTCGCATCCATACATGACCACTGGAAAAACCATAGCCTTGACTAGACGGACATTTGTTGCCAAAGTAATGTCTCTGCTTTTGAATATGCTATCTAGGTTGGTCATAACTTTTCTTCCAAGGAGTAAGTGTCTTTTAATTTCATGGCTGCAGTCACTATCTGCAATGATTTTGGAGCCCCAAAAATAAAGTCTGACACTGCTTCCACTGTTTCCCCATCTATTTCCCATGAAGTGATGGGACCAGATGCCATGATCTTCGTTTTCTGAATGTTGAGCTTTAAGCCAACTTTTTCACTCTCCTCTTTCACTTTCATCAACAGGCTTTTTAGTTCCTCTTCACTTTCTGCCATAAGGGTGGTATCATCTTCATATCAGAGGTTATTGATATTTCTCCTGGCAATCTTGATTCCAGTTGTGCTTCTTCCAGCCCAGCGCTTCTCATGATGTACTCTGCATAGAAGTTAAATAAGCAGGGTGACAATACACAGCCTTGATGTACTCCTTTTCCTATTTGGAACCAGTGTTTTGTTCCATGGGCTATTGGGTAAAAAATAGTGTTGCGTGGTGTGATCAGGATGAATTTTCTTTGTGGCTTCTACCTATTTCCCAAGTCCATTCACCTTCCTAAATTTTAGGCAGAGCCAGGAATTGATAACCATCTACAGGTGACCTCTGCAGGATCACTCCTCTGCACTGGCTCCCTTCTTCAGCCACCATGGCAAGGATTCCTCTAGCTAAATTGCTCAGATTGGAATTCTTAAATATTCATGTGCATGGAATCTGGATTGAATCATACAGTATACTTGTGTCCAGCTAAATTCTTTAAGCTGAAATCCATCTACTTTATGTTTTTTCTTCCTTCCTTCTCTCTACCCTCACTCTATACTCTTTTTTTCTCTCTCTCTATTTAGTAGAGATTTGGCTATTACCCTTTTTGGAAGTAATGTTGAGCGGACTTAATAGGGCTACACTGTGTAGCAGAAAGAACAGGGTCTTAGGTTCTAGTTCTTATTTACCATAAATTTTAATAAAAATAGGGCTCCCCAGGTGGCGTTATTGGTAAAGAATCGGCCTGCCAATGCAGGAGACTTAAGAGATGTAGGTTCAACCCCTAAGTTAGGAACATCCCCTGGATTAGGAAATGGCAATCCACTCCAGTATTCTTGCCTGGTGGGCTACAGTCCATAGGGTCTCACAGAGTTGGACATGACTGAAATGACTTAGAATGTATATGTGTATAGTAAAAATAACTGATATTATAGAATAAAACTGTCATGTGTTAGGTCAGTTGAGTACTTTCCATATGTAAACTCCCTTAATCCTCACAATGTTCTATGTGCCAAACATTATTAACAACATTTTAAAAGAGGGAGAGACTAAACCACAAAGAGACTTTCTAAACCAAAAATCTTCTGATGCCGGTATGCATTTTCTCTTCACTGCCACTCTTTCCCCTAACTCTGTGTGACACTATGTGTCATATCCACCAGAGGAACATCAATTTCACTAATATAAAATAAGAGAACCAAACCTAATAAGCTCTTAGTTTCCTTCCAACTCTAGCAACCTAATACCTTTTATGTTTCAAGAGTTTCCCCCCAAATGTAATATCTAGATATTTCAAAACTGTTAAGACATGTGTCAAAAGTGATGATATTTTTAAAGTGAAAATGTGTGTTTAAAAGAAAAAGTAGGAAAAAACATCATTGTTCATCAACTCCCAGGAGTTCTTTCTTTTACAGATGTTAATGCAAAGTTAAGTGCTACAGTAATTACAGTGTAGATTTTCTCATCATTATTACTCCTTAGTTGGCTTGCTATGTAAAGAAAGGGAGGGAAAGGGGAGGAAGAAAAGAGAAAAGTTCACCTTGCAATGAAGAACTAACTGCTTGCTTTCCTCTGGAAAGAAAATCAGCGGAGGATATAATTGTTCCACAGCCAGGAATAATTTGTAAGCCCACAGAAATTATGCTATGAATGAAGAGATATGGTTAGTAAATGCCCACTTCACAATGGATATTGCTACCAAGGCTATTAATGGCCCTTTCTTTTCTTATTAAATTAGAAGGCATTATGAACACCTATTGTATACCACAAATGAACAAGATAGGATTCTTTCTTCAAGGAGCTCACAATCAAGTGGGAGAAACATATTACGTACCCAGACATTGAAACCAGTCTTTAAAGTTGTGAGAGAGGCAAGCACAGGTACTGCAAGTGCAAAGAAGGGGTTTCTAACTAGGGATGGGGGTCAGGAAAGGTTTTCTAGAGGAGGGGGAGTTGAGTTGTGAGAATTAAAAAATAATTAGTGAGGCACAGAGTTTGAAGAAGGCATTCTAGAAGAGTATGCACAATAGCATTATGAGCTAGTTATTGTATCACAGCTGAATTAAAGCATACAAACAAAAAAGATGAATTTGAAGAGATGGGCGGGGATGACCATATAGGGCACCAACTGTCATGTTAAAGACTTTGGAATTTGTCCTGAAGATGATGAGAAACCATTTAAGGGTTTCAGAAGGGATGTGATGTGGTCTGAGTTGTGTTTTGGGAAAATGATGCTGATCCTTGTATGGGGATACTGAGGCTATTAGTGGAGACCTGCGTGTCTCCTGTTCAAAGAACAGCTAAAAGAACATATCAACTCTTCTCTGGTTTTGTTATCAAGTGAGATTTTAAAAATAATGTCAGAAAGATGTTTTTGTGTTGTTATGTTTTAATGCCATGCATCTAGTCTCTGTTTTGTTTTGTTTTTTACATTGTCAATATGACGTTGCAAGGAAGAAATCATTGTTTCCCCCTTTACCAATTAAAGAACAAAGGTCTGCTGAAGTGAAGTACTAAGTCAGTCAAACACAGGTTTGTGTGGCTCCAATGTCCCTGATCTTTCCCTTTACTACATCTGCAATTTTGGGCTCGATATGGAACTTGACTCCTAAACTTATATTTCTAGGGAAGTATACAAATTACCAAAAGAAGGTTAGAAGAATAATATTTACTTTTAGTATATGATAAAATGCAAATTGTCGCCAAGACCAGATAAATGCATTATAAGAAAGAAAAACTATAAACCAATATCAATCATAAGCATAGATATAAAACTCCTCAACAAAATCTTAGCAAACTGAATCCTACAACGTGTGAAACTGTTATATACCAAGACCAAGTGGAATTTATTACAGGTGTGCAAAGCTGGTTCAGTATTTGTAAATTAACATAATCTACCACATGAATAAAATGAGAAAAACATTTGAGTAAATTCAACACCCATTTCTGATTTTAAGACAAGCCTTTCAGCAACTAAGGTTAGAAGGGAATTCCCTCAACTTGGTGAAGAACAGATACCAAAAAAACCCTATAGCTTGTATTGTACTTAATGGTGAGAAACTGAATGCTTTCCTCTTGAGATCAGGAAGAGGCAAGTGTTGGCCTCTCACCATTCTTTTTTTTTTTTCTCAATTTAGGATCCAAACTTGGGAAAAATCAGAAGAGCTATCAGAGGAGGTTTAGTCACTTGATTGAGACAGAATCATGGTTGCCCAATAGAAACAACTTGGTTACCTATTTAATCAAAGTGACAATATTATTCAACATTGTTTGTATTCGGTGTCCTAGCTAGTGTGAAATGACCCCAAAAAAGGAAGTAAAAAAATAGTTTGGAAAGGAAGAAAAAACAAGTTGTCTACTAAAATAAATAAAATATGTTTTTACCATGAAAGTAGTATCAATTATACCTGACTTCAAATATTCCCTTACTGTTTACAGTATGTTTTCATTGACACTGTTTTACTTGAGACCTCAAGTTAGATGAGATAGATGTTTCTTTCTCTTCCCTGAGGGAGGGTGGTAGCTAATTTAATCTCTATTTTACAGATGAGTAGTAAGGCTTCTCTGGTGGCTCAGAGGTAAAGAATCTGCCTGCCAAACAGGAGATGTGGGTTCAGTCACTGGGTCGGGAAGATCCCCTGGAGAATGAAGGAACCCACTCAAGTACCCTTACTGGGAAATCCCATGGGCAGAGTAACCTAGTGAACTACAGTCCGTGGGGACACACGAGTCGGGCACAACTTGGCAACTGAACGTGCGCGCACACGCACACAGACACACACAGTAATGGTTAAGAGTGAGGGCTTTGGAATCAGACAGGTCTTGACTGAACTCTAGTTCAAACTATCGACTTGGGCATGTTACTAAACCTCTGGACATGTCCTTGTCTCTAAAAGGTGAATAGTAATATCTTTTTTTTTTTACATTATTTTATTATTTTATTTTATTTATTTTTTGCAGCAAAATCAGTAATATCTATTAACATTTCAGAGAAGTTATTTCAGATAGCAGTGCTATTTTTATTAGTTTTATGATCTTAGGCATGGTGTTTACAATCTCTGAGCTCCAGTTTATTCAAATGTGAAATGGAGATAATAATAGAGCTTACCTCTTGAGTTTTATTTTTTAGAATTAAACTAGTAACTATGTGTAAAGCACTTGCCATGGAGTCTGTAACACAATAAGCACATAGCAATTGCAGGAGCCACTGTTACTCTTTTACCAGTTGCTTTTGTTTGATAATAGTGAACAAGGGACTGAATGAAGGGTTATGGGCAGGAGAGGAGGGATCAGTTTAGAAGAGAAGGCTGGATATGCACACAAGTGACTATATTGTAGAGGGCCGTGAATGACAGACTAACTCAGAGCAGAGGTGATAAGTTTAAAATATTGAGGGAAGTGAGTCAAGGAAAGTTTCTATTGGTGCTTTGTTCCTAGCTCTACTGTCAGGAAACTCATGAGTAGTGTGGGACCCCAATGATAGTTTTTTTCTTATAATTTCCCAGGAAGTTCTACACACTCTCTCTCTCTCTTTCCCTTTTTTAAAAATACTTTTATTCCAGGAAGGAAGAGGGAGGGAGGTGAGGCTGGGCATTCCAGTGATCCAGGGCCATTGGGAGGCAGTTCCAGTACCTGCTGCTGTTCAGGGAGTAGGAAGCAACTCTGATTTAGCATGATCACTGCTGAAGGTCTTTGGAACCTGGCCAGCCTGCATCCTTCCTGGGGTTCTTATTTTGCAATCTGTTTGCAAATAGAAGGAGTACTGCCAATTTGACTGGGGCATAGAATCCAGCAGAGATGATGATGGTAATAATTCTGCAGTGGCTGGGCACTGATGCCATCAGGGAACTGGAGGGGAGTGTGGGTCTGTTGCTTTGAATAACAATTTGTGGCCCTATGGCCTTAGAGTGATAAGTGGGACTTTGAGCACATTCTCCTCCTGGGCCAGCATCTGTTCCTTGGATTAAAGAAAAGACTACCTGTTCTCTTCCAGAAATAAATACTCAGTTGTTTGTTCTGTGCAAACTAGTGCCTGGCGCAGGTCAACCTCTTCTGACAGGGCAAGGGAAATGTAGAGATGAATAGGTCCTGGAAAAGAAGCATGAATTTTGCCAGGTCTGTGCATTACTGCTGGGGAAGGGCTGGCTCCAGGTATCAGGTTAGGCTGGCAAATCAAAGGCAGACGGTTCTGCCTACACAGCAGCCTCCTGGCCGGAAGTCGGGGGTGGATCCAGATGGGAATCATATGCCTGAGCCATGTGTGTTTGCACTGGAGGGGAAGAATCTCATGGCTGACAACTTTCTTAGGGCTCTGTGCAGAACTCACAGCCCAGGGGGTGAGGAAGCTGCTGGGGCGACTCTGTGCTCTGAATTTTAGAAACCACAGCAGATACAAGGCATGAGTACTTGAACAGAACCTGGCACTGCCACCTGATTAGATGCCAGACTAGGCAGCTCCAAAATGTGACTTTTTCTTGTCCCTGGACATCCTATAGGGAAACTGTCCAATCCCACTGTCGCATGCTTTTCCAGTTCCAATCATTCCATTATATTCCAGGATTCAGACTCAATGGGCTTCCCTGGTGATTCAGTTAGTAAAGAATCTGTCTGCAATGCAGGAGACCCAGGTTCCATGCTTTCAGAAATATCTCTTGGAGAAGGAAATGGCAACCCACTCCTGTATTCTTGCCTGGGAAATTCCATGGACAGAGGGCCTGGTGGGCTACAGTCCATGGGGTCACAAGAGTCAGATGTGACTTAGAGACTAAACCACCACCAAATGATGAAAAGAAAGTGCTATGAGAAATAGGAATTGTTATTTACATTTTACAGATTAAGAAACTGAGATTAGTCACATAACAAGTAGGTGACAGAATCAGGATTCTCCATTCTACAGCCGCTATTATCCTGTGCCTACTTTTTCAGCTTAATCTCTTTCACCTTTCCCAGTATACTCTGCAGTCTAGCCATACTAAAATGCTCTTAATTTCCTGATAACATTTTCTTTAACCTGTGCCCTTTGTCAAGACTTACCTATTTGTCTGAACTTTCTGCTTCTTCCCTGCCCCCTCACCACCGACAACTTCCTGCCCCAATAGCATAGCTGTAACTGACTTTGAGGATTTTGTAGCTGGCATATAAAACTGAAAGTGAAAGTTGCTCAGTTGTGTCCAACTCTTTGGGACCCCATGGAATTCTCCAGGCCAGAGTACTGGAGTGGGTAGCCTTTCCCTTCTCCAGGGGATTTCCCCAACCCAGGGATCAAACCCAGTTCTCCCACATTGCAGGCAGATTCTTTACTAGCAGAGCTGTAGAGGAAGTCCAAGAATACTGGAGTGGGTAGCCTATCCCTTCTCCAGTGGATCTTCCCCACCCAGGAATCAAACCAGGGTCTCCTGCATTGCAGGCCAATTCTTTACCAAATGAGCTATTAGGGAAGCCCCAGCTGGCATATAGGATGAACTCAATAAATGTTTTAAAACTGAGTGAATGAAGCAGTCTTCTCTTGACGAGATATGAGGCAATGGAACAGAAATTAGGAATCAGACAAAAATGAGAAAAGCTGGAGGGTGGGAATAAGAGTCTGGATAAATTGAGTTAAAAAGATAAACTGCCATAGATTTTAATGGAATACCTTTGACATTGTAAATAGGTAGGAAAGGAAACATTAAAAATGCTAACCAATCTGAATACTAGGGTAAGATGTTGGGTTTTTTGATTCTTAAGTCCAGACCTAACGTGGAGTCTAATGTACTACTTGGTCAAAAGATCCTATCATCTTCAGCAAAGTTAACAACATATTTTTCTTGAGTCTTTACTGCATTTGTGACATTGACTGAGGTTGCTGCTGACAGTGTTGATACACAAGAGACTCTACCTTAACTTAGTTCATCTCCCAAGGGCTTACTTCTTTATTTTTTTTGGCAGCTGGGTGCCTATTTTCCACTTTGATAAGCCAAAGGAACTCAATTCAATTTTGTTGAAGGTTTTATCCTCCTATCTGCCCACTACAGGCAACTCACAGGGCTATGACCCTTTCATGGGAAAGTTGTAAGAGTATTTTAAAATTTCAGTGTCATAGACCGTCAGAACTACTAGAGGCCTTAGAAATCATTTAGACATACTCCAATCAATGGGAATGAGGTTACACAGAAAAGTAGTGGTTAAATAAATGAAGTCCCCCGACTCTTTGGGACTTTCTTCCAGATCCCACAACCAGTCACCAGGTTTTATGGGGAGATAGGTGGAGACCCTGTTAACTGCACAGAGTTACATAAATATGACTGGTTTTAGAGTCAGACTGAAATTTGAATGCTGGATCCATCTCTGTAAGCTCTGTGACCTCAGAAATGTGACTTGATGTCTCTATTTTCTCAACTGTGTAATAGATATGCTGATGTTTACATAGTTGTTAGGAATGATGCTGATGAGCATAGAATGCTTAACACTTAGTAGGCATTAACTACTGTGTATTGCAGTAGGTGGATTGTTTTGATTTTTTCAGGTACTGTGGCAAATCTGGGATAACTGAAACATATTTGAGGGTTTTGGTTGACAAACTGTGTATCTCAAGAATTCTTAAGTACTTTGGTTCCTTTCAGCAACTTGGAGTTGTAATTCTTCAGACAAAATACGTTGTCAGAAAAATTGTTGGATGATGTTTGGGCTTTGTTTGCATTGATTCGTTGAGTCAGTGCTAGGACTCCAAGTTGCTATGGAGGTTTGAGTGTTTTACAGAGTTCCAGAAAACTATAGATGTCTTGTTATGTGACAGCCTTTGAATCAAGAGGGCTTCCCTGGTAGCTCAGCTGGTGAAGAATGAACCTGCAATGCAGGAGACCCTGGCTCAATTCCTGGGTTGGGAAGATCTGCTGGAGAAGGGATAGGCTACCCACTCCAGATTCTTGGGCTTCCCTTGTGGCTCAACTGGTAAAGAATCTGCCTGCAATGCAGGAGACCTGGGTTCAATCCCTGGGTTGGGAAGATCCCCTGGAGAAGGGAACTGGCTACCCACTACAGTATTCTGGCTTTAAGAAGTAAAGAGCTAAAGTCCACCAGCTCCAGAGACAAAGTGCCACACTTGGACATTTTCCATTGGAAAGTCAAAGAAGCTAGTCACAGGAAATCTAACAATACTATTTCCTGAAATAATGGAAGTACTACTGGACTAGGAATTAGGACGCTGGGCTCTAGACTCATCTTTTTCACTGATCTGACTCTGTTTCTAGGCAGATATCCTTATTGCTTAGTTTGATTCTAGGATGCTCTCCTACACAATACTATTTCACATCTCTATTCCTGTGTTCATAAAATGTTTGAGATAAGCCTCAATTCCCATTTTTACATGGAAATCTTATCTGTCCTTTAATTCTTAGGCCAGAAAGATCTTTGATCTACCAGGCTGGGGTTTTTCCTTTCTCCTCAGTTCAGTTGCTCAGTCATGTCTGACTCTTTGCAACCCCATGGATTGCAGCACACCAGGCTTCCCTGTCCATCACAAACTCCCAGGTCCTATTCAAACTCATATCCATCATGTCAGTGATGCCATCCAACCATCTCATCCTCTGTTATCCCCTTCTCCCGCCTTCAATCTTTCCCAGCATCAGGGTCTTTTCCAATGAGTCGGTTCTTCACATCAGGTGGCCAAAGGATTGAAGCTTCAGCTTCAGCATCAGTCCTTCCAATGAATATTCAGAACTCATTTCCTTTAGGATGGACTGGTTGAATCTCCTTGCAGTCCAAGGGATTCTCAAGAGTCTTCTCCAACACCATTTGAATTGATGTTCAAAAGCATCAATTCTTCAGCTCTCAGCATTCTTTATAGTCCAATTCTCACATCCATACATAACTACTGGAAAAAGCATAGCTTTGACTAGATGGACCTTTGTTGGTAAAGAAATGTCTCTGCTTTTTCATATACTGTCTAGGTTGGTCATAGCTTTTCTTCTGAGGAGTAAGCGTCTTTTAATTTCATGGCTACAGTCACCATCTGAAGTGATTTTGGAACCCAAGAAAATAAACTCTCACTTTTTTCATTGTTTCCCCAACTATTTGCCATGAAGTGATGGGACCAGGAGCCGTGATCTTAGTTTTCTGAGTGTTGAGTTTTAAGCCAGCTTTTTCACTCTCCTCTTTCACTTTCATCAAGAGGCTCTTTAGTTCTTCTTCACTTTCTGCCGTAAGGGTGGTGTCATCTGTGAATCTGAGGTTTTTGATATTTCTCCCAGCAATCTTGATTCCAGCTTGTGCTTCATCCAGCCCAGCATTTCGCATGATGTACTCTGCATATAAGTTAAATAAGCACGGTGACAATATACAGCCTTGACATACTCCTTTTCCTATTTGGAACCAGTCTGTTGTTCCATGCCCAGTTCTAACTGTTGCTTCTTGACCTGCATACATATTTCCCAGGAGGCAGGTCAGGTGGTTTGGTATTCCCATCTCTTTAAGAATGTTCCACATTTTTTTGTGATTCACACAGTCAAAGGCTTTGGCATAGTCAGTAAAGCAGAAGTAGATGTTTTTCTGGAACTCTCTTGCTTTTTTGATGATCCAGTGAATGTTGGCAATTTGATCTCTGGTTCCTCTGCCTTTTCTTCTCCCATGACCCTACAAACTCCTTCTTGTCAATCTGCTAGGTCACAGTGTACTGTAAACAACTGTTTATGTCTACCTCTTCCTTATTCTACTGTAAGACCCTTGAGAATTGAGATACATCTTCATTTTTGTTTTATTCTCAATGCTTATACTCTATTATGTAGAAGGTAGAGCTCTAGAAGGAACTGAATGAGGGATAGGATTTGAGTAGGTAAGGAAGCAATCCAGGGAGACTTAAATGGTAAGAACAGAGGCATGGAGGCTGGAATGAGTGAGCATAATACATTCCGTTATTTATTAATAGATTCACTTATGCACTCATTGATTTATTCTCTGTTTAGCACAAACGTACACTAGGAACCCATTGATATCAGGATACAAAGAATAAAAAGAAGTTTCATCCTTAAGAATTTTCTATTTGGGGGTAGCAGGGATCCAGACAAGAAAATAAACATTTAGCAATATTGAATGATAATTGCTGTGAAAGGACTTCCCGGTTGCAGAGAGAGCAATAGAGGAGACACCTATGTGGGCTTGAGGTTTAAATAAAGTTTCTTGGTGGAAATGACACCTCAGCTGAGTTTCAGAACATGTGTAGGAGTGAACCAGGCTGACAGAAGAAGCCTTCTAGAGCTATGTTTGGGGCTGTTGGTGAGCCAGGTCTGGCAGAAATAGTCTGGAGAAGCTTGGAAACATGAGATTGGAGAGATTGATTTAGTGACATGGGATTCAAAACCATATTTAGATATGGCAAAGCACAGTTAAACTGAAAATTGGGGATCTGTCATAGGTGTGCCACAGTTGACAGCTAGAATCAGGTAAGTTTTGATAAGACTTAACTGATGTTGAACTGGTCTGATGTGTAGTAGCCCCTCATTTTGCTCTAAGGAAAAAAAAATAGAGGAAATATTTTCCTTCAGGAGTATTGATTTTAGAAAGAAAATTATCTGTTTATGTCCCATGATATGTTCCAAAAGTATATACTTAGAATGCAAGTCTAGCATGTAGTTGTTGGTGTGTGTGTGTGTGTGTGTGTGTTTGCCACAGCAATACACATGCATGTTTCAAGTGCCCAAAGAGTTTGGGCCATTGGGGCAAAGTCCAAATTGAAGATAAATACTTCAAAAATCATCTGGGAAATGAATAATAATGATAATAAATACTAGGTCTTGGATGTACTGTATTCTCCTTGTAATATTGGGAGGTACATATTATTAACACCAATATATTACATTAGCCAAAAAAGTCATTTGGGTTTTTCCGTAACAATGTATGGAAAAATCTGAATGAACTTTTTGGCCAACTTGATACCCAAGGAAACAAAATATGGAGACTTTAAATTATTTTTCCAAAATCATGCAACCAATAAGTGATATATCCAGGACTATTATACAGTTTTTCACACTCTCAATTCTGGTTTTTTTCTACTATGTCATAAATTCCGTGTCTCTAAATTTCAGGAACTCTGCTGTTGGCATTTCTATTTTTTTTTTGTAACTGTAGAGGGTAAAATATTCAGTTACATAATTTGACATTTAGATTTAGCTTTCCTCCAGAACTGAAATATCATATATTTGTCTACCAAGTTGGCTTTTTAATATTTCATCTTTAGTTTTTTTGTTGGCCCTGATATAAAAATATGCTATTGTCCTAATTAAAGCACTGGTTTACCTCTCACTACATAAAATTTCAAGAAAACTACCACCATTCAGAATAATTTGTGGTCTTTCAAATATTTTTCTCACTTAAGCTGTTATTACTATTTTTAGATGCATTCCATATTATCTAAAGCTTTTAGTGCTGTTTTTAGTGTTGATCTACCGTTGTTAAGGAGACATAGTATAGGTTCTAACCAACTTGTAAAAGTTGGCAGTAGAAGCATAGGTTTTAAGAACTAGAAGAGATATTAACTGTATATTCACAATCTCCTTCAGTTCAGTTCAGTTCAGTCGCTCAGTGTGTCTGACTCTTTGCGACCCCGTGAACTGTAGCACACCATGCCTTACTGTCCATCACCAACTCCCTTAGTTCACCCAAACTCATGTCCATTGAGTCAGTGACGCCATCCAACCATCTCATCCTCTGTCGTCCCCTTCTCCTCCTGCCCTCAATCTTTCCCAGCATCAGGGTCTTTTCAAATGAGTCAGCTCTTTGCATCAGGTGACCAAAGGATTGGAGTTTCAGCTTCAACATCAATCCTTCCAATGAACACCCAGGACTGATCTCCTTTAGGATGGACTGGCTGGATCTCCTTGCAGTCCAAGGGACTCTCAAGAGTCTTCTCCAACACCACAGTTCAAAAGCATTGATTCTTTGGCCCTCAGCTTTCTTTATAGTCCAACTCCCACATCCATACATGACTACTGGAAAACCATAGCCTTGACTAGAGGGACCTTTGTTGATGAAGTAATGTCTCTGCTTTTTAATATCCTGTCTAGATTGGTCATAACTTTCCTTCCAAGGAGTAAGAGTCTTTTAATTTCATGGCTGCATTCACCATCTGCAGTGATCTTGGAGCCCCCAAAAATAAAGTCAGCCACTGTTTCCACTGTTTCCTCATCTATTTCCCATGAAGTGATGGGACCAGATGCCATGATCTTCGTTTTCTGAACATTGAGCTTTAAGCCAACGTTTTCACTCTCCTCTTTCACTTTCATCAAGAGGCTCTTTAGTTTTTCTTCACTTTCTGCCATAAGGGTGGTGTCATCTGCATATCTGAGGTTATTGATCTTTATCCCAGAAATCTTGATTCTAGTTTGTGCTTCTTCCAGCTCAGTGCTTCTCATGATGTACTCTGCATAGAAGTTAAATAAGCAGGGTGACAATATACAGCCCTGATGTACTCCTTTTCCTATTCGGACAATCTGTCGTTCCATGTCCAGTTCTAACTGTTGCTTCCTGAACTGCATACAGGTTTCTCAAGAGGCAAGTCAGGTGGTTGGTATTCCCATTTCTTTCAGAATTTTCCACATTTTATTGTGATCCACACAGTCAAAGGCTTTGGCATAGTCAATAAAGCAGAAATAAATGTTCTTTGGGAACTCTCTCGCTTTTTTGATGATCCAGTGGATGTTAGCAATTTGATCTCTGGTTCCTCTGCATTTTATAAAACCAACTTGAACATCTGGAAGTTCACAGTTCATGTATTGCTGAATCCTGGCTTGGAGAATTTTGAACATTACTTCGCTAGCATGTGAGATGAGTGCAATTGTGCAGTAGTTTGAGCATTCTTTGGCATTGACTTTCTTTGGGATTGGAATGAAAACTGACCTTTTGCAGTCCTGTGACCACTGCTGAGTTTTCCAAATTTGCTGGCATATTGAATGCACAACTTTAATAGCATCATCTTTTAGGATTTGAAATAGCTCAACTGGAATTCCATCACCTCCACTGGCTTTGTTTGTAGTGATGCTTCCTAAGGCCCACTCGACTTCACATTCCAGGACCAGTAACAATTGATACATTGAAGTTAAGTCTCCTATCTTACTGTTTTCTTTCTATTTATTCCCTTTGTTCTTTGTTCATTTGTTTCTCTCCTCTTGGCTATGACTTTTTAAAGCTAATCAAATGTATTATTATTTTTGTTACTATTGTTTTAATGCCTTTACATTCTTATTACAGTTGTTTCTCAGAAATCTGCTATGGATTATTTCTGAAGTTGAAGATAGAACTAAATGAAAGCATACTAAGTATTCTTTTACAATTTCCTTAATCATTTTAGTCTCCATTCAGATACTACATTTGTTCCTTTTCTGTTTTTTAATTGATATATAATTGAAACATAGTATGTGCATGAGTGCTCAGTTTTATATCACTTTTATGACCAACTTAGATAGCATATTCAAAAGCAGAGACATTACTTTGCCAACAAAGGTCCATCTAGTCAAGGCTATGGTTTTTCCAGTAGTCATGTATGGATGTGAGAATTGGACTGTGAAGAAAGCTGAGCACCAGAGAATTGATGCTTTTGAACTGAGTGTTGGAGAAGACTCTTGAGAGTCCCTTGGCCTGCAAGGAGAGACTGAACTAACTTGTGATCTCATGGATGATAGCTCACCAGGTTCTGCTATCCGTGGAACCTTCCAGACAAGAATACTGGAGTGGGTTGCCATTTCCTATTCCAGGGATCTTCCCAACCCAGGGATTGAACCTGCGTCTCCTGCATCTCCTGCATTAGCAGGCAGATTCTTTACCACTGTGCCACTTGGGAAGCCCTTAATTGAAATGTATCATTATAGTAAGTTTAGTTGTATAATATGATGGTTTGATATATGTATCTATTGAGAAATGATTACCAAAATAATTTTAGTTAATATCTATCAATCACCACACACAGTTAATTTTTTTTTCCTTGTGATGAGAAACTTGAAGATCTACTCTTTTAGAGACTTTCAAATATATAATATAATATTGTTAACTATAGTCACCATGCTGTACATTACCCAGGACTTATTTATCATATAACTGTTAGTTTGTGTCTTTTAACCAAATATTTTTATAAATAGTTTTATCCTTTCTATTAGCTTCTTACTTCATCGTTTTATTATGCTTTTAGTAGTTTCCCTAGAAATTATATTATACCTTAAATAAATACTTTTACCATTTTTTGATAATACAAGGTTTTTACAATATTTTACATGCATTTCCTCTCTGTATATATCCATGTATATATATATATGTGGGTGTGTGTACATATGTTTGTGTATATCTGTGTGTATGTGTTAATATGCATAACTGTGTGTAAATATATGTTATGTATATGCATGTGCATGTTTGTATGCATTTTTTAAACTCTTAGCATGTAGACTTACCCACATATTTATCCTTTATGGTACTTTTCATTTCTTCTTACATTGACTTATTTCCTTCTAAGATAATTTTTCTTTTCAATAACTAACTTGCTTTTCCATTTATTATTACCTAGATATTATGGCAGTGAATATTTTTTCTTCCTGAAAATGTGTTATCTTAACTTTTGAAGGATAATTTTGGATAGAATAGTGTAAGTTAGCAATTTAATTTTTTTTTTGCACTAGAAAGATGCCTTTATGTCACCTTTAGCTTGTATTTCTTTGAGAGGTCCTTTGTAGATATAAATAATTTTTCTCCATCCTCTTATAAGACTTTGTCTTTGGTTTCTAGTAGCTTTACTATGATATGCCTAGGTCTGCCCCCTTTTTTTTTTTTTTTTGGTATTTTTCCTTTTGGAGTGCATAGAACCTCTTGAATTTGAGGCTTGATGTCTTTTGTCAGTTTGGGAGAATTCTTGGTTAATATTTCTTCAAATATTACGTTTGTTTCATTTTCTGTCATCTTCTGGGACACCAATGACATGTATTTAGATCTTTTTACCATACCCATATGAGTCTTAACGTTCTTTTTGTACTTTTTTCCCTGTCTTGTTTCACTGCTTTGATATGTATATTTTCCACTAACAAATCTTCCATTTCCCCATTTCTCTCTTCTTCTGGGACTAGTGTGTTATTAAAATCCACCTATGAAATTTCTAATTTCAGCTATAAATTTCTCTATTTCTGGATTACCACTTACATCTTCATCTGTATTCCAGTTAGCTGGTAAATTTTTCTGCATTCTCAAAAATATTACAGTTGACCCTTGAACAATGCAGGGATTAATCTGTGTAGAACTTATATGTGGTCCTCTGTATCTGGTTCCTCCACATCTGCAGGTTCAGCCAGCCACAGACCATGTAGTATTAGTGTTTGCTATTAAAAATATCCACATATCAGTGGACTCATGCAGTTCAAACACACATGGTTCAAAGTAGTTATAAATTTTTACAATTCCTGCTGATACTTGAACTATTTGGATAATCTGTGGGTCAAGCTCCTTTCTTTTTTCTTTTATTCTCATTTCTTTCTTTCTATTTCTTGACATGACTCATAAATTTGGTTGATGCGGATATTGCTTTTGAAAAATGTATGTGCTTTTATTAACATTATTTTTCTCCTGGTGAATTTAGTTTTTGAGGAGATCATATTCATCCAGGCAAGGCTGAATTGCAGGTATACAAGTTCAGGTCTATATTTAGCTTACCTGTACTCTAAGGGAATAACTCTTATGGTATCTCAGACAGTGTGGAGTACTTACCAATGTTTTCTAAGTTAGTGGAGTCTGAACTTCAATCTCTACTTTTGCAGCACTGTGAAACTCTTTTGAAATTGCCACTTGCCATTTTAACTTCTTTGATGGTGGTTTCTACTTAATTGATTAACATCTTACCCTGTATATGAGCAGCTTAAAATTTTGCAAATGACTTCAAGTGAAATGCATGCAAAATTTTCATCTCACTTTTCTATGGATTCTTTAATTCCCAACTGCCTTGGCAGGCCCGAAAGTCAACTTTCATTTTGCCAAGCTCAGATTCACTAGATTCAACAAATGCTCTCTGTTGGATCTTGAATTCACTTACATTTTGGCCTGATAATTCCATAATATTTTGTTAGTTTACCCATAGCTTTACAAGAATTTAAAGTTGTTTTATGAAGTAGGATCTGTCCAGGTGGCATACTACCATACTTATATTTTTTTTCTGGAACTTGTCTCCCCAGACCCATTGAAGGGAAATGAAAAAAAAATCTTATCATTTGAGTTTCTACAGTGTAAAAAGGCATGGACTTTAGAACTAGACAGATATGGGTTTCACTCATTCTGTGTCTGCTACATAAGCTCTATTATCTTAAATATATAAAGGACTTCTCTGGTGATCCAGTCATTGAGACTTAGCCTTCCATTGTAAGGGGTGTGGATTTAATCCCTGATCGGGGAGCTAAGATACCACATGCCTCGTGGTCAGAAAACTAAAAATATAAAACAGAAGCAGTATTGCAACAAACTCAATAAAAACATAAAAAATGGTCCACATTAAAAAGAAAAAACTTTTTAAAAAAGAAAATATATTAAATAGTCTGAGTCCATTTTTGCTTCCGTATCTGGACAAGCTGATAAGGAAGCACTGGTGCCACCTCCTTTAGCACTGGCATGGAGTGCAAACTACACAAGCTTTTATTTGTGAAGTAAGTATTAGTCACTCAGTTGTTTCCGACTCTTTGAGACCCCATGGACTGCAGCCCACCAGGATCCTCTGTCCTTGAGATTTTCCAGGCAAGGATACTGGAGTGGGTTGCCATTTCCTTCTCCAGGGGAGCCTGACCCTTACTCCAACCCATCATAAAACTCAAATCAAGCCTCCTTTCCTGCTCTCTCAGACCATTTTCAAACCAGTTTGGCAGACTATTCTACCCTCCCTGTAAATCCTCATTAATAAACCTTTTTATATGCTCTTCATGCATCTGAACCAAATTTGGAGTAGGAGAGTCCATTTTATCTCTGAAGGGTGACCAAGCAGAAAGTTACTTTATCTTTTAGTTTTCTGAATTTGCTTTCCTAATCTATAAAATGAATAATAATATATACCTGGAATATTTTTCTAAGGATTAGAAATAACATGTGATATTAGAGCATCTAACTATTTCTCTGGAACTTACCCCACTCCAGTACTCTTGCCTGGAAAATCCCATGGACGGAGGAGCCTGGTAGGCTGCAGTCCATGGGGTCGCTGAGGGTTGGACACAACTGAGCGACTTCACTTTCATCTTTCACTTTCATACATTGGAGAAGGAAATGGCAACCCACTCCAGTGTTCTTGCCTGGAGAATCCCAGGGACGGGGGAGCCTGGTGGGCTGCCGTCTACGGGGTCGCACAGAGTCGGACACGACTGAAGCGACTTAGCAGCAGGTGTTCAACAAATTCTGTATATAAAATAATAATAATTTAAGCCAACCAGACCACAGACTATCTTCCACTCCATACCCTGACCTTTTATTATTTTATTTTTTTCATAGTTCTTATGACTACCTGATATTGCATTATACATTTATTCACACATTTAACTATTTATTTACTTGTATGCTGTTTGATTCTCTCACTAAAATGTAAAGCATGCAAAGCCAGGAACAATGTATATCTTATTTATTTGTGTATTACTAGCACATAGAATAATTTTGAGCTCTTAGGCAGAGTTCAATGAGTGTTTCTTGGAAAAATAAAGGAATGAGTCAGTTAGACATATATAGAATCTAGAGCCTCCCTTTCACTCTTGACCTGATTTAACTATGTTACTGTGTTCCAAACTCCTCATCCATGACTCTGGACCCTACTGATTGTCCCTATTGTAGAAATAAGAAAGTAGAGAATCAGACATAGGAAGTAATCTTCCCAGACTCAAATAACAAGTCAGTGGCATAAACCAGGAAAGAAAGATAGGTCTCCTCTCTTTCAGTTCAGTTTTCTTCTCAGTATACCTCCTCTCATCTCCCACCCCCAAAATAGGCATTTTCCCACAGAGCTTTTTCTGTTTGTTTCCAAAATCCACTGAATGATGTTCAATAAAGCAAACACTACTTTTTAGTACAAGTCAACCTTTTCCTAATTGATTTTTCTCATTTTTCAACAGACTTGTAATTGTCAATTTACTTGCTGAGTTGAAGGTGGCACCTGGGTTTGTCATTCTAACCCTTGGAGTAATTTAACTCTACCTTGTAAGACAGGTTTCTATGCTTGTATTATTCTCTGTTGGCATTGTATTTTCAATCAATCAGTCATGAAAAATTCATGCCCAAAGTAAAGCCCTAGTGAAACACTCTCAGAAAAATGTGATTATCTTTAAACAAAGGGAAGATCTTGGTGTTCTCTGAAATTCATTTGAGAGAACAGCCTTTAATAAGGAAGCATTTTATCTGCTGTTTGCAATCCATAAAATACTCTGCTTTTTCCATTTAAAATTGATCTCTTCAAATTCTCAGGTTTCCAAAATTGCTAGAAGATGAAGCCCCATGAATGTGGATTCTAATAATTTGAAGTTTGTAAAAGCTTAATGTAAGCCTTTCATGAATGATGAAAAATGTGTCAGCTACACATATAGCAGGGTGATGGTATAAATACAATTGGATAATGTTGCATCAACTTTTCAAAACATGTTTATTTCATGTTTTAATTAGAAAAGTAGTTTGATTTATTGGATTGTCCTCTAATTATGGAGAGTGACTGATTTCTTCTTCAGATAGACTGAAACAACAGTGGCTCCAGGCTGAGCCCTTATATTGGTTCTAGCACTGGCCTCAACTGTAAAATGGTATATGGGCCTGGGTATAGCCCTCATACTGTCTGTAGACTAAATCCTCATCTGTGTCTCATCACTGATTCATAATCAGTTACCAGTTATCATTGGCCTCAGGGGAACTGGATGAGAGAATTTGCTTGACTTAGTATAGCTCTTCCTCCTGCTGGCAAACAACCTCAAGCACCTGGTCTGATAGCTGCTAGTGGCTTCATGACTCCTCTGGAAAGGATTACCATAAAGTTATGCTGTAGAGGAGTCATTGCATAATTCCCAGGTGCTTTGGGAGAAGGAAAGGCCCTTTCTAAACAAGTGCTGCCTCTCTGTCTTAGAATTATTACTCTACAGTTTCCTATATATCAAGAGCTTTTTACAAAAAATCTTTGTCTCCATAGGCAAATTGCCTTTTATTTTGCAACATGATTCTACAAGGAAGGAGAGAAGTTTGCTATTACTTTAGCCTAGATTATCCAGAACTAAGAAGAGGGATACAGTGTTTTTTATTATATAGCACACCAGCTTTTTAGTCAAATTAACCTAATTTGGGGTCCTGATTTTACATCTTGTCAACACTGTGCCCTTGAGCAAGTTACTTAAAATCTGTGAGAAATTCAGTTTGCTCATCTGTAAAATGGGAATATTAAGATTGTACTCATAATTTTTGTTAGGATTATTAAATGAGATTTTATACCTGATATCAGTTCAGTTCAGTCGCTCAGTCGTGTCAGACTCTTTGCGACCCCATGAATCACAGCACGTCAGGCCTCCCTGTCCATCACAAACTCCCGGAGTTCACTCAGACTCACGTCCAATGATTCAGTGATGCCATCCAGCCATCTCATCCTCTGTCGTCCCCTTCTCCTCTTGCCCCCAATCCCTCCCAGCATCAGAGTCTTTTCCAATGAGTCAACTCTTTGTATGAGGTGGCCAAAGTACTGGAGTTTCAGCTTTAGCATCATTCCTTCCAAAGATATCCCAGGGCTGATCTCCTTCAGAATGGACTGATTGGCTCTCTTGCAGTCCAAGGGACTCTCAAGAGTCTTCTCCAACACCACAGTTCAAAAGCATCAATTCTTTGGCCCTCAGCTTTCTTACAGTCCAACTCTCGCATCCATACATGACTACTGGAAAAACCATAGCCTTGACTAGACGGACCTTTGTTGGCAAAGTAATGTCTCTGCTTTTGAATATGCTGTCTAGTTTGGTCATAACTTTTCTTCCAAGGAGTAAGCATCTTTTAATTTCATGGCCACAGTCACCATCTGCAGTGATTTTGGAGCCCCCAAAAATAGTCAGGCACTGTTTCCACTGTTTCCCCATCTATTTGCCATAGAGTAATGGAACCAGATGCCATGATCTAAGTTTTCTGAATGTTGAGCATTAAGCCAACTTTTTCACTCTCCTCTTTTACTTTCATCAAGAGGCTCTTTAGTTCTTCTTCACTTTCTGCTATAAGGGTGATATCACCAGTGTATCTGAGGTTATTGATATTTCCCCTGGCAATCTTGATTCCAGCTTATGCTTCATCCAGCCCAGCGTTTCGCATGATGTACTCTGCATAGAAGTTAAATAAGCAGGGTGACAATATACAGCCTTGACATACTCCTTTTCCTATTTGGAACCAGTCTGTTGTTCCATGTCCAGTTCTAACTGTTGCTTCCTGTCCTGCATACAGATTTCTCAGGAGGCAGGTCAGGTGGTCTGGTATTCCCATCTCTTTCAGAATTTTCCACAGTTTATTGTGATCCACACAGTCAAAGTCTTTGGCATAGTCAATAAAGCAGAAATAGATGTTTTTTCTGGAGCTCTCTTGCTTTTTTGATGATCCAGCGGATGTTGGCCATTTGATCTCTCGTTCTTCTGCCTTTTCTAAAACCAGCTGAGCACCGGGAAGTTCACAGTTCAAGTATTGCTGAGGCCTGGCTTGGAGAATTTTGAGCATTACTTTACTAGCGTGTGAAATGAGAACAATTGTGCAGTAGTTTGAACATTGTTTGGCATTGCCTTACTTTGGGATTGGAATGAAATCTAACCTTTTGTAGTCCTGTGGCCATGGCTGAGTTTTCCAAATTTGCTGACATGTTGAGTGCAGCACTTTCACAGCATTATATTTTAGGATTTGAAATAGCTTAACTGGAATTCCATCACCTCCAATAGCTTTCTTCATAGTGATGCTTCCTAAGACCCACTTGACTTCACATTCCAGGATGTCTGGCTCTAGGTCAGTAATCACACCATTGTGAATATCTGGGTCATAAAGATATTTTTGTAGAGTTCTTCTGTGTATTCTTGCCACCTCTTCTTAATATCTTCTGCTTCTGTTAGGTCCATACCATTTCTGTCCTTTATTGAGCCCATCTTTGCATGAAATATTCCTTTGGTATCTCTAATTTTCTTGAAGAGATCTCTAGTCTTTTCCATTCTATTGTTTTTCTCTATTTCTTTGCACTGATCACTGAGGAAGGCTTTCTTATCTCTCCTTGCTATTCTTTGGAACTCTGCATTCAAATGAGCATATCTTTCCTTTTCTCCTTTGATTTTCACTTCTCTTCTTTGTGCAGCTATTTGTAAGGCCTCTTCAGACAGCCATTTTGCTTTTTTACATTTCTTTTTCTTAGAGATGGTCTTGATCCCTGTCTCCTGTACAGTGTCACAAACCTCTGTCCATATTTCACCAGGCACTCTATCAGATCTAGTCCCTTAAATCTATTTGTCACTTCCACTGTATAATCATAAAGGATTTGATTTAGGTCAGCCCTGAATGGTGTAGTGGTTTTCCCCACTTTCTTCAATTTAAGTCTGAATTTGGCAATAAGGAGTTCATGATCTGAGCCACAGTCAGCTCCTGGTCTTGTTTTTGTTGACTGTATAGAGCTTCTCCATCTTTGGCTACAAAGAATATAATCAATCTGATTTTGGTGTTCGCCACCTGGTGATATCCATGTGTAGAGTCTTTTGTGTTGTTGGAAGAGGGTGTTTGCTACAACCAGTGCATTCTCTTGGTAAAACTCTATTAGCCTTTGCCCTGCTTCATTCAGTACACCAAGGCCAAATTTACCTGTTACCCCAGATGTTTCTTGACCTCCTACTTTTGCATTCCAGTCCCCTAATCTTATCCAAACTCCTCATTTTACAGATAAGTCAAATGAAAGAAACTGACTTTTATTTATAACATTACCATGTCACCTCCCACAAAACCAACCAAAATGCAGAATCCTCAAGGGCAGCAACTGATTTTTCCTCACTAAAACTGAAAAATAAAAATCTAGAGAAAAATCAATCAAAAATACATATTAGTATGCTCAAGTTTAAATGTATTTTTAAAATATGTAGACAACATTTAAAGAGAATAGACATGTATCAAAAATGATTAGAAAGCTAGGGAAGAAAAAAATCAGTTTAATACAAATAATGTGACTGCAAACTATAATGTGAAGTAAATTTCTTTTTATATTTTTACCCCTTTTATTTTCTTTTCCTTCTTTTTAAAATATTTTCCAGGTTTATTGACATATAATTGACATATAATAGCATAGTGAAAGTTAAAGGTACATAAGGCATTAATTCGATACACTTATGTATAGAGTGAATGAGTGAGTGAGTGAAGTCTCTTAGTCATGTCTGACTCTTTGCAACCCCATGGACTGTAGACTACCAGGCTCCCCAGTCCATGGAATTCTCCAGGCAAGAATATTGGAATGGGTTGCCATTTCCTTCTCCACACTTATGTTTTGCAAAATGATAATCACTATAGTGTTATCTCAGAGAAGGCAATGGCACCCCACTCCAGTACTCTTGCCTGGAAAATCCCATGGATGGAGGAGCCTCATAGGCTGCAGTCCATGGGGTCGTGAAGAGTCAGACACGACTGAGCAACTTCACTTTCACTTTTCACTTTCCTGCATTGGAGAAGGAAATGGCAACCCACTCCAGTGTTCTTGCCTGGAAAATCCCAGGGACGGGGGAGCCTGGTGGGCTGCTGTCTATGGGGTCGCACAGAGTCGGACATGACTGAAGTGACTTAGCAGCATAGTGTTATCTAACACCTCCATTGGGCTTCCCTAGGAATGCGATGGTGAAGAATCCCCTTGCCATATGGGAGGTGCAGGAGATGAGGGTTCAGTCCCTGGGCCAGGAACATCCTCTGTAGTAAGAAATGGCAACCCATTACAGTATTCTTTCCTGGAAAATTCCATGGACAGAGGAGCCTGATGAAGTACAGTCCATGAGGTTGCAAAGAGTTGGACATGACTAAGCATGAATGCAAGGAAATAATACCTCCATGATGTTATATAATTCTTTTATTATGGTGAGATTTAAGATTTGCTCTCTTAGCAACTCTCAAATATGTAAAACATTGTGATTAACTCTAATTACCCTGCTGTTCCTTAGATTCCTGGAACTTGTTTATAAGTGGAAGTTTACATGCTTTGTCCATCTCCCCTGGCTTCCCTCCCCCCGCCCCCTACTACACACACACACCTTCTATCCCCAGGCTCTGATAACCACAATTCTGGTCTTTGGCTTTTATGAGTTCAGCTTTTTCTATTTCACATATATGTGACTTCTTTCCCTTCTTTTTAATATTTCTTTTCTTTCTTTTGTTCTCTCTTTTTTTTTTGCATAGTTTTGAATATTGAAGCAATACGTAGTGTATCATTTGGATGTTGCTAAATGTTGGAGAAGACTCTTGAGAGTCCCTTGGACAGCAAGAAATCCAATCAGTCTATCCTAAAAGAAATCAGTCCTGAATATTCATCAGAAGGACTGATGCTGAAGCTGAAACTCCAATACTTCAGTCACCTAATTAGAGGAACTGACTCATTTGAAAAGACCCTGATGCTGGGAAATATTGAACGTGGGAGGATAAGGGGACGACAGAGGATGAGATGCTTGGATGACATCACCAACTCAATGGACATGAGTTTGAGTAAACTCTGGGAATTGGTGATGGACAAGGAGGCCTAGCATGTTGCAGTCCATGGAGTCACAAAGAGTCGGGCAGGACTGACCAACTGAACTGAAATTACAAAGCACCCCAGAGCTTACTGGCTTAAAAGAATAAGCATTTATCAATGCTCATGAATCAGCTGGGTGGTTCTTCTCTATTGGTGGTCGGTTCTGAATCATGTAGATTTTGGCTAGGTTCACTCTGAGTTGGGCTGTACTTTGCTGTGCCCATGGACAGAGGAGTCTAGAGGGCTGCAATCTATGGGATCACAAAGAGTCAGAAACAACTGAGCAGCTAAGCACTCACTCATGTTGTGTCACAACTCTTTGTAATCCTATGGACTGTAGTCCACCAAACTCGTCTGTCCATGGAATTCTCCAGGCAAGAATATTGGAGGGGGTTGCCATGCCCTCCTCCAGAGGATCTTCCCAATCAAGTCTAGGTTTCCCACATTACAGGTGGATTCTTTACCATCTGAGCCACTTAGGTTCTCTCGTATGTTTGTAAGTCAGCTGGCTGTAGGCTGGTCTATGATGGTTTCAGTTGGAGCAACTAGGCTGTCTTCAGTGTGGTCTTTTTATTCTCTATCAACCTATTCTAGATGTGATCAAATGTTAGTGGTAGGATTTCAAGAAAGAACATGGAACATATTCTGAAGGCTTCTTGAGGTCTTGGCTCAGAAGTGGTATACTGTTACTTCCATCAATTTCCACTGGCCAAAGCCACATTGGGTCACCCCAGATTCAAGACGCTCACCTTTTAATGAGAGAAGCAGCAAAATCATAGTTCAGCATACACACAGAGAAAGAATTGTGAAAATGTTGCAATCATTCTGCACATGTTGCACATGATTTGTATGTACTGTAAGACAATAGACAAGTTCTAAGTGTCTCATTAAGGAAAAATTGTGACATTAAACAAAGTAACCCAGGAATCAAAAGTATTTCCAATAATATAATAAAATGATATTATAAGCAAGTAGATTACAAACCTAGTAGGAACAAGAAGTGGGTAGCACTATGGTACCACCCCAGGTGGGGGGTGGGGGGAAGGGTGATGGGTTCACCTTAAGAGAGGAAGAGAGGTGCTAAATAAACAAAAAAAGAAGGGATTTTTGGTTTTGCTGAAGTATGGAAATCTATGCATTCCTGTTTAAGAATTTCAGAGGCACTGAAGAAAGCCTGTGACTTCTTCCCTATAACTTATGAGTAGCCCATGTAATAAATAAAAAATTTGTATACACACCGTTGTGTCACCTGTGCTATTAAGTCTGTAGCACCTCTAGACAAGTGAAATGTGGAGTGGGTAAAAGTAGAGATTTACTCTCCTGTTGATTATAGTTTGACCTATTGGAGCTATCCAGATAAGGTATTCATTCTTTTGACTTTTTCATCATCCTGGAGAATAGGAAGTCAATTTGGGGTGTTCTTTCCAAAACATAGATCTGAACCTTTCACACCTATACATAAAACTCTTCTGTAGCCCCTTCATGTTGCTTTTAGTAAAAGTTAAAACTCCTTAACACAGCCCATGTTCCTGTTAATGCCATAGTCTCGTCTCTTACCCAGAAGTCTCTGTTCTGTGCTGTGCTGTGCTGTGCTTAGTCACTCAGTCGTGTCCGACTCTTTGCAACCCCATGGACTGTAGCCCACCAGGCACCTCTGTCCATGGGGATTCTCCAGGCAAAAATACTGGAGTGGATTGCCATGCCTTCCTCTAAGGGATCTTCCCAATCCAGGGATAGAATCCAGGTCTCCTGCATTGCAAGTGGACTCCTCACTGTGTGAGGCACCAGGGAAGCCCAAGAATACTGGAATGGGAACCCATTCTCTCTCCAGGGGAACTTCTCAACCCAGAAACTGAACTGAGTTCTCCTGCATTGCAGGCAGATTCTTTACCAGCTGAGCTGCTAGGAAGCCCATGAAAGTGAAAGTGTTAGTTGCTCAGTTTTTTGTTCTAGCCACAGGAAAGAGCTTGTAATTGCACAAACCACTCAGCCTTTGCTCTTGTTTTTCCTTCCAGCTGAAATGGCCTTCACACTTCCTTCTTCCCTGGTCAGTTCTTATTCATCAGTGAAGATACAGCTTTCTTCCCCTTGACTGGCTACAGATGCTACCTCAGCATTTTATTTGTGTGTGTGTGTGTGAGAGAGAGAGAGAGAGACAGACAGAGACAGAGACAGAGAGTGCAGAGAGTGTGTGTGTCTGTGTTGTACATTATTTCCCCTCCTAGGTAGTCTTTAAGGACAAAGGATGTTATTCATTTTTACAATATGAACACATAGAAGATTAACAGTCCTGTAATTGTATATTAAATGAAAGATTAAATGAGTGAATGAATGAATTGAATGAATGAATGAAATTTATAGCAATGCTTTCTGTAGGAAATAATGTCAGATTGAGGGAAAGAGAGGCATTTTATTTTTGTCTGTATGTTGGTGCATATTTATTCTGAGTTATAGGGAGAAGAAAGAATAAGACCAGGAAGGTCTTATTTTTCTTCTGTCTTGTTGCTAATGCCCTCGTTTGATATGCTAAACTTCCCTTGATGAGAATGCTTTGCTTCATTTCCCTTCTACCTCTTTTGGCTGCTTTGTCACAAGCCTTCAGAGAAAGAGAAGAATCTTCTAATGTGCAACCTGTAAGCCATTTCTTTATTATCTCTATCAGACTGCGGTATTTGTGTGAAGATTTTGACAATTTTTAGTTCACAAGACACAGGTGCAGCGGATTAACAAGCTTTGTTGGTTCCTTGTTACTTCCCAACAGCAGCATATAATAGATAAGGATTCATTTTTCTCATAGTGTTTATCTATATGCCAGACTTTATGGTTTTGATATATCAGGTCCAGGATTTCCCAGTGCTTGAGTGGCAACCTGCCCTTTACACACACACACACACACACACACACACACACACATACACACATGTATATAGCTTCTTGATGAAGGTGAAATAGAGTAAAAAAGTGGGCTCAAAACTCAACATTCCAAAAACTAAGATCATGGCATCCAGTCCTATCACTTTATGCCAAATAGATGGGTAAAACATGGAAACAGTGTCAGATTTCATTTTCTTGGGCTCCAAAATCAATGTGTGGACAGTGACTGCAGCCACAAAATTAAAAGATTCTTGTTCCTTGGAAGAATGGCTATGTAAAACCTAGACAGTGTTTTAAAAAGCAAAGACATCACTTTACTGACAAAGGTCCATATAGTCAAAGCTATGGTTTTTCCAGTAGTTGTGTGTGGACATGAGGATTGGACCATAAAGAAGGCTGAGCACTGAAGAATTGAAGCTTTTGAACTGCGGTGTTGAAGAAGAATCTTGACAGTCCCTTGGACAGCAAAGAGATCAAACCAGTAAATCCTAAAGGAAATCAACCCTGAATATTCATTGGAAGGACTGATGCTGAAGCTGAAGCTCTAATACTTACCCACCTGATACAAAAAGCCAACTCATTGGAAAAGACCCTGATGCTAGGAAAAAATGAGGGCAAGAGGAGAAGGGGGTGGTGACAGAGGATGAGATGGTTGGATGGCCTCACTGACTCAATGGTCATGAGTTTGGGCAAACTCAGGGAGATAAAAATGGACGTAGAAGCCTGGAACGTGCTACAGTTTATGGGGTTACAAAGAGTCAGACTTAGCAACTGAACAACAACTGCATATATAATGCATATGTGTGTGCCGCTGCTGCTGCTGCTGCTAAGTCACTTCAGTCGCGTCCAACTCCGTGCGACCCTGTAGACGGCAGCCCACCAGGCTCCTCTGTCCACAGGATTCTCTAGGCAAGAATACTGGAGTGGGTTGACATTTCCTTCTCTAGCATATGTGTATAGTCTTATATTATTTCCTGACCACATAGACTTGCAGTTATAGTGAATCCTATCAAAAACTCTACCAGGCAGGTATGATTTTCTTCTTTGCAGATGAGTAAAATAAGGCTCATAATGATAATAAAACATGGTCAGAGTTCCACGAGAGGGGTAGGCTTGGAATGCCAAGTTTTTTCTATGATGAAGGGAATCAGATTTGACTCAGATTAGGTAATATAAAAACAAGAAATAAGGCTCTGAAGGAAAGTAGCTGATTGGTTGGAAAAACAGAGATCTAGATTTTATCCCTAAGTCAGCCCCACGTTACCTATATACCTTTTGATGCATCATAACACCAAGGCAAATTTACCCTAAACTCTTGTGCAGTCCTGCCCAAGTCACTTACCTGGTGACATGGTGACACATGATCAAACATGTAGCTAGACATATGCCAAACCAGCTTTCCCTCATTGTGTTATAGACCTCTCTGACTGTCAAGTGGTTGTCTCAAAGAAGTTACTGAAATTGCTCATAGGAAAACTGCTTATGCCTAACTTAAAGAATCCAATTCATTTTTTATTTAACTGTAATCATTAGTAGGACAAAACTAGGATGAATGAATTGCAAATTATTAAAGAAAGAAGGAAAAGCATAAGGCAGATTTTAAGCAATTGTGAAGGCAATAGATTTCATTGTAAAAGAAAAAAAAGCATAAACATTATATATTGTGAAAGAAAATAACTAATAAAAGATTTTTTTAAGATCACTGAATGTGATGCTATATAAAAAGGTAAAAGAAAACACTGACTAGAGATTTGCACGATGTAAACTGAGATACATCATAAAACCACAATTGTTAGAACAATGGCTGCCTGTCACTAAAATAAACACACAAATCAGTGAAGTAGAAATGGAAGTCCAGAAATAAACCCGAGCATTTAAAATTTTATTTTATGGAAAAAGTGACATCTGAAATTAGAGGAGAAAGAGATGACTCAATAAGATGTTGGAAAAAATAAGATATGCTGCTTCTTCATATTTTACACTGAAATGCCTAATGAAGTAAAGGTATTTAAACTTATGAAATTTAAATTAGGAAAATTTTAAATATATATGACTGCTACTACTGCTAAGTCGCTTCAGTCATGTCTGACTCTGTGCAACCCCATAGACGGCAACCCACCAGGCTCCCCCGTCCCTGGGATTCTCCAGGCAAGAACACTGGAGTGGGTTGCCATTTCCTTCTCCAATGCATGAAAGTGAAAAGTGAAAGTGAAGTCACTCAGTCGGGCCGGACTCTGAGCGACCCTATGGACTGCAGCCCACCAGGGTCCTCCGTCCATGGGATTTTCCAGGCAAGAGTACCGGAGTGGGTTGCCATTTCCTTCTCCAAGAACAAAAGCTATCCCCCGCTAAATATTGCTCAACAACACATGTTAGATAATATAAAAACGCTCAAGGATCCACCAGTAAGATTGAAGCACATGTTAACATTTGGTCATCCTTTAGATTCTTATTTCTTTTGCTGATTTTAATAAATAAAACATTATGGCTATAGCTTTCCGTCTTCCTTTACTTTCTCCCAGAAGTAGCCACAGTCCTGAAATTAATGAGTATAATTCCCACTTATGATTTTGTACTTCTGTTGTACATGTATTATATTAAATTATGCTATATGTTTGCCTTCTATAATGCTTATCTTTTTCACTAAACATAGTTCTTGGTGTCTATCCATGTTCATAAATGTAGCTCTAGTTAGTTCATTGTTGATGATAAGTATTATTCCATGTAGTAATTGATGAACCATAATTTGTTGTTGTCATTGTTCAGTTGCTAAGTCATGTCCAGCTAGCTGTTTGTGAGCCCATGGACAGTAGCACACCAGACTTTCCTGTCCTTCACTATCTCCCTGAGGTTGCTCAAACTCATGTCCATTGAGTCCGTGGTGCCATCCAACTATCTCATCCTCTATCACCCCTTCTCCTCTTGCCCTCAATCTTTCCAAGCATCAGGGTCTTTTCCAGTGAGTCAGTTCTTGACATCAGGTGGCCAAAGTGTTGGAGCTTCAGATTCAGCATGTCTTTCCAGTGAATATTCAGGGTTGATTTCCTTTAGGATTGACTGGTTTGATTTCCTTGAAATTCAAGGGACTCTCAAGAGTCTTCTCTAGCACCACAGTTCAAAAGAATCAGTTCTTTGTCACTTAGCCTTCTTTATGGTCCAACTCTCACATGACTACTTACATGACTACTCTTACATGACTACTGGATAAACCATTGCTTTGACTATACAGACCTTTCTCAGGAAAATGATGTCTCTGTTTTTTTAATATACTGTCTAGGTTTTTCATTGCTTTTCTTCCAAGGAACAAGCATCTTTTAATTTCATGGCTGCAGTCACCATCCACAGTGATTTTGGAGCCCAAGGAAATCTTCCAGTTTCCACTGTTTCTCCATCTAGTTCCCATGAAGTGATGGGACCAGATGCCATAATCTTAGTTTTTTGAATGTTGAGTTTTAAGCCAGCTTTTCACTCTTCTCTTTAACCCTCATCAAAAGACTCTTTAGTTTCTCTTCACCCTCTGCCATGAGAGTAGTACCGTCTACATATCTGAGGTTTTGGTATTTTTCCCTGCAATCTTGATTTCAGCTTTTGAATCATAATTTATCCATTCTCATTCTGAGTTAACTAGTTTTAGTTTTTAGTTTGTTTTACTATTGTAAAGGAATAGTACTATTAATACAATGAACATTATTGTCTGTATTTCCTTGTGTAATGTGCAAAAATTGTCTTAGGAAATCTCATAGAAGTGGAATTGCTAGATCATAGATTATAAACATCTTTATCTTTATTGTCAAGTTACCCTCTAAAGAGTCTATTATATTTTGCATGCTTAACAGTGGTATTAAAAAAGAAGTCACTGTTTTTTACAAAACTTCCAACACTTGGTATTTTCAGATTTCCTATTTTTTTTGCCAGTATGAGGGTAAGAAATGTATTTTGTTGTTTTGTTAACTAACTTTTTCTCAGTTACTAGTAGGCTGATCATGCCTTCATATATCTGTAGGCCATTTGTTTCATCTGGCCTACAGATGAAATGTTCATAGCAGCATTATTTACAATTGCCAAGGCATGCAAGCAGCCATGTCTGATTATATCCTTCATCTATTTTCTCTTGGATAGTTGATCTTTTAAATTTTCACTTCTAAGGGATCTTTATAGGTTTGTGTATTAATTCTTTTCAATGATAAGCCTTACACACATGACTTCTTCAAACACTGTTTTTTTTTTTTTTCATTTATTTATGGTATATTTTCATATAATAATTTTTTTGTGTGTGAACAGTCAAATATATGTATCCTTTCCTTCAGGGCTTATGCTTCTGGTGTTTTGTCTAAAACGTCCTAACATATCCTTAGTCTGTAAAATAATATACTGTGTTTCACCTCATACATTTTTTCCTTAATCCATTTTAAATTTATTTTTGTATTTGGTATGAGATAGAGATCCCACTTTATATTTTTTCTGTATGGATGATCCATTGATCCAATACCATTCATTGATTATTCAACTTTTCAATCTCATCTACAATGTCATCTCTGATGTATACTGAATCTGTTCTTAAGTCCTCTGCTTTGATCCCATGTAGTCTTTTCTCTATTGAACTGTAGCAATGTTAAGTCACTTTGTTTTAATGTCCATAAAGACTGTAAAGTACTTTGTTTTAATCTCCATAAAGACTATAAAGTTATGTTATGTTAAGTCGCTTCAGTCGTGTTTGACTCTGTGTGACCCCATAAACGGCAGCCCACTAGGCTCCACCGTTCCTGGGATTCTCCAGGCAAGAACACTGGAGTGGGTTGTCATTTCCTTCTCCAATACATGAAAGAGAAAAGTGAAAATGAAGTCGCTCAGTCGTGTCCGACTCTTAGCGACCCCATGGACTGCAGCCTACCAGGCTCCTCCGTCCATGGGATTTTCCAGGCAAGAGTACTGGAGTGGGGTGCCATTGCCTTCTCCAATAAAATTATGATGAGATTGAAAAGTTGAATAATCAATGAATGGTATTGGATCAATGGATCATCCATTGATTTACACGCTGGTAAAGTAATGCTCAAAATTCTCCAAGCCAGCCTTCAGCAATACGTGAACCATGAACTTCCAGATGTTCAAGCTGGTTTTAGAAAAGGCAGAGGAACCAGAGATCAAATTGCCAACATCCACTGGATCATCAAAAAAGCAAGAGAGTTCCAGAAAAACACCTATTTCTGCTTTATTGACTATACCAAAGCCTTTGACTGTGTGGATCACAATAAACTGTGGAAAATTCTGAAAGAGATGGGAATACCAGATAACCTGACTTGCTTCTTGAGAAACCTATATGCAGGTCAGGAAGCAACAGTTAGAGCTGGACATGGAACAACAGACTGGTTCCAAATAGGAAAAGGAGTACATCAAGGGTGTCTATTGTCACCCTGCTTATTTAACTTCTATGCAGAGTACATCATGAGAAACGCTGGGCTGGAAGAAACACAAGCTGGAATCAAGATTGCCGGGAGAAATATCAATAACCTCAGATATGCAGATGACACCACCCTTATGGCAGAAAGTGAAGAGGAACTAAAAAGCCTCTTGACGAAAGTGAAAGAGGAAAGTGAAAAAGTTGGCTTAAAGCTCAACATTCAGAAAACTAAGATCAACGCATCCAGTCCCATCACTTCATGGGAAATAGATGGGGAAACAGTGGAAACAGTGGCTGACATTATTTTTCTGGACTCCAAAGTCACTGCAGATGGTGCTTGCAGCCATGAAATTAAAAGATGCTTGCTCCTTGGAAGGAAAGCTGTGACCAACCTAGACAGCATATTGAAAAGCAGAGACATTACTTTGCCAACAAAGGTCCGTCTAGTCAAGGCTATGGTTTTCCAGTGGTCATGTATGGATATGAGAGTTGGACTGTAAAGAAAGCTGAGCACCGAAGAATTGATGCTTCTGAACTGTGGTGTTGGACAAGACTCTTGAGAGTCCCTTGGACTGCAAGAAGATCCAACCAGTCCATTCTAAAGGAGATCGGTCCTGGGTGTTCTTTGGAAGGAATGATGCTAAAGCTGAAACTCCAGTACTTTGGCCACCTCATGCAAAGAGTTGACTCATTGGAAAAGACTCTGATGCTGGGAGGGATTGGGGGCAGGAAGAGAAGGGGATGACAGAGGATGAGATGGTTGGATAGCATCACCATCTCGATGGACGTGAGTTTGAGTCAACTCCGGGAGATGATGATGGACAGGGAGGCCTGGCATGCTGCAATTCATGGGGTGGAAAAGAGTTGGACACGACTGAGTGACTGAACTGAACTAAACTGAACTTTATAGTAAATCTTCTTATCTGATAAGGCTGCCTTTGCTATTTTTTTACCATCTGAATTCCTATTGATTTTTTTTAATTTATACAATTTTTAAAGGTTACAGTCTTATAGTTATTATAAAATTTTGGCTCTATTCTCTGTTTTGTATAAGGCATTCTTATAGCCTATCTTATACCCAGTACTTTATACCTCCTTTATCACTCTCCCACGCCCAAATTGTTCCTCCCCCGCTCCCACTGGTAAGAAACCTCTAGTTTGTTCTCTATATCAGAGATCCCCAACCCCAGGTCATGAACTAGTATTGATCAGTGGCCTGTTAGGAACCCAGGCTGCACAGCAGGAGGTGATTGGCAAGCAAGTGAATGAAGCTTTATCTGTTATTTATAGCCATTCCCCCTTGTCCGCTTTACTGCATTATTGCAATGTAATAATAATAGAAATAAAGTACATAATAAATGTAATGCATTTGAATCATCCTGAAACCATCTCCAAGTCCTGCCCAACGTGGTTCATAGAAAAATTGTCTTCCAAATTAGTACCGTCCCTGGTACTAAAAAGGTTGGGCACCACTGCTGTTTATCCATGAGTCTGATTCTTTTAGTATTCACTAATTTGTTGTATTTTTTAGATTCCACATATAAGTGATATTATATAGTATTTTTCTTTGTCTGAGTTATTTCACTTAGCATAATGCCTTCAGGTCTATCCATTTACTGCAAAAGGCAACATTTCACTCCTTATGGCTGAGTAGTACTCCATTGTACATGTGTGTATGTGTGTATATATAAATATATCACGTTTTCTTTATCCATTCATCTGTTGATGAACAGCTAGGTTGCTTCCATGCCTTGGCAATTGTAAATAATGCTGCTATGAACATTGGAGTATATGCATCTTTATGAATTAGTGTTTTGGGTTTTTTTGAATATATTTTTTCAAATATCATTTTGTAAGAATTTGCCCTCTAATTGTTGAAGTTCTTTGGAAAATGTCTTTTTATTATATTTGTTGTTGTCTTTTTAGCATTTGTAGTTGTTTCCTCTTATATTCCTAATATGAATAAATTGTACTTTTCTATATTTTTCTTGATTATCAATACATTGTTTTATAGGTTCTTAGTTGAAATTTGTATGTTGTTCTTGAATCCTAACCTTCTTAGAATCTCTGTTTATCCTAAAGGTTTCCTTTAGCTTCTCTTTTATTTTATTAATATATATATAGGTAATAATGTCATCTATAAATCCCCTGGGCGGAGGAGCCTGGTAGGCTGCAGTCCATGGGGTCGCTTAGAGTCTGACATGACTGAGCGACTTCACTTTCACTTTTCACTTTCACGCATTGGAGAAGGAAATGGCAACCCACTCCAGTGTTCTTGCCTGGAGAATCCCAGGGATGGGGGAGCCTGGTGGGCTGCCGTCTATGGGGTTGCACAGAGTCGGACATGACTGAAGTGACTTAGCAGCAGCATGAATAATGTTTCCTTTTTAATTCTCATTTTTTACTACTTTTTCTAATTTTATTGCACTAGAACTTTCAAGATCATGTTGAATAGAAGCAACAGTAGCAGCATCCTTTCTGTTTCCTGACTTTAAAAGGAGTATTTCTCGTATTTCACCATTTAGTAGGATTGCTATAAATTAATAGATAACCCTGTGTAAGATAAAGGAAATTGTCTTTTATTTAGAGTTTTCAAAGACTTTTTTTAAAGCTTTTTTGAATGAATGTTGAATTTTATTAGATATTTTTATTCTATTCATTGATAATATGTCTCAATTTATTAACATGATGTTACATAATTATATCTCTTTTTAATATGTAATCATTCTTCCATTCCTAGGGTTCATTTTACTTTGTATTGCGGTAATGTGTGTGTGTGTGTGTGTATAAATTTACTGCTGGATTTGAATTCATATTTTATTTAGATTTTTTCACTCAGTATTTATAACTGACATACAGCTACAACTTTTCATTTTCCAGTTGTCCTTACCTGTATTTTGCTTCAAGTTTATAATAGCCTCATAAAAATTAATTGGGTAGCTTTATATCTTTTTAAAATTTTACTTTAATATTTATGAAAATAAAATACATGTATGTAATTTAAAAAGTGAAATTCTACAGAAAAGGCCAAAAAGACAATATTCCTTTACTTTTGCCACAGGTTTTGATTCCTGCTTGCTCAAGCAAGAATCAGCAAAATTCTGTAAATAACAAAGTAGTAAATAATTTAGGCTTTATGGGCCAAGAGGTCTCTGTCACAACTACTTAATGTCTTTGCTTATTCTGTGTGCCATTATGTGGCAAAAGCAACCAGACAACACCTCAGGTGACACAGTGGTAAATAATCTACCTATCAATGCAAGAGACGCAAGAGACACAGGTTCAATCCCTAGGTCGGGAAGATCCCCCAGAAGAGACAATGACAACCCACTTCAGTATTCTTGCCTGGAAAATTCCAGAGAGCCTTGTGGACCAAAGTCCATGGTGTGACAAAGGATTGGACACAACTGAGCATACACGCACACACACACACTCACATTCACAGTGAATAAACATGGGTAGTTTTTTTTTTTTTTTTCCCAAAAACAGACAGCAGGCAGAATTTGGTTCTTGCTCTCCTGGTCTTGAGGCAGTCATATTTCTTATTATTGTTTCTTTTTTTTTTTGCTAATTAAAAATTTTTTTTAATTTATTTTAATTGGAAGCTAATTACTTTACAATATTGTGGTGGTTTTTGCCATACATTCACATGAATCAGCCAAGGGTATACACATACATTGTGTTCCCCATCCTGACCCTCCCTCCCACCTCCCTCCCCATCCCATCCCTCAGGGTCATCCCAGTGCACAGGCCCTGAGCACACTGTCTTATGCATTGAACCTGGACTGGTGATCTATTTCACATATGGTAATATACATGTTTCAATGCTATTCTCTCTAATCATCCCACCCTCGCCTTCTCCCACAGAGTCCAAAAAGTCTGTTCTTTACATTTGAGTCTCTTTTGCTCTCTCTCATACAGGGTCGTCGTTACCATCTTTCTAAATTCCATAAATATGTATTAAAATACTGTATTGGTGTTTTTCTTTCTGACTTACTTAGCTCTGTATAATAGGCTGCAGTTTCATCCACCTAATTTGAACTGATTCAAATGCATTCTTTTTAACAGCTGAGTAATATAATATTGTGTATATATATCACAACTTTCTTATCCATTCATCTGCTGGTGGACATCTAGGTTGCTTCCATGTCCTGGCTATTGTAAACAGTGCTGCAATGAACATTGGGGTACACGTGTCTCTTTCAATTCTGGTTTCCTCAGTGTGTATGCCCAGCAATGGGATTGTTGGGTCATATGACAGTTCTATTTCCAATTTTTTAAGGAATCTCCACATTGTTCACCATAGTGTCTGTACTAGTTTGCATTCCCACCAATAGTGTAAGAGGGTTCCTTTTTCTCCGTACCCTCTCCAGCTTTTATTGTTTGTAGACTTTTTGATAGCAGCCATTCTGACCAGTGTGAGATGGTACCTCACTGTGGTTTTGATTTGCATTTCTCTGATAATAAGTGATGTTGAATATCTTTTCAGGTGTTTGTTAGCCATCTGTATGTCTTATTTGGAGAAATGTCTGTTTAGTTCTTTGGCCTATTTTTTGATTGGGTCACTAATTTTTCTGGAACTGAGCTGCAGGAGTTGCTTGTATATTTTTGAGATTAATTCTTTGTCAGTTGCTTCATTTGCTATTATTCTCTCCCATTCTGAAGGTTGTCCTTTCACCTTGCTTATAGTTTCCTTCATTGTGCAAAAGCTTTTAAGTTTAATTAGGTCCCATTTGTTTATTTTTCTTTTATTTCCATTACTCTGAGAGGTGGGTCATAGAGAATCCTGCTATGATTTACATCAGAGAGTGTTTTGCCTATGTTCTCCTCTAAGAGTTTTATAGTTTCTGGTCTTACATTTAGATCTTTGATCGATTTTGAGTTTATTTTTGTGTATGGTGTTAGAAAATGTTCTAGTTTTATTCTTTTACAAATGGTTGACCAGTTTCCCCATCACCACTTGTTAAAGAGATTGTCTTTACTCCATTGTATATTCTTGCCTCCCTTGTCAAAGATAAGGTGTCCAGAGGTGTGTGGATTTATCTCTGGGTTTTCTATTTTGTTCCATTGATCTATGTTTCTGTCTTTGTGCCAGTACCATACTGTCTTGATGACTGTGGCTTTGTAGTAGAGACTGAAGTCAGGCAGGTTGATTCCTCCAGTTCCATTCTTCTTTCTCAAGATTGCTTTGGCTATTCAAGGTTTTTTGTATTTCCATACAAATTGTGAAATTATTTGTTCTAGTTCTCTGAAAAATACTGTTGGTAGCTTCATAGGGATTTCATTTAATCTGTAGATTGCTTTGGGTAGTATACTCGTTTTCACTATATTTATTCTTCTGATCCATGAACATGTTATATTTCTCCATCTATTTGTGTCATCTTTGATTTCTTTCATCAATGTTTTATAGTTTTCTATATATAGGTCTTTTGTTTCTTTAGGTAGATTTATTCCTAAGTATATTATTCTTTTCTTTGCAATGGTGAATGGAATTTTTCCTTAATTTCTCTTTCTGTTTTCTCATTGGTAGTGTGTAGGAATGCAAGGGATTTCTGTGTGTTAATTTTATATCCTGCAACTTTACTATATTCACTGATTAGCTCTAGTAATTTTCTGGTGGAGTCTTTAGGGTTTTCTACGTAGAGGATCATGTCCTCTGCAAACACTGAGAGTTTTACTTCTTCTTTTCCAATTTGGATTCCTTTTATTTCTTTTTCTTCTCTGATTACTGTGGCTAAAACATCCAAAACTATGTTGAATAGTAGTGGTCAGAGTGGGCACCCTTGTTCCTGACTTTAGGGGAAATGCTTTCAATTTTTCACCATTGAGGATAATGTTTGCTGTGGGTTTATCATATATGGCTTTTATAATGTTGAGGTATGTTCCTTCTATGCCTGCTTTCTGGACGGTTTTTATCATAAATGGATGTTGAATTTTGTCAAAGGCTTTCTCTGCATCTACTGAGATAATCATATGGTTTTTATCTTTCAATTTGTTAATGTGGTGTATCATTGTTTCTTCTGGTATTACTTCTGTATTTCTAAATAAAACTTCTATACATCTATTCTCTAGTCATCTTAGTTTTCAGTAGTGTTTACCTACTTTGTATTATGAGATGGTGTTTTCATCCTTTAACAGTTCTGCTACAAAATTTAAGCACTTCTCCTCCTCCACATATTTATGTCATCTTTTGGTTAAAATAATATTCAATCTTTTATTGTCAATAGGTAACTAGGACTTCCCTGGTGGCTCAGATGGTAAAGCGTCTGCCTACAATGCAGGAGACCTGGTTTCAATCCCTGGGTTAGGAAGATCCTCTGGAGAAGGAAATGGCAACTCAGTCCAGTACTTTTGCCTAGAAAACCCCATGGACAGAGGAGCGTGGTAGTCTATAGTACATGGGGTTGCAAAGAGTCAGACACGACTGAGCTTTCACTTCCAACTATTAATTCAGATGAGTCTTGTGGTATATGATTAAATTTTTCTGTTCTGCAACAATTCCACCTGCCTCTGGCCTTTTGCTAATAATTATTTCTTCTTTTTCTGTTAAATTGGTATTTAATGCACCTTTTGCAAATCGTTTCTGTCCCCCCCTCCCCAACCCCCATCATACCTTCACTTGGCTGCTTTGGTCTCTTTATTGATGTGTTTCATCAGTAAAAGATTGCCATTAAACTTTGAAATAGAGGTTCTAAATACATGTTTGGACTATGTTGATCTATTTCCTTGGGGAAGTCTCCCATGCTAATATTTGTATATCCTTTATCTTTGATTGAGTTGATTTTCTCACAGAATATATATATTTTAAGCTACTGTCTATAGAGATAAGCTTGACTGTCAGTATTCTGGAATTTGAATCTGGAATCCCTTCCACCTCTCCAGAGAATAAGCCTCTAGTTTCCTGTCATGATGGATGAAGAGTCACTTGGGTGTTGATGTGAGGGAAGGAATTTGGGAGTTAATTTTTCTTTACAAGGACTATGAACCAAGCTCAGACTTGCATCCCAAGTACTTCCAGTGTTTTCCATTTCTGAGATTCTTTGGTATGAATTATTTTCTGTTTGTTTCTTAACTTTTTAAGTTAAATACTTGGCACTCTCTTTTTCTATCTTCCTTTCTAGTATAGACACATAGGGCTAAAATTTAATTTCTCTGTATATATTTTTTTCTGTGTGACACTGCTTTGCTATATAGTGCTGAATCAATCATCCAATTTTAAATACTTTGTACTTTCCCTCATTATTTCTTCTTTGATACATAAAAAATTAAGAGTATATAAAAATTTCAAAATGTTTGAGAGTTTTGGGTCAACTTTTTTTGTACCAGATTTATAATTTTATGACTGGATAGTGGGAAGTTGTGATTAGAAGAATATGAATTCTTTGATATTTGTTGAGATTTGTTTTGTGACAATATGTACGTACTTAATCTTTTACAAATATCTCTTATTACTTGAAAAAAAACTTTATTCCCTAATTGTGTATGTGGAAAGTTTTATAGATTTTAATAAGTGATCTTTCAGTATTAGTTGCTCAGTCGTGCCCAGCTCTTTGCAACTCCTTAGACTGTAGCCAGCCAGGCTCCTCTGTCCATGAAATTTTCCAGGCAAGAATACTGGAGTGGGTTGCCATTTCCTTCTCCAAGGGGATCTTCCTGACCCAGGAATTTAACCCTATTCTTCCACATTTCAGGCAGATTCTTTACCATCTGAGCCGCCAGGGAAGCTGGAGCTCATCAAATTGAAAGTTTTTGGTTTTCTATAGCCTTCAGAATTTTTGGTTGTTTACAGTATCAATTACCGAGATTAATCATTGTGGCCCAGTCAGTTTTTACTTGTGGTGTTGTCAATTTTTTGCTTTATATATTTTATGCTCTTCTTCAGTTCAGTTCAGTTCAGTCACTCAGTCGTGTATACTCTTATTAGGTGCATACAAATTTAAAGTTGATCTTCATGTAGAATATTTGCTTTTATATGGTGATTATATCCTTAATTTTACATTTTTCCTCAATATGTTTTGAGGAAAAATCAATATCTGATACTGCCATAACTCAAACAACTTTCCTTTAGTGTTTTCATGTTATATCTTTTATATCTTTTTCTAGATTTTCAATTTCAAAATTTTGTGCCATTATTTCTTATGCTTGTCTCTGGGAAAGATGATAAGTGTAGATTTTTCTAATCAGTTTTTTAACAAATAAATTTGTCAGTTTTCAATATCTATGATTATAGATATTTAGAATTATTTTTACTGTCATTTTGAGTTTTCAATAATGTTTCTGTTTTCTTTTTATTCCCTATAATATCTTCTATTATATTTGTCATCCTTTCTTTATTCTCTCTCTCTCTTTTTTTTTTTTTTTTACTCATTTGGAATTTACTAATCCTGTTTCTATTATTATAGTGACTATTCTTGATTGTCACATTCTTGTTTATGGCAATTAAGTTAATTAGGGTTTCCCTGGTGGTTCAGACCATAAAAAATCTGCCTGCAATGCTGGAGACCTCTGTTTAATCCCTGGGTCAGGAAGATCCCTTGGAGAAGGTAATGACTACCCATTCCAGTATTCTTGTCTGGAAAATCCATGGACAGAGAAACCTGATGTGCTACAGTCCATGGGGTCTCAGAGAGTCAGACACAGGACTGAGTGACTGACACTTTCACTTTCATTAAGTTAATTGGCTTCCCTATCCTCCTTTGGAATCATAGAAAGACCTTATAATGCTTTAACTCTGATTTTGCCTCTCTCCATTTCACCACCATCTGCTTTACTAACCCGTGTTTTGGGCAAAATTTTTAACAGCTCTAAAAATTAATATTGTTATAGTTTTAGTCAGTTATTATTTATATTTACTTGTTTCTCTGCCCATTGTTGCTTCTTGCCATCATTACCTTTTGTGGTCAATTTCTTCTTCTGAAATTCGTCTTTTAGTAGCTCCTTCACTGAAATCTGAAATTGCTAAACTTCTTAGGCTTTGTATGAAAATTTATTATACCCTTTTTCTTGGGTGATGTTATTCCATTATTTTCTGGTTTCTCATGTTGCTGGTATTAAATTTGCTTAAGTTTAACTTCTGTTCCTTTGTACGTAGTTTTTATTTTCTTTTATTAGTTTTGAAAACATGCTCTTCATTTTTGGTGTTTTGTATTCAATAGTTTCACTATGATGAGTCTATATCTAGATTTAAAAAAATCTTACTTTGGATGGACTTGTGATTCCTAAATCTGAATATCCCTGTCTTTCATCACTTCTCGAATATATTCAGTCTTTTCTCTGTGGATTTTGCCTCTCCCAGTTTCTCTTGTCTCTCTTTTTAGAACTCTTATCAGATACATATTTTTGTTTATTTCTTCTGTGTCTCTTTTCATATTTTCTATCTTGTTAAATCTCGCTGTTGAATTTTGAAAATTTTATCCATTCTGCCCCTCAACCAGGCTACTGAATTTTTTATCTCTTATAATTTCTAAAAATACTTTATAATTTTTCTAGACTATTTCTGGCATTAAAAAAAAAAAAAACACTGTGTTTTGTTCTGTTCTCATGTATTTGAACATTCTTTTATTTTTTTAATCACTTAAAAGTACTTTCTCTATAGTTCACCAGATAGTTTTATGATTAGTATTCTTTGTTTTCTAAGTCAGTTGTCTATTTCTCTGACTGGTTCTCACTTTTAGTGTGGATTTTTTTATGTTTTATAAATGTATGTGAAAGTTTGACCTTTTTAGGGCTTCATTATGGAAATTCTGTGTGCCTAGGCTGAAATGTGTGCATTCAAATTAAAAGTATTTTTTTATTGCTTGAACCAGGTGCTCCAGGGATATCTTCCTGTAATGAAGTGAAAGTGAAAGTTGCTCAGTCCTGTCTGACTCTTTGCAACCCCATGAACTATACAGTCCATGGAATTCTCCAGGCCAGAATATTGACATGGATAGCCTTTCCCTTCTCCAGCAGATCTTCCCGACTCAGGAATCCAACCAGGGTCTCCTGCATTGCAGGTGGATTCTTTACCAACTGAGATATCAGGGAAGCCCTGTAACGAAATTTATTGTAAATGCTTGGCCTGGATTCTTAAGCGTGCATACATGCTCAGTTGTGCTGGACTCTTTGCAACACCACTGGACTGTAGCCTTCAGGTTCCCCTGTCCATGGGATTTTTCAGGCAAGACTACTGGAGTGGGTTGCCATTTCCTTCTCCAGGGGATCTTCCTGATTCAGGGATCAAACTTGCGACTCCTGCATCTCCTGCTTGGCAGGTGGATATTTTACCACTGAATCCAGTCACTGGGGAAGCCCCAATTCTTAAGCAGGTGGTGTAAATTCAAACTGAAACCTATAAGTGTTCTGGCCCATGTTTTAAAATTATTTTCTACCCCCAGATCTAGGAATAGATACACATGTATCTTTGTCATCTCCCATTGTTAGCGAATGATTTCTTTCTAGACCACAATTCCACTAATACTATATCATTTTGAGAATCCTATATTTGTGAAAGCATCTCATGTCAGATGCGCCCCATCTCAGGAAGGCTTCCCTGCTGGCTCAGACAGTAAAGAGTCTGCCTGCTTTGCGGGAGACCAGTGGCGACCCACTCCAGTATTCTTGTCTGGAAAATCCCATGGGTGGAGGAGTTTGGCAGGCTTCAGTCCGTGGGGTTGCAAAGAGTCAGACACAACTGAGTGACTTCGCTTTCACTTTCACTCATGTCAGATAGTCTTCCTCAAACAGATTCACGGCCTCATTTATTATCCTTGCATAGATTTAAAAAAATCTAAGTTCTTAGATACCAAGACCAATAATCTGCCTTCTATACATCTATTTTTCTAGCATCTGTGGATTTCTTTTTATTTATTAGGAGCTCTTCATGTAAATAATGTTCTTAAATATCCTGTAGTTTCTGGCAGTTTGTGGAAGGTTATCCAGAGCTGTATTCTCCAACTGCTTTCAGTTTCAGGCATACAGAGAAAATAACACTTAAACATATAGGGAAGATGATACCGATGCAGAATGTTGTAATACCTGGGAATGTTTAGAGGATGACCATATGAAGCTTGATTTAAAAAAATTAACACAAAATTTTAAAATAAAACAAAAAAACTACACAAAGGATATCAAATGCTAATTTTTTTTGGGGGGGGCGGTTAGGACATGGACATTTCATTTATTTATTTAACTGAAGTATAGTTGATTTACAATGTCGTGCTAATTTCTGCTGTACAAAGTGACTCAGTTATATACATATATATTCTTTTCCCGTTATGGTTTATCTCAGGAGATTAGATATGGTTCCCTGTGATGTACAGTAGGACCTCATTGTTTAGTCACTCTATTTTTTATTTTATTTTATTTTTACTTTACAATATTGTATTGCTTTTGCCATACATCAACATGAATCCGCCACAGATGTACACGTGTTCCTAATCCTGAACCCCCCTCCCACCTCCCTCCCCATACCATCCCTCTGGGTCATCCCAATGCACCAGCCCCAAGCTTCCTGTATCCTGCATCGAACCTGGACTGGCGATTCATTTCTTATATGGTATTATACATGTTTCAATGCCATTCTCCCAAATCATCCCCCCCTCCCTCTCCCACAGAGTCCAAAAGACTGTTTTATACATCTGTGTCTCTTTTGCTGTCTCACATACAGGGTTATTGTTACCATCTTTCTAAATTCCTTATATATGCGTTAGTATACTATATTGGCGTTTTTCCTTCTGGCTTACTTCACTCTGTATAATCGGCTCCAGTTTCATCTACCTCATTAGAACTGATTCAAATGTATTCTTTTTAATGGCTGAGTAATATTCCATTGTGTATATATACCACAGCTTTCTTATTGAAATACTTTAGCTTTTGTCCATTGAACTTTCTATTTTTGTATGAGGTTTTGATTTCTGAAATGAATATATGAAATTCCTGATCAAGACTTTTCAATGATCTATGCAGTCTTAATAAACATTAATAAGAAACTGTTCCCACAATAAAGTGATAAAAATTTTAAACTGTTCAAATATATAAACCATGTGAAATTATATTAGAGTATCTAATAGTTTTCCTTTTTTCATTTATAATTGCAATATTGAAATTTCTTATAAAAATCAAATGATATTAAAATCTAATCAGACTTTCAATATTATACTGATTTAAGGCTTTCTTGGTGGCTGAGTGATAAAGAATCTGCCTGCAATGCAGGAGACTTGAATTCCATCCCTGGCTTGGGAGGAGCTCCTGGAGAAGGGACTGGCAACCCACTCCAGTATTCTTGCCTGGAGAATTCCATGGATAGAGGAGCTTGGTGGGCAGCAGCCCATGCAATAAGTTGGGCACGACTTAGCTACTAAGCAATAAAAAGGTAATTAAATGTTTTAAAATAATTATGACTCTCTAATTTGTAGAATATTCAGGCCTATTTAGAATAGTCCTTGGGACAGCTTGGACACCATTAAGTGAAAAATTTACTCTTGATTGGGCAAAAGTATTGGATATATGTGAAGAAAAAGATTAAAGCCACTGTCTGGGACTGCATGCAGGCTCCTTACTACACCCTCAGCAACACTGCACCACTCCTTGGCTTATACCTGAAGTGGAGTTCTTGTATTCCTCCGTAGCACCATGAGCCCCTTAGTCATGATGGGCAGAGCTCCAAGCCTCACACAAGACTACCTTGAGAGCTCGTGCTACAGGTCACCATTTACAAAGCTTCAATTTAGAGCATCCTATTACTAAAACAAGAAGCCTGGGTTAAATCTTTTAATATAGAAAAATAAATAATGGAAAAGTAATGAAAGGAAGGATTGGGGAAAAAATGAAGGAAAGAGAGAAGGAAGGAAGCTGTAAAAAACTGAAAGATCTAGTTTTGTTGCAGATAAGGGGAGAAGTCCAATAAATATCGAATTCTTATTCTTATCTAGATATAATGTGCCAGTTGATTACTTATATAATCTCACAGATTCTTATAACAACTTTGTTAAAATGGTATTATCATCTCAATCCCTGATTGATTTTAAAAATAGTATCAAAAGTGAGTAATTATCTTGCCCAAGTTCACAAAACCAGTGAGGAACTAGGTTTCAATCTCAGATATATCTATCTGGAAAGTCCAAGACCTTATTCTCTTGAGTCAATGGACTTGGTTCAAATTCTAACTCTACTACAAACTAGCTATGTAATTTTAAGTTGCTTATTCTTGATACCACTTGCCTCACCCTAAAGAGGTAATAAATTGTCCCTGTCTGAAAAAATTCATTATCCTCAAAACAAGTGAGTTAATACATCAGATATCAGCTTAGGATAAAAAGTGGAAGTGAAAGTTAGTCACTCAATTGTGTCCAACTCTTTGTGACCCCATGGACTGTAGCCCACAAGTCTCCTCTGTCCATGGAATTCTCCAAGCAAGAATTATTGATTGAGTTGCAATTTCCTTCTCCAGGGGATCTTCCCAACCCAGGGATCAAACCCAGGTCACCCACATTGCAAGCAGACTCTTTACCAACTGAGCTACCAGGGAAGCTTAGGATGAGGTACATAGGATCAGGTCCATGCATCTCTAGTAACTTAAAAACTGTCCAGGTGATTTTGGTGCTAATGGTAAAGAACCTACCTGCCAATGTAGTTAGATGTAAGAGATGGAGATTCGATCTCTGGGTCAGGAAGATCCCCTGGAGAAGGGCATGGCAACCCACTCCAGTATTCTTGCCTGGAGAATCCCATGAACAGAGACTGGCAGGCTGTAGTCCATAGGGTCGCACAGAGTCAGACACAACTGAAGCGATTTAGCATGACTTAGCATGCACAGCTTAGAATTAGGTGCATAGAAAGTCTCAGAAGTTGTTAGTTATTATTATAGTTGTTACTGTTACCATTACCTCATAGATGTAGTTTTGTCCTATGTATTTTGAGTAAATAACTTCCAAATAACTAGAAAATACGGAAGCCAAGATTTCCTGCACTGCTTGCTTCCAAATACCTTTGATTCTCACAACCACATGCTGCCTTGCTAAATAATCTACAAAACATTTTCAAAGATTAACAAGTAGGATACACAAAAATAATTTCAAAATTGATTAAAGACTGTGAGACTGGACACCATAAAACTCCTAGAGGAAAACATAGAATACTCTCTGACATAAATTGTAGTAATTTTTGATCCATCTCTCAGAATAATGGAAATAAAAACAAAAATAAACAAATGGGACTTACTTAAACTCAAAAGATTTTTCACACTAAAGGAAAGAATAAACAAAACAGAAAGACAACCGTAGATTGGAAGAAAATATTTGCAAATGATGTGACCAGCAAGAGATTAGTCTCCAAAATTTACAAACTGCTTATGATGCTTAACAGCATCAAAACAAATAACTCAATCAAAAAACAAGCAGAACATCTACCTAAATAGACATTTCTTCAAGGAAGATATACAAATGGACAAGAGACACATGAAAAGATATTCAACATCACTAATTATTAGAGAAATGGAAATCAAAACTACAATGAGATACCATCTCACACCACTCAGAAAGTCTATGATTTAAAAAATCCACAAACCATAAAGGCTGGAGAGGGTGTGATGAGAAGAGAACTCTCCAACACTGTTGGTAGGAATGTAAATTGGTACAGTGACTACTATAGTTTTTTTTTTTTTTCCTTAAAAACTCAAAATAGAGCTACCATATGACCTTACAATCCCACTCCTGGGCATTTATCTGAAAAACAAAAACAAAAACAAAAACAAACCAGGAAAGGATACAGGCATCCCAAAGTTCATTGCACCACTGTTTACAAGAGCGAAGACATGGAAGCCACCTAAATGTCCATCGACAGAGGAAAGGCTAAAGAAGATGTGGTACATATATACAGTGGAATATTACTCAGCCATTAAAAAGAACAAAATAATGCCATTTGCAGCAACATGGATGGACTTAGAGAGTGTCATACTGAGTGAAGTAAGTCAGATAGGGAAGGAAAAATACTGTATGACATCCCTTTTATGTGGGATCTAAAAAGAAATGATGAACTTGCACAACAGAAAATGACCCCCAGACTTAGAGAACGATTTTATGGTTGCCAAGGGAAAGAAATAGTTATGGAGTTTCGGATGGACATGTACACACTGCTGCCCTACTGTACAGCATAGTGAACTCTGCTCAATGTTATGTGGCAGCCTAAATAGGAGGGGAGTTTGGGTAGAAATGGATACATGTATATGTATGGCTGAGTTCCTTTGCTATTCACCTGAAACTATCATGGCATTATTTGTTGATCAACTATACCCCAATACAAAATGAAAATGTTTAAAAAAATAAATTAAAAAAATGCATGGGTGAAGAATCATAAAAGAATGTGTTCACAAATTCCCGGGTGGTCCAGTGGTGAGGACTTGGCATTTTCATTGCCGGGACCCGAGTTGGATTCCTGGTTGGGAAACTAAGATCCTACAAGATATGCAGCCAAAAAGAAAGAAAGAAAGAAAGATTGTTTTCTTTCTGCGTTTGGTATCGTAGAGAAAGTATATTTACTGTCCAGACACTTAGGATTTAAGTTCTAGCTCTACCAATTAATAGTTCTGGGATCTGGGGGTGGGGGTGTAATTACCCTTTATTAGACTCAATTTCCTCATGTCTTAAGTTAGTCTAAAATAAACAATTCTGTGAATAGAGAAGCTAAATAATATAGTATATTTTATATATCTGGGGAAAAGTTTTTGGCAAGTAGTAGGATATTAATGATCAATAAATATTCCACTTTTTCATTTTTTTTATTCCAGCTTCATATATACACATTCTTTCTGTATTAGATCTCCTCTTGCATTTAGCATTAGTCTAGATCCTAAAAGTACATCATGGCTCCCAGGTTCATTGGAAATGGATCTGACATCTGGAATTTCAGAAGTAAAAAGGGGGATTAAGCCCTGTGAGGTTCAAAGGCCCTTTGTCCCCCTTGATAGTGATTTTCTTAAATCAAACAGTAGCCAAGACCCTAGGAGAAATAACTGAACTGACAACAGGCAGGTCTGGTTTATTAATAATGGAATAGCTTTGGACATTCTTGATGACTTAACGCAATGACAGAAAAGAGGTCGGAAACTGAAATGCCTAGAGAGCGGGTCAATGGCTAGGTCTCAGAGGAGAAAGGAAAACATGAGTTATTCCTAAGACCTTATTGCATAGAACAAAGCATTTTATGGTAGTCCCAAATGTGAATCCAGAGGAAATGGTTTTGGTATTCTATTTTTAAAGGAAAAAAAGTTTTAAAGGCTTCAAAAATTGCCCACTATATTTATATTTATTTTTGCCCTAATTTTGGAAAACAGACTTGATTGGAGTTATGAAATTGGAACCTTAGTGAGTAACTTAGAGATCTTGGCTGTCTTAACTCTTTTATTCCTTGAGTTTAGATATCAGTTCTCCATCTGTTAATTGCACACCTTAAGACAGGTTAATTAACATCACTGAACCTCAGTTTCCACATCTGTATAATGAAGATGTTTATATTTTACTATAATTGTAGGAGAATATTAAAAAAAATTTAAGTGTATACAATTTCTGGCACTTGACATTAATACTTCACACAATAAATATTTATTCAGTAAATTAATACATGAATTTTGATGCTTCTGTTTTTCACTGCCTTTGGACAGAAAGGCCAGCCTATGGTAACCTTGTGAAAGCCTTTCATTTTCTCTAACTATTCAGGCTGCTCTTGCCCTGATCCTCATCCTTTTTCCTTTGGACTGTTTCAGTGGTCATTTAATGTCTTTTAACCCCAATTCTCTTTCCTTTCCCCATCTGTCTTCCTCACTTGTGATAAAGTACTTTACTAAAACAAAGACTTGATTTCTTTTAAGTCTACTGCACTTCTGGAAGGGTTTTAGTCATCTAAAACATTCCACACCCCCATTGTAAAGGTGAGACCCAGGGAGGGAAGGAACTCACCTATGTGTCTGTGCTCCTATAAACTGATACTAAAGATTAGGATTGAGCCCAGTACTCCTGGCCCCTGGCAGAAGATAACAAAAAGGGAGAAAACATATATTCTGTAGCTGTAGTCGAAGCAGCTATATAAGTTTTTCATTTCAATTTTTCTTTTTTTTATTTCAATTTTTCACTAAGTTATTATCATTAGTTTTGTTGAATTTCAAATGCACCACTGTTATTATAGTGATATTATTCATTTCCATGGAAATTCTAGGTGAGCCTAGAGAAAAGGCACAATTAATAGAATAACTAAAACTTATATAGCATTCACTATGTACCAAGCAAAGCTCCAAGCATTGTACATTAAATCATTTCTCATCAGTAACCCTAGGTACCATTATTATCGCAATTTTTCAGATGAGGAAACTGAGGCAAAGAAAGATTTAGTAGCTTGGCAAGGTCACAGACTAAGAGTGGTAGAGTGAGATTAAAACTAAGCCTTCCAGATTCCAGAGTCTGTGTTCTTGATTACTATGCTAAGCTAGCAGAAACACTGAATTTCTGTGAATATCATTTATTCTCACTATGTTGGTAGCTAGTCCATATGGTTTCCCTTAACCCTGCTTTTTACTTCCAGTTCTAATTACCAGAAAGGGGCAACCTGAATAGCACAGTCTTCTGATAACTTTTCCCTCTTTCTTTCTCAGAGAGTCATTTTCAACATTGTTAACTTCAGCAAAACTAAAAGTCTTTATAGAGATGGGATGGCCCCTATGGTGAAGTCTACCAGCAGACCAAAATGGTAAGTGACCCACAGAATGGATTTCCTTTTGATTGGAGAATGTGACTCAGGGCTCCAATTTATCTGCTCTACTGGCCCTAAGAGGAGTTCAATGAGCTTCTGCATGTTCGTTGTCTGGGCTCTAGGCATGGCTCTTTGAGAATGTGGGAAAAGAAAACATGGTTCCATGTGTGGAATTACTAGCATTCTCTTATGAGGGAATGTACAGTCTGTTATTTGATAAGATAAACTTCCTGTCTTATTTGGCTTTTATCATGACATCTTTGGAAGCATAAAGCTGACTCTGTTTTTTCCTTTCTAACCTGGGCAGAGATATTGTACATTAACCCCAGAGGATATTGGGAGCTACAGTTTTGCAGAGTTCCCTTGCTTTGCTTGTTTGTTGTGGATTCTTTGTATAGATATGGTGTGAATATTTCTGGATGCTAAAGTTCTATTTGTCCCATTGCTATAGTGTAGCTGAGGACAGTTGGATAGGATTACTAATAATAGTAATGATGATGATGATGATAATGTTAATAATAACGACTGTCACTTACTGAGAAAATCTGTTCTTTGTCAGATGGTTTATATTTGATGTTACTATTCTCACAACAAGCAAGGGAGATTATTTTAAAGATCCCTATATTACAGATGAAGACACTGGAGCTAGGATAGGTTAAGTATTTTCTCATGACCATAAATACTAAGGGGAAGAGCCTGTGTTATTGTTATTATCCCACACTGCCATTCAAACTGATTACTTTGTTCATCCATTTATTCATTCAACATTGACTGAGTGCACCAAAATGAGAGTTTTTAAAGCCAGAAACCAAGTGTTATTCACCTATCACACAGTAGGTGTTAAGTGAATGCTTGTTGAGCTGAACTGAATTCATGATGAGAATTTACATGTAAAGTGCCTGGCACTTGCTAAGTACTCAATAAATGTCATCTGTTATTAATAGTATTTTGTAGAATACTCTACAAATGCAAGGAATTGTTAATATTATTCTAGCTTTGATCCCTGTTCAAATTTTAATGACTAGTGAGAAGATCATCTCCAAATGTCTATATTTATAGAAAGCTAGCTATTCATAAATATTGAATTGTGCTTTTATCTAGAAATGATACTTGGCAATTTTCTATAAATGCTGGGCTGAGAAACTCAGGTTTGTAAAAATGTAGGCATTTGATGATGATAATCAAAACTATTTATTAAAGGTAAAAATATCTTCCTGGGCCTATTTTTTTTTTTTGCTTTACTAAGTCAAATTAACTATACTGCTGTTTCTCAGTTTCCTTTCAACATTGGGATCTGAACAGGAGGCAGACCTTTGCTGTGAGTTTCTGAATTCAGCCTGAGTGGATAATAACAAAACACTTCTTTCTGTTAATAGGCATATATGTAGATGTGTGCTTCAAATCTTGTCAACAAAGCATATCACTGTTGATCTGCTCACAGGGGCCTTAAAATAACATTGTACTTCTTTTATGAGACTCTGTGTTGGGATCTTACATAGCGGTAATAATAACCATTTGGTTTCCTCAAGTGTTCAGTTCTGGAGTCTTTTTGTTTGCTTTTGAAAACCCTTCTGCCTTAATTATTTCATTTTGTTTTGTTTCTCATGCACTACCATTTGGGTCCTCTCTTTCAGGGCTCTTGACAAGATTTTGAAATATTAATGACTCTTTATATTTACGTTATAATGTCTTAGAATTAAGTCAGCATTCTCATCCAGTGTTGATAGGCTCTGAGCAGAATCTGCTATGTGGTCACTGTACTTCTCTAGTGGTCTAAAGAGGTTTAAAGTTTCAGAACCAAGTTTGTTGTAGTTGAAGCCAATAAGGTACAAGGTACCAGAATAAGTAAAGTCATTGACATGTTTAATCTCTCAGAGAGATTTTTACTTTTCTATTCCCAGACATCGAATGGGAAGTTTCTCATCTTCTTTCACACTATCCTTTCTTCAAGCAAGATGTTTGGAGATTTATTTAGCTAACAGGACTTTATTGAATACCTTAATGTACCATGTGCTATAGATATAGATACTGGGGATATACTGTATGAATATGATAGAAACAATCTGTTCCAAAAGGGAAATTTCATATTAGAATTTTATTAACTGATCTCTGTAGGCCATGATTATTACCCTTCTTTCTACTGCTTTGTTCTGAAGATCCTTTCTGTCACTTTGGTGCTTTCTGCCTAGGAATTTCTTTTGCTCCTTGTGTTTATTACTGGTACCAGAACCTATTTTCCAGTAATCATCATCATAAATGTTCCCAGAGTAACATAAAGAAATGTGTGTGACTGTTTGGCTCTCAGATTATTAGATTTTACTGGTCCTATGGAGTTTGTAGCCCGCCAGTCACCTCTGTTCATGGGATTCTCCAGGCAAGAATACTTGAGTGGTTGTCATGTCCTCCTCCAGGGAATCTTCCTGACCCAAGGATTGAACCTGTATCTCCTGCTTAGCAGGCAGATTCTTTACCAATGAGCCACCTAGGAAGTCCCTATGGGCATTGTGCATGCTAACTCACTTCAGTCGTGTCCAAATCTTTGTGACCCTATAGACTGTAGTCCACCAGGCTTCTCTGTTCATGCGATTCTCAAGGAAGAATACTGGAGTGGGTTGCCATGCCCTCCTCCAAGGGATCTTCCAGACCCAGGAGTCAAACCTGTCTCTTATGTCTCCAGCGTTGGTGGGCAGATTCTTTACCACTAGCACCACCTGGGAAGCCTTTATGGGCTTTACCTAATTTAATATTTTAAACAGGCCTTGGAAATATCCTTACTTCATGACAAACATTAGAAACCCTAAATTTTCTGCATGAAATATATACCAGATTGGGAAAACAAACTTTCTTCACATTTTCAAGGTGAAATGAGCTTTCCTCTTCACCTGTCACAGGGGTCTGTAATTTATTCTAAGCAAAGATACCTGCAGGCCTTAGCATGGATCTGGTAATCAATTAACTATGGAAAGCAAATGAGCAAAAGAAGCAATTAAAAAGCCATTATGCAGATAAACATATGACCTCTCAAGGCTGTTCTGCCTTGAGGACTTAAAAATCAGCATAACTAGCAGGAAAATTGGAGAAGGCAATGGCAACCCACTCCAGTACTCTTGCCTGGAAAATCCCATGGATGGAGGAGCCTGGAAGGCTGCAGTCCACGGGGTCTGACATGGTTAAGAGTCAGACATGGCTGTGCGACTTCACTTTCCCTTTTAACTTTCATGCATTGGAGAAGGAAAAGGCAACCCACTCCAGTGTTCTTGCCTGGAGAATCCCAGGGACGGGGGAGCCTGATGGGCTACCGTCTATGGGGTCTCACAGAGTCGGACACGACTGAAGTGACTTAGCAGTAGCAGTAGCAGGAAAATGGAGAAGCTGAAAGATTTAGAAGTTTTCTGCCTTCATTCTAATTCTGTTTACATATTGGACTTCTAAGGATTGTTGGTTGTTAGTGGAGGTGATAGAATTCCAGCAGAGCTGTTTCAAATTCTAAAAGATGATGCAATGAAAGTGCTGCACTCAATATGCCAGCAAATATGGAAAACTCAGCAGTGGCCACAGGACTGGAAAAGGTTAACTTTCATTTCAATCCCAAAGAAAGGCAATGCCAAAAAATGTTCAAACTACCGCACAATTGCACTCATCTCACACTAGCATAGTAATGCTCACAATTCTCCAAGCTATGTGAACAGTATGTGAATTAAACAGTATGTGAACCGAGAACTTCCAAAGGTTCAAGCTGGATTTAGAAAAGGCAGAGGAACGAGAGATCAAATTGCCAATATCTGTAGGATCATTAAAAAAAATCAAGAGAGTTTCAGAAAAACATCTACTTCTGCTTCATTGACTATGCCAAAGGCTTTGACTGTGTGTATCGGAACAAACTGTGGAAAATTCTTCAAGAGACAGGAACACCAGACTACCTTACCTGGCTCCTGAGAAATCTGTATGCAGGTCAAGAACCAACAGTTAGAATTGGACATGGAACAACAGACTAGTTCCAAATTGGGAAAGGAGTATGTCAAGGCTGTATATTTTATACTCTGTTTAGTTTACTTATATGCAGAGTACATCATGCAAAATGCCACTCTAGATGAAACACAAGCTGGAATCAAGATTGCTGGAAGAAATAACAATAGCCTCAGATATGCAGATGACACCACCCTTATGGCAGAAACTGAAGAGGAGCTAAAGAGCCTCTTGATGAAAGTGAAAGAGAAAAAGCTGGCTTAAAACTCAACAATCAAAAACAAAGATCTTGGCATATGATCCCATCACTTCATGGCAAGTTGATAGGGAAACAATGGAAGCAATGGGCTCCATTTTCTTGGGCTCCAAAATCATGCAAATGGTGACTATAGACATGAAATTAAAAGACACTTGCTCCTTGGAAGAAAATCTATGACCAATCTGACAGTATACTAAAAAACAGAGGCATCACTTTGCCAATAAAGGTCCATCTAGTCAAAGTTGTTTTTTACAATAGTTGCATATGATTGTGGAGTTGGACCTTAAAGAAAATTGAGTGCTGAAGAACTGATGCTTTTGAATTCTGGTATTGGAGAAGATTCTTGAGAGCCCCTTGGACTGCAAGAAGATCAAACCAGTCAATCCTAAAGGAGTTCAGTCCTGAATATTCATTGAAAGGACTAATGCTGAAGCTGAAGCTCCAATCCTTTGGAGTGCTACAAAGACTCACTGGAAAAAACTCTGATGCTGGGAAAGATTGAAGGCAGGAGGAGAATGGGACAACAGAAGATGAGATGGTTGGATGGCATCACCAACTTGATAGACATGAGTTTGAGCAAGTTCCAGAAGTTGGTGATGGACAGGGAAGCCTGGCGTACTGCATTCCATGGGGTCACAAAGAGTCGGACATGACGAGCAACTGATCTGACTGAATGACTGAGGACTCTATAGCATCACATTTTTTTCAACCATAACTGATTAATATTTTTTTTTTACTATTGTCAAAGGTTGAAATTTCTATGTGCTGGAAGCTGCTGGAAACCATCATTAAAAAAATAACCAATATCTGTATCCTCATTTATGAAGAAACTAAAACTAAGATGTTTTCACAGCTTGTAATTGGTAATATTAGCCAGGGATCTCAGGACTCCATCTTTACGGTTTCTTGAATTTTCCATGCATGGGAAGGGTGGATGAGAGGGCACAAAGAGTGAGGGAGTAGCATGAAGCTCTGTGGCCTTTGGTAAATCTGAAATAACTTCTCTGATTGACTTGTCCATTGTAGTAGATTGAGGAAATTGGACTTAATCTTAGAGGTTGCTTTCATTAACACATTTTTATTGAACATCTAACTTTGTGCTCAGTATTGGGGTAATAAATATGAATATGATCTGTATTATATCTTTAAAATTTTGTTTTTAAGAAGTTTAAATGAAACATAAATAGGTACAATGTAAGAGGCATGGTACTTAAAACCATTAGAAAGGTATATAAATTGTGCTGTGGATTAGAGATAAAGAAGAAAATGATGATATTAGGACTTAAGAAGAAAAGGAGAAGCTTTTGGAGTGGGTGGTATTTAGCTAGATCTTAAGGAAATGGGGCAAGAGCAAAAACTTAAGAAAATGAGATTTCAAATAGAAGATATAACCTGATGAGCCATGATACCTCTTTTATAAGCCTCAGTTTTCTCACTGTAAAAAGTGCATAATAATACTTTTTCAGAGATATTACGAGAAATGAATATGAAATGGATGTCTAAATATTTTTTTTTAATCTCAAGGATCTTATTCAGTAAAATTTCTGACTAGTTCTTTTATTTTCCTCTCTCACCCAAAACTGACTGAATAATTGTTCCTTCATTTCTTCCCTTTCACCTTCCTTCCTCTCTTCCTTCCTTTATTCTTTTCTCCCTTCCTTCAGCTTGTCAACTAATGCTTGCTAAGTGGCCACAGTGTACCAGGGAATATGTAAGGTATTAGAATAAAACAAGAAAAATATGGTTACTGTTCTCTAAAGGACTAGACATTAAATATGTAATCTGATAAATATGATAATCATTAAAACAAAAGGGAGATCAGCATGCTTGAACTTGCATGTATTCAATCACTCAGTTGTATCAGACTCTTTGCAACCCCACAGACTGGCCTGTCCTCTATCCATGGCATTTTTGAGGCAAGAATACTGCAGTTGTTTGCCATTTCCTCTTCCAGAGAATCTTCCAGACCCAGGGATCAAATCCCTATCTCCTGCATCTCCTGCATTGGCAGGCAGATACTTTACCACTGAGCCACCTGTGGGGCCTATTTGGCATGCTATATAGCATATAAGACTTAGTCTGCTTCAAGGATAAGAGACCTTATTTAGGAATATTATTTATTGTGATAGCTGAAAGATGAATGAAAGCTAGATCATAGTGGGCAGAGATATGTGTGAAGTATATATCTTTGATAAACAAAGTTCAATGTGATTGGAGAATGAAATTCTAAGAAGAAAGACTGGGGAGTTATGTTGTTCAGTCACTCAGTCCTGTCCGACTCTTTTCAACCTTATGCACTACAGCAGGCTGGTTTGCTCTATCCTCCACCATCTTCCAGAGTTTGCTCAAATTTTGTCCATTGAGCCAGTGATCCTATCTTAACTATCTCATGCTCTGCATCCTTCTTCTGCTTTTGCCTTCATTCTTTCCCAGGATCAAGTTTTTTTCAAATGAATTGACTCTTCACATCAGGTAAACAAAATATTGGAACTTTAGCCTCAGCCTCAGTCCTTCTAATGAATATTCAGGGTTGATTTCCATTAGTATTGACTGGTTTGATATCCTTACTGTCCAAGGGACTCTCAAGAGTCTTCTCTAGCACCACAGTTTGAAAGCATCAATTCTTCAGTGTTCAGCCTTCTTTAGGATCCAACTCTCATGTCTGTACATGACTACTGGAAAAACCATAGCTTTGAGTATATGGACATTTGCCTACAAAGTGATATCTCTGCTTTTTAATATGTTGTCCAGGTTTGTCATAGCTTTTCTTCCAAGGAATAAGCATCAATTTCATGACTGTGGTCACCATCTGCAGTGACATTTTAGCCCAAGAAAATAAAATCTGTTACTCTTTCCACTTTTCCCCTTCTATTTGCTATGAAGCAAAGGGACAGGATGCCATGATCTTAGTTTTTGAATGTTGAGTTTTAAGCCAGCCTTTTCACTCTCCTCCTTGACTCATCAAGTGGCTCTTTAATTCCTCTTCACTTTTTGCCGTTAGAGTAGAATCATCCTCATATCTGAGGTTGTTGATGTTTCTCCCAGCTTGTGATTCATCCAGCCCTGCATTTCACATGATGTAGTCTGCTTTAAGTTAAATAAGCAGGGTGACAACATATAGCCTGTTGAACTCCTTTCTCAATTTGGAACAAGTCCGTTGTTCCTTGTCCAGTTCTAACTATTGCTTCTTGAACCACATACAGGTTTCTCAGGAGATAAGTAATGTGGTTTGCTTCCATTTCCTTAAGAATTTTCCATGGCTTGTTGTTATCCACACAGCCAAAGGTTTTAGCATAGTCAATGAAGCAGAAGTAGATGTTTTTCAGGATTTCCCTTGCTTTCTCCATGATCCAACAAATGTTGGCAATTTTATCACTGGTTCCTCTGCCTCTTCAAAACCCAACTTGTACATCCAGATGTTCTCGGTTCACATACTACTGAAGCCTAGCTTGAAGGATTTGGAGCATAATCTTGCTAGCATGTGAAATGAGCACAATTGTATGGTAGTTGGAATACTGTTTGGTATTGCCCTTCTTTGGGATTGGGATGAAAACTGACCCTTTCCAATCTTGTGGCCATTATATTCACTTATGGAACAAACATAGAATCACTCTGAAAGGTGAGGTAATGAGGGAAGAATGGCTAGGTGTCTCAGAGCTTGGGATATGATACAGTGGTGAGAATCCTGGGTCTTATTGTTGCCTCATAAATGGCAGAATGGTTGCTTAAGAGGCCAGCAACCTGGAAATACCAATGGGCACAGGCACAAAACAGTCCTTCCCAGAAGCCTGTTTGGGCTAAACAAAGCACAAGAAAAAGGCAGCCCAGTAAGACAAAAACACTGAGACAATAATTACTTACTCTAATCAAATACTGTGGGGGGGAAAAAAAAAAAACAAACTGTTGCCCCACTTTCTCCCTTACCAACAAATGTCAAGCAGGAAGCTTAAACTTCTATTTTTGCTTCAAACCCCCAGCCAGGTGGTGTCAGAGAAAAGTAGGGAACTGAGACTTTCATTCCAGCTGGTCAGTAATGAACACTTCTCTCCTCTCTGTGATGTCAGACTGCTTGAGGAATCTGGATTTCCATCACCCATTTAAGGATGGGATCAATAGCAGAGTGTAGGGAAACAGAAAAAAGAATAAATAAATGTTAGGATGGGACAATAGAAGTTACCCCTTTGAACAATAGAGGAAAAAAAACAGATCAATAAATATGAACAGAACCTTGGGGACTGATGGGACAATAAATTTAGCATTTATTTCATTAGAATCAGAAGGAAAGGAGAGAGTGGGACTGAAAAAAGTATTTTATTTACTATTAGTAGTATTATTAATTTTATTTTATTTTTAAACTTTACAAATTGTATTAGTTTTGCCAAATATCAAAATGAATCCGCCACAGGTATACATGTGTTCCCCATCCTGAACCCTCCTCCCTCCTCCCTCCCCATACCATCCCTCTGGGTCGTCCCAGTGCACTAGCCCCAAGCATCCAGTATCGTGCATCGAACCTGGACTGGCAACTCGTTTCATACATAATATTATACATGTTTCAATGTCATTCTCCCAAATCTTCTCACCCTCTCCCTCTGCAACAGAGTCCATAAGACTGTTCTATACATCAGTGTCTCTTTTGCTGTCTCATACACAGGGTTATTGTTAGCATCTTCCTAAATTCCATATATATGCATTAGTATACTGTATTGGTGTTTTTCTTTCTGGCTTACTTCACTCTGTATAATAGGCTCCAGTTTCATCCACCTCATTAGAACTGATTCAAATGTATTCTTTTTAATGGCTGAGTAATATTCCATTGTGTATATATACCATAGCTTTCTTATCCATTCATCTGCTGATGTGGAAATCTTCTCAGATTTGAAAATATTATGTAAACCTATAGATTTGAGGGACTGAGTAACCAGAAAAACCTCAAAAAGGAAAAACTGAGGGAAATCTTTGCCAAGAAGTATCATAATTAAACTTCTGAAAACTAAGGACAAAGGAATCTTGAAAGTACTAAGAAGAACTAAGCCAAAGGGAAGTGGTACAATGTTTCTCAAATGCTGAGAGAAAATAGTTGTCAACCCAGACTTCTATATCTAACAAAAATATCTTTCAAGCATGAAGGGAAAATTAAGACATTTGTGATGAAAGCAAAAACTAAGAATATTTTTCACTAGCAGACCTACACTTATGCAAAGTTCTTGAAACAGAAAAGGTAATAAAGAAGGATTCTTATAATATCAGAAAGAGTAAAAAAGACCCCTGGGACAATATTAAGCACACCAACATTCAAATTATAGGAGTCCCAGATGAAGAAGAAAAAGAGAAGGGGCCTGAGAAAATATTGGAAGGGATTATAGTCAAAAACTTACCTAAAGGAAAGGAAATAGTCACCCAAGTCCAGGAGGCTCATAGATTACCATACAAGATAAATCCAAGGTGGAACACACTGAGACACACATCAGTCAAACTAACAAAAACTAAATACAAAGAAAAAATATTAAAAGCAACAAGGCAAAAGCAACAAATAACACAGAAGGAAATCCTAATAAGTTTATCAATTGATTTTCAACAGAAACTCTGCAGGCCAGAAGCGGGTGGCAGGATATATTTAAAATGATGACAAGGAAAAACCTGCAACCAAGAATATTCTACCCAGCAAGGCTCTCACTCAGATTCGACAGAAAAACCACAAGCTTTTCAGACAAGCAAAAGCTAAGAGAATTCAGCACCACAAAAGGAGATTTTCTAGGTGGAAAAGAAAAGACCACAACTAGAAACAAGAAAATGATGAACTGAAAAGCTCATCAGTAAAGGCAAACATACAGTAAATGTAGGAAACCATCCATATGCTAATATGATATCAAAACCAGAAAACATGAGAAGAGTACAAATGCAAGGTATTACAAATGCATTTGAAATTAAGAGATCAACAACTTAAATCAGTCTTGTATATATAGAGACTGCTGTATCAACACTTTATGGCAACAACAAACCAAAATCTACAATAGATAGACACACAAAAAAGAAAGGGCAATCTAAACACAGCACTAAAGGTAGTCTTCAGATCACAAAAGAAGAGAACAAAAGAGGAAGGGAAGAAAAAGACCTACAAAAACAAACCAAAAACAGTAAAATGGCAATAAGAACATATATATCAGTAATTACCTTAAATGTAAATGGATGAAATACTCCAACCAAAAGACATAGACTGACTGAATGGATACAGAAGCAAGATCCATATATATGATGTCTATAAGAGACCTGCTTGATATCTAGGGACTCATTTGGACTGAATGTGAGGCATAGAAAAAGGTGTTCCATGCAAATAAAAGAAAGCCAAGGAGCAATACTCATATTAGATAAAACAGACTTTAAAATATATTCCATCTCTGGATCTTCTAATTCTTGGAATGAACCAGGAGTAAGTTATATAATCTCTCTGTTCTCTTTTCTCCCATAGGACCCAGCAAATTTGTCCACCCTGGATGATCTTCACACTGTGCTGCCTGGAGAGTTCTTGCCCAGGCAAGTGTGGTACTCAGACAAGGTGTGAACCATTCTCTCTTATTTCCACCAGAGATGATATGCTCTTGTCCTCTTCCCTTATGAGTGATCTGAGTTGAATTTTGTTTACGAGAGATACACTGACATTCCTCCCCTCTTTATATAGAAGGTTATTATCCACAGTCTTTCAGATTGGAGAATAGAAACCAGAAGAAGATAGATGAGTTGCCCAAAATCGTACAATAAGTAAATGCCAACAGAGCCTGGAGCCCACATGTGACTGACTTATAGGCCTATCACTTTCTTTGCTGCTGTCACATTGTCTTCAAGTAAAGCTTGAGAATTTTGAGCTTTGTAACAACTTCTACCAACTTCTAACCATTTAGTTTTATATGGTGCATCCTACCAATAGGAGCTATCCAACAATGGAGGGCTGTCAGCATATGAAGAGTTCTGGAGCTGCTTCAGTTAAAGGAGAATGGCCCCCTGTCAGGGAGACATGGAGAAGGAGGGTAGACCCTATCAGTATGTGTTCCCAATTAAATTATAGGGAATGATGGCCAGGTGTTATAGTTACTGGTATTGTTTTAATCTCAATACTCAAATGGTAAGAAGCATAGAAAGGAAGAGGAAAAGAAAAAATCCATGCTACAATCCTGGTCATGGGACAATGACCCAAACAGGGAAATGAGTGAGAGCTAACGAGAATTTGCTGATCAATGAACCAGAAGGTGGTGCCTTCCAAAATCCCCTCAAAGTCATATTATGGACTAAATTACTAGGATTCTAGGCTTTTTGTATGGAATTCAAGATTAATGCACATCATTCTATCATAAACAGCTTTCATACACTGTGCTGGTTTCTTTGATTCTCTCAGAACTTTGGAAAGGGCATCTATCACTTTCTCAATTTTACAAATGAGGCTACTGAGGCTCAGGGTGATTAAGTAACTGCTCTAATAGTTTAGTAATGCTAGTAAGTGGCAGAGCTGGGATATGAATACAGAATCACTAATTTAAATCTTAACCCATTTTCTCTATTCTAATTTAGTAATAGTTAAGAGCTTAGTAATGGCTTGAAGAGATCTGAATTTAAACCTGACTCTGTCATGTCTGTTATGAGGAGGATATGTGATTTGCTCATACAGCAAGTTAGGGCAGTACAAAGTCTGGCATCCATGCAAGATTGACTAGCAGGCCCATAACTTTCCTCCATGCTGCCCCACTGCCTCCTTTTGCTTTTACTCCAAGAAAAGGGACTGAAATATGATAGCTTAGTGTAGGGGAAAAAACCACTGGCTTTCTAGTCAAACAAACAGTTGAAACTGAACTATTGCCTTTGGGCAAAATCAGTGATGGTTACCATTAATTCCCTTCAAACAATACAGACAGTGTGCAATGTGCAGCATGAATGATCTCTTTCACATTAAACAGACCAGGACTTGAGGGAGAAGACCCAGTGTTTGTGATATGCCCTATCAATGTCCTAGAAGGAAGTTTTAGTGATTACCTAGCAAAAAGCCTTCATTTTGCACATGATAAAACTAAGGGCCAGAGATTTGAACCCAGTACCTCTAACACTTTGGGCACAATATGAAACAGTCTCATAGCACTGTATTGTTACAAAATGATTTTGCATCATGGTATTGATAGCTTATGGTGAACAGTGTTGGATTCTTGATCTCTGAAGAAGAAGATTTAGCTTCAGGACCAGGGACCAGTCTTGATCACTCAAAAGCTTTTTGTCTCAGAGTTTTATTAAAGTATGAAAACGGACAGAGAAAGCTTCTGACATAGACATCAGAAGGGGGACAGAGAGTGCCTCCCTCACTAGTGTTAGCAAGGGAGTTATATACTTTAATTAGTTATTATAATAAATCAAAAGAACATCTCAAGGTTGTAAAGATCTTACTAGACCCATTCCCATAATTTACATTTTAAGATAACAGGATTAGTCAGGAAGTTTTCAGGAAGGAGAAACTGTCCTCAAGCAGGATACATTGTTATTATATAATCCTTAGTACAGAGTTTAAACTGAATTTTTAGTACAGAGTTTATATAATCCTTAGTACAGAGTTTAAACTGAATTTTTTAAATTGTTGTGTAACAACAACACAACAAATTGTGTAATTTGTGTAATTTAAATTGTGTAATTTAAATTATGTTGTGTAATCATCAGTTCCAGGCTTAAAGAGAAAAAAGTTTTTGTTTTTTTTTTTTTTTAAATTTTATTTTATTTTTAAACTTTACATATTGTATTAGTTTTGCCAAATATCGAAATGAATCCGCTACAGGTTTTATGTGACTAAGACTAAGGAATGTAGAGGGGAAAAAAAAAGCCATTTTTTCTTTCCTGGGGACCCCAGACTTCTTATCAACCTGCCTAGGAATTAACTCTCTCAGTATCATCACATCAGCTCCAGGAGGTAGGAAAGCCAGAGGTTATCACCTCCAGGTGAGGAGACCCAGGCTCAGAGAAAAGGTTGTCATAACTACTCAGGGGCATAGTTCAAAGACTCTGCCTCAGATTTGTGTGACCCTTAGCCATGCTGCTTCCATTCAGTTCAGTTCAGTCACTCAGTCGTGTCCGACTCTTTGCGACCCCATGAATCACAGTACGCCAGGCCTCCCTGTCCATCACCAACTCCCGGAGTTCACCCAAACTCATGTCCATCGAGTCAATGATGGCCATCCAGCCATCTCATCCTCTGTCGTCCCCTTCTCCTCCTGCCCCCAATCCCTCCCAGCATCAGATATAGGCATTAAAAATAGTTTCCAGTAGCTAATAATAACATAGGAAAATGCTGATCTTATATAAAGTAAAAAGTAGGGTATAATACTATATATAATTGTGATAATAATATGAAATGTGTGTGTATATATATATATATATATATTTGTACTTGTCCATGGAATTCTCCAGGCAAGAATACTGGAGTGGGTAGCCATTCCTTTTTCCAAAAGATCCTCCGAACCCAGGGACTGAAACCGGGTCTCCGGCATTACAGGTAGATTCTTTACCATCTGAGGCACCAGCAAAGCCTATATATTAAATACACACATAATACTGTTAACTGGTATCTTTAGATGGTAGGATTATGGTAGATTTGTATTTCTTCAGAGTTTTTTGTGCTTTTAGATGTCCTACAACTTTATATTTGTGAAAAATCAAAGTTAATATTTATTAAAAATAAAATAATAGCTTCTTAGATGATGTTAAAAATTTACTTGCATTTGGGGTGAATCATATCACTTTCACAGGACCAAGTTTCCTCATTTATTAAAATGAATATAATGTACCCTCTCCTTCTGACCTTCCAGAATCTTATTGAGATTGGAAATGACACTGGAGGTGAGAGAGTAAGAGGTGTTTGGAAATACAGGCTATGACCGAGAGTAAAACTCTCATTGAAAGGTGAGACACATGGATATATAACCTTACCAATCGCCTGTGACGGTTGTGTACTAGAGCTTCGCCTGTCCACTTGCAGAAGCTCATTATTAGGTTTTCAGCAATTTTGTGAACTGCTTTTAAAATCATTTGTAGTTTTAGTTTGAAATTGTTGCATATTTATACCATGAAAACTGGAAAAAGCTACAAATCATGCCTTGACATGGCCTTTAAGCCAGAAATTCAGATGAATAGCTTATAAATTAAATTCTGAAGGAACTCATGGAGGAAATCTCTGTTGGTAAAACTGACCAACAATGCTCCAGACTACATTCACCACTCGGTGGTCCTGAGGTATCTGTTTGTCAGGACTCATGATCCAGGCCTCAAGGCAATGAACCACCAGAGGACGATAACCCCATGGGAGAGAAGGCAGAGGATGCTGTGAAATCGTGCTTTGGGCAGCTAGAGCTCACATCTACTATAGCTGGAGGGTTAGTGCTACATCTCAGAGTGACCCAAGACCTCTTGAGAGGCTGAAGAAATGAATGAAAATGCAGATTCTTGTATATTCACAGGATTGTGTTTCATTGAGACTTCCAAAAGGAAACAGATGGCACACCGAAGTTAGGATAATTTGTGGAAGATTTACCATTATATTAAAAGTAGATGGGGTAGAACCACAAAGGATAGTGCAAAAGCTTGGGGCTAGAAGCATCAAATTGTTACAACAGGAAGGGGTTATTGTAACCTAGAAAGGGAGAGTTTTATAGAGTATGCTGCTTTGAAAGTAGTAGTGACCTTCTATCAAGAGAAAAGCCAGCCTTAGATGACTTTACAGGAAGAGATCCAGAGAAATAAATACCTCTGCCACTTTCCTGACTCTAGATGTCCCCACAGGAGGACCTAAACAGAAGCAAGAAGCTCAGAATGCGGTTGATACAATCCATAGAGGTCAGCCATCTCAGGCAGAGACAAGGGTAGAGAAAGATGAAGAGTGTTTCAGAGGGGCAAATAGAATGTATTCAGCAGTTTAGATTCAGTTTTTAGCTGACATTTGACTTGAGTCCTTGTTTTCTTATGAAAAAGGTGTGTAATAATATCCTATTTATCAGGATGGTTTTGAAGATTTAATAGAATATATGTGAATCACTTTACTGGAAGCACCTGATGTACAGTAATGGGTCCAGAAATAGTGGCAATTATTATTGTACTATATTACCTCATATCATTGAACTTAATTCTATTATCAATAAAATAGATAAAATACTGTGCATGTGAGAAATGTGTGCTCAGTCATGTCTGACTCTTTGCAACCCAATGGACTGTAGCCCATCAGGCTCCTCTGTCCATGGAATCTTCCAGGCAAGAATACTGGAGTGGGTTGCCATTTCCTAATCCAGGATATCTTCCTGTGCCAGGGATCAAACCTGTGCTATTTGCTGCCTAAAGGTTATTGTAATTATAAACATCAACTTTTGGATATATAAAATCACTCTGTAAGATATGATGCATTAAAAATATATTAAATAAAAGATTAGCCCTATACTCTTTATCAGAACTGAAAACTCAGCTTTCTCTTTCTAGATCCATTGAATTGGAAGCTTCATGAGGTTAGTCTTTGTTTACTGCTGTACCTTCTGTACCTAGACAGTACTTAACAGACAGTAGATGCTCAGTAGGTAATTGTTGATTTAATTTAAAACTCTTTCTAAAACTCTTTCTGGTCTTTCTCGTTGACCAGATACTCGGAGAATGCTCCTTGGTGCTGACGCTTCCTTGCAGCTGGGACTTTCTTGTTCTGTCAGTAGTTAGCTTCTGTCTTGTACAGAAATCTAGGCTCTTCCATCTAGACTGTCTCCTGCCTGTCTATGTCCCTATTCCAGTCATCTGGCATGAGTCAATGTATTTAACAAGATGGTTGGATGGCATCACAGACTCAATGGACATGGGTTTGTATGGACTCCGGGAGTTGGTGATGGACAGGGAGGCCTGGGGTGCTGTGGTTCATGGGGTCACAAAGAGTCGGACACGACTGAGTAACTGAACTGAACTGAACAACCACATCATCTTCTGAGCTCCAGCAGCCACCTTGTACTTGCCATGTGCCCCAAAGGTATACAGCCCACCCTCTTACACACTTTATTTGTTCTTTCTACCAAGAATGTCTCATCCCTTTCTCTACCTGTGGAAATCCTATACCCCAGGGTTCTTTCTTAATACTCAGACTTTTACTGAGGCAAATACTCTTGTTATGCTTGGAATACGCTTCTTTTTCCCCTTCCTTCTCTGTTTCCTGGTTAACTTCCATATTTGCATCAGGCTTCAAATTAGATGCTGTTTCTTTGGGGAAAGAATCATCACTAGAATCACTAAGATGAGATCAAGCACTTATGTATTCCTCCTATCATATACTATGTCCTATATTCATATGAAGTTAACTTCCTTCCCCTATAAAATTGTAAGCTTCTTAAGGGCATAAGTTTCTGTCATGCCACAGTGTCTGTATATATTAGGGTAAAGTTATGACCAACCTAGACAGCATATTGAAAAGCAGACACATTACTTTGTCAACAAAGGTCCATCTAGTCAAGGCTATGGTTTTTCCAGTGGTCATGTATGGATGTGAGAGTTAGATTATAAAGAAAACTGAGTGCTGAAGAATTGATGCTTTTGAACTGTGGTGTTGGAGAAGACTTTTGAGAGTCCCTTGGACTGCAATGAGATCGAACCAGTCCATCCTAAAGGATGGATGTTCATTGGAAGGACTGATTTGAAGCTGAAACTCCAATACTTTGGCCACCTGATGTGAAGAGCTGACTCATTTGAAAAGACCCTGATGCTGGGAAAGATTGAGGGCAGAAGGAGAAGGGGATGACAGAGGATGAGATGGTTCAATGACATCACTAGCTCAATGGACATGAGTTTGGATGAACTCCAGGAGTTGGTGAGGGACAGGGAGGCCTGGCGTGCTGGGGTTCATGGGGTTGCAAAGAGTCAGACATGACTGAGTGACTTAACCGAATTATTGTGTTAGATTGAAATGTCTAATGGATCAAAGCAAGTACAATTATTTTCTTCATAATGAACAAATGGACAGGGCATCTCTTAAGTATATAGCCATTCAGAGACTCAGAGTGACTGTTATCTTGAATAAATAGTTTCAGGGTTACCTGGGCATCACCCCCATTCCAACTAGCTAGATGGGAAAAGAGGTAGCAAGATCCAGCAACCCCACTGCTGGGCATACACACTGAGGAAACCAGAAGGGAAAGAGACACGTGTACCCCAATGTTCATCGCAGCACTGTTTGTAATAGCCAAGACATGGAAGCAACCTAGATGTCCATCAGCAGATGAATGGATAAGAAAGCTGTGGTACATATACACAATGGAGTATTACTCAGCCATTAAAAAGAATACATTTGAATCAGTTCTAATGAGGTGGATGAAACTGGAGCCTATTATACAGAGTGAAGTAAGCCAGAAGGAAAAACATAAATACAGTATACTAATGCATATATATGGAATTTAGAAAGATGGTAACAATAACCCGGTGTACGAGACAGCAAAAGAGACGCTGATGTATAGAACAGTCTTATGGACTCTGTGGGAGAGGGAGAGGGTGGGAAGATTTGGGAGAATGGCAATGAAACATGTAAAATATCATGTAGGAAACGAGTTGCCAGTCCAGGTTCGATGCACGATGCTGGATGCTTGGGGCTGGTGCACTGGGATGGCCCAGAGGGATGGTATGGGGAGGGAGGAGGGAGGAGGGTTCGGGATGGGGAACACATGTATACCTGTGGCGGATTCATTTTGATATTTGGCAAAACTAATACAATTATGTAAAGTTTAAAAATAAAATAAAATTAGAAAAAAAAAAAAGAAAGAAAAGAGGTAGCAAGATCCCACGTGGGAGCTTTTCATTAGCAGTCCTGAAAGTAGCTCATAACAGTTTTGGTCCAATTCCATAGGCTAACGTGTAGTTTAAGGCCATATCTAACGATAAAGAAAGTTGTGAAATGATGTCTGGCTGTGTGTGCAGCAAAAAGCAGAAAGCAAGGATTTTCCTCAATAGCTGGAAGAGTTGGCTCCACTTCCACATTTAGTTCAGTTCAGTCACCAGTCGTGTCCGACTCTTTGCGACCCCATGAATTGAAGCACGCCAGTCCTTCCTGTCCATCACCAACTCCCGGAGTTCACTCAAACTCACGTCCATCGAGTTGGTGATGCCATCCAGCCAACTCATTCTCTGTCATCCCCTTTTCCTCCTGCCCCCAATCCCTCCCAGCATCAGAGTCTTTTCTAATGAGTCAACTCTTTGCATGAGGTGGCCAAAGTACTGGAGTTTCTGCTTTAGCATCAGTCCTTCCAAAGAACACCCAGGACTGATCTCCTTTAGAATGGACTGGTTGGATCTCCTTGCAGTCCAAGGGACTCTCAAGAGTCTTCTCCAACACCACAGTTCAAAAGCATCAATTCTTCAGTGCTCAGCTTTCTTCACACTCCAACTTTCACATCCATACATGACCACTGGAAAAACCATAGCCTTGACTAGATGGACCTTTGTTGGCAAAGTAATGTCTGTGCTTTTGAATATGCTACCTAGGTTGGTCATAACTTTACTTCCAAAGAGTATGTGTCTTTTAATTTCATGGCTGCAGTCACCATCTGCAATGATTTTGGAGCCCCCCAAAATAAAGTCTGACACTGTTTCCACTGTTTCCCCATCTATTTCCCATGAAGTGATGGGACCAGATGCCATGATCTTAGCTTTCTGAATGTTGGGCTTTAAGCCAACTTTTTCACTCTCCACTTTCACTTTCATCAAGAGGCTTTTTAGTTCCTTTTCACTTTCTGCCATAAGGATGGTGTCATCTGCATATCTGAGGTTATTGATATTTCTCCGGGCAAACTTGATTCCAGCTTGTGTTTCTTCCAGCCCAGCATTTCTCATGATGTACCCTGCATATAAGTTAAATAAGCAGGGTGACAGTATACCACCTTGACGTACTCCTTTTCCTATTTGGAACCAGTCTGTTGTTCCATGTCTAGTTCTAACTGTTGCTTCCTGACCTGCATACAGATTTCTCAAGAGGCAGGTCAGGTGGTCTGGTATTCCCATCTCTTTCAGAATTTTCCACAGTTTATTGTGTGTGACTTCACTTTCATGCATTGGAGAAGGAAATGCCAACCCACTCCAGTGTTCTTGCCTGGAGAATCCCAGGGATGGGGGAGCCTGGTGGGCTGCTGTCTATTGGGTTGCCCAGAGTGGGACATGACTGAAGCGACTTAGCAGCAGCAGCAGCATGCAAATACCTTGAGAGTGAAAGTGTTACTCAGTTGTGTCAGACTCTTTGCCACCCCATGGCTGCAGCCCACCAGTCTCCTCTGTCTACAGAATTCTCTAGGCAAGAATACTAAGGTGGGTAGCCATTTCTTTCTCCAGGGGATCCTGGCCCAGTGATCAAACCCTGGTCTCCTACACTGCAGGCAGATTCTTTACCACCTGAACCACCAGGGAAGCCCTACCAAAAATTGCAAATTCCTTGAGAACAGCGTATGGCATGTGAAGCAATGAGGTCTAGTGGGAAAATACTGGCTTAGGAATCATACAGCTTCAATTTAAGTCCCAGTTCTGCCAGGTATTGAGTGTATGGTCTGGGGTAATTTCCTTGGCCCTCTGAGCCTTTGTAATTGTTAGGTATTCAGTTCAGTTGCTCAGTTGTGTCCGACTCTTTGTGACACCATGAACTGCAACACGCCAGGCCTCCCTGTCCATCACCAACTCCCGGAGTCCACCAAACCCATGTCCATCGTGTCCATGGTGATGCCATCCAACCATCTCATCCTCTGTTGTCCCCTTCAATCTTTCCCAGCATCAGAGTCTTTTTAAATGAGTCAGCTCTTCTCATCAGGTGGCCAAAGTATTGGAGTTTTAGCTTCAATATCAGTCCCTCCAATGAACACTCAGGGCTGATCTCCTTAAGGATGGACTGGTTGGATCTCGTTGTAATCCAACGGACTCTCAAGAGTCTTCTCCAACATCACAGTTCAAAAGCATTAATTCTTCGGCGCTCAATCTTCTTTATAGTTCAACTCTCACATCCATACCTGACTACTGGAAAAACCATAGCCTTGACTAGATGGACCTTTGTTGGCAAAGTAATGTCTCTGCTTTTCAATATGCTGTCTAGGTTGGTCACAGCTTTCCTTCCAAGGAGCAAGCATCTTTTAATTTCATGGCTGAAAGCACCATCTTCAGTGATTTTGGAGCCCAGAAAAATAAAGTCAGCCACTGTTTCCAGTGTTTCCCCATCTATTTGCCAGGAAGTGATGGGACCGGAGGCCATGATCTTTGTTTTCTGAATGTTGAGCTTTAAGCCAACTTTTTCACTCTCCTCTTTCACTTTCATCAAGAGGCTTTTTAGTTCCTCTTCACTTTCTGCCATAAGGGTGGTGTCATCTGCATATCTGAGGTTATTGATGCTTCTCCCAGGAATCTTGATTCTAGCTTGTGCTTCCTCCAGCCCAGCGTTTCTCATGATGTACTCTGCATAGAATTTAAATAAGCAGGGTGACAATATACAGCCTTGACGTACTCCTTTTCCTATTTGGAACCAGTGTGTTGTTTCATGTCCAGTTCTAACTGTTGCTTCCTGACCTGCATACAGGTTTCTCAAGAGGTAAGTCAGGTCGTCTGGTATTCATGGCCTAGCTTATTTCTTTGGCATGCTACTAGTCTTTTTGTTTGTGAATCAACACTATGAATTTCCTTTCAGTTTATGTTAAATGATAAACATCAAAATTAGATCAGATTGAACTTATTTGTGGCCGTGTATTTATCTTTTAGGGTAATTGAGTGATTGGACCAGGAACAGAGACCAGAGATTTCTAAGAACCATTTTTTTCCCTGTGATTAATGAAGTCAAAATATGAGCTGACACTTAACTGCTGCTCAACTGAATTCAGGGATTCAAATTCATGATAAAAACAGAAATAGATATGCCCAAGGATTTGCTCTTAAGAATGTTCATGGCAGTATTCATTATAATTGGGAAAAATTAAAAATTATCTAAAGACTCACTAGCAGAGATTGTTTAATAAATTTTGTATATCATAGGATGAAGTCATTAAAAATCCTGTTGTAAAAGAATGTTTACAACAAAGTTAAATATGTATACATATAAATGACAGAAACCAGAATATTCATAATGGTTTATCTGGGTATTGGGGGTGTTTTCTTCTTTGGGGGGTCCTTTTCTGTTATTTTTCAAATGTTTAAAAATGATTGTCATTGATTTTACAACTTAAAATTTACTTATAGTGATCAAAACAAAAATTATGCACATCATATTCTTCTGAGTACAGAATTGTTCAGATTATCACTGTTGGGCAGATATTTAAATTTAGGATTTATGTTCTTGTGCCAACTAGATCTTGGTTTGATCATACCTCTTTTATTTTCATTACAGCTTTATTAAGTTAAAATTCACACATCATATAGATCACTTATTTAAATTTCACGTATTTAAAAATGCAATGGTTTTAATATAGAATTATATATCATTACTATGATCAATTTTAGAACATTTTTATAATTGTTAAATAAAATAAAAATAGAAACCTATGGCCATTAGCCACTCTGCTTTCCCCAATCCCTAGCCCTAGGAAACCACTAACTTCCTACTCTTGTCTCTAAAAGATTACCTATTCTGAACATTTCATATAAATGTAATCATACAATATGTGGTATTTGTGATTGGCTTCTTTTCTTTAGCATAATGTTTTTAAGATTCATTTATGTTGTATATGTGTCACTAATTAATTTTTTATAGTCTAATAATATTCCATTCTTCCATTCTATGGATATGCCATGTTTTAGTCTCTAATTAGCTGATGAATATTTGGGTTGTTTCCACTTTTTTTGGCTGTTATGAACAACACTTCTGTGAACATTTGTGTATAAGTTTTTGCATGGAAAAATCTTTTCAGTACTCTTGGGTATATAACAAGGACTGGAATTCTTTTATTGTATGGTAATTCTGTGTAACCTTTTGAAGAACTGCTAGACTGTTTTCCAAAGTGGCTGCACCATTTTACTTCCCACCGACATTGTATAAAGTATCTTTTTAATTTCTATATTTTTTTCTCCCATTGTGTGTATATGATGTATGTGGTATGTGTGGGTTTATGTATGTGTGTGGTATATGTGGTAGGTGTGATTTTGTTGGTGGGGGCAGGTGGATGTGGGTGAATAATGTGTATGGTGTGTGTGTATGTGTATGTATCAACACACTTTTGCCTCGTTTGCATCAGAGTCAGGGCTGGTGATACTATTTAGGTACTGCATTGTCCACTCCCTCCCTGAGAAAACTTCTTTGGAGTCTGTTTCTTGGTAGCAGCTTACACCCATCTCATAGCATGGCAGCCACCAGCTAGGCAGATCTACAGTTGGCCGTATGGTTTCCAAGTTCTGGAAGGGAGAGTATCTCCTATTCTTTCTAATAACTACCAGGCAGAGTAGTCTGGAATGGGGTTCCCTTTGCCAGCAGTTTCTTAAAGTAGTTATTGAGCTTAATTATCCTGGAGGATTTCAAAGAAGACAAACTCCTTCCTCTTTTCTTTTTGATCCATCTCTCTGCAACCAACATCTAAAAGCCGGATTCCACCACTTACTTTGTTGGATTATTAAGCAGTTTATATAACCTCTCCAAGCTTCTGTTTCTTCAGATATAAAACGGAGCTAACAATATCCATCTTACAAGGTAGTTGTGGGAATTAAAGCTGTGTGGCCCCCCACAATGTTGTTGCTATAAGATTTATTGGTACAGTTTGCTCTTTTTTCACAAAAACCCTACATTGCCTCTGGAACTTAACGCCTTTCCATGAAAGTTTGCTTTTGTTGTCAGGCCTATATTTTCAACTAATTCCAGAAAGCTTTATTTGATATAAGCACTTAATAAGGATACTTGGATCATAAGCAGAATACTTATTATTCTTTGGCTTATGATCAAGTATATCTGGAACAATAAAATGATTTAACTTGAACCCAGAGGTGTTTTAACATAAGCGAGTTAAAAAAAAAAAAAAAAGGAAGAATCTCTGTTCACAAAATAGCACACTATAAAAACTCCAGTCATTTAAAGAGGATGTAACTGAAATAGAAGGGTTTACCTCCCACTCACTCTGATGAGAAGAAAAGGAACAATTAAAATGAATATATTAGGGAGAATATTATTTTTATTTCAATATTTCCATTATATTTTCTCCAATTACATGCTGAATAGGGTTGTTTAATGTAACTGAAACCCCAAGGTAGAGTTTAAAAAGAGTAAATTTTATAAAAGATAAAGGCAGCTCTCTTTTACTAAGGGGGAGGCTTGCTTTTCCTGGCATAAACAAAGAAGATCAGGCAGTAAGTGGTGGGGGAGGTGTGTAGTTTTGAGTGAATCAACAGTGATAAAGTCCCGCAAGTCTCTATGCTTTGTCAAGCTTCTTTTTTCAAACTGGATAATATAAAAAGATTCTTTATACACCACTTTGAGAGGGCATGTGGGTGTGTGTAAAGGATGGTGGGAAAGAATACAGGGAAGGAGAGAAGAAGTAGCACCTTTAAAATTCTTATAGCTCTCATAGAATTTGATTCTGAAGAGTCTATAAAGGTCACCTGGTTCCAACTCTTAATGAACAAAAGATAAAAATGAGTCTCAGAGGGCATTATTTTCATTGTTCATTATTTTCATTATTTACATTGTCCACATGTAGCAAGGTGGACAAAGCCACATCTGAAACTTGGTCTCCCCTCAGGCCACAGTCAGACCCCTAAGCTGAGCAGCCACATGGGTAGCATCATGCTGTGATTGAAAGAGATCCTGATGGGAATACAGGCTCTACCTGGTATGTATCTGGCTCTAGATAAGTTGCTTCATGTCCCTGTACCTCTACTTCTGTGCTTCCGGAAGATAGCCATGCCTAGCTTTTGGGGTAATTATGAGGATTAAGTGAGAGAAAGTAGGATGAGTCCCCCAGTGCAACAACTAGTATCCCCTTTAAATATCCATTCCTCTTAAGCTTAGACTGCACCCTTCACCATGACCAGGCCCGGCTAGTTTTCCAGAACTTCTCAGCCTCTCCCCAGCCCAACTCTTTCCTCTTTGGCCTAGTGCTGGCCCCAGGCAGTGCTGAATCACCCTCCACAGCAGAGGCTAGTCGCTCACTCTGTGCTTCTCAGCACATTTGTATCCCCCTTACAGCTCAGGCGGGTCCAAAGGTCAGGACCGCCCCCCTCCCCCCTGCTGCTCCCGACACACACACACAAGTGCTTTTCTGCATTTGATCAAGGAATCGAGACACTTGTTCTGATTAGAGGAATTTTTTGTAGATGACTGACTCCCACTGACGATGTCATCCACCCCAGTTTCCAAGACTATTTCTGCTGCTGAGCATTTGCTGAGATACGTGCCTGGAACCTGAGTGGGTCTTACTCTACTTGATCCCAGTTTTCTCTGTAAAAGGACCCTATAAAGGGGTATTTCTAGACCAGGTTGACAAACTTTCAAAAGTGGCTTGTTTTAGTTCCTGTTTTCCTCTGTCCCCTTTTTTTTTTCTTTTCTCCCTTCCTAACTCCTTCCCTGTGTTTAGTAAAAAGATGATGAAGACAAAAACTTTTGTGAGGTATTGTAGGCATTTAATAAGTCATAGTACCTGTGATTTACAGTCTAGCAGAAATCTATTTATAATGCACCTGGATAAGCAGTATGCACAGTGTGCTAGGGAAACAGAGGAGGGGGACCGATTCCACACAGGCTGTTAGGGGAAACTTCCCTGAAAAGGTCGCATTTAAATTGAGTCTTGAAGTCAAAACGTGTGAGCCCAGCAAACTGGGTAAATGAAGGTCTGGGCAAAAGAAAGTGAAAGTGAAGTCGTTCAGTCGTGTCCGACTCTTTGCAACCCGTGGACTGTAGCCCACCAAGCTCCTCCAGCCATGGGATTCTCCAGGCAAGAATACTGGAGTGTGTTGCCATTTCCTTCTCCAGGGCATCTTCCCAACCCAGGGATTGAACCCAGGTCTCCCACATTGCAGGCAGACACTTTAACCTCTGTGCCACCAGAGGCAAAAGAAAGAGTACTTCAAAGGTATGAGAAAGCAAGGTGTGTTTGGGAAATAACGACCAGTTTGGGCTGGCTGGAATACTGTGTGCTGGGAATGGGAAAGATGAGCAGAACTTGGGGCCTGTGGTAGGCAATGAGGCCAGAGAAATAGGTTATGAACAGACTCTTGACTGTGAGCTTCTGGAGATGGAGACGATATTATATTCTTTATACCCTCATAGAAGCAACTGAGGCCCTGTGAGTACTGTTGAACTGGTGTAAGGCACCACCGTCTTTCTTCTGGATTACTGCAATGACCTCCTCCTGGCGCACTGCTTTTACCCTTGCCCCCACTGCAGTCCATTCTCTGCAGGGCCACTGCAGTGAACTTTTCAAAACACACAACTGATCATGTCACTCTTCTACTTTCTTCATTTCTTACTGCTTCTCCCCTTGCCTCCAGTGATGCAGTTGCACTGGCCTTTTGCTGTGCCTCAGGCATGCCAGACACCCCTCACCTTAAGGCTTTTGCACCAGCTGTTACCTTTGCCTGGAAAGCTCCTAATTCAGATAACCATATAGCCCCTCTCTCACCTCCAAGTTGTGGCTCAGATTTCTCTTCAAAGGCATCTATCTGGGTCATCCTCTTTAAAACTTCAAAGCGCCCCCACCCTAATGCTCTTGATCCCTCTTATCCTCTCTGTCAATACTTGTTGCTATTGTTGTTCATAGTCTTTATGTTCTAATAGATGTATATAATTAGCTTTTTAAAATTGTGTTTGTTGCTTATGCCTGTCTTCTCCCAGTGTCATAAAGATAGGGAGCTTTGTTTATTGATGTATCCCAAGTACCCAGGACAGTGCCTGGCACGTACTAGGTATTCACAAGATACATGTTATATGACGTCAGTACACATTTACCAAATTCTGCCTCTGTGCTAGGCATTTTATAAATATAAAAATGAATACGACATTCCCCTTACGCTTGTGAAATTGGCAGGCTCTTAAGGGAGTCAGGACTGATATATGTTCCCCTGTTCTAATACAAGGTAATAAGTATGAAAAGCCACATGAGAAGATGCTGTGGACATCACAGGAGAGAGGTCACTTTGAATGTGGGGCCTCTCCTGTTCTTGACTGTTTGAGTAGTAAGATGTGAGGAAGAAGCAGGGAGCAGTTGATCTGCAACAGCATACATTTCAGGAGCAGGGAGACTTTCAAGAGACCATGAGCTTCAGGCTCCTGCCACCAGCCTAGTAAATACATCTTCTGCTGAAGGAGAAGTCACTGCAGCCTTGAATATTAGGTGATTGTTCAAAGTCAAAGAGCTAAGTTGTGAACTTATCTTGGTATCAGAACTCAGTTTCATATTCAGGAACGTACTGGGCCACTAGCCCTGATGGCCCCAAGGAGATGGAACATTTGTCTGGGCTCAGTCTATAATCCATGAGAATCTAGTTTGCTTATGTCATAGATTGCTCACGCTAGGGTTTGCTTACTGAAAACGAACTCCCAGTTAAGCAGATTCTGTGAGCTGTGCTAACATAAGCATAATATGTCAAAGTCAATTTGGCAGCTCTTCTAATTTCACCCCACCGGGACATCCTACCCTCCTTAAGGTAAGTGGGGTCAGCTAAAGCAGGCCCACCTTGAGACTAGTGGAAGTCCGTGATTAATCAGCCTGGAAGTCTTCTCTAGCTTCTCTGCCTAGTTCTTTAGTGTTGTGTTCTGGCAATCATGGAACAAACCAAATAGTATATGTCTTTGCAGTTGTGACTCTCTTCTTTTAAAAGAATGGTGTATCAAACAGAGCATCCTGTGACATACAAAAGAGGACATTTTCTTTTTCAATTTCAGTTCAGCTCCACACATATTTTCTACTGCCATGTACGGAAAAGATAAAGTACCTGATTTTGAGGTAGTTGCAGTTTAGTGGGTAATAAAGAAACTTATACAAATCCATTATTGAAGGCAGGATTGGTACCTAAGTCTTCATCTTCATACACCTCCTGGCACCCAGTGGCTGGCATGCAGCTGGTGCCCAGTAAATTCTGGTTAGTTGATTGAATGAATGAGTGAATGAAAGCAGACAATAGTAAGTCTTAGGGCCTCCCTAATTTTTCTGTAGTTAGCATATTTGACTATGCTGCTGCTGCTGCTAAGTCGCTTCTGCTGCTGTTGCTGCTAAGTTGCTTCAGTCGTGTCTGTGCGACCCCATAAATGGCAGCCCACCAGGCTCCCCCGCCCCTGGGATTCTCCAAGCAAGAACATTGGAGTGGGTTGCCATTTCCTTCTCCAATTCATGAAAGTAAAAAGTGAAAGTGAAGTCGCTTAGTCGTGTCTGACTCTTATCGACCCCATGGACTGCAGCCTTCCAGGCTCCTCTGTCCATGGGATTTTCCAGGCAAGAGTACTGGAGTAGGGTGCCATTGCCTTCTCCGCTAAGTTGCTTCTGCTACTGCTAAGTCACTTCAGTCATGTCTGACTCTGTGCGACCCCAGAGATGGCAGCCCACCAGACTTTCCCGCCCCTGGGATTCTCCAGTCAAGAACACTGGAGTGGGTTGCCATTTCCTTCTCTCAGTTGTGCCCAATCTTTGTGACCCTGTTGACTATAGCCCACCAGGCTCCTCTGTCCAAAGGATTCTCCAGGCAAGAATACTTGAGTGGATTGCCATGCGCTCATCCAGAGGATCTTCCTGACCCAGGGATAAACCCGCATCTTGTATATCCCCTGTATTGGCAAGCATGTTCTTTACCACTAGTGCCACCTGGGAAGCCCATATTTGACTATACCTGACAGTTTTGTTTTCATTTTCATAACTTCTTCTATCTTCTCTTAGATATGGTACATACTGATAAAGGCACAGATACAAGTATGCATTTGTACGTGGGAACACAACCATACTCACACATGCATACATGCTCAGTGGACACTGAATCTATGACTAAGAAACTTGATTAAAAGATTCAGTGATTCAACTTCTTATCACCTCATCCCAACCAGACTTCCTGCTTCTACTACTCTATGTAGAGGGTTTTGGACAGTGAACCCCCAGAGTAGAGACTATATCTGATTCATCTGTATACCTCCAGTATTCTGCATGCGACCTGTCACAGATCCTGTCTTGTGTCAATTTGATTGCAGAGAAGAGAGAAACTGAGATTTTTGTTAGTGCTGAATTCCAAGGCTATGTGAAACTTGGTGTAATCAGGCCAGGTGTGTGAGCTCTCAAGCTCCTTCTCTACTTTTCTTTCTCCCAATTTTCTTCTACTTATTTAAAGTCCTTTGGATGGATTCCTAGATGCCTTATTTAGACTTCCAAGTTAAAAAAAAAAAAGAAGGCCTAAACTTTAAAAGAAAGTGTCAGTGATACAGATTTATGTCACCTTAACAGACTGTGTGGATCACAATAAACTGTGGAAAATTCTAAAAGAGATAGGAATACCAGACCACCTGATCTGCCTCTTGAGAAATTTGTATTCAGGGTCAGGAAGCAACAGTTAGAACTGGACATGGAACAACAGACTGGTTCCAAATAGGAAAAAGAGTTCGTCAAGGCTGTATATTGTCACCCTGTTTATTTAACTTATACGCAGAGTACATCATGAGACACGCTGGACTGGAAGAAACACAAGCTGGAATCAAGATTGCAGGGAGAAATATCAATAACCTCAGATATGCAGATGACACCACCCTTATGGCAGAAACTGAAGAGGAACTCAAAAGCCTCTTGATGAAAGTGAAAGTCGAGAGTGAAAAAGTTGGCTTAAAGCTCAACATTCAGAAAACGAAGATCATGGCATCCGGTCCCATCACTTCATGGGAAATAGATGGGGAAACAGTGGAAACAGTGTCAGACTTTATTTTTCTGGGCTCCAAAATCACTACAGATGGTGACTGCAGCCATGAAATTAAAAGACACTTACTCCTTGGAAGGAAAGTTATGACCAACCTAGATAGCATATTCAAAAGCAGAGACATTACTTTGCCAACAAAGGTTCGTCTAGTCAAGGCTATGGTTTTTCCAGTGGTCATGTATGGATGTGAGAGTTGGACTGTAAAGAAGGCTGAGCACTGAAGAATTGATGCTTTTGAACTGTGGTGTTGGAGAAGACTCTTGAGAGTCCCTTAGACTGCAAGGAGATCCAACCAGTCCATTCTGAAGGAGATCAGCCCTGGGATTTCTTTGGAAGGAATGATGCTAAAGCTGAAACTCCAGTACTTTGGCCACCTCATGCGAAGAGTTGACTCACTGGAAAAGACTCTGATGGTGGGAGGGATTGGGGGCAGGAGGAGAAGGGGATGACAGCGGATGAGATGGCTGGATGGCATCACTGACTCAATGGACATGAGCCTGAGTGAACTCCAGGAGTTGGTGAGGGACAGGGAGGCCTGGCGTGCTGCGATTCATGGGGTCGCAAAGAGTCAGACACGACTGAGTGACTGATCTGATCTTATCTGAACAGTATTTTCTGAATGTATACTATATGTAAGGCATATTTGACCCTCAGGATTGTCTTTTGGTAGTATAACAAACAATATTCCCATTTTACAGAAACAAAAGTTGAGATTTGTAAAAGTTAAAAGAAGTTCTGGGCCGTGGAGTGATTTAATGGCAGATCATGTATTAGAAGTAGAGAGAGACCATGAAGTAACCAGACTAGTGGAAGGATGGAGAGTTCAGGATGTGATATTTTCAAAAGAGAAATTTCTGATATGTCACGTTTTATTGATGGGTTTCCTTGAGATGGCTTCTCAGCGTATCAGTTAGTTTTAGGAAACACTAACTCTCATTTTTAAGCCCCAAATTCTATCATACCAACCAGTTCTGGGCAAAATCATGAAAGCAGCATATATTTTTGTGGCATCCTTACTGCCCACTACCATATTAGTCTTCTTTGGGCCTACAGCCCTTGAACCCAGTTCCTCTAATTCCCCCAGACCTAGTGTTCTGGCTCTAACCAAGGCTTATTCAGGGATCATCATTCTCACCACTGTACTCACTCTCTCCATTCATCATCATCACCAGCATGTACTGCTGTCAGAGTCAATGAGAATGTGTCAAAGGGGAAGGGGAATAATGGGAATAGCTGATATATAACTGATGTAAAACTTCCCCAAAAGATTTCCCCTGATAATTAAAGACTACTAATGATCCAGTCAGGACTGTACTCAATAAGTAGTTGCTTAGATCCAGGTTTTAGTGAGAATCTAGGGATGACTTCCAGGACATGAAATCTATGCAGTTTAATAGGGCCCTGCAAGTAGAAGAGCCTCAGGCTTGGCTTAATGCCCTGTTCTTGCCCTCTGGGGAACATGCTAATTTTTGAGTAAGGGGCCTACATTTGCATTTTGCATTGGACTTCTCAAGCTATGCAGTCAGTCCTGTAAGAAGTCATTTCAAAAGCAAAATAGAGCATTAAAGAAACAAAAACCAAAATAAAACCACTGAGGAGGAGTTAAATTAAAAATGGCTACAGTATATAAACCTTTACACTTGACAGAGATTTTCACATGGATATACCTGTCTGGAAAGCTTAGACTACCCAGTGAAACCACAAGTGCATGTGTGCATGCTCAGTCGCTTGGTCGTGTCTGACTCTACGTGACCCTATTGACTGTAGCCCTCCAGGCTTCTCAGTCCTTGGGATTCTCCAGGCAAGAATACTGGAGTGGGTTGTCATGCCCTCCTCCAGGAGATCTTCCTCACCCAGGGATTAAATCCTCATCTCCTGCATCTTCTGAATTGCAGATGTATTATTTACCTGCTGATCCATCAGGGAAGCCCAAAGAAACAAGGCAAGACCATTATTGTTATTTGAAGTCAGAAAGCCCTTCCTTCCCATTATACTGCCAAGTCCACTTCCTCTTCCCTTGCTGTGATAACTCTCCTTTTCCTCAGTGTTTATCTCAACCCCCATCCCCAAAGTTTGGGACACTAATTTTAAGACCTTCTTAGACTATCCTCATTCTTTGATCAACATTTATTTTCTGTGTCCTAGGTTCTCAGGGGGAGAAGGCGATGGCACCCCACTCCAGTACTCTCGCCTGGAGAATCCCATGGGTGGAGGAGCCTGGTAGGCTACAGTCCATGTGGTCGCTAAGAGTCGGACATGACTGAACGACTTCACTTTCACTTTTCACTTTCATGCATTGGAGAAGGAAATGGCAACCCACTCCAGTGTTCTTGCCTGGAGAATCCTAGGGATGGCAGGGCCTGGTGGGCTGCTGTCTATGGGGTCGCACAGAGTCGGACACGACTGACACGACTTAGCAGCAGCAGCAGCAGCAGCAGGTTCTCAGGGCCCAGGTCTAAATTGGTTAAACTCAAAAACCAAGATCTAATACAGTTACCCTTGAAAAACTTAGGAGTTAATGCACATATAGTTTAATGTCAACCCTCCACATCTATGATTTCTCTGCATCTGCAGATTCAACCAACCATGAACCATGCAGTACTCTGGTATTTACTATTGCAAAACATCCTTGTATAAGTGGACCTTTGTAGTTCAAACTATTATTGTTCAAGGGTCAACTGTATATTAAAGGTTATTAGTAGCCAAATGTGACGTCTAGATCTTGTGATTGCCCTCACCTTTTAAAGGTTCTCAAGTAGATGTGGGATCTCCACTGACAGGTGAGATATTTTAGGCTTCTTGGTGTCTGTACAGCTTGGCCTGTTTATTTAGCTTATATAAAGGGTACATCATGTGAAATCCTTGGCTGGATGAATCACAAACTGGAATCAAGATTGGTGGGATAAATATGAACAACCTCAGACATGCTGATGATAACACTTTAATGGCAGAAAATGAAGAGGAACCAAAGAGCCTCTTGATGAGGGTAAAAGAGGAGAGTGAAAAAGCTGGCTTGAAACAACATTTAAAAAGTAAGATCATGGCATCTGGTCCTATCACTTCATAGCAATTAGATAAGGAAAATGTGGAAATAGTGTCAGATTTCATTTTTCTTGGGCTCCAAAATCAATGCATGGATGGTGACTGCAGCCACAAAATTAAGACACTTGCTCGTTGGAAGAATAGCTATGACATACCTAGACAGTTTATTAAAAAGCAGAGATATCACTTTGCTGACAAAGGTCTGTATAGTCAAAGCTGTGGTTTTTCCAGAAGTCGTGTATGTATGTGAGGGTTGGACCATAAAAAAGGCTGAGTGCCAAAGAACTGACACTTTTGAGATGTGGTGCTGGAGTAGACTCTTGAGAGTCCCTTGGACAGCAAAGAGATCAAACAAGTCAAACCTAAAGGAAATCAACTCTGAATACTCATTGGAAGAACTGATGCTGAAGCTGAAGCTCCAATACTTTGGCCACCTGATGTGCAGAGCTGATTCATTGGAAAAGACCCTGATGCTCAGAAAAATTAAGGGCAAGAGGAGACCTGGATGACAGAGGATGAGATGGTTGAATGGCATCACTGACTCCGTGGACATGAGTTTAAGCAAACTGTGGGATATAGTGATGAACAGAGAAGCCTGGCATGCTGCAGTTCATGGGTCATGAAGAGTCATACAGGACTTAGTGACTGAACAACAACAGCTTGGCCACACTCTTTGAGGATTTGGGTCTTCCCTCAAAAAACACAAAGTTTTTATATTCTAGACCTTTGCCAGAAACCACTGCCTATACCCTCTACTCTTATCAAAATGAGTCACTTTGCTAAATGGCATAATACTTTGGGATGGTGTGCAGCCCATTCATTCCTCTATAAATTGTAGGAATTATTACCAAATCAAGATTTATCATCAGAAAATCATGTACTTGGACAAAATTGCTTTGAACTACTTTGTCTGATATCCAGTTGCCTTTCACTTAGCATTTAATCTGGGACACCATAAAAAGCAGTCTGTGTTTGCTCTTAGGCACTTTACTGAGATTACTGGTCAAGACATCTATCACTTTCCCTATTTAAGCCCAACATGGGCTCATTTGAGTGGAATTTTTTTTTTTTTACTTCCTTAGTTAAGGTAAGTTGCACACACAGAGCTCAGAGGTTAAAGTGTCTGCCTGCAATGCGGGAGACCTGGGTTCAATCCCTGGGTCAGGAAGATCCCCTGGAGAAGGCAATGACACCCCACTCCAATACTCTTGCCTGGAGAATCCCATGGATGGAGGAGCCTGGTGGGTTACAGTCTATGGGGTCACAGAGAGTCAGACACGACTGAGCCACTTCACTTTCACTTTCACTTCACACACAGAATGTGTCTTTATTTTCACTGTGGGTGTCAGAAAGCTCAAAGCCAAATTCATGGCTGAACAATATCAACCTGTGTGAGCGCTGATGGCCTATCCGGTTGTGCTTTGTTTCTATTGACTCTAGCTTTGACCTATTTTTTTAATCTTGATTTTTATATTGTGTTCTTTTATTTCACAATTTTATGGTTTATATTTCCTTGGGTTGTGTCAAATCCTCTGTGAAATGAGGTGAGACAGAGAATTCTACACATTATTATACACATACATCTGGAAATACACAATGTGGTTTTTGTATCAGGGATTGCTTACATAGTCCAAAGAAAGAGCCAAAGATGCAACTTTTAGGCACTAGAACTAGCTTGAAGATCAAATGGTATTTGTGGCTGATAAAGTAGTTCTTCCAAGTACAAGTCTTGGAGGAGTAGGGGCTCTAATTTTCCATTTGAAAGAGTAGTCCTGCCTTCTGAGTCTGGGTCAAAGCTGGATGGTGAAAAAAACCATTACCCAGAACTCAAAGCTTAAGAATTTGAGACCTGATCCTTCCACTCTCTTGCTCTGGATTATTGGCTTTAACATTTTATCTGGGTCTTAGCTTTCAATATATCTAAAATAGTTTTAAAAACTATTTTCATGTTGCTGCTGCTGCTGATACATCACTTCAGTCGTGCCTGACTCTGTGCGACTCCATAGATGGCAGCCCACCAGGCTCTGCCGTCCCTGGGATTCTCCAGGCAAGAACACTCGAGTAGGTTACCATTTCCTTCTCCAATGCATGAAAGTGAAAAGTGAAGTGAAGTCTCTCAGTCATGTCCAACTCTTCGCGACTCCATGGACTGCAGCCTAAAGATGCATTATATAACAATTTAATAAGGACGGTATTGATTTATCAGCTTTTCAGGAAAGAAAAGAAATACTATGCTGACTGTAAGACACAATTCCATTTCAAAATAATTTAAAATGTGAAAAAATAGATTTTTAAATCATAAAGCTACTTTCCTCATAGATTTTACTGAGTGTCATAAGTAAGATATTACATTAAAATGTGGATTTTAAAAAGGTAAAATGCTACCCAAATATAGGAAATATTATGCAAGGGAAAGGGTACAAGGCATCGGTAATACATCCTTCCCTTTTTTTTTTCCAAATTCTGAATCTTAATTTTATCTTTTGAAGAATTTTAATCTTCTTTTTAAAGATATATAGAGAGGGTAAGGAAACCCCAAAGTGAATGAAATATAGAGAGCTATCTTGTTGTTCCCTATGAGCTTATACTTTTCAACTTCCAGAAGTTGAAAGTTTTCAGTGAGAATTTGGGGGCCTCTGAAGGCCTTACAAGTAGCTGTGAAAAGAAGAGAAGCAAAAAGCAAAGGAGAAAAGGAAAGATATACGCATCTGAATGCAGAGGTCCAAAGAATAACAAGGAGAGATAAGAAAGCCTTCCTCAGCAATCAATGCAAAAAAATAGAGGAAAACAACAGAATGGGAAAGACTAGAGATCTCTTCAAGAAAATTAGAGATACCAAGGGAACACTTCATGCAAAGATGGGCACAATAAAGGACAGAAATAGTATGGACCTAACAGAAGCAGAAGCAGAAGATATTAAGAAGAGGTGGCAAGAATACACAGAATTGTACAAAAAAGATCTTCACGACCCAGATAATCATGATGGTGTAATCACTCACCTAGAGCCAGACATCCTGGAATGTGAAGTCAAGTGGGCCTTAGAAAGCATCACTATGAACAAAGCTAGTGGAGGTGATGGAATTCCAGTTGAACTATTTCAAATCCTGAAAGATGATGCTGTGAAAGTGTTGCACTCAATATGCCAGGAAATTTGGAAAACTCAGCAGTGGCCACAGGACTGGAAAAGGTCAGTTTTCATTCCAATCCCAAAGAAAGGCAATGCCAAAGAATGCTCAAACTACCGCACAATTGCACTCATCTCACATGCACTCCAGAACTCTTGCCTGGAAAATCCCAGGGACGCAGGAGCTTGGTGGGCTGCAGTCCATGGGGTCACTAAGAGTCAGACATGACTGAGCGATTTCCTTTCACTTTTCACTTTCATGCATTGGAGAAGGAAATGGCAACCCACTCCAGTATTCTTGTCTGGAGAATGCCAGGGACGGGGGAGCCTGGTGGGCTGCCGTCTCTGGGGTCGCACAGAGTCGGACACGACTGAAGCGACTTAGTAGTAGTAGTAGTATTAGCACATGCTAGTAAAGTAATGCTCAAAATTCTCCAAGCAAGGCTTCAGCAATGCGTGAATAGTGAACTTTCAGATGTTCAAGCTGGTTTTAGAAAAGGCAGAGGAACCAGAGATCAAATAGACAACATCCGCTGGATCATGGAAAAAGCAGGAGAGTTCAAGAAAAACATCTATTTCTGCTTTATTGACTATGACAAAGCCTTTGACTGTGTGGATCACAATAAACTGTGGAAAATTCTGAAAGAGATGGAAATACCAGACCACCTGACCTGCCTCTTGAGAAACCTATATGCAGGTCAGGAAGCAACAGTTAGAACTGGACATGGAACAACAGACTGGTTCCAGATAGGAAAAGGGGTACGTCAAGGCTGTATATTGTCACCCTGCTTATTTAACTTATGTGCAGGGTACATCATGAGAAACACTGGGCTGGAAGAAGCACAAGCTGGAATCAAGATTGCTGTGAGAAATATCAATAACCTCAGATATGCAAATGACACCACCCTTATGGAAGAAAGTGAAGAGGAGCTAAAGAGCCTCTTGATGAAAGTGAAAGAGGAGAGTGAAAAAGTTGGTTTAAAGCTCAACATTCAGAAAACGAAGATCATGGCATCTGGTCCCATCACTTCATGGGTAATAGATGGGGATACAGTGGAAACAGTGTCAGACTTTATTTTTCTGGGCTCCAAAATCACTGCAGATGGTGATTGCAGCCATGCAATTGAAAGATGCTTACTCCTTGGAAGGAAATTTATGACCAACCTAGATAGTATATTGAAAAGCAGAGACATTACTTTGCCAACAAAGGTCCATCTAGTCAAGGCTATGGTTTTTCCAGTGGTCATGTATGGATGGGAGAGTTGGACTGTGAAGAAAGCTGAGCACCGAAGAATTGATGCTTTTGAACTGTGGTGTTGGAGAAGACTCTTGAGAGTCCCTTGGACTGCAAGGAGATCCAACCAGTCCATTCTAAAGGAGATCAGTCCTGGGTGTTCATTGGAAGGACTGATGCTAAAGCTGAAACTCCAGTACTTTGGCCACCTCATGCGAAGAGTTGACTCACTGGAAAAGACTCTGATGCTGGGAGGGATTGGGGGCAGGAAGAGAAGGGGATGACAGAGGATGAGATGGCTGGATGCATCACCAACTCAATGGACATGGGTTTGGGTGAACTCCGGTAGTTTGTGATGGACAGGGAGGCCTGGTGTGCTGCATTCATGGGGTCGCAAAGAGTTGGACACAACTGATCAACTGAACTGAACTGAACTGAACGCAATGAACTCTGTCAATGATAGAAGATGTTGAAAAGGGATTCCCATCATTGCAGAGTTGGATGTAACTGTTAGATCCAGTTAATATGCTTAGATTTAACTGCTTTTTATTTTGAAACAAAAATATTTTATGAAGCCAGAATGGTTATTTCATGGTTTACTGTGCAATGAAACTCCTTGAGAACTAAGTGCACTGTGTGAGAGCTCTCTAAATTTATTTATATTCCCTCCCCCAGTATACTTTAGCACTTATTTTACTGAACTCTTTGTTCCTGATTGTGAGCTTCTGGAGGACAAGGAACAAGTGTTTCTGTTTGGGGTGTTGTTTTTTTTTTTTTTTTTCTCTGCCCTTTACATTTAGTTTAGACTGGGCAGACAAAGGAACTATAATGGATTATTAGTAATTAGCTGTAAAAGCTACAGTTTGTTTGTGATAGGTCAAGTTCTCCACAACATGCTTTCCATTTATTTAATCTTCACAGCACATCAAATCTATGGCATAGGTAACAATTTTATTTAATGATGGCAAACCAGAACCTCTGAAAAGTTCAGTGGTTTACCTGATTTCACACAGCTTGGAATAAGAGGAGCTGAGATACAAACCTACCTTTTTTATAGCCCCAAAAGCCAGCCCTCTCTGAGGAGAATAACACAGTAGAACAGAGGAGGGTTCTTCTAATACCAAGGCATCATATCTGCTGACGATAGATTTGCTGTATTCTTAGAAGACCAGTGGATGTTGAGGTGGCTAATATGGTGGGAAGAGGGAAGAAGAGTAGTATTTAACTGAGCACATGCTACATGCTAAGAATTGTGTTAAACTCTGTCATAGATGTTTTCTAGTTTAATCTTCTCTATAATCTTCAGCAATAGCTATTCTTATTCCTCTTTTACTAAGGGAGAATTTGAATCTAAAAGGGGTTAAGCAACTTACCCAAAGCAAGTAGCTGGCAAGCAGTATAGTTAGGCTTCAAATCAAGTGTTCATGATGACAAGGTCCAAGCTCATTCCACTACATAATGGTGGATAGGGATTGGAGAAACAGGGAAGCAGTTTCATACAGGCAAGTGTGACCAGCAAAAGCAAAAGGGAGCAAGGAAGCATATTTCAGTTCTTTAGAGATTCATTTTTTGGTTTCTGAGCTCTGGTTCATTTTATCCTTAATGGGTTTTGGACGTGACAACCAAAGCCTATAGCTATTTGAGAATGTGTCTGGGATGTAATCAAGGTGACCTTCCTGCGTTTAATTTAAAAGAGGACCAATGATCTTTAATAGTTATATGTGGGCCAGATATTTATTATCCAGCCTTGCTTCATGCTTATCTAGTTAAGTTTTTTTTTTTTTTTCTTTCTTTTCTGGTTGCCTTAAAAAGAAAAACAGAAAAAAAAAAAAAACTAACTCAAATGTTTTGAAGCTACTTTTAAATTAGGAGGCAAGCTTCCTTTTCACCCCTTACCTAAACAAAAAATAAATAGTTTCAAGGATTTCAAAGGAAAGTATGGAATTATTGTTAGATTGGCCAATAGAAAACAACCCATCTGTCTTGCTAAGCACTGTGTCAAAGGAGTATTTCTGGAATCTTTGACAGCCAAGCTTTTGTGCTGATTGAATGACCCCCAAGAAAGTGATCAGGAAGAAGTGAATTAAAAACATTGCCCAGAAATTAACTGATTTTTCAGTGTAGTCACTTCCATTAACTTTGCTGGGAATAGTAAATATTCTACTTATTTAAGGACTCTGGGCATGGCTATGTGGTGGGAGGTTTTCTTTTATGTTTATATTGAGTCTGTTGCCCATAGTAACCATGTAGGAATCATTCGTTCAGGTAATCTTTACATGGGGCATTCATTTCCTTCTTCCATCCCTTTTTTGACAGCTCTCATAAATATCATCATTCAAGGTAAAACCATGGAAAATCCAAAGATTCTAACCTCTCTCCCTTGATGCTCATTTTCTGTGCAACTTTGGCAATGTCACTATCTCAAATCACCAACCTTGACAAGAGAATCAGTTAGGAGAAACTTCAGCCATTCTAAGGCCTTTGAGATGGAACAAGGGATTGAGTCCACTGGGGCTGTTCTCAGGGGCAGTGGCAAGAAGTGGAACTGACAAAGTCAGTTGGAATCCATGTCATGGCATGAGTTTTGTCAAGAAGGCATTCCTACTTTTATTTTTGTTGTATCTCTTTTGATAGCAAAGCCTGAGCTTTGCTTAGATGTTATAAAATGAGGAAAATGAGATGCTTCCCAGTAAGTTAGAACAATAAAAATTGAATTTTTCTAAAGTTAAACTTAAAACAAACTGATTGGAAGACAGATACGGAAAATCAGCTTTAAAAATGCTTTCAGACCCACAAGACTGACTGGTTAAATAATATATTTACAGGAGGACATGTTGACCCACAGCAGCTGATAATCCTGCACGTCATAGAAAAGGGAGTTCTGTAGTTTCTGGGAGGGCCTCCAACTCAGAAGCTCTGAGATCTGAGTGCTCTTGTGGTTACAAGCAGAGGTGGGGTCAGGCGTGCGGTGGGAAACTGTTTTAGGAGTTAACCATGGAGGCTAATGGAGGGACCACCCTATTGCAAAGGTTCTAGTGAGTATACAAAGCTCAATCTGATTTGTCATCTTTGAATCATCACTTTGAGGCTGTACTGAGGGTGAGCTGACAGGGAGATACCATGAGATAGTATCAAGACTATTCGACTAGCAAAACAGACTTGAGCCCAGATCTTGACTAGAGCGGCCTCTTCCCCTGCCTAGCTGTATAAACTTGGGCAAACACTTCACCCCTCTGACACTCAGTTTTCTGACTGCCTGCCTAGCCTCACCTTTACCATTCTATGTCCTATTTTGCACTTTATCCTTCAAGGTTGCTGGACTGCTCTTTTTAACACCATATCTTTGCCTGTGCTGCCTTGCCCTGCCATAAGGGTAAAGTGCCACCTCGGCACCCTCTGTTGCTTTCCATCACCTGGAGTTCTGGTGCCTTCTAGGGTTCAGCTCACATTTGCCAGTCTCTTGGCTACCGAATCTAACTGCTTCTACCAGCTGCCTCTGCAGCTAAATCTGCCTTCTCAGCTTTGATCCTAGAAATCAGTGGGCGTTCCTAAGGTCCCACAATGCCTTTTGTAAATGACTGCTTAATTTCTCAGTCTTATCAGATAGCTGAAAGGACGTCATTTGAGGGAGAAAATACATGCAAATAGTACAATTTCAGAGGACAAGAATAGTACTAGTAGGGAGACATGATATAAATATATATATTGTGACATTCCTAATAATTAATACTGTTAAAGAATGAATGAATTCCTGTATAAGACAGTAAACTCCTTATCATTAGAGGTATTCAATCTGAGAATGAATGAGTATTGACTATGGAAATTGGCTTTTTGCCCCAGTAGGAAGATCAGATTAGATGGCCTTTAAGATCTCTTCCAGCAGAAAATAGCAAGGACCTAAGAGACACATAAGAAATTAAGAAAAGGTGGCAATAATACACAGAAGAACTATACAAAAAAGATCTTAGTGATTTGGATAACCACAATAGTGTGGTCACTAACCTAGAGCCAGACATCCTGGAGTGTGAAGTCAAGTGGGCCTTAGGAAGCATTACTATGAGCAAAATTAGTGGAGGTGATGGAATTCCAGCTGAGCTATTTCAAATCCTAAATGATGATGCTGTTAAAGTGCTGCATTCAATATACCTGCAAAATTAGATAACTGAGCAGTGGCCACAGGACTGGAAAAGGTCAGTTTTCATTCCAATCCCAAAGAAAAGCAATGCCAAATAATGTTCAAACTACCATAAAGTTTTGCTCATTTCACATGTTAGCAAGGTACTGCTCAAAATCCTTCAGGCTAGGCTTCCACAGTACATGAACAAAGAATTTCCAGATGTGCAAGCTGGATTTAGAAAAGGCAGAGAATTTTAAACGATGACCATTCTGACTGGTGTGAGGTGATACATAGATTTGATTTGCATTTCTCTAATAATGAGCAATGTTAAGCATCTTTTTATGTGTTTGTTGGCCATCTGTATGTCTTCTTTGGAGAAATGTCTGCTTGGGTCTTCTGCCCATTTTTTGATTGAGTTGTTTTTCTGGTATTGAGGTGCATGGGCTGCTTGTATATTTTGGAGATTAATTCTTTGTTAGTTGTTTTGTTTGCAATTATTTTCTCCCATTCTGAGGGTTCTACAAACAATAAATGCTGGAGAGGATGTGGAAAAGGGAACCCTCTTGCCCTGTTGGTGGGAATGTAAATTGATACAACCACTATGGAGAACCATATGGAGATTCCTTGAAAAACTAGGACTAGAACTACCATATGACCCAACAATCCCACTACTGGGGATATAGTTTGAGAAAACCATACCTGAAGGAGACGCATGTACCCCAGTGTTCCTTTCTGTACTTTTTACAATAGCTAGGACATGGAACGGAGAAGGCAATGGCACCCCGCTCCAGTACTCTTGCCTGGAAAATCCCATGGACGGAGGAGCCTGGTGGGCTGCAGTCCATGGGGTTGCTGACAGTCGGGCACGACAGAGCGACTTCACTTTCACTTTTCACTTTCATGCATTGGAGAAGGAAATGGCAACCCACTCCAGTGTTCTTGCCTGGAGAATCACAGGGACGGGGGAGCCTGGTGGGCTGCTGTCTATGGTGTTGCACAGAGTCAGACATGACTGAAGCGACTTAGCATAGCATAGGACATGGACGCAGCCTAGATATTCATCGACAGATGAATGGATACAGAAATTATGGTACATATATACAATGAAGTGTTACTCAGCTTTAAAAAAGAATGCATTTGAGTCAGTCCTAATGAGATGGATGAACCTAGAGCCTATTGTACAGAGTGAAGTAAGTCAGAAAGAAAAACATATATTGTATATTAACACATATGTGTAGAATCTAGAAAGATGGTACTGATGAACTATTTGCAGGGCAGCAATGGAGACGCAAACATAGAGAACAGACTTGTGGACACAGTGTGGGAGGGAGAGGGTGGGGCGAATGGAGAGAGTAGCATGGATACATAAACATTACCACGTGGAAAAGAGATAGCCAGTGGGAATTTGCTGTGTGACACAGGGAGTCAGGGTTTCCCTTGTGGCTCAGCTGGTAAAGAATCCGCGGGCATTGTGAGACCTGGGTTCGATCCCTGGGTTGGGAAGATGCCCTAGAGAAGGGAAAGGCTACCCACTCCAGTTTTCTTGCCTGGAGAATTCCATGGACTGTATAATCCATGGTGTCACAAAGAGTCAGACATGACTGAGTGACTTTCACTCACAGGGAGCTCAACCTGGTGCTCTGTGACAACTCAGAGGGGTGGAACAGGGTGGGAAATGGGAAGGAGATTCAAGAAGGAGGGTACATATGTATACCTGTGTCTGATTCATGTTGATGCATGGCAGAAACCAACACAACATTGTAAAACAAATATCCTGCAATAAAATTAAAACAAAAAAAGGCAGAGGAACGAGAGGTCAAATTGCCAACATCCACTGGATCTTAGAAAAAGGAAGGGAGCTCCAGAAAAACATCTACTTCTGCTTCATTGACTACACTAAAGCCTTTCCCTGTATAGATCACAACAAACTATGGAAAATTATTAAAGAGATGGGAACACCAGACCACCTTACCTGTCTCCTGAGAAACTTGTATGCAGGTCAAGAAGCAACAGTTAGAGCTCAACATGAAACAATAGACTGGTTCAAAATTGGGAAAGGAGTACGTTAAGGCTATGTCTTGTCACCTGGTTTGTTTAACTTATATGCAGAGTACATTATGTGAAATGTTGTGCTAGATGAATCACAAGCTGGAATAAAGATTGCCTGGAGAAATATCAACAGCCTCAGGTATGAGGATGATATCACTCTAATGGCAGAAATCAAAGAGGAACTAAAGAGCCTGTTAATGAAGGTGAAAGAGGAGAGTGAAAAGCTGGCTTAAAATAGATGGGGAAAAACTGGAAACAGTGGCAGATTTTATTTTCTTGGGCTCCAAAATCACTGTGGACAGTGAAAACTGCAGTCACACAGTAAAAAGACACTTGCTCCTTGCAAGAATAGCTATGACAAACCTAGACAGTATTAAAAAACAGACACATCACTTTGCCAACAAAGGTCCATATAGTCAAAGCTATGGTTTTTCCAGTATCATGTATGGATGTGAGAGTTGGACCATTCAGGGATTTACCTGGCTCCTAGCTCAGCTGGCATAGAATCCACTTGTAATTCACGGGACACCAGTTCCATTCCTGGGTCAGGAAGTTCCCCTGGAGAAGGGATAAGATATTCACTTCAGTATTCTTGGGCTTTCCTGGTGGCTCAGATGGTAAAGAATCCGCTTGCAATGTGGGAGACCTGGGTTTGATCCCTAGGTTGGAAAGATCTCCTGAGGAAGGCATGGCAACCCGCTCCAGTACTCTTGCCTGGGGAATCCCCATGGACAGAGAAGCTGGGAGGCTACAGTCCATGGCATCACAAAGAGTCAGACATGACTAAGTGACTAAGCACAGCACAGCACAGAACAGACACTAAATAACAGTCGTTCCCTCCCTCTCTGCTTTTTCCTTTCCTGTGCATGGATGCCCAGATGGGTTAAAGGAGGGACAAAAGTCTTTACAAAGTCTAACCAAGGCATATGCTCTACAAATAATGTTTTGCTTTGGCTTTTAATTGTCAACACTGCAGAACCCTGTTAAGAGGGATATTGTATCAGAGGTTTCTATAATGTAGGTGCTTATCCCCAGTGAACAGGTTAAAGACCCAGGGAGAGTCATAAGATTATTGCAAAGGGGTCTCAAATTTAGATGTGGCTAGGTACTCACTATCTGTACACAGACCAACGGTGCCTCTCACAAAGATGTGGATCAAATGGACATAGTTGCTGTTGTGATTAATAAAATGAACATTCATTTGAAAGCTTCATTGTATTGATTGTAACTTTTGCCATTTCATAGTTCTTGAGTAAAATGGGGAATACTATCATGTGAAAGTTTGGGGAAAGTTTTAACATTTAACAGTTCCTCATCTTTGCAAAAATTCACAACCAGTAGTCTAATTGGGAGAGATTTAAATTCAAACCCTGTCTTTGCCACTCAGCCTTGTACTTATCACATCATATTATAATTTAGTTAGTGTGAGTGTCTCCTTCATCATAGGCTTCTCAGAATCAGGTGTGGCAAAAATATCATATTCATCTCTATGCCTCCAGAGCCTAGAATTTATAGTGGCAAAGAAATAGCAGTAGACATACACCTGCAGAGCTCAGCTGCTGTGTACTGAGTCTACCTGCCATATGGCCTTGGGTAAATTATGTAAGCACCATGAACCTTAGTTTCCTCACAATAAATTTGAGATAATGACACATTATATTGAAAAATAGTTGTGAGGTTGTAGAGCAGTTATATACATACGCATATATAAAACAGGACCAGCAAAGAGTCTGACACACTGCAGATGCTAAAAAAGTGCTGCTGATTTTCCTTTCTCCTTTCTTCAGCATGTGATTAAGGGTAGTTGTGATTTTTTTCATCAAGGAAGTTGCATTTTCATGTTTGCACTTTGGAGTCCCTATCAATGAAATAGTGAATAAGAAGCTTCGGTCGGGAGGAGGAAAGAGTTGGGGAAGCAGGGAGAAGACAGAATAATGGCCACAGAGAGGGAAGTGAAAGAACTATTAATACTTCAGTGATACAAGTAGAGACGAGGAAGCTTGGGCAGAGACAGTGGAGGTGAAGATAGAGAAGAGACAAAACCAGAAAAAGTAATGTTTTAGGATGATGGTTTCAGATAACAGAGTTCCATGGCAGAGAATTATGTTTCATATGGTTTACTTACAAGGAGCACATTATTTCTGGAACTGGGAGAGTAGGGGGACCTCTCTGAAGAGTCCAAATTGATGGAGGTTCTTTCTTGAAGTGTGATATGGAGGAAGCTCCTGCAGAAGACAGCAATAATGGCCCATGAGGAAGGGTCAGAAGCACCATAAACCCTGGGGTACAAAGGGAAATGGTCCTGAGAATGTTTCAGATCCTAACTGAATTTTGCAGTTTGCATACTATCTGCTGTTTTTAGATATAGAAGTGTAATATCAACCAGGAAAAAAAAGTTTGTCTTTGAGGAGTTTCATCTATCTCCTATTGCCCATATAATTGAGACTGCTGAAGTCCTCCTGATAGTGACCATCTGATATGTAAAGGAGGGATATTCAGAAGTTGTTAAAGGGCTTATCCTAAATTAGGTGCCTTTCACCCAGCCCAGACCTACATACTTCTCTTGTTTTCTACTTTGTGTCTCCACTTGAAAAATGATTTTGAAAAGTAGCGTACAAACCGATCAATCATGCAAACAAGGCCAAACTCCCACAGAGCACATAAGGAACAGAGCAAAGATTATTTTTGTCTGTCTAGTTAGGATTTGCATATGCTGGAATATTTCTGACAGGTTTCTTGTGGCTCTCCTGAGAGAAAAAACAAAAAAATCACGAATCTACATATAAGTAGATGAGTAAAGTTCAGTGGAGAAAGTGAATCTCAAGTTTCTATTACCATAGTTATGTGACACTCAACATACAAAATGGCAGAGATGGTGTCTCTTGCTAATAACTTCAGACAAATGAGAAAAAAAAAAAAAAGATTCCTCTTTGTCTTGATAGGAAAGAGGCTGAGAATCACTTTTTCTCAACCTTCAAAAATGTTTTGACAACAAATATATTTGATGCTGCCTTTATCCCTTCCATACCTCTGAAATCTCAAGGCTTTCAGGTTAAGATTCTATGCCAATCTTATTCCAAACAGGAGGCTTATTACTTGTCTCAGACTTCCAGCATATGGTGTCTAATTTAGTCCTCAATATGTCTGGGCATGACGCTACGTGCCAGCAATTTGCCTGATCATGGAGAGCCTTTCTCTAACACAAGCAACTGGACTTCTTCCTCAGTTCCCCTGTCTAGCGCTCTATTTTTCCCTCTGAAAGTGAAAGTGTTAGTCATTCAGTTCTGTCTGACTCTTTGTGACCCCATGGACGGTGTAGCCTGCCAGGACTATCTGATTATGGAATTCTCCAAGCAAGAATGCTGAAGTGTGTAGCCATCCCCTTCTGCATGGGGGTCTTCCTGACTCAGGGATCAAACCCGGGTCTAGCCCATTTCAGGCAGATTCTTTACCATCTGAGCCACCAAGACTAGGACTAGATAATTCAAGTCTGAATCCCAGCTTGTTTGACTGGAGTACTGATACCAAATTTAGGTCAATCGCATCCCCCAGAGAGGTAGAATCTTCTCTCGGCACTGCCCTGAATGAATTAATTTCCCAGGATATTTACTTCCTGCTTGATTCTAGCCTCACCTGCTACTTGGATCCCACATCCATGCCACTTGCTTACCTCAGTGGGTCCCTGGGACAAATTCTGCTTCACTGAGCCTGACCCCATCTTGGCATTGTGCACTGGATGGTAAGTAGGTAAGTGGGTGATCCCACAACCTCTTTCCCTGCTGTTCTTTGTCTCCTCTCATTATCCATTGGCCATCATCACCGAGTTCTTCCCCAAATAAACTATGAGCCCTGCCATGGGCCAAACACTCTGGACACACCCCTATAATTGTAATTTCACACACTGTACTAAATTTGTATATGTGTCTGTCTCCCCAGCTAGGGGTTTCCCAGATGGCTCAGTAGTAAAGAATCCACCAGCCAGCAGAAGATGTTGGAGATGTGGGTTCAATCCTTGGGTCAGGGAGATCCTTTGGAGGGGGAATGAATACCTGCTCCAGTATTTTTACCAGAAAAATCCCATGGACAGAGGAGCCTGGTGGGCTGCAGTCCATGGGGTCGCAAAGAGTCAGACACAACAGAGTGACTGAGCACTCCTCGGCTAATCTTAAACTCTGAATTGGGGGTCTTATTGATTGCTCTGCTTCCAGGAGGAAAAAACAGAAGCTTAATACATGGTTATTAAACTGAGTTGAATTTAGAAGCTTGATTAAAGGTGCTTAGTGTACAAAGTAAATGAAACCCAAGCTCCTGAGTCTCACATTCAGGTTGAGGACCTGTCTCCTGTGGCTGCTCACTGTGCCAGATGTGATCAGGCTTCTATGTCTAGTCTGAGCAGAAAACGTCAGAATACAGAGTTAGAGAGATCCCTGTGAATTACGGAAGACAGAGAGTCCTTTCTAAGGAAGTGTGTACACTGATCTGTCCAGATGTAAAACCTCTTAATTCCCTCAAAGCTTCAAGGCACTTAAGTTTCTGAGATACATTTCAGAACATCACATTAATCAGGCATCAGCATTTTGCTGCCCATCAAGAAAGCAAACCTACAGTACATGTGAATGTAAAGGTACATATTTGATACATATTTTTTACAGCTTATAAATAATTGTAGTAATTATCATATTGTAACACTAGGAGTATATATATATATGGTAATACTAATTGCCACATTGTATTTTATATGTTTACATCATCCCTCATTTTACTAAGGGACAATGTTCAATATAGGTGAAGTGTAGTACATTCTAAGTGTTGAAAATGAATGAATGATGTTTCACACAAAAATAATAAATTTAGGATGTGGGAAAAATGAGACTGTATCCTTAATTTTATAAAATGATAGAATAATTATTAAAGTTAACTGCTTTTGTCATACCCTGTTTTTAAAAAATGGAGCCCTACTGCTGCTGCTAAGTCTCTTCCGTCGTGTCCAACTCTGTGCAACCCCATAGACGGCAGCCCACCAGGCTCCCCCGTCCCTGGGATTCTCCAGGCAAGAACACTGGGGTGGGTTGCCATTTCCTTCTCCAATGCATGAAAGTGAAAAGTGAAAGTGAAGTCGCTCAGTCGTGTCCGACTCTTAGCAACCCCATGGACTTCAGCCCACCAGGCTCCTCTGTCCATGGGCTTTTCCAGGCAAGAGTACCAGAGTGGGGTGCCATTGCCTTCTCTGACTAGAACATGAATAAAGAAAGGAAAAATATTCACCTTATTAATTGTAACCAAGTTGCCATGAATTAATAGAAAACTCTCTTATAAGTTTCCGAGTCACCAAAAACCAAAGGCAACATTGTAGGCTACATAGTTCTTATTGTCAGAAAGAATGATGTCCCTTATTGTCAGAAAGAAACATACTAATTCTAAGTTTTGTGGGTTTTTTTGTTTGTTTGTTTTTTGTTTTTTAACCTGAGGGAAATTTCTCATATAGGACTTCCTCCAGGGCCAAATTAAGCAACATAATTGTTACCTCAGGGAGTTAGCCTGTGGCAAAAACAAGGATAAATGGTCTTCAGTGATCTGAAGAGATGTGAACCATCTCTGAACTAACAGGTTCCTATAAAGACGGTTTGTTCTCCTTGTCTTGATTTCAGTTCAATTCAGTCACTCAGTCATGTCCGACTCTTTGTGACCACATGGACTGTAGCACACCAGGATTCCCTGTCCATCACAAACTCCTGAGGCTTGCTCAAACTCACATCCATTGAGTTGATGATGCCATCCAACCATCTCATCCTCTGTCGTCCCCTTCTCCTCCCACCTTTAATCTTTTCCAGCATCAGGGTCTTTTTGCCATGAGTCAGTTCTTTGCATCAGGTGGCCAAAGTGTTGGAGCTTCAGCTTCAACATCAGTCTTTCCAATGAATATTCAGGACGTATTTCCTTTAGGATTGACTGGTTTGATCTCCCTGCAGTCCAAGAGACTCTCAAGGGTCTTCTCCAACACCATGTTCAAAAGCATTAATTCTCTGGTGCTCAGCTTTCTTTATGAAACTCTCACATCCATACATGACTACTGGAAAAAACATAGCTTTGACTAAATGGACCTTTGTTGGCAAAGTAATGTCTCTGCTTTTTAATATGCTGCCTAGGTTGGTCAAAACTTTTCTTCTAAGGAGCAAGTGTCTTTTAATTTCATGGCTGCAGTCACCATCTGCAGAGATTTTGGAGCCCAGGAAAATAAAGTCTGTCACTTTTTTTCATGGTTACCCATCTATTTGCCATGGGGTGATGGGACCAGATGCCGTGATCTTCGTTTTCTGAATGTTGAACTTTAAGCCAACTTTTTCACTCTCCTCTTTCACCTTCATCAAGAGTCTCTTTAGTTCTTCTTCACTTTCTGCCATAAGGGTGGTGTCATCTGCATATTTGAGGTTATTGATATTTCTCCCGGCAATCTCGATTCCAGCTTGTGCTTCATCCAGTCCAGCATTTCACATGATGTATTCTGCATAGAAGTTAAATTAGCAGGGTGACAATATACAGCCTTGACGTACTCCTTTCCTAATTTGGAATCAGTCTGTTGTTCCATGTCCAGTTCTGTTGCTTCTTCACCTGCATACAGATTTCTCAGGAGACAGGTAGAATGGTCTGATATTCCCATCTCTTTAAGAATGTTTCACAGTTTGTTGTGATCCACACAGTCAAAGGCTTTGGCATAGTCAATAAAGCAGAAGTAGATGTTTTTCTCGTACTCTAGAAAAAAATCTATTGTAAGAGGTATTACATTACAAAGTAGTTAACTCTTTACCTGTCTTCCTCACTACACTAACAGCTTCATCCATGGGAGACTGTGTTATATATGATCAGTAAATGACAAAGAGTGAAGGTTTAATATTTTCCTTAAGATAGCAACAGCAATAACAAAAACTACTACTATTTCTATTATCTGTTTATTTTTTTCTGGTTAATAAGTGTGCAAAGCATTTTCACATACAGCATTTCATCTTCATAAAATTCTATAATATTATCATTATTATCCATATTTTACAGATAAAATAAGTACAGAGTTCTGTGCCCCTGTAGATACAACCAGTTGACTTAATTTCCCTCACAACCTTTTTATTTCATATGTGTGTGTGTGTGTGTGTGTGTGTGTGTGTGTGTGTGTGTGTTAGTCACTCAGTCTTGTCTGACTCTTTATGACCCCCTGGACTGTAGCCCCACCAGTTGCCTGTCCACAGAATTCTCCAGGCAAGAATACTGGTGCGGGTTTCCATTCCCTTCTCCAGGAGATCTTCTTGACCCAGGGATCGAACCTGAGTCTCCTGCACTGAAGGCAGACTCTTTGGCATCTGAGCCACCAGGGAAGACCTTTATTTCATATGGCTTTGAATAAAAGTAAAATTTATTCTATTCTTTCTCTTTTCCATCAAATTTTGAAATGGTGAGTTCACTGTGGGTGAATAAGAACTGTCTTTGTAACTCAACTGCGTATTTCTTTTTTTTTTTTTTCAACTGCATATTTCTATAACTGAAATATTTTCTCAACACGCAAATGAAAAATAAGAGAGACTTCTCAGATACAGTATGATCATCCTATGACAGCAATGAAAAGACTGCTAATAAAAAAAATAGTCATTTTAAAAGCAATTACATGGATTTGATGAAATGTTGTTGCTTTTTTGTTCCTGAGAGACATCTTTCCTGTGTTCGGGGGATGTACTTGGGCCACAAGCTGGACACCATTTGGCAGGGTACTTTGAAATGATAGGTGGAAAATTCATTTTCTACAGAGGAAAGAGCAATAGCTAGATGGGAGGGAAAGAATATTATGTTTCTATTTCACAGCCCTAGTTGAAACAAAGCAGTGTAAAATAGCATTTCCAGTATAGAAAAGCAATACATTTTCAAATAACTTCAGCAATACAAAGACAAAGAAAAGGGTAGAATTATAGCCAGATAGGACTTGTGGCAGGGCTAACTAGAGTCTATTATGTATTTAAAGAATTTTCTTGGTTCACCTCGTCTTCAGTACTTGTATAAGTTCCTCCAAAGCTATTTCATAAGGGAAGGGGTAGCATTTATATTCATTAAGCCAGCATGAACAATAAGACTTTTGCCTGAGATTTTTAGGAAAATTTTAAAATAATTAGTGCATCTTAGAGTAGTTAGAGATAGGGGATTTTCTAAAATATCTAATAAGGCCTCCTGAGGATACAAAAGCTTATTAAGGCATACAGAAAAACTTGAGGCAGTTTATTAAAAATGCATTTGCACAAATTTCTGAAGTGTGCTGCTACTGTTTGTTGAGGTTGTGAGGTAAAAGCCTCTTGCAATGTGTATGGAAATGGGATACATAAAATCCCCCGTTTAGCAAAACAAGTGACACATGCTCTTCTCAGTATAGTGAAATAATCTTAGGCTTCAGAGTCAGTTTTGTGATCAAATCCTGATGTAACTTAGTAGCTTCATGACCTGCAGCAGATACTCACTTTGTCCACATATAAATTGGGAATCACTTCAGTTCAGTTCAATCGCTCAGTCATGTCCCAACTCTTCATGACCTCATGGACCACAGCACGCTAGGCCTCCCTCTCCATCGCCAACTCCCAGAGTTTACCCAAACTCATCTCCATTGAGTCAGTGATGCCATCCAACCATCTTATCCTCTGTCATCCCCTTCTCCTCCTGCCTTCAATCTGTCCTAGCATCAGGGAATAATAATACCTAATTCCTAGGGTCTTTTTAAAAAAGAGATTAAATGAGATCATGTGTGCACAGTAATGTTAAGCATAGGGGTCTAGACAAGATAAATACTCAATAAAAAGTAGCTTAGTCTAGACACCTGGCCAGCACAGATTGAATAATGATCTGGATTAAAAAAGGTATCTTGAAACCTAAGGATGAATGGGGTCTCATTGCCAGACATTTGGCTGCCTAATCAATTTGTCTCTTTCACTTCCATCCTGGATATAAATGGAGGTCACTTTTTGCTTAGGAATTATTTGTTGAGCACGTCCTATGTTTTCAGTTCAGTTCAGTCGCTCAGTCGTGTCTGACTCTTTGAGACTCCAAGGACTGCAGCATGCCAGGCCTCCCTGTCCATCACCAACTCCCAGAGTCTACACAAACTCATGTCCATTGAGTCAGTGATGCCATCCAACCACCTCATCCTCTGTCGTCCCCTTCTCCTCCTACCCTCAATCTTTACAAGCATCAGGGTATTTTCAAATGAGTCAGCTCTTTGCATCAGGTGGCCAAAATATTGGAGTTTCAGCTTCAACATCAATCCTTCCAATGAACATCCAGGACTGATCTCCTTTATGATGGACTGGTTGATTCTTGTTGCAGTCCAAGGGACTCTCAAGAGTCTTCTCCAACACCACAGTTCAAAAGCATCAATTCTTTGGCCCTCAGCTTTCTTTATAGTCCAACTCTCACATCCATACATGACTACTGCTATGGAAAAACCATAGCCTTGACTAGACAGACCTTTGTTGACAAGTAATGTCTCTGCTTTTAAATATGCTGTCTAGGTTGGTCATAGCTTTCCTTCCAAGGAGTAAGGGTCTTTTAATTTCATGGCTGCAGTCACCATCTGCAGTGATTTTGGAGCCCCCCAAAATAAAGTCAGCCACTGTTTCCCCATCTATTTGCCAGGAAGTGATGGGACCAGATGCCATGATCTTCATTTTCTGAATGTTGAGCTTTAAGCCAACATTTTCACTCTCCTCTTTCACTTTTATCAAGAGGCTCTTTAGTTCTTCACTTTCAGCCATAAGGGTGGTGTCATCTGCATATCTGAGGTTTTTGATCTTTCTCCCAGCAATCTTGATCCCAGCTTGTGCTTCATCCAGCCCAGCATTTCTTATGATGTACTCTGCATATAAGTTAAATAAGCAGGGTGACAATATACAGCCTTGATGTACTCCTTTTCCTATTTGGAACCTGTCTGATGTTCCATGTCCAGTTCTAACTGTTGCTTCCTGACCTGCATACAGGTTTCTCAAGAGGCAGGTCAGGTGGTCTGGTATTCCTATCTCTTTCAGAATTTTCCACAGTTTATTGTGATCCACACAGTCAAAGGCTTTGGCATAGTCAATAAAGCAGAAATAGATGTTTTTCTGGAACTCTCTTGCTTTTTCAATGATGCAGCCGATGTTGGCAATTTGATCTCTGGTTCCTCTGCCTTTTCTCAAACCAGCTTGAACATCTGGAAGTTCACGGTTCACATATTGCTGAAGCCTGGCTTGGAGAATTTTGAGCATTACTTTACTAGCGTGTGAGATGAGTGTAATTGTGTGGTAGTTTGAGCATTCTTTGGCACTGCCTTTCTTTGGGATTGGAATGAAAATGGACCTTTTCCAGTCCTGTGGCCACTGCTGAGTTTTCCAAATTTGTGACATGTAGAGTGAACCACTTTCACAGCATCATCTTTTGGGATTTGAAATAGCTCAACTGGATTTCCATCACTACCACTAGCTTTGTTCATAGTGATGCTTCCTAAGGCGCACTTGACTTCACATTCCAGGATGTCTGACTCTAGGTGAGTGATCACACCATCTTGATTATCTTGGTCGTGAAGATCTTTTTTTGTACAGTTCTTCTGTGTACTCTTGCCATCTCTACTTAATATCTTCTGCTTTTGTTAGGTCCATACCATTTCTGTCCTTTATCAAGCCCATCTTTGCATGAAACGTTCCCTTGTTATCTCTAATTTTCTTGAAGAGATCTCTAGTCTTTCCAATTCTATTGTTTTCCTCTATTTCTTTGCACTGATCACTGAGGAAGGCTTTCTTTTCTCTCCTTGATAGTCTTTGGAACTCTTTGCATTCAAATGGGTATATCTTTCCTCTTCTCCTTTGCTTTTTTCTTCTCTTCTTTTCACAGCTATTTGTAAGGCATCTTCAGACAACCATTTTGCTTTTCTAAGGTCCTGAGAATACATACAGCAGCCAAACACTGGGAGTACCAAGTATTCTCATGAAGTTTATCCTCCTACAGGGATCATTGCTCCAGCCTTCTGATTAGTTCTCCTGCTTTCAATTTCTCCCCTTAACTCTGTTCTCCACCTACGGTTAGTATGAATTTTCCAAAATACAAATCAGGTCATGTTGATCCTTTTCCAAAAATCCAGTCAGATTTCTTCACCTGCAGGATTAAATTTCCTATTTTTAGATATGACAAAGTCTTGATCAGCTGTTCCCAGCTGATCACTTCTGCTACGTCTCTAACTTGTTCTCACTGGGCAACCTACCCTTCCCTGATCATGCCCTGTCCTTGCAGTAGCCTTGTTGTTTAGTCCCTAAGGTGTCCAACTCTTTTGTGACCCCTGTGGACTGTACCCACCAGTCTCCTCTGTCCATAGGACTTATATGTCCCATGTCCATGGAGTGAGTTGCCATTTCCTCCTCCAAGGGATCTTCCTGATCCAGGGATTGAAAATATACCTCCTGCATTGGCAGGTGGGTTCTTCACTGCTGAGCCACCAGGGAAGCCCCTCAGTAGTCTTACCTCTGCAAATTACTCATTAATAGACAAAGGCATCCCAGGTGGCACTAGTGGTAAAGAACTTGCCTGCCAGTGCAGGAGCTGGAAGAGATGTGGGTTTGATCCCTGGGTCAGGAAAATCCGCTGGAGAAGGGCACGGCAACCCACTCCCAAGTATTCTTGCCTGGAGAATCTCATGGACATAGGAGCCTGGTGGGCTATAGTCCATAGGGTCACACAGAGTCAGACACAAGTGAAGTGACTTAACACACACAGACTAGGCGAGGCTTTGTTGTTCCTTTGAAGCAATATTCTTTATTTATACTTCCATTGTTACATATCTTTTGTTATATAAATGTAATAGAGTGTAAAGAATAAGGGAGAGATAAGATCCTGCTCCACTATCACCCACCCCCTCACTGGACTTTGGTACCCACACCTGGGGCTTTTGTTGTAAACTTGACATCGATAGAGGTTCAGGAGAGAGTGACTAGAATTGGAAATGGAAATATTTCCATTAAATAAAACATTTTTCATGAAAAAACTAAATCTAGACAATAGAAAGTTGCTATTTCATCTGTATTGTACCTGTGCTCTTTGACTTAAAAACATGATCTAAGTTTCATTTCAAACTTATTTACCTTATATAAGATTGAGATGATATATGTTTTATTTCTTAATGAGGTCATAATACCTAAAGTTAATTTCATAATTTTTGGTTTGAGTTCTTTCAAAATATTAAACTAACATTTTAAATTACTGGAATATATGTGTTAGTTAAAATGGTTTCCAAGGTCCCAGGCAACTTTCCAAGGTCGCCGTGGCTGAGCTTGCTGCTTGTTCTTCACATGCCCTGGCACTCCTCCTACTAAGACTGCCTGCTTAGTTATTCCACCCAGCACTGACTCACTCCCAGCTTCTGGTAATGAAGATCCTCTTTATCTGTTTTTCTTGGAAAATTGCTTCAGGTTTAGGAGGTATATGTGTGTATTTGTGAATATGTGTGCCTGCACATATGTGTGGGTCCACCAGGAGCTGAGTTCTGACATATCACGAATACATTTTTCTCCTTGGAAACCAAATCAGGCATGACCCTGTTCCAGGTTTCTTTGGAATAATAACTTGAACTAACTTTATTTTTATAGCTTAAGTAAATCTGCTCATTACTCATAAAACCAGCAACCCTGTGGGAAATATACACTGTGGTAAGATGAGAAGAGAAAGATCTCCAAACTCTTGGATCCAACCCCTATGTTAGGCAATACCCAAGAATGAATCTTCTCCAAGATAACCATCACGTGGCCTTGGGACAGCTTGCCCTACAAAATTTGTCTTGAATTCCTCTAATTTATAGCTCTTTGATTTCTATTATCCAAGACTGGCTTACAAGGATAGAGAAGATGTGGGCAGAGGGATAATGGGGGAGCATGGCTGATGGGATTTTAGGGATCAACCAAGGTACCCTGAGAAGAATAAAAATCATCAGAATTATTATTGAGAAGAAATAAATAATTAGTTAAACATTATAGACCAGGGGGAAAAGTCTGGGCTTTTAAAGTCAGAATGATGATCATTTTGAAACTTGGCTTTACCACTTTCTACCTGTGTGATTCGGGGCAAGCTACCCAATCTATACTAGCCCCAGTTTCCTCATCTTCAAAAGAATTAGCACCAGAGTCAATTCATAGGCAAAAAAGATAGTCTTTGAATTACATACACACACACACACATATAATTATATACACATTCACACACATACACACACTCATGTGCTAAGTCATTTCAGTCATGTGTGACTCTTTGCAACCCTATGGACTGTAGTGTGCAAGTCTCCTCTGTCCATGGGATTCTCCAGGCAAGAATACTGGAGTGGGTTGCCATTTCTTCCTCAAGGGGATCTTCCTGACTCAGGGATCAAAACTGCACCTTTTATGTCTTCTGCATTGGCAGTCAGATTCTTTACCACTAGACTACTTGGGAAGCACATATGGGCTTCCCAAATATGTATATATATATATGTGTGTGTGTGTGTGTATACATATATGTATATATGTGTGTGTATACATATATGTATATATGTGTGTATGTATATATATATATATATACACACACACACATGTATGTATAACATTCACTGAGAAGAAGCCATAGAGCAAACTACATGATCTAAAAATTATAGCTGTTATTATCACTAATTATAGAGTAGTAAAATGAGAAGCAGAAGTTGTTTAGGAAGGGATAATACACAGTGAAAGAAAACATTGAGTGAATGAGTGGCAAAGTCAATGGCCAAGAGAGTCAAGAATAGGGAGGTGCAAGAAGAGACGCAGTGAAGCATGAGTATATATGTCAGGATGCTTCTTTTGTGTGATTTCTAGCTCTGCTTTGGGATGAGAGAATGAACTTAATGGAGTGCCATCCTGGCTTTTGATCTCCCTAAAAGGATCATCATCTTGGTTTTTTTTTCTTTTTTCATTTTTGTCTTGTCAGTAAAATTGATAAATCAATTGATTAAACAGCAAGGAGTGAGAAAATTTTGATATTGCCACTCATAGACTGCAGTCTAGCTGGGTTTAGCTAGAATGGCCCCAATGACAAGCCTATTAGCTTCCCCTACTGAGAGCTTCCTGAGACTATTCCTAGTCATTTTTCTGTATTGGGCCTTCTTGAATACCAATACCTGCAGGAACCATGCCAGAATTTTCTTTTCCACTTGGAATAGTGCATTAATCTTTGGGTGAACAGTTCTCCATGGACTGAAGAGGAAGAGGGGAAATAACCTATCAAATACCTTTGTTTGCCGGAGCCCATTCCATCTGCCTGGCTACTGTTTATTCCCTTTCCTTTCTGCTGCTGCTGCTAAGTTGCTTCAGTCATGTCCGACTCTGTGCGACCCCAGAGACGGCAGCCCACGAGGCTCCCCCGTCCCTGGGATTCTCCAGGCAAGAACACTGGAGTGGGTTGCCATTTCCTTCTCCAATGCCTGAAAGTGAAAAGTGAAAGTGAAGTCGCCCAGTCGTGTCCAACTCTTAGCAACCCCATGGACTGTGGCCTACCAGGCTCCTCCATCCATGGGATTTTCCTGGCAAGAGTACTGGAGTGGGGTGCCATTGGCCAAAGTCTAATACTTAGAATGTTATTTGTAAAATGTTCACACCCACTGACCCAAGTTCTCCTTTTGGGACTATTTTTTTTCTAATTCTTTATACTGTTTCCAGAATGCTTTGTCCTCCAACCCCATCCCAATCCTGGTCATCTCTATTGGGTTTTTTGGCATTGACATGCTTGGAGTGTGGGACCCTGATGTGGATGCCAAAGTCCTAAAGCCTACTTGGTTGGGGGAAGATTGAGCAGAACCTTCATTTTATTCATTCTAGACATAGTTTCTATTAATACAGCAGAATAATATATATAAAGAAGTGTTGGATGGGAAAGGAGCTGTGTTTGGGAAGGGTCAAAGCCTTTATAGTAGAGAGAAAAAGACATGGAGAGAAAACAGTTAAGAAAAGTAGGCAATGGAGAAAATCATCATCATAATAATAATAATGATAATAATAGTAATTGTAATAGACCTTTCATTACTAGGGCCTCTCACTCTCACAGGGCCATTCCAGTGGTCAGAGGTTTTCCAGCATCATCTTTTAGTATTTGAAATAGCTCAACTGGAACCCCATCATCTGCTCTAGATTTGTTCATACTAATGCTTCCTAAGGCCCTCTTGACTTCACACTGCAGGATGTCTGGCTCTAGGTGGGTGACCACACCATCATAGTTATCTGGGTCATTAAGACCTTTTTTTGTATAGTACTTCTGTGTATTCTTGCCACCTGTTCTTAATCTCTTCTACTTCTGTTAGGTCTTTGCCATTTCTGTCCTTTATTGGCTCATCTTTGCATGAAATGTTCCCTTGGTATCTAATTTTTTTGAAGAGATCATAAATCTTTCCAATTCTATTGTTTTCCTCTATTTCTTTCAACTGTTCTCCTAAGCAAGCTTTCATATCCTTGCTGTTCTCTGGAACTCTGCATTCAGTTGGACATATCTTTCCCTTTCTCCTTTGCCTATCACCTCTCTTCTTTTCTCAGCAATTTGTAAGGCCTCCTCAGTCTACCACTTTACCTTCTTGCATTTTTAGGGGGAGGAGGTGGTGGTTTTGGTTTATGAACTTTTGTCTATAGTACTTCAGGTACTCTGTCTATCACCTCTAATCCCTTGAATCTATTTGTCACCTCCATTGTCTAATCATAAGGGAATTTATTTAGGTCATACCTGAATGGTCTAGTGGTTTTCCCTACTTTCTTCAATTTAAGTCTGAATTTGGCAATAAGGAGTTCATGATCTGAGCCACAGTCAGCTCCTGGTCTTGTTTTTGCTGACTGTATAGAGCTTCTCCATCTTTGGCTGATATCGGTGTTGACCATCTGTTGGTGTCCATGTGTAGAGTCTTCTCTTGTGATGTTGGAAGAGAGTGTTTGCTATGACCAGTGAATTCTCTTGGCAAAACTGTTAGCCTTTGCCCTGCTTCATTTTGTACTCTAAGATCAAACTTGCTTGTTACTCCAGGTATCTCGTGATTTCTTACTTTTGCATTCCAGTCACCCTATGATGAAAAGCACTTTTTTTTGAGGGAGTCTTAGTTCTAGAAGGCCTTGTAGGTCTTCATAGCATGGATCAACTTCAGCTTCTTTGGCATTAATAGTTGAGGCATAGACTTGGACTATTGTGATTTTGAATGGTTTGCCTTGGAAGTGAACCGAGATCATTATGTGGTTTTTGAGATTCCATCTACTACATTTTGGACTTTTTTTATTGTCAATGAGGTGTGTTACATTTCTTTGAAGGGATTTTTGCTCACAGTAGTAGATATTATGGTCATCTGAATTAAATTTTCCCTTTCCCATCCATTTTAGTTCACTAATTCCTAAAGTGTTGATGTTCACCCTTGCCATCTCCTGTTTGACCATGTCCAATTTACCTTGATTCACAGACCTAACATTTCAGGTTCCTATGCAACATTGTTCTTTATAGCATTCGACCTCACTTTCACCACCAGGCACATCCTCAACTAAGCATCATCTCCGCCTTGGCTCAGCCTCTTCATTCTTCCTAGAGCTATTTCTCTACTCTTCCTTGGTAGCATATTGGACACCTAGCAATGTGGGAGGCTTATCTTCTGGTGTCCTATCTTTTTGCCTTTTCATACTGTTCATGGGGTTCTTGAGGCAAGACCACGGAAGTGGTTTTCCATTCCCTTCTCCAGTGGACCACATTTTGTCAGGACTCTCCACCATGACCTGTCCATCTTGGATGGCCCTGTGCAAAATGGCTTATAGCGTCATTGAATTACACAAGGCTGGGTCCTGGTGTGCACAAGAGTTTGTTTGTGCCCTCCAAGAGTCTCTGTTTCCCTTAGTCCTCTGGGGGTTCTATAATCAAATTCTGTCATCCTTCAAAGTCAGATTCCCTGGGGATTCCCATCCCTTTGCCTAATCCCTAAGTTGGGAAGTCTGATGTGGGGCCAAGAACTTTTGCAGCAGTACAAGAACTTCTTTGGTATTATTGTTCTACAGTTTGTGGGTTGCCTACTCTTCAGGTATTGGATTTTATTTTAATGTGATTTTGCCCCTCCTGCCATCTCGTTGTGGCCTTGAATGTGGGATATCTTTTTTTAGTAGCTTCCAACGTCCTCCTGTTGATGGTTGTTCAACAGCAAGTTTCCATTTTGGTGTTCTCAAAGGAGAAGATGAGTACACATCCTTCTACTACACCATCTTGACCATGACTATAATTTTACATTGTACTAATATTATGCAATGGATACATCAACACCATAAAATTTAATTTATGAAAGGAAATGTAAAGGGACTTTGGGGGTCACCTAGTACAGACCACTTTGTTTTTCAGACAAGGAACCTGAGCCCACAAAGGAACCATGACCCATTCAAGTTTACACCGCTAGGACAAGCTGAAATTGAGGTTTATGCCAGGGTCTCTTGTATGGATGTGAGAGTTGGACTGTGAAGAAGGCTGAGCACCAGAGAATTGATGCTTTTGAACTGTGGCATTGGAAAAGACTCTTGAGAGTCCCTTGGACTGCAAGGAGATCCAACCAGTCCATTCTAAAGGAGATCAGCCCTGGGATTTCTTTGGAAGGACTGATGCTAAAGCTGAAACTCCAGTACTTTGGCCACCTCATGCGAAGAGTTGACTCATTGGAAAAGACTCTGACGCTGGGAGGGAGAGGAGGAGAAGGGGACGACAGAGGATGAGATGGCTGGATGGCATCACTGACTCGATGGACATGAGTCTGAGTGAACTCTGGGAGTTGGTGATGGACAGGGAGGCCTGGCGTGCTGCAATTCACGGGGTCGCAAAGAGTCGGACATGACTGAGCGACTGAACTGAATTGAACTGAACTGAACTTGAATCCCAGTCTCTTTGTCCTTGATAAACAGGAACCTCACTTCCCTACTTCTACTCCCACCCCACTTTTATATTGAGATTAATCCTGGGAGCAGGGGCAAAACTGAGCATCCATGCTAAACATGCTTGCAGTTTGTTTACCTGTGCTATCAGAGTAAGTAGACATTAACTCAGTTTCTACAGAGGAAAAGGACTTTCAAGAGTATGGGAAGAACAAGACAGTTAAGCAAGAATCAATGAGAATTAAATATAGATGGATGGAGGCTGTTTAAAGAGCATAAGGAACAATGAAGAGGAGCAGCCTTATTTACAAAGGAAGAAATCCTATGCTGCCCTCTTCTGTGTCCTTGAAAGAGGAAATATGGAACTTCCAAGGAGTCACTTTGGCAATAAATTAAAACAATGAGAGGAAGAAAGAAGAAATGCATTTTCAGGAGGCTATTCAATTAAATCCCTGGCTCTGTGAGGAAATAAAAGGCAGAGGAAAGATAGAGTTGATCTGAGCTTGGGTTTGTATTGCCTCATGTTGATGCTCAGAATACTGAATAAACAGCCAAGATAAGATCAGTAATCCAGGGCTCTATTCCAAGCAGCTGGGGCCAGGAATAAGAAAAAAGTCATGTGATACAGCATCACCAGACAAGATCTCTGCCACTTACTAGCTGTGTAAGGCAATCATGTCACGTAAGTCTATGGTGTCATTGGAAAAGCTATGCAGATGTAAGTTCCAGTGATGAATACTCACATATTGATAGCATTTACCAAATACTGTGATATGCTCCCAAGTGTGTATGTAGAAGATTCGAAGCTAGGGTACCTAGAATCACATTCTGCATCTGTCACTAGCTATGAGTAACATCATTGTCCTTATCTATAAAATGTGGAGTTTAGGGAGAATCAAATAGAAAAAACAAAAAAGTATGGTGTACATTTGATGTATCAAATATAAATGCTTGGTGCTAGTATACTAGTATACTGCTATACCATGTACTAGAGTACCAGAATAACTATTACCATCATTTACCTTCTCTTGGGACAACATTATCCAGAGAAGAGGGTCCTAACAATGTATGAAGACAAATTCTGTTTCATAGGGTCCTTGAACCTCCTGAAATCATATCTAATGTTGTGTGTGTAATTATATTAGCATTTTGAAGGAGTCTAGGGTCCAAAAGAGGTTAAAAACTTGATACATCAGAGATCTGCAGCCTTTCATTCTGCCCTGACATCCAAGGGGTATGACCACAGTATAGAGGATCACTATAGCTGTAGAGTTGGTGAATGGAGCTTGGAAGAGGCTTTTAGATTGTAACCACTAAGGGAAAACATTATGAAATGTTTGAAAAAGTTGCCCCAAATCTTCAGGTATGCCCTTCCTTGTCATATTTTCCTTAACTCTCACCTCATAGAAATCACTGATAATGCATATGGATCTTGGGTCAGCTTGAATTCAGTCCTTAGTCTACTGTAGTTTCTCAGTGCTATATCACTAATAAATCTCCTTCTTTTAAGTTACCAAAGACTTCTTAATTGCCAAATTGCTCAATATAAGGGTCATTTTCAATTCTTATGTTGTGAAAACTTCTTTGTCATTCCCCTCTCAACATCTATTAGTCACTCAGTTGTGTCTGATTCTTTGTGACACCGTGGACTAACCTGACAGGCTCCTCTGCTCATGGAATTCTCCAGGCAAGAATACTGGAGTGGGTTGCCATTCCCTGCTCCAAGGGATCTTCCTAACCCAGGTATCAAACCTGGGTCTCCCACATTGCAGACAGATATTTTACCATCTGAGAAGAGGTATAATTGACTTACATTGTTGTATTAGTGAGTAATTCAGTATCTTTATATATTACAAATTGATCACCATGTTAAGTCTTGTTACCATCTGTCACTGTACAAAAATATTGCATAATTATTAACTATTCCCCACACTTTACATTTCATACCTTTGTCTAGTTTCTTTTGCAACTAACATTTGCACCTCTTAATCTTTCTCCCCCATGTCTCTCTTGCTCCTACCTCCTTCCATTTTGGCAACCATCTGCTTGTTCTCTGTACCTGTGACTTTGCTACTGTTTATTTGTGTTTGTTTATTTATTTATTTAGATTCCACATCTAAGTGAAATCATATAGTGTTTGTCCCTCTCTGACTTATTTCATTTAGCATCATACCTGCTAGGTCCATCCATATTGTTGCAAAAGGCAAGATTTCATCCTTTGATGGCTAAATAATACTCCTTTGTGTGTATACAACATCTTCTTTATCCATTTACCTACTGGTGGACCCTTATGTTGCTTCTATATCTTGGCTCTTGTAAATAATATGGCCATGAACGTAGGGGTGCATATACCTTTTTGCATTAGTGTTTCTGGTTTGTTCAGAAAAAAACTCAGAAGTGGAATTGCTGGATCATGTGGTAGTTCTGTTTTTAATTTTTTGAGAAACCTCTATATTGTTTTCCACAGTAGCTGTACCAGTTTACATTCCCACCATCAGTTCGTGAAGGTTCCCTTTTCTCCATATCCTTGCTGACACTTAATATTTATCGTTGTTTTGATAATAGCCATTCTGACAAATGTGAGGTGATATGTCATTGTGGTTTTGGTTTGCATTTTCCTGATGATTAGTGATACTCATTATGTTTTCATGTGTATGCTGGCCATCTGTATGTCTTCTTTGGAAAATTGACTATTTATGTCCTCTTCCCATTTTTTAATTGAGTTTTTTTTTTTATATTAAGTTGTATGTATTTTTCACATAGTTTGGATATTAACACCTTTTCAGATATGTTGTCTGCACATGTAAGTAAGTTGCCTTTCTGTTTTGTTGATAGTCTCCTTAACTGCACAAAAGCTTTCAGTTTGATGCAGTCCCATGTTTATTTTTGTTTTTGTTTCTCTTGCCTGAGGAGACATAGCCAGTGAAATATTACTAAGACCAGTGTTGAAATGCGTATTGCCTGTGTTTTCTTCTAGGAGTTATGGTTTCAGGTGTTGCATTTAAATCTTTAATCCATTTTGAATTCGTTCTTGTATTTGGTGTGAGAAAGCAGTACAGTTTTATTCTTTTGCATGTGTGCTCCCAATACCATTTTCTTCCAAATCTTCTTCCACTACTTTCTCTTTTTTTAATTTTATTTTATTTTTAAACTTTACATAATTGTATTAGTTTTGCCAAATATCAAAATGAATCCGCCACAGGTATACATGTGTTCCCCATCCTAAACCCACCTCCCTCTTCCCTCCCCATACCCTCCCTCTGGGTCATCCCAGTGCTCTGGCCCCAAGCATCCAGTATTGTGCATCAAACCTGGACTGGCATCTCGTTTCTTACATGATATTTTACATGTTTCAATGCCATTCTCCCAAATCTTCCCACCCTCTCCCTCTCCCACAGAGTCCATGAGACTGTTCTATACATCAGTGTCTCTTTTGCTGTCTCGTACACAAGGTTATTGTTACCATCTTTCTAAATTCCATATATATGCGTTAGTATACTGTATTGGTGTTTTTCCTTCTGGCTTACTTCACTCTGTATAATAGGCTCCAGTTTCATCCACCTCATTAGAACTGATTCAAATGCATTCTTTTTAATGGCTGAGTAATGCTCCATTGTGTATATGTACCACAGCTTTCTTATCCATTCATCTGCTGATGGACATCTAGGTTGCCTCCACTACTTTCTTAAGTGTGGATGTTCCTCAAGTCTTTGTTCTTGACTCACTGTTTTTACTCTATGCTTTGCCTTGAATTTTATGATCTTTCATACTTTCAAATGTCATTTATATATAGTTGATTCTAAAGTCTAATTTTTCTCTTATCCAAATCTTCTCTTGAGCACCAGGCCCATATATCCATTTACTGACAAGGCTGCCTTTTCCCATTGTGTGTTCTTGCCTCTTGTGTCATGGATTAATTGACCCGTATGGGTTCATTTCTGAATCCCTGAGCTCTCTGCTCTGTCTCACTGATCTGTGTCTGTCTCTGTGCCTGTGCCACACTGTCTACTTACTGTAGATTTGCGAGATAGTTTAAAATAGGGAGTGTGATACTTCTAGCTTTATTCTTCTTTTCCCAGATTATTTTGGCTATTCAAGGTCTTTTGTGTTTCCATACAAATTTTAGAATTATTCTAATTCTGTGAAAGATGCAATTGGTATTTGGATAGGGACTGCACTGAATCTGCAGGTTACCTTGGGTAGTACAGTCATTTTAACAGTTTTAATTCTTCTAATTCATGAGCCCAGGTCACTTTTCTTTTATTGTTTGACTTCATGACAGCACATGTTTACAGCTTACCTCCTATGCCTCCATCACTTCATGATTGTTCTCCTTTGAAAATATTCTTCCACTACTTTCTTCTTAGGTGTTGATGTTCCTAAAGTTTTTGTTATTGACTCACTGTTTTTACTCTACCCTTTCCCTTGAATTTTATGATCTTTTGTATTTTCAAATGCCATTTATATATAGTTGATTCTAAAGTCTAATTTTTCTCTTATCCAAATCTTCTCTTGAGCACCAGGCCCATATATCCAAATTCCTGTCAGATGTCAACACTAATATGTCTCTTACACCTTACCTTCAACGTGTCCAAAATGGAACTCAATTATTTTATCTAAATTCTGTTGTTCCCCTTCCATTGTTTATCACATCACTGTCTACCGAATGACTCAAGGTAAAAAAAAAAAAATGTACCTTCAATTTCTGTCTTAGATTCACATCTGAATCATTATCAAGTCCACCAAATTTGTCTCCTAAATATTTTTAAATTTGCCCCATTCTATTTAGTCATACTGCCTCTAAGCCGAGTCTCTAATTATCCTGTCTGAATGTTGAAATGTCCTTCAGAATGGTCCCATTGCTTCATGCCTTGTCCATCCCATGGATATTTTCTATAAAACCTCTTTAGAACTTTAATCTGAGCATGACTACTCTCACTCACACGATGTCTCATTTACAAAGATGTGCTGGTGGTTTAGCAGACATTCTACATCAAGCCTTCGACTTTTAATATTGAAGGAGCTCCTTGGTGGATGGTATTTCCTGGGGGAATTGAGGTATTACTGTGCTCATCTCTTTGTTGTCACTGGAGTGAATGCTCACTCATTGCTGTAGGGTCTTTTTGTGTTTGTTTCTTTGTTTGTTTTTCCACTCACTGATTTTTAATAACATGTGATTTTCCACCTCTCCCAATCCTATCTTCTGTGTACATGTGTCTTCTTCCTGGCTGGGAATTTAGGAAAACTTCAGAAAACCATTATCAAAATTAAGTTTACCAAGTCTAATATTTCTTTTGGGAAGGTAGGAGGGAGAGCAAATTCTCAGTAGAAAGTGCTGAGGATTATTTAATTAAATAGGTTTATAGAATTAGATTCAACTTTATACTGGAAATTTCAAAAGAATTTCTTTGGTGAGGAAGCTGTAATGACTTTTTGAATGTCATGTTGGTTTTACTGTAGTGTTTTTATTTTGTATTGTAGTGTATTTATTGCAGTGACATATCATTGCATTTTGAATAAAACTAAAGAACTAAGTTCTTATTTGTTTGACAAAGATGTTTTTGCATGTGAGTACACATACACATTCTAAAAAATTGCAGTTGGCTTTATTCAGGTCTATGCACTGCACACTAAACAAGACTTGCCCAGCGGCTTCCTGGTGGCTCAGTGGTAAAGAATCTGCCTGCCAATGTAGGAGACACAGGTTTTGTCCCTAGTGTGGGAAGATCCCACATGCCATGGAACAACTAAGCCAGTGCACCACAATTATTGAGCCTGTGCTCCAGAACCCGGGAACCATAATTAGTGAGCCCATGCACCACCACTATTGAAGCCTATATGCCCTAGAACATAGTCCACAAGAGAAACCACGGCAATGAGAAGCCTGTGCGCGACAACTAGACAATAGCTCCTGCTCACAGCAATGAAAGAAAAGCCCATGCAGCAATGAAAACCCAGCATAGCCAAAAATAAATCAATATATATATATATATATATGTGTGTGTGTGTGTGTGTGTATTTTTTTTAAAGGACTTGGACAAAATGGAACATACTTAGGATAAAAAAATATATATATTTTTAAAGTTTAATTCCAGCACTGTCACTTTAAACTATGTAAGCTTGGGCAAATCACTTAAACCTTTATGACCTGCCAATTTATTTTTATAAATTAGGCTAACATGTAAGTTGCTCTGAACATTTTGCTAGCCTATGGCCCAACAAGGAATTAAAATGAACCCCATCATTGTGTGGCAGACTTGGAAGGCCAATTTAGGAGAAGATGGAGTGAGCAGGAAGTTAACAGACAAAGCAGACCAAAAAGAAAAGTGGGTGTGTGTGCTTCTAGATCCAGTGGGAAGGAGGGAAGGGGGGAAAGAATAAAGTTTCAACTGTGAGAATGAAGATGGTGGGTCTGTTGAATACATCCATTGTAGAACCCTGTTGTCTGAAGGAATGTATCTGAAATGCACTTGGAGCAGAGGATAGAGATGAGAGTGGCCTAATGTGGAAAGAAGTCCTGGGCCCTGGGAAGACAGTATCTACAGGAATTAAGTGGTGAACAGGCCCTAGGCAGGAGGCTAGGGTAATACAGGGCAGCACCCTGCTTGCCTCATTTCAATGCCTTTACCCAGAGTAAAAGAATTCCAAATACACAAGAGCTACAAAGATGACCAGATCATTCCCCTGAAATCTTCCAGGACATTTGCTTTCTTGGAGTTTCACCAGAACCTTTTCACCTTTGCCCTGTGACATCAAGTAGTCATGAAAGTGAAAGTGTTGGTATTCACTCAGTTATATCTGACTCTGCCACCCCATGGGCTAGAGCCCGCCAGGTTCCTCTGTCTGTGGAATTCTCCAGGCAAGAATACTGGAGTGAGTAACCATTCTCTTCTCCAGAGGATCTCCCCAACCCAGGGATTGAACCCCAGTCTCCTGCGTTGCAGGCAGATTCTTTACCATCTGAGACACCATACCTGTCCTCATATCATGGCTATGGGAAAGGATACAGTTCTGAGAAAGCATAGGGCAGACAGAGAAATAGGCGTTCATAACAAAGAATAGGGAAGGGACCCAAACTGAGACAAAGACTAATTACCTGACTAGAATATTGAATAAAGGAGTGTCTGATGCATTTTCTTGAGAGCCTGGGACCTTGGACTGCAAGGAGATCAAACCAGTCAATCCTAAAGGAAATCAGTTCTGAATATTCATTGGAAGGCCTGATGCTGAAGCTATAGCTCCAATACTTTGGCCACCTGATGTGAAGAACTGATTCATTGGAAAAGATCCCGATACTGGGAAAGATTGAAGGCAGGACTAGAAGGGGATGACAGAGGATGAGATGCTTGGATGGCATCACCAACTCGATGGACGTGAGTTTGAGTGGACTCTGAGAGTTGGTGATGGACAGGGAAGCCTGACGTGCTGCAGTTCATGGTGTCGCTAAGAGTCGGACGTGACTGAGTGACTGAACTGATGCATTTTCTGACACAAAGAGGGCTAGGTCATTGTTAAAGTTAATCAAAGAAAACTGGACTACTTAGTCTGGAGATGAGGTTCAGGAGAGGGTCTTAGAATTTCTCAAAGCTTGTCATGGTACCAGGAGACCAAGTGTGTTTTGGAGGTTTCAAGAGAACAGAACTAGACTAATAAGTAGAAATATAGTGAAGCAGATTTCGATCTCATATGGGGTCAAAAATGGGAGTATACAGTCCTGAAGAAGGCTATCTCAGCAGGTGGTAGGAGCTTCCTGTCACTAGAAATGTATGCCCAGAAGCTGTACATGGGAATCTCTATATTAAGAGGAAAGCCAAATTAAGTGCCTTTTGATCTGCTTTCAGTAGTCCTGAGGCTGTAGGAAAGCTAGACCAGCTGGATAGTTTGCACTTCCCTATTTTCATGGATCTTCTTGGTTTGTAAACTTAAGATACTTTCTGTGGAGAAGAAAGGCAGAGAAGCAAAAGTTGTACTGCTCCTGATAATATATTAGTAGCATTGTGGTTAAAATTTTGATCTTTGAGGTTAAACAACTATGGGTTCATCTCTGTATTCTGTTATTTTTAACTCTTGTTAGTTGCATAACTGGGGCTTCCCAAATGGCACAGTGGTAAAGAATCCACTGGCCAATCCATGGATTTGATCCCTGAGTCAGAAAGATCCCCTGGAGTAGGAAATGGCAACCCACTCCAGTATTCTTGCCTGAAAAATTCCATTGACAGAGGAGCCTGGCAGTTACCACCCATGGGGTCGCTAAGAGTCAGACGTGTCTGAGCAACTGAGCACATATACACACACACAGTTGCATAACTTATCTGTGAGTCCAGTTTCTTCATCTGTAAGATGGGCATAGCGATAGTACCTTTAGTAGTTGTGAGGATTAAATGAGATGCCAGATGTTTAGCACAGGTCCTGACATATAGTAAGTAAACACTTAATGTAGTGATAATGACAAAGACAGTAATTAAAAGAAGGAGGCAGAGGTGGGAGACAAATATAAGGTGAATGTTGTTGACAGTGACACAACTTTCTTTCATATACATTTAAGCCTAATTAATTTTATAAACCCCTACCAAGCACACATATGCAAATTGGAATCCATCTCTAATTAATTGTTTGGTTGCTACTTCAGAAACATGTGGACAGGCCCAATCTCTCATAGTAGGAAAAGGCATTGCAGCCTAAACCAAAGACCTAGAAATATATTCATCCCCTGGGATAGGATAGGACGTTTAGAAGAAATGGTCAGATAACTAGAAAGAAAGCCAGGAGAGACCAATTTCCCAACTAAATTTTTGATAAACACTTTGTAGAAACAGCTTTGTCAAGGTGCAATTGATATACAATAAACTCCACATACTTAGAGTATACAATTGGATAAATTTGGACATAGCAACATCCATGGAACCATTGTCACAGTTGAGCACAATGAACACATCCCTTTCTCCATGCCACTCTTCCCTTCCACCTCTAGTTTAGTCCCCAAGCAATCCTTGCCAACTGTCTTTTGAAGACAGTATCTTAAAACAGGGACTTTTCAACCAGTTGGAATGATACAGAGAAATAAAATAAAACTAGGACATTGAAGAATCCTTGGAATCAGCCTCCAGGAGAAGTCAGTGAGAGTGATTCTATTGGTAGAAGCCCTTCTACTAGGGGTTAAAAAGCAAATGAAACATGAAGAGAGGGAAACAGCCATATAGAATCCTGGGAGAGCAGAATTTCTACATGGAAGGATTACAAGTAGGACATTGCAGTGAAGGTCATCCATAATTATTGAGTTGTTGTTCAGTCTCCCAGTCATGTCCAACTCTTTGTGGCCCAATGGACTGTAGCATGCCAGGTCTCCCTGTCTCTCACTGTCTCCTGAAGTTTGCCCAAGTTCATGTCCATTGCATTGGTGATGCCATCCAGCCATCTCATCCTCTGATGCCCTCTTCTTTTGCCCTCAATCTTTCCCAGCATCAGGGAGTTTTCCAGTGAGTTGGCTGTTCACATCAGATGACCAAAGTACTGGAGCCTCAGCTTCAGCATCAGTCCTTCCCATGAGTATTCAGGGTTGATTTCCCTTAAGACTGACTGGTTTGATGTCCTTGCTGTCCAAGGGACTTTCAGGAGTCTTCTCCAGCACAATTTGAAGGCATCAATTCTTTGGTGTTCTGCCTTCTTTACAGTCCAGCTCTCACAACTGTATGTGACCACTGAGAAGACCATAGCCTTGACTATATGAACTTTTGTTGGCAGAGTAATGTCTCCACTTTTCAACACACTGTCTAGGGTTGTCATAGCCTTCCTGACAAAAAGCAATTGTCTTCTGATTTCATGGCTGCAATCACCATCCACAGTGATTTTAGAGCCAAAGAAGAGGAAATCTGTCACTATTCCACCTTTTCCCCTTCTGTTTGCTATGAAGTAATGAGACCAGATGCCATGATCTTCAGTTCAGTTCAGTTCAGTTCAGTCACTCAATTGTGTTCGACTCTTTGTGACCCCATGAATTCCAGCACGCCAGGCCTCCCTGTCCATCACAAACTACCGGAGTTCACTCAAACTCATGTCCATCGAGTTGGTGATGCCATCCAGCCATCTCATTCTCTGTCATCCCCTTCTCCTCCTGCCCTCAATCCCTCCCAGCATCAGAGTCTTTTCCAATGAGTCAACTCTTTGCATGAGGTGACCAAAGTATTGGAGTTTCAGCTTTGCATCAGTCCTTCCAAAGGACACCCAGGACTGATCTCCTTTAGAATGGACTGGTAGGATCTCCTTGTAGTCCAAGGGACTCTCAAGAGTCTTCTCCAACACCACAGTTCAAAAGCATCAATTCTTCAGCGCTCAGCTTTCTTCACAGTCCAACTCTCTCATCCATACATGACCACAGGAAAAACCATAGCCTTGACTAGACGGACCTTTGTTGGCAAAGTAATGTCTCTGCTTTTCAATATGCTATCTAGGTTGGTCATAACTTTTCTTCCAAGGAGTAAACATCTTTTAATTTCATGGTCGCAATCACCACCTGCAGTGATTTTGGAGCCCCCCCAAAAAATAAAGTGTGACACTGTTTCTACTGTTTCCCCATCTATTTCCCTTGAAGTGATGGGACCAGATGCCATGATCTTCATTTTCTGAATGTTGAGCTTTAAGCCAACTTTCTTACTCTCCTCTTTCACTTTCATCAAGAGGCTTTTTAGTTCCTCTTCACTTTCTGCCAGAAGGGTGGTGTCATCTGCATATCTGAGGTTATTGATATTTCTCCCGGCAATCTTGATTCCAGCTTGTGCTTCTTCCAGCCCAGCATTTCTCATGATGTACTCTGCATATAAGTTAAATAAACAGGGTGACAATAGACACCCTTGACATACTCCTTTTCCTATTTGGAACCAGTCTGTTGTTCCATGACCAGTTCTAACTATTGCTTCTTGACCTGCATATAGGTTTCTCAAGAGGCAGGTCAGGTGGTCTGTTATTCCCATCTTTTTCAGAATTTTCCACAGTTGATTGTGATCCACACAGTCAAAGGCTTTGGCATAGTCAATAAAGCAGAAATAGATGTTTTTCTGGAACTCTCTTGCTTTTTCATGATCCAGTGGATGTTGGCAATTTGATCTCTGGTTCCTCTGCCTTTTCTAAAACCAGCTTGAACATCTGGAAGTTCGTGGTTCACGTATTACTGAAGCCTGGCTTGGAGAATTTTGAGCATTACTTAACTAGTATGTGAGATGAGTGCATTTGTGCAGTAGTTTGAGCATTCTTTGGCATTGCCTTTCTTAGTTACTTTAGTATTTAGTTTTAAGCCAGCTCTTTCACTCTCCTCTTTCACCCTCATCAAGTGTACCCACTATGTATTACACCTTGTGGGGGAGGCTAGGGATATAAGACTTGAAGGCCTAAGGTGTAACTGGCCCAGAATGCATGAGAAATTTTGTGTTGATCAATCATGAAGGCTACTGTGGGCCTAGTAAAAGTGAAAGGATGCTGGGGAGTACAGGATAGAAGCAGAAAGCTATCTTCTGGTGGCAGCAGGAGAGGGAGGGTGAGACTATTTAAATACAACCAAATAATAAGCACACACCAGACTAGATATTACCAATTCTTTGTTGAATTTTGTGTGAGAATTTTAAAGAGAAATACCTTTTGTGGCTGAAGCTCAGGTAGACTCTTGAAGAGAGACTGGACTTTAGTGGGTGAATAGAGCAAAGGCATGTTAATATTGGGAAGAACAGTAGGTTTATAGTCAGTTGCAGAGATACCACTTTGCCAGCAAAGGTCTGTATAAGTCAAAGCTATGATTTTTCCAGTAGTCATGTATGGATGTGAAAGTTGGACCATAAAGAAGGCTGAGTGCCAAAGAATTGATGTTTTCAAAATGTGGTGCTGGAGAAGACTCTTGAGAGTCCCTTGGACTGTGAGGAGTTCAAATCAGTCAATCCTAAAGGAAATCAGCACTGAATATTCATTGAAAGAACTGATGCCAAAGCTGAAACTCCAATACTCTGGCCACCTGATGTGAAGAGACAACTCATTGGAAAATAGCTTAATGCTGGGAAAGATTAAAGGCAAAAAGAGAAGGGTACAACAGAGGAGGACATGGTTAGATAGGCATTACCAACCCAATGGACACAAATTTAAGTAAACTCTGGAAGACAGTGGAGAACAGAGGAGCCTGGCATGCTGCATGCAGTCCATGGGTTGCAAAGAATCAGTCTCAACTTAGAGTCAGTCTGAACAACAACACACAGCTCTGGGTGGTGTTGTCACTTCACAACTTATAATGTCTTCATCTCAATTTTAAAAATAGGACATGGGCTGTTGTATCAAATAAGAGAATGTTTGTAAAAGATTATGTCCTCTAAAAATTTGTTTCTATCTGTGTAATGTTATATTTATTAGGATAGTTGGGTAAAATTATAGTTTGATATGTTATCTTACAGACTCAAATGGCTTTTCATTCATTCAGTCAGTCATTCATTCAATAGGTATTTATTAGTGCCCACAATGTGCTAGCATTGAACATATTAAAAGAAGACAAACTTCTGCTGTTTGCTGTTGCTGTTATAATTCATCTTTCATTCATTATGGGTTGTACAGCATTTTGTGATAAATCATGTGACTGGAGTACAGGAAGGCAGTGAAGTATCTAGGAGAAACTCCCACTGTTGGACATCGTGAGAGACATTGTTGAGACACTGATGAGAGACATTGATTTAGAGAATATTCTATTAAGTAGAGACTTCTTCCTTCCCTTAATATTCAGGGCCTTCTTGGTATCTGAATTGGTTGTGTAAGGGACATTTTGTTCCACTAGATAGCAAGCTCTATGAGGACAGGCACTATTTCTGATTCATCTCTGCATCTCTCGTGCATTGTGTTCAATACACAGTGCATACTTAACAATATTTGCTAAAGTGATTTGAGCTGAAAGTGTCATCATATCCAATTAAAAGCCCGTGATGATATTTCCAGTGCAATTAAGAACAAAGCTTTCCGTTTTCCTTGAAATTAAAATCAAGAGGCAGGAGTTCCAGGCTTATAAAACCATATCATCAAGTGGGTCTCTTCCTCCTCTGTTTTCACTAACAATTTTTTTTCTTTTCTGATTTACCCTGTTAACCACAAGCCCTGAGCAATCAGATACTAAGTTACCACCATACCCTTTGCTAGTTTGTCCTTCCCTCTGAAATTTTAAGACCTTCATAGAATTAGACAAGATTAGTGAAGGGAGCCTGGGAGATGATGGGAAGCTACCCTATAGTCATGTTTATTGTTTCATAATAGGTTTAAAGAAATTATGAATGCAGCTATTTTATTAATGGGACTTTTAATTATCCACCATGCTGAAGGGTGATGCAAAATATCTCTGTCTCACTAATTAATATGGGTATTCAGTGGCTGTTAATTAAACACAAAGAGACCAAAGGAACGCAATCCACCCTTGACTCTGATGAATGCAAAGTCAAACCAATAGCTTATTTCTAAATTAACATGATTGATAAAAAGTTAAGCTCAGACCCAAGACTTTCCCCCTCAGGGAACCATAATTTTCCTATTTAGACAATAGAATGAAGGGCTCATCTGTGGCCCAGGAGCAAAGCTCAGCGCTGCAGACCCTAAGAAGACAAGGGAACTATGGGTTATTTTGTGAGACCTGCATTTCAATAGACAGCATTTCATAGGCCTTTTGTAGCCACTGCTTATCTTAGACACTGTGTGTGCAGCCTCAGACCCGTGGCAGGCCCGGAGTCAGCCATTTTGATCCAAAGGAACCTGCCTTCCTGACCCTAGGTACACATGCCTGTTTGCCTCTGTAGAGTCATAAATGCTAGCAACCTGTCTCTCTTGAAGCAAATTGTATTTATGCATGCCAGATGCTACAGTTAATATCTTTAGTCTTTGGAGAAACATAAAAGGAAAGAATGCATGATTGTAGGTGAAGAGTTTTGTTGAGCAAAATTTCGTATGGTTTGGAGAAAGGAGTATGGGTTGTAGAGACACGATGGCTTTGCCCCTTAATACTTCACTGACCTTGGCTTGAGGCTTGATTTCCTTATCAGTAAAATTTGGATATCAAGACCCACTTTTTCAGGCTTTTGTGAGAAGGAAATAAGAAAAATTCCCAACAAGCAAAGTATTATCAAGGTCCTGCCTTGTGCTTAAACAATATGCTGCTTAGTTCACATTGGTTTGAACCTTACTACAGACCAGTGAGGCAAGGAAATCAGGTTTATCTTTTTTCTTTTTTTCACTTGTGAGGAAACTTATGACCAAATACGATAAATACAAAGGAGACCACTTAATCTTGGAGACTGACCTTACGTATTTCTAAAATAGTTAACACCATTGTCCACCTCTCTGGCTTGTGGTAAGGATCAGATGAGCTAATGGAGATTAATGTGTTCTGTAAACTCTTGAGCACCATGTCAAATTTAGTTTGATATGTTACATTAAGGGCATATCCAAGGTCATACTGAGAAGCAGAAGATCTGTATATTCATTCATCCATCCAACAAACATTATCAAGTCTATCCTATTGTGGCAGGAACAAAGCATTCAGACTCTAGAATAAAAGGGTAGCGTGCCTGGACAACAGTTAAGACACAGCAGACTACTAAGTAGCTTATGAGGGCTTTGTGGGAAATTGGATTCTCTCTGATGGTCCACTTATATGGTCTGTGGTTCTCTTCTTTGCTCTTCATCCCATTCCATACTGCTTCCATATTTATGTCACTCATTTACTTAGCTTTCCATAGATATGCTCTGCCTGTGGAATAGCAAATATCTGTCTGCACGTAGTATAAAACCACTCTCCTGTGCCCTCATGAGTACACTTTGCTAACGATCACAGTACTTCTTCCTGCAGAATCTGGGTTCAATCTCAGAGTCCTTCTGAACTTAATACTCCAGAGACTAACTGCCAGTGGATCAGAGTTGACCCCAAATGCTATGCTCCCTGGAAAAACATTCTTGCTATGTTCTTTGTGATTCTATTATTTGAATATGAAAAGAGGAGTGAAAATGTTGAGCTCTTTCTAAACCAACAAGTGTTAGTATTTTATAATTAAACAGAAAGTCAAGCACTTGTCTAAGATACAAGATATAAGATACAAGATACAAGAAAGTCTAAGATACTTGTTCAAAATCACACATTTATTAATCCAGGGACTGAAATTCAAATATCAGTATTTTTATTCCAACCTGATTTTTGATTCCAGTACTATGTCAAATTGCTTTTTAATTTCATGTTCTACAGAATCTGTGTGCTACTCTACTCAAATTCAATTTTCTGGGCCATAATATCAACACATTCGATTTTTTGTTCATTCAGAAAATATTCAGGTGTTAGGAAGTATAGAGATTATATTCAAAGGACATATAATAATTATCTCTATAATTAAAGTATAACCTGTCTGAGGGTTGGGCTTGTATTTTTGTACATGATAAAACCTGAGTGCTAAGCATGGTGCTGTTCTATAGTATGTATTTAGTCATTTAGTAAATGTATTGCCTAGTAGGTGGGCAGCCAAATAAACAGACTATGGCAATAAAATATCCAAGTGCCTGACATGGTCTCTAGCATTCTGTTGGTGCACAGAATTGCTGTTAACCAACACTCAGCCCGGAGTGACCTGAGAACACACAGGAGAGTCCCTTCATCTAGCAGAGGGAGGAAGATTTTCAGAGCTGCATCTGAAAAGGGCCAGGGAATGTTATACACAGAATGAACACTATGTGCAAAGACAAGGAGATTTGTAAGATCAAAACGTATTTGGGAGAATGCAAGTGGATGAAATGAGATGAGGCATGCATAACCCACAGAGCATACTATGGCCTCGAAGACTTTTACTTTGTTCTGAAGGATATTTTGGATCTATTCCAGAATTTAAAGGAAAGGAGTGACATGATACAATTTGTCTTTTAGAAACCGTTTCTGAAATCACAGTTAAAATTTTTTTGACTTAAAAAAAACTTTTAAATAGAAACTCAACAAGAGGTCTTCAACATTTGACTTCCATAAGTGTTTTACTTTTATTATTGTTAACATTGGAGCCAATTGGTGGTTGTGTCTCTGCATATGTATGCATATAAAAAGCAGTATTAGTAATACCATTTTCCTTAATTAATTTTCCCATGACTGAATTCCTATTTGAATATTCATTCTTACAACATTGCAGTATGTTGTGATGCACTTCGATAAAATTAACTCAACGAGCTCCTCTTTCCAATTTTAATATTCCATTGGGTTTTCTTTTCCCGAAAACTCATTAGTATCTGAGTGCAGTGCTGACGAGAAATAAGAGAGAGGCATATTGTGTGAATGTGAGTCAGAGAAAAGAGACAGCTGGCACGAGAATTTTCTAATAAAGCCCAAAAAGGCTGCTGTGTCTTCACAACAACAAAAAGGGCTGCCTTCCCTTTGTACTGAAAGTTCTGAATCTTATTCACACCTTTTATGAATGCTGGCAAAAGCCAAGTCATTCTCACCGAAATCTTCTCATAGATCCATGACAGATAAGTGTTGGTATATTTTCCAACTTTTCTGGTGGTGTTAGAATTTGTGTAAAGATTTACTTCAGTCATTTGTCTATGTTGATGACATAGTTTGAATCTCCAGCAAAATTATTTCTAGCAATATATCTCTTGACTACTTCCCCCCGCCTCCTTCTGCTTCACTCAACCTGTGCAATTTGACTATCCAATTAGGTTCTATATTTCCTTTCTTGCATACTTTTACTTATGCCATTATTTCTTCCTAGAGTATTTTCTCCTGTCTCTATCTGTTGATAATCCAACCATTTTTCAAAGCCGAGTTCAAATGTTTGGCCCTATAAGAAGACTTCTGTGAGTTCTACCAGTAGAGGTAAGTTCTCCTCCGTATGGAACCTGTGGTATCCATCACATTCCAAGCTCTCTGATGTTGCTTGTGCACACACCCTCTTGTATTCGAAAGAGCTATCGTTTATTGAACAATGGCCCAGGATTAGTATTATTATTACCATGTGAGGTTGATATTATTATTACCATTTTATAGATGAGGTAACTGAGGCTCAGAAAGATTTATTGAGTTTCTCAAAGACCACAAAGCTAGGGACAACTATCTCCATACAGCTAAAAGCTTATATTCTTTCAACTACACTAGACAGTTTTCCTGCTTTATTTGCTCAGTGTTAGAGGATGGAGGAAAGGTCATATTTTAGATTATCCTTGAATAATGAATGGATTTGGAGTTCTGAAGGCAAAGTTTGGATAGGATTATTTTAGGTAGAGCAAAGTATGAATGTAGGCATGAAGAAATATATTGTGTATTGGGATGGGAAAGATAGCTAATGCCAAGGCTTTTATGAGCAAGGCAGAGGGCATGAGACTGGAAGGAAAATTATGTCCAGACTGTGACAGGCCATGAGCTTGGAGGAGAGGACCACTTTAGTTCAAGGCCAGGAATGGAAGGAGAAGCTGAGTCCCCTCCCTGATGGAGGCAGGAGTGCATGAAGAAAGTTCATGTTGTTGCAGGGAAAGTGCTAGAGAGAACATAGCTCATTTTTAAGTGACTGGTCACCTGGGCATTGCCTGAAGTTGAAACACAGGGCCACATGACACTGATTTGATGCTTGTATTCCTGCATCAAATAATGATTCTGCTAAAGGAAGGATCCTTAAATCCTTGCAAGAAAATGAGTAAGTCAAGGAGCACCCGTTTTAGGGAGGGAAGAGATGTGAGGGCAGGGAACTAGGCAGGGCATTGCATAAGCCAAGTAAAATCAGCCCCTAAACTGGGTCATGAGGCAGGGAGGTGTGAGGGGGAAGTAGCAAGAACTTCCTTCGTGTTTTTAATGTGTTAAGACTGTTTTAGTTCAATGTGAGGCATGATCAGGAAGAACATATGTCCAAGTTTCTCTTGTTTTGAAGTGTTGATTGGTATAACTAAGAGAATGCTAAAATAGCTCTATAGACACATTGAAACATTTCTAAAGTAACATCAAAGTCTATTCCAAGGGTGGTGAAGGGGAAAGAGGGTTTGTTATATTCTTGTGGTGACGTGTGATGGGCTCTTCGGCACGTCATTAACTTTGGACAAGTAGTACCACCTCCTGCCAGATATTTTAGGATCCCTCTTTGATAAGCAGGGGTCTGACACAAGAGCTGTGATGCTTTGCTTATAGCTGGCTCACCTACAGTGTCTGTGGCAAGGCATCCATGCCTTCTACAGCTATTTCCTATATCCTTTTCTGTAGAAAAGTTTCTGTAGGAACTATTACATAAAGAGGAATTTCTACGGGGGCAGGGACTTGATTTGTCTTATTGCCATATCCACAGGGGCTAGTATGTGGCATTTGTTGAGTGAATAAACGAAGTACAACACGGTCTAGGGAAACCTGGGTTAGTGTCCAATTCACATAATAATTACCTAGGGGCTTCTAAGCAAACCATGTAGTTCCTGGGTCTTTGTAAAATGGGGAAATAGCATCTGTCCTGTTTGACTTCCAGGATTCTTGGGAGGATCATATATCTGTGGGAATACCCAGAGGGACATGATGATTAGCACAAGGAGATGAAAGGAAGAGGTCTGTTAGACACTGTGCCCTGTGCCTGGGGCTTTACCTCCAACACCATGTTTCAGGTTCATGAAAGTTTGAAAGAACGTTATCATTGTCTTCATCTTTTAGCTGAGGACACTAAGGCCACACGTTAAAAGTGGCAAACCAAACATGTCAGAGTCTTTTCTGTGTGACCTTGCAAAACCCATGTTCTTATTCTCTACACTGTACAAATATGAGGTAATCTTTATTGAAATGCTGACATTTAAATGTAAGCTTTTATAGAAACCTGCCGTACAAGGTCAAAAGTCACTCTTAAAGGACACAGCAATGGCACCTGACTTTGTCTAGGAAAAGACATCTTTGCCCGAATTAGCATCATGGTTCCTAGCAACCTGTGTGTCATGACGTTTGTGTATACGTCTGTGGGAACTGCCATGATAGTGCTTTTGCCAACACAGATCTCATCTGCTGGTGTTACCTTTCCTCATTTCTGTTCAGCTTTCCATTTAGTTACGTATGTTCGGTGCACTCATTACAAAATCATTTTGCCTATGTAGACTATATTTGGTGAAAATCTGCTTTTTCTCTCTTTTTTTGCGTTATTCTCCCTACAGCAGTTAGAACAGTCTTGAGTGATTTGAGTGAGGCCAGAACATGTGCTAAATGACTGGGAAGCCCTGTACTTGGAGACAGAGATGTGCACTGCTGCCCTCACTTAGCTTGGGGACCTTGGACTCTCATAACTCAGCCTCTCTCTGTACAACAGTTGCAGGAACAAACTGTTAAGAGAAGCATGTCAGAGAGTCAGTGTGTATGAAAGAGCCACCCTATGCAGCTCAGTCTCAGAGACCTAGTACATGTTACTTTTGATCCTTATTTTCTTTACCTTTGGTGTTTGAAGTAATTGCTAAGAGTCAAGAGATTTGGATTCTAGTCTTAGACATTGGGCAAGTCACTTCACTTTGCTGGGCCTCAGTTTTTCCATCTGCAGTGAAGAAGCTACTTAACTAGGTAGTCTGTATTTTTAACCATGGGATTTTGTGCAGATCCCAGACCTGTCAAAAGTAAGCATCTAGCACATGGAGTAGGAAGTGTTGTAATGGGGGCTCTGAGGTTACTGAGGAGGAGAACTGACTCAGCCCTGGAGAAGATGGGCTGGGGCTATAGAACAGGAGGTCAAGCAAGTCTTCCTTGGGATGACAGTGCTTGAGTTGCCTCTTGGAGATGTGTGAACACACTGTAGCATGTTTATCAGTTTTTGTAAAGCCCAAAGGTGAGAGAAAGCAAGTTGGATTCAGCAAACTAAAAGTTTGCTAAGATAAGTGGAACATGTGACTATTATGTATGCATATCATGCATATGCTATCAGTTCAGATCAGTTGCTCAGTCGTGTCCGACTCTTTGCGACCCCATGAATCCCAGCACGCCAGGCCTCCCTGTCCATCACCAACTCCCGGAGTTTACTCAGACTCACATCCATTGAGTCAGTGATGCCATCCAGCCATCTCATCCTCTGTCGTCCCCTTCTCCTCCTGCCCTCAATCCCTCCCAGCATCAGAGTCTTTTCCAATGAGTCAACTCTTCGCATGAGGTGACCAAAGTATTGGAGTTTCAGATTTAGCATCATTCCTTCCAAAGAAATCCCAGGGCTGATCTACTTCAGAATGGACTGGTTGGATCTCCTTGCAGTACAAGGGACTCTCAAGAGTCTTCTCCAACACCTCAGTTCAAAAGCATCAATTCTTCGGTGCTCAGCTTTCTTCACAGTCCAACTCTCACATCCATACATGACCACTGGAAAAACCATAGCCTTGACTAGACGGACCTTTGTTGGCAAAGTGATGTCTCTGCTTTTCAATATGCTATCTAGGTTGGTCATAACTTTTCTTCCAAGGAGTAAGCATCTTTTAATTTCATGACATCTGCATCACCATCACTGCAGTCACCATTTGCAGTGATTTTGGAGTCCAAAAAATAAAGTCTGACACTGTTTCCACTGTTTCCCCATCTATTTCCCATGAAGTGATGGGACTAGATGCCATGATCTTCGTTTTCTGAATGTTGAGTTTTAAGCCAACTTTTTCACTCTCCTCTTTCACCTTTATCAAGAGGCTTTTTAGTTCCTCTTCACTTTCTGCCATAAGGGTGGTGTCATCTGCATATCTGAGGTTATTGATATTTCTCCCGGCAATCTTGATTCCAGCTTGTGCTTCTTCCAGCCCAGTGTTTCTCATGATGTGCTCTGCATAGAAGTTAAATAAGCGGGGTGACAATATACAGCCTTGATATACTCCTTTTCCTATTTGGAACCAGTTGTTGTTCCATGTCCAGTTCTAACTGTTGCTTCCTGACCTGCATACAAATTTCTCAAGAGGCAGGTCAAGTGGTCTGGTATTTCCATCTCTTTCAGAATTTTCCACAGTTTATTGTGATCCACACAGTCAAAGGCTTTGGCATAATCAATAAAGCAGAAATAGATGTTTTCTGGAACTCTCTTGCTTTTTCCACGATCCAGCGGATAATGGCAATTTGATCTCTGGTTCCTCTGCCTTTTCTAAAACCAGCTTGAACATCAGGAAGTTCATGTTTCATGTATTATTGAAGCCTGGCTTGGAGAATTTTGAGCATTACTTTACTAGAGTGTGAGATGAGTGCAATTGTGCAGTAGTTTGAGCATTCTTTGGCATTGCCTTTCTTTGGGATTGGATATACTATAGGTATGGCAAAAAGCCTAGGCCAAAAGTACTGAGAGAGGAAGGCTAGCCAAAAATACTAAGGAGTTTAAACTTTATTCCAGATCATGGGGAGCTATGGAAAGGGAAAGGGAAAGTGAAGTCGCTCAGTGTGTCTGACTCTTTGTGACCCCATAGACTGTAGCCTGCCAAGCTCCTCTGTCCATGGAATTCTCCAGGCAAGAGTACAGTGGCGGGGGCAGGGGGTGGGGGGTTGCAATTTCCTTTTCCGAGGGATCTTCCCAACCCAGGGATCAAACCCAAGTCTCTCGCATTGCAGGCAGATGCTTTACCATCTGAGCCACCAGGGAAGCCCATGGAAGGGGAGGGGGCCATTATTAGTTTTGACTTTTATAATATCCTTTTGTGATTTTAAGAAGAGTGGGTTGTGAGGTGCCAAACAGAGCAGTTAGGAAGCAATTGCAAGAGTTCTCAGTATGAATGAGCATAGCGTATTAATGGGCACTAAAACCAATCGACAGTAGTAACTGTGACTGCGTGCTGATATAGAGGGGGACTAAGCAAGGCCAGGCCAGTAAGGTTAACATCAAAGAATCTCCAGTAAAACGGGAGGAAAGCAGGACTTTTTTCTGATTCTCTGGTTTGTGTGTAATTACAATTAGAGGTCAGTTTTACACATATGCTAAGCAAATAACAATCATCCCCTATCCCCTCTGAGATGCAGATGGATTTCTAAATTTCTGTGTAATCCTTAGGATTGGTCATGGATATTCGTTAAACATTACCTTATGACCAGGAGGTTTCCTGGGACAAGAGAATTGCCCTCTGTGTTAGATCAGGCTTAAAAGCAGGGATTTGATGTTTCTTAGTAAAAAGAGATGATGAGATTATGTTTAGAAAGAGAACCAGTGCCCCCAGCTTTCTTGGCCATCTTTGCCATTTTGCTACTCATTAGTAGCATTGTACCTCTCCCACCACTTCTGCACTCTAACTACGTCATGCAAACCCCAAACTGTGGAAAGTGAAACTACTGTATAGAAAATCCAGTAATAGTTACAGAGTATCTGTTATTTCTTGGGAGGCAGCCAGGTCTAGAGGAAAAAAAAAAAAAAGCAGAGCTATTAGGAGAATTAAATACAATTATATGAGGTGTGTAAGGTGCCTAGCACAGTGCCTGTCATAACAGTGGCCACTCCTTCAAGCCCTTAGGATAAAAGGATCCAGCAATGAATAAAGAGCAACTTGTACCTGCTACAATTTATAGCCTCATTTGAATGATGTGATATAATGAATAAAAATAATCTTTTTAATGTTTCACAGTTTACAAATCACTTTCACATCCACTATTTCATGTCAAGCTTCCAATATCAATCCAAATAACCAGGGCAAAGCACATTATTAGTCCCATTAAACAAATGAGGAAATTGACATCTAAGCATGCTAAGTGACTGAATAAGATCAGATTGTTATCAAGGGGCAGAGCAGGTCTGCCTGGCTCAAGCATTTCCACTGTGTAGATACAAGGTATCATACAAATTAAGTTCTAGCCTGTCAGTGGTACGATTTGTATCAGTAGTTTATAGTTTTATAGTAGAAACAAAGTGCTAAGGGAACCTTGAAGACAAACAGTTCTTTTTGCCTGGAACTCTGTAAGGTAGTAGTGTTTCCTGCTAGTTTTCAGGATTCACTTCTGAGGATGGTCATTCTTCACCTTCTTTCTTCTACCCCCATCTCACTTATGGTGGGATTATAGTAATGTCATAGGAACTAGTCTAATCTGCTGAAGGTTTCCACCCCATTCTCCTAGTCTCAGTCCCACCTAATGTACTTATATCTGGGGCAGGTAGTGACTCAGCCTCTGGTCGCCACCTGATATTCAGAGCCAACTCCCACTTCCTAAGTCCTGCTGCCGTCAGCCTACTTTGTGATTTGAATTCCTGGTTCCTCCTAGGGAAAGCACAGCTCCTGTCTTCTGTTATTTCTCATCTTTGTGCAGTCCCTCTCTAGCTTCCATTGAACAGAACAGGCAAGACCAAATTTAATATGGCACCGAGTAAAAGCCCTCAGTGGTCTTGAGCTTCTGACTGGCTTATCTTGTGTGCATGAATACAGAGAAAATACAACGAAGCAGATTGTTATTCCAAGGAAGGGAGAAGAAAGGTATAATGCCTGCTTCCAAGAAGATAAGACACACTTAGATGTGAGGTCAGTAGACAGCTCTAGACACGACCTGAAAAGTGTATCTGAGTGCTGCTTTAAGTGCATTACCTCATTTAGCCTGTACAATAGTCTTCTGAGTACGTATTAGTATTTTTATTTTATGAAGGAGGTAACGGAGGCTCAGAGAGATATTTATGACTTGCTCAAGTCCCCACAGCCAGGAAGTAGCAGAGCTGTGGTTGAGAATCCATTCCTCCAACTGAATGTGCTATTCTTTTCTCTTACTGAAAAGGTGCAGTAGATGTTCTAGATCACGCAGCTCAGACACCAAGTGGGGTTGGGGGTGGGCCAGGGAGCAGTGTGGGATGGAGCATTTGGGGAAGGTTTCTGAAAAACCTGGGAGTTTAAAGATGAGCTTGCAGAGGCAAGGAGGAGGGAGGAGGACATCCATGGGAACAGAGTGTGCAAGGCTGTGGAGGTGGGAATGAGCTGGGCACAAGTGGAGGTGGTGTGGCTCATGGTCTCACAGGAGCAGAAAGTGAATTCTGAGAGCTTGGTTTGTCTGGTAGAGGGACTATTGGCTGCCAGCCGGGATCCAGCGTGAGGAACTCCGCCCATGGCAAAGGTCATGAGGAAGGAGGCTCGGCATACGCAAAGGCGGGATCGAGCCTCAGTTGGCCTCAATATGCGTCTTGCTCTCCTCCCTGCCAGGAGCTGTGGGAACCAGCCCTCTGTGAGTGTGAGAAGACCCACAGAAAGCAGGAATTTGGCTCTCTCCTGCAGACCATGCTGAGGAGAGGTTTTTCTAAGCCATATTTAAAACCTTGTGTTGAAAAACATCCCTAAATCCTCTAACAGAAGACAGATGTCTGCCTGAACAAATATCAGCTCTCACATAATTTGTTGTTTTTATTTCCCCAGCATTTGCCTATTGAATCTGACAACCTCCTATAATTATCCGTTTTCCAGAATGAATTATGGAGTGCATGTCCCATGGATGTGGCTTACGCTGCTATTGGTTCACTGAGTGTGTGGATGTCGGGTGCCTCTGTGCAGGGTGCCAGCTTCTATCTGGCTCCTTAATACTGTTCCACATTCAAGGCCTTGGTATCTTCACCTGGAAAATCTGACCCTGATAGTTAGGGTTAGTACCTTCAGCACTGAATATACCAAGGCCATTGTTTGTCCAGAACTAAAAAGAACCTTAATTTAAATAGTTCACTAAATTTAACAGCAGGGTGTGAGCCTTGAAGTGCAGACAGACCTGCTTTTGAATTTTCTACCTCCTGCTTCTGCTTCTAAGTCCTACCTGCAAGCTATTTAACCTCTCTGAGCCTCAATCTCCCCATCTTTAAAATGGTTGCTGAACAAAACATTCTATATAGCTGGTATTAAATAAATGACAGTTTTTCTTATTGTTTTTCTTTTCCTTCTTGTCTGGATCTTATCTATTGGTTGACAGACAATTGTGGAAGGTAGGGCAAAGATATTTTGCTGCTGCTGCTAAGTCGCTTCAGTCGTGTCCGAATGATACAGTGAACTTATCTATGATATTTTGCTAGTCATAGATAAGTTCACTGTATCATTTAATCCTCATGACAACCGTATGAGATCAGTACCATTATTGTCCTCAATTACATATAAGGAAACTAATATTTTAAAGTGTTAAGTAGTCGCCCAAAGAAGATCACACAGCTAGCAGAGGCAGAGGCAGAGTTGGAACACATGCAGTCTGTCTCGGAGCCTGACCTCCTAGCTGCTTCACTGGCTTCATCATAACATAACTGCTTCATCTGTCCTTTTCCTAAGAGAGAGATACCACCTTATACACCAAGTCTGACTGTTTCTCTATGCCTTAGCTCTTCCCTTATTGGCCTATCTAGTACTGACTTATTCCTGCCATTCCTTCCCATAAACCCATCCGAGGATCTAGAGACCTGATGGCCATTCCCTGCTGGCATTTATCTCTGGATATTGCTCTTCCTGTTCTCTCCTGGCTGGGCAATGGTTTGTTCATTTTTACAGCAAATTTTCACCGAGCATCTGCTATGTTCCAGGCCCAATATAAAGCACAGGCAATATCAAAATAAATTAAGTAGGGCTAGTGTTTTAAAGGAAGTCAGTTCTAGTCAGGGAGACAAAAATAGAGAAATGCCATAGGCGTATCTAACCTATTCATTTGTTTTACCCCATATATGATTCATCCCCATGATCTGTTGATTTTAACTTCTTAAATATCTCTTGAATATGCTCGAATATGTCTATTTTTTCACTGTCTCCATTACCATCCTACAGTTCAAGTTAATATTATTTCTCACTGTGCTACTGCAATAGCCTCCTCACTGAGCTCTTTTATCCAGATTGTGTCTACCTCCAAACTCTTCTGCATAACACAGAGAATCCATAATGGTGGATAAAACAGACACAGAGCTGCCATATTTACCATAGGGAGTAGTAAGCAAAGATCAGAATTCTGTACGTGGGGTTGTAGGAACCCAAAGGAGGGAGACATAAATTCTACATACAGAATCAAAGAGGACTTTTCATTGGAAAAGACTGGTAGAATTAGGCCTAAGAAATATGTGGGGTGCCATATTAGTGCTAGCTACCATTCTGGTTCTGGTTTAGTTGGTCAGTTGTGTCTGACTCTTTGCAACACCGTGGACTGCAGCCTGCCAGGCTTCTCTGTCTATGGAATTCTCCAGGCAAAAATACTGGACTGGGTTGCCTTTTTCTTCTCCAGGAGATCTTCTGGATGCAAGGAAATGAACTTGGGTCTCCTGCATTGCGGGTGGATCTTTACCAACTGAGCCACCATATTAGTTCTAGGTACCTTTGCGCTGTGCTTAGTCACTCAGTCATGTCCAACTCTGCGACCCCATGGACTGTAGCCAGCCAGGTTCCTCTGACTATGGGGATTCTCCAGGCAAGAATACCAGAGTGGGTTGCCATGCCCTCCTCCAGGGGATCTTCCCAACCCAGGGATTAAACCCAGGTCTCCTGCATTGCAGGCAGATTCTTTACTGTCTGAGCCACCAGGGAAGTCCTCTAGGTACCATTAATGAAAATCAAATTTAAGAAAAATATTGTACTTCATATTTCTGCCACACTTTGATTTTTTTACAGAGAATATTACTTCTAGTATTTATAAGACTGTGTTATATTGATGAGGAAATTAAGGTTCAATGGTATGAAGTGACTTTCCCAAGGTCATGGAGCTAGCAAATGACAGGATCAGGAAAAAAAGAAAGTGTTAGTTGCTCATTCATGTCAGATTCTTTGTGACCCCGTGAACTATAGCCCACCAGGCTCCTTTGTCCCTGGAATTCTCCAGATAAGAATCCTGGAGTGCGTTGTCATTTCCTTCTCCAGGGAATCTTCCCAACCCAGGGATCAAACCCAGGTCTCCTGCATTGCCTACAGATTCTTTACCATTTAAGCTACCAGAGATCAAGATTTCCATTCAAATACATCTGCCTTCAAATCCTTTGCTTTCCTTACTCCACCTTGCTAAATGCACTAACTTTTTTAGACTCTGTCATTTGGCCTCAGACATATCATAATTTCATTTATAATTATTGTGTATCACAGCCTTCTAACTGTCATGTTCAGTTTGAGGTTCTCCGTGTGAAATCCAGTGCAAGCCTGCTCTGGGGCCAGAGTTCTGGAAAAGAGATTTATTGTTTCAGGAAAACTGGTTACCAGTTGACATTAATTCCTGTCTTATTTCCTGAGTTCCCATCATCTCAGTGATACCTGAATTTTCCTGTCAAATCTCAAGCTATCTCTGAGCAGCAGCTGCTATTTGCTTCCCACCCTTCAGTAAGAAGATGACCCCTTCAAGGCGCGCATGAAATCAACAAACCTCTCTAAATGAGCAGAGCAGGCAGACAGCATGAGACTCAATTCCTCCAAGTGCAGAGCATCATGCTAGACACCATAGGCAATCAGAAGAAATTGACTATTTGAGAATTGGGGTTGTTGTTTCAGTCTAAGTTGCTCTGTTGTTATGAGCCTCAGTTTCCTTATCTGTAAAATAAGCAAAATGTCTATCATCTGAGAAAAATATCAGTCTTGTCAGCCTCACTGGTTTGTGGTGGATCACTGAACATATGGCTATGAAAGTGTTTTCATAACGGATAGAGTTATTCACGTTCCATATTGTTTCTTAGTAATCAGGATTATGAACTGATTGTTTAAAAGAGCACCCAAGAATGGTTAGATGGTAATGAAACCATTTCAATCTGGCTGACTGATATTAGACAAAGCTAGTCAAGCATTCATCTGCATTCACCCTGCAGAGATTACTCCATCATACCACACTTTAAAGACATTATGTGTATATGTAGTCTATACTAGATTATGAGGCAGAAAGACCTGACAAAGGATTAATCAAGTTCAGTGTTAGAGTCAGGATTAGAATTCAGGGGTTTGGATATCCCAGCATTATTTCTGCTCCACCATGTGATCTCCACAAGATAGAGTCTAAATAGGACCTTGAAGCCAGGTTGTTTGGATAGGTGTTACCCTTGAAAGACAGGTTGGAGTTTTGTCAAGGAGTTGTCACTTGCTACTCTTTCCTGGCCTAGGACCAGGGCAAGTCTCTAACTCTCAATCATCCTTTTCTTTTGCTATTGAATTGAATAGGGAGCAAGTCATGATAACATATTTGTGTTCTTGTAGCCCCATTCCAAATTTCCCTACATGTATTATAGAACATTAGCCTGAATGTGCATGCATTTGTGTGTGTGTGTGTGTGTGTGATGGATTTATAAAAGAGAAAGAAGTCTCTGGAAGGTAAAGAGAATCTTTTTTGATAGTACCCAGGAGTGGTCAGGCCCTGAAATATAGACTTATATTTTCTAAAATTTTGTATATGCAATTAAAGTAGGAATCAATGCAATAATTTATTAATATATCTTGAGAAATGATTCTGACTAAAAGCAGATTACACAGGGTCACATACTCTATCATCTGTGCGTTATCTTGTATCACCAAGCCACATGGGGAGCCAAATCATTATTTCAAGTTTGTTTTGGTGATTGTGGAAGCAAGAGGAATTATTTGCTAGCTTATCTCTTGAGGGGTGTTCCTTCACAAGGCAGCTATAGTAATGGAGCTAGAGCATTTTACATGTGCCTTTCCCTTTGTGGGATGTGATGTGCATGGTAAGTGTGTGTATTCATATTTTCTGGAATATGTATATTTGTGTGCATATGTATGAAAATATATTCATATATCTGGGATCCTTACTAAGTTAATTTTTGGAGATTCTACTTTTTTTACCTACCTCAACACAACTTGAGACTCATTCTAATGCTCTGTATGCAGTTGGTGCTCAACAAATACCTGATTACTGATAATTGGTCAACAAGCTATATAGTTTCCAAATTTGGAAAATATGGCTGTTTACCATTCCCATCATTATCACCATCAGACATTCATGAGATAAATACATACTATGTACATAGAAAGTATGGAAAACCAAGTCTGTGGTCTTCAGTTCAGTTCAGTCGCTCAGTCGCGTTCGACTCTTTGCAACCCCATGAATCGCAGCACGCCAGGCCTCCCTGTCCATCACCAACTCCTGGAGTTCACTCAGACTCACGTCCATCGAGTCAGTGATGCCCTCCAGCCATCTCATCCTCTGTCGTCCCCTTCTCCTCCTGCCCCCAATCCCTCCCAGCATCAGAGTCTTTTCCAACACTGTGTCCTCCTAGAGTAATTATGTACATAATTGTACAGGCAGAAAGAAACTTCTGATCAAGAAGAGCTAATGACTCTTGTCCACATGGTTTAGGAATAAAACTGCACAGACTCCATGTCTTGTCCCTCATCACTACACCGTCTACTCAGGTGGCCATCTACTCATTTTATCTTTCTTGTACTTCTCATGCTCAGAAAACTTCCCATGTAGTCACTTAATTGGTATCTTAACAGATCTATGAGTAAAGGTCTTTAATCCTGATTTGGAGCTCAGCACAGCCTACTGACTTTTCAGCACAGTGTGTGTGATTCCATATAGACTTTATTGTGTTGATAGACATCTTTTAACCTCACTGTAAATAACAAGCCTGTCAAGTAAGGTTTTTTTTTTTTTTTTTTCTATACTGGTTTTAGTAATAGAACCGTAGTGTGTGAGAGCTAGAAAGCATCTTAGAGAAACATGTCTATTCCAGTGTCCTTGTCATCACTCCTCTTGTCATTCTTGGTGACTTTGACAGTCAGTATTCTAATGCCTTGGCATCTCTTTGTTTTCACTCTCCTCAGAAACTCTATTCATTGTCATACCTTAGACTTTATAATTACTCCATATTTTATTGAATCTAAATTGCAATTACATTTCCTTTTACAGAGGCAATAAAATGTGAAAAATGCCTGCATCACCTCTTATCTTTTCAGTTCATTCACTTATACCCCCACTTTTACAATTCTGTGATTCCCTGTTAGAAACTGAAACCATTAACTCTAATATCTTTTCAATGCTATCACCTGCCTTGAATCATTATTTCCTGCCTTATTGTTTTCTTCTTTAAGAGTCCAAGAAAGCAGAGGAGTAACTAGATTTGATTTGCTGTTTGAGGAATAGGATATGAACAAGAGTAGCAGCACGGACACCAGATAAGAGACAATTGGATAGGAATCCTCATACTGTTACTCTTCATACTGTTCAAATGTTCTAATGACTTTCTATCTCAGAGTAAAATTCTAGTCTTGACTTTGGCCCATAAGGCCATGCATATTCCACCACCCTGTGACTCACTGACTTCATCTCTTACCTTTCTCCATCTCGCTTTGCTTCACTGGCTTCCTTGCTGTTCCATAAACGTGTCAAGTAAGGTCCTGCCAAGGGCACTTTTACCCTGTTTCCTCTGCCTAGAAACTTTTTCTAAGAAATCCACATTCTCCACCGTGTCTTAAAAATCTCTGTTCAAATGCCACATTTCTTAACTGCACAAAATAAAATGATAACACTAAAATCTTCAGTCTTTATCCTTTAGCCTTGTTTAATGATTCTTTATAGCACTCATGACCTCTTATCATACAACCTCTCTTTTTTTTTAATGTAACATCATTCATATCTGACAATAATGTAAGTGTCAAAGTAGGGATTTGCCTGTATTGTTCATTATATTCCTAACAAATAGAACAGGGCCAGAAAAATACTAGGAGATTGATTAATGTTTGTTGATTGGCTTAATGACTAATAGAAAAGATACAGAATTGCAAAGTTCGTCTCAAGATTAAAGACAACTTAGTGTGGGTATGGCAACCCACTCCAGTACTCTTGCCTAGAAAATTCCATGGACGGAGGAGCCTGGTGTCCATGGGGTTGCAAAGAGTCAGACACAACTGAGCGACTTCACTTCCAGTGTGGGTATAGAGTACAGACTCAGGAGTCAGAGAGACCTGGGTTCAAGTTTTACCTTTACCTCTTTCTACCTTGCTCTGGTTTGGAGGAAGCAAGTTAACTTTTGTGAGCTATCTTCTGACCAGTAAAATAAAGGCATTGATATCTACTTCAAAATGTTGTTTTGGGGTTAAATACAGAGACATGAAAAAAACACCAGCCTTATACTATGCACATAAAAGATATTGAATGTAAGGTTGTTCTCCCTTACCTTTCTGTCTTAAGACTGATTTTTGCTCTTCCGCCTTTATTGACCCTTAGGGCAACATGTCAGACTAGTCCATTTAAATCTGGTGATACTTCTATCCTACTTAAACTCCATAGTTCCTTGATGCTACAGTAATAACATCCAACTTGGTCACACTGATTTTCAAACCCTCAACAATGAAGTTGTATGTTTTTTCAGATATTACCTTCTATTAACTTCTTCCCTGCACCTTGTGCTTCACCCCCAATTATTATTCAGGAAACACAGAGTATAAGGACCTACTTCCACACTTTTATATATTTTGCTTGTCTCTGCTCACAGTGTCCTTTCCCACCATCTCCCTTATTAAAATTCTACCCATCATTAAGTCCCAGTCAAATTACCAGATTCTCAGATATTCCTTCCTTTAACTCACCAATCACCCTCCCCTTCTTTCCTATAGATCTTTACTGGACCATAAGTCTTCTGCTCCATCATAATCATCTCAAGGAAGCCTTCCTTGCCATGTGCGCTGCTCCCTTTACCACTGTCAGTGTTCACAAGGCACACATCTGACTCTCATCCCATACTTTCTCCTGCCTAGAATTTACCACATTGAAGGGCATTGCGAGTCTGCCTGTCTGTCTCCCTCCTAAAGTGTAATTTTCCTGAAGGCAGGATCAGTGCCTTTCTTCCCAATCTGAATTCTCAATACTTAATGTGGTTCCTGGAAGATGGTTGGTATACAATGTATTAATGAATGAACGGCATCTATCTCTTCTAATCTGGATCTGGAAATTTGGAATTATTTATTTTTCATCTCTCTTTTTTTTTTCGCCCCCTATTATTGTAGCTGGAATAAATATATTTTAGACTAAGGTGTTTTCTCTAGAATCTTACATCTTGAGTTCAAGTCCCAGTTTTATTATTTGCTAGTTATGTGATTTTTGACACATTACTTACTCTGTCTTCAGTACTTCAGTTTCCTCATGTCTAAATTAGAGACAATAAAGGTTGTTATGAGGATTAAATTTAATAATTTTCATATAGCACTTAGCCCAGTATCTGGCCCATAGGATGTTAGTAAACATTAGTTGTTATTTTTGAAATGTAATGAATAAGTAGTTCTGGAATTTGCTCACTTAGAAGGCTCTTATGAACATTAACTATATATAAGGGAATATACTACAAAGTGAGAACATAGAGATGTATATAATGTATCCTAAATCCTTAAAGAACTCAAGTCTAGTGGCAGAGCAATGTGTTAGTTCCAGTCTCCTGATAAGCAGATGCAAAGACAGGATTGAAAAATGTAAAAAATTTATTAGGGAAAATATCTGTGAGAAAAAATGAGGAAAGAGCCACAGAGCCCTGGAGACCTTTAAGTTTATGAGTCTAACAACAAGCAAAGGAGGGAGGGATGGTTGGATGAAAGGTTCAGCAACGTCACTGGGGAGTCCATGAGCCAAAGTCACATTCTGGAGGAGATGGGTCCCAAGAATGGGTCTGCCTTAGTCTTCAGTCATTAGGGTTTTGGTCAGGAGCAACCTGTGATAAGTGTAGCTTTGGAAAGAATGCAGCTGTGGATTTTAGACTGCAGGAGTCAGATTCCTAGATCAGTTATGCTTCTCTGTAGTTGGAAGTTTGCAAGTTACACTGTCATTGCCGCCATAGGAAAATGCATGAGTAATATAGGAGGTGCGCACAGGGGAAAGATGGCTGTCCCCCTGGAATATACCCAGAGATATTGGAGAAAGAGATACCTGAAGGACACAGAGCTAGCCACATCACAGCCATTGACCATACTTACTGAATTGATATAGGAGGAAGGAACAAGTCACCCAGGGGAGGGTGGTGATCAGTGGAATGACTATCACATTGTAGTTCCTGCACTTCTAATAGTTAGAAACATATGTGAGTTCTGCTCCCACATCACTTATTTCCAGAGTTTATTTCTAGACATATTCTTGCAGAAAAAGTCTTTTTTTTAATGTTCATCTGTTTCCACTCATTTAGAACTGGAGTGTTTTGGTTGGATCCCAAAATCACTTGAAATATGGGCTGTGATCAAGCCTTGTGTGCTGATGACTATAGGTGGTGTGCAACCCACACAAATGGAAACAGTATTCAGACTCCCTACCTGATCCACCCATGAAGGCACCAGAACAGTGAATGTGAATAATGACCTGATTCCTGCTCTCCAAAAAAACACTGGAAGAGGTCCTTGTGCTAGGACTTTGCAAAAACAGAAAAGCAATCAGTTGGCAAGAATTAACTTCAGATAACGTGTGATAATTTTTTGCAATAATTAATGGAACACAGTTTCCAAAATCCACACTCCTTTGCAGTGTGATGACATTCTTCCCATGAGAGGTGGGATCTGTTTCCCCACCCTTTGTGTCTAGACTGGCCTTACAATTTCTTTGATCACTGTGATGTGGCAGGAGAGACTGATTTCTGCATGTAGGCATTCAAATTCCTTGTCATTTTGTTTTGGTGTTGTTAGAATGCGTCTGTCATTACATGAAGGAGTCATCTACCTTTCTAAAGAATGAGAGACCATGTGAAGGAAAACTCAGGTACCCTAGGTAACAATCACACCAACTACCAGACATGTGAGTGAGATGATCTTAGATCATGCAATCCTAGTTAACCATCAAATGACTACAATTGCATTAGGAATGCCTAGTGAGATGAGCAGAGCTTCCCAGCTGAGTCTAGCCTAAACTGCTTATAAATACAGTTGTGATCAAATAAATGATCGTTGCCTTAATCCATTGAATTATGGAGTGATTTGTTATGTAGTGCTAGATAGTGGTCATATTATAGAATTAACTAAGGTTTACTACTATATGGGCTTTCCAGGTGGGACTACCAGGAAAGGACCCACCTGCCAATGCAGGAGACAAAGGAGACACGGATTCAATCCCTGGGTTGGGAGGATTTCCTGGAGGAGGGCATGGCAACCTACTCCAGTATTCTTGCCTGAAGAATCCCATAGACAGAGAAGCCTGGCAGGCTAGAGTCCAGGGTCGCAGAGTCTTACATAACTGAAGCAACTTAACATGCACACACTGCTCTATAGCCAAAGGTAATTATTAAATGTTCCCCAAATTTTAACAGTTTTGAGATAGGATGGTTTAGTAGAAAGGTCTTAGGATTTGTCTTTGTAAATATGAGTTCTGGTCATCTGAATTTCTCATCTAACCTCTTTAAGCCTTAGTTTTCTTACCTCCAAACAAGAAAATACAATTCTAGCTGAATAGACTTAGTGTAAGGACTGCATGTATAAAAGGTAGTAAGTTACATTGTGAGTAGCAGATGGAATTACTCAATAAATGTGAATTTAAACTATTCTTCTTCAACCTTACATATTGTAGGTGCTTCAAAAATAAATGTACATTTTAATCAAGTCCTGCTCTCTGGTTGATTTAGAAGATTTCTATCTTACTTGGTATCTTGCTTAGTATCTTCATATCACTAAAAGATTATATTAAATTAAACTTAATAGCAATGATTTACATTGTTTTACTCATCAAACAAGAATTTGAGAGTAGATAGAGAGATATATGTTGGAGAAGGCAATGGCACCCCAATCCAGTACTCTTGCCTGGAAAATCCCATGGATGGAGGAGCCTGGTGGGCTGCAGTCCATGGAGTTGATAAGAGTCGGAGACGACTGAGCGACTTGACTTTCACTTTTCACTTTCCTGCTTTGGAGAAGGAAATGGCAACCCACTCCAGTGTTCTTGCCTGGAGAATCCCAGGGACGGGGGAGCCTGGTGGGCTGTCGTCTATGGGGTCGCATAGAGTCGGACACGACTGAAGCGACTTAGCAGCAGCAGCAGCAGAGACATATATGTTTTCCTGAATTTATTAGATGAGTACTGAGGATACAGAAAAAAAGGTATTAATTAAAAAGTATGTGACCAGGGGAATGCTTAATGAGTATGAGATCTACTTTTTGGGTGATGAAAATGTTCTGGAACTAAGTAGAGGTGGTGGTTGCAAAATACTGTGAATGTACTGAATAGTTCACTTTAAAAATGGCTAATTTTATTATGTGACTCTTGCCACAATTTTTTTAAAAGTTGTATGGCTCATGACAATAATGATCTGGATTGGAATCGATGAAGTTGTGAAAAGTGAAATAGAAAAATGCAAAGTCCTCTGAAGGAGTAGAGAGGGACTGGTGTAACCAGTTTATCAAGGGATGATTTGGTTGTTATACTTATCAAGGGTGTTATGGGGAAGAATATAGAGAGCTATTTGGGTGCCCAGGCAATCTGTGAACTAGGAGAGAGGGATATGTTTTGCTGCAACTGGGCTGTTTCTTTCTTCTCTACAAATATGGTACTGACCCCTGTGTCAGTACTTTCTCTTATATGGTTTCCCTAGTCTAGAATGCTGACTGGCTTCCTGGAGATAAGAATTTATACGCTAATAATGCTGTTTACTTCAGGAGGGAAGCCATCTCAGAACCAAGAGTGAGAAAATGGGATTTTATACAGAGAAGGAAGTAAACGTACATAGATGTGTTCTTGGCTGGCAGTAGCTTTGCAACTAAACTATTTAGTTTCTCAGTTTCCCTCCCCTCCCATTAGTGAAAATGTGCCCTATTAAGCATCACTTCTGTCATACTTCAGGTTGTGTGATCTAAACTCTAGTGGCTTCTGGGGAAACAGGTTCCAGGACAGTAGCAGCAGATACATCAGCAGAGTGAGTCACAGGATATAGAATGAGTCACTAAGGAGGTGGGTGGTACACAAGCCCACAGCCCTCCATGCTGGCCCACCGTAGCCTGCAGCTTCATGGGCCTGAGCAGGTGAGCCAGTGTGAGTGTGTGGGCACCAAGCAGGTCACACTGTTGCTTGTATCTCAGCAACGACAGAGAAGCCCTGGGTGGAGGAGGCAAGAGTTGCATGACGCAACATGTGAGGCCAGGCTCTGTTGGATTATTCCTGAAACGCAAACATGTAGAACTGCAGCCACATGTGCCTCGCTCTGTGAACAGACAGAGTGCCAAGGCAACACAGCTGCCAACATGAAGGTGCTGGTAGAGCTCATTAAGCCTCACTCCAGTGAAGATAAACCCCAAGAATGCAGTTGGTACTAGGTCATCTTCCTCATTTGGTCATTAGCAGCATCAAGGAAAAACCTTGGTTGAACAAATCTGGGGAGGTGAATAACTTGGTTGGTTATTCTTATCTGTTATCATTGTTTAGTTGCTAAGTCATGTCCAAGTCTTAGTGACCCCATGAGTAGAGGATAGGGTCCTCTGTCCACTATCTCCTGGAGTCTGTATGAATTCATATCCACTGAATCTGTGATGTTATTTAAATATCTCACCTTCTGTTGCCCTCTTCTTCTTCTGCCATCAATCTTTCCCTGCATTAGGGTCTTTTCCAATGAGTTGGCGCTTTATATCAGGAGGCCAAATTATTGGAGCTTTAGCTTCAGCAACAGACCTTCCAATGAATACTCATTGGATGAATGAATACTCCAATGAATATTTCCTTTAGAAGTGACTGATTTGATCTCCCTGCAGTGCAAAGGATTCTCCAGTGTCTTCTCCAGCACTACAATTCAAAAGCATCGAATCTTCCACACTCAGTCTTCATTCTGGTCCAATTCTCACATCTGTAGATGACTGTTAGAAAAAACCATAGATTTGACTACACAAAACTTTGTCAGAAAAGTGATGTCTCTGATTTTTAATATGCATTCTAGGTTCATCATAACTTTTCTTCCAAGGAGAGTCTTTTAATTTCATGGCTGCAGTCACTGTCTGCAGTGATTTTGGAGCCCAAGAAAATAAAATCTTGTTACTGATTCCACCTTTCCCCCATCTATTTGCCATGAAGTGATGGGACCAGATACAATGATCTTAGTTTTTTTAATGTTAAGTTTTAAGTCAGCTTTTTCAGTCTTCTTTTTCACCTTCATCAAGAGGCTCTTTAGATCTTTACTTGCTGCCATCATCTGCGTATCTGAGGTTGTTGATATTTCTCCAGGAAATCTTGATTCCAGCTTGTGACTTATCTAGCCCAACATCTCACATAATGTACTCCGTATATAAGTTAAATAAACAGGGTGACAATATACAGCCTTGGTGTACTCCTTTTCCAATTTGGAACCAGTCCATTGTTCCATGTCCAGTTCTGTTACTTCTTGACCTGAATACAGGTTTCTCAGGAGACAGATAAGGTGGTCTGGTACTCCCATTTTTTAAAGAATTTTCCACAATTTTTTGTGATCCACAAGGTTAAAGGCTTTATTGTAGCCAATGAAGTAGAATCAGATGTTTTTCTGAAATTCCTTTGCTTTCTTCATGATCCAGTGAATGCTGGCAATTTGATCTCTGGTTCTTCTGCCTTTTCTAAATCCAGCTGGAAGTTCTCATTTCACACACTGCTGAAGCCTAGTTTGAAAGATTTTGAGTATAACCTTGTTGGCATGTGAAATGAGTGCAATTGTACAGTAGTTTGAACATTCTTTGGCACTGCCCTTCTTTGGGATTGGAATGAAAACTGACCTTTTCCAGTCCTGTGGCCACTGCTGAGTTTTCCAAATTTGCTGGCATATTGAGTGAAGCACTCTAATAGCATCATCTTTTAGAATCTGAAATAACTTAGTTGGAATTCCATCACTTCTACTATCTTTGTTTGTGGTAATGCTTCCTAAGGCTCATTTGACTTCACACTCCAGGATGTCTGGTTCTAGGTGAATGAGCACACCATCTTGGTTATCCAGGTAATTAAGACTTTTTTGTATAGTTCTGTGTATTCTTGCTACCTCTTATTAATCTCTTTTGCTTCCATTAGGTCCTTACTATTTCTGTCCCATATGATGCTCATCCTCGCATGAAATATTTCCTTGGCATCTCCAATTTTCTTGAAGAGATCACTAGTCTTTCCCATTCTATTCTTATCTGTACTATTTCTTTAATGCTACCCTCCAGATCACAGGAATTTGGCATTGTATTGGGAACATTTAACCTCTGAGCCACCAGGGAAGCCCTTAAAAGAAATGCTGGTTTACCTGACAACATTTTGTCAGATTACATTTTTTCCCCAGAACTTGTCTTTTGAGTGTTGTTGTTGTTGTTGTTGTTTTTAATGCATGGAAGGAATGATGCTGAAGCTGAAACTCCAGTACTTTGGTCACCTCATGTGAAGAGTTGACTCACTGGAAAAGACTCTGATGCTGGGAGGGATTGGGGGCAGGAGGAGAAGGGGACGACAGAGGATGAGATGGCTGGATGGCATCACCTACTCGATGGACGTGAGTCTGAGTGAACTCCGGGAGTTGGTGATGGACAGGGAGGCCTGGCATGCTGTGACTCATGGGGTCACAAAGAGTTGGACACGACTGAGCGACTGAACTGAACTGAACTGAAGTCTCTTTCAGTGAAGTGAAGTGAAGTCGCTCAGTCGTGTCTGACTCTTTGCGAGCCCGTGGACTGTAGCATACCAGGCTTCTCCATCCATGGGATTCTCCAGGCAAGAATACTGGAGTGGGTTACCATTTCCTTCTCCAGGGGATCTTCCCAAATCAGAGATCGAACCTGGGTCCCAGGGGTTAAAGCATCTGCCTGCAATGCAGGAGAGCTGGGTTCGATCCCTGGGTTGGGGAGATCCCCTGGATGAAAGAAATGGCAACCCACTCTAGTATTCTTGCCTGGAAAATCCCATGGACAGAGGAGCGTGGTGGGCTATACTCCACGGGGTAGCAAAGAGTCAGACACAACTGAGCGACTTCACTTTCAAAGCAGATGAATTTTCATATTGACTTCTACCATTAAAGCATATATATGTGTGTGTGTGTGTGTTTAATATATACATTCTAAAAGCCCTTCAGCAGAAGTCACATATGTGCAAACTAGTTAGTAATGCGTGTTCTAAAATTAGACTGTGATAATGTCTGTATATCTCTGTAAATTTATTAAAAGTCACTGAGTTAGAGTGCCTGATGAACTATGGATGGAGGTTTGTGACATTGTACAGGAGACAGGGAACAAGACAATCTCCATGGAAAAGAAATGCAAAAAATGCAAAAGCTGTCTGAGGAGGCCTTACAAATAGCTATGAAAAGAAGAGAAGCGAAAAGCAAATGAGAAAAGGAAAGATATAAGCATCTGAATGCAGAGTTCCAAAGAATAGCAAGAAGAGATAAGAAAGCCTTCCTCAACGATCAATGCAAAGAAATAGAGGAAAACAGCAGAATGGGAAAGACTAGAGATCTCTTCAAGAAAATTAGAGATACCAAGGGAACATTTCATGGGAAGATGGGCTTGATAAAGGACAGAAATGGTATGGACCTAACAGAAGCAGAAGATATTAAGAAGAGGTGGCAGGAATACACAGAAGAACTGTACAAAAAAGATCTTCATGACCCAGATAATCACGATGGTGTTATCACTGACCTAGAGCCAGACATCCTGGAATGTGAAGTCAAGTGGGCCTTAGAAAGCATCACTACGAACAAAGCTAGTGGAGATGATGGAATTCCAATTGAGCTATTTCAAATCCTGGAAGACGATGCTGTGAAAGTGCTGCACTCACTATGCCAGCAAATTTGGAAAACTAAGCAGTGGCCACAGGACTGGAAAAGGTCAGTTTTCATTCCAATCCCAAAGAAAGGCAATGCCAAAGAATGCTCAAACTACTGCACAATTGCACTCACCTCACACACTAGTAAAGTAATGCTCAAAATTCTCCAAGCCAGGCTTCAGCAATACATGAACCGTGAACTTCCAGATGTTCAAGCTGGTTTTAGAAAAGGCAGAGGAACCAGAGATCAAATTGCCAACATCCGCTGGATCATGGAAAAAGCAAGAGAGTTCCAGAAAAACATCTATTTCTGCTTTATTGACTATGCCAAAGCCTTTGACTGTGTGGATCACAATAAACTGTGGAAAATTCTGAAAGAGATGGGAATACCAGACCACCTGAACTGCCACTTGAGAAACCTATATGCAGGTCAGGAAACAACAGTTAGAACTGGACATGGAAAAACAGACTGGTTCCAAATAGGAAAAGGAGTACATCAAGGCTGTATATTGTCACCCTGCTTATTTAACTTATATGCAGAGTACATCATGAGAAACACTGGGCTGGAAGAAGCACAAGCTGGAAGCAAGATTGCTGGGAGAAATATCAATAACCTCAGATATGCAGATGATACCACCCTTATGGCAGAAAGTGAAGAGGAACTAAAAAGTCTCTTGATGAAACTGAAAGAGGAGAGTGAAAAAGTTGTCTTAAAGCTCAACACCGAAAACTAAGATCTGTTAGTTTAATCTTTCATCACACCATCTTTTCTGGGAAATAGATGGGGAAACAGTGTCAGACTTTATTTTTCTGGGCTCCAAAATCACTGCAGATGGTGATTGCGGCCATGAAATTAAAAGATGCTTATTCCTTGGAAGGAAAGTTATGACCAACCTAGATAGCATATTCAAAAGCAGAGACATTACTTTGCCAACAAAGGTCCGTCTAGTCAAGGCCATGATTTTTCCAGTAGTCATGTATAGATGTGAGAGTTGGACTGTGAAGAAAGCTGAGCGCTGAAGAATTGATGCTTTTGAACTGTGGTGTTGGAGAAGAATCTTGAGAGTCCCTTGGACTACAAGGAGATCCAACCAGTCCATTCTAAAGGAGATCAGTCCTGGGTGTTCTTTGGAAGGACTGATGCTAAAGTTGAAACTCCAATATTTTGGCCACCTCATGTGAAGAGTTGACTCATTGGAAAAGACTCTGATGCTGGGAGGGATGCTGGGAGGAGAAGAAGGGGATGCAGAGGATGAGATGGCTGGATGGCATCACTGACTTAATGGACATGAGTTTGGGTGAACTCCGGGAGTTGGTGATGGACAGGGAGGCCTGGCGTGCTGGGATTCATGGGGTCACAGAGTCGGACACGACTGAGCGTCTGAACTGAACTGAACTGGGAACATTTACATTCACATACCCTATCGCCTAGCAGTTCCACTTCTAGGTAAATATCCAACAGAAACTGTTAAAATGTGTACCAGGATACAAGATTGATCATAGAATCCTGGTTATAATGGTAAAAATCTAAAGTTTATTTTACAGATAAACAAATAAACAGAACAAAATAAAATAAGTGTAGGCCTAGATAATTGTATCTCACGAAGCATAGATTATCATTAATTTATTCTATATACCCAGCATTCTTCAAAACACATTTTTTTCTTCTTATTCTGAATCTCAGTTGCTTCACAATATAGAGCACTTGATAGTCCTAGAATACAGTGATTTATTTATTTACCACCTTGTACATAGTGCTTTCTTTTCCTGCTATGCTCTTCTCATAGCCTTTCCTTCTCATCCTCTAGGCCTCAGCCTAAGTGAATAGTTTTCCTTTGGGAAGGAACAGTGGGGCATTTCTAGAGACCAAAACATAGACAATTTCTTAGTCTATTTAGCCATTAGTAAAGATATGACCATTGGCCCAGCATCGATCAGTTGATACCTCAATTATGTGGTAGGTAGAATAGAACCCTAAAATTATGATGAGCTTGCTATTAGAGAGTACATGTTTTGTAAAACAGAAAACTGACAATAAGGATTATCAGGCATATGGGAAAGTGTGAACAAAGGCACAAAAGGGGGAAAGCATAAAATACATTTCAGGAAGAATGAGAGGTTCTGTTTCTGTCATGTAAATAAAGAGGTAGGAAGCTGGAGTCCAATAAGTCATCTGTATTGATCTAGGCCTAAAGTTTGAAAGATCTGAGTATCTTATTAAGAAATCTATACCTTATACTGAAGACCATATGAAATCACTGAGTGATTTTTGGCAGGGATGAAATAAGCAAAGCTCTTATTAGGAAAACTATTTGACACTAGTGTATAGAAAAGGCTGGATGGAAGACATTCAGAACCTGTACAAGGAGCCAGAATACACACAGTGGGTGTGGGTATCCATCGTGTTTGGACACCAAGCTATACTGGAAAGACTTGTTTTTCTGAAACAAGAAATGAAGCTTTGTCCAAAATAGGGAGGGGTGGGCAGGGGAGTCATGAAATGAAAAACCATGAGGATTATCAGTAAGTCAGAGTGCAAGTAAATGCAAGATTCTGAGTATCGCAAGTAGGACTCCTGCCTTTATGTGATTGTGAAGTATGGGGCAATATCAGAAAGCTCAAAAGAATTTGAAGGGCCTATAGAATGCCAGGTTAGAAATGTGAGGCTGATTTATTTGGAAACTAGAGTAACAGTTTTATAGGACATCTAAAGAATGTAAGAAGGACTGGTGGTCGTGGGCTGATGCTTTGCCTATGGGAATTCAGGTTATTCTTGATGATACCACTTTATCCCTCTCAAGTCTCCAATCTATGCCACGCAAAGATTTCTGCACAGAGAAGTTAGAAAAGTACCTAATAGCATGCCGGAACTCTAGTGGAATCAGCCACATATTAATATCAAGATAACTGCACAACCAATTTAGACCACTACATTATTCTGGAAAAGTAGGCAGGTAGACTTTTGAGTCCCTGACTTCCCTGAGTACAACCTTGGAGCTCTTGGCTCCCTATAAAACTGTAACATGACAAATTATAGAGTTTTGATCATGCCAGATAGAACAACATTCATTTGTTTAATTAAACAATCAAAGCTGCTCTTAGTGTGGCTCATTTTTTTAAATGTTAAAAATAAAATTAAACACATAATTAAGCTGACAAAAGATAAAGACCCTGATGCTCTGAGTTGAAGGCAGTTAATTCATATGGATCTGGGTCCCTGAAGGCACCACAGTTTATTAAATTTACCAAGGCAGGGATATGATAAAATATTTTATGCAGTTCTTTAAGAGCTAAATTTCTCTGATACTTTAAGTTCACAAGATGCAGTCAATTAGGATGCCTTTTTAGCTCGTTCTTGTTTCTCTTTTTGAAGGAGTCCAAAACCTCAAGTTGGGCCCTCCTCCTTTATTACTTATGACTAAAAGCATTCATAGACTACCAATGGTTGGTCACACAATCAGAAATTCACAAGTGGATAGACCCCAAGAGTTTATTAACAGTAGTGAATTGAGAGGAACAACAACAACAAATACTCAGTGTGCCAGTATTGAATATGATTCAACTATGTATCTCTTTCCACCTTCCCTACCTCTCTCTTTTTAATCTCCCTCCCTCCCTCCTTTTGTCCCTCTTCTGCATTTTTGTTCCTTTCTTTCTTCCTTCCTTCCCACCACCTGCACCATGTTCCTCCTCTTCCTCCTTTCCTCTTTTGCTTCCCTCCTTCCTTTCCCTTTTCCCTTTTTTGTTTATTCCTCCTATACCATTTACTTCCTGTCTATCACCTTATCAAGAATATGCTATTCATTAAATTCTCTTTCAGTTTTGGGGCCCAGGATTTAATTGTAGTTCCCTAGTTGAGGTAGCATTATTCTCTACAAAACTCTCCAAATTTGGCATTTGGTCTCCACTTACATTCTTCTAGCCGTAGCCAGTCATCACCTTCCAAGAAAATGTCTGTTAAAGTAAAGTAAAATTTGTCTCCCTGAATTTTCTAATGGAGTGGATGATTTTTACCTTAATATTCTCTTCTTTGATACTTCCACCACAACCTTGTTTCCAAATGTAGAAAGTCTCTTTATTGTCATATCTGTGTACCTTGTCAATTTCTGCCTTAACACCTTTGCTCTTGTTAGTACTCTATGCCCTGAAATTCTTTCTTCTGTCTAAATTTTGAAGTATTATCTACCTTCCTCACTGACTGACCCTTACTGAACTATGTTGACATTTCTGTTTTAGAACCAGCCTGATGTACATGATGTTGACTGGAACATTTCAGGAATATACATTACACATTGTCCACTTAGGAGCTATGTAAAAGTATCATACTACTGATCGTTTATGTAAAGGCAAAAGTGGTAAAGAGTTCTGAGAAGGCACTAGCTACCACACAGTGGGTAGCTGAGAAATCTTCATGTGCTGAGAAGATCTCTAGTTGCTCAAAATTTATAGAATCCCTAATCATATTCAGTTGAATAATCAAATGTGCAGGGAGAAGACAAAACCTGTAGGTGCCCCACAGGTGAGCAGATCACAGTGACTGGATATAAAAGGTAGATGATATTCCAGAATTTAAGCAAACAGACATTATTTTGATTGGACTATCAGTCGGTATCAAGTGACAAAGTTAATTCCAGGAATGTTAAGTGACATTCCAAAAGTATACATTTACTGGGTAGCAGACTTGAACATGAATACAGAACAAAGCCGTCCTAGAAAGAAAAGATTACAAGCATGTCATCAGAATCAGAGCTCTGGACCCCGGGCCTCTCAGAGCACTTTGATTATACCTCTCTCAGTTATCATAGTTTGTCTAAGATTTCAGTTGCTTGTGTGCCTCTTTGCCTCTTCCTTGGGCTAAAATGCTCTCTGAAAGCAGAGTCTGAGCCTCATTCATTTTTTCTTGTCTCAACACAAAATTCTTGGTCTTGGACCACTGGGTGATACAGGCTTTAATGAATTGCCTCTGAACACCTTGGGCGGAACACTTCCATGTATCACTTGGTGGCCCAGCTCAGGGCTCTACCCCACTACTCTAATCTAACTTCCATCCTTCTAGACTTCTAATTGGTCTCTCCACTGGTGTGCCTGCATTCTCACTCCCCCACGACTCCCACATCTAGGTGCAATAGATATGTTCCTAGAACTATTCCAGAGTAATTTTATCCTCCTAAAATATATCCCTTGGCACTATCACCGTCACACAGCCCATAAAATTCAGCATAAATCCTTCACTTCAGCTTTTAAGGTCCTACAAAATATGACTCTAACCCCTTCACAGTTTTATTTCCTATATCTCCACAAATTGGACTGTATCCTAGTTCTCCAAACATGCATAAACCATACCCACTCATTTCCCAGCTCTTTGGTTTTTCCCAGGCTGACCTATAAACCCAGAATGTCCATTATTCTCTTTTTATTGAAATATTTTTTTTTATCTTTAAGACCTATATCAAATGCTATCAATACCTTCTCCATTAAATCTTTCCTGATTACCAAAACTGATAGACTCTTCCTCCTCTAGCCACCTTTAAGGCTTTTTTAAATAAACATCCTACATTTTGAATTAAATCACAGTTATAATGTGTGATTTTATCTATGTATTTATTCAGTTACTCAATAGACATTTATAGAACATGAATACCTGATTTTTTGCCATGTCCTTTACAAGTTGAACAAGACTGGGAAGTCACTGTATTTGAAGGGTTCACAGTCCAATGGAGTATACATGATATTTGTGAATATCTTTGGTGTGTTTACAAAAAAAATATGATGTGTTTGCCCTAAAAATAAGTGTGAAGAGAATCCTATAGAAGCAAAGGGGAAGGAATGAAAAGCTTTAATTACTAGGAAGGTCAGAGAATCTATCATAGCTTAGGCAACATTTGAATTTGATCAAGGAATGAGTTCATGAAACAAGGCAAATTGGAAGTGGTCAAATAGGAGATGGCAAGAGTGAACATCAACCTTTTAGGGATCAGTGAACTAAAATGGACTGGAATGGGTGAATTTAACTCAGATGACCATTATATCTACTACTGTGGGCAGGAATCCCTTAGAAGAAATAGAATAGCCATCATAGTCAACAAGAGTCCAAAATGCAGACTTGGATGCAATCTCAAGAATGCCAGAATGATCTCTGTTCATTTCCAAGGCAAACCATTGAATATCACAGTAATCCAAGTCTATGGTCCAATCAGTAATGCTGAAGAAGCTGAAGTTGAACAGTTCTATGAAGACCTACAAGACCTTCTAGAACTAACACCCCCAAAAGATGTCCTTTCCATTATAGGAGACTGGAATGCAAAAGTAGGAAGTCAAGAAATACCTGAAGAAACAGGCAACCTTGTCCTTAGAGTACATAATGAACCAGGCCAAAGACTATTAGAGATTTGCCAAGAGAACACACTGGTCATAGCAAACACCCTCTTCCAACAATACAAGAGAAGACTCTGAACATGGACATCACCAGATGGTTGATACTGAAATCATATTGTTTATATTCTTTGAAGCCAAAGATGGAGAAGCTCTATACAGTCAGCAAAAATAAGACCAGGAGCTGACTGTGGCTCAGATCATGAACTCCTTATTGCCAAATTCAGACTGAAATTGAAGAATGTAGGAAAAACTACTAGACCATTCAGGTATAACCTAAATCAAATCCCTTATGATTATACAGTGGAAGTGACAAATAGATTCAAGGGATTAGATCTGATAGACAGAATGCCTGAAGAACTGTTGACAGAGGTTCATGACATTGTACAGGAGGCAGAGATCAAGACCATCCTCAAGAAAAAGAAATGCAAAAAGGCCAAATGGTTGTCTCAGGAGGCCTTACAAATAGCTGAGAAAAGAAGAAAAGTGAAAGGCAAAAGAGAAAAGGAAAGATATAAACATCTGAATGCAGAGTTCCAAAGAACAGCAAAGAGAGCTAAGAAAGCCTTTCTTAGTGATCAATGCAAAGAAATAGAGGGAAAAAATGGAATGGGAAAGACTAGAGATCTCGTCCATGAAGTTAGAGATACTAGGGGAATATTTCATGCAAAAATGGGCACAATGAAGTACAGGAATGGTATGGACCTAAAAGAAGCAGAAGATATTAAAAAGAGGTGGCAAGAATATGCAGAAGAACTATATTGTTCTTCATGACCCAAATAATCATGATGGTGTGATCACTCACCTAGTCGGACATCCTGGAATGGGAAGTCAAGTGGGCCTTAGGAAGCACCACTAATGAACAAATGATGAACAAAGCTAGTAGAAGTGATGGAATTCCAGTTGAGCTATCTCAAATCCTGAAAGATGATGCTGTGAAAGTGCTGCACTCAATATGCCAGCAAGATTGGAAAATTCAGCAGTGCCCACAGGACTGGAAAATCTCAGTTGTCATTCCAATCCCAAAGAAAGGTAATGCAAAAGAATGCTCAAACTATTGCACAATTGCACCCATCTCACATGCTATTAAAGTAGTGCTCAAAATTCTCCAAGCCATGTTTAAGCAATAAATGAACAATGAACTTCCAGATGTTCAAGCTGGATTAGAAAAGGCAGAGGAACCAGAGATCAAATTGCCAACATCTGCTGGATCATCAAAAAGCAAGAGAGTTCCAGAAAAACATCTATTTCTGCTTTATTGACTATGCCAGAGCCTTTGACTGTATGTATCAGAATAAACTGTGGAAAATTCTTAAAGAGATGGGAATACCAGACCACTTGACCTGCCTCTTGAGAAATGTGTATGCATGTCAAGAAGCAACAGTTAGAACTGGACATGGAACAAAAGGCTGATTCCAAATAGGGAAAGGAGTGCACCAAGGCTGTATATTGTCACTGTGCTTATTAAACTTATATGCAGAGTACATCGTGAGAAACCCTGGGCTGGAAGAAGCACAAGCTGGAATCAAGATTGCCAGGAGAAATATCAATAACCTCAGATATGTAGATGACACCACCCTTATGGCAGAAAATGAATAGGAACTAAAGAGCCTCTTGATAAAAGTGAAAGAGGAGAGTGAAAAGGTTGGCTTAAAGCTCAACATTCAGAAAACAAAGATCATGGCATCTGGTCCCATCACTTCATGGGAAATAGATGGGGAAATGTGGAAACAGTGACAGACTTTATTTTGGGGGGCTTCAAAATCACTGTAGATGGTGACTGCAGCCATGAAATAAAAAGATGCTTATTCCTTAGAAGAAAAGTTATGACCAACCTAGACAGCCCATTAAAAAGCAAATACATTACTTTGCCAACAAAGGTCCATCTAGTCAAGGCTATGGTTTTTCCATTAGTCATGTATGGATGTGAGATTTGGACTATAAAGAAAGCTGAGTGCCAAAAGTTGATGCTTTTGAACTGTGGTGTTGGAGAAGACTCTTGAGAGTCCCTCGGACTGCAAGGAGATCCAGCCAGTCAATCCTAAGGAAATCACTCCTGAATATTCATTGGAAGGACTCATGCTGAATCAGCTTCACTGATGCTGAATGAAACTCCAATACTCTGGCCACCTGATTCAATAACTGACTCATTGGAAAAGACCCTGATGCTGGGAAAGATTGAAGGCAGGAGGAGAAGGGGACAGCAGAGGATGAGATGGTTGGATGGCATCACTAACTCAATGGATATGAGTTTGAGTAAACTCCAGGAGTTGGTGATGGACAGGGAGGCCTGGCATGCTGCAGTCCATGGAGTCACAAAGAGTCGGACATGACTGAGTGACTGAACTAAACTGACTTAAGGAATGAGTAAGAGTTTGTTGAAATCGGAGAAGAATGGTGGCTCAGTAAAGTGGATATTTGCCACATTTTAATGAGAGGGGAAAATATTTTCTTCATCTCTTCATTTTCTTTCACTCTGCCTTGCACATGTTGAATGACAAAATGAAAGCCTGTGTGAAAAAAGCTTTCTCCTGAAGTTAGGGTGATGACAAGGCACACAATGTAACAGTTCAGAGAATTACCCTGAATGAATACTTGCTGTGAGAGAATCAATCTGTTAGTTGCTGAGGGGCTACATTAGAAATGCAGACATGATAAAAATATAACTATGCATAAATATTTGTCTTCATTTGGGTCCTCTCCTGTGGAGAATTTCTAGAAATGGACTTACTGATTATTGATATATTTTATTGAATCACTTTCCAAAAGGGTGTATCAAGCAAAAGAACAAAGGAACTCTTAGTTATTGATTGCCTGTTTTGTGTCAGTTGCTGTGATATCAGTTTTTAGATGTATCATCTCACTGAAATCTCACAGTATTGAGGAATAATTATTTCGCAGAGGAGAAAATAAAAATTCAGGTAGATTAGGGGACCAACATTAGATCTCAGGTAGTAGATGAAGGAATCATGATTCAAATTCATATCAAACATTTCAAATCTTAAATTCAAAGAATTTAAGAATTCAAAGTTCAAAGAATTCACAGTTCAAAGAATAATTCTATTACGTTGGTTTCGCTAGAATAGTAGATCTGTTTGAACCTTCATGAAAGATCAACCTGAAGGAAACGTGAACAAAAATATGAATGCTAAGTTGAAGGATTTATTTTTGCTCTCACAAGTGAGAACAAGGAACTATCACCCTTGATTTTTTGCAAATATGAAACATTCATTTATTTTATCATTTATTCATGTATCAAACATTTATTGAGAATGACCATGTCATGTGACTCATATATACTCTAGATTTATACATACAAATATGTGATATTTCTTTTCAAGTATCTCCAGAAATATATGGCAAACATTTAGGAGGGAACGTCAAATGCTGGAGAGAGTAGTTTTCAGGAACATCATGAAAAAGTGAGGTATGCCATAAAAATAGTCATCATTATAGTATTTATGGTACTCATTAATATAGTAACCAATGTTTATTGATTGCATACAGTGTATTGACCATAATACTAAGTGCTTAACATATATTGTCTCCATATTTACAAAATCCTCTGAGAAAGTTATCATTACCTCTATTGCCCAAATAAGAAAAAATTAGGCTCAAATATATTGAACAGCTACCCAAGATACTAGTTGACTAGCTGAGTAGTTTTATCTTCAGAGTCAAAAGCAAATTTTTGCAATGCCACACAATGACTTAGTGGTTTTTAGATGGCTCTTTCCCAGGAAGCAGGATCCTGGGAGGACCTGCTAAGCTCTAAGCAGTGAACAGTGAAGAGTAGAAGCTGTAGCTGAAGTACTGTATTATGTCACTTCTCTGTAGACATACTGCTGTGTGAGGAACTAAAAGGGAAAATTGAGTGATAGAGTCTTGGGTATGATGCTAAATCAAAAAGTCAAGTAGACCAACCAAAGGAATGTCCAGTCATAAAGGGCCAGACAGAGAGAAGTATAGAGTACGTGTGCAAGCTCCGTCACTCAGTCGTGTCTGATTCTTTGCGACCCCATGGACTGTAGCCTGCCAGGCTCCTCTGTCCATGGAGTTTTCCAGGGAAGAATTTTGGAGTGAGTTGCCATCTCCTATTCCAGAGGATCTTCCTGACCCAGGGATCAACCCTGCATCTCCTTCTTCTCCTGCATTCGCAAGCAAATTCTTTACCTCTGAGCCACCTGGGAAGCCATAGAGAGTATGCAGGTATTAATTCAAGAGACAGAGATCAGAAGGTTAGGAAGTGCTGGTAGCAGTGATAATGATGTCAGCTAAATTAGCATTTTTCAATCTTTTAATCTGCATGTAGATTACCTGGAGATTTTATTAAAATACAGATTCTGATTCAGTAGTTTGGTGGTGAGACCCAAGATACTGCATTTCCAATAGGATTCAAGGTTATTACCAATGCTGCTGGCTTAAGAATCATGGTCTGAATGTCAAGGAACTAAAACATATTGAGTTTACTACATATCAGGAACTCTTCTATGAACTTATCATGTATTAATTCATTGAATTACCAAAATGACCCTATGAAATAAGTACTATTTTTACCTTCATTTTAAAATCAGGGAAACCTAAGAACCACAAGAGAGGCTAAGTATCTTTCCAAATTAATCAGTGGTGGAATCTGGTTAATAATTTAGGCAGTCTGACTCTAGAATCCATCTATGCTCATAAATATTATGTGTTATTGTCATATGAGAACAAAAGCTAACAACAAATTTTGTAATAGTTCAGTGCCAATAAGGGGCATGCTGCTACTGCTGCTGCTAAGTCACTTCTATTGTGTTCGACTCTGTGTGACCCCAGAGACGGCAGCTCACCAGGCTCCCCAGTCCCTGGGATTCTCCAGGCAAGAACACTGGAGTGGGTTACCATTTTCTTCTCCAATACATGAAAGTGAAAATGAAAGTGAAGTTGCTCAGTCGTGTCTGACTCCTAGAGACCCCATGAACTGCAGCCTACCAGGCTCCTCCGTCCATGGGATTTGCCAGGCAAGAGTACTGGAGTGGGTTGCCATTGCCTTCTCCAAATAAGGGGCATAGTAAGGGGCATTTTACAGGTGTTGGCCATGATAAGGAGAGAACAAATAATAATATAGTCGCAGCACAGAGTGTGGAAGAAACAGGATTTAAATCCAAGTAAATCTGATTGTAGAATCCATTATTTCTTGTTGATACTAGTAACATACTTCATGCTATACTCAACAAGAACCCACTGAAGGCCTCCAACATGCCAGAAACTAAGGACATAATTGTGAACAAGACCAGCAATGGCCCCCGCTCTCATAGAGTGTGTATTATGGTAGAAAGAAAAAAAAAATGTATATATATATAATAGTTAACAAATATTGAGTGTTTACTATATGCTAGATCATGTTCTTTGGAAGGAATGATGCTAAAGCTGAAACTCCAGTACTTTGGCCACCTTATGCGAAGAGTTGACTCACTGGAAAAGACTCTGGTGCTAGGAGGGATTGGGAACAGGAGGAGAAGGGGCGACAAAGGATGAGATGGCTGGATGGCATCACCGACTCGATGGACATGAGTTTGAGTGAACGCCGGGAGATGGTGATGGACAGGGAGGCCTGGCGTGCTGCGATTCATGGGGTTGCAAAGAGTCAGACATGACTGAACAACTGAACTGAACTGGACTGAGATCATGTTCTTAGCATTTTATGTTTAATTATCATAATAGCCCAATAAAATAAGTACTAGGACTGATGAAGAAACTCAAGCATAGGGAAGTAAACAACTGCCCTAGGACCACAGTCAAATAGCAGAACTAGGAATTAAATCCAGGCAATCTGCCCTCAGACTCTGTATTTAGTACCACTATGTTCTAGGCCTCTATAAATAAATAAATATAGAGTGTGAAATGAGCTAAGAGGGAACTAAACAAGATCCCAGTTAGAGGAAAATAGGAGACCTACTTTAAAGAAAGTGGACTGAGACTACCTTTCCAAGGAATACAACATTTTATCTGAGACCTGACAGGTGAGAAGCCTGTCATAGAGTCAGAAGAGCATTATGCATAAAGGAAACAGAATTTTTTAAGACTCTAAGATAGGAAAAGGCATAGAATATTTGAATAATTGAAGTGAACCAGTAGGCAAAAAAAAAAAAAAAGAAAGAAAGAAAAAAAAAGTGAATGAGATTAACCTGAAGAGGTAGGTAATATTCTGATTATACAGAGCCTTGAAGGCTGTGGAAAGGAGTTTAGACTTTGTTCTAAGTATGATAGGAAGCCATGGAAGAGTTTTAAGCAGGGGATTCACATGATTGTGTCTATCCTGAAAAAGATAATTCTCATTGCCAGGTTGACAATAAATCAGAGATTTCATGACAAGAGGCAGAAAAGATCATTTAGTAGCTGAGGGGAGAGATGACAGTGGCTTGCATCAGGTTGGTGGCAAGAGTTGAAAAAATGTGATTTAATGATAGAATTAACTACGAAGACCATGTGAAAAAGTGGTATGGTTCAATAAAAGGAGTCAGTGATCTGACGTGAGTGGTCAGAAAACAGAGATGCCAGTCAAGAGACTCTGGCTGAAGATGGCCAATATGCAACTGATTTCTCCATGGGAATATCAGATGCCTCATGCTGCTGCTGGGAGAGAGGGAATACCACACCATTATCAGAACTGGCTCATGTCCTGCTTCAAGCTTCAAGCAGTTAACATCCAAGTCAATTTTAATGCTACAGAACCAAGATGCTCTTTGTAGTTCTGCAGAGGAGCAACACAGTCTACAAATTTCTGTACATTTATTGTGAATAGCTGAGAAATGCTAAGATAGAAAAAGGATGTGAAACATTCCTTATGAGTATCATACAACTTTAAATGTCTCATTCCTTTGCCTTCACACCTCATCATATAATGTTGATCAAAGAGAATAATTTGAAAGAAAGAGGAGCTACAATTTACCATCACATCTGAAAACTCAAATATATATATATATATATATATATATTTTTTTTTTTTTTTTCACCTCATTTCAGTGGAGGCACCATGGAATTATCTAAAAACATTTCTTTAAAACCTCCCCTCCTTGGAATTTTTTTTTAGATTTGTATTTATAACTTTGTTCTGCCACAAATTTTCTAGGTAAGTCACTTTATCTCTCTGAGCTTCAATTTTGCTGTCTGCAAACCATGATCTAAAAGCCCTATTGACAGGTGGCTGTAAAAAAAAAATAAAAATAATATTGCATTTCAAGTGTCAGGCATGCAGTGGATACTCAACAGTTGCTGGTGGAATTGAGAAGGAAACATTGTTCTGGCCCATTTGGTTCACAGGGGCTTGGGTATTTGTGATGGCCTCATCTATAGGAGGTTGAGAGGGGCTGATCTTTCAAACCTAAGAAAGTCTCAAGAAACTGAAAAGCCTAAGTGTAGTTAGCCCTGACTTAAACTAAATTCATTCAACAACCAACTAACATAAATTAATTCTTTTATTGGATTCTGTGTTCCAAAGTATCCTAGGCTAAAGGTTGAAAAATAATCTTTCAATTATCTTCTATTGATTATATTGTTCACATTTGATAGTAAACAGCCTTCAAAATGGCTCTTAATGATCCTCAACCTACCCTCTTGTGTAGGTCCCTCTCACATTGCACCAGAGCTAGTATATATGATAATACTTTTGATGCAAGGTTATAAGCGATGCTGCAGATTCTATCTTGATTCTCTCTCTGCCTCTCGCTTGCTCTCCTTCTCTCCCTCCATTGGATTCTTTGCTCTGGATAAAGCCAGCTGCTTTGTCAGGAAAACTTTGCAAAGAGGCCATGTGGTGAGGAATTGAAGCCTTCAGGCAATAGCCACACAAATGAGCTTTGGAAGTGGATCTTCCAGGATCAGATTTTCAAATGACTGCAACCTTGGCTGATAGCTTGACTGAAACCTCATGAGAGATCCTGAACAAAAACAATCCTACTAAGCCATTCCAAGATTCCTAACTCTCAGAAAGTGTGAGAGATAATAAATATTTGTTTTTATAAGCTAATATGTTTTAGAGTAATTTGTCACACAGCAGTATATAGCTTATGCACTATTTTACTACTCAAATCTAAGGATACTTGTCATTTACATTCAATAACCCTTTCTCAAAGCTTTGGCTTAACTCTTATATTAGTATCTGGGGTTCAGAGTTTCTTTTCTGTTTCCAGGCATGATTGTGGTCAGAATGAACCCAAATGTCAGGATAGGTGACTGTTACCCTGACAGTATGAGTAAAAGAAAATAATGCAATCCAGAAGCCTATGACCAGACTGATTTCAAATTGTTGAAGCTGCTGAGGTAGCAAACAAGAATCAGAGACTTAGCCGAGGGCCTGACATTTAGTAGGTACTCAGATTTCTACTGATGGAGATTCCTCACACTTGAGCCAAGTCAACCCATCTATAAGTAGATGGATTTGTCTGTCTTACAAAGTGCATGCTTCCAGATCCATAATGTGACAACTGTACTAGGTACTTATGGGTACCTAGGGACTCTGAGAAGACCAGGAATGGTGTGTGTGTGTCTACACATCCTAAAGCACATGAAATTTTGCTTACGTGTATGTAACTCTACCAAAAATAAGATTTATATCCAATTGTTCTTTTAAATTCAGCCCAACTACCATGTTAGGAACTGATCTACTTTGCGAAATGAAGAGCATCTTACATGTGACCGCTTACCTGACTCTGGGCACCTTCTTTTTCATTCTGGAGCTGTTACTGAAGATGCAGAGGCAATACTTTCTGTGGCTACAATTTGAAGAAAATTAGAGTATAACCACAATATAGGAAAGAGGGCCCTGGCTAACACCTCCTTTGATGGGCAGGTCAAGTTTGACAGATCACCCAGGAAGGTCATGTTTGTAGCAAAGATTCCAAACCATATCCAGAAATGGGCTTTGTTAACACTGCCAACTCATCATCTGTCATGGTGGCTTGTTTTTACTAGAATTCTGTTTAATGTCCCATGTGGAGCTGAGAAGATGGCCCCCTTGGTCTTATTTTATCAGCCCATTTCCCTGTTTTTCTGAATTTTGGTATCTAGGAGTATTAAAAGATAGGACCCTAGAAGTCAGACTATGTGACTTCAAATCGGGTCTTCCACTTAATATCAGGGAAACTTGGGAAAGCCCATCTTCATCTCTCTAAGCTTTATTTTCCTGAACTGCAGATTGGGATAAAAATAGCTGTTATCTCAAAGGATTTTTAGAGTAATTAATTAATGCATATAAACATCTTCAAACAGTGCCCAGCACACTGCTGAGCTTTTTTTTTTTTTTTTTTTTTTTAATCATTGTTAGTACTATGAAGCAGCTTGGTGTGAAGGAAAGAACTTGGTTTTTAGGTTGGATGCAATTTTTGGGTGACCTTGACAAGTTACTCAACCTCTTTGAAACTCTGTTTCTTCATCTAGAAAAGGAGAAGATATTATCTACACCGACGAGTTATTTTAAGGATTAAATAAGATCATACATACATAGATCTGAGACATAGTAGGTAAAAATAAATTTCTTTTCTCCTCCTTTAGCTAGGTTATAAGTGCTAACTCAGAAATCCGATATTTATGGAAAAATGGCATCTATTATTCTTAAAGAATGTATGAAGAAGAGTGCACTGTTGTAAGGAAAGAGGAGTGGTTCTATGTTTAGCATCAGATGGGCAAAAGCATTTAAGTTCATGATTGGATGCTTTTGAGTTTTTATGAAAACAAATCCAGCAGATATAATTAAGTATGCAGCATTTGGAATAGAAGCAGGCACTCCTCTTCATTGTGTGGACAATAAAACCTGGAAGAAAAAACAATCAATATGTTGGTTCAATTAAGTTTTCAGCTGCAAATAACTAATTTCAGTCCTCATGGTTTTTCTAGGGTCTAAAATATATTGCTTATTCTTCTTAAAATATTAATATAGCCCTGAATTATTTATTGACCCAAGAAACACTGTACTCTTTTAACATGGAAGAGAACAGAAGGTTATTTCATGTCAGCACCATAGAAGACAATAAAATCTGAAATGTAAATAATACCTCTGAGAATAGAGCCTGGTTGAAGGCCAAAATGCGTAATTTCCAGAGTTTTTCTTTTGCCCTCAAGAAGTTGGAAAGCCAATGGAAAAATGCTATTCTGGGTTTCTGATTCTTTTAGGGTTGGCAGCATCTTGTGGGCTGTTTGGATTATTCTAGAATGTTTTGATCATTTATAAGTATACTCTTTAATTTCATGTCATTAAAAGACACCACTATAATAATAGCAGTAGCTATTATTTATTGAGCTTTTATTATGTCCCGGGCACTGTGCTAAGTGCTTACATACATTACTTCATCTATACTCTTAATTCCATAAAGCAAGTACTATTGCTGTCCATATTTTTTTTTGTTTGTTTGTTTGTTTTTTTTGCGGCCCTGAAAAGGGCCTTTAGTTTTTCTAAACGTTTCAAGCTAGATGCTTTGCTCAACCACCAAAACCGTATGGTACGGCCCTGACGTTTGAGCGTGTAGACCACATCCATGGCGGTAACAGTCTTGCGCTTAGCGTGCTCCGTATAGGTGACCGCGTCCCAGATCACATTTTCCAGAAACACTTTCAGCACCCCACGAGTCTCTTCGTAGATAAGACCAGAGATACGTTTGACGCCTCCACGACGAGCCAGACGCCGGATAGCTGGCTTAGTAATACCCTGAATGTTGTCCCGCAAGACTTTGCGATGGCGCTTAGCACCCCCCTTGCCGAGGCCTTTGCCACCCTTCCCACGACCAGACATGGTTGCTGTCGCAATCTGCTGTCCATATTTTATAGGAGAAGAAACTGAGATCCTGAGAGGTTAAGTGTTTCGAATCACTGGCCTCTGACTCCAGAACTCTTTCCTTGATGAAACAACTTGCTGCTTTAACCCACAGACAGATCAGTCCCTCTTACCTGTCAGTCAACAGCAAAATGCTTGTGCTTCTACTATACTCTGCCTGGCTTTGTGGATGTTTGTTTATGTTGGCATATTCTACTGTTGCAATGGAAAGGGCAAGGTCTTTGAAATTAAATGGATCTGGACATGCTTTCCACATCTTCCTTTATTAGGAATGTTATCTAGGATTACTTAGTACTTAAATCCCCAAGGATGGAACCGTTATTGTCTCATTTTATCACCCAGTAATTTGGGACTTAGAAGGGTCAAGTTGGACTTCCCTGGTGGCTCAGTTAAGAATCTGCCTGCAATGCAGGAGACTTGGGTTTGATCCCTGGGTTGGGAAGATCCCCTGGAGAAGGGAAAGGCTACCCACTCCAGTATCCTTGCCTGGAGAATTTTCCATGGGCAGAGGAGCCTCGCAGGCTATGGACCATGGGGTCTGAAGAGTCAGACACAATTGAGCAACTAACACATAGATGGGTTAAGTACCTTAACCAAGGTCTAACTGCAAGTATGTGGAGAAGCTGCATCTGAACCCAGGACATGAGAATACTCCAAATCTCATGCTTCTAGTAATTTGTCCTATCTACATTATTGCAAATATTCAGAGTTACAATTTGGTGACTGGAAGATTATCTAGAAGCCTCTTAATACTGCAGATGGAAACCAAGGCCCAGAAAGAGGGAGTGAGTTACTACTGGACATGAGACTAAAACTCAGATCCTAGACCAGTGTTTTTTCCACTGCTGCTTCTTACCTGCTCATTGGTATCACAGTATCATGGCAGAAGCCTAAAGCTTAGATGCTGTTAGAGGTGGATGAGATGAATGATTCAGAGGGAGGTTGTGCTCATGTCATATGCTGAAAGTATATACTATGATTTCCATTTTCCTTTGGAATATATATATATATAATAAATCTTTGAAAATGCAATAGTTCTATATGTAACTTCGGTTTCTGTCAGATAGATTAAAAGAGCCTCTTGATGGTGGTGGAAAAGGAGATTGAAAAAGATGGCTTAAAACTCAACATTCAAAAAACTAAGATCATGGCATCGAATCCCATCACTTCATGACAAATATATAGAGAAAAAGTAGAAACAGTGGCAGATTTTATTTTCTTGGGCTCCAAAATCACTGCAGACAGTGACTGCAGCCATGAAATTAAAAGACACTTTCCCCTTGGAAGAAAAGCTATGACAAACCTAGACAGTATGTTAAAAAGCATACACATCACTTTGCCAACAAAGGTCCTTATAATAGTCAAAGCTATGGTTTTTCCAGAAGTCATGTATGGATGTGAGAGTTGGAGAAGACTCCTGAGAGTCCCTTGGACTGCAAGGAGATCAAATCAGTCAATTCGAAAGGAAATCAGTTCTGACTGATGCTGAAGATGAAGCTCCAATACTTTGGCCACCTGATGGGAAGAAGTGACTCCTTGGAAAAGACCCTGATGCTGGAAAAGATTGAAGGCAGGAGGAGAAGGGGATGACAGAGGATGCGATGGTTGGATGGCATCACCAACTCGATGGACATGAGTTGAGCAGCTCTGGGAGTTGGTGATGGACAGGGAAGCCTGGCATGCTGCAGTTCATGGGGTTGCAAAGAGTCGGACATAAGTAAGTTACTGAACTGACTGAACTCATCTCCATTTTATAGATGAAATTGGGAGAAAGAAGGTTAGTATTGCTGGGTTCCACTAGGCAGTGGTTTGAAATATTCCTATTAAGAAAGGTTCTGCTCCATCTCTTGATAGAAAATCTACTCACTCTGATAGATGGTGGTATAAGATGGTGGCATAAAGGAAGATATTGTGGAGTGATCCACACAGAAATTATTTCTCTTCCTTTTGGTCTCCTTGAAATGACTTTTATTTGCTGTGACTTTGAGTTTCTTTTCATCATTAATGGGGATATATTATGTGTTTAAATACTGCATTATTAATAATATTTGCCTGGGTCCAGTGTCATGATCAATTTTTCATGTGCATCATTCTTTATGCAATACTAGTTGAATTTCAAATAGAGCCTTGTCTTTCCCTCTCCTCTCTCAGTGACAGTCTCCAACAAGGAGGATGGCAGGCCTGAGACTCCTAATCCACAGGAGAGATCAGAAATGCTCCCCTAGGTCAGCCCAAGATTCTTTGTTGATTAAGGCATCATGAGGCAGCTGTAAGCAAGTAATGTGTATCTTCTTAAAGCTGAACCTTGTACCAAAGGATGCAGGGTCAAACTCCTGAATGTCCCATAATATTCTGTGACTCTGTTGTCTCATCCAAGTCACCTCCATCATTTCTTCCCCACATTCCCCTTTTCATCTGTCCTTTTTCGAGCATTAATTGAACAAGTATAATATACCAGGCACTGTGCTATATGCTGAGGATGGGGACAGAAAAAATTTCTATTCTTAAATGTGCATACTCAATCGTTCAGTTGTGTCTGACTCTTTGTGACGTCATGGATAATCCACCAGTCTCCTCTGTCCTTGGAATTATCCAGGCAAGAACACTAGAGTGGGTTGCCATTTCCTCCTCTGGGGTATCTTCTTGACCTAGGGATTGAACTCATGTCTCTTATGATTCCTGCATTACCAGGCTGATTTTTTTTTTTTTTTAAATCACTGAGCCACCTGGGAAGGACTGGGGAGACTGGTGTGCTGCAGTCCTTGGGATCACAAAGAGTCAGACACAACTTAGCAACTGAACACAACAACAAAAATCTTCAGTGGATCTCCCCATCCTGACTTTGAGGCAAGCAGAGAGCAGTGTGATTGACACTATGATCTAGAGAGGTACAGGGACATTTTTTTAAGTCTGTAGATAGAATTTAAGTTTCTTTCTGCCCTGCATGATATTAATATTTATTTTTTAAACCCCATGTGAGTAAAATTTTACACTCTTTGGCCGAAATAGCTTCTTGGCATGTGGCCAGATCAGCATAGTGCTTATCTCTAAGATCTCCAGGGAATATTTGAAATAGGAAACAGGTGTACTTACCCCCAAGTCTCACATAAATCTAGTTAACAAAAACAGCATTAATTTGGTGATTCGTACATAAAATTTATACCCCCTCCTCCCATCCTTGCCAAATACTCTTCTTCTAAGGACCCAGCCTAGGAAATGTGTGGGAAGCAGCTCTAGGTGGCCTTTGGTTAATAGCCTTTCTGATGCTCTTGATGCAATCCAGAGGATTATCTCCTTTTGCATTCTTCTGTTAATCTGTCCCAGGACTTGGAAGCTGATTGACTTAATTGGCTTGACTGGAGGTCCTTCAAGAAGAGAAACTGGTTCTGATTCATCTCTTAAAGGGCTTCCCTCATACCTCAGTTGATAAGGAATCTGCCTGAAATGCAGAAGACCCCTCAGTTTGATTCCTAGGTGGGGAAGATCCTCTGGAGAAGGGATAAGCTACCCACTCCAATATTCTTGGGCCTCCCTTGTGGCTCAGTTGGTAAAGAATATGCCTGCAATGCGGGAGACCTGGGTTCAATCCCTGGGTTGAGAAGATCCCCTGGAGACAGCAAAGGCTACCCACTTCAGTAGTCTGGCCTGGAGAATTCCATGGACTGTACAGTCACAAAGAGTTGAATAGAGCAACCTTCACTTTCACCTTTTGGGCTTCCCTTGTAGCTTAGCTGGTAAAGAATCTGCCTGCAATGCAGGAGACCTGGGTTCGATCCCTGGGTTAGGAAGATCCCCTGGAGAAGGAAAAGAGTACCCATTCCTGTATTCTGGTCTGGAGAATTCCATGGACTATACAGTCCATGGGGTCACAAAGGGTCGAACATGACTGAGAGACTTTCACTTTCACTTTTCTTTCATCTCTGAAACCCAAGGTCCACCTAGAACAGTGACTAACACAGAGCAGACATTCAAGAGGATGTTTGAGGGAGGAAGGGAAGGGATAAAAGAAGGGAAGGGGAGCGGAGGGTAAAAATGGGGAGAGATGGGAAGAGGAATAGAGGAAGGCAATATTCTCATTTCATTACCTACTCCACCAAGATAAGGAAGGTTTTGGTCATTCAGTGGTGATAGTATAGTGGATAAGAGAGAAAGTCTGAAGTAACTCAGAGAGAGTACTATCTATAACATACTGAATCACTTTAACCTTGAAATAGGGAACAGGTGTACATTAACTTTTTTTAAAGTGGGAATAATAACGCTACTTCTTAAACCTATTGTAAAAGTTAAACAAATGTATATATAAAGTGTGTGTGTATGTTAGTTAGTCATGTCTGACTCTTTGTGACCCCGTGGACTGTAGCTCACCAGGTTCCTTTGTCCATGGAATTCTCCAGGCAAGAATACTGGAGTGGGTTGCCATTTCCCTGGCAATCCACTTGCTAGGGGATCTTCCTGACCCAGGGATTGAACCTGTGTCTCCCGCATTGCAAGCAGATTCTTTACCAACTGAGCTACAGGGAAGACAGTGTGTGTATGTGTGTGTGTGTGTGTATATATATATATATATATATATATATATATATATAAAACACTTGATATAATATGCCACATAGTTAAGTGCTCAATAAATATTACACTTTATTAGTATGTTTTGTTTTGTCTCTTTCACTCCTTATATTTTTCCTACTTCTTACCTTCACCCTGAGTTAGAAAATTCCTTCTTTAGGAAGCTTTATCTCTTAAACCTAGCATTTTTCAAAGTGTTCTGTGAAACAGATGTTAATAGGTGTTACATAAAGAAAGAATTCATATTTTTAAAAATTTGAGAAGCTTGGATTAAAAATAAATTAGCAGGATTCTTTACAATAAGACTTTTTATAAGATTGTAATATGCTAATATACACAGTAAGTCTTTAGAGGGGGCCAGTGCATACAGCATTCCTGCAGTTATTTGACTATAGACACTCATTCCCTCCTTTCTTCACAGACTATCTTATGGAATTAGTGTTATTAAGGACTTATTTGCCCAACACTGCCTTAAAGAATTACCACACTTTTTTTCTGTTCCTGGTAGAGGACAGGACTCACAGATTATTTACTTATAGAAACACTCCATTAACAATTTTTTTAAACTATCAATGGGAAAGGAAAAAGATTTCCCTAAGCCTCCTAGGCTTTGTTCATGCATATATCTTTTTAAAAGGAGTTTAAAAGTTTATTTTCATCCAGATATTCATTTAACTAATATTTCTGAGAATCTGTGTGTTGGACTGACCCCTGAAGGTCTACAAGTCCTATGCTTGCCCAGCTTCAAGACAGTCGAAAGAGCCCAGAGTCAGCAATATTAAACCTCAGTGGTTTAAAGGATAGGGAAGCTTACACATCTGAAACGAGGTCCTGAAGACACAACCCACTATGTGCAGTGGATGGCTGGCAGGAAATGGTGGCAGTCTTTGTTCCTGGAGGGAAGGAGAGATGGCCAGTCACTGGGGGAGTTAAGGTCAGGTTGGTTCATTAGTTACCAGGGAAACCAGCAGACAGGCAGGCCCCTCATGGCTCCTTTGATAAGAACAATCACTAGCTGGGGTCTGGGGCAAGTATATAGCAAGGCCAAACATGTGAGTAGGGTACAGGTAAAGCTGGCGCTGGTTGAGCAGCAGGATTACAGAGAGCAAGAGAACAGTCATCCTGAGTGGCCTGGCTATACATTATGTTTGCCATTCATAGTGCTGAGTTACTGGAGTGCAGGACTGATAGGAAAGAAAAAAAAACTTTCAGTTGCAGGTGGAATGATTAAGAATCTGTAAGGTAATATGGGAGCTCATTAAAAAAGCATTTAATATAGCCTGGAGGAGTCAGAGAAGGGTGCCTGGAGGAAGTGGTGCTCCAGATAGGATTTCAGGGGTCGGTAGGACTTAACCAAATGAAGGTGAGTTGTTGGGGAGAATGAGTCCATAGGAAAGAGGGAATATCCTGTGCAGAGAAGTAAGAAACACGAGTTGAAGGATGTTCAGTGAGCTGAAAAAAGCACATGCTTATTGTAGCAAATTTAGAAAGTACTGAAAAGTACCTATGACTCAGGAAAATCCCCTTTTTCTCCTCTTAAAGACAACTCAAAATTTTATCCTATTTCCCCTTAGTCTTCTTTCTATGCATTTTCCCTTTACATATTTCAGCATAGAACAAATGAATATACAATCTGTTTACCCTTAATAGTTTATTGTAAGTATATATCTAATTTGTGGCAGATTGCTTTGAAGTTCCACTTTCAGTCACTGATTGTGATACGCCTGTGCAGTTGAGACCTGTAGTGACCCTTTAGCTACAGCTATGATGAAGGGACAATGATCTTGCAAACTGTACGCAGAAGTGTTCCTTCATCACCTCTCTGATGACGAGACCCCACGGTTAAGCCACAAGCTGGACATATTTTATATCCACCTGTGTACACCTCTGGTGTGCAAGGCCCCAGGTAAATTTTTTTTCATGGGGCACCTATATACAGAAGTAATTTGATTAAATATTACAAAAATTATGAACCCACGTGAAGAACATGAATTTAGATGATGATTTAGACCAATGCCTAGAAAAAGAGAGATCGTTGGTTACTGTTCAACCAGTGAAGTGAAATGTCCAGACACCATCTTTTCATGTTCTGTATTACAAAATACACGGTTCCTGGTTAATTTCATATTTCCCATCTGGAGAAAAAGGGAGCAACACTGATTTTACTCATAATGCATGGCTCCTTGGAACATGTTTGTGTGAAAACAATATAGATCACCTTCTCTCTGATGTTTCCTAATGCCCTTTATTTAATGCTGGTTTTGTTATTACTAATGACACTTTATCATTCATGGTGCTATTAAAGAAAAGAAAAAAATTTGTGACGTTTGTTAAGGAATGGTAAAGGGACTTTATTCAGACGGGTACTACAATGGGGTTTTGTAAAGAAGAAAGATCAAATTCAACTCCAAAAACAATAAGGATAAGTGAGAATTTATATCCAAGGAGCAAGAGAGGGTGGTGGTCAGTGGACAAAAAAATCATAAATTACTAAGAGGAGACATCAGGGAAAATGAAGTGAAGTGAAGTGAAGTGAAGTCTCTCAGTCATGTCCGACTCCTTGCGACCCCATGGGCTGTAGCCTACCACATTCCTCTGTCCATAGGATTTTCCAGGCAAGAGTACTGGAGTAGGTTGCCATTTCCTTCTCCAGAGGATCTTCCCAACCCAGGGATTGAACCTGGGTCTCCCGCAATGTAGGCAGACGCTTTACCATCTGAGCCACCAGGGAAGTCCAGGGAAAAGTGGGGATCCTGTTTAAACCAACGAACAAGATTCTTACTGATTACTGAAGACAGGTCAGAGAGATTAGATGTTACCTGAAGGATAATGGTAACATCTGATCAGATATTGTGGGTGAGCATGTTATTTTGGATTGGCGGGGGAGGGGGGGTTGTTCTGACTAAACTGTCTTAGCAGGATGGATTCTGGCTAAAATTGGATAATGCAAATGATGAACGTGGAAGTCCCAAAGTCAGGGCCTAGTTGAGAAGAGAACTCTGAGGAGCCTGACTAGAGTTTGGTCCAGAAGAGAATCTTTGTTGTGTCTCTTATAAATCCTGGTTTCTAATAACCCTTTCAAAGTGTTTTAAAATGATGCTTTGTTGATGAACACAATTCTAGGATTCATTCCAAGTGTGAAAGAAAATGTGAATGTGATAATTCATGTTCTGGTCATGTTAAATGTGCCATCCAGAATTGTACAGAATCAGCATAGATCAGCATATCTTCCAACCATGTCTTTTCTTATCTCTTTTGCTTGAGGCCTTCATCACACTATCCCTAGAATATGTGCTCTTTTGATGTTGACTGGACAATGTTAAGTGCTTTCCATATATCGCCATCAGTAGGAAAAATAACCAATGGACCCAGAACAGACCCATCATGCAAGGGAATTCTGTGCTCTTATGGCACACATTGAGACAGGCCTAGACGAGTACAGCATTCAAACATTAATTGAAAACAATGAGGAAGATTTGTGGGAAATGCAGAACAACTTCAAAAGACTTCAGAGAAGGTAGGCATGCAATAGGCACAGCTACTTCTACAGAAGAGCCCAGCTCTGCTGTGCAGGAGGGGCGAGGATAAAGGATATCTGCTGCCACCATGCTGTCTTCAGTTGCTGCAACTCCAGAGACAGCACCATAGTTTCTGTGCTGGGCCCGCACACACTGCTCAAGCCCAGAGATCAGAGGCAAACTATGCTCCATCAGTAGACCAGATCCCTGAACTTGTCCTATAGCCAATATGAGTGGGAGTCACCCCAAATCATCATGTTAGCGTTATTCTGGTGGTACAATTTGCATAATCCTGTAAAAGAAAAGGATTTTCTTTTACATACCAGCTAACAGAATCAGTCTGTTTTCTGAGCCATCCTTTTGGAACTGGGACCTAACCATGGGCCGTAGAACAACCCCATGAGTCCTGGAGCTCCTCAGTCATCTGGCTGTTTCTGCATGTGAGGAACAGAGGTAGAGGGTTTGAGAGCACCCCGAGGATGAGAAAGGGGAACCTGGACACCTGCCCAACTGTGACCCCTGTCCCTGGTTAATCTCAGGCACCAGAGGAGAAGTTAGAAAATTTCAAGATAGACACATCTGATAACCAGGACCCAGCAGAACCAAGTCTGGGCTCAGGATATTTGCTTCTACTGCACAGCCAGCCCAGGCACTGGGACAGGACTTAGCTAATTTTCAAAATTGTGAAACCAGACACTAGTCTGGTCTTCTTACCAAGGTCAGAAGGTGTTACTGAGCCTGACAGAAGTTTCAGTTCTGGCTTACTGACAAGTTTCAAAGAAATGATTCCTACCTCACCCTTTTGTGAGTATATTCACGATAGGTAGGATAGGTGTTGAGTGGGAGCTGAGTGCATTTACTTCAGAGAAACATGTAATTTCCATTGTCCTGAAAGAAAGAGAAAATAGCCAGGCCCCAAAGGTGCCATGTAAACACCCCAGTGACAGGCTCCTCACTTCACAGTAATAATGACAGTAGTAACAATAGTAATAAGTATAAAATTACAGTTTATTGGACATCTGCTATATTCCAAGAACTGTGCTGAATGTTTTATGCATATGTTACCTTTATCCTACTATAACCCTACAAAGTAGAGAGCACTTCCATTTGATAATATGAAGAAAATAAGGTTCATAGAGGTGAGGTGATTTCCCCAAGGTCCCTCAGCTGACGAGTGGCAAAGCCAGACCCACATAATTGTATAACCCAGGTTCTTAGTATTACCTCTTACCACCTTAGGTCAGTTAGCAAGTGCCCTCTGAGAACGCGGGAAAATATCCTGTCTGGGACACAGACTCAACTGCTACTGCTAAGTCACTTCAGTCGTGTCCGACTCTGTGTGACCCCATAGATGGCAGCCCACAAGGCTCCCCCGTCCCTGGGATTCTCCAGGCAAGAACATTGGAGTGAGTTGCCATTTCCTTCTCCAATGCATGAAAGTGAAAAGTGAAAGTGAAGTCACTCAGTAGTGTCCGACCCTCAGCGACCCCATGGACTGCAGCCTTCCAGGCTCCTCCGTCCATGGGATTTTCCAGGCAAGAGTACTGGAGTGGGGTGCCATCGCCTTCTCCACACAGACTCAAGGTGGTGCTCAAAAGGGGCCTGTAGAAACGAAGACTTCTCCCTGCCAGCCTAAGACCTGGCCAGGGTGCTCTGTCACTTCACTCCCAACCCACCCTTTTCTCTGCCTGAATCACTATCCTTCTTTGAAGTATGTAGGCTACCCACTCTTCCCAAAGCATACCACTGAATTTTTTTTTTCCTAATTGCATTTGTACATCAGTATTTCATTCCTCAGTGGGCTAAATTTAGGTGTCTTCCCTTTCTTTAATGGGCTTACCTGGTGGCTCAGATGGTAAAGCATCTGCCTGTAATGAGGGAGACCTGAGTTCCATCCCTGGGTCAGGAAGATCCTCTGGAGAAGGAAATGGCAACCCACTCCTGTACTCTTGCCTGGAAAATTCCATGGACGGAGGAGCCTGGTAGGCTATAGTCCATGGAGTCACAAAGTGTTGGACATGACTGAGCAACTTCTCTTTCTTTTGGGCTTCCCTTGTGGCTCAGCTGGTAAAGAATCTGCCTGCAATGCAAGAGACCTGGGTTCTATCCCTGGGTTGGAAAGATCCCCTGGAGAAGGGAAAGGCTACCCACTCCAGTATTCTTGCCTGGGGAATTCCATGGACAGTCCATGGGGTTGCAAAGAGTTGGACACAACTGAGTGACTTTCACTTTCTTTAAGTAAATAATCATATGAAGCCTCCTAGCAGATGAGCTTTAAGCTCTTGGCTGGCCTTGAAAGGACAGTTTTCACTGAAAACCTGAGGGCAGCAACTTTTCTTATGAGGTGCTGTGGGAATTCAGAGACCTGGATGCTAAGCCACTGTGTGACCTTGGTCAAGTTAGTGCCTCTTTATGGGCCTGGAATTTGGGTGGCGTGGAGAGGATGGGGGATTTGGGATGGATAAGATCTAGTTGCAACTTGGTAACCTATTCTCTTTCTCAAACTGACTTGCAGCAGTAGCATCAAGTTGAGCACACACATCTAGGAATCCCCTGCTGTGTGATCACAGTGTGGTATAAGAGAAAGCACAGGTTTTGGGGTTACAAAGCTCTGGACTTGAATCCTGCCTTTCTACTTCAATCTGTATGGCCTGGGGAAAGTCATTTAATGTCTGCAGACATTTGTCATCCTCTGCTCTCTGCTTTTGGCCCTTCCCTCACTGAGGCTTCTCCCTTGCCTTGGCTGCTCCTCTGTCAGCTCCACGGCATCAGTTTTGTGCTGTGTTCAGCACTCCCAGCTTATTGAAACTGATTAATTATGACTCTCTCCATCCCCAGACCCTTCCTCCTGGCTCCCCAGCTGCTCACTGCCACCAAGCCATGCCTTTAGAATCAGAATTGTAGGTTGCTGGTAGTGATCACGGATGAGGCAGATGAGTGACAGAGACTGTCACTGAAGCCAGACTGAAGCAATCATCGGGCCACACGGAGAGCCTAGTGTGGTCACCCAGGCACAACCTGCTCCCTGGATGGGGCTCTGGAACACATCTCAGTGTTCTACTCGTGAGTTCAGAACAATGGTGCCCACATGCCAATCATATCTGATGACATGGGACACTTAGCACCACCATCCCACCTTACAGCCACCAACTCCTCACCCACCTGGCCAGACACCCAAAGTGGGTTCTCTTCTCAGCTGAGTGCTTCCTCTTTCAACGAACCTTTGTTCACTTATCTACTCAGTCTCCCATTTATCAGACACTCATCCATTTATTTAAATTGGCAGAGCTACTGGAATGATAATGTTACCCATACTTCAAATCAGCCCCAACAGGTTCTTCCTTCCCAGTGTTGATCCAGTCAATAGAATGAGACCAGGTTCTGTTCAGAAGGAAAATTTCACTCTTTGACCAAAGAAGGGAGAGGTATGAGCTTGCATTCTAGAGCACAGACTCTCTGCTCTCCCAGACAGGCTCTGAGATAGGCCCCGGTGGGGGCTGCTTTACTGGGTTCTCTTCAGGGAGAAGGATGAAGTTCTGGGGGGTTGGGCACAGATGTGCTGCTCACGCCCCACATCTGGTGCCAGGGCAGTGCCTCTACACATGAACCACCCTCACTGCACTACTTTGAGCCGCAGTGTCCTGTGTAGCACTTCTGTACAGACCCTGCCAGCTGAGGGGTCTGCAGAGCCCTTTACAACTGGGAACTCTGGTCTGAAGGGCTAGGTGCATGGCCTCTGAACTCGGCCCCTTGTGAGCTAGACTAGGCACAAAGGACAAGGGAAAAAATGAGTTTATTTTATTACCAAGATTCTGTTTTTATTTTTCCAAGAATTGTTAATGGGCTTTGCAGGTGGCAATAATTCCTAGTTTTTTCTGTCATCCATCACAATGCTAGGCACTTCACATAGATGATCACTGTGGTTAGGAGTGTTAGGTTCTGCAGTCAAAATACCTGTAACCAAATCCTGAATCTTCTTCTTGTAACTGTGAGCTGAAGTCAAATCCTTAACCTTTTTGGACTTTCTTTTCCTCATCTGTAAGATAAGGACACAAATATTACCTATGAGATAATAGGTATTTATATAACAAAAGAACTAGCATATTAAAAATGCTTAGAACTGGACCTGATACATAGTAAATAATAGAAATTAGCTATTATGACTAAAGCATACAGCAGTCATAAATACTAGTATTACCTCCATTGATGGTAATAGAAACTGGTGTGAGCAAAGTTGGAAAATCATCCAAGATTGAAGAACTGATAAATGGTAGAGTTGTAATTCAAAACTACAGCAGTTGTATTTGTGATCTCTAATTTAGTTGGCAGAGGAATTGGGTGCGGTGGCAAGGGTAAGAGAGAGGATTATCTAAGACAAGACAAAAATGCTCAGTTCAGTCACTCAGTCGTGTCCGACTCTTTGCGACCTCATGAACAGCAGCACACTGGGCCTCCCAGTCCATCACCATCTCCGAGAGTTTACCTAAACTTATATCCATTGAGTTGGTGATGCCATCCAACCATATCATCCTCTGTTGTCCCCTTCTCCTCCTGCCCTCAATCTTTCCCAGCATCAGGGTCTTTTCAAATGAGTCAGCTCTTTGCATCAGGTGGCCAAAGTATTGGAGTTTCAGCTTCAACATCAGTCCTTCCAATGAACACCCAGGACTGATCTACTTTAGGATGGACTGGTTGGATCTCCTTGCAATTCAAGGGACTCTCAAGAGTCTTCTCCAACACCACAGTTCAAAAGCATCAATTCTTCGGCACTCAGTTTTCTTTATACTCCAACTCTCACATCCATACATGACTACTGGAAAAACTATAGCCTTGACTAGATGGACCTTTGTTGGCAAAGTAGTCTCTGCTTTTCAATATGCTGTCTAGGTTGATCATAACTTTCCTTCCAAGGAGTAAGCATCTTTTAATTTCATGGCTGCAGTCAACATTTGCAGTGATTTTGGAGCCTGAAAAAGTCAGCCACTGTTTCCACTGTTTGCCCATCTATTTCCCATGAAGTAATGGGACCAGATGCCATGATCTTCGTTTTCTGAATGTTGAGCTTTAAGCCAACTTTCTAACTCTCCTCTTTCACTTTCATCAAGAGGCTCTTTAGTTCTTCTTCATTTTCTGCCATAAGGGTGGTGCCATCTGCATATCTGAGGTTATTGATATTTCTCCCAGCAATCTTCATTCCAGCTTGTGCCTCATCCAGCCCAGCATTTCTCATGATGTACTTTGCATATAAGTTAAATAAGTAGTATACAATATACAGCCTTGATGTACTCCTTTTCCTGTTTGGAACCAGTCTGTTGTTCCATATCCCATTCTAACTGTTGCTTCCTGACCAGCATACAGATTTCTCAAGAGGCAGGTCAGGTGGTCTGGTATTCCAAGCTCTTTCAGAATTTTCCATAGTTTATTGTGATCCACACAGCCAAAGGTTCCGGCATAGTCAAGCAGAAATAGATGTTTTTCTGGAACTCTCTTGCTTTTTTGATGATCCAGCAGATGTTGCCAATTTGATCTCTGGTTCCTCTGCCTTTTCTCAAACCAGCTTGAACATCAGGAAGTTCACGGTTCACATATTGCTGAAGCCTGGCTTGGAGAATTTTGAGCATTACTTTACTAGCGTGTGAGATGAGTGCAATTATGCGGTAGTTTGAGCATTCTTTGGCATTGCATTTCTTTGGGATTGGAATGAAAACTCACCTTTTCCAGTACTGTGGCCACTGCTGAGTTTTCCAAATTTGCTAACACTGACTGCAGCACTTTCACAGCATCATCTTTTAGGATTTGAAATAGCTCAACTGGAATTTCATCACCTCCACTAGCTTTGTTCGTAGTGATGCTTCCTAAGGCCCACTTGACTTCACATTCCAGGATGTCTGGCTCTAGATGAGTGATCATACCATCATGATTATCTTGGTCATGAAGATCTTTTTGTACAGTTCTGTGTATTCTTGCCATCTCTTCTTAATATCTTCTGCTTGTGTTAGGTCCATACCATTCTGTCCTTTATTGAGCCTATCTTTGCATGAAATGTTCCCTTGGTATCTCTAATTTTCTTGAAGAGATCTCTAGTCTTTCCCATTCTGTTGTTTTCCTCTATTTCTTTGCACTGATCACTGAGGAAGGCTTTCTTATCTCTCCTTGCTATTCTTTGGAACTCTGCATTCAAATAGGCATATCTTTCCTTTTTTCCTTTGCTTTTCACATCTCTTCTTTTCACAGATGTTTGTAAGGCCGCCTCAGACAGCCATTTTACTTTTTTGCATTTCTTTTTCTTGGGAATAGTCTTGCTTCCTGTCTCTATACAGTGTCACAAACCTCATCCATAGTTCATCAGGCACTCTTATCAGATCTAGTCCCTTAAATCTATTTCTCACTTCTACTGTATAATCATAAGGGATTTGATTTAGGTCACACCTGAGTGGTCTAGTGGTTTTCCCCACTTTTTTCAATTTAAGTCTGAATTTTAGTCTGGACTTCAATTTAAGTCTGGACTTCCCTTGTGCTCAGATGGTAAAGCGTCTGTTTACAATGCGGGAGATTTGGGTTCGATCCCTGGGTCGGGAAAATCCTCTGGAGAAGGAAATGGCAATCCACTCCAGTACTATTGCCTGGAAAATCCCATGGACAGAGGAGCCTGGTAGGCTATAGTCCATGGGATCGCAAAGAGTCGGACACAACTGAACGACTTCACTTTGGCAATAGGCTAGAGCAAAAAAAAAAAAATGTCAGATGATGTCTTAGATATTTCCTGCCCTTACCTTCTAACTATATTCATCACTTTCTGAAGCAACCTTTTTCAACGTATGACAGGTAAGATTCCTTACCTAGAACACCATTTCTGCCTGCTCCTGGATGAAGATGGATTAACCCTATCCTGTCTTTCTTGGCCTTGCTCATATCCTCTTTCTCAGGTCTTCTGTTCAGCCATCAGATACTCTCTGTAACTTCTCAGAGAGAAGCATCTCGTTCTGTCAACACCATCACCACCAGCCCCACTGCCTGTGCTCTCAATGTTATTTCAGCCTAGAATTCTCTGTCTCACTGCCTAAAGCGCTTACTCTTCTTTCAGGGCCTAACCTAAGTGCCCTTCTCTCTGTGATGTCTTCTACTGGCTGAATTCGTTATTTCATGCTCTGTGTGCCCCATTCAGTAAGAGAACTCCTTTCTTACTGCATTTATCTCCAAGTTATCACTGTCTATTCCTAGGTTTCTCTCAGCTTAGTTCTTGAAGTCAAAGATTGTGTCTCATTCATACCAGAGGCTCTAGCACCCTTCATAGGTCTGAGGAATCAGCAGGTATGTGAGGTTAGATAAGCTGAAGAAAATTGCACTGAAGTGAGCTAGGTCTTTGAACATGAGTATTAGGTATAAGTGAAAGAGGATATGAGCTCAATGCTCATTAAACTCAGTGCTAGATCCAGGCTACTTTTAAAGGCAAGCCTTAGGACCTACCTTCCCTCCCTCCCTCTCTTCCTCTCTCCCTACCTACCCACCTACCTACTTCCCACCTTCCTTATTCTCTTTCTTCTTATGCATGCATGCTAAGTGGCCTCAGTTACATCTGACTCTTTGCAACCCTATGGACTGTAGTACAGAAGGCTCCTCTGTCCATAGGATTCTCCAGGCAGGAATACTGGAGTGGGTTGACATGCCCCCTTCAGGGGATCCTCCCCACCCAGAGATCAAACCTTATGTCTCCTGCATTGGCAGACAGGTTCTTTACCACTAGTAACACCTGGGAAGCCCTCCCTTCCTTCTAGAAATTATTAAATATCTTGTGTGTGTGTGTGTGTGTGTTCAGTGCTAGATTATAGATGAGTAAGCACTGCTGCTTGCTTTGTATTACCCCTTCATGAGGCTTCCTCAATGATGGATTCCTTGGGAGCACCCAAAATCTCCCTACCTCCCAAGCCCTCTAACATAGCCCCTCAAGACCTTCTCCCTCCTGCTGACTTTTACAGAATTCTCATACAGCCGTGGTATCCACTGAGAGTCATCATCAGCCAACAACACATTGGATCAAACCTTTTTTCCTATCTTTTTTCTCTGGGTTCCAGAGTAAGCAGATTGACAGTATGCAGAACATATTTATACCATTGCCTTATGTATGCCATGGTTCGCCTTGCTGATGGAGAGGCTAAGAGAGGATGTTGTTTACTGCTTACAGATAGAAAAACCAGAGCTCAGAGAACTTGTGAGACCCAGTTTCTGTTTAGATCTATGCATGGGCCCACTAAAATTCATTTAGCTGTGGATGACCTAGCTTTTTCATTGGCAGAATCATTTTCAAAAGGATTAAGGCTATTTGGCACTAGAGAACCAGCTCAGTCTGGGTTGGCAAATGGCAAATAGAGATAAAATGGTGAGAGAGTTGCTGCTGAGAAAATGACATGTTCATGATTGTGTCCCAAAGAGCAGTAATTCCAGTAATTGCTGACTTCTACATTTTTATTTTTGTTTTTCCACTTCACTCCCCATGTGTTAATGTATGTAGATGGTTAGGACTGACTCCTTCCTGAGAAGATCTTTGAGTTACTGTTTTTCTTTCAAATGTAAGGCTTCTGGGTCAGACCTAAAGATACCCTAGGAAATTTAATCCATCCATCATATTATCAAGTACTCCCTGAATACCTACTTCATGCCAAGTCTTGTCTGGACACTGAGAATTAATAAAACACATGGTACAAGCCCTGCTTTCATGAAGTTCACAGTCCAATGATGGAGACAGACATAATTGTGTCAAACACAACCAATACAGAGAAGATACAGTTGCACCAAATTCAAGATACAATTGCATGTTACAAGGTTGTGCCAAGGGATATGAAAGACAAAGGAACCACTTTTCATGGAGTATCAAGAAAGTTCTTCTAGCTATAGCAAGCCATGCCTCGGATCTTGAAAAGTTCATAAAGGGGTGTTACCTGGGTATTCAGGAGCAGGAAGGGCATTCCAAACCAAAGCAGCAGCATATGCCCAGAACTAACAGCTTAATATGTTTCAGAGACAACAAACAACAAGTTCCGTATGACTCCTCCTTAAACAAATGCATGGTCTTAGGGAGAGGTAAGGCTAGGTAAGTATTGGAAGTTGTGGGTAGGCATATATCACAGATTACTACTTTGATGGCTTGTTCACAGGGCAGTGGAATGTCTCAGGAGAGAAGTGACTTACCCAGTTAATGCATATCCTTGTCTGTTAGGAACAGAGTGGAATGAACCCTTGTAAAGGGACTGGAATATCTGGGTTTTGCCCCCTTTTCCATTCCCTTCAGATTGAATACACATGTTCCAGGTCTTATAATATCTTCAAGCCTGTTTCTTCACTTCTAAAATAGAAATATCTGACCTAGTCATCCTATAAGGTTATTTTGAGAAGAAAATGAAGAAATGGGTATGAAGCTAATTGGTGAATTATAAAAAAGTCATTATTTTATTTATAGTATCTTTTTTTAGTGCCGTATTATGACCAACCTAGATAGCATATTAAAAAGCAGAGACATTACTTTGCCAACAAAGGTCCGTTTAGTCAAGGCTATTTTCCAGTGGTCATGTATGGATGTGAGAGTTGGACTGTGAAGAAAGCTAAGTGCCAAAGAATTGATGCTTTTGAACTGTGTTGTTGGAAAAGACTCCTGAGAGTTCCTTGGACTGCAAGGAGATCCAACCTGTCCATTCTAAACGAGATCAGCCCTGGGTGTTCATTGGAAAGACTGATGTAAAGCTGAAACTCCAATACTTTGGCCACCTGATATTAAGAGTTGACTATTAGAAAAGACCCTGATGCTGGGAGGGATTTGGGGCAGGAGGAGAAGGAGACGACAGAAGATGAGATGGCTGGATGGCATCACCGACTCGATGGACATGAGTTTGGGTGAACTTCGGGAGTTGGTGATGGACAGGGAGGCCCGGCGTACTGCGATTCATGGGGTCAAAGAGTTAGACAGGACTGAGCGACTGAACTGAACTGAAGTTTATATTCTCAATAGGCATTTTATTTATTTATTTTTGATATTTTAACATCTTATTTTATTTAAAAATTATCTAGACCTTTTACAAATTTTCATCATTTAACTTAAGATTAAAGCTTTAGGTTACCAGCAACCTTGAAAAACTATTTTATTTTTTAATTTAAATTTATGTATTTTAATTGGAGGCTAATTACTTTACAATATTGTTTTGGTTCTGCCACACATCAACATGAATCCACCACAGGCTTACATGTGTTCCCCATCCTGAACCCCCCTCCCACCTCCCTCCCCATACCATCCCTCCGGGTCAACCCAGTGCACCAGCCCCAAGCATCCTGTATTGAACCTGGACTGGCAATTCATTTCTTATATGATATTATACATGTTTCGATGCCATTCTCCCAAATCATCCCACCCTCTCCCTCTCCCATAGAGTCCAAAAGACTGTTCTATACATCTGTGTCTCTTTTGCTGTCTTGCATACAGGGTTATTGTGACAATCTTACTAAATTTCATATATATGCGTTAGTATACTATATTGGTGTTTTCCTTTCTGGCTTATTTCACTCTGTATAATAGGCTCCAGTTTCATCCACCTCATAGAACTGATTCAAATGTATTCTTTTTAATGGCTGAGTAATACTCCATTTTGTATATGTACCACAGCTTTCTTATCCATTGGTCTGCCAGTGGACATCTAGGTTGCTTCCATGTCCTGGATATTATAAACAGTGCTGTGATGAACATTGGGGTACACGTGTCTTTTTCAATTCTGGTTTCCTCGGTGTGTATGCCCAGCAGTGGGATTGCTGGGTCACAAGGCAGTTCTATTATCAGTTTTTTAAGGAATCTCCACACTGTTCTCCATAGTGGCTGTACTAGTTTGCATTCCCACCAACAGTGTAAGAGGCTTCCCTTTTCTCCACACCCTCTCCAGAATTTATTGCTTGTAGACTTTTGGATAGCAGGTATTCTGACTGGCATGAAATGGTACCTCATTGTGGTTTTGATTTGCATTTCTCTGATAATGAGCGATATTGAGCATCTTTTCATGTGTTTGTTAGCCATCTGTATGTCTTCTTTGGAGAAATGTGTGTTTAGTTCTTTGGCCCATTTTTTGATTGGGTTGTTTATTTTTCTGAAATTGAGCTGCAGGAGTTGCTTGTATATTTTTGAGATTAGTTATTTGTCAGTTGCTTCATTTGCTATTATTTTCTCCCATTCTGAAGGCTTTCTTTTCATCTTGCTTATAGTTTCCTTTGTTGTGCAGAAGCTTTTAATTTTAATTAGGTCCCATTTGTTTATTTTTCCTTTTATTTCCAGTATTCTGGGAGGTGGGTCATAGAGGATCCTGCTGTGATGTATGTCAGAGAGTGTTTTGCCTATGTTCTCCTCTAGGAGTTTTATAGTTTCTGGTCTTATGTTTAGATCTTTAATCCATTTTGAGTTTATTTTTGTGTAAGGTGTTAGAAAGTATTCTAGTTTCATGCTTTTACAAGTGGTTGACCAGTTTTCCCAGCACCACTTGTTAAAGAGACTGTCTTTTCTCTGTTGTATATTCTTGCCTCCTTTGTCAAAGATAAGGTGTCCATATGTGCGTGGATTTATCTCTGGGCTTTCTATTTTGTTCCATTGATATATATATATATATATATATATATATATATATATATATATATATCTGTCTTTGTGCCAGTAACATACTGTCTTGATGGCTGTGGCTTTGTAGTAGAGCCTGAAGTCAGGCAGGTTGATTCCTCCAGTTCCATTCTTCTTTTTCAAGATTGCTTTGGCTATTTGAGGTTTTTTGTATTTCCATACAAATTGTGAAATTATTTGTTCTAGCTCTGTGAAAAATACCCTTGGTAGCTTGATAGGGATTGCATTGAATCTATAGATTGCTTTGGGTAGTATACTCATTTTCACTGTATTGATTCTTCCAATCCATGAACACGGTATATTTCTCCATCTATTAGTGTCCTCTTTGATTTCTTTCACCAGTGTTTTATAGTTTTCTATATATAGGTCTTTAGTTTCTTTAGGTAGATATATTCCTAAGTATTTTATTCTTTTAGTTGCAATGGTGAATGGAATTGTTTCCTTAATTTCTCTTTCTATTTTCTCATTATTAGTGTATAGGAATGCAAGGGATTTCTGTGTGTTGATTTTGTATCCTGCAACTTTACTATATTCATTGATTAGCTCTAGTAATTTTCTGGTGGAGTCTTTAGGTTTTCTATGTAGAGGATCATGTCATCTGCAAACAGTGAGAGTTTTACTTCTTCTTTTCCAATTTGGATTCCTTTGATTTATTTTTCTGCTGATTGCTGTGGCCAAAACTTCCAAAACTATGTTGAATAGTAGTGGTGAAAGTGGGCACCCTTGTCTTATTCCTGACTTTAGGGGAAATGCTTTCAATTTTTCTCATTGAGGATAATGTTTGCTTGCTGTGGGTTTGTCATATATAGCTTTTATTATGTTGAGGTATGTTCCTTCTATTCCTGCTTTCTGGAGAGTTTTTATCACAAATGGATGTTGAATTTTGTCAAAGGCTTTCTCTGCATCTATTGAGATAATCATATGGCTTTTATTTTTCAATTTGTTGATGTGGTGTATTACATTGATTTGTGGATATTGAAGAATCCTTGCATCCCTGGGAGAAAGCCCACTTGGTCATGGTGTATGATCTTTTTAATGTGTTGTTGGATTGTGATTGTTAGAATTTTGTTAAGGATTTTTGCATCTATGTTCATCAGTGATATTGGCCTGTAGTGTTTTGTTGTTTTTGTGTGTGTGTGTGTGTGTGTGTGTGTGTGTGTGGCATCTTTGTCAGGTTTTGGTATTAGGGTGATGGTGGCCTCATAGAATGAGTTTGGAAGTTTACCTTCCTCTGCAATTTTCTGGAAGAGTTTGAGTAGGATAGGTGTTAGCTCTTCTCTAAATTTTTGGTAGAATTCAGCTGTGAAGCCGTCTGAACCTGGGCTTTTGTTTGCTGGAAGATTTCTGATTACAGTTTCAATTTTGGTGCTTGTGATGGGTCTGTTAAGATTTTCTATTTCTTCCTGGTTCAGTTTTGGAAAGTTGTACTTTTATAAGAATTTGCTCATTTCTTCCACGTTGTCCATTTTATTGGCATATAATTGTTGATAGTAGTCTCTTATGATCCTTTGTATTTGTGTGTTGTCTGTTGTGATCTCTCCATTTTCATTTCTAATTTTATTGATTTGATTTTTCTCCCTTTGTTTCTTGATGAGTCTGGCTAATGGTTTGTCAATTTTATTTATCCTATCAAAGAACCAGCTTTTGGCTATTTTTATTTTTGCTATGGTCTCTTTTGTTTCTTTTGCACTTATTTCTGCCCTAATTTTTAAGATTTCTTTCCTTCTACTAACCCTGGGGTTCTTCATTTCTTCCTTTTCTAGTTGCTTTAGGTATAGAGTTAGGTTATTTATTTGATTTTTTTCTTGTTTCTTGAGGTATGCCTGTATTGCTATGAACTTACCTCTTAGCACTGCTTTTACAGTATCCCACAGGTTTTGGGTTGTTGTGTTTTCATTTTCATTCATTTCTATGCATATTTTGATTTCTTTTTTTATTTCTTCTGTGATTTATTGGTTATTCAGCAGCATGTTGTTCAGCCTCCACATGTTGCAATTTTAAATAATTTTTCTCCTGTAATTGAGATCTAATCTTACTGCATTGTGGTCAGAAAAGATGCTTGGAATGATTTCAATTTTTCTGAATTTACCAAGGCTAGATTGATGGCCCAGGATGTGATCTATCCTGAAGAAGGTTCCGTGTGCACTTGAGAAAAAGTTGAAATTTATTGTTTTGGGGTGAAGTGTCCTATAGATATCAATTAGGTCTAACTGGTCTTCAATAGGCATTTTAATATCCTTCAAATAATAGAGTAGTATCTGCAATAAAAAGTTTTAGGATTACTTTCCTGGGATATTATTTAGAAGTGTATTTAATACTATTGTAAACATAGAGTGAGGATAAAAGAAGGGAAAAAATATTTATTGAGCATTTACATAACATACACTGTGCCAAATTCTTTGTTATTGTAGTTCAGGTATTCAGTTGTGTCTGACTCTTGGTGACCTCATGGACTTCAGAATACCAGGCTCTGTTCCTCCACTATCTCCTGGAGTTTGCTAAAATTCATGTCTATTTAGTCAATGATGCTATCTAAGCATCCCATCCTCTGCCACACCCTTCTCCTTTTGCCTTCAGTCTTTCCCAACATCAGGGTCTTTTTCAATGAGTCAGCTCTTCATCTCAGGTGGCCAAAGTATTGAAACTTCAGCATCAGGCTTTACAATGAATATTCAGGTTTGATTTCCTTTAGGATTGCCCGGTTCAATCTCCTTGCAGTCCAAGGGATCCTCAAGAGTCTTCTCCAACACAATTTGAAAGCACCAGTTCTTCAGTGTTCAGACTTCTTTATGCTACATTTCTTTACTCACATTTAAATTAGCCTCTCAGTATTCCCATGAGAGTGGGGATTATTATTCCATTTTATAGATGAGGAAATTAAGGCTCAAAGAGTTATAATAACTTATCAAAATTCAGTCAACTTGTGAATGGCAGAGCCAGGATTATAACCCAAATATGCATTAATTCCTAACCCTTGCATTCTTCTCTATACATTGGGTTTGTTGGAGAAAGAGGACAGTGAGACAAAAGAGACTGGAAATGGGAATAGATATAGTAGTAGTGCAGTGTTAGTCACTTAGTAGTGTCCCACTCTTTGTGACTACATGGACTATAGTCCACCAGCCTCCTCTGTCCATGGAATTCTCCAGGCAAGAATACTGGAGTGGGTTGCCATTCCCTTCTCCAGGGGATCTTCCCAACCCAGGGATCAAACCCATGTCTCCTACATTGCAGGCAGATTCTTTACTGTCTGAGCCACCAGGGAAGCCCAAATATAATGTAAGTGCTATGTAAATGGTTGAGGATGAGTTTAAGATAGGTTCCCTGGAGGGACCCAAAGTCTCCCTACCTCCCAAACCCTCTAACATAGCCCCTCAAGACCCTCCCCCTCCCCCATCTTTTGCAGAGTTCTAATACAGCCCTGGTAACCATGATGAGAGTCATCATCAGCCAACAACACACTGGATCAGACCTTTTTCCCAATCTTTTTTCTGTGGGTTCCAGAATAAGCAGGTTGACAGTGTTCAGAACATATTCATACCATTGCCTTTTTTTGATTTTTGGAATTTCATGGAATTTTTTTTTCAAATATTTTCCATCCTTCGGTTGAATCCATGGATATGTAGATACGAAGGGCTGACTATATTTTCTTCTCTCCAAATATCAAAATCCTAGAAAATATATAATACCATATAGAGTTTGTAAATTTATAGGTTATTTTTTGTTTGTTTGATTTTGCTTTAATAGATACAGAGATTGCAATAGACATGAGATTCATTTGAGAGGAGCTCGTCCCAGCTAGGGAAGAGAAGGTGGATTTAGGGTCACTGAAAACTTTTAGCCAAAGAGTTTTGAAAGCCACACCACAGTTTTTTGTTTGTTTGTTTTTTGCTCTTGATTTACAGGCATGAGTGATAGGACGTTTTTGAATAGAGGAGACCTAAGTAAGACTGTTTTGAAGGGAATATTAGGTCAAATGAAGAACACTTCAGAGAAAAGCAAGACTTCCCCGTGGTGCAATGCAAAGAATACAGCTGCCAATGCAGGAGATGCAAGAGATATGGGTTCATTCCCTGGGTTAGGAAGATCTTCTGGAGTAGGAAATGGCAACCCACTCCAGTATTCTTGCCTGGAAAATTTCACGGACAGAGGAGCCTGGTGGGCTACAGTCCATGTGGTCACAAAGAATCAGATATGACTGAGCTATTGAGCGTGCACACAATGACACAGTGTTTTTCTTCCTTTTTTTTTTATTGCAGATGCTAGGTGTTTACCAAGTTTGATAAAAATTATAGTTAAATAATACATTTTATTATTCTGCTTATATCTTTTAAGATATCAGATCTCCAGAGGATATAGCCAGTAGAAAATTTATCATGTGCTATAGCCCTGAAACAGAGAAGGCAATGGCACCCCATTCCAGTACTCTTGCCTGGAAAAATCCCATGGACGGAGGAGCCTGGAAGGCTGCAGTCCATGGGGTCGCTGAGGGTTGGACACGACTGAGCGACTTCACTTTCCACTTTCATGCATTGGAGAAGGAAATGGCAATCCACTCCAGTGTTCTTGCCTGGAGAATCCCAGGGATGGTGGAGCCTGGTGGGCTGCCATCTATGGGGTCGCACAGAGTTGGACACAACTGAAGTGACTTAGCAGCAGCAGCAGCATAGCCCTGAAATCATTTAGAAATTGCAGTTTTCATAGTCATAATCTTAGGTTCTTAGAAAAACTTCAATGTGAACCACTGTGGAAAACAATATAGAGGTTCATTTAAAAACTAAAAATAGAGCTACCACTCCTGTGCATATATCTGGAAAATATGAAAAATTTAATTTGAAAAGATACATGCACCTCAGTATTCATAACAGCACTATTTACAATAGCCAAGACATCGAAGCAACCTAAGTGTCCATCAACAAATGAATAAAGAAGATGTGGTTTGTATATATAATGGAACATTGCTTAGCCATAAAAAGAATGAAATATTGCCAATTGCAGCAAGATGGTTGGACCTAGAGAATATCATGCTGAAGTAAGTGAAATAAGTCAGACATAAAAAGACGAAAATTATATTGAATCACTTGTATGTGGAATCTAAAGAAAATGATACAAATGAGCTTATTTACAAAAAAGACACAACCTCACTGACGTAGAAATCAAGCTTATGATTACTAAAGGGGAAAGTGGAGGGGAGGGATAAATTAGGAGCTTGGGATTAACAGATATCCCATGTTATCTAGTATCGTATTAATATGCTATTATTAATGTTATATATATAATTAATACTATATATAAAATAGATAAACAGAATTTACTGTATAGCACAAGGACTAGCATCTAGTAGAGGGCCTAGAACATAGTAGGAGATTACTAAAATTTTTTGATTAAGTGTAATAACAGTCCATCTTAAAACAGCACAAATTTGACACTGGGTGCATGCCACAGGGCATTCTATTTTGAGCTCACAAAGCTATTTTACATTACTACTTTAATTGTTGCCAGTGTTTTGTCATCTCAGTTTCTATAAGGATAAGCCCCATGTTTTCTCCTGTTAGGTACCCCAGAAAATCCTGGTATTCTCATTTTGTGTTTGTTGATCCTTGCTTTAGACATATTTCCAATTAACCTGATTGCTGACTTCACAGTCCACTGTAAAACATAAGAAGGGGCCACCATAGCAAGTAGATTAGTTTCCACATAAGCCACAGCTGATTGTCAGACAGCAAAATGGGAAACAAAAACAATTCAGGCTCCATAAGAATTTGGACTTTTACTCTTATTACTCGTCTCCCAAATGTCAAGAAAAGTGCCTGAAATGTGGTAGTAATATAATTCTGATTAAAAAATAATATCATAAAGCTATTAACTGGCAGATACCTGAATTATACCTAGACTGGTTCCAGAGTTCTTGCTTGGTAAGTATTTGTTGAATTAAGGGATAAATGAATGAATGAATGAAGTGTATTACTTCTCAGTCCCCAATTAATTTGATTTCATCATTGGATAGTATTTATACTTAAGAAGAAATGCAATTTACTTTGTACTTGCTAAGTTAAACTGAATGTAACTGAATCTTAGTGGAGTGAACTGTGGTGTTGGAGAAGACTCTTGAGAGTCCCTTGAACTGAAAGAGCATCAAACCAGTCAATCCTGAAGGAAATCAATCCTGAATATTCACTGGAAGGATGGATGCTGAAACTGAAACTCTAATACTTTGGCCACCTGATGCAAAGAACTGACTCATTGGAAAAGGCCCTGATGCTGGGAAAGATTGAAGGCAGGAAAAGAAGGGGATGACAGAGGATGAGATGGCTGGATGGCATCACCAACTCAATGGACATGAATTTGAGCAAGCTCCGGGAGTTGGTGATGGACAGGGAAGCCTGGCGTGCTGTAGTCCATAGGGTTACAGAGTCGGACACCACTGACTGAATTGAACTGAACTGAACTGAAGTGGAGTCAGATTTATAACTCCCTCCTTGATTAATAGCAGTAAATGTTACTATGCATCCCTATTGTGTTTAAATATAAACTCCTTTAAAACTGTTTCTTCTTTGTTGTATATCTCAGTAATTATTTGTAAATCAGTTTCTTAATTCTTGGAAATGGCACTGACCTTTTAAAACCCCAGGAAGGAGCACAAATATTTATTATGAGTTTTACATGGTGGCAATTTTTGCTTAGGCACAATCCCATTGCATTTGTAGCACTTGCCAGAGTTATGCCAGTCACATGGTTCCAAAAACTACTAAAGAAAGAGGACTAAATTTTAAGCCTAATAACAAAAGGGAAAAAATATGAATGCAAGTCATATCACCCTGACAACACCTGCAAAATTCTGTTTTGATTACACTGCTTGCAGGTCAGTGGACACATCTATGAAGTCCTTGTCTCCTGTAGTTTGATAATCACTAGCAGTTAGGTTTTGTCAAATGCTTTGCCAGCTGGCTTTGTTCCTCACCTGTAAAGTCTCTGAAGCCTTGACAGCTTTTTTAGATGGCAAAATATTTGCTTCTCAAAATCTGTGCAAGTTGGAGGACATATTCTTCTGTGCTGGCCTGTCCCAGGGCAATGAGCACAGTTGTGGATGCCCTATATTAAGAGAATCATGCTGCTTTCCTGGGCACTTAAGAGAAGAAGGACACTGAAATGAATATGAAGGAGCCAGAGATGTTGAGCGTGAAGAAAAGATTGGCTTCTGAATTTGCTAGCTCTGTAACCTTGGGAAAGCCTACACATCAGAGATATTCTGGGCCTCCATTTCCCCACCTATGATTTGTACTTATACTATTATTGTGAGAGTAAATAGAGAAGATATGGGAAAGTACCACATGGGTTATAAAGTTCTACCTATTATTATTTTATTATTATTCAAATATCTTGTGGACCAAACATTAAGTCAAAAAATAGTATATTATAAAAACTGTTACATTGCTAGGCCATAAAACAAGCCTTCGTAAATTTAAGAAAACTGAAATCACATCAAGCATCTTTTCTGACCACATTGCTATAAGACTAGAAATCAGCTGTAAGAAAAAATCTGCAAAGAACACAAACACATGTGGGGGTTAAACAGTATGCAACTAAGAAGTAATGGATCACTGCAGAAATCAAAGAGGAAGTAGAAAAATACCTTGAGACCAATGAAAATGAAAACACAATGATCCAGAATCGATGAGACACAGAAAAAGCAGTTCTAAGAAGGAAGTTCATAGTGATACAAGCTGACCTCAGGAAGCAAGAAAACTTTCAAATAAACAACCTAACCTTACACCTAAAGGAGCTAGAAAAAGAAGAAAGAAAATTCAAAGTTAGTAGAAGGAAAGAAATCATAAAGTTCAGAGCAATAACAGCAACAACAAAAAAAAAAACAGAAAAAAATCAATGGAAGTACTAGCTGTCTCTTTGAAATGATAAGCAAAATTGATAAACCTGTAACCAGGCTCGTCAAAAAAAAAAAAAAAGAAGACCCAAATCAATAAAATTAGAAATTTTAAAGGAGAAATTACAACCAACTGCACAGAAATACAAAATATAAGAGACTACTATGAGCAACTATATGCCAATAAAACAAACAACAAAGAAGAAATGGACAAATTCCTAGAAATGTGAAATCTCCCAAAACTGAAATAAGAAGAAATATAAAATCTGAACAGGTCAATTGCCAGTAATGAAATTGAATCATTAATTAAAAAACAAACAAACAAACAAACAAAAGTCCAAGACTAGATGTTTTCTTCAACAAAATACTAGCAAACCAAATCCAACAATATGTCAAAAGTATCATTCACCATGAACAAATGGGATTTATCCCAGTGATGCAACGATTTTTTAAAATATCTGTAAATCAATCAGTGTGACAGACTCATTAACAAATTGAAGGATAAAAAAGATCATCTCACTAGATGCAGTGAGTTGAAAATCTTTTGACAAAAGTCAATATCCACGTATGATAAAAATTCATCAGAAAGTACGCATAGAGGGAACATACCTCAACACAATACCATATATGAGAAGCCCACAGCTAATGCAGATGGCAAACAGGCACATCTTGAAAAGATGCTCAACACTGTTAGTCATCAGAGAAATGCAAATTAAAACCACAATGATATATCACCTCACATCTGTCAGAAGGGCTGTCATAATAAAGAACATAAATAACAAATGTTGGTAAAGATGTGGAGAAAAGGGAAGCCTCCTCCACTGTTTGTTGTAATGTAAACTTGTACAGCTACCATGGTAAATATTAAGGAGGTTTTCTCAAAAAAATCAAGAATAGAGCTACCATATGACCCAAAAATTCCACTTCTGGATATATATCTGAAAAAAAATAAAAGACACTGATTTGAAAAGATACATGCATCCCAATGTTCATGCCAACATTACTGACAACTGCCAAGATATGGAAGCAACCTATACATCCACCAACAGATGAATGGATAGAAATCTGCTCTATCATAAAGAATGAAATGTTACCATTTGCAACAACATGAATGGACGGGGAAAACATTATGCTAAATGAAATATATCAGACAGAAAAAGACAAATATTGTGTGATACCACTTACATGTGAAATCTAAAAAATAAACTAGTGAATATAACAAAAAGAAACTGATTCACAGATATAAAGAAAAAAATTGGTGGCTACTAGTAGGGAGCAAGAAGTGGGTGGGGAAGGGCAAAATAGCAGTAGGGGATTAAGAGGTAAAAACTACTACATTAAAAAAAGAAAACAAAAAACTGTTAGTGTCAGAAGGCCTGAGTCCAAATTTCAGTTATGCTACTTGATAGGTAGGTGACTTTGTTATTCATGTACCCTTCTGAGTTTCAACTTTCTAATCTATAAAATTGGAATTCATTAATTACTTCAAGAAACAGATATTAAGCCTCAGTGTTGTTCATGGAACCTGGTCATATGTGGAGATAAAAAAACATAGGTTCTTATATATTGTTAGGAAGACAATAAAGAAAAACAGACAGAATCATGACTTATAACCAAGGGTCATTGCTCTGTGAGAAGTGAATCTAACCCAGCCTGATGCATTACTGCTTATTTCCAAATGGGATTTAAAGCAGCAAGCAGTAAAAATGTTTAATGTTAATGTCTAAGGTTTGATTAAAAGAGACCCTTGTCAAAACCCTTTCACCACAATCTCATTTGATCCTCATTATAGTCACACAAGACAGGAAGAGCAGTACCATTGTTACCTTCACATTCATCCACTTACCTATCCATTTACCACATTTATTGAGGGCCAATTATTGCACATAAGGTACAGTAGTTGCTGCTACTGCTACTGTTAAGTCGCTTCAGTCGTATCCGACTCTGTGCGACCCCTGAGATGGCAGCCCACCAGGCTCCCCTGTCCCTGGGATTCTCCAGGCAAGAACACTGGAGTGGGTTGCCATTTCCTTCTCCAATGCATGAAAGTGAAAAGTGAAAGTGAAGTCACTCAGTCGTGTCTGACTCCTAGCGACCCCATGGACTGCAGCCTACCAGGCTCCTCCATCCATGGGGTTTTCCAGGCAAGAGTACTGGAGTGGGGTGCCATTGCCTTCCAACTGTAAATATTTGTCATTTTCTCACATGCTTTTCACTCAAAACATCCAAAAAGGTCCTCATTGGATGTCCCTTTGCAATGCATGGAGAGGGAAAGATCCTTGGATTTAAACATGAGCAGCCTAGGGTTTAAATTCCTGCTCTCCTGGGATAGACAGGATCTCTGGCTTACTTGTAGAACTGGAACATAGTAGGCTCTCAATAAATAGTAAAAGAGTGAGTGAATAAATGGATGAATGAATGATGACATTTCACGATTTTGAGTTTCAATTTGCTCACTTTTACAATGGAAATAATAACTCCTGGATCCCAAAAGTGGTTGTGAAATTTGCATAAATTATTGTACTTAAAAAATGTTTCTGTAAATGGCAAACAGATAGATATAACTGTGACTGCACTCCATTCTCCTCTTACCCAGCATAGATAATCATGCTGCTGCTGCTGCTAAGTCCCTTCACTTGTACCCAACTCTTTGTGACCCTATAGACCATAGCCCACCAGGCTCCTTTGTCCATGGGATTCTCCAGGCAAGAATACTGGAGTGGGTTGCCATTCCCTCCTCCAGGAGATCTTCCTGACCCAGCGATTGAGCCCACGTCTCTTATGTCTCCTCCATTGGCAGGCATGTTCTTTACCACTAGCACCACCTGGGGAGCCCATAGGTAACCATAGTTCCTCCTTAGAAATTACTTTCTCTGGAATAATTTTCCTGAATATATTTTAGGCACCTTTCATTTGGGAAGATTAATCCAGTTGCTATGTTGATAACAGACTTCTTCAGTCTCTAAGTCCGACTCTTTTTGACCCCATGGCCTGCAGCACTCCAGGCTTCCCTGTCCTTCACTGTCCCCTGGAGTTTGCCCAAACTCATGTCTATTGACTAGGTGATGCCATCCAACCATCTCATCCTCTGTCATCCCCTTCTCTTCCTGCATTCAATCTTTCCCAATATCAGGGTCTTTTTGAATGAGTCAGTTCTTTGAATTAGCTAGCCATAGTATTGGAGCTCCAGCATCAGTTCTTCCAGTGAATATTCAGGGTTGATTTCCTTCAGGATTGGTTGGTTTGATATCCTTGCTGTTCAAGGGACTCTCAAGAGTCTTCTCCAGCACTACAATTTGAAAGCATCAATTCTTTGACTCTCAGCCTTCTTTATGGTCCAACTCGCACATCTGTACATGACTACTAGAAAAACCATAGCTTTGACTATAGACCATGCTTTGATAATATATGAGGATGAAGCTGCAAATAAGGAAACCATTTCTGAAGCTATTTCTGCTATCTAGGCGAGAAATGGCAGTGACTTGAACCAGAGTGGTAGCAGTAGACTAACTGTTTATGGGATATATTTTTAAAGTAAGCCCAGTAGTATTAAAGAGTTGAATGTGTTGTAAAAGATAGAGAGGAGTCAAAGATTATTCAGGATTTTTGCTCTGAACATAAAGAGGATGGAGTTTCCACCATTTGAAATGGTAATGACTGTACCTAGGATAGGTTTGTGGAGGTAAGATTAAAAATTCAATTTGGAATGTGTTAAATTGAGGTATTAGAATCCAAGTAGGATTGTTGAAAATGAAATTAATTGGCCATATGTAGGTAGATAGAGAGGCAATTGGTCATAATCTGAGATAGAGAGGCACGTTTTAGAAATACAAATATGATCAGCAGTGCCACAGGAGGATTAAGTGGGATGAGGACAGCCATTGCCTTTGACAACTGGATCACAGGTGATGTTTTCAGAGTCATTTCAGTAACAGGATATGGAATGAAGTCAGACTGTAATATGTTAAGAAATAAACAAACATCAAAGAAGTAGCAATAGTTAATGTGGATTACTCTTTTTAAGTATTGAATTGACCAAAAAGTCCATTTGGGTTTTTCCATACTGGAATGAACTTTTTTGCCAACTCAATATTTTGATGGTGGAGAAGCAAGAAGCAGGAGTTCGGGGAAGCAGAGAACTGATATTTTAATTAGACTATAATTTGGGGCCCATTCTTGACTCAATACCTCTTAACACACTTTTCTTCATTAGCTCCTTCAAAATCTAACTGTTCCTTCTCTAATTTTCCCTCTGCCTACTACTTAAAGGTTCTGAATGTAGTATTCTTTTCTTGAACTTGATTCATCTACCTGACTGCTACGGCTGCTAAGTCACTTCAGTAGTGTCCGACTGGTATAAAAGCCTAGCCTTGCCTCCAAGACTCTCCATGATCTGGCTCTGGAATGTTAATGTAAACTTCTTCCTCCCACACTTGCTCCACTGTACAACTTAAGCTCTTTCCACTCTGGATTGTTTTTTCAGTCCCTGGAACTCTTCACTTTCAGGCTTCCATACCTTTCAGCCTGTTCTTCACTTTGCCTAGAACCCCCACCTGCTTTTTATTCATGTATGTAAATCTTTTTTTATTCAAGACTCTCCTCAAATGCCATTTCTTCCAGGTAGCAACAAAACTCCCTCCCCTCACCTATAGGAATTGGAACACAATTTCCTATTTTTGTTGTAGTGATTACTTTCAACTTGTCCAAAAATGGCACACATTATTATATCATAATAAACTATTTTTCAGGTATTGATATAAGTGTCCAGGATGTTGATGATCTCTTTCTGAAGTTTTGAGATTCTATAATTCTTTTAATGCTAAGTGCTGTAAAGATTCCAAACCCACTGACATCATCTGCCCACCCACTCACTATGTCATTGAGCTCACTTATACTGCTACTCTGTGCCCTTTAGAACCACTCCACTGGACTAAGGAAGAAAGAGCTGGATTTTAGGTTTCCATTTATTGGAAGATCCTGAGTATCAGTATCAACATCAGTATTGTGAGTGCTAAGCTGGGTATCAGTCATTTTACATGAAATGAAGATCACGGTTTCTATTGTAGAAGAGCATAGTGCAATCATACCCTTGGAAACCAGTAATCACCCAGACTATTTAAATGTCACCCCTTCAGGGAGTCTTCCTGGTGTTCCCATCCAGCATTCCCCACATTTGTGTCTCAGTATCATTTTGTATAAAGGTCTATCATTGTATTTATCGTTTAGGATCACTCATTCTCTACCAAACACTTAACATCAGAAATAGTTTACTGTCATGTGAATAGCATGGGATTTAGGTTCATGTAGAACCAGGTTAAAATTCTTGCTCTGCTATTTTTTAACTTTGTCACCTTGGATAAAATTATGTAATGCCTCTGATTATTAGTATCATGATTTATAAAATGGGGACTTCATTTGGAAAAGAAGAAATGGTAAATATAAAACATCTGACTGCTGGATACATATTGAATTACTCAGCAAATATCTGTCAATTTGATTTCATTGAACTGGTTCAGTTCGTAAAGCATTCTCTCTGCATTCTAATGCCATAAACTATTGGGGGGACAAAATTAGGTCACTGATTTCATTTTTATTAAGTGAAAAGGGTTGCAGTTTTAACCTCAATAGTGGACTGATTATATGAAAGACTAGCATAGTTTTGTATTTAAATAGAACAAATTGAATTACAGCTTAAACAGCAGTAGAAATTCCCACAGAGTACTATTTTTCAACATAAACCATTATCCCTGCCAGCCATATGTATAGATGTGGCCCAGCTTATGTATTTATTTATTTTTTTCATTAAAAACAAAATGATTAATTTCACAAGTTAATTTATTGTATTCGCCACAGGAGCCAAGTTCAAATTAAATAGTCTAGTGCTTATAGATATTAAAGACTGGCTTACTGAAAGGAGTCTGTAATTTTGGTGCTGTTTTCTTAGTCAGAGCCTGTAGTTGTTATTTTCTAGCAAGAAATCTGAAAGGGTTTTACAATACCATTTTTCCTGATGTGTTATTTGTAGAGATTTTAGATTGGTCACTGGTTACTTTCAGAAAGCAAATTCTATATTATAATGTCTGTTAAGTATGGGAGCATAAGTACGTAGTGGACACAGTGTGTTGAAGGTTGGAAAGATCTGCATTTGAATTCTGGCCTTCAGGCAGATTCCCTAACGTCTGTGAGTAGTTTTCCTCATTGGTAAAACGGGGACAATGAAACTTAGTTATCAGAGTAGTTGCATCAGGTGAGTTGAAGCAACTGAAATGCCTGGCACCTAGTAAGCATTATTTTTTAAGTTGTCTGCACTTATGCTTAACAGTGAAACAGGATTTTCTTAGTTTCCAAGGCAGAGGGTTTGTTTTTGCTCTTTTGCCTGTGTTGTTGTTGTTTTTCAGTTGCTCAGTAGAGTCCAATTCTTTGTGACCCCATGGACTACAGTACACCAGACTTCCCTGTCCTTCACCATCTCCCAGAGCTTGCTCAAACTCATGTCCATTGAGTCAGTGATGCCATCAACCATCTTGCCCTCTGTAGCCCCTTCTCCTCCTGCCTTCAATCTTTCCCAGCATCATGGTCTTTTCTAATGAGTCAGCTTTTTGCATCAAGTGGCCAAAATATTGGAACTTCAGCTTCAGCATCAGTCCTTCCAATGAATATTCAGGACTGATTTTTTTTTTTGGATTGACTGCTTTGATCTCCTTTCAAGATACCCGACTCTTGAGAAGACTCTCAAGAGCCTTCTCCTGCTGCTGCTAAGTCGCTTCAGTCGTGTCTGACTCTGTGCGACCCCACAGACGGCAGCCCACCAGGCTTCCCTGTCCCCGGGATTCTCCAGGCAAGAACACTGGAGTGGGTTGCCATTTCCTTTCCAATGCATGAAAGTGAAAAGTGAAAGTGAAGTCGCTCAGTCGTGTCCGACCCTCAGCGACCCTATGGACTGCAGCCTACCAGACTCCTCCGTCCATGGGATTTTCCAGGCAAAAGTACTGGAGTGGGGTGCCATTGCCTTCTCCGCAAGAGTCTTCTCCACTTGTCCTTAAATAATCATTACAATCTATTGAGAGATCATATGAAAGTTTAAACTTGGGATCTTCCTTTTTATAGTTCAGTTCAGTTGCTCAGTCGTGTACGACTCTTTACAGCCCCATGGACTGCAGCACGCCAGGCTTCCCTGTCCATCACCAACTCTCAGAGCTTACTCAAACTCACATCCATCCAGTCAGTGATGCCATCCAACTTGTCTCACCCACTGTCATCCCCTTCTCCTACCTTCAATCTTTCTGAGCATCATGGTCTTTTCCAGTGAGTCAGTTCATCACATCAGGTAGCAAAAGGATTGAAGCTTGAGCTTCAGCATCAGTCCTTCCAATGAAGATTCATGACTGATTTCCTTTAGGATTGACTGGTTTGATCTCTTTGCTGTCCAGGGGACACTCAAGAGTCTTCTCTAGCACCACAGTTCAAAAGCATCAGTTCTTTGGTACTCAGCCTTCTTTTTGGTCCAACTCTCACATCTGTACATGACTACTGGAAAAACTGTTCTTTTGACTATACAGACCTTTGTCATCAAAATCATGTCTCTGCTTTTTACTATGCTGTCTAGGTTTTCTAAAAATTATATTCATATTTTTATTAATAATTTATAAAAAACATTTTACATACTGCTAACAATGTCAAGCTCAATCCATAACATGAGGATAAAAAGTGTTGCTCATGTGAAGTCCTTTGATGTCTTCTGGCTCTGAGATAGATGTCCCAAGAGGAGCTGAACTTGGTCACTTTTTAAAATCCCTTCCATTCTCAAGTCATATGACTTTGTGATTAATAGTCTCAAATCTCCTTGGCTTCACTTATGGATATGAAGTGAGACAAAAATGTTGCCCAGACACTCAAGATCCTCCTTATTCCTCTGAGTTTTGGGTCCAAGTAACATGGAATTTGATAAATGATTTAAAAAGTAGTTATCATTTCCTCTTCAGAGTCTACATGCTCCTTTTCATCAATGTTTAAGGATGCCAAGGAGGAAAGTGTGAGTGGGATGAATTGAGGGGTTGGGTTGACATATATACACTCTATACACTATCGATACTATGTATAAAATAGATAACTAATGAGGACTACTGTGTAGCACAGGGAACTCTACTCAGTGCTCTGTGGTGACCTAAATGAGAAGAAAATTCAAAAAAGGAGATATATGGTTACATATAGCTGATTCACCTTGCTGCACGGTAGAAACTAACAACACTGTAAAGCAACTATACTCCAGTGAAATATATGTGTATATAGATAGAGACACGACTGAGTGACTGGACTGAAGTGAACACACACACACACACACACACGCACACACAGTGCAATGATTTTTACGCCACTTTAATGGAACAATTTCATCTACCCTGCAAAAATAAAAAGGAAAGTAAAATACCATTAATCCCTCTGGGAAAAAAAAAAAAAAAAACTTAAAACTTTCCTATACTTTACTGGGAAAAGCCCTTGACTACAAAATACTCTTGAACTCTTTCCTGGTAGGCAAACTTTTGAAAGAGTTTTCTGTATTTCCTGTTCTCATTTTCTGCTTCTCAGTAACTCTTCCAACACTGCCCCCACCACTCCAATGGAACTCATCTTCACAAGTCAACAGTGACCTTATTACTGAATGCAGTCATTTCAGTTCAGTCACTCAGTCGTGTCTGAGTCTTTGCGACCCCATGGACTGCAGCACGCCAGGCTTCCCTGTCCATCACCAACTCCCGGAGCTTGCTCAAACTCATGTCCATCAATTTGGTGATGCCATCCAACCATCTCATCTTCTGTCGTCCCTTTCTCCTCCTCCTGAATACAATAGATGGTCTCATATCTTATCTTTTAATTGCATTTGAGTCTGTTGACCACACTGTACTGAATTCTTGAAATCCATGAGAACGCTCTTTCCTGTCTGTTTTCTGTTTTCCTCAGTAGCTCCTCCATAGGTTCTTCTCCCTTTAATAATTTCCTAAATATTGGTGATCTTTAACTTGCTTGGTCCTCATCTTATATCATTTTTTACTCTTCTGGGGAAGTTCATCTAATTCACTGACATTAATTACAACTGTATGTTGTTTCTCTGACTTTATGTATCCATATACAAATTTCATATCTCTTTCCTGGTATATTGCAGGTGCTTCAAATCCCATTCAAAAATAGACTTATTTATCATCATCCCCATAAACTGATACCGCTCCAGTGTCTCTTATTTCAGAAAGTACCACTACAACTCACCTTGTTATTCAGGGCAGAATTCAGAGCATTATTCCTGATTCTGATCTTTCCAGAATACAATCAGTCATCAAATTCTGTCAAGCTTGTGAGTCCTGCTTGGTTAAGATCTCTTCTAAATGTACATCCTTGTTGTTGGTCAAGGAATCATTCTGTCTGGCCCCAGGCATTTGCACATGCTGTTGTGTCTGTTCTACAAACTATTCTGATGCCGCCTTCAGATTTCAGCTTCCCCTGAGAAATCTCTCTAAACCACTAATTTGGGTTAGTTGCTTCCATCAGGTACTCCCATTGTATCTGGATTTTCTCAACATAGTATTTAACACAATTGTTATTGCTCATTTGACTTTCCCTCCCACAATAGATGAGCAGCTCCATAGAACCTTGGTTTTTTTTTTTTTAATAAAAAAACTTTATTGTTATATAATTTATTATGCACAATAAGTTTCACACGTTTTAAAGGTAGAGACCAATGATATTTGACAAAGCACTACCTCACCTCCAAAAGTCCTCTTGTGCCTCTTCTCTATCAATCTGCCTCCTGACCCCCTCACCCAACAACCAGTGAGCTACATTCTTCCACTGTAGTTTGGATTTGTAATTCCTAAAGTTTAATATAAGCAAAATAATAAAGTATGTATTCTTTCGTGCCTAACTTCTTTACTCGGTATACTGTATTTTGCAAGTATCGGTTATTCATTGGTTTTAATTGCTTCATAGTATTCCATTCTATAAATAAACTTTAACTTTTTCCATCTGCTTGAGTTGTGTTTATAAATAAAACTACCATGGGTGTTCAATATAAGCTTCTGTGAAGGCATATGCTTTTGTTTCATTATTTTTTGAAGTTGTATTTTATTGTGTTAAGAACACTTAATATGAGATTTAGTCTTGTAATATATTTTTAAGTATATACTGCAGTATTGTTAACTAAATAGGAACAATGTTATACAACAAATCTCTAGAACTTACTCATCTTGCGTAATTGAGACTTTATGCCCATTGTTTAGCAATTCCCAATTTCTCCTCTCCTTGAACCCTGGGAACCACCATTCATTGTGCTCTCTGATTCTATGAGTTTGACTATTTTAGATACCACATGTAAGTGGAATCATTCAGTATTTGTCTTTCTGTGACTGGCTTGTTTCACTTAGAATGGTGTCCTCATAGTTCATCCATGTTGTTGCATATTACAGCATTTCCTTCTTTGTTAAGGTCAGTATTCCATTGTATACACCACATTTTCTTTATTCATTGATATGTCGATGGACATTAAGGTTGTTTCTAAATCTTGACTTTCTGAGCAGTGCTGCATATGGGAGTACAGTTATCTGTTTGAGATCATGATTGCAATTCTTTTGGATAAGTAACCTGAAAAGTGATATTGCTGGATCACAAGGTAGTTTCATTTTTTAGTTTCTGAGATACCTTTGTACTCTGTTCCACTCTAGCTACACCATTTTGCATTTTCACAAATGATGAAATGTCGTTTCCCCAAAATGATAGGTGTGAGATAATATCTCAATGTGATTTGATTTGCCTTTCCCTGATGATTAGTGACGTTGAGCAATTTTTTATATTCACTGACCATTTATTTGTATGGTCACTTGAAGATATGTTTATTCAAATCCTTAGCCCAGTTTTAATTGGGTCACTAGTTTTTGTTTTTTTTCATTGAGTTGTAAGAGTTTGTTATATATTTTGTAAACCAACCCCTTATCAGATATATGGTGTGCAAATATATACTCCCACTGTGTTACTTTCCACTCTGTTGATTGTTTCCTTTGCAATGCAGAAGCATTTTAGTTTGATATAGTCCCGTTTGTTTATTTATTTATTTTTATTGCCTGTGCTTTAGGTATCATATCCATGAAATAATATCCAATGTCAAGAAGCCTTTCCCTTATGTTTTCTTCTAGGACTGTTACAGTTTTAGGTCTTACATTTAAGCCTTTAATCTACTTTGAGTTGACTTTTGTGTATGATATAGAATAAAGATTCAATTTCATTCTTTTGCTTGTGGATCCAGTATTTAAAACTTTTTTTGTCCATGAGTTGTTACTGAATCAGTGTCTTCTTGGGTGTGAGGAGGGTCCAAGGCTTACTATTCCATAATCTTAAAGACATCACTCCTCAGTATCAAGTTCTTTTAATTACTGTAGTTTTGTAATTTTTTTTTAAAAAACAAGAAGTTAAAGGCTACAATTTTATTTTTCTTTATTTCCACTTAGGGACAAATGAATGTGTTGTACTACAAATATATATTTAACTTTACAAAAATATAACTGTTTTCTAAAATGACTATATGTAACGTTTGTATATTTCCACCAACAAAAGTATGAAAATTCCAGTTATACTGTATTCTTGTCAACACTTGTTATTATTAGCATTTTTAATTTTAGCACTTCTAGTGGGTATGTAATAGTATCCAATGTACTTTCTACTTTCATTTCCTAGTGGCTAATGATGGTGAGCATTTTTCATGAGTTTATTGTGCATTTGTTTATGTTTTTTGGTTAAAAATCTATCCAGATCTTTTGGGCATTTTCTGATTTTTTTTGTTTATTAATTGTCTGAGCTACTTACATTTTCTGAATACAGGTTTTCATATTCATGGTTTATAGGTAATTTCTCTTTTTCTGTGGCTTGTGTTTTTATTTTCTAAGTTCTTTTGAAGAACAAACATTGTTTCATATTATCCATTTTATCATATTATTTTCTTTTATGGTTCGTGCTTTATTGTATCTTGTCTAAGAAATCTTTGCATAAATTAAGGTTTAAAAAAAGGTAAAATATTTTTCTCCTGTTTTTTTTCCTTCCAAGAAGTTTACAGTTTAAGCTTTTACATTTTTTTTTTTTTTTTGCTTTTACATTTATATCTATAATTTCAAGTTAGTTTTTGTACATGGTATGATACCAGGGTTAAGATTTATTATTTTTTCCATTTGGACATCCAATTGTTTCAATGAAATTTGTTGAAAAAACAGTCCTTTTCTGATTGAATTACATTGACTGTGATGTTAAAAATCAATGACTGCATTCCAGTTCTGTTTATATCCTCTTTTGGACTCTACTGTGTTCCATTGATTTATGCCTATCTAGGCCAATTTCACACCACATTGTTGGTTAGTTTTATAGAAAGATTTGAAATCAGGTAGTTTAAGCTCTCCAAACTTGCTTTTTTTTGTTGTTTTCAAAAGAGTTGTGGCTCTTCTAGTTTCTTTGTATTGCTATGAAAATCAATGTTTTCAATTGGGATTGCATTTAATTTATAGGTAAAGTTTAGGATAATTTATACCCTAACATTATTGAGTCTTTTAATACATGAACAGCATGTGTATCTTAATTTATTGAGGTCTTCCTTAATTGCTTCAACAATGTTTTGAAGTTTTCAGTGTCCCATCAAATGATGATAAAGGATCATTGAAGTTTCTAACATATAATTGTGGATTTGTTTTTCTTTCAGTTCTGTTGCATTTTACTTTATGTATTTCAAAGCTGTTTTAGGTGCATACACTTTTATGGTTTTTCTCTTCTTGGTACAGTGATCTCCTGATCATTGTGAAATTTTCTCTTTCTTTTTCCAAAATATACTTTATTTTATATTAATGTAATAAATTCTGCAGCTTTCTAATGATTACTGACTGCATGTTACATATTTTCCATTCTTTTTATAAAGAAATACTCTGTCTTTATATTTAAAATGAAATTTTGTAGACAGCATATAGTTCAACCTTAATTTTTAAATTCAATCTGACAATCTCTGCTTTTAATTGGAGTGTTTAGATCATTTAAATATAATGTATTTATGAATTTGGCTCGGTTTTAGTTGATCATCTTGCTCTTTGCTTTCCATTTGTTCCATCTGTTCTCTATATTTTTTGGATTGATTGGAATATTTTTAAGGATATTCAGTCTTTACTGTTTGCTTATAAGACAAACCTCTTTGTCTTACCTTTTTGGGTTGCTTTTGGGTTTGCATTAAGTACCTGTGACATCACAACCTACCTTCAAATGGTGTTACAATCATTTGTAAACAGTTGAAACTGATATATCTGGTTATAAACTGATATATTCAGATATACTGAAATATCTTTATAACATTGTATTTATATTTTTCCTGTTCTTTTGCTATTGTTGTTGTAGGTTGTTATATCTACATATCAACCCCACAAAACAGTGCTTTTATTTTTTTTTTAATATCTAAATCTGCTAGTCATGAATTCTTTCAGCATTCATTACCTGAAAAAGTTTTATTTTGTTTTAATTTTTAACAAATACTGAATTATTTTAATATGAGATGTTTAATTATATCACTATTATTTTGCAACATGTTTGCTATCATTTTAAGTTGACAGTTTCTTCAGGACTTTAAATTCTGTTCAACTATGGTATGGATTACATAGTTTGATTATTTTTCTGCAGTCATTCTTATCTTTGTTTTTCTTTCTATAGTCTTATTTCTCCGTATTTCCCTTATTGCCTTTCGATTTTTCTCTTACCACTGGTTTTCACAGTTTTTTTTTTGAAATTTAAAAAAAAATCTGTACTTTAGTTAGTAATACTGTATCACATGTCAATGTCCTATTTTTTTTACAACGTATCATTTCTTTATATTCTCTGAATTGAATTAGAAGTTTCAAGTCTCATTCAATTTTTTTAAATCACTAAGATGATAAGCTTTCTATATTTTAGCAGTAATACTGGATGGCAGAATAAATGGAACTATATTAATGTGAATATAAATTAGAAATATAGCATTCTATTCATGCTTAGTCTAATGAGTGGAACCAAAATGTCATAGTTTTTTTGGTAGACAAAAATTCCTAAGTTTTCTGAAATAGATATATATAAAGTTTTTATATATATATATATATATATATTTTCTAGTATATTTTCCACTACAGTCGAGAAAGGCTTGAGAAAGAACAAAAGAAAGAGATGGATAAATTAGAAAACATAAACTAAATAAAATGAGAGCACTGAATATGAAATAGAAAAAGTTAAACAGACTAGACAAAAGTAAAAGTCATCGTATAGTCCAGTTGTTTGTACACATGGCTGTTCATTACAATCACATCTGCAGCTTTGGAGGAAAAAAAAAAACTTGGTCATTTATATTTTTCATAAAATTCCAAGATAATTCTAATGTGCATCTGGACTTTAAAAAGTGATTAAAGGGTTTTCTATTAAATTAACAGCTTTAGGGATATAAAATTCTGTTATTTCCTATTGACTACTCATGATACAATGGTATTAAAAAGAACAATCGTTACATAATCATGATAGTAAAAAATGTTTATCAGTTTTCAGAATCAATAGCCAGACAAAAAAGTAACAGATAATTACAATTGCAAGCCATAATGGAAACAAGGTTAACTTAATACCATAAAATAATTACATACAATTTGTGGGGTTAAGTAGAGTGATGTGGAAGTAGAGTGATGTGGAAGTGGAGGTGCATACATGCACATGTTTTCATCCATCCAGCCAGTCTATTTCCTTTGGTTGGTGCATTTAATCATGTACGTTTAAGGTAATTATTGATGTGTATGTTCCTATTACCATTTTCTTAATAGTTCGGGTTTATTTTGTGTAGATCTTTTCCCTCTCTGTGCTTCCTGCCTAGAGAAGTTCCTTTAGCATCTCTTATAAGGCTGGTTTGGTGTTCTGTCTTCTAGGTGAGTTATCCATTCTTCTGCTCATTTATTCTGCTATTGATTCCTTCTAGTATAGTGTTCATTTCTGTTTGTTTGTTCTTTAATTCTTCTAGGTCTTTCATAAACATTTCTTTTATCTTCTCCATTCTTTCTGGGAGATCCTCAGTCAACTTCATTATTATTATTCTGAATTATTTTTCTGGAGGTTGCCTATATCCATTCATTTAGTATTTTTCTGGGGTTTCATCTTGTACCTTCATCTGCAACATAAATATCTGCCTTTTCATTGTAATTAATGTTCTGTGATGTGGTTATCATTCTGGCAGTTAGGAGACAGTAGATCTTTTCATTTCTGTCAGCCCTCTGGTGGATGAGGCTAAGAAACTTCTGTAAGTTTCCTAATGGGAGGCACTGGTGGTAGGATAAACTGGGTATTGTTCAGGTGGGCAGAGCCATGCTCAGTTCAATTCAGTCATTCAGTCATGTCTGACTCTTTGTGACTCCATGGACTGCAGCATGCCAGGCTTCCCTGCCCATCACCAACTCCCGGAACTTGCTCAAACTCATGTCCATTGAGTCGGTGATGTTACACAACCATCTCATCCTCTGTTGCCCCCTTCTCCTCCTGCCTTCAATCTTTCCCAGCATCAGTGTCTTTTCCAGTGAGTCAGTTCTTCACGTCAGATGGCCAAAATATTAGAACTTCAGCTTCAGCATCAGTCCTTCCAGTGAATATTCAGGACTGATTTCCTTTGAGATTGACTGGTTTGATCTTGCAGTCCAAGGGACTCTCAAGACTCTTCTCCAACACCACAGTTCAAAAGCAGGAATTCTTCAGCTCTCAGCTTTCTTTATGGTCCAATTCTCACAGCTATATATGACTACTGGAAAAACCATAGTTTTGACTATACAGACCTTTGCTGGCAATGTATGGCTCTGCTTTTTAATATGCTGTCTAGGTTGATCATAGCTTTTCTTCCAAGGAGCAAGCATCTTTTAATTTCATGGCTGCAACAACCAACTGCAGTGATTTTGGAGCCCAAACATGTAGAGTCTCTCGCTGTTTCCATTGTTTCCCCATCTATTTGCCAGGAAGTGATGGGACTGGATGCCATGATCTTTGTTTTTGAAAGTTGAGTTTAGCCAGTTTTTTCACTCTCTTCTTTCACCTTCATCAAGAGGCTCTTAGTTCCTCTTTACTTTCTGCAAAAAGGGTGGTGTCATCTGTGTATCTGAGGTTATTGATATTTCCCCCAGAAATCTTGATTCCAGCTTGTGCTTCTTCCAGCCCAGCGTTTCTCATGATGTACTCTGCATAGAAGTTAAATAAACAGGGTGACAAAATACAGCCTCGAAGTACTCCTTTCCCAGTTTGGAGCCAGTTCATTGTTCCTAACTGTTGCTTCTTGACCTGCACACAGATTTCTCAGGAGGCAGGTAACATGATCTAGTATTCCCATCTCTTAAACAATTTTCCATTACTTTGCCAACAAAGGTCTGTCTAGTCAAGGCTATGGTTTTTCCAGTGGTCATGTATGGATATGAGAGTTGGACTGTGAATAAAGCTGAATGCCGAAGAATTGATGCTTTTGAACTGTGGTGTTGGAGAAGACTCTTGAGAGTCCCCTGGACTCCAAGGAGATCCAGCCAGTCCATTCTAAAGGAGATCAGTCCTGGGTGTTCATTGGAAGGATTGATGCTGAAGCTGAAACTCCAATACTTTGGCCATCTCATGTGAAGAGTTGACTCACTGGAAAAGACCCTGATGATGGGAGGGACTAGGGGCAGGAGGAGAAGGGGACAACAGAGGATGAGATGGCTGGATGGCATCACCAACTTGATGGACATGAGTTTGGGTAAACTCTGGGAGTTGGTGATGGACAAGGAGGCCTGGCATGCTGCAATTCATGGGGTCGCAAAGAGTCGGACACTACTGAGTGACTGAACTGAACTGAACTGACTGAAACAATTTTCCACAGTTTGTTGTGATCTACACAGTCAATGGCTTTGATGTAGTCAATAAAGCAGAAGTAGATGTTTTTCTGTAACTTTCTTGCTTTTGCTGTGATCCAACAGATGTTGACAATTTGGTGTCTTATTCCTCTGCCTTTTCTAAATCCTGATTGAACATCTGGTAGTTCTCCATTCACGTACTGTTGAAGCCTGGCTTGGAGAATTTTGAGCATACTTTACTAGCGTGTGACATGAATGCAATTGTGCAGTAGTTTGAACATTCTTTGGCATTGCCTTTCCTTTAAATTGAAATGAAAACTGACCTTTTCCAGTCCTGTGGCAACTGCTGAGTTTTCCAAATTTGCTGGCAGATTGAGTGCAGCACTTTCACAGTATCGTCTTTTAGGACTTGAAATAGCTCAGCTGGAATTCCATCACCTCCACTAGCTTTATTCATAGTGATGCCTCCTAAGGCCCAGTTGACTTCGGACTCCAGAATGTCTGGCTCTAGGTGAGGGATCACACCATTATGGTTATCTGGGTCATGAAGATCTTTTTTGCATAGTTCTTCTGTGTATTCTTGTGACCTCTTCTTAATATGTCTGCTTCTGTTAGGTCCATTACATTTCTGTCCTTTATTATGCCAATCTTTGCATGAAATGTTCCCTTGCTATCTCTAATTTTCTTGAAGAGATCTCTAGTCTTTCCCATTCTATTGCTTTCCTCTATGTCTTTGCATTGATCACCTAGGGTAACTTTCTTATCTCTCCTTGCTATTCTTTGGAACTCTGCATTCAGATGCTTATATCTTTCCTTTTCTCCTTTGCTTTTCACTTCTCTTCTTTTCACAGCTATTTGTAAGGCCTTCCCAGACAGCTATTTTGCTTTTTTGCATTTCTTTTCCATGGGGATGGTCTTGATCCCTGTCTCCTGTACAATGTTACGAACCTCTGTCCATAGTTCATCAGGCACTCTATCTATCAGATCTAGTCCCTTAAATCTATTTGTCACTTCCACTGTATAATCATAAGGGATTTAATTTAGGTCATACTTGAATGGTCTAGTGGTTTTCCCTATTAGGAAAACCTAAATAAATAGGTTTTCCCTTTCTTCAATTTAAGTCTGAATTTGGCAATAAGGAGTTCATGATCTAAGTTATAGTCAGCTCCTGGTCATATTTTGCTGACTGTATAGAGGTTCTCCATCTTTGGCTGCAAAGAATATAATCAATCTTATTTCAGTGTTGACTATCTGATAATGTCTATCTGTAGAGTCATCTCTTTTGTTGTTGGACTAGGGTGTTTGCTATGACCAGTGCATTCCCTTGGCAAAACTCTATTAGCTTTTACCCTGCTTCATTTTTACTCCAAGGCCAAACTTGCCTGTTATTCCAGGTGTTTGTTGACTTCCTACTTTTGCATTCCAGTTCCCTATGATGAAAAGGCATCTTTTTTGTTGTTAGTTCTAGAAGGTCTTGTAGGACATCATGCTGTTGCTACTGCTGCTAAGTCACTTCAGTCGTGTCCGACTCTGTGTGACCCCATAGATGGCAGCCCACCAGGCTTCCCCACTCCTTGGATTCTCCAGGCAAGAACACTGGAGTGGGTTGCCATTTCCTTCTCCAAAGTGTGAAAGTGAAAAGTGAAAGTGAAGTCGCTCAGTCGTGTCTGACTCTTTGCGACCCCATGGACTGCTGCCTACCAGGCTCCTCTGTCCATGGGATTTTCTAGGCAAGAATCCTGGAGTGGCTTGCCACATCATAGAACCATTCAACTTCAGCTTCTTCAGCATTAGGGGTTGGGGCATAGACTTGGATTACTGTGATATTGAATGGTTTGCTTGGAAAGGAATAGAGATCATTCTATTGTACTGGGAGAAGGAAATGGCAACCCACTCCAGTATTCTTGCCTGGAAAATCCCATGGACAGAGGAGCCTGGTGGGCTATACTCCACGGGGTAGCAAAGAGTGGGACAGGACTGAGTGACTTCACATGCTCAGTAAAACTGTAATTCAGTTGTCTTTTGATGGGTGGGGTTGCCCTCCTCCCTGTTGTTTGGCCTGAGGCAGCCCTGGAGACTACAGGCTCTATGGTAAGGTAAATGATGACCTCCAAGAGAGCACCTCCCAGGACTGCTGCTACCAGTGCCTCTGTCCCTGTGGGGAGCCACACCCAACACAGACCTCCACAGGAGACCCTCAAGCACTAGCAGGTAGATCTGGCTCAGTCTCCTGTGGTCAGTGCTCCTTTCCCCTGGGTCCTGGTACACAAAAGATTTTATTTATACCCTCCAAGAGTGGAGTCTCTTTTTCCCCAGTCCTGTGGAAATCCTGTAATCAAATCCTGCTGGCCTTGAAAGTCAGATTCCCTGAGGATTCCTAGTCCTTTTGTGAGATCCCCAGGCTGGGAAGCCTGATGTGGAGCTCAGAACCTTCACAAGAGTCAGGGAACTTCTTTGGGATTCTTTTTCTCCAGTTTGTGGGTCGCCCATGTACTGGGTATGGGATCTGATTTTTATCGTGATTGCACCCCCCAACCATCTCATTGTGGCTTCTCCTTTATCTTTGGACATAGGGTATCTTTTTTTGGTGGGCTCCGGCATCTTCCTGTCAATGGTCACTCAATCACTAGTTGTGATTTTGGTGTTCTCAAAGAAGGAAATGAACACATGTCCTACTTCACCATCTTCCACAAATTTTATTATAATGTGTCTTGGTATAGTTACTTTGTGTTTAGTTGACTTGATATTCATTGAGTTGCATGGATCTATGGGTTTATATTTTTGATCAAGTTTGGAAAAATTTCAGCCATCATTTTTTCACTAACAAATGATTTTTTTCTATATCTTTTTCTTTCTCTTCTCCCTCTGTGATTCCATTTACATGCATATTAGACCATTTGATATTGCCCCAAATATCACTGAGACTCTGATTTTTTTTTTCTTTTCTTTTAAATCTCCATGCTTCATTTTGGATAATTTTTATTGCTATCTTCAAGTTTTCTAATATTTACATCTGCAGTATCTATTCTGGAATTATCTATCTGGTGATTTTTTTAAGATTTGTATTTTTATCTCTAGACATTTCATTGATTAATTTTAATGTCTTCCATTTCTCTAATTATGACTATTTTCCCTGACTTAATTTTTCATGTATGCTACCTTCACTACAGAGAAGGCAATGGCAATCCACTCCAGTACTCTAGCCTGGAAAATCCCATGGACGGAGGAGCCTGGTAGGCTTCAGTCCATGGGGTCGCAAAGAGTCAGACGTGACTGAGTGACTTCACTTTCACTTTTCACTTTCATGCATTGGAGAAGAAAATGGCAACCTACTCCAGTGTTCTTGCCTGGAGAATCCCAGGGACGGGGAGCCTGGTGGGCTGCCGTCTCTGGGGTCACACAGAGTTGGACATGACTGAAGTGACTTAGCAGCAGCAGCAGCAACCCTCACTATATCACAATTTATGTTTGTTTTTATTGATATATTTTTCTCATGATTGATTATTGCTAACATTTTCCTGCTTCTTGATAGATCTTTATTTTTGATTTCCTGCTGGAGTTTTTATGTTTGTACTTTGTTATCTTTCTTTAAAGAACTGGGTTTAGTTTTGGCTGAGAGTTGAGTTACTTGTGGACTTCCCAGGTGGCTTAGTGGTAAAGAATCTGCCTGCCAGTGTAGGAGATGCAGGAGACACGGGTTCAATTCCTGGGTCAGGAAGATCCCCTGGGAAGAGGAAACAGCAACCCACCCCAGTATTCTTGCCTGTAAAATCCCATGGACAGAGGAGCCTGACAGAATACAGTCCATAGGGTCACAGAGAGTTGGACACAACTGAGTGACTGAGCACCAGCCCAAGCATGATGGATTGCTTGCAGTTCAGTTTGATCCTTTTATAGTTTTGTTTTTAAGAGTATCTTTACTCTAGGAGTAGTTTAGCTTTGTTTCAAAGGCCTGGCCCTTTTCTAGAATATTTTCCAAATGACTTAAAGTAACAATGAGCCTCTCCACTCTTGGAACATGAACAATTTCTAACCTCTCTATGATTTTTGGAAAATGTTCAACTAAGAATTTTCCCCAGTTGCTCTTTTCCTGATCTTGTGAAGTTTCATCCTTGTGCATACATTTAGAGATAGCAAAGACTCAAGGCACCACTGTGCAAATTTCTTTTTTTTTTTTTTCCTGCCAAGCTCCCTCTTCTTAGGGACTATCCCTCATTACTTCAGAATGTCAGAATTCTCATATTTATCTTCTCAGTTTAGCAACACCATTAGGCTATGCTTGCCATCTCCTCCCTCCTCCACAGTAAAAAATATACCTCCAGGCAAAAAGCCTAGTTGATTACAACCCTTATCTCACTTTCCTCTCGTTTCTTTACTAGTGCCTTACATTGCCTGTTGTCCAATATTTGAAAAGAGTTTTTAAAATATATTTTGTTTATTTCCTAATTGTTTAAGACAGTAGGTTAAGTCTGGTTTCTGTTATTGAGTCATGACTGAAAGTGAAACTGCACACCTCAGAGGGGATTTTAACCCACAATATTCTAACTGAAATTTCACAACTTGTCACAGGACTCAATGAAACTCGTGTTCCTTATGTCTCAACACTGAAGGAATTCAATGAGAGGCAAAATGATAGGCGAGAAGTAGAATTATTAATGGATTTCCCAGGCGGCAGGTAAAGAAACTGCCTGCCAATGAAGGAAACCTAAGAGATGCAAGTTTGATCCCTTGGTCAGGAAGTTCCCCTGGAAGAGAGCATGGCAACCCACTCCAGTATTCTTGCCTGGAGAATCCCATGAACAGAGGAGCCTGGCAGGCTGCAGTTCATAAGGTTGTACAGAGTCAGACATGACTGAAGCAATTTAACAGAGTTATTAATACAAGATACTTGTAAAAGGTACAAATGAGCAGGCAAGAGGGATCTGGCTCAAGTACTAAGTGGGCTACCTTTTTGTAATCAAAGGAAAAGTGGGGAGGGATTAAAAAAAAAGCACCTTCTTCCTCATTCTTCAGTAGACAGCAGGCTTATATCATTAGCTCCTTTGTATCAGATGGGAAAGTGTTTGACCCTGTAAGACTGAACTAGAACTGTAATGGTGCTATTCAAATCAGCAGAGGAGTTTTGACATATACTAAAATACATTAAATCACCTGAGGTTTCAGTATAATGAGGTTCTTCTACTTTAGAATGTCACCTTTCCCGTAAAGTCCAGGTCCTTGGTCCTACCATTATGTTACTGACCTTGGTCAGCAGGATGAAGCCCTCAATTTTTTACTTAATGGCCTGAGACATATCTTGTGCTTTTATTTTTGGCTTTATTATTAAGCAAGCCTGCTTCATTTCACAATGTTCTGATAGCTTTCCTGAGTGATCATTAACTTACAGTGGCTTCTCAAAGTTTCCTAAATCGCCCTCTCTATCTATAATTCCTTTCCATCTATAACACTGGTGTTTCTAAAACTACCAGTGTAACTATTCTCCTCTAGCATTAGCATAACTCCAAACCCTTCTGAATGTGCCTTTGAACGTGATATATCATAGCTTAAATAGTCTGTATCCAGGATCTTTGATGTCAGAGTCTATCCCAAAGCCAAATTTTAGTTCAGTTTATGAAACATTAAAAAATAAATCACTGAAGAAAATCTGTTAAGCTCTTTATTGAGGTCTGAGGTATAAAAGTAAAATTGAGAAAATTCCTTTACGAAGGGAACTGTGTATAGTTAGGGAAGACAAATGGGTAAGTGATCTTGGGCAAGTCATTTTACAGTACATCAAAAGAGGCACCATGGTGTAATTAAGAAATGGTGGACTAGACAACAATAATAGCAGTCCTCCAAGACAGACCTTGATTATGCTGTGTAGAATCTGCCAAGACTATTATTTAATCCTACCATTTAGTGTATGTAACCTTCGGCAAACTAATAGTTAATTTGAGTATTTTCTTCATCATATCTTCCTGTGATAGTTCTTAGGGTGATTGTGAGGACTATGAGATCTAAGTATACTTGCACAAAGTACTTGCCCTATAGTAGTGAGTGATGCCAAAACTTAGCCTCTGTCCACTGGTGCCGAATCAAATCTCAGAGACAGAATTTTGGGTGAAGTAGGAAGAATAGCTTTATTGCTTTGCCAGACAAAGGGGAACACGGTGGGCTCATGCCCTCAAAAACTGTGTGTCCCAACCTAAGGAGCGGGAAAGGGGGAACTTGGTGAGGAGTTTTATAACAATGGTTCAAATGTAGGGTTGCTGATAAAGATTAGGGTGTGCATGGGGCTTGCATTCCTTTAATCTGGCCTCATGTGGTCTCCTAATGAACTTCTGGGGTTCTTGATGTTATCAAACTGTGACCTTCTCTCTGAAATAAAGAATACTTCATCAGGTCGTTAACATTGTCCATTCGTTGGGGATTTTAGTTCTGCAGAAAAGTTCAGGGATATTGTTCTATATATCCCTTGAGGTGGAAGGGTTCTGTCCCAAGCTGCACTGTTGCTCCTTGACTGCTCCTCCTCTGTCTCTGCATCCCCTGCCTTCCCTGATTAACAATTATTTGAACCAGTCCTTTGGAACTCAGGGATGGTCATGGAATCTGAAACACAGTCCCTACAAACAAGAAGTGGAGGACATGGGAAGACTTCCGTGCCCAGGAACCCCAGAGTCCTGCTCAGTTTGTCAGTGCTCAGTTTAGTTTCGTTCCCTTCTTCTATGACTCAGACTCTAACTGTGCAGGATCCCATGAGGCCCTCCTGGGCCCAAAAGCCTTTCCTTGTTTCTTATTTATAGGATGAAGGCTTCAGCTTCCTAGACCTCCCAGAGTCCCAAGGATCTATCTGTCTCAGTTGCTATTCAGGGAAATAAGGAAAGGCAGAAACAAAGGCAGAACAATTAAGAAACTGTAGTGCATATTGTAAAGTTTAAAAATAAAAAAATAAATAAAAAAAGAAACTGTAGTGCAGCAATTAAAGCAGGATCCTGGTTCCTCCCGAAGGAATATACATAACAATATTTTGAGTTCTTCTACAGGAACTAAGGTCTCCACACAAGTAAAAAATGGTAACTTCAGGCTGAGCCTAAGATTCCTAGAGCACTGCCCTGTTACCTCACCACTAACCAATCATAAAAATGTAATACACCCTGCAGCTCTCACCCCAAATTTTGCCTATAAAAATTTCTCCCTGAAAACCATTGGGGAGTTGGGTTTTTTTGAACGCAAGTCATCCCTTTTCCTTGTGTGGCCTTGCAATAAAACTTTCTCTGATGTTTTGGTTTGTTTGGCCTCACTGTGCATTGAGCACAGAAACTTGCATTCAGTAACAATCTCTCACCCATATATATATTTGGAATAATCTCCTATGTCTGTCTTAGGTTATAGGATTGTTGTGAAGATCAGAGATTATGAATTTAGCAGCACCCTGAAGTCTGTAGGCAACTATGAAACTCTGAGACCCTTGACATTTTTTTTTTTTTTTTTCTGTGCAGCAGCCTAGGCAAGTTGGTTAAACAGTATTGTTTCTATAATTGATAGGCTAACTAGAACAGTAGATGATTTTGACTCCTAAAGCACAGGGTCATTCCTAGCAGTGGCAGTCTTGTTAGATTCTTCACAGTGCAACCAAGACCTGTCTTAGCAGTATTGGTTATTTCTTAGAGGACAACAGGGTATGCGCCATGAATTCCTGGACTTGTGTTGTGGAGTGAGTCTAAGCTAAGATGGCTCTCTTTTGAGCCTTATAATAGCTGTTTCTTTTGTCTAGCACTGCTTTAATACCAGTGTTCTCTCAGAGTACTCGAGAGCAGTGCGTGTTTGCTAAGTCGCTTCAGTCGTGTCTGCCTCTTTGTGACCCTATGGACTGTAGCCTGCCAGGCTTCTCTGTCCATGGGATTCTCCAGGCAGGGATACTGGAGTGGGTTGCTAATGCTCTCCTCCAAGGGATCGTCCTGACCCAGGGATCGAACCCATGTCTCTTATGTCTTCTGCATTGTCAGGTGGGTTCTTTACCACTAGCACTACCTGGGAATCCCCGACTTGAGAGCAGACATATTTACAAAGTAGAGCTAGGATATTATGATGTATAAGATAGATATATATATATATATTTCTCATTTTGTCTTAGTCCACTGTTCTTGGCTCATAGCTCCTAAAACCCTTGGAATAGCCTGTGTTTAAGAGCTATAAATGTGCCTTTTGTTAATGAGATGACTTTGGGGAAACTCCCTAGGTAACCTGATGATGGGGAGCTGATTGCCTGGAGAATCAACCTGGTGATTAGAAAGTTGGAACCTTCAATCTCACCCACCTGCTTCCAACTTCAGGGAGGGAAGAGGGACTGGAGATTGAGTTCAGTTGCCAAAGGCTGATGATTTAATTAATCATGCCTCTGTAATCAGGCCTGCATAAAAACAATAGTACATATGTGGAGGTGTGGAGAGAATGGGGAGCCTGGAAAGGGCATGGAAGCCCTGCTCTCTTTCCCATGTACCATCCCTTATGTGTCTCTTCATTTGGCTGTTCCTAAATGATATCCTTTAATAATAAGACAGTAATTTGTAAGTAAAATATTTCTCTGAGTTCTGTGAGCTGCTCTAGCAAATTAATTGGATCCAAGGAAGAGCTTGCAGGGACCTCTGATTTATAGGCAGTTGGTCATAAGCTCAGGGACAACTTCGACTTCCTATTGTCATCTAATGTTGGGGCAGTAGGATCATAGTCTTATAGGACTGAGTCTTCAATCTATGGAATCTGATAATGTCTCTGGGAAGATAGTGACAGGATTGGGTTGAATTATAGGGTGCCCTACTGGTGTTGGACAACTGCTTGTTGGTATGGGGACCCCTCCTCCCCACCCCATTCACCCAAACATGCTGAAATTTGGTGCTGAATTTCAGAGGGACTGAGTTTTCTTTTGTACCTAGGAATGAGGGGCTGTTTTATAAAGAAAACAAGTCTACTGAAAAAAAGTCATCCTTCCACAGAATAACATTGTCCACACCATGTGAGTAGAAATCTGGTTGACTTGGCATGCTGAAAAGGACAGAAACTTGGAAGAAAGATTTGGGCTCAGATTTTCACTCAGTATCCTGATGACCTTGAAAAAGTCATTCACCCTCTCTGAGCTGGTCTCCTCATTTGAGAATGGAGATGATACTACTTACTTTGTAGGATAATTATAAGGAACATATGAGTTAATAAATAGGAAAGTAATTTGTAATCTATGAAGATTTATCTCATTATTTTCTATTATTTTTGTTTTTATCTGTTTTTTTTTTTTTAATGCTCTTCACATTCTTTCCTTTCCAGTATGGAAGCCACCATATCTCATCTGCTTAGATTGTCTGCAGATTAAGTCTAATTATGTTCCATATACACTTGATCTATTTGATGAACACAGCTCTGGTTCTCCTCGGGAGGCAGCCTGCTTAATAGAAAGAATCAAAGCGTGGATCAAAGCCAATGATCTGTTCTTTATATCTCTTTTCCACCACTTGCTGGTTCTATGACTATAGATAAATTATTCAAACGTTCTTAGTATCATTTCCCCATTTATAAACTGGAGATATGAAACTCGACTTCTTAGCATCGTTATGAGGACTAAATGATATGTACAGTATGCATACATAGGAAAAGGGCCAAATAAAGATCCAGATATCTAAATTTTCCAATATAGGCCTTTTTTCTGTGTTTTCCATAAAATGCACTAGGATATTCTATTTTCTAGACATACATTCCTGTTGAATGATTAGAAGCCAAGGCGTTTTTCTTCTTTCTTCCCCTTCTTCTCCTTTTTCTTCTTCATCTTCCTCCTCCTCCTCCTCCTCTTCTTCTTTTTGGTGCACTTTGACTTTTATGGCTGCATTAAAAGCGCCTTAGATGTTCACACTGTGAAACCCTTTCCTTTCAAATTTGTCAGCACTTCCAAGTCACCCACGGACCACAAGCAAGCCTTGGGCCCTAAGTCATCATCTTTAAGAAATCTCTAGCAACCAACCCCCTGAGCCTAGGCAGATACCCATTCTCTGATCATTTCTCACATACAACTGGTCTTTTCCTTCATGCAAAGGAAACTTTGTGCAAACTCCTCTACAAACCATAGAGTTGGAAGATGATCCCCTTCTGAGACTTTCTAATCCAGCTGCCTTATTTCAAGGGCCTTGCTGGTGGCTCTGCCTTCAATGCAAGAGCTCCAGGTTTGATCCCTGGGTTGGTAAGATCCCCTGGAGAAGGAAATGGCAACCCACTCCAGTATTTTTGCCTAGAGAATCCCATGGACAGAGGAACTTGGCAGGCTACACTCCATGGGGTTGCAAAGAGTCAGATATGATTGAGTGATTAACACACACTCCAAAGCTCAAACGGCGAAAGAACAGTCAGCCCTCCTGTTTTCCTCACCAGTGTTATTGCTATATCTCGCTACTACCTTTGCTTTATTTACATTTAATCTTAACAACCAATGACTACTGTTACTCCTATATGATACATGAGGAAACAAATTTCAGAAGGGTGACATACCTAAGTCATACAGTTAATAAATAACAATTGATTTCAAATCCAGGTCCTATTCCTCTGCATGGAGCTACATCAGCTTGCTGCTGTTCTAAAGCCTCAAACTGCTTATAAATCAGTGCCATGGTCAGTCCTGGCATGTGCAGCATGCACATGTGGGTGAGTTAATTCTCCAACAGTAATGGGTGAGCAGTGGGGGAGAGTTCCAGGCAAGCAGATTCTGGTAAAAGATCTCCATTTCAAAATGCATTTATACCGTTTTTCTTAGAAATCTTGCTCAATCTAGTATCATTTGACCTTCACCTTTCTGTTCTGCTTTCTGATGATTGTAAAGGACTTTACTGCACACCAGGGTTGTAAGTGGGGCAAGGTCGTCTAATGCATTTTCCCGTAGGAAATCTATAGAATTAAGATACATGTTTGGTATTGACTTAAATGTTTTGTTTGTTGACCAATTTACTTTTAATACCATTTGCCATAAATTCTTTGGAACGGATGGTAAAATTACAGAGCTTGTCATTTCCTCCAAGGTCCCCAGCTGGCATGCTTATCTTTTCAGCTTCATCGCTAGCAACTCTAAAAATGACCGAACTACATAACCTTCTTTCAGTGCCAGAAGATGCTAGACTCTTTCCCACTTTAGAGACATCTCACAAACTGTCCCTTCTGGCAAAATGACTGAAGGGGAAAGAGAAAGTCAAGAGTAAGGTTAATACCTGTATTTGTTGGGGTTGAGTAATAAACTTGACTTTGCCTTTTCTAGCAACCAAGGCAAGGAGAGATATCAGATAAAGCACAACATGGGGTCACACTATCCATTACAAAACTCAATTCAGTTTCTTGGGCAAAATACAGCTTTTATTGACACTGAGACCCAGGGGAGGGGAAAAGGGTAGGCAGCCTTGAAAAATATATAGTTTATAATGTTGTAAACAGAATTCTCAGACATATGCTTAACAGCAAGGGAAAAGGCTAGTGGGCCTTTTCCTTATAATATCTCTCATTGTCATCTTTTGTTATTTGCTATGTTGATAAAAGTAACCATATAAGAGACTACAATAGTGTTCTCTTGTGCCCTGGCTCAGTCCAGAGGTAAATTTGAGAGTATCTCGGGAAGCAGATTAACTATATACATTTTAGGCTATTTTCCATGTATTTTTTTCTCTCAATCTTTTCTTAAATACGGAGTGGCAAGAAACTTAAGCTTGAGTATTTGACAGTTATCTTACTAGTATAATTTATTTAAGTTTCCTAAATAATCAGTGATCTGTATAACTCTTTTCCAACAGAATGTCTCTATAATTAAACTTACCTATAAATTGGAGATAATAGTGGTCTCAAATGCATGTTTTAAAGATCAAATAATATATTATTATTATTATAGTGATAAATAATGAAGTAGTGGTTAACAGACACTGAGCCATTCCTAGAAGCCCTATACTGCTAATTGCTTTATTTGCATGATCTCATTTAATCCTTACAACAAACTTTAAAAGAGAAATGTTATTGTTTTACCCATTATAAAAAAATAAAAAACTGAGTATCATAGAGTTTAAGTAAGTTGTCAAGGATCACAGAATTGGTAAGTGGGAGGGGTCAGATTTGAATTGCAGGTGGGATTCTGCAGAATTCCAGAGTTCTTATTCTTGTCTTCTATACTATAATTAGCCATATTTGGTGTTCAATAAATGGGTTAATAGTATTTTAACAGAGGTACAGTCTAAATTGTTGTTAATCAGTATAAGATTGATTTGATTAGAATATTTTTCTTAGAAAGTGTTACATAGCCTGCAGCATTTATTTGGTGTGACTTACCACATTTCATCAAATTTAGGAAGACTTCAACTATAAGATGCACCATAATTTATGAACTAATGAGAAAGAAAATGTTGTCAATTAAACTCTGACACAATGCTTTATTACATTGAATTTTTATTTTATATTTCCAGAAAGACCTCTTTCAGCTTACTTATACAGAGATTTTCATTGTAGATCTCTCTTGTGCATAATGAAAAGAACATGCAAAAGAAATATTAAGATATTTTGAAAACATTTAAGATTCTAACTATTCCAAAATACTTGACTCAGAGTTGTGAATAGACACATTTTTTTCCACACAGTAGCAGCTTCTGTGTCTTTCAGAAGTGGTGGTGCAGCCTTTTCTTCGAGGGTCCATTATCATCTTGGGATTTTCTCCTAAACTACTGACATATTAGCAAATACATATGCACTCAGGCAATGTCAATGAATCATAACTGTCACAGAGACGGTATGATGTATCTAGATTTCAGAAATGTTAAGTGGGGGGAAATGTAGGACTTAGCATTGACCATGAACTTTGTGTTGAATAACGTGCTATGTTACCTTAAAAATATAACCATTCCAATAAGTATTTGCATCTTCAGTCTCATTTCAATCCAAGCACAGTAAGTATCTGATACATATTTGTTGACCCAATTGGAATAGATAATAGCTCTGGGATACTGGCCACTGCCTTTATATAATTTGCTTATCCTCAGGTTTTCAAGCAGGTTCACTATGATAATGAGAGTACATTTCCCCCTAAAACCATATCATAGAATATATTACAATATCTTTATTTCAATAGAAGAAAAATAATGTAGAGAAAAGATACACGTGCTAATTTCAGCTTTTACACTGACATTTTATGTGACCTTAAATAAGTGTCCATCTGTGGAATCAGGAGAGTTATCTGAATAATCTTTAAGAGCACTTCTGTCCCAAACAGGATTTATTGTTACATGCTGAGAGGGGAGCTAACACTTATCATAAGCCAACTATGTACTCATTATTTCATAAATATTATCTTGTTTAGGGCTTCCCAGGTTATGCTAGTGGTAAGGAACCCACCTGCCAATGCAGGAGACTTAAGAGACTCGGATTTGATCCCTGGGTGAGGAAGATCCCCTGGAGGAGGGAATGGCAACCCACTCCAGTATTATTGCCTGGATAATCCCATGGACAAAAGAGCCTGGCAGACTACAGCCTATGGGATTGCAAAGAGTCGAATACAACTACTGAGGAGAAAAACCTAAGGAGAAAAAAGCTGGGATTCCAAGCGTGTGTTAATTGATTCAAATCCCAGGCTCTCTAATTATGCATATTGCCTGTCTCAGAGTCCTTCAGACTTTAAGTCTGCAGAACTAGGAAGTTCCTAGAATTTTGAAATTAGTACATCATATTGTTTGAGATATCAAAGTTAGTATGCATCTCAATTTATTTCTAAAGCCTTCCCAAGGACCCACAGTTTGCTTGTGCTAAACACCTAAAAAAGTGGAGAGAATTCATATCACTGTCCTAAGGAGCTCAAAGTTAAGTATCTTTCAAGGTGTATTCCTTGCAGTCTTAGAGTTTATTCAACATTATTTAACAACTTTTGAGAACTCAATCTTATGGCAGGGATTAAGTATTGTTGTTTAGTTGCTAAGTCGTGTCTGACTCTTTTGTGACCCCATGGACTCTAGCCCACCAGGCTTCTCTGGCCATGGGATTTCCCAGGCAAGAATACTGGAGTGGATTGCCGTTTCCTTCTTTAGGGGATTCCTGACCCAGAGATCAAACCTGCATCTCCTGCATTGACAGGTGGATTCTTTACCACTGAGCCACTAGGGAAGCCCAGGGATTAAGGATACTTCAATAAATAAGATATATATGGTTTCTTCCATTACAGGCTTTGTGATCTAATGGTAGAGAGAAACAGTATACAAATAAACAAATTCATATGTAATTTAAAACTGTGATAAGCGATGAAAACTTAACAGTTTAGTGTTAGAAAATAGCATAAGGGTCAAACCTAGATGGTATGGGCAAAGGAGGCCTCTTGGAGAAGGTGATATTTAATCTGAAGCTCTAGGGCTTCCCTGGAGGCTCAGACAGTAAAGCGTCTGTCTGCCTGGTTGTGAGAGACCTGGGTTTGATCCCTGGGTCAGGAAGATCCTCTGGAGATGGAATTGCAACCCACTCCAGTAGTCTTGCCTGGAAAATTCCATGGACAGAGAAGCCTGGTAGGGCACAGTCCATGGGGTCTTAAAGAGTTGGACACAACTGAACGACTTCACTTTGAAGAATTGGAGGAGGGAAGTGAAGAGCACTGAAGATCATGCCAGGCAGAAAGTAGAGGATGGTTGAAAACCCCTGGTGGGAATTGAAAACCCTTGGTGGGAAAGATACCATAGAATTTGAAGAACTGAAAGGAGGAAAGCAGCAGATAAAATGGGACAGAGAGACAGGACTAAAATCAGGTAGGACTTTAAATCCACATTAAAACATTTGGCTTTACTTCATGATGCAAAGGGAAGGCATTGAAGGCTTTTTGGTGAGGCAGGTAGTTGGAAGGGAGGGATTAACATTTAGACAAACTGATAGTCTTTATTCCATTTAAAAAAATACTTTGGCTTCTATGGTGAATAGAATATAGTGAACTACATAGAATATATGGAGTTAGTAGAAGTCTGTTGTAGAAGTGAGATTATAGGGCTTGGATCAGGATGGGCAGCAGTAAAAGTGAGAAAAGTTAAAGGATTCTAGATATGTGTTGATGAAAAATTAATCAGTTGTTCTAAGAAAGAAAGGAAAAACTTTATTGAGCTAAACTGAGTGTTAGAACCTGAGAGCAGCAGTTCAGAAATTTCCAAGAACTGTTCTGCTCTTTAGAAGTCAAAGCACAGTTACATAAAATTTTTGAGACAGAGGAAGATACATTAAATGGTGTATTATCGACAGTTCATACAATCCAGATCTAAACATCAGAGTGGCACCTTATAAGATCCAGAAGGTATGTTATCTTTTAAAGATCTGTCTTGTTGATAGTAGAAAAATGTTACTCTTTGTGATGAGCCCATCTTTCTACTGAAGGAGGAGGCTTGGTCAATGCACAGCAGATACACAATGCAGAGCAGAAGGGAGGGAGGGGCAGAGAACATTTTTTATGTTTAAATTTTCTTGTCTTGCCATAAAATATAAATTTTATGTCATGGGTGTGTACTGGAAGTTAGATTATTGTAAGATTAATTATACCTGGGAATAAAGGGAGAATTAGGAATCAAGATTGAGTTCAGGTTTCTGGTTTGGGCAACTGGTTGAATATTACTGCCATTGGCTGTACTGGGAAGTTTTGAACGATGATGAATGTGAGTGGAATAGGGAAGTTGCCATGTTTGTTTTAGAAATGTCAAATTTTAGGTACCCATGAGGTCTCTAAGGGAAGATATAGAGTAATCTTTTGGATATATAAGGCTGGAGTCCAGAAAAGAAGTTTGGGCTAGAAGTATATATTTGAGAGTTTTTAGCATATGGATAATACCTGTTTTGGAATGAGGAAAACCTAGGAAAAAAGGTGGAGAAAAAAACAATAAAGTTGTATAGGGTCAAAACCTAGGAAATTTTCATATTTAGAGGTTGGACAGAAGATAGAAGAGAAGGGTACTACATAGAAATCATAAAATAAATGGCCAGAAGTAGGAGGAAAAGCAAGAGTAAAGTGAACTGTATTATCATTGAAAAATATGAGGGGAACTGAACTGTCATTGAAGAAATGAGACAGCATACATGTATAGAAGTATGGAAAAGAAGAGAAGATGAGAAATGGGCAAGAGCTAATGGTGGATGGAATGTGGAATCCTGGGATCACATTTATTTGCTAATGGTGATGATCCAGGGAGAAAGCAGAATGGATGATATAGGAGACACAGCAGATGACCAGGAGTGCAGTCCTTGAGAAAGTGAGCGTAATGGAATCTAGAGGACATGCTGAGGGCTTTTGTTAGAAAGAAGGGCACCTTCATCCATGGTAATGGGATTATAGAAAGAAACCGAGACATGTTTCTAATTTTAGTTGTGGGAGTATGAGGATGCTCCTGTAGGATGATTTCTAAAATAGAAAGCATTAGATGAGATTATCCTCTAAGAATGGTGGTGAAGGGAAAAGAATCATGGTTTCCAAGAGATAGAAGAAGGTCTGAACTAGGATTTTAGTTGTTTTTTTTTTTTTCTTTCTTTCTTTCTTTTATTTTTTCGGGGCAAAAATAAGAAACCTATTTATCAGCATTAACCATTAACCTTGTAAAATTGCTGGGCAGTGATAACACTGCTTGAGGACTGAAACCATGAATTAAAAATGTAGTCAGTTTACTTAGGTATGTAATTTTCTCAGGTTACTTGGGACCTGTATAAGTAGGTAGAAGAGTTCATTCTAGGTTTGCATTTGTCACATGAGAAAAAAATGGATAGACACAAGGGGACTGAAGGTGTTTGTGAGGAAATAATTTTAATGTTGGACACATATGGGAAGAGAAAGCAGGAAGGGAGCAGATGAGTATGAAGTATAAGGATCAGTAGATTAGACTTCAAAGAATTATAAAGTAAATTGCTTTATTTTAGCAAATCAGCTTGAAATTTATAGTCGAGAATATGATGTGGACATCTGATATTGTAGGTAGGGTAGAGTGTATATGCATATTTATTTGTGTGTGTGTGTGTGTTTTAGAGTGATATAGTGGTGGCAAAAAGGGAGGTGAAGTGGAGTGAAAAGAAAAGATTGGGTGACATCCTTTATATTCATTCAAAAAGTATTAATTTAGTATTAACTGTGAGCCAGGCATTATTCTGTTTGCTCAGGGTACAGCACTGATATAAATGAATGGGTCATCTGTGAAACATGAAAGTGAAAGTCAGTCATGTCCAACTCTTTGTGACCCCATGGACTGTAGCCCACCAGACTCCTCTGTCCTTGGAATTCTCCAGACAAGAATACTGGAGTGGGTTGCCATTCCCTTCTCCAGGGAATCTTCTCAACTCAGGAACAGAACCCGAGTCTCCTGCATTGCAGGCAGATTCGTGACCATCTGAACTGCCAGGGGAGCACCAGGATCATCTGTATGAATATAAAAATCACTAGAAAAAGAAGCTATAAAATATGTGGGGAGAGAAAGAACCTATGAGGCAAAAATCAACACCATTGATAGGTAAAGATAGAATCTAGTGATTCACCAAATATAAGCCATGGCACACTGTTAATAGCAATAATAGGATGAACAAAAACAACAACAATAAAGAATACTTAAATAATATTTATGTGCCAAGCACTGTATTGAGTATTAACATATATTAATTAATTTATGCATAAAACTGCCCTATGAAGTGGATACTGTTAGCCTGTTGTTCAGTGTAAACAGTTTTGGAAGGAAAGAAGGGAGGAGGGACTAAGAACTTGAGTTGGGTTATGGGAGGTGGCAATGGAGAGGAATTATCAGGTGAGAACAGATGCTAGAGGAGGCCTGGAGAAGCTAGAGGAGACCTTTAGCTGTGACTGAGGGAACTCCATAGGTAAGATGCAGTGGAATTATCCCTAGTGACCTTTCAGATGAGGTGGGCAGTGGGCTGTACTACTGAATTCACCATGTATGATGGCCTCCATGGCAGCTGTCTCCTCAGAGAGCGGGAGGGGTGTAGCCCAGATGACTGGAGACTCTCTTCCCCACATCAAGGGAAGCAAAAGGTAATTCTGCCAAAGGGAGAAGAGAAAGTGAGCTCCTATCTGCTTCTCACCCCCTACTACTCTTAGAGCAGTTCTGCTGTTAATTGCTTATGATTATAGGGCTTAGCTCCCAGTTTAGTGATACTTCAGGGAAGAGTCGCTGGTAGAAAAGCAGATAGAGAGGTGGGAAGATAAAGTTCCTTCCCTCAGGAGGCTTCCATTCAAACTGAGTCAACACCTAATACACAAATAAAAATGTCATGTAACGGCGGCAGTGTGTGTTAGGAAGAAAGCGGAGCAGGGAACGGGAATAAGGATGCACAAGATGAAGGAAGTTTTGAAAGGCCAGTATGATGAGGTGTCTCAGAAGATAGGACTTGGTCAGTCTGAATGAAATGAGAATAGAAACTCTGACCATGTTGGGGAAGAACGTTTCAGGCAGAGGGACCGGCAAGCAGAAATGGCTGAGTAGGCCAGTGTGTTGGAGCAAAGGCTGTGGGGAGGGTGGTGGGAACCAAAAGGTGCTCTCAGTCTTCCCCAGCCTTTCGCCCTACCAAGAAGGATTAGACGTTCCCACAGTCCATTCAGGGAGACTCCAAGCCGTGTGAATGCCCCTACGCACCCCAGTCACCCCTGCATAACCAGTGGTCAGGGTGATGAGATGGCCTCAGTGGACCCAGGAACAGGCAGGCAGCTTTCTCCTCCATGTAAAATAATGACATTTTTACATGGACCACAGCCTTGTCTAATTCAGTGAAACCATGAGCCATGCTGTATAGGGCAACCAAAGACGGACAGGTCATACTGGAGAGTTCTGACAAAATATGGTCCACTGGAGAAGGGAATGGCAAACCACTTAGTACTCTTGCCTTGAGAACCCCATGAACAGTATGAAAAGGCAAAAAGATAGGACACTGAAAGATGAACTCCCCAGATAAGTAGGTGCCCAATATGCTACTGGAGATCAGTGGAGAAATAACTCCAGAAAGAATGAAGAGATGGAGCCAAAGCAAAAACAGTACCCAGCTGTGGATGTGACTGGTGATGGATGTAAAGTCTGATGCTGTAAGGAACAGTATTGCATAGGAACCTGGAATGTTAGATCCATGAATCAAGGTAAATTGGAAGTGGTCAAACAGGAGATGGCAAAAGTAAACATCAACATTTTAGGAATCAGTGAACTAAAGTGGACTGGAATGGGTGAATTTAACTCAGATGACCATTATATCTACTACTGTGGGCAGGAATCCCTTAGAAGAAATGGAGTAGCCATCATAGTCAACAAAAGAATATAAAATGTAGTACTTGGATGCAATCTCAAAATGACAGAATGATCTTTGTTTGTTTCTAAGGCAAACGAATCAATATCACAGTATTCCAAGTCTATGCCCTGACCAGTAATGCCAAAGAAGCTGAAATTGAATGGTTCTATGAAGACCTACAAGACCTTCTAGAACTAATGGCCAAAAAAAGATGTCCTTCTCATTATAGGGGACTGGAATGTAAAAATAGGAAGTCAAGAGCTACCTGGATTAACAGGCAAATTTGGCCTTGGAGTACAGAATGAAGCAGGGCAAAGGCTAACAGAGTTTTGCCAAGAGAGTGCACTAGTCATAGCAAACATGCTTTCCAACAACATAAGAGACACCTCTACACATGGACATCACCAGATGGTCAAAACCGAAATAAGATTGATTATATTCTTTGCAGCCAAAGATGGAGAACCTCTATACAGTCAGCAAAAATAAGACCAGGAGCTGACTATAACTCAGATCATGAACTCCTTATTGCCAAATTCAGACTTAAATTGAAGACAGTAGGGAAAACCACTAGACCATTCAGGTATGACCTAAATCAAATCCCTTATGATTATCCAGTGGAAGTGACAAACAGATTCAAGGGATTAGATCTGATAGACAGAGTGCCTGATGAACTATGGATGGAGGTTCATGACATTGGACAGGAGACAGCGATCAAGACCATCCCCAAGGAAAAGAAATGCAAAAAAGCAAAATGGATGTCTGGGGAGGCCTTACAAATAGCTGTGAAAAGAAAAGACAGTGAAGGCAAAGGAGAAAAAGGAAGATATACCCCTTTGAATGCAGAGTTCCAAAGAATTGCAAGGAGAGGTAAGAAAGCCTTCCTCAGTGATCAATGCGAAGAAATAGAGGAAAATGATAGAATGGGAAAGACTAGAGATCTCTTCAAGAAAATGAGAGACACCAAGGGAACAATTCATACAAAGATGGGCACAATAAAGGACAGAAATGGTAAGAACCTAACAGAAGCAGAAGATATTAAGAAGAGATGCCAAGAATACACAGAAGAACTATACAAAAAAAGATCTTCATGACCCAGATAGCTAGGATGGTGTGATCACTCATCTAGACCAGACGTCCTGGAAGGCGAAGTCATGTGGGCTTTAAGAAGCATCACTGTGAGCAAAGTTAGTGGAGATGGTGGAATTATAGCTGAGCTATTTCAAATCCTAAAAGATGATGCTGTGAAAGTGCTGCAATCAATATGCCAGCAAGTTTGGAAAACTCAGCAGTGGCCACAGAAATAGAAAACATCACTTTTCATTCCAATCCAAAAGAAAGACAATGCAAAAGAATGTTCAAACTACTGCACAATTGCACTCACCTCACATGCTACCAAAGTAATGCTCAAAGTCCTCCAAGCCAGGCTTCAACAGTACGTGATCCATGAACTTCCAGATGTTCAAGCTGGATTTAGAAAAGGCAGAGGAACCAGAGATCAAATTGCCAACATCCATTGGATCACAGAAAAAAGCAAGAGAGTTCCAGAAAAACATCTACTTCTGTTTTGTTGACTATGCCAAGTCCTTTGACTGTGTGGATCACAGCAAATTGTGGAAAATTCTCCAAGAGATGGGAATACCAGACCACCTTACCTGCCTCCTGAGAAACCTCTATGCAGGTCAAGAAGCAACAGGTAGAACTGGATATGGAACAACAGACTGGTTTCAAATTGGGAAAGGAGTACATCAAGGCTTTATAATGTCACTGTGCTTATATAACTTATATGCAGAGTACATCATGCAAAATGCCAGGCTGGATGAAGCAGAAGCTGGAATCAATAATTGCTGGGAAAATATCAATAACCTCAGATATGTAGATTTCACCACCCTTACAGCAGAAAGCAAAGAAGAACTAAAGAGCCTCTTGATGAAAGTGAAAGAGCAGAGTGAAAAAGCTGGCTTAAAACTCAACATTCAGAAAACTAAGATCATGGCATCCAGTCTCATCACTTCCTGGCAAATAGATGGGGAAACAATGGAAACGGTGAGAGACTTCATTTTTTTTGGCCTCCAAAATCACTTCAGATGGTGACTGAAACTGTGAAATTAAAAGACACTTACTCCTTGGAAGGAAAGCTATGACCAACCTAGATAGCATATTAAAAAGCAGAGATATTACTTTACCAACAAAGGGTCTGTCTAGTCAAAGCTATAGTTTTTCCAGTAGTCATATATAGATGTTAGAGTTGAACTATAATGAAAGCTGAGCTCTGAAGTTTTAATGCTTTTGAAATTTGGTGTTGGAGAAGACTCTTGAGAGTCCCTTGGACTGCAAGAAGATCCAACCAGTCAATCCTAAAGGAAATCAGTCCTGAATATTCATTGGAAGGACTAATGCTGAAGCTGAAACTCCAGTACTTTGGCCACCTGAGGCTAAGAACTGACTCATTGGAAAAGACCCTGATGCTGGGAAAGATTGAAGGCAGGAGGAGAAGGGGACGACAGAGGATGAGATGGTTAGATGGCCTCACTGACTTGATGGACATGAGTTTGAGTAAGCTCTGGGAGTTGGTGATGGACAGGGAAGCCTGGTGTGCTGCAGTCCATGGGCTCACGAAGAGTCGGACACAACTGAGTGACTGAACTGACTGACAGATACGGCTTTATGTTCATTTTTCTGTGTTTTTGTTTTTTTTTTTTTAATGAAGGCTTTGTTTAAAAATTCTAATGCTATGAACCTTGGTCTAGAAGATCGCTTAATCTTAAGAATACCCAGTCTTGCCTCATTTCTCCGATAAGGAGCTAAGAGCCCAGAGTGGGGTTAAGACTAGCTCAGGCTCACACAGTAAGTTCTTAGTAGAGTCGGGTTTATTTCTCCTGACTTCCAGTCTAGTGCTCTTCATCATACTCACTTGACTCTGATATAGAGCCTTACCAGATATTCTAGGTAAGGAGTGCCGCAGGATTGTTCTGGGCCCTCACTCCTCTGGGTCTAGCCTATCCTCTAGCAGCTCACATCTGGGATATTTAAGAATTCACATTATGTGGATTATATCACAACCCCCAACTCTGTGCTACTAAGAAATCATTCACTGTTTTGTCAATAGCAGTGGGTGTCCTCTCCTGACAGTTCAGAGAGATGAGGCCTCCCAGCAAGCTTTGCTAACCTTGGTAGCAATGCTGCTGCTGCTAAGTCGCTTCAGTCGTGTCCGACTCTGTGCGACCCCTGAGACAGCAGCCCACCAGGCTCCCCCGTCCCTGGGATTCTCCAGGCAAGAACACTGGAGTGGGTTGCCATTTCCTTCTCCAATGCATGAAAGTGAAAAGTGAAAGTGAAGTCGCTCAGTCGTGTCCGACTCTTCTCGACCCCATGGACTGCAGCCCACCAGGCTCCTCCGTCCATGGGATTTTCCAGGCAAGAGTACTGGAGTGGGGTGCCATCGCCTTCTCCTTGGTAGCAATGCTGGACCCTATACCTGCAAAACTACAGACAGAAAGCATTTTCCTGAGGGCTTGGCAACTCGAGAGAGGACGCTCTGTTCTTCTTATATGGCATCACCAGAAAAGTCACTGTGCTCTCATTAAACAGAGCCTCCTCATCTTTGCCCTCCCCCTATCTGCTTTTATATTTTCTACTTTCTTTTATTCTCTTTTAAAGTGTGTGGAGACTTCTTGCTGTTAAAAATCTGGTGTCCCAGAATGGAACACAGGGATTTTCCTATGTTTTTGTTCACTGACGTATCACAAGCATTTAAAATAGTGGCGAACACATAATAGATGGTCAGTGAAGATTTGTTGAATGAGTGAGTGATGATCAAATGGATGGATAGTTGATACTAAAAGCCTGATATCAGAGAAGTAGCCATGGAATGGACCATCTGCTCCAACTTTCTCACAGTACAGAGGGCTGAAAGCTAAGAACCCTAGGTACTAATGTTGACTAAAGAGATGTAGAAGAGAGAGATAACCTGCCAAGGTCACCTGTCCAAACAAGCTATGGAAATTAGATGTCTGCTATGGTGTCCTGTTGTTTGAGATTCATATGAAAATATCTAAAAGCTGCAATCCCAGGTACAATAAAAGCTCTGCATTCCTTTCAGTCTCTCCCAGAGTTTATTGTGGGTTGTGGTAAATTTTGCTATTCTGAGTTATTGTTGGCTCCAGGCTCCCTGAATTAGTTGTTTCAGATCATCTTGTTGTCCTGCATATGATGGTCTTCTGACCCAGACAAGGAACTCAGTTCCTCTCCTGGGTATACCTAAGTTCACACATACACATGCACACACACACACACACACACACACACACACACCCCAACATATACACACAGGTGTATTCTTGCATGTCCACGCATACACACATATACCTACAAGAAATTAACCTAATGTATAAAACTTTTGTATTTTGATCAAATGTTTCTGAAGATTTGGGGAGATGAAAAGAATTATATAAACTCAAAAATTATATAACTCAAAAAAGCCTTAACTTTAATATTAGTTACACCTGTTCTTAGGGCATCTTTAATTATTTCTATTAATTTAGACTTCATTTTCCACATATCATAATCTTTATATTATATAAATTATATATATATATAAACTATATAAATCTATATAATATATATATGTATATAAGTGTGCATACATACATGCTCAATTTTGTTCCACTCTTTGCAACCCTAGGGACTGTAGCCCACCAGGCTCCTCTGTCTGTGAGGTTTTCCTGGCAAGAATACTGGAGTAACTTGCCATTTCCTCCCCCAGGGGATCTTCCTGATCCAGGGATTGAACCCATGTCTCCTGCATCTCCTGCATTTAGGCAAATTCTTTACTGCTGAGCCATCAGGGAAGCCTCCTATAGCTATATAGATGTCTTAATTCATCCATCCCACTTCCCTTTTCTTTATTATCTAATTGTCTCATCTTCGGATTTCATTTTTTATAAATTACAAGAATTCTAGACTTTGTTTCTTATTTCTGGTTGAAGCTAGTGACCTTACAATTTTATCTTCTAGCCCTAAGTAGCTTATAATAGTATTTTTTCCAAAATAAGGCAGTTCCCTTCTCAAGATGTTTCCTTCCAGTGATACCATTAGAAGGATACTAAGATATTTCATTGGAGAAGGCAAAGGCACCCCACCCCAGTACTCTTGCCTGGAAAATCCCATGGATGGAGGAGCCTGGACACTCTTATGGTTATACATTAATCTGCTGCTGCTGCTGCTGCTGCTGCTGCTAAGTCGCTTCAGTCGTGTCCGACTCTGCGCGACCCCATAGAAGGCAGCCCACCAAGGCTCCCCCATCTCTGGGATTTTCCAGGCAAGAACACTGGAGTGGGTTGCCATTTCCTTCTCCAATGCATGAAAGTGAAAAGTGAAAGTAGGAACATGCTAAAAAATGGGCCCTGAATGCAGGAATATGGAGACAAATAAAAAAATGCATGTCCAGGGAATCTTGGCATTACTGCTAGTGAGTGGAGTGAGGGTTATTTATGAGGTTGTGTGTATGATCTAAGTGAGAAGATAAAACCCCTTTAGTAGTAATGAATTGAGCATCCAAAAAAAAAAGCTAGCTGGAAACACCCATTACCCATTGTTACAGTTATCTCGGGAATGTTATATAGTTCTCTAGTCTTTCAGAAATGCTGTGAGAGCAGCTAGGAAGTGCTGGCTACCCTCACCAAAGAGATATTTTGAATTCATTGAGGTTAGGCAAACTGAATCCCTAGATAAAGTGGTGGGTGATATGTTTTCAAAATATATTCACCCCATCTCACTTAAAGAATGATATTAGATTCTCCCTTCATTTTAAAGGGATTTTTGTATTCACTTGTCCTTTTTATATAAAGGAGAGATATAGCTAGTACTTGTAATTTTGCTCTTAGAGTTATTCAGGACATAAAAAGTAAAAGAATATAGCCACAACAGAATTATCATCATGAAAATGAACATTTATTGAGAACTTGTTGGGTAAGACATTATGCTAGGAGTTTTCCATACAGTCACACATTTTGTCCTCACAGTAATTCTGTGTATTTAAGGACTCATATGAAGTAAGGATCTTTATTACTTGACGTTACAGATGGGAAACAGGTGCTCAGAGAGACTGAAGAACTTTTCCATGTCATATACCTACTGAGTGGCAGAGGCAGGATGTTAACATATATCTACTAACCCAAGCCCTTATACTTATTACCATTACACTAAGATGCAAGCATAGTGAAATGATGATGGTATTGAAATCAATATATCAGGATATCTGGATTTACCTCTCTACCAGTTCACTGTACTCCAGTACTCTTGCCTGGAAAATCCCATGGACGGAGGAGCCTGGTAGGCTGCAGTCCATGGGGTCGCTAAGAGTTGGACATGACTGAACGACTTCACTTTCACTTTTCACTTTCATGCATTGGAGAAGGAAATGGCAACCCACTCCAGTGTTCTTGCCTGGAGAATCCCAGGGACAGGGGAGCCTGGTGGGCTTCTGTCTATGGGGTCTCACAGAGTTGGACACGACTGAGGCGACTTAGCAGCAGCAGCAGCAGCAGTTCATTGTACAACCTTAGACAAACTGTTTCTTTCTGCAATTCACTTTCCTCACCTGCAGTTGTTGGGGCATGGATGAACTTGTGTGAACCATTTTAGTGCCAAAGTTCTGGAAGCCTACAATCGTTCAGACACCTCTTATAAAAGCCTTGTCCCCTGTGAATTTTTTGCTATTCACAAAGACTGTACTTGGAGAGGCTCTTGGGACTGATTCTTGGGAATATAATTCTGAGGTTTCTTTTCAGCACACTCTCTCCATCCAGAGAAAATTTGCAAAAGTCACTCCATCTTACCACCTGGCATCATCTGTTTACATTAAGCTATTCAGTGTATGGTAGATCACTATATTCTTAATGTCAATGCCTAAAATAAATAAATAAATGTATAATATCTCCTCTGGGTCTGGTAAAATGCATTCTACGTAAAATTATAAATTCACATCAGCAAAATATTTAATATTTATTTGGGGCAAAAGGTCTGGCCTAGAGATTGAAATTCAGATGGCTGACAGACAGCCCATTTTCCACTTAAGAAATGTGATATAGTCCTCCAGCTCCAGGGGGATTATTGTATGGGATTATTGAATCGATAAACAGAGTAATTTGGGGTATATTTTTTATTATGAAGTTGATAGGAAAAAACAATCTTACTCATATTTGGAGGTGAATATTTTGGTCATTGCAAAACTGCAAAAATTCCCCTCATTTCTGTAGGGCCTTCTGAAGCCCACTCAGAGTTAGGGTGGTCTACCATAGGAGAGATTTGGAGTTCCCTGAGCTTTCTTCCTGTAGCTTGGAGGCTTTGGGGTGAATGGATGGGAGACAACAGAAGTGTGACAGAAGAACTCTTAGACTTGGATTCAGAAGACCTTGGTAGAGTCCCAAGCTCTGCCATGTTTAAGTTCTGTAACCTTGGTCAAGTTACTTAAATTTTACGATTCCTCTCTCATCTTCCCTTGTAAAGTGGAGACAAAGATCCAAGGGGTTAGTATCAAGTGAAATGAAGGGGAAAGGAGAGGAAGTATTTTATTAAGCATCATCTATAACCTGGTGCTTTTCTGCACCTTCTTGATCTATGAAATAGAGCAATTATACTTGCTTCTCATTTTCATATATAGTAATGTTCATCCCTTAAAAACATGAATCATACTCTGCCCTCAAGGTGATCCAGGCAAATGTGGAATTCAAATAGATCACAGGATATTTTTCAAAAGACTTACAATGCCACAATCAAGGCACAGAGACAGAGAATGAACACTGAACTTTACCACAAGGACTCAGAATGCCTTCCAGAGCAGGAAGCATGAGAATGAGAAATATTTATCAGATGAAGAACAAGAGAGAGAGTGCTAAAGCAGCGGGTAGGAGAGATCGGAATGAAAATGGCCTGGAGATATGCCAGAGCTTGTTCATATAATGAAGAATCCCCAGTAGATTGAGCTTGAGTCAGTGAAATGGTGAAGGCCCAGATTAGTTTTAGTCTAGATTATTGAGGTGTTTGAAAGCTAAATTCAGACTTTATCCTTTAAGTGATAAGACAGTCAACACAGTTTTGTTTTCAGTGGAAGGAAAATTGCAGCGAATTTGCTTCATACATAAGTGAATGGCAAAGATGTTGGGGTCTGAACAGTAGAAGTCAGGACAGAACTCATATATAACATGTTTTGCTGAGTGACCATTGGCAAGTGGCTTAAACTCTGTACCTAAATTTCCTTGGGCTTTGAATGGGGGCTGTAGAATGTACTTAGTAAACCAAATGCCAGTTATTGATTCCGCAAAGATTTAGGAGGAACCTCTTAGGTGAAGGGCCTTGTGCTAGGAAATAAACAAAGAGATGTGGGATTGAGGGTTGGGAGGGGAGGAGTGTGAGAATCTTGGCTTTAAAAGGCTAAGCCAGCATGCCTTAGAACTTCATGACCTTGGAAAAATCTTTTCTGCATTTTGGGCTGTGGTTTCCCCAACTGCACAGATGGGCCAGGTGACTTCTGAGGTCTTTGTCACTTTAGCATTCTAAGTTTTCACCTTCCAGAATTGTTCCCAAGCCTTTTCTTTCTTTTTTTTTTTAAAATTTTATTTTATTTTTAAACTTTACATAATTGTATTAGTTTTGCCAAATATCAAAATGAATCCTTCACAGGTATACATGTGCTCCCCATCCTGAACCCTCCTCCCTCCTCCCTCCCCATACCATCCCTCTGGGTCGTCCCTAGGCTCTTTTCAACATCTGGTCTTTCAGCCTGGGCTTCTGTGTTACCCTTGACCCTCTTACCTATCTGGAAATATCTGCAGCACTATGTATGCATTCCCCCAAGAGGCCAAGGTTAAAGGACCTCTTTCTCTGTTTTTCAAAAAGCATTGCTATAAACAGGGAGAGAAAAACCATAAGCCTCTAGTAGTAGACTGTATTCCTAAATTCTCAACCTTGCACCCCGCCAAACAGAAATTGTTGGGTTATAACTAAAAGGAATTGAAAATGCTGAAGATAATGGCTTCACTGAGTAAGCAGGAAGTTAGAGCTAAGGAGGTGGTTTTGTGTTCTTAAACTGAGCCATGTAGAAATTTATATCAGATATGAATATCTGAAAACTGCTGATCACAGGTGCTCATGACTGAATGAGGATCTGAATCGTGAATCAACGGACAGGACCTAGAGTGGATCTTAGAAAAAATTTTCATGTCCTTTAACATCTTAGCTGTGGGCTTGTGGCTGGCATGGGAGTGAAGTGAGAAGAAGTGATAGAATTTTGTTTTAATTGAAAACAGCAAATGACCTTGGAGTCAGAAGAGAGAGGGTCAGTACAATCATGTACAAGCTGTATATAGCTTTCAACAACTCAATCTTTCTGAGCCTTGATTTTTCTCATCTGTATATTGGGTGTTATAATATTTATTTCATAGAGGGATCATGTAACTCACTTTTCAAAATGGATTTTTTCATTCATTAAATTGATGTCACAGCTATTTATTTAAATCCCTTTATGTGTCAATAACTGTAAGGCATTAGAGATATGATAGGGAATAAGACACAAAGTCTAATACTATGAAATTGTGTTAGGTGTTCAGTTGTGTCTAACTCTATGAGACCCCATGGACTGTAGCCCGCTGGGCTCCTCTGTCGTGGAATTCTCCCAGAAAGAATAGTGGAGTGGGTTGCCATTTTCTTTTTCTGAAATTGTAAAGCACAAATCAAATTTAAGATTATATTATTATAATGAGGACAGAAATTTTACTCAGTCCACACAATCAAAATGTAACATCTTCCCTTCTGATCTTCCTCGAGAGTTCCCATGTGCTCAGAAACAAACAAACAAACAACAACAACAAAAACAGCAATTATATTAAATTTTATTCCAAACTGGTAAACTTACTCCTGTGTCATAATCAAAGTGCTCCTTCATATTTTCATTGCTCTTTAGGTAGAATTACCTAGTCTTTCAGATTTCCACTTCCCTCCCCTGCTCTCCTCCTCCCTTCGAAAATAATATCTCAAGTACTAACCTAGTGGCAGAAAGAGGACTCTTGCGTTTCGTATCCACAAAATGTTTTCTGGATCCCACTTAATCTTGGGTATGGGATGGCTTGCCTGGGTTCCTCCCCAGACAGAAGACCACTGAGGTACACCAGCCCTCCTGAGGGCTTCTCTCTTGTCAGCTTGGTCCACTCTTATGGATACTACAGACTGAGTAGCTTAAATAACAATTTCTCTTTTTTGCCCTCACAGTCCTGGAGACTAGAAATCCAAGAACAGGGTGCTAGCTGATTCAATTTCTGATGAGGGTTCACTTCCTGGTTTTCAGGTGTCCCCATCTCACTGTGTGCTCACCTGGTGGAGAGAGAGATGGTCTCACTCTTGTTTCTTCTTGTAAGGGCACTAATTACATTCATGAAGGCATTATCCTCATGACTTAATTTTTTCCCAAAGACCCCACCTCTGTATGTCATCACAATGAAGATTAAGCCTTCAGTATATGAATTTTGGAGGGAATACACACATTTAGTCCCTAGCAGCATATGCTGCTAAAACCTATTGCTGGTGTCCTTCCCCCACCCTGCCTCCTTCTCTCTCTCTCTCTCTCTCTCTCTCTGCCTCTCTCTTTCTCTTTATCAAAGCCTGGATATCCTCTCTGGAGGACACAGCTTCATATTCCCTCTTGTATGATCTATCTTAGATAGTCTCTGCTGTCATAAGGATCTCTCACTAAGAACTCCCAGCCAGGTTCTTAGTTAACTGCTGAGTTCTCTAATGGGAAAATATGGGAATTCTAAATAGTTATTCACACTCTAAAAAAACAAAATTGTTCCTCCATAAGAACCACTCAGAGGAAGTTTGTTTTATAAAGCCTGAACTGAAAATGGAACACCCTCTGAACTCTATTTCTCTCATTCTTTTCTAGATGCTTTTAAAATATCTCGCCTCAAACACACACACACACACACACACACACATACACACACACACACACATACACACACATAGACACACACACACACACCTATCTATGAACATTTTCATTGTCAATGAGTCAGGATTTGAACCCAGGTCTTTCTGACTCGAAAACCCATGCTCTTAGCCATTTTCCTGTATAGGACGGCCTTATTTGGAAGCATTTGCCAATATCATTAGGCTTATATATTGACAGATAATAAAATTTCTAAATAACTTTTTATTCATTCATTTGTTTTCATTTGAAAAATTAGAAAGCCAAGTCTCCACAGAGGGGTGATTCAGCTAATGCACACAGGACTTTTAGGTCTCTCAGCCTTCTTTCAGCTGGCCTTGTACGTGGGTAGCTCTTATACACAGGAAGCTTGAACTGCCCTGGGTCTAGATGCTTTCAGTCCCACCAATTTGGACATGAATGTCAGCTCTACAACCTATTAAGACATCTTATGAAATCTTTTGTGCCTCAGCACCCTCATTTGTAATATGATATAATATAGCATCCTATCTTGGAATTATTAGGATAAAGGGTGGAAACTCAAGAGATAGTAATTTCCTTCTTTCCCAATTCCTTAGTGTTACTTCCTGGGAGTATTTTAGCTGCCGGCTTTGAAATTGTGTCTGCGTTGTCAGTCAAGCCCTGCCTCACCCTGTGAACACTGCCTGACTCCCTGGGCTTAAGCCAATGCCAGCTTGGATTTCTGATCCCTGGCCCTGTCATGCCACTGCCAGGACCCCAGGGTGCTTGACCTGACTTCTACTCTGGCATATGTTCTCTTATCCCTCTCCACCAGCTGTCCAGTCTTGTCAGAACTTTATGCCCCTTGACCCTTTGCCAGTCAAACTGGTTGACCTTGAGCTCTGTTGTAAACACTGATGCCACACCCAAATTTCCTTTCAAGGAAGACTTAACTGCCCAGATCCTGGGAATGCTCACAGCAACAGTTAGCAGCTTTAAGTCCCCAAGGGACTGCCTCAGCTGCACAGAGATACCCAACTCAAAGTCATGCTTCTGCTTGAGGGTTCCACATCCAGAGACTGACTGTGCAGGCCCAACTTGGGACAACTCTGAAAGACCATTGTAGCTCCACCCAGAATTCCCCAAAGATGTAGCTGAGGCCACTCCTGTGCTTCTATCACAGATAACTTTTCCCTCCACTTACTCCTCCCTCCATCCTCTCCCTTCCACAGGTGTTGGTTGATTCCAGGGGTACTCGTTGAATATCCTATGTGCTTATATCTATTTCAGTTTCTGCTTCATGGGTCCAGGGACAAGTTCCCCTCAAATTGCACCCAGTTCCCAACACTATCAGTCCTGACATTGTCTAGTAGACCCTGAGCCGTTCCCACTCAGTAATGAGTGTGTGTGTGTGTGTGTGTGTGTGTGTGTGTGTGTGTGTGTGTGTGTGTAAGAGACAGTGTTCCTGCTCTGTTGTCAAAGAAGCCAATGGCACAGGGAGGCTTTCTCACAACTTTCTACTCCTAGGTTGTGTTTAGCAAAGTCAAAGGTCAGCTGGACTTTAGTCTCAAACAACCCTTGTTCTTCTTGCGTGTGCCTTACCCTGACAGGTCCTGGACACTAGGGACACAGGTTAAATCAGCCCTATTTTGCAGTGAAGGTGTCACAATCTAGAGTGAGATGCAGGCATTGCATAAATAAATTATAGTAAGGAGAGATAAATGTAATAGAAGAGACACTTCCTGCCCCCAGGAACTCGGATAATGTTTTCCTGGCAGAGTTGTTAAGCTGATTAAATGAAGCCACACAGCACAATATCTAGCACAGTGGAGACAGTTATTGAATCAGATCATCTTATTTCTCAGGTTAGGAGATTAGTGCCTGAGACATTAAGCGTCTTGCCTAGGGTCTCATAGGTAGTTAACAAGAAAGCTGGGGCTAGAACTCAGGTCTCCAGATTCACACTCTATGACTGTTTGCCTCAAGAAGGTAAAATGTGTATACCCATCTCATACACATCTACTGGTATTGTTTTCAGACCTGAACTTTTGGAAAATTGGCTGTCTCCCTCATAGTTTAGGCACACCATATACCTGGTTTGAGGCTGTGCTTTTCAAGTTCCTTTGTTGTTTGCTGAAATGAGCCCAGCAACTGGCAAGTATTTCTGTTTCCACATCCCATTCCTCTTTGTGCTTACTAGGTTGGTGAAGAAGCATCAGATCACAGCAGTGACATTTACATGAAAAGAACCCATTGTGTCCTTTGTAAGGAATAGCATGCAGCTTTCAGCCATACTGCTTTTCCATTTGCCTTCCTCTGGGAGGCTCTGGCAAGAGCTTGGCCAGCCAGAGGGAACTGCCTGAGTCCTCATGCCAGAAATTATATTCCGTAATTAAAATCAATAGCAAAACAGATATACAGCAAAAAGGTCATAGAACACAACAGAAAACCATTGGGTAGCATATTGCCAAGTGTCAAAATAGATTTCTGGACTTTTCTTCCATCTGCAAAAGCCATCCGTGGGAGAGAGGCAGTGTGCCCCAAGTCCCAGGCTCACCTGGGAAGGGTTTAGCTAAAAAGAAGTCTTCCTGCTTAAACTCGTCAAGAACCAGCTTCTCTGTCCAGCAGTACCCCTTTAAAATATCTGAGTGCCCTCATGTTAGCCAGGTTGCAGTGAACTTGTAGCCCTGAGGGATGCTGTTCACAGCCCAAAACCTTCGCCTTTGTCTATCCTAATTTCCATTCCTTGCATGCATCTTGGAATCCCTGCTTTCTGACCTATTGCTGTGACTACACCACACCTTTTCCCTTTAGTTATGGTAATTGGTAAAGTAAAAATACTTCTCTGATATTTTTTCTGTCTCGGGTCATATCTATTCTCACATCTCAGGCTGGTACAGCTCTGCCTAAAGCAGCTCAGTTTTTGAGACCTTTCCCAGGGCTGTCTTGGGTTTTCCTCATCCAGTTTGACCAGACAATGAGGGCTTAGACATATTCCACCTCCTCCCTTCTCTATACCTTCCTGGGTGAAATCTCCCTTGTTCAGATAGACTACATTTATGCTGATCTGTAAGGGCCAGATGTGGTGCATGACTGGGAGTATTTTTGTATCATGTTGAATTCTTACAGATGACCTTAGAGTGAAGTAACTTGTACTATAGCAGGTCAGTGATGGAGCCAAAATTTAAGCCCACATCTCCTGCTTCTCTGACCCATGTTTTCTCCACCACAACAAAGCTCTTCCTTGCAGAAGCAATTACATGACTCCATTATGGCATGTAACATGCTGAATTTTTCAATCAGGTGGAATAATATGTCTGTAAAGTCACACACAGTAGGAATGTGTCTGTAACAGGCATGAAAGGCTTTTCTGCAAGCCGAAAAGAAGCAGACATTATTAAATAATTACTAGGAGCCAAGTCTTTCTAGTTTATAAGCCCTGAGCCTTAGGCAAATGCCCACTGACCTTGCTTTCATAGGTAACCTCCAGAGGGTCCAGGTGCATCAGTGAGTCAAAACCATGGTTTGTTTTTAAGCTTTTTATTAAAGTTTAATATGCAAACATAAAAGTGCACATATCATAAATCTACAGCAAGATAAATTTTCCCTGTCTAAACACTCCTATGTAACCAGCACCCAGATCAAGAAACAAAACATTGCCAGAATCTTAAAAGCCTTCCATATGCTCCTCTCCCCCAAGGATAATTACTGCCTTGATTTACTTGCACAATATATTTATCCATTATACTTTTGATGGCATTTGGGTGCTTTCCAGCTTTGTGTATTACAAATAGTATTCTAAGAATATTATCATTTTATTTATTTATTGACTTTTTGACTTAAAACAATGCACATTTATTCTTTTACAGTTCTGTAGATTGGACGTCCAAAATTAGTTCTATAAGTCTAAAATCTAAGTGTTGGCAAGGCTCAAACCTTTCTTCTGAAGACTTCGGGGAAAGAGCCTCCTCAATATGGCACTCTAGGGGGTCACTCCCAATTGATCAGAGTTTCTCATATCATTTGAGACTCGTTTTGTTTCAACTAACAGAAAACCTACCCCCCAAAAAAGTTGGGCTCATACTGTAAGAATTCAGGACAGATCTGGCTTCAGACTTCCCTCTTCCTCTTGATTCTGCTTTTTTCCATGTCAGTTGCATTCTCAAGTTTCACATGGGGGCCCCTAGCCACTCCAGGTCCTCATTATAATGACACCACACCTTTCAGAAGAGAGTTCTAAGAATATTATTCTATATGTCTTGTGATGCACATATATATATATATATACACACTTCTGTTGAGTGTATGAGAGAGAAAGTTTTTAGTCGTTGAATATGCACATTGAATTAGTTTCCTGTTGCTGCTGTAACAAATTACTATCAAGTTAGTGGCTCAAATCAACAAAAATATATTCTCATACAGTTCTGAAGATAAGAAGTCCCAAATGAGTCTTGAAAGTGAAAGTCACTCAGTTGTGTTAAGGTAAAACACACTATGTTCTACCTTATAAACACTGGCAGTAGGGCCAAGTGATACTCCTACCAACAATGTATGGGAATTCTGGCTGTTCCAAATCCTCATCAACTCTTGGCCTATTCCATTCTTTTTGCTTTAATCAGATCTTTCATTTCCTGTCTAGCTTACAAAACTCTGGAAAGTCAAAAGTTCTGTATCCACAGCTATGTTCAAGCCCTTTCTCTTGCTAAGTATAGAATCTCCTCCTGATAGCTATTTCTGTTAGGCAAGAACATTTTTAAAAACTGAGCTCTATCTTACAATGAAATGAGATACTTAATGAGGTGATACACATTTTGTCCCTAAATATATTTAAGCAAAAGCTAGATAGACATCCATAGAAAAGCCATAGAGGCAAATTCTATATTCAGTAGAGGTGCTGTCTCAGGACAAGCCAGAGATTTCAAGTTGAGGGACCTAGGTTTTTGCTTCTCTACTTACTGTATAACCACGAGCAAGTTACTGAACTTCTGTGAACTTCAGTTTCTTTATTTTCACAATGGAGTTTTTACTAACTTTCATGCATTTGCAGGGATGGTCAAGTGCTACCTCTTCCTAGTTACCTTAAAGAAGAAAATGGCAACCCACTCCAGTATTCTTCCCTGGAGAATCCCATGGACAGATTGGGGTTACAAGAGTTGGACACAACTTAATGACTAAACCACGTAGTTACCTGGTCATATAACTATTTCTGTAATATGGGGATATATTTTAAAACATAATTACCTACACTTTTATTATAGCCTTGATCACATTGGGCTATAATGGCATATTTATTTACTGCTTCTTGCATGGTCTTCAAATTCTGTAAAGGCAAATAACTTATGAGTGTGTCTGTTACTGTATTTTCAGTAATACTGCTTAGCAGAATAAATTGCACATGGTAGGTGTATAATGAATGGATGAATGAATCTTATTTGTTATAAGACTAATCTGAGAATCTAGTAAGATATTGGCAATGAAAGCTCTTTTTAAATTTCAGAACATTTTCAAGACGCATTGTGCTATTACTGTCATTAGTATCTTGTTGATCAAGGTGGTTAAGTGTCTGGAGTCAGCCACTGAAGCAGACTGGAGCCCCTTATCAGGGAAAGATGCTGGGAGGGGAGTGACATCTGTCCCGTCTGAATTTTTCCATGAGGAACATGGGGTGCTCTCTACAGGACACTATTTTTTCCTCTCTGAAGAGCAACCCTAATTACTGGTGATAATTAGTTGCAATTTAAGGTCCTCAGGGCAATCTGTAGAGGTGCAAATTGCATCTAAGCTCTTCAGGATTTGATGTCCTTTCCCTTGATGTCTCCTCTCATCTCTCTTCCTATCAAATAAGAGGAAAAGCAAGAAAAGGGGGCTTGAAGGGAGCCAAAATCTAAAGGTCATCTTTACAAAGGGCCTCTTTACCACTCTCTGCGCAGTAAGCTACAAGTGCCATTCAGGTGGCTGCAAGCATTTGGGAAGGAGAGCCATTTACATTTTCATTCCTTTGACAGATATTCTAGAGTTTTCTTTGTGAGTGCTGAGAATGCAGAGGTGAGCAGATACGGGCCCAATACCCTTGAGTTGGTCATAGTCTAGTGGGAAAGACAAATATGAAAATAGACAATTGTAAGGTATTCTGATGATGTAGCTAGAAAGAGAAACAACCCAATTCATGGATAGCTACCGTTTATTACTCAGATAATAGTCTAGTGCTGCAGTCCATGGAGTCACAAACAGCCGGACACAACTGGGCAACTGAACAACAGCAACAACCGTCTACTTGTTTTACATCTATTTTCTCTAATTTCTGTAATAACCGTAAAATATGGTGATTCCTTTTTTTTTCAGATGAGGGAGATGAAGCTCAAGGAAATAGTTGGAAAGGTAGTGGCAATTTTGGTGAAGTGACTAAAGTGAGGGAGACAGTAAGATTCTCCGTGACTAGGACAAGCGTAGTGTTTAGATAAAGAGATAAATCTGTCATTGGCCAAAACTGGGAGGTGAACCTAAAACAATTCGCCCAACAAATTAGTTCTGGCTTTGCCTCCTAAGTCTGTTTTTCTCTTTTTCCTGGGTTTCCATCCTTAGGACACTATCCTTTATCTTAAGATTTTTGAGTCTTCTTGATACACAAAGTTGGCAGGTGAAAAAAACTTAGGATTTGGAGTCAGAAAGGACAAAATGATGGCCTCAAACCCAATCATTTAATAGCCGACAACCAGATATGTGGCTGTCTCAAGCCAGCCAATGATTTGGAAACCCTCTAATCTGATATAGTTTAAATATTTATTTCATAGTTTAATCTAGGAAAGAGTCTTAGTGCTGCATGGGGGAAGAGGACAGAAGGAGGACCCCTGGTTATAGGATATAGCTTCTGTTCTTATTATCTGGAAAATGTCAGCATTGACCTCAATTTTGCAAATCTCAGCAAAATGAAAGCCTGAAGCTAAGGACCTACCTCACCTCTTTAAACTATTAGTAAAAATCTGTTGTAGTACAGGCATGGGAGTCTTCTCTCCTACACACACACCTCTACCCCACCATCAAGGTCTTATTTCCAACCACACAATGGGTAGTTCTGTTACATGCAATGGTTACCACCATCTCATTATACTTTAAGTTGTGTTGAATGGATCTTAGAGATTAATATAATTGGCAGCTGCCCCTATGTCCCTCCTCCTAAACAAAATCTGGTTTGAATTTTACCTTGGTTCTTACCTTCTAAAATTGGAATAATGCTAATACCTACTTTTGCTCCCAAATCCAACCTCATTTGCTGCCAACTTTGCTAGGGGAAGCTTGTGCCAAGCATGTGGACCCAGTGGAAAAGGTCATTCTCTTTCCTGGGTTGAAGTTTCAGGTTTCCTATCTTCAGCTCCTCTACACCTGCCTTGGATTTTAGATGTAACAGAATTGAAGAGTGATTTCACTTCTACTGGAGGCATAAAAAAAAAAAAAAAAAAAAAAGACCTTAGACTATCCTTTCCTTTTCTGTGCTAAGACTTAGAGAAATACATGGCAGGACATATGGGTCTTTGGCTTAGCTATTGCCTTTGTCCTGGGGAATAAAGAATGCTAATACAGGGCCCATAGGACAGAAAGCAAAGGACTCCTTTCTTAGAACTAGTTTCAGTTCTGATGTGGAAGATGAAGGCAAAGAGATCCTTAAGTGAGAATGAAGGCAGAATATCTGAAAGAAGCCCTAGCCAAGAATAAAGGCTAATCGATAATACCTCCCATTTCCTGAACATCTTCAAGGTGCTAAGCACTGTCATAGAATCCTTCCATATTTTATTTACCACAATCCTCAAACAATTACTATGAGTTACACATTATTTCATGCATTTTGTAGACAAAGAAACATAAGCTTAGAAACTTGAAGACTCTTTGCAAAATCACAGCTAGTACACTGCAGAGCTGGGACTTTCATCCAAGTCCCTCTAACTCAAAGGGCTGTGTCCTTTTCATATGACATGCTTCTTTTCACATGATGTGCTCTTTTTATTCCTCTGGGATTAGCCATTCCAGCTTAAAATTATTGAATATACCTTGACCGTTTCTAAAACACAATCCTTTTTGTTGTTTTAAATGAGTTGTTTGTTTTACATTCCCTTGAGTTTTAGTTAATGAATGAATTAAATAATTGATTAAGCCCATTTTTCTATTAACATTATAATAGCACTTCCATTAATATCAAAATATGAATATGTCTAGAGAAGTTTCCTTTGACATTATAATGACTATATTAAAATTTCAAATATTATAATGAAATTCTAATTGTTTTACAGAAACAATTAAAAAAGGCTATATATAAATGCTCTGAAAGAACTGTGGGATGTTCATGAAGTACCAAAGAGGAATTTTCAAAGTTGATATGAAAAAAGCACATAATTTTCATTAAATTGGGCTGTAATTGCAAAATCATAGTCATTTAAAGAGAATCTTTTGTTTTGAGCATTATAGTGAACAAAACAAGAGTTGGCAGGTTAGAGCATACAATGTGGCAATTTAGACAAAGAAGTATAATCCAAATGCAGGTTTATTTAAAAGCATGCCTGAATTTTTTCATGGGGGTATGCTGCATGTACCCCATTTGTCTCACCTGATCCTTTCTTCACCCTTTTGCTCTGTCTCCCACCTTGTCCTCAGACTGGCCTCCATGGATCCCATCAACAGACTCCCTTGACATTTGGTTTTCATTCAGCCAATCAGGACTACCACCAAAAGATGAGAATCGGGGTGGGAGAGGGTAGAGAGAAATAGTAATGTGGTTTTTATTTCTCCAGTTTCCTCTCCGAGGGGTCACACTGGCTGGTTATGTCCCTTGATTTAAGTTGTAGTTGTTGTAAAGTGGCCTTCTCAACTCAACCTCTCAACTTCCAGGATCTAGTAACCACTCCTCTCTCACTTTTCCATTTTTTGCCTCCAGTTGGTATTTTAACTCTGGTTACAGTACTATCCATACTGGTTTTGCTATACTCTGCTTCCACCTTTAAAAATAGTCTTGCTTTAAACTTTTTTCTGTATTAGCTAGAGTGTGCCACCTAATCTCTTGTTGAGATCATAAATATTAACCTCTATGTAATGTTTTATTTACTTATCTCATTTTTTTATTTTATTTTTCACAAAATTATGAAATTGTCTCAGTTCAAATTTTATATAAGTCCCATCATCTCTCTAGACATTAATTACAATATATCATCTCTAAATTGGGGGATAATGATTTCTATATCTCAGATATTTATTAGCATTAAATAAAGTTAGTTGAGTAAAGTACAATTATTGGCACACAGCAGATGCTCTTTCCTTTTCTTTTTAGATTTGCTTAGCACTTATATTTGTCAAAGGAAGATATATGATTTGGGAGAACTGGTGGAGCTGGCAGTACAGTTCAGTTCAGTCACTCAGTCACGTACGACTCTTTGCGACCCTATGGACTGCAGCATGCCAGGCTTCCCTGTCCATCACCAACTCCCGGAGCTTGCTCAAACTCATGTCCATTGAGTCGGTGATGCCATCCAACCATCTCATCCTCTGTCATCCCCTTCTCCTCCTGCCTTCAATCAGGAAACTTTCGGTAAATGTGATAGTGACTTTTTAGGCACTGGAGATGTTTAAGCCAGCCTGGGTGCTACTTGGCAGGAAATTCTGCGAAGTAGAATGAAAAGGCAGTCTGAATGGAGGTTTCATCCCCTCCTCCATCATGCAAAACCCAGCTCCATCATTTTCAAAGAAGGAATTGATTACCTAGGTAGGATTCTCTGGTCATTAATACACTGCAGGGGATAGGACTTCAATTGAACCTGTTCTTTGGCCTACTCACCCATTCTCACCTGGACTCTCTGCCATACCTTGAATAGAACATGAAAAGCGGCATGCTAAGTAAAATAAACCAAATAGAGGAAGACAAATATTGCACAATATCACTTGTGATTTCCTTAAAAAAAAAAAAGAAAAAAAAAAAGAACTTATAGAAACAGTGGTTCAAAAGGTGGTTGCCAGAGGCTCAGGTTGGGGCATATAAGGAAAAGTTGATAAAAGAGTACAAACTTCCAGTTATAAGACAGTAGAGTCTGAGGATCTAATATAATGTCTTGAGTATCATTGATAAGACCACATTCAGTCAGTTCAGTTCAGTCCCTCAGTTGTGTCCGACTCTTTGCGACCCCATGAATCGCAGCACACCAGGCCTCCCTGTCCATCACCAACTCCCGGAGTTCACTCAGACTCACGTCCATCGAGTCAGTGATGCCATCCAGCCATCTCATCCTCTGTCGTCCCCTTCTCCTCCTGCCCACAATCCCTCCCAGCATCAGAGTCTTTTCCAATGAGTCAATTCTTCGCATGAGGTGGCCAAAGTACTGGAGTTTCAGCTTCAGCATTATTCCCTCCAAAGAAATCCCAGGGCTCATCTCCTTCAGAATGGACTGGTTGGATCTCCTTGCAGTCCAAGGGACTCTCAAGAGTCTTCTCCAACACCACAGTTCAAAAGCATCAATTCTTCGGCGCTCAGCTTTCTTCACAGTCCAACTCTCACATCCATACATGACCACAGGAAAAACCATAGCCTTGACTAGATGGACCTTTTTTGGTTAAGTAATGTCTCTGCTTTTCAATATGCTGTCTAGGTTGGTCATAACTTTCCTTCCAAGGAGTAAGCATCTTTTAATTTCGTGGCTGCAGTCACCATCTGCAGTGATTTTGGAGTCCAAAAAAATAAAGTCTGCCACTATTTCCCCATCTATTTCCCATGAAGTGATGGAACCAGATGCCATGATCTTCGTCTTCTGAATGTTGGGCTTTAAGCCAACTTTTTCACTCTCCACTTTCACTTTCATCAAGAGGCTTTTGAGTTCCTCTTCACTTTCTGCCGTAAGGGTGGTGTCATCTGTATATCTGAGGTTATTGATCTTTCTCCCGGCAATCTTGATTCCAGCTTGTGCTTCTTCCAGCCCAATACCACATTAAATAATTGCAATTTGCTAAGAGAATAGATGGAGAAGGAAATGGCACCCGACTCCAGTACTCTTGCCTGGAAAATTCCATGGATGGAGGAGCCTGGTAGGCTACAGTCCATGGGGTCGCAGAGAGTTGAACACAACTGAGCGGCTTCACTTTCTTTCTTTCTATAGTTCCTTTTGGAGAAGAAAATGTCAACCCACTCCAGTGTTCTTGCCTGGAGAACCCCATGGACAGAGGGGCCTGGTGGGCTACAGTCTGTGGGGTTGCAAAGAGTAGGACACAACTAAGCAACTAATACAAGCACACACACACACACACACACATACACACAAGAATAGAACTTAATTGTTCTCACCAGAGGAAAAAAATGAGGTGATGAATGTTTTAGTTAACTCAGTGGTAGGAATCCTTTTTACTATGTATGTTGTTGTTGTTGTTTAGTTGCTGTCATGTCCGACTCTTTTGTGACTCCATGGACTATGGCCTGCCAGGCTTCTCTGTCCATGAGATTTTCCAAGCAAGAATACTGGAGTGAGTTGCCATGCCCTCCTCCAGGGGAATCTCCCAACCAGGGATAGAACCCATGTCTCCTGCATTGGCAGGTGAATTCTTTACCACAGAGCCACCAGGTAAGCTTTACATATACATATATGAAATCATCCTGTTGTACACATTAAATATATTGCAATTTTGTCAGTTATACCTCAGTAAAACTGGAAAAAAGTGACCTTGCTACCTTAAGTCTGGCTGGCTCAAAACACATTTCACTCACATACCACACTCCCTTTGTATTCCTGTCCATTTTAATTTTATATATATATATATATATATATATATATATATATTTTTTTTTTTTTTTACAAAATATGTGCTAGGTTTTTTGTTTGACTCTGAAGAAGCAACATTCAGTCAATAGATATTTACTGATTATGTATATACTATGAGGTTCTGTTCTAAGTCCTGGGGATACAACTTGAAGTCTTTTTACTCATGAAAATGGCATTCTAGTGGGTGAGACACACAGCAAAACAACATATACTATGATATCAGCTACTGGTGAGTGACAAGAAGGAAAGGAAAGCAGGAGAAAGAAATAAGGCATTATAGAAGAAGGGTTATTTTAGATAGTGTGGAACATCTGGGCAAAGATCTGAATGAAATAAGAGAGTGAGACATCTGAAGATCCAGAAGAGAGAACTCCAGGCAAAAGGAATAGCATGGAGTTGAGGCCCAGAGGTGAGAATAAGCCAAAAAGCCTATATAACAGCACAGTGGGCAAGCAATAAGAATGAGATCTGAGAAAGAGCTGAGAGTTGGATCAGATGTAGAACTTTGTAGGCCATGGTGAAGACTTTGGATTTGGCCCTAAATTTCTGATGGGGAGACACTGGAAGAAAAGTGAAAGTGAAAGTCGCTCAGTTGTCTGACTCTTTGCATGTGACCCCATAGACTGTATAGCCTGCCATGCTCCTCTGTCCGTGGAATTCTCCAGGCAAGAATACTGGAGTGGGTAGCTGTTCCCTTCTTCAGGAGATCTTCCCAACCCAGAGATCAAAGCCAGGTCTCCCTCATTGCAGGCAGATTCTTTACCGTCTGAGCCACCAGGGAAGCCTAAGACAACAAGTGGGTAGCATATCCTTTTTCCAGGGGATCTTCCCAACCCAGGAAGTGAACCAGGGTCTCCTGCATTGCAGGTGGATTCTTTATCATCTGAGCCACCAGGGAAGCCTGGGGAGACACAAGAAACATTTTTAGCAAGGAAAGTGACGTGAATCTACTTCATAATTTAAAGCATCACTTGGCTACTGACTAGAGAATAGACCAAAAGGGCCAGTGAAGGTGAAAGAGCAAGAGTGAAGGCAGGGAGGTAAGCAGAGAGTTGCTGGAGTAACCTAGGAGAAACATGAGGAGGCCTCAGGCAGGGAGGCTGCTGCTGTGGCCCAGTGGAAAGGCAATGGTGGTTTGAGGGAGACTGATAAGATGACTGCAGTGGTCCAAGGGGAGCCAGGGGGCTTGGGTACTAGAGGTGGAATGCTGAAAAGTGACTGGATTTAGGACATACCTCTCACATGGTGTTGAAAGAACATGCTTGTGGATATATTGTGAGGTGTTACAGAAGGAGAGAAGACAAGGATAATGTCTAAGTTTTCAGCCTCAATGACTGGTTAGTACAATGAAAGGAAAAAAATCAAGAATTCAGTTTCAGACATGTTAGATTTGTGATGACAGCTGAATATCCAAATAAAGATGTATGGAAGGTAATTAACTATATCTGTGAAACTTGGGGGAAAGGTAGGGCATGGGATATGCATTCAAGAATTAGCAGTATCTAACTGGGTTTAAAAGCCCCAGGATAGGATGAGAGTATACAACAGAGGCAGAATGCAGTCTGGCCTTTAGGGAACATGCAGGCTTTGTTTCTCTCCTCTGCTCTTCCGTGAGGTCCCGGTGAGACAGGGCCATTTGGGTCTGGGTTACCTCCTCAGGCTTGGTGTTAAATACATCAGGTTTCTGATTCTAGCTCTACCAATAGTCAGCCATGTGGCTTTGGGGAAGCTTAACCTCTTCAAACCTGTTTTCTTATTCTTAAAAGACACATGTTAATAATAATGAATGGGATGGAACAGGGCTTGATATATAGTGAGCCATTAGTAAATGTTGACTGTTAATTTTTAGAGGGTCATACTGATTATTATTAGGGTTAGGAGCCCACTACTTTCCTCCCTCCTCTTCTTTCCTCCTCTTGGTCCTCTTTGGGCATGAATGAACTGGGGAGCAAAATGTTTACTTCTTTAGCTCTTTATGGTATGTCATTTGATGCAAAAAGCAAATTTATTTTTACAAGTGGCATTATCCTTAGGTACTGTTTATTTACATAGATTATGTCTTTATTGTATTTGTTCTCTTCTTTTTTAAAAAAAAAGTCTTCTTTTTAAAGAAAAAAAAAAAATGACCTGGAAAACCAGTGCTTTGTCAAAGAATGAATGACTTTTAACTAATTATTTAGTAAGAAACCATCACCCATGTGCTTGGCTAATTTTTACCTGTGTTTCTTAAATCTACTTGGAGTACTCAACACAGATTTAGTCTGAAGATGCATTTGAATTTATATAGTAACTATGATTTTAAAGACTATTCATTTGAAATACAATCTTGGAAATAGAACTGGATTTCAAATGAGAATTTATATGCAGAAATACCACATAGAATATATTGTATGGAGTGCTCTTGATGTACCTTTGATGATTTGAACAGGGCATGTTAAGAAGGATCAGTGCGGTGATGGTGATGATGATCACTCAAAAATCAAATATTCTTATAGTGGGGAAAAATCTTTTTGTAGTCACTTATTCATGTGTAGCCACTTTTTAAGCATTGCCTGTGTTAAGAGGTGCTGGGCGTACCAAAACCATAAGGAAAGCTCAGTATTCTCAAGTAGTTTCTATCTAGGAAAGGAAGCGCACACATACTCACACACACGCACACACACACTCTCACATAAACATGAGTTCACTGAAGTGTGTAGATGTTATGGTAAAAATCTCTCCAGGGAAGAGAGAAGAGTAGGATTCTACCCTTGACTAATTTAATAGTAAGACACGCCTATGAGCATACTTGGGAGTATTCTTTCTAGCTTGAAATCTCTCGATAATTGCTTCCAGACAAGGAGAGCACTATCAGCCAGCATAAAGTGATGGTGCTTGTTGACCAAGAGAAGAGAGGTGCTTGTCAGTGACTTACTCTGAGTGAGGGAAATGCTTGTCTCCTGCTGTTGTCTGGAATGGCAACAATGAGGACCCAGAGCACTGTGGGAAGCTTTAAAATATTTAGTCTGTGCCAACCTACAATTGAGGTATTTGTGTATTTAACTTGATAGAGAGATGAATTATACATGGGAGTCTTTTCCTATCGTTTGCTCTACGTGTGTTGACAAACGTCACATCATTCTCTAGGAAGCACATGCCATGGGGATTACTGCAGCATTCTGCAGACAATTTGCTTGTAGGCTTTTTGTCCCATATGCTACTTTCTCTTCATCACAGCTGCCTTTTTATTTATTAAAACACAATCACTGAACAGGGAACTTTTCCAGACTGCCTTTTCTCAAAGTGGCATTTTAGAGCACGGGCTGAATGCACTCCCTAGTGAAGGTACAGTTACTTCCAAGATTTTGTCTCTTTGAAGTATAAGAAAGTCCTTGGCCAGCTCAACACAGTAGCCAACAATTCCAGTGAAAATTCAATTGTAACTAAAAGAGAAATATAGTCTTATTTAAAATTGAAAGCTGTAAAGTCCACAATCATATGCCAGCTGTCAGTGCATTAGGTTAGATCCTTTATATATTTTCATGGATAATGTTGGCCCTATCCACACATTCTTCCTTGACCATCCACCCAGACATGCAACTTTGTTTCTTAATTTCCAGAAGAGCATATCCTATCCTCCAGTTAGTTAACTGTAAGAATATAAGATTATGCTTTTAAATACCTATACACCAAGAGTTTGACACAACGTTGAACCTCAGATTCTTGGCTGACTTATTCTAAATAGAAATGCAGTTGCAAGAAATAGCATTAATGAAAGTCTGCTTGGAGATACAGTTCATCAGCTCCTCTGGACTTGGACCATGCTAGATAACCTGAGAGCTGCATTGTAGACTGCATTATCTTTGTGCTTCACAGAGTTGCTTTTGTACAATTGTCCTTTGGCATATCGCCCTTGGCTTGCATTGAGGGACTCCATAAAATAATATTATGAATTTTCTCAATGAATTTACAGATGGTAAGAAAAAAAAAATTTCTGAATGCATGAGAAAAATTTGTTAGGTTTCATGACCAGGAAAAATTGTAAGTAGTTGGCTTCCTTTTGCCAAAGAAACTAGATTATTTTTTATTTTGTTAACTCTTGAGAGCATATGACTTTTCATAGTTCCTTCTTTGCTTTGGCTACCAGGAAACTCAAATTTAAAGCCTACTTCTAATGAGTACACATAACTTTATGGTATACATCTATTTGTGATAACCTTACTTCAAACTATTTCATTTTTTTCCCCTGTGATATCCTGTCTTCATTTCCAGTTTTATTCTTTGTATTTCTATTATGTATACATCTGTAAGTCACCTCAAATTTATTTTGGACCTAGAATAGTAAACACACACACACGCAATGACATTTTTGGTCATTATGAGGTCAAAGGTCCAAGAAATTAACTGATTTGGTCCTTTTCTATTCATGTGTTTAATATAAAACAAATAGATTTTTTCTTGATATTTCTAGATTTTTAATGTAAAGGGTACATTGGCTAAGTTTTGTTTTTTGTGTGTTTTTTTTTTGTTTTTGTTTTTTAATGAAAAGTGAATGTGCACTGAGTTTAAGTAGAGAGAGAATCTTTGGCTACTTGGGGACAAAATTTGGGCCTCGTTTCAATTTGTTCCCTGTCCACACTTTATCCTAAAAGACATTCCATTCTATAATCACACAAATGTAGAAGATACCTCAAGTGGCAAGATTCTGAGGTAGTTTGAGGGAGATTATAATCCAGTTACCCCTCTCTATTGTATTATTAGATATAGGTTTTGTGAGTCAGGTAGGTTAAGTTCAAAATCTAGTTCTATTCAGGAGTAGAAAGACATTGACACATTACAAAAGTCCTCTTTCTCATTCTCTCACATACTTTGTCTTTAAGAGGGGGCTAATAGTTTTATATCCCAAGATGACTCTGAAGGTTAAATAAGGTAATGGAATTAGCATGGGCCTAGCACACAGAAAATGCCAATTAATTGGTGAGTATTATTACTATAATGACCACTGATACTAGTCTTATCCACCTTATAACTATTACCTGTCATTTCTGGGTGTCCTGTGTACCCACACAAGGTGCTGATCACCACTGAGTTCATCTATTCAATTCAAGTATTGTGTAATAAACTCTGGGCATTGAAATTGTAAATATAGACATAGAGTGTCTGCCATCAAGGAGCTTATACTGTAGTGGAGGGAGACAAAATTTCAGATAGTGTTAAGTGCCTTGAAGAAAGTAAAATAAGGAAATGAGACAGAGTGACTGCAGTTAGGGGCTGATTTAAATTAAGTGATCCGAAAAGACTCCTTGTAGGGGTTACATCTGGATGAGACCTGAGAAATGAGAAGGAGTTGAGAGAAGAGCATTCAAGAAAGAGGAAGACAGGAAGCAAAAAATGTAAAGGCCTCAGGATAGGAATGAACTTGATGTATTTGAAGACCAGAAAGAAGGCATGTGGGCAGAGCAGAGGAGGAAAGAAAGACAGCACCACAGATAAAATTGGTGGAGGCCACCTTATGGTTATAACTTTAGCCTCCTTTCTTATGTGTGTGGAATATCACTAGAGGATTTTAAGCAGGTGTATGAAAAAATCTGATATTAACTTTAAAAACCTGTTCCCATAAACAGTACGCAAAAGCCACCTCTATCTTCTTATGCTTTTCATTCTGCTGAGAAGTTCCTTCGTCATTCCTTTATTCACTGGTGAGCTCTTAGCCACCCATCCATCAAGGGCCAGCTCATGTGCATCTGAATAACCTCCCACGTCATGTATGATTTCTCTGTGATCCCATTATGTGTGCACACATCTCTATCACAGAACTCAGAACATTTCTTGTCATGGTCAGGATGCCCGTATCTCTTGTAAGACTGAATTTCTCATGGGATGGGGACAGGACTGTATCCTATTCATCTTTTAATCTTCCGTACTTAGAAAAATGCTCACATAGAGGAGGTGCTGAATGTGTGCTTGAGTTTTGCATTATCCATGTAGAGTCACTTTGACTGACTTGGAAAACTGAGAATTAGCCAGGTTTTTTAATTAGAGGTAATCAGGTGGTGCATACTAAGCTCACAGTCAGGGCTGAAGTTTCTGCAGGTTGCATCTGTAGGCTGCTTGGCATTCAGAAGCACTTTTGATCAGTTGAGGCTTTGTTCCTCCCAGTAACATGGATACTGGTACAGCTATATTTTGACTGATTTATGGACAAATAGAGATGCAATTTTCCACCAAAACTAATCCAGAAAGAGCAAAGTTGCCACCCCTTTTCACCCTTGTCCTCTCCAAAACACATTTACAATGCTAGGAATCCATCTACTGCAAGCAGGAAGCCTTGATGTGGATTGGGACTCATTTTTAAGAAATATCACATTCTGTAAGGTCTCAGCCTAAAAGAATAGGAAACATTGCTGAATTCATTTTCCAAGTCATCCCTGCCTCTGGGACTGATGCAAGCCATGCTCTCTAATAAATCTTCCATTAAGACTCCTTTCATTTGCCTCTTGATCCCATCACCTTTGTCTTCACTCCACGGGATTTATTTTCTTCTCATCTTTTTTCCCTTATTGCAATAACTTTCCAGTTTGAAGACCACTTTCTTAGGCTTATGTTTCAAAATGGAAGACCAGCTTGGAGAGAAAGGTGTAATTTCCCTGATCCCATTACTCTCTGACCCCCTCTTTCCACACTTAACACCACTTTGTCATACCCTCCTTAAATTTCAGACCTGCCTCAGTATTCCCCCTAGAAATTTCCCAGAAGGGATTAAGCTTTTGATAAGATAAGCTTTTGATAAGAAACTGGCTGCTTTTCAATAGTCCTACCTGATAAAAGAATCTACTTATTTCTTCGATTTTAGCTAACACCCTTCACCATCTCCTGGCGTTTTCCCAAGTTCTTGTCCACTGAATCTGTGATGCCTTCCAACCATCTTATTCTCAGTCACCCTCTTCTCCTTCTGCCTTCAATCTTTCCAACCATTAGGGTCTTTTCCAATGGGTCAGCTCTTTGCATCAGGTGGCCAAAGTATTGGAGCTTCAGCTTCATCATCAGTCTTTCCAATGAGTTCAGAGTTGGTCTCCTTTAGGATTGACTGGTTTGATCTCCTTGTGTCCAAGAGACTCTCAAGAGTCTTCTCCAGCACCACAATTCAAAAGCATTAATTCTTTGGTGCTCTGCCTTCTTTATGGTCCAGGTCTCACATCCATACTGATAATATAGGTCCCCAATATCCTTCACATGCATTTCCTTTCACCTATATCCAATGAGGCAGGAGTTGCTTAAGTACAAGAAATTGTTTGCTGTTCAGTTCAGTTCAGTCACTCAGTCGTGTCTGACTCTTTGCGACCCCATGAATCGCAGCACGCCAGGCCTCCCTGTCCATCACCAACTCCCGGAGTTCACTCAGACTCATGTCCATCGAGTCAGCGATGCCATCCAGCCATCTCATCCTCTGTCGTCCCCTTCTCCTCCTGCCCCCAATCCCTCCCAGCATCAGAGTCTTTTCCAATGTGTCAACTCTTCGCATGAGGTGGCCAAAGTACTGGAGTCTCAGCTTCAGCATCATTCCTTCCAAAGAAATCCCAGGGCTGATCTCCTTCAGAATGGACTGGTTGGATCTCCTTGCAGTCCAAGCATCCAACATTTACTAATGCCAACTACAATAATCCTTCATTCAAAGAAAGTGAGGTAGATAATACGAATATCTGCCAAATATAGAGCCCTGGTGTATGTTGGGAATTTTACATGTATTTTCTTACTACATCCTTTGAGCATATCTGCAAGAAAAATAATATCATTCCTATTTTAAAAATCAGAAAATTGAAGATAAAACAGGATAAGTCAAATGCCTGCCAAAACCTGAATTCAAAACTAGATTTAAAATCTATGTTTTCCCTATTGCTCCAAGTCTTCATTCCTGTAAACAGGCTAATGTAATTCCTGGTACCTAGTTGATGGTCTGTTCTGGAGGAGCAGAAGCATCAGGGAAACACCACTGGCACTTGCTTCCCCCTGGAATTCCACTGGGCTTCACTTTATTTAGACGTTGCCTCATCAGAAAGACTTTTCTTGACAATCCTTTATAACTAACTTACCACCCACTTCCTTTACTTTCTATCCCCTTGTCCTTATGTTGTCTTTTTTCTTCATTGTACTTATTACCACCTGACAAATACATGTATACATAAATATACATGTTAATATATATCATATATATTTGTTCTCTTTCATGATAAGAGGGACTTTACACACTAATTTAGCCTCAGCATCAAGAACTATACTTAATAAATGATTTGTTCAATTAACAAAACAAATAGACTTGGAAGAGCAGTTCTTAGCTCTGCCTCTCACCTCCAGCGTGGATTTGTCTAGTCACTTACCTTGCTACACTTCAGATTTAAAATGAAAAGTGAATTGATATCTATAGGACATTTCATCCCAAAACAGTGAATTTCACCTTTTTCTCAAGCGCACATGGAACCTTCTCCAGGATAGATCACATCCTGGGCCATAAAGCTAGCCTTGGTAAATTCAAAAAAATAGAAATCATTCCAAGCATCTTTTCTGACCACAATGCAATAAGATTAGATCTCAATTACAGGAGAAAAACGATTAAAAATTCCAACATATGGAGGCTGAACAACACGCTGCTGAATAACCAACAAATCACAGAAGAAATCAAAAAAGAAATCAAAATTTGCATAGAAATGAATGAAAATGAAAACACAACAACCCAAAACCTGTGGGACACGGTAAAAGCAGTCCTAAGGGGAAAGTTCATAGCAATACAGGCACACCTCAAGAAACAAGAAAAAAGTCAAATAAATAACGTAACTCTACACCTAAAGCAACTAGAAAAGGAAGAAATGAAGAACCCCAGGGTTAGTAGAAGGAAAGAAATCTTAAAAATTAGAGCAGAAATAAATGCAAAAGAAACAAAAGAGACCATAGCAAAAATCAACAAAACCAAAAGCTGGTTCTTTGAAAGGATAAATAAAATTGACAAACCATTAGCCAGACTCATCAAGAAACAAAGGGAGAAAAATCAAATCAATAAAATTAGAAATGAAAATGGAGACATCACAACAGACAACACACAAATACAAAGGATCATAAGAGACTACTATCAACAATTATATGCCAATAAAATGGACAATGTGGAAGAAATGGACAAATTCTTAGAAAAGTACAACTTTCCAAAACTGAACCAGGAAGAAATAGAAAATATTAACAGACCCATCACAAGCACGGAAATTGAAACTGTAATCAAAAATCTTCCAGCAAACAAAAGCCCAGGTCCAGACGGCTTCACAGCTGAATTCTACCAAAAATTTAGAGAATAGCTAACACCTATCCTGCTCAAACTCTTCCAGAAAATTGCAGAGGAAGGTAAACTTCCAAACTCATTCTATGAGGCCACCATCACCCTAATACCAAAACCTGACAAAGATCCCACAAAAAAAGAAAACTACAGGCCAATATCACTGATGAACATAGATGCAAAAATCCTTAACAAAATTCTAGCAACCAGAATCCAGCAACACATTAAAAAGATCATACACCATGACCAAGTGGGCTTTATCCCAGGGATGCAAGGATTCTTCAATATCCGCAAATCAATCAAAGTAATAAACCACATTAACAAATTGAAAAATAAAAACCATATGATTATCTCAATAGATGCAGAGAAAGCCTTTGACAAAATTCAACATCCATTTATGATAAAAACTCTCCAGAAAGCAGGAATAGAAGGAACATACCTCAACATAATAAAAGCTATATATGACAAACCCACAGCAAACATTATCCTCAATGGTGAAAAATTGAAAGCATTTCCTCTAAAGTCAGGAACAAGACAAGGGTGCCCACTTTCACCATTACTATTCAACATAGTTTTGGAAGTTTTGGCCACAGCAATCAGAGCAGAAAAAGAAATAAAAGGAATCCAAATTGGAAAAGAAGAAGTAAAACTCTCACTATTTGCAGATGACATGATCCTCTACATAGAAAACCCTAAAGACTCCACCAGAAAATTACTAGAACTAATCAATGACTATAGTAAAGTTGCAGGATATAAAATCAACACACAGAAATCCCTTGCATTCCTATACACTAATAATGAGAAAACAGAAAGAGAAATTAAGGAAACAATTCCATTCACCATTGCAACGGAAAGAATAAAATACTTAGGAATATATCTACCTAAAGAAACTAAAGACCTATATATAGAAAACTATAAAACACTGGTGAAAGAAATCAAAGAGGACACTAATAGATGGAGAAATATACCATGTTCATGGATTGGAAGAATCAATATAGTGAAAATGAGTATACTACCCAAAGCAATCTATAGATTCAATGCAATCCCTATCAAGCTACCAACAGTATTCTTCACAGAGCTAGAACAAATAATTTCACAATTTATATGGAAATACAAAAAACCTCAAATAGCCAAAGCGATCTTGAGAAAGAAGAATGGAACTGGAGGAATCAACCTGCCTGACTTCAGGCTCTACTACAAAGCCACAGTTATCAAGACAGTATGGTACTGGCACAAAGACAGAAATATAGATCAATGGAACAAAATAGAAAGCCCAGAGATAAATCCACGCACATATGGACACCTTATCTTCGACAAAGGAGGCAAGAATATACAATGGATTAAAGACAATCTCTTTAACAAGTGGTGCTGGGAAAACTGGTCAACCACTTGTAAAAGAATGAAACTAGAACACTTTCTAACACCATACACAAAAATAAACTCAAAATGGATTAAAGATCTAAACGTAAGACCAGAAACTATAAAACTCCTAGAGGAGAACATAGGCAAAACACTCTCTGACATACATCACAGCAGGATCCTCTATGACCCACCTCCCAGAATATCGGAAATAAAAGCAAAAGTAAACAAATGGGACCTAATTAACCTTAAAAGCTTCTACACATCAAAGGAAACTATCAGCAAGGTGAAAAGACAGCCTTCAGAATGGGAGAAAATAATAGCAAATGAAGCAACGGACAAACAACTAATCTCAAAAATATACAAGCAACTCCTCCAGCTCAACTCCAGAAAAATAAATGACCCAATCAAAAAATGGGCCAAAGAACTAAATAGACATTTCTCCAAAGAAGACATACAGATGGCTAACAAACACATGGAAAGATGCTCAACATCACTCATTATCAGAGAAATGCAAATCAAGACCACTATGAGGTACCATTTCACACCAGTCAGAATGGCTGTGATACAAAAGTCTACAAATAATAAATGCTGGAGAGGGTGTGGAGGAAAGGGAACCCTCTTACACTGTTGGTGGGAATGCAAACTAGTACAGCCACTATGGAGAACAGTGTGGAGATTCCTTAAAAAACTGGAAATAGAACTGCCTTATGATCCAGCAATCCCACTGCTGGGCATACACACTGAGGAAACCAGAAGGGAAAGAGACACGTGTACCCCAATGTTCATCGCAGCACTGTTTATAATAGCCAGGACATGGAAGCAACCTAGATGTCCATCAGCAGATGAATGGATAAGAAAGCTGTGGTACATATACACAATGGAGTATTACTCAGCCATTAAAAAGAATACATTTGAATCAGTTCTAATGAGGTGGATGAAACTGGAGCCTATTATACAGAGTGAAGTAAGCCAGAAGGACAAACACCAATACAGTATACTAACACATATATATGGAATTTAGAAAGATGATAACAATAACCCTGTGTACAAGACAGCAAAAGTGACGCTGATGTATGGAACAGTCTTATGGACTCTGTGGGAGAGGGAGAGGGTGGGAAGATTTGGGAGAATGGCATTGAAACATGTAAAATATCATGTATGAAACGAGATGCCAGTCCAGGTTCAATGCACGATACTGGATGCTTGGGGCTAGTGCACTGGGACGACCCAGAGGGATGGTATGGGGAGGGAGGAGGGAGGAGGGAGGAGGTTTCAGGATGGGAAGCACATGTATACCTGTGATGGATTCATTTTGATATTTGGCAAAACTAATACAATTATGTAAAGTTTAAAAATAAAATAAAATTTAAAAAAATAAAATAAAATGAAAAGTGCCCCTCCCCATGCTTGCCTTGTTTCTTGCCATTTGAATTGTATTTATCTGTTTGATTTTTGCACATTGTGCCTCTCTGCTAGCATTCTTTTGAATAAAACACTTTTGGAGAAACTGAAAGTTATTTGAAAGACACTAGACTAGATGATCCTGAAAATCTTATCTCTATAAAAGTGTGTAGTTGTGTCAGTATAAACAGCTTATAGACCTCTCAGATAGACCACACAGACAATCTTTCAAAAAACACTTACATATTTCTCATTAGAAGAAAATAAAAAGTTTCTCATCTCCTATACTTCTGGTTCCCAAATTTCAGGAAGCTGGTAAATGACTTGTGAAGTTCATTTACTCATTTCAATAACCAAAAGCTCTTTACTGAGTCCATTTTATTATTTTAATTAACATAATAACCCTGAAAAGTGGGAGCTTGTGAAATACAAGGATTTAGAGCTTCTAAGATTAATAAGTCCACTGAAGTATGAAAGCTCTTTCATATTATTTTTAAACTGTGCAGATCCATTGTGTAGAAAGGAACCTGTAACATTCACGGACAGATGATGGGTACTGAGAAATGGACTCGGACACTGTCTTTCATGGGAAGAAGACCAAAATGTCAGAGCTGACTCCCGTAAATGAGCATTTCAACCAGTCATGTCAGCAGTTTTTTTTTTTAAAGTGTAAACTTAATCATTTCATTACTCTCGATATCTTTACCCTACGTGACTTCTCATAAAAAACTCTTACTAAGGCCTGCAAGGCCCTATAAAATGGTCTCCTCTCTCCCTTTCTAACTCTCTACCAATCACTTCCTCACTCATTCCTGTTCAATCACACCGACCTTCTGTAGTTCCTAGAGACACAACTTGCACCTTTTTCCCTATTCTCTCTGGACCACTATTTTCTTGGGGATATATATAACACGACAATCCATATACATACCTGGATTGTTTCCTCACATTATTCAGTTTCTACTAAATAGTTGTCTTGTGACCACTCTAATTAATATAGTCTGCTCCATTACTGTATGTCCTCTTACTTTGCTTTGTTTATATTCATTATACTCATCACTGCCTTTGTTGTTGTTGTTCAGTCTCTAAGTCATGTCCAACCCTTTGTGACTCCATGGACACACCAGGCTTTCCTGTCCTTTACTATCTCCTGGAGTTTGCTCAAATTCATGTCCATTGAGTTGATGATGCTGTCCAACCATCTCATCTTCAGTTGTCCCCTTCTCCTCCTGCCCTCAATCTTTCCCAGCATCAGGGTCTTTTCAAATGAGTCAGCTCTTCAAATCAGGTGGCCAAAGTATTGGAGTTTCAGCTTCAGCATCAGTCCTTCCAATGAATATTCAGGGTTGATTTGCTTTAGGATTGACTTGTTTGGTATCCTTGCTGTCCAAGAGACTCTCAAAAGTCTTCTCCAGTATCACAATTTAAAAGCATCAGTTCTCCTGTGCTCAGCCTTCTTTATGGTCCAGCTCTCACATGGCACATACATGACTATTGGAAAACCATGTATTTGACTATATGGACCTTTGTCAGCAAGGTGATGTCTCTGCTTTGTAATACACTGTCTAGATTGGTCATAGCTTTTCTTCCAAGGAGTAAGTATCTTTTAATTGCATGGCTGCAGTCACTGTCTGCAAGGATTTTGGAGCCCAAGAAAATAAAATCTGACACTGTTTCCACTTTTTCCCCATCTATTTGCCATGAAGTGATGGGACTGGATGCCATGATTTTTGTCTTTGAATGTTGAGTTTTAAGCCAGCTTTTTCATGCTCCTCTTTCACCTTCATCAAGAGGCTCTTTAGTTCCTTTTCTCTTTCTGCCATTAGGGTGGTATCATCTGCATATCTGAATTTGTTGATATTTCTCCAGGCAGTCTTGATTCCAGCTTCTGCTTCATCCAGCCTGGGCTTTCACATGATATACTCTTCATATAAGGGCCAAAGAATGCCCTTCTTTGAGACTGGAATGCAAACTGGCCTTTTCATCATTCAGTTCAGTTCAGTTCATTTGCTCAGTCGTGTCCGACTCTTTGCGGCCCCATGAATCGCAGCACACCAGGCCTGCCTGTCCGTCACCAACTCCCGGAGTTCACTCAGACTCACGTCCATCGAGTTAGTGATGCCATCCAGCCATCTCATCCTCTGTCATCCCCTTCTCCTCCTGCCCCCATTCCCTCCCAGCATCAGAATCTTTTCGCATGAGGTGGCCAAAGTACTGGAGTTTCAGCTTTAGCATCATTTCATCATTACCTTACACTATATTATATAGCAATGTGTTTGTTTATTTTTCTCTCCTTCTCACAATTTAAGTTCCATGAAAGCATGAAATTGCCTTTTCACATCTGCTTCCCCAACATCTAGCTCTCAGACAATATTTATTGAATCACAAAGGAAGGGGAGTATGAAAGAAAGGAAGACATCAGGTTGACTCTCAGATTTTTGACTTGTACAGTTGGTTGGATGTGGATAGTGGAGCTACTTACTGAGTTGGAAGCATTTTCAAAGGGCTAGTTTTAGGGGAGGTTAGGTGATTCATTTAATTCAGGTTGAAGTTGAAGTAACTTTGAGATATTTAATAGAAACAATTAGGTTGGCAGATGAGTAGGATGACCACATAATTTGTCACCATCCCAACTGAAAGTGAACAGGGAAAGTAGTTATATTTTAAAAATATTTCATGTATTGACTTCCAATTATTTTATGTTGGATTTACAAAACAATTATTTTAAAAATCAATAGTCTTTCTAAAAATAAAATTGTATACATCCATGGGAAACAGTGTCAGACTTTATTTTTTGGGGCTCCAAAATCACTGCACATGGTGACTGCAGCCATGAAAATAAAAGACGCTTACTCCTTGGAAGGAAAGTTATGACCAACCTAGATAGCATATTCAAAAGCAGAGACATTACTTTGCCAACAAAGGTTCGTCTAGTCAAGGCTATGGTTTTTCCTGTGGTCATGTATGGATGTGAGAGTTGGACTGTGAAGAAGGCTGAGAGCCAAAGAACTGATGCTTTTGAACTGTGATGTTGGAGAAGACTCTTGAGAGTCCCTTGGACTGCAAGGAGATCCAACCAGTCCATTCTGAAGGAGATCAGCCCTGGGATTTCTTCGGAAGGAATGATGCTAAAGCTGAAACTCCAGTACTTTGGCCACCTCATGCAAAGAACTGACTCATTGGAAAAGATTCTGATGCTGGGAGGGATTGGGGACAGGAGGAGAAGGGGATGACAGAGGATGAGATGGCTGGATGGCATCACTGATTCAATGGACGTGAGTCTGAGTGAACTCTGGGAGTTGGTGATGGGCAAGGAGGCCTGGCATCCTGCGATTCATGGGGTCGCGAAGAGTTGGACATGACTGAGTGACTGAACTGAACTGATGTACAGTAAAGAAAAAAATTAAAAGCTTATATTTATTTTCTTCAAATAATACAGCTATTTTTATACACATTTACTCACTTTAATCAGTTTTTTTAGTGATATATGTATCTAATACTATGACATTGGTATTCTTATGAAAATATTTTTTTCTGATATGGCTTTATTATTTTGGGGTTTTGGTGACTTTGTCTGAAGTCTTCTTCAGAATGCATTTTTATGGTTAATAAGTTTGAAATTCTTAACATATTCAATTGATTCTCCTTTATAGATCATAATATTGTTAAATAAAAGGCATTATCTCTATAGGTACTTAATAGAGCAAATTATCCCAAGTTGAGGACATTCTTAATTATAAGCTTGTCAGTATTGAAACTGATAAACATTTCAGTCCACATATTTTCATAGTTACTCTTTTGTTTACTCCCTTTGGAGAAATTTTCTTGGATCTCTTTTTTTTTAATATGAAACAACTTTTATCAATTAAGGTGCTTCTTCTTGATTCTTTTATATTTTCACCAAATGCAGATGCTACAAATTTATAAGCCTGCTCAATTTCATTCCACTCTGGTACAATATACAGATATTCAATTAAAAATAGAAGCTTCATCAAAAAATTATCCTCCTACACTGTAGTATCCCAAATTATAAGCGTTGAATTTCAAAATTAAATATTGTATTCCAATTGTGCTTTCATCATTTAATTTGTGAAATTCCTCCCTTGCCTTTGTAGAGATAAATGTCATGTCTTCTTGTTTGAAAGCTTTCAACAATTGCAATTTAATAACAGCTTTAAAACCTAAAATACTTTGGTGCTTCATTTGTTGAATACTTGATTCAAGATTTCCAATTTCATTTTAACAAAATGCAACCAAAATTCTCTTCTCATTTAAAGGTCTTAATAGCAAAATTTAGAGGTCTCATTATCACCAAAAAAAAAAAAAAAACAAACAAACAAGAAAACACACAGCAAAATCAACATTGATTAACAAAATATTTTATTAAAAGCTCAAAATCTCTAAGATTCCATTGATGGCAGACAGTAAAGAAAATAAGCTTGCCTGAAACTTAAAAAAAAAAAAAGTTTTTTTCTGTATGTGGTTTAGCATTAGCTTCATAAAAATTTGTATAATTTACTTACATTGTATAAATTTGGAGAACTACGGTTTCTACTTTGAGAGTAGAAAATAGAAGCTTATTTTGGATGCAGTTTTGATTTATATGAATACTTCCAACCGACTCAAAATAAATTTCTATTCTATAGGTTTGTTGATTCAATAAGTATATTGCTTTTACCAAAATTTATATTCATGTTATCTTAAAGAAGTAATTTTATCTCTAAGGTTGAGCTTTATTTTACTGAATTAACAGTATTATCCCACTAAACTAGTATTTAACCTTTAACAGAATGAATTCTAAAAGCCTTAGTTTGATCCCATGAATTAGATGAAAATAATTGAATTCCTTTGGAATTAAGTTAAATTATTTTCTCAGTCGTGTACGACTCTGTGCAACTCCATAGACAGCAGCCCACCAGGCTCCCCCGTCCCTGGCATTCTCCAGGCAAGAACAATGGAGTGGGTTGCCATTTCCTTCTCCAATGCATGAAAGTGAAAATTGAAAGTGAATTCGCTCAGTTGTGTCCAACTCCTAGTGACCCCATGTACTTCAGCCTACCAGGCTCCTCCGTCCATGAGATTCTCCAGGCAAGAGTACTGGAGTGGATTGCCATTGCCTTCTCCCATTGACACTGATGTATCATTACTGGTTTTAGTTCTTGTGCTAATAGAGAAAAAACATTAACAGCTACCACTTTATATATAAGAAAACTTGGAATTAAAAGTGATTGAAATCATTTTAGAACAGTCATGCACTCTAAATAAAAGTGATACCACATGTCACTGTGAAGTATGGCTTTTCATTTGAAGTATATTGACTGTGCTAAAATAATTTCAATTATTTTTATTCTATGGTTCTGCTTTTACATATGTGAATTATAGTCTTTAGACATACATTTTTCTTAAAATAACTGTTAAACCAAGTAGGTGCTGGTGTTTCTTCAGCAGCACTGTGTCTTCAGTTTTAATGTGGTCATATTATCAGTACAGCCCCTATAGTGGATCATAAATACTAACAAACATTTTATGCAACTTCATGTTTATCAAGGACTTCCCTGGTGGCTCAGACAGGAAAGCGTCTGTCTACAATGCGGGAGACCTGGGTTTGAGCCCTTTATCACTGAATTTCATGAGAAATGCAAAGTTTTCCTAAACCATACACTTTTTTATCTTGAGCTCATTGCTGGTGAAAAGTTTATTGCAAAAATGTTTGAGTAACCAAAAAACAATTTTTTTAGATTTGTAACATATGATAAATATGCTGTGAGCAGACTATTATCTATAAGCAAGACTTCTCAGTCTCTGTTTCCCAGATGTATTTCACATTTGCCTAACCTATAATTTTCCAAATTTCCACTCAATCCAACCAACTAGTGGCCTCAAGGCTCCATGCATCTGGCAGGTTGCTACATGGGCCACAGTTTGACTGACAGGCACAGTCAGCTACCAGTAGTGGAAACACCTTTGAATACCTCTTGCACAACTGTTTGAGACCTGAAGGAGTTAACTGCCTTCCTGTATCTTGACGGCACACTTAGTTTTATTACAGAGCACATTTCCTTGAAAAGGACGTGTTGGTTACATTGGTTGTAGGGAGGATCAGGAACAGATTAGCACTGGTTTTCTTTCCTGCATGTTTAAATGGTCCCTCATCCCTTGTCACCTTTTCTCTTGTCCCCTGTCCTACTGCTGTGCCCATTTCATACCCCAAGCACCCTTAGTATGAATTTGGAACTCAGTATTCTGAATCAAGAGATAGTGTGATGCCAACTATCCGTCGTACAGAGCACGGTGATAATCACAGTGACCACTGTGAGCACCTGTTATGTATCAGGTAACAATCTCACCTCTAATCTTCAAAACAAAAGTGGGAGCTAGATATTGTTTTCATTTTATAGATGTGGAAACTCAGGCCAAGGGCTGCAAGATTGGCACGTAATGGAAGTAAATTAGAGCCCAGGCCTACATCATATCTCCTGTACAATGACTACATTTCTGAAAGGCATCAAAGCCGAAATTGAGCAGAGCTCTTATTCATTCTAACTCAGCTCTGACTGACTTATTCATCCCCTCATTCAAAATATTTATTGAATAGCATTGTTAAGATAGGTTCTGTGCAGTGGGACTATAAGGAGATTCCAGTCTAATGACTTCACACCCACCCAGAAACCTTATTATTATTCCATCTATGATGGAGCAACAAAGTAACTTGGATACAAAACTTCAGGGCAAACCTCAACTTTTGTAGCTACAGCTAGCAACCCCATCACAAGCACCCAGCATTCTGATACTTCCTCATATAGCATCTTGCTGCTGCTGCCGCCGCTAAGTCGCTTCAGTCGTGACCGACTCTGTGCGACCCCATAGACGGCAGCCCGCCAGGCTCCCCCGTCCATGGGATTCTCCAGGAAAGAACACTGGAGTAGCATCTTATATACCAACAAATTATAATTTTGAAAACATAGACTTTTCACCTGAGTCACAAAAACCCTAAGAGGCATATGTGTGTGTGTGTGTGTGTGTGTGTTAGTCACTCAGTTGTGTGACTCTTTTCAACCCCATGAACTGTAGCTTGCCAGGCTCCTCTGTCCATGAAATTCTCCAAGCAAGAACGCTGGAGTGGGTTGCCATTTCCTTCTCCAGGGGATCTTCCCAACTCAGGGTTCAAACTCAGGTCTCCCACATTGCAGGCAGATTCTTTACCTTCTGAGCCACAGGACACATTTTAGTAACCATGTTTTACACAGAGGCGCCAGGTAGGGTAGAGTCCCTCCCAAGGATTACCACTTAGTTGTTGTGGTGGTTTAGTCACATCCAACTCTTTTGTGACCCCAGGAACTGTAACCAGCCACACTGCTCTGTCCATGGGATTTCCGAGGCAAGAATACTGGAGTGGATTGTCATTTCCTTCTCCAGGGCAATCTTCCTTACCCAGGGATCAAATCCCTGTCTCCTGCATCGGCAGCAGATTCTTTACCACTGAGCCACCTAGGAAGCCTACTACAGCTTAGACTACCACCCAACTTTTAGTTTTTTGTCCAGTGTCCTCTTCTTGTGTCCTCTCAGGACTCTGGATTGGAGTCCTAGAGCCTCTCTCTGCATGAGGAGCCTGTCCTTGGAGCATCTGACTATATTAGCATTCTGCCAGCAGCCACATGTAGGTAGGAATATTGTTGCTGTCCATGACCAGGGGGAATAATCAGTCTCAGCTATTCCCCAGCTCTAAACCAACCAAAGTAATTGGGTTTAATTTTAATTTTTTTAATGGCTTGGAATTAATAGAAGCAGCTGCTGCCACAGTGTGTGGGTATCCTTCTGCAGAAGGCACAGTCCAAAAAAAAAAAAAAAAAAAAATCCTACACAAAATAAACTCTGAAAAATAAACAATAGAGTGTGTAGGACAAAAAGGTTAATTCAAGAATCTAGCAGTGTCTTCCTGTTATCAAAAACTCAGATGGCAATATGTAGCTCTGTCTCTCTCCTCCCACCACTAGTGCCCATCAACCCCTGATAAGACAGTAATCTGATTAGACACAGGCTGTATAAATGTGTTGTCTGTATCTAAGTGATCCCTCATTCTCTCTTTCTCCCCCTCCCTGTGACTCATCAAGAGATTAGCTGTGACAAAGTGCGGAGAAAGATAAGAATAGATAAGCTGGTGACAAGAGCACTATTATAATTATTTGGGGGAAGGTAGGATTGGAATTAGGAGCAGGTCCTCCCCACCTGGGAAGAGTGTATTTATAATGTGGGCAGTCGTGCTGGTGCCTGGCTGTGCCAGATGCCTGAGGAAAGGAGGGGCCAACTTGTTCAAGCCAGGTGGTGGTCTGGGTTGTTCCAGCCAAACGAAGACTAAAGGCCATGTGTTTTCATGGATGACAAACCAGAGATTCAGCTGCCCTCATGAAGGGAGTGAAGTGAAAGTCACTTAGTTGTGTCCGACTCTTTGCGACCCTATGGACTTGCCTGCCAGGTTCCTCTGCCCGTAGAATTATTTAGGCCAGAATACTGGAGTTGGTAGCCATTCTCTTCTCCAGGGGATTTTCCCAACCCAGGGATCAAACCCAAGCCTCCTGCACTGCAGGCAGATTCTTTACCATCTGAGCCACCAGGGAAACATGAAATTTTTCTTTAATTTCAACTGTGCCTGGGAAACTGTATGCTAGTTTTCTTCCTGCCTCTGGATAGATGAAGAAGGGGAACCAAGAGACTTTCTTGTAACTGCAATTGTTGGATGAATTTCACAGCCTTGGTGTGGTGGAAAGAATATGTGTTTATTAGTCAGGCAATAGTGTACATCAAACAGGTAGCACACTATTGGCATATAGGAGGTACTTAGTGTATGTTATTCCCTTTGGTGGTATCTGAATGATTTTATTTTGTTTACCTCCTTTAGGATATACAGCCCAAAGGGACTGATTCTTTATTATTTCCCTTTCTGCTAATTTAAAGAAAAAGTTTCTGTCTGCTATCAAAGAAGACCCTGGGGTTGGAATCCATATAACTACATCCATATTTGCTGCTCAATCAGAAGGAAAGTTAGGGCTACTGTCTTTCAGGGTTTTGTTTTGTTTTTAATTAATTTATTTGTTTTAATTGGAGGCTAATTACTTTACAATATTGTAGTGGTTTTGACCAGAATCTGACATAAATTACAGCAGAATCCTCTATGACCCACCTCCCAGAGTAATGGAAATAAAAACAAAAATAAGCAAATGGAACCTAATTAAACTTAAAAGCTTTTGCACAATGAAGGAAACTATAAGCAAGGTGAAAAGACAGCCTTCAGAATGGGAGAAAATAATAACAAACGAAGCAACTGACAAAGAATTAACCTCAAAAATATACAAGCAGCTCCTGCAGCTCAATTCCAGAAAAATAAACGACCCAATCAAAAAATGGGCCAAAGAACTAAACAGACATTATTCCAAAGAAGTCATACAGATGGCTAACAAACACATGAAAAGATGCTCAACGTCACTCATTATCAGAGAAATGCAAATCAAAACCACAGTGAAGTAACATCTCACGCCAGTCAGAATGGCTGCTATCAAGAAGTCTTTCAGGGGTTTTCAAAAACTCCTGTGTTAGCTAACAGGCTTCTGAATGTATCACTGTGGTCCACAGAGGAGGCTGGATAAGGTAGCAAGGAGATGATGTATCAGCTACTACAGCCTTAAAACAAAGTTGGTGTCTCCTCAGACTTTAAAATTGTTCCTATGCAGCTTATTTTATTTTTGTTTAATCAAATAAACAAGAGGGTTTTTTCCATGGGGGAAAAAAAGTCTTTCAGGGGTTGTGAGGAGGAGTGGGGAATGAGCCATCAGAAACCTTCAGGTTCTGGGATTTCTCCTCTTCCTCTGTGCTGTGGTGAGCTTCAGAACAATGCATTGGTAATTTGGCTAATGGTTTGGCAAGAAGGCAGAGAGAATGGTAAATATGAAGGAATCATTCATTCATTCATCCATTTAGTGAGTCATAAATCCACTCATTCATTCAACAAACATGTTTTGAGCTCCTCTTCAGGGTCAAATATTGTGTTAAGTGCTATGGATTTTGAAGTGAATCAGAAGCACAGGAATTTCTGTAGTTAGTATTTAGAGCAATTAGTTATTACTGGAGTTGTTGATAAAGACTTCTAAGAGGAAATGTCATTTGACCTGGGTCTTACTTCTCTTCATAGGGATGAAATATATAGAAAAGTGTGAGAAAGACAATTATAGACTGACAGAATAGTATTTAAAATGGCATGGAGGTTTCTGAAATGGAATGTACTCAAGGAATGACTCACAGCTCCACATGGAAAGAGCACAATACACATACCTTGGTGTGGCTGAGATTAGTCTAATATGTTTAAAGTTCACTCATTTATCCAATTCATGAGCATTTTGAAGCATCTCCTCTATTCAAGGTTTTGTGTAGGTCCTCCAGAATCAGGTGGATGTATCATTCCTGCCCTCAGTGAGAACTCTATCCTATGGTGGAAAAGGGCATATATTCAAGTCGCTATAATGAAATAGAGGCTATAGAAGAGAAGTATACATAGTATGACTGTGAATGTGTTCAGCATATACATGCATGTGTGTGTTTGTGTGTGTGTGCTCACTCATCCACATGAGAATGCACAACTGAATCTGAGGATATTAGTTATAGTCTCCCTCTCATATGTGGAGGGCCTCTTTAATCATTGGGATGGGCCCAGGATGATGACTTGTTTCCAGAACTGGATCATCCTTTAGTGTCTGAGTCCTGAAAGCACACACTGCAGGGCTTGGGGTCAACCTGCCTCTCTGGCAATATCAGGTGTTAGACTCTTTCTGGATTCTTCTATGGACTCATGCTTTTTTCCAATAGTCATATATAGATGTGAGAGTTGGACCATAAAAAAGGGTGAGCATACACTGTTGGTGGGAATGCAAACTAGTACAGCCACTATGGAGAACAGTGTGGAGATTCCTTAAAAAACTGGAAATAGAACTGCCTTATGATCCAGCAATCGCACTGCTGGGCATACACACTGAGGAAACCAGAAGGGAAAGAGACACGTGTACCCCAATGTTCATCGCAGCACTGTTCATAATAGCCAGGACATGGAAGCAACCTAGATGTCCATCAGCAGATGAATGGATAAGAAAGCTGTGGTACATATACACAATGGAGTATTACTCAGCCATTAAAAAGAATACATTTGAATCAGTTCTAATGAGGTGGATGAAACTGGAGCCTATTATACAGAGTGAAGTAAGCCAGAAGGAAAAACACCAATACAGTATACTAACACATATATATGGAATTTAGAAAGATGATAACAATAACCCTGTGTACGAGACAACAAAAGAGACACTGATGTATAGAACAGTCTTATGGACTCTGTGGGAGAGGGAGAGGGTGGGAAGATTTGGGAGAATGGCATTGAAACATGTAAAATATCATGTATGAAACGAGATGCCAGTCCAGGTTCGATGCACGATGCTGGATGCTTGGGGCTAGTGCACTGGGACGACCCAGAGGGATGGTATGGGGAGGGAGGAGGGAGGAGCGTTCAGGATGGGGAACACATGTATACCTGTGGCAGATTCATTTTGATATTTGGCAAAACTAATACAATTATGTAAAGTTTAAAAATAAAATAAAATTAAAAAAAAAAAAAAGGGTGAGCACTGAAGAACTGATGCTTTTGAATTGTGGTGCTAGAGAAGACTCTTGAGGGTCCCTTGGACTGAAAGGAGATCAAACCAGTCAATCCTAAAGGAAATCAACCCTGAATATTCATTCGAAGAACTGATGCTGAAGCTGAAGCGCCAATACTTTGGCAACCTGATGCAAAGAGCTGATTCATTGGAAAAGATCCTGATGCTGGGAAAGAGTGAAAGTTAAAGGAGAAGGGGGCTGCTGAGGATGAGATGATTGGATAGCATCATCTATCACAACTCAGTGGACATGAATTTGAGCAAACTCTGGGAAATAATGGAGGTCAGAGCTCGGAGTTCTGCAGTCATAATGTCACAAAGAATCAGACATGAGTTAGTACTGAACAACAACAGCAAGGAGTCATTTACAATCTCTTTCTCTTATGAAGTATTCTTGACCCTACCTTAGTTTTTATCATTTAATCTGTTATAATAGGAATAACTTCAAAGGACTGTTGTGAAGATTAAAGGAATTAATATATGTTGATGTTCCCAGAGTGGCCTAGCACATGTTCAATGTTAATTATTGTCATATTGCTTCCATTGATATCTCAGACTCTCTGTGTTAAGTGGAGTCAGAAATCTGCCTTGTCTAACTTAATATCAAGTAGAGGAGCTTTTTTGTGAGATCCTTTAAAGTTTCCCATGCTTGTACTCCCCTGTAACATAGACCTTTCTACTTTCCTTTCAGGGGATTGTTCAAGAGTCTCTATATTGAGCTAAAATCTACCTCCCTATGATGCTTACTTTTTATCTGTGGAGATGAATCTTCTTTCCCTTTTGCCAGTGTTTTTGAAAATAAGCAAGTAATATTTGAAACTTCCCTGTACCATTTCTAGTGAAAAAGAGAGGAAAAGGGTGAAACCGTTCCTGTCTTCAAGAAGCCAACTTGTCTTTGAAGAAATCTCCATTTACTTTTGTTGCTTTTTGTTAAGGGACAAATCAGGTGACAAAACTATTTTGATATTACTATCATGTGTCAAAGTACAAAAAAAATTAATAAGGAATGAATAATCAGAGAACACTTCGGAGAGGAGATATGTTAAATGATAGGCATTATTTATACATTATTTTGTTCATTAATTAGTTCATTTAAAAAATATTTAAAGCTTTATGACAGTCTACCACATGCCACATCTATGAGTATAAGTTTACGAAGTACGTAGGATATCTGGCAGGGGAAGCAGTCCGAGTGAAGGAAATATCAAACACAAAGATGCAGAGGTATTGGAAATATGGCACAAAGTTATGCTAGGGAGTTGTGAGTAGTTCAGTATAAATAAAACATAGGGTTCAAGGAGGGAGAAATGGTTGATGATACTGGACTAACAGGGAAATCTTGGGGAGCCATTTGAGGATAGGAAGTTATTTGAAGGGTTTTTTGCAAGAGTATTGGTGAGAGTACCGTAGATAAGAGTTTTTCTGGAAGCAGAAGATAAGGCTATGAGTTGGTGGCAAGTTACCATAGAGACAATGAGCACAGACTTTGGAGTCACACTAGCCTGTGTCTAACACAGGCTCTGTTGCTTACCAACAATTCCTGTTGCAACCTCAGGAATTTTTTTTTTTTTTAAGCTCTCTGAGCTTTGGATTTTCTTACCTGTGTAAAGGGGGTGTTAATAGCCCCTAGTTCGTAGGGTGTTGAGAGGATTCAACGATAATGCAAATAAAAAATTTAACATCATGCCTGAGACACAGTGAAAATGTAATGAGCAAAAGAAGAGAAAAACCAGAAGTGCATTCCAAATGAGACACATTTCTCCTACATAATCCCATTCCTCTTTTCCTTTATTCTTTGTGTTACTTTGCATCCTCATGAATTTGGCCTGTTGAATCCTTCTCAAACAGATTTTTGTTAGTATCCTTAGCAGAGTCTGGAACATCTAATCCCTGAGCAGCGTCTTAGCTGTCTTGAATGATCACCCCAGGGTCCATTACCTTCACTTTGTCTGCAAATCAGGTTAGGCTTCTGACATACTCAGGAGAGGAGCTGGGGCAGCTGCAGACGTTAGATGAATTCTCCTGATAGCACATGATCAAACGTGGTGGAGACAGCAAACTCTGAGAGTCAAGTTGCTAAACTTGGCCAGAAGAGGAAAAAAACTGAGGTGATTGATTTAAAGTATGGATCTTGATTAGACATGGCACCCCACTCCAGTATTCTTGCCTGGAAAATCCCATGGGTGGAGGAGCCTGGTAGGCTGCAGTCCATGGGGTCGCAGAGTCATACACGACTGAGCGAATTCACTTGCACTTTTCACTTTCATGCATTGGAGAAGGAAATGGCAACCCACTCCAGTGTTCTTGCCTGGAGAATCCCAGGGACGGGGGAGCCTGGTGGGCTGCCGTCTCTGGGGTCACACAGAGTCGGACACGACCAAAGCGACTTAGCAGCAGCAGTAAATAAAAATGTGCAAACATCAGCATCATAAGCTGAGGGGCTTGTGACTGTAGGAATCACTTGTGTATGAAGTGATTGTGCTCCAGTGTCCTCAGTTTCAGACCTCTGAGTCAAGGTCTGACGTGGGTTTCACAGACCATTGTCTGGAGACCTCAAAGCCATGTTCACTGGTATTCTCCCTGAATAAAAAACTGGAACCCTGGGACTCACTTACTCTGCCAGCCTCACATTTCTGCATGTTCAGTCACATCACGAATGTAGACCATCACCTCTTCTTCTTATACCATTATCCCCACACTGGTCTGTTCTCCCTCTAATCTTGGTTTTCCACTGATCCCTCTTCTATCCAAAACTTTCTACTTGTTACTTTTTTCTATGAAACTCAGCTTCCAGGTTAATAGTCTCCCTTGGATCCCTGGTCTTTTAATCCACTGCTTCCTTTACCTCTTGTCTTTGGTACGTGATACTTAACAAATATTTGCTGAATAAAACAAAGAACTAAGACCTGACTATCCTGGAGGCCATTACTTCCCCCTTTAGCTTCCCGAGTACTGCTTTTTCTCTTACATTCCATACACAGAAAGATCAGGAGGGGACTTCTCACTCCCCATTTTCCTTCCAGGCCATTCCATCTCTATTGCATCACTAATTAGTCCAAAATTTTAATATAGTAGTGTTTAGGGTAAAAATCAGGTTAGAAAGGAAGAGTGCCTCCTGGGTTTGCCTTAAGGCTCCATTTGTGTCACAGGAAGATTGTTGTTTAGTCACTAAGTCATGTCCAACTCTTTGCTACCCCATGGACTGCAGCATTCCAGGCTCCTGGGTCCTACACTATCTCCTGAAGTTTGCGCAAATTCACTTCCACTGAGTCAGTGATGCTATCCAGCCATTGTTGTTACTGAAATGTTTATTCTTCCTAGTTTTAGGGGTAGGAGCCGCACGGCCTCTATTGGTGGCCCTAAACACACCTCTAGACAGCCTTTGATACTACCACGGGCTTCTATATGAGAAGCCCTGTTCCTTTATTGCTTAAACTGTTCTCTCTACATCTTGTCCTCCTCATCACTTTTGGAATCCTACCCATCTTTGACTCCACAACCTGTCATATCAGCCACGTTTATGTAATAGTCAAACTTGTCATATTTTCTATACTTGCACAGCTACTCCCTGTCCTTCATCTGACTGATAGGTGACCTTCCCTCACCTATCCCTTAGACTGGCATAATCATGGAACTTTAATTCTTTCACTGACTTAAAAGTACCCTGTGACCTCAGGATAATGTTTAACCTGTCCCTTCATATGAAGTCATCCCTTTGTATCTTCAGATGCAGACCCCACAGATATGGAAGGACAACTGTCATCCATTTCTAATCTGACTTCTGTCTTCCTCTTCAAATACATTTCTCATGATTTCCCTTCCTATTGTTTGTGCTTCAGCCATGGTGAATTCCTTGCAGTCCTAGCCTTTTACTTGTTTTAGTGCATACTCATATCTAGAATGCCAGAAGCCCATAATTTATCAAGAGGGAACCTGGAGAAGTGTTACAGGACCAGCTCAGTTCAGTTCAGTTGATCAGTCATGTCTGACTATTTGCAACCCCAAGGACTTCAGCACGCCAGGCTTCCCTGCCCATCACCAACTCCTGGAACTTGCTCAAACTCATGTCCATCGAGCCAGTGATGCCATCCAGCCATCTCATCCTCTGTCGTCCCCTTCTCCTCCTGCCTTCAATGTTTCCCACTATCAGCATCTTTTCCAATGACTCAGTTCTTCACATCAGGTGGCCAAAGTTTTAAGGCTTCAGCTTCAGCATCAGTCCTTCCAATGAACATTCAGGACTGATTTCCTTTAGGATTGACTGGTTGGATCTCCTTGCAGTCCAAGGGATTCTCAAGAGTCTTCTCCAACACCACAGTTCAAAAGCATCAGTTCTTCAGCACTCAGCTTTCTTTATAGTCCAACTCTCACATCCATACATGACCACTGGAAAAACCATAGCTTTGACTATATGGACCTTTGCTGGCAAAGTAATGTCTCTGCTTTTTAATATGCTGTCTAGGTTGGTCATAGCTTTTCTTCCAAGGAGCAAATGTCTTTTAATTTCATGGCTGTAGTCAACATCTGCAGTGATTTTGAAGCCCAAGAAAATAAAGTCTGTCACTGTTTCCATTGTTTCCCCATCTATTTGCCATGAAGTGATGGAACCTGATGCCATGATCTTCAATTCTGAGTTTTAAACCAGCTTTTTCACTCTCCACTTTCACCTTCATCAAGAGACTATTTAGTTCCTCTTCTCTTTCTACCATAAGGGTGGTGTCATCTGCATATCTGAGGTTATTGATATTTCTCCCGGCAATCTTGATTCCAGCTTGTGCTTCATCCAGCCCAGCGTTTCTCGTGGTGTACTCTGCACATAAGCAAGGTGACAGTATACAGCTTTGATGTACTCCTTTCCCAGTTTGGAACCGGTTCATCATTCTATTTCTGGTTTTAACTGTTGTTTCTTGGCCTGCATACAGATTTCTCAGGGGGCAGGTTAGATTTTATTTCCGTCTCTTGAAGAATTTTCCAATTTGTTGTGATCCACACAGTCAAAGGCTTTAGTGTAGTCAATTAAGCAGAAGTAGATGTTTTTCTGGAATTCTCTTATTTTTCTGTGATTCAGTGGGTGTTGGCAATATAATCTCTAGTTCCTCTGCCTTTTATGAATCCAGCTTGAACATCTGGAATTTTTCAGTTCACATACTGTTGAAGCCTCACTTGGAGAATACTTTACTAGTGTGTGAGATGAGTGCAATTATGCAGTAGCTTGAACATTCTTTGGCATTGCCTTTCTTTGGGATTGGAATGAAAATGGATTTTTTGCAGTCCTGTGGCCACTGCTGAGTTTTCCAAATTTGCTGCTGGCTTACTGAGTGCAGCAAAGTACACTTGAGTGTTACAGTACCTGTAATTGATTGTTACAGGTACTCATTTGGAATCAGAAATAAAAAGATTTGAATCCCAGCTTTGTGATTTACTAGCTTGAGAGCATAGGTAAGTAGCTCCTTAACTTCTATGACCCTCCATGACCACATCTTATAAATGAAATAACAACTTAGTGTGGATGAAACCTATAAACAAGGATGTTCAGACACCAAGCCATCAAGCAATGCAGTCACCCCAACTGTGCACCCTTAGGGATTCAGGATGCAAGCAAAAACAGGATACTGGCCCTAGGTAGTTAAAGTGTATACCAAAGGAACTGTTTCAATAAGTCCGAACTCTTGTCTTTCTATACATAGAAAAATGCTAAATTCATTAACTTGAGATGTCTGAGTTTTTTCTTTAATTAACAGTAATCTTTTAATGTTCCCATTTCATGCTTCCCATTTAATGTTTGTGTGGGATTCATAACAGCCTGGATAGAGGCAAGCAGCATAAACCAAAATATGGACAGCATCAGTGCCATGTAGTGTTTGCTCTTCCACAGAAAGTCCATAGCCTGACCTTCCTTCCTGACCACTGAGGCAGCCTCAGAGAGACACAAGGTAGAAACAAGGTTCTATAACAAATTGCTAGCATGTTAGAATGCTTTGGAGCTCTTTGGAAAAAACCCTGATGCTGGAAAAGATTGAGGGCAGAAGGAGAAGGGGGAGACAGAGGATGAGAAGGTTGCAAGGCATCATCAACTCGACAGACATGAGTTTGAGCAAACTCCAGGAGGTATTGAAGGATAAGGCAATGGCACCCCACTCCAGTACTCTTGGCTGGAAAATCCCATGGACAGCAGAGCCTGGTAGGCTGCAGTCCATGGGGTCGCTAAGAGTTGGACATGACTGAGCGACTTCCCTTTCACTTTTCATTTTCATGCATTGGAGAAGGAAATGGCAACCCACTCCAGTGTTCTTGCCTGGAGAATCCCAGGGATGGGGGAGCCTGGTGGGCTGCCGTCTATGGGGTCACACAGAGTCGGACACGACTGAAGCGAATTAGCAGCAGCAGCAGCAGCAGCAGCAAAGCCTGGTGTGCTATAGTCCAGGGGGTCACAAAGAGTAAGACACCACTTAGTGACTGAACAGCAACAAGCAGACCTTGAATTATCAGTGGACAGTCATGGAAAAGGCACAGTTTGATATGGGTTTTGTAGGATTAATAGGATTTTAAGAGACGCAAATAAGATACATTCTCTGTAGGGAAATAGTGAATCATTTGGATACCATACAAATGAAGGAGTGCAGTGAGCCTGTGAAGTGGGTGAATGTAAGGATTTTACGGGAATTATGACTGGAACATTTTGCCTTTTCTCATGTATGTGTTTTAGTGTTGCTTATTGGAGAATGAACATGTTAACTTAGCAGAATTGCTTACACAGTGCATTTTAAAGCATTATTTCCCAAAATGCTTCTTTGTAAAATTAGTCTCATGGAATGCTCTGTAGAAAAATAATAAACAATAGTAATAATTTAAAGAAATGTTGAGTGTTCTTTTCTTCTCCCTTGAATATTCACAGTGTGTATTAACTTATTTTAAAAGGCCCGAATTAGTGTTATATCACCAAAACCTGACTTCCCTGGGAAAGTAGGCCTTTCCTATTTATGTGACTATAACATCACACTATTTCCCCTCAATGCACTTTTAGTGTCTGTAACTATATTATATATTTATTTAAATTATTTTGTTGACTGCTTCCCCACCAGGATATATACTCCATGAGGACAAATATCTGTCCTCTCTTGTTTACACCAATAATCTAGCACAATGTCTGGGTGTTTAACAGGTGCTCAAATAGGAATAAATGATGAATAAAACTTGCTTGCTTTTGACTTTGAATTGTCTATACAGTTGATAAAGGGTAGGGCTGGAATTTGAACCAAATACTGCCAAGTTCTAGTCTTTTAAAAATAATTAATGAATCATGTTTGGCTGAGCTGGGTCTTTGTTGCTGCACAGGGTTTTCTCAGTTGCGGTGAGTGGGGGCTGCTCTCTAGTTGCGGGTGCAGCTTCTCATTGCTGTGGCTTCTCTTCTTGTGGAGCACAAGCTCTAGACGTGTGGGTTTCAGTAGTTGTGGCTCTGGGCTCTAGAGCACAGGGTCAATACTTGTGGTGCATGGGCTTAGCTGCTCCGTGGCATGTGGGATCTTCCTGGACCAGAAATCGAACCCATGTCTCCTGCATTGGCAGGCGAATTCTTTACCATTGAGCCACCAGGGAAGCCCCCCAGATTCTTTTTGACCAAAGGTTGGTATATACTGTTATTCTTAGCCACCACCTAGGATTCTTGATGTTACAGTTTTACTCTTGGGCATTTATTCCCATTGATTACAGTTTGAAGCTTGAATGATTATCTGATATGCCCAAATTTCTTTGTATCTTTCAGGCAAAGGCTGCCGCCCAAAAATGTCTACTACTACCGCTGCCCAGACCATAGGAAGAATTACGTGATGTCCTTTGCATTTTGCTTTGACCGAGAAGAAGATATCTATCAATTTGCTTACTGCTACCCTTACACGTACACTCGCTTTCAGCATTACCTTGACAGCCTGCAAAAGAGAAACATGGATTACTTCTTCCGGGAGCAGCTGGGTCAGAGCGTGGTAAGGCCCACTGGGAAACAGGCAGTCTTGGGGAGGAGCTTAGCAACGGTTTTTATAGTATGCAAATAAGTATTGGTGCTTTGTAGACTATATGCTCTGGAACTTTTAAAAATCATAGTTTTTTGTGTGTAATATTTTGATACTTTGACTACCAGGAAGTCATAGAATAGGATAAAGCAGATGCATGTCCTTCTGAATGAAGCTGATAAATCTCTCTAACAAAATACAAAAGTTCTGGAGAATCCCCAAAACTCCGAGGGAAAAAAGGTTTCTACTAGGTATTGCAAAAGGTGTGAAAGCATTTATGAGTCTAAACTTATGAGATGAAGAGTAAATTTTCTTTTTGGTGAATTTAATTTGCCTGCAATACAGATTAGCAGGTGGCGTGCAGTATGGTTTTGCTGTCCTTAGTGTGTTCATCTCTGTCACTTATTAGGTCCCCAGCCCTTCTCCCTTCCCAGGTTTAGTTCTCTGGGTCTGGAGATTTCAGTCTTACATTCTATACTAGTTTCCTATTGCTGACATAACAAATTGCATGGGTTGGTGGCTTAAAACAACATATGTTTATTATCTTACAGTTCAGGAAAAGCCTGAAGTTGGCCTCTCTGAGCTAAAATCAAGGTATCAGCAAGATCTTTCATTAAATCACAGCTATAAAGTCCCTTTTGTCATGTAAGGTAGCATGTTCACAGGTTCCAAGGATTAGAACTTGGGCATTTGGGGAAAGGGGGTGCATTGTTCTGCCTACCACACCTTCCTACTCTCTTTTCCTCTCTTTTTTTCCTCTGCCCACCCTAAAAGTGTTCTATAAGGATATAAAAGTGTTCTTCATACCAGATGCACAAGCTTTGTTCTCTGTGGTCAGCAGTACTTCCTTCAGCTGCTGATAAATAATGTCTTCCCTCTACTCTGACCCTCTTCCTAACGGTGCTTCTGATGGGTGCCATGAATATTTGGTGCCTATGTCTTTGAACTGAGAATCGGGACACATGGTGCATCAGTCAGCCCGCTAGCAGGAAACAGATGGCAGCCTCACATTAGGATAATCTGAGAGGAGCTTAATAAATGGGCTGTTTACAAGGTGAGGGCACTGCACACAGAAGCCATGGGGTATAGTGCAGTTCCCTGGGGCTAGTAATATCGCAAAGGAACTGAAGGGAGGGAATAGTAACCAGAACCCAACAGTAGAGAGTCATGCAGTGGGCCACCTTGAGTGGAACAGTGCCCTTCAGCTGAAGAGCAAAGTTAGCCTGAGATGACCCCACAGGGAGGGAGCTGAGAGAAATAAATACAGAGAACCCACTTTCTTACTTCCCTCTGATCTTCTGCCAGGGGTTCCTATTGACCAACCCAATTGGAAATTAGAGGGCAAGAGACCACTGAAGTAATCCATACAGACAAGTCTTCCTGAATAAAGAAAATGGTGAAGAAAGGCAGAGAGTGGTTGTAGAGAGCCAAATAGAACATATTAGGTACATATGGTCTGATCAACAATGTATTACTGGAAATAGTAAGATTATTTGAGATGGGACTCTTGGAGAAAATCTGAGATGAATTTTGCCTCACACATGAATTATCGTATAAATTAAGAGCAAGAGAGTTTCATTCAATACTTGTGACTTTTAAGGGCAGGATATATTTGTTTCAGGCTTCCCTGGTGGCTCAAATGGTAAAGTACCTGCCTACAATGCAGGAGACCCAGGTTCGATCCCTGAGTTGGGAAGATCCCCTGGAGAAGAGAATGGCTACCCACTCTAGTATTCTTGCCTGGAGAATCCCATGGACAGAGGAGCCTGGTGGGCTATGGTCCATGGGGTTGCAAAAAGTCAGATGCCACTGACTGAGTGACTAACACTTCATTTGGTTCATTTCATTCCTATGACCATTCCAGTACCCTCTTAGATTTATGCCAGGCAGAGTCAAGGTGCACATTGAATGGCTATGGAGTAAACTACTGAATGAATGAATGAAGATATGTCTAGAGACAATGTGAAGAGCTAAGAGCATCAGAAAGCTGATAGGAGGAATAATAGGGTAAGTTAGGCTTTCAGTAACTAATACACAAAATGTGTATCTAAAATAACAGCACTTTAAACAAGATAGAAGTATATTTCTCTTCCATATACAAGTCTAGATGCAGGAAATCCAGAGCTGATGGTGTGGCTCTGCTCCTGAAAACTACTGGAGTCAAATTCTTTCAGCTTTCTGCCGCTATCCCTAGAAAGTGCCTCTCAATCTCATTGTCATATGTGAAATTCTACCAGCATTTCCATGTTCCAGGAAGCATGATGAAGAAAGTACGGGGAGAAAGGAGAAGATGCAGTTCTTGACACTTTCTTGTTTATCCCACTCAATAGAACTCACATCCACACTTAACTAAAGGATGGATGAGAAATCAAGTCTTCATCCTGGGTGACTGTTTTCTAGCTAAAAATTAGGAGTCCTATCGGTATGGAAGATAAGGATAGAGAGGAAGATTGGGACCAAGCTCTGGAAAACTTTGATTGTCAAATTAAGGAATTATGGCTGTATCCTTTATTCAGATTCAATACACAGACACTGGGTCAGGCACTTTAGGTACACTATCTTACTTGTTTTTTGCAACAGTTTTGGGGTAGGCAAGATTATCTCAATTTGGGAAAAATAGTCTAAGGCTAATCAGATAAGTTACTTGGCTAAAGCTAAATGACTAGTTTGTGACTAGGCCAATATTAAACCCATGGCTTCTAATGCCATATCCTGACACTTCGATGGACTCACTGCTGCTTTTCACGTTGTACCTACTGAAACCCATAGTAGATTTTGAGAAAGTAATTGTAGTTTATCCGAAGCTACAGCTTAAGAAAGTAAAGTTAGTGGAAGTGCAGGGTGTGCCACTGCTGGCTAAACCAGATTAGGGAAGCTCTGTGGCTTGGTTCAGTCCCACTGAATTGGGTCTCAAAGCAGATTCCAGACTTCAAGGCTTTCTGGCATACTTTGCAGGCAGGACAATTCTTGGTTACTAGGGCGTTTGATATGGCTCATGTCTGAAGGCACCACTATAATTAGTTAATCCTTATTCCAATTTGGAGGGAGGATAATTACAAGTAGAAAGCTAAACATGTCAACAGATAATTCTTAGAAAGCACATGAAGGAAGCAAGATTTTGAATTTCTAGTGCTGAAACTATGAATCACCATGTGCATGGCTGCTATTGCTACTAATTATATCATTCAGAGGGCTTCCTTGGTGGCTCAGTGGTAAAGAATCCATCCACCAGTGCAGGTTGCACAGATTGGATCCTGGGTTAGAAAGATCCTCTGGAGACGGAAATGGCAACCCTCTCCAGTATTCTTGCTTGGGAAATCTCATAGACAGAGGAGTCTAGTGGGCCACAGTCCATGGGGTCACAAAGAGTTGGACACAACTTAGTGACTAAACAACAACATATCATCCAAAATTGCATTTTATTTTGTTACTCACCAGTGGCCCTTTCTAACCACACCAAAAAAATTGCTTTGTGCGTGCACCAAATCCACAATCTGACATTTAAGTTAAACACATCATAGGAAAAGTCTTTATTTTCTCATGTTTTAACACTTTTGTTGAGGTACAATTTACATACTACAACATTAACACATTGTAAGGGTACAATTCTATGATTTTTAGTGAATCTATAGAGTTTTACAGCTATCAACACAGTCTCATTTTAGAATGTTTCCATCAACCCCAAAATTTCTTTTGTAAATCCTCACTTCTGCTCCCATCCACAAGAAACTACTTATCTGCTCTCTGACACTATAAGTTTGCCATTTCTGAATATTTCCTGTAAATAGAATAATACATTATTTAGTTGTCCTTTGAATTCAGCTCCTTTTACATAGCATTACATTTTTGAAGTTTGATTCATCCATGTTGTAGCATCTGTAAGTCATTCACTCATTTTTAGTGCTGAATAATATTCTATTGAAAAAGTATAACGCAATTTGTTTATCTATTGTCTGGTTAATGGACATTTGGATTGTTTCCTTTAGGACTAAAATGATTAATTTTATTGTGAACATTCATGTGCATATCTTTGAATGGACATGTGATCACTTTTCTCTTGGGTAGATTTCTAGGAATTGAATGATTGGGTCATACAAGTTCACATGCAACTTAAAACAAAACAAAAAACCCAAAACTGTCACAGGGTATTCCAAGTTAGTAGTGCCATTTTGCATTCCTGCTAATAATGTCAGAGAGAGGGTTTGTAGTTTTCCATGTGCTTGCTAACACTTGGAATTACCTATATTTTTCAGGATAGCCATTTTAGTGGGCATGTAGTTGTATCTCATTGTGGTTTTAATTTTTGTTGCCCTAGTAACTACTTATGATGATTATCTTGTCATGTGCTTGTTTGGCCTTTATATATCTTCTCTAATGGAGTGTTAGTTTAAATTTTTTATCCATTTTTTACAAATTGGGTTCTGTTCTTAAATGAGTTTTTAGTTATTCATGTGTTGTGAATGCAATTCCTTTGTCAGATACATGCTTTATCAATATTCCCCTTAATCCATACCTTATCTTTTCACTCATTTTCTTAACCATGTCCTTTGAGAGATAGAAGTTGTTAACTTTTGAAGTCCAACTTATTTTTTCTCTTATGGATCATGCTTTGGGAGTCTTATCTAAAAGCTGCCTATCTGAAGGCCACAGAAATTTTCTTCTCTGTCTTCTTCTAAATTTTTCATAGTTTTCACTTACATTTAAATTCATGATCCATTTTGAATTAATGTTTTATATATGGCATGAGGTAAGGGCCTTAAGTTCATTTTTCTTTTGGCATATGGATATTTAACTGTTGCAGCACTACTTGTTGAAAAGACTAGCATTTACCCAGCCCACAGAGACTGAGACAGAACTGTGTCTGAGTGTCTCCTGTGGAGGTATGGATCAGCAGTGGCCTGCTGCAGGGGCTCTGGGTGCAGCAGACCTGGGTATGGCATAAGCCCTCTTGGAGGAGGTCGCCAATAACCCCACCATAGAACCACAAGAACTTACACAGGACTGGGGAAACAGACTCTTGGAGTGCACAAACAAAAGCTTTTATGCACCAGGACCCAGGAGAAAGGAGCAGTGACCCCACAAAAAACTGATCCAGACATGCCCATGTGTGTCCAGGAGTCTCTGGCAGAGGCGTGGGTCGGCGGTGGCCTGCTTCAGGGCTGGAGGCAAAGCAGTGCATGCATGGGACCTTTTGAAGGAGGTTGCCATTATCTTCATTACCTCCACCATAGTTTGGCCTCAGGTCAAGCAACAGGAAGGGAACACAGCCTGGCCCATCAACAGAAAATTGGATTAAAGATTTACTGAACATGGTCCCACCCATCAGAACAAGACCCAGTTTCCCCCTCAGTCAGTCTCTCCCATCAGGAAGCTTCCATAAGCTTCTTATCCTTCACCATCAGAGGGCTGACAGAATGAAAACCACAATCACAGAAAACTAACCAAACTGATCACATGAACCACACCCTTTTCTAGTTCAATGAAAATATGAGCCATGCCATGTAGGGCCACCCAAGATGCATGGGTCATGGCAGAGAATTCTGACAAAATGTGGTCCACTGGAGAAGGGAATGGGAAGTCACTTCAGTATTGTTTCCTTGAGAACCCCGTGAACAGTATGAAAAAGCAAAAAGGTATGACACTGGAAGATGAAATCCCCAGGTTGATAGGTGCCCAATATGCTACTGGAAAGAGTGGAGAAATAACTCCAGAAAGAATGAAGAGGCAGAGCCAGAGCAAAAACAACAGCCAGTTGTGGATATGACTGGTGATGGAAGTAAAGTCCGACACTATAAAGAGCAATATGCATAGGAACCTGGAATGTTAGGTCCATGAATCAAGGCAAATTGGAAGTGGTCAAACAGGAGATGGCAAGAATGAACATTGACATCTTAGGAATCAGCAAACTAAAATGGACTGGAATGGATGAATTTAACTCAGATGACCTTGATATCTACTACTGTAGTTAAGAATACCTTAGAAGAAATGGAGTAGTCATCATAGTCAACAAGAGAGTCTGAAATGCAGTATGTGGATGCAATCTCAAAAATGACAGAATGATCTATGATCATTTCCAAGGCAAACTATTCAATATCATAGTAATCCAAGTCTATGCCCTGACCAGTAATGCTGAAGAAGATGAAATTGAACAGTTATATGATGACCAACCTAGATATCATATTCAAAAGCAGAGACATTACTTTGCCAACAAAGGTCTGTCTAGTCAAGGCTATGGTTTTTCCTGTGGTCATGTATGGATGTGAGAGTTCGACTGTGAAGAAGGCTGAGTGCCAAAGAATTGATGCTTTTGAACTGTGGTGTTGGAGAAGACTCTTGAGAATCCCTTGGACTGCAAGGAGATCCAACCAGTCCATTCTGAAGGAGATCAGCCCTGAGATTTCTTTGGAAGGAATGATGCTAAAGCTGAAACCCCAGTACTTTGGCCACCTCATGCGAAGAGTTGACTCATTGGAAAAGACTCTGATGCTGGGAGGGATTTGGGGCAGGAGGAGAAGGGGACAACAGAGGATGAGATGGCTGGATGGCATCACTGACTTGATAGACATGAGTCTGGGTAAACTCCAGGAGTTGGTTATGGACAGGGAGGCCTGGCGTGCTGCAATTCATGGGGTTGCAAAGAGTCAGACACGACTGAGCGACTGAACTGAACTGAAAGATGAAGACCTGCAAGACCTTCTAGAACTAACACCCAAAAAAGATGTTGTTTCATTGTACAGGACTGGAATACCAAAGTAGGAACTCAAGAGCTACTTGGAGTAACAGGAAAATTTGGCCATGGAGTACAAAATGAAGCAGGTCAAAGGCTAACAGAGTTTTGCCAAGAGAATGCACTGGTCATAGCAAACACCCTCTTCCAACAACATAAGAGACGACTCTACACATGGGCATCATCAGGTAGTCAATACCAAAATAAAATTGATTATATTCTTTGCAGCCAAATATGGAGAAGCTCTATACAGTCAGCAAAAGCAAGACTGGGAGCTGACTGTGGCTCAGATCATGAACTCCTTATTGACAAATTCAGACTTAAATTGAAGAAAATAGGGAAAACCACTAGACCATTCAGGTATGACCTGAATCAAATCCCTTATGATTATACAGTGGAAGTGACAAATAGATTCAAGATGTTAGATCTGATAGACTGAGTGCCTGCAGAACTGTGGATGGAGGTTTGTGACATTGTATAGGAGGCAGTGATCAAGACCATCCCCAAGAAAAAGAAATGCAAAAAGGCAAAATGGTTGTCTGGGGAGGCTTTAAAAATAGCTGAGAAAGAAGAGAAGCTAAAGGCAAAGGAGAAAAGTAAAGATATACCCATTTGAATGCAGAGGTCTAAAGAATAGCAAAGAGAGATAAGTACGTCTTCCTCAGTGATCAATGCAAAGAAATAGAGGAAAAAGATGGGATGGGAAAGACAAGAGATCTCTTCAAGAAAAGTAGAAATACCAAGGGAATATTTCATGCAAAGATGGGCACAATAAAGGACAGAAATGGTATGGACCTAACAGAAGCAGAAGATATCAAGAAAAGGTGGCAAGAATACACAGAAGAACTATATAGAAAAGATCTTCATAACCCAGATAACCATGATGGTGTGATCTTTCACCTAGAGGCAGACACCCTGAAATGAGAAGTCAAGTGGGCCTTAGGAAGCATCACTATGAACAAAGTTAGTGGAGGTGATGGAATTCCAGTTGAGGATGCTATGAAAGTGCTGCACTCAATATGCCAGCAAATCTGGAAAACTCAGCAGTGGCCACAGGACTGGAAAATGTCAGTTTTCATTCCAGTCCCAAAGAAAGGCAATGCCAAAGAATGTTCAGACTACCAAGAATTGCATTCATCTCACACACTAGAAAAGTAATGCTCAAATTTCTCCAAGCCAGGTTTCAACAGTACGTGAACTGTGAACTTCCAGATGTTCAAGCTGGATTTAGAAAAGGCAGAGAAACCAGAGATCAAACTGCCAACATCTGCTGGATCATCGAAAAAGCAAGAGAGTTCCAGAAAAACATCTAGTTTTGCTTTATTGATTAGGCCAAAACCTTTGATTTTGTGGATCACAACAAACTATGGAAAATTCTTCAAGAGATGGGAATACCAGACCACCTGAGAAATCTGTATGCAGGTCAAGAAGCAGCAGTAAGATCTGGACATGGAAGAACAGACTCATTCCAAACCAGTAAAGGAGTATGTCAAGGCTGTATGTTGTCACCCTGCTTATTTAACTTCTATGCAGAGTATACCATGTGAAATGCCAGGCTGGATGAAGCACAAGCTGGAATCAAGATTGCCAGGAGAAATATCAGTAACCTCAGATAGGCAGATGACACTACCCTTATGGCAGAAAGTGAAGAAGAACTAAAGAGCCTCTTGATGAAAGTGAAAGAGGAGAGTGAAAAAGTTGGCTTAAAGCTCAACATTCAGAAAACTAATATTGTGGCATCCAGTCCCATCACTTCATGGCAAATAGATGGGTAAACAATGGAAACAGTGACCAATCTAGACAGCATATTAAAAAGCAGAGACATTACTTTGCCGACAAAGGTCCATCTAGTCAAAGCTATGGTTTTTCCAGTAGTCATGTAGAGATGTGAGAGTTGGACTATAAAGTAAGCTGAGCACTGAAGAACTGATGCTTTTGAACTCTGGTGTTGGAGAAGACTCTTGAGAGTCCCCTGGACTACAAGAAGATCCAACCAGTCAATCCTAAAAGAAATCAGTCCTGAAAATTCATTGGAAGTACTGATGTTGAAGCTGAAATTCCAATACTTTGGCCACCTGATATGAAGAACTGACTCACTGGAAAAGACACTGATGATGGGAAGGATTGAAGGCAGGAGGAGAAGGGGACAACAGAGGATGAGATGGTTGGATGGCATCACCGACTCTATGGACATGGATTTGGGTGGACTCCAGGAGTTGGTGATGGACAGGGAAGCCTGGCGTGCTACAGTCCATGGGGTCACAAAGAGTCAGATATGACTGAGTGACTGAACTGAACTGAACTTACCCTTGAATTATCTTGGCACCTTTCTCCAATGCCTGTACTCAGTTTTTTCTTTTTTCTTTTCAAGGCTGAATTCCTAGGGAGTCATACTGGTGTCTGTGTAAGTCAGTGATGATCAGATGGAGTTTGTGCTCATCCACCCTGAGCCTTTAAGACTTGTGTTCTCTGACATTGGATCCCTGTGTGGGAGTGGGGAACCCAAGGTTCAGGCAGTTTTCAGGTCTGCCCTGGCTTTCACTTCACCTTTTATGCTGTGATTTTTGTGGACATTTGTGGAACCTCAAGGTTGTCCAGGTATGGGTTGCTGCTTTAGGCTTCTTCTCATATCTCTACTGTGCCTGCACCCATCTCAGCCAGGAATATACTTGTTCTCACTGTGTAACTGTGGGCCTTCCTCACTTGCCCACAGATAGTGTTCCTGTGTCCAGGCACTGCCTATTTCTCCAAATTAACTGGGTCCCTTCAATCATGACAGAGAAGCTGCCAATCCTCACAGCCTGGCCTGTTTCTAGAATTCACCAAGCAGGGGGAAAGTAGAATGAATCCAGGACAGAACGTCATTGATTCTCATTCTTATTACCTGAAATTCAGCTGCTTTTAAAACATAGTAGTTTTGAGATTGTTGTCAATTTGGTCAATTTTCAAAACACTAATGTTATTTGTGTCAATCTTGTCCAGCTTGATGTGTGTTTTTTGGGAATAGGATTTATCAATACTCTCATTCCAGCATAGGCAGAATTAGATTTTAACTGACTAACATGAGTTTTTAAATCATACAGCTCTTGTACTGTCAGACATAGTGAAGTATGGCATTATTTTCATATGTCGTTGGAGTAAAGGAACATGTAACTTGTGTGTATATGTGTGTATGTTTTGAAAGTACTAGATGGAAAGAGCCATTCCCATACCTAGGGATACTTGCCAAAAGGAAGTGTCTAACAAAGAAAATACTCTGATAGTGTATTTTGGAAATCACTGGAAAATCATTTATGTGAGAATAATATTGTCTAGGCTCTGCCATTGGCTACCTCTTTGACCTTGGGGAGAACACTTCTCTATGGGCCTTACAGAGTCAGACCAGATTATTTCAAGCATCCCTTCCAATTTCAATGTAAATTATGGTTCAAATGTTGATGATATCCTGTTGTTATGTTCTGAGTCACATTTTAGCTTGTTGTAATGGACATGAGTTTGGGTAAACTCCGGGAGTTGGTGATGGACAGGGAGGCCTGGTGTGCTGCTGTTCATGGGGTCGCAAAGAGTCGGACATGACTGAGTGACCGAACTGAACCGAATGTTGCCTCTTACTCTGCTCTTTATTTTATAATAGTGGTAGTTATTGAGTGCTTAGCATGTGCCAAACACAATGCTATGAACTTTGTATTCATCTGTCATTCAGTCTTCACAGCACCCCTGTTAAAGAGTTAGCACTATTGTTGAATGTCTGACCCCATGTAACCAGCTTGTCTAAACTCTGGGGATACAGCAATGAAAACAAGCATAAATCCATGCCTTCATGGAGCTTACATTCTTGTAGAAAGAGACAAACTTTGTTGAAAAAATTAATCAGGAAAAAGGAGACGTTTTGGGGTGAAGGCTTCACTTGGAAGTGTTTAAGCTCTGAGATATAAGTAGTATCTTCTACCATTTGCATTTTTAAAAGCTGAGATACAATGAGATTAATTTTTCTATGTTATGTAGCTGGGATTTCAAGCCATGCTTTTGTGGACCCCAAAGGATGAACTCTAAACCAGTCCTGGATAAGGAAATATTCTATTAATAGTCACATATACAGTTATTTACTAAATTTTTCCGAAGTCATTCCTCACTACTATAAATATCTAGCAAACACCTTTGTCAGGCTTGGTCTTGGGTGCCAAAGACAGAAAGATGAATACCAAACACAGCTTGTCTCTGAGAAATACTCAGCATCCTGGGTGTCACAGACAATGAAGGCTAATAATGTCAGTGATGGTAAAGATGCCAGAACTGAATATAAAACTATGCATATGATCTAAGAATCCCACGGTAGAAAAGAACCATTGCCTCTCTTGTTCTGAATACTGGATTTCTAGGAAAGTAGCCAGAATTTACATTAGCTTCTTAATTTATTTACTTTCCATTGTTCTCAATCTTTGTTGCTACACAACATTTTCTCTGGTTGCAGTGAGGAGGGGCTACCTTCTTTGCACTGTGCGGGCTTCTCATTGCATCGCCTTCTTTTGTTGTGGAGCACTGGGCCCTGGTGTGTGGGTTTCAGTAGCTGTGGTGTGTTGCTCAGTAGCTGTGGCTCCCGGGCTCTAGAACACAGGCTCAGTAGCTGCAGTGCGTGAGCTTAGTTGTTCTGTGGCATGTGGGATCTTCCCAGATCAGAGATAGAACCTGTGTCTCCTGCACTGGCAGGAGGATTCTTTACTACTGAACCACCATTAACTTCTTTAAACAATGAGGCCTTCTGTAGTAAAGTTTTTATTGTTGTTCTTTAAACAAAACTATTGTTTATTGGATGGTCTTTTTAAAATAAATATTAATTTTAGAATAATTTTAGATTTATAGAGTTCCCACAAACCCTTCACCCAGTTTTCTCTAATGTTAAAATCTTATATAACCACGAAAAATTAATCAAAACTAGTAAATTAACATTGGTGCATCACTATTAACTAAACTGTAGAATAATATGTAGATTTTGTCAGTTTGTCCACTAATATTGTATTTTGTCCCCAGAAACCAATCCAGTATACCATGTTGGCCTACATTAGTAGATTTCACACGTATAAGTGTGACCTGTTACTCTTATCCTAAGTTTCAACTTACTGGTTTTAGTTCTTTTTTATAGGCTGCTGTGATCATTTGGAGTTTTGGATTTTCTTGTCTGTAATATTAGTGACATCACTCAGAATTTTTAAAGAATATATTTTTCAAGTATTAGTTTAAGGCAAGGATACAAATGTTTAACAGGCTAACACCTGAGACTAAAAACAGAGATCCATATATATTATCAGAGACTTCTGTGGAATGACTAATATGGCATTTTTATATTGATTTTCAGGTTTGATTATGCTGCTTACCCCAGTAGAATAAGTTCCCTAAGTGAACAGGATTTTACCTGCCTCTGAGTCAACTCAATTCAATTCAATTTAGTTCAATTTAATTTAGAATCCCTTATGTACCACATATCATAAGAGATCTAGAATTAAATAAAATGTAGTCCCTGCCCCCCATTTCTCCATCTTGTTCATTAGGATCATAAAGTTTTAAATAATGGCTAGTTGAAATCCATGATGAGTGAGGGAGAGCCATATGGCAAAGGACAAAATTTTAAAAATGGAGTGCTTTCTAGGGAAGGGTCTGGCTAGGTGGGGCTCTACAGTGAGGACCCTGGGCAATAGGAACTCTCATCAGGTAGAGAGTTCTCTCTCTAACCCCTTCTGGTGAGATTGGCTCCCAGATCAGCAAAGTCATAGTGAGAATGGTCTGGTGGCAGAGGGCAGATTCCAAAAGCCATGTCTTGAAAGACTTTTCAGAATCTAAAGCAAACTAAGAATTTGGGAGTCAGACCAAAAAAACAAAAAATGGAAAATCATAAAGCTGAAGAGGATAGAGAATGTGGTAAAAATCAGATAAAGCCAGAAAGCTAGGTAAGGATGAAGAGAAGCAGAGTAGATGAGTATAAGGAGCTCTGGAAGAATTTGAGATATGAAACTTGGTAGGTTCCACTACAGTCTTTGCATGGACTTGTGTGGAAAGGCCAGGATCTCATGACCTGATGGGCAGGAAAGTCAAGGAACACAAAGTAATACAGCAGAAGAGAGACTAGAGAGGCCAGTACAGTTCTGATAAGCATGATATCTTCAAATATAAGGCAGTTACCTTCCATTCTTTTTATTCCTTCTCCTTTTGTTCTTTCTTCCCCTTTGAAGTAAAACACCATGGAGTTGCAGCTGGCAACATGACCAAACAAATGTATAAAAAATAATTACATATTTTTGGCTGAGTTTTAAAATGAGTAATTGTTGGAAGTCAGTAATCTCAATTATCAGTCTCTAATCTACCTCTCAGGAGAGTTCTATGGACCCCCATCTGCACCAAACCTTGTCCTGATCAGATAGTCTAAATTAAAAAGGGCTTAGTGGTTTGGGCTCCCTTCCAGCAGGCCACTTCACAAGTCACATTGCTCTTGGCATAGTTTTTATATTCCCTCCAAAAAGAATCCAAATATATAGAAGGAAGATACATCCCCTCAGCATCTGGCTGAGGGACTTCCAACCTACCCTATGATGCAGATAACCCATCGATTCTAAATCTCAGCTCTGGGTGAACATGGGCCTGAAGAGGAGATGGCAAGAAACATGACCCTGGGTTCTCCCTCTGCTCAAACACGGAGATGCATGTCTGATACACCTCAAGCTGCAGAGGCTGATCCACACTACCACATGCCTGTTCCAAACCTGGGGTTTCCCCAGTTCAGTGAATGCCTCACCATCACTCCTGTTGCCCATGTCAGAAACCTGTCCTATTTAACCTTTGTATTCACTCCTCACATACTATTCTGTCACCAAATGTGATCAAGGCTACAACTCAATTTTCTTAGACTCTCTCTCTTCCTGTGCAGAACACCACCTAGTGTGTGGGCAAAATTCTGAAGCCACCCCTCCAGCCCAGCTCCTGGACACACCCCTACCCTCGCCCCATATGAGGGACAAGCTCACCCACCTTGGGGAGCAAGCAAGCAAGGGAGCCGGCTGTTTGTTCTCACTCCCCCTGTTCCAGCAGGGCCCCCAATAAAGCCTTGCCTGAAAAAAAAAAAAAAAAAAAAGACACTGTCTCTTCCTTATCTCTGCTGCCAGTGCCCTGATTCTACCTACCAAGTTCTCTTAAGAAGTTACAACTTCTTCCTTAGCCAAAGAGCACAAGATGTGAGGCCTCCAGGCTCTCTCACTTTCTATTCTACTCACATAGCTCTGTCAGCATTACATGGCTGCCAGAAAGTCCCATCCTTGTGTTCCTCTCACTTCTTCACTGACTCTGTGGTCCTGACCAAGAGACAGAGTAACCTCCCATCTAGATTGTCAGATGGCCTCCTTCTTGCTAAGAGATTGCTGCTTTTAGAGGATTCTTTGTTGTTGCTGTTGTTTAGGTGCTAAGTCGTGTCCAACTCTTTAAGACCCCATGGTTTATAGCCCGCCAGGCTCCTTCTGTCCATGGGATTTCCCAGGTAAGAATACTGAAGTAGGTTGCTATATCCTTCTCCAGGAGTCTTCCCAACCCAGGGATCAAACTTGCGTCTCCTGCATTGGTAGGCAGGTTCTTTGCTACTGAGCCACCAGGGAAGCTCTGGATCATTCTTTCCCTTCGCTTTAAAAAAGACATCGTGTAAAAGGACACGTTTTGAACTTTATGCTATCAGTCTGTATGACCCACTCCACTTCTCATTTCTGTTGTCTGCTCACTTCTTGGACACCTCCCTCAAATGTGGAGGACTTTGATCCATAATTATTTTTTCCACTACACTGCTGCCACTATGTTGAGGGATTTCAGTATCCATGAAAATGGCCCATAGAACACCTTGGCCTCTGTTTAAGATAAAATACATCTTTAACATGGTTTGTAAGATCCTACATAATCTGGCATCTGCCTGCTTCTTCAACTTCTCTTATACCCTCTTACTTTGCTGCCTGTGCCCTAACCACACTAGCCTTCCTACAGTTTATTCTATGAGCCACAGATTCTCTCCCTCACTTGTATACACACTGGCCCCTCTACCTGAAATATTATTTCTCTGTGGCCTTTGGCCTAACTCCTTCATATTCTGCTTTCAGATCCAATTTGAACATCACTTCTTCATGGAATTTTTCCCTGATAGACTGTTCTGAGAGCTCTGCCTTATGCATCTATAATATACTCTACTTCTCTTAAAATGCTTATTATTCTTCTGATATTCATTCATTATCTATCTACTATTCATAGATTTAGGAAATATTTTGTATTTTGGGTATTTATAGGACTAGGTATTTATAGGTAGAAGAGTCATACTGCTACAGCCAAAATTCCTTCTTGGCACCACTCTATGTGGTCATATTTTGTTTCTTCCTCTGAAGCACATTTCCATATTGTTGAAGCAGAAAATGTCTAACATTAGGGCCCAAGGTCATTTCTTTTATGTGAGTCATAGAATGTCAAAGCCAAGAAGAATCTGGAGCTTTAAAACCATGGTCCCTGTAGCTCTAAGGAAAGATCTGGGCCCTGAACAGTACCTTAGGACCACTGAAGAAGGAGAAGAAAGAGGGGCCTCTAAGAGGCCAGGGGATTGGCATCTCTTGCCCTTCTTTGCCATACATACCAGAGCAGCTCCTACTTACTGGCCTTCCTCATAGACTTGGTTTGAAGAATAGGCTCAGCTGCTAACAACGTTTGCAAACTTACCCCTCTTTACACTGGGCCTAGAGACAGGCGGTAAATTTCCTGAGTCACCCAGTGAGATAGTGGGACGGCTCTGGCTGGAAGCCCAGCTTCTGACCCCTAAGTTGTCCACTGCAACCCACTGCCTGTCACTCCCAGACCCATCTGCAAGGTTTGCTTATTTGTCTACTCTTTCTGCAGACATTAACTGGACACCTACAAGGCAATGAGAAGGAAATTAGATGCCTAAATCAGTAGTGTGAGCCACAGAACCCTGACTCTGCTACTCATTAACTGTGTAACCTTGGGCCAGTTGCTTAAGGCAACTCTTCCTTCCTCATATATATTATCTCACTTAGTCAGCTCAACAACCTTATGAAGCAGATACTACTATTATCCCCATTTTGCAGATGAAGAAACTGAGGCATAGGGAGGTTAAGTAACTTTTCCAAGATTACACTACTCAGAAGTGGTAATACCAGAATGGAAGAAACCAAGGTGTTTGCTTGATAAGTAGTGGGAAAGGAACTTGTAGGAACATGGAAGAGACCCCTAACTCAAGCTGGGGAACCAGAAAAAAATGTATAGATGAGGTCGTATTTGAGTTCTCTTGTGGGACACTTAATGGGTGACAAGAAGGACATCAGTGACGTGGTAGAAGGTACAAAATGGAAAGATATCTAGAAGGTCATGTTCAAGATTGGCTAAAGGCTGTAGAGATGGAGGTTTGGGAGTGCAGAGAGGAAAGGTCTGGGTCTGTCAAGGGAAATAGTTTGGGGAAAACTGTGGCTGATGGTTAGTCCCAGGCTGAGTCCCCAGTACTGATGCCACTGCTTAGATGTCTCTTGGGGATCATCTTACCTGGAATAAATCACCATCTACCAATATAAAAAGGAAAAGAGAAAGGGGGAAAAAGGAATCAAAATCATCAGCTAGTTCTGACATTATCTCTTGGCCATTCCTAAATGACAAAAGTGTTATAAAGTGACTAGAAACTCAGAAATGTGGCCATGGTGGGTGACTTCGTAAAGGCTCTCAGGGAAAGGAAAATAGAATCAGTTACAAATCATTATTATCCGTTTTCTAACAAAAATGTCCTGCTGCAGGGAGACTTGATAAATGAACTAAACATTTTCCTAGAATCCTATTTCCTAGCTTTCAGAACGATTGTTTTGGTTTTAAGAAAACAAATCACTGGTTACAACGTTTGGCCTTTTAAAATTTATTTGGCTTAAAAATGGTCTCAAAAAAGGTAGGATTTTGAAGCAACTTACAACATGTTTTTGACCTCAAAACTGATTCAGACTCCACAATCTTACTTTCAAGAAGTTCACTCTGGGGACTTCCCTGGTGGTTCAGTGGTTAGGAATCTGCCTACCAATGCAGGGGACACGGGTTCAATCCCTGGCTGGGGAAGATCCCATGTGCTGTGGGGCAACTAAGCCTTGCTCTAGAGCCTGAGAACCACAACTACTGAAGCCCAAGCACCTAGAGCCCGCGCTCCACAACGAGAGAAGCCACTGCAATGAGAAGCCCATGCACCCCAAACAATGTGAATCTATCTGCAAGAGGTAAAACTGTCAAATTCTTAGAAGAAAATGCAGGACTATATCTTTATGATATTACGCTAGGCAATGATTTCTTAGATATGACACCAAAAGCCCAAGTAGCAAAAAGATGAATTGGACTTTATTAAAATTGAAAAATTGTAAATGATACCATTAAGAACGTGAAAAGACAAGCTATAAAATGGAAGAAAATAAACTCAAGTCACATATATCTGAAAAGAGACTTGCATCAAAAAACATATAAAGAAAACTGACAACTTAGTAGAACAGCAAAAAGTCCAACTTAAGAATGGACAATGGATCTAAATAAACATTTCCCCAAAGAAGGTAAGTGGTGTGTGAGGACATACAGGAAAATGCAGCATCATTAGCTATCAGGGAAATGCAAATCAAAACCTCAATAAAATATTGCACCCCAGCTTCTATAATGGCTTTAATAAAACAAGACAGATAATAACAAGGGTTGGGGAGAATGTGGAGAAATTGAAACCCATTGCTGATAGGAATATAAAATAGTATATATGCTTTGGAAAACATTTGGTAGTTCCTGAAAATGTTAAGCATAGAGTTACTCTATTTCTCAGCAATTCCACACTTAGGCATATTTTCAAGAGAACTGAAAGTCATGTTCACACAAAGACTTGCACATAAACATTTATAGCAGCATTAGTCATATAATCAAAGTATTCATATAATCAAAGAATAGAAACAACCAAATGCCCATTAATTAATGGACAAATAATTAATATTTTATATCCATGTTTTTGTTCAAGTTGCTCAGTTGTGTCTGACTTCTTGTGACCCATGGACTGCAGCATGCCAGGCTTCCCTGTCCTTCACCACCTCCCGGAGTTTGCTCAAACTCATGTCCACTGTGTCTGTGATGCCATTTCATTCTCTGTCATCTCTTCCTGCCTTCAATCTTTCCCAGTATCAGAGTCTTTTCCAATGAGTTGGCTCTTTGCATCAGGTGGCCAAAATATTGGAGCTTCAGCATCAGTCCTTCCAATGAATATTCAGGGTTGAATTCCTTTAGGATTGACTCATTTGATCTCCTTGCAGTCCAACAGACTCTCAAGAGTCTTCTCTAGCACCACAGTTCAAAAGCATCAATTCTCTGGCGCTCAGCCTTCTGTTTGGTCCAACTCTCACATTTGTACATGACTACTGGTAAAACCATAGCTTTGACTATATGGACCTTTGTTGGCAAAGTGATGTCTCTGCTTTTTAATAGGCTATCTAGGTTTGTCATATCTTTTCTTTCCAAGGAGCAAGTGTCTTTTAATTTCATGGCTGCAGTCATCATCCATTGTATATCCACACAATGGATTAGTATTCAGCTATACAAAGAAGTGAAATACTTTTATATGCTATAACATGGATTTTATTTCTCTTTGTGATCATTCAGTTGTTCTCAAGAATTTTTTCGTTGAATAGATATATTAATTCACATCTCTCTTTAAAGGAGAAACTGATGAAAACATTCAGATTTCTTCTTTGCCTTCTTAAATAGATATCATTTCAGAGAAGGAAACATAAAAATTCTTTACTGTGCCTTGGATTGGATTAATTTATTAAATGCTAGACTTTTTTTTATAAATTATTCAACTTTATCCCCCAATATAATTTGATTTCTCTGACTTATCTACCAAACTTTGTCATCAAAAGACAGTTATTTGCTGAAAAGAGAACAGAGGTGTTCTCCAAATTCTGTGTTATAGGAAAGATAGTTTCTAGCGTATTTTGTATGTTTAATGTGGATAATAAGATATTATTTTGACTGCAGTCACTTGAATTAACATTCTCTTTTTCATTCAATAATATTCATACACATTTAAGAGTTTCCTAACTTTGTCTATCTAAGTCAGCAGAATATTACCCAAGCTTGACATTGTCCATGCTGACATTTTACAGGAGTTGGGATAAATGGCAGTGAGTTTTCATCTCTTTCTCTCATTCATGATGCCTGTATTGCAACTGGCTGAAGTCATGCAAATTTAGACCTAGAAAGATCCTGAATGAATAGTCTTCTAACACTTTCCTTTCCCAGCTGAGGAAGCTGAGGCCTAAAAACAGAAGAAGTATGTGGCCTCCTGCAGAATAATCTAGATTTCCTGATTGGGAATCTTATGTTCTTTGCATTTGACAAAGAGGAAGCTTTTTATTCATATTACTTACCATTTTTTCCCCCCGTACCCTATGTGTCAGGCTCTGTTTTTACCATATCTCATATAATCATTTCATCTTCAGGACTAAGAGTAGGTTGCTACTGTTATTTCCTTACACAGATGAAGAAACCAGGACTCAGATTAACTTACTTGCCTGAGCTCATAACTAACAAGAGGTAGCACCAGGGTTTTGTGCCGAGGTTTGTCTGACTTCAAAATGCACGCTCTCTGTTCTGCGTGGACACTGTCACTGACTGCTCTCTGTCACCCTGGGGATCTGGTAGAATTGTGGGGGCACTCACTTCATCTTTTGAGTCTCCAGGGTTTCTTCCCAAGGCAAAGATGCCTCCTGAGGCTCTATCTTGCCTCCTTCTTGGCTTATCTCTTGACCCAACCTGCCTCCCTCTTCTCTGTGACTCTGCTCCCACTCTTGTTCTCCTTGGCTTCCTGCCTTTAACTTACTTGGGGAGGCTGATTCAGTCCTAGCTTCTCCACATCTTTGCCAAAACAAGCCCAGAGGCCCTCTTCTATTTCAGGGTTTTCTGTTACACCCTGCAGGTACAGACTGGGGAACAAGGTAGCAGATGGTGGTACAAGCAACCACGAGACAAGGCTCCAGATTCTTTTGGTGTTTGTTCTTACTCTGGGCTCCTGCTTCTCCTTAGTTATCTCTGAGAGCATGAAGCCCATCTGACTGCTTTTTCCTTACACCTGCCCTTCCTGAGGTCTCAGAAGGCCTCCTTCTCCAGGACCCTCCCTCTGTGCAGTCTGAGGGCACGAATATGGACAGGAAGAGTGATAGGTGTGTTTCCCTGTCTGAGATATCCCTCAATACCGAAGCGTCCCACATGTAATTGTGTCTCTGCCCTCTCCAGGAATGACCCTTTTTGGTAATTTCCTCTCAGAACCAACTGGGTCCGGCTTGGACAGGTGATCACCTGTTGAGGGGGCCACAGAGATTGCTCCTATCCTGGGATGGGGAAGGTGGCTGAAGTTCAGTGGAGTTATTTATAGGCCTAAGGTTTGTAATACTGTGATAATGTATCTATACAAGGTATGTAAATATCTTGTATAATTCTCGCAAGAACCTGTTAAGCCATATTCTATTACTCTGTCCATTTTATAGATTGGGAAGCTGAGGTACAGAGAGATTGAAAGTGCTATGCCCTTGTGAGAAGGCATTATTATTAATGTTACTAGTGATGATCATAGTGACAATAGCCACAGTAGTAACAACCACCATGCCACTCTTTCAAAAGGAAAGAGAATGTAGAGGTTTTGGAGTCAGATCAGCATTTGAATCCCAGCTTCACCACTAATTCATGACCCAATTAAGCAACTTATTTCACATTGTTCAGCCTGTTTCTTCACCTGCACAGTTTGGAAAAATAACCCTTTAATTTTCATGGTATTTGTCAGGAGTAATGTAAAGCAAAGTTAAAATTTATTGAGTGCTTATATGTGTCACGCAAAATGCAAGGTAACCTCCTGATGTAAGTGTCTTGTATAATTCTCACAACTTCTTGAGACATATTCTGGTACTCTGTTCATTTTATAGTTTGAGAAACTGAGGTACAGAGAGATTAATTAATTTGCCTAAGGAAATGGCAACCTACTCCTGTATTCCTGCCTGGAGAATTCCATGAACAGAGGAACCTGGCAGGTTACAGTCCATGGGGTCACAAAGAGTCAGACACGACTGAGCAGCTAACACTTTGACTTTCAAGATCACGTAGTTAGTAAGAGGTGGAGTTGGGATGTAGACCTAAATAATTTGTCTCAAAAGCCTGTGATTAGAAAAAATAATAATAATGTCTATAAAGCAGTTGCCATATTGCCTGATACACATTTGATTCCAGTTTCTCAATTGGTAACTATAACTTAAAAGCATGTTGAATTTGTGAAGAACTACACAGATACAAAGTATTTATTTTTGTTATCCTTAAGATTTTGTCTCTTTCTCATCGCTTGGTAAACAGTGCCTAAAAAGCTGTGTTTACAGAAAAAGGGAGTGAGGTTTGATATTTACCTGCTTACTATGATCAAGGTAGACAACCACATTCGACAATCTTGGCTCGAGTTGGTTTATTTTAGGATGCCTAAATTATTCACTTGGAATGTCTGTACTGATTACATTGACCACAGGAAAAAATGCCAGCACAGCCTCCCACTTACGCTGGCTGTGGATCAGGCTGGTCTCAGAGGAGAAGCAGCTTTCCTGAGGTGGGGTCTCCTCATGCAGATGTCAATGTGTGTGTTGGGGGAGAGAAGGAGGTTGTGTTATTGTCCCCAAGGTACACGCTATTCTGAAACCCCTGGAAGTCTCCTCAGGACAGAATTTGCCTTCATAAGACATATAACAGGGACTTCCCAGGTGGCTCAGTGGTAAAGAATCTGCCTGCTTATGCAGGGGAGATAAGAGACACGGTTTGACCCCTGTGTTGAGAAGATCCCCTGGAGGAGGAAATGGCAACCCACTCCAGTATTTTTGCCTGGAAAATCCCATGGACAGAGGAGCCAGGTGGGCTACAGTCCATGGGTCACAAAAGAGTCCAGCACGACTGAATGACTGAGCAGGATGTAAAACTAGACTCTCATCCAAGAGCAGAGCTTTTTCAGGACATCCCAGAAGTGACTATCCAGGCTCTACAGACATGCATTAAAGTCTGGGGAGCTCACTACCTCCCAGAGCAGCTGTTCCCACCTGGGACAGCACATGTTTTCTATTCTCTTTCTGTGGAGTCAGGGAAGGAGTCAGTCGTGGAGTTTTAAAGGCACACAGTCAAGGGGCCTAGGAGGCACACAGAGAAACTAGAATGGAAGAAAGAGCCTAGGGTTTTGTCTTGTTCTGTTTCTTTTCTGGTCATGGTGCTATTGTCAATGTTGGGGCAAGTGAATGATGAGGTCAAATTAATTTTATATTAAGTACCCCTGGGCTTCTATGTGGACGGTGGTAGAGAACCTTGTTAAGGAGTACTCTAACAAGTAAACAGCAGTAAAAAAAAAAATGAAAAAGAGTTGATAAATGCACAAACTATCTTGGAGTTAAAATTCCCAGAACCTGTGGCTAATTGAATATAATAGATGAGGGAAAAGAGGAGAATCAAGCTCTATGTCTAGGTTCTGGCTTTTTTACGCTGGTGAGCAGTAGAGCCACCAAAATGGGGAAGAAGGGGATTCTGGGGAATGTTTACATTCAACCAGGACATTCAGTACCCAGAAATGTTTGGCAGACTCACTAAGAGGTTCAGTCATAACAGGAAGAACTTCCAAGCAGCAGTTGGTATTGAAAGACAGGTGAGTGATAACTTATTGCTTTACCTACCCTCCATTCATCACCACTCTCTAGGGCCCACAAGCATAGTCCAGTCTCTAGGAGAAGAGATGGTAAGGATCTGAAGTGGGGCTTTCCAGGTTTAGGCTGAGACTGACCTTGTGTTCCAAGAAAAGCACTGTAGCCAACTCTGACCCCATCGGTGTGTAAGGATCTGGGACTCAACTCCAGGAGTGTATTCTAGCCTAAAACAGATCCCACTGTAGGGAAGACTAAGGCCGCTTCTGTACTCCCTGCATCGTCAGGAATGGGCTAGGAACCAAACACGGCTGGTCTTCCAGGTGCAGGCAGTATCAGAGTGGAGACTGAGGCAGGCAGGGGCTACCAACTTTTGCCTCTTTCTACTGTCCCACTTGGTAACATCATCCTAACTTTACTTACTCGGTGTGCTTTGGCGGAACTGCAGCTCCTCAACTTGCCGTGCGGGAAAAGGCAAGGCCTGTGACACTGGTGGAAGAGATGAAAAAATGAGTAGAGCCAAATGGACAGAGCTTCTTCTGCGTTGCCTTGTCAGAATCCCGGTTTCCTAAACCTGTACTTTTGGAGGTCCCTGAAACACTTATAGCCTGTGGCCAAACGCATTATTTGCAGTTTACCCAGGATAATTGCTTTCTTTGCTGCCATGCACCCTCTCTGGAAAGTGTTGTGTATCCAGCCTGTCCATTTATTTGTTCTTTAAATTATTTAACTTGATCTGTATTGAGCCCCTATCATATATCAGTCGCTACTCTATATACACTATGCAGAGGTAGCAGTTGTGAGCATAATAGACATGATCTCTGCCCTCCTAAAGTCTAAAGTGTAGTTGCATGGCGGACAGCCAGAGTGGATGATGCTGCTGGAGGGATCCATGAGGGTTTCTCTGGAAGTAGAGAGAAGGTTAAAATGGATAGGGACTGTGTATCCACCAAAAGTCTAATGTAAACCAGGTGCTCTGATAAATGATTCACATGTATTATTCCACTTAAATTCCCAATAGTTCCATGAGGTAATATTAGCCTATGTTAAAAATAGGAAATGAGCATCAGAGAAATATTAATTACTTAATATTACATTGCTCCTGAGCACAGGTGTAACTCAGGCTTGTCTGACACTAGCCCCTGTGCTGCTTCCACTGTGTCCCACCACTCTTCTCTAAGTCACCTGGGAAACTCCAAGTTATATGCTCTAGGCTTGACTAGAACTACTGTGACTCTAAATTGCGGTTATGCAACCTGAGGTTCAAAGATAGGTTTTAAGGGGTGCTCAAATTCCACAATACTAGATGCCAAATGTGGTAAATGTATGTGCATTTTTCTGGGAGAGGATTAGTGATTTCTCCCAGATTTCAGAAGGTGGCTATGACTTTGTATATGTCAAGAAACACTGCCCACCTCATTCTCAGTTCCTTCCTCTTCCTCTCACGTCCGCCCGCAGGTGACTGTTTGTCATTGAAGGGACAGTGTGCTATATCTGAAATACCTTGGAACTGCCACATAGGAGTTCTTGACACCAGCCCCAGCCACGCTGCTGACTTGCATTGGGCCTTTTTGCAATCTCTTCTTCACACTGAGGCTTGCCTGTCAGGACTCTGTGAGCCATGTGTGGTCTTGAGGACAGTATCTCCCAGCTGGACTGCAAAGCATGTTGCAGGCATTGGGCAGTTGGCAGGCTCCAAGTGGCAGAGGGCAGAGTGACAGGCGCTGAGACCAGTGGTGGCAGCTGGGAAGGCAGATCCCTGCTGTCAGGGCTCACTGAGAGGCCTGCTTGCCCAGTCCCTATGGAACATGAATAATTCTCTCAGATCCTGGATCCTTAGGTGGACCGCCTTTGAGGTCACCTCCTCCAACCTTCCACCCCAAAGGAGCCAGGAGATAGGCCCCTTGGTGCTGAGTCTGTCACCTGTGTCTTTAACATGAACATGGCCCCAGCTGGAATGTGCTTTCTCCCTCTTGCAATGTCAAAATGCCTGAGCTCTCAAGTGGCTGAATCAGTACTAAATATTTAATGCACGAAGTCAGCCTTCCCAGGGCCTTTGATCTGAAACTTCTTAAAAACATCTTAAAAGCCTTTCAGAAACTGGTTAGTATTTCATTGCCGTCACTTAAAATAGATTTATTTTATCAAAACATCCTGTCAGAAACCCTGAAGGCGGGTTGACTAACCCCCAGTGATTCTGACAGGACTGCCTCCCCACATTAGGCACCCAGTGTCTCCGGATGGCCCCGCCTGCACACTGAGGGGCACAGCTGTCACGAGCATCCCCGATGGCTCCAGAGCTGTGAGCAGAGGAGGCAGCAGGGCTTGTCTGAAGCTTGCGAGACTGCATCAGTAACGCCCCCGTGAAGAGCATGAGCGTTTATTGACTTTGCCACAAGCCAGGCCCTTACCTGGGCTTCTTAATGTGTTGAATCTTTAGGAACCTTCACGACAGTCCTGTGAGGTGGGTGGTGGTCTTTCCATTTCTCAATTGGGAAACTGAGGCTCAGGGGCATATGTGACTTGTTCAATGTCACAAAACAAAATAAAGATGGCAACCCAGATCCAGCTCAAAAGCCTGTTTTTCTTCCTCCCCACACTGCCCACCCCCATTACTGAGATTGGTCTTTTTACTGAGGATTCTCAGTTGTTTATTTTTTTAAAGAAAAAATAAACATTTAATAAAATTATGTAACTAGTACATGCTAATATAGAAAAGGATAAGGAAGAAAGTAGAAATCACTTGAAATCCTACCGTCTAGATAACTATTCATAATCATCTCTTGAATGATGATTGCATTTATTTATTGACATTTTGCCACATTCCAATAGTTCCTTTCTTAGTCACACAGTATAGCTTTCCCAATGCCCAACCATTCCCCTAATTTTAGATAGAGGAGAAATGAGAGAAGTGTGTCATATCCCTCTCTTCCACTTCAAACCTGAGGGATGACATCAGTTCCCAGAAAACCCCATCGCAGTGAAGAGCTAAAGTAGTCCCAGAACGGAGCCAAGGGTTCTGTTCTGTTTTAGTCACTGGCTAATCTGATGACCTAAGGGAAGCTAGGCTGTGCTGTTCTTAGTCACTTAGTCTGACTCTGTGCGACCCTATGAACTGTAGCCCACCAGGCTCCTCTGTCCACAGAAATTCTCCAGGCAAGAATACTAGAGTGGATTAACATGCCCTCCTCCAGGGATCGAACCCAGGTATCCTGCAGGATTCTTTACCAACTGAGCTACCAGGGAAGCCATGAATACTAGAATGGGTAGCCTGTCTCTTCTCTGGGGGGATCTTCCTGACCCAGGAATCAAACCAGGGTCTCCCTCATTGCAGGCAGATTCTTTACCAGCTGAGCTACCAGGGAAGGCCCTAAGTGAAATTACTTTGGTAAAAATAGTGATTCCTGCATTCCTAGACTCCCCCAGCTGGAGTTAGGATCAATAAAACAATAAGATGAAGATTTTTGTAAACTGTAAAGTATTATATAGATGGAGGAAAATATTAGAAACAAAGCCAGTGAGGAGTAAGGTGTCTCCACACCATGAGTAGAGTGATTGTCTGTCTCTCACTGAGTATGGCTGTCAACTCAACATAACTATTAGTACTATTCTATTACACTCAAAAGAGTCCCTGACTTAGATGATAAGTTTGATGTATAGCTGACATATTGGTCAATATTGGTCATCTCTGATTAGGCAGCTCCAAAAGAGACGATGACAGAGGAATTAGGATTCTATAGGATGGGGCTATATGTGTGCTGGCAGAGCAGCTAGAGCTTTAGAAGGCTTTGATGAGTGGGCATTTTGTTAGTGGACAACATGTAGGAATGAAAACTATGAGAAGGCTATGCAATATGGGGAGAGCACATGAGAGAGAAGGTACACAGTGGTCACTCTGCGAGAATCTGGCCTGCCTGCCATGCTCCGGTGAAGGGCAGGTCTGGACAAAACACTTGGAGGCATTCAGTACTGAAAGGAAATGTGAAGCTGTGTCCCAGGATACCAGCCCTCCCTCATAGATTATCATGACAACCTTTTTACTTGTCTCTCTGCTTCCACTCTCTCTTCTCTCCAATTTATTTTCCATATGCCCTAGAGGGATCTTATAAAACCCAAATCTGGTCTTCAATTTTCCATTCAGTTCTCAATTCTCCATTTTTCTTGGTGGATAAAAAACTAAACTCTTTTACAGATTATGCAAAGTCCTTCATGATCTTCCCCCTTCCAGTACACTCAGCTTCAATTTTCTTAATCTTGACCCCTGATTTTATAATAATGGTTTACCTTTATTGAACATTTACAATCTTCTGGGCATTGTTCCAATTATTCTTACACATTAACTCTTTTAATCCTAACAACTCTATGAGGCAGATATTATTACCAGCCCCAACATTTCATATATGGAGAAACTGAGGCACAAGAGGCAAAGATCCTAAATGTCAAGTCTAAGGTTGAAAGCCAAAGAAGTTTTGGTTCCAAAACCTGTGTCCTTAACCATACTATTATATTGCTTCTTGGTCTAAAGCATTTATTTTGCAGTTCATGCTATTTCTTCTGCCTGTAATGCCTTCTACCACCACTCTGCTCAGAAAACTGCTAACCTAGGGTTCAGGGAGCCATTTTCAGCTAGTCACTAGAAAGAGAGCATCCTTATTTTGCAGGATTCCTATTCCATTAAAAAAAAAAAAATTTGTTCAGTCCCATTCAGCCCTAGGCTGAATGGTTAAGGTCCCATTCATGGGCTGGGCACATGAGGAAAGGGAGGAAGGATGGGATGCTACAGAGTAGGGAAGACCCTTCCTCAAGCAACTTTTATTGCATTAGACAGAAGAATTTCAACACTTTTAATATTGTCCAAATATGTAAGCTGAAGTATAAGAAAAATATAATGTAAAAGGAGACAACATGGGGAGTTGACAAGGTACTCGGAAATGACTTGCTATAGAGCATAGGGCACGTTAGATCTCAAATGGTAATAGAATAATTCTTTTTTAAGTTATAAGGGTTATATAGGAGTTATATACTAAGAGATATGCACTTCCAAGCTGGAAAACTGAGTCTCAGAAAGAGAAGAGACTCACCCAGGGATCCAGTGGCAAGTCCATGTGTCCTCACTCCCAGCTTTAGTACTCAGAGCTGCCTCCCAGTGTAAGCAATTAGGATATCACTGACCAGCTGGAAGGGGCAAGAACTTCCCAGAGGGGTTGGAGTTGGGGAGTGATTCCCATGGGGAGCAAATGAGATGCAGAAGAGGTTGGGACAGGTGCAGTATATAGCATTGATGGGGAAGCTTGGAAAGCATCTTCTTCTGTGGGAGAGAGGGAGCCTGAAACCTTCTTAAACTGGAGGTTTGCCTGGATGCTGTGAAGCCTCCTTTTCAACTTTGTAAAATAAATGGTTCCTCAAAGCATGTCTGTTCTGCCACTATTTTCTGGATCATCAAGACTCTCACTGCCCTTTAGAAATGCTTCTGCCTCTGCCACAGCCAGCTTCTCATTAGAATTCCTGGACATTGCTCAGCGTTGCTAAGTGCACTGTGGTAAACCCATGATAAGTAAAGAAGAGACTGAGCTGGCTAAAGTCACTTTCTGTGGATGTTTCCTGGACACCCCTAAGATACCACAGCAAGTCACATCGCTATATGCATGTCATCTCCAAATATTTATCTATCTGTTTTCTGTGTTGTCATACTTTCTCTAACTCAGCCAAAGGTGCTCTTAGATCCTTCACTCTGGGAATTGCATTGGAACTGGGGACAGATTCTTAAACTGAAAGAGCAAAATAGTGGAATTTGGGGCTCAAGTGAGGAATAGTTCCTGCCTGTGGATAGCATGGCACTTCCTCAATGGCACTAACAACCACAAAAGTTTTGAGTATAGGCCTTTGGGAATAAATCTGTTTCCTAAAGCTAAGGATTCAGATTATCCTGTAAGAGTAAGTTGGATTCCCCCCCCCCCATATTTTTCTTCTGAATAAGAATGAGAACCACATGCTGTTGTATTAAGTACCTAGCCCAGTGCCTGGTATATTGGAGACTCTTAGCAGATATTATTTTCTCGCTCGTAACACTCCATCACAACCTTCTCATAATTCTGTCTTTTGGCCTGCATCTCCCCCCTTTCTTCTCTCTCCCTGTCTCTGAGTTTCTGTGTCTTGATCTGGATTCAAGTCTTGGCTCTGCCCATGCCCATTTCTCTCTCTCCAAATATTCCCATTGCCATTTATCTGGACTGCAACATAACAAGCAGTGCTCATCAAACATCTTACTCCAAACTCTTTCTAGGCTTATTTCTCTCTGTTCCCACTCTCCATCATCCCAAACCACTTACTGTGCTCAAAGGACAATGTAAACTTCACATGTCTAATTAGGGCCTTTGTATCCGTGGTCCATTTGCCTTTTTCTCAGGTCAGCCGCCCTAACAATTCCTACTCGTGCTTAATGATCCACATCGAATGTCCCTGTCACGTGACGTGTTCACTGCCTGCTTGGGCACAGTTAGCTAGACCTCTTTCCTCTTTGCTTCCCTCAGTGCTTTGTGCTTCCCTCTAATCTAGCATTTTATGCCCACTATCATCCTTGCTCCACTCTCTTCTATTAAATTATGAACTAATTGTGGGCAAAGGCTGGATCTAATTCATACTATATCCCCAGTGCCCAACCGATGGCCTGGCATAGGTGAGATATTTCCTGTAAGTTTTGGGGATAACATATAGGGACTATAACTCATTCACTGAGCACCTACTCTGGGCCAGCTTTAGAAGAGACAGTTTTTATGTATCATATCATTTCATTCAGTCCACTCAGTCTTTCTTCAGTGGGGTGTCCCTCTTGTGTGTCTGTCATACCTGCAGTGCCACGGGAAACCCTCGGTCAGTATTTTGTCTATAGATCATCTGTTTTCTGACTCTATTAATGGGAATGTGTGTATCCAACACTAGGAGTCTCCTGCTGGTTGGATTTGTTCAGCTCATGAGAGTGGAGTGTCCCAAGCACTGGACAATAAGGGTTCTGACAAGAAATCTATTATTTCATATGGAGATTCCTACATAAGGGTGTAGGTGTCATGTCGAGTGAGGGGGAGTGGTATATTGAATAGATACCAAGCCCCTGAGACACTGTGGAAATGAGATACTGGTCTCTTGAGTTGGAGCAAATTAGCACACATTTTAAATGATAGCAAAAGGGACTCATTAGACTATTCAGAGATAGAATTTCATGAAACTTGGTGAAAAGCCAGAGTCCCAGGGGGAAGCTGGAGAGATCAATGTCTACCCACATCTGACTTCAACGACTTTGTGGGGATCCAGGTGATAAATCTTATTTGGGCTGTATTATTAATGGGACTGATGGGTGGATTTTGCACAGAGAAGACTGAATTGACTCCCAGTGAATGATTATTTCAACAGAAGTCAACAGTACTAGGCACTCGATATGAGTCTGACTCTCAAAGGAAGAAGAAATAGTTGACCCCAGTTGTCTTTACCTTCAAAGAAAGCCCCCAGTTTAGTGTGGGAGGCAGGACTCACACATGAGTAACTATTGTATGTTGAAAGATGAGAATGGCCATGCTGTGAAAGAGTCATTGGTTTGGTGCTGTTGGAGTTCAGGGAGGGGAGGAGAGTAACTCCTACTGAGCAAAAGGTTTGTTTGCAGACAAAACTACATAAAAAGCTCCTAGCACAGTACTAAATACATAATAGATAGTCAACAAATGTGAATGTTCTTCTTTCTCTTCCCATATTAAATCTTCAACTTTGTTTTTAATGCTTCATCAATGTAATCCATTATCTGTGATTTTATTCCCCCTCTTCTCTGCTGTAGGACAAAGAATGTGCTTTTGTGATAAGGAAATAAGCAGAAAGTGGCCTAACTTCAGTCCATGCTAGGTCTAGGCCAAGACTGAATGGAGAAGGCAGGTCTTAATCCAACCAAGGCTTTGTTTACCTGCTCTGTGCACAAACTCAACAAAGCATCTCCATGCGTCTATGCATAAATATTACAGAAGCCTATTTTTATTTCTAAAATTCGCTTCCTGACTAGAGTGGGAGTTAAACTTTATATTTCCTTCAATGTTCAATACCAAATGGCTTATGGGAGCCCTGGCAGAGTGGTTTCAAATAAGCATTTTAATGTAGAATAAAGGTCAACGTGCTGGAATTTGAAACCATTAATCCTTTTGCTCTTAAGAAAGACTGTACTTTAATAGAATAAATAACAGATTAAATAATAAGAGTTCTTGAAATTCCAACTAGAAAAATTACACATTATTTTGTTGAGAATTGAAACCAGTGAGGCCTTAATGTTCCTCTCTCTCACGCTTCTATTTTAGGTTGCCAAGATTTAGAAGGTAAAGAGAAATTGTTATTTTAATTTTCTATCATTTTGAAGGTAGATAGAATGTTTTGAGTCACTGAAGGTTAAGGGATCAATTAGATTGAAAAATAAGCCCTTGGTTTTATGGGCGGAACAAGTGCATCACCATAGTCTGGAGAACAGAAACTCCATGCTAATTATTTCAAGTTTCAGTGAGTGAAGCCCCAGAAAGGGACGGAGAAAGTGATCAAAGTAGGTCAACGAACTCTGCCTAAGGTAATTACCCCAGGTAGTCAAGGCCTAGTTCAAGTACTCCCTCTCCTGAGAAGGCTCTGGTCACTTCTCAGTCAGCGTTTTTGATTCCTGCCTTGGCACTTGTATTGAATGCTGTTCACACATCTATCTTTCCTGCTGTTTCCTTGATTGTTACCATGTCTATCTTTGCCTTTCTCAGTTATACATAAAACAGGAGTTCCTTGTTAATGAAAAGAAATACACTGATTGTACTCTAGCTACAGTCAAGACATTATACTCAGCACCTTAAACACAGTGTTTAATGTAATCTTTACCACAACCCTGTAGGGTAGAGATGAGTATCTCACTTTATAGATGGAGAAACAGAGAATTAAGGAGGCCAGACAACACTCCCCAGGTAGGATAGTGGTAGAGTAAAACTGCCAGGCCGGGTTTGTGGAGGCCATATTGTGGGGATTCTGGTATACCATACACCAGAGGTTTGAATTTATCCTGAGGGCAGTGGGGTATCATTGATGATTTAAACAAGAGAGTGCTATGGTCAAACTTAACTTTAAGAACTCTCTGGCAGAAGAGAGCAGTATGGGAAGACGAATGAGGAGACTACTACAGTAATTTTGGCTAGAGATGAGGGAATTACCATAAAAGTGAGGGTTGAGTTATTAAAAATGATATCCAGGAGTAAGAATTGGGAGGGCTTGATCACCAGTGGATTGTAGAAAGAGGGTTAGGGTTGGAGTCAAGGAGAAGTGGTCTTTGGTTTGGGAGCCTGGGTAGATTGTGAGGCCACCATGACAGGAAGAATAACTCAACACAAAGGCAGTCACTGAGAAGACCTTCCTATCTAATGTTCTCTCTGATAAGCTTAAATTCTAAATTGAACTGACCACAATATATGCTTTAAAAATATTGCTTTCTCTTTCAAACATAATGTATATCTGCTTTCTTCAAGGAGGCTTCAGTGGCCTATGAGTCCCAGTTTATATAGAACATTTGATCAGATAGAACATTGGAATCTTCTTGCCCAGTCCCTGATGGTTTATAGTTTCCAACAGCTGCATTCAAATGTTCCCGTTTTAATGGTGAGAATACTAAACAGCAATAGTCAGAGGGCCTGTCCAGATTCTTTCATGGAATCTGACTTATAATAATGGACAAATAACTACTTTTCAATCGAGGGTTTCAAGTTGATATTAGCCACTTTGAAATGCCATTATTTGAGGAGTAGTGTTGTAACTTGATTAGTGTTGATACTCTGATTCCTACTTGGAATCAGTTGACAGGAAAGGGGAGAAGAATACAGAAATAGACTCAGGCCAGTGAAGCCTCCTTGAAAGCAGGGATACATTATGCTTGAAAGAGAAGGCGATATTTTTAAGGAATATATTGTACTTAGTTCAGTTAAGCATCTAAACTTACCAGTCAGCTGGCTTGTTCTAGATGATGCGTTTGGTACATGACAGAACCCAGGATTCAACACTGAGTTTTTGTCTCTCAGCCTTGTGTTCTTTTTTCTTCACTATACCTGCGTTCTAGTACTCCTAAATTTTCTGCATTTCACACCAGCTTGAAAAGCTAATCATGCTCCCAAGCCTCAAAACTGTTTCCTGTACTTTGTGGTATTTACTGTAATTATTTTATACAAGGCCACAAATAGGCAACATTGAACTAGGCACATATAACCAAAATGTTCAATAACCTCCCAAAATGTGCGTTGGTTATAAGCATCTGAGACATTCTAGAGCTGGAAGAGTCTTTAAAGCCATCTCCAAGTTTCCTTTACCAAGGGAACAGCTATGTTTCAAATAGTTTAAATAAATGACTTGCATTGCAACACTTTTCTACCGTGTATCAAGGCCAGCATCTAAACGCAGGGCTCTTTCTTAGTCAAAGCAACCAAAAAAATTTGCAGATAAAGATCAGCTTCCTCATCTTACATAATCAAAAATTTTGTCTTATTAATGTATTCATTAACTCAGTCAAAAGCCATTTACTGAGTTTCCACAGTATGCTGGGGTCTGAAGTTACAACAATGGGTAAGAAAGATGGTATCTCTGGTTTCCTTTAGCTCTCAGTCTAGCAGGAAGATGGGATAATCTACTTAATCACAATGGAGTGGCATGGGCTACAGTAGACTATATGCAGAGGGAGGTCTATACCCTGGTCAGGGAGGTCTCCCTGAGGAACTGATGCTCCAACATAGTATGGGGTTTAAAAACATGGACTCTGGAGCCAGACTTCCTAGATTGGAATCCTTACCCTGTCACTTACTAGCTGTGTGACCCTGGTCAAGTTGCATAACTTCTCTGGGTCTTGGTATCCCCATCTGTAAAATAGGAATAATAATAGTACCTACCTTGTAGAGCTCCAATGAAGAAAAATCACTTAATATTTATAAATATCTTAGTACTTGGTATCTGTGGTGTGTGCTCAGTCCCTAAGTTGTGTCCCACTCTTTGCCACCCCATCAGTGTAGCCCATCAGGTTCCTCTGTCCATGGGGTTTCCCAGGCAAAAATACTGGAGTGAGTTGCCATATCCTCCACAAGGGGATCCTTCTGAGCCAGGAATCGAACCCATATCTCCTGCATCTCCTGCATTGGCAGGAAGATTCTTTACCACTGAGCCACCAGGGAAGACCCAACTGTGGTATAAGGGATTTTAAAATAAAATTGAAAAGAAGCTGAGATCCAAATTATGAAAAGTTAACTGGAGAAACAGAAAGGCAGAAAAATGTTCCTAACAGAACACTATGTGCGGACTGGAGAAAGAGTCTGTTTCTCAGAACTGAAAGAATACAAGCATGGCTCAAGTAGAATGGACCCCTTTGATGCCGAAAAGAGGCACACAGAGTCCAGATCGAGGGGGTTGAGGGTCTTGTGGATCATATTAGAGTTTATCCAAAAACTGTGAAGGTTCAAGGAGAGATTTAAAGTGCAGAGAATCTTGATCATATTTGGGTTTTGGATATTCTTTCAGGCCGCTTTTGTGGGATATAGATTCAGTAGGTGTAGAGTGGGGTTCAGAACCCTAGTGAAAGAGGGGGGACATGAGTCAGGGCCAAAGACAAGATAGGACCCAGGCTTCCTGCCTTCCAGGCGGGGGCTTTTTCCATACTGCACAGCATTTTTTGCTTTGATGGAGGCCCATCATGCCAAATGTATTCTCTTCGTTTCTGGACATTTTCAGTGCTTACCCTTTGAGCTGCATCCCCTTCATTAAGTGAATGTCCTGTTCCCCTGACCAAGAATGTAATTACCAAAGGAGAGATCAGATTAAAATTGAGTTTCCGTAATGGGCCATTTGTTTGGAAGGGAGCCTGAAGGTATTTCTGAGGACTTTAATCAAAGGGGGAGAAAGCCAATAGAACTTCTGTGACGATGATGATTATTAGGGCAATTGAACTCCAGGCACAGCTGGGTTCTATATCGGTGAGTCATCGCTTGCTTTTCTGAGGCCCTTAATTGAATGAGATTTGTTTTCCTCCGTAGTCTAGACTGTCAGGGATGGAAGGGACCTTAAAGGTCATCAGTACAACTCCACAACAAAGCTTGAGCCCTGACTGCAGTGTTTTCATCGGCAGGTTATCCCATCCCTACTCACACCTGAACTGACAGGGAACCCATTACCTCTCCATGATAGAGCACCTATGAAAGGAAGCTACTTTTATGGAAATAAACCCCATCTCTGGGTCCCCTGTGTCTGCCCCGGTTCTGCTTCTGGGATATGTGGGCTTTGTCTGCTCTCAGCCTCAGAAGAACCATGGAAAGATCTTGAGACAGCTGTTTTCTCTCCCGAGGCTCCCCTTCTGCAACTGTCTTCTCCAGTGTGTGACCTTATGTGTTAGTAATAATAAGGACAGGATGCTGCAACAAAGAAACCCAACTTCACAGCGACTTAAAGAACAATGAAGTTTATTCTTATTCGCAGATTGGTTATAAATTGAGCAGTCTCGGTGGGCAGCCAGCTCCACTCCCCACAGTTAATCAGGAACCCATGTTCTTACCAATGCCCTGATCCACCTTCACCTAGACAACTGTTATTATCTGCACAAATTTGGGTCCCTTCATCCCAGCTCCCATTTTTACTAACTGGGCTCTTGAACCAGTCATTGAACTCCTCTAAGTTTCTGTTTCTTCATTTATGAAATTGGGAGAAAAATGCCTGTCCCACAAGCTCGTAAGAAGGTAGAAAGAGACAGCAATGCAGTTGTACTTTTAAAAATGCAGATCAACATGAAAATGTTTGACTTCTATTTTCAAATGATTGGCTTTAACCTTTCAACCCACAAAAGGGTTTTTTCTTCCTTTGGATCATCCAAAACTGTTGATTATCTACTGCCATTTCAAACAGAAATCGACTGTGAAGGGCTCTTAAGGCAGAGTCTTCTGCTTTACAGCTATTTGCAATCTATTTAAGGAAACTAATAGAAGAGTTTTATGGTGACCAATATTAGTAGGTGTAGCAACAGTGATGGCAATACTCATCACTGGTGGCAATATCCATTTATCAAGCAGTTACTGTGTGCCAGGCTCTGTGCCAAGTGCTTTTTATATAGCATCTGATTGATTTCTATAATATTTCTGTGAAGTAGGCATTTCATCCCCATTTTATGGATGAGAAACCTCAAGCTCAGAGAATGTAAGTACCCTGGTCAGAATCTTACAACTGGTAAAACACAGAGCCTGGATTTTCATTTAAGACTAATAATTCTTTTTCTTAAGAAAAAGAATTCCCCAGTTCATGGGACCAGATCATGTGCAGTTTTGTTTTGTCATTGGCTTACTTAGCAAACATATACAGAGTACCTGTATGCTGGGCACTATTCTAAACTCTGGGAAGATGGTGTCAAATAGGTCATTTTACCTGCTGACTTCATTTCATTCTTAAAGAAAACAGAAGCGATACGATGAGAACTACCTAAAAATTTACCAACTTACTTGTGTGTGTATCCTCAAGCTGCCTTTCCTTCTATTAGAATGGAAACACACTCTTGCTCCTATATAAAGCAAACCTCTTGTATTCTAGACCCTATCTGGTCCCTACAGGTATCCCCTTTTCATCTATGACAAATTCATCACTTTCTGGATTTTCCTATTGCCAAAAAAATAAGCCATAGTATTTCCTCTCTTTAGTTAGAAATAGACGTACAGGGAGAAGGAGAGAGAGATCCTTCCCTGACCCTGTATTTCCCTTTGCTGCAATCTGTTTCTCTGCACCACTGTATAGATAAACTTCTCCAATGTACAGTTGGCCCTCCGCATCTGCATGCATGTACTGCATCCATGGAATCAACCAACTTTGGATCAAAAATACTCAAAAATTTTTCCAGGAAGTTCCAAAAAGCAAAATTTGAATTTGTCATGCACCAGCAACTATTTGGCAATGCCAAAGAATGCTTAAACTACCGCACAATTGCACTCATCTCACACGCTAGTAAAGTAATGCTCAAAATTCTCCAAGCCAGGCTTCAGCAATATGTGAACCGTGAACTTCCTGATGTTCAAGCTGGTTTTAGAAAAGGCAGAGGAACCAGAGATCAAATTGCCAACATCTGATGGATCATGAAAAAGCAAGAGAGTTCCAGAAAAACATCTATTTCTGCTTTATTGACTATGCCAAAGCCTTTGACTGTGTGGATCACAAGAAACTGTGGAAAATTCTGAAAGAGATGGGAATACCAGACCACCTGATCTGCCTCTTGAGAAATCTGTATGCAGGTCAGGAAGCAACAGTAAGAACTGGACATGGAACAACAGACTGGTCCAAATAGGAAAAGGAGTACGTCAAGGCTGTATATTGTCACCCTGCTTATTTAACTTATATGCAGAGTACATCCTGAGAAACGCTGGACTGGAAGAAACACAAGCTGGAATCAAGATTGCCGGGAGAAAGATCAATACCTCAGATATGCAGATGACACCATCCTTATGGCAGAAAGTGAAGAGGAACTACAAAGCCTCTTGATGAAAGTGAAAGAGGAGAGTGAAAAAGTTGGCTTAAAGCTCAACATTCAGAAAATGAAGATCATGGCATCTGGTCCCATCACTTCATGGGAAATAGACGGGGAAACATTGGAAACAGTGTCAGACTTTATTTTTCTGGGCTCCAAAATCACTACAGATGGTGACTGCAGCCATGAAATTAAAAGACACTTACTCCTTGGAAGGAAAGTTATGACCAACCTGGATAGCATATTCAAAAGCAGAGACACTACTTTGCCAACAAAGGTCCGTCTAGTCAAGGCTATGGTTTTTCCTGTGGTCATGTATGGATGTGAGCGTTGGACTGTGAAGAAGGCTGAGCACCGAAGAATTGATGCTTTTGAACTGTGGGGTTGGAGAAGACTCTTGAGAGTCCCTTGGACTGCAAGGAGATCCAACCAGTCCATTCTGAAGGAGATCAGCCCTGAGATTTCTTTGGAAGGAATGATGCTAAAGCTGAAACTCCAGTACTTCGGCCACCTCATGCGAAGAGTTGACTCATTGGAAAAGACTCTGATGCTGGGAGGGATTGGGGTCAGGAGGAGAAGGGGACGACAGAGGATGAGATGGCTGGATGGCATCACCGACTCCATGGACGTGAGTTTGAGTGAACTCCGGGAGTTGGTGATGGACAGGGAGGCCTGGCGTGCTGCGATTCATGGGGTCGCAAAGAGTCGGACATGACTGAGTGACTGATCTGATCTGATCTGATCTGAGCAACTATTTACACAACATTTACATGGAATTTACATTGTACTAGGTATTATATGTTATCTAGAGAAGGGCTTCCTGGATGACACTCATGGTAAAGAACCTGCCTGCCATTGCAGGCAACATTAAGAGATGCAGATTGGATCCCTAGGTTAGGAAGATCCCCTGGAGTAGGAAATGGCAACCCACTCCAGTTATCTAAAGATAATTTAATGTGTAGCAGGGTGTGCATAGGTTACTATACCATTTTATATAAGGGACTTGAGCTTCTGTGGACTTTGATATCTGCATGGGGTGTGGGGGGTTTCCTGGAACCAGTTCCTCACAGGTACTGAGGGATGAATACATTCACCCTTTCTACTCCCTCATTATGCATCCTTCTCAGTCCATTCAGGTTGAGCTTTCATCTCCATTGTTCTTCTGAAACAGCTTTCATCAAGATCATCCTAGACTAGCATCCTGCCAGTTCTAATGGTTATTTCCCTGTGTGCATGTTCCTAGACCACCCAGAGGCATTTCACACAATTAACTCATTACTTCTTAAAATTGTTTCTTCTCTAAGATTTCAAGATGTCACACTCCCTTGGTTGTCTTCTTCCTTCTCTTCTTTAGTGGCCTTTCTCTCAGAATCTTTTCCCTACCATACTTTAAATGTTGAGTACTCTGGAAACTCTGCCTTCTTTTTTTCTTTGTTTTTCTTCTCTAGCTATACTCATTCTCCAGACAATCTAATTCATTCCCATAGCTTTAAATGTCAACTTACACTTATGAGTTTCATAACTACATTTTCAGCGTTAACTTCTCCTAAACTCCAGTTTAGTGTAATTGAACTGCCTACAAATAATCTATATCCTGATATCTAATAGGCATGTCAAAATGAATACACTCAAGACAGAAACTCAAGTCTTCTCTATCACAGGAAATGGCCCTGGGTAAAAACCTTTTCTCTTCCCTTCACATCTCTTATCCAGTCCATTAGGAGTCTTGCTAGCTGTGTTTTTAATATATATCCCAATCCAATCACTTCCCTCTGTTTCTTCTGCCGTAACCCTAGCCCAAGTCACTATCACATCTTGCTTGGACTACTGAAATAGCCATTGACTAATCTCCCTGTTTCTTGCCCTCTAGCGTTCATTCTCCACACAGCAGGGAGATCAAGCCACTAGTTGCTTAAAACCTTTCAGTGGTTTCCATTCTAACAAGAATAAAAACAGTTGCACAGCAGAAACTAACACGCATTGTAGAGCAATTGTAAAGCAATTATTCTCCAATTGAAATTTAAAAAAAAAATCTAAAGTCCCTGCCATGGTCAGTAAGGCCCCATGGGTTCTGACCTCTGATTAGTTCTCTCACCTATTTAGCTTCTGTGACCTTCTCTTACACAGACGTGACAAGTTCATTCCTCTCTCCAAGACATGACACTCTTCCCATAGGGAAATTCATCATTCAGGTCTTGTCTGACTCTTAGTGACCCCATGGACTGTAAGGCTTCTCTGTCCATGGAGTTCTCCAGGCAGGAATACTGGAGTGGGTAGCCATTCCCTTCTCCATGGGATCTTCCTGACCCAGGGATTGAACTCACATCTCCCACATTACGGGCAGATTCTTTACTGTCTGAGCCACCAGGGGAGCCCATTCAGGTCTTAGTTCAGGTCAGCTCCACAGAGAGTATTTTCCTGATCATTCTAGTGAAGATATACCACCCAGTCACTGTCACATGATGTCATTTAATTTCCTTCATGGTATGTATAAGTAGCTGAAATTAATTTAATTTTTGTTTACTCATTTAAGACTATTATCTCCTGCTGGAACGTAAACTCTCTGGGAGCAGGGCCTTTGTTTTGTCTATGGTTATATCCCCAGCACACATAAAAACACTGAGCACTTAGTAAATGCTTCATAATTATCTGTAGACTGACCAGTTGGATCTCTGCTCTCAAGGCCTTCAGTGTAGTACTGTTGTTTTTCAGGAACTAAGTTGTGTCCGACTCAGCGACCCCATGGACTACAACACTCCAGGCTCCCCTGTCCTTCATTATCTCCTAGAATTTGCTCAAATTCATATCCACTAAGTCCATGGTGCTATCCAACCATCTCATCCTCTGTCATCCCCTTCTCCTCCTGCCTTCAATCTTTCCCAGCATCAGGGTCTTTTCAAATGAGTCAGTTCTTCTCATCAGGTGGCGAGTTTTGGAGTTTCAGCACCAGTCCTTCCAATGAATATTCAGGGTTGATTTCCTTTAGGATGGACTGGTTTGATCTCCTTGCAGTCCAAGGGGCTCTCAAGACTGTTCAGCACCACATTTGAAAGCATCAATTGAGTGACTGAAATGTGACTAATGATCACAGTATGATTTGTGCTGTGGTAGATGGAAGCCTAGGAGTTGAGGGAGGCCAAAAGAAACACTTAACAAAGTTGGGGCATCAAATGAGGTGAAACTGGAACTAAAGTTTGAAGGCTAAGCTTGTTTTAACCAGGCAAAGAGTGGAAGGAGAAGAGCACATATGAACGCACAGTAGCTGGTGTGGTGCATGGCTCATCGGGGATGGAGGAATGGAGTGGGCAGAGCTGCACAATAACCATGAGTATAGGCTCATGACTGAAACATAAGTTCAAACAGTGAAGCAGGGAAGCAGCCAAGTGAACAAACCCCATGACTGTGTGACTGTCTTTTGTGCCTCAAACTGATATTTGAAAATTTGTGTTTTTCTAAAACTTTTTGTATGAAAACAGTCCCTTAGTGGCATTTTCCCCCTTGATCATTCTATAGAACATGGATTACATAGATGTTGGAATTACATATGTGTACCTGCCCTAATTTTGCACATGAAATCTATCCTGTGCTGCAGAACTAATCTGCTGAGGGTTTTGGTAGTAAGTATATAATTGTCTAATATCTTAATGAATACATATAAATTCTATGTTATGAGTAAGTTTTATTTATGAGTTCATAAAAAGTGTTTCATCATCATAAATAAACCACAAATCCTAGTGTTCCTATTATAAATAGATGGTTATAACTTGAGTATTAGACTTGGGGAAGACATACAGTTTCTCAAGGCAGTAATATTATTCTGGATACTTACTACATGACCAAATGTGGGTCTGCAAAAATATCTGTATGGGTAAGGTATTTGCATCTCATACATCATTGGTGATTTTAAATGGAGATAATGCCTCCAAACAGCATAATCTGCATGTGAGCGTGCATGTATTAAGATATAGTGTTAGTCACTCAATTGTGTCCAACTCTTTGTGACCCCATGGACTGCAGCACACCAGACCTCTGTCCATGGAATTCTCCAGGCAAGAATACTGGACTGGGCAGCCATTCCCTTCTCTAGGGCATCTTTCTGACCCAGGGATTGAACCCAGGTCTCCTGCATTGCACGTGGATTTTTTATCATCTGAGACACCAGGGAAGCCCATTAAGATATACAGTCATAGCAAATACTTATAACACTATAACAGATACATACCAAAGTACAATAAGCACGGTGTGGGGAGGGAACAGTTCTGCCTTAGAATATCCAAGAAGTTTTTGAAGAAGAAGCTGCATTTGAACTAGGCTTTGAAGGACAAGTAGGAATTTTCCAACCAGCAAAAGAAGAAAATGTTATTTTAGGCAGTGGGAATGACACAGCAAAGGTAAAGGAGTGAACATACAAGGGATGTTCCAGGAACTCTGAGTGAAAATACACAGAGGCGGGAAGACAGGTGGGGAAGAGGCAGATGTGAGAGTAGAAAGTTTTCTTAGGATCAAGACAGAAGAGCATCAGAGGGCATGCATGTATATTTAAATTTTACCCTTTAGGCATCATTGGAAGCCAAAGGATTTACAGAATCTGTGTTGAGAGATAGTGAAGCGTATCAGGAGGCTGGGACCCTGTCCTGGCAGAGCCTCTGCCTCTGAGTTACTGCTCTCTGGGCCTCCACACCCTCATCTGTCAGAGAGGGTTGGACCAGATGATCTCTAAAAGGCCCCTTCCACAGCTGTGAAATTTCTTAGGCTAAGTGAGTGGCCCCATCTTTTTGGTCAGGGGAGTGAATGGAGTTAGTCTATCAACACACTGAGAGGCAGAATCACCTCTCTCAAGCTAAATTTCCCCTGGGACACTCATTTCTATGCCAACCTCTCAGGCCAGTGGAGCCAGCAGTAATGAGATATGGATGCTAGCAGGCCTCCTCCACTTCACCTGCCCAGTCCTAGACCTGGGAGTGTCTCAGTAAAGAGTTATGACGGCATTGTAAATTAAATTCCCCTCTCTGTTATCTCACGTGTTATCCAGGTGCTAGCAATTGTTTCATATGGCTGGGAAAAGATAGTGCAGTGTCATTTGCCCCAGCCACAGACTCAGTACTGACCAACAGGTTGGTGGCAATGGTGGAACATATGCCCTTAAAGGAGATTACTTAGAGCAGTCTTCTCGCTGGGTTAGCAGAGACTTGTTTTGTCTTCCATGTTTTCATTTGTTATCAACTTTATCCTGTGGTCTTTGAAATATTTTCTTTCAAAAGTGAGAAACTTCAGACTCTCCCCACTCTGTTCACCTAGGCATTTAATCAACATATATACATAAAGTGGGACTTTCCAGATGGTGCTAGTGGTAAAGAGCCCACCTGGAAACACAGGAGACATAGAGATGTGGGTTCTATCCCTGGGTCGGGAAGATCCCTGGAGGAGAGCATGGCAACCCACTCCTGTATTCTTGCCTGAAGAATTCCCATGGACAGAGGAACTGGCAGACTACAGTCCATAGGATCGCAGAGTCAAACACGACGGAAACAACTGAACACAGACTCATACATAAGGTGTCTTCCATGTGTCAGGCATTCTGTTAGATAATGAGGATAAGAAAGAAGTCAGCCACACTGTGTATCCTCAAGGAGCCACCACTTTGGTGAAGGGGGCAGAAACATACATAGATAGGCAGGTGTCACTTGTTATTAATACTACAGTGGAGAAGATATTTATCCACCAAACTATATGAAATGAATGAGAAAATTCCCTGTCCTCAAGTAGCTCATAGACTAATATTTAAAGTGGTGGAAATGGGTTCTATTTTAAGTGTTTACATACAGCATTCAGAGAATATATAAAGTTAGAGGGTGTGTCAGAAAAGTCTTTAAGGAGAAGATGATACTTGAGTTAAATTTTGAAAAATACATGGGCTTTTTACCAGGTTGTCTTAATGACATGGTGGGGAGACTGCATGTAGAAAGGGAAACTAAGAACATTCCAGACAGAGTGCTTAGCAGGCAAAAAACCCAGACATATGAAATAGTCTGGTGTATGCTGGGAACCATATTAGGATCCCTGAGTATTACTGCATTTTTATCTTTCACAGTGGTTATATTTTATCCTATAAACTTGCTAAACTCACTTAGCAGTTCTTGTAGCTTTTCTGAATATTCCCTCAGGTTTTTCACTTATATAATACTTACTTTGTGGCCCAGAATATGTTCTATCATGATAAATATTCTGTGTGTACTTAAGAAAATAAAAATTCTCCTATTGTTGAGTGGAGTATTTAATAAATGTCAATTAGGTCAAGTTGGTTGACAGTGCTGTTCAAGTCTTCTATATCATTCCTGATTTTCTATGTATTCTATCAGTTATTGAGAGGAGAGTATTTCAATCTATGACTATAATTGTGGATTTGTTTAATTCTATCAGTTTTAGCTTCACGCACTTTTGAAGCTCTGGTATTAGATTAATAACAAAGTGTTGTTATGGCCTCTTAATGAATTGACCCTGTTATCATTATGAAATTCCCTACTTCCATTATCCCTGATGATATTCTTTGCTCTGAAGTCCATGTGTCTGATGTCAATATAGTCACTCCAGCTTTTCTTTCTTTATTAGTGTCAAATGGTTCCAACCTTTTACTTTTAATCTATTTGTGTCTTTATGTTTGAACTGCATTTCTTATAGGTCACATGTATCTGGATCTTGCTTTGTTCTTCAATCTGGTAATCTCTGCTTACTGCTTGTATTTAACATGATTATTTATACAGTAACTTTAAATCTATCATGTTGCTCTTTGTTTTCTATTTGTCCCATCTATTCTTTGTTCCTTTTTTTCTCTTCCACCACCTTCTTTTGAAGTATTTTGAAGTTTATATATATATATATATATATATATATAAATGCATATATACAGACATATATAGGGTTAGCCAAAAAGTTTGAGTTTTTCATAAGATGGTGTGGAAAAACCGGAACAAACTTTTTGGCCAACCCAACAATTCTGGTTTCCTTATTATGCTTTTTGTTGACTTTTATCTACAGTTATTTTTGTGGTTGATTTTGGGATTATAGTATACATCTTTAACTATTTCAGACTACCTTCAAATAACATTATACTACTTCATATGTATTATCAGAAACGTAAAATAGTATATTTCCATTTCTCTCCCGCAGCCTCTGTGCTATTATTGATGTTCATTACACATTTTTACACATCTTATAAATCCCACATTATATTATAACTTGTTTAAACAGTGAATTATCTTTTAAAATTATTTAAATAATAAGAAATAACCTTAAATATTTATCCATATAACTACCATTTCTGAGGCTCTTAATTTCTTCATGGTATATCCAAATTTCCATAGGATATCATTTCCTTGTACCTGAATGACTTCTTTTAACATTTCTTGGATTGTGAGTCTGCTAGTAATTATTTTGACTTATTATGTCTGCAAAAAAACTCAATTTTGCCTTAGTCTTAAAAGACATTTTGGGTAGAAAAAAATTCTAGCTTGAAAGTTTTTTTCTTTCTGTACTTCAAAGTGGCTGATGCCTCATCTTCTCACTGAAATTGGTTCCAAGGAGAAAACTGTTTTCTCTTTTACCTTTGTTTCTCCACACACCAGGTGATATTTATTTATTTTTTTCCTCTCTTTTCAAGATTTTTTCTTTATCACTGCCTTTGGACAATTTTATTATGATGTGCCTTGGTATAGTTTTTTGGTTTTGTTTTTAATGTTTCTTTTACCTGGGGGTTCATTGAATCTCTTAGATTCAGCAGGTTTATAGTTTTTATCAAATTTAGAAAAATTTTCACTCATTATTCTTTAGATTTTTTTTCCTGTCCGTATTAGAATTATTGAAAATTTCCCACAGCTCACTGATGCTTTGTTAATCATGGATGGGGGGTCTTTTTCTTCTGTGTTTCTTTTTGGATAGCTTTTATGGCTGTTTTCAAATTCACCAATCTTTTCATCTCCAGTGTCTAATGTGTCCTTGGTTCCACCAAATGCATTTTTTAATCTCAAATAATGTAGGTTTTATCTATAAAATCTCAATTTGGTTCTTTAAGAAAAAATTTTTTATGTCTTTTTAACTCCAGTACTCTTGCCTGGAGAATCCCATGGATGGAGGAGCCTGGAAGGCTGCAGGCCATGGGGTCTCTGAGGGTCGGACACGACTGAGCGACTTCACTTTCACTTTTCACTTTCATGCACTGGAGAAGGAAATGGAAACCCACTCCAGTGTTCTTGCCTGGAGAATCCCAGGGACAGGGGAGCATGGTGGGCTGCCGTCTATGGGGTCGCACAGAGTAGGACACGATTGAAGCAACTTAGCAGCAGCAGCAGCAGCAACTTCTGGAACACATAGAATATAGTTATAAAAACTTTTTGAATGTCTTTTTCTGCTAATGCTCACATTTCTATCAATTCTAGACCCACTTTGATATGACTTTTTTCTTACTACGGAGTATATTTTTCTACTTTTTTGCATGTCTGGTATTTTTTAATTAGATGGAAAACATTTAAGTGGCAGAATTTTACCCTGTTGGGTTATGGACATCTATATATTTCTATAAATGTTCTTAAACTTTCTCCTGGGGTGCAGTTCAAGTTACATGAATACAGTTTGGTCCTTTGGGGTCTTGCTTTTGAATTCAGTAGGTAGGACCAGAGCATTGTCTAGTCTAGGGTTAATTATTCCACACTGCTGAGACAAGTCCCTTCTGAGTATTCTATGCAAATGCCCTGTGAATTATGAAATTCTCCAGTTTAACTAGTGAATAGGCCCTGTTCATAGCCCCTTGCAAGTATCAGGCACTGTGCACTGTTCCCACTAATCCTCTCAGATGTTTTTGTTTTTCTCAGATGTTTTTGTTTTTGTTTTGTTTTTGTCTTAATTTTCTTACATTTATCTGCTGAGCAGTACTCTGCTGAATACTCAAGGGGAACCCTTAACAGATCTCCAGAGAATTTTCTTCCTTCAGCTCTTCCCTCTCCAGTTTTGTGGCCTGCAAACCCTAGCCACTTTAATCTTTCCAGACTTTTAGCTTTGTCTTCTCAACTCAGGTAGTTTTCCAGAGTTTTCTTGGGTTTCATTCCTTGTTCCAGGTCCTAGAAATTCTCAAAGCGTAAGCTGGACCAATCCTATAGCTCACCACATTATTTTCTATCTTATAGCAACAATTGTTCTTCATTGCCTGGTGTCCAGTGTTTCAACAAACTTATTTTTCACATGTTTTGTTTGATTTTTCAGGTGTTCCAGGTGGAGGGTAAATTCATTCCCTATTAACCCATTTCAGCCAGAAGTGGAAGTCCTCCCAAATTCTTTACTACAGCATTACAAGCCCCTCCAAGATGTAGATTCTGGTTACCTCTTTATCCTCAGCTTCCTTAACTCTCATGTGCAGTCCACAGTGAAACACTGTCAGTACCATATTTGGGGCACATTTCTATGTTCCTCTGCCCATAAGGCCTTCCCCATGCCCTACCTCCTTCTTCTGAGTAATGCCTACTCATTGTTCTAGACACAGTTCAGACATTAAAAACCCTCTCCTTGTTTTACCCTCCACCCCTAGGCTAGGTTATGAGCTTAGCCTTTCTCTTTCAGAATTGTTTCTGCGTGTCTCAAACTGTGTTTCATGAAGTACAGATAAATATTATAAGATGCTGCTGCTGCTGCTAAGTTGCTTCAGTCCTGTCTGACTCTGTGCAACCCCTTAGACTGCCATAGATGACAACCCACCAGGCTCCTCTGTCCCTGGGAATCTCCAGGCAAGAATACTGGAGTGGGTTGCCATTTCCTTCTCCAATGCATGCATGCATGCTAAGTCACTTCAGTTGTGTCTGACTCTGTGTGACCCCATGGACAGCAGCTCACCAGGCTCCTCTATCCATGGGATTCTTTAGGCAAGAATACTGTAGTGGGTTGCCATTTCCTTCTCCTATTATAAGATGGTAGGGACCTATTTGGAAAATGTTAGATTAAACAGTACTATACAGTTTTTTCGTTTATTGTTTTTTTACATGAAGTCATTTTGGTACCTAACATGCGTTATGAGTCTCCAAGAGAAGATATGATAGGCAGATGAGAAACATGAGGTTCAAAGAGATTTTATGTTTTTAAATAAGAAAAACATACTAGTTAAGGCCTTATCATGTGGTAGGTACACTGGAATGTGCCAGAGAACTTTCCTAATCTGACTTTTGGGCAGATCACTTTTACACTATAAACTTTGGTTTCTACGTCTTAAAAATGGTGGTAGAAGCTAGACTTCTTGAGATTAGACTTGATCTTCAAACTCCTAATCCTCTAACCTTCCATGATTGCGCCAGCTTTCCCTGAGCTCTTTTTTTGGCGAATTCCTACAGCCTCCCAAAATGCTTTGTCAGTTGTCATTATATTTTTTATTTCTCCTAAATGATCTAGTAAACAGTTTTGCCTCAGCCCTGAGAATATCTGCTTCTCCTCTGATGTGTCTTGAATATAACAGTTTCCTAACAAATAAATCTTTAGTCCTTCCTTGCTATGCCCTCTGATTCTATAACTAGTCCTAAATCAGGACCCTGGGGATCTTTCTAGATTCCTCCTCTCCCTCATTACCTATTTATATGGATAACAAGCTTGATTCTGATTGCTTTTACTCCCTAGATATCACTTCAATCAATCACCTTACTCTCTGCTCCTAAAAAAAATCGGCATTATTATTATTCCTCTTATCATAATTGAAATAATAAATGAAAACTGGGGCACAAGAGATTAATTTGCCCGGAAATTCACAGCTAGTAACCGGCTAAACTTTGACCAAAATCTAAGTTCTAATATACTTGCTTTCTCAGTTAACATTTGCTTACTGATTGATGAATAAATGAATTAATGTATGAAATTAACTTGTATTTCCTAAATTTCCACTATGTCTGTACTTGAAAGAAACTTAGGATAAGTTTTCTCTGTAATTTCGCCTTGTTGAATTGCACAATAGTCTTATTTAATGCTGAAAAATGAGCAAGGTCCAGATGTCCCCTGTGGGATGCCTGAGCTGTCAGTGAGCTCTTACCAGTATCTCTGTATATGCTGAGAAGCTCCCCTAGAACCTGCTTGTCCTTGTTTTCCTTTGAATATCTATAAACCTGGAAGGAGCTGTCAAGTCAGAACCTAAAGGAACAGACCTGCTCAACCTCTTCTCCTCAGCCCTTTAGGAGGTTGCTATTTGCACCATTTTTTACATGTAATTGGGACAATTTATCTAGATGACAACATAAGTAGAATTTTAGTTTTTTTTTAAAAGTATTGGGCTTCCATGTGAATAAGAAGAAAAATAGCTAAAAATTGTTATTACATTGAAAGCAATTTCAGTCTTGGGAATGTCATTATTGATGAGTAACTTTATTCTAAAATAACATCTACACAACAGATCACGCTTATATTTTAAAAAAAGAAATAAAATCAAAGTCATCTTTTTCATTCTGTCATGCCTCTGGAAAGCCACATTCTGATCCCTTAGCCAGGCACCACAGCCCTGCCATCTAGTCCCTATCTATCTCTGGTCTTATGCCCTACTGCTTCTTCCCTTAAACTTTACCTTTCAATCACAGTGAACTGCTTCTCAGGTCCTGAACATACCTATCTATTAATACCTTCTCAGCGTGTCATCTCCTGTAACTGGATGGTCCTTTACCGTCATACTTTCCATCTAGTGAACTCTTTGCCATCCTTCAAGACCTTGATCAGGTGTTGACTCTTCTCTAGAGTCTTTCTTGACTCTTACCTACACTCCCCAAGGTAAAGTTGACCATGCCTCTATGTATAAACACACTTACTATTCCATCTATCATACCATTTTCTATTTGTCTGACTCCATTTTTGTCTTATCATATGTTCCTAGGAAAGACTAAGCTCAGTGCTTGACACATTTGGAGTTCAGGATAATTCTGACCCAGGCTAGAAGGGGCTTTGGAGGACATTTAAAGGCTTTTCTTCCTTCATTTACTGCTGAGGAAACTAAGGTTCAGAAAAGGTGCTAATTTGCCCAAGACAACATGGTACATTTGATGGCATTTGTCCATTGTTAGGTAAATCCTTATCTTTGCCAAACTGGGGAATTCAACATTCCTTTTTGCAAGAGCTTTTAATTTTCTTTTTCATACTCAATTCTAACATAGAGGTTAAGAGCATGCACTTTGGAGCCAGGTATCCTGAGTTTGAATTCCAGCTACACTACTCACTGTTGAGAAACTGGTACATGGCATATAGTTTTTTTCTGTTTCTCACTTTTCTCCTCTAGACAGTAAGGTTATCTTATAGTAATATTGTGAGGTATAAATGAGTTGTAACTGTAAGGTCCTTAGAACAGGGACTTAACACATAGAAGGCGCTTAAATGTTTTCTATCATGTGCAGAAATAGGGAGAGGATGGAATCAGGTTTAGCTCAGATTTCTAATATAGAAAAATTAGGAAGCATCAGAAGGATAGTAGGACCCAATTCACCTAACATATTGCACAAATGCTCTTGATTGGATCTCAGTGGTATGCCCATGGGCGAAGGAAATAAAACTAATTCAAAGCAGCGTGAGTGAGTTTATCCATGTTTTTTCTCCTTGAATACTCATTGCAGTAGGCCCAGTATGTAGGCACAACCAGGGGTCATGTTTCATCTCTGCCTTTAGATAATCTTTCCAATATTCAGAACTGCCTAAATGTAAAACTGACTGCCCACAAAAGTAGTGAGTCCCCATCACTCTGTGCCTTCAAGTAGAATGTTAGTACCACTTGGGGATTCAGATATTATACCAGGCTCAAACAGAGTGGATAATGGAACCAGATGAATTTTAATATCCCTTTAGTATTTTTCAAAATATGTTTTACTTTACAGTTTTAAGATTCTGTGTTTCCTTAAACTTATGAGTCTATGATTATATGAGTCTATTGGATTAACTGTCAATCCCCTAGATTAGGTTTGCCAGCAATATGAGTATCTGTTTTATAACAGTATCTTTAGACCCTATTGGGAATTTTTCTATATTGAGCATCAAGGTAGTTTACAAAGTGATTTTTGAGGGAGCCATCTATTCAGGGGCCTTTACTAAATGCTCTTTCAGATCTCTCATATGGCTATATTTTTAGCTCCTGTAGCCATTTAAGTTGAACATAATTAGAGGAAAACAATAGCTAAAGGAAAAAAACACCATCTCAGCATTTTGCAAGGAATGGATGTGGCTAGAGAGAAGCAGCTGCCCACTGTTACACTTATATTTAGAATCCACCTGGGGACCGCTCTGACAGACAGAGCTGGGTTCAGCCTAGTTGAAGGAATGGAAAAAAGAACAGACAAAATATTTTTATCACCTTTGTAACTAATGATCTATAATAGTACAGTTATGATATATTTTTCAGAGATACCCCTATTGTGTACAAAATTTATTGATTAGAACTTCATTGTGTCCCAAACTGGGAAGTACCATAAACAACCTTTGTCATTGCCATTCAAATATTTATGACCAACTAAATAATAATAGTAGTAGTTCTAGATTCAAGGTTGTCTTCTGATCTAGTGTTCTTCCTTTACATTTTGCATCCCTATCTGTAACAGATTTTATATAATTCATCCTCTTTTGCAAATCAAATGCACATTTGATCACCTAAGAGCCTCCAAAGATCAAAACACTTCAATGGCTTCTTATAATTCTTAGAATAAGAATTTGGTTGTGTTTTCTTGCTTCCCCTTTGTCCTTGTCCAAATCTATCATTTTTATAGACTGTATATCTTAGCATATATCACTGTTGAATTATTCAATCTTTTGACTGATGTCTGTCTCCTCAATGCCTCACAGGTGTACAGTGGTAAAGAATCTGCCTGCCACTGCAGGAAACATGGGTTCAATTCCTGGGTCAGGAAGATCCCCTGAAGTAGGAAATGGCAACCTACTCCAGTATTCTTGCCTGGGAAATTCCATGGAAAGCAGAGCCTGGCGAGTCCCTGGGGTTGCAAAGAGTTGGATAAGACTGAGCACGTGCACACACACACACACACACACACACATTTTCTCTTAAATAGACTATATGCTTTTGAGGGCAAAGAACATGTCTGGTTTTGCTCCTTCTATATTCTCATTCATTAACAAAGTCCCCTGAAATGCAGTAGACACAGTGCAGATTTGTTGAAATAATGAATAAAATAGACTACTGAATTATGTTTTAGAATATTCAATGCCACAAGATTTAAAAACCACAGTTTTAGGATACAGGTCAGTGATATGAGGAAAGTAAAAATACTAATTTATAGTTAAGTATATATATGATCATATACTTATTCACATAGAATGATTTATAGGCCTGATTGGAATATAGAATTTGGGTTTGAGAAGTATCAGGACATGATAGTTAACATGGGAAAATAGGAGCTGTTGATGCTTTCCAGCTTTCGCCATGCATGCTTAAACTACTCTGATGGTTACTAAATAGACCTTACAGAAAGATCTTTCTTTGTCATGGGCACACATTTGTTATCAACTGTATTTTACTGTTAGGTGTTTATCTTTATCTTGGGTACACAGGTCTCTTTGGTGCTCTACTCTTCAACCTCAAAACAAAAACAAATTGACCAAAAACATTATAGATATTAATTAAGGCAACTTAGCCAACGCCTTTTGGAGTGACCTTTGGTATCTTGTTTAACTCTGCTGTGAACAAGGGTATGTTTCTATGTGACTAGGTCATTTAAGTTCATTTAGGAAAGAAAAAGGGCTTCCCTGGTGGTTCAGGGGTAAAGAATCCATCTGCCAATGCAGATGTGGGTTTGATCCCTGGGTTGGGAAGACCTCCTAGAGAAGGAAATGTCAACTCACTCCAGTATTCTTGCCTGGAAAATTCTACGGACAAAGGAGCCTGGTAGCCATCCATGGGCTCACAAAGAGTCAGACACAATTGAGCAACAAGGAACAACAATAAGGAAAGCAAAAACTAAGTATTTCAAGAAAAGAGTTTAGTATATGGAAATTTTTACCTGGTTGGGAGGGCTAAAAGAGCAAAAAGAACACTGAAATGACCTGAAGACAATAACTGCAAAGAGCTGCTATCACTGCTGGATTAAGGGGACGAAAGGGATGAGTTGGAGTTATCAGGACCTAAGAGTTTAGAGAGGGACTCAATGGCATTGAATTCATTTTTTGAGGAGGGGGCATTGCTTCTCTGGGGCTGGTACAGCTGGGAAGGTCTGGAGAGGTTGGTTCTAGGAGTATCAGAAAACCCAGGAAACTGGAGCCAACAAACACAAAACACAGAATCACAGTTTCTTCTCTTCTCTTTTTGCCTTCCAATTCCCCTCTAAGTATTGACAGAACCTAATAGGAAAGCAGATAGAAAAGAAATCTGAGACATGTAGTTTGCGATATCACAGAGCAGAGTATTGCAAGGTGGATTGAGAACTGAAAGACAACATGGAAAAAGCACTGACTTGGTCTACTCCTCTGGTTCTTCTCATTTATGCATACCCCTCTACACGTATTTGAATTTCATGTAACAAAATATTTAAACTTTGTACTTTCACCTGAGAAGATGCAGCTAATTTTTATACATATAAAAATGTTATTACTACTCAAAAGGGGAAGATGCAAAGTCCCAATGATCACTGCATCCATTTCTAGGCTAGGTCATGTTATCTGTTTTAGTCATCGTCCCACTTAAATAACATGAAGTCTAAAAGCTAACTTTAAAGGTAATCACCACCAATGAACTTTATATAAAGTTTTAAGTGAAAAGGAAGAGAGAGGAAAGGAGAAAATTTTACACACACATACCTGATAAGCAAGGAAGAAGAGATGTATATTTGCTAGAGTACTTATTTCTGTAGCTGGTCAAAGGGTGTAGTGATGGTTATAACTTCCATTTTTTCATTATACATTTCATCTCCCCTTTGCCCTTAGCAAATTTCTTAATTTTTTGGTGTTCTTTACCTGGTGGAGTGACCCAAAACTTTATTTCTGAAGGATATGCATCATCAGTGAATATTAATTGAGTCATAATTTTCCATTAACCTTTATTATCAGACACAGAAGTACTAAAAGGAATTCCTAGAGAACCCTCTGGGTTTCAGAATTATTTTCTTTTTGCTCCCATTCTGTTGTATGAACCCAAATTCCATTTAGTAATTGGGATCATTCACTCCAGCCAATAAAGCCACATGATTCTTTGCCTTTTTGTTTAGTGACATAAGGAAGCCTAAATAGTCAAGTGATAGCCTTAGCATCCACCTCATTGGAACTATTATCATGTTCATTTAGGAACTAAGGCTTCTTAGACCAGCAGAGAAAGTTGTGGGGATGAGAAACAATATTTCTGTGAGTAGGTTGTTAGGAGTAATGTGACAGGAGCCAATCTCATTTACACCCCCTTGACTCTCAGATGCACATATTCTGTGTGAGAAACATCACCATATGTTAATCACTGGCTCAAAGCATACATGATATTTTGTAAGCGAAAACCCCAAGCTTTCAGTTTCCCAACTGCAACTGAGTCTTTGTTAGACCATTCCATAAATCTATAAGGCAACTGCTTCTGAGAAATGAGATATGTATTAAAACCAGTAAATATTGAAAAAGCAAGAGTTCAAGAAAAACATCTACTTCTGCTTTATTGACTACGCCAAAGCCTTTGACTGTGTGGACCACAACAAACTGTGGAAAATTCTTCAAGAGATGGGAATACCAAACCACATTACCTGCCTCCTGAGAAATCTACATGCAGGTCAAGAAGCAACTGTTAGAACTGGACATGGAACAATAGACTCATTTTAAATCAGGAAAGGAGTATGTCAAGGCTGTATATTGTCACCCTGCTTAATTTAACTTCTATGCAGAGTACATCATGTGAAATCCTGGGCTGGATGAAGCAGAAGCTGGAATCAAGATTGCCAGGAGAAATATCAATATCATCAGATACACAGATGACACCACCCTTGGGCAGAAAATGAAGAAGAACTAAAAAGTCTCTTGATGAAAGTGAAAGAGGAGCATGAAAAAGTTAGTTTAAAACTCTACATTCAGAAAATGAAGATTATGGCATCTGGTACCATCATTTCATGGCAAATAGAGGGAAAAACAATGGAAACAGTGAGAGACTTTATTTTGAGGGGCTTCACATCATTGCAGATGGTGACTGCAGCCATGAAATTAAAAGAAATGCTCCTTGGAAGAAAAGCTATGACTAACCTAGACAGCATATTAAAAAGCAGAGACATTACTTTGCCAACAAAGGTTTGTCTAGTCCAAGCTATGGTTGTTCCACTAACCATGTACAGATGTGAGAGTTGGACTATAAAGAAGGTTGAGCACTGAAGAACTGATGCTTTTGAACTGTGAAATTGGATAAGATTCTTGAGAGTCCCTTGGACAACAAGGAGATCCAACCAGTCAACCCTAAAGGAAGTCAGTCCTGAATATTCATTGGAATGACTGATGCTGAAGCTGAAGCTCCAATACTTTGGCCACCTGATATAAAGAACTGACTCATTGGAAAAGACCCTGATGCTGGGAAGGATTGAAGGCAGGAGGAGAAGGAGATGACAGAGGACGAGATGGGTGGATGGCATCACTGACTTGATGGAGTTGAGTTTGATCAATTTGAGCTTGCTCAAAAGTTGGTGATGGACAGGGAAGCCTGGTGTGCTGGAGTCCATAGGGTCACAAAGAGTCAGACATGACTGAGTAACTGAACTGAAATATGTATGAAATCATCACTGACATATATTTTCAGCAAAATTTGTTTGTTTGTTTGTCAGAATTAGTGCTGAGTGGGATACCGTACAGTAAATAAGGAATCCTGCAAATTCATGGATCAATGGTGCTGGCAGAAGCACTGAGTATAGATAAGACAAATTCAAATGCATAATAAATACGCATCCTAGTGAGCATGAATCAAGGCCCCTTTGTCTGGAAGGGGTCTACTGTAATCAACTTATCATCAGGTGACTAACTGGGGGTGACTGGTTGGAAAAATAGGGTTGGTCTCTCTACTGGCAGATTAAATCCTCAAGAAACATCCATGTTGTAAAGCCTTGTATAGCCTCTGTCCCTGCTGTCATGTATATCAGCACGCTGAACAAGGCCTTGGATTAGGAGATTGACATCCAAAGAACGTATTATCTTAATCTGATTATTGAAAATCTACTCTGCAGCAGGTGCTCTTTGGTGAGCACTCACATAGAACATAAAATCTTCACAGTCTTTCCGAGCTTATGACTTGGTGTGTCAGGTTACACATGGGTCCCTATAGGCAGCCCAGGCCATGTGATCACTTGCTGCCCAAGAGCCTGTGTTTAGTGTTTACTGGGGCTTACTACACAGTTAGGAGTTGTTTCTCAGGAGAGAAATAGTTATTTGCCAAAGAAGGTATGATTTTGCTCTTTACTCTAGCTATCTGCTCTGTGGTTATCCTGCTGGAGTTTGCCATAGGCTTCCTATAGCATTCCTATTCATCATAATCATTTTGGATCTTCTGGATTATAAGGTCCAAAGGCAGAACAGCTTTCACTGCAACCTGGATTTACTGCAGAGCCTTTTCTTGCTGTGAGCTCCAATCAAAATTGGCAGCATTGTAGACTACTTAGTGAGTGAATGGATCAGAACCACACAGTCAAATATAGTACATGTTATCTCCAAAATCTAGAAACCCACTGATCATTGTGCTTCTTTTTTGGAGGACAATACAGCAACTTGCAGCAATTTATTTTTCACTTTGGAGGGCTATTCTCAGATGGTACAGACCCCTAGATGCCTTGAAAGTTTCACTGAAATGGTAGGCTCTTGGATTTTTATAGGGTTTCTCTCTCACCTTCTGTCACACATGTCTTCTAAAGCACCTGTGTACTTGCACTTCCTTATACTACTGTAGTTACCAATATAGTGTACAGTGGGATGATCTCTGGGATGTCAAGATGATCAAGATTTCTGCAGACTGGATTATGATAAACATCAGGAGAATTAAAATAGTCTTGCAAAAAGATAGGAAAGGTACACTATTGTCTCTGTCAGGTGAAAATGAGCTGCTTCTGGTGGGCCTTGAAAACTAACAAAGAGAAAGCCATTTGCCAAATCAATAGCTTATACAAAGTGCTAGGAATAGTATTGATATTAGCCAGCAAATACATCGCATCTGAAACAGCAGCTGCAATTGGAGTCCCCACCTATTTAAATTTATACTGTTCTATAGTTATCCTCCAAGATTCATTTACTTACTCCATAGACCAAATATGTAACTTAAGTGGAAGAAATGATAAATATGTCCACAGACTCGATTTTGTTTTGGTTCATAAATCTTTCACCTACCATTCTTTTTAAAAACCAAAATTTACAGGGATCTATTCAGTCTTGATGATTGATGAAATATAGGATGTGGCGTTTCCCATCACTGTATTCATATCTTCTCGTGGGTCTACATGAGGCTAAGCAGTACACTTCTGCCAGACCCGTTCCAAGTGTGGCAGCCATCAGAGTGCTCCTCATGCAAGAACTGTAACTGACTCAGGGTCCCAGCTGCTCCACTTAAATCCACGGCTGTGTTTACACTGAGGCCATGCTTTCTACGGGCCACTCCCAACAAAGACTGAGCTTACTTGAAATATAAGGTTATCTTGTTCCTGGGTAATGGGAGGCAAATTTGGCTCCTCTCACAGGCAAATTTGGCTCTGGTACCCCCTTTTCACCTTGTGGATATTTCCCTAGAACTCACTGCCGTCTGAGACACCATTAGCTCAGCTTCTTTGCTTCCTTCCTTTGCTCCTTCATTCTAGGTCATGCCCTGAGGACCTGTATCACAGTCTGACAACATTCCCAGCTTCCCGAAGGTCCTTCCTCATTTCTTCTCACCAGCACTTCCCCTATTAAATTTACTGCACACATATACCATTTTGATGGTGTATTCTCAGAGCACCTGGGCTACCACACCGAGCATGTGATAAAGTAAGGTGGGATCTTCTCTAACCTATGCTTCTTTATTCTCTGGAGCACACTGAATAAACAAACAAGCATACAATAATTCAAGGCTACTAATTCTAGGAGGCATCACTATTAGAGTTTATGTTCTCCAGGCTTTACTATATTATTTTACATGTGAGCAGATAGTTCATAGGATGAAATGTGAACTGGGAGCTAAAATCATTGATGAGGTGTACAGTAAGAGGTATCTGGGGGAGACGGTGTTGGGCAGGGTTCAGAGAAGTACTCTGACTGCCTAAGTTAGCAATGCTCATGAAGTAGAAGAATGTCATCCAGTCTGTTGACTCTTATAGCCCCTTAGTGTCAGAGAAAGAGTAGGTCTAAAGATGAAGTGGTTTTTCTACCTTCTTTCAGATGGGAGAGCCTGTTCTGTTTCTTGACACAAAAGCATAAGTAGACCACTAACTGTTTTCTTTAACCCAGCTCTGACAATTTATTAGAGTTCATAGAACTCCCAGTTTTTGACAATAGATCGTCATTCTAATTGTCGATACTGTAGGTTCTTGTTATTTCTTTTTCTTTCTTGTATATTTATTAGGAAGTTGGAAAAAGCTGCAATAGGGCAATTCACTCTGAAAGCTTATAGTTCTGTAGTTAATTGGCCAGGAAATAGCCTCAAATATAAAGATAACTTCATCTGTGTTTTATTTTCTGTGCCATATTTCAAATAGATCGCTTGGCATTTTGAAATTACAACCATGAACAGTTCTGGGAATATCACTAAAACAGCTTATTGAATTTTTGGCCCCATTCATATCAATTAAAAAAGAAAAAGAACTTGCTGGAACACTTAACACTTTAACTTTTTTTTTTTTTCTGTCTCTCACACACACACACACACACACCATAGACTAGAGATGGAATTAGGTGTCCAATTAAGAGTTGGACCACTTAATCTTTATGAGTCTGGTAAAATATAGTATATTTGGGGGTTAAGTAGAATAAGACTGTTGCAGTTGGTCCTTTAGCAATTCCTTACTGCCTAACAAATAGTGTTGTTGTTCAATCAGTCATGTCTGACTCTTTGTGACCCTATGAATTGCAGCCCGTTAGGCTTCCCTGTCCTTCACCACCTCCCAGATCTTGCTCTAACTCATGCTCCTTTACTCGGTGATGCCATTAGGCCAACTTGTCCTCTGCCATCACCTGCTCCTCCTGCCTTCAATGTTTCCCAGCATCAGGGTCTTTTCAAATGAGTCAGTTCTTCGCATCAGGTGGCCAAAGTATTGGAGCTTCAGCTTCATCATTGGTCCTTCCAAGGAGTATTAAGGATTGATTTCCTTTAGGATTGACTGGTTGGATCTTGCAGTCCAAGGGACTCTCAAGAGTCTTCTCGAATACCACAGTTCAAAAGCATCAATTCTTTGGCACTCAGCCTTCTTCACAATCCAACTCTTGCATCCATACATGACTACTGGAGCAACCATAGCTTAGACTAGATGGACCTTTGTTGGCAAGGTAATGTCTCTGCTTTTGAATATGCTGTCTAGGTTGGTAATAACTTTTCTTCCAAGGAGCAAGTGTCTTTTAATTTCATGGCTGCAGTCACCATCTGCAGTGATTTTGGAGCCCAAAAATATAAAGTCTCTCACTGTTTCCACTGTTTCCCATCTATTTGCCATGAAGTGATGGGACCAGATGCCATGATCTTAGTTTTCTGCATGTTGAATTTTAAGCCAACTTTTGAATCTCCTCTTTCACTTTCATCAAGAGGCTCTTTAGTTTTTTTTTGCTTTCTAACATAAGGGTGGTGTCATCTGCATATCTGATGTTATTGATATTTCTCCTGGCAATCTTGATTCCAGTTTGTGCTTCTTCCAGCCCAGTGTTTCTCATGATGTACTCTGCATATAAATTAAATAAGCAGGGTAACAATATACAGCTTTGATGAACTCTTTTCCCTATTTGGAACCAGTCTGTTGTTTCATGTCCAGTAGTTCTAACTGTTGCTTCCTGACCTGCATACAGATTTATCAAGAGGCAGGTCAGGTGGTCTGGTAGTTCCATCTCGTTAAGAATTTTCCAGTTTATTGTGATTCACACAGTCCAAGGCAGTAGCATAGTCAATAAAACAGAAGTAGATGTTTTTTCTGGAACTCTCTTGCTTTTTTGATGATCCAGCAGATGTTGGCAATTTGATCTCTGGTTCCTCTGCCTTTTCTAAAACCAGCTTGAATATCTGGAAGTTCACAGTTCACATATTGCTGAAGCCTGGCTTGGAGAATTTTGAGCATTACTTTACTAGTATGTGAGATAAGTGCAACTGTGTCACAGTTTGAGCATTCTTTGGCATTGCCTTTCTTGGGATTGAAATGAAAACTGACCTTTTCCAGTCCTGTGGCCACTGCTGAGTTTTCCAGATTTGCTGGAATATTGACTGTAGCACTTTCACAGCATCATCTTTTAGGATTTTAAATAGCTCATCTGGAATTCCATCACCTCCACTAGCTTTGTTCGTAGTGATGCTTCCTAAAGCCCACTTGACTTCATGTTCCAGGATGTCTGGCTCTAGGCGAGTGATCATACCATTGTGATTATCTGGGTTGTGAAGATCTTTTCTGTATAGTTCTGTGTATTCTTGCCACCTCTTCTTAATATCTTCTGCTTCTGTCAGGTCCATGTCATTTCTGTCCTCTATTGTGCCCATCTTTGCATGAAATGTTCCCTGGTATCTCTAATTTTCTTGAAGAGATCTCTAGTCTTTCCCATTATATTGTTTTCTTCTATTTCTTTGCATTGATCAGTGAGGAAGACTTTCTTATCTCTCCTTGCTATTCTTTGGACTTCTGCATTCAAATGGGTATATCTTTCCTTTTCTCCTTTGCCTTTCACTTCTCTTCTTTTCTCAGCTATTTGTAAGGCCTCCTCAGGTAACCATTTTGCCTTTTTGCATTTCTTTTTCTTGGGGATGGTCTTGATTCCTGACTCCTGTACAATGTCTTAAACCTCCATCCATAGTTCTTCAGGTACTCTGTCTATCAGATCTAATCCCTTGAATCTATTTGTCACTTCCACTGTATAATCGTAAGGGATTTGATTTAGGTTATACCTGAATGGTCTAGTGGTTTTCCCTACTTTCTTCAGTTTAAGTCTGAATTTGACAATAAGGAGTTCATGATCTGAGCCACAGCCAGCTCCTCATCTTGTTTTTGCTGACTGTATAGAGTTTCTCCATCTTTGGCTGCAAAGAATATAATCAATATGATTTTGGTATTAACCATCTTGGGATGTCCATGTGTAGAGTCTTCTCTTGTGTTGTTGGAAGAGTGTGTTTTCATACTCTTGGAAAAACTCTATTAGCCTTTTCCCTACTTCATTCTGTACTCCAAGGCCAAATTTGCCTGTTTATTCAGGTGTTTCTTGACTTCCTACTTTTGCATTCCAGTTTTCTATAATGAAAAGGACATTTTTTTTGGATGTTAGTTCTAGAAGGTCTTCTAAGTCTTCATAGAACCGTTCAACTTCAGATTCTTCAACATTACTGGTCGGGGCATAGACTTGGATTACTGTGATATTGAATGGTTTACCTTGGAAATGAACAGAGATCATTCTGTCATTTTGGGGAATGCATCCAAGTACTACATTTCAGACTGTCTTTGTTGACTTTGATGTCTACTCCATTTCTTTTAAGGGATTCTTGCCCACGGTAGTAGATATAATGGTCATCTGAGTTAAATTCATCCATTCCAGTCCATTTTAGTTCGCTTATTCCTAAAATGTCGACGTTCACTCTTGCCATCTCCTGTTTGACCACTTCCAATTTGCCTTGATTCATGGACTTAACATTCCAGGTTCCTATGCAATATTGCTCTTTACCACATTGGATTTTACTTCCATCACCCCTCACCTTCACAACTGGGTGTTGTTTTTGCTTTGGCTCCATCTCTTCATTCTTTCTGGAGTTATTTCTCCACTGATCTCTAGTAGCATATTGGACACCTAGCAACCTGGGGAGTTCATCTTTCAGTGTCCTATTTTTTCGCCTTTTCATATTGTTCATGGGGTTCCAAGGCAAGAATACTGAAGTGGTTTGTCATCCCTTTCTCCATTTCACCGCGTTTTGTCAGAACTCTCCACCATGACCTGTCCATCTTGGGTGGCCTTACATGGCATGGCTCATAGTTTCATTGAGTTAGAGAAGGATGTGGTCCATGTGATCAGATTGGTTAGTTTTCTGTGATTGCGGTTTTCGGTCTGTCTGCCCTCTGATGGAGAAGGATAAGAACTTATGGAAATCTCCTGATGGGAGAGACTGACTGAGGGGGAAACTGGGTCTTGTTCTGATGGGCAGAAAATGCTCAGTAAATATTTAATCCAATTTTCTGCTGATGGGTGGGGCTTGTTCCCTCCCTGTTATTTACCTGGGGCCAAACTATGGTGAGGAGAAGGCAGTGGCGACCCACTCCAGTACTCTTGCCTGGAGAATCCCATGGGTGGAGGAGCCTGGTGGGCTGCAGTCCATGGGGTCGCAAAGAGTCAGACACGACTGAGCGACTTCACTTTCACTTTTCACTTTCATGCACTGGAGAAGGAAATGGCAACCCACTCCAGTGTTCTTGCCTGGAGAATCCCAGGGATGGGGGAGCCTGGTGGGCTTCCATCTATGGGGTCACACAGAGTCAGACACGACTGAAGCGACTTAGCAGCAGCAGCAGCAAACTATGGTGAAGGCAATGAAGATAATGGCAACCTCCTTCAAAAGGTCCGACTGCTACACTGAGTGCCCCTAACCCTGCAGCAGGCCACCACCAACTCACCCCTCTGCTAGAGACTCCTGGACACTCACGGGCAAGTCTGGGTCAGTCTCTTGTGGGGTCACTTCTCCTTTCTCCTGGGTCTTGGTGTGTACAATGTTCTGTTTTTGCCCTCCTAGAGCCTATTTCCCCAGTCCTGTGTAAACTCTGGCAGCTCTATGGTGGGGTTAATGGTGGCCTCCTCCAAGAAAGTGAAATGCGGAGTAAGCTCTAGGACGTCCAGGTTGCTGCTTTCAATGCGAAGTGCATTTCCTGCCCTGTTTTCAAGATGAATAGCACCATATTTTCTTGGAGTGGAAGCTGTGCAGTGCTGGAGTGACTGATACCCCAAAGGCAAAGGAGAAGCCCCAGCAAGGTGGTAGGAGGAGTGAAATCATGTTTAGAATCAAAGCCCATACCCACCAGAGATGCTCAGAGGGCTCAAACAAACCTTGTATGCACCAGGACCCAGAGACCCCACAGAGATGGAGACAGAACTATATTTGAGTGTCTCCTGTGGAGGTACAGGTAAGTTATGTAACTTTGGGCAAATCATTTGACCTTTTGTAGCATTAGTATCTTAACATATAAAATGAGATAATGATGCCTACTGCACAGTATTATTGTGAGAATCAGATGAGGAACTATTTGTAAGGGGCAATGGGCAGTGTCTGGAACAGAGAAAGCATACCAAAAATAAGCTAAAAATAAGACACACCTGAGCTCTGTTTCTGGCCATGGACTGAGATCTAAAATGGAATCTTAATCTATGTCCTTATCACAGTGACTATTTCCCATTTAACACTGTTTTACATATGAGCAGATTGGATGGATGAAATCTGTGTCTCATCTGGACCATCTCCTTTTAGCTTCCATGCCTTCCCTGCATTCTCTCCAATTTTCTAGAATGAAAACAACAGGGTATGGGAATTTGTCCTGAAGCAATCATCTTTTATTGGAGAAGGAAATAGCAACCCACTGCAGTATTCTTGCCTGGAGAATCCCAGGGACAGAGGAGCCTGATGGGCTGCTATCTATGGGGTTGCACAGAGTCAGACATGACTGAAGCAACTTAGCAGCAGCAGCAGCAGCTGTAATCATCTTTTCTTAAAATTAATTTATCTTAATTGGAGGCTAATCATATTATAATATTGTGGTGGTTTTGCCATACATCGACATGAATCAGCCATGGGTGCACATGTGTCCCCCCATCCTGAATCCCCCTCCCACCTTTCTCCCCACCCCGTATCTCTGGGTTGTCCCAGAACACCGGCTTTCTGTGTCCTGGTTCATGCATTGAATTTGCATTGGTCATCTATTTTACATATGGTAATATACATGTTTCAGTGCTGTTCTCTCAAATCATCACACCCTCGCCTTCTCCCACATAGTCCAAATGTCTGTTCTTTACATCTGAGTTTCTTTTGCTGTCTTGCATATAGGGTCATTGGTTCCATCTTTCTAAATTCCAAATATATGTGTTAATATACTGGCTTAGTGTTTCTCTTTCTGACTTACTTCACTCTGTATAATAGGCTCAAGTTTCATCCACCTCATTAGAATTGAGTCAAATGTGTTTTTATAGCTGAGTAATATTCTACTGTGTACATGTACCACACTTCCTTATCCATTCATCTGCCAATGGACATCTAGGTTGCTTCCATGTCCTAGCTATTTTAAACAGTGCTGAATATTGAATATGAATATTGGGGTACATGTGTCTCTTTCAATTCTGGTTACCTCAGTGTGCATGCCCAGCAGTGGGATTGCTGGGTCTTATGGCAGTTCTATTTCCAGTTTTTTAAGGAATCTCCACATTGTTCTCCATAGTGGCTGTACTAGTTTGCATTCCCACCAACAGTGTAAAAGGGTTTCCTTTTCTCTACACCCTCTCCAGCATTTATTGTTTGTAGACTTTTTGATGGCCACCATTCTGACTAGTGTGAGATGGTACCTCATTGTGGTTTTGATTTGCATTTCTCTGATAATGCGTGATGTTGAGCAACTTTTCATGTGTTTTTTAACCATCTGTATGTCTTTTTTGGAAAAATATCTGTCTAGTTCTTTGGCCCACTTTTTGATTGGGTCGCTTATTTTTCTGGTATTGAGCTGCTTGTATATTTTGGAGATTAATTATTTGTCAGTTGTTTCATTTGCTATTATTTTCTCCCATTCTGAAGGCTGCCTTTCATCTTGCTTATAGTGAAACAATCTTCTTGATACTACATAAAGACAGTTAGAATGAGAGAGGAGCTTAGAGGTACTACATCTAAACCCTTTATTTTAAAATGAGGAGACTAGTGTCCAAGAAGGGAAGTGACTGACCCAAGGTCATGCGAAAAGAAAGCACAAACACAGGCCTTGAGCATTCATTCTCTCAGTGCAGAGATCCTCCCCAGCATCAGAGGTGTATGTAGATAAACACCTGGCAGAGAGGAGCCCTATACCCCTTCCCTTTGTTCCCAAGGAAGGACACACTGTCCCAGCCTTATCCATTTTAGGAGGAGCATCTTTGCATATAGACATCTGTGCATGGGGCTCATAAGCCAAGCCAGCTGTCTGCCAGCCACCACACTTTATTTTAGGGTTAATTATAGTGAAATGGGGCCTTCCCTGGTGGCTCAGATAGTAAAGAATCTGCCTGTAATTCAGGAGACCCAGGTTCAATCCCTGGGTTGGGAAGATCCCCTGGAGAAGGGAATTCTTGCCTGGAGAATTCCATGAACTGAGGAGCCTGGCAAGCTACAGTCCAATGGGTTGCAAAGAGTATCCCATGACGTGACTAACACTTTCACTTCACTTCATAAAGGTCCAACCAAGATTTTGAATATTTAATCACCCTGATAAATTCCTTTATGGGCTTCTCAGATGGCACAGTGGTAAAGAATCTCCCTGCCAATGCAGGAGACACAAGAAATACAGGTTCAATTCCTGGGTAAGGAAGACCCCTGGAGTAGAAAATGGCAACCCACTTTAGTATTCTTGCCTGGAAAATTTCATGGACAGAGGAGCCTGATGGGCTACAGTCCATGGAGTTACATAGAGTTGAATATGAATGAGCACCCTTGCTTGCAAGTTCCCTTATGGCTATTTCCATTCACTCTCCACCCGTTCATAGGCAACTATTCTTGATTATATCACCATAGATTAGTTTTGTCTGTTTTTGAGCTTCATATAGAATTAAATGATATGAATTCCTATCTGACTTCTTTCAGTCAATCATCCAGATTGCTGAATGCATCGATAGATTATTTTGTTCTTTTTTAACTCTGAATAACAGTCCTTAGAATGTGTGACCCAGAGGGATGGTATGGGGAGGGAGGAGGGAGGAGGGTTCAGGATAGGGAACACATGTATACCTGTGGCGGATTCATTTTGATATTTGGCAAAACTAATACAATTTGTAAAGTTTAAAAATAAAAAATAAAAAATAAAAAAAAAAGATTTTGCAAGCCACATAGCACAGCCAAAAATAAATAAATAAATAAATAAGAAAAAAAAAAAAGAATGTGTGATAGGGTCATGTCCCAAATCCAGCATCTACTGAGTGACTTTGAGTCAGCCATGTAACCTTTCTAAACTTCAGTTTCCTTATCTATAAAATTGACATAATACAGTCTACCTTTCAGGATTGGATATGTACTTGCTAACAATGTGTCCAAGACATAGCAAGTGATCAGTACAGGCAGCTGTAATCATAGAAACTCTGTGCTTCTCTTACTCTAGAGATTACTGTGTGCAACTCTTACTTTTCAGGTGAAGACAGGAAGGGCCAAGGCTCCTCTTCTAGGAATAGCACTAGAGGCCTGCTGCTGCCCTGCACTGCTGCTTGTTCTATGCTCCACATTTACTCTGCACAAAAGCCTTTGTTAGTAGCCTTTGCTACTCCAAATAGTATGCAACTGAAAGTGCTTTCTTTTTGAGGACTGTCAAAATACTCTTGCAATGAGAAACTAAATAAATAGTTTTCTGAAACCTTTCAGATTTTTTAATAAGTCAAAATACACTTTTTTGACAGCATAATTGCTTTTCATAGTGGGGCCTTAAATCTGCACTATAAAAGAATAATGCAACAGTAGATCATTTGTGAAAACTTAATGAAAATGGAGTTAGGGAACCTCAGAGTCACTAGACCTTGAAATTCACTTTCAGAAACTAATTTGCAGTAAATGCATGAGAAACATATTTAGACATGATAAACTTCCAGGCTGCTGCTGAGCAGGTGTGGAAGTTTATCTTGATTAACTCCTTTGTTTTAATTAATGCCAAAGAGCAAAGTGTGAGGATACAGCATTGTCAGTGGGAGCCATTTTGAAAGGACCATCATGTAGTCCCTTGGTCTGGTTCAGATCGGCAGGACTGTCTGCTGTAGAGGATTGTAAGACCTTCTAAGACACCACAATTGCTTCTCTGCTTTCTGTTGCTGACCTCATTAATAATAACAGTTAAGTCTACTACTTTTTCCGAGGACAGGTAACTACACTGATTAAGTATAGGCTATGGAATCAGACCAGAGAAGGCAATGGCACCCCACTCCAGTACTCTTGCCTGGAAAATCCCATGGATGGAGGAGCCTGGTAGGCTACAGTCCATGGGGTCGCTAAGAGTCGGACACGACTGAGGGACTTCACTTTCACTTTTCACTTTCGTGCATTGGAGAAGGAAATGGCAACCCACTCCAGTGTTCTTGCCTGGAGAATCCCAAGGAAGGGGGAGCCTGGTGGGCTGCCGTCTATGGGGTCGCACAGAGTCAGACACGACTAAAGCGACTTAGCAGCAGCAGCAGCATGGAGTCAGACTACCTAGATTGAATCTCAGTGCTATCACTTTCAAATTGTATGATTTTAAGCAAGTAAATTAACTTTTCTCAGTTTCCCTATATGTAATGTGAGAATAATAATAATCCTCAAGTTATGCTGAAGGTTAAATGAATTAATTCAAGTAATATTCTTAGAATCTGTCTGAAACATAGTAAATGCTCAATGACTATTTGCTATTGCTGTTTTATTTTCATTGTAATTAGAAGTAGGTACGGAACATTCCATACGTCTTTCTATTGAACCCTCATGACAGTCCTATCAGGAAGATATTATTATTTTCATTTTAGATATAAGGAAACTGGGACTCAGAAAAGGGTAAGTCTTAATGGGCTGATGCAGTGGAACAGAAGAAAACTGACCTGTGACCTCAGTCTTACTTGTAATCTGTCTAGAGTTTACTTCATGAATGTCTGTGCGTCACCTTGAGGAAGACCAGCAAGTTACTGAAATTTTCTCTGAAACTTTATTCAGAGATTTGTCAGCCATTTGTGCCTACAAAAGTCAAATCACTACTCTCCTAAACACCTACCATGCCCCAAGGTCATTTCAGTTTTCTCCTGTTCTTATAAGCTACCCACCTGTCAAAGCTCATTATAGAGGAAAAAGGAAGTTGGTCACTTTTGGCCTTGAAGCTCCAGGGCCTGTTATTGAAATGTTTAGGGTTTTTCTGTTTTTCTTTTAATTGGGAGAAAAGAAATCCTCTCAGCCAGAAGACTGAGCAGCCATCCATGTACATGGATGCAAAATACTTTTAAGGAACTCGTTGGAGCCAGGAATCCAAAGGTTCTCCCTCATGCTGTCTGGATTTGGATCTTGGTTTTCAAGGTTCCTGGTACATGAGTCCAGGAAAATGAGCATAGTGACAGCCACACATTCTTGGAAGGTAAATAAGACTTTTCCAGAGAGTCAGTCCATTAGCTCATGTGATGTCAGGAAAATCTCCCAGCAGGTGGACAGGATAGGAATAATATCCAGGAAATGGCTTATACTAGGTCTAGAAGTTATTTCACCTGGCTTTGGAAAGTAAGTCCTTGGGCTACTCCTTTCCCTGAATTTTAGCTATTGTGTCTCTAAAATGAGGACTTTCTATCTGAACAGTTATTTTAAAGACTTTTTAAAATTAAGGAACCCTTTTTACCAAAAAAATCATCCCATGTAAAATATAAAACTAATAATATAAAATATTATATATATATTATATATATATAACTAATAATATAAAATATATATAATATATAAACTATAAAATATATAATATAAAATATAAAATTAGGTTGAAGTGGAGGGTTGCTGACCTAATTCTTTTTTGTCAGGAGAGGGTTCAGTTCTGTTCAGTCACTCAGTCATGTCTCACTCTTTGTGATCCCATGGACTGCAGCACACCAGGCCTCCCTGTCCATTACCAGCTCCCGGAGCTTACTCAAACTCATGTCCATCAAGTCAGTGATGGTATCCAACCATCTCATCTTCTGTTGTCCCCTTCTCCTCCTACCTTCAGTCTTTCCCAGCATCAGGGTCTTTTCAAATGAGTCAGTTCTTCTCATCAGGTGGCCAAAGTATTGGAGCTTCAGTTTCAGCATCAGTCCTTCCAATGAATATTCAGGACTGATTTCCTTTAGGATGGACTGGTTGGATCTCCCTGTAGTGCAAGGAACTCTCAATAATCTTCTCATTCAACACCACAGTTCAAAAGCATCAATTCTTCAGCACTCAGCTCTCTTTATAGTCCAACTCTCATATCCCTACATGACTACTGGAACAATCATAGCTTTAACTAGACAGACTTTTGTTGGCAAAGTAATGTCTCTGCTTTTTAGTATGCATTCTAGGTTTGTCATAGCTTTCCTTCCAAGGAGCAAGTTTCTTTTAATTTCATGGCTGCAGTCACCATCTGCAGTGATTTTGGAGCCTAAGAAAATAAAGTCTGTCACTGTTCCTATTGTTTCCCCACCTATTTGCCATGAAGTGATGTGACCAGATGCCATGATCTTAGTTTTTTGAATGTTGAGTTTTAAGCCAGCTTTCTCATTCTCCTCTTTCAATTCCATCAAGAGGCTCTTTAGCTCCTATTCACTTCCTGACATAAGGGTGGTGTCATCTGCATATCTGAGGTTATTGATATTTTTCCTGGCAATCTTGATTCCTGCTTGTGCTTCTTCTAGCCTGGCATTTCACATGATGTACTCTGCATAGAAGTTAAATAGGCAGGGTGACAACATACAGCCTTGTTGTACTTGTTTCCCAATTTGGAACTAATCTGTTGTGCCATGTCCGGTTCTAACTGTTGCTTCTTGAACTGCATACAGATTTCTTAGGAGGCTGGTAACATGGTATAGTATTCCCATCTCTTGAAGAATTTTCCACAGTTTGTTGTGATCCATGCAGTCAAAGGCTTTGGTGTAATCAATAAAGCAGAAGTAGATGTTTTTCTGGAATTTTCTTTCTTTTTCTATGATCCAATGGATGTTGGCAGGAGAGGGTACTAGAGTTATACTTTAAGAGTTTGCATTATTTTGGTCGTTGTTGTTATTAAATGGGGTGGAGAAGTGAGCAGGGCTTAGATGTGATATTGGGCCTGCCCTGCTAGAAGCAGACCCTGGATTGGCCATAAACTCTGGGTGCTACTTATCTGATTATCATTCTTTAGACACCACACAGCTAACTACAAATTTCTACTGCACTCACATGTTTGGGGAAATTCCCCTCCCAGAACAAAGGAAGGGTACTTTTGACTAAGTGAAAGAAATAGAGGAGTGAAGAAAAGGAGAAAGGGAAAGAGAAGAAGAAGAAAAAGAAAAGAGGGAGGGGGGAAGAGGGAGTGGAGAAAGAGGAAAGAGAAAGAAAGGGAAGGGAAGGAAGAAGAAAGAAAATATTAATAGTTGAACTTTTTGCTATTTCATGAATAATCATCCATCTAACCTTTGCAAGTCTCCATGAGTCAAGGAGAAATGCTTTTATTTCCACTGTAAAGATGAAGAGAAACTAAGGATTTCATAGGTGTCTTTGCAACAAGATTTGAGAGGTAGAAAGTAGCCAATTAAGTGACAGGAAGAATTAGGGAATAGGTTTTGAAGAAGGAGGCTTCAAAGAGTATTTCAGACAAAAAGAAGGCACTGGGGAAGCATATTAGGCACAGAAACAGCATAAGCAGAGGCCCAGAGGACTGAATGTGTACAATGCAATAGGAAATAAGGAGTGTCCACTGTGTATAATGGTATTAGCTAGTATGACCATTGTCTCACGAATCCGTACATGTGGAAAGCTCCTAATTTGGAGAATGAGGGAGTTTGAAAATAATTGGATAACACTCAAGAGGAAGAAAGGGTAGGGAAAGACCACAAGTTGGAGTTGGTGTTTATTTAATTTTATGCTACAAGAGTCTATACTTTCTGGAAAACCAACAAGACACATGTTTGAATTTAGCTTTTTAAATTGCAAAGTTAAGTACATGTTATTTTGGATTCTGAGTCCAAACATTTGCTTGGTATTTTCCACACATCTCCTCTGCTCCAATTGGAGCACATCAAAGTCCTGGTTTCTCTTGATGTTGTGCAGGCTTTCTGCTAAATGCCGTCTGGTTTTCTTAAAATGCCATCAGGAAGATGGTATTGCAAGCTTATGAAAGACAATGGAATTGCCTCCGAGCAGAGACTGTGAGAAACTAAGGGAGGCCAAACAAAAGAGAGAGGTTTGTCCCTGCCGTGGACCCACTGTGTGGCCTTGGACAAGGCCTTTCCCTTCAGGCACTGGTTTTCCTATTTGTGGAACGAACAGGTGGGCATTTGAGGAGTTAAATAAAATGGGAGAGGGACAGTCAAGTAATGATATTCAAAATATGCCCTGACTCCAGACATGTCTCATTCCCTCCATCATTGCCATTGTAGCTCAGCCCAGTCCTTTTGTCTGTGAAGATACTTCTCTCATAACTGATCTTTTCTTCATTCATGTACTCAATGCAGTCTATGGGCTTCCCTGATGGGTCAGCAGGCTAAAAACCAGCCTGCAATGCGGGAGCTACAGGAGATGTGGGTTCAATCCCAGGGTTGGGAAGATCCTCTGGAGGAGAAAAATGGTAACCTACTCAGTATTGTTGCCTGGAGAATCCCATGGATGGAGGAGCCTGGTGGGCTATGGTACAAAGGGTCGCAAAGAGTCAGACACAACTGAGCGACTAAGCACACACTGCAGTCTATGCTCCACCCAGCAGCCAGATTGCTCCTTTTAAAATGAGAGACAGGGAACTTTCCTGGTGGTCCAGTAGTTAAAAATCTGCCTTGTAATTCAGGGGGAGCAAGTTCAATCCCTGATCCAGGAACTCAGATCCCACATACTGAGGAGTAACCAGGCGCATGCTTCCACTACTGAGCCCATGGGCTCTGGGGCCTACATGCCACAACTAGAGAAGCCCGTGTGCTCAACTAAGACCCAGTGCAGCCAAATAAATAAACAAGAAAATAAACTGAGAGTCAGAGAACTTCATTTACCTGTTCACAACACTTTGGTTGGCTTACGTATGATTGTTGCTGCTGCTGCTGCTGCTAAGTCACTTCAGTCATGTCTGACTCTGTGCAACCCCATAGATGGCAGCCCACCAGGCTCCCCCATCCCTGGGATTCTCCAGGAAAGAACACTGGAGTGGGTCACCATTTCCTTCTCCAATGCATGAAAATGAAAAGTGAAAGGGAAGTCGCTCAGTCGTGTCTGACTCTTTGCGACCCCATGGACTGCAGCCTACCAGGCTCCTCCATCCATGGGATTTTCCAGGCGAGAGTACTGGAGTGGGGTGCTATTGCCTTCTCCATGTATGATTGACATAGACTCAAATCTAAAACCTTTACTGTGGTTCACAAGGTCTCACGTGATCTGGCCCCTAAGTTGTTTCCTTCATTTATTGCCTAACAATTCTTCTCCTTTCTCACTGTGCTCCAGCCCCTTGACCTTTCAGTTGTTCCTTGGACTCCTAAAATTTTCAAATTTTACTCTTTCTCTCTTCAGTTGTGTGTCAAAGAAAAAGACAAAGACCACCAAAAACAAACAAAAAATAACCCCACCCCCCCGCCCCCTGCCACACACACACACAGACACTAAAACAAACAAAAGCAGGAGTCTGGATCAGTTGTCTTGCCTGTCAGGGAACATACGCCAAAGAAGAAAGTTTCCCTGCCTGTGAAGCAGAAACTCTTTGGATCAGTGGCTGTGTGTTTTCCATATTGATGACTCCACAGTGCATAGAAGAGCACTTCACCCCTCCTAAGTAATTTAATCAGAACCCTTAGGCTGCGCTCTTCAGCTGGGCTCCACTCTTTTTATTCTGTGCACGTGCTCTATTCATTTCACACGTTCTTCCACTTTATACATCTTCTTCCTTCTCCTGCCTGTGTTGTCTTTCCACCGGTTTCCTACTTGAAAATGCCCACTCTAGTGCATCACAGCTCAACTTGAAAAGGGCATCTCCTCCAGGAAGCATTCTTTCAGCCCCTCCATGGTAAGTGTGTTATTCTCTCCTGTTAACCTGTGAATCTTAGTACCTAGCACACCCTGTAGCAGAGCCCATGTCATGGAATCGTGCAGTGGTATGATTACTCAGGCAGCTATCTACTCAATTAAATTAGGAAATTCTTGCCTTAAAAATAGAGGATCATGTCACAATCACCATTGTATTTTTAATGTTTGATATATTTTCATACTATAAATATTTGTCGATATTTAAGTAAGTGTAAGTGAATGAATAAGTGAAGAATGCAGTTTAATGATGAAGGTGATATGGGGGTTGAGGGGCAGAAGAGTAACAGTGAAGGAGATAGTAAGTAGTCCTGGTGATGTTCCATCTGTAGACAGGAGAGTGAAAGTGAAGTCACTCAGTCGTGTCCGACTCTTTGCGACCACATGGACTGTAGCCTACCAGGCTTCTCTGTCCACGGGATTCTCCAGGCAAGAACACTGGAGTGGGTTGCCATTTCCTTCTCCAGGGGATCTTCCTGACCCAGGGATCAAACCCAGGTCTCTGCATTGCAGGCAGGCACTTTGCCCTCTGAACCACCAGGGGAGCCCCAAACAGGAAAGCATGAAAGGAAAGCATGGAATAGTGCCTTGGCCATGCGTAGAGTGGGTTTTGGAAACAGTGCTCAGTGAGTTCTTTACCACTGCATTCCATTTGTTAGGAAACTCTGCCAATGAAGTTGTGGATTTGTGTGTGTTTGTGTCCCCATGGCTAGAGTCATTTAAAATACATTTTTTAAAACCAAACACTAGAATATGGCTCCCTTCTTAAGGCTGACTTTTTTATTGGACTTGTCAAAGTCAGCCTTGAGGTTCTGACACGGAGAGGATCCTCCCTTTTATCCACTCTGTGACTTTAATTGAACTCAGTTATGATAAAAAGGGCATACGAATTATAGTTCTGGTAAAATTTTTCTGCCTGGTATATATAGCAGGGTAATAAAATACATGCTGCTGTGTAAGATGCCTTTAAACATTCACCATCTAGGAATGAGTAATGAATACATCCCTCTTCTATTCCTAGCTGACTTCTGGTAGGAAAAAAAAAAAAAAGTCTTTCAGCTTTTGCCCAATGTCACTTATTACTGCCATTATAAATTGAAAACATTTTTCTGCCATAAAATTCCCTGTGATGAATTGTACCATAGGCATTACAGTTTTTTCATCGTTTTCTTCTTGATGAGCTGGCAAAATAAAGAGAATAAAATGGATATATTCTTTTCTTTTGGAGAAATCCAATCTCCACAAATGACCCCCTTAAGACTCTCAATGACTGTTTGTATGGATTCTGATCTTAAAAAATCACCCGACTTGGGGGCTTGAGTGTGTGTATTATCATGCAGTTAGTTTATTATTGAGCAAGAGTCTGTCTGAAAGTGATTTTGAGGATGACTTCATTAGCAGAACTACAGAAAGCTCCCCTTAAGTGATTTGAACAAGGAAATTGAAAGGGAATTTAGGACTTTTATTTAAAACAATGCTATCTTGGGCCCTTTTCCAATGCATCACACCTCGTTACCTGAGCAGAGATAACACACTTGATTGCCCACGTTCTGTCTTCTTTTTAAGTTAGTCCTGCATTTGGAATAGAAGATAGTTTGGGCTGATTTCCATTCTAAATACTAAGTGCCAGGAACTGTGCTAAGTACTTCTTATATCAGACCCTTGTAACAATTCTATAAGAAAATATTATGTGTATTTTATAGGTGAGGAAAATGAAGGTCAGAGTACTCAAGCATTTGAGGAATTTGAGACATACAGCTAGTTTAAAATGAAGCCAGAATTCCAGCTCAAGCCTTTTTTGCCCTTAAAGCTGTATTCTTTCCTCTACTGCATGCTGCCTCCCAAATACAATACAGTGGAATGGACTTAGACGTTGCAACTAATGGAATAATTTTAATACCATTGAGTGTTTCTTTTGGATACTTAAGTCTGACATGAAGGGCATGACATCTGTAGGCTATCCAAATGCGTTTAAGCAGGCAGATATAAGCTGTTTCTACCCCAAGGCCTCCAGTGGGAGAAGCACAAAGGCCCTGCTAATACTGCCTTTGTCCCCTGACTGCATGGTCTTCATCTAGCAGAGTGAAGACCAAACAGTGCCTAATGCTGTGTGGGACTGTCAGCTTGTATATCTGTCTCCCCACTAGGCTATGCACTCTTTGAGTAAAGGGATCTTGTCTGATTGACTTCTACAGGATTTAATCAGGTGTGTAGTTCATGGATAGATGGGGAAGTGGATGGAGAAGTTTGAGGTTGAGAGACAGGTACTTTGAGAACATCAGAATTTAAAGGATGGGTAAATTAAGAAAAATCAGTGAAGAGGGCTGAGACAGAGGAATCAGAAGAGGAGGAAGGAACCCAGGAGAAAGGGGAAAGAAGAGTGTCAGGGAAGAAAGAGGTAAAGGGAGTTTTAAGGAGGGAATGATGAAAAGTATCCAGCACTGAAACAGTTATGCTGTGCTTAGTCACTCAGTCGTGTCTGACTCTTTGTGTCCCCATGGACTGTAGCCCACCAGGCTCCTCTGTCCGTGGGAACTCGCCAGGCAGGAAAACTAGAGTGGGCTGCCATGCTCTTCCCCAGAGGATCTTCCCAACCCAGAGATCGGACCAAGGTCTCCCACATTGCAGGTGGATTCTTTGCCATCTGAGCCACCAGGGAACAGTTAAATAAATAAAATGAGGATTGAGATGATTTAGCATTAATGGGTTCATTTCTTAGCTTGGTAAGAAAGATTTCATGGAAGGTAGAAATGGAACCAAATTTATTTATTTATTTTGTGTGTGCAATCTTTAAGTGTTACTTTATCTGCTGTATATAAATGTGCTTCTAGTAGATTAATGTTTTCTGCAGGGAACCCAATTTAGGTTAAGGAATTGGGGAAGTAGAAGCAATGATTATAGACAGCTCTTAGATGGAATGTTTGTGAGGTTAAAGGATGAGATGCTCACTTAGGGAAGATATTAAAGGGGAAGATTTTGAGGATTTCAAGCTGTGAGACTTTAATATAGTTTTGAACTTCATGAGAAAAGCAAAGGGCAAGAAGTGAGGTGGAAAACATGAACTTCGATTCAGCTTTGAAGCTTCTCATTGGTACCCTAGTATTCTGTACATATATAGGTTTAAAGCTACTTATGATAAAGATCCTGCCCCCTGCCCATCTGAGGTATGGCCTTAGCAGTTAGCCAGAGACTTGTGTTTCAGATAGTCTTCAGAAGACAAATAGGGCTTCTGGGCATTTCCACAGCACCTCCTATGGGAGTATAATTATGAAGTATATACCCCTAAACTTCATCAAGAAAAAGAATTCTCATAATGCCAATAAAATAAGAACTGGTACGTGCTATTTTCCTTCCATACAGTGAATACCTCTCTAGTGATCAGCAGAAGATTGACAAAATTATCTTTAGAGGTCATCCAAATGTCTTTTTTTTAGCTGTTTACATGTAAGGCAGGTGTGTGTGTATTTGTGTGTGTGTGCTCCCTTGTGTTTGGAGTTTAATTGTCTAGATAATTGCTTTAAGTACACACTTCTCTGAAAGCACTACTCCAGCTTAGTTGTATAACCTCAAATTGTCAGGAACTGTCTAACGATATAATGAAGACCAGGAGGGAGCAAAAGTTGCCATGTAAGAGTGGATGGCCCAGAAAACCAGACTGAAACCATGACTACCGCTGGGGTGAAGATCATCATCACATCCTTTCTCTCCCTGATTGCTCTACTCCTTCCTGAGACAAAGTCACATCAGACAAATCACCATTCTCCAAACATACTTTGTAACTGTGGACTTCTGAGTTCTTTGTGTTTTCCCTTTTCTTGAAATAATGCTCATCTTTTTAACATGTCAAACTCCTCCTCATTCCCCAAGATCTAGTGTAAATTAAACCTTCTCTTATTCCCTACCCAAAGGATGGAATTGCTTTAGCTACAGCCTGACTTTTCCTAAATGTCCCCTGATGTGTACAGTGCTATCCCTGTTTTTCTCAGTTCAGAATGCCATTCTGTCTGCCTTTCATCTCCATCTCTTTACATCTTAGAACCTGAGAACATCAAAGCAAAAAGAGCTCTTAGAGATCATAACTTTTCAGATGGGGAAATTGAGTCCCAAAGTAGCAACAGGTAACAGGAAAACCAGAGCTAGGTGAAGTCTTGGGAGGTGGGGCAGAGTGTGGTATAGTGGAAAGGCAACATCTTTTGAGTTAAACTAATTTGAGCTCAAACTCTGACTCTACTATCAATAAACTGATTTTTCATCTTCTCTGAGCATCAGTTGTTTTATCTGTTTAATTTTTTTTTAAAGATAATATCTCTTATGGTTTCTGTGTCATATAAAAATGTCTATTTTGGTTCCTGGCACATGACAGAAGCTCTGCAGTATTCTGTATGTCTGTACGAATGTATGTATTTTCACTTTAGGAAGGCAGTGTGATAGAGAAGAGAGAGTCACACAATAATAATAAAATGTTTGCAGTAAAAAAATCTCATCTGCCTACTACTTATATGAGCTTGGACAAGTCACTGAACTTTTGATGGAGGCCTTCATATCTATTTTTAGGAACACTATGTGAAGATAAGCAAAACTTTGCATCAAGTACCTGATATCTATGCATTAATGTATGTTAGGCATTCAATAAAGGGTTCTTTTTACTATTGGTACTATTTCCTCATCATGATCTCTTTTAATATAGTAATTCTGTGAGCTTCAAATAAAAGGTATTATTATGTCTGTCAAGAAGTGTAGCTTATTATGGGCTGGCAGCCATATTTTTAATATTCTCAACCAAACAGGGGCAATCAAGGTATGACAAGTAGATTTAGAAAAATGGTATAGTGGACACTGCTCAGAAATCAGGCATGTGGATGGGCCTCCATCATCTAGAAGAACCAGGTGTCAGGACCGACTCAGCTATGGAAGCAGGATCAGTTGGAATTAAAGAGTTGCCCCTGAGGTCCCAGGTATGATGTCTTTCTTGTCTATTTACTCCCAAACAGAACTATCACCTTCTTGTTTGAACCCTGCCACAGTCGTTCCCATCACAGGAACTGTGCTTTTTCTGTCCTTTTATCCACTCTAATTCTCTCCAATTTGATTGTAAACTGGTGGGGCTTTTTATGATTTGTATCTGTAGTCTTGTTTACTAGTAAGCCCTCAGTTCCTATTTTGTTTGACCTATTAACTGTTACTTCACTCAGAGCTTGACACATAGTGAATACTCAGTGAGTGTTCAGTCAGTGACTGAATGAATGAATCCAGTGAAACTGTGTGTAAACTGTAAAATGCTGTTTTTAGGAGAGTGGTTTTCAACAGCAATTATTACTAAGTCAGCCAGTAAGTTGGACCTTAATCTGTTGTTCTGACCTCACCAGTTAGGCATGCAAGGCACAAAAAGGCCACGTGGTGAACTGCAGAGGCACAGGCTGAATCAGAAGGGATGCTGTGAGGTCATTTATTTCCCCTTGTCTGAAAAGCTCTGGTAAAGATCCCATCTTTCATGCCATCTGAAACCCCTGTGGGATTTCCCCAGGAACATCATACAGAATATTGGGCCCGCCTGGGATCCATTATCCTGTGTGAGATGACAGGTCTGGAAAAAAGGACATGATTTGTACACATTCCCAGCTGCCATCGAAGCTGCTGCCTTAATGGATTAATTAGCTCTCTGTGTTTTGGTGCTTGTATTGGCAGATAGGCTGCTCAGCTGATCATAGGCTTCCATGGACATTAAAAGAGGTAAATAGCAATGATAATAATAATAAATAATAATAATGAGCTAATATTTATTGATAGAATTGGTGATGGACAGAGAAGACTGGCGTGCTACAGTCCATGGGGTCACAAGGAGCCGGATACGACTGAGCAAATGAACTGAACTGATATACCAGAAAATGTCTCAAGTACCCTAAATAGATTATTTTACTCTCATAACAGATCTTAAGATACATACTATTGTTCTTTCTACTCCATAAGAGGAAACAGTGGCAAATTCAGGACTTAACTTAGGATTCTGAATTCCATAGTTTGTGCACTGAACCAATAACCTTATCCCTAATTTAAGGATGAAGAAAAAGAGGCTCAGATGTTAGGTGGTTTGTTCATAAATGACTGAACCAGCCAAAATCTAAGTCTGCCCCATCACAGTCTGTGCCCCTTCAGCCCTGCAAGGTCCTGGCCTGTGCACAGAGTCAGGCAGGTCTATGCATAAGTAGCTAGCAGAGCCTGAGCACAGAGAAGGCAATGGCAACCAGTACTCTTGCCTGGAAAATCCCATGGGCGGAGGAGCCTGGTAGGCTGTAGTCCATGGGGTCACAAAGAGTCGGACACAACTGAGCGACTGAGTGACTTCACTTTTCACTTTCATGCATTGGAGAAGGAAATGGCAACCCACGCCAGTGTTCTTGCCTGGAGAATCCCAGGGATGGGAGCCTTGTGGGCTGCTGTCTGTGGGGTCACACAGAGTCGGACACTACTGAAGTGACAGCAGCAGCAGCAGCAGCAGAGCCTGAGCAATCCAGATTCTGTACAAATTCTAGGAGAAGGCAGGACCCTAGGCCCCAAAGTACCTAGTACCTCTGGGTACTACCAGAGGTCTTAGCCACAGGAACAAGGCAGAATCCTAATTGTTCTGGTTCTGTGAATGCAAATACAATGACCAGCAACAGGTATTACTTCCCACAAGTTACTGAACAGGTGCTCTTTACATTCTGCTTCTTCTCTGAACACCTCCACATCCCCTTTCCAATTCATTAAGAAAAAGGGTAGAGGTAGAGAAATGCCCAGTTACTGAGTACATATTATTGGAAAGCATTTCTAGAGTATAATTTGTAGTGATCTTCTAAAAAACCCCATGAAATAGGTAGTATCATTATTCTCATTTTGAAGTTGAAGTTAGAAGAAGTAATGTGTCCCAAATCACACAGCTGCTAATTATCTGGGTTGTGCTTTTAACCCACATCTATTGTACTTGGTTGTTGTTATTTAGTCACTAAGTTTTGTCCAACTCTTATGCAACACCATTGACTGTAGCCCACCAGGCTGTTTTGTCCATGGGATTTCCCAGGCAAGAATACTGGAGTGAGTTGCCGCTTCCTTCTCCAGGGGATCTTCCTGACCCAAGGATCAAACTCATGTCTCCTGCGTTGGCAGGCGGTTTCTTTACCACTCAGTCACCAGAGAAGCCCTATAGTACTTAGTAACACTCAATAAATATTTATTGAATGAATGAATGAATGACAGATATAAAAAACTCAGGGATCTATCAGGTACACCAGGTTACTTTTTCAGATGACTTAAATCTGTGGTTCATAACACTGGCTGCACATTGGAATATATACAGAGCTTCTAAAAAATACCAAATGCCCACCGCTCCTCCATTAAATCAGAAACTATCCCCAGGCATTGTTATTTTTTTTTAATGACCCATGTTATTCTCATGTGTAGCCAGGGCTGAGGACCCCTGATCCTGGAAGGACTGGGAGTTCTCCCTGATAGATTTAGATGTGAAGCATTTGTAAGTAGCTAATGACTCCTGCTCTTAGGGAAAGTGAGACGTGAAGCAGGAATCAGAGTATCTTTGGCCTTTGGGTAAGGTTTGTGCTGCTCCGACTATTGTTGCTCTGGCCTCTCTTATCAACCTGGTGGAAGTATATAGCTTGTTTGCCTGCCTTGTCTTCTGACCACTCTCATTTGCTTATTCCTGAACTTAGCATGAATTCCTTTTGTCTTGCTGATGGCTGCACCATCTGGGCACTGCCAGGAGCCTACTGGGATGACTACCTTATTTTCCTCCTTCCTCAATCATTTGCTGCTGAGATTCCCCAGCTCTGAGCTCACTGCCACAGTGTAGTCCACCTCTACAAACAAACAGCTCTCCCTTGCTCTCCTTTGCTCCTTCTCAGAGTATAACAATTTTTCTGTGTTTCTATTTCTTAGTCTTCTGTCTGTGACAAAGAAGGATATTGTGAAAATCAATCACTTGGGTCAAGGAGAAAGTATTGATTCAGCTAACAGCGCTGATGCTCCAAGTGCGCCCAAAGGTGAGAGAGAAAATTGACTGGAATTTTAGGGGCTGACTCTGCCACTTCCTTGATCTATGCTCAAGAAATAAGCTCCCAAGAATCTTCCCTCCTGTCCAACTTTTGTGGCCTCTTGGGCCTGCCACTTGACTACCAATTTCTCTTACCCTGCCTCTCCTCTGTGCGACGGGAGTGCTCTGGGTCTTCCTCCCAAACTGCACATACTGTAATGTTGGTGTAACACACAGGATTATGCACACACACCAGACTGGGATCTCTCCAAGGACAGAGAATTACAAAGTATGTTGTGTTGTCTCTGTGCCCATTTCTCAGATCAGGTCCTGGCACAGAGCTGGTGTCAATGATTGTTAAGTTATATGTCTTTGAACAGTAAAGCATTTTACCAAATGTTTTCACAACTGTTATTTTATGTAGGACTCGTAGCAACCCTAGAAGATAGTGTTCAGGAGTTCATATCCACATTGACAGAATAAGCAGCTGAAAAATCTGAGCCCAGAACTGTGGACTCTATGGCAGAAAATACTCTATGACAAAAGTGTTCTGTGTCAACATTCTCCATGATGAAGTAATACAACTAGCAACTTTTAACACAACTGACCATTCACATCTTCTCAAACTACATTCTTCTTTTGGCTTTAGAGAACAGTTTTCTCTTCATTATCTTTCCAGGTCTCCTTTTACTGGCTCTCTTTCATTTCCTAGACCTCTAGACATTGAAGCATCCTGGAGTTTGATTTTTGGAACTTTTCTTTTTTCAGTATTACATCATTGATAACTTCACCTAGTCTCATGGCTTAAAATACCAGGTGTCAGCTGATGCTTCCTAAATGTATGCCTCTACCTAGCCCTCTTCCCTGAATTCCTGAATGATACATTCAATGGCTTACTCAGTATCTTAGCTTGGACATATAACAGAAACATAGCTTGTCTAAAACCAAACTTATAATTTCTAACCCGCAAGCTAGATTTCCCACAGTCTCCCCTATCTCTGTAAATGGTAACTCCATCAATCCCCTTTACCCCTTCTCCTTTTTGAAATCACCTTTGATTCTTCTCTCTTCCAACAGCCTGTCTATCAACATATCTTATTGTCTCTATCATCAAAATGCATCCATATTCCTAATCACCCTATCACTTTTACTGCTATCTCCATATTGCAAACCAACATTATGTCTCCTCTGGATTCTTAGAAAAGCCTAACTAATGGTCTCAATTCTGGCCTTGCCTCTCCTACTCTTCTACATATATACTCACTACAGATTACTCTACACCTTGAAGCCAGAGTGATCCTCTGAAATTAGTGCCATATTGTGGTAGTTCTAAGCTCAAAGTCCTTCAGTGGCTTTTTATCTCTCTGAGAGAAACAAAAATACAAGGGCTTCACAATGGTCTAGAAATTCCTACATGATCTGTATTTGCAGCCTGATCTCTCCTTTACCACCTTCTCCCTTCATCACTCTCTCAACTGGTCTTTTTGCTGTTCCATGTACTCACAAAGTATATTCTTGCTTCAAGACATTTGTAATTGCTGGTCTTTACCTAGAAAACTCTTCCCAAGTATTCTTGTGGCTCACTTCTTTTCTTCCTTTATGTCTCTGCTCAAATGGCACATTGTCAATAAATGCTTTCCCTGATCGTTCTATGAGATGGCAGTTCCTTGCCTTAGCAATTCATGTCCACCTTGCGTGCATGTGCATTAAGTCACTTCAGTCATTCCAACTCTTTATGACCCTATGTACCATGGCCAGCTGGGCTCCTCTGTCCATGGGATTCTCCAGGCAAGAATACTGGAGTGGGTTGCCATGCCCTCCCCCAGGGAATCTTCCTGGTTCAGGGGTCAAACCTGCATCTCTTGTATCTCCTATGTTGGCATCCAGGTTTTTTTATCATTTGTGCCACCTAGGAAGCCCCTTTGTTCATCACTACTTTTCTAATGCTTAAAACAATGCCCAGCACATAATAGGCTCTCCAATAATTGTTTAACTCGCTAATTCAACAATTATTTATTGATCAACTACTATAATAACTACTGTGATAACAAGTACCATCTTTTGAAGGTCACCTGTTATTCAGACTGTGAGGTACTTCTTGTATGCTATTGTGTTTATTTGTTGGAACAGTCATGCAAAGTGGGTGTTAACATCTGTAATTTATGCATGAGTCCTAAGTCACTTCATTTGTGTCTGGCTCTTTAATGCTAAGGACCATAGACCTCTAGGCTCCTCTGTCCATGGGTTCTCCAGGCAAGAATACCGGAGTGGTTGCCATGCCCATCTCCAGGAGATCTTCCTGACCAAGGGATCGAACCCAGATCTTCCACATTCCAGGCAGATTCTTTACCATCTGAGCCAGCTTGAGAATATTGGAACTCAGGGAATGAAAATGTCCTGGTTAAGATTATATAGGAAACAGTGGCAAAGTTGCCTCTAGAATCCTCGGTTTTCTCATTCCAGGGCTCTTCCTACTCTATCTAAATGTCTCCCTTAAGAAATGGTATTGATTTTAAAATTATTTAATGAACACTTCTATTCCCCAGGCTTGATGCTAGAGACTAAAATTCATGGGCAAAATTACCTTCCCTCAAGGTGTCAATAATCTAGTAGGAGAGATAAACACATGAACAGATGAGTAAAATATGATATGATCAATCAATGACAGAGAAAGGCACAGGATATCACAGGAGTCCAGAGAAGAGTAATAACCCCATGATAACCTGTGGGGAGAGAAAAGGGGCCCAACAGAGAAACAGGAAAGAAAACCTTCCTGGAGACATGTAGAGTAATGAATGGCACTGACCCAAAAACGGAGTATTAGGGAAATGTTAGTTACTTGATAGACTCTAAAGTATCAGTGGCTTAACAAATAAGTTTATTTCTCATTTATGTAACTGTTTAATGTGAGTGTTTCTGTTCAGTGCACAGTTTTGCTATATTTAGTGATTAGGGCAATACATCGAGGCTGCAGGAAACCTGAGCAAATATTTTGTATGGGATTTCTGTCTATATAAGGAAATTGATGAACAAAAATACAAAACTCATTTAAAAATTATAAAAAGCACTATAACTATTGAAGTATAGTGACTTATGGAAGAAGATATAGAATAATATGGAGAAAAAGTAGTTATGTTTTTTAACTGTCTAATTAGTGCATGTGAAATTTCTTTATAGTGTCTAGACACCATCTCTTTATAGTCCTTATTATGTTCACAAATATCTGGTTTCTGCCTAATTTCACATCTCCCACCTCAAGAAAAAAATAGCAACCCTGTTATTACTCATAATACCATGATTCTTAGGAATCTGTTTATATTAAAACAATATAGACCCTTTTTCCTTTGTAGTTCCATAATAACATTTATTCAATGCTGATTGCTCTGATACTCATGACACTACATTGTTCATTATAAATGATAACTTTCAGGGAATCTCTCAAAGACTGTTTTTGTGCTTTGTTGATGATGATCAGAGATGCAAGTCTTTCTCAGATATGCAGGAAAATGTAACCAATTGTTTGGTTTTCTAATTTTATTAAATTTTCTTTCCAAAATTTTACACTGTAATATTTCTCTTAAACTCTTTTCTTCACTATAAAAATTGGATTCTCTTAAACTCTTTAGGCCATAGTCATTGACCAGAATGTGAACCCTCTCACTGTTGACTGCATTCCTGATTTCAGTTTACAACCCAAGCGAGGAGAATAGGCTGGGGGCTGTGGGCAGAATGAAAGGAGTCATTTCACTAATGCAAGGAAAGTTCATCTCTCAACTAGACTGCTTAAAAACAACCCAAAGGCAAGTGAGGACATAAATAGGAAGGGTCTACTGGCATTGAGAAGGTCTCTGAAGCTCTCAAACAAGGCTACCCTTTGAGGACTGCTGGCCAGACACTGGTATGGAGCCTATATGGGAATGAATAACTGCCCTACATGCCAAAAGCAGTAAGTGCATAGGGTAAAGAGTGGGAGCTGACACTGGAACCCAGGCTCCTGAGTTAGAGTACCATACACCAAGAGTTAGCAGTGGACAGTCAGTAGTCCAGAGTCCAAACTTGTCCTGACATGTGTTAGCACCCTCTGACAACATAGTCTCACGTGATCCCCTACAGTAGGTATCCTATCAGCCAATGGAAATGACCCCTCACATACTACCTTTATAGAACCCTGGGCACTACCCAAAACTCCAAGATGACCCCTTGGATATGTGTCTCAGAGCTTCTCTGGGCACCTGGTCCATCCTACACATGGGTTAGAAATGGGAAAAGTTCCAGAGTTTGCAGAGCCCATTGCAAAATAAAAATGTGGTCACCTTGTTAAGAACTATTAAGAATTCCAAGATGGTAACAACAGAGCATTGAAACCAACAGAGGGCCCTTACAAGCACAAAGCCTTATGCAATTGCACAGGTCACATGCTCATGAAGCCAGCCCTCAGTAGAAAGTTGGAGGGCACCCTCAAAGGAGAAAACGAGTAGTTTAAGCTCAGGGCACCAGGCCCAGACAACACTGCCATCCCTTGCCAGTTCCATGCACTGAAGGGGACCTAGAAAATTTTGAGGAAGTTACTCCAGAGAACAGGGCCTCCAAGTGTGGAAGACCCAGACCAGGGCCTCTCTTGCCAGTTCCAAGGATTATGTTTGCAGTTAAGGGCCCCAGCCTCCTTTCATCTTGCATCTTTGCCATTTCCTATTATTGGAGTACCATGCCATTCATTATGCTAGTTTCTGTAACTTTTTGATGATTTTGAAATATTTTAAAATTAAATCTATAAAGATTTAAGTAAGAAAATTCACTTTATCTATACAGCATCAATGTTAAGCATAACATCGTGAGTGTCCTCCCTTTGACCTCTTGGGGACCTTGTTATTGTTGAAAGTCTCATCACCCTGATCAGTATTGTCTGTCTGTCTGCCTGCTATATTAGTCCCTCCAGAGAGTTCTTTGAGGCTAAGTGCCATATCTTTTACGTTTCTGCATCTGCAGCCTAAGCAGAGTTAGTTGAGAACGTGTTAGCAAGTGTTAGTTGATTGATTGATCAATCAATCACTCTAATTCCTAGAAATGATTATAAACCTTTTTCTTCCCTTTCCCTGACTTTTACTTATAGCCTCTGAGTCCCTCTCCTCCAGGCTCTCTTTACTTTCTCCATAAGAGGCTGCAGTTATTTTAACTGGAAAAAAAAATTTTAAGAAAAATATGAGGGTGCCTTTAAATATTCTATAAGAAAGGGTTCTTGTGATTGAAAGCCATTAACTTGTTGTAATATAACTTTGAAAATATATTGGTTATCTGAAGCAAAGCAGTTTTGTCTGTTGCTCTTCACACTGGAATTTTGAATACATTAGGATTTATGGCTTCTGTCTTTTGAAGAAAGGGAGTTGTTGGATCACCTTGAGTTAGAAGTGAACAGTTGGCACTGCTGCGTACTGGATAAATGCCACTGATGGCCAAGAAATTCGTCATGTAGGGTGCACCCCACCCTAAATTCAAAGTGCAGTTCTGCCAGCATTGGGCACATTATGGGTTTTTTAGGGAATCTTGGGGAGCTAACTCAACAGGAAGACAAGAACAGGGGACAGCGTGTGAAGAGAAGGCACATCTAGGCAGATACCACAGGGTCTAATGCTTGAGGCTGGTCTTTTTTGCTTCCTATTGCATGAAACAAAGGAAGGTCAACTCCAATTAATGAATTAGGGTCAGCTGACATCCACCTGTGAGGGCTCAGTCTGGCAAGGTAATATTAATAGTGATTAATGGCTCCCAGTTCCCATGTATTTGCTGCATGGTTTGCCAGATATTTTACACTTGTTATCTCATATTTCTCACAGTATTCTTTCCATTTCACTGATAAAGAATCATATCTGCATGTTCAGTTGCTTCAGTCGTGTCCAACTATTTGCAACTCTATGGACTGTAGCCTGCCAGGCTCTTCTGTCCATGAGATTCTCCAGGCAAGAATACTGAAGTGAGTTTCCATTCCCTCCTCCAGGGGATCTTCCCGACCCAGGGATTGAACCCATGTCTCCAGCATCTCCTGCACTATAAGTAGATTCTTTACTGCTGAGCCAGAATCAAATTTATGGAGGATAATTTGTTTTTTCCTTCTGGCCAGAGCCAACCAAAATTTATATCTCATCCTGCCTAGCTCCCTGGTTTTTGGTTTTTGTTTTTCTTTAATTACACTAAGTTAAACAAACTAGCATTCCGTGCTGTCTAACCAGCCTGTGACAAAGGGCTAACACAAGGTAGGGAGCAGAAAGGGGAAACCTCCTTGCTGGGTGCCAGGCCCTAACCCTCACATCTACCAGCCCATCAGTTTTACCACCACACTGGGAGTGAAGTCAGCAGATATATAAGGGCAAGATTTGGGTCCCAAGCCCACCTGCAGCATTGACCCTACAGAGTGACCCCTGAGTGAAAATAACTTGGGAAAAACATACAAGTGGGCTTGATATCCATCCTAACTCAGATGGTCTTCTGTCAAGGGCCAGGACAAGGGGAGATCCATAGAAGGGGCATTCTTTCATCTGTGTAGCTCTGAAAAGTTTGGAAGAAGATGAAGGATGTCCATTAGGCTTGAAGTATGAGGAAGGCTCCACCAACAGGCTGTGCAGCACAGGGGATCACAGGCTGGATCCTGAGTCCACACTTCCATCTTCAGCAGCTGTGTGCCCTTGTACATGCCATTTAACTACTGTGTGGCTCTGTACTCTTAAAAGGAAGGTAACAGCAGATATCAGGCTTCCTTTGTGGCTCAGCTGGTAAAGAATCTGCCTTCAATGCAGGTTCAATCCCTAGCTTGGGAAGATACCCTGGAAAAGGGAAAGGCTACCCACTCCAGCATTCTGGCCTGGAGAATTCCATGAACTGTATATACAGTCCATGGAGTCACAAAGAATGGAACATGACTGAGCGACTTAGCAAAAGCAGACATCACTTTCTGGATACTATATTTACATTATCAAAAGTTGGCTTAAAGCTCAACATTCAGCAAGATCATGGCATCTGGTCCCACACTTCATGGGAAATAGATGGGGAAACAGTGGAAACTGTCAGACTTTATTTTTTGGGGGTCCAAAATCAATGCAGATGGTGGTTACAGCCATGAAATTAAAAGATGCTTACTCCTTGGAAGGAAAGTTATGACCAATCTAGATAGCATATTCAAAAGCAGAGACATTACTTTGCCAACAAAGGTCCGTCTAGTCAAGGCTATGGTTTTTCCAGTGGTCATGTATGGATGTGAGAGTTGGACTATGAAGAAGGCTGAGCGCTGAAGAATTGATGCTTTTGAACTGTGGTGTTGGAGAAGACTCTTGAGAGTCCCTTGGACTGCAAGGAGATCCATCCAGCCCATTCTGAAGGAGATCAGCCCTGGGATTTCTTTGGAAGGAATGATGCTAAAGCTGAAACTCCAGTACTTTGGCCACCTCATGCGAAGAGTTGACTCATTGGAAAAGACTCTGATGCTGGGAGGGATTGGGGGCAGGAGGAGAAGGGGACGACAGAGGAAGAGATGGCTGGATGGCATCACCGACTCGATGGACGTGAGTTTGAGTGAACTCTGGGAGTTGGTGATGGACAGGGAGGCCTGGTGTGCTGTGATTCATGGGGTCGCAAAGAGTCGGACACGACTGAGTGACTGAACTGAACTGAACTGAACTGATGTAATCCTCACTGATCCCTTGAGGTCACTGCATTTTTTAGCTTCTACGATTCCTTTACCTTCCAGATCTGTAGTGTATTTATCTCTAGGGCAACAACTGCCACTATCTGGGAGTAATGTGATTTTCAGGGAAGATAGGGCCAGGGTTGCGGTCAGAGAAAGCCAAGGCTGTTTGTGTGATCAGAGAGACATTACGAGACAGCACTTGCTCATATCATACTCATGGAAATTCATGCCTCTGCCGTGTCACCCAGATTTTTACAGCAATAACTTAGAAAGAAGAGTCATATATCACAGCCACACTAATGCTTTCATGTGGCCCTTTTCCACATGGCATCTCATTTGGTCTTGACAAGCTTTAAAGCAAGATGGAAGAAACACCAAATGTGACTACATGTTCTTAAGCAGGTCACTTCCTTCTCTCTGAATCTCTGCACAGTCTGACACAATAAAAATGTAATATTATTCAATAAATGTTCAAAGAAATAACATAAAATTCACAGAAATGCCATTGGAGTCAAACCGGATTTTGTGCAACAAGAAAGAAAGAAAGCGAAGTCGCTCAGTCGTGTCCAACTCTTTGATACCCCATGGACTGTAGCCTGCCAGGATCCTCAGTCCATGGGATTTTTCCAGGCAAGAATACTGGAGTGGGTTGCCATTTCCTTCTCCAGGAGATCATCCCAACCCAGGGATTGAACCCAGGTCTCCTGCATTATAGGCAGACACTTTACCATCTGAGCCACCAGGGAAGCCAACAAAGTGCCTTGTAAACTATAAATTATGTGTCAAATTGGCTTCCATCTAGAATGTGGTTTATTTCTGGGAGGAGCTTATCTGAGATGAAGAAACTTGATATAGGAACAGTTTTGTTAAGATCTTGACATGTTTTCATGTATGCTGTAGTTCAGGGCTAGTCTCTAGTCCCAGAAGGTAGGGGAAGTGGTAGTAGGGAAAGGGAATTGGAATAAGGAGACTGAGGCATACTTCCAGTTACAGGACTGGCTTTGGATAAAAAGTGAAGCACACTGCTTAGGGCACCAATTCCGGTTGTTAAATTACTCATCATTCTTCACCTGAAGATCCTTAGTTTGTCTTCCCGTGTTTCTGTCCCCAAAGGCACTTGTGAAGGATCAGCAATTCATTTGAGGCTCCATTCTCAACTTACCTCATTTTATGAGACCACTCTATCTCGGGCTAGGCTGTATTCAGGCAAATGCCAAGCACAGTGTTCCTGCTCTGAGCAAAGTCCCAGTCAGCAACCTGTCTCTCTGGAAGGTGTCTCTCTGGGCTAAATTTATGATTCCTCCCTGGGAGTCTTAAATAGTACATGGTGGCCTTTTCATCTACCCATACAGCATTGTTAATACTGCCTCAGAACTTAGGATCAGATGGATGAAAGTCTGTGAAGCTGAAGGAGGAAAGAAACTTACCTTCACTGAGCATCTGCTGGGTTCCAGGCTCCATTCTGGGTATCTTCCATCCTCAGTGGGTATTTGCCTCGTTTGCTGGCTCCCCAGCCCCTTTTGAATATTCTTCTTCAAGAGTGCTTCACCTCATGGTAGAAATTAGAAAACTCCCTTCCGTAACTTCTCCCACAGCTAGGGTGCAATATGTTATCTAGACTTCATCAGTCCAAAGCACCCCCAGAAGATATCAATTCCAAGATGAGCAGCTATGAGGCCTAGGCAGAAAGCAGCCTTGAGTTCCTGGCCCAGGAATGTCCCTGTGCTGGCAGCATAGTAGTTGTAATAAAGTTGAGCTGTTAGCACAGAGTGGTGTTAGCTGTAGCATCTGGTACTTAGTGGTAGGGGTAGCAACTGTGATTTTCTCATCTTGGCAAGGAGCTTAGCCTCAAACTTGTTTTCTGGACCTTTAACTCATTCTGTGAGCTACCAGATTCCTTTAGTAAGCTCTCTTTATGCCTAATCATCTATTCAGTTTCTGTTGCTGGCAATTAAGAACTGATGCCCATCCATTATCTGAATTGATCCCCACACATTCTAAATAGGAAGGCATCCCTGCCCCCATTTTCACACATTGAAACAGTCTCTGTGTTTGAAGAACTCATCTGAGGTTCCACAGCCAGGGATCTATCCACTTGCAAACCCCACTGCCTTCCTTCTACAGCACCCTCCTCTGCTTGGAGCTCTCTGCCTCGGTGTTCCTTCTACTCAGAAGAAGTGAAATGAAGTCACTCAGTCATGTCCAACTCTTTGTGACCCCAGAGACTGTAGCCTGCCAGACTCCTCCATCCATGGTATTTTCCAGGCAAGAATACTGGAGTGGGTTGCCATTTCCTTCTCCAATTCTACTCAGAAGCTGGAGGATGTTGGCGAGGTAAAATAGAGGTCACAGACAAAAGAGAAGAGTGCTCTCATCCTACAACTGCCCTGTGTTTCCCAAGAACATACATATTCATTCCTTTGATTCATCCTCTTGCTCTTGAACTCTGACCCCCACCTCCCAAGATTTTACTGACCACCATATTTAATTAACTCCTGCCTGCCCCTCCCACTTACTATCATATCACTCTTCTTTATTCCCTTCACATCTGATATTATTATCTGATAATATCTTTCTCACTTTCTGAGTCACTTGGTCTTCCTCCATTTCCTACCAGAATGTAAACTCCGTGAAGGCAAAGCCATTTTTGCCTGACCATGTATCCTCAGTGCCTAGAACAGTAGCTCGTGGTTAGTAGATGCTCAATAAATATTTGCTGAATGAATGGATGAGTGAGTGAAAGAGAAAATGAGCAAATAATTGGATAAATAGAAACGCTGCTCACTCAAAGTCGTGTCCTAGAGAGGTTGCATGCTTATTCCAGTGATACTATTATTGCTTTCTTAATTTCCGTTGAACAAATTTACCTTTAGTATCGACCTTTGGAATCAATTTTCAGGCCATGTAATAGAAAGAACTGGGTTTTGGAATTAGACAAAAACCTCGCTTCGAGCCTAGATTCCCCCATTTATTAGCTATGTGACTTTGGGCAAATCATGTAACTTCTCTGAGCATTTGTTTTCTCATCTTTAAAACAGAGGTGGTAATTCTTCCCTTATAAGGCCATCATTAGGATTAATGCAATAAAGCGTTTCTCTTCAACTTCACATCAGCTTGTCCTACTTGTTCAACAATTCTGGTCAAAAGTTCTAAGCACAGCTAAGTTGGCTTACCATGTCTTTTCCGTAAGTGGCTTGGGTAAGAAAATGGAGTAGCTTCCCCTTCAGCTCTCTTCACATGCGGTTGGTATAGCTGCTTCTGCACAGAACCCCGAGAGTCCTACCAGAGAAGCTTTCCTAAGAAGATGCTGACTGCAGCACACAGCGGCCCTCACCCCTGATGCTTTTGCTGACCATGCCCATTCTGACCTGTCATTTCTTTGAAGAACTAGAGTGAAAGATAAGAGAGCTCAATCTAGTATCAGCTGTGTTATCTTGGTCTAGTTACTTCTCCTCTTTGGATCTAAAGTGTTTTAAATAGGAGCTCAGTTGGTAAAGAATCCACCTGCAAGGCAGGAGACCCCAGTTCAATTCCTGGGTCTGGAAGTTCCCCTGGAGAAGGGATATGCTACCCACTCCAGTTTTCTTGGGCTTTTCTTGTGGCTCAGTTGGTAACAAATCCACCTGCAATGCGGGAGACCTGGTTTGATCCCTGGCTTGGGAAGACCCCTGGAGAAGGGAAAGACTACTGACTCCAGTATGTTGGCCTGGAGAATTCCATGGACTGTATAGTCCATGGGGTTGCAAAGAGTCAGACACGACTGAGCAACTTTCACACTTTCAGATAATCTAAAGTGTCTCTAAATCTTACATGATATGACTTTGTTTAGATACTTCTATCTGAATTTTTGAGGGTCCTGAGGAAAGGTTGCTGAACAATATTATGTCATGGCCACAAGCATTAAGATATAATGAGAGCCAGAGGGAGAAATGCCCCCTCCCCCTCTCCCAGACTACAGAGCCACAGAAGATACTAGCCAGGACTCCCCAGGAAGCTACCCCAGTCAGTCTGGGCTACAGTCCTGGCCCCCTTCATGGGGTTCAGGGAATGAGGGGCTCGCTGTCTGCCCCAGTTGGTGGGTTTCGAGCCATAATGGTACTCCCTCCTGACTTACCCAGCTAATAACAGAGGAATAGTTGTCTCTGCACCCCTCTTCCCCATCCAGCTAACCTAACATTGCTGATTAAATTTTATTGATGTTTCCTACTGAAAAAAAAATGGAGCGGGGGTGGCGAGAGGGGGCATGAGGGTTGGGGAAAGAGGAGAGTAGGAAGGACCCTTTACTCAAGAGCAACATAAAACAGCTGGCAAGATGGGGCAGCTGTAACACTGTGTCCTAAGGACAGACCATGGGGGTGAGGCTGGTTGTGGCCTGACCAGGAGATTAAACAAGGGAGTTGGGAACATCTGAGATGGGTCCTGAGGGGTCCTCATTGATCTCATTTGGCTCAGCTGTTCTTGAAAGCCTACTGTTTCTCTCATGCACTTATTTCCAGCACAACATTCTGAAATCAGACCTTCAAGCAATATTATTTGTACTGCTAAGCCCTTGGCACTGTGCAGAGCTGTGAGGCTACAAAGAGGGATCAAATACAGCCCCACCCATAGAAAGTTTACAGTGCTTGAAAATACTTCCATTTGGCTAGACTGACCTTGGGCAAGTTACTTAATCTCCCTGTGTTTCGGGTTTTACATTTATTAAAATAGGGACAGGAATATTACTTATCTCCTGTGTTGTTGTCAGGATTACATGTATAGCTAATAATATGTTGATATAATATGCAGGACTCAGAGTGTATTCCTAATAGCAGCTTTATTTTTGTCTCCTATCAATACTTCAAAGCTATTCAGAGGGATAGTGTTTCCCCTGCCCTGGATGAACATTCTCCTTTTAGGTAATAGTCCTTCAGTCACTTTAATTAATACACATAGCCTCAATTCAGTAATTAAAAATGTCCAATCCCAGACAGTAATCAAAACTCTGAGCTTGATTTAATGTCTTCTTCCTTCGTACCTCCACCTCTAGCCAAGGTTAAAGTGGGAGAAGACTAGGGCTGTGAAGAGAACAGAAGGATTCCACTTGCCTGACACTCTCCTAAGCTGGCTTCAGGCTCTCTGTACCAAGCAGCTGATTCCCTCTCAGGATGGTGATTTCCTGGGTTCCTTGGAGGTGCCTCTGCTTGAAAGAAACCATCACTTGAGGAATGCATCCTGCTCCTCCCACTGTCACTGTACCCTTGATTTCCTGCTTTTCTGGTGGTCTGCTGTATACCTAGGTTTCACAGGAATCAAAATGGCACGAAACTGATTCTATCCACACGGCTCTCACATCTGCTGAAAATCTTTTGCCCAGGCAAGCACTAGGCCAATTTCAGTGCTGATGCTTTTCACTTTTTCCATAGTCTGTTGCTCGGAGAAGGCAGTGGCACCCCACCCCAGTACTCTTGCCTGGAAAATCCCATGGACGGAGGAGCCTGGTAGGCTGCAGTCCATGGGGTCGCGAAGAGTCAGACATGTCTGAGCGACTTCACTTTCACTTTTCACTTTCATGCATTGGAGAAGGAAATGGCAACCCACTCCAGTGTTCTTGCCTGGAGAATCCCAGGGATGGGGGAGCCTGGTGGGCTGCCCTCTATGGGGTCGTACAGAGTCGGACACGACTGAAGCGACTTAGCAGCAGCATAGTCTGTTGCTTACTAGATTTCTTAGGAAAGAGTCAGAATCCAAAAGTCAGCCCGCTGTACCCTCTTCTCCCTATGCAGAGAAGAGGGGAGAAATACACACTAATCCCTCCTCCGGGGCCATGGCATGCAGGACCCCAGGCATCAAAATCCCCCTCACAAAACCCACTCTTTTAAATTTTGAACCCTGTTTTCCTTTGTGTCTTTGAAGTGAGCAAAGTGTTTCAAGAGTTTCATAGTTGGTTTCTAGATACACACTTCGAAATTCTATACAAAGTCTATGACATTTCTTTAGGTATTCCAAACAAGGTTCTTTTCATTTCCTGGTGCCCTAAATGAAGCTTTCACTTGAACATCTTTAACAGAGTGAATGCTCATGTTCATATATTAACATGTTAATACCTGTTACTGTTTTCTATATGCTCAGTTGCTATTGTCTGACTCTGCAACGCTATGGACAGTAGTCCACTAGGCTCTGGAAATTTCCAGGAATGAAAGCTAGAGTGGGTTGTCATTTCCTTCTCCAGGGGATCTTCCTGACCCAGGAATCTGTATCTCCTGCATTGGCAGATGGATTCTTTACCACTGAGCTACCTGGGACACCTATATATATATATATAGTCGTGTCCAACTTTTTGCAACCCCATGGACTGTAGTTCACCAGGCTCCTGTGTCCATGGAATTTCCCAGAAAGAATACCAGAATCTGTTGCCATTTCCTTATCAAGGGGATCTTCTTCCCCATCCAGGGATCAAACCCATGTCTCCTGCATTAGATGGTGGCTTTTTTACACTAAGCCACCAGGGAAGCCCTCATATAAATCAACTGAAATACACTTCCCTTTAATTTTCTTCTAGTCTTGACTGCATGTATGTCTTAAGTCAGTGACCACTATGCAATATTGCCTTCCATTTTTTAGCTATCTTTCCTTGACAATACATACTGAGTACCAGGAATTCTTATTGAACCAAAGACGACACAAGAAAAGGAGTGAATACTGTCATGGTTCCTTCAAAAAGTCATCATTGCTTCACCCTTGGTCTTTCAGTCACATTTAATTTTCTGAAATTAGTGAATAAAAAAATGCAAGAGAGTGAAAAGTAGAAGGTGTAAACCTCAGAAAAATGGTGGCTTGGAGATGGATGAAAGCTAAATTAAAGCAGCTGTTTATTGGGTCCATTAGCCAGGGAATAGGGCGTGACAATTCAGGGAACAGTAGGAACACTGGGGTTTCCAGGAGAAATCTGAAAGCAGATGGCAAGTGGATGAATCAGTGAAAGGAGGCAAAGCTCTCTGCAGAGCGGCAATGCTCACAAGGGCAGTGTGGCAGGTAGGCAGGCTCTCCCTGGGACTCAGGCAAAGAAAGGCAAGCGGTGGGCAGAAGAGGCCAGGAAGCAGGAGCAGAGGCAGGGCAGCAGGACTTGATTTACAAACTGCTGACAAAGCACACGGCCAGCGTTTAGAGGGCAATGCGCTAGGTCAGCGCAGGGAGTTCCAGTCTCTTTGACATTGCTTTGCTCTGAGCTTTTTGCCCTCTCTAGGTTTCTCTTTCTATATCTGAAAGTAAAAAAAAAAAAAAAAAGAAAAAAAAAGATGCAAATATTCTCTAAGAACCTGTTTTCCAACTTCTGTGAAATATCATCTTGCTTTTGTGGGATGATGCTAAGAAAGATATTTTCTATTTTCACCTCAGTATATTTCTAGTATTCCATTCACCTGGATTCAGCAGATCACTCTCCTTTTTTAAAATTAAAATTAAGAAGAAGGAGGAGGGGGGATAAGGAGAAGGAAAGAAGGGAAGGATGGAAAGAAGGGAAGGAGGAAGGGAAGGAGAAAGGGAGGGATGGTTTAAAAGGCCACCACTCATATTTTAATGTGACATTGCTCAATCCAATTGTTTTCCTATCACTCCTCATCTGAAATCAATTACATTGAGGGACTGGGCTGTGCATTAGAGGCAATGTGAGAGTATGCTGTACTTTGAAGAGTAGGAAAGATTTTGGTGAGTTAATCAGGGAGAAGCTTAGGGCCGTATTCATTTCTTCTTTCTTTATAGAAACCTGTTTTGAGCACTTTAAGCTTTAAAGCTTCAGCTGAGTTTAGAGCAGAAGAATGGGAGAGGATGGAACAGCTGAAAAGCATTAGCCTCAGAGGCATTGCGGATTTTAATATAATTAAAGAGGAATGATAGTGTGAAAGCACGATTACAGGGAAAGATGAGCACTGCCCTCCCTGCTTCTCTACCCCATCTTTGTCCCTCCATTCATTCATTCTGCAAACATTTACTGAGACCCTACTATAAGTAGGGTCATATAGTCAACATATTACTGAGACCCTACTATATAAAAGCACAGTGCCAGGGATAAAACATTTGAGTGAGAAGAAGTCCCCGCCCCTTGTGGAGCCTTCCTTCTAGTAGAATAGACAAACATTAAGCCGCTGAGCACATAGTTACTTATTTAACAGTGTGATGAAAGAGAAACACACGGTGCTAAGAAGATACACAGTGGGGTGACTTGAACTAACCTGGAGCATCAGAAAAGGCTTTTCTGAGGAAGTGTCTTGAGTTGAGCTCTGAAGAATGAGGAAGAGTTAACTGGATGGAGACATGCGGAGGAGAGAAGCAGGCAGAGAAGGTGCTAACAGAGAAAGTAGAAGTGTTCCAGAGAGAAGGGAAGGAGCTCCCTGTGACAGAGGGGTGGAAAAGTCGGGCAGAGGCACACTATTCCTGGGGAGAGGTGATTCTCAGATGAGGAGAGATAGCACGTACGGACGGCTCAAGTGTGCATTTGAGACCCGATATTAGCCTGCCCCTTCCGCCTCTGTTCTCACGTGAGACACTTCTCCACTGACTTTACTGATACCTCCTCCAGGTGGCCCTCCCCAAGTCCCCGTGCCCTGGGGCGATCAAGTTCCTCCTCTATACTTCCCTCTGCTCCTCTCCTTCCTATGTAGCCACCAGACTGTGTTCTCCACTCGACTGTGAGGCTTTTGGACAGAGATTGGATGTCATTTATCTCTGTGTCCCCAGCACCTGGCATGGAAACTTACACCAAGTACTTATGGAAGGAATGGCAGTGCAGGCAGCTCTTTGACTACTGATGCAAAACTTATAGGCAGAAAGGCTCTTGGACTTTATTTTATTCAACGTCCTCATTTTACCAATGAAAAAGCTGAGGTGCAGAGAACCAAAACCAGTCACTCAAGGTCTTGTACCTGACAGGTGGCAAAGCCAAAATTAGAATACCAGTCAGCCTCATCCTAGCCCATTGCTTTCTCCTGCATCTTCACCTGTTGATAAAGTTATCACTAAGTAATGTAAACATCTCCTGTAATTGGTGTGCCCAGGCAATCAAAAAAAGATATATTTACCCAAGTATACATCCATACCGCCAGTGTCTGCTGAATGTCTCCTGTGGATCAGGCCTATGCCCAGGCTAGAAATCCCGAGTTCAGGAGCACAAAGTATTCACTGCACAGTGTGGTCAGTGCCTGTACACCTGAAACTGTCAGAATATTGTGAATCAACTATGCAAAGCAACACTAAGTCGCTTCAGTTGTGTCTAACTCTTTGCAACCCTATGAACCATAGCCCACCAGGCTCCTCTGTCCATAGGATTCTCCAGGCAAGAGTACTGGAGCGGGTTACCATTTCCTTCCCCAGGGGATCTTCTCGACTCAGGGATCGAACCTATGTCTCTTCCATCACCTGCATTGGCAGGTAGGTTCTTTACCATCAGTGCCAGCTGGGAAGCTATACTTCAATTAAAAATAACTATGTGTGTATCTGTGCCAGTGTGCCCTGGAGTGTGTCCTGGGGTGCAATGTGGGTCTAGGATCTCAGTATATGATACAGTTATGTTCAGATCCTGGCCCTGTTACTTCCCAGATTCTTTGCAGCCAAAGATGGAGAAGCTCTATACAGTCAGCAAAAACAAGACCGGGAGCTGACTGTGGCTCAGATCATGAACTCCTTATTGCCAAATTCAGACTTAAATTGAAGAAAGTAGGGAAAACCACTAGACCATTCAGGTATGACCTAAGTCAAATTCCTTATGATTATACGGTAGAAGTGAGAAATAGATTTAAGGGCCTAGATCTGATAGATAGAGTGCCTGATGAACTATGGAATGAGGTTCATAACATTGTACAGGAGACAGGGATCAAGACCATCCCCATGGAAAAGAAATGCAAAAAAGCAAAATGGCTGTCTGGGGAGGCCTTACAAATAGCTGTGAAAAGAAGAGAAGCGAAAAGCAAAGGAGAAAAGGAAAGATATAAGCATCTGCATGCAGAGTTCCAAAGAAGAGCAAGAAGAGATAAGAAAGCCTTCCTCGGCAATCAATGCAAAGAAATAGAGGAAAACAACAGAATGGGAAAGACTAGAAGATCTCTTCAAGAAAATTAGAGATACCAAGGGAACATTGCATGCAAAGATGGGCTTGATAAAGGACAGAAATGTTACTTCCCAACTGTGTCATAAAACCTCTCTGGGCCTCAGTTTCTTTCCTATAAAATGGAGAGAACAATCCCTGTGTTCAAAGGCCATTGTGAGAAGAATAAGATATATGCACAGATGGGATTCTGGATCCCTGATTATTGTTACTAAAACCCAAATCTTGGTCCCAATGTTGTTATTACCTAGTTCTAATGCTCCTGGCAGCTCCAAAGAGTTTTTTGCTTGAAGCCTGGATAATGTGGCAGCACCACAGATAGTCTGCAGTGCTTCTCCACTCTGGACAGAAAAGGACAGAATCAAGAGGGACATCCTCAGGCAATAATCACAGTCTCCGTGACTGCCACCACTTGGGGCACCTCCAGCTGAGACTGGTGGGCTGGGCACTTGATTTGCCTAGTTTAGTCCTGGATGTCTGTGGATACTTTGTGCCATGGGGGAAGGAAGGATGATGCCATCTGTCAGAAACCATACTTGGCAGAAGCCAGCAGATTTCTCTGTTACTGTTTCACTTACTCATAGAAAGAAGTGTTTTATGGACCAAGCCAAGCAGCTGGGATCAGAGTTTAAGGTCCTCCTAAGTCAAAGTTGCTTCCTGTTACCTTGATGAAGAGTTAGATTTTAGTAGAAAGAAAGAAAGTGAATTAGGTAATGAATTACTATAACGTGGGGCTTTTATCCCTCATCCTTCTTTTTCCATATGTTAAAACTTTGAGTTGTTCATCTTGGTATGAATCAATTTCTGAACTTTGCTCAGGAAAATGTTTGGCTAACCAGAAAGGAGAAGGATAAGCGAGTATTAGATCCCATAGGGGCAGGGAACAGAGGAGGTTGCAATGAAAAGCAGACTGAGAAAGGAGCAGCATGTTACAACAGGATGAGACCTGCACTCTGGGCACACTTCGGGCTCTGCGTCTGGCTGTCAGTTGCTGCCTGACGGGATTAATGCTTTCACCTCTCCTTTGAGCCTCAGTTTCTGCATCTTTAAAACTGTGGGAGTTTAACTATATCACATATAAGAATTCTTCTGACAGCCTATGAGGTTTGAGGTAAACTCTGAAGTCATCACAATTTTACTTAGACTTTGCCCTGCTTGTACCTAGCTTTAAGTCTTCAAATAGTATATGAGTTAATCAATTGACAGTGGATGGCTGGATGGCTGGATGGCTGACTGGATAGGAGAAAGGAAACTCTCTGCTCAGCTTAAGCATCGCCTGTGCTGTGAAGACTTCTGTGATCTCACCCTAACTGAGACCCCTGTCCCCTTGGCTGTCCTCTCACTCCTGTGCTCTTAGCTGGCCATCCCACACCCACTCTGGACCTCCCTTCATTCTGGCATTTGTTGTGCTGTTGCCTTGACTGCCTCTGCGTGCCACACTGTGAACTCACCAAGGCAGGCTAGTGCTCTATTTGCCTTTGTATCCTCAATGACCATCACATGATCTGGCATATGAGATTGTGCAGGCCCAAACTATTGACTATCGCTCCCCATTCTGGGTAGGTAGGAAGCTAGGCCCGATGCCACGTAACTCTTCTAGTCCTGAATTGTTGTTCCGTTGGTCTGTGCCTCTGAATAGCTGTATGAATCCAAGAACGTTTCTCTAACCCACAGCCCATCCTCTACCAGGGTTAAACACACACACACACACACACACACACACAGAGCCAACTCAGACTCCTGTCAAGCTTTGTGCTTCCCTTTGTTTTAGCTGTGATCACACTGTGCTATCTGTTTCCTGAGAGCTGCTCTAGGGCAGGGACCACGTCTTATTCCTGTGGCTTTGGCACGTGTCACAGTGTCATGAGCAGAGTATGTGTGAGCAAATGTTTCTGAATCTTGAAACATGCTTTAATGAGAGTATATGTGGGGGTGTGAGGAGAATCAAACTGCTTCATAATGGAACCAAAATGCCTTTAAATAGCTGCTTCTGCCCTGAGACGAATGTGCTCATCACCTTTCTGTGAGTGGTTCAGAGTGTCTCTTTGACATAATCTTGTGAATTTCATTTTGGGGAACAAAAGTAGAGATAACTAAAAACACTTGCAGCTGTCATAGAGCAAGATATTGATTCATCAGTCTATGATTCTTTTGTTTATTGTTTGCCTCCCACCACACACACACACACACACACACACACACACACACACACACTAAGCTTTAAGCTCTATGGGCACATGGACCTCATCAGTCTTTTTTCCATTGATTCCCCAACACCTACCACAGTGTCATGCACACAGGAGATTCTCTATATGGGTTTGTTGAATATACAAAAGCAAATGTGGTACTCCTAAAATTCTATGAAATACAATGAGACTGGCTTCCTTATTCTCACATATTTTTTCCATAAGCAAAGGAAATAATTAAGATAAAGAGGAAGTGGTGATGCTTGGATAATTGTTTTAAAATTAAAGGATTAGGGACTTCCCTGGTGGTCCAATGGCTAAGACTCCACGCTCCTAAAGTAGGGGGCCCAGGTGCAGACCCTGGTCAGGGAAGTAAGATCCCACATGCTGCAACTAAACATCCTGCATGCTGGATCTAAGACCCAGTGCAGCCAACGAAGTACGCAAGTAAAGATTTAAGTAAATAAAAGAAAATGAAAGGATCATAACATCCAGGTAAAATCCAGATATCTAATAGGAATATTCATATCTAATACCATCTACTTACCAGGTTTGTGGAATGTAAATTCTTTATATAAATAAGCTTCCATCCTTACAAAAGCTTGGCAAGTTAGTTAATATTCTCCCCATTTTACCCATATGGAAATCGAGGCTGAAAAAGGTTAAGTGATTTGATCAAGGTAGCACAGCAATTAGAAAATGATGGAGCTGAATTCAAATCTGACTTGAATATAATCCTAATTTTTTCCCACCACTCTTCTACCCTCTATCTACACATCAAATTTTTACTCATTGACCGTGTCTTGGGCTTTGTTCTAAATTCTGGGAATACAATGTTCAACTGGGACACTACCTCTAATACAAGAGAAAGATTTAGGAATGTGAGGAGGGAGCTGACATTCGTTGAACATCTACTTATATGCCAAACACTATTCTAAGTTCTTTATCCAAATAATCCTCACAATAGTCCTTTAACAGGTTTATTGCTATCCTACTTAATTGATGAGGAATATGAAGGTTTGAGAGATTAAGTCATGTGCCCAGGGTCACTCAGCAACTGAGCTGTGAATCTGGAACCCAAGTCCAGAGCAATCAGGCTGTAAAGTCATGCTCTTCCACTACGCCAGAGTCCCCTAACACAACCAATTCAGCATCTGATTCTAAGACTGCTGAAGGTTTTAAGACTGCAATGAGCCCTTCAATGGGGAAGGCATCTCCTCAGTATCTCTTTCCCTGACACAAAGACCTACTTTTCCACCAGCAAAAGGCAGGAAATTTATTACCCTTGGAATTTATAATGGCAAACGTATCAGATTTCTGTATGTGACTATGTCTGTTAATATAACTGCTTAGTTTACAAATATGCCTTGTCAGTTTTATATAACAGTGATCTGCTTGTCACCAGGAGTCTCAAGCAGACACCTGCAGGAACAAGAGAAATACGCACTGAACAGTGGGATGCCGTGGACCCAGAGACATGGGCCCTTATGGCTACTCCTCCCTTCTCTTCTTAGGGTCCTGACATTATAGGATGGATACAGCTTACTATTTAGATTCAGCCAGGTGCATGAGTGCTCAGTCGAGTCCAACTCTTTGTGACCTCTGGACTATAGCCTGCCATTCTCCTCTGTCCATGGGATTCTCCAGGCTAAAGTAGTGGAGTGGATTGCCGTTTTCTCCTCCAGGGGATCTTCCTGACCCAAGGATCAAACCCGTGTCCATGTCTCCTATGTCTCCTGCATTGCAAGCAGTTTCTCTACCACTTGAGCCATCAGGGAAACCCAGAATCAGACAGATCTCACTTCAAATCCCCATCCTGTCATCTCTGAGGTGTATGATTTTGAACAAGGATAAAACAACTTTGTGTATTGTTATGAGGATTAAATGAGATAACATGAGCAAATCCAATGGCATGAGTTTCAGCATCCTGTTAATATCTCTGAGGTCACATGAACATTATTAGCTACATTTCTGTAACCCAATGCCCCTGCCCTGTTTTAGTAGGAAATCCAGTGTTGTACACTGTTCCTCTAACTCAGAGAGTTTCTTCAAAGAGTCTTGCAAGTATTTGTGCACTGCTCCTAGTTATCACTTGACCATACAAGCTGAGCTGGGATATCATGATTCTAGCTCTCAGTCTAGTTAGGAGGTACTTGCTTCTAGGCTGGAACTTTATTCCTTTGAATACTGTGTTTATTATTGCCTTTATCTGCAGAGCTGGAAATCTATGACTTGTGGAAATGAAAGTGAAATGCCAATCCTGTAGCCCACCCAATGCCAGAAATTAACTCTGCACAGAATAATACACCCATGAAGTCTCTCTGTTATGTTCATTTCAGGGGTATCCCAGAGCAAACACCTTGGGCTCTGAAGTGTTAACTGAATTTAGTGGTCTACCTCTTTTAATTCACTCACAGAGTTATTAATCCAGGGCATCTACTCAATCTGCTGTTGGCTGTTTTAGGAGCCACCTCTGCCATCTGACGTTCCGGGTCCTTGGCTGCTTCTTAATTCTGGGTTCTTCCTTACTTTTGGATAAGTTCTCTGTGAAGCCTTCTATTCATCTGCAGTAACTTCATCAGCCTCCCTCCTTTTTTCTCCCTTTTCTCTGCCTATCTCCTTCCCTCCATATATACATATACCTGTCTCAATTTATCAGCTATGTCTGTGTACTTGTCAGAATTCCTGAAAAGGGCTCAAATTTGGGTTTTATTTTTCCCACCTCAAAAGTTCTTTGTAGCTCTGTCTGCACTTACCACTTATTGCTCTCTAAGCTGGAAAGGAAAATTGAATCCAAGACCCAAAATAACCAATAGTTAAGAGCCAAGTGACCTTTTGTATGCCTTCTATTCAAAATGCGTAACTGGTAGGCTACCGTTGAGTGTAACTCTTGAGGGCAGAGAAAAGGGGCAGGTTTCCCAGATTCGCTCATCACAAGCACCTTCTCCCAGGTCAGGTTCCATCAAGCCTAGCTACCTATCACATGGTAAGTACCCTGCCCAGTGCCTGTCCCCTAAAAGATGTTTAATAAATGTAACCAATTCTCATTCCCCTAAAAGCTACTTGGAGGCTCCAGGAAGTGCTTTCCATTCTGTAAACTCAACTAGAGGTAGAAAAAGTATCTGTCTCTGGACTGCTCACTACCACTTACTAAGGGTGGTGCACTTTGAGCACATCACTTGAACTCTGATTGTCAGTTTCCTCAGCTCTTCAGTGGGGGTCAGCCATCTCTGTCCTGCTTACCTCACGGAGACTTTATAATTATCAAGGCACATGCTTAGAAAACTGTAGAGATACTAGGACAAGATTTCCCAACCTCAGTGCTATTGACATTTTAGGCCAGAAAATATTTGGTGAGGAGACCCGTCCTGAGCTTTGTAGGTTTCGTAGCATCATGGCCTCTACTGGATGCCTGTAGCACCTTCTCCCTAGCTGTGACAACTAGAAATTTCTCCAGATAATGTCAAATGTCCCCTAGGGGTTAAAGTTCTCTCTAGTTGAGACCTGCTGGTCAGGGCATTTTTATTAATATTGTTGTTGTTTTTGTTGTTGACTTTAAATTCAAAGCAGAGTGTTCCTCTGAAGAATGAGGGCTGACTTGAAGGCACAGGGGGGCCCCTTCTTGTCTGTGTGAAGAGGGAAGAGACAAGCCTAAACAGTACCACGAAGCTGGTTTGCTTGACCTTGGCTGCATCTCTGTTGGGTCAGGGATAGGAAGATGGTTGAAGGGCAGACAGTATTCAACTCCTCATAATCTCCAAAGATCAGATCAACAAGCTGCCTAGTCTATGCGGAGCCCCTGCCTTCCTTCCCCCTCCTGGAGGCCCCGTTCTTGAGCTTTTAATTTGTTTTCACAGCAGTTTGAACAAATTGAATTTGTTAATTAAAGTGGTAAAATGAAATGCTGAGCATTATTGACTAGATGCTAATGCCATTAACGGGACGGAAGGAGAGGGACCCAGGCTGTCAATCGACACACAAATCAGATCAGCAGAGGCCACAGTACAGGCAGCGCCTGAAGGCTGAAGGGACAGACCTATTTATGTGTTATGTGATTTCGTTTTTATCAGTCAGGATCTGTAATTGCCAAGACATTCTTTTAGCAAGCAGTTAACTCCTTTGTGCCAGGACTTGTTCTTTGTGCTAAGGATACTGGTGAGTCACACAAAATCCCACCTTCGGGAATCTGAGTGTCTGATAAGGGGAAACCAGAAATCTTACTCTAGCATAACTGAGGGGCTTGAGTTCAGGCTCTGGAGTCAAAAGGTCTAGAGCTCAAGTCCGAACTTGGCCTTTGAGAGTTAGGATAAGTGACTAAGCCTTCAGTTTCTTTTTCTGTAAAATGGGGATGATGATAACAGTACCTATTTCATAGGGCTTCCATAGGGATTAAATGTGATAATTCAGGTAAAATACTTAACACAGTCCATGACACAGGGTAACAATAAGAACCATTAGATATTTATTAACAAATATTAGTATAGTATAAAGTTAAACACAGATTTGGGGAACAGTAGAAGAGAGAGGCAGAGAAGGCAATGGCACCCCACTCCAGTACTTTTGCCTAGAAAATCCCATGGACAGAGGAGCCTGGTAGGCTGCAGTCCATGGGGTCGCTAGAGTCGGACACAACTGAGCGACTTCACTTTCACTTTTCACTTTCATGCATTGGAGAAGGAAATGGCAACCCACTCCAGTGTTCTTGCCTGGAGAATCCCAGGGACAGGGAAGCTTGGTGGGCTGCCATCTATGGGGTCGCACAGAGTCGGACACAATTGAAGTGACTTAGCAACAGCAGCAGCAGAGGAGAGAGGAGCTTCCCTGCTGGCTCAGTGGTAAAGAGCTCCCCTGCCAGTGTAGGAGATGGGTCTGATCCTTGGGTCAGGAAGATTTCCTGGAGAAGGAAATGGCAACTCACTCCAGAATTCTTGCCCGGGAAATCCCACAGACTGAGGAGCCTGGTGGGCTACAGTCCAGGGGTTGCAAAGAGTCAGACATCACTGAGCGACTGAGCACAAGCACCAGCACGAGAGAAAAGAGGGATTAGACCTGCTTTGGGGAGATTAAGGAGTCTTTGAATGTGACATTTGGAGTTTGGCATTCCAGATGGAGAAATGGGAGAAGGACTTCAGAGAAGAATGCATGCAAGATTATGTACATAGGCAAATGCCCAGTTTAGCTTGGAATGGTAGAAGTCTGTGGGGACAGCAAGAGCTAGGTTTGAATGACACCCGAGTCTCATTCTCACCTCAGGCCTCACAGCTGCTGGGCGCCCTACTTGGACTACTCCCCTACTCTTTCTTTTTTTCATTCTCAGCTTAAATGTCACTTCCTCAGAGAAGCTATCCCCAAATACCCATTTTAAATTAGATCATCCTGTTCTCTAATAGAACCCAGAGTTTCCCCTTTACAGAACTTATTATAATTTATAATTACTTATTTTATCTTCTTGTTTACTTAATTAAACTCTGTCTCTCACCAGGCTATGACTTTATCATGGGAGAGACCACGTTTGTTTATTTTTTCCACTGGATCATCAGTTCCCAGCATAATACAGAGTTTGGCATATACAGACCTTAGTATTTGTTGAATGAATGATTGAGTCATGTACCAAAAATAGGCAGCAAGTGCTTTGACTTGCATAAAACCTACTTATTTTGGTCAATGACAAATACATATTGATGAATCATTTATTAATCAAAAAAGGAGCTAATACTTGTTGAGCACCTACTGTGAGCCATGCACTTTAAATACATTATTTCTAATTCTTCCAATAACCTTAGCAAGTAGATATTATAGTCTCAATTTTAAGTATGAGGAAACTGAGACTCAGAGAAGTTAGGTTACTTGCGCAAAGGCACCATACTAAGTGGGAGCAGTGCAATTAAAACCCAGGTGTGTTTGCTTCCCACACCAGTGCTTTGGAAAGCCTAAAGGTCAAGAGATGTCACGAAACCCTTGGCAGCTGGGACCATGAGAGGGCTAAGAGGTAGGAAGGGGTACCAAGGTGGGCCAGAGGGCCATGGGAAAATAGTTTTGCATACAGAATTTTGGCAGGGAATTTTTTAAACCTCTCTTCCAGTTCAAGAATGGTTCTTAGAAAAAGGAAAAAATTTTAAACTCTGTTTACAAATAGTTGGGTTCATATGGACAAATTCTTAGTTGTAGTTACTAAAATATTACTTTTAGTCATTTGCACTGAAGTTCCTTATAACACAATGCGTTTTGAGCCTCCTGGAAGAAATCAAAAGCTGATCCTTAAACACTTGAGATTGAAATCTGAATGAAGAGCTAATCAAAGATGCAACACCCTATCTGCTGCTTACTTGTGACAACTGAAGAACCACTGAAGGAGGAACAGGGAGTGACAGCTAGTGGATACGGGGTTTTGGTGGGACGGGTTGATTAAAATGTTCTACAACTGAATGTGGTGAAACTGAAAGTGAAAGTCTCTCAGTCTTGTCTGACTCTTTGCAACTCCATGGACTATATAGTCCATGGAATTCTCCAGGTCAGAATACTGGAGTGGGTAGCCTTTCCCTTCTCCAGGGGATCTTCCCAAGCCAGTGATCTAACCCAGGTATCCCGGATTGCAGGCAGATTCTTTACCAGCCAAGCCACAAGGGAAGCCCAGGAATACTGGAGTGGGTAGCCTATCCCTTCTCCAGCAGATCTTCCCAACCCAAGAATTGAACCGGGGTCTCCTGAATTGCAAGCAGATTCTTTACCAACTGAGCTATCAGGGAATGTGGTGATGGCTGTTTAAATCTGTGAATGTATTAAAAATCATTCATTCACCATGTAGTGGGTGAATTGTATGATATGTGAAATATATCTCAAGAAATCTGTGATACTATTTTAAAAGGAAAAAAAAAAAAGAAATGTCACCAGGAAACTAAAAACCCAAGGTCTTGAGGACTGTAGAAGATGACAACTGTGATTGTGAAGGTCCCAGTTCCATCCCTGGTTGGGAAAATGATATCCACATCCTGAGTGGTGCAACCAAAAACAAAGCAAGCAAAAACAACAAAGAGTACAAAGATGTAGAAGATGCTAGGTTTTGTGGTCATCATTAAGGGAGAGTTCCAACAACCCATGATTCTAATTCAGAGTGGATTTCCCAAGTTTCCCCATAAACTTGCTGAGGTACCTTGGCAAGGTCACTTAAGCTGAGACTGAGTTTCCTCATATATAAATGTACGTGTGCCCTTAGCATGGTTTTCTGAGAATATAGTAAGATGGATAAAGGAAGAATTTCTTTGCAAACAAACTATAAATGCCTCTTCACTCTTATTTGCAAATAAAAGACTGGGATGATTCATTCTTACCCCAGTAACCAAGAATTTGTCATAGCCAGATTGGGCGTTGGTTACTACAACACCAGCAAGTTCTTGAGGACTCAAAGCTGCTTCAGTGTTAGAATTACACACCAGAGTGCATTTCTCTCACACTGTGTTGGACTGAGTGAACTGTAAGGGCCCCTTGAGCCTGACACTCAAACAGCACTCCTACCACAAACCTGCATCTAGCTGGCTTTTCATGACTCTTTGGGGCTCAGATAAGATCTCTGTGAAGCTTAGCCAGGCCTGTGGAGTGTTATCATAGAGGGATACTTCCCAAAAAAGCATCCTAAGGAAAGGAAAGATATTAAGCAACTGTGGAAGGCAAACGCTCCCACTTTACCAGAAGAGAAAGTAAATTTCTTCTACTTTTTATAAGACCAGAGAATGTGATTTTACTCCTGGATGTGGGGTTTGAGAAAGTCATCGAATTATTCCTCTACTCTCTATCCACAATCAGACCAACTGAAAGATGGACTCAGAAGTCAGATAAATAACCACTTACAATAGCTTCATTGGAAAATATGGCTGAAATGTGTTTAGTCACTTTAGTCGTGTCCGACTCCTTGCGACCCTATAGACTGTAGCCTGCCAAGCTCCTTAGTCCAGGGGATTCTCTGGGCAAAAATACTGAAGTGGGTTGCCATTTCCTCCTCCAGGGTATGGCTGAAATGGGTGGCAACAAATAGTCCTAGAAGCCTGCCTGCCTCCCTGGTCACAGGCAGCAAGGGGGCAGAGCAGAGAGGGATAGAACTAAGTATGTGCTCTCTGTAGACAGGCTAATTCCAGAGACACAGGGAGTACAAGCTGAGCCTCAACTGTCAGTTCACCCACTGTCATCATTGGATAAGTTACTCCTACTCCTCTAAGGAGACTCCAGTAAAGTAAAGGATATGGTAGAGTGGGCTGGAAAGGCAGAATGTTATTCTAGCAGGGCTTCCTCCGTGTTGAAACATATCAGAGCCAATGGAGAGACACTTGGAGTGTTTTAAGCAGGAAAATTACAGAGTAAAATTTATAATACATTTTGGAAACAGGACTGTAGGAAATGAGAAGATTAATTTGTATCCAAATATAAGGGATATTGGTATAATTTCATGACTTTATAACCACACAGCAGACTGTAAACCAAAACTGATTAATTAACCCAATACTGCTGACTCACTGGAACTCTCAGAATTTAGTTTGTTCAACATCTTTTTTGAATGAAAGACCAATTGCAGTTATGAAATAGAGGGTTGGCTTTTAGAGATAAAGTGCAAGGCTCAGTGATTTTGATCAGCATACCAGAGGTATGATCATAAAGGGGAAGAGGGAGAAATGGCTAATACAAGAGAAGACAGAGTTGAGATCTCAAGAAACGTGGAGCCAAGGACTAAGTAGAACAAAGTGAAATTAAATTTTAGATGCTCAGACTCAGAACTAAGGCAGAGGCCATGGGAATAGAAAGGAGAGGAACTGTCTGAAGGATTCTTTGGAGACTGGTTGTGGGGATAAAGGTGACTAAAGTGTCTCAGAGGACTCCAAAGTTTCCAGCTTAAGGAGTCAAGTGGGTGGTGTGTCCTTTACCACCAGCCAGGGAACACCAGAGAAGAGCATTCTCATTCCTTTCACCTATGCCTAAGGTGAACATATAATTTATCCCACAAATTTCAGTTTTCAGAATGAAAGATGGTGCCATTAATAATTGTATTGAAACAACAGATATATATATATATATATTACACATACATGCATACATATATATGTATCTGTACTCATCCTGCCTTGCTGCCCTGATCTCCGCATGCTCTGGTTCCTTAATGCAGTCTATTACTAAGCCCCTGGAAACCTTCCTGTTGAGTGACACCCTACCTGGCATGATGACTGAGTGTCCCCAACCCATCCTCTCCTCTCTACTGAAAGCTGTGTCTCTCAGTCAGCCCCCAGACACATACATTATTGAATCATTCAGCCTGGAGTCTCCAGGGATGTGGAACCTATTCTCAATCCTTTACCATTAGATAAACATTAGGGGAAAGAAAGAGAATTAAACCTTTCTGCAGCTCCCCAGGGGCACTTACCAAAATAGGCTACCTCGTCAAAACAGCATTTAACTAAATGGGTGAGCAACATCAACGAGGGAACCTGGGGAGAGAGGCAAGGGCTCCTGCTGAGAAAGCATCCAGGGGAACCAAGAAGATGCAGATCATCCTGGGATGCAGTCCCAGGCCTGGGACTAAGGAGGGCAGAGCTTAACCAGGGAAAGACCCCACCTGTAAAATATGTGTAGTACTCCCTAGTTTCCAAAGCAGTGTCCCATCTGGCAAATACTTTAAATCTTTAGCAGAAGTCCAAGAGGGAGACAGAAGTAATTACTAACCCTATTTAATAACATTGGAAACTGGTCAGAGCTATAATAACTTGCCTGTGGTCACACAGGGCTGGTCTTATTAGTGCCTAAGGCTAGTTGTAGGAGTAGGGTTTTCTAAACTCAGGAAGATGTGGGTGACACTTTGGGGAAGAGGGAGTATACTCACAAGAGTCAAGACTGATGGATAAAAGCTGTAGTAAGCAGATTTCAGTTTAGTAAAGAAGGAAGTTATCTGTCTACTAGATTGATATGGGCTGTCATGTAAGGTCAGAGAAGGCAATGGCACCCCACTCCAGTACTCTTGCCTGGAAAATCCCATGGATGGAGGAGCCAGGAAGGCTGGAGTCCATGGGGTCGCTGAGGGTCGGACACGACTGAGCAACTTCCCTTTCACTTGTCACTTTCATGCATTGGAGAAGGAAATGGCAACCCACTCCAGAGTTCTTGCCTGGAGAATCCCAGGGACGGGGGAGCCTGGTGGGCTGCCATCTATGGGGTTGCACAGAGTCGGACACGACTGAAGCGACTTAGCAGCAGCAGTCATGTAAGGTAGTAAACTCCCTGTCCCTGGAGGAATTTAAGCAGAGGTTGGATAACAGTTATATTTAAAAAAAAATTCTCCGTGTTAAATAAGAGGTTAAACTAATGATCTCTAAGATTTTCTATTTTCTAAATATTTATTGAACATCTACAATATGTACACATATACATACATAAATATGCATATATTTTATTTTTGGAACAACCTTGCAAGGTAGAGATTCTGTTTAACTCTGTTTACTAGAAAGGATAACTTTGACTCAGAGGTGGTAATACGCTTACAATTTTTGGTGCTCATTCAGTCCTTTCTTTAAAGTAAATCACAGAAATCTTTTGTTTAAAGTAGTAAACAGGAGAAAAGGTAAGTCTTTTTCTGGCATGTAAGATTACTAAATGTTTTTAAAACTTCTCTGTGTGTTCATATTTATGTGTTTCTTTGGACTGCAGTGAAACATTGTTTTGTGTTTTTTGTGGGGGCTTTTTGTGAAGGAGCCCTGGGAGGCTTAAAAAACATTACCTGAATAATTTTACCTCTAGAAAAACACTCATTAAAAAGGTTCACAGCAGAAAAGAGCAGAAAAGTAACCTTTGTCATTTCTTGCCACAGCTAAGAAATTCTTACAGTTTTACAAGGGTCACTCTGTGCCATGCTTGGCACAGACTTTTCAAAAATACTCTTAAACCAATTCCTGAGATACTTCATTTTTTAACCTGCATTTAGGCTAACTTCTGTACACGGTTTCCCTGGCAACCATGTAATTTCAGGAAACAATGCCTTTCTCTTGGGTCTCATTTCTGGCAAATATGCAACCAGAAAAATTTTTTTTGTCTTTGTAACATTAAAAGAAGATCTGTGGTCCTTTGACAGCTGAAGAAATGCTCAGAAATATCATCTCCCTTCTTACTATTCAAAAAGTAACAGCGCTTTTCCTTTTCTGAACATTTCCTTTCCATTAATTTAATATAACTCTTTTGTATGTAAAGTCAAAATTAGACTGAAGGAATGCATTTTTTAAGTGTAAGAGAAATATGAGGAACACCTTTTTCTTCCTCAACCCTGTGGTCTGTGAAATTACCAAGGTTTAATTGAAAGCAAAGCTTTTCTTTCGTGGAAGACATGCATACCATCCTGTACACCTATCTCTCATCTATGTCCGGGAGTAGCCAAGCATCAGGCAGACAGGAAGGAGGCAGGCAGGCTGGTCTTGCGCTGATGAAATTTCAGTTACGTGCTGCCTTGGGGTAGAGATGGGGAGTACCCCTGAGCCAATGTAGCAAAGCCCCTAGAGTCTCTTTCAAGAATCAGATAGGAAACTAAGCTTCCCTTGGACTCATTCCCATAGTCTTTCCTGAAAGGGATGGGCTGATGGGAGTCCGAAGGAGGGGAAGGTATATTTATTCATTCCTTCAATCAGCCAACAAATGGACACATAAACAAATATGTGATGTGATATCAGATGCTATGAATAAAAATGCAGTAGAATAAGAGACAGAGCAGGATGAAGGCTATTTCGGGGGGATGGATAGGGAAAGCTCTCTAAGTAGGTGACATTGAACAAAGACCTGAATGATGCGAGGGAGTAAGAGGATACACGGGGGAAGCATAACTGTGTGCACTTAGTATCTTGTCTTAGCTGCACAATGGCTCCGTGAAAGCAAAATAATTATTCCCACTTTATGGATGAAGGACTCTGACTGGCTCCCACACCTGCCTCGTTACTATCTACAGACTTCGTTAAGCTTTAAATGTGACACTTAAATGCCTTTGTATTGGAGTTTTTGCTTAAGCTTTTGAGTAAACTGACGTTCAAGGTCATTTCTAGGTCATCATACGTTGGTCTCTATGTCTCTATAGCATCTTTTGGTCCCATGAAAAAATTTAAAGAAGTATTTGAGTAAGATTTGTTGGGATGACAATTTCCTCATCCAAAAAATATGCTAATAGTATCTACCTCACAGTACTGTTGTGAGGATTAAATTCTATTATATATATAAAATACTTAACAAATGCTAGCTTTTTAGCATGCCTTTGGCAATAGTAGCTGCTGTTATTGTTGACATCCTAGATCTGCCATGAAATTCCTATGCACCCTTGAGTAAGTCACTTAGCCTCTGGCAAAGTGCCTAGTTATTAATAGAAGACATTTAATAAATAATTATTGAGTAAATGATTGATTGAATGAATGAATGAATATGTTAACCACCATGGCCTTTGATTTCTGTTTTATAGAGTGAAAGAGTTAGATTGAAATGTGATGACAAAATTTTTACAACATTCCGTACACAAGCCCTCTCACATTTGTAATCTATTTTAATCAGCACAACTAGTACGTGGGCATTTTCCCATCTAACCCTTATCTGACCGATGAGGAATTTGAGGTTCATAAATGGAAGAGGATCTACCCCCTGTTGTAAAGAAGACTTACTGCTATTATGCTTCATCCTAAAATAACTGTGAACATGAATTATTTAACCATACAGAGGTTTAACTCGCTGAAATGAAGTTGGCTCTCTAGATTGCTACTATGAAGCTCTGTTATAGGAAAATAATGTTGGGAGGCAACAAAACCTTAAAGATAGGAGACATTAATGACTTAATGGCAACACATCTGACATTAAAAAAAAAAAAAATCTTGTTTTCTCTGGACCAGTTCAGAGGGAGTAGAGAGAGGAAGGCTGGAACTGTCATTGGGTAAGAAAGAAAGAAGTAATAAATCTTCTCCAGATGGCAGAGTATGCCAAGCAGAAGCCAGGTTTGTGAATTGAGAGGAAGCCTGAGCTAAGCCCTTAATCCCTTACACGTGTCTAGTCTTTTCAAGTTTACAAAACTCCTTCCTGAGTGTGATCATATTTGGGCCCCAGTGTATCACTAACTAGAGGGGGGCTGAAGAGGTTGATGTAGCCAAAGGAGTGCTCCAGAGAGACCAGCCAGGCATCCAGGTCTAGGGCCATGGGGGCCGGGTGGTTCCAGACCTTGAATTATAGCTCAGTATATTTAAGCTGGAGAAGGCAATGGCACCCCACTCCAGTACTCTTGCCTGGAAAATCCCATGGATGGAGGAGCCTGGTAGGCTGCAGTCCATGGGGTCACTAAAAGTCGAACACGACTGAGCAACTTCACTTTCACTTTTCACTTTCATGCATTGGAGAAGGAAATGGCAACCCACTCCAGAGTTCTTGCCTGGAGAATCCCAGGGATGGGAGAGCCTGGTGGGCTGCCGTGTATGGGGTCGCATAGAATCGGACACGACTAAAGCGACTTAGCAGCAGCAGCAGCAGCAGCAGCATATTTAAGCTGAGCAGGAGACAGCCTTGCCCTGTGAGTTGGCACACATCTGGTAGCACTGGCCAGGGACCTCTGCTACGAGATCTCTGCTAAGAGATCAAGGCCACACTTTCTGGGTTCTTTCCTTGAGGTGATCTTCCACAATAAATGAGAAAAGCCCAAGATCAGCATGGTGCTGATTATCATGTCTGATTGATATAAAGAAGAAAATGAGTCATGAGGTTAGATGCCCAGAGGATCTCTAGGAAATTAGGATTCAGAAGTGGGTCGAGGCAAGTGTTTCCAGGACAAACTGTAACTGGTGATGGTGTGGGAGTGCCACATTTCAACACCGACAATTCTGTTAATACATAGCATATTAGGTGTTGAGAATACAGTAATGAGTAAGTTTCATGATCTCTGCCTTCATGGAGTTTACAGTTAAGATAGGAATTACAGGAATTAATTGCACATATATTTATAAACCATAAAAGGTACTACGGATGAGAAGTCTTATCACAGAACATAATAGAAAGACCTGATATGATTTCCAAATTCAAGGATAATACTGCTGAGGAAGTGATTTCTGATCTAAGACATGAAAGATATGCTGATTTTATCACAGGAGTAAGTGGGAAGTGGTAGAGATAATTGCTCCAGAAAAGAGAACAGCAAAGACCAAAGATCAAGAGAGAGGGTGGCATGTTTTGAAACTGAAAGGATGCGTGAATGAAGCAAAGATACTGAGGGAAAGATGAGGCTCAAGAGGTTGGTGGGGCCAGACTATGCAGGACACAGGGCTTCTTAGGCCATGGGAAACATTTAACCTTTTACCTCAGAGACTGTGAAGCCATTGTATAAAGAATTAAGGATCTGATTTTAATTTTAAAGGAATCTCTGTTGTGTCAGGAATGGATTGGAGACCTCCCTGGTGGTCCAGTGGTAAAGGATCCACCTGCCAATGCAAGCGATGTGGGTTTGATCCCTGGTCTGGGAAGATTCTACATGCCACAGGGCAACTAAGCCCCTGCACCCCAACTACTGAGCCCATGCACTGCAACCACTGAAGCCTGTACACCCTAGAGCCTGCGCTTCTCAACAAGAGAGGCCACCACGATGAGAAGCCTGGGCACAGCAACTAGAGCGTAGCCCCTGCTCACTGCAACTAGAGAAAGCCTGTGCATAGCGACAGAAATGCAGCACTGCCAATAAATAAGTAAATAAAATTTATATATATATATATATATATATATATATATAAAGGATGGATTGGAAGTATGTTGAACTATGCAGACTCAGAGACTTAAGTAAATATATATATATATATATATATATATATATGTATATGTATATGCTGAACTATGCAGACTTAGAGACTTACCAGCCAAGAGAAAGCAAGAGAAGGACCCAAATCTGGAGAAAGTTTTGGGTGAATGTAGTTTCACTTTCATGCATTGGAGAAGGAAATGGCAACCCACTCCAGTGTTCTTGCCTGGAGAATCCCAGGGACGGGGGAGCCTGGTGGGCTGCCATCTGTGGGGTCGCACAGAGTCGGACACAACTGAAGTGACTTAGCAGCAGCAGCAGCAGGCCAGTGGCAGAACTAATCTAAACTAATCTAAGCAACTATTGAGGGCTAGGCTCTAGTCTGAGAGTAAAGAACTGAAATGTCGCACAGTGTAACCGCACAGAACCTATGAGCAGTGAGAGGACTTTGCAGGAAAATAAGTCTTTTAGTTCAGCAAATTCACGTGCCAAACAGTGTGCTCAGCGTGTTTTCTCTGGTGTCTATGATCTCGTTTAAATTTGGATCGCCATTATTTGAGGAAGAGCTATCAATTATTATCCCACTTTTTCAGGTGAGAAAACTGAAGCTCAGCAAGATTAAGTGACTCGGCCAAGAGCTTCCAGCCAGTAAATGGAACCAAAATTTGTGCCGAGTTCATTGGATTCCAAGCCCAGTGATCCCACACTTCACCACTCTCTTTAAAAAGTGGTATCTAATGCTAGGAAAATAGCATGCCTAAGGGAAAAAGAGACCTATGGAAACAGCTGATTCTGTAACATAACTAACTTACCATGGAATTGCAAATAGAACTTTATTACATTTTTGTGTATGTGTGCCAAGGGTCTAAATCGAGCCCCAGGTCCATCTGACCCAAACATCTCCTTCCAGGAATGCATATTAAAATTGGGGTGAGAGCCCAGAACAGTCAGATTCTGTCTCAAGGCGCCTGTGCCAAGATTCCAGTTGAAATTTTTAATTGAGTTCAAGCTCCTATAAATGGGGATGCACTAATCCGAATGTTGATTAAGCTTTCATTCTTGCTGCTGTTGGAGCCATGTGACTCTAATCCGGCGCTTCAGCCATGGGGCTGGCTATTCCCTCTCACACTGCACTGACTTCCCCCACCAGCCAGCAGGGGCTTCTCGCAGACATTTGTGCCAATAGGGAAGGTTGCATTCTTGGTTCACTTCCCAAAGCTCTTAACCCAGATGGATTCATGGCTTTTGAATCATGATCAGACCTTGAGCTGCACATTAAAAAAAAAAAAAAAAAAACTTTCTAAATAATAAACGAAACATACACATTCAGATATTATTATGATGGCTAGCTGACTGCTGTGGCCTTCTGGTCCTCAACTGTGGAGCCACATCCTGAGCCACAGAAGAAACTCATAGTAGACACTCTTAGTGGTTAAAAAGCAGATTTGGGCTTGAATCTTAGCACTGATCATAGTCACTCTGAGACACTGGAGTTCAGTCCACTGGGTTTAATTCTCAGCAACTATGTTAGTTTTGAGGAAGGGCCCAGTGCAGTACTTGACACACTTGCCAAGAGCCAGTTAGTTCCTTTCCCTTCTATCTGCTCAGCCAGTGACCTCCTTCTCGCTCACTGGCCCTTACCCTCCCCTTCAATGTGACCGTCACCCATACTCTTTCTTAAGACTTCATCCTTACTCCGCACACCCATATGTTGTCTCTGAAGGAAAAGCCTATCTTAGGGCTTCTCTGTTCCCAGTAATCTCTGCATGTAAGCCACCAACGCACCTCCACCGTAGGGTAGATTTCCCACCGTTCTCTGTGGGGCAGTTCTGTGACGATGCAGGCAGTTGTGGGAGGAAATGAAGGAACAAACCAAAGGATGAGGCAAAAAATATCCAAAGCCCCTGCATCCTCTCAGTCATGGCCCCTGAGTCCTGTCTGCATTCCTGCTACATAAACATCACGACAGCTACCACTGCTGCTGAAACAGAGTCAGCAAGTGCCAGTGCTGCCGATATCACTGCTGACACTTTTACTAATACTACCGTTGCTGCTATTAACAACCCTACTACTTGTGCGGCTACAATACGCTATTATAATCTTACTGCGATCCTTGTTACTACCACCACCACAGTGTCTGCAGGCTAATGCTTACTGATGTACCCTAATTAGTGATAATGCTGGCTACGTGCCCTACATTCAGACTTAGTTCTCTAAGTGCGTTGCATGTAGAAACTCACTTAATCCTCATATAACTCTATGATTTAAGTGCTATTATTGTCCTCATTTTATACAGGAAGGAACTGGGACACAGAGAAGTTAAGAAATTTGCCTAAGACCATATGGCTAGAGAGCTTCCCTGATAGCTCGGTTGGTAAAGAATCCACCTGCAATGCAGGAGACCCCAGTTTGATTCCTGGGTCAGGAAGATCCACTGGAGAAGGGATAGGCTACCCACTCCAGTATTCTGGTCTGGAGAATTCTAAAGACTGTATAGTCCATGGGGTCACAAAGAGTCAGACAAGACTGAGAAACTTTCACTTTCACATGGCTAGACATGGCAGAGTCCAGATTTGAACTCAAACATTTTGACCCTAGAGTCTTTTCTTTCACATTATACTACATTGTCTCTAACAACAATAAGCTGCCTCACTGTCCTGCCCTCAAATTTTATTCTTGAGAGTGGGTTCCCTCAATGTCTTCCGCCTTCTTCCACAAAACCACTTCTACCAAAGCACTTATTGTAGTTATTGTCTACATGTTTGGTTGCCTTACTGCCCACACCACCCCACCCCCACCAATGCCCACTCAACTATGCTGCTCAATTCAATGTCGAGTGATTACAGAGCAGAGATCACATTGGCTCATATCTGGGACTCCAGTGCTTTATATATTCTTGACCTACTAGGCATTGAAATAATTGATTAATGAGTGAACAAAGAAACAGACAAATGACCTTGAGGCAATCAGAGTTCACCAACAGCCAGTGGGGATGCCTGGGGAGGTAGTAAGCTTCCCCCATTACAGAGGTTCCAGCAAAACATCCAGGATTCATAGAGATCCTGAAATAGATGAACTTCAAAGTTTCCCCCAAGTTTAAGGTACCAGAATTCCTCAAGAAGCACACTTGACCGTCGAACACCCTCTCCCCTCTGCATACTGGATGTATTGCATTTGAACTCCTTATGAAATGAAAGAAAATTAGTTACATTGATATTGATGTGAAGTTGTCAAGTCAGATGCCTCTAGGCTTTCCGAAACCTCCAGTCAACACACTGTTTGATAGATGAGAGGACAGGGGCCCAGAAAGGTTAAAGCCTGGTCTAATGTGATGCCTTGGAGTACAGGCAGGCAGGGAAAAAAGTACGTCTGTCCTGAGTGACATTCCAGGTCTCTTGCCATTCAAGCCATTTATCAACAGATGGTGATCTCCCATGACCCACACTGACTTCAAAAGGACATAGATGCCAACTTGTCTTCAAGTAGCAAAGTAGCTCAGCTGCCTAACATAGAGAGCAACCCAATAAGGATTGAAATCACCCCTGTCATGCGAAGTGGTCAACCACTTTATATCTTAGTCTTATCTCAGTCTTTTAGGGGCCTTTGTCTACCTAAATGTGCTATCTCCTTCTGCATGTAATGTTTCAACTTTGAGTGGAATATTGTGTCAGAACCAAAGCCTTCCTCTTTGAAAATCAACATTTTGGCAGCCCCTTGCTATTCAGTTTCTGAAGGTGCCCAAGTCTGCCTTCCTCATTCATCCAACCACAGGAAATCATTATCCAGTGATGGAGTTCTATTCCACTATCATTATCCTATAATGAGAATGCCTCCTCGGATGGGGGAAGGGTGGAGATGAAGATGTGGGTGGTGGGTGGAGGCAGTAAAGATCCTGCAGACTTTGGGAAACAATTGTGCGGCTATAGGTACCCAGTAGATTATGCTTTATGGCATCATGGCAGATATATACACACAAATGTATAACATTATATAATATAAAATGGTGTATATACACATACATATATATGTATATTCATATAAAGATAATTTCAAAGTGCATTGAACATTTTGTTGTACAGCATTTATCTCTTCTTCTGATAAAAGTTTGGGGAATCCTCAATACTGATCTTGCTTGCAGGAATCACTCAAACTTGTGGGATGAGAGGGAAATACATCCCTGTGGTCAGAGATGAGACACCTGACCTTCTTATGTATTAGTCAATCGCCATATTCCAACCCCTCAGGTTGCAGAGTCATACTGTTGTTGGATATGCATATTGATTGTAATTTGTTGAATATATGCATGTGTATATGTATATACATATATATTGATGGTTTAGTAAACAGTATTAGCATTATGTATCCTGAATTTATCCTCTTTGTTACATTTATAAAATCCCCAATTTAAAATACAAAACAAATGAAAAATATCTCCAAATTAGTTTGCCTCAATTAATTTATACACTGGGTGTGTTCCAAGTGCTAATGAATGTGATATGCACTAGTAATACAGAAAGGAGCAAAGTCATGATTCCTTGGGTAAGTCTATGGCCCACATAAGACCCTATCAGTAAGCTGGGAGCTGGGGAAAGTTGCAGGCCCACCTTGAACATTTGCAAGACTCAGGCGAGGGAACAAATGGAGGCCTAGAAAGTCTAATCCAAATACTATGTTATAAATCTAGCTAACACATTGTTAAAATATATACCTATCCTCCTACCTGGATAGATACATAATGAAAAACTAGAAAGATACTTGTAAAGCCGTAATTTTTTTATGATGAAAACTTGGCAAAAAGAAAAAAAATCCAAGAGTTCTGAATTTAATTCCTATTGTAATTCCTATTCCTGTCTGAATATTCTCTTGGCAGAGAGATGGGCCTACAATGTTTGCAACAATAAAGCTTGGGGCCCAGAGAAGGGGCCCTATAAACAGATAAAAGAATAGGATTGGAAGGTTGAATTCAGTGATATCTCAGTTACCTTGTGCTCTAATGTTCACAGATAACTGAGAAAAGAGGTCCTTCTCAAGATAGGAAATACTTGCTTGTATTTAAAGAGTGTTCGGTTTTACATGCCCCCAAATATATGCACACAAGAGTACAATTGCAAAAAAAAATGGAGCTGGGTTATGTGGCCAAATGCAGAATTCATTGAATGCCAGTTGTAACAGACCATAATGAAGCTAAAAGTAAATTGGACTTGAAGATGTATATTTAATCATGGATGCTGAGCACACAATACAATGATATTAAAATATTCAGGCATTCAAATCAGCTCAATGCTGGGGCTGTATGTTCTAAATCTAAACGAAAACATTAAATACGTGCTCAGACCTATATTATTCTTCTAGTTCAAATACCATAAATCTTGAAGAGTTGAAATGTAAACAGTCAAGATTATTTTTACAGCAATAGGCACTTCTTCCAGATCCACAGCTAGCAACTATCACTGAGTCATTTCTGGACTTACCTTTTGAATTCTGGGTTCTTCTGGAACAATTAGAATAGTAGCTGTGGCAGATCGTTGGAGACCTTGTAGGCGGGTCAACCCCACCCCCCATTTCAGGCGAGTGGCTCTTAGAAAGTCCTGGGGGAAGAGTTCTAGATTTATATCAGATGACTTGTTTGAAGTGTGTGTCAGTCAACTATGGGCTGGAAAGCCTTGGGAGAACTATTATACATAATCTTTGAGAACCTCAATTTGTTCATCTATAAAATGGAAAAGTTACTCCTTTCTGTGCCAGGAGTATTTTAAGCATACTTCTAACATAATAATAGTTATTTTATACCTTTGGATAGGGATACCTTTGGATACCTTTTTGCTATATGTGCATTGTAAAAAATTTTGTAAATACAAAATAACATTATATCAGAGAAAAACATCACCCTTAATACCATTGCCAAAGATAAATGCTATTAAACTGAATATTTTCTTCCTGACTAGTTATTTGCATATCTGTATATATAGTTAGGCAGTGGTGGTTTAGTTGCTAAGTTTTGTCTGACTCTGGAGACCCCATGGACTGTAACCCACCGGCTCCTCTGTCCATGGGATTTCCCAGGCAAGAATACTGGAATGGCTTGTCAGTTCTTTCTCCAGGGGATATTCCCAATGCAGGGATTGAACCAGTCCCCTGCATGGCAGGTGGTTTCTTTAGTGACTGAGGTGATGAGGAAGCCCATATATACAACATACTATATATACAGTTTTATATCATTTAACACTGTACTGTGAACATTTTACCACATTATTTTAAATTATTTATAAATTCTTTAAATGGTCGAATAATATCCCTTTGAAATGATGTACCATACTTTATTTAAAATCTACTAGTATTTACAGTTGAGATGGTTCTAAATTATCATTATTTTAAATAGCATGACAATAAATTATCACATCATTTTGCAACTATGCACATATCACCCTTTTAAATTTTTAGGTAGCAATCTTATTCATTTCTCTAAGTTCAGTGCCCAGTATGGTACTTGGAATAAAGCAAGACCTCTAAAAATATACACTGAATAAATGAATAAGTGAATGAGTGATGAAACACCAGTGAGTATCCCTTTCTGTGACACTGCCGTCTCAGATAAGGTGAAGGGAGTTCTGTAGCCACACCAGACACAGATAGGGTGGTGGTGGGGCTCTCTTCCAAGGCAAGTGGTTACCGTCCTTCTCTTATGTACTTCTGTCAGGTAAATCTCCTCCCTGAAACTCAAGGGCCAATGAGCCTTTTTATTGAAATGCAATTTGTAAAGCTTTACCTGAGAAATTGTTTGCTTTGCTCACATTTTGCCTTTGCCACAGTCTACCTCATGTTGCACGGCAAATGACAAGAGTCATAATAAGTAAAACATGAATGATCTAATTAAAAAGAACCATACTGGAACACTTAGCAAGGATGGGGGCCAGAGGAGGCACCTTCATTGCATCAGAGAAGATACTCACACAGGCACTGGAGAGGTTTCTCTTAAAAACTAGATGGGCTCTGACCCTCAGAGTTCTTCTCTGAACATAATTATCTTTAGAATGGGGATAGTGGTAAGTATCATTTATTGAGCTTTTTAGAATGTACTAAGTAATCCTTTACGTGCATTGTCTTATTTGATGCTTACAACAATCTATAAAGGAAAAAATAAAATAGAGCCCTTGACTTATAAGGAAACGGGGTCTCTGCAAGGTTAAATAACTTGAGTACAGTTGAGATAACCGAACTTTGCAGTGTTGAATGGCTGTATGGCTATGGAGCCAGACAGGTCTGGATTTTAATCCTAGCTCCACCACCACTTACAAGCTGTGTGACTATGAGAAAGTTATTTAACCTCCTTGAGGCTCCATCTGCTCATCTATAAAATAAAGATAACAATAGTACCTAATTCATGGGCTTGTTGTGAGGATGAAAAGACATATAACACTTAGGCAGGACCTGGAACGTAGCAAGAGCTCAGGAAATGTTATTTTATGATTACTTTTATTGTTTTCATGATTATACTATTAATATTCTTTGGTGATTATGATGGCAATACCAGACTCTGGACTGGGGCAGTGGGCATTCAAAAATGTATAAGACATATAGTGCCTACTCTCCATGAGCATCCAGCCTAACTTTGCCTCTAATTTTACAACTGCAAAGCTAGTAAATGATGAAGCTGGGACTTGAACTGTAACTGTGGAATTTTAAAATACTCTTCTGCTACCTACCACATCCTTCCATTGTAATGTATACCTGATGTTATTGTTGTTAATAGTTTATGTCTGCCTTCCCCATAAAACTGAGGTCTTGGAGGTGGGAATTCTTGCAACTCCCTTTACATCCCCAGTGTCCAGCCTGGGACCTGCCACAGAGTCAGGTCCTAAGTGTTTGCTGTTATCAACCGAAGGTCCTATGTTGGGCCACTCATCTCCTGCGTCCCCAGGCCCCAGTCAGGTCCACAGTCCCACTGTTTTTGTCCCTTTCCGTGTGTTCCATCCCCCCCTCCCCCTCTCCCCATTAGGATTCTGCAGTGAGTGATTCCCTCTGTCATCTCGCCGTAAATTGATGACTCGGGCCTGCTGATGCACTGAGCCACATGGCTAATACATCAGCTAAATGGATGCCGAAAACACCACCTGCTCCTTCAGGCAAATGGCACTTTGGAAAATGGAATGTGTAATCAATAGAATTAAACCTTAAGCAGAACTCTGTACCCATGTCCCTGTGCAGGGGCTTGGCAGGCAAACAGTAGGAAGATTTTTTTTTTTTTCTTTTTTCTACTCTTTCAAAGCACTTGGTTTGGCACTTGTTCAGCAAGTTCTGTCGCCCCTATCAGGGTCAGCATGGTATCCTCAGCATGCTGTCGCTTCCCTTCCTGTTCTGCCTGAATCTCTTAGTCACTTGGCCTTTATATCCTATCTCTGGCAGAGTTAGAGAGATAGTTTCCAATACACTCAGTGTAGCACAGACAGCTGGAGTTTGAAGCAAGGAGCCTGAAGTCGAGGAGGTCTGGGTGTGACCTGAGGCCAAGACCCTCAACCACACTGAACCTTGACTCATCCGTGAAATGATGGTAATTATTCTCACCTCATAGGGTTGTTTTGAGGATCATGTACCTGAATAGCATATGTGAAGGTGCTTGGTAAACTACAAAGCCACATATGAAGGTTGGTAGTGGTGGTTTAGTCGCTAAGTCCGATTCTTGCGAGCCCATGGACCGTAAACTTCCAGGTTCCTCTGTCCATGGGATTCTGAAGGCAAGAATACTGGAGTGAGTTGCCATTTCCTTCTCCAGGGGATCTTTTCAACCCAGGAATCAAACCTGGGTCTCCTGCATTGCAAGCAGATTCTTTACCAACTGAGCTATAAGGGAAGCCCACAAATGAAGATTAACCATTGTTATTATTCCAAGGTATGGATAGGAGCATAAACTCCCTTTGTATTTTCCTTTCTAACCTACCTATCCAAGGAAATGGCTTTTCAGATATGGCTGAGAAAGCCTAAGATCAAGTAGTCATCAGCCGAACGTGGTTTTACTCTTTCTAGGATTACGGCAAAAATTAGAAAATGGAATCCATGAGCTAGGAGGGAACTTAAGGATTATTGCCTTCGTCTTAGTGAAAACACCAAATGGGATGACCCTGGTGCTACAGGAGGGCCAGGAGGCCCCAGGGGCCCTGGAATGGGAGGCCGCAGTGGCTTCCGTGGAGGCGTCAATAGTGGTGTCCAGGGCCGGGATCGCAGCCGCGAAGCTAGCGGAGGCGAGGCTGAGGACAAGGAGTGGCTCCCCGTTACCAAGCTGGGCCGCCTGGTCAAGGACATGAAGATCAAGACCCTGGAGGAGATCTACCTTTTCTCTCTGCCTATCAAGGAGTCTGAGATCATTGACTTTTTCTCGGGAGCATCCTTCAAGGATGAGGTTTTGAAGATTATGCCCATGCAAAAGCAGCCCAGTGCTGGCCAGTGGACCAGGTTCAAGGCATTTATTGCCATCGGGGATTACAACGGACATGTCGATCTGGGTAACGAGTGTTCTAAAGAAGTACCCACTGCCATCTGTGGAGCCATCATCCTGGCCAAGCTGTCCATCGTCCCTGTGTGAAGAGGCTACTGGAGGAGTAAGATCGGCAAGCCCCACACAGTTCTTTGCAAGGTGACTGGCCGCTGTGTCTCTGTGCTGGTGCACCTCATCCCTGCCCCCAGAGGCACTGGCATCGTCTCACCCCTGTGCCCAAGAAGCTGCTGCTGATAGCTGGCATCGATAATGCTACACTTCTGCCAGGGGCTGCACTGCCACCTGGGCAACTTCGCCAAGGCCACTTTTGATGCTGTTTCCAAGACCTACAGTTATCTCGCCCCTGACCTCTGGAAAGAGACAGTGTTCACCAAGTCTCCATATCAGGAATTCACTGACCATCTTGTGAAGACCCATACCAGAGTCTCCATGAAGAGGACCCAGGCCCCAGCTGTAGCCACCACATAATTTTATAAAAAGAATAATAAAGTAAATGAAACTGGTTAAAAAAAAAAAAGGATTATTGGTGAGACTACAGACCTTGCTCTCTATCCTTATTATGGTTGAGGGAATCGACGTCCAGAGGGGAGAAGGATTTGGCCAGTGCCATACTGTGAATTGATGGCACAGCAAGGAATGGAGGCCAGGTGGTCTTGTCTTGGTCCAGGAGTCTCCCCATGAAGCTTCCAGGCCAGAGCTGAGGGTGGGAAGACAATCAAGGTCAAGGCCACTTGAAGCCAAGAGCTTGCCCTCCTTCCTCTGCACTGTGCTGGTATCACCACCCTGAGAGCATAGGTGCAGAGGAGCCCCTTCTTCTCAGAATTCTTACAACACTGTCTTCATCATTTATTTGGCCTTTAATTTTATGCAACCTGGTGAGATCCCTTATGCTGCTGTCTTGAGTTAGCTAATCCACAGTTCTCTAATGGAAGCAATTTTGCCCCCTACTTTCAGAGGACATTTGGCAATGTCTGGAGACGTTTTTGACTGTCAAGATTTGAGAGGGGTTATTACTGGCATCTAGTGGGTAGAAATCATGGCTACTTTAAACATCCTGCAGTGCGTAAGACAATGCTTGATGATGAAAAATGATCTGGTCCAAAGTATCACTAGAGTCAATGTTAAGAAACCCTAATCTAGTCCATTTGTAGGGTTCTGCCTTTTTATCTTTGGCCAGACCATCAGTGGTCTGTGAGCTCTGTGTGGACTTCAGTGCAATCTTGCTGATTCCCTCAGTAGATTTAACATAGCAGAATCTAAGCAAATATTTCCGGGTGGGGAATGCGTAGATGGGGAAAGAGCGCCAGACTATAAGCAGGGATCCTTGTTTGGTCAAAGCTTCACCACCAGCAGGACTAAAGTAATCCTGGACTAGATTAGTGATTTTCAAACTGTGCTCCAGGAAGCTGTAACAATATCTTCATCTGTTTGATTCTATGGCTTTTGAATGTAATTTCTTACGTACAAAGAATTCTGCAGTTGTAAAAATTTGTAAACCACTGAGATAGTTGAACCCTTAAGGTAGTTTTAGGCCAAAATCCCTCTGAAGACGCCTCAGAGGAGGACATATATAAAGGTTCTATTTTTAACAAACTCAAAGAATGCCTCTGTGATGTCAATTTATATTCTCCAGTCATGGGTTGAGGATGGTGGCCTCTCTGGCACCCTTCTAGTTTGGAGACTGTCCAGCTCCTTACTCGTCTTGTGGCCGTGCAGCAAGCCATGAGTCTCCCTTCAGGAACCTGAATATTCAGGAATGAGCTCTGGGGGAGATTCCTGCCTGTGCCTCCAACCCTGGGAGCATTCCCTGGCTCCTAAGGAGGGCCTCAGTCAGGTGCCATTAAGTAATGGCCATTTGGTGTATTTATAAACCCAGAAGCCTGTGTACGCTGGTGATAGACTTGTGCAGGAGCTAATGAATTAGTGTGAGGCAAGGGCGACCTGAGACCTGGCTCAGTGAGATGCTCTGGTTGCCTCTGGAGGGGGCTGCCTGCTTCATGCCCACTGCAAAAGACCAGAGGAAATATAGCTGAGGGTACTAAGAAAAGTCAAGAAAGAAATTCAGAGAGAGACAGCTCAAGAAGAGAGAGCAAGAGTTTGATGCTAGTGATGAGTGATGGTGATTATCTCTGAGTGAAAAGTAGAATGTTCAATAAACATTCATTTGTAGTTATTATTAGAATTATCATTATTTATAGTTAACCATTGTCTGGGCTTATAGAGACCAGCAGGATTACATACTTGTAACTTAATATAATTGTCAGTGTCAGGTGAGCTACTTGGGTTCATAACACGTTACCTGGTACAGAAACACCTTTTACTCTAGTCCCTCCTATGCTTCTTCCCTGGTAGCTCAGTTGGTAAAGAATCCACCTGGAATGCAGGAGACCCCAGTTCGATTCCTGGGTCAGGAAGATCCGCTGGAGAAAGGATAGGCTACCCACTCCAGTATTATTGGGCTTTTCTTGTGGCTCAGCTGGTAAAGAATCCACCTGCAACCTGGGTTCAATCCCTGGGTTGGAAAGATTCCCTAGAGAAGAGAAAGGCTACCCAACTCCAGTATTCTGGCCTGGAGGATTCTATGGACTGTATAGTCCATGGGTTGCAAAGAGTCAGACACGACTGAGCGACTTTCACTCTTATGCTTTCATGGTTCACGTGGAAAATTGACATCAGAGAGGGGCAGGAGTGTGCCCAAATACCACGTCAAATCACTGTGGGGATCAGAATGCCGCTGTGCTAATGCCGGGTGGGGATTCTTCGCAACACACTGGTCTGCCTCCTGGGAGGACAGTGTTTCCTTCATCTGTGGCACTCTGTCTACAGAGCAGAAAGGTCATTGACATCATTTCATCAAATCTCAACACATTCCTAGGGGAGTGAGGAACAACAAACACGAACAAAACAATGAACAAACAAAGGGAACAAATCACACCTAGCATTCATACAAAGGAGCCAGGCTTCACCAGGGGGTGGGGAGTGAGTCCTCCACCCCCACAGTACGCCTGCTTAACTCTGGACCCTTTCAGCATGACCAGCAATCCAATAATGCAGTACCCTGGCTGTGCCATTAGCTCATTAGGTGGAGACGAGTGTCTGCATTGATCTGTTTATCTCTCAGGCCCGGCTGCTGGAGAAAGGCCAGCTGTTTCCCTGAGAGCTGACTTTCCTCTTGACTCATCACAGAGCATCAGGGGAGTCCGCTCCTTTGTCCCTTTCAAGCTCAAGGTCACTGGAGTGCAGAGCAGGAGTCAGACCACAGTGGTGCCTTCTGAGAGCTTCAGACATTGCATCTCCTCCTTCATCCTTTTAATTCTCCCCTGGAGGTGACCCCTTTGGGAAATGAAAATACGGTGGGAAGTGCTTGGACTTGCAAGGGGACAGATCGCGGCTTGATACCAGGCACTAATGCTTGTAGGCTACCTGTATGACTTTGGGGAAGTCATTTGCCCTCTGTGAGCCCAGATGCTCTCCTTTGCAAAGCAAGGCTAATAGCACATATAGATTTCTGCAAAGATTTGTTGATATAAATATGAGAGAACAGGCACAATGTCTAGCTCAGTGCTAGGTGCAGAAGAAATACCAGAAAATCTTACCTGAGCTGCCACTTCTGCAAAACAGTGTTTTAGGAGTAGTATACATATCTGTCAATCAGGATTTGATCATGGGATTTTTGTGAGATTGATATGAAAATATATGGGGGAGCATAGCTATTATTACACAAATAATTTTGTTCATATAAGGCTCATTCAGAATGGACAATATCAAGGATATATGATCTTCTGCCCTGGACTCAGTTAAAATTTTCAACTTGCCTATATATCTGTTGTCTCATACGTGGCATTTAGCTCATGAAAAGTACATTGCTTAACACGTTAATTGTATTTAATGCTTTTAAAAATAGGAAGTAGTTTGTTGAAACACCAAACGTAACCTCTTAGTCATCAATAATAATGGGGCCTGGGTTGTACTAGATAATATTGGCAAAATATATTTTTCCAAATCACTACAACTGTATTCTTTTTATTTGATTAAATGTTCCCATTTGATTAATATTTCCCTTTTCACTTTCTAAGTTTCCTTCTTTTCATGCTACTGTCCAATTCTTAAGTTAATGCCACGTTTAAACTGTAAATATCCTCATTATAGAGAATATATAAAAGAATAATTAAATTTACATTGCTCCTAAGTCCATAAGTCAACATGTCACTGTACTTCTTGCCAAATTTTTTCTTTGTGCTTTTGTGCATTTTTAATAAAAATGGGTATCATACTGCATTTGTCTTTTTTTACCCAATGAAATATTATGATCATTTCCTACATTTTAAATATTCTTCAAAAAATGTGTTTTAAGAATTGCATAATCCATAGCATGTATGTGAATAGCTTATTTAATTACTTCTTCTTATTCCATATTTAGGTAATTTTCAATTTTTTACTATTACAGTTTAATGAACACCCATACATATGTTTGCATCTGTCATTATTTCCTTAGAAATAATTTCTTAGAAATATATTCCTTAGAAAGAATAACAGCATTCTTTTTATCCTTATCAAAGGCATTGACAGTAATTTATTGACCACTTTTAAAGAAAAATTACCCCCTCCCAAGCCCAAGGCTTGCATGCTGCTTTGTTAGAGTCTGGGATACCCCCTGGTGGAAGTTATAGAACATGGCCAAAATGCATCACATATGCCCTGATAAGGGAACTCAAAGATTCTGGATGCAGAGTCTTCGGAATTCAGCACATGCAAAAGATTTCTCTTCCTTTCCTCCTCTTTTTCTCTCTCTCTCTCTCACATACACATACACCAAAACCACAGGAAAATTAAATAGAATAACCAAATGAAAAAAAATCAAGAAAGCTCAGACTTAAAGTTGTTTTCAATTTAAAGCCATGCCCTGGCTGCCCTGCCTCCCTGCCACCCAGGTGCCTACAGCATAACGTTCAGAGGCTGTGCGCTTGGCTAGAGGTGTCCTAGACTAGAAATCTGCCCATTAAGACACTAGATGGAGCCAGATGGGAAAGTTTCTGCTCTCGCTGCAGAGGAACCATTTTCTCTGCTCTTTCCTTTTCAGGAGCAGTAGCATGATATGGCTGGTCTCACAGAAAACCTATTTCTCTAATAGTCTTCATTTGAGCTGTCCTCAATCAGTCATTCTTAGAACATTCACCAAGCCCTTGCTCTGAGTCAGCTTTCAGACACAAAGCTGAGTCAAATACAGTCCTCACCTCCTTTCTCTGGAGGGGTGTATGGGCTGGTGGGAGAGGCCGCTTAGTTAACAGGCTGATCTTACTTTACTTTTCTTCGCTCTTTCTAGACTCCAGGCAACAGGGCCCAACACATTGCCTGATCTTGCACTGGAATTCTCTAGCTTCTTGACTTCCTTCTTGCAATTTTCTCTCTCAGGAAAGAGGTTTCCTTCTATTTCTTTGTATCTAAATCTTAATCTCTATCAGGCCAAATCCAAATGCTTCTTCCGCTGGGAAGCCTTTCCTGATTTTTCCCACACAGAATTCCTCTTTGATTCCTTTAACCCTTTGTTTAGTGCACCAGTTATCAAGATTTACTATGTATCAGAATCACCTCGGGACTGGATCCCACTCTCCGTGTTTCCAATTTAGCAGATTTGGGGAACAGCCTAGGAATCTGCATTTCTAACAAGTTCTCATGATGTTTCTAATGGTCTAGGGAGGATACTTACGGGTTAGCGAACACAGGGAGATTTGGGCAAAGGTGTGGGTCTGCGGAAAGCATGTACCCTCCATGTATCCCTTCCACTGGATGTTCGTCTGAATGCTTTATCATAACCTGTAATAAACTGCTAAATGAAGGAATGCCCATTCCAGGGCCTGAGATGGGGACAGGAGAAAGAAACAGGACAACACTTTGCTGTTCCAGAGCCATGTGAGGAGTGCTCCAGAAGCAGAAATACAGATGCAGTTAACTGTCCTCATAGTGTTCGGAGGGCCGCAAGTTTCACAGAGGGAATGGTATTTGAGCTGGGCTTGAAGAATGAAAGTGAAAGAGGAGAGTGAAAAAGGTGGCTTAAAGCTCAACATTCAGAAAACTAAGATCATGGCATCTGGTCCCATCACTTCATGGCAAATAGATGGGGAAACAGTGTCAGACTTTATTTTTGGGGGCTCCAAAATCACTGCAGATGGTGATTGCAGCCATGAAATTAAAAGACACTTACTCCTTGGAAGGAAAGTTATGACCAACCTAGACAGCATATTCAAAAGCAGAGACATTACTTTGCCAACAAAGGTCCATCTAGTCAAGGCTATGGTTTTTCCTGCGGTCATGTATGGATGTGAGAGTTGGACTGTGAAAGAAGCTGAGCGCCAAAGAATTGATGCTTTTGAACTGTGGTGTTGAAGAAGACTCTTGTGAGTCCCTTGGACTGCAAGGAAATCCAACCAGTCCATTCTAAAAGAGATCAGTCCTGGGTGTTCTTTGGAAGGAATGATGCTAAAGCTGAAACTCCAGTACTTTGGCCACCTCATGCAAAGAGTTGACTCATTGGAATAGACTCTGATGCTGGGAGGGATTGGGGGCAGGAGGAGAAGGGGACAACAGAGGATGAGACTGTTGGATGGCATCACCGACTGAATGGACGTGAGTTTGAGTGAACTCCAGGAGTTGGTGATTGACAGGGAGGCCTGGCATGCTGCAATTTATGAGGTCGCAAAGAGTCGGACACGACTGAGCAACTGAACTGAACTGAACTGAACTGAAGGATGCCCAAGACTTCTTCAGGATCAGAAAAGGTCAACATCATGTACCAAGGTACCAAAAGCCCCAGCATATTCAGCATGTGACAAAATATTTATTGGGTGTGGGACATGGGGAGAATGGGTGATATCCTTAGAAATGTGAAGGTGATAGGAGATCGCCTAGAAGAGTTGAATGCCATGCTAAGAAGTTTTGATTTCATCCTCCAGATGAATGAAGAAATAATAAATAAATAAAATAGAGAAATAACATGGTAGAGATTTCCTAATGGAAGAATCAGTCTGATTGCAGTGCAGAGTCTGGACTGCCAGTGGCAAGTTGGGAGGGGTGAGACCAGTGAGAAATCTGTTAAAATTGACTAGGCAAGAAATGATGACAGCTGGACGTGATGGATTTGGGAAGTCTAATGGGCTTGGACTCAATCATGCACATCTGAGGGAGAACTGCAAAGGTCTTTGGAGCTATAGGTGAGCTTTGCCTTCCTCCCACTCCTTTCCCAAGCTCCTATCTTTAACTTCTTGTCTGACTGTTACAGTTAGGTCCTGCCTGTCTCTGTGCCAGAGCACACACTACGTGAACTTCTCTGCCTCAAACCCCATTTCCTACCGGTGACTATAGCCCTGGTTCTCTCCCGGGTCTCTATTTCTTTGTCAGACCTGTGTGCAGGTCCCTGACTGGTCACACTAACCTAACTGGGGGGTCTTAGCGTGTCTCAGGTTTCTCATCTGTCTGTCTCAACTATCAAGTAGGGACAGTAATATTTCCTTAGTGGCCGTTATTGCAAAATGCAAGAAGATAGGATGATAAATTATCCCTAGACTCATTGGACAAAGATAGGCATTATTGTTCTTATTGTTGTTCAGTTGCCAAGTTGTGACCCCCATGGACTGCAGCATTCCAGTCCCTGGCCCTCACCATTTCCCAGACTTTGTTCAAGTTCATGTCCATTGAATCAGTGATGCCATTCAATGATTCTCATACTCTGTTACCCTCTTCTTCTGCCTTCAATCTTTCCTAGCATCAGGGTCTTTTCCAATGTGTTGTCTTGTCACATCAGGTGGCCAGAGTATTTGAGCTTTGGCTTCAGCATCAGTCCTTCCAATGAATATTCAGGATTGATTTCCTTTAGGATTGACTGGTTTGATCTCCTTGCTGTCCAAGGGACTCTTAAGAGTCTTTTCCAGCACCATAGTTCAAAAGCATCAGTTCTTTGGTGCTCAGCCTTCTTTATGGCCCAACTCTCACATCCATACATGACTACTGGAAAGACCATATATAGCCTTGACTGTATGGATCTTCGTCAGCAAAGTGATGTCTTTGCTTTTTAATACACTGACTAGATTTGTCATTGTTTTCCTTCCAAGAAGCAATCATTTTCTAATTTCATGGCTTCAGTCTACCATCCACAGAGAAGGTATATGTATTATCTGGGTATATGTATTCATCCTGAAATGAATTATATTATTTGCAACTATGATCTCCCTATATTCATTTATTTATTCACTTAACAATAGCTTTTTGATTATCTCATATGCTACGAGCTCCATGCTAGGCATATGGAATAATAGAAAGATACAGATTTTGGAATCAGTCCTTGCTATGCCTTTGCCAGCTCTGTGACCTTAAGTAAGTTACTCAAGTTCTCTAAGTCTCCATTTCTCCATCTGAAAAATGAGGACTGTGATGTTTTACGCATCAGTGTTGTTATGAGGACTAAATAACTTTAATGAGATAGAGCCTGGACAGTGCCTGGTCACATAATCAGTATTTCAGTTCAATCGCTCAGTCGTGTCCAACTCTTAGCGACCCCATGAACCTCAGGACACCAGGCCTCCCTGTCCATCAGTATTTAGTATCAGTTTCCTTCCTCCCATTATTCTCATTTTTTTCATTCATTCAACAAGTATGCAATACAATATGTATAGGGCACCATGCCAGGCACTGAGGAAGACATAGCCTCATTCTCTTGGAGCTAATATCCAGCTGGATCAGTTATCTTATGAAGGCTTCCCATAGAAAATGACAGTTACGCGAAGACTTTAAAGGTAAGCAGAAGTTAGACAAAGATCTGTGAAAGAATGTTTCAGGCTGGTTTAAGACTCCAGAGGCCTGAAACTATCAGGAATACTGGAGAAAGTCAAAGCAGTTCAAGATGGCTGGAGCATCGTTGAGGACTGATGAGAGCAAAAGCCACTGAGGACACCAATTCAAGGTAGCTACTGAGAAAAATATGCTTCCAAAGGATTTTGGCAGGAGAATGACATGGTCAGTTTTGCATCTTAGAAAGATACCTCTGAATTTACTGTGGAGATTACTGGAGGCAGAGACTTCAGGCAGGAGATTATTGCAGTAATCAACATGAGAAATTATGTAGTCTTTAACTAAGATAGTAGCTATAGGAATGGAGAAGCAGACATTTTAAGATCTATTTATGATAGGATACCAGAGAGAGAGGTAAATAGTGGAGGGAATTCTAGAATGACACCTAGGTTTCTAATCTGAGTAATCAAGAGAATGGTGATGCCATACCCTGAGCTAAAGACAGGTCACTAAGGGGAGGAGCAAGCTTTGGTAAAACTCATGACTTTAGTTGACGTGGATTTTGAAGTACCTGTGAGACATCATTCTGGTGGTACTCGGGTCATATTCTCAGGTCACTCCAGGCCCAGGCCTTGCTCTCAGTCCATCTTTCTTCCCAGTTGGTCATGTGGGCCAAAGACGTGTATTCTTGGCAGACAGATATAGTAGAAGCCATTTTGAGTGAAAGGGGTACAGACTCTGCATGGGTAATTGAGATTTGAGGACCAAAGGCAGAGTTTAGAGAAACAGTTTACTTAAAAGTTGACCCCATATTAATTAACTAGAGTACTTGTCTAATAAAGATCTGAGACTACATCAGGGTTTGGGTATCACATTTCCTGAATCAACAATCCCAACATGTTGTAATGATGAATTTTCTGCTGATTTGGCAATGTGCATGAAAGGTTTCATAGAGATGTAAAAGTTATATCATCACTGATTGTACATTTAACGAATCCTTTTAAGGGAAAAGAGTAAGGTTATAGTCACTCATTCATTTACTCATTCTTCACATGTTTACTAAGCAGAAGCTTGTAGCTAGGCTCTGTGCCAGTTCGGAAACACAGACATGAAGGAGCTCCTGTTGGTGGAAACTTCAAGTCCAGTGGGGAAACAGGTGAGTAAACGGACAATGGCAAGTCAGTGAGCGAAATACCAGGATAGATGCCAGAAACAGGGTAGAGAGGACGGCACAGGCAAAGGGGGCCCTAAGGAAGCTGGGGCTCGTGATGTTATCAATAACTCCCCCACAGGGTTCCTTTTAGCTATGATGAAATACTACTACCCAATATTTAATAATTCATTCTTTTTGTCAAAAGGTTATTGGCAAGTCTCTGAGTAATACGTTTGGATTATTAAGGTAAATCTGACAGCTTTAGGTCATCAACAAGGTTTTCTTGTCTCCCACAGCTGGTATTCAGAGAAAATCACCCCTGGAATACCGTTTATCTCTGGCACTGAAACATAAAAAGAGAAAGAATGATAAATAAAATCAAATATTTTCTTCATGTGTAGAATACTAATGTTCTCCTTATGAAGAAGAAAATCATTTAAAAATACATAATAAAATAACTGCTGTGAGCTTCCATGTTCCTGGAGTGGGTGGGCCTGAGGACTAGAAACACAGCACTTGCCCCTGCTTCATGTGAGAGAGGCAGCATGGAATAGCAAATGGGATTTGGTGTCAGACTGACCTCAAAGTCTTTGTGACCTTGAGAAAGGCACTTTTCGTAGCTCAGATCCAGTTCTTTCATTCACAAAACATATATTTATATAATATAAAGTGTACCTCAGAGGACAGTCTTGGGAATTAAATAAAATGATATTTGGAAAGTCTAGTGCAGTATTTAAATTTTTTACATTTTACTTATTTTATTTTTTATTTCATTGGCTGTCCCTAGTGGCTCAGATGGTAAAGAATCTGCTTGCAGTGCAGAAGACCCAGGTTTGATCCCTGGGTCAGGCAGATGCCCAGGAGAAGGCAATGGCAACCCACTCCAGTATTCTTGTCTGGAGAATTCCATTGACAGAGTAGCCTGGGAGGCTACAGTCCATGGGTTCACACAGAGCCGGACAGGACTGAGCAACTAACACTTTCACTTTCATGGTTGCTTTACGATGTTGTCTTAGTTTCTGCTGTACACCAAAGTGAGTCAGCTTTATATGTACATGTATCCTGTCCTTTTTGGGTTTCCTTCCTATTTAGGTCACCACAGAGCACCAAATAGAGTTCTCTGTGTTTTATAGTCAGCTTTCATTAGTTACCTATTCTGTACATAATAGTGTATATATGTTCATCCCAGTCTCTCAATTCATCCCACTTCCCCCCTTACCCTCTTGGTAGCCATACATTTGTTCTCTATGTCTGTGTCTCTATATCTGCTTTGCAAGTACGTTCATCTATGCCGTTTTTCTAGATTTCACATATATGCGTTAATACATGATATTTGTTTTTCTCTTTCTGACTTACTTCACTCTCCATGACAGTCTCTAGGTCTATCTACATCTCTGCAAATGGTACAATTTTGTTCCTTTTTATGACTGAGGTAATCAGTCAGTTCATTTGCTCAGTCGTGTCCTACTCTTTGTGACCCTATGAAATGCAGCACACCAGGCCTCCCTGTCCCTCACCAGCTCCCGGAGTCCACCCAAACCCATGTCCATTGAGTCGGTGATGCCATCCAACCATCTCATTCTCTGCTGTCCCCTTCTTCTCCTGCCCTCAATCTTTCCCAGCATCAGGGCCTTTTCAAATGAGTCAGCTCTTCGCATCAGGTGGCCAAAGTATTGGAGTTTCAGCTTCAACATCAGTCCTTCCAATGAACACCCAGGACTGATCTCCCTTAGAATGGACTGTTTGGCTCTCCTTGCAGTCCAAGGGACTCAAGAGTCTTCTCCAACACCACAGTTCAAAAGCATCAATTCTTCGACGCTCAGCTTTCTTTATAGTCCAACTGTCATATCCATACATGACCACTGGAATAACCATAGCCTTGACTAGATGGACCTTTGTTGAAAAAGTAATGTCTCTGCTTTTTAATATGCTATCTAGGTTGGTCATAACTTTCCTTCCAAGGGGTAAACGTCTTTTAATTTCATGGCTGCAGTCACCACCTGCAGTTATTTTGGAGCCCAGAAAAATAGTCAGCCACTATTTCCACTGTTTCCCCATCTATTTGCCATGAAGTGATGGGACCAGATGCCATGATCTTAGTTTTCTGAATGTTGAGCTTTAAGCCAACTTTTTCACTCTCCTGTTTCACTTTCATCAAGAGGCTCTTTAGTTCTTCTTCACTTTCTGCTATAAGTGTCATGTCATCTGCATATCTGAGGTTATTGATATTTCTCCTGGCAATCTTGATTCCAGCTTGTGTTTCATCCAGCCCAGCATTTCTTATGATGTACTCTGCATATAAGTTAAATAAGCAGGTTGACAATATATAGCCTTGACGTAGTCCTTTTCCTATTTGGAATCAATCTGTTGCTCCATGTCCAGTTCTAACTGCTGCTTCCTGACCTGCATATAGGTTTCTCAAGAGGCAGGTCAGGTGGTCTGGTATTCCCATCTCTTTCAGAATTTTCCACAGATTATTGTGATCCACAGTCAAAGGCTCTGGCATAGTCAATAAAGCAGAAATAGATGTTTTTCTGGAACTCTCTTGCTTTTTCGATGATCCAACAGATGTTGGCAATTTGATCTCTGGTTCCTCTGCCTTTTCTAAAACCAGCTTGAACATCAGGAAGTTCACAGTTCACGTATTGCTGAAGCCTGGCTTGGAGAATTTTGAGCATTACTTTACTAGTGTGTGAGATGAGTGCAGTTGTGCAGTAGTTTGAACATTCTTTGGCATTTCCTTTCTTTGGGATTGGAATGAGTACTGACCTTTTCCAGTCCTGTGGCCACTGCTGAGTTTTCCAAATTTGCTGGCATAGTGAGTGGACCACGTTCACAGCATCATCTTCTAGGATTTGAAATAGCTCAACTGGAATTCCATCACCTCCACTAGCGTTGTTCATAGTGATGCTTCCTAAGGCCCACTTGATTTCACATTCCAGAATGTCTGGCTCTAGGTGAGTGATCACACCATCATGATTATCTGGGTCATGAAGCTCTGTTTTTTACAGTTCTTCTGTGTATTCTTGCCACCTCTTCTTAATATCTTCTGCTTCTGTTAGGTCCCTACCATTTCTGTCCTTTATCAAGCCCATCTTTGCATGAAATGTTCCCTTGGTATCTCAATTTTCTTGAAGAGATCTCTAGTCTTTCCCATTCTATTGTTTTCCTCTATTTCTTTGCATTGATCACTGAGAAATGCTTTCTTATCTCTCCTTGCTATTCTTTGGAACTCTGCATTCAAATGGGTATATCTTTCCTTTCCTCCTTTGCTTTTCACTTCTCTTCTTTTCACAGCTATTTGTAAGGCCTCCTCAGACAGCTATTTTGCTTTTTTGCATTTCTTTTTCTTGAGGATGGTCTTGATTCCTGTCTCCTGTACAGTGTCACGAACCTCTGTCCATAGTTCATCAGGCACTCTGTCTATCAGATCTAGTCCCTTGAATCTATTTCTGACTTCCACTGTATAATCGTAAGGGATTTGATTTAGGTCATACCTGAATGGTCTAGTGGTTTTCTCCACTTTCTGCAATTTCAGTCTGAATTTGGCAATAAGGAGTTAATATTCCACTGTATATATGCACCACATCTCTATGCAGTCCTCTGCTGATGGACATGTAGGTTGCTTCCATGTCCTGGCTGCTGTAAATAGTGCTGCAATGAACACCGAGGGGTGCAAGTAGCTTTTTCAGTTAGGATTTTCTCTAGGTACTTGCCCAGGGGTGGGATTGCTGATCATATGGTAGTTATAGTTTTAGTTTTTTAAGGAACCTCCGTACTGTTTTCCATAGTGGCTGTATCAATTTACCTTCCCCCCAACAGTCTAAAAGGGTTCCCTTTTCACCATACCCTCTCCAACATTTATTGTTTGTAGATTTTCTGATGATGGCCATTCTGATCAGTGTGAGGTGATACCTTCTTGTAGTTTTGATTTGCATTTCTCTAATAATTAGTGTTGTTGAGCATCTTTTCATTCCTTGATTGAGTTATTTGTTTGTTTGTTTTTTGATAGTGAGGATAGTAAGCTGCATAAGCTGATTTTTTTTCTCCAGCTTATTGAGGTATAATTTATATATTTAAGCTATACAGCTTGATGTTTTGATAAATATATATATATGGTAAAATAATCAGCACCATCAAGCTAACTAACGTATCCATCACTACACAGAGTTTCCTTTTTTTTTCTAAAGAGAACGATTAAGATCTACTCTCTTAGCAAATTTCAAATATACAATGTGGTATTAACTATAGCCTAGCCACTATGATGTATATTAGTTCCTCAAAACATATTCATTTTTTAACTGGTAGTTTGTACCCTTGAGCAATCATCTCCCCATTTTCCCTGCCTCCCAGACCCTGGCAACTACCATTCTACTCTGCTTCTATGACTTCAATTATTTTTGATTCTTCATGTAAGTAAGATTATGCATTATTTGTCTTTCTGTGTCTTACTTATTTCATTTAGTGTAATATCCTTCAAGTACAGACATGTTGTGACAGATGGCAAGTTTTCCTTCTTTTTCAAGGCTAAATAGTATTTTGTGTGTGTGTGTGTGTGTGTATCATAGTTTCTTTATCCATCCGTTAATGGACATTTCAGTTATTTCCATATCTTCACTACTGTGAATAATGCTGCAATGAATATGGGAATGCAGATATCTTTCTAAGATATTGATTCCATATACCTAGAAGTGAAACTGATGGATCATAAGGTATTTCTGTTTTTATTTTTTTTGAGGACTTCCATAGTGACAGTGTTGTTGTTTTGTCACTAAGTCGCATCCAACTCTTTTGCAACCCCATGGGCTGTAGCCACCAGGCTCCTCCATCCATGAGATTTCCCAGGCAAGACTACTGGAGTGTGTTGCCATTTCCTTCTCCAGGGCATCTTCATGACCCAGAGATTGAACCTGCATCTTCTGTATTGGCAGAGGAGTCTTTATCACTGAGACACTGGGGAAGCCCAATAGCCACAGTACTGATTTACCTTCCCAGTGATACTGCATGAGTTCCCTTTTGTACATCCTCACAACCCTTATATTTTGTCTTTTTAATAATAGCTATTCTAACATATGTGAGGTGGTGCCTTATCATGGTTTTGATTTGCATGGCCCTGCTGAGCTCTGATGCTGGGAGGGATTGGGGGCAGGAGGAAAAGGGGATGACAGAGGATGAGATGGCTGGAAGGCATCACCAACTCAATGGACGTGAGTTTGAGTGAACTCCGAGAGATGGTGATGGACAGGGAGGCCTGGCGTGCTGCGATTCATGGGGTCGCAAGAGTCGGACATGACTGAGTGACTGAACTGACTGACTGACTGATGAGTAATGAAGCCGAGCACCCTTTCATATATCTGTTATCCATTTGTATTTCTTGTTTTAATTTTTTTGAGAAATATCTATTCAGGGTCCTTTGCCCATTTTTAAACTTTTATTTTTTTCTTTACCATTAAGTTATATGAGTTACGTACATATTTTGCATATTAACCCCTTATCAGATATATGATTTCAAAATATTTTTCCCATTCCACAGGTCAACGTTTTACACTGTTGGTTGTTTCCTTTGCTATGCAGAAGCACTTTAATCTGATGCAGTTCTATTTGTCTATTTTTACTATTGTTGCCTACGCTTTTTGTGTAATATCCAAAAAACTCATTGTCCAGATCAGTGTCAAGAATCGTTTTTCCTAATATTTTCTTCTAGTAGTTTTACATTTAATCCATTTTAAATTGACTTCTATATATTGTGTGAGATAAGGACCAATTTCATTTTTCTGCAAGTTCTATCCAGTTTTCCTAATATCATCTATTGAAGGAAGTGTCTTTCTCCATTTTGTGTTATTAGCACCTTTGTTAGGGATCAGTCGACCTCAAGTGTATGGATTTATTTCTGGGCTGTCTATTCTCTTCTGTTAGTATATATGTCTGTTTTATGCCACTAGCATACTACTTAGATTACTGTAGCTTTGTAATATATTTTGGAATCAGGAAATCTGATGACTCCAACTTTGTTCTTTTGCTCAAGATTGCTAAGGCTATGCACTGTCTCCTATGTTTCCATATGAATTTTAGGATTTTTTTCTATTTCTGTGAAGAATCCCATTGGAATTTTGATACAGATTGTACTGAATCTGTAGATCACTTTGGATAGTATGGAAATCTTATTGTTAATTATTCAAATCTATGAATATGGATGTCTTTCCACATATCTTTCTCTTCTTTGATTTACTTCATTAGTGTTTTATAATTTTCAGTGTATAAGTCTTTCACCCCCTTAGTTAAATTTATTCCCAACTATTTTATTCTTGTTACTATTGTGAATAGAATTATTTTCTTAATTTTCAGTTTCTGTACTTCAGTGTTATAGAAACACAACAAATTTTTGTATGTTAATTTTGTATCCTACAACTTAATTTATTAGTTCTAAGAGGTTTTTTGTTGACCTTTTATATGCTTAATTTTTTTTCTATATTTAAAAAAAATGTACATGATTATGAGCTAATGCATAACGTGCCCACATTTGGGCATGTAACTTTAACTTGTATTCATCTTTTCTGACCTCAGTGTATTTTATTGTAATACTCATTGACAATACACTCACTTGCTACTTATAAAATATGGAAATTTTTTAGGATTTTACTATCATAAATGAGATAACAGGTCAGAGTATACTTGGAAACATTTGAGAAATTCAGGGATGAATGTTTGCTCTAGTCTTTGGATCAATTGTGATCCGTTGACACCAAATTCCCATTGACATAGGTATGTAAGATGCTTGAATTTTATCAGTTTGACCCTTAGAATTCCTAAATGTATCTTCCTGGTATAATTCCCAGAGTATGATAATTTATTTTTCTGAATCAATAGACAGGACACAAATACAATAAACAAACTGAGACAAGTAGTATATCGGAGAGCTTGGAATCCATTTGGCTGAGCTCAACATTTATTATGTACCTGGTTGAAAAATATCCAGACCAGAATTTGAATCTTGGTCCTACTCCATAGTTCTTTGTTTCATTACCTTCTATGAGTCAACAGACTCCTTACTAATTGATTGGGAATAATATTAAATACCCTCAATGACCATAAATAAGATTAAGTTAAATAATGAAAAACAGTGATTCTCACCCTTAGCTGTGCCTTAGTATTACTTGGGAATGTTTTAAAACATACCCCTTCCCCTAGAGTCAAACTTAGTTAGTTTGGTGTTGGGTCAGAGCGTCAGCAGTTTTTAACACTGAAGCTTTTAGCACCACATCACAGTTCACTGTTGGTCACATTTGCACCTAGACGTGTCACTGGGGTTCCAGCATGACTCAGCACTAACCTACCGTGTGGCTACAAGCAAAGCCTCTTTCTCTCATTAGTACTTGACTTTCCTCATCAATTAAACAACATCATCAACAGTATCAAATGTGGTTCATAGCCCCTCTTGTATGCACTTTGCAAGGCTGCTAGGACATAAAAGAATGAACAAAAGAATATTTTATAAACATATAATAAAACATTCATATTCTGTGAGGGGAGAACTCTTTTATATCAGCATTTAAACATAGTAAAATGTCTTCTACCTTAGAACAAAACAAAATAAAAATAGCTTCCTCAACCCGATTTCTTCTCCATGTTCCCTCGTTCACTCTTCTACTCTCCCTTTCCCTGTCCCTCCCCCTTTATAGCCCAAGTTTGTTAAAAAACATTTACTACCCTTGCTATCTATATTTTCTCATTTCCTACTAATTTCCCAATGCTTCAAAGTCTGGTTTCTGCTCCTCTCTACTGAAGCTGTTCTGACCAGTGTTATCAAATACTGTTTTAATTTTTGCTATGACACTGTTGACCATTCCCTTCCTCTGAAAATAAAATTTTCCATGGGCTTCTGTGACATAGCATTCTGCTTGGTGCCCTTCTAGCTCCCTGACCATACCTTTCCAGTTTCCTTTCCTGGCAACTGTAACTATTATTCAGGTGTTGGAATTTGTCAAGGCTCTGTCCTAGGCTGCCTTATCTTTCATTCTCTACCGCCTCTCTGCATGATCTCATCCCATCCCATGGTTTCAATTATCATCTCTGCAGCAGACATCCAAATCTATGCCTCAGCCCTTTGTTTTCTCTGAAGCTCCAAACCTTTCTATCCAACTTCCCACTTAATAGCTCTCCTATGATATCCCACAGGCATGTCAGTTGTGCTTTAAAACAGAACTCATTATCTATCTCTCTCCAAATTCAAAACTAGTTCTTCTTTTTTTTTTTCCCGCACAAACTTGGAAAATTCTATGGCCATTTGTTTTAGTTTCCAGGCCCCAAAACCCTCAAATCATTTGTGACTCCTCCCCTCCTCACCCTCAAAAGCAGCAGGACTCAGTCACTCAGATAATCGATTCCTCTTCCCCCTACTTCTCTACTTTAGGTGACCCTCATGTCACTCTTCCACGTAGAACCTTCTGGAACTTCCCATATTGTTAAAGGCAAGGTTTTCAGACTTGGCTTACAAAATCTAGTATGATCTGGTGTTTGCCTCTCTTTCCAACTCATCTCACTCATCTCTCCTCCTTACAGTTCCTCCAGGAGCTATACAAAACTTTTTAGTTCCCTGGATGTACTTTGCTTTCTCTCATCTCTGACATCCTCTTGTCAGGAACACTTTGCCTTGCCACTTTCATCCTGTCTGAGCTAACTCCCACTTGCCCTTCAGAATTACATCCATATGCCACCTTCTCTAGGACACATTCATTGATTCCCTTGGTCCCGAGTTTACTGACCTTTCGGTTTATTCTCATAGCTCCCTGTGCCCACTCCTCTCACAGGCTTGTCAGTAATTACCTACTTATCTGTATCTAGCCCAAAAAGTGATAGTAAGGATGGAACATGGTTTTCTTGTTCTTTTCTATATTTCCAGTGGCTATCTTTACTGCCTGGCATATGATTGATGCTTAGTATATACTTGTCAAATGAGTGAATGAAGGAATAAATGAATGAATGATGAATAAATGGAAAAAATAAGAAGACGTCTCTGGCCTCAAGCAGCTCAGCTTATTGTAGATGACAGATATAGTTTCCATTATCTGTAATGGAGGTGGAATAGAATTGGTAGTAACTTGGTGCAAAGTACTAAGAAAAGGAAAAGGAGATCTTTCAATTGGCAAGATCAGTAACGATATCTCAGTGGAGACCGCAGTGGAGCCAGCCCTTAATAAAATATCAACTATAATAATTTGGGTGATGGTGAGTGCTGTAAATGAGTGCTTACAACGTGTTCATTGTTTGTTGTTTAGTCGCTAAGTGGAAAGGCCAGTTTTCATTCCAATCCCAAAGAAAGGCAATGCCAAAGAATGTTCAAACTACCACACAATTGTACTCATCTCACACACTAGCAAAGTAATGTTCAAAATTCTCCAACTGAGGCTTCAACAGTAGATGAACCGAGAAATTCCAGATGGATTTAGAAAAGGCAGAGGCACCAGAGATCAAATTGTCAACATCTGTAAACATCTGCTGCTGCTAAGTCGCTTCAGTCGTGTCCGACTCTGTGTGACCCCATAGACGGCAGCCACCAGGCTCCCCCGTCCCTGGGATTCTCCAGGCAAGAACACTGGAGTGGGTTGCCATTTCCTAAACATCTACTTCTGCTTTATTGACTATGCCAAAGCCTCTGACTATGTGGATCACAACAAACTGTTGAAAATTCTTAAAGAGGTGGGAATACAAGACCACCTTACCTGACTCCTGAGAAATCTGTATATCAATCAAGAAGCAACAGCTAGAACTGGACATGGGAAAACAGATAGGTTCAAAATCAGGAAAGGAATACACCAACACTGTATATTGTCACCCTGCTTATTTAACTTATATGCAGAGTATATCATGCGAAATACTGGACTGGATGAAGCACAAGCTGAAATCAAGATTTCTGAGAGAAATGTCAATAACCTCAGATATGCAGATGACACCACCATTATGGCAGAAAGTGAAGAGGAACTGGATGAAAGCAAAGAGTAAAAGTAAAAGAGGAGAGTGAAAAGCTGGCTTAAAACTCAACATTCAAAAAACAAAGATCATGGCATCCAGTCCTATCACTTCATGGCAAATAGATGGGGAAACAATGGAAACAGTGACAGGCTTTCTTTTCGTGGACTCCAAAATTACTGCAGATGGTGACTGCAATCATGAAATTAAAAGATGCTTGCTCCCTGGAAGAAAAGCTATGACCAATCTAGACAGCATATTAAAAAGCAGAGGCAATACTTTGCTGACAAAGGTCCATCTAGTCAAAGCTATGGTTTTTCCAGTACTCATATATGGATGTGAGAGTTGGACCATAAAGAAAGCTGAGTGCCAAAGAATTGATGTGTTTGAACTGTGGTGTTGAAGAAGACAACTGAGAGTCCCTTGGACTGCAAGGAGATCAAACCAGTCCATCCTAAAGGAAATCAGTCCTGAATATTCATTGGAAGGACTGATGTTGAAGCTGAAGCTCCAGTACTTTGGCCACCTGATGAGAAGAACTGACTCATTGGAAAAGACCCTGATGCTGGGAAAGATTGAAGGCAGGAGGAGAAGGGAATGACAGAGGATGAAATGGTTGAATGGCATCACCAACTCAATGGATATGAGTTTGAGCAAGCTGTGGGAGTTGCTGATGGACAGGGAGATTCTTTACCACTAAGCCACCAGAAAAGCCCATATAATGTGTTAGGCATTGTATCAAATACCTTACATGTAATATCTCACTTCCTTCAATAACCTATAAGTTGGTCCTTTTTATTTCCAATTTGTAGACAGGAAACAGAGAGGTTCAATATCTTAAGCAAATTTACCCAGCCAGCTAGTGGAGGAGCTAGGACTCCTCAGGGGCAAGAGCTTAACAAATTCTTCTTTTAGTTCCAGTGCAGAACACAGAACCTGGCACAAGGAACTCATCCACAGTGATCAAACAAGATGAACAGGTTTGGAGATCTAATGTACAGGATGTTGATTATAGGCAATGATAATATATTTTATATTTCAGTGTTGCTAAGAAAGTAAATCTAAAATGTTTTCACCACAAAAAAAAAAGAAATGGTAACTATGCAATAGCATGAAGGTGGTAGCAAATGCCATGATGGTAAACATTTTGCAATATAGAAGTGTATTACGTCAACACTGTTGTAGGACATAAATCTACAGGTTTTTGCATCAATTATATCTCAATAAAGTATAAAAATAAACAAGACAAAAGAAAAAACAGTTATCAAGTGAGACAATACATGGGAGAACAAAAATTTTTTAAAAGCAACATGAATGAGCTTGATGGGCTCAGAAACAGGCTATATATTTTTGTAAAGGAGCTCACAAAACTCTCTCTCACTCTCTCTCTTACACACACACACACACACACACACACATAGAGTTCTGTTCAGAAACATCCAAGAATCCTGTTTAATATTAGCCAACAAAGCAATAGCGTGTCTGTGCTGACTCAGCGTTGAGCTCTGTTAGCAGTCCTGCCTCCTGGAAATGAATGAAGGAAACCCAAAAGCCTAGGAATGTTCCACTGATGTGGTATAGATTAGCTTTGGTAGTAAAGATCGGAAGGGATAGAAATAGCCCACAACAAAAAAGAACCGCCATATGGACAAGTCCATTTGGTGAAAAATACTTTAATGACAAGCTGCAATTATGGCCACCTCCTCTCCTGTCTGGAATGCCATTCCCTAGGGAATACCGCAACACTGAAGCCCATGGCCAGGGCACCCATGGGCAGTTTACTGAAGGAAAAGAAAAGCTTGTCAGAACTGTCATTCTGTCTCTTGCTTCTGTCACCCCATGACTTGTTTGTGAAATTCCTAAATTTGGTTGTGAGCTGACTGTTTTGACAGTCTGTCTTCATGACTGTTTTTCTTAAGCTCTTGGGGGTCTGCATATTTTTCTGCATCTGGGTGATACGGAAAGACTTCCTTCTTTTTAGGACCTAGGGAGCCTCTTAAAATGTCTCTTAGAGAATCTACCACATCAGAAGTCTTCAATGAGAACTGCAGGGCGCTCTTGCTAAGAAAAAATAACTTTCCTTCCTCTGAGTCCCAACCAAAAATGAGTTTTAATTATTTTAGTAAGAACTTTTAAAGAGATAGTCCTGATAAATAACAATGCTCGGTGAATTTCTTTTTTTTAATAAATTTATTCATTTTCGGTGAATTTCATTTAGTGCTTGAATGTTATGTTTGTATTTGACCTCACATGAGAACAATGGTATTTCATGAGTATCTGCTTTCTGCTTTATATAGCCAGGGTTGCCTTTGGGCAGTCTCATCTGTGTGGAATTCAGAAAACTGAAATCCTCTTGGGAGATGTAACAAGATCCCCATTTATTGTGTCACACATTGAGAAAAAAAAAATTAAGGTTAATTAAGGAGTAACCAGGGAAAATTGGGTCTATGTACTTCCTTTGTCCCAGTCTAGGAACTAAAAATCTGATCACAATAGCTAGATCAGATGCATCAAGTTCAAACTTTTCTCTCAGAGCTGGGAAAGAATTTTGAAATTTAGATTTATGGAAAAGCAAGAGGACTCAGTGAGAATGAGTACACCACAAGGAATGAGAAATGTGTACAGGTGACCAGAGTAAAAACATGAGCATAAACATATCCCAAGGCATTTAGTAGAATTCTGGTGTATTGTGCTTTCCATTCCTTCTCCATAAGAAATTCATGGAAACTTGTGGTCACGTGTATTAAAGAATGGTATGTATTTCATATGTTCTGTATTTCTCTTTTTCCTGAATTGCATATGCTTTGCCATCTCCCTGTCTTTCATGTGTTGTGGTTTTTGCCCCTAGTAAGTTCGTGTTGAAAGATCACTCGCTAATAATAGAAGTCTTATTATTTGAGAGAAAAATTAGTCCCTGCTTATGTATTTAATCCAAATTCATTTTAATTATCATCTTTGCCAATGGTGTTCCTAAGAGAGGTTTCCGTTTTCTCTAGGATGCTCTACAGATGCTCTACTGATGAATCATTTCAGCGGAAGTGCTTTCTCCTTGTGTGTGTCTATGAGGCCGCAGCTCTTTGTCTTGAACCTGAGCAGACAATTTCCTTAACTTTATGTCACTGCTGCTGAGGTAGAGATAAGAGGAGAGTTTGCTTTTGAGCCTTTCCACAGGAAGAGCAAATCCCTTATTGGGTCATGATACGAAAGGCAGAACTTTGATTACCATGACATTTCCTGTGTCATGTTAACTACTTTACAAACAGCACTGAAGGCATATGAATTAAGATGACCATACTCTCCACACGGTCCAACATCCCAGTTACCATTCAGCCCTGTTTGCCTTGTTTTGCGTGCGTGCGTGCTTAGTTACCTTAACCATGTCCGACTCTCTGCGACCCCATGGACCATAGCCCTCCAGGCTCCTCTATCCCTGGGATTCTCCAGGCAAGAATACTGGAGTGGGTTGCCATTTCCTTCTCCAGTGATAAAGTATGAAGTGAGTGAAATGAGTGAAGTGAAGTCACTCAGTCGTGTCCAACTCTTTGCGACCCCATGGACTGTAACCTACCAGGTTCCTCCATCCCTGGGATTCTCCAGGCAAGAACACTGGAGTGGGTTGCCATTTCCTTCTCCAGTGCATGAAAGTGAAAAGTGAAAGTGAAGTTGCTCAGTCGTGTCTGACTCTTAGCGACCCCATGGACTGCAGCCTACCAGCCTCCTCCGTCCATGGGATTTTCCAGGCAAGAGTATTGGAGTGGGTTGCCATTTCCTTCTCCTTGCCTTGTTTTAGGCATACTCAAATAAGCATAGCTATTTTAGTTAGTAGCCTAAAACAGTTTAGAAGTAGCTAAAGAGAGTGGGCTTGCAAAAGTCAGAAACAATAAGCAGTATGACCGCACGGAAAGACCATTGATCATTTATAACACAGCCAAACAAGGCAAGGGGATAGTGATTTCAGAGTAGACGCAAAAATAGTTCCACAAAAGCAAATTAGGGCAAAGTTAATTTATGTTCAGCTTTGCATGTGTAAGAACATAAGAAAGGGTATGATATGATTTGCAGATATTTTATTCAGAATACTCAAAACTTATATGAAAGCTTTGAAATTTGCTGAATTGTTTGGAAACTGCGTATATATGGAAAGACTAAGACTCGAGGGAGGGTAGACCAGAGGCATAGACCTGGGTTTAATCTGCAGCTCTTCCTTTTTCTAGTTGTAAAATGGGAAAATTACATTACCTTTCTGAACTTCAGTTTTCTTTACTATACAATGGAAAAGTATTTCTAATTAATAGAACGATGTGAGAATAGAATGAGATAAAATAAATAGAGGCACTAGGTCACTGCCTGGCACACTGCTAATGCTCTGCATACCAAAGTATTCTTATTCTCATAAACCTCTGGATAGCTTAGATTATACAAGACATTTGTGTACCCGTACCTGGAAATGCCATTGCAATAAAGCCATAAGCTCCTTTATACGGATTTTATTTATTTTCAGGGAGATTCACAACTTGCCTATAAAATTAGTAGCTTGGCATCAGGTAGTAGGAAGAAGAGGAAAAGAAATCTTTTTTCCAGACCTCCATAAAAGGCAACTTTGTTAACTAGTTTGTATGTCTGATTGGAAAGAGATTGCCAGCCCATGTGAGATGTGACCTCTAACAGGGTCACAGGTGACCCTGTGAGAGTGAGTTGACCCATTGTGAAGTGATTGGGATTTGGCATGATCACAGGATGCCAGCCAGGGCCTGGAGGAGTGAATCACAATTTGGCTGAAAACTGTTCTCTTGCAAGTTCAAGTTCAAGTTATTGCCTCCCCTCTCCCCCCCACCAAAAAAAGAAAAACAGAAAGTCACAAGAAGAATGGCTCCTAGAATAGGAGTCTGTGCAAGCTTTGGAGAGGGAGAAGGAGCTTGGAAGTTACACGGAAATCTTTTTAAAAGTCAGTTTTCCTTGATCTTGCCTTCTCAAGATGCTCATCTCACTCACACACCCCACCTCCACCCCACACCCACATACATGCCCACTCACTGCTCTTCTAACATTCCTTATTTCTGTTCAAGCAGTTCTTTCTTTATCCTCCTCGTCTTGACCTGGCATAGTCCAAGGATTTGACCATTGGTTTCAGCTCTTCTGAAATCTCTTGCAGGGTTATTCAAACTGGATGATAAGACTCTCCACTGGGTCCCCCAAACCTTGCATTTATTATATTGCAATTGTATCAAGAGCCCCTCTAGATTTTAACTTTGCTATCTTAGTGCCTACATTGTGACTGGAACATAGTAGACACCCGGTAAAGCTTATTTGAGCTGACTTGAATAAGGGTCAGAAACTCCAAAAAGCTGCAGATAAGGGTCATTGAAGTGTGAGGCTGGGGAGTAAGGAATTGTGTAGACTGCTGCTTCCTTCAAGCTGGTTGGTATAAATTTTCAGAGCATCTTCCCAGGAGGCCTTTTCTCCCTGACTTGTTCCAGGTAGAATGCAGTTTTATAGGCTGTACCCACTTTCCTGCTTTGGGGATAGATACATGGAGCTCCTTTGAAGTTTTTCTAAAGGCCCTCAAAAAGTAAACAGAAATACACGTTTATCGAACACCAGAGTATGCCAACTGATGATGTTATTCACACCATGTCAAACCTGGGTGGTGTCACTAGGCCTCATCTTACAGATGACAAAAGCCATACAGCTAAATACAGGTAAAGGAGATTCTCTTCCACCTCTTACTGTCTTTCTCTTTTTGTCACTTAAATTCCATTAAGAAAGTCAGAGTTGAATGTGAGTGCTGACAGTGAATATTGATGATAAAAGCTCAGTGCTTCAGAGCTTACAAAGTGCTCTTCACATCCAAGACGGCACTGAACCCACAAAACTCTGAAAAGCAGGCATCGTAGGGATCACACACATGGTCCAGCTAGGGAAGAAAGGTATAGAAAGGTGTCACAGCACCCTAAACGTCACACAGGTCAGGACATCTGACCTCGAGACCATTGTCCCACAGCTCTGACCACCTGACGGTCTTTCGCAATTGATGTAAACTTGGCTCAGACGTGCAGACAGTGGAGCAGACTTTGTGACCACAGGAGATTTGTCTTCTTCAGTCATCTGGTGCAAAATGTACTTATTTACTTATTTGTAGCTCACATCATTCCACTACAGATTTATTAATACAATGATTTTATATGGTCTTAAGCCGTCTAATCACATAAGCTGATTAAGCCAAATCATTTGATTTCTTTGTTTTCATGACAAGAAACAACCAAATTGAATAAAATTGTACCTTCCTCACAAATATGCTCTGGCATGCCCTCTTCCTGTGCCCCTAGTCCCACCGTTTCCCCCACTCCCCACAATCTCCTGGAAGCATCATCACCAGCCTCCTCCCACAGCCTCTGTTGCCCTGGCTGTACCTCTGTACGTGCCGTGTCATTTGTTTGGTCAACCGGTGACTCCATCTCAGCTCCAAGGCCTACCTCCCTCAGCCCCAGTACCTTTCTGCTGCTGCTGTTGCTGCTAAGTCACTTTAGCCGTGTCCGACTCTGTGTGACCCCAGAGATGGCAGCCCACCAGGCTCCCCGTCCCTGAGATTCTCCAGGCAAGAACACTGGAGTGGGTCGCCATCTCCCTCTCCAATGCATGAAAGTGAAAAGTGAAAGTGAAGTCGCTCAGTCGTGTCCAACTCTTAGCGACCCTATGGACTGCAGCCTACCAGGCTCCTCCATCCATGGGATTCTCCAGGCAAGAGTACTGGAGTGGGGTGCCATTGCCTCTCCAATACCTTTCTAATCTGACTTAATCATTCCCTGTACTGAACTGTTGTTCCTCTCTTTAAAAATATATCATCCCCTTTATTATATACAGACATCTCTCACACGGTTTGTCTCCCTGACAACCCAAGCTTGATGAGGGCAGAGACTCTGCCTTTCATCTCTGCATCCTTCACAGTACCTAGCCTGATGGCTGGCACACAGTCATGATCAGCGCATGATTTACCTCTAAGAGCTTGATGTTTTAGGTAAAATAATATGCTCTCTTTTTATGGGTGAATAAGAAAATATAGTTGATTACTTAGCATTAACACATCTGCCATTCCCATGGTTCCCATCCCTCTTTTAGGTTTCACTCTAACATTATCTTCTCAGTGGGAGCTTCCCTGACTCCCCTATCTAACATTTTAAGTTCATCTCTAAAACCCATTATCTTCCTTTCCTGTTTGATTTTTCTCCACAAAGTAGAAAAATAGCACTAAGTAGAAAAGTAGCCCTTATCACTACCTTAGTACTATATATTTTGGTTATTTTATTTAATATCTGTTTTCCCCCATTGAAAGTAAGCTCCATGAGAGCAGGAGTTTTAACAGTTTTATTCAATATTATATCCCTGGTGCCTATAACAGTGTCTGTCATATAATAAGTGGTCAATTTATGTTGTTTGAATGAATGAATGAATACTACTGCGTATTGTGAGTGTGTATGTGTGCATGCACATGCAAATGCATGCAGGCATGCTACCCCTCATTTACAGCAAGACACATGAAGAACCCCTGCACATCGATTCAGAACTGGGGTTCAGATGGTGGGTCTCAGGATGAAAGGGAGCTTGAGAGTCTTCTACTTTGACCAAGCTGAGTATGTGAGTATGGTGTGCTATAGTAGGAGGTTTCAACTGTATCTTTAGATCTGCATTCATCAGTGCTGGGGGGATTGCTCTCCTATGAGTCAAATAATTTTCACATGTTTTTAAATCTTTTGGTCAGCATTTAACAAATACTGTATGAAATTTGTTAATGCCTTTCTTCTCTCTCTTAAAATTGGAAATTGTGCATTCTCTCTCTCTCCATTTTTCATTATGACTCAGCAATGGTTTCTTCTGTACTGTTATGTGGGTTAATTACTATTACTCCTGCTACAACTACCACCACCTCTATTTTTTTAAGCTTAGTTTAGCACAGATGGTAAAGAATCTGCCTACAATACAGGAGGCCTGGGTCCAATCTCTGTGTTTGGAAGATCCCCTGGAGAAGGGACTGACTACCCGTTCCAGTATTCTTACCTGGAGAACCCCTTGGACAAAGGATCCTGGTGGGGTACAGTCCATGGAGTTGCAAAGGGTTGAACGTGATTGAGCGATTAACATTTTCCTTTTTATTTGATATAAAAAACAAAAACAATTCTGCCATTTCTCCCACTTCCACATCCCACTTGTGGCAACCACCAGTCTTTTCTCTATACTTAAGCTTGGTTTTTGAGTTTCTAAATAAAAAAATTTTTTTTAGATTCTGAACATAAGATAATTATATGGTATTTGTCTTTCTCTTCCTAACTTATTACAGTTAGCGTAAGGCCTTGAGGTCCATCCATATTGTTGCAAATGTGACTGCCCAATATTTCCAGCACCATTTATGAAAGAGATTATCTTTTTCCCATTGTATATTCTTGACTCCTGTACAAATCAATTGACTACATATGTATGGGTTTATTTCTGGGCTTTTCTATTCTTTGCATTGATCAATACAACTTTTTTTTATGACAATACCATACTGTTTTAATTATTATAGCTTTATAATATAGTGTGAAATCAAGAAACACAATGCCTCAGCTTTGTTCTTCTTTCTCAAGATTGCTTTGGCTATTTGAAGTGTTTTATGATTCCATACAAATTTTAGGATTGATTGTTCTATTTCTGTGGAAAATGACATTAGAGTTTTGATAGGGATAACATTGAATTTATCTATTGCTTTGGGTAATATGGCCATTTTAACAATACTAATTCTTCCAATTCATGAACATGTAATATCTTTCCACTTGTTTATGCCATCTTCCGTTTCTTTCATTAATATCTTATAGTTTTCAATATTTAGGTCTTTCAGTTACTTGGCTAAATGTGTCCCTAGGTATTTTATTCTCTTTGATGAAATTATAAATTAGATTGTTTTCTTAATGTCTTTCTTGTAGGTCATTAGTAGTGTGTAGAAATGCAACAGATTTTTTGTGTATTGATTTTATATCCTGCAACTTTCCTGAATTTGTAAATTCAAACAGTTTTCTGATGGAGTCTTTAGGTTTTTCTATATATAATATGGGGCTTTCCTGGTGGCTCAAAAGGTAGAGAGATTGCCTGTGATGCAGGAGACCTGGGTTCAATCCCTGGGTCAGGAAAATCCCCTGGAGAAGGGAATGGCTACCCACTTCAGTATTCTTGACTGGAGAATCCATGGACAGAGAAGCCTGATAGGCTCAGTCCATGGGCTCTCTTGTAATTTGCAAATAGTGCAGTTTTACTTTTTCATTTTTAATTTGGATGCTTTTTTATTTCTTTTTATGGACTAATTTTCTCTGGTTGGGACTTTCAATACGATGTTGAATTAAAGTGCCAAGAGTGGGCATTCTTGTCTTGTTCCTGATCTTAGATAAAAAGCCTTAAACTTTTCACCTTTGAGTATGACATTAAAGGTGGGCTTTTTGTTGTTCACTGTTCAGTTGCTAAGTCATGTCCAACTCTTTGCAACCCCATGAAGTGCAGCACACAAGGCTTCCCTGTCCTTCACTGTCCTTCACTCCTTTGCTGGAGTTTGCTTCAAACTCCAGCAAATCTCCTGGAGTTTGCTCAAATTCACTCCTTCACAATCTCCTGGAATTTGCTCAAATTCCATTGAGTCAGTGATGCCACACAACCCTCTCATCCTCTAGTTCTAGCATCAGGGTCTTTTGCAATGATTTGGTTCTTTGCATCAGGTGGCCAAAGTATTGGAGCTTCAGCTTCAGCATCAGTCCTTCCAATCAGGACTGATTTTCTTTAGGATTAACTGCTTTGATCTCTTTTCTATCTAAGGGATTCTCAAGAGTCTTCTCTAGCACCGCAATTCAAAAGAATCCATTCTTTGGCTCACAGCCTTCTTTATGGTCCTACTCTCACATCCATACATGACTACTGGAAAAACCATAGCTTTGACTGCATGGACCTTTGTTGGCAAAGTGATATCTCTACTTTTTAATATGCTGTCTAGGTTTGTCATAGCTTTCTTCCAAGGAGCAAGCATCTTTTAATTGCATGACTGCAGTCACCATCTGCAGTGATTTTGGAGCCCAAGGATAGAAAGTTTTGGAGCCCAAGAAAAGAAATCACCATCTGCAGTAATTTTAGAGCCCAAAGCCCCAATGTTTCCGCTTTTTCCCCATCTATTTGCCATGAAATGATTGGACTGGATGCCATGATCTTTGTTTTATGAATGTTGAGTTTTAAGTCAGATTTTTCACTCTCCTCTTTCACCTTTATCAAGAGGCTCTTTAGTTTTTCTTTGCTTTCTGCCATTACAATGATATCATCTGCATATCTGAGATTGTTGATCTTTCCCACAGCAATCTTGCTTCTAGCTTGTGAGTCATCCAGGTTGGCATTTTACATGATGTACTCTGCATAGAAGTTTAACAAGCAAGGTGACAATATACAGCCCTGATGTACTCCTTTCCCAATATTGAACCACTCTGTTGTTCCATGTCTGGTTTTAACTATCACTTCTTGACCAGCATACAAGTTTCTTAGGAAGCAGGTAAGGTGTGATATTCCCCTCTCTTGAAGAATTTTCCACAGTTTGTTGTAATCTACACAAAGAGTTTCCTATAGTCAATGGACCAGAAGTAGATTTTTTAAAATTTTCTTGCTTTTTCTGTGATCCAACAGATGTTGGCAATTTGATCTCTGGTTCCTCTACTTTTTCTAAATCCAGCTTGTACATCTGCAGTTCCTGTTCACGTATTATTGAAGCCTAGCTTGAAGGATTTTGAGCATTATCTTGCTAGCATGTGAAATGAGTGCAGTTGTATGGCAGTTTAAATATTCTTTAGCATTGCCTTTCTTTGGGATTGGAATACATGGCCTTTATTGTTTTGTGGTATGTTTTCTGTATACCTGCTCTGCTGAGAGTTTTATCATATTGTTAAATGGAGTTGAATTTTATCAAATGCTTTTTCTGCATCTATTGAGATGATCATATGATTTTTATTTTTATTCTTCATTTTGTTAGTTGGGTGTATCACATTGACTGATTTGTGGGTGCTGAACCATCCTTATATCCCTGGAATAAATCACTTTTGATTGTGGTATGTTATCCATTTAATTATATTGTTGAATTCAGCTTGTAGATATTTTGTTGGGTAATTGTTGCATTTATATTAATCAGAGATATTGGTCTGTAATTTTCTTTTCTTGTGGTAGCCTTATCTGGTTTTGGTATCAGGGTAATGATGGTCTCATAAAATCAGTTTTGAATAGTTCCTTCCTCTATTTTTTGAAAGAGTTTGAGAAGAAGTGGTATTAATTCTTCATTGGATGTTTGGTAGAATTCACCAGTTAAGTCATCTGATCTTGGACTTTTATTTTGTTGGGAGGCTTTTGATTACTAATTCAATTTCCTTACTGGTAATCAGTCTGTTCAGATTTTCTGTTCCAGTTTTTTAAAGCATGTCTTTGTTCTTTTTTGCTTAATGTTTTTGCTTTTTAAAAATAATTTTACTTATTTATGTTTTTATTTTTGACTGTGCTGGGTATTTGTTGCTCCTCGGGCTTTTCTCTAGTTTCAGCTAGCAGGGGCCATTCTTTAGTTGCAGTGTGTGGCTCTCTCTTCATTGCAGTGGCTTCTTTTGTTGCAGACCATGGGCTCTAGGGTGAGCAGGCTGCAGCAGTTGCCGCCTGCGGACTCAGCAGTTATGGCCCCAGGGCTCTAGGGCACAGGCTCAGTAGTTGTGGCACAAGAGTTCAGCTGCTGCACGGCATGTGGGATCTTCCCAGATCAGGGATCGAAGCCATGTCTCCTGCACTGGCTGGTGGATTCCTCACCACTGAGCCACCAAGAAAGCCCCTGGTTCAGTTTTATTAGGTTTATTAATATGTTTCTAGAATTTATCCATTTTCCCCTAATTGTTGAATTTGTTGGTATATAATCATTCATAGTGATCTTGTATGATCCTTTGTTGTGGTATCGGTTATAATGTCTTGTCTGTCATTTCTGATTTTATTTATTTGACTCCTCTCTCCTTTTTTTCTGGGTAGTTTTTAAAAATTACTACCTGACACTTTTTTTCTTACTACTTGGCATTGTCATAGAATGAAAACTGAAGGGCCTTACCATCAACCTTATTGTCGCTATTGTGGTATTGTCATGTCTGCCTTTGGGGTAATATGTAGAATAGGGGATCTCAACAAAAGGTTATGTTCACCATCTATGGGGCACAGAGAGACTAGGTGGGTCTGAAGTTTGCACCCGGGGACTGAAGTCAATACTTGGGCAAATTAGTTAATCATTCTGTGCCTTAGTCTTTCCATCAGTAAATACTGAGAGGATAAAATCATGTAAAATGCTAAGACCAGTCAATAAATAATAGTTGTTATTATTTCCCCCAATTTCAGAAACTGCCCACATAAGATACACTGATTCCACATTTCCTTAATTCTTTGTTATTGATTTTATCTGTATTTTTTAGTTGCACTCAAATTAGTATTTATTGTCAATGATTTTTACGTTACTTTGATTGGCTGTGTTTTCAAGACATTGCAGTAAGTTTGTTAACAAGCATTGTTGCAATATTTATGTCCCTAAATTTTTACCATAAGTGGTAAATATAAAAATAGAAGGCTTTCAAGCATAGAAGTGGACTTCTTGGATACAGTATGCTTCTTTGCTTCCCTCTTGCTGTGAGCATGTGTCTTTGATGGAGTGGCTGGTGGGATGAAAGCTGCTGAATATTGTGGACCCTTGAAAATGACAAGGATTTTCAGCAAAAACTGTAACTCACAATGTATGATTCTAACTCTTAAATATCACTTGTTAGTTACCTAGATTCATGATTGCCTATTCTCTTCTACATCAGCCCTTTGGGTAGAATGAACACTCTAATTAAATTAAGCCATTGGATTGTAATTATAATTTTGAAATAGAAAATCCTCCAGGGAATGTGATCATATTTATTATTGGAGAGACTCATGTGCCTCGCGACTGCAGGCACTGCAGGCCGGATACAGCTCCGCACCTTATGAGAGTAGGGGAAGCATGAGCTAATGGAAGCAACAACATATGAATGTTAGTTACGCTTGGTAGTAATTCTCGGATTGAAGATTTTATATCATAGCAGTTTCACACTTTTTCTTTGGGAAATCAGAACCTGTCCTGGGTTTTTGTGGATAATAATAATTATTACTAAAATTCACTGAGCCCTTACCTCATGCCAAGCACTATTCTCAGAGCTATTCATTTATTAACTTACTGAGTCCTCACAGTTAGTTACCCAAGAAGGTAAGTTTTATTATATCCCCATTTTACCTATGAGCAAACAGAGACACAGAAATGTGAATAATTTTCCCAAGTTTAAACAACCAGGTATTGGTTGAGCTAGTATTTGAATACAGGCAGATGACTCTAAAACTTTACTCTTAACCTTTATGCTAAACTGTCTCCTAAAGATAAAGGCCATGTGTCTCAGAAACTATCTGACTTCAACTTTCAGTAAAACATTTGGCATGCTACCAATGTCATGATCCATGCTGCTCATAAAGCTTTAAAGACAAGCACTACATTTTGTATGATGACAACAACCCTTGGCTGTTGATTGGTGTTTCAGCACAACCATAGTCATCTGCTCTGTAGAGAAGTTAAATTAATTAAGCCAGCAATTACTGAGACTGTTTTATCAATGCTGCATAGTTTCTTTCAGGTATTTATTAGTTCCTTCTCATCTGTAGTTTACACATCTTCCTGTCACTCAGGGTCATTATAATTTCAGAAGTGTAAGACCACAGAGGAAAAAGCAGCTTAGACATTATTTAACCAATGGAGAAACCAAAAATTAGGGAATGGAGACAACTTTTTTGGTGCCACATCTAGAGCCTCCTGAGGTCAGTGACTTTATCTCTCCTGTCTTCATCCCCCCATTGCCCAGCACAGGTCTACTCTGTAGGTGCTCAAGACAGCTTTGAGGAGGGAAGGAATTGTGGCACTAGGTGAGGACATGAAAGGCAGGGAGCATCCAGGACATGCCTGTAGACATGGGACAAATGCTGAGCAACAGACCTGACGCTCGTGACACCAGTGCAGCCACTACCTGATGTCCCAAATGAGAGGCCTGTGAAAGTCTTCCTAAGCTGAGCCATTAATTTTCAAGATCGAGTAGGGACCTTCCAATGGACAGGGCTGGGAAATCGGGTCTAATCAGCAAGAAAAGAGATAGTTAGCCTGAGCAACATTGCTCACAGGAAACAAAGCCCAAGGCCTAAAGCTAAAGGCACCTACCTTGCACCCTAGATGCTGAAAAGTACTCAGACTCCTTGAAAGTGTCCAGGAGGTACAAATAGATCTCCAGACTTAGAGGGAAGATGAAAGATACCATCATAGAAGTGCAAGAAAAAGGGCCTGGGAATAGAGGCCAAATGGGAGCTGCAGATAAATACTATTTAGGGAAACACACACTCTGATCAAAGGAAGCACAAAATGTTAAAAGAGCATCTAGGAGTCATAAAACCAAGCCAGGAAGTGAAGTCAAAGAAAAGGGGCCAACTTATATGCAAGTAAGGAGGCAGGAAACATTCAGGAAACTACAAGCAATTCAGTATGTCAGGAGCCAAGTCCTGCCAGTTGTTGGCAGGAAGGCAAGATGGCTGCAGAAGATGATAGGGACCAAGCCAGGGAAGGCCTCACAAGTGCCAGACTAAAGATCCTGGACTTTATCCTGAATCTTGGGAGAGAACTTTTTAGGAGAATGAAATGCCTTTTAGGAAGATTACTCTGGTCTCTGATGTAAAGGATCAACTGGATAAGGCAAGTCTGGATGTGGAGAGATTAGAAAAGAAAGTGGTATACCAATGCAGGCAAAAGATGATAAGGTCTAACCTAGGAAAGTGGTCATGGGGAGAGGAGCAGGGGGTAGAGATGAGAGGGGAGATGGGGGTTTCTTCCAGCATCCCCTGAATACTGAACACATCTCACTGAATGGCACAGGATGCGTGGTCCAAAACCTAGATATCGTCCTTTAGGCCTCTCCCTCATTCCACTCCTCTCTATCCAATCCATGACCAATCCTCCTAAATCCTTTGGATCCTCCTTCTTCTCACCATCTCCACTGCTCTCACTTTCTTCTCAATTATCACCTTTACCCTCCTGGATTTTTATGACAGACTCTTAAATGTCTATCCTAAATCTACCTGTGCCTTCCCTTCCACCACCACCAGATATTCCCCATCCATTTTCCTCAATACAACTAGCTTATTTTCCTGTTTTTTATTTAAAAAAAAATTAATTGAGGTGTAACTGACATCCAATAAGCTGAACTGTTGACATAAATAGGCACTTTAAATAAATATAAAATACAATTTAAGTTTTGGCATGTGTATATACCCTTGAAACCATTACCACAATCAAAATAATGAGCAATGTAACACCCCCAAATTTCCCTTCTGTCCATTTATAATCTCTTCTTCTCATTCCTGTCCTACTCCCACTCATCCCCAGATAACCACTGATATTTGTCACTATAGGTTAGTTAGCATTTTCCAGAGTTTATAAAAACAAGATCATACAGCATTTTCCTAGAATTTTATAAAAATGAAACCATACATATATGTACTTTTTTTCTGACTTCTCTGCATAATTATTTTGAGATTTATCCACATTGTGATGTGTCTAACAATGGTTCATTCCTTTTTATTGCTGGACAGTATTTCGTTGTGTCAGTTCAGTTCAGTTCAGTTGCTTAGTTGTGTCTGACTCTTTGCAACCCCATGGACTGCAACATGCCAGGATTCCCTGTCCATAACCAACTCCCAGAGCTTGCTCAAACTCATGTCCATAGAGTCAATGATGCCATCCAACCATCTGTCTTATCAGATAAGAAATCTTATCAGAAATCTTATCAGATAAGATAAAATTTCATTGTATGGATATACTAAAATTTATTGAGCACCATTCGTCTGATGGTGCACATTTGAACTGCTTCTAGATTTTTCATTATTACAAATGAAGCTACTTTGGATATTAGTGAACAATTCTTTTTAAAGGCATATGCTTTCATTTCTCTTGGAGAATAATTTTTTAAGACACTGCCAAACTTTGTTCCAAAGTCACTGTACCATTTACATTCCCATCAGCAGTGTGTGAGAGTTCTACTTGCTCCATTTCTCCGGTACTCTGTATAGGCAGTATTTTTTAATTGTATTCATCCTAAAGGTGTGTAGTGGTATCTCATTATAGTTTTGATTTGTGTTTTCCTAATGACTAACAATGCTGAGCATCTTTTTCATGTGCTTATTTGCCATCTGTTTCTCTCCTTTAGTGAACAGTTCAAATTTTTTGCCCACTTTTTTTTATTGCGCTGCTAGTTTTCTTATTATTTAATTTTGAGAATTCTTTACATACATGTTCAGGATTCAAGGCCTTTATTATATATATTATTTGTAATTACTTCCTCTCAGTCCATGGCTTGTTTTTCAATTCTCTGAATAGCTCTTTCAATGAGCAGAAGTTTTAAATTTTTCATCAGGCCCAATCTATCTGTTTACTCTTTTATAAATCATGCTTTTGGTATTTTGGGCTTCCCTGGTAGCTCGGCTGATAAAGAATCCTCCTGCAATGCAGGAGACCCCAGTTTGTTACCTGAGTCAGGAAGATCCCTTGGAGAAGGGATAGGCCCACTCCTATCCCAAGTGTTTTTGGGCTTCCCTCGTGGTTCAAAAAATCTGCCTGCAATCCAGGAGGCCTGAGTTCAATCCCTGGGTTAGGAAGATCCCCTGGAGAAGAGAACAGGTACCCACTCCAGTATTCTGTCCTGGAGAATTCCATGGACAGAGGAGCCCAGCAGGTACAGTCCATAGGATCACCAAGAGCCCAACATGACTGAGTGACTGGCACACTTTCACTTTCTTTGGTATTTTATCTAAGAAATCTTTGACTAGTTCAAGGTTACAGAGATTTTTCTTTTATGTTTTCTTCTAGAAGTTTTAGAGTTCCATGTTTGATATTTAGGTCTATAAGCCATTTTGAGTTCATTTTCATATGAGGTATGGATCAAAATTATTTTTCCCATATGGACAACCAATTGTCCTGGCTCCATTTGTTGAAGAGATTGTTTTTTCTTCACTGAACTGCCTTCCCATTTTTGTTGAAAATTAGTTGTCTATATATGACTGTGTCTATTTCTGAACTCTATCCTATTTCATGGATCTAATTATGCCAAAACCATGCTGTCTTGATTACTGTAGGTTTATAATAAGTCTTGAAATCAGGGAGTGTTAGTACTTCAACTTTGTTCTTTTTCAAAGCTTTTTTGGCTATTCTAGGTCCTTTGCATTTCCAAATGGATTTCAAAATTAGTGTGTCATTTCTTTCTTTTCTTTCTTTTTTTTTTTTTTTTATAACAAAGCCTCCTGGGATTTAGTGATTTTTTTTTTTTTTGCAATAAAAATCTCATCATGCCCATCCATCTTTTAAACTCTTCAGTGGCTTCCCACATGCTCAGACTAACTGCCTTCCCCAATTATATTTTGTGGCTTAGAAAGCTCTGTGGGGTCTAGACTGTCCCCTCCTTTCTGGCCTCATTGTTCCTGGTCCCCATCTCTGCACTATAGGCACCCTAGTCTCTTTCAGATCCATGAATGTGTCATTGTTCTCTCCTACCTCAAGGTCTTTAGTAACCCTAACCCTAACCCTCTGACAGGAGCACTCCAACCCCACTCCACTCATATCTGTCTGCCTTCTTAACTCAAAATGTCTCCTCCTCATGAAAACCTTGCTTAGGCCCACCCCCACCCCCAGCTACATCAGCTCCTCCTTTAAGTTTTCCATAGCTCCCAATATTTTTCTTTCATATTTACTAAATAGTGAAATCATATATGTGAATCTGTGGTTATTTTAAAATGTCTGTAGCATGTAGATTGTCCTCATATGAACAGAATCTCTGTCTGTTTGCCTAACTTTGTACTCTATCTAGTAAAAATCTTGGCACAAGATAGGTGCTCAATAATGCTTGTTAAACTACTGAAGGAATGAATAGAGCAGAATTTTTGGAGTGCTTTCTCTTTTGCTTCATATCAAGGTGGATCTGGTACTAGGAGGAAGCCTGAGTTGATGGGCAGGGAGACCAGGAAAGACAAGGTTAACCAAGAGAGACTAGATACAGGTTTCCTGCCTCTGTGCCCAGCATTCATCCAGCCACCCTGCGTAGTGTCCGGTGTCTTAAAGAAATCATCTCTGAATGATACATTCATTTGCAATAATTCACGTACAAGCATTTTCATTCAGTTTGTCTTTGTTGCCTTAAAATAAGCCCAGATTAGAAATTGAGCAATAAACAAACAAGCAAAACTATTATTGGTAGGAAATTTCATCTTCCTTCTTTGTTTAAGCAGCTGCTTAGCATAACAGAAGCTCTCTTTGTTTCATTTTATTTTATTATAAGAATTTATATTTATTTATTTGTATCTTTGGGCATGCTGAGTCTTCGTTGCTATGTGAGGGCTTTCTCTAATCATGGCAAGTGCGGGCTACTCTCTAGTTGAGGTGTGTGGGTTTCTCACTGCGGTGGCTTTTCCTGCTGTGGAGCACAGGCTCCAGGTGCTGGGGCTTCAGTAGTGGTAGCACGTGGGCCAGTAGTTGCAGTTTGCATGCTCAAGAGCACTAGCTCAAGTAGTTGTGGTGCGTGGACTTAATTTCCCTGTGGCACGTGGGATCTTCCCAGACCAGGGATTGAACCGATGTCACCTGCATTGGTTCTACAAGAATCTATAAGGCAGATTCTTAACCACTACACCCACTCCAGTACTCTTGCCTGGCAAATGTCATGGACAGAGGACTCTGGTAGGCTGCAGTCCATGGAGTCGCTAGGAGTTGGATACAACTGAGCGACTTCACTTTCACTTTTCACTTTCATGCATTGGAGAAGGAAATGGCAACCCACTCCAGTGTTCTTGCTTGGAGAATCCCAGGGACGGGGGAGCCTGACGGGCTGCCGTCTATGGGGTCACACAGAGTCGGACACGACTGAAGCGACTTAGCAGCAGCAGCAGCACACCATGAGGGAACCCCTGCTTCATTTTATTTTCTAGCAGTTTGAAATGAGGCAAGAGAAGTTATCCTCCTAGGTTATGAGGCTAGCACTATGACCTAAGGCCTTGTGTTATGTTAGAAAATAAAGCTGTATTCCATACCTTTGGGGCTTGACTGAAGCATCTCAGAAAAGAACCATTCCCTGATGGCAACCTGGGGTTTCTCCACACCTGCTCCTCCATCCCCCACCCTCAGGAGCCAAACTCCCAGGAGTGAAATCTCAGCTCTGAATTCTAGCTGTATGGCTGTAATCCAACATCTTAACCTTTCTGGGCTTCTCATATCTCATTAGTAAAATCAGGGTAAAAATTACCCCTTCTCTACCTACCTTTCAAAGTTGTTGTGAAACTTAATAAGGTAATAATTAAGCTATACCAAGCATCTATCATGCACCAGCTGTTCCTTTTACAGATGTGAATTTTAATCACAAAAGTCTTCCAAGGTAGGTATTAGTTTCTTGTTTTATAAATCAGAAAACTGAAGCTCAGATAAAAGAAGGCAAGTGTCCCAAACTGTGAAGGTTCCTGGGTGCCAGGCTTACTGCTTAAACTTTGTTCAAAGGACAATGTGCGAAGGGTTAAACAGGGAAATAGCAAAATCAGGTTCAGTTTTTAAAAATATCCTTCCAACACCTGTGTGGAATATGGTTTGGAGGGGAAGAACTTAGGGGCTTGAAAAATGGAAAGGAGAAATATAATAGTGACAGGGTATGTTACCATTTTCAAAACACTTTTATATCCTTTCTGTTATTTTAGTCTCAAAAAAACCCTGTGAAGCAAGGAGGAAGACGTAATTATTGTCTTTTTAAAGTATGGAATCTGCAGTATCCAAATAGTGTAAATACTTTGTTCCAATGTCACACAGCTCACACCAGCAAAGCGCAGTCCCAAACCTAGCTCTGGACTTCTGGTACATCTTCTTTCACAAATTTCATCAATTTCATCTGATGCAGGCAAGCAAGCCAGTGTACTGCCACTGACCATGTAACAGTGTCAGGTTTCTGGCCTCTAGGACCTTAGCTTTCCTAGGTCCTTCCCCTCTGTCTTTCTGATATGCTCAAATCTCTCAGTGGCATCTTCTGTCCCAGCTAGGTGGGGGTAAGAGATGGGAAGAGATGAGCTCCAGTCGGCCAATAAAGGAAGCTGGAATGGGACGGCTTAGCTACAAAAGGTTAAAATCAAGTTGGTTGATTGATTATGAATTTTAAGCAGTTTTTCTTCAGTGCAATCAGCACTCCCATCGTCATCGCTCATTAGAGAAAGATTTCCATTCCCGCAGTGATTGAGGATGTTTCTCTGTATTTGCATTTTGCATTCTATGCACTAAGCACCTTGCTGTCAGAATTATTAGCCGTTTCTCCTTGCCTGGTTCCTGCCTCTCCTTCCGTGGCGGTCCTGAGTCCCTTGCTGGGATGGTGAGAAGTAACCCCAGAGGAGAGGGCAGAAAGGTCATGGCCATATTGACCACTGGCTGGTCCATGCCTGACGATCAGCCAGCTGACCTCTGACAAGATGATAGAAGCAGCTGCCTCACGGCCTCTTTCTCTCCTCTTTTAATTGGCCTTTATGAATATTTAGTGAAATCAAGATGGAATTCAATCAGAAGCTTTACCTGCTGCATCTTCTTTCGGAGAAAAAAGAAGAAAAGGACATGGTGGAATATTATTGGATGCCGCTAGCCACGAGGCAGAAGCAACATGTCCTGACGTCCCTCTGATACTCAAGTGCTCAGGAGTCTTTGCTGCCCAGGTGCTCCTGCTAAGTCCAATGCCATGCACCTCTTTTACTGGAGAAGTTGCGGTTTTCCGTATGCCACGTAGGAAATGGATCTTGTCTGGAGAGGTGAAGCTATGGTGCTAGAGCGCATGCACAAGCTGAAGCTGCCATCTTAGAAACATCCTTTCAGCAAATGCTCTCTCCCTGCCTACTGGGAGTCTTTTTGTCTTGCAAACAAAACATCCTTTTTCAGTCATTACATTAATTTATCGTTCATTGCAGAAGAATTATAGAGAAGATCAAAAGTAAAACTCTCATAATCCCATCACTTGGAGGTAATGAGGGTTAGAGTTTTTACATGTATTTATCTGTCCACTCTAACCACTGCACATACTCACATAATTATAGTAAGTAATGCCTTGAAATCTGCCTTATTAATTTCTTTTTATTTCTTATACAATGTAAAGATTATTTTCCATTCACAATTATTACAAAATATTGACTATATTCTCTGTGCTGCACAACATTTCCTTGAGCCTATCTTACATCCAGTAATTTGTTCCTCCCACTCTCCCATTCCTTTGTTGCCCCTCACCCCATACTGGTAACTACTAATTTGTTCTCTACATCTGTAAGTCTACTTATATATATATATATATATATATATATATATATATATATATATATATATATTTATTTATTTATTTATTTAGAATGTGGTCCACTGGAGAAGGGAATGGCAAACCACTTCAGTATTCTTGCCTTGAGAACCCCATGAACAGTATGAAAAGGCAAAATGATAGGATACTGAAAGAGGAACTCCCCAGGTCAGTAGGTGCCCAATATGCTACTGGAGATCAGTGGAGAAATAACTCCAGAAAGAATGGAGCCAAAGCAAGAACAACACCCACTTGTGGATGTGACTGGTGATAGAAGCAATGTCCGATGCTGTAAAGAGCAATATTGCATAGGAACCTGGAATGTTAGGCCCATGAATCAAGGCAAATTGGAAGTGATCAAACAGGAGATGGCAGGAGTGAACGTCGACATTCTAGGAATCAGCAAACTAAAATGGACTGGAATGGGTGAATTTAACTCAGATGACCATTATATCTACTACTGTGGGCAGGAATCCCTTAGAAGAAATGGAGTAGCCATCATGGTCAACAAAAGAGTCCAAAATGCAGTACTTGGGTGCAATCTCAAAAACGACAAAATTATCTCTGTTCATTTCCAAGGCAAACCATTCAATATCACAGTAATCCAAGTCTATACCCCAACCAGTAACGCTGAAGAAGCATGTCCGACTCTTTGTGACCCCATGAATCGCAGCACGCCAGGCCTCCTTCACCAGGCCTCCATCACCAACTCCTGGAGTTCACTCAGACTCACATCCATTGAGTTGGTGATGCCATCCAGCCATCTCATCCTCTGTTGTTCCCTTCCCCTCCTGCCCCCAATCCCTCCCAGCATCAGAGTCATTTCCAATGAGTCAACTCTTCGCATGAGGTGGCCAAAGTACTGGAGTTTCAGCTTTAGCAAGATTCCTTCCAAAGAAATCCCAGGACTGATCTCCTTTAGAATGGAGTGGTTGGATCTCCTTGCAGTCCAAGGGACTCTCAAGAGTCTTCTGCAACACCACAGTTCAAAAGCATCAATTCTTCAGTGCTCAGCTTTCTTCACAGTCCAACTCTCACATTCATACATGACCACTGGAAAAACCATAGCATAATGCCTTCCAAATCCATCCTTGTTGCTACAAGTGGCAAAATTTCATCCCTTTTTATGGCTGAGTAGTATTCTATTGCATGTATGAATATATCTTCTTTATTTACTTGTCTGTTGATGGACACTTAGGTTACTTCTGTATCTTGACAATTTTAAATAATGCTGGTATGATCTTTGGGGTCCATATATCATTTTGAATTAGTGTTTTTGGTTTTTTGGATATATACCTAGCAGTGGAATTGCTGTGTCTTATAATAGTTCTGCTTTTAGTTTTTTGAGAAATCTCCATACTATTTTCTACAGTGGCTATACAAGTTTACTATCTTTTTGTCTTTTTTAAATATACACTAATACTTTTTATTATACCACTAATACTTATCTATAGCACCATGTATAATGACTTTCTGTGTTTCATTATATGGAGCAACTTCATTTTATAACTGATCCCCAGTCATTGGCATTTCCATCTGGGGTTGCTGAAGATGACTTGATCAGTCAGTTCAGTCGCTAGGTCGCATGTGACTCTTTGCAACACCACAGACTGCAGCACGCCAGGCCTCCCTGTCCATCACCAACTACCGGAGTTTACTCAAACTCAAACCATTGAGTCGGTGATGCCATCCAGCCATCTCATCCTCGGTTGTCCCCTTCTCTTCCCTCCTTCAATCTTTCCCAGAATCAGGGTCTTTTCAAATGAGTCAGCTCTTCGCATGAGGTGACCAAAGTATTGGAGTTTCAACTTTATCATCAGTCCTTCCAATGAATATTCAGGACTGATTTCCTTTAGGATAGACTGGTTGGATCTCCTTGCAGTCCAAGGGACTTTCAAGAGTCTTCTCCAACACAACATTTCAAAATCATCAATTCTTCGGTGCTCAGCTTTCTTCACAGTCCAACTCTCACATCCATGCATGACTATTGGAAAAACCATAGCTTTGACTATTAGATGGCCCTTTGTTGGCAAAGTAATGTCTCTGCTTTTTAATATGCTGTCTAGGTTAGTCATAACTTTTCTTCCAAGGAGCAAGCATCTTTTAATTTCATGGCTGTAGTCACCATCTACAGTGATTTTGGAGCCCAAGAAAATAAAGTCTGTGTCACTGTTTCCATTGTTTCCCCATCTATTTGCTATGAAGTGATGGGACAAGATCCCATGATCTTAGTTTTCTGAATGTTGAGTTTTAATCCACCTTTTTCACTCTCCTCTTTCATTTTCATCAAGAGGCTCTTTAGTTCTTCTTCACTTCCTGTCATAAGGGTGGTGTCATCTGCATATCTCAGGTTATTGATATTTCTCCCGACAATCTTGATTCCAGCTTGTGCCTCATCCAGCCCAGAATTTCTCATGATGTACTCTGCATATAAATTAAATAAGTAGGGTGACAATATACAGCCTTGCTGCTGCTGCTGCTGCTTCAGTCGTGTCCGACTCTCTGCGATCCCATAGATGTCAGCCCACCAGGCTACCCTATCCCTGGGATCCTCCAGGCAAGAACACTGGAGTGGGTTGCCATTTCCTTCTCCAATGCATGAAAGTGAAAAGTGAAAGTGAAGTTGCTCAGTCGTGTCTGACTCTTAGTGACCCCATGGACTGCAGCCTACCAAGTTCCTCTGTCCATAGGATTCTCCAGGCAAGAGTACTGGAGTGGGTTGTCATACTCCTTTTCCTATTTGGAACCAGTCTGTTGTTCCATGTCCAGTTCTAGCTGTTGCTTCCTGACCTGCATACAAATTTCTCAAGAGGCAGGTCAGGTGGTTGGAATCCCTATCTCTTGAAAAATTTTCCAGTTTGTTGTGATCCATACAGTCAAAGGCTTTGGCATATTCAATACAGCAGAAGTAGATATTTTTCTGGAACTCCTTTGCTTTTTCAGTGATCCAACGGATGTTGGCAATTTGATCTCTGGTTCCTCTGCCTTTTCTAAATCCAGTTTGAACATATGGAAGTTCACGGTTCAGGTACTATTGAAGCCTGGCTTGGAGAATTTTGAGCATTACTAGCGTGTGAGATGAGTGCAATTATGCAGTAGTTTGAGCATTCTTTGGCATTGCCTTTCCTTGGGATTGGAATGAAAACTAACCCTTTTCAGTCCTGTGGCCACTGCTGAGTTTTCCAAATTGGCTGGCATATTGAGTGCAGCACTTTCACAGCATCATCTTTTAGGATTTGAAATAGCTCAACTGGAATTCCATCACCTCCACTAGCTTTATTTGTAGTGATGCTTTCTAAGGCCCACTTGACTTCACATTCCAGGATGTCTGGCTCTAGGTGAGTGATCACACTACTGTGATTATCTGGGTCATGAAGGTCTTTTTTGTATAGTTCTGTATATTCTGGCCACCTATTCGACTTGATGATTTTAAAAGCCAAGGTTTTGGAGTCAGAGTGTCTTTTTTCATATTAAAAAAAAGAAATATAGTTTTGAGGAATAAATGAGAATTTATACAAAGCATCTAGTACAATGTCTGACATAAATGTTCAGTTATGGTAACCATTTACATTGTCATTATTAATAGTACTCTGACAAATTTCCTTGTAGCGTAATCTTCACCACTTCATTAGATTAATTTCCTAAGAGTAAAGTTGCCGGGGCAAAGGATTTACATATTTTGAAGTCAGCTAAAACTTCTGAAAGCTCCTGAAGTATTGTTAATATTATTTCTTTCTCAGATCAGCTTCTGGATTTTGGCTATCATCAGGGAACATTCAGGCTTCTTATGGCCATTGTCTGATGAAACTTTCAACAACTTCTTTCCCTTCCATGGTCCTTGGTTTCCTCATCATAGAATGAAGTGTTGAACTGGGTACATTTTAGTTTGGCAGATTCTCTCCTACCTCTAGCCACTCTGTCATGGTCCAGAACACCCACTGGAGCAGGAAGGTCTAAAGCCAACTGAGCAGTAAGAGCTGTCAGGCAGGTACTCATTCCTTCAGTGCAGGCTTCTTATTTCACCAGGGTGCCTTTAGGGATGTCAAGTAGTGTCTGACAGACAGATGAAACTAGAACTGGCAAATGAACTCCAGGAGACTACGCTTTTCTGTCTGTCTGTGCGTATTTTGAAGGTGTGTGTTGTGGATCGAAATGTACATGCCCCTCAAAGTTAGGTTGAAGTCCTTACCCCTGGCATATGTGAATGTGCCCTTCCTGGGAAATAGGGTCCTAGCAGATGTACTCAAGTTAAGATCAACCTGGATTAGAGTGAGCCGTAAATTCCATGAGTGGTGTCTTTATCAGAGGGCCATGTGAAGGCACAGACACAGTGATACCCAGGAAGAACACACGTGGCAAAGGCAGAGATTTAAGTAATGCTGCCATAATCCAAGGGACTTCAAGGACTGCTGGCAACTGTGAGAAGCTGGGAGATACAAGGAACATACTTCCCTAGAAGTTCTGGAGGAAACATGGCCTTGCAAACTATTGATATCCAATTTTTAACCTCCAGAACTGTGAGAGAATAAATCTCTGTTGTAAGTTACCTAGCTTGTGAGATACACACACACACACACACACACACACACACACACACACACATATATATATATATAAATATAAATGGCAGCTCTGGAAAGCTAGTACAGTGTAGATTCTAATTTTTATTTCTCTTTCCTTAGTAGAATACAAGCTATTAATTCCTAGGGTCATTACTGGAAATAGCATGACATAATGAGAAAAGTTCAGGATTGGGAATCTGACTGTCCTAGCTAAAAGCTGGGCATGTAACAAAATTTTTCTGCAGTGCCTATGCTGGGAAATACCTTCTTCTTCCTGTCACCAAATTTCCTACTTGGTCAGTGGGTTACTTCCCTTAGTCACCCCAATAAGCCTAAGGCCTAATTTTATTTAACAAAGACCCTTGCCTGGCAGTTGAGCTAAAACAGGAATCTGGCCTATGGCCAAATGTCCCTAAGACAGCTACAAGCCCGCTAAACTAAAATAATCTCTTTATGTGTTTATGTCCCCCACCAGACTGAAGGTTCAATGCCAGGGATCATGTTTGATTCATTGTTGAGACTCCAAAACCCAATTCAGTTGCTGGTCCAAAATACGTGCTCAGTGAAAGTTTTTAGAAGACAATATTCAGAAAATGGGGTCTTGTGCTTTTGATTCTGCTGTTTCAGTTCCTTGAGTTTAGTTTCCTTCTGATACTTTGCTCATGTTTTTTACCTGCTTTGACCTGCCTCCTAGATCTCTACTGAGATAATCCACCCTATGATTTTTATTTATTCAAATACATTTAGTATGTACTGTAGTAATTATGATAATATCTGCCATTTATGGAACATTGCTCCTTGATAGGCCTCATGACACTATTATGTGTGCGAATATTGGTCTAAAAACTTAGGAGTATGAGAAATATATTTAATTTTATACTAAAAACATTTAAATTGAACTTGTATCCCTTATCTGGTAGTAAAGTGAATCTCTGATATTACTGGGGCTTCCCACCTACATGCTTTGCTAAGGTCCCAGGATCTCATGTGGCTGCAAAGTGTCAGAAGCATTGGGGTAGCCTCTCTGATTATTGGTCACTGGTCCCAACCAGCACCCACTGGTCCACCCATTTCCCTTTTCTTCATGCCCCTGTACTGCTGCTTCCATGCACTGATTGGGTCATAATCATTTCTGATGAGTCCACAGACCATAAACCCACAGCCAACAAACCTGAGAAAACCCTATGATGTTTCTACAGAGTGAAGTAGAGGTAACAAATGTGCTGACCTTCATCTCCTCGCTGTTGGAGAAATAACATCCCCCAGCCTTAAGCCCAGAGCCATCTTCCCCTCTCCTACATTTTCCCTCAAGGATATCCATAGTGTATAGTCTTAAGTGCATTCTGGCTTTCATAAAAATGAAAGAATACAGTTGACTCCTAAACAGAAGAATATAGCTCTGCTTTCCTCTTCTTCAAAAATCCCCAGCAAAGCAAAGACTAGTAGCCTAGCTATTGCTTGGAACCCAAAAAGAAGGGACAATGCAAGAACATATACAGATTCTTATTCCAGTAAATTATCTGACTACACTAGTCCCTTTAAAACAAAATATTATTTATCACCACAATCCTGCAAAGGTAGGGATTTTTACATATGTACTGATAAAAGCCACAATTCAGAGAGAAAAAGATTTTACAATTAGTAAAGATAATTCTAGGAGGTGATACAGGTTGGTGTGACACACTGAAGCTTGGAGGCTAAGCTACTGGTTCCTCAACCTCTGTGTTCTGGATGTGGGAAGGGGGAACCTCGATGGCAGCCTTGAAGAATGGGTAAGTCTAAGTGAGATAGGGACAAAGGATACATCAGCACCTGGTTAGGGGATAGCAGAAGTGAAACCTGTCAGTCTGTGGGGTTTGATTCTTCTTATAGCCCTGTTCTCCAGCTTTCCAATTCAGCTGTCAGGAGGCATGGATGTACACACACCATACATGCACACACACATACACACACATACACACACACACACACATATACACACACACACAAGCCCACAGTGCCAAGATCACTGAATCCAGAAGGGTTCCCCATCTCAACATCATGATATTCTCAGAACTCTGCCATAGTTTTGTCCCAGGGCTGTGCTTAGAGGAAAGTTCTCCCACTCCAAGACCCAGGGTAAGTGATGTACAAGCAAGGCTCCCTATTACTATTGCCTTCTGTAGACAGATCAGCTGTGTTCTGAATCCAGATGCCTGGATTTGAGTCCTTGTCCTGCAGATCCTTCCCCTCTTTTATAAAAGGAAGTTTAGCTCATTAACCTCAGAGGTCCTTCCAAGTCCTCTAAGGACTTATGAAATATCTAGTCTGGACCTTGGGCTTCCCTGGTGGCTCAGATGGTAAAGAATCCATCTGCAGTGCGGGAGACCTGGGTTCAATCCCTGGGTTGGGAAGATCCCCTGGAGGAGAGCACGGCAACCCACTCCAATACTTTTGCCTGGAAAATCCCCATGGACAGAGGAGCCTGGCGGGCTACAGTCCATGGGGTCATAAAGAGATGGACACGACTGAGCAATGAAGCAGCAGCAGCAGTCTGGACCTTAAATTTGACACATTTTATAACTTCCCACTAACTTCTTTCCAGTGTCACAGACACACAATATAATGAGACAGTCCAAAGGCCTTATAAGGTCTCTCTGGCTTGCACAGTCTCACCACTATATACAATTCATTTTTCTTAACTTTAATCCAAATATAGTTTCTAGTATTTTCTAATAAGCTCTGGCCTATCTTGTGCTCACAGTTTATTGCTATCAGGAAGAATTTTCCCTCCTATTGATACCCCTCCCTTCTAACATTTCACTACCGTTTTTTTCTTTTTTCCTGCCGGCAATAATTATAAGTTGTGAAGCCCACAAAAAAGCGGATATGAAATAGACTGTGTATGATTAGAGATAATGTCACAGGCATGCGTCCGAAACCTGCTGTCTGGCTAATGTGTGTTTTCCTCCCTGTGACACTGAAAACAGTCATTATGCCTTGGCGGGGGCAGGGCTTTGGCAATGGTGTGATCAGTGATTACATATAAAGAATGTCTTTCTTTATCTCCTAGCCATGAGGCTGAGGTAGACAGATCATATTTCTAAGATTTCTGATGGCATGAACTTTACAAACTGACCTTCCTCTTTTGATTCCTTGATTCACTGCAGCTTCTTTGCTGAAAATCAGAAACGAGATGCCAGTCCAGGTTCAATGCATGATACTGGATGCTTGGGGCTAGTGCACTGGGACGACCCAGAGGGATGGTATGGGGAGGGAGGAGGGAGGAGGGTTCAGGATGGGGAGCACACGTATACCTGTGATGGATTCATTTTGATATTTGGCAAAACTAATACAATTATGTAAAGTTTAAAAATAAAATAAAAAAAACAGGATCTGGAAATAAAGTATTAATAGGTTCTCTGTCCTGGGTTATGAGCATTGTCCTGAGACTGAGGCAAAGACCTGGTCTTTTACAAAGAAAGGCAACCAGATAGAGGTGCAATTGCCTCTGCTGTTATTTGTAAAATGCAAATTAGTTCATTCTACAAATATTTATTGAGCACCTACCATGTGCTGGCACTACTCTAGGTGTTGGAGATCAGGTAAGGACCAAAACAGAAAACTTCCTACTTTAATAGGGTTTACATTAAGCTGTAACATGACGATTAGAAAGCAGAGGGTGGGGGTGTATGCATAAGCAAAATTATCAAGTAAAATACTTAGTATACTAGGTAATTAAAAGTAAGTTAATAATTTATTGTCCAAACCAGGACACCTCTGAAACTATCAGTAATTTCACTATCATGAAACTATCATGAATAACTATCACAAAACTACCAGTAATTTCAATGGGTAAAGAGATATAAATCAGGACAATGGTCATCCTAAAATGCTGTGGAGGAAAATCAAGCAATTAAGGGAAGTAAGGAATGTGGAGAGGCTGTAGACAGGGGATGAAGAGAAAGAAGTGGATTGGAATTTTAAATAGGATCATCATAGTGCTTCACTGTGAAGGAAGTAAGGAAACTATGTGGATATCTGGGGAAAAGTGTTTTCAGCAAAGGGAGCAATAAGCATAGTAGCCATTAGGATGGACCACGGCTGGTATGTTCCAGCAGCAGCAAGGAAGCCAGTGGCTACATGGAACAACTGAGTGGGAGGACAGTAGGAAATGAGGTCAGCAGGGCAGGTGGAACATCAGGTCATGTAGGTCTTTTCAAGACATTGTAAGGGCTTTGGCATTTACTGTGGTGGGATGGCAGCTATCTAAAGCTTTTTATCTGACTTACGTTGCTTTACCATAATCACTGTAAATGATGTATTGAGAATAGTCCTTTAAAGGGGCAATATGTGACAAGAGTTGAAGTAGGAACATCAGTTAAGAGGCTGTTCCAGTAATCTCGGTAAAAATGGTGGTAGCAGGAAGTAGATGGAGATGGTGAGAAGTGGTCAGAATTTAGATGTTCTGAAGACAAAGTCAACACAATTTAATGAAGGATTGAATATGGGGCATGGAAGAAAAAATATTGTTAATGATACCTCCAAGTTCTTTGACCTGAACATGCCGGAGGAGTTTCCTTAAATGAGAAGGGAGCATCTGTGGGTAGAATAGATTTGGGGAAGGAGATTATGGGTTTTGTTTTAGTGTGTTACATTTGAGATGCTTGTTAAATATTCACATGGAAGCCCATATGCTGCAACTACTGAACCAGTGCACAACAACTGGAGAGTCCGTGCATTGCAACGAAAGATCCCACACAACGCAACAAAGACCCAACTCAGCCAAATAAATATATAAAAATGCTAATATATATATAATATATAATGATAATATATATATTCACATGGAATATATATATATGCATTATATGGAGATATGGAAAATACAGTTGGATATGAGTCTGGAGTTTAAAAGAGAAATCAAGTTTAGAGATAAATTTTGAAATCTGTTAAATTGAAGGAGATCATTTAAGGAGTGAGTGTAGCTTGAGAAGAAAAGTCTTCCAAAGACTGATCCTTGGCTCATTCTAATGTTAAAAAGTCTGGAAGAAAAAGAGATACCAGCAAAAGAGTGGTAGAAGGAGAGGCCCATGAAATTGGGGGAAAACTTGGAGAGTGTGGCATCTTGTAAGTCAAGATTTTAAAAAGTAGTGCACACACAAACACACAGGGAAGAGGGATCCACTTCTTCTGATCTGTCAGGCATGATGACAACTGAGAACAATTGGAGGTCATGGAGGCCTTCACAGGAGCAGTTTCAGTGGCGTGGTTAGGGCAATGGCCTGACTGAATGGAGTTTAAGAAAGAAGGGATGATAAAGAATCAGAAACAGATAGAGACAACTGTGTTGAGGAAATGAGAAAAATGAAGTAGTGGTAGAAAAAGAAAGTGGAGCCAAGAGCATTTTCTTTTTTGTATAATTGAAGAATTAATGTGTTTTTATTCATATTTCATTCTGAAATGATATGATAAACTAGAATATTTTCAGTTTAGTTCAGTTGCTCAGTGGTATCTGACTCTTTGTGACCCCATGTACTGCAGCATGCCAGGCCTCCCTGTCCATCACCAACTCCTGGAGTTTACTCAAACTCATGTCCATAGAGTCAGTGATGCCATCCAACCATCTCATCCTCTGTCGTCCCCTTCTCCTCCCATCTTCAATCTTTCCCAGCATTGGGGTCTTTTCAAATGAGTCAGTTTTTTGCATCAGGTGGCCAAAGTATTAGAGTTTCATCTTCAGCATCAGTCCTTCCAATGAATATTCAGGACTGATCTCCTTTAGGATGGACTGGTTGGATCTCCTTACGGTCCAAGGGACTCTCAAGAGTCTTCTCAAACACCACAGTTCAAAAGCATCAATTCTTCAGTGCTCAGCTTTCTTTATAGTCCAACTTTCACATCCATACATGATGACTGGAAAAACCATAGCTTGAACTATACAGACCTTTATTGGCAAAGTAATGTCTCTGATAAACTGTCTAGGTTGGTCATAACTTTCCTTCCAAGGAGTAAGCATCTTTTAATTTCATGGCTTCAGTCACATTCTACAGTGATTTTGGAGCCCCAAAAAACAAAGTCTCCCACAGTTTCCACTGTTTCCCTATTTGCCATGAAGTGAAGGGACCAGGAGCCATGGTCTTAGTTTTCTAAATATTGAGTTTTAAGCCAACTTTTTCACTCTCCTCTTTCACTTTCATCAAGAGGCTCTTTAGTTCTTCTTCACTTCCTGCCATAAGGGCGGTGTCATCTGCATATCTAAGGTTATTGATCTTTCTCCCAGCAATCTTGATTCCAGCTTGTGCTTCATCCAGTCCAGTCCAATGTTTCTCATGATGTACTCTGCAGAGAAGTTAAATAAGCAGGGTGACAATATACAGCCTTGACGTAGTCCTTTCCTGATTTGGAACAAGTCTGTTGTTTCAGATCCAGTTCTAAAAGTTGCTTCTTGACCTGCATACAGATTTCTCAAGAGGCAGTAAGGTGATCTGGTATTCCCATCTCTTGAAGAATTTTCCAGTTTGTTGTGATCCACACAGTCAAAGGCTTTGGCATAGGCAATAAAGCAGAAGTAGATGTTTTTCTGGAACTCTCTTGCTTTTTCAATGATCCAACGGATGTTGGCAATTTAACCTCTGGCTCCTCTGCCTTTTCTAAATCCAGCTTGAACATCTGGAAGTTCACAATTCATGTGCTGTTGAAGCCTGGCTTGGAGAATTTTGAGCATTACTTTGCTAGCGTGTGAGATGAGTGCAATTGTGCGGTAGTTTGAACATTGTTCAGCATTGCCTTTCTTTGGGACTGGAATGAACAGTGACCTTTTCCAGTCCTCTGGCCACTGCCAAGTTTTCCTAATTTGCTGGCATATTGAATGCAGCACTTTCATGTCATCATCTTTTAGGATTTGAAATAGCTCAACTGGAATTCCATCACCTCCACTAACTTTGTTCATAGTGATGCTTCCTAAGCCCACTTGACTTCGCATTCCAGGATATCTGGCTCTAGGTGAGTGATCACACCATTGTGGTTATCTGGGTCATGAAGATCTTTTTTGTATAGTTCTTCTGCATATTCTTGCCACCTCTTCTTAATATCTTCTGCTTCTGTTAGGTCCATACCATTTCTGTCCTTTATTGTGCCTAAACTTTGCATGAAAGTTTCCCTTGGTATCTCTAATTTTCTTGAAGAGATCTATAGTCTTTCCCATTCTATTGTTTTCCTTGATTTCTTTGCATTGATCACTGACGAAGACTTTCTTACCGCTCCTTGCTCTTCTTTGGAACTCTGCATTCAAATAGGTATATCTTTCCTTTTCTCCTTTGCCTTTCTCTTCTCCTCTTTTCTCAGCTATTTGTAAGGCCTCCTCAGACAACCATTTTGCCTTTTTGCCTTTCTTTTTCTTGGTGATGGTCTTGATCACTGCCTCTTGTACAATGTCACAAACTTCCATTCATAGTTCTTCAGGCACTCTGTCTATCAGATCTAATCCCTTGAATCTATGTGTCACTCCACTGTATAATCAAAAAGGGATTTGATTTATGTCATAACTGAATGGTCTAGTGGTTTTCGGTTTTCCCTAGTTTCTCCAATTTAAGTCTGAATTTGGCAATAAGGATTGGAGCCACAGTCAGCTCCTGGTTCTGTTTACCTTTAACTTCCAAATTTTGGTAATGCAGAAAAAATAGACAACAGTTGCTGGAGTGAAATACTTGAGTAGGTGACAGTGGAAGGGATCTGGTAGGGCAAACAAACAGGTAGATGTGTAGAGGGGGTGGCCTTGGATAGGGGCAGGGAACATTAGTAACACGAGGAGAGGTGGAGTTTGTGAGTGTACTTGTAAGTACCTAGATAGATGTGATATTGGGCTCTTATGTTCTTCATGTTGCTTTCTTGGTGAAATCATAAGCAAGGTCATTAGTTTAGATGAGTTAGTTCCTGTAACACATTAGTGTTGTCTCTGTTGGGACACATTGTTGGAAGTTAAAGTTCATTGTTTCATTCACTTGTTGAATACTCACCAAGCACTTACTGTGTACCAGTGTCTGTCCTTGAAGGTCACCTGGGGGAGACAGATGCATAAACATAAACTTTCCAGGACGGCATGCATGTGCAGGGAGTTAAATGTGGAAAATTAAAATAATTATCTTAGCATGAGAAAATCTAGAAGTGATTCAGAGGAAAGATGGAAATTGAGTTAGATATAGCATGATAAGAATAATTGGGGAAAAGAAGGAAAGTCATCCTAGACCCAGGGAATAGCATGAGCAAAGGCTTCTAAGAGTGAAAGACAAAGAAAATTCTCAGTATTTGGAGACCATGTATGAAAACTGGACTTGTGATTAGACAGGTGGTTTGTACCATTCTGTGAAGGGTCTTTGCTCAGAATTCTCCAGGCCAGGCTTCAGTAGTATGTGAACCATGAACTTCCAGATATTCATGCTGGTTTTAGAAAAGGCAGAGGAACCAGAGATCAAATTGCCAACATCTGTTGGATCATTGAAAAAAGAGTTCCAGAACAACATCTACTTCTGCTTTATTGACTATTCCAAAGCCTTTGTGTAGATCACTATAAACTGTGGAAAATTCTGAAAGAGACGGGAATACCAGACCACCTGACCTGCCTCTTAAGAAACCTGTATGCAGGTCTGGAAGCAACAGTTAGAACTGGACATGGAACAACAGACTGGTTCCAAATAGGAACAGGAGTACGTCAAGGCTGTATATCGTCACACTGCTTATTTAATTTATATGCAGAGTACATCATGAGAAAGAAAGAAGCACAAGCTGGAATCAAGATTGCTGGGAGAAATATCAATAACCTCAGATATGCAGATGACACCACTCTTATGGCAAAAAGTGAAGAAGAACTAAAGAGCCTATTGATGAAAGTGAAAGAGGAGAGTGGAAAAGTTGGCTTAAAGAAACATTCAGAAAACTAAGATCATGGCATCTGATCCCATCACTTCATGGCAAATAGATGGGGAAACAGTGGAAACAGTGGCTGACTTTATTTTTTTTTGTGGGGGGGCAGCTCCAAAATCACTGCAGATGGTGATTGCAGCCATGAAATTAAAAGACACTTACTCCTTGGAAGGAAAGTTATGACCAACCTAGACAGCATTTTAAAAACCAGAGACATTACTTTGCCAAAAAAGGTCCGTCTGCAGTCGATGGGGTCGTTAAGAGTCAGAAACGACTGATCAACTTCACTTTCACTTTTCACTTTCATGCATTGGAGAAGGAAATGGCCACCCACTCCAGTGTTCTTGCCTGGAGAATCCCAGGTACAGGGGAGCCTGGTGGGCTGCCATCTATGGGGTCGCAGAGAGTCGGATACGACTGAAGTGACTTAGCAGCAGCAGCAGCAGTCAAGGCTATGGTTTTTCCAATAGTCATGTATGGCTGTGAGAGTTGGACTATAAAGAAAGCTGAGTGCCAAAGAATTGATACCTTTGAACTGTGGTGTTGGAGAAAACTCTTGAGAGTCCCTTGGACTGCAAGGAGATCCAACCAGTCCATCCGAAATGAAATGGGTCCTGAATATTCATTGGAAGGACTGATGTTGAAGCTGAAACTCCAATATTTTGGCCACCTGATGCAAAGAGCTGACTCATTTGAAAAGACCCTGATGCTCGGAAAGATTGAGGGCAAGAGGAGAAGGGGACAACAGAGGATGAGATGGTTAGATGGCATCACTGACCCAATGGACATGAGTTTGGGTAAACTCCTGGAGTTGGTGATGGACAGGGAAGCCTGGCGTGCTGCAGTTCATGGAGTCGCAAAGAGTAAGACACGACTGAGTGACTGAACTGAACTGAACTGTGAAGGGCCTTATGTGTCAGACTGAGAAGCTGAGACAGTGAAAGACTGTGAAGATTGTAAGCAGGGATGTGTCTCTGACTGCAAAGAGTCTAAGCAAAGGTGGCCCTGAGTGGGACACACCATGGTGTCAGGGAAGCTGACCGAGGGCCAGTGGGGATGAGGGCAGAAGGATGCCCGAGTGGGATGTGGAGGATCCTGGCATAGCCCTCTGAGGAGAGACATTTCTCCCTGAGTTGGGAAGTGGCTCCCCATTGACATGCAGAAAGCACTGCCCGCTTTAGTGCTTTAATAAAAATGGAAAATATGCGTTTGTGTGATGCTTTTAATCATTTTGGAATTGTAAAGAGCTCCGGGCTTTGGGGGCTGGGATGGCCCCGTGTGAACATAAATTAGCCTGAGTAGCTCATGCTGTTTATGGGCACTGTTTGCTGTAAATTCGGTTCTGTTGCCGGAATCCTGTGTCACCTGCATAGCCCTCAGCTTCAACACGCCTCCTGTTGAAAACTGCAAGGGTGACTTTTGGCTTTGGCTTCCAGTTAGGAGGGTCACGGATTCCAAGCTGAATTAGGGAGGTTTTCATTAATAAACACTTGTGATCTTTAATTTGCTCACTCATTCTGCAAACTGGGACTGATCACCTACTCCACCTAGCCCCACGCTAGACACTGGGAACATGGAGATGAGATAGGCCTGGAGGCACCCACAGTCTCAGATACCAGGAATTTAAGCAAAAGTAGTCAGGGCCAGTTAGGGCAAAAGGAGAAGAATGGTTACTTCTACCTGGAATCTTTTAGACCAGGGCTGTGACTTGTCCCATGAGAAATGGGTGAGTTTTGGCTGCTTGCTTAGAATTGTTGAAAAGCAGAGTCAGGGTTATCACCAAGGGCTTGAACCAGGTGTTAGCCTGACCCAGGGTGGGATACTGACTCTGCTTCCTTGCCACCCTTAGGACTGTCAGAAAGACCCCTGACTCCTTCCAGTCTCAGTCCCCACCTGTTAAAGGCGGTAGTTATAATATAGATATAAAGCCCCTGACATAGATTCAGTCCATGGGACACTCTCTACAGACATTGGCTTGCTCTCCCTGGCCCATGCTCACCTCCCAGCAGGGAGAGGCAGAAACGAGCCATTCTGTTCTCTATAAACAGGTTGCTTCATGGCCAGGAGCACTCATTGGCAACTTGTCTATCACTGAACTCTTCAGTGGCTCCCAGTGTCCTCAAGAATGAAATGCAAACTCCTACCTAGGACAAAGGAGACTCTCTAAGATGCTCTCACACCTTGCAGGACCGTCTCCACACACCCCTCTTTGTCCTCTACTCTCTAGTCACATCAGAACATTCACTACTCCCGGGGTGCATATGTGCTTCTCATCTCTGAGTCTTTGCTCATGCAGAAGCCTCTGCCTGGACCCCTCAGCTCTTTTTCCCTCTTCTCCACCTAGAAAAACTCCGCTTACCCTACAAAAAAAAAAAAAAACAGTCTTAAAGCCTTCTCCTCAGAAAACTACCCAGATGCCTCATTTAGACTTACTGTTCTCATCTCTGGCAACCACGACACTTTTCTGTCATATTATATTTTTTCTACTGATTTTGATGGGAGTTGATGGTGCATAGGCTAAAATCCCTCACCATCTTCAAACATCTCCAAATATTCTAGAACTAGGGAACGAGCGTGAAGGTTAATATGGTGGTTCCAGTAAGAACCTGTGGTTGACTAAGCTGCCTGAAGATGCTGTTAGAGAAGCGTGAAGCTAACAAGCTTTAGAGAACTGTCATCCCTCATAGCACACTGGAACCCTTAAAGAGGTACACATTTGACAGTGAAGAAACAATGGTTCTGAGTTAGGAAGTGGTAGAGCTTGGCATCCAGCTATTTTTCCACCACGGCACACTGTCTCATTCAAAAAATGTCTGTGAAGCAGCAGTCTTCCGGTCCCTAGTGTGGGCTCCACTTGCTTCCTGTGGCCTAGGGCCCCACACTCAGATCCCTGCACTTGGGATTTCAAACTCTGTGGTTTCTATCGTAAAACTCAGTGATTTTACCTTTGAATTTGTGTTTTATAATCATAATCTGATGGAGATAACAAAGCCATGTATCAGAGGCTTAGAGCTTAGGTTCACGCACAGTCTGGCCTCCCACCACCCCCATACCTCTTCAGACTGGTTCTTGGCCACCTTCTCCCTCAGATGCTGGAAATCTTGACCCCACCCAGCCTCCCCTTTCCCAGGATAGCAGTTCCAGGGTATATTCAGTAGATAACTCGGCAGGATAAAGTGCTGGAACAGGCTGGGCTTCCACCCTGCCCCTCCCCAATCTGCTGCCATGCCAGTCCCAGTGAGAATTGCAGTACTCTTGGGGATTGACATCTGGAGTGGATTGGAGCAGCTGGCCAATGGGAATGAGAATGTCTGTCTGGACCTCCCTGTACTCAGTTGGCAGTGGGGGGAGGAGGTAGAATAGGGGAAGGCATTCCCAGCAGCCAGTGGGCCAAGCAAACTTGAGCGCCCAGTCTCATGATGGAGCCCCAGAACACCCATGATGGTTTGCACTCACCCCGCTACTATCCCCATGCCTAAGAGCATAGCATTAAAAAGCAAATAAAAAAATACCATGACAAGTGGGGAGAGAAATACTAGAAGCAAGAAAAGGCTTTATATTTTATTGCCTATAATGCCACTTTCATCCTTTTTTATATATGCATATATATGGGCTTCCTTGGTAGCTCAGATGGTAAAGAATCTGCCTGCAAAGCTGGAGACCCCAGTTTGATTCCTGAATTGGGAAGATCCCCTGGAGGAGGGCATGGCAACCCACTCCAGTATTCTTGCCTGGAAAATCCCATGGACAGAGGAGCCTGACAGGTTACAGTCCATGGGGTCGCAAAGAGTTGGACACAACTGAGCGACTAAGCAGAGCACAGCACATGTGTGTGTGTGTATACTTATATATGTGTATACACATACCGTATATACATATATATATATACACATATTTGTGCGTTTAATTAATTAGTTTTATTTATGGCTTCACAAGGTCTTTGTTGCTTTCCGCAGGCTTTCTCTATTTGCAGCAAGCGGGGGCTACTCTTCATTGTGGTGTACATGTTTCTCATTGCAGTGGCTTCTCTTGTCAAGAAAAACAGGCTCTAGGCACACAGGCTTCAGTAGCTGCAGCTCCTAGGCTCTGGAGTGCAGGCTCAGTAGCTGTAGCACTTGGGCTTAGTTGCTCCAAAGCAGGTAGAATCTTCCCAGACCAGGGATCGAACCCTTATACCCTGCACTGGCAAATGGATTCTTATCCACTGTACCACCAGGGAAGTCTAATTCTGCTTTTTGAATAAGGGGCTCTGCACTATTATTTTGCACTGGCTCAACAAGGTGTGTAACCAGTCCTGGTGCTTGGCCCTGTGCTGGGCACCAGGGCCGCAGATTTGAGTGCATATAACCTCTACCTTCAAGGTGGCTGTAGGGTCTGCAGCTTGGACTAGTTGGAAATAGGGACATCTTTTCTTTAAGGGTAGTTTTAGGCTTTGCAGGCCAACCAATCTCTGTCACAACTCAACTCCATCTTTGTAATATAAAAGGATCATAGACAGTATGTAAAAGAATGTGTGCAGCTGTGTTCCAATAAGACTTTATTTATGGACACTGAAATTTGAATTTCATATAATTTTCACATCACAAAGTATTATTTGTCTCTTTATATGTTTTCAGTAATTTGAAAATACATAAACAACATTTAGCTGTGGACTATGCAGAAACAGGCAGCAAGCTAGCTTTGGTGAGCAGGCTGCAGCTTGCTGACCTTGAACTAGATGAACTCTGAGAATCTTCCACCACTCACTCAGGTGAGCTTCAGAGAGCTGGATCTTTATTCTCACTCTCCTTTTTTCCTGTTGTTGTTCTGGGTTTCTCTCTCTCCATATATATATTTCTCTCTCTCTCTCTCTCTCACTCTCTCTCTCACAAGTTCTCCTTTTTGCACTTAGTTTCACTCTCTTTATGTATACACTAAACACACACACATACACAGACACACACACACACAGACACACACACACACACCTGATTTAAAAACTACTGATAGAGCCATCTCAACACAAGGAGCTTTTTTTTCCTTTCAACTGATGTAAGTAATGGAGCCAGTGCCCTTTCTTCATAAGAGGCCAGCTGCTGGATTCTTGCTCGCCTCATAATTACAAAATCATTGAAGCAGAGACAAGAGGGAATCCAATGTAGTGCTCTACTTGCAAAGAGAAAATATTGACACATTTAGGGACATAATAGTCAGATGAAGAAAGCATGTCCTTTATTCTCTGCTCCATCTATCTGCACAGACACATCTTTTAAATGTGTTTTTGAATAGGATACAAATGCGATATTCAGACAAGCAGTGGACAGTTGTCACCATCTGCCATCTGCCCACACATAGGAGCTGGCTCAGGAAAGAAAAGATTTGACTCAGAGAAACTGCAGTGCTTCATAAAAAGAATGCAAATAATTCATTATATTTTCTTACTCACCTACCACGTGCTCATAGCTAGAAGACTATTAGGAGCAGAGGGGTGTGACATTGTAAAAACAGAATGAACTTCTAGAATTGTAAGACTTGAGTTTGAATCCCTGGGCTGGAATTGCTTAGCTATGCTGCCTAGAAAAAGTAACTGAAACTCTCCGGGCTACCATTTTCTCATCTGTATAAGAAAGATGATGCCTATGTTCCAGGTTTATTAACAAGAATTAGTGATTTGAGCTAAGAGAAAAAGAGTGCAAAGTGCAGTACCTGACACATGATAGGTGTCAGCAGGTGGCAGCAGGAATTGCATTCTTGAAGCCACTGAAGCCTCTGAAGAGCTCAGTGATGGAGAGAGTGTTAGTCACTCTGTCATGTTCGATTCTTTGTGAACCCATGGACTGCAGCCTGCCAGTCTCCTCTGTCCATGGAATTCTCCAGATTAGATACTGGCATGGGCAGCCATTCCCTTCTTCAGGGGATCTTTCCAACCCAGGGATTGAACTTGGGTCTCCCGCATTGCAGGCAGATCTTTTCAGTATGGGCCAGAAGTCAAACCTGGGTATGACTGCAAAGCCCACGCTTGGTAGCCACAGAATGCTGGTAAAGTAGGTGGCCTGGAGCAGGGGACCCTCTAGGGGACTACAGCTGGGAAAATAAAGGCTTGAACAACTACAAAGAATGCCTTGTTCTTCACTTATTGGTGATCACACCTTCTTTTTATTGTTTATTCTACCAGTCATTCAATGTATGGTGGGCAAGAACATTCAACAACTCAAAGTAACTACAAAAAATAATAGTTGAAAAAGCCCTGACCTCTTAGATCATGATCTGTTTGCCATCTCTACAGTTTACGATTCTGCTCATTTCTTAATTCATTCAAGTGTATTTATTGAGCATTGTCCTAGTGTGTTTGAGCCACTACAACAAAACATAGACAGGGGCTTTTAAACAACAGAAATGTATTGCTCATAGTTCTGGAGGCTGGCAGTCCAAGATCAAGGCACCAGCAGATTCAGTGTCTGGTGAGAGACTGCGTTTTGGTTCATAACCCTCTTCTTGTAACCTCACATGGAGAAAGTGGCAAGAGATCTCTCTGGGGTCTCTATTATAAGGACATTAATTCCTATCATGAGGGCTCTGTCCTCAACACCCAGTAACCTCCCAAAGCCTCTACCTCCAAATACCATCACATTAGTTTTCAACATGTGAATTTTGGGGAGACACACATTAAGTCTGCATCTGGCATTTACTCTGTGCCATGCACTATGATTAAATGCTGGGGCTGCAATAGTGAGTGAAACGGTTTTTACCTTTAAGGAGCTCACAGTTGTATGAGAAAATAAGTGGACAAGTGTAGAATGGTAGCCAAAGTGCTATGACAGCAGAAAAGAATGGCATCTTAAGCCAATCCAGGGGGTCAGATAAGGCTTAATGATGGAGATAACCTTTAAACTGAGATTTGAAAAAGGAATGAAAAGTTGCTCACCAAGGAAAGATTGCGAAAGGAAGGATGTGGCAGGCAAAGGGAACAGCATATAAAAAGGCATGAGGACTATACTTTCAGGGGTCATCAATACAGAAGTTTCATACAGACAACAGATTGATGGTTGTCAGGGAGGACAAGGGCTGGGGGAGTAAAATGGGTGAAGGGAGTCAAGAAGTTTCTGATTTTAAAATAAGTAAGCCATGGGGATGGTGACTAGAGTCAATAATTTTGTATTGTACGTTTGAAAGTTGCTAAGAGAGTAAACCTTAAAAGTCCCCATCATAGGAAAAAATACAACTTTGTATGGTGACAGATGGTAATTAGAACTTATTGTGGCAATCATTTCCCAGCATATACAAATATCTAATCATTGTTGTACACCTAAAATTAATATGTTATATGTCGATTATACCTCAATGAAAAACGGAAAAAGAAAAAGACATGGGGGGCAAGAGGAAAGCATGGTGTGCAAAAAGGTAATCCACATGGAGCCTGAACTAGGAGCAGAATGGCAGCAAGGTTGGAGGCTACAGAAACTGGCAGAGCAGAGTGAGAGTGTTAGGTACTTTGGACATTACTGTTCTGTCAATGGAGAATTTTAAAGAGAGTAGCACATTTGCATTTTTGAAATTTCACTCTGGTTGCAGGGTAGAGCATAGGTTGAGGGGAAGTGACGCTAGAAGCAGGGAGACCAACTCCTAACTTTGTGATCATGGATAAGTCACCTTTCTGATCCTCAGTTTCTTTATCTAGAAAATAGAATTATGAAATATACCTCATAATGTTGTGGGACTTAAGCAAGTCAATATAAACAAAATGCCTGTCCCAGGTAAGTTCTTCTCTGTCCCCATTTCCCATTTTGCCCAAGGCTTAACACAGAGCCTCGTATAAAATTCATGCTAAACAATCTTCATCTGTGTCTGGATGAGTGACTACTGTCTTCTGGAAGCTGCGACAGGGGCAGCTTAAAGGCAGCTTTAGATAGGGAGTAGATGGCTACGATTGCCTAGATCCTAACCTAAAACAAATCTTTCCCTCAAATTCTTGGAAGGAAACATGTCCACAGAAAACAACCCCCCCGCCCAGTAAAAGCACGGACACAAAAACAAAAATCACATACACACACACACACACACACACGCACACTCAAAATACTTGAAACTTGGTAAACCTCAGGGTGGAACTTCAACCTGTATTCTGAGTGAACTCCTTTTGGCCAAATGAGGCCAGCCAGTGTGGCTTCCTTTCCTTGGGGTTCACAGGAGATCCTGCCGGGCTTTCTCTGAGGGAAAAGAGAATACCTCTAGGGCAATCCTGCGGAAAATACTGAAAATACCACCCCTTATACTTTGGCCCAGTCAGTGCCCTTGATCTCCAGCAGACCTCCTCAGGCTCAGTGAGAAGTGACATTATCCATCCTTAGAAGGGGATTAAAGGAGGAGGGGAACTCGGAGCATCCCTAAATCCTCGTGAACCTGTTCTAACCCTGTCTGGATGTGCATTTCCAAGTTTTAGTGGGATCTGTCTTTGACTGAAAAGTTTAAAAACAGCCTTGCTATTTAGGGAAAGCATTTCATTTGATGCCAAATCAGGTCCCTGAGTGAGTGTTTCCAGCGCCACCAAAGACGGTGAACCAAGGACAAGAGAGGTGCTTCTCCCCTGAGAGTTTAAAATGCAAATAGAACTAAAACCTTAATGCCAGGCATATAATGTGAAAAGTCATCTCTCACTATAAGAAACACAATGAATGAACAAGATAATGAAAAAGAATTCAAGCCTACGGAATCATCTTTTAAAAAAAAAGACATTACATTTATACCATATGATAACTATTACATTAACAAAAAGTTTTTAAAAGTTGTAATCCCCATGCTGGCAAGGGTACAGTAAAATCTTTATCTCAAAAACTTCTCACGGGAATGTAAATTGGAATGACCCTACTGGAAAGCAGTTTGGCAGCATGTATCAAGAGTAATAAAAAGGTACATGTTTTCTGACCCAGTAATTCCTCTCTTGGGTATTCATCCCAGAGAGATAATCTAATCCAAATGAAGGAAAAAATTGTATGCAGGAAGGGGATTTTTGTAATGTCATTTATAATAACAAAATAATTACAACCTAAATGTTCTATATTTAAGTAAACCATTCACTTTCACTAAGCGGAACATTATGAAGTCATTAAAATAACATTTATAATGACTGTGTAATACTATTTGAAAACTTCTTATGATATAATATAACCTAAAAATAACAGAATATTGAAAGTAGCAAAATTGTATTTATGCCATGATTACATCTTTGTTTTTCATGTATAATTATTATCCACACATTATAAGTATAGATATTTAGACAAGAACTAGCAAATAGCACAGAAAAAATGAAAATGGCTGTTGAGAGCTCAAGTTTTTGCATATATTTTCATCTTTTTATATTATTAATATTATTATTTAATGAAACTATATATTATGGATACAGTGCTTTTAATAACACGGGTTTCATAGTCAGAAGTGTGGTTTAAATCTTAGCGCCATCATTTAATGGCTTTGTGACTTCAGGCATTTATTTAACCTCTTTGAGTATCAGTTTCCTCGTCTCTAAAATGGGGGTTAAATACCTGCATTATGAGAGTGTCGTGAGGATGAATGAATAAACATAAATAAAGCATCTGTTGCCTAGTAGATGTAAAATTAGAGTTTTTACATCTTAACTAACTATTTTCTAGAAAAGATCAGTTTAAAAACATACATGCACACACATAAGCACATACACATATATATAAAGTTAGAATAAATTTTAAAATAGGTTAGGAAAATTGGGCAAGGGAAAATAAGGTAGTTCTATAAATGTTAACTCCCCTCACTTTTCCAGTTCCTATCTACTAAAAGTGTAATGAGAATATTCTGACTGCATTTTCAGAAATCAATCACGAATGATGCTTATTTTTCAAAAGCGAAAGGAAAGAAAAGAAAAACAAAACAAACAAACAAAAAAAAACAGAGATACCTCTCCCTCCCCATTCTACTCCTGAACACACACACACAAACACATACATCCCTCTCATCAGGCTTTAAGATGTGTCCCTGGAGTTCCAAGAAAATCACATTTTGGTCTTTTTTTTCCCTGGTGAACACATTTGCTTTCCCCAAGAAACAAAAGGTATCATTTTGCTTTTAATTATGGTTTGTTATTATGCATTGCTTTTATTTGGCAAAGATGTTTGTTTCAGGAAAATTAATTTAGACAGTTCCATTTTTCAAGCAATAATACCTTCTGTCCCAGGCTTACAAAGAACAATTAGATCTGGATTCTTTCCCCACAATCAAGCTGGCAATTTCTTATGGAAAGTCGTGGTCAATCAGCGTGGAATGGAGCTTCCAGGAGAGCCAGTCAAATGCAGAAAATAGACTGTTATGGCCTGGCACTTTTACTTCCTGCAGTATATATAACTCTGACATCCTGCAGAGGCATTACTCTGGCTGGGCAGGAACACAGATTAATGTTGCCTCACTTTCAATGCCAGGGTTTTATCCTGAATGTCATGATATTTTTCACAGGAACTCCAGTTTCATGCAATTCAGCAAACATGACTGAAGGCCTGCTCTGTTCCAAGTACAGTGGTAGGAGCTGGAGGTGCCGAACTGAGTCACACAGCGTCCTTGCCCACAAGAGCTCTCACAGCAGGATGACTCACAGATGATTGCAACCCACAGGGATAGCGTCTGTGGGCCAAGGGTAGCACAAGGTGCTGAGAGGCCTGACGGAGGCACCTAACCCAGCCTGGGAGAGCAAAACACTTCCAGAAGGGGATGATGTAATAGAGAAGTCATATATAGAGACAGAGGGGAGGAAAGGCTTTCCAAGCAGTCTTGGAATTAAAAATAAAACTCTTACCAGGCTAAGTGCCTTTTACCCAGGGATTATAGGACAAATGTCTAGGTTAGCTGCTTTACTAGTAGATGGGTTGCTAAACCCATTTGAAAGTATTTAGCCAATTTACCCAAGGTCACTTAGCTAGTAGGTGGTGGAGACACATTCAAAGAAAATAAATTATTAAAATTATTAGCTCATACAGCAAGAAATTGGCAAAACTGTGCTGAAACATTTTTCTGGTTCGTTGTGTCACTCAGTCCTAACCACAGTTCTGTGCAGGCACATGTGAACAACTTTGCACACTTGCTAAATCTGAAGAAGAGTGGGAACAACAACAACAACAAAACTTTATTGAACACTTAGTTGAATGTAATAAGATCTTTTGTGAAGTCAGAACCTCCGAGCTCTTCCACCTAAGTAGGGAAGAGTGACCTTAATCCTCAAAAAAATCTGAAATGTTAATATTTTATAGAATCGTTTCTCTTCAAAAAAGACACGAGTATTTTGTATTATATTCCATAATACAGTAATGTTTGGTATAAAAACTCTGAGTAAAATTATATTCTGGTTTTAAAACTCTTCTTACCCCCACATTAGAAATGTGGAAATGAGAGAGATTAAAAAACTCATCTACGGGCTGCTGCACAGTCATGAGGGTACACGCTAGGATTTGTGCTCATGTCTCTCCATTGCTATTATCCATGGCACAGAAGTGGGGCTTCTTATTCAGGTTCCAGGGCTCTCATGACCACCACATTTCACATCTCTGTGCTCCATAGAACTTATTCAACAGCACCACGGGAGTCAGTTCAGTTCAGTTCAGTTCAGTCACTCAGTCGTGTCCAACTCTTTGTGACCCCATGAATTGCAGCACGCCAGGCCTCCCTGTCAATCACCAACCCCTGAGTTCACTCAGACTCACGTCCATTGAGTCAGTGATGCCATCCAGCCATCTCATCCTCTGTCATCCCCTTCTCCTCCTGTCCTAATCCCTCCCAGCATCAGAGTCTTTTCCAATTAGTCAACTCTTTGCATGAGGTGGCCAAAGTACTGGAGTTTCAGCTTTAGCATTATTCCTTCCAAAGTACACCCAGGACCAATCTACTTTAGAATGGACTGGTTGGATCTCCTTGCAGTCCAAGGGACTCTCAAGAGTCTTCTCCAGCACCACAGTTCAAAAGCATCAATTCTTCGGCGCTCAGCCTTCTTCACAGTCCAACTCTCACATCCATACATGACCACTGGAAAAACCACAGCCTTGACTAGACGGACCTTTGTTGGCAAAGTAGTATCTCTGCTTTTCAATATACTATCTAGGTTGGTCATAACTTTCCTTCCAAGGAGTAAGCGTCTTTTAATTTCATGGCTGCAAGCACCATCTGCAGTGATTTTGGGGCCCCAAAATTTAAAGTCTGACACTGTTTCCACTGTTTCCCCATCTATTTCCCATGAAGTGATGGGACCAGATGCCATGATCTTCATTTTCTGAATTTTGAGCTTTAAGCCAACTTTTTCACTCTCCTCTTTCACTTTCATCAAGAGGCTTTTTAATTCCTCTTCACTTTCTGCCATAAGGGTGGTGTCATCTGCATATCTGAGGTTATTGATATTTCTCCCGGCAATCTTGATTCCAGCTTGTGCTTCTTTCAGCCCAGCGTTTCTCATGATGTACTCTGCATAGAAGTTAAATAAGCAGGGTGACAATATACAGCCTTGACGAACTCCTTTTCCTATTGGGAACCAGTCTGCTGTTCCATAGTTCTGCTGGTTCCAAATACAGCTCGGCTGATATGTCACTGCAGGACCTGGCTAATTCCTATCATCCACGACACCTCAAGGTCCCCTTTCTAAGGACTCTTACAAGAGATTTCCTCAGACTTCAAGTCAGAAACAATGGAGATGCTGTCATTCAGTTGTTTCATTTGGGGTTTTGTTTTTATCCTTAGTATATACACTGGGTATTTAAAAACTGAGTTTTCCACTGTGCCTAGGTGGCTGAAAAGCTGAAAGTCAAATCTGTATCCCACCTTGGGCCAGTGATCAGAGTATCTAGAATGTGAATTCTGAGTTGTGACCTTATACCTCAATTGAGTTCAATCGCTCAGTCATGTCCGACTCTGCAATCCCATGACTGCAGCACACCAGGCTTCCCTGTCCATCACCAACTCTCAGAGCTTGCTCAAGTTCATGTCTGTTGAGCGGTGGTGCCATCCAACCATCTCATCCTCTGTTGTCCCCTTCTACTCCTGCCTTCAATCTGTCCCAGGATCAGGGTCTTTTCCACTGAGTCAGTTTTTCACATCTGGTGGCCAAAGTATTGGAGTTTCAGCTTCAACATCAGTCCTTCCAATGACTGATTCAGGACTGATTTCCTTTAGAATTGACTGCTTTGATCTTCCAGTCCAAGGGACTCTCAAGAGTCTTTTCCAACACCATAGTTCAAAAGCATCAGTTTTTCAGCACTCAGCTTTCTTTATAGTCCAATTCTCACATTCATACATGACTACTGAAAAAACTATAACTTTGACTGGATGGACCTTTGTTGGCAAAGTAATGTCTCTGCTTTTTAATATGTTATCTAGGTTGATCATAGCTTTTCTTCCAAGGAACAAGCATCTTTTAGTTTCATCATGGCTGCAATCATCATCTACAGTGATTTCAGAGGCCCAAAAAGTAAAGTCTCTCACTGTTTCCATTGTTTCCCATCAATTTGCCATGAAGTAATGGGACCAGATGCCATGATCTTAGTTTTCTGAATGTTGAGCTTTAAGCCAACTTTTTCACTCTCCTCTTTCACTTTCATCATGGGGTTCTTTAGTTCTTCTTCACTTTCTGCCATAAGGGTGGTGTCATCTGCATATCTCAGGTTATTGATATTTCTCCTGGCAATCTTGATTCCAGCTTGTGCTTCATCCATCCTGGCATTTCTCATCATGTACTCTGCATATAACTTAAATAAGCAGGGTGACAATATACAGCCTTGACGTACTCCTTTCCCAATTTAGAACCAGTCTATTGTTCCATGTCCAGTTCTAACTGTTGCTTCTTGACCTGCATACAGATTTCTCAGGAGGCAGGTAAGGTAGTCTGGTATTCCAGTCTCTTGAAGAATTTTCCACAGTTTGTTGTGACCCACACAGTAGAGACTTTGGCATAGCCAATAAAGCAGAAGTAGATATTTTTCTGGAACTCTCTTGCTTTTTCGATGATCCAGTGGATGTTGGCAATTTGATCTCTGGTTCCTCTACCTTTTCTAAATCCAGCTTGAACATCTGGAAGTTCATGGTTCACGTACTGTTGAAGCCTGGCTTGGAGAATTTTGAGCATTACTTTGCTAGAGTGGGAGATGAGTGCAATTGTGTGATAGTTTGAACATTCTTTGGCATTGCCTTTCTTTGGGATTGGAATGAGTACTGACCTTTTCCAGTCCTGTGGGCACTGCTGAGTTTTCCACATTTGCTGGCATATTGAGTTCAGCACTTTCACAGCATAATCCTTTAGGATTTGAAACAGCTCAACTGGAATTCCATCACCTCCACTAGTTTTGTTCCTAGTGATGCTTCCTAAGGCCCACTTGACTTCATATTCCAGGATGTCTGGCTCTAGGTGAGTGATCACATCATTGTGGTTATCTGGGTCCTGAAGATCTTATTTGTACAGTTCTGTGTATTCTTGCCACCTCTTCTTAATATCTTCTGCTTCTGTTAGGTCCATACCATTTTTGTCCTTTATTGTGCCCATCTTTGCATGAAATATTCCCTTGGTATCTCTAATTATTTTGAAGAGATCTCTAGTCTTTCCCATTCTATTATTTTCCTCTATTTCCTTGCATTGATCACTGAGGAAGGCTTTCTTATCTCTCCTTGCAATTCTTTGGAACTCTACGTTCAGTTGGGTATATCTTTCCTTTTCTCCTTTGCCTTTAGCTTCTTTGCTTTCCTCAGTGATTTGTAATGCCTTCTTACACAACCATTTTGCCTTTTTGCATTTTTCTTGGTGATGGTCTTGATCAGTGTGATGAACCTTCGTCCATAGTTCTTCAGGCACTCTGTCTATCAGATCTAATCCCTTGAATCTATTTGTCACTTCTACTGTATAATTGTAAGGGATTTGATTTAGGTCATACCTGGATGGTCTAGTGGTTTTCCCTACTTTCTTCAATTTAAGTCTGAATTTGGCAAGAAGGAGTTCATGATCTGAACCACAGTCAGCTCCGTTTTGTTTTCGCTGATTGTGTAGAGCTTCTCCATCTTTGGCTGCAAAGAATACGATAAATCTGAATATAATCAGGCTGATGACCTTGCACCTGGCATCATCTGATTTCTCCTTACTTTTCTATTCCTCCGTGTCTTTTTTGTATGTGTTTGAATTTTGTTTGATTCTCTTCTTGTAAGCATCTTCCATTATTGGGGATCAGTGTTATATATTCAATAACAAAATATGTAAAGGAACAAACAGAATATAGCATTTCAAAGAGGTGCCCTAGAAGTCTTAAAAACTGGATGTCAAATGTAAAGAGACTCGTTAGTTCCTAGGGACAAAGGGAAGCAGAGCCTATGGCCAACTCAGATTCCTGTGCCATTCTTTTTTAAAATTGGCCTCACTGTCTCAATGAGAAGTAATTTACTACTAGTACTACTAAGTTGCTTCAGTCATGTCCAACTCTGTGCGACCCCATAGGTACAGCAGTCCACCAGGCTCCACCATCCCTGGGATTCTCCAGGCAAGAACACTGGAGTGGGTTGCCGTTTCCTTCTCCAATGTGTGAAAGGGAAAAGTGAAAGGGAAGTCTCTTAGTATTGTGTGACTCTTAACGACCCCATGGACTGCAGCCTACCAGGTTCCTCTGTCCATGGGATTTTCCAGGCAAGAGTACTGGCGTGGGTTGCCATTGCCTTCTCCGGAGAAGTAACTTACTTGTTTCTAATCTTTAAGGGCCATTTCAATTACCACCTCTTGAAGGAAATCCTCCTGATAATGCCTCAATTAAAACCAGTTGAATCAAATAGACATAATGATATTAGAACTCAAAACAAGTTCTTAACCAAATTCCCCTCTGCCTCCATACCCTCGCCTCACTCTCTTATTTTCCTTAAGAGTTTCTTTTTCCCCCTCTGAGCATCTGTGCTCTTTTAGGCATGAATGGGATACAGACATCCCTTTTCTCTGTTGAAGGAGGCACACAAGCAAATAGTGCAGAACTATGTTTTTGGGGGCTCCAAAATCACTGCAGATGGTGACTGTAGCCATGAAATTAAAAGATGCTTACTCCTTGGAAGGAAAGTTATGACCAACCTAGATAGCATATTCAAAAGCAGAGACATTACTTTGCCAACAAAGGTCCGTCTAGTCAGGGCTGTGGTTTTTCCAGTGGTCATGTATGGATGTGAGAGTTGGACTGTGAAGAAGGCTGAGCGCCGAAGAATTGATGCTTTTGAACTGTGATGTTGGAGAAGACTCTTGAGAGTCCCTTGAATTGCAAGGAGATCCAACCAGTCCATTCTAAAGGAGATCAGCCCTGAGATTTCTTTGGAAGGAATGATGCTAAAGCTGAAACTCCAGTACTTTGGCCACCTCATGCGAAGAGTTGACTCATTGGAAAAGACTCTGATGCTGGGAGGGATTGGGGGCAGGAGGAGAAGGGGACGACAGAGGATGAGATGGCTGGATGGCATCACCGACTCGATGGACGTGAGTTTGAGTGAACTCAGGGGTTGGTGATGGACAGGGAGGCCTGGCGTGCTGCGATTCATGGGGTCGCAAAGAGTCAGACAAAGAGCAACTGAACTGAACTGAACTGAACTGATGTGGCGGGTGACTCTGAGCAGCTCCCTCCCCCTCTATAGGCTCAGTTTACTTTTCTTTGAAATAAGGTAGTTGTGCCAAATGATCTCCAAAGCCCCTTGCTCTGACTTTCCAGGAGGCTGTGTTGTGGGGTAGCCTCACTCACGTGGGATCATGGTGACCTTCAAGATAAAGAATAATCTGAAGGATCAGCTGAAAGCTGAAAAGGCTTATCTTTTAAACTCTAAAGTTTGATTTTTACAAAAGAAAAGTTGTAACTTAAAACATATAAAAAGAGAACTTATCAGATATGTAACTTTGTCTGATAATCAGCCAAAACATCACATCTGTAACAAACTTCCTCAGGTCCTAATCAGGTACAGCGAGAACACTCAACATAGAAAATACTCAACTCTAATCTTGGAGGAGAAAGCAAGAGGGAGGAGATGGAGGTAGGGGAGGTAGAGGTGGAGTGAAAAATGAGACTGATATGTAAATAGCTGACTGCAGTTTGCATGGGTGTGCATGTTCAGTCATGTCCAACTCTTTGCGACCCCATGGGCTATAGCCTGCCAGGCTACTCTGTCCATGGGATTTTCCAGGCAAGAATACTGGGATAGGTTGCCAAGATCCTACTCCAGGAGATCTTCCCGACCCAGGGGATCAATTGAACCTGTATCTCTTCTGTCTCCTGCCTAACCCTAACTGTAACAAGAGACTCAGTTAAATCACTGCTTAGACGCTGTGAGCCCATAGGTGCCCCGGGTGGGCGTCTGCCAGTCATGCAGGCATCCTCTCCAGCCCTGAGCTGCACCATCACTTTAGGTGCCATGTCTGTTCTTCCAGGTTCCCACATGGCCTCATGTTACCGGAGCAAAGGGTAGGGAAGAAGCAGTCTGTCTTGGCCTAAAATCTTCTGACTCACGACTGGAACAGCCTTCCTCTCACTGTTTGCTGATGCGTGGGTCTTTCCTCTAGAGCTGGGAGGGTGGAGTCTTCTAGCACAAGCCCCCATCTGACTCGCTGGGGTTTTAGGATGGGATATGTATCATTTCTCTCCAGCAGGAATAAGAGTTTCAACTGTTTATCTAGCCCTCTTCAAAAACCTGGTCTAGCCTTCCACACATGATTTTTAACACATTTAAACAGAGTCCACTCTTCCAGGAAAGCTCAACTCTGTCCTTTCTGTCTTAGAGTTTAGCATATAATGGGAATGACATTGATCAAATATAAATACAGGTAAATATAGAATTTCAAACTGTGAACACTGAAGGAAAAATACAGAACATCATGCTTAAGTGGAAGCTCCTCCCACCCTCCTGTGTGCAGAGGCTGTTCGGTTGTAGAGTGTGGCCGGCCACCAAGGCTCCTACTGCTCCTCTGTATAGAAACTTGGGGACACCAAAAGCATTTCTCATACCCCAGTGCTCTCACAGCTACTTGGGCGTAGTCTTCAGAGACCAACAGCATGGGTTCGAATCTAGGTTTCTCCAATAGCAGCTATGACCTTGAGCAAGTAATGTAACCTCTTGACCTTCAGCTTCTTCATTTATATAAATGGGTAACAATGCAGTGCTGGCCTCAGAATGTGGTAAGGATTGGCACAGAGTAAATGCTCAGCAAATGCAGTTGCTACGGCCTCTGCTGCCGCTAATCTGCTTCCAGAATGCCTCTGCACTTTCATATGCTCTTCTCCATTTCCACTTGCCCTGCTTTTGTGCAGGCTGCCAGAGGCTGAACTCAAATGCTCCTTTAAGCTGCCCTGGGGATGAAAGCCACTTGCATGCCTGGCTTTTCCAATAACAGGAAGCTACAGAAGCAGAAACTACTCAGTGAAATATATTGAAGCAATCCCACTTGTGCAACCCTAGCTTTTGTCTGCTGCCCCACTCAGCTTCCCACTGAATTTAACCCCTCGTCATGAGATTCTATTTCAGCCGTGAGTGATGTTCGCTCTCTCCCTGAGTAAAAGGCTAATGCATTTTTTATTATCCTGATGGGAGTAGGTGCACAAAAGGGCAGCGGAGACTCAGCCATTGCTCAGGTTCCTGTAGAAGGTAGTGGAGTTGGTGGATGCTTACGAGAGGCATCCAGCCATTAGCCATTGGGTTGGGTGAGGTTTGAGGAATACTTTGAACCCTGGTCACGTACCTTTCCACATGTTTTTCTTTGAAGCACTTACCATAACTGACATTAATTCATATTATATGATTATTTGCTGTATATGTCTGTCTTCTCCACCTCACTATTAGCTATATATGTCTGTCTTCTCCACTTCACTGTTAGCTGTCTCTTTGAAGACAGGGGCTGTGTCTTTCTTGGCCTCTTGTCAGCAATATGCCTGGTATATAGTAGATGCTTCATGGCCATTTATTAAATTGATGAATAAACAAATGAAGAGTCAAAGAGTGAAGTCCCAGTATGATCAGGGAAGCTGTGCCACACATCACTTGTTCAGCATGAGGAGAAGTAGAAAGGGAACCATGTCAAGGGCAGAAGGCAGGGTCGGGGATGGGTGAGATGGTGGCGTACAGAAGGGTCAGGCAAGTAGATGGCCAGCATCCCACTTCAGTGGGATGTGGGCCTGAGATCCATGCCTTAGACAGTGCTTTGCAGACTTTCATAATCCCTGCACCTTTTCCTCAAAGAGGTGACTGGCTCTCCCCACCTCTTCCTCCTGCCACATCTTCTACATGTGAGCTGACCCATGTGATTAGACCTACCTTTGTTGTCTGAAGACTGGTTCTGAAAATAATAGGTAACTTTTTGTTTGTTCTCCAAATATGTTAAGATATAAAAACTGCTTTTTCAAATGACACCTAGAGCTTGTGGAGATTTGTCATCTGCCCTTGAATGCTAAGCTAAGAAGTCTAGTATTTATGAGGAATGCAACCAGGATTATTAAATTATCCTAAGAAAGGATCAAATTTAACTTTAGAGTGATTAGTCCTGCAGCCAGCATGCAGCCTAGACTGGAATAGGAGAGATCAGAAGTGGTGAGTTTAGGGAGAGGTGAGCGCTACGTGAAATGCTTTCTAGGGAGCAGGCTCTTCTTAGGGTAAGGCAGGGAAGGGGCCTGAGAGCCCTAGAAAATGACTCTGGCTGGGTGAAGGGGAGAACGGGACAGGAAGTGGGTTACAAGGAAAAGAGGGTTCTGAGCCATGAAACCAACTGTGTGCCCATGCTCCTGCGACCTCCCCTTTCTGGAGAGTGGATTCGCAAGTCCTCCCCACGTTGGCTGGCTTCTGGAGTGACAGAAAAATGCACAGAGATTACTGGTGCTCTTATTTAAATTATCTCCAGCCTATGCCATGACAGACTGACTTTTCCCCCAAATAGCTATCCTGCACGAAATGCAAAAAGCAAAACAGAACACATAATCAGTGCCTATTCTCTTCCACCATGCAGAACCTCACACATGAAGCCAGTCCCTGAGCTCCTGGAACATCATGTCCCCTTCTCATTCTGAGAAGTAATTGCAATGCAGTTCGTGACCAAAATGAAAAGTCCATTTTTAAACGTAGCCTCATAATTACCCATCCAGCTGAAGAAGGCCAGATACTCTGTGGTTTAATCCCTAGGTCCCCATGGCAGAAATAGGGTTTTGAGGAAAATTATGGGGCCAATATGTGCACGTCTTTTGGGAGGGAAGGGGATAAAGCTAAAGACTTTCTCTGATGATCAGCTCAGTAGGACCTTCTCTCTAGTCAGCATCCTGGTAGCCGGTAAGCAGCAGATATTTAATGAGTATCACCTATCGGTCAGGCGCCGGGCTAGTCCCTGAGAGGAGTGCGCTAGTGATAACACAGCCCTGCCCTCAGGGAGATCACACAGCGGAGAAGACGGAGAAGTAAGCAGGCCAGGAGGGGCACCGTGATGGTGCTTCTGTGGGGAAGGTCAGGGGGCTAAGGACAAGATCCAGCCCAGCCTTGGCAGGTCAATAAAGCCTTTACAGAAGAGGTGGCGTGTGAGTGGAGAGCTGAACCAGTAGGGGTTAGCCAGGCAAAGCAGGTTGGGTAACAGACTGTGGTTCTCCACAGAGAGAACAAAGGCCTAGAGGTGAGAGCATAGCAAGTTTGGGGAACTGGAAGTGGCTTCTCATGGTCAGAGCTCAGAGTCTGATGGAATGGGAGACAGAAGGCAGGAGCTGGGCCATAGACACCCTCCAACGGCAACTAAAGGGTTAAACTCTATTCTGTAGTAGTCCTGGTGAATTTTAAGGTGTGATTCCAGAAAGTTCACACCAGCTGCAGCAGCAATGTGCAAAACTCAATCAGGGAGACCAGTTAAGAGGCTGCTGTAAAAGGCTAAGGTACCAGAGGGTGAGAAGCCCAAAGCCTCAGCCTGAAGTCGGGCACAGCTGGAGCAGCCCTCAGAAGTCCTAGCTTCCAACCTTTGTGCTTCCCACTCTACCTGTTGGCACCTCCAAGTCCCTAACCCCACTCCCCTCTGCCGCCACCCCGAATGATTCTTCTTCTTTCTCTCAGCTTCTTTCCTGTTAAATTCCTGGAGCTTGGTCTATACTCTTTTTATGAATGGGATACCTAATTGACAGCTAGCTTAAGTAAACATGCCTAGATAACACAGCTTAAAGATGATAGAATCAGGATTCATAATGTTTGTCTGTCCGATTTTGAGTTTGAAGTTCTTTCTACAAAATCTTTTGTGTAACTGCGATGAGAGGGGCTTCAGATGTGAAGAATATCTTTCAGGTTGGTTATTGCCTGCTGCCTCCTGTGACAGAATAACCAAGTAGTTTTCCACTAATGTCTTACTAATACCACCTTCCCTGAAAACAGGACTAGAAACAAAGTCAGAGTAGTACAAACTAAAATTATTTATAGCGATAAATATATGTGAGTCAATCCTGAGGAAATCAACCCTGAATATTCACTGGAAGGACTGATGCTTAAATTGAAGCTCTAGTACTTTGGCCACCTGATGTGAAGAGCCTACTTATTGGAAAAGACCCTGATGCTGGGAAAGATTGAGGGCAGAAGAAGAAGGGGATGACAGAGGATGAGATGGTTGGATGCATCACGGACTCAATGGGCATGAGTTTGAGCAAACTCTGGGAGTTAGTGATGGACAGGGAAGCCTGGCGTGCTGCAGTCCATGGGGTCTCAAAGAGTTGGACATGACTGGATGACTGAACAACAATATGTGACTTACATTCTTATAATTCAAAATAAAGGCTCAGCCTGGGACGAAAAATAAGGCTGCACAAGATTAAGACATGCTTCATTTTTTATATATAAATATGACCTTGTTAAATAGACACAAACAAAGAAGATGACAAAAAATACACCAAATGATAATGATGCTTCTCTTTCAGTGATGAGATTTCATTTACTTTTACTTTCTGAATTTTCTGGAAATTTGGAAAATGACCAAAATAAGCATGTGTTGTTTTTATTATTGCAAACATTTTAAAGATAGATTCTTCAATGTAGGACAACAATAGTTTTTATTGAGAATAATTGAATCCACAAAAGATCCACAATGTTTGGCTGAGGTCTCCAGTTGACCCATCTTTCAGTACTTTTTACCCTGGGAGCTGTCAACTGTGACCAGAGATGAAGGGACACTGCACTGGCAAAACAGCTCCCACTGGATCAGTTGGGAATATGGATAATTCCTGGGGCACACATGCTGTGTGTGCTCCTTTAGCAGCCACTGTGGATGCCCCTGGCATCGTTGGTCCCACCAGACTCAGAGATCGTTCCTGTGGACTTTGGGGCCTTCGGCTCGCATGGTCTCTTTGGAGTCTTGACTGGTGTCATCCGCCACACACTGGTTGAGCACAGAAGTGGGTTTCTTCTGAATGTTTCTGAGGCACCACTCTTACCAAGAAAGGCTGGATGCAGGGCCATACTCAGTCAGGAGTCTGCACAGCACCTCCTAACTGATCCAACCCTGGCATACCCACACTCCTCCAGGAGTCCACGGAATACCATCTAGACGTACCTGGACACATTTCCCTTGGTGTAGGTGTAGAATTCCTTTGTCTGAGGAGGAATGCCCCCCTACTCCTCCGCACACACATACATACACAGAGCACCATTCGCTCTTGAAGGGCCTGCCTTCCTGAGACGGTAGCTTATGGTTGGCTTGTGGTCCAGCTGCACAGCCCTCAGCCAGCAGGCCCTGTCAGTCTACCAAACCTGCTGTCTAGCTATGTTTCGCCAACTAATATTGCATTTTCTACCATCCAGACAGGTAGGTAATGTATCATCTCCATGTAAAAGGTCCTTGTGTCTCTCAGTTGGTAACTAATTAAAATAATTTGGTCATTCTTTATTCCACCATGCTCCCCTCTTATATAATTAATTTATATTATTGGTCAAATTCCACAAGTCAGTTGCCTATTTTAATAAATGCCAGTTTCCTTTGGTGAACCTAAATACGAGGCGCACTTTTGTGATGAAAATTTCCTCTTCCATTGTATTCCTTTCATTCTGCAAAGACTTTGAGGAAATTATTTGGATATTTTAGTATCTTAGGTTAAAATTGTTGCACAGTGATTCTTGAACATATACTTTTGTTTTTGTTTGCATATAAGACATGCAGACTGCAATCCTGTCTTAAGAGCTACCTGTTAAAACAGTAGTCTACACTTATCTTCTTGGACCACTAGGTGGTGTGCACATATGTCTGAGAACTGTAGGCTAAAGGGGCTCCTCACCAGGTTAGAGTCAATTCATCACCTCTGGAGGGGCACAGACAGTAGAAGCTGTAGGGGTCTAGGAGAAACAGTGATCCTGTGCATGGGAGTAAAGGAAGGAAGATTTCCAGGGGAGGTGGATAGATAATAATATTGCTGCAGAGATGGTGGGAGAAAAATCATAAAGGTAGGAAACCCCAAAGCCATGACAGAGGGAAAGTCCTTTAGAGGAAAGGGCATGCTTACTTTCCATGCTGACAAATCTCTCAGGAGTGTTGCAGAGGGAATAATGGAATCGTTGAATCGTTTGAACTAGATGACATCAAGCATTCCTTTCAGCCTTTGTGCTGGGCACTGGAAATATACAGATGAAATGACATAGTCTTGTCTTCAAACAAGGACCTCATGAGAGAAACAGAGAAGGAAACCAATAATTAAGACAGGGCATGATACAAAAGGGAGGTTTTACAAGATGCATTGAAGGAATACAGTGTGAAATCTTCTGTTCTAAGTAAAGGAGAGGAAGGGGTTAGGTTGGGAGTTGACGTGCAAAGAAGACCTCATGGTGGTCTTGAGACATAAGGAAGGAGCTCCGTGAAGATCTCAAGAGATTAGTTTAGAGAGACTAGGACGAGCAAAGGCACAGGGGTTTGAAAGGATAATGTGGATTCCAGGAATGGTTCAGCTGAGTTTAGCATGCTCACTGAGGGCTACTGTGTGCCAGAGACTGAATAATAAATGTTCCGGGCCCTTAAGATTTCCCTCAGCTTGTGAGGAACACGTACAAGCACTGAAAATGGCAGTGTGTGAAGGCAGCTTAAAATCTGTTCTCTTTTAAATCCTATCATTTGAGCCCCCAGGGTCCTGGCTACAGGAATTCTCAGAGAACTCTCTACACCAGAAGAGGGAGCCCGCAAGCACAGCGCCCATTTGCTTTTTACTCAGAGTCACTGCCAGTATTTCCGTCTCACTCATTCGTTTTAAAGGTGTGAAGTTTAAGACCAGAGACACACAGGACGTTATCCAAGACCACGGAGAGGAGTTAGGACACAAGGCCAGGTCTATCTGTGTTCCTCTCAGGTTTTCTTCCCTTTTTCCCTGCTGGACCCTGGATACTGAATTGCCATTTAGAAATGAGAATTAGACACTTTTCATGTAAACAGATCTCTTTCACTAAGGGTGACTGTCACAAAACCAAGCTTATGGAAAGCATGAGGGAAGGGCCAAGCCTGCTGCTGGCCTTGACAAAGGCAGCTTGAGCCGATTGTACTACTAGCCTGGTTCCATGTTTGGGAAAGAAGGCAGCCTGGCTCCAGCATTCCTTCCAGCTCTCATGTGTGGGTGTGTGTTTCATTTCAGCGTGAGGATATGTGCTCACAATAGGTCAGTGACATCTTGGAGTTGCATTGTTTGCTTGAAAATGTCAACTGGAATGAGTTATGAGCTGGCAGGAAAACAGGGATGTGTGATTGAGAAGACGCTGAAAGGATACAGACCTGCTTTTAGGGCCCTGAGCAATCATTAAAGCAAGGGGTAGAGAGACCTTAAAGAGGTTCTGACCAGGACAGATGAAATGTAGATGGAAAAATAGGGGACCACAAGGGCCAGGAGACTTCAGACCAGGTCTTATAAGGCAAGGATGAAAGAACTGGGAATATTTAACCAGGAGAGAAGATGACACAGATCTTCTTCAGATCTCCAAACTTGTCACAGGCCAAAGCAACAATGATTTTATAAGGAAACAGCTTTTAACTCTGCTCAAAATGGGGCAATTTAGGGGCACAGGTTCAATCCCTGGTCGGGGAAGGCTAACATCTCATGCTCTGTAGCCAAAAGAATTTTTTTTAATTTAATTGTTAAGAAATGAGTTCCCTATCAGGAAAGGGGATAAAACAGAAGCTGTTTATACAACTGGTGGGGACATTGCAGAGGAAATTCCCATCCTAGTGACAGGTCAGACTAGATGACCTTTAAGCTCTGGTATCAATAATTCTATGAAAAGGGATGAGGCAGCTTTTATAAACCAAGGGTCACGAGATCTATAATAATAACAAAGCCTCAATACAAAAATAGCTCTTTTTATTAAGCATCTATTAATTGGCAGCATCATGCAGAGTGATTTACCATGTGCAGTATCTTATTTTGAACCATCAAGCCAGGATTAGAACTGACTGAATTCTGGCTCTCTTATTTAACGAAGATGTGGTCTCAGGCAGATAATTTCTCCTATCTGAATCCCACGTCCCTCTGTTGTACAGTAGGAGCCCTGCAGGTTTGCCAAGAGTGTGAGCAGAAATGACACATCAGCGTGCCTGGTCTTGTGCCTGGTCCTTTGCCAGGCCTATATTTGTACTCAAAAAATGTTGCTGCTTTCTCCTTTCTGCTGAAGCAGAATTTCAGGGAGCCATTCTAGGGGAGAGGCAAGATAAAGAGGGAAATGCAGGTGTGGTGAAATATGCCAAGGGACCCACTGGATAAACAGATAATCAGAAGCTCCTGCAGTGTGTATCCTGAAGCAATGGTTCTCAAAGTGAAGTTTGTTAAAACCCCTTTTTAAGAAAAAAAAAAAATACATATTAATGAAAACTGCTATTAATGGAAAATCAAGTGTAGGAAAGAGTCAGAGGTTGACAGAGGCTTAAGGAATCCTGACTTAAAGTCTTACAGTGTGGAGATTCCTTAAAAACCTGGAATTAGAACTGCCATACTACCCAGCAATCCCACTGCTGGGCATACACACCGAGGAAACCAGAATTGAAAGAGACACGTGTACCCCAATGTTCCCTGCAGCACTGTTTACAATAGCTAAGACATGGAAGCAACCTAGATGTCCATTGGCAGAAGAATGGATAAGAAAGCTGTGGTACATATACACAAGGGAGTATTATTCAGTTATTGAAAAGAATGCATTTGAATCAGTTCTAATGAGGTGGATGAAACAGGAGCCTATTACACAGAGTGAAGTAAGTTAGAAAGAAAAATACCAATATGGTATATTAACGCATATATATGGAATTTAGAAAGATTGTAACAATGACTCTATATGCAAGACAGCAAAAGAGACACAGATGTAAAGAACAGACTTTTGGACTCTGTGGGAGAAGGCGAGGGTGGGATGATTTGAGAGAACAACACTGAAACATGTATATTATCATATGTGAAATAGATCACCAGTCCAGGTTTGATGCATGAGACAGGGCGCTCAGGGCTGGTGCACTGGGACCTTAAGGGATGGGATGGGGAGGGAGGTGGGAGGGAGGTTCAGGATGGGGGACACGTGTACACCCATGGCTGATCCATGTCAATGTATGGCAAAAACCACTACAATATTGTAATTAGCCTCCAATTTAAATAAATTAACTTTAAAAAACAAGTCTTTAAGAGAGTTACTTACCACTGCCCCATCCTCAGCCTCCAATGCCTTCTTCTCCACCCTCAGTTTGCCATGACATCCAGTTCAGGACTGAGCTTCCCCATAGGTGTGGTGTGATGGGGGTGGGGTAAGCCTACTGAGATGTTGATCACTTCAGCCCTTAGGGTCAGGGCCAGTTGCCTCCAAACATAAGTGGCTTCATCTAGTGCCTAATGTACCTGACAGATATTATTTTCTATGAATGTTGCATGGCACAAAGAGATGAGGATTCAGTTAGAGAAGGAATGGTTTCATCATCAGTAACGGAAACTATCATAGCATTGTTGAGCAGAGTTAATAAATAAACCAGCCCTTGGGAGTATCATGGTTAGAAAGGAGGCTGACAGTGACTAAGGCCAAGGCAAAGAGGGTTGCCAGGATATCAGGCACTTAACCAGGATAGCCAGTGTGAGCAGGGAGAAATCTAAGGCTGCCTGGTCCAGAGGGATGAGCCTTGGCTGGGAGTCTGGAAAGGGACTTTCTTTGTGGCTATAGGTAAGCCACATTCCTCTCAGGGCATCATTTTCCCTTAGTATAGATGAATTTGACAGCTCTGACCAGAAAGGCCATCCATCCCTCCTGGTCTCTAGGACGCACGGCCTCTCTGCGGAACCATGTTCCCATCACCTTCTCCACAGCGTGCCCTGCTCTGCATGTCTGAACATCCCCCTTGCGTGTCCACCCTGACCCCTAAGCAACAAGTTTGACTCTGGCTTAACTCAGTTGTCTCACAATGTGTTTTCCTTTGCAGCAACAGCGGCAGCTTGATCTCCTGACGATAACCAGCCCCGGTGAGTAGATGTGGCCATTCTGCTTTGTCTTTTCCCTTGTTTCCCAGAGCAATGCCTGGTTGCTTATCCCAATGCAATTTGTGTCCTGTTCCTTTGGCTCCCTGATTCAACAGCAGAATTCCTGCATCAAGAATGATCCTTCTCCCCACTGTCCTCTACCCCACAGGCAGTTTCTTTTCTCTTCCCCAGCTCTGTGCTGCCTTCTCTTGACTCTGCATATGGCGGGGTGATACTATGATGTTGCTGCATATTCCAGGGCCAAGTTCTCCCCAGATCCCTCAGTGGATCTAAATGTTAAGGAAGTGTCTTAGTCTCCCGAGAAATGTTAAAATCATGGTGAATGGGGAAGCTGCCTTGTAAACGGCATGAAATGAAGGGAAGACAGCTCATGAAGAAAAGCCAGTCTGGGCAAGTGATCAGGTTTGGTCTCCTGTGACCTTTGTCACTCACCTTTAGGAAGGACAAGTCCTCCAAAAAAGCTGTGGCCCTTGGATTAAAAAGTTCTTCCTTCCCCCAAGACTGGCATCTAGCCTGGAGAGAAGTTGAGCATTTAGTCCATCAGAAGGTATTTTATTTTGATTTGGGACCTTGAGGCAAAACTGCCCAACAAGAGATGCTGTTCTCTCTTGGAATCCGAAGGGACGATGGTGCCAGCAATAAACATTCAAGAGTGGGTATGGTGGTTCGTCTTTATCCATTGGTGATGTTCAAAATGTTTAACAGCCCTGGTGACTTCCTACTATGCTGGGCATTAACGCTTTGGTTACTGGACTAGGGAGACACGGTGTTCTGGGAAAAGGACTAGTGTAACAGAGTGGTCACATGGGTTGTGGGGGCGCTCTAGGAGTGGCTAATTACCAACAAATATGGAGGTTTTTCAGCATTTTAGTAACCAATATAGCTGTGCCATGGCATCCCTGCCTTACACCCAGCCTGTTACTGTATCCAGGGTCAGTTGGCTCACTTACAAGGAGACTGAGGAATTGTCCTTTGCAGGTACTGTCTCAGCACAGAGGCTGGTTATCTATCTATGTAACTGAGGTGTAAAACAATGATTACAAATGTTAGTTGGGTCTACCCAGTTCAGGTGAGCTTATTATAGTCCACCTAATAGAGCTCCTTAAACTTGAGACTTTAGAAGAACAAAGATTAACTGGTTTGAAAATGTACAATATAACCCATAGAATGAACTGTGTTTAGCATGTATATAATTATAGAAATTCCAAATCATGAGCTAACCTAACTACAGTGGCTGTTGGGTGACATACCAATCCCTTCCCGCTGAGGTGCTGGTAAGGGATTGTCTTTGTCTTGGCTCATTGGCTGCTCTCCTTCGTGGTTGTGCTTTGTTCTGCCCCACATATGCTGACCTAGTTTGCCGGCTTTCACATCCCAGTCTCATCGGGTCACAGCTTGATATGATGCTGACATATGAGTTGGAGAGGGTTCTTGATCTGTCTTCAGTTGCTTGAGAAGGAAACTTTTAGACTCTTGTTAACTGCATTTCTTTTGCACCAGCTCTTTCTGTTCTTAATTGCTATGGCATAAACTCAAGCAGAATAGTGGTGACTCTTGGTGCACTCCTTTTGGGCAAACTATTAAGCACCGCCCGAATTTGTAACGGATTATACTGTTCCCTACTTTTAGGTGAGAAAAGATTATTTTCTGGGTCAAATCTTTTCAAAAGGCGTTTTGTGTCACACAAGTGTGCAGTACTGTACGTAGGCTACATCTGTGCGGTACTGTAAGATATGCACTTGTGAGATACCGATCCACAGGTCCCGGGGAAACTGAGCCCCCAAGGGAGTAGCCTGTCTCTACTCCAGTGTGCCAGACCAATATTAGCCATGTGTATCATGCCTACAAAAGGCTAGGAAGGATTACTAGACTATGTATTATCTAGACAGCTCTAGTCCATGTCAGCATCACTATTGTAACTGTCTCTCACTTTCAAAGTCACCCCCATCCTCCACTTCACCAGAAGCCCCCTCGGCTAGCAAGGGGCATGCTACCTCTCTGGGCTGCCAGTGGGAGGCGCTAGCTTGTTTGCACGCCTCACCAGACCATTCTCAACACAGAACTGCAGTCTGATGCTGCCACTTGTCATCAACTAGTAGCCTTCAGAAATGCTGGCTGGCAATTTGGAAGACGTGAAAATTTGCGTTATCTTCTTTAAACTATTTCATTTATTGTGAATAATTTTGAATATACAGAAAAGAGTAGAGATAAAAGGAAGAGTCATTTACTGCCCTCCCCCACCAAACACCTTGGTTTTATCACATCAACGTTGTACCATCTATGCTACACAGTTCCCTATTTTAAAAAATATAGATCTAGTTGAGACTTCCCTGCACTCCTCGCTGATTGCATCTCTCCCCTTTGACCCAATAGGTAACCACTGTTATAAATTCAGTGTATAACTGCTTTAACTGGCATTGTTTTACAAATTCCTATAAATGATGTCACACTATAAATGTCATTCTGTGATTTTTCTCTCCTTATATTGTAAAGATTCATTCACGTAGATACATGTGGCTCTGGTTCAATTGTTTTTAACTGCTATATAGAATTTCACTTATAATTCTGTCACAATTTCTTTTTTTCATTTTATTGATCGTGATTTAGATTATTTCCAATTTTTTGCAATTTTAAACAATGCTACTAGGGCCATTTTATGCATGAGAATGAGAATTTATCTTGAGCATATAACTTGGAGAGGAATTACTGATTCTATGCATCTTCAAATTTACTATATAGTGGCCCGTTGTTTTCTAAAGTAGTTGAACAAATTTATATTTCAAACTATAACAACAGCAAAGTACAATAGTTCCCATTGCTCTGAATCCTCCACACTTGAAATCATCAAACTTATAAATAAATTTTTACTGGTTGTCATGATAAATGTGAAATGTTATCCCATTGATATTATTTGTTTTAATTGTTTATTTATTTGACTGCTTGGGGTCTTAATTGTGGCACACAGAATCTTTGTTGCATCATGTAGGATCTTTCCTTGTGCTTAGACCCTCTCCTGTGGTGCTTAGGCTTATTTGCTCTGAAGCTTGTGGGATCTTAGTTCCCCAGCCACTTCTCCTGCATTGTAAGGCAGATTCCTAACCATTGGACCACAAAGGAAGTCCACCACTGCTTTTATAATCTGTGTTTCCCTGATTACTGGTGGGATTGAATATCTTTTCATATGTTTATTGGCCACTTTGGTTTCTCCTGTGAACTGACTTTTCATATCATTTGTCCATTTCCTGTTGGGTTGCTACTGTTTATTGATTTTTAATTCTTTATTAGTTTGCATATTGATACTTTGTTGCTTAGTATGCATTGCAAATACCTTCTTCAAGATGATGGCTTGTGTTTTCTGATTTATGGAAGTTTCTTTTTTAATTTTAGCATAGTTGAATATGTGAATACTGCTTTATCAGCTTTGCTTTTGTGACTTAAGAAATCCTTCCCTACCTGAATATCATATTCTCCTGTATTCTAAAAGTTGTCAAGTTTTACATCACATTTGGGTATTTATCTCATTTACATGACTGAACATTGTGTGTGATACGAATTAGGGATTTAATTCCTTGTTTACATATGGATAGCCCATTATCTCAATACCATGTAATAACTAGTTCATCCTTTCTCCAATTATTAGCAGTTACACATCTGTCAAATATCAGTTTTCCTGTATACAGAATCTGTTTCTGAGCTTTCTGTACTGTACTATTTGTTTATCACTGTTAATCTGCTTTAACCCCATGTCTTGCTTACAATAAATCTTAATTTTAATATTGTCTCATAATTGGTAGGTTGATACCATTTACCTTGTCCTATTTATGTTTATCTTTTGAAAATACAATTATCTTTTCTTTTTAATAAAATCTAATAACCCATGCCTTATGATAGGTGAATTTAATCTGTTTACATTTATTATAAGTACAAATATATTTGGACATATTTCTACTGCTATATTTGTGCTTTCTGTTTATCATTTATTTTCTTTTTTCTTTTGCCTTGCCTTAATTTGGACTGAAAGTGAAAAATGTTAGTCTATCAGTCATGTCTGTCTATTTGCAATCCCATGGACTGTAGGCTGCCAGGCTCTTCTGTTCATTAAATACTTCAGGCAAGAATACTGAAGTAGGTTGGCAATTTCTTCTCCAGGAGATCTTCCCAACCCAGGGATCAAACTGGGGTCTCCTGCATTGCAGGCAGATTCTTTACCATCTGAACCACCAGAATACATTATGTTTTATATATTACCTATTTTTTACCCCATCTCTAGATTTTAATGCTACAGATTTTGTTTCTAACCTTAACTGTTTACCTTTTGGAAATATACTTAACTATCCTTTTTTTTTTTTTTACAAAGTCTGAAGTTATTCAAAATATCTAAAGTCATTCAGCCACAAAAAAAGCCTTAGCATGCTTTAACTACCTATTAAATACTGCCCTGTCACCACCTAGTTATTATTGCTTAGACTTTTAAAAGTTAAACTTTTTCAAAAAAGAAAAGCAATGATGATGATGAAGACCCATTTGACTTTTCCCTACACAGCTTATAAATTTTTGTGTTCTCCTATTAATTACATCTCAAGATTTTCCTGTTACCTTACTAAAGTGGATCCTTTAATAGCTATTTTAGTGAGAGTCCATGGGAAGCTATCTTGATCTGTATTTGTCCTTATTTTGACTTCTCTTTGGAATAATAGTTTGGCTAGGTATAAATTATAGCTTAAGGAAGATTTCCCTTTGTACTTTGAGGATTTTTTTTCTTTTTTTCCTGACATCCATAGTTGCTAGTGAGAAGTCTGCCATTATTTGTTTGCAGTAACTTATCTTTTATTGGGTAAGCTAAAAATTTTTTCCTTTTGATCTTAACGCTCTACTTTTTCATTTTTATAAGTCTAGATGTGAATTTATTTCTATTTACCCTTCTTGGTAGTCTGAGTACACTTTCTGCCTAAGAATCAATGTCTTTCTTTAATTTCGAGAAATTATCAGCAAATTACCTCTTCAAATGTTGCTTTCCCTTCAATCCTCTTCTTTAATAATTTCTTTAGATGAATGTTGGATTTTCTCAAGTTGCCCTCCATGGTTCTTTACTGACTTTTCATAATTTTTTATAATTTTATTTTAATGCACTGATTCTGAGTTACCCAAAAGTAACTTGAATTCATATTCACTTTTTGACCATATCTAGTCTAGATTTTTTCCTGTCTTTTTCAATATTTCAATGACTATCTATTTTTAATTTTGAGATTTCTAATTTTGTTCATATCCACCTGCTCTCATTTTATTTCTGCCTATTCTGTTTCATAATTTCTTATTCTGTCTTCATTTGTTTCTTCAAACATCCTCAATATGCTTATTTTAAAAGCTTTGACTGTTTTATAAAATAAGTTTCATCTGGAGTGAATTCAAGTTATAACTGTTGATTTTGTTTAGTATCGCTTTTAGCATTTAATTTCTTCATGCATTTTGAAATTTTAATTTGTAATATCACTTTGAGAAGGAAGTTTTCTGTTACTCTTTGTTCCCATCCCTGACCCCCCCCCAAAAAATCTCCCACTATGCTCACATATCCCTATATGTTGGTTTTTACAGTTGACTCTATCCATAATTTCAGTACAGAACCTTACAGATATTGGGGATATGTCAGATCCAGTGACAAAAAGTCAGCAGGATAGCTTGGCTTTGCTTCTGATTGCTATGTCTATATCCCTCACTTCTCTAGGCCTATATAGCACATAGGGGCTATCTCCCAGAATCTGCACCAGGCTTTTATTTTTCTAGGCTCCTTCCATAACTGGGAAGCCCCACCCGTGGTCCTTGTTCTAAGTGGAAGACCTTATCTCTGGTCCTCATCTCCTATAGAACACTTTAATGAGTCTCACAGGAGTCCAAATTTCAGCAGCTACTGCCTGCTTCTAGATCCAGATCTCAATAAGCAAGTAGCCTCAGGAGCATGTATAGCATTTTGCATTTGTGCTTTTCAGTTTCATGGAGATATGTCTCTTGCAATGGAGCCCAGCTATATATTTTCATTTCTTTTTTCATGTATTATTCAAAATTACCATTTAATGGGAATGAATGGGTTTATTGCAGCATGAACTTATTTACTCATTTGGCCCAGAAGACCAACTATAGTTTTTTCCTTACTTTTTGAAGGTTTATTCTATTATAACCTCTTCAATAGAAGGGAGGCAATATGAGCAAATATTTTTCTCCTATCCAGGTGAAATTTTTACCACCAGATTGATAAAAGAGACTGCTACTTTTTGCATGTATATATACATGCAAAAAGTAGCAGTCTCTTTTATCAATCTGGTGGTAAAAATATACAAATATATCAGAGAAGGCAATGGCACCCCACTCCAGTACTCTTGCCTGGAAAATCCCATGGGTGGAGGAGCCTGGTAGGCTGCAGTCCATGGGGTCTCGAAGAGTCGGACACGACTGAGCGACTTCACTTTCACTTTTCACTTTTCAGCATTGGAGAAGGAAATGGCAACCCACTCCAGTGTTCTTGCCTGGAGAATCTCAGGGAAGGGGGAGCCTGGTGGGCTTCCGTCTATGGGGTCGCACAGAGTCGGACACAACTGAAGTGACTTAGCAGCAGCATACAAATATATATGTAGTTTTTTAAATTTATAATGATCTATATAAACTGCTACATTTGAATATAATGTGAACATTTTTCAATATTATTAAATATTCTCAAAGAGAGACTTTTATATAGCTGAAACACATTCTATTTTAAATTTATCTCTTGTTATATATTGGTTTGGTATAGTCTCTAAGTCATGTCCCACTCCTTCGCAACCCCAAGGACTGCAGCCTACCAGGCTCCTCTGCCTGTGGGATTTTCCCAGGCAAGAACACTTGAGTGGGTTGCCATTGCCTTCTAAAATTATTGCATATTAAATTATCCCTGATGATTTAGTTATAAATAACACCACAGTGAACATTCTTGTATAAATATGTTTGTGCACATCTTTAATTGTTTCTTTAGGAAAAATTCCTAGAATGAGAATTACTAAGAAAAGGTATACGTAGTTTACTAGTCATGACAGTCTACATTACATTGAAGTAACAATGATGTCAAAATTACAGAGACTTAAAAAGCATCGCTGTGTTTTTTACTTTTGATACATGTCTCTCATGGGCTGGCATAAGTTCTGCTCTGCATCATCTTCACTCTGGCATCCAGCTGGCCAAGCATCCTCTATTTGGAACACTGCTGTGTCTCAGTTTGGGTTCCCTAAGAAGTCAAACTTGAGACAAAGATTTTCATTTCAATAGTTTATTTAGGAGATGATCCCAGAGACCTTGTTGAGAGATGAAGTAAGATTTGGGAAAAGGAAAAAAAAGTTAAGAAAGATTCATTATCAAGCAAGCTACAACTGTTGGTAACTGGAATTTAATCCTTCAGGAGAACCCTGGAAGTCAGTAGAAAATAAGCCTCAGAGATATTCCTGAAGGGCACAGGCGTGGGAGTGAGGGTGGGGGTGTTAATTTCCTGACACTTCTAATCTGCTTGATATGTGGACACAGCAGATTCCAGTGGCCAGAGAAAGTCCTCAAGAGAAATTTGCAGATGTCAGCAATTGGAAAGTATTCAATATGTGCAGAAATAATAAGTGCCAGGAGAATATGTGGGATTGCAGGAAAGTACTGACAGCCCCTGCCATTGGGTCATCATGGCAGAGGGAAAGGGAGAGCGAGCGAGTCATGTACCTTCTCTTAAAAATTTTTAGAAAGGATCACTCTTGCCCAATTTTCCTTGGTCAAAGCAATTCATATGACAACTTCTAATTCAACAGGGTAGAGATATTGACTCTTCCTACACGAAAGGGCACTGCAGTGAGAAAAGCTAGAATATTTGGCAATGGTGAATATACCTTTTTATACTTCTAGAAAGATTTTTATGTTCCCACCATCAAAGTCCTGATCATAGCTTTAAATAAAAATAACAGCTTTACTGAGATTATAATTCACATCCATAAAATCCATCCTTTAAAGTGCACCATTTACATTACATAAAGTGTATCATGTAGTGGTTTTCAGTACATTTACAGAATTGTACAATCACCACTAATTCCAGAACATTATTATTACTCCAGAAAGAAATTCTGTACCCATTAACAGTCATCCCCCATTTTTGCCTTCCCCTAGGCCCTGCAACCACTAATTTACTTTTTATCTCTATGGATTTGCCTATTCTAGATATCTCATATAAATGAAATTGCACAGTATGTGGCCTTTTGTGACCGGATTCTTTTTTTACTTAACATGTTTTCAAGGTCCATCCATACTCTAGCATGTATCAGTACTTCACTCCTTTGTATTGCCAAATAATATTCCATTGAATTGATGTATCATAATTTGTTTATCCATTCATCTATTGACGAACATTTCAGTCGTCTACATTTCTTGGCTATTGTGGATAATGTTGCCATAAACATTTGTGAACAAGTAAAAATCATGTTTTGAGTTCTCTTGGACATACATCTAGGAAATGAATGGCTGGATCATTTGGTAAGCATCAAGGTAAACATTTTGAGAAACTGCAAAAGTGTTTTCTAAATTAGCTGTGTCATTTACATTCTCATCAGCAACATAGGGTGCTTCCGATTTCTCCCCATCCTCTCTAACACTTGTTATTATCGATCTTTTAATTTATAGTCATCCTAGTGGGTATGAAGCAGTATCACGTAATAGTTTTGGTTTGCATTTTCCCAGTGACTTATGACGTTGAATATGTTTTAATGTGCTTATTTGCCACTTGTATATCTTTTTTGGAAAAATGTTAGCAAGTTATTTCCCCCTCCTGATATCAATTAGGTTACATTTGTCTTTTTATCATTGAGTTGTAAAAGTTTTTAAATACTATTCTGAGTACAAGGTCTTTTGTCAGATACGTAATTTTAAAATATGTTTTCCTGTTCCATGGGTTCTTTTCATTTGCTTGATGGCATTTAAAATAAACCAAAAAAAATTTTTTATTTTGATGAAGTTCAATTTATCTACTTTATTGCTTATGCTTTTGGTATCATATCCAAGAAAACATTGCCTAATGTCACAATGATATACTCCTATGAGCTAATTTTTGTATGATATGAGATAGGACTCCAATTGGTCTATTTGCGTGTGGTTGTCCAGTTTTGCTAGCACCATTTGTTGGAAAAACTGTTCTTTCTCTTATTGATTTATCTTGGCACCTTGTCAAATGCTCATTAACTTTTTGATAGTATAGACTAAAAGGAAAGATTTAGGAAGTATCTAAACATCAGCATTCAGTGTCAGAACTGACACTTCACATATTTTTCACACAATTTCCCTCACTGTCCCATTAAACAGGCATAGTCTTTCCTGATTTGCTGATGAGAAATGAAGGTGCTACACAATTAAAATTGCCCACATAAATGCAGTTAATAAGTAAATGCTAGAGTCAGGGTTCTTGCCTGGAGAATCCCAGGGACGGGGGAGCCGTCTGGTGGGCTGCCGTCTATGGGGTTGCACAGAGTCGGACACGACTGAAGCGACTTAGCAGCAGAGTCAGAATTCAAATCCAGCTTGCTCTGATTCTGTATCAGACTGTTGCTTTTTCTATTGCTACATAAGAATACTACTTCCTGTGTGATATTGGCCCACAGAATCTTCTTTCTCAGACAGAATTAAAGCTGACCTACTTTGCTGTTGATAAGGAAAGTGTGAAATGTCGGAGACATCACAGGCATGGGTCTTTTCCACTAACGAGGCTACATCCTGAAAAGACAATTGATTTCCTAAAATATTGCAGAAACCTCCAGAAAAAATCACAGCTAGAATGGTTTCTGATTGCAAATATGCACAAAAAATATTTTTATCACCTCTTAACCTTGTTAAAACAATACCTAGGTTATATGGTGATAGACTAAACCTGCTGATCATTACATAACAACTTTGGACTTTATCTCCAATGAAAGTCCCCCATGATGTAAATGTAGCCACTCTGAAGACTATAGGAACAAGACAGCCCAAACTAGCCGTTATTCCTGCTTCACGGCCATCTTCAGAGCTAGCATAGCCTCTGGAGCCAGTCCAGGGTGGCCACGACCAGGAGAGAAGCCGAGTCAGGGAACTCCTGACCTCACAGCCAGCAGTTAGCACCACAGTGGATATGCACTGGGAGGATGGTTCAAAAACTGCATGTACATCATTAAAACAACTTTAAAGAGATCTTTAAAGGAGATAAATAAATTGTTCCTAGTCCCACAGCCTAAGCACAATGCAAAGTCACTTCAGTCGTGTCCAACTCTGTGCGACCCCATAGACGGCAGCCCACCAGGCTCCCCCATCCCTGGGATTCTCCAGGCAAGAACACTGGAGTGGGTTGCTATTTCCTTCTCCAATGCATGAAAGTGAAAAGTGAAAGTGAAGTCGTTCAGTCGTGTCTAACTCTTAGCAACCCCATGGACTGCAGCCTATCAGGCTCCTCCGTCCATGGGATTTTCCAAGCAAGAGTACTGGAGTAGGGTGCCATTGCCTTCTCCGCCTAAGCACAATACAGAACCTAATTCTATTTATACATTTTCCTTTTCAGTTCTTGTCTATATGCAGAAACATATTTACATAATTGCAATCACAGTAAGTTTTTATGTACATCTTTTTTCACTTAACATTATTTCATAAACAATCTTCATGTCGCTATGTAGTTTACATACTTACCATCTTTTTATAATAACTTTCTCTATTAAAAGATAGCACATGCCCATGGTGCAAATTTTGAAAAATACAGATAAGTTATCTCCCAGAGGCAATCACTGTTTAATATTTTAACACATTTACTTCTTTGCCTTTTTCCTATGCATGTTTAATTTTGTTTTACATGGTTGAGATCATATAGAATATAAAATTTTATCCTGATTTTTCACTTACTATTACAACAGAAATATTTTCCCATGCCAATGATGTTGTATATTTAACTTGATTTTATTTTTCCATCTTATGAATAATTTATCAACCTTTGTGTATATATTTGTGTCTACATTTTAGGTTATTGTCTCAAGATAAATTACTAGGGATGGAATTACTTAGATCCATGAACATTTTATGAGCATTTTAAAGGCATACTTATTTTTAAAAGCTCTAGACTCTTCCATCTTTTATATGTAGCCTGGCTTACAAAAATACATGTCTTACTGTTGTACGTTTGTGCTATATCCAGATGTTTTTCTCTTATAAATGACTCTACCATAAAATTATTTGTGAAAAAACTTTTACTTCTTTTGCACAAGTTTTATTTTTGGCCATTTTAAAAGTAGAATTGCTGGGCCAAAGAGCATTAATATGTTTAAGGAATTATTAAGTCTTACTGCCAACTCATTTTCCAGAAAGGTTGTATCAATTTACATTCCCACTTCCATCCACCAACCTACATCATTCTTGTCAACAATGAAAAACCACAGCATCGGGTGTTACTCAGAAGATTTATTAAATCTAAGTAAACAAATTTTAAAATCTGAAAAACATTTAAAGGCAGAGAGAAACGTGTTTGTTCTCATAGTCGCCTGGAGACAAACTAATTACTATGTTCCTAGAATATTTCTCCTGGGAAATCTTTATAGGATGCCGTATCCCAGGACTCAGGTGAGGAGGTTAATGAGAAGGGATCAAGGGCCCCATCTTGAAGTATCCAGGTGGGTGGACTGTGCTCTGAGAAGGGGATTTGGAGGCATGGTATCCAAAATGCCATAGCTAATCAGCATGAGGTTGGTCAGGTAAAGAAGGAGCTAGCAAGACCTTGGCCATCAGACTGAATGCAGGCCAAGAGGAACAGAAATGCAGTACACAAAAGGGGAAATTAGGAATTATATAAATAGGAATCTTTAAACACAACCTGAATTGCCTTAGGCAAAAATAAGTAATTCATTAGTTCATAGGTAATCCAGAAATAAATCTGCCTTCCTGTGAATCTTGATATAGAGCCCCTGCGACCCAACTTGTTTTTCTTCTTCTCTTAACTCAATTTGCTCTTAACTGCATTTCCAGGCCACATATTGTCTCAGGACGGCAGAATGTACATTGTCCCAAATTCCAGTCAAGTAGGAAAAAGCAAGAGACGGTCATCCAGAAGTCCCAACAGAATCTCTGTTGCTTCATTCTATGATTGGGTCATTATGACTTCATCTTTAAACAAGTATCTGTGTACAGGGAAAGCTACTGTGCTAATTGGCTGAGAGTTGAGTTATAAAAATCATTCATGGTGGATAAATTGAGGCCTGACATTCCCTGGTTGCTCAGTTGGTAAAAAAATCCACCTGCCAAATGCAGGAAATGCAAGAGACTCTGGTTCAATCCTAGGGTCGGGAGAAGGAAACGGCAACCCACCCCAGTATTCTCGCTGGGGAAATCCCATGGACAGAGGAGCATGGTGGGCTACAGTCCATGGGGTCTCAAGAGTTGAACACAACTTACAACTAGACCACCACCATTACCTGGAAATGGCCCAAGACCAACTGTGTGAATTACAAGGTCTGAGAGTAGAGCAAACATTTATCTATTCTGTCGCAGTGCCTCTATTGAAAATTATAGACCCAACAGTGGTTTCACATCTAGAATCTCTGGGCAGAGACAGGACTCATCATCAAATGGAGGCTGTTCCTTGGACCCAGGGAGGGCCTTCCTGGTTAAAGCTAGACCCATACAAGTATCTAGGAGTGTTGAGACCAGGCACCAGGTCCTGGGATAGCAGCCAGAGAACAGGACCTAAGCTTAACTGACATAGAGCTGGATGCCAGCCTTATCTGGGAGTCAACCTTTCAACAGTAAAGTATGGGAACCAAGTATACCTGACTTCCAATCTTGATTCTCTCATTTCTTGGCTCCATGCCCTTAGGAAAATTGTGTAACTACTTTGTGACTTAGTGTTCCACTAAATATGGGTGCATCTATTGAGAGCATCATAAGATTTTTATCTTTCATTTTATTAATGGTGTGTATCATTTATTGAATCACATGTTGAACCATCGTTACACACCAGAAATAAATCCCATGTATGATCCTTTTTAACATGCTGTTGAATTTTGTTTGCTAGTTTTTTGTTGAGAATTTTTGCATTTATATTCATTGAGGAGGTTGACCTATAGTTTTCTTTACTTGTAATGTCCTCATCTAGCTAGATATCAGGGTAATGCTGACTTCATAAAATGAGCTATGGAGTGTTCCAGTGTTCCATCCTCTTTAGTTTCTTGGAAGAACTTGAGAAAGATTGGCATTAATTCATCTTTAAATGTTTGGTTGAACTCATCAGTGAAAAAATCTGGCCCTGGCTGTCCTTTGTTAGGAAGTTTGATATTACTACTTCAAACTCCATAGTCACTATTAGTCTGTTTAGATGTTCTGTTTCTTCCTGATTCATTCTTGGTAGGTTGTATGCTTCTAGGATTGTATTTCTCTTTTTTCTAGCTTGTCTAATTTGGTGACATATAATTGCTCATAGTAAGAAGTATCTTAATATGCTCCAAGTGAGCACAAAATCAGGCATATGTTCTCTGCACTCTTAATTCATTTATTTATCTACTTATTTATTGTACATGTGTTCAACAGCAGGGGAGAAATAGAAGAGCAAGAGATTTGTAGTGCATACACACATGATGTGTTCATATCCTACATCTTCCACTTACAGTTTGACCTTGGGAAGTTCTATTAGCTTTCTTGTGCTTTGCTTTCATTTTTACCATCTATAAAAGCACAGGATGATAATAACACTTGTTAGAATTTTGTGAAGATTAGATATGATATATGTAAAGTGGTTAGAATAGTAAATCGCATGACCTGTAGATTTTAAATAAATAACTACTATTGGGATTGCATTGTTTTGTGACCAACTATGCCAAAGCTTAGCAGTTTCAAGCAATAATCAATGTTTGTTATTTCACATTGTTTGTGTGGATAATGAATCTAGGAGCAGCTCAGATATGTAGTTTTGGCTCAGGATCTCTCATAAGGTCACAACTAAGATGTCAGCCAAAGCTGCAGTTATCTGAAGGCTTGAGTAGGGCTGGAAGATCATCTTTCAAGATAACTAATTCACCTGGATGGCCATTTTCTGCTATCTTTTGCCAAAAGGCTTCTGTTCTTTGCCACATAGGTTTTTCGATAGGGCTGCTTGAGTATCCTCACAATATGACAACTGACTTCCTTTAGAGTGACTAATCAAAGGGACAGAAGGTAGAAGCTGAAGTGTTTTTTATAAGAATCTAGGAAGTCATACCTTGTCATTCTAATAATAATCTATTAATGATACAATTCAGTCTTTTCATTATGGAAAGAGACTATACAAGGACTTGAATACTAGGAAAACCTGAGAATCATTCAGAGCCCATCTTGGAGACCAACTACTAAAATGCTAATAATGATGATTTTAATTATCAATACTATATCATTGGCTCCTTTCAGACCCAGACTTGCCTTTTTCATTCCTCCAAGGATTCTCCCCTTCGTCCCAGGATATATGAGCAATGGCCTGGCCTTTTGAAATTGGCAGGGGTTTCTGAGAAAAGTATTAAGAATTGTCTAGCTTCTATATCTTTCATAAACAAACAGCTACATTTGTCCATCTGTATCTTTCTGTACTAACATTGATCAGAACTTTAAGGGGCTTTGCCTTGGTTTCAAAAGTGAGAAATATTTTGGTTCACTGGACTAAGAAAAATAAGATCTCTCATTTAGGAAAAGAAGGTTGTGTGCCCCATTGTCTAATTCCCAACTTATATCAAAGCCTTTTGCACTTTTGGTAAATGGGTGTTGGACTGCCACTGAGTAGAGGCCAGCTGTGGTTCAAGTGTGTGTACCTGAAATTCCTAGAGACTAGGGACACAGTGGCATGTCATAGAGGGTGGTGCATATCTTTCATCCTCTTGGTCTAAAATATTATCACGGACAATGATGAGGACAGACTTCAAGAATGTGGGATTTACTAACTCACCATTGCCAGTGCTTACTCAGCACTACTGGAACAGAAAAATAAAGTGTCACTATGACCAAAAAAAAAAGAGAGAGAGAGAGTAAAAATAAAGAGAAACAGAGGGAGAGGGAAAGAAAAGGAAAGAAATTCTAGGTAGTATTCAATGAAAACTTTAGGATTAGCTGAACCAGGGTTCAAATCTTATCCATACCATTTACTCTTTAATGATTTTAGACAAAATGCAACCTCAGAGAGCTTCAGCTCTTTCATTCTAAGATGGGCTGCTAATACTGACTTCAAAGGGTTGTTGCATTAGTTGAAGTAATATATCTGGCATAAATAAAGTCCTTCTTCAAGGATGGTCACTGCAGATAACTTACTTGTTTTTCTAACTTATTTGGCACCAATTTATTAGGTTGGGCTTCCTTGGTGGCTCAGACAGTAAAGAATCTGCTTGCAATACAGGAGATACATGTTCAGTTCCTGAGTCTACAAGATCCCCTGGTGAAGGCAATGGCAACCCACTCCAGTATTCTTACCTGGAGAATTCCATGGACAGAGGGCCCGGAGGGCTAGAGTCCATGAGGTTGCAAAGAGTAGGACACAACTAAGCAAATAACACTATTAGGTTAGTCTCTGAAATGCTGGAAAGGTCTGTCTTTGGCACCTGGGTACAATTTCCTTACTTCCAGATGATGGCTGAACCACTGTCTTATAAACCTGATATACTTCTCTCTGCTGCTGCTAAGTCGCTTCAGTCGTGTCCGACTCTGTGCGACCCCATAGACGGCAGCCCACCAGGCTGCCCGGTCCCTGGGATTCTCCAGGCAAGAACACTGGAGTGGGTTGCCATTTACTTCTCTCTAGAAACAAACAAACAAAAAACGGCAGGGGGAGAGGGAAATCAGCCCAGCTCAGATGAGTTCCATTCTTGGATGGATGGCTGGATGACCTGCACAAATCCCTTCTGGTAAAGATTATTGGAAGACTGGTTTGTTAGAGAAGAGTTTAATTGCAATGATGAAAGGAGAATTGGTGGTTTTCAGCTGCTTTCAGGGGAAACAAAACTTGAATTTTCCACATCTAGTGTAATTAAATTTGTGAGGTGGGCTCAGTTCCAGCCTTAAAATGTACATTGGAAGCCTCTAATATCACTTCACTACACTGTCTTAGAGACCAGGACCTCATGAATACATCTCCTCACGCTCTGGCCTCTGCCCATGTTTTATACCCTAGGGTTAACTGACAGGGGCTGTCTCAGGAACATGTTCATGGTATTCCCACTGTTTTCTATCCTGACTCTCTCTCTCCTTTTTTCACTCCAAATCCCTGGATCTTTCTTTCCTTCCTCCATGAAGGTTCAAAGGAAGGGCAACCTAACCACCTTCTCTTTACTGGAGGGGATAATGAGAGTGAGTGGCAATAATGGCCACGACTGGCTTTGATATAGCACATTACAATGGCAAAGTCAAATACTTTGTTTAAATAACACAACAATGCTATGAGGTTGGCATCTTTATCTTAGGGAAATGATAAAATTTGTCTAAGTTCACAAAATTACTGCAGATGGTGACTGCAACCATGAAATTAAAAGATGCTTACTCCTTGGAAGGAAAGTTATGTCCAACCTAGATAGCATATTCAAAAGCAGAGACATTACTTTGCCAACAAAGGTCCATCTAGTCAAGGCTATGGTTTTTCCTGTGGTCATATATGGATGTGAGAGTTGGACTGTGAAGAAGGCTGAGTGCCAAAGAATTGATGCTCTTGAACTGTGGTGTTGGAGAAGACTCTTGAGAGTCCCTTGGACTGCAAGGAGATCCAACCAGTCCATTCTGAAGGAGATCAGCCCTGGGATTTCTTTGGAAGGAATGATGCTAAAGCTGAAACTCCAGAACTTTGGCCACCTCATATGAAGAGTTGACTCATTGGAAAAGACTCTGATGTTGGGAGGGATTGGGGGCAGGAGGAGAAGGGGACGACAGAGGATGAGATGGCTGGATGGCATCACTGACTCGATGGCCATGAGTCTGAGTGAACTCCTGGAGTTGGTGATGGACAGGGAGGCCTGGCATGCTGCGATTCATGGGGTCGCAAAGAGTCGGACTCGACTGAGCGACTGAACTGAACTGAACTGAAGTTCACAAAAGCTTCTAGTTGGAAAACTCAGAGCTTAAACTCAGGTTTTCTGACTAACATCCAGTGGACTTCTGTCTTCTCAGCCAGTCACAAGTGCTGGTTCATCCAGAGTGTGTGCAGAGATATTAAAAGGAAAACCAAATGAGAGAAGAACTCATTTTACTGCAAAAATAGGTATTAGGATAAGAAACAGTTATGAAGCCTGAGATAAAAGTTAAAATTTCCTGTGTTCACACAGAAAATTAAGCAGAAAGATTAGAGCAAAATCAGACACCAAACCCCACCCCCTGTGTATAACAAGCTAATTTAGTAATCCAACACTTCTTAAATCCACTGTGCCTGTCCTTGAGTGCACGTGTGCTCCGTCACTTAAAGAGTCGTGTATGACTCTTTAAGACGCTATGGACTGTAACTCTCCAGGCTCCTCTGTCCGTGGGATTCTCCAGGCAAGAATAATGGTGTGGGTTGCCACGCCTTCCTCCAGGGATCTTTCTGACCCGGAGATCAAAACCCCATCTCTTTTGTGTCCTGTGTGGGTAGGCGAGTTCTTTACCACTAGCACCACCTGGGAAGTCTGTCCCTGCCCTTACTGAACCGCAAAGCCAGATGATTCTGGGATCTGGCAGGCTTCAGGAGGGCTAAGCCGCCTCAGTTGAATGAATGGGCTGCTATAGAGTCTGGGACCTAGAACCAAGCAGGCCATCACTGCCTGCTGAGCTTAGAAAGCCACCTACATGGTTCCCTGTAAAAATCCTTCATTTGTTCTCAAAGCATGGTCCCTGGATCACTTATAACAAAATTGCCCAGGGTTTTGTTTGTAGTTTTGGGCTGGCTAGTTCACTGAACTCCAGACAGAGCCTGCTGGGAGAATGTTCTAACCCTAGGGCAGAGCTGTGGTATCAAAAGAAAAATATCAAGAAGCATTTTAAAGAACCATGCAGTGATTTAACCAGGAAAGAGAGTCCAGTATGCCTGTCAGTCCAGAATAATGAGGGCCAGTGAAGGTGAGGAATGTCAGGTAAGAAGTAGCAAATGAGAAATACCCAGAGCAGTGCCATCCACAGACTGGTGCTGGCGTGCCAACTGTTTGTCACAATGAGATAAGGACAGAAATTGAGGGAAAGTATTTAGAAACTTTAATAGCAATTTGACATTGCTTCTGCATCCAACTTCATGATCAGTAGACTTTTCCAAATTATCATTTTGTGATTAGAAAGAAAGCACTGGTAGAAGAGAATTCAGGAAATGTCACCCAATATAGATATCCAAATTTTTATGCAGTTCTGACACACATTTGTACAAGTAGTTTAGGTTTATTAAAGATGACGAAGGCCAGTTTTTAATCACAAGTCAGCACATAGTCGGTGCCTAGAAATGAACTTAATAAGAAGGCCATTTTCCTCTTCATCAGCTGTCAATCTGAGTAGGTCTTGTGACCCACCAGCCTGAAGTCTGAAGTCCTGCTCCCGCCTGCTTCATTACTGTCCTTTTAAGATCTGGCTGTTCTAGGCCGGCTCACCTTCTGCAGAAACCAGGGTTCTCCTCCCAGCTACCTGGAGCCTAAGTGGTGTTTGGTAAAGTTTAAACAACCGCATGTAGGGTGGTTGAAAAGCAATCTCCATTTCTTTTGAATAAGAAGAAAGAAAGGACAAAAAGACACCGCCCTGCTTTTCCTCCACTTGCTCATTAGGATTCTGGGTTACAGCAGTGGTGCCTGGCCACTCTAATTGGATCTGTGCGCACACAGGTCTTCGAGGCTCCATTGAACACTGACATTTCTAACTAACTGACCTTTTCAGGACCACTGGTACTCCCATAATGAGTGTGCAGCAGCATTGTGTAGACACAATACGGCAGACTTCACAGTGCCTAAAGAATGTTGGATTGAAAACTATTCAGAATTCCCAATCTCGAGTTAGCAAAATGAGAGAATTGGGTCCCAACATTCATCAGCGTATTATTGCACAGGTATCGATTTCAATGCCCTTTCATTTCTTTCAGAAAAAAAAAAATGTTGTATTATAAAGGTCTAAATTAACTTTTGTTCTGTTATTTTTTCCCCTGTACCTATAAAAAGGTCAGATACATTCATAAGACTAGGATAGATTTGCTGGATATAAGCACAGAGATAGCAATCAACCTTCACATAACCTTTAAGAAGACATCAGCTCTTCCATGAACAATAATTGATGTACTCATTAAGGCTGTGAAATTCTTCAGGACTCACCTAAAGGAGAACAGTTATAGGGGCCAGTGGCAAAAATGTTGTTTAGGGCAATAAGATAATGATGCAGATATTTGAAATGGTTGTGATCCATTCAGTATTGCTGGGACAGGAAGGGGACTTAGAAAGGAGGCTAACAGGACGGATAAGGAGAGCAGCAGACTTCACACTGCCCTTCAGGGACAGCATTGGCTTGGCCCAGGCAAGATGGGATGTGACTTCCAAGTGTCTCCTGGGTTCACAACAGAAAGTTAAAATCTTTTTCTCTCTGTAAATGAAGAAGGAGCATTATGGATTTATCAGATCTACTGTCTTCCCTCTGAGAAGGATGTGGAAGTGACAGCTTTTCTGAGACACTACCAGTGATAAATGTATGTTTGGCCCTTCCTTTGTGTCCTTCTGGAGAATTATACTTTTCCATTAACGTATCCAGTTCTAAAATTAGGTTGCCAAAAAACTATGTTTCAGAAGTATTTATGAGCACAGCCCACGTGCCATAGTGAAGTCGCTCAGTTGTGTCCGACTCTTCGCCACCCCGTGGACTGTAGCCCACCAGGCTCCTCCATCCATGGGATTCCCCAAGCAAGAATACTGGAGTGGGTTGCCATTTCCTTCTCCAGGGGATCTTCCCGACCCAGGGATCGAACCCAGGTATCCCGCATTGCAGGCAGACGCTTTAACCTCTGAGCCACCAGGGAAGCCTGCCCATGTGCCATGTTCTGTGCTTAATACTGAGAGGAATCTAAAAAATTGTCTAATTTCATTTCTGTTGACTTCCATCAAACCAGTAAATATTTCATAAACATTTTTTGTGTTAAGAACTAGGTATAAAGAGACAAATAAGATGTAATCTCTACCCCCAAAGGCATTTACAGTCCAGAACTCTCTGCATTTATTTCGAAGATGAGTGTTGAGGGTCTCCCTCATGCAAAGTCCTTTACTATGCAAGGTACTGTTCATTTTATAATTAGCTAAATCCTAACTACCATCTTGCGATTGTAAATATTAGTACCCCATTTTGCAGAAGCAGCAGCTAAAGTTTGAGGGCAATGAGACAGGCTGTGTGATTCACTCAGAATTACACAGGTTGTAAGTAGCTAAGCATGCTGACACCAGGGTCTGGAGTTTTTTGCTTCTTTTCTTTACGGAAGGGTCCTCTTTGACCTGAATTTTATCTATTCGTACAGGAGTGGAGAAGTTTCTGGTAGAGTAAGTCTTTTTTATTGGGTAACTTCCATGTACAAAGGCATAACTATATCTCATAATTATGAGAAAAGCATGATACCATAATTGATATGCTCATTAATTCTGGGCATTTCTTTAGGACTAACCAAAAGAAAGTGGCTGTGGAGTATATCTAACTCAGGAGTAAAAAACAAAAAAAAACATATGACACATGGATGGACAATCACTTATCTCTGGTACCTGGATTCAGTTTCAAAATCTCTCTATACAATACTCCAGTCACTAATCATTGATTGACATCTGGCACATGAGATAAAACCTACTTACTTACCTGAACTAGACTATTTCTCTTTGCATAATGAAGTAACTGTGCCAAGAATGGAGAGAGGACTTGCCTAAGGCCTTGAAGTGAACCAGTGGCAGCTGAGGGAATTATAGATCCCGGCACTTTTAAGAGGGATATCTAAGGCCTAAAGCCTGAGACAGTGTCAACACCAGTGGGGATATAGGCAGGACTTACTGCTTGCTTCCTCTGATCTGTACCTGCTACGTGTATCCTGCTACACGTACCACCCACCATTCATTTTACCTACGAATTACCAATACCAGCACTGGGGAGACTCAAAATAACCCAGGTATAGCACCAGCTCTGATGTGTTTGTTTGCTTATCAAGAGTGCAATCCATGTAAGGTACAAATGAGTAATTGCATATAGTTTGATAAAAGGGACAATTGGCTTAAATGTAAGGTACAGGTGGAAGCAAAGAGACACGGGATCCACTCTTTTTTTGGTTGCCCTAGGTCTTCAGTGCTGTGCAACCTTTCTCTAGCTGCAGTGCGCTGGCTTCTTATCTTGTGGCCTCTCTTGTTGCGGAGCATAGCCTCTAGGTGCAGGGGCTTCAGTAGCTGCAGCACGTGGGCTCAACAGTCGCTCCTGGGTTCTAGAGCGTGGGCTCAGTAGTTGTGACACACAGGCCTAATTGCTCCGCAGCACGTGGAATCTTCCTGGACTAGGGATCGAACCGTGTCCCCTGCATTAGCAAGTGGATTCCTATCCACTTGTAGTACACCAAGGAAGTCTGAGATCACCTCTTTTTAAAGGCAGGCAAAGAAAGCTTCAAGAGGAAGAAATATCAGTGAGGTCTTAAAGAATGCAGAGGAATTCACAACACAGATGAAAGCAAGGGCAAGAGGAAAGATAGGAAGTTATTTAAGCAAAGAGGACAGCATATGCAAAGAAAGACATAGACGCACACTGAAATGACTAGAGTAAGAGAGTGTTTATCAATCTTTGTCTTTTGTGATGTAGGGCATATGACTGAATGTGAGAGATCTATTTGTGTGAGTTTCAAGAAGTACAGAGTGATCACTGGTGTCAAATGAGATAAGATTTTTTTTTAAGTGTCAATCAATCTAAACCACAAAAGTAAATTGTTGTGGATTGGGTTAGGGCTGAGGGTGGAAGGTGGGAACCAGATTGCAGTGAGTTGAGAAGTCAGTGGAAAGTGGAGAAGGAGAGATTGCATGTGTAGACTCCACTCTCATAAATCTTGGCTAGGAAAGAGAAGAAAGAGATGTAAAACTTTAAGTGAGAGGGATTTGAACATGTTGATCAACTGTGGGGTAGGACTTAGAGACAGTGGAGAAGGAGGAGGAGAGTTGAAGATCTGATGCAAGAGGGCAGAAGGGCAGAGCTAGAAACCGAAGGAGTGGGGAGCCAGAGGACAGGAGTCACTGTAGACAGGTAGACAGACTGACAGAGATCAGCATGGCCAGTGTGTAGGGCAGAGGGAGGACCATAGTGAGAAGAGTGAGCGCTACAGGTCAGGGATAATTCGATCTTCCTCATAGGTCAGTTGTGAGGACTAAACGCATTAACACTATACTTGTGTACCTGGCTTCTAAAACACAGTATTCAGTATATGTCCCCAAAAAATGGGGACCAGGAAGAAGCAGAAGAGAATGCTAAATCTGACACTTTGGATCTGCCTAGTCTAATAAGAGGGAAAAAAGTGCTTAACACAGGGCATTCCAACTCTATTAGTAACTTGCTAGGACTCAAGACAAGTCATTTTACCTCTCACTCTCGGTTTTCTTATTTGTAAAATGAGGTTTATCAGATCATTTCAGAGTCTTTTTGACTAAAACATCCAGTGAGTTTATGCTTCTATGAAAATCAGAGTTTGGAATTTCAGCTTCTGCTTGGTGTGTGAGGGTATGTGTATGTGTGTACATACACACAATAAAATTTTATTATGGACACTGAAACTTGAATATTATATAGTTTCACGTGTCACAAAATATTATTCTTCTTTTGATTACTTTTCAACCATTCAAAATATAAAAACTCTTGTAGCTTATGGGCCATATAGAAGCAGGTGGACAGCAAGCCAGATTTAGCCTGTGGACCATGGTTTGCCTATTCATATGAGTCTCAAAAGGCTGTCCTACCATCATTTAAAGCTCATTTCTATTAGGAGCAAAAAGATCTTTTGAACTTAATTTAAAACCTCCATTTAAAAATATTTTATATTAAAACTTTGTTCTTAGAAATTTGTATAAACTATAAGCAAAATATCACCTCATTATAAAAATTTTAGAAATCATAAAAAACTTTTAAAATCACCTATGGTTCTACAACCTTAAACACTGTTGTCCCAACCTAAGTTCATTTTATTAGACATAAAACTTTTTCTTTCTAAGGTACCCCTGCCCTGGGCAGCTGAGCGTTTTGCTTTATTTTTAACCATCGTAACCATGTTTAATTGTATAATTCAGTAATGTTAAGTATATTGGCATTGATGTGAAACAGATCTCCAGAACTTTTTCGTCTTACAAATCTGAAATGCTATACCCATTAAACAACTTTTCTTTCCCTCTAACCCCTCCAATCCCTGGTAATCACCATTCTACTTTCTGTTTCTATAGATTTGACTACTTTAGCTAACCCAAGTAAACAGAATGACAAGGTATTTGTCTTATTGTAACTGGCTTATCTCACATAGCATAATGACCTCAAGGTTCATCCATGTTGTAGCATGCAACAGGATTATTCATAAGGTTGAATAATATTTCATTGTGTGTAGACACCCTATTTTTTTTATCTGTTCATCAATCAATGGACATTCGAGTTGTTCCTATCTCTTGGCTATTGTGAATCGTGCTGCTATGAATATGGGTGTGCAAATATCTCTTTGAGACCCAGCTTTTAGTTCTTTTGGATATATGCCCAGAAATGGGATTGCTAGATCATATGGTAGTTCTATTTTTAATTTTGGAGGAACCTCCATTCCACTTTGTGTTATGGTTCTATTTCCTGCCTCCTGAAAGCTCTGGCAGAATACGATTCCACTTTTTCTTCTCTTTCTTATGTCTTTTGACAAATCAGATTTGTGACTGCTCTTAGCTGTCTTTAGAGGGTCAACAATCCATGGGAAGACTTTAGCACTCACTGGAGAAAAACTAGACCAGCCATGAGAATAGCAAACCTGAATGAAAGTCCTGATCGATGTTAATTCTATTAGTTTTGATTTCATTTATCACTCTGAGTTTAGTTTTTGAAAACACTGCATCGAGGACAATGACGTGATGAGATCATCCTCACTGAAATGCACTCATCTAACTTCCTCCAGGGAAAAAAAAAAAATGTCAAAAGGATTTCAAGTGATGGGATTGCAGGAATGATGTGGAATGGGGTAATGAAGTCCTGGGAGCACAGGCGGGTGGGGAGAGGATTTGAGCTAGGAAATTGAAACCTTGAATGCAGAAAAAGATGTAAATGTTGTTTCCCAGATTTTATAGCTCCCAGATGCCTCCTCTAATTGCATAGCTAACCTCGAGTTTATTAAGTTATTTTCCAGAGTCAAACTCATTTGTATACATGTCAGAATATAAACTGAATTTAAAAAGTAAGGTCCTTGGATTAAAATTCAGGGATGATAAACAAACTCATTTAGAATGTAAGATTTGCATGTCATTTGCATGTGCCCAAATGCAATTACATGTGCTCTGTAAATATGCATTTCACTTTTATTTGTCATGATAGAACAGTATGGAAGAAATTAATTGCCACAGAATTTTTTTTAATATTTAAAGAAAAAAAATGATGGCTCTTAAAATAGACTCTGCTAGTGCATGATTCAATGTGCAGAAACTGGCAAGAAGAGATAAGGATCCTTCAAAAATCATAAATTCCCTCTGCAACATCTGTAGTAGTTCAAATCGCATGGTTTATAGAGGCCCCTTTTGCCTTTTCCATGGGTATTACCATAGTGTTCTGTAGATTTATTACTGGCTCAGTGCAAGGACAGTTTTACTAGCAAAGCTTTAAAAAAGGGAGTTTTTTTTTTCCTCTTTGAAAGTTCAGGATTGAATTGAAATGAAATAGCTTCTCTAGCTTTAGAAACTTCCAGACAAGCCAGAATCTCTCATATACTTCAACACTGTCTACAACCTGCTCCTTCTCTCCCATTTTTCACATTTTTTTTAGTTTTTTTTAAATTTTATTTTATTTTTAAACTTTACGTAATTGTATTAGTTTTGCCAAACATCATTTTGTAATGAAAGATAGCTTGGATAATGAAGATACTATCCTTAAACTAAAAATACACCTGAGAATTGGGAAGCCTACTAGACGTTAATGCTAATATAAGAAAACTTTTAATTGTATTTAGTATTTTAGATTAACATGCAGTTACATTGACTTCATGTGTATAGTTCTGTGAATTTTAACACAGGTATATATTTGTGTGTCTGCCACCACAATTGAGACACAGAACAGTTCCATCACTCCACAAGATTCCCTCGTATTCTCCCCTTGTCACAACCCCCAACCCCTAGCAAACAATGATCTGTTCTCCATCACTGACAGTTTTGCCTTCTTCAAGAATGTCATGAAAATGGAGTCATACAACTGGTAGCCTTTAGAGATGGGCTCCTTTCACGTAGCCTAATGCTTCTGAAATTCATCTGAGTTATATGCATCAACAGTTCATTTTTTTCCATTTCTGAGTACTATTTAATTATACAGAATACCACGGTTTGTTTACACTATGTTCACCTCTGAAGGACATTTGGATTGTTTCTGGCTTGAGTAACTATGAATAGAGAGGCTATGAACATTCATTTACAGGTTCCATGTGAACACAGTTTTCATTTTCTAGGTAAATACCTAGCATTGGGATTGCTGGGTCATGTGATAACCGTGTTTAATGTTTTAAGGCACTATATCAGTATGTATTCTGACTAGCAATCTATGAGGGTTCTGAGTGCTCTGCTTCCTCACCAGTACTTGAATTTGTCAGTATAATTTAAAAAATTTAGCCCATCTAAGAAATCTGTAGTGGCTTGTTGTGGTTTTAATTTGCATTCTCTAATATCTAAAGACGTTGAGCATGGAGAAGCTTTGGCTATATGGATAATGTATGAATTTGTTTCTTAAGCTTGTACACAGTGACAGACTTTATCTCCTTGGGTTCCAAAATCACTGCTGGAAGTGACTGCAGCTATGAAATTAAAAGATGCTTGCTCCTTGGAAGAAAAGCTATGACAAACCTAGACAGTGAATTAAAAAGCAGAGATATCACTTTGCCAACAAAGGTCTATATAGTCAAGGCTATGGGTTTTTCAGTGGTCATATACAGATGTGAGAGTTGGACCATAAAGAAAGTTGAGCACAGAAGAATTAATGCTTTCAAACTATGGTGTTGGAGAAGACTCTTGAGAGTCCCTTGGACTGCAAGGAGATCAAACCAGTCAATACTAAAGGAAATCAACCCTGAATATTTACTAGAAGGACTGATGTGGGAAAGATTAAAGGTAGGAGAAGAAGGGGATGACACAGGATGAGATGGTTGTATGGCATCACCAACTCAATGGACATGAGTATGAGCAAACTCCAAGAGATAGTGAAAGACAGGGAAGCCAGGCATGCTTCAAGTCCATGAGGTCGCAAACAGTTGCACATGACTAAGTGACTGAACAACAATAACAGCACACTGTGTTAGTATCCTACATGCAAGTTAATGCATTTAAACTTCACAGTCTTGTGAGGAAGTTATTAATTATTCCCTTTTAAAGGGTGGGGAAACAGGCCAGAAGAGGTTAATTGTTTTATCCTCTCATTAAACAGTTACAGAGTATATACTCTATTCCAATTGCTCAGCCAGGAACTGGGCACACAAAGATGTGTCTGCCTTTAGCAGTCTTATGCTTTAATAAGAAAAATGCACATATATAAAAAAAGAAGTGTTCTGTGTGGATAAGACATAAGAGTAGAGTGATGGTCAAGCCAGGAGATGAGCTTTATTTGCAAGGGCTCTGAAATATCCCAATGAAAATATGAAAACTAAGAGGCCAAAGGTAAAAGGAACCTGTGGAGGAGTCTGGACTCCAACTGACATCCGATTCATTTCTTCATCTGTGAAGCTGGGAGACCGCAAAACACATTGACCATCTGTCCACTTCTCTATCCTGGATCAGCAGAGAGCAGCCATATGTCCTCAGCAGGAGTACAGACCATCTCCTTTTCCTGGTCCCAAATTTGGACTGGGAGGGCTAGCACTTAGTAAAAGAAACAGAGCAAGTATAGAACTCCTATTTTAACATGTGAATGCCCGGAAGCCTCCCTGATGTATACCTACTCAGTGTCTATTAATAGTTATTAAGAGTTAGATGTTCCATCTCAACTGAATACCCCTCACCTACCACCTGCTGGGCTGTCACTTGGAGCAGAAACATCTGGCCCACTGGGAAGAGCACTGTGTGTGGACTTACAGGTCTTGAATTCAAATTTTGTTTCAGTCATTTCCCATCTTTGTTCTTTCCGTGACCTCAGCTGCTCACACGCATAGATAAAGAGGTTTAAAAAAAACGTCTTTCAACCAACATCTGAATGCATCACCAACTCTGGTCTGTTCTACTCTGATTTATTCTACTCTGAAAATATATCTTGAATTTATCTGTTACTTTTCATCCCCACCGTGTTTCTCTTTTAGCCACTAACCCCTCTCTTGTCTGGACAACTTTAATAGTCTTCTACTTGGTCTGCCGATTTTGCCCTTTGCCATCATATGGTCTATTACCCACAGGTCAGTCAGTGACCTTTTAAGATGTAAAATCAGGTATCATACTCCTGATTAAAATTTTTTAATGGCTTCCCATCACTCAAAATCCTAAATTCTTACCATGGTTCACAGAGCTCTTGTGGTTTGGGTACTTGTACCTCTCCCACCTCCTCTCATATCACTCTGGCTTTCTCACTCGCTATGCTCCAGCCAAACTGTTGTCCACTTTGCTTCACAGGTAAATCAAGCCTTTTCTCATAACTGGCCCCTATGATTATTGTTCTTTTTGTCTGTAATGCCACCTTTCCCAGAATGTCTTCTGACTATTCTATTGAAAATTGCGTTCTCTGTTTACCTGCTGACTCACCACCCTGCCAGTTTTCCTTCATAAAAATTATTATAAACAATAATTATTTTATCTTATTACATGTATTATATGTCATTACATAATTTATTTCTCTATACTATCATATATTTTATTATTAAACATTTTATTACCTTTTAACCCCAATGAGAAGAGAAACATTGCCTATTACAGATTTATCTTGGTACCTGGTAGAGGTTGGAGAAGGCAGTGGCAACCCACTCCATAATCTTGCCTGGAAGATCCCATGGATGGAGGAGCCTTGTAGGCTGCAGTCCATGGGGTCATGAAGAGTTGGACACAACTGAGCAACTTCATTTTCACTTTTCACTTTCATGCATTGGAGAAGGAAATGGCAACCCACTCCAGTGTTCTTGCCTGGAGAATCCCAGAGACGGCGGAGCCTGGTGGGCTGCCTTCTCTGGGGTCGCACAGAGTCGGACACGACTGAAGTGACTTAGCAGCAGCAGAGATTTGATACATATTTGTCAAATAAATGAATAGCTAAAGTATCTTTAGGCACTGGCATTGCTTCTTTCTTGATCTCATTCTACTCATTTCTATGAACTGGTGTACCTCATAAAGTTGTGTCAAATGAGATAAGGCATATTAAGACACTAAATGAAGTTAAGAAATTATCGTGAGTATCATCATCATTATCATCATCCAAGATGTTTCCCCATCTGACACTGATCTTTTATTATTGATTTTTTTGGGTCTCTAAGGGAATCTTCCAATGTGAGATTCTTTCTCCTTCCTCTTATACAGTAGATACCTGGCAATGTCTGTTTCATAGTCTGATTCAAGGTGTCACAACTATTTACCACCAAGCTACAAGCTTGGCTATCATTCCAACAAATACGTTTTCAGGAAGGATAGTCTTAGGCATTTGAAGGAGAGAAGAGAAATGAATTAGGATCACAGAATTATTGAACCAGAGAATGTCAGCACTGGAAGATCTCAGAAGGATTTTCTAATCCTATGGTTTGCAGATTCCTAGCATTTCTTGGAGGAGGCTTGAGGGCTACGATGGATAAGGGGTATGTTGAAGCCCCAAGAAAGGACTTGTGTAATGTTATGCAGAAAGCTGTAGCAGAACCAGCTAGCAAAATCAGGCCAGGTGTCTGGGTTGCCTGTCCTTTACCCCTGCTCTTACTGTTGCTTCTCCTAAAGATCTAAATTCATCCACTGGTCTCCCTGAACTCATTTGTCAAACAGCACATATGATCATTTCAGCACCCCACTCTTTCCATCTCCACTGGCTTAAAAGTTTTCAGCTTTTCCAAGACTCTTGGGATAATCTTTCTAGCCTAATCTCATATCCCTCCCCTGTGCAAATATTCTTTCCACACTGGCTTCTTCCAGTTTCTAGAATTTACATATTCTCTCTGATTACAAGATTTGGGGACATATTTTCCCCTCTGCCTATGTTTTGTGAAATTTTACATGATGGTCAGTCACTGAAACCACACAAGTGGACACAGGAGAAGGCAAAAAAAAAAAATGAAGTTTATTATATTCATAGGTCCTAGAGAGACAGAGTCACCTCATGCCAAGAGAGGGTCATATTAGAGACAATGCTAACAATGTAGGTTCAACCAAGCATGTGGAGAGCAGAGAGAGATTGGGCGAGTGCTTTTATTGGGGGTCAGGGTGGAGTACACGTGAAAAGATGTGAGGGGATTTGACTGGTGCATTTTCATGTTACTAGGTCGTGGTCCAGGAAAGGTAGGAAGGGGAACTTGGCAGCAAGGGCCAGGTTTGTCATACTTGTGCACCTGGATACCTGGTCAGAGTGCTCACAAGCTGTTTGTAGGGATACTGAGGCAGCAGGAAAATATGAAGCTTCAAAAAGCTTCAAAATTTCAAAAGTTTCAAAACATACATTTCAAACTATGAAGTTTCAAAAGTATATCCTCTTGTTTATATATGGAACCTAAGAAATAAATGAAAGTATATAACAGAACAGAAACAAATATAAAGAACAAACTAGTGATTACTAGTGGGAAGAGGGGAGGAAGGAGGGCAAGAAAGGGTATGGGATTAAGAGAATACAAACTACTGTGTGCAAAATAAATAAACAACAAGGATATGTTGTACCATACATGCCCATAGAATAGGGAAATTTTATTTTGTAATAATTTTAATTGGAGTTATTAATAATTACAACATGTTGACTCACTATGTCATACACCTAAAACTAAACCACCTGGAATAAACCAACTACACTTTAATAATAGATAATCATAAAATTTACAGTATACCTTGGATCAGTGTTGGCCCCCAGTTTCTTCACTGGAGGAATTCAAATTAGCATCCTAATCGGAAAGAGAATTCTAGGGTTTTGACATTGCATTTATATGTGGCAGGCCAATTATTTTACTTAGATTGCATTTTATTTTAGATTGTGTATTTGGAGATGATAGGGAGAAATATCAACAACCTCAGATATGCAGATGACACCACCCTTATGGCAGAAAGCGAAGAACTAAAGAGCCTCTTGTTGAAAGTGAAAGAGGAGAGTGAAAAAGCTGGCTTAAAACTCAACATTCAGAAAACTAAGATCATGGCATCTGGTCCCATCCCTTCATGGCAAATAAATCAGGAAACAGTGGAAACAGTGACACACTTTTTCAGGGGGCTCCAAAATCACTGCAGATGGTGATTGCAGCCATGAAATTAAAAGACGCTTCCTCCTTGGAAGAAAAGTTATGACCAACCTAGATAGCTTATTAAACAGCAGAGACATTACTTTGCCAACAAAGGTCCGTCTAGTCAAAGCAACGGTTTTTCCAGTAGTCATGTATGGATGTGAAAGTTGGACTGTAAAGAAAGCTGAGTGCCATAGAATTCATGCTTTTGAACTGTGATGTTGGAGAAGACTTTTGAGAGTTCCTAGGACAGCAAGGAGATCCAATCAGTCCACCTTAAAGGAAATCAGTCCTGAATCTTCATTAAAAGGACTGATGCTGAACCTGAAACTCCTATACTTTGGCCACCTCATGCAAAGAGCTGACTCATTTGAAAAGACCCTGATTCTGGGAAAGACTGAAGACAGGAGAAGGGGACAACAGAAGATGAGATGGTTGGATGGCATCACCGACTCAATGGACATGAGTTTGAGTAAACTCCGAGAGTTGGTGATGGTCAGGAGGCCTGGCGTGCTGCAGTCCATGTGGTCTCAAAGAGTCAGACATGGCTGAGCGACTGAACTGAACTGAACTGAACTGAGGGTCTTTATTGATATTATGAATCCCTGAATTGCCTCTGGGTTCTACCACTTTCCTGTGATGTTCTTGCTGCTCCCTTCAGTCCTGCACCACCTGCACATCATTCATATCTCAGCACATGCTTACTTACTCAAGGAGCCTGTCTTGGGCCCATAGTCTTGGTCAGATTCCTTCATCACATGCATTTATAGAACAGTGTTCTTCCTCTCATACTACTTGTCTCAGAATTTAATTATATCCGTATTTGAGGAACTTCTCTCTCTCTCCATCACCTCTAAATTCCATGAGGGCAGAGCCCATGTCTGCATTTGCTCATCATTGGATTTCAGCATTTGATATCATCTTAAGGAATTGTCTCAAGAGCATCTTCACTGGTGGCTCAGAGGAAAAGAATCCACCTGCAGTGGAGGAGACCCAGGTTCCATCCGTCGGTTGGGAAGATCCCCTGGAGAAGGGAATGACTAACCACTCCAGTTCTTGCCTGGAGAACTCCATGGACAGAGGAGCCTGGCAGGCTCTACAGTCCATGGGGTAACAAACTGTCAGATACAAGTGAGTCATCAACACACACACACACACACACACACACACATACAGTAGATTAAAGATTAACAGATTAAAGGTGCTTAATCTGTTAAATAGATGGATAAATCTCAGTATTCTGCCTTTTCTGGGTGTTCTAAGAGGCATTTGGTTAGGGCAGATTAGCTTCCTCATCCCACACTTCACAGAGTGGGGTTAAGCTCTTAAGTTCCCTTAATAACCTAGAACAGTGCTTACAAGACTGCATTTCTGAGAAACCTTTTTAAAATTCTAAGTATTTGAGTATTTAACACATTCATGATTCACCATTCATGGAGGAACCTGAGGTCCATGACAGGCAGCTACTTTTTATTAGGATAAGGCATTTATTTGAAAACTTATCACATCAAAGCCTGATTACAAGAACTGTGACAAAGCTGGTGAGCAAGGTTAGTGACCATTACCATCCTTGTTGTAGAGAAAACTTGGTCACTCTGGAATCTGAATGTGTAGCATCTCTTACCAAGTAAGGACTTCAGGCCTTTGCGAAGGTATAGGTTAAGAAAATATCATGTATGAAACGAGATGCCAGTCCAGGTTCAATGCACGATACTGGATGCTTGGGGCTAGTGCACTGGGACGACCCAGAGGGATGGTATGGGGAGGGAGGAGGGAGGAGGGTTCAGGATGGGGAACACATGTATACCTGTGGTGGATTCATTTTGATGTTTGGCAAAGCTAATACAATTATGTGGAGTTTGAAAATAAAATAAAATTAATTAAAATTAAAAAAAAAGAATTACAAAACTCAACAGTATTTTATTTTCAACCCAACTCCAACCGCAAGTGTGAAGTCTGCTGAATCTTTCTGTCTTAGTCTACTCAGACTGCTACTACAAAATACCACAGACTAGATGGTGACTGCAGCCATGAAAGCAAAAGACACTTACTCCTTGGAAGGAAAGTTATGACCAACCTAGACAGCATATTAAAAAGCAGAGACATTACTATGTCAACAAAACTCCATCTAGTCAAGGCCATGGTTTTTCCAGTGGTCATGTATGGATGTGAGAGTTGGACTATGAAGAAAGCTGAGCACCGAAGAACTGATGCTTTTGAACTGTGGTGTTCGAGAAGACTCTTGAGAGTCCCTTGGATAGCAAGGAGATCAAACCAGTCCATCCTAAAATAAATCAGTCCTGGGTGTTCATTGGAAGGACTGATGTTGAAGCTGAAACTCCGATACTTTGGCCACCTGATGCAAAGAGCTGACTCATTTGAAAAGACCCTGATGCTGGGAAAGATTGAGGGCAGGAGGAGAAAGGGATGACAGAGGATGAGATGGTTGGATGGCATTACTGACTCAATGGACATGGGTTTGGGTGGACTCCGGGAGTTGTTGATGGACAAGGAGGCCTGGCATGCTGCGGTTCATGGGGTCTCAGAGTCAGACGTGACTGAGCGACTGAACTGACTGAGGTAGCTTAAACACCAAAATTTATTTCTTATGGTTCTTGAGGCTAAGTTCAAGATCAAGGTGCCTGTAAATTCAATTACTGATAAGGGCTGTCCTCCTTTCTTCTTTCTGTGTCCTAATAAGAAAGGGAGAGAGATTGACAGTACCGGAGTGCAAGCAAGCTCTGGTCCCCCTTCCTCCCCTTATAATGACACTAGTCCTGTCACAGGGACCTTACCCTCATGATCTCATCTAAATCTAATTACCTCCCAAAAAGCCTACCTCCAACTACTACTATCACATCGGGAGTTAAGGCTTTAACATGGATTTGTTGTTCTTCAGTCACTCAGTCGTATCTGACTTTTTGTGATCCCATCTGCAACGCGCCTGGCTTCCCTGTCCGTCACTATCTCCTGGAGTTTGCTTAAACTCATATCCATTGAGTCAAAGATGCCATCCAACTATCTCATCCTCTGGCACTCCTTTTTCCTCCTGCCCTCAATCTATCCCAGCATCAGGGACCTTTCCAATGAGTTGGCTCTTTACATCAGGTGGTAAAAGTATTAGAGCTTCAGCTTCAGCATCAGTCCTTCCAAAGAATATTCAGGGTTTATTTCCTTTAGGATTGACTGGTTTGATGTCCTTGCTATCCAAGGGACTCTCAAGAGTCTTCTCCAGCACCACAGTTTGAAAGCATCAATTCATTGGTGCTCAGCCTTCTTTATGGTCCAACTCTCACATCCATGAGATATAGAAGGACAAACATTCAGTCCATAACATTCTGCCTCTGCTTCCCCAATTCATGTCTTCCCACATGCAGAGTACATTTATTCCATACCACTAACCCCCAAATAATTAACTAACCCCCAAATAATAAACTCTTTCCAGCATCAACTCTAAAATATAAAGTCTAAAGTGTCATCTAAATATCATCTATCAGTTAATTCAGTTATGAGAGAAATTCAAGGTATGATTTCTTCTGAGGCAAAACTACCCTCCAGCTGTGAACACAAGAAACCATACAAGTTATATGCTTCCAATTTATAATGGTGGAATAGGCATAGTTCCTGTTCCAAAAGGGAGAAATTAGAAAGAAAAGAAAAGGTGGCAGTTAGTTCAAAGCCTAGTAAGACAAATACCATTAGTCCTAAGGCTTGAGAATAATCCTCTTTGATTCAGTGCTGTTCTCTTCAAGCTAATGGGGGTGACAGTGTCACCGTCGTGACCTGGCAGACCAGCCCCACCCATTCAGCTCCACAGGGCCCTACCTCCACGGATCTCTCTAGGTATCTTGCTGAAGGTTGGGCAGAGGTATCTTGACCTGCCAAAACTGGAGAGATGGCCCTACCACTTGAAATTGAGGAGTAACTAGCCCTTTCTCCTGGGTCTGTGGTGGAAATGGAAGCCTTGACGATCTGTGAATCTCCTTTGGTGTCCTTCTTCCCTTTTCTTGAGGAATAATGCATGTTCATAGTCAAATATTTCAATGGTCCCATTTTGTAGAATCCGAGAAATCTGGCAGCCTTCCTTCATTCCGTCCCACTTTCTCTGTCTCCTTTAGTCTCAGCTGATAGTGTTTCTGCTGCTGTAATCCCACCTGTATTCCTGGCTTCTATTGAGATAGCTGGTTAAGTTCACTAGTCTTACCCATGATCTTTATCAAGTGATAATCTAGCTGCATCCCTGGTGTTCACTCCCAAACACACTTGGCCAGACTGAGTATTTCCCAGATCTTTAAGTTCTGGGTTTTTGCTTTTTTGTTTAACAATCCCTTCTTTAATGTATCTCTGTCTTCTTATGCTTTACTATAAACGGTCAAGGGGAACCAAGCTGCTCCTTCAACACTTTGCTTAGAAATTTCCTTAGCTTACTATCTAGTTTCAATGGTCACAATTTCTATCTTCCACAAAAGAGTGGAACACAGTTCAGTCAAGTTCTTCACCACTTTATAATAAGGATTACCTTTCCTTCCGTTTCTAGGAACGTGCTGCTCGTTTCCATCTGAGATTTCACCAGAATCACCTCTAACACCTGTATTTCAAGCATATACCTCAAAATTCTTCCAACCTCTACCAATGATCCAGTTTCAACACTACCCCCACATTTTTAGTGAATTGTTACAGCAGCACCCCACTTCTCAGTACCAGAGTATATGTATTAGTCAGGGTCCTTGGGAGACAGAATATATGTACATATTTTTTTTTCATGTTAACTAATTGACTCACATGATTATGAAGTCTCAGAAGTCCCAGTGTCTGCAACTAGTAAGCTGGAGACCAGGAAACCAGTATTATACTTTCAGTCTGAGTGAGAAAGCCTGATAACGAAGAGAGCTGATGGTGTAAGCCCTGGCCTAGGCACCAGAGAAGACCATGTCCCAGCTCAGCACCCAGGCATGGAGAGAGCAATTTCTCCCTTACACCACCTTTTTGCTCTATTTGGGATCTCAGAGGACTGGATGATTCCACCGTCATTGATGAGGACCAGGTACTTTACTCAGTCTACCTATTCAAATGCTGATCTCATCTAGAAACACCCTCTCAAACACACCCAGAAATAATCTTTAATCAAATATTTGGGCACCCCATCGTCCAGAAAGCTAACACATAAAATTAACCATCACAGTCTTCCTCCTTTAATTCACAATAACTTAAGGTCTTCTTTGTGCCAGGCTCTGGCACAGGAAAGGCAAGAATGCCAAGCCCCAGATTTCAAAGTGTTCACAGTCTAGTAGGAGAAGCTGGCTGACAACAATATGTGGGGAAAGAAATTGGTGTCATTAAAGCAGAAAAAAACATGGTGACTGGGAAAGCCGTGTTATTGCCTAAGGTGAAGTCTGGGCTGTGCAGCATCCACACTGCAAGTCCCTCAACTCACTGAAGCACCAGGATGTTTACTTGCGTGACTGTGGATCTATGCTGCTGCTGCTGCTGCTGCTAAGTTGCTTCAGTCGTGTCCGACTCTGTGCAACCCCATAGACGGCAGCCCACCAGGCTCCCCCATCCCTGGGATTCTCCAGGCAAGAACCTGGAGTGGGTTGCCATTTCCTTCTCCAATGCATGAAAGTGAAAAGTGAAAGTCAAGTCACGCATTCATGTCCGACTCTTAGCAACCCCATGGACTGCAGCCTACCAGGCTCCTCCGTCCATGGAATTTTCCAGGCAAGAGTACTGGAGTGGGCTGCCATTGCCTTCTCAGTGCCTTCTAAAAACACCAACCGTCTCCTCATGTGATAGCCAGTGAGCTGATGTAACTCCAGGAGAGAAAACCCCGGCATCTTCTGGAGCTCTCTTAAAGTCTTTTACAGTCTCTCCTCTACCACCTGCCATGCCAAGAGCTCTGGGCAGCAAGAATATAAGTATTTAATATCAGATGCTCCCAGCTTCTTGATCCTACTGCTCCCCTTCAACTTTGTGCTTAAAAGTAATGTCTTAATCCTCCTGATATATTTTTTCATTTATAAAATGAAGATAATAATAACTACCCTCAGGATTATTCTGAAAAAATCAGCTAGGATAATTTAATGATCTGTGGCACTGGAGGAGACTCTTAAGAGTCCCTTGGACAGCAAGGAGATCAAACCAATTAATCCTAAAGGAAACTGACCCTGAATATTCATTGGAAGGACTGTTGCTGAAGCTGAAGCTCCAACACTTTGGCCACCTGAGGCGAAGAGCTCATTGGAAAAGACCTTGATACTGGGAAAGATTGAAGGCAAAAGGAAAAGGGGATGGCAGAGGATGAGATGGTTGGATAGCATCACTGACTCAGTGGACATGAATTTGAACAAACTCCAGGAGACATTGGAAGAGAGAGCAACCTGGCACGCTGTAGTCCATGGAGAGGCAGGAATGCCAAGCCTAGTAAGGGGTTGGACATGATTTGGTGACTGAATAACAACAACAAACTAACTAAAGAAAATCTGCCTGCCATGTAGTAAAAGTTTTGCCATTTAGCAAAAGTGAATATTTCTCACATCTCTTCACTTGACCCCACTCTGTATCCCTATTTAACCATGTCTGATAATTGTCAAAGAAAGGATTTGCCGAGGTGGGGTAATTCTCACTCAGCAAAAAGAAACTGCTTTTTACAACATGGGTTTATTCATACAACGGCCTCCTCTTGGGTGGCTACTATGTACAAGAGAATAGATTTGAATGTAACAACAGCAACAACAACAACAAAAAACCTTACCTAACTTATGTCAAAATCTTGTGCAAACCAAATGCCTTTTCAAGTCAGTTCAGCTATCCCATGTTACACGCTACCATCTGCTAGACACTGAGTAAGGGGCTGTGATTCAGAAACAGATGGGACATTGTCCTTGTCTCAAAAAGTTGAAATGTCAGACCCTGCAAAAACCAAAATGCTAAACCATGGCATGTAAATAGTATAAAGGGGAGTAGTCCAGAAACATTCTCCCTGACAAAGCACAGAAAGGCTTCAAAAGGAAGTGATAGTTGATGCTGGCTTTGGCAAATGAGTTGGACTAACTTGTCTTGGGATTTGGGGAAATATGTTGGTAGCAGGAGGCTCTCTCGGATACAACTCATCCTGGGCCGCAGTGGGAGGATGGAGCTCCTAGAACACAGATGGGAGGATGGCAGAGAGGGACCTTGCTCTGTACCAGCCCAGGAGGCAGGAGAGCTGAAGTGACTTGCCTAAAGTCACAAGAAAACTAGCTTATAGACTACACTTCTACGCCACAGCAATTCACATGGCTCTACGCCAACTCATACCAATTCACAGGTTCACATGGCTGACTCTGTCACATCATTAAGATCTCTACTCAGGGACTTCCCTGGTAGTTTAGTGGTTAAGACTCCATCCTTCCAATGCAGGAGGCATGGGTTCAATCCCTGCTGCTGCTGCTGCTAAGTCACTTCAGTCGTGTCCGACTCTGTGCGACCCCATAGACAGCAGCCCACCAGGCTCCCCCATCCCTGGGATTCTCCAGGCAAGAACACTGGAGTGGGTTGCCATTTCCTTCTCCAATGCATGAAAGTGAAAAGTCAAAGTAAAGTCACTCAGTCATGTCTGACTCCTAGCGACCCCATAGACTGCAGCCAACCAGGCTCCTCTGTCCATGGAATTTTCCAGGCAAGAGTACTGGAGTGGGGTGCCATTGCCTTCTCCAGGTTCAATCCCTAGCCAGGGAATTAAGATCCCACACTGTGTGGCCAAAAATAATTAAAGTAGATAAAAGCACTGCACTGCAACATCCTATTGTGAAGATAAAGTGAGATAATATTTATGGAGTCCTGGAAAATAAAGATGCTTAAAAAAATAAGTCTCTACTTAAATTGTCCCTCCTCAGAGACACTTTTGCTGAGCCCCAAACCAAAAATCAGTTCCTTTTACAGTCCATTCCTTTACCTTACTGCTTTATTTTCTTAGCTTTTATTTTCACCTGACATATATTCATTTGGGCTTTTTTCGGTCTGTCTTCTCTACAAGACTGTAAGTTGCATGAAGGCAGGGACTTTATCTTATTCATTGGGAGTGCCTAGGACAATGCTTGGGACATAGTAGGCTCTCAAAAAATATTTGTTGCATGAATGAATGGATGAATTCTGTGATGAATATTCTTGTTCATCTATCTTTATACAAGTGTCCAATTATTTCCTTAGGATCAGTTTCCAAAAGCAAAATTGCTGAGTGTCCAAGGTTTTTATTGATTAGTACAGTGGCTGGCATACAACAGACATTTTATCAACAACTGTTGAGTGACTGAAATTGAATGTTTTTTCATAAATTACATCAAATTAACTGATTCCAGATTTGATTTCTGCCAATATTTTATTGAGCATTAAACCATTTGTTTATTCATTTATTTACTTATTAGACATTAGCTGCATTTATGAATATAAAATCAGTAGGAAATCATCCCCCAACCATGAGATAGTTGTTAGTCACTCAGTCATGTCCAACTCTTTGCAATGCTGTGGACTATAGCTCTGCAGGCTCCCCAGTCCTTGGAATTCTCCAGGCAAGAGTACTGAAGTGGATAGCCATTTCTTTCTCCAGGGGATCTTCTGGACCCAGAGATTGAACCCAGGTCTTCTGCGTTGCAGGCAGGTTCTTTACCATCTGAGTCACCAGGGAAGCCCCGACCTTGAGACACTCTCAGTCTAATGAGAAGGGCGGACAGGTTGACCAGTAGTTGGGAACCCAGCCTCCTTCCTCTTACAGTGAGCCCAGCTTTCTGGGTTCTTTTCTGGCCTCTGCCACTCATCACATATGAAACCTCAGGCAATTTGCATGGCCCTAGTTCATGGTCTGAACTAGTTTTCTCACTTGTAAGCTGGAAAGAGTTACAGATACTATTTTATAGGGCTATGGAGAAGAATAAGATGTTAATGTACATGAAAGCACTTAGATACTGCCTAGCATGTGGCAAGAGTTCTGTAAATATTGACATTTCACCAGCCCCATTTTACAAAGATGACTGAAGCTCAAAAGGCTCCATTGTTTGGCTAAGGTCAGTAATAGAGATGGAATTTGAGTCAAATTCTCCCAACTCCATACCCAGGCACTCCTCACATTATTGTCCTGCCTACATCACTGAGACGTCTTTCCCTGTGGACATAACATTCTCCTGGACTTTGTGACGTGGGGGTCAGGCCCTTAGTTGTGTCTCTTTGCCTTCTGGTGCCCATCCAACCCCTGCCTTCCCCTCCCCCCTTGCCCTTCACACTTGGCTGACAACCTCCCAACTGCAAACACACATGTTAATAGTTTTAAGGGAAAAAAAAATTCTTTTGATAATTAAGCTGGTGGAATTTAGAAATCAGCAGAACAGTACATTTTCCCAGCAGAGCCAAGAAATTAATTAGGAGCAATTTGCTGTCAGAAACAATTTCCATAATTTTCAGTTAAAAAAAAGCAGAAAATCATTTTTGTGGATTTTTTTCCCTTCTACTTTCTACTCCAAACTGATTTAACTCCTAGAAAGACAAATTCTTCCAAATACTGTATTTTCAGACTCTTCCACTGAGAGATATTCCAGCCTCTCTTGGGCTGGTTGTATTCAAGAGTGAGGAGGAATTGTGTGTGATAGAGCCTTTTTGATCCCCTGCCTTCCCCCCATAGGGCAGAACTTGTACATTATCAACTGAGTGATTATGAAATGTGCATATTCCTGTCCCAAGAGTTGGGGCAGGGAGTAGGGCATGAGACGTTTTGGAAAGAAGTCTGAGAGGGAAAGAACAGAGGCATGGTGCCATGAATCAGCCACCAAATAGCCAAGCCTGCTCAGAGAGGCACTAAAGAATTGTGGCTTGCATCATAGACTCAAACTCTACAGACGGACTGCTTGCCCTTACCCAAACTCTGCCCTTTTTCTATCCATGTGGCCTTGGGCAAGTTCTTTAATTTCTCTGTGTCTCAGTTTCTTCATAGGAGAGTTATGATGGTTCACTCACTGAGCCATATGTCAACAGAAAGACCACAGTGCTTGGCATATATTAATATATAAATACTTGTGATGGTTTCCTATTACGATGATGGTGGTAATGATGATGATGAGTGGCAGGTCCAAAATCCCAAAGGAGAGATCTGAGCTGTTACTGGGCCCATCTTGGATATGAACAGTCTGGTTCTAGACTCACAATGGCCTACACCAAAGAGCTTTTTTAGCCCAACAATCCTTTATTTTGTAAGGCATCAGAGCAAAGACAGTGGTTGTGAGATGTCTCATACACACACACACACACACACACACACACACACGTTACTAACAACAGTGAAAGCACTAAGGTTTAAAAATGATATACTTATTTTGTATCAGATAGAACAGATTTAAGGTTAACCTTACATTTTTGTTATTTTTATTTTATTACCATTCAAATATGAAAGGAAAAGGGAGTAGAGTTACAACTATGGCTAGAGAATGCATTGTAACTGGCAGTCTAGAAATACCTGAGGCACAGCCTCCTGTTAGCAATCATTACTATTACAGTTAATAATTCTGGCATATTGTTATAAGTCTGGTACTTATTGTTACTCATCATTGTCATTTGTGGTTTGGATTTTTTTTTTTTAATCTCAATCTGAGTGTCAGTCAGTATACCACCAAGAAAAAGAAACCACTCCAATATTTAAAATAAAAAGGACTCAATGCAGGAAATAGGTACCAGTTGAGAAGCCAGAAAATGGTGAACAGACTCAGAAGTCAGTAGGAAGACACTACCATCCTAGGCTAGAGGGTCAAAGGGAGGACAGGTGGTCCTGGAGCCCAGGAGCTAGGATTACCCAACAGAAACTAGAACCATGGTCACATGTCCAGCAGGAACTGGAGCCACGGAGAAGATGCAGTCACTGTCAGAGACACCTCCACTGAGGTGGGGGGATACTCTCTCTTCTACTTTCTGATGCTTTGGCATCAGACAGCCATCCTGTCTTTGAACACAAGCATCAGCACTTACTAGCAATGCAATCTCCTTGCTCCCCAGCCTCTCTAAACCTTGTGTTTCCATTTGTAAGGACAATACCACCATATAAGGTTTGTCTCATCCCTTGGCCTATGGAAGATTTCCCAGCTGTTGTGATTCTGTGCAGCTAAAACTATTGCTTCCCTGCAACCATACCTAAGATGGCTTTCTAAATAAGAAAGCATGCCAAAAAAAGTGGTTGCACAAAGATGTTTATAAGAACTGACTCTTGCTTTGAGTTGAAGTTAGTAACTGCCAGTGATATCTATCAAGAGCCAGGACACAAGAGTCAGACGATCCAAAAGCCAAGGAGATAAGAGCAGAGTGGAGGGTGGGTGGAGGGTGGCAGGGAATATGAAGACGTGACACCAGAGCTTTCACCCAGGGCTTTTCTGTAGTGTGCCTGCATCCAAAGACTGTGTTTAAAGGCCCAGAGCCTGGGAAGCCAGGGAGAGCCATAGTCATGAGAGACAGTATCTACTAGTGCTTGGCATGCCACCTGATATGCAGTAAAAATTAATTTCCTCCTTACTCCTCTGTTATTTGCTTTAACATATATTTGCTACGTGGGCTTCCCAGGTGGTGCTCGTGGTAAAGAATCCATCTGCCAATGCAGGAGATGCGAGTTCAATATCTGGGTCAGGAAGATCCCCTGGAGAAGGGCATGACAATCCACTCCAGTATTCTTGCCTGGAGAATCCCTCAGTAAGAGGAGCCTGGTGGGCCATGGTCCATGAGGTCACAAAGAGTCAGACATGACTGAAGCAACTAAGCATGCGTGCATGTATTTACCAAGGACCTCAGCTCTGTGAAAACGTGTGACTAGGACTATGAGACAGTAAAATAAAGGAAAAAATCATAGAAACAATCAACAAAAACTCCTACCAAATAAAAGCACAGTACCGTCATCATCTGGAGGCAACAAAAGAAGAGAGGTTAACTTCACCTTAAGCAAGTTTCAGAGAAAAAGATACCATTTGACCAAGGCTTTGAAGATCAAGTAAGATATTGATTGCAAGAGAAGGAAGAAGCAGTTTTTAGGCAGCGGGAACAGCATGTGCAGAGGCCTGGCTGTCAAAGAACAGGTAAACACTCCACTGTGCCTAAACTTTGGGGGATGAGGAGAGGAGGACAGAATATGATCTTATGCTGTGGGAGGTGAAGGAGGGAAAGACATTGCAGCTGGATCCTTGTGGGTCTCCTCTTAACCACAAACTCCCAGCATTTGTAGAATATTTTAGGGTTCAAAAAGCTGGGTTCAGACAGGCAATTTTCTGACTGCAAGTCATGAAAACATTTAATTCAGAGAATCAGGATGAAGCTCAAGTTGTAAATTATTCTTCTCCTGCCTAAGCCTTTATTTAGTTCACTACCTAGAGAGATTTATAATCTCCAAGTCTGTGCTCTCCTTTTGTCTGATGTGTTCTCTCCCAGGCCACTGGTCTTTTTCTAGAAATTTCTTAACCAGCTCATCCGATCTCTAGATTCTGGAGACTCACTTACTGAAGCGTACATGTCCCACCACAAACCTGCTTCTGGTGGAGGTGGAGGCAGTGAACTGGACTGGAGCCCAGGTTTACGTTTGGCTAATGTGTGCCTGTGTCTCTGCCTAGAGCACCAGCTTTAGTGTTTCGTGGTGACAGCACGTGGCTTTGGCAGTGCTGTGCATGCATGTGTGCATGCCCAGTCATGTCCGACTCTGTAACCCCATGGACTGTAGCCCGCCAGGCTCCTCTGTCCATGGGGTTTTCTAGGCAAGAATACTGGGGTGGCTTGCCATTTCCTTCTCCAGGGGATCTTCCTGACCCAGGGATCAAACCCTTGTCTCTTGCTTGTCCTGCGTTGCAGGAGGCTTCTTTACGACTGTACCACCTGGGAAGATTCTGGCAGTGCTGCACACTTCAGCGTACTCTTTCACACTCCCTGTATTGTTTACTTATCCTACCAACCCTGAGAGGATAGATGCAATTTTTACCAACCCCATTTTATAAAACCAGAGGATGAAGTGTATGATAGGAGCAAGAGCTGCTTAGAAACCGGGTCTTCTGAAGAAAGGTGAGAGTGTGATTGGACAGAGAAGAGTTATCTAAGGAATGACAGGAAGAATTCTTATTATCTGGGACTTCAGGAAGGAATTGTTCCCCCAGCTTGGGCCTTAAATGCAATGAAGTGACCTGTTATTATCAGTCAAGGTGAATTGTAGGCAATGGTTAGAAAAGGAAGAGGGCTTTGACACCCAAAATGAAGTTCCTGAACAGAGCAGAGGACCAAGCTACAGACTCCAGAAACAGGGAGGAAGCCCCTCCAGTCTCCTCGAAGTCTTCCAATACAGGGACTTCCCTGCTTAAGTACCTTCAATGTCTCTCCATCACCCACAGGAGACAGCCCAATGTCCTTAGCATGGCACTAAGGAATTTGCACCATCTTCCCTCAAAGACTTTTCCATCTTTATTTCTCAGACATGCTGGGCTTTTCACTTGGTACTTGATCCATGATGAGTATCGCTGCATCTATGCATTTTCTTATGGAGTTTCCTCTGCCAAAAATGCCCTTTTCCCTTGCTTCCAACGTGTATATTTATTTGTGCACTTACTGCTTTAGTCAGTCGGTAATAAAGTGCTTACTAAGTCCAAGGCACTGCTCTAGACACTGGAAATACAACAGGAAACATCAAAGATAGTCTCTGCCTTTATTGCGGAGAAGGAAACATTAAACAATCACACAAGAGGACAGACTATAATAAGGGTAAAATAAATGGTGCAGTGGGGCTTCCCCAGTGGTTCAGTGGTAAAGAATCCATCTGGATCAAAAAGACCCCCTGGAGGAGGAAATGGCAACCCACTCCAGTTTTCTTTCCAGGGAAGATCTCATGGACAGAGGAACCTGGTGGGCTACAGTCCATAGGGTCACAGAGTCAGACAAGACTGAGTGACTGAACGCAAATGGTGTAGTGAGACATTACACAGGAGGTCCTAGATAGTTGCTGTATCAGGGAGGGCTTTTCTAAGTCAGGATATTTAAGCTGATCCTTGAAGGAAGTCTCTGATACCCCTTAGGCCCGTTCAGCAACCAAATCTCCTATAAAGTTGATTCAAGAGGCAGGTTGGAGTCTGGAAGTTGCAGCCCCAGTGAGAAGGCGGGTTGCACTAAAACAGGATTCTTCCTTCCCTCCTGGCCTCCGCAGCAGCTCCCAAAATAGGAAGCAAGCGGAATTGTTTTTGTGTTCGAAGCTGAAATTATTTTTGTTTCCCTCCTCCCTCCCCGCTCCCCCTGCCAACATACTTCTCATCCCATCTCAGTATTTATGTTTAGAGTCATGAGGAGCCTAACATGTGCATCTCCCATGTGCCAAACATGTGCCGGGTCCTTGATGTGCCTCTTTACATTAAGCCCTTACCACAGTGTGCTGAAGCCTGGTTACAGCTCTCATTCTACAAACGAGGAGACTGAAGCTCGGTGAGCTAAGCAGACTGCCAGGTTTGCTCAGGTAGCCAGCCAGTCACAAGCCCTGGTCCTCACACCCCTGGAACACACAGAACCCATCTGCTTCCTCTCCCGCCTCAGCCCCTAACATGTGAAGAGAGCAACGTGACTGACCTCCAGGTTTTCTCTTCCCCAGGCCAAGTTCCCCAGACCTTAGCTTTTGCCCCAAAGTGGGAAGTCCAGAGCCTCCCTCTCCCCGAGTTGTCCTCCTCCCACTGGGATTCCTTTTGTGCTCCTTCGGGGAACAAATTCTGAGCTGTCACTCCCCAAGACAGATTCATCCCACAGTTGCCACTTGCCTGCAGGTGAAGGCCAGTACACCTCACCATGGCTAAGAAAGCCCTGTAGGAGCAGCCCCTGTCTGCCTCTGCAGTCTTGCAGTAACCAATCCACCATCTCCTCCACCAGCCCTCACCCAGCACTTTGCATTCTGAGCTTTCTGATGTCCTCTCTCACCTCAGCTCTTCCAAACATGTATATCTCCTTATGTCTAGAACAGTCTTCAATTAACTGACTCCCATTTATGGAGGTAAGACTCCCTAAAGGAAGTCTGCTCTGCCCATGTGGGCTGTAGTGAACATGCTTATGTCCATATACGAGCAAAGTCCCCAGGTTGCTGGGCCCCAGCTTTTGCCATGCTGGGTTGTGATTGTCATTTTATATATGACTTCCTCACCGTGAGCTCCTTAAAAGCAGAGAATAGGTTATCTGTCCTTTCATTGTATCCCAAGTACCTGTCATATATTAGCTGTTTGGAGAAAATATGAAGTCAGCTCAGTTCAGTTCGGCCACTCAGCCGTGTCCAACTCTGCAACTCCATGGATTGTAGCACTCCAGGGCTCCCTGTCCATCACCAACTCCCAGAGTTTACTCAAATGCATGTCCATTGAGTCGGTGATGCCATCCAACCATCTCATACTCTGATGTCCCCTTCTCCTCCTGCCTTCAATCTTTCCCAGCATCAGGGTCTTTTCAAATGAGTCAGTTCTTTGCATCAGGTGACCAAAGTATTGGAGTTTCAGCTTCACCATCAGTCCTTCCAATGAATATTCAGACTGATTTCTTTTACGATGGACTGGTTGGATCTCCTTGCTATCCAAGGAACTCTCAAAAGTCTTCTCCAACACCATAGCTCAAAAGTATCAATTCTTCTGAGCTCAGCTCTCTTTATAATCCAACTCTCACAACCTCACATGACCACTGGAAAACCCATAGCTTTGACTAGACATTACTTTGTTGGCAAAGTAATGTCTCTGCTTTTTAATATGCTGTCTATATTGGTCACAACTTTTCTTCCAAGAAGCAAGTGTCTTTTACTTTCATGGCTACAATCACCATCTGCAGTGATTTTGGAGCCCCCCCCCCAAAAAAAAGTGTATCACTGTGTCCATTGTTTCCCCATCTATTTCCCATGAAGTGATGGGACCAGATGCCATGATCTTCATCTTCTGAATGTTGAGCTTTAAGCCAACTTTTTCACTTTCCTCTTTCATTTTCATCAAAAAGCTCTTCAGTTCTTCTTCGCTTTCTGCCATAAGGGTGGTGTCATCTGCATATCTCAAGCTATTGATATTTCTCCTGGCAATCTTGATTCCAGCTTCTGCTTCATCCAGTCCAGCATTTCTCATAATATACTCCACATATAAGTTAAATAAGCAGGGTGACAATATATAGCCTTGACTTACTCCTTTCCCAATTTGGAACCAGTCTGTTGTTCCATGCCTAGTTCTAACTGTTGCTTCTTGACCTGCATACAGATTTCTCAGGAGGCACTAAGGTGGTCGGGTAGTTTGTTATGATCCACAGAGTCAAAGGCTTTGACATAGTCAATAGAGCAAAAGTAGATGTTTTTCTGGAACTCCCTTGCTTTTTTAATGATCCAACGAATGTTGGCAATTTGATCACTGGCTCCTCTACCTTTTCTAAATCCAGCTTGAACATCTGGAATTTCACAGTTCATGTACTGTTGAAGCCTGGCTTGGAGAATTTTGAGCATTACTTTGCTTGCATGTGAGATGAGTGCAATTGTGCGGTAGTTTGAACATTCTTCAGCATTGCCTTTCTTCGGGATTGGAATGAACACTGACCTTTTCCAGTCCTGTGGCCACTGTTGAGTTTTCCAAATGTGCTGGCATATTGAGTACAGCACTTTAATAGCATAATCTTTTAGGATTTGAAATAGCTCAACTGGAATTCCATCACTTCCACTAGCTTTGTTCCTAGTGATGCATCCTGAGGCCCACTTGACTTCGCATTCCAGGATGTCTGGCTGTAGGTCAGTGATCATAGCATCGTGATTATCTGGGTCAGGAAGATCCTTTTTTTGTAGAGTTCTTCTGTGTATTCCTGCCACCACTTCTTAATATCTTCTGCTTCTTTCAGGTCCATACCATTTCTGTCCTTTATTGAGCCCATCTTTGCATGAAATGTTCCCTTGGTATCTCTAATTTTCTTGAAGAGATCTCTAGTTTTTCCCATTCTGTTGTTTTCCTCTATTTCTTTGCACTGATCACTGAACAAGGCTTTCTTATCTCCTCTTGCTATTCTTTGGAACTCTGCATTCAAACTGGTATATCTTTCCTTTTCTCCTTTGCCCTTCACTTCTATTCTTTTCATAGCTATGTGTAAGGGCTCCTCAGACAACCGTTTTGCCATTTTGCATTTCTTTTTCTTCAGGATGGTCTTCATCCCTGCCTCTTGTACAATGTCACGATCTTCCGTCCATAATTTTTCACGCACTCTATCAGATCTAATCCCTTGAATCTATTTGTCACCTACACTGTATAATTATAAGGGATTTGATTTAGGTCATACATGAATGGTCTAGTGGTTTTCCCTACTTTCTTCAGTTTAAGTCTGAATTTGTTTCATGATCTGAGCCACAGTCAGCTCCCGGTCTTGTTTTTGCTGACTGTATGGAGCTTCTCCATCTTTGGCTGCAAAGAATATAATCAATGTGATTTCATATTGACCCTCTGGCGATATCCATATATAGAGTCTTCTCTTGTGTTGTTGGAAGAGGTATTTGTGATGATCAGTGCATTCTCTTGGCAAATCTCTGTTAACCTTTGCCCTGCTTCATTCTGTACTCCATGGCCAAATTTTCCTGTTACTCCAGGTTATCTCTTGACTTCCTACTTTTGCATTCAGTCCCCTATAATGAAAAGGACATCTTTTTTAGGTGTGAGTTCTAGAAGGTCTTGCAGGTCTTCATAGAGCCATTCAACTTCAGCTTCTTCAGCATTTCTGTTTGGGGCATAGACTTGGATTACTGTGATATTGAATAGTTTGCCTTGGAAACCAGCAGAGATTATTCTGTCATTTTTGAGATTGCATCCAAGTACTGCATTTTGGACTCTTTTGTTGACTATAATGGCTACTCCATTTCTTCTGAGGGATTCTTGCCCTCAGTAGTAGATATAATGGTCATCTGAGTTAAATTCACCCATCCCAGTCCACTTTAGTCGCTGTATCCTAAAATGCCTATATTCACTCTTGCCATCTCCTGTTTGACCACTTCCAATTTGCCTTGATTCATGGACCTAACATTCCAGGTTCCTATGCAATATTGCTCTTTGCAGCATCAGACTTTACTTCCATCACCAGTCAAATCCACTGCTGGGTGTTGTTTTTGCTGTTGCTCCATCTCTTCATTCTTTCTGGAGTTATTTCTCCACTGATCTCCAGTAGCATATTGGGCACCTACCAACCTGGGGAGTTATCTTCCCATGTCCTATCTTTTTGCCTTTTCACACTATTCATGGGGTTCTCAAGGCAAGAATACTGAAGTGGTTTGCCATTCCCTTCTCCAGTGGACCACGTTTTGTCAGAACTCTCCACCATCACACATCCCTCTTGGGTAGCCCTACATGGCATGGCTCATAGTTTCACTAAGTTAGAATATGAGGTCAGGAAGAAAAAAAAAAGACAAAGAGAGGAATGGAGAGAGGGAAAGTGAAAGAGGGAGAGAGAGGAACAAAAGAGATTGAAGAAAAATATTGCCCTTGGAGGGCTCACATCTTGAGAGGCAGTAACTAACTACCCTGAACACTCCCCAGGTACAGTCCCATGTATGTATACAGCCTTTCTGTGCAGTTGCCTAGTCCCACCAAATCCTCTCTTTCATATATTCCTTGCAATAATTCTGAGAGGCATATATTCCCATTCTACAGATGCCAGAATTAAGGCCTAGCAAGGTGCCTTGGTTCAGAGATGAAATAAGAAGGCCTAAAATTCAAATTATTAATCACTCATTCAATTATTCATTCTTGTGTTAAACATATGCTGGTCCATCTTTCATTTCCATATTTTGTGTTGGGCACTGAGAAACAAAGGCATAAGACTTTATGCTTGATCTAGAGATAGTCCAAAGCAAGAAAAGAAATGAAGAGATACTCAGGTAAAAATGTGCACAGGGAGCTATGGGAGCTCAAAGGAAGCTTCGAGACTGGGCATTAAGGAAAAGTGGGAACTTGTCAGGCCAAAAAGAGGCCTTGTAAGCAGAGGCCTTGGAGAATGGAGGGAAAAGGTGGTAGATGGGTGCCCCCACCTCCGATCACTGAATCCTTAGTCTGCCCCAGCTGACTTCTGTCTTAGTGCCAGAGGCTCCCCAGCCTCTGAGTGCTGGTCTCCAGGTAGGACTGACTGACTTACCAGGGAAGGCTGGTTAATTATTTGGCACTATGTTTCAGCCTGCTGAGCAAGGTTGGCTATAACAGGGGGAAACAGAGGTGGTAGATGGTGATGGGAAAGCAAAATTGCTTCCTAGGATTTGTTTTCTAGCAGTGCCTAATGAAAACACTCTGCAAGAATGAAGGAAAGCTTTGCCCTGTTAATGGATAACCATGTAGTGAATAGTTAAGATATATTAAGAAACCAAGACTTCCCCCTTCTAGATTCTGGGAAGATCTGATGCCAGAAAAGCTGGTACAGGCAATCAGGGAGAGTTTTTCTCTCAGATGGTCCTGGTATGTTTGGTGCAGTGTGGAACATTGAAAGGGCCCCAGGAGGCGGGAGCCATGAAACCTAGGCTTACATGCCAACTTTGCCACTCATTAAGTCAACTCTGGTGCTAGTGGGGCAGGGTGGATGCAAAAAGACCAATATTATTATTATTAATAGTAAGTCCTCTACATACAAATGAATTCTGTTCTGTTCCTAAGTCCAGTTTGTTCATAAGTCCAACAAAGTTAGCCTTGGTACCCAACTAACACAACAGGCTATATAGTACTGTACTATAATAGGTTTATAATACTTTTCACACAAACAATACATTAAAAATTAACAAATAAAAAACAAAGAAAACATTTTTAATCCTGCAATTCAGTACCTTGAAAAGTACAGGTGGCGCTAGTGGTAAAGAACCCACCTGCAAATGCAGGAGACGTAAGAGACGCAGGTTCCATCCCTGGGTTAGGAAAATCCCCAGGAGGAGGGCATGGCCACCCACTACAGTATTCTCACCTGGAGAATCCCATGGACAGAGGAGTCTGGCGGGCTACGGTCCATAGGGTCGCAAAGAGTCGGACACGACTGAGCAACTAACACACACAAAGTATAGTACAACAGCTGGCATACAGGGGCTGGAATTGAGTGGACAGGCAAGAATAGTTACTGAGTGGAGTGGGGAGAGGAGGTAGGAGATGGTAGAGTTGAAGAATCATCAGCAATAGGGGATGGAGAACAAGCTGCAATGTTAATCACGCCTGACGTCAATGGATTGTCTGTTCACATCTTTGAAAGTCTGCAACTTGAAGATTTGTATGTAGGGGACTTATTGTATATTAATAGAAATCTGATTGTAAAAACAGAACCAATAGCAATAGACATGTATGCGTATCTATGTATCTGAACTGGGACATGTCATTATAGTGACTGACAAATGCCAAGATCTTTAGCTGGCAAGCTGGAGACCAGGAGAGCTGTTGGTGTAGTTCTAGTCCAAAGGTAGGCAAGACACGTGAGCTCAAGGCCCAGGAAGAGCTAATGTTTCTATTAGAGTGTGAAGGCAGGGAAAAACTGATGTCCCAACTCAAAGGCAGTCAGGCAGGAGGGGGAAGCAGTAGTCTGCTTTTGTTCTATTCAGGCCTTCAGCTGATAGATGAGGCCTACCCACACTATGGAGAGCAGTCTGATTTGCTCAGTCTATTGATTTAAATGTTAAACTGATCCAAAAACATGCTCTTCCTCCAATGTCAAAGGCTGGGAGATTTCTAAGGGCTCTTGTAAGTCTAGCACTCCTTGGTTCATACTTTGCTCCTTTCACCAGAATTACTACATAGACTTCTCTATCTTTAATCTCTCTTTTGTCCTTCCCCTAAATCCATTTCCAAGTCCGTGCTGCAGCCAGAGAGATATTCTTGGCACACAGCTCTGATCACCTCCTGCCCCAGTTAACACTCTCAATGGCTCCTTATTGCCCTCAGGATAAACCTCTCCTCAACTTTCTCAGAGAAGGGCTGCTTTAGAATGATATTCAAGGCTCTTCAGAATCTAGCCTGGGGGCCCTTTCTATTACTCATTTCCCATGCACCCAACATTTCAGCTACAATGAAGTACTGGTTATTCCCCAAACATAACATGTTCTTTCACATACCATTTTTGACCTGTTTTCTTTTCCGGAAATGTCCTCTTCCTCTTTATGCTTCAAAACCTATCTTGAATGTTACCACCTCCAGGCAGCCCTCATTGATACTCAGGCTGGATTAGGAGCCTGCTCTATGCTCCCTCAGCACTCCACACTAACCTCTTTCACATAGTGGGGGAGCTGTCCCTCCCCAGTATTCCATGAAACCTTGAAGGTAAAGACAAAATGTTCCGTAGTGGGGCCTGCCATAAGGAATCTTAATACTTATCTCCTAACCACATAAAAATGTTTTACCATGATACCAGCTGGCTTCCTCAATCCAAGGTGCAGAATACAGCAACCTTGTGAAATTGCCAATGTGACCAATCACTTCCTCTTCTTGCCATTTTCAGTGAATTTTGATTGTAAAATAATACACATTCATTCAAGAAAAATGTAGGATAAAATAGGTGAAATGCTCAAAGAATACCACTGTTGTCATATCACTGTATTTTCTTACAGGCTTTTTTTCCATGCATATTTTTAAGAGGTATAGAACACCCACCTTATTTTGCTTCTCTTTTTACTTTTAACAGCACAATGCAAAACTTTTCCACATTAATATGCAATGCTTCATTACCATCATTCCTAATGTTGATAATATTCCATCAAGTAAATGCATAATAACTCATTTACCCCTTTTGAACTGAACATTTAAGTTAATATTTTTTTCACTGTTATAAAAAAAAAAACCTGTAGTAGTCATCTTTGTACATAAAGCATTTCTTTATGTTTAGGATTTATTTCTTGGGATTAGTACCTGTGGTTGTCTATATCTTGTGAAAATCAGGGCGTCAATCTAGTATCTGCCTGTGTTTTTTGTCCCAAATGCTTCAGACTGAAAAAAAGCAAAAATTGGCCTCAGTGCCCTAAGAGTCAGTTCAGTGTTCCGTGTATCAGTGTGTCCGTGTGCCAGTTTCTCAGTCGTGTCCAGCTCTTTATGACCCCATGGACTGTAGCCCGCCAGGCTCCTCTGTCCAAGGAATTCTCCAAGCAAGTAGACTGGAGTGGGTAGCCGTTCCCTTCTCCAGGGCATCTTCCCGATCCAAGGATCAAACCCAGGTCTCCCACACTGCAGTCTGATTCTTTACCGTCTGAGTCATCAGGGAAGCCCAGTTCCATGTATGGTCCTGATTAAAACAATGTGCCCTTTCTCAAATGTGGTCATAAATATTTGCCTTCAGTGAAGTAGATGCCAAGGAGATAATACTGATTGCAAATCATAGCCCTTGTAATTAACCAATTTCTGCAGCTGGAAGATGGAGCTGGTGAAATCATTTGCTTCTGAGGGAGGATGATGGCCTTTCCAAGTCCGTCTCTTATAAATGAATTTGGCCAAATCCCGGGAACATTCCTGGTGTGACTGCAGACTATCAGGTGCTCAAGATGTTGCCAAGACCCTGGACAGAAACAAAATGTCTTGGCCTTTTGCCTGCTGACCACACAGCCTCCACCACCCACCCAAAACAGACCTACGTCTCCCAGGTGCCTCTACAGGGGCACATAAGCACACACTAGAAAAGGTTATGCGTGGAGGTTGACCTTGGGTGCTGTCCTCTCTGTTCCTGCCTTATGAGGAAGTGTAAGAGGGAGACCCAAGAAGCAGAATGTTGAGTCTTAAATCTACTGTGGAAGCCTGGCTCCAGACAAGTGGGGGAAGCAGAGAACCAGTCCATTTGGTCAGCCTGGATTCTAGCTGACCAGAGCTGGTGGGGGAGCCCAAGCTCAGCTGTGTGGAAAAGGAGAGAACTTGATCCAGACACCTGCATAAATGGAATAGATGTCCAGGTACCCACAGGATAGAGGTGAGTCCTAGTTAACACTAGTAATTAGGATTACTTTCATGCAGCCAGTATGCCTTACTTTATAAATAGAATGAATACATTATTCTGTTGAATCCTCTCCATAATCATATCCATTCAATAACTGAAGAAACCAAAGTTCATGGAAACTTTGAACTCACACAGCCCTTAAAAACAAAACAAAACAAAACAAAAACTGTGTAATAAACCAGGTCTTCTAACCCCCATGGATTTGGTCAAGTCACCAAATGTCCTCTTAGGTTGACTGGTGGAGGTCTCCTAAACTTAACAGAACATCATCCCAGTGATAAAGAATTGCTCAAGGCAGGAAATAACCACATTCAAAATGTCATATATATTTGGGTGGGCAGGGAGTGGGGCACTAGTCTCTGGCTCCCATGAAGCGCTTGGGCAAATCTCTCTCCAGCCTCAGTGTTTTCCATGGTCACTCAGTGTGTGTTTGTTTGTTTGTTTGTTTGTTTTTTTAATCTGTTCTCAAACTATTCTCTATCTCAGTTGGTAAAGAATCCACCTGTAATGTAGGAGACCTCGGGTCAATTCCTGGGTCAGGAAGATCCACTGGAGAAGGGATAGGCTACCCACTCCAGTATTCTTGGGCTTCCCTGTGGCTCAGCTGGTAAAGAAATCACCTGCTATGTGGGAGACCTGGGTTTGATCCCTGGGTTGGGAAGATCTCCTGGAGAAGGGAAAGGCTCCCTACTCCAGTATTCTGGCCTGGAGAATTCCATGGACTGCATAGTCCATGGGGTCGCAAAGAGTTGCACATGACAGCGACTTCCACTCCACTTCACTTCAAACTATTCTCAAGTATTTGCAATTCCTGGAATAGACCAAGTTCTCTCTCATTTTTAAACTTTTGTACAGGTAATTCCCTCAGCCTTGAATGACTTCCCTCACACGTGTTTATCCGGTTAATCCCTCTTCATCCTGACCACCTCTGGGGCATTCCCTGAGTTCCTCCTCCCTGAGCATATTTAGGCACATCTGTGCCCTCACACTGGTTTGCCCAAACATGCAGCTTAGAATGCTTATTGTTTACAGGGATCAACTCTCATAACCCACTAGGGAAAGTGTTGATCCTTGAACCTTGAGGCCATAGGCTAGCAGGGGAGGTGGTGGAACATTTGCTTCTTCTCTTCAGACCGTGGTCAGTTTCCTGCCTGCATGGCCATCTGGTTGTCGTTTAGTCGCTCAGTTGTGTCCAACTCTTTGCACCCCCATGGACTGGAGCACACCAGGTTTCCATGTCCCTCACTGTCTCCCAGAGTTTGCCCAAGCTCATGCCCATTGAGTTGGTGATGCTATCCAACCATCTTATCCTCTGTGGTCCTCTTCTCCTTTTGCTGGAGAGGAAATGGCAAGCACTCCAGTATTCTTGCCACGAGCACCCCATGAACAGTATAAAAAGGCCATCTGGTGTAAGGACATAAATCACTGTTATATGCAATAGAAACACTTAATCCTTGCTTCATTCCCACAAATGCCTGACTGTAAAGGCCAGGCCCCTCAAAGTTCCTTCTGAGCTCCTTTTCAGATTGATTTGACAGACTGAAATCTGGCTGCTCATCCACAAAGAATGGTCTCAGGCTTATTCAAGCCACTTCAAATTTTACCTGACCATCCAAAAAGCAACTATTTCAAAGGTTTCCTCCCTCCTCCAGCCCAACTTATATGCATCCATCTCCCTCCCAACCTCCACTGCTCAGACACAAACATTTAACTGCAGCTCCACATAGCAAATTCTGTAAATCAAAACTGACCACATTTTCTCTGCCCCTCACTTTCTTGCTCCTCACCACGCACACACATTATAGCTCCTCAACTGAGTCGTTGAAATCTGCCCATGTTTTATTTGGTTTAAGATGCTAATGCCAGAACAAAGGTAATGAGATATATTAATTACATTAAAGATGTTTTAGAGAACCAGGAATTGCTTTCAGAAAGAGAAAGCATATCTGACTCTGAGCAGGGATGATAGCAACAGGCAGATGATTAACAGCTAATAACATTAGTGTTGTAATTAGAACTGCCTTGAACTCTTAACCCAACTGCTCCTCTGATTTCTAGGTCCATACAGTGAAGAACAAGGTGATTTTTTTCTTTTCCTTTTTTCCCCCCTTTCTTGATTTGGTAGCATGTTGGGAATATATTCTTTCTCAAATAAATATTACTAACTGCTATCATTCACTGTCTATCTATTATGTGCCAGGCCCTTTGTAGGTACTGAGGGTACAAAGAATATAGCGTGGACTCAACCCTTGAGAAATTAAATATAATATACTCTGCTCAAAGGTCTTATCTAGTAAATTATTACCCCTCTATAAATGAGGAGAGTGAGGTTGTCTAGGGTGAAGTGGCCTGTTGAAGCTTAGTTTGTAAGTAAGTAGTTAAGCACAGATTCAAATGAATTCCATCTGACTCCAGCTGATCTTCTTGCCAGTGTGTCAGTGCTCTATGAATGACCATTATTGCCAAAGCTTTGCTAATTTACCCACCTTAGTTGGCTCTCTGCAACTCAACTCACAGCTCTGTTCAGTAGTGGAGGACAAAGGGAAAGGAAGAATGAGATTGAACAAGAATTCAAGTCCTCTGTTTGGCTTTTAAGAAATCACCATTATCATTAGAGTGCTCTATATCTGGAGTCTCAGTACAAGAATCAAACTAACAGAGCTCAGTGATGAGAAAATCAAGTGGGTAGCTCTTAAATGCCCATGTTAATAAGCAAATGGCATCAGGGAAGACTAGACTCATGGCTGGGGTTTAAGACAAGAGTGAAGGGATTCTAGGTCCCACTGAGGAGGTTGGCAGGGAATGGGGGAGAGTTGGTCTCTGGCTTAAACTAGTAGACAAAAATATTGTTGATGGTATTGCTGAGGTAATATCATAATAGTGTTTGCCCAGGGGACTCAAAAATACCCATGTCCAACCTCATCTCAGCCAAATTTCCCTAAGACAAATACATTCACAAGAAAGGAGAAGGTTAGCTATTATTATTACCTGGAATTTTGGCTTCAAATCTCAGTGCAGAACTCAACTGAGCTAAGTTGAACCAAAATGTGGGTTCTTCTATCCCAAACTTGTGAGACTCAAATGGTTCAGACACAAAACAACCCTTTGTTGTTGTTCAGTCACTCAGTTGTGTCTGACTCTTTGCGACCTCATGGACTGCAGAACACCAGGCTTCCCTGTGCTTCACCATCTCTGGAGCTTGCTCAAACTCATGCCCATTGAGTCAGTGATGCCATCCAATCATTGCACCCTCTGTCGTCCCCTTCTCCTGTCTTCAATTTTTTCCCAGCATCAGGGTCTTTTCCAGTGAGACAGCTCTTTCCATCAGGTGGCCAAATTATTGGAGCTTCAGTGTCAGCATCAGTCCTTCCAATGAATATTCAGGACTGATTTCCTTTAGAATTGACTTGTTTGATCTCCTTGCAGTCCAAGGGACTCTCAAGAGTTTTCTCCAACACCACAGTTCAAAAGCATCAATTCTTCGGCACTCAGCTTTCCTTATGGTCCAACTCTCACATCCATACATGACCACTGGAGAAACCATAGCTTTGACTAGATGGACCTTTGTCAACAAGGTATTGTCTCTGCTTTTTAATATGCTGCCTCGGTTTGTCATAGCTTTTATTCCAAGGAGGGAGCATCTTTTGATTTCACGGCTACAGTCACCATCTGCAGTGATTTTGGAGCCCAAGAAAATAAAGTCTCTCACTATTTCCATTGTTTCCCCATCTATTTGCCATGAGTGATGGGACCAGATGCCATGATCTCAACCCTTAAGCCTTCTTTTTTTCTCCAGTGCCCAAACCTTCCTAGAGGGCCCCCATCAAAGTCAGAGGGAAAGGAATAAAGAAATCCATACAAAAATGTAGTAAGTAACTCCAGTGATAGGACACAGCTCAACCAGTTTGGCTCCATGACCGGTTATTCCTGGCCACTAATGTTGAGTTTCAAGCCATCTTTTGATGAATGAATACACTAAAGTGTAAACTATGAATTTATCCAGGCCAGTGTAGTGTTTTCCAGGAAGGCAGGGGAAAAGAGGAATATCTGATTCAGAGTACTTATTGAAAATTAAGGTGAACCTCCTAACCTACTTCCTTGTTCTGTTCTTCATGACCCATAGAGACCAAAATTGCTGTTCACTCTAAAATCGTACCCAATCTTTCCCTCGTAGTACCACATGCATTCCTATTCCTGACTCTAGCTTTGTAGCTTCCTCTGGACAACTCTCAGTTTTGGAAATGCCCTCCTTGGGAATGTCTGTTCATTTTGATGCTCCAAAGGCAGTTCCTCACCTGTCAGACGCCAGCTACATAAGAGGCCATACATTATCGAGCTCAGCTTTAGATGGTGGCCTCCCCTCGCTTTCCTTGATCATGCTGCCCTAGCTTCCAGACAGACCTCCTTGAGGTTACCATTCTGTGTGAGCTTCCAAGTGTAACACCTTGCTGAGAGGCTCCTCATATTTTATCCCAGACCCTTATGACACTGCCTTCAAGTTGCAGTCAGACACAGCCATGCCCTGGACACTGCTGGGTCAACCTTCTAGTCGAAGGCTATAACCTTAGATTCCACTCACCCCCCAACTGCCTCATCAGATGGAGAATAATCTGCACTTTCTAGATAAGCTCCCAATTGGCATTCTTATGGAGAAGGTTGAACCTCAACCAGAAACCAGAATGGTCAGGACAGGACAGAACCAAGAAGACGCACTTAAGTAAGAACCAGGGATCCCAGAACAGACATTAAAGAAGAGCAGGATTTAAACAAAAATAAAGGAGAACTTGATTCAAAATTTGAAGAGCAGGAAGTACCTGTCCATGTTGTCTGTTGAGTTTGAAATAAGGTTGGAAAGGTAGAGTGTGGACCAGATCTTCTAGACACTGGATGCCAGACCAGAACATTTGAATTTGATATGCTAAAATAGGAAACCATTGTAGATGCTCAAATGAATCTGCCCATGAACATGGAGAAGGCACAGACTGGGATTCAGAAGACTTGAGTCTGAGGTCTTGGCTCTGTCACTAGAGAGGTGTATGACTATGGACACCTCTCTTCTCTAACCTGCCCAAGAAAAATTACATGGAATGTTGAATGGTCTCAGAAGTTGCTCTCAGCCCTTGGACTCCATGACATGGATGGACTTGGCATAAAGAACTTGAGTTTCCCTCCATCTAGCATCCACCACATCCGAATACCACCCACCCCCAATCTGCTGATGATCAGGGCCCTGGAGGGCTACCTGTGGTGTCCCATCTGTTGGGACACAGCCAGAGAGAGGAATGCTCCTGCCACATGTGCCCATGTTTATTTTATTCTTGATGCTTTCCAGAGAGCTAGGGGGTGGGAGGAGGGGGAGGGAGGGAGAGGGCCTCCTTGCAGGATCAGTTACAGGTATTATTGTCCCACTCCATATGTAGGGACTGGGCCCAAGCACAGCAGACAATCAGGGTGTGGGAAAGCCTGGGCCTTTTACCAACTAGCATCCTCCAAAGGTCAAATTAGAGACTTGGAATTTTAAAGAGAAACAAATAAAATGAACTGAGCAAACTGCTCCGAACTTGTTGCCTCAGATGGGTGACCACAAGAAGGCCACTCCTTTGTATTTGTCACTACAAGCCAGGCTAGGCTATTGAAAGAGATCAACTCCAAAATCTCAGCAGTTCATCACAGTAAAGTCATGAAAGAATCTGCCTGCCAGTGTAGGAGAAGCAAGAGACACAGGTTCGATCCCTGGCTTGGGAAGATCCCATGGAGTAGGAAATGGCAACCCACAGTATTCTTGCCTGGAAAATTCCATGGTCAGAGGAGCCTGGTGGGCTATAATCCATGGGGTTGCAAAGAGCTGGACACAACTGAGCATGCATCCCATCCCAACAAATTTTTCACACCTGAAATTTGGGATAAATTGAAAATGACTTCCATTTACAAAGTGTCTATTAGGTGTCCAGGACTACTCTATATATTTTATATTAATTATTCTCTTTTTACACATTAAGAAATTGAAACTCCAAGAGGTGAAGTGACTAAAGTCTGACAACTCAGAAATGGCAGAACTGATATTGAAACCCAGGACTGTCTAGGTGCAAGTCCTGTGCTCTTTCCTAACTCCACACCGCCTCCCCACGGGGGCAGCGAAAAGTAGACCCTCTCCCTCTCCCACATCATTAAGGCACATCTTCCAGGGAAGTGAAAGTGAAAGTCGCTCAGTCGTGTCTGACTCTTTGTGACCCCATGAACTATACAGTCCATGGAATTCTCCAAGCCAGAATACTGGAGTAGGTAGCCTTTCCCTTCTCCAGGGGATCTTCCTGACCCAGGAATTGAACCAGTGTCTCCTGCATTGCAGGTGGATTCTTTACCAAATGAGCTAAGGGAAGAGGATGAGGGAAAGCAATCATCTGGCAAATGACTTAGGGAATATCTTTTCACAGAAATGATCTGCATTGATCTTTTAGCTCGGTCATTGTCAACAGTGCAACTGTGCAATGCCCTCTGCTGTGTACTTGACTCCCTAGACCCTAAGCATCTCAAGTGCAGGGAGAGCCATGAGTCCCCAGTAACCAGCATCAAGACTGACAGAGTGCTCAGAGACCATCTGTTCGTTGGTTGAATAAATGAGTGAGTGAGTGAATTCATCCAATCTTTGACAATTTTGAGGAGTCCTCAGATGAATGGTTGAAATCGGATCATAAATCTTCAAGGAGAAATTCTGTGCTCTATCCCTTCCTACATTTCCTGCATTTATAATAATAATGGGCATAGATTAGCCCTTGCTACCACCCTCAATCCCTGAAAAATGAACCCTATTCCTCACACACCCAGAAAAAAAACACTAGAAAAGTAGGGAGGAAGTGAATTTGGAAAATTTTTGTGAGGATGAAACAGGAGGCCTTACTAACCAAAGTGTCAGAGGTTAGAGAGAAAATATATAAAAGATCTATAAGCATACCTAACTTTAGAAATGACCTCAGATCTCTGGGAGCCATTTGATCAAAGCAAAGAGTATTTAACTGATGTTTCCCCAGATGGCACCAGCCTGAGGGCACAAATGGGATCCCATTTATAGTAATCAAGCTTCGTTGGTGGCTCAGACAGTGAAGAATCTGCCTGCAGTACAAGACACCTGGGTTCGATTCCTGGGTTGGGAAGATCCCCTGGAGAAGGAAATGCCTACCCATGCCAGTATTTTTACCTGGAGAATGTCATGGACAGAGGAGCCTGGAGGGCTACCATCCATGGAGCGGCAAAGACTCAGACACGACTGGGACTAACACACACACTTCGAGTAATCACCTGTGATTTGCCAGCTTCTGCCCTTACCTGCTAATGAAGGAGTCTAACCTCCCTCAAGATCTCGCCCAGTTATTTCCAGAAGTTTCCAACTGCCATAACATGTGAGCTCACAGAGGATGCTACCTGCTTCCATCTGCTGTCTACCATGTTGCTTCTCTCCTGCTTAGCCCGTCCCATTAGGTCCCCTGCTTCCTTCATCTGAGAGTGTTGTACCCTCGTCAGAGCTCCCAGGGCTCACCAAGAGAAATCTGATGACCCCACCAAAGGTATTTCCAGGCTTATGATATCAAACTGCTGGGACAGGAATGATTACAGCAGCCAAAGTCACAATCTTTTCAATCTAGAAATGGGGGAAATGTTTCTTTCCTCCACTCTGCATTCATAGCTCCGTCTGTGGCCCTTTTAGAAATAGCTTCTTGCCTGCAGCCCCTCTCTCCCTGAGGTTCAAATATGGATCCATGGGAAACTAATCACAGAATACAATATTCCTCTGTCATCCTCATCTTGCCCTACAGTAGGGCTAATGCATGTTCTCGTTGTGCCAGTTTAGGCATGCAGAGGTCTTGGTGGATTGAACCCCTGCAAGCAGTCTGCCCCAGCCATCCTTCACAGTCTAGGCTGTAGTGGGACCTGCATGTCCGATGAGTGAAGATAATGACCCCTGTTACTCTTTCAGAAATTGTGTCATCCAAACATTAGTCTGGATATTTTTCTCTCGGTGCATTTGTTGAGCGTTTGCCATGTTCCAGACATTGTGAAAAGAGCTCTCTGTGCAGCCCTTTTGTGGTCATCATCTCAGCCCTAGGATCTAAGTATTTTTACCCACTTCTCCAGATCCACAGAGGGAGAGTGCCTAACTAAGGCAGCCAGCTCTGACAAACTCACCCTCGTCTTAGTCTTCATCCCAGGGACCGGCCACAGCCTCTGCCTGGGAGCCTGTGCTGTTTTGCTTCTCACCCTTCCTGATTGCCAGCCCTACCTCTCTCTATCCCTTTTGCTTTCATGCTTCACCCAGCATCCTTCCAGCTGTGATCTCAGTCACTCTGGACAAGAGTTTGACTCCCTCTTCTCCCCTGGTCCACATTCAGGCTTAAGCCTCCTTTCCCTTGGAACTTTCCAGCTCTGGTCCTGAAAGAAACATTTGACATCTGGCTTTTCACAGCCCTGAAAGTTAAACTTCACTGCCCCCATGCTATGCTGTGTGGCTTTCAAATATATCTTAACATCTCTGGGCCTCAATTTAGTTGACTACAGCTAAGAGGTAATAATACTTCTCTTGAATGTTTATTGTGGGGAATAAATATGACAAAATAGTTAAGGTGCCCAGAAAAAATGATGCCTGACACATAGTAAATGTACAGTAAACAAGTGCTCAAAAGGAACTGTATTTACTAAATGTTTATCACATGCTCTGCTGAGTGCTTTACTGGGCTTATCTCAGGTAACCCTCCCCTCAACCTTATGCAGCAGGTGCAATTACCACACCATTTTACAGATGTGAAAACTGATACCAAAATATACTGAAGGACTTACCCAAGGTCTCAGACCTTAAAAGTGGCAGATCTCAGATGGGAAGCAGGTCCTCATATTTAATGACTCACTTTTACTGCTCAGCACAAAGCAGACCTCTACCAATGGGGGTGTTGGACGGCTTCTAGTAAGTGTGGAAGTTAATGAATGCATTTTCTTTCTTTTCTCTTTGTGCCACTGCCTGAGACACCAGTCCCCCACCCCAAGATCTGCCCACCGACTTTCTTAGCTTGCTCAGAGGAGGCTAATAAGATGTTGCAGTTTCATCTACCCCCTGAAATGCACCATATTTCAACCCTTCTGGGTATGACAAAGCCCAGCCTTGACCAGTCCCATCCCTGGATGAGCTCCTTGGCCAAGAACAGTGCAGAAAGAGCCTCTCACAATCGAGGCTTGCCAATGGAGCACTCCCGCTGAGCCAGGGCCTCTTGCCAAGCAAGTTTCCCTACCCTTCTGATATGCAGATGTGTGCAAGAATTCTGCACATCTGCATGGGGAGCATCCAAAAGCTGTGACTTGGCTGGAAAGAAGGAAAATGTGAGTGTCAGCTCCAGGAATGGCTTCTCCGAGGGGCCAGGCAGGGGAAGACAGCAGATCACAGCTGGGAACGGTCAGCACAAAGCAGATGGAGGACGGAGAAGCAGTACCATCTACCCTCAACATGTGCCTCTCATAGGAAGGCTAGCACCATCTCTGAACCGTGGATACCACTGGATCCAGGTGATCCCCCAACAACTGTCGCCACGTTGAGAGAGTTGTACTCAACTTAAGCTGCGTCACCTTAGCTTTTTATAAGTAAGGAATGAGGAACACAGCAGTAGAGGCAGTGGTCAGAACCCTGAAATAGAACTCACATGAAAAGTGAAAGTGAAGTGAAAATGAAGTGAAAGTGAAGTCGCTCAGTCGTGTCTGATTCTTTGCGACCCCGTGGACGATAGCCTACCAGGCTCCTCAGTCCATGGAATTTTCCAGGCAAGAACACTGGAGTGGGCTGCCATTTCCTTCTCCAGAGGATCTTTGCAACCCAGGAATTGAACCCGGGTCTCCCACATTGCAGGCAGACGCTTTACTGTCTGAACCACCAGGGAAGTCTCACATACCTTTCCACAAATACATTCATGTGACTGATACATATGAAGAACCTACGCTGTGCCAGGCCAAGGTTACAGGGATGAACCAGACACTGTCAGGACCCTAAAGAAGCTGCCACCTGTCTAAAGGGGCTGACCAGGGAGGAGCTGGACAATATAAAGGAAAGCACAAAAAGCTTCCTGGGGATGCAGGTTGGTTAAGGGAAAAAGGGCATATCAGGGAATGCCTCCTAGAGAAGGCGACATCTGAGTGACTCTTAAAGACAAGTGATGCTTGGCCAAGTGAGGAACTTAACACCAGCCAGGCACTGCTGAGTATGTGAGGGTAGATGCTCATTCATCATCACTCATACTTACACACACACTCTCATATGCACCCATATACACACATGTATACACACACCTTCTGCAGTGGTGCAGTGCTGGCTGGGAACAGTTCATAGGCTAGTGCTGTTTGTCCTGCTGTAATCCAAAGGTCTCCCTTCCCCGATGTTGTTTTCTGTTTCCTGAAAAGCCTTGGCAAGCTTCCTCAGAATCAACGACTCTGCCCCTGTTACTTTAAAAACATCATGTTCTTGTACTGAATGGCATAGGAAGCCAGAGAAAAAAGATTTCTCCCCAGCACCTTGAGCTCACCTTTGCTCTTGGCATCCCCAGAATGATCCCTCCAGAGCCCTGTGCTGGCACAAAGCAAGAGCAGACTTCTGGTTGGAGGGAGTAGGGCACTCAGCTCAGGGAGCAGGCTGGCAAGGTGGGAAGGAAGGGATCACTGCCTTCAATCCCTATAGCAATATCTGAGGACCAGAAAACAGAGTTCAGAACCAGGATCAAGGCAGGAATGCTAGGAGTAGGGAGAGTACTCAACATGAGAGGCTAGTTGCCCAAGTCAACTGGGATGGGCTCCTTGGAGGAGTGGGCTCTCTGTCTCCACTTGAGTGTGAGGGGACCAGACCACAGCTTAGTGGATGTTGTAGAAGAGCCTCAAATACCAGCTGAGAGGTCACATCTTTTTGTTCTGTTCTACCATCTTCACACAGGAATTGATTTAGCACAGAAGGTGTGCGCAGGCCTCCTCTAAGTGTGCAGAGATTTGCATTTCCAAGATTATGAAGAGAAACATGTAGTAAGTGTGTGTTATAGGCATCTGAGATGTGAAAGATGTGATTATTTGCAGAACCTAATCTCATACCTTCCCATCGTTGTTGAACTGAACATTGCAAAAATATTCTCATTCGTATTTGGAATGGTATGTTTCTAAGCAATCATTATTCTGAATACTCATTCCAGCCAGGAGATGACCTGAATATTGAATAGAATAAAAATGTATATATTAGATTACTTATTCAAATGCTTCTCTGGCAGTTTGGATAGAATTAAGCAACAGTCCAATCTGGCTGTTGTTTTATGCATGGGATGTCAAAGCTAAACAGCCCCTTGAGAATATTCTCTGAATCTTTCTCTGCACAGAGCCTCACCATCCTATCTTGTTCACAGATGGGGAAATGGGCTGGGAAAGGGGGGCATGGAAATGGGAGACCTGGGAACAGGAGCTATCATCCAGTGGCTGGGCAAGGTGATATTGTCCCCACTGGACAAAGGGGTCACCCGAGGCTCAGCGTGGTTGATTGATTTGTGCAGAGTCACTGCTGGTCAGCGGCAGAGTTGTATACCGGGTCACTGTCCTGCATTAACTCACTGGACCCCAGTGAGAGTATGGGGGGGCAGAGTAAGTTTCTCCTTTCATGTGACCTGCAGACTCTCTGCCAGGTGCTTCAGCTATGAAGTCTTGGGAAGTGATGATATTATCCCTGGTCTTAATAGAGGGAATTCCAATGAGTGTATGGAGGAGCTTCGCCACACCATTCTACCCGGTGTGCCCTAAGAGCTCCCCACGACACCAAGCAATGACATACTGTTTTCCAATTACAATCACACAAAGACATAACCCAAGTTTGCCTTTGGAAATGAATCCAAGGAATCCTTTGGAAGGCAAAATGACCACTGAGAAGCTTGCTTAGATGTCATGTCTGAGAAGCCTTCTTCAGGCTCTCCCTAGCTGGACCCCAGGAACCTTTTCATGCAGTATGGCCATTGTATGTGGCATATTCTCTCCAGTAAATCAGGAGTACTTTAGGGTCAAGAGATACTTCTGATTGTATCTGCATTTCCAGCCTAGGGTCTTGTGCCCACGGGTGTCTGGAAGGTTTGCTGCATGAACTAATGGATATTTGGGTAGAATCACTGCCAGGAGGGACCTCAAGAGGGAAGGATTCTTCTCCTGCCCCAACCAACCTAGAGTTCATTAATTTATGGAGAACAAAGAGAACCCTGTAAACCCTAAAACAAGCCCCCCTAACAGTCACTGAAACCAAGAATAAAACCTCAGAGCTTCCTGGGATGCTGCCAGGGTTGGGAAAGAAGCATCTGACACGCATGTTTCCATTCAGACTTGAATCTCACTTCATCTTACCAAACAATCCTGAAATCACAGCTTTAGCATTTTCTCCAGTATCATCCTCACTCCCCTGGCCCCCAGAGCCCCAGCCCCTCCAGGATGCTCCCCAGCCAGGTAGCCACCGTGATGTCTCCTTACCAGCTCCTCCTTCTCTCCTGTATGTGCTTCCTTTCCTGCATATCTGGTGCTGCCTCTTGCTGTCAGTCCCTGGATGAGCCATGTGGAGAGAGGCATTGTGGGGCTGATTCACAGAACACAGGCTCTGGGCTCAGATGACTTGGGTATAAATCCCAGATGGACCAGTGAACAGCTGTGGGACTTTGGGACATACACTTAACCACTCTGAGGTAGCAACTCAGGATCATAGGGGAGGTATTCAGGGACTCTGATAATGGAGAGCCTTATCTCCAAAGCTAGGGAACTCAGGTCTTTTCTACAGACAAGGGGGCACCATTACAGAGTTTCTCATCTGAAAATCACACGATCAAATCTGTCTTTTAGAGAGAATACTCTGGCAAAGGCACAAAGACTAGACTGAGGAAGAGGTAGCAGAGGAGAAAAAGCAGCCAGGAGACTTTGCAGGGATGGTCATGGGGTGGCACTGGGGGGATGTGGGGGTGGGGCAAGGTGAAGTGTGGAGTTGCAGATGATGACAGCTTTAACAAAGGAGGTAAAAAGAAATAAGAAGAATAACTAATGTTTGTCAGCTTCTTCTCTGGGCCAGGATTTTTGCTAGCACCTATAGAATCATTTCATTGATTCTTGTGAATAACCCAAGATTTTTCATCCCCACTTTACAGATGAGGAAACTGAGACATTGAGAGGTTAAATAAATCACCCATGATGGCATAGTAAATAAGAAAACTGGGATTCAAGTCCAGACAGTCTCACTCCAGAGCCTAAGTGCTTAAACATCTAACTAGATCATGATCAAAGCAGAGACTGGAGAAAAACCGTTTAGAAGTTGAAACAGGCAAGACTAATTGAAAGATTGATTGTCTGAAGTGAATAAGAGAGCAGAGCACAGAGTGACTCTGAGGTTTTTCCCAAGGTCCACATCCCCTATGAGGCAAAGTCAAAGTTTTAACTCAATTTTATCTAACTCAAAAACAGTTTCTCTTTTCACAGAAAAGAGACTGTTCTTTTCAGTCAGAACATTTCACCTGAGAGGTTGGTATTCTCAAGGCAGAAGCGATAATGTAGATATTGTTACTTTCCCCAGAATTGCACAATTTCTTTATTTAAACTAAAACTAGCTTTCCTTATGATGTTAAGGGTGTCTGTTTCTTTACAGAAGAACTTAGTATCAAGTACAAGAAAAACTGCCTAGAAGATGAATTTAATAGCTGTGTTTACTGGGCACCAAACCAAATGCAAATGAAGGTTCCAAGTACTTCTGGGAACAGAAGTAGGGGAAGGGCAGAACATACACTGTAAACAGAGGGAGACTGGTGGGTGCTTGAGCTTGATACTCATTCATCCCTTCACCGTGCCTTCCCCAAGGTGCTTTTCCATGCCATGCAGGACAGTGGGGGTTGGTGCTAGGTTCAGCTGCTGCCTGGATATCTCATAACCCAGGTGCAAAATAGGTAAGTAGCCCAGCCTTCAAAGAGCTCTAGGAGGGAGTTGTTTTAAAGGAGGAGTATGTCCCCCAAACAAGAGAAGATGCTATGTCTGGGTCTAGGCATTGGGCAGAAGCCAGGCCATGTGACCTTGGGTACATTATGGAACTTGACTGAGCTTCCTTGTTGTTGTTATGACAGTGATGTGATCAATCCCACTTTGACCTACTCTTTCCTTTCATATAATCAAGGACTTGGAATGCTGGGTTGGGATTGAGGGTCTGGAGCCTTAGCTATCTCCTGGGCTATAACAGGTTAAGTATAAGAACTGCAGAGCTTGAGCCTGAGGGTGAGAGCCAGGGTCTGAGGTGGAAGTGAAACAGAAAGACAAAGAGTTTGACCCTGGAGCACCCCCCCCCCCCCGCAACCAAGGGGCCATGTAGAGAGGCAAGTTCAAGTGTGAGGCAAGGGGTGGACATAAGTCCAGAGGCCATAGGTTGGGATAGAGGATTTGTCCAGGGACAAGGCCAAAAGACTGTTTCTGGGCATTGCCAGAGCCTCTACAGGACACTTGCAGTCACCACTCTGAGTGCAGAGGGCTTTGTTAAGGGCGCTGAGTGGTCCCAATGCTATTTGAAGAATGAATTGATATATACGTGTGAAGCGCTTAGCTGCCTGGCACACCGTTAAAGTCTCAGTGAATATTCATCATGGAACTGCTTTACTTTTCCATTAAAATTCACCAAGAGCATCCATGGCCCGGTCCTGTGGTGGGCACTGAAAGGAGGGGAATGGTTAAGATGCTGCTTCTGTCCTTCAGAAGCCTAGACTGCTGGAGATGCAGACTCATAAATAAGAGGTCCCCGTCAAAGGTTCTAAGTGACATAATGGGGGAGGCATAGCGATGGGACACGGTAAGGGACAATGACCCAACCTAAGAGCCCTGGGAAGGCTCCCTGGAAGAGATCATGGCTAAGGTAGATCTCAAAGGTTAAGAAAGAGTTAAGCAGGCAAAGACTGGTAAGAAATCCATTCTAGGAACAGGCACAGCTTCAGCACAAGCATAAGACAACATGGTCTGCTCAGTAAAGTGGGATATGAGGAGAGGCAAGAGATAAGGCTGGAGAGGAGGCAGGGCCTTGCTGAACCTGGAGAGTAAGGAACCTAGACCCATCCTGAAGTTGGTGGGAAGATATTAAAGAGTTTTAGGCAGGAGAGTAACCTGGACAGCTTTGTGCTTTAAATGGATCACTCTGACTGGTGGGTGAGAGCATATTAGATAGAGCTAGCTAGAGGCCTAGAGGCCAGGGGAAGTCTTTAGTATACTGTTTCTGAGTCAAAAGTCAATTATGCTTTGGTAAAATTAATTAGGGAAGATTCAGAAATGCAAATAAGGGCTTTTACCTCTAAAGCTAGGTATGAAATGCTCACATTTATACTCCTAGAAACAATGAGCTGAATTCCCATTTTCTGTGCTATGAAAGGTGATGTAAGGGGGCATAATGCCTTTAAAGATCCCTCCAGCTTTAACTCTTCAAGACTGGGTAATTCTAGTTCTCTTCTTAGGGTATGAATGGATGTTTATGTCATTAACCTCCCAGCAGGATACGTGCTTTGAGTTCTGCCTTCCTTCTGTCAGAGTATGTTGCCTGAAGGTTTGCTATTACCTTAATTGTTCTTGTGAAAGATGCTATATTTATCACATGGTTGGATAGTGTCAGGATCTATGCCAGGATCAGGGCTCGTCCTGTGAGTAATATCAGGACCTAGTCTTGATCAAGATTGCTGCTCTGTCTGTGGTTATGAAGCTGAGAAAATTGTTGAGCTCAAGTCTTTGACATCAGGCCATTGGTCTCATTACTACAGTGTCTGCTGTTATGTAGCTGCCCTGGAAAACTGTGCCAAAGGAGTCTGGGTGCATGTACCCAAGGACTCATCTGGTCCTGGCTATGCCCAACTCTGTATATCTGGAAGCTGCAAGGAAAAAAGATGCCCCAGATCTCCACATCCTCCAGTGCTTTCTTCCAAGACAGCGCTAATCAACATATTAGAGTCTCCTGCTTCATGACTGAGAACTCCTTAAGGACAGGAGCTCATCTGATCCATCAGTTTTCGTGAATTCATTGTCCCTAATGCAGAGTTTCAAAGAATAGCAAGGAGAGATAAGAAAGGCTTCCTCGTGATCAATGCAAAAAAATAGAGGAAAACAACAGAATGGGGAACACTAGAGATCTCTTCAAGAAAATTAGAGATACCAAGGGAACATTTCATGCAAAGATGGGCTCGATAAAGGACAGAAATGGTATGGACTTAACAGAAGCAGAAGATATTAAGAAGAGGTAGCAAGAATACACAGAAGAACTGTACAAAAAAGATCTTCACGACCCAGATAATCATGATGGTGTGATCACTCACCTAGAGCCAGACATCCTGGAATGTGAAGTCAAGTGGGCCTTAGGAAGCATCACTATGAACAAAGCTAGTGGAGGTGATGGAATTCCAGTTGAGCTATTCAAGTCCTGAAAGATGATGCTGTGAAAGTGCTGCACTCAATATGTCAGCAAATTTGGGAAACTCAGCAGTGGCCACAGGACTGAAAAAGGTCAGTTTTCATTCCAATCCCAAAGAAAGGCAATGCTAAAGAATGCTCAAACTACTGCACAATTGCACTCATCTCACACGCTAGTAAAGTAATGCTCAAAATTCTCCAAGCCAGGCTTCAGCAATACATGAACCATGAACTTCCAGATGTTCAAGCTGGTTTTAGAAAATGCAGAGGAACCAGATCAAATTGCCAACATCTACTGGATCATCGAAAAAGCAAGAGAGTTCCAGAAAAGCATCTATTTCTGCTTTATTGACTATGCCAAAGCCTTTGACTGTGTGGATCACAATAAACTGTAGAAAATTCTGAAAGAGATGGGAATACCAGACCACCTGACCTGCCTCTTGAGAAACCTGTATGCAGGTCAGGAAGCAACAGTTAGAACTGGACATGGAACAACAGACTGGTTCCAAATAGGAAAAGGAGTATGTCAAGGCTGTATATTGTCACCCAGCTTATTTAACTTCTATGCAGAGTACATCATGAGAAACACTGGGCTGGAAGAAGCAGAAGCTGGAATCAAGATTGCCAGGAGAAATATCAATAACCTCAGATATGCAAATGATACCACCCTTATGGCAGAAAGTGAAGAAGAACTAAAAAGCCTCTTGATGAAAGTGAAAGAGGAGAGTGAAAAAGTTGGCTTAAAGTTCAACATTCAGAAAATGAAGATCATGGCATTTGGTCCCATCACTTCCTGGGAAATAGATGGGGAAACAGTGGAAACAGTGTCAGACTTTATTTTTGGGGGCTCCAAAATCACTGCAGATGGTGACTGCAGCCATGAAATTAAAAGACGCTTACTCCTTGGAAGGAAAGTTATGACCAACCTAGATAGCATATTCAAAAGCAGAGACATTACTTTGCCAACAAAGGCCCGTCTAGTCAAGGCTATGGTTTTTCCAGTGGTCATGTATGGATATAAGAGTTGGACTGTGAAAGATGAGCACCTAAGAATTGATGCTTTTGAACTGTGGTGCTGGAGAAGACTCTTGAGAGTCCCTTGGACTGCAAGGAGATCCAACCAGTCCTTCCTAAAGGAGAGCAGTCCTGGGTGTTCATTGGAAGGACTGATGCTGAGGCTGAAACTCCAGTACTTTGGCCACCTCATGAGAAGAGCTGACTCATTGAAAAAGACCCTGATGCTGGGAGGGATTGGGGGCAGGAGGAGAATGGGATGACAGAGGATGAGATGGCTGGATGGCATCACCGACTCAATGCACATGAGTTTGAGTGAACTCCGGGAGTTGGTGATGGACAGGGAGGCCTGCTGTGCTGCAATTCATGGGGCTGCAAAGAGTCGGACATGACTGAGCGACTGAACTAAACTGAACCATGTTGATTAAGGACACCTCCAATGTCCTTGTTGCAGGCACCATGCTAGGAATTAGAGACATACAAGTGGACAAGCCATACACAATTTCAGCCTTCATGCAGGCTACTATCTCTCAAGGGACAAGAAATAGATGCTGTGATGCAGAGAAGGAATGTAAGTTTCCAGTGGAACAGAGAGCAAGGGTCCTAACCAAGAGAGGGGTCAGAGAAAGTATTTGGGGAGGAATTGATGTTTAAGTTGAGACTTGAAAGATAAACATTTGAAAGATAAAACACTTGAAAGATAAGCATTTGGCCAAATGAGGGGAATTTGTTACAAATAGGGAGAATGGCTTGTATGATGACCTGGAAGTCAAAGAGTTGGCCGATGAAGGAATCCCTGAAGGCCAGTTTGATCCTTTGAGGGAACTGTTCTTTAACAGTAGTGCTGGTCACATGAACCTACACAGGTGATAACATTGCGTAGTGCTAAACACACATACACACAAATGTGTACATGTAAAACTGGTGAAATATGAATAAGGTCAGTGGATACAGCAATGTTGATTTTTCTGGGCACGGTACTGCAATGCAACATGTAAGATGTCGCCATGGAGGACACTGGGTGAGGAGCACGTAAGATCTCTCTGGATTATTTCTGACAATTGTGTATGAATCTACAGTTATCACAAGCTGGAATCAAGATAGCCAGAAGAAATACAAACAACCTCCGATATACAGATGATACCATTCTAATGGCAGAAAGTGAAGAGAAACTTAAGGGCCTCTTAATGAGAGTAAAAGAGGAGAGTGAAAATGCTAGCATAAAACTCAACATGAAGAAAAGAAAAAAACTAAGGTCATGGCATCTAGTCCCATCACTTCATGACAAAGAGAAGGGGGAAAAGTAGAAACAGAGACAGATTTTATTTCCTTGAGCTTCAAAATCAGTGCAGATGGGATCTACAGCCACAGAATTAAAAGACACTTGTTCCTTGGAAGAAAAGCTATGACAAACCTAGAAAACATATTGAAAAGCAGAGACATCACTTTGCTGACAAAGGTCCATGTAGTCAAAGCTAGGGGTTTTCCTGTAGTCATGTACAGATGTGAGAGTTGAACCATAAAGGAGGCTGAGCACCAAAGAATTGATGCTTTTGAATTGTAATGTTGAGAGCCTCTTGGACAGCAAGGAGGTCAAACAAGTCAATCCTAAAGGAAATCAACTCTGAATATTGACTGAAAGGACTGATACTGAAGCTGAAGTTCCAGTACTTTGGCTACCCGATGGGAAGAGCTGACTCATTGGAAAAGACTCTGATGCTGGCAAAGACTGAGGGCAGGAAGAGAAGGGGACAACAGAAGATAAGATGGTTGGATAGCATCACTGACTCAATGGACATGAATTTGAGCAAACTAAAGGAGATAGTGAAGGACAGGAGAGCCTGGTGTGCTGTGGTCCATGGGGCTGCAAAGAGTCAGACACGACTTAGCAACTAAACAACCACAATTACCATTATCTCAAAGTAAAAAGTTAAATGGAGAAGGAGGAAAAGGAGAACCAAGCAGCAGCCAGTTTGACTGAAGTTGAGGAGGAAGAAATACATAGCATAAGTTGAACTCAGATTGTTGATAGAGGATCGACCATATAGGATTTAAATCATGTGGGGCTTTATTTGAAGATAGATGTTTAGCCTTTTTAAAGTCTTATTCATGGGTAACATGATCAGATTTGCATTTGAGGAAGATCAGTCTGGTTCAGAGGATACACTTGGGAAGAGAAAGATAAAAAGCAGAGAAATAACAATTAAGTAGAATGTAACAAATAAGAAGAGATATAAGTAGGTTTGAGATATTTTTATAGAATTGATAGCACTTGATGACAGAGCTAAGAAGACAAGAGGAGTCAAGAAGAGCTCACAGGTTTCTGACCTGATCACTAGTGACTGAGGGTGCTATTTGAAAATAGGGAACATTTGAGAAGACACAGGCTTGGGGAGAAAGGTTTGAAGAGATGGGTTTGGAATATTTGAGATGCCATTTAGACCTCAAAGTCCAGATGTCTAGTAAGCAACTCTATACACATGACAGGAGCTCCGGGGAGACGTCTGTTCTAAATGTGTGAGCACACAAAATAAGAAGACCAGAATTTTAGGCCGAAATTCTGAGCAATACTGACATGTAAAATGTGGGTCAGAGAAAAGGATTCCTCGTGGAAATTGAGGGTTATTGAAGAAGTAGGAAGAAAATCCAGACAACCAAAGTCAAGAGGAGAAAACATTTCTGGAAGAAGACAAGGTCAGCAGTGTGACTGCTGCTGAGACCAAATGAAGGAATTCAGTGACCTTGAATTCAGTAGGTCATTGGTAACCAGGGAGGTCCAGGCAGAGGTCAGACTGCAGTGGGGGCGCTGCAGAGTGAATGGGAGGTGAGTAGACACTGATAATACGTGGGCTGCGCTTGTTTCAAAAAGTGCTCATGAGGAGAAGGAGATAAAGAAGAAATGAGAGCTGAGGCAAGGATGAGCAAGAGTTTTGAGGTGGTTCAGGGCGGACCACCTGAGCCAGCCTGAGGGAGGGACTTGAGCACGTGCAAGTGCAGACAGGAAGAGGCCCCCCAAGAGGGAGAAGCTGAGAGAGCACAGCACTGCGCCTGCCCTGTGAACACTCTTTTCTGAAACAAATGAGCACAGGCAAGGTTTCTGTGGGCACAGTCTTTGGGTTCTGTCGCACCCCACTAACTTCCTCTTTCTGCAACAGCTGGGCCATTATGAACTGCACAAAAACTACCTTTTCAAACTCCCTAGAGGACATTCGATTTCAGATCCAAGCCAAGGTGCCGCCTCTCTGAAGGGCCCGTGCGGCTGGATGCAGCCGCCATGGCAGCACCTAACGCTGATTCCCAGCATGAGGGCAGAGCCCCAGGCAGCAGTGAGCAGAAACGTTTCCACTGCAGCCTCTTGCCCACCCACTTGGAAAGTCGGCATGAGGCAGAAGGCATACTTTTTGACGAGGACTTCATATCCACTTTGAGAAGGCAATATGGCTGGCTTACCAGATAACCCAAACAGCTTGAAAGAGTGTGCTTAGAGACAAGAATCTCATTAAAGTTAATTCAGGCACCCCTTCTATATTAGTTATCTCCCCTACAACCTGCCACTAGCCTGGGTAAGGTGCTGAACTTTCTTGTTTATACAATGGGTAGCAGTTCATGGGATTATCATGAAGAGAGAACATACAAGAGCCATGCATGTATTAGGTCCTTTAAAAATCCACATGTCCTTCATTTTCTTGCCAGGATTCAAAATTTCCTTTCTCCCCAGCAAGTACCCATGTCTTGCGTTTAAGGGCCAAAGGGACTGGACTTAGAAAGAAGAGCATCTTAGGAAGCACCTGGCATGGCTGCATCTCAGGATGATACCCTCTTTCCTTTGGGCAAGTTTTTTTGTTTGTTTGTTTCAGGGACCCTGCTCTGGGATGACCTTTAGATTTAATGTGTAGAATGAGGCTTCCCTGGTGGCTCAGATAGTAAAGAATCTGCCTGCAATGCAGGAGACTGGGGTTCAATCCCTGGGTTGGGAAGATCCCCTGGAGAAGGAAATGGCAACCCACTCCAGTATTTTTGCCTGGAGAATTCCATGGACAGAGGAGCCTGATGGACTTACAGTCCATGGGGTCGCAGAGAGTCAGACATGACTGAGTAACTAACTAACAAAAATCCAGATGAAATGATAAATTAAGAGGGATTGTGAGAGAAATGTTCTTCATATTATAAAAAGAATCCTTTGCTTTATCACAAAGTTTCTTTAAATATGTGCTCCCCTGGTGCAATTAAGAACTTGTTTATAGATCATTCATTATCTGGCAGAGAGGCTTGACTGGAAGGAATATGGCTGAGAGACACAGCTGGAGAGTTGAGAGCTTGTGCCAAGTGAGAATCCATCAGAACCAGAGATAGTAAAGCAAAGAAAGGATGGTGTAAATCAGAAACAAAAAAGAAGTCACTTTCCAAGAGTTGAGCCTGCAGGCACTCTCAGACATCTAGCCAGGCTGGAGGGGTGGGTAAGTGGACCATTCACCAAATCAGAGAAGGCAGGAGGGAGAACAGGGAAGGAGAGGTATGCATGGAGGTAGAAAAAGGGTCTAGTTCATTTTGGGACATTTTGAATAAGAGGGTTCTGTGGGGTATCAAAGTGGAGAAGACAGTCTAGAAGAAAGATAGCACTATGCTCCAAGCAATGCTTAAGTATTTGTAGTTTCCTGAGAGTCTCAAAACTAGTTCATCCTTCTCTGCTTCCTCATACACTGGGTTTTCAGCCCAAATGGTGTCTGCTCTCTCTACCCTCTCATACCTGCAGAGCTTCTAGCCATCCTTCAGGTGTCAACTCCAAATATAGGGAATAGTCAGGCAGCCACAGGCTGCCCATTTTCTTGGACAAACTACCTCTACTTAACACATACCTCCATTAGCCCCGAGCCTCACAAGCAACCTTCCTTACTGGCTTAACCAAGATCACATAATTGAATAAATGTAACAGGCTCAGCACAAGGAACTCAATAAATGTTATTCCACTTCTTCTGTTACAGTTATTGAATTGGCTCCCTTGCGTGTCTCCTCAATTGTATTAGTTTCCTAAGGCTGCCGAAACTAAGTACCACAAACTGGATAGCTTAGAACAACAGAAATTTATTCTCTCCCTCTTCTGGAGGCTAGAAGTCCAACATCAAGATGTCAGCAGAGCCATGCTCACTCTCAGGCTGTCCTGCTTCTTCCAGTTTCCGGGGGTGGCCATCACCCTTTGGATTTCCTCACTTTACAGTTGCATCTCTCCACCTTGGCTCTGTAATCACCCCACATTATCCCTATGTGTCTCTGTCTTCACATATCGTTGTTCTGCTTTTATAAGGACATCAGTCATTTTGGGTTGGACCCACCTTAATGAGCTTGTTTTAACTTAATTACATCCAATTTCCAAATAAAGTCACATTCACAGATACGAGGAGTTAGGACGTTGACATAGATTTTGCGGGGAGGACACAATTCAACCCATAACAGTGAGGGAAAAAAATGACTTCTCCCCGGGTAAGGCCCATTTCTTTTTTGTGTCTGTCACAACATTTAGCACAGGGTCTGGCTCAAAGAACGTGGTCCAGGAAATATTTTTTGAGTTTGGGCTATACACCTATGCTTTCTCAATCAGATTTCTTTTTAATGCTTTGGGTTATACCTGTGTCTACTGTGTGCAAAGATCTGGACTGGAGGCTTTCTGCATGCTCTCTTATTTAATTGTATCAAGTACCCTGCGAGGTAAGCCTCCCTATACCACAGATAAGGAGACCAAGCTTCAGAGAAGTCAAGTGACTTCCTCAGCTCTGCCCAGCTGATGGGCTGTGGAGCTGCGATTGGAGCTCAGATTTATCAAAGCTTGGATCACTCCACTGCATTCTGGTGCCTTTGCTTTCATATTTCAGTCAAGCCTCTTTGGGAGTCCAGACTGCATCAGCTATGCTTAGGTCAACCCTCCAAAATGGGCTAGGTTCATGCTTTGGCCAGAGTGTTAGAGAATCTCACTGATGGGGGTTGGTTGGGGAATAGAGGGGAAGGCAGAGAGGGCAGATGGAAATGGCAGCAGGACACCCTCTCCCCAAGTAGGAAAGGCTTGCTGACACTAAACCTTGAAGATGATGAGTTCTATGGTTCTCTAAGAGTACATAAGCTAATGCCAGAGGCACGGATAAGATCACCTTTTTTTTCTGGAGGCTTTCTCCCATGATCAGTAGCGAGCATGGCAATATACAACAGAGGAAAGGCTCACCAGAAGCTGGGTGCCAGGACTGATTTGGTCAAAGACAAACTTTTTGACTTCGGGTAAATCATTGTCCTTCTGTCTTCAGTTTAATCATTTCTAGAATGAGAGGTTTGAGCTGTAAGTTCTCTGATATCACTATTCTTAGTTTCCCGCATCTATAGAATCTGTTTCCGTCTTATAACACTATTTTAAGGTGTTTATTACACTGCCAAGAAAAGAAGAAAAAAAGAACCTTCAGGATGAAATTTCTTTATGCCAAGGAAAAGATTTTTTTCTTTTCCCTTTCTTTGCTTGTGGAGTTCTTCTTTTCTTCCACCCTGACTGCCTATTCATTCTGGTAACCCTCCCAACTTTCCTCAGTGGCAACAAGCACTCTCTGGCATGGCCCTTCCTTTTTTTAATACCAAAGATAAGTATTTTCTCAAAAATTAAAACGATGTTGACAGTACTTATCTGGCTCCCATGTTGGTAAGTCTGTTTTGTCCTCTTGCTGTGACCTGTCCAAACGGAAAGGTGGAAGGAAAACTGGTGCACAGGTCCCGCTTGTTTAGCTTGGGGCTATTTTGCAGCCCCCTTGCCAAGTGTAAGCAGGGTGATTTCATTTCCTATGCTTCTTTCAGCCTCTTGAAAGTGTGCAGGCCCTAAGTGAACATTTCCTGGAAGATGCTTTCTTCCTTGGACACTGCACATCTCAAGTGGAAAAATGTACCTCTTTGTTTGTGCAAATGAGATCTGCCTCCACTTGGGGAGTGGTAAGAGTCAGAGGGATAGAGTATTGATCATTTCATCTTTAAAGGTCAAAGCAGCAGTGATGTGTTGATTTGGGAAAAGGAATGTTTTTCTTGCCAAGAGTCCACGTCCTGGATTTCCCCAAGCTGATGAATCTGGATGCCTGAAGACCACAGAGTCCTTCCCCTGATGACTTGAAGTTACTAATAACTGTTTGCATGTTCCACCAGCAAATTTGAATTTGTAAGCTTCATGCATATGTCCCCCTGTGCCACTGCCTTTGTAAGCTTTCTTTGCATCTTGCCCCCTAAGGAACCAGGGGGTAGGATTTGGACCTTTCATTCAAGTACCTCTTACTCTATCCAGATCACAGTTGGTGCTGTCAGATGTCAGGAAGCTAGCAGAAGAGGAGTACAGCCTCCCAGATTCTACATGGAGCTTGTAATGGGAATTAACACACCTAGCAAATGACAAGCAATGTGCCAGGTACCATGAGAAGCAACAGAGCAGAGTGGAGTTTGAATCCAGGATGTAACTTAGGCCCTAACTTTTCCTCTCTGATCCTCAGCTGATGGGTCTGTAAGGTGATTATGAGCATTGCATGTGAAGCATCTAACACTGCCAGGGACAAAGATCTCAATAAACTTCAGTCTTTTTCTTTGCCTCTTTTTCTCTTTTACCTATACTATCTCATTTGCTTTTCTCAATCCTAAAAGCTTAGTTTCCCATTTTATGAAAGAAAACAGTCTGTCCAGCTTTCCACTGTTTCCCAAATATTAAGTAAAGCTTTTGGCATATAATGAGCCCTCAACAAATAGTCATTAGTAGATGAATGAATGCATAAGGCAGTCTCACAGGAGTTAAGAATATTGTCCAGAATTTCACAGCCAGTATCCCAGATAAGTTAGGACATGAGTCAGGACACTGCAGAAAAATTCATATAAGGAGACAAAAAGAGAACCCAGAGCTGGGAACAGAAAAAAGCATAACATAACTCATCCTACTTTATGATTGAGAACACTGTGTTTCACAATTTAGAAGGCATATTTTAAATATAAAAAGCTGAACATAATTTTAAAAGCAGACAATAAAACCCCAAACTCAGCTTAAGTCCTAAACTTTTTTAAGATAAAAGTGCAAATCTTGCTAAGGTCCCAGCTTTCTCAAACAAAGCACGCTGCCCCAGGGTTGGCCAGGAGAGAATGGTGAGCGGTATCTCTGCAGTAATGCTGGCCAGTCTCTGGAGAGAGGGGGGAAGATACTGCACCCCCAAATACCTGGCTTCTGGTGATCCATTCTACCGTTACCCGGTGAACTCCTGGTGTGTGCCTGCTGAGTTGTTTCAGTCCTGTCTGACTCTTTGCCATCCTATGGGCTGTAGCCCGCCAGGATCCTCTGTCCATGGGATTCTCCAGGCAAGAATGCTGGAGTGGGCTGCCATGGCCTTCCTTCTCCAGGTGATCGTCCCGATCTAGGGATTAAACCTTGCATCTCTTTTCTCTCCTGCATTGACAGGAGAGTTCTTTACCACTAGCGCCACCTGGGAAGTCCAAGTGACCTCCTGGGAGAAAAAGGTAATAGAGACTCTCTCAGAAGATGAGAATGAAGAAGACAACTGGTTTTCATGGGACCTACTATGCATGAGGCATTGATCCTGCCAGTCTCTTTCCACACATAGTCTTTTGGACCCTGTGACAGCTTTATAGGATTCTATTTGATAGTTGAGAAACCTGAAAGAGATTTGCTCAAGGTAATGGAACAATAATTGAACACAACTCTGGGTCTAAAGCCTGTGCATATTTCACTTTTCCTGTTGCCTCATTACCCCTTCTGTGCTGGCCACCTCTTTGCTCTGGGTCCTGGAGCCAAAAGCAGAGTTCAGTGATCAGAGATTATCTGATGGCCCAGCAAAGGAAGTATGCATTAGCAGGATTGGGTGGGGCCTGCCCAGGTACTTATTCTTTCTGCCAATTGAGTTAAACTCTCTGGCCACCTCATCCAGAGTTTTATATACCCTTGCCTATCATATATTTTAGAAAAAACAAATAAGCATCACCCTTAACAGAGTAATCTTTTCTTCCTCTATTCTAGCCATTTATTTTCCATAATAATAAAGATGTACCTGATAGTAAAGAAGGGGAGGTGGGGTTCTAATATTCTGCACACAGTTTACCCACCACAAATTCACCCACCAAATGACTGATTGATTGAGTTAGAGAGAGAGGAAAAAAAAAATCTCTTGTTCCAGGTGAACAAAGATATAAATATCTCTAAAGAGAAGTTTCAATACAGTGTAAGAATCCTATGGGGTGGGTGAACTCCTGCCTCAAAGAAGGTGGAGGGAGCCTCCAGACTCTATTAGTGGATGAAGGAGGGTTCTAAGTTCTGTTAGGGTAGGTGTCATAGAGTAAACTAAAGGAATATATGAAAAAGACTATCAACAACAACAAAAATGTATAGAAGAGTCACTTTCCATTACAATAGAAAAGCTTAGAGGTCAAGAATTTTTTTTTTTTGGTTGGGATAATAGCTGGCCCTATTGTGGTACTAAATAAATAAACTGATTTTGAGTAAGTAAAAGAAAGCCGTCTTTATACTTCTGACTGAATCTAGTACATTCCCATCCACCATAACATGGGATGAAAATGTTAATAAAATCCAGGATGTTTTCTGAGATAGTGCCTGCTAGGGTCTCACCTGGGCCAATCAGAGTGGTCTGGCCATCCCTTGAAAACCAGTAGATAACCCTCTGAGGATGGATGATTTATCACCTCCCCAGGGAGAGGTCACCCTCACCGGGTCAAGAGTCTGACCCAGATGAAGCCAGAGTTGGACTACAAATCCGTGGTTGGGCCTCTAGAGTCAGATAGCCTGAGTTTGGACCCTGGCTCCACCCTATACTCCTATGTGACCTTGGGAAAGTTAGCTAGCATCCCTATACCTAGGTTTCTTCAACCCTCAAATGTGGCTGATACTATTAATAATAGTACCTGCCACCCAGGATTGCTTTGAGGATTAAATGAGAAATGTAATGTAAAGCCTGGCATGAGGTAAACTGCCGGGGTCCAGCCCCAGTGGATCCAGGGAATTTGAAGGTGAGACGGCATCGGTGATCAGGAGACAATAGCTTAATTGTTAGAGATATAAAGAGTGGTTAAATAGGGATAGCTCAGTGAAAAAATTCAGTGGAGCAAAGAAGCTGAATAACTTGGTTTATGTGGAAAACCAATAAGACTCCAAAACAAGGAGTTTGCACCACCCACGTAGGCCACAGGCATCCTCCCATTCTCCCGAAGGAGAGGAGACACTAAGGCCTCCCGGGTCAGATCTTAGAAGCCCAGGCAAAATTAGTAGGCTTGACGAGCCTCCATGCTCCAGATGGGAATTCAGCCAGAAGGTGAGAGAAAGAACGACATGGGGAGACCAAGCTTCCGTGAGCAAGGCCTGCACTTTATTTTCCAAAGTAGTTTTTATACCTTAAGTTGTGCATAGAGGATAATGGGGGAAGGGGTAGAGTCATGCAAGGTCAGCAGTCCTTGATCCTTATCGAAGCCAGGCTTTCTTCCTGCAAACTTATCATATGCAAAAGTTTAGGTGATTTACATCATCTTCTGGCCAGGAGGCCTGTTAACATTTTATGACCCTTTCTTCAGAAAACTTATTTTTCTCTAAAGGTGATTATTCTAAAGTCAGGCACCAAGCTGTAAGTTAACTCTTCTCAGAGAGAGAGATGGTGGTGGGGGACAGCCCCCCGTAAAGTCAGAGGTGTAGGTGAGAGCACAAAGCAGTAAAGTAGGCAGACTCTGGTTTTGGGGGTAGATGCTCGAGAATTTCCAGGGGAATTCCTGAGGCTCGATCCCGCCTTTGCGTATGCCAAGCCTCCTTCCTCATGACCTTTGCCACGGGCAGAGTTCCTCATGCTGGCTCCCGGCAGTAAACATTCCACAAAAATTCATGGCTGTTATTTCTCTTCTTGTTCTTATTCGTCCAAGTAACAGAGGGTAAGAATGGGGTGGGGTGACATTTCTCACAGAGATTTCTCTAACTGGAGCTCTCCAGTCTTCTGTTCTGGCTCAGTGGAGGCTCCTTCCAGACTTTGTGGTAACAAGTAATCCCAATAGTTTTTCCCTGGCTATCAACACAGGCTATAAGAATATAGAAATCTGCTTGAGCTAGAAACCTCAGAGTTCTTTAAAAAGAATTTGGGGTCTCTGGAGTAAGTAACCATGGTTTCAGAAACCTTAGATAATGTAGTTATGGTAGTCACATCATCAATATTCTCAGAATCATTAGCTACTCAATCTAGTGATGTGTGGATTGATAGATATTAGACTTTTCCCTAAGATCTAGTTCTCAGATTTCTAGTCAGGATTCAAGCCTCTTAAAAAAGGGAGTAGGGATGAAACTCCACAATCAATTCAGTTCCTTGTTGCCCAGGAAACTCTGAGGTAAGGCCTATATCAAAACAGTCCTTGAAACCAGATTCTGGGTTAAGAAACTAAGGTTCAGGGGTTCTCCACATGATCATAAGCAACTGCTGTGACCTCTGTAAGTCTTAATTTCCTCATTAGAAAAAAAATGTAAATATCAAATCTTGTGAGTATTCTGAAAATATTAAAGGTGATATGTATAAAGCAGCCTGAATAGATCCTATCATGGAAATCAATAGTTGTTAGCTCTGTTTTCATACCATTCTTCAGATTTTGTATTGAATTTATGGTGTGGTTAGGATATATTCTTAAGAAAATCAGAGTTATTCATGGTTTTCTGTGCTTCTGAGAAGATTCAGTTCCATGAATGAATGTTCTCTTGTGTGCCTCTGACCCAGAATGGCAGTCCAGAGTTATCAAACAAAAGTCTAAGAGTGAGGACAATGTAGGGTGCACTCTGGCCCTCTGTGGACCTGTGAAGGGCAGATATTCTGAGCCACAGGTGCTTAAAATGAGCAGAGATGGTAACCGAGAACTAGCATGTGGCCATTGAAGCAAAGTTGCCCTATTACCTGCCAAATAATGTTGGAATCATCAAAACACTAGAATGAGCCAGTATTCACCATGAGTAGGGCTTTGAGAGTCAGTGACACCTAGCTAACAGCAGGTTAAAAAGGAAGTGTAGCCTTGTAGGATGAGGCAAAAATCACTACCTTGTGTCCTGGGAGGCCCATGGACTGTGTCAGTGAGGTTCTTGATACTATTACATTTATTGTTGGTTCCAGAGTGTGAAAACTATGTGTGATTGTCAGTGTGACAATTTTTCTGTAATTATTTCCATTTTTTTCTTCTTTACATTTAGAAAAACATTTTTTAAATGTCAGTCTGTCCAGTGGTTCTAAAGGAAAATTGAGGGCTTTTATTGTTTTGAGGGGCCAAATTATGGGGGCCAGACATGGTGGGGGCCCAGAAACACACAGACACTCTCAAGAGGAAGATAAGACTCGGAGGGACAGAACAAGGCCCTTGGGACACCTCTCCCACCTCATCTTTGCAGGCTTCTCTCTCCTCCAGGGTCTGTTTCAGATATGCATTCTTTCAACAAGTATTTGTTTAGAGTCTGCCTTATGCCAGGCTGGGTGCTAGGATACACTGGTGAAAGAGAAAGATAGGACCTCTTCCCTACAGGAGGCTTTTGACCTAGTGGCACAGACAGACAATAATAGAATAAATATATACTATAATAAACTTCATGAAAAAAAATATAAGTGGCAGTGGAAATATGTAACAGGGACCTGAGCTAGTCTATGAAGGGGGATGGGAGGAGCAAGCCAGCAAGCCTTTCCTGGGAAAGTGACATTTCAGCTGAAAAGTAACAGAATGAATTAATAACAGAAACCAGAGGCGGCTTCTAAAACTAATAGTCCCCTGATTGAAATTCATAGGTGAGGCAAGTTGCTTTCTTCCCAGGTAGGCTAATTTTTTGGTTTCTTTTTCAAAACAAATTCAAATGCTCTTCCTTGGTGACAGCATTTCTTCTCCCTCTTCTATTCACAAATTTTTTTTGATCTTCAACCATTGGGAATTGGTTTGCTGTGCTTTGCTAATGCGGAGTATACACACCTAGACTAAAATGCCTGGGTTCAGATCATTCATGTAGCCAACTCCTGAGCGTGACCAACATGAGATCAAAATGTAGCTGAGATCTGATTGGTTGAACTCGACCAATGTGTTGCCTGCTTGATCAGGCCAAGACATCTGGCTTCAGACTGCTGTAAACACTTCTGCATTTTAGATTTTATATAATGCATACATGTTTTTTATTTCTTTGAAGAAAACACAAAAAGTAAGTTTGAAAGAATGAATCAATGGATCCAAATACATTCTCCTGGAAGTGTTTGCTGCAGCAGGTCTGGGCAAGGCCCATAGCCTCAATAGCTTTTCAACTTGTGAGATCTGGGTCCGCCTTTGGTGACTACAACCCTGTGCCCATAGGCTCTGGTTTAAAGAGAATGGCTCTGGGATCGAAGCATTATGGAGTGCTCATTAGATAATTATCAGGATAATTTATCTCATTATATTCAATCTTATGGAGAAGGCAATGGCAACCCACTCCAGTACTCTTGCCTGGAAAATCCCATGGATGGAGGAGCCTGGTAGGCTGCAGTCTATGGGGTCGCACAGAGTCGGACACGACTGAGCGACTTCACTTTGACTTTTCACTTTCATCCATTGGAGGAGGAAATGGCAACCCACTCCAGTGTTCTTGCCTGGAGAATCCCATGGACAGAGGAGCCTGGTGGGCTGCCGTCTATGGGATCGCACAGAGTCGGACACAACTGAAGCGACTTAGCATGCATGCATGCATTCAATCTTACTTTCAGCATGGGGATAAGCATTCTAGTAACAATAATGATAGTGACAATAATAATAATAACAATAATAGCAACTATCATATATTGAGAACTCACTATGTGTCAGCTACTGTGCCAAACATTTTATATGGGTTATCTCATTTAATTCTCACAGAAACTCTATGAATATTTCCAAGAAGAAACTGAGGCTTGGAGAGATTAAGATATTTGTCCATGACCACACACTTAGTAAGGATGTGAGTGCGCAAAGTCTGTCAGTCATGTCCAACTCTTTACAACCCCATAGACTGTAGCCTGCCAGACTCCTCTATCCATAGGATCTTCCAGGCAAGAATACTGGCCTAGGTTAACATTTCCTTCTCCAAGTGATCTTCCCCACCCAGAGATTGCACCTGGGTCTCCCACATTGCAGGCAGATTCTTTACCAACTGAGCCACCAGTTCACTTCAGTTCAGTTATTCAGTCATGTCCGACTCTTTGTGACCCCATGGACTGCAGCATGCCAACTTCCCTGTTCATCACCAACTCCCGGAGCTTACTCAAACTCATGTCCATTGAGTTGGTGATGCCATCCAACCATCTCATCCTCTGTCATCCCCTTCTCCTCTCACCTTCAATCTTTCCCAGCATCAGGGTCTTTTCCAGTGAGTCAGTTCTTCACATCAAGTGGCCAAAGTATTGGAGCTTCAGCCTCAGCATCAGTCTTTCCAGTGAATATTCAGGACTGATTTCCTTTAGGATTGACTGGTTGGATCTCCTTGCAGTCCAAGGGACTCTCAAGAGTCTTCTCCAACACCACAGTTCAAAAGCATCAATTCTTCTGAGCTCAGATTTCTTTATAGTCCAACTCTCACATCCATATGTGACTACTAGAAAAACCATAGCTTTGCTAGATGGACCTTTGTTAGCAAACTAATGTCTCTGCTTTTTAATATGGGGTTTAGGTTACTCATAGCTTTTCTTCCAAGGAGCAAGCATCTTATAATTTTATGGCTGCAGTCACTATCTGCAGTGATTTTGGAGCCCCCAAAAATAAAGTCTCAGTTTCCATTGTTTCCCCCATCTATTTCCCATGAAGTGATGGGACCAGATGCCATGATCTTAGTTTGCTGAAAGTTGAGCTTTAAGCCAACTTTTTCACTCTTCTCTTTCACTTTAATCAAGAGGCTCTTTAGTTCCTCCGCTTTGTACCATAAGGGTGGTGCCATCTGCATATCTCAGATTATTGATATTTCTCCTGGCAATCTTGATTCCAGCTTGTGCTTCATCCAGCCCAACATTTTGCACAATGTACTCTGCATACATTTAAATGAGCAGGGTGACAATATACAGCCTTGACTTACTCCTTTCCTGATTTGGAACCAGTCTTTTGTTCCATGTCCAGTTCTATCTATTGCTTCTTGAACTGCATACAGAATTCTCAGGAGGCAGGTCAGGTGGTCTGCTATTCCCATCTCTTGAAAAATTTTCCATAGTCTGTTATGATCCACACAGTCAAAGCTTTGGCATAGTCAATAAAGCATAAATAAGTTTTTTTCTGGAACTCTCTTGCTTTTTTGATGATCCAGTGGATGTTGGCAATTTGATCTCTGGTTCCTCTGCCTTTTCTAAATCCAGCTTGAACATCTGGAAGTTCACGGTTCATGTACTGTTGAATCCTGGCTTAGAGAATTTCGAGTATTACTTTGCTGGCGTGTGAGATGAGTGCAATGAGTAGTTTGAACATTCTTTAGCATTGTCTTTCTTTGGGACTGGAATGAACACTGCCCTTTTTTAGTCCTGTGGCCACTGCCGAGTTTTCCAAATTTTGCTGACATATTGAGTGCAACACTTTCATAGCATCATCTTTTAGGATTTTAACTAGCTCAGTTGGAATTCCATCACCTCTACTAGCTTTGTTCACAGTGATGCTTCCTAAGGCCCACTTGACTTCACATTCCAGGATGTCTGGCTCTAGGCGAGTGACCACACCATTGTAATTATTCGGGTGGTGAAGATCTTTTTTGTATAGTTCTTCTGTGTATTCTTGCTACCTCTTCTTAATATCTTCTGCTTCTGTTAGGTCCATACAATTTCTGTCCTTAATTGTGCCCAACTTTGCATGAAAAGTTCCCTTGGTAGCTCTAATTTTCTTGAAGAGATCTCTAGTCTTTCCCATTCTATTGTTTTCCTCAATTTCTTTGCATTGATCACTGACGAAGACTTTCTTACCTCTCCTTGCTCTTCTTTGGAACTCTGCCTTCAAATGGGTATATTTTTCCTTTTCTCCTTTGCCTTTTGCTTCTCTTCTTTTCTCAGCTATTTGTAAGGCCTCCTTAGACAAACATTTTGCCTTTTTGCATTTCTTTTTCTTGGGGATGGTCTCGATCACTTCCTCCTGTACAATGTTGCAAACCTCTGTTCATAGTTCTTCAGGCACTCTGTCTATCAGATCTAATCCATTGAATCTATTTGTCACTTCCACTGTATAATTGTAAGGGATTTTATTTAGGTCATACCTGAATGGTCTAGTGATTTTCCCTACTTTATTCAATTTCAGTCTGAATTTGGCAATAAGGAGTTCATGATCTGAGCCATCTTCGGCTGCAAATAATATAATCAATCTGTTTTCAGTATTGATCTTCTGGTGATGTCCATGTGTAGAGTCTTCTCTTGTGTTGTTGGAAGAATGTATTTGCTATGACCAGTGCATTCTCTTGGCAAATTTCTGTTAACCTTTGTCCTGCTTCATTCTGTACTCCAAGGCCAAATTTGCCTGCTACTCTGGGTATCTCTTGACTTCCTACTTATGCATTACAGTGTCCTATAATGAAAAGGACATCTTTTTTGACTGTTAGTTCTAGAGGGTCTTGTGGGTCTTCACACAACCATTCAACTTCAGCTTCTTCAGCATTACTGGTTGGGACATAGGCTTGGATTACTGTGATATTGAATGGTTTGCCTTGGAAATGAACTGAGATCATTCTGTCATTTTTGAAATTGCACCCAAGTACTGCATTTCAGACTCTTTTTGTTGACTCTGAGGGCCACTCCATTTCTTCTAAGGGATTCTTGCCAACAGTAATAGATATAATGGTCATCTGAGTGTGTCACTTTTCAAACAAACATTTCAGAGCCCTGTGTATTCTCCCTGAAAATAGTATCTAGGATTTGCTGAGCAATTTCTTTGTGACTACCATGTTACCTAAAAATCTTCCAACTCAGACATGCTCAACATGGTCTGATTTTAAAATAATCCAGAAACTAATAAAGAAAACATTTCCCAGGTCCCATCCCCAGACCAATTGTATCATAGGATGTTGGGGGACAGGACCTGGGAGTGGCATATTTTTTATGTTCCCCAAGTGATTCTGATACACAGAAAAAGTAAAAACTCCTGTCCCAGTTCTCACAATACATTCAGAAGATACATATTATTGGCCTCATTTTATGGGTAAGGAAACTGAGGAAGGCAAACTGTCTTGCCCAAAGTTACAGCAAAGGTCTGATTCTAAAGTCCACATTCCTTTGGCCCTCCAGGTTGTCACCTACATGACAAGTTGGCATTCCCTCTAACTCCAGGCAGTGTTCACTGGCCTTTGAGGTTGTTCTCAACATACAAGTCCTCTCTTTCCTTCCTTCCCCCTGTCTCCTGTCCCTCTCCTCCCCTGCCTAAAACCCCACTGTCAGACTCAGCCAGACTTCACCATCAGGAGTTCACACAGATATACTGTGTTTATACCACCGTTTTGGTGATAGTAGCAGTTCAGGGTAATGCCCAGCATGGGCCTCCCAACAGTCCCAGATCCTCCCAGCCATGTGTCAACATTCCTTCCTTGAATCAGCCTGAAAAGACAACGGCCCTGAGCTCATAGCACAGCAAGTTGTTTTTCTGGACAGAATTTTTAAAAAAAAAATTTTTTTTTTTTAAGCAAAGACTTAAAAAGTCAAATTAAATATCACAGGGGGGAAAAAAGGCAAAATCATGAAAAAATGTGGTCAATCATTAGCAGAGAGGTTGAAAAGACACGCTCCAGTTGCTTTAAAAACTCACAGAACCCAGGTCTCCTTAAAATAGTTTTGCAAAGTACATTGAGAATTCCATGCAGTAATATGAAACATAAGTCCCCCTGCTGCCACTGATCATGCTTCAGCTGGCTAAACTGAAGGAGCTTGACATTAACCCAAGGCTCTGCAAAGCTCAACAGGAAAGCGCGAGGAGACACAGTCGCAAAGCTGCCCCAGATGTGTACATTTTCTGCTCCATTAAAGTAACTTGGAAGAGAGGCAAAGTACATTTGGCTGGTAAGAAGAGAGAGTCAGGGGAGGAGCAGGGAGAAGACAGGCAGCCTCATCGTGGGCCTCCCACTCCCCAGTCCTGCTTCCCCCCAATCCTTAGCGACACCATTTCTAATCCAAAATGTCTAAAATGCAAATATGACCACAGGCTTTCCAGGATTCCCCAGAGCCAAACTCTTCGGCCAGTTTTCTTAACTCTATCATGAGGTTCATAATACCCACTTCAAAGGTTCAGTGTGAAATTAATTGAAATCATATATACTTGGTGGCTGGCATAAGCTTTGGAGGAAGAAAAGTAGATATCACAATTATCATCACTGAAACCGGGTCATATGAGGAAAGACAGGTGAAGGAAGTGAAGATGTCTGGGCAGAAGACAAAGATCCTAATGAGATAGGATCCCAAGTTTTTCCATATCTGATGGGCTGGCATGAGAGTCTTGGTGGTGAACTTAGTATGACAGCTACAGGGGGAAAAGTTCTGCATCAGTGTAAGTCTGAAAGACCTTTCTAACAGTCGGTAGTGTCCCAAAGATAAGGGGTGCTGGTAAACTTCCTAACATTAGAACCATATAAGAAGTGTTTGGATGACCGTTTAGCAGGGATACTGAAGAGGAGGTTCAAACATGATTTGGTCGAACAGGACATTTTTAACCACCTCTTTTAAGTCTGAAATATGTACTTTTGAACTCTCTTTGTTTGCCAATCACTGAATCATCAACATCTTGAGTTTCTGGTATGTGTAAAGCCTGGGGCAACAGTCCCTGGATCAAAGAGGTACTCTGACTCCAGTTTTCACTAGGACGAAGGATACACACTTAGTAGGTTCCCTAGAAGCTGTGTTAAAAGACTATGTGATACATACAGGAAGCAGAAACTCTGCTTGTCTTTCTGTTGCCTTTAGGCTGCTGAACGCTGTCTCTTTGAACATCCTGTTCATGCCATTCCTTCTCTAGAATCCATTCTGTGCACCTGCAAGAAAACGTATTGAGTCCAGGTTTACTCTGTTGGCTTCCATGTAATTATTTGTTCTTTTCTTCTTTCTGGGTTCTTGGAAAATGAAACTGCCCCCTTAAGAGAACTATTTACACTGATTTAGGTGGAGAATTTGTTTGAACCTGACAGTGCAGTGGTACTTAATATGTTCGTGGATGTGTCTGTCTCACAAAGAGAGCAATCATGATGGGCACATTGGTTACTGGGAATGGGAAAGACAGCTGAGATTCAGCTCCAACTCTGAAAAGATGGGACAGATGTTCAGCAAAAGCATGCAAGAAGTTTGTTATTCATGCGGTGTCTTTCTTTAATGCCTTTGTTTCTCCCCAGTTCTGCGCTAGGATGCTGAGGTTACCCAGCCTTTTTGTCACCCCCGCACCTCCAGAGAGCTCATTCTAATGAGGGAAGATAAAATGTGATGGACAAAATAGTAGAAACTGCCTATGCTTGAGGAGAGAGAATGGTTGGGGAAGCTTCACAGAGGAGGAGACTTGTGCACTGGCCTTCAGGGGAGAGTAAGGTCACTGTGTACTCCGGGGAGGAAGAACTCCCCAGGATGAAGGCAGAAAACGCACAGAGGCTTGAGATCCTGATAAAACATGCTCTCTTGGAAGATGTCAAATAGTTTAATGTGTCTGAAATGTACTGGAATGTCCAGAAAGGTGATAAGAGATGAGACTGGTAATGTACTTTGAGGTCACTCTCATCTAGATGGGCTAGGAGGTTGGCCAGGGTGCTACTTGACATTATTTTGCAAACATAATTTGGAGTTTCATGGTATTTCATTTAATATGGCCAGCTCTGCATGATTCATCTTTTAAATCAGAAATCTTGCTACGCATTACTTCCCCTTGACCACCATAGGAATGTATTCTTAAAATAAAAACGCATGCAAGATCAGTCCAAACAAATCATAATCATGAAGGTAAACCTGCTGGAACAATTCAGAGTGGCTCCTCTTTTTTCCACAAGTATGTGGGGCAACAGAGGCATCCATACAACATGTGGTCCTATCTGTGTGTACATCAGAGGCTCCGTTTAAGGGAAGTCAATCTGACCTGTACAGTTGGATCTGGGGAGAACGTGTTGATGGGGTTTTTGGCTTACCTACTTAATCCTTCATGTAGCTAATCTGAAATGTGAGCATAGTGCTTTTTAAAAAAATAATGTTTAATGCTTTCTGATTATAAAGTAATACCTGCTTATTGGGGAAAATAGTTATATAAACATAAACACACAAAGGAAAACAAAGTCACCCACGACTACTAAGAAACATTGTGGCACATTTATTTTGCTTTTTTCTTACAGGTTGAGTTCATTAAAATGAATTTTTTAAAATATATAATATGTAATTCAGTCTGCCATCTCCATTCAACATTCCTCTACGAGAACACTTTTCTCACTGTAACATAATTACTTATACTTTCTTAATACTTTCCGACCAGACTGTGTTTCCAGGACAGAGGAGGGTTATTCATAGTAACCTGATTTCAGCACAGAAATCCAAAATCAAGACTCAGGCTCTTGTACACTGTCTAACACTGCAAGAGATCCAGGTGTTTATCCTGTGTGTTTTCCTCTCTCTACCACCAGCCCTTAGCCCAGAATCTGGCATGTGGTGCATACCCAATGAATACTGGTTGCTTGAATAAATGGGTATGAGTGGATGGCTGGGTGAATGTGGATTTTTAATTATTATTATTTTCCACCCAAAATTCACTGAGCCCCTACCAAGTGCCAAGTTTGTGCTAAGCAATGGGAATATAAGTAGCCACACTGGATACCAAGTCCACCCCCTCAGAGGCCTCAATGTGAGGATGCTGTCCCCCTCTAACGTGGGATGAGGTTCCTATGAGGAACAGCCCCAGTCAGCCGTCTTTAGGCTGATGGTGTTCATACTTTTCCGGGGGACACAAGCCCCTCCAGGCTCCCTTCTGCCTGTGACACTGGGGACAGAGCAAAGACTGCTGTTCCACAGAGTCCCGTTCCTGAACTCCTTGAGGTGCCCCAGAAATGCTCAGCTAGCCCTGGGTTTGCCTTCCCCAGAACAACCCTCCCCTCCCTGCTCATTCCAGCAGGTTCCAGTTTAGAGACCCGAATGCTGTGGAGGGGACCTCACTGCTGGAAGACTACAGGGGAGAGAGGCTACCCTGCTCCTTCCAGCTGAGAGGGGCCCTAGATAAACTCTCCACCATCCCAGCCAGCTGGTCCAACTGGAAATCCCAGATAACCCCAGTTTCTGGTCAGAACTAGTTTGGTAGCACAGGGGGAATGACTGACCCTCCCCACAGGGGAGCTGGCCATTTCTGCCAAAAAGAAAAAGAAAGTGAACTAAAGGAGTTGAGGGGAGTGCTTAGAATTATTTGAAATACTCCAAAATTCTGCTTGCTTGCAAGTGCGAGTTTACACTTCGGGATGCAAACAAGCTTGCCCCTCGCCCTACATTTCTTCCCTCACACTCTCCTCTCCTTTGCAGTGCAGTTTTGCTGCCATGCAATTTGGTTTGTAGCGCGATTGTTGAAGCGGCGAATCCAGCATGCAGCGCGACTCTGATGATTAGTCAATGCATTTTTTTTTTCCCTCCCGCAAGGCTATTGTTATTATCATTATTGCAGTGCAGTCTCTCGGCCCTTTCCCCTTCCCTCGGCGAATCGCACTCCGGCTGTGATTGCTCGGGTCTGACTTCGCGAGTGGCGGTGCGCTTCCAAACCCCCTCCTCCGCCCCCCGCCCCCCGCCCCCCTCCCTCCCGGTTCCGCGCCCAGGCGAGAGCAGCCGATTGGCAGAGCGGGGCTTTCAGGAACAATAACAGCGGGGGGAGCCCGGGCCCTGGGGAGCCGCCCCCGCCCCCGGCCAGGCCGCGCGGCTCGCGCCCCGCGCCGGGTCCCCACCTCCGCGCCCGCCCCGCGGGCTCACCGGCCGAGCGGGGCCCGCCCCCCGCGCCCACCATGTACGCCTTTGTGCGGTTCCTGGAGGACAACGTCTGCTACGCGCTGCCCGTGTCGTGCGTGCGCGACTTCAGCCCCCGCTCGCGGCTGGATTTTGACAACCAGAAGGTGTACGCCGTGTACCGGGGCCCGGAGGAGCTGGGCGCTGGGCCCGAGAGCCCCCCGCGCGCCCCCCGCGACTGGGGCGCGCTGCTGCTCCACAAGGCCCAGATCCTGGCGCTGGCAGGTGAGCGAGGGGGCCGGGAGGGACCCGGGGGCCGGGAGGGACCCGGGGGCCGGGCGGGGGCCGGGAGCCGGGGAGGGGGCCGGGGGGAGCCGCTGCTCGCTCCGGCCCGCTCCTCCCGTCCCATAGGCTTTTCTTTGTGGGGAACGGGGTGTCTAGAAGGCCAGACCAGTTAAAAATACGGGATGGTCCCCTTTGTCTTCCCCGCCTCCCGGACAACTCGCGCGCTGTCAGTCTGTCTCCGTGTCTGTCCTACTCTTTCTGTTTCTGTTCTCTGGCTACTTCACTTTCCCTTTCTCTCTCTGCCTGTTTGCACCTTCATTTCTCTCCCACCTTCTCTTTTCCTCTGTCTCACTTCCTTGCCTCTCTGCTGTTTCAGTCTCCTTAAGTTTCTCTAGCCGGCTGTCTCTCCCTTTAAGGCCCGCAGTACTGCCTGAGGAGGCAAGGCTTGATATTGTTAGACTCTTCCAGGTGGGAGTCCCTCTTCACAGAGGAGAGCTATGACATCCTAGTCCCATCCGGGCGGTCCCTGGATGGGATGAAGAGGCCTTGATTACTGGGTACTGGGTGCCTCTCTCCTGCCCCTCCCTGAATAGGTGCAGAGGTAAAGAGTTAGTGGCACTTAGCATCCCTCAGCCTCCACACCTCTTTTGAATCTCCCAGAAGGCTCCTCGAGTAAGAACTGAGGGCCAGGATAAGACTAGACTTTCCATTCCTGCTTTCCCAGGGCCCTGAGAAATAGGTAAGGCAGGTGGCGCATCCCCATTTGACAGGTGAGAATGCTGAGGTTCAGTTAGAGTTGGACAAGAAACCAGCCCCCTAGTCTCCTTCACCAAGTTCCTTCTGCCATACTGAAGCACCTTTTCCTTTGTAAAGTCAGCAGATCCTCTTTCACAGCCAGTTCTAGGAGGCTTGGGTACAGACAGGAGTAGAAGAGGGAAGTGTCCCTTCTGTTTTGGGGAGCAGCCTTCTAGCTATTCCTGGTAAGTAAGGAGGGTGTACCTCAGACTGAGCAGACAGTAAGCCCCCCTGCCCTCCAGTGCAAAGAGAAGACCAGGGATGAGTTGATATTGCTGGTGTTTTGTAGTTTGAGACCTTTCCTATCTTTTCCAACTTCCTTAGCTTTCTTCATTTAGCTTAAAAGATTAATTCAGCATTTATCATATTTAAATTTGGCAAGTAAGGAAACTGTGGCTTGAAACAGAGAAGTGACTTTCCAAGGGTCTCCTGGCAAATTAGCCGTACATTAGAGCTCTAGTTCATGTTCCTTTCCATCACCCCCTGTTGCCTCTGGAAAGTAGGTTTGCCAGAGTTGTGGAGTGGAAGAAAAGCTGGAAACAGATGAGCACCTGGGGCCCTTTTGGCAGGACTGTGCCCTTACCACCTCTCTGACACGCCCTGGGACGCAGTGGTATAAACCCACCCTTAATACCGGGGCATGCCTGGGACCAGAAAAACAGAATGAAGGAAAGTATGCAGAAAAAAGGGAAACCTTTGTAGTTGATGAGGTTTTGTTTTGTTTGCTTGGTTTTAATTACCTGAGGGAAGGGATTTGGAGATTTTTTTCCCCCAGGAGTACAGAATTGCCCTGGGGAAGTTATAACTAGGTTGTAACCATTGCTTCCCCTTGACTTTAAGAAAAGAAAGCATGCTCTTGATGAGTCTGTTATACTCTTAGATCTGGAAGGGCCCTAGGAGAGAAATGGTGTATGTCAGAAGGAGTCAGTGGTATGTACATGTTTTAGTGTGGGATGGCTGTTTTCCTCTTTTAGAGATTGTTCATTCATCCATTTATTCATTCAGTAAATATTAACACTGTGCTTGGCTCTTCAAGCACTGTAGAGAGGCTGCTGGAGGAGACAGCAGCCCCCACAGACTCTGATTTTTGAAAATTGACAAAAGTCTTTTTAAGTAAGACAATGTAATCTTCGGTCTGAGGACCATGAATCTTGAATGTATAGACTGTTCATCCTTCCAAGTTGGAAATAACTCTTTGGGATTATTAAAAACAATTAAAAAACCCACAAAACTAGGTAACATCTGGAAATTGGCAGAGTAGATCCAGAGAAGAAGCGTGGTGCCAGCTTGAGCAACGTGAATTGAAAAGCACTTCCCCCCACCTCTCTTCAGTTTTTTTTTTTTTCCCCCTTGAGAAGAGAAAAGGGGCGGGGGGTTGTGGGGAGAAGAGAAAGAACTTGAGGTCTTGAGGTTGGCTAGACCACATTTAGAATTCCAGTCAGCTGGTTAATTTTTGAACTGGGGCTGTTCTTCTGGCTGTAGACCTGATTGGAAGGGCCAGGGTGGGTTTGGGAATTCGTTTATCCTGGAAGAACTCTCCTGTGTGTCTTGAAACCCCATCTTAAATGCCGAAGCTCTGGGAATTGCTTAGAGTGACTTCTTCTTAAAGAGCTCTTCTTCTGGCATGTCCTAGTTGTAAATACAGCTGTGCTGTGGGACCTGATGTGCTTAGGTGAGTCCTCAAGCGGGAGGCAGAGAAGGCTATGTTTTTGTGAATTAGCCATGAGTAATTAATCCCTCCCTGACATCAAAAGTGGGGTTTCAGGGGGGCGGTTTGGGGCTACTTTATGGCTTTTGGTGAGAAGTCTGTTTCATTACTGTTTGCCCAGGCCAACCCAGAGCTGTCTTCAAGTGTACCTCTTCTTGTATCCAGGAAATGTCAAAGCCAACTGCGTTGGGACTTGGCATTTTCTAGCATGTGCTGGTCTACACCATGGTTTCCATGTGTGTCAGACTTCATATATAGCCTTGATTTCAGTTCAAGCGAAAAAAACAAACACAGTCTTTATTGACAGTCTTGCTTTATGCCTGTGCCTTGTCTCTGTTAGTCCTCCACAGAAACCTGTTGGTGGAGATTGCTGTTGTTACCATTCCCATTGTATAGATGAGGACACTGAGCCTTAGAGACTCCTGTGTGGCTGCATAGCTGCAAATGACAAAGCCAGACTCAGTGCCAGGTACCCACTGGGAAGTCTCCTTGGTAAAGTAGCTGATGCTTCCATCAGCCACACAGCAAGCTTGGAAGGAGTAAAAGAAGAGAAAAGAACTGTCTGTGAAGCTTACAGTTCAAAGCAAGTTTTTGAGCTCAAGAACAGTTTTTAGCGCTGAATTTTCAAGCCCCTTCTGCACTTCTCTTCTTCTCTTACCAGCCTCCCTCCTTCAGAGCACACATACCTTCCTTCCTGCTAAGTTACATCTTCCTCAGGAAATCTCAGAAGAGCGCCCATCCTCCTGGTTCACATAACTCAAGACTTGGCTCACCTTTGGACGTGGTCTCATTCGTCACTCTCATTTACTTGCCAAACAGCTTGTGAAAATGAGAGCAACCCATTTGGAGAACTTAACCATTATCCAATGCAATCCAGTCTCCTCCTGGGGCTCATGATATTGAATTTATGTTTTGCTTTTGTTTTTTTTAACAGGGCCAAAACTGGTTTTTTCTAAGCTCCAAGTCTTAAAATACTATGCCATTCTCTCCCAGCACTTTGCTGCACTATTGTTATTCGGGTGTGCTAAATTCCTTTTCTTGTCATGTGTCCCCTTCCTACTTCCTATACCCCAGGCCCCGTGCTATAATGAACAAATGCTCCAGGGCAGCCACAGGTCTGAGGTCCTGGGATTGAAATGGCAGCACAACCCAGGTGAGACCAAAAGTTAACTTTTCAGGCCCTGCCATTTAGGGCTTCTGTCTGTTGGATTGACAAAGAAAAAATGGGCACCATCCTCAGGGTGGTCTTGGGGCCTGACATTTGGCCTAAATAGAGAGAAGCCAGGCACTGCTGGTCAGAGAAAGGGCCTATTCTAGAGGGGCTTTGCAGTTTCTCTTGTACAGCTTTCTAACTTTACCCCCACTGCCCACATCCAGGCCTGCATCAGCTTTTACATCTAAACCAGCATAGCTGTCTTCTAATTGATCACCCTGCCTCAATCTATTTTCCAAATTGCTGCCAGAATAATTTTCTAAGACACAGTCATAGTCAAGTCGCTACTCTGTAGAACTTTCTGTAGCTCCCCGTTGCCTACTGAATGAACTTCAGCTTCTCAGCCTGGGCATTCATAGAGGCCCCAGTGCCACCTCATTTCTGCAGCTTCCCCTAGGCTGCAGATGGTATTTCATACCATCTTGAGAACACACCCTCAGGCACTCCTCAGGCCATCCAGGATGGGTTAATTATTGTGTCAGATGGGCCTCTGCCCATGGAACTCACTTTCAGTGGGAAGGGCAGACACATGGGTGCTTGCAGTCCTGTGAGCTGAGGGCTGTCATGGAGGAATGGATAAATGCGTTGGCAGCACCCTGTTCCACTCTCTGTCCCCATGGGAGACCCTCCTTCCTTGGAGCTCTCTGTTGAGTTGGCTGTTCCTCGCTTATCTGAGCATTCTGTGTCCTGTTTTGGTTAGTCATGATTGTGTCTGTCTTCTTACCAAACGGTGAACTCCTCCAGGACAGGGACCTGCCTTCCTTTTCTCTGCACCTGCAGTGCCCGGCACGGAGTCCACTCCAATCAGCACAAGTTGAACTCGCCAACTTTGGGAAGTCAGGGGCATATGCTATGCTTGGGGAGAAGAAGCAGGGAGAACAAGGACTCTGTAGCAGCAATTTGTTTCAGAGCAGAAACCTGCAGGGAGAAGGCAATGGCACCCCACTCCAGTACTCTTGCCTGGAAAATCCCATGGACAGAGGAGTCTGTTAGGCTGCAGTCCATGGGGTCGCTAAGAGTCGGACACGACTGAGCGACTTCACTTTCACTTTTCATGCATTGGAGAAGGAAATGGCAACCCACTCCCGTGTTCTTGCCTGGAGAATCCCAGGGATAGGGGAGCCTGGTGGGCTGCTGTCTATGGGGTCGCACAGAGTTGGACACGACTGAAGTGACTTAGCGTAGCATAGCATAGCATAGCATAGCATAGAAACCTGCAGTGAGTTCTGGAGGTTTCATTCAACTTTGTTCATCTGGAAAAAGTCAGCATTCTATATCTCTCCCTTGACTAGAAGAAACCTCACACTTGGGGGAAGTAGCTTCCAAAGCCACGTTCTTCTTGCTTTGGTAATTTTAGCTCATTCAGGGCTCAGGTCCCAGCTTGGCATTGTCGGTCCAAATAGATCTCTTGCTCCAGAAATGCTTTGGAACTTCTACAAAGTTAGCAGCGAAGCAGGGGACTGGGCGATTTCATATGCAAAGATTGTTGCATGTCATCAGTGGGAGACTGCCAACAAAAGGATCCTTTTTTTTTTTAAAGCAAGTGAAAACTTTTAAGTTTTGACATGTTCTGCTGATGTACATTGGAGCAAAGTTTGGAACTTGCCTATTGTCATCTGTTGCTGATTCTACTGAAATGTTAACCATTGAAAGTTCCTTCTGATGTGATTTGTTTAAGAACCACATATTTGTTGCAACTAAATAGTAAGTGCTACAGAGTACTTCAGAATTCTGGTTCACTGGATGAAAGGAAAAAATTGCCCCATGCAAGCTGAGGTCTTGCTCTTTTGAGTGTTTCTTTTTGGTTGTTTTTGTTATTCAAGAGCACACTGGTTTTTATTTTTAAAAACACACCAGAAAAGTAGAGTTCAAATTTAGATCTTTGGCTCCCAAGATTTATTCTCTTTCCACTGTGCCTACCTGCTTTGTCTTATAAGCTCCCTTGAGAGAGAAGATGTGTGTTCTCTTCGTTTTAAAATGCTTACCAGAAAAGCATCCATGCCCTGAAGAACTTTTCTCTGGTTCGTGTTAGCTCCCCAGCTCTTGAGTTACACTAGGTGGTCAGTCTTACACTGGAGGGAAACACAGGAGGAGGAACAGACTTTGTTTCTTGCCTTCAAAGACCAATTCACTAAGTATTTATTTAGTACTCACCAGACTCCAGGTTCAGTGCTGGGAATTACCATATACATACTCTTGTCTACATCCTTGTGAGACAGGGCTTCTTGTTTTACCCCAGGAGAAGAAAGCTACTCAAACATTTAGTGGCTGCTGTAGGTGCCAGGCAGTGCGCTAAGGTCTTCCCATATACATGAAGCTTATGGAGAACTGTGATCAGGGCAGTCAGAGAGTATGATACCCATACTGAGGTGGCAGTGGTTGTGATGGATCTGAGATGGACTAAGGAAGGAGACGCCATGGGATCTGGGAACTGCCTGGTTATGGTGACGTGTGTGCTGATGATGTGGTGATCTGGGCTCTGATCCCACTAGAAGAGTAGTTGGTTAGAAGAGGAGATGATGAGTCTAGTTTGAAACAAGATGAATCTTGAGGCCTGTGGACATCTGGGCAGATAATCTAGGAGAGGGATTAGGCATGTGGTCCAAGGTTTAGGAGAGTGCTCTGAAGTGGGGCTGAAGATCCCAATGTAGAAATCATTAGTCATGGGCATGGTGGGGTCACAGAGGGAGAGAGGGGTCAGAGGAAGCAAATGGTGCAGAACTCTTTAGAATGCCAGCATTTAGGGGGCACAGCTAAAGAAGAAGAACCCCAAAAGATGACTGGGAAGAAGCAGCCAGAGATGGACTAAAAATCAAAAGATAAACAGGAGAGATGGATGTTCTAGAAATCAAATGAGGAGTGAGGTCTTTGTATCCTAGATCTAAGTCTATTTTTGTTTCTTATAACTACATAGCAACCACTTTTTCCTCTGAGCTCACTGGTGAGACATAGGATAGGACAGCTAAATAATATATAAGCAGGAGAAGACAGAATCCGCTTGGGGTGATATTTTGGTAGTTTTGGATGTCTGAGTTTTGCCCCAGTAGAGGAAGGATCATATCTGTTCTTTGGAGTCCCAGAAGCAAACCTAGGTCCAGAGACTGGAATTTATTGGAGTTGGTGGGAAGACTATCATAAGAGCAGATAAACACTGCTTCCAACATGTAATGAGCTCCCTGTCGAGGGAGGTGGACATTCCAGAATGAACTCCTGCCCTATGATAGGAGAATTGGTTAGATGAGCTCCTCTCCCAGGTCACTTCCTTAAGTATCAAGTAGGAAGTATTAGAGAGCTGAAAGAAGAGAGGCTTTGAAATCAGGCAGTCTGGGTTCCAACTGTGATTCTGCTTCCAAGCTGTGTGACCTTAGGGAGATTACTTCACTTCTCTGAGTTTCAGGTGCCCAAACACAGAGATAGTCGTGAGCTACTTACCCACTATATTATTGTGTTATTAGCAAGGTAACATGGGAGTTATCTGGCACATAGTAGGTACTCATTAAATGTAGGTAATTGATAAGGACTGTGATGGCTAAGCACTGTGGAGAGAACGGCTTGCTTAGTGTGGGTACCACCATTTATGGTAGAAAGAAACGATTTAGAGGACGAAGGAGCAGACAGGGTTAAAATTTAACTTGTGTGTGTTGTAAATCCTCCTAGGGCTTGACTTTAGCATGAAAGGCTTCCCATGTCAACCCATGATTTTCCTGCCTGTGACCCTATCGTGGGGCCACTTATTACCCTGGCACAGCCTAGTAAAGCACATGAGGGTAGCTAGACAAATGAGTCAGCAGGTTGAAGGTTCCTAGTTTTGTCGGTGCCCTAACCCTGTACCCAGGCCTGGGAGGCTGTGATAGTGAGAGCCTGGAGACCTACCAAAAACCTGGTGGTTAGTTCTTCTCTCCCTTTTTGGATCGACTCATCAGGACACTTCTTCAGACAAGCCCACCTGGAGGGATGGGATCATCTGCTCTTATCCAACACTGCACAGAAGAGAAAGAGAAGTGGAATTCCCTGTGGCTGTCCAGTGATCACACAGCTGGAAGGAAATCTTGAGGTTTTCTAGTCCAGTCCCTATTGTTTTACAGAAGAGAGAGTTGAAAGGAAGTGACCGGTCACCCGGAGAGTGAGTTACAAAGCCATACCTCAAACCCTTGTCTCTTGATTTCTTTCTGCTTCACCACAGCAGGGTACTCATCTTCTTCTTGTCTTGATTAGATACAGTCCTAAAAACTTGGTAATTTTGTCTGCCTCAGATGATATAGAAACAGAGGCCAGAGAATGAGAGATATACATGCTTTTTCTGTGGCATGTCTGTTTGTAAAGCAAATATAGACTTTGCAGGGTTTTTATACATTTGAAGAACTTTAAACTGGCATATAGATATTTTTTGAAACAAAACAAAGCCTATGTGAAATGGTTTCTGTTTAGCCTTTCAGAATTTCATCATAACCAACAAGCCCACACCATATTAAACTCTGACATTTGATTCTTTTAATTATCCAGCATGGTTTTATGTAAAATGGAAATCAAGACAGTGCCTTTCCCATTGTAATTGTACTTCTAATTCTCCAGGGGTCTCTTCACTTTTGAAGACAGACTTGCATGGGATTTCCTGTCTACCAGCCTGTTCTCTAAAACACTATCTGCTTATTACCAGGCCTCCATTTTTTTTCAATAGTGTAAGTTTAATGGGATGTTTCTCCCTCTTAGATGAATGACAGACACCAAGTTCTCTGTATTTTTGAAAAGCAGCTTCTACCACATTTTGTGGCTTTGAATAGGGGCTCTTTTGGAGGATCATTTAGGGCTTGGTGGTCTTGATAAGCTTGGAGTTCAGGAGGTTGGTATTGAGTCACACTTGTACTAAGTTGAGTTTGGGAATTTATCACAGCATTTTCCTGGATGTAGGCATGGGCTTAGGAAAAAGGCTGGCACTTGGGAGATTATATTGATAAACTTGTCATTTTATATGTGCCTTTTAGTTCAGTTGAGAAAATTACAACAACTTGGTAGCTTTTCTCCTGTTCCTATAGGATAATTAGGTAATAGAAATGGCCCAAGTGTCATGCAGACGTGACTGGAAATTCTAGCTCTGATATTTAGTAGTTTATGTCTTAGGCAAACTGCCTCACTTTGAGCCTCAGTTTCTGCTTCAAAAGAATCATCATGGGGATTAAATATATTAATGTTAGTAAAGAATTTGGCATGGGGCCTGGTGTATAGTAGATGCTTACTCAATATTTGTTGAATAGATGAATGTGGTTAGCTAACATCACAGAAGCTGGAAAGGAGGATGAGATAGTTGATGCCCAAATCCTTGGTGGTTTTCTTGCCCTGGAAACGAAACAATCAGGAAGTCAGAGTCAAAGAAGATTGTCTCTTCAGAGGCTACATGTATATTTCTGTTTACACTAAAGCTGACTCTTGGGTCTTAAGTTTGAAGTAATTGCAAAGGTGGGTTGACTATAGAGAGTTTTCTTCATCCCTTCGAGTCCATTGCTAATTTTTTCCGTGGTTTCCTGGAATGCAAAGCCAGACACAGACTCCAAAGCCATGTTAAAATGCCACATGAAGCCACCTGCTGTCTTAGATGATCCACACTATCGTTCACATTCATTAATGTGACCAGTCAAGAGTTATAGCTTCTCATCACCCTGTGTTCAGTCTCCTCCTCACACCTCATCCATCTTGCTCACCACTGCCACATTAATCTTCCCAAAACATCTCCTTCATCGTGTCTCAATCTGTGTTGGATGCCTGCAGTGGTTCTCTGTGCCAAAGGATAAAAGCCAAGCACATAACCCACAGAACAGCCTCATCGCTGCTATTCACTGAATACCTTGGACAAGAAAGGCACAGTGCTTGGTGTTTTATAAGCATCACATTTTGGAAAACAGTTTATCATCCCAACCTTAGAAATAATGAAAGTGAGGCTCAGACAGGTGAAGTAGCTTGCCCGAATTCCCACAGTCAGCAGGTAGCAGAACCAGAGTTCCAAACTAGGACCACCTAATTCGCAAGACTAGGCTGCTTTTATTCAGTCCGGGGCCTCCCTCTCCCAACCAGTTCGTCCACTTCTTACAGTGACACTGAGTGTTCAATAATCTGTGGACTAGAATGGATGGGAGGCATCATCTTTAGCTCAGGGTGAGGATTACGGAGACCTGGAGATGTGAGGTTTGCCCCACATGAGCCAGCATCTCTCTGAAAGTCAAGCCTTGTATTCTGGTTGAAATTCTGGTACATCCTCGGTTGTAAGGATCTGAAAGACACAGACCACTTAGCAGAGTGCTCAACCCAGAACAAGGGTCAATGAATGTCCACTGACCCCAGAATAGGACAAGTGGAGGCCTTAGATCTTCTTGAGCCCTCATCCAGGGAGCACATCCAGGAAGCCCTCATCCAGGGAGCACAGCTCAGGGAGAAGACTGATGAGCATTAGCATGGAGCCAGGAGGTAGGTAGCTCTCAGAGCTGCCTCAGGATCCCCATGGCCAAACATTGGAGCAGTCAGGACCAGGTCAGGGAACAGGTGACTGGGGAAACCGTCTGCTTCTGCTCCCTTCTGGAACTCACTCCTGTCACTCAGACCTTCCTGTACTGATCATCCTACCTTTTCAAAGACCCATTCAAGCCCTGGGGTCTGGCCAGCCTCATTCTGTTGTGCTTGGTAATGGTTACTTCTGTCTGGGGATTTTCTGAGGCCACAGGGTTCTTGTCAGGAGAGCAACTGTTAAAGTGGTCTTCTGCTTTGAACTTCAGGCTGAGGGATTTAGATGTTTTTATCCAGAGTCGTCATTCATTCATTCAGCATTTATGAATATGGCTCTACTGTATTTCAGGCATGTGTTTAGAAAGAAAAGAGTGTGGGCTTGGGAGGCAAAGAGATCTAGACCAACCCTGGCTCTGTACCTTCCTGTCTGCTTGGCTTTAGGCCCTCTCTGAGTCTCAGCTCTTCTCTCATGGGAAAACTGCAGCTAGTACTTAATTGCTGGGTTGTTGGGAAGTATAGTAGTATGTGAAAAGAGCCTTATAGTGGTATCTGGTAGGTAATACACATTCTAAAAGTGGTAGCCTATCTTTTAATTGAAGTATAACTGACATAACATAGAATTCATCATTTTAACCATTTTAAAATGTGTACAGTTTAGTGTTCTGCAATTATCTTCACTATCTAATTCTGGAACATTCTCATCACTCAAAAAGAAATCCCTGTTACCCGTTAAGTGGTCACTTCTCATTGCCGCTTCCCCCTCCATTCCTGGAAAACATTAATCTACTTTCCATCTCTATGAATATACCTATTCTGGACATTTCATATAAATGGAATCATACATTATGTGGCCGTTGTGTCTGGCCTCTTTCACTTAGCGTAATGTTTTCAAGATTCATTCATGTTATAGCAAGTATCAATACATTCTTCTTACAGTTGAGTAATACCCCATTGCATGAATATATCACATTTTTTTCCCATTCATCAGTTGATGGACAATGGATTGTTTCCCCCCTTTGACTATTATGAATAATGTTGCTATGAACATTTGTGCTCGAGTTTTTGGTGGACATGTTTTCATTTCTCTTGAGTATATACCTAAGAGTGGACTTGCTGGATCCTACAGTTATTCTTTTTAACCTCGTGAGAAACTGCCATTCTGTTTTCCACAGTGGCTGCCCCATTTTACATTCCTATCAGGAATGTATTAGGGTTCTAATTTGTCCATATTTTCTCAACACTTGTTATGCTTATCCTCTGTTCTTTTCTTTTTTCTTTTTTTTTTTAACTGTAGCCATCCTAGTGAGTATGAAGTGTATCTGATTGTATTCTTTTTGATTTGTGTTTCCTTAATGACTGAGGATTTTGAGCATCTTTTCATATGCTTACTGGAATAGCTTCTTTCTGTTATTCTTTCATTAAGTATTTTTTGATGAGTCCCTATATTGTATGACCAGGCTTAGAATATGGGACCTGCGGTGTAGTTATTCACACTCCAGTGGGAAAGGTAGACCTCAAAGCAGATGATTGCAACACAGTAAGAAAACAGGCTACAGAGAAGGTATGTGCAAGGTGTAATAGGACCTTGAAGAAGGAAGAAGGAGCTGAGTGGAGGTTGAATGGAGTTTTTCAGACAGGAAAGGAGAGGGCATTCCAGTTAGATGGAAGAGCATGGAGCTTTGCGCATAGAGATGGGAGCAGGACTTCTGTCATCATCTGGGGAGTAGAGCTCTGCCAAGTGTCACCTTTCTCAAGCCAGGTGGCTGGGCAGGTCTCCACCTCTTGGCGCAAGCCTGCAGCAGCCTTGGGCCATCAGCAGGCTCTGCAGAACTTTGTCATGTGCTCTAAGGACAGGGCTCTGATGCCTTCAAGGCACATGTACTCAGCTAATTTGATCCCACCTGAAGCCAATATTCTATCTCCATTTCTACAGAAAGAGATCGGTAATACTCACTGACACAGCAACTTGCCTGACTTCTCACACCTACAGCCTAGCAGATCTGCACTTGGAATCCAGGTTGTCTGACTTTCCTGCACCTGCAGGCTGAACCTTAGTTCTTCTTACCTTGGCATTCAAGGCCGTTTATTCTCCAAGCTCAGCTGCCATAACTTCCTTTCTTACCTCTCTTCCTGCCTATAACTGAACCATCTTTTGTAACCATTCCAGTCTAAATGCTTTTGCAGTCTTTACTTTTTTTTTTTTTTTAATTTCTATCCTTTTCCTTCTTCTTGCCATCCCTAAATGACTGTCCTTTTATGACTGCTGATGGACCAAGTGCCATTCACTTCACTCAGGTTCTTAACACACAGAATTGATCATCTTCAGGGTATCCTGGCAGTGTGAGTAGGAATTATTTACTTCAGGTCACAGATGAGGAAACAGGATCAGAGAAGTAAAGTAAGTTACCCAAGACCACCTTGTAAGTAAGGAGTCTAGCTCAAAGGGTACTTCTTCTCCAAAGCCTGCCATGGTTTGTCCTGGCCAAAGTGATTGATCTCCCTTGCCCCCAAGGTCCTGTAGCAGCTACTGTCCCCTTATTCAAACTCAGTATTTGAGGTCTTCTCTCAGTCGTATCAGAGAGTTTTTCTTTTTTGTGGGTTTTTGTCTAGTGTCCCTAACAATGTTCATTCCCAGTGGCCCAAGGCCCCAGCTAGGTCCTGCAAGTGTAGTTCTCAGTAAACATTAATCTGAGGTATAGGAGGGAAAGTGCTGAACTCTGGCTACATGGTCTGAGTTCTCACGCTGTTCAAGTTCTGATCCTCATTTCCGTGACCTTGTGTAAGCATGAACTGTCCAGAATGGGAACCCTGCCTGTCCTACTCCTCCTGCATCCCTGGGCCTGCTGGTTTAGTGGACAGATGCATGGATTTACCATTTGGAACCTCATCTCCATCTTGAAAGGGTTGAGTGAAATGATCTGAGGACTGCTCTCAGTTCAAATATTGCCCAGTTTTGTGAGTCTGAAGGATTGCTTCTCTCCATACCAACATGATTCTGAGCTTCAGAGTTTCAGCTCAGGGAGGCTGAGCATAGCTTGTCATTTCTAGGTTGGTGGCTACATCTCAAATTTTTGCCCTTGAACTTGTCAAACTGAAGACTAACCCAGGAGCTTTGCCTCAACACATTCAGAAGTCCTGATACCACCCTCTCATCCCCTGCCTCTCTCTCAGTTTCTTTGTTTCTTCACTTGCAAAAACACCCACCCATCCCATTTCAGGATAACTTCATTTGAAGCACTTTCACTGAGTTTTACTTTTAACAGCTTTTTAATTTAGAAAGAAAGAACAATGGTTTAATAGGAGGGTAGCTGCTGTTCTTTCAGAAAGACCACAGTCCCTGCTGCTGTTCATTCCTACTGCTACTGCTAAGTCGCTTCAGTCGTGTCTGACTCTGTGCGACCCCATAGACAGCAGCCCACCAGGCTCCCCCGTCCCTGGGATTCTCCAGGCAAGAACACTGGAGTGGGTTGCCATTTCCTTCTCCAATGCAGGAAAGTGAAAAGTGAAAGTGAAGTCGCTCAGTGGTGTCCGACTCTAGCGATCCCATGGACTGCAGCCTACCAGGCTCTTCCGTCCATGGGATTTTCCAGGCAAGAGTACTGGAGTGGGGTGCCATTGCTTTCATTCCTAACCCATCTATAAAATGTAGGTACAAAGAGAACAAGAACTAGAACCCAAGGATTTCACTAGTGGGAAAGGCCATTTTCATCTCTGATCAGGAGACTGTTAACAAAGACCGTCTTCTTTACCTCGGCATTTCCCTTCCACTCTGTACCTTTCTGAAGTCATTCTTTCATTTTTTTTTTTAATTGTAGTATCTTTATCCACCTTTGCTTAGGGAAGTAAGACAATTCTGAGCATGTTGACCATGCCAGTTTTCACATCCTGCTCATTGCGTGCCTGGTGTCTGAGCTGTGCTCTGTGGGTGTGAGGTGTTGCTGTCACCCCCAGAGGACACACTTGAGATCACGCGACTAGGGCCTCAGTCCCCACTCCTCACATTATCACAGAAGAGCTGAGTTTCACACTGAGGCCTCTCTGATACTGGAATCCTACTCTTGAACAGCTGGGGCTCCATTCCTAAGGCCATTTAGGAAGATTTGGCATTTGACTACATTCTGAAATAGTTAAGTGCTTGTGAACTCTGAGAATTCTCTTTCAGATTATCTGAAGTTGAGTTTAAAGAGTAAGAAAGAGAGAAGTAGCATCCCTTTGTGTAGCCCCTTTGTAGTTTGTAGTGCTCGTCAGTGTGTGGTGTTGTCACACGTAAGCACTGGGTGAGATGCCAGAAGCCTGTTTTCCACTTCCTGGCTCTTCCTTTCACTCATCACACTCTTTCCATCCTCACATGTAAAATGGGAGAGTTGGACCACGTGGTCACTGAGGCCCCTCAAACTCTGTTGTCTCCTGATTTGATATCAGTAAAAAGGCAGTGAATGTTACTTGTTCCTGTTCCTGTAACCATATTAACTCGACTAGTCTGTCCTGTGTCTGGGCTGTGGGGAGGCTCCACCTCAGCTCCAGTCCAGGCTTTATCTTCATAAGAGCCATCATCCCTTCATGCTCTTTAGTACCTGAGCTGGCTGAAACCCAACAAGTTTTCCTGGGAAGTCCTTTGGCTTAAAAAGATCTCGATTGTTGAGGAATTTGTGTGCTAGTAAAGTTAAAAACATATCAATCTAAGGGCCATTCCAGTTCCAAGATTCTAGAACTCCATAAAAGGCCACCCTTTAAGATATACTTAGGAAAACCCCTCAGCACATTCATTGGGTTCTATTTCAATGCTTTGCATGGTAATGCTTTTAGCATATACCCTTGATCCTCAGGACTTCCTGGTGGCTCAGATGGCAAAGCGTCTGCCTGTAGTGCGGGAGACCTGGGTTCGATCCCTGGGTAGGGAAGATCCTCTGGAGAAGGGAATGGCAACCCACTCCAGTATTCTTGCCTGGAAAATCCCATGGACAGAGGAGCCTGGTGGGCTACAGTCCATGGGGTCACAAAGAGTCGGACACAACTGAGTGACTTCACTTTCACTTTGATCCTCAAGCTTGATCTGCACTGTTGCTCTCAAGAGCCCTGCACGAAGGAGGGAACATGTCTTGGAGTGGTTGGCTTTTCCTCTTTAACTGGTCTGGCCTCAGTCATTCTCTAGCATTTGAGGTTGTGGGCATTTTGAGCATTTTGACCCATAATGAACCTTATTTTTTTGATATGCATTTTAGAAGACAAATCTGACCTTGAAAACAGTGTGATGCAGAAGAAAATAAAAATCCCCAAACTTTCTCTCAATCTCGTAGAAGAAGATGGGGAGGTTAAAGATTATGGGGAAGAAGATTTACAGCTTAGACACATCAAGGTAACAAACTCTTTCCTCTTTTTGAAAGTATGGGGGAGCATTTTTCAGATCTCTGATAGCTGAAGAATTCCAGTCTGGCCTCCTCTGCCCATGTAAATGTCCCCTGGTGTCACAGGCCATGATCTGTTCACGTGGTGAGAGACTTGGGCCAGCTGATAGGAGTTGGCTGTGCCGGCTGACTTTCCAGGGAGCACGGTCCTGTTTGGACCATCTGTGCAGTGTCATCACCACTGAGGGCCTGGAAGGGGCATTTCCTCCGGCCTCCAGCTCCAGAGAGGTCACTGCTGGGCTCCAGGAACCTGAGGTGGATGTTCTTGGGCAGCAGGTCAGGGCCAGCCACTGTCAGGTTGCCCCCTTACAGCCAGGAGTAGACTCATGAGCAGAGGCGGGTGTGCCAGGCTCACACAAAAGGGTTAATGTGATCCTGGGTTAGAAGAAAAACTTCTGCATGAGTTGCATTTCCTTTGGTGTGAGCCCTAGTGGGTCTCCTCCAGCCTTTGCTTGGAAGCCTGCTAAATAGCTTGTCCAATAAGCCAGATGTTTATTCTGCACAATGGGTGCCCCAGCGGAAGGGAGGCAGAAGAGGGACACTTTCAGCTTTGACCACAGTCTGATTTTGGACTCAGGTTAAGGACATTCCTGAAGTGTAGTGCAGAAGATTCAGCTGAGTTGAGTTCATGCATTCATTGCACCCCCACTGTGGCCCCAGCCCTGTGCTGGTTCCTGGGGTCACAGAGATCAGACAGACATGGTCACTCCCCTTGGGGTGTCCTAGTGTAGTACCGAAGTTGGGTATCTAAAGTGATCAGTACAGTTTTAATGAATAGATTCACTTAGACTAGTAGCACTTTATCCCAGTCGATAAGATGACAGGATAGGATTTTGTCATGTAACCTAATCCCAGAGTCATGGTTCTTTTTTGTTTTTTCCAGAACTTTCAGGAGCTTATTGAGAGGTTAAGGCAGGCTCAACCTGACATAGTTAAGTTGTCTGGAATCTTGTGTCTTTGGTTGTCTGCACTTCCCACAAGTGCCCCCAGTCAGGAGAGTCCCTAGCCCTCCTGCCCTGGGTGAAGAATTCAATTGGTCCCATAGCTTCCACTCCCCATCTTGGAAGCTTTGTCCACTTGAGCTGGAATTTCCTCAGGCAGCTTAAGCCCCAGCCCCTGGGTAGTCCTGGTTAGTTCTCCTCTCACTAAACTGTCCTCTCTCTATCCACTTCATGCTGAGCTTTAGCTTGGCCAGAGTTCAAGGAGAGACTGGCAGGGGTGGGGGAAGGAGCCTTGTGCTCTAAGCTGGGCTTTAAGTCCCAGGTCCGATTCTGTAGCTCAGCATGTGACCCTGAGTATAGTCCTTCTCTTCTCTGAGCCTCGATTTCCTCACCTGTAAAATGATGGAGTTAAACAGAAAGAACCTTCCAATATTAGTATTCTTTGAACTTTTCAGTTAAGTAAACATTTATCAAGCCCCTGCCAGGTGCCAGTTCTGAGTAGGCAGTGGAGAAACAGAAAATAAGACACAATTCCTGCTCCAGATTAGAGTCCTTAGCATCCTTCCCCACTGGAGCATTTTTCAGGAAAACTTTATTTGGTGGAATGCCCTTTCTTGGGATGGGGGTTGAGGTGGGGAGAAGAGGCCTTTATGTTTTGTTGGTGTAGAGATTTGACTAGTGACCCCCCTGGGATGCCTAGGCTTGGCCTGATTTCTCATGGATTCTCCACAAATACTCCTTGAATACCCACTGTGAGCAGATCACTGCCTGAGCCCTGTGGGTGGGGTGGGGGACTGGGGAGTTGGGGAGGGCAGTCATGGTATGAGATACATCCAAGAGGCAGAGTGATGGGGATGGGAAAGCGGTGGCCTGGGAAGCCAGAGTCCTGCCTCTGTTACTCACTGACCATGTGACTTTGGGCAAGACACTTCCCCACTCTGGACCTCTGTTTCCCCATGTGTAAAATAAAGAGCTTTGTCTTAAGTGTGTGCACAGAGTTTCTGCAAGCACTGATGTTCTATGGTTCTGTGATTCTAGGATTGTCTGGGGACATATTGAGCCGCAGTCCAAGACAGCCCCAGCTGCCCTTGCCTGAACTGACTCTCGTTGTCCTACACAGAGACCTGAGGGGCGGAAGCCGAGCGAAGTGGCGCACAAGAGCATCGAGGCAGTGGTGGCCCGGCTGGAGAAGCAGAACGGCCTGAGCCTGGGCCCCGGCACGTGCCCGGAGGAGGTGTTCGTGGAGGCCTCAGCGGGCGCGGGGGACATGGACAGTCTGGAAGACGCCGGCGTGCCCCGGGCTCTGTACGAGGAGCTGCTGCGCAACTACCAGCAGCAGCAGGAGGAGATGCGCCACCTCCAGCAGGAGCTGGAGCGGACTCGGAGGCAGCTGGTGCAGCAGGCCAAGAAGCTCAAGGAGTACGGGGCGCTCGTGGCCGAGATGAAGGAGCTCCGTGACCTCAACCGCAGGCTGCAGGACGTGCTGCTCCTGAGGCTGGGCAGTGGTGAGTGCCCCCCCTCCACACCAGCCACCTGCCACCCACCACGGAGCGGGGCATGGCGTGCTGACTCCTCTCCCCGGAGGGTGCCGGGGAGAGGCAGACCCTGAGGCGAGGGAAGGGCAGGGACGAGGCTCAGCAGGTCCCCCAAGAGAGAGGCCCTCCCCGCTCAGAGTGAATCTGACAGGAGCTTTGGAACGCAGCAGCCTTAGCTATCTAGAACACAGTGGGCAGCAGTTGGAGAGGGGCCTCAGAGAGCAAGAGCTGGAAACGTATTTGCCACCACCCATGTATGCATTCATTCAGCTCCAAGGGGGCTTTAAGATAATGAAGTGAGTTAGACATGATTCTAGGAAAACTTGCGTTACTTTAAGTCAGAAAGAGGTCAGGGCCATGGGAAAGATGTGGATAAGATGAGAGGAGAGTTCAGAAGAGGGAGACTCCAGGAAAGAGGTGGGCTTCAAAGGGTGGGTAGTCTTTTAAGGCCCAAGAGGTGGCAGAAGGCAGCAGTCAACACTGCGTGTACTAAGAAGGGAGACTGCATGTGTGGTCAGGACAGGTGACTGAAGGCCTGGAAACCCTTACCAGCCGGGGTGTCTGGGTTTGTTTTGGTTGGAATGAGGAACACTGAGTTTTTGAGCAGAGAGGCACATGACCTTAGGAAGATTAGTGTAAAAGATATGTAAAGCTACTTTGGTTTGCTCATAGAAAAACTTGATAGGCTCTTACACTGCAACTAAACTTAACAAACTTAGGTTTTAGATTTTCTCATGTAATTGGGCTTCCCTGGTGGCTCAGCTGGTAAAGAATCCGCCTGCAATGCAGGAGACCTGGGTTCGATCCCTGGGTTGGGAAGATCCCCTGGAGAAGGGAACAGCTACCCACTCCAGTATTCTGGCCTGGAGAATTCCATGGGCTGTACAGTCCATGGGGTTACATAGAGTCAGACACGACTAAGGGATTTTCACTCTGACTTTCTCTCTCTCGTGTACTATGGTTTAGAGGCTGGAATCGGGAAATCTGAAAGGCCACCACTTTGCCAGCAGGGAGAAATGACTGCTTACCTGAGAGGAAAAGAGAGAAACACTCTGAAAAGCAGAGGGCAGTCAGTGTTGAGCAAATCAGGATAACACAGATTCATAGCCCCCACCTTCCTTCAAGACAGTCGTTAATAACCCTGCGTCAGTGTTCTTTGCTTCAAAAAGGGAATAGACTAGTCTAGAAATACAAGTGCCATCCCCAAAGGTAAATCCAGTACAATTTTATACTTAGGAAGGAAGGTTTGTGTTACCTAGATAATAGATTTACATGTAAGAGCTTCATTCCTTTCTGATGTTTAGATAAATGTGCTACCTTACTTATGTTGATAGGTCCCTCCTACTACCTAGAGTATGTTCCCAAGGCAGTGTCTCAGATCTTCAGGGTGGCCTAAGGAGTCAGCCAAGAGGCCTTTTCATGCCCTTGTCACAGAGAAGGAAACTGAGGCTGGGACTTGCCCAGAGTCCTTTGGGGAAGCAGAAGCAGTGCTCACCTCAAACCACATCCCCACTTCCTAGGCGAGTAACGTCCCCACTCCTGGACTCTGCCTTGAGAGGCGCACAGTGACACTAAAGGTCACATGTGGTGTGCAACATAAAAAGTTACTAAAATTTTTTATCAAAGAGAAAACCTAACTGTAAAAAAGTGTGATCTTGGGAGTGGCAGTGGGAGGGCAAGAGAGAACTGAGATTTTCAGAGAGAAAAAGTGTTTCCTAGTCTTTGGATGAATAATTTTTATTTTCATTGCATTCTGTACACTACATCTTTTGTAAACTTCTTGACGGGGGACAAAGCAAACATAAAAACAAAATTTCTCCACGTCATTATTTTTATTCCCAGGGAAACTGCCTGTCTTATATAATCATGAACTTCGTTTAAACTCCAGAAGCCACTCCTGACCCTTGAGTGCAGTAAGGCACTGCACTTTTATCAGTATATGCCTCTTCGGGCTTCCCCAGTGGCTCAGCGGTAAAGAATCTGCCTGCAGCGTAGGAGATACGGGTTCAATCCCTAGGTCAGGAAAATCCCTTGGAGGAGGACGTGGCAACCTACTGCAATATTCTTGCCTGAGAAATCCCATGGACGGAAGAGCCTGGTGGCCTGTAGTCCATAGTGTGGACAGAGTCAGACATGACAGAAGTGGCTGAGCCTGCACTCATGCATGCTCGTTCACGTGCCTCTTTAGTCTTAAAACGCCTAGATAAACGTGGCCCCAACCGGGGTTCAGTGTCTTGATCATTCTAGGCACTCCCACCCTCAGGCCTTGTGCCATCTTGAGGGCCAGTGGCTGGCTCTTCTCTGATCTGAGTCACCTTCTGATTAATGGATTGAACATAAGTCAGCTTAAGCCACAGTTACGCATAAAGCACCCACCACATGGGGTGCTCTGTGCTCCAGGGATCAGGGTCGTCCCGGAAAAGTCACATCTGATCAAGCTGTCACTGACCTGTGAAAGCTTAAGATCCATTGATTAACAAAAGATAAATCCCCAAGAGTATAATAAAAAGCTGTCTACTCTAAGGGGAGTTTGTATCTTTTCATGGAGGTAGTCTTGTTTGGTCTGGTCTAGTCCTTGGAACCAGGCAGGCCTGGATTCAAACCCAACTTCCCCACTTCCCAGTTCTTTGGGAACCTTCTTTCCTTGCTTTCTTCCCTCTTTTCTCCCACAAATATTTACTGGTCTCCACTGCATGCCAGGCGTTTTGCTTAATGGGGCTTCCCAGATGACACTAGTGGTAAAGAACCCACCTGCCAATTCAGGAGACACAAGGGACATGGGTTCAGTCCTTGCATTGGGAAGATCCCCTTGAGCAGGGCATGGAAACCCACTCCAGTATTCATGCCTGGAGAATCCCATGGACAGAGGAGCCTGGTGGGCAGCAGTCCATGGGGTCGTAAAGAGTTGGACACAATTGAAGTGACTTAGCAGCAGGTAAAGTTCAATACATTTAAGATACATTAAGATTCAGCCCTTGCCCTCTGCCCTTGAGGGTTTTAAAGTTTGGTGTGGGAGAGACAGCTACTGATTCAGTTAGTGCCAGCGCAGGGACAGAAGCTCTGCTGTGAGGCAGTGGAGGAGGGGCACCCACTGAATTTGGGAGACTGGGGAAGAAAGGTTTCCTAAAGAAAGTGGCTTCTAATCTGAGCCTGATGAATACATTTTTCTTACTCAGGCAGGAGTGAGTGAGTGGGAAGAGTGAGGCGCAGTGTCGGCAAAGGGGCCTAGACAAAGTCCGATGTCTCTGAACCTTGGTGTTCTCATCTGTAAAATGGAAATAATAACATCCCTCTTACAGCATAGAGATATACAGCATCCTACCTGGTATTCTGTTGATGCTATATTACCATAAGCACCTTTTCCCATACCCCTAGCGGGCATCAGACATGGTCTGATTTGGTTTTTAACTCATCTTCCCTAACCAGTCAAAGTTGTATGACCTTGAACAGGTTTACCAACTTCTCTGCCTCTCAAGGTCTTATATTATAGGAGAGAAAGGTGGCTGTATACGTATTTCTTCATTCAGTCAGTTCACATTGACCACATGCTTTCTGAGCCTAGCATCCTGGGGAGACACAGAGAAGATTCAGACCTTGTAGGCTGGGGAGGGCACAGTGATGGAGGGAAACACGTAAGCATGCAAATGAAATGCAGAGAATGCGGTTCCCGGGAAGCGGCTGGCAGTTGAAGGTGGAACTCTCTCTGGATGAGTCTGGGAAAACATTCTCTGCTGTAGCAGCCCCTGTACAGTACACACCTCCCAGAAGCCAAGCACAAGGCGGAGAAGAGCCAGGAAGGGGCTGAGAGACCGTCCTTGAATCTCAGCAGTACATCCTGGTCAGGGGCTGATGTGTGGCCTGGGCTGCACCCTCCTTGCCCCCGCCCCCCTGGGGACTGGCTCAGGCAGTGCTCTTAGAGGCCCACCCTTGAGTATTTTCTCCTTTCCATGTTGCCAGGGGACCCATCTCAAGGATGCTAGATCATCCACAGATTAGGGATGCTCAATTTTAAAAAGAATAACTGCTGACTCCTTCAGGCATTGGGATCCTGCAGGCCATAGACGGGAGGGAGCAGAGAGCAGGAGCCTGAAGAGGACCTCTGATTGGTGAGAAGGTCCCGTAGCAGCCAGGACCTGTGATGGTACACCTGGTGGAGGTGAGGGGCAGCAGCAAGATGGTATAAGATGTTTCAGAGACTTCGCTGGATGACTCACTTATTCATTCTTTCATTCATTCCACAAATAAACACAAGATATATTTAACAGAGAAAAATTCTCTAGAACATGGAGTCAAGGAGTGGCAAATGAGCTTAGAGAGGATGTAGGCTATTGCCCTCATGTCATTGATGAGGAAACAAGCCCAGAAGGTGTCACAGGTCTATTTCCAAGGGTCTCCTGACACCTGGTTCTGAGAGCCTCTCTCTGGGCCCTTGGCCACACGCCCTTGTACTTCAATGTCATTGACATGGGGGTGACCCCCAGCCTAATCCCCCAAAGGACATCTCTCTGTAAAACAGAGCTTTCCTTTTGTATGATCTTAGCATAGGAGGCAGCTCTCTCTGATGGAAAGGAACCTCACTAACTCTGAAGGTTCCTTCTCTCCCAGCCTCTGTGACGGTGTCAGAATTAAAAGGGGAAGCGTGTGTAAAGAATTCATCACTGTAACCAGCATATTGCAAGTGTTTACTAAATGCCAGTCTCTTTCTCCTTTCCTGCCCTTGCCTGTTTGTCTTCTCCCAAAGAAATAAATGCCAAGGACATGAAAAGCATGAAGATCTTCTAATTTATAAAATACAGATTTATTTGTGTGTTCATTCGTTCATTTATTCTTTCATTCATTTATCATTTTTTAAGGGTTGTGCCAGGATTGTATTAGGTGCTGGAGATACAGGAAGATGGTCCCTTTTGAAAACATTCATGAGCCTAGGGGGTGAGAGTGATGTTTATTAAACCAAGGCTTGGCAGACTCAGAGAATTCCAGGGGTGTGAGGGGAAGCAGAGCAGTGAAAGCCAGTGACAAGGGTGAGCTCCAGTGTAGGAGAAAGTAAACTCTAGCATCTCTCTTGAGTTCCCCTCAGCCAGAGTCCTTGTTCTTAGAAGTCAGGGACCAAAGCTCAGATGTTACCCTCAGCTGTTAGCACTCTAAGTACCTCTTACTAGGTAAGATGGTTTTGGTGTGATTCCAGTACCGTTAGTTCAGCTAAGGTTGGAAAAGGCTCAGTGAGGAATGTAGAGGGGGAGACAGAGTCCTTGTCTCCAAGCTGCACACACAGCCCGAGGCGGAGCACAGACTTGAGCTCGGGACAGAACATAGCAAGTACTGGATCTGCAGGAAGGAGGCAGAGGATGGCTCTAGATTTTGTGTGCACTTTGTAGGGAAGGTAGGTGGAAATGATGAATTCTGACCAGAAGAGGAATAGACGTTAAGAATAATAACAGTAATTCACATGTACATGACACTTGACAGGCTTCAAAGACCTTGACATTTTTATCTCATTGGACTATTCCAGTAGCCTTATTGCAAGGCCAGGTAAGCATTATCTCCTTCTGAGAGAGGAGAAGGCAAAAGAAGAGATAATGCCCCTGTTGGCCAGATCACAAGCTGGTTGAAACTTTTGAAGGAGAAAGCCATTGTGGCCTGCAGATCTGTCTTGGCTCTTTAGAGCTGGGTTTCTATCACCTCTGTTCCCCTCTGGGCTCGTGCCTTGTGTTCTGTCCAAAGTCCGTTAAAATACCAGCTTTGATCTTTAAAATCCTTTGCGGTCGGAGCTGGATTCTTTCAGCACAGGTCTCTGGTGGTGCCTTTGAAAAGCAGCGAATGTCAGCCAAATGCCTCCTGCTGGCTCTCCCCTGCACTGGAGGCAGCGTGGGCTTTGGCAGCAGATAGTACTTGGGTTTGAATCTCAGCTTTCGAATTCTTTAACTGCGCAACTTGAAGCAAATAATTTAACCCTTCTCAGCCTCTCTTTTCTCCTCTGTAAAATGGATATCGTAAAGCATACCGCACACGGGCAGGAGAGCCTGGTCACTGACTAGGAGGTCAGAGATACTGGAGTTTTGAACACTGGCTTTTCCATATTTTGATTGTGTTAACTTGGGCAAGTTACTTAACTTCCTGGGCCTTAGTTCCTTCATCCATAAAGTGGAGTCAGTGACAATACCAGCCACTGTGGTTATTAAGAGGATTAAATGAGCAAAGGCACGTACAGACTTCTGCCCAGGGCCAGCACATAGTAAGTGCTCAGTGAGTCCAGCGTTAGTGACGCAGTACCATTTGAGTTTGCGCATGAGATGTGTGTACGGCACTTGGCGCACAAAGGCGCTCACTGCCCTCCAACAGAGCGCAGGTGTGGTTGTCTCGGCTTGTCTTAGTCTTTGGTCAATCCAGGTCTCCTAACGTCTCCTGGGGGTTGCTACTTTCCCTTGTAAGTCCTCAGAAATCATATTTGAATTGTCTGTTTTACAGCTATGCCTGGACTTGATTTCAGGCTCGCTGGTATATAGTGTATTGAATTCTCCCGCCACACGCTTTTCCAGGACAGAATTCCGTCTTCCTATCTCCAATCCTCAAGCACTCCTTTGGACCCCCTTGAGTCTTCAGTTTTCTCTTTGTCACAGCTCTCCTCCCAGGGCTTGTTCATCTCAGAGCTCTTCTCCATTTCCTTCAGCCTTCAGTTCACTCTCACCAGTACACGGGAGTGCTCACAAAAGTTGGGCTTTGAGAAAGGACTAAGAGGATAAGTGGGAGATACCCATCAGGTCAGGTTTTCATGTTCCCAGGACCCAGCAGGTCCACAACCTGCCACTGTCTTGCTTACTGGTGGGCTGGGGCCCAAACTACCGTGTCTTGTGCCCCTCACCCTGGGTGGCAGGCAAGGGTGCAGCAATGAGAACTAGAATTGTTTCTCTTAAAGATATGGGCCGTCTTCCCCTTTGAAGGACTTTGTGCACTCTTGACGGGATCAGCATTAGCCACAGTTCACCCTAGGTTGTTTTAAGATCCGATTTCAGAGTAGCAGGACAGTCCAGGCCCCTCCTTCCTCTTTCTCCCTAGAGTTCACTTTGCTGGGGCAGTGGGGAGGGGGCTGAAGGATAGCTCCAGGCTGTCCCTTTGATCCTGATTGGGGAGTGGGAACATCAGGAGTCACTGGGCTTCTCTCTGTTGCCAGAACAGGAAATGTGCTTCTCACTTAAAATAGGGCTTTGCCCGTTGGCCATGGGCTTTCGTGTGGCAAGCTTGTTTTCTGCTGGCTTTGCCAGTCCGAGGAAACGGAGGTGGGAGAGCTCTCCTTCCAGGCAAGTGCTGGCCCCTGTGAACACCTGCTGTGGGCCTGATACTAGCTGCTTTTCGTAGAGAAAACCACCTCAGGAGTAGACAGGATCATCGGATGAGGACGCAGGCCCAGAGAGGAAATGAATGTCTCAGACAACAGGAGAGACTGATAAAGATTTGGAGTTAGGAGAGATGCTGGCTTATTCGGGAACCACAAGTCACCCCTGACCGAACTGCACAGAGGAGAGGTAGGTAGGAGGGACAGCCAAGGCTGCAAAGGCAGGTAAGGGCTCCTAGAACTGCCCCAGCCCTTACACAGGTGGATGCAGGGGCTCCTCCCCTCGGAGGGGCCTGTAGCCCATCGACCTCAGCATTGCCCCTTTGGTCATGGGCTTCAGGGACAGAGGGACAGACTGGAGCTGTCCCTCAGCCCCCTTCCCACTGCCCCAGAAAAGTGAACTCTAGGGAGAAAGAGGAAGGAGGGCCCTGGACTGTCCTGCTACTCTGAAATCGGATCTTAAAACCAAACAAATCAACCAACCCACATTTAGCAAAGATGAATCCCATTTAGTTCCTGCTCTAGAACAGCTCATGGCCTGAAGGGGAGAGACAACAAGGTCAGAGTCAAGGATTGACTTGTTTGGGAGATGTCAGCACCACCATGAGGAAACTCCGCCTCCCCTAACCCCTGCCCTCGGTGTGCCCTCGCTGTGCCCCACAGCAGCCCTTCAGGAATCTGAGGGCAGCCTTTGTGCCTCCTACCCCACTCCTTCGTACCACAACCCCTCAGTCTTCGCACCCAGCCAGTTCTGGTCCAGAACCAAAGGCCATTTTGTGTGCATTCAGCACATGTGTGGGGGCCTTCAACGCCTGTCTGGCAGGACAGACCCATGCTGTTGTGCATATCTTTGCCATTTGGAACGCTGCCTGGGTCCAGACAGTTGGGGTGGGTGGGAAGTAGCAGGACCACAGATGAAGAGCCAGCCCAGCTTTGACCACCAGCTGGCAGAGGACAGGCTCAGATCTCCTAGAGGTGAGATGAATCCTGGTGACTCACTCCCTCCCCACTGCACCCCCTGCTCAATTGTGGAGTTCTTCACAGACACCTAGGAAGGCAAAAGAAGGTCAGAGGTGCAGTATGGGTCCCACAAGGTGGACATTACGTGAGAAGCCTGTGCAGCCTGAAAACCACAGTTAGCTGAAGGCTTGTAGGGCTGTGGTAAGAGCAAGCCTTCAGAGTCTAGCAACCCTGAATTTTTTTTTTCTTTTTACTTTTGGCAAATTACTAAGAATTAACTTCTTTCATTCAGCACGTGTTTGATGAGTATTCATTGTGTGCCAGGGACATTGCTCTGGGTGCTGGATACAGCCGTGATCAGGACAGTGGCTGACCTCAGAGTTTGCATCCTAACCCAGAAGATAGTAAACAAATAATAACTTGATACTGGAGTGTCAAGATTAAAAGATTTTTTTTTAATTGTTATTTTGATGTAAAATTGGCTTCCCTGGTGGCTCAGCAGCATGCCTGCCAGTGCAGAAGACATGGATTCAGTCCCTGGGCTGGGAAGATCTCCTGGAGAAGGAAATGGCAACCAACTCCAGTATTCCTGCCTGGGAAATCCCATGGACAGAGGAGCCTGGTGGGCTGCAGTCCATGGGGTCGCAAAGAGTCAAACATGACAGCGACTAAACAATAGCAACAATAACTACTAAAGATGTTCAGTAGGTGTCAGTCACCTTTCCTTTTCAGGGAGAAGCAAATATGTCCTTTGAAACAGGCCCCTACAGTTCTCCAATGTGGGTAAAATACCTTGACCACCACGACTGGGACCTGGGCCCCCTCCTGCCACCCCTGTCTTGCTGGGCTTCTGCCCCATAGAGAGGGGGCTCTCTGAGTCCATCCCGGCTCTGCTGCTCTAGAGTTTTGACTCCCCAAGGGACCAGCCCCACTGTGAGGTGGCAGGGGGGGCGGGCATCCTCATGAGCTGCAGGGGTCTTGCCCAATCCAGTCTTTAGGGCTGGAATGGCCTCTCCTGCCTCTGCCTAGCAAAGCCTACTCCAACCCTCACCCACAGAGAGCCCTCAGAAAACGGGGAGGGTCGGGGAAGGACCCCAAGGAGCCGCTGCTGACAGTGATCTCATTGCCCTGCCTGACCATCCTACCATCTTCCCTCGACCTTATCTCAAGTTCTAGGAGCTCACCTGTTCCTTAAGGCCTTCCAGGGTCCCTGAGCCCATGGTAATCTCTCTGCAAACCTGTGCAGATCATGACGCTGCCCACAGCCTGGTTGATCAGTGAGCCTCCATAATGTGCCACTTGCCTCCCCGTGTGAGGATAACTACCCCACTCCAACCCATACGGCCAGCTCCAAGCCCCAGCCCAGAAGTTTGTGACTGTACTTCTGAAGCCTTCCTAGTCTCCTCCAGGTGTGGCACCTCCTCCTTTGCTTCTATTCCCAAGTCTTTATCCTTACTCTTGTCAGGATGGTATTAATGGACTGTGGTCTGTCTCTTTCCACTACTGGACAGCACATCATTTGAAGCTGCCTGCTCGGGGCTGGCACTTGGTGGGTGCCTAATGGATTCTCACTGAAGGAATGAGACCAGGTTTGCCCCTGCCCTCCCTGGAGGCACAGCGGGGCCGATAACCATATGCGTAGCTGTGGCAACAGGTGAGCATGGCCGATACCTTCTGAGAGAGGAGATCCACCTGCCCAGCTGCGGGCCATCTCCCATCTCTTTCCAAGGCCTCTGTGCACCTCCTTTGCTGTAGCTCTTCCCATGCTCAACTCCTTTTCCACAAGTAGAATCATCTTTTTTTGACAAACCCAGTATGCCTCTGGGCCACCAAAGTAGGCATATACTTTAAGGATTTTGATTTGATTTTTTGATTCACTTTATATTTAGGAAGAAACTAGAATTATACCAATAGCAGAGAAAAGTCCTGTTCATTTGCAGGAATAAATGGAAGACTTTAATACTTTTCAAGAGAAAATCTAACATTACTAGCCTTTCTGTTTCAACAGAAGTCAGAATTGATTTTTAGTGTCCAAGCATACATATTTTGAAGAAATGGGTTATTTTTAAACCTCCTGTCTGTGGACAGAGGAGTTGCAGCAAAGAGTCGGACATGACTGAACACGCAAATAGAACATAAGCATCAATGTCTTAGAAAGATTTCCAGAAAGAATGGCGTTAGTCCAGTTAAGCTAGACGAGAATAGAGAATGTTACAGTTTCCTTTATCTGTTGTGCCAGCAAACGTTTACCAAGCCCCTTACTGTGTGCCACGATTCCCATTTTATGGGAAAGGCCTCTGGGGCTTAAAAAGGTAAAGGAAATAATAGACCCAGGATTTGCAGCAGGTTTTCTAGCATTGAATCCAGTGTTTGTCCATCAGCTCACAGCTGTTTGTATGCAGTATAATGAGAGTTTCACGTGTTATATTCTCAGCGTCTCCAGAACTGGGGCATGCTGTATTTGTCTCCGGGTCCCCAATGCCTCTTCCAGGGCTCGATCTTGGTATGCAGTCAGGGATTGTGTGATGAATGGGCTCATGAATGACTGAATGAAAAGACAAGCGCTGTCTTTTATACTCTTTCAAAAGCTTTTTTTTTTTTTTTTAACCCAGCTGAAAGGTTTCTCTCCATGGAAGGTATATTTTCTCCAAAATAAACCTGAAGTGGATCAAAAGGCTTTTTTTTTTTTTTTGATTCCTACTCTTCCCACAAAGTGAAAAAAAGTTGCTTTGTTACTTAAAATATCTGCACCAGATCGTGCAGTGCCGTCTCTTAGCACAAGTGCTTATTATCGTGGCTAATTTGGTCACATGTGTTTGAAGGAGAACAATGCCTCAGAAATTTTTAAAAGCAAAACAGCAATCTGAAGCGTTTGTTGTAATGAGATGTAAATTGCCAGCATCGTAGTAGAGCCGACTAAAATTTGCAGTGAAGTGTTTTTCTCCCCCTTTTAAATTAAAAGCACTAGAGGCCCTCCCTCCTCTCTGGGAAGAAACCACATGCTTTTTGTTCCTTTTCTTTCTGACTCTGTACTACTGAACACGCCGCTTTATTGACCGATTCATCCCTTCATTCATCTGCCATTTTCTGAGCCGGTGTCCGAGCCTCCATTGTGCGCCTGCCTCGCTCTCTGGAGGCTATTGGCACTCCCCATTTCGCAGGCAGGAAAGCTGAGGCACAGAGAGGTGAAGCAGATGTGTCTCAGGATTCACACCCGGGTCTCCTGACGAACGGCTTCCAGGAGGAGCCTTTGGTTGGTCTGTCCTCCTCGCTGAGACACCAGGTCCTTCTGAATACAATGCCAGAGGAGGCAGTGGCAGAGAGCAGTGCTAATCCCTGGCAGCCGTCAGGTATTAAATGTGCTGATCGGGGGTGTTAAGAAATAGAGTTCCTTGAGAGCCTGGGAGCAGGAAGATCCCATTACAATAGACTCAGCGTTCGACGAAACTCTGTTGGTCCCTGAGCACACTGGCGGAGGGGAGCCTAGTGTGGGTGTGTGCCATGAGAGCCTGAACACCTGCTCTGGGCCAGGCTCGTGCCACGGACTTGGGGCAAAAGACCAGCGGGGCCCTGGTTCCCAGGGATTAGCAGTGACTAACTTGAGCACCCAAATACCACCCCCGCGTGGGGCAGGGGCGGGGGTGGGGGTGGTGAGCCACCATTTACTGAGCACCCACACTGTGCCAGAGTCTGTGAATCACTACATATATGAGGTTCACTCCTTTACGCTGCAGCCTGGCTGAGTCACTGTTGTCATTCCTCCTTTCAGGATGAGGCAACAGGAGTCAGAAAGGTTAAGTAATTATTGATGTGTAAAATCACCTGTTGACAATTGAATTGGAACAGGCACTGTGCTGAGCCCTGGTCTCTAATATAAAAAGACACAGTCTCTGTCTGCCCTCAGGCCTCACAGTCTAGTGGGGGTGGCAGAGAGAGGAATAGAGGAGTGCAGCTGTTACCAGGGGAGGAGGGAGTCCCAAGGAGCTGGCTAGGCAGGACACTAGGGAGCAGAGTCTGCGTTAGAAGAGAGGACCAGTGAGGGTGGGGCCAGAGAGGTGACTCTTTGCTCTCAGCTCCTGCTCTTATGTGTCTCTGTGTAGCCAGCAGAACTGTCCGTTCCCCTGGCTAGATGTTTCCAGTTTCCATTTTACAGCCCTAACTTCTACTTCCTGGGCTGCAAAAAGGTTACAGGTATTTGAGAACGAATACCTATAAACATCCCATTCACCTCAGGCACCTCCACTCAGCAGCAGGGCTTTATTTCAGAATCTGTGCCTCAACCCATTTAAGTCTCTTTCTTGCCCACAACTCACTCGCTGCTCTCATGTTATGAAGAATTTACTGAGAGCCTGCACCATGCCAGACATTGCCCTAGGTGCCAAGATTACAAAGAGAGTAAAACTTTACCCTTGAGGAGCTTCACAATTTGATGTGGACAGCAGACAGATTGGTAGATGATTCCAAATATAATGTGCTGGAAATATTTACGACTTAGAGACCCCCTACCTGGTAGTGATCAGAGCAAGGCCTCACAAAGGAGACACCTAAGCTCTGTTCTGCAGTCTGACCAGAGACTTGACAGGCAGATGAGATGGCATTCAAGGCCAAAACAGTAGCACGTCCAAAGGCTCAGAAGCTTGGGACAGCACAGCGCCTGAGGGACAACATCTGGGGAGAGCAGGAATTGAGCAGCAGAGATCAAGAAGAAGCTGGCTATATTCAGGGTCTTAAGGAGGCTATGGTACACAATTTTGAGGGTAGTGGGAGCCTAAGCCGGGAATGATTTGGTTGTGAGTAGATTTCTTTGGCAGCTGTTGTGGAGATAAATGGACGAGAACTAGACTGAAGTCAGAGCTGAGCTGGGTTTGTTCTCTTGTCCACCATCTTCCTCTCATGCAAGGAAAAGGAGGCTTTAGAGGAGTTACACTATCTTTTCCTAAGATGACCTGTGCTCCATTGGCTGCATGGCTCCATTCCTTTATCTTGCTGCTGAATGTCAGAGCAGGAAGAGACCTCAGGTGCCAACTTAGCCATGCCCTTTGGGGAAAGCCAAAGTAATTGCTTCTTCCCTGACCTAAGAAAAGATCAAATGCTCCACCTGAGTTTGCTTATATCTCAGAAACACAACCGAGATCTCATACAAAGAGAGGAGAAACTATGGCATCTGCTTCTGAAACTTTAGAGTTATTCATTCATTCTTGCCATTCTTTTGTTCATTTAGCAAACAGTCAGAGAACACCTCCTCATGCCAGGGGCTGGGGGCAAAGAAGAGAAAGCTTTAGGCCCAGCTCTTGAGTAGGTCACACAGAACTGGGAGATGCTCCTAGAATGGTGACGATGCTGTCAGTCCCTCATTCTGACAGCTTGTGCATCCACAGTTCACTCGCCTGTGGCCACACAATTAAAATCTATCCAAACTAGGAGTAAGACCTAGACTCGGTCTCCCACCATGAGCCCTGCTTTTCAGTGAGCTCTGCGCCACTCCCCAGCTTCGCTGCATTCAGCTTTGTGCCTTCACACTTCGTTGAGCCGCTCAGGTGCCACTAGTGGTAAAGAACTCGCCTGCCAACGCAGGAGACCAGAGACGTGGGTTTGATCCCTGGGTCAGGAAGGTCCCCTAGAGGAGGGCATGGCAACCCACTCCAGTATTCTTGCTGGGAAAACCCCATGGACAGAGGAGTCTAGTGGATTCTAGGGTCCACAGGGTCGCACAGAGTCAGACAAGACTGAAGTGACTGAGCACGCACTCATGTGCTGAGCACACACACGTGCACCTACATTGTTGGAGACTTCAGAGATCTGTCTTGCAGCTACCAGCAACTCAGAAATGGTTTTATCAGTCTAGGAAGCCCTATTGTGAGGAATTTTTGTAACAAAATCACAATACCTTCCTCACCACCAGGCAAAGCCAAGGGTATGGCAGTTTAGCACAGTAAATTGCAGCCAGGTTGTTGGTGAGGGCTTTGGCACACAAACAGCTCCGTACCAAACGGCCCACATGGTAAGAATAAGGGAAGGCTGGACCATGAAACTCACTGGTGACTTAAGCTACTTGCACAGTCTTGGGGACTGGCTTTGGCAGTAGCTAAATTTCTGATCCCAGTTAACTCCTGAAATACTTGCATAGGGAGAATTTGCAGGATGCCAAAACTCTCCGTTGGCCTTTGGATTTGCTCGCCTATAAAAGTTAATCAAGTTATCCAGCCTTACCCTGTTTTACTGCCCTTTGGTAATCAAGACACAACAGGTGATTTGAAAAATAGTCCATCATTTTAAAAAGCTAATGGAGGAAAAAAAAGTCCTCCTTAGAAACCACCACCATTTATCTCCTGCCTTTTACTGTTTTAACTGTACATAATTTGTGTTGATTGCATTAAAATAAAAATCAGGATAGCTGCCGGTTCAGGCAATCAGGGGCTTAATCTGTATTGTACTTTAATTTCTTGGTTGAAATGCGCTTGTCTAGATACTAGGTCTTGGGCGGTGGGGGGAGGCCTTTGCATTTCTCCCCGTGCTTTCCTATCCTCTGCTGCGGCCTACTTCACGTAGGCTGCAGGGATGGGGTTTTGGCAAATACACAGTTTGCATACTGCAGTCATTGCTACCCTGTCTCCACCCTAGTCTTAAAAGGACCTCTTTCCCCTGCAGGAAGTTGAATCCCTCGCATTTTCATTCAGACAGTGACACCCTAGAAGACTGCTTCTCATTCATGTTTAATTAGAATCTAGTCCACTCTTGTCTGCCAGCTTTTCCCCTGTGATGCTCATACCTCCTCTTATTTCCAAGCTGGGGTTTAAGTGTAGTCCAACGGACCAAAATAAGCCAGCAATAAGCATAGTTTGTGTGTGCCACCATGTGCTGACAGATGCCTAGTTAAAATATTTGCCTTTGATTTTCCTTGGAGTTCTAGACAGATCTCTTTTCTTAACTGCCTAGGTCCCGCCATTGACTTGGAAAAAGTAAAGTCAGAATGTCTCGAGCCCGAGCCGGAGTTACGGAGCACTTTCAGTGAGGAAGCAAATACGTCGTCCTATTACCCCGCTCCTGCACCTGTCATGGACAAGTATATCCTAGACAATGGCAAGGTAGTGTTTCAAGCTCACTCTCCGTTCCCGACAAGTGTTGGTTAGTCAGTGCGAAGGAGGAGGGTATGGTGGGAGCTCCCGAGATACAGCAACTGCTTGGCCTGCAGGCCTAGCTCTGTGACTGCTTCCAGAATCCATGTGCTGTAATCAGGGGAGCTTTACTAGGACTTTTTCTCTTCTTTTTTTTTATGGTAAATATTGGGCCAAAGCAACTGTAAAACTAAACTGACATTTAAAAATAGCTTATTAGTGAGAAAGATAATTTAAAATGATAATCTGATGAAACCAGATGCATAAAATGTATAAGGTGATCTCGAGATGAGATATCTGATTTACAGATATGGCTGTGACTGAATAGTCATTCATTCATTGTTTGCAAAGTACCTATGTGTTGTAAGTCCTACCCTAACCCTCAATGCCAGGGATACAGAGGTGAATGGGACATGCTCCTTACCCCTAAGCTGGTTTCAAGTTGTACATTCAGCTTGGTTAGCCCACAGTCCTAGGGCCACATACAACTCCTCAGATTTTTTTTTGTAAGACTCTTGAAAAAAAGTTAAGAAAGAAAACTTAAGCACTATTAGTAGTTCTATTAGTGCAGGGTGAAAAGTAACGGAATAGCCTTTGGAAGTCTTAAAGTCACATATATGACATAGCAGCAGGGCAAGGAGAAGACTTCTAATATTCTTCCTACATCCAAATGAATTCATCTTGGAGGAAATATACTGGCTCTCTGTCTAGGCACTGGTCATATTCAGTTTTACTATAATAGTCTTTGCCACCATGGCATGCATTATAGACATCACCTCTCCTTCTCCCCAGAGACTCATCTGTGTCAGTCTGTTTTTCTTGCCTTATGCTTCAAAAGGTCTCTGTTTATCCAGTATCGTTCCCCAGTGGGTTGATGAGAAAGGAAAGGTTGTTTTATTTGGGTTTCTCCAGATACATCCCTGCAGCTGGCCAGGCTGAGCCAAAGCAAGCATTGCCAAGCCAAGGAAATGAAACTTGTTGGTCTTCAGGGCTCCCTTGGATATGCTGCCCTCCTCTTTCTATCCATGTGCCCGCAACTCCCTCAGAGCACTTCCTCCCCTGCAGAGGCAGAACTGATGGGTCAAACCATAGGCCTGTTCTTCCCTGCCTTGCTGTAGCCTACAGGCTTTAAGAATCTGCTTTGCAGGGAAGAGGTGGCATGACAGAGTGGAAGTAGGCAGCCTGGAGCCCAAGTGTAAGCTTAACTCTTTGCCCTACCTGTGTGACTTTGAGTGGGGGCTTCCCTTCTCTGGGCCTCAGCATCTCTAGCTGTGCCAGGTAGGATCAAATTAATGCTCTCCATAGTCATTAAAAACGACTTAAACTGTGTATCTAACTCTGGTGAACCTTCAGCAGTTAGAGATGAAGAAAAGACTTTTCTGTCTCCGTTGATTTCTTTTCAGGCACAATCACATAGTGAAATGACTACAGACTTTTTCTTAAAGTAGCTTCTAAGAGAAATCTCTTTCTCTCCTGCTTTAAAGACTGGTGGACAGTTTCTGGGCATTATGAGGGTCTCTTTCGAAAGGATCATTTTCCTGCCAGGAAATGTGTCTCTCAAATGTCATTTGATTTTTTCATACTCAAGCTGCACAACCTGTCTTGAAAGTGCCGAGTTTGTTTTATCATTGATTATGGCCAATATGTTGCTATAAAACTAACTGGCTTTTGTTTCCACCAATTCATAGTCAAAGGAATTGATGAAGGGAGGGGAAGGAAGCAGACACCCTGGAAACGCACAGCAGCTTGCTTGGAACAGCAATCCCCCGCATCCCAGAAGCAGTCATTATTATTCTTGGCTCTGCTGTCGTTTCAGACCCTTCCTTCTTTCTGCTTCGATCTCTGTGATGCGCAGAGCATGGGAATGAGATCCGTTTCCTAGTAGGAAACTAGTTTTGTCATCTGAAACATTTCACAAAGGCATTCTTTGATCAAGTCCCATCCTACCAGATGCCATGTTTTTAATAACCTCCCTTGAAAGCGTTAAGGCTAACATTTCGGTCCAATAGTGAACTGTGGTTTATGTGAGTAAGGGTTTGCCATAAAAGTTACTTTCCGATTTGGCTCAAGTGCATCTCTTTTCTTTGTCTTAAGATATTTGGCAAAACTAATACAATATTGTAAAGTTTAAAAATAAAATAAAATTAAAAAAAAAAAAACCTCATTGAATCGTAAAGCTTCAAAGACCATCAAAGTTTAAATAATGTAATTTATACACGGGGTGGATGGGGAAATGCATCCAGAAGAGGGGCTCGTCTACAGCTGTACACCAGAGCAGAGGCAGGCAAGGACTAGAAGCCAGGTCACCTGGCTCTGAGGCTGGTGCTCTTGCCAGTCTGTTCTGCTGCATCCTTGAAAGCGGGGCATTGCTCCAGGTGCCCCTGAGCTCTGTTGACCTCAGGAACCCTTGTCCCAAATGCCCAGCTTGTCCCTGTGACCCGTCTCACCCAGGGCTGTTTCCTTTTGTGCTGCGTAGCTGGCCTTGTACTCGAGTGCATTCAGAAAATATTTTCTTTTTCAAGGAACAGCAGCTCATCTGAACTGAAAGCCAGTGCCATTAAGACATATTAAATATGTGCATCAGTTTCTTACAGCTTTGTGTTCAGACTAGTCTGGGCCACCTTGTAGGGGACGAAAGAGGCAAAGCCTGGACCTCTCCCCGTGGAGATGGACTGCGAAGGTAGTGAGGGCTCTTAGTAAGTTAGAAATTCAGAGTGGATAGAACTTAGCCCAAGAGTAGTGAAGGAGGTTTTCTTTCATTGGGGGCTGGGGTTTAAAAGCTTATCAGGCTAAGGAGATGTAAGGGAAGGCTCTCATCCCTGGGTGGGGGAGAGGCATGAACAGAGACATAGATAGGGGAAAGAAGGCAGCAGAAGTAACAGTTTCAGGTTTGCGCTACCCTCCTGATACTGTCGGCATGTTATCTCATTTATCTTCAGAATAGCTCTTTATTCAGGTGGTGATCTGCCTCAAGTACAGCTGAGGAAAGAAAGGCTCAGAGAGGTAGAGTGACTAGCCCAAGATATCCAGCTGGTGGGTAGAAGGGCTCGGATTCACACAGAGAAGAGACTCTAGAGCCTGTCCTTTTTCTGTCACCAGACACTGGACGTAGGAGGAAATGAGTGAGTTTAGGGACATCGTTGAGTGGTAGACATGCTATGCTTAATAGGTTGAATGGAAACAGGATTCTAGAGGACCTTTAAAACCAACTGAGGATGTTGCATTTGATGTGACAGAAAACAGGGGGCCGTTCAAGATTCCAGAAGGTTAACATAAAAACACAGTTGAAAGACTGCGGAAGTCATCTAGTCAAAGAAGGAAAGCTGTGTTTTAGGGAATTGATCTGGCAGTGTTTACAGCGTGGGTTGGTCAGGGCAGGGACTGGGGACAGGAAGGCCAGCCAGTGGCTTTTCTCCAGGTTTCCCTGACTGCAGTGTGACCCACAGTGGGTGCTGGCCAGCAAAGTGGCCAGGCAGGTGCAGAGGGAGGCCCAGGAGGAAAGCCAGATGAACATAAATCTGCTGTGTTTCCACCACGTCAGCACCACCATGACACTGGCGGCAGCAGGAGGCCACGAGAGTGTGGGCTGCAGGGTCATACAGGTTTAGAGTTGAACCTTGATTCCAAAATTTTCTAATAGTATGTCTTAGGAAAATTAATTAGTCCTTCTGAATCTCTGTCCCTGTCTGTAAATATTTCTACTTATTTCCATCCCTTAAGGTCATTATGTTTATAACTAAGAGTGGAATACCTAGTTCATAATGGGTACTCAAAGAAATATTAGTGTCCCCTTTCTCTTGTAGAAGAACATTGACCAAGATGACTACCACCTCTCTTTAAAGAACAACAAATTGAAAGGTTGTAGGAAAACAAGGCTTGAGTAGAAAAGAGCAAAGACCTTTGGAAAATGGAAGTTGCCCTCCATCTCCAAGGGTTTCTCTTTCAGTGTTTAATCTAATTCACATCCCTTGTTTTCTCCTATCTCAGGGCGCTTGCATGGGTAGCCACAGAGTCATCCAGGGAGGTGACTTGGGGTCCCACAGGGAGCAGGAGGGAGCTAGTCGCCAGCAGGCCTGATCTGGAACACAGACTGCCCACCTGCAGTTCAGGCTGCAGAGAGAAGGCCAGACTCGACCTTGGGTGGATGTTGCCCAGTGGCCCCAGGCCACCACATCCCACTCAAGGGCTGCTTATCTTCCTAAGCTGTGTGAGCAGAGTTGCAGCACGAGGTTTGCAGCACAGGGAGGCCAGGTGGATCTGGTTATCTGATATGGTGCCTGCAGAGGTCTGAATGATCATTTGAGCAAAAGGAAGTGAAGTGGATGTGGCAATGTTAGATTGTTTACCTACTGACATTCGTGGGTGGGCTGTGTTGCTCTGTTTTTTCTTGTTCATGGTCTGAAAATGCCAGTAATTGGTGAAGGAAGAAGCGTTGCTGGTTGACCTGTCTGCCCATCTGTGCATGCTCACTGTGCTTTCCAAGTCGATCTTCAGCAGAGAGCTCTTCAGATATCTCTGAATCCTGAGTCCTGCCAGTCTGCCGTCAGTCGGGGTGTCTCTCAGACCAGGACTCTCCCAGGATATCTCCTGACCATGCAAGGTCCACGACTGACAGTCTCTGAAGACAAGGACCTTGGCAGGGACTTTCCAGTCCTCTCAGGAAATTTAACTCATCAGTGGCTGCCTCTCCCACTGTCCCCACAGAGGCCACATCCACCCTCCGTGGACTCGGTAGAAACACAGCATGAATGGCAAGGTCAAAGTCAGAACTTCATTTTTAAATGATTAACATCAGCAAATGGTTTTTAAGTTGTTAAAAGAGCCAGAAAGGAAAAGGAAATCTCAAAGCTCCTTGCTAGATTATTCTGGGACATCTGCGTTTATGGACTCTACTCTGAAACTTTGAGCGCTTCCCTTATAAGGAGCAGAAGGTTGTGTTTTGTTCTGTGTGCCATCAGAATCAGACCAGGGACACAGTGGTTGTGTTTAATTTGTTAAAATCATAGGTTTTCTGAGCCAGAAAGAACTTAGCTGAAATCTAACTCTCCCTGCTCAGCTCCCCGAAGCTGAAGCCAGAGACAGAAAGAACATGCATACACACTCCGCTAGTGGCAGGACCTGGGCAGTTTCCCTCCCCACTCCAGCGGCTGTGGCTGCCACACCCGGCTGTACCCTGGAGTCACCTAGAGAGCCCCACCCGGACAACATAAATGCACTCTGCAACTTCATAGTTGAGTGACTTTTCAAAAGTGGCTGCACCTCTCCCAACCTGGCTTTTCTACCTGAAATGAAAATAGAGTCCCAGCACCTTCCTTCCAGGGTTGCTGTGAAGATCTGAGAGAGTAAATATAAAGCACTAGCATAAGGCCTGGCGCATTACGGGTGTTCAGTAAATGCGTATTTTTATTTCCCTGAAAGAAAGGTAGTTAGTATTTATGGAGCAGATCTCTTGTAGTTGTGCAGCACTGTCTTTTAAAGGACAGGAAAAGCTTCCCGCTGCCATCCTGTCCGACTAAACAGGTGCTCGCTTGCGTTCTTATCCCTTTCAGGTCCATCTGGGAAGCGGGATTTGGGTTGATGAGGAGAAATGGCACCAGCTGCAAGTCACCCAAGGAGATTCCAAGTACACGAAGAACTTGGCAGTCATGATTTGGGGAACAGATGTTCTGAAGAACAGAAGCGTCACAGGAGTTGCCACAAAAAAAAAGAAAGATGCAGTCCCTAAGCCACCCCTCTCGCCTCACAAACTAAGCATCGTCAGAGGTGAGTCCTGCACTGGAGATGCAGTGACTGAGATCCTGCCCTCAACCCTGGCAGGAATGCACGGGGCACGTTTCAGTTCAACACACCTGCTGAAGCCTCCCCGTGCCAGGCCCTGGCCTGGGCACAGGAACACAGGAGCAGATACGGACCTGGTCCTGGGCAAGCTCACATTAACAAGGCAGATGAGCTGTAGACACACGTGCGGTTCAAGGAGCTCACATGCGAGAGGCACAGAAGGGGGTTCTCAGGAGGCCAGGAGACCCCTAGCTGGAAAATCAGGGAGGGTCCCTGCGAAGTGGGTCACTGAAGCAGGCCTTGAAGGGTCCACCAGATCTGGGGACGCAGATGTTTAAAGAGAGGTACTTGGGACAGAGGTGTGGGATTGGGAAAGGAGGCTGCTCTGTAGAGCAAGTGAAGGTCAAGGCTCAGACACCAGCTCCTGGGGGTCCTAGCCTCGTGCCTGGAGCACTTAGTGAGATGAAGACCAGCCAACGATTGCTAGACTGAGCTTCTTTTCTGGGGTTTGGGAGGGTTTGGAGAGACTCCCTGTCTCTTTGCCTGTTTCCCGAAAGGTAGGGCTCTAACCTGGACTCTCATTTTCCTTCCCTCCTGCCTTCCTTTCTCCTCTTTCTTTCCTCTTCCTTCTTTCTCTCTTCTATCTCTCCCACCTATTCTCCATCTGTTTACTAAGCTCTTATTCTTTACCAGACTCTACTGTGTATGGAGGACTTAGAAAGGGCTAAGACACAGTCTCCATCTGCAAGGAGCTCAGAGTCTCATGCCGAAGGTGAACACAGAAAAGCTAGTTACGGTACAGGTAATGCAAATTACAGAGACAGGAAAGTACACGGGAGCAGAGAGAATATAATAATCGTTAATTATTCTGAGCACTTAGGATATTTCAGGTGAAGGCAATGGCACCCCACTCCAGTACTCTTGCCTGGAAAATCCCATGGATGGAGGAGCCTGGTAGGCTGCAGTCCATGGGGTCGCTAAGAGTCAGATACGACTGGCCGATTTCACTTTCACTTTTCACTTTCATGCATTGGAGAAGGAAATGGCAACCCACTCCAGTGTTCTTGCCTGGAGAATCCCAGGGACAGGCGGAGCCTGGTGGGCTGCCGTCTATGGGGTCGCACAGAGTCGGACACAACTAAAGCTACTTAGCAGCAGCAGCAGCAGGATATTTCAGGTCCATATTAACTCATTTAATCTTCATAACACATAACTCTCCCTTCTGTTGACTGCTAATATTATCCCTGTTTTTGATGTGGAAACTGGACACATAGATGTTAAGTGACTTACCCACATCACACAGTTTTAGGACTAGAGCCAGGAGTCCTAGCCAGGAGGGCTGACTTCAGAAGCTGTGCTCCTACCCACTAGTCTCTAAGTGTCCAGCTGCCAGGTTTTGATGAAGAAAGTAAGACTCAACCAGTCAGTGTGTGCATTTAGAATAGGCCTTGTACCAGATTGTGGAGCAGGCACAAATATGTCCACAAACAAATCAGATAATTTCAGGTATTGATGAAAGGCTGTGATGTATATCTGAGTGAGACAGTAGCTGTGTTAGCTGGGGTGGGTGGAGAAGACCTGTTCAAAGAGGTGGTTTCGAGCTGGGAACTGGATGTGGAAGAGGCAGTCCTATGTGATTCTGAGGGGGCGTGAAAGAGGCAGAATAAATAACAGGTTCAAAGGCCAACATGCTCAAGGGGTGAAGAAGCCCCAGCCAGCTGCAGAGTCATGAGTGCAGGGAGACTGAGGCCAGGGTGGTGGGCAAGGGATGGTCTTGGGCCATGAAGGCCACGATGAGTAGCTTGACTTACTCTTCTTGCAGGAGAAAGATGATATGGAGTCTTCAGTGGGAGGGACTGAATGGGAGCCAGTCAAGAGGCTGATGCAGTGGTGCCATAGACTGAGGTCAGAGCAGTGGAGACAGAGAAAAATGGACAATTGTAGGATATATTTTGGAGGTCCAGATCTCAAGACACAGAGAGATTAGGTGACCAACTGGAAGTCGTGGCTATGAAGTTTCAGAGCCTGGATTGAAACCCACCTGGCTGACTCTGATCTGGGGTTTGTTCTGAAGCTCAGCTGCCTCCCTGGATGGCTGATTCATGGTTAATTGATTTAGGCAGACACTTATTTTTAGACAAGCAGAGGTAACCTGTAGTCTGCCCACTGTCTGAAATGATGGAGCCTAATTTAGGAGGTCATCCTGAGAAAGAGTCCTTCCTGGGGACACAGCCCTGCCTCCCCAAGGGGTGGCCGACCTCTGATTCTGTTACACTTGTTGGAATGTGACTCAGCAGGTCCCTGGTGCCTCCCAGTGACCGACTGTCGCTGTCACGCCATGGTATAAAATCATCTGCCACGTGTCTGCTTCAGACGTTAGTGTGACCGTGTCAAACTCACCTCCCCGTCCTCCGTGCCTCATACAGGGCCTGACACACTGTGAGCTCAGTCAGGGAGGGCTGAAAAAACGCCACACTGAGACCTGCAAGCCGTCCCCTGATCGACTCTTCACACGGTTTCTTGTGAACCACTTTCCCCCCAAGTCCAGTGCCCTCAGCTGAAAACTTACCTCTCAGATGGTTAAGAGGGCTGCTTGGCTGATAGTTTGGTCATTGTTACTCCTGAGTTGTGAAAACAAGTTTCCCTTCCTTGCTGAGCTGCACTGTAGGGCTGGCATGACTTCGTGACGGTCATATCATTGAAGTTCACGATCGTTCAGTGCTTGTCAACTTTCAGGCCCCTCCCGCCTGCTCCCAGTGAGAGGCGATGGAAAGCGGAAATTGGAAAGGAATGTCAATAAGCTTGAGGTTGAGCCCCAGCCCTGCCTTGCCCTAACTCTGAGCTGTCCCCAGTTCTGTTTACTCTTGTTTCCGCAAGCCCCGTGCAGCACTCACATGAGGTAGGCGCTTGATGTATCCACCTGTAAGGGCGGATCGTAGCCCTTGCCCCGGCAGCCCAGTGGACCCAGAGACATTTTGTATGTGCTTTGGACCCCATTCACATGATGTTCTTTGTATCTGGTTTGGTCCCCATTACTAAGGGACAATCTAGAAGAAAACACCTTAGCCGTATGGCTTGAGGCCATTACAGACTTACTGTCTTCAGCCCCACAGGCCACGCCCTCCAAGTTTCCCTCACTCATCCACTCCTCAATTTTCCAAACCCTCTTTAAAGCTTCTCTACTTTTCCCGTGCAAGTCCACATCTCTTTTTTCAAAAGATGGCCTTGTCTCCTCCTTCACAGAGAAAAGAAAAATAAATCCCACAGCTTCGATCCACCATATCTACAAACTTACCTGGACCGCCCCCCACCCCCCCAACCCCCGCCCAGTTTTATGCCTCATGTCCAAAAGAAGAGTTTCCTTGTCTTATTTGGGACTGGTCATTCTCTCTTTCTAAATTTCAGCCCACCTACCTTCCTGAGTACGTTATTCCTTCCACTCAGTTGGTTCCTTCCCAGCTTAAATATGCTTTGATCACTCATTTCTTATGGAAGCAAGCGAAACACTCCCAAGGGGCCACCTACATCACCCAGCTGCTGCCATGTCTTCCTTTTCACATCCAGGTTTCCTGAAAGAGTTGTCGACACTCACTGCCCATGTGCACTAGCAATGCCCCTGCCGTCTCGTCTGGCTTCCGCTCCAGCCCTCTGCTTAATCTGTCCTTGCCAAGCTTTCCTCCGGCTCCTCTTCACTCCAGGCAGGCAGGACTCCACCTCCTCCCCAGCCTGTGTGACCGCTCTTCCTTTACTGAGAAACCCATCCTGCCCCCTCAAGTCTCCTCCTGCCTGTGGCTTCTCGTCCCCATTGTGGGCTCCTCTCCCCCTGCCCTCTCCTCCGTCTCCAGCCTCCTCCCTCTCCCTCTACAAAGCTGCCCTCTGCTGCTCTCACTCCCCTTGGTTCCCATTGCCCCTGGCGTGCACACGGTCCAGAGTTGAAATCCACACTCATCATCTTGGCTGCTGCCTGATGATCCGCCTCCGGTGACCCCTCCGGCCTCGTCTCACACCACACCTCCCAGTTCCCACTGCTCTCTAACCGCTGAGGCCCTCTCCCAGTTCATTCCTGTCCCCACTTCCTCTGATCTGCACACTCTGCCTCCATGTCATTCAGAGAGGCCTTGACTTCCGAGTCCACGTCCTTGACTTCCAACTGTCCAAGCTGATGAAGTAGCCTTGCCATCACTCTTTTAACACATCACCCTCCCTAAAGTCTGCAGTGCATTTCTTATTTATTTATTTGCTTGATGACTGTCTTTCTTCCCCACCCCCATGAGAATATGAGCTTTATGAGAACTTGCTCAGGGCCAGTATGTTGTAAGTGCTTAATAATATTTGTTGAATCAGTGACTGATGGCAAATATATATTTGACCTCAGTTTACACTTTGAGGTTCCTGATCCATGCATTTGGGTGCCACTGGTCACCTCCTCCCAGATGTCCACATGACATCTGCACATCTACACCCCTCACTGCTCGCCTCTTCCTTCACCCCAGAGCCTCTGCCCTGTGTGTTCACAGTCATGATGAAGGACACACCACCACCTGCCAGGAACCCAGGGATGCCTCATTCCGCAGTCCTTGTTCAGCTCACTCCCCATCAGTTCTGCCCCTAAATACCTTTTAAACCATCTACTTCTCTCCATACCCATTGCCGCTTTCTTTTCTCCCCTGCCTTACCCCAGCTGCTTTATATTTAATCAGAGTGATCATTCTAAAACCAAGTATGATCCTGTTACCACCACCCTGACACCTGGTGCCCATTATTAAAGGGTAAACTTCTTATATATGCTCAGTCTTTGAGACTCCATGGACTGTAGCCCACCAGGCTCTTCTGTCCATGGAATTTTCTAGGCAACAATACTGGAGCAAGTTGCCATTTCCTACTCAGGGCGTCTTCCCAATCCAGGAACTCTTGCTTGGAGAATCCCATGGGTGGAGGAGGCTGGTGGGCTGTAGTCCATGGGGTCGTGAAGAGTCCGACACGACTGAGCGACTTCACTTTCACTTTTCACTTTCATGCATTGGAGAAGGAAATGGCAACCCACTCCAGTGTTCTTGCCTGGAGAATCCCAGGGACGGGGGAGCCTGGTGGGCTGCTGTCTATGGGGTCGCACAGAGTCGGACATGACTGAAGCAACTTAGCAGCAGCGGCAGAGTCACCTAGGAAGCTTTTTAACGTGTCATAAAAGCACCTTCATAATCTGGCCCCTGGCCTGGAGCTCCAGCTTATTTTTTTTAGCATATTCCCTTGAACTGTTAAGGTCTTACTATAATGAGCCTCTGTGTTCCAACAAGCCTTGTCCTCTCTCACGTTAGGGAATTTGCAGATGCTATGTCTGGCACCAGAAGCATAGGTCAGACTGCCCACCTAACCCCTGTGCTGCTTTGCCCAGCCAGCTGTTACTCACTGCCCAAGGGTGCTTAGGAGAACCTTCCTGCAGGAGGCCTTCCCTGACCTCTCAGGGTAGGGGACACTTCTGTTGTGAGTCCTAGGGCACCCTGTGCCTGCCTCTGTCCTCTTCTGTCTGTATCTTTGCCTCCTAGGTACCTGGTCAAATAACCCTTTAGAGCCCATAATACTTGCCATACCAGGGAATAAGAGGGAAATTGACTTACCCAAGGCCATACATCTGGTTCGACCAGAGCTGAGCTGAAGTGCGCTTTCAGGCTTCCCTGGGTCTCCAGGGGTTTCTTGTCTTACAGATGTACAGTTCAGTTTGTTGGTTGTTGTTGTTGTTGTTTTAGCTACAGCCCAGCAGGCTTAAAGTCTGTCTCCCATCGCAGCATGCACGCACCGTTTTTAGCCTAATTATTTAAGGTTGCCTTTGACTGGTTCTTCCCATGCAGGCTGTCTTCTGGACTGAGATTGTTTGTTCTGTAAGACTTTACCGCATTTACGCACATTGGACATGTCAAAATGACAAAAGCCTTGGTGCTCACAGGGTTGGTGAGGATTTTTTCTTCTCTTTGGTTTGAAAGTCGCTCTTCACCAGGTAGCCGGGGAATGGGGTGAACACGGACATCACTTTAGAAAGGTGAGAGCAGGAGGGCTGGAGGGGTGTCTCACTGTAATGACAGGCTCCAGAATGACAGTTAAACCCTTATTAAGGTCAAGTGACCTTTTGCAGACTGTCTGAGTTTTCAAATGAGCCACAACATTGAGTTCTGGTTAATTTTTATAACTTTTTTAATAGGACACATTAACGCTGTTATACACTTTGTTAATTAAGCAATAATCTCAAATGCTCCCTCGCAGAGGGAGACATTCCCGGCAACTGCAGGTGATTAATATCTGGAGCCTAATGAAAGCCTTTTAATCAACCTCGGGGGCCATTCAGTGCTCTTACCCCCAGGAAACGAGAGTGATTGGTATTCTGTGGAGGCCGCTGAAAACCTTCCTCCATCTGCCTCTTCTCTGACTCATGCAGGGGCCTCTCGGGGCCAGCACACCCACTCCCCTGCTCCCTCCTCTCTCCTTTTCCTCTTCACCTACCCTGTTACCTTCCAGAGAACTAGAGCCCTGGAGCTGGAAGAATCTCCTTAGATGATCGGATTTGACCTGCTTTCAGACCGTGAGACTGAGACCCAGAGAGTTTCCCACTCAAGGTGGCCCAGCAACTAGGTTTAGAGCCAGATTCGAGCCCCTGAACTTAGAGACAGTCCTCTGCGCAGGACACACCCCTCATTTGGTTCAGGTTCCAGCAACATCACTGCAATTGTCTGCCTTACCCTGGCCCAGGGCTGGAGAGGGCACCCCCAGGGGGTTCTAGTCTGTAGGAGAGACAGTGTGGTCACAATTTTATTAGACTGCGGTCAGGGATTTGATAGGGAACAAGCCAGATGTGTCAGGGAGCACCAAGAATGCAGGCAGAGTGGGGTCTCTGGCTCAACCTGGGAGATTCCAAGATGAATGAATCTAGAAGAATGAGCAGGGTTTAGTCAGGTGAAGGATGAGGCCAAGGTAATTGGGGAGGAGATGAGCAAAGACTGATTTGTGGGCCAGCCTGGAGCAGGGCGGGAAATGGAGTCAGCAGAGGTAGGACTGGTGAGACAAGGCTACCTGCCTTCTCGTCTCAGTCCCCGTGGAAGGGCCAGCACGAGACAAAGTGCACGTTGGTCAGGAAGCAGTGAAGGTCAGCTGAAAGCTTCTAAACCCTTCTCCATAGGGAGGAGACGTGCTTCAGAGAAAGAAGGCCTGTAGCACACACACCCGCAGCCTGAGTGGCAGCAGGAGGCAGGCTGGCTGTGTCCCCAGGGAAGGGCTCAGTGCAGAGACCGCGGGGGATCATGCCCACACTTACCTGCTCTCCAGGCTTCGGTCTTGTCTCACGTGGGTGGAGGAGTTAGCACAAGTTAGTCTCCGTGGTTTCTGCTGGTGTTGACACTCTGCACCACTGACTGGATTGCCTGCTGTGCACTGGCCTGGTAGACAAGACTTTGTGTGTGTGCATGCGTGTGTGCCCAGGCCTGTCTGACTCTTTGTAACCCCGTGGACTGTAGCCCACCAGGCTCCTCTGTCCATGGAATTTTCTAAGCAAGAATACTGGAGTGGGTTGCCATCTCCTCCTCCAGGGAAGACTTTGCTCATCCTGCATAGCAGTTCCTCGAGACTGGGTTGCCATTCCTGTTTTATAGACAAGGAGGATCAGGTACAACAAAGTTAAAAATCTTGCTCAGGACTACATACCCAGTGGTTCATTCCCACGCACAGCCGTAGTCCCCTTATGTGCAGAATTATCATGTCCCCTCGGGTTTCCTTAGAAAAACATTCATGCCCCCATTTATTCATTTAACAGGCATTTACTTCCTCTTGCCCCCGTGCCAAGCACTGTGCTAGGCCCTGGGAGCAAACAACGGCATATACATAAAATAACTAGGACAACCCCATACAGGTATAGTGTTCCTTACAGTGTGACAAAATCTTGCAAATTGCAAAATGTTTGTATCACATCCTTCATGGCAGCCTTAAAAAAGATCACATGTGGTTTCTTATCCTTGTTGAGTAGGTGAGGAATCTAGGGCAATGATTTGCCTCAGGTCCCCGGGCTAGGAAGTAGGCCACCATCAGGTTCCAGTCAGGTCCCGTCTGGGGCTCACTCTCTGCCTCATCTCGGCAAATGGCCGAGTCAGTGCAAGTGGCCGTCCTCAGCCTCATTAGTGATCACCTTCCTGAGGTACCACTTCACACCCACCAGGTGGCCGAAACCTTAACGATCAGTTAAGATGTATGCATACTGAACTTTGAGGGCTTCCTGGTGGTTCAGTGGCAACCCACTCCAGTATTCTTGCCGGGAAAATTCTATGAACAGAGGAACCTGGTGGGCTACAGCCCATGGGGTGACATGGGCTGTGTGTGTGTGTCTGTGCACACTCAGTCATGTCCGACTTTGTGACCCCATGGGCTGTAGTCCACCAGGCTCCTCTATTCATAGAATTTTCCCAGCAAGAATACTGAAGTGGGTTGCCATTTCCTAGTCCAGGGGGACTTCCCAGTCCAGGGATGGAACCCACGTCTCTTGCGTCAGCAGGTTGATTCTTTACCAGCTGAGCCGCTGAGCCACCAGGAAGCCTTCAGAATTCAGTATGCATACACTGTAACAGTGGGCAGGTCCAGCCAAGGCCCGTACTGGGCATTTCCTGTCCGTCTGCCCCAGGACACACAGCCTAAGTGCCTGTAATTGCAGAACACAGCAAACAATCCAAGTATTCACTGACAGTAAAGTGGGTCAGTCAGTGGTGGATTAGTCGGACAATAGAACACTACTCATCAGTGAAAAGAAATGACCTGCAGCTGCACTCACACTTCAGCATGGGTAGCTCTCAACACTGAGTGGAAAAAAAGAAAGTCAGATGGATATACAGAGTAGGGAGACACTTGTAAAACGTTCAAAACGGGAAGAGTAGATGATACGTTATTTAAAGATGTGTCAGTCACTCAGTCATGTCCGACTCTGTGACCCCATGGACTGCAGCACACCAGGCTTCCCTGTCCATCACCAACTCCCAGAGCTTACTCAAACTCATGTCCATCAAGTCGGTGATGCCGTCCAACCATCTCATCCTCTGTCGTCCCCTTCTCCTCCTGACTTCAATCTTTCCCAGCATCAGTGTCTTTTTCAATGAATCAGTTCTTCGCATCTGGGGGCCAAAGTATTGGAGTTTCAGCTTCAGCATCAGTCCTTCCAGTGAATATTCAGGACTGATTTCCTTTAGGATGGACTTGTTTGATCTCCTTGCAGTTCAAGGGACTCTCAAGAGTCTTCTCCAACACTACAGTTCAAAAGCATCAATTCTTCTGTGTTCAGCTTTCTTTATAGTCCAACTCTCACATCCATACATGACTACTGGAGAAACCATAGCTTTGACTAGACAGACCTTTGTTGGCAAAGTAATGTCTCTGCTTTTTAATATGCTATCTAAGTTTGTCATAGCTTTTCTTCCAAGGAGCAAGTGTCTTTTAATTTCATGGCTGCAGTCACCATCTGCATAAAGATGTGTGCATATGTGTTAACATGAAAAAGAAATTCAGGAGAGCAGTTACCTCTGGTGAGGACAAGGAGAGGGTAGGATGGGGGAGGAGTGTCTGGGAGCTTCAGAGGGACCCCATTAACCAGGGGAGTGGGCACATAGGCATTGTATCTTTATTTTTAAAGTATAAATTTACAGTGTAGATCTCTTTTTCTCAGTACATTTTGTGTTGAAAATTTTAAAAGGCAGCTGTGCCAGTTATGTGAATTGGTACTTTGGAAGTATGTCAGGAGGCACATTTTCCTTTCTCTTCCGTAAAGATATGTACTTGAATGCACCATTAATCCTTGGCCTTCTTGTTTCTTTTCCCTGTCTAGAGTGTTTGTACGACAGAATAGCACAAGAAACTGTGGATGAAACTGAAATTGCACAGAGACTCTCCAAAGTCAACAAGTACATCTGTGAAAAAATCATGGATATCAATAAATCCTGTAAAAATGAAGAACGAAGGGAAGCAAAATACAATTTGCAATAAACTTTGGATTTTTCATAAAGCCTTCTCGTTTTCCTTGCTTGGCGTGTGATTTGCGGGCGATGGTGTTGTCCAGATCAGACCCCACCATGCATGGTGGTGTGCGGGCCAGGAGCCAGTAGGGTTCTGGGGTCAGCCGGCCTGTTCTGAACTTGGACTTCTCACTCCAAAGACCGCAGATGGATTTGCTGAGATTCAGGCAGCAACCTGGCACCAGAGTTGTTCCGGGGATGGTGAAAATCCTGTCCTTTTGGAAGGGGATGAAGTGACTCTGAGTTGCCTATCACTCGGCCAAGAATTTGAGCTGATATTTTTACCATTCAAGGACTTCTATCTTTGTTCCTCTATTTTGTTCTATAATAAAGCTTCATTAATTCTTTGCTGTAGACAATCTTTATCCTCATTTATTTAAGGAGGGATATTAAGTGTACAATGGACATGACCAGTGTCCTTTGAGGGGCAGAACATTCAGGCTGAAGGAAAGAAAATTCATAATGGATGTAACTTCTGTCTGCAGATCTGAAGGGCTGTCTTGAAGCAGATTACTTTCTCTTACCTCAGAGGACAGATCTAGGTCCAGTCACCTCTCCCTCAATGTGATCTGAGACTCAGCTCCCCTGATAATTTGAGTCAATCTGTAAAAGAGTGTGAGGGGATGGTAATTTAGATGTGGTTCAGGGTCACCTTCAGGAAGTTGGAGGCAACATCACCTGGTGTCACTTCATTTATCCTATCTTGTATCTCAAGTGATCTTTCAAGTTGCGTAATTTGTATCTCATTCAGTACCTGCATCTCTAAAGTGCCTGGTGCACAATCAAGCAAACCACATTTGATCTTCCTGTTGATTGACACTTCCTTTCTGTAATGCCTGTGCCTATGAAGTCAGCATCGGGCTTCCCTGGTGGCTCAGCCGGTAAAGAATCCACCTGCAATGTGGGAAACCTGAGTTCCATCCCTGGGTTGGGAGGATCCCCTGGAGAAGCGAACGGCTACCCACTTGACTATTTTGGCCTGGAGAATTCCGTGGAATGTATATAATCCATGGGGTTGCAAAGAGTCGGGCACAGCTGAGCAACACACACACACATACACACACACATATATATACACATGCACACATATATATGTGTGTGTGTGTGTGCTGCTCAATAAATATTGGCAGTCATTTCTGGTTATTGACTTTTAGACATTGGTTGGAAAACTTTGGCGTCTGGTTTCTCTAATGCTTTATCTACTAAACCGTTAGGTCATTGGTGGTCTGTAAGCAAAGGCTCAGGGTCACTAGGGTCAATAGTGGATGTGGCTACCTTTATGAGAAGTTTTATTTTAGTACATAAAATAATTCTAACATGAAATATTATATGCTTGCTAATAGGTTGTATAAGTGTGAATTTCCTTTTATGGTGTTTTCCCAGCTCTCCACAGACTAGCAATGTGATCTTGAACCATGCACTTAACTTCTCAAAGTCCTTGCCAGTACAATGAGGAAAATAATGCATACCACACAGGCTCTGTGAATAATTAAATAATAATAACAACAATAACAGATACTTAATATGTGCCAGGACTGTTCTAAGTGTCTAGCATAAGTTAATTGATTAAGTGAGCAGAGTTTGTGACACTTAATAGAATTCAGTAAATTCTTGTTATTAAGATGTGTTCATTTAAATGGCGGGGGCAGCTTGGGCATTAGTAATGTGGAATGCATGAGAGGCTTGGGAAAAGCATACATCATATTTGAGCTTATCCCCTTTGCTCCCTAAGCATGACAAACACTGAAAGCCTCCATGCATTTCCCTACAAAGACCAATATGATATGATACCTGCTGAAAGGTACTTTTAGGTTGACAGTGTGGCAAGAGTCATGGAAATACATGTTTAAAATGCTGTGACGTGGAAGTGCTTTAGGTAATGTACAGCTTATACATCAGAGACAGAGCAGGGTTGTGAGAGACTGTGGGGTCTGAGTTCACGTCTTGACTTTACCACTCTTCAGAAGGTCACTTGACCCTTCTGGAGCTCATTTCTTCTAAAGTGGAGGTAATGATTCCTAACTCAGCACTGTTGTGGAAAGTAATCTGGGTAATATCTGGAAAAGGAGCTGGCTAATATCTGGGAAATGAGTCTCAAAGAGCCATGCAGATGTTATTGATCCTTAGCTTGTAAGGCAGAATAAAATCAGACATGGATGTGACAAGAAAGGTCTTACGAGCTGTTTCTGATGGGAAATCTGGATGGGTGGGGCAGGTGTTTTTATACCCTAGTTAGACTGAGACTTTTTGAGCACCTATTGTACACCTGATGCACTGTGACTCTTATATGAAGGCAGGGCCACTGTTCTTATATTCATACAAAAGAGGAAATAGACTCAGAAAAGGTTAAATAACTTTTTGGCCAGGGTCTCAGACTTGTCAGTGGTGGAGCTGAGTCAGAATCCAGATCTAGGCAAAATCTGCCCTTTGATTGCCACTGAAAGCTGAGTGGAATATTATGGTCTGGGCTGAGAATCTAGCCATGTAATCTCAGAGCATGTTTAGGAGAGTCCCAACATTAGTAACCAATCAATGGAAATTGGTCTCATTAATTCAAGCCATTTGGAGAGATGGGAAATGACAGTACCATTCATGGGGATCTACAGTTTCATTACATTCAAATACATACACAAAGCTCAAGTTCATTTCATGTAGCAGGGAATTTCCCAAACTTGCCCAATCTTAAGAATTTGCTGAGGTACTTAAAATACAGATTCCTGGGCTTTGGTTTAGAGAGCTGGATTCAGTAGATCTGGGATAGAGCTGGAAACATGTATTTTAACAGTACTGCCAATATCTGCCCCCGTGGCTCAATGGTAAAGAATCCACCTGCCAATGCAGAAGATACGGGTTCTATCCCTGGGTTGGCAAGATTCCCTGGGTAGGAAATGGCAACCCACTCCAGTATTCTTGCCTGGGAAATCCCATGGACAGAGGAGCTTAGCTGGCTACAGTCCAGGGGGTTGCAAAGAGTTGGTTATGACTGAATATGCACACCACACACCAGGCCAGTTTTGAATAACACCAGTCTAGTAGGCTCATTAGAAGTCCTGCTTTAATAAAGGAGCAAGAATGTTTCCTAAGTAAAAAGACATGTGCCTTCTAAAGTGCCTGGCAATATTTGAAACTGAGAATAAATTTCCTCTTAAATAGCTGAGGATCTGCCCACAAGCTTTGTCCAAAGTTACACTTCCATGCTCACCAAATGCTGTGGACATGATGCAGAAGGTGACTTTCAGTGTAGGCGTCAATGATTTCCCATTGCTTTTACACTTAGATTGTTCCTTTTGCCTCCTGTGACAGGCCAGTGAGCGTGCAGGACAGAACAGTCAATCCTGAGTTGGCAGAGCCTGAATTGATGAGGTTTGGATCCTGTCTTCAGAAGTCCCAGCCATGAGTTCTCTGTTGCCAAACCAAACAGAAAGATGTGGCTTATTTTTACTTTCTAGATGAGGTAAATAACAGTATTAGTGACTGTTCTGTGCCCATGGGTTTCTTAGATGCATTTCTAAATTATGACTTTTTTTGGAAATTATGAAGAAATGAAAACCACTTTATAGAAATCTTTGGGAAAATAGGGGAAACATTCCAAATTGCACAGATGCAAGCATTGTGATGTATTTCTTCTAGTCCTTCGTTCAAGAGCGTAAATGTGTATTTTACATACCTATGGTCATAGCGTATGATCAAGTTTATATCCTTCCCTTTCTGTTTAACATATTTCCCTGCTGCTCCATGAAATGTATAGGCATCAGTTCGGACATCCACCCAGTGAATGGACATCAAGCTACAGTTGGGTCAGCCACCTGCCCGGCTGTGGGGCCAACCCACAGGGCTGCCAGTCCACGGAAGGCCTCTCTGCATACTTGGGTCCAGTGCAGTGATGGAATGAGCTTGAGTTTAGAAGTTCAATGCATCTGAGATCAGGTCCCAACTCTAACACCTGGAACCTCACTTGAGGCGAGTTCCTGCAGCTTTCTGAACGCTGGCTTCATCTGTAAACTAGAGAAAGTAGTACCTAGTTTGGGGGTTGTTAGGAGGACTGAGGATGTAATTAAGGTACCCTAACAAGAGTGGATGAATGGCCACCAGTGTTAATGTTGGTTTTCCTCTCCTCACACCCCTTCAGGCCTCACCTGTGTGTGTGCCTATCCTGTCTCTGACCTGCTCTGACCTTTTACATGGTGACCTTGGCTTTCAAACCTGCCTTTGGCCCTCCAGACATCCTGTGCTCATCCCACAGTGCTCAGTACTCATGGGCTTTTCCCTGTGCTGGGCAACTAGGCTCACAGTCCACCTTCCAGCTTTATTCACCCACCTCAGCCTCCACGCTACCACTAGCCAGCCCATTGCCCTTCCTTGAATTTTTAGGTTGTTTATAAATAAAATGTCTATGAAGATTTTTGTGTGCCTAGATTTCCCCTTTATATTTTCTGTCATTTTCTTGGGTTCATTTTACCTGGGTCAACAGGAGTAGCAAATTTATCATTCTTGATACATATAATGCATGTGACTGTGTTTTAAATTATTTTTCCAACCTAACAGTGAAAATCAGTACCTCATTCTAATTCCTTTGGTTATTTCCGAGTCTGCACATCTCTCCAGAATTTGGTTTCTTGTTTATACAAACTGAAAGCTTAACTTGTAAGAATTTCCAGCAGAATTCATTTCATTTTCTGTATATAGTTTTCTCTGGATAAATGTGTTTGTTTACCTTGGACATATTGTTACTTTTATATCTGCAAATAGACATATCAACAGATCTTTTCATCACTTCTATTGAAGGGATGAATCAGTTTCTGCCAAGCAGCTTCATAGGCTCATGGAACCTAAGTGTCAAAAGTGAATGTTAAGGTCCTCCATCCACATCTCCTCTTTACTGAAAGTAAATGCCCATTCCTCCAGGCATGCAGAATTCATCTTCCTACCAAAGAGTCCATCCAATTATTGCCATCACTAAGAAGTTTTTATGTTGAGCTAAAAATCTACTTGACTGAAACTTCTGAGGCCACTCAAATTCTCTCTTCTGAAATCACGCAGAATGCTCATAACCCTCTGCAGAGTTGAAGGGGGCAATCTTGTTTCTTCATGGACTAATAAAGAGCTTGAATTCCATTCTGCCATTTCCCACCTAGGGAAGGTTGCACAGGAAATAGTGAGGACTCTGGGGATTTCTCTGGCAGTCCAGTGGTTAAGACTCTGTGCTGCCAATGCAGAAGATATGGGTTCAATCCCTGGTCAGGGAACTAAGATCCCACATGCTGTGCAGTGTAGCCAAAAGATTTATTAAAAAAGAAGAAGAAAACCAGAATAAAATGCAGGCATGGTAATAATCACTGCCAAAATAAAAGTGATGCCCAGAAATCAAAGAATTAAAAAAAAAAAAAAAAAAACAGAGTGAACACTCTGGATTTGGATAGCCCTGTGTTCAGATCTTGACTGGCACTTATGAGTATATGACCTTGAAAAAGTTCTCAATCTCCTTTATCTTTAGTTTTCTCATCTTAAAAATGAGACTATTATACCTGTCTCAGTTCAGTCAGTTCAGTCACTGAGTCGTGTCTGACTCTTTGCAACCCATGGGCTGCAGCATGCCAGGCTTCCCTGTCCATCACCAACTCCCAGAGTTTACTCAAAATCATGTCCACTGAGTCCATGGCACCATCCAAACATCTCATCCTCCATCGACCCCTCTCCTCTTGCCTTCAATCTTTCCAATATCAGGGTCTTTTCCAATGTGTCAGTTCTTCACATCAGGTGGCCAAAGCATTGGAATTTTAGCTTCAGCATCAGTCCTTCCAAAAGAATATTCAGGACTGATTTCATTTAGGATGGACTGGTTGGATCTCCTTGCAGCCCAAGGGACTCTCAAGAGTCTTCTCCAACAACACAGCTCAAAAGCATCAATTCTTCAGTGCTCAGCTTTCTTTAAAGTCCAACTCTCACATCCACACATGACTACTGGAAAAACCATAGCTTTGACTAGATGGACCTTTGTTGGCAAAGTAATGTCTCTGCTTTTTAATATGCTGTCTAGATTGGTCATAGTTTTTCTTCTAAGGAGCAAGCGTCTTTTAATTTCATGGCTGTAGTCACCATCTGCAGTGATTTTGGAGCCCAAGAAAATAAAGTCTGTCACTGTTTCCATTGTTTCCCCATCTATTTGCCATGAAGTGAAGGGACCAGATGCCATGATCTTAGTTTTCTGAATGTTGAGCTTTAAGCCAAGTTTTTCACTCTCCTCTTTCACTTTCATCAAGAGGCTCTTTAGTTCTTCTTTGCTTTCTGCCATAAGGGTGGTATTATCTGCCTATCTGAGGTTATTGATATTTCTCCTGGCAATCTTGATTCCAGCTTGTGCTTCATCCAGCCCGACATTTCACATGATGTACTCTGCACATAAGTTAAACAAACAGGGTGACACTATACAGCCTTGACGTACTCCCTTCCTGATTGGAACCAGTCTGTTGTTCCATGGCCAGTTTTGTTGCTTCCTGATCTGCATGCAGATTTCTCAAGAGGCAGGTCAGGTGGTCTGGCATTCCCATCTCTTGAAGAATTTTCCACAGTTTGTTGTGATTCACACAGTCAAAAGCCTTGGCATAGTCAATAAAGCAGAAGTAGATATTTTTTGGAACACTTTCTTTTTTGATGATCCAGTGGATATTGGCAATTTGATCTTTGGTTCCTCTGCCTTTTCTAAATCCAGCTTGAACATCTGGAAGTTCACAGTTCATGTACTGTTGAAGCCTGGCTTAGAGAATTTTGGGCGTTACTTTGCTAGCGTGTGAGATGAGTGCAGTTGTGCAGTGGTTTGAACATTCTTTGGCATTGCCTTTCTTTGGGACTGGAATGAAAACTGACCTTTTCAAGTCCTATGTCCACTGCTGAGTTTTCCATATCTGCTGGCATATTGAGTGCGGCACATTCACAACATCATCTTTTAGGATATGAAATAAATAGTTCAACTGGAATTCCATCACCTCCATTAGCTTTGTTCATAGTGATGCTTCCTAAGGCCCACTTGACTTCACATTCCAGGATGTCTGGCTCTAGATGAGTGATCCCACTATTGTGGTTATCTGGGTCATGAAGATCTTTCTTGTATAGTTCTGTGTATTCTTGCCACCTCTTCTTAATATCTTCTGCTTCTGTTAGGTCCATACCATTTCTGTCTTATTGTGCCCATCTTTGCATGAAATGTTCCCTTGGTATCTCTAATTTTCTTGAAGAGATCTCTAGTCTTTCCCATTCTATTGTTTTCCTCTATTACTTTGCACTGATCACTGAGGAAGGCCTTCTCATCTCTCCTTGCTATTCTTTGAAAATCTGCATTCAAATGAGTGTATCTTTCCTTTGCTCCTTTGCCTTTTGCTTCTCTTCTTTTCTCAGCTATTTGTAAGGCCTCCTCAGACAACCATTTTGCCTTTTTGCATTTCTTTTTTTGGGGGGATGATCTTGATCTCTGCCTCCTGTACAGTGTCATAACCTCCATCCAAAGTTCTTCAGGCACTCTGTCTATCAGATCTAATCCCTTGAATCTACTTCTCATTTCCACTGCACAATCGTACGGTATTTGATTTAGGTCATACCTGAATGGGGGTCTAGTGATTTTCCCTACTTTCTTCAATTTAAGTCTGAATTTGGCAATAAAAAGTTCATGATCTGAGCCACAGTCAGCTCCTGATCTTGTTTTTGCTGACTGTATAGAGCTTCTCCATCTTTGGTTGCAAAGAATATAATCAATCTGAAATTGGTATTGACCACCTGGTGATGTCCATGTGTAGAGTTGGAAGAGGGTATTTGCTATGACCAGTGTGTTCTCTTGGGAAAACTCTGTTAGCTTTTGCCTTGCATCATTCTGTACTCTAAGACCAAATTTGCCTGTTACTCCAGGTATTTCTTGACTTCCTACTTTTGCATATGAGTCCCCTATAATGAAAAGGACATCTTTTGGGGTTTTAGTTCTAGAAGGTCTTGTAGGTCTTCATAAAACTGTTCAACTTCGGCTTCTTCAGCATTTCTGGTCAGAGCATACACTTGGATTACTGTGATATTGAATGATAATGAATGGTTTGCCTTGGAAACGAACAGAGATCATTCTGTCGTTTTGAGATTGCATCCAAGTACTGCATTGTGGACTCTTTTTGTTGACTATGATGGCTACTCCATTTCTTCTAAGGGATTCCTGCCAACAGTAGTAGATATAACGGTCATCTGAGTTAAGTTCACCCATTCCAGTCCATTGTAGTTCACTGATTCCTAAAATGTTGAAGTTCACTCTTGCCATCTCCTGTTTGACCAGTTCCAATTTGCCTTGATTCATGGACCTGACATTCCAGATTCCTATGCAATATTGTTCTTTACAGCATTGGGCTTTACTTCCATCACCAGTCACATCCACAACTGCGTGTTGTTTTTGCTTTGGCTCCATCTCTTCATTCTTTCTGGAGTTATTTCTCCACTGATCTCCAGTAGCATTTTGGGCCCCTACCAACCTGGGGAGTTCATCTTTCAGTGTCCTATCTTTTTGCCTTTTCATACTGTTCATGGGGTTCTCAAGGCAAGAATACTGATGTGGTTTGCCATTCCCTTCTCCAGTGGGCCAATTTTTGTCAGAACTCTCCACCATGACCCGTCTGTCTTGGGTGGCCCTACACAGCATGGCCCATCGTTTCATTGAGTTAGACAAGGCTGTGGTCCATGACACCTGTCTCACAGGGTTGTATCTACATACTGTATAAGAAAATATGAGTAATGCACCTAGGCACAGTATCTCTCAGTTCTCTAATCCTAAGAACTCGGACCATCCTGATTGCTCTCTTACAGATGTGCCACTAAACCTGAGGTTCAGGATTAGATGTTCTGGAAGGGGCGTGAGCAGTACTAACTAGGAGCCAGTTGTCGTTTCTGGCTCCTGAATGGCGTGTCTCTGTTAGTGTGTCCTAACCTTGAATTTGATATATGCGGTTGTTTCAGTAACAGTACTGGCCTGCCATGCCAAACCTACAGCCCTCACTCTCCCGGTGCTGGGCTGCAGTAAATGTGGTTCTTTTTGTTCCCTTTTTTTCTTCCCTTCGTCAGCTTAGCAGCTATGTATACCCTCCTCACCTCAATCATGTGTTCTTAAATATATTTCTGAAATGAAATACAGGATCTTGCATGCAACCCAGTTCCATTTCATCTTATTGGTTTTGGCCCAACATTCCAGCTGGTTGAGATCTTCTTTTCCATTTGTGTTTAAAATACAAAACAAAATTTAAGGAAAGCCAAAGCCAAAAAAGAAAATGCGGCCGTAATCCTTAAAACCTAGTCCAACTGCACGTTCACTGCTAGGCACCCCTCCTGTCTGTCCAACGAAGCACCTCTTTGCTCATGGCAGTCAGCCAGCCTCCCTGGATCCTGCCTTGTTCATTTAACATCATATGGCAGGCATTTCCCCCTCTGCCGCCTAGTGCATGTAGCTACCATTTTAATACCCTTCCAGGCACAGTTACCTCCTTATCTCTTCACTGTACATTTTGTTGTCTCTAGTTTCTTACTGGAGAAGGCAATGGCACCCCACTCCAGTACTCTTGCCTGGAAAATCCCATGGACAGAGGAGCCTGGTGGGCTGCAGTCCATGGGGTCGCTAAGAGTCGGATATGACTGAGTGACTTCACTTTCACTTTCATGCATTGGAGAAGGAAATGGCAACCCACTCCAGTGTTCTTGCCTGGAAAATCCCAGGGACAGGGGAGCCTGGTGGACTGCCATCTATGGGGTCGCACAGAGTCGGACATGACTGAAGCAACTTAGCAGGAGCAGCAGCAGTTTCTTACTATTAGAGACAATGCTGTCATGATCATTTATAGTTGTTTGTTTCTTAAATTTCTAGGAGTGAGCTAATTGGGTTAAAGGGCAAGAACGTTTTCAGTTTTTTCTATGGTGTTGTTATATCTATACTTGTTGTATTGCTCTCCAAAAGGTCAAGCCATGTCTCAAGCAAGGTGGACATTCATGTGCCAACTTCTCACAACTTCACCAATGTCTGGAATTTTTAAAGAAGTTTGGGAAATTCGCTTTCTATACAAAAATACTTTATCAACTTCTTCCTATGTGAATTGTCAATACATATGTTGGCGTGTTTGAGATTCTTAAGGAATTTCATTTTATGCTTTATTCTTCCTCCTAATTTTATAGTGTATAAATATGATCTTTTGTATCTTCACCAAGTTATCAATAATAAATGTTTAGGTCAGTGAAAAGAAAAGAACCATGTGGTCCTCCACCAAAGACCCCACTTTTCCTCACCAATTACCTTCTCTGAGCTGGATTATTCTCATAACTAGGGCTCTTCTACCTACATGTAGTCAGGGAAGACCTCTAAGATATAACAGTTGAGTTTATACCATAAGGATGAGAATGGCCATGAGGAAATGATTTGTCTGTCAGTCCATCTCTCGCCTCATTCATCTTAAACATGTTGAATATCTAGTCTTTGCCCAGCACTCCAAGAGGCATTGCTGGTTGGGTCCAACCAGGAAGTCACATCTCAACTGTGGCTCCAAACCCTTTCCCAGAATGCACTCTTTTGGCCGTATGTGATCTGGTACCCAAGGATCTGGTCATGTTTCCATTCCTTTAGCTAATGGGGAGAGAGATTCAATATTCTAACCTCATCAACATCTATATCCAGAAGTTTCTCCATGAGTAATTATGGAATCATCCAGTCATTTCACAAATATCTGAATATCTACTAAGTGTCAGTCACTAGTCTAAATGCCTGAGACATATCAGTGATGACAAATGCAGAAAAACTTAAACTCTAGTGGGAGTAGAATGAGATGCGTAGGAAGATTAACAGTAAACTTAGTGAGTAAGAGAATGTAGAAGGTGATGAGTGCCATGAAAAAAGGAAAAAGTAGACCAGGGGAGGCAGATCAAGTATGTGACGTGGAGAAGTGGTGTGCCTGGGGAAGCTTCATGGAGAAGCTGAGATCAGCACTGGGTAGGAAGCCCTGCCCTGGACCCCTGCCGTAGGATTGAAAGTGAAGTGAAAGTGTTAGTCGTTCAGTCGTGTCTGACTTTGTGACCCTAGGGACTGTAGCCCACCAGGCTCCTCTGTCCACAGAATTCTCCAGACAAGCTAATACTGGAGTGGGTAGCCATCCCCTTCTCCAGGGGATCTTTCCAACCCCAGGATTGAACCCAGGTCTCCTTCATTGCAGCAGATTCTTTACTGTCTGAGCCACCAGGGAAGCCTCTGCACAGGAATGGAGGTATCTAAGGAGTATGAGAAGTGTGGGACATTAAATCTGTCCTATCTACCTGAAGCCTCACTTTTATTTCAAGATGAGCATTCATTCGTGCCTGGGTCATTAACTATGGCAAACCTATCCTCCCCTGGCTTGAAGACTCAGTGCACATATTTCCTCTAAGGACATTTTTCCACCACTCCTTAGACGGATTCCTTGCCTTCTATAGTTTTCCAGGTCTCCTCCCTTCCTTATCTCCCAGTCCCAGCCTTCCCAGCATCTTCACACTCGGAACATTGCATTGTAATGTCTATCTAGTTGTCTCTTTCCCTGAGATTGTCAGCAAACTGAAGGCCGGACTGTGTAAATTCATCTCTATACCCTTTTGTGGAGCCCTTACTGTATGCTAGGTGCAGGAGATAGAGATATGGACAATATTTGTTTAATTAGTATTTATTGAGCACTTACTATGGTGCTCAATTTCTCACACAACCTTGTGAAGCAGATACTATGACCACCTGCTTTTCACAGATGAGGAAGCTAACTTACAGAGGTTGAGTAACTGACCCAAGATGGCACAGCTGTGACCAGGAGGAGCCAGGACTGGCAGGGAAGCTGGAGTGGCTCCAATGCCTGGTGTCTTCGGGACCATGATATGTGTTAACTTAGATCACTCGTGGACACAAGCTGTTTCTTCTGTGTGAACCTTCCCCAGCTGCCTCTGGTCCATGACCATCTCCTTCTTCTTCCTCCAGGAAGTTTTCAGAGCTCCCTCTCTGGCCTGGGTGGGGCCGCCTACCCTGCTCTGTGGCACCCTCTTATGCCCTCTGTTGGTCTTGTCAGCCTGTATCGTCATTGTGCGTCCGTCTTTCTTGCTGTGAGCCCCCCAAGTCAGGGCCACTGTGTTCATCTCTGAGTCCCAGGCCCGGCACAGAGTCCGGTGCTGATGAAATGGAGTGCTGCCTAGAATCCTGGCCCCTGATGACCAGAGCTGTGGGAAACCAGAGACCAAAGCCATTCTTTCCGCCTGAAGGTTTAAGAACTTGGGGGATGAAAAAAGTCCTTCAGAGGGTGTTATGAGACCTTCTTGGTCTTGTTCCCCTAGGATAGACTGTCATCAGGTCAAGAAAGGAGGAAAGGATTTGGCAGAGGTCAAATCTGAGGAATCTGACCTCACATTGCTTGGGTCTGACTCGGGGATCTACCACTTGCCAGCTCTGTGACCTTGGGCAAGTTATTTATTTGGTTTGGGCTTCAGGTCCTTCCTCCATAAAATGGAAATTTCAGTTCCTATAAGTATTAAATTAATTTCTATTAAGCACTTAAAACAGTAGCTGACACATAGTGAGCACCGTGCAATGTGAACAAGGGGCAAGAGGTAGAAGAAGGTAGGTGTTTGAAGGAGTGGAGATGAGGTTGGTATTAAGGGAGCCACCTGGCAAGGCGGGCAGTGTTGGGATCCTGGGAGCGCCTTTGTCCCAGGCTGAGGTACTGGGCTGTGGGGACCAAGTTCAGCTGCTGAAGGATCCCGCTGGCCACAGTGTGGTGACTGGGGTGGAGGGAGAGAGAGGAGTCGAGGGTGTTTGTGGAATAACCCAGGTGAGAGATGGTGAGGGGAGGGTGAGCACTCACCTTCCTCCTGAAGTGGTGGCACTGCCAGGTGGGAATCAGGCTGTGAGCAGAACCCTGCAGCCATCCACATGGGGGTGCCCAGGGTCGCTGGGTCTTTACACACCTTCTGTGCCCTGGACCCACTCTGTGCAGGCCCTGGTGGGGACTCAGCTCATGGAGACGTGGCAGACCTCCCTCCAGGAGACGGGGGAGATGAGATGTGTCCGGGGACAGGGTGCAGATTGCAGGCCTGTACTTGTCTCGTGTCAGGTCATCCCTAAACACCTCCTTGGTGCCAAGGAAACGGTGTGGGTTTGAAATGAGGCTACAGGTTTGAAGCTTTCCTCCACAGCTTTTCAGTAGCATGACCTTGACCATGGTACTCGACCTCCTGGTCCTCAGATTTATCAGGTATGGAAAATGAATAACAGCATTTTAGGGCTGTTGCATAGAATGCTCCGCATATGGCAGGCACATAGTAGGTGCTCATTAACGGGTGCTGCCCTCCCTCTCTGCATGATAAAAGCAAAGAGGACCACACACTCGGTCAAAAGCATCTCCCTCGCCTGTGCTGTGGGTGGGCCTGGCACTTCCTTTCCATGAGCCTTAGTGTCCTTAGTCATCATGCACACATGACTGTGCCTGCTCCACCAGCCTCTGAAGCTGCCATGGCCTCACAGCATCGTGATGGCCAAGGCAGGGCTTGGAAACACGAAGTGCTCCCGGTGGGGAGGTGGGTCCCTGATGTCCTTCTGTTCCCCTTTCCCCTCCCTCCCATGAGGCAGCAGATCTCAGCCTGGGATACATCCCTTCCCAAAACGGGGGAATTCCCTGGCCCTACTTGTGAAAAATGTGAACCATTACTGAGAGATTATCAGTGTGGGCAGTAGGGAGGCTGGAGTTCTTCTTCCCAATGGCCCTTTAAATTATTTTCATTTTGCTGACTCATGCACTTTTCTGAGCTCAGGAGCTTTGGGAGATGGTTATAGGCCATTTATGCAGAAAACCTCATTGGCTCAAGTCTCTTAAGGGAGGAAGAGATTTAACCCTTTGTAGCCCAGCCTGGTGCTGCTTCCCATGGGGCCCAGGAGGACAGATGGCCTTTGTAGAATCGGGGCTGCCCTTTAGGGAGCCTGGTCCAAGACCAAGTACACCCTGTCCAGATTTCCAGTGTCAGCCAGTCAAAGGCACAGATGGGAAAGAAACCCAGCCAGATTTGGAGGTAGCTTCCTGGGTTTCAAATTATGACTTTAAGATGGCTTGTTTTCTTTCTTTCCCTTTCATTCTTTTTCATTTTTCTTTTGTTTTTAAGGCTGAGCATTTGACCTAGACTTCCTTATTCAGGGTGAGAAGGAAGCTGACAGTCCACCAACGCCTCTCCCATCTGCCTGGGATCAGGGATCTTTCCATGAGTGCTCTTGAGCTCCTCCTGTATGTTAGGATCCACACTGAAGACTTCATGTAACTCATGGTTACAACAAGAATATTAGGGATTTGGTGTTACTCTTTATTTCTCCTGATGAGGACGCTGCAGCCCAGAGAGGTTAGAATTTTTGCACAGGATCACACAGCTAGTAAGTGAGAGGATCAAGATTCAAATCCAGGTCCTTCTGAGACCAAGTCCACTGTTCTTTCATCACATCCTCCATGCCTTCCAGTAATCAGCACTGATGGAGCCAGCTGGGTGCCAGACCCTGACCCGTGTGGCCAAGAGGAGTGTTCCTCCTCCCCAGGTCGGAGTCTAGCCATGTTCAAAGTTCACCTTCGTGTGCAAGATTTCCTTGTAAAGCAACATGGGATGATGGAAGGAGTGGAAACCAATGTCCAATAGCAGGTTAATTATGCAAATGTGTATGCACACGTGCACGTGCACGCGTGCAAACACACACACACCACGCATCCATATATGCTGATTTTCTTCTTAGAGTGAAATGCCATATAGCAAGAAATGAACCAGATCTCTATGGATCACATAAATAAGTCTCAAAAGCATACTGTGCAGTCAAAAAAGCAAGTGGTGGAATGGAACTTAAGAGTTTGAGGTTATGTATGTAAGATCCTAAATAATGCAAAATGATACTATAGATTTTTTTATGGACAGACGAGTGTGCAGGCATAGTCTGAAAACTTGGGCAGGAAAAATACAGCCCAGCATATCAGGGCAGTGGGGGATGGGAAAGAATGCAAAAGATGCTTCTGCAACATAACTATTCAAAACAACCAAACAAAAAAGACATCCAAAGAAAAGAGCAGAAAGTAAAAAAAAAAGTTCCATACATTTATTTTCCCCAGGAGGGTAATGGGAGTGGGGTTTGTGACACACACCGTGTACCTGGAGTGTAGATCTGGCCTGACTCTTAGAGTCCTCTGGGGCTTGGCATTAACTCCCCTCCACAGACTCATGGGACGATTAAACAAGGGATCTGTTGAAGGCATTTTCTCTCTTTAATTAATTAATTTTTTTATTTATTAGCTGTGATGGGTCTTCATTGCTTCACGAGCTACATACTCGAGCTTTCTTTAGTTTCCGTGAGCAGGAGAAACTACTTTCTAGCTGCGGTGCTCAGGCTTCTCACTGCAGTAACTTCTTTTGTAGAGCATGGGCTCTAGGCACGCAGTCTCGGTAGCTGTGGTACCTGGGCATAATTGCCCCACAGCATGTGGAATCTTCCCTGACCAGGGATCGAACCCAGTGTCTCCTGCATTGGCAGGCAGATTCTTAACCCCTGGGCTGCCAGGGAAGTCCTCAAAGGCATTTTGAACTGTAAGATGTTGTTGGAATGTAAATTGATGTCACACACTTCTGTGCTCTTTTCCTGTCTGTCTTCCTGAGTAGACTGTGACTTCTTTGAGGGCAGGGACAGTTTCTAATTCATCTCTTGACCCCAGGGAGCATTGCTGACCCCAGGCCAGAACTCTGGATTTAACCAACCTTGCTAACAGTGCCTTATCCCTGATCCACAGGCCACCTGTGCTTAGAGGACTGTTTGGAATGAGAGGAAACAGCTCATCCCTGGTGTGCACCCTCTGTGGACACGTAAAATTGATTGTTCAGAGCAGCATCGGGTACTTAAGGAGAGAAAGGTGTGGAAGCCTGTCTTGGGTCCAGTAGATGAAGGGTGAAGGTGAAGGATGTAGTAGTAGGAGACCATCTCCACCCTCTAGGCTCTCCACTCTGGTCCCAGGCACAGCATCCTCTCACCTGCATGGACAGGTCTGGGGCAAAGGCTGTGTATGTGACCCAATCTGGTGAATGACCTCTTGGAACTCCATCCCCACAATACCCTTACTTGATCCTTCCACGGCCCTATGAGATGCCTGTCACCCTGCCCATTAGGAAGACAAGGATACTGAGGCTGGAGTGGTAATCATGGACAGAAAGTGAAGTGAAAGTATGAGCCAGTCAGCTGTATCTGATTCTTTACAACCCCTATGAACAGCAGCTCACCAGTCTCCTCTGTCCATGGAATTCTCCAAGCAAGAATAAGGAGTGGGTAGCCATTCCCTTCTCCAGGGGATCTTCCCAACCCAGGGACTGAATCCGGGTCTCCTGCATTGCAGGCAGATTCTTTACCATCTAAGCCTCCAGCGAAGCCCGATCATGGGCAGAGTCAATTTCCAATTCCAGTCTGGTAGATCCCAAACCTTTGCTCTTCTCCAAGGACCTAGGCATTTCTATGGGCTGTGAAAGCAGAGTCGTCCCCAGAAAATCCATTAGGGCAGCAAGTTGCACCCGCCTCCCCCTCCTGTAATTCAGTCGACTAGTGGCTGAAGCAGGGGGTAGAATGAAATAATCACGTTTCAGAGCCCACTAGAGTGGCTGCCATTCAGAGGTCCCTTTGTATTTTGAATATGCAGTCTCTAATTAGACTTTGCCTTAATTGTGAGATTTCCATACACCGTGACTGCATGCACTCTGTCTGGGGATAAACACGTCCATCAGGAGAGAAGCAAATCGTGGCGCTTGCCTTGGCCCTGTCATTCCATTCGCGTGCTCCACTGCAGCTCCTCTGGGGACGTAGCTCAGCCTTCCCCCGTGAAAGTGCTCTGGGGCCCACATTTTAATCAAAAGTGTACCTGCCTCTAGGAAGAAGCGTAGGGCCACAGCTCAAAAGTGATTAAATTTAATAACCGAAAGACCAGAAAAAGTATGCTTTGCAATGCATAATTTCAGCTGATATTTATTTCATCATGAGGCCATATTCTATACGCTGTATGGGGACACTTTATTAAAAATGCCATTTATTTTACCTGTAGCAATAAGGGACATGCACACCTTCTTTTTACCTCCCCACTGTGTTAAGGCATTTGCGGTTATTAAATTACTCTTGAGTAGGGGAATGCCAGTCTCCAAATTTACTCTGAAGTATTCCAGTAAAATGATCTGAAATGTTGATTCACTCAGCAAATACTCACCAAAGCTATTTGGGGCCAGGTGCTATGCTAGGCAGGGACAGTGAGGTGGGGCAGCAGAGTGCCTCTCTGCCTCCCAGGAGCTCCTGGGCAATGGGATAGGGGAGTGACAGATGCACTCCACATTCCAGAACAGGGACTGGCCCCTGGGGGCTAGTCAAGTGGTTTTCATTCAAGAAATGGATGAATGAATGAATAGGGGGATGAATAGAGAGAAAACCAGAGCACCTCAGTGTTATAGAGCTGGGCCTGAGGTCATGTGGGGCGCTGTAGGGGCATAGAAGAAGGGCTGGTTGATCACCCTTGGTGTCTTAGAGGAGGTGATGGCTGAGCTGATTCTCAGGTGGGCCCCAGGAGGAGCCTAAGATGTCCAAGCAGGGAGAATGGGGGAGGTAAGGTCTGGGGCCCTGGATCCATTTCCCTGCAGACATCCACAGGGCCACCCCCAGACTCCCCAGATCTTTGCCTCCATCTCCCTCATTAGAAGTGCTCTCCTCCACCACTGATTAGAAGAACAGGCACATGTCATCCCACCCCAGGGTATGCTCTTGTCTTCTTCTGCTACCTTATATTTCTCCCATCCCGATGTATTGTTTGAATATTATCCTCAAATGAAGTGTCATGAGAGCAATGACTAAAAGAGGACTTCTCATATAATAGAGGCTCAAAGTTGGAGAAGTGGAGGGGGGTTAAATAAATGAGGGACTGAAAAAGCTCGGTGGTTTCTCAGCAACACAAGAGGTCCAGCTTGGGGTCTGAAGTGCAGGGTCTGAGTGGCGCCTGCTGAGAAACAAGCCTGTGGGGTAATGGGGGGCCAGAGACCCCAGGCCTGCAGGCCTCATATGTCTGCTTAACAGGCATGTGGACTTTGCCTTCAGGTGGCAACGGGATGTCATTGAAGGGTGTTGAGCCTGGGAGTGACATGGTCAGAGTGGTGTTTCAGAGGGACCACTCTGGTGGAATGATAGATGATGAGCGGGACAGGCTGAGACTGGACTTGGGAAACAGTAAAGAGGCTGAGTGGATGGTCCCTGCAAGACCTGGGGGAACAAGAGCAAAGTAGGGGTTCTGGGAATGAAGGAGTGGGCAGGGCAGGATAGAATGGATATATATATTCAGGGTTAAGCCACTGTGATTTGCTTGGTAGGAAGGGAGGGGAGGAAGAGACAGACTGCGTGATGACTCCCCTGTTTCTAGCTTATCCGAGCAGGTGGGTGGTGATGTCCTTCACTGGGAGGGGACTAGAGGCTTGCCCTCCCATGGGCACTATGATAGGGCCAGAGAGAAATACTTGTTCCTATAGGAATCTGTAGCTGAACATGACTCATGTTGCTGAAAAGCATCATCCAAATGTGGGTCTCACATGTGGGGGCCTTGTTGAGCCCTAGAAATGCAGTTGGCAGGATTGTCCTCTGATGAAGGAAGACAAGTAATGGCTATCTAGTGAGGAGCCACCCAGAATCTGCCATCTCTCCTGACTGGTCATGCCAGCTATCCAGCCTTCTTCGTCTTGCATTCCCTCAGAGGTTGTCCAGTCACTAGGCTGTGTCTGACTCTTTGTGACCCCATGGACTGCAGCATGCCAGGCTTCACTGTCCTTCACCATCTCCCAGAGTTTGCTCAAACTCATGTCCATTGAGTTGGTGATGTCATCCAACCATCTTATCCTCTGATGCCTTCTTCTCCTTTAGCCTTCAACCTTTCCCAGCATCAGGGTCTTTTCCAATGAATCAGCTCTTTGCATCAGGTGGCTAAAGTGTTGGAGGTTGAGCTTCAGCATCAGTCCTTCCAATGAATATTCAGGGTTGATTTCCTTTAGGATTGACTGGTTTGATCTCCTTGCAGTCCAGGGGACTCTCGAGAGTCTTCTCCAGCACCACAATGTGAAAGCATCAGTTCCTTGGCACTCAACCTCTCTTATGGTCCAACTCTCACATCTGTACATGACTACTGGAAAAACCATAGCTTTGACTATACAGACCTTTGACAGCAAAGCCCTCAAAGGTGGCCAGGTAGTAATAGAATGAGCATAGGATTTTAGATAAATAGACATGAGTCTTGCCCCATTGTGAACAAGGCTTGGGTGGAGGCATTTGGTCCCCCTAAACCTCAGGTTCATCAGTTGTAAGTTGGGAATAATGATACTGTCTACCTTGTAGTGTTATAGTGATGGTCTGGTTGTTAAAGGGATGCAAGCCTGCTCAGTGAACTGAGAAGGGCCATTCAGTTGGAAGAACTCAGCAAACCCAGATGAGGGGGAGGATGGCAGGAAGGCCCAGGTGCAGGACCAAGTGCTGCTGGCACTCTGTGCCCAGAATCTTCCTTGGAGTCATTCTCAGGACCTTGAAGTTGACCCCTCCAACCAGGCTCTGTGGGACTCTTCCAGAGACAGCTGAGCATCCCTACCTATGGGGGACACTTGGGGCTCATTCCTTGGGAAGCTCTGGCCCCAGGGAATAGCCTCATTCCCCTTGCATTGTGACCCACCAGTCCCTCCTCTCCAGGCACCCTGAGCTGCTCTGTGCTTCCCTTCTGCTGGCCCAGTCCCCACTGACCCAGCTGCTTTGCTCCTTCAGGGCCCTCCTGGCTGATGCCTGTCCGTCCCCTGAGGACGGTTCTCCCCTCTCGCACTCTTTCCATCTCTCTTCTGGGTGAGCTCCTGGACCACTTCTCCCCTTAGGTGACATCTTTTCCAGGAAACTCATCGAGTGCCAGGTCCATCTAAGTGTGCCTCCCCTGGATTGCCAGGGCACTGCTCACATTTGGTGAATTGTATTTGTTTCCATGTCTGTCCCATCCAGCAGACCAAGGACTTCTCAAGGACTCCTCACCATGTGATTCATTCCTGGTGCATTGTGGCGCAGAGAATATGGGCCTCTGCCAAGAGTGCCTACACCCTTGTCTGGTGGAGAGGGGGTGCTCAGCTGCTGTTCCTCCAGAGTAAGGGGACACCGTGCCCTGAAGGTGGCCAGTGGGTCCTAGGTGGGGCTTGGGTTGGCAGGCTGGGCTGCAGGAATGACTGTCCCACTGGGTTTCCTGGGCAGCTCTGTCTCTTCCCTGTGTGCTCCCGTTTTAACCCCATTCACAGGGGCCACATCCACGTAATTGGATTGAGCAGACACTGACAAGGTCAATTTGACAATTTCATTAATCTTTTATTAAACACAGGCCCTGAGCTCCAGCCAGGCTCGTCTGCGTGCCACCCCAGAACGTGCCTGGCATATTCTTGTCTCACACACCTCCTCCTGGCTGGATGTGGTCAGTGATGCCCACGGTCACTGGGGGCTTCCTGGGACAGACCTGATGCAGAGCAAGTCCCTTGGCCACTCTGACCAGCCCACAGTGGGGCTGGCGAAGGAGTCGATGTGTGTGCAGCCCTGGGTTGAGTGTGCTCAGTGCTCTGTGTTATTATTACCATCATTGCTACTACTGTTAACAACTCAACAAACCCAAGGAGGGAGATTCAGCCTGCATTTTGCTAAGGAGTAAACTCCATGCAAAGGGCAGAGAGGGCAGAAAGGGCAGGGTTGTGCCCATGGGCACAAAGAGCAGCAATCAGCAAGGCTGGAAATGCTAGGAAAGGGCCAGGTGCAGAGAACCCCCACCTCCCAGGGTGGTTTGGAGGATATGATGTGACCTGCACAGGGCCTGGCACACGGCACACACTCAACACAGATTTGTCACGTGAAAGAAGAAAAGTGCGTGGAAAGTGGGTGTGAGTTGAAGCTTCCTCTAGATCCTCACGGAAGGGGGAGGTCAACTTCCTGGGGCAGAAGGAACCTTGCGGAAAACGGAGGGCTTAGGATTCAGAGAGAAGCAGGAGGTGGAAAGCAGGAGAGCCTCACAGATGAGGAAGGAGCATACGGGGGATGGAGTGAGTGTGATGCAGAGAGGGAAGTGGTCCAGGAAAATGGGGCTGGAGAACAAGGCAGGGCACATCCAGGGCCTGGGGAGCTGTGAAAAGGGTTCCAACAAGGAGTCGCGTCTTCCAATTTGCATTTTAGAAAGTTCACTCTGGCTGCAGCGTGGAACTTTGGAGCAAGATGGACAAGAGGGAGGGAGGTCAATGGACTCTGTGGATGCCAACCATGGGCCAAACCCATGCTAGGCCCTGAGATCTGGAGGGGGCTCACCCATGGTCAGGGCCCAGAGGACCTCCAGTCAAGGGCCAGCAGTGGGGGCAGACAGTGCCAGGAGTGGAGGGTCCCAGAGGAGAGATAGAGGAATCTGTGTGAGAAGCTGTTCATCTGGGAAGCCTTCCCAGAGGAGGTGATGTTTGTCCTAGATCTTGAAGAAAGCACAGGGACTCCATAGGTAGGCCAGTGGGATGGTGGGTTTTAGACATCTCTTTGAGGACTGCCTTGAGTCCTAATATTGGTCTTTTAGCCGGTTATAAGATCACTAAGGGGGTAGGGGAACTCAATCTTAGTCCTTTTTGGATCTTCCCAGGGCAGGGCCCGGAACATGGCCTGGAAGGTACGAAAGCCTGTTGAGTGAGAAGGCTCCTGGGCTCCCTGCACCCATGTTGAAAGGGGAGGGAAAGAAAGGAGCAGAGGATGGAGAGAGAAAGAAAGGAGGTTCCCTGGAGGGATCCTTAAACCCCATCTGACCTGTGTCTCCTAGCTGGGAAACACTCCTTGGCTCCCCACTGCCCTAGGACAAAGCCCAGCCTCTTCCTTCAATCAAAACCCTCTGTATCTGGGCTCTGATGGCTCACCTCCTTCCTCCAAACACAAAGCCCCCCACCTCCACCTTCAGGTCCTGCCTTTCCTTGGATGGCCCCAGACTGTTCCCACCTTCAGGCCTTTGTCCACGTGCCTCCTCTGCCCAGAGGTCTGTTTCATCCTGTGCATGCATCCTGCACGTCCCTGCCCACTGCAGAAAGAGGGCTTCCCCAGGAGACCCTCAGCACCCAGAGCCCCGCGCTGCCCAGCTCTGCCTCTCCTCCCTTCCCCACCCGGAAGTGCTTTCCATCAAGGTGGCACCTGCTGCTTACCTGGGGCCGTGTGGTGAAGGTGTGAAGGTGCAGCCTCTTCAGTCAGATCTGTGAGGTAGAGACTTGAATCCCGGCTTCACTACCTATGAGCTGGGTGACCGGGAGAGTTATTTAATCTCTGTTCTCTGGTTCCTCACATTTAAAATGGGATAACAATAGGACCCATTTCATGAGGTTGTTACAGAGATTAAATTAGTGAATTGTGCAAGGCTCTTAGAAGAATGCTTGGCAGACAACAAGCACTCATTATAGGTTAGACATTGCTATTAATTATTATTATTATTTTTTAATTGAAGTATAGTTGATTTACAATGATTCAGGTATTCAGCAAAGTGATTCAGTTATTACATATTTGTTTTTTCTTTTTCAGATTCTTTTCCATTATAGGTTATTATAAGATATTGAATATAATCCCCTGTGCTATACAGCAGGTCCTTACTGTTTAACTATTTTATATGTAGCAATGTGAATCTGTTAATACCATCCTCCTAATTTATCCCTCCCCCTTCCATTCTATTGATTTTTAATTTGAAAAGTATTTGTTGTTCAGTCGTTGTATCCGACTTTTTGAAACCTCATGGATGCCAGGCCTCCCTGTCCCTCACTATCCTCCAGAGTTTACCCAAGTTCATCTCCACTGAATCGGTGATGCTATCCAACCATCTCATCCTCTGCCTTCCTCTTTACCTTTTGCCTTCAATCTTTCCCAGCATAAAGTGCAATACAAAAACATTTGGGGGAGAAAAGCCCAGAGTTAAAAGGAAATACCACCACCACGCAAACAGCTATTAGATTAATATATGTCTTTCCAGTTTTCTATTCAATGTGGTCGTTGTTGTAGTAGATCTGTTGTGCACACACCCACAAAAGATACACACAGAAATAATGACACCCTCTTTTGTAGCTTGTTCCCTCATTTACCAGTGTATACTAATGCTTCAGTGAACAGGCAGTATTTGTAACCTGTCTTTGTAGACACAAAGCCTCCCTCAGAGCCCAGTACATACAGAATAGGTGTTTGATGGAACTTTGTGGAAGGAGAAGCTATGGGCAGGCTTCGGGCTATGGCTTTTGGCTGCTTCCAGAAAGTCAGCAATGGCACAGTAGTTGTCACTGTGTTCTCCTCTCACTTTAGTGACAAGAGACCCTGAGGGGAGTGGGTTTCCCTGAGCTTGCTAGCAAGTCAGTGGGAGGGAAGTGAAAGTGAAGTCGCTGAGTCGCGTGCTACTCTTTGCGACCCTGTGGATCCACCAGGCTCCTCCGTCCATGGGATTCTCCAGGCAAGAATACTGGAGTGGGGTGCCATTTCCTTCTGCAGGGATCTTCCCAACCCAGGGATCGAACCCAGGTCTCCCACATTGCGGGCAGATGCTTTAACCTCTGAGCCACCAGAGAAGCCCAAGTGGGAGGGAGATTAGGGCCAATCAAGGGCCTTTTCCCTCAAGCAACATGTAACCTCACTTCCCTTCTCCTACCCTACTCACCACCCAGAGTCCTCCTGGCCTCAGGTCAAGGCCCAAGGTGTATCCTAGGTAGGGACAGCCCTCACCCTGGTCCTGGGCAGAGTCTCAGTGGAGGCCCCTCCCCGCCCCTTGGCTATGGCAGATCCAGCTGAAGTTCCCACACCTGCCCGGTGCTGCTGCTCAGCTTCTTCCTGGTTCAGGAGTGGAACCTTCAGGCAGGTTCAGGGCAAGAAGGGGAGCTGGGAGATGGCTTACAGTGGACGCCGACTCTCTGGAGCGTGGCCACCTTGGGTATGGTTCCCTGGAGCTTTTCTGCACTGCCCAGGGGAACTGCATCCACGTAAGGGCTCAGGACTCAGAGGTGGGAGACTTTGGATACAATCGCTTTGTTCATTCACTGATGGATCCATATATTCATTGATACATTCACTCACTTAACCAATATTTATGGAGTTTCCAAAATGTCCCGGCCCTCTGGGTATTAAATAGAGAGTATGAGGACTGACATCCCAGTCTTCATGGAGCTTATATTCTAATGGAGGGAACAGACAGAAAAACAGATGGACAATTAGACATGTAATGGTAGGTTGTGCTTAGTGCTTTGAGGGAAAGGAAATAAGGCTACAGGATCCATGGTGGAAGGATGCTATTTTGGAAAGGTGATCAGGGAACCTCCTCTAAGAAGATGGATCCAAGCAGATACCTGAAGAAGTGAGAAAACCATGCACTTGGGCATCTTGGAGTCTGGCACTAGATCTAGATGTGGGCTCCACCAGTGCAGAGGCCCCGAGGCAGGAGGTGCTCAGGGCTCAGGTGTCCCAGGAGAAGCAAGGAGGCCAGAGATGCATGAACAGGGCTACCCCTGGGGTTCACCCTCTACTTCCATCTCTTCCCCTCTCCAACCCCCAAGTCTAAACAAAGCCAGGCCTGGTCTTCTAGTTCATGTGGGGCCTGCTTTCTCCTTCCACAGGAAAAACTCACTGGACACAAACAGCACTTTACAGTTTGCAAAGCCATCTTACTGTCTTGACCCCATTTAAGCATCATACTGACCTGTAAGGTGGGCTCAAAGGCAGATATCATCCCCATTTTCCAGATGAGGACATGGAGGCTCCGAAGGGCTGCAGGGTTTGTCCAGGTTCACACAGCCAGAGAGTGGCTTGGCTACTCTTCAGATGCACCCCCAGCATCTGACCCATGTCCTAACCCCTTGAACACCAGGAGCCTCCCTGCTCAGACTCCGCTTGGCAGAAAGCCTCCCGGCAGCACACAGGGAAAGGCCAGAGCCTGAGAGAGCGAGAGCTCAGCGTGGATGGGGCCCAGGCAACAGGTAAGCTTAGTGGCTGCATGAGGGGATCCAGAATGGGGCTAGGGGTGTGGAGACCAGCATAGAGGGTGGTCAAGGGAAGAGTGAGAATCATGCCTGGAGGGCCTGCAAACCAGCCTGCAGGGCATGGCCTTCACTTCCACCCCCAGACCCACCAGGGCTCAGTCAGCTGCAGCACCCCCATGGAGGCGAAGGCAACCTGGCTGCGTATGCACAGGAGAGGAGGGGATGTCGCCCTGCACAGGAGTCTCTGTCTCAAGGCTGCTACCCGATGAATGAGTACAAGCCTGTGATGAGTACAGGCCTGTCTGTACTTGCCTCCTCCACAGAGGAGGGAGGTGAGATCAGGGAACAGACTCCAAACAGCACCTGTGAGGACAGAAACAAGAGGGCTCTTTTACCAGGAGCAGGACACACCCAGTTCCCCCGATGTCAGCAGAGCTCTCTGGGGAAGAGGGTGTCTCTGGGGGTCCCAGAGCTCACTCCAGGAACCACCCAGGGTCACGGAGGAACACTATGATAGGACCAGTACCTGAGCGCTGGTCCTCACCACTGTCTCCCCAAGTAGCCTGAGAGCTCCTTGGATGCCGAGACTGATAGATTCAGGGTTCCCCAGCCCAGCACATGCAAGCCCAAGGGTGTGGGGGCACAAAGAACACGGATTTTTGAAGCAGACAAACCTGAGTTCAACTTCCACTTCCCCACTTGGCAACCGCATGATCTCAGGAATGTGACTTAACCTCTATAACCTCCATGTTTTCACCTGCGAAACGGGTATAACTTGGGGAGTGGGGGGTGCTGTGACTATTTAAGAGAGAAAGTTTGTGAATTGCCTGGTACAGCACCTGGCTCACAGCCAATACACAAATACTATCTGCTTTCTTCCTTTTCCTTCTCACTACCCAGGATCACCTGTGCTAGATTTGCAGACCAGAGCTGGCACCAGAAGGTACAGCTTCATTCTGACACTCTGAGAGGTAGACAAGAGGGGAGGCTGACTTGGCAAAGGGCCACTTCGTGCTCCCCCATTATTGGGGTGTCCCAGGAGCATGGGACCACTCCACCATCCATGCTCGCCACGCGGGCCCTGAGGGAGCTTGCCCGTGACTGGCTGCTCAGCGCTCCGCATTGGCCACTGAAAGTAACCATGCAGTTGGGGGTGGGCCTAGGAAGTCGGCTCTGCTTCCCCACCCAACCATCTGAGCTCATCTATCAGTTCAGTTCAGTTCACTCTCTCAGTCATGTCCAACTCTTTGCAACCCCATGGACTGCAGCACGTCAGGCTTCCCTGTCCATCACCAACTCCTGGAGCTTACTCAAACTCGTGTCCATCCAGTCAGTGATGACATCCAACCATCTCACCCTCTGGTTGTCCCCTTCTCCTCCCTCTTTCAAATGAATCAGTTTTTCGCATCAGGTGGCCAAAGTATTGGAGTTTCAGCTTCAGCATCAGTCCTTCCAATGAATATTCAGGACTGATTTCCTTTAGGATGGACTGGTTGGATCTGCTTGCTCTCCAAGAGACTCCCAAAAGTCTTCTCCAACACCAGTTCAAAAAATCAGTTCTTCAGTGCTCAGCTTTCTTTATAGTCCAACTCTCACATCCATACAAGACTACTGGAAAAACCAAAGCTTTGACTAGACCAAATTTTGTTGGCAAAGTAATGTCTCTACTTTTTATTATGCTGTCTATGTTGGTAATAGCTTTTCTTCCAAGGAGGAAGCATCTTTTAATTTCAAGGGTGCAGTCACCATCTGCAGTGATTTTGGAGCCCCAAAAAATAAAGTCTGTCATGGTTTCCATTGTTTCCCCATCTATTTGCCATGAAGTGATGGGACCAGATGCCATGATCTTCGGTTTCTCAATGTTGAGTTTTAAGCCAGCTTTTCACTCTCCTCTTTCTCTTTCATCAAGAGGCTCTTTAATTCTTCTTCACTTTCTGCCATAAGTGTGGTATCATCTGCCTATATGAGGTTATTGATATTTCTCCCAGCAATCTTGATTCCAGCTTGTGCTTCTTCCAGTCCAGCATTTCTCATGATGTACTCTGCATATAAGTTAAATAAGCAGGGTGACAATATACAGCCTTGACGTACTCCTGTCCCGATTTGGAATTAGTCTGTTGTTCCATGTCCAGTTCTAACTGGAGAAGAACCCGCGAGGCAGAGGACTTGGAGATGGGAGGCATGCCAGGGCTCTGGGGCTCCCCTGGGCTTCCTCCTGGCTTCGTGTCTGTGCCCTGATGCAAAGGACAACGGTCCCTTACCAGAGGGCCAACCGTGGCGCTCCAGCGTAGAGGTCCACCCAGAAGAGCTGGGACAAGTCACCAAGCCTCTCTGTGCTTTCGTTTTCTCCTTTTTCTCGAATGAATAACCAATTGCCCCTTATCAAAGGGCTAGGTTAAAAGTGATAGTTATATGACTCTTTTATATGTACATAGAAATTTAGAGCTGATGAAGTACTTTTGCATTACTTGATACCGACGAGACTTTGTATGGATCATCTTCTATCCCCGCGGTATCCCCCAGAGTGGGTATTTTCAGCCCGAGCTTGCCCTGAGGATGCAGACTCAGAGCCCATCAGCTTGTCTGAGGTCACGCTGTGGGCTAGTGGCAGTCAGGGTTGGAACCCAGATCAGCCTGGCAAACACCCCGTGATCTTCCTACTCCTTCCCTGGGAGAGTGCTACTTGAGGGAAACACAAACAAGCATCAGGAAGGAAGCCAAGCCTTCGCCTGTCCCTCCTTTCTGGGCCCGTGTCTGCCCCTCTCCTTGCCGCTGCCCAGATTCTCTGTGATGTGTGTGTGTGGTGATGATGGTGTGAGGGGTGTACGAGCGGCACCTGGTCCTGACAAGACAGGCCAGAGCTGGCTGCTCCCTCACTCATTCCAGTGATGAGCACCAGCCCAGCCCTCACCACGCGTCTGTGCTTGGCCTCCACTTGGGAGTCTCATCTGTGACGTGAACAGGAGTCTGCTGCCCCTGAGCCGCCAGCTGGGGTGAACGCGCCCACCTCTCGGTCTCCAGCACTCGATTTACTGTGCTGCGATTTTTCTTCTTTGTCCTCAGCGGCAGGAAAAAAAAAAAAAAATGCCACCTCTTTCTTCTACCTGTCATTTAGATGTGTTATTCTTATAATAGGAACTTCCTTGGTGGCTCAAATGGGAAAGAATCTGCCTGCAATGCAGGAGACCCAGGTTCAATTCCTGGGTTGGGAAGATTCCCTGGAAAAGGGAATGGCAACCTAGTCCAGAATTCTTGCCTGGAAAATTCCATGGACACAGGAGCCTGGTGGGCTACCACCCATGGGGTCACAAAGAGTCTGAGGCCACAGCTGTTGTAGGCCATTATGGTACTGATAACATTTTGGGCCTCTGTTGGGGATTAAACCCTCTCTGCTGTGTGAGTGTGTGTTGTGGGTGGGAGTCAAGGGGCTGGAATTGGAGAGGTTTGAGCTCGAAACCTAGTTTGACTGTGATACCTGTTTTCTGTGAGCATTGATAGGGCCCCTACTGTGTGCCAGCCCTGGGCAGTTGCTGGAAATACAAAAGGAATCTGAACCTCTGCCCTCGGGAGCTTACAGTCTGGTTGCGTGACTTGGCATGTACGTCTGCAAATGTGCTCCTGCGTCACACCTGTCAGGATAGAGAAGCATTCAGGGGCTCTGAGGAAGAAGGACAAGTCTTCCCAAGTTCAAGCTATGATCAGGAAGCCTTCATGGAGGAGGTGACTCTCCTGCTGAGGCTTAAAACAAGAGTTCACCAGACATTCAGGGCAGATAGGAGTGCCTGGGAGAGGGAACTGCGTGATCAAAGACCGACTTGCGTCCTTTACTTAAGGACCCAAGAGCGCCCTGGCCCGCCTCTGAGTCCATACATCCCTGTGGCTTCTCCTCCTTACTTTGCTCTCAGACACATGCTGTCTTGTATTAAACCAACATGTGACTGCATATTAGGCATTTATGTGTGGATAGATAGGCATTCACATGTGTACACACACTCACATATGATTGTGTGATAATGTACACTTAAGTATACGCCAATAGGAGTGTATTTCGTGCCTGACTGTGTATGTTGGATTTGGTTTTAAAGTTGTTTATCTACCTGCTTTGAAACATCTGTTCATTTTCTATACCATAATGTGCTTATGTTATTATGGTTTTGTAAAAAAAAAAAAAAATCAAAAAGCTGTCATAATTCTTTATCAAATCTATGAATTTTGTTTGCTAATTTATTCATTTATACCTTTATTACTTCTTTCTCACTCTTTCCATGGGCTTTTTTCTGTTCTCTTTCCAAATTGTGTAGCTGTGTCAATTATTTTTTCTTCGTCTTTTTTATTTGGTTAAGAATGCACTTGAATATAAAAGTTTCTCTCTGAGCATAACATTGGCAGCCTTCCATTAGTTTTATAAATTGTTTTTAAAAATATTTTGTAATCATATTATTTTCTTTTATTCTTTGACATAATATTTTTATAAAGGTGATTTTAATTTCCCATGTGGCAGTTAGTTGCAGCTGTGTCTGTTGCTGTTGAAAATTATTATTTTCTGGTTTTAATAGTCATGGTCAGAGAATAAAAAGTATATACATTTGTATTATTGTTTGGAATTTACCAAACTATTCTATTGTCTGTGGAGTGAAAATTGTTAAATGTTATTAACTCAACTTCATTGCTTTATTCAAATCTTTTTTCTTTATTTTTTCCTTTTTATTATTCGGGCTTCCCTAGTGGCTCAGATGGTATATATAAACTAATTTAGATATATGAGTAACTTGGAAAGCATAGTTATATAATGAACACCTATGAACTCACTGCCCAACTCAAGAATTAGAACATTACTAATAACTCACATTTATCAATGTCCTATTACTTGGGTTACCTTTAGTAGTAACCACCATGAACAATTTTGTGTTTATTGTTTCCATACTTTTTAAATATAGTTTTTATCACCTATGTATGAATGTCTGAAGCTAGAAACAATTGGCTATTTTTGTCTGTGCTTACTATAATTTTGTCTAGCCTCTTGCTATATAATTTATGTTGCTTTCTTCATGGCATGCTAATTTGTTACTTTAAATCTTTCATTTTGTTGGTTGCAATAAGTTCATGACTATTAAATATTCAGTGTAGGTTTTACCTTTTATCAATTTAATCTGACCAACCTCTTGCTTATTAAAATGTTCTTGCCTTGAATTCCGCTTTATCATTAACATTGTCACCTCTGCTTTCTCTGTAATTGAGTTTGCCTGAAATATTTGGTAGCTTAATTTTTTAAATATTTATTTGGCTGTGCCGAGTCTTAGATGTGGTTCTGGGGATCTTTAGTTTGCGGCATGCGAACTCTTATTTGAGACATGTGGCATCTAGTTCCCTGGCCAATATCGAACCTGTGCCCCCGGCATTGGAAGTGTGAGATCCTAGCCGCTGAACCACCAGAGAAGTCCTTGGAAGCTTCGTTTCTTTAACCTTATTGTGTGGTTTCGCCTGAGGTGCAGTAGATGGTACTGTTGAGAAAGATGTGCCCTGAGACTGGATTGGGTTTAAATTCCAGCTCTACTGTGTTGGCTGCTCAGCCTGGGGCAGGTTGCTCACCGTTACCAGTGTCCCTGTCCGCTGCGGTTGTCGGGAGGACTGGGTGAGATGGTGCAAGTGAAGTGGCCAGCACAGTGTGACACACATGGCAGGTACGGAATAAGCATTAATCATTTTAGACTTACCACTTAGAAGTTGCACATAACTTAATGTTTGCATTTTACCTTGGGAATTTGTGTCCTCCAATAGAAGGATGCATTTGTGATCACTTCATATCTAGCTTGTTTGACATAATCTCTCACCCAGTTTTACATTTTCTCATTGATCTTAACAGAGTTTTCTCTATATCTTTTTGTAAACTATATTTTCTTTGTTTATTCCTTTTGCATTAATTTAGAAGTTTAAAATCCTCTCTGGAACTTAATTCTCTAGTTCATGCCTTATATGTGTGACACAGGCAATTATATCCATATTTCTTTCATTGTCAGTTAAGAACAAAGCAATAATTTTCTACTTCTTCTTATGCAATTTAGAAGCTCATGTGCTTTTATTTCCCTTGTCATCTTCCTCAACACTTGATAATTCTTCTTTTCTAATGTGTAGTGTTAAGCTTAGCTGTCAGTCTGCTTTCCTTCCTGGATCTTAATACAGTATTTTCTTTATCCTTGAACTTTATTTTCCCAAGATCCTGCTTCTTTCTTTTCATTACTATAGCCTTGATCACTGATCTCTTTTGGGTTTTTTGTTCAAGTTGATATTGTTCTGTTCAGCTTTTTTGTTCTCGTTGGTGAAAAAAAATTCCCTATTATGCTTTTGTCACTTCTGTTTTTATTATATGTCCTCTACCCTCCAGAATATTGATAATCCGTAGACTTTATTCTTGTCCTCTGTATCTATTAACCACTTTCTTATAATTTTCATCACTGACATTTTTTTCTCTACCTTCTTTGAGAAGTACTCAAAGTAGCTCTCATCACTGATGCCGTTTTCTGCGGTATCAATTCTTTTCTCACTCCCAGGGGGGTTTTAATTTGGTATTTTATTTGGTGTTAATTGGCATATCATCCTTCCTTTGCGTCTCTGCCTTTATCTCATCCTACATCCTGCTCTTCCTAGTAGCCAATTCCTTTGCATCTTTTGGAGGATATCAAGCAGATGGTCTCCGAAATAGTCTCAGCTTCTTTTCGATCTTTCTGTTTTCAAGGTGATACTTTCTTTTTCTTTTGCTGTTGTATCTCTTCAAGTGAATGTTGCTCAGTCGTGTCCAACTTTTTGCAACACCGTGGACTATACAGTCCATGGAATTCTCCAGGCAAAAACACTGGAATGAGTTGCCATGCCCTCCTCCAGGGGATCTTCCCAACCCAGGGATCGAAACCAGGTCACCTGCGTTGCAAGTGGATTTTTTACTGTCTGAGCCACCAGGGAAGCCCCAAAACACTGGAGTGGGTAGCCTATCTCTTCTCTAGGGGATCTTCCCAACCTAGGAATCAAACCAGGGTCTCCTGCATTGCAGGCGGATTCTTTACCAGCTGAGCTACCAGGAAAGCCATCTCTTCAAAGACTTAACTTTTTAAAAATTGTGTGTGTGGGGGGCATGTTTATTTTTCTTTGCTTCATCATCTTTCAGTAGAGCAAGGTCTATACAGACCTGGCATTGCAACCAGGAAGGTGTGGAGGACGGCTGACCCTTCACTGATGTAGACCCATTGTGCCAGTCAATTTGCCCTGCCCAGTTCCATTCATGAGTTTTCCTAACTGTGCTTTACCAGCCTGCAGTTGGCTCTTCTCCAGGACGAGCCCTAGATTTTCTGGCTGCAGGATGAGATGCAGTCTGTGCTCCGCCCTTTCCCAGAGTGGTGCCTGAGGGGCCTTCCTTTACCCCGACACACATGACGTCCAGACCACTTCCTGTCTAGTCACTGTCTACAAAGCTTCTCTGGAAGCTCTAAATGCTCCAGGATGCTAGTCCATCTCGGCATCTTGTTGTGCTGCCTCCTTGGGATTCCTTCTTCTGAATGTGTGTAAAAAAACAATAAAAAGGAAGAAGAGAGGACCACAGGGTTGGGGAGGGGAGAGAGTGCAGGGTTCGGTGCCAGCTGGCCCTGAAGACAAGTCTTCTCACCTGGCAGACTCCTCTTTTCCTGCTCAGTGCATCTTAGGGTTGGGAACAAGATGTGCAAGGAGTAAAGTCTTTTCCCTCAGTTTGAGACAGAGATATTCAGAGGGTAGAGCCTTTCCCCACCCTAAAATCTGACATAATATAAATGCTATTGTCAATGTATATTATTTTCTGTATCTTTGTGAGTCCTTTAAGACAGAAGGTGCACGTTTAGCATTGTTAGTCTGCTACATATTAATAACAACAATTCAATGAGAGAAGGTAATTTTATGCACTCCATTCATTCATTCACTCACCCATTCATGCATTCATTTTTGTCTATTTCCTCTACTAGACTGAGAATTCAGAAAACTGGATTTTCATTGTTTTGCTCTCAACTCACCTCAGGGACTGGCATCTAACATTCACTCAACGACTCTTTAGTGAATGTACTACCCAGCAGGAAACAGGGCCAAGTGTAGATCCTCAGTCAGTCAGTTCAGTCCCTCAGTCGTGTCTGACTCTTTGCGACCCCATAAACTGCAGCACGTCAGGCCTCCCTGTCCATCACCAACTCCTGGAGCTTACTCAAACTCATGTCCATCGAGTCAGTGATGCCATCCAACCATCTCATGCTCTGTCGTCCCCTTCTCCTACCTTCAATCTTTCACAGCCTCAGGGTCTTTTCCAATGAGTCAGTTCTTGGCATCAGGTGGCCAAAGTATTGGAGTTTCACCTTCAGCATCAGTCCTTCCAATGAACACCCAGGACTGATTTCCTTTAGGATGCATTGGTTGGATCTCCTTGCAGTCCAAGGAACTCTCAAAAGTCTTTGCCAACACCAAAGTTCAAAAGCATCAATTCTTTGGCACTCAGCTTTCTTTATAGTCCAGCTCTCACATCCATACATGACTACTAGAAAAACTATAGCTTTGACTAGATGGACATTTGTGGCAAAGTAATGTCTCTGCTTTTTAATATGCTGTCTAGGTTGGTCATAGCTTTACTTCCAAAGAGCAAGCATCTTTTAATTTCATGGCTACAGTCACCATTGTCAGTGATTTTGGAGCCCAGGAAAATGTTTTTCTTGTTGGAGCCCAACAATGTTTTCAGTTTCCCCTCTATTTGCCATGAAGTGATGGGACCAGATGCCATGATCTTAGTTTTCTGAATGTTGAGCTTTAAGCCAGTTTTTTCACTCTCCTCTTTCACTTTCATCAAGAGGCTCTTTAGTTCCTCTTTACTTTCTGCCATAAGGGCGGTGTCATCTGCATATCTGAGGTTATTGATATTTCTCTCGGCAATCTTGATTCCAGCTTGTGCTTCATTCAGTCCAGCATTTCTCATGATGTACTCTGCATATAAGTTAAATAAGCAGGGTGACAATATACAGCCTTGATGTACTCCTTCCCCAATTTGGAACCAGTCTGTTGTTCCATGTCCAGTTCTAACTGTTGCTTTTGACCTGCATACAGATTTCTCAGGAGGCACTAAGGTGGTCTGGTATTCCCATCTCATTCAGAATTTTCCAGTTTGTTGTGACCCACACAGTCAAAGACTTTGGCATAGTCAATAAAGCAGAAGTAGATGTTTTTCTGGAACTCTCTTGCTTTTTCGATGATCCAATGGATGTTGGCAATTTGATCTCTGGTTCCTCTGCCTTTTCTAAATCCAGCTTAAACATCTGGAAGTTCACAGTTCAAGTACTGTTGAAGCCTGTCTTGGAGAATTTTGAGCATTTCTTTGCTAGTGTGTAAGATGAGTGCATTTGTGCAGTAGTTTGAACATTCTTTGGCATTGCCTTTCTTTGGGATTGGAATGAAAACCAACATTTTCAAGTCCTGTGGCCACTGCTGGCTTTTCCAAATTTGCTGACATATTGAGTGCAGCACTTTAACAGCATCATCTTTTAGGATTTTAAACAGCTCAACTGGAATTCTATCACCTCTACTATCTTTGTTCATAGTGATGCTTCCTAAGGCCCACTTGATTTCACATTCCAGGATGTCTGGCTGTAGGTGAGTGATCACACTACTGTGGTTATCCGGGTCATGAAGATCTTTTCTATATAGTTCTTCTGTGTATTCTTGCTACCTCTTCTTAGTATCTTCTGCTTCTGTTAGGACTATACCATTTCTGTCCTTTATTGTGCCCATATTTGCATGAAATGTTCCTTTGGTATCTCTAATTTTCTTGAAGAGCTCTCTAGTCTTTTCCATTCTATCATTTTCCTCTATTTCTTTGCATTGATCGCTGAGGAAGGCTTTCTTATCTCTTTATTCTTTGGAACTCTGCATTCAAAGGGGTGTATCTTTCCTTTTCTTCTTTGCCTTTAGCCTCTCTTCCTTTCTCAGCTATTTGTAAGGCCTCCTCAGACAACCATTTTGCCTTTTTGCATTTTTTTTTCTTGGGGAATGTCTTGATCCCTGCCTCTTGTACAATGTCACGAACCTCCGTCCATAGTTCTTCAGGCACTCTATCAGTTCTAATCCCTTGAATCTATTTGTCACTTCCACTGTATAATCATAAGGGATTTGACTTAGGTCATACCTGAATGGTCTAGTGGTTTTCCCTACTTTCTTCAATTTAAAACTGAATTTGGCAATAAGAAATTTATGATCATGTAGACCCTCAGTGTTAAAGAAATTATATTTTGAAGTCTTAGTGATTTAAATTAAATCATCAAGTATACTACACATTCACAATTTTAAAGCATTCTAATATCTATTATCTAGTTGATGCTGAAAACAATCTGGGACTAGGCAAGACAGGTATTATTCTTCCCAGTTTCAGCTGAAGAAACAGGTGCAAAATGCAGCAGCAACCTTCCTGTGGCCACACAAGGTCACAGGCAGGACAGAGAGCCAGCCTCCACCCTCACAAAGGCGCACTCTCTGCCCACCCAGCTGCCTCCTCCCAGGTCTGCTTGTGCAGATGAGAAGGGAAGTGAGAGAGGTCTGAGGGGCCAGAGAAGGCTTCCTGGAGGGCTGGGGCTGGCTCTTGAAGATGAAGAGGGACAATAGAAAGGACAGCTGTAGCAAAGGCTGGGCATGGCCAGACGGTCATGTGGAGATGGGCCAAAGCCTCTTTCCAAATCTCTCCTGTGCCCGAGGTGAATGCAGGTTGCAGAATTCTCCCAAAATGCTCAAAGTGCACTTCAGCCAAGATTCCTGATCTCAGTGTAACCCTGAGCCGCCGGTCAGTCACTGACACTCTACCTCCACTGTGGTGGGAGGTGGGGAGGCAGGGAAGAACAGAGAGAGTGGAGTCAGACAAACCTGAGTTTGAAGGCTGACTCCTCCACGTATGCAAGACCTGCCAGGGACTCGGTTTCCTCCCTTGAACAGGACACAATAATGCTGGACTTGCTGAGTTCTGTGAAGATTAGATGAGACAAGGTATGTGAGGTCTGTGGCACATGGTAGATGACAGAAACCTCGTAGCTCCTTTCCTTCCCTTCCTGGTTCTTTTGGGGGCAGGTAAGAGCTGACCCCTGTGCTCTGGACCCTCTGAGAAGTTTGGAACACAGAGGAGCGATTGCAGACAGGACGGCAGCAGGCTGAGCCCGGGCTGCCCTCTTCCCTGTGGGGCCACAGGCTACACGTCTCAGGGTGGGGTTTATCGCACCCTTCCTGCCTCTGAACAGCCTCTGAACACGGAGGCTAATTTCCTCCTAAGTGAAGCCCTTGGCAGCTGAGCTCCCGCATATGGCGGGCTCCCCTGTTTGCTGTCAGAACAAAGCCCTGTGCTCCCTGTAAATGCCATGCATTTTAATTGTCTGAGCAGCCTTCTTGCTCGCCATCCAGGGAGACAAGATGCATCTTGAATAAGGTACTGTCAGAGGAAGCCTGGGTGTGCTGGGTAACTCGCTCCAGCTTCAGGGATGGCCCTTGAGGCCAAACAGCTGGACTCCTGGGGGCCAAAACGAGGGACTCCATCCACAGTGTGCAGGCCCTAGGTGAGACTTGCTAGGCGCTTCCCTAAGGGAGGTGGAGTTGGGGTTGGGGAGGGGGCACAGAAGAACTAATAGAATTATGAGAGCACCTTGGTTTGGGTCACCCCATAAACGGACTCTGAAACAAGGATTTGACTACAAGAATTTTTTTTGAAAACTGAGGAATAAAAGGGAGGGAGTGGGAATAGACAGAAAAGGAAAAGGATGCCCATCAAGGGCATGTAACTGAGAAGGTGACCTCTGTGGGCAACCAAAGTTTAAGCCTACTAGGGACTCTGGGAGCCAGTGTAGAATATGCCCTGCAAGCAGGGGGCAAGGGAGCCAGGGAACATACTGCACATTCCCTCAGTCCTTAGCTGAGGGCTTCCATGGGGGAGGGGAGCTGTAAATCCTTGGCACTTCTGGCCTACCACACTCAGGGACAGTGTGGGCTGCAGTGGCCAGAGGGAAGCCTTGGGCCAAGGGTGAAAATGCTGAGAGCTGGACACCCTGTCAGCTTGCTCTGAGGTGGGCTGATGGAAGGGGGCAGAGGCAGCTGACAGCACCTTCTGCATTCATTCATTTGGATTAGCTTTTGGAACAGGGAGGAGTCAGTAAATGAGGAACCAAGTCTCACCTTTGCCTCCTGCTCAAGGTTACATTACCACACTTTGCTGAGCCTCAGTTTCTCTATCTGTAAACTGGGAATGATAATGCTTACCTTCCAGCACTGTAATCTAGTAAGACAAAGTGTGTAAAGCACTGACATCTGGTAGGTGCTCCATAGACATACCTTCCTTTCCACAGCCTCTTGGTAGGAAGAACAAAGTGGATTTGGAAGACGTCATGCTGGAAGTCACCACCAGGTGGCAGCACAAGGCATTTGTTTCTTCACTCTGCTCCTATTGAGGAGGCCCTTGATTGGTGTTTATGATAAAGCCAGGCAGTGGTGTGCTTCCTGCCTTGCAGGTTAGAGAGTCAAGGCTGAACAGCTTCCTGTCCTGCTTGTGAAGAGTAGCTGAGTCTTCTATTGATGGGTGTGATACCTAGAGAGCTTAAACCAGTTCCCCCAGGGATATAGAGCAAAGTCAGCCTCACCCTTGCCCTCAAGGAGTCTGTAGTGGGAGGAGGGAGGCAGAAGTGCATACAGTCAGGCAATGGCAACGGAGGGGAAAAGTGCTCTAACCTGGGAAACACAGAGGGAGTCGGAGCAGCCCCAACAATGTGTCTGCAGCCCCTGACGACGGTCACACCGAACTCCTGGGGAGTAAGTGGCATCAGATTCCTCATTGTGTCCCCACAGAGCCTGGCCAGGGCCCTGGCACTGGGACAGGATGCACAGGAAGAGAGGAAAGCTATTTTCTAACGTCTGCCCAGTTTGGGGCAGAAGGAGCACCCTTGTTCAGTGGGGCCTCCGTGAACAGATCCTGGGCCCAGGTAGGCAGCCTGGAGGAAGTGGGCTTTCACATCTAATGAGGACCTTTAAGACAGACCCACGCTCTGGCTCCCCAAGAATGGATTCTTCTGCTGGTGGCAGTGGAGGGGCTGGCAGTAGTTCAGGCCAGCCCTTCCCAAGCCTGGCTGTGTGTGACTATAGCCATTTAGAACCTGAATTTGAATCCCCTTTGGGATGTGGCTTAAAACTTGGTATTTTCATATATCAAGGTGCTTTACAAAGAGGTATGCCTGCAGAGTGTGACTGTCCTGGAGTCTCTCTCACTGGGCCCAGGGCGCAAGCTCTGGGCCAACACTCCTCCCCACCTTCTGACACCTAGACAAAGCTGTAACTGGCCTCCAGGCCGGATGGCAAGCTCACTGTTTTTTTCCTAAATAGGAAACACGAAACTCTCACAACTGGTTAAGGGGTGAGGGTAAGGAAAGGTGGAAGTCAGGCGCGTTTGAAGGAAAGCAGCTTTGAAGTCCTGAGGCCATTATGTTAATGGCATTACTCAATTTCTGGAAGCAATCCTGATTAAATATTCATTGGCTTTGATTATACTGAAATTAGGGCTAAAGCGTGAAGTCAAATTGAGGGGAGTAATGGTAGTGTAAATAATGCATGGCCTCTAAATTGAAAACACCAGCCTGTGCGGCCCCAGCTCCCCCCCACCCGGCTCGTCACTGTGCCATTTGTTTAGAAGGTGATTAGTCCAACGTGGGCATCTCTTACCAGCTGGGACATGGAATTGGCAGGATCCGGCACTCTGTATCTGTGACTGCGGGAGAACTGAAGCAGGCACCTTGCAGCTGGGGGTTTTCTAAAGGTCGGGGACCTGGCCCCTGGGAACCTTGGCAAAGCCTCATCACAGAGTCCAGAGTCCTGTATCACAGAGTGATACAGTCATGGACAATGGAATCTCCTGCCACTGAATCTTTGTGTAATTTTTGAATAGAAAGGGGTGGGAGAAGAATGCAGCAGGAGGAAGGTTAGAATAACCAGGTGAGACTTTTTGAAATGAGTGCCGTAGAGAGACAGGTAAACTGACTATACAGTTGTGATATGAGTGCTCCACAGAGGCATGTATAAGAGGCTCCTGTGAGAATCTAAAGAGTAATTTCACCGGGTGGAGAGAGAGTGAGGATGGTTATTGGGGGTGGGGTGGCCAGGCCAGGGGGCGGAAGGAGTCAGGGAAGTGTCAAGGGAACTGGCTTAAGGGCATCTTATCCTTCTTTGGTCCCGGGCTTGGCACGGAGTAGAGGCTGATGATGTTAGTAGATAAATGGGTGAATGAGTGGCTAAGAAAATGGCATTCAGGAAGGAGGAACCAACACTCTGCCTCCTGGAAGAAAACTATCACTCAGAAATCTGGGAGGACAATCACTAGTAAGGGAGCCCGTCACTGCCCACTAACTACACGCGGGCTCTATGCCAGGATAGAGAACTGTCTCCTTTTGCTTCTTTCAACGATCGCATGAGGAGAGTACAATTATTATCCCATTTTACCGTCAAGAAAAGCAACACTTCAGAGGCTGATCCACACACAACAGCTAGTTAAAAACATGAGACACAGCTAGTGAGTGAAGCTGGAATTGAAACCCGTGTTTATTTGTGAAGCCATTTTTAAAAACCTCAGTGGTTCTGCATCTCCAGCAATAGATATTTATATATAGATAATCATATTCTCTCTCTCTTTCCTCACCCATCCTTCCCTACCCACTGCTCTTTATTGCTGTTAGGATCCTGAGAGAGGCTGGGGGCCAGGTTAGGAGGGACGCCTGCGTGTAGGTCAGCATGTAAGGAATCCTCAGTACCAAGGAAGCCTTGCGGGTGCCAGCACCACACCCCAAACCACAGGTCTTTTTTGGTTTTTAAAGGAGTTTTAGACGAAGGGATTAAATCAAGTCGGGGGTGGGTAGGAGAACAAACAAAGGCAGAGTCTGAGAAGGGCTGTGTGCTCAGGACAGCGGGGGCTCTGCAGGTTGAGGCTGAGTGGGAAGAGAGACAGAACCAGACCCTGGCAGCCTGGGCCCCCGTGGAGGCTCCAGGGCAGCACGGTGGGGTGGGGGGGTGTTGCTTTTCAGCAAGCTGCTCACAGTTTTCTAGCAGGACAGAAAACCTGGAAGTCACAGGAGAAATCTCTCTGCCTTTCATTTCCACGTGGACTTGGAAGTTTTCTGTTTGGGGTCGTGGAGTCGGAGGCTGATCAGTAAGGTAACAGAGGAATGGATTTCACCAGGCTTGTGCCCCTTGGTTGCGCCTCAGGGACTTTGAGCTGCTAGAGAGCAAAAGACTGATCTAGTGGAGCGCCACCTATTGGCGAGACAGAGACAAGTCCCAGAGACCACCCTGCCTTTCAACAAGCCCAAGGACCGCATCAGAGCCTCCCATGAGAGTGTCGCATCTCTACGTGCACACCTGTCCTTAGGGAACCCACTTTTGTGGAGCAAGAGATGGGTTCTGTGACAGGGAAGCAGGCCAGCCAGTAGTCGAGGACTCTGGGATGGATTCTCAACTCTTCCCCCACTATGTTGCGTCTGGGGCAAGCAACCTCATTTCTAGCCCAGTTTCGTCTCTGTGGAGTTCAGGGTAAAATGGGACTAAATATCTTTCCCATGCAAGTAGTTTTTAGATACACTCCCTTTTCCCAGCAAATATCACTGGGCGTTTAGTCTACGCCTAGCCCTGTCCTGGTCCACTGGAAAGATTAATCAAGATTAACCACTGGAGGTCCAGGGGCCCTGCTGGGAAGATTAATCAAGAAAAGCCAGGGTAGAAAAAGACCTTGATGCTGGGAAAGATTGAGGGCAGGAGGAGAAAGGCACAGCAGAGGATGAAATGGTTGGATGGCATCACCAACTCAAAGGACATGAGTTTGAGCAAACTCTGAGATACAGTGAAGGACAGGGAAGCCTGGTGTGCTGTGGTCGGTGGGGTCGCGAGGAGTCGGACACAACTTGGTAACTGGACAACAAAAAAGGGACTTCCCTAGTGGTCTAGTGGCTAAAACTCCAGCCTCCTAATGCAGGGGACCCGGATTTGATCCCTGGTCAGGGAACTAGATCCCACATACCCAATGGAGCAGCCAGAATAAATAAGTAAATAAAAGTCATCCTGAAAGAGAGAGAGAGGAACAGAGAGGCTGAAATACGCAAGGAAATGAGCATGTGTGTGCCTATGCTGGGCTGTCTCTACGGCGTGAGCCCTTGTAGCCACACGGCCTGGAGTTGAATTCTGTATCTTCCTGCTCAGTGCTCAATGACCACGGACAAGCTAATTGAGAGTTCTTACCCAGCAGGGTTGCCAAAATGATGAAATGAGGTAATCCAGGCAAGAGCCCGCTGCTGCTGCTGCTGCTAAGTCGCTTCAGTCGTGTCCGACTCTGTGCGACCCCATAGACGGCAGCCCACCAGGCTCCCCTGTCCCTGGGATTCTCCAGGCAAGAATACTGGAGTGGGTTGCCATTTCCTTCCCGGCAAACAGTAAGTCTCAAAAGGCCTCCACTGTCACTGGGATGTTGCGGGCTTCTTCCCCAGAACACAACATTCCCTCCCATCCCACTTGCCTGTGTGAGAAGGAAGGAGTTAAAAGATGAAGAGGGGAGAGAGACAGCCCTGAGAAGTAGTCTCTAGCCTGTATCTGATGCCTATAACACAAGGAACACCATAACACACACTTTCTGAATCACCCTGTAAGGTGAGGGGGTCACCTGTTAAGACAAGCCAATTGCAGCTGAAGCCCCGACCTGCTGAAGATCACCATCCTTTTAGGAGTAGGACCAGGACTTGGATACAGTGCTGCCTGAGTGGGAAGCAGGGCCATGACTGTTTGCAAACACGATGTTAGTCCCCCTTATGGTTCTGTGGGGGTGGCCTGCCCACGCTCCCTCTCAAAGACGCCTCCCCGCCTCCTAAGCTGCTCTGTGTGGGTGACTCGACAGACAGCCTCGCAAAGCCTTTCCAGCTCCCCAGTGTTACCTGCAGCCCCCGGAAGGAGGCTGGGATGGCAGACTTCCAGCCTCCCCAGCATGCCGCCCCCAGTGCTGGTGCTGGAATCTGTCGGTGCCTTTCAAACTCAGAACTAATGGGACTCCTGCCAGATTCTGCATGTTTCACTCCTTCTGAAACGACCATTCTTTGCCATGGGTTGCTGCTGGGTTCTAACATCAGGAACTTGGGGATGGGTCCCCCCTGCCTCAATTTCTCTCCGTCTCCCCTCTTCTTTCTCCCTCTTACTTGGACCTTTAATGGGAGGAGGTAACAGTCTAAGGGGCCTCCTAGGGCACTAGTGGTAAAGAACCTGCCTGCCGATGCGGGAGACATGAGGTGTGGTTTTGATCCCTGGGTCGGGAAGATCTCCTGGAGGAGGGCGTAGCAACCCACTCCAGTATCCTTGCCTTGTATCTTTGTGGACACTATCCTTGTCCATGGGAGAATTCCCACGCACAGAGGAGCCTGGAGGGCTACAGTCCATAGGGTCACAAAGAGTCGGACATGACTAAAGTGATTTAGCACGCACACACGGAAACAGTCTAATTAGGGAAGTCTTTAGAAACAACTTGTTTTACAATAAAACTTTAGGTGCCTCCTTAGTTGAAATTCATAGAAGGGACAAACTTTTGTGGACTCTGATGAGAAAAGGCTCGAAGAAGGAGAGACCCAGACCAGGCAGGTGAGGAGGATCAGGCCCCAAGGAGGATGAGGGAGGGCCCAATCTAGCAAGAGACATAGCCAATGCCCAGGCGTGCTTGGGGTTCAAGGAGGCAGGGCTGGCATTCTGGAAGGAGCAGGGGGAAATGGAGGTCGGGGTCCATTGCTGACTCAGCCATGCCAACCTGGGAAGCTGTCTGCTACTCTGGGTCTACTTCCCAGGGTGATGTGAAAATGCATATAGACAGTGAGGGTGCTCCTTACCCCACCCAGCGTCATATGAGTTATGAAGCTAGTCACGGCTCCTGGGATGGAATTGTGTGCCGCAAAGAAGGGGGCACTTCAGTGGCCTTCACCCTCAGCTTCTCACCCATAAGACTCTAAACTCCAGCCAGGACAGTGCCTCCTGTGAGCAAAAAGTTCAGTGCTCTGCCTTGGTTCATTACGTTACCTCCATCTATAAAGCCTTCCACCTGCTCTGTCTCACTGAACACTCTTCCTTTCTCAGGGACTTCTTCCCAAAAGGCTTGGCTGAGTCCTCTGATCCTGTGCTGTGCAAAACACGCCCCTGAGGCACATGTGAGCCTTTCAGCTGGGGTCAGTCCGATGGAGATGCACTCACGTGTAAAATTTTTTGTTTAGTCACCAAGTCATGTTCGACCTTTTGCAACCCCATGCACTGTAGCCCACCAGGCTCCTCTGTCCTTGGCATATTCCAGGTAAGAATACTGGTGTAGGTTGCCACGCCCTCTTCTAGGGGATCTTTCCGACCCAGATCAAACCCACATCTCCTGCAAAGGCAGGGGGATTCTTTACCACCAAGCCACCAGGGAAGCCCCATGTGTAAAATACACAGTTGCATTTCAGACTTAGAATAAAAAGTAATATGAGTATTTCATTAATAATTTTTTCATAATAATTATGTGTTGAAATGATATTTCAGATACTTGAGTAAAATAAAATATACCATTAAAAGTAATTTCATTTATTCTCTTCGTATTTCCAGTGTGGCTTTTAGGGACTTGGCCCATGACTCACATTTGCCGTGTTTGTACTGCTTCTCCTGGTTAGTCTGATTTTCACCTCTACTCATGTTCCTAGCTGTTCAGGGTAGGTTTCAACACTTGATAAGGTTCAAATGACACTTTGCTATTTTTTGCCCTGTTTTATTTTATGCATATAATTTCCTACACGTGATCTGCTACCAATTGTATGCCCTCAGCCTTTCGGTTCAACACCAATGACTTCCTTAATCCCTGAAACGCAGTTTGTGTCATCACCTGTTCAGGGTGTGGGCAGCTTCTCAGCAGTACTCAGGTCTCTCCTGCAATGTTAGTGAGGGGAGAGGCAGTTGTCTTCTAATATTGGGGGAATCTGGGCCGCTGGGGCCATGCGTTCCATACCATCAGTGTCTACTTCCTGAGCTGGTAGAATCTGTTCTGATTGCATAAAGCATCCCCCTCAGCAACAGTCGGCAGGAGTGCATGAATGGAGAGAGATGAAATGAATGAATTAAACAGGACTGGAGCTAAGCTTTGAAGACAGGACTCAGAAGAGTAGAGCAGAGGAAGGGATGCTGGGCCCAAGATGGTGCCTGGAGGGTGGATGCGTGGAAAGGGCTGTGGGGGAGCCAGGAGCACAGGAAGCAGGAGGGAGGGATGGCCTGAAATCCTGGGTGGGCCCCAGAGTAGAGAGAACTCCAGGGCCCACACAAGAGAAGGACTGGTGGAGTTTGGTTGAGTAGGGTCCTCACCTCCATCATCTTTTCCAAACACACTGACCTCCTCTGGATCCTCTGAGCGGCCAGAGGCATGCAGGGGCGTGAAGGTCCCTTCTCTCCCCACTGCTTCCCTTCCTTCTTTCCTTTCTTTCTTCCATAGATATTTATTCTGTACCTGCTATTCTAGGTTTTGAGGTTACAAGCCGTAAATCAGAAGGCACAGTGACTGTCTTCAGGAAACCTGTATTCTAGTGAGGAGAAGAAAATAAATACCCATGCCTCCGGGTGTGGCAAGTACTATGGAGAGAAAGACAGACAATTGGGGAAGGGCAGACTGCTGCTATGTAGGGGGTGCTGGGGAGGCTCCCTATGCAGGGTGACACCTGAGCAGACCTCAGAGGAACCTGCCAGCTGTGGAGAGAGGGTCATCATGAGCAGGGCTCCAAAGTGGGGAGACCTGCCCACAGGCGCTGGCCGATGGCCTCCACAGACCACATGCAGCAACGTGATCATCAGAAACTCACGGGGAATGGAAGCAACAGATAGCATTGGTGTCCTTCTTTCACAGGAGGACAGTGAGACTCAGAGAGGTGAAGAAATAGGCACAGGGCCACACAGCTGCTGACCCACCGACCTGGGCTTCAAACCCTGGTCTGGGGACTTTTTCCACTGCAGACTAACAACTCCATTCTGAGATCACAAGACCAGGTCACAGAAAGCTGTTTGCATGGACAGCCTGTCCTGCTGCCTGTCTCCATCGAGGCTGGGGTGGCGTCAGCTCAGGGCACAGCCTGCAGTGCAGACTCATCGCCTGCTGACAGGAGCCCCATGGGGCCCTTCCCTGCACCTCACCTCTCCATTAAGCAGCTCAGCTCCATCCCAACCCCGCAGTCTCTGGACACACGTTTACAGATTTTAATTGAAGCCAGTGGTTGGGCAGCTCCCCTGGCCTTTCCTCCGGTTCACGTCCTTCTCTCTAAACTCGCCTCCCTCCTCGTGTTCTCTGTGTGCCTTTGCTGAGTGTCTGTCACCTTCTCCACGTTTGCCTGCTTCTCTGTCTCGACTCCGTCTGCCTGCGTCTGCCTCTGTCTCCCTGGCAGACGTCCCAACCTCTCCTGTCGATCACCTGACCTGACTGCCTCCCTCACCAGCTCCATAGGTTTCCTTCCTGGCTTCCCAGCAGCTCTGTTAAAAGTGGGCAGAACTCAGGCTGCACGGCAGTGACAGGGCTGTGACTGTGGCTGTGGGCAGGGGGCTCCTTCACGGCCCTTTTTGTCTCTTCTCTCCCACCCACTTGGACGCTTCACTAACAAGCTTCCTGGCTGGCCTTCTCTTGACCAGTGTCCAGACCCCCTCACCTTGGCCCAGCAGCAGGAGCCAGCCCCATTAGGAACTCCAGAGCAGTCTAAGAGTGCTTTGGCGATCCACACAGGCTGACACAACCCATGAGTCTTCAACTATAATCACAATGACAACCCTCTGACAGGAGAGGGAACATCTTCCCACCCCCATCCCTTCCTGACCCCTTCCTGGGGGAGGAGGTGTGGTTTCTGGAACTGGCCACCTAATGGTCTAGGCAGCCAGACTCTGAGGGCCTGCAGAGCCAGGGAAATGATTTTCCTCTAGGCATTTTTAGAACATTACACGACTGCCAATGAGATCTTCCTTATTTGATTTGCAAAAGGTGACTCCAGTGGTTCAGCTGGTAAAGAACCCACGTGCCAATGCAGAAGACGCAAGAGACACAGGTTCGATCCCTGGGTCAGGAAGATCCCCTAGGGAAGGAAATGACACCCCACTCCAGTATTCTTGCCTGGAGAATCCCATGGACAGAGGAGCCTGGTGGGCTACAGTCAAGGAGTCAGAGACGACTGAAGCAGCTTAGCACGCCTCAGACTGGAGAGTGGGTTAGGCCATCTTCCCATTCATCCCCCTTCCCCACCCAAAGTAGAAAGTACATCCAGTGTGGTTTTGGTAAAGCCACTGCTCTTTCTGTTGCTCTGTACTTCAGATCTCAGTTCTTGACTGGTTTGTGACTACAGAGTGAATTCCCTGAGGCTCATCAGTAAGCTCCACCGTCACCTTCCCATCAGTGGTTCCCACCCTGACAACCTACATCTTCACTTGTTGATAGAGTCAAATGACCAAGAGTGAGGCCAACCCTTGAGGACAGCAGATCCAGCCCTCTGCCTAGACCCCTCTTGCACACAGCCTCCCCTGAATGAGTGTTGCTAGACAGAGAATTCTTTAAGACTCTCCTTGTAATGCTTTTTGCCTCACCCCCTCAGACTTCCTCCTGTCCTGATGGGTTTGGGTGGTGTGGGGAAGCTAGTGGTCAGCTGTGATTTATAGAAGGAGACTCTGCACAACTGCACAGGTGGAGGGCAGGAAGCTGGGCTCTGAGTCTCCTGGTGACCCCAAGGGAAGGCTGAGGGGGGATGGGGCCTACGTGCTCTCTGTTAGGTTTCTAGAAGAGTGTGATGTCTGTATCAGAAGGGGATTCTGATGGGAAAGAAGTGGGGCTTCTGCCAAACACCAGAATGGGTCTTCTGGCACCCATTTCTCACCATGCCATGGGTTGCAGGAGAGAAAACTTCTTGAGCTGGGCAAGCACAGGGACTTGATGGCTGTTTGATGGAAAGAATCAGCATCTTCCTTCACAGATGGCCCCACCCCGGTTTTTTAGGTGGGACCTGGAAGGTGAGTGACATGCCCATGTTTTCACTGAAATGGCAGAGCTGGGGCTCGGACCCAGAGCCTGTGTGTCTAAACCCAAGGCTCTTTCGGCTGCTCTGTACTTTGGATGTTTAGTTTGAAAGTAGCTCCCAGGGAAGATGTACTGCTTTGCCTGGACGCAGTGGTTCCTTCCATCTGTCAAGTGCTTTATCCTTTCCTGAACCTGTCACAGGGGTAAACTTACTGGCTTCCCAGCAGCAATCTTAAATGAGGTAGACAAGGGTTGTATCCCCATTTCCTACGTAATGAAATCAAGGTGACAGTTCACAGGATACAGCGGAACAGGGTTAGGAGATAACACAGATCACACTCAGTAACGCCACACGTAGGCTGTCTTCTTCGAGTTATGCCCAGGCTAACAACCTTGAGTCAAACATACCTGTTTCCTCTTTCACAGGTGAAAAAAACTGAGGGAGAATTTCCCAAAATAGAAGTCAAAGAGCCAGGGACGGAGCTGGCCCCAGAGCTGGGGTTCCTCTGCCTTAGTCTACCCTGGCTACTGTACAAACCCCACTGCCTGGGGACTTACACAACAGAACATTCTTTTCTCACAGTGCAGGAGTCCCCACATCTGAAATCAGGGTGTCAGACAGGTTGTTATCTCAAGGCTCCTCTCTTTCGCTTGTGGATGGCCATCTTCTCTCTGCCTTCACACGGTCTTTCCTTAGCGAGTGTCTGTGCCTTAATCTCCTCTTAAAAAAAAATACTTCATTTATTTATTGTAGTTTTGGTTGTGCTGGATCTTCATTGCGGCAAGCGGGCTTTCCCCGGCCGTGGGGAGTGGGGACCACTCTTCTGAGGAAAGCACAGGCTCTAGGGTACGTGGGCTTCAGTATTTGCAACACACACGTTCTGCAGTTGTAGAGCGTGGGCTTAGCTGCCCCATGGCATGTGGGATCTTCCTGGAGCAGGGATTAAACCCATGTCCCCTGCATTGGCAGGCGGATTCTTATCCACTGCGCCACCAGGGGAGTCCCTTAATCTCCTCTTTTTTTAAAAGAAAAATTGTATTTGTTTATTTGGCTGCACTGGGTCTTCATTGCAGCACACAGGATCTTCAGTCTTCACTGTGGCTTGTGGGATCTTTTAGCTGGGGCATGTGGGATCTAGTTCCCCGACAAGGGATCGAACCTGGGCCTCTACATTGGGAACGTGGAGGCTTAGCCACTGAACTACCAGTGAAGTCCCCTAAGCTCCTCTTCTTAGGACACCAGTCATACTGATTAGGGCCCACTCATAAGAACTCATTTTACCTTAATTAACTCTTCAAGCAACCTGTCTTCAAATACAGCCATATTCTGGGGTGCTGGGAGTTAGAACTTCAGCATATAAATTTGAGGGACACAGTTCAGCCCATGACACACCCTTCATGGGCTGCATCTCCTCACCCATACTGCCTGACTACAAATCCCTTCCCCTGCCTGCAGTGAGTCCTGTCTCTTGGAGAACTTACATGAGCTGGGAAGGAACGCCCTCATTAAGGACTCACTCTGAGCTGAGGGCTCTGTCTCTGAACTTGACCTACTGCTCTGGGGTTATCAGGAGTCTTGGTAGGAGACTAAGGAGTGAGGAGTGGGAATCTAAAAGATCAGCCATCAACCTGGGCTGATTCCATCAAGGCCTTGGGAGGTCACCTCCACCCTGGCTTCTCCTAGCAGAACTTCCCCAGGGAGCCCTGTGTTCTGACAGCCTCCACTGCTGAAGGTCTGGAGCCCGGTGGCACTGGCTCCTGTGTTGGGGCAGTCTTCCCAGTGGTGCTAGTGGTAAAGAACCCACCTGCTGATGCAGGACACATAAGAGATATGGGTTCAATCTCTGAGTTGAGAAGATCCCCTGGAGGAGGGCATGGTGACCCACTCCAGTATTCTTTCCTGGAGAATCCCATGGACAGAACAGCCTGGTGGGCTACAATCCATAAGGTGGCAAAGAGTCAGACATGACTGAAGCGACTTAGCACACATGCAGTTATGTTGGGGCAGGACATGTGATGATGTCCCCCGGAATGATAATAAAAAGAGGCGCTCAGTGTACCACTGGAGGCCCTGGTTTGGAGGACTTCAGCCTCCCCACATGTATGAGGGCAGGCTCCACACACATGGCATGCCTCCCAGGGGCCAGGCCCTGGGACACCCCTGACAGACTCACCTTGCTTCTTCCTCAGATGCAGTAGACCCCCAACAGGCAGTGGCCCCCATCCCCATTGTATGACATGGAATGGAAGCACAGGGAAACCAAGTGACCTGCCCATGACCAGACAGTTTGTCAGGGGCTTCCATAAGTGAAAGTGTTGGTGCTCTAAGGCACTCATTTCCAAAACTGTCTGATCATAAAAAGCATTCAGGGCACGAGTCTAAAAATATCCACCCCAAACCTTTTGCTGCAGGTCCTAATTTAGTGAGTCTGGAGAAGGACCCAGGAACCTATTGTTGTAAAAGCACACCAGGTAATGGTCTCTCATGCAAGTTTAGGGGTCAGTGGGTTAGAAACATCACCCCATTTTTCATTACCCTCAGCAGATATGGCGGCAACTCCTAGAAACCTCTGCCGCAGGCTGCATCTTGCCTTCTGTTGAGGTGTTCCCTTTCCTAGCTTGGAGTTGCTTTCATTGTCCCCTTTTGGCTCAGTGAGGTCCCTGTGTCATTCACCATTGTCTCCGTGTGAGTGTTTCAGAGCTTTAGCTGCCAACACCCTAGAGCTACCTCGCCAGACTCTAAGTTAAGCGCTCCAGGGGGCTCTTTACCCTTAGCCTCCCAAAAACACAGCCTCACCTTTCAGCTAGTGCTTCTGAAATTCCACCCGGTGCTTCTGACATGCTGGGGTTGAGCTACTTCCCTCTGGGCTGGGGAGGGTGAGTGATTGTGTTGAAGGTTGTTTTGTTGTGGTCTCTTTTGTACAAGGTCAGCTTCTAGCAATTATTTTTTTTTCTAATCACCTGGGATCACTCTCATCTAAGGACCTATACCGCAAGAAACACAATACATCCCAGAAAAGAAAAACAAATGAACCGATGAACAAAAAGCTCTCTCCTGAGCTCTGCTCCGTTAGCAAGGTAACGGACACCATCTTCCAGATCCCCTGCAGCCCTTAGAATCAGGCTGCACGTTAATTAGAAATCCAGAGCCCTGGAACAAGGAAAATGACTCTGTGTTTCAATTTAATTTGTTCTTATTTTTTTTGACAGGGTCAAAGTTCACCTTTCCAGTTTGAATCTGAAAGCAAATTATAGTGGTGTCATTTTGATATTGATGGGTCCAGACTAAAGATCTTTGGCAAACATTTCCTTCCGGCAGTCGGTGTGGTTCATATTGTTCTCTCTCAGTCCGTGTGGCAAACACTGGCTCCAGCCTTCTCATGTGCCAAACACAGTGAGCGTCACTGGTGGTGAACAGAACAGGGGAGGTGATGATGGCCCAGGAGGACAGCAGTGATGCTGGGGACTGTCTATGAGCCAGGGACACCCAGGGTCCTCTGGCCAGAGAGATTGGGGTGAGGGGCTTAGTGAAGGAGGGATTCATGACCTGGGCTTTGGAGACGCTGGGCAGCCACAAAGCTACCTTACTGAGTGCCATCACCATGTGCCTGGCTTTAGTCCTCACGCCGGCCTCTGCAGTGAGAGGCAGAAGGGCTCAGTGTTTAATGGCCCTGAAGTTCAGGGATTAAATCCTGATGGGTCATCTCTGGAGTCTACAGCAAGTGATTCAAACTGCTTCTTAGTCTCTTGTTTGGTGAAATGGGAGTGCAGGAACCACCCCATAGGGTGGTTGTGAACACCAGAGGAAATTGCGCACACCGGTGAATGCAGAGATGAGGTGGGAGGGAGGAGAGAGCAGATGGGCAGGGTCAGGTCCCACAGCTGTGACCACCCAGTGAGGTCACCTCCTCTGTGGGCCAGTTGCATTGTGCAGACCCACAAAGGCACCCAGAAAAGGCTCAAAAGCTGTTAGTTATGGTTAGTGCCACACAGCTGGAGGTGTCAGAGCTGGGATCTGAATCCAGGCCCATCTAGCTCAAAGCCACGTGATCTTAATTCAACCTATTGCCACGATGACTAAAAGTAATGGAAAGGGCTGTGTCTCAGCACAGGTTTTCTGACTCACTCTTTGCAGGAATATTCCTTTGGAATAGAAAACCCTCCTCTGAGAGGCCTGACCCCACCCCCAGGCAGTGGCTGAGTCTCCTCTGGGTTCCCATGCCCTGTGCGTCCCTCGGTCCACACAGCAGTCACTCGAAATCCTCCTTATCCACTTACAGCCCCGTCTGCCTCTGCTGAGTTCCTGAGAGCAGGGAACCGAGCACAGAATTTCAACACAGGTTGGAACATCACCCCATGTTGGAATGTTTCTCACATAAAAAGTTTCCCTTTAACAGTAGCAGGTAGGAAATGTAAGTGTGTTAATAAACCATGGGGCTGGCAGTTGTAAAATATTAATGATTTCTAGAATTGAAAATGCAAATAGCTGTCTGGAACTCCTCCACTTGGCATTAAAGAGAAGGGCTTTGAAAGGACATGTGGGAAACTCGGGGATTGGAGAATATGGCCTTGCTGGAAGATGAGGAGACAAATAGCCATTTACCGCCCTGTCACTGCCACATTAGCAGCATTACAAAGCGAGCACCAGTTCCTCCGAAGGCAAGTCAGTCACATGTGCTGTCTGACGGCAGGGCTTTAAAGTGAGCGACTGGCTTGTCCATCCACTCCAACGTTCACACGCGGAGCACCTACTATGAGCCAGGGAGGAGAGGGCGCAACCCCTGCAACATAAGACCTTCACTTCACCCTCAAACTAGAGAGAAATGTGGGCTGGGGGAGACAGGAGATCCCAGTCCAGCCCTGATCAGTTCAGTCCACAGCTGGGCTGTGACCCAAGTGAGGGGAGGGGGCTGGTCTGGGGGAAGCACTCACCCCACAGCACTGGCTCGTCTGTGAACTCTGCAGACAACTAAGCATACCCTCCCCAGCCCTTGGGTCTCGAATACAAAACATGCTTCCCATTTTTCAAATCGTGTGTGGTTGCGTGCATGCGTGCTAAGTCACTTCAGTTGTGTCCAGCTTTGAGACCCTATGGACTGTAGCCTGCCAGGCTCCTCTGTCCATGAGATTCTCTGGGCAAGAATACTGGAGTGGGTTGTCATGCCCTCCTCCAGAGGATCTTCCCAACCCAGGAACTGAAGCCATGTCTCTTACGTCTCCTGCATTAGCTGGTGAGTTCTTTACCACTCGTGCCACAAGGGAAGTCCAGGGCGTGGTTACTAGATGGTAAGTTTCTGGAAGGCAGCCTCATGACTGCATCTTCTCACCGTCTCCAGCGCTCAGCACTGGCACTATGTGGCAGGGACCAGGAGAACTGGCAGGGGCAGCTTGCCAAGTACCAAAGTGGGGTGAGAGAGCGGGGTGCCAAGGATGGATAGTCACCCCGTGCGGTCACCCCATTGTGGCACTGGCTGCCTTGAGGGGGCCCCACATCTCAGTGCCGTCAGCTACCCTCTCCCTGCCAGAGACAGGCTGGGCTGCACTGCCCTGTGGAGCTCCAGAGGCACCCAGCCTCCTGCCAACTGACGCCAGCTTCTTTTCGATGTATTCATGGTGTCAGGCAGTCAGGAACACGTCCTGGGAAGGCCCCTGTCTCTCTGTGCGGGCCTCGCCAGTCCTATCCTGTTTCCCTCTGTGCTCAGAGACTAGCTTTCAAAAGGTACACTTTGTTCCTGATTCTCAGAAATCGAGAGCAACAAGCTGTCCTGTCACTGGTGTCCCCGACAAGTTCTGAGTCCTAACAGGAACTTTATTGTGGGGTCTGTGCATCTGGATTTGGATGGTTTTAGCCACTTCCTGCTTCCCTCTGGCTCTTTGCTGTGGTATGGATGTGTGAGGTTATGAGTACGGGGAAGCTCTGGATAAGTGAGGCACCGAGCTGGAGGGGAAGGAGCACCAGGTTCTGGAGTCAGTGACCTGGGCTTTATCCAAGCACAGCTTGTGTAAAGACTCTCACCACCTGTGGGGTCTGAGGGTGGGGATTAGAGCCCTGCCCTCTGGGAGCCGCCTGAACAGAAGGAGATTATATGATAACATGCCCCAGTGCCCACACAGATCAGCTGCTCGGCCCTCAGGATCTCCCTTTCTCTCCCCTGTCCTCCCAGGATCCTGGTTTTCCTATCTCCTGGTGTGCATACATTTGAACCCCTCTATGTCTCTAATTGCAAGCATATTAATCCTCCTCCTTCATCCTTTGAAAATGCCTTTCCTCCTTCTCCTCATGCACACGGCTTGCATTTATGTTATAAATCCAATCTGTTTGCTCTAAGCTTTTTGAGTTCCCAGAGAGGCTGCATCGGTATTATCTTAGTACTTCTTGTCCTGTTCCAGGAAGGGACTGTGTCTGTGAGAAGTTATCCACTTGACGTATGCATGTTTTCTTGTCCACTCACCCCAGCGCCCTCTCCTTGATGTTAAGACCAACGTGCCCTAATTAGAGCCATCTCAAGCCAGCTCCTGGGTCCTCCAAACCTCCAGGATCACAGCTTTTTCAACCTGGAGTGGGGCCATGAGACCACCTAGCCCTACCCTCTCTTTCTGCAGATGACATAATAAAGAGACCAAGACCCAGGGAGGAGAGAGCCTGGCCCCAGCTCACAATTGGCCAGTGGTTCTCCATTGTGTTTGTGTGGGAGAGGAATAATTTTCTTGAGCTCCGCCCCCCAAACCCACCTTGGTTGGGGCAGGGGTATGGGGTTGAGGAGTGTTGTGTATTAGTATTTTAAATTTTTTCGCCTCCGATTTAGCCAATTCTATGTACGTATGTATGTATTTTTGGCTGTGCTGGCCTTTGTTGCTGGGCACAGGCTGCTCTCTAGTTGTGATACACGGGCTTGTCTTGTTGCAGAGCGTGGGCTCTAGGGTGCTCTCGAGGGCGTGTGGGCTCAGTAGTTGTGGCACCTGGGCTTAGTTGCTCCAAGGTATGTAGAATCTTCCCAGACCAGGAATCGAACCTATGTTCCCTGCACTGGCCCATGTGCCCCAGGGATAGTCTGAGGCAGAATTTGCATACAGAGTCCAGGTTTATCCTAGAAGCCTTATGCTCAGAGTATATAACCTCCCTCTATGAAAACACCCCCTGAAAATAAGTTCTTATAAATTAAGCTTTTATAATTTATTTTATCCAAGAAAGACTCTTTTCAGCCTGAATCAGAAAGCCATGAAGACAGTAGGGATAGATAATTTCCTTAGCCAGGTTAACAGGGATTTATTCTTTTACCAGCTATAGAAATATCAGTTTGGAGAACGGATACAAATAGGGCTTCATTCGTGCCCACACTGCAACATACAACCCCTTGCCCCTCCCTTTGGCAGACCTGGGTTGCCCGGGCCTTGTTGCTCCACTGGACTGCCCGGCTAATGGGATATTGATAGCCTTCCCAGTCAGACACTACAGCTTCTTTTACAGAGAATTTGGCCAATCCAATTTGCAAGCAGCATGCCCAGGGCTTTAGCAGCCTGCCATGGTCTCTGTTCTGTTCTGCTGAGTGTGTGCCATGCACTCGGTGGTGATGCTGTGGTCCAGAAGTGGAGAAATCATTCAAGAACTGATCATATGTTTCTGACCCAACATGAAAATCCAATTCACTATGAGACCTTGCTTAAGTCACTTTCTCTCTTAGCGCATTGGCTGTAAACTGGGGGAGATTAACTAGACCATAAACTCAGCTCTCATCATCTCTGCTGTGTGACATAAGGCAGCATCCTTAACTTCTCTGATCCTTATGGTGGTGGAAACATCCTCACTAGACCAAAACAGAATTACTACAGGGAGAGCTGGTATTGGGTGTTGCTGATTGCCGTTAGTCCACTTAACGGTGTATGTTTTAAATCCGTTATCGAGGACTGCTGCATGCTAGGCGGCTTCCTTGCAGAGCTCACATCATTTTGACACAGTCCTTTTGTTTGAGCCACATTGATGCAGCTGCTCTGACACAAGTGTTTTGAAATGGGGACGTTTTGACACAGCTGGGAAAACAAACCATTACACCACCAGTTTTTCAGTAAATGTTACCAAACAATATGCTTGTGAGACATTTCAGGCTATCTCCCCTGGTCAAAGCATCCCTGACCTCCCCTCTGGCAGGGGTTTCAGAGAGGGGAGAGGTTGGGCTCAGAGTAGGCTCCTGGTCAAGTTGGCCACAAAGGAGGCAGGGGCAGTGAGGAGCTGGTGGGAGTGAAGGACAAGGAAGGTCAGACATGCTCAGATGTGTGTGGGGTGAGGGGGCGGGGGTCTGCGTCACACAGTACCTGGTAATTTTCAAAAACAATTTCACATTTACATGTAGCCATTTCAAAACTCTTGCATCAAAACAACCATGTCAAAATGCCCTTCTCTGTCTCAGACAAAGGAAATGAATGCCAGAGAGAGATAAACAAGACAGGGCTTCTGCCCCCCAAAAAGCTCAGAGTCACCAGAGGGGAAAGGCAGGCCAAAAAGAGAAGCAAATTACTTTTATATTATACCACCAGGCAATTGCTGTAATAGCGGAAGGGGCGAGGCAGGAACAGAGCAGACAGCACCTGACTCTGGCTAGGGGGTGGGGAGGGGGTGACTGGGAGCTCAAGGAATATTTACGGAATGATCAGGAATAGTAGATGTTAACTGAGGGTTCACCTTGTGACAAGCACTGGTATTTATTTTAGCTCATTTAGTCCTCACAACTATTATTATTCCCATTTTATGGATAAGGAGACTGAGGCTCCCCAGAGTCACGTGAGTGACTCCCAAGACCTCATAGCTTGTGAGTGGCAGAGACAGAGTTGGATAACAGGCACACCTAAGGTCCTGCTCACACCCTTGCGCTCTGTGGCCTCTTTGCGAGGGATGGCAGTCCCTTGGGGAGAAGGGACACAGGTGTTACGATTCATCAGACTGGGGTCCACTGTGTTCTCACCACTTAACCAGGTAGATGACCTTGGAAAATCTGCTGGCCCCAAGCATCTCTTCTGTCTTCTTCCTTTGGCCCTCACCCTCCCCGGGACACATCACTCAATGCCTGTTAGCTGTACTCAATGACCCCATAAACATGCAGTCAGTCATCATGGGCATCCACCTGCGGGTGTGGAACCATGTTATAACCAGGTCCACAAACAGTTACTGAGACAGAGTTTCCTGAGCTGCCATTTTCATGGGAAGAGACCCAAGGGGTAAGGAGCCAGACAAGATGGAGAAACTAGATTGAACCCTTGTGTGAAGAGGTGTGATGAGCTGGTGAGAGAGAGCTGAGGTGAGGGGGGGTGGGCAGCAGACCTGCAGGTCAGGGTAAGTAGCCTGGGTTAGCTTCCAATGCACAAGGGTGGTGGCCACAGAAATATCTCCCTCAGTTCAGTTCAGTCGCTCAGTCGTGCCCGACTCTTTGTGACCCCATGAATCGCAGCACGCCAGGCCTCCCTGTCCATCACCAACTCCCGGAGTTCACTCAGACTCACGTCCATTAAGTCGGTGATGCCATCCAGCCATCTCATCCTCTGTCGTCCCCTTCTCCTGCCCTCAATCCCTCCCAGCATCAGAGTCTTTTCCAATGAGTCAACTCGTTGCATGAGGTGGCCAAAGTTTATTGGAGTTTCAGCTTTAGCATCAGTCCTTCCAATGAACACCTAGGACTGATCTCTTTAGAATGGACTGGTTGGATCTCCTTGCAGTCCAAGGGACTCTCAAGAGTCTTCTCCAACACCACAGTTCAAAAGCATCAATTCTTCAGAGCTCCCTACTGAGTGCCAAAGTGCTCATAAGCTGTAAAGTCCTGGGGACATGTGAACATGAAAGTCACTCAGTCATGTCCAACTCTTTGTGACCCCAGGGACTGTATAGCCCATGGAATTTTCTAGGCCAGAATACTAGAGTGGGTAGCCTTTCCCTTCTCCAGGGGATCTTCCCAACTCAGGGATCAAACCCAGGTCTCCCACATTGCAGGCAGATTCTTTACCAGCTGAGCCACAAGGGAAGCCCAAGAATACTGGAGTAGGTAGCCTATCCCTTCTCCAGCGGATCTTCCCGACCCAGGAATCGAACGGGGGCCTCCTGCATTGTAGGCGGATTCTTTACCAACTGAGCTATCAGGGGGACATGGAAGTTTGTTATAATTATTCTTACTTTCCCCTCGTTACGGACTCTTCTTGCCTTCCGTAGTCTGTGTGACCACATCACAGGTGAGGCGTGAGTTGGTTCTCAGAGCCTCGAACAAGCTAGCTTCCCTGGCTCCTCTGAAGATGTTGGTGTGGAGAGGGAAAAAAAAAAAAAAAATTACACTCTTTAATAGAAATACTTTTCCTTCATTAAATGAAATCTCCAAAGCCCAGTAGCATTTTCGGTGCTTATATGAAGATGCCAGTGGGGATTTGAGATTGAAAGTGGTGTTTTTAGACAAGTCGATGAAGATCTCAATAGGAAAGAAAGAACACTCTTCAAATCTAAATTCCTCCAGCACCAGGCAAGACAGATCTTCGGCTCAGGGCCCGGATCACATTACTCTCAGCCCTACCGGGAAACACTTTTCCTGAAGCATTTCGAGCGCTCATAAATATTGGTTCTCTGTTTGGGGTGATTGTATTAATAGTGTCTTTCCAAGGCTGCAAACCATTTGACTTGAATTTCTGTGTATACCTCAACTCTGATAACTTTGTACAAAAGTAAAAAACTGGAGAATTTGTAGGAGTCGGAGTCAGAAGCACATGCATGCTTGCAGCTGCCCACGTTTACACGCAGAGCAACATCTTTTATCTGGTGTAGCTGGGGAATGAGCTTTTCCCCTTGGAGGTGTCAGGAGAAAGACTGGTCTCAGGGGACAGAAAGACTGGGTTCAAATTCCAGCGTAACTCGTGCTAGGTGGATGGCTCTGGGCAATGCATTTAACTGCAAATTTCTTGTCTGTGATATGAGGAAAACAGCACAGTTCTCCCAGGACCTGGTGAGACCTGGGTCATGAAGTATGGAAAGTGCCTGGCTCACTGGAACCACTCAAAGCCTGTTCCTTCCAACCACCTCTCTGATAACTTATTAGATTCATCAATTTCATGGCAATTATTCACATTATCTGTTGCTACGTAATGACCTTCCCCAACCCCAAATTTAGAGCTTACAATGACAATTATATTGTACTTTGCAGAGAATCCACAAGCCTGATGGCTCCTTTCTGCTCCACGCTGTCTGAGCCTTCAGGAGGGCAAGCCCCACAGCTAATTTTACAGATGGAAAAACAGAGATGGGAGGGGCCAGAGGGAAGGGGTCCTTCTAAAGCTATGTAGCAAGTTAAGGAAAGCTCTTTTCTGAAGACCACCACTGTGCCAGGTCCTGTGAGGGGTAGAAAAAAAAAAGGCAGTAACTGTTGAGTTGGTGAGCTCCCCCACCCCACCCCAGACCGCAGTAAATCCACTGGAGGGGTTAAATTTACATTCTCAACATCTGATTGCTTTCAGTTCAGTTCAGTTCAGTTCAGCCGCTCAGTCGTGTCCGACTCTTTGCGACCCCATGAATCGCAGCATGCCAGGGCTCCCTGTCCATCACCAACTCCCGGAGTTCACTCAGACTCACGTCCATCGAGTCAGTGATGCCATCCAGCCATCTCATCCTCAGTTGTCCCCTTCTCCTCCTGCCCCCAATCCCTCCCAGCATCAGAGTCTTTTCCAATGAGTCAACTCTTCGCATGAGGTGGCCAAAGTACTGGAGTTTCAGCTTTAGCATCATTTCTTCCAAAGAACACCCAGGACTGATCTCCTTCAGAATGGACTGGTTGCTTTGGCCCCTCAGCAACTCCAGACTTGGGAGTATGGTGAGTCAAGCCCTTCCTCGCCTTTTCCCTGGCTTCCTCCTCCACAAGACAGGGATTCTCTGCCCTCAAAGGGCCAAGGGAGGCTCGCCTAGCAGCTAGCAGATGCTCAATAAATGGCATCCATTAAAAGAAGGATCAAAAAAATAAATAAATAAAAGAAGGATCAGTTCTCTGCTCCGCCTCTGAGCATCCCAGCGCCTGCCCCGTCAGCCCGCATCGCTGGGAAAGCAGGAGAGGGCTCTGATTTCAACTAGCAGGTTGGCTGAACTCTCGCCTTTCAGTGTGGAAAAATCCATTACCGAGAAGTCATTTGTCAAAGCCAACTGTTTAGCTGCTTTAATTTACATATTTATCAAGTTTGATTAGAATGTATTGTCTTCGACTTTCATCCTAGCTTTCACCTCTTCTCACCCTCTTTTCCTGGGGAAACTGTTTTTGTTGTCCTTGTTGTGAAAGGGCAACTCGTAATTCAATTTGCATTTGCTAATAAGCCTGAAACTGAACCTGGTGAGAGATTTCTGGAGGCTGGGACAGATGAAAGGTAGAGCACGCGTTAGGAAAAACCTGGGCACTCAGTTCTAGCCTGATGCACTCACACCACCAAAGGGCGAACCAGTGCTCTACAACTAGTCCACGAGTATTTATTGAGTACCTTCTGTGTGCAAGGCCCTGGGAAAACAACTTGTGAAAAAGACAGGCAAAGTCATAACCCTAGTGTTGCTTAGTCTAGTGACTTCAGTTACCACATCTGTAGGATCAAGCAGTTGGACCGAGCAACTTCTAAGTGTCTGCAAGCTACCACTTCTGAACACATTCTACGTGTCAGGTCGTGGGCACAGACCCAGTGCATTATCTCAGTGTTCACAAGCCCCCTGTCAGGCTGATACCATTATCCTCATTTTGCAGGTGAGGAAATGAACCATCTCAAAGGTCAAGGTCACGTGTGGCAGGATTTGCATTTAACCTTTCTTCTGTCTGACTTCACAGTTCAGGTTTATGACTGCAAAGCCAGGCTTGATTTTTCTTCTTCACTAGTCTTTGAGCTCCTGGCTGGCAGGAATAGTGTCTGATTTCTCTCTATGTCCCTAGTGGCCAGCCTAAAGTGTGTCATATGATCAATTAGAAGATATGTATAGAATTGAACTAAGAAAAAGAGTCCTTCATCCTCAGCCTTCTTGTCCTTTGGCCTCAGATGTGCCTTGCGCGCCTTGGCTGCTTCAGTTGAAGGCCGGTGTCTCAGATGCTGTGTGTACCACCCCATCCCCCTGCAGGACCAGTTTCCCCAGTTCCCAGGAGTGCTGGTGCCTGACAGCTCACAGCTGAGTCTCTCCTGGGAAACTACACTCAGCTGTAGGAAGCTGCCTTGCCTGAGGCTCCACCTCAGGCCTGCCGGCAGCCCACATCCAGCAGCTTGTCCATGCAGGACCCAGGGCCAGCCCCACTGCCTCCAAGAACAGCTCTGCAGGGCCCTCCTGGCCCGGAGCTCCCCTTGGGATTGACTAAAGTCACTGTTGAGACTGTCCCAATCCTGTTTAACTCATCTCTCATAAGAGATGCCGGGAGCAATCCGTGTGAAGCTCCTCCTGCACGGTCTCCCTCAGCCTCCCAGCCTGTTTCCCAAGAGACCTGATCTTCATAGGGACTCAGGGTGGGCGGCTCTGATTCTGACTTTCAGGAGGAGCTTGGAGAGTGCTGGGGTCAAAATAGGTCATGAGGACATCCCTGGCAGTCCAGTGGTTAGGACTCCACACTTCCACTACAGGGGACACAGGTTCGGTCCCTAGTCAGTGAACTAAGATCCCACTTACTGAGTGGTACAGCCAAAAAGAGAAAAAGGTAGTGGCAGAGAGAGTCTTTCTACTCCCGGAAGGCTGCCTCCAGGCCCACAGTCCCAGTCGTGCAGGCTTTATAGGGGCCCAGCAGGGCAGCCTTGCTGGGCGGTGCTGCCCCAGGACGGTCAAGGTGACAACCGGTCCTTGCCATCCACGTCTCAGGCCCATCGCCTTTCAGCTTCCTTTACTGCCCTGGCAGGAACCCCCGGGTCCTCTCTAAGCACCAGTCTGTAGGAACATTGCCCGGGTCAGCCCAGCGATATGAGACGTGGCTGCTTGGACGTTGGAGCTCTGTGCCCTGGATTCCAGACCTGGCTCCATTCCACCCCTCTCCAGCTGTGTGACCTGGGGCAAGCGGTTTGTCCTTTCTGGGCCTCTCCCTTCATCTTCACAGTGAGGCCGTTCCACACAGTGATCCATCAGGCTTTGCAGTTCTGCTCGTCTCTGCTGCTGCTGCTAAGTCGCTTCAGTCGTGTCCGACTCTGTGCGACCCCATAGGAGTGTCCAATAAGTTAGAGGCCTCCTTGCTGCATTCTAAAGCCAAAAAGTGGATTTAATGTGGTAGACATCTGAGGTGTCCCAGGGAGGCGGACGCTCCTTTCCCAAAGGCCTGAAATTCAAGCATTAACACTTCATTTCTCGAGTGTTTCTCTGTCAGGAGAAACTCTTCTCAAGGGAAATCTTTATTTTCTTCTCCCACCTCATCACGGGAAGAACATTCAGTCCCTGACCCTGGACATGGATGAGTCTACCTGGTAGATGTAAAGTTTGAGGTCCTGGGAGTTCAGAGCCTCACTGAGGGACTGTGACCCAGAGGGAGGTGGATGAATCAGTGGGAGAACTGAAAATAAACTTTGCCAGCCCCGCTGTTTTCTCGAGGCAGCTCGGAGACTCAGAGGAGCAGAACAGATCTGAGCTGTGGTTCTCAGGCCTACCTGAGCCAGGCAGTGAATGATTCATGACCAGATGAGGGGGCCAGATCGAGCTCTGAATTCAGAGGAGGGTGAGGGCGTTGTAGTCTGGGAGGATGGGAAAGGCTTTTGGAGGAGTTGGGGCAAAGACAGAAAGTCTAAGAAATTGAAGGTTTGCTTGGGAATATAGTGGCAAGGCCAGTCTGAATAAAGAATATTTTATAGGGGTTTATAGAATATCTAATAGGGGAGTTATTTTGCCTTTGAAGAGATGTGGGATGTTCAGTGATGTCTGAAGCTGTTTTTGATTGTCACGGGAGGAGGGTTGCCCGGCATCTGTGAGTAGAAGCTGGAGATTCAGCCTACAGTGCACAGTGCAAGGCTCCACACAGAGTTCCCTGCTGCCATGTCAATTCTCATGGCTTGTGGCTCAGTAAATGGTACCTGCTGTTACAAGCAGAGCCCTGGGGCAGGGGCAGAACATCTCTCACTTAAGCTTTATCTTGTGAGCTAGGGAATATTATTCTTACTTTACAGAGAAGAGAACTGAGGCTCAGAATGTGTAAGGAATTCACTCATGGCCTGACATCTAGTCATCTACAGGGCCTGGATCTGAGTCCCAATCTGTACACCCAGGAAGCCAGCAGGCTTTCCATTGGACCCCCTCAGGGGATAGAAGAAACACTGGGACCAATGTCCAGCTCAGTCTCCCCTGTCCAGCTCTCCCGCTCCTGCTGGATTTACCCTCAGTCACTTGGGCTGAGCCAACCCTGGGTGTTTTTGCTTTCGACAAGTCTCATCTCTACCCAGATGCATTCACTGGTTCTCCAATGCCTCCAGGAAAGCTCTATTGATGTCTCCTAAACCTGCATGTTCCCATAAAATTATATACAAGAAATCCTGCACCTGGAGCATGTTCTTATATAATTCCTAGCTGCCTGTTCCCTGTTTATCGTCAGTATCAGCAACAAAACAAAGCCCTCACATTACCTTCAACATGACATATTGTGTAGGGAAAACTACAGAACTGTTGAGCTGATGGAATCAGATACAACACAATAGTAACACCAGAATGACCTAGGACCAGTCCTGGATGAGTATTAGTTTCATCTTTCCCTCCTCAGAGGAGACATAGCAGAGCAGAGTCTGGAAGGCCGAGTAGGAGTAAGCCTGGCAGACGAGCTGGGGGCTGGCATTCTAGGCAGAGACAAGCACGCGCCCAGGTGTGGAGGTGTGGGGAGAAAATTCATGCTTAGGGAGCTGCCGAGAGTCAGCTGAGGCTGGGGCCTGGGGAAGGGGCTGGAGAGGCGAGCGGCCGTCTACTACCAGAGACCGAGGATGCCAGACAAAGGAGCCTGGGCTTGCCCAGAGGACAGCAGAGTGCTGCCCACGAGTTGTAAGCAGAGGGAGTGGTGTGCTCCTGTTTGGTTCTGGAAAGACCACTTTGGTGGCTGGGCGGAGGATGGGCTGGTGAGGATGGTGCCAGCCCAGGGGACAAGACTGTTCTAGTCCAGAGTGTGCTGTGGTTGCTGCCAGGGTTTCCTTTTCTCCAGCTCATTTATAGTGTGGACCTGTTTTAGTCCCAGAGTATGAGAGACAAGATGGCAACTGGGCTGGTTTGGAAATCAATGGGAGGGTACTTTCTTGACTTCATGATGCCTTCAGGGATCTTAAATTCAAGAAAATGAAAAGGCTTATCTGTTAAAAAAAAAAAAAAATCCATCTCCTGTTAACATTCTGCACTCCCCTCCCAGGTCCCCACCTGTTTCTTTCTTCACAGAACACCTTACTGCTCCTGACAAGTTATTGTCAGAGTTATGGCAGGAGAGACAGGGAACAAAACCAACAATGTGAACTTCTGGGAGATTTTTGTCCTCAGAGGGCCCAGCTGGTGCTCTCTGGGACTTCTTGGCATCTTGGTTGGTACCTCTACCAATCACAGATTCACTCCTTGGTAATTGATGAGATGGATGGAGATTCTCCCTCCATCCTGACACCAAGGTTGTGGCTCTTGTCCTCACTCGTGCATCAATAGAAGAGATGCAAAGTTTCTTAAGTTCTACAATCAACTAGGGGAAGTGTAGTTATCTCCAGGGGAATTAGTTATCTATTGCTGCCTAACTCATTACTCTAGAATTCAACATTTTAAAACAATAGTTATTATCTCTTTGTTTCTGTGGGTCAGGAATGCAAGAGCATCTCAACCAGCTGATTCTGACCCAGTGTCTCTCATGAGGGACAGTGGCGCAGATTGTAAAGAATCTGCCTGCAATGCAGGAAACCCAGGATTGATCTCTGGGTCCGGATGATCCCCTGGAGAAGGGAATGGCTACCCACTCCAGTATTCTTGTCTGGATAGCAAGCTGTTGGCCATGGCTGGAGTCATCTGGGGCGGGACGCTCCTCACCAGGAGGACCTCTCCACAGGCTGTATGAGTGTCATGTTACGGCAACCAGAGCAAGTAATGAGAGAGAGAGAAAGTACATCCAAGATGGAGGCCACTGACTTGTAGCCTAGTTTCAAAAGCCAGGCACCATCACCTCTATAGTGGTCTATCTGTTAGAGCAACTGTCTAAGATCAGCCCACTCTGAAGGGAAAGGACGTCACCCCTTGAAAAAAAGAAATTAGCAAATAATTTGTGGCTGTATTTTTTAAAACCGCCACTAGAATTATAATCTCCAAGAGGTAGCATGACACAGTGGTTAAGTGCATAAATTTAAGATTAATAAAGACCTGGGTTTATCCTGGCCCCCACATTTGCTCCTTAGGCAGGTTTTTGACAAGTTGCCTAATCTTGCTAGATCTCAATTTCCTGTAAAATAGGGGTAAGAATAGTAGATGTTTCATTGGATAGGCATGGAAATTAAAAAAGATCATGCATGTGAAGTGCCTGGCAGCGAGTAAGCACTGAACATAACACTACTTAATTGCCGCTGTAGCTGGATAACATTATTATCCTCCTTCACAAGAGGCAGAGGGGGTAAGAAGACAAGTGGGATCAGACTGCCTGGCTGGGGACTCTGGCTCTGCTGGCCATTAGCTCTGGGCAAGTCACTTATTGTCTCTTGGCCTTGGTTTTCTGTAAAATGAAGATAATAATAGCTAGTGCCTGGCCACCTAACAGGTGCTCAGTAAACATTTTCTGAATAAGGAAATGGTGGCTGATAGAGGGATACAACTCCTCTATCAAAGGGGCGTTCGCCTGTGCATGTGTTTGTGTGTGTGTTGGGATGCTACACAAAATACATTTGACTGCGAACACAGTCTGTTAACTGGGGAGCCGAGTATGGCTGTCCCAGTTCCACTTGAGAGTGCCCTGTACCCCTGAGTGTGCCCCCCTCCGAAGCCTCTGGCTCTATTTTCCCTTGTGTGTTGTTCCTGGGCTCACTGCTCAGCTTCTTCACAACCTTGGCTTTGTTCAAGCATACTTCCTTCATCATCCCTGCTGCCTCCACCAAGAATATATTTAATTGGCTTTGCACAAGACTAGGGATTTGGTGACAGGAGGGGAGGTGGGAGGTGGGTAGACCCATGTCACACAACCTCAGAACTGCTACATTACCTTAAATTGATTTTGCAAATGAAAGCTAAAAGCTAAGCAAAGGCGACCCATCCATTTTGCCTAAAGATGATTATAATGCTCTTTTACGGCCTCCTAAATGACAAAGCAATTTGTTACCTGCCTACATCAACATTTGCTTATATTAGCACCCGGGATGCTTGATTTTTATTAGCCCCACGTTATCATTTTATGAAGACACAGGGGCTCAGTAAAATTAGTGTGCAAATAGAATGCCCATTTTGCATTTCCCTGTGGTCAGCAGAAATGCTGAATGCAATTGAGTTGATACCAGGTCAGGGGAGACATCCATAAAGGTAGCCTTCACTGCAGCCTCGGTAATGCCATCTATCATTTCTGTGCTGCTGGGAGAGACGGGGTCCGTGTGAGACGGTGTTTTTGAAAAGGGCTTGGTGGTGTTTTTGTCTTTTGTATTTTAAGTGAAAAAGCAACATACATACTAAGACATAGCTCAACTCCCACCAGCAATAAGGAATGAAAGCAAACTCTCTCGTGTGCACTGTAGATGGAAACGCAGTGGCTGTAGGATCTAATACTGCTGTCGGGGGATTCAGGAGGAGACAAATGGGGCAGTGAAAGGGCACTAGCCCGGCACTCTGCCACTGCTCCTGTGTGACCTTGGATGTGTCCCCTCCTTCTGTGAGCCTCAGTCTCCTCACTTGTGAAATGTGGTTGATACTGTCCTCCTCACAGAGGCATTATGAAGACTAAGTAAGATAATGTGTCCACATTTCTTTATAAACCATGATCTATATGAGTATATTTTATTTATTAATGCAATAGCCAGTTCCTGAGCACCTACTCTACACAGGGTCCTGGGAAAGACATTAAATATACACCATGAAAGTCACAGTTTCTCTCTTGAGGAGCTTATATTCAGTCCAAGAAGTGCTCAGGTATTGAACTCCTTTTTTAAACCATAAACTTCTTAAAAGCAGGTGAGCTTTCTCTCTCTCGCTTTGCTCATAAAAATGCTTAGCATAGAGCCGAGAACAGAGTGAGTTCTCAAGAGTGTATTTTGGCTTCGTCATATGTCTTGTTGTATTTTGGGACCTAGTATTAGGGAAGCAGAAGGCAATTATCCGAGAAGGCAATGGCAGCCCACTCCAGTACTCTTGCCTGGAAAAATCCCATTGAAGGAGGAGCCTGGTAGGCTGCAGTCCATGGGGTCGCTAGGAGTCAGACACGACTGAACGACTTCACTTTCACGTTTCACTTTCATGCACTGGAGAAGGAAATGGCAACCCACTCCAGTATTCTTGCCTGGAGAATCCAGGGACGGGCTGCCCTCTATGGTGTCACACAGAGTCAGACACGACTGAAGTGACTTAGCAGCAGTTAGCAACAGCATTAGGGAAGCAGAGACCTCAATTCTGGTCATCCAATAGACCAAGCAAGTCCTAAGCCTTCAGATCCAGGCTTAATAGGGTTAGTCTTGTTTTTGTTTTTTAAGTTTTAGTCTCTGACTTGGTACATCAACTGTTGGGATCATGAACCACATTCATAATAACCTGCCTCTAACATTGCAGAAGAAGAAAGCCTGTTGGTGATCTCTACGTCCCCTCTCCCTCCAGATTATCCTCTAACCTAGATGGGATCTTTTAATCCAACTCCATTCAGTGTTCATTTCTCTATTTCCTTTGGTTCGTTGTTCTGTGTCAATCAGCCCTTCTTCTGCCTGTGTCTAAGTACCCTCTTCCTGAGCCTCCTTTCTGGGAATGTCACTCTTGGCTACTGCCTTTGTCTAATAATATCATTGTGTTTGCCAGGTGGCATTAGTGGTAAAGAACCCTTCTGCCAATGCAGGAGACATAAGAGACTTGGGTTTGATCCCTGGGTCATGAAGATCCCCTGGAGGAGGGCATGGCAACCCACTCCCGTATTCTTGCTTAGAGAATCCCATGGACAAAAGAGCCTGGCAGGCTACAGTCCATAAGGGTTGCAAAGAGTCAGACGCGACTGAAGCAACTGAACACACACGTGCAATAGCTAAATGTTATTACACAGTTGAAACTTCTGTAGGGTCAGCAAGAGCTTGGACTCTGATTTTGGCCCATAATTTTCTAAATACTTCTTTATATCTCTAGTAATTTTTATTGCTGGATATTGTGAATTATGCATTGTTGAATATCTATATTTAGTTATCTTCCTTTAAAGAGAGTTGGACTTTATATAGCAGACGGTCAAACCATTTTGTTCAGTTCGATCCTTTTGAGATTTACTTTAAAATTTTGTTGAGTGAGTCTAGAGTGGTTTAGCCACACCACTAAGGTGTGGCCCCTTCTGGGTTCTGAATGTCCTGAATGATTAATGCAGACTTTTACTTTGAAGGTGGGGTTTCAGATGGCTCCCACCCTTCTGTGAACCCTGAGAATGTGCAGTTCACCACTCCCTGACCATTTTTTCATGATATCGTTGCCATGGAGATTCACCTCATTTATGTACATCTTGGGACCCAGCAAAGACTCATGAGGAGCTCTTTATGGATTTCTGGAATTTTTGTCTACAGATCTCCCTTTCCTCTGAAATGTACAGTTTTCCCACAACTACTACCTGTTTCAGACTCCCTGACTTCCTGAGTGAGATGCCCCTGCTCTGTCAGGACATGACTGTCTGCCCTTTGGCCTGGGGTGGGCCTCCAGGCAAACAGCTGGGACAGCCATAGGTGCACCTCACTGGTTTCCCTTTCCTCGGGAATAAGTCTTGCACTGACTCTTGTTCAATGTCTGAAAACAGTTGTTTTGTGTATCTTGTACAAACTTCTAGTTGTTTAAGATGAAAGAGAAATCTGGGCCCTCTTACTTCATTAAAGCCAAACAGAATTGGATTCTAATCTCAGATCTACTCTATGTAGCTGTGTAGGTAGAACTTGAACAAATTATATAAGCTGTCTGAGCCTCAGTTTCTGCCCCAATAAAAGGAATATTGATTGCCATGTTTCTGTAAGGATAATAAATAATGTATACAACCTGCCTGACACCAGTTGCTAACTAAATGGCAGCTGTTATTACTAATGTAAATAGCTACCTTCTTTACTCCATCATTTACTGAATTTTTACTGTGTACTCAGCAATATGTTGGAGAAGGCAATGGCACCCCACTCCAGCACTCTTGCCTGGAAAATCCCATGGACGGAGGAGCCTGGTGGGCTGCAGTCCATGGGGTCGCTAAGAGTCAGACACGACTGAGCGACTACCCTTTCACTTTTCACTTTCATGCATTGGAGAAGGAAATGGCAACCCACTCCAGTGTTCTTGCCTGGAGAATCCCAGGGACGGGGGAGCCTGGTGGGCTGCTGTCTATGGGGTCACACAGAGTCGGACACGACTGAAGTGACTTAGCAGCAGCAGCAGCAGCAATATGTAAGCCTGTTTAATTATGACAACAACCCTATAAAGAAAGTCTTATTATCCGCATTTATGGAGCAGCACACTGAATCTCAGGATACATAACTTCCCTAGTTTCACAATCAGTGCATCTGGGATTTGATTTTGCTCATATGACTTCTTTAGATGATTGTACTACTAATATGGTCAACTGCACAAAAGAACAGGAATGTGGTTTTTAATACTGGGTAACAAGGGACATAATACAATAATTCATCAGCAATGGCTAGGCCCTTAGAGGTTGAGCAAACCCAGTGATTTAAGAGAGAAATGGAGAGAACCGTTTTCCTCCACCTTTGCCCCACGTAACAACTCCCCTCTGAAATTTCCCCTCCTCCTTAGCAACCTTCTTCCACTTTATCTTCCAGACAACCTTCGGGAGGGGGCAGAGCAGAAGGTGGTATTCATCACAGGACGAGTCCACCCAGGGGAAACACCCTCTTCATTCGTGTGTCAAGGTGAGTTGCAAGACCTCATGAGAGTACTGTGCCTAACCCCCATGTCCAACTGGGGCACTGATGGCCTCTGGGACCATGTGGCCACATGCAGAGTCCTTATCTTGGGTGACAATTTACTTCACTTCTCAAGAGGCTACACCTGATCCCCATTAGTAGTTGTCCCACTAAATGTTTATGGACTACATGTACGCATGGAAGAATGGGTGAATGAACAGACAGATGGGTGGATGTGCAAATGAATAGGAAGGGCTCAAAATAGTTCTTCTGTATTTGCGGCACTGAGAATGAGTCATAGAGTTGTCTGCACTTTCTAGCTTGGTTTCACTAGTCTCCTGCTGCTGCTGCTAAGTCGATTCAGTCATGTCCGACTCTGTGGGACCCCATAGACGGCAACCCACCAGGCTCCCCCGTCCCTGGGATTCTCCAGGCAAGAATACTGGAGTGGGTTGCCATTTCCTTCTCCAATGCAGGAAAGTGAAAAGTGAAAGTGAAGCCGCTCAGTCTCATGTCTGACCCTTAGCAACCCCATGGACTGCAGCCTACCAGGCTCCTCCGTCCATGGGATTTTCCAGGCAAAAGTACTGGAGTGGGGTGCCATAGCCATCTCTGTCACTAGTCTCCAGTAGTTTACAAAAATAAAAAATCTGGCCTCCTCCCACCCACTATCACCACCAGAAAGAAAAAAGAAAAGAAAACAAAATCTGGTCCCAGGTCAATGTGTATATTGACAAAAGTGTGGTAGACTGGGGAAATAAGAATTGAAAATTATCTACTTACTTGTTCATTCAATCAGTCACTTAACGACTTTTGAAATACTTATCATGAACAGGAATGTATACTTCATATCAGACAACCAGAGGTAATTTCTCTTCTCAAATATATCTTTTTAAGATTGAACTTTGATTATGTAGTAGTTAACATATAAAATATATGTTTAGCCAGCAGTATATATACATGCATGTATGTATATATATATATGTGTGTGTGTGTGTGTGTATCAATTAGTAGCAATATAAATATGAACAACCTCAGATATGTAAATGATACCACTCTAATGGCAACAAGTAAAGAAGAACTAAAGAGCCTCTTGATAAGGGTGAAAGAGGAGAGTGAATAAGCCGGTTTAAAACTCAACATTCAAAAAAATAAAATCATGGCATCAGGTCGCATCATTTCATGGCAAATAGATAGGGAAAAAAATAGAAACGGTGACAGATTTTATTTTCTTGGACTCCAAAATCACTGCAGATGGTGACTGCAGTCACAAAATTAAAAGACACTTGTTCCTTGGAAGAAAAGCTATGAGAAACCTAGATAGCATATTAAAAAGCAGAGACATCAGTTTGCCAACAAAGGTCCATATAGTCAAAGGTATGGTATTTCCAGTAGTCATGTATGGATGTGAGAGTTGGACCATAAAGAAAGCTGAGTGCCAAAGAATTGATGCTTTTGAACTGTGGTGTTGGAGAAGACTTTAGAGAGTCCCTTGGACTGCAAGGAGATCAAACCCATCAATCCTAAAGGAAACCAACCCTGAATATTCATCAGAGGGACTGAAGCTGAAACTGAAGCTCCAATATTTTGGCCACCTGATACGAAAAGTCATGGGAAAAGACCCTGATGCTGGGAAAAATTGACGGCAGGAGAAGTGGGCAACAGAGGATAAGATGGTTGGATGGCATCACCAACTCAATGGGCATGAATCTGAGCAAACTCGAGGAGATGATGAAGGCCAGGGAAGCTTGGCCAAGCACTGTTCTAAGCACTTTACACATTTTATGTTATTTTGTTGATTTAACCTAATATTTTGGATTTATTTGATTATATTAAGTTTTCTATGTCAGAGAAACTAATATTAGCTGTATTTTTACATATGAAAAAAACAGAATTTTGGGGAAGTTAGGTAATTTATCTCATTTTTGTCTCAAAATGCCCATGAGGTCAAAAGGATATGATAAAACCAATGGAGGTGAGACAGCATGCTGCTCTGGAAATAATGGCTATTTGCCATCCGACAGTCTTGGGGTCAAATACTGGCTCTGCCACTTCCTAGCAGTTCAGTTTCCTCAAGTGTAAATAATAATCATAATCATAATGGATTGGCCCAAAAGTTCATTTGGGTTTTTCATTATATCTCATGGAAAAAGTCAAATGAACATTTTGGGCAGCCCAATATACCAATACCTATCTGCAATGGCTGTTATGAAGCTGGCATGAGATAAATGTAAACAGACACCCAGTCCTGTGCCTGGCATGCAGCAGACCCTCAACAGATGTCACCCGTTCCTCATGGGGATATGAGAAGAGGAGGCAGGTAATCTGCCTGGTAAACTGTAAGGCACTCTGCAAACACATAGGGTCTTCTTTTCCCAGCTCAAGTTCTTACAGGGTTGTGGTCAGGCACCGCTGCCTCCCTCTTTGTTTCAGACAAGAAGCCTGCGCTTCAGAGGGAGGGAGTGATCACCCAAAGATAAGAAGCTCAGAGGCTTGGCTAGGGGTTCTGGATCCCCCAGTCAGCCACCTTAGCTGCCTCCTTAGCATCTCACTTCCAGCTTCCTTCTTCCCCTGTCCTTGCAATAACCTCTCCCAGGGCCATCCGGATTGTACCACCTCCTTTACTGGCAGCCATCTGTCCGTTACTAATCTTGGCAGCAGCCCCATTCCCCCAGCTGATCAGATGCAACTGTTTTGTCCTTGTTTGTGAAAAGACAGTAGCCTTATTATTGATACTTTATCCCTGGCAGCCCAAGCTCCCATACCTGCCCCCTCTGTGGGCAGCAGACAGAGGGCAGGGTCACCATCCCTTTCACAGATGAGGCCTGAAGCACAGAGAAGTCTGTAGTTCTCAGGTGCTCTCCCCCTTGACCCTGCCTTCCCCCAAGAGGAGTCTGAGTGGTGCTGAGTTTATCAATGGCCTCAAGCTGTATTGCAGCTTTTCAACCAGCTCTTTAGTCTTTGGCAGAGATTTTGAATGCCTTCAACTACCTTCTCAAGGTCACCTCCAAACTCCTCAGCGTGACATTGACAATTCTCCATGACCTGGCTCTTGCCACATCTCACTATATGCCAGTCCCACCCACAACCTAATCCCTGGAAGAACTCTCTTCTTCCCACCACTGGGCTTCTGCATCTGCTGCTGCTCTGCCTAGGAAGTCTTGTGCCTACTCCTTGCCACCTGGCAAACACCCCCTCCTCTCCCAAGGTTCATTTCAAGTACCTTCTCTGGGTCAAAGGATGTTCAAACTGCTGCACAATTGCACTCATCTCACATGCTAGCTGCTCAAAATCCTCCAAGTCAGCCTTAAACAGTACATGAACCAAGAATTTCCAGATGTTCAAACTGGATTTAGAAAAGGCAAAGAAACCTGAGATCAAATTGCCAGCATCCGTTGGATCATAGAAAAAGCAAGAGAATTCCTGAAAAACATCTACTTCTGCTTTATTCACTACACCAAAGCCTTTAACTGTGTGGGATAATAACAAACTGTGGAAAATTCTTCAAGAGATGGGAATACCAGACCACCTTATCTGCCTCCTGAGAAATCTGTATGCAGGTCAAGAAGCAATAGTTAGAACCAGACATGGAATAACACACCGGTTCCAAATTGGGCAAGGAGTATGTCAAGGCTGTATATTGTCACCCTGATTATTTAACTTCTATGCAGAGAACATCATGCAAAATGCTGGGCTGGATGAAGCATAAGCTGGAATCCATATTGCTGGGAGAAACATGAATAACCTTAGGTATGTAGATGTCACCACCTTTATGGCAGAAAGCAAAGAGGAACTAAAGAACCGTTTGATGAAAGTGAAGGAGAGTGAAAAAGCTGCCTTAAAGCTCAACATTCAAAACCCGAAGATCATAGCATCCAATCCCATCACTTCATGGTAAATAGATGGGGGAAAAGTGGAAACAGTGACAGATTTTATTTTCTTGGACTCCAAAATCACTGCAGCCATGAAATTACAAGACACTTGCTCCTTGGAAGAAAAGCTATAACCAATCTAGATAGCATATTGAAAAGCAGAGACATTACTTTGCCAACAAAGGTCCATCTAGTCAAAGCTATGGTTTTTCCAGTAGTCGTGTATGGATGTGAGAGTTGGACCATAAAGAAAGTTGAGTTCCAAAGAATTGATGCTTTTGAACTGTGGTGTTGGAGAAAAGACAACATGTGGTGTTGTCTCCTTTGGACAGCAAGGAGATCCAACCAGTCCATCCTAAAGGAAATCAGTCCTGAATATTCATTGGAAAGACTGATGCTGAAGCTGAAACTCCAGTACTTTGACTGTGTTCTGATGCAAAGAACTGACTCACTAGAAAAGACCCTGATGCTGGAAAGATTTAAGGCAGGAGAAGGGGAAGACAAAGGATGAGATGGTTAGATGGCATCACCGACTCAATGGACATGAGTTTGAACAAGCTCTGGGAGATGGTGAAGGACAGGGAATCCTGGCATGCTGAAGCCCATGGGGTCGCAAAGAGTCAGACACGACAGAGCGACCAAACTGAACTGGGGCCCCTGGCCCCGACCCTTCAGCCCCCTGCCTTGGCTCTGCATTGTGGGTTGCTCAGTGGTCATCTTTTTTGCCCCAATTTGTTACATGTTTGTTTTGCATTTTTTTGTTCTCCCTCTAAACCTGAGCTTTTTGAGGCCCAGGGCTGGATCTTAGTTTGCCATTTTCTGCATTTGTGAAATGGGTATTGTCTTATTCACCTCATGGGACTATTTGAGGAGCAAACTCTGTCTTGGCTTAGGATACTAAATCTGAGTTCAGAAAGAGGAACCTCCAGTTCACACAGTCAGTCAAGTGCAGGAAGAGCTTTGAAGTTGGGTCTCCCAAGCCTTTACCCTCTCAGGGGTGGGAAGCACTAGAAGGCCAAGCTTCTCACCTGGAAGAACTCAGTGCTCAGGCTGCCCCACAGGATCCAATATGCATGTGCAGGTGAGGCTGCACAGGCTCGGGGGCTGAGGTGGCACGCCCAGGACCACACAGCTAATCCATGGTGGATGTGGCCCTGGGGCCTGTCTCCCAAGTCCTGGTCTTCCTCTGTCCCCATCTCTGTAACTTTCCCTTGAGATACACAGTTCATCCTTCCTGAGACAGCTGAACACAGGCAGCGTTTCGCCAGTGAGGAACAGAGGCAGGGTCTTTCCCGAAGGTCTCCCAGCCCCCTGGGGACACCCTAGACTACAGCCGCGTGGGGCGCAGCTCAGGCTCTCTTCCCCAGACCCAGGTCTCAGCTGGACCCCTCCCCAGCCTCCCTTGTTCTGGGGAGGGTGATAGAATCTAAGGCCTGAAAGGATGAGAACCTTTGGTTCTGTTAACTCTTTTTCCCTATTAACTGGCTCCGTGACCTTGAGCAGAGGACAGACATGTGAGGCCTGGTCATCCCCATCTGGCTGGGACCTCGGTTCTCGCAACCGAGCTGCTGCTGCACCTGCTGCTGGGAGCAGAGTGAAGTCCTGTTGTGGCAGAGCTCAACGTGGGTGGCATTTAGGGGGGCAGGGCTGTGACTTTCTCAAGGCTCTGCTTGGTGGGGGGATGGCTGCTTCCCCAAACCCCCACTCTTGGCCTCCAAGCAGCTGAACTGTCCTTCCTCTGAAGCTCCAATGTGAGAGGTCAAGGCCACCCCTGCATGGTCCTGTAGCAGCGTGTGTGTGAGCTGGATCTCTGGAGCCTCGCTGCCTGGAACTAAACTTCGGCCCTCCCACTCCGTGTACGGTGACCTTGGGGATGTTCCACAACCTCTCTGGGTCTCAGTCCCTTTTTCCCTAAAGGGAAATAATAATAGGAATTCTGCCTCAGAGGGTTGTTGTGGAGATGAAATGAGTTAGTGTCCATAAAACATGTAAGATGGTGCTTGGTGTGCAGTCAGCACTGAGTAAGTACTATTTATAGAGAGGGAGGCAGCATTGATGGGGCATCTTCCAGGTGCCCAGAGTGCTTCCTCTAATCCTCACTGGGAACCCAAACCCAGGTGCGTGACTCCTGTACCCCATGTGCTGCCTTCCTTCCTCGGCTCCTTCCCCAAAAGAGCTATTAGCTCACCCCTTCCATTTACCTGCTGGGAGACCCGGCTGCAAGTTAGAAGTTTGGCCCAGACTTGACCTCAGGTCCAGGGAGTGTTCTTGCCCTGAAGCTTCCTGGAGTTGGTGGGACATCGCTCACTGAAAAGTCCCATCTGCAGAGCACTTGTCCACTCCAGGCCCTTTGTAAATGAATCCTTAAGCCCACCTGTGTGAAAGGCTGCCATGGAGAGGTACACCTACGTCTGGAGGTGGCTGGGCAGTGGGCAGAGCTGAGGTTTCAGACTTGAGCCACCGGGACACCTGAGTCAGAGTCCCATCACTCTCATCCCCTCACTGGGACCCCCATCAAGTCCTTAACTCTCAGAGCCTGTTTCTCTGCCTATAAAATAGCAGCAACCTGGTCCTCCAGGGCCTGCTGTGAGGATTTATGGAGCCCCCCTCCAGCTGCCAAGGGGCCCACCAGGCCCTCCCTTGGAAGCTCACTCCTCAGGGGTGTCCTGTGGGCCAGGCAAAGGATGGTGAGAACACACATGTGTGTGCACACACACTCACAACCACCAGGACACCAAGACACACACTCATACAATACACACACACACACACACACACTCTCTCTCACACACACACACACTCTCTCTCTCACACACACACAACCACCAGGACACCAGGACCAAGCACAAGCTAAGACTGCCCACAGTGAAGTGGTGACCTTTGCCCCTTCCTCCCTCCTCTCCTCATCATTTTCCTCCCTCCTCTATCCCGCACCTCTTCTTCATCTCTTCCTCCCCGCTCTCTCCCATACAGCCTCATATATGCAGGAAACTAGATCCAGGAAGGGGTTGTCATGGGGCCTTTTACTTTCCCAAGCTTGTCTTTTCATCTGTGAAATGGGCAGAGTTGGAGAAGGGAGGGTTAGAACTTAGACTCTGTGAACATCAGGCTCTTCGGGGCCAGCCTTCCTGGGATTCCATAATCTGGGTCCTTGCGCTCAGCTACGGGCAGTCAGGGTAGAGCCTAGAGGACTCCTGTCACATGACCCACACTCAGCCCAGCAGAGACACCCCTCCACCGGACCCCAAATGTCCTGCTTCAAGCCTGGGCTCTTCCCACTGTGTAACCTTCCTCTTAGCAGAGAGAGCAGCAATACCTTACACAGAACTCTCTAGAGAAAAATCATGCAGGCATATATCCAAATAATTTGCAAATCCCATGCAAATAGACTCCTGGCTCGTCCCATGTTGGTTTCATGGCAATGGTACCACTTTGAAACCAGTAGAACTGGACTGAATCCCAGTCAGGCCCCTGGGAGACACTCAGCAAATAATGTCACCATCCCGACTTGGTTTCCCTGTCTGAAAAGTGGAATCAATCCAGCTACTGAACATAGTAGTAGTACCTGTCACTGGACCATCTCTCTTTGTGACTGCACCACACAGCTTGTGGGATCTTAATTCCCTGACCAGGGGTTCAGCTCGTGCCCTCAGCAGTGAAAGCATGGATTCCTAGCCATTGGACAACCAGGAAGTTCCTGGGTCCATCTTTATTCATTCATTTCACACGTATCTATTGACCATTTGCCTTGCCCCAGTGCTGAGCTGGACGCTGACAAAATTCTGGCCAAGAGCTGGAGCTGTGTCCTTGCCCTCCTGGAGCTCACAGCCTGGACAGAAGATTTGCACAGCAGATGCAAGCCTCAGTCCCCCACACTCAGAGGTACTGAAACTACAATTTTCCTTACATTTCTAAAACTGAACTCAGTTTCCATTTCGAGGCCCCATTCTGCCAGGGGCCAGAAACTTAATCTCTGTAATCTTGGTGTCACCTTTCCCCAAGGTTGTATGGTTTAAGCCAAGACTTCTGCTGCTCCTGGGGGTGGTAGACAAGTAGTCTTCTCATCAGTGTCATCATCTACCCACAATGCTTACCCTCCATCAGTGGCATCCTTGTGACTCTCTGGGTCTTGGTCAGTGCAGAGCCCCTGCAGGTCACCAGCATGCCAGACCCTGGTTCCTGACTGCAAGCCTCTTTATCTTTGCTGGCTCTCTGCTAGGTTCGTGCTCCTACTACTGCCTTTTCCACCTTCAGGACATCCATCCATTATTATTATTACTTCCCTCCAAACCGCATTCCAGGCTGCAGCCAGGGGAAACTATCTCCAAAGGCCAGATCTGACCCTGACTTTGGCAATGGCTCTCCTGAGCTGTTCATATTCTTCAGCAGGACCAGCAAGCCCCTATTTACCTCTCCTGCTTCTCTCTTAACATCTTCCCACCCCACACCTTCAGCTAAACCAAATAAGAGCAATTGAGTAAACAACACACTTCCTATGTGCTGGATACTTTGCTCACATTAACTAACTCAGATCCTTGTAATACTGGTCTTCTTAATTGATGAGGAAACTGAGAAACAGGGAGGTTAAGGCCACAGATTTAGTCCAGTTTCAATGTCTGTGCCTTTAGTCATGAAGCTATGCCACCTGGAACTGAAGAACTCTCTTAAGAAACAGGTTGTCTTCTGTCTTGCCTACTAATCTCTGTGTAAGACTTCCCCTGCCTAGAACACCATCTCCTGGCACCTCTTTCATCTGGTTCACTCTACTCATTCTTTAAGTTTCCACAATCCCTTCTTGACTCCCAGGCTTGGTCGGGAGACCCTGGGGTTCCTAGGGCTCCTTGTGCTGTTCCCATGAGAGCCTTTGTTGGTAGGAGCTGCTCTCCCCCCATGCACCCCTCTGAGCAGGAACCTATTACACATCTTGGAATGACAAGCTGCTCCTGGCATGGACCTGATCCTGTGAATGTTTATAGAATAAGTAATTATCAGCTCAACTAACACTCTACTTTGTCCAGGTCAAATGAATTCCTGGGGCTAATCTACCAATGGGCATTTATTGGGCATCTGCTGTGTGCCTGGCTCTGTACAGCAGGAGAAATAGCAATATTGAACCTTTAGTTGTGGTTTGTTTGATGCAGGTCATCACGGCCACGTGAGGTCGGCACAGGGCAGTGAGGTCGGCCACCCAGCTTCCATTTCCAAACTCTGCCACTTTTCCTTCTCTTCCTCCACCCTGTCTAGCCCCCAGTCCTGCTTTCTTCCACCTTCCTGATGAAGGATCTGCAAACTTGTTTACTGAAGGGGCAGAGACTGATCTTCGGGGGGTGGATTATGTCTCCCAGAAGGAGGAAGTGTAGTCTCCTCATTTGACAGATGAGGATTCTGGTACTTTGAGGGAAAGGAATGAAGTAGGTGGAATCATAACCTGTCACTGTGGGATGCATCCTTGGGAATTACTCTGTTCTTTCATCTGAGTTTAAAGATGAGCCAAAACTAGAACCCAGGTTCTCTGACTCCTGGTTTGTTGGCTTCTCCAGCTCAGTATCCTTGTTCCCAGATCCCACAGTCAGTCAGCTTCACAGACCACAGACCACAGCCTAGTTCTAGGCTGCATTCTGATTTTTATTACCCCCACTGCGTTCCAACCTTTGATCTAAGTGACTTTATGAGAGCACATTCCAATGCTCAGGTGCTGGGACCAGCAGTCAAAATGCAGGAGTTCTAAGTCAGTCCCACAGAATTCTTCCAGATCATTACCTCTGTATCAGGATGAGGAAACTGGTCAAAGAAAACTAACAACCAGTGAGGAGTCCATGCAGACCTCCAAGTCTGCACACTCTTTGCTACATTGGTCCATTCCATACTTGTGGCCCATACTGGGGGATGGCATTTCCTCTCCACTCTTGCTCTGGCATTTCTCCTCATTTTCCTCTTCACTTACCAACCCCTCCCCACACCAAATAAAAGTGAAAGATCTCCTCCCAATTTCCTTCTCAATGGGAAAGATTCCTGTTGAACTGAGTCTGACCTCTAGCCAAGAGATGAGTCTAAAACTTCTGCTTTCCTTGCCCCACGCTCACTCTGGGTGGCTGCAGCCTCCGGTCTGGCTTTGTTTCCTCTCATCCTCTTATTAGCTGCCTAATCAGCAGCACAATTAATCTGCTCATCTGTGAAGGAGGATGGCTCACAGTGAACTGCTCCATTTCCAGAAGCCATTCTCTGAGGCAGCATGGCCAGGCCCTGAGCACTGTCTGGCTCCTTGATGGAGGGCTGCCCCGGGAGCTGGGGTCAATTAGTGGACAGATTAAGCAATTATTAGCCCCTAATAAGGGTGCTTGGCATCATTACCCTGCCTATTTACTGGCAAACCACAGCTTTCCTATGAAAACCAACAAATAAATTAGGGCATCTGGTCTACCACCACGTCAGCCATGCAGTAAATGATGTCCAACTGGCTCTCGGCTGCCAATGGATTCTCAGCCCAAGATATCCCTCCCCGGTCACAGCAGCTCTGGAACGTGCCACAGAGTGACTTATCATTCCAATAGCTAAGTGCCCGCCACTGGGCACATGGATTGTTCTTAGTTACCCCGCTGCTTCCTCCTGTCTGGCTGTCAAAACCTACATATCTGTCAGGGCCCAGCTCAAAGCTTCTTTCTCCTTGATACATTTTCTGCTCTCTCCAGCAGGGGAAGAGCTCTCTCAGTTCTCCTTCTGTGTTTTTGGAAGGGTTGTGTGCTCTCCTGTCAGTTTCCAGCATGGCAGGTGTCTCATGGAATGCCAGAGTTCCATTTTGTCTATTTTTTTCAGGTCTCCGAGGAATAAGTAGAAACATAGAGAGGGTCGGGGCAAAGATCAGTTCTTGTTTCCTTACCTCCTCCCCTATAGATGTGTGCAGGCCATGGCCAGGACATCAACAAAGGTGGTGACAGGGTCAGGTTTGGGCTTCAGGACAATCCCTGTGGCTGTAGTGATAAGGGCACCTTCTAGAGGTTTTTGCTGTCACCTAGGCTAGCTCTGGTTGCTCTCATCCAGGCTAGATGTGATGGTGGTCTAGAACAGAAGAGAGGCAGGGGGATGGAGATGAGGGGCAGATTTGCTAGTTTCAGAGAAGAGACTCAGGGACTGCCTGACTATAGGAAAAGAGTCATGGAGGTGACAGTCCTAAATCTGGTGACCAGGAGGCAAGGTGGGGTTTGTCCTAGTGAGAAGCCGAGAAGGCAGTCAGCCCTGGAGTCTGGAAACAGAGGACCCTTTAAGTGGGGAAAGGAGTAGAGTTGGGGGTATTGACAAAACCTCCCTGTCTTTTTGTGACTTCTCTCTGTTTCCTGGTGTACTCATCAGCCTCATGAGGACTGAGACCTCTCAAGGTCCTCGGCCCCGCAATCATCCAAACTAATGTCAGCCTTTAGCTAGTAGTGGACCCATTAGGGAGCAACTCTGCTTTTATTGTTCAGTTATCCTGCCTCTCCCCTATCTCTGTCTGTCAAGACTCCAAGGCATAGCTCACATGCTGTCTTTTCCTAGAGGCCCTTCCTGTGCTCTTGAGCAGGACATGCTGTCCTCCAGGCCTTGAACTTCAATATTACATCTTGAGCTGTCTCCTGGAAACAGAGATATTATTTGTAAAATTCACTGGGCAATACCTAATTCATAGCCATGTACCCGCAGTGGCTAACAACATAGGCCCCCACATCACCTATTGATCTCTCACTGTTTTTCCCAGCTGAGGAAAGGTGCTCCCTCCTTCCTGAAATATGTTGACACTAACCCAGATGCTTCTTTTTTTCCCAGGGATCATTGACTTCCTCATAAGCCAGCACCCTATTGCTCGTGTCCTACGGGAACACCTGGTCTTCAAGATTGCACCCATGCTCAACCCTGATGGTGTCTACCTGGGCAATTACAGGTGAGGGATGGGGGAGAATGCTTGGATGGTGGTATGAAAGCAAGAAGAAAAAGGGGCTATGTTTTTGAGGAGCAATTTTCAGACTACCCATGAGTTCATCAGAAGTTTCACCCCAGCTCCTGAGGATGTGATGAGCTGGTCTTGGCTAGTTCATGCACAGTCCTGTGAGGTCACTTGCTGGAGTTTCCTGGGCAGTTTGCTGGATAAGGAACCAGGAGACCTAGTATCAGTTTTGGTGCCTACTTCTTATGTAACCTTGGGGAATTCACTTTCCCTCTCTGATGCATTGCAGTTTCTCTTGCATAATTAAGATAATAATTATTTACCTGGCAGGGCACTTGTGAGCATCAGTGCTCACAAAGAAACAGTGGCGATGAATGTGCTTTTGAGCATATGGTGGTGATGACAGTTACCATTTTGCTTCTGGATTTCTTTTTGGCGATTATTAATGAAGGAGAGCAGCAGCCTGCATCATGTGGGCAGCATTTCTCTTTGGTGTGAGCATACTGGCTTGCCCCACACTCACTCATGCACTTTACATCTTGAGCTCTTTCTCCTGGCTTAGCCCCATAATTTACAGCTGAAAATTCCACTGCCCGGGGAACCATCTGCTGAGAGAACATTGAATCCTCTGAGAGAGAGTGTGTTATTAGCCTTATTTCACCTTTGAGGCAACAGACTGGGCCAAAGTCACACAACCAGTAAATCATTGACTAACTTCACTGCCCAAATTATACAGCTTGAGAGCTGATTGGTCCTAGAATTCCCAAGGTAACATTCAAGCGCCCCAGCTTTGATGTAAGACTCTGTGTGACCTGTTGCCTCACCCCCCACCCTCTAGTCTTAGAATCATTGCTCTGGCCGCTCTAAGGAAGGCCTGGCTCCTTACCCAGGTTCTGTTGGGGCCTGACACCTCACCTTCATAAAGGCCCTCTGTCCAGGGCTTCCTAGTCTCGTCCTCGTGTCACTTTGTGTGATTTTGTGTTAGTTGCTCAGTGGTATCCGACTCTTTGTGACCCCATGGACAGTAGCCCACCAGGCTTCTCTGTTCATGGAAATCTCCAGGCAAGACTACTGGAGTGGATAGCCATTCCCTTCTCCAGGAGATCTTCCCAACTCAGGGATCAAACTCAGGTCTCCTGCACTGCAGGCAGATTCTTTACTCTCTGAACTACCAGGAAAGACCCCTCATCTCACTAATCCTTCCTTGCAACTCAGTTTGTACATCTTCTTCTGAAAAACATCTCCCAACCCCCCAAAAAGAATTGGCCATTCCCTTCTCTGAGCTCCCACAGGCCTGCCTATTGAATGTCTTACCCCTTTGCAAGGACCCCAAGGTCCTAAAACCACCAGAGGGGAAACACTGAGCCTTAATGGTCCTTGTGTTCCCCAGTGCCTATCATCAAGGGTCAGCATGTAGTAGATACTCAAAAAGAGTTTGGTGGATACAAAAAAAAAAAAGAGAGATGACTTTCCTGATGAAGGCACTGAGGTTCAGAGATCAAATGGGACTTGCCCAAGGTCAGTGGCAGAGCTCAGACCAGAACCCACATTTCCTGACATCCCATCAGGTCCTTTTGAAACAGAGCTGGTTTAATGCTTTCCCAGAGTGTGGCAGTTGGGTCCACAGAGGCTTCCTAGTACCCCTGGGTATGAGTTAGACAGAACCCACGGGAGGCATGATGCCTTAATTAAAGACAGTTTTGCTTCCTCTTAATTGGCTCAAGTCATGGTTCATTAGCACTGGCAGGTTTTATGGCTGCTGCAGGCCTGGGAGCAGTGCCTTTCCACCTTTCCTGGACAGAACGCAATGTTGGCAATAATGGTGGTGGAAAGACCATTTGATTGATGTTAACATTTCTGGTTAATTACAAGAGCAGCCATGGTCAGAGAGAGGTCAGTACTGTCCGTTCCACATACTTATTTATGTCATCATATGCTGTCCAGGGATAACCAGTTGGAAAGAGGTCTTTGACCTTGGCCAAAATGCCTCCTCTTTCTGGGCTTCAGATAGCCATTGGGGGTGGTGCTGGGGTGGTAACTGCTTCCTATATGTCCCCAAGCTGTCCAAGTTTTGTGATTTGGGCCTTTCAGGATAAAAGAATTCCACCCCTCAGAAATGGTTCTGTACTGAAGTTTAAAATCTCAGCCTTCTCCCAATGAGAGTATGTGATTCTCATTACAAGAGTTGAAGAAAATCTATAACCACAGGCATTAATCCTCTTGCTAAAACAGCTCTGAGTAGCAACAAAAAGCCTATCGATCATGAAAATTCACCATTAAATATTTGGGGGATGTGAAAAATAATAATCAAGCCTACAAATGGAGAGTTTCAAGGTACCTTAGAGGTTCTGTAGGCCAGCCCCTCACAGAGCTACCCTACAGGCCACAGCACAGTGTCCCGTGGTTTGGTGGGACTTGCCCAGGCATTATAGGGGGAGAATGGATTTAGAGTTCAAGTAAATTTGGGAAACATACAGTTAGGCAAAGTTAAAAACTCTCTTCTACACTAAGATTTTTCCATTTTGAATACGCTAGGAAACAGGAATCCCAAGAGGGGAATATAGCGTTCAGTGTTTCCCAAAGAAATCCCTTTCCCCACCACCCCTCACCTGCTCCACCACCACCCTGTCCCCAGGGGGGTTGGGGATTATAAAACACCTGGAGAATGCCAGTCCAAGAATTCTGCTTGCTCATCCCCCAGTGCCATGTCAGGCGCTCACACACTTGTCTCATTTAATGCTAGCAGCAACTCTGTGAAGAAGGATCTTTGTGAGGCTTTCTATGCTTGCAAATAATAAAAATCTACTCCATGCCCTCCAGGTGCCTCTTCTGCCCCTACCCCTCCTCCTCTTTTTCCTTCTCTTTTTCTTCTCCTATGCTAAAGAACCATGTAATCGAATCTAGAAAGAGGAGTCCAATTTCCCAGCTTTGACCATGCAAAGCTGTCTGATTCTTTGTGATGCCATGGAGTATACAATCCATGGAATTCTCTAGGCCAGAATACTGGAGTGGGTAGCCGTTCCCTTCTCCAGGGCATCTTCCCAACCCAGAGATTGAACCAGGCTCTGCTATATTGCAGGTATATTCTTTACCAGTTGAGCTACCAAGAAAGCCCTATTTTAATAATACAAGTACCAATACCATGGTATTTATAGTAAAATAGACAAGGTGCACTCTAGCATTTAATGGCTGATGATGACACCTGTCCCATGATAGATGATGTACTTTATGTAAAAGAGCAGCAGTGTTTACTTACTAGACTCCTATGTGTTCTCCCAGACTCTGGATTATGGGAGGAGCAGAGAGAACCAGAGTTATAGCAGCCACCGTACACTCTCTGGCAGCCCTCTATAATAGGAGCTGGTGTAACAGGAGATAACAACCGTATTATGGCGTCTAATAAAAACACAGGCCAACTATACTATCTGTCTCACTTTTGTTGTTTAGCTCCTAAGTTGTGTCTGACTCTTTTGAAATCCCATGGACTATAGCCCACAAGGCTCCTCTGTCTGTGGGATTTCCCAGGCAAGAATACTGGAGTGGTTTGCCATTTCCTTCTCCAGAGGATCTTCCTGACCCAGAGATCGAACCCCTGTCTCCTGCATTGACAGGTGGATTCTTTACCACTGAGTCACCAGGGAAGCCCTGTCTTTGCTGTATCTATCTCACTTACTACACTCCAATAAAACTGGCCATTTTCTTCAGTTTAGGTCTGAGATTTAATGCCACTTCACAGAAAGGCCAGGCTTCCCTAGTGGCTCAGAGGATAAAGAACCTGCCTGCAATGCAGCAGATATGAGTTCAATCCCTGGGTCAAAAAGATCCCCTGGAGAAGGGAATGGCAGCCCACTCCAATATTCTTGCCTGGAGAATTCCATGGACAGAGGAGCCTGGCAGGCTATAGTCCATGGGGTCAGAAAGAGTCAGACATGACTGAGAGACTAATACACGCGCACACACACACACACACACACACACACACACAGAAAGGCCTGCCTAGATTCTCCAATATAAATTAGGTTTCCCATTACCCTCTTTCAAGAGCACTCTGAACTATCCTTTCAGAGCCCTTGCCCCAGTTTGTAATCATGTGCTTGTCTATTGAATGACTGTCTCCACCTCTAGACTGTAAGCTCCCTGAAATCAGGACTTTATCCCCAAAGCCTGGCACAGTTCCCAGGACAGAACCAGCCTTTGATATATAATTATCCAAATGAGTCAATAAACTCCAGAGCAGTGCTTAGTAACTAGGAAGTGGCACAGGGGCTTCCTTAATGCCTCAGACACTTAAAAATCTGCCTGCAGTGCAGGATATATGGATTTGATCTCTGGGTTGGGAAGATCCCCTGGAGAAGGAAATGGCTACCCGCTCCAGTATTCTTGCCTGGAGCTGTGTTCACAGGTAGAGCTATCATCACCAGATGCCCTCAGCTCCCAACCCTTTATTTTCAGCAACTCAGCCTCCTAACCCTGGTTGTTTTGACCTTATGCTGTTGTGACATAAACATTATAATGAGCTGCTCTAATGATTTAGGGAACTTTGGGTTCAGAGCCACACTTAGTTCTTGTACAGGGCATTACACTTAGAAACCACCTTGGATCATTACCACAGCTGTTTGAGAAAGGAAAGTCAGTTTTTATTATATCCATTTGAGCAAAGGGGAAACCAAGTCTGCAGAGATGAAGAGCTGTGTTTAAGGTCCCTTGGTGTGTTCAGGGCTCCCTACACTGCCAGACACTGCCAGTGTCCTACAAGCTGGAGGCAGAAGCAGAGAACTAGCGGACTAGCTTTCCCTACTCTCCTGAGCCTTCTCATCCTGGGGCAAGACCCGTCTCTCCCTGGCTTCAGTTCCCCTCTGCCTTCTTGGAAGAGGAAAATGAAGTGCAGATACTTCTCATCATTTAGCAGAGGCGCTGGAGATAGGCTCTGTCAAGAATGGTATAGCTACAGCACAGATGAACCTGGGGGATGTTATGCTAAGCGAAATAAGCCAGACACAAAAAGACAGATATTTTATGATTCCACTAATATGAAGTACTTAAGAGTAGTCAAAATCATAGAGACAGAAAGTAGAATGGTGATTTCCAAGGGCTGGCTGGTGGAGCTGGGGGAGGATAGTTATCGTTTAATGGGTATAGAGTTTCAGTTTTATGAGAGGAAAAGGTTTGGAGATAGCTGGTGGTGATGGTTGCACAACATTGTAAACATACTTAATACCACTGAATTGTACACTTAAAAATGATTAAAATGGTACATTTTATGTTATGTGCATTTTATCACAATGTAAAAATAGCGGTATAACATATCAATGCAATTTGAGCATCTTTGGAGAGGTTTAGGCGGGGGATCTCAGGCCTGGAAGGATGGAGGGATAAACACTGTAACTTCAGATGCTTATAGAGATGAGAGTTACGAGGCAGAGGTGGGCAGGCCTTTGGCGTCCAGGGGGACGGGCTGAGGAGGTCCACGGTTGTTGGTGGCTCTCACCGTCCTGCAGTGGGTCGGCCATCCCCACACAGTGGAGACTTATTCTCTCTCTCCGCCACCTCCTCCTCCCCATCACTTGCTTTTCAGAGGAGACACCCTCCGTCCCTACCTGTACCCCACTGGGCCAGGGTGATGTGCAGTTTTCCTTGCAGCTGAGAAACAGACTCTCCATCTCTACATGACAATACGAATCTCTGCATTAGGTTTGCATTTCTTAATTAGGTGCTTGTCATTGTGTGTTCCATAGAGTCACATATAAGTAAACAGTCGTAGACCTTTGAATAAATTTATTGGTTTTATTTATGTTTCTGGGCATAAAAATCTATAATTACCAGGTACAGCCTCCGTATAACTGATATTTAATGACAATTACTTTTTGTTACCATAGAAATGAGCCCAACGTAGTTACCCATAATTTCTCATTTCCCAAACCTCACACATGCTGAATTGCAATATTACCATAGTAATTGCCTATTAGTCATCATAAAATACGCAGTTACCCAAAAGATATCAGGATGCTGTGAAATTTCTCATCTTTGGGAAGCCTCAGTGCTTCTTGAGAGTCTGGAGATGGGGGAGAGGAACAGACCTCCACGGGTGGTGCAGAAATGATTCAGCTTTATCGCACGGCGCTGCAGACCCCGCAGTGGAAACGGATGCTGCTACAACCCGCAGACTTGCAACACATTCTGTCTGTTGGCCCTGGTGAGCTTTACGTAGCAAAGAATGCTCCAGCGCAGTAAATCCAATTTAACTAAGGTTTGTCGAGGGCCTGCTGAGTGTCAAGCCCTGTGCTGCGCCTTAGGGAAGCAGATGGAGATCAGAGGCAGCCTTTGGCAATAAGAGGCCCAGTATTTGTACTAGAAGGGTGTGTGTCATGCTGTGGAAGCCTGGACATCATCAGAGCTAGTGTCTAAGTGCCTATTAACCACACATTATAGATATCATCCCTGCTAACATTCAAAACAACCCTGAGGTGGAGGTAGTATTATGGCCCCTTTTTAATTAGAGAAGCAAATTGAGGCCCAGAGATACCAAAGAACTTGCCCCGGGTCCCCTAGCAGGAAGGGTCAGATCAGGTTTATGAATCCAAGCTGGCCAGGCCTAGCCTGCTACAAATTAAATCCATGGCTACACTGTATCGTAAACGCAGGGAGTGATTCCTTCTGACTACGGGTGATGAGGGAAGGTTTTTGAAGAATGTATACAGTCCACCAGACATAGAAGGGATATAAGGAGAAATTTTTACAGCGATCATCATTACATATGGCAGAGGGTAAAACACCAGGGGAGGTATTTCCTGCACACACATACACACACTTACAAACACAAACATAACACACATACAGATACACACATAGGGACACATACACATGCATGTACAGACGCTGTAACCGACCAACCCCACTCACCTCAATAGCCAAAGAAGGAAACATTCTTAACTGTCCAAAATAGAACAGAAAACAAAATTAGCTATGTAAAAAATATGCATCAGTGTTCTATTTGTTCTTCGACAAGCATAAAACTGCACGTTTTTCATCAACTGGAAGTGAGCACAAAGATCCACTGCAAGTTGCCTCACCAACTGGTATCTGCCAGCCCCTTCTCACTATGCCTCCTTCCCCACACAGGCCACCTGCCCGCCCCACCCCCCCCCACCGCCCCCCCCAGCTTGCTGCCTCTCTCAGCCTCGTCAGCCTTGGAGTGGGATGGGGCCTCAGAGATAGCTTGTGCATGGCCCCACCTAGGGCAGGGGAACCTTAAGAAGCGCCACACTGATGCCAGCTCTGACTATTAGAGGCTGTTTATATCCACGCTAATGGAGAAGGAAATGGCAACCCACTCCAGTGTTCTTGCTGGAGAATCCCAGGGACGGTGGGGCCTGGTGGGCTGCTGTCTAGGGTTGCACAGAGTCGGACACGACTGAAGTGACTTAGCAGCAGCAGCATATCCACACTAAATCTGTCAGCCATCATTTCTGCTTTCTGCCCCTGAAGGATTAGTCAGGTTCGACCCATCTTCTACGTGGTAGCGTTTCAGCTGTTTGAGGATTGTGTGTCCCCACACCTCCCCAACTCCTCACTCACTCCAACCTCTGTCAGCTCCTGTTCTCCTGGCCGAACACCCCCAGAGCTTTACGATTTTCCACATGTGAGCTGAAATCCAGTCCTCTCCCCGTCCTTCCTGCTGTCTTCTGAACATGCTCCAGATGTTCGTCATGGTCTATATTTGAGACATGGTGTCCAGGATGGAAAAGTTATAATGATGAGTGTTGGTGATGATGGTAGTGCTGATGACCATGATAATGGTGATGATAAATAGACTATTGAACCTCCTGGATCTGGCCTTATTCTAGGTATTCTGCATGTATTGTTTTATTTAATTCTTAAAACAACCCTATTGTTATTCTCATTTCACAGATGAGGAGACTGAGGCATAGGTAGATTAGGTAACTCCCTTAAGTTCATAGAGCTAGCTAGTGGCACAGGAGAAGGAAGGAATCATCACAAGCCTAGTTCTGGGGACATACTTCTCCTGGTACAGCCTACTTGCCTATCGCTATCTGACATTGACCTCTTGTCAACCTCAATCCTTCCACTTGCATCCCTGCTAAGTCACAAGCCCCACACTCCAACCACCCTCCCACCCTTCCTTCTCTGAGAACCTTACAAGAAAGCATAGACTGGGCAGAAATCACCCTGCTCCTTTGAGCAAAGAGGAAACCAAGCCACAGAGAGGCTAAGTAACTTGCTCAAGGTCACACAGTATGTGAGTCACGTAGTTTTTCAAGATGAAGCGCAAGTGACACAGGGGCCAGACCAAGCCTTACCTCCCAGAGACTCTCTCCCTTTTTATATAACCGGAGTGATGTTTCCACAGAGGCTGAAAGGACACCGGGCTGGCAGCGTAATCAGGTGTCTAACCCATGAGTACACACCGCCAAAACCAATTATTCAAATGAGCTTCCCAGCCAGGTTCCGCAGAAAAGGCCAGATGGCTAGATGTCTGTGGAGACTGCTCCCCATCTCTGTCCCTTCAAGTAGCCTTTCAAAGTTAGAGTTGATAGTGAGTTGATTTTAATAATTGATTCTACAGTGAAGACAGGCCTCTGTGGGACAGTTACCCAGAATTAGGGGCTGGGGAGTCCGGAGGAGCAAAACATTGTGATGGAATCAAGAACTTCATGGGTCCCAGTCTTAGTTCCGAAACCACTGATGGAATAGCGTCAGTTCCATGTACAATCCTTTGGGGGCGCCCTATATACCGTCAGAAGGAACCTATACTCGTCAGCCTTGTCTTCAAGGTGGGCACAGCATTCAGGAAGCTCTTCCTCAACCTCACCTCCCACTGTCTCCCTTGTTGATGTTCAGTGGCTCAGTGGACTCTTTGTGACCCCCTGTATTGCAGCATGCCAGGCTTCCCTGTCCCTGATTATCTCCCTTGCCCCACGCTCAAATGCTCACTCAGCAAGTACTTTGTCCCAAGCATCAACTGGGGACCTGCGGGGGGCTTGGCCCATGCTTGCCCTCAGGGAGCAGGTGCTGGTGAGATGGATCTTGAGGGATGAGTGGGTGTTAGCCAGATAGAGAGATCAGCAACACATTCTCAACCAAAAGAATAATACTGTTAAGTAACAACAGTGATTATAATAATATAATCATGAATGGAATTTTACAAGTTGTCAGACCCTATTCTAATAATTTTTAATGATTATCCCCCATGGAGATGTAGGAGTGATAACTCATCATGCTTCTGCTCCCACTCTCAGCCTACTACCACCCATGTAGGAGGAAATACAGGGGTCAGAAAGATAGAGGTCAGAATGTTAGCTTTATTATTGATAGAAGCAGGATTTGGAAGCCATAGCTTGTATCTGTGGCTAAAATTGGCCTTCTTATACTTCACCCCAAAATTCTACTTCCCCACCATCCACAATTAAAAGATGCTTTCTTCTTGGAAGTAAAGTTATGACAAACCTAGACAGTATATTAAAAAGCAGAGATATCACTTTGCCAACAAAGGTCTATCTAGTCAAAGCTATGGTTTTTTCCAGTAGTCATGTACGGATGTGAGAGTAGGACCATAAAGAAGACTGAGTGCTAAGGAATTGTTTCTTTTGAACTGTGGTGCTGGAGAAGACTCTGAGTCCCTTGAACCTACAGTGTAGGTTCACACACTGAACAAAGGCCAAGGGGGCAGGTGGAAGCTGACAAGCCTAGCTACTTGGAGGTTTTACACCAGCATGCAGAAGGGGGTGCATTTTGTAACGAGCTCATAAGACATATAATGTGCAAGGCTGTGTATAGAGACTGGGGGACATGATGCACGAAGCTGGTAGAATAAGTAGGGACTGGTTTGTGGAGGATCCTGAGTGTCACACCAAGAATGAAGCCATAAGACCAGCTAACATGTATGTAGCACTTATCTCAAACAAGGCAGTATGCCCAGTGTTTACATGACTGATCCCATTCAATCCTTTAAACAACCCTCTGAGGCAGGCAGAATCCGTATTTTGCAGATCAAGTCTGAGGCCCAGAGAGGTTAAACCACCAGCTGATCCATGGCCACACCAGAATCTTACTCAGGCAGCATGGCTCTGGAGTCCACATTTGCAACCAAAGCCACTTCTCAGGCTCAGACCAGGTGGGCAAGGGTCTTGGCAGTTTCCAAATCTGTGAAGAGCTAAAGGACTTTTCTTCCCTCCAGTTCTTCCTCTGCCTCTTTTCAGTAAAGAAATGGAAATAGCTAATTCCTGGCCCCAAGGGCTGGGGTTTTTCCCAGGTGGCTCAGTGGTAAAGAACCTGCCTGCCAATGCAGGAGATGTGGATTTCGTCCCTGGGTTGGGAAGATCCCCTGAAGAAGTAAATGGCAATCCACTCCAGTATTCTTGCCTGGAAAATCCTATGGACAGAGGAGCTGGTGGGCTACAGTCCATGGAGTTACAAAGAGTCAGACTCAACTTAGTGACTAAACAACAAGCCTCAAGGGTCTTTAGACAATGTGCCCTCTTGAGCCTTTAAAATGGTTCTCTACTCTTTGTCAGTGTTCTTTATAGAGAGAAAAATAATCCATCAGTTCTGGAATTGACTTTCAACTCTACCCTTACATAGCTGTGTGACCTTGGCATTAGTTTTCCTATCTTTGAAATATGGAAATTGGGTTTTATGAAACCTTAGACCCTTCTGACTGGTGACTGGCTCTCAGAATTGCTTTCAGTTTCAGTATGGAAATCCTCCCAAGTCCAGCAGGAGCCTAGAAGGAGGGGGCTGAATCCCAGAGCACATGCTCTCCACAGGGAGGGAAAGGGTGCTCCAACACTTCTCCTTGTCCATTAGGAATAAGCTCTGGGAGAAGGGGCACCAGAGAGTCTAGGGTTAGAGACGACCCTTTTCCCAGGTGTGGTCTCAGTGCCCCCTTCCCCAATCCTACCACCTTGCCAGAAGGACCACCATGACAGGGTCAAAACCTTGCTGACCCGTAGAGGTCAGACCCCAAGTGCTCATCCTGGCTCTGCTGCAAACCTTGGGCACACCCAGGGCCTCCTCCCACAAACATGCAGTTTGTGCACTGCACACAGGCTCCTGGTCCAGGGGTCAAGGTGGGCTGCGACTCTGCTCCCACCTGGCCAGAGCAAGTGCCCACCCAGATGGGTACTTCCACCCCTCAGCTCATATGAATCCCTCTGTCAGGCACTGAACTGACTCCCAGGGCTGCCACAAGAGACTAGAGTGATGGTTAAGAATATAGGCTTTAGAGCTGGGCACACCAGATTCAAGTCCTGTCTCTGTCCCTTTTCCTTGCTCGGCTAAGGGCAAATTACTTAACCTTTCTGTTTATTTCCATTTCTTCACATTACTGTGAGTTGGCTATGTACCTGACACTGGGCTAACGCTGAAGACTCAATGGCAAATGAAATTGACTTAGCTCTGCCCTCCCAGTGCTTTTAGATCTCTGAGCAAAACATGAATTTGTCCAAGATCATAAAACAACTCAGTGGTAGATCTGGGACTCAAACCCAAATTCTTCTGAGTTGGAACCTACGCGATTATCTATCCTCCTCTCTGCCTCCACAGCCTGGGCCACATCCCTGTTGTGATCATGTAAGAAGGAACATGAGGGAAATGCTTTAAACATCTCAGTGGTGGTGATGGGGAGTGGGTTGATATAATTGCCCCTTGTGTGTGTGTTTGGGACAAAGAGCACTGCCCATTACCCTCTGTTTCCACTGCAGCAGGGCCCAGCCCACCTGCTAAGCATTTTGCAGCAGCTGTTGATGATAGATTGCCTGGCATTCTGACACTGGCCAATCAATAGAGCTGGAAGTTGCCTTGGGCCAAGGGCAATTGAATCCCAACCTTTTAGTGCCATTAAATAAAGCAATATTTATTTTGCTTTTGGTGCAAATATGCTAAATCCAATTCAGCTCATTGATAATGCTGAAAAACTGCTGCATTTGGGGGACAATTGTGTGCATGCCCTATATATCTCCACTTGTCCACGCCACCCTTCCAGGATCACACAGCCCCACATGCTCAGGGTGAGGTTGATCTGGAGCCACCAAACTGCCTTCCTCTCTACCCTTTAGAGGAGATGAGAAGGAAATCATAAGGAGGGGAATTAAAATCATCGCTCTCGTTTCAGCTGCTATTGTTGCAACAGGGATGAGGTGTGGTGTCCTTCACAAGATGGAGGTGTTTATTTGCCATTTAAATAATGTCCTCCAGAACCATTGTATCTCTCCCACTGGGCAGAGGAGGAGGAGAGTAATACAGGAAGAGCAGACAAGGGAGTAGCCTAGCATCTCTTTCATAGATCATATAACCTCCCTGATGGCTGGAGGGATTGCCAAGGGTCACTGAGTTCAGTCAGACCTGGGTTCGAATCCCAGCTCTATATTTTACTGGTTGTCAAATGACCTTCTGAAGGTCATATCTCTCTTGGATTTTATTTCTCATTTTTTAAATGGGGATAAATTCTACCCACCTCACTGGGTTATTGTGAGAGTATCTGGCATGTAACAAGTGCTTAAATACTTTTCAATATATGTCTTCAAGTAATTATCTGGACCGTGTTTGCAAACCTTCAGGGTATTTGTTCATGCATTTGTTCATCTATTCATTTACTCATTTATTCAATAGATATATTGAACCTTCTCTGCACTTGGGTCTGTAGTATACGAAGTTGGAATGGAGGTGGGCAAGATTACACAGACATAGTCCCCACCCTCACTAGGCTGACAGTTTGGAAGAAAAAAGGAAAGATACTCAAGAGTATTTCCTGCTCAAGAGAAAGATGTTACATATTACATGAATAGTCCATGGAATTCTCCAGGCCAGAATGCTAGAGTGGGTAGCCTTTCCCTTCTCCAGGGGATCTTCCCAACCCAGGGATCGAACCCAGGTCTCCCACATTGCAGTCAGATTCTTTACCAGCTGAGCCACAAGGGAAGCCCAAGAATACTAGAGTGGGTAGCCTATCCCTTCTCCAAGGGACTTCCCAACCCAGGAATCAACCTGGGTCTCCTGCCTTGTGGGTAGATTCTTTACCAACTGAGTTACCAGGGAAGCCACATATTACACAGTTATTTATAAACTTGACTTTCATAAATTTGTATTTTTTAGAATGGTCCTAATGTCAAATATTCTATATCATTGGTACCATAAATAGCCCCACTTGTGTCAGAACTTGGGTCCTGATTTTGAGCCCATTCAGAAATTTTACCTTGAGAATAAGTAACAAAATAATAGAGGACCAAGGAGACAGAGGCCCAGAGTAGAAACCCTGGCTTTCACACACAGTGACTCTAAAGTGGTGATCATAGGGGTGAAGGCCAGGCATCTGGAGGTCACCTTGTTCATTCCCCTGTATTTAGGCATTTGATTTGGGTCCTGAAACCACTGATGAGAAACAACCTGCACCAGCACTGACCTCCTAGTGCCTGTGACCCAGTGAAGGACACAAGCATAACACTGTTAAGAATGTATAGAATTTCCCTGACTTTGTACATGCCACCAACTCTGGAATGTTCTCTCTTGTCTTGACTTTGACAAACTTCCCATCTTCTCTTCAAAGCTCTGAGAAACATGAGAACTCCTAGAGGTAAGGATTGGGTCTGATGCAAATCTCAAATGTTGGAAAACTCATGCAATAAATGTTAGTTCAGTTCAGTTCAGTCGCTCAGTTGTGTCTGACTCTTTGCGACCCCGTGAATTGCAGCACACCAGGCCTCCCTGTCCATCGCCAACTCCCGGAGTTCACTCAAACTCATTTGCATCAAGTCAGTGATGCCATCCAACCATCTCATCCTCTGTCGTCCCCTTCTCCTCCTGCCCCCAATCCCTCCCAGCATCAGAGTCTTTTCCAATGAGTCAACTCTTCGCATGAGGTGGCCAAAGTATTGTAGTTTCAGCTTTAGCATCAGTCCTTCCAATGAACACCCAGGACTGATCTCCTTTAGGATGGACTGGTTGGATCTCCTTGCAGTCCAAGGGACTCTCAAGAGTCTTCTCCAGCACCACAGTTCAAAAGCATCAATTCTTCAGCGCTCAACTTTCTTCACAGTCCAACTCTCACATCCATACATGACAACTATAAAAATCCTAGCCTTGGCTAGATGGACCTTTGTTGGCAAAGTAATGTCTCTGCTTTTTAATATGCTGTCTAATTTGGTCATAACTTTCCTTCCAAGGAGTAAGCATCTTTTAATTTCATGGCTGCAATCACCATCTGCAGTGATTTTGGAGCCCTAAAAAATAAAGTCTGTCACTGTTTCCACTGTTTCCCCATCTATTTCCCAGGAAGTGAGGGGACCAGATGCCATGATCTTAGTTTTCTAAATGTTAAGATATTGATAATTCTTTATTATTTGGCATTTTATTTAAAAACTGTATCAATCCCTTTCCTAGACTATGTTGTTCTCTTTATATTTCAACCTGCTGCTGCTGCTGCGTCACTTCAGTCATGTCCGACTCTGTGTGACCCCAGAGACGGCAGCCCACCAGTCTCCCCCATCCCTGGGATTCTCCAGGCAAGAACACTGGAGTTGGTTGCCATTTCCTTCTCCATTTCAACCTAACCTTATTCAAAATGTATGCTTCTTCCAACTCCCTAGCTTTGGAGGTAAAGCCCAGTTAGTGATGCCTTTGAATCATTTAATGAGAGACCTGGAAGAGTCCTTTATGCATGAAGTGTAGCCCCCTCATTCTACAACATGCATGAAGCCTAGGAGAGGGAGAGGACTAAGATGTCATCCTAAGATGACATAGACATTAGAGGTGAGGCCTGTCCCCTGGCCCCTAGGCAGAGCTCCTACAACTTTACTAAGATGTTTTCTTCAATAAATATCAGTCTTTCTACTGATAGACTGGTTGCCAATAGAAGCTTTCTTTAAAAATCAGCTCAAAAAGAACCCCGAACCGGTACTGCTGATTTAAGAGTTCCATGAATGCTTTAGCTTCTAAAGCACTCCAGGATTTTTGAGGATTGAGTTGCCTTTGAATCCCCAGCCATACTCTGCTTTCATCTGAAGGTTGGATCAAGGAGTGGATCTTTCAGGATCTCTCAGCAATGACACTTTTCCTTCCATTTTGAATCTCACTTTTTGAATCAGAGAGGCTCTCGGGAAGCAGCATGACCAGGTATGAAGATCATGGAGTCCAGGGCCAGGACACCTCCTGGATTCCAGTGTGGGCCCTGTGCAGTATTGGTTAGCTGATCTTGGAAGAGTGGCTTATTTTCTCTGGCCCTCAGTGCTCTCACTTGAAAAAAAATGCAATCTGCCTGTGTGGCTGGATGTTTCTGAGAACTATATAGGATATACGAAAATGCTTGAGAAAGAATGAAATGTTCTTTCAACAACTACATCTTTAATGTCTGCTGCAGTCCAGGCTTTTTGTCAGGCACAGGAATACAAACATGAACAAGGCATCATCCTTGCACTTGGGAATTCATGGTCCAGTGGGGAAGACAGATTTAACAATGACTATATCTTATGTGGTAGCCACCCCGATGTGGGGGCGATGGATGCCACGGGAGCAGAGGAAAAACACCCACCATGTGTTTGCAGAGAGCAAGTCAGCAGGCCTTCCTGGAGGAGATGATATTTAGGCTCAGACAATTTCAACAATGTACCACGGTTACCACTGTCATCACTGGCTCCCCTTTCTTCAAGGTTCATTCTGTCTGAGGATTCTGCTGAGCCATTTGTAGACATTAGCTCATGTGTGCAGTCCAGGTCAAGGTTGTTATCTTCATTTTACATATGATAAAACAGAAACCCAGAGAGGTTTTTAAAAAAGAAATTTTAAGATCACATAGCTGCTAAGGAGTACGCCAAAACTTGAGCCTAATTGACCTCCAAAGCATCTAGTCTTCCCAACATAACCTCATTGTTCTGTGTTATTCTGTGGGGGAAGGCTGAGACTGATGGAGAAAGTCACTGGAAGACAAATTTAAGCTAAAGACAGGGAAGATTTTCTTAACAGAGCTTTCCAAGAATGGGATAAGCTGTTTGGGAGGATGATGACTACCAGGGCCTGGCGGTGTCATGGAACAAGTGACTTGGCCAAGACTTTGCTGAAGGCATTCTTATTTGGAAGAGGGAGAAATAAGTAAGCTAACCATCTCTAAGGATACAGTTGTTTATGATTAAATCCTGTTATCAATGACAGTGTTCCCTTCCAAATTTTTAGGTGCTCAGTGAAGGCTGGAAAAACTCTGGGAACAACACCCAAATCAATGGTTTCACCTGCTTGGTGACCAGCCACTGGGAAGCAGACAATATAAAGGACCTGCTGGAGTTTTCCATAAATTTGCCCACAGAGCCATATAGTTAGAGATGTTTTCAGTTAAAGAAATAGGGACTGACCCTTCCACTTAAAAAAAATTAAATTTATAGGAAGGAGCTAACAGAATGAAGCAGAAGCTGGAGGTCCAGATTTGGAAAACAACCAACAGAGTAGCTCTGGAGGACAGAAAAAAAGGCTGTTGGCAGGAACAATCTGCCTCTGTTCCACCACAGCAGTGCTGTATGACCCAGCTGCCAGCCTCGCATCACCTGATCCAAGTTTAAGTCCTGAGCAGAAGTAGCTGTGGCCTAAGTCTGGGTTTCTCGCTGCTCCCCTGACTGCCAGGTCATCTGGCCCATCTCTCTTGTGTGGTGAAAGAAAAGGCACCACCACAGTCTCAGCATCTTGTAACAGTAGAGGAATGAACTCTCCCCAACTCTGCTCCATCTAGTCACAGTCAGATGCTGGCATTGACAGAAGAAAATGGACAGATGCCTATGACATTAGGAGGGAAGAGAGCAAGGATATGAACTCAGATCTGCCTGATTTCCAGACTGGGGGAGAAAGCCAGGAGGTCATCCCTGACCACCACTGTCCACTGCCCACGCCAGCCCCTGATGGATCGCAAATCTATCAGTTTACGCCACTCATACAGCATGTAGCACAAAACCATGACAAAATACAAGGAGACAACAACGTAACATTTTTGATTGCCACCATGTGCCAGAACTTGTGTGAAGTTAAAGTTGTTACATGTATTATCTCATTTAATCCTCATCACAGGGTCCTGAATTATAAATGGACATGAGCCTGTGAGCAGATCTTCTTTCTCTAGACTATGTTAGGCTGTGTTTCTTGTGAATTTCTTGCATGGAATTGTGAGAATGTTCATAAGCTGATCATGACTTCACCTGTTCTCTCAGGAAAGTTATTTGTAACCTCTCTGTGCTTCAGTTTCCACATCTGCAAAATGGGCATAATAAAGCACTCCCTCATAAGGTTGACATGAATGAAGTATTTCACACTTAGTACAGTACTTAATTTTTGAGACAAACAATATCAGTAACTTCTGTTGACTGTGACCCCTTGATTGTGATGGTAATGATATTGTAACATGCATGTAAAACTCTGTTTCCACTCCACCATCAGTGAGAAGCCAACATCAGCACTTGAGTCATCTAAATACAGAAATGTGAAGCTAAAACAGTGAAGCTACTTGCCAGGCACTGGAGGCCCTTACATTTCCCCTCCCATTCCCTTCATAATTCACTGTCACCACCTCCTCACTACATGCTCTGTGATTTGATCAACCCAAATTGCCCACATTCCTCCAAAAGCCTGGGTGGCTTCATAATTCCTTTCTTTGCTTACACTTTTCCTTCTGCCCCACACCATCAAACATTCGTTCAGTAAGACCCAACTCAAATGGCTTCTCCTCAATGAAGCCCTTCCCCATATGTCCCCACGAAACATTAATTATTCCCCCATGGGATTCCCAGCCCGCTTATTTTAAGTGAGAGAGGAAATTATTATTATTTACTCCCCAACCACCTTGAAGGTGAGATAGTCTGAGTGGTCCTACTAGTGGTCCCTGATAGAGTCCTTTTTATTTTTTTCCTGAGCAAGGTGATAGGTGGAATGTATATGTAATAAGTTGTAGCAGTAATATATAGTTAGTCACTCAGTCGTGTCCAATTCTGAGACCCCATAGACTATAGCCCACCAGGCTTCTCTGTCCATGGGATTTTCCAGGCAAGAATAATGGAGTGGATTGCCATGCCCTCCTCCAGGGCATCTTTCTGATCCAGGGATCAAACCCAGGTCTCCTGCATTGCAGGCAGATTCTTTACCATCTGAGCCACCTGAGAGGGGGGTTAAATTTTATTACTTAAGGAATAGAGGGAAGGGTTTGGGAAACAAGATGGGATGGATTAAATAGTAAGACAGGGATAGAGAGAAAAAGGGGGACATTTGGGCAAAGAAAGGCCATCATCAGTTTTAAATCTGATTAAAAATCTGCAAAGAGCAGAATTTTATCCTACAGGTGATGGAGAATCATAGATGAATCTTGATCAAGGAAGCACGATCATCAGATCTGTGTGGGAGACATTCAGGAGACAGGAGAAGGATGGGTACAGTCATTTGAGTTGTGAGCAAGCACAGGGTTTCTGAAGTTGTCCCTCAACCTGGGCTGGCCTGGAGAGTGCCTACAGCATGCAAAGGTCCAGCAGTTGGAGGCACAGACCCAGAAACCTGGGGAAGGTTCCTCCTCCCAAGGACAAGTAGGGCTTTGAGTCGGTCTGGAGGAAGAGCAGGAGGAAGAGGGAGATGGGGAGGTCAGAGGTCACAGTCACTTGTCCTAGTGAAGTAATGAATGTGCCCAAGGGAGGTCATGGAGAAGGTGGGCAGGGTAGCTCTCACCGAGCAGGTGACCTGTGAGCTAAGATTAGTGCTAAGTGAGAATGAATCCTGTACCTGTCTGGAGGAAGAGGCTTCCAGGCCAAGGGGACAAGCTGTACAAGAGTCCTGGGGCTGGAAGTACCCAGTGTGTTGGAGGAACAGTAGGAGCCCAGAACCTGGCATGGAAGCAGCAGGGGGTGGTGGTAAGAGCTGAGCTCATAGCAATAACAGAGGGAAAGATTGAGGGCAGAAAGAGAAGGAAGCAACAGAGAATGCAATGGTTGAATGGCATCCTCAACACAATGGACTTACGTTTGAGCAAATTTGGGGAGATGGTGAAGGACAGAGAAGCCTGGCATGCTGTAGTCTATGGGGTCACAAAGAGTGTGATATGACTGAGCAACTGAACAACAGCAACAATATTTCTGAGTATGTAGTTCAAACTCTTGCAATAAAAGTTTTACTTAAAAAAAAATAATAACAGAGGGGACCACATGGTCGCTTGTAGCTGGTGGTAAGGACTTTGGCTTCCACTCTGCATCTATAGAGAACCATTTGAGCAGAGAAGGGCCATAATCAGACTTACACTTTAATAGGATCACCCTGTTTATTGTATGGGAAATGGGGATGGGTATCTAGGATGAGAGGTAGGGTGGGAGGTACAAGGCTGGAAACAAGACCAGGTAAGAGAGTATTGCAATACTGAGCTTGGTCCAAGCTCAAAGCAGCAGTAGTGGAGGTGATAAAGCAGTGCTCGGTTCTGAGTATATTTTGAAGGTAGACACAATGGACTGGCTGTGAGTGTGAGACAGGGAGGAACAGTGTGGATACCAATGGTCTGGCCTGAGCCTTCTTTCTGGCCCTGTATAGAAGAAGCACATGTGTCCGATGGTCGCAGGGCATGAACACAGAAGTGAGATGGCTCCACAGAAATATGTTTGAACCTCTCCGTGACTCAGTTTTTTTTCCTGTCAAGTGAGAATTATAATAGCAGTGCCCTCATAGTGCTGTTGAAAGGAACTGAATTAATACATGTAAAATATGCTCAGTGCTATCTCTGGCCAAAAAAAAAACTGCACTAGGTAAGTGACATAATGACTGCTCCCACTCCTAACTGTGTTTTGGAGAAGTGAGGAGCTTGGCTTGTCCTCTGTGTACTGACTCTGACTTTGGGTACTGCCTAGGTGCTCTCTGATGGGGTTCGACCTGAACCGCCACTGGCTGGATCCCTCTCCATGGGCCCACCCCACCCTGCATGGGGTGAAACAGCTCATCATTCAGATGTACAACGACCCTGTGAGTAACTGAACCTCCTCAGCTTTTGCTGGTCTGACGGCTTGATCTGGGAAAGGGGCGATGTGGTACTGGGACAGTCCACCAGGGGCTGCAAATGAGGAATTCAGGGTCAAAGTCAGGGAGGAACTAGGCCTGCTGGTCTCTTCTCTGAACTGAACAAGTGCCTTCCTCACCCCTCACAAACACCAGCTTCCATTGTGGAGATCTCATGGAGGAAGGAAATATACCCACTTACATTTGTCAGGGCTCTTGGGTTACAAGCAAAAGAAATACAACTTGTGCTAACTTACAAAGAAGAGAGAATTTTTTAGAAGAATCCCAGAGCCTCATATAGGCAAAGATTGCAGCCTGGCCTCCTGTATCTGTAGGGAACATGTGCCAAGTATCACATCCAGCACTTCTTCCACAAGAGAGAGTGACTCCCTCTCATATTCTAGCTCCAGTTCCAAGTGGATTGTGCTTGGCCTGACTGGGAGGACATGGCCACCTCTGGGCAAGGCAACTCTGGCCCAAGAGGCGAGGATCTATCAGGACAGGAGAGCCTCACTGGAGTCATGTAGCCAAACTTGCAGTGTGTGGTGTAGGGATGAACATATTTCCAGATAAAAGGACCTGCTGTTCCAGGAAGATGGGGAATGGGGAGATGCACACTGAGTTTGTTCATAGGGGCAAGACTTTGTGAGAAATAGGAGAAGATACTGGGGTTTCATAGCTGAGAGAACTCTGAAGAGTTATGAGAGATGACAGACATCTTCCACTTGGAGCCAAAGCAAGAGGTAAGGCCGATAGAGAAACAGAGCTTTTTAACCATTAGAGTTGCCCGATGATGGGACGGGTATGTGAGCTGTGAACTTGGCCTTACTTAAAGTGTTCAACTTGAAGCTAAATGGCACTGTCAAAAATAGTGCATGGAAAAAAAAAAAAGAAAAAAAAATAGTGCATGGAGGAGACACAATTGTCTGGGAGACATTATAGTGAGATTGCATGCAAGTCTCTTCCAACGTTGATGACCGTGCCTTATGACCCTCGGCTGCCATCAGGTGACAGACACGATTGCTAAAACAGAAAAGGTTCCAGAGTTGGGGTATTTCAGTGATACACCTGTGTACCACATTTTACTTGCTTTCTTTGAAGATGCCGATAAGAATACCCTAAATTAAAGAGCAGTCTTTACTGGCCAGACAAAAATGTGTACATAAAAGCAAGTCTATTTATCTTGTTTTTACAAGCAAGGATTCGTGAAAAAGTAAGTGCTTAGGTGCAAAGTAGTTAACTCAACAGCCATCTTGATCCTTCTCTGGGAGCTTGCCTCCCTAGGCCTTTTACAGCCCACCTGCCATCAGGGCTTACATAGCCACAGCTTTAGCATATCTGCTTCTTTCTCCAACTCACCCCTCCTTGTCTACAAAAGAAGCTGTTAGCTGTGCTCACCAAACTCCATTATTACCCTGAACTCTTGATCCATCCTGACGAGCTTTCCTGGCAGAGAGAAGTTGCTTCTAAATTTTGCAGGAGGTGTCTGTTGTCAACTGAGTTTTTCCCCTCAGAGCTCAGTGTTAACTGCAACCTCCCTGATAGAATCCCCACACCTCCTTCTTCTGCCATCTCCTTCTTAAAGAGAACAGCCCCCACATTTTTTCTGATGTAGTTAATAATGGGTATTCAATAACTATATGTTGAGTTGAACTGGATTGAACATGGTAAATCCTGTTAGGCCTACTGTAATATGGTTTATAGGTTCCAAACAGCTATTCACAGAAGAGATAAAGAGATATGACCAAAGACAAAACATGAGACAGGAGAGATGACAGAGTGCGGGCCATGGAACAAAGCGGTGTTTTAGGTGAATCCCCAAGGAGAGAACTAGGGGTGGAACCAAAGGGAGGGTGTCAGGTTTGTTAAAGAGAAGAGACCGTCATCAATCTGAGGTCACTGATTTGCTCCCAGGCAACTGGGCCCTTGATCCTGTTACAGAACACCATCAGGGGTTTTGAGGGTATTAGGATATTCTTTGGGCCATGAGTAGGTTGATCATCAGCAGGTTGATGATCAACATACTTGGAAGCTGAGCGAGCTGTGGGAGCTGCATTCTCCCGAAAGTCCACTCCTTTTCTGCCCAGGCAAGGATGTGGGTGGGGCTCTAACGTGGGACCCAAACTGAACTGGGCCAGGACCCCAGCTCCCTCCGTCTCTTCCTCTCTTCTCCCTTCTCTCTCGCTGTGCCCAGAATCTTATTTCAGCCTTTCCTTCCTCTTCCCACAAATATTTATCAAGTAGTTTCTCAGGTATTGTAGTTGAAATAGTGAGCACAACACTAACCCTTACAATCTAGTGGGGAAATGGACATTAAAACAGTGTATGCATGCCCAGTCATTTCAGTTGTGTCCGACTCTTTGCAACCCCATGGACTATAGCCTCCCAAGCTCCTCTGTCCATGGGATTCTCCAGGCAAGAATACTGGAGTGGGTTGCCATTTCCTTCTCCAGGGGATCTTCCCAACACAGGAATGAAACCTGCATCTCTCATGTCTCTTACGTTGGCAGGCAGGTTCTTTACTACTAGTGCCACCTGGGAAGCCCTATTAAACAAGTAAATACTGATAAATATTATAGATTTATAAATTTTGTTGTTGTTGTTGTTCAGTCGCTCAATCGTGTTCTACTCTTTCCAACCTGATGGACTGCAGCATACCAGACTTCCCTGTCCTTCACTATCTCCCAGAGTTTGCTCAAATTCATGTCCATTGAGTCAGTGATGCTATCCAACCATGTTATACTCTTTCATTCCCTTCTCCTCAGCTGCCTTGAGGGGGAACCAAGAGGGAACTCCATGAAATGCATATGTGTTCAGTCATATCTGACTCTTTGCGACCCTTAGCCCACTAGGTTTCTCTATCCATGGGATTTTTCAGGTAAGAATGCTGGAGAGGGTTGCCATTTCCTCTTCTAGGGGATCTCCTTCCTTCAAGGGGATCTTCCCAACCCAGGGATCAAACCTGAGTCTCCTGTGTCTCCTGCATGCAAGAAGATTCTTTAACCCACTGAACTATTGGAGAAGCCTCATAAATTTTGTTAGGAGTTACCCCCCACCCCGCAAAAAAAAAAAAAAAAAAAACACCTACAGACTGTTATCTGTGAGTTCAGGTCAGTTCATTCGCTCAGTCATGTCGGACTCTGTGACTCCCATGTACTACAGCACACCAGGCCTCCCTGTCTACCATCAACTCCTGGAGTTTACTCAAACTCATGTGGATTTTGTTGGTGATGCCATCCAAGCATCTCATCCTCTGTTGTTCCTTTCTGATCCCACCTTCATTCTTTCCCAGCATCAGGATCTTTCCAAATGGGTCAGTTCTTCACATCAGATGGCCAAAGTATTGGAGTTTCAGCTTCAGCATCAGTCCTTCCAATGAATATTCAGGACTGATTTCCTTCAGAATGGACTGGTTTGATCTCCTTGCAGTCCAAGGAGCTCTCAAGTCTTCTCCAACACCACAGTTCAAAAGCATCAATTCTTCAGTGCTCAGCTTTCTTTATAGTCCAACTCTCACATTCATACATGACTACTGGAAAAACCATAGCTTTGATTAGACAGACCTTTGTTGGCAAAGTAACATCTCTGCTTTTTAATATGCCGTCTAGGTTGGTCATAGCTTTTCTTCCAAGGAGCAAGTGTCTTTTAATTTCATGGCTGCAGTCACCATCTGCAGTGATTTTGGAGCCCCAAAATGTAGTCTGTCACTGTTTCCCCATCTATTTGCCATGAAGTAATGAGACCAGATGCCATGATCTTAGTTTTCTGAATGTTGAGATTTAAGCCAACTTTTTCACTCTCCTCTTTCACTTTCATCAAGAGGCTCCTTAGTTCTTCTTTACTTTCTGCCATAAAGGTGGTGTCATCTGTATATCTGAGGTTATTGATATCTCTCCCAGAAATCTTGATTCCAGCTTGTGCTTCATCCAGTCCAGCATTTCTCATGATGCATGAGAAATGCATATAAGTTAAGTTAAATAAGCAGGGTGACAGTATACAGCCTTGACGGACTCCTTTTCCTATTTAGAACCAGTCTGTTGTTCCATATCCAGTTCTAACTGTTGCTTCTTGACCTGCATACAGAATTGTCAGGAGGCAGGTCAGGTGGTCTGATATTCCCGTATCTTGAAGAATTTTCCACAGTTTGTTGTAATCCACACAGTCAAAGGCTTTGGCATATTCAATAAAGCAGAAATAGATGTTTTTCTGGAACTCTCTTGTTTTTCTGAAGATCCAACGGATGTTGGCAATTTGATCTCTGGTTCCTCTGCCCTTTCTAAATCCAGCTTGAACATCTGGAAGTTCACAGTTCACATACTGTTGAAGCCTGGCTTAGAGAATTTGGAGCATTACTTTACTAGCGTGTGAGATGAGTGCTATTGTGTGGTAGTTTGAGCATTCTTTGCCATTGCCTTTCTTTGGGATTGGAATGAACACTGACCTTTTCCAGTCCTGCAGCCACTGCTGAGTTTTCCAAATTTGCTGGCATACTGTACTTTCACAGCATCATCTTTTAGGATTTGAAATAGCTCAACTGGAATTCCATCACCTCCACTAGCTTTGTTCATAGTGATGCTTCCTAAGGCCCACTTGACTTCGCATTTCAGGATGTCTGGCTCTAGGTGAGTGATGACACCATCATGATTATCTGGGTCATGAAGATTTTTTTTTTATTCTTCTGTGTATTCTTGCCACCTCTTCTTAATATCTTCTGCTTCTGTTAGATCCATACCATTTGTGTCCTTTATTGTGCCCATGTTTGCATGAAAATTTCCCTTGGTATCTCTAATTTTCTTGAAGAGACCTCTAGTCTTTCCCATTCTATTGTTTTCCTCTATTTCTTTGCATTGATCACTGAGGAAGGCTTTCTTATCGCTCCTTGTTATTGTTTGAAACTCTGCATTCAAATGTGTATATCTTTCCTTTTCTCCTTTGCCTTTCACTTCTCCTCTTTTCTCGGCTATATGTAAGGCCTCCTCAGACAATCATTTTGCATTTATTTTGCTTGGGGATGGTCTTGATCATTGCCTTCTGTACAATGTCGGAAAAACCTCCATATGTAGTTCTTCAGGCACTCTGTCTATCAGATCCAATCCTTTGACTCTATTTGTCACTTCCACTCTATAGTCATAAGGGATTTGATTTAGATCATACCCAAATGGTCTAGTGGTTTTCCCTACTTTCAATTAAAGTCTGAATTTGGCAATAAGGAGTTCATTATCTGAGCCACAGTCAACTCCCAGTCTTGTTTTTGCCGACTGTATAGAGCTTCTCCACCTTTGGCTGCAAAGAATACAATCAATCTGATTTCAGTATTGACCATCTGGTGATGTCCATGTGTAGAGTCTTCTCTTGTGTTGTTGGAAGACGGTGTTTCCTATGACCAGTGTGTTCTCTTGGAAAAACTCTATTAGCCTTTGCCCTGCTTCATTCTGTATTCCAAGGCCAAATTTATCTGTTAGTCCAGGTATTTCTTGACTTCCTACTTTTGCGTTCCAGTCCTCTATAATGAAAAGGATATCTTTTTTGGGTGTTAGTTCTAGAAGGTCTTATAGGTCTTCATAGACTCTTTCAACTTCAGCTTCTTCAGCATTGTTGGTTGGGGCATAGGCTTGGATTGCTGTGATATTGAATGGTTTGCCTTGGAAACGAACAGAGATCATTCTGTTGTCTTTGAGATTGCATTGTTATCTATAAGTAGGATGGTTAAAAGTTTCGGCTTTTCTGGGGCAGTTCTGTTTATACCTATTCTGAAATATTTCTTAATAGTGATCCTTTCTTCTCTCAAAAATGCCCCTGTTTGGATGACAAATTAAACATACTCTCCATACTTAAAAACCATGTTAAAGTACCAACACAGTACCTGGTGTGTTGCAGATCCTCAACAAACATTATTTATATCCCATTCAAATTCACATTTGACTTCAGGAGTTCACATGCCAGCTGCAAACACCGCAGTGCCCCAGGCATCTGCCCTGATAGCTTTAAATGCATTTCTACCCTGGACCTTCATTGGCGCAGACGTCATCAGAACCACTCAATCCCAGAGCAATCTGAACTGCCAGGACAGCTTCTGACCTTGTTTCTAAATGCCCACAGCCTCCCTCCTTCCCTCCCGGTGGCCTCTGCTCACACAATCAACAAGCAGAGAATCAGGAAAACCCTTGCTGATGGGCAGGGTCTGTATCTGTGAGCATTGTCATTCCTCAAAGAGCTGGTGACGGAGGAACTTTGTGTTGGGTGCTGGGAATAGTCAGAGCCGGTGTTGACCTTAAGGAGTTCACAACCAGGTGGAGACAGGCACTTTAGACAGATGTTCTAGGGGCATTTGTGAAGGGAGGCACAGGGGTGGTGGGAGCCATAGAAGGAGCCCAAACCAGGAGGCCACACCTGAGCTGCTGAGTGAGGGATGCTCTGGGCAGGGAGGGCTTTCTAGGCAGAGAAGACATCTGAGCATCTGCCTAGAGGGCAGCTTCCTCGGGAGGCTGCCAGTCATTTGGCGTGGCTGGTACTTGGGACAGATAGTGATAGGGCATTACAATATAAGGCTTTATTAGAATAAATACAGACTATATTCTCATGAGAATGGGTAACCACTAAAGGAAGTGACAGAATCAGGTTTGCATTTCAGAAAGATCCCTCTGGTGCCTGGAAGGAGATGGGTTCAGAGGGTACCAGGCCAGAGGCTGGAGACCATTAGTGCCTGCTGCTGGAGGGCTGAGAGGAGGAGGAATCTGGAGATATGATAGAGGGACATACAAATGACTTAGAGACTGATGGGAGAGAAAGGAGAGCTGCATGATGCCTGCAGTTTGGCTTGGACAATGGAGTAGAGGGGATGCCGCTCCTAGGATGGGAACCCAGGAGGACCAGTAAGCATGGGGTCAAGTTTTAGATGTGCTGGTGTTGAAGTGGAGCAGGAGTGAGTCTCCTGAGTGAGTCTTTTTGTGTCCTCACCTGGCAACAAGGGCCTTCTGTCTTTGTGTTAATGACATTGTTGGCTTCCAAGCTGCTTTCCTAGTCCTGTGCTTACGACAGCCTCCACCCCTCTCCAGGACTTGGATATTGAATGATGACCTTGACAAAGGAGTCTTTAAACCCAGAGGACTGCACTGACTGTCAGATACAAAGCGTGTAGTGTCCCACTCCCAGGACAGCGCCCCGTGGTCAGTGTGGCCCTTGTTTACCAGTTGTGATTGATTGTCCCCTAGGGCAGAGCCTAGCTGGTTCAGTCACCTGTGCCCATCAGGGACCTGGACTGAGCAGGCCTTCCATGTAAATGCCAAATGAATGATGAGGTGAACCCAGAGCTTCCGTGACTTGGTTTTTATGAGTCTCCTTATGAAGAGAAGTGACTGGACCACAGTTGTTCAGTCACTCAGTTGTGTCCAAGTCTTTGAGACCCCACCGACTGCAAGCACACCAGGCTTCCCTGTCTTCCACTATCACCTGGAGTTTGTGCAAGTTCATGTCCACTGAGTCAGTGACGCTATCCAACCATCTCATCCTGGATCATAGACCCCTCTGCAGTCTCCCCTCCCCCTAGGAGTGGCCTGGATTCTGCTGCCACCAGAACGGTGCTTTTCTTTACTCAAGGCTCTGATCCTTGCACACAAACCTTGGTTTTCTTACAACCTGCTTAGATGGTCCTAAACTCCTAGGGACAGAACCTGAGAGTTTAGGACAATCTCAGTAGATTTCCATGTTCAAGACCTTGGTAACCGCAGAGATACAGAGATTAAGGAGGCAGGATGTCAGGCCAGGAAGAGCTCACAATCTAATAGGAAGGCCAGACCCTCATGAACAATGTTAATCCAAGGCAGTGAGGAATGTGAGCTGTAATAGAGAAAATACAGTGCTTTGGGAAGATGGAGGCTGAGGGGAGATTAATCCAGTGTGTGTGTGGCAGGGGTGGGGGGGGAGGCGGGGGGAGCAATCCAAGGAAGGTTTTTTTCAAGGAATTTGGACTGGGCCTTTGGGAGTGGGAACTATGTTACCAGGTGGCTATGCTCAGGGATGAGGGAGGTGACAGGGAAGGGGAGAGGGCGTCCCAGGGCCAGCTGAGCCACAGCGTGGAGGTGGAAGAGCTCGGCGGCAGGGGTGGGTGTGCAGGGCACACAACAGGGCAGCTGTGAGGAAGCCCACGGGCAAGTTTGCACACTGGGCTAAGGAATTGGGCTTCTTCTTGTAGCCCAGTGTTCCCCCTTTCATTAAAATCAAAGACCTAGGCCCTTTTAAACCTGATTTTTAGTTGAACTAAATATAATAACTGTAAAAAAAAATTAAACAGGAGAACAAAATGATGCTTGTCAGTAATATTCCAGCACACAAGCTCTCTCAATCTTGAGAATCAGTATCATCAGTGAAGAGCCATCAAAAATGTTTGAGCGAGGGGGAGAGGTCGATAAATAGTACTTCCATCCATTCAGTCACCCAATCTAGAAACCCCAGAGATACCCTAAAATGTAAATCCGGCCTAGTCTCTCTCCCCTGCCTAAAACCTTCCGGTGACTCCCCATTATTTGTGGAATAAAGGCCAATGTCCCTGACATGCTATTCAAGGGCATGCCCTCTTTATATTCAGGGCTGAGCACAGAACACGGCACCAGAGAGAATATTATGTGCAATGATAGATGCATTAGAAAGTGACTAAGGCCGCAGCATGGAGACGAAGCAGGTGCTGATGGCAGTGGTCCAGGGGAAATATGATGTGCCTTGAACTTGAGACCAGGGCTGCTGCCAAGAAGGATACCCGGGAATGGACATGGGAAGAAAATAGGTCCCCTGCAGTCCTTTCCTTGAGCCCCAAAGTCCCTCAGAGCCTCAAGGCTGCTTTGTGGAAAGGTTTCTATGCTCTGGGGTGATTCCCTGCCTTTTCCTAGAGGAGAAAGGCCTGTGTTGCTATAACAACTTGGCTGCAGCTCTTTTAGACAGATCCATTTCCTTAAATCATTTAAGGAAAATTAGCTGCCATAACAACATGGAGCAGTTTTGCAAATAGAGCAACATAGGGCTGTGGGTTTTTCCTTGCTTGCTTCCTGTAGTCCTCAAGATAAGCTGCTCTCTTTCTGTCAAATAAATAAATAAATTATAACACATGTACGTGCAAACAGAGCAGTCGGCGACATGGTCACAGAACATAGAACCAGCGCTCATTCCTGCTACAGACACACACAACATAGAAGTGGGCAGAAAATGCACACATTCTCATACGTAAATCGGAAAATGTTGTTGCTGTTTAGTCCGCTAAGTCACATCTGACTCTTCTGCGACCCTATTGACTGTAACCTGCCAAGTTCCTCTGTCCGTGGGATTTCCCAGGCAAGAATACTGGAATGGGTTGCCATTCCCTTCTCCAGGGGATCTTCCCGACCCAGAGATCAAACCTACATCTCCTGCATTGGCAGGCGGATTCTTTACTACTGAGCCACCAGGGAAGCCTAAATCGGGAAACATTTTTATGTAAAAACATAAACATGGTAAATAAGAGACAGACACAAATGCACAGCCAGGACAGTTTCACATTCAGCTAAAAAGGAAAGAAATGGCCCATGGGGTCTGTTCTTAGGATGAGCAGAGGGTTCGCTGGTCAGTAGACCAGAAGGCCCTGAGATGGTGACTCTTACTAGAAACCAGACGGCACCTGCACGTTTGTACCTGGCAGCCTGGGGGAGAACCATGCTAGTGGAAGGGAAAACCCACCCGGGGAAGAATGAGGGGACAGGGGAGAAGGTTGTCCCTGTCCCATCCCTGTCCCCCCAACATACACTTAGGAGTAAACCAGGAGACCAGGAGGCACAGCCATGGCATTTTTGGTGGTATACTTCTTTATCCCCATGGCAGGATGTTTGTCAGGCCCTTAGAGAGGCAACGCCACTCTGGGTGAAAACTACATTGCTGGGGAATTTGCAGACTGTCTCACTGAAGCCTCCAGAACTCTGGACTGTGGGTTCCCAAGCTTTTGTTTTATCCTCACATCTCTGACTTTATTATCCCAGAGCTCCTCCACATGGGGAAGCTCAAACTATGTGGACTGATCTCCGTGGCAGCAAGAAGGCCCTGCTCGGAACATAACTCCCCATCCAGAGTGGCTGAAGCACTCATTTGCATGGTACTCTTAGGCAGTCTCTTCCCCTCTCTGGGCCTTTCATTCCCCCTCCCTCTATACACTGTAGGGATTGAAGGAAGATCTCCACAGGAGGGCCGTTCCAACTCCAAGGCTGTGTCATCTTGGAGTTGTTCCTTGGTTATGGACACTCCACCGCTGAATTTCATAACAAAGCACAGAAGTCCTGACTGCTGCAAGGAAGCAAAGGCTGGAGTGAACACTTGTGACGGTGCTCAGCATGTGGCAAAAGCTCCATAAATATCAGTTTCCTAAGCTTTAGTTTAAGAATGGTCCCTGACCCGCCTGCCTCACAAGTTGGAGAGAGATATGCACATTATGTGCCTGTGAAGCATTTTGTAAAGTGAAGAAGGATGATCACCATAGGATGGTGTGGAGAGGAATACCCTGTGAAAATATCCAGACTGCCCCCAGCTGCTGGAGGCTTCATGAGAAGTAGATTCAATGCACAAAGTTCTGTCTAGTTAAAGTTATGGTTTTTCCACTAGTCATGTATGGATGTGAGAGTTGGACCATAAAGAAGGCTGAGTGAAAAAGAATTGATGCTTTTGAACTGTGGTGTTGGAGAAGACACTTGAGAGTCCCTTGGACTGCAAGGAGATCCAACCAGTCCATCCTAAAGGAAATCAATCCTGAATATACATTGGAAGGACTGATGCTAAAACTGAAGCTCCAATACTTGGGCCACCTGATGAGAAGAGCCGATTCACTGGAAAAGACCTTGATGCTGGGAAAGATTGAAGGCAGAAGGAGAAGGGGTCGACAGAGGATGAGATGGCCAGATGGCATTATCGACTCAATGGACATGAGTTTGAACAAACTCTAAGATTATGAGGGACAGGGAAACCTGGAGTGTTGCACTCCATGGGGTCACAAAGAGTCAGACATGACTTAGAGACTGAACAACACCACCACCACACCATCAGGACCATAGATCACACGCATGGATCTGCTCAAATGGTTTTCCACTCCTAGCATCCTGGCCTGAGAAATCAGCAAATAGCCACCAGGGGAAAGGTTCAGGGTGGAAATAAAGTCTGAAAGTAAACGTGATATCGTCCAGGGGGCTCTGCGAACACAGAGTGCTTTGAGTTCATCAAATTTTTACAGCTTCTACAACAGTTTGAGGTGGTTTATGAAACTTTAAGGAATTTTAAGAGAAATCATTATTTTTCTAAAGGGCGACTTCTCTCACTTATGATAAAAGACACGGTTTTTCTTTCTCTCTAGATTATAGCTTTGGCTCTGACAGCAAGCAGAGGGGAGAGATGGAGCTGTCACCTCAGAGCAATATTCTCATCAAGTTGGTTGTTTCCTTCAATTTTTCTAACATCTTTTCATCCTGAAAGACTCTGAATACTTCTCAGCAACTGACTAGATACATACTGTTTCAACTGCAGGAGGCCCCACAAAGCTTCTGGGAAGTTCCCCTTGAGTCAAGTCAATTAAGCGCTGTGCCTTATTTTCCCTATCTGTAAATTGGCATTAACAATGCCCATCTCCAAGAGGTTTCAGGATAAGATAACATGGAAATTTGGACATTCCAGAATGTTAGAATCTAGCTACGCAGGATGTCCATCACAAACCTGCAAATTCTAAAATTATCCTCACCCTTCTCTGCTGCCTGTATCTGTTCCACACACTCTGGTTTCTAGGTTAGACCAAGCATGCTTTTCTTTTCTTCCTATTCCATGAGCACCCAGTTATCCGGCCTTAGTAAATTAAAAAGGGGTCTCTGTGGGCAGCCTGACACTGGAAATAACCTCTTCACACTTACCTGACCACTCCAGCTTACCTCCAGGCGCTCTCTTCCAGGCACTTTTCTGATCGACCGACCCCACCCATTTCTCACCCTTCCTCCAAAGTCCTCCCCTTCTCCCTTCGGGGGCCCCTGGTCCAGAGCAGGTTGGGATCCGCACACAGCCTGCCCCACATCAGGGACTCAGCCCAGCTGGCCTATGACAGAGCACAGGTTACGTCTGAGGGTGTTTTGTGTTCAACATGTGTGAAACTTTTCCAAGAGTTATTTTTGGTTGTTACTGTCGGGAGGCTCTCGAGCCAAGGATGAATTCATGCTGATACATCAAATAGCATATTGCATTTCAGAAATTGGCCTTAGCCATGGGAAATCAAGTAAGCCAGATGCCTAATTAGTCCATTATTTACCGTGGTGGAGAGAGCTGAATTCTGATGAAAGGGACCAGACTAATCACTGCTTCCAGCAAGAACTGAACTGTTTAACTTTTCATCAAGAAGCGCCCCCATCCTCCCCAAGTACTAATGCCCGCCTCCCAAGACTCGTACTGGTCCCAGGTGTGTCTGGCCGTGAGAAGTCTTATCAGCCTGGACACAGCTGACCTCCTGGCCAATGAGCTTTGATGCTTCCCCACTCAGCAAGCCATTCTAGCCTCCTGTTTCTTGCTTTTCCTACAAAGCTAGAAAAGTGTAAACTTAAAAGAGTAACTTCCCTATAGCCTTCAAAAGAAAAAAAATATTCATTTATCCATTCAACACGCATTTTCTGAGCTCAGGCCCTATATACTGAAATACAAAAGCCAATAAGAAACAGTCCCTCCCCTCAAGGAACTGATTACCCAGAATAGAGCTGTGGATTTCAAACTGTTTTTAGAAAGATTTCAAGAGGTCTGAGGACCCCGATCCCATGTGGCTCCTCTCCATTTTAACCAGAGCTGTATAATTTTGTGGCTAAGAGCTCAGACTCCTGTCTAAGTTTAAATCTCATTTTAGCATTTCAATGGCTTTGCTACATTGGGTAAGTCCTTTAACCTTTCTAAGTTTCCTCATTTGTAAGCAGTTGTTCTGAGGATTAAGTGAAGTAATTCATGTGTCTTGCTTTAGGCACTGTGCCAGACCCATTTATTCTCAAAAGATTTTAACTGTTATAAGTATTAAAAAATTGCATTTGAATAAGGGATTCCAAGGTTGATTCCAAAGCCATAGAAAGTCTGCAAACGCCTGGTCTAGCATTCCAGACTCAGTAAACCGATGATTGCATGACAAGGTGGTAAGTGTGATGATAGACAAGGGAACTGGGTGCCATGTGGGAAAAGCAGGTCGTCCCAACCGGACATGAGGTCAGGCAAGGTTTGCTGGAGAAATGACCTCTGTGATGAGTTTTGAAGAAAGAATAGGAGTTGTTTAGACAAAATCCAGGGGATGCATTGCAGGCAGAGGGGAGCAGTGTATGTGAAGACACATGTACCAGACTGGTGAATATATTCAGAGAATTCCAAGGAGTTTGGTGTATGGGACTGGTAGGAGCCCAGGGGGAAGGGACTGGAAGTAAGATTGGGTGATATGCAGAGGCTAGTCATAAAGAGCCCCTTGGACTACCCCAGGAAGCTTGGACTTGATCCTGAAAGACACGGGAACTTTCCTTCAGGGAGCAAGGAAGATATGACATTTAAAAGAGAGGGATAAGAGATATTACTATGACTTTCTGGGGTTTAAAATATATCATCGCATTGTGTTTGTAGCTTTGAGCCAGCAGTTGCAGTTCTAGAAACCTAGACTAAAATAATTGGAAGTGTAAATAAGGATTTATGCAAAGAAAAAAATTCCACAGAATCATTATTTATGAATAGTGAAAAACAGAGAAAAATCTAAATGCCTAACAGTGGGAAACTGATTAAGTAAATCACAATGCATTCATGTAGTGAATGTTATAATATTGTGAAAATGTTTATGCTATAATTTTAAGTGAAACAAAGCAGAAGACAAAGTTGCATATGTATTATACGTTAAGATGTATATAACAACCAGGTTTAAAGTTACACAAAACGAATGGATGCAAACTAGATGTTAACAGTGGTATTTCTGGGCACTAGGGTTGTTTTCTTCTCTCCTGTTTAAAAAAAAATATTTCCCAACAATTTTCCATAAACATATGTTGGCTTTAAAACTGGGGGAAAATTATGGAAGGAGGAGGGGACCTGGTTACCCAGAAATGAAGAGAGACTTTATTTTATAAAACAGAACCAAACACGTCGGAGTCAATTGCTCAGTTATGGGCTAGTTACTAGGGTAAGCACCCCCATGAAGCCAGCTCAGCCCACATTATAGAAGGAACCTAGAAGCAACTGATATCATCTATGTGTCCATCTCTCTAACTAGCCATCTTTCTAACTGTCTTTTCATCCAACCATCCATCCATTGTACCTCTACTGTGCTCAAATGCCTATTGCAGAGATACTTATATCCAGGCTCCAACATCCTATGCAATCTGCCAACTCCTCTGTGCCCTCTTTGTAAGCATAACAAAGACTCCTCACTTCTCCTTCCCCAGAGCAAACTTCAGATTTGTGCCATTTATTCCTAATTTGGCTGTTTCTTGATCTGCTAAATCTTTGGCCTTCAAACACTGCCCTGTCGGCCTGAAGGACTAGTTGCTGTTCTTCAGCCACTAAGTCATGTGTAACTCATTGTGACCCCATGGACTGCAGCACGCCAGGCTTTCCTGTCCTTCACTATCTCCTGGAGTTTGCTCAAACTCATGTCCATTGTGTTAATCATGCTATCTATCCATCTCATCCCCTGTTGCCCCCTTCTCCTCGTGTCCTCAATCTTTCCTGGGATCGGGGTCTTTTCCAATGAATCAGCTCTTCACATGAGGTGGCCAAAGTATTAGAGCTTCAGCTTCAACATCAGTCCTTCCAATGAATATTCAGGACTGATTTCCTTTAGGATTGACTGATTTGATATCCTTGCAGTCCAAGGGACTCTCAAGAGCCTTCTCCAGCACCACAATTCAAAAGCATCAATTCTTCATTGGTTAGCCTTCTTTTTTTTTTTTTTCTTTTTCTAATTTTATTTTATTTTTAAACTTTACATAATTGTATTAGTTTTGCCAAATATCAAAATGAATCCACCACAGGTATATGGTCCAACTCTGACATCCATACATAACTACTGGAAAACCATAGCTTTGACTATAAAGACCTTTGTCAGCAAAGTGATCTCTCTGCCTTTTAATATGTCGTCTAGTTTTGTCATAGCTTTCCTTCCAAGGAGCAAACATCTTTTAATTTCATGGCTGCAGTCACTATCCATGGTGATTTCAGAGCCCAAGAAAATGAAATCTGTCACTGTTTCCACTTTTTCCCCCATATATTTACCCTGAAGTGAATGGACTGGATGCCATGATCTTAGTTTTTTTGAATGTTGAGTTTTAAGTCAACTTTTTCACTCTCCTCTTTAACCTTCATCAAGAGGCTCTTTAGTTCCTCTTCACTTTGTGCCATTAAAGTGATGTCATCTGCATATCTGAGATTGTTGATTTTTCTCTCAGCAATCTTGATTCTAACTTGTGATTCATCCAGTCTGGCATTTTTCATGAGTGCTCTGCACATAAGCTAAGTAAGCAGGGTGACCATATACCACCTTGACGTACTCCTTTCCCAATTTGGAACCAGTCTGTTGTTCCATATTGGGTTCTAATTGTTACTTCTTGATAGGCATACAAGTTTCTCAGGAGGCAGGTAAGGTGGTCTTGTTTTCCCATCTCTTTAAGAATTTTCCATAGTTTGTTATGATCCACACAGTCAAAGGCTTTAGTGTAGTCAATGAAGGAGAAGTAGATCTTTTTCTAGAATTCCCTTGCTTTCTCTATGATCCAGTGGATGTTGGCAATTTGATTTTTGGTTCCTCCACCTTTTCTAAATCCAGCTGTACATCTGGAAGTTCTCAGTTCACATCCTGCTGAAGCCTAGCTTGAAGGATTTTGAGGATTACCTTGCTAGCATGTGAAATGAGCACAATTGTATAGTAGTTAGAATATTCTTTGGCACTGCCTTTCTTTGGGGATTGGAATAAAAACTGACCTTTTCCAGTCTTGTGACCACTGTTGAGTTTTTCAAATTTGCTGACATGTTGAATGCAGCACTTTCATAGCATCATCTTTTAGGATTTTAAATAGCTTAGCTGGAATTCCATCACCTTCATTAAGAAGAGATAGCAAGAATAAACAGAAAAACTATACAAAGAAGTCTTAATGACTGAATAAATACAATGGCATGGCCACTCACCTAGAACCAGATGTATGGGAGTGTAAAGTCAACTGGTCTCAGGGAGCATTACTATGAACAAAGCTAGTGGAGGTGATGGAATTCCAGCTGAGAAGGACTGGAGGCAGATCCTTTCCTCTCCTAGGGATGAAGAGCAAGGACTCTGCAGTCAAAAATTGCCTCCAACTTCCAATTTTGCCTCTATCTGCTACCTCACCCCTCTGAGCCTCTGTGGCTTGATCTGTGAAATGGGGTAGTAGCATTTTCTTACAGAGATGCTATGAGGATTAAAGGAGACCCTGTATAGAAAGTTAGCAGTTAACAGCTTAGAAGTTAGTGTTGTATTTCCTAAGACTGGTACGTTGTAAGCACTCAATAAATGTTAGCATTTATTATTACCATAAACTCAAATCTAGTAACATATGATAACTGATATTTCAATGTTAATTTCATACAAAGGCATCTTCAGAACAATATCACTATCTTTAAGCTGTAGCATTAAAAAAAATAGCTATAGCTCTGGTTATTGCAAGAGCATTGCAAGTAGGTCCTAAACGATAGACTGGGAGCAGGTCTAGGCTTTATTACAGCTTCTCTGACCCTCCCCACCCTCCATCTGTGACTCAGGCTTTCTTCAGCTGAGCTAATAACCTTTAGCTGCGTGACATTCAACTCAGTCTCAGGCACAGAGCCTTTCTCTCTTACGGCTCCCTGTGTTCGTCTGTTCTGATCCATTCGGAGTGGGTTTCACAGTTTCATATCTGGCGGGGAGTGAACTTCCATTGTTCCTAGGGTTTCAGTGTGTGTGTGTGTGTGTGTGTGTGCTGGGGCAACTCGCTGTAAGCCCCAAGGGCTGACTCCAGCAAGGATGGTTCTGTGTGCTGGGGCAACTCGCTGTAAGCCCCAAGGGCTGACTCCAGCAAGGGTGGTTCTGAAGTAAATACAGTGAAGTCCCCTACATCTGAATGAGTTCTGTTCTAAGAGCCCATTTGTAAGTCGAATTCATCTGTAAGTCGAATTCGATTGTAAGTCCAACAAAATTAGACTAGGTACCCAGCTAATATAATCAACTATATCGTCCTGCACTATAACAGGTTTCAAACACTTTTCAAACAAATAATACACGAAAAAACTAACATGAAAAATAAAGAAAACATTTTTAATCTTACAGTACCTTGAAAAGCACAGTAGTACAGTCAGCTGGCACCCAGGGTCACATTTGCATCTTTGAAAGTTTGAAACTTGAAGTTTCGCATGTAGAGGACTTACTGTACACTGGATGTGGTCCTGTAGACCCCTGGGGTGATTGCAGACCCCAGGTGTGGCATGAGGCAGGCTGCACGCACTAGCAGAGGTTCTGGAAAGTGGAGTTTGTATGCTAGTTTGCAGCTAAGTTCACTTGTCAGAAATGGCCTTTCAGTGGCTATGCTGCGAGGGCATGTCAAGGCCAAAGCTTTTCCTTAAATGCCTAGAACAACCAGTGCACACTCAGCAGTTGAAAGAGTTAACTTACTCAGGCTCCCAGTTGCAAGAGAACAATTGCTTTCCTGTTAGAGTTTAGCTCTATGCTGTGACCTTGAAAACTCCTCCAGCTGCTAATGCACGTTCTTTAATATATATTTCTGTTATATGACTGGACCTTATTGCATGACTATACACGGGGCAAATGAGACAACTCTTCAGGATCCTAGGAGGGTGGCAGGGCTGAGGAAGAGGGAAGGCACAGATATTTACTGAGTATCTATTAAGTGTTAGGCACTGTCTCATCTAATCCATCAAACAGCCTTATGAACTGGGTTGTCATTACCCCCATTTTTCAGTTGAGGAAACTAAGGCTTAGCATGAAGGACACCCCCACCCCCACCCCACCCCCGTAATCCCTTCCACCACTCACGTTTATCACTCCACAGCACGCTGATTGCTTTATGTGCTTGTTTTTCTCTACCCAACTGTGAACTCCTTGAGGGATAAAGCTATGTCTCTGTCTCCTCTGCATTCTCTTGCCCAGAGCATAGTTCCTAACACATCAGTAAAATGTCAGTAAAAAGAAGGAACAAATGAAAAGCGTTAGAACCCACAAGGTCACATGGACGGTGGGAGCAGAGCTGCAAGTCAGAGCTGCCTGCTCCCGTGCTGGCCAGGCGAGCAGGCTCCCCGGGAGTCAAGCAGCTTACAGGACCTCTGCAATCCTCAAGAGTCTCCCCTTTTATCTCTAAAAGACATGTAAACAGCCAGCATAGAAAAGAAGGATTCTGTTTATTTGACTTGTCCTTGAGTTTGATGATACCGTTGAATAACAAACGTTCAGAATTACCCCCATAGTCTTTGGGTTCAACTGACATTGTAAATAGATGATATACCAACTTTATCCCATTACTCTGTGTGCCGTGCCCCCCCCCCCGCCCCCCACTGTGAGGAACACTTGGAATGAAATCATAGATCTTACAGACCAGGCATGCTAGGAGCTGGAGTTTTGATTGGGGACAGTCAGGAGTTGGGCATCTCAGAATGTCTCCTCTTTATTCCTAGACTAAGGACTTGCCCATCCCTAACTTCTGACTTGGCCACTTTTGACTTTGAATTTATGACTTAATTCTGGCCTTCTGGAATCTCAGAGTTCACTTTGGAGGGCCAGAGAACTTCAAAGCTGGAAATACTGAAGAGGTACCCCAAACTACCATTTCATAGAGAACGTGGAGCATGTAAGCCCAGGCCAGGAAGCCGACCCGGCTGAGACCACATGGTGGGACAGTGCTATAGAGCTGGGACTCACCCTCAGGCCCGTACCACCTCCATAAGACGAGAGCACGTCACGTAGGCCCTGGGGATGTATCACTAACACATGGGTCTTCTCATAATTATTTTTACTAATTGATTACACAGATGTGTAGTGTTCAGAGCATCTTCACACATGCACATTCATTTGACCCTCACTGCAGTGTTGTGAGATAGATATTATTGTTCTGTTTTGCAGATGGGAAAACTAAGCCTGAAAAGTTGCTAAGAAACTTTCCCAAGAAACAGAGTCAAGGTTCAGTGTTTGTTCTTCTGGCTGCAGGTGTCCTCCTGTCCAGCCTAGGGCCAAGCACACAGATGGATGAGTCAAGAGAAGGGAGGACTAGGATAGGAGGAAGACAGAGGGTCATTGCTGTTTTCTTTCCTTGTTTTTTCCCTGTAACAAAGTACCCCCAAGTCAGTGTCTCCTCCCAGTTTGCCAAGCTTTCCCAAATGTCTCTGAGGGAATTAATGGTAGGACAGAGCAAGGTGTGGAGAGACAGAGGGAACTCAGTGTCCAAGCCATGATCAAGGCCAACTCAAAGCTAAGAGACCAGAAGTAGCAGACTCCAGGTCAAAACAAGTCAGATCCTGAGGAACGAAGGGACAGCCAACGAGTTGGTTCTTTCCATGGGCATACAGTGGGCGAGATGGCAGTAAATACAGGAGACACCATATGAGCAAAGTCACGCAGGAAGAGGACAGAAGGAAGGAGGTGGGTCTGACAGATGTACAGTGTCCCTTTGGGGAAGGAATGGCTTTTTGAAAAAAGTGATCAGATTCTAAAGGGCTTCAGGATACAGGCTGAGATACTGGAGTTTTATCATTTGGGCCAAAAGGAACTATGAGGGATCTGTGGGCAGGGAAAGGACAGAATGACAAGCATTAGCTCTGATTATGCAATCAGCACCAGAGTTTAGACCTCAAAATGGTGACCCCTTTAATCTGACAGTCTGCTTTGGTATGATTTGTTAAAAATGACAAAATGTCTCATTTTGTTGCAGTTCTTTGTGACCTTTCTTAATATTAGAAAGTTAATTTCAGAAGGGAAATAAATGTATTAGTGTTGTCACAGCCATAAAAAGATGAATTCTGTACTGTCAAGCGATTTCTTCGAATGAATCCATCATGCTGTAAAAATGGTTGCCTTCCAACACCCAGCATGTGCCCAGCTCCGTCCTTCTCTCTCTCCCCTGCTTCCTCTCTCTTTCCCCCCTTCTCTCTTTCATCCTCGCTTCCTCCCTCACATGTCTTCCGTGGCTCAGACGGTAAAGCCTCTGTCTACGATGCGGGAGACCCGGGTTCGTTCCCTGGGTTGGGAAGATCCCTTGGAGAAGGAAATGGCAATCCACTCCAGTACTATTGCCTGGAAAATCTCATGGACAGAGGAACCTGGTAGGCTAGAGTCCATGGGGTCGCAAAGAGTCAGACACGACTGAGTGACTTCACATTCACATTCATGTTCCTCCCTCATGCCTTCCATCTACCTGCACATCTACTGTGATGTGTTCTGGGAATACAGAGGTAAAGGCAGAGTCCTACCCTAAGGCACACTCTAGTGGGGAAGACAGAGAAGGAAATCAGCCTTTGAAGGTGTATCTAATTGTCATAGGAGGAAAGAACCTGAGCTAAGGGAAGGAGCTGTCTGTTCTGCAGAAGGAACTCCTGTTAAATTAGGAAACCTGCCCTGTAGTAGGACTTGGGTTGACTCTCTGATTAGGAGACAAGACTGAAGGTAGGGTTCTGAAGGGTTGAGTTGGGTTCTAGTCCCAGCTTCATATCCAGCTAGCTATAGAGAATTTTTTGAATTTTATTGAAGTATAGTTGATTTACCATATTGTATTAATTTCTGCTCTACAACAGTGATTCAGTTCCTATATATATTTATATTTCATATTCTTTTCCATTAGGTTGAATATAGTTCCTCATGCTTACAGTAGGACCTTGCTGTTTATCCATTCTATATATAATAGTTTGCGTTCTGCTAATCCCAGCCTCCTAATCCTTCCTTCCTCCCTTGGCAACCACAAGTTTATTTTCTATGTCTGTCATTCTGTTTCTGCTTTGTAGATATGTCCATTTGTTTATATGTTAGATTCCACATATAAGTGATATCATATGGGATTTGTCTTTGTCCTTCCAACTCACTTAGTGTAATGACATCTAGGTCCATCCATGTCGCTGCAAATGGCGTTGGTTCATTCTTTTTTTATAGCTGATCAGTACTCCATTGTGTACACACACCACATCTTGTTTATTCATTCATCCGTTGATGGGCATTTAGGTTGTTTCCATGGCATTGTTATTATAAAACATGCTGTTATAAGCATAGGTGTTCATGTATCTTTTTAAATTATAGTTTTCTTTGGATATATGTCCAAGAGTGAGATTTCTGGATCAGAAGGCCACTCTATTTTTAGTTTCTTGAGGAACCTTCATATTCTTCTCCATAGTGGTTGTACCAACTTATTTCCCACCCACAGTGTAAGAGAGTTCCCTTTTGTTCCACACCCTCTCCAGCATTTATTGTTGTAGACTTTTTAACAATGGTCATTCTGACTAGTGTGAGGTGATACCTTACTATAGTTATGATTTACATTTTTCTAGTCATTAGCAGTGATGAACATCTTTTCACGCCTATTGGCCATCTGTATATCTTCTTTGGAGAAATGTTTATTAGGTAGAGAATTACAAAATTTTATTAGACCACATGGTATGCCATTGTTAACTTCACTACACCAATTATGCTCACTAGTTGCATGACCCTGGAAAAGCCAATTCTTTCCTCTCTCTGGATCTCAGTTCCCCATCGGTTCAACGAAGAGGCTGGACCAGCTCTGACCTCCCCTGGTTGTAACCAACTCCTGGGGTCTGAGGGCATGCTGTAACCTAGTGTTTCTCAAACCATAATGTGCAGAAACTACCTGAGTATTCATTAAAGTTCAGGTTCTGATCAGTAGGTCTGAACTGTGATCTGAGAATCTACATTTATAACAAGTTCCCAGGTTATACTGATGTTGCTAATTCAAGAATCCCATTTTGAGTAGCAAGGGCTCAGTCTGTGGTAGGAGCAAACTTTGGGGTACAGGGTGGGTCCACTGAGGATGTCGGTTATAAGACTGTTGAAAGCGAGCAATAAAAGCAATCTTAGTCAGATCTGGTCAGCAAATAGAGTTCTGGGTTCATTTTATTACCTGGGATTTTCACTATCTTGTTTTGAAAACCTGTGATTCTCTTAAGAGATTAAAAGGAAGAAAATTGAACTTTTAAAGTCTCAAAGAAATTTTTTTCACTGTAATCACATCTGTTTTAATTTAAGGTGCTGTCTGATGTTTTCCCCGTAGCTCAGATTTCTATCTCAGATGAGCACAACAGCAGTTCTCCTGTGGGAGGGCGACTGCCTCTTTTCCCTCCCCACATTTTAGTGTGTGGTGGGGGAGGGGTGCAGCTTCTTTCTCAAGGTGCATCAGCACACTCAGAACTTCCTAAAGCTAATTTCCAAAAGCCCTTCAGGGACCCCCATGATATACTGGCTGAAGACATTCCAGCTTGGTATTTAAAGCTTTAAGCTCATTTCTCTATACTCCCTTGCATGAAACTTTTACTCTTGCCCTAAATGCCTGCTCCTCTTCTCCCCAAAAGACATGTGTCTCACCGACATTGACAATGCTGCCCTCCTTACATTCATATCCACCCTGCACCCTCACCCCCACATACTGCCATCTAATTGGACTATTATTCCTCCTCCCTCATTGGCCAGCCTTCAAACGTCCACATAGCAGTCAGGTTTGTCTTCATGCCACCACTTCCAGGAAGCCTTCTGTCATCATCGCAAAACTTTGGTATCACTTATCTCTGAGAACAGCTGTGCTAGGCAAGTATCACCCCAATGTATGCAAACCTATTGAACACTGAAGTCTGGGTTCTTTCTTTCGCTCCTCTGCTTTCCCAGAGGAGCTGTACATCTTTATGGGTATCATGATGTACTCTTTTGGTTTAGAGCACCTTTTATTTCTGATGAGAGGAGAAAACAGTTTCATTGGGTAGAGAGGGTGAGGTAGAATGGCCTGAAAGATTTGCTGGATGTCAGAAGTAGAGGAAGGCTGCCAGGGTGATGTAAACTGGGGAACAAGGAGCTTATTTTCTCGCCTCTTTTCGACAGAAAAGTACACAATAGACTCTGATCCCTTTCCCTACATTATTTCAAGTCTCAAGATTACCTTCTCTGGGCTATGTTTTGATGGATTCCTATGATTATCTTCAATACCACTGGGTCCCATTCCAGCAAGTTGAGACTAATGAGTTAGAGGCAATCAAATCATAGAATGTTGGAGCCAGAAGGAAAATGAGAGGTTCTTGTTCAGCCTCTTCATTTTACAAATGAGAAAATTGATTCCAGAAGGAAAATGACTTCCTCAAGGTCACACAGTGATTTAGTGGCATGGATTCATTTGGCATTTATTGCACCTTTTTCCTTAGCATCTTCCACGCTTCTGGGTAAAGGTGTGATTTAGTTAACACCCACAGTCCTTCATGTGGCAGAATTAGAAGAAAGAAACTACAACCCTCTGATTCACTGTGGTCTCTGCCTACAGAGTGGGCTTTCCCCACAATTTTCTTTTCATCAGAAGGTGACCTCGTAAAGCCAGACCTCTGACACCTGGCATTTCCTCCTGTACCTTGTACTTTTCAACTCTTTGTCTAATTATTTCTTATGTATTTAGTACTTAAAATGCGCACAACTGATTATCCTCATGGCCTGAATTCATAATTATTGTATAACTAAAGGCAACTTTGAGCATGAGAAAAACAACACATTTCTGCAAGAAAATGTGCTGTGTTATTTGGCATTTGCTATGGTAAAAAATGACCCTGATAGCTCGGTAGCTGATAACAGCAAATATTTATTTCATGCTCATGTTATGGCAACCCACTCCACTGTTCTTGCCTGGAGAATCCCAGGGACGGGGAGCCTGGTGGGCTGCCGCACCTGGGGTCGCACAGAGTTGGACATGACTGAAGCGACTTAGCAGCAGCAGCAGCATGTTCTATGAGGGCTGTGAGCGAGTCACTTGCAGCTCTGCACACGTATCTTATTATCTAGGTCCAAGCTGAACCTTCAGCTCTGTCTGAGACCTGCTCTTTTCATGGCAGGGGGCAGGAATGCCATCCCATTTTTCCTTTTTGTCAGCTACACCACATGGCTTGCAGGATCTTAATTCCCAGTCCAGGGATTAAACATGCTTGACAGTGAAAGTGCCGAGTTCTAACTACGGGGCCACCAGGGAATTCCCAGTGCCATGCTATTCAAAGCTGCCACACAGAAGCGGCAAATGTTATGACTGCTTACCTTCCATTGGCCAAGCATGTGCCAAGGCCAACACCAAGGTCAAAGTCAGTGAGGAGGGGAAATACATATACTCCTCTTGGATTCTTGGGCAAGCAAAATGACAGTAGGAGATCCTTCACTGAAAGGAAGAAAGAATAGTTAGGAGAAATTTATCTGATCCACCAAATTGCCTTGTTGCTGAATCAAAATATAACTTCAGGGAAGTCACTTGTCCTTTTTGGGTCCCTGTTTCTGATCTTTAAAATGAGGAAGTTGGCTTAGGGGAGTAAATTAATATGATGGAAAGAAGCAGATATATCTGAGTTCAAGTTCTAGTTGTATCTCAGACTAGCTGTGTTATCTTAGGTAAGTTACTTAACCTCTCTGTTTTCTCATCTGTTTTTTTTTTTTTCTTTTTCTTTCTAAAATTCAGTCCCATAGTTTGAAAAACACAGAATGGCTTAAATCTCTTAATGTTTCTCATGAACTCTTTGTTTTTTTTCACCTTCGAACTATCTTTTAGGAAAAATATGTCTCTTGAGAGAGAACTTTGTTTTTAAAAATGTGGTTCTTTTAAGTTCTGTTAAACTTAAGAAATATTGAATTCAGTGCCTTTTAAAATAGAAACACTTATAGCACACTGTGCTTTTATAAAAGGATTTTTTTTTATATAGCCATCTATCTAGCCAGCCAGCTATGCTTTGTCTGTATGTGCAGGAAACTTTTAATGGTCATTGTTTCTGGGTTGTAGGATTTCAAGTGATGTGTTTCATTTTCACCTTTGACCTAAAACAATATCCAGACCTTGGTTCTAAGCTTCCATAGGGATGGACACTCCTGCTTTTCCCCACCTTTCTTTGTATGACTCAATGAACCCTGAGCTCTCCTTGCAGACCCCCCTTCTTTAGGAAGCCTTCTCTGCCCCAGCCATCTCCAGGGGTTAGATTTCCTTCTGCTGCTCTTTCACAAGCCCTATGCTTGTTTCTATCACAGCCATGGTTACTTTGCATGGGAGTTACTTGATTTCTGCCTTTGTCTTCCCTGAAGAGTACGAAATTCCTCCTGACACAGGAGCTGGGGCTAATTTTTCTCTTAGCCCAGCACTCAGCACAGGATCTGATACATAATAGACATTCAGTGGATATTGTTGAATAAGCTAATAAACTTGGCTCTGTTTCATCTGAGCGAGCTGTGAATTCCCACAAAGCCTAGCCCTGGCCCAGGGGCAGGCCCTCCAGCCTTCTGGCAGAGGGTGAGGTCAATGCCTTTGCTCAGTTCTACTTGGCAGGTTTGAATTCTCTACAGCTTCCAGTCCCTGCCTCCTTCTCTCCCTTGGGCCAAGAGAGCTCCCCATCTCTAAGCCTAGCTGTTAATTTTTCTTTTTCCAATTGTGGAATGTTGCAGCACTTAAAACTTTAAAAATAAAGAGATTGATTTTTCTCTTGAATATTTGTTTTGTTTCTTTCTGACTAGGGAGTTCAAAAAAAAAAAAAAAAAATCTCACTTCATTCACACCAACAGAGATAGTCTTATACAGACAAAGAGTCCCACAAAGTGCTCGTCTACACTATGGCCTAGTGGCTGGGAAAGGAAACTAAAAATGGGGTCAGTATTGCTACCAGAGCTCTCTCAGATGGAGCCAGGAGGCCACGGAGGAACTGAGACTTAAGCACGTCTCAGCCTGGATGGAATCTGATCTGTTGTCCACTTATTGTCCAGAAAGGCATACAGAAAGATGTGCCAGAAACTCAAGATACTTTTGGACCTTTACCCTAAAATAGCTCATGGCAGCCCATCTTCTTATTGGACCCTCACCCTAAAACAACTTGTGATTCCTTCAGGACAAATATTTCCTGACTTTGTCAGAATCAGTTACAATTTTTACCAGGTAACTTTAATAAACTCCTGGCTTTTTGTTTTTATAAGCTCCTGACTCTTTCTCTTCCCCAAATATTCTCTCAAGTTTACCTGAATCTGTGTCTCCCAAATTACAATTCATAAAATTCCAAATAAAGCTTTTTGCTCTTTGCAGCCTCGATACTAATTGTTGTTCCACAAGGTTAACAGCACAGGTTTTGCAGTAATGCAGTTGGGCTTCCATCCTTTCTGGAATTCAGCTGTGTGACGTTGGGCAAGTGACACACCCTCTCTGATGTTTTCTTTATTGCTAAAATGAGGATACTATGTAAAGCTCTGGCTTATGTAAAAATTAAATGAGATGATGCATGTAAAACATAGCACCATGCCTGACAGTCTTATTAAAAGAAGATTTCTGGGTTAGAAAAGCTAGCCATAACATTGGCAGGGCCAGACACTGTTTTCAGAAGTACTTTATTTGTATTATCTCTAATAGTTCTCACCACTGAAAGATGGGTGTTATTATTATTATCCTCATTCTATGAGTGAAGAAATGAATTAAAGTAATTGCCTGTGCAATCCTGCAGACAGTACTGGCCCCCGAGAGTGTGAGCAGAATGTGTATTCTTAGTCCCTACAGCTTTCCACCCTTGTGATGAGACAGGCATTGGCTGAGGCCAGGACCCTCCCTGACTACCCTCCCCTCATCTCCTGCTCTCTCTTGCTGTCTGTGCACCCCTTGCCTTGGAAGTCAGGCTACCTGACATGAGAATCCCTTCTCTCCCAGCCTTTGCTGTAGCCCCAAGCCCTGGACCTCTGTCGGGGAGTCTCAGCCTGCTTCTAAACAACCTGTCAGGCTGCCAGAGGGCTGGGCGGCCTGTCTGCTTTTATCAGGGCAGCTGACAGAGCTGGGCAGGCTTGGCAACAGCTTCAGCTATGAACAGAATCTCAATGAAGGCTTTCACCCAACCTATAGTATGTGTTTATGACCTGGGAGCCTTGCCCTGGCAGCTGGGGAGGAGAGTAAATATTGCAGGCTTGGGGCCCAGCTGTCAACCCCTACCCCCCACCTGCAATGATTAGATGGTTTCCTGTCCTCAGCTATGGTGAAAGCCATTCAGCTGTGTGTGTGTGTGTGTGTGTGTGTGTGTGTGTGTGTAATAGGGAAAGAGGGACTCCTCATTCACCAAGAAGCTGGTTCCCTGGGGTCAAGAAGGGTCCAGCAAACAAGGAGTATGGGAAGAGAAGGGGAGAAGAAGGAGGAGGAGACAAAGAATCTGAATCCACTGAGAAATAAAAATCAGAGGGAAGTGAAGGCCCACTGGAAAATAAAGTATGTAGACTATCTCAGATGACCTAATCTGACACTGTTCCACCTAAATGGTTTACTGACTTAAGAATTCTAGAGATTTGGAGGTGGAAGGACAAAATAGCCCCTTACAAAATTGATTTAAACATTATCTTTTATGTTCAAAAGGCACACAACCTAAATCTGTAACATAAGTCCCAAATAGGTTTCAGTCGATCAGTTCTTATTCTCACCATCAGGATGTACCTCTGCTCTACTGCTCTAGCCGCCCTCCCCACAGTGGTTCTGTGGGATGGCCATGGGTTGTGCCTTCCGTTGCCCAAAAAAATACCCTAACCAATGGCCTCAAGGTGGGCAGAAAGAATTCAGCAAGCCTTGTCATGAGCCAGGCACTGAGCACTGGGGATAAGGCCTCCATCCTCAGGCAACTCCTGGTGCAAAGGGGGAGGCAGACCCAGTATCGGGTTATGATGGTGCAGCAGAGTCAGGCTGGAGCAGCAGCAGCTTCCGCATGGAGGCCACGTACTCTACACAAGGCATGGTTCAGCTCAGTTCAGTTCAGTCGCTCAGTCGTGTCCAACTCTTTGCAATCCCATGGACTGCAGCATGCGAGGCCCCCCTGTCCATCACCAGGAGCCTACTCAAACTCATGTCCATCTAGTCAGTGATGCCATCCGACCATCTCATCCTCTGTCGTCCCCTTCTCCTCCTGCCTTCAATCTTTCCCAGCATCAGGGTCTTTTCCAATGAGTCAGTTCTTTGCATCAGGTGGCCAAAGATTGGAGTTTCAGCTTCAGCATCACTCCTTCCAATGAATATTTAGGACTGATTTCCTTTAGGATTTCCCTTCGGATTGACTGGTTGGATCTCCTTGCAGTCCAAGGGAGTCTCAAGAGTCTTCTCCAACACCACAGTCCAAAAGCATCAATTCTTCGGTGCTCAGCTTTCTTTGTAGTCCAACTTTCACATCCATACATGACCCTGGAAAAACCATAGCTTTGACTAGATGGACATTTGTGGCAAGTAATGTCTCTGCTTTTTAATATGCTGTCTAGGTTGTTCATAGCTTTTCTTCCAAGGAGCAAGCATCTTTTAATTTCATGGCTGCAGTCACCATCTGTAGTGATTTTGGAGCCCAAGAAAAAAAGTTTGTCACTGTTTCCATTGTTTCCCCATCTATTTGCCATGAAGTGATGGGGCCAGATGCCATGATCTTAATTTTCTGAATGTTGAGACTTAAGCCAACTTTTTCACTTTCCTCTTTCACTTTCATCAAGAGGCTCTTTAGTTCTCCATCACTTCCTGTCATAAGGGTGCTGTCATCTGCATATCTGAGGTTATTGCTACTTCTCCTGGCAATCTTAATTCCAGCTTGTGCTTTATCCAACCCAGCATTTCTCATGATGTACTCTGCATATAAGTTAAAGAAGCAGGGTGACTATATACAACCTTGACAGACTCCTTTCCTAATATGGACCAGTCTGCTGTTCCATGTCTGGTTCTAACTAATTCTGTATGACGTGCATACAGAATTCTCAGGAGGCAGGTCAGGGGCTCTGGTATTCCCACTATTGAATAATTTTCCATAGTTTATTGTGATCCACACAGTCAAAGGCTTTGGCATAGTCAGTAAAGCAGAAGTAGATGTTTTTCTGGAACTCTCATGCTTTTTCAATGATCCAACGGATGTTGGCAATTTGATCTCTGGTTGCTCTGCCTTTTCTAAACCCAACTTGAACATCTGGAAGTTCATGGTTTACATATTGTTGAAGCCTGGCTTGGAGAATTTTGAGCATTACTTTGCTAGCATGTGAGATGAATGCTATTGTGCAGTAGTTTGAACATTGTTTGGCATTACCTTTCTTTGGAATTGGGATAAACACTGACCTTTTCCAGTCCTGTGGCCACTGCTGAGTTTTCCAAATTTGCTGGCATATACAATGTAGCACCTTCACAGCATCATCTTTTAGGATTTGGAAGAGCTCAACTGGAATTTCATCACCTCTGCTAGCATTTTTCCTAGTGATGCTTCCTAAGGCCCATTTGACTTTGCATTGCGGGAAGTCTGCCTCTACGTGAGTGATCACACCATTGTGGTTATCTGGGTCATGAAGATGTTTTTTGTACAGTTCTTCTGTGTATTCTTGCCACTTCTTCTTAATATCTTCTGCTTCTGTTAGGTCCATATCATTTCTGTCATTTATTGTGCCCATCTTTGCATGAAATGTTCCCTTGGTATCTCTAATTTTCTTGAGATTTCTAGTCTTTCCCATTCAGTTGTTTCCCTCTATTTCTTTGCATGGATCACTGAGGAAGGCGTTCTCATCTCTTCTTGATATTCTTTGAAACTCTGCATTCAAATAGGTGTATCTTTCCTTTTCTCTTTTGCCTTTCATGTCTTTTTTTTCTTTTTTTTTTTTTTTTTCCCTCAGCTATTTGTAAGGGCTTCTCAGACAACCATTTTGCTTTTTTGCATTTCTTTTTCATGGGGGTGGTCTTGATCCCTGCCTCCTGTACAATGTCACAAACCTCCATCCATAGTTCTTCAGGCACGATCAGATCTAATCCCTTGAATCTATTTCTCACTTCCACTGTATAATTGTAAGGGATTTGATTTCGGTCATACCTGAATGGTCTAGTGGGTTTCCCTACTTTCTTCAATTTAAGTCTGAATTTGGCAGTAAGGAGTTCATGATCTGAGCCACAGTCAGCTCCCAGCCTTGTTTTTGCTGACTGTATAGAGCTTCTCCATCTTTGGCTGAAAGGAATATAATCAATCTGATTTTGATATTGACCATCTGGTGATGTCCACATGTAGAGCTGTCCCTTGTGTTGTTGGAAGAGGGTATTATTTGCTATGACCAGTGCGTTCTCTTGGCAAAACTCTCTTAGCCTTTGAACTGCTTCATTCTGTACTCCAAGGCCAAATTTGCCTGTTACTCCAGGTGTTTCTTGACTTCCTACTTTTGCATTCCAGTCCCCTATAATGAAAAGGACATCTTTTTTGGTGTTGTTCTAGAAGGTCTCGTAGGTCTTCATAGAACCGTTCAGCTTCTTCAGCATTACTGGTCGGGGCATGGATTTGGATTACTGTGATTTGATTACTCTCTGTTGTTTGACCTGAGGCCAAACTATGGTGGAGGTAATGAGGATAATGGTGACCTCCTTTAAAAGGTCCCACACAGGCTGCACTCAGTGCCTCCAGCACTTCAGGAGGCCACCACTGACCCACGCATCCGCCAGAGACTCCTGGACACTCACAGGCTAGTCTGGGTCAGACTTGTGGGGTCTTATGGGGTCACTGCTCCTTTCTCCTGGGTCCTGGTATGCACAAGGTTTTGTTTGTGCCCTCTAAGAGTCTGTTTCCCCAGTCCTGTGTAACTTCTGCTGGCTCTATGGTGGGGTTAATGGAGGTCTAATGCCATACCCAGGTCTACTGCACCCAGAGCCCCTGCCCCTGCAGCAGTCCGCTGCTGACCTGTACCCCAACAGGAGACACTCAAACACAGTTTTGTCTCAGTCTCTGTAGGGTCTCTGGGTCCTGGTGTGCACAAGGTTTGTTTGAGCCCTCCAAGCATCTCTGGCAGGTATGGGGTTTGATTCTAAATGCAATTTTGTCCCTCCTACCATCTTTCTGGGACTTCTCCTTTGCCCTTGGATGTCGGGTATCATTTTTGGTGGGATTCAACTTTCTCCTGTCGACAGTTATTCAGCAGCAAGTTGTAATTTTGGAGTTCTCACAGGAGAAGATGAGCTCATGTCCTTCTACTCTGCCATCTTAGTATTATTAAATCATGGCATGTTTACATGATCCCTAATCCCAGCATGGGTCCTGGGGCAGATATTATCAGATTTATTGCAGAGATGAAGAAACTGGGGCTAACCCAGTCAGTGATGGGAGAGCAAATAGGATTTTTAAGTTTTTTTTAATAATTTTATGTATTTATTTACTTGGGCTATGCTGGGTCTTTGTTTCTGCAAGGGCTCTTCTCTAATTGTGGCTAGTGGGGGCTACTTTATAGTTACAATGCACAGACTTCTTATTGTGGCAGCTTCTTTTGTTGCAGAGCATGGACTGTAGGGCATGCAGGCTTCAGTAGTTGTGGTTCCTGGTCTCTAGAACACAGGCTCAATAGTTGTGGTCCATAGGCTTAGTAGCTGTGCCACATGTGGAATCTTCCCAAACCAGGGGTAGAACCTGCATCTCCTGGCATTGGCAGATTCTTTATCACTGAGCTGCCAGAGAAGCCTGACAAACAGGATTTAAATCCAGGCCTCTCTTATTTCAAAGTTTGGGTTTTTTTACTCTATTGGCTCCTGTAATGAAGAAGAAAGTGATCTAGGAGGACAGAAAATAAATCCATCCTGGGAGGGTGGTCAGGAAAGGCTTTGGGAAGACAATGTTGTATTGAGTCTCAGAGGATAAGTAGAGTTGACCAGGCATCCACAAGCAGGGGGAGGAGAGTTTGGGGGATGGGGAAGATCACATGGTACACATGAAGTACGACAATGGCATGACTTTCTTGGAAGTTCAAGAGGGTCCTAGAAGTGACTGATGCTATAGAAATGTGATAAGATACAACAAGGCCCCAGAAATAGGCAGGGCCAGATCATGAAATCTTTTCACAATAGAGCATTATCCTCAAGTCCTTGGGGAAGCAATGGAGGTTTATTAAATGGAGGAGTGACATGGTCGAATTTGTGCTTGGAATAGTTATCTCCAGCCATGTGTAGAGAATGAATTGAAGGAGGGGAGATTGGAGGCTCTTTCAGCATCTATCCATCCATCTCCATTTGTCTCCATCATTTATCCATGTCTTGGTCTTGTCTGTCTTCTCTCTGCTTGTATCTATCTAGTTATCAGTCTCTACCTCTCTCTGACCTGTATTATTCATCTGGTCCCTCAGCCTCTCTATATAACCCTAGACAAGACACATCACCACTCTGACAAGGGTCCCTCATCAATAAAATAAGGATCATAATGCCAGCCTGAAAAGGTTAGACGAGGAATTAAGTGTGATACTGCAGCGGAGATCTTTTTACATATTACAAAGTACCATGCAAATGTGAAGGATTATTGTTATCTAGCTACTGTTCTTTCAAGTATTATGTTTTGTGGGTTTTTAAATTTTACTTATTTTTAATTAGAGGATAATTGCTTTACAATATTGTGCTGGTTTCTGCCATACATCAACATGAATCAGCCATATACACATGCCCCCTCCCTCTTGAACCTCCCTCCCATCTCCTACCCCATCCCACCCCTCTAGATTGTCACAGAGCCCCTGGTTTGAGCTCCCTGCTCCATACAGCAAATTCCCATTGGTTATCTATTTTAACATATGGTAATGGACTTTCTTAATTTGTCCCATCCTCTCTTCCCCCACTGTGTCCATAAGTCTGTTCTGTGTCTGCATCTCCACTGCTGCTTTGCAAATAGGTTCATCAGTACTATTTTTCTAGATTCCATATATATGTATTAATATATGATTTTTGTTTTTCTTTTTTTGATCTACTTTACTCTGTATAATTTTTTTGTTTGTTTTTTAACAAGCATCCATTGAGCATCTAGGCTAGGCATCTTGCTATTTATCTAGTAAGACAGTGAGTTTACAATGAATCAAAAACAATATCAGCCTTCTGGAGGACTGGAGCAGAAGTATACAGAAAACGAGATTAGAAGTCTCTGTCATATTTTTCTAATTTGCTGTCTGTCTGTCTCTTTGCCTATCTGTTTATCTATCCACCCATCTCTCTCTCTCTGACTCTGGTTGTGCTTACATCTGAGGCAGAACCATCCAAGTCACCTTGGCCCTTACTCGCCCTGTCATATACAGACCACCTTTCAACATGTAGTTTTTGAGGACCATGGTCTTAAAATAAGAGAGAAAAATGAAAAGACCAGTATTAGATGATTTCCTTCCTCACAGCTTTAGAACTCTCTCTACTCCTTCCCATTCATGTGTCTCAGGCACTTTCCTGAAGATGTGAGGTGATCCCACATATCTGACCCTACCACATTTTATAAATCAAAAAAGCTAGGTTGGAAGACCTGAGAAGCTGATTTTATTGAATTATACTCCCTCTGTGACTAACCAAGGACTATTAGGTAGTCCCAAGGCAGTTCCAAACACCCACATCTTTAACAAAGACCATAAGAGAGCTCATGGTGACTTTGCCCTGTAAGCCCTTTGTCTCTGAATTGTCCGTTAAGAACCAGTTTTGTACAATGGAGCAAGTCCTATTCTACTACTTATAAGCTCTGTGACTTCAATCAAGTTACTCAACCACTCTCGTCTTCAATGGCAGAATCAACAAGAGGAAGATAATACTTCCTGTTAGGGTTGTTGTAAGGATTTAATGATGTAATGTCCAGTGTGAAATGTTTAACACAAGGCCTGACTCTGTGTGGTCAGCGAACTGACCCAGAGCTGGGACTCAGATTTGTTTTTTCTTTAGTAATGAAGCACACTGTCACTAACCTCAACACCCTGTTTCTGTGGTTTTGCATGTGGATACATGTTTGTGTGTCTGAAAGCAGATGTGTCTTTGTACAGTTGGAGTTATATACGGCTGTTTTAAATTTCAGTGCACAACTTACCCCTGCTAAGTACCAGAATAGTGCCGCTCAGTGGAACATTCTGTGATAGTAGTGTTCTTTTGCACTGACTGTTTAACAATAACTACCAGCCACACATGACTTTTGAGCACTTGCAAATGTGGCTAGTGCAACTGAGGAACTAAATTTTTTTTAACTAATTTGATTAATTTAAATGTAAATAGTTACAAGGGACTATTATATGAGACGATGCAACCCTAGACTATGCCCATGTTTCTAATGACACCTGAGATAATGATTATGGGATAAAAAAAAAAAAAATCCCCATTCACTAGCTCATTAAACCCATGCCAGCCCTGTGAGAGGACTGACCTTATTGCCACTTTCTATTTGCTGACAAGGAAATTGAGACCGAGAAACAGAGGGACTCCTTCAGTGTCACACAGCCAGTTCAGGGTCTGAGCCTAGAGCTCCAATTCCAAAGCCCTTCTCTTTTCATGACCTGTGCTCACTCTGCCTTTTAGAAGTGTTTCCTGTCTGCCAAAGTAGCGATTCCCTCAGGGAGCACTCAGGGGGTGGTGTCTGGGGGCAGTGAAGCCCTTTTAGTGCCTGTGAGACCCACCTAATCTGGCCCTTCAACGACCTCTCTGACCTCCTCTCCCATGACCCTCTGCCTCCCTCACTCTGCTCTACATACCAGCTTCCTTGCTTTTCAATGATCTCTTAAGGGATACTCTCACCTGGAGGGTCTTCCTACAGATACTTCCTCACCTGGCTCCAGTCTGATCACTCCAGCTGCAGGATGGAGAGTGAATTTGGGTGGTGAGGGAGAGAAGGAGGTATTTTGAGTAGAATTAGAGAGGTCAGCTGGGTGGCTCCTGCAATAGTCCAGAACTACACATCCAATGTCAAAAACCAAGCTGTAGCCTTACCCAGAGCCTCACAGACTGCTAAGTGTCAGAGCTGGAATGACCTTCGAGAACATCTGGTATAAGCCCTTCTTTGAAGAATGATGAAACAGAGGCCTGGAGACAAGAAGTAGATTTTCCCAAGGTTGGCTGAGTTGGTACAAGAGCTCCCATCTCCTGTTATGATCTTTGGCTGCTATGATCTTTTTCCTGCATCACAAAGCCATCATAAAAATAGAGGTTTTACTACAACCAACTTACTTTTTTTTTTAACCTCCAATCCAATCTTTCTTTCATTTTTAGAGATAACCCCTATTTTCTTAAAGGTCACTGACCCACCTAAAAGGCAAGAATTCAGTTCTCCCTAAACAAATCAATTTTTAACAAAGAATGGGCAAATCTTTCCCCAGAAGTCTGAGCATGTCCTCTAGAGAAAATAGAAATTCATAGACAATGACTTGGAAGAAAATAGAAAAATTTTTATTCTGTTTTTTCAGAAATGAAGGGGAAAAAACCCACAAAAGCCCAAACATAACTTTTCCGATGCCTGATAATGTTCTTCTCTCATCTCTCATTTCCCCACAACTATTTTGTCTTAAGGCTCTGGGAGCCTGTGTGAAGCTGCTGTGTGATTTTTATCTCTATGATTAAAGTGTTGCACTTTATTGAGTTCTTTACATCAGCAGCAAAATCTGCAATGCAGGATTTTACATAACACCTCATTTTCTTCTCGCACCATTACTGTTATTAACCTGGTGGCAATAAACAGAAAATACAGCTTCGCATATGATGTACTCTTCATTTTTGTTCCAATAGCAAGAAGGGGAAAAAAAGCAGAAGATAAAGAGAGCAGGGGAGAATTTTTTTCCTGTTATGTCCCTTTGATGTCTGCCTTTCTCTCTCCCTGTTCCTTGTCAGCATTTCCGTCAGCAGGTTGAGGATAGAGATCATCTCTGCTCAGGGATGTTTCCTTCTCCATTGGAACTCATCCATTTATTCACTCAACAAGGATTTCCTCAGCACTTCCTATGTGCCGGTCAGTGTGCTAGGTGCTGGAGATAGCAAAATTTCAGGTCCCGCCAGCGCTGTTTCCAGTGGAGGAAATAGACACACACTGCAATAATAATGAAACAGTGAGATAAGTACAACAGAAACAGAAGGCTGAGTGAACACATAAGTGAAAGAGGGCATGGTCCACATACTCAGGTGGGTTAAGGAAACTTCTTCAGAGGTAGTGATGCTTGACTTGGCCCTAGAGAATGTCTAGGTAAAGCAACGCTTTCTTGGCCAAGGGAATGGCGCAACTGAAGTCTTGGAAGGCACATAAGAGCATGGCATGGTCTGAAACTGTCAACATGGCATGGTGAAACCATCAGATGCCTGTTAGCAGACAGTAGGAAATGAGGTTGGAAATGGAGACAGGCCACTGAGGATCAAATACTCACATGCATAAAAGTCTTCCATGACTCCCCTAAGACCAGTCCAAAATTAGAGGATCAAGACAGAATGGCCTTGGGGAAAGAACTTGTACTCTGAATAGATGATCTAGGTTTTGCCCTTGGCTCTGCTACTTCCTAGCTGTGTAAGATGTTAAAAATGGGTACGGTAAGAATAAAATAATGACTGTGAACAAGTGTTGAAAGTTGTCAATAGTATTTTATATTCAAAGGAAAAGGGATGGGGGAGCAGAATTCCAGACAATTCCAAGAGTCAGAGAAGTCACAAACTCATTCTACATGGTTTTTTAAAAATATTTTTATTGGAGTATAGTTGATAACTAACTTCAGTTAGTATGATAATCTCTAGATCCATCCATGTTGCTGCAAGTGGCATGATTTCATTCTCTTTGTGGCTGAGTAATATTCCACTGTATACATGTACCACATCTTCTTTATCCATTCATCTGTCAGTGGACATTTAGGTTGCTTCCATATCTTGGCTATTGATGAAGGTTTTAATACGGATGTGGATGAAGAAACCTGAAATGTCTTGGGACTTCCCTAAAAAACCAAGAGTTAAAGCCTAACTCATCCCTACACCTCCTCATCCAACCCTTGCTCTCCTCTCACAACTGCCCCCTCACTCCTATCTGTCTCCTGGATGAGTGATGCGTCCACAACAATAAATCTTTTCTCTTTGGAGGGAGAGTCTGTAGCAAAGTAATGAATTGAGAAAACCCTTGTCCTCATGCCATTTGCATTCCAGTAGGGAACCCTAGCACACTGCAGCCCATGGGGCTGCAAAGAGTCAGACATGACTGAGCAACTGATCAACAATAAGGGAGCCCAGGTGTTTGAGTATGTGTATGTGGGTTTATGATTTTTTAAAATCATGATTCTATATCCTTTCAAAAACGTGCAATAGTACATATGTTTAACTACATTAATAAAGAGCTCTGTTTTTATAGGAAACAAATGATTACTTAGGAAACATGTTTCTTTCTCTCTAATAGCCATTTTTGGGAAAAACAACTGGTTTGTATCAAAATGTCATAACCTAAGACCACAGACCATGTGATAGCATCTTATTCTGACTGGGGACAAGTACCTAGGGGGCAAACATCCAACTCAAGCTTGCAAGATGATATCACCCCAAGTCTTAGGGAATGGCCCCACCATTCACCCAGCTGCCCAGGCCAGAAGCCTGGGAATCAGACCAATTTTGATCCCATACTGAGCACTGGCAATCTTACTAATACCTTGTAATGTGCCTTGTATCTGTACCCACATTTTCATCCTTACCCCCCCCACTTTAATTCATAATCTTACCTTTTTTTAGTTAGTCTTCACTTGGATTATGACAAAAATATTCTAACCATTCTATGCCTTTGAGCCTCTAACCTCCAATTCTTCCTCATCACAGCCTCCAGAACAGTCTTTTCATAAGGCACACATAACTGTGTTGTACTTCCATAAAGTACTTCTCTAGCTCTCTATTTTCTATTTTGCAGAACAAGTCCCAATGCCTTAGTGGCTTGCAAGGCCTGACATGAATGGGTCCTTGAAAGCTTCTCCAGTCCCTCTCCTCACCCCACCATCCCTCCACCTCGTACCCTTCGATGGTACTGAACACCTTATAGTTCCCAAAACAGACTGGGTAGGTTTTGCTCTCAGGCTTTTGGCTCCCACTCCTCCCTCTGTCTAGGATGCCCTTCTCTCCTAGGAGCTGGCAGCTCCTCGCCTTCTCACCTACTCAGTGAGAACTTTCTGGTCTTTCAACACCTTGCTCAGCAGTTCTTCTTCCACTGTCTTCCCTGACCACCCAGTGAATCTATGGTTCCCTCAGCTGTGACTTCACCCCATGTTTACACACCTCCCAGAGCACCTGGAAGGCTCATGGACATTTAGTCATCTCTTTGTCTTTCCCCACCATACCATGACAAGAGAGAGAATGGTGGGGAAGGGGAACAGGAGAAGAGAGCAGTGAAGAGAGAAGAGAGAAGGGCAGAAAGGGAGAGGAGGGGAGGGGAGGGGAGGGGAGGGGAGGAGAGGGGAGGAGAGAGCCAAAGAACAGATGTGGAACCCCTGCCTACACCTTCTCCTCCCTGCCCTTCCCCCCTGCTGCCTGCACTGAATATAGCAGGCAGGGACCATCTTATTGTTCTCCAGGACAAAGTGCATCATTTCAGCATGAATGCTGGCACCCTGGAACACTTTTTTGCAAATCAGTGACATCTTCTTTGCTGAATAGGAAGACCACATTAGCGTGGGGACAGGGCTGCATTACCGTCTTGCAGTGTCTGTCTCCCCGCAGGGTCATGCCGAAGATGAGGACCATGAACTCAGGTCTTAAAGGAGATCATGTGGGAAAGGCTAGCAGAATCTGTCTTCAGAGGCCACAGAAGGAAAAAAAAAATTAAACTGTGCAAGGCAGGAAAATAAGATGATTAAAAAATATAAAGCTCTCAGGGCATAACAGACCCTGCGTGTGTGCATGTTCAGTTATGTCCAACTCTTTGTGACCCCCTGGAAAGACTGTAGCCTTCCAGGCTCTTCTTGTCCATGGAATTTTCCAGGCAAGAACACTGGAGTGGGTTGCCCAGAGAAGTCACCAAATCTGCTTTCTGAGTGGAGCAGAAGAGAGAGTCTTCTCCAGAGTCACAGATCATGAGTAGAAGAGCCAAGATGAACTTGCTGGGAAGAAAGGAACTACCATTTCCTGAGGACCTACCACAGCCCCAGCTCAGCAGTTAGCCCTGCATTTATTACCTCTCTGGATCAGCTAACAAACTCCTCTAGGAGACATCTCCAAGCATTCAGACCACACATATTTATTGAGCTCTTAATATGTTCCTGGGGGTGCCCTAGTTTCATCAGCTTTTGATTTATAATGAAGCAACATTAACTTTTAATTATGAAATTAAAATGTCCCTCGGCTCTCCCAGGCTTAAATATTACATCTCAGTGCTTTTCTCCATTTGTCTCATCTTCCTGCTCAGACTGCAGCTTTCTGCAGGAAGGCCTAACTGTTCCACTTGGATCTGTGTCCACTCTAGACACAGGAATGAACACTTGGGTGACCCCCAAGGGTGAGAATCAAACAAAGGCTCTGGAGGCTATGTGGTATAAATTAGAGTTCCAGTTCAGCCTTTAACCTGCCATGAGATCTTCACAAGTCAGTCTCTGAGCATCTTCTGAGGAACAAAGATCACTATTCCATTTACTTCAGTGAATCCTTGAGAGAATCAAATGAGCTAATTGGTGTGAGAATAGTTTTATGTGCTAGATAATAATTATTGTCAATAGATGTTCTACTGAACAAGGAAGCAGTTTACATTTATGTAAGCTGGGTTCCCAAGCCCCTCTCAGTTCTGTGACCTATAGCCCCTGCACCTTCAAGGCTTCCATTGCACATGCACTTACTTTTTAAATGTCCATCTTCCCTGTAAGGTTTTGAACTCAAAGAGGTCCATATCCCTGGTGCTGAGCACAGCATTGACCAGAGTATCACTCTGTGACTGAAAACCATGTGTTGAGAGTGTATCAACTGCTAGGCATTTTGCCAGATGCAAAGCCAGTCACCTCATTTGACTTCAAGGCAACCCTGTAAGGCTGGAATTATTATCCCCAATTTTTAGATAAGGAAACTGAGATTCAGGTCATAAAGCTAACCCATGACTAAACTGATACTTGCAGCCAAGTCTGAGGTGTGTAATATGTTACTCTACAGATACAGCATTAGTCGCTCAGTCGTGTCCAACTCTTTGCGACCCCAAGACTGTAGTAGCCCACCAGGCTCCTCTGTCCATGGGATTCTCCAGGCAAGAATACTGGAGTGGGTAGCCATTCCCTTCTCCAGGGAATCTTCCCAACCCAGGGATCGAACTCAGGTCTCCTGCACTACAGGCAGATTCTCGACCATCTGAGCCACCAGGGAAGCCTAGATCCCAAAACGATGGTGGTCCCATGACTACCCTTCTTCTATCAGCATTATCATTGTCTCGATCAACCTGGAGAGTCACCCATCACTGCTTTAGGGAGCAGGAGACAGAGATCAGCACCTTTTGCTCTGGAAAGATCTGTCATGAACCCAGACCTCTTGTGTTGAGTTGCTGTTCTCTCTCCCTTTTTTGAGGCAGGGGTGGAGGAGTGAATGGAAGCGAAGGAAGGCTCCCTCTGCCAGGCCAGACCTGACTCTTCCCGGATACTTAGAAGAAAAGCAGAAATGCCCCCATTTACATGTACATCTTGCTTTTCACTTAGTAGAGTAGGATTGTAATGAAATGGGAAACCGAGTTCTGTTCACAGAGCCCAAAAATGAACTTCACAAACAAGCAAACACTCACACAGCCAGAGTTTATTTTAAAGAGTAGAGATACAAAGCTCACAGCATAGGCACTGAGAGGCAGTGAAGTGCCTGAAAAGGCAGGAATAACAACAGTTTATATCTTTATTAGAATTGATCTGTTCATTTTTGGTTGGCTCGGGGCCCAATGTACATAATTTCTGACCAATCTGTTTAAAAGTCATCAAGCCCAGTCTGTCATTTTTATGGCTTTTTTTTTTTTTTTTGGTTCCCAGTTTCTCAGTTTCCCCAGACATGGAATCAACCCTTTCTCAAGACCCCAGACCATTATTTATGGACCGGATGTATAAAAAGGTCAGTTTTCATTCCAATCCCAAAGAAAGGCAATGCCAAAGAATGCTAAACTACTGCACAATTGCACTCATCTCACACGCTAGTAAAGTAGTGCTCTAAATTCTCCAAGCCAGGCTTCAGCAATACGCGAACAATGAATTTCCAGATGTTTAAGCTGGTTTTAGAAAAGACAGAGGAGGCAGAGATCAAATTGCCAACATCTGCTGGATCATCGAAAAAGCAAGAGAGTTCCAGAAAAACATCTATTTCTGCTTTATTGACTATGCCAAAGCCTTTGACTGTGTGGATCACAATAAACTGTGGAAAATTCTGAAAGAGATGGGAACACCAGACCACCTGACCTGCCTCTTGAGAAACCTATATGCAAGTCAGGAAGCAACAGTTAGAACTGGACATGGAACAACAGACTGGTTCCAAATAGGAAAAGGAGTACGTCAAGGCTGTATATTGTCACCCTGCTTATTTAACTTATATGCAGAGTACATCATGAGAAACGCTGGACTGGAAGAAGCACAAGCTGGAATCAAGATTGCCAGGAGAAATATCAATAACCTCAGATATGCAGATGATACCACCCTTATGGCAGAAAGTGAAGAAGAACCAAAAAGCCTCTTGATGAAAGTGAAAGAGGAGAGTGAAAAAGTTGGCTTAAAGTTCAACATTAGGAAAACTAAGATCATGGCATCTGGTCCCATCACTTCATGGGACATAGATGGGGAAACAGTGGAAACAGTGTCAGACTTTATTTTTTTGGGCTCCAAAATCACTGCAGATGGTGACTGCAGCCATGAAATTAAAAGACGCTTACTCCTTGGAAGGAAAGTTATGACCAACCTAGATAGCATATTCAAAAGCAGAGACATTACTTTGCCAACAAAGGTCTGTCTAGTCAAGGCTATGGTTTTTCCACTGGTCATGTATGGATGTGAGAGTTGGACTGTGAAGAAAGCTGAGCACCGAAGAATTGATGCTTTTGAACTGTGTTGCTAGAGAAGACTCTTGAGAGTCCCTTGGACTGCAAGGAGATCCAACCAGTCCATTCTAAAGGAGATCAGTCCTGGGTGTTCTTTGGAAGGAATGATGCTAAAGCTGAAACTCCAGTACTTTGGCCACCTCATGTGAAGAGTTGACTCATTGGAAAAGACTCTGATGCTGGGAGGGATTGGGGGCAGGAGGAGAAGGGGACAACAGAGGATGAGATGGCTGGATGGCATCAGTGACTCGATGGCCATGAGTCTGAGTGAACTTCGGGAGTTAGTGATGGACAGGGAGGCCTGGCGTGCTGCGATTCATGGGATCACAAAGAGTCGGACATGACTGAGTGACTGAACTGAACTGAACTGAACTGTATGTTTAAAAGTTAATGGTTCATTTGAAGTTTTTCTCCTTGATAAGTTGGACAGCAGTTACTGATTTTCTTGTCATGGGTCTGGATGTTTTATGACCCTCCAGGCCAGGGAGGCATTCCTCTGAATGCCTAGAAACTGGAGCAACAAGTATAGCTTTAGGTTAATGCAGCAAAACACTAATGTGAGGGAGTGAGTTGAAATTAGAAAAAAAGAACCAAGGCCCCAACCCTACATGGACTGCCTAACAATTTTTACCTCTTTAAGAGACAAATTGGAACTAGACAAAATATTTTTATTCCTTACCTTGCTGCTACAAATGCTTTTTCCCCTTACATAAGCATTACTCTCACAAATTTACTTTGTCCTGAAGTTTATCCTGCTGAGGCCCAAGAAGCTACAGATACAGAAGCTGGACATTCGGAATGGCTTAGACCTGAAAAGCTTAGTCCTAGACACTTTAGGTCATGTCGACTAAAAATATAGTCACAATCTGAAGGTAGAATTATTTTATTTGGTGGGAATGTTTAGGACTCAGAGCATGGGGAGAGAAAACTGCTCCAAGGAGGCAGGAGGCTATATACAAGTTTGCAACAGAAGGAGCAGGCAGTCTGAACATCAAAGGTCAGGTATCAAGTTAAGGAAATTTCGCATTCTGTGTATGGGAAGATGCAAGCTTCTGGGCTCACTGAATTCATCCCTTTTGTGCGCACCTCAGCTGTCTGGGGCCAACCCTGTTTCCTTGTTCACTTTGCTCCTTGCATTCCCCCAGCTCCTCAGCAATCACCGTGGGGGGTGGCAGCATCTGCTGGATGGCGGTTTTGGGAGCCCTCATTCACATTTGGATGCCAGAAATTGCTGATGGCTGTGACATTTCTTGTTTATTAATATGGCAGGAGATATTTTCATTTCACAGTCAGAAAGACAAAGATTTGAATTTCAGCTCTGCCCTCTGTGAGCTCTTTGCCTCGGTGTGATAACAGTGTTTACCACATAAGGTTGTTATTACAAGACCCTACACAGGAAGCACCTCATACGTGTCACTAGCTCCCAGTGCTGGGGTCATGGTTAACAGCACAGGCGGCAGAGCCAGACTGGGTTCTACCAGTTACCACTGTGTGGTCTAGGGGTTCCTTTGCGAGTTGCTTAACCTCTCTTAGTTTCCTTACTTGTAAATGATGTTTCCATCAAATACAGTTGTGGGAGAGTTCTGGAGTGCCTGGCATGTAATAAGTACCATCTCTCTCTCTCTTTTTTTTTTTTTTTTTGTGGGGAAGGGTGCTGCATTCGGTCTTAGCTGAGGCACTTGGGATCTTCACTGAGCTGAGCTGGCTCTGTAGTTGCAGCACGTGGACTCAGTTGCCTCATGGCATGTGGGAACTTAGTTCCCTAAACAGGGATCAGACTGGTATACCCTGCATTGGAAGGTGGATTCTTAACCATTGGACTGCCAGAAAAGTCCCCCATTTTTTATTATTATCCTCCCTCCATAGCTCTGCTGGCTAGAATCTAGGCCCCAAAACTCCTATCACTACATCCTTCCTGACCCCTTTCTCTGAGTCCGGGATTCCTGGTTCATTCATTCACTTACTGATTTTTGTCACTCAGCAAATGCCCCCTGAGGACTTACTAAGAGCTAGATCCTGTAAGACACCCTAAAGGTATAGAGGTGAGCCAGGGATAGTCCCAGCCTTTATAGACCATCCCCTCCTTCTTAAATCCTTTCTCTTTTTTCCCCCTTTTTTTCTCTTGATTTTCATGAAACCACATTGTCTCCTCCTCCTTCTCTGGTCACTTCCCAGTCTCCCTGCTTTGCTTCTTCCTTTACCCAAACTCTCAATCTTACTGGATCCTAGGCTCAGTCTTGGGATCTCTTCTGGATCCACACTTTCTCCCAATGATATTAAGTAGCATCACCAAGCTAATGCTGCCCACCTTTACAGCTCTAATCCGGTCCCCTCCCCGAGGCTCCATTTTCATGTATGTAACTGCCTACTGGTATCTGATAGCCCTTTCAAATGCAGAGATCTGTATCAGAACTCTTGATTTCTTTACCACTCTCCCAACTGGTCTGCATCCCAGTTTCCTCCACCTCTCTGCAGCACCACTATCTGCTCAGTTGCTCAAGTCACAAACCGTTGATCCATCTTTGATTCTTCTTGCACATAAACCATGTACAGGTCCTATGGAGCTGTAGCCAAAATATTTATCAAATATGTCCCTCTCTTTTCATCTCTATGTCATCTCTCCGATTCAAGCTGGTATGATCTCTTAGATCAGTTCATCCACGGCCACCTGTGCACCACTAAAACCCATTAACAACACGATAAGCAAGGTGGTCCTTTCATAGCATTCCCCTACTGAGGTGGCCTCTGCTGGACACAGGATATGCTCCAAACTCTGACTCTGGCCTGCAAGGCCCTGTGTTAGCTGGACTCTTTAAACTTCTCCAGTCTCACCTCTAGTGTTAACTAACCATGATCCAGCCACTGGCCTGCCCTCTGGTCTTTGAAAATGGCATACTAGTCCTCATTTCAGGGCTTTTATTTGCCCAGAATTCTCTCATTGGATGGCTTGTTCTTATCATCCTTCAAGGTTGAGCTCAAATATCAGAAGCCCTTCCTGATCACACTATATCACATAGACCCTCCTCCATCCACTCGTTCATTCCCCACCCTGTGGCTTACCTCCTGCATCCCTAGCATGCATTACAACCCACCATCACCTTGCTTAGTTGCTGTTCCTGGTTTGTCATCCCTACCAGGATGCCAGCTCCTCAAAGGCAGGAACCTCATCTCTCTTATTAACCCCAAGTCCTGGAGCATAGTAAGTTCATAGTATGTATTTGCCAGATGAATGAATGAATAAGCTGGATGATAAATGCCTTGTGTGCCAAGTCGCTTCTGTGGTGTCTGACTTTGTGACCCCATGGACTTTAGCCCACAAAGCTCCTCTGTCCATGGGATTCTCCAGGCAAGAATACTGGAGTGGGTTGCCATGTCCTTCTCCAGAGGATCTTCCTGACCCAGGGATCAAACTCATGTTTCTTAAGTCTCTAGCATTGTAGGTGGGTTCTTTACGACTACTGCCACCTGGGAATCCTGATAAATGCCTTAATAGAAGGGTATTTTAAAAATCTGTAGGAATCCAAAGAAGAGAGCTACTGTCCCTGGGAGAGTCAAGCAAGGCTTCATGGACAAGGGGCCGTTGGGCCTGTCAGTGAAAGATTAGCAAGAGATTACCGGGAGGGGAAAGGGAGGCAGAGCAGGCAACCTGCCTGTAGGAATACAGACACAGAAGCACAAAGAGGAGGACCTGCGTGTGCTGGGGCGGTTTGCAAGGCTAGAGAGTGAGGAGAGAGGCCACCGTCCATCCCCTTGGTGCTCTGGGCTGGCTGCCTGGGCTTCTTGTGTTTCTTTTTGTCTGCGTCGATTCATTGCATGCTTTCTTGTGGCAGGAATTTCAGTCTGGCCACACTCCTGGTGAGGAGGGAAGCCTTCATTGGGCCACTTCAGAGATCCGGTCTCTGCGTGATAAAAGACACTGTTTTGTCTCTTGGAGTTGTTCAGTTGTTTTTAAGAAAAGATTCTGTATTTTTCTGAAAATTTCTCTTTCCTTCTTTAGGACATGCACCCTGACTTCCATAAATATCTACTTTTAACTTCTGAATAGATAGGGAGATAATTTGGTGGATAATAAAAAGAATAGATTTGGGGCTTTTCAGCCTGAGGTCCATGGGTAAACAGCTGCCTTTGCCATGGGGCAGAGTTTAGCGGGAGAGTCATCCGGAAATTCTCTAACCCTCTTTGCTCCCTCCTTCCCTACCTATTTGAGAGGCTAAGCCTGGTAGGATCATAGTCCCCAGCTCAGAGATGAAGGGGGCTATGTGGGGCTTCCTTCCTGTGATAAGGGCGACTGCCTTACTGAACTGGAACTCCTGTAAGCATGGCCGGATGGCGGCTGTGGGCTTGTAACCAGAGCCTGGGTTTGAGTCTCTGCCCCTTTCTGCTGCATTACTCTGGACAAGTTACTTAAACTCCCTGAGCTTTTGTTCCCTCCTCTGTACAAAGAGAAGAGTAAGCTGCTATCCCTCCTCAACTTGCCCTCATCTTTGTCTAAGCTTCAGTTTCTTTCTCATCTCCAAATCTAAGATAAATCCCTCTGCCCTTCCTGGGTTGCATTTCCCTTCCTTCATCAGACTGAATATGTGGTAAGCCCTGAAGTGTTGCCCTAAGGTAGAGGAGACAGCCCCACAGCACAGCACCAGGCTCAGACTTTGGCTTGCACCAGCCTAGGTGAAGCAGCTCAGAATATAGAATAAAGGAAAAACTCATTTCCTCCCTGGTGTCTAGGAGGAAGCAAACTCCACACTAAATTATGTTCCAAATATGCCCTAAGGTAGTTTTAATTTTATTGGCACTGATTTTAATTTACTCTTTAGGCCCCTGTTGCAGAATGAGTCGTTGGCTGCTGGCAAGGGGACAGCCCTTCATCACTTGGTTTTGATTAAGGTTTGTAAGTTTGGAAGGAAAGAACAAAGATGCTGTCCTCTCGTTCTATTCTCAGTCCCAAAATTGTAATTAAGGGCCCTGCATTAGCAGCACACCCCCCTGCTCTGACATAGCCACACAAAAAAAGTACCTCATTTGACTGCTGGGAAAAAGTTCAGATACAGCTGTTCATTCATTTAATTCATTCATTCTCCCATCAATTCGTTGATTCACTTTCTATTCATTCTCCCACTAAACTTCCAGTGATAACCTACTATATACCAGGGCTTACTCTGGTCCTGTGAATTTAAAAAACCAAGAATGTATGGTCCCTTCCCTGAAAGAGTTCACATTCTAATGGGAGATGGAAATAAACAAAGCATGATAATGCCATGTCAGTGCCAGGAGAGAGACTTGTGAGAGCACACAGGAGGCTGTTCACTCATCCCTGAGGGATAAAAATGGCTATTTGAATCTATCTTTTTGTATGAGTCAGGTGAACAACTTTAGATGCTATAATAAGCAGTCCCCAAATCTCAATGGCTTAATACAGTAAAGGTTCATTACAGTCTGATGCAGGTCAAGTGACTTGTCTGGCAATTTTCCTCCCAGTGTTGACTCAGCGAACTACCCTTTTTCCCTATTACGATACCATTGGTTTTACATGCAGCTTCCATGCCCAAGAGCGAGAATTGGGCAATTGTATATGTGTTTGATGTGTTGATGGCCAGGCCTGGAAGCGGCACTTACTACCACTGCCCACATCCCTTTTGATCCCAACCAAATACCAAGGGAGACTGAGACATGTTGTCCAGGGTCCAGGAAAAGGATATGGAACTGTGAGCATCTCCTTAGTCTGCCTTAAGTCTTAAGGTTGTCTCAGGGTTACCCTGATAAAGAGAACTTGTATTTCAGGCAGAGGAGATATTCATTATGTGTAAATATGAAAATGAAAGTCACAAGCCTAGAGATTTGAAGTACTCAGGCAGCTCCATGGACTCAAGTATAGAGTATCAGACCAGAAGTTGTGAGAGCTGAGAGTAGGCAGGGGGCAAGGGCCAGATCATACAGGGCCTTTTATAATATACGAAGGGATTTGGAGTCTGTCCTGTGAGTGATAGGGAGGGATAGAGCAGTTTCACTTAAAGAAGCGCCATTATTTGTTTACATTTTAAAAGATTGCTCTGAAGCAGCAAGGAAACCGGGTCAGCAGCTATTGTAGTAAAACAAGAAAGAGATGATGGAATGGGGTCAGACTTGGTTCGTGTCCTCAATATGCTTATAGGCAGACAGACATACTTTCTAGCCATATTGCACTGACAAGTATATAAGTATATCTATACAGTACACAAGGATACCTATACAGTAACAAGTACTGACATCAAGGTCCAAGCAAGAAGCTCTTTGCGGAAGATGAAGGGATTTATTTTAACAGAAGTGAGTGAAGTCGCTCAGTTGTGTCTGAATCTTTGCAGCCCCATGGACTGTAGCCTACCAGGCTACTCCATCCATGGGATTTTCCAGGCAAGAGTACTGGAGTGGGTTGCCATTTCCATTTTAACAGAATGTGAGAAGAAATTATGGAAAGTTTAAGAAAGCTGTATCTCTTTTCTCTCATCCAACAGCCACTTATAAAGATGCAGAAATTGAGGTACAGTGAACAGCTGCTGCTGTTTATGGTTATAGATTATGTGAACATTAGAACCAGAGTTAGGAACTCTGCTTGCCTTCCTTGCTGTGTTCTAATGGACCAACGTGAGCCCATAGTGCCAGTTGAGGCACAAAACATAATTAAGCTGGTGATTACATTAGTATCTGTGGTCTTTGGTATTGCCAGAAAAGTGCTGAATATGTGCAATGAGGAAGAAAAAGAACTAGAACTTCAAGCTCAGACCCTATACAGGTTAATTTCCTGGACCCTTTTCTACTCCAGGTAAAATCTAGACTCTCAGACAGGGAAGAGATCTTAGAAACTAAATAATCTCTGGGTATTCCCTGATGCTCCAGTTGTAAGGACTCAGTGTGTTCACTGTGGTGGCCTGAGGTCAATCCTAGTCAGGAACTAAGATCCTACAAGCCATGCAGCATGGCCAAAAAAATTGGAGAAAATACATGATCCTTTAAATTTGTTGTGGAGGTACTAACCAGTGCAGTTAGACAAAAAAAGAAATTAGAAGCATAAAAACTTAAAAGAGGAGATAAAGTTACTAAGTATATATGATAAGATTGTTGTTGTTCAGTCGCTCAGTCATGTCCAACTCTTTGCAACCCCATGGACTTCAGTATGCCAGGCTTCTCTGTCCATCACCAACTCCCAGAGCTTGCTCAAATTCATGTCCATCAAGTCAGTGATGCCACCCAACGATCTCATCCTTTCCCAGGATGAGGGTCTTTTCCAATGAGTCAGATCGCATCAGTTGGCCAAAGAATTGGAGCTTCAGCTTCAGCATCAGTCCTTCCAATGAATATTCAGGACTGATTTCCTTTAGGATTGACTGGTTTGGTCTCCTTGCAGTCCAAGGGACTGTCGAGAGTCTTCTCCAACACCACAGTTCAAAATCAATTCTTTGGTGCTCAACTTTCTTTATGGTTCAACTCTCACATCCATATATGACTACTGGAAAAACCATAGTTTGACTAGATGGACCTTTGTCAGCAAAGCAATGTTTCTACTTTCTCATATGCTGTCTAGGTTGGTCATAGCTTTTCTTCCAAAGAGTAAGTGTCTTTTAATTTCTGGCTGCAGTCACCATCTGCAGAGATTTTGGAGCCCAAGAAAATAAAGTCTGTCACTGTTTCCATTGTTTCCCCATCTATTTCCCATGAAGTGATGGGACAGGATGCCATGATTTTTGTTTTTTGAATGCTGAATTTTAAGCCAGCTTTTTCACTCCCCTCTTTCACTTTCATCAAGAGGCTCTTTAGTTCCTCTTTGCTTTCTGCCATAAGAGTGGTGTCATCTGCATATCAGAGGTTATTGATATTTCTCTCTGCAATCTTTTTTTTTACACATTTTTTTAAATTAATTATTTTTTAATTGAAAGATAATTGCTGTACAGAATTTTGTTGTTTTCTGTGAAACATCAAAATGAATCACCCTAGGCATACATATGTCCCCTCTCTTGAACCTTCTTCCCACCTCCCCCATCCCATCCCGCTAGGTTGATAAGAGCCTCTGTTTGAATTCCCTGAGACATACAGCAAATTCCCATTGGCTATCTATTTTACATATGATAATGTAAGTTTCCGTGTTGCTCGCTCCATACACCTCAGCTTCTCCTCCCCTCTCCCTGTGTCCATAAGTCTGTTCTCTGTGTCTGCTTCTCCATTGCTGCCTTGAAAATAAATTCATCAGTACCATTTTTCTAGATTCCATATATGTGTGTTGGTATACAATATTTATCTTTCTCTTTCTGACTCACTTCACTCTGTATAATAGGCTCTAGGTTCATCCACCTCACTAGAACTGACTCAGATGTGTTCCTTTTTATGGCTAAGTAAGCTGAAACTCCAATGCTTTGGCCACCGGATGCAAAGAGCTGACTCATTTGAAAAGATCCTGCTGCTGGGAAAGATTGAGGGCAGGAGGAAAAGCGGATGACAGAGGATGAGACGGTTGGAAGGCATCACTGACTCAATGGACATGGATTTAGGTAGACTCCAGTAGTTGGTATTGGACAGGGAGGCCTGGCGTGCTGCAATTCATGGGGTCACAGAGTCAGACGACTGAGCGACTGAACTGAACTAAATCTTCTGAACTAAATATTGTGTATATGTACCACAACTTCTTTATCCATCATCTTTCAGTGGACATCTAGGTTGCTTCCATGTTCTAGCTATTACAAATAGTGCTGCAATGAACATGGGAGTACATGTGTATTTTTCAGTTTTGGTTTCCTCAGGGTATATGCCTCGGCATGGTTGCTGGATCACATGGTGGGTTTATTCCTAGTATTTTAGGAATGTCCATACCATCTTCCATAGTGGCGTATCAATTTACATTCCCACCAACAGTGCAAGAGCGTTCCCTTTTCTCCATTCCCTCTCCAGCATTTATTGTTTGTAGACTTTTGGATGCTGGCCATTCTGACCAGTGTGAGGTGATATCTCATTGTAATTTTGATTTTCGTTTCTCTAATAATGAGCAATTTTTCAACAACTGACCAAGGATTAATTTCCAAAATATATAAGCATCTAATACAACTCAATACCAGAAAAAAAAAAAGAACCCAATCAAAAAGTAGGAAAATGACCTAAACAGACACTTCTCCAAAGAAGACATACAGATGGCTCCCTGCAATCTTGATTCCAGCTTGTGCTTCATCCAGTCCGGCATTTTGCATGATGTAATCTTCATTTAAGTTAAATAAGCAAGGTGACAATATACAGCCTTGATGTATTCCTCTCCCAATTTGGAACCAGTCTGTTGTTCCATGTCCAGTTCTAACTGTTGCTTCTTGACCTACATACAGATTTCTCAGGAGGCAGGGAAGGCGATCTGGTATTCCCACCTCTTGAAGAATTTTCCACAGTTTGTTGTGATCCACACAATCAGAGGCTTTAGTGTAGTCAATGAAGCAGAAGTAGATGTTTTTCTGGAATTCTTGTTGTTTTTCTATGATCCAACAGATGTTGGCAATTTGATCTCTGGTTCTCCTGCCTTTCCTAAATCCAGCTTGAACATCTGGAAGTTCTCAGTTCACATACTCTTGAAACCTAGCTTGGAGAATTTTGAACATTATTTTGCTTGCTTGTGAGATGAGTGCAATTGTGCAGTAGTTTGAGCATTCTTTGGCATTGCCCTTCTTTGGGATCGGAATGAAAACTGACCTTTTCCAGTCCTGTGGCCACTGCTGAGTTTTCTAAATTTGCTGGCATATTGAGAGCAGCACTTTCCCAGCATCATCTTTCAGATTTTAAATAGCTGAGCTGAAATTCCATCATGCCATTAACTTTGTCCGTAGCGATGCTTCCTAAGGCCCACTTGACTTCACATTCCAGGATGTCTGGCTCTAGGTGAGTGATCACACCATCATGATTATCTGGGTCATTAAGATCTCTTTTGTATAGTTCTTTTGTGTATTCTTGCCACCTCTTCTTAATATCTTCTGCTTTTGTTAGGTTCACACTGTTTCTGTCCTTTATTGTGCCCATCTTTGCATGAAATGTTCCCAGGTATCTCTAATTTTCATGAGAGATCTCTAGTCTTTCCCATTCTATTGTTTTCCTCTCTTTCTTTGCATTGGTCACTGAGGAAGTCTTTCTTATCTCTCTTTACTATTCTTTGGAATAGCATTCAGATGGGTGTATCTGCATTCAGATGGGTGTATCTTTCCTTTTCTCCTTTGCCTTTTGCTTCTCTTCTCTTCTCAGCTATTTTTAAGGCCTCCCCAGACAACCATTTTGCCTTTTTGCATTTCTTCTTCTTGGGGATGGTTTTTATCACCGCCTCCTGTACAATGTTGCCAGCCTCTGTTCATAGTTCTTCAGGCACTCTATCTATCAATTCTAATCCCTTAACTCTATTTGTCACTCCTACTGTATAATCATAAGGGATTTGATTTAGGCCATACCTGGTCTAATATGGCCTAGTGGTTTTCCCTACTTTCTTCAACTTAAGTCTGAATTTTGCAACAAAGAGTTCGTGATCTGAGTCACGTCAGCTTGTTTTTGTTTTGTAGTCTTGTTTTATTGACTGTATAGAGCTTCTCCATCTTTGGCTGTGAAGAATATAAATCAATCTGATTTTGGTATTGACCATCTGGTGATGTCCATGTGTAGTGTTATCTCTTGTGTTTTGGGAGACAGCATTTGTTATGACCAGTGCATTCTCTTGGCAAAGCTCTGTTAGCCTTTGCCCTGCCTCGTAAGAATAAGAGGTCCCTCTTATTGACTTTTGAAGCATGTAAATCAATCAATATTATTCACTTCTGATTATTTAAAGTTGAATCACATCAGGTTCTAGGTGTCGGGATGGGGCAGTAGAAGCCAGTCCAGAATGGTTTTCCAAAGATCCAGGTTCTAATTCTTGCTCCTTCACTAACTCACTCCCAGCCCTAATCAGGCAACCTCCCCAACCTGAGATGATCTGCAAAAGGTCAGAGAAACTGGTTTCCAATAGAGCCCATACCCAGAGCTATAAACTGCGGTTTTTCCTTCCACATTTTTTAAGTCATCTCTCTACCGCCTCCTTTCCTCTGCAGCTCATCAAAAGCTCAGAGGAAAAAACAGACAATTGAAGAAAATAAAATTGCAAAGATGACTTTTATAGGGCTCCTGTTGAATCATTGTGTATTCCACCTTCAAAGCTGAAAATGATGAGTTTAATATCACACAGAGCTGTGCATCTTGTATCTCTCAGAAGGCAGTTTATGCCACCCAGAGAACTGGGAGCTCAGCAAGACACAATTTTTCACTCCAAGTCTGAGGCAAATGAAATGACAATCATCGGGCCCACATTCTAGAAGCAACATGGTTTTCATTTGGTCTTAACTTTGTTTGAAAGTGTCCCACAGAGGGAGGATTCTTCTAAGCATGGATTTTTCTTCTTTCCCAGGACTGAATGCTAGAAAGTGGATGGAAAGGTGGCCAGGTCTTGCCTTGGCTGTTTTAGTGGTGCTCACTGATGGTATTACATTAACTGTGCAAATGGGTCAGGAGACCTGGGTTTCAGTCCCAGTTAGGCCATGAACTTGGACAAGTCCCTTCCCCAGTGGAGGTCCTGCTACTCTCAGGAATGATTAATAGGTATAAATCAGACTGATATATAGGAAGAGAAAGTCAGATTTGAGAGATATTGAAATTCTAAGGGCCTGTGTGCTGCATGCATGCTCTGTTGTTAAGTCATGTCCTGCTCTTTGTGACCCCACGGGCCATAGCCCACCGGACTTCTCTGTCCATGGGATTCTCCAGGCAAGAATATTGGAGTGAGTTGCTATTTCCTTCTCTGGGGGGGTCTTCCTGACCCAGGTATCCAACGCAAGTCTCCTGCATCTCCTGCATTGGCAAGCAGATTCTTTACCACTGAGCCACCTGGAAAGCCCTCTGAGGGCCTGAGAGTTCTCCAGTTCCTGCCAGTCCATTTCAGTGTCTGAAGTTATCCCTCTGAGTGGTTTATTTAGTCATTCTGCATCTGGCTACTGAGCATCCTTCACAAACAGGCACTGGGTTCTTTCTAGACACTCTTTCTACTTTCAGGGAGCTCATAAATGAGAAGGTTAATAAATAATACTGTATCAAAGTAGGGAGTGCCTTAAATAGGGAGTGTGAGCAGAGAGCAGAGAAAGACTAGATACAATCATCTTTATAAATTGCAAGGTTACTTTTCCCATACACTACATACTACTGTGGAGTAGGTGTGGCATCATGAAATGAGGTTAAATAGAAGAATTAACTAAGATGTCCTATGTGAAGCTCCCAGAATGGAATCTGGCATGCATTAACTATGCAGTAAATGATAGTGATGACTGTTGCTGAGTTGGATTCCCACTAGAACTCTCCGAGGTTGGAATTAAAATACCCATTTTGAAAATAAAAATTTCAAAGAGGGTACATGATTTAGTTTACCCCAGACTCCCTCTGTTAGAAATGACCCAATTGGGGCAAAACCATTAGCAGGCCCAATATAAATAAACTAATGTTACCTGAAGGTATTTCTCATTAATCAGAGAAACAAATTCTGCTAAAGCCTTTAGTTATAAATGTGTTTACTGTTCTGGGTAGGTAGCATTACTTCAGAAGACCTCGAAAGAGGACTGTTAATGGTAGTGCTTGGAGACCTTGAAGACAGATGGTGTTCAAAATAAGGAGAAATTGATCCTCGCTGCTCTCAATCCCTCACATTGCTACAACTGAGTAGACAGAGGGCTAGCTCAAAAGGAAATGGGGTGTGTGTGTGTGTGTGTGTTTAAGGCAAACTCTGTGGCCCTGACATCTCATTTGCTATCCTTTCTCTCAACAGAAAACAAGCCTGGAGTTTTATATTGATATCCACGCCCACTCCACCATGATGAATGGTTTCATGTATGGCAACATCTTTGAGGATGAAGAGCGGTTCCAGAGGCAGGCGGTTTTCCCCAAGCTCCTCTGCCAGAATGCCGAGGACTTCTCCTACGTGAGTCAAGAGTTGGCTGTGATCCAGCCCCAGGTCCCCTCCCCAGACCAGCCCTCCTTCCCATTGCCACCCTGTCTTTCACTGAGTTAGATTTGCTTTAACATTCACAGAACACCTACTTGTGCTGTGTCTTGTGTGGGTAATAAAGACAGACATAAACAAGCCCTGCCCATGCCTGCAAGCAGCCCGTCACCTGTCAGTGAGGAAGACTCTTGGAAAAGATCGCACTTGCTTTGTCTGAGGAGCTAGCCTTTGTTTACCCGATCTGACTCCAGCTTTAACAAGAGAAGAAACTCACTGAGCACCTCCCAGAGTCAGGCTCTGGCCCTGGTGTCTGCTTTCACGGACCTCTGGCATTTGTTCTCTTTGTTGTTGTTGTCCGGTTGCCAACTTGTGTCCGACTCTTTGCGACCCCATGGACTGTAAGAGGCTCCTCTGTCCTCCGCTATATCCTAGAGTTTGCTCAGCTTCATGTCCATTCAGTCAATGATGCTATCTAACCATTTTATCCTATGCCATCCCTTTCTCCTTTTGCATTCAATCTTTCCCATCATCAGAGTCTTTTCCAAAGAGTCTGCTCTTCGCATCCTGTGGCCAAAGTATTGGATCTCAGTAACAGTCCTTCCAATGAATATTCAGGGTTGGAATGACTGGTTTAAGCTCCTTGCTCTACAGGCGACTCTCAAGAGTCTTCTCCACACCACATCTCAAAAGCATCAATTCTTTGGTGCACAGCCTTCTTTATGGTCCAACTCTTACATCCATACCTGACTACTGGAAAAACCATGGCTTTGATTATGGGCACCTTTGTCATCAAAGTAATGTAAATGGCAGTTACTAATTTAAGAACCATGCTGGGTGCTTTCATTTAATAGTCTATGTAACCCATCTTTATAGTAATCCTGCAAATTGGGATTCATATCAGACTTTTCAGATGAGGAAGCTGAGACGCAGAGGTGCTGTAAGATTCGCTAAAGGTCCCATAGCCTGACTCTCTTCTCCTTTTTCTGTCTCTCACAGTCTAGCACGTCCTTTAATCGGGATGCCGTGAAAGCAGGAACTGGCCGTCGCTTCCTTGGTGGGCTGCTAGACCACACTTCTTATTGCTACACCCTTGAGGTTTCCTTCTACAGCTACATCATCGGAGGCACCACAGCTGCTGTGCCCTACACGGAAGAAGCCTGTATCCTTGGCAGTTTCCCCTTTCCCCTCCCCAGCCCTGGGCCAGCTCACATCCAGCTGAGAGTACCCAGGTCTGCCAGGGTTTACCAGATGCCTCAGGAATCTGGTCTCCAACTCAGGTGAGGGCTGAGATCCTGGGGTGAGGATAGACGTGGCTGGTTCTGCTGGTATCATCTCTGGATTGTCCTATTTGCCTCCTGCCCTCCTAATGGACACCCCTCCCCATATGCCTCTGCTACACCTCAAGTCTTCCTCAGGTACCTGGACCCATGACTCACCCATACCTGTGCCTATCTCTCTTTCTCTCCTCTGCCCCCAACAACAGAGTGAGTCTTCCGTCATCTAAGGTATGTAAGCACACAGACCAGAAGCTCATCCCGAGCCTGCTGAGGAAGACCTTGACTCGGTCTTGAACTCCTCTTTCTCACCCTGAATATATCTCTGTTTTAGGTTTTTAAATTTTGTTTTTTTTTTAATTTTTATTGAAGTATAGTTGATTTACAATGTTGTGCCAATCTCTGCCATATAGCAAAGTGGCTTGTATAGATACACATTTATGCATTCTTTTTTAAAGTATTCTTTCCCATTATAGTTTATCCCAAGAGACTGCATATAATTCCCTGTGCTATACAGTAGGATCTTGTTGCTTATCCATTCTAAGCGTAATAGCTTGCATCTACCAATGCCAAACTCCTAGTCTATCCCTCTCCCTCCTCCACCTTCTTGGCAACCACAAATTTGGTCTCTAGGACAAGTCTCTTTTTACCTTCTATCTTTCTGTCCTCCAGCTCCCTCCCCTTCTGTTCTTTCCACTCACTGCTTTCTCTTTTGCCTGTCCCCACCTTGTCCCATCGCCTTCTGTCTCTCCCTCTTGCTTCATTTGATGTGTTCCTCCCTTCCCTCCTCTATTTTCTCCCCCTCCCCACCCTCCTTTCCTGTCTCTCTCCCCTCAGCCTCCTTCCCATCTTCCCCACCTTCCCTACCTTTTCCCACTTGTCCTCTGAGCATCTTTCTCTCTGCCTTTGCATTTCCTTTGCCAACTCACTTTTCCTCTTGGCTTACTCATAAAATGTCCACAAGAACCCCCAAGTGTGTCATGATCAAACTAGAGGTCGCCTTCTAGCTTGCTTGATTTTTTAGGAATTGTTTAGTAATTCTAGGTTCCTGAGTGTTGATTTTCATTTCAAGGTCACTAAATAAGGGGTTGTGACTGACTGTGACAGCTTCTGCTTATCTTTACCCTTTTGTTTTGGATTGACCCATGTCTCCTTTCTGAACACTTAGTTTCTCGGAGAAAGAATTATAGTTGATGGAGAAGAAAGGAAAAGGATGATATTAACTCTCTGTGTACAGACTCTGTTTCCCCAGAAGTGGGCATCCTCCTTTCAACCATGGGGAGAGTTTATGGAGTTCTCACCACACTCTATTCAGGAAAGCTTCCTTTCTGGTCAAGACATGACTTGGCACTAGTCCACACTATCCGTTGCACCCTCATGGCTCAGGAATGAACAGTGACCTAGCAGGGAACATGGAGGGCAGGGTGATGGCCTCAGAGGGAGGGGAAAGTAGTTAGCAGACCAGGTGTTAGACCAGTATTCTAGATCCAGCACAACAATGTAGAGATCATGGTAAGAACGGCAGGAGAGTCCCCTCACAGTCACCTTGAAGTCTGCTTTAATGACCACCTGACTCATAGACCAGTGGAGCAGGCTCTACTCTATCTCAGAAGACCCTTGCTTTCCAAAGTTCTGGCCATCTCTATGTGCCACAGTGCAACCCTCCCCCCACCACACACACACACACACACACAGACACACACAACTTGATGGTGTGCAGCACATGGCTTCTCCTGGATCTGCTAACTGCTGTGCTCCACACCTAGACACATCCCACACTGCCCCTGACTAGCTCACCTTTGATGTCAGGGCAAAGGAAATAGAAGGACTTGCCTGGAAGAAGAGTTTGAGCATTTGCACCTAAGGGATCCCACATGTGACTCATCTCAGTGAGATGAGGGTCCCTCCAGAGGAGGCCTGTACTTAGTTTGTGGCCAACATCTGATGTCCAATGTGATGGGTTCTCCTACTCTATGTCAGCACCTCCAACATACCTTTGTGTTGGAAGCAAATGAATTTCTTGGCAGAATGTCCCTCCCTTGGCCTAGACCCAAGGTTTCCTCCTCTCAACACCCAACCCTTGTTAGTAGACCATTAGTGCATTCTAGGAATCCTACTAAGCACTGGGGTAAAATATTGACCAAGAAACCATGGGCCCTGACTCATAGAACTTCTGGTCTACTTGGGAGCTGGATAAAGGAAAAGGACACTTATAGTCTGTATAGTAAGTCTTGTTGTGGAGGAATCCCAGGGAGCCACGGGAAATGTCCATTTAAAAATATATGCACCACCATGTGTAAAACAGATGGCCAATAGGAAGCTGCTGTATGGCACTGAGAGTTCAGCTCATGCTCTGTGATGACCTGGAGGGATGCGATGGGGTAGAGCGGAAGGCAAGAGGGTGGAGATACATGTATACACACAGCTGATTCACATTGTTATACAGCAGAAACTAACACAAAACCGTAATTATACTCCGATTAAAAAATGAAATACACAGTGAGTGTCTGCCATAAGCCAGGTAAAGTTCTTGTATTAATAGCAGTGAACATCCTGAAGACAAAAATATCTACCCATAGAGGTTAAGAGGAGGCTGAAACACTGTTTCAGTAGGTCAGGGAAGTCTTCACAGCAGAAGTGACATCTAAACCGACTTTTTAAAACTGAACAGAAATTAGGCAGATTGCCTGGGGTGGGTTGTTGGAGGGATGGCATCTGAGACAGAGAGGGAAGGAAGGAAGGTGGGCTGTAGGAGCTGTGACAGGTGCATTATGGCTGAAGGACTGCAGATGCAGGAGATGAGACCAAAATGGCAGCCTGTGAGGAATTTGATCTAGAAGGAACATGAAGGCCATCGAGAGCAGTAGAAGGGCTTTAAAGAGCAGTGGGAAGCCTCTGGCTGCAGTGGGAAGGACAGATGAGAGAAGGCTGTAGGCAGGGGCATGCTGGGAGCTGTTATGACAATCCAGCTGGGAGATGACTCAGGACTAGACTCGAGTGGTGCTGTGCAATGTTTAGAATGTGGAACTGGGAAGACTTGGTGTTGGTGGGGACCAGGAGATAGTGACTGGAAGGAGTGCAGGGCGGTGGGTAGTGAGACAGAGCAGAAGCTGAGCAGGCCACCATGCTGTTGGAGCCACCCAGTCTCATCTGCCATCCAGGGGACAAGAAGAGGAACCTGGAGTTTCTCCAAGGACATGCAGGCCGAGTCAACACATACAAGCATGATTTAACCTAGTTCTTGTTTGAAATGCATTAAAAAAAAAAAAAAGAGCCTTCATCTCCTAACAGAGGGAGACTTCAGACAGACAGATTGTGATCCTTGTTGGCTGTTGGCTTCGTGTCCCAATCAGAAAAAGAAATTACATGGTCTGATAGGAATGGCAATATGGTCTGGGAGGATGTCCTCCAGACTGGGAGTCAGGAGACCTGGATCTGATGACAACACCATCATCGTCCCCGAGCATGCCCTTCAGCAAGTCCTCCAAGCTCTCTGAGGCAAGCTGTGTCTCCTTCACAAAGGCACCAAGAGCCTTCCTGCTTTCTTGACCCCAGCAATGGGAACTCAACAGATACTCGTGAAAAGAGAGCAGACTTTCCACTTAGACAAATCAGGTTTGAATCCAGGTTCAGACGGTCACTGGTTGCGTTACCTTGGGCGAATTACGTAACCTCACTGCACCTCAGTGCCCTTGTCTGTAGCAGGAGGACCTAGTTAATACTTAACCTCACCGAGTTGCATGGATGTTAAATGAAATAATGTACAGGAGTGTGCACCTTAGGCTTTAAATATTAAGCCAACTCATTGGAAAAGACCCTGATTCTAGGAAAGACTGAGGGCAGAAGGAGAAGAGGGCGACAGGGGATGAGATGGCTGGATGACATCACTGATGCAATGGATATGAACTTGGGCAAACTCTGGGAGATAGTGAGGGACAGGGAGGCCTGGCTGCAGTCCATGGGGTCTCAAAGAGCCGGACACAACTGGGTGACTGAACAACAACAACAATCGATTAGAACATTGTAACTGTAAATGAGGACTCACATTTGTGTAAAAGAAAACAGTTGGGGCTGTTAGACCAAGAGGCTGGGGTTGTGCTGGTAAGGTTCATGGGGCAAAGGGTCTTGGTGGGGTCGCCACAGTTGAGAACCTAGACCTCAGAACAGCATCTGACTCACACAGTGAGTGGGCATGTGAGATTCCCATGGTGAAGTTTTCTTATGTCTGTCATCTAGAGTGTCCCCTTCCCAGCCTTGGGAACCACAGAGGCCACATTAGCTATCAGAAGATGCTAAGTGAGAGAAAGATCAGGGAAGGGCGGGGAAGGCGGGGAATCCTGAGGGATATCTCACCCAGGCCCACAACAGTGTCCACCTCCTCACACTCCAGACCATATGTATCAATGTTAGTCGGTGTTAGTCGCTCAGTCGTGTCTGACTCTTTGCAACTCCATGGACTATAGTCTGCCAGGCTCCTCTGTCCATGGAATTCCCCTGGCAAGAATACTGGAATGGGTCACTATTTCCTTTTCCAGGGGATCTTCCTGACCCAGGGACCAAACCTAGGTTTCCTGTATTGCAGGCAGGTTATTTACCATCTGAGCCACCCGAGAAGCCCAGAACATATGTATCTGTCAGCTTAATTTCTCTCTCTGGAAAAGCCCCAGCTAAACATTACCAAGCTCTTGCTCTCTGACTCTCCTCCTCTACTATATCAGGATAATATAGCAATGGACACAGACAGTCACTGATGCTTCCCTAGCTGTGTGACCTTGGGCTGGTTACCTCACCAATCTGAGCCTGTCCCCCTATTTATAATATCAAAATAATAATACTGATTTTGCACAGTTATCAGAGGAGTGCAATGATACAAATCCCCTGGCCTGCATGACATCTGATAGGTACTCAACAAATGTTCTTCTGTCCCCAGTTTTCTCAGCCCCATGCAGACTGCATGACTTTGCTTCCAAAGATTATCCTTTAACCAGATGATCTTGAAAGCCAGCAACCGAGCTCGAATCTTTTTTTTCTTTTTAAAAATTAATTAACTAATTTTTTAATTGGAGGATAATTGCTTTACAATGCTGTGTTGGTTTGAATCTTGATTCCATTGTTATTACTGGGTAGCTTAAAGCAGGCCCTGTCCTTTTTCTTAGGCTCAGTGTCTGATATTTCTAACCTGTCAGAGCTGCAGAATGAAATTATGTGTGGACTTGCCTCTATTCTGGTCCCTTCCAGCCCTGATATTCTAAGATTTTGCTGATTCTAAAACTAAAATTTTATAATTCTCTGCTTAGATGAAATCTTGATATCAAGAATCCACAGTTGTGACATATGTGAGTCTTAAGATTAAGTGACTCCTTAGGCATGAGTTTCAATCCCACAGGGAAAATCAGTACGAAAGTGTCCTAGATGATTGATCAAGCCAAGACGATAGCTACTTTCATTCTTTAGTTAAAGGGCTCTTAATTGAGGGGTTTATAGATGGGCTTTAGGAAAAGCTTATGAGCTGTCTAAAATTTATGCGAAACTGTGGGTAAAGATGCAGAGTTCATTTTCTGGGAGGAAGATGGATAACTTTCAACAGAATCTAAAAGAAAGCCATGCTTAGCGTCTGCTGCCCTGGCTGGTGGCCTCTGTCCAGACCATGGCAAGAACACAGCTCTGGTCAATGTTGCAGGTGTGAGTTCTGCTTTGGATCTCTCTAGCTTAGGGCCCTAATTAGTTATTTAACCTCAGTTCCCTCATCCGGAAAGCGAGGATAATGATTATTTACCCAAGGCAATGGCACCCCACTCCAGTACTCTTGCCTGGAAAATCCCATGGACTTAGGAGCCTGGTAGGTAGGCTGCAGTCCATGGGGTCACTAAGAGTCGAACACAACTGAGCAACTTCACTTTCACTTTTCACTTTCATGCATTGGAGAAGGAAATGGCAACCCACTCCAGTGTTCTTGCCTGGAGAATCTCAGGGACGGGGGACCCTGGTGGGCTGCCGTCTATGGGATCGCACAGAGTTGGACACGACTGAAGTGACTTAGCATAGCATAGCATAGGGTTGTTCTGAGGGTTACATGGGAGAAAGCAGATAAATAACGGGGCATTTACTCAGTGCTGTTAAATATTAGTTCCCTCGCCTCCCTTCCCATGGTTTGTTGTTTTTGTTGTTGTTGTGAAATGTTAAATTCCTGAGAATTTGGGGCCATTCTTCAGCAAACCTTATTTACATTTTATTGGCCTGCCAAGTCATAAATATGCTCTGTTCAAACAATTTTTTAAAAAAGAGAGAAAGAAAGGCTAAACTGGAATCATAAAATAACCCAGAGTTTCTCTGGCCTTTGTTTATGGTCTGGTTTCAAGCCAAAAGGAAATAGCTCTTTGACATATGGATGAGAAAAACATTGGAACAGAGACTGAGGGTCCTTAGTAGACTGTTTTCCACACACACTTATAGCTGTGGGCACTTTGAAATCAGAAAATGCTGGCTCTAGGAGAAGGAAATGGCTGTGTAGCCAAGAGAAAATGCAGAGATTTAGAATTCAGTTAGTTGTCTTGGTCTCAATTCACAGCCCACTCTGTGCCTTGCACAGGTTCTCTGAAGCATATGGCAGACATTGGAGATACCATTTATTTACTCATCCATCACGTGAAACTCACTAGACACTAAAAATAGGGAGATGAATAAGGCATGGTCCCTGCCTTCAAAAAGGAGACAGTTTTGAGAGGAGAGGAAGCAGCAGAGAGGGGTAAATGATCAGCCAGAGGGAAGCTCTGCTGGCTCGTGACTCCCATGGGAGCTCTGTAACCATGCAGGAGTGCTGGGGAAGAAGAGGGAAGAAAGACTTCCTGGAGGAAGAGAAACTAGGTCTCAGACCTCCAGAATGGCTGTGATGCAGGCAGGAGAAGAGGGTGAAGGCGCCTTCCTGGCAGAGGGAGACATAAAGGAGAGAGCCCAGATTCCAGAGAGAGAATGTACATCCAAAGTATTGGAAGGTAGGAAGTTGGTTTGGGCTAGAAACAGGAAGTGATAAATAAATATGGGCAGAACCAGACCATGAATAGAAGGGAAAAGATTTGTGAACTGTATAACAGGAATATTAAACAAGCTGTACACACAAGGTACAATTATGAAATATGTTTTATCTCCCGGTTGACCCCGCAGATAGATGCATATGTGTTCTACATCTAGATCTAGAGATATAACAGCTCTTGCAGATCCCGTGACTTCCCAGCCACTCTCAGGAAATTAAAAGTTTTCTAATTAATTCTGGTCACAAGACAGTCTCAGTTCAGCAATGACTATGTCTGGTCCAATCAAAGTCATTGAGCCTTTTCAAAGCTAAAACCTTCCCATCCTCTAGCTCAGGCCTCAGACAGGTGCTCAAGGTGACTCCTGTTTCCCTGGCTTGACTTCCAGACCTTTACCCCATCTGGCTAACCCCAGATGTTTACCCCTCTGAGGTTGAGCAGGATCAGGGAAAAGGGGAAAGGGAAGGGAAGGTCTTCGGGGACGAGTGCTCCCAGAGAGGACCTGGGCAATGCCTATGAGCTTCCTCAGACACATCAGCCCCAGGGCTAGAGAGCTGCTGATAGGGGCAAGGGTTCCCTTGTTCATGGATCCCACCTCAGTCTCTGGTGGTCTGGTGGTTCACCTCCACTGGGACACTATGCCCTCTAGTGGCCCTCTTGTCTAAAGGAGAGCTAAAGTTTACAAATCTGGTTTTCTGGTTTCGTTGTCCAAGTCCTGCCTGGTAATTTCACATATATGTGGGATCTGAAAAAATTGGTATAGATGATCTTATTTACAAGCCATAAATAGAGACACAGATGTAGGAAAAAAACATGGGTACCAAAGGGGAAGGCAAGGATGGGATGAACTGGGAGATTGAGATTGACATATATACACTATTGATACTATGTATAAGATAGATAACTATTGGGCTTCCCTGGTGGCCCAGACAGTAAAGAATTCGCCTGCAATGCAGGAAACATGGGTTCAATACCTGGGTTGGGAAGATCCCCTGGAGGAGGGCATGGCAACCCACTCCAGTATTCTTGTCTGGAGAATCCCCAAGGACAGAGGAGCCTGGTGTACAGTCCATGGGGTCACAAAGAGTTGGACATGATGGAGTGACTAAGCACATGTGTAAGCACCTGTAGAGCACATGGAACTGTACTCAGTGGAAGGAAATCTGAAAAAAAGGGGGGTATATGTGACGTATAGCAGAATATATATGTTAAGTGTAGCTGTACAGTAGACCCTAACACAACACTATTAAAACAGCTATACCCCAATAAAAATTTATAAAAAAGAATCAACAACAACAAAAAAAAGTGGTATCTACAGACTTGAGATCTCAGCTAAAATCAAGACTAGTACAGTTCCATCTTAATAGCATGTTCCAATATCTAGCTGGTAGAATTTCTATTGATTGCCTGGGTAAGGGAAGAAATCAAGGAAGATGCCCAGTTTCCTGACTTGAACAACATGGTAGATGGTGGGGCCAGTCATTCAAATACAGAGTATTAGAGAAAGGAGTTGGAGAGCGGGATATTCTGAGCTCGATTTGGACTGTGTTAACTGTAGGGGGCTCATGTGACATACAAACGGAGATGTCTGATAGGCAGATGGGTCTGTGGGTCAAATGTTCTGGGGAGATACCTGAGCTTCAGACAGACTTTTCAAAAGCTACCGTAGAGTCATAATGAAGGAAGTTATTTTCTTGGTGTGCACACACAAGGTGGATTTTCCTTTAAGTTGGTAAAATGAATGCTGGGCTGGGAGTCACGATCCCAGTTCCAGGATGGCTTCTGCCTCTCCCTGCTCTCATAAAGCTGTGTGGCCTTGGTTAAATCACTTTACTTCTCTGGCTAAAGCCTGTAGGTAGACCCTCAGTGAGTGAATGAATGAGGGAATGAATGAAATGGAAGCAGACCTCACCAGCATCTGCTAGCTGGCTCACTAATAGAACAATGAGTTACCAGAATATGTATGTGAGCTGGGGTGGTTAGCAGGAGGAGAGGGGTACTTCCTTAATTTTCTTTCTTGGGGATGAGGCTTCATTTTTTAGGCAGAAGAATAGAAAGCAGTCAGGTCTGACTTGATGGGTGGCACAGAAACACACCCAGGTACTTCTCAGTTCCTGTTTTTGATGGCTAATATCAAGCCTTTGTTAAGATTCATAAACAAACAAACAGAAAACACTTCAACAAGAAGGCTTTGGTAACAGGAGACTAAATGGGACTGAAACCGGTTGGATTTGTTTTTCCACCTCCATGCAGACAGGGACTAGAATTTGGTCCTTAAATATGAATGCTTACTGAATGACTGGCAGAGTAAATGAACGACTAATAGTAGAAGTAATCATGGTAAAAATAATAATGTTGCTTCATGAGATGACTCAGGCTCCCTGCATTGGAGGATTAGCTTGCCATGTAGATTTGGGGAATTCATTTCCCTTTGGGTTCAAATTTTTCTATCTTTAGGTTAGAAATTGAAGATCTCCAAGTTTATTTCTAAATCATTAGATAAGTAGGTAGATAGATAGACAGACAGACTGACTGACAGTCAGATACAGAAAGAATCATTTGATTTTTGACCTTTGAGATAAGTCCCTTTTACATATAGGAAAAGTAAAGCCCAGGAAAGTCAAATAATGTGCCCCAGGCTGCTCTCTCAGTTCTGCCTGGTGGACTTTGTCTTACTTTTTCCCCTACTCTGCCATCAGCCCAGTTTCCCTCTACTTCCAGGAGGACAAAACCCTACAGAGCCTGGGACCCACTAGCCAGCTCTTAACCACCCTATAGCCTCGCTGCATGTAACCCCCCACCAGGCTGGACATATTTGTAGTTTCCCATCATCTGGACGACAGCAGCTGAGCTGCCTTGCTCTTCATGAATCCTGCCTTGACCTTTCTGCCTCCCGCCTGCAGAGTCAAGTGCACCTTCTGCCCAGGGCTGGAAAACCTAAATGTCACTACCTTCCCCCAGCCTCCCTCATCCCCCTAAATGAGGTTTCTAAGGGTTTTATCTGCTGTTGTCAAGTTTATAGTCGTAATTCGAAATGCTGTTAATATTACTGACAGCAGAGAGCTACAAATTACAAAGTTGTAAAGTTACTTTACGGTGATAACTGTCAGCCTTCACTAGCGGCACTGCAAGGCTCCATGGAAACCAAGTTGATGATAAAAAGAATTGATATTGTCTCAGGATTATGACTGTTAGCTAATGGCTGGAGAAATCCTGGCTGGTTCTTAAGTAACTTGAACATGTTTGTTTCTATTCATGTTCACTTGCACACTTATATATACACTTACTTGTGTTTCTATTATCTTATTGTACAAATGTAGGAAGAAGCACCAAAATAGGAGGACTTTACCCTAAATCTGTTCTAGCCATTTGCAGATTTGGGTCTTTGACCAGCCCTAATGACACTGAGTGGGGCTACCTGCCACACTGTAGGTATTTAATAAATAATTGTTGAATGGATGAATGCCTAGAACACTTAAAGGGCTTAGGCAATATTAAGAACAAAGGTATTGAAAAAAATCTGTCTTTACAGTAAACCAAGAAAACGAAAGCAGTTGTGGAAGTACTGATTTGGGGGAATGAGATTTCCTGTGTGATAAGATGGTTTAGGCATCTTAATTCACACTTAATACTATTAAGCTTGGTATTAGTCCACAAGGCAAATGTATCAGCCCCCACACCCACCACCCACTGCTCTCCTGCCAAAACTGATGTCGACTGGCTGCATTAATAGCAGCAATTGTTGGGAGCGAGGAGGTGCTGTCCTTTCTTTGCCCTGTTGTGTCAGGGGCCCCTGGAGCCCGGGCTTGATTACTGCCCACTCCCCACCTATTCAGGCCACTGAGAAAATGGTGCATGGCCTCTGAAGAACTAGAATGGGAGGGAAAGCAAAACTGGGTTTAACATCTGTCCAGACTTGCCTGAAACTGAGGGGTTTCCTGGGACAGGGAACTCATGGTGTTAAAGCCAGGACAGACCTAGGTAAAGCAAGATGGTTGTCACCCTACCGTATTATGGCCTAGGAGGAACTGGCCAGGGAACTGGGGATATTCTCCTTGAAAAGAAAACATCCAGCCTCTTTGCTTTGATCAAATTCTCAAGAGTCCTCAAGGAGCAGAGGGAGTAGTCTGTTCTATGTGCCCCTAGAGGTCAGAATGAGAGCCAGAGCAGGTAGCTCCAGTTTGAACCTCTACCTGGAAGGGCCCACTTACTGAGTGCTTATTATCCTCCTGGCCTGGTTTCTGGGGATGCCAAGAAGAGTGGCAACAGCCTCTGCTGGAGAAGTTCCCCAGGTGGTTGGTGAATAGGCAAGAGAGTAACTGCAGTACTTGTGTTGTGACAGAGGGGGTGCAGAGGGGGCAAGAAGGGGCACTGACCTGAAAGAGTCTTGTGGACTGCAAGAGCGATGTGTGCAGAGTCCAGGCACCTGGAGAGCTGCTTCCTTCCTCTGGACAAGTCCAGGCCTTGGGGTGCAAGCTGGGGAGTGAGAAACAGTGAGGCTGGAGAGGGCTGCAGGACCCAGCCAGCGAAAGGCAAACCAGGGTTGCAGGGAGAGGACACGACGGGGTGGGGTGTGGGGACGGTCAGGGGAGGCAGGCGAGTGCTATCGACAGATGTGCGCCACCTCAAGTTACATCCTCTGCCCAGCTTCCCACCACTCCTTTCATCTTTAAAAGCATGTACCCGCTGGACACAGGCTGTGGAAGAAAATCAAGTCAAAGAATCCCCCCACTTTCCTGATTTTCCAAGGGAACCAAGAGTTCCCGTTTCTCTGATCATTTCATCTGACTAGAGGTTTGTTGTTGTTCAGTCACTAAGCCATGCCCACCTCTTTACGACCCCATGAACTTCAGCACACAAGGCTTCCCTGTCCTTCACTATCTCCTGGAGTTTGCTCAAACTCATGTCCATTGAGTCAGTGATGCCATCCTATAGTCCATGTGGTCGCAAAGAATCGGACGTGACTGAGTGATCAGCACCTCCACTGTCACTGACCAGAGGTTTGGGGGTTATCTTACTGGCATCACTGGGCAGTGGACAGTGTTCTTATGTGAGACTCTTGAGCTGTGGATTTTGTTAATCTGCTCTTTGCCACTGATTTGCTGTGTGAAGCTGAGCAGATCACTAGCCCTCCCTGCATCCCATTTTCCCATCTGTGGAATGAAGGGTTTGGACAAAGGACCCCCGTCCTCCAGGCCTCATTTAAAGGACCTGTTGAGTTTAGGTCTAACTCATGTTTATCAAGTACACAGCCATCCCTAGGATTTTGTCAACTCCCTGTGGGCACAGGCCATTCACCACAGGTCCACCAACCCTCCCATTCTTCCAGAAAGACCTGGAACCAGCACCTTAACTCTCACTTCCCAAGCAGCAAAAGCTGCATGCCCGGCGGGACACGCTGCCTGTCTGGGGTTTCTTATCCATCAATATTTTCCTCAAGATGATAAATGTCCTGCCAATAAGAGGAGGCAGCTGCCAACCCTGTCTGAGACAGGGCCTGTAGCTGAAGTCGCAGCCGTGCCTGGCGTGCTGATGTGTCTGGAGAGGCAGGAGGTGGGAGTTGTGGCTGGGAAGATGAAAGACAGAACTTAGAGAGAGGAGGAGGTTAGGACCACTGCTCTCAGTCTATGCAGATTTTGCCATGAGTCAGTGGAGATGAGAGAGGAGACAGAGTATGCTAGGATTTTAGTTCAAAGCAAAATATTTTTACAGCATTTACAGAGCTCCTACAGGATGCTAAGCTCTGATTAGACCATCAGGAAGTGAACAACCCTTATCTGTGTATAAAGTGCATTCAGAACCATCATCTTGCTTGATTCCACCAACAATTCAGAGAGATGAGTATTATTGTTTTTATAAACAAGAGGGGAGCATGCTGTCCTTGAGTGCTTATTCTAAGCCATGACCAGTCCCCGGCTCTAAAAGTACAGAAACAGATGGAAGAAGCCTGCTCGGTTGACACAGTCTATAGGAGATGGGGCAGTCCACTCCCAGAAGCTTGAATTTGTTTCTTCTGATATCAAACTTAAATCTGAGTGCCCCACTAGAGTACAGTTTCTCTGATGAAATCAGCCATGTGATCAAGGAGCTAATTACAGCTGAGTTGTAACTAAGAGACGCCTTTGTTCCATAAGAGGATGAAGAGAGCCTGGCCTTTGGAGCCAGGTTCACCTGGGTATAGATCTTGGCTCTGTTACTTACTAGTTGTGTGACCCTGGGCAAGAGACCTGCTCTCTCTCAGACTGACTTTGCCTGTCTATAACAGTGATGGTTATGCTACTTACCTCATAGGCTTGTTTCAAGCAGATAGAAACAAAAAATTCTCAGGTGCCTCATATAGTAGATTACCTGGAACATGGTATGCACTCGATAAATGTTATTATTACTGTTTCTAATCAAGTACTGAATTACATGAATTCTAAGTAATGAGCATCTGGGCTATAAGGAAGAAGTGACATCAGTGCAGGCTGGACATTTCATGAAACTCCCAGGAAGGTTCTTAAGATTCTAAAAAGGTTCCTAAGATTCTTAAACAGCAGTCCTCCTAAAAGTGCGTCTGAAGTTCTCACATATCCCAACAGAGTCAGACTTCATCATCTGGACTCATGTGCACAGTTAAGAACTTTTCATCAGGACAAAGTCATTACTGATGAGGCTTAGTCTGTGGTCAGGATGTGGGACTGAGAGCAAGACTCAGGATGTGACAAGGTGAGGTATTTGGAGAACATATGTCAGCATGGACTCCCCTGGTGGCTCAGGTGGTAAAAAGCCTGTCTACAGTGTGGGAGACCTGGGTTCGATCCCTGGGTTGGGAAGATCCCCTGGAGAAGGAAATGGAAACCCACTCCAGTATTATTGCCTGGACAATTCCATGGATGGAGGGCCCTGGTGGGCTATGGTCCTCAAAGAGTCAGACGTGATTAAGCAACTAACACACAGCCCTATGTAAGCACTCCTTAATCCTGATGTTGAGGAAACAGTAACATGTTTGGGTTCTTCTCATGGAAAGTAAAGACTGGAAAGTGCCATTATTTTTTTTTTTTTTCCTTTTTTTATGTGATCACAGACAAGGGACGCTCCATCTCGGTGCCTCGGTCTTCCTGCTGTTGCCCGCCTTGTGCATGGTTGTGCAATCAGATGGCGGAGGGTAGAAGAAATGGTTCTGAAATCTAGTCTGCCCTGTACTCAAGAAAGGGATGGCTTTTGGTGAAGGGGAAGAGAGGGAGCATAGGGAGAAGCTGGAGGCACCCTGCCCTTCAGGACAGAAATCTGCCATCAGTTAGGGGCAGGGCAGGGCAGGGCTAGAGGAGACACTAGGCTGGCTCAGAGGCCCCTAGGGGACCCAGACCAGCTCAGTGCCCATCCTGTGTCTGCATGGATGCACAGAGTAACCTGGCTCCACCAAGAGGTCCTGGTAGTAACCCCCTGACCTGAACCGGAGGCTGGCCTCTCCCTTCCCTCCCTCATCTCTGTCTCTCTCTGCCTGGCTGGCAGAGACCACAGGCTGAGGCTCATTGCTGTTGTCTGAGGCTGAAGTGCCCTCTCCTGGCCCCCAGGGTGCATGGCTGCCTTGGAAAGTCTGTCTTCATCCTGCAGAGGTTGGGAGACTGCCAAGTCCTTTGTCTGAGCCAGGATCTGAGCTCTGGGGGCCTGAGCCACCTTTGGGGGGCAGAGAAGGGAGGGGCAGTCCGCTCACCTCTCCCAGGTTTCCCTCCCATGTGGTCATCCACCCTCCTGCCTGTTTCTTCCCACCTCCCCACCTCTGATCCCCCACTTCTCTTCTTGTCTGTAGGTCTGCAGGACTCTGTCCCTTGTACACATACACACTCACTCACACATGTGTCTAGCGTGCCCGTGTGTCTAGCATGCCCTCGCTCAATCCCACCTGCTGTCTTCTCCTTCCCCCAGCCTCCCATCTCCCTTCCCCTCTCCTCCACTCATCCTTTCTCTCTCCTTCTTTTTCCTTAGCTCCTTTCCTCTCTTGAGTGGAAATGTTTTGCACCAAAATCTGCACTGGACTCTAGTGTCCTCCGTTTGCACTATCCTGTGCAGGTGTGCAGAACCCCGACACTTAACTGCCCTGGTGATGAAGATTAAAGGAGCTGGTGCTGCCCGGGGCGGGAGGGAACTACGGGCGGCCTCAGCACTCCCTGCCCTTCCCACCTCCAGCCCCATGTGTCTGTTCTTCCTCTCCTCTCATCCCCCACTGGCCCTCCCTCCCTCTTCCTCTTTCCCCTCTCCTCACAGCTCAGTACAGATTCACATTCACATACCATTGATTGAGCTCTTTGCAAAAGTGGGAACTTGACCTTCACCTTGAAGGAAATGTCTTTCAAGGATCACCATCTGCCTTTTCCCCAAATGAGAAGAGCAGATTTTCTGACGAAGTGTGCTATCTGGGCCTGTGAACCGAACTAAGGGACAAGCAGAGGGTGTAAGGCTGTCAGGAGAGTCCTTCTTCCCAGAGTGTCCTGGGTTGTGAGGAGGAGTCATCTCCTGAGGCCCCACATGACACCCTGGTGTGTATGTCCGTGGGCCACTTATTCTAATGAGACTGCTCATTTATTTACCATGTGTGCTAATTCCAACAAAAGCCCAGGCCATGCTAAAGCCACACGGAGCATTTCCCAGCACTGAACTCTACAGGAAAGCTCTCACCCCGAGACCTACGTTGGGAGAACTGGCCTGTGGCCTCTTAAGCCTTCCTTCGGCAGATGCCAGCACCAGTGTCAGGAGGTTGCCGCTCACGGCATCCCCTGGGGAGACCTGAGGGCAGTCACAGGTTGCAGCTATTTGAGGGCTAGCTGACTGCTGCACCAACACAGGCTGTGCTTCCGCACCTCCCTCGGGGAAAGTCTCGTCTCACAAGCCAGCTATGCAGATACCAGGACAGCCAACTGGTCCAGGCTTGGGCAAGGGCCAGGACTGGATGAATTTGAGCCACTGTGGTTCAGTGGTTAGGAGCCCAGGGTTCTGCAATCATACCAATCTGGTTTTAAACCTTAGCCCTGCCATTTCTGAGCCCTGCACAACTTTGGGCAAGTTGCTTCAGCTCTCTGGACCCCAGACTCTTTATCCACCAAATAGAGAAAATGATACAAACTTCCCAGGGTTTTTTGTGAGGTTAAATGAGAATGTAAGTACTTAACACCCTGACTGACTCCCAGTAAGGAATGGTAGCTATTATTACACATTACGATTCTATGTGATCACTTCATGGGGATCGGCTGAGTAGGTGGTCAGAAGGCCAGCTGGTTGAGGACCAGACTTCTTGCCTGGATGGAGAACCATCTGCATCCCCACAGAGATGTGCAGCCAGACAACTAGGTATAAAGCAAAGAGGAGTCCTCTTTTGAGTTCTCCGCAAGAAAACTGCGGCTGTGGTCCGCCCTACTTACGTGCATTAAGGGCAGACTGAGAAATCCCAAGTTCACTTCCGTTTGGCTAAGCATTTTAGTAATATTTGCAAGTGGCCTTCTCTGGGATTCTGGAAATGCACAGCATTTAAAAGACTCTGAAGATAATCTGAGTCATGGAAAGTTGGGAAGCTTTTGAGAGACAAAAAATATTTACTGATTGCCAGCCACTTGCCAGGCACTATGCTAAGGGCCTTGTTAGCATATTCAATTCCCACAGCAGCCTTATGAAAGAGGCACTATTTCTGTCTTGCACATGAGAACAATGTTGACTCAAGATATGGGCGTAGCTGAGGTCACGCAGCTCATAAAGGCAGGTTCTGAACCCAGAGCCCTGTGACTGCCCAGAACCTGCTCTGCTTCTGCGCTCACAACAAGACTAGGTGAGATTTCTTTGCCTCATCCCATTCTCCCCAGAGAATGGGCCCCCACTTCTCCTTGTAGAGGCAGAGGACCACCAAGCCTTGGCAGAGCAGACCCCTCTCTCCTAATAATGCTGATTCATGCCATTCCTCTTCTCTGGTTTTCTTCTGAGCAACTGAGAGTTTTCCCTTGGCTTAAACTCCTCCATCCCTCACCAGAAGGTGACTGTGGAGGAAAGTTACTGGGCTCTGCTGAAAGTCATTTTTAGATTCTGGAGCAGGACAAACAGGAACAATGACTTCACATGTGCATGACTAATTCAAAGCACTTTAATCTTGAAAATGTCAAACTTTATGGTCAGTGGCTGTTCCTCAGTGAGCAGTGGCACTGTGGAAACTAAAATAGCAGGATGGCAGGGCGCGGAGACTGGGTGCCTTTGTAAGGGCAAACAATCGCCAAAGGTGATGATGGCTGGAGCCCCGGGACAGCTTTGAAGCACAGACTGAAAATACAAGTCATCAAGTGACTGGCCATCTAAGAGTAAGATGTTCCAGGCAAACGGCACACATTAGTGGAGATCTTTACTGCAACCCTGAAAGATAGGCGTTATGGTCCCTGTTTGGAGCAAGAGGTGGGGGAGGAGATTGATGCTCAGGGCAATTAGGAGATCTGCCCAAGGTCATGCATTTGGCAGGTGCCTCTGCAGACTCTTAGGCTCAAAACTGTCAGTTTCAAAAGTCTGCTCTATTGCTGCTGCATCAGTTGCCTTTTGCCTTCATGGATTTAAAGCAACATGAACTCATCCACATTGGATCCACCAATGATCTGAGATAAATTCGGAACAAGTAATTAACATCTTACTTCATATAACCTTTGATCTGTGATGAGAAACAAGACCTTAGGAAAAGTTCACTGGATTCTGGCTTCTTGGAAGTCAGGAGCCAAGCTGGAAACTAGACTACCAGAAAATTACTATGTGACTGAGAGAGTTTGTTTTCCCTCTCTGGGCTTTCATTTTCTTGTTTATAAAAGTATTAGAGGGATTCATGCAAAATCAAATATTTACCAAGCACCCACTTTATACCAGGTCCTGTGCTTGGCATTGAATATTAAAGAGGAGTAAGACATTGCTTATTCCTTCACGGGAGCAGTTGAACCCAGAAGTCTCTAATGTCCTTCCCTATTTGGGCATTCTGTAAACTCAAATTCAGTCATAAGGTCAAGGGACTTTGACCCTGTACAGTGTGTCTTAGACCTACTGGGACCTAGACCCAGGATTTGGAGCCATACCCCAGTGGGTCCAGGGTCAACACACATACATAGAGACCCCTGCGTCCAGTAGACAGGGAAGTGAGTGCATAGAAAACAAAAGGGCCCAGGAACTGACCATTACTTTGTTCAAGTATTTACTAATTTGTTTTTGGAAGTGTTTCTGAGCACTGCCTCTATGTCAGGCCTCATACTGTGCTCCTGGAGACACAGAAATAGGTCAGAGGAGGTCCCTATATTCCAGGATGCTATGTACAATCTGATGGATTAGTTGATGTGCAGACACTATAAATAATGGACATTCTGGGGTCAGGCCTAAGACCCAACACCACATATGTTCAGGAGCTGGGAATGTCTGGAGCTTCAAGTGCCAGGAGGGACTATGGGCAGAGCACTCTCCCTTGCCACACTGATGTTGGGTATATCTGGGTGACCAGCTTTGGTGAATGGGAGGCTAATAGAAATGACCAGGATGGAGGTCTCCAGTGTGCCAGTGAAGCTTGGCTTGGCATTGGCCATTCTAGTGATCAACCAGGAAAAGAGATGCCACAGGGAGACACTTTTACCTCAGTCTGGCCCCAGAATGAACACTGCAGACCCACCTGCAGCTGAGCCAGCCTGGAGCCCTGCCTTCTGGCTGAGTTTATCCTACATCAGTCAAGCTAGCCATGTGTAGACTTGGGAGAGAGAAAATGGGGGAAAACTGGATGTTGTTTAAAAGAAAAAAGATACAGCGATTGGAGACAGGAATGAGAAGAGGGGTGAGGCCCTTGTTTTATGTGTTCCCCTGAGAAATACAGATACTAGCCATTCTGAATGAGGGGTGATGGCATTATCAGGTTTGCAGGATTCTTGACCCATAGAGAGAGACAGCAACCATAAGACCCCATTGGGGCTGGAGGCCAATAGTCTTCCCGGCTGAGCTTTCCATCAGGTCAGCCTGGGAGTATCACAGCATCTTCTGTGCTCCCAGCTGTTGAGCAAAGTAGACCATGGAGATTCCCACCAGGGTACTGATACCACCACCCACACATAGCCTTATACCTTATACTGATACCACCACCCGCGCACAGACTGCTCCACAGTCCTGGAGCAGCCCAGGACTGCTCTGGAGCCAGTAACCTCCAGCAAAAGGCAGTCCCACCTTTCTTCCTTCAATGTGCAAACAAATATCATCATTCACTCTGTGTGTCACAGCATGAAAGAGTGGGAAGCACTGACTTAGCATGGGGGTCCAGGCCCTCCCTGCCCTGCCAAGGATGTGCTGTCTGCTCTGATCTGTTCCCCACCCCACAAGGTCTGTCTCCTTCAGGCCCCAGACGTGTCTCCCTTTTCTCGGATGGCGGGCAGAGACCAGACATCCAGTGTTGCACCTTTGCATCCATAACACACTGTCTGAGGATTTTTTTTATTACCCTGTCGAGACAAAGAGCAATGGGCTGCATTTCAATTCAAGACCCAACAGACTGCAGTGCTGAGTCTGAATCCTTCATGGCAGCCTCTGCTCTAGCTCTGCCAGCTGCCCCCAGGTTGTCTATACTGGGTGTTTCCGTTGCCCTCCATCCCCACCTTCTCTGTCTTCCATCCAGTGCTGGGGCATCAGGTGTATTTAGATGCCAGAAGAAAAGACGGAGATGGTCAGGTGTGGGTCCAAACTGCCTTAGAGCTCAGGAATGTCTGAAAGTAAAGAGGGCTGGAGCAGGTGGGGACATCTTCCTGGAGGTGATGGGCCTTGATAACAAGATTTAGCAAGGTGCTGTAGCTCACAATTTACAAGGCTCTCACATACAGACAGGGTCTCAATGAATCATCACAACAACCCTGTGAAGGAAGAACAATTATTCTCATTTTCCAGCTTAGATAACAAAGGCTCAGCCAGGTAAAATAACTTGACGAAGTGCATTGCCAGTAAGTGAGTGTACAAGTCAGTCAAGGTTCTCCGGGGAAACAGAACCAATAGGATGTGTGTCTATATAGAAAGAAATTTATTTTAAGGAAATGGCTCATGTGATTATGGAGGCTGGCAAGTCCAAAATCTGCAGAGTGGGCCAGCAGGCTGGAAACCCTGGGAAAAGCCAATGTTGCAGTTCAGGTCTGAAGGCTGTCCACTACAGAATTCATTCTTTCTCATGGGATCCGTCAACTGATCTTATGAGGCCCACCAACATTAGGGAGAGTAATCTGCTTTACTCAAGGTTCACCTATTTAAGTGATAATCTAATTCAAATTGTCTTCACACGAACACCCAGAATGATGTTTGAACACTTATCTGGGCATTGTGTCCCAGACAAGTTGATATATAAAATTAACCATCACTGTGGTAGGACTTGGGTCTAACCCCAGGTCTGTTGGCTTCAGATTCTGAACTTGGCTACATCAGATCATCCAAACGGATCTGTTTTGAACTGCAAAGCAGAATTTGAAAGAGTAGTGTTTAGTTCACCTTAAAAAATATTGAGGGTCTTCACTGTGTCTAGTTCTACTGATGCTGAGATTCAAAACAAAATAGCGTCTGCCTCCAGCCATCCAGTGAAGGAATTTACAATCTAGCAGTGAAACAGTGAAGGCGTTCTGGAGAGTAGATTATCCTGAGTAAAGGCTGAGAACTAAATAAAGGTAGAACTAAGCATGTTAAGACATTGGCCTATCTTGACTGGGGAGTTCATTCAAAGGAGGCTTAGGAACTGAAGTTGGAAAAGTCCTTTGGGACCAGATCAAAGAAAGCCTTGGATGCTCTAGTACTAATATGAGGTTTTAGCTTATAGGCAACAGGGAGCCAGAGAAGGTTCTTGAGTAACAGAGTTGCATGAAGAAATCAGTGATTTAACAGGAGGAGTGGGTAGTGTATATAGGAGGAGATAGAGAAGGGGAGTCAGGTCATTTTACCCTAGACCAGTGAGAATGTCCTCTTGGTATGATTTTGGGAGCATTGTAAAATCCATGCTTCATTCTCCAATCAAGAAAGAAAATGTCCAGCAAGGACCAAGGATTTCTGCCACCAACTGACTTATCAGTGAAGTTTCAGAATTAGGGAAAGGACTTGGCTAGGTGTCAGGCACTGCCTTAGGAATTTTCCGTAATCTCAAAACAGCCACGTGAAGAAGACAGGGCAGAGATTATTGCTCTCCTGTGGCTGATGAGGACACTGAAGGTCAGAAAGATGAAGTAACCTTCCCAAAGTCACAGCGGATAGATGTGGGCATCAGAGTCTGGACCAGCACTATCTGATCCACAGCTTGTACTCTTAACCCCTCACTAATCAGCGACAGAGGCTGGGACTGTGAGGGTCGCTGGTGCTTGAGTGCTGTAGAGAGAAGAGAGGAGTGAATGGAGGAACAGAGAGAAAAAGCAAAGAGTTGAGGAAACAGAGACCATTTTTTGACTCTAATGCCTCACCAAGGCCTGACTTGCAAGTAGATGCTGGAAAAAGAGACCCAGTCATATCTGCAAAGACAGAGTGTCAGATGAAGGAGATCTCAGAAGAGATGGTGGTCCTTTGCTGAAAGAATTAATCCCCAGCTAGAAGATCAGCTCCACGCACAGTCCAGACAGTGTTTCTGGAGGCCCTGGGGAGAAAGGTCATTTCTCACTGGGAGCAAGCCCTCTGCTGCACTCTCCTCACTTCAGCTGTCCAGTCCTCCCAGAGTTAACCCTCTCGTGCTGCAGTGAGGCCAGCTCCAGGAAAGGGCAGTGATTTCCTGGTTTGCTCCCATCTGTAACCATTGTCTTACCTGGTGGGAGGCATCATCTGCAGTAATTAGGCTTCATTAAAATGCTGATTAATAACATCTTGCCTGGGCCAGACACATGATGGGATTGGCCTAGTCACTGTAAATGTTAGTGCTCTTTGCAGCTGTTTACACACAGCTAACACCCCTGCAGGGCCCAAAGGGGAGGAGACAGCAGAGGCTGTGGAAATGCCCCCGCCCCAGGGAACCAGGTGCAAGGAAATGGAAATAGAGTCTGAGCATAGAGGACTTTGTAGGCAAGCTGAGCTCTAACTTACAGATGGTGCATCACCAACTGGTGGCCCATCACTGATTCCTTCCTGCAGATGGTAGATTTGGCCAGGAGAATGTTTGGTGCCCGGTGGTTGGTTTAATGTTGAAGTTTGAAGGTCTTGGAGTGTGGCTTTCACTGTCCAATTTGACATGCCCCCTATTGTTTCACACCTGTCATTGCACATATTTATATTATAAGCCCAGGGTCTGAAGACATTTGAGTTTGTGACCCTTGTGTACCTGATGGGTAAGAGGTGAGGCTGTAAAAAGAAGAAGCTAATAGGCAGGGGATGTGTATAAACAGAAACATAGACATAGAAAGCCACAGAGAAATTGCTGGGATCAATTAAGGTATTGCAGGGGCCAGACTGTATGAAGAAGAACCCAGAGGTAAAGATGTATGAACTTTACCAGATCGCCCAGGTGACCCCACATCATCTTGTGTAGTTGGAATGTGAGTGTAGGGTAGAGAGTGGGAGATATGGGTGAAGAGAAAGCTGCAGAGAAGATGGCAGGAAACAGAACCCAGAGGAGGGCCTTGAATATCATGTTTAATGGGTTTGGACTTGATCTAGAGAAAGTAAGAATCTATTAAATAGAATAGATCTGCATCTTAGAAACGTCACTCTGGCAACCGTGATGAGAAGGGACTGGGCAGCACCAAGGAGAGACCAGTTGCAGTCACCTTGAGACACAACCCTGAGGCCTGAACCAGGGCGGAGGCAAACACAGAAGCCGTTTTTGAGGTGGACACCATGCGAGATGCATTGATTTCCTTCCTTGGGGAAGACAGCGGTGCTCCTGGCTGACTGGAGCCCTGGCTGCTGGGCCCACTGGGTTTACAGGAGAAAGTGCACAAATGGAGAAGTACTGACCTCGCGCCTGACTTTCTGGAGAGAAACCAAGGCACGTGGGAAGACCAACATCCAGTATGAGAAGGGAAGAGAAAACCCTGGTTTTGGTCTCCTCATCTCTCTTCTCTTGGATCTCACCATAGCGGTTGAACTTTGACAAATTTTAATCAGAACTCACAGCTAAGCCTGATTTTACAGATCAGAACACTAGGTTTCCCAATGAACAGCGACCTTCCCAAAGCTACTGGTGGTCGAACATTTTTTTATAATATCTTTTCTATATTTAGGAAATGATGTCTTTTTCTTTGTACCTATATCACTGCTGTCCGTTTATCTGAATGTCACCTTTCACGTTTCCCTCTTTCTCACTTATTCTCTGTTTCGACAGTTTCTTTGTGTGTTACTTCTCTCTGCAGCTCTCACTCTCTATGTTTCTCTATTGTTCTCATTCTCTCTCTCTTTCAATCCCTTCTCCCTCCATCCCTCTCTTACCCTATTCTGTCTCTTACTCTCTATCCCCAGTTCTGATTAGACAAATGACTCGGGGATGCGGCCAGTCTCTGCCCAGTGGCTAAGCTAATTGATGGCTGCTGTAGAATTGCCTAAACAAGGAACTCTTGTCATTAGCAAGAGATGGGTTGCCTTGGCCTGCAACTAGGAAACCTTTGAAATCCGCATCTAAATTGCCATTCTTTTGACTGCTGCTAGTGATGCTAATTAGCTGTGTTAATTGGATGTTTTGATATTTGAAGAGCAAAGCAATCCAACTCCTTCCTCCAGAAAGCCAAAATTATTAATGAACTTGGCAGCAGCCTTGGCTGTCTTTCCACAGAGGGCACAGCCAAAGATTTCGGTGCAGAGGAAAGGGTTGTTCTGAGGAAGCCTTGCTATCTCCTAGGGAGAGGGCGAGGCTGGGAAGCTGGCCATGGAGCTTCCTAGTGGTGAAATCCCACAGTGGAACAGGAGAACCTCAAATCTGGAGGCCAGAGACCAACATAAGGGAGTTGCCTCCGCTCTGTCATTACCTGCCATGAGACAGCCATGCTTGAAGTTTTGCATCTCGATGCTTAGGACAGTGCCTCATGTACAGTTAGCTGCTAGCAGATGTGATTGAGTGAATAACTAACATGAGCACTGATTTGGGAGTCGTCAGTTATGAATCTCAGTTCAATCACTTTCTAGCTTGATAATTTAAGCAAAAGTAAATTCACCTCCCTGGGTCTCAGATTTCCCTCCAGCCACATATTAGTGAGAGTTCTGATAAATACAATTATCTCTAATTTGCAATATTTTCATCTCAACACAAATGGTAGCCAGTACCTGCTGCCTAACCTACCTCACAATCTGGCCAAGATTATAAAACAATGTGCTTAAAGCTAAGGAAAAGATAGATACAGAATTCTGTGTGTACACAGAGAACAGAGCAACTGAGCAACTAATTCAGCCTCAAGGGATCTGGGAAGACTTCCTTGATAGGATCGATTTTGAGCTGGGGGTACAAGGGTGATTAAACATTCACCAAGAGACAAAGCAAGAGTGGGAAGAAGAGGAAGACATTCCACAAGGGTCAGAGAGCCCAGAGCCGTGCATGAGCCCCTCACTGCTCTAAAATAAGACACCGTCGTGATCTCTTAGAGTATTTTTTAAGGGAGAAATCTGTAATCCTGGGCAGGAACAAGATCTAGGAAGGGAAAGATTTTGAATGTGGAGGAATTTGCCATTCAGAGGAATTTTCTCTAGGAAACCAAGACTACAGTCTAGTTAATTGGTTTTGGGGATGTTTTCAAAACCCGTAAGGAAAGGCATAGCTCAGCCAGATTGATCATGACTTCCAAAGACCCAATACAAAGATTAATGTGTGATTACTGCATCTTAAAAGTGTTGCCAGACCAAACTGGGGTCCATTTGCCCGCTGCAGAGCAAAGCCAATCTAATAACACTGGGTTGTGGTGAAGGAAAGTACAGTGCTTATTGCAGGCACCAAGCAAGGAGAATATGCAGCAAAAGACCCAAACTCCCCTGACAGGTTTCAGAGAAGGGTATTTAAAGGCAAATTTGGGGGTGAAGGTTGTAGGTTGCATGGTCAGCTCATGGACTTTCAGTGGTCAGCAGTGAGGAAACAAAGTGATGTTTCAGTAATGTCGATCATCAACCTTCTGGTTCCAACCAGACTTTGTGCTTGTGTCCAACATGTAGTCAGCATCCTCCACATGGGTTGGCAGTGTGGGGGGTGTCTTAGTTCCTGCAGAACAACTCAACAATGTGCATTGGATTGTTATATATCCCTTAAGGAAGAACTAGAACTCTTTTATCACCAAACTATTGCTAAAGCTAATATTACTTGTCTTGCTTGACTCTTTTACCTTTGTTTCTGCATTACCTCACTTGTGTTATTAGTAACTTCTTGAGTCTGCTCTTTGAAACTCAGGGAAGACCTAGGAGACTAAAATCTTTTTCTAAAGGCAAGAAACGGGGGATATGGAAGGGTTTTTATACCCATAGCAACACTTTCAGTTTCAAAAGTGTTGGTAGAGCTAATCTAATCTAATCTGCCCTTTTGACAGAAGAAGAAAGAAAGAGTGGGGAAGAGAGAGAGAGAAAGGAAAAAAAGAAGCTTTCTTAAGACCATAATATTTTGAATTATTTCCACTTTACAAATGTGATACTCCTGTGCATACTTCTATTTTGGTACTTTTGATTCATATTGAAGGATCATCAGAAGTTAATTAGGTAGAGAATTTTGGAACAGCATCTCTCATACAAAGACATGGGTAATAATGGAGTCTTGGAAATGATTAGCATTAAAGTATGGAGAAGGCAATGGCACCCCACTCCAGTACTGTTGCCTGGAAAATCCCATGGACGGAGGAGCCTGGTAGGCTGCAGTCCATGGGGTTGCTAAAAGTCGGACACGACTGAGCGACTTCACTTTCACTTTCCATTTTCATGCATTGGAGAAGGAAATGGCAACCCACTCCAGTGTTCTTGCCTGGAGAAACCCATGGACGGAGAAGCCTGGTAGGCTGCAGTCCATGGGGTCGCACAGAGTCGGACACGACTGAAGCGACTTAGCAGCAGCAGCAAGCATGGCCAGGGCACAGGGTGGGTGTGGGGAAGAGGCTGGACAGGTAGGCAGGCTTCAGATTATAAAAGGTTGTTTTTCCAGATAGAGATTGGAAATTTATCCTGAACGCAATGAGGAGTCTTCTTCAGGTTCTGAAAACAAAGGACTGCACAATATAGGGATATTGCATCATCTCTCTATGATGTTCCTTTGCATAATGTCTGGTAGACTATGAACTCTCAAAGGGGGCTACTCCTGTCTGACTGACCTCTGTATCTGCCAGGAACATAGTAGTTGTTCATAATTTCTGGTTGAATAAAATTGAGGTGGATCCAAAATGGGTGAATGACTCATACAACATCACTGAGAAAGATTGAAGCCAGGAGGAGAAGGGGACAACAGATGAGATGGTTGGATGGCCTCACCAACTCAATGGACATGAGTTTGAACAAACTCCAGGAGTTGTGACAGACAGGGAGGCCTGGCGTGCTGCAGTCCATGCCATTGCAAATAATTGGACACAACTGAGCAATTGAATTGAACAATATCACTGTGAAACCTGGTGGAAAAGATGGGCATTTCCTCAGGTCACAGCTTCTGCAGGTTTATTACTAAATCATACATCCCTGGGTACCAAGCCTCAGCTGATTCATGGTTTTTTGATTTGAATGCATCTGTGTGACATCATCTAAGGGCAGGGCTAATTACCCACACCCCACACCCCCAGATCTTCTTCTAGAATACAGAATCCTTTCCCTCAGAAAGCTCAGGGACATCTGTGACCAACCTCAAGAAGCTCGCTTGCCTTGGATGACCTCCCAAGACCCATTGATGTTCCATTCCAGAGGTACTGTCCTGGAAAACCCATTGCCATTATCAAATATTTAAGGATCACCTACCATGGTCTAAGGCCTGGGGAAGAGAAATATGAGTCAGACATGGTGGCTGTGCTCAAGGACTAGTCTGAATTTAAACATCTCAAGACATAGACACAACTGGGTGTCTCTCTGTATCCGTGGTACTCAGCATTTACTCAAGGAGTTGGTTAAATGATTGATTGAAGGAACTTAAGAAGACAGGAAAAAAAGATACCCATATATATCTTATGTCATCCATGTATATCTTACATCATATGGTGGAAAGCTATAGGTATTATAAAAGAGGAGTGGAGTTCAGAGGAGAAGGGAGTACTTCCAGGAACAAGGTTCTAAAATTTTGTGAAGGACGTGGTGGGGTCTACGCTAAGCCTTTTTTTTTTTTTTTTCTTTACTTATGGCTGTGCTGGGCACGCTAAGCCTTGAAAGATGACCAGGAAGGAGACTAAGATAGAGTGCAAACATGAGCAAAGGCACAGGCTTCATAGATGATTATTTAACAAGTGTCCATTCAGCATTAGCTGTGTGCCAGGTACTGTGAGAGCAATGAGGGTACTAAACTGCTCTCCCAGAATTTATAGTCCCAAAAAGGAAAGTGGCAGGCCAATGAGTGTGTGGGTGTCTGTGTGTCTCTGTGTGTATTGGTATAGACTGAGGAAGGACAGGGGCACAGGATTAAGGGGAGGATCCAGAGGTTTGGCTGATCAAGAGCATTCGAAGGATCTAAACTTTCAGATCACATTAGGCCTTTATTCTCCACCAGCATAAAAGGTGTTTGATGTGGAAGGAAAGGAAACTAGCACTGACTGAGCTCCTGCTACACACCAGTGAAAAGTGCTTTGCGTACAATATTCTTATTTAATCTTCTAAACCACTTTGAAGTAGGTCTGTGTATCCCCATTTTACAAATGAGGAGGCCAAGTTTAAGCAACTGGTTAGCAGTGGGATCTTTGTGACTCCAGAGCCCTTGACTTTCTTTTTTATACAGCTCCATGCTGATCAGACAGCATGCTCATTCTGTACCCTCTCCTTGAGCCTTGGTTGATTGGGGGTTGGGAGAAGTGCATGTGTGTGTTTGTGCGTATGTTTGTGTACACAAGTGTGTGCTTGTGCATGCACACATGTGCTTGCTCATATTTTCCTGCAGACGGGTAACAACTGTGGACAAGGGAGACTGATTACTTCCATCTAATTAATGCTCTGTTCATTCTCGCTGTCTCCTTGTTATTAGAATTAATTGCTGCTGATTACTCTGTGTAGAAGAGAAAGGACGGTCATCAGCAATTCTACCTGGAGAATAAAAACATTGTAATGGAAAATAAAACTGGTTCCTGAGGAGTTGGATTAAGAAATTTTCTCTGGTGGAGAAAGATTAGGCATGCTTTGACCAAGATCAATGTTCTATGACCCTATCTGGGTTGGAGGACAACATGCCCCTGTTCTGGTCAGCAGGAAACAGATAAAAGCAAGTGAGGAAATACATTTATTTGGAAAATTGATTGTGTATAAAAAAGTCTATGTGACTTTGTCTCTTCTGCCTCTGTAAGTTTAAGACATTTGATGAGGTAAACTCCAAGGTCCTGTAGTAGCAGAACTCCTTTCGTTGCAAGTGACAAAAAACCCAACTCAAACTGACTTAAGTAAAAAGGGGAGTTACTTAGCTTAGAAAATTTTAAGATCTGAAGGAACACTGGTCTTAGGAGTGCCTGGATCAAGAGACTCAAGCAAGGTCATCTTGGTGTCAAGCTGCCACCTGAACACTGGCTCCATTCTCTTACAGGCTCTCTTCCCTCTGGAAGCAAAATGTCATCTCCTGGTGCCTAGCCCACCCTCTCTGCATTAAAGGTGATTCTCTCTCTCACAAGCCCCAGAACTGAGTCTCACTGGGCTTATGCCATGACTGACCGATCACTGTGGCCAGAGGAAGTCAGTGCTCTGCTGGCCAGGAAAGGGGCAACTCTATCCCCACAGAACTTAATAATGGTCTGCAGAGGAGACAGTATCGTAGACACAGGTAGAGTTGCCAATGTGAGTTGACCATGAAGGAGTGCCAGCAGGTCCAGGAGGGTGTGTGACCGTGGCATTGGCATGGCCAGGAGGTCAAGGGAGGCTTTCTGGAGGAAGTGGCAGTTGAGCTGAGGGCTAAACAATTGGTAGGAGTTACCTGGAGCCAGTGAGGCAGGAGGTCTGCCGTGCATGGAGTGTGAAGTGGCACATGACTGGTCTAAGAAATCCTCTTGCCCGATGGAGAGATGAGAACATGGGATAGAGCATGACTTGTTGTTTTATTGTTACTAAAACAGAGCAGGACTGAATGAGATGTGTAACAGGCATGTTTGATAGCCTGACACTGAGCAGATCCTGCTTAACATTTGTCAGAGGGAGGGAGGCAGCCAGGCAGACCAACAGGCCAGCTGGCCCAATGGAGGTGTGGGAGAGTGAGAGCAGAAAAGTTCCAAAGAAAATACATTCTCTCCCAAAGATTGGATAAATGTGTTGGTCTCATGGGACGTTTAAGCCCAGCTTGTTCCCCATCTTGTGAGTCAGAAACCTTCAGCTTTGCCTGACATGAAACCAAGACATCCCCCCACAGAGCAGTAGATACCAGGAAACGACAGAAACCAGACATTCCAATGGAGCCTCATTTTAGGAATCAGGGAAGTCGCCTAGCACAACTGTGCAGCAAAATTAAATTAGGTCAGAAGGGTGCCAAGAAAGCTACCCTGGGGAGCACAGAGCTCCTGGCTTCTAGGGGTCACATTCAGACAACTTGTCCAGGAGTAACAGGGACACCTCTACCCTGTTCTTCGAGACATGAATCTGGTGAGCTAGCTTTGACACCTTTCCTAGTCCAGCCTCCTCCGCAAGCACCCTACATTCAACCCTCATGTCATATCAGTTTTGCTTTACAAATATTTTCTAATTCTATTCTGCAGTGTGCAAACTCTTAGTTGAGGCATGTGGGATCTAGTTCCCCAACCAGGGATCAAATCTGGGCCCCTGCATTGAGAGTGTTAATCACTGGACCACCAGGAAAGCCCCTGAACATAGAATTTTTAAAATACTTTTTTCATCTCTCTGTCCCTCTGTCTCTCTGTCCTTCTTTTTCTCCTTCTTTAATCTTGTCTTTTTTGTTTGTTTGTCTTCTCCCTGCCTCTGTTAATCGGCCTAACATGTGTAAAATGGCTCTGGAAACAAATTTGAACCTGACACACCCTTGTCCTTAAAGAGCTCATGCTTTGTTGGCAATGACAGGCCTATAAATAATGATCATTTTTAAAGCTGCTACATGGCAGCCTTGTGCTGAGTGCTTTGGGTATATAATTTCTAATCAGCACAATTGTACTGTGAGGTAGGTCATTTCAGAGATGAGAAAACTGATGCTCAGAGAAGGTAAGTAACTTGCCCAAGCAGCCAAGATTAAAACCAATGCTTTCAGATCCTAAAACCCACATTTAATGGTATCACAGGACACAGTGTCAAGAGACAAGGCTTAGGCCAATTTATGGAAAGCCAGGAATGCCAGATTTCAGGGTTTAGGTCTTGTACAGGAATCAGCTTAGGGTTGTAAGTCAGGTAGTGATGAGGTTACAACTGTGAGAATGTCACTCTCAATGAAAATGGGGAGAAACTGAAGGCAAGAAGACCGACTAGGAGGCTGAAGCAATTGTTCAGATAAGAAATAAGGATCTGAATTAAAGGGATAGTGGTGGCAGGTTTACAGTTGACTTTAAGAAGTCAACTAAGCAGCACACGGTCCAGTGCGAGTATTCCCTGCCCTTGAGAGGTCGCAAACAATGCAGATAAAAAGGATCCTGGACTTAGGCTTACCTGGGTCCAAATCCTACAAATCCACTTGCTGCTTATGTGGGAGGTGCTGGGCAACTTTGAGTGATGCTGAGTGTCACATGGTTGGGTTGAGCGCCCCACACAGAGCCAGGGTTCCACTTCTGACACTGACAGAGTCTTCATCCTCAGCTCTTGCCAATCAGATGAACCCAGGGAGCATGCAAATCCACCCCCCACCCCCAACCCAAATGGTCCAGATACCAAACCCTGGAACCTAGAGATATAAATGTTACCTTATGTAGAAACAGGATCTCTGCAGATGTCATTGTTAAGGATCTTGGGGTGGGAGATGGTCCTGGGTTATCTGGGTGGGCCCTATATGCAATCACATATATCCTTTTAAGAGGAAGGCAGAGGGAGATGTGATCATAGAGACTGGAATGATGTGGTCACAAGCTAAGGAATGCCGGCAGCCACCACCAGGAGAGGCCAGAACCATTTCTCCCCTAGAGCCTCAAGAGGGAGTGTGGCCCATTGAAATGGATTTCAGTCTCCTGGCCTCCAAACTGTGAGACACTGAGTTTCTTTTGTTTTAAGCCCCTAAGTGTGTGGTGCTTTGTTACAGTGGCAATTGGAAACACATATATAGAGCCTCACAGCTATTCCCAACATCCAGCGTTGTTTCGTGACCTGGACACCTCTCCACCGTGTATACCTGTACCCTCTTCTCTGAAGTGAGCCTCTCAGAATATACCCTACCCTTCTGAGCTGCACCTCACTTACCAAAGAGGAGGTCTTCCTTCCCGTCCATCAGTCTTTCCCTTCCTTCTCTCTGTCCTTCTCTGCCTTTCTTTCTCTGTTCCTGCCTCTACTTTTCAGTCTTGCTGCATCTCACTTACCATCTTCACCTCTTATACTTGCTTTTCTCCTTTTGTCTCTTTCTATCTCACCCTTTGCCTTTCTCCCGTTCCCTCCCTCTCTCACCCTCCCTGTCTACAGTTGCATCTCTCTCTCTCTCTCTGTCTCTCTGATTCACTCTGTTATCTACTTCCTACATTTCTCTCTCTCTCTGCCCCTCTGTCCTTTCTCTCGTTTTCAAGTTTGACTTTCTCTCAGCCCCCCTGATGAGCTTTCTCTCCTCACTTATCTTTCTGCTCCACCCTGACCCATTTGTCTCTGTACCTTCCTGCATCTTTGTCTCTTCCTCCCGCCACCCACCCCCCCACCCCGCTGCGTCTCCCTTGTCTTTTCTGCCGGCCTCCTTACCTCAGGAAGTGCCTTAGGAGTTGGCTGTGATTGGAGTGGACTCTGCAATTACATCTGCAGCCTTCACACTGCACTTGAGAGACAGACTCATCTGTTTAGCCGTGCACCTGTCCGACGCTGTGGGAGGATGGGTGAGGGAGGCAGACACCAAAGATCCTTCATATCACGTTGTTCTTCTGGCTTTACCTAGAGGCTCCTGGACAGTTGCCTCTTAACGTTCCAGCAGTGCTGTCAGCCTTACCAAAGAGGGATCACTTTTCCTTGGCCTGCTCCTCTGCAGAATTAATCAGTCCCCTTAATGACGATCATCTGTTGCTGGCGTGGGTGGGAGTATGACCAGAGAAAGAATTCTAGGTGGGGGCTTCCCAGCAGGAAGCAGGTAGGAGTTCCATTTTCATATTTGGAGGCTGGATGATGGCAAAAAAAGACCTTCATGAGGACAGGGACTGTATCTGTTTTTCTTGTCGTTGTAATATAGGTTCTAGAATTGTGTCTGGCACATAGAAGGCATTTAATGAATATCTGGGTAAATGAATGAAGAAGTGAATGAATGAGCTTCAGTCCTCTTTGTGCGAGTATCTCATGAGCCTCAATGGACATGTTCCTTCTGATTTTTCATCTGCAAAATGGGGATAGCAATCAGATCTCCCTGCAGTACACAACTGTGGGGAGAGAAGAAGCAAAATATGTTATTTGTTGAGTGGGGCTGCTCCTTAGCTCCCTGCAGAACAGGGCAGGGAGGCTACAAGTGCTCGCTGGTGGTTCTGGACGTGCTTCAGGGAGAGAGGAGTATGGAGCCAACTTCAGAGATGAGGGTCTGGGAAGGAGCAGGCCAGGAAAGGGAGGTCACAGGTCAGGTGGGAGGATGTGAGAGGCGTCCCCTCTGGCTTTGCCTTGGGAGGTGGGAGGACCTTTAATCAGCCAGGAAACTGCCACATGACAAGAAGGAGATGTTCCTGAATCCTACCAGGGAGAACCCATGCCCAAGGTTGACTGTTATCCCCAGTGGTGGGATTGGGCTGGACTTAGCAGGAGCCCAGTTAGGAAGTGACTGGTCAGAGGTCCTGTTCAGACAAGGAAGGTCACTCATTCCCCATGCTGTCCAGCTCCCCCAACCCCTCCAAGCCCACTGAAGCCCCACTTCACCAAAGAGGGCTTCTCTGCCCACTCTGCTTTCTGCCATGATCTGCCGCCTTTCTCCCAGCATCCCCTTGCCCTTTGCTTATCTTCACTTCATGGCACTCACCACTCTCTGGCATCTGGATAACGTACGAATGTACTAGATTCACAGTTTGTCCCCAGTACCTAGAGTGTAAGTCTGATGAAGACGTGGATCTTGATCAATTTTGTTTGCTGTGCCAAGCACCTAAAACTCACTTGGCACAGAGTAGGTAGCTTCTCGATAAATATTTGTTGAGTGAAAGAATGAGGACAGGGTTTTTCAAAAGCTTATGGTGTTGAGAATTGCTTGAATATATTTTCTTAACCCTGGAAAGAACTTGAGACAGCATACATGTTACCCACAGCAAAGTAAAGCCTAGAGAAAGGAAATGGCTACGATCCCATGACAAGTTACTGGTTGAAACCAGATTGGTCTCTTGATTCCCATTTAGGGGCTCATTCAGTGCTCCAGATCCAAGCCCCTGAGACATGAGGACAAAGGGTCCTTCAGTCACTGCCATTCTCCCAGGGACCTTGGACGCCTTCTGAGAGCCAGGGGTGAGAGGGTGGAGAGTGAGCAGCAGGGGACAGACCACTCAGGCTGTAAGCATTAGGCGTGAGTAGTCCTAAAGAGCTGATGGTTCAGAAACCACTTCCATTATCTGACCTTTTCGTATTGCTGACTCAGAATCAGGGTTCCCAATGTCTCATAAGTATCTTGAAGTCAGGTTGAACTTCTAACCTCTGCCCTGAGTCTTTTTCTTCCCTCAGTCTTTCACATTCCAGAGCCCAGCATCACCATCTACCCAGCTACCACCCTTCATTCCATCTTCTCTTTCAGGCTCCACGTCCAATCTGTCAGCAGGTCCTGCTAGTTCTTCCCCCAAGGACGTATCTTCCATCTCTACTGTCTTTGTCCTGTTCCAGGGTCCCCTCTTTCCCTTGGTCCATCACAGTAGTCACCTGGCTAAAGTGCTTGCTCCCACCCTTGCTTTCTTATTTTTTAGCAAAACAATGACCTTTTAAAATTATAAATCGGATCATCTCATTTTCCTGCCTAAAATTCTTCATTCACTTAGACTCTTCCCATTCACTTAGAAAATCCAGATTCCTTCAGGTGACCCAGAATAAGGCGCCACAGTATCTAACCCCTGCCTGCCTCTCCACAGCCCTCTTTCAGCCCCTCTCTCCCACCCACCGTTCCTCCTTCATAGACGCTTACCCACTGCCCACTCTCAGTTTGCAGAAGCCTGCCCACACCTCCTCTCTAAGGCAGCACCCACATTGGCCTCAGTTATAGACTCTGCATTTTCTTCCTAGCACTATTAAAATCACAACTATGTATTTATTTAGGATTTTTTTTATTCTTTTGTTACTGTTTCTGCTTATAGATTTAAGAATTGTCATCTTGGTTGGTTGTTTTTTGTTTGTTTTTAAGCAAAGTATATCCCATGCCTTCTAGAGAAGTTGAATATAGTAGGTGATCAACAAGCATAGATTGAGTGAACAGATGATGGATACAATGATAGATACACTCTGGTTTTTATTACCAATAGAAGTTTAAATTCCATAATTTTACCTTCAGAGCCTTCACTAATCTGTCACCAGCCTACCTCCCCTCTACACTAAGGGCCTGCGGACCCTTCTCTGTCTTAGTTCTGGCACAGAATCATGGACCACAGCCACACTCCCCACTTGTACTGATGCTCATTTATCTCTTCCTCCCCATTTCAGATTTGTCTTTGTCCTTCAAATCTTTGTTATAGTCCACTTCCTTGAAGACTTGCACAATTCCTCCACTTGGAACTAAATCTGCCATATGCCTGCAGAATTTGTGTTTGAATTTATGACCACACTCATGAAAGGAGAAAACATGCATGGTGTTAAAAAGACACTCAGGTTCATATGCCACTTCTATCACTTTCTAGCCACGAGACTCTGGGTCAATTATGCAGACTCTCCTTTCTTCAGTTTCCTGTAAAATATGTGTCAAATTATGCTTTGGCCTCGCAGGGATGTGATGGGGACTGTCAATAGTAAATAACCACACTGCACGGTGCGCAGGGTGTGCCAGGAAAAAGTGGTAGTTGCTTTTGTGAAGGTGACAATGCAACAGCCTGTTCATTAATGCAGCTATTTGGGATATGTTAGTATCGTCTTCTTGCTGTTGCTCAGTCACTAAGCCATGTCCGACTCTTTGCCACCCCATGAACTGCAGCATGCCAGGCTTCCCTGTCCTTCACTATCTCCTGGAGTTTGTTCAGACTCATGTCCACTGAATCAGTGATATCATCCAGCCATCTCATCCTCTTCCACCCACTTCTCCTCTTGCCCTCAATCTTTCCCAGCATCATAGTCTTTGCCTCTTCTGCTACTGCTAAGTCACTTCAGTCGTGTCCGACTCTGTGCGACCCCATAGACGGCAGCCCACCAGGCTCCCCCATCCCTGGGATTCTCCAGGCAACAACACTGGAGTGGGTTGCCATTTCCTTCTCCAATGCAGGAAAATGAAAAGTGAAAGTGAAGTCGCTCAGTCGTGTCCAACTCTTCGAAACCCCATGGACTACAGCCTACCAGGCTCCTCCGTCCATGAGATTTTCCAGGCAAGAGTACTGGAGTGGGGTGCCATTGCCTTCTCCTAGACTGCATCTAATTCCTCTTTATCTAACCTAGTCTCAGCCCTTTTTCATGGCAGTACATACCTGGGAAGAACCCCCAAATTAGAATGAATGAATAAACAAATGAATGTGAATAAGCCAACCCTCATTATTTGTTAAAGGGTCCCACCGTGTACTGGAGCTATTGACACCCACCCTTTAAAGTCACCTAGTCAGTCTGATTTTCGGACAAGTCCAGCCAACTCCTGTTTCTCTGACTCCAGGGTCCTGATCCCCCCTGCTATCTGCTCCTGCCCTTGGCTAGAAACCCATCAGGAGCGATAGAAGAATCTGAGGAGCATGACATTTTGAACTTATAGGCCATTCTGAGGCTTTTGTTGGCAGTGAAGAGTTGGGAGTTTTCACCCCAATTTTTTTTCTCTCTTAATTCTGCAATAGATTGGAGAAGGTTCCAGCCAAGAGAGTTATTGCTTTCTCCTTGCCTGGATCTTAAATCTTTGTTCAAAGACAGCCTGTTTTAATTGAAAATGTTCAATCAATCTCTTCCCTCCTCCCACCCACGTCCCATTTCTTGGCTCCAGCAGGGCCAGTGCAGTAAATAACTGGAGCGAGGCTCTCAGGGCTTAGGGAATATGTAATATTGTTGGAAAGAAAAAGGGTTGTCTCAGACAATTCCCACCTTTAAAACACTGTCTTTTAAACAGAGCTTGTCTGAAATGATCAGCAGCTCACAGTGGGGCATTTGACTGCAACAGCCCAACTCCTCTGTCTTGTAGAGCTCAGGAGAATTGACCTACAGGGAGATCTCCTAGGGTTGCTCCGGGGCTGAGTGAGTCTGGCTGTCACTGCAGGTCTGGAGGAAGGGTTCAGGCTTCCCTCTGGCCACATTCATGCACTTACTTAGTTACTTAGTCAGCATCCATGGGCTGGTTGCTTATCTCACCACCACAACCCTGCAAGGCAGGCATTGTTATTCATGTTTTACAGGTGAGAAAAGAAGGTTCAGGGAGATGGGAGAACTTCTGCAAGGTCACACGGTGTTCTTGCTCCCTTCTGCTACATAACGAATTTCCCCAAAGTTAATGTTTAAAACCATAGTTATTCTCTCTTGTTTTCTGTGGGTAAGAAATTTAGGAAGGGTTAGGCTGAGTGGGTCTGGCTTGGCATCTTTGATGCAGTAGCCATGAGATACTAACTGGAGCTGGAGCAGGAGAGTGCTGGAGGGGCTGTGGGCTGGCCAGGAGTCTTTCTCTGACGTAGCCTTTCCCCAAAGTCTCAGGGCCTCTGCCTGCAGACCCTCTGTGAGCTGGTTTTGGGATTCCTCAGAGCAGGATGGCCTCAGGGCAGTCAGACTGCTTGCTGGAGGCTCAGAACCCCAGCTGGGGCATTACAGCAGGCAAAGTGAGAGTTACACCTGCTTTTCTGACCTCTCAGAAGTCCCACAGTGTCACTCCTGCCAGTCCTTAGGTAGCAAGTAAGTTATAAGCCCACCAGGGCTCAAAGAGAGAGGATACAGACTCCACCTCCCAGTGGAAGGAATGTCAAGATCACACCACAGGATGGCAGGTGAGATGGGAGGCATTGTGCAGACATCTTTGGGAAGTGCCATCTGCCACACACAGCATGTGGCCAAGCCAGGATTCGAATTAGATGCAAATTCAAATTCAAATTTGGAATTTTCGATTCCAAAACTTCTGCTACAGCCTTTCAGCCTGGTCCACGGGGACCTCTCGCTTCCTCTGCGCTCCTGTAGCTCTTACTGTCGATGCACATAGTGGTGATTCAGTTTCCTCAAGCCAACTAGAGCCTGACTGAACTGCTGCAGGCCCTGGCAGTGAGACTGCCTCTGGGGTCTGCTGGTCAGAAAGCCTATGCCCAACACCAGGGCTTTTCAAGTTGTGAACTTTTTAACGAAGGGGACAGAGAAGAGCGGTCACAAGCAGAGGAAGAAAGCAGGTGGCAGCCGCAGATCTCACTGTTGTAAACAACTCATCTAGTGTTTTCCCTTCTCCCATCAGGCACTGGCCTGGGAGCCTCAGCCCTTGACAGAAAAGGTGCCTTCCAGCTGGGCAACAGCCCAGAGTGGAGGGAAGTTCACGGCTCTGGAATCAGAAAGTCCCAGATTGGAGTCTCAAGTCTACAATTGGCAGTTTTTTAGCTTTGGACAGGTTTCTTAACTTCCAAAAGCAAAAGGGAGGTAGGAATGCCTTCCTCTCTGGGTTGTTTAAAATGACGTGCTAGTAAAGGGTCAGTGCAGTACCAGGCACATAGCAAGTGCTCCATAAAGGCTGGTGTTCATGGTGTTCATGTCCAGGGCTGTGTCCGAACCCAGCCTGGAGACACCCTGAAGTGAGGGGTGAGAATTTGCTTGACTGTTTCACATATGCTGGCCCGCTCCATGACCCCGGATGGAGTAGTGGCCGAGATGGTCCCAGTGAAGTGACGACTAAATGGAGGTGTCTGGAGGCTGAGAAGGTGTGTTGGCCCTGTCAGGCCTGTGGGCAAAGGGGAGAGTGGTCTGGGAAGATGGAGTGGAATGGACAAAGGCCTGGAGGTGAAAGAAGCTCAGTATCACTGGAATGTAAAGGCTGAGGGGTGGAAGGCAGGAGGCAGCAAGCATAAAACTGAGACCCAATTACAAAGGACCCAGTAAATCAAGTTCCAAATTTGAATTTTAAAAGCAACTGGGTGCCACTGAAGGGTTTCTCTCAGTTGGATGACGTGGGCAGATCTCTGCTTTAGAACAGCCACCCTTTCACCCCACCCCACCGGCAACTTTATAGAAAATGGAGCAGAAGCAGGCAGCCTCATGGCTGGGAGGCCATTAGGACAGGATGACAGCGATTCAAGGAAAAGATGATGCTGGCCTTTTCTAGGAAGACAGCAGGGGATGACTAAATGGAGGTGTCTGGAGGCTGAGAAGGTGTGTTGGCCCTGTAAGGCCTGGACCAACTGGCTGGACCAGGCCAGGTGGTCCAGGCTGGACCAACTGAAGACAAAGAAGTTCCCCTGGGTAAGAGTTGGTGATGGTCTGGATGTTCAGAGCTGGGGGACATGAGATAAAAGATAAGTGCTTTGTATGAAGTCAGTTCAGAAGCCACAGGAGCAGAGGGAAAGAGCACCAGTCAGAGACCTGAGAGAAGAGCATTGTGCCTTACTAAAGAGACATCACCTAATTGGAAAGCCGATGGTTACAAATTAGCTGTAGAAAAGTGAGGCGGAGGAAATAGCTCATCCAGAGATACGAACTATAGTGCACAGAGCCTATGTTCCATGTTGTTGAATAGATGACTGTTGTGCTAATTTATACTAAAGTGTTACTGGTCAATATGGAACTGACCCTTTCCCCTTCCCTGGGGAGTTTGTATTTAACAGGATACAAGTGCTTACCCTAAGGATTAATTACTGGTAGGCTTCAAGGCAGACCAGGGATACTATTTAGGGTGAGAAAGTTTTATCATTGCCCACAAGGTTACCAAGGTAGATGCCTAGTCCCTGAAGGTCAAGCAGGCCCTGGTCTCTATATAACAAAAGGTCTCTTGCCCTTGGGTCTTGCTTATCTGCCTCCCCCTGAGCCACCTGATTTGCAGACCATGGAAGCCCAGTGATTCCCAAAAGGATGCAGTAGGTTCTAAAATCTCTGAACACAGGCTTCAGAGTAAGACTCCTTCCAGGCTGTATGACCTTGAGCACATTATTGAACTTCTCCGCACCTCAATTTTCTCACCTGGAAAAGAAGGAAAATAATAGTATCTGATATTTAAGGATTTGTGAAAATCAAAAAGACAGTACATGCAGCACATAGAAGAATGAGAGCTGACACTGTTTTGTTACTGTTGTCATTTTTCCTACTAGTTCAGAGTTGCTCCTTAACACCCCCCACCCCTTCCAGATATGAAGCTGGGGCGGAATGTGGCGAGAACATTTTTGGATTATTACCGGCTGAACCCCATGGTCGAGAAAGTGGCGATCCCCATGCCGAGGCTGCGGTAAGTGCTGAGCAGAGCTTGTGTCCTGCTTAACTGACTTGTTGTTCAGGGGAAGCTTCCTTTAGCCTCTGTCTGGCCCTGGGTAGCATGGGAAAGATGATCCCAGCCCTGCCACTGAGACTGCAGGGTCCGAAGAGCTTCACAGCACAGTTTCCTGTGGGTATCATTATGGGGTGAGACAGTGAGGTGGTGGTCACATTTCTGGATCTAACATGGGAACCCACAGGACTGGGAGTTGCTGGGAGGCTGAGTCCAGCCACTATTCCAAGCTGGTCTGGGTATATCCATGTGCTACTCCATCTGACAGCTCAACCTCTAGGATTCCTGTGTCACTGGGGCTCATAAGACCTCTGATTCTTCAATTTCTTCATCTGTAAAGTGGGGACAGTGATTCTCACTTATAAGACTATTAAGAGATGTTAGAGAACCCTGCACAGTGCCAGGCATGTATGTACCCTGTACATATGATAGTCCCCTGCTGTCAAGACGCAAAGGCTCAGTGCTTAGAGGACACACTCCCGAGAAGCTTCCCCTCAGGTCCTCTGCTGTGGTCAGCTTTTTGGGCTGGTGAAGAGAGAAGGTCAGGTGATGAGTGTCCTTCCTAAGCGCTGGACATTCCCATGCCTGCTGGCTATGAGCCCAGTGAGCACTTGGGCAGGGACACCCAGTGGTATCTGGGATGTGCCAGCCTTACCCTATGCCTTGAACTCATCTCCTACTTGCCTAGTGATCCAACCTCCTTGAAGGACTTAATGGTATCAACTTAAAAGGTTCCTGCCAGACCAAATCTTCCCACTGACCTTGCCCATGACCTTGGCCAAATGCTTTGCTGTCTCAGGGCCTTTGTACTGATGCACCTTCCTCCCTAATCTGTTATTAACAAAAACAATGTTAATCACTGTTCTTTTCTAAGCCAAGTACTTTTTGTACATGGTCTTATTCATTCCTCATAGATAATTTCTTCCTCATATTACAAATGAGGAAAAGGAAGCTCAGAAAGGTAAAGAAAATTGCCTGAGGTCAAAGACATTTTGTAGAGGCAGGATTTGATCCTAGGTGTTTATTATTCCAAATCTGGACTGAGGTCCAGCTAAGCTCTACCTCCAGCAGGAAGCCTTTCTCACTCTCAGTGTAGGTTCAAATTCTGTCTCAAGCTCGTGAGATGTGAGACAGATTTCTTGGCTTTGTAAAACCTCTTTCTGCCTTCCTAAAGTGAGGGTAATAACAGCAACCTCTAAGGGTGGTTTTAAAGATTAGATACAAGCATGGTCCGGTGCCCGGCAGCCAGGAGGTGCTCAATGAATGTTTCCATCTCCTGGGGCTTCTGTGCTACAGGCCCAGATTTCCAGACAGCTCATCACAGCCTAGGGCAAGTCCCTGGATTTATCTAGATGGGCTGGCTGATGTCTCAGAACCCACATCCCATCCAGTTGGGAGTCCCTCCTCTCTGAGCCCCAGCTCCACGAGGAGTCTACACCACAATGTACTCTAGCTCAGTTGTTCACCCCCATCCTGGTGGATTAGCCTTTAGAAGAAGCATGTCTTTTCTTCTCTGTTCTCCCACAGTGCCTAGGCTGTATGGAGCATGGATGCATGTATATATCCTTTCGTTCATTCACTTAGGAAAACAACACTTTATGCCAAGTCCCTAGTGGGGAAGGGGAGGCTTGAACAAATAAATGATTAAAGCATGACCCTGACCTTGAGGAGCTCACCTCTAGACCAAGGTGCTCAGTTCATCCTTAGAAATCATTCTTGCTGGGTTGAGTTCTTAAAAATTTAAAGTTTTATAAACTCATGCTCTGTCTCAGTTGTTCACCCCCATCCTGGTGGATTAGCCTTTAGAAGGCGCATTTGGCAGCTTACCTGGTGGCTCAGACAGAAAAGAGTCTTCCTGCAGTGGAGGAGACAAAGATTCGATCCCTGGGTTGGGAAGATCCCCTGGAGAAGGAAATGGCAACCCACTCCAGTATTCTTGCTCAGAAACTCCCAGGGATGGAGGAGCCTGGCAGACTACAGTCCCTGGGGTCGCAAAGAGTCAGACATGACTGAGCGACTTCACTTTTATAAACTCGAAAGAATTCATAGAATCTCATTTACAAGTTAATTTGGGGATTGTCCCTTTCAGGTCCTCTGTCAGCCTAAATAAAAGTAACTTGATCCTTTCCCACTTTGCTTTGCATGTTGCACTGACATCCACAGAGTAACGATCACCATTGTGCAGATACAGCGTCCAAGGCCCCAGAAGTGGACAGGACTGGCCACAGGCAGGGCTAGGTAGCCAGGCCCCCCCATCCCAATCCCCAGCCTCATGCTCTGAGCATCAGTTAGTGAAGAGTTCTTCAAGATGGGGGAGGCAGGACCCTGAAACTGGGCCTAAAGGTTACAGGGGAGTTCAGGGCCCTGCGCTGAGCTTTGGAACCCTCATTAGAGAAGAGCTGAAGGACTCCTTCCTCGGAGTTCACAGCCTTGAGGACTCACAGTAAAGGCACCCACCCTTCACCTAAGAAGAATAGAATAAACACCCTCTCGAATCCCCACATCTCTCCCTCATCAAACTTTGAATATCACCTAGTTCTCAATTTGTCAGCAACTCTTGAAAACACAAATCTCAGGAGGATACACAGCTCTGATTTGGAACTTGACTATGTCCCCATTTTCGTATTATTTTCCACCCAAGCATTGAATAACATACATGAAAGAGCAGTTCTAGTTTCAAAGGCAAATTACATATTTTGACTCAGAATTAATCTTTGTTTTCTCTCATCTCGATGGATAATTATACTGTGTCAGTTTCCACCCATGTGCTGGTAGGAGCCTGTCAGCGTCCCTGGGAGAGGGACAAGCTGTGGGCCTGAGAGTGCAGGCTCAGGGACATGGCAGCGATGACCAGAGCTGAGACCCCACGCTTATCTCAACCACAGGGACACAAAATGTCCCATCAAGGTGGATACAAATTAGACAAGGCAGGTGAGCCTCTGTGGGGAGATGAAGCTGAGCACAGAGCGTGGGCAGGCCCCTGAGTGTGAGGTGGGCTAGGGCTCAGTGACAGTGAAGGACTGCCTCCACCGGGGCAGGGGGCGGGGGGGGTGGTTGGATGTGTCCCTGTGTGCAGGGGAGGGGTGGGAATCATCAGCTCTGCATCTCCCTGCAGCCCACTAAGTGGCAGGCCCTGAACGTGATGCTGGGGGAACATAGATAATGTTTGCCCATCAGGAGCCCAGGTTCACAGAGGAGAAGGATGTCTACATGCAAAGATCAGAAACAATACCAAGCAACGTATAAATGTGCTCAGCTACCTAGCACCTCGTGCCCTCTTTCAAAAACCTCCATGGTTCCCCATTACCTTCAGTAACATTTCAGTTCCTCCTCTTGCTGGTCAAAGCCCTGACCTTCATTGAAAACTTCATATGCAGCTTCCTAGCACACACCTTTCCCTGTGAGCACCGTCTCCCCCTACCTGCTTTCTACAACTTTATACCCCCAATTAAGTAAGTCATTGCTCCATGTTCATCCTTTTCCCTCTTTCTGGAATGTTCTCCCTGTCTGTCTCTAGATGGAGAATGCCAGCTTATCTTTCAAAGCCCAGTCTGGATATCGCACCTCTGTTTCTTGGTCCTTGTTCTCCACTGGAGATGGAGCTCCTTCTCTCTGCTGAACCCCTAACCGCATTTTGCACACGTGTGCATGGTACATCCCCTAGCATATTGTCACGGCATCTTTGTGTGTCTGACTCCACCACTAGATGGATTGCTCCTTAAGGATCTATTTTATCACTCCTGTATCCTCAGTGCACATCCGAGGCCTAGTTGGGAGTAAGTCCTACATAAGCTCTGGATGTGTGAGTTATGAAATGGTAGAACTGAAGCATCCCCTAAGAATCGTCCACTTCAACACTTTTGTGTTATAGAAAAGTGAGACCCCACCAGAAATTACTCTCCCACTGCTGCTGGCAAACATTTGGGAGTCTTTAGGAGTACCCAAGGAAGGCTTCATGCAGGAAGTGGGGTTTAAACTTGGTTTCCAAGGACATGTAGAATTCAAGTGGATGAAATGGAGGAGAGGGGGGCATTCCAGGTTGGGGGAAAGGGCATAGAAGGCAGGAAGCAGAAGCTGAAAAGGCACAAAATAAGGTAATGACAGGCCTGGATGTTGAGGACAGTAGAGGTGGTAAAGATGGGACTAATAGTTCATTTAATTCATCAAAAAATCCTCAAGCCATACTTCATACTATTCAGGAATTATGGAGAAAAATCAGATGCATCAAACTAACAGTCCTATGAGAAAAACAGCTGGGCACCAACTCCCCAGAGAATGGCATGCTGAGAGATGAGGCCCAACATGCTGTGGGAACCAAGGGAGGGGAGCAGCTTATTTTCTGGGGAGTCGGCTTTCCAAAGGAGGGAGTCTAGATAGGTGGAAGGGGGCCCTGTAGGAAGAGGAGTAGCTCTGTGGGGCCCATAGGTGGGAGATTTGCCTGCTGATGCCTCTCTCTGTGCCCCCATCTGGAGCTGTGGATGTTTTTTGCCTCTGTAAGGACCCCACAGTCATTTTGCATGTCCACACTCCTCCCTGGCTATCACACACCCTTCTCCTCATGCACGCCATCTACCTGGGACCACCCTACCTGTGATCATACTTGGGCTTGCACACCCTCTGTCACCCCCAAAGAAACCAATCCATCTTGTTTCCCATGCTTCCTTTGGGAGTAAAGACCCACACTCTCAGTGACACGTGAATGGCACCTTGTAATGGGCAAAGCTCTTCCCCAGCCCTCATTCACCAGAGCCTAGAATGCAGGAACGACATGGGCGCTACTATTTTACAAAAGAAGAAATGTGGGCCAGAGAAGAGAAAGGACTTCTTCAAGATCACATCGCCTGTAAATGACATTCCAAGTGTGTGTTCCAGCCTGTTGATGGGTACTAAGACTTAGATGTGTCTCAACCACGCTACATGACCTTCCTGTGTTAGCAAGGTCTGTCATGAGCGTGGAATCTTAGTCTGTGAGGCTTCCTGGTTGAGGCGCTACATGAGGGCGAGGTGTCCCTTTTGTGTGCTGCCACCTGGTCTTGTCTTTATCCTATTCATGACTCATCAGCAATGAAGGAAATGATACTCCAGAATCAGAGCAGCATGGGTTATAAGAAGTCACTTATTGAATCCTAAATCTAACAGCCCAAGAGATTCCCATATTTGTGGCATTACCATTTTCTGCCAGGAGTTGTAGTTCTTTATTATTTATTATTTTGTGTAGTTACTTCACACCACTATGACCTCTACTAAACTGTAAGCAGCCTGAGGACAACATCAGTGTCAGATTCACCTCTGTCACCTCCAGAGTCCATTGGGCCACACCTAGCACGTGGCAGCATGCCTTTGTAAGTTACAATAGGCAAAGGAAGACACTGGGTGTGTTTATTTGTAGTGTCTCATTTAACGTCACATCACCCTGAAACTGGAATATTTTGTCCTCATTTTGTAAACGAAGCTCAGAGAATTCAAGTAACTTGCTCAAGGTCGTACCTCTCACCTATAGCCAGCCTGAGAATTCAGTTCAGTTCTTTCTGGATTGGCCAGTCTTTCCACTGCATATAAATCGTAGTCCAATGCTTGAATGAATGGCACATCAGTTTATTACTCAAAATGTAATAAATAAGGCCCCATATGAAGAAAAATGCAAACATAGATAAAACTTGGTTCCTGCCCACCAGGAGCAGAACAGAAAATGAACAACTGTTGAAGAGAATGTTAAGGGTATTGCACTGGGTGCTGAGCACTGAGATACAGAGGTAAAGTAGACACATCTCTGCCTTTGGAGAGCTCCCGAGCTTGTAGGGGAGTCAGACCCACCATGAAATGCCATAATTAGGTTATGCTGAGAAATATAAAGGGACTCTGGAGCCCATGATGGTTACGAAGGGAATGAAGCCCCTGGCTCTGCCAACCTATAGCTCGTCTATGTGTTCATCCGCAGCCCACCATGAAATGGATAGAATGAGTTAGAATCAAGGTAGAAATGTGGAAGTATTATAACCTTAGGGCAGTTAGGTTTTCTCCAGAACCAGAATGATACAACCCATCCATTCATCCAAGAGTCATTCATTCAGTCATGCCTTGGGCTGGGTTGCTGAGATGTCTAGATGAGGCAGTCAAGGCCACTGCTCCTAGTCCAGTGATGGACGCACGGCTCACAGTCCAGTGGGGGAGACAGACATACACACAGATGATTCCAATGCAGCGTGTATATGTGCTTCTTTCTTCTCTCTTTCTGTTATCTCCCCCTTTGCAGGAAAGGAAAACCCCCTTCCTACAAGCACTCACTCCTGCGGGGCCCGGCCAGCAACCACCCCAACGGCAAAGGGGACAAGAAGAGCTCAGTGAACCACAAAGACCCTTCAAACTCTTTTTAAGGATGTGGAATCCAGGGAGGTCTTGTGGTGGCAAGAGCATGCATTTTCTGCTGGGCCATGAAATTAATCACCCTTTTCTAGTTTCCAAGATAATGACTGTGAGAACATGTATAAGCTAGTGAAAGGGAAGGGGGGAAAAATGAGAAATTTCATCATCGATTTTCCTTTTTACTATTTGAAAATCAATTGTGAGCCTTCAGCTTAAGGCTCAGGAACAAAATAGGAGACTCAGACCAGATGAGTACAGATGCTAATTTCCACAACAGAGACCCTCACAGGAAGAGAAAACCCCCGTATCTCTTCTCTAGTCAGTGCTTTCCAGCCCCTTGACTGTTCTAAGTTGTGCAGTTACTATAGATACCTTTTAGACTAGGCCACGTTGTTTACTGTTTTAGAAATGCAGTGTCCATATTTGCTGACCCAAAACAATACCATCAACGCATACAAAACAAAAGACAAATGCGCCTTTGGTAACAATGGGTCAGAATTTTTGAGCTCACAGTGGTCTTAAACATACAGTCACTTTATCTATGAGCTGCATGCTCCCTGACTCCCCTAAACCCGAGCATGCAACTCCAGAGAACTGCCCTAAGAGCTATGTCCCAATAGCTATGTCCCAGTATGGCCTGGGTAGTTTCATTGAAACCTTAGCTCCTAAAACAAAAAGTATTAGCTGCACATTCCAGAAGGTCTCTCTCATGGTTAAGATCTCTAGATCCTAGGATCTGAGATCAAAACTGACCACTGAAGAAGAGGATATGAAAACTCTGCCATAGAGGGGAGGAGGCTGACTGTCAGGTACAGAAGATGCAAAAGACAAAAGAATGCACTCTGAGGCAGGTGGGGTTGATAAAGTAAAACAACAACCGTGGCAATTCCCAAGGCAGGGCAAGCTCACTTGCCCTGTGCATTTTTCTACAGAGTAAAGTGCCTTTGCATGATGAATGGGTCCAGGGGAGTTGGCTCACTTCCTGTCTGTGAAGCAGCAGGCTGAGTCACCATGACAGCCTGCTAATTAAAATGACCTCCCGGAAATGAGGATTAGAAGATAGGGAGAGGAAGGGAGGCTCCGGGGAGATAGGGCCTTTAGCACAAAGCTTCAGTTTAGCATTCTTTTGCTTTGGATTGGAGATTTTCAAAGTATGTTAAAAATTGAGAGCAAAGCTTATTCTCCCTTTGCTTATTGCTTTTCAGAAATGATTAAAAAAAGAAAAAACATATGTTAGCTGGGTACAAATGTTGTGTTGTATATACAGTTCTCCCCTGGGTTCTTGTTGCCCAGAGGAACACAAATAAAGTGCTTCCTGCAGCTTCTCTGTTCCTCTGAGCATTCTTGGCACCTTCCCTCTAGGTCTCTCCCTCCCTCAAGAACCAGCAAGTCGACCCAACTTGATGTAACCCTCACTTTGCTGTCAGGGACTCTGTCATCAAGGTAAGGAAGGACAGTCAAGGCTTGACTTTCCAGCCGTTCCTGTGGCAGAATCCTGGGGAGTTTATTTGACTGCAGCCAGCTCAATGCAAATCAACACTGTGGCGGGCCTTTCAGAAACAAGAGCATCTCTTGAGATGGCATAAGGAGAGGCAGATTGCATAAAATCAGAGATGATAGACCAGATCTATTTTTCCCTGCCCAGATTGCTTTCATAAGGTGACCATATTTAGACCCCACTTTTTTTGGTGCTTAGGTCGTTCATTTTATAGATTTATACTGCATATTAAATTATGGCATAGCTTCCTAAGTGGTGCTAGTAGTAAAGAACCCACCTGCCAATGCAAGAGACATAAGAGACACAAGTTCGATCCCTGGGTCAGGAAGATCCCCTGGAGGAGGGCATAGCAAACTACCCCAGAATTCTTGGCTGGAGAATCCCCATGGACAGAGGAGCCTGGGGGTGGGGGGTGGGGGGTGCTACAGTCCATAGAGTCACACAGAGTCAGACACGACTGAAGCAACTGAGTATACACTCACACATGTACTTTTCCAATTTACATTTTACTGGAAGTAAACTGATCTGATACCCATTTTACCAAATCTTCATTGACATAAAAAGTTAGCTATTTTCATCAACTTTTTATCAATAGGATATGTTCAGTTATGAAAATATAACTGCACTTCTGAAAAGCTGCATTGATTAATTGGACCATAGGTCTTAAAAGCTCAGGCATGCTACTGGTTTAAAAGAAAATTTTGGAGTCAGGCGACTCTGGATTCTAATTCTGCATTCAAACCTTTATTCTGTCTCTTAATATCTGTGTGATCTTGGGTAAGTTATTTAACCTCTCTGAATCTTAATTCCTATAACATGGTGATAGTTATGTCTACCTCATTACAGTAGGTATGTGGGTTTAATGGGATTTTATGGGGGATATTGGGGCTTCCCTGGTAGCTCAGTTGGTAAATAATCTGCCTGAAATGCAGGAGACCCCAATTCAATTCCCGGGTTGGGAAGATCCCCTGGAGGAGGGAATGGCAACCCACTCCAGTATTCTTGCCTGGAGAATCCCCATGGACAGAGGAGCCTGGCAGGCTACAGTCCATGGCTGCAAAGAGTAAGACATGACTGAGCAACTAAGCCCAGCACAGCACATGAGACACTTCAGCACAGCACATGGGTCATTAAGTGATAGCTGTTAGTTGGATGTGACCAGGATGACAAGGTGTCTGCAAATCACTTCCCATTGGAAATGGATAAGGAAACAGGAGCTGTTTATCCATGAGATGAAAAATGAGAGGGAGGAGGTTAAGGAAAGCAACATCACAATATCTAAATAGTTGAAAAAGTATCTTGGATATTCTTTTTGTCAGAAAAAAAAGCAAACTTGTTCTGTGTTGCCAAAGGGTAAGAACCAAATCCAGGGAAGTAGTCTCAGTAAGACAATTTCAGCTCAAAAGTGAGGAAAACCTTCTAGTGAATAGAGTTGTCAACCACTGGATGAGGTCCCTGAGAGACACAGAGTTCCCCATCACTAGAGGCATGCAAGCAGAATCTGAATGAACATCTGTCATGGAGGAACGACAGGCATTTTCTTCCTCTAAGGCATGCTGAATTAACAGTGGCATTACTTCCTACTCTATAACTGTGGAGAGAAATGACATAAGATGGGGGTTACGTTCCTAATGCCAAACAATGGGGTTTACAGTATAATAAGTATCACTTAACACTAAACAAGTGATAGTAAATGTCTCTAAATTACAGAATATGGACTCTGCTAACAGTTAGCAATCCTTAGGAGGGAAAAATACATGACTATAAAACTGTAGGACATGTTTGCAAAATGGGTGTCTGCTTCTCCACAGAAGTAGAGCAGGGAGGCTGAGTCTAAGGAACCAGGGGTTGCCAGTGGACCTCTTTGTGGCCTTAGCCTGCTCAGCAACTCTGTAGCTTTCTTGGACCAGGTTATACCTACGGTCCCAGGTTAAGAGGGGAAGAGTTTCAGCACTGAGGTTGAGGACAGCACCAACACAGAAAGACAGTGAACCACCCAGAAGCTACCAGCTCACTCAGCCCCAGAAGGGGGCGCTCTAACCTCTCTCGTCTGCCCACTTCCTTCTCAGGCTAGATGCACAGTGGGTAGAACCAGCTACAAAATTAGTGTACTGAGGAGGGTGAGACAACAGTGCAGCGAGGAAGGGAGGAGAGTGGAGAGACACCCTGGGCCTCTGCCTGACTTTCATACAAATCTCCATAAACAGTGCCAGGCTTGCTCTGTATTAGTTCACAGGCCCAGAGGTCAGTCAGTTTATCTTCAGAAGCTGTGGCAGACAAGCCAGAGGCCACCCCGATTCTTTGTGCTGAGGTCCAGAGCAGAGGCTGAGTCACCTGCCTCTGGTGATATTTGCTTTACAGCATCAGCAATAGCAGGGAGCTTTCCGCTGGGAGCTTTCCCCATTGCCCCTGAATGGGGTGGGGAAGGTACAGGATGAGTTTGTGTCCTTTAACTGTAATTCAGTGACACACTGGAGACCTGCCTAAGAGGACCCAACTCCTCATTTTTCTAAGTAGTAAGTGCAGTGCCAAGTTTGGAAGTCTGGAGTGATTAACATTTGTGGAGCATCAGTTCATACACCCACCAGATATTTATTGAACATTTACTGTGTGCCAAGCATTGTGCCAGATGCTTTTGCATAGATTGCCTCATTGGATACTCCCAGCAGCCCCTAGAGGTAAGTATCACTTTCTCGTTTCCCAGGTGAGAAAATTAAGAACCCCTAAAAGTAAAATAGTTTCTTTAAAATTCATATAGCTACTGAGAACCTGGATTCAATCCCAGTTCTCTTCCTACTACTCTGCACAGGACCTTCTCCATTAGTTTCCAGGTAAAATCAGATCAAAACAGGAAAACAGGTGAAAGCAGATTAACAAGTAAATCATGGCCTCACTGAGAGGTAGGAGGGGATGGGAGAGAGGAATGGAGCATGGAAGTTTCCAGGCTGGGTGTATGTGTGAGGATTTCAGGAAATTTTTAGCACCTACTGCTTAACCCTGCCTTCTTCCCATCTCTCCTTCCCACACACCTGTGTGAGTCCCTGCTGGGCACTCCAACAGGGTAGGGTGTCATTTGTCACTTGACATGCAGAAGCTTCTAGGTCTTCCAGAATTCCTGGAAGCTCAGCAAGGTACAAGGCCCTTCCAGGCACCCTCTGGGTTACTGACCCCAGGCAGATAATCTAGTTCAAGTTTTGTATCACCCTTTTCCTCTGGAGTGTGTAAGCTGAGCCCACTGTGTCCTCAATCATTGTCCAGAAATTTCCTCTGAGTCCTACCTCCTGAGCCATTTAAGGGCATTGAGATTAGAGATTCTTTCCCTCATGGCTCAGCTCAGCCAATGGGGCACCAGGGTAGACAGAACAGGGGAGGTATTATAACATAATATGGACAGCCTTGGTTGAAAAAGTCAGATAGACTGAAATGTGAATCCTAGTTCTTCCGTTATCTAGCTGAATGGCTTTGGGCAAATAATTTAACCTCTTTAAGTTCCAGGATCCACATTTGTAAAACAGAAATTGTAATACCTACATCCCAGTTATTGGGAGGATTAAATATAATAACACCTATGTACAACACAGCACCTCTAGTTAATATTGTGAAAGTGAAAGTGAAGTTGCTCAGTCGTGTCTGACTCTTTGTGACCCCATGGACTGTAGCCTCCCAGGCTACTTCGTCCATGGGATTTTCCAGGCAAGAGTGCTGTAGTGGGTTGTCATTTCCTTCTCCAGAGGATCTTCCCGACCCAGGGATTGAACCTGGGTCTCCCGCATTGTAGGCAGACGCTTTACCATCTGAGCCACCAGGGAAGTTAATATTGTAGGAGGTAGTTAATTTATTAGGAGGGTAGATCTCATGTTCAGTTCAGTTCAGTTGTTCAGTCATGTCCGACTCTGCGACTCCATATACTGCAGCACACCAGGCTTCCCTGTCCATCACCAACTCGCAGAGCTTGCACAAACTCACGTCCATCGAGTCTGTGATGCCATCCAGCCATCTCATTCTCTGCCGTCCCCTTCTCCTCCTGCCCTCAATCTTTCCCAGCATCAGGGTCTTTTCTAATGAGTCAGCTCTTCGCATCAGGTGGCCAAAGTATTGGAGCTTCAGCATCAGTCCTTCCAAAGAATATTCAGGATTTCCTTTGGGATTGACTGGTTTGATCGCCTTGCAGTCCAAAGGACTCTTAAGAGTCTTCTCCAACACCACAGTTCAAAAGCATCAATTCTTCAGCACTCATCTTTCTTTATGGTCCAACTCTCACATCCATGCATGACCACTGGAAAAACCATAGCTTTGATTAGATGGACCTTTATCAGCAAGTAACGTCTCTACTTTTTAATATGCTGTCTAGGTTGGTCATAGCTTTTCTTCCAAGGAGCAAGCGTCTTTTAATTTCATGGCTGCAGTCACCACCTGCAGTGATTTTGGAGACCAAAGAAATAAAATTTCTCACTGTTTCCATTGTTTCCCCATCTATTTGCCATGAAGTAATAGGACCAGATGCCATGATATCCAGTTTTTGAATGTTGCATTTTAAGCCAGTTTTTTCAGTCTCCTCTTTCACTTTCACCAGAGGCTCTTTTGTTCCTCTTCACTTTCTGCCATAAGGGTGATCTCATGTTAAGTCTTCTTATAACAACAACAACAAAACAAACAAAAGACCCAAAAAGAGGCACATGAAATGTTTGGAGGTGATGGATATGTTTGTTACCTTGACTGTGATGATGGGCTCACAAGTTTCTGACCTATTCCAAACTTGTCAAATGGTAAACATTAAATATATATAGGTCTTTGTATATCAATTATACTTCAATAAACCTGTCTTCAAAATACAGTAACACCTATAAAATACTTGGCATAAAGTAGAACTCTCTCCCCAACCCACCACCTTTAACTTGCTAGGATCAGAAACCCTTTGCTTGAAGCCAAAGCTTTTCTTACTTCCAAATGAGGTACAGACAGAAGTACAAACCCTCCCTGAAGACAGGAATGAGAAAAGTACCTGGAAGAAAAACAGCCACACTGAGGGATCAGTGTATTTGTAAGTTTGGGCTCAGAACAAGTAGGAAAACAGGGCTGGACGCAATGTTCTCCCGACTAACTTGAGGCAGAACCGACAAGACTAAAAGGCAAGGGGTGGGGGGGCGGGGGGTATAGGTTCTGTAAGATACCATGTTTTATTAAAATAACTAACAAATCTTAGCAGGATTTATAAGAACCTCTTTCTATGCTATTTTTGATTGGTGTACAGTGTCCCTGTTAGCTCAGTTGGTAAAGAATCCACCTGCAACACAGGAGACCCTGGTTCGATTCCTGGGTTGGGAAGATCCCCTGGAGAAGGGATAGGCTACCCACTCCAGTATACTTGGTCTTCCCTTGTGGCTCAGCTGCTAAACAATCCGCCTGCAATGTGGGAGACCTGAGTTCAGTCCCTGGGTTGGGAAGATCCCCTGGAGAAGGAAAAGGCTACCAGCTCCAGTATTCTGTCCTGGAGAATTCCGTCGACTACAGTCCATGGGGTTGCAAAGAGTTGGACAGGACTGAACAACTTTCACTCTCACTTTCTTTCACAGTGTCTCCAGGGTGTTCCCTGTGAAGTTATCATACCAATACGCTCTGCCAGCTAAAACTCAGGAGTTCCCTGAAGCACACTCACCTCTATTAACTCTACCTGCTCTCATCAAACTCAGCGTGCATGCTGGACAGGGCTTATTTTTCCCCATTTTGTAGAAAGAAGAAACTGGTATTCGTGTAATTAAGGCCTTTGCCCATAGTCCACAGCTCATAAGTAATTCGTACAGGAATTGGGTACACACTCAGCTCAGCCATGTCCCACTGCCTCTCTGCTCAACCCCAAACCTCAGCACTAAGCCTGACCAATTCATGAAGTCATTTCTATGACACTTGTTTTAATTCTTTCATGTTTAAAATTCACTTTCCTCCTAAGACCTCAAGTTTATTTTGGGCCCGCATCTCAGTCTTGAAGCCAGATCTGCTTCTCACCTCGGCACCAGCTGTCTTGGTTAGTGTCCTATTTTCCTGCCTGGAAACTTTGCCATTGTCTTAACTCCCGTCCCTTCTTCCCTGTACAAAGCCAATCAGTCATCAAGGCTCATTGCTTCTGCCTCCATGATGCATCTGCCTTCCAGCAGTATGATGGAGTGACTTAGGAGTCAGATAGTCCTGAATTTTTCCTGTCAACCTCACTCCTTGCTATTTTTGCCTTGTGAATCATTTAAAGCAGAGTTTACTTACCTTGTCTTTAATATGGGAAATAATACTTATTGGCAGGATTGTCATCCATTTTCCTTCCTTTCCCTTTTCCATACTTTTCCTCCTCTTTACTCCCACCACCGTATCCTGCCTGGGTTGCTGGAACAGTCCCTCGTTGACCTCCCCACCTTCTGATACTCTCTTGCTAATCAATTCTCGCTCTGTCAAAGTAAGCATCTACAATCTCTATGAAACATAACCCCATGTTTATGGCAACTCTTTCCAAACAATTATCCAAGCCAAGAGCTTGGATATCATCCCACTTCTGTGTCTTTCTCACCTCCCTGCTGGTCAGGTGCCGCATCCTGCTGATTCTGCCTGCTTGGTGCCTCTCATATCTGTCTAGCTGCACCAGGTCTTTGCTGCAGCATGCAGGATCTTTAGTTGCAGCACGTGGGATCTAGTTCTCCAACCAGGAATCAAACCTGGGCCCCCTGCATTGGGAGTGTGGAGTATCAGACCACCAGGGAAGTTCCTCCACTCTTCTTAACTAAAGTAAATCCTTCCCATCATTCAAGACTTATCCCACCTCCATGACATCTTCCCCAATCACAAAACTGTAATGAATTGCTTCCTCTTCTTGTGTCTCCCAGCTCTTTGTTGATTTATCTATTTATCAATTACTTCACTGAGATAATAGTCACCTCCTTCATTATCATCTAATTTCTGAGAACAGAGACTAGGTTTTATTCATCTCCATTCCTCTCATATCACATAACACAGCTACAGACATGCCAGAGGCACTCAGTTAATATAGCAGAATGAAAGAATGAATAAATCTTGAATTCAAAATCTCATTCTGAACTTATTTTAATAACTGGATCCTAATTACAGATCTGTCTTCCCAAAGTACTGACCTCTCTGAGACATTCCACTGCTCAGATTTCATCCGTGGCTCCCCTTACCTACAGAACTAAATTCCAGCTCCGTGTGAAAGGCAAAGTCCTGGATGGTCTCCAAGGCCCCACTCTCAAAATCTGTCTCAATGGACGAGATGGATTTACTTCATCTCCAGTCTTTTCTTGAAGACCAAATTTATTTCTAGAGCCCAAGGCAATTTGATCACTTTTCCTGTAACAATAAAAACAACTATTATTGCTGCTGCTGTGGCTACTGCTACGAGGGCTGCTGCTGCTACCACTACTTCTGCTACTGCTATTGCTGCTGCTGCTGCTGCTGCTGTTCTGCCCTGGCCAAGTGCCTACTCAGCTCCAGGGTCCTGCGCTCCGGGTTGCTTTGTCTTATATGATCTCCTATAATCCTCACAACAGCCCTATGAAGCAGATGTTGTTCCCTGAGAAAGAAAGAGAAGCTTGGAGAGTCTAAGTAACCTGTCTGAAGTCACCCGGCTCCTAAGTGGAAGAGCCCGGCTGTCACCAGGTTCCAGTGCTGTGTTCCTTCCACTTTCCCCTCTGTCTTTACATGTTCAGTCCTGAGACTGACAAAATGATACATATTTAATGTTGGTTATAAAAAGCCTCTGCCCCAGGGAACTCGCTACTTCATCTTTGTTCCTGTGCACGACCTCATTTTGCCTCATTCCCCTGAGCCTGGCTCTAGGCATTTTCTCTGCAGCCGGATGTTGGTGCCCACACATCCTCCACGCCTGAGTCTCTGCCTTTGAAATGACTGCTGAGAAATGACTGTCTTACAGGCAGAGCCGGTGCTCCCCTCAGAGTTCTAACAGGCAGAGTTCATGCTACCCTCAGAGTTCTAAGGACAAGAGAGAGATTTTGCCAGGAGATCAGGATAGAGCAATGCAGCAGCTGCTGCTGCTGCTGCTAAGTCACTTCAGTCGTGTCCAACTCTGTGCGACCCCATAGACAGCAGCCCACCAGGCTCCTCTGTCCCTGGGATTCTCCAAGCAAGAACACTGGAGTGGGTTGCCATTTCCTTCTCCAATGCATGAAAGTGAAAAGTGAAAGTGAAGTCGCAGAGGCGGGCTCTATTAACCCACCCCTCGCCCTATGCTTGCATTAAAAAGCAGATTTCCTCTTCCTTCACCCCAAACCACTTCCTGCCCCCAGGATTCAAATCATAAAGGGAGAAGGATTATAAACTGTAGCCACTGGGATGGAGAGTTCTGCTTCCAGCTCTGATACTGCCTGGATGGGTGACATTTTTTTTTAAAGCCTCTTTCCCTGTCTGGAGTTATCCCAGAGCTTCATCTGATTTCTGGTTCTTACTCCTTGAAATAGGTACATAATCCCCGACCGACCCACTCTCAAGAGTATTGTGAGGATCCAGAGATAGAATGATTGGGAAAGTATCAGATCAGATCAGATCAGTCGCTCCCCTACCTGGTCCATTCCTTGCCTTTGACATAGATTGTCCTGTCATTAATTTATCCAACAAAACTTATTAAACATCTGTGTTTGCGAAGCACTTCTCATTCCTTTCTGCTGACTTGATTTTTACCTGTCTTTCAAGACCCCTCCTTGAGGAAGTCTTCCCTCACCTCCCAGCCCTCAGGGGTAACTCATCTACTGAGCTTCTTGAGAACCATTGTCTGAACCTTTCACTTGGCCCTTGTCAGTGGCTTTGGCATTTCATTTCTGTGTATCAGCTTTATCCTCCCCACTCTATTTTTCTTTGTTCTTGGGGTGAGATGATTAGAGATGGAAAAACTGACTCACTCATTGCTCAGGTCCCAGGACAAGGCCCAGCAGAGAGTAAATACTCACTGAGAATAGGCAGGTATCGCTGCTGCTGCTACTGCTGTTGTTGCTGATGAGGATGACAGTGATGAGCATGGAGATGAGATGCCTGCTCTGAACAGAATGTTTCTGTGAAGCTAATGCCGCTCTGTTTCTCCATCTATCCCTCCCTCTAGAAGTTCATAAATAAGGGTAGCCCCTTAAACTTCTGGGAAAAGTAGAGCAAACTTGGCTTACAGGTCCATATATAAAGGTGTCGAACTTTAAACCTAAGAGTATTCATGACAGGGAGAAAAAGAAAGGAGAGGGATGGGGAGAGGCTGAGAGAGATGGAAAAAAAGTGACTGTGATAGATGTAAAATGTGTGTGTACTGGTATACTTGCATTGTGTGTGAGACTTTTATGAGTAATCTCTATATCTGGGTGTGAAAATGCATGTTTGTGTAGTTGTAAATGTGTGTGTGTGTGTGCATTACTGAGTATTCAGTTACAGATCATTGTCAATTCTACGCACATTTTTCTGTCACCTCCCAGTCTGAGGCCTGGATTAAGTTTCTGTTTAAAATTCTATCTAATCTCTTGACATTTCATCCATATTAATGGGTCACCCCCTTTGCCCAGCCTCCCTGAGACTGTGCCCAAAGGATGTCAGGGTCACCTCTCCTCCTTCCTATTCCCAGGGAAGGCTCATAGGGATTCCAGCCAGATCAGCCTCTTGGGGTAGGAAGCGCGCCAAGAACCCCTCTCCCTCACGCGGTCAGCAGATGGCCTGGCGTTGACAGCTCTTTCCTGTATGTTGGTCTTCTTGTGCTCCCGCATGGTTTTCTCTTTCTCCTTCTTCAGGCCAGCCTCGACCTAAGGTAGGAAACACAGCTGTGGCATGGTGTTGGGAATGGAGAGACTGCTCTCCTTAACACCCCAATACCCCTTCAAGCTGCTCCTGGAGAAATGAGTGGTTCAGAGCCATGATTCCAGAGTGTTCTCTTCTGTTCAATTTCAGAGGCACTTGCTCAGGGCCTGCTGTAAACCAGGCTGAGTCCTGGGCCGTGTTTGGAAGCGGAGAGTGCTGTGAATAAACGCAGAGCAGAGCAGCTGCATGGGCCCTGAGACTTCGGCTTTGCTGGGGATTTTCAAATGTTAAGCCTTGTTCCTTGTGCATGCCTGAATTCATTCTTTAGCATGTTTAGAATCCATTCATTCATTCATTCATCCTCAAGGAGGACATGTGGTTATTAGAAAAAGTGCCAAGTCAGAAGCCTGGATTTAAGCCTGATTCAGCTGCTGTCATCTTCCCTCTGAACCTCAATCTCCCCTGCAGATCGGAATTAAGAATGAGTGTTCTGTTTACTCCATGAGATTACTTAAGGAACTTCAGGGGAAATGGACCCAGTGGGGAAAAGGAACCAACATTCTCCACATGCATCCATTCTACAGCCACACAAGGGGAGGGGGTGAAAGCAAGGGATAGGGACCTCAAAATGATCCATTAGAAAGAGCCTGAACTGGAAGCAAAAATATTCAGAATCAAATCCCAGTCTACTAGCAATGTTAGAAAAGGCAGTCTCCCTCTCCCAACCTCAGCCCACACATCTATAAAATGAGCCTGTTGTAGTGATCATTAAAGGCTTCTATAATTCTGCCAGCTGGGGAGTTCTAGGACCCCTCCAACCCAACTGCCCACCCTTGAAAGAGGATCTCATGCCAGCCTTGAAGATCATGCCAGGTTTCTAGAGCAATGCTTGGGCAAGATGTATGGGTAGTAAAGACCCACACTTGGCTCAGCAACACTGGTGGTGATGCGGGCCTCCCAAAGATTCTTTCTGTCCCTCAGACCTGGTGCTGAACCAGAGGCCTCCGGAGAGATGAGACCAGCGGGCGACACAGCGAACCTTGCCTACAGAAGGTGCAGTGCTGCGGACCTAATTAACATCACTGTGTAATAGATACCGTGGAGCATGTTTGAGCTGCCAGAGAGAATAAATAAAGCAATGTTTTATCTTAAGTGTTGGTTAATGGTGAGTAACAAATGGACTTGTGCTTTATTTCCTGTACTTCACTGCACAGCCCTGCTAGGGCCACCATAGACCCTGAGGAAGCACACCCAGATTTCAAGAGCATGCATTATAAATTGCTTGCCAAGCAACTGGAGAAGTGGGACCCTTATTGGATGCTGTAATAGACTCATGAAGAGAGGGGCACACAGGACAATGGACTCTGGTATCTGACTGACCCAGCTGAGATCTAGCTCTGTCACTGTATGACCTTGAGCCACCTCTATGAACCAGAGGTTCCTCACTTATAAAATGGGATTAATTAGTGCCTAAGCCACAAGGAGTTTGTGAAAATTAAGTGACACGATATAAATAAAGTCCCTAGCAAATGGAAGTGTTCCTTCGAGGGTAACTATTATTATTAGTTACATCCACATTACTCTTAGGCTCAATATTTCCAAGATAATGAGTCAAGCCAACAGGGTGGAACACACATAGGAAGCTATGGACTTTCATCACAAATGGATACTGAGGTGACAGGGTCTTCTTTCATCAAAGCAGGTGGTCGTCCATCCACCTCCTTCCTTCATCAAAGAAGGGGTCATTCATCCACCTCCAGCACCCTTCTCTCCTCTCATTATAATACCATCAGTCTTCCTTCCTTCTTTCCTTTCTTTCTCTCTCTCCCTCTTTCTTTTGTCTTCCCTCCATTCCTCCTTTCCTTCTTTCCTTCCTTCCTTCCATTCATAATGCCTGCCATGGTATCTTAGTTTGGGTTTTTTCAAAAGCAGGGACTGGAACAAGAAACTCAGAGCAAGCAGCTTAATCTCCAAGTGATACCTGGAAGCAGAGATAAGGGAGAGGCAAAAGTGACACAGGACAGGGAGAAAACCCAGTAAATGGTGTGTTAATGAGCTAATTATCACTGAGGGGAAAGGTCAATCCCTCCAGAAACTTTCTTGGAACCGGCGCAAAAACTCTCCCCAGAGTTGTCTCCCCAGAAGACAGGGAGACAGCTGAGGGTTGCCTCCTTGGGTATAAATTCCCCTTCACTTGCTGTCTTGCTCTGCAAGGCTGATTCCCGACATAGCCCCAGTCCAGTTCCAAATGCCTGAAACTGTCCACCATAGCTGTGCTGAAATCAGAGGAGTTGAGGAGATGCAAGGCAGGCAGCGCAAGCACATGCTAGACCTGGGCACAGGAGGCTCAAGTGAGGCATGAGTGCCTTGTCTTTGCTATCCCATGACTGTCAAGTTTGGGGGGGACAGTGCCTGAGTCAACTCTTTATTCCAAGAATCTAGCAAGTGATCACATAGCATTGCATATCCAGTGGTTATATGCTGAGTGAAAGGCTGGAAAGATGGATGGAAGACTGTCTTTCTACTTCTTAAGAATAATTTCTACCTACAATGTGGGAAGTAAATGGAGGGTGGGGGAAGTTGGATGTAGATAGAGTTTGATGTATAGGGATGATCAACATGGGGCATGGACAGGTAGATCAAGGAGTCCTCAGAAGAAATGAATCTAGAGCTGGGTCAAGCTGCATCAAATGTGCTATTGATGCTGGGCCTGTTGACGAAGTTGCCTCAACTTGATACTCCAGCTTGGAATTCACACCACTAATGGTAGCCAGAAGAGTGACTGAAATAAAATTATGAAGGATCATCTCAGGGCAGGATCAAAGGAGGGAGAGACTTGGCAGGCGGAGGGGCAGTAACCTGAAGCTTGGGCTCAAAGGACCTCAGCTTCAGACACTCCTTAAGCCTTTGCACAGCCCTGCTCTTGCTTGTCGACTCTGATATTGCATGAAAACTGAATTTTCTTTTAATAATTAATGCATTTGAGGAAAAAGGAAAATAAAAACAATATGTTTACTATACATTTTGAAGGTATCTTTATTATTTTTTTTTTCATCTATTTATTTATTTTTGGCTGTGCTGGATCTTCGTAGCTGCATGGGCTTTTCTCTAGTTGTGCCGAGCACTAGCAGGGGCTACTTTATAGTTGCTGTGCTCAGGCTTCTCATTGAAGTAGCTTCTCCTGTTTCAGAGCACAGACTTCTGGACACTTGGGCTTCAGTGGTTGCGGCTCTCAGATTCTAGAGTCCAGGCTCAATAGTTGTAGCACAAGGGCCCAGCTGCTCCACTGCACGTGGGATCTTCCCAGATCAGGGATCAAACCCGTGTCTCCTGCATTTGCAGGTGGATTCTTCACCACTGAGCCACCAGGGAAACCCTTTGTATCTTATAGTTGAAATCTTAATCAATTTCTATAAGTAATGTTTCCTTTTTCATGATTAAAAACATCATACATTTGACGTTTTAAAAATAGGAAAAGACATAAAGAAAATAACTTACCACCATCAAAAGATAACTCCATGTATTTTAACTATATTTAACAGCTTTTCATAATTTTATATTAATAGTTTCAGACCTCTCCCCCCACTGAGCTCCCCTGCTAGATGTGTAATATGTAGTTTTCATGTACAGTTCTCTGTGTCATCAGATATTCATCGAAAATAATTTTCACTGATTATGTGATATTCTATCATCCTGCTGTTTTTCAGTCACTAAGTCATGTCTGAGCCTTTGTGACCCCATGGGCTGCAGCACTCCAGGCCTCCCTGTCCCTCACTATCTCCTGGAGCTTGCCCAAGTTCGTGTCCATTCTATCATACAGATAAACCTAATATATTTACCCATTCCTTCTTGTTAGACATTTAGGTTATTTCCCCTTTTTTTTTTAATGTTAAAATTTTGCTGTTAGAAACAGAAACATACAAAACCCTTCATTTGCAATGTGTCCTTTAAACTTTGCTACAGACCTTTGAGGTGAGTACTATATAGATTCCTTCTTTTACAGATTAGGAAACTGAGGATCTGAGCAGAGTTAAATGATTTTTCAAAGGTCACTTAGTTCAGGTTATCCCCAAACAGACCCTGGGGTAAGGACTCAAGTACAAGGGATTTATGTAAGAAGGAGGTCTCAAGAAAAAACAATAAGGAAATGGAAAAATGAGATGATGAGAGTAGGCAGCCAACGAAATGTTCATTAGCAAGCCAGCTGCCACTGCAGATAACCAGAACCTACCTCCGCTGGGGAAACTTGGGGAGATAGTGTACTCACATCTCAGGATTATCACACTCCTGGGATGAGAGAGATGGGTATTTTTCACAAACTCCAGTCAGCCTTGGTTAAGGCTGTTCCCAATGAGCCTAAATTCCCTGTCATTTCTAGATGGCTGCGGCTGGGCCAAAGCAGTCTCTAGTGGCCATATAAATACAGCTGCTGGCAGTCAGAAGCTGGGCAGTGTTCCAAATGATGAGGGCAAAGGGGTAAGAGTGAGTGCTGGCCAGGGCCACTACAGTCAGTCACATCGCTAGCTTCGGAGCTGGGATTTGAACACAGATGTACCTGAATCCAGAGCCCATGCTTTTAATGACCTGACTTTGCAGATTCACAGAAACTCCCTGTGACCTTGGGCAAGTCACTTCATCTCTCTGAGATCCAGGATCTGATGAGGATAATAATGCTGTCTGCCACGTCTGACTCAGGGCACTGTCAGGAGATGATGGCATGGATATGTCAGCATTTTGCTTATCAGCAAGGCCAAGGTTGGTTCAACATTACTGATCATTCCCATTAGGGGGGTAGGAATCACTTCAGGCAGACATTCAGTGCTCTCCTGATGATAGCTAATTAAAGGAAATTAATAGAAGATGGGCTGGTTCCTTGAGTTTATTAGCTGAGTAGTTTTCTAGATTCATTACATAGAATGCAATGTACACACAGCTTATTGAAATACAGTGTAAGTCCTTAATGAACTCTGGAGCATTCCATTTTTCTGGTAAGAGGGAGATGAATACACAATTGCTTATCTCTGTGCACTGACAATCTCCAGGTCTGAATTCTCCCAGGAGGAAGTTTAATTGCTCTGTAAGCTTCAAATTCAAGGGCTCCTCAATGCTAAGCTCCTGATGAGCTGCATTAAAGTAAAAATGACAAAGATGCCAGTTGACACATTTATTAAATATGTCGATCCTAAAGGGGCCGATGTGGGCTGCTCATACCAAGGAGGTTATCAATAGGAAGTCAATATTTCTGCATCCCTTCCCCACAACTGAAGTTCACATTTCAGGGTAAGGTCAAGACACACTGGAGATTGAACCCTGGTCTTGCTGACTTCAAAATCCTTGTTTATCCTCTAAAATCTGGCCTCCACTATATTCTCTCCTGTCGAAGACATTTACCACTTCACCAATTACTGCAAAGCAAATGTGAATTCGTTGTACAGAACTATGCCTATGTGACAGTTATCTTCACCAAGACTCCTACACCCGGGCCCCACCCCAGTCCAGGTCTGCGGAAGCATTTGGCCAGATTGTTTCGGTAATGTGGAACATGAGTTAACATTTCAAATCTTTGGGTTTGAAAAACTACCATGTTGACTGACTTCTAGGCACTATGGCTGTAATTCAAGTAACTTTCATCAGGTGAGTAATGGTGCCAGTGCTTCCAACATCTACTACCACTAATGCCAGGAGATTCACATGCGTTCTCAATGCTCCCAATAACCCTGAGAGGAAAGTATACAGTCCCCACTTTGTAGATGAGGAGTTGGAGGCACGAAGAGTAACATAACCAGGGCCACATCACTAGTGAGCGGTGGAGGGAGGAGTCACACACACTTAAGTCCGGCTTCAAAGCCCAAGCACTTTGACACCATGATACCACCTCCAACCATCTAGGTGTTCCCCAGCCTCAAAATGCGGCTTTCAAACCCTTGAATTTTGTAACTCCAGATCCTCATCTCTAGCCTAACACCATCCCAAAATCTGTACTTGAAAACTTCGCCACAAAAACACTCCAGGCCAGGATGGTTTTGCTGATGAATTCTATCAAACATTAAGGGAAGAAATAATACCAATTCTCTACCAACTCTTCCAGAAAACAGAAGGGGAGGCAATAGTTCCCACTGTATAAATTCAATTTATTTAATAGGTATAGAACTATCTGAGGGGGATACCTGTAAGCAGCAACTAAGGGAGAGGATAGCTAGTTTAATGTAACAACCCTAAATCCAAAAGAATATGGCACGTTTGAGAAACAGGATCAAGGCCAATAACCTGGAGCATAGAAGGCAAGGAGGCAGGTGGGGAGGATGTGCTGTGGGTCCACATCATGTGGGGTCATGGCTGCCAAGCTAAGATGTGCAAGTTTCAACTGACCCATTTTTAAGGTTTTTTGACCTAAGCCTGATGTGAAACAAAAGAAGGGTTCTTATTTGATCTTGATTGATGTTTATAAGGGTGTCTATCTTAAAATAAGCCATTAAGTTACTCTTTGTTTTGTGTGATTTTCTATATTTACATTTTATTTTATGATAAAAAGGCTTTTTTTTTTCTTTTTAAATTAACAATTATTGGATCACCGTTGATTTACAATGTTCTGTTAGTTTCTGCTGCACAGCAAAGTGAATCAGTTATACATATATCCCTTCTTTTGGATTCTTTGCCCATATATGTCACTACATAGTATTGAGGAGAGTTCCCCGTGCTATACTGCTAAGTCACTTCAGTCGTGTCCGACTCTCTGCGACTCCACAGACAGCAGCCCACAAGGCTCCCCCGTCCCTGGGATTCTCCAGTCAAGAACACTGGAGTGGCTTGCCATTTCCTTCTCCAGTGTGTGAAAGTGAAAAGTGAAAATGAAGTCGCTCAGTCGTGTCCGACTCTTAGCGATACACACTACTATATATAAAATAGATAATTAATAAGGAGCACTACACAGTAGATCCTTATTATCTATTTTATATATAGTAGTGTGTATATGCCAATCCCAGTCCCCCAATTTATCCCCCACTCCTTTCCCCCTTGGTAACCATAAGTTTTGTTTTCTATATATGTGACTCTATTTCTATTTTGTAAATAAGTTAATTTGTTTTCATTTTAGATTCCACATATAAGCAATATTACATAGTATTTGTCTTTATCTGACTTCACTCAGTATGACAACCTCTAGGTCAATCCATGTCTCTGGGAATGGCATTATTTTGTTCTTTATTATGGCTCAGTAATATTTCATTGTATAAATGTATCACATCTTCTTTATTCATTCATCCATTGATGGACATTTAGGTTGCTTTCATGTCCTGACTGTTGTAAATAGTGCTGCAATGAACATTGGGGTACATAAGAATCCATTAACCTATTCTTTGCTTCTTGTGATTTTATAAATCTGCGTTTTATTTTCTGATAAAAAGGTTTTTTAAGCCACTGTGAAGAAAGTGATTTGAGTGGGAGAAGATACTTATACACACATAACGAACAAAGGAGTATATCCCAAACACAATACAGGAGTCCTGAAAATGCATTGCAAAATGACAATCACCTGTGTCAGGAAACAGCTGGAAAAATATTGCAAATTTGTGGAAAGCCTTATAATTAGACAATTTACAAAGTTGAGAGTGGCGTGTAGGGATGTCACAAGAGAAGTCCTCCAAGTCTAAAAGGACAAGGAGAAGTAATGGTCCCTAGAACTCAGAAACAGAAAGAACTATTGGAGAGAGCTGCCTGCCAGGAGCTGTGATAGTGGATCAAGGAATAGAGTCAGCCCCTAGTGACTCAGCAGAGAGATTGTTGTTGTTTAGTTGTTAAGCTGTGTCTGACTCTTTTGCAACCCCATGGACTATAGACCACCAAGCTCCTCTGTCTGTGGAATTTCCCAGGCAAGACTGCTGGAATGAGTTGCCATTTCAGTTGCTTCTCCAAGGGATCTTCCCAACCCAGGGCTCTAATCCATGTCTCCTGCATTGGCAGGCAGATCCTTTACCACTGAGCCACCAGGGAAGCCCAAGCAGAGAGAGAATTGAAGAACAAAACACCCAACCCTTTCTCTTCCTTTTTTTTCTCCCTGTCTCCTTTCATCCCTCCTTTCCTCTTCTCTCCCTCCAATGCTCCTCAATGGTCCACTGCTGAAGTCAGAGGATCAGTTTGCCCAGGGCTGTAACTCATCAGGATCAGCCCCCAAGGACATAGAGCAGAGTGAAGAAGTTGTGAGTGGATCTGAAGGGGCAAGTGAAAGATGTCCAGCATCTCAGCCCCGTAGACAAATGGCCAAAAGACTCAAATGTGTGTTAGTCACTCAGTCGTGTCTGACTCTTTGCAACCCCATAGACTGTAGCACTAGGTTCCTCTGTCCATGGAATTTTCCAGGCAAGAATACTGGAGAGGGTTCCCATTCCCTTCTCCAGGGTATCTTCCCCATCCAGGGACTGAACCTGGGTCTCTTGCATTACAGGCAGATTCTTTACTGTTCTGAGCCACCAGGGAAGCCCTTAAACAGCAATTCATAAAAAGGAATCCATATGGCCAAAACACATACAAAAATTCCATTTTTGTGAATTTCCATTGAGTCATGGAAACGCCAATTAAGACCATATGAGATGACTCTAAACACACACATCAGATTGGCAAAATTTAAAAGTCAGATGGTATCTAGTGCTGGCAAGGATTTGGGGTAATGGGAACACTCTTCCACTCTTAAGGATGTCAGTTGGAGGTCTGAAAACCAATTTGGCATGACCCAATACAGTCGAGGATCCTCTTACACTGTGACCTAGCAATTGCACCCCTGGGTATCATGCCCTAGAGAAACTAACGCCCAAGTGCTCCAGGAGGCATGCACAAGCAAGCTCATAGCAGCACTGTTTGCAATAGCCTCAAATTGGAAACATCCCACCTGGGGGCTTCCCTGGTGGCTTGGCTGGTAAAGAATCTGCCTGCCAATACAGGAGACATGGATTTGAGCCCTGGGTTGGGAAGATTCCTTGGAGAAGGGAACGGCTACCCACTCCAGTATTCTGGCCTAGAGAATTCCATGGATTGCATAGTCCATGGAATTGCAAAGAGTCGGACACAACTGAGTGACTTCCACTTTCACCTGTAGAATGGATACCTACAGTATGGCAGATTCATACAATGAAATGCTATTCAAAAATCATAATAGTGTCACTCACAAAGTATGGATGAATCTTAATATCAAGACAAAAAAGTACATAGTGTGTGATCATATTTACATAAAGCCACAAAACAGAGAAAACTAAATTAAATCATTTAGGCATATACACTTAGGTGGTAAAAGTATAAAACAAAGCAAGAAAGTAATTTCACAAAAGTCAGGATAGTGGTTACCTCTAAAGAGAGAAGAATTTTGGAAGGAAGGATCACAAGGGTAGGAGGTATTGAAGGCTAATCCTGAGAGGCTGGAAGTGTTCTATTTCTTTATCAGGAAGTGTTACATTTTATATCAAAAAATGAGATTTAAAAAGGGTAGTCACTAAAAGATTTCTGGAAAACTCTGTGGGCATGGGCAAAGCTCCATGACGGTGAACTTTAGGATGACCCCATTTTGTACCCTTCTTTTACTTGAAGCAGATGTTCAGTAAATATTTGTTAAATGATTGAATGTTTTCAGCTTTGTCTTGCTTGGATAAGAACCACCTGTGCTTCCTTCCCCAGACCTTGGTATGTAGAAGTCTGGAATAGTTCTTAGGTTTACCAGACCTGAAGGGCTCTAGATTTGCAGATAGAGTTAAGAGTCCAGTCTGCTGGTAAATGGGTCTCTGAGCTAGCTAGGGAACTGTAGTAAAATAAATCTTGTTATGCTTCGTACCCTTATCCCTGATGCTAAAGAATATTTCTGCTTGCTTCTGCTCATGTGTTAAGGTTGATCATTTGATTGCAAAATACTAAACCTTCTTTATAGCAAGTATTGTCATACCCACTCAGTTGATGAGGATGGTAGACATGATTTGGTTTTTTCCACCCATTTTACTTGTCTTCAGCTGTGTAGCAGCCAGGCTAATTAATAAATGAGATTTATCTTTTACTTTCGAATGCAGGGGTGGGCTCTGATTAATCTCAAATAGGGTCAGCAAACTTTTTTTCTGAGAGAGCCAGTTAGTAAATATTGTAGATTTTGCAGGCCATAAGATCTCTGTCCCAGTTACTCAATTCTGCCAATGCAGTATGGAAGTAACTATAGACAATCCATACACAGATGAACATGGCTGTGTTCCAAAACAACTTTATTTGCAAAAGCACATGGTAGGCGGATTTGGTCTCTGGCCCATAGTTTTCTGACCCCTAGACCATAACAGCTTTCATCAACCAGGTCCCTCTTTTAACTTCCCAACACAGGAAATGATTTGAATGACTGTGCTCTCAGTTCTCCAGAAGATGGCAAAGACCCAGAGCAGGGGTTCTCAAAGGGTGTTCCTCAGTCAGTCCTGTACCACTGGCATCATCTGAGAACCTGATGGAAAGGTAAAGTCTTAGGACTCACTCCTGAATCAAATATTGGGGGGGGGGGGGGGCGGGCTCAGCAGTCTTACTCTGCATTTTTTTTTTCTATTTTTTAATTGAAAATTTAAAAAATAATTTTAATTGAAAATTAAACATTTTACAATGTTGTGTTGGTTTCTGCCATACATAAAGAAGATGAGGTACCTATATACAATGGAATATTACTTGGCCATAAAAAAGAACATATTTGAATTTGGTTCTAGTGAGCCTGTTATACATAGTGAAGTAAGTCAGAGAAAAATAAATACAGTTTGCATTTGTAAAATGTCTTCCATGTGATTCTAGTGCATATTCAAACTTGCTCTAGAGTCATCAAGAAAAAGTCTTCTTATTGCCACAGTGTAAATTCAGAAGTGTAGCTAAGCAGTAAATGGAATTTCCCTAATCACAGGGATTGGTTTAAGAGTGATCCAATGTGGGAAAAATTTTCCAAATATCTAGCAAGCAGCAGAGCAAGGGCACCAACCAATCAGAATAGGTACAGACATGATGCCACAGCGGGGTTCTGAAGGCCCCCTCTTACACCCGGCACTGATCCTTTTCTTGCTAAATCAAGGAGTCCACTGAAGGGCTGGGGGTCGGGGAGGAGGAGCTGGAGAGACCACGGAAGGGAGAGACCATTGATGGGGAAGCAGCTATCGGGGAAAGCAGCTATTTACCAACTATAGGGAAGTGTTTCACCATTTAACAACGGGCACAGTTGTACCAGTGCATACCAGCTGCAAAGCTGTTCTCGTTCAACTGGCACAAGACTCAGTATTTTTGTCCAGTCATTGTAGAAACAACAGCCTGCCTCCTGCTGCATGTGGTAAGAATGTGGTCTGTGAAGACACCAACCTACAGAAGAAGTGAACACAAGGAGTACACAGATGAAAGTATCAGAGAAACGAAGTTGCATCCCTAAAGGAGCCACTCCAAACTCACCCTACGTCTAGATGTTCCATTTACTTGATCCAGCTTTAGGTGAATTCTCCAGCTTTTCCATCTGAAATCACAAGAAAAAATGAGGCCACAGAGAGGTATCAGAAGGAAAACATGTTTCTGAGGGCCTGACTGAACTGCTCTCCTTTCTCCCTGAAGATCTGGGCAACGCAGACCCTCCCTTCATCACCAGAATGTCTGGTGGGGAACAGCACAGGCATCCTGCACCCCAGCTGCGTGTCAGGCCGGCTGCAATGCTTGTTTATTAGTGAAATGCATCTGATCAGAGAGGCCAGTCTGACAAGTTCATTACATATCAATTTAATTAGCTGATTTACATTTAATTTACATTTCAATTAATGTCTTTAGCAACAAAACGCAGCCTTAATAGGGTAATTGCCTGTTAGGCAATATGTAAAAGAATAAATAGTCGCATTCTGAGGAAGAATTCCTATTTTCAATTTTTTATTACCATAAATAACTGAAATAATTATTGCTCTTAAGGGCCATGTCCTGATTTCCTTCTGGGCCTAATTATAAAGACTTAGTACCTCATTAAGCAAAATGGTTTTGGAGCCACAGAAAAACATTACTCGAATCGTGACTCATTAGTTTCGACAAAAGAGGGGGAGACTGTGATAGTAGAATACATTTGGGGGACTGGGGATTTGTCCTCTCTGGGCCACGGCATCCAGATGGCAGGTGTCCCTGTCATGTATGCCTGTTGGGGTACTGGTCTGCGGGAATGCTCAAAGGGCCTCTTTTAAGTATTTCTGGAGGAGGCACTCACTACCTCTTGAGGCAGACATTACAGAGGTCTAGATTTTAAAAGTTCTCTCTTAAGTTAAAATCTGCCTTCTCCTTTATTCATTTATGGTAGGTGTCTGCTACGATGTTTTGCCAGGGGTATAATTATTATATAACCATAATTGTATATTAAGAGAAACTGAGAGCACAGAATAGGCAGGAACAGAAATGGGCTGAGTACTATTGGAGGGATAGCAAATAGCCTGAGAAATGGGGAGAATGAGACTCTGTATTCTGAGTTCTAGAGGAAAAACTGCCATACCGCCAGGGGGAAGGGATACAGGTTTGGGTCTGAAGAGTCAGACACCAGAGCCACAGTGCAAATGGTGCTGGCTTGTTCCTTGAAATGTAAATGGACATTTCATCTGAAAGAGCAAGTACTAAAAATTGAAAACTTCAGGGGCCAGAGTATGCAATTCCTTTCGGCGACTGCTAGTCTTCCTCGGAGGACCAGGGCAATCGCTCCTACGGACTCCGCAGCTCGCCTGCCGCTCTTGTTATATTCCACTGGACTGTCTTCAACAGCGCTACCACGTGGTAGCAAGATGAACAGCAGGACCGGAATACCCGGCCTCGTTCGGTCTCCCTTTGGCTGTGAAAACATAACAAACCCCAGTTTGAAGCTGACTCCTAGACGAATAAAAGGAAGACTCAGGAAAGAGATACTGAACTCTCAGGAAATAAGTCCTCTAAAGAAAGAAAGAAAGTGAAGTCGCTCAGTCGTGTCCGAAACTTTGCGACCCCATGGACAGTAGCCTGCACCAGGCTCCTCCGTCCATGGGATTTTCTAGGCATGAGTACTGGAGTCGGCTGCCATTGCCTTCTCCAAGGAATCTTCCCGACCCAGGGATCGAACCCAGGTCTCCCTCATTGAGAGACAGACACTTCCCCGTCTGAGCCACCTGGGAGGTCATCTGAGGAGAGAGGGAAAGGATAATTTATTTAACTTCTTTAAAATGACCATATTTGCACCCTAATATTTTGGAAGCATTCATTCCTGTTATGGGGCTACTGATCCTAGCTTTCCCCTCTCCCTCACTCAGGACTAGTTTATCCATCTCAGCCCTGCAGAAACTAAATGATAGAATTTAGTTCTATCTCATTCCACCTGCACGCAACTCCTGAATCACATGCTGCTGCTACTGCTGCTGCTAAGTCGCTTCAGTCATGTCCAAGTCTGTGCGACCCCATAGACCGCAGCCCACCAGGCTCCCCCGTCCCTGGGATTCTCCAGGCAAGAACGATGGAGTGGGTTGCCGTTTCCTTCTCCAGTGCATGAAAGTGAAAAGAGAAAGTGAAGTCGCTCAGTCGTGTCCAACTCTTCGCGACCCCATGGACTGCAGCCTACCAGGCTCTTCCGTCCATGGGATTTTCCAGGGAAGAGTCCTGGAGTGGGGTGCCGTTGCCTTCTCCGTCTGAATCACATAATCAAGCTAAATATCTCCAAGGCGTCTTAATACACCCCGCCTCCCCCCACCCCCCGAGCTGTTGTTTAGGTTACAATTTTCAGATACATTGATGACTTAGTTATGCTTGCCTGGAAGTTTTTGGATTTGTTGATAGCCTTTTTTTTTTTTAATTGTTTTTTAAATTGTAGGATAATTGCTAAAAAAAATAAATAAATAAATTGTAGGATAATTGCTTTACAGAATTTTGTTGTTTTCTGCCAAATACCTGTTGATAACCTTTTTAAGGGTTAGTCCCTTAGTTGTGTCCGACTCTTGCGATCCTAGGGACTGTAGCCCGCCAGGCTCCTCCGTCCACGGGATTCTCCAGGCAAGAATATTAGAGTGGGTCGCCATGCCCTTCTCCAGGGGATCTTCCCGACTCAGGGTTCCGAACCTGGGTCTCCTGCATTGCAGGCAGATCATTTACCATCTGAGCCACCAGAGAAGCTTCCCTGGTGGCTCAGTTTTTTTAAAGCAGATGCCAAAATCTAAAGGCAAATTCCAGAATCTGTCACCACAGTGTGGGAGAGGCTATCAGAATGGCATCAACTCATCCCCACCAGCAGGGGGCGTCTAGAGCTAATCTTGTTCTTCCTTGTGTTTACATGATAAGCTTACTCAAATCAAGAGGCTTCTCTGATGGCTCCAGTGGCAAAGGATCCACCCTCATCGTGGAAGTAACAGGAAATGCAGGTTCCATCCCTGGGTCGGGAAGATCTCTTGGAGGAGGGAGTGGTGGTATTCTTGGCTGGGTCCCAAAGAGCTCGACATGATGGAGCTACTAACACTGTAGAGCAGTGAATCAGTGCTACCAGACCCAACACTTGTTTTTTATAATAGGTATTTGTAACATTTTCTTATCTATGTGAAATTCACAGAAAATAGAACTTGAATACGTATACAACTTTAAAAAATAGAAATATTATTCTAATTGTACTATAAATGAAGTCACTCCGTCGTGTCCGACGCTTTGCAACCCCATGGACTGTAGCCTACCACACTCCTCAGTCCATGGGATTTTCCAGCCAAGAGTACTGGAGCGGGTTGCCATTTCTTTCTCCAATTGTACTATAAAGCAGAAACAAAAAAGGAGTAACATTTAATAGAATAAGATGTATTGCCATATACAAGTATTCTGGCACAACTACAAAAAAAGATATAATAAAGGAGCACATGCTTTATATAATTACCTGACCTACAAATGCAAACTGACTCTGGCAGGTATATTGACTTGGTGATTGAAATATTGCCATTAATTGAAAATGATGTATTTTTCTAAACTTTTGGACAACTCTCGGTAGAGTTCTAAATAAAATATAGTTTTCTCTTGATTTAAAAGGAAGTTTCATTACTCCTGGAAAAACTGCTCTGTATTTAAATCATGCAAAAAAGGCCGTAATTTTATATGTGAAATGAAGTTAGGATATAAACTCTAGATATTTATAAATAGCTTTTTCACATCTAAGAATGTGTGGAGACATAGGATTTGGGGATGCTGGACAATCCTTTAGTATATCAGACTACCTGACACTTCTGAATATTTCCTAGTAAGTGCCAGAGCACCCCCCCCCAATTATTGTGACAGCCATTTTAAAAATGTGACCCCCCATATTTCTGAAACATATACAGGGTGATAGCATCTTCATGAAGAAACACTCACCTAGAGCAATGCAGACTGATACCTCAGTTTTCCTTCCTTCTGACCCCAATTCCCCTTGAACTAAGATTTTTTTGTCCTGAATCCCCAGCCTTATTCTTACCAGTGCCTGGTGGCTTAGGGATGTAGGACTGATCCAGTCCTTATATTCCTAGCTGCTCCTTCCTGAATAGACTACTCATGAATCTCATCCAGATTATCATCCTACTCCAAAGATCATACAAACTCCCTTTCCTCAGTTATGGCCTTTATGGATCATGAGAGGGTCCTGTTTGTCTGCCTTGGGAACTGTAGCCTCCATGTAGCTTCAGCTCCTATTACCCGGTATGTACCACGTCTGCGCTCATCGGCCAGATTTCCAACTGCCAACAACTCTGAGTCTCTGCTTTTTCCAGAGACTGAGCCAACTCTGCCCTCATGGCAGGCCAGAAAGGCTGGAATTAACACTTTCAACTGATGATGGGAAAGGATAGATAAAGAACTCAGATTCTTCACCCCTAGGACAGCGTAACTCTAAGTTGTAGACTCTGCACTGGCTCTGAGTAGGATTAAACCCTGCTTGCTCACGATGGGAACCTGCCTGAAAACGTACCCTTTATTGGTCTCTTCCCTTCTCTGGTTGGTTTCCTGGGATCATCACCTCAATAAACTACTTAAATAATTGTCTGACAATTCTGGGGGAATCCAAGCTGAGGCAGGAACTCTGGGAAGGCAAAGCTTCCAGGAATCCTGTTTACATAAGGACTCCTAGGTCTCCCAGGGAGAAACAGTGGTTGAAACTTGAACCTGAAAGCCAAGCCCAGATTCCTGGCGCTTGAATCCTTAAGTAAACTGCATCTCATAGGATGCCCTCCAGCAGCATGCTCAGGCTCAAGGAACTCATCCTAAAGTAGGAGACCAATGACTCCTGCCTTGGAGTGTTTGCAGTCCGTGGGCTGGTAGGAAGAAATGGTGTTTGTACTTGATACTGAATACTACCATTTAACTGTCTTTCACCTGGGCTCTGGTTAACATGACCCACACTGATGAAGAATGGATATGAAAATCAGAAAGGGCATTAACGCTCAGTACACTTTTAAAATAGCTGTTTTCAGTAGATTGCTGGACCCTTTGAAGTCTGACTGAGGGGGTTTTCACTGACTGGAGAGACTCCCCTTTCAAGGACCGCGATTACAGGGAAAGTGGGGAAGCGAGGGTACAAATGAAGAGACAGCTCTAGGGTGACAGTAGTGGCCGCAGAGGTTCAGGTCTCCATTCTTTATCAGGGTGGTAGTAGCACCAGCTGACAAACAGGGCCACAAAGAGATGGAGTGGAGAGCAGCTGTGGTACCCATGGCCAGACAGCTTCAGTGGCTCCCTAGGACATCCTTCAATATGCAGCCCCAGTGGGGCAGCGAGGGATCTGGGGCAGGCTTCAGAGCCCCAGTGGCTTTGCTGAGTGAGGTCTTGAGTCAGAGGCCTGGGTCACGGATAACTATACTCGTATTCATCAGCAGGGTTGGGTCGAGGGGGACTGTAATCTGATGGAGCACATTTTGCTTCAGTCAACTCATTCCAGAGCCATCCTGTAACTTCAAGCCAGACAGGGGCTTTCTTTTCCTCTTTACAGTTTACTGGCAAAGTATCAGATGTTTTTTAGGGCAAATGCTACTATCTGCCCAGCTGTGCTCAGCAGTGACTGCCAGCGAGAAGTTTCAGTTGGGACTCACACGAGGGTAACTTCAGATGTAAAAGCCTGCCTCTGAATGCATCTCTTCATGCCCTTTAAACGTTGCAAATCAAAGAGGAACACGAGGGGGCTTGGTGGTTGGCAAACTTCCTGTTACAGGGTTAAGAATAGAGTCCTTTGTGTGGCCAGAACAGCTAAGGGTGAAGAGGAGTGGGGATCACAGGCAGCTTACCCGGGAGGTCAGAAACCCCACTGGAGATCAAAGCCAAACTTCTGGGCTAGAGTCAGGCAGGGTACCAATGGCACCTTACCCCCAGCCAATTGGGCACCCCCTTCCTTTCAGGCATCGACGCTCTTGCTCCTACTCACATCTCTTCTTCCTCCTTCCCCTCCCTTTCACGTTTATCCATTCATTGAGCACCCGTCCACTATGTGCCAGACCCAGAGATTTATTGTGTGTTCAGGAGGCTACAGGGTCCCTGACCCGCACTAGCCCCTTCCCCTGTGCTATGTTCACCTGAGGATATGTTTTGCAAGTTGCATAAAGATTTTAATGGCGGTCTTCTAAGACCCTTGTCTCCAGTTTCCCCTTTGCCTTACTTGGTTTCACATATGGTGGCAATGAGGTAGCCATAAGCACTTTGGGAAGTTGGGTTGAAGTTTGGGTTCAGTGGATTGCATGCTAAGTTGCTTCAGTCATATCCTGAATGCCGCAGTTCTTTGCAACCCTATGGACCATAGCCCGCCAGGCTGCACTGTCCATGGAATTCTCCAGGTAAGAATTCTGGAGTGGGTTGCTGTGCCCTCCTCCAGGGGATCTTCCTAACCCAGGTATTGAACCCATCTCTCTCATCTCTCCTACATTGGCAGTCAAGTTCTTTTCCACTAGTACCACCTAAGAAGCCCATTTATTGGGTTGTTTATGGGACTCACAGTCACTCCCTATGGACTGCTCAATTATTGTTAGCCATCCCAAATGTAGAAATGGCTTCCAGGAATATTGCCACTGCCCATGGGACCAACTCACCCATTGTCACCAAAGGTGCAGGGCCTGTAGAACAGAGACATGGGCAATAACATGGTGGGGATTTAGAGTGTGCACGAGGCAATGAGATGGCCTGAACTCATATAGCACCTAGTACAGGAAACTCAATAGAAATTTCAAAAACAGCAGTCTGAAAATTCTATAAAACATGACAAATAAGGAGTGTTCCAAAGCTAAAATGAACTCTTCTGCATTCTGGAAAATAAAAACCCAATTTCGATCAATCATGCTAGAAGAAAGTAAATTATCTTTCTGTTCTCTGAAAGGAAAATTATTTGACAAAAACTGTTGTCATATAAAAAGATGATCAAAGAGAAAATCCAAGAAACACAGGATGAAAAGTAGTATAGAAGTGTATCAGACAGCTATTCAATAATAAAAATAATGTGATTTTTTCCTGGATTTTGAAATTAAAACATTAATCTTTGATTTGTTCTTTCATTTTAAATAATCACTTTCTTGATTTTCATGATAAATTTTGTATTCTTTTTCTTAAAGGGGCCTCCAAATTGTATAAGATTCAGGGTTCAAAAAACCCAGATCTGCTCAGGTACAGTAACGACTACTGGGCATAAAGTAGCCAAGATGTGGTCCTTGGCTTCAAGGGTCCCCAGGCCACTGGACCAGCCTCATACACAAACTAAGAATTATGCAGTGTGCCACCTGGAAGCTCAGGGCCTCACCTCACTTCCATCCCTCAATTCAGTCTGCTTGTTTTTCTATCCAGAAATGAATTTTTAGGAGCTCACATACCTTACCTTAAGGTGCTTCCATTCCCCCCTTCCTCCTTCACACATGAGGCATTCTCGGGCCCCCTCCTCCCCACACCCATGCCTCAGAACTCATCCCACTTCCTGTGTAAAGCACTTCTGTCCCGTTTCCGCTTCACTGGACTGTCCTGTGTGTCCTCTGGGTTTCTTTTTTAATAACTGCAGAGAGTTTGTTTTTTTTTTAATTGGAGGTTAATTGCTTTACAATGTTGTGTTGGCTTCTGCCAACACAACGCAAGCCATCCGTAATTTTTGTACACAAGCCCTCTCTCTCAAGCCTCCCTCCCACCCTTCTAGGTCATCACAGAGCACCCACCAGTCTGGGCTCCCTGTGTTATACAGCAGTTTCCCATGATGTATCTATTTTACACATGGTAGTGTATATGTCTTGAAATTATTTCTCCACACAGACACAGTTCTCTCGAGAAGAGGGCTTAGGCCATCTACTTTAAACCAACAATTTATTATTTCTTCCCTACTTGATCCATCCCTGACTTTTTTGTTTTCCCTCATCTGAGCATCCCAGGGGGTTGTGTTCTCTCCCATACCGCTTTGACAAAATGATTAAGAAATCAAGAGCATCTGGAGACTTAGAGGAAACATTGTGGGCTACCAGAAAAGTGGTCCACACACGTGTGGTGCTGGGCTGGGTTCTGTCGGTGGAGAGCGACAGGTAAAGAGCAGGGTCATCCTTATTGAGACTAGGAGCACTGCAAGGACAAAGGCTTTGTCTTATATTTCTCTGTATCTGCTTCCTGGCAGAGGGGAGAAAGGTAGGGATTCAATAAATATTTGATGGAAGGAGGAGAAAAGAACTGAGGGACATATTTGCACTGAGATGCTTCATCTGATAAAAGTAATCCTTTCTGTGCCTTCATTTCGAAGAAGTGAACCCTTTTCTATGCACAGATCATTTATCCTTCCCTCAGCTCCTGGGAACATGTGTTATTCCACCTGTTCAGGGTCAGTCCCTCCACCTTGACTTCAGACTCTCCTGAATCCTCCAGGCTTCAGTTCAGTTCAGTTCGGTCGCTCAGTCATGTCCAACTCTTCACAACCCCATAAACCACAGCACACCAGGCCTCCCTGTCCATCACCAACTCTCAGAGTTTACTCAAATTCATGTCCACCGAGTCAGTATTGCCATCAAAACATCTCATCCTCTGTTGTCCCATTCTCTTCTCACCTTCAATCTTTCCCAGCATCAGGGTCTTTTCAAATGAGTCAGTTCTTCACATCAGGTACCCAAAGTACTGGGTTTCAGCTTCAACATCAGTCCTTCCAATGAACACCCAGGACTGATCTCCTTTAGGATGGACTGGCTGGATCTCTTTGCAGTCCAAGGGACTCTCAAGAGTCTTCTCCAACACTACAGTTCAAAAGCATTAATTCTTTGGCGCTCAGCTTTCTTTATAGTCCAACTCTCACATCCATACATGACTATAGGAAAAACCATAGCTTTGACTAGATGGACTTTTGTTGGCAAAGTAATGTCTCTGCTTTTTAATATGCTGTCTAGGTTGGTCATAACTTTCCTTTCAAGGAGTAAGCATCTTTTAATTTCATGGCTGCAGTCACCATCTGCAGTGATTTTGGAGTCCAGAAAAATAAAGTCTGACACTGTTTCCCTATCTATTTGCCATGAAGTGATGGGACCAGATGCCATGATCTTAGTGTTCTGAATGTTGAACTTTAAGCCAACTTTTTCACTCTCCTCTTTCATTTTAATCAAGAGGCCCTTTAGTTCTTCTTTGCTTTCTGCCATAAGATTGGTGTCATCTGCATATCTGAGGTTATTGATATTTCTCCCGGCAGTCTTGATTCCAGCTTATGCTTCATCCAGCCCAGAGTTTATCATGATGTACTCTGCATATAAGTTAAATAAACAGGGTGACAATATACAGCCTTGACGTACTCCTTTTCCTATTTGGAACCAGTCTGTTGTTCCATGTCCTGTTCTAAATGTTGCTTCCTAACCTGCATACAGATTTCTCAAGAGGCAGGTCAGGTGGTATGGTATTCCATTCTCTTTCAGAATATTCCACAGTTTGTGGTGATCCACACAGTCAAAGGCTTTGGCATAGTCAATAAAGCAGAAATAGATGGTTTTTTTTGGAACTGTCTTGCCTTTTCTATGATCCAACGGATGTTGGCAACTTGATCTCTGGTTCCTCTGCCTTTTCTAAAACCAGCTTGAATATCTGGAAGTTCATGGTTCACGTACTGTTGAAGCCTGGCTTGGAGGATTTTGAGCATTACTTTGCTAGCATGTGAGATGAGTGCAATTGACCAGTAGTTTGAGCATTGCCTTTCTTTGGGATTGGAATGAAAACTGACTTTTTCCAGTCCTGTGGCCACTGCTGAGTTTTCCAAATTTGCTGGCATATTGAGTGCAGCACTTTTACAGCATCATCTTTAAAGATTTGAAATAGCTCATCTGGAATTCCATCACCTCCGATAGCTTTATTGATAGTGATGCTTCCTAAGGCCCACTTGACTTCACATTCCAGAATGTCTGGCTCTAGGTGAGTGATCACACCATTGTGATTATCTTGGTCGTGAAGATCTTTTTTGTATAGTTCTTCTGTGTATTCTTGCCACCTCTTCTTAATATCTTCTGCTTCTGTTAGGTCCATACCATTTCTGTCCTTTATTGTGCCCATGTTTGCATGAAAATTTTCCTTGGTATCTCTAATTTTCTTGAAGTGATCTCTAGTCTTTCCAATTCTATTATTTTCCTCTATTGAGGAAGGCTTTCTTATCTCTCCTTATTCTTTGGAACCCTGCATTCAAATGGATATATCTTTCCTTTTCTCCTTTGCTTTTTGCTTCTCCTCTTTTCACCTTTTGTAAGGCCTCCTCAGACAACCATTTTGCTCTTTTGCATTTCTTTTTCTTGGGGATGGTCTTGATCACTGCCTCTTGTACAATGTCACAAACCTCTGTCCATAGTTCTTCAGGCATTCTATCAGATCTAATCCCTTGAATCTATTTGTCACTTCCATTGTATAATCATAAGTGATTTGGTATAGGTCATACCTGAATGGTCTAGTGGTTTTCCCTACTTTCTTCAATTAAGTCTGAATTTAGCTATAAGGAGTTCATGATCTGAGCCACAGTCATCTCCCAGTCTTGTTTTTGCTGATTGTATAGAGCTTCTCCACCTTTGGCTGCAAATAATATAATCAATCTGATTTCATTGTTGACCATCTGATGATATCCATGTGTAGAGTCTTCTCCTGTGTTGTTGAAAAAGGGTGTTTGCTATGTCCAGTGCGTACTCTTGGCAAAACTCTATTAGCTTTTTCACTGCTTCGTTTTGTACTCCAAAGCCAAATTTGCCTGTTACTCCAGGTGTTTCTTGACTTCCTACTTTTGCATTCAAGTCCCCTATAATGAAAGGGACATCTTTTTTGGGTGTTAGTTTTAGAAGGTCTTGTAGGTCTTCATAGAACCATTCAACTTCAGCTTCTTCAGCATTACTTGTCAGGGCATAGACTTGGATTACCGTGATGTTGCATGTTCTGCCTTGAAAATGAACAGAAATCATTCTGTTGTTTTTGAGATTGCATCCAAGTACTGCATTTTGGACTCTTTTGTTGACCATGATGGCTACTCCATTTCTTCTAAGGGATTCTTGCCCTCAGTAGTAGATATAATGGTCATCCAAGTTAAATTCACCCACTCCAGTCCATTTTAGTTTGCTGACTCCTAAAATCAGCAAGCTAAATCTGAATCCTCTGAATCCTCCAGGCTTAGCTCTGATAATCATCTTCCTGCTCCCAGGTTCAGCCTCTCTCCATTTCTCTACTGCCTCTCTTGGGTCAGCCTTTAGCCACACTCAAACTTCTCCCACCCTTAGGCCCCCTGACTTCCACCTTCTGGACTATTTCCTCCCTGTAACTGCCATCTACAAGCTCTTCATTCTGTTGCACTTGCTGTCTCTACTGCCTTATTTGGCATTTATCCATTAACTGAAACTTACCTAATGACAGTCACTGATGACCAGTTGCCCCATCCCTTAAGCATTTTCTCTGCTCCCCTTCTAACAGCATAGAGCACTGACGGTCATCACCGCATCCTTGAAACTCGTTCCATGATTGACTTCCACTAAACTGCCACTTGTTCTTGAGCCTCCCTAGATCTACCTTCTTCACAGCTGGCAGCAGGTGATCTCTGCAAATGAGGCTCTGATTTTCCACATCTTTCTCTTCTTGAAGAGTAATGAAGTCACCCCATCTGTGGGAAGTCTCTCCCTATTACAGTGATCAGGGCAGGATGCTGTAGCTGAAGAGGGCCACTGACCACTCAACAGCATATTCAGAGAAGAGAGAGGTGTGATCGTGGTGGAATCTGAGCCTTGTTAAAGCAGGAGGATGAACCAGGACTGAGAAACCTAGAGAGGAAAACATGTCATGGAGACTGGAAAGGAGGAAGTCAATGTGCTCTAAGCACCTCCAAGTCACTAAATAGATCATTGAGTGGAATATTATTTGAGGAGGTAGGTTTTGCTTTACTGAAAGAGAACTTCATAAAGGTTACAGCCATGTAACAGTAGAAAGGGTCTCTGGTAACCTATGCGACATCTTCATGTGAACTAGAAAAAGGTGCTTCTTCTGTAGCAAGTTTAAGCCTGACACAATGGCCCTCAGCACCCACTTGTTAGTTTGGGCAGGTGGCCTAGTGCAGAACATAATTCATGCTGTCTCATGTACTAACTCCATGGAAGGCAGTGAGATTTCACTGAATCCTCTCAGTGAGTCACTGAGAGGATTCAGCCAATGATTGGATGATCTGTTTTTGTTCCATAGGAAATATTTCTTATAATCCTTCTTACTATAATCTAACCTTTGTAATGAAGATGTGCTAGACATAGAAGGAGAGGGAGATGAAGGGAAGAAATAATAAAGCGCAAGAGAGAGGGATGGACAGAGAGGAAGATGGAGGGGAAGAGAGATGAGATGGAAGGGAGATGGAGGAGAAAGGGAAAGAGCAGAGAAAGAGATTGATTGACCATTTTAATTTTATAGTATCCAAATATGCCCAGATCCAGCTGCATCTTCCCTGTTTCACGAGCAAATCATTTCTAGATGTGTCTACCACAAAATTTTTTCTATAAAATTTTTCTATAAAATTAATTTCTATCCTATTATTTTCCTGTCCTGCCTCCTTGCTATTTGAATCCCAATTTTGTTCCAGGCGGTACCATGGAATGAATGATATTGGGTCTATGCCAGTGGTTCTCAACCTGACTACACAGTAGAATCAACTTTACAGTTAAGAACTTTATATATTTATACAAATTTTATATAAAAGTATATATAATAGTTTATATTTATGTTTATATAAAGCTTATAGATAGCAACATTATATTTCCCTATATATTTATTAATGTTATTTTTATATATTGTTTATATAAATTTTATGTGTATATTTATATTAGTATTTATGTAAAACAAACATTACTGCTATATATACATTATGTATTTACATTAAATGTTTATATCTACGTTTATGCTAATTTTACATAAAAGTATAGATTTATAATATTTATGTTGTTGTTATTTAATTGCTAAGTCATGTCTGACTCTTTACAACCCCTTGGACTGTAGTCCACCAGGCTCCTCTGTCCACAGGATTTCCCAGGCAAGAATACTGGAGTGGATTGCCATTCCTTCTTCAGGGGACCTTCCCAACCCAAGGCTCAAACCCATGTCTCTTGCTTTGGCAGGCAGATTCTTTACCACTGAGTCATCAGGGAAGCCCAATATTTACATTATGTACAATTTAATTTACCCATATATATGTAATCAGAAACTTTGAGACTAAAGCCCAGGCATATATAGTGTAAAATTCCCCCAGGTGATTCCAGTCAGGATTGGAATCACAGGTTCTGAGATACTAACTTCTTTTTCCATTTGTGAGCTATTTCACTCTAGCCTCACCATATGCAGAGTACATCATGAGAAATGCTGGGCTAGAAGAAGCACAAGCTGGAATCAAGATTGCCAGGAGAAATATCAATAACCTCAGACATACAGATGACACCACCCTTATGGCAGAAAGTGAAGAGGAACTAAAAAGCCTCTTGATGAGAGTGAAAGAGAAGAGTGAAAAAGTTGGCTTCAAGCTCAACATTCAGGAAACTAAAATCATGGCATCTGGTCCCATCACTTCATGGCAAATAGATGGGGAAACAGTGTCAGACTTCATTTTTCTGGACTCCAAAATCACTGGTGATTGCAGCCATGAAATTAAAAGATGCTTACTCCTTGGAAGGAGAGTTATGACCAACCTAGACAGCATATTCAGAAGCAGAGACATTACTTTGCCAACAAAGGTCCGTCTTGTCAAGGCTATGGCTTTTCCAGTGGTCATGTATGGATGTGAGAGTTGGACTGTGAAGAAAGCTGAGCGCCGAAGAATGGATCCTTTTGAACTGTGGTGTTGGAGAAGACTCTTGAGAGTCCCTTGGACTGCAGGAGATCCAGCCAGTCCATTCTAAAGGAGATCAGTCCTGGGTGTTCTTTGGAAGGAATGATGCTAAAGCTGAAACTCCAGTACTTTGGCCACCTCATTCATGCAAAGAGTTGACTCATTGGAAAAGGCTCTGATGCTGAGAGGGATTGGGGGCAGGAGGAGAAGGGGACGACAGAGGATGAGATGGCTGGATGGCATCACTGACTCGATGGACATGAGTTTGGGTAAACTCCAGGAGTTGGTGATGGACAGGGAGGCATGGCATGCTGCGATTCATGGGGTTGCAAACAGTTGGACACGACTGAGTGACTGAACTGAACTGAACTGAACAGCTTCAAGGAAGCCATGTTACCTAGTAAACAGAGGTCTGTTGAAATACTTCTGGAAGAGCTTTTATTTTCCTATAAAAAGGGATAGGCATAACATTCTGGTTCATGGGTGCTGCCATTTCTCCTTTTTCCTGGTATGACTATGGACAACCAGCCTGAAGACAAAAAACTTTTCAAACAGCAAGAACAATATCCACAAATATGTGCTAAAGACAGTGAAAGAGAAAGGTAGACAGGCCTCAGTTTTCAGACCAGGTGAGTTTCTGCAGCATCCCTCTCCTGACCATCTCAAGAGCACTTGTTATTTGAAATTCTTAAATATCTTTGTTTTGTAAGCCAAAGATAATCGAGTTTTCTGTTATTTGCGAGTAAAAGCAATTTACCCGCATATGTGGTATTTTCTTAGGACAAAGGCTATTATGATTGAAAGGAGTTCAGAAAATGACTGTTCCTTGGATAACAGTGTACAATGATTTGAGGTCAATTTTTTTAAACTGACTGCAGCTTGTTAGGGCTGTCATAACAAGGTACTACAGACTGAGAGGATAAAACAACCAAAACTTATTTTCTCATAGTTCTGGAGGCTAGAAGTCCAGGATCAAAGTTTGGCAGGACTGATTTCTTCTGAGGCTTTCTCTTCAGCTTGTTAGAGAGAGACCATCTTCTCTCTCTGTCTTCATATTTTTTCCTCTGTATGTGCCGTGTCCTAAGATCCTCTTCCTATAAGGATGCCAGTGGATTAAGTCCCACCCCAACATTCTCATTTAACCTTGATTATCTTTTGTAAAGACTCTGTCTACAGATGCAATCACATTCTGAGGTACTGTTAAGATGTCAAGGTATGAGTATTAGGGGATAAAGTTAGGTCCACAATGTGTGTGTGGGTGAGGGTGTGTGTGTGTGTGTGTTAGTCACTCAGTCATGTCTGACTCTTTGCGAGCCTATGGACAGTAGCCCACCAGGCTCCTCTGTCCTTGGAATTCTCCAGGCAAGAATACAGGAGTGCTTTGCCATTTCTTTCTCCAGGGGATCTTCCCGACACAGGGATTAAAACTATATCTCTAACTTCTGCATTAGCAGGCGGGCTCTTTACCACTAGCGCCACCTGGGAAGCCCTCTATCCATAATACTGATGACTAAAATTTGGTCAGCAATTTTGAATGCAGAGTTCCAAAGAATAGCAAGAAGAGATAAGAAAGCCTTCCTCAGTGATCAGGGCAAGGAAATAGAGGGGAAAAAAAGAATGGAAAAGACTAGAGATCTCTTCAAGAAAATTAGAGATACCAAGGGAAATATTCATGCAAAGATGGGCACAATAAAGAACAGAAATGGTTTGGACCTAACAGAAGCAGAAGACATTAAGAAGAGATAGCAAGAGTACACAGAAGAACTGTACAAAAAAGATCTTCATGACCAAGATAATCACAATGGTGTGATAACTCACCTAGAGGCAGACATCCTGGAAGGTGAAGTCAAGTGGGCCTTAGGAAGCATCACTATGAACAAAGCTAGTGGAAGTGATGGAATTCCAGTTCAGTTCAGTTCAGTCACTCAGTCGTGTCCAACTCTGCGACCCCATGAATCACAGCATGCCACGGCTCCCTGTCCATCACCAACTCCTGGAGTCTACCCAAACCCATGTTCACTGAGTTGGTGAAGCCATGCAACAATCTCATCCTCTGTCGTCCCCTTCTCCTCCTGCCCGCAATCTCTCCCAGCATCAGAGTCTTTTCCAATAAGTCAACTCTTCGCATGAGGTGGCCAAAGTATTGGAGTTTCAGCTTCAACATCAGTCCTTCTAATGAACACCCAGGACTGATCTCCTTTAGGATGAACTGACTGGATCTCCTTGCAGTCCAAGGGACTCTCAAGAGTCTTCTCCAACACCACAGTTCAAAAGCATCAATCCTTTGGCACAGCTTTCTTTATAGTCCAACTCTCACATCCATACATGACTACTGGAAAAACCATAGCCTTGACTAGATGGACCTTTGTTGTCAAAGTAATGTCTTTGCTTTTTAATATGCTGTCTAGGTTGGTCATAACTTTCCTTCCAAGGAGTAAGCGTCTTTTAATTTCATGGCTGCAATCACTATCTGTGGTGATTTTGGAGCCCCCCAAAATAAGGTCAGCCACTGTTTCCACTGTTTCCCCATCTATTTGCCATGAAGTGATGGGACCAGATGCCATGATCTTAGTGTTCTGAATGTTGAACTTTAAGCCAACTTTTTCACTCTCCTCTTTCACTCTCATCAAGAGGCTTTTTAGTTCCTCTTCACTTTCTGCCATAAGGGTGGTGTCATCTACATATCTGAGGTTATTGATATTTCTCCAGGCAATCTTGCTTCCAGCTTATGCTTCCTCCAGCCCAGCATTTCTCATGATGTACTCTGCATATAAGTTAAATAAGCAGGGTGACAATATACAGCCTTGACGTACTCCTTTTCCTATTTAGAACCAGTCTGTTGTTCCATGTCCAGTTTTAACTGTTGCTTCCTCACCTGCGTACAGGTTTCTCAAGAGGCAGGACAGGTGGTCTGGTATTCCCATCTCTTTCAGAATTTTCCACAGTTCATTGTGATCCACACAGGCTTGGCATAGTCAGCTATTTCAAATCCTAAAAGATGATGCTGTCAAAGTGCTGCAGTCAATATGCCAGCAAATTTGGAAAACCCAGCAGTGGTCACAGGACTGGAAAAGGTCAGTTTTCATTCCAATCCCCCAAAAAAGGCAATGCCAAAGAATGCTCAAACTACCACACAAATGTACTTATCTGCCGGGAACCAGCCCCGGCTGATCCAGGGTATTCGAAGGAGAGACGGCATAGGCGAGGATCAGGATACAATAGCTTCGATTAGATATTAATTAAAGATATAAAGAGTAATAGAATAAGGATAGCTCAGTAGGAAAATTCAGTGGAGAAAAGAGGCTGAGTAGCTTGGTTTACGCAGGAGACCAATAAAACTTCAAGACAAGAAGTTTGCACCACTTACGTAGGCCGCAGGCGTCCTTCCGTTCTCCCGAAGGAGAGGAGACACTGAGGCCTCCCCGGTCGGATCTTAGAAGCCCAGGCATAATTAGTAAGCATGGTGGGTTCCGCGCTCCAGATGGAGACTCAGCCAGAGTGAGAGAGAGAGCGACATGGGGAGACCAGTATTTCGAGAAACTGATCCCAATTCTTTATTTTCCATGATCTACTTTTATACACTGAGATGTTATGCAAAAGTCACGCGGGGTCAGCAGTCCTGACTTTTATCAAAGTCAGGTGCTTCATACAAATGTATACAGAGGTCTTAGGGGTGTTACATCATCTTCTGGCCAGGGGGGCCTGCTGACAATTTACGACCCTCTCCTTGTGACAGCGGTCAGTCAATCAGGACACTTATTTCTCCAGGGCTGATTATTCTCAAAACAGACGCCACCCAAATAAAGTTACATTCCTACAGGGTGAGGGTGTAGTGGGTTTTAGTTAAGGAAAGAATTTACTTAGCCTAAGGTCTAACATGATTAATATCAAAGGTTAATACTTATTCCTTCTATATATTCATTAATGTGTGTAAGGGCAGGGGATATGGAGACTTAGCAACAAACATTGGCTCAACAAATGAAAAACCCTTCACCAACACAATTTCTAATTAGCCCACTATACTTATAGTTTTCTAACTTCTCTAAAGAACCTGTTTTTAGAGAGTTTAAAGCATCTTGTGCCTCTCACGGTTGGGAGGCTGTGAGCAATCACATGTGGCCGGAGGAGCCTGTCAGGCAGGCTAGAGAACCTTCAGAGGAGTTTGTAGGTTAAAACACTCTTGTCACACCCAAGAGTTTTTATTGACTGGAGCTCTAGGTTAACTCCTTCTCCGAAAGAGGTGGTGGGGGACAGCCCCCTGTAAAGTCAGAGATGTAGGAAAGAGCACAAAGTAGTAAAGTAGGCAGGCTCTGGTTATGGGGGTAGACGCTCGAGGATTTCCAGGGGGACTCCTGAGGCTCGATCCCGCCTTTGCGTATGTCGAGCCTCCTTCCTCATGACCTTTGCCATGGGCGGAGTACCTCACTCTGGCCCCCAACAGTTATCTCACATGCTAGTAAAGTAATGCTCAAAATCCTCCAAGCCAGGCTTCAACAATCCATGAATCATGAACTTCCAGATGTTCAAGCTGGACTTAGAAAAGGCAGAGGAACTAGAGATCAAGTTGCCAACATCCACTAGATCATAGAAAAAGCAAGACAGTTGCAGAAAAACATCTATTTCTGCTTTATTGACTATGCCAAAGCCTTTGACTGTGTGGATCACAATTAACTGTGGGAAATTCTGAAGAGATGGGAATACCAGACCACCTGACCTGCCTTTTGAGAAATCTATATGCAGGTCAGGGAGCAACAGTTAGAACAGGGCATGGAACAACAGACTGGTTCCAAATAGGAAAAGGAGAATGTCAAGGCTGTATATTGTCACCCTGCTATTTAACTTCTATGCGGAGTACATCATGAGAAATGCTGGGCTGGAAGAAGCACAAGCTGGAATCAAAATTGCCAGGAGAAATATCAATAACCTCAGATATGCAGATGACACCACCCTTATGGCAGAAAGTGAAGAGGAACTAAAGTGAAAGTGATCAAACTGAAAGAGGAGAGTGAAAAAGTTGGCTTAAAGCTCAACATTCAGAACACTAAGATCATGGCATCTGTTCCCATCACTTCATGGCAAATAGATGGGGAAACAGTGGCTGACTTTATTTTTGGGAGCTCCAAAATCACTGTAGATGGTGACTGCAGCCATGAAATTAAAAGACACTTGGTCCTTGGAAGGAAAGTTATGACCAACCTAGACAGCATATTAAAAAGTAGAGACATTACTTTGCCAACAAAGGTCTAGTCAAGGCTATGGTTTTTCCTATAGTCATGTATGGATGTTAGAGTTGGACTGTGAAGAAAGCTGGGTGCCGAAGAATTGATGCTTTTGAACTGTGGTGTTGGAGAAGACTCTTGAGAGTCCCTTGGACTGCAAGGAGATCCAACCAGTCCATTCTAAAGGAGATCAGTCCTGAGTGTTCATTGTAAAGACTGATGTTGAAGCTGAAACTCCAATACTTTGGCCACCTCATGCGAAGAGTTGACTTATTGGAAAAGACTCTGATGCTGGGAGGGATTGGGTGCAGGAGGAGAAGGGGACGACAGAGGATTAGATGGCTGAATGGCATCACCAACTCAATGGACATGGGTTTGGGTGGACTCTGGGACTTGGTGATGGACAGGGAGGCCTGGCATGCTGTGGTCCATGGGATCGCAAAGAATCGGACACAACTGAGCAACTGAACTGAACCGAACTGATGATTTTCATGATTGGCTTAGATCAGTTGTTCTGAATCCTGACTACAATCACCTGGAGAAATTGTAAAACTATAGATGCCTAAGCCTTGCTTCCAGGGCTTCCTAGGTGGCACAGTGATAAAGAATCTGCCTGCCAATGCAAGAGACAGAAATGTTACATTTCGGCCCTGGGTTGGGAAGATCCCCTGAAGAAGAAAATGGCAACCCACTCCAGTATTCTTGCCTGGAAAATTCCATGGACAGAGAAGCCTGGTGGGCTACAGTCCGTGGGGCAGCAAACGGTCGGACATAACTGAGCGTGCACACAGACACAGACACACAAGCCTTGCTCCCAAAGGTGATTTCATTAGTCTGGGTGGGCCAGATATATAATGTTAGGTATTGGCAACCATTATTTCTCATATGAGAGTTGTCAACTTTATTTTTAAAAATCCCCAGAACTTTGAGGGAGAGGTGAGAGGCCCACCTTGTTCTCTTGGGTAGACGCTGAGGGAGGAGTAATACAAAAAGAGGTCTTTGTGTTGGGGTCAAACTGCATGTCTTGTCCATAAAATGGGGAGAAACCCAGCTTATCTTCATTCTTGGTCCTTATAAGAACAGGGCAGATGAAGATGCCCAGAGGCACTGGCAGCCACATCTGTTTGAGAAAGGATATCTGAAATGGAATACACAGGGGTGCACAGGGCCAGAAGCCAGTCATTTGGTGCCAACATGGCCCTATGTTTTTTGTCTATGCTATCAATTAATACGCCTGATTTTTTTCCCCCAGGGACTGGTATTAAACTTATATTTGGGCTTCCCTGGTGGCTCAGAGGTTAAAGCGTCTGCCTCCAATGCGGGAGACCCAGGTTCGATCCTTGGGTTGGGGAGATCCCCTGGAGAAGGAAATGGCAACCCACTCCAGTATTCTTGCCTGGGGAAGCCCACAGACGGAGGAGCCTAGTGGGCTCCAGTCCACAGGGTCGCAAAGAGTCGGACACGACTGAGTGACTTCACTTTCACTTACACTTTGTTGAAACTTGCAGATGCCTAAGAAGGACTGGAAGAGGCTGCTTATCACCCAGTGTGCCAAGAAACCACCCTCAATAGACACTGCCAAGGAATTAATTGTTCATTTCCCGAGAGCATGGCTTAACAAGTCCTTTGACACTATTTGTGTCGTGCTTTTTAAATTTGTAATTTCTGTTGCAAAATTAGTTCTGGGTTAGTTTAAGAAATTTACAGTCAGCCCATTAACTCAATTCACCTACAGTTCTTTTGGCTGGAGGCTGTGCCCTGCAGCTTGTGGGATCTTAGTTACCTAACCAGGGGACACGGGGACCCATCAATGAAAGCTCTGAGTCCTAACCACTGGACCTCCAGGGAATTCCCAATCCAATTTCATTAACTTGACCAAATCAGGTACTGTTATTAATTAACTACTGCTGCTATAAAAAATTATCACAAGCTTAATGGCTTATGTGTTGAGTCGCTGTCATTTCCAACTTTTTTGCAACCACAATGGATTGTAGCCTGCCAGGCTCCTCTGTCCATGGGATTTTTTTTCCAGGCAAGAGTACTGGAGTGGGTTGCCATTTCTTCCTTAAGGGGATATTCTTGACCCAGGGATCAAACCCATATTTCCTGTGTCTCTCACATTGGCAGGCATATTCTTTACCACTGAGTCACCTGGGAAGCCCAACACATTTTTTTAAAATCTGGTGGTCATGAGTCTGAAATGTCTTATAAATGAGTCTGATAAAATCAAGGTGTTGACAGTGTGGTTCCTCTAGACTCTCTAGGGGAGAATCCATTCCTTGCCTTTTCCAGTTCCTAAGAGCTGTCCTCATTTCTCAGCCCAGGGCCCCACATCACTTTTTTTCCCTCTGCTTCCATAATCACATTGCCTTCTTTCTGACTCTGATTTCTTCTGGGTCCCTTGTGATTACATAAGGCCCATCTGGATAATGCAGGATAATCTCCCTATCTCAATATCATTAACTTGATCACATCTACAAAGTCCTTTGCTATAGGAAGTAATATCTATATGTTCCATAGACATCTTTGGGAGACTATTATTCAGTTTACCACAAGTGCTCAGTGTTCCAGGAGCTTCCAGCTTGGTAGTCGTGGACAAAGACAAATGGTACATACATCAGAATATCCTCCTTCCCCCAACAACTAAGTCCAACATCACAAGAGGATCTTCCTTGTTCAGAAGTCTTCCCTAAGACTGATATGGCTTACAGTTGATGCAAAGCTCCTAGCCATTTGGGGACCTTTGCACATTGGAGACACTGTGGTTGAATCTCAAGACCATGACTCCCAAGTTGGAAGTAATGCTCAGTTCCAGCAGACCCAGTTTGTAACTTGGGCTCAGAACTTTGACAGTGTCTCCTCCCACTCTAACTTCTTGCTTGTCCAAAGCAAGCTGGCCTGTTACACAGCCATTTTCTCTAAGACTTTTATATGAAAAATTGGAAATGTTTCCTCATTGGCTTATTAATTTCTAAAACTCCATCAGGGGAATGGCAGCGTAATTATTATTGGCTGAACCAGCGTATCTTACATAGGGAGGCAAGATTAATAAAACAAAATATTCTTTTGGGTACATATTATTATAGTTGCATAATGCATATCAAGACAAAGTACATTTTTCCAAGGGGTAAAATTCATACTGTTCTATATAAGAAAATTTTACCACAGGGCAACTCCTGCTTTATCTTTTCATTTCAAACTCTATCTGAAAATTTAAAAGTCTTGTTTCTCATAAACCTTCCACACCATGGTCAGTGATAAGCCTACAGTCTAGTGTTAGGGGTTTAGAAATAGTTCTATTTTAAAATACACAGAATCATTCTGAGAATCAAGTGGTAGAAACATACTTTCAGAAATAAATTCATATTCAGATGAAAGATCATAATAACATATGTAACAGATTCTATTAATATAACAGTTACTGCTGTCATCATGATTATCTGGTTGTATTGCATCTTAAACTAACTGGCATGTTTGCTTTTGATATTGTAAAGCTAATATGTAATGAGAGGCAGCATTTTATAACAAAAAGAAGGCTGCTTTTGGAATAGGGAAGACTAAGGTGTACATTCCTGTCGTGCCAGGTACTATCTGTGTGAGCACGGGTAAGTCTTTAGTCTGAGTTTTTCCTTCATTTCTTAAGTGAGGATTCAAGTACTTACCTTGTAGAGATGTGTGAGGTATATAATTATTCATATAAAATACCCCGTGCAATGCCTGTTTATAATGCACCATCACTGAACGGTTACTATGGCTATTTGTTTGGCTTATAACTAATGAAGACACTGACTTTGTTATTACTAAATCAATCCCTTTAGGAGACTGAACACAAATGAAAGATAATAGAGGTCTTTAAAAATGTCTCTGACATTCTGGCCATTTGGCCAGGGAGTCAGTTACCATCCTCCCTTCATAAATGCAAAGTCGACTACATAAAAGAAAAAAAATAATTTATTCCCTCCAAGTATTCATCAAATGAGATAAGATCTCTGAGAAAGATTAAGGGCTTACATTTTTTATTAGACCTGCTTCCCATAAAATTTCATAGAGGATAAAAGGAGGGGAAGTGTAGAAGCAGCACTGTTTCTGTTTTATCTGCTACCTGCAGTTATAAATCTTCCTGAGATATCATTAATTATAGTGGTGCCATTCACAACGCTGCTATTCCAGGCCTGCTAGAATTTTTACTAAAAATTCTAGGACTGGGACTTAGAAATTTGCAGCTGAATTTTTGTATGAGGTTGAAACTTGAAGACTGTGACAGAAGTAACACGTTCAAACTATCACTATGGACTGAACGTCTGTGTCCTCTCCCCAGTACACATGCTGAAACCCTAACCCCCAATGCAATGGATCCGTGGTTCACTTCAGTTCAGTTCAGTTCAGTTCAGTCACTCAGTCGTGTCCGACTCTTTGCGACCCCATGAATTGCAGCACGCCAGGCCTCCCTGTCCATCACCAACTCCTGGAGTCCACCCAAACCCATGTCCATTGAGTCGGTGATGCCATCCAGCCATCTCATCCTCTGTCGTCCCCTTCTCCTCCTGCCCTCAATCCCTCCCAGCATCTGAGTCTTTTCCAATGAGTCAACTCTTCGCATGAGGTGGCCAAAGTTTTGGAGTTTCAGCTTCAATGTCAGTCCTTCCAATGAACACCCAGGACTGATCTCCTTTACGATGGACTGGTTGGATCTCCTTGCAGTCCAAGGGACTCTCAAGAGTCTTCTCCAACACCACAGTTCAAAAGCATCAATTCTTTGGTGCTTAGCTTCCTTCACAGTCCAACTCTCACATCCATACATGACCACTGGAAAAACCATAGCCTTGATTAGACCTTTGTTGGTAAAGTAATGTCTCTGCTTTTTAATATGCTGTCTAGGTTGGTTATAACTTTCCTTACAAGAAGTAAGCGTCTTCTAATTTCATGGCTGCAATCACCATCTGCAGTGATTTTGGAGCCCAAAAAATAAAGTCTGACACTGTTTCCACTGTTTCCCCATCTATTTCCCATGAGATGATGGGACCAGATGCCATGATCTTCGTTTTCTGAATGTTGAGCTTTAAGCCAACTTTTTCACTCTCCTCTTTCACTTTCATCAAGAGGCTCTTTAGTTCCTCTTCACTTTCTGCCATAAGGGTGGTGTCATCTGCATATCTGAGGTTATTGATATTTCTCCTGGCAATCTTGATTCCAGCTTGTGCTTCTTCCAGCCCAGCGTTTCTCATGATGTACTCTGCATAGAAGTTAAATAAGCAGGGTGACAATATACAGCCTTGATATACTCCTTTTCCTATTTGGAACCAGTCTGTTGTTCCATGCCCTGTTCTAACTGTTGCTTCTTGACCTGCATACAGGTTTCTCAAGAGGCAGGTCAGGTGGTCTGGTATTCCCATCTCTTTCAGAATTTTCCACAGTTTATTGTGATCCACACAGTCAAAGGCTTTGGCATAGTCAATAAAGCAGATATAGATGTTTTTCTGGAATTCTCTTGCTTTTTCCATGATCCAGCAGATGTTGGCAATTCGATCTCTGGTTCCTCTGCCTTTTCTAAAACCAACTTGAACATCTGGAAGTTCACGGTTCATGTATTGCTGAATCCTGGCTTGGAGAATTTTGAGCATTACTTTACTAGTGTGTGAGATGAGTGCAATTGTGTGGTAGTTTGAGCATTCTTTGGCATTGCCTTTCTTTGGGATTGGAATGAACACTGACCTTTTCCAGTCCTGTGGCCACTGCTGAGTTTTCCAAATTTGCTGGCATATTGAGTGCAGCACTTTCACAGCATCATCTTCCAGGATTTGAAATAGCTCAACTGGAATTCCATCACCTCCACTAGTTCTGTTCATAGTGATGCTTTCTAAGAGACCACTTGACTTCACATTCCAGGATCTGGCTCTAGTTGAGTGATCACATCATCATGATTATCTTGGTCGTGAAGATCTTTTTTGTACAGTTCTTCCGTGTATTCTTGCCACCTCTTCTTAATATCTTCTGCTTCTGTTAGGTCCATACCATTTCTGTCCTTTATTGAGCCCATCTTTGCATGAAATGTTCCCTTGATATCTCTACTTTTCTTGAAGAGATCTCTAGTTGTTCCCATTCTGTTATTTTCCTCTATTTCTTTGCACTGATGTTAGGGCCTCTGAAAGGTAAGTAGGTCATGAGAATGGAGCCTTCATTAATGTGATTGTTGTTTAGTCACTAATCATGTCCAACTCTTTGTGACCCCATGGGTTGTAGGCTGCCAAACTCCTCCGCCCGTGGAATTTTCCAGGCAAGAAATCTGGAGTGAGTTGCCATTTCCTTCTCCAGGGGATTTTCCCCATCCAGGGATCAAACCTGTGTCTCCTGCCTTAGTAGGCAGATTCTTCACCACTGAGACACCAGGAAAGCCCCATTAATATGATTAATACACTAATAAAAGAGACCACAGAGAGTTCTCTCACCCATTTTACCATGTGAGGATACAAGGATTCTGGAAGAGCCTGGAAGAGGCTTCCACCAGAGCCCAACTGTGCTGGCACCCTGGTCTTGAATTCTTGCCTCAACAATAGTAAGAAATAAATTTCTGTGGTTTACAAGCCACTCAAACTGTGATGTACTGTTCTAGCAGACTTTAGTAAGACAGGAGCTGTGTGGAGAGAGCCTAGAAACTATGAGCAATTCCCTCAAAATTTCAATGATGAGGGATGAGCTTTACATGTGCAAGTGAGACCACCTCAGGCTTGCCACTTAGCAGCTGTTCCAGGGTTGGGAACAGAAGAGAGATACTTGAGATCAAGCAGTGCTGGGGGACACTGGAATTCTGAACTTTCCATTGTGGAGCGATCTATTTAACACTCTTAATATTCCTGGAATCCAGCTGATACACCAGGATGGCTGTACTTTAGAAGAAAGGACCGTGTCGTATAGTAAGGCCCACACTAGAGGGAAGAAGCTGGCACTAGTGGTAAAGAATCTGCCTCCCTGGAGGAGGAAATGGCAACCCACTCCAGTGTTCTTGCCTGAAAAATTCCATGAATACAGGAGCCTGGCAGGCTATAGTCCATGGGGTAGCGAAGAGTCAGACATAACTGAATGCCTAAGCACAGCAGCAGATTTGCCTTAAAGTCTATAACCAAGACTGACAAACTCATAGGAGAGACAGAATTTAGAAGTTGAGTTTTACCAAGTTAGAAGGGCTATAAAAACATCTTAGGATTTTCACATATCTGAAGTAACAAAGTATATCATTAAGTCTGCATCAGTTTAATTAAACTGACTGCTAAAACGACACTCTTCAGAGAAAAGATAATAGATAACCCAGAATCCATGATTTCACAATGTGTTATTCAAAATATCCAATATTCAATTTAAAAAACCACTAGACATACAAAGAAATGGGAAAATGTGATTATGAAACATGCAGCTAATAGGAACAGAACTTGATATGGTATAGATGTCTGATGTTAGATGTAAGACTTTAAAACAATTACTGTAAATATGTTCGAAGAATTAAAGGAAAATATGCTCAGAGGGTAAAGGAAAATATGATCCCAATGTATGAGCAAAACGGGAATCTCAGCAGTCATGTGGAAACTTAAAAGAAAGATTTAATGGAAATTTAATTAGTATACTAGATGAAACAGTAGTAAAAGCTAAACAGTATAGTAAATGAAATGAAAATTTTACTGAATGGCTTAGCATAAGATTAGGGATGGCAGAAGGTGTTAGTTCCTTTGAATACAGATCAAAAAATTATACAATTTGAAAATCTGAAACAAAAGATTGAAGAAAAATGAAGAGAACATCAGAGATCTGTGGACAAGAGTAAACATGCAGTCTATTATATGCTTTTATGATCCATATTCTAAAATCAAGAAACAATGACAAAGGGAAATTATAGGTCCAATATTCATATGAACACAGATGAGAAAACCTAAATAAAATATTACCTTTAATCATATAAAAAGCATATTTACAAAATAACGAAGTATAAGACAACAAGAAAGGTATAATATCAGGAACCAGTAACTCAATGTAATTCACTTTGCACATAGGCTAAAGTTGAAAGCTCACATGATTATCTCAACAATCAGTATAGAAAGAGCACTTGGCACTGTTCAACACTTACTACTTTTGCATGAATCACCGACTCGATGGACATGAGTTTGAGTGAACTTCGGGAGTTGGTGACAGACAGGGAGGCCTGGTGTGCAGCAATTCGTGGGGTCACAAAGAGTTGGACACGACTGAGCGACTGAACTGAACTGAATAAGAATTAAGTTCATACAAAAAATAGAAAAAAAACACTATAATGAACTCCAACATACCTACCATCAACAATTAGAAGGATAGTTTGTTTTATCCATACCTCAACCACTGTTCAACACTAACAGCTCCCACCTCCACTGGAAGTTTTTGGAGCAAATCCCAGACATCATATTTCATCCATAAATGCTTTAGTGTATATGATATTATAAAATATATAGGCTCTTTTTTTAAATAACTAGATCCCAGCACCATTCCATTCCTAAAAAAAAAAAAAAGATTTTAAAAATTATTTAAGATTATCTTAAGTAAGTCAGCATTCAAATTTCTACTCTTGCTTCATAAGCACTTCATATTAGACTGTCTTTTTCACTCTTTTAATACACAGGGTCCACAGGGTCTCTTTTTTGATTTTTTCCTTTGCAATTTGTTGAAAAAAATCATATGGTCTTCATTTTGCTGCTTAAATCCCTATGGTTTTATTTAACAAGTTAGTTACTTTAAACATTATATTTCCTGTACATTGGTGATATATTTGGATGCTTTGGTGAGATTCAAGTTTGATTCTTTTGTCATGAAAGTTCATATTTTATTGTACCAAAAGGGATATAATGTCTGATTTTCTCTCTTTTTGTGATATTAAGATTGATCAATGTGTTTGAATGTTGTCACACTGACCCAACCCATGATAAAAATCCTTTTCAGCTTTTCACTAATGGTTTTAGTAGCCATGAATATTCTAATTCTTCATTCTCTCTGTTCATTTATCACTTGGAGTCTTCTATAAAGACCACTCATCAATTCTTTGGTCACCCTGGGGTATAATTCCAACAAGAAATTCAGTATGAATGCTTGCTTCTTTCTTTTTATTTATCAAATTAGAGAATGAGTTGGTTCTTAAATTACTCAAAGCTGACTCATGCCTTTCTTCCCCTTCAAGTATTTTTACCAACTCAAGGATTTTTAACACATTTGATGTATTTTGATGCAATGTGTGTGTGGTCAGATGCTCAGTTGTGTCCAGCTCTTTGAGACTGCATGGACTCTAGCCTGCCAGGCTCCTCTGCCCATGGAATTTTCCAGGCAAGAACACTGGAGTGGGTTGCCATTTCCTTCTCCAGGGGATCTTCCCGACACAGGGATTGAACCCATGTCTCCTGTGTCTCCTGCATTTGCAGGAGGATTCTTTACCACTAGCACCACTTGGGAAGCAATTTGATGCAATACAATTATAATTCCTTTTGGGCTTCCCTTATGGTTCAGCTGGTAAAGAATCCACCTGCAATGAGGGAGACCTGGGTTTGATCCCTGGGTTGGGAAGATCCCCTGGAGAAAGGAAAGACTACCCAGTCCAGTATTCTGGCCTAGAGAATTCCATGGACTGTATAGTTCATGGGGTCGCAGAGAGTCGGACACGACTGAGCAACTTTCACTTTCACTTGGTGCTTGTGGGAGACAGAATAATAAGCCCCCAAAGATGTCCATATCCTAATCCCTGGATCTATGAACATGTTATCTTAAGTGGCAAAGGGAGAATTAAGTTGACACATGGAATTAGAATTGTTAATCACGTGACCTTGAGAAAGGTGATTATCTGAGTGGCCTCACTGTAATCGTAAGAGTCCTTCAAGGAGGAAGGAGGGAGACAGAAGAGTAGGTCAGAGTGAAACAAGTTGAGAACGACTTGACTCTTCACTGTTGGCTTTGAAGATGGAGGAAGGAGATCATGAGCCAAGGAATGTTGGTGGCATCTGGAAGCTGAAAAGGAAACAGGTTCTCCTAGAAAGGAACCCAATAAAATCCTTTGATTTTAGCACAGGAAGACCTGCATCAGACTTCTGACCTACAGAACAGTAAGATAATAAACATGTATTGTTTTCAACCTCCAAGTTTGTAGTGATTTGTTATGGTGGCAATCAAAATGCAATACAGTGCTTATCATCTCTGCAATAAAAAAAAATCAATAACAATGGAACAGAGAAACTATTCCAAATAGTACAAGTTTAACAGATTTGGCAGATTAAACTTATAAAAATAAAAATGTCTCTACAGTTGCAATAATTAGCAAATATAATGAAAAGTAAGAAACTGTTTTCAATAGTAAAAAGAAAAAAAACTATAATTAAACACCCAGGATTAAGTAGACCTTTATGCAGAAAATTTGAAAACTCTAGCAAAGAATATAGAAGATGAACTGAGAGAGAAACATTTTATGTTCTTGGATAGGATGATGCAATATTACAAAGATGTCAGTTCCCCAAATTAGTCTATAAATTTAATGTATCACAATAAAAATTCCAGTTGAACTGCATGAGAAACTTGATAAGCTTACTCTAAAATAAAAAAAGAATAAAAGATCACAGAGTTAAATAAATCGAGAAAGATGGAGAAAGAAACTTGCTAAATGGGGTATTAAGAAGCCTAGTAATAATGCAGTGTTTTACTATTTCAAGAAAGACAAATAGAACACAAGAACAGAATAGAAATCTTTAAGACAGAACTTTGGGTAGTTAATGTATGATACAGGCAGTGCCACAAATCAATGAGATAAAATATAAAATGTTTAGTAGATATTGTTGGGAAATCTAGCTTATTCAGGAAACAAAATAAAACCGGGATCCTGGATTTCTATCCAAATATCATGAGATCTGTGGAAAATAAAAACTCATATACACTCCCAGTAGGAATATTAATTGATACAACAACTTTGGAAAATGGTGTGTCATTACTTATTAAAGTCCCACATGTGCAAAACTTAAAACCCAGTCAATCCACTCCTGTAGCATATATGCACTAGTAGACATGGACTAGAATGTCTACAACAACATTGTTGTTAACAGCTAAAAACGGAAACAGTACAGGTAACCATCAATGCTGCTGTTCAGTCTCTAAGTCACATCTGACTCTTTTTGAACCCATGGACTGTAGCATGTCAGGCTTCCCTGCCCTTCACTATCTCTCAGAATTTGCTCAAACTCACTTTCATTGAATCGATGATGCCATCCAATCATCTCATCCTCTGTTATCCCTTTATCCTCCTGCCCTCAATCTTTCCCAGCATCAGGGTCTTTTCTAATGAGTCAGCTCTTCACATCAGGTGGCCAAAGTATTGGAGCTACAGCTTCATCATTAGTCCTTCCAATGAATATTCAGTGTTGATTTCCTTTAGGCTTGATCTTCCTGCTGTCCAAGGGACTCTCAAGAGTCTTCTCCAGCACCACATTTCGAAAGCATCAATTCTTTGGTGCTCAGCCTTCTTTATGGTCCAACTCTCACATCCATACATGACTACAGGAAAAACCATAGCTTTGACTGTATGACCTTTGTCAGCAAAGTGATGTCCCTGCTTTGCAACATACTGTCTAGGTTTGTCATAGCTTTTCCTCTAAGGAACAAGTGTCTTTTAATTTTATGGCTGCAGTCACCATCCACAGTGATTTTGGAGTCCAAGAAAATAAAATCTGTCACTGTTTCCTCTTTTCCCCCATCTATTTATCATGAAGTGATGGGACTGGATACCACGATCTTAGTTTTTTGAATGTTGAATTTTGAGTCAGTTTTTTCACTCTCCTCTTTCACCTTCATCAAGGGGCTCTTTAAGTATAACGAAATCAATGTATATTCTTGTGTTATGTCGGACATATTTCACCATCCAATCATGGAAAAAGCTTCCTGTTACACAGCATCAACATTGGGAGAATCCTACTGCGTAAGAGTGATAGAAGCAAGTCACAGAATACATATAGTATTAATTACGTCTATATCACATCAATAACAGAAAAAAGTTAAATAATTTTTTGATTAGAAATGCAATCATGAACTCAAAAGTATTTAGAAAACCAAGGGAATTATTGTGACAAAGTCAGGGTAGTGGTTACTTTCAGGGCAAGGAAGGCAATGAAATGTTTGGGACATTTCTAAGACGCTGGTAATGTTCTATTAAGCTGTATGTTAGTTGCACAGGTATTGCTGTATTGTTATTATTGTTTAAGATGAAATTGGTTTATATACTTCTGTATGTATGATGTATTTCACACTAAGTTTAGTTCAGTTCAGTTGCTCAGTCATGTCCAATTCTTTGCAACCCCATGGACTTCAGCACGCCAGGCCTCCCTGTCCATCACCAACTCCCAGAGCTTACTCAAACTCTTGTCCATTGAGTTGGTGATGCCATCCAACCGTCTTATCCTCTGTCGTCCCCTTCTCCTCCTGCCTTCAGTCTTTCCAGCATCAGGGTCTTTTCAGATGAGTCAGTTCTTCACGTCAAGTGGCCAAAGTATTGGCGTTTCAGCTTCAGCATCAGTCCTTCCAATGAATATTCAGGACTGATTTCCTTTAGGATAGACTGGTTGGATCTCCTTGCAGTCCAAGGGACTCTCAAGAGTCTTCTCCAATACCACAGTTCAAAAGAATCAATTCTTTGGCCCTCAGCTTTCTTTATAATCCAACTCTCACATCCATACATGACTACTGGAAAAACGATAGCATTGACTAGATGGACCTTTGTTGGTAAAGTATTGTTTCTGCTTTTTAATATGCTGTCTAGATTGGTCATGGAGAAGGCAATGGCAACCCACTCCAGTACTCTTGCCTGGAAAATCCCATGGACAGAGGAGCCTGATAGGCTGCAGTCCATGGGGTCGTGAAGGGTCAGACACGACTGAGCAACTTCACTTTCACTTTTCACTTTCATGCATTGGAGAAGGAAATGGCAACCCACTCCAGTGTTCTTGCCTAGAGAATCCCAGGGACAGGGGAGCCTGGTGGGCTGCCGTCTATGGGGTCGCACAGAGTCAGACACGACTGAAGCGACGCAGCAGCAGCTAGATTGGTCATAGCTTTTCTTCCAAGGAGCAAGCGTTTTTCATTTTATGGCTGCAGTCACCATTTGCAGTGATTTTGGAGACCCCCAAAATAAAGTCAGCCACTCTTTATACTGTTTCCCCATTTATTTCCCATGAAGTGATGGGCCTAGATGCCATGATCTTAGTTTTCTGAATGTTGAGTTTCAAGCCAACATTTTTACTCTCCTCTTTCACTTTCATCAAAAGGCTCTTTAGTTCTTCACTTTCTGCCATAAGGTGGTATCATCTGCATATCTGAGGTTATTGATACTTCTCCCGGCAATCTTGATTCCAGCTTGTGCTTCATCCAGCCCAACATTTCCCATGATATACTCCACAGAGAAGTTAAACAAGCAGAGTAATAATATATAGCCTTGATGTACTCCTTTCTCAATTTGGAACCAGTCTATTGTTCCATGTCCAGTTCTACCTGTTGCTTCTTGACCTGCATACAGATTTCTCAGGAGGCAGGGAAGGTGGTCTGGTATTCCCATCTCTTTCAGAATTTTCCACAGTTTGTTGTGATCTACACAGTCAAAAGTTTTGGTGTAGTCAATAAAGCAAAAATAGATATTTTTCTGGAACTCTCTTGCTTTTTCGATGATCCAGTGGATGTTGGCATCTGCTAGATGCCAGAGATCTCTTCAAGAAAATTAGAAATACCAAGGGACCATTTCATGCAAAGACGAGCACAATAAAAGGCAGAAATGGTATGGACCTAACAGAAGCAGAAGAAGAGGTGCCAAGAATACACAGAAGAAGTATATAAAAAAGATCTTCATGACCCAGATAACCATGATGGTGTGATCACTCACCTAGAGCCAGACATCCTGGAATGTGAAGTCAAGTGGGCCTTAGGAATCATCACTTCAAACAAAGCTAGTGAAGGTGATGTAATTCCCGTTGAGCTATTTCAAACCCTAAAAGATGATGCTATGAAAGTGCTGCATTCAATATGCCAGCAAATCTGGAAAACTCAGCAGTGGCCACAGGACTTGAAAAGGTCAGTTTTCATTTCAATCCCCAAAAAAGGCAATGCCAAAGAATGTTCAAACTACTGCAAAATTGCACGCATCTCACATGCTAGTGAAGTAATTCTCAAAATTCTCCAAGCCAGGCTTCAACAATATGTGAACCATGAACTTTCAGTTGTTCAAGCTGGACTTAGAAAAGAGAGGAACCAGAGATTAAATTTCACCCTAAACATGGTTTTAAAATGATTGATTTGAGCAAAATCTTAGATTCGTTTCATCTTTGACAGTCTATGGCTCAGGTGCTTCACAACTAGATTTGTAGGCACTTCATTGACAGTTCAATTTAAAACAATAAACACTGTTGGCACTTCACTGACAGTTCAATTTTAAACAATTTAAAACAATATACTCTGGGATGCATATAGTTATTAGACACGAATCCTTGAAGGGAAGGTGGATGCCGTAACAAAAAAGTCACAGAATAGGAGATTAGGAAGAGATAGGTGATTTGACTGACAACCCTCTTCTCAGGGAGGAACCAGAGTTTTACAGGAGAGTTCTTAAGGTGCAATCTTGGTTATAACTTTGAATTGAACAAGGATCTTCTCCAACCCTGTTTTCTCATGCTGGCTTTGAAAACTATATCGTGAAATTCAAATAAGAAAACGAAAAACCATTATAATTCTTTATAGTTGGAGACGCCACTACCACAAGTTGCCACTGCCACGCTGGAACTCAGGGCTCTTGAGTCCTCCTCCCTGCCCTGCATACTGTGCTATTAATACAGCTATTCTCTTCCTCCTCTGGATTTGGGCTCGTAGTTTGACGTCACAGACGAACTGCCCCGCCCACCCTGACTCTTCGGCGGCCCCGCCTCCTCGCGCGGCCCTGCCCCTCCCGGCGTTCGCCAAGCCCCTCCCCCAGGCCATCGTACTCTAGAGGCGGCTCCCGCGCGTTCCCGCCGGGCTTCTCTTCCGGCCCCGCCCCTCCCAGCTGCTATGACAACGAGTCCGCGCCCCGCGCACCGCTGCTGCTCGGGCGGGACCCAGGCTGGACCGCGGGCCCCGGCCTGGGGGCCACAGCCGTCACCGCCGCCGCCACCTCGTCTCCTCCCCGTCCTAGCCCCGCCCTGCGTCTCCTCGCCTCCCTCGGGTCCGCGGCCGGGGTCTGTCCCCGCCGCCCCAACCCCGCCCGGATGCCGAAGGTGAAGGCGCTGCAATGCGCCCTGGCGCTGGAGATCCGCTCTGTGAGTACTGGTCGCGGCCCCATCGCCGCCGCCCGGGTGTCGTGAGCCTCGGGAATTTACTCGGGACGCCGCCTGTGTTTACTTCCGAGAACCCAGGTTCACCTAGAAACTTCCTCCACCTTCTGAGTCATCCCTGTGGAGCCCTGACCCCGTGTCACTTGGGTCTTCCTTAGCCTCAAAAATCATGAATGCCCTCCCACTCCAGCCACACAGAGTTCTGATCCCCACCCCTCAGCTCCCCTAACTTCCTCTCAGCTTCCAGTTAGAGTTTCTTCACATCCTTTCTAAACCACTTTTGAAAGTCCTGCTCTCCGCGTGCTTAACTTTCCATGGATTGGGGTAGGGGGGTAGGGGTTTCTTTTAAAAATTCCTCTTCTCTGCTCCTGTTCTTTTCGTGAGAGATTATTACTGACCTGAGTGCTCCCCAGTCTTAGGGGCGGGGACTGGGGGATGGATTTCTTCTCAAATCAGTGCTGGTGGATTCCTTCGAACTGTTTAGCAAGCTTCTGATTAGTGAAGGGGCCTTTCCTCTCAAATCTCCAAAGTAGAATCCCTGCACTCCACAACCGAAGTGTGTCATCATTGCGCGCGGCAGCTTGCCATCTCCGCCCCCCCCCCCCCGCCCCCCGCCCCGCCACCCCAGGGCCACCCCTCAGAAACCGTTTCAAGTTCCTGCAGTCCCCAAACTCTCCCAATGTTGAGAGGGATCCCCGATCCTTCCCTTCACTCCAAGAAAGGCACCAACGTTAAGAGGAAACTACTCATTCTCTCAACTTGCTGGAGACGACCCGCAACCCTACGGAAGAGATGCCAAAGAGGGTCCTGTCCCCGACGTTGCTGTGGAAGTCCAGTTGAGGCAGAGAACTCCCGTGTCCTTCCTCAAGAGAAGGGCCCAGGACCTCTCCAAGCTCTGAGCAAACACCATCCCTCTGAACAATCTCAGAGGACCTTCCAAGGGGTTTTGATCTCCTTCCCCTTCATGCTTTACAGAACCCTCCTTTCTCCTCTTAAGACGAAAGCCCAGCTTCTCTCTTCTAGAGGAAATCCACCCAAAAGTCTTTCCATACCTCTGTTTTAGACCTGTAAGCAGTTTGGAAACACAATTCCTCCTCCTTCAGTCCTTTTTTTTTTTCTTTTTCTACTTCTTTAAGTCCTTTTATTTCTCAGCTCTTTCATCTCCCAGCAAAACTGTGTGTGTGTGTGTATGGGTGCATGGATGTGTGGTGTGTTTTAATGCTTTACATAGCCAGTAACTCCCCTTCCTTCCTGCACACCCTGTCATCCAGGCCCCCCGCCCCCCAACCTCTCCGAAAGCATCCCCTGCTTTCCTGTCTATTCTTCCTCACATTACAGTGAGGCCAGTGAGGCACAGCCCCTGAAACCTCCAGGGAAATCACAAGACTGTCTTACATCTTTTGCTGGGTCTTAAAGAAAGGAAGGCCGGGTAGGGCAGAGTGTGAGGCAGGGGTGAAGAACAGAGTTTCTGGCTCCCTTGTTTTATGTTTAAGGCTGCAGAGATTTTATTCCTTGCAATGTCAGAAACTCTGTAGTTTTGGTTTCAGATGCTTTTCTAATCCCACAGCTGCCTTTTTGTAAAGGAGGATTCATTTGGCAAAAGAATACACAAAGCTTCCTGAACTGCTTGGCAGTTAGTAAAACTCTGGAGTTCAGCCTCTCTAGACTTTGTTTCTGGCTGCTTCCTCCTGTGCTGACCAATGGAGTTTAGCAGCCTGCGGAGAGCAGCTGCCTGATGGGCTGGCTGTTGCATCCCTTCCTTGGCCAATCCATTCTTGCTTAGAGGAAGTATCAGTGCTTTGTGGTAACTGACTACTGCTTGAAGGGGCTGAAGAGAGAAAAGTTATTTCACCAGCCTTTCTCTCCAGTATTATCAGAGGGAAAGTGAATGACTATACAGTGGAACTTTGTTGTTCATCGTGGCTTAAGAAATTATGCATGTGGAAACATTCCTGGTTTTTTTCAACAAACATTTGAATCAAGAATTTTACAGTTCTAAGAAATCTTAACTTTCATTGGATTATTATTATTATTATTATTTTACAGATGAGAAAATAGCATGACTATTTTTAGGGGCAGATCTGCAGCAACAGGCTAAGATTTCTGACCAGCAAAAGCCCCATTAAATTACTCTGATGCTCAGAAGGAGCAAAAAAAATATATATAAAAACTGTTAATAATCATATAGGTTAAACAAGCTTGATTCAGCTTTGATTGAATAGAGGAATTATATGAGCAAAGATATTTTTAACGTCTTTTCAATTTCATTTTTTTTTTCAATTTAATTCAATTCTTTACATTTATGGGTTAAAAGTCAAAACTGTATAAAATGATACATTCCAAGAAGTCTCACTTCCAGCCCTATTCAAACATATCTTCCATCTATTTTCATCTGCTCTAAGAAACCATTTTTATTGATTCTTCTAGTATTTCCTCTTGTAATATAATCTCATTGGATACACACACACAGTACACTGCCCCTTCCCATATATATTTTTTACTTTCCTTTCTTTCCTTCATGATAGATAGCATATTACATAAGCTACTCTGCACTTTGGTTTTATACTTTCTATAATGTATCCTGAAGATCACTCAAGATCTAAAAAAGTTGACATCTTCTTTTCCCCCTCAATTTTTTACTGACATTTTCCCAAACATACAGAGTTGTTGAGAGAATAGTACAATGAGTAGCTATATCCCATGACCTGTGTTCGTTAGTTTGATATATCTGTAAATTTGTATATTTATAATATTTTTTTTTGCTAAAATATGACAGAATTGTTGCTATGAGAGTCCTAAATACTTTAGTATATGTCTTCTAAAAATAAGAACATTGCTCTACATAACCTCAAGACTATTATCACAGCTATGATAATTATCGATGCTTTCTTAGTATCTAGTCCACTTTCAGGTTTTCCTCATCGTCACAGAAATGACTTGTATAGTTGGCTTTTCCAAACCAGGATCCAATCAAAGTTTACATGTTGCATTTGGTTGTTAGATCATTTTAGTTCATTTTGATATAAAGCAGTTCTACTTTTTCTTTTCCACAATGTCTTTTCTTTTGTGGATTTAGATAAATTCATACACTTTTATATAACCATTATTCAAATCAAGGTTTAGAACTCTTGCAGCACCCCAGTAAATTCCCTTGTTCCTCCTTTTAAACCCTGCACAAAGGGAACACTTACTCTGATTTCTGTCACTCACCACAGATTAGTTTGCCAGTATTTGAGCTTCATATTAAATGAGCTATATGCTGCTGCTGCTGCTAAGTCGCTTCAGTCGTATCTGACTCTGCGACCTCATAGACAGAAGCCCACCAAGCTCCCCCAACCCTGGGATTCTCCAGGCAAGAACACTGGAGTGGGTTTCCATTTCCTTCCCCAATGCATGAAAGTGAAAAAATAAAGTGAAGTCGCTCAGTCATGTCAGACTCCTACCGACCCCATGGACTGCAGCCTACCAGGCTCCTCTGTCCATGGGATTTTCCAGGCAAGAGTACTGGAGTGGGGTGCCATTGCCTTCTCCGAAATGAGCTATATAGTGTATAATATTTTCTGTGGGCTTCTCTTGCTCATTGTATTTTTGAGACTCATCCATGTTGCTGTGCTTATCAGTAGTCATTCCTTTATATTGTGTAGTAGCTATCATATGGTTATATGGTTATATATATCATATATATATATATATATATATGGTTCACAATAGATTTCTATCATATGGTTCACACCAGATTTTGTTGTACACCACAGCATGTTTATGCCTTCTCTTTATTGTTGATTATTTGGATTGTTACCAGGTTGTGACTGTCTTGGATAAAGCTACTAGGCACATTCATTCCTGAAAAGGTCTTTTTATGCACATTATGTTAAGGAGACCAGACTCGGATACAGAATATCCCATGTTATTGTCTGATTTTTTTTTCCCATTGTGGTGACATTTAATTTGCTCTTCTAAACTGCAAATTAGGTGTTTAATTTCTACTGGCTTATTGAAAATGTGGCACTTCATTTTCTTCTCCCCTTTCCATGTTTATGTTTTGTTGCAGTCTTGTATTTGTGGCAAGCTCATCTTTGATACTGTGATCACATGAGAGCAAAAATGAGTAAACAGGAAAGGTTTTGGTGTATAACACAATATTTTGAGTTGCTCAACAGAACCAAGATTTGAGAGAAAATATATTGCTGGGAAAGAAAGTGTGACTTTTCTCAAGGAATCTTGGGAGAATGATATAATATGCCAAGTAACTCAATTTTAAAGAGCAGCCAAAAATTATATTTCCTATCACTTACACTTTTGATATTTGAAACAAATGTGATATAAAAAAGTATATTTACCACTGCTTCTCTCTACCTTCTTCTTATTCAGTAGTGCAGTTTCCATGAGATTTTTTTTTTTAGGAATATAGACAGAAGAAATTGGAGGTATAAGAGTAAAGCCCAATGCCTGGGCAGTAAAACCAGCCAATTTGCTTTACCTGAATAGTGTCAGTTTGGAGTTAGTCAATATTATATAATTCCCATTTTTTCTTCTCTATATTGACCTCACCTTGTTACCTCAGTCACCTCAGTCACATTACTGACAGCATTGAAACAAACAGATCTAGGTCCTTTTCTGTTACTATTCATCTGATCGTCTGTGATGGTCATCTGGTTTCCTTACTCAGTTATGCTGCAGTTGGTATTTCCCTGGAATACAGACTTTTTAAAACTTTGCCTATAAAGTGCTTCAGACTTACAGAAAAAGAAAATCTAAATACTGTCATCCTTCACCACCCTGATTTAACAAATGCTCATTTTACATTTTCTGAAGATTTTTGTTTTTAAGAAAATGTTACAGATCTAGTTTAAGGCCCTTTTGCACCTCTTTCTGAGTCCAGTTTTCCTCCCTCCCTTCCTAAAGGTAATGTAATAAATATCCTGAAGTTGGACTGTGTTCTTTTCATTCAGGTTTTTTACAGTTGCTACATATTTGTGTACGCATACATAATCTGTATACTATTGCTCTGTTTTAAAATCTTACACAAATGGTTTAATACTGTAGGTTCTTGTTCAGTCACCAAGTTGTGTCCAACTCTTTGCGACCCCATAGACTGCAGGAAATAATGTAGGTGCCTTCTGCAAATCTGTTTTCCCACTTCACTGTTTCTAAAATTTGTCGCCAAGTGTTGATTCTTGCAAATCTAGTTCATTTCCTTAATTGTTAGATTTTGTTGTTGTTGATGTTGTTGTTTAGTTGCTAAGTCACGCCTGACGTTCTTGTGATTCCATGGACTATAGTCCGTTAGGCTCCTCTCTCCATGGGATTTCCCAGGCAAGAATACTAGAGTGGATTGCCATTTCCTTCTCCAGGGGATCTTCCCAACCCAGGGATAGAACCCGTATCTCCTACATTGGCAGGCAGATTCTTTACCACTGAACTACCTAGGAAGCCCTGATTGTTGCATAATGCTGTATGTTTGCATTAGAGATTTAATTCTTATTCCCCTATTGATGGACTTTTAACTACCAGTGTTCCTCTTTTTGAATATTACAGATAGCATTGCAGTGAGAATATTCGTACATATCTTGGTGTCCATGAATCTGTTGTTCTCAAGGGCTGGTACTATGCCCTAGGGATCATTCTAAGAATTTGTTGGCTACCTGTGTTTGTCATAGTGGTTGCAGTGTGTGTGTGTGTTGGGGGTGTTTCTGTTGGTGTTGTTTGTCTGTTATTCTGCATGACTTGAATATTCCCTTGAATATATATCTATACATATATATGAAAGCCTGTTTATGATTAGAGATTAAGAATCTAACTCTGTTTTATGTATAAAGACAGACCTTTTGTGTGTGTGTATGTGTGTCTGTATGTGGAAAAGTTTTAAGTACAGTGACTTTTCCAGTGATGCAATTATCATCTAAAGTGAGGAAAGAGTGTACTTTGTTTTGTTTGGAACTCTGTTAAGAGTTTACTTTTTCAGAAAATCATAGCATCACTGGCAGCTCTGCTTAAATTGAGTTGACATGGAACAACAGACTGGTTCCAAATAGGAAAAGGAGTACATCAAGGCTGTATATTGTCACCCTGCTTATTTAACTTATATGCAGAGTACATCATGAGAAATGCTGGGCTGGAGGAAGCACAAGCTGGAATCAAGATTGCCAGGAGAAATATCGATAACCTCAGACATGCAGATGACACCACTCTTATGGCAGAAAGTGAAGAAGAACTAAAGAGCCTCTTGATAAAAGTGAAAGAGGAGAGTGAAAAAGTTGGCTTAAAGCTCAACATTCAGAAAACTAAGATCATGGTATCCAGTCCCATCACTTCCTGGGAAATAGATGGGGAAACAGTGGCTGACTTTATTTTTTCAGGGCTCCAAAATCACTGCAAATGGTGATTGCAGCCATGAAATTAAAAGACGCTTATTCCTTGGAAGGAAAGTTATGACCAACCTAGACAGCATATTAAAAAGCAGAGACATTGTTTTGCCAACAAAGGTCCGTCTAGTCAAGGCCATGGTTTTTCCAATGGTCATGTATGGATGTGAGAGTTGGACTGTGAAGAAAGCTGAGCGCTGAAGGATTGATGCTTTTGAACTGTGGTGTTGGAGAAGACTCTTGAGAGTCCCTTGGACTGCAAGGAGATCCAACCAGTCCATCCTAAAGGAGATCAGTCCTGGGTGTTCACTGGAAGGACTGATGTTGAAGCTGAAACTCCAATACTTTGGCCACCTGATGCGAAGAGCTGACTCATTTGAAAAGACCCTGATGCTGGGAAAGATTGAGGGCAGGAGGAGATGGGGACGACAGAGGATGAGATGGCTGGATGGCATCACTGACTTGATGGACATGGGTTTAGGTGGACTCCGGGAGTTGGTGATGGACAGGGAGGCCTGGCGTGCTGTGGTTCACGGGGTCGCAAAGAGTTGGACACGACTGAGCGACTGAACTGAACTGACAGCTACCATTCGGCATTTGAAACTGACCAGTTCATGTTGATTCTGTGAATAGGTGCAAAGAGTGTATCTTGAAGCCTACTCCTGTCTCAGGATTTACACACAGACATATGTAATTATAAAGTATTTCTGTATTTTTTTCAGTTTTGGCATTGGTTTATTTTTTCAGTTATAGGTATAGATAAACTACAAAATGTTAGTTGTAAAAGCAGGATTTTGGATCTTAGAGACATCCAGTGCTCTAGGGTATAGATTTAGAAATGAAACTATTGAATCTTAGGGAATTGTGTTAATTTCGTAGGGCTTCTATGAGAAATCACCAGTATAACTTGTTGATTATATGTAATGTAAATTTCAGAGATCTTCCAGTTGAAGATAATTTTTTCACTTTGTTTTTGCTCTTTTTAGTAATGCCTTTTGTTTTCATTTTCTTTGTTCTTTTTGTTGTTGTTGCTGATAAAGAATGCCACTGAGTCCTTAACTTTTTATGGAACTATAGCATATATTTAGAAAGTGTACATATGCAAAGTGTATAATTACCACCCAGATGGATAGTTAGAATAGTATCAGCACTCCAGGTTGCTTCCTTGTGCTCCATTCCTTTTGGCTACTCCACCTCCACTCTTCTCTTCCCAGAGGTAACCACTATGTTAACTTCTATCTCAGTGTATTTTGAACTTGTAATGTCAGTTTCTCTGTCTCTCTCTGTCCCTCCTTTCACTCCCTGTCTCCTTCGACTTTTTTCTGTGACTTCTTTGTGAGAATTCATCCATGTTGTCATGTGAAGCAATAATTCTTTATCCTTTCTATTGTCTCTTCCCCAACTCTATTGATATATAATTGACACATAGCATTATATGTGTTTAAAGTGTACAGTATGTTGATTTATGTTTATAAATTGCAAAATGATTGCTACCAAAATATTAGCTACTATCGCCATCCTGTCACATAGTTGACATTCTTTTTTGAGTTGAGAACAGTTAAGATTTACTTTCTTAGCAACATTCAAGTATACAGTACAGTATTATTAATTATAGTGACCATGCTGTTTACATTAGATACTTGTTAATCTTATAACTAGAAGTTTACACCCTTTGACCATTATCTCCCCATTTCCCCCACCTCCTCAACCCTTGGTAAACACCACTCTACTATCTGTTTCTCTGAGTTCATCTTTTTAGATTTTACATATAAGTGATATCTTACAGTGTTTGTTTTTTTTCTGTTTGATTTAGCATAATGCCTTCAAGGTCCATCCAGTTTGTCACAAATGACAGGATTTCATTTTTTCTGTTGGCTGAATGGTATTGCTACGTGTATATCCCCTGTTCTTTGCCATTCATCTAGTTATCCATTGACAGACACTTAGGTTGCCTTCTTATCTTGGGTGTTGTGAGTAATGCTGTTGTAAACATGAGAGTGCAGATATGAGATCTTGATTTCAGTTCCTTTGTGTATACATCCAAAATTAGGATTGTTGGATCATATATGGTCATTCTATTTCGGGTTATTTGAGGAACCTCCATAGTGTTTTCCATAGTGGCTATGCGCAATTGCATTCCCACAAGCAGTGTCTTTACGATTCCCTTTTCTTTAGATCCTCACCAACACTTGTTATATCATGTCTTCTTCATGATAGTTCTTCTGACATGTGTGCAGTGATATCTAATTGTAGCTTTGATTTGCATTTCCCTGATGACTTGTGATGTTGAACATCTTTTCATGTACCTGTTGGCTGTTTAATCCCTTATGATTATACAGTCAGTTCAGTCACTGAGTCGGGTCCGACTCTTTGTGACCCCATGGACTGCTGCACACCAAGCTTCCCTGTCTATCACCAACTCCTAGAGTTTATTCAAACTCATGTCCATCGAATCAGTGATCCCATCCAACCATCTCGTCCTCTGTAGTCCCCTTCTCTTCCCACCTTCATTCTTTCCCAGCCTCAGGGTCTTTTTCAATTAGTCAGTTCTTCACATCAGGTGGCCGAAATATTGGAGTTTCAACTATAGCATCCATCCTTCCAATGAATATTCAGGACTGATTTCCTTTAGGATAGACTGGTTGGATCTCCTTGCAGTCCAAGGGACTCTCAAGAGTCTTCTCCAATACCACAGTTCAAAAGCATCAATTCTTAGACACTCAGCTTTCTTTATAGTCCAGCTCTCATCCATACCTGACTACTGGAAAAACCATAGCTTTGACTACATGGACATTTGTTGGCAAAGTGATGTCTCTGTTTTTTAATATACTGTCTAGGTTGGTCATAGCTTTTCTTCCAAGGAGGAAGTGTCTTTTAAATTCATGGCTGCAGTTGCCATCTGCAGTGATTTTGGAGCCCAAGAAAATAAAGTCTGTCACTGTTTCCATTGTTTCCCCATCTATTTGCCAGGAGGTGATGGGACCAGACGCCATGATCTCAGTTTTCTGAATGTTGAGCTTTAAGCCAACTATTTCACTCTCCTCTTTTACTTTCATCAAGAGGCTCTTTAATTCTTCTTTGCTTTCTTCCATAAGGGTGGTGTCATCTGCATATCTGAGGTTACTGATATTTCTCCTGGCAATCTTGATTCCAGCTTGTGCTTCATCCAACCCAACATTTCCCATGATGTACTCTGCATAGAAGTTAAACAAGCAGCGTAACAATATATAACGTACTCCTTTCTCTATTTGGAACCAGTCTGTTGTTCCATGTCCAGTTCTAACTGTTGCTTCTTCACCTGCATACAGATTTCTCAGGAGGCAGGTCAGGTGGTCTGATATTCCCCTCTCCTGAAGAATTTTCCACACTTGGTTGTGAACCACACAGTCAAAGGCTTTGGCGTAATCAATAAAGCAGAAGTAGGTGTTTTTCTGGAGCTCTCTTGCTTTTCTGATGATCCAGCGGATGTTGGCAATTTGATCTCTGGTTCCTCTGCCTTTCCTAATCCAGCTTGAACATCTGGAAGTTCTCGGTTCACATACTGTTGAAGCCTGGCTTGGAGAATTTTTAGCATTACCTTCTTATCATGTGAGATGAGTGCAGTTGTGCAGTAGTTTGAGCATTCTTTGGCATTGCCTTTCTTTGGAATTGGAATGAAAACTGCCCTTTTCAAATCCTGTAGCTACTCCTGAGTTGTCCAAATTTGCTGGCATATTGAGTGCAGCACTTTCACAGCATCATCTTTCAGGATTTGAAATAACTCAACTGGAATTCCCTCACCTCCACTAGCTTTATTGGCAGTGATGCTTCCTAAAGCCCACTTCACTTCACATTCCAGGATGTCTGGCTCTAGGTGAGTGATCACACCATTATGGTTATCTGGGTCATGAAGATCTTTTTTGTATAGTTCTTCTGTGTATTCTTGCCACCTCTTCTTAATATCTTCTGTTTCTGTTAGATCCATACCATTTCTGTCCTTCATTGTGCCCATCTTTGCATGAAATGTTCCCTTGTTATCTCTAATTTTCTTGAAGAGGTCTCTAGTCTTTCCCATTCTGTTGTTTTCCTCTATTTCTTTGCAGTAATCACTGAGGAAGGCTTTCTTATCTCTCCTTGCTATTCTTTGGAACTCTGTATTCAAATGGGTGTATCTTTTGTTTTCTCCTTTGCCTTTTACTTCTCTTCTTTTCACAGCTGTTTGTAAGGCCTCCTCAGACAACCATTTTGCCTTTTTGCATTTCTTTTTCTTGGGGATGGTCTTGATCACTGCCTCCTATATAGGGTAATGAACTTCTGTCCATAGTTCTTCAGGCACTCTATCAGATCTAATCCCTTGAATCTATTTGTCACTTCCATTGTATAATCGTAAGGGATTTGATTTAGGTCATACCTGAATGGTCTAGTGGTTTCCCCTACTTTCTTCAATTAAGTCTGAATTTAGCTATAAGAAGTTCATGATTTGAGCCACAGTCATCTTCCAGTCTTTTTTCTGCTGACTGTATAGAGCTTTTCCACCTTTGGCTGCAAAGAATATAATCAATCTGATTTTGCTGTTGACCATCTGGTGATGTCCATGTGTAGAGTCTTCTCCTGTGTTTCTGGAAGAGGGTGTTTGCTATGACCAGTGTGTTGTCTTGGCAGAACTCTATTAGCCTTTGCCCTGCTTCATTCTGTACTCCAAGGCCAAATTTGCCTGTTATTCCAGGTGTTTCTTGACTTCCTACTTTAGCATTCCAGTCCCCTGTAATGAAAAGGACATCTTTTTCGGGTGTTAGTTCTAGAAGGGCTTGTAGGTCTTCATAGAACCATTCATCTTCAGCTTCTTCAGCATTACTGGTTGGGGCATAGACTTGGATTACTGTGATATTAAATGGTTTGGCTTGGAAACGAACAGAGATCATTCTGTCATTTTTGAGATTGCATCAAAGTACTGCATTTTGGACTCTTTTGTTGACTATGATGGCTACTCCATTTCTTCTAAGGGATTCTTGGCCACAGTAGTAGATATAATGGTCATCTGAGTTAAATTCACCCATTCTAGTCCATTTTAGTTCTCTGGTTCCTAAAATGTCGATGTTCAGTCTTGCCATCTCCTGTTTGACCTCTTCCAATTTGCCTTGATTCATGGACCTAACATTCCAGGTTGGTATGAAATATTGGGCTTTCTGGCATCGGACTTTATTTCCATCACTAGTCATATCCAGAGCTGGGTTTTGTTTTTACTCTGTCTCTGTCTCTTCATTGTTTCTGGAGTTATTTCTCCACTGATCTCCAGGAGCATATTGGGCACCTTCTGACCTGGGGAGTTCATCTTTCAGTGTCCTATCGTTTGGCCTTTTCATACTGTTTATGGGGTTCTCAAGGCAAGAATATTGAAGAGGTCTGCCATTCGCTTCTCCAGTGGACCACGTTTTGTCAAAACTCTCCACTATGAACCGTCCATCTTGGGTGGTCCTACACAGCATGGCTCATAGTTCTCAAGATGTCAGAGTAGAAGGATGTGCACTTATCTTCTCCTCTGAAAACTCCAAAATTACAACTCGCTGCTGAACAGCCATTGACAGGAGAATGTTGGATCCCACCAAGAAAAGTTGGATCCCACTAAAAAAAGTTACCTTACATCCAAGGGCAAAGGAGAACCATCCAGCAGGATGGTAGAAGGGGTGAAATCATGTTTAAAATCAAACCCCATGCCCACCAGAGACGCTCGGAGCGTTCAAACAAGTCTTATGCACACCAGGACCCAGAGACCCCACAGAGACTGAGCCAGAACTGTGTTTGAGTGTCTCCTGGAAAGGTACGCATTAGCAGGGGCTCTGGGTGCAGTAGACCTGGGTATAACATAAGCCCTCTTGGAGGAGGTCACCATTAACCCCACCATGAAGCTACCAGAACTTACGCAGGACTGGAGAAATAGACTTTTGGAGGGCACAAATAAAACCTTGTGCCCACCAGGACCCAGGAGAAAGGAGCAGTGACCCCAGAAGAGACTCACCCAGACTTGCCCATGAGTGTTCAGGAGACTCCAGCCAAGGCGTGGGTTGGTGGTAGCTTGCTGCTGGGTTGAGGGCATGCAGCAGTGTGTGCATGGAACCTTTTGAAGGCAGTTGCCATTATCTTCATTACCTCCTGCATAGTTTGGCCTCAGGTGAAACAATAGGGAGGGAACACAGCCCTGCCCATCAACAGAAAACTGGATTAAAGATTTATAGAGATGGGAATACCAGACCACCTGACCTGCCTCTTGAGAAACCTATATGCAGGTGAGGAAGCAACAGTTAGAACTGGACATGGAACAACAGACTGGTTCCAAATAGGAAAAGGAGTACTTCAAGGCTGTATATTGTCACCCTGCTTATTTAACTTATATGCAGAGTACATCATGAGAAACGCTGGGCTGGAAGAAGCACAAGCTGGAATCAAGATTGCCAGGAGAAATATCGATAACCTCAGATATGCAGATGACACCACCTCATGGCAGAAAGTGAAGAGGAACTGAAAAGCCTCTTGATGAAAGTGAAAGAGGAGAGTGAAAAAGTTGGCTTAAAGCTCAACATTTAGAAAACTAAGATCATGGCATCTGGTCCCATCACTTCCTGGGAAATAGACAGGGAAACAGTGGAAACAATGTTAGACTTCATTTGTTGGGCTCCAAAATCACTGCAGATGGTGATTGCAGCCATAAAATTAAAAGACGCTTACTCCTTGGAAGGAAAGTTATGACCAACCTAGACAGCATATTAAAAAGCAGAGACATTTCTTGCCAACAAAGGTCCGTCTGGTCAAGGCTATGGTTTTTCCAGTGGTCATGTATGGATGTGAGAGTCGGACTGTGAAGAAAGCTGAGCGCCGAAGAGTTGATGCTTTTGAACTGTGGTGTTGGAGAAGACTCTTAAGAGTCCCTTGCACTACAAGGAGATCCAACCAGTCCATTCTAAAGGAGATGAATCCTGGGTGTTCTTTGGAAGGAATGATGCTAAAGCTGAAACTCCAATACTTTGGCCACTTCATGCAAAGAGTTGACTCATTGGAAAAGACTGATGCTGGGAGGGATTGGGGGCAGGAGGAGAAGGGGATGACAGAGGATGAGATGGCTGGATGGCATCACCGACTCGATGGCCGTGAGTTTGAGTGAACTCCGGGAGTTGGTGATAGACAGGTAGGCCTGGCATGCTGCGATTCATGGTATCACAAAGAGTCGGACACGACTGAGTGACTGAACTGAACTGAATTGAGCACAGCCCTGCCCATCAGAACAAGACTCAGTTTCCCCCTCAGTCAGTCTCTCCTATCGAGAAGCTTCTATAAGCCTCTTATCCTTCTCCATCAGAGAGCAGGCAGAATGAAAACTACAATCACAGGAAACTAACCAATCTGATCACATGGACCAGCAGCCTTGTCTAACTCAATGTTATACAGTGGAAGTGACAAATAAATTCATAGGATTCGATCTGTTAGAGTACCTGACGAAATATGGACAGAGGTTCATGACATTGTACAGGAGGCAGTGATCAAGACTATTCCCAAGAAAAAGAAATGCAAAAAGACAAAATGGTTGTCTAAGGAGGCCTTACAGATAGCTTAGAAAAGAAGAGAAGCTAAAGGCAAAGGAGAAAAGGAAAGATACACCCATCTGAATGCAGTGTTCCAAACAGAAGTAAGAAGATATAAGAAAGCCTTCCTCAGTGATCAGTGCAAACAAATAGAGGAAAACAATAGAATGGGAAAGATTAGAGATCTCCTCAAAAAAACTAAGAGATACCAAGGGAATATTTCATGCAAAGATGGACACTGTAAAGGACAGAACTGGTATAGACCTATCAGAAGCAGATGTTAAGAAGAGATTCAAGAATACACTGAAGAACTATACAAAAAAGATCTTAATGACCCAAATAATCACAGTGGTGTGATCTCTCACCTAGAGCCAGACATCTTGCAATGCGAAGTCAAGTGGACCTTAGGAACCATCACTACCAGCAAAACTAGTGGAGGTGAGGGAATTCCAGTTATTTCAAATCCTAAAAAATGATGCTGTGAAAGTGCTGCACTCAGTATGCCAGCAAATTTGGAAAAGTCTGCAGTGGCCACAGGACTGGAAAAGGTCAGTTATCATTCCCATCCCAAAGAAGGGCAATGCCCAAGAATGCTCAAGCTATTGTACAACTGCACGCATCTCACACAATAGCAAGTAATGCTCAAAATTCTCCAAGCGAGGCTTCAATAGTACATGAACTGTAAAGCTGGATTTAGAAAAGACAAGGACACCAGAGATCAAATTGCCAACATCCATTGCATCATACAAAAAGCAAGAGAGTTCCAGAAAAGACATCTACTTCTGCATTATTGACTACACCAAAGCCTTTGTCTGTGCTTGTCACAACAAACTGTGCAAAATTCTTCAAGAGTGGGGAATACCAGATCACCTAACCTGGGTGATCTGTATGCAGGTCAAGAAGCAACACTTAGAACTGGACATAGAGTAATGGACTGGTTCCAAATTGGGAAAGGAGTACATCAAGGCTGTATATTGTTACCCTGCTTTTTAAACTTATATGCAGAGTACATCTTGCAAAATGCCAGGCTGATTGAAGTAGAAGCTGGAATCAAGATTACAAGGAGAAATATCTGTAACTTCAGATATGCAGGTGACACCACCTTCATGGCAGAAGGCAAATAAGAACTAAAGAGCCTCTTGATGAAAGTGAAAGAGGAGAGTGAAAAAGTTGGCTTGAAACTCAACATTCAGAAAACGAAGATCATGACATCCTCTCCCATCACTTCATTGCAAATAGATGGGGAAACAATGGAAACAGTGAGATACTTTATTTTCTTGGGCTCCAAAATCACTGCAGATGGTGACTACATCATGAAATTAAAGGATGCTTGCTCCTTGGTAGAAAAGCTATGACCAACCTAGATAGCATATTAAAAGCAAAGACGTTACTTTGGCGACAAAGGTCCGTCTAGTCAAAGCTATGTTTTTTTCAGTAGTCATGTATAAGTGTGAGTTGGACTGTAAAGAAAGCTGAGTGCCTAAGAATTGATGCTTTTAACTTGATGTTGGAGAAGACTCTTGAGAGAGTGTTGGACTGCAAGGAGATCAAACCAGTCCATTCTGAAGGAAATTAGTCGTGGATATTCATTGGAAGGACTGATGCTGAAGCTGAAGCTCTAATACTTTGGCCACCTGATGTGAAGAACTGACTCATTGGAAAAGACCCTGATAGTGGGAAAGATTGAAGGTGGGAGGAGAAGGGGACAACAGAGGATGAGAATGTTGGATGGCATCACTGACTCGATGGACATGAGTTTGAACAAGTTCCAGGAGTTGATGATGGTCAGGGAAGCCTGGCATGCTGCAGTCCGTTGGATCACAAACAGTTGGACACGACTGTGACTGAACTACTGAACTGAACTGAACTTGGAAGACTATTCCTTTTCTCTATGTCAATTCTATTGTTTATGACATTTTCATTTTTTTCCAATTTTGTACTATTATGAATTGGGCTCCTATGAACATTTCTGTACATGTCCTTGCATATTTTGAATTCAGCAACATTGCTGAAATCTCATATAAGTTATTTGGATTTTCTATGTGGAAAATCATGTTTACAGATAAAGTCAGTTTTGACTTCTGTACAATCTTTTTTCTTTTTCTTACTTATGTCTTGACTAGTACAGTGTTAAGTAGTGGGAATAACAGTGCATATACTTGTCATTTTATTTAAGTTATGCTGAAGTCACCAGTATTAGATTGAATCTTACAAAAATGTTGTCAGTGGACTAGTTTTTGACTTTAAAAAGCAATGACAATTTCATATATTTCAACCTAATATAATATTGGATGTAGGATTTTATTTATTAAGTTAAGAAAGTTCCCTTCTATTCCTAATTTTTTTTTCCCACACTGTTTGGGTTATGTGATGTGGAATCTTAGTTCCCTACCAGGGATTGAACCAGGGACCTTGGAAGTGAGGGTGTAGAATCCTAACCACTGGACTACCATGGAATTCCCCATAATTTTAAAAATATTCTGAGCCTGAATTATACTGAATGGTTTTGCCTAAGTCTAATGTTGCGTTGTTCAGTTGCTCAGTTGTGTTCAACTCTTTGCCACCCCATGGATTGTAGCACACCACCAGGCTCCTCTGTCCATGCGATTTTTTTATGGCAAAAATACTGGAATTGTTTGCCATTTCCTCCTCCAGGAAAATATTGAATATTTTATAATTTTTATAAAATTTATTTTATACTATTTACTTTGGCTTATGAGCTATTTTAAGAGTTTGTTTAAATTACAAGATATATAGGATTTATATGTGTCTTTTTCTTCTTTCCCTTCCCGCCCCCCCCCCACCCCGCCCCGCGGCTCCATGCATGCTCACGCACATATACATACATTCTGTCTTTTGTTGTGGTATTTTTTTTTTAAGTCATTCCCTTATTCATTTGTTTCTGGCTATGCTGGTCTTCACTATTGTGTGCAGGCTTTCTCTGGTTGTGGTGCGTGGGAGCTGCTCTCTGGTTGTGGTGCACAGGCTTCTCTCGTCTTGGCGGCTTCTCTTGTTGCAGATGACTTCAGTAGTTGCCGCATACGGGCTCTAGAGCACTGGCTCAGTAGTTGTGGCTCATGGGTTTAGTTGCCCTGCACCATGGGGGATCTTCCCAGACCAGGAATTGAACCTGTGTCCCCTGCCTTGGGAGGCAGATTCTTAACCACTGGACCAATGGCAAAGTCCTAATGTATTTTAATTTAATTGCATTGTGAGTATTGAATGAAATTTGGGTAATACTGATTGTTTTTGTTGCAATTTCCAATGTATTGTTTTCCAATTATTATGTGTATATTTATAAATAATCCAGTTATTGCAAGTGTTCCGTATTTACCTGAAAATGATATATTAATTTATTTGTTTGATGTAGGGTTCTATCTGCCATTATCAGATCCTTTATTTTCTCTGAAATATCTTTAAGTCTATATTAAATTTTTTGTCTGCATATAACCTGTATCAGACTGTAATGGAGGTAATAAAATCTTCAGTCTTGATGTTAAAATCTTCACTATGATAATGTGTTTTCACTTTCTCCTTGATGCATTCTAGTACACTATGATGTATAGAATTATATATTCATTTCTCTTCTGTTTTGCACTGGGTTTGTACTTTGATCTGAGACTTTATGGGTTTCTGCTGTTCTGGGAAATTCTTAGCTTTTATACCTATCAATATTCTTTTTATGCTGTTCTCTCTTTTCTGCTGACAGTACAATTAGACATATATTGGAACTTTTATATTTTCTTTCTTAAGTACTTTTTGGTATAATATTTATTTTTATATCCTCTTGTTTTGAGATAATTCTGTAGTATTATTTTCTTATTAAATTAAAATTTTAAATCTTTATTAAGATATTTAACTTCATTGACTACATATTCTAGGATTTTTCATTTAGTGTCTCTTTTTAAACATATGCCAAATAATTACATTTTTACCTATTTTGATTTCATAATTTTTGTTTTTTATGGGATTTTCTCCCCTTATTAGATGAAAGATTCTAAATACTTAACATTATTTTCAGGTTGTGTAAATTTCTTTAATTTTCTTTCATATTCTTTCAGTAATGTTTGTAGTTTTCAGAATACATGTCTTACACATGTTTTGTTAAATTTGTACCTAAGTAGTACATGCCTTAGATTTTAGTGATATTATAAATGGTGTTAAATTTTCTAAAATGTTGTTTCTAATATATTGAAATAAAATTGATTTTTTGCATATTGAACCTATATCCTTTTATGGTTATTGAGACTTGTTTTATGGCTCATATCATCTTATTGCATGTTTTCATGTGTACTTGTAAAAAACTGTATATCCTTCGGTTGTATAGAGTATTATGTAAATGTCAGTTAAGTCAAATTACTTGAATGGTGTTGTCTATGTCTTCTATACCCTTTATGATTTTTTTCTTCTTCTTATATCGTTTACTGGAAAGTGTCAAAATTCAGTTATATAATTTTTTGCTTCATTACTTTGACATTGTATTATTTCATTCCAGTTCAGTTCAGTCACTCTGTCATGTCTGACTCTTTGCGACCCCATGAATCGCAGCACGCCAGGCCTCCCTGTCCATCACCATCTCCCGGAGTTTACTCAAACTGACATCCATCGAGTCAGTGATGCCATCTAGCCATCTGATCCTCTGTCGTCCCCTTCTCCTCCTGCCCCCAATCCCTCTCAGCATCAGAGCCTTTTCCAATGAGTCAACTCTTTGCATGAATGAGGTGGCCAAAGTATGGAGTTTCAGCTTTAGCATCATTCCTTCCAAAGAACACCCAGGACTGATCTCCTTTAGAATGGACTGGTTGGATCTCCTGCAGTGCAAGGGACTCTCAAGAGTCTTCTCCAACACCACAGTTCAAAAGCATCAATTCTTCGGCGCTCAGCTTTCTTCACAGTCCAACTCTCACATCCATACATGACCACTGGAAAAACCATAGCCTAGAAAACTAGACGGACCTTTGCTGACAAAGTAATGTCTCTGCTTTTGAATATGCTGTCTAGGTTGGTCATAACTTTCCTTCCAAGGAGTAAGCGTCTTTTAATTTCATGGCTGCAATCACCATCTGCAGTGATTTTGGAGCCCCCCAAAAATAAAGTCTGACACTGCTTCCACTGTATTATTTATTATTGTATTATTTGCTGCTGCTGTTAAGTCACTTCAGTCGTGTCCAACTCTGTGTGACCCCAAAGATGGCAGCCCACCAGGCTCCGCCGTCCCTGGGATTCTCCAGGCAAGAACACTGGAGTGGGCTGCCATTTCCTTCTCCAATGCATGAAAGTGAAAAGTGAAAGTGAAGTTGCTCAGTCATGTCCGACCCTCAGCGATCCCATGGACTGCAGAGTACCAGGGAAAGTCCATGGGATTTTCCAGGCAAGAGTACTGGAGTGGGGTGCCATTGCCTTCTAGGTACATACAATTTAATTTTCTATATCTTTTCATAAATCAAAATTTTAATTAATATGAAGTGTTCCACTTTAACCTTGGTAATCTTTCTCTGAAGTCTACTTTATATCATATTAAAATGGCTACCCTAGCTTTCTTATGATTAGTGAATGTATGGTATATCTTTTTCTATAATTTTAGTTTAATCCTGAATCTTTTAAAAATTTGAGAAATAATTCACATATCGTAAAATCCACAATTTTAAAGTATACAGTTTAGTAAATTTTCATATGCTACTAGTTCCAGAACATTTTCCTTACCCCATAAAGAAATTTCATAATTTCATCTCCCTCTCCCCCAACCCCTGGCTACCACTAAGCTAATTTCTAGATCTATGGATTTGCCTATAATGAACATTTTTATAAGTGGAGTTATATAATATGTGGACTTCTGTGTCTGACATCTTTCACTTAGCATAATGTTTTTAAGATTCACCCATGTCATAGTATATATCAGTATCTTATAAGTGCTTTATTCCTTTTTATGGCCAAATCATATTCTATTGTATGGATATACCACATTTAGCTTATGCACGGGACATTTGGGTTGTATTCACATTTTGGCTTTTATGAATACTGCTGTTATACTCTTGTACACATTATTGTGTGGATGTATACTTTCATTACTCCTGGGTGTATACCTAGCAAGTTGCTGGTTCTTGAGGTAACTGTTTACTTTTCTTGAGGAACTATAAAAATTCTACCATAGTGACTACACCATTTTACTTTTCCATCAGCACAGTATAAGGGTTCCAATTTTTTGACACCCTCCCTGACACTTGTTTTGTCCATCTTTCTATTTATAGCCATCCTAGTGAGTATGAAGAGAAATCTCATTGTGATTTTGATTTATATTTCCTTAGTGACTAATGTGTTCTTGCCTGGAGAATCCCATGGACGGGGGAGCCTGTTGGGCTGCTGTCTCTGGGGTCGCACAGAGTCGGACACGACTGAAGTGACTTAGCAGTAGCAGTAGTAGTGACTAATGATGTTGAATATGTTTTCATGTGCTTTTTGGCCATTTGTTAATCTTCTTTAGAGAGATGCCTGTTGGTTTTTCCATCATGTATTTTGGAGTTGTTAAGTACATATATCTTTATATGTTGTGTCCTAAAGTTTAATTATTGCCTATGTTTTTAATTGTTATGTCATTTATAATGCATAGGTTATTTTTTCCACTCTTTTACTTATCAACCCATTTGTGTCTTTGAATTTAAAGTGAGTCTCTTGTTTTCAACACATGGTTGGATTGTAATTGTTTTTAACGTATTTTATAAAAATTTATTTTTTGGCTGTGCTCGGTCTTCACTGCTGTCCGAGCTTTTCTCTAGTTGTGGCGAGCAGGAGCGCCTCTCTAGTTGTGGTACATGGCGTTTCATTGCAGTGGCTTCCCTCATTGCAGAGCACAGGCTCTAGCGTGTGTAGACGTCAGTAGTTGCAGCATGTGGGCGCGGTGGTTGTGGCTCCTGGGCTCTAGAGCACAGGCTCAGTGCTTGTGGTGCATGACTTAGTTGTTGCATGGCATGTGGAATCTTCTCAGACCAGGGGCAAGCCCATGTCTCCTGCGTTGGCAGGTGGGTTCTTTACCACTGAGCCACCAGGGAAACCTGGATTATAGTTTTTAGTCCATTTTGCTAACTCTACCTTTTGATTGGAGTGTTTAGTCAGTTTACCTTTAATGTAAGATAAGGTAGGCTTTACCTTTGTCATTTTGCTATTTGTTTTCTGTCTTTTCTGCATTAATGCCTTTTTTGTTTCTCTCTTTCTACATTAGGGACTTCTTTTGTGTTAACTATTATCTAGTGTGCCATTTTAATTCCCTTGTTTCTTTTAGTGTATTTTTTGAGTTATTTTCTTAGTGGTTGTTCTAGGGTTCACAGTTAATATTTTAATTTTTAACAATATAGTATGGATTAATACCAATTTAATTTGAATAATGCATAAAACCTTTGCTTGTATTTAGTTTGCTCCCTCTCCTCTTCTTTATAATTTCATTATCATGCAGATAACGCCTCTATACATATACACTCTTCAACATAATTTAGTAATTGTTGCTTTATTCAATTTTATTTTAAATAAGAATGGATGAATGAGAGAAAAATACAATATATTGTCTTAGGTTTACCTGTGTAGTTCCCTTACTGGTGTTTAGTTTTTCCTGTACGTTTTAGCTGGTGTCCTTTCATTTTAATTTGAAGGATTTTCTTTAGTAATTCTTTTTTTTTTTTTTTTTCTATTCTTCCAATTTTATTTTATTTTTAAACTTTACATAATTGTATTAGTTTTGCCAAATATCAAAATGATATTTAGCAATTCTTTAGTAATTCTTGTAGGGAAGTTCTCTTTTCTTAAACAGAATTATCTTTTTGTGTAAGAAAAGCCTTAATTTTTCATCTTTTGTAAAGGAGAATATCCTGGATATTGAACTATCAAATGTCTTCTTTTAGTACTTTGAATACGTCATTCTACCTTCTTCTGCTTCATGTTTCTCATGAGAAATCAGCTGTTATTACTAGTGAGGTTTTCTAGTACCTACTGAAACATTTTCCCTTTGCTTCTTTCAAGATTCTTCATCTTTGTATTTGAAAAGTCTGATTATGATGTGTGATTGGAGTTATTGGAGTTTGTTGGATTGAATATATAGACTGTTTTTCTTTAAATTTCAGAAGTTTTCATCCATTGTTTCAGCAACTGTTCTTTCTGGCTACTGCTGCTGCTGCTAAGTCGCTTCAGTCATGTCCGACTCTGTGCGACCCCATAGACAGCAGCCCACTAGGCTCCTCTGTCCCTGGGATTCTCCAGGCAAGAACACTGGAGTGGGTTGCCATTTCCTTCTCCAATGCATGAAAGTGAAAAGTGAAAGTGAAGTCGCTCAGTCGTGCCCGACTCTTAGTGACCCCATGGGTTTGTCCTCTATTGTAGGGGTCCCATTATATCTATGTTACTGTGCCTTATGGTTTCGCACAGGTCTCAGAGACTATTCACTTTTCTTTTCTCTTTCTGTACCTCAGGCTGGATAATCTCAATTGACTACTTTTCAGGTTCATTTATTCTTTCTTCTGCCAGCCTATATCTGCTCTTGAGATTCTCTAGTGAATTTTTCATTTATTATGTATTTTCAACTCTAAAATTTCTATCTTTTAAAGTAATTTCTAGCTATCTATTGATATTCCTTATTTGATGAGACATCATTGCCACACCGCCATACTTTGCTTTAGATCTTGAGGTAAGGTTTTCTTTAGTCATTTGTGCATATTTATAACAGATGATTTAAAGCTTTTATTTAGTAAGCCCAACTTCTGGCCTTCCTCAAGGACACTTTCTGTTGACTGCTTTCATGTATAGGTCATTCTCTTGTTTCTTTACATGTCATAAATTTTGTTGAGAACTAGACATTTTAAATAATATAATGTGGAACTGTGTTAATAAGACTCCCTCTGTTTCTCAGAGTTTATTTATTTTTGCCATTGTTGTTGTTTTCTGTTTGTTTAGTTACTTTTCTGAGCTGAAGTCTGTATTCTGTAAAATCTGTGTTCTTTGTTGAGTGTTGTCATTGAAGTCTCTGCTTAGTTAGCTTTATGGCCCTTTAATGACAGGATTTATACTTCCTTAAATGCCTTGAACCAGTAAGTCCCCCAGCCTTTGCTCAGTACCTCTGTTGCATGTTGGGACATGCTTTCTATGCCATGCACACGGTTTTCAACTCTGTCTTAGTCTTCACTTTCAACATTTCAAAACCTCAGATCAGTCCGAGGTGAGAGATTAGGGTTTCCTTAGGTAATTTCCGGATGCATACACATCCCCGCACATGTGCGTGATCTTCTCAATTGCCAAGAATATCATAGCTTGTCAAAGACACCCTGCCTAGCTCATACACACACAGAGACACACAGACACACAGACACACAGACAAGACACACACACACACAAATACACAGTTATCCAGCTTTGCCTTTTAAATGTTTTGATCACTTATTTTTTGCTCCAATTTCAAGCATCCATGATGTTAAATAATAGCTGCTTATTGTTCTTGACAGATGCCTTGCAGGTAAAGGATGTTTGTTGCAACCAAGTTCTGATTCAGGTCAAATAAAGAGAAGCCCTGTGAATGGGGGTTTCCAGAGTACTGTCCGACAGGTCAAATAATGACAGTTCTTTAGGCGTGGGCCTTGGGGTAGCTTTAAATCTGCAGTTCAAATTCCTACAATGCCAGTGGGGCTGCTAATTTTCATAAGAATTTTGGTTTTCAAGGGTGTAGTAGACCTGAGTGGAGGACATTGCAAATAAAGTATGTCAACTGTTTTTCTTGAATAAATGCTCCTTAGATTGTTGCAAACCTCTGGTTAATTTCCAGACCCCTAAAGAGTTGATTTTGACAGTTTTTGTTGACATTCTCACTGCTTTTACAGAGAATCTGATTGTTTCACATCTGATTTATTTCTTTCTCTCTATGATATAAGTAGAGATATAGAAATATAAATATAGTGATTAGATATTTGAAAGGAAGTTGCTTACATTCAGACACTTTACCACTAAATATTTCAGTGTAAATCCCCTAAGAACAAGGATAAACTTGTTGTCCTATATAAATTATAATTCACCAACATTTATTGGATCATGGAGAAAGCAACGGAGTTCCAGAAAAAACATGTGCTTCACTGATTGAGCTAAAGCTGTGTGGATCACAGCTTTAACTGTGATCAGTTTAACTGTGTGGATCATAACAAACTGGAAAGTTCTTTAAGAGATGTCTCCTGAAAAACATCTATGTGGGTCAAAAAGCAAGTTAGAACCAGACATGGAACAATTGACTGGTTCAAAATTGGGAAAGGAGTGATAATATACAGCAAGGCTGTTAATTTAAATTCTATGCAGAGTTTATCATGCAGAATTCTGGACTGGATAAATCACAAACTGGAATCAAGATTGCTGGGAGAAATATCAGCAACCTCAGATACACCACTCTAATGGCAGAAAGTGATGACGAACTAAAACACTTCTTGAGAGTGAAACGGGAGAGTGAAAAAGCTAGCTTAAAACTCAGCATTCAAGAAACTAAGATCAGACCATCCAGTCCCATCACTTTATGGCAAATAGAAGGGAAAAAAAGTAAAAGCAGTGACAGATTTTGTTTTCTTGGGCTCCAAAATCACTGCAGATGGCGACTGTAGCCATGAAACTAAAATATGCTCGCTCCTTGGGAGAAAAGCTACGACAAACCTAGATAGCATATTAAAAAGCACAGACACTGCTTTGCTGACAAAGGTCAGTATAGTGAAAGCTATGGTTTTTCCAGTAGTCATGTACAGATGTGGAACTGGACCATAAAGAAGGCTGGGCACCAAAGACTTGATGCTTTTGAGTTGTGATGCTGGAGAAGAATCTTGAGAGTCCCTTGGACTGCAAGGAGATCAAACCAGTCAATCCTAAATGAAATCAAGCCTGTCTATCCATTGGAAAGACTGATGCTGAAGCTCCAGTCCTTTGGCCACCTGCTGCGAGGAGCTGACTCATTGGAAAAGACTCTGATGCTGGGAAAGATTGAGAGCAGGAGGAGAAGGGATCAGCAGAAGATGAGATGGTTAGATAGTATTATCAACTCAACAGACATGAATTTGAGCAAATTCCAGGAGATAGTGGAGGACAAAGAAGCCTGGTATGCTACAGTCCATGATGTTGCAAAGGGGTGGAAATGACTTAGGAACTAAACAACAAAAACAAAAGCTATAATTATCCATATGACTGTTTTAAGTCAACCAGTTTGCTATTTATTTTCTGTTTGTTCCATAGGATTGTCTTTAAACCTTCTTTTAATGCCTTCTTTTTGGAATGTTCCATGGTATTCCTTTAAAGAAGGGCAGAATTTGTAGAATTGTAGATAAGAAAAAAATGTCATGTCTTCTTACATATACAACAAATTGGGAAAACACTCAGCAGTTTCCAGTGAGGATAATTAGAGCTATACTGTGCAGTATAAACTAGTTGCACTAAGTAAGTCATAAATTATAAATGATAAATTAACTTTATAATAATTTTACTTAATTCAGTATATCAAAGTATTATCCTTTCAACATGTAGTTAATATAAAAGTTGTTAATGAGATATTTTACACTTTTTTTGGTAAAAATTCCTTAAAATATTTTAGAACAAGTCTTCAAAAATCTTCAAAATCTTGTGTTTTATAATAACCATCATCTCAATTTGGAGCAGTCACATCTGTAAGCATAGCAGATATGTAGAAGGACTCTAACAGGTTTCGTTTAAATGAGGCAGTAGAAAATGAAGCTTTCAGACAGAGTGAAATTTCTGAGGACCTTGATTGATTTTAATAATCAATAGTGAATTATTAGGACAAAAGTACAAAATAGAATAAGAGGTAGATAGACTCAAAGTAACTGGCATAGAAAATAATTTTAGCTGCTATATAACAAAGGGACATGAAGTGACTCATTTATTGTGTGACTTTAAGTAGTAAATTACCTTGTCTTTATTGGGGGTCTAGAAGGGGACGACAGAGGATGAGATGGCTGGATGGCATCACTGACTCGATGGACGTGAGTCTGGGTGAACTCCGGGAGTTGGTGATGGACAGGGAGGCCTGGCGTGCTGTGATTCATGGGGTCGCAAAGAGTCAGACACGACTGAGCGACTGAACTGTTTCCCTACATAAAAAATTTGAAGCTTTACTAGATTATTTCTAAGTTGCTTTTTAATACTGAGAGTCTGAGTATTTGGATACATTAATGAGGAAATTAGAGTTTCTGTTCTCAGGAGTTTATAGTCAAGTTAAAGAGGTGCTGCTGCTGCTAAGTTGCTTCAGTCACATATAACTCTGTGCGACCCCATAGACGGCAGCCCACCAGGCTCCCCCGGCCCTGGGATTTTCCAGGCAAGAACACTGGAGTGGGTTGCCATTTCCTTCTCCAATGCATGAAAGTGAAAAGTGAAAGTGAAGTCGCTCAGTTGTGTCCAAGTCTTAGTGACCCCATGGACTGCAGCTCACCAGGCTCCTCCGTGCATGGGATTTTCCAGGCAAGAGTACTGGAGTGGGTCGCCATTGCCTTCTCCAGTTAAAGAGGTGAGGTGTACCTATTTGATTGACGTGCAGGGAGACAATAATTAGGGCCTTAAAAGAATTGTAAAATGCTATGAGAACCTACGACTTATTTACTTGAATATAATAAATTCACAACAAATGTTTGAATTAGAGTGAATTCAGTAGTGATAATTGGAAAATCAAGAGAAGTTTTGTGTATTGAGATGGCAGTTAATGAAAGCCTTGGGAGATAGACGTAGGTGAAGAGGAGATAGAACGGAGTAGTAATCCAGATAATGTGGCAAGAAATCCATGTATGTGTTCAGGAAATAATAACACATATACTCTGTAGTTTTAGGAGATATTGAGTAATATAGTTATGTGATAAATTGGATTCAAATCTTAGACAGTCTTCTATATTCTACTAAGGATAGTTGATCACTGGCAATGAAATATGGCAGAAACTGGAAAGACCTTGCTGTGTGTGTTTTAGAAACCCTACATCATTGTGTCAATCCTGAGAATAGTTAAGTACAGTTTTATATTTAAAAAATATTTCACAGGCTGGAAACTTTACAATTCATTTGCTTTGGAAGTTTGTCATATTTCTTTTGATGAAGGTGTATATGGGCTGTGACTTACGGCACTACAGGTCAGATTTGTGCTTTGTTTTGGTATCTTCTTGTCTTCTAGTATAGTGCTTTATTTCTGCTGAATCTTTATCCTTTGTGATTAAATGATGCTGAATAAGTTTATGTCAGCATTCTACATAAAGTGGAAGCCTAAGGCTAACTGTTTAAAACTATTAGTGTCTGTCCCAAGAGCCAGTACGTAGAGCTTCAAATGTCGCACAAGTAACCAAGTGGAAAATCATAGATTTCTCAGAGGGATGGAAGTTATAAAGGCATTTCATTTAACTCTGTAAACACTAGAATCTCTCTCTTTTTTTAACCTGTGCACATTTTTATTAGCTTAGCAGACTAGTGTTTTTATGTAATGTTTGGTAAGTTATTTTAATATGATAGTTTAGGGAATTCATGAAGCAGTCACATTCATCTCTCTAATTTCTTTCAGGTAACTTGCCCAGGAGTGGTGCTGAAAGACAAGGAGGACATCTATCTTAGCATCTGTGTGTTTGGCCAATACAAAAAGACACAATGTGTCCCAGCCAATTTTCCGTTGGTCTTCAATGCCAGAATGGTGTTTGAAAAGGTGAGTTCAAATATTCTATCAAAGGTTAACAAATTAAAAAATTAAAGTGGTTCCAAAATTTGAATATGCACTTTAATTGAAAAGATTTATGACTTAAATCTGGAAGCTTGAAAATAAGTATTCCTTATATTATACACTGAATCAGTTACCTCTTTTTCTTGATGTATCAGTTTACTTCTAAAATTGTCTTAGTGGTCTTTATGTAAAAAATAGCACCTTGAATTATAAATACTTATCTTAGAGAGAAAGGGGAGATTTTAATAGGGAAGAATAGGTCATATTTTACTTATGGCTGTCTTGTGCGGCTTCTTTCTTTAGATCTCTTTTCTTTTTTTTCCCTTGAATCTGATGCTTTTGATTAATTCTTACCAATTGTATTCCTCACCTTTGTTTCCTTTCCGACTTCCCTCCTTCTTTCCTTCCCTTTCTTCCCTTCCTCCTTACTTCCTTTCTTATTTTCCTTTCTCTTCTCCAGGAATAAATACTGAGTACCAGCTCTGTTCTATGTACTATTCTAGGCACTGAATAAATAAGACAAACATTTTCCCCTCTTGGAGCTTTCATTATAATAGGAAAAACAAACAGTAATCAAGTAAATGCATGAGTAATACACTTTTAGATGGTGAGTGTCATGAACTGTGGTCTCGGAGAAGACTCTTGAGAGTCCCTTGGACTGCGAGATCCAACCAGTCCATCCTAAAGGAAATCAGTCCTGAATATTCATTGGAAGGATTGATGTTGAAGCTGAAACTCCAATACTTTGGCCACCTGATGCGAAGAACTGACTCATTTGAAAAGATCCTGATGCTGGGAAAGATTGAAGGTGGGAGGAGAAGGGGACGACAGAGGATGAGATGGTTGAATGGCATCACTGACTCAATGGACATGAGTTTGAGTAAACTCTGGGAGTTGATGATGGACAGGGAGGCTTGGCATGCTGCAGTCCATGGGGGTGCAAAGAATTGAACACAACAGCGACTAAACTGAACTGAGCTGTCATGAAGAGAATAAAGGGAGGGTAAGGGAACAGAGGGATTAAGAGGATTGTCTGTTTTGAAGGTGGTGGTCAGAGAAGGCAATAACATTGAAATTGAGTCTGAATTATGAGGTAGTATTTAAATGTCTAGGGTAGAAGCATTCTAAGCAGAGGAACAGCAAATATAAAGGTGTCTTCTTGGGAATAAGCTTACTGAGCAGGAGGAACAGCAAGAAGGCAAATATGACCATGGTAACAAGGAGAGGACTGCTAGCAGATGAAATTGGAGAGGGAAGCAGAGCCAGCTGTAATTTTTTTTTGTTGGTAAAATCTTGCATGGTGATCATGGGAAACAGAGAAGTGACAATTCTCAATAATGTCAAAAGTTTCTTTGGTTGGGAAAGGAATATTCTGGTAAAGAGAAGGAAAGCACAAAGACTGTCTCATATATGTCTTCCTTTTACTTTCTCTTCTCCATCCTTCTTCTCTCTGCCTTCTCTCATAGGTGTTCCCTGAAGCAGTGGACCCTGGAGATGTGGTTGCACAGCTTGAATGTAAGTTTTTAACTCTTAATTCCTGATTCTGAGAGATTTTAGAATTATGATATTTAGTCCTGAGTTAGATAAAAGTCAAAGAGGGTCTAATAAGAACTTGATAAATCTCAAGGTGAGGCCTTTTTTTTTTTCCTACTTTTTTTAGAATTTCGGAATATACCTGGAAGCAATAATAAAAAAAAATACATGTGCTGCAGAGATGGGGAATCTTTCCTTTTTCTGGGTTTGATCTGTAAATAACAAAAAGAGTTATTTGAACTTTTTATTGACTAAGATGTTATGGGTTGTTAATGATGTAAGGATTATGATTCGTGTTAAGTGGGATTCTGCCCTGCATACAAAAATCTGTCTTTAACCTCATCGTGTTGCAAGTCAGTTCAGTTCAGTTCAGTCGCTCATTCATGTCTGACTCTTTGCAACCCCATGAACCTCAGCATGCCAGGCTCCCTGTCCATCACCAACTCCCGGAGTTCACCCAAAGCCATGTCTGTTGAGTCAGTGATGCCATCCAATCATCTCATCCTCTGTCGTCCCCTTCTCCTCCTGCCCTCATTCTTTCCCAGCATCAGGGTCTTTTCAAATGAGTCAGCTCTTTGCATCAGGTGGCCAAAGTATTAGAGTTTCAGCTTTAACATCAAGTCAAGAGAGTAAATAATAGAAGATTAAAGTAATAGTAGCTTAAAATATATATTTGCTTTTGTGTTTTTATTGTACATAGTATATAAATCAATTATTTGAAAGCAACATTTTCAAGGTTGTGGTTAGCAGTAAGTTCCTCAAAGTGCTAGGAACCAACTATAAAAAGATCCAGTTATTTGTGGGAACATCAATGCAAAGTATATTGGGGAGAAGTTATTCAAGTTTTGAATATGAAGTGAAAAGCTCTGTTACTTATCTTTGTAATCAGAAAGGGATTAGGAATTACCAGATTGGTCTAATGTATAACTGTGGCTCAAAACACCAACGATATTGAGCCTCATCAGTGTCAGCTGTCCCTTCCATGGGGTTTGCACCCCACTGGGAGTCTGGCAATATAGAAACATTGCAACTTGGCACCATGCTAGAATCTGGACATATGGATAGAAATAGGGCTGGTTCATTTCTACCCTTGGAAATCCTTCTCCAGGAGATCTTTCCTACACAGGGATCAAACCCAGATCTCCTACATTGCAGGCAGATTCTTTGCCATTTGAGCCACCAGGTGCTAGTGGGTAAATGGCTTATAATTTTTTTGAACATCTTGTTCAGTATCTGGTAAACTGTACATCTCAGAAGATATGAAGATAATTATTTCTCTCATCATGCTGAAATTTTGTTAAACATAATTATTTTTCTCTTTGATTTGAAATTTAGGAACTCTAAGAAGGGTACTTGATGATTATTATTATCTGGAATCTTTCTTGCCTTGATTTCCCTGATTCAATTTTGCTGTTAAGTCTCTTCTCTTGTCACTGATATTCTACTTTTTGGTATCTTTCTCAAATTCATGTTTGTCCGTCCTGTCTTTAAATATTGGCATTCTTCTGGCTTTACTTCTGTGGTCTCTCTTTACTTAGTTTCTACTCTCTCCTTATATGATATTCTCCAAGCACTTGGCTTCATGTTTTACCTGTCTTTTGTTTTTAACCTGTCTTCTGATGACTTCACGAGAGTCTTTATCCCTGACCTCTCTGGTGAGCTTTGGGCTCCTTTTTCTCTTATTTTCTTCTCAGTTTTGCAACTTTTTGTTGTGTCCTAACCTTACTGATATGAAAATTAAAACCATACTAAAAGTAGAAAGGATGGAGTGCTGAAATCCCATAATACCTATCAGCTTTAATAGTTTTTGACATTTGCCTATTGTACTATATGTTAACCCTTGAAAGGTTGTTGCTGAACCACGAAAGACGCTGGGATTCTTGGCCTTCGGAGGAGAAGAATTCAATCCGGAGCCAGAGACAAGGCTTGATCACTCAGAGCTTTTGTGTAATAAAGTTTTATTAAAGTATAAAAGAGATAGAGAAAGCTTCTGGCACAGTTATCAGAAGTGGGACAGAGAGTGCCCCCCCCTTGCTAGTGTTAGCAATGGAATTATATACCTTTTAATTAGTTATTACAATGAATCAAAAGAATGTCTGGAGTTTGTGAAAATTTTACTAGACCCACTCCCACAATTTACATTTTATGATAACAAGATTAGAATTTAACAATAGAAAGATACTACCAGACCTACTCCCATAATATACATTCTAAACTATCAAGACTAGTCAGAACATTTTCAGGAAGGAGAAACTATCCTCAAGCAGGATACATTGTTGTTGTATAATCCCTAGTACAGAGTTTAAACTGAGTTGTGTAATTGACTAAGACTAAGAAGGCAATCATAAGGGATTTGATTTAGGTCATACCTGAATGGTCTAGTGGTTTTCCCTACTTTCTTCAATTTAAGTCTGAATTTGGTAATAAGGAGTTCATGATCTGAGCCACAGTCAGCTCCCGGTCTTGTTTTTGTTGACTGTATAGAGCTTCTCCATCTTTGGCTGAAAAGAACATAATCAGTCTGATTTCAGTGTTGACCATCTAGGGATGTCCACGTGTAGAGTCTTCTCCTATGTTGTTGGAAGAGGGTGTTTGCTATGACCAGTGCATTTTCTTGGCAAAATTCTATTAGTCTTTGCCCTGCTTCATTCCGTATTCCAAGGCCAAATTTGCCTGTTATTCCAGGTGTTTCTTGACTTCCTACTTTTGCATTCCAGTCCCTATAATGAAAAGGACATCTTTTTTGGGTGTTAGTTCTAAAAGGTCTTGTAGGTCTTCATAGAACCGTTCGACTTCAGCTTCTTCAGCGTTACTGGTTGGGGCATAGACTTGGATTACTGTGATATTAAATGGTTTGCCTTGGAAACGAACAGAGATCATTCTGTCATTTTTGAGATTGCATCCAAGTACTGCATTACGGACTCTTTTGTTGACCATGATGGCTACTCCATTTCTTCTGAGGGATTCCTGCCCGCAGTAGTAGATATAATGGTCATCTGAGTTAAATTCACCCATTCCAGTCCATTTCAGTTCGCTGATTCCTAGAATGTTGACATTCACTCTTGCCGTCTCTTGTTTGACCACTTGCAATTTGCCTTGATTCGTGGACCTGACATTCCAGGTTCCTATGCAATATTGCTCTTTATAGCATCAGACCTTGCTTCTATCACCAGTCGCACCCACAACTGGGTATTGTTTTTGCTTTGGCTCCATCCCTTCATTCTTTCTGGAGTTATTTCTCCACTGATCTCCAGTAGCATATTGGGCACCTACTGACCTGGGGAGTTCCTCTTTCAGTATCCTATCATTTTGCCTTTTCATACTGTTCATGGGGTTCTCAAGGCAATAATACTGAAGTGGTTTGCCATTCCCTTCTGCAGTGGACCACATTCTGTCAGGTCTCTCCACCATGACCCGCCCATCTTGGGTTGCCTCACAGGGCATGGCTTAGTTTCATTGTGTTAGACAAGGCTGTGTAGGGAAAAACCAGTAGACCATTCAGATATGACCTAAATCAAATCCCTTATGATTATACAGTGGAAGTGAGAAATAGATTTAAGGGCCTAGATCTGATAGATAGAGTAGGGAAAACCACTAGACTATACAGGTATGACCTAAATCAAACCCCTTATGATTATACAGTGGAAGTGAGAAATAGATTTAAGGGCCTAGATCTGATAGACAGAGTGCCTGATGAACCATGGACAGAGGTTCATGACATTGACAAGAGACAGGGATCAAGACCATCCCCAAGAAAAAGAAATGCAAAAAAGCAAAATGGCTGTCTGAGGAGGCCTTACAAATAGCTGTGAAAAGAAGAGAAGCGAAAAGCAAAGGAGAAAAAGAAAGATATAAGCATCTGAAGGCAGAGTTCCAAAGAATAGCAAGGAGAGATAAGAAAGCCTTCCTCAGCAATCACTGCAATGAAATAGAGGAAAACAATAGAATGGGAAAGACTAGAGATCTCTTCAAGAAAAGTAGAGATATCAAGGGAACATTTCATGCAAAGATGGGCTCGATAAAGGACAGAAATGGTATGGACCTAACAGAAGCAGAAGATACTAAGAAGAGGTGGCAAGAATGCACAGAAGAACTGTACAAAAAAGATCTTCATGACCCAGATAATCATGATGATGTGATCACTCACCTAGGGCCAGACATCCTGGAATATGAAGTCAAGTGGGCCTTAGAAAGCATGACTATGACAAAGCTAGTGGAGGTGATGGAATTCCAGTTGAGCTCTTTCAAATCCTGAAAGATGATGCTGTGAAAGTGCTGCACTCAATATGCCAGCAAATTTGGAAAACTCAGCAGTGGCCACAGGACTGGAAAAGGTCAGTTTTCATTCCAATCCCAAAGAAAAGCAATGCCAAAGAATGCTCAAACTACCGCACAATTGCACTCATCTCACATGCTAGTAAAGTAATGCTCAAAATTCTCCAAGCCAGGCTTCAGCAATACGTGAACCATGAACTTCCTGATGTTCAAGCTGGTTTTAGAAAAGGCAAAGGAACCAGAGATCAAATTGCCAACATCCGCTGGATCATGAAAAAAGCAAGAGATTCCAGAAAAACATGTATTTCTGCTTTATTGACTATGCCAAAGCCTTTGACTGTGTGGATCACAATACTGTGGAAAATTCTGAAAGAGATGGGAATACAAGACCACCTGACCTGCCTCTTGAGAAATCTGTATGCAGGTCAGGAAGCAACAGTTAGAACTGGACATGGAACAACAGACTGGCTCCAAATAGGAGAAGGAGTACGTCAAGACTGTATATTGTCACCCTGCTTATTTAACTTATATGCAGAGTACATCATGAGAAACGCTGGACTAGAGGAAGCACAAGCTGGAATCAAGATTTCTGGAAGAAATATCAATAACCTCAGATATGCAGATGACACCACCCTTATGGCAGAAAGTGAAGAGGAACTAAAAAGCCTCTTGATGAAAGTGAAAGAGAAGAGTGAAAAAGTTGGCTTAAAGCTCAACATTCAGAAAATGAAGATTATGGCATCTGGTCCCATCACTTCATGGGAAATAGATGGGGAAACAGTGGAAACAAACTTTATTTTTCGGGGCTCCAAAATCACTGCAGATGGTGACTGCAGCCATGAAATTAAAAGATGCTTACTCCTTGGAAGGAAAGTTATGACCAACCTAGATAGCATATTCAAAAGCAGAGACATTACTTTGCCAACAAAGGTCCATCTAGTCAAGGCTATGATTATTCCACTGGTCATGTATGGATGTGAGACTTAGACTGTGAAGAAGGCTCATGCTTTTGAACTGTGGTGTTGGCAAAAACTCTTCAGAGTCCCTTGGACTGCAAGGAGATACAACCAGTCCATTCTGAAGGAGATCAGCCCTGGGATTTCTTTGGAAGGAATGATGCTAAAGCTGAAACTCCAGTACTTTGGCCACCTCATGCAAAAAGTTGACTCATTGGATAAGACTCTGATGCTGGGAGGGATTTGGGGCAGGAGGAGAAGGGGACAACAGAGGATGAGATGGCTGTATGGCATCACTGAGTCGATGGATGTGAGTTTGAGTGAACTCCAGGAGTTGGTGATGGACAGGGAGGCCTGGCGTGCTGCGATTCATGGGTTCGCAAAGAGTCGGACATGACTGAGCAACTGAAGTGAACTGAAGAAGGCAATGGCAACCCACTCCAGTACTCTTGCCTGGAAAATTCCATGGACGGAGGAGCCTGGTAGGCTGCAGTCCATGGAGTCAGGAAGAGTTGGACACAACTGAGCGACTTCACTTTCACTTTTCACTTTCATGCATTTGAGAAGGAAATGGCAATCCACTCCAGTGTTCTTGCCTGGAGAAGCCCAGGGACCGCGGAGCCTGGTGGGCTGCGGTCTATGATGTCACACAGAGTTGGACATGACTGAAGTGACTTAGCAGCAGCAGCAAGAAATGTAGACAATAAAAGTTTGTCCTTTCCTCCTCCTTGAGAATTCCAGACCCCATCTCCACTTTGAGAGGCCCAGACCCCTTTCTCCTCCTTGGGGACCCTGGACTTCTTATCAATCTGCCTAGGAATTGACTCTCTCACCCTGACACTTAAAGAAAAGTTGGAATATTTAACAGAAAATTCTCTACATACATTATTTCATTGCAAATATTCTGGCATGACCTCTAATTGATAGTTGTTGTTTTTTTTTTTTTAATAAAACCTCTATACTGGTATCATACCTAACAAAATTAGTAATAGTTCCCTGTTAACATCAAATATTTAGTCATTGTGCAAATTTCTCCAGTTGTCATCAAAATGTCTTTATACAGTTGTTTTGTTAAAATCAGGATCCCATTGGTTCATATTCTGTTTATGGCTATTTAGCTCTTAGGTTTATTTTTTTCTGTAATAGTATCTCTCACTTTCCCTCCGCCCCCGCTAATGCTTGAGTTTTTTAGAAAAATCAAGTTCTTTAGCATATCCTATAGTTTGGATTTGGTTGATTGCTTCCTTAAAGTGTTGTTTAGCTTATTCATCACTTGTATTATGTAAATGGATAATTAGAGCTAAAGGTTTTGTTTAGTTCGTGCCTATTTTATTTTCTTTTGGGCAAGAGTGTTATGTAAACTGATTAGACCTAAAGGTTTGGTTCAATTCAGGCTTCTTTTTTTTCCCCCTAGAAGAATCCTTCATAATTGGTGTTCTGTACTTATTACATCATATCAGGTGGCATATAATATCTGATTGTCTTAAGTTTGGTGATATTAAGATTGATCTTTTTTGCTTCAGGCAGTATCAGCCTGATGTTATTCCATAATAAATTTCCTCTACAGTCTTTCATCTGATAGCTTTAGTATTCCTTGAGACCCATGTTTTCATTAGCAGTTACCAAATGTGGTTTTTCTAATATTGTCTTTTTTCTGTATTTGTTAGCTGGAATTCTTCTATTAAAGATATTTCCCTCATCAGCAATGTGGTTGGTGGTTTAGTCGCTAAGTCGTGTCCGACTCTTGTGACCCAATGGACTGTAGCCCGCCAGCTCTTCTGTCCATGGGATTCCTGGCAAGATTATTGGAGTGGGTTGCCATTCCTTCTCCATATCAACAAGGTAGTGAGCTTGAAATACTGTTCTTATATGAAAAGTGGGGTCATTTCTCCTTTCCTTCCTTAACAGCTATAGTGAGGTATAACTTACATATCACAAAATTTACCCATTGTAAATGTAGTTAAGTGATTTCTAGAAAATGTATATAGTTGTGAGCCATCACCACAATCCAGTTTAGAATATTCTATCACCTCATATTTCCTAATGCCTATTTGTACTCAGTTTCTATGTGTACTTCAGTCCCAACAACACTGATCTATTTTCTATCTTTGTATATTTTTCTTTCCTAGAAATTTTATTTAAATGGATTTATGTAATATGTTGTCTTTTGTGTCTGACTTCTTTTACTTGGAATAATGTTTTTGAGGTTTATCCGTGTTGTTCTACATTTAGTAGTTCATTCCTTTTTGTTGATGAATGATACTCTGTTCATAGAACTTTTTTTCCCCTTTCCATTCACTATTTGACGGATGTTTGGATTCTTTCGGTTTTTGACTATTATGAGCAATTTGCTATGAGTATATGGATGCATGCTGGGTTGTATGCTAAGTATATGTTTAACTTAAACTCTCAGCCTGTATTCTAAAGTTGAGTGTGTGCATGCTGAGTCACTTCAGTCATGTCCAACTCTTTGCAACCCTAAGGACTGTAGCCCGCCAGGCTCCTCTGTCCATGGGGTTCTCCAGGAAAGAATACTGGAGTGGCTTGCCATACCCTCCTCCAGAATATCTTCCCAACCCATGGACCAAACCTGTGTCTCTTGTGTCTCCTGCATTGGCAGATGTGTTCTTTACCACTAGCCCCACCCGAGAAGCCCTTTCTAAAGTTACTGTACCATTTTACATTCCCACCAGCAAAGTATGAACATGTTCCATATCATCCCCAAGATTTGATAATGTTAGTCTTTTTGGAATATAGTCATTCTGATGGATGTGTAGTGATTTCCCGTATTTTTAATTTGCATTTTAATACTCTTGAGCATCCTTCATATACCTTTTCTTGTAAAATGCTTATTCAAATATTTTATCCATTTTGAACTGGGTAGTTTGTCTTCTTATCAAGTTTTTTTTTTTCTTTTTAAACATATTCTAAATATAAGTCCTTTATCAGATATAAGATTGGTAAATACTTCATCCTATTTTAATTTTTTCATTCTTTTAATGGTGTCTTCTTATGGCTCAGGGTAAAGAATCTGCCTGAAATGCAGGAGACCTGGGTTTGATCCTTGGATTAGGAATATCCTCTGGAGAAGAGAATAGCAACTCACTCCAGTATTCCTGCCTGGAAAAGCCCATGGACAGAGGAGCCTGGTGGGCTGCAGTCCATGGGGTTGCAAAGAGTTGAACACAACTGAGCGACTAACACTTTTCACTTTCTGAAGAACAAAGGAAGTCCACGTTAACAACTTTTTTTTTTCCTTTAATGGGATCATATGTTTGGTGAAATGTTTGCTTTACCAAGGTCACAAAAATTTTCCCGTTTCTTCTACAAAGTTTATAATTTTTTTCTTTACATATATGCCTGTGGTCCATTATGAGTTAATTTTTGTGTGTACGGTGAGAGGTAAGGATCTGTTTTTGTTTTTTGTTTTGGTGGATTGTGCAAATGCTCAAGGATATCCAAGGACCCTCTTAAATTGGGCATTCTGATGAATGATCAGATCCTTGAGTAACCTCAGACAGAGTGCTTAGAAAAGTCTTGGCACACAGGAAACACTTAAAATATCCTTGCTTATTTTTATTGGTAGTGTGTTATTACTCTTTATTATTTGGGAACTGCCACATTCTATTCATACCATATCTGAACCCGTAAGGAGCCTCTAGAGGCCCAGAACCACATTAAGTCTCTGGTGAAATATATATTTATAATACATAAATACAAAGTAATATATGAGGGCCAGTGACATTAAAAGCCATATAGGGTGATTTTGCATTCATAGAGAAGGCAGTCTCCTTAGGGAAATGGTTTTAATTCTGGAATTTACCAGAATAAAATTATAGTTATGATGAAAGCTATTTGTTGGGAGCCATTTTTAGGTAAGAAAGAGAATGAAAAGTTTGCTACCATGTAGACTTCTCTATTGAAACTGAATTTTCATCCTTTCTCATTGAAGGTTTGTAGGTTCTCTTCTGTAGATACACACACTCTCTCTCTCTCTCTCTTACATAGCACACACTGTGTCTCTCACACACACAATGCACTTGAACCTTGGACAACACAGATTTGAGTTGCACAGGTCCACTTATACACAGATTTTTTCTATAGTAAATACTACAGTGCATGGTCTTTGGTTGGTTGACTCCATGGATGCTGAACCACAGATTAGGAGGAACTACAGATACAGACTGTGGCTCAGATCATGAACTCCTTATTGCCAAATTCAGACTTAAATTGAAGAAAGTAGGGAAAACCACTAGACCATTCAGGTATGACCTAAATCAAATCCCTTATGATTATACAATGCAAGTGAGAAATAGATTTAAGGGACTAGATCTGATAGACAGAGTGCCTGATGAACTATGGATGGAGGTTTGTGACATTGTACAGGAGACAGGGATCAAGACCATCCCCAAGAAAAAGAAATACAAAAAAGTAAAATGGCTGTCTGGGGAGGCCTTACAAATAGCTGTGAAAAGAAGAGAAGCGAAAAGCAAAGGAGAAAAGGAAAGATATAAGCATCTGAAGGCAGAGTTCCAAAGAATAGCAAGGACAGATAAGAAGGCCTTCCGCAGCAATCAATGCAAAGAAATAGAGGAAAACAACAGAATGGGAAGGACTAGAGATCTCTTCAAGAAAATTAGAGATACCAAGGGAACATTTCATGCAAAGCTCGATAAAGAACAGAAATGGTATGGACCTAACAGAAACAGAAGATACTAAGAAGAGGTGGCAAGAATGCACAGAAGAACTGTACAAAAAAGATCTTCACAAGCCAGATAATCATGATGATGTGATCACTCACCTAGAGCCAGACATCCTGAATGTGAAGTCAAGTGGGCCTTAGAAAGCATCACTACAAACAAAGCTAGTGGAGGTGATGGAATTCCAGTTGAGCTCTTTCAAATCCTGAAAGATGATGCTGTGAAAGTGCTGCACTCAATATGCCAGCAAATTTGGAAAACTCAGCAGTGGCCACAGGCCTGGAAAAGGTCAGTTTTCATTCCGATCCCAGTGAAAGGCAATGCCAAAGAATGCTCAAACTACTGCACAATTGCACTCATGTCACATGCTAGTAAAGTAATGCTCAAAATTCTCCAAGCCAGGCTTCAGCAATACGTGAAGCATGAACTTCCAGAAGTTCAAGCTGGTTTTAGAAAAGGCAGAGAAACCAGAGATCAAATTGCCAGCATCCACTGGATCATGGAAAAAGCAAGAGAGTTCCAGAAAAACATCTATTTCTGCTTTATTGACTATGCCAAAGCCTTTGACTGTGTGGATCACAATAAACTGTGGAAAATTCTAAAAGAGATGGGAATACCAGACCACCTGACCTGGCTCTTGAGAAACCTATATGCAGGTCAGGAAGCAACAGTTAGAACTGGACATGGAAAAACAGACTGGTTCTAAATAGGAAAAGGAGTATATCAAGGCTATATATTGTCACCCTGCTTATTTAACTTATATGCAGAGTACATCATGAGAAACGCTAGGCTGGATGAAGCACAAGCTGGAATCAAGATTTCTGGAAGAAATATCAATAACCTCAGATATGCAGATGACACCACCCTTATGGCAGAAAATGAAGAGGAACTAAAGAGCCTCTTCATGAAAGTAAAAGAGGAGAGTGAAAAAGTTGGCTTAAAGCTCACCTTTCAGAACACTAAGATCATGGCATCCAGTCCCATCACTTCATGGCAAATAGATGGGGAAACAAATAAACACTTTATTTTTCGGGGCTCCAATATCACTGTAGATGGTGATTGAAGCCATGAAATTAAAAGATGCTTACTCCTTGGAAGGAAAGTTATGGTCAACCTAGATAGCATATTAAAAAGCATAGACATTACTTGCCAACAAAGGTCCATCTAGTCAAGGCTATGGTTCTCCAGTGGTCGTGTATGGATCTGAGAGTTGGACTGTGAAGAAAGCTGAGCACCGAAGAATTGATGCTTTTGAACTGTGGTGTTGGAGAAGACTCTTGAGAGTCCCTTGGACTGCAAGGAGATCCAAGCAGTCCATTCTAAAGCAGATCAGTCCTAGGTGTTCATTGGAAGGACTGATGCTGAAGCTGAAACTCCAATACTTTGGCTACCTCATGCAAAGAGATGACTCATTGGAAAAGACCCTGATGCTGGGAGGGATTGGGGGCAGGAGGAGAAGGGGATGACAGAGGATGAGATGGCTGGATGGCATCACCGACTCGATGGACATGAGTTTGAGTAAACTCTGGGAGTTGGTGATGGACAGGGAGGCCTGGTGTGCTGTGATTCATGGGCTCGCAAAGAGTCGGATAGGACTGAGCGACTCAACTGAACTGAACTGAACTGAACAGATATGGAGGAACCACTTACACGGACAAACCAATATGGAGGGCTGACTATAAGCTGTATGTGGATTTTTGCAGAGAAAATGGGCACCCCTCGCCCTCACATTGTTCAAGGGTGAGCTACATACTGCCACAAATATACGGCCTTCAAAGCTCTTCTTGCGGATGTGGGTATTGCTTGCTCCCTCTCTTCTCTCCAGTCCTTCCTCAAATTTATCATCATAATGAGAGATCTTTTCTCATCCAAGTATTTAATAATGGCATCGCCTTTTGGTCAATATCTCCATCTCTATCCCGTTGTCTTTAAGGTTATCCTATCTTCTAGCAGGATACTTTGCGCATAAGAGAGTGTTTTTAGTATTTCCACTAAGACAACAGCTGTGAAAAGGGTACTGCTCAGGGTAAATAGGGATGGAGATAGTCCTCCTGTTTTTCTTCTTAGCACTGATACATTATTTTTTATTTTTTCTCTCATCAGAATGATAGTTTCATAAGAGCATTGACTTTTCCTTTTTTGTGGCTGCTGTGTGCATATGACAATACCTGATACATACTAGATGTTTAATGTTCAAAGGAGTTAAATAAAATACCATAAATATCATATAACTGCCTCTCATTACTCTTTTCATGAGTGCTGGAACTGTGCAATTGAAGGATACCTGTTTGTACTATAATCCTTTGATTAGGAAATATATTTTGTATTTGAAAATTTGTAATATATTAATAACTACCTTGGTATCATACCCTTCAACGTTTGGATAAAGAGAAGATAAGATCTTTATTTTTATTGCAGTAGATTACTAGTTGTCCCTATTGTTTTCTCTTGCCTATAGGGAAAAATAGCAGTTTCATTATAGCCCCTGCTTTATCGCTTCTGAGATTTGCTGCTTGTTTTGTGTCTGCAGTATTTAAAATGCTTTCACGTGAAGATTTGAAGCCTGAGAATAAATCCTTCAGTGTCTGTGAGTGAGAGACTCCCTGCCTCAGTTATCAGGAGAGCTTGTAGGACTCAGGATTCATATTTTAAATCCATGATGGCAAATGCACTCCCACCAATTGCCCTTGTAGTTAAAGCGGATAAATAGACATTTATTGGAAATTGTTACAGCGATTACTCTTGTTGGTACAAAGGATTAATGGTATTCTGGCACTGTCTCTTAAGAAGTTTACTATAGCTTTTGACTTGCTGCACATGACTAAGATTTCTGGAATACTGTAGTACATTTACTTTGTAACTCACACTGAAAGTACATGTAAAAATTTGAATTTTTACATAGAAAGAAGGGAAATTGTCATTACTTAGTTATAAGATAAAAAAACAACAGTAAAATGGGACTAATTATATGGTCCAGTAATTGGAACTTACTATTTGGTTTCCAGGAACATTAGTTCTGTAAAAGCTTTTTCTTTAGTAATTTAAAGTCTTTCTTTTAAAAATTTTTTTTTATAGAAGGATAATTGCTTTATAGAATTTTGTTGTTTTCCATCAAACCTCAACATGAATCAGCCATCAGTTCAGTTCAGTTCAGTCGCTCAGTCGTGTCTGACTTTTTGCGAGCCCATGAATCGCAGCACACCAGGCCTCCCTGTCCCTCCCAACTCCCAGAGTTTACTCAAACTCATGTCCATTGAGTCGGTGATGCCATCCAGCCATCTCATCCTCTGTCGTCCCCTTCTCCTCCTGCCCCCAATCCCTCCCAGCATCAGGGTCTTTTCCAATGAGTCAACTCTTTGCATGGGGTGGCGTTTCAGCCTCAGCATCAGTCCTTCCAGTGAACACCTAGGACTGGTCTCCTTTAGGATGGACTGGTTGGACCTCCTTGCAGTCCAAGGGACTCGCAAGAGTCCTCTCCAGCACCACAGTTCAAAAGCATCAATTCTTCGGTGCTCAGCCTTCTTTACAGTCCAACTCTCAGATCCATCCATGACCACTGGAAAAACCATAGCCTTGACTAGATGGACCTTTGTTGGCAAAGTAATATCTCTGCTTTTTAATATGCTATCTAGGTTGACCATGACTTTCCTTCCAAGGAGTAAGCATCTTTTAATTTCATGGCTGTAATCACCAAATGCAGTGATTTTGGAGCTCCCCAAAATAAAGTGACACTGTTTCCACTGTTTCTCCATCTATTTGCCATGAAGTGATGGGACCAGATGCCATGATCTTAGTTTTCTGAATGTTGAGCTTTAAGCCAACTTTTTCACTCTCCTCTTTCACTTTCATCCATAGTTATACATATATCCTCTCCCTTTTGAACCTCCCTCCCATCTCCCTCCCCATCCCACCCCTCTAGATTGATGCACAGCCCTGGTTTAAGTTTCCTGAGCCATACAACAAATTCCCATTGGCTATCTATTTTATGTATGTTAATGGAAGTTTCCATGTTACTCTTTCCATACATCTCACCCTCCCCTCCCTTCTCCCCATGTCTATAAGTCTATTCTCTATGTCTGTTTCTCTACTGCTGCCCTGTAAATAAATTCTTCAGTACCATTTTTATGGATTCTGTATATATGTGTAAGAATACAATGTTTATCTTTCTCTTTATGACTCACTTCACTCTGTATAATAGGTTTTAGGTTCATCCACCTCATCAAAACTGACTCAAATACGTTCCTTTTTATGGCTGAGTAATATTCCATTGTGCATTTGTACCACAACTTCTTTATCCATTCATCTGTTGATGGACATCTAGGTTACTTCCATGCTCTAGCTATTGTAAATAGTGCTTCAGTGAATAATGGGATACATGTGTCTTTTTCAATTTTGGTTCCTCAGGGTATATACTAGGAGTGGGATTGCTGGGTTATATGGTGGTTTTATTCCTAGTTTTTAAAGGAATCTCCATACTGTCTTCCATAGTGGCTGTATCAGTTTGTCTTCCCACCAACAGTGCAAGAGCATTCCCTTTTCTCCACACCCTTTCCAGCATTTATTGTTTGTAGACTTTTTGATGATGGCCATTCTGACCAGTGTGAGGTGATATCTCATTGTAGTTTTTATTTGTATTTCTCTAATAATGAGTGATGTTGAGCATCTTTTCATGTGTTTGTTAGCCATCTGTGTGTCTTCTTTGGAGAAATGTCTATTTAGGTCTTTCCCCCACTTTTTGATTGGATTATTTGTTTTTCTGATATTGAGTTCTATGAGCTGCTTGTATATTTTGGAAATTAATCGTTTGTCAGTTGTTTTAGTTGCTATTATTTTCTCCCATTCTGAGGGTTGTCTTTTCACCTTACTTAAAGTTTCTTTGCAGTGCAAAAGCTTTTAAGTTTAATCAGGTCTCACTTGATTACTTTTGTTTTTATTTCCGTTACTCTAGGAGGTAGGTCATAGAGGATCTTGCTTTGTTTTATGTTGGAGTGTTCTGCCTATATTTTTGTCTAACAATTTCATAGTTTTTGGTCTTACATTTAGGTCTTTAATCCATTTTGAGTTTATCTTTGTGTATGGTGTTAGGAAGTGTTCTAATTTCATTCTTTTACATGTAGCTGTCCAGTTTTCCCAGCACCATTTATTGAAGAGGCTGTCTTTGCCCCATTGTATATTCTTGCCTCCTTTGTCAGAAATGAGGTACCCGTGGGTGGATGGGTTTATTTCTGGGCTTTCTATCTTGTTCCAATGGTCTGTATTTCTGTTTTTGTGTCAGTAACATACTGCCTTGATGACTGTAGCTTTGAAATACAATCTGAAGTCAGGAAGATTGATTCCTCCAGCTCCATTCTTCTTTCTCAAGACTGCTTTGGTTATCTGGGGTCTTTTGTATTTCCATATGAATTGTGAAATTTTTTGCTCTAGTTCTGTGAAAAATACCATTGGTAATTTGACAGGGATCACATTGAATCTGTAGATTGCATTTGGTAGTATAGTCATTTTTACAATATTGATTCTTCCTACCAGGAACATGGAATATCTCTCCATCTGTTTATGTTATCTTTGATTTCTTTCATCATTGTCTTATAATTTTATGTGTACAGTTCTTTTGTCTCCTTAGGTAAGTTTATTCCTAGGTATTTAATTCTTTTTGTTGCAGTGGTGAATGGGATTGATTCCTTAATTTCTCTTTCTGATTTTTCATTGTTAGTATATAGAAATGCAGGTGATTTCTGTGTATTGATTTTATATCCTGCAACTTTGCTAAATTCACTCATTAGCTCTAGTAATTTTCTGATACTATCTTTAGGGTTTTCTATGTCCAGTATCATGTCATCTGCAAACAGTGAGAGCTTTACTACTTCTTTTCTGATCTGGATTCCTTTTATTTCTTTTTCTTCTCTGATTGCTGTAGCTACGACATCCAAAACTATGTTGAATAATAGTGGTGCAAGTGGACACCCTTGTCTTGTTCCTCATCTTAGGGGGAATGCTTTCAGTTTTTCACCATTGAGAATAATGTTTGCTGTAGACTTATCATATATGGCCTTTACTATGTGAAGGTAGGTTCCTTCTATGCCCACTTTTTGAAGAGTTTATTCATAAATGGGTGCTGAATTTTGTCAAAGGATTTTTCTGCATCTATTGAGATTATCATATGGTTTTTACCTTTCAGTTTGTTAATATGGTGTACCACATTGATTTGCATATATTGAAGAATCCTTGCATTCCTGGAATAAACCCAACTCGATCATGGCATCTGAGCTTTTGATGTGTTGCTGAATTCTGTTTGCTAACATTTTGTTGAGCATTTTTGCATCTGTGTTCATCAGTGATATTGGACTATAGTTTTCTTTTTTGTTGTCTTTGTCTGGTTTTTGTATCAGGTTAATTGGCCTTGTAGAATGAGTTTGGAAGTGTTCCTTCCTCTGTAATTTTTTGAAAGAGTTTTAGAAGGATAAGTATTAGGTCTTCTCTAAATGTTTGATAGAGTTCTCCTGTGAAGCCATCTGGTCCTGGACTTTCATATTTTGGGAGATTTTTGAACACAGCTTCAATTTCAGTGCTTATAATTGAGTTGTTCATAATTTCTCTTTCTTCCTGGTTCAGTTTTGGAAGATTGAACTTTTCTAAGAATCTGTCCATTTCTTCCAGGTTATCCATTTTATTGCCATATAGTTGTTCATAATAGTCTCTTATAATCCTTTGTATTTCTGCATTGTTTTTTGTTACCTCTCCTTTTTCATTTCTAATTTTGTTGATTTGATTCTTCCCTCTTTTTTTCTTGATGAGTCTGGCTTGTCAATTTTGTTTATCTTTATAAAGATTTGTCAATTTTGTTTATCTTCTCAAAGAACCCACTTTTAATTTCATTAATCTTTACTATTGTTTCTTTCATTTCTTTTTCATTTATTTCTGCTCAAATCTTTACGATTTGTTTCTTTCTACAACCTTGAAACCTGGGAAAAAGAGACCTCAAACACAATAAGATTTTAAAAAATAGTGAAAAGATAGAGAAATACTACACAAAGGAAGAAACAAACTAGAAACACAGAAGTCCAAGTAAATGAAGAGGAAATAGGCAAACTACCTAAAAAAGAATTCAAAATAATTATAGTAAAGATGATCAAAAACCTTGAAAACAAAATGGAGAAAATGCAAGAATCAATTAACAAAGACCTAGAGGAATTAGAGAATAAGCATACCTAGACAACACAATTATTGAAATTAAAAATACTCTAGAAGGAATCAATAGCAGAATATCTGAAGCAGAAGAATGAATCAGTGAGCTGGAAGATAAAATGGTGGAAATAACTTCTCAAGAGCACAATAAAGTAAAAAGAATGAAAAGAACCGAGGATAGTTGCAGAGATCTCTGGGACAATATCAAACGCACCAATATTTGAATTATAGGGGTCCCAGATGAAGAAGAGAAGAAGAAAGGGTATGAGAAAATTTTTGAAGAGATTATAGTTGAAGATTTCCCCAACATGGAAAAGGAAATAGTCGAATCCAAGAGGCACAAAGAGTGCTATACAGGATAAACCCAAGGAGAAACACGCCAAGACACATATTAATCAAACTAACAAATACTAAACACAAAGAAAGAATATTAAAAGCAGCAAGGGAGAAGCAACAAGTAACATTCAAGGGAAACCCCATATGCTTAACAGCTGATCTTTCAGCCGAAACTCTGCAGGCCAGAAAGGAATAGCAGGATACATTTGAAGTACCAAAAGGGAAAAATCTATAACCAAGATTACTGTAGCCAGCAAAGATCTCATTCAAAATTGATGGAGAAATAAAAAGCTTTTCAGACAAGCAAAAGTTAAGAGAATTCCATACCACCAAACCAGCTTTACAACAAATGTTAAAGGGACTTATATAGTCAAGAAATAGAAGAGAAGAAAAAAGATCTACAAAATCAACCCCAAACAATTAAAATGGCAATAGGAACATCCAGTTCCAGTTCCAGTTCAGTTGCTCAGTCGTGTCCAACTCTTTGCGGCCCCATGAACCACAGCACACCAGGCCTCCTTGTCCATCACCAACTCCTGGAGTCCACCCAAACCCATGTCCATTGAGTTGGTGGTGCCATTCAACCATCTTATCCTCTGTCGTTCCCTTCTCCTCCTGCCCTCAGTTTTTCCCAGAGGTGCCACTAATTATTAAGTCTATTGGGGTTCCTCTAGGATGGAGATTTCAGTGTGAACTTTATTGTAGGGTGATTTCTTGAGCTATTTTATTGGAAATTATGTCAGCATCTTTTAATGTCTTTTCTCTTCAGCAGATCGTATTCAGTAGAAAAATCATTTACATATTTCTCCTGGAAGCTATATACTTGATGACCTGTTTTTAGAACCTTGTGGTGTAAGGACCTATAGTAAAATCTCATTACATAGCTGAGATTCTTAATCTACCTGTTTTCATTTGTACTTGCTGTTTCCATGACAGTGAGGACAACAGTGACTATTACTGTTACCTCTTTTTCTCTTCCTCCTAACCCTCTTCTTCCTTCTGCTTCTCCTTTCTCTAAAAAACTTTCAATTCGTCTCCCCTTACCCTCCTGTTCTAACTCTTTAGAGAATAACTCCCTCTCATGTGTCTGAGAATGGGTAAGGGCAGTTTCCTAGCAGTAAGTTAGAAGAAGGATATGGGGTAGACTGTTTCTGAAATTTTCAGTTATTTCTCTGGTTTTAGCTCCACTGATTTTGTCATTGCCAAAGGTACATTGTACCACCAAAAGCTATGTTTTTTAGGAGTTCTTTAGTATAAAAAAGCTTGCTTCTAAGCTTTTCTCTCTATTGGCTTAAGGTTCTTTCTTTAGGCTGTTAACTCAGTTACCACTTTTGTTCAAATTTTTTTCTCTTTAGTTTTGTCATTGTGAGTTGGTGTGTATGTGTGTGTTTAATTCCTTTATTCATTTAGTGAGAGTTCAGAAAGGAACTATATGCATACATTTAACCTGCTATCTCTAACAGTAGCTGACTGAAATATTACAGTATGACCACCTGTGTAACTGCAACCTAGGTCAAGAATTAGAACATTGCCAAATTTCAGAAAATCTACCTTATACTCTCTAACCTCTATGCAATATCACAGTAATCGAAGTCTATGCCCCAACCAGTAATGCTGAAGAAGCTGAACGGTTCTATGAAGACCTATAAGTCCTTCTAGAATTAACACCCAAAAAAGATGTCCTTTTCATTATAGGGGACTGGAATGCAAAAGTAGGATATCAAGAAACACCTGGTCTTGGAGTACAGAATGAAGCAGGGCAAACACTAATAGAGTTCTGCCAAGAGAATGCACTGGTCATAGCAAACACCCTCTTCCAACAATACAAGAGAAGACTACACATGGACACCGACAGATGTTCAACACTGAAATCATATTGATTAAATTTTTTGCAGCCAAAGATGGAGAAGCTCTATACAGTCAGCAAAAATAAGACTGGGAGCTGACTGTGGCTCAGATCATGAACTCCTTATTGTCAAATTTAGACTTAAATTGAAGTAGGGAAAATCACTAGACTACTCAGGTATGATCTAAATCAAATCCCTAATGATTATTCAGTGAAAGTGAGAAATAGATTAAAGGGACTAGATCTGATAAAGAGTGCCTGATGAACCATGGATGGAGGTTCCTGACATTGTACAGTAGACAGGGATCAAGACCATCCCCAAGAAAAAGAAATGCAAAAAAGCAAAATGGCTGTCTGAGGAGGCCTTACAAATAGCCATGAAAAGAAGGGAAGCGAAAAGCAAAACAGAAAAGGAAAGATATACCCATTTGAATGCAGAGTTCCAAAGAATAGCAAGGATAGATAAGAAAGCCTTCCTCAGTGATCAGTGCAAAGAAATAGACGAAACAATAGAATGGGAAAGTCTAGAGATCTATTCAAGAAAATTAGAGATACCAAGGGAACATTTCATGCAAAGATGGGCACAATAAAGGACAGAAATGGTATGGACCTAACAGAAGCAGAAGATATTAAGAAGAGGTGGCAAGGATACACAGAAGAACTGTACAAAAAAGATCTTCATGACCCAGATAACCATGATGGTGTGGTCACTCACCTAGGGCCAGACATCCTGGAATGTGAAGTCAAGTGGGCTTTAGAAAGCATCACTATGAACAAAGCGAGTGGAGATGATGGAATTCCAGTTGAGCTATTTCAAATCCTGAAAGATGATGCTGTGAAAGTGCTGGACTCAATATGCCAGCAAATTTGGAAAACTCGCAATGGCCATGGGACTGGAAAAGGTCAGTGTTCATTCCAATCCCAAAGAAAGGCAATGCCAAAGAATGCTCAAACTATTGCACAATTGCACTCATCTCACATGATAGCAAAGTAATACTCAAAATTCTCCAAGCCAGTACGTGAACCATGAACTTCCAGATGTTCAAGCTGGTTTTAGAAAAGGCAGAGGAACCAGAGATCAAATTGCCAACCACCGCTGGATCACCAAAAAAGCAAGAGAGCCCAGAAAAACAACTATTTCTGCTTTATTGACTATGCCAAAGCCTTTGACTGTGTGGATCACAATAAACTGTGGAAAATTCGGAAAGAGACGGGAATACCAGACCACCTGACTTGCCTCTTGAGAAAATGTATGTAGGTCAGGAAACAACAGTTAGAAATGGATATGGAACAACAGACTGGTTCCAAATAGGAAAAGGAGTACATCAAAGCTGTATGTTGTCACCATGCTTATTTAACTTATATGCAGACTACATCTTGAGAAACGCCGGGATTGATACAGCACAAGCTGGAATCAAGATTGCTGGGAGAAATATCAATAACCTCAAATATGCAGATGACACGACCTTTATGGCAGGAAGTGAAGAAGAACTAAAGGGCCTCTTGATGAAAGTGCAAGAGGAGAGTGAAAAGCTGGCTTAAAGGTCAACATTCAGAAAACAAAAATCATGGCATCCAGTCCCATCATTACATGGCAAATAGAGGGAGAAATAGTAGAAACTGTGGCAGATTTTAATTTCTTGGGCTCCAAAATCACTGCAGATGGTGACTGCATCCATGAAATAAAAAGATGCTTACTCCTTTGAGAAAAGTTATGACCAACCTAGACAGCCTATTAAAAAGCAGAGATTACTTTGCCAACAAAGGTCCATCTAGTCAAGGCTATGGTTTTTCCAGTGGTCATGTATGGATGTGAGAGTTGGACTATAAAGAAGCTGAGCAGTGAAGAATTGATGCTTTTGAACTGTGGTGTTGGAGAAGACTCTTGAGAGTCCCTTGGACTGCAAGGAGATCCAACCAGTTCATCCTAAAGGAGATGAGTCCTGAATATTCATTGGAAGGACTGATGCTGAAGCTGAAACTCCAATACTTTGGCCACCTGATGTGAAGAACTGACTCATTAGAAAAGACCCAAAGATTGAAGGCGAGTGGAAAAGGGGACAACAGAGGATGAGATGGTTGGATGACATCACCCACTCAACGGTCATGAGATTGAGTAAACTCTGTGAGTTGGTGATGGACAGGGAGGCCTGGCATGCTGCAGTCCATAGGGTCGCTATGAGTTGGACACAGCTGATTGACTGAACTGATAAGGAAAGCTTTCTGAAATTTCAGTTCAGTTCAGTCTTTCAGTCATGTCTGACTCTTTGCGACCCCTTAGACTGCAGCACACCAGGCTTCCCTGTTCATCACCAACTCCTGGAGTTTACTCAAACTCATGTCCGTTGACAGTGATGCCATCCAACCATCTCATCCTCTGTCGTCCCTTTCTCCTCCCACTTTCAATCTTTCCCAGCATCAGGGTCTTTTCAAATGAGTCAGTTCTTTGCATCATGTGGCCAAATATTAGAGTTTCAGCTTCAGCATCAGTCCTCTCAGTGAATCTTCAGCATTGATTTACCTTAGGATTCACTAGTTTGATCTCCTTGCTTTCCAGGGACTCTCAAGAATCTTCTCTAGCACCACAGTTCAAAAGCATCAATTCTTTGGCACTCAGCTTTCTTTATAGTCCAACTCTCACGTCCATCCATGACTACTGGAAAAACCATAGCTTTGACTAGATGGACCTTTGTTGGCAAAGTAGTCTCTGCTTTTTAACATGCTGTCTAAGTTGGTCATAACTTTTCTTCCAAGGAGCAAGTGTCTTTTATTTCATGGCTGCAGTCACCATCTGCAGTAATTTTGGAGCCCCCTCAAAAATAAAGTCTGTCACTGTTTCCATTGTTTCCCCATCTATTTGCCATGAAATGATGGGAGCAGATGCCATGATTTTAGTTTTCTGAATGTTGACTTTTAAGCCAACTTTTTCACTGTGCTCTTTCACTTTCATCAAGAGGCCCTTTAGTTCTTCTTCACTTTCTGCCATAATGGTGGTGTCATCTTCATATCTGGTTATTGATATTTCTCCCAGCAATCTTGATTCCAGCTTGTGCTTTATCCAGCCTGCATTTCACATGATATACTCTTCATAGAAATTAAAAAGGAGGGTGACAATATACAGCTTGGCATGCTCCTTTCCTAATTTGGAACCAGTCTGTTGTTCCATGTCTGGTTCTAACTGTTGCTTCTTGACCTGACTACAGATTTCTCAGGAGGCAGGTAAGGTGGTTTGGTATTCCCATGTCTTTCAGGATTTTCCACAGTTTATTGTGATCCACACAGTCAGAGGTTTTGGCATAGTCAATAAAGCAGATGTAGTATATTTCTGGAACTCTCTTGCTTTTACAATGATCCAGCAGATGGCAATTTTATCTCTGGTTCTGCTGTCTTTTTAAAATGAAGCTTGAACATCTGAAATTTGGCTATATCTATTTATTGACCTAAAGGCTTCCCTGGTGGCTCAGATGGTAAAAAATCTGCCTGCATTGCAGGAGACCTGGGTTCTATCCCTGTGTTGGAAAGATCCCCTGGAGAAAAGAATGGCTACCCACTCCAGTGTTTTTGCTTGGAGAATTCCATGGACAGGGTAGCCTTGTGGCCTATAGTACATGGAGTTGTAAAGAGTCAGACACAGCTGAGCCAGTAACACTTTTACTTTTGTGTTCAATCTCTATTTCCTCTATGCTCCAGAAAGAAATTTCCATTTTAAAGTCTGATATTGTAGTTTAGTTTTGCCTATTGTTGAAAATTAAATAAATGGAATCATTGTTTGCAAATTCTTTTGTTCTAGGCCTATTTTGCTTAGCATTTTTGCTGAGAAATTGATTTTTGTTTTGATAACTTTCATTTGTCTTTGTTGCTATGTAGTATCTCCTTATGTGACTATACTCCAAGTTGTTTATTCTATTATTAATGGGCATTTTGCTTATTTCCCTTTTTGCTGCTATGAATGAAGTTACTATGAATATTCTTGATTACATGCCTTGATGTTCATGAGCATGCATATCTATTTGGTATGTGTGTGTGTGTTGATGTGACCTTCTCTAGGGGATCTTACCAACCCAAGGATTGATTCTGTGTTTCTTACATCTCCTGCATTGGCAGGTGGGTTCTTTACCACTAGTGCCACCTGGGAAACCCATACACTTATATATATATATATACACATATATATGAGTGTGTGTATATATATACATACATATACATATATATATATATATAATGTGTGTGTGTCTGTAATTGCTGAGTCTTAAGGTGAATATGAGTAGATAGTGCCAAGCAGTTTTCCAGTGTTTCTCTGTTCATATACACTCTGCCATTGGTGAAAGTTCTGTTCTCCACATCCTTGCCAACTCCTGGAATTGCCAGACTTTTTCATTTTAGTCATTATGGTACGTGGACAGTGGTTTCATTTTGCATTTCTGTGAAGATAAATGACATCATCTTTTCTGGACATCTTTGTGTGTGTGTGAAATGCTTGTCTTTTGCTCATTTCTCTTTTTGGCTGTTTATTACTTTCTTACTAATTTGTAGGGTTTCTCAATATTTTCTAGTTATCAAGATTTATGTCATTTATGTGTGTTGTAAGTACAATAATCTCTCACTCTGTGGCTTGCATTTTCAATCCATTAAGTGATTCTTGTTGTCTTCTTCATTGCAGGCAGATTCTTTACCAGCTGAGCCACCAGGGAAGCCCCTTATGCTTAGTCCTTTTGGGGTTGTGTTTTTCCCTATCCCAGTATGTCGCTGTTTCTGTTTGTGACGCCAGTTTTCTTGCTGTTCCCCCATTCACTGCACCTAGGGTAGGCAAGGCGCAAGCTAAGAGGCTGGAAGAAGACTCTAAGAGCCATGGAAACTGCAGACACGGTTATTCTCTTCTGGCTGGCACAGCAGCCACAACTCAGTCTCTCTCCTGGCTGACATGGCAGCTGAAGCTGCAGCCGTAACATAACCATAATATAGCCATAAGGTTGCCATAACATAACTTCATGTAACGTAACCGTGATGTCACTCCAGTGTAGCCCCAGTGCAGCAGCAGCCAGGGCTTTCATGGTGAAGCTTATACAGGCGTACTGCACAAAGTAGCCCATGACCAAGTGAGTAACTCGTGACAGTCGTACACAGTGCTATAAGTGATCTCAGCCATTACACAATTGTGCAAAGTCATGTTTTCAGAACATGGAGTGAAAGAGCATGAGAGCACAGGTTAAAAGAGCCAGACTGGAACCATCTTGTTAATTTTCCCACACTAAAGTTGTGAAGATACTCTATATAATTTTCTAGAAGACTTATTTCTATCATATACATTCAGATTTGCTGTCTTCCTTTGATTTTACTTTTATATATGGTTGAAGTAAGGATAATATTTTATTTTTATTTTATGTATATCTAATTGGGCAATACCATTTGGTGAAGAGACTTTTATTCCCCTTGCTCCAAATGTTATCACAAGCTAAATGCCTACCTACTTGTGGATTTTTTTAATTTATATATTTTCTGTTTTGTTTCATGGATCCTTGCATAAACTTTATGGTTTCTTAATTACTAGAACTTCAGTTTTGATATCTGGTAGTTTAAGCCCTCCAGGTTTATCCCTTATGAAGACTGTCTTAGGTATTTTTAGTGCCTAAAGTATGCTAATTTTAGCCCTAAATGTACCCTTGAATGAATATTCACATTTGAGTACTCCATAACCACCATTCATCAAGACAGAGGATATTTCCAATATCTGAAAAGGTTTTGTACCTCTGCCAGTCAGTAGCCCCCTCACGATAATCACTGTTGTAACTTTTGTTAGTATTTATTACTTTTGTCGATTTTTGGACTTCCTATAACTTAAATCATAAATATATATTTGTTTGAATTTTTTCATTCAGCCTAATGTCTGTGAATCACCTATGATGTTGTATTTCATTAGTCCACTCTTTTTTTTATTGCTTTTTATTGTTCCATTATATAAAAGTAATTTATTCATTTCTTGTAAATGACGATTGTTTTTAGGCTTATTATGAATATTCTTACAAATATCTTTTGATAAACATTTATATTCAGTTCTCTTGGAGAGGAATTTCTGGGTCATAGAATAGATGTATATTTAGCTTTATTTGATACTGCTGAACACTTTCCTAAAAATAATTGTACAATTCCTTTTGAGTATTGAACTTTGTATGTGAAAAATTATAGAAATAATTGGGGACATAACATCATACTATTGTTCTCCAGATAGGCTTTATGTTTGCCTTTTATTTCCCTTCTGTAGGGTGTCAGTGGTACCAGCAAACCTCTATTATGTCAGTCTGATGTCAGAGATTAAGGTGATTAGAAGCTGGGTTTCTTTCTGAGTGCAAGGACTAGGGGAGGATATTTGCAATTTATCCTTGCTCCTGTGATGTTGTCTTTTAGACACTCTTATCTAAACTGTGGATAATTTATGAAGACCTCTCCTTCTTGGTGTAGGCCCTATAGTGATTTTTTAAAATTAATTTTTGTCTGCCCTGGGCCTTTGTTGCTGAGAGTGAACTTTCTCTAGTTTTTGCAAGTGGGGGCTACTCTCTAGTTGCGGTGTGTGTGCTTCTCGTTGTGATGGCTTGTCTTGTTGCAGAGACAGGTTCTAGGTACACAGGCTTCAGTAGTTGTGGCATTTGGGCTCTGTAGTTGTGACTCACAGGCTCTAGAGCACATGCTCTGTGGTACGTGAGCTAAGTTGCCCTGCAGCGTGTAGAATCTTCCCAGACCGGGGATCAAGCCCATGTCCCCTGCTTTGGCTGGAAAATTCTTAACCACTGGACCACTGGGGAGGTCTCCTGTAGTGATATTTTTCTTCTAGGTCTATGAGACCATCAAAATCTCAGCTAAGTTTATTAATCCTTAGTTTGCCATTTCTGGAATTAGCAGATGCCCTTGGGGAGAAAGCAGTTCCAATGTTTGGCTCATCTCCCTGACTCTTTGTTTTCCTAGAACTTGGCCCTGTAATTCTTCACTGCCATATTAGCTTCTCTGTGCCTTCAAGCAGATATTAAAAAATAACTTGACCAGATTTTCTTAGTCTTCTTAGTAAGATGATTGGTGTGCTTTATGTAAGTTGCCATTATCTGAAGCAGAAATCCATTCCTCATCAATACCCTTTCTACCCTCGTCCTGTGTCTCTGTGTGCTCTCCCATTTGTCCCCACCTCATTGTATCTATTTACCTATCCTAAGTATCTATATGTGGGCTAACATTGCATAGCTAATTACGACATCTTTCTATAATCCATATTCTTTCATTTAAAAAGCACACATTTATATTCCTACTTGTTTATTTTTCTAGATGAACTTAAACTCATTTTTAAGATCTAAGATAAACCTCTCTGAATTTTAATTATTTTGAAAGAATTAGCATCTTTATATTATTCATTCTTCCCATGTAGATAAGTGATATATATTGATTTATTAAACTTATGTTTTCTTTCACCCTGTTACCAAGGTTTTGAGGTATGTGTGTGAGTGTGTGTGTGTGTATAGTTGCCATGTATTTCGTGTTTATTTTCATATTTATTTCTATCTGTTGCATATTTTGTGACTTTTGAGAATAAGATTCTTCGCATGATTTTCCTTTCTTCCTTTTTTTTTGTAGTTAATATGCAAGAAAGTGAAAAAATATTTGTTGGGGAGCCAGTCATTTCACTGAACCTTCATATTGGCGCTGTTGTTTTTTTCAGTCTGTTTCAGATATTTATTCATGATTAGTCTAAGTATTAAAAATTTGTTAGTTTGCATTTCAATCAGAGCATGTGGCCTATAATAGTACTGCTTCTTGGAATTTAATGGTGATTTCCCTGAGTATCTGGGCTAGGAATCAAATATAAACATGACTTGTTTACTTAAAAAGGTGTGTTCCCTTTGTGTTGGTAACAACATTTGAAGCATTCTTTCTATATCTTACTTTAGCTTACTGATTGCATTATGTCATGTATTACATCAAAGCTAACATATAGGAGACCCTTATTAATGTCCATTCATGAGTCAGTGCTACAACTTGCCTTCTTGACTTTTTCAGTTCAGGTCAGTCGCTCAATCCTGTCCAATTCTTTGCGACCCCATGGACCGTAGCATGCCAGGCTTCCCTGTCCATCACCAACTCCTGGAGCTTGCTCGAACTCATGTCCACCAAGTTGGTGATACCATCCAACCATCTCATCCTCTGTTGTCCCCTTCTCCTCCTGTTTTCAATCTTCCCCAGCATCGGGGTCTTTTCCAGTGAGTCAGTTCTTCACATCAAGTGGCTTCAGCTTTAGCATTAGTCCCTCCAATGAACATTGAGGACTGATTTCCTCTAGGATTGACTGTTTTGGTCATTTGCAGTCCAAGGGACTTGCAAGAGTCTTCTCCAATGCCACAGTTCAAAAGCATCAGTTCTTCGGTGCTCAGCTTTCTTTTTAGTCCAGCTCTCACATCCTCACATGATTAAGGGTCCTGCATTAGCAGCACACCCTCTGCTCTAACATAGCCACAAAAAAAGTACCTCATTTGACTGCTGTGAAAAAGCTCAGATGTAACTGTTCATTCATTTAATTCACTCATTCTTCCATCAGTTAATTGACTCATTTTCTATTCATTCTCCCACTAAACTTTCAGTGATAACCTACTATATACCAGGGCTTGCTCTGGTCCTATGAATTTAAAAAACCAAAATGTATGGTCCCTTCCCTGAAAGAGTTCACATTTTAATGGGAGATGGAAATAAACAAAGCATGATTATGCCATGTCAGTGCCAGGAGAGAGACTTGTGAGAGCACACAGGAGGCTGTTCACTCATCCCTGAGGGATAAAAATGGCTGTTTGAATTTGTCTTTTTGTACGAGTCAGGTGAACAATTTTAGATGCTATAATAAGCAGTCCCCAAATCTCAATGGCTTAATACAGTAAAGGTTCATTACAGTCTGATGCAGGTCAAGTGACTTGTCTGGCAATTTTCCTCCCAGTGTTGACTTGGCGAACTAGCCTTTTTCCTTATTATGATACCATTGATTTTACATGCAGCTTCCATGCCCAAGAGCAAGAATTGGGCAATTGTGTATGTGTTTGATGACCAGGCCTGGAAGCGGCACTTATTACCACTGCCCACATCCCTTTTGATCCCAACCAAATACCAAGGGAGACTGAGAGATGTTGTCCAGGGTCCAGGAAAAGGATATGGAACTGTGAGCATCTCCTTAGTTTGCTTTAAGTCTTAAGGTTGTCTCAGGGTTACCCAGATAAAGAGAACTTGTATTTCAGGCAGAGGAGATATTCATTATGTGTAAATATGGAGATGAAAGTCACAAGCCTAGAGATTTGAAGTACTCAGGCAGCTCCATGGACTGAAGTATAGAGTATCAGACCAGAAGTTGTGAGAGCTGATAGTAGGCAGGAGGCAAGGGCCAGATCACACAAGGCCTTTTATAATATATGAAGGGGTTTGGAGTCTGTCCTGTGGGCGATAGGGAGAGATAGAGCAGTTTCACTTAAAGAAGCACCACTATTTGTTTACATTTTAAAGGATTGCTCTGAAGCAGCAAGGAAACCAGGTCAGAAGCTATTGTAGTAAAACAAGAAAGAGATGATGGAATGGGGTCAGACTTGGTCCGTGTCCTCAATGTGGTCATAGGCAGACAGACATACTTTCTAACCAGATTACAGTAACAAGTATACCTATACAGTAACAAGTATATCTATACAGTACACAAGGATACCTATACAGTAACAAGTACTGACATCAAGGCCCAAGCAAGAAGCTGTTTGCAGAAGGTGAAGGGATTTATTTTAACAGAATATGAGACAAAATCATGGAAAACTTAAGAAAGCCATGTCTGTTTTCTCTTATCCAACAGCCACTTAAAGATGCAGAAATCGAGGTACAGTGAATGGCTGCTGCTGTTCATGGTTATAGATTATGTGAACATTAGAACCAGAGTTAGGAACTCTGCCTGCCTTCCTCCTCTATTCTTATGGACCAACACGAGCCCATCAGGCCAGTTTAGGCACAAAACATAGTAGGATGGTGATGAAATTAGTATCTGTGGCCTTTGGTATTGCCAGCAAAGTGCTCAGTATGTGCAATGAAGAAGAAAAAGAACTAGAACTTCAGCTCAGACCCCATATAGGTTAATTTCCTAGACCCTTTTCTATTCCAGGTAAAATCTAGACTCTCAGAGAGGGAAGAGATCTTAGAAAGTAAATAATCTCTGGGTATTCCCTGATGCTCCAGTTGTAAGGACTTAGTGTGTTCACTGTGGTGGCCTGAGGTCAATCCTAGTCAGGGAACTAAGATCCTACAAGCCATGCAGCATGGCCAAAAAAAAAAAAAAAAAATAGAGAAAATAGATGATCCTTTAAAATTGTTGTAGAAGTACTAGCCAATGCAGTTAGACACAAAAAAGAAATTAGAAGCATAAAAACTTAAAAAGAGGAGATAAAGTTACTAAGTATATACGATAAGATTGTTGTTGTTCAGCCGCTCATTCATGTCTGACTCTTTGCAGCCCCATGGACTTCAGTACACCAGGCTTCCCTGTCCATCACCAACTCCCAGAGCTTTTCAAACTCATGTCCATCAAGTCAGTGATGCCATCCAATGATCTCATCCTCTGTCATCCCCTTCTCCTCCTATCTTCAACCTTTCCCAGCATCAGGGTCTTTTCTAATAAGTCAGAGCACATCAGTCGGTCAAAGTATTGGAGCTTCAGCTTTAGCATCAGTCCATCCAATGAATATTCAGGACTTATTTCATTTAGGATGGACTGATTTGATCTCCTTGCAGTCCAAGGAACTCTGGAGAGTTTTCTCCAACACCACGGTTCAAAAGCATCAGTTCTTCTGTGCTCAACTTCTTTATGGTTCAACTCTCACATCCATCCATGACCACTGGAAAAACCATAGCTTTAACTAGATGGACCTTTGTTGGCAAAGTAATGTCTCTACTTTTTAATATGCTGTCTAGGTTGGCCATAGCTTTTCTTCCAAGGAGCAAGTGTCTTTTAATTTCTGGCTGCAGTCACCATTAGCAGAGATTTTGGAGCCCAAGAAAATAAAGTCTGTCACTGTTTCCATTGTTTCCCCATTTATTTGCCATGAAGTGATGGGACAGGATGCCATGATCTTCATTTTTTGAATGTTGAATTTTAAGCCAGCTTTTTCACTCTCCTCTTTCACTTTCATCAAGAGGCTTTTTAGTTCCTCTCTGCTTTCTGCCATAAAGGTGGTGTCATCTGCATATCTGAGGTTATTGATATTTTTCTCTGCAAACTTTTTTATGCACATTTTAAAATAATTATTTATTTTTTAATTGAAGGATCATTGCTTTACAGAATTTTGTTGTTTTCTGTGAAACATCAACATGGATCAGCCATAGGCGTACATATGTCCCCTCTCTTGAACCTTCCTCGCACCTCCCCTCCATCCCATCCCACAAGGTTGATAAGAGCCCCTATATGAATTCCCTGAGACATACAGCAAATTCCCATTGGCTATCTATTTCACATATGGTAATGTAAGTTTCCATGTTGCTCTCTCCATACATCTCAGCTTCTCGTCCCCTCTCCCTGTGTCCATAAGTCTGTTCTCTGTGTCTGTTTCTCCATTGCTGCCTTGAAAATAAATTCATCAGTACCATCTTTCTAGATTCCATATATGTGTGTTGGTATACAATATTTATCTTTCTCTTTCTGACTCACTTCACTCTGTATAATAGGCTTTAGGTTCATCCACCTCACTAGAATTGACTCAGATGCATTCCTTTTTATGGCTAAGTCGTATTCCATTGTGTATATGTACCACAACTTCTTTATCCATTCATCTTTCGGTGGACACCTAAGCTGCTTACTAGCTATTGTAAATATATTCTATTGTAAACATACTGTAAATATGTTCTATAGTAAATAGTGCTGCAGGGAACATTGGAGTACATGTGTATTTTTCAATTTTGGTTTCCTCAGGGTATATGCCTAGGAGTGGGATTGCTGGATCATATGGTGGGTTTATTCCTAGAGTTTTAGGAATCTCCATACTGTCTTCCATAGTGGCCGTATCAATTTACATTCCCACCAACAGCACAAGAGTGTTCCCTTTTCTCCATTCCCTCTCCAGCATTTATTGTTTGTAGACTTTTTGATGCTGGCCATTCTGACCACTGTGAGGTGATATCTCATTGTAATTTTAATTTGAATTTCTCTAATAATGAGCATCTTTTCAGCAGCTGACAAAGGATTAATTTCCAAAATATACAAGTATCTCATACAACTCAATACCAGAAAATCAAACAACCCAATCAAAAAGTAGGAAAAAGACGTAAACAGACAGTTCTCCAAAGAAAACATGCAGATGGCTCCCTGCATCTTGATTCCAGCTTATATTTCATCCAGTCTAGCATTTTGCATGATGTATTCTGCATATAAGTTAAATAAGCAAGGTGACGATACACAGCCTTGATGTATTCCTTTCTCAAATTGGAACCAGTCTGTTGTTCCATGTCCAGTTCTAACTGTTGCTTCTTGACCTGCTATATAGATTTCTCAGGAGGCAGTGAAGGTGGTCTGGTATTCCCATTTCTTGAAGAATTTTACAGTTTGTCGTGATCCACATAGTCCAAGGTTTTGGTGTAGACAATGAAGCAGAAGTAGATGTTTTTTTGGAATTCATTTGCTTTTTCTGTGATCCAACAGATATTGGCAATTTGATCTCTGGTTCCTCTGCCTTTTAGAAATCCACCTTGAACATCTGGAAGTTCATGGTTCACTTCATTTGTAACCCTTCTAGATAATATATTATTTTTAGTTATGCATTTTAATTTAGTGTGCAATTAAACCACACAAAATAGTATTGCTATTATTATATAGGCATCATTTATTTCACTTTATATTTTGCCTTTTGGTTCTTTATTTCCTTTCATTTTTTGAAAATCTTCAAGATTCATTGCTTCTTTCTAAGGAATATCCTTTCACGATCCCTTTCTTATAGTCTTTTGTTGATACATTATCTTGATTTTTATTTCTCTGAAAATATGTTTATTTCACCTTTTCTGAAGGATATATTTTTTAAATTTTATATTGGAGTATAATTGATTAACACTGTGTATCAGTTTCAGGTGTACAGCAAAGTGATTCAGTTACACATGTGCTGAATGTTGGTGTTAGTGTCGTCCAGCCCTTAGAAAATATTAACACTATTCCATTGTCTTTTTGCTCCCTTACTTTCTGATGAGAAATCATCTGTTAATTTTATTGTTACTTCTTTGAAGGTATTTTTTTCTTTTTCTGCTGGCTTCTTTTAATACATTCTCTTACATCTGTTTTCCTGTAGCTTTACTTCAAGTGTACCCAACTCTTTGTGTGTGTGTGTTTTAAAATTTGTTCTCTTGGGATTTGTATCTTGATGTCTTTCTTAAGATAAATTCTCAGACATTAACTTTTCAAATATTTTTCTCCTTTTATCTTTTTTTACAAATCCAATTACACATTGTTATATCTTCTTACTCTGTTTTTGTTTTTTTGTTTTTTTTCTTTTTTATGTTACTCCATCTTTTTGGTTTTCTGTGCTTCTCTCAAGATGCTTTTGTCTTCCAATTCCATAATTCTCTCTTGAGTAATTTATAATCTGTTAGTAAATACATTTGTTATGGTTAATTTTTGGTTATTTTATTTTTTATTTAAAAATTTTCCACTTGTTTCTTGTAATGCTTTCTAGTTGTCTGCTGACATTTTCAATCTTGTATTTTATTTTCTTGAGCATAGTAAACATATTTTAAGTTGCAGTCTGATAACTATTTTTTCTGGATTTCCTGTTGATTTGTTTTTATTTCCTGTTATTTCTCTTGTGTTTTGATCCCAGTGATTTTTTCCCTATATCCCTGGTTGATTTTCATTAAATGTCAGATTTTGTATATAAAAATTTTAGAAATTATTAAAAACCTTTTGTGAAGATATTTTCCTTCAGACAAGGTTTATGATTGTTTTAGAAGATTTCTAAAGGGCACTTGGAATTCTAGACCAACTTAATTCAGACAAGATTTGGGATGATTCAGATTTAAGCCTAAATTCTTAGTTGACTGTCTTAGTCCTTTTGGGCTGGTACAGCAAAATACCATAGACTGGGTAGCTTATAAATAATAGAAGTTAATTTTGCATAGTTTTGGAAGCTGGAAAATCCCAGATCAAGGAGTCAGCAGATTTGGTGAGGGTCCCCTTTCTGTTCATAGATGACCATCTTCTCTCTGTTTCCTCATGTGGCAGAAAGGGTAAGGACATTCTCTGGGGTCTTTTGGTCACCAGTGGCACTAATGGGCACTAATCCCATTAATGAAGCCTTAGCCCTAATAACCTCATAAAGGCCCTAACTCTAAATATCACACTTGGGCGGGGTAGGGGGGTGGGTGGATAGAATTTCAACATATGCATTTTGAGGGGATGCAGACATTCAGTATATAGCATGGGTTATCTATTTTTAGTTTACTCTTATTTCACAGCCATTGTCTCTTACCTGTGGACCTCCCTTCTCATCTCTTCCCAAGGTCATGATAGTCCAATTTTTGTAACTCTACTTCATGAGCTTATAAAAAGTTATACTCTGCTTCTTACCCTGTTAGCTACCTCTGTCAGAACCGTCAGATACACAAAAAGAGAAGCAGCCTCAAATACCAGGCTTACTTATCTGTATTTATTTCTTATACTGAGTTTCAGATTTGTAATTTGTATACTTATCTTCTCGGAGAAGGCAATGGCACCCCACTCCAGTACTCTTGCCTGGAAAATCCCATGGACAGAGGAGCCTGGAAGGCTGCAGTCCATGGGGTCGCTGAGGGTCGGACACGACTGAGCGACTTCACTTTCACTTTTCACGTTCATGCATTGGAGAAGGAAAGGGCAACCCACTCCAGGGTTCTTGCCTGGAGAATCCCATGGACGGAGGAGCCTGGTAGGCTGCAGTCCATGGGGTCGCAAAGAGTCAGACACGACTGAGCGACTTCTTTCTTTTCTTTTACTTTCCTAACTCCTGGTTTACAGTTATTCATGCTATGGGTTAAGTTCTAAAGAGATCTTCTCTTCTTCAGACTTTGCTGACTCCCTGACTGGATTATCTTGTTATAATACTCTTACAGCACTACCTGAATGCCTCTGTTGTAGTTGTAGTTTATAAATGTTTGTTTCTTTATTTTATTTAATGTTTGTCTTTTCAACACAATGTCAGATCATTGAGGAAAAGCGCTGTATCAGTTATTTTTTTCCTTATTACAGCCCCAATTTATGAGTTACAAGGAATAGTTACTATTTCTTCATAAATTGGGCATATAGTTTATTGAGTTAAATGACTGAGATTTCCCTTGGTTGAAAGTAACAGAATTTAAAGGAAGAAAAAGATTTGTCTCATTCATGGGTTCTTAGAAGGGAGGAAGGATGTAATTTATATTTTGTTCTTATTTTTATAAATTTATTATAAAGTATTTCAGACATATTAAAAGTCTAAGGAGTTGTATAATATACCCAGCTGTGCCCATCACTCTGTTTAAGAAGTAAACTTAATTTATATTTATAAAAATATATGAGAAGAACAGAAATATGCCTCTGTAAATATAGTCAACTGATATTTAACAAAGGAGCAAAGACAATACTGTAGAACAAACGTATTTATAGATTCTTCAGTAAATGGTGCTAGAGCAACTGGACATACACATTCAAAAAAGAATGAATCTAGATACAAACCATATACCGTTCACAAAAATTAAAACTCCTAATGGATCATATATTTTTTTGGAATTTGTTAGACTTACTTATCCTCTGATTTGATGTCAATATTAAAAGAAACACACATGTAGAAAGTTATGGTGACTACAGAAAACCAAATATGAAACATCTCAGAAGTCCCTCAAAGTCACGTTAGTTAGTTTGATAACTTTTCAGCAGCAATAGTGGAAGCTGTATGAGAGTGGGATATCTGTAATGGCCTGAAAGAAAACAACTGACCACAAATCCTACACTAAACAAAAAATATTTTGTAAGAGTAATTGTACAACAGACCTTTAGACACACAGTTGAAAGTGTGTGCCACCAATCAGCTTACCGAAGGAAATTCTAGAGAATATATTTCAGGCAGAAGGAAAATGAAGATCATAGATGCAAAAATGAAAGTAGAAAAATGAAAGTCATTTTGTATGAATAAATATAAATGAGCATTGACTGCTTAAAAAGGTAATTATGAAAGTTAAAAAATACACAGAGTTAAACTAACAGCAACCTATCAGGTGTAATGAAAAAGGTATTTTTATAAGGTGTTAACATTAAACTTTGATAAAAGGATACATGTAATATTTTCAAGGGTAACTGCTTAAAAAACACAATTTGAGCATAAAAATTCCAAACATTTGGGGTTTTGGAATAATTCTTTGGAATTATTCTTTTTAATAAATTCAAAGCAGGACAAAGTAGATAGAGGTAGATGTAGATTCAGAAGTAATTCTCATTAAATGTAAGTGGATTAACTTCCAATTAAAAGATAAACATTGTCAGACTGGATTTAAAAAACCTAATCAAGTAGTTTTTAAGACTTAGATATAATCCTTGGGGAAAAAATGTTCAAGAGGCTCATGTCATATTGATAAAACTTAACTAGGAAGACAATAGTTTCCAGTTTGAACAGATCTAATAGTATAGCCTCAAAGTAAATGAGATATAAAGACCAACTGTTACCAACTGCAATGGGAGATTTAACACCCCTTTCTCAGCAGTTATAGAACAACCATAAAATCAATAAGGATATAGAAGATTAGGACAAAAGGATTACTATGTTTTTACATGGACATATATAAAATGCTTAATCAACACCTTCCAACTACAAAATTATTTCATTTGATCATATTTTAAGCCACAAATTCAGTCTCAAATTTCAAAGCATTGAAACCATAATCATGTTTTCTGATCACACTGTACAGTTAAATTTTAGCTTAGAAAGCAGTAACAGAAAGACAACTAGAATATTGCCTTGTGTTTGGAAATTAAATTTATTTCTCAGGAACACCTGGGTAAAGAGGAAAGCATATAAGAAACTAGAAAATGTTTTGTATTGAATTATAAAAATATTATAGAACAAAAGTTGTGGGATGCAGCTGTAGTAGTACTTAGAGGGAAATATATACTCTTAAATGTATTTTCTATCAGCTTCCCTCATGAATCAATTGGTTAAGAGTCCATTTGCAATGCAGGAGACTGCCTGCAATACAGTAGATACAGGTTTGATCCTTGAGTTGGGAAGATCCCCTGGAGAATGAAATGGGAACCCACTCCAATATTCTTGCCTGGAAAATTCCATGGATAGAGGAACCTGGTGGGGTACAGTCCATGGGGTCACAAGAGTCTGACACAATTTAGCAACTAAACCACCACCACCGATGGATCATAGACCTAACTGGAAAATGCAAAACTATAAAACTCCTAGATGTTAGCACAGGAGAGAAATCTAGATGATCTTGGGCATGGTGATATGTTTTTAGAGACAACACGAAAGACACCATAGTTGTTTTTGAATGAAACTATGGAAGAAATAATTGATAAGCTGAAACTGATAAGTTAAAAACTTCTGCTCTGTGAAGGGAAAAATAAAGAGAATTAGAAGACCAGCCACAGACTGGATGAAGGTATTTGCAAAAGACACACCTGATAAAGGACTATTATCTAAAATATGCCAATAATGCTTAAAATTCAATGATAAGAAAACAAACAACCTAATTAAAAAATGGGTCAAAAGCCTTAATTGATACCTCACCAAAGATATACAGGTGGCAAACAAGCACGTGAAAAGATACTTCACATTGTATATCACTAGAGAAATGCAAATTAAAACAATGAAATTGCTGTACATTCCTTAGAATTGCCAAAATCTGGAACAGTGACAACATGAAATGCTAGTGAGGATACAGAGCAACAAGAACTCTCACTTATTGCTGGTGAGAATGCAGAATGGTGCAGACACTTTGGAAGACAGTTTGGTGGATTTTTTCCAAAAGCTAGCGCATCCTTTCCATATGATTGGGCAATACTGCTCCTTGGTTTTTATGCAAAGAAATGAAAATTTATGTCTACACAAAAGTCTGCACATGGATATTTATACAGCTTTATTCATAATTGCCAAAACTTGAAAGCAGTTGATGTCTTTCAATAGGTGAAGGAATAAACTGTGGAATATCCAGACAATGGTTCAGCAATAAAAAGAAATGAGCTATCAAGCCATCAGATCAGATCAGATCAGTCGCTCAGTCGTGTCCGACTCTTTGCGACCCCATGAATCGCAGCACACCAGGCCTCCCTATCCATCACCAACTCCTGGAGTTCACTGAGACCCACGTCCATGAAGTCAGTGATGCCATCCAGCCATCTCATCCTCTGTCGTCCCCTTCTCCTCTTGCCCCCAATCTCTCCCAGCATCAGAGTCTTTTCCAATGAGTCAACTCTTCGCATGAGGCCAAAGTACTAGAGTTTCAGCTTTAGCATCATTCCTTCCAAAGAAATCCCAGGGCTGATCTCCTTCAGAATGGACTGGTTGGATCTCCTTGCAGTCCAAGGGACTCTCAAGGGTCTTCTCCAACACCACAGTTCAAAAGCATCAATTCTTAACAACACAGAAAGTGAAAGTGAAGTGAAGTCACTCAGTCATGTCCGACTCTTTGTGACCCCATGGACTGTAGCCTACCAGGCTCCTCTGTCCATGGGATTTTCCAGGCAATAGTACTGGAGTCAATTGTCATTTCCTTCTAACAACACATAGGGAACCTTAAATGCGTATTCCTAAGTGAAAGAAGCCAATCTGAAAGGCTACATACTGTGTGTTTTCAAGTACATGTCATTCTGGAAAAGATAAAACTTTGTAGAGACAACGAAAAGATCAGTGATTGTGGTGGTGGTGGATTGTGGAGGGGAGAGAGGTAAATAACCAGAGAGCAGAGGAACAGGGCAGTGAAAAATACTCTGTATGGTATTATAATGATGGATAATGTCATTATTAGGACTTCCCTGTAGCTCAAACGGTAAAGAATCTGCCTGCAATGCAGGAGACCAGGGTTTGATCACTGGGTTGGGAAGTTCCTCTGGAGAAGGGAATGGCATTCCACTCCAATACTCTTGCCTAGAGAATTCCGTGGACAAAGAAGCCTCATGGGCTACAGTCCGTGGGGTCGCAAAGAGTCGGACATGACTGAACAACTAACACACAATGTCATTATTACATTTGTCATATGCAGATGACACCATCCTTATGGCAGAAAGTGAAGAGGAACTAAAAAGCCTCTTGATGAAAGTGAAAGAGGAGAGTGAAAAAGTTGGCTTAAAGCTCAACATTCAGAAAACGAAGATCATGGCATCTGGTCCCATCACTTCATGGGAAATAGATGGGGAAACAGTGGAAACACTGTCAGACTTTATTTTTTGGGGCTCCAAAATCACTGCAGGTGGTGACTGCAGCCATGAAATTAAAAGATGCTTACTTCTTAGAAGGAAGGTTATGACCAACCTAAATAGCATATTCAAAAACAGAGACATTACTTTGCCAAAAAAGGTCCATCTAGTCAAGGCTATGGTTTTTCCAGTAGTCATGTATGGATGCAAGTTGGACTGTGAAGAAGGCTGAGCGCTGAAGAATTGATGCTTTTGAACTGTGGTGTTGGAGAAGACTCTTGAGAGTCCCTTGGATTGCAAGGAGATCCAACCAGTCCATTCTGAAGGAGATCAGTCCTGGGTGTTGTTTGGAAGGAATGATGCTAAAGCTGAAACTCCAGTACTTTGGCCACCTCATGCAAAGAGTTGAGTCATTGGAAAAGACTCTGATGCTGGGAGAGATTGGGGGCAAGAGGAGAAGGGGACGACAGGATGAGATGGCTGGATGGCATCACCAACTTGATGGACGTGAGTTTGAGTGAACTCCGGGAGATGGTGATGGACAGGGAGGCCTGGCGTGCTGCAATTCATGGGGTCGCAAAGAGTCGGACACGACTGAGCGACTGAACTGAACTGAACTGAAACCCACAGAGTGTACATCACTAAGAGTGAACCTAAGTTTCACTACAGCCTTTGGGCATTTATGACGTATCGGTGTAGGTTCATGCTTGTTTAAAAAATGTGCCGTTCCTGTGAATGATAGTGGGGGAGGCTATGCATGTTTAGGGGCAAAGGGTATATAGAGGCAATCTGTGTGCCTCTGTCTCAATTTTGTTGTAAACCTAAATAAAAGTACTCTAAAAAATTAAGGCCTTAAAATCAGGAAAAAACCTAGAAAAGATCAATTTCTACTACAGATTAATAAATCTATATGATAAAGAGCAACCAAAAATACACACAGTATACTAAGATATTGGAGAAGGAAATGACAACCCACTCCAGTATTCTTGCCTGGAGAATCCCGTGAATGGAGGAGCCTGGTGGGCTACAGTCTAAGGGGTCACAAAGAGTCGGACACGACTGAGCGACTTCACTTTCACTTTCATACTAAGATATAAACATATGTGTAGTCTACTGAAAATTACTTTGGCTTTTATGTACTTCTGTGGTTAAAGTAGTTATTGTTTATTATAAATTTGTTTATTTAAGGAAATTTTTCTTTAAACTTTCAGATGATACAGCATTGTTTGAGTTGATTCAGCTAGTTCCACCAGGTACTGTATTGTATTTTGATAAGGTAATTGACATGTGAACCCATTTTAATGAAATGCTTTTTAAAAATGTCATCTTTTCCACTTCTTGCCACCTTAAGAGCAATGTTGAGTTTCTAGCATTGGTCCACTCTGTGAAATGTCAGTAGGCCAAAATAATATATACGGAAAGACTGACATAAATTATATGTGAACACGTTGTTCTAAAATTGAATAAATAATCATGATTGAAAGTGAAAAAAACCTGATATCATCCTAGCATATTTTGTGACATTCATAAAAATTAACATCTTAAAAGTTCTTGTGATTTTTCTAAAACAGTATGCTTTTACTGATAAAGTAGTTCATTATCTTTGTTTTGGGGTATTGGCTGTTATTAGAAATGTCGGGGAATTAAAACTGTACCTAAGCAGTATAGATCCCTGTGGTAGGTACAGTTAAAACCTGAAGGATAGTTATATTTATATTATTGATTTCTATGATTATAGAAGAATCTATCTTAAGTCCTTATTTTATGTGAGTCACAGGAGGCTATATTTTGTTGAAAGCTAGTAATCTAACATTTTTGAGTGTCACATATATACCTAATTCTGGTAACCACAAATTCTAAAAAATGTATATATATTTTTCAACATGTAGTCTAATGTCTTACAATGGCAGGTAGAAAGGAATGGAAGATAGAAAAATAAATTGTGGAGATGGTAATTAAGTTTTTGATGTGTAAATATTATGTCAGTTTTATATGTTTAAAATGTTTTTTTTTTTTCCCCTAGGAATTCATAGGTACATAAAAAATTTACATGAATATCCCCTTTCTACAAAAGGGGAGAGAGAATCAGTAGTATGTATGACATCTCTTATAAGGAAATGTGTTAATTCATTTAACATAACTTTATTTTAATTTTTTTCCTTTTATAGAAAAAAATTAAAAGCATGACCCTGAAGCAGGTATTTCTTTAAGGCATCAGGCATTATATATTTGTACTTGATGATACTGTTTCTAAATAGCATATTTTGTTATAATTTGAATCATAGGATATCTTTCTTGTAGTGGGTGAAACATTGTCTACATATGATGAGAATACACGAGATTTCATGTTCCCGGGTCCAAATCAAATTTCTGGACACCATGATTCAAACCGCCAGGTTACCATGAGGAGGATTTCTGGCCTTCGAGTAAGTGCTTACTATTTTCTGAATCAAATTATCATGCAGGATCATTGCCAAAACTACCACATAGCCCTTAGTACCTGAAATGTGAAGAACTAATTTAAAGTTTAATTCTGTTTAAAGCACAATTGTGTTATGAATCTATGCTAAGTCACTTCAGTCATGTCCTACTCTTTGCGATGCTATGAACTATAGCCTACCAGGCTCCTCTGTCCATGGGATTCTCCAGACAAGACCACCAGAGTGGGCTTCCATGTGCTCCTCCAGGGTATCTTCCCGTCCCAGGGATTGAACCTGCTTCTCCTGAGACTCCTGCATTGTAGACGGATTCTTTACCTCTGAGCCACTGGGGGAGCCCTATGAATTTATGATGTTATTGTAAACGTATTGAAACCTAAATAAAAATAATTTACCAGAATGCATGCATCTACTTTTCAAAATTAACAAGTATTATTTTACCTTATATTCTTCAGATTTCTCTCCTCTTCTCCTTATCTCCCCTCCCCACTGGCCCTATCTGTCTCCTTGTCTCTCTTTATTTTTATTCTCTCATTTTTCTCTCAAAAAAAATGACCAATAAACATTTGAAAAGGTACATAATCCCATTAGCATTTAAAGTTCAAATTTAAACAGATGATTTCGTTTTTATAGCTATAAGATTGGTAAAATTTAATAAATCTGACAAATACCAAAAGTGTGGAAAAGTGGATATGTGTAAGTTTGTATGCTGTGTGAAGTGGAACAACCATAATTCAGAATTATCTAGTAAAGGCAAAGATTCTCATAGCACTGGTCTTCTAGGTATATGTCTTTGAGATATATTCTGTCTGACATACTAAGAACCTTCTTAGGAATGTTCATTTGTAGCATTATTCATGATAATGAAAAATGGAAATAATTTAAATGTCCATTAGTAGGAGGTTTTTGTTGTTTATTTGCTCAGCTGTGTCCAACTGTTTGCAACCCCATGGACCAAGCTTCCCTGTCTTTCACCGGCTCCCAGAGTTTGTTCAAATTCATGTCTGTTGAGTTGCAGGAGTTTATATAGAATAATTATTATATGTTCATGTAATGGAAATAGATATTCATACACCTAAAAGTGAAAACTGCATTAGGTGATAGCCAACTCTCATCTTTTCCTAACAACCTTTTCAGTATTCACTGGATGATTTAATCATATTTTTATTCCTGAAAATACTTTCTGTTAAGAGAGACTGAGTGCAGCCCCTGCTGTTTCAAAGAAAAAAAAAGTAAAAGTTGTCTAGGTGAAGTTTTTGGGATAATTTTTTTTTGCTAACTTTATAAAAGTAAGGAAATTAGCATGATATATGAGTCAGTATGGTAAATTAAGTAATATTTCCTGTAGGTCTAGGTTTTGATATATTCTATCCTCAGTTCAGTTCAGTTCCGTTGCTCAGTCGTGTCCAACTCTTTGCGACCCCATGAATTCCAACACACCAGGCCTCCCTGTCCATCACCAACTCCCGGAGTTCACTCAAACTCACGTCCATCTAGTCGGTGATGCCATCCAGCCATCTCATCCTCTGTTGTCCTCTTCTCCTCCTGCCCCCAATCCCTCCCAGCATCAGAGTCTTTTCCAATGAGTCAACTCTTCGCATGAGGTGGCCAAAGTATTGGAGTTTCAGCTTTAGCATCAGTCCTTCCAATGAACACCCAGGACTGATCTCCTTTAGGATGGACTGGTTGGATCTCCTTGCAGTCCAAGGGACTCTCAAGAGTCTTCTCCAGCACCACAGTTCAAAAGCATCAATTCTTTGGCGCTCTATAGGAGAAGGCAATGGCACCCACTTCCAGTACTTGCCTGGAAAATCCCATGGATGGAGGAGCCTGGTAGGCTGCAGTCCATGGGGTCGCTAAGAGTCGGACACGACTGAGCGACTTCACTTTCACTTTTCACTTTCATGCTTTGGAGAAGGAAATGGCAACCTACTCCGGTGTTCTTGCCTGGAGAATCCCAGGGACGAGGGAACCTGGTGGGCTGCTGTCTATGGGGTCACACAGAGTCGGACACGACTGAAGTGACTTAGCAGCAGCAGCAGCAGGAAATAGCAAATTTCAGCTTGTTGAAATTTTAACAGTTCACTAGCAAATGTATTAAAATATACCTCCTTTGATATATTTTCCATGTTCTTTAGCCAAAAAAGACTTTAAAGCATGTTGCAGGACCTTTCTAGAAACTTGAAAGGAAAAAAAATCCAATTTTAAAATTAGCTTTTTTTAAAGTAATTTAAAATGCTGTTTTGTACTAAATTTCACAATATAAACATAATATGGACCAATAACAGGTATTTACTTTATTGAATTTGAGTTACCTTTTCATATATCAGAAAAGGTTGGATTACTAAGGCAAAAAAATCTATATATATATTAAAAGATAAATTGGGGCATATTAAAAATTTTTAGTTTATTTGAGCAACAATTGATTTGATTTAGGCAGCATCTAATCTAGCAGATAGAAGCTCCAAGGAGCTGCACAAAGTGAAATACTTTTATATTCAGAAGGGTATAGAACAAGGAAATCATACTAGGCTAAAAAGTGTGCTGGTTGTTACAAGATTTGCTTCCTTTAGCTAATTAGGCTATTCCGGATGAATTGCTTTAAAATTCTATTTCTGGAAGAACAGAAACTGTAATTAATTTTAATCTGTTTGATGACATGGGGCTTAGTGTAAGCAACTCCATTTTGGGCCTCTTGTCTTGTTTTTAACAATATAAAAACTGAGACTTCTGGTGATGGTGGGCAAAGAGTTTATCAGTTACTCTCACCACACAAGTATAAAACTGGACAAAATTGTCACAAACAGCAGTTTCAGGGCACTGGAAAGTGATCAGCAATTAGGACAAATTAAGAAGTATCTTTGCTTGAATAACTACTAAGAGTTTTGGTAAAAATGGCAGAAGTATGTGGTCATCCAGCATAGGCTGCTCTCATACCCTGCATGGCCAGTGAGGAGTGTAGCTTCACCAAGCATGTGGCAGGGTGCAAAAGTCAGCAGTTCGCAAGCAGAGAGGTCAGAATGACTTTGGGGCAGTGATACTGTAATTTGTAGTAAGGAACATGTATTTGGTCTTCTTACCCCATTCCTAGCACAGAACTCATAAAGCCCTTGGAATTTCCTGTGTTTAAGAGTTAGGTTGATGAGATTTTTGGAGAGCTAGTTGGGAACCTAAGGATGGGAACTAGATGCCAGGGAAACCAACCACATTGGAACTTTCAGCCACATCTCTGAAGAAGACAGGGGCTAGAGATTGAGTTCAATCACCAACGGCCAGTGATTTTATCAACCAAGCCTGTGTAATGAAGTGATTATAATACCCAAAACAATGCGGTTTGGAGAGCTTCCACATTGTGAACACTTGGAGGTACTGGGAAAGTGGCACAGAGGGTGAGGGCACAGAGACTTCTGTGTATTTTGCTCTGTACATCTCTTCCATCTGCATGTCATTATATCCTTTTATATAAACTGGGAAGTAAAATATTTCTTGAGTTCTATGAGCTGCTGTAGCAAATTGATGGAACCCGCAGAGGGGGTTGTGAAAGCCTCTTACTTGTAGCTTATGGGTGACAACCTAAGACTTGTGATTAGCAACTGAAGTCAGATGGGAGCAGTCTTGTGGAACTGAGCCCTTAACCTATGGGATCTGATGCCATCTCCAGATAGTCAGAACTGGGTTAAATTGCAGAACACCCAAATGGTGTTACAGAGACTTGTGATAGTGACATCTTGATGGTGCTAGAAAACCCACACATTGGAATTGGTGTCACAATCATGGGGGTACATATCGTGGCTTTACCAGCTTAATGCAGACTATTCAGTTGGAAGCATATGAGGAAACCTACAGCTTTGCTAGGCTGATTGCAGTTCCAATTAGCGAGCTGCACACCTGCCAGAAAGTTGACTGGAAATGAGGGTGCAGTCAAAAGGCAGAAGCGAGCTTTCCACTCATTCCTTGCTGGCTGAAACTATGCATATTTGGGGGAGACAGTGGGAGTCCAACAAACAGGGAAAGCTGAGGGAACTAGAGACCTGCTATATCTTGGAGTGCCTTTCCCCAGCCCACACACAGATAATCAGTAGAGTAGAACCCTTACAGGTTTGTTGGATGACCACTAGAAAGAATAGAAAAAAAGATATGGCACATATATAAATTGAACAGCAGAATAGCAGATATAAATTCAATCACATCAGTTATTGTATTTAAATGTGAGTAAACAACACACTCTATAATCAGTAGTTCATTGTCCTGGCAGGACACAATGCACTCCTCCTCATAATTCTTAGCATAGACAATCTATCTGGGTTTTAGGGCATCTTTCTGAACCCATCACTATAGCAAGAATTCAAGTCACATTTGGGCTTAAATCTTGGCACTGTCACAGACTGCCTGAGTAAACGAGACTGCTATACCTTGGAGATAGCATGTTTTTTGTGGATTAATGAATGCTTGTAAATGGTTACTATAGTAACGTGGCACATAGAGAATGATCAATAAATATTAGTGATATGGTAATGGCCAGGGAGATCATAGCAAGGTGCTGTTTGTTATGGATGGTAGTGGTGATGTTAATATCGTCTCTACACCATGAACCCCAAAAAAACAAAATCTGTGACTTTGTCTTTGATCTTAATTCTTAGCATTGTTCTTTGCATAAAGTACTTATATGCCTCTTGATTGAATTGAATAAATGAATCACATCTTACTGTAGACTTCATAGAGGAAACTGACATTTCAGATGTGTGATGATTATATTTCTTTTGGTTAGGTTGTAGTGCCCAATTGTTTAGTCAAACATTAGTCTCGATGTTACTGTAAAAGTATTTTGTAGATGTGACTAATATTTATAGTCACTTGACTTTTAAGTATAGGAGATTACCCTTGATAATGTAGGTAGACCTCATCCAATTAACTGAAGACATGAAGAGCAAAGACTGAAGTTTCCCAAAGAATAAGAAATTCTGCCTCAAGACTGTAATATAGAAATCCCGAGTTTCCAGCCTTCTGGTTTGCTTAGAGATTTCACACTCAAAACTACAGTATCAACTTTGCCTGAGTTTCCAGTCTGCTAGCTTTCCGTATGGATTTTGGACTTGTCATTCTCACAATTGCATGTACCAGTTCCTTAAAATAAATATCCATCTCTGTGTATATGCTAGTAATTTTGTTTCCCTGAAATCTCAACTGATACATATGGGTCTTGAAAGATCTAATTAATGGCTAAAACACCAAGTATTTACTGTATGACCAGCAATATATGGGGAGGGGTAAAGTGATAAGTTGCAGTCCAGGCTGTGGTAGTTATAAAATATGTGCTCAAATGGTTTGACACTCCTGTCTTCCAAATGCAGAGCCAACTCTGCTGCTCTTAAGTATGGACTCTACTTAGTGATTCTCACAGATACAATGTGGTGAAGTGACAGTGTTAGACTTTTGAGACCAGGTCATTAAATGCACTGTGGCTTCCTCTTTGCTCTCACTCTTATATCACTCACTCCTGGGGAAACCAATTGCCATGTTTGAGGACATTCAGGCACCTCTCTGAAGAGAGCAGAAGCTGGAACAGCTTTCTTGGAGTGTAGATAAGAGCTTGAAGAGCCTTGAAGAAACTATCAAATGAATGTTTGCAGGAAAATGAGGTAAATGTTATTGGAAATTAGTGGAAGAAGGAACCCTTGTTGTATAATGGTATAAAGTTTAGCAGCCATGTAGGATATTAAAAATAACTTATGAAATGGGTGGTCTTTTTAAGGAGACTTTCTGACAGAGTGTTAGGGGGGCTCTCTGGTTTCTTACTGCTGCTTATAGAAAAATGTGAGAGGAGAGAGAAATGCAAAAGGAAATGCTGTTAATAATACAAAAAGGAGGTAGAACTTACTGTTTTTAAGGATTCTCAGCCTTCCCCCATGGCAAGTAATGCTGAAATTAAGGAATGACTTATGAGCAAAAATTATTCTAGGGCACTTTCAGGAAATTATGGTCTGATGGTAAAACCAAGGTTATAACTATAAAATCCTTTATTAAAATCTCCAAATATCTAAGCTGTTGCCTCAGAAAATAATTTAATGAAGCAGGTTTTATTCTACTTTATTTTTTGTATTTTATTTTTAAATTTTTTAATTAAAATTTTTATATAATTAAAAAATTGAAGTAAAGATGATTTACAGTGTTCTGTTAGTTTCAGGTATACAGCAAAGTGATTTAGTTATCCATTTCTCTGTATATGTATATATGTGTCTATGTGCATCCATGCGTGCTAAGTTGCTTCAGTAGTGTCTGACTCTTTGCAAACCTATGAACTATAGCCTGCCAGGCTCCTCCATCCGTGGGATTTTCCAGCCAAAAATACTGGAGTGCGTTGCTATGCCCTCCTCCAGGGGATCTTCCCAACCTAAGGATGGAACTCAGGTCTTTTGGATTACAGGCAGATTCTGTACCACTGAACCACCTGGGAAGCCCATGCATATGTATGTGTGTATATATATGTATATATACACATCTGTTTCAAATTCTTTGCCATTATAGGTTATTACTAGATATTGAATATAGTTCCCTTGTTGTTAAATCATATACATAGTAATATGTATCTGATTAATCCCATACTCCTAATTTTTCAGTCTTCCCATTTCCACTTTGGTGACCAAGTTTGTTCTCTGTATCTCTGAGTCTATTTCTGTTTTTTAAACAAGTTCACTTGCATCATGTATTAGATTCTACATATAAGTAATCTATAATGCTTGTCTTTCTCTGACTTATGGCACTTAGTATGAAAATCGCTAGGTGCATCCATTTTGCTGCAAATGCTAGTATTTCATTCTTTTTAGTGGCTGAGTAGTATTCCATTGTATATATGCTGCATCTTCTTTATCGATTAATCTGTCGATGGACATTTAGGTTGCTTCCATGTTTTTTCTGTTGTAAATAGTGCTGCCATGAACATCGGTGTGCATGTACGTTTTTGAATTAGAATTTTTCATCTTTTCCAGATACGTGCCCAGGAGTAGGAATGCTGGATCATATGGTACCTCCAATTTTGGTTTTTAAGGAACCTCTATACTATTCTCCAGAGTGGTTGCAATTTATATTGCTACCAACAGTGTAGGAGGATTATTTTTTCTCCACACCCTCTCCAGCATTTATTATTTGTAGAATTTTTTATAACAGCCATTCTGACTGGTGTGAAGTATTGCCTCACTGTAGTTTTGATTTGTGTTCCTCTAATAATTAGTGATGTTGAGCATCTTTTCATGTGCTTGTTGTAAATAAATCTAAAAATGAACATACAGATGGCCATTAAGGTCTTTTTAGGTCTTCTGCTTTTTTTTTTTTGTATTGAACTGTATGAGCCCTTGTTGATCCCATTACAGATACTTTCTCCCATTCTGTACATTGTCTTTTCATTTTGTTTATGATTTCTGTTGCTGTGCAAAAGCTTTTGAGTTTAATTGGGTCCCATTTGTTTATTTTTGCCTTTATTTCCATTATTAGAGAAGATTGATTCAAAAAAAAGTATTGCTGCAATTTATGTCAGAGTGTTCTGCCCATGTTTTCTTCTAGGAGTTTTATGGTATCTGGTCTTATATTTAGGTTTTTAATACATTTTGAGTTTATTTTTGTATATGGTGTTAGAGTGTTCTAATTACATTCCTTTACATGTAGCCATCCAGTTTTCCAGGTTTTCCCAGCACCACTTATTCAAGAGACTATCTTTTCCCCATGAGTGTCTGGGTTTATTTCTGGGCTTTCCAACCTGTTCCATTGGTCTGTGTGTCTGTTTTTATGCCAGTTTCATACTATATTGATGACTGTAGCTTTGTAGTGTAGTCTCAAGTTAGCATGATTCCTCCAACTTCATTCTTCTTTATCAATATTGTTTTTGCTATTTGGGGTCTTTTGTGTTTCAATACAAATTTTAAAATTATTCATTCTAGTTCTGTGAAAAATGCTGTTGGTGATTTGATAGGGATTGCATTGAATCTGTAGATTGCCTTGGTAGTATGGTCATTTTAACAATATTGATTCTTCCAATCCAAGAACATGGCATGCATTTGCATTTGTTTGTGTTGTCTCCAATTTGTGTCTTATAATTTTTGGAGTACAGATCTTTTGCCACCTTAGGTAGGTTTTATTCCTAAGTGTTTTATTCCTTTTGATGTCATGATAAATGAGATTGGTCCCTTAATTTCTCTTTCTAATAGCTCATTGTTAGTGTATAGAAATGCAACTGATTTTTATATGTTAATTTAGTATCTTGCAGCTGTACTGAATTCATTGATGAGCACTAGTGGTTTTCTGGTGGTGTCTTTAGGATTTTCTGTGTAGTATCATGTTATTTGCAAATAGTTTTATTTCTTCCTTCCAACATGGATTCATTTTATTTGTTTTTCTTCTCTGATTGCTGTGGCTAGAACTTCCAAAACTACATTGAAGAAAAGTGGTGAGAGTGGGTGTCTTTGTTGCCTTTCAGCTTTTCACCATTGAAAATGGTGTTAGCTGTGGCTTTCTCATATATGGCCTTTATTATGTTGAAGTATGTTTCCTCTGCGCCCACTTTCTAGAGCATATATATTATAAAAGGATGTGAAATTTTATCACATTTTTAAAGGTTACTTTCCACTTACAGTTATTATAAAATATTGGGTATTTCCTGTGTTGTGCAATACATACTTGAAGCTGGCTCACACCTCGTAGTTTGTACTTCTCTGTCCCCTGTCTCTAGATTCCCCCTTCCTTCCCCCTACTGGTAATGTGAAGAAAGTAGGGGAAACCACTAGGCCATTAAGGTATGACCCAAATCAAAGCGCTTATGATTATACAGTGAAGATGATGAATACATTCCAGGAACTAGATCTGATAGACAGAGTGTCTGAAGAACTACGGGTGGGGGTTTGTAACACTGTACAGGAGGCAATAACCAAAACCATCCCAAAGAAAAAGGAATGCAAGAAGGCAAAGTGGTTGTCTGAGGAGGCTTTATAAATAACTGAGGGGAGACGAGAAGCAAAAGGCCAGGAGCAAAGGGAAAGGTATTTTCAACTGAATGCAAAGTCCCAGAGACTAGCAGGAAGAGAAAAGAAGGCCTTCTTAAACAAACAAAGCAAAGAAATAGAGGGAAACAATAGAATGGGAAAGACTAAAGATCTCTTCAAGAAAACTGGAGATACCAAGGGAAAATTCCATGCAAGGATGGGCATGATAAAGGACAGAAACGATAACAATCTATCAGAAGCAGAAGAGATTAAAAGAAGTGGCAAGAATACATAGAAGAACTACACAAAAAATCTTAATGACCAAGATGTTTTGGTCACTCACCTAGAGCCAGACATCATGGAGTGCAAGGTCAAGTGGGCCTTAGGAAGAATTACTATAAACAAAGCTAGTAGAGGCGATGGAATTCCAGCTGAGCTATCTCAAATCCTAAAAGATAATGTGATGCTGTTAAAGTGCTACACGCAATATGTCAGCACTCAGTATGTCAGCTACACTCCATATGGCCACCTCAGCAGTGGCCACAGGACTGGAAAAGGTCAGTTTTCATTTCAATCCCAAAGAAGGGAAATGCTAAAGAATGTTCAAACTGCTATACAGTTGGGCTCACTTCACTTGCTAACAAGGTTATGCTCAAAATCCTTCAAGCAAGGCTTCAGCAGTACATTAACTGAGAACTTCCAGATGTACAAGTTGGTTCTAGAAGAGGCAGAGGAACCAGAGATCAAATTGACAACATTTGTTGGATCATGGAGAAAGCAAGGGAGTTCCATAAAAACAACTACTTCTGCTTCTTTGACTACACTAAAGCCTTTGCCAGTGTGGATCATAACAAACTGGAAAATTCTTCAAGAGATGTGAGTACCAGACTACCTTACCTATCTCCTGAGAAACTTGTATGTGAGTCAAGAAGCAACAGTTAGAATCAGACATGGAACAACGGACTGGTTCAAAATTAGGAAAGGAGTATGATAAGGCAGTGTATTTTCACCCTCCTTATTTAACTTATATACAGAGTACATCATGTGAAATGCCAGTCTGGATGAATCACTAACCAAAATCCAGATTGTCAGGAGAAATATCAGCAGTTTCAGATACGCAGATGATAACCACTCAAATGGCAGAAAGTGAGGAGGAACTAAAGAACCGCTTGATGAGGGTGAAAGAGGAGAGTGAAAAAGCTGCCTTGAAATTCAGCATTCAAAAAACAAAGATCATGGCATCTGGACCAGTCCCTTCATGGCAAATTGAAGGGGGAAAAGTGGAAACAGTAACAGATTTTCTTTTCTTGGGCTCCAAAATCACTGGGTTGGTAACTGTATCCATGAAATTAAAAAACACTTGCTCCTTGGAAAGAAAGCTATGGCAAACCTAGACAGCATATTAAAAAGCAGAGACATTACTTTGCCTATAGGTCTTGTATAGTCAAAGGTATGGTTTTTCCAGTAGTCATGTATAGATGTGAGAGTTGGACCATAAAGAAGGCTGAGTGTCAAAGAATTAATGCTTTCGAACTGTGGTGCTGAAGACTCTTGAGAGTCCCTTGGACTGCAAAGAGGTCAAACCAGTCAGTCCTAAAGGAAGTCAACCCTGAATATTCTTTGGAAGGACTGATGCTGAAGCTGAAGCTCCAATCATTTGGCCACCTAATGCAAAGAGCCTACTCATTGGAAAAGACCCTGATGCTGGGAAAAATTGAAGGAAGTAGGAAAAGGGTGTGACAAAGGATGAGATGGTTGGATGGCATCACTCACTCAATGGACATGAGTTTGAGCAAACTCCAGGAGATGGTAAAGGACAGGGAAGCCTGATGTGCTGCAGTCCATGGGGTCGTAAGGAGTCAGACATGTCTTAGCCACTGAATAAGAATAATAACAAAGTGATTCCTGTTTGCCTCTTGTATTCTATAGTGATTATCCTGTCTGCCACATACATACCTTGATTATATGTGGGGCACATAACTTGTTTCTTTATTAGTTCATATATATTTAATTTTAAGGAACTATATTCTTGGAACTGTACTTAAAGAACCATACTGGAGATGGCTAAATAATGGTTTGATTTAGATGTCAACATCCTGGATTTCAAGCTGGTGTTTTAAAAGGGTGAAACTTTTTCCTTTCCCTTTCTTTCTATTTCCTTCTGTAGGGCATGCATTTATTTTACACATGAGAGAAATCTAAGTAATTTATGAACAAAGAGTGAATTGTGATTTTCTAAAAACATGCCCCCCCCCCAATTTTCATGCCCTTCTGCTAAAAATGTAGTCTGCTTCTTTTGTTCTAGAATGTGGATTGTACTTAGGAGCCCTAATGAATAGAAAGTGACAGAAGTGACAGTGTTAGACTTATAAGACTAAAGCATAAAAAGAATTGTGTCTTCTTCCTTGCTTTTCTTTGGGAAAACTAGTTACCATATCATGAGAACGTTCAAGAAGTCCTGTGGAGAGGTGTGTATGATAAGGAGCCATGTCCTCTTTTTTAAAAGATGGAAAAGAAGTGAGTCCTCTAGTTAGCAGCTGTGTGAATCTTAGGATGCAAATCCTCTTGGCTCAGACAAGCCTTCAGATAACTACAGCCCAAACAATGTCTTGCTCAAATCCCAGGAGAGATTTCAAGCCAGAATCACCTAGTTCAGCCTTTTCCAGATTGCTGACCCTTAGAAACTATGTGACATAATAAACGTGTAATGATGTTTTAAACTGCCAAGTAACATGCTTTGCAACAATAGATAACTAATAAATAAGCATAGTGGATATCATCAATAAAAGTATGTTTGCTGAAAAAGTCATCCACTTAATTCATAGGTAGCTCATATTTAACTTTTTTGTAGTGTATAATGTTTGAAACTTTAAAGTTAGTAAGTCAAAGACAGGGTAAGATGTTTGACTTCCATTATATTAGAATGAAGCAGCCCTGGGCACAGACAACTCTGTATCTTTGATGTTTTGATGAATTATAATTTGCGTGGCTGTCATTTGTGTGCTTCCAGATATTTTCTCAGGTACTCTGTGACTGTTCCTTTGAATTTTACCATTTTTCTCTACTTATCTCAAAACAGTGTTTAAGCTGATGATTGAAATGTTGCAAGAAATAGAAACCAGATTCATTCATTCATAGATCTGGATTTAAGCTTCATTATGGGAAACACTGTTGGAAGAATTGGTAGAGACTTATCTGTCTTCTATATTCAAGAACTATATACCCAGGAGCTGTGAATATTTTTTAGCATCTAGAGACTATGAAAGTATTTCTTGATTATGTAGTTATGTATGTCTCAATTTGTAAGAGTTAAAAGAGTTGGAATCCATTAAGTATTTTCACATATTTAGAACTTTAATATTATTATTAACAATCTTTAAAATTTTTTATAGGTAAATACTTGAAAATGAAAAATTTCTTAATTTCTCCATAAAAGCGATATAATCACTTGTAAGTGAATCATCAGCAGTGAAACTGTTTCTTGATAACATTTAACATTAGTTTGTTGTCTTTATCCTTAATAAGAAGTTCAAACTAACAAATAAAGCAGCTGAACCTTGATAAATGTTTGTTACTGTAGGTTTTATTTTCATCAATAATAATTATCGTTTTAAAAGTTAAAATGTCTAATAATACCCTGTCTTTTCTCTTCAGGGAATTGCTCCAAAGCTGGAATTTTCTACAACCTCAGTGATTACTGAATGTCTGATAAGTTCAAGGAAGTGCCGCACTCAGGTTAAAATAATTTAATTAAAGTATTTAATGATTTAATGTATTAGTTCATATTTATTGGTCATGTGGCAAGTGCTATTTTTTTTTATTTTGGCTGCAGTTCATTTCACATTTTTTGGATCTTTCAGTTCAGTTAGTTCAGTTCAGTCACTCAGTCGTGTCCGACTCTTCACAACCCCATGGACCACAGCACGCCAGGCCTCCCTGTCCTTCACCAACTCCTGGAGTCTACTCAAACTCATCTCCATTGAGTCGATGAGGCCATCCAACCATCTCATCCTCTGTCGTCCCCTTCTCCTGCCTTCAATCTTCCCCAGCATCAGGGTCTTTTCAAATGAGTCAGTTCTTCATCTTAGGTGGCCAAAGTATTGGAGTTTCAACTTCAACATCAGTCCTTCCAATGAACACTCAGGACTGATCTCCTTTAGGATAGACTGGTTAGATCTTCTTGCAGTCGAAGGGACTCTCAAGAATCTTCTCCAACACCACAGCTCAAAAGCATCAATTTTTCAGTGTTCAGCTTTCTTTATAGTCTGACTCTCACATCCATACATGATTACTGGAAAAATCATAGTTGATGAGACAGACCTTTGTTGGTAGGGTAATATCTCTGGTTCTTAATATGGTGTCTAGGTTGGTCATAATTTTCTTTCCAAGGAGTAAGCGTCTTTGAATTTCATGGCTGCCATCACCATCGTAGTGATTTTGGAGCCCCCAAAAATAAAGTCTGTCACTGTTTCCACTGTTTCCTCATCTGTTTGGCATGAAGTGATGGGACCAGATGCCATGATCTTAGTTTTCTGAATGTTGAGCTTTAAGCCAACATTTTCACTCTCCTTTTTCACATTCATCAAGAGGCTCTTTAGTTCTTCTTCGCTTTTTGCCATAAGGATGGTGTCATCTGCATATCTGAGGTTACTGATATTTCTCCCGGCAATCTTGATTCCAGCCTGTGCTTTATCCGTCCCAGCATTTCTCGTGATGTACTCTGCATATAAGCTAAATAAGCAGGGTGACAATATACAGCCTTGACGTACTCCTTTTCCTATTTGGAACCAGTCCATTGTTCCATGTCCAGTTCTCACTATTGCTTCCTGACCTGCACACAGATTTCTCAAGAGGCAGGTCAGGTGGTCTGGTATTCCCATCTCTTTCAGAATTTTCCACAGTTTATTGTGATCCACACAGTCAAAGGCTTTGGCATAGTCAATAAAGCAGAAATAGATATTTTTCTGGAATTTTCTTGCTTTTTCCATGATCCAGTGGATGTTGGCAATTTGATCTCTGGTTCCTCTGCCTTTTCTAAAACCAGTTTGAACATCTGGAAGTTCACGGTTCACGTATTGCTGAAGCCTGGCTTGGAGAATTTTGAGGATTACTTTGCTAGCATGTGAGATGAGTGCAATTGAGCAGTAGTTTGAGCATTCTTTGGCATTGCCTTTCTTTGGGATTGGAATGAACACTGACCTTTTCCAGTCCCATGGCCACTGCTGAGTTTTCCAAATTTGCTGACATTGAGTGCAATACTTTCACAGCATCATCTTTTAGGATTTGAAACAGCTCAACTGGAATTCCATCACTAAAGGCCCACTTGACTTCACATTCAGGATGTCTGGCTCTAGGTGAGTGATCACACCACCGTGATTATCTGGCTCGTGAAGATCTTTTTTGTATAGTTCTTCTGTGTATTCTTGCCACCTCTTCTTAATATCTTCTGTTTCCGTTAGGTCCATACCATTTCTGTCCTTTATTGAACCCATCTTTGCATGAAATATTCCCTTGGTATCTCTAATTTTCTTGAAGAGATCTCTAGTCTTTCCCATTCTATTGTTTTCCTCTCTTTCTTTGCATTGATAACTGAGGAAGGCTTTCTTATCTCTCCTTGCTATTCTTTGGAACTCTGCGTTCAAATGGGTATATCTTTCCTTTTCTCCTTTGCTTTTCGCTTCTCTTCTTTTCACAGCTATGTGTAAGGCCTCTTCAGATAGCCATTTGCTTTTGCTTTTTTGCATTTCTCTTTCTTGGGGATGGTCTTGCTCCCTGTCTCCTGTACAATGTCATGAACCTCCATCCTTAGTTCATCAGGCACTCTATCAGATCTAGTCTCTTAAATCTGTTTCTCACTTCCACTGTATAATCGTAAGGGATTATATTTGAATCTTTAAGGCAGTTATCATAGGTATTTAGCATTTTGTTTACATGTTAATAAGTGTTAATGTGAAAAGCTTGTTACAGTTGGTAGATGGTACATTGACTTACTTACTTCATGGTTTTTTTTTGTTTGTTTTAAATGGAAAGAAATTAAACTGCCAGAAAGATGTTGGGATCAAGAAGTCCCACAGAGAACCAGATTGGAGGCTTCTATAAATCTTAAAGAACTTAAAGTTCAAAGGATTTGCTAAAAAGTTCCCTTTTTATCAAATGGGACCACAGGTACTCAGACTGGGTTATAGGTGTTTAGTAGGTATAGCTTCTTGAGTGTTTCTGATTCCTTAAGGGACTGTTGCTCGAGTTTGGTGGCTGTTCTAATGCTATCAGATCAAGAGAAGCTTGGCTATTTCAGTTTAAGTACCTTCTATGTTTATAAAAACTGTCTTTAGCAAACTCAGATATCTGGATCTAATACTCCATTTTGGTCCAACTTTCTGCTGAGTCACCAGGCTCATCTTGCTACCCTGTCCGCAGATGATCTAACAATGTCCAGGCATTACTCATACATATGTGGCTGCATTATGACCAGGTAACAATGGGCAGCCTGTGACGATGAGCCAGGACTATATAAAGCCTAGTGGCCCCAAACAGGGCAGGACTGGACCTATGGTGGGAAAAGTAGAATGTTAATTTCCTACATCCACAGTTTAACAGTAAATTTTCTCAGGGTGACAACAAGCTAAAAAAGGTAAAATATAGTTTTAAGATTATCAAGGGGATCTTTTTTACTTTGTTTAGCAAGACATTTGCTATGTCAGAGTTTAGCCTAATTATTTTTCTTTTAAATGCAAGATGAAAAACTGCTGTTAGAGGTCTGATGACTTGCTTGCCAGATGTAGAGCTGGCTTACTGACTTGTTTGGAGATATGCTCTGTGCACATTTATAAATTGTCGTAAATTCTTTCCCTGATCAGAACAAGTTTCCTTTCCACGCTGGGGTGTTCACTTCTGCTGATGGGTGGAAAGTTCTCTTTTTTGGTCAGAAGTGTGGCGTACACACAGAAGAGTGCACACGCTCTAAGTGTACAGCTTGGTGGGAGACTCCTTACTAATTAATGAGAGCTGTCATCCCACTGGTAGTTTCACTGGACTAGCGTTTTCCTCTCTAAGCTTTCGGCTGACTTGCTGTTTCAGTGTTTGTCATTTGTTCTTTGTGGAACAGAAATGTGAGAAACTAGTTACTGATGTTAGTGTTTAAGACAATATTCTTGAAAATAAGACAGATTTGGTTTCAAGTTCCTCATAAGACTGATTTAAAGATTTGAGAATATATGTGCCTGGCATGTAATATATAATTAATAAATTTTGTGACTGTTACTGAGATTATGGTTTTAATTAAGATAATTGAGATGTAGAAGACATAGATGAGATATTAGAATATATTGTCTGATAGGTGCAACAGAGTATACATTTTTACATTAAAATTGTGGATGGTAACAGGCAGAATTTTAATTTTATGTGATACTGTTTGAGAACATGCTAAATCCACTTTTTTCCCAAGTAAGTATTAGTTACAATTAAATTTTTAATGACTATAAAACAGCATTTTCAGCTTTAAATACAGTTTTAAATAAGACAAACCATTTTAATTTTTAAGAGTGAGTAAAATAAACTTCATATGATAATTTAGGTTTATAAATATTTATAATGATCTTTATTCCTTTGGGAACATTTTTTTTCAAGTTTTTTAAATCACAATTGATGTCACCAATTGAATGGACTGATAATAATAAGGTATATTATTGGGATTTTCTGGAATAAATCATTTCTACTTACTTTCTTTTACCTACCACAGATTAGAGTTTCTCATTAGTAGTAAGTAGTTACGTATTACATATTAATAAAGTGACTTTATTAGTATGTCTGATAATCTGTATCAGGTTTCCTGTGTAACTAAGTAACTTAAGATGTTTCTCACTGTTGTGTGGCTTGGCTGTGTCGTTCTTTTGGTTTGGGCTGGCTAGGTTAGGGCTGAGTGGTCTAGGATGGCTTCACCTAAATGTTTGGCAGCTAGATGACTTCTTGGTCTGAGAGGGACTTTACATTCCTGGTATTTGGCTTGATGTCAACTGGGGTGATGGCCATAGACTGTCCTCATCTAGCAGGCAAATTTCAGCTCCTTCACATAAGGCAGAAAAGTTTTTCTGGAGTAAAAGAAGACAAGCACTTTTCAAGTCTCCTTTTGTTACAATTGCTGTTGCCTGGTAGCTGATGGAGGGAGCCATTTTGTATGAAACAGTATAAAACAGCCACTAATGGCAGCCCACTCCAGTACTCTTGCCTGGAAAATCCCATGGACAGAGGAGCCTGGTAGGCTGCAGTCCATGGGTCGCTAAGAGTCGGATATGACTGAGTGACTTCACTTTGACTTTTCACTTTCATGTGTTGGAGAAGGAAATGGCAACCCACTCCAGTGTTCTTGCCTGGAGAATCCCAGGGACGGGGGAGCCTGGTGGGCTGCTGTCTACTGGGTTGCACAGAGTCGGACACGACTGAAGTGACTTAGCATTTTAAGTTTTGTTGGACATTAATAGGATACATTAAGGGTTGATTAGGTTAGAAAGCATTAATCTGTGGTAGATGCAGCACAGATATAGCTCACTTTCTGTATGATATTCAGCATTTAAAAAGTGTAATGAAGAAGAAAGTTCGAGTTAGTGTTGGTTTGGTATAAATAGAAGTGGGTAAGAAGGAACTTTACAGCATTGCTGAAATAGGTAATGATGGATTCATCTGCATCTGAAAGTAAGAGACACTAAAAATGTATGAAGATCTAGGGGAAAGAGGTCTAGGGGCTGAAGAGGACAGGAGGGCAAGTAACAGATTCAGTGAAAATAAAAGGAGTAGGTTGAGGAAAAGAAGGTTTGGTCAACAAGAGATTTTCAGAGTTTAGGGTGCAGTGAATCTGAATAATGATGAAATCTAAGATAAAGTAGAAAGAAATAGTTAAAGCTCAGCAGTAGAAAGTCTAAGTCCAAGGTCTTGGAAAGATTCATTGCTTGAACATTTTATTAAACCTCAAAGGTTCATGTGCTAACATTGCTGCTGCTTTGAGTCAGTGTGATGTCATAAAGATGCATGAAATGGGATGAAAATTCTGAATTACTTGTTGAAGTCATTGAACAAGGTGGGAGAAGGTCCAGGAGCATTAACAAGAGCTAGAGAAGAAAGAAAGATGATGAAATAATCTGATGCTGCTGGTCTGTATGAAACTTGTGGACTTACTTTTTTCCTAATCAGGAAATGTTTTCTTGTTTTCCTATTTTCTTTTCTGTTTATCTGCTTTTAAAAATGCATGACTTTTCTGTTTTATGTTTGTATTTTATTTACTCTGAAATAGATACCCATAGCAGGTAGGGAGAAGGTAGAAAAGGGCAGAGGTAGGTTAGGTGGTTTTTTAAAGTTATAAAGTTAGGAGGACATTCACAGATTCTTAACCGTCTGTTTTCTCTAATATTGGAAAGCTTATAAATCTAGATAATGCTTGAAGTGGTCTTAACATTGTTTATTTGTGACCCAGCTTTTGTAAGGCAGAATAATTTTTATTTGAATAAAATATCCTAATAACTCAAAAATTTTAGAAATATCATGTTTGTTTTTAAAATTTTGGACTATTAGCCAATATTATTAGAAGATAGAGTACTAGTTATTAAAATTTGTAACATGTCTTTTGGACATTTTTACTTTTATGAAAGTACAGAATTAAGACGTTATGGTTATCTGCCATTGAATTTTAAAGTTTAGAAGAGATATTAAAATTCTAATCACCTTGTATAATTGAAATAATATGTTCAATGAAAATATGTAAAAAGCTTTACTTCAGATTTTCATATTGTGCAAGTATATGTAATTATAATAGTATGAATAAAACATATATAGTTTTCTCCATTAGGATTTTATAATCAACTAATTAGATGTGTATTTGTAAGATTATTATACTTACCCTCTTAAATTATATAGCCAATTATTTGAATACATAGTTATAAATGATAAACCAACATTTACATTAATCTTTAGTATATTGAAAAATAACTTTTTAATTTTTTCTTAGATTTTTCAAATGATTAAATATTGGGCTTTAACTTTTATAAAGTACTTATTATACTTAAGAAGAAGTATGGTACAGTATATTTTACTTGTTACTAGACAGAGTTATTTGGGAGGATATGGATTTGACTTCCCCCAGAATCTGCACAAATAAGAGAGACTGATCTAGTTGGTTTTGATAGATTATATGTACCTTATAACCTTGGTTATATATATGGTTTACCCAAGGGTCATAATATGTATAAAATATATTCTCCTGGCCAAACTAATTTTTATTTTTTATGTTTAGGATAAATTTGTTTACCATACGGCTCCAGTTGAAAAACCACACGGCAGACTACAAAACAGAACATCAAGGTCACAAAAGAAAAAATCCAAGTCACCTGAGAGGAATAAGTATTGCATAAATGCAAAAAACTACGAACAGCCTACAATTTCTTCAAAATCACACTCTCCATCTCCTTACACAAAAAGACGCATGTGTGAGCTATCGGAAGACACCAGGCGGCGGCTGGCCCATTTAAATCTCGGCCCTTATGAATTCAAAAAAGAAACAGATAAACCTCCATTTGTGATTAGACATGTATGTGTTCTTTGAAACATTTCCATTTGAAATTGATCTAATTTGTAATTGCACTAAAATATTACTCAAACTTCTTTCAACTTCTAGCTTATATGAATAATTTTTCTTCATGAACTGTATGTTAGCCTAGCAATCTAAAATGGAAAATTAACTTAATAAAAACATTCTTTTGCAGCCTTTAAACCTGACAGAGATCAAGCTCCATTATGAATCCCATAAGTCCTCTAAGTAGCCGTTTCCTTTCTTCTTATAAGTGGACAGTGTAATTTTACAAATTGAACTGATATATAATTGACATTAGTACTAAAATGGCAGAGTAGGATTTTAAAATAGGAACTAGTTTTCTTTGTGAAAAGAAAGACACCCACCCCCCAGCCCTTTAAAAAATTGTAATGGAAAAGTTTCCCTTGTAATTATGTCCCTTGGCTAAACCTTATATAATGGAGTTTGAAGCAAATCATCATTTGATGGGAACAGAAAGGCCTTTCAAAGAGAAGACTTAACTTTAAGGGTAATAGAGTTTCTAATCTTTCTGTATGGAAGCCTGTTATGATGTGTTTTGTGTTTAAAGCTTGTATCCATATGATAGTCAAAAAGATTTTGGCTAATTTTTAAGGGTCTATAGTCCATCCTAAAGGAGACCAGTCCTAGGTTTTAATTGGAAGGACTAATGCTGAGGCTGAAACTCCAATAGTTTGGCCACCTCATATGAAGAGTTGACTCATTGGAAAAGACCCTGATGCTCGGAGGGATTGGGGGCAGGAGGAGAAGGGGACGACAGAGGATGAGATGGCTGGATGGCATCACCGACTCGATGCACATGAGTTTGGGTGAACTCCGGGAGTTGGTGATGGACAGGGAAGCCTGGCATGCTGCGATTCATGGGGTCGCAAAGAGTCGGACATGACTGAATGACTGAACTGAACTGAACTGAATAATACTTAATAAAAATCTTTCTCAGAATCTTCATAATTTCTTTAATTTTTATAAAAGTATTTTACCTTAAAAGCATTTCAGTAACAAAAAATTGCAAATTAATTTTAAAAATTGCTTTATATAATAATAAACTTGAAGATTAAAGTGCCTATAGAAGCAAAACAACTTTTTGAGGTATCTATAAAACACTTTCTTACTTTAATGTTTCCAGTGCATTTTCCCAAATTTTAAAATGTGAATGTAAATGCAAACAAGTAAACATGTTCCTTTGATGATCTAATAGCTTTTTTAACATTTGTGATACCATTTTAAAAATATTTAGATATACTTTAAGCAATATTTCATTCCATTTTCTTATTTTGACTATGTATCTTTTATTATTTTAGCCTAAAGTAATAGATTTTTATTGTAAAAAAAAATTTTAATAGTTACGGTAACTTTTAAATGGTTACATTTTATTGAAATCATTGTAATTGCACTTGTCTTAATTATACAACTTGTTTATAGGTTCTGGTCACTGTTTTTGGTTGTTTGAACAATATCCAGATATGATTACTTGCTTGTTTGATGGCAGTTCCAGAATGCCTTTAATTTTGTTTGCCCACAATTGCAAATTAAATTGAAAAGAAAGGACTAAATTCTAACCTGAAGGAATATTAGCACTTTAATTAAAATACCTATGTACAAAGATAGCTAGGAATATTTTGAACATTAGCCACATAAAAATTGCTTAGGGAAATAACTACTCTTAAAATGTTTAGTATTATTTTCATGTCACTACTTAAAATAGAATAATTTTTTTAATTCTTGGTATAAATTTTGAGATTTTTATTAAATAATTTCCCTTTCAACTTGCAATGAACAGGAAGAAATACATGCTTCTAAGTTTATAGCTACAAAATTACTTACAGTGACTGTAAAGGACTAGATTTTTCCAACTGTGTTTATAAACATATGCCTCCCACCTCTGTAACCATTCATGATTTTCAAAGCACTTAACAAAATTGGTAACCAAGCAAAATTTTAATTTGATATATGAATATACAAAATATAATACTTCTAGGAAAGACATTCTAGTTTTATAGGTACTGTATAAAAAGTAATCTTAAAGAAGTTTCAAGGAACTAGTATGCTCCCAAACAAACCAGCACAACCATTCTATGAGTTAAGCTACATTCTTTGCTTTTTTTATTTATGTGGAAGTTAGTATTTTTTTCTATTATGGTAAAATAGTCATAATATAATATTTTGATTCTGCCATTTCATATAAATAGAAACACAATTTTTGCCTTTTTGTTTTTTTTCATTTAGTACATTTAGTACAGTGCTTTCAAGTTTCATTTGTGTTGCAGCACGTATCAGCACTTGATTCTTTTTATGGCTGAATAATTCAGTGTACATTTTGTGTATCCATTAATCTGTTGATGGACATTTGAGTTTTCACCTTTTAGTTATGTGAATAGTACTTCTGTGAACATTCGTGTACAAGTTTTGTTTGAATATCTGTTTTTTTTTTTAATTTTATTTTATTTTTAAACTTTACATAATTGTATTAGTTTTGCCAAATATCAAAATGAATCCATCACAGGTATACATGTGCTCCCCATCCTGAACCCTCCTCCCTCCCCATACCATCCCTCTGGGTCGTCCCAGTGTACTAGCCCCAAGCATCCAGTATCGTGCATTGAACCTGTGAATATCTGTTTTAATTCCCAACTGCTTTAATACCTAGGAGTGGAATTGCAGGGCCATATGGGCTTCCCTGGTGGCTCAGACAGTAAAGAATCTGCCCACAATGCGGGAGACCTAAGTTCAATCCCTGGGTCAGGAGGATTGCCTGGAGAAGGGAATGGCAGCCCACTCCAGTATTCTTGCCTGGGAAATCCATGGACAGAGGAGCCTGGTGGGCTACAGTCTGTGGGTTCACAGAGTCAGACCGAACTGAGGGACTAACACGTGGTAATTCTGTGTTTAGCTTGTTGAAGAATTGCCGAACTCTTTTCCAGAGTTTGTTGTGTTTTCACCAGCAGTGTATGATGTTTCCAATTTATCCACATTCTCACTAATGTCTGTTATTTTCTGTTTTATTTTTATTGTAGCTATCCTGAGGGTGTAGAATGGTATCTCATGATGGGGGTAAAATAGACTTTTGACTTGCATTTTACTAATGACTAGTGATGCTGAATGGTTTTTCATGTGCTTATTGGTCATTTGTATATATTTTTTTTTTTTTGGAGAAGTGTCTTTTTGAAGTCCTTTGCTCAATTTTTTTTTATTGAGTTTTTGAAGTTTGTTGATATATTCTGAATATTAATGCCTTTTCAGATAATAATTTGCAAATATTTTGCCCTACTACATGGGTGCCTTTTCACTCTCTTGATATTGCCCTTTTATGTAAAAAACTTTTAATTTTGGTAGATAGAGCTGTCTTTTTTGCACAGATTTAAATCAGTCTGACTCTTTTTGTTAGAAAACATGGATGACTGTTAATATGTTATTCCTATACTCAGAATGCTGGCTCCTAAACACAGCCAGGTAAAGACACTAAATTCAAAATCTGTATGCTAAGGAGATAAGTAATAAAATGCTAAACTTGTTTTTGAAATGTAGCAAAGTAAGATTTCTCTTTTTAACTCTGTGCCAAGTCGCTTCAGTCATGTCCAACTCTGTACGACCCCATAGACGGCAGCCCACCAGGCTCCGCCGTCCCTGGGATTCTCCAGGCAAGAACACTGGAGTGGGTTGCCATTTCCTTCTCCAATGCATGAAAGTAAAAAGTAAAAGTGAAGTCGCTCAGCCGTGTCCGACTCTTAGTGACCCCATGGACTTGCAGCCTGCCAGGCTCCTCCGTCCATGGGATTTTCCAGGCAAGAGTACTGGAGTGGGGTGCCATTGCCTTTTAACTCTGTAGTGGGAAGCAAATTAGGCAATAGAATAATGGACATTTCAACTGTAAATCTGTTGATTTTAGAGTGGATTCAGAATATAATTTTAAATTTCTGGGATTTAAATTTTACTTAAAAACAAATAGCAAAATACTTGGCTAAGCTCTGATTTTGGAACGTGCCTGAACTATGTAGGCAGTATCATGTAAACCTGATGATATGTGATCTATGCACCTTACTTGATTTTCTGTTACCATTAGACTGAAAAAAAATTAAGCTTTTTGTTACATTGAAATTTTCCTTATTCTAGGTTGATCCCCCAAGTCCCAGGGCCGATGCTCTATTTGGATCTCCTGGCAGAGACTGTGAAAGAGATGGATGGTCCAGGCTGCACAATGGTAATATACAAGTTATCTCTATTGTTTTAGTTATCTTACCTATCAATTAAAAAAAAAAAAAACAGAATCGTGGCTATATTGGAAAGTATGTTACAATGACACTTTTTAAAACCTATGGGACACCCAGGTAGATACTCTCTAAAAATAATAGAATTTAAATGCTGCTATAAGCCATCTTCTTTGTGATTCAAAACACATATTAGCATATTAAAGACTGTGATACCTTTTAGTAAAACAAAACAACAACAAAAAGCTTTGATTTTGTTTTGCTCAACAATTTTTAAATTTATTTGGCCATGAAACCTTTTTCCTGCTTTAACATGCATTACTGCTTGTGGAACAGGCTTTGGGAAATACAGTTGTAGAAAGAGTTCAAGCTGATACTTTTAGACATACATTTACACGTATATTTGAATGCTTGCTCAGCCACTTATTTATAAATGGAGCATTCTTGAACAAATTATCTTAACTACTCTGATTATCAGTTTATTGAAGAATGAAGATAACATGATAAATATTACTATGCAAGATGCCCTAGCACACAGGACACTTAATATCAACTGTCACAATAAAATTTATATTTCGGGAAAGATAACATTCTTTAGATTTAGTTTATAACAATTTTTTTTTTCATTTTTAGGCCTGATCCTAATAGTTAGATAGGTTATTTCTAAGTTCAATATGAAGATGATTTTAATAAAGAAGATTAAATAGTATTTTATAGTTGGGGATGTGTGTGTGTGTGTGTGTGTGTGTGTGTGTGTGCGTGTGCGTGTGCGCGCGCGCGCATGCGCGCTCAGTTGTGTCTGATTCTGTGACCCTATGGACTGTAACTCACCAGGCTGCACTGTCCATAAGATTCTTCAGGCAGTCACAAAAATGGAGTGGGTTGTCATTTCCTTCCCCAAGGGATCTTCCCGACCCAGGGATTGAACCAGCATCTCCACGTCTTCTGCATTGGCAGAAGGATTGTTTACCTCTGAGCTACCTGGGAAGCCTAATTAGGGACGTCTAAGTATTAATATCTGTAGACGCTGGCTAGTCAATTCACCAGAAGCTTTTAAGTTAATTTATTGCACACTAAGAAAAAGGCATAGAAAAGTGAGAGTAAAAAAATATAATCAACATATTGTGAGCTTTGTCTCTTTCTGATTCTAAACTCTAGTATATAATCTCTCTCTTTTAAAATTAGGATATAAAACATTCTTATCTAAGAACATGAAGAGTTTGCGCTCACCTATTTTCCTTTTTTAGCATTAATTGGGAGATAAATAGGGTAATTGATAAGCCTTTTGTACTCTGAATAATAGATTATATGAAATTAGGAACAGATGTTATACTGTTTCCCCTCTTGGACTAAATTTATAGACATTGAGTAAATATGCTTTAAAGACCAGAAAAATTGAAAATGACTTCAATATAGACTTTTCTTGGGAAGATGTTTTTGGAATGCACTTAAATATCTGATTTCCCCTAACAATTATTATATATTTCCCAGCAGAACTATTATAGTTTCTAGTAACTTCATATCAAAGCAATCAGCTGCCTATATAGAGGTACAATTAGGTCAATAATGAGGTGCTTTTTCTTTTAACTTTTTATTTTGATATAATTTTAGACTTATAGAAAGTTGAAATAGTACAAAGAATTCCCCTATGCCTTTTACTCAGAATCTACAAATACTAATATTTGCTTTTCCTTCTCCCTCAATCTTTCTCTTTCTTTCTCCTCCTTGCCTCCATCTGTATGTGTGTCTGCGTAAAAATTTTTCCCGACGTTGCTATGGACTGAATTGTGTCCCTCAAAATTCACATGTTGAAGTTCTAACCCCCAGTGGTGTTATTTGGAGATGGGTCATTACCTTTGGGAGGCAATTAGGTTTAGATGAGTTTTGTTCCTTTCTATCTATCATGTAAGGACACAACCAAAAGGCAGCCATCCTCAAGCCAGATGAGAGCTTTCACCAAAACCTGGCTGTGTTGGCACCCACATCTCAGACTTCCAGTTTCTAGAAGTATGAGAAATAAATGTTTATTGTTTAATTCACCTAATTTATGGTAGAAGACAGCCCGAGAAAACTAACACAGTTTTTATCTTAAGGTGATGTAATTATCAAAACAAGAAACTAACAATATAATAATGTTGACTAATCTATAAACCTAACTCAGATTTTGCCACTTGTTCTAATACTTTTATAGCAAAAGGAATGCCACATCATGCATATCCTTCAGTTGCCACATCTCTTTTGTTTTCTTTAATATGGATCAGTTCTTTGGCCTTTCTTTGTGTTTGTGATCATTTTTAAGGGTAAAGGCCACTTTTTAAATAGAAAATCCCTCAATTTGGGTTTGTTTTACTATTTTCCTCTTTATTAGATTTATTCTTTTTCTCCCAAAATACAACAGAAGTGATATATTACTCTCAGTGCAGCACGTCAAGATGTGTGTGATGTTGCTTTGTTACTGATGATGTTAATTTGCTCACTTGATTACGGTGGTATCTGCTAGGTTTCTGCAGGAAAAAGCTGCTATTTCTTCCTTCCCTTTGTAATTTTGGGGAGATCAAGACTCAGTTAATACTCCTTGACTTTGACCTCTTTACCATATGTTGATGGTTCTTGCTGGAAACAGTTTATTATGGTGATTTTTACCAAATATTTTAAAAATTCCATTTTTCTTTATACATTTATTATTTGCCTTTTACCATAAAGAGCTTCCCTTCTCTTTTCTCTAATTTTAATGCCCCTGTTCTGTGGACTGCTTTTCTTTCTGTCTCGTAGTTGAGCAACTGTACTTTGGATTCTCATCAGCTATTTAAATACTTGTGGAAATGTCTTACGATAGACTGTCTTAGGCATAGTAAATTTTCACTTATGACTATCTTGGAAATTCTTCTTGAAAATTTTCTTATCAAATTATCTTGCAGAATAATTTTTAAGTTCCTATTGGATACCATTTTCACCAGTGTTGATTGATTTAGTCTTCATTCGAGTCATGTGAAGGTGGATTTAACTATGTTTGATCAGGAAGAGAGTGACCAAAGCTTAGAGAGGCTATGTGACCTGTTGGAGCGCTATAGAACTTGAACCCAGATCTTACAACCCCAAGTTCCTTTTTTTCCACCACTCTCTTACTCCTTTCCCTACTATCCTTTAGATGTATTTTTTTTTTTTAGATAAAATCTCCAAGTTTTCTCTGGCTAGAATTTCCATGAAATATAATTCTAATCTATGCAATCCTTTTGAAGAAACTTAGTATCTCTCGTACGTTAAGAATATTTGGAAGCTTCATCTGGTCATTTGAGCATTTTAAAGTTGTCCTTTTTTAATTTGCTTAGGATTTAGCAAATACCTCTCATTTCCAAATGCTGTTACTTTGAGGAGTAGGGCTTCCACATACACATTTTGGGAGGACACAAATATTCATTTTGTAACACTGATTTCATGAGATTATAGGAGAATCAAATAATAGCTAATATATATTGTGTTTTCTGCTAGCCACTATTCTAAGTACTTGTATTTCATTGATTCATTACTCACAGTAACCTCAAAAATTTTAGGTACTATTAGTTACCCTCACTTTACAGATGAAGAAATCTGAGATTTAAGGAAATGTAAATTGTTCAAGAGCACACATATACTCACACACAATCTAAATTAGTTCTTTCATTTTCCTTATACTTTTCTTTAGTGTGACCCATACATTAAGGCCCAGCTCAACTTTTTCCTCCTATAGGAAGTTTTGCCTGATTGTCTTCAACTTTGAGACACTGGGCTCTGATATGACTTTTTGATAGCATTAATTGCCAGTACCATTCTGATGTAGCTTGTCCTTTTATGCTGCTGTTATTTGACTTGGTAATAACTTAAGTAAATTATAAGCACTGTACAACCATGGGCCATGATTTTTATCTCCTTTATCTCCTACATTTAGGATATAGTTAGTGCCTAATTGTTAGTAAGGGTGATTAAATATGAACATTAGGAAACCTCAGATCAAAGTATTAGTTTAATTTATAAAAATGAAAGAAAATTGTAGAAGTTTGTCTGAATTAGAGTAAGTTTATAAATGGTTTTTGCCTGGAGAATTCCATGGACAGATGAGCCTGGCGGACTACAGTCCATGGGGTCACAAAGAGTCAGACAGAACTGAGTAACTAAGCACAGCACGGCACAGATTATCCTGGGTCTGTATCTGTATAGCCTGTTTTTCTGTACAAAGTGGTTAGGGAAGGTAAAATATAGACTGTTAAGAGTGTTTTTTTATTGAAATGTATTAGTAAAGTAGAGTTTCAAATTATGGTTCTGATTTTCTCATCTATCAATATAATAGAGATTGTAATTCTACAAAGTTGACTCCTTTAAGTAATAAAAAGAACACCAAATGTACATTTATAATGTAGTGGTTTGTTTTAGGGAGAGATTTGAAATAATTTTATAACCCACTGTTGTAAATACTGAGAATAGTTACTTTTATGAATTGTATAACTTAATCATAACTATAACTCTGTTTTGAGGTAAGGTAAGCATTGTCTTTATACTTTAAAAATGAGGCATGAAATTAATTGTGTAACTTGACCAAATTAGCATCTGTGGTAGATTGAACCTGGCCTTGTTTGAGTTAGAATTCAATAGTAATGTGTTGATGTTGTGTTAGTAATAATAGAAAGAAAGTGAAGTCGCTCAGTCGTGTCCAACTCTTTGCGACCCCATGGGCTGTAGCCTACCAGGTTCTTCCATCCATGAGATTTTCCAGGCAAGAGTACTGGAGTGGGTTGCCATTTCCTTCTCTAGGGGATCTTCCCGACCCAGGGATTGAACCCAGGTCTCCCACATTGCAGCCACTAGGAAAGCTGTTAGTAATAATAGTTAGCGTTTATTTTACTGCCTCACATGTAATATCTAATGTAATCTAATGAAAGAGGTACATGGGACAGCTGAAGTACTGGAAAAGTCAGAGAATATGCCCGTCGCCATATTAGAAGTGCTGGTGCCTAAACTGTAATGCACATCTATTTGTCAGCAAGATGTATACACTACAGGACAGTGTGCTCCCACTTGCTAAAGCTGGTCCTGTTTCCATTACACTCACTTGATTCAGGCATAGACTCCAAGATTAGTAATACTTGTAGTTTGGCAATATCTATCAAGTCTGCATGTTCAAAATATGTATTATCATAAACTGGTTTGTCAACTAAAAAGTGTCATGCACACAGATTGGTTTATCAAAGAAAAATTAACATGGTCTATATCAGATACCTCCTACTATAATGAAAATAATATTTGTGAAATCATTTATTTGCTAAAGAACTTATAGATTTGAACTTATGCTTATCATCTTTGTAACATTGTTGAAGGATTTTGAACGTATTTCTGAAAACTGCTGTGTGAATTATAATCATAGAAACAGTGATTGTAGGAAAAAGCAAAGATTAAACCAAATTTATTTTTGGTGGAAATATTTATAGTTTCTTTTATATGTCCTTTTTTAGATCATTCTCATCTTGGCTGCTATCGACCCAAGGATTATAAGGTATGTAATAAAAACTACATGTGATAGTTATCCCGGCTTTCAGGTTAGAGCATACGTAAATTTCTGAAATGTATGGTCAGATATTATCATATTCATTTAGTCAAGAAATTTACAAACAATAATTGTCATCTTATGGAATGTCATTATTTTGTCTGGAATAGACTTTTCATTGCGTGTCTCCTATAACTATTTTGCGACTTTCGATTGTTCATTTGGACTAGTTATTTGTGTTTGTGTGTGTGTGTGTTTGTGTGAGAGGGAGTTAGAGACAGCAAAATTGGCTGTTACTTTTAATGATATCTCACAGTAGTAATGCTAAATTTTATTCATTCATTCATTCATACAGCAGCATCCTCATAATTTTTGCAATATCTGCATATAATTTACGCTATCTTTAAAAAATCCACAGAATCTAAAAAAGAGTGGAGATATATATATATATTATAACTGATTCATTTTGCTGTACAGTGGAAACTAACACAATATTGTAAATCAACTGTAATAGAAATTAATTTAAAAATTCAAAAACTGAAAGTTCATCTTCTTTTCATTTATAAGTATAAATGAAAATTAATATAAATGAAAATCAGTATCATATGCTTTAAATGGATGATAGCCTTAAAAATACAGGGAAAACAAAACAATGGTATTAAATTCTAGCTAGATAACAAGACTCTGAGACATGTTCTCTATTTCTTAAAACGAGATAAGCAATGACATACAGGTGTAGCAGACATTACCAATAGCTAACTGAAGATTTCTGATTGAAAGAGAACTGAAAAGAAAGTACATTTTTTCCTTTGTGATTCACTGTCTTTTAGTGGATGTCCATGCACCATGTAAAATAATCTTGTGTATTATCTAAATTTATTTTGGACAGCATATTAAAAACCTGCTATATCACTCGTAGTTCATGTTCTGCATTTTGAGAAGTATTTCCCCAGGATTTATCTTTTCTGCCTCTAAGTGAAAACTTCTTAATAAGAGGAGGCATTATATTTAGGAAAGCAAAACAAAAATCACACCTTTCTTTATAATACTTTTGTTTATTTACTTGAAGACGATTTATTCTGTGCTTTAGGGCACTGAATAGCATAGTTCTTTGCCATGCTTTGATTTTGGTGAAAGAAATACGGAAGAGCCAAGGCAGAGTTGTGACTGAGGATCCAAATCTACCAAAGTGTCAGAATCATATAGGTGGAACTTTATGACAATCCATTCCAGGCCTACTAAATGAAAATTGCTGAGAATAGAGACTGGAAATTTTTATTACAAGTTTCCAGGTGATTCTTATGCATTCTTTTGCTGTCTATGCAAGCATTGGCATCTGAGATCATAGCACTTAAATAGAACCATCCCTCATATAGTGTTTGTATAGGGCTGTGCCCTTGTTTAAGGCTGTCCCTAGAGGAGTGTGGGCCTGGCATAGTTCACCTGGTGCAGACCCACTCTATTATGTGGAATTTACTTAAACACATACATGTATACCGATCTGTGTAATATATGTGCTTGTGAGCATGCCTGTAAACACACACACATGCACACACACACATACATCAAAAAGCATAATGTTCATTGTCTTGTATGGGACCTGGAGAAGCCACCTTACTTGTAACACCAAGGGATAAGCCTGTCTTTGTACATTTTCTTCAAGTCATGTTTCACAATTTTTATGTATTTATTTCCTTCTTTATTTACATCTTTGTTTATAGTCTGCCTTTAAAAAAAAAAAAAAAACTAATCTGTCCATTCCAAAATGGCAAGGATCCTATTGGTCTTACTTATTGATAATCACTAGTACTTAGCAGGCCATGGCACCCCACTCCAGTACTCTTGCCTGAAAAATCCCATGGATGGAGGAGCCTGGTGGGCTGCAGTCCATGGGATCGCTAAGAGTCAGACATGACTGAGAGACTTCACTTTCACTTTTCACTTTCATGCATTGGAGAAGGAAATGGCAACCCATTCCAGTGTTCTTGCCTGGAGAATCCCAGGGATGGGGGAGCCTGGTGGGCTGCCGTCTATGGGGTCGCACGGAGTCGGACACGACTGAAGCGACTTAGCAGCAGCAGCAGTACTTAGCATATTGTCTAATACATAGTGTGGATTCCTAAAATATGTGTGTTGTGTGAGTGGATTATAAAGAGAAAACAAGTAAAGTAAATATATAAAAGTATAGAAAGGTGAAAAAGTTTATCAGACACTAATCTTTATCCTAAGGTAACTATAATCCAGTTCTGTGTTGACTGGTCTATTTAAAGGTAGGTGTATATATTCAGAATTCCCTCTTCTAAATGAAATATTTTAAAGAGCTTCACTTCTATCCCTTAACTATCTGCCCACCCTCAACTCTGTATTCTTCACTTTTAGAGTTAGAGTAGAAGTTAATCATTCATACTACCCTTCTAAGGCTGTCTGTGTGGGTAGTAAGTCAGCTCACAGGATTATTTTTTGTATTGAAGAGATAGATTTCCATAGAAATACATATTCATCATTGAACGGGGCTGTTTTTCCCATGGAGAAATAAAGGATTGTTTTCGTATAGGTGTATAATAGTTGGTAGTGGAATGCTATACGGTATCTATAAGGAAAAGAGTTATGAAACTAGGAGTGTTTGCAAGAAATTTTTAGAAAAGCAAGACTTTGCCTTGCTCTGTTGAGAAATATATTCTGCAGAGGCAAGAGAAGAGAGGTCCACGAAGTGACCCCATTTTGTGTCTTCACCTTATTCTAGAGCATTGCTGTCCTCTTCACATAGTGGAAAACGAAGAAGAACCTGAAGAGGCATATCTGTTTCTTAAAAGCCTTGGCCTTGAATTGACACATGACATTTTTACCTACACTCTGTCAAGAACTAACCAGATGGCCACACCTACATGCAGGGATTGCTTCTCAGCAGTAATTCTGCTCTGAAGGAAGCAAAGATGAATCGTGATGGAAAGCTAGTCCTTTGTTCTGTCATATCTAGAATGCCTTGTTCCTCTCTACTCCCAGCTTCTCTTTTACTATTAAGAAAGATGATATGACTAAAACTCTATTATATTATTAATAGAAATTAGCAAAAAATTAGCAAAACTAGTAACTGTCTCTGCCTTCATGGATATTTTATGATAATGAGAGAGATAATAAAATCACAAAAATCAATATATATTGGAACTGTGACAAATATTACGAGGGATATGCATGCTGGCTTCGACTAGTTATATATTAGGAGGATTTGATCTGGTGAAGGAGAACAGAAAAAGGATTTTGAGGCTCAGTGACTGCTCTGGAGCTCTGAAGGTGGATAGGAATTTACTGTGTGAAAAGGAGGGAAGCACATGCCCAAAGCAAAAGGGGGAAGTAGCATTTACAAAGGCTCAGTGGGTAGGCAACTAAAAGACCAGTGTTGCTAGGAGTGACAGACATGAGCAGGCACACGGTGTAAGCTTAGGCTGGAGTAGTAGATAGGGATAAATCTTTTTTCCATGTTAAGAATTTTGATTATTATCCTAGGTACAATGGGAAGCAAATGAAGTTATTTTAAACAACGAGATGATACAGTTGGCTTTGTACTTTGAAAATATTAGTCTTGATAGTAGCGTGGACTGGGAAAAGAATGGAGACAGTAGACAAGTTAGTAGACTATTGAATAGTCAATGTGAGACATGATGGCTTGGATTAAGATGATAGTAATGGAGGTCAATTGCAGTGGAGATATTAGACAGATATTTAGGGTTAATGTTAACAGAAAAGTAGACTTGACAGATGGAAAAGATGTACTATGTTCTCCTAGAGAAAACATCAGTGTCATAAAGATATACTTCTATGTAGGGTAATTCAAAAATTAACAAAATCTCAATAAAAATATCTCCAGGCCCTTTTTTTTTTTTTAATTCTATGAACTAAGCAAAAATAGTCAAGAAAAGTTTGAAATCAGAGAGTATTGAAAGGCTCTTAGCCGTGCAGTATTATAAATAACTTTTGTATTTCTGATTTTGACAACTCAGTGTTTTCTTGATACCTTTTATTGAGATAGGAAATGTGGAAAAGCCAAATTAAAGTATATAAAATTCTAAATTCTGCTGCAATTTCTTGTTTTATCTTGTTTGTTAGACTTTGGAGAATGTCTTGACTATTCAGCTCAGAAAAAGATCAGAGCTTAAAAGTAAACCATATGGCACTTGATGTATTCTGAAGGGGATTAATTTTAAGAAGTCACTGAGCGTTTGTTTCTGGCACTTGAGATGGGAATGAAAGCTCACAGAAAGAGGATAGGGTTCTCAGGCAAGGGAGAGGATAGGGCAGGAGATAAATAGTGGGCTGAAGGCCATTTCTTTCGTGGGGTGTGAGGGTATCCTAACAAGACATAATTTTACATTTTCACATTCTTAAAAATTGGCCTTGGCCAACAGATCTTTTAAGGAAGCAATTTGTAAATGCTGAAATTTTTTTTTTTGGAATTTTTATTGTGCCAGTTGAGAAGTGCAGACTATTGGATATGTAGGATTTTGCTCTTTTTCATTCTAAGGCATCTTTTACATAAACAGTTTTGTTCATATAAAACACCCTCCAAGGTAGCCACTGTAATTCTAAAATATACTTAGTGAAATTATGCTTTTTGGAACAGTAAGTGTGCAATTTAAAATCATCGTGTAAATATATGTAAGATGATCAAAAGATTGAATCTGACTTGGAGGGGGCATTGGTCTAAACTGAAATACAGGCATAAGAATCTGACAGCATTGGTCATTATGTTGCTGATACAGCTTATGTCTTGGGCGCCAACCTAGTGATTGGTATCTTAAATTGGAGACCTGACAGATCTGTAATTCTAAGAAGATGGAAGGTTTGGTAGTGGTTTCTTCCAGAAGCTTTTTCTCCCATGGAGGAAAATAAAAAGAAGAAACTGAGGAAAGTTTTCATGATTTTCTGACAGGTGGCCAAGGGCAAAGTTTTTACTAAGGATTCTGGTAGATTGAGGACATCTGAACCTGTCAGTTCTTAGATTTGGCTACAGGATAGCTTTAGTAGTTCATTCCTGGTCATTTTGCTGTGGACTTCCTCTTACAGACTCAGAGCAGAAAGTGACAGAGAGACATATTAGTAACATATATAACAAGACATGTTTCCACCTGAGATACAAGTTTTCAGATTTGACCAGATAATGACAAGGGTTCTCCATTCCTACAAGACAAAGTAACTCAGCATTTGGGAGCTTTACCAAAAGGAGAGCAGAGTCCAGACCTAACAAGAAGATTCAGTTCCCACACCATTGTATTGATAGTTAAGAGAGACCCCCCACCAAGGAGGGAGGCCCAAGAGTCCCAGAGGAAAAAAATATTTCTGAGTTGAGTGTCTTAGATGTGGCAACAAGGAGGGTCTATTTGGATCTTCAGGATCTAAGTTGGATTTCAGGGTTGTCAATTGCCAGCTCACCAAAACATCACCACAATAACTGAAGAATCTGTTGATATCAAGCAAAGCAGAGCTTTGATTATGCAGGAAGGGAGAGCATCACCTTTGCAGACTTAGTAGTATCTCTGAAAGGTTAAGAGTAATATCTCTGAAAAGTTAAGGGTGGATATTTATAGGTAAATATTTAAAGGTTAAGTGTTTGGGAGTCTTGGCTCCACAGTTTTAAGGAAGGGCTTTAAAGCAAGAAGGGCTTTAGCTGACTGTGGCTGAGATCATGAACTCCTTATTGCCAAATTCAGACTTAAATTGAAGAAAGTGGGGAAAACCATTAGACCATTCAGGTATGACCTAAATCAAATCCCTTATGACTGTACAGTGGAAGTGAGAAACAGAATTAAGGGACTAGATCTGATAGAGCACCCGATGAACTATGGACTGAGGTTCGTGACATTGTACAGGAGACAGGGATCAAGACCATCCCCAAGAAAAAGAAATGCAAAAAAGCAAAATGGCTGTCTGAGGAGGCCTTACAAATAGCTGTGTAAAGAAGAGAAGTGAAAAGCAAAGGAGAAAAGGAAAGGTATACCCATTTAAATGCAGAGTTCCAAAGAATAGCAAGGAGAGATAAGAAAGCCTTCCCCAGCGATCAGTGCAAAAAAATAGAGGACAATAATAGAAAGGAAAAGACTAGAGATCTCTTCAAGAAAATTAGAGATACCAAGGGAACATTTCATGCAAAGATGGGCTTGATACAAGGACAGAAATGGTATGGACCTAACAGAAGCAGAAGATATTAAGAAGAGGTGGCAAGAATACACAGAAAAACTGTACAAAAAAGATCTTCATGACCAAGATAATCACGATGGTGTGATCACTGACCTAGAGCCAGACATCCTGGAATGTGAAGTCAAGTGGGCCTTAGAAAGCATCACTACGAACAAAGCTAGTGTTGAGCTTTGTTGAGCTCAAATTGCTTTGTTGAGTAATTCCAGTTGAGCTGTTTCAAATCCTCAAAGATGATGCTGTGAAAGTACTTCACTCAAAATGCCAGCAAATTTGGAAAACTCAGCAGTGGCCACAGGACTGGAAAAGGTCAGTTTTCATTCCAGTCCCAAAGAAAGGCAATGCCAAAGAATGCTCAAACTACGGCACAATTGCACTCATCTCACATGCTAGTAAAGTAATGCTCAAATTTCTCCAAGCCAGGCTTCAGCAATACGTGAACCGTGAACTTCCAGATGTTCAAGCTGGTTTTAGAAAAGGCAGAGGAACCAGATATCAAATTGCCAACATCTGCTGGATCATCGAAAAAGCAAGAGAGTTCCAGAAAAACATCTACTTCTGCTTTATTGACTACTCAAAAGCCTTTGACTCTGTGGCTCGCAATATACTGTGGAAAATACTGAAAGAGATGGGAATACCAGACCACCTGACCTGCCTCTTGAGAAATCTGTATGCAGGTCAGGAAGCAACAGTTAGAACTGGACATGGAATAACAGACTGGTTCCAAATTGGGAAAGGAGTACGTCAAGGCTGTATATTGTCACCCTGCTTATTTAATTTATATGCAGAGTACATCATGAGAAATGCTGGGCTGGATGAAGCACAAACTGGAATCAAGATTGCTGAGAGAAATATCAATAACCTCAGATATGGAGATGATACTACCTTTATGGCAGAAAGTGAAGAACTAAAGAGCGTCTTGATGAAAGTGAAAGAGGAGAGTGAAAAAGTTGGCTTAAAGCTCAACATTCAGAAATTAAGATCATGGCATCCGGTCCCATCACTTCATGGCAAATAGATGGAGAAACAGTGGCTGATTTTATTTTTTGGGCGGCTCCAAAATCACTGCAGATGGTGACTGCAGCCATGAAATAAAAAGAGGCTTACTCCTTGAAAGAAAAGTTATGACCAACCTAGACAGCATATTAAAAAGCAGAAACATTACTTTGCCAGCAAAGGTCCATCAAGGCTGTGGTTTTTCCAGTGGTCATGTATGGATGTGAGAGTTGGACTATAAAGAAAGCTGAATGCCTAAGAATTGATGCTTTTGAACTGTGGTGTTGGAGAAGACTCCTGTGAGTCCCTTGGACTGCAAGGAGATCCAACCAGTCCAATCTAAAGGAGATCAGTCCTGGTGTTCACTGGAAGGACTGATGTTGAAGCTGAAACTCCAGTCCTTTGGCCACCTGATGTGAAGAGCTGACTCATTTGAAAAGACCCTGATGCTGGGAAAGATTGAGGACAGGAGGAGAAGGGGATGACAGAGGATGAGATGGTTGGATGGCATCAACAACTCAATGGACATGAGTTTGGGTGGACTCTGGGAGTTTGTAATGGATAGTGAGGCCTGACATGCTGCAGTCCATGGGGTCACAGAGTCAGACATGATTGAGCAACTGAACTGAACTGAACTTTAAAGCAGGGAATCTCATTGGCAATGTTTGCGATATAAAAGATTAGGGTTCCCTGGTGGTGCAGTGGTAACGAATCCACCTGCCAAACAGGAGATGTAGGTTCGATCTCTGGTTTGAGAAGATCCCCTGCAGAAGGAAATGGCAAGTCACTCCAGTATTCTTGCCTGGGAAGTCCCATGGACTGAAGAGCCTAGCAGGCTACAGTTCATGGGGTTGCAAAGAGTTGGATGCAACTTAGTGACTAAACAACAGCAACGTTGGACGTGAAGATTAGAGTCTTAAAGCAAGTCTTGATAAGTAAGCAAGTATTTAATAGGGAAGAAATTTGTCTTCCTGAGTTATCTCTTGGGCTGAGAAGGGGACTGTTTGCTCAGATTAAGAATCTATCATTATGGGAAGGGAGCTGAATGATGATTGAGCAGACTGTTGTTCAGGCAAATGACTTATGGGAAGATACTAAAGCAAATAATGAAGCTATTTACTGGTTTATAGCATTAAAACTCATGGTAAAGTCTTATTGAGGTAGGTGAGCCTAAGATTTTAGTTCTGTTAGCCTTGTGAATGCAGGTCATCTCAGGTCTCACATGTCTTACTACAGTTATATACACTTTTCCATTAATGTGTTACACATTGTTAGATTTAGTCTCAGAAATCTTATAGTTTTGGTTCCCATTGTAAACAATTTTTTATGTAAAAATACTTTTGTATGTGTTTTGCTAATCTATGGTTTTGAAATAGATTTTTGTATAACATTCTTGTCTTAGATATTCTTGAATTGTTTAGTAGAGGAAGCCATATCATCTACAAACAATGAATTTTAATTCTGCCTTACAGATTACCTTGTCTTGACTTACTAGAATTTTCAATGTACTGAAATAAAAGTGGTGATTGTGCATGTGGCAGAGATATTTATTGCCTACTGGCTATTCATTTCCTCTCCTATATTTTCAAGCCCTCTTGCAGGTGTATAGGGCCTAGTTCCAGCCAGTAGACTATAAATGGAAATTATGTGGATCCCTTCCAGGGAGCGGCATAGAAGAATTGATAAGAACTCTCTGTTGTTATAGTGACAGTGAGGTCACCTGTTCTCGATGGTACAGCTGCAAGTTGTTCAGCCTGTCTCATCAGCACAGGTCCTTGGGCAATTTTGTGAAGTGTGATTCTCTTGCTAACCTGTATTACCATAAAGTACAGGGAAAAATGAACCTTTATTATGTTAAGCCACTAATTTTCAGACTTAATTTGCTCTTGCAGTGCAACCTGATAGGTTGCAGCACAAAACTAATACTATGTGCCTTCTTGTCTTGATCCTGTCTTAGATAGGATCATGTCGAAGATTTCACACCTGTGAATGTTGTTTGCAGTAGATTTTTGTTGGATATCCTTTAGCAAGTTAAGGAAGTTCCCTTTGAAATTCCTTATTTTCAAAGAATTTACATTTTTGAATTATGAGTGGATGTTGGATGTTACTGAATACTTTTTTCAGCTTCTAGTGAGTTGATAATGTTTTTCCTATGGTGAATTAATAGATTTTCTATTGATAATCCATTCTTGTATTCTTTGAAGGTACCCAGCTTAATCATGTTGTATTCTTTTTTGATCACTAACTTTAATTTGTTAATATTTTGTTTAAGATACTTTTCCACATATTGTCATGCATGTGTGCATGCATGTGTGCCAAGTCGCTTCAGTCGTGTCCTACTCTTTGCGACTTATTGACTATAGCCTGCCATGCCCTTCCCCAGGGGATCTTCCCTACTGAGGAATCAAACCCTCATCTGTTATTTACCACTAGTGCCACCTGGGAAGCCCATGGTCACTAGTAAGAGAGATCTATAATTAGATTTCTCCTACTTTTCTTCAGTGGTTTGGTAGCAATCTTATGATCACATCATAAAATTAATTGGGGGATATTTTCTTTCTTGGAAGCAGTTTACCAGTTTGTTCCTTCACTCTTTATTGGGCTGTTAGTAAGTCCGACTGTTAGTGTATCTTCTGTGGAACTTTCCTTATAGGCATCCTTTGAGGCTTGGGCTGTGGGAGTGTTCTGTTTTTTTTTTTTTTTTCTGCCGTGGATCTCTCATAGTTCACTGACCTGGGACTACTACCACCAAACAGTAGCTATTTGACTTTACTTCAGTTTCCTCTCTTATAAAGTGTAGATAGTAAAAATACCACAAAGGTTGTTGTGAGGGTTAAACAAATTATTTATGTAAGTGCAAGGAGTAATCTAAGAAGGAAGGAATTTCCCCCTACCCCCTAAATATTGGCACACCTAAGAATTACATATCAATTTCATTGCATTATTTTGGAATTTCTTTTAAAATTTTCTCTAGTATAAAGAAAGTACATTTTCCTTAAACTAAACAGGGTAGTTGAGCATATGGATTTTTAAATTGGGTGAGGTAGGAATTGATCATTCACTTGAGTAGGATTCAAAAGGAATGTTTTCAGCAAAATTGAGAAATTCATCTCAGTTGCAAAAATCTGCTTCTCTTCCTTTTTACTCAGAACTATGGCACTAGTAGTAAAGAACCTGCCTGCCAATACAGGAGACATGTAAGAAATGTGGGTTCAGTCCCTGGGTTGGGAAGATCCCCTGGAGGACTACACGGCAACGCACTCCAGTATTCTTGCCTGGAGAATCTCATGGACAGACGAGCCTGGCGGGTTATGGTCCATAGGGTTGCAAAGAGTCGAACCCAACTGAAGCAGCTTGGCACTTGCAGCAGCCACCTGCCTTATCCTTACTATCCTGAAAGTAGTGCTTCTACCACACTTCTTTCCTGTCATCATCCTCCTCAACTACTTCCCAGCAAATTCCATTAGAATTATTTTTTTTAATATATTTCCCATGATGAAAGAGAAATTGTCAAGTATGGCATGTAGTACCAGTCTTCAACAAATATTTTTTGGATAAGTGAGTTTCCTGGTTCCTGTTTATACTTAGTGGTTCTTTCTTCCATTAATTTAACTTTGAAGTTCCTGTAAATTATAAATTTTATGGGCACAAATATGATTTAACTTATTGTATAAGCAGCTTTTCAGGAACCTTATTTCTGCAGTATGGCATAACTCAACCATTATATATCACATATTTGAAAAGTATGTTATCTACATAATTACATTTATGTAGTTACAATGAACTTGGTGAAATGAAATTTTCTTTTTTAACCTATAACAATTTCAGATTGGTTTAAAACTATTAGATTTTATCTTGATGCATTTCAACATCTGCAATATTGGAATTGTTGCATTTCCGCGATCTTATAAAAAGGATTTTAAAGAACTATTTCCATAAATGTAAAAAGGAAGAAACTCTTTATGCTGGAATATGAAGGTTTATGTAAACAGAGGAAATAAATACTGTTGTCTTTCATGAATCAAGCTCTCTGCTTTGTGTTTGTACTAATTTTGTCTTATTTATTTTCTGTAGCAAACCCATAAGGTTGTTTCCCCAGTTTATAGATAAGGAAATGAAAACTTAGAGTAAATGACTTGCTCAGGGTCACATAACAAGCAGGGATTTGAACCCAATTCTTTGAACACTCTAAGCTAGGGTTCTTGAGGAATCATCCGAGAAATATGCCTCTTCCATTATGAGCCAAAGTAAGGACATTCCCTTTGATTTCTGGAGGTGAATGAGCAACCTATGGAAAACTCACAAGAGCTATGAAAATGCTTCTTAAGCTAAGTCTAGGTTGAAAATTTGAAGTGGATTCTTATCTCATCCCCTTATTATACCTTCCATTCCCTCATTTTGAAATATAATTTTCCAAAATATTTATTCTAATTCCATGGAAGGAATATATCCAGCTGTATCCCCACTGCACTGTTACTCATTGTATATCTATTTAGTTCTAATCTCCTTCCTCATTGTGTTATCATTATTTGTTTTTTCATGTCTCTCATTCTGGACGGTAATATCTTTGAAGTCTCCTATTATATTTATCTGTGATTACTGTCTCCTACCTTGTTCAGTACTTGATACATAGAAGATGCTTAATAAATATTGGATAGTGTTGAGTTATACACAGTATTCAAGGTTCTCTGCAGTGTGCCCCTCTCCGCCTCTGTGATATTCTCTCCAATTACTTTCCTACACAACTAGCCATGTGATTGTATCTTCATTGTTTATTCCTTGTGCCTTTTCTTCCACTTGGAATGCCCTATCTCCCCCTTTTCTCTGCTTATCGCCTTGATTCCAACCTACCTCCTCCATGAGCCCTCCACCATTTAGACCATTAGAAGTTTATAAATGTCCTTCTGCAGGTATTGTCATATAGATTTGCCCCCTAGCATATCTGCCAGTTTTCTTTGTGTTAATACCCTCTCTTATCTGGTTTGTGAGTTCAAATCCCTGTACCTCTCTAGATCTCTGTGTTAGCTAATGTGTTGTCCAAGAGATTCTTAGTGACTAGTCTGATAAAGAGAAACAGTTGTAGTCACCTAGAAGAGGCTTTATGTAGAGCGTTGCTGACTAGTTTGTGGAGAAATTTTAGTAAACAAAAAGTGAAATGGTCTGCAGCCAACATGACTCAACTGGCATTGAAATTAATGGAGATAAATAATCTCTATAAGCCAAGTGGCTCAGATTTGGATATAATTCGAGAAACAGCATTATAGCACTTTTTTTTCCCTTTCCCATCAGTCTTCAGAGCATTTTTCAGTTTTTTCCTCTCATTCAGTCTGGATCACATATTCTTGGTCAGTTATTTGGGACCATAACTGAGTCATTTGAATTACATGCTATTTGGTTCTGGAATCAAAGTTTGATTCTCTCTGTTGACTGCTGGCTCACCATATGTTGCTGTAATTCTGGAAAGCAGTGAAAATTGTGGTAGTATTGAAGGAGGAGTGGTGTTTTAATAATAAATTGCTTACATTTGTTTTATAACTAATTCACACATCTAGATATTCTGCTGCTAAGCTGCTAAGTCACTTCAGTCGTGTCCGACTCTGTGCAACCCCATAGACAGCAGCCCACCAGGCTCCCCCATCCCTGGGATTCTCCAGGCAAGAACCCTGGAGTGGGTTGCCATTTCCTTCTCCAATGCATGAAGGTGAAAAGTGAAAGTGAAGTCTCTCAGTCGTGTCTGACTCTTCACGACCCCATGGACTGCAGCCTTCCAGGCTCCTCCGTCCATGGGATTTTCCAGGCAAGAGTACTGGAGTGGGGTGCCATTGCCTATTCTGCAGGAAACTTAAAATAAATTATGGAAGATTTTTAGATATAAGGTAGCCATTATTAAACCTGGAGAAATGAGTCTGAGAAAGATGAAAGGTCATAGTGACCTTCTTAAAGGTCAAATATTTAGTTGATAATAACTGCTAGGACAAAATTTCATAAAGGCAGGGACTTTGTCGTGTTCACTATTGTAGTCTCAGCACTTGGTGCTTGCATGCCAAGTTGCTTCAGTCCTGTCTGACTCTTTGCGACCCCATGGACTGTAGCCCACCAGGCTCCTCTGTCCAGGGAATTCTCCAGGCAAGAATACTGGAGTGTGTAGCCATTCCCTTCTCCAGTAATATGGTGATGGGAAGTTAAATATGTGTTAAGGAACAAGAAAGAGGAATTGAATTTATTTAACTCCAGATTAACACTCGCATCACTCCATCAAAGCTACTCTTATTAAAATTATTGATACTATTCCAAGTCTTTTCTACCTTGTCTTATCAGCAACATTAGACTGAACTAGTTACTCCCCTTCCTTGAAATACATTATTTAATTGACTTCCAGCATAATACATTCTCCATTTTCTTCCCCTTTTTTCCTGGCCATTCCTTAGTCTGCTTCTCATCTTCCCAGATTATAAACAGTGGAGTATTCCCAGGGCTCAGTTTTCAGAGGTTTCCTATTTATGCTCACTTCCTTGGTTATATCACTTAGTGCCATATTTTTAAATACCATTTAGACTCTAAAAATGACCAGTTTGTATGTTTAACCTTGAGTCTTCCCCTGAACCTCTACTCTGATAGTTTGGATGACTGATAGATACGTGAAGCTCAACATATCGAAAACCAGACTCCTAATATCTTATTCTTCCATCTGTCCCATTGGAAGGGCATAACTAATTTACACAAACTCAATTCTTCCAGCTGCTTTCACCAAAAAACTTTGATGTTCTCATTGACAGTCTATCAGCAGTTCCTGTGGACTGTATCTTCCAGATGGCATCTGAATCTGATCACTTTTTGCCTCCACTGCCATCACTCAGAGGCAAGCCAGCATTCTTTTCCATGCTTTGTTGTTAATAATTTCTTAATTGATTTCCTTGACTCTGCCCATGGACACTATAGATTGTTCTTGACACAGTAGCCAAGAAGATATTATTTCCCCCCAAAAAATAAATAAAAGAACTTGTCTTTTCAAAATAGAAGTCTAAATCCTTAAAATTTGCCTTTTTTACTTTATTTCCTACTATTCAGTCTAGCCCTATTGGCTTTCTTGGTATTTCTAATTATCAGGCATATACCCTACCCCACCCACAGGATCTTTGTGTGTGGTTTTTGTTGTTTGTTTGTTTCTCTCTTTCTGGAATGTCCCCATGATTTACGTCTTGTGATATTTAATAGGGTCTTCAGGCCTATACTCCATAGAATTTTGCTAGGGCGGTTCTCTCTGTGAGGTCCCCATTGACCACCCTATGTAAAATTACAGCTGCTTCCCTACATATCCCTCCCACCCCACCCGGCAGCACTTCTTATTTCCTTTATTTTCCTCCCATGGTATTTACCATCCTTCAATATACTGTGTATTTTACCTATTTATTTTACAGGGGGTTGTGTGTTTTTAAATCTGTTTCTCCTTACTAGAATGTAAATTTTACTAGAATGTAAGTTCTACAAGGGTAGAAATTTATTCATTTATATACCTTGATTTATTATGAAGCAATGGATGAGTATGAGGACTAGCATTCTGTTCTGTTTGGCCTCATAGCTAGACTATTATCAGTTCATGTGTATTTGTCCTTTGCTTTATATATCCATCCCTCCCTTTACCCCATTCCTACTCAAAAGGCCTTGGAATTGATAAAGTTCTATAGATTTTCAGTTCAGTCACTCAGTTGTGTCTGACTCTTTGTGACCCCATGGACTGCAGCATGCCAGGCCTCCCTGTCCATCACCAACTCCCGGAGCTTGCTCAAATTCATGTTCATCGAGTCAGTGATGGCATCCAACTGTCTCATCCTCTATGGTCCACTTCTCCTGACTTCAATCTTTCCCAGCATCAGGTGGCTAAAGTATTGGAGCTCAGCTTCAGCATCAGTCCTTCCAATGAATATTCAGGACTGATTTCCTTTAGGATTGACTGACTGGCTTGATCTCCTTGCAGTCCAAGGGACTCTCAAGAGTCTTCTCCAACACCGAAGTTCAAAAGCATCAATTCTTTGGAGCTCAGCTTTCTTTATAGTCCAACTCTCATCCTCACATGACTACTAGAAAAACCATAGCTTTGACTAGATGGGCCTTTGTTGGCAAATAATGTCTCTGCTTTTTAATATGCTGTCTAGGTTGATCATAGCTTTTCTTCCAAGGAGCAAGTGTCTTTTAATTTCATGGCTGCAGTCACCATCTGCAGTAATTTTGGACATGTGGATTGAATAGTCAGATTATTCAATGTTTAGTCATATAGTGGTAGTAACGATTGCTATGCTCAGTAGCTCAGTTTTATCTGACTCTGCAGCCCCCTGGACTGTAGCCTGCCAGGCTCCTCTATCCAGGGGATTTTCCAAGAATACTAGAGTGGGTTGCCATTTCCTTCTCCAGGGTATCATCCCAACGCAAGGATCGAACCCACGTCTCCTGCATTAGCAGGCTCATTCTTTATTGCTGAGCCACTAGGGAAGCCCAAAATAGCTTTTAACGTTTGAATCCACTTACTGAGGACTTGTTCTGTGTCGAGAATTTTCATGTGTTTTTACATACATTATCTTTTTTTTAAACCTATTTTGCCATGCAGTTTGTGAGATCTCAGTTCCCCAACTAGGGAATGAACCCAGGCCATGGTAGTAAAAGCATGGAATCCTAACCATTAGATCACCAGGGAACCCCCTAATGAAATTTATCTTCAAATATAGCTGTGACATTATATTTGATTTTTTTTATTTTTACAAATGTTGTATGTGTATGTGTATAATGTCACTATATATATATATATATATATCCTGTGTATACATATGTAATTTATTTTTTTTTTACATATGTAATTTTTAAACAGGTCATCAGAACACCTCATGGGAGAGACTTCGATGAGTCTTTGGAAAGGTGCGAAGACTACTTGAGTTCAAGGTCATGCAGCAAGCCCCAGCATTCAGCCAGGACCTTACTTGTTCATTCAGCACCCTCTACCATGCCGAAGCATTCTCCAAGCCCTGTGTTAAATCGAGCTTCTCTCAGGGAAAGGTAATGCTTAGTTTCTATTTCTGTATTAATTTTTGAATAATCATTAGAAAAGAGCAGGCAGTAATTATGTATGTCACGTGATTATTTGCAAAAGGGTAATTTGATTTTAAGAAAGTTACTTTAAATTGTTTTTGCTTAGAACATATTGCACAGTGTCAGATACTCCTCCCCAGCTCAGTTCTCTCAAAGTGAGTTTATTAACTATAGTGAGTTTATTAATTAGAGTCACTTTAACCCTAATTAAATATTGTAGTTCCCAAAGTGAAAAATAGAGTATATGATAATTGTTTTTAAGAGATTCATAGGAATTTAACATTATAGTCATGACTTATGTATAAAAATAGCATAGGTTATATTTTTTCTTTTACTGATAATAATGATACTGTATATTATGGGTTCATGGCACCTGCTTTCATCAAATTACCTATCCCCGACTGCCAAGAGAATCTTAATCATGTTAATGATCTAGTTCTCCCTCTAAAAACGTTTTGGCAAACAAAGTTAAGACACTTGTTATAATTTGAATGTGAAAGAAATAATTCCTCTTCATCTGTTTTTGTTGTTGTTGAATCCAAATTGAAAATTCCTTGCCTCCCTCACATTTAGTAACATAGAAAACAAGAATTGTCATAAATTAAAAAAAAAGCAAACAAACCCAACCCTTGGTATTTAAGAAATTTTGTAGAAATTTGAAAACCTAAGAGATATACCGTCAACACATAGAAGTATAATCTATCATCACACATGGTATCAAAAAGCTAAAGAGGCACACTAAATCTCTACAGTGTGCTAGGGGCATCAGGCATAAATAAGAAAGTTTAAATTAGCTGTAGAGAATCTATCAAAAGTTCATCTCAAAACCGATGATTCAAACAAGAGTGTGCCAGTTTGGGAACTGTACTAAAGCACCCCTGTTATGAACACATAAATTTGTTTCATCGTTAGTCCTGTAACCATTTGAAATAGGTATATGAAGGAATGCTAGAGACACTCATCCTAAATTAGGGAATTTTGACTAACGTTACTTAAAGTCAGTCATGCCTCTGGAAATCAAGTTCAGATAGGTAGGTAGATAGGTAGGTAGGTAGGTAGATCTATATAGGTGTAAGTTCTATATATAGGTATAAGATCTATATAGATATAAGTTCAGATAGGTAGGTAGGTACATCTATATAGAGAGATATGTCTGTGTATCTGTAGGTTTTAAAAGTTCAAGAGAAGCTCTTAAAGAGAGGTTTTTCTACTGAAGTCTGATAACTTGTGTCTCTGTTACCAGGGGACTTTCTTTGCTTCCACGACTGCTCTGATGCTCAAACATTCAGTTGGTGCTACTCTACTTTTCCCTGCTTTTAGAATTAAGCACTTGTGGTTTTCTTGATTAGGTTCTTTGCTATATCTGTAGGTTTTCAAGCATTTTTTAAACCTATAACTCCTTGAATATCTTATTATAAACCTTGATTTATTTTTCTGTCTTTTTGCATATTTTGAAGAAGTCTGCAATTGTCTACTGCTATAGTAAAATATCAAATTTAATCTTGTGTTGTTTTTTTTTCCTTGTATATAATTTTGTCTCAGTATTTTGAAGTCAGGTTGATAAATTCTTCATTGAGGCTGTTTTCAAAACTTCTTTATTGAGGCTAGCTAATGTCAGCTGTCCCTTTTTCATATTTCAGTGCAGGGGATGGTTTAGAGTAGGTGACAGCATTTATTTTGGCGTTGGATAGTAGATATAGATAAATAAGTTCTTTGCTAGAAGGATACCAGTGATTCAAATGTTAAACATTACATATTTTACCTATGACTGGAAGAAATTTGAGGTACTTTTAAAATTAAAGAATATAATAGTTGTTTAGTTTGAACACATCTAAATAAGTTGATAAAATTTTATTTTAGTACTTTATAATATAAATAAACTTTTTTATTTTCACTAAGAACACCTCTACTTCGAGTGTATTTTCTAAAAAAATCTAAATCTAGTCTGTAAAGGAAAGTAAAATATATCAGACAATATGTCTTTAAGACATATTACCAAAAGAAAAAACATTTTGTTCTTTTTAGCATGCTTAGTACTACATGTTTAAATATAAGACTTTCTATGATCTGGCTTTTAGGTCACTGAGAAATATACTAGAGTGTTTATACAATCCATTGGAATCAATAAACAATTTAAACTGATGTAAACATAGATTGTATGTCCTTGGCAAAATTGGGAGTATGACAGAACATAGACCTCTATTTTTTCTAGGTACATATTCATTAAAATTAAATAAGTTTTCCTCTAAGATTGCTGTAAAATGCTGACTCCTTATCATGTATAGGAATAAACACATTTTGAAAGCTTTATCAGCGACTTTAAGCAAATGACTTTATTTATTTATCATGAAGGTCCTTTTTGCTTTAATCCTTTCAAAAGAATAACTCCAGTAGAGTTAGTACACCATAAACGGGTTTCACTTCTGATTATAAGTGTTATGTTTCAAAACCAGTTTTCTCTTCAAAGTATAAATATTAATATTATGGCATAATAATTATATTAGCTTATAGAGTTATTAATAAAATCAGACTAAGAAATAATAGCAAATCTAATTTAATAGGAGCTGATATTCTCATGCTAAAGGTTTTGCTTTCTAAATGCAGTAAGACTGTTAGGCAGTCATTCCTTATACCACAGCACAGACTAGTGGATCCTCTCACAGTATCATCAAAGAGATCCTCCTGGAGCTGCACATTTGAGTCTCTGATTTTCAAGATGTGTTACATACGTAGCCAGTAATAAGGCCTGCCAATATATTTCCATCAGTGCAGGCAACACTTCCTATTACAAATGCAGGAGATTAAGATTTAGATATAGTTGATCATCCATTATTGATTGCATTCTTTAAAACAGATTATGTAAATCATTTATCCTGCCTAATAGTTTATACTTTGTGTAAACACATAAAATTATAACTTTGTAAGGACAAACCAAAAGCTAGAAGGTTTTAAGCAAACTATTAGCATTTTAATAACTCATTCCTTTATAATGAATCCTTTTGCAATGCGGGAGACCCTGGTTAGATTCCTGGGTCGGGAAGATCTACTGGAGAAGGGATAGGCTACCCACTCCAGTATTCTTGGGCTTCCCTTGTGGTTCAGCTGGTAAAGAATCTGCCTGCAATGCAGGAGACCTGGGTTTGATCCCTGGGTTGGGAAGATCCCCTGGAGAAGGGAACAGCTACCCACTCCAGTATTCTGGCCTGGAGAATTCCATGGTCTGTATAGTCCATGGTGTCGCAAAGAGTCGGACCCGACTGAGTGATTTTCACTTACTTCCTTTATAAAGGAATTATCAAGAATATGTCATGTAGATACATTATAATCAGATGGATGTAGAAATTTTCGTTATCACTTAGATAAAGCAAGATATCTTAATTATACTAGTGCCAGCTTTGTGTTTGGGAAATGCATGAGAAAGAGAAATGATGGGCTGCTTTAGTTCTTCTTTGGCATGTTTAATTCCAAGAATGGAAAATAATTTTAAAGGTACTATATGTGGAATTATTGCTCTAATATAAAAATTTATATCTTTGTTTAGAGATAAAGCTCTAAAGAATTATATATGGACATTGTTAGAATGGTTAGGTATATAGATTTGCTGTCCCCAAAGCATGTCCAACTTTGTTAGACTATGAATTGAACATATTGTGAGGACCTAATACTATAGTTGAGGTTGAGTATTTGATTTTATATCTGTCTCTCATCCTCAAAGAAAGAAAATATGTTATTCTAATCCTTATATGTTATCACAAAGGGATAAGAAAAAATAACTATGTGTCTGGCATTTGGTGATTTATTTTTCTCTCCCTCTGGAATGCAATCATCTTTGTTTTTTATGCCTACAGGTTCCATTCTGATTGGTGTTCACCTTCCAACTGTGATGAGATCCATGACCGGGTAAAGAATGTCTTGAAATCACATCAGGCTCATCAAAGACATTTATATGTTAGTTTCTAAATTTTTCTCTTGAAGGCTTTTTTTTAAATTAGGCATGAAAACCACCCAAGATGTTTAACGCTCACAATATTTAATCCCTGGGAAGGAAAAGAAAAGATACAACCTCCATTTAATGGAAGTCAGTGGTTTAGCTAAAGGGAACATATCTAACTTCCTGCCTGACCTGAGTCATTATGCAAAATGTTTGACACAGATCATGTTAACTATAAAAAAAATATTAGTGATACCTATCTCATAAAGAGTCAGTAAGTAGTGATTTCACGATAATTTTTCACGGCCTTCAAAATACAGGAACTCTTATTTTATGACCCAGAATAAATTCCATTTCTTGCAAATAGATTTGATTGAATGGTAGAATGAGAGGAGGGATGAGACATGTGTTTTGGAGAAGTTTCCCAGCTGATTTTTATGCTAATTAAATACTTAAAAGAGGACAAGAAGAGGTCAGGTTTATCAGTTTAGTACTAAATAACATCAGTATGAAAATCTGACATAAGGCAAATGAACATATAAATAAATGACAGGTGGGAAATAATTACAGTATATTATTCTTTTTATGTTTGGTATCTTGTTTCAGTCATTTATTTAAAAACAATTGTTTATCAGGAGTCATGTTGGACACCAAGCTTGGTCCTGGGAATGTAACTGGATTATGTGACATTGGCATCATTTTATATAGTTGAAAGCTTCTATTATGCATAATTTTAAATTAAACTTGTTTTCAAAGTATAATTACAGATAGTCCCAGTGACTGCCTCTCCCAAGGTTAACATTATCCTAACTTCTAATAACAAGATTAGAAGTGTTAGAAGATTAGAAGTAAAAGTATTGCATGTTTTTATGTTTATAGCAGTGACATCCTACCGTGTCTTTTCCCTTTTTTTTTCTTACTTATTTCATTTTGTTTTTCCAGTTCGGATATTTTTGCAATGCAGACATCTTGTTACCTAGTTCTTCACTCTTGCTGCTGCATGGTATTTCATTGTGTGAAAATACTACCATTGGTTAATGCATTCATCTATCGATGGGCCTTTGGGTTGTTTCTGGTTTGAGCTATTTTAGAACTGTTATGAACAGTATGTATCCTCAGATAACATTGTATACATTTTATTTGGGTATGTTGCCACCACTGTATTGCTCAGTCATAAACTGTATAAACATTAAGCTTTTCCAAGTGATTTTAATGATTTACACTCCCACTACCAGTGTGAATGAGTTCAGTTTGTTTCGTATGCTCACTTCTGCTTGATAGGTTGTGTGCATGTATATGTGTGTGTGCATACATGCATTTTAATTTTGGCATTTTGACTGTGAGAAGTAGTTTTATCACATAATGGTTTCAATTTGCTGTTTCCTGGTGACTAGTTTATTGACTGTTTGGGTATTCTCTTTTGTGAGTATTTGTTCAAGTTACTTGCCCATTTTTATACTGCATTGTCTCTTTTAATTTGTTAAAATTTCCATATAGATTCTTGATATGTCAGATATATGTTTCATAATTTTCTTTTCCCACTCTGTACCTTGCCTTTTCTTTCTTTTAATGATATCTTTTGATGAAAAGAAGTTCTTAAGTCCAATGAATCCAATTTATCTTTTGTATTAGCATTTTTAGAATGTTTGTCTTATCAGTGGAAATAATCAATAAACAATCTAAAATAAGAATAGAAAGGTTTTATTAGAGCCAGACTGAGAACTATAGCCCAAGAGATTTGAACTGTGACGGAGTAGCTCTTGAATTGTGTTCTGCCAGACTGCAAAATGGAGGAGGCTTATATTAGCAAAACCCACAGAGTTATAGATAGATGAGTTAATAAGTTAGGGTTGGTTATGGTCGAAATGGCTGTGTAGTCATAAGAGGAGACCTTTGTGATCTTAAGATTGCAGCTGATTGCTGCTGCAGATGTTGTCTTGAGAACTGCTAGTATCCTTGAGTTCGATAAAGTTCATAAGAACTGCTGGCTGTACTTAGCGTAAAGTTCAAGCCACATGAGGGACAGGCCAGAATGACTTCTCCATCCCTCAGTATGTGAAAATTTCTTCTCTTAGTCTACTTCAGGACTCCATCCTATGTTTTCTTCTAAAGACTTTTTGTTTTCTTTCACATTTAAACATATGATCTAGTTGGAATTATTTTTTCTGCATAGTGGAGGAAGGTGGCAAATTTCAAGAAAGTTTCAAGTTCTATGACTGTGGATATCTCTTTTTCTTTGTAGTTCTGTTAACTTTGTTTTATATATTTTGAAGCCATGTTGGTTGGATACAGATTTCAGACTGTGATACAAATCTTTTATTGTAAAGTGTCTTTTTTATTTCTAGTATTATTTCTTGTTTCATAGTACTATGTAGCAGCACCTACACTGCTAGGTGTACAGTTATAGCAACTTTATTTTGGCCATATATACATGGTATATATTTTCCATCCTTTTTTTAATCATTATATTTAAAGTGTGTATCTTGTGAATAGCACATGAGATTTTTTTCCAGATTGAAAATCTAGAATTTTCATGTAGACTGATGCAGCTTTCATTTGAATTAATAACTTTTTTATAATCCTTTTCCTTTTTATTAACTTGTTATCCACTTTTTTTAACTATGTTATTGGTTGCCCTAGAGATTGCAACTTGCATACATAACAAATTATTTCTTTGTTGACCTCGCCAATAATGTTGGGACCTAAAAACATTTACTGTTTTTTTAACCTGTCTCATTTTTTTGATATCTATTATCTTGCATTTTGATTCTACATATATAAAACATACAACAAATTCATTTTGTTTGTGTAGTAATGTTTATTCATTTTAATCACATATTTACCTTTTCTGTTATTCTTCATCCTTTCCTGAGGTTCCATGTTCCAATTTCAGTTTTTGAGTCATCTTCCTCCTCCCTGTAGTACTTTCTTTAATGTTACTATCCTGGCTTTGAATTCCAATTTTGTTTTTTTAAAAACATCATGGTTCTACTTTTATGTAGGCTGGTTTTACTGGATATAAAATTCTGTATTAGATCCAGGTTGGTGGCTGTTTGCTTTTGGCACTTTATCTTCCTATTTTTTGGCCATACCACAAGGATCTTAGTTCCCTAATCAGGGATTGAACCTCTGCTCTCAGCAGTGAAAGCATGGAGTCTAACCACTGGACCACTAGGGAGTTTCCTCCTTTGACACTTTAAGGAAGCCATTCACTGTCTTCTGGCTTCTTCTGTGTCACTTGAATAGTCACCTGTCATTCCTTTGAAGTACCGTAGAGTTTCCCCACACTCTTGCATTTAAGATTTGCTCTTCAACTTTGTGTTTAGTAATCTTACTCTGATATGCCTAAGTGTAGTTTTCTTGGATTAATTCTACACTGTTTGCAGAGCTTCTTAAATTTTTAAGTTGATATCTTTCATCAGTTTTGGAAAACTCATTCATTCTTTCTTTAAACATTGCTTCTGTTCCAATACTGTCCCTCTGGAATTTCAAATTACACTTCTATAGGGTCTTTAGACTGTATATCATATGTATCTTATGCTTGTTTTGATGCTTTTAATTTTTTATCTCATTAAAGAAATTTAATTTAAAGTTAGGAATCTCCCATATAAGAAAACCCTAAGCCCAGAGGCTTTCTATAGTGAATTCAACCAAACCTTTAAGGAAAACATAATGCTGGTTTTACACATTCCTGAAAATAGAAGAAAAAATACATCCTGGGTCATCTCATGATATCAACATTTCTTCTAATGTCAAATAGATAATGACATTACAAGAAAAGAAAAATACACCAAAATCCCATATAATATATACATAAAAATCCTTAACAACATGTTAGGAAATTAGAATCAGCAATATATAAAAATGAAAATGTATTGTAATCAAGTGGACTTATTCCAGAAACACAATGTAAATTCATCCTGTTAACAGAGTAAATACATTTTGTTCTGTGTCATTTCAATAGACAGAAAAAGTATACAGCAAAGTTTAACTCTATTCATGTTAAACACTGTCAGTAAAGTTGAGGTAGAAGCATACTTCCTTAACGTAATTAAGAAGCATCTTTAAAAAACCTAACTGCTGACATTATACTTAATGGTGAAAGACTAAATGCTTTCTCCCCCTAAGTTCAGAAGCAAGGCAAGCAAGCCCTCTCTCACCATTTCTTTAACATCATACTGGGAGTCTTAGATAATACAGATAGATAAGAACATAGATAAAAGGCATCAAGGTTAGAAGGCAAGAAACAAAACTATTTGCAAAGGATATGGTTATTTATGTAGAAAATTCCAAATGATCTACAGAAAAACTCCTAAGAAGTAAGTTTATCAATGTCACAGGATAAAAAGAAAGTAATTTTTTCCTATATACTAGCCATGAACAATTGGAATTTTAAAAAAGAAAATTCATATAGTTTACAATAGCACCAGAAACTGAAGTTACATATAATTCTAACAGGATTATACAGAATGCAGGATGTGCATTCTGAGAACTACAAAACACTGTTGAAAGAAATCAAAGAAGATAGAACTAAAACAGAGAGTTACACCATATTCATTGGTTGGAAGACTTAATGTTAAGATGTCAGTTTTTCCCAGTTTGAACCCTATTTTTCAATGAAATCATAAAACCCCATCGAGCTTTCAAGTGGATATTGATAAGCTGATTCTAAAATGTGAATGGAAGAGTACTTGAGATACCAAAGAAGTTCTGAAAGAACAAAATTGGAGGGTCCACCCCCTAATTTTAAGATTTAACTGTAAAGCACAGCAGTGAAGACTGTGTGTGTGTGTGTGTGTGTGTGTGTGCTCAGGCACTTAGTTGTGTCCAACTCTGTGACCCCTGGACTGTAGCCTGCAATATTCTTCTGTCCCTGGAATTTTCCAGGCAAGACTCCTACAGCCGGTTGCCATTTCCTACTCCAGGAGATCTTCCCAACCCAAGGACTGAACCCGAGTCCTTTGTGGCTCCTGCACTGGCAAGTGGATTCTTTATCACCGTGCCACCAATGAAGACTGTGGTATTGATTAACTTATAGACACAGATATCAAGGAATAGAAGAAATCCTCTGGAAATAGACCCACACAAGTACTGATCTTTAACAAAAGTATAAACCCAATTAAATGGAGTCTTTGCATCTATTCTCTTTTTAACACATGGTTGTGGACAACCAAAAACAAACTGCTAACACATAATTACAAATATATCAAAAATATATCATAGACCTAAAACATAGTAGGGGCTTCTCTGGTAGCTTAGCTGGTAAAGAATATGCCTGCAATGCAGGAGACCCAGGTGTGAATCCTGGGTCAGGAAGATCCCCTGGAGACAGGATTGGCTACCCACTCCAGTATACTGGGACTTACCTGGTGCCTCAGACAGTAAGGAATCTGCCTGCAATGCAGGATACCTGTGTTCGCTGTCTGGGTTGGGAAGATCCCCTAGAAGAGGGCATGACAACCCACCCTAGTATTCTTGCCTGGAGAATCCCCATGGAAGAGGAGCCTGGCAGGCTGCAGTCCATGGGGTTGCAAAAGAGCTGGACATGACTGAGCAACTAAGCACAGCATAAACATAGTAGAAAATCCATTTAATTTATATTTTAAAACGACTTTAGATACGACATCAAACACATGATCTATAAAGGAAAAGGAAAGTGAAAGTGTTAGTCACTCAGTCATGTCTGACTCTTGTGACCCTGTAGACTGCAGCCTGCCAGGCTTCTGTGCCCTTGGGATTCTCCAGGCAAGAATATTAGAGTGGGTTGCCATTTCCTTCTGCAGATGATCTTCCTGATCCAGGGATCATATGAGCCACCAGGGAAGCCCTATAAAGGAAAAGGCAAGTTATTGATAAATGTTATTAAAATTAAAATTTTTTGCTCTATGAAGACACTGTTAAAATAATAGAAAGATTACCCCTTGTCTGAATAAAAATATTTGTAAATCACATATATAATTAAGGACTTGTATCCAAAACTGAAATATATAAAACAACTCTTCAGGCTCAACAATAAAAAAATAAATAAAATTAAAACTGGGCATATGATCTGAACAGACATTTTATCCAGTTAGCATATGAAAAGATGCTCAGTAGTCATAGAAATGCAAATTAACACAATCTGAGATACTATTACACACCTGTTAGAATTTGTTAAATGAAACTACCCCCCAGTGCCTCCCTAAAAAGAAACCCCCAAAATACTGTCAAGGATATGGACCAACAGGAATTATCATTTAATGCTGGTGGGAATGCTTAAACTTACAGCCACTCTTGAGGACAGTTTGAAGGTAGTTTTGTGTAAGTTTAAATATCAGATCAGATCAGATCAGTCGCTCAGTCGTGTCTGACTCTTTGCGACCCCATGAATCGCAGCACGCCAGGCCTCCCTGTCCATCACCAACTCCCGGAGTTCATGCAGACTCACGTCCATCGAGTCAGTGATGCCATCCAGCCATCTCATCCTCTGTTGTCCCCTTCTCCTCTTGCCCCCAATCCCTTCCAGCATCAGAGTCTTTTCCAATGAGTCAACTCTTCGCATGAGATGGCCAAAGTACTGGAGTTTCAGCTTTAGCATCATTCCTTCCAAAGAAATCCCAGGGCTGATCTCCTTCAGAATGGACTGGTTGGATCTCCTTGCAGTCCAAGGAACTCTCAAGAGTCTTCTCCAACACTACAGTTCAAAAGCATCAATTCTTCAGCGCTCAGCCTTCTTCACAGTCCAACTCTCACATCCATACATGACCACAGGAAAAACCATAGCCTTGACTAGACGAACCTTTGTTGGCAAAGTAATGTCTCTGCTTTTGAATATGCTATCTAGGTTGGTCATAACTTTCCTTCCAAGGAGTAAGCGTCTTTTAATTTCATGACTGCAGTCACCATCTGCAGTGATTTTGGAGCCCCCCAAAATAAAGTCTGACACTGTTTCCACTGTTTCCCCATCTATTTCCCATGAAGTGATGGGACCGGATGCCATGATCTTCGTTTTCTGAATGTTGAGTTTTAAGCCAACTTTTTCACTCTCTACTTTCACTTTCATCAAGAGGCTTTTGAGTTCCTCTTCACTTTCTGCCATAAGGGTGGTGTCATCTGCATATCTGAGGTTATTGATATTTCTCCCGGCAGTCTTGATTCCAGCTTGTGTTTCTTCCAGTCCAGCGTTTCTCGTGATGTACTCTGAATATGTTAAATAAACAGGGTGACAATATACAGCCTTGACGGACTCGTTTTCCTATTTGCCATATTACCCAGCAGTCCTTCTCTTAGCTATTTACCCAAGTGAACTAAAAGCCTATCTTCACACAGAAACCTGTACGTGAATGTTTATAGAAACTTTATGCATCATTTCCAAAAACAGCATGTTCTTTAATTGTGAACAGTGAACAAACTATGGTACAGCTCAATGGAATATAATTCAGCAATAAAAAAGAGTAAGCTATTAATGTATGTTACATGATGAATCTTAAATTTAGTTTGCTAAATGTAAAAAGCCAGAACCCCAGAGCTACACATTGTATGATTTTATTTATATGACATTGTTAAAATAGCAAAGGTTAGGAGACACAGAAGATGTTAACTGCAAAGAAACTCGCCTCGTGGGAATTTTTAGGGTGCAGAGACTAATTAATATACTGGTATAACTGATATATGACTTAATATATTTGTCAAAACTCCTAGGAAAATGGCTGATAGCTAGGAGTAATTTTTATATTTTTAAATGACTTGGTGGGGGGAAACAGAATATTTTACTCTTCTAATATACATTAGAAAGAGTTAAATTTATTATATAAAAATTTAAAGTGTGATGTTGACTCTTGAAGATTTAATGTAGATTATAATGAACTAGCAGTATTAAAATTACAAGACTTGTCTTTAAATTAGCTTATCTAAATAACTTTGAAATATGTTGTTTTGGCTGGATACTGTAAAGCTAAAGCCAAGAAGAACTACATGATCACTCTATTCTTATTTGGAAATTACCAAACTTTTTCTGGAAAGAGTCAGATAGTAATTATTTTCTGTGTGTATGCTGTGGGATCTCTGTCATATAACTACTCAACTCTACTAACAGAGCACAAAAGCAGTCATAGACAACACATAAACAAATGGTCATGACTGTGTTCCAGTAAAACTTTATCCATGTCCACTAAAATGTGAATTCCATGAAATTTTCATGAAATATTCTGTCTTTCCCCAGCTAGTCATTTAAGAATATAAAAATTACTCTCAGTTATCAGTCATACCAAAACAGGCAAAGGGCCAGAATTGCCCTGGGAGCTGTTTGCCAACCCTTGCTCTAGTAGATAAATGTGCTTTACACAGTGATATGGATTAACAACTCTGAAAATGCTTTACATTTATATGAGAGTTGGACAAATAAGTAAATAAATTGTGGATAAAATAACCAGGTTTCTCACTGTCAGAAAAAGAAGTTACAAAGAAACAAGATGGATAAAGCTAGAATGAACTCTGTGAAGCTGGATTAGAGTCTGAGATGACAATTTTAATTCATGGTTTTTTTTAAATATATACAGACAGATTAATTCAGAGTTATAGATATGAGTATACATGTGTTAGTATACTCGTGTATTTTCCTGTCTTTACCCTTTGAAAGGGCCTAGAGGGAGTGACAACCCAATAGCAATAAGCATACCCAGCTCCAAGATCTAATACCTATTATTTCTGAATATTTATTCTCTATAAAAATCAACAGGCCTTTTTTCTTGGAGCGATAGTTAATTCTCAGGGTAGAGCCTGGAACATCTTACGTTATGGAAAGTGATGAATTGTTCAAAATGTAAGAGGAATAGGGGCATATCTAAAGGACACAGGAGCAACCTAAATGAGCCCCCCAACTGGCCATTTCTTGAATAATTTGAGCAACAAAATAAATAGCATTAGTATTGAATTATAATCCAGACAGTGAAATAAATATCCATGAGTCCACACTGATGTAAGTGAAACGATGAATGAGTAATGATGAGAATGGACCAGTCTTCCTTACAGAAGAATCCTAAATAATAGTTGTTGATATTGCCCACTCCAAGGAATAGAGCTTAATTCTTCTCTTGCTCTTGGGCTGGGCTTGATTTATGTCTAAGAATAGAACATGGAAAAAAGAAATAATAATTTAGGTGGCGCAGTGGTAAAGAATCATCTGCCAATGCGAGAGACAGAGATTTGATCCCTGGGTTGGAAGAGGAAATGGCAACCCACTCCAATATCCTTGCTGAGAAAAATCCCATGGAAAGAGGAGCCTGGCAGATTACAGTCCATGGGGTCACAAAAAGTTGGACACGATTTTCCAGGCAAGAGTACTGGAGTGGTTTGCCATTGCCGTCTCCATTGTACAAAATAGCTGACTGCTGCTGCTGCTGCTAAGTCGCTTCAGTCGTGTCCGACTCCGTGCGACCCCAGAGACGGCAGCCCACCAGGCTCCCCGTCCCTGGGATTCTCCAGGCAAGAACACTGGAGTGGGTTGCCATTTCCTTCTCCAATGCATTAAAGTGAAAAGTGAAAGTAAAGTCGCTCAGTCGTGTCCGACTCCTAGCGACCCCATGGACTGCAGCCTACCAGGCTCCTCCGTCCATGGGATTTTCCAGGCAAGAGTACTGGAGTGGGGTGCCATCGCCTTCTCCGAAATAGCTGGCTAGTATGTCAAAATCATGAGAAAGAGAGAGCATAGAAACTTATCACAGATTCGAGGAAACAAAGGAGAAACGATGACTAAATGCAGCACAGCATCCTATTTTGGATCCTGGAACAGAAATAATACATTATTGAAAAAATTGGTGAAATCCAAATAAAGTCTGTAGTTTAGGTAATAGTATACAATGTTAATTTCTTAGTTTTGCAAAATTTACTCTACTTATATGAGATGTTAACATTAAGAGAACTTGGATGAAGGGTGACATTCCTGTGTACAAGAACTCTTCATCTTTGCAATTTTTCTCTAAATATTTTTTTAAAAACCTATTGAGTTCTTCATTTTCAGTCCTTTTGACTTCTACCTGAGAGTTGGTGTAATTACAGACCCCTTCCTGCTCACGTGCTTCGTTCTCATAGGTACTATTTATAAAGCTCATCTTCTCAGGCAAGATAGCAGAAACTTTTTCAGAGACTTTTGCGGAGCTTTGACAGTCTCAGATATTCTGCAAGTGTATTGAGGACCCGTCGACGCGGTTTTGCACCCAGTGTGTCTCATTGAGTTTTGGCCTCTCGGATTTTCAGTTTTGTCCAACATAGTAAGACTGCCAAAACACTGCTGGTTGGTTTGTCCTCCAGCAGTGGACCTGTGACAAAGCATGCTTTTCTCAACTTCTTGTTCTGTTCTCAGAATTCACAAATGCCCCTAGGAAAATAACAGCTGTAGGCTGTTAGCTCACCCCTGCCCTCAGGAATCTCGGCACTACTCACAGTGTTGTTTAAGCAGCTTTCTAATGCCTTTAAACAAAAGCAATGTAAGTATACATATACATGCACATACACACACACACACAAACAGCCCCTTCCTACTCGAAAGTAAAAGGCCTTAGCATCATTTCTTTTAATTCCTTTAATTTGTCTTTGTCCCTGACCTGCCTTTCTTGAGTGGAAGGCAGTAAGGTTGCTCACGTTGACTTACATGATATACTAAATCTCAGTATCTTAAATTGTTTTACATTAAGAGCAGTCTGAACACAAGCTCTTCAAATTATTCTTTTTTTTTGCCTCAGTTCTTTCTTGCGGTATATATTGAACATTTTCATCAAGTATCTGCATCCTCTGTTGCTTGGACTATGCAAAGCACTGGGGATATTTTCGTGAAATCAAGTTTTCCATAAGGAACTTATGTAATTCAGTTATTATTTTTAAACCAAAAAAGAAATATGAAAGATTAAAAAAGTAGTGTGGCACAGTATATGATGAAGGATAAGAATAAAAAGCATAAGTAGGAAATGTTATTGTTTTTCCAGAGAAAAACTGAAATTGGTTACATAGGAATAATAACTTTATTAAACATTTACATGGCCAGGCACCATGCATGTATTTATTATTCTATTTTATCCTCATAATAATTTTACAGAGTGAGTACTATTAAGAAGTACTATTTCATAGATGAGAAACTGAGCCTCTGAAAAGTTATGACTTCCATATAAGGTCACATAGCTACTTAGGATGATTGGAGCCAAGATTTAAATTTATATTAATACTCTTTGATCTTGAACACTAAGCTCTAAGAATACATACAGTCTTATGTGTATATCTACAATATACCTAAGCATAAACATGTGAAAACATGGAAACACAAGATCCATGTTCAGAAACAAACAGCAGCATACCAGAGGCACACGTTGCAAACTGTACACTAAAACACACTCCCTAAATACAGAGCAAGCCAAAGTCCACGTCGGTCCTACCTGAAAGAGACTCCCAGACAAAGCTGTACTGTCTTGAATACAAACATTAGGTTTTTTGGGTTTTTTAAAAAATTACATCACAAAGAATTTTTAAAAGTAAAAAGTTTTTATTTCACAAAGAATTTAAATATCAACCTCTTCTGAGGCAGTAAAAAGGTCCTTCATAAATCCTTAAATATTTTATTAGTAGAGAGGAGAGTAAAACATACTGTATCAGAAATTTGACATTTACAAATGAAGAGAACCCGTCTCAAACAAGTTAATGGAAGTTAGTGATCATGAAAGATCCCGTTGGAAATAAAACCTAGTTGAGTAAGGAGAAGACTCTTGACATTTTGACTTAAACATTTTTTCAAGAAAATCTAAAATTTCAACAAAAAGACCTCAGTCCTTCTGTTACAGTGTCTGAAACCCCAGTTTCTGGTGCCTTTTGGCACAAATAAGAATGTGATATAATCCTATCAGCCTATACTGTCTAGAAATTCATGTTTTTACATAAAACTCATTCTGGAAACTGTGAGGTATAATCCAGTGAAACTGAAAGGTTCTTGTTGGGCCAAATTGTGGGAAAAACAGAATAGGACGCATAGACTTTATCCTGAAATCCAGGAGTCATGAAGTCAGATGCATTCAAGAGTTAGGGTAGGTGTTGAGTACTGTGACCAATAGAGAAAGTCTGTAACCTCTCTGGATGAAAAAACCACTACTCAGCTCTAGATAAAAGTGTTGCTATATAGGAATTCAGGCACAATGTTGCCAGATCTTCCAATTATTTTTTAAAAGTATTCATTTTTATATAAATTTGTTATCTTTAATTCACATTAAAACAAAACATTTTGTGGTCCAAACAAAGCACATATACCCACTGCTAACGGGCAACCTCTTCTTGTGTGATCAGTATATAATCAGTGTTTTTCTTAGGAAATGAATTTGATAGCATTAAGTAGTCAGTTGGCTTGTGGAAAGAATGACAATTTAGAGTGAGATTTGTGAAAATAATATAGTGAAAGAATAAATCAAGAAGGGTATATGATTTGCCAGGGAATAGTATGGTTTAAATATTAAAATTTTGAAGTTGATTAGTAAGTTTAACAAATTTAATAAATTGCTACTGTATGCCTGCAACTAGGACTGTGTGCTGTTTTATGGAGGCTCTGTCTGGAACCAGTCTGTTCAGCAAGTACTGTTCTATTCCAGTTTCTTGATAGGTTTCTTGTATTAGTAGAATTGGTATATATAACATATTTAGAATGGCACAGGCATATAGAAAGTATTTAATAATGTTTGCTATTCTTTTTTTAAAATCACTTTTCTATGATGATAGTAAATTGGAGATTATTATAAGCAACTGAGAAGTCAGTCTCACAAAGGAATAATAAGATTTTTGTTACTTTTTCCCTCTGAAAAATCAACTTTTGGTTTTATTGGCTCTGTTGTATATATGTTTCCTACATTATTAATTTTTGGTCTATATCACTTCCTTCTTCTTTCTTTGGAGTTAATTTACTGTTCTTTCTCTTAGAAACTTTCAGTGACTATTCACATCATGAAGTTTAGGCTTTTTCCTATTGTATGCTGCTGCTGCTGCCAAGTTGCTTTAGTCGTGTCCGACTCTATGCAACCCCATGGACTGCAGCCTACCAGGCTTCTCCGTCCCTGGGATTCTCCAGGCAGGAACACTGGAATGGGTTGCCATTTCCTTCTCCAGTGCATGAAAGTGGAAAGTGAAAGAAGTCGCTCAGTCGTGTCTGACTCTTAGCGACCCCATGGACTGCATGCAGCCTACCAGGCTCCTCAGTCCATGGGATTTTCTGGGCAACAGTACTGGAGTGGGGTGCCATTGCCTTCTCTCTCCTATTGTATACATGTATTTAAAACTGTAGATTTCATACCCATCTAATGAGTCATATTTTTGCTACCATTTCCATTGTAATTTTTCTTTTATCCTTTGGATATTTAAAAGTATATTGCTAGATTCCCAAACATTTTTGGTGTGGGAGGAGTCTGTTTTTTCTTTTTTAAGAAATTTTTGCTCTATTCTACTGTAGCTTGAGTACACATGATTTTCAGTCTTCTGGAACTTTTGAGATCTCTTTTATGCTCAATATGTGGTCCATTTTTCTTCCAAGTGCATTTTAGAAAAAAAACACATCATATCTGTTTTTGTTGAGTAGTGTGCTTGACAACTAGGTCAGGTTTGTTAATATGGTTCAGTTTTTCTTTATCCTTACTGATTTTTTCTTGTCTGTTAATTCTATCAGATACTGAGAGAACAGTTTTTAAAAATCTCCCTTTGTAATTTGCCAATTTTAATTTCCCTGTTCTAACAATTTGAGCTTTGTGTATTTTGGATTTTATATCTATATATATATATATATATATATATATATATATATATACACATACACACACACACACACAGACACATATACATTATATGTGATTAATGCATATAAGTGGAGTTACAGTATTTATTTAATGAGCGTAACTTTGGGCAATAGGAAGCTCTTCGTGTTGGCTCCCAAGTCTTTTGGACGTGACCTTGGTAGGCTGTAACAGTTCCAGGCTCGTCTTGCACATTTCCTCACCTAGATCTGATGGCACCCATTTCTCTAAGAAATTCTAGTTTGTTTTGATGGGCAGTTATATTTTCAGAACAAAACTTGTGTGCTAGTGGTGTTCATGCTACAGAATTGGTCATTGTTTTTTAGGTCTTTTCATCGGGCAGAACTAGAAAAGACATATTTTTAAACAAATGATACTTCATATATTCAGATTCTAAATTAGGATCACAGATTCCTCCCCTTAATTTATTGGGTTGGCCAGAAAGTTTGTTCAGGATTTTTTTTCTGTAACAAATGAGCATTATGGCCAATGCAGTATATCTTATATGTGTCTCCTTATTTCCCACATCAAGTCTCATTTCTCAAAGATACCAGAGAATATAAAAATATACATATATAAAAGATAAAACATACAATATAAAAAGAATATAACACAAGTCCTCGTTTGCTTTCTCAGCAAAATGTTCTCAGGACAAAAATAACAAACTACCACCAAAGATGACCCAAAAACAGTTAATTTTTTTTAAAACATATGCCTTCCACATTTTTATCTCATCTACTTTTGAACAATTGTACTTACCTACCTTGTCATAGAACATATTGTATACTATACTCTGTCCCTTCTATCCTTCAATTAGTGTTAGTTCCGTGTATAAGTGATTAATGTGTAATTTCCTCCCACTGTGCCTGAACAGGGCTGATCTGTGTAAACAACAGACTGTTTCAGAAATTATAATGTATGATTTCCAAGGCTAGATCATAAAAGATGTAGAAGTTTCTGTGTTGTTCTCCTGTAAGACCACTTACTCTTGGTAAGTCAACTGTCTGTCATGAGGGCATAGATAATTTAATACATTTTTTATCTGTTTTGCAAACATATCTTTCCTGGCATGCATTTGTCGAGGGCTCTTATTTGGTCTTTTCCCCCCCCTCTTAAAAAACTTTTTATGAAGCTTAACCCACTTATGATGATCTGTGTGTGTGCAAATTTATTTTTTCCTTAAATTTTAGAAGGACGTATGATTTAGATTAACTTTTCTAACTTTGTAGATTGAGAGCTCTTCTTTTTCTGTTTTGGTCATTTGTTTGAAAATGTGGCAATTTAGATTTTCTGATTTTCTCTTTCCAACTTTTATATAGAATTTTTCTTATTTTATTTCCCTGATCAATTTAGATTCTTTTCCCAGATGTTTTTATTCAGTGTAAAGTTTTATCTTGACAGGTGACTTTGGGATGTTAGTTTTGAGAGTTAATGGATCCCAGACTGCTCCAGCCCCTTCAGAATGCACTGTAAATCATTTGTACTCATCACTATGGAAGTAGGAAAACTTTTTCCAATTTCACTGTTCTCAAATTGGCCCACTGTGGTTTTTCTTCCCCCAACTGAGCTTTTGAGTGAAACTCTTTTGTTATTTTGAAGTTACCTGATTTATACCTAGCACACCTTCAAAATTTAGTAAATACCTTAATAAGGACCTTTTCTGTGTTTGAGGCTCTTCGAGTCTTCAGTTTTACCTCTCTAGCCTAGTGTGTTTCATGAAACAATTCTGCTGGGTGCTCTGTCCCCCAGAAATAACCTTTGCTTGAGCCAGGACCAAGTTTTTTTACCCTCACTAGTCCAGATTGTTCAGTCTTCAGGTTAAGAATCCAGTTCCTCAAATGTCAATATTACTTCTATGAATTTTGCTTCTTGTATTTTCAAGGCTTCTTGCCCTGGTATATCTTTATTTCTTAAGCACCATAAGCCTGCGCTAATATCTGCTCTACTTTTCAGATACTTTTGAGTTATCTACCTAGCAGTCCTGTACAGCTTTATAAATCAGTAGATGTCATGATTGAGAAACTGGCTGTATGTCAGTTTCATCACTAGTTTCATCACCCCATTTCCCTATAGCCATCAAAAGCTTTGTTAGTTTTTCTGTGTCACAGCAATGACCCTTGTCATAATATAAGCCCTGATTCTTCACCTCTTGTCCATGCTCAGAATGTATAAATGCTTTGAGGAAAAATAGAGCTATAGATCATTAGACCACTTTTGAAAGATTCTCTCCTCTGAAATTTTAGTATCTCTAGTCTTCATTGTTTCTGCACCTTTCTAATATGTTTAAAAACTGTAAATTTTTATTTTTTTCTGACTTTTCTAGTTTTTAGCAATAGCATTGGTCTGCCATGAATTATTCCATCTAACCTCAAAACAACTTCTATATGTTCTTATGAGATGATTTATACCTCTGTATATTTGTTTTTTCTTGCTGCCATAACAAATTATCATAAATTTGGTGACTGAAATTAATTATCTTACACTTCTGTAGACCTGAGTTTTAAAATGGGTCTTATGGGGCCAAAATCAAGGTATCTGTTTTCTTTCTAGAGTTTCCAGGGAGGACCCATTTCCTTACTATTTCCAGCTTCTGGCAGCCACCCACGTTTCTTGGCTTGTGGCCACTTTCCTCCATTTGCAAAGCCAGCAACAATTCCATCTCCCTGACCCTTATTCTTAGTCACATTTCCCTCTGTCTAACCATAGCCATAAAAGGTTTCTCTGCTTTTAACAAATCATTTGATTACATTGTTGTTGTTGTTCAGTTGCTAAGTAGTGTCCGACTCTTTGTGACCCCCACAGACTGCAGCACACCAGGCTTTCCCCGTCCTTCACTGTCTCCCAGAGTTTGCTCAAACTCATATCCACTGAGTCGGTGATGCCATCCAACCATCTCATCTTCTGTCATCCTCTTCTTCTCCTGCCCTTAATCTTTCCCAGTACCAGAGTCTCTTCCAATTGAGAAAAGACGGTCGGCTGCTCGCCTCAGGTGGCCAAATATTGGAGCTTCAGCTTCAGCATCACTCCTTCCAGTGAATATTCAGAGTTGATTTCCTTTTGGATTGACTGGTTTGATCTCCTTGCAGTCCAAGGGACTCTCAGCCTTCTATAGGGTCCAACTCTCACATATGATTGATTAGATTGGGCCCACCCAAATAATGCAAGGTAATCTCCTCTTATCAAGATCCTTAACCTTAATCAAATCTGTACAGTTCAGTTCAGTTCAGTCCCTCAGTCGTATCCAACTCTTTGCGACCCCATGAATCGCAGCACACCAGGCCTCCCTGTCCATCACCAACTCCCAGAGTTCACCCAGACTCACGTCCATCGAGTCAGTGATGCCATCCAGCCATCTCATCCTCTGTCGTCCCCTTCTCCTCCTGCCCCCAATCCCTCCCAGCATCAGAGTCTTTTCCAATGAGTCAACTCTTCGCATGAGGTGGCCAAAGTACTGGAGTTTCAGCTTTAGCATCATTCCTTCCAAAGAAATCCCAGGGCTGATCTCCTTCAGAATGGACCGGTTGGATCTCCTTGCAGTCCAAGGGACTCTCAAGAGTCTTCTCCAACACCACAGTTCAAAAGCATCAATTCTTCGGCGCTCAGCCTTCTTCACAGTCCAACTCTCACATCCATACATGACCATAGATAAAACCATAGCCTTGACTAGATGAAACTTTGTAGGCAAAGTAATGTTTCTGCTTTTGAATATGCTATCTAGGTTGGTCATAACTTTCCTCCCAAGGAGTAAGCGTCTTTTAATTTCATGGCTGCAGTCACCATCTGCAGTGATTTTGGAGCCCCAAAAAATAAAGTCTGACACTGTTTCCACTGTTTCCCCATCTATTTCCCATGAAGTGCTGGGACCAGATGCCATGATCTTCGTTTTCTGAATGTTGAGCTTTAAGCCAACTTTTTCACTCTCCACTTTCACCTTCATCAAGAGGCTTTTGAGTTCCTCTTCACTTTCTGCCATAAGGGTGGTGTCATCTACATATCTGAGGTTATTGATATTTCTCCCGGAAATCTTGATTCCAGCTTGTGTTTCTTCCAGTCCAGCGTTTCTCGTGATGTACTCTGCATATAAGTTAAATAAGCAGGGTGACAATATACAGCCTTGACGTACTCCTTTTCCTATTTGGAACCAGTCTGTTGTTCCATGTCCAGTTCTAACTGTTGCTTCCTGACCTGCATACAGGTTTCTCAAGAGGCAGATCAGGTGGTCTGGTATTCCCATCTCTTTCAGAATTTTCCAAAGTTTATTGTGATCCACACTGTCAAAGGCTTTGGCATAGTCAATAAAGCAGAAATAGACGTTTTTCTGGAACTCTCTTGCTTTTTCGATGATCCAGCAGATGTTGGCAATTTGATCTCTGGTTCCTCTGCCTTTTCTAAAACCAGCTTGAACGTCAGGAAGTTCACGGTTCACGTATTGCTGAAGCCTGGCTTGGAGAATTTTGAGCATTACTTTACTAGCCTGTGAGATGAGTGCAGTTGTGCGGTAGTTTGAGCATTCTTTGGCATTGCCTTTCTTTGGGATTGGAATGAAAACTGACCTTTTCCAGTCCTGTGGCCACTGCTGAGTTTTCCAAATTTGCTGGCATATTGAGTGCAGCACTTTCACAGCATCATCTTTCAGGATTTGAAAGAACTCAACTAGAATTCCATAACCTCCACTAGCTTTGTTCGTAGTGATGCTTTCTAAGGCCCACTTGACTTCTCATTCCAGGATGTCTGGCTCTAGGTGAGTGATCACACCATCTTGATTGTCTGGGTCGTGAAGATCTTTTTTGTACAATTCTTCTGTGTATTCTTGCCATCTCGTCTTAATATCTTCTGCTTCTGTTAGGTCCATACCATTTCTGTCCTTTATCGAGCCCATCTTTGCATGAAATGTTCCCTTGGTATCTCTAATTTTCTTGAAGAGATCTCTAGTCTTTCCCATTCTGTTGTTTTCCTCTATTTCTTTGCATTGATTGCTGAAGAAGGATTTCTTATCTCTTCTTGCTATTCCTTGGAACTCTGCATTCAGATGCTTATATCTTTCCTTTTCTCCTTTGCTTTTCACTTCTCTTCTTTTCACAGCTATTTGTAAGGCCTCCCCAGACAGCCATTTTGCTTTTTTGCATTTCTTTTCCATGGGGATGGTCTTGATCCCTGTCTCCTGTACAATGTCATGAACCTCAGTCCATAGTTCGTCAGGCACTCTATCTATCAGATGAGGCCCTTAAATCTATTTCTCACTTCCACTGTATAATCATAAGGGGTTTGATTTAGGTCATACCTGAATGCTCTAGTGGTTTTCCCTACTTTCTTCAATTTAAGTCTGAATTTGGCAGTAAGGAGTTCATGATCTGAGCCACAGTCAGCTCCTGGTCTTGTTTTTGCTGACTGTATAGAGCTTCTCCATCTTTGGCTGCAAAGAAGATAATCAGTCTGATTTCGGTGTTGACCATCTGGTGATATCCATGTGTAGAGTCTTCTCTTGTGTTGTTGGAAGAGGGTGTTTGTTATGACCAGTGCATTTTCTTGGCAAAACTCTATCAGTCTTTGCCCTGCTTCATTCCGTATGCCAAGGCCAAATTTGCCTGTTACTCCATGTGTTTCTTGACTTCCTACTTTTGCATTCCAGTCCCCTATAATGAAAAGGACATCTTTTTTGGGTGTTAGTTCTAAAAGGTCTTGTAGGTCTTCTTAGAACCGTTCAGCTTCTTCAGTGTTACTCGCTGGGGCATAGACTTGGATTACTGTGATATTGAATGGTTTGCCTTGGAAATGAACAGAGATCATTCTGTCATTTTTGAGATTGCATCCAAGTACTGCATTTCGGACTCTTTTGTTGACCATGATGGCTACTCCATTTCTTCTCAGGAATTCCTGCCTGCAGTAGCAGATATAATAGTCACCTGAGTTAAATTCACCCATTCCAGTCCATTTTAGTTCACTGATTCCTAGAATGTCGACGTTCACTCTTGCCATCTCTTGTTTGACCACTTCCAGTTTGCCTTGATTCATGGACCTGACATTCCAGGTTCCTATGCAATATTGCTGCATACAGCATAGGACCTTGCTTCTATCACCAGTCACATCCACAGCTGGGTATTCTTTTTGCTTTGACTCCATCCCTTCATTCTTTCTGGAGTTATTTCTCCACTGATCTCCAGTAGCATATTGGGCACCTACTGACCTGGGGAGTTTCTCTTTCAGTATCCTATCATTTTGCGTTTTCATACTGTTCATGGGGTTCTCAAGGCAAGAATACTGAAGTAGTTTGCCATTCCCTTCTCCAGTGGACCACATTCTGTCAGATCTTTCCACCATGACTCGCCCGTCTTGGGTTGCCCCACGGGCATGGCTTAGTTTCATTGAGTTAGACAAGGCTGTGGTCCTAGTGTGATTAGATTAACTAGTTTTTTGTGAGTATGGTTTCAGTATGTCTGCCCTCTGATGCCCTCTTGCAACACCAACCGTCTTACTTGGGTTTCTCTTACCTTGAGCATGGGGTATCTCTTCACAGCTGCTCCAGCAAAGCGCAGCCACTGCTCCTTACCTTGGACAAGGGGTATCTCCTCACCGTCGCCCTTCCTGACCTTCAACGTGGGATAGCTCCTCTAGGCCCTCCTGCGACTACGCAGCCACCTCAAATCTGTGCAATCTGCAGTATCATAATCCCTGGTTCTGGGAATTAAGGCTTGGATATCACTGGGAACCAGTATTCTACCCACCACAGTGCCAGTAACATCTTCCTGGAATTCCCTTCTCTGACAATTCTTAAAATATTTTTTCTTTGTAATTTATTTTTAGCCGTTAAATATTACACACTTATGTGTGGTTTTCTTTGTATTTACTGTTTGACATTTATAGAGCTTCTCAAAGAGCACACATTAGACACATTAGACGTGTTCTCTGTTTGCCATGTGTCTCTTAAGGTCTTTTATTTTCATTCCTGGACATTTTCTGATGGGCATGTTTTATATTATGAATATATTTCAATCTGTAACTTGCATATTTGTTTTCTTAATGAGAGTCCTTTTGGGAATACAAGTTCTTAATTTAATGTAGCTCAGTTGCACTGGTACATTGGTTAATGCTTTGGTTAGCACTTGCTTTACCCCATGTAAGAAAACTTTGGCTAACCATGGTTCTAAAAATATTCTCCTATTTATAAAATCTTTAATCATGTTGCCTTTCACGTTAAATCAACAATGCATGTGGATTTGATTTGTATATATAATGTGAGATTTGGATCAAGATTCATTTTATCCTCATATGATTATGATCCAGCATCTTTCTCTAAACAGCCTTTCTTTTCCTCACTGTAAGTTCTTGGAGATAGTCCTGGATTCTGTTCTGTTCCATTGGGAGTTTAGATACATAAGTCTGTTTCTGAATTTTCTTCTATTTAATTGATTTAATTGTCTAATTTTGTATTAATACCATACTCTCTCAATTTCTGTAAGTTTATAATAACTTGATATCCTATGGCATAAGTCCATTAGCTTTATTCTTTCTTGCAGATTGCTATGATTATTCTTGGTTCTTTGTATTTTTATCTGCATTCCAGTGTTAACTTGTCAGTTTTAAAAACCCTGCTAGGATTTTGATTGGGATTACATTAAATCTGTGCTTTGATTAGAGGAGAACTGATATCTTACCAGTATTGAATCTTCTAATTCATAAAGATAGACTTTAAAAATAAATGTAGATCTTTAATTTCTTCCAATTTTGTCATTTTTATTTTAGAAGACTTGCATGTATTTCAATAGATTTATTCCTTAATGTCTGATATTTATTTTATTATAAATTGTATCTTTTAAAATTCTATTGTCTATTAATTCTTGGTATGATGATTTCTTAGAATAGATTTTTGTATAGTTATCTGTATCCAGTGATGACCTTACATTCACATATTAATGTTAATAGATGGTAGATTTTGGATATTTTTATGTGTAATCATAAAATCTGAAAATAATGACATTTTATTTCTTCCTTTTTAATCTTTATTTCTTTTATTTATTTATCTTTGCCTTATTACACTTCTAGTGTTTCCAGTATCCAATAGAAGTGGTGATAGAAAAGACTTGGCTTATTTGCCGTCCAAAGAAAGCTTTCTATCATTACTGAACATTGAGTGTGATGATTTATGTAGACTTTTTGTGAGCATGCTTTGTCAGGTTACAGAAGTTTCCTATATTCCTTATCTTCAAAGAGACTTAAATTATAAACGTATGAATTTTACTACATTGTATCTATTGAGATAATTATATGCTTTTTTCCTTACTTTAATGTGGTAAACTACTTGATTTTCAGATGTTAAACCATACTTGGATACTTGGAACAGAATTCTTGTCATAATTTTTAAAAAACATGTCACCAGTTTCAATTTGCTGATATTTTTCCTAGGATTTTTACATCTAAATTAATGATAGTGCTTGATATGTAAGTTTCCTATCTTGTGGTGTCCTCCTCAGGGTTTCACTTGCCTCATAAAAATAAGTCGAAAAATATTACCAACCATTCTCTGAAAGAGTCTTTTTGTAAGATTATTTATTTCTTAAATGTTTTAAGTAAGCCCATCTTTGACAGTTCTTAATAATGGATTTAATTAGCTGATTATTGTGGCCAGAAAAATCTTTGTATGACTTTAGTCCTTTTAAATTTTTTGAGCCTCATTTTAGGGTCTAACATAATATGGTCTCTTTTGGAGAATTTCCTGTATTTAAGAAGAATGTATATTCTTCTGTTGTCTGATAGAGTGTTCAGTAGATGTCTGTTAGGTCTCCCTGGTTTATAGTGTTACTCAGGTCTTCTGTTTACTTGTTAATCTTCTGTCTGATTGTACTGTCCATTGTTGAAAACGAGGTGCTAAAGGCTCCAAGTAGTAAGCTTCAGGAGTTTCTTATTCTCATTCGTATTAGGATTCTCCAGAGAAACAGAAGAAACAGGAGGGATGTGTGTGTGTGTGTGTGTGTGTGTATAACAGAGAGAGAAAGAAATTTTAAAGAATTGGCTCATGTGATTGCAGAGGGTTAGTCTGATGGTCCGTCAGGTGGATACTCAGCAGAGAGTTTATAGTTCAAATCCAAAGGCAGTCTGCTGGTGGAATTCCTTCTTGAGGGGAGATCAGTCTTTGTTCTATTAAGGTCTTCAGCTGACTAGATGAGGCCCACCCATTTTATGGAGATCAGTCTGCTTTATTCCAAATCCAACGATGTAAATGTTAATTTCAACAAGGCCTGTGACTCCAAAAGGGAATTTTTGTGCATGAAGTTAACTGGCCTAAAGGATATTCAACCAGGTCTGCAGCCTCTTAAGACCATAGCCTCTAAATTTCTGGGTTAACTGGGTTAACTCCAAAAAAATGTTTTTAATAAGTAAAAATAGGATTTAAAAATTAAACACTTTTAAGTTTGGCCCCTCTCTCCTCCTCTTCCAGCTTCCTTCCAAGATGGGCTTTCTGGGTACCTAGTCGAGGGCTACTGACCCAGCTTGATTTCTGCTTCAGGACAGGGATGGGGAGGAGAGAGGAAAGTGTGTCCCTGATTATCGGTTGCAGTCGGACTCTGACCCCAGGTAGCTGGGCGCACATGGGCGAGGGATAAACCCAGCACGAATTGTGTTTTCTTATCTGACTGAGAATTTTCCTGTTAGGGTCATTTGTTGGGGAGGGATGTTAATAGGGGGCTGATGTTCTTTTTTTTTTTTTTTTTTACGGTGACTATTTTTCACATTATGTTTCATCATCAGTGCTTTAAAAAGCAGAGTCCTATAGAATCCTGGGAATTAGGCTCCCTGGCACACTGGGTGGGAGTGTCTCACCATTTGCACGTGGGCTCTGAGCTCTGGGGCACCCAGGAGGGATTCACACACCCCGGCACTTGGGCAGGGGGAAACCCACTGCAGCTGGGCCGGCCTGTGTTTTCATTTCAAATGGGATACAGTTGTTTTTTTGTTTTTTGTTTTTAATAGGGAGTCATACTTTTTTAAAAAAATTTTGAGACCTGAATGTGATTTCTAATTGTACCAGATGTTAATGTTTTAAAGCTATAACAATGTTTAAAATTTCTACCTTTTTGTGTTTCATTATTTTAACTGTTCTTTTATCTACTGTTGATGTGGCCTGGGATATTTTGTTTCTCCTCTTAGCATTTGTTTCTATAACCAGAAATAAAATTATATATTAAAGAAAAAAATAAATGTTAATCTCAGCCATAAAAGGACCACAGATATATCAATAATAACGTTTAACCAAATATCTGGGCACCATGGCTGATCCAGTTTGACATAAAGTTAACCATTACCCATGTTTTTCCACACTTTGCCTCCAGAAATATGTCAAAGTTAGCATTTAAGTGTTCTTTTAAGTGATCTTCCCTTTAGAATTTGTTATCCTCTATTATACTTACAATAAAAAGCAGTTTATAGAATTATAAAAACCTGGTTCAAGGCCAGCTCTGCAACTTCTTAGCCTTGTGACTTTGAACAACTCTAAAGACTAGCAAGAAGAGATAAGAAAGCATTCCTCAGTGATCAATGCAAAGAAATAGAGGAAAACAACAGAATGGGAAAGACTAGAGATTTCTTCAAGAAAATCAGAGATACCAAGGGAACATTTCATGCAAAGATGGGCTCAATAAAGGACAGAAATGGTATGGACCTAACAGAAGCAGAAGATATTAAGAGGAGGTGGCAAGAATACACAGAAGAGCTGTACAAGAAAGATCTTCACGACCCAGACAATCAAGATGGTGTGATCACTCACCTAGAGCCAGACATCCTGGAATGTGAAGTCAAGTGGGCCTTAGAAAGCACCACTAAGAACAAAGCTAGTGGAGGTAATGGAATTTTAGTTGAGCTATTTCAAATCCTGAAAGATGATGCTGTGAAAGTGCTGCACTCAATATGCCAGCAAATTTGGAAAACTCAGCAGTGGCCACAGGACTGGAAAAGGTCAGTTTTCATTCCAATCCCAAAGAAAGGCAATGGCAAAGAATGCTCAAACTACCTCACAATTGCACTCATCTCACACACTAGTAAAGTAATGCTCAAAATTCTCCAAGCCAGGCTTCAGCAATACGTGAACCGTGAACTTCCTGACGTTCAAGCTGGTTTTAGAAAAGGCAGAGGAACCAGAGATCAAATTGCCAACATCTGCTGGATCATCGAAAAAGCAAGAGAGTTCCAGAAAAACGTCTATTTCTGCTTTATTGACTATGCCAAAGCCTTTGACAGTGTGGATCACAATAAACTGTGGAACGTTCTGAGAGAGATGGGAATACCAGACCACTTGACCTGCCTCTTGAGAAACCTGTATGCAGGTCAGGAAGCAACAGTTAGAACTGGACATGGAACAACAGACTGGTTCCAAATTGGGAAAGGAGTATGTCAAGGCTGTATATTATCACCCTGCTTATTTAACTTATATGCAGAGTACATCATGAGAAATGCTGGACTCTAAGAAGCACAAGCTGGAATCAAGATTTCCGGGAGAAATATCAATAATCTCAGATATGCAGATGACACCACCCTTATGGCAGAAAGTGAAGAACTGAAAAGCCTCTTAATGAGAGTGAAAGAGGAGAGTGAAAAAGTTGGCTTAAAAGTCAACATTCAGAAAACGAAGATCATGGCATCTGGTCCCATCACTTCATGGGAAATAGATGGGGAAACAGTGGAAACAGTGTTAGATTTTATCTTTTGGGGCTCCAAAATCACTGCAGATGGTGACTGCAGCCATGAAATTAAAAGATGCTTACTCCTTGGGAGAAAAGTTATGACCAACCTAGATAGCATATTCAAAAGCAGAGACATTACTTTGCCAACAAAGGTCCGTTTAGTCAAAGCTATGGTTTTTCCTGTGGTCATGTATGGATGCGAGAGTTGGACTATGAAGAAAGCTGAGCGCCAAAGAATTGATGCTTTTGAACTGTGGTGTTGGAGAAGACTCTTGAGAGTCCCTTGGACTGCAAGGAGATCCAACCAGTCCATTCTAAAGGACATCAGCCCTGGGTGTTCTTTGGAAGGAATGATGCTAAAGCTGAAACTCCAATACTTTGACCACCTCATGCGAAGAGTTGACTCATTGGAAAAGACTGATGCTGGGAGGGATTGGGGGCAGGAGGAGAAGGGGATGACAGAGGATGAGATGGCTGGATGGCATCACCGACTCAATGGACATGAGTTTGAGTCATGGGAGGCCTGGCGTGCTGCGATTCTGGGGTTGCCAAGAGTCAGACACGACTGAGCGACTGAACTGAACTGAACTAAATTTTCTCTATATTATGATTTAGAAATTTAAATCTATTAATTTTCCAGGGTGATAATGCAAATTAGAACTAATAGTTAAATTATATTTGAATTCTTGTCCTTGTACACAGTTCATTATAAATAATGTTTTGAATTTGATGGCAATAAAAATCTTGTAGATATTTTAACTATACGTGAGAATTTCATTTGAGAATGATGGTGTATAATTAATTAAATACTATTTAATGAGTGAGATGACTACCTTTTTAGTTGTGGCTTTATCTTAGAGTGTTGAACTTCTTTTGTCCTAAGTTTTTCAGTTTGCAAGCATGAGTTAGATACCTTTTATTTCTTTGTTCCAGGGTTGTTCTAAGTATGATGTCAGTTGCATGTGTAAGACAGTGATCATCAATGATGGGAACCTTAAGAGAATCTTTAACTTACTGCCAGTTTCAGGGAAGGAGAGCCCACAGCTTCTTTTAATAAAGTGTCATTTTATTAATGACTTTTGCTGAAAGAAAAATTTTTCTTCATGGAATTCCTAAAAAAGTTTCTTCTATGTTAAATTTTTACAGAATATCCTCTTAAAAAACTAACTGAATAGATATTAGCTGAAAGACTTTGACCTTAATTTTCATATAGGGGAATAATCTAATGGCTTAGAATGGATATTTTTATTTTATAGCCCAACTTATTTGCATTGTAGCAGACAAGAGAATGTAAATTATCTGGGTTTAAATTCCAGCTCTGCCACTTAATAACTTGAATCTTTGGGTAAGTTATTAATTTTTCCAAGTTTCAGTGCCTTTTTTATAAGGTTATTGAAGGCTTATAAGATATTCATATGAGAAGTACCTAATTCAGTCCTGGATACCTTGAAGGAACTCAGCAAATATTGGTGTCATTCATCTGTGTTTACATGTGGGCAAATGGGAATGTTGATGAGAAATAAGAAGGGAATCCCTCCTCCATGCCCCAGAACTGAATTTTTCTGGCATTAATGAGACTGATATATCTCTTCAAATACTTGCTTTACTCATAGTTAATAGCTTTGGATAAAGTGTGTTGTTTGTTGCCTCTTTGCTTTTTCACAATTTAATCTTTAAAAAAAAAAGCCTATAAGGATGCTTGTAAGAGATACGTATGTGTTTGCATATGTATGATAAATGTCCCAAAATACAGTCTTAAAATTTGAAAAGAATAGCCATAAAGGCTATATAGTCTTTTTGTTTCTTGGGGCAGAATTTCCCTCCCTGAACTCCTTGGTTCTGGATAGCTATCAGTGCTCTGTAGAAATAGCTTTAGTGACTGTGATCTTACTCCCTCTTAAGACACTGTTCTGGCTTTAGAATGTTCTATTTATTAGAAAGGTCTTCTTCATTTTGTCCTTTATTGTATCTCATAATAATTCTACCTGTCGATCCATTCTACTCATATATATTCACAGAATAAACTAATCTTATTTCATGTATATGCAGGAATCATGTCTTAATCATCTTTCTGTCCTCAGAGTCTAGGATAGTAAGTGTGCTGTGTATGCTCAGTCACTCAGTCATGTCCAACTCTTTGAGACCCCCATAGTCTGTAGCCCACCAGGCTGTTCTGTCCATGGGATTCTCCAGGCAAGAATACTGGAGTGGGTTGCCATTCCCTTCTCCAGGGGATCTTCCTGACCCTGGGATTGAACCCGTGTCTCCTCAGCTCAAAACAGGGGTTATTTAATGAATATTTAAGATTCAGATCTTAAAGGCAGTTCTGTATTTTTTCATACAAAAACTTTTAAAATTCAGTCTACGTTTTTATTACTTCTGGTCAAAAATTTTTTTCAACCGTACTGACAAAATTAAATAAGGAATATTGATTTATGTTTATTTCTGATGTCATTTATTATATGATCTAGAAATGAGTAAATGTTTTTTCTTTTATTATTTTTTTTAATTAATTTTATTCTATTCTCAAACTTTACATAATTGTATTAGTTCTGCCAAACATCAAAATGAATCCACCACGGGTATACATGTGTTCCCCATCCTGAACCCCCCTCCCTCCTCCCTCCCCACGCCATCCCTCTGGGTCGTCCCAGTGCACCAGCCCCAAGCATCCAGTATCGTGCATTGAACCTGGACTGGCATCTCGTTTCATACATGATATTTTACATATTTCAATGCCATTCTCCCAAATCTTCCCACCCTCTCCCTCTCCCACAGAGTCCATAAGACTGTTCTATACGTCAGTGTCTCTTTTGCTGTCTCGTATACAGGATTATCGTTACCATCTTTCTAAATTCCATATATATGCGTTAGTATACTGTATTGGTGTTTTTCTTTTATTCCTTGCACTTTCTCTTGTAATGTTTTTTGTACTCACTACTGGCAATAACATTTTCTGTGATAATATAGTATATACTCTTCTTCATTGATTTATCAGACTGGACAAAAGTAAGCAACATCCATCTATATAGTATTTAAGAAAAAGATATATATATGATAACAAGGAAAAGTTGAAAATAAAAGTACAAATACTTATCATCCAAGCACTATTATAGCTATATTAAAAGTAAACCAAAAAATGTCAGGGGAAAAAGCATTAATAGAAATAAATGAAAAAAAAAAAAAAAAAAGAAATAAATGGAGTTGCTTCATAATGGTAATGTGCTCAATTCACCTGGAAATTATAATAATTCTAAATATATGTTCACATTTTCTGTGATTTTCAAACCTGTTGTAGTATTTATTGCTTACGTTATTTACTTATTCATCTGGCTGTGTTGGGTCTTAGTTGCAGCACACAATCTCTGTTGCATCATGCTGGATCTTGCCTCCCACAGACTCTCTAGTGTGATGTGTGGACTCCCAGTGCCCAGGGCTTCAGTAGTTGTGGCACGTAGGCTCTCTAGTTGTGGCACACAGGCTGCAGAGCATGTGGGCTTCAGTTGCTGCAGAATGCGGACTCTCTGGAGCATGCTGGTTCAGTAGTTGTGGCACGTGGGCTTAGTTGCTCCACAGCGTATGGGATCTTAGTTCCCTGACCAGGGACTGAACCTGCATGCCCTGCACTGCAAAGTGGATTCTTAATCACTGAACTATCAGTGAAGTCCCTACTTTTTTTAACTGAATGCTCTCTTCCTAATTAATTTCATGCCATCACCAAATTTTTAAAATCATTTTTCTTCATAATCTTTATTTAACAAATTTCTAACATAAAATGAAGAATAACATATTAATACTAATCCTTATAACAGTCTATTTGTGCTTACTAGTTCCTTTACCATCAGTTCTATTTCTGTGCCTATTTGACTGTAGAATAAGAGTATTATTCAATAGTTGAGAAAGATATTTGATACTGAATTATATAAAGTTAATATATATAAGAGCACTACTGTGAATGACATAGTTTACAAAAAAAGCTGTCTCTTTAGAATTCTTTTTCTTCTGCCTTTGAGTGGATCTGTCAGGAGTAAAGAAGAGGCTGCCTGGAGTGGGAGGAGCCATGTGTTTTGATTGCAACTACTTTGCTTTTGTTTTCACTTCTCATGGCTTGTTACTGCATTTTGGCATATGAGTGATAAAGCTAAGTCACTTCTTTGGGGGGTCATAGGTATGTCTAAATGCTTACATCTGCATAGTTTTCCCAAATACTTATTTTTCAGAGTGTAGGTATAATCTTTTTGAAGTGAAATGAAAGTCGTTCAGTCGTGTCCGACTCTTTGCAACCCCATGGACTGTAGTCTACCACACTCCTCCGTCCATGGGATTTTCCAGGCAAGGGTACTGGAGTGGGTTGCTATTTCCTTCTCCAGAGGATCTTCCCAACCTGGGGATCGAACCTAGGTCTCCCGCATTGTAGGCAAATGCTTTACTATCTGAGCCACCAGGGGAAAGTATGTGAACTATCACTTCTGCACATTTTATTATGTATCTTGAGACAGTATCCATTCCTAATCATTCACTGATGCAAGAAACATCTGTGTGCTAGTCTCTGATAAACAGTGTAAGTGATACTATAACAGAAAAAAAGCTATATTAGTTTTATTTAACAGAATAATAAATTCTCATTTACCTTTTTGTTTCTTTTCTTAAGAAATTCAGCATTTAATTCAGTCTCTTGTATTGGGAGAGGGGGATCACAATTACCAAGAAACATGGGTGTAATTTTAATTATAAAATAAATTAATGGAAATCTTTAAATTTTTCAGGATGAGCGAGACCCAGAGAAAGAAGATGAACTGGAACTGAAAAGAGGTCTTTTATATAGAGACTCTGCCTATGACAGTGACCCAGAGTATAGGTATGAGCTTGACTAATGCAGTGTACAGAGATCTTCTCATAGTTAGTGTCCAAATAACCTTGTTTTTAATCTGCAGGATTTGTGACAAATTTTTATATTTATTTATTTACTTATTTATATTTTATTTTAGCTATATAAAATCCTAGTAAAATGTTTTAATGTTTGCATTACTGAAAATTTTCAATGAAAACAGATATGGTCAGTTAATGGTGTTGCCTTTCTTTCTACTTAAAATTTACAGTGTATTTGGCTGCCTTGCAAATCCACATAGTCCTAATTTATTTCAGGATATATTAACTCTCATCCAAACAACAGGTTTCATAATTTTTGTCCATAAGTAAGCTAAATTATTTTAATTTATTATAATTTAAAAATTATTTTTCAATAGTATAGGAGAAATTCAGCTCTTCTAGCCTAAAATTTCAGAAATGTTGTAGTAATAATAAAATTTTTGCAAAATTATACTAACATATCTCATGAAGACTTTTGAAAACTGTGTTAATTGCCATTAAGTGTGGTGTTAAAAACTGAATGTGTAAATTTTGAGTTTATATAACTAAAATTTCTCTGAGTCTGTATGACTGATTGATGCTATACCACTGATTACTATGTCTTCCGCCTTCCTGAGTTTTCTGAACAAGTGTAAGGAAAAAAGTTCCAGATAATGGAATATGTTTTATTGCTAACCAGGGATATGGACTGAAATCTCTGATCTTTACCGTGGTAGGCTCGTGTAAGCGTTTCATGAACATGTGAGGACTTTTCCTTGTGTTCATTACACAGAGTATAAATGTAAACTCCTGTCCAAAGTTGCTGCTTCCCAATCTTAGAGGAATACTCTACTTTCCCTGTATTTTAAGTGAGTTTGAAGAAGAAGTAATTCAAACAGGAAAAGGAAGGTGCAAGAAAGTACATACCTTGGGAAGAATTTTTACCATTTATTATTGTTACTTAGACTTCTGTTCCCTAAATTATTGTCATATGGATTAGCATTCCAATTTTGTGTTCTATATCCACATAATTAATTCTACTTTGGATAAGAAGTGAGTAGGGTTGATAAAGGGTTGGTAAACAGTCTGATTTTCAAAATTTTAGATGCATGATATTGCTTCTAAAAATATAGATTTCTACTTTCTACTTCCATAGATTCTGGTTCCTTATATATAGGAGTGAGACCTAGAAATTAGCATTTTTAAAAATATTGTACATGATTCTAATGCAAGTAATATAAAGACCATATTTGGAAAAGCACTTGTTTCTGTTTAAAGTTTGCCATAAGCCTTAGTATTGATTCTTTTTCCAGTTCACAGGCAATGTTAATGGCTCAGCTTTAGGTCACCTGAGACTGTTTTAGTACCTCTCCAGTGAGAGAGTTAAGCAGAGCATCAGGAAAGTTATATTGACACATTTTTAAGGTTACAGTACACTCCTTGCCTCTTCTCTTGGACCCTTAGGACATAATTGAAACAATAGGACAGAATGGTTAATGCTTCAAGACATTTTATAAGAGTACCTTTGTTATTAACTCCAGAAGGTACTGAACTGATCATGATATTATTTGTTTTATCCCCAAGTTATATAATAGGCCAAGAAGTCACTCCCATTCTACTTTCCATCTCAAAGATGAGGGAATCACACTCAAAGTAATTACCCACTTGCTTGCCTTAAGGCTTCTCTCAGCAGAAGTCAAAACTTGAGATCTTGGCCAACATTACCCCTCTGCAGACATCCTCTGACACCGGGGTCAAGGGGAAGTCCACATGGACCTCTGGAATGGCTGAGTGAGGATCACAGCAAATCCTCTCCTCCAAAAGCAACAAAACTGAATGGAATTATCAAAAAAAAAAAGACTTAAGGACTCTGGAAATTGACTAAAAACTTACAAATTGAAAAACATTTATCAAGAAAATCTACTGAAGTTCTATAAGAGCATTAGGAGTCTATGCCATTTTCCTTGGAGCTCCAAGGCCCACCTGGACCCCCAGATCCTTGGCACAAAAGTTTTGGGGCAGTTATGCCAAAAGTCAGGCAGTTCCTCTTCCTGAGGGGACTGACTTTATATGGAGCATAGTATAGGAAATGACATGTGTAGAGGGATTAATGGAAACAATAATGATCCTACTGGCAAACAGTAAGGGAGTACTTGAGATCTTACTTACTGTTTAATGGACAGACAATAAAATTCCAGGGACAAGATAGCCACAGCTGTCCTTGATAAAGTTCTATCTATCCCTGGTTGTCTAGAATATTATGTGTATGCACAGGCTGTAAATATGTTCAGGAAAGACTAGAGAGTGTATTAAGGAGCCACTAGTCCATGGATGAATGTCAGATCTTGTGAAGGCAGAAAGCAAACTCCAGGGCAGTTTTGTCAACCAGATAAATGTTAAATATATTCCCTAAGCTACACATAGATCCATTGGCAAAAAAATGGAAACTTTATAGGGTTATTGACTCTGACCAGTCATTGGAAAATCCCATGGACAGAGGAGCCTGGTGGGCTGCAATCCATGGGGTTGCTAAGAGTCAGACATGACTTCACTTTCACTTTTCACTTTCATGCATTGGAGAAGGAGATGGCAACCCACTCCAGTGTTATTGCTTGGAGAATCCAGGGATAGGGGAGCCTGGTAGGCTGCCGTCTATGGGGTCACACAGAGTCGGACACGACTGAAGCCACTTAGCAGCAGTAGCTGCAGCTAGCTATGCTGAGTGCCGAAGAATTGATGCTTTTGAACTGTGGTATTGGAGAAGACTCTTGAGATTCCCTTGGACTGCAAGGAGATCCAGTCAGTCCATTGTAAAGGAGATCAGTCCTGGGTATTCTTTGGAAGGAATGATGCTAAAGCTGAAACTCCAGTACTTTGGCCACCTCATGCAAAGAGTTGACTCATTGGAAAAGACTCTGATGTTGGGAGGGATTGAGGGCAGGAGAAGGGGACGACAGAGGATGAGATGGCTGGATGGCATCACTGACTTGATGGACGTGAGTCTGAGTGAACTCCGGGAGTTGGTGATGGACAGGAAGGCCTGGCGTGCTGTGATTCATGGGGTCGCAAAGAGTCGGACGCAACTGAGCGACTGAACTGAACTGAACTGACTGAAGCTATGCTGATCCAGGGCAACCTCTAGAAGGCCAGGCTTAAAAATGGAAACAATAATTTAAAAAAAAAAAGAAAAGAACAAGAGACACCAGCAACTACAGTGTGCAAGGGAAACAGACTCCATGGCATAGGTCTAGACAAGTCACTAAACAAATAACAACAACTCTAGGTAAAGATCCAGAACCCAGAGTTGCTGCAATTTTTATCTAAATTGTTGTTTTTGACAAAAGATTATGGGACATGCAAAGAAACAGTAAAGTGTGACCCATACACATGGAAAATGAATTATTAAAAACAGTTTGAGCTGGCCCCGAGGATGTAGCAGCTATGTTTAAAGAACTAAAGGGAAATATAATGACAATCAAATAAAGAATATTCATAATGAGAAATTATTTTCTTTTGTATTTTTTTCCCAGAAAAATCTATGCCCAGGACTCAATCCTTTATCTTATGATCTAGATATTCATTGTGGTTATCAGAGTACTTGTTATTACATTTCCCATGCTAACTGTCCTGTCTCTTCTATCACCTTTGAATATGAAATTCACTTGAAAGAAATCTCTTATTAAGAAATTATTAAGTGACCTTTTACTTCTAATAATTTGGGATTTGAGAGCTGGATTGGGGAAAGAATTTACTACTATAAAGATAGTCCTTCTCAACTTTCATACTGCCTATCTTTCAGGAAATTTTAGACATTTGCTATTGTACCGTTACCAATTACCAGGGTCCTGAGATACTCTTTCTCTTTTTAATACCTTCTGTATGTATTTCAAATTTCTTCAGTTTTCAGTATGTTGAAAATTCCCTTCATTGTTGTATAATTCGCTAGGAGTCAGACACGACTGAGCGACTTCACTTTATTTTTTCACTTTCATGCATTGGAGAAGGAAATGGCAACCCACTCCAGTGTTCTTGCCTGGAGAATCCCAGGAACGGGGGAGCCTGGTGGGCTGCCGTCTATGGGGTCGCACAGAGTCAGACACGACTGAAGCGACTTAGCAGCAGCAGCAGCAGCAGCATCACTGTCCAGTTTGAGAATTAGTCCTAACTAAATATCAGGCAGCAACAGTTAGAACTGGACATGGAACAACAGAGTGGTTCCAAATAGGAAAAGGAGTACGTCAAGGCTGTATATTGTCACCCTGCTTATTTAACTTATATGCAGAGTACATCATGAGAAACGCTGGACTGGAAGAAGCGCAAGCTGGAATCAAGATTGCAGGGAGAAATATCAATAACCTCAGATATGCAGATGATACCACCCTTATGGCAGAAAGGGAAGAGGAACTAAAAAGCCTCTTGGTGAAAGTGAAAATGGAGAGTGAAAAAGTTGGCTTAAAGCTCAACATTCAGAAAATGAAGATCATGGCATCCGGTCCCATCACTTCATGGGAAATAGATGGGGAAACAGTGAAAACAGTGTCAGACTTTATTTTTTTGGGCTCCAAAAACACTGCAGATGGTGACTGCAGCCATGAAATTAAAAGACGCTTACTCCTTGGAAAGAAAGTTATGGCCAACCTAGATAGCATATTCAAAAGCAGAGACATTACTTTGCCAACAAAGGTCCCTCTAGTCAAGGCTATGGTTTTTCCTGTGGTCTTGTATGGATGTGAGAGTTGGACTGTGAAGAAGGCTGAGCGCGGAAGAATTGATGCCTTTGAACTGTAGTGTTGAAGAAGACTCTTGAGAGTCCCTTGGACTGCAAGGAGATCCAACCAGTCCATTCTGAAGGAGATCAGCCCTAGGATTTCTTTGGAAGGAATGATGCTAAAGCTGAAACTCCAGTACTTTGGCCACCTCATGCGAAGAGTTGACTCATTGGAAAAGACTCTGATGCTTGGAGGGATTGGGGGCAGGAGGAGAAGGGGACGATGGAGGATGAGATGGCTGGATGGCATCACTGACTCGATGAACGTGAGTCTGGGTAAACTCTGGGAGTTGGTGATGGACAGGGAGGCCTGGCGTGCTGCGAATCATGGGGTCGCAAAGAGTCGGACACGAGTGAGCGACTAAACTGAACTGAACTGAAATATCAGGCAAGGGGTGATACTTCATGATGGGAGTTGGCCACAGAAATAGAGAAGAGTATAAAAATAATTTTAATTTCATGTTTAGAACATTAGATGGCCATTTATAACTATCGCCCTGAATTTTTAGCTATGTTGTCCTTTTATGGGACTGGCTATTTATATAAACTGTTTTCTATTTACTTGTACATATTTTGCAGGTTACTAACAGTAGGAATATGCTCAACATAAATGTTATAATTATGAAATTGTTTATAACGTAATCTCAAAGTGACTAGTTTAAACTTTGACTATATGTTCTTGAATAACACAGATTGACTGTAATTTTAATCTCCTGCCATTGCTCACTATCCAGTTAACTTGATGAATTTACCAAGGTGTAACACATAGCCAAAAAGCTGTCTTTGGTACTAGTAAATGGAAAAAAAAATCAAAATAATACATAGACTTAAAGTCCCTTGAACAAGAATAAACTTTCAGTTTTAAGTGAGAAAAATGTTGCTTAATTCTAATTTGAATTCTTTGGATTTTGTGTGACCTGGTATATTAGGATGTTTCAGATAATTTGTGCCTTGGTTCTGTTATAGTATGATATAGAGAATAACCAATGCCATCTTGTTTATCTAGTGAATGTCTATCCATTCTTTAGGACTAAGCTCAAGTTATTCCATCTTCTGAGATACCTTTTATGACCTCAGCAGTTCAGTTCAGTTCAGTTCAGTTGCTCAGTCATATTCTGACTCTTTGCAACTCCATGAACCGCAGCATGCCAGGCCTCCCTGTCCATCACCAACTCCCAGAGTTTACCCAAACTCATGTCCATTGAGTCAGTGATGCCATCTAACCATCTCATCCTCTGTCGTCCCCTTCTCCTCCTGCCTCCAATCTTTCCCAACATTAGGGTCTTTTCAAATGAGTCAGCTCTTCACATCAGGTGGCCAAAGTATTGGAGTTTCAGCTTCAACATCAGTCCTTCCAATGAACACCCAGGACTGATTTCCTTTAGGATGGACTGGTTGGATCTTAGACTGTCGTTTTTTCCTTTATCCTACCATTTCCTCTCACGTATATATTTGCAATTGGCAGTATTTATCCCATAATGATTGTTTCATTCTGTGTCTGTCTTGCCTCCTCATGTTAAGCATAAGGCACCGATGTTTTTCCTACCTTTGTTTTTGACTGTGTATCAAGGTCTCTGATGTGTACTAGGAGCTCAGTTTTTTTAAAAAAGTTCAGATATTAAAATTAAGTCCTTTATTAATAATGATCAATTGCATTTGTTGAAGCTTTAAGGCATTATTTAAGTAAACACTGTATGGTTGTGATATTTAATAACATCTCTAGATGAGGAATCAACAGTGGAATTAATGATGATGAAAGCAATCAGATCTTATTTCTTGTCAGTGGCTCATTTCTACACATCCAAGAAAGGGAAGTAAGTGACCTGTAAGTAACCAGTCTTCAGTAAATTCATTTGAATAAACTTCTATTAATGTTTACTATGTAGTTTATGTGAATAGTAAAAGAAGTTAAACAACATCCAATTTTTTCCCTAAAGTTTCACATTTCTATAGAAAAGCCAATAATTTACTGTAGTTCCTAGATGAGTGGTATCATAAATACCCTGGTATTTGTTAGAAATCCAAATTCTTGGACCCCACCTCAGACATATTCAGTTAGTTATTCTGGGTGTGAGACTCAATAATCTGAGTTGTAATAAGCCCTTCAGATGACTCTGATGTGTGTTAAAGTTTGAGAACTACTGCTATAATTTACCAAGAAATCTTGTTGTCTTTTTTTTTTTCCAAAAAATTCCAAGGTAATTCTGATATGCATATGGATTTTAAAAAGTGATTACAGGTTTTTCTATTAAATGGTAGCTTTGGTGATATAGAATTCTATAATATTTCTGTTGACCAATCATGATACAGTAGTATTAAGTGAGTAATAGTTACATAATCACAATAGTAAAAGATGTTTATCAGTTTTCACAATCAATAGTCAAACAAAAAATAAAAGATAATTACAATTGCAAGTCATAATGGGGACATGATTAACCTAACAATATAAAATAACTGCATACAGTTTGGGGGGTCAAGTAGAGTAATGTAAGTGGAAGTGCATACATGCACAGGTTTTCATCTGCTCAGCCAATCTGTGTCTTTTGGGTGCATTTAATCCATTTACATTTAAGGTAATTAAATCTTACCTTAAGGTAATCCTATTACCGTTTTCTTAATTGTTTGGGGCTTATTTTCTTTAGGTAGGGCTTTTCCTTCTCTTATTTTCTGCCTTTAGCATTTGTTGTAAAGCTGGTTTGGTGGTGCAATTCTCTTAACTTTTGCTTGTCTGTAAAAATTCTGATTTCTCCATCAAATCTGAAGGAGAGTCTTGCTGAGTAGAGTATTCTTGGTTGTACATTCTTCCCTTTCATCACTTTAAATATGTCATGCTGTTCCCTTCTGTCATGTAAAGTTTCTGTTGAGAAATCAGCCTTATGGGAGTTCCCTTATATGTTTTTTTTTGTTGTTTTTCCCCTGTTGCTTTAATATTTTATCTCTGTCTTTAATTTTTGTCAGTTTGATTGTTATGTGTCTCAGTGTATTCCTCCTTGGGTTTATCCTGCCTGGGACTCTGTGTGCTTCCAAGACTTGGTTGATTATTTCCTTTTCCATGTTAGGGAAGTTTTCAGCTATTATCTCCTCAAATATTTTCTCAGGTCCTTTTTCTCTCTTGTCCTCCTGGGATCCCTATAATGTGAATGTTCATGTGATAATGTTGTTCCAGAGGTCTTTTAGGCTGGCTTCTTTTATTTTCATCCTTTTTTCTATATTCTGTTCGTGGCAGTGGTTTCCACCATTCTGTCCCCCAGGTCATTTATCCATGCTTCAGTTATTCTGCTATGGATTCCTTCTAGTGTACTATTCATCTCTTGTTTGTTTGTTCTTTAGTTCTTTTAGGTCTGTGGTAGACATTTCTTGCATCATCTCAATCTTTACCTCCATTCTTTTTCCAAGATCCTGAATCATATTCACTATCATTATTCTGATAATAGCAAACAGTATGGGAGTACTTGAGATCTTACTTACTGCTTAATGAACAGACAATAAAATTCCAGGGACAAGATAGCCACAGTTGTCCTTGATAAAGTTCTATCTATCCCTGGTCGTCTAGAATATTATGTGTATGCATAGGCTGTAAATATGTTCAGGAGAGACTAGAGAGTGTATTAGGGAGACACTAGTCCATGGATGAATGATTATGATATTATTTGTTTTATCCCCAAGTTATATAATAGGGCAAGAAGTCACTCCCATTCTACTTTCCATCTCAAATATGAGGGAATCACACTCAAAGTAATTACCCACTTGCTTGCCTTAAAGCTTCTCTCAGTAGAAGTCAAAAGGGAACTTGAGATCTTGGCCAAAATTACCGCTCTGCAGACATCCTCTGACAGCGGGATCAACCACTATCACTATTCTGACACTATCTTGTCGCTTCATCTGGGATGTAACTTTCTGCTTTTTCGTACTAATTAACTTTCTTAACATGGTTTTGTTTTACTCCCTGTGGGATTGTGGTTCTTGCTTCTTCTGTCTGCTCTCTGATGGCAGAGGCTAAGAGGCTTGTGTAAGCTTCTTGATGAGAAGGACTGTGGTGGGAAAAACTGAGTCTTGCTCTGGTGGGTAGGGCCTTGCTCAGTAAATCTTTGATCTGATTATCTGCTGATGGGAAGGGTTTGCTCCCTCTCTGGTAGCTTTTTGGCCTGAGGTGACCCATCCCTTGGGAGTTAAGGGTGACCGCCAAGACGGGGCTTTCCCAGACAGCTGCCACCAGTCCCCCCATCCCTGTGGTGGGCCCCTGCTGACCCACACCTCCACAGGAGACCCTCCAACACTAGCAGGTAGTTTGGGTTCAGTTTCCTGTGGAATCACTGCTCCTTTCCTCTGAGTCTTGGTGCACTCAAGGTTTTGTTTGTGCCCTCCAAGACTGGAGTCTCTGTTTCCCCCAACCCTGTGGAAGCATTATAATCAGATCCCTCTGGCCTTCAAGATCGGATTCCCTGAGGATTCCCAGTCCCTTTGTCGAGTGCCCAGACTAGGAAGCCTGATGTCAGGTTCCAAACATTCACAACAGTGGGAGAATTTCTTTGGTACTATTGGTCTCCAGTTTGTGAGTCCCCCACCCAGAGGGTGTGGGATTTGATTTTACTGTGATTGTGCCTCTCCTGCCATCTCAGTGCAGCTTCTTCTTTGCCTTCGGACATGGGGTATCTTTTTCGGTAGGTTCCAGGGTCCTCCTGTGGATGGTTGTTCAATAGCTAGTTGTGATTTTGGTGCCCTTGCAGGAGGAGATGAGTGCATGTCTTTCTATTCCAGCATCTTGAACCAGAAGTCTCTTGATGGCTTTAATGATATTTTATGACATTTTATTTTCTGTTGTATCTTTAAAGATGCAAAATGCTTTCACAATTTTATTACCTCATATTAAAGCCTCTCCCTATCATCTATCCTGATCTCCAGGATTTTGAATCTTTCCTTCCTACATTCCTTACTTACATCTATCCATACATCCATCATACATCCATCCAGTATATTTATTCAGTCACTCATTTGTGTCTGACTCTTTGTGACCCCCTGGACTGCAGCATGCCAGGCTTCCCTGTCCATCACCAATTCCTGGAGCTTGCTCAAACTCATGTCCATTGAGTCGGTGATGCCATTCAACCATCTCATCCTCTGTCAGCCCCTTCTCCTGTCTTCAATCTTGCCCGGCATCAGGGTCTTTTTCAATGAGTCTATTCTTCACAACAGGTTTCAGCTTCAACATCAATCCTTCCAATGAATATTCAGGACAAATTTCTTTTAGAATTGACTGGTTTGATTTCCTTGCAGTCCAAGGGACTCTCAAGAGTCTTCTCCAATACCACAATTTAAAAGCATCAAAACTTTGGCTCTCAGCTTTCTTTATGGTCCAACTCTCACGTCCATACATGACTATTGGAAAAACCAAAGCTTTGACTACATGGATCTTTGTCAGTAAAGTAATGTGTCTGCTTTTTAATATGCTATTTAGGTTGGTTATAGCTTTTCTTCCAAGGGCAAGCATCTTTTAATTTCATGGCAGTGATCACCATCTGCAGTGACTTTGGAGTCCAGGAAAATAAAGTCTCTCACTGTTTACATCATTGCCCCATCTATTTGCCATGAAGTGATGGGATCGGATGCCATGATCTTAGTTTTCTGAATATTGAGTTTTCAGCCAACTTTTTCACTCTCCTCTTTCACTTTCATCAAAAGGCTCTTTAGTTCCTGCTCGCTTTCTGCCATAAGGGTGGTGTCATCTGCATATCTGAGGTTACTGATATTTCTCCAGGCAATCTTGATTCCAGCTTGTGCTTCATTCAGCCCAGCGTTTCACATGATGTACTCTGCATATAAGTTAAATAAGCAGGGTGGAAATATACAGCCTTGACGTACTTCCTTCCCAATTTGTAACCAGTCTGCTATTCCATGTCCAGTTCTAACTGTTGCTTCTTGACCTGCATACAGATTTTTCAGGAGGCAGGTAAGATGGTCTGGTATTCCCATCTCTTGAAGAATTTTCCACAGTATGTTGTGGATCCACACAGTCAAAGGCTTTGGCTTAGTCAGTAAAGCAGAAATAGATGTTTTTTCTGGAACTCTCTTCCTTTTTTGATGATCCAACGGATATTAGCAATTTGATCTCTGGTTCCTCTGCCTTTCCTAAATCTAGCTTGAACATGTGGAAGTTCTCGATTCACATACTGCTGAAGCCTGGCTTGGAGAATTTTGAGCTTTACTTTGCTAGCGTGTGAGATGAGTGCAGTTGTGCCATAGTTGGAACATTCTTTGGCATTGCCTTTCTTTGGGATTGGAATGAAAACTGACCTTTTCCACTCCTGTGGCTACTGCTGAGTTTTCCAAATTTGCTGACCTGAGTGCAACACTTTAACAGCATTTTGAAATAGTTCAACTGGATTTCCATCACCTCCACGAGCTTTGTTCATAGTGATGCTTCCTAAGGCCCACTTGACTTCTCATTCCAGGATGTCTGGCTCTAGGTGAGTGATCATACCATAGTGATTGTCTGGGTCATAAAGATCTTTTTTTATAGTTCTTTTGTGTATTCTTGCCACCTGTTCTTATCATTTGTGTGCCATGTATCTTATCCTCTGACCTTTTCTTCATGTATATCACTTTATAGATATGTTATCTGAATACCGTGTGTAAAGTGGTATGTACTTGGTCTTCATTTCATACTGATACAGAAAACACTGTCAGGGTTTCAAGTGAGTTCCTCCTTTTCTGAGTATAAAACCTAGTCATGCCCTTGGTATCCTAGTACATGTTAAGCTGCGTAAGACCTTTCTCTTGTCTAAATATATGCAAGGCTTTAAAAATTTATAATTTATATCTTAACAACATTTAAATTTTGAAAGTGCTTAGTTCGCAGATATTATCCTAGTCTCTGTTCTTTTTTGTGTGTTTTTTTTTAATAGCATTGTCATAATTAAATAGAGAGCTCCCTATTGAAGTAGCAAGAGAAAATTGCTAAAAATATATATATCTATGCTGCATTTAATAAAATAGCAATTTTATCCTGCTTTGAAGATAACCATTTTATGTTACATAACACTGATGCTATGCTTTGTAGAGTAGAAACTTTGAGTGCTTTGAATGAATGAATGCTGGAGATACTCTTAGTAAAATACAGAAGTGTGGTCTTTAAAAGCCTATTACTATAATAAGATGTTTTAGTGTTGCTTACCCATTTTAAGCTTATTAATGTTCTTAGTAATGGAAAATTAGAATTGACTCAATATGTTCACAATCTATTAGTTAGATAGCCAGTGCTTCTATGTCTAGAAGTAAATGTTGCTTTTAAGATTCTGCTGTTCTTTGTTTGCACCTATCCATGGGCTATATTAGGACCTGTTTTGCAAACATCTCTACTTTGCAATTCAGACTTACAGGATGAGCCAATTCCCAATTCTTTCCAGAGAACCACAATACTGTCTAAAGTTTTACAATTTTAAAAAGAAATATCTCCCTGTCAAAATCTGCAAGATTTTTAAAGCGTTTTAGGATATCTGTTTTGACCACTTCAGCTCTTTTTTTACAGAAACTCTCCAGGTTCACAGTTGCTTCTGAAAAGGTTATTGGACTTTATTTATTCATTGCAAGCCATTGAGATAGCATTGATATTTTAAAGCAGCTTTGTGATATGAAAAAAAGTATTGTCTAATAATACCAAAGCAGTAGCAAATCTATGCCTGATGGTGTTAAATATAATAATTTATGATAGAGATTAGGAATTAGATTTACAATATCAGAAAAACCTACACAATGATTTTCAAAGTTAATGTCCCTACTATTGCTTACTTTTCTGAGATTTGGGTAGTGGCTTAATAGAAATTCAAATTTGTGTTGAGTAGGTTTATTGTGGTAGAACTAGCCTGGCAAAATACAGAGTTCAGAAAAGGACATTATTATGCAGTAAAGTTGATGACTATGGACAACAGGGACATAAAGTACAGATCTGTGCTTTGTGAATATTAATTAGTGCATGACTTGATGTAAAACAAAACACAGCAACAAATAAAGCAAATACAATCCAATGAAAAAAAGATAACATATGGGGACTCCTAAAGTATTATGAGGGCTTTCCTATGTGGAGAATTCTTAAAGAGGTGGAAATACCAGACCACCTTCCCTGCCTCCTGAGAAATCTGTATGCAGGTCAAGAAGCAACAGTTAGAACTGGACATGGAACAGTGGTTCCAGATTGGGAAAAAAGTACATCAAGGCTGTATATTGTCACTCTGCTTGTTTAACTTCTATGTGGAGTACATCATGTGAAATGCCATGCTGGATGAAGCACAAGCTGGAATCAAGACTGCCTGGAGAAATATCAGTAACCTCAGATATGCAGATGACACCACCCTTATGGCAGAAAGCAAATAGGAACTAAAGAGCCTCTTAATGAAAGTGAAAGAGGAGAGTGAAAAGCTGGCTGAAAACTCAACATTCAGAAAACTAAGATCATGGCATCTTGTCCCATCACTTCATGGCAAATAGATGGGGAAACAATGGAAACAGTGAGAGACTTTATTTTCTTGGACTCCAAAATCACTGCAGATGGTGACCACTGCCATGAAATTAAAAGATACTTGGTCCTTGGAAGAAAAGCTATGACCAACCTAGACAACGTATTAAAAAGCAGAGACATTACTTTGCCAACAAAGATCCATCTAGTCAAAGCTGTAGTTGTTCCAGTAGTCATGTAAGGATGTGAGAGTTGGACCATTAAAAAGGCTGAGTGCTGAAGAATTGATGCTTTTGAACTGTGGTGTTGAAGAAGACTCTTGAGAGTCCCTTGGAAATCAGTCAATCCTAAAGGAAATCCTAAAGGAAATCTGTCCTGAATATTCATTGGAAGGACAGATGCTGAAGCTGAAACTCCAATACTTTGGCCCCCTGATGCGAAGAACTGACTCCCTGGAAAAGACCCTGTGCTGGGAAAGATCGAAGGCAGGAGGAGAAGGGACCGACAGAGGATGAGATGGTTAGATGGCATCACCATCTTGATGGACATGAGTTTGAGCAAGCTCCGGGAGGTGGTGAAGGACAGGGAAGCCTGGCATGCTGCAGTCCGTGGGGTCACAAAGAGTTGGACACAACTGAGCAACTGAACTGAACTGAAAGTAATATGAGGGAACAGAGGCAAACGTGGGGCCTTAGACTTGTAGAATGTTTGCAGAGGTACAGAGTATATGCAGAAATATTCTATTAATGTGTTTATGTATGTGATTTCTTTACCATTTGACTCAAAATGTCCAAAAAACTGTTTTGAGTGACTGTTTTTAGGCAGGAGTTTGGATTGTGAGAAACTGTATGAAAGAACTTGTATTCATTTGGCTAGACTGTTTCTGAAGCTAAGCTAATGAAAGGTGGAAACTATATGAAAGCAATAGCATTGCAGACTTGGCTAAGGCCTTTTGAAATATTTTAAAGATTATACTAACATTATTTAAAATTGTGTTAATTACCTCTCTGAAACTGAATGGACAAAGTAAAAGTAAGGTTAATCATGTTATCATTTTCAAAATTTTCCAGTGTGAAAGAGTTGGTACCAGGTGTAAAGAAAGTTTGATAAAATCTAGTAAGATTGCTGGAATATATGAGGTAGATTCCCATTTTAGCAAAGCCATCAGGAGATAGAGACACCTGTTAACACGATTTACAGAAGTGAATTTTTTAATGCTATTATAAAATATGTCAGCCGTAACAGAGGTATATACTTAAGACTTGTGTGTCCTAAATAGCAACAGCAATAAAAGGAGTGCCCATTTACTTATCATCCAACTTAAGAAATAGAACATAACCTTATGCCGCTAACAAGTCGCACCTCTTTCCATAGAAATAACTGCTATTGTGATTTTTCTTTTTTCTTTATAGTTATACCACACATGTATCTACCCTTAAGCAATGAATTATTTAATTTTCCTTGTTTTAAACTATTCTACACAAATGTAATTTTAACTGTTTATTGTTTGAAGTTTTCTTTTTTGCACTGAATTAATTTTTCAGTTTCATCTATGTTGATGCATGTAGCCGTAGATCTTTAATTTTCCCTGCTGCATATTATACCACTGTATGCACTCACCACAGCTCAGTTTTTTGTTCCAACATAAACGGATATTTAGATTGCTTGCAGTTTTTAGTTCTATTACAAAGCGTGTGATTATGAACATGTTGGCACATATCTTCTGGTGCACACATGTGAGGATTTTGCTGGGATACTTAGGAGCCAGGGGGTTGGCTAGAGTTGTGTATGTAACCTTACTGAGTCATGCCAAACGGTTTTGCAAAGTGTATAAGTGTTCTCATTATTTTACATCCTCATCGACACTGTGTCAGGCTCTAAGGGTACGGCAGGCTCTAAGCCACTTTGTGCCTTTTTTCATGACCACTTTTATTGTGTTCATGTGGCAGATTGACTCCAGGTGAAACAGCAAATTCTTTTTATAGATATCCAGCTTCAAGAGTTCTTGTTTCACAGTTCACAAGTACTGTAAAATCATGAGACTGATAAGTCAGGGAAGAAATTGTTTTCTGTGGATTGAGATTCCAAATAGATGAATAAAATATTTGTAACCTTTAATAGCAAGAACATAACAGTTTTACATGGCACATCTAACATGCCTGAGAGGTCTTATCTATAATAAGTACTTAATTTATTGAAGTGGGTTCATTATTTATTTAAAAAATAAACTTAGCCTTTTAAAAAGTCAGTATTTCTTTCTAACAAATAAAAAAGTGTTATCAAGCCTATAAAGTTCTTAGTAAATATTTAATTTTTATATCCCACCTCTCATTTTGCTTCACTATTGTTTTAATCGTTTATATCCTTTTCTATAGCTCATTTCAACGGCCACGTGGCACTCTCCATTTGGATGATGGTGAATACTGGTCCAACAGGGCAGCCTCTTATAAAGGAAAATCCCACCGACCCATCTTTGAGAACAGCATGGACAAGATATACAGGAACTTATACAAAAAGGCCTGTAGTTCTGTTTCTCATACACAGGAAAGCTTCTGAGATCAGCCACGATAAACTGTATGAGTGTCCTTGTCAACTTCTCAATGAAAACGTTTGATGTGATCAATACCTGTACTCTTTTATTTTTTTTTAATCAGGTGGTTCTAATTGAGCACAGTAGTTAGACTTTATTATTTCAAATGATAAAGTATCATGGGCAAGCCTTCTTTTTCCAATCACAGTAGAGAGTGCTATATTCTCACAGTTCTGCAACACAGTCAAAACCTCCATTCTGATTATGAGAAGGCTGTCCTGTCACATGTCTCTCATGTCACCAGCTACAAATCCAAGAACATATTCTCTCTAAACATGCTCTTCTGCCTTCATCACCTTGTAATTTTCTTTCCATTTGCTCGACTGGTTATCTGACTAAGATTATTTTTATTATTAACTTTTGTTTCTTGGTCATAGGCAAAAAAACATATACAGAGATGAATTTCCCAGGAGTTTAAACTCTATTTTAACTAGTATTTTCTACTGTTTGCTCCCTAAGAAAAGGCTATTAATGTCTTAGCTCCTAAGATATAGTTTTCTTTTTAAAGTTTCTATAATCCTTTACTCCCTCTTCTCTAAAAGAGCTAGCTAAGTTACCTAAAATGCCTAACAGATAGTGAGAAATAGGAATGGCCAAATGTGACCCCAGATATGAATAACTGATTTTTAAAGATAGATTTTTTTTTTGCATTGTTTTTTCCTAGAGTCAAAACTTTTGGTGGAACCAGAATCAGAAAATAGCCTTTGTTAAGAAGCTTGTAGAAACTCATAAAGAATAAGGGATTTATGTTGTAATTTAATCTCTTTAGAGTATTCATAGGTATCAAATAGCCCATGAAAGTAGCAACCTTACTTTAAAAAAAAAAACCTGGGAACCATAAAGGGGAGGAAATATTAGAGCATAACTCTTTGTACTCAAAAGTTGTTGGTTGATAAAATTAGCTTCTTCCCCCTCTCCCTTCTACCCTGGCTCCAAACACATCTGAGGACAGTTAGGCTTTGAAGATACGAAGAAATCAGTTACCTTATATTTATTAGAGAGAGTAGAAGAAATGCAGAGAATAGGAAATGATAAACTTGACTTACAAACTTTAAGAGTTGACTACAAGATAATGTTTTCTCATTGATTCCATCTTTGGTTAATTTTATAGTTATGATCTTAAAATACTTGAGTTGAACTCTATTTAAGTTGGAATTGGTATGTAAATTGGGCAATTTATTTTTCTAATTGGAGAAAGTACGTAATACCTGTTAATCTAATAATAAGACTTTTCAGCTTCATGTTGATTGTTTTATCTGTGGCAATCTGCAATGTATTGGAAGCACATCAGAGACAGGAGCCAGGTATCCTAGGCTACAGATCTCTGGTCCTGGTTTCCTCAGTTATCAGTGGAGGGAACAGAATAGGTCAGCATTTCCTGAACCGTGTTTGTAGACTGCTGTTCTAAGAGATGGCTTTAGGAATGTAGATACAAGTATTTTCATTGGTCATGTAAGTTTAGGAAAAATCTGTGTACCACTCAAACTTAGAGAGTCATGGGTAAGATGACAGGAATAAAAAGGGGTTGCTAGTAATACTGAAAAAAACTGGTAAATTGTTCAGGCAAACTACATATGGTCACCTTAGTAAAAACATTAGCATGTTTGAGGCTGTAAGAAATCCTGGCATAAACATGCTTCGCTCTAGCATCTAATAGAAAGTCTGATATATACTTGGTGCTCATTAAATATTTATTGATTAACCCAGACTTTCCTAAACTAAATTGAGTGTGTAACAGTGTTTGCTGTTATGGTTATCTTTCCCCTCCCATTCCTCTCCCCCAACTCCTGAGACTTCCTCTGAAATGCCATCTGCAGACACATGTTGACAGAGTCGGGAAAATACTGGACTCCACAATCACTCAGCTACCCTCTGGTTGTAAGTTTTCTGATGATTTTTTGTATAAGTTTTTGAAGGTCAGCATTGAATGATGGTTTTTTAAAAAATCATACATCAATAAAACTTAATATCTTTTCCTCCTTGATGGAAACAAATGAAAAATTCCCCTATTTAAAAGTGGCTTCTTGGTGTGCTACATGCCTTCAGTCATGTCTGACTCTTTGAGACCCTACAGACTGCAGCTCACCAGGCTTCTCTGTCCATAGGATTCTCCAGGCAAGAATACTAGAGTGGGTTGCCATGGCCTCCTCCAGGGGATCTTCCTGACCCAGGGAATGAACCTGAGCCTCCTGTCTACTGCATTGGAAGGCAGGTTCTTTACCACTAGCACCACCTGGGAAGATCAGTGAAGTGAAGTGAAAGTCACTCAGTCATGTCCGACTCTTTGTGACCCCATGGACTGTATGATGCCTGGAATTCTCCAGGCCAGAATACTGGAGTGTGGGTAGCCTTTCCCTTCTCCAGGGATTGAGCCCAGGTCTTCCGCACTGCAGGCAGATTCTTTACCAGCTGAGCCACAAGGGAAGCCCAGGCTCCTTGGTAAAAAGAGCAAATATGAACTTTAAAGAAAATATTTGCTATCATAGAAAATTTCCTGAGTAAGTACAAAAAAATATATATATATATATTACTTTGCACCTATATTTGCCATTATCATACAAAGGCCACCAAAAAATGGGTCTCAAAGGGGAACTTTAGAAAATATTTAAGAGACATTTTCCTCTGAATTAAATTTGACATCTCCCTGAAGGATCAAATATAAATTTCCACATACTTAACATCTTTGCTAAGTGTCTATTTCCATTCCCTTGAGGAAAGAGTAGTCTTTGTTGTTTTCCCTAACTATTATGATGAATTCTTATGTTGTATTATCTTTCAAGAGTAAAACCTCTAAGTACTAATAGCTGCCTTTTCTCATTGAAAGAAGCAGAAAGATGCCATAGTTTATTCTCTTAACCTCTTTTTTAATATTTCCTACAATCTAGCAATAGTTATTAGACAATATGAAAGATAAATTGGTCTGTCTCCTTCTTTTTAATGTAATTTTTCTCTTAAAAAAATCCTAGGAATTTCAGGAAGGAAAATGTTAATTCAGCTAAGGAAAAAATTAAATCATTGGACTGAGAGTGTGTCTTCCCTGGTTTCACTACTAGTTATATAACCTTGTTTAAGTCATCTATCCTTCTTAGACCTCGGTTTTCTTTCCTATATTGAGGAAGAGGTTAATTTAGAATGATCTTTTAATGTTCCAACATTTTTACAATTGTGTAATTGATCGATGTAGATCAGGAAGTTTTCGGCAGCAGAGTTGTATTCTGATTTCAAAGATTAAGCCCTAGATTAAAAATCTGGACCAAAAGGAGAGAATTCTCATTATTGTGCTCATTCCTAATAATGGCTTTTTTGAGATAGTTCATATGCTATAAAATTCACCCTTTAAAAGTATACAGTTGAGTGGTTTTCAGTATAGTCACAGAGGTGTGCAACTGTAACCACTAGCTAATTATAAAATATTTCATCACCCCAGAAAGAATCCTGTATCCATTAGCAATTGCTCCCCATGCCTTTTTTCCCTTGTCACAACTCGTACTGATCTGCTTTCTGTTTCTATGCCTACTCTGGACATTTAGACATTTCATATACATGGGATTATATAATATGTGAGTTTTTTTGTCTGGCTTCTTTCATCTAGCATAATGTTTTCAGGACTCATACCTGTTGTAACATGTGTCGGTACTTTATTTCTTTTTATTGCTAAAAAATAATCTATTATATGGATATATCTTATTTTGTTTATCTATTCAGTTGGTGGGCGTTTTCATTGCTTTCACTTTGGGGATATTATGAAAAATGCTGGTACTATGAACATTTGTGAAGTTTGTGATGGATATATGTTTTTATTTTCCTTGAATATACACCTAAGAGTAGAATTGTTGGGTCATATGGAAACTCTTTGTTTAACATTTTGAAGAATTGCTTTCCAAAGTGACTCAATCATTTTACAACTATTATGTTTATTTTTATGTTATCTTAGAAACTTAGGCTAGTTACACATTCAACCACTCATTCACCCATTTATCACATATTTATTGAGCACTGTGTTAGATATAGAGTATAAAATTTTTAAATGTATCTTCCCATAAGCACAAAGAATCTATTGAGAGAGACAAAACAATATATTCCAGCATTTATAGTGGTTTGGTAACTTCTGTGATAAAATAATACAAGAATGAGCATAGAGTATGCTAGCTTGATGCAACAGAACTTATTGTAAAAGCATGAAAATGGGAGAGAAAATGATTGTTCAGAAAACTCCAAATGCTGTTAACTAGAGATTGTGTACAAGATTGCAAAAACTTTGATGGGATATGATGAATGCTAAAATGGACCACAAAGAGAACCACAGGCTTGGAGCTGCATTAAATGAGGCAGCCTTTTAGCTGGACACTGGAAGATGGGAAGGACTTTTGTGAACAGGAAACCAAGATGGGAAGGACTTTTGTGAACAGGAAACCAAGATGGGATATACTCAATATTGATCAGTTTTTACGAGGGTGGAGGCGAGATTGAGGAAAATGTCCAGAAATCATTTAAAGATATAAAACTTGGGAGAACTCAAGAATTGAAAATGGATTTTTGAAGTCAGATCAAAATAAACAAAAAACCTATGTTGCTCTTGTCCTAATTTGTATGTGACCATAATAAGCACCTTGAGAGTAGCGGACCCCAAGCAATTGTGCTTTTTACTTATTATTGAGGCCCTGGTGGGAGAAAGTTAGTTTGAGGAACACCCTTTTAGAAATTAAGAAAGATATTGTCCTCCCAATCCCAGATTATCTAACTAGCTAGAAATTTATTTACAAAAATGAAAAAGGAGAGAAACTCAATTTTTTGTTGTTGGGGTTATGAGAGTATTATTTATCTCTGAATGATATACTTTGAGTTTAATTATGTGAAGATCCTTAGACAACCAGAATTTGTGAGTATTCATCCATTTAACAAATGTTATTGAAGGTCTAATGTCCAGAGATAAACAAAAACCTAGTTCCTGACCCAAGTTCATAGGCGGAAAAACTGACATTTACTTATTACAATGAAAGAAGTACTATAATAGATGATAAGGTTTGCAAGTATTTTCTCTCATCCCATTGATTGTCTTTTTGTTGTTGATTGTTTGCTTTGCACTGAAGAACCTTTCTATGTGGTTCTATGTGACGTGGTTCCACTTTGTCTATTTTTGCTTTCATTGCTTTTGCTTTCAGTGTCATATCTAAGAAATCATTGCCAAGACCAATGTCAAGATTTCCCCCTATATTTTCTATTAGGAGTTTTACAATTTCAGGTCTTATGTTTAAATCTTTAATCCACTTTGACTTGATTTTTATGTATAATGTAAGTTAAGGGTTTGATTTCTTCTTTCTTTTTTTTTTTTTGCATGTGGATATATAATTTTCCTAATCATTTGTTGAAGAGACTGGTTTTCCCCCTTTGTATGTTCTTGACTCCCTTTCAAAGATCAGTTGACTCTGTGTGTGTTACTTTATTTCTGGGCTGTCTATTCTGTTCCACTGCTCTTTTTCTGTCTTTATCCCAGTACCATACTGTTTTAATTGCTGTGGGTTTATAGTTTAGCTTGAAATCAGGAGTATGATGTCTCCAGCTTTTTTGCTCTTTTTTAAGATCACTTTGGTTATTCTGAGTCTTTGGTGGTTCTATATGATTTTATGATTTTTTTTTCTATTTCTGTAAAAAATGTCATTGGGATTTTGATGGGCTTAATAGGAAATCTGTATATCACTTTGGGAAGTGGACATTTTAACCAACCACATGATAATCACACACACACACAAACGTGTAAAGAAGACACACAAAATTAAAAAAGAAAAGAATTAAAGAATCTTACTACAAAAAATCAACAAGGCACAAAGGAAGATCACAAGAGAGGAATAGAGGGACAAAATAGAAAACAGAAAACAGCAAAATGGCAAAAGCAAATCCTTGCCTATCAATGATTGCCTTAAGTGTAAATGGATTAAGCTCTCCGAAAGACACAGAGTGGCTGAATGGATAATAAAGCAAGACCCAACTATATGCTATCTACAAGAGACTCTCTTTATATTAAAGGACACACATAGGCTAAAAGTGGAGGAGTGGCAAAATAGTATTCCATGCAAATATTAAACAAGAGAGCACAGGTGCCTATAGTATTATCAGGAAAAAAATAGACTTTAAGTCTGTCACAAGCATCACTACATTTCTGTTGCAGTTTAAGTTTTTAAAAGTTTAATCTTTGGAGTTTATGATATAGTTCAGAAATGAGAGGAAACCTTTAATGCCTTTGAACACTGTAATAGATTTGAGAATAGGTGTATCCTCTTAGAGACTTATTTTCATCAGTGAAACACATTCTTCACTGGAGTTTTTTTGTGTGTGTTTGTTTTTCAGTAAAATTAGTGATATATGCAAACAAAATGTTGAAAGATTTATGTACATACATTTCCAGTAACATCTATTTCTAGGAGGTTGACAACAACACTGAATAATAGAAAAAGTGCTTTCTTCACAACTTTTCTGAACCTCTTTTTTTAGCCTGTGAAATAAGATATTGATAAACATTGCCCTCCATTCCTCATAAAAGTATTAGGATTAAGTAGGAACATAATGTGGACATTCTTTGACACATGTTAGGCACTATCCTAATTATTTTTTGGAAGTGATCTGGGAAAAGAAATTAACAATTTTAAAAATAATCCATCTGGCATAATAACAATACTGTTGGTTGCAGAGTTGAATGAACTTCAGATTTTGTTCTCTGTGTTTTCTTGTAACCTCTGTGCTGCTTAACTTTTCTGAACTTATTTGCTCATTTGTGAAGTGGAAGCTGTTTTCGTAGAGTTCATTTAACCAGTTAATGCATGTGAACTACCTCATACAAAACATGGCGCTCAATAAAGGGTAACTGTAGTAGCTATGCTTCCAGGTCAGTATAGAGATAGTATTCTGATAGATCTTGAGGATCTGATTGTACAGAAAGTGGAATAAATGTAAAAAAATTTCAAAATTATTTCAGGACACAAGACCAAATCAGATTTCTTTCAGTATGGCTCTTAAGTTTACTAGTTATTTCGTTTATGTAGGTTGTATAATACTCATTTCAGTTCAGTCACTTAGTCGTGTCCGACTCTGTGACCCCATGGATCTCAGCACGCCAGTCTTCCCTGTCCTTCACCAACTTCCAGAGCCTAAATAGAACACCGGCAGGCCCCACTGGGGTTTGAACCCAGGATCTCCTATTTACTAGACAGGTGCTTTAACCAGCTAAGCCACGGAGCCTTTCTTAGCCTTGTATTCTATTCTGTGGTGCCATCTGAAGATATTAGACCTTAATTTTATTTTTTACAAAATGGGAATGATACCTACCTAAAATGGTTACTATGAAGAATATATTAGGTAAATGTTGCAAAGTGATTAGTATTATACCTAAAAAAATAGTAGATGCTTAAAGTAGACATCTTTTGCTTTCCCTTTCATTATTTTGTGTATAAATCCACCCAGGCATAGACCTTAACATCATTTATTTTTATTACTTAGAATCCTATTAACCTTGTATACGTTGTGCACTTTGCTAGAGGTTTTACGTAGATTTTACAAGTGAAACTAAACACATGACTTAGTCCTTGAGAGTATTGTCCACTTGAACTTTATATGTGGCTTCTCTCAGTTGTTTGAGGGCCTGTCCTATTAACCAGTTTTGATACTAGGAAGTTTATTTTGTCCTCTGTTTATTTTGGACTTAGCGCAGTTATGTTTTGCAAATTAACCTTATTCTTTTGATCTGGGGGATGTTAGAGGCAGAAGTTAAAATTGTTATTCAGTCACTAAGTCACGTCTGACTCTTTGGGACCCCGTGGACGGTAGCCTGCCAGGCTCCTCTGTCCTCCACTATGTCCCAGAGTCTGCTCAAATTCATGTCCATTGAGTCAGTGGCTCTATCTACCCATCTGGTGGTGGTGGTTTAGTTGCTATCGTGTCTGACTCTTGGGACCCCGTGGACGGTAGCCTGCCAGGCTCCTCTGCCCATGGGATTCTCCAGGCATGAATACTAGAGTGGGTTGCCATTTCCTTCTCCAGGGGATCTTCCCAACCCAGGGATTGACTCCTGAACCCAGATTCTTTACCAGCTATGAGGGAAACCCCCATTTGGAAGTTAGAGTTAAATCTCCATAATTCAACAGAAGTAACCCTGGATCATCTCAGTCAGATAAACATCCCTGTAAGTCTTAAGAATTTGTTATGAATGTGATTGAGTAGTCACCTTTTTCAGAAAACTGTGCTGTTTGACACTAGTCACGGAAGTGTGTGTGTGTGCGCTTACTTACATACACACATGCACATAAAGCTGTAGACCCATCTCAGGTTGCTATGTAATTCTTTAGAAGTCTTAAATTTTAAAAATAGCAATTTCAAAAAATTCCTTTATAACTTAAGATAAATAAAATAAATTTTAAAGTGTTTGTTTTTGGAAATTGCTGATGAATGATTATATTTTAGCTGTTGCATCTTACTGCATATGAATTATTCATTGCTCAGAAAAATAGCCTAGTGATTAAATACACAGCCTCTGGAGTCACTCTTCTAGATTCCAGTTCCACTTCAGCCACCTAATAACTGTGTGAGCTTTGACAGGTTATCTGATTTCTTTGTGCCTAGTTTTCTCATCTATACAATGAAGATACTATTACCAATCCCATGGGATCATTGTGAATATTAAAGTAGTTAACATATAGAAAGTGCTTAAAGCAATGCCTTGCACATGGTAAGGACTGCATAAATATATGATTACTACAGTTATTGTTGTTATTGTTAAACAGCTGACAGATTATCTACTGGACTTACCTATTACATGTATGTTTTCTGAAACAATTATTTAGTACCGCCCCCTCTTTATCCTGTTTATAGTAATATTCTGTTGCTAAATAAAATAATATACTTGAATCTACCACTCAACAGGAATAAGTTAAAAATATTTTGCATTATCCTGACTCTCCTTTGTGGCCCAGCAGTTGTTCACTTATTATACATTCCTACAGCTATATGGAATAAAGAATGTGTTTTGGCATAGAAACTGCATAATTTGGAGATATTTTTGTTGATAATCTTAAACTAAAACAGTCAAACTAATTTCAGTTCCACTGGAAACCCAGGGGGGTAATTGTTTTCTCCAAATGAGAGAGAACATGCCAGCTTTTGTGTTAGTAAGTATTTCCAAGTGTTTATGTGGGGAAAATGGAAGAAAAAGAGCATTTTACTTCAGTGAATTTAATCCACCAAACTTTTAAAACCTTAGAAAAACTATTTCCACTAGACTTCTATGATAAGTAATAACTTGTATTTTGTATACCTATTACCATTTTCAAGCACTTTAACATAAGTTATCTTTGTTGTATTTCTCCATAACATGTTCATAAATTAGGTAGGACAGGGTTATAATCTACAGTTTTACAAATTTGGGTTAAGTGTCTCTTGCAGGTCACACAGTGGGGATATAAGTGGGTGTATAAGTGGCTCCGTAAGGACTTAAAACCAAATATTAGTATTTTCTCATAAATATCCTATTGAACTTTTCCTGCTATTGCTTGATATTCCTCTTAAATATTGGTTTTAATATTGGATTTTAAGAGGTGATACTTGGTTCTCGTTGATTGATCACATCTATATTTGGAGAAGGCTTAGTTTTCATCATTCAGACTCTTCAATATGTTTGTGACTATCTCCAGCCATTTGTTTTTCCTTCTCTCTACCCAGGCCCTACGTGTTGGCTAATTATCCCACTTACGAACACACCGCCAGTCTATTGAAGAGCAACGGAAGTTAAGCTAGCCAGCTTATAACTTATGAGGAGTTGTACTAGAAATGGTTAGTAGTAAAGAGTTCCATGACATTTAAAGAATTCAGTGATCTAGTTACTCCAAATAATTGGAAATTGTCATAATTTGAAAGTAACTTAAGTGTAGGATGCAAAGAGTATCTGAGACATACCTAACATTCCACTCATTAGTTGAAAGTGTGATTATGTAGCATCCAGGTCTAAAGCTGGTAAAGCTTTTCTGTTCCAGTTCAGTATTTCCAAATCCTGACTGATGAGAGTCACTCAGGAAGCAGTTAGAAAGTTTCCTCCTCTCAATCTCTGGAGATCCTGATACAATAAATTTAACTTATTAAAGAGTTTTTAAGAGTCTCTCTAGGTGATTGTGATGTTTGCCTAGGTGTTGCTGAACCATAAGGACTCTTTTGTTGACCATGATGGCTACTCCATTTCTTCTAAGGGATTCTTGCCCACAGTGGTAGATATAATGGTCATCTGAGTTAAATTCACCCATTCCAGTCCATTTTAGTTCACTGATTCCTAAAATGTCGACGTTCGCTCTTGTCATCTCCTGTTTGATCACTTCCAGTTTGCCTTGATTCATGGACCTAACATTCCAGGTTCCTATGCAATATTGCTCTTTACAGCATCGGACCTTGCTTCTATCACCAGTCACATCCACAACTGGGTGTTCTTTTTGCTTTGTCTCCATCTCTTCATTCTTTCTTGAGTTATTTCTCCACTGATCTCCAGTAGCGTATTGGGCACCTACAGACCTGGGGAGTTCATCTTTCAGTATCCTATCTTTTTGCCTTTTCATACTGTTCATGGGGTTCTCAAGGCAAGAATAATGAAGTGGTTTGCCATTTCCTTCTCCAGTGGACCACATTTTGTCAGAACTCTCCACCATGACCCCTCTGTCTTGGGTGGCCCTACACGGCATACATAGTTTAATCGAGTTAGACAAGGCTCTGGTTCATGTGATTAGATTGGTTAGTTTTCTGTGATTGTGGTTTTCAGTCTGTCTGTGCTCTGTTGGAGAAGGATAAGAGGCTTATGAAAGCTTCCTGATGGGATAGACTGACTGAGGGGAATACTGGGTCTTGTTCTGATGGGCGGGGCCATGCTCAGTAAATCTTTAATCCAATTTTCTTTTGATGAGTGGAGCTGTGTTCCCTCCCTGCTACTTATCTGGGGCCAAACTATGGTGGAGGTAATGAAGATAGTGGTGACCTCCCTCAAAAGATCCCATGCATGTACCCCTACACTCCATGCCCCCAACCCTGCAGCAAGCCACCTGACCCATGCCTTCACTGGAGAATCCCAGACACCCATAGGCAGGTCTCCTGTGGGGTCACGGGTTTCATATCATGAACTCCTTATTGCCAAATTCATACTTAAATTGAAGAAAGTAGGGAAACCACTAGACCATTCAGGTATGATCTAAATTAAATACCTAACAATTATACAGTGGAAGTGAGAAACAGATTTAAGGGACTAGATCTGATAGAGTGCCTGATGAACTAAGGATGGAGGTTCATGACATTGTACAGGAGACAGGAAGCAAGACCATCCCCAAGAAAAAGAAATGCAAAAAAGCAAAATGGCTGTCTGAGGAGGCCTTACAAATAGCCATGAAAAGAAGAGAACCAAAGGAGAAAAGGAAAGATATACCCCTTTGAATGCAGAGTTCCAAAGAATAGCAAGGATAAGAAAGCCTTCCTCAGCAATCAGTGCAAAGAAATAGAGGAAAACAATAGAGTGGGAAAGTCTAGAGATCTCTTCAAGAAAGTTAGAGATACCAAGGGAACATTTCATGTAAAGATGGGCACAATAAAGGACAGAAATGGTGTGCACCTAACAAAGGCAGAAGATATTAAGAAGAGGTGGCAAGAATACACAGAAGAGCTGTACAAAACACATCTTCACAACCCAGATAATCACGATGGTGTGATCACTCATCTAGAGCTAGACATCCTGGAATGTGAAGTCAAGTGGGCCTTAGAAAGCATCATTATGACACCACCCTTATGGCAGAAAGTGAAGAGGAACTAAAAAGCCACTTGATGAAAGTGAAAGTGGAGAGTGAAAAAGTTGACTTAAAGCTCAACATTCAGAAAATGAAGATCATGGCATCCGGTCCCATCACTTCATGGGAAATAGATGGGGAAACAGTGGAAACAGTGTCAGACTTTATTTTTCCAAAATCACTGCAGATGGTGACTGCAGCCATGAAATTAAAAGACCCTTACTCCTTGGAAGGAAAGTTATGACCAACCTAGATAGCATATTCAAAAGCAGAGACATTACTTTGCCAACAAAGGTCCGTCTAGTCAAGGCTATGGTTTTTCCAGTGGTCGTGTATGGATGTGAGTTGGACTGTGAAGAAGGCTGAGTGCCGAAGAATTGATGCTTTTGAACTGTGGTGTTGGAGAAGACTCCTGAGAGTCCCTGCACTGCAAGGAGATCCAACCAGTCCATTCTGAAGGAGATCAGCCCTGGGATTTCTTTGGAAGGAATGATACTAAAGCTGAAACTCCAGTACTTTGGATGCCTCACATGAAGAGTTGACTCATTGGAAAAGACTCTGATGCTAGGAGGGATTGGGGGCAAGAGGAGAAGGGGACGACAGAGGATGAGATAGCTGGATGGCATCACTGACTCGATGGACATGAGTCTGAGTGAGCTCCGGCAGTTGGTGATGGACAGGGAGACCTGGCGTGCTGCAATTCATGGGGTCGCAAAGGGTTGGACACAACTGAGCAGCTGATCTGATCTGATCTGATCTGATGGACAAAGCTAGTGGAGGTGATGGAATTCCAGTTGAGCTATTCCAAATCCTGAAAGATGATGCTGTAAAAGTGCTGCCCTCACTATGCCAGCAAATTTGGAAAACTCAGCAGTGGCCACAGGACTGGAAAAGGTCAGTTTTCATTCCAATCCCAAAGAAAGGCAATGCCAAAGAATGCTCAAACTACCACACAATTGCACTCATCTCACACACTAGCAAAGTAATGCTCAAAGTTCTCCAAGCCAGGCTTCAGCAATACGTGAACCATGAACTTCCAGATGTTCAAGCTGGTTTTAGAAAAGGCAGAGGAACCAGAGATCAAATTGCCAACATCTGCTGGACACCGAAAAAGCAAGAGAGTTCCAGAAAAAAATCTGTTTCTGCTTTCTAGACTATTCCAAAGCTTTTGACTGTGTGGATCACAACAAACTGGAACATTCTGAAAGAGATGGGAATACCAGACCACCTGACCTGCCTCTTGAGAAATCTGAATGCAGGTCAGAAAGCAACAGTTAGAACTGGACATGGAACAACAGAATGGTTCCAAATTGGGAAAGGAGTATGTCAAGGCTGTATATTGTTACCATGCTTATTTAACTTTTATGCACAGTACATCATGAGAAACACTGGGCTGGATGAAGCACAGCTGGAATCAAGATTGATGGGAGAAATATCAATAACCTCAAATATGCAGATGACACCACCCTTATGGCAGAAAGTGAAGAAGAACTAAAGAGCCTCTTGATGAAAGTGAAAGAGGAGAGTGAAAAAGTTGGCTTAAAGCTCAGCGTTCAGAAAACTAAGATCATGGCATCCAGTCCCATCACTTCATGGGAAATAGATGGGGAAACAGTGGAAACAGTGACAGACTTTATTTTGGGGGGCTCCAAAGTCACTGCAAATGGTGACTGCAACCATGAAATTAAAAGATGCTTACTCCTTGAAAGGAAAGTTATGACCAACCTAGACAGCATATTAAAAAGCAGAGACATTACTTTGCCAACAAAGGTCCATCTAGCGAAGGCTATGGTTTTTCCAGTAGTCATGTATGGATATGAGACTTGGACTATAAAGAAAGCTGAGCACTGAAGAATTGATGCTTTTGAACTGTGGTGTCGGAGAAGACTCTTGAGAGTCCCTTGGACTGCAAGGAAATCCAACCAGTCCGTCCTAAAGGAAATCAGTCCTGGGTGTTCATTGGAAGGGCTGATGCTGAATGGAAACTCCAATACTTTGGCTACCTGATGTGAAGAAGTGACTCATGTGAAAATATCCTGATGCTGGGAAAGATTGAAGGTGGGAGGAGAAGGAGACGACAGAGGATGAGACGGTTGGATGGCCTCAGCTACTCAAAGGACGTGAGTTTGAGTAAGCTCCATGAGTTGATGATTGACAGGGAGGCCTGGCATGCTGTAGTCCATGGGGTTGCAAAGAGTTGGACATGACTGGGTGACTGAACTGAACTGAATCCTGACCTCTCAAACATACATACAGTGAGTTGTAAAATGTTGTAAATGTATGTGAGTGATATTTGGGTCGGTGTATGGAAAAGGAAGGTGTATGGAAGAGGAAGCAACCACTTCCTTAATGAGTGAAGGAAGACATCACAAAGGAATCAGTCTTTCACCTTGGTCTTAGTGGATGATTTTCTCAGAAGAGGAGAGGCTGGGCATCAGAGGTTTTGTGGACATGAAAGAGGCACAGCATCTTCAGGGAACTGCAGGAGTTCAGTGTGGTTAGAGTACAGGGGTGTATGGTGAAATGGGGGTATGTTGACATTATATTAAGGTCCTTCTTCATATGCCTTACTATAGAATTTGAATTCTATCCTCAGACCCCCGAAAGTTTTAGGGACTCATGTAATACCATTTCATTCTCATAGTATCATTTGCGAATATACTTGACATCCCAAAGTCATATTATGATCTAAGGCAAGAGTTGTGTAGTCTGTTTCTCCAGCCATTTGTTCATCCTTCTGCATATTTATTGAACATTTGCATGTCAAAACACTTTGGATAATATAAAAAATACTTATTAAATTGTTCTCATTGAATTTTCACTCTAATTTAGCAGATGACATACTTCTTGTTGTCATTCAGTCGCTAAGTCATGTCTGATCCCATGGACTGAAGCACACGAGGCTTCCTTGTCCTTCACTATCTTCCTGAGTTTGCTCAGATTCATGTCCATTGAGTTGGTGATGCTATCTAACCATCTCATCCTCTGCCGCCCTCTTCTCCTTTTGCCTTCAGTCTTTCCTAGCATCAGGGTCTTCTCCAATGAGTTGACTCTTCACATCAGGTAGCCCAAAAGACTGGAACTTCAGCTTCAGCATCAGTTCTTCCAATGAATATTCAGGGTTGATTTCCTTTACAATTGACTGGCTTAATCTCCTTGCAGTCTAAGGGACCCTGAAGAGTCTCCTCCAGCACCATAAATTAAAGGCATTAGTTCTTCAATGCTCAGCCTTCTGTATGGTTCAACTCTCACATCCATACATGACTACTGGAAAAACGATAGCTTTGACTATATGGACTTTTGTCAGCAAAGTAATGTCTTTGCTTTTTAATTTATTCTTGTAGTAAGTATCAAATATCTAGTAAGAGATTAGAATCTATAATTGCTGAAGAGTCAGTGAGTAGTAAAGGTTCAAAAAAATGGAGAGAACTAGTCACTTGTCTGAAAAGGCTCTATGAATACAGAGGAATCCAGTCTGCAGCATGGGTTGGTTAGAATAGGTGGGAAAAGAGAAAAGTACTTTTAAGTGGAAAAAAATTGAACAATGCATAAAGATGTGGAAGTAAGTGTTTGTGAAGTGTGTTCGTGGATCGCAAGTTGATTGGTTGCCTGGAGCTAGAGTTTCACATAGGGAAGGAGCATTGACAATAAATAAATATGGCTTTGAAATGAAACCTTCAGAGAACCTCATAAGAAAATGCTATTCCTGAATTTACTTTTGATGCATCTTAAAGATCTCACATAAAGCTCAAACCCCAGCTGAACTTAAAAAAATAAATATTTTGTACAGAAGAGTAATTCCTGGCATTAAGATACTTTCAAACACTAAAATCATTGCCAGAGATTTTCCAGCTTAACGTCAAGCTGTTTAAATGCATTGGGAAGAGCTTTAGATAGCTTTTTGTTTGGTTTAGACTTTTTTTCCAAGGAAAAGGTAGAAAAGTATAGCCATTGGCCCTGTGTACACACAGAGCATAATTTTCATGTCTTCATCTGCTAAATGTCTGTGTTTCATTCATTGTTTGCCCATAGCCGGTGAACTTTAGGGATAATTCCTTCCTGTCTTGGACCCAGAGCAGAACCATATAGACAAGGTCCACAAGTCAGACATCAAAGATTAATATAAGAACATTTTCTAATAAACTTAGAGTCATTGTTTTTATATCACTTTTTCTAGGAAAATATTTCTAGAAATATTTTTAATTGGATTTTTCAAATGTTATTTTCTGATTTTAAAAAGATACATAAAAATTGGAAGACTTATAAAGTACTCATGTGAAAGTAAAAATGAGATAACTTGTAATATTTTGTACATTTTACTGGCAATATTCTATGTATTTCTACAGTCATTTGTTTTTACAAACAAATTTTGTACCTTTCTATTTTAATGGTAACACATACGCATTTCTTCATTTTTCTAAAGTGGTGCATAAATGTATTTTAATGACTATTTAATAATGCACTGATATACTCTGAGTTGATTTAATCATTGCTCTGTGGCTGCACACTTAGGTCGTTTCCCAAGTCTGTGTTTCTGTTATGTATTTAAACCAGGGAGAAACGTGTCTGCACCAAAGGTGGGTTATATGATCTACTTACGCAGTGTGCAAGCAGCAAATGGGTGACAGAAGGATTGCTCTTCCTTTCTTGTTTGTTTGTACCAGAATCCTCTATTGTTTACATACATTTTAGCCTCTTGTGTCATTTCCAGAAGCTTTATTTTTCTCACTTACTTTTTGGTTTGGATAAGATTTAAATATAAAAATCCATCTGTGAAGCATATTGTATATTCACATTGAAGGCTAAAAAACCATTTTTAATTAAAACTTTTTTCAGCACTCGTGGTTCACTTTGTCCTGTTTTTATTATGAAACACTCCAGCCTTCTTTCTAAAACACATATGTCTTGTACATTTCAAGATGTTCCTTGTTGCTCATGCAGAACTAGTTTCTTTATGCTGTCAGGCTCACGCCATATGGTCTGGCTGTTCATTTTGCTTCCCTTTCTGGCATTTGTGTGGGCAGCATCTTGCATGTAATGCAAGTTAATTTCATTCCCATCTCTCTCAGAAAACTTGTCAAAAGGTAAACCAGCAAACTGGAAACCCTGAATGATTCTTTGAGGTGTTAGGTTATACATGATGATAAAGGATATAGCCTTGAGTTCCTAATGTTTGTAAGATTGAAAATGTGTCCAGTGAGATCTGAAGTCTGGCCAGATGTGAGTAATTATAATTAAGATACTATTGGTGCTTTTTGACATTGAAAATTACGTTTGCTGCAGGTTATTTGTAGAGATGTAGATGGACCTAGAGTCTGTCATACAGACTGAAATGTCAGAAAGCGAAAAATCAATATTGTAAATTAACATATATGTGTGGAATCTAGAAAAATGGTATATGTGAACCTATTTGCAGGGCAGGAATAGACATGCAGACATAGAGAATGGGCATATGGGGAGTGGGGAGTGGGGCAAATTGGGAGATTAGGATTGACATATATACACTGCCATGTGTAAAGTAGATCGCTAGTGGGAAGCTGCTGCATAGCATAGGGAGCTCAGCTCGGTGCTCTATAATGACCTCCATGTGTAGGATGGGGGTGGGGGTTGGAGGGAGGCCCAAGAGGGAGGGGATACATGTATATGGGTATACATATAACTGATGCACTTTGTTGTACAGAAGAAACTAACACAACGTTGTGAAGCAATTATACTCCAATAAAAAAAGAAAAAAGGTACTATTGGTGCTACTTAGCAATAGCACCCATTATATAAACTGCAGTTCTTTAGTATTGATTTTAAACTAAATGTGAAGAGGGAGGGAAGGGGAAAGGAAGCATAAAAATCAGGTTACTTTTCAGCCACACACCATCCTGCTCCCATCTGAAAGTCTGTTTGCAGGATTGTCCACACCATGTAGGTGGTTTTGAGATGACTGGTGTTGCACTTCAGGTTAGGTGTAGTCAGAGATGAACTAATTTAAAAAGCAGTGACATATCAAGTTGAGTCTGAATTGAGAAAGGGATTGGACCTGATAGCATTTAAAAGTTTGCTTTGCCTTTAAAGAAAACTACTAGTCTGGACAGGCTTTACATTCTCCACTGTGTTAAGTCCTCAAAGTGGAAACCTCTATTCCTTGAACCCTAATGAATGGGTTCTGAATATCTGAATTTTTCAAGTAGTTCTGTTGTACTTTATAATATTCTTCTAATTGACAGGAACATCTAAATTTTTCACATATTTCCTAACCTCCTTTTTTTTAGGGGAAAAAAAATGGATCCCGGATATATTTCAATGCATTCTTGATGATTTTGGCTTCCCAGTCAACTTCAGCAGTTATATCAGCCAACATAAATGCAGGGCTGTGAAGGTGGAGGAGACCCACTTGTGCCAGCGAGCACTGCCTCCACCCTAATATAACTTGTTTAGTCTTTAGCATTTATGCTGCCTTGGTATTAGTCCTTCCCTCGTTCACCATTCATCTCATTATTGCAGAATTTCCTTTCCTCCTCCTCTTATGTTTATGATGTAGAGTGGGCTTGGGGACGAGGTCACTAGTTTGATATGATTGTATAAAACAAGAATGAAAATGTCCTGTTGGGGAGCTTTGAGGTACTAATCTTGTGTCACCAACGCTGACTATCATGAAGAGTTCTTTTATCTTCTTGCTCCATCTAAGCGGATGACCTGCTGTGTTCGTAGCGTAGGTGTTAGTGTAAATGTTAATAGTCTCTCCAAATCCAGTTGGACATCTAAGGATGAAATTACTTTGGCCTAATGTTCTAATAAATTTTCACATAAGTTTTAATATGAGAGAAGCATAAGTGCATTTAGGCTACATTGAGGTTCCTTTGTATGGTGATTTACTATATCATACACCTTCCACCCTCAGATAGATTCGAAAGTATGTTTTAAACTATCGTATCATACAGCCTATGATGCAAGAATTATCATTGACCCAATACAGACATGATGGTACATTTTATTTACACTCATGGTGTTTTCTTTCTGAAATGGAAACCTTTCTTCAATTCCAATACAAATGAAAGCACTAAAAATGCAGGACTTTGTATATTCTGTGCAGCTATTTTGAAATGGGCTAATAAATGTTTTATTCCTTCAGTAACATTGACCTTAATTTCAAGAAATTGAAATTGCATTTTGAATTATATTCTATAGGTTGATACAGTTGATAAGAGCTTTTCTCTCCTTGAACTAAGACATGGAATTCCACATCCAGTAGACAAATTTAGCTGGCCAGAGAGAGATTTCTTTGAAATTCGTTGAGAAGTCAGTTGGGGAAAGTGTCAGGTGCCAAGGAAAGAGGATACAGAAGTGAATGAAACTTCATCATTGCTCTTGAGAAATTTAGAGTCCTAAGGAGAAGGGGAAAAACAGGTGGTAACCCTTCATTACAGAAGATACTATAGTGAATATAAACAAGTCCGGTAACTGTAGAGTCCAAAAGAAGAGTAAAAAAAAATAAGAGATGAGGGATGGCGGGTGGGCAGAAGGGCAAGAGAAAATGCTCCTTCTGTGTCTCAAGGAATAAGATAACTGCTATAAGTACTAGAAGTGCATTCATTAAATGTTTTTGAATGCTGTTACTATTCTGTCTTGGGAAACTAGAAAATATTCAGGTACAGAGTACTCTGGGGACAAAGAGAGGATGTGGTTAATTCTACCACAGGAAGAAGGGGTCCAGGGAGATTTTTATAGACATTTTCCGTGGACCTTAATGGATGCATGGGATTTGGGGAGGAAGAGATGTGCAAAAGGAGAGTGAAGGCAAAGGGGACAGCTAGAACACAGAGGAAGTTATCACAGAGATGACACTGTTCCTTGCCACAGTGAGCTCTTGTGTCTTGCAGCAGAGGGCAAGGTGCAGGGTAATGTAACAGCCCTGGGTTAGTTAAATCAGCCAGTTGGAGTCCTATCTGTGTCATGCATCAATTGTGTGAGTTGGTGGCAAGGTGCTGAATCATTGTGTGCCTCCACGCCTCCCTCCCTCATCAGAGAAAGAGAAAATGAACCTATCCTCGGGCTGCCACGTTGCACAACTGCAAGTGGTGTCATTCACCTTATGCCTGCAGGCTCTACCTGTCTCAGGTGGGTTGGAAGATGAAGCAAGACAATGCATGTATAACAGTTATATATGCACATTTTCAGTGCTCAATAAACATTTGCTACTGTTAATCAGGCAGATGCAATTTTAAAGAATGAGTCCATTTGAAATCTCTTATTTATAAAGGTTTATATACCTATATCCTAGTTAATCAGTCTATATGTTCCTGAGATTACTTTAAATACAATGCAAAATGTGCTTTTCTTAGTTTACTGGGCTTTAAAATGTACTGTGAAAAAGCAGCTGAAGACCAAAGCAAAACCAAAACAAATCCCTCTAAGAGGTTTTGAATGAGCAATTTTTTTTTTTTTTTTGTCTTCCATCTTGGTTCATTTGATCCATGCCAAATGAATAAACATCTCAACTATATTGATTTTTATCAATCTGTAATCTGTGACCATCCAGTGATTCCACTGGGGACTTTTTCTAGTGCAGTTTTGTGACCCTAAAGTTTAAAGAGGTTTATTTTTTCTTCCTTCTTTATATCCAGAAGCAATGCTGTTTAGAATGAATTAGTTGATTAGAACATCTGACTCAGAAAATGGGACAGCCAAGAATTTGCCTGAAGATTCAGAAACATGGCTGGGGGACGATGATTATTACCAGGCTTCAAATGTCAGCAAACACTTCAGGGCTGCAGGAAAGAAAATAAAACACATTAAGGTTTAATGACTTTTGTTATAGGAGGGCTTTGGGGTGGCCAGGATGGAATTATTTGCTGAACACATAGTCTTTTTGTTAGTTGTCCAAGTGGATTAATTGAAGCCTGTTAACACTTTATCTCATAAAACAGAAAATAGCCATTAGCTACTCACCAGTCCACATGGAGAATCCAGAGTTTGGGACTGCCTTAAGGGATCCAGTCAGCACAGTTTGGGATGACTACTCTCAGTTCAGTTCAGTTCAGTTGCTCAGTCGTGTCCGACTCTTTGCAACCCCATGAATCGCAGCATGCCAGGCCTCCCTGTCCATCACCAACTCCCGGAGTTCACTCAGACTCACGTCCATCGAGTCAGTGATGCCATCCAGCCATCTCATCCTCTGTCGTCGCCTTCTCCTCCTGCATCAGAGTCTTTTCTAGGTAAAGTCAAAAAAGCTGGTAGCTACTTAGTCTCCTGTCACAGGTGAGGTTCACACTCAGAGACTGCAGGTTAGCATGCAGGATGTTTGTGAGGGAGCACCTTGGACCATTCCAGTGGATGGGAGGGATGGTTAAGTTGTGATGTAGATGTGATAGCAGCTTTGGCCAACCCCACTGGGTGGGGGCTCTGGAACAAAATGACCCATCAGAGTCATTTCATGTTAGGCTGACATGGCTGAAATGTCTGGGACTTTATACTTACTAGTCACTGGGTGAGCGGTGGCTCAGATGGTAAAGCGTCTGTCTACAATGCAGGAGACCCAAATTCGATCCCTGGGTTGGGAAGATCCCCTGGAGAAGAAAATGGCAATCCACTCCAGAACTATTGCCTGGAAAATCCCACAGACAAAGGAGCCTGGTAGGCTACAGTCAATGGGGTCGCAAAGAGTCGGACACGACTGAGCGACTTCACTTTCACTTCACAGGCTGCCCTCAGAAGGGTGGGACCCCAGGCAGGGTAGCTCTGTAGCAGAGGTCATCCCTGCTGGTTGGGGCTGCCTCCCCCCAGAACCGCCAGCAGCTGGGCAATAAGCCCTGTCCTTGTCTCCCCCTCCACCTCCATGGTCTGTTATAACATATGCGAACCAACCAGTTCCCAGAAGCCTGACTGGACAGAGAGAGGCCTCACCCACTCCCTTTCTCCGTTGTACCCGCAAAATAAAAGACTCAAGTAATTCACTGTCCTCAATTATTTTACACCACTGGGCAGTACCACTACCCCCAACACAGAAGCACAGTTCTAATAGTAGTTCTATGAGGCAGGTTCCATTTTTCCCAGGCAAGAATTTGAAGGATATTTTAAGCCCTGATCCCTCCACCAAGCTCCAGACCCACAGATACAAAAAAGTTCTTTGGCAGTCCTAGTGGGTCATCCCACAGATACCTCAGCATCAGTGGGCTCAAGTCTAAACCCATCGTTTTATTATATTTGCTTTAGGATATTTCTATACAACCACCAGCCCTTATTCTTGTAATTGTAAAATTCTTAACCTGAGTTTAACCATGTGTAAGTGTACAATTCTGTAAGTGGCATTCTGTCCATTCACATCCTGTGTAACCATCGCACTATCTATGCCCAGACTATTTCATCTTCCCCAACATAAACTCTGTGCCCATTAACAGTTGCTCCTCGTTCCTGCCTCTCCCCAACCCTGTAGCCTGTATTTTACATTGTGTCTCTGAATTTGCCTATTTTACATACTTGGTATAAGTGGAATCATACCTTTGTCTTTCTTCTGTGTCTGGCTTATGTCACTAAGCATAATGTTTTCAGGGTCCATCCACATTACAGCATATATCAAAATTCCATACCTTTATGCCATAAGGCTTAATAGCGTTCCAGGGTGGGAATACAGCGTACTGTTTTTGTCCATTCGTCCTTATTATTTTCAATGATACTGCACTCACCTCATAAATTTCCCTCCCTCAACAGCTTCTGATCCTTTATTCCCTTTCTGTGTTCTCTTTCTGTGTTGATAACAATCTTTCTAAAAACAAAAGATGCTCCTTGGGTATATTCATTGCCTTTATTCATTCACCCTCCCTGCATGCGAGCTCAGTCACTCAGTCTTGTCTGACTCCTTGTGACCGCATGGACTGTAGCCTGCTAGATGCCACTGTCCTTGGGATTTTCCCAGGCAAAAATACTGGAGTGGATTTCCATTTCCTCCTCCAGGGAATCTTCCCAACCCAGGGATCGAACCTTCATCTCCTGCATCAGCAGGTGGATTCTTTACTGCTAAGCCACCTGGGAATCCCACTTTCCCTCCCTGACCCTATCCATTTTTGGCTACATCATTGCACCCAATTCATAGTGACATTCATGTCCTTAGGATGACACCTGTCTACTTCTCCTAGCTGATCTGCTTTATTCTCCTATACACTGGATGCTTCAGCTTCACTGAGTACCTCAGTTTACTTTAAGCATAACTTTCTAGCTTTGTGCTGTTTCTTCTGCTTGGAAATAGGATTCATTCCATTTTCCACATGGAAATTTCTATTCACCCTTCAAAATCCAAGTCTGTAAATCCCTTCCTACCCTCTCTACTAAGAATTCGTTACTCTTTTCTCTTTTCCTGAAGTATTTTGTTCCTACCTCTAATCTCTGTCCTATTGCAAGGGACTGCAGTAACTTACTTACTTGCCTGCCTTATTGTTATGAATAGATTGCCTCTGTTGAGGCTGAAGATATTTTGCCCATTTATTCCATGTGCCCAGAACCTAGAGTTGCATTCCCAAAGAATGCTGCCTACGTGAGTAGTGCAAGGGGGAGAGGCCTGAAGGTGGGGTCAGAATTCTGGGTTCAAAGGCCAGCACAGCTACTGAGTGTCAGGCCTCAGCCACATCACTGCACCTCTCCCAGCTGCTTCTTCATCTGTAAACAATTCAACATCCCATAGTGGGATTGAGAACCAAATGAGACGATTGATATGAAAGTGCTCTTGCCTAAAAGCACTTTCATATCAATAGTTGTGAGGGTTTTTTCTTTTTTGGAAAATGACCTATTTTATTAGTCTCTAAGTGGGGCTTCCCAGGTGGTTCAAGTGGTAAAGAATCCACCAGCCAATACAGGAGATGCAGGTTTGATCCCTGGGTCGGGAAGATCCCCTGGAGGAGAAAATGTTAAACCACTCCAGTATTCTTGCTGGGATTAATCCCATGGACAGAGAGGCCTGGTGGCCTACAGTCTGTGGGGTCAAAAAGAGACGACTGAAGCAACTGAGCATGCGTGTGTTAGTCCTGTGTGCTGCCCATCCCAGATAAATGTGATGTTCTACAGGATATTCCCTGTTTTGTGAATAGATCACAAATAGCGGGGATGGTGGGGTAATTTTAACGTAAATGATTTATGTGACGCTTTCACAAATTATGTGACATGTATGATGTAAATGGTGGAAATTCAGGGATGCAAAGTTTAGGCAGCAAAAGAAGGGACTTGCTTATCATCGGTGTCATCGGACGATGGTTGCTCTGTTTTCAGGGGGTGGCAGGTAGTTAGTTTCTCTTTATTGGGGGTGTGCAAGCAGATGCTAATGGCATCACCAGCTCAATGGACATGAGTTTGAGCATGCTCGGGGAGTTGATGATTGACAGGGAAGTCTGGCGTGCTGCAGTCCATGGGGTTGCAAAGAGTCAGACACAACTGAGCGAGAGAACTGACTGACTGAAGCAGAGGCTGGCTAAACTTGCCTGTCAGGGAGGCTGTCTGAGATACACTGACCTTGACTGAAGAGGGTGGGAGGGCTAAGCTAGCTGACCCCTAAGGTTCCTTCCCATTCTGGACATATATTATTCTAAACTTTACATATGAACGATATTGAGAGATGGACCCAGGCTTTTGCATTCTATTCAGGGGAAGATATAATGGTGCTTTTCCTTTCCTCTTTAAATGAAAGTTGTAATGTTTATATAAGATTGCAGTAGAAAGTCTGATATTTCTACTTTGTGAGTCCTGGCAAAAGTTGAGATTTGATCTTGAAATATGAAAGTAAACTGTAATTACCTCAATTTAAACCTCTAGGATTTATATTTATCTGATAGACTTTAAAGTTCTCCCAACTTATCACCCTGGAGAAAAGGAGAAATTACAATCATCTTACTTAGGGCTGGAAGTCTAGAGAGACGCTCGCTCTAGGTTAATGGAAAACTGACACTGTTTTGCCTGGGCTTCTGGCAGTTCCCACCCAGGGACATGGTTGAGAGTTTCACATATTGAGTGCTTTTGGGATCTAAACTATGTTGCAAATCACTCAAAGAATAGCTTCCTCACCTACTTGTTTTTAAACATCTTCCTTTCACCATCAAAAGCTGCTTCTTAATGTTATTATTGCTCATGGCAATCACATTTCAGTTCTCTGAAAACTACTTGTCGGTTTTTCTCTCTGTGCTGTTTCTATTCAAGTGAAGGTACGTGACTTGCTTTCCCTGGATGCTCTCCACTACCGCTCACCCCTCCGCTCCCCCCGCCCTCCCCGCCCCGAGGAGACCACTGTGAAATCAAATTAGAAGCATACAGTGTCAGCATTAGAAGGCTCCCAAGATTTCATCTCAATGAATTCAAACCCTTGCACCTCCCTTATTAAAGATGAAAAAGCTGAGGTATGGAGCATCCCAAAGCAAGTAGCAAAATTTTTTTTAATTTAAATTTATTTAATTGGATGCTAATTACTTTACAATATTGCATTGGTTTTGCCATACATCAACATGAATCTGCCATGGGTGTACATGTGCTCCCCATCCTGAACCCCCCTCCCACCTCCCTCCCCGTACCATCCCTCTGGGTCATCCCAGTGCACCAGCCCCAAGCATCCTGTATCCTGCATCGAACCTGGACTGGCAATTCATTTCTTATATGATATTATACATGCCATTTCTCAAATCAATGCCATTCTCCCAAATCATCCCACCCTCTCCCTCTCCCACAGAGTCCAAAAGACTCTTCTATACATCTGTGTCTCTTTTGCTGTCTTGCATACAGGGTTATCATTACCATCTTTCTAAATTCCATATATACGTGTTAGTGTACTGTATTGGTGTTTTTCTTTCTGGCTTACTTCACTCTGTATAATAGGCTCCAGTTTCATCCACCTCATTAGAACTGATTCAAATGTATTCTTTTTAATGGCTGAGTAATACTCCACTGTGTATAAAATTAAGCCAGGATGTGAGGACCTTTAAGTCCCTAAGACTCTCTTAGTTTGACCTCCTCAGAAATGGAACGGGAAACCAAGTGCAAGCAGTTTATTTAGGAGGTGATTCGGGAAACAGAGCAGGGCGTGGTGAAATAAGACAGGGAAGGGAAGGCAGCTCTTCAGGATGTAATGAGCACCTTAACTCTGTGGGCAACTGGGGCACAACCCCCCTGAGAGCCTCAGGAGATGGTTTAGAGCACGCCTCCGAGCTGTCCCACTGGAGGGGGGTCAAGGAACCCATGGTTCCACAGTGACCCACCAGCTCTTGTTTCTCATTGGCTGAAGGGTGATTAATTCCCCAGCACTTCCAGCCTGTTCTATGGAGGGGGCCAAGTATTTTTCTGCAGCTGGAGGAAGTCCTCAGCAGAGTTTTAGTCTTTCAGTGGGAGTCACCCAGCAATCATGCGTAGGAGATATGGGTGGGGCAGTGACATCCCCTGCTGCAGCGGCCAAATGCTCATTCCTCCCTGCCCTGGCCAATAAACTTTAACTGCCTTAGAGGTAAGAAGCTGAAACAAAACATGACTTATAAGGGGAAATTAAATGTACAGAGTTGGTATTTGCAAATGAATAAGCATTATCCTTATTTTACAGAACCCACCATGCACTTTTGCATGTTACCAACTTTGCACATACTATCCCTCTATCTTGTATGAACTGCTAGAAAACTCCTATTCATCCTACAAAGTCCAGTTCCAATAAGAACTGTCTATTATGTCCTTTGCTGATTCCTCAGGCAGAATTAATTGCTCTCTTGCTTTGCTCTAACAGCATGTCCTGCCTTTGTCGCACTTGCTACTAATGGTAGTAATAATAGCTACTGTTTATTGACTAATTTTGCTCCTACTGCTGCTAAGTCACTTCAGTCGTGTCCGACTCTGCGTGACCCCACAGACGGCTGCCCACCAGGCTCCTCCGTCCCTGGGATTCTCCAGGCAAGAACTCTGGAGTGGGTTGCCATTTCCTTCTCCAGTGCATGACAGTGAAAAGTGAAAGTGAAGTTGCTCAGTCGTGTCTGACTCTTCACAACCCCATGGACTGCAGTCTACCAGGCTCCTCCATCCATGGGAGTTTCCAGGCAAGAGCACTGGAGTGGGTTGCCATTGCCTTCTCCGAATTTTTGCTCCAGGCCCTGTTTTAAGTAATTTATGTGAATTAACTCATTTAAAACTTTCAAAAACTCAAAGCTGCTGCTAAGTCGCTTCAGTCGTGTCCAATTCTGTGCAACCCCATAGACGGCAGCTCACCAGGCTCCCCCGTCCCTGGGATCCTCCAGGCAAGAACACTGGAGTGGGTTGCCATTTCCTTCTCCAATGCATGAAAATGAAAAGTGAAAGTGAAGTCACTCAGTCGTGTCCAACTCTTCGCGACCCCATGGACTGCAGCCTACCAAGCTCCTCCGCCTATGGGATTTTCCAGGCAAGAGTACTGGAGTGGGGTGCCATTGCCTTCTCCGAAAAACTCAATGAAGTATCTGCAATTACTATCTGCATTTTGTAGACTGGAAATGAAGACAGAGATTAGCGGCTATCCCAGTATCTTACAGTTGGCAAGTGGCATAGCTGGGATTTGGTTCAGAAGGTCAGGCTTCCAAGTCCCTACTCTCTTTGGCTGGGGTAGAGAAAGGGGCCCAAGCACTGAACTCTGGGACTATTTCTGGCAGTTTTGGTAAGGCCTCATGCCAGGCTAGGAAACACTGTCTGCAAAGAATCTTAAGCAGGTAAATGACTCAAGATTTGCATTTTACAAAGGTCACTCTCACCATCATGCACAGGGTGAATCAGAGAAGGAGAGACTGAGACGAGATAACAGCATTCTGACTGGTGCAATAATCCAGGTATGATGAAGTCCCAAGTTCAGCAGGACTCCTCCTCCCGGGACTAACCCCCCTTACCTCCCCAGCCATTCCCCAACATTGTGGGGCTGCTACTCCTAGATGTGTGGGCATCCTGCACAAATGCACCAGGCCAAGGGCCATGTGGGGGCAGAGATGATGCAGCTTGGCTCTGGCCACACCTGTGAGCCCTGGTGAAGAGTCTCAGATACAAGAAGGAAGGGGGCCTTTGGCTTGCTTGCAGCACAGAGAAGCCATGTGGAGTAGCGGTGGTCCTGCCCAGTTTTCCCTCCAGTCCAGACATTTTAAACTACTTTCCCTTTCCTAATTATGTCATGAGTTTCCCCACCTCTATTTTGAATATTTGATTTCCTCTGGGAAGGATGCTCTTTCACTCATCCATTCATTGTTTTACTTACATTTTTTTTAACACCTAACATGGACCAGGGAACTTCCTAGGTGATGGGGACTTTACAATCTAGGGGATGAGATAAGTGTAAATGTAGTAATTATGCAAATATGTTACTCTGACACTTTCTTTAAAGGTAAAGTTGGAACCATGAGACTACATGCTGGATACTGGGGACTCACCTGCTCTGGGATGCAGGTGGCCAAGTTGAGATGGTGCCTGGGATGACATAACTTCCCTTTGGAAGGACATGACTTTCATGTTGAGATGTGAGCAATGAGTAGGAATTAACCAGGCACAGAGGGTAGAGAAGTAGAATGAACCACCCTTCCTGCTGTCTGACCATGGTTAACAGTGTGCTCATGAATCTATTTCTCTATAGATCTGGAGTTCAGATGAGACTCAGTATAACAAAGGCAGGGGGAACTGAGGAAGAGGTCCTCGAAAGAGAAAAGAGGAGAGGGATACGTGAGAGAAGCTGCTGGGAGAGGGAGCTGGGGGCCACAGCGAGTAGCAGGAGGCTGGACTTGGCGAGACCCATGGGAAGTCCTCAGAGCAGGCTGAAGAGCTCTGAGAAATGGAGATGTTCAATATTTAATTTTAAATTGTGCTTCTGTAGCTTACAGCTCTTCCCCTCCCCAAATCTTCAGTATAATCAGTTGCACATAAATGCCTTATGTAGACGGTTTGAGGGAAATTGGGAGAAACAGCTGAGTGCCCAGAAAGGGTCCTGATGATCAGTAAGGATAGCATAGACATGGGAGGTGACACAGAATGGGAAAAGGTTGAGGGGCACAGAAATGTAGAGGCAGCAGCTACAAGAGGTATTCATACACACAGATGTATTGAAGCCCTCAAAACAATAATTTTATTTGTATTCAATTATGATGAGTGATTAACATAAAGTGATGATCAAAGTCAGCATTAAAATGTATCCCATGAGAGTAGGGACAGCCTGGACAAAGACAAAAGAAGGAAGGGACATTCTCATGGGTGTCTCTGGCAATGGGACAGGGCCGTGGTTTCATTCTAGACATCTGAGACTCAGTGTAAACTCCAACTGAAATAGATTCTTCGCCACCCCCAGCTCCCCACCCAGGCAGGACTTTGTAGAATTACCATCCAACGTTTACTGTTACTAATGCAACGCCTGTTACTTTCTGGGTACAAAGTCACTTGGACCCTGCCCCTTGGAGTGCTGTCTGGTCTGGGAGCCAAATCTCACAGTCCTGTGATCAGCACTGTCACAGAAGCAGGTCCAGCGGGTGTGGGAGCAGGAATGGGACTTTGATCCACTTGTGGGCATCAGGCAGCTTCCTGGAGGAGGGACATCCCGGCAAGGTCGTGGTTTTTTCCAGGGTAGCTGGATGCCTGGCAGGCAGAGGGAGAGGGCAGAGGCACAGCTGCAGGGGCTCCTAGGTAGTCTTCGCTGCCCCTCTGCCAGGCTTACTCATAGCACCAAGCAGCCGGTCTTCATCTCTCTTGTCTCCAACAAGCCCTTTCTCTCCAGCTGGCCTCCAAGTCCCTCAAGGGCTGGAGACTTGGTGCATGTTTGGATGTGAGAGTAGGAAGCTGGGAGATCTGAGTGTACCAAGAAGAGCTCCCTGCCCCAATGCCAGCTGCCACCTTGCTTACCCTCCACCTGGTCTGTCCCTCCTTCCAGTCTGACAGCCACCACTGCAGAGCTGCCAATGAGAGTATAAAGCCCTGGGGAGGTTCCGGCTGGAAATGGATGAGCGGGGATTGGGAGACAGAGGGTAAAGGGGGGAGATGGTGGACAAGGAAAGAATAAGGGCGAGCAAAGACAGGGGAGGATTTTTGCAACTTTCTTGCCACTCATGACACATGTAGAGTAAAAGCTCCTGAACAGACTCACCAGAGGAGGGAAAACTGTTTCTGAGGTAGGAGTGAAAGGTTCTGAGGTGGAGAGAGCTGGAGCCCGAGACCCAGTGCAAGGCCTGCTGTGTGTCCTGAGCAGACCAAGCGCCCTCTCTGGGCCTCCTGGCTCCTCTCCTCAGTGTGCAGCCTGGCCGGGGTACTTGTCAGGGCCCCCTGCAGTCTCAATCTGAGGGTTCCGTGTGGACAGCGAGGCTGGAGGAAAGCCTGTCTGCAGCCGGCCAAGCCTGGCAGTGCTGAACCTGCCTGGGCCAAATGGAAGTGCTGAACCTGCCTGGGCCGAAGCCAGGCCTGCGGAGTCATGCAAAATAGCCCCAAAGGAAGACATTGACGGCCAGCAGCAGCACAGCGTTAATGTTGCAGACGCTCCTCCAGAGTGGCTCCTCCGCGATGCTGGTCAGTTTCTGTTCCAGGGCAGCCTTCTCGACAGGGCTCAGCGCTTGCTCCGGGGCTCCCGAGAGTCCGCAGAGCCACCGCCAGAGCCACTGTCCCCAGTACCTGCGTGGGGCTGAGGGACAGGAATCAGAGGGGAGGGAGGCAGGGGAGCAGCAGAGCACAGGTGGGAGAAAGGAGATGATGAGAGAGCAGGGCCGGGGGAGAGATGGTGAGAAACCCAGGAAAGGAGCGAGGCGCACAGAAGGGGCAGAGGCAGGTCAGCTTAGCCCTGGTGCAAGCCGCAGGCGGAGTGCTGAGCTAGGGCCTCATGCTGAAACCCCAAACTGTTGTATAGCGGATTCATCTCCAGGGGCGGGGGTGTTGGGGGTGAGGGTAATGGAGCTCCTCCCAGTTCAGAGCGACCGAGGACCCAGTGGCTCAGCATTAGGAAGCACACTGCCCTGTGGTATAAACCAGATCCTACACCTGCACTTTCGCAGTAATGAGGGCAATATTTTGGCTCCCATCTGCCTTACTCGTTTAATATCAGTAGTCATCTGGGAAGAGGAAGGGTGATATTTTGAGGATTCCCTTAGAGACCCCATCCCAGTGAACTCCCAAATGGGGTCTTTGAGGACCCATGACTTGGTGTCTGTCTCCATCGCTCCCCTCCACCCCATATGCCCTCAGCCTACCTCCAGGCTGCTCCTGGCCCTGGCCGGGGTCTTCTGCTCCTCTGGCCCCTGTGGGGCCCTCCCCAGAGGCCACCTCCGCTGTCCCCGCTGTACTCTCAGGGGGCTCCTTCTCCAGCTCAGAGAGGGGGTGATGCCGCGTCCACCAAGTCAGACGAGCCAGCTGGAGGGAAAGCAAACAGTCTCAGCTCAGGTGCCTTTGGAGGGCAGTCGGACTGTAAGAAGAGAGGACCCTGTTCCTGGGAGGCCGGCAGAGCCTCGTGGAGAACAAGACAGAGCTCGCGGCTGGAGGAGGTCGGGCTCTGAGACCTGACTCACCCGCCCTTTGAAAACCTGAACTCCTTGCACCTGCTCCACGCAGGCCTCCTTCGGGGGGCCAAAATCTCAGCAGATCAGGCTGGGCCCCTGACCTCCCAGAGCTCACAGACAGGAAGAGGCAAGACTGGGGACAGGCAGACAGGTGCCCTGTAGGGTAAGGGAGTTAGAGAAGGCGAGGTTCGGAAATAGACCGGCACTTTACAGGAACAGATCACCTTAATGAGGTGAGAAGGGGCAGTAGTCAGATTAGTGAGCTGCTGCGCTAACCCAAGAAAAGAGTAAGTATATATAGGCATATATGTGGAAATCTACTGTCTTAAGGGGGCCTGTTCTTTTCCAAGGTTGTTCGGAGTAGTTATCTCTTAAACGGCTGGGGCAAGAAATTCTGGAGATCGGCCAGAGGCTGAATCAGCTGGGAGCTGGGCGTAATCAACCTTAATGTCCTTTTTTTTTTTTTCCTTCAAGTGAGAGAGTTCTTTGTTTTGCATAGAATGGTGGGGAGGACCCTAAGGGAAGTTTTAACTCCAGGCTATTTTGATCCATGTAACTTTTCTTCATGCCCCACGTAGCAACTTCTGTGGTCAGGTGGAGGAGCTGACGGTAAATGAAACTGGCCGGCAGTGGAGAGTCACGGAAGACAGAGGCAGAGCAAAGAGGTTGAGTTCTAGCTTTAGAAAGATCTCCTGGAGTGAACTGATGGGATTCAGCCTAGAGCCGGCTGTGCAAGTGAAACAAGAAAAAAGGAGCAGCCAGACGTCACAGGAGGGGGCAGTGTCAAGGTTAAGGAGTGAGCTCTGCAGGCTATGACAACTGAGTAAGCAGGCGGGGGAGAGAGGAAATGACAGCTCACACAAGGAACAACAATATTTAAGGAGCAGGAAGAAAACCCCATGACGATGGCAGAGGGGCAGTCAGCTGGCTGGAAAAAAATACAATGAGCAGAAAAGAGGTCTCCAGGATGCAGCATGTTGGCAGTGATATCTGGTTCTTCTCAGAATCCACTTAAGGTGAGGATGGGGAAGTGGCCATTGATTTTTAGTTACAAGGTTGTTGGGCATCTTGGCATGAGCGATGCCAGAGGGCAGTGGGACGCCAGCCAGACGGCAGTGGGATGGGAAGTAGATGAGAGGGAAGCGGAGGCTGGGGATGGAGACCATTCTTCACAGTTTTCTGCTGAGGCTCAGAGAGGGAGACAACTGTATCTGGAGGAGACCAGGAGCCAGGGAGGAGATTTTTCATTGGGAAGGATTTTGGTGCGGAATGAGACAGCAGACAGTGGGGAAGCTGCAGGATCAAGGAGTGGGCGGAGATCATTTCTGGAGTGAGTCCCCTGGGGAAGTCAACCTCTCGGCTCATCTGTGAAGATGCTGCTTGTTTGTAGGATTTCATTACACCAAAGGTCTAGATTGTTTTGCCAACTCTAAAGGTAAGGAGTGTTATTATTTCCACCCAGTGTGTCAGGGACCAACTTTTGGCATGGGCTCTGTTACAGGCAGAATACTGTTCCCGCCAAATTCACATGCTGAAGTCTTAATCACCCCCTACTTCACAGTGTAACTGTATTTGGAGAGAGGTTCTTTAAAGCGGTGTGTGCTAAGTCCTTTCAATTGTGTCTGACTCTTTGTGACCCCATGGATGGTAGCCCACCAGGCTCCTCTGTCCATGGGATTCTCCAGGCAAGATTACTAGAGTGGGTTGCCATGCCCTCCTTCGGGGGAGTTTTCCGACCCAGGGGTTGAACCCACATCTCTCAGGTCTCTTGCACTGGCAGGTGGATTGTTTACCACTAACACCACCTGGGAAGCTCCTCTTTAAAGAAGTGATTAAGGTTAAATGAAGTCTGATGAGTGAACTCCAATCCAACGTGACTGGTGTCCTTAGAAAGGAGATTAGGACGCAGGCAGACATAGGTAAAAGCCCACATGAAGACAGAGGGAAGATGGCCATCTATGAGCCAAGGAGAGAGGCCCTGGAGGAAATAACCCTGCTGACACCTTGACTTCTGGCCTGCAGACCTGCAGGAAAATAATTTCTATCGTTGAAGCCACTCAGTATGTTGTACTTTGTTATGGCAGCCTGAGCGAACTAATGCCCTTTTGCTCTAAAGAAAACAAAGTTTCAAAAGACAGAGCATCCCTGTCTCAGTTCAGTCCAGTCGCTCAGTCGTGTCCAACTCTTTGCGACCCCATGAATCACAGCACGCCAGGCCTCCCTGTCCATGTCTGGGGACTGGTAAATCCATCAGCATGGGAGCTGTGAGGGTTTCACGCTGAGCTCTTACTTTGCTAGATTGTTTATTTTTTCATAGACTGGTTTCTTCAAGGTCCAACTCAAAGTGGCCTTGTCAGACCACCCTTCCCCTCCCCCAGGGGCGCCTGCCTCTCCTACTCTCGACTGCTCCCTCTGAGCTTGGTCCTCTGTGCTTTCTCCTGGTAGAGTAACTGTTGGCGGTGTTGAGGTCTTCCTTTCCTCCTCCCCCCGTCCCCCACTTCCCATGGACAGTGGCTGGCAGGGACCGTTCATCTTTGTAAGCCCAGGACAGGGCCTGGCCCAGAGTAGGTGCCCACTGAATAATTTTCCAATTGAATGAATTACTTTTCACTTGGGAATTAACAGCACAAGGAGCTCACCATCCCTAAGACATCTGTGACCGCAACCCAGTAGAGTGAAAGTCAATGGTGGAATTCTAGGCACTGGGGAAGGGGAGCATGGGGGCCTCACTCCAAGCACTCCACTTGCCTTTTCCTCAGGGATGGGAGCTGTGCAGAGGCTGACAGCGACGATGACAATGGCGGTGAGCCCACAGAGGAGGAGTGCGAAATAGAGGTAGTGGAAGTCCTTGAGCACGGCCGGCCTGCGGTCCTCCTCCCCGCAGGCTGGGGCTGGGTAGCAGAACTCCAGGATCATGCGAAGAAGCCCCACCACCAGGCCAAACAGGAGGCCCCAGAAGGCTCCCTGCAGAGAGAGGGCACACCAGGGGTGGGATCCAGGTGGGAGAGCCTCAGAAGCTAAAAGCCACAGGTTGTCACAGTGTGTGCAAGCCTGCCTGAGTGAGTTCCCCATGAATGCTGCTATTGCTGCTAAGTCATTTCAGTCATGTCTGACTCTGTGCGACGCCACAGACGGCAGCCCACCAGGCTCCCCCATCCCTGGGATTCTCCAGGCAAGAACACTGGCATGGGTTGCCATTTCCTTCTCCAATGCATGAAAGTGAAAAGTGAAAGTAAAGTCGCTCAGTAGTGTCCGACTCCTAGCGACCCCATGGACTGCAGCCTACCAGGCTCCTCGGTCCATGAGATTTGCCAGGCAAGAGTACTGGAGTGGCGTGCCATTGCCTTCTCCCATGAATGCTGAGGTGCTGTCTTATCCTAAAGCGGGCAGAGTGATACACTGGAAAGGACATGGGCTCCAGAACCAGACAGGCCAGGCTCCACGGTGGAACAATGACCAAAGCAGTGACTCGACCTCACTCACGAGCAGCAATAAGCAAATTACTAAGTACTAAGGATAGATGTTTAATGTTCAACTAGAATGGAATCTTTGTAATCAGTGGGGAAAACCAGGATCTTCCTCCCCAAATTCCTGTCATAATAAATCAGAATCAGAGCACTTCCTTCTTTAAAGAAAAGCTCAATTTCATATCTTCTCTGTAGCACTGTTGGGCCCTAACCTACACCTGTTTCCCAGGTATAAGGGTTAGAAGGCTTTTATTTGCACAATATGAGATGCTGGCCCAGTTTCAAAAATTCTGGAATGAATAGAAACCTCCAGAACTCAACAGAGTCCCAGTGTGCATGCTGGTTATCAGCAGGGGGCCTTGAGCTCTGCAAACAGCAGACCCAGCAGAGGCCTGGCTTAGCTACCCCACTGAGGGCGGGGGGCTCTGTGGTCTCCTTCCTGATGACCCTGGGCTCTCACATGGTCCTGGGCAGTCATGTCTGCAACGTTTCTTACCTCCCCCAAGGTACAGCCAATGGATTTGGGGCTCTCTTTTCCAGGCTATCCCAGGGAGTGACCAAGGTCACCCTCCCGGTACCTCCCAGGACCTGTTAGATTTCAGTGCAGCTCCATGAATGGCACACATGCACCCCTGTAAGCTCACACTTTGTTTCATCATCCTCTTTGCTATAAATTTGCTGACATTTAGAACCTTACAGTGTTAGAGAAGGCAATGGCACCCCACTCCAGTACTCTTGCCTGGCAAATCCCATGGACGGAGGAGCCTGGTAGGCTGCAGTCCATGGGGTCGCTAGGAGTCGGACACAACTGAGCGAGTTCACTTTTGACTTTTCACTTTAATGCATTGGAGGAGGAAATGGCAACTCACTCATGTTCTTGCCTGGAGAATCCCATGGACAGAGGAGCCTGGTGGGCTGCAGTCCATGGGGTCGCTAGGAGTCGGACACAACTGAGCGAGTTCACTTTGACTTTTCACTTTCATGTATTGGAGGAGGAAATGGCAACCCACTCCAGTATTCTTGCCTGGAGAATCCCATGGACAGAGGAGCCTGGTGGGCTGCTGTCTATGGGGTCGCACAGAGTCGGACACGACTGAAGCGACTTAGCAGCAGCAGCAGCAGTATTAGAGATCTTCCTGTCCCCATGGGCTTTTACACACACTGACCCTTCTGTCTGGAACACTTTCCTCTCCCATTAATCCTTCAGATCTCAGCTCAGATGTCACTTTGTGACCCCCCTCCCAGGTGTCCCATAGGTTAGGTGCTCCTGCTTTTTGCTCCCCTAGCAGCCATCCTACTTGTGTATTTTTTTTTATTGCTCGGTTATGTCCGACTCCTTGTGGCCCCATGGACTGTAGCCCACCAGGCTCTGTTGTTTATGGAATTGTCCAGGCAAGAATACTGGAGCAGGTTGCCATTTCCTACTTCACAGAATCTTCCTGACCCAGGGACTGAATCTGCATCTCTTTCATCTCCTGCACCGGCAGGCGGATTCCTTACTGCTCCCACCACCTGGGAAGCCATCCGACTTTGCTGTTATCACATGTTGAATTATCTCTCCTCCCTCTGGCTCAGTGGTGGCAGACGTGAACTTTGTACACCATTGCATCCCCAGAGCCTCCAAAATGGGAGTGATATTTGTTGAAGGAATGAATAAATCTCGACCTGTCGACGTGGACGGGGAGTTGGAAGCCTGGAGAGGGCAGTCAGGTTATGGACCGAGTGGCTCTCCTGACCCTCTGACGTTCTGGGAGACAGGTGTGCTCTGTACTCACAGGCTCTGTGACCCTCTTGCAGAAGATGGCCAGCAGGAAGAGGGCAGTGATGGGCGGGGCCAGGTAGCTGGTGACAGACTGGATGTAGTCGAAGAGCTGCCCGCTGTTGGAGCTTTGGATGATGGGGATCCAGAGGATACTGATGACGACCAGGAACACCACAAACACTCTGCAGGAGAGCACAGGGCGCTGTGAGGAGTGCTCAGGGCAGCACAGCAGGGGGTGAGTGGGAATCAGGAAGGGAGAGAGGGACGCGTGGCCGCTGAATCAGAGACGGATAGAAGGCCAGGATCACAGATGCAAAGATTACAGAAATTTATTTTCGTAAAATCCCAGAACATTAGAATTATAGAACCCAAATAAAACTCAAGAATTTAAAAATTAGATCCCTTGAAGGGGGTATATGGACCACCTGCTTTCAGAAAGAAATCCATACCTTTCTCCTTTATACACCTCAGTAAAGGGCCTCTGTTGAAAAACTGTTCTTGGGTGTGTTGGGTGCAATAGTGAATATTGCCAGGAGATGGCGCCCAATCCCCACTGATTGCTGTAAAACTTGGCAGGTGGGCAGAGAGAAAAGGATTCTGTCCTCTCCTCACCTTTCCCTCCCATTCTCTCTTTCTGGCCCCAGTAGAGCAGCAGTTACCTAATGGCCTTCCTGCCATTCACTCCCCTCTCATGCTCCACCCATTTGTAAAAATCTGTCCTGCACTCAGGTCCTTCAATGGTCAGCCCCTGAGCGTAGAGCTGGGGGTGCACAGATGAGTGGGCATTAGGGGGTCCCTTAGGCAGCCGTGGGCAGGAGGCATCGTGATGGAAGAAACAGTGAGGGCAAAGGTAAGGAGAGGGACAAGAGTAAGTTATCTAAACTCAAGTACCATCTACCAGAAGGGAGAAGGAACATTCAGAAACTTGAGTTGTAGAACCTTAAATTTTGAAGCAAAGATTTCGGAAAGGTCCTCTTAACTTTATGTAAACTATAAATCCCCAACCTAGGGAGAAAAAGTAAAAATAGCCACCAAGTTATGTCTTGAAAACCATAAAATGAATACCGATGAGATAAGGTTCAAAATTTTCAGCTGAGCTCTGCATCCTTTGGAGACAAACTTTCTATGAACATCTCCATCCACCCATGCCCCTCACTGCATTACCTGTGTTTCTGCCTTTCTCTTAAACTGTGTGCATCCTCGGGGCAGGACCATATAAATCATCCCTGCATCCCCAGCACAAAAGTATGATGCAGGATGCCTGCTGAGACTGAGTCTTTCTGGTATCCTGGGGTGACAGCCAGAGCTGGTCTGGGAGACACTGGGGGTGAGCTGCTTGCTAACTCCTTCCCATCAATACAGTGCATCTTTGACTGATTAAATGCTTTGTCAGCTGCTCTCATTTACCCTTTTGATCAGTTCCAAGATAAAGTTGAACAGGCAGGCAGGGAAGAGACTTTTTTTCTCCTTATCTGGAGGGAGGTAAATGGTCCAGAGTTGGGGAAGAACTTACCCATGTCAGAGAGAAAGGTGGCCCTAGGTCCCAGGTGCTCTGGCTGCCGGGGCAGGGTCTAGACCCAGCCACATCTCCTTGGGGTAACCCGGGGCAGGGGGCAGGGGGAAAGACCTCTGCCTACAGGGAGAGGACCCAGGAAGGATGGGCCTGCGCACCTGCCCACCACCATCAGCTCCTGTTCTGTTGCGTTCTTGCGGAAGCGCTGCCACACGTCAATGGCGAACAGGGTGCTGCTGCTGTTGAAGATGGAGGTGAGTGAGCTCATGAGGGCGGCCATGATCACCGCGATCATCAGGCCCCGCAGACCTGGGGAGAGACGAGGTGTCTGTGGACTGCTGGCCGGTGAAAGCCGATCTGCCAGGAGCTATAGAGGCTACCAGCGTCCAGCAGAGTCAGGAGCTCAGAGGAGAAGGGATGGCAGAGGTATTGAATGAGGTGCCCTTCCAGGAACCCAGGAAACTCATAGAACTAGAGGCTGGTCCCAGCCACCCTGTGCCTCTGCCTTCCTCTGCGGCCGTGGCCAAGTCATCTCTCCTCCCTGAGCCTCAGTTTCCTCATCTGAACATTAAAGGATGTGGGACCAGGTGACCTTTAAGGTTCTCTTCAGCTTGGCCATCTCAATCTGGGTTTTAAACCTGTAGACACGGTTAGTGGACCCTGGTTGGGAGAAGGGTGATGATTAATTATTGAGTTTTTTTCAGTGTTTTGTACCTTTATCATGGACACTATGGTGCCAGGCTAAAGCCCCAGCCTGGGCAGCAGAAAGCTCTGAGCTTTTTAAAATTTTTATTTTATTTATTTTAATTTGTAATGCAAACTTTAAAGGTTAGTTCCCATTTACAGTTACTAAAAAATATTGGTCATATTCCCTGTGTTGTACACTGCATCTTTGAGCCTATCTTATACCCAGTAATTTGCATCTTTCAGTTCCCCACCCCAGGGTCCCCCATTCTCAGGAACCACTAGTTCCTTATCTGTATCTATGAATCTGCTTCTTTTTTGTTATATTCACTAGTTTGTTTTTTTAGATTCCACATACAAGTGATAATATACCACATCTGTCTTTCTCTCTCTGACTTATTTCGCTTAGTATAATGCCCTCCGAGGTCATCCATGGTGCTATAAATAGCAAAACTTTGTTCTTTCTTACGGCTGAGTAGTATTCCATTTGTTTGTCTGTGTGTGTGTGCATACCATCTTATCCATTCATTTGTTGATGGACATTTAGTTTACTTCCTTATCCTGGCAATTATAACTCGTGCTACTATGAACAATGGAGTGCATGTATCTTTTAGAATTAGTATTTGGGGTTTTGGCATATACGCCCAGGAGTGGAACTGTGGGGTCTGACGGTCGTTCTACTTTTAGTTTTTTGAGAAAACTCCTTACTGTTTCCCACGGTCAGAAGCCATGGGTTTGTTTCCTGATTCTGCAAGTACCTAGCTGTGTGATCTTTGGACCAGTCCTGATCCTTTCTGGGCCTGTTTTACACCTGTAACAAGGGAGGGTGGGGCCTGCTGATATCTGATCTGTATGATTCTGATGAGGAAGCATCTAGAAACATGACTCTCTGGCCAAATCCACCTTAGTCCTCCTTCCCCTCAGTCTGAATATTTAACCACCCCCCGCATGCCTCCCTAGAAGGCTCAAGGTGTCCCGGATCTAGGACAGCATCTCCTCTGGGGCCCCTGCTTCTTCTGTTGGTTAATGATAAATTCTGGTCTCTAAGCGGACACCTCCAAGTTATCCCGGACCTCTTCCTCTACCTCCTTCCCACCTCTCGCATCGGGTCCCTCTGCGTCTGCCCCATCATAGCTGGGCCTCCACCCACCTCCACTATTTGTTACATTCATTTCACCTCCACTGTTTCTACTGGAGGGAGGGAATAACTTGACTTTCCTCCATAAACCTGCCTTTTTTTCTGTGTCCCCAGTCTCAATATTACTATAAACTCAAGACCTGCGAGCCCTCTTTGGATCTCTCTGTCTTTCTTGTCTCTGAAATGCGACCAGTCATCGAGTCTTGCCAATTCTTTCTCACAAATGTAAACTAAACCCTTTCTGTCTATCCCTAAAGCCACTGACCCTAGCCAAGCCCCCATGACAACCTGGACCACTGGAAATCCCTTAGTAATCATCTCCCTGCCTCCCCCTAAGCTGAACCCTCCATGTAGAGTGATCCTTCTAAAGCACACATCTGATCATACATATGTGTGTGTTAGTCACTTAGTCGTGTCCGATTCTCTGTGACCCCATGGACTATAACCTACCAGGCTTCTCTGTCCATGGAATTCTCCAGGCAAGAATACTGGAGTGGGTTGCTATTTCCTTCTCCAGGGGATCTTCCCGACCCAGGGACCGAACCCAGGTCTCCTGCATTGCAGGCAGATGCTTTACTGTCTGAGCTACTAGGGAAGCCCCTAATCATGCATGCTGGCCTGAAACCCCCGTGACCCTCCACTGCCCTCAGAGTAAAGGCCATGCTACACATGGCCACCATGTCCTCCCCACAAAGGTGATCTTCATTCCTGCTGCATCTGAGTCCACACTGGCAATTTTCAGTTCAAACTTCACGCTCTCTCGCAACCCTGGGCCTTTGCACATGCAGCCCTCCTCCCCATAATAACATTTCCCACGCCCCTCCCCCTTTGTCTGCCTAAGATGTCCCCTGGGACTAAGCTCTATGTCCTCTGCTCTGGAAAACCTTCCTTCACATTCCCCAAAGTGGGTCAGGTGCCTTCATATGGGTCCCTCATCCCCACTAAGTCTCATGCTGGTCACGTTGCATTGTGCCTCTACCCTGGAGACTGCACAGAGTCCTGCTTTTTATCCCTGCCTCTCCAGAGCCAGGGCACAGAGCAGCACCTCGCAGATGCTGTGAAAACGTGTGTGTGTGTGTGTGTGTGTGTGTGTGTTAGGAAGTGGGGTGCGGAAGTAAATGTTCCCATTTTCTCTTCCCATCCATGTGCATCCTTAATGCAATCAATCTATCCTGGATAGTGAGTTCTGGATTTTGCTGGAAAGCTGATGTGAAGCATGCTGCGAGGGAGATGGACTTACCCACGGGCATGAGAGCTATGACCAGCTTGGGGTAGGCAATGTTAGAACATCCCACACGGGCCCCACAGATCGCTTGGCAGACGTCGGGATCCACGCAGCCCACCTCATCTGCAGAAGTGATGATAGTTAGACCCAAATTATCCCATGCCTTCTCAGGTTGGCTCAATATGTGCTTTCTGACCGTATAGAAAAAATGTTCACTGGTGACTCGCAGGGACCAGCATCTAGAAGGTCCAAGAATAGGCTGATATTGGGTCTTATGGTTTATTGGTATCTGGTAAATTTCTCAACCACAAACCACCCTGCAAAGCCTGATAGACTCCTTTAGATTTTAGGCCTTTTATTTTAACAAATAGTAAATATCATTACAAGGCACCATGAGTGCCTCAGTTTGTCTTTCCCTTGTAAAGAGAAAGCTAGACTTTAAAATGACATTCAGATACAAGTTTCTCCTACTGAAATACATACTGTATGTCAGACCCCCAAAACCTAACATATTTACTATGTGTTCTTAATAGAAATAGTGTGTGTGGTCCCTGCTCTGGCCCAGTATTGCCCAGAGGGAGACTGGCTCTTACCTGGGTACAGGGCCCGGCTGATCATGCCAGGCATGACGATGAAGAACATGGGCAGGATCTTCAGGTAGCCCCCCAGAATGGAGCCCCCCTTGGCATGGGACAGACTCTTGGCGGAGAGAGACCTCTGCACAATGACCTGGAAAGGCAGCAGGGCAGGCGTGCCGCCTGGGCTGGCTCGGGCTCCGCTCAGCCCTGGTGAGCCCTGGCATGGCCGCTGACTGTGCCCCACACCCATCCCCCCAAGCCAGTCCCAGCCCTCTGTGCATTGGCGCACGCGGTTTGCCCACAGGAGCCCTCCCAGTTGGTGACGAGCTGGCCAAGCTTGGCAAGGGCATCACCTGGTCAGTGCACCAGCACCAGGTGGCCAGCACCGTGAGCCCGAAGATGAGGCCTGGCCAGGGGAGGTCCCCGCACACAGGGTCCCGGAACATGTGGAAGGCGTCGGGCCGGGGGAGGTGACAGGTGGTGTTGGGGACTGTGACGTTAGGGAGGGCCTGCCTGTACCGCTCCTCCAGGCCTGGGTACCAGCCCACCTCCTGAAAGCCTGCAGGGAGAGACCTCAGTGAATGAAACAGCCCTGGGGCCCCACTGGGCTTGTCACCTACCCCCACCCCCAGATCCCAGTCCTGTGTGGGATCCCTGAGCTTGGAACTCATATGGGACTTGGGGATGAGAGAGGAAAGTGGGGCTCAGGCTCAAGAGCCCTTGTTTGGTGTAGAGAGAATCCTGTTCTTTGGGAGCCCTGCCTGAAGTGGGGAATGGCTCTGTGCTCTGCAGACCATGGAGGTGACATCCAGAGCCAGATCAGAGAGGAGTTTAGAGGGGCAGGGATGTACTCAGGCCTCTTCCTTACCCAGAAACATGAGGACGAGGGCTCCCCCGACCATGATCACGGTCTGCAGAGTGTCTGTGTAGATCACGGCCGTGAGGCCCCCTGGGGACCCAAGGAGAGGGCTCGTCAGCACCAGCAGGGCCTTCCTCTCGGGGCACCCGCCCTGTGCTCAGCCACACTGGGGAGACCAGAGAACATGCAGAGCCCTCAGCCAGTGGACTCTGGCCTCTGCCTTCCCCGCCCCTCGTGTTCCTCCAGTCCGCCCGGCAGGTGAGGCTGGTCATGGTCGGGCCTTCAGGTCCTGCTCTTTCTGTCCTCCAGCTGTGCTTTTGTGAAATACCAAGTCCCGTCCTTGGCTGTGCTATTAGCTCCCCCAGGAGACCTCCCTTCCTTCCTCCCCACCCCAGCACCCATTTAAACTCCCCCACACCTTAGCCAGCAGGAAGTCTGCCTGAGCCCACATCTTGGGCATTCAGGCCTGTGTGAGGGGCTCTGGAGGAGACAGGAGAAGGCAGGCTTGTGGCTGTTGTCTGGAGCAGCCTGTGGTGACTCTGGCCTGGGTGACAGTCCCCCATTCATCACCCAGGTCCCTGCTGTCCATTTTTCTCTGTGTCTCCTACTGTCTCTCCTTCCCTGGCTCTCTCGGGCCGGCTCTGCTTCCTCCTGTTTCTTCCCTTTCCGACTCCCCTTTTCTCTGATGCACTGTGCCTTTCCATCTTTTCCTCTGACTGCATCTTTGCCTGCCTCTCTCTTTCCCCCTCATGCTTCTCTTTCTCACTCTCCTGGTCAGTTTTCACTCTCCCTCCCTGGACCTCTGTGCCCCTGCTGTCCAGAGCTTCCCATTCCACCTCTCCATGTCTCTGTTCCTGGTACCTGCACCCGACGTGACCTCCACTTGGCCGTACCTGTGATGGTGTAGACGGCCGTCACCACCAGCAGGGTCACTGTGGAGAGGTAAAGGTTCCAGCCCAAGGCCATCTGGATGAACAGGGCTCCAGAGAAGATGTCAGTCTGCAGGGACAGGGACCCAGGAGTCCGGATCACCCGAGGCCCTCTGTGTGGCCACTGGGCAATGTCTCCTTCCTGCTCAGTGATGCCAGGTGCTGTCGGCCCTCAGAGTACAGTGAGGATGAGCCATAAGTGACATGCTCGGGAGAATGGGCTTGGCCTGTGGACACTGAGGAGCCGGGGGGATTGCAACGCAGAGGAGCACACAGTTCTGAGCCTGAGGGCCCTGTGATCCAGCTGCACTCCCAGGGGCATGTGCTGGCGGTGAGAAGATGGAGTAGCATGCTGAGGAAATGAGGCAGGAGTGGGGGTCAGGAAGAAGAGGCCCCTGGGGGAGAGGGTGGGAACCCAGAGGGCCTTCAACTGCTCCCTGAAAGAGCACCAGCCCACTCGGACCTGATGTGGGCCCCAGGTGACCTGACAGAGCAGGAGCCGCAGATGACACAGATCCTGGATACCCACATGCTGGGCTTTATTGGAGGACTTGGGGTCACAGCCTTGGCCTGAGCTGATTTAGGGTTGCTTACAAGCATTGGTGGAAAAGAGGCTATAGTTTTTCCAGCCCTGAACTCAGGGCGTGCTTCCTGGTCCCTTTCCCTGAGTATTTTGTGACCCATGACAGGGGCTTCAACATGCCAGAGCCGCAGGAGGCCTAGAATGGGCCACGGGAACCAAACATTAGTTCCAGCCCCAGAGCTAGTGCTCTGTGTGGACCTTGGCAAATCGTTTGACCTGAGTTTGTCTTCCAAGTTTGCCTCAATAGAGGAGGAATACATCCTTTTTAATGGTAACATTCTTGGTGCGGAATGAAGACTAATTTAATGGGAAGATAAACGAGTGAATGAACTTGAAATTGTGAGTTCTTTGGATAGAGGGACTGTTATTCACTCAACAAACATTTATCGTCCATCTCTAATTACCCTGCTGTTAGTGGGGGTGGACGGGGAGCGTGTGATGAAGGGGTGTGAATTCATCCTCCATTTCTGTTATCCTTGCTCTTCCATCTAGCCATCCATCCATCCATCTATTCATTTATCCATCCATCCATCCATCTATCCAGCTATCAATTTATCCATCCGTACATACGTATAGCAACAACGTGCTGTGTCCTCTACTAAGCATTTTCAGAGCAACATGATATGGCCACATGGGAACGGTACTCACTGAAATCTTGGTGAAGATGTAGAGGATGAGAGAAAGGACAGACATGTACACCTGGATCCTCTGGCCCCCGAATCGCTTCTTCAGGTACTGCGGCATTGTGACCACACCGGCAGCAATGTACACGGGGACAAAGATCCAGCCAAGGGCCAGAAGCAGCCAGGTTGCCTGGGAGAATGGGGAGGAAAAGGGATTCATGTTCCTAATGCAGATGGAGGGGGAGTGGTCCATGCAGAGGAGAGCCCTGGGAGGGGAAGTAAGGGACCGGAGGCCTGATTTCAGTCCTGTGTGACCTGATGAGGTCCATCAGGACTTGGTTTCCTTATCTATAAAATGGGTTCTCCATTTACCGTGCAGCCTCCCCAAGCACCTTTGAGGTTTCTCTCAGCACTAAGGTCAGGGACAGGGTAGGGTGGAGTGGGCTAAGACCCCTCTATCCCTGAGAATCTTCCAGCCAGCTTCCTTACATTCCACTCAAAGCCACCCACAGCAAGACCTCCAGCAGCCCCCGTCCCAGCCAGGCCGATGAACAAGCCGCTGCCCACGTTGCTGGACATCAGAGATGCTCCGATCTGCAAGGCACAAGTGGGGTCGAGGGTCAGGGGTCAGTTTTCATCTGAATCAATTTGGAGTCAGGACTATGAGCTTCAGGATCTGGAATGGAGGCAGAGAAAGCAGAACCTGAACTCATAAATGTGAGATCAGAGGGAGGAGAGGAAACTGGGGAGCAATGAGGAGGCTGAACAGAATAGACACATATTAGGCACTTACTGTATGTTGAGCACTGTGCTGGGCATTTTATATGCACTAATATACTTAAATCTCCAAAAGTATTTGGAGGGATGGTACTAATCTTTCCACTTTACAGAGGAAGGAGTTAATGTTTGGAGAAATGAAGTCACCACCTCCAGGACACCCAGAGATTTGAGAGGCAAAGTGGGAAAGAAGAAAAGACATGGAAAGCAAGGTCCATTAAGGACCATGAAGCTCTGCTCTGGGGCCATGGGCCTAAGGGCCTCTGGAGAGAAGAAGGCTAAAGGGAGAAGGAGAGTCCCCCATGAGAGAGATGGGGGAGGCCCTCTGCCACCGCCTTCCTGCAGACTCCAGGGGAGGAGCCACGGGGGTTAAGCACAGGATGGGCCAGCCTCTGAGTTAATTTTTCTCCTGGAGGCAGCCAGCTACTCCGAGGCCATGCTGTTAGACAGATAATGATGACAGTCATAGCGGTCCGTACACAAGCAGCATTGCCAAGTGCCAGGTTCTATTCTAAATTTAGCAACTCACTGACTCCTCATGACAACCCCAGGAGGAAGGTTCTGTTATCATCCCCATTGTTCTCGAGGATACTGAGGCACAGGTAAATAACTAGCTCAAGTTCCAGAACTAATCAGTGACAGAACGAGGATTTCAACCCTAGCCATCTGCTCCAGTAACCACTGCTTGACGGGTGCTAGGCAGTTAGTAAGCGGTCATTAGTGTTAGCTTTTATTATTAGACAGGATCATTATTGGTAAGAGGAGGGGCTGCGGGCTGGAGGGGAAGAGCCAGTTTTGGACCCTGTGTCATCTTAATAAAATCGTGGTGCTGGGCAGCAGAAAGTACTGAACCATTCGGAGAAGAGGCAGCCGTGCAAAGGCACAGAGATAATGACCTGTCTGACCTAGCTGAGGACTCTGAGCCACTCTGCCGCCCGCGCATACTCCCTCCCTCTGTCTGGTGGTCCTGGGATGCTGCGGCTGGGCTGGACCCCTGGCCAGAGCACAGAGCACTGGGCCTTCCACTTTGGAGGAAGAAGCTCCCCAGGCTGCTCTCGGGACAGCGAGGTGCCTTCACCTCCACCCTGCCCAGGGCTCCTAACTCGTCACTCAAGGAGACACCCACAAGGTCATCAGGGGACCCGCGTGGCCCCTCTGAGACAAGGATGCTGCTGCTCCCTCCGCTCTTAACTCCCAGCCACACTGCTCTCAGGACACACGAGGGGAACCAGGCACTTCTCAGGACTGGCTGAGTAGGGAAGCAGGCAAGTTGTTGGACAATCATCACAGACACCAGAAATACACATTCCAGTGGGGCAGAGGGGTCGAGAGTCCTGATCCCTGGCTGGTTCTGCCCCAACTCAGACTGTAGCTGCTCTCACTGCAGGTGGCTCAGCTCCAGCCCTGGCCCCCAAGGAGGGCGCCCCACATCCTTTTTCCCGGGGTACACATTCCCAAGCCTGGCTCCACCTCCATCTTTGGGGAACCCTGTCCTGCTCCAAAGCCTTGACTTTCCTCACACCCCAGACCTCTGTTCTCTGCAGGACTGAACATCCAGGCCAGCCCCTGCTCACCCTCCTGATGGACCAGAGGAGACGTGCCGGTCCTCTTCTGTCTTTCTCACAGACTCACTTCCAGGGCTGCAGTTTAGGGCTGGGGGTAGGGGCACAAGCTGAGCAGAACAGCCTCCAGGGGGTTCTCATTATTCTGGCGAGGGGTTGCTGGCAGTACCAGTGGCCCTGCCCCTGTCCCTGTGAGCTGCCAGGCCCACAGCCCCCACATCCCTGGGGATTCTGTCATACTCCTGCCTGCACCTCTCCTTGTCCCAGACACCAAACCTTCCAGAGAGCCCTGTGGGCCTCCTGGGTTCCTCCGCTCTTTGGGTAGGAAGGCTGGTGAGAATCAAGACAGGGGTATGAGTATGTGGGGGTGTGTGTCCGTGCACACACGTGCCATGCGTCAGACATGCCCGGGCATGTGCCCAGCTTCAGTGGCCCCGGGGCGGACTTCTGCACTGTTAGTTTTGAGGCAGGGCTCGCCTCCCTCCTTATTTCAGGAAGAGGAAGCTAGCCCGGAGGACCAAGGGAGCAAGTGGGGAGGCCTGCTGGGAGGGCCTGGGCTTCACAAAGGCCTCAGGATGGTGGAATTTTACCTCTAAGATTTCCTTCCCTGAACTGCAGTATTTATGTGTCACTTTCCCAAGAAAATCTTTCCTAAGCCCACTTCCACTGTCCGGAGGATAGAGGCCTCCTCCATGCGCTCACAGGCCCCATGCTCCCCTCCGGCTGAGCAACCATCAAGTTTTTTATGAGTCTATCCTCCTGGTTCAGCTCTGAGCCCCTCTAGAACGGGAACACTCTGGGTGGGCTCTATAGGTCCAGCGCCCTGCCTGGGACCCACACTTAGGAGGTGCCCAGTGGACGCGGGTCCCAGCTATGCGTTTGCAATATCTCTCATGTTGCTAGGTGTCTCTGGACCTGAGAGAAGGAGTCCAGAGCCAGGAAACCCCTCAGAGGCTGTAGCCTTGTTCCAGATTGGAGAAGATGAGGTGGGACTGGGAGGTGGGGGAAGGAGAAGGAGGAAGGTGAACTCACTGGCCACCAGCTCATGGACCTCCCCGCCAGGAAGTAGCCGCCGATGGTCCCTCGTCTCGCACGAATGGATGACTGGAAGGGAAACAGCAGGAGTGAGGAAATCCCGAGTCTCCCCAGGCTCTGCCCTCTGCCCCAGATTACCTGCCCTTTGGTTTCTGGCACTATGGGGACATAGGGTGGAAACCAAGGCTGGAGGTTTCACTATCTTTAAGCTATGGGGCTTTGGTGGGGTCAATCACCTTGCCTACCAGGACTGGTGCGAAGAACAAAGGAGTTAATGGAGGAGGGGGTTGGAGGTGGGGTGGGGTGTGTGAAATGCCCTACTGAATGCATGGCACTGTGCATGTGCCCAGATTATTGGCATGTCCTTTTGTGCCCTATTCTGCCCTCCACCCCATCCAAATATTCCTTCAGGAAGTGAGTTGGGATCTCATCCTCAGGCTACCATGGTGGGGAGACCACCCTGCTTCCTCCACCCAGCCAGACTCCCATCCTGGGGGCTGGGAAGACACAAAGCACTTGGTCCCCAGACAGAGGCAGGGCTCTGCCAGGGGTGGGAATGGGGGGTGGCCTCCTGCCCCTGCCTCAAGTCAGATCACATCACTGAGGCCCACCCAGGACCCTGGAGCAAACCCTGTCCTGCACGGGGAGGGGGGCAGTGGCTGTCCTTTTGAAGAATTACTCTGAGGACTGAAAGGGAGTGAGGAATGAAAGAACTTTCTCTCAGAATGCAGAAAGTGAGACAGGGTAGAGGGTAGGGGGGATAAATTTAAAACCATTATTAAGATGCGAGAGTTGGACTACAAAGGCTAAGTGCCAAAGAGTTGATACTTTCGAATTGTGGTGCTGGAGAAGACTCTTGAGAGTCCCTTGGATTATAAGGAGATCAAACCAGTCAATCCTAAAGGAAATCAACCCCTAATATTCATTGGAAGGACTGATGCTGAAACTCCAATACTTTGGCCACCTGATGGGAAGAGGCGACCCATTAGAAAAGACCCTGATGCTGGGGAGGATTGAAGGCAGGAAGAGAAGGGGATGACAGAGGATGAGATGATTAGATAGCATCACTGGCTCAACGGACTGAGTTCGAGCAAACTCCGGGAGATAGTTAAGGACAGGGAAGCCTGGCATACTGAAGTCACAAACAGTTGGACATGACTTAGAGACTAAACAAATTAAGATGCTGAAGACAGTAAATGTCTGGTTGGGTCTACATACATCAGAAATGCCTGAAGGACTGGAAGAATGAAGGGAAATTGGAAGAAGCATCTCTTCCCCTGAGAGAAAGGCATATATTACTCAGTAGGGCAGGACTGCTGTGCAGGGTCTGAGGCTTGTCAAGTCTTTGCTTGGACTTTCTGTGTCAGTCCTGGTCCTCGGGAAGGATAGATGAACCCGAAGAATTTACACTACAGATGAGGAAACTGGGGTCCCCAGATGGGAAGCAATTTGTCCAAAGTCATGGAGGAGAGGAGCTGGTGCTTCTCACGACCGCGGGCTCTGGGGGCCAGCGAGCCTGTTTGCCCCGTTCTTCCTCACACGAGCCTGTTTGCCCCGTTCTTCCTCACACAACTTGGGAAGCAGGGACTGCTTGTCCCACTTTACAGATGAGGAGACTGAGGCCCAGAGAGGGTTCTTGGCCTTGCCACAGCCTTGTAAGTGACCGACCAGCTGGGACTCAGATCCCTCTCTGCCTCACAGCGGAGTCTAAAGTTGCTGGCATTTCCCTCGACTGCTGCGGAGACAATAGGGGTCATTTATTGCTGCAGGCTGTGTGTTGGACACTGTACCAGATCCTTAAATGTGTCATGTTCCTAAAGCAAGTAGTCCTTTTTATTTTCATTGTCTGGGTGAGAAAACTAAGGCTCTGTAGTATATTCCCGGAACCACGCTGCCCTAACTGTTAGAGTTGGCATCTAAACTCGGGGCTCCATGGCCTCCAACCCTGGCCCCCATACATCACACTGAGGCTCCAGTACACGTTGGAGACCAGAACCCATTGGGAGCCACCTGGCTCCCTTCCCATGAGCACACTTGCCTCAGCTCCTTTAGAAAGCTCAGCTCCATGCCAAGATGCTGCACAGTGGAGGGTGTGGTAGGGTCAGGAGTCAAGCACTCACAGAGTTGGGGATCTGGCATGAGGAAGATGGCAGGAATGGGACTCAGGAGGCCAAGGGTACATGGGGTCAAAGGCATCAGATGCACAGAGACAGGGAGTCCAGAGATTGGGGTTCAGGCCTGGCCTGCCTCGGGCTCACTGTGTGAGCTCAGACAAGTCACAGCCCTCTCTGCGCCTCAGTTGCCCATCTCTAAATGGAGGGCTTGAGAGGGTGATCCCCCTTTAAAGTCCTTCTACAGTAGTCCCTGTGCTTCCCAGACATGCCTGCCTTCTGCCCACCCCTGCCCCCAGCTCTACGATCGGCTGCAGATGAGAGCCTGTCTCTGCCTCCCCTGCCAGCCTCCAGCCTCCAGGCTACTCACCCAGACCCCTACTCCGATGACGAAGACAAAGTAGACGACCAGGACGGCGATATCGTAGGCATGCAGGCTGCCTCTGGGACCCGGCGCTGAGCGTGGAACTGTCGCAGTGCTGACCCCACTTCCCAAAGCGCCAGGCCCCATTGCTGCCAGCTCCGTGCTCATCTGCTAGTCAGTCACAACCAGACTGGACTTTGAGGTGCTCCTGGCTTCATTCCTTTCCTGTAATGATTAAACAGGCCCGAGTGCCATTGGCCGCTGAGCCATCCCTGAGCCCCACTGGCACATGAAGTCCTGATACTCCCGCCCCTTTCCCCTAACTGCCAGCCCCAAGCCTCTCCCTTTCCCTGCAAACACACACACACACAAACGTGCACACGCACGCACACACACGCACCTGGACACACACACTCCCACCCCTGAGAGGAGCAGGAGTAGGAGGAAGAACAGGAGGCAAAGAGCAGGGTGCTGGCGACCTGGACTGGGCAGGGGGTGGAAGGGAGACTTCAGAATCAAGATGCTCAAGGTCATGCTTATGTGGAGAGGGAACTGAGGCCCAGGAAGGGAAAGGGACCCCGGAAGTAAAGGTGAAGCTGGGCCTGGAGTTGGGGTGTCTTAATGTCAGATCCATGCACAGGGAGAAGGGGGGTCCGCTGTGACCCTTGCAAAGGGTCCACCATGTCACGTGCTCCTACCTCCAACATACCCAGGTGTCATTTTCCTTTTTTCAGGATGTGAGAAACAGGCCTGGGCAGAGACGTGGTTTCCTCCAAGCTACAGAGCACGGCTACAATTCACACCTGCTGCATCTGCACCCCTGCCCTGTGCCGTGACAAAGGGGTGCTCCTGGAAAGGACAGAGGGCCCCCCAGGTCCAGGCAGAGATGCAGATGCCCTGAGACATGGAGTCAGGAGACGGAGGTTCAGGCCGGGCCTGAGACCTGCACAGCCTGCTTTTAAGTTCCCACTGCACGTCTCCAGCAGCAGGCTGACCGTGGGCAGGTTTCTCAGTGACTCTAAGCCTGTGTCCTCCTCAGTGAAGCCTCACATTGCAACTGAGTTTGGGATGCACTCCTGAGGGCCTCTGCAAACCCTGATGGATTGCCCGCTTTTGGGCGGGGTGGGGGCCACACCAAGAAACAAACACGAGCCACCAAGGGGCCCAGGCACCAGGCACACAGATGTGCCCGTACTGCTCCTGAATGTTGCTGAATTTGGGACGTTTCAGTCTTGGGAGCATCTGCTCTGCATTCAGCTGCACACTCAGGGGCCAGGGGTCCAGGCCGGGGGAGCAGGGGGCCCTGTTCACTGCCATCCACACCCAACCCAGCACCCTATGAGGATTCTAGGCCTGGGTGTAGAGGGCCAGGCCCTCTTCCCACCCCTTTTGGAGAGAGGGAAGTGAAACGTAGCTCCTGGGACACCCCTCCTCCTAGCTCCTTGGGCCTCTGGCTCAGAACATCAGGCATAGGCCATGCTGAGCTCAGGGACAGGGCCACTGCACTGGGAGAGAGGCTGGAGTAGACTCAGCTTGGGGGCAGCTCAGGGGTCCAGCGAACTCCCTGCTCATATTTAAAAATGAAGCAGAGTTCTCTGGGCCCCATGTTGTCTGGGGGTGAGCTGTGTAGAGGCTACGAGGCTAGCCACATGGTTGAATGTTAATCAGGGAGAGAGGGAGATGTCTGAGCTCAGGCTCCTCAACCACAGTGAGGAATCCAGACCGATCACTCGAGAGAAGAGAAGAGGAGTATAGTGGGGAGATGACCTGGGTGTGCACTTTCTCCTATGCCCACCACCCAAGGGACCCATCCTGGCCCTCTGGGTTCTGCTGCTCATGCACTGGCCCCCCAGCCACCCTTCACAGATGCCAAGGCTGAGCTGCAACCCATTGGACATTTTTGTTGTTCAGTCGCCAGATTGTGTCCGACTCTTGCAACCCCATGGACTACAGCATGCCAGGCTTCCCTGCCCTTCAGTATCTCCCGGAGTCCCTAACCCCAAACAAATTGGTTTGGGCTGACTTCAGCCACTCCTGTGAACTATCTGTTAGGTCATCAGGCAACTTGGAGATTCAGAGCCTAGAGAGTGTGGAGGGTGGGCAAAAGGGGCTGTGTGGGGGGGCGCAAAAGACTATGAAACCACCAGAATATCTATCATAAAGCCTCTGCTCAAACCTCAAGCCTTTGCCGTATCACTGAGCCCTAAGGCCCCAACTCGGGCCTGGCAGTTGTGCTTTGGCATTTATGTTCCCGCTCACAGCCTGTTGGAAACAATTTAGCAGGAGAGAAGCTACCCGAGGCAGGCAGGGCTGCACAGGAATAGCTGGGAGAATTGCTACTCATGGCCAGACAGTGCACTAGTCATCATTAAAACCAGGCAAAGCAGAAAGGATGCCACAAAGTGCAGGCCAAACTGGGGCAAACAGACCTAGAAAATAGGGCAAATCAACCCCCAACCAAGGCACTATTGGATGGCAGCTGAGGATTCAAACGCCTGTTGATGACCTGTCCTTCACTATCTCTTAGAATTAGCTCAGATTCATGTCCATTGAGTCAGTGATGCTATCTAACAATCTCATCCTCTGCCACTCCTTTCTCCTTTTGCCTTCAATCTTTCTCAGCTTCAGGGTCTTTTCTAATGAGTTGTCTCTTCACACCAGGTGGCCAAAAGATTGGAGCTTCAGCATCAGTCCTTCCAATGAATATTCAGGACTGATTTCCTTTAGGATTGACTAATTTGATCTCCTTACAGTCCAAGGGACTCTCAAGAGTCTTCTCTAATACTGCAATTCAAAAGCATCAGTTCTTAAGCACTAAGCCTTCTTTATGGTCCACCTCTCATCCATACATGACTACCAGAGAAGCCATGGTTTTGACTATATGGACCTTTATTGGCAAAGTGATGTCTCTGTTTTTTAATATGCTGTCTAGGTTTGTCACAGCTTTTCTTCCAAGGAGCAAGCGTCTTTTAATTTCATGGCTGCAGTCACCATCTGCAGTGATTTTGGAGCCCAAGAAATTAAAATCTGTCACTGTTTCTGTGTTTCTCCCTCCTACTTGCCATGAAATGATGGGACTAGGTGCCATAATCTTGATTTTTTGAATGTTGAGTTTTAAGCCAGCTTTTTCACACTTCTCTCTCATCCTCATCAAAAGAGTCTTTAGTTTCCCTTCACTTTCTGCCATTAGAGTGGTGTCATCTGGATATCAGAGGTTGTTGCTATTTCTCTTGACAGTCTTGATTCCAGTTTGTGATTCACCAACCTGGCATTTCACATGATATACTCTGCACATAAGTTATAAATAACTAGGATGACTATATACAGTCTTGTCGTACTCCTTTCCCAATTTGGAACCTGTCAGTTGCTCCACATCTGGTTCTAACTGTTGCTTCCTGGCCTGCAAACAGGTTCCTCAGGAGGCAGGTAAGGTGGTCTGGTATTCCCATGAGGAGACTTTACAAATAGCTGAGAAAAGAAGTGGAAGGCAAGCGAGAAAGGGAAAGATACACCCAACTTAATGCTGAATTACTGAGAACAGCAAGGAGAGATAAGAAGGCCTTCTTCAAAGAACAATGCAAAGAAATAGAGGAAAATAATAAGTAGGAAAAACTATAGAGATCTCGTTGAGAAAACTGGAGATATCAAGGAAACATTTCATGCAAGAATGGTCACGATAAAGGCCAGAAACAGTAAGGACCTAACAGACTCAGAAGAGATTAAGAAGAGGTGGCAAACATACACAGAAGAACTATACAAAAAAGGTTTTAATGACCTGGATAACCATGATGCTGCGGTCACTCACAGAGCCAGACGTCTGGAGTACAAAGTCAAGTGGGGCTTAGGAAGCATTACTACCAACAAAGCTAACAGAAGCGATGGAATTCCAGCTAAGTTAATTAAAATCCTGGAAGATGATGCTGTTAAAGTGTTGCACTCAATATGTCAGCAGATTTGTAAAACTCAACACTGGCCACAGGCCTGGAAAAGGTCAGTTTTCGTTCCAATCTCAAAGAATGGCAATACTAAAGAATATTCAGACTTTCATACAATTATACTCATTTCACATGCCAGTAAGGTCATGCTCAAAATCCTCCAAGATAGGCTTCACAGTATGTGAACCAAGAACTTCCAGATGTACATGCTGGGTTTAGCAAAGGCAGAGGAACCAGAGATGAAGCTGCCAAGGTCTGTTGGATCATAGAAAAAGCAAGGAAATTCCAGAAAAACATCTACTTCTGCTTCATTGGCTACACTAAAGCCTTATGGATCACAAAAAGGCTCTGTAAGGAGAATATAAAGTATTTTGTGAATATTTCTCTGGGTGTATCTTTGCTATATTTTCCCAAAAGAAAGGGAGAAAGGTGTTGGGGGCTGCTTCCCCATTGCCCCAAGATTTTGAGTAAAGGGGCTTTGGCAGGGAAACTAGGAGAGCTTGGTGCATGTCCCTGCAGCTGGGGTCACTGTAGTCTGCCTCAGCCTGACACATGTAGAAGGCAGAAGCTGTGGCTGCCCAGCTGCTTCCACATGGGGTGGGCAGGAGTTATCAGTGTGGGATTGACCTGTACCCTGGGGCTGGGCAAAGAGTGCATGTTTTCCTCCTGTGTATGTGTGTGTACTAGGTATGGATCACATGCATGAAAAAGACAGCATGGGGACCCTCTGAGACCCTGTCCAATGGACCACCTGGAAAGGGCCTGGGGCTTAAGCTGGAAGAGTTGGGCAGTGAAGCTCCGGATTCCTGGAAGCCATGGAAGAATGGATTAGGGATGTGGGCAGGGAGCCCTGGGGAGGCTCTTCCAACTGAGCAAACCCCAGTGGACCATGGGAGCACCCACAAGGAAGAGTCAGACTAAAACTTGTTAGGTCATGAGCTGAGCCACAGCCTTTAAGTCAAAACCTTCCTGCCCTGATTTCTCCTCTTTGGCACTGCAGGTCCTGGGGAGCAGCAGGATGAGGGGAGTGAGAAAAAAGCAAGTCAGCAGTGGTCTGTCTTCTCAAGGCAGGCCAGCCTGCAGCCAGCTCAACTGAGGGCAGGAACTGCGGGGAGAAGCCTTAATTTCAACTGAAGAAAGGAGTGTGGAATAGGATACGGTGCTGGGCGTTATCATTTCTGAATCATATCTGTGCTGTCAGAGTTAGTGACAGTGGGGTGTTGTCATGGTTTAAATGTAACCAGGACACTCACAGAACAGCCTGTGTTTTGGGGGTGAAGGGGGAACTATTTCCGCTGAACAGGCTGCTCACATGAGTTGCTTGAGACACTTGCTTTCCGATTCTCACTCCCTGCATCCTATTTAGCCCGTGTGGTGCTGTTGTTTAGTCGCTAAGGCATATCCCACTCTTTTGCAACCCCATGAACTGTAGCCCACTAGGCTTATCTGTCTGTGGGACTTTCCAGGCAAGAATACTGGAACAGGCTGCCAGTTCCTTCTCCAGGGGATCTTCCTGGCCCAGGGATCAAACCTGGGTCTCCTGCACTGGCAGGTGGATTCTTTACCCCTGAGTCACAAGGGAAGCCCCATGCGTAGCTCACAGTAAATGGAAGATCAGTCCCCTTACTGCTGCCACCTGCAGCCTGGGTCTCCCTTAGCCTCCAGGATGTGCCCTCATGGAAGATTCTGGAGCCCAAAGTTCTGCTTGGACTCTGGGCCAGCTATTCCTACTAGCCTCATGAACTTGTTCTCTGAGGTCACTACCCAAAATTTCAATCCAATGGGACAGCTCACTTCTCCTGTCTCCCTATCCCCATGTGCTTGGGTTTGCCCAGCTCCTTCCCAACCTTCTGCTCCTCTGCTCACCTCCAGCATCCACAGGGCCCATGGTGAGCAAACATACTGCTATCCTCAAGCTCGTCACTGCTGACCCACCATCCTCTGTCACAGTGACCAGTTTGTCCCACGGCACCTTCATCCTTGGTCACCTGCTCACATGGACGCTCTTCCTTCTCCCGAGCCCCTGGAGCTGGGGTCAGAACTCAGCGTGTACTTCCTCATTCCTGCACTGCCCAGGTGCCACCCCCAACAGGGCCGTGCCAACCAGGTCTCAGTCTGTTCTGTGTCCTTCCTCATCATCATTTCTTGGAAGTCCTCTCTGACTCCCAGTCTGGGGAACGTCCACAGTCCCAGCCTGCAGCCCTGTTTATCTCCCTGAAGGTACTTGTCAATTTAGAGCATGTCTCTCTTAGCTCTCTGTGTATCTCATTCACATTTGTGTCCCAGTGATGGGCAAGATCAATGCACCGAGAGTGGAAACTGTGTCTAACACATGGTGTTGGAGCAAGGAGGTGGGCCGGGAGCAGGGGCAGCGGAAGGGCCTCCAGGCAGAGGGACCAGCAGGCACTGAAGAGTGAATAGCAGTGATGCTCTCAGGGGAGGGCTTGCAATGTGCCTGGCTCAGGGTCTGCAGGGAGACTGGGGGATGCCAGAGGAGACGTGGTGTTGAGACTGGCAGTTTAGAGAACCCCCCTGGGGCCAGCATGGGGGTGGATGGGGCTGAGGAAGCTGGCACAGAGGTTCAGGCAGAGAAGGGCACCTAGTTGAAAGGATGGAGAGCGCAGGGTTTTGGCTGTTCTTACTGAGCTGGAAACATGCAGACCTTTGTGGCTTCCTCTCTCCTGGGGTCCCTGCCCCACCTGTGAGGCCAAGGTCCAAAATCCTCCATGTTAGGGTCCCCAGCCCTTGGCAGACATTCCACTCAGCTCCCAGCACCTGCAAATACTTATCCCTGACATGGAGCTCTGGGTAATAAGCAGCCCTGGGTTTGTTCAAATCCTAAAGGGACTGACTAACCAGCGACGCCTTTGACTGACGGAGTGAAGCTCTAAAGGTGAGATCCTGAGCTTGAGAATGAAATGCTGATGCAGAGGGGGCTCTCAGGGCCCAGAGACCAGTCCGCACTGTGGAAGCTGAGTTTTCCATGTGGAAGGAAACCCCCTTTCATGCTGCTGCCTGGACGTTCCTGTCTTTTTGGGGTGCTCCCAGGCCCAGGAAGAAACCAGGGCACATGATGTTATTCTTTTGGCTGGCACCACCCCGGCTGCTTGCAAGTTCTTCCTGAAAAACCACTCTCAGCAGCCAACCTTCCTGCTGAGAACGTCCTCTTCCAGAACAACAGGAGGTAAGGACTAATATCTACCAGCATGTGGCAGATTTGTGTGGCTCACAACCCCAGTACAATCACAATTTTGTATTAACTGAATGAGCTGGTTTTCTCATCACTGTTTTACAGGTGAGAGGCTGAGGTTCACTGGTGACGGCCTGTAACTGTGGCTTGTTTGGGTTCTGAATTCAGGCCTGACTGACTCTAAAAGCTGGGCTGCCTCACACAACCCTTTCTGTCCTAGTCCTATGTCTACAGGGAGAGAGATGAGGTTTATCCCTTCTCAGGGTGGGTAGGAAACTGCTTCATTTTTTCCCTTCCTGTAGGGGCTCTGAGAGAGGACAGGAGCCCCCCTGGGTCTGGGTCCTGATTCCAGAGACCTGTCAGCCCCCTTCCTGCCACCCTCGCCCCCAGCCACCCTTCTTCCCCTGGCCACCTCTGCCCCCTTCCTGCCAGTGTCCTAGCCCTCAGCCCACGTGGTCTGGTGATGCTATTGTTTTTTCACATGCTCCTCTAAATTCAAATTCAATTGCAATTCCATTTAACTGATCCCAGTCACTCACTGAGCACATTCTGGGCCACGCCCTCTGTCAGGGTTGTCCCATCACACAACTCCAGGGGGCACCATTCCCAAGAACGCAATATCAGTGGTACCTGGGGCAGTGGCTGTGCTCTGTATTGGGCAGAGAGAGGAGAGCAGGCCTGATCCTGGAGGAGGGGCTGTGATGGAGGAGAAAATTACGCCATCTGTGCAGCAGGGGAGGCACTAACCTCTTCACGGGGCCTCCCGCTCCAGCCACCAAAGGGCCAAGTCACTGGACTGTGCCCAGGTCCAGATCACACCTGCTCCCAGGTCCCAGGTAGGATGGGGGCTCATGTGGACAGACCGGAGACTTAATTCCAAGAAGAAAGGATTGCCATCTGTATATGGGGGTAAGATTGAGAAAGATGATAACAGAGACCCAGGGATGAAGAAAGGAGAGGAAAGAAAAAGAAGAAAGTAAAAACACTCATCACTAAATGATCCCTGTCAGACCCCTACCTGCACAGCGCAGCCTGGAACCTCCAGAGCTCAGTATCTCGGCCTCAGCTCTGCGCAGAAGCTGCCAAGTCTGATGTGACTCTGACCTGGCTTCTGACAACTCAAGTCTAGGACGTAGAGCAGCCTGGCTCCTCCCCGTGGTGATGAAATCTCACTCCAGCCCACTGGCCCCAGGGTTCTGAGGGACAGTGCCTGTCCTTACTTCCTGATGATGAACTTGAGAAAGAGATCTTGTCCTGGACTTGGGGCTCTCCCTGCCCCCAGGGTCAGATCTGAAGCCTACAGCTCAGAGTCAGCTGCTGTGGCTGCCGTTGTCCCCACATGCCTGGTAAACAGGTTTCTTAAGAGGAGAGGTGGGGCCGACACTTGGCAACTGGGGCTTTGTCTGGAGCGTGGAAGAAGGGCTTGGCGTGGGGCCACAGCCCATGCACAGGCGCCACAGCCCATGCACAGGCGTGACCAGCGCATGCTTGTGTTCCCTGAGCTCCCAGGGGGAGTCCCGCATTCCTGAAGTAGCGGAGCCAAGATTGGAGTCAGAGTATGAGTCCCAGTTCTGCTGCTCACTAGCTTACCTATGACAGAAGAATCATTTAACCCACCAAGGCCAAGATTTTGCATCTGCAAAGTGAGGCAATAATATGTACCTCTTAAAAAGTTAGGATTATTATGTGAGATAATGCGTATGCAATTAGATGTTGAAATGGGATAGTTTCTGTCTCAGTTTTGGCTGAGGTCCAATGGATGAGGACAATATAATAGGGGCCGAGTATCCTCCCTGGAATTCTAAAAGTGAGTCAGGACACCCGGGGAGTCATGCCATGGAGACCATGGCAACAGCTAAGCTCAGGGCACCTGCTGCCCTAGCCACAGCCACTCCCTTGGCACTGAACACTCACCCTGAGGTCTCACTTGCCCTGGCGCTCTTGGCCCGTGACTGAGCCCAGATGACTGGCCTTTTACTGCAGGAGGTGTGGCTCAAATAATGACATTTTTGGCTGGAGGACACTCCATGGGCCAGCTGAAATTTTGTTTGAACTGAGCTAGAATCCCATGGCAATTGCTTTGCAAAAAGTTGTTAGAGTGACCTGGTGACCGTTCCTGCTTCCCTTTGGCAAGGGGTGGAGGCAGCTTCTTTCACCCCCTAGTGAAAATGAGAGAGAAGAGTTTCAGAGGGTCTGTGCAGAACTGTATGTGTGTCCAAGGTGGTCTAGGCTCAGGGCATCGAGAAAGGAGGAGAGACACCAGCAGGATAGGCCAGGGTCTGGAGCGCTAAAGCTGGACAGCTCCCACTGTCAGGAGACTGCAGAGGATTCCTGCTTGGGCACACGGGACTAGGGTGGGTGGTCAAGGCCCTGGCTGCATAGCTCTTGCCCTTCCTGCTCCTCCAGGAGGTCCGCTGACTGACAGATCATTCCCTTCCTCCCCTCCTCTCCTCAGACTGCTCTTTACTGCCTTTCTAGTGGCCAGGTTGGGGGGTCATGCACTCCCCATCAGAGCACTGCCCACTCTGGGCTTTTCCTTTCTATGTCCCCAGCTAGGGTGACAACAGCTCTGATGGGCCGCTGTGAGCTCAGACCCTGAACAGCCTGGGGGCTCCCCAAGGACTCAGTGAAAGGACCACAAGCAAGTTAGAGTCCTTGCTCAGAGAATTCCAGTCACTGTCCAAGGTCAGGAGGCAAGCGAGTGGTGGAGCAAGGCTTGAGCACAGTATCCCAACATCTAAGCTGGACTTCCTCCTGCACTGGACTCTGAGAGACTCGCCAGCCCATTCCCACTGCTCCAGTCCCCAGCTAGGCCCCACGCCTGCCAGACTGGACCAGGCCCCTCACCTGGAGTTTATTCTGCAGCTAGAAGCCTGATCGCCTGTGAGGAGCTGTCAGCGTTACGTGCCAACAACTGGAAAGAAGGAGTCTCACCGAGGGAGAGATTTGCCCCTTGTAAGGCATCACCAACTCAATGGACGTGAATCTGAGCAAACATCAGGAGACAGTTAAATGACGGGGAAGCCTGTCATGCTGTAGGCCATGGGGTTGCAAGGAGTCGGATACAACTCAGCGACTGAACAACAACAAGAAGGCGTGTGATGCTTGCTCTGTTAGACTCCGTAGTGTGAAGCTTAGACTCTGACACTCTGGTTGGTCTGCAGCATTTACCCCTCCTCTCCTTTCCCTGTGGAACTTTTCTCTGGAAGTTTACCCGCTTCGGTAGGGCTCCTGGCTCCCCCGTGCTGATGCTGGCAAATGTGATGCAGGAAAAAATTGCCTTTGTATCATGCAGCAAATGGAGGTGTAACATATCTCAGTGGTCTCACCAAGCCTGTTAGGTTTCAGGAAAGCCATCTGTCCTAGGAGGGCTTTCTAAGCAGTCACTGACCCCAATCAGGCATTGATCAATAAGTGATCAATCAGTCAGTCATCAATTAGTTTTAAATTATCATTATTCACCAAGTTTCTACTGTGTATCCAACCCTGTGCTTGGCCTGTGATTGGCAGAAATAAAGCAGATCTTAGATGCTTTCCTTTAAGGAAATTCAACTGAAGAGCTCGGACGTGGGGACAGAGAATAAGGATGAGGGATTTGAAGTAAGACAGGGGTAGGTCTTAATGACAGCACTTCAGGTTACTAACTGTGTAACTGTGGACAAGTGAATTCACTTCTTTTAGGCTCAGTGTTCAGGATCCCTGGCTTGCTTGTGAATACTAAAGAGAGAATAGAAAACACTGCTCAGTTCTGCATCCATGGGAAATGCTGTTGGTGGTGTCAAATGCAGGATGAATTCACACAACTATAACTATTTAAACTGAGATAGGGATTTAGAGAAGGGAGATAGTCACGTGTGAATTATAAGATCTAGGCTTTTAAAGCGGGTAATTCTGACTGGGATGAGTCTGGGCCTGGGCCCCTGAAACAGTTTTCAGAATGTGAAGTTCAACAGATGACCACAGGGAGGAGACATAGGACAAATTTTAGCATCTTCCATTCCACCATCCTGGGCAGAAAAACCAATGCTGTTGTTCAGTCGCTCAGCTCAGCCCTGTCTGACTCTTTGCCACCCCATTGACTGCAGCACATAAGGCCTGCCCATCCTTCACCATCTCCTAGAACCTGCTCAAACTCATATCCATTGAGTCAGTGATGCCATTCAACCATCTCATCCTCTGTCGTCTCCTTCTTCAATCTTGCCCAGCATCAGGGTCTTTTTCAATGAGTCAGCTGTTTGCATCTGGTGGCCAAAATGTTGGAGCTTCAGCTTCAGCACCAGTCCTTCCAATGAATATTCAGAGTTGATTTCCTTTACAATTGACTGGTTTGATCTCCTTGCAGTCCAAGGGACTCTTAAGAGTCTTCTCCAACACCACAGTTCAAAAGCATCAGTTCTTTGGCACTCAGCTTTCTTCATGGTCCAACTCTCACATCCATACATGACTACTGGAAAAACCATAGCTTTGACTAGACGGACCTTTGTTGGCAAAGTAATGTCTCTGCTTTTTAATATGCTGTCTAGGTTGGTCATAGCTTTTCCTCCCAGGAGCCAGCATCTTTTAATTTCATGGCTGTAGTCACTATCTGCGGTGATTCTGGAGCCCAAGAAAATAAAATCTGTCACTGTTTTAATTGTTTTCCCATTTGGCACAAAGTGATGGGACCAGATGCTATGATCTTAGTTTTTTGAATGTTGAGTTTTAAGCCAGCTTTTTCATTCTCTCAAGAGGCTCTTTAGTTCTAATAGGTGAGAAACCAATAGGTGGGAATTCTTTCTTCACTCCCTCTCACACCCATGATCAAAGCTAAACTCCCACAGACAATATCTGTAGATAGATGAGGGAGTCATGGCATTTTTCAATTGCAGCAAGATGTCAAAAGTTCTCTGAGACATTCCCGGCACGTAGGAGTCAGTGTGTCAGAGAAGTATCTCAATCTTTCTCTGATTTTTTTACACTTTCTGATCAACTCTCTCAATATCTTTCTAAAATATGTAAATATCTAGAGTTTTCTGTATTTCTCTGAGACTTTTGGGACACCAACTATCTCCCTGAAATATTCTGAAACCCCTCAAAATGCTGACTTTCTATAAGTCTCTAAAATTAAAAATCTCTATGTTGTTGTTGTTGTTGTTTAGCTGTTAAGTCATGTCTAACTCTTTGGGACCCCATGAACTGCAGCATGCCGCTCTTCAGGAGTTGGTGATGGACAGGGAAGCCTGGCATGCTGCAGTCCATGGGGTTTCAAAGAGTCAGATGTGACTGAGTGACAACTGAACTGAAGTAGGTGATGCCATCCAACCATCTCATCCTCTGTCATCTCCTTCTCCTCCTGCCCTCAATCTTTCTCAGCATTAAGGTCTTTTCCAATAACTCATCTATTCTCATCAGGGGGGTCCTTTTCTGACCATCTCTACCCTTTATGGCAGCTGTCTATGACAGCTTGTTATCATTTCATAAATGGATATGGGACAAAAAACAGGTGCTATCTGGGACAAACTTTAGGAATTAGCACTTTCTAGTTCTGTGCTACAACTGTCTTGGTTTAGAAGAAGGTGGAAATCAGATCCCTTCCCACAGGGAAGTTTCAGTTAGAACTGGATCCAGAGAAAAGAGCCGGGAACTTGGAGTCCAACTCTTTGCGACCCCATGAATCGCAGTATGCCAGGCCTTCCTGTCCATCACCAACTCCCAGAGTTTACCCAAACTCATGTCCGTCAAGTCAGTGATGCCATCCAGCCATCTCATCCTGTCGTCCCCTTTTCCTCCTGCCCCCAGTCCCTCCCAGCATCAGGGTCTTTTCCAATGAGTCAACTCTTTACATGAGGTGGCCAAAGTATTGGAGTTTCAGATTCAGCATCAGTTCTTCCAATGAACACCCAGGACTGATCTCCTTTAGGATGGACTGGTTGGATCTCCTTGCAGTCCAAGGGACTCCCAAGAGTCTATTCCAACATCACAGTTCAAAAGCATCAATTCTTCGGCGCTCAGCTTCCTTCACAGTCCAACTCTCACATCCATACATGAGCACTGGAAAAACCATAGCCTTGACTAGACGGACCTTTGTTGGCAAAATAATGTCTCTGCTTTTCAATATGCTATCTAGGTTGGTCATAACTTTCCTTCCAAGGAGCAAGCGTCTTTTAATTTCCTGGTTGCAATCACCATCTGCAGTGATTTTGGAGCCCCCCAAAAATAAAGTTTGACACTGTTTCCACTGTTTCCCCATCTATTTCTCATGAAGTGATGGGACCAGATGCCATGATCTTCATTTTCTGAATGTTGAGCTTTAAGCCAACTTTTTCACTCTCCTCTTTCACCTTCATCAAGAGGCTTTTGAGTTCCTCTTCACTTTCTGACATAAGGGTGGTGTCATCTGCATATCTAAGGTTATTGATATTTCTCCTGGCAATCTCGATTCCAGCTTGTGCTTCTTCCAGTCCAGCCTTTCTTATGATGTACTCTGCATATAAGTTAAATAAGCAGAGTGACAATATACAACCTTAACGAACTCCTTTTCCTATTTGGAACCAGTCTGTTGTTCCATGTCCAGTTCTAACTGTTGCTTCCTGACCTGCATATAGGTTTCTCAAGAGCCAGGTCAGGTGGTCTGGTATTCCCATCTCTTTCAGAATTTTCCACAGTTTATTGTGATCCACACAGTCAAAGGCTTTGGCATAGTCAATAAAGCAGAAATAGATGTTTTTCTGGTACTCTCTTGCTTTTTCCATGATCCAGCAGATGTTGGCAATTTGATCTCTGGTTCTGAAGGAGGAAACAGACAGAGCTGGACTCCATCTTAGGCCAGGCTGTGAACATTAGGGTACACACATGGTCACCCTCCCAATGGACTCTGAACTTTGTGCCTGGTGTCTATAGAAATGGCATACCAATGGAAAACCAGACCCCCCGAAAAAAGAGCCTCAGGACTTGTACTTGGACTCTCCATTGCCTAAAAGAATATGCTAATTGTAACAGAACAAAGTGGTAAATTCTATTATGTTTATCGGGATATGACCACAGGCCTATTTATAAATATCCACTGTTTATCTGTTGTTTTTCTCTCATTCTTTACATTGATTGCTGAGGAAGGCTTTTTTATCTCTCCTTGCTATTCTTTGGAACTCTGCATTCAGATGCTTATATCTTTCCTTTTCTCCTTTGCTTTTCGCTTCTCTTCTTTTCACAGCTATTTGTAAGGCCTCCCCAGACAGCCATTTTGCTTTCTTGCATTTCTTTTCCATGCGGATGGTCTTGATCCCCGTCTCCCGTACAGTGTCACAAACCTCCGTCCATAGTTCATCAGGCACTCTGTCTATCAGATCTAGTCCCTTAAATCTATTTCTCACTTCCACTGTATAATCATAAATGATTTGATTTAGGTCATACCTGAATGGTCTAGTGGTTTTCCCTACTTGCTTCAATTTAAGTCTGAATTTGGCAATAAGGAGTTCATGATCTGAGCCACAGTCAGCTCCTGGTCTTGTTTTTGCTGACTGTATAGAGCTTCTCCATCTTTGGCTGCAAAGAATATAATCAATCTGATTTCGTTGTTGACCATCTGGTGATGTCCATGTGTAGAGTCTTCTCTTGAGTTGTTGGAAGAGGGTGTTTGCTATGACCAGTGCATTTTCTTGGCAAAACTCTATTAGCCTTTGCCCTGCTTCATTCCGTACTCCAAAGCCAAATTTGCCTATTACTCCAGGTGTTTCTTGACTTCCTACTTTTGCATTCTAGTCCCCTATAATGAAAAGGATATCGTTTTGGGGTGTTAGTTCTAAGTCTTGTAGGTCTTCATAGAACCATTCAACTTCAGCTTCTTCAGTGTTACTGGTTGGGGCATAGGCTTGGATTACTGTGATATTGAATGGTTTGCCTTGGAAACGAGCAGAGATCATTCTGTCATTTTTGAGATTGCATCCAAGTACTGCATTTCAGACTCTTTTGTTGACCATGATGGCCATTCCATTTCTTCTGAGGGATTCCTGCCAGCAGTAGTAGATATAGTGGTCATCTGAGTTAAATTTACCCATTCCAGTCCATTTTAGTTCACTGATTCCTAGAATGTCGACATTCACTCCTGCCATCTCCTGTTTGACCACTTCCAGTTTGCCTTGATTCATGGACCTGACATTCCAGGTTCCTATGCAATATTGCTCTTGCTTCTATCACCAGTCACATCCACAACTGGTTATTGTTTCTGCTTTGGCTCCATCCCTTCATTCTTTCTGGAGTTACTTCTCCACTGATCTCCAGTAGCATATTGGGCACTTATTGACCTGGGGATTTCCTCTTTCAGTATCCCATCATTTTTCCTTTTCATACTGTTCATGGGGTTCTCAAGGCAAGAATACTGAAGTGGTTTGCCATTCCCGTCTCCAGTGGACCACATGTGTTCTCAGCGGAGGTAAATTTAGCAGCTGTCTGACTCTATGTCATATGCCTAAATCCTAGAGTCATGAATCACCCACCCACTCATATATGCTAAGTGTATCTTATACCAATGATTTATTATTGCTTTTCTGGTAGTTAGATGGTAAAGAATCTGCCTGTAATGCAGACCTGGGTTTGATCCCTGGGTTGGGAAGATCCCCTGAAGAAGGGAATGGCAACCCACTCCAGTATTCTTGCCAGAGAATTCCATGGACTGAGGAGCCTGGCAGGCTACAGTCCATGGGGTTGCAAAGAGTCTGACATGACTGAGTGACTAAAATGTTGCAATGACATTTTATTTCACAATCTGCCTTAATCTTTGTATTATTTCTCAATTAGTTTAATTTGGAAAATACAATTATGGTGTTTATCAGTCATTCTAAAGGTGTGATCTGGATATCCATAGATAGTATTGCCACTACCTGGAACTTCTTGGACTCCACCTGACTATATCTACTGAATCAGAAACTCCACCTACTCTCTGGGTAGAACCCAGTGGTGCGTGTTTTAACAAGTTCTCTAAGTGATTCTCATGCATGCTGAAGTTTTGTAAGCACTCATGAAAATATACCAAAATGTTATCTAATCATATCCAACTCTTTTCGACCCCATGGATTGTAGCTCACCAGGCTCCTCTGTTCATGGAATTCTCCAGGCAAGAATATTGGAGTGGGTTGCCATTTCCTTCCCAGGGAATCTTCCTGACCCAGGAATCGAACCCAGGTCTCCTGCATTGCAGGCAGATTCTTTGCCACCTGAACCACCAGGGAAACACTTACTAAAATGTTACTCATACCATTTTAGGACTGGCTGCTTGCTGCTGGAAAATCAGTACCCAAGAGGCAGTTGATGGTAGAAAGGAAAGTTGCCTTTAGTCAGAATGCCAGCAAATTGGGGAGATGATGGACTCAATGTCCCCCAAAAAACTACTTCTGAAGATTCTGCTTTGTCATGAAAGTTCTTTAAAGGGAAAAAGGAAAGCAGTCCTCCTGTTGTTGTTCAGGCCCTCAGCCATGTCCAACTCTTTGCAACCCCATGAACTGCAGCACGCCAGGATTCCCAGTCCTTCACCATCTCCTGGAGTTTTCTCAAACTCATGTCCATTGAGTCGGTAAGAAGCCAATTCTGAGTCCATGTTGGAAGCTGTTTCTTTGATTTGCTTTTCGTTTTTTGTTATTACAATCATACATAATAACTTGCCTCAGAAGACCCTGCCCCTCTGCCTGATGGTAAACTAAAGTGCCTTGGTTCGGAAAGATAATCTGACCCTGCCCACCTGTGAATAGAAGAGATTAACACACCCCCTTCCAAAGGCTGGCCCTTCCCTGAGATGTTTTGCAAGACTGAGGACTCTTTTGACTTTAGTTCCTCACTCCCCCTCTCTCTCTATTCTGCCTTTTTACGTAAATTGTTCATTGCCTCTCTCTCTGACCCTCTAAAAGAACCTGGCATCCGGACTCTGACAAACTTTGTCTCCCATCTCCTAGGCCAGCCGACTTTCCAAATAGCCATATTCTTTGTCTCAGTATCTCGTCCCTCAGATTTATTGGCCTCTCATGTGGCTAGCAGAGCGAGCTCAAATTCAGTAACAGTCTCAGTTAATCACTGAGATAGGGGTCAACGTAGACTCCATCCCCCACTGTGTGCAGGCTTGTCAACTTCTTGTGATTTTTCTTTAGATTCTGTCTTGTTCACACGATTTGTTGCCAGAATTACTGAAGGGGATGCTAGAGAAAAGATCTAGTCATCTGTTAATTATTTATTCTTCATTTTCTGCTTTGATGTATGGAAAGAACCAATAGATTAGTCAAGGCATTCTGTGATCAAAATATTTGAAAGTTGCACTTAGGCTGGAGATGAGTAGAGCCAGAGGTGCCTGGTTTAAGGTTAGTGACAAGACAAAGGGTCCTTCTGTAAAGTTCCTGCAAAAAACTACATCCTGCCAAAAGCTGCTTACATTACTAGTAATTTTCTTTGAGAGATAGGGCTACAGATGTGCATGTGTTTCAGTATAAGATGATTTTAAAATAAATTACCTCATTTTTCAGATATTTTTGTGGGTTTCTTGGCTTATGTCCCATCAATAAATCTCAAAGGGTGGAGCAGCAATTTTTGATGTCATTTGATGGATTATCAGCATTCAAGTCATCAAAAGTAGGCAAGATTACAGATATTTGTAGTTTATGAGAGTAGATAAAATTTCCCACTTTAGAATCTTAATTTTTAGATAATTACATATTCCCAAGGAACGGCAAAGATAGAATCAAAAGCAATTGATTTCTGGATATTAACCATGTATCCTACAATCTTGCTATCACTGCTTATCAGTTCCAGGAGTTTTTTGTTTTGTTTCATGTTTTCAATTCCTTGGGATTTTCTTTATAGTGAATCTTTTCATGTATGAACAACTTACCATGTTTTACTATTGCTTTTGGCCAATATTCAAAAATAAAATTTTCTAAGATTTCCCCGGCTCAGTATTTTCCTCTTTATCCTTTGTCTTTCCCACTCATACCTCAGGAATGAGCTCTGTTAAATGTCAAGGAGATTCTAACATGTAGAGACAGGTAAACGTCCCCAGGGAAGGAAAAAATTAGGGGGAGTTAGAAAAATTCCCATTCTGGGTCAACTGATTATCAATTAATTTATCTTTCCCCACCCTTAACAATGAGGATAATCAATAGAATCATTCTCCTGTTTATAATCAAGGTTAATTTAACACTGCTGCTGCTAAGTTGCTTCAGTCGTGTCCAACTCTGTGAGACCCCATAGACGGCAGCCCACCAGGCTTCCCCGTCCCTGGGATTCTCCAGGCAAGAACACTGGAATGGGTTGCCATTTCCTTCTCCAATGCATGAAAGTGAAAAGTGAAAGTGAAGTCGCTCAGTCGTGTCCGACTCTTCGGGACCCCATGACTGCAGCCTACCAGGCTCCTGCGTCCATGGGATTTTCTAGGCAAGAGTACTGGAGTGGGGTGCCATCACCTTCTCCGATAATTTAACACTACAGTGCAACAAATAAATCGTGTGTGCAGTTCAAAGAATTTTGAAAAATGCATGCACTTGTTCATTGTGCCCTATAGCATATTTCCTTTATCCATACACCACATTGTATCTATTTGCCTTCTGATGGGCACTTGGACTATTTCTGGTTTTTGACAGGACTACAAGGGCTGTGCTTACCCAGCTTCAAGACTGAAGAAAGAGCCCAGAGTTGGCAACAGAGATATCAATGGTTTAATGAATGGGGGAGCTTACATGTCTGAAGGAAGGTCCTAGAGCCACACTCCACCATGTACTGTGGATGGCAAGGCAAGACGTGGAGACAGACTTCACTCCTGGTGGCAGGAGGAAAGTGACAATATTAGTCGCTCAGTTGTGCCTGACTCTTTGGGACCCCATGGACTGTAGCCCACCAGGCTCCTTTGTCCATGGAATTCTCCAGGCAACAGTACGGAAGTGGGTAGCCATTCCCTTCTCCAGGGGATCTTCCTAACCCAGGGATTGAAACTGGATCTCCTGCATGGCAAGCAGATTCTTTACCAGCTGAGCCACAAGGGAAGTCTGATGGCAGGGGAGGTTATCAGTATAGTGGCAATTGATATCTAGTGGGCTCATTGTTTACCAGGGAAAACAGCAAAGGGGCATGTCCCTAACCATCCTTTTGAGAAGCATAGTGGAGTGTTCTGATCTAAAGCTGGAACAATCATTACCTGGGACTTGGGGAAGAAAGAAGATCCGTCATGTAACTAAGGCATAGCTAAAGCAAACACTGGTGGAGCAGAGGAGAGATACAGAGAGCAAGAGAATGGCCATCTTGAGTGGCCTGACCATACAACCACTATGAACATTCTTATACAAAGAGATTTGTAGATGTGTTTTCATTGCTCTTGGATTAAGGCCTTGGGGTAGAAATTTTTGAGTTATTGGGCAGATATATACTTTACTGGAAACTGCCAGTCTTGGACACAACAGCAGTATATAGAAGTTCTAATTGTCACATCCTTGGCAGGGTGTTGTGTTGCCAGTGTTTTTATTTTAGCTATTTCAGTGACTCTGAGGTGAAATCTCAGTGTAGTTTACTTTGCAATTCCCTAACACCTAGTAATATTGCACACATTTTAGCGTGCTTATTGGCCATTCATATATCTTCTTTTCTGAAGTGTTTGTTTAAATCTTTTTCAATGGGGTTGTTTTAAAATTTTTTATTGAGTTGTAAAAGTTATTTATATATTCTGGATGCAAACCCTTTGTCAGATGTATACATTGCAAATATTTTCTTCTGATTGAAGTCTTTTCCGTTAGTTTCTTAATGGTATTGTTGATAAGAAGTTTTTAATTTTGATGAAATCCAGTTCATCAATTTTGTTTTTTTCTAGATTAGATTTAGATGCAGGTTAATGCAAACTCCAAGTAATCATGGCTTAAACAAGACGGCAATGTCTTTTTTCCTCTCTCTCACTAAGGCAGGAGGTCCATTCCACAGTCACCAGTTATCTCTTCAATTGTATTGTTTTTCCATGCAGTTACATAAAAGTACCTGAACCAAAGTAAAGAGAACACACCCTCTTTCTGTGGATATTTCTTCAGAGTAGGACCATCATTACCCTTATATTTAATTGTCTCATCTGCCTCCAGGACTACAAAGGATGCTGAATAATGTGGTTTATATTTCACTGGGCTACGTACTCACTTAAAAAAAAAAAAGTTCTAATGAGATAGAAGGACAAGATAACAAATACTGTAGGAAAAATGGTAGTCTCTGCCATAATCTGTTGATTGTTTCCTGTGAATTTTCTCATTTCATCTATTTTCCAATGTTAGTATACAATCATTGTTTCAGTCTTATTACCTTTATTTTTTCTTGACTTTGCAATTACATTGTGATTTCCATTCTTAATATTGTTTATTCATATTTACTTTTTCCCCATGATTAGTATTGTCAAAGATTCATCAGTTGTATCTCTCTGAAGAAGTAGCTTCTGGCTTAGTTTCTCTTCTCTACCAGAGTTTTAGAAATGGAGGGATATTGCTTGTTTCTTGGAAACTTTTATCAGCACTTTTAACTGTAAAAATATAATAAAAGATATCAAACTCAGGTCTCCAAATGACTAATGGAGAGAGAAACTGCTAATTTAGCAAGGTTATTTTTAGGATTTTAGCTTTGGGCTCAGCGATTTTCAGGAATTCTGTCATTTGGGTCAGGGAGAGGTAATTATATTAATTTCCATTTTTGATATATATTAATTAGTCTATCATATATATAATACACATATGTATGAATATCTGTCTATAAATATATATACTAGAGGAACTGAGTCAGGAGATTGTTGTGGGGACTGGTAAGTTCAAAATCTGTGAGGCAAACCAGCAGGCTGGAGATCTGAGGAAGAGTTGACATTGCTGTCTTGAGTCCAAAATCTGCAGGATAGTTCTGCAAACTGGAAATAGAAGCAAGGTTTCTACATTACAGCCATGAGCCAGATGTTTTCTTCTTTTTTCTTCTTTGGGAAATCTTAGTTTTAGTTCTTAAGGTCTTCAACTGATTGAATAAGGCCTACCCACACTGTGGAGGGTAGTCTGCTTTTCTTTAAGTTTACTGATTTAAATGTTAATCATATCTTAAAAATACTTTTACAGCAACATCTAAATTGGTTAGATCATCTGCTGCCTTTGCCAAAGAACCGGCAGGCCGATTCTTTACCACTGAACTACCTAGGACGCTCTCAAGGGATTACAGAGTTACTTAAATCCTTTTAGAGGATATGCGAACAAAATATTGAAGACTGCTAGGATGAAGTCCCAAACTCTCTCTCCAAGGGAGCCACCATGGTACCAAAAATATTCAGTGATATTTGTGAAAGATGGTCATACATTCTTTATGCAGGACCATCAAGTAGGATGGAATGGAATTTTACAGTGGGGGGAGAAAGATCGGGCTCAACTCCAAATTCAGCAGGGGCAAATGGGAATTTATTGCCAAGCAGCAGAGTGGAAGTCAGTGAACAAAAGCACTAAGAGGAAACATCAGGAGTAAGGGGAAATCTGACAAGGGATTTTTGCTGAATGAAGACAGGTCAAGGTGATCAGGCATGATATAGGTAATGGTGGAGGATGAGGAACCTGGTCAGACATTGAGGCTATTGGATAGTGAGAGGGGTGTGGGGATTCTGGTTAAACTGATTTAGCAAGGTTCCTGGTAAAATGAAATTTTATAAGGAAGTGCACAGATGGGCCTAGGAAAGCCTCATGACCCTGACTAATGTTAGATCAAGCAAAGAATCTTTGTCAGTATTGAGAGGCAACATTTCTGTCAATAGCTTAGGATAAAGAGCACTTGTACTTTAATCATGAACTCTTTTTCTTTTTTAAAAGAGCTTCATTGAAGTATAATTGACATACAAAGAACCGAACATATTTAATGAGTACAATTTGATGAGTTCAAACCCAAACACCTGTGATTCCATCACCACAATCAAGGTAACAGACATATCCAATACTTCCCAAAGTTTCCGTGTCCCTTTGTTTTATGTTTGATTTTGTGTGTGTGTGTTTGTGGTCAATTTAACACGAGGTCTATGCTTTCAAAAAAATTTGAAGAACACAATACTACATTGTGAACTAGGCACTATGCTGAAGATTTGGAAACAATCCAAGTATCCATCAATAGACAAAAGATGTAAGTGGTATATACATGGGTTTCCCAGATGACACATTGGTAAAGAATACATCTGCCAATACAGAAGCCCACCAAGCTCCTCTGCCCATGTGACTTCCCAGGCAAGAATACTGGAGTGGGGTTGCCACTTCCTTCTCCAGGGGAACTTCCCAACCCAGGGATTGAATACATGTCTCCCGAATTGGCAAGCAGATAATCTTACTGCTGATCTACCATTTCATAGAAGTGCCAAAAATAGACATCCTTACCTTGTTCCTGATATTAGAGGAAAGGTTTTCCGTCTTTTACCACTGAATATGAAACTCCAGTACTTTGGCCACCTCATGCGAAGAGTTGACTCATTGGAAAAGACTCTGATGCTGGGAGGGATTGGGGGCAGGAGGAGAAGGGGACGACAGAGGATGAGATGGCTGGATGGCATCACCGACTCAATGGAGGTGAGATTGAGTGAACTCCAGGAGTTGGTGATGGACAGGGAGGCCTGGCATGCTGGGATTCATGGAGTTGCAAAGAGTCGGACACGACTGAGCAACTGAATTGAACTGAACTGAATGATGTTCACTGTGGGTTTTCATATATTTTATGCTGAGACAGTTTTCTTCTATTTCTAGTTGTTTTTTGTATCATGTGAGGATTTTGAATTTTGTTGTATATTTCTTCTGCAGCAATTGAGATGATCATGTGGTTTTTCTCCTTTCATTTTGTTAATATGGTATATTATTTTGATCAATTTTTTTGTATTGAACCATCCTTTTAATCTAAGAATAAATCCTACTTGATCATGTTGTATAACCCTTTTAATATGCTACTGGCTTCTATTTACTAGTATTGTGTTGAGGATTTTTGAATCAGTTTTCACAGGGGATTTTGGTCTGCAATTTTCTTGTAGTGCCTTTGGTGATGGTATTAAGGCAATATTAATCATCCTTTGCCCAGTTTCGTGGAGTTTTACTTTATACATGTACTATTTAATAATCAGAAATGTTCAAGGTGCTTTAACTGAAGATTTCGGTAGCTCTTTTCCTTCATGGATCCCTTCTTCCTGGAATTCAGCCTTACTTTTTCCTTCTACCTTATCTTCCTGAAATCTATTAGATCTTCTCAACTTAGCCAGGCCTTTTGTTTCTTTTCTCTGTTCCTCTAACTGTAATCAGATCTTGCCTCCCAGAAGCCTAGATGATTTAGAACTTGCCTCATTGATTTTATTGTGTCTGTTTCCACAGTTTAAAAAAATCCATTTCTTAAAATTTATTTCGTGTGTTTTATTTATTTTTCTTGTTTAATCATTGTTTATTAATGTTAGGTCCTATCTTTGTTACTTCATCATAGCCGGAATCAGAAGTTCCACGCAATGTTTGGGTTTCTCAGGCCAAGTAAATAGCAGGTGAGGAAAGTTGCCACTATCTTGACAGGGGCAATTTATGCTTATCATCAGGAAGAGGCATACGAAGGCGGGAGGGAAGACTATGTTTGTTTACAGCATCAGTTAATCTCAGCTGGTCTGGATTGACTGAATGCTTATCTCTAGAGCTATTGACCCTTGGTAAATAATGTAAAATCTATCAACTAAAGATAAATGGTGTTCTGAAACCATGGGTCTGTAAGTTGTTACAAAGCCAGAAGCATCAGTCTGTCTTCATTGCTTAGGAATGATAATCTTATTTAAGATTAGCACCAGATTTTGGTGGGGGGAGGGAATAGGTAATGTCAGGGTTCAAAGCCTAAGTCTAGTCACATAGCTGGAATAGATTTATGTGAACAGTTCAATATGAGACCCCCCCATAGGTAGATTTGGGGCTTTCTAGCCCTGGAATGCTTCACCAAACACAGTGGTGATCCGAGATCTGGAGGCAATGCATATTCTGCGTGAGGCTACCCTACAGGTAGACCAAGAAGACCACTTCTGGGAATTCCAAACTCTTTTCAGTGCATGCCCTTCTGTTGTTACTGGATTATGTCCTTTGTAATAAAACCTTTTTAATAAACTAAGTCTTCTGAGTCATTTCAACAAACACTTAAGGTTCTTAGTATATAATTTACATAGTTTGGCAGCCAGATAATCCATTAGAGCTTCATTTGTTACTCCATTTCTCAATTAAAAAATTTTATTGAAATACCATTTATATATGATAAAATGCACCTTTTTAAAATATAGTGTGAGGCATTTTTAGAAATCTCTATCTTGTAGTCATGACCACATTCAAGGTATAGAACATTTCCATGACTTCCAAAAGTTCCTTCTTGCTGCTTGACACCCAACTTGTCAAATATTAATAGCAAATGGTAAAATGTAACATTCATCACTTGAGAAGGTTGTGGTAATAAAGGTCTTACATATCTCAGGGATCAGAAGCTCAGTCATCACATTAGTTGAGCTACATAGGCTCACAGAGATGCTGTGAGAGGAATAGCTGAAAGGTTGAGGAATCTAGAATAAGTAGCAGAAGAGGGAGATGGTGTTAGTTGTGGCCCTAAGATCAGCTGTAAGCTCACTCGGAAAAGACAGCATGGAGACTTCTAGATTAATTTACTATTGAATGCACATGGATCAAGCAGTGCATGGGGTGGTATATAGCAGATGCTCTGGTAGGCCCTCCAGATCTCCCTTCAAGACTGAGTCACCCATTCCCAAGATGCCAGTGATTACAATTTCTCTGCTAAGTGCCTTCATGGGAGTTGTCCTCAACCAAAGCAAACCAAAGCTTCCTTGTCACAGGTCATGCATCCTCTTCAGGTACAAGGAAAATCTGTACCAATGATTGTCCTTATAGTTGTACGCGGGTCTACAACTCCCAACCCCACCTCATGGTGGAGCAACCCTAATGGACCATCCCAGCTTCCTGTGGTACCAACCTTCATTGTTGCTTCATCACAGTTCAACAACTGTTCTTGCTAAATCCTACTTCACTCACTTGACTCTTGGTGTTGATCCCAAGTATATACTCCAATTAAACTTCCTATATCCAATTCCACATTTTAGAGACAGTTTCCCAGGATCCTCATCTAAGAGAAACTTTTATTATGTGTTTTCCACAAAGGGAAATCCCCTAATGTCTAACAAAAAGATAATTATACTTGCTAGTAATCAGATAAAGATGACTCAAATAAATTGAGCAATACCCATAATCATTGATCAGAAGTCTCAATATGTCAATTATCTTTAATCAAAATCCCAACAGTTTTTTAAACTGAAAATTATTAGGTAATCCTAAAGTTTATGTGGATGAAAGAATAGCAAATTTTGAATCCTTGTGAAACTTTCCTCTGGTCCAAAAACAGATTAGTCCAGTCTGTGTACACAGTGGGAAGGAATATTTACTGAACCTCCAAGTGTCAGAGATATAGAGGAAAAAGTCTAGATGGCCCTCATTTCCAAACCCTCCTTTTGGAGCTCAGCAGAAATGGCTCAAAAGGTCTGAGTTAGCTCAAGAAAGCAGGCTAAGACTAGTCAGGACTTCCCAGGTGGCGCTAGTGGTAAAAAAATAAAACCCACCTGCCCTTGCAGGACATATTCACAGACTTGTTACAGACTTGGGTTTGACCCCTGGGTCAGGAAGATTCCCTGGAGGAGGGCACAGCAACCCTCTTCAGTATTCTTGCCTGGAGAATGCCATGGACAGAGAAGCCTAGCAGACTACAGTCCATAACGTCACACAGAGTCGGACATGACTGAAGCAACTTAGCATGCATACGAGACTAAAGTCACATGAATGCTTCCTACTTCTCATGTCTTAGAAGTAGAGCATTACAGCAGAAGATCACAGGAGGAACTCTCTCCATGCTGCCTTCAGTTCAGCAGTGCCTGGCCTCGGAACAGCTTGCTATGAAAGAGGGAGAATTAGAGGTTAGTCCATGGTCCTGCACGTATCAGCTTGTAAGTTCTGTCCTCCATAAGCTCGTATAGCTGTACTTCGTGGCACTAGTGACCTCGGTTCATGTCCTTTTTAGAACGCTGTCATTAAAGTCCCCTATGGACCAGACAATTTCTAGCACAGACTGTCTAAGCTTTCTCTAGGCTCCTCTTACTTTAAAAATTCCATTGTTTCATTACTAAAAACAGCTTAGAAAATTATTTTCCCAGTGTTTGTCCTGTGCCCTTCTCTAAATTGAATGTAATATGGTTTTCAGCAGGAAAACAAAACAGTTGTAGGGAAGAATAGATAGTATTCAGTAGGGCTCGATGAATAAGAGGAAATTTTAAATTGTGCTTACATAGGTAACTTGCATGGCATATGTCTGTTAATAAGAGAAAGAATTCCCCTTAAGATTTCCCCAGAATTCTCATGATGTAAAGGAAAAGTCCAGGGGAATACACATAAAGACTGATGAGCTCAGATGTCATTTCAGGCTAAGGCATGTTATGTCAGTACATGTCTCTTGCAAAGATAACATGAGTTCTCTCAGGTCATGCAAGGCGCAGCTGCAAGTGGTTTTGAGATTTTATAATACAGACAACAGGCACCTTGCTGTTGTCTCTATTAAAGCATATTGATTTCAATTTAGAATAAAAACAAGTTCAGCTGGCAGGCAATAGGTGGACGCTGTGGTACACAGGACCCACTTCGTAGTATCTCTTACCGACTATCAGTACAGCAGCATGGCTGATTCACCCTTGGACACTGAGACAACTTAATGAAGGACCTGGAAAGAAATTTCTTCTGGATTCTGGAGCTCAAGTAAGTGACTAGTTTGTGAAAGATAGATAAGGATAAGGCTATATTCCACCTCCTTAAACATGGTGTTAGGGGTTCTTTTAGCTCTAATTGTGTAGTATTTTGCCAATCTTTTTATCAGACTAGTGGTACTTGTAGATTTAGAAAAGTAACAGACAGTGAGGTGTTTCAAAAGAGAAGATCTGGGAGACTTCCCTGGTGGTCCAGTGGTTATGAATCTGCCTTCCACTGCAGGGGATACAGTTCATCCCTGGTCAGGGAACTAAGATTCCACATGCTACGGGGCAAAGAAAACCCATGAGCCACAGTGAAGATCCAGGGCAGCTAAAAATAAGAAAAAAAGGAAGATCTGCTTTCACATTTCATTTTTCGATTGCTGACAATTAAAGGCCGATCCTATCTGCACTGGGTCCCAGAAATGGAACCCCTTCCCTAGCCTCTTTTTTTAAAGACATCAAAAAGCTTACAGTGATGCCAATGCTTTAGACACTACGGTAGGTATCCCCAGTGACCAAGAATCCTTTCCTTAAGTATATGTTGTATTGTTATTAAATATAAGTACCCCATAAAAGAATATTACTAGTGTTTTAACTGTATTTTTAAAAGTAGATTAAAAAATTTAATGAGGAATAATTGAAATATAATAATTTAATTAATTAATTATATATTTGTTTTATTAAATATATATTTATTTATTAATTATAATAATTTTATTACTGAGTTAATTACATCATATGGACATATCACAACTTGCTTATCCATTTATCTGTATGTAAAATTTTGAGCCATTTTCAGCTATGGAGTATTACAAATAAAAATATGAACATTTGTTATAAGTCTGAACATGTGCCTTTATTTCTTTTGTAGCTTGCTTTTAAAAATGACTATTTATCTTTCATAAATTCAAAATTTAAGTTAATGATTCTAAATAGGAATGAGAGGTAGTGGAGGGAGATACCAAAATAACTATGAGTCATTTAGAGATTACATTCCTTTGGAAATTGTAATCTGTTTTTCTGGGTGTTATGCCAACAATTGCCTACTTTTATCCATTGATGTGAATTGTTTAAAGGCTAGCATTGCTGATAATCATTTGTCATATCTATCAGATATGTACAATAATAAAATTTAAAGCACAATTACTTTAAATATTTTCACATGGGCTTTATAAAGGCCAAATAGGACTTTCTTTTTTTTTCGAAAGTAGATTAATTTTGTTTAGTTTCAATAGTAGACAGATTTTGTTTCCCATGACCAGAGGAACTTCTTCCTTCAGCTCTTAACTCATTTTTTTAGCACATAGCTATGATGTGAATACAGTTTTACACTTCCCTTAAAGATATATAAATATTTGAACCCCTTTTTTTCTTGTTATTATCTCATGTTTTTTTGTTTTTTACTTACTGACTTTGTAATCCAACTCACATGTTTCTATGAGTTACAAGAGGGTTGCCAGATAAAATACAAGATACCTAGCTAATAATTCAGCACTCTTTCTTTTTTATAATTAATATATAAAATTGTTGACAAGCTATTTTAGTTCCACCATAATTTGATCTCATCTTAATTGTTCAAGGACATAAATCCAAAAAAGACTCTCCTTATTTCATCATGCATATTTAAGCATTCAGGCTTTTGTGTTTGCCATTTTTTATTCCCTCCCCTGATTTATTCACTTAGGATATTTTTTTCTGCTCCATTTGTTACACGTGCCATAGGAAATGCTTATTTAGTCAGTTAGGTCATAAAGTGAAAGAGGAAAAAAGCAGAGTGTGAATTTATGGGAAAGAGGGATTAAGAAGGCCTCTCCTGATAAGAACCAAGTGGGGAGACATGGTAAAATTCAGACATTTTACTGAATACTGAGAGGGGTTATACTCTGAAAGGAGAGTCCCAAGTTGTACCTATTGATGATCTTGATTTAATTTTGAGCATCCTGACATTTCCTGCCTCATATCTCAGTCTATGACTTTCTACTTGTCTCTTTTTCCAGGCATGATGAAGCTTAAATCCTCTTCTTTTTCTGGGTCCTGTGTGAGCTTTCTTCTTCTACAAGTGATGACATCAACTTCAGGTAAGAGCATCCACTCTCTTCTTACTGAGTGACAGCTGTGGAAAGAACCTACAGTGTCCATTCTAGCATGTAAGGAGCTTGGAAGTCATTACTATGGCCTGCTATCAAGTAAAAAACGGAAAAAAAACGGAAAGTCAACAACTCTTCCTAGATCCAACAGAGAATTGAGGTAATAGGACAAATTGCTCCTTCCCAAATTAGAGAAATACAGAAGTGGATACTGAGGTGAAAATCACTCATTGTGTCCAACTCTTTGCAACCCCATGGACTATACAGTCTATGGAATTCTCCAGGCCAGAATACTGGAGTGGGTAGCAGTTCCCTTCTCTAGGGCATCTTTCCAACCCAGGGATCAAACCCAGGTCTCCCACATTGCAGGTGGATTCTTTACCGGTTGAACCACAAGGGAAGCCTAGGAATACTGGAGTGGGTAGCCTATCCCTTCCCCAGGGGATCTTCCTGACCCAGGAGTCAAAACAGGATCTCCTGCATTGCAGGTAGATTTTTTACTAACTGAGCTATCAGGGAAGCCTGGTGGCTCAGTCGGTAAAAGCGGCTGCCTGCAATGCTGGAGACCCAGGTTTGATCCCTGGGTCAGGAAGATTCCCTGGAGAAGGAAATGGCAACCCACTCTGGCACTCTTGCCTGGAAAATTCCACAGACTGGCACCTAGAGCCCACCAGGCTCCAGTCCATGGGGCCACAGAGTCAGACACGACTGAGCGACTTCACTTTCACTTTATCAGGGAAGCCCTAAGTGGAGAGAGAGACTCACAACTTTCCAGGCCATAAATCTTTGTGGAAGCCAGTACAAGGGTAGGAAAATCTAAACTGTAATAACTGAATTGCTGTAGGCCAGACTTCCCTGGTGGCTCAGACAGTAAAGCGTCTGCCTACACTGTGGGAGACCTGGGTTCAATCCCTGGGTCGAGAAGATCTCCTGGAGAAGGAAATGGCAACCCACTCCAGTATTCTTGCCTGGAAAATCCCATGGACTGAGGAGCCTGGTGGGCTACAAGTCCAAGGGGTCACAAAGAGTCGGACACGACTGAGTGACTTCACTTTCACTTTCAGGCTCAAGTGTAGACAAGTCTGAAAGTTAAAAACTCCAAGGGGACCCAATCATGAGAAAGCTCACTTCTGTGTTTTACCTCCATGGTTTTTACTAGGCTTTCACAGGGAATATTGGGGGAAATGCCATTGTGTTTTTAGCAGGAGGAGGGGAAGAGCAATTACTTTGAAATATGTTCTTCTTAGCAAGGCCTGCCCTCAAGAGACAATATTTTACCAGAACCTAACCTATTGGTATTTTCTCAGAGTCTAACTTACCTGGGGGCAGGAAAACATCCAACTTCCGTCTGCTGTATCCTTTGTGTCCCATTAAGGAGGGATATGGTTTCCCTTTTTGGCTCATGAGTAAAAGAAATCTGCCTGCAATGCAGGAGACACAGGAGAAATTAGTTTGATCCATGCCCCCTGGTGGGGGCCATGGCAACCCACTTCAGTATTCTTGCTGGGAGAATACTATGGACAGAGGAGCCTAGCAGGCTGCGGTCCAAGGGGTAGCAAAGAGTCAGACAGGACTGAAGGGACTGAGCACACGCACGCAGCAAGGAGGGATGCAACTGAGAAGCAATTATGAAGTTCATAGTCAAGGACACACGCTCACTAAAAGACTGAAATCTAATCACAGAACTAAAGGATATCTCCCCTCCTCCTACACCTTACCACTAACTCACTAAATGCCTTTGCTGCTAAGTCGCTTCAGTCATGTCCAACTCTGTGCGACCCCATAGATGGCAGCCCACCAGGCCCCGCCGTCCCTGGGATTCTCCAGGCAAGAACACTGGAGTGGGTTGCCATTTCCTCCTCCAATGCATGAAAGTGAAAAGTGAAAGTGAAAAGTGAAAGTCACTCAGTCGTGTCAGACTCTTATCGACCCCATGGACTGCAGCCTACCAGGCTCCTCCGTCCATGGGATTTTCCAGGCAAGAGCACTGGAGTGGGGTGCCATTGCCTTCTCCCACTAAATGCCTTTAATCAGGCATTAATCAGGTTTTGTTTTTTTCCTGGTACATCATGTGGTCAGTTTAGTTCAGTTGCTCAGTTGCGTCCGACTCTTTGTGACCTCATGAGTTGCAGCATGCCAGGCCTCCCTGTCCATCACCATCTCCTTGAGTTCACTCAAACTCACATCTATCGAGTTGGTGATGCCATACAGCCATCTCACCCAATGTCGTCCCGTTCTCCTCCTGCCCCCAATCCCTCCCAGCATCAGAGTCTTTTCCAATGAGTCAACTCTTCGTATGAGGGGGCAAAAGTACTGGAGTTTCAGCTTTAGCATCATTTCTTCCAAAGAACACCCAGGGCTGATCTCCTTTAGAATGGACTGATTGGATCTCCTTGCAGTCCAAGGGACTCTCAAGAGTCTTCTCCAACACCACAGTTCAAAAGCATACACATTAGGAGCCCAACGGTAACTCCCCCAGCGAAGAAGCAGTGCAGATGCCTGCATCCACCACTAGCAGGTGGGGGCTGGGCAGGGAGGCGCGGGCTGCAATGGTTAAGAGTAAGGATCTGGCCTGCATGCCCCGAGGGTAATCAGAGCGAACCAACTTGGGCTAGCAAACCAGACTGTGGGATAGATACCACGCTAAAAGCTCTAACCTAAGACACCGCCAGGACCGCGCACAGAACAAAGGACTGAACAGAATCAGCCAGCTGAAGACCATCCCCCTCCGGTGACAGGCAGCCAGAGCTGGAAGAGGGCAATCACAGCCCCAGAGAGACATTATCTACCAAACTGCAAGCAGGCTTCTTTGCTAACTAAGACTTCTTGGGGTTCTGGACAGTCATCATCCGCCTGAGAAGGTGTGCCGATTGTACACCCAGAAAACCGAGCAGCAGGGACGGGAGAGGTGATAAGTTGCAGCAACAGTGCTCACCAAACACCTCATCACCTGAGCTGCTTGGACCTGGGAAGGGCACAAAACGCAGGCCCCACAGAGTCTGCACCTCTGAGGACTACCGGAGTGCCTGAACCTGAGCAGCTTAGACCTGGGAGGTGCATGCAGCCCAGGGATGGCCTTGGAGGGTTCCCAGAGGAGAACCTAGAGCCTGAGCTGTGTGGGCAGGGAGAGCACACGCGAAGTGACCGGGCGCAGGCCCAGTGTGGCCGAGACACTGCAAGCACATGCCAATGTTGTTTGCAGCGTCCCTCCCTCCCCACAGCACGACTGAACAATGAGCCTTAAAAAAGTGTCCACCATGGGCTCCCTTGTGTCAGGGCAGAAATCAGACACTGAAGAGACCAGAAAACAGAAGAAGCTAAAACAGAGGGAACCGCTTGGAAGTGACAGGTGCAATAGATTAAAACCCTGTAGTTAGTACCGACTACATAGGAAGGGGCCTAAGATCTTGAGAAATATAAGCTGGACCAAGGAACTATCAGAAAACGAACTGACCCCACACTGCCCACAACAATACCAGAGAAAGTCCTAGATATATTTTTACAATCATTCTTTTTTTTTTTAACTTTTTAAAATTTTTAAGTCCTCTATTACTCCTTTAATTTTCATTTTTATAACCTACTATTACTTTTCAAAAAAAGACCCTATTTTTTAAAGCAAACTTCATATATTTTAAAAATAATTTTTGTGACTTTTTTTTTCTTCTCCTTTTCTTTAATATTGTATTTTTGAAAATCCAACCTCTACTCTAAATTTTTAATCTTTGCTTTTTGGTATTTGTTATCAATTTTGTACCTTTAAGAACCCAATCTTCAGTACCCATTTTTACTTGGGAGCGAGATTACTGGCTTGACTGCTCTCTCCTCCTTTGGACTCTCCTTTTTCTCCACCAGGTCGCCTCTGTCTCCTCCCTCCCCCTTCTCTTCTCTACCCAACTCTGTGAATCTCTGTGTTTTCCAGATGGTGGAGAACACTTAGAGAACTGATTGCTGGCTAGATCTGTCTCTCTCCCTTTCATTCCCCTCTTTTATCCTCCTGGCCGCCTCTGTCTCCTTCCTCTTTCTTCTCTTCTCTGTATAACTCCATGAACATCTCTGAGAGGTCCAGTTGTGGAGTGCACATAAGGAAGTGATTACTGGCTAGCTTGCTCTCTCCTCTTTTGATTCCACCTCATCTCATTCGGGTCACCTCTAACTCCCTCCTCCCTCTTCTCTTCTCCATGTAACGCTGTGAACCTCTTTGGGTGTCCCTCACTGTGGAGAAACTTTTCATCTTTAACCTAGATGTTTTATCAATGGTGCTGTATAGAAGGAGAAGTCTTGAGACAACTGTAAAAATAAGACTGAAAACCAGAAGCAGGAGGCTTAAGTCCAAATCCTGAGAACATCAGAGAACTCCTGACTCCAGGGAACATTAATTGATAGGAGCTCATCAAACGCCTCCATACCTACACTGAAACCAAGCACCACCCAAGAGCCAACAAGTTCCAGAGCAAGACATACCACGCAAATTCTCCAGCAACACAGGAACACAGCCCTGAGCTTCAATATACAGGCTGCCCAAAGTTACTCCAAATCCATTGACATCTCATAACTCATTACTAGACACTTCATTGCACTCCAGAGGGAAAAAATCCAGCTCCACCCACCAGAACACCGACACAAGCTTCCCTAACCAAGAAACCTTGACAAGCCACCAATACAACCCCACCCAAAGCGAGGAAACTCCACAATAAAGAGAACTCCACAAATTACCAGGATATAGAAAGGCCACCCCAAATGCAGCAATATAAGCAAGATGAAGAGACAGAGGAATACCCAGCAGGTAAAGGAACAGGATAAATGCCCACCAAACCAAACAAAAGAGGAAGAGATAGGGAATCTACCTGATAAAGAATTCTGAATAATGATAGTGAAAATGATCCAAAATCTTGAAATAAAAATGGAATCACAGATAAATAGCCTGGAGACAAGGATTGATAAGATGCAAGAAAGGTTTAAAAATGACCTAAAATAAATAAAAGAGTCAATATATAATGAATAATGCAACAAATGAGATAAAAACACTCTGGACGCAACAAATAGTAGAATAATGGAGGCAGAAGATAGGATTAGTGAAGTAGAAGATAGAATGATAGAAATAAATGAATCAGAGAGGAAAAAAGAAAAACGAATTAAAAGAAATGAGGACAGTGTCAGAGACCTCCAGGACAATATTAAATGCTCCAACATTTGAATCATAGGAGTCCCAGAAGAAGAAGACAAAAAAAAGAAAAGAAAAGAAAAAAGACCATGAGAAAATACTTGAGGAGATAATAGTTGAAAACTTTCCTAAAGTGGGGAAGGAAATAATCATCCAAGTCCAGGAAACCCAGAGAGTCCCAAACAGGATAAGCCCAAGGTGAAACACTCCAAGACACATATTAATCAAATTAACAAAGGTCAAACCAAAGAACAAATATTAAAAGCAGCAAGGGGAAAACAACAAATAACCCACAAGGGGATTCCCATAAGGATAACAGCTGATCTTTCAATAGAAACTCTTCAGGCCAGGAGGGAATGGCAAGCTATACTTAAAGTGATGAAAGAAAATAACCTACAGCCCAGATTACTGTACCCAGCAAGGATCTCATTCAAATATGAAGGAGAAATCAAAAGCTTTATAGACAAGCAAAAGCTGAGAGAATTCAGCACCACCAAACCAGCTCTCCAACTAATACTAAAGGATATTCTCTAGACAGGAAACACAAAAAGGGTGTATAAATTCGAACCCAAAACAATAAAGTAAATGGCAACGGGATCATACTTAACAATAATTACCTTAAACGTAAATGGGTTGAATGCCCTAACCAAAAGACAAAGACTGGCTGAATGGATACAAAAACAAGACCCCTATATATGTTGTCTACAAGAGACCCACCTCAAAACAAGGGACACATACAGACTGAAAGTGAAGGGCTGGAAAAAGATATTCCATGCAAATAGAGACCAAAAGAAAGCAGGAGTAGCAATACTCATATCAGATAAAATAGACTTTAAAACAAAGGCTGTGAAAAGAGACAAAGAAGGACACTACATAATGATCAAAGGATCAATCCAAGAAGATATAACAATTATAAATATATATGCACCCAACATAGGAGCACCACAATATGTAAGACAAATGCTAACAAATATGAAAGGGGAAATCAACAATAACACAATAATAGTGGGAGACTTTAATACCCCACTCACACCTATGGATAGATCAACTAAACAGAAAATTAACAAAGAAACACAAACTTTAAATGATACAATAGACGAGTTAGACCTAATTGATATCTATAGGACATTTCACCCCAAAACAATGAATTTCACCTTTTTCTCAAGCACACACGGAACCTTCTCCAGGATAGATCATATTATCCTGGGCCAAAAATCTAGCCTTGGTAAATTAAAAAAAAAATGAAATCATTCCAAGCATCTTTTCTGACCACAATGCAGTAAGATTAGATCTCAATTACAGGAGAAAAACTATTAAAAATTCCAACATATGGAGGCTGGAAAACACGCTTTTGAATAACCAACAAATCACAGAAGAAATCAAAAAAGAAATCAAAATATGCATAGAAATGAATTAAAATGAAAACACAACAACCCCAAACCTTTGGGACACTGTAAAAGCAGTGCTAAGGAGAAAGTTCATAGCAATACAGGCATACCTCAAGAAACAAGAAAAAAGTCAAATAAATAACCTAATTCTACACCTAAAGCAACTAGAAAAGGAAGAAATGAAGAACCCCAGGGTTAGTAGAAGGAAAGAAACCTTAAAAATTGGGGCAGAAATAAATGCAAAAGAAACAAAAGTGACCATAGCAAAAATCAACAAAGCCAAAAGTTGGTTCTTTGAAAGGATAAATAAAATTGACAAACCATTAGCCAGACCCATCAAGAAACAAAGGGAGAAAAATCAAATCAATAAAATTAGAAATGAAAATGGAGAGATCACAACAGACAACACAGAAATACGAAGAATCATAAAAGACTACTATCAGCAATTATATGCCAATAAAATGGACAACTGGGAAGAAATGGACAAATTCTTAGAAAAGTACAACTTTTCCAAAACTGAACCAGGAAGAAATAGAAAATCTTAACAGACCCATCACAAGCATGGAAATTGAAACTGTAATCAGAAATCGTCCAGCAAACAAAAGCCCATGTCCAGATGGCTTCACAGCTGAATTCTACCAAAAATTTAGAGAAGAGCTAACACCTATCCTACTCAAACTCTTCCAGAAAATTGCAGAGGAAGGCAAACTTCCAAACTCATTCTATGAGGCCACCATCACCCTAATACCAAAACCTGACAAAGATCCCACAAAAAAAGAAAACTACAGGCCAATATCACTGATGAACATAGATGCAAAAATCCTTAACAAAATTCTAGCAATCAGAATCCAACAACACATTAAAAAGATCATATACCATGACCAAGTGGGCTTTATCCCAGGGATGCAAGGATTCTTCAATATCCACAAATCAATCAATGTAATTCACCACATTAACAAATTGAAAAATAAAAGCCATATGATTATCTCAATAGATGCAGAGAAAACCTTTGACAAAATTCAACATCCATTTATGATAAAAACTCTCCAGAAAGCAGGAATAGAAGGAACATACCTCAACATAATAAAAGCTATATATGACAAACCCACAGCAAACATTATCCTCAATGGTGAAAAACTGAAAGCATTTCCCCTAAAGTCAGGAACAAGACAAGGGTGCCCACTTTCACCACTGCTATTCAACATAGTTCTGGAAGTTTTGGCCACATCAATCAGAGCAGAAAAAGAAATAAAAGGAATCCAAGTTGGAAAACAGGAAGTAAAACTCACTGTTTGCAGATGACATGATCCTCTACATAGAAAACCCTAAAGACTACACCAGAAAATTACTAGAGCTAATCAATGAATATAGTAAAGTTGCAGGATATAAAGTCAACACACAGAAATCCCTTGCATTCCTATACACTAATAATGAGAAAATAGAAAGAGAAATTAAGGAAACAATTCCATTCACCATTGCAATGAAAAGATTAAATACTTAGGAATATATCTACCTAAAGAAACTAAAGACCTATATATAGAAAACTGTAAAACACTGGTGAAAGAAATCAAAGAGGACACTAATAGATGGAGAAATATACCATGTTCATGATTGGAAGAATCAATATAGTGAAAATGAGTATACTACCCAAAGCAATCTATAGATTCAATGCAATCCCTATCAAGCTACCAACGGTATTTTTCACAGAGCTAGAACAAATAATTTCACAATTTGTATGGAAAACAAAAAACCTTGAATAGCCAAAGCAATCTTGAGAAAGAAGAATGGAAGTGGAGGAATCAACCTGCCTGATTTCAGGCTCTACTTCAAAGCCACAGTCATCAAGACAATATAGTACTGGCACAGACAGAAATATAGAACAATGGAACAAAATAGAAAGTCCAGAGATAAACCCACGTACCTATAGACACCTTATCTTTGACAAAGGAGGCAAGAATATACAATGGAGAAAAGACAACCTCTTTAACAAGTGGTGCTGGGAAAACTGGTCAACCACTTGTAAAAGAATGAAACTAGAACACTTTCTAACACCATACACAAAAATAAACTCAAAATGGATTAAAGATCTAAACATAAGACTTGAAACTGTGAAACTCTTAGAGGAGAACATAGGAAAAACACTCTCTGACATAAATCACAGCAGGATCCTCTATGACCCACCCCCCAGAATATTGGAAATAAAAGCAAAAATAAACAAATGGGACCTAATTAAATTTAAAGCTTCTGCACAACAAAAGAAACTATAAGCAAGGTGAAAAGACAGCCTTCAGAATGGGAAAAAATAATACCAAATGAAACAACTAACAAACAACTAATCTCAAAAATATACAAGCAACTCCTGCAACTCAATTCCAGAAAAATAAATGACCCAAATCAAAAAATGGGCCAAAGAACTAAATAGACATTTCTCCAAAGTAGACATACAGATTGCTAACAAACACATGAAAAGATGCTCAACATCACTCATTATCAGAGAAATGCAAATCAAAACCACTATGAGGTACCATTTCACACCAGTCAGAATGGCTGTGATCCAAAAGTCTACAAGCAATAAAATGCTGGAGAGGGTGTGGAGAAAAGGGAACCCTCTTACACTGTTGGTGGGAATGCAAACTAGTACAGCCACTATGGAGAACAGTGTGGAGATTCCTTAAAAAACTGGAAATAGAACTGCCTTATGACCCAGCAATCCCACTGCTGGGCATACACACCGAGGAAACCAAAATTGAAAAAGACACGTGTACCCCAATGTTCATCACAGTGCTGTTTGTAATAGTCAGGACATGGAAGCAACCTAGATGTCCATCAGCAGATGAAATGATAAGAAAGCAGTGGTACATATACACAATGGAGTATTACTCAGCCATTAAAAAGAATACATTTGAATCAGTTCTAATGAGGTGGATGAAACTGGAGCCTATTATACAGAGTGAAGTAAGCCAGAAAGAAAAACACCAATACAGTACACTAACACGTACATATGGAATTTAGAAAGATGGTAATGATAACCCTGTATGCAAGACAGCAAAAGAGACACAGATGTATAGAAGAGTCTTTTGGACTCTGTGGGAGAGGGAGAGGGTGGGATGATTTGGGAGAATGGCATTGATTTGAGAAATGGCATGTATAATATCATATAAGAAATGAATTGCCAGTCCAGGTTCGATGCAGGATACAGGATGCTTGGGGCTGGTGCACTGGGATGACCCAGAGGGATGGTACGGGGAGGGAGGTGGGAGGGGGGTTCAGGATGGGGAACACGTGTATACCTGTGGCCGATTCATGCTGATGTATGGCAAAACCAATACAATATAGTAAAGTAATTAGCCTGCAATTAAAACAAATAAATTTAAATTAAAAAAAAAGAAAACCAGAGAAAGAGTAAAAAAAAAAATGGAAGAGAAAAATCTAAAAAATGTGGGACAACTAAAAAAATAAAATGGAATGCTAATACAAAAAGAAAAAGAGAAAGAAATAGAAGAAATATTTGAAACAATAATGACTGAGAACTATACACTTTAAATATACAATTTTTTGCTAGTTCAGTTCAGTCACTCAGTCATGTCCAACTCTTTGCAACCCCACGGACTGCAGCATGTCAGGCCTCCCTGTCCATCACCAACTCCTGGAGCTTGCTCAAACTCATGTCCATCGAGTTGGTGATGCCATCCAACCATCTCATCTTCTGTTGTCCCCTTCTCCTCCCACCTCCAATCTTTCCCAGCATCGAGGTCTTTCTAATGAGTTGACTCTTTGCATCTGGTGGCCAACGTATTGGAACTTCAGCTTTGGCATCAATCCTTCCAATGAGTATTAAGGACTGATTTTTGTCAATTATTCTTCAGTAAAGCTGGGGAGAAAGCCTATTTTGCATGATATTACTATAGCAAGGCATGTTCTGTTTTGGTTACTATTTGCACTGAATAACTTTTTCCATCCTTTTCAGATCAGATCAGATCAGATCAGTTGCTCAGTCGTGTCCGACTCTTTGCGACTTATTCAAGTCTTTGGATCTAAAGGGAGTCTTTTGCAGACAATACCTAGTTGTATCATGAGTTTTTATCCCTTCTCCCAACTCTGTCTGCTAATTGGAGAGTTTAGTCCATTTACATTTAAAATAATGAACTTCTTCTGGTATTTTTATTCTTGTATATTTCATAGCTTTTTGCCTCTCATTTCCTTCATTACATACTTCTTCTGTGTCTAGTTGATTTTTTTGTAGTGAGATGTTTAGAAAGGGATATAGTCATAGCTGGACATTTAGAATGGCCAGGTCAGATGATAAGAACTCAGTGTCTCCTACAATGTGTAGCAACGAAGAAGTTGTTGGCCTCACGTGTATCCTGGTTTTCTACCTTCTTCCACAGAAAACTGGACAGTAACCATTCCCGCGAGACACTTGGTGGCTACAGTAGGAGGACACGCTGAGCTCAGCTGCCAGTTGTCCCCACCACAAAGTGCAGAGCGCATGGAGGTGCGCTGGTTCAGAGGGGACAATTCCAAACTTGTTCACCTATACAGGGATGGCCATGAAGTGAATGGAGAAGCTGCCCCAGAATATGTGAACCGCACAGAGTTTGTGAATGAGGCCATTAGACAGGGCAAGGTGATGCTCAGACTTCATAATATCAGTGTTTCTGATGATGGATCATATCAGTGTTCATTTAAAGGTAGTGGCATTAATAATGTGGCCAGCATGAATCTGAGCATAGCAGGTAAGTTTCATGGTGGAATGTTGCATACCAATGCCCTTGTGACCCTGTAAGCTGAAATATATGAAAATGAATCAATGTTTCTTTTTATTTTTTCACACTTTCAAACATGTTTCAAATACTATAATAAGAAAAATCTATTTATCTAATGCAAGAATATACTATGTAGTGGACAGACAATGCAGAGTGATCAGAATTCGCCTAACTTTAATTTGGATGTGAATTTGAGTATTGCCTCTTCTTCTGTTGAAGATCACGATGTTAATGAGACTCTTTTCAGATTTCCAATCCAACCTCAAAGCAACAACTGTCTTGATCTTTCTGTCCCATTTCCCCCAGCATTAGGCTTGGAAACACAAATCCATGTTCAGGCTCCTGGCATTGAGGGACTCACGGTGGATTATAACTCAGGAGGGTGGTTCCCAAAGCCCCAGATGGAGTGCAGAGACAGCAGAGGAGAGATAGTTCCACATTCATCAAAATCCTATTCACAGGACGGAGCCAGATTGTTTCACATGAAGATGACTCTTGTCCTTAGGAACCAGTCATGGGGCAACATGACTTGCTACATTCGCAATCCTCTAACAGGTGAAGAGAAACGAACAAATATTATCCTGGCTGGTGAGTGTTTGTCAGAGTTTCGTTGTCAATATATCAACATAAAGAAAAATTAATAGGATAATTTGAGTCATGAAAAAATGTTTTCATCTCCTGAGATGGGGAAGTTTGTGAAATGAGCCTATCTTAGAGATAAGACTTGCAAGGGAAATATCAACTGGGAGTTAGTGAGTGAGTTTAAAGTTCTATGGAGGAGACCAGGCTTGAAACATATGTGAATGTCTTTAAGAAGAATATTTAAAACAATGGAATTGGACAAGATACAAAGTGAATAAGGATAGGAAAAAAAAAAAAAAACAGGTTCCTAAAACTGAATTTCGGAGCATTCACCTTTTAGATGTCCTTTAGAGGACTAAGAGAAATCTGCAAATTATCTGAATAGGAATAGGGAGACAGATAGGAGGAAAACACATAAACACAGCAGGCAAAATTGAATATTAGAAGCATTTGTTTTGATCTCTTTTATCAATGGTAAAGAAGAATTTTCTTCAGAACCTGTTTTAAATCTTTCAAATGTTTCTTATTGTTTCACTAAAGATAGTTGTTTCTTATTCAAATTAGAAGCATTATATAGATATATTTGGGCTTTCCAGGTGGCACAGTGGTAAGAATCCACCTGCCAATGCAGGAGACGCAGGAGATGTGTGTTTGATCCCTGGGTCAGGAACATTCCCTAGAGTAGGAAATGGCAACTCACTCAAGTATTCTTGCCTGGGAAATCCCAAGGACAGAGGAGCCTGGTGGGCTACAGTTCCTGGGGTAGCAAAGAGTCAGACACGACTGAACATGCATGCACGCATGCATGTATATTCAATTATTAGTTTCAGATAAGATTCAAATTGGAATAGGCTATAACATAAACATAATATGTGAGAAAAAACTGTATCATAAGCAATTAAATTAGTATTTAAAGTTGAATCATGTAATAATAATTTTGAAAAAAATGGCTTTCATAGGCTGTGTGAACAATATTGTTACAACTTTTTGCATCCCATATAAAAAGCTCTCAGACTTTTATCCAATTCACACATATTCATACAGATTAAAAATTAAATATAAAATAAATATGAAATCTACAAAAACACTGCCAGGTAAGCTTTATTTTCCCTGAAAAACTAGCCTCTCAAATGCAGTTGCTAATATTAAAAAATATCAAGTATGTGGTAAATATGCAACCCAAAGGTGTATATTTATGGATGATGAATTTCCTTAATTGGGAACTAGAACAAGGACTAATAATAAGAAACTCAATCCCAAGGAAAATCTGGAAAAAGTGACATGTGCTTAACATTAGCCACAAAATTTCATCACAAAGTAAATACAGGACTATGAAATATAGCACATATTCTGCCTAAAAGACCTTAAAAAGAGATAAATATTTGTGGAGGAATAGTCAGTTTTTAACAAGAATATTCACCTCCTTGAAGACAAAAATAAACCAAAATTATTATAATTATTTATTTAAAGACATTCCAGATAGAAATCTCTTGGAAGTCTTTAAAAATATGTTGGATAAGGTAAGTTTGAAGTTAGTATGGAAAAATGAATATCTGTAAATTTAGCAATAATAATTTTAAAAATGAGGAAGAATTTCCTTTATCAGATTAAAAACTGACTGACTATAATAAAGTAATTGTGAATAAATGTTAAACAGTTTGTGGTTATTTCCAACCATAGAATATTATGTACCATCACAGGAGTAGGCCATTGTATCAATGCTAAAAACTAAGAAGGGCAGAAAGAGATTCAAATCATAAAAAAACAGTATAACAAATTATGAAGTATAAAGTTTAGTGCATCGAAAAAAATGAAAAAGTTCCTATAAGATGTTGGAATAATTGTCTATATTTCTGGAAGAAAAAACATACATAGAATTATATACAGAAATACATTACATATAGGTTAGAAGTCAAAGGTTAAAAGTGAAACAATAAACATTTTTAAGGGATATACCATATAATCCTAATATTAAAGAGACCTTATCAAGACCTAATCTTCAATATCTGCAAATCAATCAATGTAATACACCACATTAACAAATTGAAAAACAAAAACCATATGATTATCTCAATAGATGCAGAGAAAGCCTTTGACAAAATTCAACATCCATTTATGATAAAAACTCTCCAGAAAGCAGGAATAGAAGGAACATACCTCAACATAATAAAAGCTATATATGACAAACCTACAGCAAACATTATCCTCAATGGTGAAAAATTGAAAGCATTTCCTCTAAAGTCAGGAACAAGACAAGGGTGCCCACTTTCACCATTACTATTCAACATAGTTTTGGAAGTTTTGGCCACAGCAATCAGAGCAGAAAAAGAAATAAAAGGAATCCAAATTGGAAAAGAAGAAGTAAAACTCTCACTATTTGCAGATGACATGATCCTCTACATAGAAAACCCTAAAGACTACACCAGAAAATTACTAGAATTAATCAATGATTATAGTAAAGTCGCAGGATATAAAATCAACACACAGAAATCCCTTGCATTCCTATACACTAATAATGAGAAAACAGAAAGAGAAATTAAGGAAACAATTCCATTCACCATTGCAACGAAAGGAATAAAATACTTAGGAATATATCTACCTAAAGAAACTAAAGACCTATATATAGAAAACTGTAAAACACTGGTGAAAGAAATCAAAGAGGACACTAATAGATGGAGAAATATACCATGTTCATGGATTGGAAGAATCAATATAGTGAAAATGAGTATACTACCCAAAGCAATTTATAGATTCAATGCAATCCCTATCAAGCTACCAACAGTATTCTTCACAGAGCTAGAACAAATAATTTCACAATTTGTATGGAAATACAAAAAACCTCGAATAGCCAAAGCTATCTTGAGAAAGAAAAATGGAACTGGAGGAATCAACCTACCTGACTTCAGGCTCTACTACAAAGCCACAGTTATCAAGACAGTATGGTACTGGCACAAAGACAGAAATATAGATCAATGGAACAAAATAGAAAGCCCAGAGATAAATCCATGCACATATGGACACCTTATCTTTGACAAAGGAGGCAAGAATATACAATGGATTAAAGACAATCTCTTTAACAAGTGGTGCTGGGAAATCTGGTCAACCACTTGTAAAAGAATGAAACTAGAACACTTTCTAACACCATATACAAAAATAAACTCAAAATGGATTAAAGATCTCAACGTAAGACCAGAAACTATAAAACTCCCAGAGGAGAACATAGGCAAAACACTCTCTGACATACATCACAGCAGGATCCTCTATGACCCACCTCCCAGAATATTGGAAATAAAAGCAAAAATAAACAAATGGGACCTAATTAAACTTAAAAGCTTCTGCACATCAAAGGAAACTATTAGCAAGGTGAAAAGACAGCCTTCAGAATGGGAGAAAATAATAGCAAATGAAGCAACCGACAAACAACTAATCTCAAAAATATACAAGCAACTCCTCCAGCTCAACTCCAGAAAAATAAATGACCCAATCAAAAAATGGGCCAAAGATCTAAATAGACATTTCTCCAAAGAAGACATACAGATGGCTAACAAACACATGAAAAGATGCTCAACATCACTCATTATCAGAGAAATGCAAATCAAAACCACTATGAGGTACCATTTCACACCAGTCAGAATGGCTGCGATCCAAAAGTCTACAAATAATAAATGCTGGAGAGGGTGTGGAGAAAAGGGAACCCTCTTACACTGTTGGTGGGAATGCAAACTAGTACAGCCACTATGGAGAACAGTGTGGAGATTCCTTAAAAAACTGGAAATAGAACTGCCTTATGATCCAGCAATCCCACTGCTGGGCATACACACTGAGGAAACCAGAAGGGAAAGAGACACGTGTACCCCAATGTTCATTGCAGCACTGTTTATAATAGCCAGGACATGGAAGCAACCTAGATGTCCATCAGCAGATGAATGGATAAGAAAGCTGTGGTACATATACACAATGGAGTATTACTCAGCCATTAAAAAGAATACATTTGAATCAGTTCTAATGGGGTGGATGAAACTGGAGCCTATTATACAGAGTGAAGTAAGCCAGAAGGACAAACACCAATACAGTATACTAACGTATATATATGGAATTTAGAAAGATGGTAACGATAACCCTGTATACGAGACAGCAAAAGAGACACTGATGTATAGAACAGGCTTATGGACTCTGTGGGAGAGGGAGAGGGTGGGAAGATTTGGGAGAATGGCATTGAAACATGTGAAATGTAAAAAAAAAAAAAAAGAAAGAAAAAGTTCCTATAAGATGTTGGAATAATTGTCTATATTTCTGGAAGAAAAAACATACATAGAATTATATACAGAAATAAATTACATATAGGTTAGAAGTCAAAGGTTAAAAGTGAAACAATAAACATTTTTAAGGGATATACCATATAATCCTAATATTAAAGAGACCCTATCAAGAAGGGCTTCCCTGGTGGCTCAGATGATAAAGCGTCTGCCTGAAATGCGGGAGACCTGGGTTTGATCCCTGGGTTGGGAAGATCCCCTGGAGAAGGAAATGGCAACCCACTCCAGTATTCTTGCCTGGAAAATTCCATGGACTGAGGAACCTGGTAGGCTATAGTCCATGGGGTCTCAAAGAGTCAGACACGACTGAGCAACCTCACTTTATCAAGAAGTGCAGATCATAAAAGTAAAGAAATATCTATTTGTCTCCATTATCTTTACACCCTAAGAACTCACTAGAGACAGTTTTGAGGCTGTCTTATAGCCACTGAGCTTCTCAACCACAAGCAGGGTGTACAGGATTCTGCTTGTTTCCTTTATAATTAGGAAGCATTTGCACTGGGATTGTTAATAAGAAACGAGAGCGAGAGTGAGGGAGGGGGAGAGAGAAAGAGACTTCCTTCTATCAACTATAGCCTCAAGTTAAATTCTACCCCCCGAACAAACTCAATTCCAGGCTCTGTATTGCCACTAAAACAGCTCCAGTGAACTTTAGCCCCAACCCACATACAAAAACAGTGAAGAAAAACAGGACCTGAAAGAGAATCTTGCTTTATCAGCAGTAAAATTCCCAATCCAATGGTGCTCCATGTTGTGGGTTTATTGATCTTCAAATGGCTCTGCCCTTTCTTTCAGATGACCTGTTTTACCCAGATCACATTTGGATGACATTCTCTGTATTGCTTCTGTTCGTGATGTTGTTTTTGGCTATTGTGCTCTTTTGTTGTCAGTGTTTCACAAATGGAGATAACTGCTGCAACCAGTGTGGAATCACTAAGAGAATCTGTCTTAAAGTGATGTGTAAGTCACATGGGGTTTTTTAGGCAAAGCTGTACAACATTTGTCAATGAATGCCAATCATAGGAAGATTTAGGGCTTGTTTCTCACTTTAGAAATGAACTTCACATCTCTTAATTAGGAACTTCTCAGGACAATGCTGTTTTAGGAACGAGGTCAGTATAGATGTTTCCTGAGTGGTTCAGACCCACAGTTAGTTCTATGCCCTCAAGGTAAGTGCTTTCTGTCTTAAGTAAATATTCAGTCAACATGAAGTGAATCCAGTGTCTGCCTCACTCAAAATCACTTTGTGATGGGTGAATCCTATGAGTCTTGCTCTAGAATACACTTAATTTGATGATAGTCTTTTTGCTTATATAGATTCTCATTAACTTTCAAGATACCACCTCCCTCTTAGAACTTAAATAATGTCAACATGAAAAAGAAATAGGTCTCAAAACCAACAAGTCCTTTACAACCAGACTCTTCCATCTGGTTTTGTGGTTAAACTGAATGAATGTATCATCCTTCTGAGTGAACATATCACTGAATGATAGTGACCTATTAGGTAAAAAGACATAGAACAATTTTAAAGACAATTGTTTTCCTAACTTATGTCTAGGCAAAATAGATTTTATATAGTTGTGTAAGCTGCTAGATGGGGGATGTGAATCTAGCAATTGACTCTAGATAATTTTAAAGGAGATGAGTCAAGGGAGAAGATATAATCTGTTGGACCCATTTCCCTACCTAGTCCATAAAACCCTGTACCACATTTATTGGGTGCCTACCTTATGCTAGGCATTGTATCAATAATATTCATTTTACCAAAGTCACCTAAATTAATCCTAAAGACTTGCTTTTATTGTCACCATTTTATAGATGAAAATGTCACAAATCAGAGCTCATAAGTGATAGAGCCAAGCCTGGAAGGCAGATGTCTCTGTTTCCAATCCTCATGCTCCAGTCATTATGCTTGTTTGCAGTAACTGGTTTCAGGTTTCTGCTTGCACACCTTAATGATTGAGGAGGTTATAAACTCAGGAAACATGCCTATTCCATAGTTACCAGGGGAATTTTCTTCATTTTGGAAATAAAATCTATTGATCCATGATTTCTACCAATTACATCACAATGAGTGGCTCTTCTCTGTCTTCCCCAGGAAAGTCTTTTAAAGGCTTGAGGTCATAATTTTACTTCAACTGAGCTTCTTTGAGGAGTATCTCATTATTTCTGGTTATTTTCTTCTGCAAGTTGATAGAGATCAAAGAATAACTATTTTAGTAATATATGGTAAAACAGTTTAATTATTTCTGTTAAACTTGTAGAAATAAGCCCCTTGACAGGGAAATTAACGCTGAGGGGTTTAAAGTGTGTTTTCTTCTTTCAGTCACCTCAGTGTCACCACTGCTCCATCTGTCTAATCTCACAACCCTCAGAACTCCCAGAAATCTAATGAAGACCCCAGGGCATCTGTCCGGTTCCCCGAGACTAATTCAGTGCTAGATTAGGTGGTGAGAATTAGGGGAAAAAACTCCTCTTAGTTCTGCTGTGTCCATAAGTCCAGTTTTACTAGGGTCAGCCACCACCCACAAAGTAAACTCGCATCCTAGCCCTACCTAGGTTGAGTAGGCATGAACCAATGACTGTACTTTTTCTTATAATGGTTCTTGGGTCAGTGGTAACCCATATTCCTGCGTTCCTCTTTCATTAATACGAACTCTCTGTTCTAGTGTTCCCATATGACTTTCTCGGTTGGTTGAGCTCAAGCATCACTCAATTACCATGTCTTTTGGCCTTTTCTGGAATGCTCATTATATATCTGAAGTTCCAGAAACGAGGTAAATGGGGTTAATCGTGGTGACTACTACTAAGAGCTTAACAAATCTCCTTTCCCTAGATATCTGTTTTCTTGGTGTTGTTTAGCAAGAGCTGTATGACTTTTTCCTCATAACCAGGAAGATCAACAGTTTAGGTGACGTCTCAGAGGACCAAATTCTGACACTGATTATTGTGGGTGTCAAAGATTGAAGCTGCTTTGACTGCCACCAGTGTTTTCAACTGCGCTTAAGGACATAACTCCTTCTGCCATAAGGAATAAGAAACATTCTGGCTTCAGAAAACATGACTGGGTCCGGCCACTGATTTACTATGCTGTTGTTGGTGTACATTCATGACTCTAGGTCAATGTTTCTTATCTCTTTAAGGCTTAGAGTCTACTTTGAAAATATAATGTTAACATGAATCCAATTGCAGTGCTCACATATACCTCTTAAATCTACATGCAGTCTCAGGAAGCTTATGATTCTTTCCTTGGGCTTCTCTGGTAGCTCAGTTGGTAAAGAATCCACCTGCAATGCAGGAGACCCCGGTTCAATTTCTGGGTTGGGAAGATCCCCTGGATAAGGGAAAGGTTATCCACTCCAGTATTCTGGCCTGGAGAATTCCATGGACTGTGTAGTCTATGGGGTCTCAAAGAGTCAGACACAACTGAGTGACTTTCACTTTCTTTCCTTGGACTATTACAAAATATGGTCATCATTTAGAGGCGAAATTGATTAATAAAATGGTACTCAAAAAATGATTTTAGCACTTGGCAGTTCATAATTTAGAGATTTCTAATGAATATGTATGTACGAGACAATTGCCATCTAATCAAGGCAAAGAAACCCTTTATTTTACTTGAGGCATTCATGTCAAACCACAGAAGAAAATTTTAGAGAATTAGGATGGTCACTAGTAGAACTTTCTCGGTTCCCTCTCCTCCCTTCCTCATGCTAGGCAGCCTTGAACCACAACATGCACAGTCCTATATTTCTAATCTGTCCACTGAAAATTGCAAACCTTGCCTCAGAAGTTACCAAATCAGTGGATGGAAAGACCCTACTTTCTATTACCAAGAGGAAAATTAATGTTTGTATAAACAAACCAAGAACTTGAAAATGATGTTTGAGAAAAATAGTCGACCTAAGCCAAAATTCCTCTGGATTTCTTAATTTGAACTAAGTCAAAACACTCCTGAGGATTCTGTAGAAGTAGACGTGAGGAGCCAACAGACCAAGGTATAGACAAACTGAGTCTTTACAAGAGCTGCCCAAGGAAATATAAATTATTTCTGATTGTAAAGGTTTTTCCCCCCTCAGGTTTAATGATCACCTAGCTGTGGTCAGCAATTTCTTTTAAATAAATGCTTAGGAATTAAACCAGATCATATGCTGTTGTTTAGTTGCTCAGTCATGTCCTACTCTTTTGTGCTCCATGGACTCTAGCCCAGCAGGCCCCTCTCTCAATGGGATTTTCCAGGCAAAACTACTGGAGTGGGTTGCCATCTCTTCCCCACCCAGGGATTGAATCCATATCTGCTGCTTTGGCAGGCAGATTGTTTACTACTGAGCAACCATGGAATCATGCGTTAGGTGAATTTTTTAACTTTATAAGAAACCACTAAACTGTGTGTATTGTTTCACACATCACCTGCAATGGATAAGAGAACATTTATTCCTCATGGTTTCCACTTTGGGTTTCCCTCCATCTTTCTAATTTTAGCTAGTGTGTTCAGTGGTATCTCATCTCAGTTTTAATTTGCTCTTCCTGAGCATTTCATATAAGTGGAATCAAATGATACTTACTCATTTTTGACTGACTTCTTTCATTTAGCATATGTTTTAAATGTCTATTCATATTTTAATATGTATCAAATCTTCATTCCTTTCTATTGCTGAATAATATTCCATCATATAAATATAGAACATTTTGTTCATTCACTCATCAGTCAATAATGTTTCTTGGTTTGTTTCCAATTTTGATTATTGTTAATAATTCCATTATGAATATTCAATTATAATATTTTGAGTGGATATATGTCTTCATTTCTCTTAGATATACACCTAGGAATGCAATTGCTGGATCACATTAATTCTATGTTTCACATTTTTTTATACCTGCTAAAATATTTTCCAAATTGGCCTTACTATTTGAAATTCTCACCAGCACTGTGTGAGGGTTACACTTCTACATATTCTCACCACTTATTATTGTATATCTTTCACTGTTAGCCATATGGTATGTCATTCTTTTGCTGAGCTCAAGCATTGCTCTATGTGATTTTTTATTTTCAATTCTCTAATAAGCAAAGACATTGAAGAGATTTTCTTGTACTTGTCAGCTATTTGCATGTTTTCTTTGGATAAATGTCTAAATCATTTGCCAATTTTTAAATTGTGTTACTTGACTTTTAACTGTTGGGTTGTATTTCTTTATATATTCTGGATACATAGTCTTTATCAGATACATGACTTGCCTCTGCGCTCCACATTCTGTAGGTTATCCTTTTGCTTCCCAATAGTGTTCTTTCCCCTTTTTTTCTTTTTCTTTTTTTTTTTTTTTTTGGTGTCTGGTTATACTGCACAGATTGTGGGATCTTAGTTCCCTGAAAAGGGATTGAACCTGGCCTCACAGCAGGGACAGCACCAAGTCCTAACCACTAAACCACCAGGGAATTCCCCCTGATGATGTTATTTGAAGCACAAAAGTTTTTCCGGTGGCCACTGTACCAACTTACCACAGATTTAGTATCTTAAAGCAACATACATTTATTATCTTACAGTTCTGGAGGTCAAAAGTCTACAGTGGATTTCACTGGGCTAAATCCAATATGTCACAAAACCTGCAATCTCTTCAGAACGTCTAGGGAGAATCCATTTTCTTGCCTTTTACAGTTTCTAGAGCTGCATTCCTTGCATTTCTTGGTTAATGGATTATTTCTTACATTTTCAAAGACAGTAGAAATACATTAAAAAAAACTCTCTCAGCTGTATCTTCACATTGTCTTCTCCTCTGTGTATAAAGTAAATTTCTGCACCCCTCTCAGAGTACTTGTGATTGAATTGGGCCCACCCAGATAATCCAGGACAATATGCTACCTTGAGATTCATAACTTAATGACATCTCTACTCTTTTATCACATAAGGTTCCAGGCATGAGTTCCACGGGTTATTGTTGTTCAGTTGCTAAATTGTGTCCAACTCTGTGACCCCATGGACTGCAGCAAGCCAGACTTCCCTGCCCTTCACTAACTTCCAGAGTTTGCTGAAACACATATCCATTGAGTTGGTGATGCCATCAAACCATTTCATCCTCTGACATCACTTTTTCCACTTGCCCTCAATATTTCTCACCATCAGGGTCTTTTCCAGTGAGTTGGCTCTTCCCATCAGGTGGCCAAAGGACTGGAGCTTCAACTTTAGCATCACTCCTTTAGTGGATATTTAGGGCTGATTTCCTTTAGGATTGACTGGTTTGATCTCCTTGTCCACAGGACTCTCAAGACTCTTATCTAACACCACAGTTCAAAAGCATCAATTCTTTGCTGCTCAGCCTTCTTTATGGTCCAACTCTCACATCCATACATGACTACTGGAAAAACCATAAGCTTTGACTTATGACTTATGGACCTTTGTCTGCAAAGAGATGTCTCTGCTTTTTAATATGCTGTCTAGGTTTGTCATAGCTTTTATTCCAAGGAGCAAGCATCTTTTAATTTTGTGGCTGCAGATACCATCTGAGTGATTTTGGAATGCAAGAAAATAAAATCTCTCATTGTTTCCACTTTTTCCCCATCTATTTGCCATGAAGTGATGGGACTGGATGCCATAATCTTAGTTTTTGAATGTTGAGTTTTAAGCAGGCTTTTTCACTCACCTCTTTCACCTTCATCAAGAGGTTCTTTAGCTCTTCTTTCCTTTCTGCCATTAGAGTGGTATCATCTGCATATCTGAGGTTGTTGATATTTCATCTGGCAACCTTTATTCCAGCCTGTAATTAGATATTGAATATCTTTGGGATCATTTTTCAGTGTAGGGAATCCCATGGACAGAGGAGCCAGGCAGGCTATAGTCCATGGGGTCACAATAGTCAGACATGACTTAGCAACTAAACCACCCCCACACGTGCCCTTCATGAAGGAAAAATGTCTCCAAAAACAAAGCTATAAGCCTAGAGGCTAGAGTCATGAGTCATACGTGTTTATCCTCAGGACTTGAAACCTAATGGGGTTTTCCCAGTTGACCTTTGAAATTACTTGGGAGCAGTGACTACTTTTTCCTTCTCATTTTCTTCACAATTCAATGAGAGTGACTACAATATTCTCCTATGCCTGTGGCACCATTATATGTTAGGAGTAAATAATTGGTTTTCTAGTTCCATGGTCCCAAGGATGAAAGGCTTCCCTTGTGGCTCAGCTGGTAAAGAATCCACCTGCAATGAGGGAGAGCTGGGTTTGATCCCTGGGTTGGAAAGATCCCCTGGAGAAAGGAAAGCTACCCACTCCAGTATTCTGGCCTGGAGAATTCCATGGACTGTATATCCATGGGGTCTCAAAGAGTCGGACATGACTGAGAGACTTGCACTTTTACTTTTCAAAGATGAAGAGGAATTTTGCCACAGTGTGGGTTATACTTATAGAGAGCCTCACTCCCAAATTTATTTAGATTGTCGGCCAATTTTTGTTCCTTAAAGTTGTGGGACTGAGGTCCCTTTTCCTTATCAACTGTCAGCCCGAGGACTGCAGCCTGCCTGGATTTCTTCACATGCTTTCCATGTGGCTCTGCCAGCAATCGTGGGTCAAGTCCATTTCATCATTTGACTCTCTCTAACCTTGCATTCTGCTACATCTCTCTGACTTCAGTCTTAAAAAGTCTCTGATTTAAGGACTCATATAACTATATTGGATCTGCATGAATAAACTTGAATAATCTCCCTATGTTAAGGTTCATAACCTTAATTACCTCTGCAAAGTCTCTATTTCCATGGAATGTAACATATTCACAAGTTCCAGGTTTGGGGACACAGATACTTTTAGGGGCCTATTCTGTCTACAATAGTCTAGCTCCCAAAGATTCACATTCCTCCCAAATACAAAAGCCGTTCTGTTCATCCAAAGGTTTCATCTTATAAATTCAACTCAAAGTTGATAAGAAAAAAGATTATCACAAAAGAGCATTAATGAATCTATTTTATATAGTTAATATAAGGATTAATGGAATTAATCCATTTTAAGTGGTAGAACAATGACTTCTAAAGAATAAATTCTCAGTATAAGTAATATTAAATGTTATTTCTTTAATATTCTCTCCCCCTAATTGACAACTCAACTAAATTTTTTTTCAGTCTCTATTTCAGATCCTTTGTTTCCCTTATACAATGACTGGATGTGGGATATGGCAATGGTTTTAGCTGGTTCGATGGCATTTTTCAGTCTATTAATCACTGTTTTAGGCATGACGCTAAGAGGTAAGTGGGTGGGGAGAGTCTTGACTCTGAGGCTATCATTTTGCCAGCATTTATTTATTTTCCATTCCCTGAAAAGGCCCACTTCCCACCTGGCTATCAGCCCAAGGTTCATCCTGTTTCCAGAGAAAAGACAAAGGCCCAAATCTATGTTTTGTCAAGTTATACATTAACATACTATGGTTACTTAATAACTAAGGTTAAGTTACAGCCCTTCAAGTGTGGAACCAAAGAGTGACTCAAGCTTCTTTTGCCCTTTCTTTTGGCTAGTAACACACGGAATCATAGCTGTGCTCCTCAGGCTTATTACCCTTCTCCTGTAATATGTGGGCAATTTTTTTGTTGACATCTCTATCTCCAGCACCCAAAAAAACCCACAATACATGTCTCTCCAAGCACATCTTGTGACATTGCTTTCCACACAGGTCAGTTTAACCTGCTCTTATACATTATTCCATTCACTGAAAGTTACTAAGACTTGATACTACTTGAACATTAACTCTATTCACCCTGTTTTCTTGAACAAATCTCACCATTTCTCCATCTTTGTTCACCCAAGAATCCCAAGTAATAGGTATTAAGTTAGAGATGTATCTGATTTTGTTGTGAAAATTTTGTTTCTGTTATAATTGAAGGCCAAGAAACCTCAGATAATGATCTTCCCTTCAAATTTTCCTGTAATCAGATTGCAATTCAAAAGCCATGAGTAATCATCATTGCTTTCTTAGTATAATTTCTTTCATAATATTAAATGAACATTGACACCCAACGTGTATCACTAGATGTCAGAAGAAACAGTAACGTATATAGAATTCTGAGGGCAAAATGAGCTTTGAACCTACAATTTTGCCCATTTCAAATAATTTCTCATAAGTAAAAATGAAAACTAGTCAAGGACTTACAGAATGTACCATTACTGTAGACTCTATGAAAATTATGTAAGAAAAAAATTTTCCCAAATGGAAATGACAATGTCTAAAATATTAGATGAATGATAAATAAGAAATATGAAAAAAATAATAAAATACTAATTTAACAATAAATAGTTATATTATGGTTGCAAAATAATGACTACTTAAATAAAGTAATTTGAAAATATATTAATAACCTAGTTGCTGAACATCAGTGGTTGCTAATATCACAGAAAGAGAAACCACCAGAGATTATATTATTCTGCATGTTAAGAACAAAATACTACCTATGATGTGTGTTCTTGGCAGAAAAAAAAAAGGAAGCAAAAGAAACCTGAATCAGATTAAACCTCCCTTTTAACGTCCAATTTACAGGACATAAAGAACAAGAAGGATATACTATACAAAGTGACAGAGATACAATCCACCAACTGTAGAAATGAAAAACACAACAGAACAAATGAGAAAAATTCTTCAATAATTATGTTGCAAGCATATACAGCTTCAGTGTAATCCTGCCAATGTCTCAATGAAAGTTTCTATAGAAATAAAAAATCTGTCAATGCTTCCACCTTTCCCCCTTGTATTTGCCATGAAATGATGGAGCCAGGTGCCATGAGCTTAGTTTTTTTTTTTTTTTTATTTAGCTTTAAGTGAGCATTTTCACTCTCCTCCTTCACCCTCATCAAGAGGTTTTTTAGTTCCTCTTCATTTTCTGCCATTAGAGTGATATCATCCACATATCTGAGGTTGTTGATATTTCTCCTGGCAATCTTGATTCCAGCTTGTAACTCATCCAACCCGGCATTTCTCATGATGTGCTCTGCATATAAGTTAAATAAACATGGTGACTATAAACAGCCTTGTCAAACTCCTTTCTCAATCCTGAACCAGTCAGTTGTCCCATACATGGTTCTAACTGTTACTTCTTGATTGGCATACACATACGAGAAGATACTGAGCATCATAAATTATGAGGGAATTGTAAGTGAAAACAATGAGATAACACTATGCACTATTAAGAGGGGATAATGTCCAAAACTGGCTTTTCAAAACTGGCTCAGTGGTAAACAATCAGCCTGCAAACACAAGAGATTCAGGAGGCATGGGTTCAATCCCTGGGTCGGGAAGATCCCCTGGAGAAGGAAATGGTAACCCATTCCAGTTATCTTGCTTGAAAAATTCCATGGACAGAAGAGTCCAGTGGGCTATAGTCCATGGGATCATAAAGAGTTGGACATGACTGAGCGACTGAGCATGCAATATCCGAAACACTAACAACACCAAATGTGGTGAGCCTGGGAAACAAAAGGAATTCTCATTTACTGCTGGAGAGAAATGTAAAAAGGCACAGCCACTTTGGACAGTTGAGTGGTTTCTCACAAAAATAGAATACTCTTACCATACGATATAGACAAAGCTATGGTTTTTCCAGTAGTTATGTATGGATGTGAGAATTGAACCATAAAAAAAGCTGAGCACTGAAGAATTGATGCTTTTGAACTGTGGTGTTGGATAGGACTCTTGAGAATCCCTTGGACTGCAAGGAGATCAAGCCAGTAAATCCTAAGGGAAATCAATTCTGAATATTCACTGGAGGGATTGATGCTGAAGCTGAAGCTCCAATACTTTGGCCACCTGATGGGAAAAGCCAACTCATTGGAAAAAGACCTTGATGCTGGAAAAGTTGAAGACAGGAGGCAAAGGGGATGACAGAGAATGAGATGGTTAGATGACATCACTGACTCAATGGACAGGAGCTCCACCCTCTAACTCCTAACAAATGATCAGTTCTCCATCATGATAACTTTGTGTTTTTGAGAAAGTCACAGAATGAAATCATGAAGTATGTAATCTTTTAAGACTAACTTCCTCCACTCAATATAAAGTTTTTGAGATTCATCAATATTGTGTATAACAATGGTACATTTCTTTAACCCTATAAACAGTATGAAAAGGCAAAAAGATATGACACTGAAAGATGAACTTCCCAAGTCAGTAGGTGCCCAATATGCTACTGGAGAAATAGCTCCAGAAAGAATGAAGAGACTGAGCCAAAGTGAAAACAGCATCCAGTTGTGGATGTGACTAGTGATGGAAGTAAAGTCCAATGCTATAAAGAACAGTATTGCATAGGAACGTGAAATGTTAGGTCCACGAATCAAGGTAAATTGGAAGTGGTCAAACAGGAGATGGCAAGAGTGAACATCTACATTTTAGGAATCAGTGAATTAAAATGGGCCAGAATGGGTGAATTTAATTCAGATGACCATTGTATCTACTACTGTGGACAAGAATCCCTTTAGAAGAAATAATGTCATAGTTAATAAAAGACTCTGAAATGCAGTACTTGGGTGCAATCTCAAACATGACAGAATGACCTCTCTGTGTTTCCAAAGCAGACCATTAAATATCACAGTAATCCAAGTCTATGCCCCAATCACTAATGCTGAAGAAGTTGAAACTGAACAGTTCTATGAAGACCTATGAGACCTTCCAGAACTAACACCAAAAAAAAAGGATGTCCTTTCATTATAGCAGACTGGAATGCAAAAGTAGGAAATCAAGAGATGCCTGGAGTAACAGGTAAGTTTGGCCTTGGAGCACAAAATGAAGCAGGGCAAAGGCTAAAAATGTTTTGCCAAGAGAGCGCACAGGTCATAGCAAACACCTTCTTCCAACCACACAAGAGACAACTCTACATATGGCCATCACCAGATGGTCAATATAATATATTCAAATTGATTATACTCTTGGCAGCCGAAAAAGGAGAAGCTCTACACAGTCAGCGAAAAAGACCAGGAGCTAACTGTGGCTCAGATCATGAATTCCATATTGTCAAATTCAGACTTAAATTGAAGAAAGTAGGGAAAACCACTAGACCATTCAGGTATGACCTAAATCAAATCCCTTGAAGTGACAAATAGATTCAAGAGATTAGATCTGATAGACAGAGTGCCTGAAAACTATGGACAGAAGTTTATAACATTGTAAGGAGGCAGTGATCAAAACCATACCCAAGAAGAAGAAACACAAAAAGGCAAAATGGTTGTCTGAGGCAACCTTACAAATACCTGAGAAAAGAAAAGAAGCTAAAGGCAAAGGAGAAAAGGAAAGATATATCCATGGGAATATAAAGTTCCATAGAATAGCAAGGAGAGATAAGAAAGCCTTCCTCAGTGTTCAGTGCAAAGAAATAGAGGAAAACAATAGCAAGGGAAAGACTAGAGATCTCTTCAAGAAAATTAGAGATACCAAGGGAACATTTCATGCAAAGTTGGGCTCAATACAGAACAGAAATGGTATGAGCCTGACAGAAGCAGAAGATATTAGGAAGAGGTGACAAGAATACACAGAACTGTACAAAAAAGATCTTCAGTTCAGTTGCTCAGTCGTGTCCGACTCTTCACGACCCCATGAATCGCAGCACGCCAGGCCTCCCTGTCCATCACCAGCTCCTGGAGATTACCCAAACTCATGTCCATTCAGTCGGTGATGCCATCCAGACATCTCATCCTCTGTCATCCCCTTCTCCTCCTGTCCCCAATCCCTCCCAGCATCAGAGTCTTTTCCAATGAGTCAACTCTTCGCATGAGGTGGCCAAAGTATTGGAGTGTCAGCTTTTAACTGTGTGGATCACCACAAACTGGAAAATTCTCCAAGAGATGGGAATACCAGATCACCTTCCTCCTGAGAAATCTGTATGCAGGTCAAGAAGCAACAGTTAGAACCGGACATGGAACAATGGACTGGTTTTAAATTGGGAAAGAAGTGCGTCAAGGCTGTATACTGTCACCCTGCTTGCTAAACATATATGCCGAATGAAAGTGAAAGTGAAGTCGCTCAGTCATGTCTGACTCTTTGCGACCCCATGGACTGTAGCTGACCAGGCTCCTCTGTCCATGGGATTTTCCAGGCAAGGATTCTGCAGTGGGTTGCCATTCCCTTCTCCAGGGAATCTTCCCAACCCAGGGATCGAACCTGGGTCTCCCACATTGTAGGCAGATGCTTTACCATCTGAGCCACCATCATGTTAAATGCCAGGCTGGATGAAGAACAGGCTGGAATCAAGATTGCCAGGAGAAGTATCAATAACCTCAGATAGATGGATAACACCACCTTTGTGGCAGAAAGCAAAAAGGAACTAAAGAGCCTTTTGATGAAGGTGAAAGAGGAGAGTGAAAAAGCCTGCTTAAAACTCAACATTCAAAAAACAAAGATTATGGCATCAGGTCTCATCACTTTATGGCAAATAGATGGGGAAACAGTGGAAACTGTGACAGACTTAATTTTCTTGAACTCCAAAATCACTGCAGATGGTGACTGCAGCCATGAAATTAAAAGACACTTGCTCCTTGGAAGAAAAGCTATGACCAACCTAGACAGCATATTAAAAAGCAGAGACATTACTTTACTGACAATGGTCCATTTAGTCAAAGTTATGGTTTTTCAAGTAGTCATGTATGGATGTGAGTGTTGGACCATAAAGAAAGCTGAGTGCCAAAGAATTGATGCTTTTGAACTGTGGTGTTGGAGAAGACTTTTGAGAGTCCCTTAGACCGCAAGGAGACCAACCAGTCAATCCTAAAGGAAATCAGTCCTGAATATTCATTGGGAGGACAGATGCTGAAGCTGAAACTCCAATACTTTGGACACCCGATGAGAAGGACTGACTCATTTGAAAAGATCCTGATTCTGGGAAAGACTGGAGGCAGAAGGAAAAGGGTACAACAGAGGATGAAATGGTTGTATGGCATCACCAACTTGATGGACATGAGTTTGAGAAAGCTCCAGGAGTTGGTGATGGATAGGGAAGCCTGGCATGCTGCAGTCCATTGGGTCACAAAGAGTTGGACATGACTGAGAGTTTGAACTGACTGAAGGATTGTGAAATGATTACCACAATCAAGCTAATTAACATATCCATTACTTCATATATTTACAATTGTGTTGACAACACTTAAGATTAACTCTCTTGGAAAATGTCAAATACACAATGCAATATCATTAAGTTCCCTCATGGTTCAGTGGTAAAGAATCTGCCAGCAATGCAGGAGTCAATGGGTTCGATCCCTGGGGCAAGAAGATCCCCTGCAGAAGGAAGTAGCAACCCATTCCAATATTCTTGCCTGGGAAATTCCATGGACAGAGGAGCCTGGTAGGCTGCAGTGCAGTCCACGGGGTTGAAAAGAGTCAGAGATGACTTAGCGACTGAACAGCAACAACAATCATTAACTATACTCAGCATTCTGTGCATTAGGGCTCCAGGATTTTTTTATCCTGCATTTCTGAACCCTTGTACCCTTTAACTGACATCGTTCCACTTTCCCCGCACTGCTGGCCCCTAGCAACAACCATTCTACTCTCTACTTTTATGAGTTTGACTTTTTTTGATTCCACATAAATGTGAGATAATACAGTTTTTATCTTTTTGTATCTGATTTATTTCACTTAGCATAATGTCCCTCAGGTTATCCATGTTGTAAATTTTAGGATTTTGCTGGTAGTATTGTTTGTGTTAATTGCTAGAATTTGAAAAGCTATTTGGTAATAACTATTCAAAGTGAACATATGTATACCATATGAGGCAGTAATTTATTTCTAGGTCCTTGAACGGCAAAGAGATCAGTCAATCCTAAAGGCAATCGACCCTAAATATTTATTGGAAGGACTGATGCTGAAGCTGAAGCTCCAATACTTTTGCCTTCTGATGCAAAGGGCTGACTCATTGGAAAAGACCCTGATGCTGGGCAAGATTGAGTGCAAGAGGAGAAGGGGATAACAGAAGATGAGATGATTGATAGCATCACTGACTCACTGGACATGAGTTTGAGCAAACTCAGGGAGATGTTGAATGACAGGGAAGCCTGACATGCTGCAATCCATGGGGTCGCAAAGAGTCGGACATGACTTAGTGATTGAATAACAACAGGTATTCGTGATCTTTTCTGTCGAAAGACACATACAAGAATAAGAACATACAGATATATCAGATGTATCATATATTGGGATATATGATAATGTGTGCATGCATGTTCGGTTGTGTCTGGCTCTTTGCGACCCCACGGACTATAATCTGCCAGGATCTTCTGTCCACGGAATTTTCCAGGCAAGAATACTGGATTGGGTTGCCATTTCCTACTCCAGGGGATCTTCCCAAGTCAGGGATAGAATCTATGTTTCCTGCATTGGCAGGCAGATTCTTTACCACAGCACCACCCAGGAAGCCCATGATAATGTATACATATATTTACATATGTATGATATGTATACATGTATGTAGGTGTATATGTATATATTCAATTTCATGGACAGAAAATCTTGGTGGGCTACAGTCCACAGGGGTGCAAAGAATCAGACACCACTGAGCAACTAAGCATAGTTAAATATATATATTAGATTATATCATCTTAACTTTTCTTTGTCATTCTTGATCTTGATGTACTTGTCCTTGGGAGTGGGGAACTGGTTTGTTAGAGGTGTTTTCTTAAGGTTATTGTCCTACCACAAGTGTTAGTCACTCAGCTGTGTCCAATTCTTTGTGATCCCATGGTCTGTCTATGGGATTCTCCAGGCAAGAATACTGGAGTGGGTTGCCATTTCCTTCTCCAGGGAAATCTTCCTGACCCAGGCATTGAACCCAGGTCTCCTGGATTGCAGGCAGACTCTTTCCCATCTGAGCTACCATGGAAACCAGAGTAGGCTTTCCTTGCGAGCCTGTGTATCAGAAGTCTGTGCTCCCATCCTTCCCTTAATAGGAATCTGCTAATGTTTGTCACTCAGTGCTTGCTAGCCTTGTGTAGGGCTTTGGGGGTGTGTTCTCTGTTATCCTAGTTTAGCTCCAACTTAGGCAGGTCCCATGTGCCTGGGTCTTGGATAGGAGGATTTCTCAGTCATCCTGGTTTCTGACATTGGGAGTTGTCTCAATAGTCTAATCACAGTAGTTTCTTGCCCCTCCTTTAAGGCTAGAGAAATTTTTCTGTTTTATTTTGATATAACAACAGGTCTGCACCTATGCCCTGCAGGTGATAGAGTTTGCTGTCCTTCTGCCAATCTTTTTTTCTTTTTTTAAATAATTTTTTTTAATGTGGATCATTCTTAAATTCTTTATTGAATTTGTTACAATATTACTTCTGCTTTACGTTTGATTTTTTGCCTGTGAGGCTCCTCAACCAAGGATCGAACCCATACCCCCCTCACTAGAAGGAAAAGTCTTAACCACTGGACTGCCAGTGAAGTCCCTATGATTGCACTTAATGCTCTTGTTCCAGTGAAGGTGATCTGGGTGTAGCTTCTTCCTTTCCCAGAGTAGGCGGCGGCCCTCTCCTGGTTTGCATCATAGGATGGCTTTCTCTAGTCTCTAAACCTGCCTCCAGTCATTCTCAGGAACACCCACTGGGGGACACAGTGGCGATCCCGCAGGCAGGTGCAAACCTCTTTCTTGTTTGCCCCTCCTAGGGATCTCTACGCTCATAAAAGCCCTCACTGGCGTTTATCTATTCACCACCATTTTAGTCAAGTTTTCACACCAGTTTCAACAGTAGTTCCTCTTTTTTCCATGCTCTGCTCAGCTAAGTCAGTGCTTGTGTCTCTTCCATTCACGGAAATTTCAGGTTCACTCTAAATTCCATTGAGGTTTTCCCTGCAATTCAGCAGAAATCAAGAAAATTTTATGATTTTGCTGATTATCCAGCCTTTCTTTTTTGTTGGGATTCCAGCTTTGTGAATCCCAAGTAGAAGTCAGAAATCCTTCATGTTGTATTTGCCTGTGAGAAAATTTTAAATTTTGATGAGATTTTACTGTTTTCTTCTTTTATGATGATTACCTGTTTGATCAATGGAAGAAAAAATTTAAGGTCATATAAACCATCCTCCTTGGTTTAGAGCAGAGTTTTCCCATCAACCACCTTGAAACTCTGACTCTATCAGATCAGATCAGATCAGTCGCTCAGTCGTGTCCAACTCTTTGCGACCCCATGAATTGCAGCATGCCAGGCTTCCCTGTCCACCACCAACTCCCAGAGTTCACTGAGACTCACGTCCATCGAGTCAGCGATGCCATCCAGCCGTCTCATCCTCTGTCGTCCCCTTCTCCTCCTGCCCCCAATCCCTCCCAGCATCAGAGTCTTTTCCAATGAGTCAACTCTTTGCATGAGGTGGCCAAAGTACTGGAGTTTCAGCTTTAGCATCATTCCTTCCAAAGAAATCCCAGGGCTGATCTCCTTCAGAATGGACTGGTTGAATCTCCTTGAACAAGCGTTCTTGTTATGTTATACAATAGATGGAAATAAGAGTGAAATCTCTTGTCAGTTACAAGATGAAGCTTGTTTTTCCATAACACAGTAATCCCACCCTCAGCAAAGAGAATAAAAATAGTCACTCAACATCAGAGCTAATAGGACTTGGGATTCACTTCCAATACCTTCGACTGAGAAAACTCCATTATCCTACCTCTCAGAAAGGTCTTTTTGTCACAGCCCCCCAAAATTTTAAAGCTAAGCCAGAAATCTCCTTTAGCTATAGAGGCATAGTTTTCAACCTAGGTGGCACCCCACTCCAGTACTCTTGCCTGGAAAATCCCATGGATGGAGGAGCCTGGTAGGCTGCAGTCCATGGGGTCGCTAAGAGTTGGACACGACTGAGCGACTTCACTTTCACTTTTCAGTTTCATGCATTGGAGGAGGAAATGGCAACCCACTCATGTTCTTGCCTGGAGAATCCCATGGACAGAGGAGCCTGGTGGGCTGCTGTCTATGGGGTCGCACAGAGTCGGACACGACTGAAGCGACTTAGCAGCAGTAGCAGCAGCAGCATACTGTAATCATCTGGGGAACTTAAAAATGCCAATGACATCTAAAAAACCAAACGTGTGGAAACAGAGAAGAATGGTGGTTACTAGGGGCTGGAGGTTGGGGGAATTGGGGAGATGTTGTTTAATGGTAACAAACTTGCCATCAGTAGATAAGTTCTGAAGATCAAATGCATTTCATAGCAATTATAGGCAACATTACTGTGTCATAAACTTCAAAGCGTCTAAGAGATTATCTGAATTGTTCTCACCACAAAAAAAGAAATGATAAAATTATTGGACATGTTAAAGGTGTTAGCTAATGCTATGGTGATAATCACATTTCACCATATCAAATCAATACATCATATACCTTAAACTTAAATGTTAATTATATCTTGGCTTTTAGAAAAGTAGTTTACTATCATGAGGAAGGCAGAGTTCAAGAAAATAAAAATGATTAAAACTGAATAGTCTGTAAACTAGTTTTTCTTGGTTATGAAAAAAGTGTATATCCATAATTAAAGTACTATCGACCTATGAAAAGGAATATCTGCTACAATATGGATGGACTTTGAAAGTGTTTTGCTGAGTGAAAAAACAGCCAGTCACAAAAGGACCCATATCATATAATTCCACTTATATGAGTTGCCCAGAATAAGAAAATTCATAGAGACAGAGAGTAGATCAGTGATTGCCAAGGGATTAAGGGAGGGGAATTGGGAGGCACAGAGCTCCTTTTTGTTGTGATGAAAATATTCTGGAATTAGATGGTGATAATGGTTATACAACATTGTGAATATACTGAAAATCATTGAATTGTATACTTCTATATGGGATAAATTTTATGTTATGTGAATTAATTTTCAATTAAAATAAACAAAATTGTAGTTAATTGATTAATTAAGCCAATGGGATTCCTCACCCCAAAGTATAAATAGTCCCCAGATGATTCAAATGTGTAGGCTGGCTGGATGGGTGGAATCTGATACAGAGGGCTATTGATAGTGTGGGGTGGATGCTTGCGTGAGGCAGGGAAAGAGTTATAGGGCAGAAGAATTTCACAAGAAAAATAACCTTGTTAATGCTAACAAATGTTTTTATTGGGGTTAATTTCACTCCAGGAATTACATCACCTGAACAACAGAAAACTTTGGAATTCTGTCTCCAGATATTTCACTGCATATTTGTTACAATCACAGATGATGGAGTTTCACATTGTTTGTGATTCACGATCTCTTCAGATTCTCTGCACATGTCTTAGCACCTGTTCTGCTCAGCTCTGTGCTGGAAGCTAGCTCAGATACAATCACAGGCCTTGAGCCCAACCAGGGCTTCACCAGAAGGATCTGGAGAAGAGAAGAACACCAGATCCGGGCACATGAGTGAGTGGTCAGGTTTAACAGTTTGCCTTGGCTAGAACCCCTCCTGGGGCCAAGGAGGTGGTCCTGGAGGAGTGTGTATAGCTTTCCTTGGGGTTTTTCTCAGCTCTCTCTTTCTTATTCAAGTGTCTAGTCCTGTGAGGCTCTCAGACTGATTTCTGAGAGGTCCCAACATAGGTTATAATCACCTAGGTAGATATTTCTGCTTTGCATACAGAGGATAACCATAGAGGAAGGGACCAGGAAAAAGAAGGCTAATGGTCTTCTGCTCATCCCATGTGTAACAGATGAAATGGCAGAGTTCTGCCATGGACCCCATACTCTTCTTGGAGTATATCGAACTATATAGGCCAGGGATCTGTTTTTCAAGCATCTATTAATATTTTAGAATTATTTGCATCTCCACCTACATTACTTCATTAACCTTCTAAGTTTTCTAAATGGATGATACCACTCTAATGGCAAGAAGCAAAGAGGAACTAAATAACCTCTTGATGAAGGTGAAAAAGGAGAGTGAAAATGCTGACTTTAAATATTAAAGAAACTAAAATCTGGCCCCATTACTTCATGGCAAATAGAATGGGAAAATGTGGAAGCAGTGACAGATTTCCTCTTCTTGGGCTTTAAAAACACTGCAGATGGTGACTGCAGCCATGAAATCAGATGATTACTTCTTGGCAAGAAAGCGATGACAAATCTAAACAGAGTGTTGACAAGCAGAGACATCACCCTGCTGACAAAAGTCCATATAGTCGAGGCTATGGTTTTCCCAGTGGTCATGTATGGTTGTGAGAGCCAGACCATAAAGAAGGCAGAGCGCTAAAGAATTGATGCCTTTAAACTGTGGTGCTGAAGAAGACTTCGGAGAGTCCTTTGGACAGCAAAGAGATCAAACTAGTCAATCCTAAAGGAAATCAGTCCTGAATATTCATTGCAAGGACTGATGCTGAAGCAGAAGCTGCAGTAATTTGGTCACCTGATGCGAACAGCCATCTCACTGGAAAAGTCCCTGATGCTGGAAAGATTGAGGGCAGAAGGAGAAGAGGGCGTCAGAGGATGAGACGGCTGGATTGCATCATCGATGCAATGGACGTGGACCTGAGAAATTCCAGAAAATGGTAAGAGACAGGGAGGTCTGGCGTGCTGTAGTCCATGGGGTCACAAAGAGTCAGACACAACTGGGTGACTGAACAACAACAAAGTTGCTCTAAAAGAACCGACAGCAACATGCTTAAAAGAGAGGCCAGTTGCCTTATTTGGGGTGCATCAAGGAGAAAGAGTTCTGAGGGTCGGACAGCAATGCAGAGTGTGGCTGGGGACAGCTAAAGGGAACAGCGGGGCAGCTTTCAGCCTTGGGGCCTGCAGGAAAGGAGAAGGCCTTGAGGAGGCTTCCTGAGGACTTCACAGTGAAAAGGCCAGTAGCTCCCATCACTGCAGCTCTCAAAGAGGAGAACAAAGACAAATCATGAGCTCTAGACCCAAAACAACCACGTGCTTCTTGAACATAACCTTAAGACTCCAAAAGTGGAGTGAAAGTCTCTCAGTTCAGTTCAGTTCAGGGGCTCAGTCGTGTCCGACTCTTTGCGACCCCATGAATCGCAGCACGCCAGGCCTCCCTGTCCATCACCAACTCCCGGAGTTCACGCAGACTCACATCCATCGAGTCAGTGATGCCATCCAGCCATCTCATCCTCTGTCGTCCCCTTCTCCTCCTGCCCCCAATCCCTCCCAGCATCAGAGTCTTTTCCAATGAGTCAACTCTTCGCATGAGGTGGCCAAAGTACTGGAGTTTCAGCTTTAACATCATTCCTTCCAAAGAACACCCAGGGCTGATCTCCTTCAGAATGGACTGGTTGGATCTCCTTGCAGTCCAAGGGACTCTCAAGAGTCTTCTCCAGCACCACAGTTCAAAAGCATCAATTCTTCGGTGCTCAGCCTTCTTCACAGTCCAACTCTCACATCCATACATGACCACAGGAAAAACCATAGCTTTGACTAGACGGACCTTTGTTGGCAAAGTAATGTCTCTGCGTTTGAACATGCTATCTAGGTTGGTCATAACTTTCCTTCCTAGGAGTAAGCGTCTTTTAATTTCATGGCTGCAATCACCATCTGCAGTGATTTTGGAGCCCAATCTAATCACACTAGGACCACAGCCTTGTCTAACTCAATGAAACTAAGCCATGCCTGTGGGGCAACCCAAGATGGGCGGGTCATGGTGGAGAGATCTGACAGAATGTGGTCCACTGGAGAAGGGAATGGCAAACCACTTCAGTATTCGTGCCTTGAGAACCCCATGAACAGAACAGTATGAAAGTCTCTCAGTCGTGTCCAACTTTTTGCGACCCCATGGACTATACAGTCCATGGAATTCTCCAGGCCAGAACACTGGAGTGAGTAGCCTATCCTTTTTCCAGTGAATCTTCCTGACCCAGGAATCATGGGTCTCCTGAATTGCAGGCGGATTCCTTATCAACTAAGCTAAAAGGCACATTAAAATCCATCTATCCCAAATCAAACTCACTCATCCAAATCACCATATTTTGCCCTTTTGTTTAAAAATGTTCTTTCACTCAGCTACACCTCAAATAATATTCTCTCCATTCATCTGGTCAGTGGAATGCTGAAATCTGGGAGACATCCTGAAAGTTTTCAATTTCCCCAGTTTCGATCAATCCACCCTATCAATCCTGTATGCTAAATAGATCTCAAATGTTCCCAATTATGCATTGTCTCCTCAGATACTACTTTAAGTTCTCATTGCCCTCTTCCTGATCTCATGTACATATCATTTATATTTTTATATTAACATATATACATAAGTCTATGTGTTTGTGCATAAATATAGTCACATAGATTTAGTCATATGTGCATATATCATCACTCACACATACACATGTACAGATATGCATCATTAGGATATGCATGCATATGTAAGTGTATTTATATGTCTATAAGCATATATTCTCAAATATGTGTAATAAAGAATAAATATATCCATATATTTGTGCACAAATGTATGTGTTAAGTCATTTTTTGGTCATATCTAACTTTTTGTGACCCCATGGACTGTAGCCCACCAGGCTCCTCTGTCCATAGGATTCTCCAGGCAAGAATACTGGAGTGCGTAGCCATTTCCTGCTCCAGGGGATCTTTCCAACCCAAGGATTGAACCTATGTCTCCCACATTTCAGGCAGAGTCTTTACCATCTGAGTCACCAGGGCAGCACACATGTATATGTTTATGTATATAGCTATGTATTATAATACCTAAATATGTGTGTTTCCTATATTATATGAGATTTAAGTATATATATGTGTGTGCATATACACTTAAGTATGTATTATAGATATTTCTTAAAATGACAACCTTTATAATTTTACCTTTGTTTCTCTCTACAGTTCATTTCCCATCATTTTCACATCATATCTCCCATTATGGCCACAGCAAACCACTTCAAGTTTTCTGAATTTACCATTTCTGCTGCTCCCTCAGCCTGGAAAACCTGCTCTGCTCCTTTTTTTCACATGGCTAACTGTCCATCTTGTTTCAAGAATCTTCTCTGAACCTTTGTCAGCTCACTGAAGCTTCCCCAATGCCTAATCTGAATTTTGTGTCTCTTACTTGCACTTCCACAGCTCCCTTCCTTTCCCCTCTGGGTGCAGGTACAGCATTCAGAATAAATGTCTCTATCATGGCCATTTTACTCAGCACGAATTACTGCTGCTGCTGCTGCTGCTGCTGCTAAGTCGCTTCAGTCGTGTCCGACTCTGTGCGACCCCATAGATGGCAGCCCACCAGGCTCCCCCGTCCCTGGGATTCTCCAGGCAAGAACACTGGAGTGGGTTGCCATTTCCTTCTCCAATGCATGAAAGTGAAAAGCGAAAGTGAAGTCGCTCAGTCATGTCCGACTCTTAGTGACCCCGTGGACTGCAGCCCACCAGGCTCCTCCATCCATGGGATTTTCCAGGCACAAATTACTGGGAATGTCTAAATCAGATCATGCGTTGCCTCCTTTCAGAGCGAGGCAGGTCATGTTAGTACTTGCAATGCTAGCACAGTGATGCCAGGTGCAGTCACGGAATGTGAACAAAGACTGCTACCCACAGAGGGAGGTAGCCAGGGTCCTCGGAATTTCCCTTGGAAAGGAACGTAAGGATCAGGCTGACAGCATCAGGTGCTGGGAGTGGGATGGGCACAGCGAGAAGGGACTTTGGTAGGTAGTTTGCCTGGTGCCCATCAGCCTCCACACTGGGAGAAGCCCAGGTGGTGACCCGGAACTTTCTCTAAGGACAACGAAGGGCTGACTCAGGATCTCCAGGCTCAAGTAAGTGGAAGATTCAGGGACAAGGTCCTCTCTTCACAGATGGTTATCACTTCTTCCATCTCTTCTTCTTCCTTGTGCTTTTTGGGAAGTCTCCGGTCCCTGCATTTCTAAAGTCTTGACAGACCTATATTTGAAGACTATGAGATTTGGGGCTTCTAAAGGATGAGGTGAACTGAGACGTCTCAGTCACCTCTAGGGAAAATCTTTTTTCAGTTTTTAAAAGTCACCATAAATATTCCACAGTGGGGTATTTTTGTTTGTCTCTATTTTCCCTTAATTGTGTGTGTGTGTGTGTGTGTGTGTGTGTGTGTGTGTGTGTTCGCACACGCGCGCGCATGCGCCACAGCAAATGCTGGGCTCAATTGCTGTCTGTTTTGATCAGGAGCAAATAAAATATTATTCTTACGCATGTCATTTCTTAGTCATACAGTAGTAGTGTGAGCAGTCCCCATTGCATAGTATTCTTTGCAACTAGGATTCCTCTTCTCTAATGTTACTAGTTAGGATGAAGAAAAATAAAGATAAACAGAAATACCTCACTACGGAATATTTATGGTGACTTTAAAAAAATTATATCTGCAGAATTATTGGCTTACAAAATGTAACAGGAATGACCTTCATAAAAACATTTTCACTCAGTCACCCTAAACAGGTAAGGAACATATATCAGAAACACTTGCTATAGCTTAAAAAAAAAACTAGCAGAACAGGGGTGAATTTTACTGCTTCTATTATATAGGAAATTTTCCTGTGATCCCTCTGGCTTAAAGATCTCTTTTTCTGTGATCTGATTCACTTTCCTGGCAGGTTAAACATGATTTGTGTTAGATTTTATAGTCTTCTGTTGGCCTATTTGCTTTTTGTTTGAACGTTTAAAAATATTTTTATGTTAGTAAACTATTACATAACATAAAATTGACCATTTTAGTCATTTTTAAGTGCATATTCAGCGTGCACTTAAAGAATTGATTGTCTTGGCAAGGATCTCATCTGGCATATGGAACAACAAACTCTCCTGGTTGACCATTCAAAACTGTTAAAGCCTGAGACAGTACTTCAGTGCACCTGGCTGAGGTGGTTTTACCTGCTAGACATTTAATCTGTTGCTTTAATATTCCATTTTTTCTTTTTACTAACCCTACTGTTTGTGGGGTTTAGGGAAGGTGGAATCTCCATTCAATGTTATGGACTTTTGCCTAGTCTTGTACATCATAACATCTGAAACATGATCCCTGATCACTGTTTGTTCAATAAGGGTATCCTGCATGGTACTGTTTTCATAATGCCCTAATGGTGACAGCCTGGCTTGCACAGGGACAGAGGAAAGCTTGGGTTAGGCCAAATACAGTAGCTGCACATACCAGGGCAAACTTAGAACCCTCATCTGGAGGGTGGGAGCCAATATAATCAATTTACCAAGCTCTTACCAGTTGGAAAGTCTGCTGGAATACCCCAGACTCCTTGGCAGTTGCGTTGGATATTATTTAGAATATACAGGATATAAAATTACTACATTAACAATGTCACTGTATTTCAAGGGAAATCCACCATTTTTGGCAATGTGCCATCCCACCTGACCACTCCTTCTGTATACCCAATCTGCTGTATTTACTGAAAGATCAGTTGCCAGGTCACATACCCAAGCTAGGGCATCAGCTGCTTGTTGCCAAGGGGTGTCAGCATGTTATAGGCAGGGACATGGAAGACAGTGAGGACTACCTCAGGCTCTGGAAAGTAAATCCAAATATCTTTCTACCAATCCTGACCCCACGAAGGCTTATTCATGACCATCAGCTCCTTGGCTTCTCGTTGTCCAAGCCAAGGGGTTCATCCCTTCAGAGGAGTCCAACTGTCAGTGCAAAGGGTGAACAGCCCAGGATCATCCTGAGTGATCACCAACCAAACTGCCCTGAATTCAGCCTACTGTCTTCTGTGGCTCCTTTCTATTTCCAGACATCTGTATATCAGGCGCAGAGCATGGCATTTTCACGTTATTATAACCATTCACTGTCCATTTTACCATAATCTCCTAGCACTTAACAAACTTTTTTTTTTTGAGGGCATAAAAGATGACTATCACATTTGTGTGCTGAGTCAAAAGCCAAATCATTATAGAACTGGCAAAAAGCTTTCATGATTGGCTAAGAAAGACCATTTCATTCTTCCCTTGCTTTTACTGGCCATCAGATCAGATCAGATCAGTCGCTCAGTCGTGTCCGACTCTTTGCGACCCCATGAATCGCAGCACGCCATGCCTCCCTGTCCATCACGAACTCCCGGAGTTCATGCAGACTCACCTCCATTGAGTCAGTGATGCCATCCAGCCATCTCATCCTCTGTCGTCCCCTTCTCCTCCTGCCCCCAATCCCTCCCAGCATCAGAGTCTTTTCCAATGAGTCAACTCTTTGCATGAGGTGGCCAAAGTACTGGAGTTTCAGCTTTAGCATCATTCCTTCCAAAGAACACCCAGGGCTGATCTCCTTCAGAATGGACTGGTTGGATCTCCTTGCAGTCCAAGGGACTCTCAAGAGTCTTCTCCAGCACCACAGTTCAAAAGCATCAATTCTTCGGTGCTCAGCCTTCTTCACAGTCCAACTCTCACATCCATACATGACCACAGGAAAAACCATAGCTTTGACTAGACGGACCTTTGTTGGCAAAATAATGTCTCTGCGTTTGAACATGCTATCTAGGTTGGTCATAACTTTCCTTCCTAGGAGTAAGCGTCTTTTAATTTCATGGCTGCAATCACCAGGTCCACAAATCTGTCTCAATTGTGAGTCCTCCAGGAGCAGAAAATTCAGAGGGATTGTGCCAACTAAAGAGAAGAAAGTCAGATTCCCTTCTAAAATGGCTACTTGGTTCATCCCTCCAGATAGGTTAAATCTCTGTCTTTAGATTTTCCCTTATAACTAAATGTAACTGACTGTGTCTATGTTTAGAACACTGGTACCTTCAAGATTAGGACCTATTCCCTCAACAGGCAACCACTTTCCCTGCTTCCTTGGTGGCTCAGACAGTAAAGAATCCACTTGCATTTCAGGAGACCTGGATTCGATCCCTGGGTCAAGAAGATCTCCTGGAGAAGGGAATGGCTACCCACTCCAGTATTCTTTACTGGAAAATCCCATAGACAGAGGAGGCTGGTGGGCTGTAGTCCTTAGAGTCACAAAGCGTCAGTCATAACTGAGGGACTAACACACTTTCCCTGCGGAAGTAGTTCACCAAATGGAGTTTACAAACCAGAAGACAAATGACATCTAACCTGAGTGAAAGAAACCTTTTAATGGGAAAGGAGCCAGTGGCTGGACTTGGTGATTACAATGGCCATTCTTAAGAGCAAGGTTGACAGATTTAGTAAATAAAAATTACAGGATGCCAAATGTTGTACGAAAGTATGTATACTAAAAAGCTGTCACTGTTTTATTAAAATCACTGTTGATATTAAAATAAGACTGGAAGTCTTACATTTGTCTGGCAACACTATTTGGCAGTCCATTACTGCAGAAAAAAAGATGTGGAGATATGTGATTTCTGCAACTTCTTGCTTCTGTTAACACTGTCTCTAAACGGGCCTCATTTCTTATCAGGTGTAATGGAAATGACAGGACAATCTTTCTCTAGATACTTTGTTGCCACGCTCCTCCTGCAGATGATAACGCCAAGTTCAGGTATGAAGTTTTCTCCTACTCTTCTGAGCCACACCAGTATCAAGTAGGTTAGGGAAAACAAGAACCAAACAAAAGGGACCATTGTTTCTAGATTTAATATGTAGTTATGTTATGATGATGTGTACTATAAGATCCAGTTTATGGTTAGAAAAACAAAATATTTCTAATCAGCAAGTCTTCTTTATCATGTACCCAGGTTTTTGTTAGGTTCCATGGAGAAGAGGCAAATAAAGACCTAATACTTGCCCTTGAGAACCAATATTCATATTTAGGAGACAGATTTAAGTACTATTTATACCTTGAGGAAGTGGTCTAGGTCACAGATCCATACTGGAATCCATGTGAATTATTAGTAAAAAAAAAGGATGGGATAGGCTGGTGGAAACTTGACAGGTGATGAAAATCCACATTTGTAAAGGGATCTATGCAAAGCAGAAATAATAGTACATTTAGAGATAGGTAATAAAAATTCTGTCTATTCTTTGAACTGTGGTGCTGAGAAGACTCCTGAAAGTCCCTTGGACATCAAGGAGATCAAACCAGCCAGTCATAAGGGAAATCAGCCCTGAATATTCACTGGAAGGACTGACTCTGAAGCTGAAGCTCCAGAATTTTGGTCATCTGATGCGAACAGATGACTCACTGAAAAAGTCTCTGATGCTGGAAAAGATTGAGGGCAGAAGGAGAAAAGGGTGTCAGAGGATGAGATGGCTGGGCGGCATCACCAATGCAATGAGCATGAACTTGGGCAAACTCTGGGAGATGGTGAGGGACAGGGAGGCCTGCCCACTGCAGTCAGTGGAATCACAAAGAGCTGGACACAACTGGGTGACGGAACAACAAAAATAGAAAGCCTGAGACATCAAATGGAGCATAAGATTTAAACATTTCTAGCAAAAAGCTGCTTATTAAATGACAGAAATCTAAGTGATGCACATTCAGGTGGGATCCAGCCTTTGGCTAATAAAATAGCGCTGCTACCAATGTCTTTATACATATGTTTTTGAGCATACCTGTGAGTACAAAGGTAGCAAATATTCCAATGAATAGACCTGCTTGTCAAAGGTTATGTGTTTTTTTATTATGGTATTGAATATGTCATTCTGAAATCGTTACTAGTCTACATTTCCACCAACAGGTAATATCACTATTTCAGATACTACAGGTACCAGAGCTGTTTATCTTTTCCAAACTTACAGATGAAAAATAAATTCTCATAGTGATTGCATTTTACCTTTTTGTTAATAAGTGAGACTTAATATCTTTCAGACAAAAATTGTTTCATTTTCTCTGAACTGCCTGCATAGGTCTTTACTCCACATCTGCTTTGTACTGTTGGTTTTCCTTCATTGCTGTTTAAGAACTCTTAAATATTGGGAATTTTTTATCTGTTGTACCTATCCCACTTATTTCTTACCAGTTTATAATTGTCCATTGATTTATTAATTATATTTTGAATATGCAGAGAGCTTTTTTGCTTTGATTTTTATTTTATTTTGTAAATTATGATGTTTCCAAAATCCCCCTTTATCTTGTCCTACTTTTTATCCTCATTGACTTTTTAAATTTTACTACTTTATTTTCTAAAGCAGTTTTATCTTTACAGAAAAATTGTGTAGGAACCACACAGAGGGATTTTCCTGGTGGTGCAGGGGCTAGAACTCCATGCTCCCAATGAAGGAGAGCCAGCTTTGATCCCTGGTCAGGGAACTAGAACCCATATGCTGCAACTAAGACTTGGCACAGCCAAATAAATAAATATTTGTTGAAAAGAAATTACATAGCATTTCCATAAAACCCCATTCTCCCTTCTTCTCCCTGCCCTTCCAAAGTTTCCCGTACTACGAACATCTATAGTACAGTATCAATACATTTACTGAAATTGATGAACCAATATTGATAATTATTAATATTATTAAATCAGGTTCACATTAGGGTTTGTACTTGGTGTTATAAAATTCCCTGGGTGTTAACAAATTATTACATAAATGAATGCAAGTGGCCTCTGCATACTGGCCCTACACTGCTTACTTCTGTAAGGCTGAGACCCTCTCACTCAAAAGCTTGCCATTGTCAAACTCAAATTTTTACATATCCAATTGTTTTAAATATATTAAAAAATGAGCATACTTTTAACTATGTAATGCCTTTATGCTTTCCAAGTCCCTTGGAATTGCACCCAACATCTGCTAGCCATAGGTAAGATAAGCCCTGTAGCTAGAGAGACCCCAAGCCACTATTGTCCTGCAGAGCCCTGACTCTTCACTGTGCTGTGGGGTGACACTGCTAGACACATAAAACTTCTCCCTGACTTGTCTCTCCCCTGTGAGCTCCCTTGCCCTTCTCCCCCTTTTGCATGGTGCTCCCTGTGCCTCTAAATGGTCTCTCATACTGTGGGGACTGTCACCAACGCCTCTGTCAAACTGCTTCTCAAATACAGGTGCTACTGCCACCTTGCGGTCATACCTTTTTCGTTGCTCAGCTCTTAAATCCTCAAATGTGCTATATTAATACATGCATAATGCCATGTGTCTACCATTACAGTATCAAACAGAACCATTTTACCCTGTATTAAAAATATCCTATGTTCCTTGTGTTCATCACTCCCTCCTGCTGAAGTCCTAGTAACCACTGCTGTTTTCACTGTTCCCCTAGTTTTGCCTTTTTCCAGAATGTCGTGTACTTGGAATCATACAATACATACATAGCCTTTCATAATGACCCCCTTACTTAGCAGTAAGCATTTACGTTTCCTCCATGCATCTTCATGATTTGACGGCTCAGTTCTTTTACCACTGAATAATATTACACTGTCTGGATGTACCAGAGTTTGTTTATTCATTCACTCATTGAAGGTTATATTGTTTGCTTCTAATTTGAGGGCAATTATGAATAAAAATGCTAGGAGCATTGATGTGAGTTTTTGTGTGGATGTAGTTTTGTGTGGATGCAACCCCATTTGGGTTGCATATCTAGAAGGCGGAGAGCTAGAACATATAGTGATTACATATTGAGCTTTGTAAGGAATTGCCAAACTCTTCTGTTAAGTGGCTTAACATTTTGCATTCCTACCAACAATGAGAGTTTCTTTTGCTCCACATCTTTGTCAGCATTTGATGTTGTCAGTGTTTGAATTTCAGCCATTTTAATAGGTTTTTGGTAGTATCTGATTGCTTTAATTTATAGTTACTAATGACACATGATATTAAGCTTCTTTTCATATGTTTGTTTCAGTTCAGTTCAGTTCAGTTCAGTTCTCAGTTGTGTCCGACTCTTTGCAACTCCATGGACTGCAGCATGCCAGGGCTCACTGTCTATCACCAACTCCCAGAGTTTACTCTAGCTCATGTCCATTGAGTCAATGATGCCGTCCAACCATCTCATCCTCTGTTATCCCCTTCTCGTCCCGCCTTCAGTCTTTCCCAGTATCAGGGTCTTTTCAAATGAGTCAGTTCTTCACATCAGGTGGCCAAAGTGTTGGAGTTTCACCTTCAGCATCAGTCCTTCCAAGGAATATTCGGGACCGATTTCCTTTAGGATGGACTGGATGGAGCTCCTTGCAGTCCAAGGGACTCTCAGGAGTTTTCTCAAAAACCACAATTCAAAAACATCAATTCTTTGGCTCTCAGCTCTCTTTATAGTCCAATTCTCACATCCATACATGACTACTGGAAAAACCATAGCTTTGACTAGACAGACCTTTGGTGGCAAAGTAATGTCTCTGCTTTTTAATATACTCTCTAGGTTGGTCGTAACTTTTCTTCCAAGGAGTAAGCATCTTTTAATTACATGGCTGCAGTCACCATCTGCAGTGATTTTGGAGTCCAAAGAAATAAAGCCTGTCACTGTTTCTACTGTTTCCCCATCTATTTGGCATGAAGTGATGGGACCAGATGCCATGATCTTAGTTTTCTGAATGTTGAGCTTTAAGCCAACTTTTTCACTCTCCTCTTTGACCTTCATCTAGAGGCTCTTTAGTTTGTATTCACGTTCAGCCATAAGGGTGGTGTCATCTGCATATCTCAGGTTACTGATATTTCTCCTGGCAATCTTGATTGCAGCTTGTGCTTCATCTAGCCCAGCGTTTCTCATGATGTACTCTGCATGCAAGTTAAATAAGCAGGGTGACAATATACAGCCTTGATGTACTCCTTTCCTTATTTGGAAACAGTCTGTTGTTCCATGTCTGGTTCTAACTGTTGGTTCCTGACCTGTATATAGAGTTCTCAAGAGGCAGGTCAGGTAGTCTGGTATTCCTATCTCTTTCAGAATTTTCCAGTTTGTGGTGATCCACACAGTCAAGGGTTTGGCATAGTCAATAAAACAGAAATAGATATTTTTCTGGAATTCTCTTGCTTTTTCAATGATCTTATGGATGTTGGCAATTTGATCTCTGGTTTTTCTGCCTTTTCTAAATCCAGCTTGAACATCTGGAATTTCACAGTTCATGTACTGTTGAAGCCTGGCTTGGAGAATTTGGAGCATTACTTTGGTAACGTGTGAGATGAGTGCAGTTGTGTGGTAGTTTGAGCATTCTTTGGCATTGTCTTTCTTTGGGATTGGAATGAAAATGGACCTTTTCCAGTCCTGTGGCCACTGCTGAGTTTTCCAAATTTGCTGGCATATTGAGTGCAGCACTTTCACAGCATCATCTTTAGGATTTGAAATAACTCCTTTGAAGGGAAGTTATGACCAACCTAGACAGCATATTAAAAAGCAGAGACATTACTTTGTCAACAAAGGTCCGTCTAGTCAGTTCAGTTCAGTTCAGTTCAGGGGCTCAGTCGTGTCCGACTCTTTGCGACCCCATGAATCGCAGCACGCCAGGCTTCCCTGTCCATCACCAACTCCCGGAGTTCATGCAGACTCACGTCCATCGAGTCGGTGATGCCATCCAGCCATCTCATCCTTTGTCATCCCCTTCTCCTCCTTCCCTCAATCCCTCCCAGCATCAGAGTCTTTTCCAATAAGTCAACTCTTCGCATGAGGTGGCCGAAGTACTGGAGTTTCAGCTTTAGCATCATTCCTTCCAAAGAAATCCCAGGGCTGATCTCCTTCAGAATGGACTGGTTGGATCTCCTTGCAGTCCAAGGGACTCTCAACAGTCTTCTCCAACACCACAGTTCAAAAGCATCAATTCTTTGGCTCTCAGCCTTCTTCACAGTCCAACTCTCACATCCATACATGACCACTGGAAAAACCATAGCCTTGACTAGACGGACCTTTGTTGGCAAAATAATGTCTCTGCTTTTCAATATGCTATCTAGGTTGGTCATAACTTTCCTTCCAAGGAGTAAGTGTCTTTTAATTTCCTGGCTGCAATCACCATCTGCAGTGATTTTGGAGCCCCAAAAAATAAAGTCTGACACTGTTTCCACTGCTTTCCCATCTATTTCCCATGAAGTGATGGGACCGGATGCCATGATCTTCATTTTCTGAATGTTGAGCTTTAAGCCAACTTTTTCACTCTCCTCTTTCACCTTCATCAAGAGGCTTTTAAGTTCCTCTTCACTTTCTGCCATAAGGGTGGCGTCATCTGCATATCTGAGGTTATTGATATTTCTCCCGGCAATCTTGATTCCAGCTTGTGCTTCTTCCAGCCCAGCATTTCTCATGATGTACTCTGCATATAAGTTAAATAAGCAGGGTGACAATATACAGCCTTGATGTACTCCTTTTCCCATTTGGAACCAGTCTGTTGTTCCATGTCCAGTTCTAACTATTGCTTCCTGACCTGCATACAAATTTCTCAAGTGGCAGATCAGGTGGTCTGGTATTCCCATCTCTTTCAGAATTTTCCACAGTTTATTGTGATCCACACAGTCAAAGGCTTTGGCATAGTCAATAAAGCAGAAATAGATGTTTTTCTGGAACTCTCTTGCTTTTTCCATCTAGTCAAGGCTATGGTTTTTCCAGTAGTTATGTATAGATATGAGAATTGGACTATAAAGAAAGCTGAGTGCCAAAGAATTGATGCTTTTGAACTGTGGTGTTTGAGGAGACTCTTGAGAGTCTCTTGGACTGGATCCAACCAGTCCATCCTAAAGGAGATCAGTCCTGGGTGTTCATTGGAAGGACTGATGTTGAAGCTGAAACTCCAGTACTTTGGCCACCTGATGTGACGAGCTGACTCATTTGAAAAGACCTTCATGCTGGGAAAGATTGAGGGCAGGAGGAGAAGAGGATGACAGAGGATGAGATGGTTGGATGGTATCACTGACTCAACAGACATGAGTTTGAGTAAACTCTGGGAGTTGGTGATGGACAGGGAGGCCTGGCGTACTGCAGTTCATGGGGTTACAAAGAGTTGGACATAACTGAGAGACTGAACTGAACTGAACTGAATTGGAATTCCATCACCTCCACTAACTTTGTTCGTAGTGATTCTTCCTAAAGCCCACTTGACTTCACATTCCAGATGTCTAGCTCTAGGTGAGTGATCATACCATCGTGATTATCTGGGCTTTGAACATCTTTTTTGTACAGTTCTTCTGTGTATTCTTGCCACTTCTTCTTAATATCTTCTTCTTCTGTTAGGGCCATACCATTTCTGTCCTTTATTGAACCCATCTTTGCATGAAATGTTCCGTTGGTATCTCTAATTTTCTTGAAGAGATTTCTAGTCTTTCCCATTTTGTTGCTTTCCTCTATTTCTTTGCACTGATCACTGAGGAAGGCTTTCTTATCTCTCCTTGCTATTCTTTGGAACTCTGCATTCAGATGGGTATATCTTTCCTTTCCTCCCTTGCTTTTTGCTCCTCTTCTTTTCACAGCTATTTGTAAGGCCTCCTCAGACAGCCATTTTGCTTTTTTGCATTTCTTTTTGTTGATATTGGGCTTGATCCCTGTCTCCTGTACAATGTCATGAACCTCCATCCATAGTTCATCAGGCACTCTGTCTTTCAGATCTAGTCCCTTGAATCTGTTTCTCACTTACACTGTGTAATCATAAGGTATTTGATTTAGGTCATACCTGAATTTTCTGGTGGTTTTCCCTACTTTCTTCAATTTAAGTCTGAATTTGGCATTGAGGAGTTCATGATCTGAGCCACAGTTAGCTCCTGGCCTTGTTTTTGCTGACTGTATAAAGCTTCTCCTTCTTTGCCTGCAAAGAATATGATCAATCTGATTTTGGTATTGACCGTCTGGTGATGTCCCTGTGTAGAGTCTTCTCTTGTGTTGTTGGAAAAGGGTGTTTGCTATGCCTTGTGCGTTCTCTTGGCAAAACTCTGTTAGCCTTTGCCCTACTTCATTGTGTACTCCAAGGCTAAATTTGCCTATTACTCCAGGTGCTTCTTGACTTCCTGATTTTGCATTCCAGTCCTCTATAATGAAAAGGATATCTTTTTGCGTGTTAGTTCTAGAAGGTCTTGTAGGTTTTCATAGAACCGTTCAACTTCAGCTTCTTCAGCATTACTGGGTGAGGCATAGACGGATTACTGTGATATTGAATGGTTTTCCTTCGAAATGAACAGAGATCATTCTGTCGTTTTTGAGATTGCATCCAAGTACTGTATTTCAGACTCTTTTGTTGACTATGATGGCTACTCCATTTCTTCTAAGGAATTCTTGCCCACAGTAGTAGATATAATGGTCATCTGAGTTAAATTCACCCATTCCAGTCCATTTTAGTTCACTGATTCCTAAAATGTCGATGTTCACTCTTGCCATCTCCTGTTTGACCACGTTTAATTTGCCTTGATTCATGGACCTAACATTCCAGGTTCCTATACAATATTGCTCTTTATAGCATAGGACTTTGCTTCTATCACCAGTCACATCCACAACTGAGTTTTGTTTTTGCTTTGGCTCTGTCTCTTCATTCTTTCTGGAGTTATTTCTCCACTGACCTCCAGTAGCATATTGGGCACCTACTGACCTAAAGATAGGGAGTTCATCTTTCAGTGTCCTATCTTTTTGCCTTTTCATACTGTTCATGGGGTTCTCAAGGCAAGAATAATGAAGTGGTTTGCCATTCCCTTCTCCAATGGACCACATTTTGTCAGAACTCTCCACCATGACCTGTCTGTCTTGGGTGGCCCTACATGGCATGCATACTTTCATTGAGTTAGACAAGGCTGTGGTCCGTGTGATCATATTGGTTAGTTTTCTGTGACTGTGGTTTTCAGTCTGTTTGCCCTCTGACAGAGAAGGATAAGAGGCTTATGGAAGCTTCCTGATGGGATAGAACTAACATATGTTCCGGCAATCCCACACCTGGATATATATCCAGAGAAACCATAATTCAAAAAGATACATTCACCCAATATTCATTGCAGCACTATTTACAATAGTCAAGACATGGAAACAAACTAAGTAGCTATTGATGAATGGATAAAGAAGATATGGTACTTATATACAAGGGACTATTACTCAGCCATAAAAGTTGAAATGATGCCATTTGCAGCAACATAAATGGACCTGCAGAATGTGGCCCTGAGTGAAGTAAGTCAGACATAAAGACAAATACCAAATGAATTGCTTATATGTGGACTCTAAAAAATGGTAAAACTTATTTTTTAATCTAAAACTTATTTACAAAACAGTCACAGATATAGAAAACAAGCTTGTGGTTACCAGGGAGGAAAGGATGTGCAGGATAAACTGGAAGATTGGGATTGACGTATACACACTACTATATATGAAATAGGGGCTTCTCTGCTGGTTCGGGTGGTAAAGAATCCACCTGCAATTCAGGAGACTCAGGTTCGATTTCTGGGTCAGAAAGATCCCCTACAGAAGGAAATGGCAACCTATTCCAGTATTCTTGCTTCAGAAATCCCATGGACAGAGGCTACAGTTCATGGAGTCACAAGGGTCTGACATGACTAGTGACTAAATCACCACCACGTGTATGAAATAGATAAATAGTAAGGACCTGTTGTATAGCACAGGGAACTCTTCTCAATACTGTACCATTATTACGTACCTAGCCTGGTGGACTTTTAGCTGGTCTCTGCTTTTCTATTTCCTTGAAATGTATGTCTCGATCTTATTCAAAGGGAAAATTTGGGAGTATCTAGAAAGACACTAAAAAATTAAGGCAGTCATATAGGTGGTATTTGTGGACTTCCCTGGTGGCTCAGATGGTAAAGCATCTGCCTACGATGCAGGAGACCCAGGTTCGATCCCTGGGTTGGGAAGATCCTCTGGAGAAGGAAATGGCAACCCACTCCAGTACTCCTGCCTGGATAATCCCACGGACGGAGGAGCATTGTAAGCTACAGTCCATGGGGTTGCAAAGAGTGGGACACTAAAAGCCCATTGATACCTAGAAAGCTAGGAACTCAGGAGGTACATATATGAACGAAGTAAATGCTGTGCCCTGGCTCATACTCTCACCCTGTGGTTACTGTCTCCCTTCCCAGAGCAGTTCACAGTGAATGGTATAGAGGGGCCAATCTTGGCTCCACTGGGTGGAAAAGTTGAGCTCAGTTGCCAGCTGTCCCCACCACAGACTGCAGAACACATGGAGATACGCTGGTTCCGGAACCACTACAAAAGACCTGTTCACCTGTACAAGGATGGTAAAGACTTGTATGGAGAAACCATCTCTAATTATGTGGAGCGGACAGAGCTCCTCACAGACGCTATTGGAGAGGGTAAGGTGACCCTCAGAATCTTTAGTGTGAATGCTGATGATGACGGGACGTACCACTGTTTCTTCAAAGATGGTGATTTCTATGAGGAGGCCATCACAGAGGTAAAGGTCACAGGTAAGGATGGATCCCTCTGAGACTTCTATGCATCCATGATTCTCAGTCCATCTGAGGCTGAGTATTAAGAATATTCTCAATATTTCTGACCATTTCATAGTCAGGGTTTAGTTAGCAAGTTCAGATTCATATATTTAGTCTTTAAAAGGGGAAAAGTGGAGGATTAAGAATGCAAATTTTGTCTCTGCACACATTACCTTTATCAGCAAGAACTATCTGTTTTCCCATGTCCATATGCACTGTTAGATCTGTAAAGTGTCAACAGAATCCATTCAGGATTTATTACTATTTTTTTCAATTATTTCTTGGCAACACTTTAGTAAAACCTGACTCTAGAAGTGACCTAAATCTTTACAATTGTCTTTTTAATAATCATTCTTATTCCCATTTCTCCTTGACTCAATTTACTGACTACTTAGTTCTAAATCAAACTAAGGAAAAGGAAAGGCAAAAAGGAAAGATATACCCATCTGAATGCAGAGTTCCAAAGAATACCAAGGAGAGATAAGAAAGCCTTCCTCAGCGATCAATGCAAAGAAATAGAGGAAAACAACAGAATGGGAAAGACTAGAGATCTCTTCAAGGAAAATAGAGATACCAAGGGAACATTTCATGCAAAGATGGGCTCAATAAAGGACAGAAATGGTATGGACCTAACAAAAGCAGAAGATATTAAGAAGAAGTGACAAGAATACACAGAAGAACTGTACAAAAAAGATCTTCATGACCCAGATAATCACAATGGTGTGATCACTCACCTAGAGCCAGACATCCTGGAATGTGAAGTCAAGTGGGCCTTAGGAAGCATCAGTACGAACAAAGCTAGTGGAGGTGATGGAATTCCAGTTGAGCTATTTCAAATTCTAAAAGATGATGCTGTGAAAGTGCTGCACTCAATATGCCAGCAAATTTGGAAAACTCAGCAGTGGCCACAGGACTGGAAAAGGTCAGTTTTCATTCAAATCCCAAAGGAAGGCAATGCCAAAGAATGCTCAAACTACCACACAATTGCACTCATCTCACACGCTAGTAAAGTAATGCTCAAAATCCTCCAAGCCAGGCTTCAGCAATACGTGAACCATGAACTTCCTGATGTTCAAGCTGGTTTTAGAAAAGGCAGAAAAACCAGAGATCAAGTTGCCAATATCCGCTGGATCATCGATCTAAGAGAGTTCAGAAAAGCATCTATTTCTGCTTTATTGACTATGCAAAAGCCTTTGACTGTGTGGGTCAATATAAATTGTGGAAAATTCTGAAAGAGATGGGAATACCAGACCACCTGACCTGCCTCTTGAGAAATCTATATGCAGGTCAGGAAGCAACAGTTAGAACTGGACATGAAACAACAGACTGGTTCCAGATAGGAAAAGGAGTACATCAGGGCTATATATTGTCACCCTGCTTATTTAACTTATGTGCAGAGTACATCATGAGAAACGCTGGGCTGGATGAAGCACAAGCTGGAATCAAGATTGCCAGGAGAAATATCAGTAACCTGAGATATGCAGATGACACGACCCTTATGGCAGAAAGTGAAGAGGAACTCAAAAGCCTCTTGATGAAAGTGAAAGAGGAGAGTGAAAAAGTTGGCTTAAAGCTCAACATTCAGAAAACGAAGATCATGGCATGTGGTCCCATAACTTCATGGCAAACAGATGGGGAAAGAGTGGCTGACTTTATTTTGGGGGGCTCCAAAATCACTGCAGATGGTGACTGCAGCCATGAAATTAGAAGACACTTACTCCTTGGAAGGAAAGTTATGACCAACCAAAAGCAGAGACATTACTTTGCCAACAAAGGTCCATCTAGTCAAGGCTATGGTTTTTCCAGTGGTCATGTATGGATGTGAGAGTTGGACCATAAAGAAAGCTGATCACAGAAGAATTGATGCTTTTGAACTGTGGTGTTGGAGAAGACTCTTGAGAGTCCCTTGGACTGCAAGAAGATCCAACCAGTCCATCCTACAGGAAATCAGTCCTGAGTGTTTATTGGAAGGACTGATGCTGAAGGTGAAACTCCAACACTTTGGCCACCTGATGTGAAGAACTGACTCATTTGAAAATAAGATGGTTGGACGACATCACCAACTCAATGGAGATGAGTTTCAGTAGACTCCTGGAGTTGGTGATGGACAGGGGGACCTGGTGTACCGTGATCCATGGGGTCACCAAGAGTCAGACACGACTAAGCAACTGAACTGAACTGAACTCGTTCTAAATCTAGTGCAAAAAGCCTTATCCACAATCTTCCATGTCCTCCAAAATTACCTCAGTCTTCAAGTTTTCTGAATAGCACAGAAATGGTGGGGAAATGGAAGACTCAAAGTTAATTGAAGGGGTTCCCAAATGTGAGGGCATAAGGGTAGGGTCCAAGGCCCATTCACACATAACATTTTCATTGGCTATTGTGACACTCATCTGTATTGCCTAGAACTAACCTATGCAATGTGATAGCCACTAGCCACATGTGGCTACTTCAATTTTTATTTAATAAAATTAAAAGTAAAAATTAAAATTGAAAATTTAGTTCTTTAATCTCATTGATTACATTTTAGGTGCTAAAGTCTCATGTAGCAAACACTACAGATTGGACCACAGATATATGGAATACTTCCATCACTGCAGAAATTTTAACAGACATTAATTTAAAGTAACTTTAATGTAAAGTAAAATGGAGTAATTTTTTAAATCTTTGCTCATTCTTTGTTCACAGTTTAGGCAAGTCTTACATCCCCAGCAACATACTGAAATTTTTTCAAAAACTTTTTATTTTCTCTAAACAGATACATAAGAATTTGTTTTGATAATATTGGGTTAGCCAAAGAGCACATAAATTAAAGTTTCAATTAAAGCTGCAAACTAGACTTTATACTATTTACTATTTAATAATAAATTATAGTAACCTCATGGGAAGAGTTGACTCACTGGAAAAGACCCTAATGCTGGGAAGGATCGGGGGCAGGAGGAGAAGGGGACGACATAGGATGAGATGGCTGGATGGCATCACCGACTTGATGGACATGGGTTTGGGTAGACTCCAGGAGTTGATGATGGACAGGGAGGCCTGGAGTGCTATGATTCATGGGGTTGCAAAGAGTCGGACATGACTGAGCGGCTGAACTGAACTGATGAGATTAATGATGAAAATATAAGAAAAATGTTACACTATAAATTCTATGAGGACTGAGATCTTGATTGTTTTTGTTCATCCATGACCTAACTCAGTCTCCTAGGTTTAGAAAATAATCAATAAATATTTTTGACTGTCTAAATGAATAGATCAAACAAATGCACTGTCCTGATTTTTTAGGACTGGGGTGTTAAGTTTGTATACCACAACACTTCAGTCTGGCTTAGCCTGTTTCCCTTTTGATTAGCTCGTAGGAACAATCAGAACCTTACAGTGCTTAGCTGTCAGTATACCTACAGGCATAAGATTTACAGTGGAAAGGGGCTTTTCCTACTCTCATATTTCCCCAACCCATCACCTGAATCTTGTTTTCCCTTTTCTTTCCAACAGCTACAAGCCTAGAAACACAGATTCTGGTGCATCCTCCTAACACCAAAGGTCTTTTAGTGGAGTGTAATTCAGGAGGTTGGTTTCCACAGCCTCAAATGGAATGGAGAGACAGCAGAGAAGAGACCATCCCACCTTCCTCAAAATCCCATTCACAAGATACAGACAAATTGTTCAACATGAAGATGACCCTTCTAATACAGAGCACCCATGGAAATGTCACCTGCTACCTTCGAAACCCTGTAACTGGTCAAGAGGAGAAGATAAGCATTGTACTATCAAGTGAGATCTGTGTGTTTGTTCTCCAAATGATGGCCATTGTCATCAAATTTATTAACTAAAGAGAAAAATAAATATACTCTCTTCACTTGGTTTTTAGGATACTATATGGACAGGGAGGCCTGGCGTGCTGCGATTCATGGGGTCGCAAAGAGTCGGACATGACTGAGCGACTGATCTGATCTGATCTGATCTGATTCTCTTGGCTTTGTTCACCTACCTGCTTGTTTTCTTCCTTATTCTCTTCTGCTACTTCATCTTTTTCACTCTGACTTCTTGATAATACAAGTTTCCCAAGGCATAGTCTTTGAGTCTTCTTTTCTCCCCCTCTTCTGTGGACTTCCCTGATAGCTCAGTTGGTAAAGAACCTGCCTGCAATACAGGAGCTGCTGCTGCTGCTAAGTCACTTCAGTTGTGTCTGACCCCATAGATGGCAGCCCACCAGGCTCTGCCATCCCTGGGATTCTCCAGGCAAGAATACTGGAGTGGGTTGCCATGTCCTTCTCCAATGCATGAAAGTGAAAAGTGAAAGTGAAGTCGCTCAGTCATGTCTGACTCTTAGCGACCCCATGGACTGCAGCCCCCCAGGCTCCTCCATCCATGGGATTGTCCAGGCAAGAGTACTGGAGTGGGGTGCCATTGCCTTCTCCCGAAATACAGGAGACACCAATTCAATTCCTGGGTCAGGAAGATCTGCTGGAGAAGGGATAGGCTACCCTCTCCAATATTCTTGGGCTTCCTTTGTGGCTCAGCTGGTAAATAATCCACCTGCAATGTGGGAGACCTGGGTCCAATCCCTGGGTTGGGAAGATCCCCTGGAGAAAGGAAAGGCTACCCACTCCAGTATTCTGCCCTGGAGAATTCCATGGACTGTATAGACCATGGGGTCGCTAAGAGTCAGACATGACTGAGCGACTTTCACTTTTCTCTAATGTGACTTAATTCCATCTCATAGTTTAACACGAAATCATAATAATTCCTCAAATGATATCGTTTATCCAGACCTCTCTCCCAAACCCTAATTTCATCTTTAAACTCAAAATCTCAATACTGACATCTAGTATATATTATGAATGAAACAGATCTATAATTAAACTCTTAATTACCTGTTAACTTGTGTGATTTATTGCCTTCCCAGTCACACTTCATATTTTTAGTTTCTTAGAAAAAAATCCTTGAAGTCATCCTTGACTCCCATTTTTCTCTTATATTCGATATCACATGTGTCAAGAGATAATACTAGTTTTACTTATAAAATATACCCAGAGTCTCACCACTTCTTACGACCTTTGCTGCTATCTAAGTCAAAGACACTATTGTCCATGGTCTGAATACTGGCAATAGCACCTATAAAGTTCTCCCTACTTCTTCTCCTGTTCACAATAGTGTAGTCTCCTCTTTTGGATATCAGGACACATTTAAAACGTGAAACATATGTGACCCTTTGTTTAAAACCCTGCAATGATTCCCCATTGTATTCTGAGTAGAATGACCCACAACACCCTGCACTACCCGTGCTCCTGTTCTACCTGACCTACCCCTTAATGTTCCCTCGTGCCTCCTCTAGTCCAATCACACGGGCCTCCTTGCTGTACCCCAACTAAGACAGAACTGCCCCTGCTTTGGGGTCTTTGCTCCAGTTGTTCCCTCTTGCCAGAATGCTATAATTCCAATAAATTACCTGTCTCCTTCAAGTCTGTACTCGTCTCACCTTTGAAATAAAGACCACTTTGACAAACCAATTTTTTAAAAAACGCAACTTGTACCACTCCCTCTTCCTGGGATTTCCTATCACCTTACCCTTTTTTAATTTTTCTCTTTTATATAACATTATCACCTTTTAACCTACTATATAGATTATTTATTATGTTTTTTTTTTTTGTCAGAGGTAGAGATCTTGGTTGTATTTGATATACCCCAGCCTCTTCAAATATTTCATGGCACGCAGTTGATAAGCAAAAAAATAATAGATACTTGAAAGATTGAAATAAAACAAAATGAGTGCCTTGGAAACTGCTAAGTAACTGTACATGTATTAGTATTTGTATATGTCTGTGAAATTAATATTGGAGCCAAATACTGCGAGGGATAATCTCAATTCAAGAGAATTGAAATTGAATAATCCCAATTCAAGATTATTATAATAGGAATAAGTCCCCAACAGGTTTAGCAACTTACTACTTTTAGAATACTTTGTGTTTATTTCTCTGGGGAGAAAAATATCAGATTCCCAGTGAAATGACAGGTATCTATGTACAGTATGTGCAAATCAGCAAACAAAAGCAGATGTTTGTTCATCTGAATAGGAGAGGAGGAAAGTTTACATAATCTTTAAATGTATTCAAGAAGAAAAATGCCAGACCCAGGAACACATTGGAGAACTCAGGACTACACATATACTGGTTGCTTAAACAAAAGGACTAAAGAACTGAGTTGGTCTGAGGCTTAGTGGGAAGAAACCAGCCCTACTTCAAGGGGAACATGAGATAGAATGGATGGGAAGAATTGGAATGAACAGTCTTAACTCACCTTTGCTCCAGTCTCAAACTAAATCACGTTTGGCTTAGTCCTACTTCAGACTCTTGGTCGCTTTCTGCTCACCCAATTATAACCGCCTCCCCAGACTAGCTTAGGTCCAATATCTCAGCATTGTGGGATCCTCAATGGTTTGAATGAATCTATTTCAGATAAACCGTTTCTATGAAATACAGTTTGGAAGTTGATTCTGGGCTTAATTCTGGCTCTACCACTGACCTTTACCATGGCATCCAGTATTGCTCTACATCATAGATTGCAAAGTAAGTGGGTTTGAAGGATGGGAGATGTAAAGAGGAAGGGGGAGCTAAAGCTGCATGACCCCTGATTTCCAAGCCTGTGTGCCTCAGAAAGTTCCGAATTCTTAGGTCGTTACTAGATGCTCACCATTCCTTGACCTTCTGATAAAATGCTGTGTGTCTGAAAGCCTGGGCTTTCTTGTACCTCAATCAAATTCAAATTATTATTTTTTCCTACGGTGATAGCTTTCCCAACAAACTGGGAGAGCTTTTAAACATTTAGCATTTAACACTTAACACAGTTTACACGTATCTCTCACTTGACTGCTTAAATAGTACAGTGACTCCATCAGGGCAGGAAATAAAGTCCTGAATGCACAGGGCAGAAACAGCTGCATAGTCACTTAAATAGTACCCAGTATCAGGAAAATAGAGCATACAGGGAGAGGTACTCCAGGTAGCTTACCTTTCCCAAGCGGAAAGTTTCGTCCATCTCAACCAAGCTGCTTCAGGGGAAATGGACTTGGAGGATTTAGGGGGAAATTTTAAGACACACAAAAAATAGCTGTTCATGACTCGAAGGTGTACTGTTTTAAAACCTTCAAATTCAACATGTCCATTATCATATGTAAAATAGATGACCAGGGCAAGTTTGATGCATGAAGCTGGGCACCCAAAGCCAGTGCTCTGGGACAACCCAGAGGGATAGGGTGGGAAGGGAGGTGGGCGGGGGGTTCAGGATGGGGGGGACACATGTATACCTGTGGCCCATTCATGCTGATGTATGGCAAAAACCACCACAATATTGTAATTATCCTCCAATTAAAATAAATAGTTTAATGAATTAAACCTTCAAATTCACAGATCCTTTCTGGTATAGCTCTATCTTTCAAGACTACATTCTTCTGAGGTCTCTTTCTAGCTGAAAACCTGGACTTCCACAAAGCCTCTCTCTTTAGTAGCTCAGTGTTCTGCATGTTCTCTAGGAGCACAGATAAGAGGAGCCAGAAGCAGTTTACAATCTCCACTATGTTTGAGAGCCCGTACTGGGTACTGTCTTCCTGTTACCCGACACACAGGTGAGCAGAACTCTTCCCAGGTCCCTTGGTGTATGGTTGTGTGTCTTGTAGAGGTACTTCTCTTTATGGACAGATGCCACATTTTTGATGTTGATGGGGAGACAAAAATGAGAGCCATCTATGCCACCATGATGCTCATGAATCTTTGCATCCCAGATTTTAAACATTAAGTTAGACTGTGCATGTGTGTCTGCTAAGTTGCTTCAGTCATGTCCAACTCTTTGTGACCCTATGGACTGTAGCTCACCAGTCTTATCTGTCCATGGGATTCTCCAGGCAATAATACTGGAGTGGGTTGCCTTGCCCTCCTTCAGGGGATCTTCCCAATCCAGGGATCAAACCCACATCTCCTGCAATGGCAGACAGGTTCTTTACCCAGTGAGCCATCTGGGAAACCCTAGACTATGCATAATACTCCACAATGGAGGAATGGACACCACTTGTGTTGTTAAAAGAAAAAGTGAAGTCTCTCAGTCATGTCTGACTCTTTGCGACCCCATGGACTATAGCCTACCAGGCTCCTCTGTCCATGGAATTCACCAGGCAAGAGTACTGGAGTGGGTTGCCATTTCCTTCTCCAGGGGATCTTCCCAACCCAGGGATCGAACCTGGGTCTCCCTCACTGCAGGCAGACACTTTACCATCTGAGCCACTCCCCTCCCCCCATGTAATAGAATATTTTCATGGAAAGACTAGAGAGCCAAATGACACCACAGTGATGTGTGCTAAATAAGATTTTAAGCAGTATGTTGTCTAACAACCTTTCATGAGATTCTTACTTTCAGAGCTCTTATGATCTCTTAGGCAGTTCAGAGGTCTCCAGACCTATCCTACTCTGGCCTATTTTGAATCTAGATATAATAAGGACTAGTGCTTATATCTCTCCCTAATGCAGCACACTGATTGATGGGCTAGAGGAAGAAAAAGAAAAATGAGTTACTTTCTTCTGGGTCTGTTTAGCCTCAGCCCCAAACCACTCCCATCCTAGAAACAGCTCTGCTTTTGTCCCAGTGACCAACAGCTTTAGACCTAAGCCTTTAGATACTCGGGATCTGCTAGTCCTAAGCCTTAGCCCTATATTTCCTGCCCCTCCACCCTTAGTCCTGTTCTAAATATATACAAAGGGATGGCATTAAACTATAAATCTTGTTTTTCTGGTGCATTTCCCCCAATCTGAAGTATCTCCACACCAATAACTGATGGTGAGCTCCCTGTATTTTTTTTTTTTTTTCAGGTTGCTCCTGCAATGCACTACCTCCTTGGTTAGTGGGCATACTAATATTCTTGACTTCATTCAGTATGATTGTCTCCCTCATTTTCTATTTGCATTACAGAAAAAGAGGTATGTGGGACCAAAAAGATGAAAACTTTGTGAAAATTATCTCCAAGTGCTCAGTATCTGGTAAAACACTTAGCCAAAGAAAAGTAACAATGCTGTTTATCTGAAAGCTTGATTTCTTCTTGTACCTCAAATATTTGTTCGAATTCCATGAACAATAAATTTTTGGACCTCATGTCACTGGATTTGGATTCCAGCCTCCAGAATTTTGTGAGTTTAATGATACAAACTGCTGATATCTCTTCTCCTTAGCAAAAGAAAATATTTTCTTCAGTAAAATAACTATATTCTGCCAAAAATCCAGCCAATTCTTCCTGTACTTTTAGCTTAGCTTAGACGAGATAATAATTCAGTATATCTTAAACGTTGGGGGTTATAGATTATTCTAAGAGACTGATACAAAGTAAAAAGTCTTCTTCTCAAAATGATTTATATGTCCACAGATATTTTGCTTAAGTTTATGGTTTGTTCTCAGGTTTCCCTGGTGGCTCAGATGGTAAAGAATCTGCCTGCAATGCAGGAAACCTGGGTTTGATCCCTGGGTCAGGAAAATCCCCTGGAGAAAGGAATGGCTACCCACTCCAGTATTCTTCCCTGGTGAATTCCATGGACAGAGGAGCCTGGCAGGCTACAGTCCATGGGGTCACCAAGAGCCAGATTAACACTACTACTACTCATGGTCTGTACGGACAACTGAAACTGATCCTTCCCTTTGGCTCTCTTTGACTCTCTTTGAAGGTGAAGTGGAAAGGGCAATTGTAAAAGTTTGGGGATAGCTGAACCCAGCATATTTTAAAATGGGTCCTCAGCTCTATCTTTGAGGTCCCCATGCACAAAGTGGGGCTGAACTATTCAGAGGATTTTATTTATTAATTTTCTCCTATGCAATAAAGACCAAATAGTCTTAAATAATACTAGACTGGAAACTGCTTTTATATTTCACTTTAAGAAAAGCCATACCTGAATCTTGCTTTGCATGTTAGCAAGCTAAATACTCTCTCCATTTGTGCTAGAGGAAAGGAGCAAGATACTATGGTAATAGCTAGTACATATTAAATATTTATTATGTGCTGTATGGATTTTATAATATTAATACATTTACTCTTCAGTGAACTAGATTTTATATGTGATAAAATCTGGAATACAAAGAAGTTGAATAGCTATTCACACAGCTAAGTAATGGCAATGCCCGGACCCCAACCATGCACTTAAACCTCTGTTTCAATAACTGTAGTGTACTGATCCTCTATGGAAAGACTAAAAATAAAATTAAAAAGAAAGAGATATTTAGTCAGCAGTCTTGTGAAAAGGAATTGGTCATTACAGGGAAATATTGCCTGGGTACTTAGTGATTTATGAGGCTTCCATTGGATAAAACAGAAAACCCCAAGAATAGTTTGCAGGTCACTGTCATTGTCGAAGCAGATCTGGAATCCTTAATAGTGAATCTGGAAATTAAAATTTTATTTTTGCTTACTCTAACTTGAAGACCTAAAACTAAGTCATTGATCACAGAGGCCTTCACCCACAGTGCTCACAACTCCTGGTAATTAGGCAAGGAACACCCATCCACTAATCTCTTTTCTAATTGCTACTGAACTTTCTTCTCCTTACTTAAAATGGACTTTCCTCCATGGATATTGGTTCCTCTGTAACTATCTCATTTAGCGGCCTCATTCCTTATTTAGGCAACTTTCTGTTTGTCATGACTTTCTGGACTGATTTTCCTTCTTGATGTTTATCTATTCAGAAAGCACTTGTCAATTCATTTAACAGATATGAATTTCCAGGAAATTCCACAAACATTGTATATTTTAATTCTTAACATCTTTATGCAGTGTTTATTATTATCTGCACTTTGGAACTTCAGATACAGCAGAATGTAAAATTTGATCAACTTACATCAGTTGACCCAGCAAATAATAAAATTATTACTGGGGTTCAAATCATGTGTCCCTTGTTCTGAATATTTTACAATAAATCAGATTGCCTTTCTAAATGCAGGTAAATGTTTCTTCTCAAGAAATAGCCAGCATTTGAGTCTCCAACAGACATATTCTGCTCTTCCTGCTTTCTGTGGAGGTCATGCACAGAGAAACCTGCAAGAGATGTATACTATTTATTCCCAAGAATCAGTGCCAGAGTAGAGTCAGACTTTCTTGGCTATACCACTAACTGTGTGAACTTGAGGGACTTATATAAAGTCTCTGAACTGTAGTTTCTTCATCCTTAAAATATTGATGATAATGCCTATTTCATAAGGTTATTTTAGGTTAAATTAGTCAATATATTGAAGTCATTTAGTCTGGGTTCACACATAGTGCAAACCACACTAATGTTTGATATTATTATTACTATCATTATTATTAGCATTATCTATGGATTCTGTCACAATTCCCTGTCTGGGGTCTCAGCTGGTGGGAAGATTGGGTTACATGTGTTTGCCATCATTCTTCTTCCCTTTTCTCCTAAGCTCATGGCATGTCTTTCTTCACTCACACCCCACCATGACCTTAACTTTCCTTCGAAGCATGGACATCCCTAGCCAAGTAGGAAGGAAAGAAAACCAAAAAGTCAGCATAGATTTAAACACACACACACACAATTTTCTGGTACTCTTAGCATCCTAGAGCTATTTTATCTGCAAGCTTTTCTTTCAATTTTATTTTAAATTTTGTTCTACCCCTTAGGAGAAGAGCTTTGAAGTTCTCCTTAATGTTAATCTGAGAAAAATAGAGATGTGTGACCAAGAGAGAGACTTGTTGACTTCACTCTCTGATCATTTTGCACATGCCCCCAGAGCAATTTTTCTATTTAAAAAAAATTCAAGCTATCACCCTTATAAAGGGACCTCCGATTTAGTCAAGGGCTGAGAATTTATATCAAATTATAGGGTAAAGTAGATATTTATTAGGGAAACAGTTTACCCTCCATTTGTACAGTCTACGACCATATGGAATATATTGTGAGGGCAACAATTTTGGTGACTTTTGAGTTTTCTCTTCTCCAAGAAGAATATTGTCAGTTATTTCAACCATTATTTCAAGGACATGGATTTAAGACTCCTGACTCCTGTTTCCCCATCCTTACTCTCTTGGTTGTCCTTCTCTACAAGATAGAATGAATCAGTGAACAATCATGTCAGTGAAACAAACTAGAGTTAACATAGGAAAGTAATTTTGTATAGGCATAGCTGACCAGCAATGAAACAGATACCCTAACTGTTGGTAATGGTGCTTCCATCACAAGACATATTAATCAGTATTATGAGGTGGGAATATTCTCCACTTTTATAATCACCCTGAAAACATACTTTCCAGAAGCTGTCTGCTATAGGTAAGAGGATAACTTTTGAGAATTATAATATCTTTTTCATCTCATAGATTCTACTCATTCCAGATTATTTTATTTCATCATATTTCTCAAGAGGTCTAGAGTTCTTGAGGGCCTGCAGCACCTCGTGAAGTAGACAAGGGTATAATGGCCAACCAGAGCAAGTGTCATGATGCTTGGGTGGAAGAAACAATATCTGCCTCTTCACAGCCTTCTTCCACACTTAGCCCAAATGTGCTCATCTCCAGGATCGTCTACACAACCCAGCCTACTTTTCCTTCACCTTCATACAAGCCCAGAAGTATGGAGCAATAGGAATGTGAAAAGCGAAACTATTGTTAGTCTGTAATCCAGTCCTCCTTTCCCTGCTGTGACTCTTCTAACACTTGCATCTCTCTACAGTCCCCATTTCAGATCCACATTTCGAGTTGGATGTCATGTGGCTGGAGGATATGACTGTGATCCTGTGTGTTCTGATGGTCTTCATCACCATGATCATTTCCTCTGCTTACTTTAGACTCAGAGGTAAATGGAATGGGAAGGGTGGTAACTCAGAAGGCATCATTCTTCTAACTGATCTCCAGATATAGTCTCTGACTGTAGCTTCTTGAGTCTCCTGGGGTTTCTACAAAAGTGACCTTTCCAGTCCTTGCGCATTAATAGCTGGGGGGAAAACAAAGACCTGTGCATTTTCTTTTGATCTGTTAGTGTATGAAGCTCTCAGTGAATTTGATATAAGAATAATACTTTACAGATTTTCTTGCCAGAATTTATACCTTTCTAACATGATGTGTTTGGTACATGTAGTGAAACTACACGTTCATTGAAGCTGCCCAAGCAAGATAGTAATAGGATAACTCAGGATAACTGTAATAGTAATAGGATAACTCAGGATAAGTCAGGATAACTCAGGATAACTCTAAACTCAACTAAATAGAATTTGGAATAAAGAAAAAAGAGGTGAGGGGAGTACCCTGTTTAATAAACAAAAGTGGCGGGGACGGGGACAGAAAGAAGGTAATTTTGAGACAAGGTTATACTCAGGCTAGAGAAGGATGGTTGCTTAATGAAAAGAACACAGTTTTTTTAATCCAATAACCTTGGGTTTTATCCTGGGTTAACCATGCTGACTGACCTTGGGTAAATGGCTTTTCTCTGCTGATCTAATTTATTTCCTCCACAAAATGGGGAAGATAAGTCATACCTTATGAGATTATTCAGCTGAGGAATTTTGATGTAAAGATCTAACATTGTGTACTCAAATAAATATCACATGCACACACGTGCATATACCTGCTCATACACGCACATCAGAGAAGCAACCAGAGGGGAGGAAGACCAGAAGCGGTCAGATTCTACCCCAGTGAAGTCTGTCTTCTCCTCTCTGCTTCTACATCTCTTGAAACATCTACCACTACTACCTCTCACTGTCTCTGCCTGTTCGCTCAAAATCTTACTGAGGTATCAGCTGATATCACTGAAAAGAAATGAACACAATATAGTCTCTTCACAAAAAAAGGGAAGAAAGAAAGAAAAGGAGGACAGAAGGAAGAGAGGAAAGAAAGAAGGAAGGAATGTCAGAGGGAAAGGAGGAAGACTGTGCCCTGTATAAGGGCTCTCTGATCGTAGCCATCTTGAGGCTCGCCGGGGTTTCTATAAGGGCAATGTTAGTGCCTCAGATTCCAATGACAGTCTCAGTTCTGACTTCACACTTGTGATAATTCTAGTAGAACCGGAAGGTCCAAGTGTTTCATCCAGAAACATTCAATGCTCTGCATTTTCTTCTATTTTGATCTCAAAGACAGAATTAAAAATGTAATATTATAGTTGATAATTGAACATTATAGAAACTTGTAGGCATCTACAAAGGCTGAACCAGGAACATTTCTGAAGCTATGTTCGGAGTAGAGTGTGTATTTTTGAAATTCCATAACATCCAACATTGAAAGTCCTGGCTTTATGTGCAAAATATAATCTGCTTATGAAATCAATGGAAGGAAATGTAAAACTAGTCATGTGAGAAGAAACATTTTCATACTTCATTCTTGTGTTCCACCAGTAACCTACAATCCTGAAATGTTCCATTAAAAATGAATGCAGGGTTATGAAAATATATACTCTTAATTACTAGCAGGCTCTTTCCCCTAAATACAGTGCAAATCTATCATGAGTTATTATGGACAATACATACAAGCTTTTTACTTAAGCTTAAAAAGGCCTAGAGCCACAAAGAATGGGTACTTTGCTCTCTCATCTTTGCAGGCATTGACTCTTAGGTCTCTCTGGACTACCTGTCGAGAGCCACTAGATATTGAAGTGGCCAATTAGGATGACAAGAGAAACTAAAGGCAACAGTCATGCTTTTATCCCCTTATTGTGGGTGTGTAAGAGGCCACAAAGGAAAATAGTCTGGCTCCTCATAGTTCCAGTGCTGGACAAGGGTCAGGTGACCTGCAGCACAGGCTGGGGAAATGGTGTCTCACTATGAAGAACACTAGGGCTTCCCTTGTAGCTCTGGAGATAAAGAAACCGCCTGCAATGCAGGAGACCCCAGTTTAATTCCTGGGTCAGGAAGATGCCCTGGAGAAGGGATAGGCTACCCACTCCAGTATTCTTGGGTTTCCTGGTGGCTCAGTCAGTAAAGAATGCACCTGCAATGTGGGAGACCTGGGTTTGAAATAGTGTCTCACTATAAAAAACACTGCACAAAAGACTCCTGCCATTTTATTAACTTGGGGAGAATGGAAGGGAAGGAGAAACAGAGAATTAGAATGGAACAATCCTGAGTCAAAGTGGAGAAGAATAATTTAATCAAGATGCCCTTCCCCAATAAAAGGTCTCAGCAGAGGGTACTAAAAATAAAAAAAGCATTTTAGCTGAGGACCCTCAGCTAAAGTAAGGAAGCCTCCAAAAAGAGGTAGCTGGGCTAGGAATGCAGGTATGCATATGAACATGGCTGCTGGGAGTGAAGGGCCTAGCCCTGGACTGCACCTCCCTCCAGAAACTGCAAGGTGCTGGCTGTGCACCAAGTCTGGTGTGAGGAGCCTGCAGGGCAAATCCTTTGTCATGTCCTATGGTCTGACATAAGGAATCACGAATAGTAACCTGGACTGGAGTCAGACCCTTCCTTACCTCTCCAATGTTGAGAAACATTCCACCCTTTGAGATTAAACAATTGCAAGGACAAATGTGTGCTTCCCACAGTACAGATTTATGCTTCTCAGGCCTGGTTTCTACCACTGAGGAAAGCAACTCAATCACTATCCTTGCATCCTATGAGGCACAGATTAGTGATAGCGGAGAGCAGGAAGGAGCCCGTAGCCAGTATTCATCCACTCAAAAGCAAGGCTTACCAGCTGACCAAGTGGGATTAAAAGAAGAGTTAGAATCAAGGAGAGGTTTTATTGTCTTTCACACTGGAGACCAGCGTTATTGAAAAATGAATCCTGTTTTCAACCACGTGGTATCATAAGGCCATTTCTCAGCACTGCTCCTCTTTGTCCCATGGAGACCAATGAAGGAGTTGCTTCAGCCACTCAAAGATTTTGTCAGTTACCTTTTTTGCTTTCCCAGATGTTTATGAATAAATCAAGAAAATATATTAATTGATTTGAAAGAGAGATTGTGCAATGTAGTTGACTGAAAAGACCCAATTCATTCTACTTATCACCATTGACAGTCTATTAATACAACCAGTTCATTCTAAAGGAAATCAGCTCTGTGTGTTCTGTGGAAGGAATGATGCTAACGCTGAAACTCCAGTACTTTGGCCACCTCATGCGAAGAGTTGACTCATTGGAAAAGACCCTGATGCTGGGAGGGATTGGGGGCAGGAGGAGAAGGGGACGACAGAGGATGAGATGGCTGGATGGCATCACCGACTCAATGGACATGAGTTTGAGTGAACTCCGGGAGATGGTGATGGACAGGGAGGCCTGGAGTGCTGCAATTCATGAGGTTGCAAAGAGTCGGACACGACTGAGCGACTGAACTGAACTGAATATTAATATATCTCACGTTGCTAATATTATAGAATCTATAGCAGCAACTTCACAATAGGCCAAAATTGGACAAGATCAAACTTGACCATAAACTGAAATGCTCTACATTAGCTACTAGATTTTTAAATTTTTAAAAATCGGGAATTCTAGTGGTGAGGACTCCACACTTCCACCGCAGGGTGGCTGAAGTTGATCGCTGCTCTGAGGAGCCAAGATCCTGCATCCCGTGGGGTGTGGCCAAAAAAAGAAAAGAAAATTAGCCATTTCTCATAATCAAGTCAATTTTGTTTTACAAATAAAAAATAATTGCCCCAAATACTTTTTCAGCAATTTTTCTTAATGTTTTCTCCAGTTCTACCAAGTTTGTATTAGGGTTTAGGATGAATCTCATTGCTTTTTCAGTAACAACTTTCTCTGCTCCCTTTCACTGAATGAGTTAGCTCTTCTCTTCTCTGAAAACTTAATTATTCCAATTCTGTCTCTTATGTTTCACAACTTTTCAAGTTCCAGAAGGTTAAAAGAATACATAAAGAATATTTAGAAAAATTTAAAAAGCAAATCCACAGATTCACTGTAGTTTCTGATGTGCCTTGTGATATTAAGCATCAGATGATATTGTGCAATGATAGCCTTTTCCAAGCAAATTCCCACAACATAGAGTGATTTACTGCTGTTTGAGTTATGAGAGTGAAGGAGAATAGAGAAAAAGAGAAAAAAGACAGGAAGAGATAATGTATGTGTGTGAATATATATTATTGATTATAGTTTCACCAGCGTATCCATTTACTTCAGTTGCTAAGAAATACTGTGCAAATTAAATCAGACTCCTTTCTAGAATACCTTTATTCCTTACACACATCCTCCCAGCAGAGATTTTCCTCTCATTGATTTAAGCCAGAGAAGTCAAGTTAATGACTTCTAAATAAAAGTTGTTTCCTCATGGCTTTTCCAAAGATGACTTTGGCATCTTGGAAGAGATCAATATGTTCTCAAATGTGTTTTTATTTCAACTAGTTGCCTTTAGTAAAATGTGAATTTACAATAGCTTGAATACATTTTATTTCCTCAACAGGTTTCCTACAAAATTAAGGGATTAAACGAGCACTGAACGTTTCATCTGGAACAATGGATAGACTACGGAAGATCAGTAGGCTAAGATCTCCAAGAAAAGTAGCTATGCCCTCACAGTTTAATTTTTCCCTTGCAATTTTATATAAAGTCAAATAATTGCCAGGTGGAGAGCAAATAAAATATACACTCAAATTTGCATTTCATTTGTAGCTCTTGTACAAACTATGTTAAAGTTAAAATGGATAGAAAAGTAATCAGAAGACAGAAGATAACAAATTAGGGTAATGACTGAAGTAAAGTCAATAACATACATGGGAAAATGAGAGTAACTCTGAAAGTAGAAATAAATCTATACTTATCAGAATTAAATGTCATATCTATCAGCAATTAAACATATCTGGGACATCAATCAGGGAAATGCATCAGAAGGCTCTTAGCACGAGAGTCCATAATAAAAATTAAATAAACAGATAACACATCTTCTGTACATAGGGCTAAAAGAATGATTTTGTACATTAAATTAAATGTAAGAGGGATAAAGTTTTCAAGTGAAGCCAGAATGCTTACTCTGATAAGGGACACAAGGAAAATTTTAGTATATAAATTTATTTCAGGATTGGCTTTCATAATGACTGAAGTAACAAAGGCCATGGGGGTAGAAACAAGTTCAAGTTATAATCTAGAAGAAACTTGGAAAAAATTTCCATTCAGTGGGTAACCCACATGGTAGGTATCAGGAAGATGTGTGTGTGTGCTAAGACACTTCAGTCATATCCAACACTTTGTGACCCTATGGACTGCAGCCCGCCAGGGTCTTCTGTCCATGGGATTCTCCAGGCAAAATACTGGAGTAGGAACCTGTGTCTAACCTCTCCTGCATTGGTAGGTGGGTTCTTTACCACCAGCACTACCTGGGAAGCTCATCAGGGTAATAACCTTTCTGAAAAACTAGAAACCTTCCAGTAAAGACACTGACTTACAGAAATACGGGCACTGACTGTGGTTTTCATGCCAGGATATAATGCTTTCCTGATGGCTCAGTGGTAAAGAATCCACCTGCCAAAGCAGGAGACTCAGATTTGATCCCTGGGTCAGGAAGATCCCCTGGAGAAGGAAATGGCAACCCACTTCAGTATTCTTACCTGGGAAATCCCATGGATAGAGGAGGCTGGAGGGCTATGGTCCATGTGGTTGCAAAGAGCTGGACGTGACTGAGCGACTAAACAACAAAAAAATAGACATATAACCTTGTTTAATTTGATTTAAGAACCAAGAGATTTGGTTGCTATAAACTTCTCTTTAAAAAAGTAGAATAATTCTCCAAGGCCTCTATGGAATCATCTTTATTTAACCTGCATTTTTAAAGGATAGTGTCATCTGGAACAAAATCCTGGTTGAAACTTATTTCCTTCCAACGTGTCAAGTAAATCATTCCATTATTTTCTGCCTTTTGTATTACCTGTTGAAAAGTCAACTATTTATCTTATTGTTGCTTCTTTGAAGACAATGTGTCTCTTATTCTCTGATTGCTTTAAACAGATTTGCTTCAATTTGGTTTTCATAGCTTGACTACAATGTGTTTGATATGGTTTAATTTATATTGATACTGCTTGAGGTTAATGTACCTCCATTAATACATGGGTTTAAAAATAACATTCCAAAAAAATGATAATGTTTCAGTCATTGTTTCTTCAAATATGTCTTCTGCTTTTGGGTGTCTAGTTTTATGTCTGTTAGATCCTTCACTGTGTCTCTCATCTCCCTAGGCTTTTTTCTTTATTTTATATTCTTTTTCTTCTCTGTTTTTCAGTTTGGATATTTACCATTAAATAGTCTCCCAATTCACTAATCCCATGTTATTTCAGCTGAATAAGCTGCTAAACTCTTTATAATGAGTTTTTATTTCAGAAGTTATATTTCTCCTTCTGGGAAGCCCAAGTATTTTCCTACTATAGACTCCACTTCTATGTAATGCTATCTATTAAGTATCTTTTCCTCGACATGCCAGGACAAATCAATTAAAGTTATTTTAAGCTTATCAGCTAATTTCACTATCTCAGGCAGCTTTGGTCTATTCGGTCTGTTTCTCCTGTCCATTTCTCCCATTGGTTTATGTTCAGATGATTCTGTCCTTTCTCATATGTAAAAATAAATATTGATTTAAGGACATTGTGATGGTATCATTAAATGTGTGTCAACTTGACTATATTTTTCAGAAAGTCCTTTCTTTTGTGTTTCCAGTTAGGGAAGGCCATAAGGAAAATTCTTGGGGGATGGAGAGTAAAAAGAAAGCAGCAGCCATTGCAGCTTGTATTATATATGTTGCTGCTGATCTGCTGATTCCTTTCATTGGCATGATGCAGAAGCTAGATCTGAAACTGCTCTACTTTCCCATGAATCCTTCTTTGACTTCTCTGAGCCCTAAGTCAAATGTATATGTCAACTTTGATGAAGGGCTCTAGCTTCTGCAATATATTTTCTTCAACAAGTTGTTGTTGTTCAGTTGTTAAGTCATGTCTGACTCTGTGACCACACGGAATGCAGCACCAAACTCCCTTGTCCTTCACTATCTCTTGGAGTTTGCTCAAATTCATGTCCATTGAGTCAATGATGCTATCTAACCATCTCAACCTCTGCCATCCCCTTTTCCTTTGGCCTTCAATCCTTCCTAGCATCAGGGTCATTTCAAAGAAGTCAGCTCTGTATCACCTGGCCAAAGTATTCTCCAGGCAAGAATACTGGAGTAGGTTGCCCTTTCCCCCTCCAGGGGATCTTCCTGACTCAGAGATCAACCCATGTCTCCTGCATCTCCTGCATTGGCAGACAGATTCTTTAACACTGAGCCACCTGGGGGGTCCTCTTCAACAAGATCAGAAATAATAATACATATTTCTGCTTCACTGACTATGCTAAAGCCTTTTACTATGTGTATCACAATGAACTGTAGAAAATTCTTAAGAGATGGAAATATCAGACCACCTTACCTGCCTCCTGAGAAACATGTATGCAGGTCAAGAAGCAACAGTTAGAACCAGACATGGAACAACGGACTGGTTTAAAATTGGGAAAGGAGTACATCAAGGCTGTATTTTGTCACCCTGCTTATCTAACTTCTATGCAGAGTACATCATGTGAAATGCCATGTTGGGTGAATCACAAGCTGGAATCAAGATGTCAGGAGAAATATCAATAATCTCAGATATGCAGATGACACCACCCTTATGGAAGAAAGTGAAAAAGAACTAAAGAGTCTCTTGATGAAGATGAAAGAGGAGAGTGAAAAAGCTGGCTTAAAATACAACATTTGAGGAGAACAAGATGGCAGAGGAGTAAGTGGATGTGGAGTACATCTCTCTCCATGGATACATCAGGAATACACCCTTAGACACAAAAGTGCATGAAGAACACCAGCTGAGAGCAGACAGGAGTACCTGACCAGCAGAAAAGAATATATATAACCACTCAAAACTTGGTAGGACAAAGGAACTAGAGGGAAAAATAGGAGTGTTAGTAGGACTGGACCTGCCCACACTGGGGCAATTGTCTGAGTCAGAGGAGATATATTTAAGGCTAAGAGTGAAACAGCTGATCTGTGGCAGCCTAAATGGAATCAGAATCAAACAGTCCTTGCCACAGCCATACATACCTTGGACAGTGATGCAGGTCCCCTAGAAGGCCCAGAAGCTGGGAGCTGTTTAGTGATTGTGGAGCAATCCCAGGTCAAGGGCTGCTGTTGACTGCAAAGAGACGGATCTAGGGCATGTGAGGGAAGAGACTGTGGTGGGGAATGCTTGTGGAGGAAAGCCAGGCAGCCATAGAAGCAAGGCGATACTGCTGAGTCATGTGTAGGGGGTGGAGCCATCACCATAGCCCCTCTCTCCCCACATGCTAGCATCGGCACCTGAACAGTAGAGAGGCTGGCACATCAAACGCCTGACACAGTGAACTAAAGAGTAAGACCCCACCCAGCATGCCCCTTTTAAGTGCCTGACATGCTGATCTACAGAGTAAGACCCCGCCCAGCATGCCCCTTTTAAGTGCCTGACATGCTGATCTACAGAGAAAGACCCCAGCCGGGGGGCCCCTCTATGTGCCTGATGCACCAAACAGCAGAGAAGGGCTCCAGTCAAGGGAGCCCTCTAAGTGCATGAATAGGTGGAGCTACAGAGAAAGACTGGCCAAAGAGGCCTTCTGATCACCAGCTATAAGAGGCTCAAAAAAAGACTCTGATAGGGCCATAATGCCTGTGGCAGAGGCAGTTGGTGTTCCTGCACACTTGGCACCTCCACGGTCCCTGCAAACCAAGCAGCTGCACCACCTTCATGCTCAACCCTCACTGGGGCAGAGCTGCCACAGGCAAAAAAAAGTCTTCAGTTGTGTCCAGCTCTTTGCGGCCTTGTGGACTGTGGCCCGCCAAGCTTCTCTGTCAAGGGGGTTCTCCAGGCAAGATACTGGAATGTATTGGCCAATACTAGTTGCCATACACTGCCCAGTTCAGTTCAGTTCAGTCCCTCAGTCGTGTCCGACTCTTTGTGACCCCATGATACCGCAGCACGCGAGGCCTCCCTGGAGTTTACCCAAACTCATGTCCATCGAGTCGGTGATGCCATCTAACCATCTCATCCTCTGTCGTCCCCATCTCTTCCTGCCCTCAATCTTTCCCAGCATCAGGGTCCTTTCAAATGAGTCAGCTGTTCGCATCAGGTGGCAAAAGTATTGCAGTTTCAGCTTCAGTATCAGTCCTTCCAATGAACACCCAGGACTGATCTCCTTTACAATGGACTGGTTGGATCTCCTTGCAGTCCAAGGGACTCTTAAGAGTCTTCTCCAACACCACAGTTCAAAAGCATCAATTCTTATGCGCTCAGCTTTCTTTATAGTCCAACTCTCACATAAGTACATGACTACTTGAAAAACCATAGCCTTGACTACACAGACCTTTGTTGACAAAGTAATGTCTTTGCTTTTTAAATGCTGTCTAGGTTGGTCATAAACTTCCTTCCAAGGAGCAGGCGTCTTTTAATTTCATGGCTGCAATCACCATCCACAGTGATTTTGGAGCCCAGAAAAATAAGGTCAGCCATTGTTTCCACTGTTTCCCCATCTATTTGCCATGAAGTGATGGTATTAGAAAATGCAAATCAAAACTACAATGAGATATCACCTCACACCTGTCAGAATTGGCATCATCAAAAAGTCTACAAACAAGTGCTGGAGAGGGTGTGGAGAAAAGTCCCACCCTTGCACTGTTGGTGGGAATGTAAATTGATACAACCACTATGGAAGATGATACGGAGATTCCTTAAAAAACTAAGAATAAAACCACCGTGTGACCCAGCAATCCCACTCCTAGGCACATACCCTGAGGAAACCAAAATTGAAAAAGACACATGTATCCCATTGTTCATTGCCGCACTATTTATAATAGCTCAAACATGGAAGCAAGCTAGATGTCCATCAACAGATAAATGGATAAAGAAGTTGTGGTACATATACACAATGGAATATTACTCAGCCATAGAAAGGAATGCATTTGAATCAGTTCTAATGAGGTGGATGAACCTAGAGCCTATTATACAGGGTGAAGTAAGTCAGAAAGAGAAAGATAAATATCGTATTCTAATGCATGTATACAAAATCTAGAAAAATGGTTCTGAAGAATTTATTTTCAGGGCAGCAATGGAGAAACAGACATAGAGAATAGACTTATGGACATGGGGAGAGGGGAGGAGAGGGTGAGATGTATGGAGAGAGTAACATGGAAACTTACCATATGTAAAATAGCCAACAGGAATTGGCTGTATGGCTCAGGAAACGCAAACGGGGGCTCTGAATCAACCCAGAGGGGTGGGATGGGGAGGGAGGCAGGAGGGAGGTTCAAAAGGGAGGGTATATATGTATACCTATGGCTGATTCATGTTGAGGTTTGACAGAAAACAACAAAATTCTGTAATGCAATTATCCTTCAATTAAAAAAATAAATAAATTTTTAAAAACTCAAGATTCAAAAAACTAAGATCATGGCATCTAGTCCCATCACTTCATGACAAATAGATGGGGAAAATATGGAAAGTGAGAGACTTTATTTTCTTGGGTTCCAAAATCACTGTGGACAGTGACTGCAGCCATGAAATTAAAAGACAGTTGTTCCTAGGAAGAAAAGCTATGACCAACCTAGACAGCATGTTAAAAGTCAGAGACATCACTTTGCCAACAAAGGTCCATATAGTCAAAGCTATGGTTTTTCCAGTAGTCGTGTACTGATGTGGGACTTGGACCATAAAGACGGCTGAGCACCAAAGAATTGATTCTTTAGAATTGTGGTGCAGGAGAAGACACTTGAGAATCCCTTGGACAGCAAGGAGATCAAACCAGTCAATTGTAAAGGAAATCAACCCTGAATATTCACTGGAAGGACTGATGCTGAAGCTGAAGCTCCAATATTTTGACCACATGATGCAAAGAGCTGTTATTGGAAAATACCTTGATGCTGGGAAAGATTAAGTGCAAGAGGAGAAGGGGGCAACACAAGATGAGATGGTTTGATGGTGTCATCAATTCAATGGGCATGAGTTTGAGCAAACTCAGGGAGATAGTGAAGGACAGGGAAGACTGGTGTGCTACAGTCCACAGGCTCTCAAAGAATCAGACAAGCCTGAGGGACTGAATAACAGCAACAAATGAGGGTCTAGCCCATGCATGTGGGTTCCATCCTGTTTGTATCTTTGCTATTGAAGTCCATTCTATTACCTCTTCCAATACTAGTAGGTGAATTAAGGCTATTCTTTTCAAGGTTACCACTGAGATGGGAAGCAGGGGATAAGAACAGGTTAAGTTAGAATGCCACAAAACTCACTATTCTTAGTGAAATTCAGCTATTTTTTCTAATTGTTCCCCTGACTGCAAATTTGTGGTTACTTTCCAGAATTCTGAAAAAAGTTGATTTCTGGCATTTTTTTTTTCCTAGTGTACTTACTATCTCATAAAGGAAAATCATCAACCTGCTCAGGCATCCATAACAAAATACCATAAACTGGGCGGCTGAAACAACAGACGTGTATTTTCTCCTAGTCCTGGGGACTTGAAGTCCAAGATCAGGGTGCCAGTCTTGTGTCTGGTGAGACCTCTCTCCCTGACTTGTAGGTGACCACCTCCTTGCTGTGTGCTCACATGACCTCTTTGTGTACAAGTGTAGAGAGAGAGAGTGTACTAGTTCTCACGTTCCTTCTTACACAGAAACTAATCCTATTGGATCATGGCCCTATCTTTATGACCTCATTTAACCTTAATTATTTCTGTAAAGGTCCTATCTCCAAGTAAATTAGGCTAGGGTGTGAACCCATGAATTTTGGGTGTGGGGGTGGACCACAAACAGTCTGTATCAGACGAGGATTTTTGAAGTTTCTTACTTCACCATTCTCACTGACATATTCAAGCACTTTATAAACACATGTTTTACTCATCTTTTTAAACAGTTCACAAAGAAGAGTTTAGGAACATCTTGTTTCATCATAGCTTGAGGCAGAACTATCTACTCCTTCTTGTTATATTTTTACATATGACCTGTCCCTTTTTTTCATAAAAAAGTTTAACAATGGTATGTGTCTATTTTACTAGTGGAAAAATCAAGTTTTTTTTGTTGGTAATCTGAACATTTTTTTTTTTTTTAGGCTTGCGTCTTGCATCACTTCTTTATTGATTCATGTACTGTTTTACCGCAGTCTCTCTAGGGAAGAGGGGCACACGCTGGTGAAGGGAGCTGGAGCAAAGGCAGAGGTCGCCCCCCGCCACCATGCCTCCCCCTCTCCCCAGTTTGGCCTCCGAAAGCAACCTCCTTGCTCCTTGAAGATCCCAGCAAGAGAGCTGGAGAGTCCTCCATGACCCTGTCCCCCAAGGAGCCGGTTCAGCTGTTATGCACGGGGGTGTGGTGCACCCAGGGACCTGGGGGAGGGTAAGCCCAGCCCTAGGACTCCCAGTCATCCTCGTCTTCCTCGCCCGGGGTCTGTTGTGGGGGAGGCAGGGGCGGGATGGAGTCTGACATCCGGGCGAAGGCTCCCCCTGGCCCCTCGCTGGCCCCGAACCCAGGTCCTTTCCCGGAGATGCCTTTGCGCCTCATGGCCAGCTTGTTGAAAAGGTCCGACATCAGGTCCCCGCCCTGGCTGGTGGCTCTCACTTGCTCCTGCTCCTTCTGCTGCTTCTTCTCCAGCTTGCGCTCCTTGACACTGCGGAGCTTGGCCTTGCCGATGCCCCCGGCCTGGCGGATGGACTCTAGCAGAGTGGCCTGGCCACTGGAGGGGTCAACCACTTCCTTGGGCGCTCCTTGGACCGGGGCTGAAGGGGATGCACCCCCGCTGTCGTCCCCCCTGGTGGGCTGTCCTGGCGGGGCCTGTGGCGGGGGCGGAGGTGGGGGGACACTCATCAGCACGGAGCTGGGGGAGGCGGTGGAGGTGGCGGGGGCGGTGGGCGTGCCGTCAGCACCCCATCCTCGAGGTCTGGCTTGAAGGGCTGGGCCACCTCCGTGTGGAAGGTGGGCAGCTTGGGAATGGCGCCAGGGGCAGAGGGGGCGATGCCAGGGCCCAGATCCGCGCTGTACATGAGGTCGTCGGCCACGCCTGGCAGGTCAGGCAGGTAGGACGGTACGTCGATGTCCGGCACCTGGCCCAGGTCGGGCACTAGAAGTAGTTCTCCGGGACCTGCTGCTCCAGCTGCTCTCTCCTGCTGATGGACAAAGGGGCATCGAACAGCTTCTCCTCTGTCTCGGCCCCCAGCATCACATGGGTCTTTGTGACAGCACCGGCCAGGGGGTCCAGGAAGACATACTTCTTGTACAGGTTCTCGGTGGTGTTGAAGAGCAGCAGGGAGCTGACAGAGCTGATGTTGCTGGGGAGCCCGCCCAGCCCTTCCTTAGCCTCGTCTTCAGGCTCCGGCTTGGTGTTCACACACACGGGGAAGAATTTCAGCTTCTCCTGCAGGGCCCGCTCGTCCAGGGGGCGGTGCTTGCTCTGGATCCTGTGGCGGGGACGCCTCTGCAGGCCGGGGTCCTGGGCCCCCGTGAAGATGGAGCCGTACTCCTGCAGGCGCTCAGGGGCAGGGTACTTGGCGCTGGAGAACACCTTGATGGCTTTCTTGCTGCCCTTGATCTTCTCGATCTTGGCCTGGGCCAAGGACACCCTCTCCCCGATGGCCTGCAGCTGACTCCGGCTGAGCTCTACTCGCTGGGAGATCCTGCTGAAGATGTCTCCGGAGACCTTTTGGAGGTACTGCAGGGCATCCGCCACCTGCTGGATGGCCTCCTCTAGCCGCAGGTCTGGCTGAATGAGGGGCACTGCATAGGTCTGACCGGCCAAGGAATGCTGGGTCATTTGCTGAACATTTTTTATTTATGCTTTTATGTTATTTTATTCTATGTTTTACTTTCTGAAATTCATTATCTAGCTTTTTGGTTTATATCTAACTTCTTGATTTGGTAAAGGTTTACTTTCAAATGAAACATGGCCCCTGTCAGGGGTGTATAGAATCAGAGCTCTTCATCTCAGGCTGTACTAGAAGTGTAGCACCAGTCAAGCCACAGGATACTCAGACCTTCCAAAATTTTTACCAGTGGTATAAACAACACCTCAAAAATACAGCGACTTTTAACTCTTTGATCTTGAGCTCATTTTAAAACTCTGTATCTCAGCCCATCACCTAAATAAGCTAATGCAGGCTACAAGGAGCATTCTCTCCAGCTTTTGTTGTTTTCAGTTGTTAGTTGTGTCTGACTCCTTGCGACCTCATGGACTGCAGCACACCAGGCCTCCTTGTCCCTCACCATCTCCCAGAGTTTGCCCAAGTTCATATCCAGCTACTTAATAATAATAATACTTGATATTTCCAATACTCTGTTTTTGAAGGTTAATATATAGAATGTTAAAATAGACATTTTCTTTTGATTAGCTGGAGTTAGAAACTATTTCAAAATGTAATAACTCTAATGACATCAACTATATTATTATCATATTTCTCATTGGAATAATTGATGCATTATATTATGCTAATAAATTTCTTAATAGTAAAGGATCCTTTGATCCTCTTCTTGGTTGAGTTAGAAGTTAGTTTTCATGTAATGTTTAATTTCACTTACAAGAATTATGTGCATGATTCTTGCATAAATTCAAAGGTTATATGAGGTTTTTTTGTGCTCTTTTACAGTGTACATATCAATATTCACTAACTTTGTCAAATAATTAGGAAAATTTGCTCCTTTTTTCCCACTTCCCTTCAAAAATAAAAAGTACACCAATGAAAATATGTTATGAAAGGTTTTGGAAAAAGGTTATTTAAAAATAGCTCATCTCTAACCCACTCTGTTTTTAAATAAACTTGAGGTATCAAGAGATATATTTATTTTAGTCTATGACTCAGAATATACTGTCACTGATATTTGATACCTATGCTACCCCAAACTCTAGGAATAGGATTTTGGCAACAATCTGCATCCCTTACTTTTCTAAGAACTATCCATGATACAGTGTGATTGATATGATTTTCAGTAATTTTGTCCATAAACAGTCTCTATCATCAGAATAAAGGTTTGTAATAATACATTATTAATCATTTTCTTCTATTTTGTCTTCTTCATGTAATTTACTCCATTTTTAAACACATGTAGGACTATCATCGGGGAAGGCAATGGCACCCCACTCCAGTACTCTTGCCTGGAAAATCCCATGGGTGGAAGAGCCTGGTAGGCTGCAGTCCATGGGGTCACGAAGAGTCAGACACGACTGAGAGACTTCACTTTCACTTTTCACTTTCATGCTTTGGAGAAGGAAATGGCAACCCACTCCAGTGTTCTTGCCTGGAGAATCCCAGGGACGGGGGAGCCTGGTGGGCTGCCGTCTATGGGGTTGCACAGAGTTGGACACAACTGAAGCGACTTAGCAGCAGCAGCGGCATCAGGGCTATCATCTGCAGATTTTTCATATGCTGCTGCCGTAGATGGTATCAATTCCTATCCTCTCCCTGTTCCAAAATTTCTAATACATTTGCCCTCCTCAGAGTTCCCAATGTGATTCTCCAATTTCTCATTAGTGAGAAGTACTTCTAAAAGGCATATATTAAAGGAGAAGTGAACAGTGTTGATGAAACAAGAGGATGTGTTGGGCAGGAAAAGAGTCTGAGAAGAATAAAGAAGTTAATAACGATGCCCAGATGTATTTTTTGAGAGATCATAAACATGGAGATACTGATAATCAACACAGAAATACAGGAGGTGGGAAAACAGAATTAAGAGCACTGAAGGGAAATGTATATCAATTCTGAGTACTGATTTTGACACGTCTATGGTGAAGACAGCTAGCTGGCAAGTGTATCATGATCTGTTCTCAGGTCATGACTAGTGAGATAATGAAATTATCAACTTAACAGAAATATATGAAAGCATAAAATTAGATGATACAAGAAAATAAACCTATGGGGGTAGTAAAGGTAAAAGAGCTCTCTGTAATACAAATATTTTTCGAGAACCATCAAAACAGAGGATTATGGGGATAAATACCTGATAGATACAGGGTTATTGAAGCCATTACTGTTTTTATCAGAAACTTTGCTAGCTAAATCTCATGTTGCGTCTTTGCTAACTACTAAAGAGTGAAAAAATCCGCTCCTTGTGACTAGTTGTGCTGGCTATAATACTTGAAAATTCAGATCACTGAATTTTATACTAGTGCTTTATCTAACCTGAGGCTACTACTAAAATGTAATGTGGCATTGTGGTAGAATCCCATATTTCAAGGATGACAAATAAAATACTGACACTTCAATACAAATTAGCTTATCAAAACCCAGTAATGACCAATGAGGAAATGTGATTTTAATGACTCGTTTACTTTCTTGTCACACATCTTAATTGTGAAAAACAACATTGCATTTCAATCAAGTGAAGTTCTTTTCTTCAAGAAGCAACAGTGATGTTTATTAAAAGTTGGAAATATTTACACATCTGACCAAGGAAGAGGCAGTAAAAAACATTTTCCTAGGTCATTTTAAGTATTGTCCTTAACTTACATATAGTGTTTGTGACTCTAAAATTTAGGTATAACAACTTAAAATAGTGTAATAATATGTATATTTTAAAATCAATATATGAATTGCAATACACACCATGATGGTTTCAGGCTTAGAGAAGAAGAAATGAATAATCTGTGTACCTGTACAACCCTAGGAAAAAATGTCTTTTTCAATTTACTCTTCAGACCTAACTATATTGAACAAAATATTCCTATTATAAAAATTCAGTCCTGCAGGAAAGTGAAAGATTTCCAGATACAACATATTCTCAGAAAGATGCTGAACTCAGACTCTATGACTCATTTAATTCTGTCATCAGAAAAGTGTATTAACATGTTCCTAATTCTCATCCACCATGCAGATCTCACAGAGAAACTTTTCACATCACTGGCGACCTAAGAGAAGCAAGACTGCTTAAAAACAAGCCATTCTTACAATAGGCCTATTCCTTAGCATCACTAATTGTCTTCTCCTCTTGCTTTATTTCTCCTAATTTCTGAGCCTAAAACATTAATAATCTTAAAAGTCCAATTCAAACTCCACCTCCAGAAATCTTTCTTTGAGGTGTTAGGTCCCCATCAAACTTTTCCTTCTGTAATCTAGCATTTTGGATTACAGCATAACAGTTCACTCTCTTAAAGTCTCATGTAGACACTCATGCATTGCCTTGGATTGATTTTTGTACTGTGAAAGACAAGTATAACATGTTTAAATGTGTTCCTTTTCCCAATACATTTCACTAAGTGACATTTGTAGTTATCACATAAATATAAATTAAGACCCAGTGAAATAGCACCACATGCCAACCAAAATGGCTAAAGTTTAAAATGCTATGTAGTAATCCTGGAGATCAAAACAGTCAATCCTAAAGGAAATCAACCTTGAATATTCATTGGAATGACTGATGCTGAAGCTGAAGCTCCAATACTTCAGCCACCTGATGTGAAGTCAACTCATTGGAAAAGACCTTGATGCTAGGAAAGATTGAAGGCAGGAGAAGAAGGGGACAACAGAGGATGAGAAGGTTGGATGGCATCACAAACTCAATGGACATGGGTTTGAGCAAGCTCCAAGGGTCGGAGAAAGACAGGGAAGCCTGGCGTGCTGCAGTCCATGGGATCGCAAAGAGTCGGACACGGCTGAGCAACTGAACAACAATAGTAATCCTCTTTATCTATATTAGTTATATTTTCTTTATAATTACAAGTATTAATATCAGTATGCATGCATGTGCGTGCTAAGTCACTACTGTCATGTCTGGATCTTTATGACCCTATGTACTGTAGCCTGCTGGGCTCCTCCATCCATGGAATTTTCCAGGCAAGAAAGCTGGAGTGGGTTGCCCTGCTCTCCTCCAGGGAATCTTCCTGACCCAGGGATCAAACTCACATCTCTCAAGTCTCCTGCATCACCAGGGGATTCTTTACCACTTGTGCTACCTGGGAAGCCCTAATATCAGTATACAGCTACTATTTTCCAGGTTTTTTTAATCCCTTTACACTGAAACTGCTTTCATCATTACATTTTAAGCATAAACTAGTCATTATTCTCCAGAAAAACAGAACCAATAGGATATATATAGAGATATATAACAGGACATACGTTATAGGTTGCAGATACCAGTAGAAGTACCACAGTCTTCCAACTGCAAGCTGGAGAACCAGGAAAGCTGGTGGTATAATTCGGTCCAAATTCAAGACCTGAGAACCAGGGGAACTGAAGGTGTAACTCCCAATCTAAGGCCTAAGAATCCATGGTCATTGGTGTTACGTTCTGGAGTCTGAAGGCCTGAGAACCAAGATCTCTGATGTAGAGAATGTGGACCTCTCAGCTTAAGAAGAGACAGAATTTGCCCTTCCTCCACCTCTTTGATTTATTCAGACCTTCAACACATTGGCTGATGTCTTTCCATCTTGGAGAGAGCTAACTGCTTTATTCAGTCTACTGATAAAGATCTTAAACTCTTTGGGCAACACACTCACAGACATACCCAGAAGTGTTTTGTCACTTATCTGGGGGTCCCTTAGCCCAGTCAAGTTGACACATAAAATTAACCATCAAAGCATATGTCCTGAAAACCAACCATCTTCTATTTTGTAACTTCATCTAATTTAAGTCTCAGTTTGTAAGTCAAAGATTTTAGTCCTTTTATATTTCTGACTATGGTATGTTTGGATTATTTAAGGGAAACATTTAGATTTTATGATACATTTAGTTGTTTCTTAACATACCACTTTTCCTATATATGATATAGTCTCCTAGCTTGAGATCTTAATTATGGTACAATTGCACTTGCCTTAGGTAATTTCTCACATAAATTTGCAAGGAAGATACATAGGTGATATATTTTAGGAGTTCTTAGACTATATATAGAAATTTTAATTTGCTCTCATACATTGGCAATTATTTGGGTTTACACAAAAGTATAGGCTCTTGGTCCAAAATGCTTTTTCCTCTAAGTTTTATACTGCTGGTTCTATGGTCTTCAAGTATCCTATGTTTTGTATGAGAAGTTGAATGTCCATCATTGTAGAAAACTTGTTACAGAAGCAGTGAGTAATATTGAAGGTGTATAAGTTTAAGTCTAATTAGTTAGATATGGGCGGAGTGTACACCAGAGGCTACGTTGGTACTCTATGACATCTACAAAACAGTGGAGATAAGATAAAGGTCTACATTTTCTAGATAAAACAAAATTGGAGAAAGAAGAACCCCTTTGATTGTAATGTTCTATACAGTTAAGTTCTAGTGCATAAACCAATATTAGCAATCATTTTTAAATTACAAGGGTCATTCAAGAAGGCTTGAAAGATAGAGAGATACATAGAGACAAACAAAGATAATGCTTTAAGTATCATGCAAGCCACAAAATCTGAGAACTGCCTACAATAAACTTGGAATATACAATTTTGAAAAGAGAATAGAGTCTTTCCTAAGACAGATATAGTTCTAATTCCATGTTGGAATATTTGAAATATATTTTTCAGGGAAAACATTAAGTGGTATTATTTGAAAGTAGAACATTGACTCAAATATCATAGCTATGACCCATTTCTTTGGCAATTGCAGTCCAGGTAAAGGAAGCCTGATACTTCTGAAACTGCTTGACTTAGGAACAAGTCAGGACAAGACACACTCTGACACCTCTCAGAAAAGGAAATTCCTGATTCACAAGCTTGGGGAACTGATGGGTATTTTGGACATCAGCAAATTAGGACCAATTTGGAATCTATCTGATCCTCTTTCGACAGAAGGGAAAACCCTTGAACAGTAGCAAGAAAGGGACAAAGGGAGCTTATGTTAGAGCGAGCACAGCCCTTTTCTGGCTCTCACGCTCTTACTTTGTTCTTTCTTTGGTTGGCATGCTATTTCTCTGGAGACATTGTTTAGTGTATGGATGGTGTGCTACCTCCGCCTCCATGTGGATTTTCATTTTCATCTCTGGCAGGAAGCAGAGCCTTAATGTAAGTCTCCACTGGGACAAACATGCTATTTTTTTGTCATTTCTAAAAGTTTTATTTTGTTCTTCTTTTAATATACCTGGTCAATTAGAGAGTCACTTTTTTAAATGTCATCAAATTTATAATCCCCTGCTTTATTTCTTTTTAAAATTAATTTATTTTTATTGAAGAATAGTTGCTTTACAGAATTTTGCTGTTTTCTGTGAAACCTCAACATGAATCAGCCATAGGTATACATATATCCCCTCTCTTTTGAAACTCCCTCTGTACTGAAGAATTTATTTACAGGGCAACAATGGAGAAACAGACATAGAGAATACACTTATGGACATGGGAAGAGGAGAGGAGAAGGTGAGATGTATGGAGAGAATAACATGGAAACTTACATTTGCTGTATGGCTCAGGAAACTCAAACAAACACACTTTTGTCTTGTCTTTTTTTCCCTTGTCCTGATTTTTTTGCCTGACTACTGTGCCCTGTTGGACTGGCCTTTCTCCACAATTGTAGTGGGAAAGTCAACAGGGTAGATCATTGTTGGGTTTATGGGTCTAAAACATTTGGTGCCACTTTACTTCATGGTATGAAGCTCATCTCAAATTTAAGTGGCAGTAGGCTCAGTCTCGGGGAAGGCAATGGCACCCCACTCCAGTACTCTTGCCTGGAAAATCCCATGGACGGAGGAGCCTGGTAGGCTGCATTCCATGGGATCGCTAAGAGTCGGACATGACTGACAGACTTCACTTTTCACTTTCATGCATTGGAGAAGGAAATGGCAACCCACTCCAGTGTTCTTGCCTGGAGAATCCCAGGGATGGAGGAGCCTGGTAGGCTGCCATCTATGGGGTCGCGCAGAGTCGGACACAACTGAAGCGACTTAGCAGCAGCAGCAGCAGGCTCAGTCTCCTCTTATTGAAGTTTAACTCTTTTGTAGAAAGTTCTTAGTGGTATGTAGTGGCAACTTTCCTAGCCATGTCTCTATTTATTACTTGCCTTGGGAATACTGTCTGTGTAATCAGTGGATAGTAAATAACAAGAATAGAGGATACAAACTCTGTAATCTTGCCTAAATATCTCTACTTCTTTTCTATTTCCTGTATCTGTTATTGGAAGGAATTATTATAAAAGAGACTAATGTTTAGGTATCTATGGCCCACATGAATAGAAAAGCCTCTAGAATTAAAATGTCAAACTTTAAGCAAAATGAGAAAAAGTTCCAGTAAGTAGGATTTTTTGGACATTTTATTCATGAACTTGAAAGTGCAGAATAGGAAGATCAATGTGATCTCCGTTCTTCTTCACTATGTAACCCCCAAATCCTTAAAGAAACTACACTTGTTTATTAGTCCCAGAGAAGTATAATGACTGAGTAATTAATTAGGGTTTGGAACTATGGTATTCAGAAGGGTATGAAATGAATCTGCTTTTGTTGCTCTGGCTCTTATGCTATTGAATCTGCTCTTTCTTTTTGCTAACATGTGACTCTTACATGGAGATTGCTCATGATTTGGATTATATGCTACTCCTCTCTGGATGAGTGCCTTCATCACCATGTCATAAGTTTCAGGTGAAGGAAGAGTTCCATGCAGATGTCAAAGAGGACCTTCCCTGCGGGCCTTCCCTGTGAAAAGAAAATCTTCAATAATTAATTGGTCAACAGCTAGGTGTGGTTTGGCGAGGTCTTTCTCTGGTGACACTAACTATTTAATATAAATGGTAAAACCCCTATTCTCACACTTCTGTGTTCTTTTATCAGGGAAGGGGAATTTTAGAATTTAATGGAATGAGCACTTAACAAGGCATGAGGTTAAACCCTAAAATGCCCTTACTTGCTAATGTAGAAGAAAACATATGAATAACCCAAGCTACCTTTTTTTTTTTTTCTTGTGCTTATTTAACCATGTAAGAGAAGTTTCGAGAGTGCAGGTTTAACACTCAAGCGATTCAGCTAGGGGTATAGGAGATAACATTCTCAGAGCTCCTCCCATTGCTGCCTCACTTACCTTCCAGGGTCTACAGTAGACAAGAAATGAGTACGGGAAAAAATATCATCAGCACAGTCAGGATCACACATATATCACGTATCCAAGTACTATACAATGGGAATAGGTCATCTGAATCAGAGACTGGAAAAGAGGGAGGATTTTTTTTAAAAAAAGGTATTTTTTAAACAAAATGAAATAGAATTGGAAAAGATGCACAAATAAGGGAAACCTGTGTAGAGCCCACTTGATAAGAAGATGGAGAATTGATAAAGGAAAATCTGTCTTCTGGCCCTCATTTACATGTATTTTCTGAGCCCAGTTTGTGACAGCACCTCCAGGCTTTATGACAAGATAAGACTTGCTAGTTTGGATGAACCAGGGTGCGCATGCAGTTTGAACTGAGTCTTGAATGCAAATTGTGAAGTTCCATCTCTACTCACTCATCCACAGATAACTGAAGACAGACTCTTATTTGTTTTTATATGCTTGGTTAGGAGATATAGAAGCAAAATGTTCCAGAAATGTCATAGATATAATACAGTGGGCTCTGTGCAGGTGGCTAAAACAAAATTATTTGTAACTGCAGCTCAGTGGCGGAAGGCAAAATTTGAATATGCACTGGATATGATCTCAATATCTAAGGAGCTCAATCCATTTAAATAACAAATGGACAAACAGTGATAAAAGGGAGTCATGATCACTTAATTCAAATCTTTAAAGTCTGTTATAGTGATAAAACCCTGGAAGAACCAACCGAAAAGTTAGAGATAGTAGTCTTCATTTCATTAATTCCAAATGTTGTCACTAAAATCTACACTCCAGGAGGTCAGGGTCTTCTAATTTTTTGTTAATTGCTGAATCTCCTGTTCTTAGAAATATGTCTGCTAAATCACTTCAGTCATGTCCGACTCTGTGCGACCCCGTAGATGGCAGCCCATCAGGCACCCCCGTCCCTGGGATCCTCCAGGCAAGAACACTGGAGCGGGTTGCCATTTCCTTCTCCAATGCGTGAAAGTGAAGTCGCTCAGTCGTATCCGGCTCTTCGCAACCCCATGGACTGAAGCCCACCAGGCTCCTCCATCCATGGGATTTTCCAGGCAAGGGTACTGGAGTGGGGTGCCATTGCCTTCTCCGAGAAATATGTCTGGCCCTTATTAAATATTTGCTGAATGAATTAGAAGTACAAAGACAATATTAAGCATAAATCCAAAACAGATTCAAAATAATTTTAGATATTTCAATTATAAGACAGAATCTTACAAAACATTATGCATACTATATTTAAAAACTTGAAATAAACAAGAAATATTAGAAATCTAAGAAATATATGCAGTACAGATAATGAGACATGGTACCTGTGGAAAGTAGTAAATAGGTGGAATTGAAACATAACATCTAAAATAGAGAATTCGAAGGTGGGTTTCAAAACAGAGTAGTCATATTTCAGGAGGTAACTAATAAACTAAATAATAAATGGGAAGATATGAACATGAAGAGAAAACAGAAAACAAAAAAGAGAAGGAAGGAGACACATACCATGGAGTAGAAAGTTCTGATTGATAGTTATCTACAGCTGAAAAAAAGAAGAGTTAAAGAACGGAAAAAGGGAAGAATTTGAAACAATGGTAGTTGACAATTGTTGAGACCTCATGAAAAACACTAATCTAGAAAATTAGGGAGCCCAACAAATGTCTATTATGAAAAAATTTTAAATCCCACAGTACACAAGTGCACACGCATGCACACACGCGTGCACACACACACACAGAGGCAAGTAAAATGTCTTTAATCAGCCAGAGGATAAAGTTCACTTTCAAGAGTCACAGTCAAACTGACAGCAGATTTCTCAATAGAATAGAAGCCAAAATACTGACATAATATATTCAATGCACTGGAAGAAAATAACTTCCAACCCCAAATTCTGTAACTATTGAAATAAAGTTGAGGTAAATGTTGCCACTCAGAATGTTAGTATTTGTAAAGTCTGAGATGCAAGAAAGAATAAAGGTTTTTAAAAAACTGTAAATATATAGATAAACTTAAATAAACAATGATATATAAAGCAATGGTTATAATAACCTCTTCTGAGGCTTAGCTATACACAGCATTAAAATTCCCAACAACCACAGTATGTAACTCAACAAGGCTAAATGCTATTGAATTATTCTAAAGTCATTTTATCTTCTAATGGTATTTAAAGTATCAATTCACTTTGAACTTGGTAAGCTAAGTGTACGTGTTAACAATTTCTAAGGGAATCACTTAGATAATAGAAATGCTGTATAAATTATATGCCAATTATAAGTGCAAACAGATGGAATTGTTTGCAATTATAAAAATAAGAATGTAATTACAAAAAATATACAACAAAAGTGAATGCAAGAATGGAAACATACATAAAAGAAGAAGGTCACAAAATATTAATAACACAAAATGTTGTTAGAGATTTGAAACATCAATAAGCAAAAGGGATACATGATCCATTTAAATGGCAATTATCATCAATATTGATTTAAAAATTAAAATTTAATTATATGATTTTTTGCAAGAAGAATATAAAGCATGAGCACACAGACAAATTTAAATAAAGATTTTTATAAGATTGAGGGTTAAAAAAAGATATACAAGGCAAACAAAAGTTTACCAGTGTAGCTATACTACATTTAACAAATTAGATACTAAGGCAAGAAAGCATTATTACCTACACTGTAATGATTAATATTCTCTTTCATCAGTAACATTTATCAAATTTAAATGTGTATACCTAATATGGCTTCAAATTAAAGAAGTGTAAAGAAAAATTGACAAATTAAATCATTTATATTCAATGCAATTATTGATATTTTGGATTTAAGTTTTCATCATTTTTTAAATTAATTTCTATTTGTCCCTCTTTCTCATTTCTGTTTCCCCTTTACTGAATTTTTGAGATACTTTGAACTTTTTATTATTGTATTTTATCATTTGTGTTTTGAAATTCTATCATTTTACACAGTTTTGGTGTTTTTTTTGTTTTGTTTTGATGATTACATTAAAATATACATATTCAACTTTCTACAACCTACTTGGAATCACAATTTTACCACTACAATTAGGTCCCTTTAATTGTCACTACTTTATGTTGTAGTTGTCTTATATATTACATCTATATCTAGATACATTAAAATCCAGTGGGACAATATTGATTTTTGTTTTCTACCATCAAACATTTTTGAAGGTTGTTTTTGTATGTTTGTTTGTCTTTTACTTACTTCCATTGCTATGGTCTGAATTTTTGTGTCCCTCTCAAAATTTGTATGTCAAAATCCTAACACCAAATGTGATGGTGTTAGGAAGTATAGCCTTTGGGAGGTCATGAGGTTGGAACCCTCATGAATAGGATTAGTGGTATTATAAAGGAGACCACACTGAGTTCCTCGGGTCCCTTCTGCCATGTTAGGACATAGTGAGAAAGTGCCAGCTATGAAACAGGAAGAAGGCCCTCACTAGAATATGATCTTCCTGGCACTTTAATCTTGGACATTTCAGCTTCCAGAACTGTAAGAAATTAATTTCTATCGTTTATAAGCTACCAGATCTGTGGCATTTTGTTATAGTAGCCTCAGTGGACTAAGACCAAGCCATTTGTTATACACTTCCAGTGATGGTACTTTGTCCAGAGTCAGTTCGTAGGACAACATGGAGAGAAATAGCCAATGGTTTTTCAAGAACTCAAGAGAAGAAGGACATTCTAATAGGTTTATCCAACTATTTACCATTTCTCTTGTGCTCTGCTTAGTCGCTCAGTCGTGGCCAACTCTTTGTGACCCCATGGACTGTAGCCCATCAGGCTCTGCTGTCCATGGGGATCCTCCAGGCAAGAATATTGGAGTGGGTTGCCATGCTCTCCTCCATGGGATTTTCCCACGCCAGGGTCTCCTGCATTGCAGGTGGATTCTTTACCAGCTGAGCTACACAGGAAGCCCACCATTTCTCTTTTTCTTCCATAATTCCTAATGTTCGTATTTCCTTCTGTTTGAAAATGTTCTTTTAGCAATGCTTCTCAATAGCTAATCTGAAACCAATGGTGTGTAGGTACATGTTAGATAGATGATAGATAAATATGTAGCTGTTAGAAAGTTAGATAATGGAGGCTGCAGTCCATGGGGTCACACGAGAGTTGGACGTGACTGACCGACTTCACTTTCACTTTTCACTTTCATGCATTGGAGAAGGAAATGGCAGCCCACTCCAGTGTTCTTGCCTGGAGAATCCCAGGGACGGGGGAGCCTGGTGGGCTGCCATCTCTGGGGTCGCATAGAGTCGGACACAACTGAAGTGACCTAGCAGCAGCAGCAGCAGAAGGTTAGATAAATAGGTAGATACATAGACAGGTATTGCAGCATGTGTATTGTAGTCTGACATTGGTTTAGGGTACTCAGACCTCCCATACTGTTAGAATTTTATCTTGTACAGTCTTACATACTTTTACTACTTTCTAATTAACTTCATAGGGTTGGCCTTTGTGTTCATCTTTGTAAGGATTTGAGACTTGGGTTTGTAAACGGAGGTGCAAATGGTTTATATATACCTGGACATGCAAATAGTTTATATATAACTGGAGATGCAAATGATTTATAACTGGAGATGCAAACTGGAGATGAAAATGTCCTTAATTTGTGGGCAATTAAGAAATATGTAATAGATTGGAAAATGCCCTAGCAAATAATAAAAGTATTCTTTTGTTTACTTCGACAGTCATTGTTCTATGTAAATATTTCCCAGTGATTGCAAACTAATGAAAAGTATTGCTAAATTCTCAGATGTTAGCATCACAAGGCATATGGCATAGTATAATTGCACTTCAAAATGACACCTAAATATATAGTAAAGAGGGTTAAGAGATAGCTTTCAACAGTCTTAAAACTGAATATATAATAAAAATAAGCAAAATTTTACATTTTAATTTTTTCATTAATTTTTCAAAGACGATCTCTAACCCAAAAGTTCTTATGAATCATGACTTGGAGTCAATCTATAGGTAACATCAATAATTGGGTTTTACAACAGAAAGATATATATAAACATGTAACTGAATCACTTTACAGCAAAAAGTAACTTAACACTGTAAATAACCTATAGTTCAATAAAAGAAATTAAAAAAAATAATTGGGTTTTGTCCAAGTGCCCCTCCACAGATGATTGGTTTAAGATGTGAGATACACACACACACACACACACACACAGGAAAATTACTCAGCCATAAAAAAGAATTAAATATTGTCACTTGCAGCAATATGGATAGACCTACAGAATATCATATAAAGTGAAATCAGACAAAGACAAATACTATGTGATATATGTAGAACCTAAAAAAATACAAATGAATCTATATATAAAATAGAAACAAAGACCTAGAGAACAAATGTGGTTACCAAAGGGTAAAAAGGAGGCAGGAAAGGGATAACTTAGGTGTATGGGATTAACAGATACAAACTACTATACGTAAAATAAATAATCAACATGGATTTAGTCTACACCACAGGGAGTAATTAAAATACTCAATATCTTATAATAACCTACAATGAAAAATAATTTTGAAATGTATATATATATATAAGCTAATCACAACCCTGATGCTGGGAAAGATTGGGGGCAGGAGGAGAAGGGGACAACAGAGGATGAGATGGTTGGATGGCATCACCGACTCAATGGACATGGGTTTGGATGGACTCCGGGAGTTGGTGATGGACAGGGAGGCCTGGAGTGCTGCAGTTCATGGGGTCACAAAGACACAACTTTGCATAGTGTTGCAGTTCATGGAGTTCATGGGGTCGGACACGACTGAGCGACTGAACTGAACTGAACTGAAGCTAATTACTTAGCTATATACCTGAAGCTAACACAATACTGTATATCAGTGACACTTCAAAGAAATAATAATTGGGTTTTTTAAATAAGTGCCTGGATTTGATAAATTTGGATGAAATGGCTATAAGGCCTGAAGGAATATATACTTTCCCTTGGAGCACAAGCAAATATGATCGTAAGTGGAGGCAGAGATACAGCTATTTATACAGCCTAAAACTCTGGGCCTCAATCAGTTCAGGGAGCAGAATCTAAAGCCTTTGGCAAGTCACCTAAACCCCAACTCCTTATTCTGTTGATGCTACAAAGATCACCCAGCTTTATTTAAATACTACTAATCACAAGGGTACCAGGCAAGAGAGATCCATTTTCATAGTCCCATTTACCTCCAATCTTGAATTTCAAGTAGACAGGTGAGATGCCAGCATGTATCATGAAAGGGATACAGAATGAAAAGAGAACAAACCATCTATTCTGTGAAACTGAAAAAAAAAAAAACAAGAAAGAGAGTTAGGAAGATAGGTCTTTGGGGATACATTGGAATAACAACAAACATTCTGGTTACAGGAAGCTTTGGAAAGTTCTCATTGCTATTTCTATTCACGTGTGTTTAACCTATGTCAGAGCTCAGGCATAAAAATTAGGAGTTGGGCTGAAGTATGGGATTACAGGCATTTACACTGAAGATAGAGAAGGGTTAGGAAGAATTACCTCCCTCTGCACAATGCAGCACATGATCAGCCTCGGAAAAAGAACTAGAAAGAGGAGGGGCCTGGTCACTATTACCTTGTAAATGCTTAAGGGTCTAAAGTTTATAGAACCAACAAAGTGGTAGTTTGCAGAAACTGTGAATTAGCTAACAGGACAAAAGTACCTTGGAAGCCAAGAATTTAACAGATGTAAGAGCCTTAAGGTAAAATGAAAGCCTCTCCCCCACAGCATCTGTCATTTAGCTATTTAATCTTTTCTTGAATATTTATATACTAAGAAGCTTATTACAATGTAAGAAAGATCATTTCAAGACTAGACAACTCTTCTTATTAAGCCATGAGTTCCTACAGCAAGCAAGATGAAAAAGATTCATTTATTGATTCTTAACATTTCTAGAGGAAAATGACAAGATTATTGGGTAATCCTGAAATATACTATGCAAGGAACAAATAACTATGAATGCTTGGCTTAGAATAGAGAAGGCCCAGAAAGTATTTGCTTTTATTTTTGTCTTAGTTCTTCATTTTGTTTTTTAAACCACAAATAGCAGAAATTACCAACAAGAAAGTTCCAAAAGGAAGAGTTTTCTCATGTCATCCTAGAAGTAAATTCTACAAGGGCAAAGACTTTTTGGCTTTTTCTTGTACTTTATTGTCAATATCTAGAACAGTACCTAGTATCTAGGAGAGGTTTAATATAAATATGCTGAATAAATAAGTCAATTTTTTAATAAGCCAGTGACCTCCCCATCATTGTAAAATAAGCAAAGCATAGTCTTAGTAAGACACAGCATCAACATGAAGAAGAGCCTAGTGGCTGGAGCAAAGTGTTTGACATTTGAAACATCTGGGTTCCAATTTTGCCTCTGTATTTATAGGTTGTTTGAGCCTGACCAAGTCGCTTAAAAACTCTGCTCCTTAATTTCTTCATCTAAAGAATGATGATAATAAATACAGCCTAACTTGTAGGAATGTTTGGGTAAGTTAGTAAGTGGTTTACTACTTATTGTTTGTCTCATCAGTTGACATATGATAAATACTCATTTAAGGTTATAGAGGGATTTATGAATTGGGTAGAAGGCTGGACAAGTTGAATCCTATGTTCTTTTTTAGCCTTATATTTCCTGAATCATAGGTAAGTCTCATTTTCATGACAGCTCTCAAAAGGAACCTGTCTTGTGAATTGTGTTTCTGTCATTTTTTCACCATATATCAGGTAATCTCCCAAAGTCTCCTGATCCATCTCTTCCTCCTTTCAGAAAAGCCTAGAATGTATGACGGCCTCTTTCTCTCAGAAAGTCTAAAGTATTTGATGTCATAAGCAGTCACTTCTGTTACTCATCTTGCGTGGTCTGAAGTTCCTAAGGCCAAAGTCATTCTCCAACATATCTGATAACTTCAACTGCCCTCTGTTTTCAGTTCGCTTAAATTAAGCCTGTTTCCTACTTCTAATGGGGAAAAAGAGTGCATGTTCAGGTTAATTGATAGGAAGAGAAAAAGTGGCATTGAGAGCAAACTGAGAAGGGCCAGAAATCTGGGCATTAGTCCATATGTTTTCCTTTTATTCTTGTTATCAGGTAAAGTATTCTGAACCATTCTAGTGATGAGTTTAAAGATCCATGGCTGTCTATGGGAAAGGACAGATTATTAAGATTTCAGAAAATGGCCCAAGTGATGGGCAACAGTATCTGAAAGGACCAGGAGGTCTTGGCAGTGATAGACCCTCTAGCAGCAGCAGTGCTGGAGAATCACGAGGAGAGAAATGGCAGCCTAACCTGATGTAACTCAAGACACTGAGACCTTCTTTGACAAAGAGGAGTGGGATACATTGAGGTGTGGGCTTACAGTTTTGTATGAGCCTTCCCTAGGCATTTGATATCAGGTAAATAATGGGGTGACTTCAGAGCTTTTTACCTGTCCCGAGTAAAATACATGAAACAACAAATAAAATGATCAGATATATCAGGAGGTATAAATTCTCACATAACATCCCCGCACACTTTGATTTGAACAGGATATCTGAAAGACAGAGAAAGATGTGATAAGCAGGGCAGTGGTATCACAAGGCTCCCCTGGGCATAGACTACTGCTGTTAAGGAAGCAGGACCCACTCTCAAGGCCCCCATTACACTCTGCACTATGTACCGGGCTCAGATGAAGGCTACTGTCCAATGAAGCTGGACTGGGGGATAGACTAAAATCAGGGAATTTGGGGGCCAAGGATGGGACAGGCTTGGATTGGATGGGGGAATAACTTCCTACTTTTTTCCTTTTAATTCTAGGGGACAAATCCATGAAATGAACCAAATTACAGGACAGGGACCTGGGCACCACAATACATGTAACATTTGGGGCTGCCAATGGCCATGGAACTGGATCAGGACGTGCCTTAATGAATTTTAGAAAGTTTTAAAAAATACAAAATCTCTGAAATTCTAGAAATAAAACTGAGTTACCTAACATTCAGAGTTTAAATTCTCTCTAGTTTAGGACTGACATGATAAAACTTCCCCTAGGCAAGAAAACCCAATATCCTTCTCAAAATATTTTGTAAAGCTACGAATTTCTCAGTGGAAATAAATCAAGGAAGTCCTCATACTCCCCAAAGTGCAGAAAAGTGTAATGCCAGCATTTGCCCATCATTACTATCAATTGCCAGTGACCTGTAATTGTGGTTTAATTGCTAGATTATGTCTGACTCTTTTGCAACCCTGTGGACAGAAACCCCAGTTCTACCCCAGTTCTAACTATTACAGTGACATGTGGTCACCAAGTGAAAGATTATACGTCAGTCTCTTTGGCAGTTAGCTGTGGCAATTAATATTAAGTCAATGGGATAGAACTGGAGTGATTACGCAACTTCCAAATGTGAAAGAAAATTGCCTTTTTTCTGCTTCTTCCCTTTCTACATCCCCAAAACTTGGGATAAAGTTGTAATGATGAAAATCAGACCTAACCATGCAAGGAGGACTAGAACCCTTGAGGTTGCAGAGCAGTAAGGTAGAAACCCAGGTATCTGAGTATCTCAAGGAATACAGAGAGCCTCGTAAACTATTTGACTATTTCTGTTGTGTTTGAAATACTGCTGGGGATAGTAATCTTTCTGTATAACAGTTGAACTGTTGCTCTAACTAAATGGGCCTTTTCTCGCCTCCTGTCATTTCCATCCACCTTGACTTCTCTGGGGACTGTACCTGGTCACTGGCCAGCACAAAGGACACAGTTTATTGTGTTCACCTCTGACTTCCCTGATCACACTTACCCTTTGTCAGAAAAAAAAAAAAACAGCCTTGCTCAGATCGTAGGCACTCACCGTGTGAACTGGGCCCCAATCTTAGATTTGTCACTTCCTGGTTGCTGGATATTTACTAACTGTTCTGTATATCTATTCATAAGGTGGCAATAAAGACCACTTGTGGCATCCGTAATTGTTAAGTCACTCTTAGTTCTGCGTTTTGCTTTATGTCTTGTAAAGCCATTTCATTTGCAATGTTTTATTTCAAATTCAAAATGCCATCTATCTATGCTATCATTTCCAAACGAGAAAAATGAGTGGTCTTAAAGGTTAAGTGGATCTAGAAATCTAGAAAGAGTGAATATTGCACTCAAATAACAAAGTTCACAAAGCTAGAGAATAGTGGATCTAGCATTTGAATGACATATAATTTTTGAAACCTCAACATGCTAAACAGAGTAAGGGCTCTTTATCTAATTAATGTAATTATTTCCATTTAAAGAAATATCCACTTTCACATCCTGTGTTTTCCCTGCTCCTGGGAACTTAATAAGGTTTAAATATTACATGTCTAGAGCAGTTTGTAGTTTATAAAGCAATTTCACATTTATTTATTTCAGTCAGCTTTATCTTTCGTCTGTCACATAGATGAAAACAGTTTCTCCTTGATAGAGCCAAGCCACAAGCACTCACCTGGTAGGATAACACCTGCCCTTTTCTCTTGACCAGTGACTAGATTACAAACGCAGCAAGTGACAGGACTGTGGATGCTGTTTTTGAGAAGAACACTCATCTTCAGGTGCAATAATCCAGCTCCATCCACTGAGGAAGACTTTGATGAGTGTGGAATTACATTTCCCCTGCTGTCTCTCCACTCCACCTGGGGTGATGGGAACCACCCTCCCGAGTTACACTCCAGCATGAGCCCTTTTGCATCAGGAACTTGAACATTAATCTGTATATCCAAGCCTAGAGCTGAGGGAGAAGACAGAAATGCCATTATAATTATTATTGTAGACTCAAAAGCTGAAACATAAATGTTTCCTCTGATTCTCTGTGGTCTGCTATATGCGTAAGTTTAATACAGATGGGCAGATTAGGGCAAGGGTAATACTCCAATCCGGGAGTATATCAATAACCTCAGATATGCAAATGACACCACCCTTATGGCAGAAAGTAAAGAACTAAAGAGCCTCTTGATGAAAGTGAAAGAGGAGAGTGAAAAAGTTGGCTTAAAGCTCACCATTCAGAAAACGAAGATCATGGCATCCAGTCCCATCACTTCATGGCAAATAGATGGGGAAACAGTGGAAACATTGGCTGACTTTATTTTTGGGGGCTCCAAAATCATTGCAGATGGTGACTGCAGCCAGGAAATTAAAAGATGTTTACTCCTTGGAAGAAAAATTATGACCAACCTAGACAGCATATTAAAAAGCAGAAACATTACTTTGCCAACAAAGGTCCATCTAGTCAAGGCGATGGTTTTTCCAGTGGTCATGTATGGATGTGAGAGTTGAACTATAAAGAAAGCTGAGTGTTGAAGAATTGATGCTTTTGAACTGTGGTGTTGGAGAAGATTCTTGAGAGTCCCTTGGACTGCAAGGAGATTCAACCAGTCCATCCTAAAGGAGATCAGTCTTGGGTGTTCATTGGAAGGACTGATGTTGAAGCTGAAACTTCAATACTTTGGCCACCTGATGAGAAGAGCTGACTCATTTGAAAAGACCCTGATCCTGGGAAAGATTGAGGGCAGGAGGAGAAGGGGACAACAGAAGATGAGATGGTTGGATGGCATCACTGACTCAATGGACATGGGTTTGGGTAGACTCTGGGAGTTGGTGATGGACAGGGAGGCCTGGCGTGCTGCAATTCATGGGGTCACAAAGAGTCAGACATGACTGAGCAACTGAACTGAACTGAATACTCCAATCCAAATTCAGGATAGCAGAACACTAAAGGTATGAACCATAGAAGAAAAGATTATCATTATGTTTATAATTCATAAATTAGACTTTACAGTGGTTAGTAATTTCTGTTTATCCAAAGACAACAGGTAGAAGGTGAAAAAGCAAGCTATAGACTAGGAGAAGATGTTCATGATACATTTGAGAAAGAATCTGAGTCCAAAATATATTTTTAAAATACTATAAATCAATAAGACAGCAAACCTGGTTGTTAAAATTAGCAAAGATTTGAAGCATTTGATTATATATATATATATATATACATATATATATATACACACACACACACATATATATATGTATGTATATATGTCGGGAGCTGCATTAGGCATTACTGACAAAATGGAGGCACGGCCCCAGACCCCTCTCCTCATTCCGCAGGCATGGTCCTGGAATGAAGGAGTTAGGCCTTGTAATTCTGACTTGTCTTTTCCTCTCCTCGGCTGAGTTGACTGAAAAGGAATATTAAGGTGCTTATTGTTTTTGAGAGGATCATGAGAAGGCACAAAGCCTTCTGCAGCTCTGCTCAGAGAATAATTCATAAAGTTAATCACTGACATTTGTTCAAGGACTTTTACAAAAAAGTGTTCCAGGGTGAACACACAGGCCACAGCTTGAGACCATGGGAGGGATTGCTATCTGAAGCCTATTTGTGAGGAAAGTGTTTATGGCAAAGGAGTTTGCTGAATTTAGGGCTTAGGAATAATTAAAATAGTTAGAAGCTAAAGATTTTAGGGATGCTGTAATGTTAGCATATTCTACTATGGCTTATAAAAATTAGGGATTTTAGAGATATTATTAGCTAGAAGCCCTTTCTAAGAAATAGTGAGCTTAGGATTCTAGGGGCAAACAGGACTTAGAAAGGTAAGAAATAAACTGAGGAATGTGGTATGCAGCCCAGACATTAGCATGAGTTACAGTGTATTCACAAGGACACATGAGAAAAAGTAGATAAGAGAATCGCTGAGGCAAAAACTCCTTTTGAGGGGCAACAATGATTTATAGAGACAACAAATCTGGGTCAGTGGGAACTAAAAATATCAAACCTCTGACCTAATGCTTTTGTAAAAGTATAAAAGAGAATCATAAGCTTGAAATAAACAGGCAGTCCAAGAAAACTGAGAGGCTGCCTCAGTTTCTCGCCAACACCACTCACCACTTCAGGTTGAATCCCTGCCTGCTGGAGCTGGACTCCGGCATATATATATATCTTCAGATGGTCAACACATACATGCAAAGGTGCTCAACGTCACCAGCTATCAGAGAAAGGCGAAGTAAGATCTCAATGAGATACCACTTTACCCCCAACAGAATGTTTGGGGTAAACATGTTTACGATGCACAGGACTGGGACCAGCATTACCAAGGGACAGGGGGATGGCAGAGGTCTTCTACACGGTTGGCTCCAGGGAGGTAAATGGGTCCAATCTCTGTGGAAAATTTTTAGTATCTACTAACATTAAGCATATACTTATGACCCAGCAATTTCACTCCTACTTAACACTGTAAGAGAAATGAGTACTAATGTCCACCTAAAAGGATTTTCAAGAATATTCATGGCAGTGTTATTCATTAATAGCCCCAAACTGAAAGTAACCAAGTGTTCAGTCATAACATAGAACACTACAAAGAAATACAGAAGAACAAACTTTTGCTAGTCACAACATAAATGAATAATGATGAGCAGGTAATGGTAATCATAAATATTAAACATATGTTTTCACTTATATCAAGTTCTAGAAGAGGCAAACTCATCTCTGGTGATAGAAGTTAAAGGACTGTTTCCCTCAGTAGGAAGAGAATGGTATTGACTACAAAGGAGCAAGATGGAACCATCTAGGTAATATCTTCATCTGAAGGGCAAGTTCATGGGTATCCCAATATGTAAAAATTCACTGAGCTTTACTTTAAGATTTGTGCACTCTACTGTATGTAAAGCATACCTCAATACAAAAAGAAAAATAATTTTTAAAAATCCAAAGCTAAAACCAAATTCCACTAGGTATCCCCATCTCTATAGTGGTTATTTTGAAATTTGCATTACTCTTTGAGCACAGAAATGGAATCAATTTATTTGGGGGAGTAGACAAGTATACAAATAATAAATACAACTTTAAAAATATCAATGGTGTCTTTAGAGTAGTGATGATGATGTAGTATTTTGAACCAATCTTTCTGCTGAAGACAACCCAAAGGTGAAGGAAATAACAAAAACTCATCCCCTAAGATTTTCTCGAATGTCTAACAAGACAGAGAAATTACAGGACTTGGAGAGGTATAGGGCTTCCCTGGTAGCTCAGCTGGTGAAGAATCCTCCTGCAATGCAGCAGACTCTGGTTTGATTCCTGGGTAGGAAAGATCCCCTGGAGAAAGGACAGGCTATCCATTCCAGTATTTTTCGGCTTTCCTGGTTGCTCAAATGGTAAAGAATCCACCTGCAATGCAGGAGACCAGAGTTCAATCTCTGGGTTGGGAAGATCCCCTGGAGGAAGGCATAGCAACCCACTCCAGTATTCTTGCCTGGAAAATCCCCATGGACAGAGAGCCTGGTGGACTACAGTCCATGGAGAGGTAATGGATTGGAATTCAGGGAGGGTGTAGCCATTTCTGCCTTTGGTCATAGCTTGTCAGGAAGGTAACTCATGACCGTGTTTTTTGTTTTTTTTTTTTAAGAGAACTTCTGGGGGTAAAAGAGAAAGGACTGGAAACTAGAGGCCCAGGAGGGTGAAGATCTTGGTACATCAACCCCACTCCATACCCGTATAGATACCAGACAGTTATTGGCCTTTCCCCCGGGAGACCTTTTCTGATCACCTAGAGGCAATTTGAAAATAATGAGCAGTTTGGAGTTCCCTAAAAGTAGAAGAGACCCTTCATTAAAGGAGTTTGGCACCTATCAACACAGAAATTTCAACATAGAAAGTGATGCTATGGATTAGGATCCTGTAGAGTTCATACCGATGCAGGAGAATAAATTGTACCAGGTGCAGAAAGAAATATCAGTTCTCTCTAAATTTCTCTGTCAATTTAATGAAGTCTAATTAAAAGCCCTTTTCATCATATAGGACTGGAATGCAAAAGTAGGAAGTCAAGAGATACCTGGAGTAACAGGCAAACTTGGCCTTGGAGTACAGAATGAAGCAAGGCAAAGGCTAACAGAGTTTTGGTGAGAGAATGCACTGGTCATAGCAAACGCCTTCTTCCAACAACACAAGAGAAGACTCTATACATGGACTTCACCAGATAGTCAATACCAAAATCAGATCGATTATATTCTTTGCAGCCAAAGATGGAGAAGCTCTATACAGTCAGCAAAAACAAGACCAGGAACTGACTGTGGCTCAGATCATGAACGCCTCATTGCCAAATTCAGACTTAAATTGAAGAAAGTGGGGAAAACAACTAGACCATTCAGGTATGACCTAAATCAAATCCCTTACAATTATACAGTGGAAGTGACAAATAGATTCAAGGGATTAAATCTGATAGAGAGAGTGACTGAAAACTATGGATGGAGGTTTGTAACACTGTACAGGAGGCAGTGACCAAAACCACACCCCAGAAGAAGAAATGCAAAAAGGCAAAATGATTTTCTGAGGAGACCTTACAAATAGCTGAGAAAAAAAAGAGAAGCTAAAAGCAAAGGAGAAAAGGAAAGATATATCCATGTGAATACAAAGTTCCAAAGGATAGGAAGGAGAGATAAGAAAGCCTTCCTAAATGATCAGTGCAAAGAAATAGATGAAAACAATAGAAAGGGAAAGACTAGAGATCTCTTCAAGAAAATTAGAGATACCAAGGGAAGATTTGATCCAAAGATGGGCACAATAAAGTAAAGAAATGGTATGGACCTAGCATAAGCAGAAGATATTAAGAAGAAGTGGCAAGAATACACATAACTATACAAAAAATATCTTAATGACCCAGATAACCACAATGGTATGATCACTCACCTAGAGCCAGACATCCTGGAATGTAAAGTCAAGTGGGCCTTAGCATCACCATGAACAAAGTTAGTGGAGGTGATGGAATTCCAGTTGAGCTCTTTCAAATTCTAAAAGTTGATGCTGTGAAAGTGCTGCACTCAATATGCCAGCAAATTTGGAAAACTCAGCAGTGGCCACAGGACTGGAAAAGGTCAGTTTTCACTCCAATCCTAAAGAAGGGCAATGCCAAAGAACGCTCAAACTACTGCACGATTGCATTCATTTCACATGCTAGCAAAGTAATGCTCAAGATTCTCCAAGCCAGGCTTCAATAGTATGTGAACTGTGAACTTCCAGACATCCAAATTGGATTTAGAAAAGGCAGAGGAACCAGTGATGAAATTTCCAACTTTCATTGGACCATAGAAAAAGCAAGAGAATTCCAGAAAAACATCTACTTCTGCTTTATTGATTGAGTAATACTACTGCTTTATTGAGTCAAGGCCAAAGCCTTTGACTGTGTAAATCACAACAAACTGTGGAAAATTCTTAGAGATGGGAATACCAGACCACCTTACCTGACTCCTGAAAAACATGGATGCAAGTCAAGAAGCAACAATTAGAACCAGACATGGAACAACAGACTGGTTCCAAACCGGGAAAAGAGTATGTTGAGGCTATATATATTAAATAACCCTGCTTATTTAACTTATATACAGAGTACATTATGCGAAATACCGGGCTGGATGAAGCACAAGGTGGAATCAAGATTGCTGAGTGAAATATCAATAACCTCAGATACGCAGATGACATCACCCTTATGGCAGAAAGCAAAGAGGAACTGAAGAGCCTCTTAGTGGAAGTGAAAGAGAAGAGTGAAAAAGCTGGCTTAAAACTTAACATTCAGAAAACTAAGATCATGGCATCTGGTCCCATCACTTCATGGCAAATAGATGGGGAAATAATGGAAACAGTCACAGACTTTATTTTCTTGGGCTCCAAAATCACTGCAGATGGTGACTACAGCCATGAAATTAAAAGACACTTGCTCCTTGAAAGAAAAGCTATGACCAACCTAGACAGCATATTAAAAAGCAGAGGCATTACTTTGCTGACAAAGGCCTATCTAGTCAAAGCTATGGTTTTTCCAGTAATCATCTATGGCTGTGAGAATTGGACCATAAAGAAAGCTGAGTGCCAAAGAATTGATGCTTTTGAACTGTGGTTTTGGAGAAGACTCTTGAGAGTCCCTTGGATTGCAAGGGAACCAAACCAGTCAATCCTAAAGGAAATCAGTCCTGAATATTCATTGGAAGGACTGATGCTGAAGCTGAAACTCCAATACTTTGGCCACTTAATGGGAAGAACTGACGCCATGGAAAAGACCCTGATGCTGGGAAAGATTGAGGCAGGAGGAAAAGGGGATGACAGAGGATGAGATGGTTGGATGGCATCACAGACTCAGTGGACATGAATTTGAGTAAGCTCTGGGATCTGGTTATGGACAGGGAAGCCTGGCATGCTGCAGTCCATGGGGTTGCAAAGAGTTGGACACAACTGAGTGACTGAACTGAACTGAACTGAATTAAAAGCCCAAACAATATGAGTGAGTGTGTGTCCACGTGTTTGTGTGAGTATATGTGTGATTTGACAAACTGATGCCAAGTTTTAAACACAGACATACACTTGGACATGTGTGAAATTACATATGTAGTAATTTATTTAAATAATTAAATAGAGTATTGCTTGCTTATCAAAAGGTTGAAAGCAACCTATATGTCCTTTAACAGGATATGGGTAAAATAATTCTGAATCGTCCACACAATGGAAAACTTTGCAACCATGAAAGGGCTAGGAAAAAAAATCAATACACTGATATGACTTCAGTTTACACTATTAGGTTAAAAAAAACAAGTTGCAAGACAAGTATATACTGTATTAGCATTTGGAAAGAAGTTATGGATATATAAATATTTATATAAGGATAAATACTTGTATGTCTATATGTTTGCAAGGACATACACATATGTATGTATACGTACATTATGCACATATATAAATAAGCAAACTATCTCCGGAAGTGGTTCAGGGTAGTGTTACCAAGGAAACATGGAGATTACTTTTTTTGTCCTAACCTGCTACCCTCAGATCCATGATGGCCTCTTCAGAGGTGTCACCATCTTTAAAGAAAGAGTGGTACTGTCCCCCATCGAGAACACTGACATTATGGATCCTGAGGGTGACTTTGCCTTCTCCTAGGGTGTCCTTCAGGAGCACTGTGCGATTCACATAGTTGTGCTTTTTCCAGAGACTTCTTCCCTGTCCTTGTACAGGTAAACCAGCTGGGAATAGTACTCCTGAAACCAGCCCACCTGCATGTGCTCTGCACTCTGTGGTGGGGACAGCTGGCAGCTGAGCTCAGCACGGCCACCCCCCAGGCCACCTGGTGGCTCCTGGAGCTGCTCACGGTGAACTGCTCTGTGGAGGAAGTCGGAGGTCAAGGGTTTATTCTGAAGGCCACAGGAGAAAGCTTTACCTAGGTCTGCTCTGGACACATTGGCCTAATTCCTAGCTCTTGATGCCAAGTCCTTTCTGATTTTTCAACTTTGCTCTCAAAGATACCTTCCCCCTGACAGCAGTGCTCTTCTTTCACACTCTCCCATCCCTGCTTCCTTCTTACTTCTCAGGTCCCAGCTTCAATGTCAACTTCTTAGGGAAAAATTTTATCACCACCCACTTAACATTTCCCCTAGTCATATCTTCATAGCACTTATTATTGCTGATATTTTAAATTCCTATCTTTATTTTCTCTTATAACCAACTAATACGTAAGTTGTACAACAACAGAGTCTCTGTCTTTTAAAAAATGCTCTGTATTATCCCCAGGGCATAAAACATTGCCTGAAGATGGGAGGTACTCCATAAATATTTAATAAAGGAATGTGAATAGCTCACACCATTGGGAGGAGGGATGTGGACCACTATGGCTGAATAACAGCCTTTGCTTATCAAATACACCAGCTTCTTTTTTCAGTATCAGTTTTTGGTGCATTAAAGATGGCCACAAATTTTCTGATGCTCTATCCATGAACAGAAAGTGCCCGTTTCCCCTCCTTTTAAAACTGTCCTCTGATACTGTTTTGCTCAATAGAATATGGCGGAAGACTACTTGTAATCGTTCCTGGGTCTGTCTTAGAAATGAGCAGGTCTCATTCCTTTTTTTTTTTTTTTTTTCATTCTTTCTGGAAGCCATCAGTAGCCATATACAAAGTCTGATGACCCTGAAACCATCATAACAGAAAGGCCATGTGTTAACATGCCAGTTGACAGTGCCAAGGGACCCCAGCCTTCCAGCCTACTCTGCCAAAATGCTAGACATATAAATGAAGCCGCCTTGAGCTCTTTGCACCACTCTGCCCACAAGCTGAATATACAAAGAGACCTCAGTCTATCACATGGAACAGAGGATTCACCCAGCTGAGCACTGACTTGAATTCCTGACCAACAAGATATGAGATATAATAAAATGGTTACTCCAAATCACTAATCTTGGAGATAATTTGCTATGAAGCTATCACACAGCTCTTCCTATAATCTTACTTTTCCCTCCTTTCAAGTATACCAGATTCGTTCATTTCTCTGCCACCAATGTTTATCCTTTTCACTATAAGGTATCTGATTTATCAGACTTAAGGCCTATTGTTCTAAGAAAATTTGTGAACAGCTCCAGTTCATACCAACTTCTTTATCTGAGGTCCTACTAAACTTACAATTCATATTACCACATAAATGACCATGGTTTGTTCTTAAACATAAGGGATCTATTTATTATGATTTGCCAGTGAGAATTTGAGGCTCCCAAAGGTGGATGTTGGACAGGTATCTGTCTCTTCTCCTTGGCACATCACTATTTTTTTAAACATATGGCTAGTTTTATTTTGTTTTGTTTTTCTTTTGGCCACAGCACATGGCATGTGGGACCGTAGTTTCTTGACCAGCGATCAGACTTGCGGCCCCTGCAGTGGAAGTGTAGATTCTCAACCATTGGACAGCCAGCCAGGGAAGTCTCCCTTGTTGGTACATCATAGCAGCACTGTGGCATGGAGTTGGGGCTCAGGAAGACACAGAAATTAAAATAATGTCTTATAAGTTGTTTTAACACTCATTTTTTATCCTCAAGACTAGAACAGAAAAGGTAGAATCTGAGAACAGCAATGGAAAAGCTTCCTCATTTACTTCCGTGTCCTTTATCTTCATTATTTTTCCTTATAGACCTAACTTACCATGAAAAAGAAGTAGATAACCCTACCTGAGGGGAGTACTACCATTTGTAAGAGAATGGCTACAGAGTATCCAGTTACATAGGAAAATGCAGGCTCCATCACACCTGGAAAATGAAATAGCAATTGTGGGTAACATAGGAAAATGATAAACAGAGACAATTTTGAAATCCTGCCTTTTGAGGGAATTTTCTCTGATGTGCCACTGAATAACTTAGCAAACCACAGGTGTCAGACCCACTGAGATTAGGTCTTTTCCTCCCTCTTCCCTGTGCCTTTACCGTGGCTCATGCCTTCATTAGATGACTACTATGGAGGGCAGCTGTGGTAGACAAGAGCGTGAACAGTGTACAGAACTCAGCTACACACATCCCAGATTCACTTGGCCTCAACTGCCTCTTGGCTTAAGCCATTCACTCAGAGCCCCGTCTGCTGCCTCTGATGTTGCCTCACTTCCTAATGGAAACACTCGTGTGCCTTCTACTATGGGCAACAGGCCAGTTTTGGCAAAACATTCATAATTCCTCTATTACAGGCAGGGTCTGCCTGGATCTACGACCTTCGGCTCCATCCACTACTTCCACATTCAAAGGAAATGCCACATCAGAGAGGTGGGAGCTGGACTCCCCACTAGCTGCCCAGAGGGCCTGCAGAAAAAAGCTCAGCTATAAAAGTGTGCTAACTGCCTGGCAGAAAATCTTGGCTCAATCAGATACAAGAAATAAGAAGTAAGATTTTTTTTTCTTCTTCCAATATTATACTCAAACATGTGGAAACCTGATCCAGGATAACACTAGGACTGCAAACTGAAGAAAGAATTGCTGTTCTGTGAATGGTGCTGAGACAAGAGACAATGCACAGAGAAGCAGAGCCTTGGAATCTCCATTCACACCACACAGAGATCGAAGACACGGACGTGAAAACCAAATCTATGCAAATATTAGACCACTTGGTAACAACAGACTCTTCATGTAATTGGGATATGAACAAATTCCTCAGACCGAATAAAATGATGGCAAATGTTAAATTCAACTTCATTAACTTTAAGTGTGTTTATATCAAAAGATATAAAGAAAGCAAAATGACAAGTCCTGATAAAACATTTACAACAACTAGAGCTCAAAAGGCTCAATATCTAAAATATATTAATTAATCCTTGTCATTCAAATTGCCTGTTGTCTTTTTTTTTTTAATTTTATTTTATTTTTAAACTTTACATAATTGTATTAGTTTTGCCAAATATCAAAATGAATCCATCACAGGTATACATGTGCCTGTTGTCTTTTAGAAAAGACAAACCCTTCCTTACTTAGACTATCCAATGTTCATTGAGTAACTTGGACAACTCAAAGACTACACTTTTCAGATTCCTTGCAGCCAGGTGAGCTATAGGACTGATTTCTGGTCAGTGTGATGTAAATAGAACTATAAAGAACTTACTTTAATCCCTAAATTCAGAAGAGAAACCTTCCCTTCCTCTTTACAGCCAGACTGAAGCCCATCCTTTGGCTATACCTAAGATAGAACCTGGACCTTGAGGTGAAAGCCACAGGCTGAAGATGGAGCAGAAAGTAAAATAGAAGCCTGGTCCTTAACTTTAGGAAGCTGTCTCTTGGAAACTAACTTGGGTCTTTTTTTACCTCATTTAATGATGAAACATGTCTTTTTACTTAAATGGATTGCAGTTACATGGTTGTTCAGTTTACTGTTATTCTGTATAATGCAAATATATTATAAATAATATTTATACAAATTAAATATTTATCTTTAAAGTTTTCTTAAAATGAAAGACCAAAGGCAAGCATTTCAAGACTGGTGAGCCAGCTTACCAAAATTGCTTAAAGACCTACTTTCCTTCCAGATACTTCGAATGTACCTCACCCACTCTTAAACAACATGCAGGCTAAGAATCACTGAAATTATATCTTATGTGTGTGGGAGATTTATATTTATGATTTATAAAAAGACATGAAGCATATTAATATATATGCAAATATGTACATACAAAGTGAATCACCTCATTACAACTTTTTTTTAATTTTCAGAGACTTAGTTACTTAAGGCACAATTTTGGCTTCTACTCTATCTAGAAATGGAACAATTAGTTTAGTCTATTTTAGAGATACCTTGAACAGATCTATGTTTTTTTATTATTATCATCAATCCAAAGGAATGAGTAGCACATACTTGTTGGTACTCAGTATACATAGAGTTATTTCTAAGCTCATTTCTAATGGAAGTTGAAATAAGTCTACTCTTTAAAATAATAGAGACCTACTGGACATACAACTTTTCTTAACCTCTAAAGCAAATTACTCTGAAGAAAAGAAGTGAAAAAGGAGCAAAAACAAAAACAAAGACAAATAAACATCAAAACAAAACCCAGACAGAATAAAAAGGACCTAAAATCAAAAATACTGGGTAGCTTCCTATGCAGCTTATATAGTCAAGCAAAGGAGTAATGAAGGAAATAAACCAAAGAGAAGCATCTCAAATTTTCTCATTTACTTGTTCCCCAAAATAAAAGACAGATCTAAGAAAGACTCCAGGCTCTTCAGAAAGGACCTCACCCAAATGCCTGCCGATCTCTACCTGGATCAGCTGGGCTCCTGCTGTCACAGAAACTGCAAGCAGATGTGCTGTGGTCACATGGGAACCCACAGGGCTTTCTGTAAGAACCCCAGTGGATGCCTGTGTGCAACAGCTTAGTTTTCCAGCCTAAAATGTATATTCCCCTCACAAAAGAAGTGCGAAAGTGGCGGTCTCACCCAATGTGTACGGCTGCTTGTTCAAACTCATTTTTACCATTAGGATGCAACAATTCTCAAGCAAGCACAGGTTTCAACTTGACTTGCCTCCCCTTGAAAGTAAAGCATGAAACAATGTTTATTATGTAACATGTCATCTGGATCAATTTAAACTATCTATGAAGGAGAAGGCACTGGCGACCCACTCCAGTACTCTTGCCTGGAAAATCCCATGGATGGAGGAGCCTGGTAGGCTGCAGTCCATGGGGTCTCGAAGAGTCGGACATGACTCAGTGACTTCACTTTCACTTTTCACTTTCATGCACTGGAGAAGGAAATGGCAACCCACTCCAGTGTTCTTGCCTGGAGAATCCCAGGGACAGGGGAGCCTGGTGGGCTGCCATCTATGGGGTCACACAGAGTCAGACACGACTGACGTGACTTAGCAGCAGTATGAAGGAGAAATAACACTATGAGGTCTAAAGAATATTATATAAGGGAATATTCTGACTATAATCTTTGAAAATGGAAATAGAAAGGATCTTCCTTGATAAAGGCTAGCTTTAAAAATCTCCAAAAACATTATTTTTAATGAGGAAAAAAATCTTTGCAATATTTCTCTTTTACACTCTGGCACAGTCTTAGTAATTTTTTTGTTTTTTTATCTGTCTCCTCTGGCAAGGGAAAGAAAAACATAAATAAACAGCACTTAAAATCTTTTAAACAGTGAGAAAATTCATCAACAAAATAAAAAGGCACCCTACTGAATGAGAGAAGATATTTGCAAATTATATGTCTGATAAGGGGTTAATATCCAAAGTATAGAAAGAACTCATACAACTCAGTGTAAAAAATTAAAACAACTTGATTTTAAAAATGGGCAGAGGACCTGAATAGACATTTTCCCAAAGACATACAGATGGCCAGTAGGCACGTGAAAATGTTCAACATTACTGATCAGGAAAATGTAAAATAAAACCACAATGAGATATCACCTCATACCTGTCAGAATGATTCTTGTCAAAAAGACAACAAATAAGTGTTGGGGAGGACTTGGAGAAAAGGGAACCCTTGTACACTGTTGTTGGGAATGTAAATTGGTAGAGCCGCTTTGGAAAACAGTGTGGAGGTCCCTCAAAATATTAAAAATATAACTAGTATACAATTCAAAAAATAAATAAATAAATCTAAATAATTAAATGTTTTTATCTAACATGATCAGAAAGTGAAGCTGTCAGAGTAGCACAAGTATGAGAAAGGAAGGAGAAAAATGAACAAACGTGGATGAAATAATTTACATGGAAAGTAATAAGAAAATAGAGAAATACAAATTTTCAAGAATAGTACTTTTCTCTAGCTTAAGTTAAATAATGTGTGAGATTGCTTAGGAATTTTAAGAATATTTTTCTAAACCTAAAAACCTGGATAACAATATCATGTTCAGGGAGGAGGAAAATATTAACACTTTATAGAACAGTCTTAGGGACTCTGTGGTAGAGGGAGAGGGTGGGAAGATTTGGGAGAATGGCATTGAAACATGTAAAATATCATGTAAGAAACGAGTTGCCAGTCCAGGTTCGATGCACGATACTGGATGCTTGGGGCTAGTGCACTGGGACGACCCAGAGGGATAGTATGGGGAGGGAGGATGGTTCAGGATGGGGAACACATGTATACCTGTGGCGGATTCATTTTGATATTTGGCAAAACTAATACAATTATGTAAAGTTTAAAAATAAAATAAAATTAAAGATAAAAGTTGCCATCATATTAGTCTACAGACCATAAAATTCTAATACAATGGTAGCAGAAGGGTAGGAGCAATAGGGTAGCTTAACCTCAAAATAATGTGGAAGAATTAACATTCACTAATAACAAAGATAATCATAAAACAGTAAAGAGAGATATTTCTAATTTCACTGTACTAGACATTAGCATATATAATAAAGCCATTGTAAAAAGACACAGGGTGGTATTGGTGCAAAAAGACAAATCCACATGGAACAGACTAGAGAGATGAGAGAAGTAAATGCGGTATTTGATGCAAGTGGTGTATGTAGGTCTTTCTCCATTTGTCCCCTCAGATCCATTCTCTCGTTCTTTCCTTTATTCTCCAGCTTGCAGAGCTGCTCTCTACCAAGTCAGTCACCTGGGGTCCTTCCCCTTCTGGCCTATGAGAGTCATGGGAGACTGAAGGATGAGAAGAGAAAGAGGCCAAATCATCTCTTTCCTTGCTCCCTTCCTGTTTTGTTGCCACGCATCAGGGGGCTCATCCCCCTACAACTACAGCTCCTGCCCGTAGCCCATCATCCACAGCTCCAGATCATCCAGGCTCCAACAACACTCTTCGTCATTTGTCATTAATGTATGAGGGGTGACAAGTTCCAACAGTAGCCAACAGTAGCCAGATCTTGAGGATCTTGTTGACTCATAAATTCCAATCACTCTTAAATAAACATGTTCTTCATTTGATGATATTCAGAATGTCATTTGAATCTGCCTTGTAGTTCCTTGCCAAAACCCTGACTAAAAACAGGTGGAATCACATATCAGTTGAAAAAAGGGGTTCCAGAGGAAAATTTGTTCCCTCTATGGGAAAAAAGCATGCAAGTAAAAACTCAGGATAATGTCTTTGAGGTACTGGGGTGCAAAGTATTTCTTAATAGAACCCCAAAGTACAAACTGTATGGGAAAAATTAATTTGACAACCTTAAATATCTATGCTAAATTAAGGACATTATAGATGAAGTTAGCAGATGTCTGACATGACAGTATGATATTTTCAAAGCCTAATGATATCAAGGGATCAATACCTAGATAGGAATGCCTGCAAATCACAGGGGAACAAGACAAAATCTGACAAATAATTTGTTAATAAGAAATCCACAAAGGGTAGAACTGACTATCTAAACTTGTATCGAGAAATTAATAATCTTGCTAGTAATCAGATAAAGGCATATAAATGCAAAAGGAGATACAACTTATTACCCATTAGATAAGCAAAATTTAAAAGTTGGATAACACTGAGTACTGATAAGGATTAGGACACTGGGCATGTGGGAGTGAAAATAAACCCATCTATTCTGGAATCACTTTAAGTGTTAGTTGCTTAGTCATGTCCAGCTTTTTGCTACCCCATGGATTGTAGCCTTCCCAGTTCCTCTGTCCACGGAATTCTCCAGGCAAGAATACTGGAGTGGGTAGCCATTCCCTTCTCCAAGGGAATACCCTTCCTGATCCAGGGATAGAACCCAGGTCTCCTGCATTACAGGTGGATTCTTTACAGTCTGAACCACCAGGAAAGCCACTGAAATCTCTTAACAGCATTAAATTAAGGATTTAAGTATTTATGACATAGTGACTATGCCAAAGCCTTTGACTGTGTGGATCACAATACACTGCGGAAAATTCTGAAAGAGATGGGAATACCAGACCACCTGACCTGCCTCTTGAGAAACCTATATGCAGTTCAGGAAGCAACAGTTAGAACTGGACATGGAACAACAGACTGGTTCCAAATAGGAAAAGGAGTATATCAAGGCTGTATATTGTCACTCTGCTTATTTAACTGCTATGCAGAGTACATCATGAGAAAAACTGGGCTGGAAGAAGCACAAGCTGGAATCAAGATTGCTGGGAGAAATATCAATAAACTCAGATATGTAGATGATACCACCCTTATGGCAGAAAGTGAAGAGGAACTAAAATGCCTCTTGATGAAAGTGAAAGAGGAGAGTGAAAAAGTTGGCTTAAAGCTCAGCATTCAGAAAACGAAGATCATGGCATCTAGTCCCATCACTTCATGGGAAATAGATGGGGAAATAGTGGAAACAGTGTCAGACTTTATTTTTTGGGCTCCAAAATCACTGCAGATGATGATTGCAGCCATGAAATTAAAAGACGCTTATTCCTTGGAAGGAAAGTTATGACCAACCTAGATAGCGTATTCAAAACCAGAGACATTACTTTGCCAACTAAAGTCCCTCTAGTCAAGGCTATAGTTTTGCCAGTGGTCATGTATGGATGTGAGAGTTGGACTGTGAAGAAGGCTGAGCGCCGAAGAATTGATGCTTTTAAACTGTGGTGTTGAAGAAGACTCTTGAGAGTCCCTTGGACTGCAAGGAGATCCAACCAGTCCATTCTGAAGGAGATCAGCCCTGGGATTTCTTTGGAAGGAATGATGCTAAAGCTGAAACTCCAGTACTTTGGCCACCTCATGCAGAGAGGTGACTCATTGGAAAAGATTGTGATGCTGGGAGGGATTGGGGGCAGGAGGAGAAGGGGACGACAGAGGATGAGATGGCTGGATGGCATCACTGACTCAATGGATATGAGTTTGGGTAAACTCCAGGAGTTGTCGATGGATGGGAAGACATGGCATGCTGCAGTCCATGGGGTCACAAAGAGTCGGACATGACTGAGTGACTGAACTGAACTGAAGGACATATTTGGATATATACCTCTAAGAAATTCTTTTGAAATTGTCAAGGTGACATGCAAGAGAATGTTTCTGACATAAGAAGAAGGCTAGAAGCAGTCTCTGTAATAATCATTTCAACATTGGGGAAGAAAAAGCTATTTGACAACTCTGAAAGCAGGAGAAATACAAAGGAAAACGCTCCAAGGCATATAATGACTAAATTGCTTAAAAATAAAAGTAGCCAGAGAAATGAGACATGTTAATTACAGGGGCCAAAAGATGAGAATCACTACTGACTTCTTAATAGAAGTGAAACAAGACATAAGAATACAGAAATGAGTAACAGGCTGCAAGAGAAAAAAAAAGTCAGCCTTAACCTCTGTATCAAATTAAAATGTAAGTCAGAAATCTTCAGAAAAATTAAAGCAGAAAGAATTCTTTGCCTGCATTTCTAGGCTACCAGAAGTATAAAATGAAGTTTTCAGGATGAAGGAATATTATTCCATATGTAAATTCCAATTTATCAGAGGAGAAAAGTTCTAGAAATAGTAAATGGGTGGGTAAATTTAAGACATCTTCTTCTCTCTTAATTGTCTTTCTTAAAATACTATTGGCTGATTACTGAAAAATAAAAATATGATTTCAAATAAATTTCTCTAAATAAAGTGACCTAACATAGCCTAGACAGCATATTCAAAAGCAGAGACATTACTTTGCCAACAAAGGTCCATCTAGTCAAGGCTATGGTTTTTCCTGTGGTCATGTATGGATGTGAGAGTTGGACTGTGAAGAAGGCTGAGAGCTGAAGAATTGATGCTTTTGAACTGTGGTGTTGGAGAAGACTCTTGAGAGTCCCTTGGACTGCAAAGAGATCCAACCAGTCCATCCTGAAGGAGATCAGCCCTGGGATTTCTTTGGAAGGAATGATGCTAAAGCTGAAACTCCAGTACTTTGGCCACCTCATGCGAAGAGTTGACTCAATGGAAAAGACTCTGATGCTGGGAGGGATTGGGGGCAGGAGGAGAAGGGGACAACAGACGATGAGATGGCTGGATGGCATCACTGACTTGATGGACGTGAGTCTGGGTGAACTCCGAGAGTTGGTGATGGACAGGGAGGCCTGGCGTGCTGCGATTCATGGGGTCGCAAAGAGTCAGACACGACTGAGCGACTGAACTGAACTGAAACAGTCATAATAAGCTAAGAAAGATAAGATCAAATAGGGAATTTTTAAAATCCCTATGAAATAAAAAATCACGTTCTCTTCTCTGATGTAAAAAAATATATATATATAATACAGTTGATAACATGCAGAAATAAAAAAGAATAACAGTAGCACAAAAATGGGGTGAGAAGAGAACAGAAGTCTACTCTTGGGTGTTTCTTATGTTATACATTAACTGACATGATATTTTAAAGTGTACTTTGACAAGTTAAAGATGTATATTTCAAAGCAAATGCAACCATTAAAAATCCATAATTAATAAGAAAGTAGTAGAATGCTAAAAGATGCTCATCTAGCATAAAACAAGGTATAAAAGGAAAATACAAGAGACTTCAAACTAGATAAAAGTGAGGTATCATATCATTATATTATTATAATTTTAAATTAAATATAAATACACAAAAAGTTTAAAAGTAAATGCTTGAAAAAATATATACTTTGTGAACAGCAAACATATTAATATCTTACTATATTAATATCAGGCAATATAGACTTCAGAACAAACAATATTAACAGAGATAAAGAGGAACAGTACAAAGTGATGAAATGCAATTTATCAAGAAAACATAGAAATCATAAATGTGTATACTTCTAGCTAAAGACATTCAAAAGACATGAAGCAAAACCTGACCAAACTAAAAAGAGAAATAATCAAATACGCAACTATGTTGCACATTTTAACCCTTCTCTTTCAGTATTTGATAGAAAAAGTAAAGAGAAATAAGGGCTTTTAAATCCTATAAAAAATTAACACTATATTTACAAAAGATTATACACAAGTCAGTATAAAACACTAATTTTTCCTGCATGGAAATAGTATACCAAAAACTGGGGACAGAGCATAAGAAGTGAGAGAGCTCTTCCCTAAGGTACACAGGACCTTCCTCAAGTGCAAAATAGTAGCTGCTCATGATTGAAGAAAACATGAGAGAAATTCTTTCAAGAAACTCCTTCCAAAGTTTATACAGAAACCAAGCTTAATATCAAAAGCCAAGCAGGTTTTTGAGGAGTAAATTGACATAGTGCATACAAAATGATATGGGAAAGTTCAGGATATTGAATAGACAAACAATTTTTAAAAGAACAAAGTTAGAGGCATCATTTAAATTCAAGATGTATTATATTATTTAAATTCAAGATATATTATAAAACCATTATAGATATATAACGGTCAGAGGGATTGATACATATGTTAGTAACTGATTTTTGACAAAAAATTTTGTCAAAAAATTTGAACAAAAAATTTGGATGCATTTTTAGACTGTATTTTATTTCACTGATCCATCTGTGTGTCTTTACAGCAGTCGAACACTGTTTTAATTAGTGTAATTTCATATTGAGCTTTGAAATCCGATTGCCCAACTCAGTTCTTCTTTTTTGTAAATCATCATGTAAATATCTACAAATTTGGATAAAAGGCATCCCATTTTCTACAAACAACCATTCTCCTTTAGAGAACCAACTTCTGGGCTGTTCCTGGACTCTAATAGACACTAGTAGCCTGATAAGGAGACAGTGGATAATCATAAAGATCTACACTGGCTCATGAACACCACCTGGTCAGAATCGTGGACTAAACCAAGTTGTAAGATTAGTGACGACTGAAAGTTACATGTGTGAATTCACCTCTTACAATGAGCACGAAGTATGAGCACATTTGCGAGTTATTTGCATGTCATCCAACGTTGCCTATTAGGGGAAGCCCTCAATTAGCCACGTGAGTAAGGTGCCCATCCTGTGAACATCCATCAGTCTCTTTTATGAGCAACACTGGTACTTGTTTAATAGGCTCAAGTATTTGCAGTGGGATGTGGGGTAATGCATGAGCTCAACAAGATGGATTTTCCCTCCTCATGGCTTCTGCCTATTGGAACCATTGATCTCCCAACTGTCAATACCCAGGATTAAACATTAAGCCCCATATCTTCAGCTAATGTCCTGCATGACAAATCATTCTCCACTAATTTATTGTATTGGACCTCTGCCACCCTAAAGAAAAGGCAAATTTGTTTTCACTGGATGGGATAATTATCCCTACGTGTGTTTGCCTTCCTTGGCTACAGTGGTTCTGCCAGCATCACCAAGAACAGACGCAACAATGCCTTATTGTCACTGTGGTGTTCCTTACAAAGTATTAATATAGTTTCTAATTGAGGAACTTATTTCACCATAAAAGAAGTGGAGTGATGAGTTCCTACCTATGGGATCTGTGGAACTTACCATATTCTCCTTCACACAGAAGCAGCTGATGTTATAGATCACTGGAATGGCCTATTGAAGACTCTTGTTACGGTGCTAGCTGGAAAGCACTATGCACACAGCTGCAACGCTACTTCATAAATGGCCGTTCTTTTTCTGAACCAATGACTTGCAAGTGGTGCTTTTTTATTCCATTTCCAAAATATCTAGGTTTAAGACTAGAGAAACAAAGATAGAAGAGATTTCTTTTACTATCACACCCAATAATCCACATTCCTACTCTTGCTTTCTATTCCCACAATTCTGAACTATGTTAGGTTAAAGACCTTCTCAAGGAAGGAATAACATCATTAAAGTAAGCAGTGTTTGCCTGGTGACATGTAAGTGGAGATTGCCACCTAAATGACTTGGGCTCTCTATGCCACTGAAAGTGAAATTTCCTCAGTCATGTCCAGCTCTTTGTGACCCCCATGGACTATACAGTCCATGGAATTCTCCAGGCCAGAATATTGGAGTGGTAGCCTTTCCCTTCTCCAGGGGATCTTCCCAACCCAGGGATCAAACCCGCCCACACTGCAGGTGGATTCTTCATCAGCTGAGCCACCAATCAACAGGGAAATAAAAAGATATTGAAATAAGGGTACAAGGGACTTCCTTGGTAGTCCAATGGCTAAGACTCCACACTCCCAATGCAGGGGTCTCGAGTTCAATTCCTGGTCAGGGAACTAGATCCCACGTGCCGCAACTAAGAGTTTACATGTCACAACTAAAGACCCTGCATACTGCAAGGAAAATCAAAGATCCCTCATGCCACAACTAAGACCTGACACAGACAAATAAATAAATAAGTAAGAATATTAAAGGGAAACAGATACCATCAAGGCAGAGAGAATCCAGGGGATTCTCTTGAATACATCTAATTACTTCAAGGTCAGTAGTACATGCTAATTAAAGACTACAGTAATAAAGGCAAGACTGCTAAAGACTCAGATGCTTTAGGAATAAAGATTAGTGTCTCCCCACATTGGAAAGACTGATGTTGAAGCTGAAATTCCAATACTTTGGCCACCTGATGTGAAGAACTGACTCATTTGAAAAGACCCTGATGCTAGGAAAGATTGAAGGTGGGAGGAGAAGGGGATGACAGAGGATGAGATGGTTGCATGGCATCACTGACTCAATGGGCATGAGTCTGAGTAAACTCTGGGAGTTGGTGATGGACAGGGAGGCCTGGCATGCTGCAGTCCATGGGGTTGCAAAGAGTCAGACACGACTGAGCAAATGAACTGAACTAAAGAGCCCCAATAATCAGAAGTGAGGGAAAATGGAATATGGATTAGATGGAGGAAAAGTTATAAATGTTATTTATAGCTTCATAACTAGTTTCTGACATGAGCAATGTAGCAGCAATACCTTCTTTCTCTCTTATTGGGGAGGTATTATAAGCATACTCCATGTAACTTCTTCTTCAGGGACTAGGTAAAATTGTACTTGAAATACTGGAAATCAGAGTTGATTAGAAGGCTTGCTATTCTAAGAACTATGTCATATATGTCAGATATGAAATCATATATATATAAAATATGTATTATATATACATATATAAGTGTATATATATATATATATATATATATATATATATATATATGCTTGCTGGAGAATCCCATGGACAGAGGAGCCTGGCAGGCTACAGTCCATAGGGTCACACAGACTCAGACATGACTGAAGTAACTTAGCACTCATGCACATATATATATTATATCTGCATTTTCTCCATTAATAGAATATGAACATGTCCTATCTGTAGTGACCTGTGTCCATTACTCTGTGGCACACCGACTCCTGGCCTTCTACATTTTTGAAGATGCTTGCGCTTGTGCTAGGTCGCTTCAGTTCAGCCCTCCAGGCTTCTCTGTTCATGGGATTCTCCAGGCAAGAATATTGCAGTGGGTTGCCATGCCCTCCTGCAGGGGATCTTCCCGACTCAGGGATCAAACCCATGTATCTTGCATCTCCTGCATTGCAGGTGGATTCTTTACCACTGAGATACCAAGGAAGCCCATTTCTAAAGATGGCAGGCACTTAAATCTAAGAAAGACCATGTTAAATGAACCCGATCATAAGGAAAAATCAGAATGAATCATTGTCTTAAAGAAGAATAAGTAATCCTTTTTCTTACCCTGAACCTGGATATACTTCTCCTGCACTTCCTATTGCTGTTAGTGTCCATAACCAAACGGAAAAAAATAAGGCCAACATGATTTCTGCATCTGCTTTTCCCAGCATCTCTTTGTCTTGGAACTCATTGTTTTTCTTTGTGAATTTTCCCAAAATGAACCAGTAGCAAACTTTCCTTCATGGAGCAGAGCAGGAGAAAATAGAGTAAGGAAAAACAGACCAGAGCTCCAGGTATGTTTCTAATGAGCAGCCATGTTTAAAAACAACTGGACTATGAGGATCTTTTACTTTTATCTAGCTTGCTTCACTCTTTCTATTTCATATTCAGTACCCCATTTCATTTGTTTATGTTCTCCAGTTTCTTCATCTCTTCTTTTTTTTTTAAAATATTCTTACTCAAGCCTTTCTCAAGGGCAGTAGAAAAGTTCTAGTATACATATATACAAATAATATATATAATATATATTTTAGAAAACTTATGAATTTTCGCCTAACTAAAAAATTTATAACATTTTGATTCTACTTGTTTGATTTAGTATGAATAGAATGCTAGATTTCTAATTTAAAAAAAAATAGATATGTGACAAGCAACAAAGGTTTACTATATAGCATGGGGAATTATAGTCAATATCTTGTAATAAGCTATAATGGAAAATAATTTTAAAAATAATACATGTGTATATACATAACAGAATCACACACAAAAAATTCAACTTTTTGAAATTTAGTAATGTTTATCTTTTTACCAGTTTTTGTAAATGTCCTATGGACATCTAATAATAATGTTTGAGATTCAAAATTTTAAATATATTTGTGTAGGATATAAAATTAATATAAAGAGAAATCTACTATATTTAAATTATTAATGACAAAATTCAAGATGCTCCTATTATTTTTTCTGCACTTGATAAAATGTTCTCAGAGAAATTTTAATATGCCTCACTATGATTATATATTTTTTTGTTTTTCCCTTATATCTCTTCTTATTTTTGCTTTATGTATCTTTGTTTCTTTGTTGTTAGGTGTATCATCATTTATGATGTCTATCTTCTTTGTGAATTGTACCTTTTATTATTAAAAATATTCATCTTTGTTTCATTTTTTTAAAAAATTATAGAATGGAACCTAGATTGGAAGAGGATTAGACTACCCACCTGCTTATGACTTAATCCATCCAAAATTTTGACAAATCCTTCCTCTTTCTATGTTCCCAGAAACACCACCTTGGTAACTGCTGCTGCTGTGCAGAGAGAACATAGTGAGGCAGGACTGCACTAGCAACCAGCTTACTCTCGGTGAGTGGTTCAAATGAGCATCCTCTAGTCAAGCCAAGGCAAGTCGACAGTGGCATAGGTATATCCAAGCATCAGCCGAACTCCTAAATGAAGGAAATCCCCTCTCTGGTATCACATTACAGAACTTGACTTAGTCTTTTTTGTTTGTCTGCTATAACTCTCCTGCTTCTGGAACTGGAAATATTTATCATCAATTATCACTGTCTTCTGAATTCCTAAAGAAAGTAAAATAGCCCTCACATTTTGGGTAAAGAGAAGGAATTAATCAGAGAAGGGATTTGACTCTGACCTGTTGTCAGTTATGGTCAAGAGGTTAGGAGATATTAGGTATATCAAAAGTTAGAGTCCAGAGCCAGGATGTGACTTCTCATCACTTCTAATCACTATGCTTGCCCATCAGGGTTCCAGTGGTTCATGCTTAAAGAATCTCAGGGCATAACATGGTCACAACCAAACAGACATTTTTCCCCTTTTGGAGCTTTCCCTTTTGTGTCTTGCTTGTGTCTGTCAGGGATCTTCCAGTCTCTCAACGGTGACCTTTTAGAGATTTCTAGCTCATAAAGCCCAATGGACTCTAGACAGCAGATCCAATAGCCCCTTCCAGGTTATTATGACAAAGCACAGAGGCAGTTCAGGGCTAGGTCTTAATGAGATAAAAGAACAGTTATAATAAGAAAATATGTGAGAAAACCTGTGGGTGTAAAGGTACTGTCAGAAATTATTATTTTATACTGTAAGATTTCAGACAGGTGGAATAGTTTCTGATGATGACAACTGAGCTCTAAGAAGGCTAGTAATTTCAGCTCCTTATCACCAACAAAATTGCTGGCTTAATGTAAGAACCAAATGAGCTTGTTAATGCTCCCTGCCCAACCATCCTCCCCAACCCATATCATCACAGGATCAACCACCTGAAAGGAGATTAATGTTTGAAGAACAAATGCACTGTCTAGAATTTTACTCTAGTCTGAGTTTAAGAAAGAGATTTAATCCCTGTGGTAATTGACTTTTGAGAAATTATCTCCATGCAAATTGAGAAAAATGTGAGCTAATGCTGCCATCAACCAATCATAACACCTTGTTCCCTTCTGATGGGCAAAGGAAAGTCATGGGGCAAGAGGCCAGTCATGTTTGGGGAAATTTCCTTCTCATGGAAATAATAGGAATGGTTTTCTTAAATAGACATTTTCTTGTGCTGAAATATATAAAAGGAGTTTGTGATAAGTGGATGGGGAGCTTTAAAGAACATGCTCCCCTCTTAAACTAACAAAATAGAAGATATTGCTGGGGAGTGAGTGGACAAAGAGGAATTCAAGTCAAAGATTTTGCAGTAAAGGTCAAAGAACTTTGAAACTAGGAGTATTGGAAGTCTTCTTCTTAGGGCTATTGAAGCCCCATAAGGCTGTACAAGAACCTGTACTGAACAGAAGCATAATAATTGCTAATAACATCTATCAAGTGCCTACTATGAGTCTCACAATGTTCAGCGTTTTAGACACACCTAACAACTATTCTGCAAGAGAGATGTGACTGTCTCAAAGCCTAGGCTGGAGCCAGGCATTGTTATCTTGAATGAATGAGTAGAAGTAGTGTGAAGTAAGAAACTTAAAAGTAGTAGTACTACCTTGGTTGAATAATATCAATAAAAAAGAAAAATGGATTTTTACCTGAAAGGAAGAGTGTGACTTCTGAGAAAGCCTGCAGAATGCTGACTCTGCCTCTTGGCTCTGTGGTCCACTGTGGGAGAATTAAAGTGGTAGCAATTAGTGACACCCACATGGTGGAAAGTGATTTCCACAGGGCTGAGTCAAATTTTCTTCCAGGGAGTGGGTTAGTCAAGGTTTCCCAGAGAAACAAAACCGATCAGATGTGTATTCATATATAGAGAGATTTATTTTACTTATGTAATTGTGTAGGCTGACAAGTCTGAGATCCAGGGCAGGCCAGGAGTATGGACTCTCAGGGAACTTAGTCTTTTAAGGCTTTCAGCTGGTTGGATGAGGCCCAGCCATATCACTGAGGAGAATCTGCTTTACTCAAAGTTTACTGATTAAATGTTAATTGAATCAAAAAATATCTTTACAGCAACGTCTAGATTGGTGTTTCACCAAACACTGGAAACAGTGATCTACCCAAGGAGCCATATAAAGTCAGCCATGGAGGGAAGTAGTGCCCTCCTCGTGGTCAGGTCACTGACCCTTGCCTTGACCCAAGCCCAGCTTTGTTCCAGTGAGCCCTTCACGTAGCATCACAATGAAGCCTATTCTAGCCTATTGTTGACAATCGATTTAGATGTGGAGGTTCATCTAGCAAACAAAAGAGAACAGAACCCAGCAATGACAACCTCCCTGCCCAGTCTGTTCTTTGGGGCTATTTCAGTTGATTCTCTGAGCTGCTGGATCCTGAACCCTGCCAGCCTGCTGAAACATAATAACTATCTGCTCAACATCCTCATCTGAACTAGATCCTACCCTTTTCTCTTACTGACTTCCAGGATCCCTACTGGGGGAACTTCAAATTCTGATGCCCTTGTGGTCCATGTTGTAAAACCCACACACACCTGGAGAAGGTGAGCAGCATAACAGATTAAGTCACACTGGCCTACTGGCCTAGGTTATAATCTTGACATCGATTTTCTGTGTGCTGCGTGACCTGCAGCAAGGCTTTATTAAAAAGTAATATTGATTCTGTTCTCAAAGTGTTATTGTATTAAATGGAACTAAGTCTTCTGTTAATGTAACCAAACTACCACACTGCAGAACAAACGTCACTGCTGAGTTAGTTAAGTATGAATGTGAAGGAATACGAGTGTGACTCTGACATCCCACCTGCATTTATCTGAGACAAAGAAACTTAGGGACTACAGTCCTGCTCACCACTCAGCCAGAAAAGCTTGATTATCATAGCTTTTATACCAAACACAATAACTCTGAATAAACATGGAAGCATGGACCATTTATTAAATTAATTTTTATTGGAGTATAGTTGCTTTACAATGCTGTGTTAGTTTCTACTGTACAGTTTGTGAATCAGCTAAACATACACATATATCTCCTCTTTTTTGGATTTCCTTCCCATTTAGGTCACCACAGAGCACTGAGTAGAGTTCCCTATGTTATACAGTAGGTTCTCATTAGTTATTTATTTCATACATAGTATCAATGGTATATATTCATCAATCCCAATCTCCAAATTCATCCCACTCCCCTTTCCCCCTTGGTATCCATGAGTTTGTTCCCTATGTCTGTGTCTCTATTTACTTTTTAAAGATTTCTTAAAATGGTAAGTTCTTCCTTTTGCAATTACATCTTATATGATAATAATTATGCGTCTAAATAGTCGAATCTAGGGCATGTAAGAGAAATAGATTTTTATTCTTACTTCTTTTTGCCTGCACCATTACACTACTGAGTTCTGGTTCCCCTGAGAGCTAGAAAAGGAAACACTTCTGAATATTCAAGAAGAAAAAGGGAGGGAAGCATGAGAGACATGTTACTTCTAACCCACTGCTCCAACACATTTCCTTCCATAGTAGAATCCAATGATGAGGAAGACAATCGGTAAAGTTTAAGGGCAGGAATTACAGTTTCCACAAGGTCTCTGCAGACCTAACATATGTGGAACGGTGTGTTATCGTAAGTAAGCCTTGCTCTAGCTGAAATATCATGTAAGATGGGATGGTAAGTGGGGAGTTTAAAGGAGCATAGCAGAAATTCCCTTGCCAGATAGAGGTTGGACTGAAAGGAGGATATAAACAGAGCCTAGAAGAGAATCCAGGTCATTCCTGGATGAGACTATAGTGACTGAAAGGTAAAAAGAAAGAAATGATTGGTAATAACATCTATTTCCCCTGGCACTGACATTCCCTCATTTTTGTATGCTGCTCGATTATTTCAGTTCACATCCCTGCCCTAGATCTGCCTGGAATCCCATCTTCTCTGGGATGGACTACTAACTGGTCATGGTAGAAAAGAGACTGCCTCAACTGATCATAGACTAGGTTTGATTTGCTAATACGTATTTAGAATATGTTGATCTATGTTGATCTACATAAAATTGTCATTTTTCTAGGTTAAAATGATTAAATATCAGCAATTGCAGGTTGTTCATACAACTTGGGTCATTAATAGCCTGTCACTCTTCTGTTTTATACTGATTTTATCAAGTTTGATATAAATATTATATTGGAGTGTTCACAAGTCTTAATTTTTTTATGTATTAATATAATCTTTGCATTTGTTTTTATCGTTCAGTCTCTAAGTTGTGTCTAACTCTTTGTAACCCCATGGACTGCAGCACACCAGCCTTCCCAGTCCTTCACTATCTCTTGGAGTTTGCTCAAACTCACATCCATTGAATTGTTGATGTCATCCAACCATCTCATCCTCTGTCGCCCCCTTCTCTTTCCGCCCGCAGTCTTATCCAGCATCAGGGTCTTTTCCAATGAGTCAGCTCTTTGCATCAGGTGGCCAAAGGATTAGAGCTTCAGTTTCAGCATCAGTCCTTCCAATTAATATTCAGGATTGATTTCCTTTAGGATTGACTGGTTTGATTTCCTTGTTGTCCAAGGGACTCTCAAGAATCTTCACCAGCACCACTTCCTCTTTAAATATTTTGTAGAATATAAAAAGTTCGATCCCTGGGTCAGGTAGAGTCCCTGGAGAAAGAAATGGCAACTCACTCCAGTATTCTTGCCTAGAGAATCCTTAGGACAGCGGAGCCTGGCAGGCTATAGTCCATGGGTTTGCAAAGAGTCAGACATGACTGAGCACACACACACATTAAAATTGCTTGCTTTTGAAATTTACTTTATGGGTTGGTCGAAAGGTTTATGATTTCTGGCATTCATCATTCACAGTTTTTACATCATTTTGTGCTGATTTGGTCAAATCTCTGTGTGTAGAAATTTTTCAATTTTATTTAAACTTTTAATTTTATTGATATGGTCCCTGGAATGTTGTGCATGGTGACATCCAAGCAGCCCATGGAATTCAAGGTGGTGCTGCTGAGCCTTGGCTCCCCACAGTGGCGAGCCCTTGCCCACTTCAGGCCTCCTGTCTCTGAATGCCAAGCCATTGCTGCTACTGTCGCGGCTTCAGACACAGACCCCATTCCAACTAGCTATGTATCTAGTTCCTCAACCAGGGATTGAATCTGTTACCCCTGCCGTGGAAGTGCAGTTTCTTAACCGTGGAACCTAGAGTTTGTCATACAGAGTGAAGTAAGTTAGAAAGAGAAAAACAAATATTGTGTATTAACACATATACATAGAATCTAGAAAAATGGTACTGGTGAACATATTTGCAGGGCAGAAGTAGAGATGCAGACCTAGAGAATGAACTTCATGGATATAGCAGGGGATGGATACGGTGGGACGAATTGAGAGTAGCACTGACATATATACTCTACATATATACACTACTATGTGTAAAATAGCTAGTAGTGGGAAGCTGCTGTATAGCACAGGGAGCTTAACTTGGTGCTCTGTGATGACCTTAGAGGAATGGGATGGGGTGGGTTGGGAGAGAGGCTCAAGAGGGAGCGGGTATATGTATACATATGGCTGAGTCATGTTGTTGTACAGCAATTATACTCCAACTAAAAAATAAAGAATAAAAAAAATAAAGAATATAGTTGTTATTGAAGATGGAGACATATAAAAGCTGTTCACAAAGAAGCTTGTACTTTGGAAAGTCAGCCTCACTCCTCAGCACTGACAGTACTCACAGTTCTCCAGCTTTCTCATGGATGAAAAAGGATGAGCCCACCTACTCTGACAAATTGGAATAATATGCTGCTATTATTATTATTATTATCGTCGCTTCAGTTGTGTCCGACTCTGTGCGACCCCATAGACGGCAGCCCACCAGGCTCCCCCATCCCTGGGATTCTCCAGGCAAGAACACTGGAGTGGGGTGCCATAATATGAGTGTCTCTTAAAAGATGATGAAGATGAAATTCAGGAGGAGTATGAGCAAATCCTCAACACCAATCTAGCAGAACAATTTGAATCTTTTGTGAAATTCACACAAGATCAGATTATGCAACATGTGAAACAAAGCCAACAAGCTACATGTCCTGAACATTTCTTGCATATCTGGGTACCAGTTTTGACCTCATGAGATAGTTGCTGCACACTTTTTACAACTGCTTCGATATCACATTTCAGCTCCAACTTTGCATCCTGAGAACGCTTATACATTTCTGCAGGTCCATTTTATACAACTGGAAAGACCTTTAAACTTTCTGGTTGCCACAAGCATATTTTTCTTTTCTGCTCATCAAATATACAGCTGTGCCCTACTGTGAGAGATTTTGCAAACAAAAATACCTGGAGCAGCAGTTTAGCAAAAATATGCCCTCACTGGCACTCAACAAATGGGTTCCCAAGCACAATTCTGGAAGTGTATGAAAGTGAGTGTATATATGTCTATGTATTTTAAGTTGTATGTGTGCTCAATCATGTGCAACTTTTTGTGATTCCCTGGACAGTAGCCCACCAAGTTCCTCTGTCCAAGAAATTTTCCCAGAAAGAATACTGAAGTGAGTTGCCATTTCCTACTCCAGGGGAATCCTCCCAACCCAGGGATCAAATCCACCTCTCTTGCATCTCCCCCATGGGCATACAGGTTCTTTACCACTGTGCCACCAGGGAAGCCCAGGTATTTTAAATTATTATTTTTATTGTGCAAATATTTTTGATTTTGGGGATTCTGGTTGTGAATTTTATGCACAACAGTTATGGTTAAAAATATTTGCTTGGTCTACAGAAGATTGTTAATGTTTTGTGATGATATAAGTTGTAACAGTAAATTGTTTTGTGTGTAGGTATTATTAATACTGGGACTATTTCCAGACACAGAATATGAATCATAAGTTAGGATGAACATTAGATGTGATTATGATGACACAGCAAAGATCTGTGGTCCTAGGTATACAAATCCATGGTGAGGAATTAGAACAAACCCGAGACAGGACATTTGACGCCTTACTCTTCCTAGTCATGTTAGAACATGATTTTTTTACTCCAAGCTTTGAAACACCCAAGTGGAGTCTGTGCTCACCTCATGTACATAGGAGCTCCCTGGACACTGAACCTCTCAGAAGAGTCTCCTCTGTGGCAGAAGCATCAGGGTTTGCTTGGGAGCACAACAAAGGTGGGCATAGGGCTGGGCCAGGCCCCGGACCCACTGCTCCTCGGAAGGTTGACTCTTTGCAACCCCATGGACTGTAACCTGCCAGGCTCCTCTATCCACGGGATTTCCCAGGCAAGAATACTGGAGTAGGCTGCCATTTCCTTCTCCAGGGGATCTCCCTGACCCAGGGATTGGACCTTCATCTCCTCACAGTTATATCCTCAGTGCCTCTACCAATTCTTGTAACAGGAGAGGTGCTCAGATATTCATTGAATAAGGGCATGACCATGAGACACTGAGCAGGGTGAGGAGAAGGAGAGATGCTTTGACTCCAGCACAAAATTCAACCAGCCCAGGCTACGCTTTGTTCCCACAACTTCTCATCTAACCTCAAATCCACTTGCTTCTCTCCATGGCTAGAGAATTAAAGATGACAGGGTGTCTTTAACGGCTCTTGCCTCACCTCCTGTTCCTTTACTCCTGATTTGTTGTTTGTTACATCTTTTGGTATATTTCAGAGTCTCTGCTTTTCATGATCTTTCCAAACACGATATTCATGACTGTGATCTTGACTCAGCCTTACTTTCATCCTGTCTACTGATCTATGTTTCAAGAGTAGAATGAGTAACAGTAAAGGGGAATAAACATGGAATTGAAGAAGACAGTTTTTCTCTGCTTGTCACTGGAGACAAAACAGTTATTTTACTCCAGGGAAGGGCTGTGCTGGGATCTTATCCCCTCTCAGCCTCATAGGCCAAGGCTTGATGCTCTGCAAGGATCCAGAGAGATGGTGGAATCACCAGAAAGACTGTCTCAAAAGCATCTGTGTCATCTGATCAAATATGTATCATACAGGATGCCAGGCTGTTCAGTTTCAAATGACAGGGGAGCCTTGTGTATTTCAGTCCATGGTTTCACAAAGAGTGGGACACAACTTAGCAACTGAACAAAAACAAAACAGGCTGAGAGGAGGTGTACATGGATGAAGTAAGAATAAACAAGATTAAAAAACATGTTTTTCCCCCCTCTGGCATTTTATTAACCATCAGTGGACATCCTGACCTAGAGAAACATAGTTGGATGCAAATTCGGACAGACATTGGCCGGAGCCGCTGGTTGAGTTCCTTTGAAAGCCAAGCTGCAAAGGCTAAAAAATACATGAGTGCCATCTAGAGGTAAAATTCACAGGGCAGGCTTTTAAAAGTCTGCTGTTAGAAAAGGAGTAACAGAGATATGCTCCCAGAGACCCCCTAATCCTGGCAGTCTGATGGATGTCATTAAGGAATTTTTTTCACATCTTGGGTCAACATCTGCCTCCATTTTCCCTGACCACTGCAGACCACAGCAACCTCCCTTTCTCTGACTTTTTCTAAGATAGTTTCTTTATCATCAATTCAGTTCCAAGTCAGAGCACTTTCAATCTTCAACAAATATTTTTTAACATATTCTTTGATCCAGACTGATCAACAAAGAGACTGCCTGCTGACTCACAACCAGTCAGCCCTGGGGCTGGAGGGGCACTGTGCAACCTCCGGTCCCCTTGGTTGGAGCACACTGTATGTCTCTGAAAAGTGTTCCCTGCCCTTGTCAGGACAGGATCTTCTGAAAACCATATCCCACCATCTCCAGAAAAGGTGAACCTTTGCAGGCAGGTCATTATGCAGTGCAGATCATGGGCTTGAAACTCAGCAGGATGTAATACTGAATCCTAGCTCTGCTACTTACCCAAAGTGCAAACTACCTAACCTTGAGCAAATTACTAAGATTTGATTTTCTACTTTGTTAAATGGAATGATAGTAGTTACCTTGTGGTCTTATGGTAAGGATTAGAGACAGTATTTATTATTTATATAGGACCTAGCACAATTCTTGAAACAAAGAAAGTGGTAAGAACTTATTAGCTTTTTCTATCACTCTAATAATAATAAAAATTCAAGCTTTGAGATTAACTCACCTACCTTGCAAAATTGTTGACAGGATTAAATTATGTACACATGTATGATAGACTGCCAAGTGACACGGAACTTAAGATTTTTTTCATCAAGAGAAATTGCCAGTGATTTCTGACACACACTGTTTTTATCACCTTGAAGTAGATCTTTGGTTTTCCTTTGAACACTTTAGACACACCTCTTAGTTATCACAAACGAAAGGCACCAAGTACACACTGAGATGTGGGATGGGATGTGATAGAACACTTTCAGGTTCACAAAGACTGTTCTTTGCAAGACCTCCCAAGATCTGACCACTTAAAAGAAGGAGATAAACTTGCCTGGAGTTGAGGAATCTCCAGGAAGATTACAGTCTCCTTGACGGACGGACTGCACTTGGAAGCATCACTCAACCCTCTGTGCTACGTGACGTTCTTGAAAGTTCTTGATACTCTTGGACCTCAAGGGAGGTAGATATTCTAGGAGGGTAGACTTGAACAATTAATTAAGAAGTGAAACGTCTTGTAAACCTTATTGATGCCTCAGACTGGCGAAGAGGGTCATTTAAACATTGCATCTGGATGATGGTAGTGCTCAGTCAGTGGGGGTTCTATAAAACTGAAGCTAGAGCTCATTTCACTTAAAAGCAGGTTCATCCGGGTCCCTGTAGCATCCTCTCTGTGATACCCACTCTCTGGTTCGGCCAGAGCGCTCTCAGGATGGAGGGAGAGACTGCAGGGCAGAGAGGCAGGCCAGGCTGCCAGACGCAGACGCAGCTCAGAATTCTAAAATGTTCTTCACACGCTCCTCCCCTTCAGTGCACGAGGTTCTCTAGCAGGGAGGCATGTCTCAAAACAACACTTACCCTTTGGATATTTCTAATATGAACTAGCTGGAAGTGGTGCATCTGAAGAGCAGCTGCCCAAGCTGCAGACCGTTCTTCCTTTCTCTTTCCCTTTTCCCCACCACTGTTCTGTTTCTGGCACAGGATACAGGGAGAACAAACAGGGGAGGGAATGAAGTAATAGTTCTTATGGACGTGACAAAGTCCAGAGGCCTCCAATGTCTCTTGAGTGTGTTGTACTTTCTCTCCCGGTGGACTTCCTGTGTTTGCTACATGAATAATGCACTTTTAAGCACTTGAAACAACACAATGGCAATCTTAACAAAACGGCAATTTGAAGGTAAACTGCCATCACTAATTTGCATCTCAGCAGCGCAGCCTTCTTTTAATGCACACTTAATTACATTAGAGGCACGGGGGATAAATCATATTCTCATGGCCCGTTGATGGGATTACCCCACAGACACAAACATCCAGAACTATCTTGAGGTTTATTGGTGACAAATATCAGCCCATTGTCCTAATGGTGAAATAACACCATCTACTACTACAGGATACAAATTAAATTTAGTGAAATACCTTAAAAGCAATCTCAGAATTACAGGCAATGGGAGTTTGGGGGTTCGGAAAAATAACCCACGCCTTTTTCAGCCATGGCAACATACTATAATCACCTGGGGAAATTTTAAAAAATAGCAATGCACAGGCCCCACCTCAGACCTATTAAGTCAGAATCTCTAGGGAGAGAGCCCAGTTATCAGGATATTTTCAAACTTCCCAGGTGATTAATAAGTACAGCCTAGAATGAACAGCACCAACATAAATCAACTCTGTGATTTTGCAGGCGGAGGCTCGAGGCCCTCCGGTGGAGGGTAACTGATTTGTGTAGGGCTCCCAGGGGTGGCTGGAGAGCAGAGTCTGGAGCCTCGAGCTCTGCCCAGCTGGCACTCTTCCCTCATTGGTTCTCCCTTTACCCCGTGTCCGCCTTATCAGTAAACAGAGGATGTGAAAGCCATCAAGCCACTAAAGCTGCCCTGAGGGGGAGCCCTGAGGGAAGTCCAGTGTGTGTGTGTGTGTGTGTGTGTGTGTGTGTTCAGTCATGGCCGACTCTTGGCAACCCTTAGTCTGCCAGGCCCCTCTGTCCACAGACCTTTTCAGGCAAGAATACTGGAGTGGGTTGCATTTCCTCATCCAAGGTATCTTCTTCCTCCAAGGGATCTTCCTGACCCAGGGATCAAACCCCGGTCCTCTGTGTCCCCTGCAGGTGAATTCTTTAACCCGCTGAACCATCAGGTAAGCCCTGGTGGAGACAAAGGGGCTGCATGCAGCTAAGTCCTCAGCTACAGCAGCCCTGCCCTCCCCACCACTGGTGAACTCAGAGGGAACTCAGGGTGGAAAAGGATAGGATGCTGGCCCTGGGTAGCTAAGGTGTATATCCAAGGAATGATTTCAATAAGCCCAGAGTTTTGCGCCTTCCCATGCACAGAAAAGCACTAAACTCCTTAACTCAAGATATCTGGTTTTCTTTAATTAACAGTAATCGTTTGATGTTCAGACTATCTGGCCTTTGTTGCAAAAACTCCCATATATCCTGGCTCCTCCCTTAGCCTGCCAGGCTTGAAGTCCTCAGAATGTCTGCTGAATGAAACAGTTTTCAATATTTAGGTGTGCTTTCCCCCCCCCCCGCCCCGACCTCCCCAATGGCCCACCTTGGACTCCAAGTCTTATTTCATTCAGTGACTCTTCAGATTAGCACACCTACTGTGTGCCAGAGAACTCCACTGCTGGAATATGCTGTTAGCCAAACCTTTCTCAGGTGGCTCAGTGGTAAAGAACATGCCTGCCAATGCAGGGGACATGGGTTTTATCCCTAGGTCTAGAAGATCCACTGGAGAAGGAAATGGCAACCCATTCCACCATTCAACATTCTTGCCTGGGAAATCCCATGGTCAGAGGAGCCTGGCGGGCTACCATCCATGGGGTTGCAAGAGTCGGACACAACTGAGTGACTGAGCATGCACATACACATCTACTCAGAAACTGTTAATCTTCTACCCTTAGTGCCCAGCCCAGAAAGAGCACATCTGAATGAATGAATGAAGTTTACCCCTGGGCCACAGGCAGCCATACTACTGATCCCAAGTTAACTCTAGGGCAACTAAACAATTACAACAAACCTTTTTCACTGCCGTGATTTTTTCAGTGCTCCTGACAAGCATTGCTCCTCCAAGCCATCTTCTGACTAATCCAACCACAAGAGGGAGCCAAGTGCCCCATTCTTTTTTTGCAGAGACCCACAGTTAGGAGGAATCAAGGGGAGGGCAAGCAGATAACAAACTCAGTTGCTAAAGAATCCACCTGCATTGCAGGAGACCCTGGTTCGATTCCTGGGTTGGGAAGATCCCCTGGAGAAGGGAACGGCTACCCACTACAGTATTCTGGCCTAGAGAATTCCTTGGACTGTATAGTCCATGAGGTCACAAAGAGTTGGACACGACCGAGCGACTTTCACTTCACTTCACTTCAAGCGGATTACAGGAAGCCAGTTTGGGGGGAGGGGTCAAGAAATGACCTCTGGCAACATTTCAGGTGCTGTGCTACCCACCCCGAGGAAGGCAGGACGTACCCAGAACTGAGCAGGCTTTTCAGCCAGGCCTACCTGGAGCCTTCCTGGTTGACAGTCCACCTCAGACCATCATCTGTGAAACACAGAAGCTTGTACAAGGAGTCGATGTGGCCAAGGTGTGAATGTGCCTGAAATCTGGTAGGTGCCCACTAAACACTGGATGCTACCTTCTGCTGTCCCTCCCCCTGCCCTTTCTCCCACCACCCCCATTTTTATCCTGTTTTTTTTTTTTTAATCTTTTGGCTGAGCAGCACAGCATGTAGGACCTTCGTTCCCCCATCAGGGCTCAAACCTGCACCTCCTGAATTAGCATTGCACAGTCTTAACCATCAGATCACAAGGAAGTCCCTCTCCCCTCTTTCTTTTCCTCATCTGATATAGACAATGTTTTTCTCCCCCCCAGATTCATTTGTTCAGATCCTAACCTCCAGTGTGGCGAGTCTTTGGGAGGTGATAAGGTCATGAGGGAGGAGCTGTCTCTTATAAAAGAGACCCCAGAGAGCTCTCTTTCCACCATGTGAGGACACAGCAAGAAGACAGCTCATCTATGAACCAGGAAGCAAGCCCTCACCAGACACCAACCAGCTGGCACCTTGATCTTTAACTTCCAGCTTCCAGAACTGAGAAATTTCTGTCATCTATATTGCTACCCATGAGCTCGATAAAGGACAGAAATGGTATGGACCTAACAGAAGCAGAAGATATTAAGAAGAGATGGCAAGAATACACAGAAGAACTGTACAAAAAAGATCTTCACGACCCAGATAATCACGATGGTGTGATCACTGACCTAGAGCCAGACATCCTGGAATGTGAAGTCAAGTGGGCCTTAGAAAGCATCACTACGAACAAAGCTAGTGGAGGTGATAGAATTCCAGTTGAGCTGTTCCAAGTCCTGAAAGATGATGCTGTGAAAGTGCTGCACTCAATATGCCAGCAAATTTGGAAAACTTAGCAGTGGCCACAGGACTGGAAAAGGTCAGTTTTCATTCCAATCCCAAAGGAAGGCAATGCCAAAGAATGCTCAAACTACCGCACAATTGCACTCATCTCACACGCTAGTAAAGTAATGCTCAAAATTCTCCAAGCCAGGCTTCAGCAATATGTGAACCGTGAACTTCCTGATGTTCAAGCTGGTTTTAGAAAAGGCAGAGGAACCGGAGATCAAATTGCCAACATCCACTGGATCATGGAAAAAGCAAGAGAGTTCCAGAAAAATATCTATTTCTGCTTTATTGACTATGCCAAAGCCTTTGACTGTGTGGATCACAATAAACTGTGGAAAATTCTGAAAGAGATGGGAATACCAGACCACCTGATCTGCCTCTTGAGAAATTTGTATGCAGGTCAGGAAGCAACAGTTAGAACTGGACATGGAACAACAGACTGGTTCCAAATAGGAAAAGGAGTTCGTCAAGGCTGTATATTGTCACCCCGCTTATTTAACTTATATGCAGAGTACATCATGAGAAACGTTGGACTGGAAGAAACACAAGCTGGAATCAAGATTGCCGGGAGAAATATCAATCACCTCAGATATGCAGATGACACCACCCTTATGGCAGAAAGTGAAGAGGAACTCAAAAGCCTCTTGATGAAAGTGAAAGTGGAGAGTGAAAAAGTTGGCTTAAAGCTCAACATTCAGAAAACGAAGATCATGGCATCTGGTCCCACCACTTCATGGGAAATAGACGGGGAACAATGGAAACAATGTCAGACTTTATTTTTCTGGGCTCCAAAATCACTACAGATGGTGACTGCAGCCATGAAATTAAAAGACGCTTACTCCTTGGAAGGAAAGTTATGACCAACCTAGATAGCATATTGAAAAGCAGAGACATTACTTTGCCAACAAAGGTCCATCTAGTCAAGGCTATGGTTTTTCCAGTGGTCATGTATGGATGTGAGAGTTGGACTGTGAAGAAGGCTGAGCGCCGAAGAATTGATGCTTTTGAACTGTGGTGTTGGAGAAGACTCTTGAGAGTCCCTTGGACCGCAGCGAGATCCAACCAGTCCATTCTGAAGGAGATCAGCCCTGGGGTTTCTTTGGAAGGAATGATGCTCAAGCTGAAACTCCAGTACTTTGGCCACCTCATGCGAAGAGTTGACTCATTGGAAAAGACTGTGATGCTGGGAGGGATTGGGGGCAGGAGGAGAAGGGGACGACAGAGGATGAGATGGCTGGATGGCATCACTGACTCGATGGACGTGAGTCTCAGTGAACTCCGGGAATTGGTGATGGACAGGGAGGCTTGGCGTGCTGCGATTCATGGGGTCGCAAAGAGTCAGACACAACTGAGCGACTGATCTGATCTGATCTGATCTGATGTGGTATTTTGTTACAGCAGCCCAAATGGACTAGGAAAGCATCATATTCTCTTGCCTTTCCCAAAATCATGCAGGGAAATCCTGGGGCACAGAGTATCCACATCTCTAGGGAAGGTAGGAATTTGCCAGTTAGCTTCCTCTGTAGGCTTGTACTCTAAACTTTAAACTGTAAACTTTACATTCTCCAGTTATGAGATGAACAGTGTCTCAACTGGACCTGTTTATCACCAATCTTTCCACCAGATGATTCCTCCTCTGTCAGGGGATCCGCAGCGTCATGGCTCTCCCTTCCCACCCTCCCTGCCTGCCCAGCCCCACTGATGAGCTTTCTTTCGCCTCCAGGCTCCACTGAACATTGCCAGCTTTGGAACTCAGTGCCTCCCCAGGCAGCCCACAGTTAGGACAGCTGTCCTTCTACTCAGCTAAAGCTTGGCCCTCTACCACTGCTTCTGCCTCAGCCCTCAGAGGTTTGGAGTCAGAGACACAGCCCCCAGAGTCTTTTCTCCTTGAGATTTTAACCAACCAATCCCTCCCATCCTGGTAAACTCTCCTCCCATGTGTGGTCTCCACATCTGAAGGAGACTGGTTCATTGCACTTCAGTCAGCCTGTTAACTCCCGTTTACCTGGTGGTCGCATCCAGTTCTCAGATGGTTCTCACATAACTAGTGCAAAAGACTGAGCTCCCTAAGACTAGATGTTTATAGCTGGGAGCTTGGACATAAAGTCAGACCAAATCCACCAGCCACCCCTTCCCCTGCGGCTTCTCCCTCTCTTACTCCCCCGTGACCTCTCCCAACCCACAGGTGGGTGTCTTTCTGTTAACCAATACCCACAGAGCTCAGCTCTCTTGATCTCAAAAACCTCTTTCTTTAAAGATTTTTTTTTTAAGTGCATTTATTTGGCTGTGCTGGGTCTTGCTGCAGCATGCAGGGTCTTTTGTATTGGTATGCAGGCTCAGTGGTTGCATGGACTCAGTTGCTCCATGGCATGTGGGATCTTAATTCCCCGAGCAGGGATTGAACCTGTGTCCTCTGCATTGGAAGGCAGATTCTTAACCACTGGACAACCAGGGAAGTCCTCAAAAACCTCTTACGAAAAGAGTCCATCTCCAAGAGTTTTCTCCAGTAGATACTAACCAGTTTCCAAATGAAAAATCACCTGCCCACTCTCAGCAGGCATGACCTCAGTTAATCTTGACCAGCAGATGGAGTGACTAGTTCCTCCCAGGACTGTAGGAGGACACAGTTCTCATGTTGTGCAACAGCCCCTTCCCTCCCTTCCCCACCCTCCCAATATACATGCACACCCAATATACATGCACACACACACACACACACGCATTGCCATGCCATGCAGCTCTCTGAAAGCACAGAGAGAAAACTCTCTGAAGCACAGGGACTGTCCCCGTTTCATTTCTGTATCCCCAGGATAGTGCCTGGTGCCCAATACGTTCTCCATAAATGTTTGCTAGACTGAAGAGGGTCACCGGAGAAACAGTTCAAACGGCTTCTTAGAGCATCAGTGAGAAAAATGTCTTGTCTGGATTTCTTGATGTTCAAATCCTGCGTATAAAGTTCTAAATGGAAGATTTTAAATGTAAAAACATTTCTGTGAGACCCACCTCCCAGCCTTTCCTACAAAACTTAGACTCCATGTTTGGTTTCAGTGATGTAGCCCCTTATCTCTTGGCTGCAGCCTTTTGGGGAGAGTGTAAGTAATTCTGATGGAGATTTCAAGCTCTGTCTTGACCTACTTCTGTGTCCCCAAGAAATCTGGGATCCTGGGGTAGCCCGTCATCAGAGAGTGTCTGCCTCATGTAGAGTCCTTCAGTCCCAGAACTTCCTGAACAATATTATAGTCAGTTTAGCCTGACTCCACACCCTGTGCTTGAAACTGCTGTGCCACACAGCCTCCAACGCTGTCAGCAGTGAAAGGGCCCCTGTGAAGGAAGTGGCATCCGCCAGGGTTGTGTGCTGCCGGGGGTGAATCACAGGTGGGGCAATCACCGTTGTCAGAAAAACCTCCAAGGCTGGGTGACTGCTTGTGCGGGAACTCATCCATTCATTCCTAGTAAAGAGGCATCATGGAACGTGGCCAAAGCAAGGTTCTAGAGTCAGACACAGCTGGGTTTAAACCTTGGCTCTGCCACTTAAAACCTATATACCTTGGGAAAGTCATTTGAACCCTCTCACTCAGCTAAATTTGATGATAATTGCATTCCTATTTCAGAAGCTGCTGCGAAGATTAAGTGAGATAATGTGTACAATATAGTCATCTAGTCCTCACAAGTCTGACAAGAGAGGTACTGTTATCTCATTTTACAGATGAGGAAACCAAGGCACTTAGGAGGGGAGGAAGTGGTCCAAGCGTGCACAGCCTGTTGCCGGCAAAAAGGGACCCAGCATATAATTCTTTCTAGCCGGTCAGCCTGTGTGACTTGTTGGGATGTGTGGGGTGCCCACCCTTGCAAGCCAGGCATCACCACAGCCAAGGAAAACATCCTCTGTGCCCTCAAAAATCTGTGGCTGCTCTCTTCCATGGGCTCCTTTACAGCACCAAAAATGAACTGGTCCCCACTCTGATTCCTTGCCAAGTTTGGGGAGGCCAAAGCCCCACATCCTGCCAGCAACATGCACATCACTAAAGCTTGCCTTGCTCCCTGTCTGCAGTGGGCAGAACCTGAAGCTCTCCCGCTTTCCAAAACTACCTCTGCAGCTCTCTGCTGCTCTGGAAATAAGGAGGAGACCTAGTGCTCAGTGCAGGTGTGATCCATCTCCCCGCCTCTGGCAGCCCCTCACCCCAGCGGGAGCTCACCAGGCCCCTCTCAAGGGGTCCCGCCCCACCCATCTTCTCTCTCTGACTCTCTCATCTCAGGACACTGGTCTCCTTGATTTCACAGTTCTCTTGTCCCCAAGTATAGAGGACAAGCACTTCTCTGAGATTAGCCATGTCAACATTATGAAAAAAGTAGATTTTTATGATTCTGACAGATGACAAGAACATAAAAATCACCATAGATCGTTATTTAAAATGATCCCCCTGCAAGAGATTTTTATTTGGAAGAGGTTGATGCCAAAGAAGCTGCAGTTTTAATCGCGGAGACTTCTGACACCAGCCCTAGGGAGCACGCTGTTTTAATCCCCTGACTCGGGGTCTTGAAGCAGGACACCAGCCATTAAAACTCAGCCAGGACCTCCGACCGAGGTGAAACTGACAAAGCCCAGGCTTCCACGTCAGAGAAGTCGGCTTCACATCCCAGCTGCACCACTTTCCAGCCATGCAGTTTGGGTACAATGACTTAACATCTGTAAGCCTGAATTATGCTGTCCCTAGGTCACCCTCCATTGTGTCTATTTTTAGAATTATCATGAGGGTTAATTGAGGTATTACATGTTAACTGGCTGTGAAATCAAATTCAGCTAGTCTCTGCTTCTCTTCCACCATGATGATATCACTCCACATCTCTGGATTAGCATTTGGTTAACAGATTGAGAATGTTTGGGTGTGTCTGTCTCTCCCCAGTGGGCTGTGAACTCCATAAGGTGGGTTGTGATTAGACCCTCTTTCTATTTTCAGGGCCTAACGCAAAGTCCAGCACACAGTAGGGTCTCCGTGAGTTGCAGGGACTTTTAAAATATAGAGAGAAGACTTTCCGTATGTCCTTCCACCCCTGAATCCTCAGTTCATACAAGAATAACAAACTTTACCAGTGTTTATTGAACAACTTCTTAGTACCAGGCAACGGGCTAGTGGCTTGGCATACCTCACTTCTAATCTTACCAAATCCCCAAGGGTATCAGTTACTAAACTTGATCTCTCCATAACCTTTTTTTTTTTTTTTTAAATTTTGGAGGTGACTATCTTCAAAAGATAAGGTATCTTGCCTCAAGTCACACAGCTAGAAGATGTGTTAGGAGTAGAACTCAAATTCTTCTAACCTCAAAGCTTATGCCCTTCTCACTGAAGCAAGAGCCTCACCCCCATCATCAAGAACCAAACCCTTTGCCCGCAGCTCCTTTCTCACCCTCAGGACTTGCAGAGGTCACTATGAAAGGCACAACAGAAGTCCAGTAAATCCTGGGGCCCCAGCAGGCCTTCATGCCCATCTGATGCATACTCATCTAAAATTCTCAGCAGACTGAAACCATAAAGATCATAGCCTTATTTAGTATTTCTTCAAATCGAGCTCTGAGGCAGCTCCATAACTCTTGGCCAGGAATATTATTTCAAATAACTCATGCAGACAGCTGAGTAACCAAGAGGAGAGATAGATGGGTCCTGGAATGCCCCATTGCTGTAGATCATAACCCCCCACTCCCGCGCCCTCCCCCAAGCTGCCCGGACAGAAAGGGTCAATGATTAATTATGCTAAGATAAACAGAGTTAATTTTCTTCCTGGATAAAACTAATTACAACTGTGTTTGTTTTGGTAGGACACGGAATTACTGTCCCCGGTGACAAATCTTCCTAATTGAAAAGAGTGTTTATTTTAAAGGGGTGGGGGTTGGGGTCACTAAACAATAGTTAGCTAGTGTTTTCCCCATTTTTCATTTGAAGAGGGACAGTGATTAGGTGTTGACCTCAAAGGAACAAGCGAAATCTCTTGCTCTGGGTCCCCCTCCCTCAGGTCTGCTCGAGAGCCAGGCAACAGCATGGGGAGAAGAATTTGGCAGTTTGGGGGGAGGTTTCCTGGAAGTCATGGCCTGCAGTTGATTCGCTCTTGGCGAGTATTGTATGAAATCAGGGTAGCATCCTCTTTGGCAACCCAGTGAGGGTCGAGGAAGGAGTATTTTGAACCCCACTGCCCACCAACATTATAAACTGTGGGAGAACAATGACCCAACTCAGATTCTTGTCACATCACGCTGGTCAGATTCAGTGCTAAGGCACCACAGAGAAAGAAAAAAGAGAAACAGACTCTTTGCTCTCAAGGAGGCCATGACCCAGTATGGGGCCTGGGAATTCTTGTAAGGCCCTGAAGGAGCAGAGAGGTGAGGCCTGGAGGAGAGGTGGGAGTAGGAAGGGGAACGAGCCTTCATGCCAAGGGACCAGCGTGAGCAGAGATGTGTGTCTGGTGAGTTTAGAGAGCTCTAAGCAATTGGATGTGGCTGAGATAATGGGGACAAGACTGCGGATGAAGCTGAAAGAGATTTGGAGGTTAGTAGTTGATACATGGATTATGACAAGCAGTATTACGTTGCTAGGGCTGCAGTAACAAAGTGCCACCACCTGGGTGGGTAAGACAACCGAAATTTGTTGTCTCACAATCCTGGAGGCTGGAAGTCCAGAATCAAGATTTTGGCAGAGCCACACTCCCTCCACAGTACCTAGGAGTGTTTCTCTTCTTGACTTTTCCAGTTTCTGGTAGCAGCCCCAGGACCTCATAACACCAATCTCCACCTTCATCTTCACATGGCCTTCCTCCATCTGTGTCTGTGTCCAAATTCCTCCTTATTAGAAAGACACCAGTCATATTGGATTAAGGGCTCATCCTCCTTCTATATGAGTTCATCTTAACACATTTGACTTAATCACATTTTAACCAGGCGTCTCTGGTGACACAGATGGCAAAGAATCTGCCTGCAATGCAGGAGAGGCAGATTCAGTTCCTGGTTCAGGAAGATCCCCTGGAGAAGGAAATGGCTACCCACTCCAGTATTCTTGCTTGGGAAATCCCATGGACAGCGGAGCATGCACATATTTTAACATTCCCAAGAAGGTTGCATTCTGCAGTACCAGAGCTTAGGATCTCCACAGCTTTTGGTGGAGACACAACTCAACTTATAACGTGGGTTATAGAGGCCACTTTTGAGAGCAGGATGTTCACCCTGCAGGCAGAGGGAAGACACTGAAGGGCTGTCAATGATGGAATGGTTTTGTTTTCTTGTTTGTTTTTGAGAAGAGTTCTCTGTATCCAGTGTGGAGGACTGATGAGTGAGCATGAGCAGTTAGGTAAGGGTTGTCATAATAGCCCAGGTGAGAAAAGAAGGGTTGGAGAAAAAAGAATCTGTGAGGATTGTTATAGCTCCAAGATTCTGTGATTCAAAGAACATCATGATCACCGGGATGCCAGAGGAGAGAGGGAGGCGTCAGAAATGACTTCCAGGTTTTCCGGAGCTCAAGGAGGAAAAGCCGGTTGGGAGGGAAACGTTGTTTGGGACAAGTGCAGTTAAGCTATCAGGTCAGAGGTGTTCTGGAGGCAGGTGGATACAAGGGTCAGGAACTCACAGAGCCTCTTCTCTCTGCAGATACAGATTCAGAAGCAGAAAGAAGTAGATGATCATTGACTCAGGGAAACAGATGAAACCACATAGAACCACACAGACTAAGAAAAGATTAGAAGACAGAAACCTGAGGGACCTGGCAGACAAGGGGTTAAAAGAGAAGGGGAGTCAGAGAGTAGGTTGAGGGAGCACCATCACAGAGGTGGGGGGAGCACAGGACAGCAGCCTCCCAACCGCAAGCCAGATTGCCTACCCTCCCACCATCACCACCATTGAACACAGCAGTATTGACATGTAGCCCCTACACCTTTTGCCTGACGCTTAGTGTCCTTGAGGGGTGTGTGTATGTGTATCTGTCTGTGTCTGTGTTGCGTGTGCTTATGTATGTGTATGCTTATGTATGTGCTCCCTTCAAACTCTGCCAAATCCTTGAGGACAGAGGGCATGGATCATGTCCTTCTCTGCTTCTCTTGGATCCCTCACAGCTTCCCTGAAAAGAATTTAGCACAAAACAAGTGCTTATTGCTAAATATGTGATTGTGTGCATGTGTGTGCTCAGTCATGTCCAACTCTTTGCGACCCCATGGACTGCAGCCCACCAAGTTCCTCTGTCTGTGGAATTTTCCAAGCAAGAATGCTGGAGTGGGTAGCCATTTCCTTCTCCAGGATATGTGATTAACTGGAAATAAATAAACCACCATCAAACACTTACTTAGCATATATTATAGATGAGATTCTCCAACACCGCCTAATACACACTAACACGAGTGCTCCGTAAAGGCTAACAGAAGGAAAGTGGGAAGAGGAGTGAGGGGAGACGACCAGCTAGCAGTCAGGAATCTGTGAAACAATAATAGTAAGAGGTTCCATGGAAGGGCTGCAGGGCCATGTGCCTGTGATATGGACGAAAGGACAGGGGTACAGAGTGAGTTCACCTAGATTCGAACTCCCCTCTCACAGTCATTCAGCTTTCTGGGTTCAGTTTCTATAAACTTAGGGGTTTAGGATGTAGATTTTCCCAAGGTCCTAGGCCTCTAGGAAACCAGTATTGAAAGTCAGAGAGGGTTTACAGGCAAGATAAGCTTTAACTCTTTTCTACAATTACACACAGCAGTGCCTACATTTTCTCATGCAATCATTATCCCCGTCTCACAGAGGAGGAAGCTGACACCCAGAGAAGTCTTGATTTGCCCAAGGACTGTGAGAAGACAGGGCAGGAGCAGAGTCGGGTACAGAGTGGGAGGCAGGGAGAGTTGCCCGGGTCCTGGAGGAAGGGCAGAGATGCATTGCAATTAAGAACATGGTCTGTGGGACCAGAACACCGAGGGGTGAATCCCAGTTCAGGTCAAAACATGTTCTATACAGTTTTGAATTATTGGGGAGTTGGGGTTGTTCCAATAGAAGCTAAAGACACTCATTCATGCAGGAGAGTCTTCCTGTAGCTTTCAAAAGTATTCTTGGGTCCCTGGGCTAGCGGGGAAGTGTGCAGCATCGTCACCACAGAGCAGGGCTCTGACCGCAGGCAAGCCCTCCTGGCCTCAGTCTCCTGATCCTTACTTTGTGCTGCATCGGTGAGCCGTCAGGTCCCTGTCAACTCTGTCATGCTGTAAAAGCTCTCACCCGCTGAGGGGAGCCCAGGATGGTGATCTGTGCTGCCCTTCATGCTTATGTGCGGCTGCCATTCCCTGGAACACACTAAAGCAGGGGCTTCCAGATGCAGGTCTCTGCAACCAGCTGAACCATCATTCCCTGTGCAGCCTTTAAAAAATGCATATGCCTGGGCCCCACACCAAACCCACAGCACCAGTATCCTGGGCTGGGGCCTAGGCATCTTTGTTGTTACAGATCTCGCAGGGGATTCTGGTGCCACCAGGAAAACTGGTTGTGTAGCAGCTCCACCCGCTTTTCAGATGCAGCACCTGCCACCTAGCGCACATGGAAGGTGCTGTAGGGACCCACCTGGCTACTCAGGCCCTTGCAGAGGGAATGGAACAAGACTCCAGAGCTTCTCATCTGGGTAACCAGGCAGAGATGGGCTTAACTACTCACTCTGACAGCCTCCAGCAGAGCAACCAGAAGTATACTCAGGGAAGCTGGGCAGAAATCCACTGTCAGATGTGGGTTCTTTCCAGGAGGAGCAAAAATTCTCCCCCTTCTTGCTCTTGTGAGTGGGGAGAGTGGTTTTGCTAAGTAAAGATATGTTTCTTGGGGTGATGATGGACATGAGAGAGGAGACCTGAAAATACAGAGAAAAAAGTTAGATGCCTATGTTTGGGTGCATTCATACATTTTCCTTCAGCAGGGGAAAGGAAGTTACCTAGTAATAGAGGACAGATAACAATAATGGTTAACCCTTGGATAGAGGAGGCCATGGGCCAGATATTGATCAAGAGCTTTGTCTATACTGACTCCTCCAAAGGTATAGCTTTGTCTATACCTTATTCGGGAGAAGGCAATGGCACCTCACTCCAGTATTCTTGCCTAGAAAATCTCATGGACAGAGGAGCCTGGTAGGCTGCAGTCCATGGGGTCGCTGAGGGTTGGACACGACTCAGCGACTTCACTTTCACTTTTCACTTTCATGCATTGGAGAAGGAAATGGCAACCCACTCCAGTACTCTTGCCTGGAGAATCCCAGGGACGGGGGAGCCTGGTGGGCTGCCGTCTATGGGGTCGCACAGAGTCAGACATGATTGAAGCGACTTAGCAGCAGCAGCAGCAGCATACCTTATTCTTCACAAGAGTGCTATGGGCTAGATACTATTACTGCTATGGTCCCCCCAAATTCATATGTTGAAACCCTAACCCCAAAAAGTGATGATATGAGTATGTGGGACCTTTGGGAAGTGACTCAGTCTTGAGGACAGAGTCCTGGTAAATGGGGTTAGTGCTCTTATGAAAGAATCCAGAGAGCTCCCCAGTACCTTCTGCCAGGTGAGGCTACCAAAAAGAGTCTGGATCTGGAAGCGGGCCCTCACTCCACCATGCTGACACCCTGACCTGAGACTTCCAGCCTGCAAAATGGTGAGAAATAAATTTCTGTTGTTTACAAGCTTCCATTGTGTGGTGTTTTGTTACAGTAGCCCAAAAGGACTAAGACAATTATTGTCCTCATGTGACATGTCAGGAAGACAAAGCACAAAGAAATGAAATGACTTGTCCAAGGCCACCCACCTATTTGATGTCTCTCACTCAGACGGGAGCCCTGATCCAACATTTCGTCTTCTTAAAATGAATGTTTTCCCATAATATCCCCTTTGCTCATCTGCCTCCATCTCTGTAGTTGAGCTGACCGGGCGGGTCTCGCTAGGAAATGGTCAACAGAACATAGCCTGGGGAAGTGGAACAAACTCTGAACACGGCTGAGTGTTTAGGAGAGTATCGTGTGTAAGAGCAGTGCAGCTGAGTAGAATGGGCTTTCCTTAGACCAGAGTGATGCACACGAAATTGTTCCCATCAGTATTTCAGGTCTGAAATTTCTACACTCTGTATTTAGGCAAACCAGCGGTATCTCAGTTCACCTCACCTGCAAAATGGAGGAAATAAAATGATAACTATCTTGTAGGTTATGAAGCACAAATATGGTAAGTACATCACTCAGTATAGTGCCTGTCTCAATATTTGGGAGCTATTGCTAACAGATCAGATGTAGCCAGTTTACTGAGAAGCCTCAATTCACTGGAGGTATAAATAAAGATCAATTTATTTTCTCCTTTCCCTTCAGTTAACTAGCTCTGTCCAGCCTCTCGGTCTCACTGCCCAAGGAACCTCCAAGCAGACTCCAACCATCACTTTCCTATCAATGTCAGTTACTCAAGTCCAGTCCAGTTTACAACTTCAATATTATATCCAAGTCTGTTCCCCTCTTCAGAGCTTGCCAGACTTGTAACTCAAGTTCCGAGAGTGGGAAGGGGACTTGACCTTGTCTTCTTGTCTCCTTGTCTTTTACTCCTTCTCCTTTCTTTTCTCAGTCTAGTGCCTCCCATGAGAAGGGAAGAAGGGAGAATAAAAGGAATAGAGGAGGTCACTTTAAATAAGTGGCTTCTTATCTCTGGTGGAAAGAGGTCCCTGCTCTCACACTGCCTTGACCTGTTTCTCTCTGCTGTTGCTGGGTTCTGGCAATGTGTCAGTCTCCTATTAAATAGTATGGGGTGTGAACTTGTGTTTTTAGAGGGAGATGTTCATTTTTATGCGACACCTTCCACCACTGAGAACCCCAAGTTGGGGGTAACCGTGTCTCCCTTTGTCCGAGAAACAATCTTTGCCCCCAGTGTTTCTCCATCTGGATGCCATCTTACTTGGTCCGTGGCCACCAGAGCTGTCACCTTCTCCTCTGACTTCTATTCTCTCATTGTAGTGGAGTCAGTTAAATTATTGGAATTGGATTTACCCTCCTGCCTTAAACAAACAAAATATAAAATAGAAACAGATAAAATATTTTTGAAAACACACAATTTTCAAGACACTTAACAAAGGATAGTTATCCTTGAGAGACAAGAAACAAAGGAGTAAGTCAATGATTGTCCCAGCTTGATGCCTTCAGAGTTTCCAGGCTGTGGTGCAGAGAACAAAACTCTGAATGAAAGAGATGATGCTGAGAGTTGGATCACCAAGTGGGAATTCATAGGATAGAGTAACAGAGGAAGAGCCAACAGAGGGAGCACCCCAAAGATCTGCAAAGGACCACCTCTCTGATATTCAGGAGGGTACTGATCAATAAATTCAGGTGAAGAAACATAGTGGCCAAGGAAAAAAATTATCTGAAAAGATTAGAAAATAAAGTCCAACATTCACCCAGGGCTGAGAATACTGCATCTTCCCCTAGCCGGACTGAAAGGAATCATAACTCCTGAGCATTGGGTTTGAGTATTCAAGAAGGTTTTGCTCAGTAGTGGGGAATAATTCACCCTAGATTGCTGCAGGTATACCAAATATATCATAAAAGTAAGACCCAAGAAAAGCAAATAATTCCCAAGTAGTATCCCAGAACAAATTCAAGAAGATTTATAAGAACAAAAATGATTCACCATCCAACAAGGTAAAAGTCACTGTTTCTGGCATCTAATTGAGGATTGCCAGGCATACAATGAAGCAGGGAAACACAGTCCCTAATAAGGAGAATAATCAATCTATCAATATAGTCCAAGAACTGAGACAGATGTTAAAACTAGCAATCAAAGATTTCAAAATAATTGTTTTAATGTATTCTATGTATTCAAAAAGTTGAGACATGAAAGCTATCAAAAAGACTCAAATAGAACTTCTAGATGTGAAAAATACATTTTTGATGAAAAATGCTGTGGAATTTAGGATATATTAAACATGGCAGAGACATTACTTTGCCAACAAAGGTCCATCTAGTCAAGGCTATAGTTTTTCCAGTAATTATGTATGGATGTGAGAGTTGGACTACAAAGAAAGCTGAGCGCCAAAGAATTGATAATTTTGAACTGTGGTGTTGGTGGAGACTCTTAAGAGTCCCTTGGACTATGAGGAGATCCAACCAGTCCAGCCTAAAGGAGATCAGTCCTGTGTGTTCATTGGAAGGACTGATGTTGAAGCTGAAACTCCAATACTTTGGCCACCTGATGCGAAGAGCTGACTCATTTGAAAAGACCCCGATGCTGGGAAAGATTGAGGGCAGGAGGAGAAGGGGATGACAGAGGATGAGATGGTTGGATGGCATCACCGACTCAGTGGATGTGGGTTTGGGTGGATTCCGGGAGTTGCTGATGGACAGGGAGGCCTGGCGTGCTGCGGTTCATGGGGTCACAAAGAGTCAGACACGACTGAGAGATTGAACTGAACTGAACTGAAACATGGCAGAGGAGAAGATTAGTTAACTTGAAGGCATAGCAGTTTTAAAAAAGAACAAATTAGCATAAAGTAAGAAGAAATAAAATAATATAATAAAGTTCAGTGTGGAAATCAGTAAAATAAAAAACACTAGAACAATTTTAAAAATCAATGAAACCAAATGCTGTTTCTTTAAGTTCAATAAGGTTGATTAATCTCTCAGCTAGCTTGATAAGGAAAAAAAAGAAAAACACAGATTACAAAATCAAGAATGAGAGATGTAATATCACCACAGATTCCACAGATATTTTTTTAAATAAGAGAACATTCTCAATAACTTTATACCTATAAATTTGACAATTCAGCTGAAATGGGCCTGTTCCCTAAAAGATGCAAACTACCAAAGCTTAGTCAAGAAAGAATAGATAACCTTAATAGCTCTGTATCTATTAAAGAAATAGAACTTGTAGTTTAAGAACTCTCCCACAAGGAAAACTCTAGGCCACATGGAACCACTAGTGAATTCTACCAAACATTAGGGAAGAAGCAATACCAATTCTACATAAACTCTTCCAGAAAATTGAAAAGGAAGGTACGCCTCCCAACTCATTATTTGATGCCAGCGTTGCTGTGACAATGAAACCAGAAAATGCTATCACCAGAAAAGAAAACTGTAAACCAATATTTTTCAAAAACACAGCCGAAAAAGCCTAAACAAAATTTTAGCAAATCAAACCCAACAACATATTAAAAAAGATAATATATTATAGTCAAGAGGAATTTTCCCAAGGAATGTAGGGTGGATTTAACATTCAAAAATCATTGCAAATACTGGGGATCTGTTGCACAGCAATGTGAATGTAATTAACACTTTAATATGGTTAAGACAGTAAATGTTATTCATGTGTTTTTTATTATAATTAAACATTTTTTAAATCAATGCAATTTATCATATTAACAGACCAAAACAGGAAAAATACATGATCATCTTAATAGATGCTGAAAAAGCATTTAACAAAAACCCAGCATGCTTATAAAATCCAATCAATCTGGATACAGACTCAACAAACTAGGTACAAAAGGGAACTTCCTCAATTCAAAACAAATTATCTACACACACAAAAAAGATACTTAGCATTCTACTTAATGGTAAAAAGTTTAAAATATCAGAAAAAAAAGGATCACCACTTTTTTCAACATTGTATAATAATTAAATAAAAAGAATAAAAGGAAGCCAAATTGAATGGAATAAGTAAAATTATTCTCATTCCTAGGCAAAATGACAGAGTAGGCAATGGCACCCCACTCCAGTACTCTTGCCTGGAAAATCCCATGGATGGAGGAGCCTGGTAGGTTACAGTCCATGGGATCGTGAAGCGACTTCGAGATCTGAGCGACTTCACTTTCACTTTTCACTTTCATGCATTGGAGAAGGAAATGGCAACCCACTTCAGTGTTCTTGCCTGGAGAATCCCAGGGACCGTAGGCTGCCATCTATGGGGTCGCACAGAGTCTGACACGACTGAAGCGACTTAGTAGCAGCAGCAGCAGCAGCAGGCAAAATGAGTGTCTACATAGAAAATCAAGTGGAATGTGCAGAAAATCAACTATAACTAATAAGTATGTTTAACAAAATTGCAGGATGCAAGATCAATATAAAGAAATCAACTGTATTTCTATGTGCTACCAAAAAACTATCAGAAATAAAGATTTTAAAACATTTACAAAGTATTTAAAGTACTAAATAATTCAGGATAAATATGACAAACGTTATGAAAAAAAAATACACTTAAAACTCCAAAACATTACTGAAAGTAAAGATGACCTAAATAAATGAAGATATATCTTGTTCATAAGACAGAAGACTAACCATAGCTAAAAATGTCAATTATTTCCAAATTGATCTATAGACTCATGAAATTCCAAATAAAATCCCAAAACCTTTTTGCAGATATTGACATGTTGATTCTAAAATATGCATGTAAATGCAGAGGACCTAGAAGAACTAATGCCTCTTGAGAAATCTGTATTCAGGTCAGGAAGCAACAGTTAGAACTGGACATGGAACAACAGACTGGTTCCAAATACGAAACGGACTACGTCAAGGCTGTATATTGTCACCCTGCTTATTTAACTTCTATGCAGAGTACATCATGAGAAACGCTGGACTGGAAGAAACACAAACTGGAATCAAGATTGCCAGGAGAAATATCAATGACCTCAGATATGCAGATGACACCACTCTTGTGGCAGAAAGTGAAGAGGAACTCAAAAGCCTCTTGATGAAAGTGAAAGAGGAGAGTGAAAAAGTTGGCTTAAAGCTCAACATTCAGAAAACAAAGATCATGGCATCTGGTCCCATCACTTCATGGGAAATAGATGGGGAAACAGTGGAAACAGTGTCAGACTTTATTTTTTTGGGCTCCAAAATCACTACAGATGGTGATTGCAGCCAGGAAATTAAAAGACACTTACTCCTTGGAAGGAAAGTTATGACCAACCTAGATAGCATATTGAAAAGCAGAGACATTACTTTGCCAACAAAGGTCCATCTAGTCAAGGCTATGGTTTTTCCAGTGGTCATGTATGGATGTGAGAGTTGGACTGTGAAGAAGGCTGAGCGCCGAAGAATTGATGCTTTTGAACTGTGGTGTTGGAGAAGACTCTTGAGAGTCCCTTGGACTGCAGGAAGATCCAACCAGTCCATTCTGAAGGAGATCAGCCCTGGGATTTCTTTGGAGGAATGATGCTAAAGCTGAAACTCCAGTACTTTGGCCACCTCATTGGAAAAGACTGTGATGCTGGGAGGGATTGGGGGCAGGAGGAAAAGGGGACGACAGAGGATGAGATGGCTGGATGGCATCACTGTCGATAGACGTGAGTCTGAGTGAACTCCGGGAGTTGGTGACGGACAGGGAGGCCTGGCGTGCTGCGATTCATTGGGTCGCAAACAGTTGGACATGACGAGCGACTGAACTGAGAAGAACTAAAACAACTTTGAAAAAGAATAGTACCAGTGGGATAATTATATTTGACTTCAAGACTTCCTAAAAAGTTACAGTAATCAAAAGTGTGGCATTGGAATCCAAATAGGTATACAGGTCAATGGACTAGAACTAGGAGTCCAGAAACAGATTTACACATATATAAATAACTGATTTTTGACAAAGATGTAAAGGTAATTTGGTGGAGAAAAAAAAAAGATGTTGTTAGGACAACTGGATAAGCATAAGCAAAAAAAAAAAAAAAAGTGTGTTAAGTCCATCAGATCAGATCAGTCGCTCAGTCATGTCCGACTCCTTGTGACCCCATGAATCCCAGCACGCCAGGCCTCCCTGTCCATCACCAACTCCTGGAGTTCACCCAGACTCACGTCCATCGAGTCAGTGATGCCATCCAGCCATCTCATCCTCTGGCGTCCCCTTCTCCTCCTGCCCCCAATCCCTTCCAGCATCACAGTCTTTTCCAATGAGTCAACTCTTCACATGAGGTGGCCAAAGTACTGGAGTTTCAGCTTTAGCATCATTCCTTCCAAAGAAATCCCAGGGCTCATCTCCTTCAGAATGGACTGGTTGGATCTCCCTGCAGTCCAAGGGACTCTCAAGAGTCTTCTCCAACACCACAGTTCAAAAGCATCAATTCTTCGGCTCTCAGCCTTCTTCACAGTCCAACTCTCACATCCATACATGACCACTGGAAAAACCATAGCCTTGACTAGATGAACCTTTGTTGGCAAAGAAATGTCTCTGCTTTTGAATATGCTATCTAGGTTGGTCATAACTTTCCTTCCAAGGAGTAAGTGTCTTTTAATTTCATGGCTGCAGTCACCATCTGTAGTGATTTTGGAGCCCAGAAAAATAAAGTCTGACACTGTTTCCACTGTTTCCCCATCTATTTCCCATGATGTGGTGGGACCAGATGCCATGATCTTCGTTTTCTGAATGTTGAGCTTTAAGCCAACTTTTTCACTCTCCACTTTCACTTTCATCAAGAGGCTTTTGAGTTCCTCTTCACTTTCTGCCATAAGGGTGGTGTCATCTGCATATCTGGGGTGATTGATATTTCTCCCGGCAATCTTGATTCCAGTTTGTGTTTCTTCCAGTCCAGCGTTTCTCATGATGTACTCTGCATAGAAGTTAAATAAGCAGGGTGACAATATACAGCCTTGATGTAGTCCTTTTCCTATTTGGAACCAGTCTGTTGTTCCATGTCCAGTTTTAACTGTTGCTTCCTGACCTGCATACAAATTTCTCAAGAGGCAGATCAGGTGGTCTGGTATTCCCATCTCTTTCAGAATTTTCCACAGTTTATTGTGATCCACACAGTCAAATTCTTTGGCATAGTCAATAACGCAGAAATAGATGTTTTTCTGGAACTCTCTTGCTTTTTCCGTGATCCAGCAGATGTTGGCAATTTGGTCTCTGGTTCCTCTGCCTTTTCTAAAACCAGCTTGAACATCAGGAAGTTCACGGTTCACATATTGCTGAAGCCTGGCTTGGAGAATTTTGAGCATTACTTTTCTAGCGTGTGAGATGAGTGCAATTGTGCGGTAGTTTGAGCATTCTTTGGCATTGCCTTCCTTTGGGATCGGAATGAAAACTGACCTTTTCCAGTCCTGTGGCCACTGCTGAGTTTTCCAAATTTGCTGGCATATTGAGTGCAGCACTTTCACAGCATCATCTTTCAGGACTTGGAACAGCTCAACTGGAATTCCATCACCTCCACTAGCTTTGTTCGTAGTGATGCTTTCTAAGGCCCACTTGACTTCACATTCCAGGATGTCTGGCTCTAGGTCAGTGATCACACCATCGTGATTATCTGGGTCGTGAAGATCTTTTTTGTGCAGTTTTTCTGTGTATTCTTGCCATCTCTTCTTAATATCTTCTGCTTCTGTTAGGTCCATACCATTTCTGTCCTTTATCGAGCTCATCTTTGCATGAAATGTTCCTTTGGTATCTCTGATTTTCTTGAAGAGATCTCTAGTCTTTCCCATTCTGTTGTTTTCCTCTATTTCTTTGCATTGATCGCCGAAGAAGTCTTTCTTATCCCTTCTTGCTATTCTTTGGAACTCTGAATTCAGATGTTTATATCTTTCCTTTTCTCCTTTGCTTTTCGCTTCTCTTCTTTTCACAGCTATTTGTAAGGCATCCCCAGACAGCCATTTTGCATTTTTTGCATTTCTTTTCTATGGGAATGGTCTTGATCCCTGTCTCCTATACAATGTCCCGAACCTCAGTCCATAGTTCATCAGGCACTCTGTCTATCAGATCTAGGCCCTTAAATCTATTTCTCACTTCCACTGTATAATCATAAGGGATTTGATTTAGGTCATACCTGAATGGTCTAGTGGTTTTCCCTACTTTCTTCAATTTAAGTCGAATTTGGTAATAAGGAGTTCATGGTCTGAGCCACAGTCAGCTCCTGGTCTTGTTTTTGCTGACTGTATAGAGCTTCTCCATCTTTGGCTGCAAAGAATATAATCAATCTGATTTCGGTGTTGACCATCTGGTGATGTCCATGTGTAGAGTCTTCTCTTGTGTTGTTGGAAGAGGGTGTTTGTTATGACCAGTGCATTTTCTTGGCAAAACTCTATTAGTCTGTGCCCTGCTTCATTCCGTATTCCAAGGCCAAATTTGCCTGTTACTCCAGGTGTTTCTTGACTTCCTACTTTTGCATTCCATAGCTCACACTATATACAAAAATTTAACTCAAAATGCATCATATACTTAAATGAGGGTCATAAAGCTATAATATTTCTAGGAGAAATTCTTTGTAACCTTAAGATAAACAAAGTTTTTTAGATTCAACATCAAAGTACAACCCATAAAAGAAACTTTTGATAAGTTGTTGTTCAGTCACTAAGTTGTGTCCGATGCTTGGTAGCCCCACGGACTGTAAAACACCAGCCTTCCCTGTCCTTCACTGTCTCCCAGAGTTTGTTCAAACTCATGTCCACTGAATCCATTTGTTAAGTTAGACCTTTTCAAAATTTAAAACTTCTACACCTCAAAAGGCATGAAAAGACCAGATACAGCCTAAGTGAAAATATATGCAGAGTATATATTTGATAAAAGATTTGTATCCAAAATCTATCAAGAACTCTCACAACTCAGTAAAAAGAAAATAACACAATTTTTTAAAATGGACAAAATATTTGAAAAGACATTTTCCCAAAGATATGAAAATGATCACATGAAAAGGTGATTAGGAACTTTTAAACCTCAATATGATACCACTGCATATGTATGAAAATGGCTATAATTTATAACTGATCATGCTGGGTGTTGGCAAGGACACAGAAGGACTGGAATTCTTATACACTGCTGATGGGAATGAAAAATGGTAGGACCACTTCAGACGAGTGTTCGGCAGTTTCTTAGAATGTACAGCTATCATATGATCTAACCATTCCACTGAAGATATAGGAAAGCATGTCTATACAAAGACTGGTACATGAATGGACATAGAAGCTTTATTTGCAACAGCCCAAAACTGGAAACTACTCCAAGTTCCATAGACTGGGGAATGGATAAGTAAATTCTTGTATATACATACAATGGAATGCTGCTCAGCAACAAAAGAGAATGAGCCAGTGATACACACAGCAACATGGGTGAATCTCAAAATATTTACACTGAGTGAAAGAAGCCAGATAAAAAGAGTACATACTGTATGATTCCACTTATACAAAACTCTAGCAAATGCAAGTGAATTCTGTGGTAACAGAAAGCAGTCTGATGGTTCTTTGGTGGAGTCTTGGTATGGAATGGCATGAGGGGAGTAATTTATGGAGGGGCAAACTTTTACAAAGGAATACTGGGATGTGGCCCTACTCACTGTCTTCTTTGTGGTGATGGTTTCATGAATACATACATGTCAACACTTACGAAATTGCACACTTTAAATATGTGCAGTTGGTCAATTGTACCTCAAAACTCTTTTTAAAAAGAAGCAAGTAAAAAAAAAAAAAACAACCCTAATTAATTACTTTTAAAAAGAAGCAAGTATCAATCTCTAGTTTATGTGCACCGTCAAATTCCAGTGGACAGAGGTCAAGCTCTTCCTAGAACCCTCTCTCTTGTTCTGCTGTGCTCTCATGACAGGTCTGGGAGGTGCCTGCAGATTCAGCACCTCAGCAAGCATCTCACCAAGGAGTGAACTCCCAGTTCCCTCTTCCTACAGACACTCCCAATCTCTAAGGGTTTTCCTCTTGGAAACTCCTCCATCACTTAGATTAAACTAGAAGAGAGAGGAGGAGGGAATATCCTCTCCATGAAAGTTGTACTTCCCATGATGATTATGACAAATTTCCCTTTCTCTCCTGACCTATCTTCCTGTGCAGGCTTGGGGGTGGAGTGCTGCAAAGCTGCAGGGAAGATTGGATTTGGCTGGGATGTTTACCTGGGAAGGGTGTATCTGATCCCAATTGTTAGCAGCTGCAGGGCAATCTCTTGCACAGATAAAAACAGGTCCAGAGGAGAAGCTGGATGGAAGGAGCCTTAGTGTTTGTCCCAGGCTGCAGGAGAAGGAGGGGGCTTCTAAATGACGAGTGGGTAGGGGCAGCCGTGGGCCCAGAAAACTTCAGGCTGCACACTGAGCTAGGTCAACAAGTCTTTAATGACGGCTCTCTTGGGGGGATTAAGACTCAGGTCAGCCAGATCTTGAAGCCAGCAGTTTTGTGTCTTCCCCCACATTCTTCCTCCCCCGGTCCTTGCTCCTTTCAGCGCTTGGCATCGCTGAGCAAGTAGAAGAGACAACTCTTTTACGTCTAATGTTTTTCCACTATGTGCTCTTTTTGGCACACAATTGTTTAGCCTTGACTTAAAACAATTTAAATATCAAATCATGTACAGGTATACCTTGGGGGTGTTGAGGTTTTGGTTCCAGACCACAGCAATAAAGAGAGTCACATGAATTTTTTGGTTTCCTAACACATATAAAAGTTTTATCTACATTATATTGTGGTCCATTAAGTCAGCAATAGCATTATGCTTGAAAAAACAATGTATGTATTTTTTTAGTTAAAAATACTTTATTGTTTAAAAATATTAACCATTATCTGAGCCTTCAACTAGTCATAGTAGTAACATCAGATATCACTGATCACAGATCACTGTAACAAATATGACAATAATGAAAAAGCTTGAAATATTGCAAGAATTATCAATACGTGATGCAAAGACATGAAATGAGCAAATGTTATGGGGAAATGGTACTGATAAACTTGCTCGATGCAAGGTTGCCACAAACCTTCAAATTGTGATAAAGGTAACATCTGGGAAGCTCAATAAAGTGCAATAGTACAAGGTATGCCTATATATGTCATGTCAATCCAGGTAGATTTTAATGCTGTATGCTGAGACCTGTTCTGGATGAGAGAGGATGAGGAGAAAAATCCTGATAGGGATTCCATAGAAAACTCTAGGCAGTTTTCTCTCTAAGCTGTGTCTAGAGTCTATCTTTTACTCTCCATGCTCACAAGCTGACCTCTCACTTCTCACCTGAACAGAAATCCTCTGCCTCGTCTTTGAGGCTCTCGAAGAGACCATGCAAGGATGCCCGAGACATTGGCTCCCAGGCAGGCTGGGGTTAATGTAAGACTTAACATGCAGATTTGCCAGGAAGCAAGTCTCTGGGCTCCCAACTTTGCTCAAATGGACCACATCAATCACTACTGAGACTTCCTTCTGAGGAAGTGAGGATAAGGGCCTGGTTATTTATGACAACCTCCTGAGGACTTTCCTCTGCCAACTGGGTTCCCCAGGAGGGGAGATGGCCATTAAACTCCCCACCTCTGCTATGCCCTTCTTTATAAACAAGATCCCGTTCTTCAAGAGGAGACCAATGCCAAGAAAAGGAGGCCAAGAGAGGCACATAAAAGGGGCAGACAAGCTTACATTGAATCTGAGTAATTAGGAAAGTCACCTTGCCAACTACCCAGCAAGGGCCCTAAGGTCCGGCTCAGGAGTGCCCAAGGCTGCACAGATAAAGAGGCAGGCCTGAAACTATGATCAAGTGTCTCCTCTACTCAGCCAAGGGTCTTTTTCTTTTTTGGCTGCACTGGGTCTTCATTGCTGTGCATGGGCTTTTCTCTAGGTGTGCCAAGCGGGGCTACTCTTCGTTGCAGTGCGTGAGTTTCTTGCTTCAGTGGCTTCTCTTGTTGCAGAGCGGGGGCTCTATAGAGTGCGTGGGCTTTAGTAGTTGTGGCTCATGGGCTTAGCTGCTCCACAGCCTGTGGAATCTTCCCAGACCAGTGATTGAACCCATGTCCTCTGCATTGGCAAGTGGATTCTTCACCACTGCGCCACGAGGGAAGTCCCAACTGAGGGTCATTTTTTGCAGTCATTTTCATTTTCAAAACAAATTTCTGAGTAACAGAGATTTCTTAGAATCCTGCTTTTAGAAACCTTGGATACTGAAATTTCTTCTTGCAAAGTTCTTCCTTCTCCTAGAGCTGTTTTGTAATGAGGATGGAATTTCATTTTCTGGAATAGGGTATCTCAGAATTTTCTTCCGATCAGACAAAAGAAGGATCACTTCTCAAAATGTAGGCAAAGATAGAACAGGAGAAACCCTCACAGCAACCCAAGGGAGGTAAATTTTATTACCTGCATTTTGTAGATTAGCAGAGCACCAAAGAGTTAAAGCAGTTTGCCTTAGCAAACTGGAATGGTGGTCGATCCATCTGAATGACTTAAGAATGAAAAGAACTGGACTTCAATGGCGGCCCAGTGGTTAAGAATCCTCCTGCCAATACAGGAGACATGGCTTTGATTCCTGGTCCAGGAAGATTCCACATGCTGCAGCTGCTGAAGTCCGTGCACCCTAGAACCAGTGCTCTGCACCAAGAGAAGCCCACACACCACAACGCAAGAGTGGCTACCGCTTGCCGCAACTAGAGATCATCTGCACACAGCAACAAAGACCCCCCAGAAGTTTCTTTAATAAATAAAAATTTAAGCAGTAAAAGAACATATATTAATAGATAGAGACCAAAACAGTACCTTTATTGGCCAGAGCTGGAGACAGACATGTCTCAAGACAGATCTTAGAAGGATGTTCAGCAGATCTGCTCCCCTTCTTCCTGGCCGTCAGCCTTCTACACATTTCAGTCTTGTTCCCTATTGGGCGTGGCCATGTGACCTAGTTCTAGCCCGTGGACTGTGGGCAGAACTGCTGTGCACCACTTGCAGGCAAGACTCATAAGCTCCCATGTGTAATTCTCTATTCCCCCGACTCTTCCTTATCTGCTGGTAGAATGTCCCAATAGGATTTTATTTTTAACCTCAGCACTATCGGCATTTGTAGCCAGACAATTCTTTGCCATGGAGCCTTCCCATACATTATAGGATATTCAGAAGCATGTCTGATCTCTACCCATGAGACACCAATAGCATCCCCACTTGCCAAAGTGGCAACCAAAATGTCTCCAGACACTTTCAAAGGTCCTCTGAAGGGCAGAATCGGCCCCTGTTGAGCACTGCTGCTCTACAAGATGCCAAAGACACCCGGCGGAAGAAACCTGGGTCCTGAATGACTGCATGGAGCAGAGCACCCATCTCACATTTGTCAGTAACATGAGCAAGAAACTTTTACTGCATTAAGCCACTTCAATGTAGGAGCTGTTGATTCAAAAGTAGCTTCCTCTGACTAATATATTACTGCCAAAGGCTCCCCATAAATAGACGTATCCACCCAGATGGAGTACTCAGACCAGGGACCACCCCTGCCTGCATGGCTTGGGCCCAAGAGGTACAGCAGTAAGTCACTTCCTGTGGGTAGACAGTGCACAAGATAAAGGAAATGACAGAGCTGAGCTCTACATGCTTAGAACTTCTGCCCAAATTCACCATTAAGTCACTTCTCATCCATAAAAGCAGAAAAATCTGAAATGTGCTTGAAAGAAAAACTTTCTTCTCGAAAACTCCCTACTCATGAAACCAAGGGGCTCTGCACTGGGAAACGCCAGAGTCCACTTGTCTTTTTCTAACCCTAGAAGATCTGCTCAGGACAAAAGATAGCCTGTACTCTGCTCAGTACAAAGTATGGCCTGGGTTCTGATTTTCTCTCCAAATGCTTTATCTTACTTTGTTATTGAAGTCAAGGCTCAGGCTTTGGCCAAAGTCAGGGTTGGCCTCACTTAGTGATCGTGGTCCAGGTGTAACCCAGCAAGCACAGGGCTTGTTCTGTGACAAAAACATAGAGTGGACCAGAAAAGAGTAAAGCCCACAGCCTTGATCTGAATTCACTGGTGAATGTTGTCAAGAGCTCCCATCACACAATTCATTTCCTTTCTCCATTGTCCTTTATATTTCCATTTACTAAACAGCCCAGTGATATACTGCCTGCTTCACATAAAGCTGTCAAAGGAATGCTGTGAGTGACCTTAGTCCAGGAGAGGCAGATCAGTGGAAGGGAAATAACTGGCTGGAAGTCAAAAAACACAGATTTGTGTCCAGATCTGATCTGTCACCAACTGATTGTTCCAAACTGGACCTCTTCTCAAGACCTCTGTTTCCTCAACATAAAGTAAGAACACTGGGTTGAGCATCTCATAATTTTACTGTTAACTGCACTGGGAAGCATTAAATTGAGATCTTGTTTATATCTCTATTGTTAATAGTGACTATGAGCCTCTTCCTCCCCCATCTCCTGCATGCCCAGCTCAAGCCTTGGATGCTGTTGTACTCAACAAAAGTTGCAATAGTCTTTCACAGGTCTTCATTCTTCCCTCCCCAAACCCCAATCTATTTTACGGTGAAAGAGACTGAATTAGATACAGTCCTAGGCCCCTTTGAGCTATGCTATCCTGAATTCTAGGATCCTAAGGTTCTAATACAGTAAGTCCCCCATGTATGAACAAGTTCCATTCTGAAAGTCCGTTTGTAAGTCCAATAAGGTTAGCCTAGGTATCCAACTAACACAATTGGCTATATAGTGCTATACTGTAATAGGTTTATAATACTTTTCACACAAATAATACATAAAAAACAAACACAAAAAATAAAGAAAACATTTTTAGTATTATAGTGCAGTGCCTTGAAAAGTGCAGTAGAACACTACAACAGCTGGCTCACAGGACCTGGCGTCAAGTGGACAGGCAAGAAGAGTTACCAAGTGGAGGATGAAGAGAAGGTGGAAGACGGTAGAGATGAAAGATTGTCAGCAATAGGAGATGGAGGGCAAGCTGCAATTTCACTCATGCCTGACACAGATGGCACAGGTTCTGGTTCCTTGTTTCACTGAATTCTACTTATCCTCTTAACAAGTGAACCAGTGATGTCTGACTGCGTGCATGCTAAGTCGCTTCAGTCGTGACCAACTCTGAGACCATATGGACTGTAGCCCACCAGCCTCCTCTGTCCATGGGATTTCTCAGGCAAGAATACTGGAGTGGGTTGCCATGCCCTCCTCCAGGGTATCTTCCTGACCCAGGGATGGAACCCATGTCTCTTATGTCTGCTGCATTGGCAGGCGGGTTCTTTACCAACAGTGCCACCTGGGAAGCCAAGTGTTTGGGTGGTAGCTCTTGTTCTCTTGTCATAGATGACACGGTAGCACCGGACTGCCTTCTGAATGGCTGCTGTGACCTTCGGGTACCATTCTACGTTTGAGTCCTTTGCCTTAAAAACGAATAGTGCCTCCTCAGATAAAGACAATCCCTTAGAAATCTCCAGAATCTTTTTGATTCTTCACTTACTTCTTCCTCTTGTCTCTCTTTGTCCTTTCTCTGGGCCTCCAGTTCCATCAGGTCTTCATTAGTAATCTCTTTGTGTTTCATAGCACGGAGTTCAGTGAAGCCATCCTCTCACAGATCTAGCTTGAAATAAAGATACTGTACTACTGTACTCTGGACAGAACTGTAGGGTACATTGCACAAAACCACTCGTGGAGGGCACACACACCTGACAACGTGCACAAGACGTGTGAAATGACTTGTGACTGGACACACGTTCACATCTTTGAAAGTTCACAACTTCAAGTTCTGTACGTAGGGGACTTGTTGTGATTTATATCTTTAATATTCCAGATCATAGTCTAAATATCTGGGAGCCTAGAATTCTAAAGGGCTAACAGTCTTAAATTCTAAAGTATTAAGAGTCTAGAATTCTAAGTATAACTTGAATTTCTCCAGGAAATAAATTGCAAAAGTGGAATATGCTAGTATTTCAGACCCATTACGTGGCATCACCAACTCGATGGACGTGAGGTTGAGCAAGCTCCAGGAGTTGGTGATGGACAGGGAAACCTGGCCTGCTGCAGTCCACGCGGTCACAAAGAGTCGGACATAACTGAGCGACTGAACTGAACTGAATAACTCAAATATTCATGGCTTCTGTCCCTATAGGCATATTTCTCATAGGTAGCTCATATGGCGTCCTCATGACACATTTGGCCAGCTAGAAAGCAGCACTTTCTGGGCCTTTCACTGGGTCATTTAGCAAATGGAAATACAAAGGACAATGAAGGAAGGAAATGGATTGCCCTTTTCCATCCTCCTGCCAAGTCAACATACACCAATTAGTGATACATGTTCAGTTCAGTTCAGTTCAGTTCAGTTGCTCAGTTGTGTCCGACTCTTTGCGACCCCATGAATTGCAGCATGCCAGGCCTCCCTGTCCATCACCAACTCCCGGAGTTCACTCAAACTCATGTCCATCGAGTGGGTGATGCCATCCAGCCATCTCATCCTCTGTTGTCCCCTTCTCCTCCTGCCCCCAATCCCTTCGTGTCAGGTGCCCAAATTATTGGAGTCTCAGCTTCAACATCAGTTCTTCTGATGAACATCCAGGACTGATCTCCTTTAGAATGGACTGGTTGGATCTCCTTGCAGTCCAAGGGACTTTCAAGAGTCTTCTGCAACACCACAGTTCAAAAGCATCAATTCTTCGGTGCTCAGCTTTCTTTACAGTCCAACTCTCACATCCATACATGACCACTGGAAAAACCATAGCCTTGACTAGATGGACCTTTGTTGGCAAAGTAATGTCTCTGCCATGTTTAATATATCCTAAATTCCACAGCATTTTTCATCAAAAATGTATTTTTCACATCTAGAAGTTCTATTTGAGTCTTTTTGATAGTGTAGGCAGAAAAAAATTTTTTTTTAGATTCTGAAATACTATCATTCTAGGAGAGTGGAAGATGCTAGAGTATGTCCCATTCCCTCTGGGAGGCTCTGGGATGAAGGAGGCAAGGAGGCCTGAGCCAGTTTAGAGTAAGGTTTTAGGAGGCAGTAACAGGCCTCAGGGGTGAATACGATCTTCTGGATAGAGTGTTATAGACACAGGGCAGAAGGAAGGACAATCAAATGTCCATGGTAGTCACACCCTAGTGGGCTTCCCAGAACCCTGGCAAGCAATGAAAACCAATTTAACAGCTTCCAACCAAGTGTGTTATTTATTTTATGAAAGTGAAAGTCGCTCAGTCATCTCCAGTTCTTTGTGATCCCATGGACTGTAGTCCATGGAATTCTCCAGGCCAGGATACTGGAGTGGGTGACCTTTCCCTTCTCCAAGGGATCTTCCCAAGTCAGGGATCAAACCCAGGTCTCCCACATTGCAGGTGGATTCTTTACCAGCTGAGCCACAAGGAAAGCTCTATTTATTTTATAAGTAACTGCAAATAGCAAAATAAAACCAAGAATTTGCATCCATGACCAGACCCCAAAGTTATTCAAGCTGCTTGCAGCTGTACATTGAGGGGTTCTCCTCCCATGGATGAGGGTAGACCCCCAGCCTCCTACAGATCTGGTCTACCAGGGTTTGGAGTTTTGGGGGTTTGACCCTTCCCAGCTTGGCTGCTGAAGCTGAAGTTCCAGTACTTTGGCTACCTGATGAGAGGAGCCAACTCATTCAAAAAGACCCTTTTTCAGGGCTGGACCTGAGAAAGATTGAGGGCAGGAGGAGAAGGGGGCAACACAGGATGAGATGGTTGGATGGCATCATTGACTCAATAGACATGAATTTGAGCAAACTCAGGAGATAGTGAAGGACAGGGGAGCCTGGTGTGCTGCAGTCCATGGGGTGGCAAGGAGTCCGACACAACTGAGTTACTGAACAACTTGACCACACACTCCTCTGACTCTGGAAAGTGAAAGTGAAAGTCACTCAGTCATGTCGGACTCTTTGAGGCTCCATGGACTATATAGCTGAGCCACAAGGAAATTTAAACTTGGAGTTTTAAACTCCACATTTCAGGTTTTGAAATTCCAAGTTTCTCACAATTTACAGTCTGAATATTCTTGGATGTTAATAGTGTGGACCTAACTGAAGCAGAAGATATTAAGAAGAGGTGGCAAGAATACACAGAAGAACTGTACAAAAAAGAGCTTCATGACCCAGATAATCATGATGGTGTGATCACTGACCTAGAGCCAGACATCCTGGAATGTGAAGTCAAGTGGGCCTTAAGAAGCATCACTACAAATAAAGCTAGTGGAGGTGATGGAATTCCAGTTGAGCTATTTCAAATCTTAAAAGATGATGCTGTGAAAGTGCTGCATTCAATATGTCAGCAAATTTGGAAAACTCAGCAGTGGCCACAGGACTGGCAGAGGTCAGTTTTCATTTCAATCCCCAAGAAAGGCAATGCCAAAGAATGCCTAACGTGAACGTGAACGTGAAGTCGCTCAGTTGTGTCCGACTCTTTGCGACCCCGTGGACTGTAGCCCACAAGACTCCTCCGTCCATGGGATTCTCCAGGCAAGAATACTGGAGTGGGTTGCCATTTCCTTCTCCAGGGGATCTTCCCTACCCAGGGATCGAATCCAGGTCTCCCGCATTGCGGGCAGACACTTTAACCTCTGAGCCACCAGAGAATGCCCAAACTACCGCACCACTGCACTCATCTCACATGCTAGTAAAGTAATGCTCAAAATTCTCCAAGCCAGGCTTCAGCAATATGTGAACCGTGAACTTCCAGATGTTCAAGCTGGATTTAGAAAAGGCAGAAGAACCAGAGATCAAATTGCCAACATCTGCTGGATCATTGAAAAAGGAAGAGAGTTGCATAAAAACATCTATTTCTGCTTTATTGACTATGCCAAAGCCTTTGACTGTGTGGATCACAATAAACTGTGGAAAATTCTGAAAGAGATGGGAATACCAGACCACCTGACCTGCCTCTTGAGAGACCTGTATGCAGATCGGAAAGCAACAGTTAGAACTGGACATGGAACAACAGACTGGTTCCAAATAGAAAAGGAGTATGTCAGGGCTGTATATTATCACCCTGCTTATTTAACTTCTATGCAGAGTACATCATGAGAAATGCTGGGCTGGAAGAAGCACAAGCTGGAATCAAGATTGCCAGGAGAAATATCAATAACCTCAGATATGCAGATGACACCACCCATATGACAGAAAGGGAAGAGGAACTCAAAAGCCTCTTGATGAAAGTGAAAGTGGAGATTGAAAAAGTTGGCTTAAAGCTCAACATTCAGAAAACGAAGATCATGGCATCTGGTCCCATCACTTCCTGGGAAATAGATGGGGAAACAATGGAAACAGTGTCAGACTTTATCTTGGGGGGCTCCAAAATCACTGCAGATGGTGATTGCAGCCATGAAATTAAAAGATGCTTGCTCCTTGGAAGGAAAGTTATGACCAACCTAGTCAGCATATTCAAAAGCAGAGACATTACTTTGCCAACAAAGGTCCATCTAGTCAAGGCTATGGTTTTTCCAGTAGTCATGTATGGATGTGAGAATTGGACTGTGAAGAAAACTGAGCACCGAAGAATTGATGCTTTTGAACTGTGGTGTTGCAGAAGACTCTTGAGAGTCCCTTGGACTGCAGGAAGATCCAACCAGTCCATTCTAAAGGAGATCAGTCCTGGGTGTTCATTGGAAGAACTGATGTTGAAGCTGAGACTCCAATAATTTGGGCACCTGACACAAAGAGCTGACTCATTTGAAAAGACCCTGATGCTGGGAGGGATTGGGGGCAGGAGGAGAAGGGGGCGACAGAGGATGAGATGGCTGGATGGCATCACCCACTCAATGGACATGAGTTTGGGTACACTCCAGGAGTTGGTGATAGACAGGGAGGCCTGGCGTGCTGGGGTCCATGGGGTCGCAAAGAGTCGGACACGACTGAGTGACTGAACTGAACTGAATAGTGTAGGCAGAAAAATTTATTTTTAGATTCTGAAATACTGTGATTCTAGGAGAGTGGAAGATCTCCCAAATCTTCCCAAAGATCTGGGATCTTCCCAAATCAGAGATCGAACCCATGTCTCCCACATTGCAGGTGGATTCTTTACCAGCTGAGCCACGAGGGAAGCCCAAGAATACTGGAGTGGGTAGCCTACCCCTTCTCCAGTGGATCTTCCCGACCCAGGAATCGAACCAGGGTCTCCTGCATTGCAGGTGGATTCTGTACGAATTGAGCTATCAGGGAAGGGAAGGAAAGGCCTGGAAGTCTTCAGAGTAACAGAAGTGGTTTCGACTTGTGTCAGGAAACTGAAGCTTGACCTGAACCTCAGGTTTCCTAGGAAGCCCAGGGGGCTGGCAGAGATTCCTGGCCCAACACATCTCAGAGCCAGGAGCACCCCCTGCAGCCAGAAGTAGTGAAGTCCCAGCTTGGAAGAAGTTAACAGCAGAAAGAGAATTTTCTCTGTTCAGCAAGGCTGGGCCTGCAACAGAAATAACCCCAATATACTGTCTGGCGCTATGGAGAAGTTTTGGCAAATGCCTTTATCAACCAATCAGTTGGATTTACTAAGTACCTTTTATGTGCCAGCCACCATGGGGACAGGAGGGTCTTTTATTCCTTTTTTTTTCTTTCTTTTTTTTTAACAATGGCTCATTTGAAAAACACTTTTTTTTTTTTTTTGCCATGCCATGCATCATGTGGGATCTTAATTCCCCAACCAGGATCAAATCTGCACCCCCTGCAGAGGAAGTGTGGCGTCTTAACCACGAGACTGCCAGGGAAGTCCCAGGTCTTTCACTCTTGAAGGCCTCACACAGGCTAGTGCCTCAAGAGAAAGCCCCAGACCATAGACTGGTCTTCACATCTTTTACACACCAACCCCATGTTCCTTTCCAATCTCACATCTGGCGCTCTCCATTGTAAACCCCGCTGGTTCCCCCATATTGCACATCGCACCAGCATACCTGTCTGCACTCCCCATTCCTCCAGCTGGAATATCCTCACCCTCTTCTGATGCTCACTTCCTCAAACTCAGGACTGGCTCAAATGTCTCCTCCTCCTCCTCTGTGAATCCAGCTCTAATGCCCCACATGCTCAGGACACCCTTCTTTGAGTTCACATCATGTTCATTTAAGTGTCATTCTCCCCAATAGATCTCAGTTTTCCTCTTATCTGTAACCCCAGTTCCTAGCACAGGGCCTGGAACAATATTTTATTTAGGATATGTGCAGTCATGGGGGAGTAGAAAGTGTTCAAAGCATGTCTGAATAAAGTGGAAGAATCTGCAGATTTGATGAAAGCAGAGTGACATCTAACTGGACAGCAAGAGTGAGGTGAGTGAGACAAGAGAGATGGTACGGGCCTTTCAATTCCAGAGAGATATCCAGGCTTTGATGGCTGGTTCCACCCTTTACTAACCGGATGAACATAAACAGATGACATTATTAACCGCATTGTCTCCTTTGTAAAATGGGGGTGGTTGTGAGGATTAAATGAGTTAATACAGATATACGACTTAGAACAGTATCTGGCACTTCATAAGAACTCAGAAAATACTACCTTTGGTAGTAATAATAGTAACAAGAGAACGAGCAGTGCTGGGAGTTGTAGCATCATTGTCTGGGGTATGAGGAAAACAGAGGGTCTTTCTGTGTGTGTGTCCTCAGTCGGTCAGTTGTGTCTGACTCTTTGCAACCCTGTGGATTGTAGCCCACTAGACTTCTCTGTCCATGGGATCCTCCAGGCAAGAATCCTGGAGTAAGTTGACATTTCCTCCTCCAGGGGAACTTCCCAAGCCAGGGATCGAACCTGAGTCCCCTGCATTGCCAGGGGGATTTATCACTGAGCTGCCTGGGAAACTGAAGGTCTTGCTGGCCAGGGTGGAATAGGGTGGACTTTAGTGGAGAATGGAGCTTCCTCACCCCTTCCAAGGTGCCCTGAGTGGACAAACCTCAAGCGCCTTCCTGAGTCACAGAGTAGGGGTAGAGCTCGCACTTGCTGACAAGTGCTCAAGCTGTCATGTGACATGATCTGTTTGGGATGTAATTCCTTATCAATTCCAGTCCGGAGCCCCTGAGCCTCTCTCTCTTTCTTCTTTTCTCTCTGTCTCCCTCAATTAGTCCTTCAGTCACGTTCGATTCTTTGTGACCCCATGGACTGTAGTCTGCCAGGCTCCTCTGTGCATGGAGTTCTCCAGGCAAGAATACTCGCGTGGGTAGCCATTCCCTTCTACAGGTGATTTTCCCAATCCAGGGATCGAACCCAGGTGTTCTGCCTAGCAGGCAGATTCTTTACCATCTGCGCCACCAGGGGAGCCTTTCTTTCCATTATCTCTCCTTTTCCTTACGTTTTTCTTTCACTTGGTCCTCTACCTCTCTTTTCTATCTGAGAAAGACAACTAACAGCATAGTGAACTTCAAAGAACCCCAGATGTGAAAACAAAAGGCCTGTGTTCCAGTCCTAACCTTGCCTGTAATTGCTGATGGCTCCTGGGCAAGTCCCTTCTCTTCCCTGAACCTAAAGTCCGCTTCTCAACAGTGAATCACTGAGCTGTGTGTCTCCCTAAACTCCTTTCATTCTGAACGTCTGTACATCTCTGCCGCAGTATTCTCTGTAGGAAACTTCTCTGCACCCACAAGAATCACACAGAGAACTTGGTTTCATTCATCATTCAGCCAGTGTTTATCGAGCATAGATAATATGCCAGGCTTTATATCAGGTACTGGGGATCATGAGGTGACCAAACCAAAGTCCCTGCACTTATGGAGTTCACATTTGAGAGAGTTTAGAAGGAGATCAGATGATGAACTCATTACTTTGCAATTAATCATGAACCACTTAAGAGGGGAGAAAATTGATGTGTGCTAAATGCCTCTTGTAGGCCAGGCCATGTGCCAGACACCTCAGTCTAGGTTACTGCAATTGATCCTCCCAATAACTTTATGAAGTAATTATGAATGTGTTAGTCACTCAGTCATGTCCAACTCTTTGCAATCCTACGGACTGTAGTCCGCCAGGATCCTCTGTCCATGGGATTCTCCAGGCAAGAATACCGAAGTGGGTTGCTGTTCCCTTCTCCAGGGGATCTTCCTGACCCAGGGATGGAACCCAGGTTGCTTGCATTGAGGCAAATTCTTTACCATATGAGCCACCAGAGAAGTCGTTATGGTCCTTCCTATTTTAAAGGAAAGGGACACAAGGCCAAGACCGCTCAATCCCTTGGTCAACGTCACCCTGCTAGATTTGGTGGAGATGCGTCCGGTACACACCAGGGCCTCTCCACAGGAGAGGCTCCTGAACCCTGAGGCCAGAGCACACCTATCAGGAGAGAGAACCCCAGACCCCCTTCCTACGGAGGCACTCAGGGCAAGCCCTGCAGGCTGGCTGAGGTTTCCCGGGGCATTATCCTTCAGACGGCTATAGCTCACTCCCTCCATCCCACCATCTCGGCGGGCAGAGCTGTGAGATTGGTAGCTGAATTCTGCCCTCCTGGCCCATAAACCCATAAAACAGCAAGCAGCCTCTAAGATAGGAGGGGATAAGGGGGGCAAGGCTAAAAAATAAACACTGATGAAGATTAAAAATGACTGGTGGGTCTCGGGGATTTACGTCTCATAAAGTGAGATGGTCGAGGAGGCCAGACAGGGAGCAGACAGCCCTGACGCCTCTGCCTGGTGGATAATTTATCCCAGAAAGTGGAAGCCTCTATTTTTGACTCACACAGGCCAGGGTGGTTCTCGCCATCTGCCCCACCCCACCCCCGCCCCCCGCCCCACCAACACACACACACACACACACACACGCACAAACCCACTGATGAGGAGAGCCAGGCTGAGTCAGAAGTTTTGTTTTCCCAGACCAGACCCACACGTTTGATACTTTTTCAACCCTTTTCACTTCTCTGATCTCGTCAGAGTATTGTCTTACACCCTCAGTGAGGCTGGCAGGATGGGGACCCTCACCCACACTAGTCAGATGAAAAAACCCAAGCTGGCAGAGGCTGATTCATCCAGGATCTCCCAGGGAGTCAGGACTGTGAGCCAAGCCATCGTTGGTTGATGTGACAACCCCCATTAAGTACACAGTTTCCATCCTTCTCTTTCTCCTTCCTCCAATCCTCGCCCATTCACAAATGAACTGTGTTCAGTCAGTGGAAATGGCTAACCCTCTACTGAGTAACAGTATTTATTAAGAACTATTGTAAACACAGAGATGAGTAAGATTAAAACAGATGTTAATGACAAATTATCACTTTTTAAATATGTGGTGTTGGTGATGATGTTAATGGAAGTCCTCTCTGATATAATAGAGGAACTGAAAGAGCAGGAAAAAAATTTAAAGAGGAGTTGGGAAGAGGGAATCAATGTTGGGGTCAAGCGCAGGAGAGCCTTCCAGAGCAATTCCCTGGACGTCAGAAAGGATTTTTGTCCTGGATGATTTCCCATCGAATGAGGTCACGGGTTGGAATATGTTTTAAGACGAATAAGTAGCTGACAGTCACAGAGGATTCTGATGCTGACGTTGGAGCTCCCAATCACTCTGTCCACAAGATGCACAGTCAAACGTCACTTCTGTCACCCCTAACTGCTGCAGAGGTAAAGCCGCAGTCTTCATAGCAGAGTAGGAAGCACTCAGGTCTTAGGTTTTATTTGTTTGTTTGTCTGTACCACACAGCTTGTGGATCTTAGTTTCCAGACCAGAGATTGAACATGGGCCACCATAGTGGAAGCCCAGAATCCTAACCTCTGCACCACCAGGGAACACTTAAGGAAAGAATTTGGATTTTGTTTATTTTTTAAAATTATTTATTGATTCATTTATTGACTATGCTGAGTCTTCACTGCTGTTCACAGGCTTTCTCCAGTTGCAGCAAGTGGGGGCTACTCTGTAGTTGAAGCATGCAGGCTTCTCATTGCAGTGGCTTCTCTTGTGGAACACAGCCTCTAGGCGCTCGGGCTTCAGTAGTTGTGGCATGAAGGTTTAGTTGCCCCATGGCATGTGAAATCTTTATGGACCAAGGATCAGACCTGTGTTGGCAGGCGAATGCTGAACCATGGACCACCAGGGAAGTCCTAGAACTCAGGTTTTAGAATCCCAGTTTTCAATTCCAACCAGTTGTGTGCTTGAGAGTTCGTTTCTTGGCCTCTCTGAACCTGTTTTATCATCCATTAACTGGAGATAGCAACACTATCTCAAAGTTTTGCCTTGGAAAAAAATGGAAAGAGGATCTTCAAACTTAACTACATTAGTTGAGACTTCATGGGAGGCCCCCAGATAATGGATAACACATCCCCAAGTGAAGTGCAAGACCACCAAGCAAGAGTTGCAAAAGGTGGTGTTGAAAACTGTGTTTGTGGTCCCTTGTTGACCACCCAGCTCTGGCACATAAAAGAGGAGGGAGGGGCTAAGAGCAGGGCAGGCATTAGATAGGGGAATTCTGGAATGAGCTGTGAGTACATCGTGTATCTTCCTGTACTCCCTCCTGGAGCTCAAGCCTGACAAGAGTGGATTTTAATGGGATACTTGGAGAGCTTGATATTTTCCTTTCTTTGGGGGACACACTGGACTGGAGTCTGACCCCCACAGCTAAATCTAAAGGGCAGAGGCTGACTGGCCAGGTCTTCTAACAACAGAGTAAATACAGGTGACTGTACAAAGGGCAACCTACATTCTCAGAATTTACCAGGCCGAAAACACCAAAGTGTTTCCTCTGAACCAGGTCTGGACCAAATGAGAGGGACATGGCATAGATCAGCTGGACCCTGTCAGAGGATCATGTAGAGGAAGGAAAGATCTCATCAGAAAGAGGTTGGTGGTACAGCAGGTACCTAGAGCCTGTGAAGGAGTCTGAAGTAGCCAGCTGGCATAGAAATTCATTTACCCATACCAAAGAGGAAACTGTATGGGGAGGGGGTGGATTTTCTCCAGAGAACCAGCAAAAACCCCCCATGAGAGAACAAGCAAGGTTAAACGTCTGCCAAGCCCAGAGAACACTGACCCTTGGTCTTCAAGTTTACTAACTAGCCAGGTAAGTACTCTGTTGTCCCCCTTTCCTTCTCTTTCCCTCTATCCCCGACAATGGAGAGATAAAAAAAATCCACGATGGTTAGCAAGATGAAGAAGGAGAAGTAATGCTTTAGGCAGAAAGAGAAAGAAGAAACGACTCTTGTTCTCACTGCAGGAGACTTACCAGCAGTAGCTCCAGGTCCGAGTGGAAAAGTGAAGTTTGAGGTTTATTACTGCTCATATTGCTAAATAGTAGTAATAGTAGCTCATTATTGAGCAGAAATAATATTTTGTGAGTTAAACATGAAACTCTGTATTGTCAAAGAAAAAACAGAATGGTCATGTTTTCATCCAATGGGGTGGAACAGATCTTACCTGCAGAATGACTAGTAAAAGTTGTTTCTTGATTATTCCATGAGTGAGATTCCATGAGTCTCACTTGTTCAGTGTGACAGTTACATGACATGGCATTTGTCATCCCTTACACGTAGCTCGACTTGAGTACACCTGAGTTTGCTTCTGACATTTCTCCTGACCTGGGTGATCAGCAGTGGACAAGGCCTATCACCTAAGGTATCACTGAGTGGCCACTGTGTATCCGACCTATACTCCATTCCAGGGTAGAGACAGGAGGAAAAGATCCAGGCTTAGCTCCTGGTGAACACAGTTCACAGGACTGGGGAGCCTTACAGTGTCCAGATAGGGAGACAACGACCTGGAGGGTCGACCTGCTGCTGCTGCTGCTAAGTCGCTTCAGTCATGTCCAACTCTGTGCAACCCCATAGACGGCAGCCCATTAGGCTCCTCTGTCCCTGGAGGGGAGCTAGAGTTTCTTAAATCTGTTGTAGAACCAGATATGGAACCTGGCCCTCTTGTGGCCGTCTTCTACACATGTCCATGGCTCCAAACACCTTCCTCTTAGAATATCTAAGACAAAGTGGAATCAAGTGCCTGGTTGGCTAATCTGATCTATCATTTATTGAGCTCCTACTATGTGTCAGGCTCCTTATGTATGCTAGTTCTGCCAAAATAGAAATATCACTAGCATTTGCACAGATGAGAAAAACTGAGACCCATAAGGTTAAATGACTTGCCTAGAGTTATATGGCCATTCAAAGGTAGAGCTGGGATTTAAACAGGTCCATCTGGCTCCAAAGCTAGAGGTCCTGTCACCCAACCACGCTGCCTCTCCCAAGGACTGCTGAAGTCAGGAAAGAGAAATTTCAGCCAGGCTGCTGTCAAGTCTGCATCATCAGAGCCCCATATGGAGCCACCAGCTGTCCCACAGTGCCATCTTTGAGGGAAGGAACCAGTCCAGACTCACCCACACACGCACCAGCCATCCCAAAGCCAAGACAACTGGAGTAGACCAATTCCTTTCAAGGAATAAAAAGTGATGCAAATTTTTTAAATTCATAAAACTGTGTGAATAACTTTTTAATTAGTTGGCAAATTATATGGCCAGGGGCCTTAGTCTGTTCTCTGAAGTAGGCATTAACTTTATTAACTTGTTTATTCCTTATGCAGGTTAAGTTGGGTTCTTTGTGAAGGGTGCATAGGTGTGTGGTAAGTTCTGATTACATTTGGCAAGAATCTTGGCTGGGGTAGACAAGGGAAGTTCCTTGTAGATTTTACTTCTGATGGTGAACTTGGCCTCCATCACTCCCTCCTGAAACCCAACTATTTGCAGGCGGAAACAAGGGATTTTAAAAAAGATAAGGAAAGAAATAAATTAGAGGGGGAAACAACTGGAGGATAAATAATCCTCTTAAAACAGTCACTGGGAGAGGCAATGGAGAGAGTCCTGGATAGGGGGTGGTGTGGTTTCTAGTTGGGCTCCTTACTCCGTGGCTTCTGAGCCTTAGGCAGATAGCCATCCTGTTTAGCTCTCTGTCTCCCTGTCTGTAACATGTGGGGATAATCCATATTCTGAGGTCCTACATCCCGTCTGCCAAGAGGATGGAGTGGGACATGATCTGATAAAGTGACTGGACTTTTACAAAGCACTGTCCACACAGAAAGCTATGGAATACCCTTGATGCCTGGACCAAGGTCCTTGGGTGTCACCAGAGCCAAACCCAGTGCCAGCAAGGGAGGCTTCAGGGTGATGTGTGAGAAAAATATATCCTTTGGTGAGCTCCTGGAAGGGACTTGCAGGGGATCTACAGCATGGGGGCGTGGTGGGAGTGAGTATACTGGGCCTGTCTAACGCAAGTCAGCACGTGTCCGGGCCCCTGGAGTGTGCACGTGATGGCTTGTACGTGTGGGTGTGGTGTGTGTGAATACCTGTGTTTCAGTAGTGAGGAAGGGAAATTCATAATTTCATTCACTCCACTGGCATGGCCTGAGGATTTATCAGTCCTCTGCTCTAAGCACTGGGGATTCAGTGATGCACAAGATTCACTAGTTCCCGTGAGTGTGTGCATGCGCATAGGTGAGTGCATGAGAGGATTTACGTATGTTGGTGAGGATACGTCTGTGTGAAAACATACATCAGAGTCTGTGTACATGAGGGAATGTGTGCTTGTGGGAGTCTGCATGTGAGCATGTGAGAATCTGAGTGTTTGTGTTTTTATGCAAAAGAGAGGAACAATTCCACGAGAAACAATTCCCCACCATCCTAAAGGGTATCAAATCTTGATAAAATGCCTTAAAGTCTTGAAGGGCCCTGAGATATCATCTTGCCCAGTCCTGACTTCCAAGATAGAGGTAGAGGACCAGAGAAAAACAGCTGTGTGTAGAAGTCAGCCAGGAGCAAAGCAGAAGGTCCAGAATTTATACCTGCTGACTCTGAGCCCAAGAGGCTTTTTCTACTCAAGATGCAAAAATGCAAATTAACTGAGGCTCAGAGGTTTTAGGGAAAAGGCCAGAGTACACAGCAGTATTGTACCTGTACCTGAACACAAGCCACTGAATTCCAGTGCCCAGAGTCTTTCAACAATCCTGCATTTCCTTTCAAAATCAGGACAAAAGTGTTTGCAACATGGCTGAGGATGAAGTGAATTTAAGAACTCCCGTCCCTAATGAGTGTACCACATGCCAGCTGGAAAGATTTTTGTCAAACGCCTGGTGACAGGCTCACGTTGGGGACTAAAGGGTCCCCCTTCTCCTATGGACAGAGGAGCCTAAAGGGCTAGAGTCCATGGGATCACTAAGAGTTGGGCACAACTGAATGACTAGCACACACACTCCTCATCTTCAGGAGCCACATGGAGGAAGTCAGATCGGGCCTCCAGAGCCCCATTCCCTGCCTCCTCCTGAGACAGAGCAACTATGATCTCCAGGGGCTCCAAGGACAGCCCCGTGGGGCTGGGGTCTACGAGTCAGGACACACAGGACATGTGGCCCCAGTAATCTCACTGTGATGCTCAGGTGAGATTTTTTTCTGTATGGGTCCTTCCAGCCACTGGGGATTCTGTGCCCTCACACCCATCAGAGACGCAGCATATTTTCCCTTCACAAAGACATGGGCCTTTGTGTCAGTGCCAGCCTGGCTTCCCCTGCCCTGAACTAGTGCAGGTACCCAGAGCCTCCACACTGCCCACTCAGACCTGCCCCATCACTAAACCCAGAGGAGATAGTGACCCCTCCCATCAGAGGCTGAAATCTAGACTTTGTCTGGTTTTCCTAAATCTGCTGCCAGGTTTATCTGCCCAAGACTCTCTGGCCCTGCCACCCTTTCTAGATATTTCCTGCCCTCACTTCCATTCCTATTTCCTCAACTTGCTGACAGTTCCTACTATAACAATGGCAGAACATCCAGCACCTGACTTCAAGGACAACCAAAGCCTTGCTGGACATTCCCACTGCTGGCCCTAGTCAGAGGCCCTAGAACAGAAGGTGCCTGGACACTCCACCCCTGGCTGAACTTTGAACTCCAAGACTGGTCACTCTGCTGACCTGAGGCCATGCCAGCCCTAACATTTTCCTTGCCTTAGCCACCATTCCACATGCCTTTGGTCAAGCTTACCCAATTTACCACACTGAGCTGATTTCATCTGACTTTTTCGCCCCAGAGCCTCTAACCTCACTCCACCCTAAACCCTGAAACCAACTCCTGGCCCCACTTGAAAGCCTTTCAGACTGAGTGAAAGTTAGCTTCTGCCCCAAGTGTGTTGTCATCAAGACCCCTTGGGTACTTCCTTCCTGACCAGAAATGCCATCAGAGAGTCCAGTAAGCGCTTGGCTCACCGCCCCCATCAAGGTCTCCCTAGCGTCTGCTCCCAAAACAAAGTTGTCAGAAAACACACCCAGGAAAATTGTCAGGAAGCCACTAGTCATCCAAATTATTTACTGTCCCCTGGCACATAGCCAACTAGAGGCTGGCCATGCAGACTCTGGGAAAATATTTATGTGGGTTTTGATGGATGCTTGGCCAGGAAGACTGCCTGCTGTCATCTTTTCTTCCTGCTGATAAGGCAAAGCAATGCTTGTCAGACAGCTCTTAGAAGGGCCTGGCGGCAGGGACCTGGCATCTGATCAGAGTGAGGTTAATGGCTGCAACCCTCTGTTCCAGTTCCATCTCTGCCACCACCAGCTCTACTCTTCCCAGGGCAGTAGTTCCTCCATCTGTAACATCATGGAGCAGACTGGATGACCTCGGTGTCTCAGATCCTATGAGATTGTGACTCAGACAGAATCTGATCTCATTTCCAGATCTGCCATTTTGATGGCATTGGCTCATCACAGAGCTATTTTTCTTGGCACCCTGGAAACGTTCCTGAAATTCCAGCATCCTAGAATTTCTCTCTCCACTGATCCAGTTTCCGTAACCAGATGGGAGAACTCCATCTGGAGGGGGAAGATCTGAGCCTAAAATAAGAGTAAACTGGAAGAGGGGAAATTGAGGTCAAGCAGTGCTGGTCATGCACCAGTGTTGGCAAAGCTCGATGCTGAGCTCACTGGGACAGCAGAGGGTCCCAGCAAAAGGCCTCCTGTCCTTTTAGCCACACTGAGCTCCAGTTCTGTCCTCCAAGAGCTCCCAGTAGGCAGTGTGGAATGGACCCCAAGGCTCATCTGATTCCCCAATTGATCCTCATGCATGCTTCTTCTTGCCCGTGAGCGCAGGGCCTCCACCCACTGCCCTCAGCTCTGCAGTTCTGTCCTTGTCTGAGATCATCTTAGATGCCTCACTGGGAGGAGTTTCAGCCTCCTACCTCTTGTAGATGACATGACTTACAGGTCCTTCTCCATTTCAGAGTCTACACCTGTTCCCTCTGAAGATGCCTGCAAAGTAACAAAGTCACAGATTCAGACACAGGACAGAGGTTCGGGTGCCCCCAGAGTTCCTCCATTGTCTCCTGATAGCTTCTCTGAGATGTCCCATGACCTCTCAGGACTTTCTGCCTACCTTAGTTTCCCTGAGCATGGAGCTCCCTCAGCCTTCCTCTCTTCTCAGACCCAAAGTTCTCCGGGAAGCTTCCATGTGCCAGTCTGAAGGGGCAATGTTGTAGCTGTGCTGGCCACTGATAAATTAGAATGTAGGAGCAAGAGTGGGTGCATTCAGTGGCTATTTCCCTGAGAGAGTACTCAGGACAGGCATCACTTCTGTTTACCTGGTCTGAAGAAGTGTTCCTCTAGACCCTCTTTTTCTCCATTCAAAGACTCACTTAACTCCCCTCCTGTGCTGGACATTGTGAGAGGTGTGATGGAGGGCAGGAGCACAGGTAGACATAGAACTGTTCCCTTCACCTGCCCCAGGTGCCTGGCATCGTAGAACAAGACCAGACCAGCCTCTCAGCCTCTACCACCTCATGCCCTCATCACACCTCCTCTCCTCTTCACCTGCCTCACTCCTGGAATCATGGCATCATAGGAGGGCAGAGACCAATCTAAGGAACTTAGACAATCTGTGAAATGAGTAAGAATGGAGCTGTATGAACAAAGATGTGGATAAAGAACACAGATAAGGACTAGCCTCTACCTGCGGAGAAGGCAATGGCACCCACTCCAGTACTCTTGCCTGGAAAATCCCATGGACGGAGGAGCCTGGTAGGCTGCTGTCCATGGGGTCGTGAAGAGTCGGACACGACTAAGCGACTTCACTTTCACTTTTCACTTTCATGCATTGGAGAAGGAAATGGCAACCCACTCCAGTGTTCTTGCCTGGAGAATCCCAGGGATGGCGGAGCCTGGTGGGCTGCCGTCTATGGGGTCACACAGAGTCGGACACGACTGAAGCTACTTAGCAGTGGCAGCAGCAGCCTCTACCTGGAGATGAATGGAGAGAGTAGCATAGAAGCATATACAGTACCATATGTAAAATAGATAGTCAGTGGGAATTTGCTGTATAACTCGGGGAACTTAAACTGGGGCTCTGTAACAACCTAAAGGGGTAGGAAAGGCTGGGAGGTAGGAGGGAGGTTCAAGAGGGAAGGGACCTATGTATACCTATGGCTAATTCATGTTGATCTATGGCAGAAATGAAATCGATATTGTAAAGCAATTTTCCTTCAACTAAAAATAAACCTGTCAATCCTAAAGGAAATCAGTCCTGAATATTCATTGGAAGGGCTGATGCTGAAGCTGAAGTTCCAATACTTTGGCCACCTGATGGGAAGAGCTGACTCATTAGAAAAGACCATGATGCTGGGAAAGATTGAAGGCAGGAGGAGAAGGGGATGACAGAGGTAGGATGGTTGGATGGCATCACACACTTGATGGACATGTGTTTGAGCAAGCTCCGGGAATTGGTGATGGACAAGAAAGTCTGGCATGCTGCAGCCCACAGGGTTGCAGAGTCAGACATGACTGAGCGACTGAACTGAACTGAACTGAAATGTAAAAAATGACTAGCCTCCACCTGCAAGACGAGGCCCCGTGTGGTACAGCCACTTGACCAAGTCTGAAAACCTCTGATAGTAGAATCCTTGTTACAGACAAGGAAACAGAGAGCCAGAGAGGCAGGGCTGGGACCCAGGTAATAAGACTGCTAGTCACAAGCCTCAGGGCAGGAAGCTCTACCCTCCGGTGAAGACATCCCTTACAATCCTCACAAGAAGCCTAAGAGGTAGGCCTTGCTAACAGCCTTACTGTTCAAACAAGGAAACAAACAGAAAGGCAAAATAACAGGTAAGGCGACGCACTTTGAAGTGGCTGAGGATAGATTCATACTCAATCTGTTTGATTCTAGAGCCGTCTTGTCTAGAACCCAAGTACACAGCTTTGAGAAAAAGCATGCCGAGGAACCAATGACCAGGACTGCTGTTGCTGTAATTAGTTAAAATAAGAAAGTTGGCCCTCCCAGGGAAGATGCATTTTAATATGCCTTACTCATTCAAGAAGAAAAGCAGCTAAAACCCAAACAATTCACTGACGGTCCTATAGCAGTGAGAGCTCCAATATGCTACAGAAACCAGGTGGAAGGAAGCCAAAGCTAAGTTCATCAGAGGTTTGTAACAGGGAATCAGGAAGGCGTCTCAGGAAAGGAAAACTGCTACACATGGCCTTGAAAGATGAGTGGAAATTCACCAAGAGAAAAGGGGTGAGGAGCTTGGATGTGCCAAACTATATGGATAACAAGGGTCAGTTTTCTGCATCTGGGTGGAAATTGATGGGTGGGGAGAGGTAACAGATGCAGCTGAGGAGGAATCAGCTGACTGTAAGCTGAAGGGCCTTAGACAAAAGGCAAGACAGTCCTGACTTTATATTTAAGGTGCCAGTATATATAAGCTTTCAAGCAGAGAATCAACCCCTTGCCAGTTGAAAAAGACTGGGGAAAAAGAGGGAACACATCCCAGGGGCAGGGGCTCATATGTTAACAATGATAATGGCAGCTCACATGTGAGTATCACTCTAATAAATCTCAAAATAAAACTTTCACTTGAACTCATTTATTCTTCACATCAGTCCTGTGAGGTAGGTATCCTTCTCCCACTTGTACAGAAGGGAGAGAAAGGCCCAGGATCATGCAGATCCATCCCCTTAGTCCAGGCTGTTCATCAAGGAGTTCCCCTCTGAGTAGTCTGGGGCAAGTGTGCAGACTGAGGCTGGATTTCTGCCTATGGACTAGCTGTTCTCTGCATCTCATCTAACTTTGAGGTTGTAAAGTTTTGAGACTTGGTGGCAGGCTGGCTGCCTTGTGGGGCTGCTGGTCTGAACCGTGGGTGGTCAGGAATGTTTCAGGACTTCCTGGGCCCCGTGTTCCAGGCTGGAGTGCCTGGATTAATGATCCATCTGCAGGCAGAGTCAGCCGAGGCCCTGACGCCCGGTGCAGGGCATCGATTAGACTTTACACTCTGAGCGTGCTTTCATCTGAGGCTCTCCGGGTGGGCTGGGGCCTAATAATTAACATTCCCTGAGCCCCACAACATGAGTGAGCTGAAGAAGGAGAGAAAGAATCTTTTAGCAGGTCCCCTTCTGTGGTAGGAGTTGCCCCCCCCAGATCCAAGAAAACCTGAGTATGGCTGCCAGGCAGACGACCACATCACCCCAGTTGACACGTCAGTCCAGCCTGGAGTTGCACAGTGAGTGGTTTTGGTCTCATCTTTGAGATTCACAACATTTTTATGGGGAAGTAACACTAGGATTATTATCCTCACTGTACTCATTTGGAAACTGAGGCCCAGAGAAGGGCAAGGAATTGCCCAAGGGCAGAGGAAACAGGATTAGAGCTCAGGTCTCTGGCTCCCCTACCTGGCAGCCTTCCAATGTGGAAGGCTGTCTCCTGCAGGGATGTCTGGATCCCCTGGCACCTCGAGGTGAGAGAAGATAGGAGTGTGCTTTGATTTTCTATTTCACAAGAGAAATCATTACAGAGTGTCATGTTACTCATTCATGCGTTGGTTCACCAAATACCTACTGAATCCCTAGTCTGGTCCAACCTCTGTGCCAGGTGCCAAGGACAGTGGAAAATAGCCCTTGACACTGAGGAGCTTAAAGCTGGGGAAAGGAGGGCAGTGGAGAGTGTGGTAGGGGAGGGGTAGATACACAAATACTAAGTTCATGAGGTGACACAGTGCTTTACTAGTAAATCTAGTTGATAGTAAAGAGTGCTTGGAGTACAAGGTCCCATGCTGCAGCTGCTGCTGCTAAGTCGCTTCAGTCGTGTCTGACTCTGTATAAAAGGCAATAATAAGTTCTCCCAGAGGAGTGAACACAGGTAGTGATGGGGATGTGATCAGAAAAGGCTTCAGAGGAAAGATAACCCGAAAGTGGAACCTTAAAGGAGGGCTTGGTGTTTATTGGGCAAAATGGGAGCTGGGGAGAGGATATACAGGTCGGATCATCCCCAAGGGGAAGAAAAGAGCTGATTCAGGCAATGAGAGAGGCATGAAGTTGTTCAGTTAACTGAGAACAACGATGTTGGTTGAACAGGAGGATTTGAGTAAGAGATATTGGGAAATGAAGTTGAACAAATAAGCAAGGATCAGATCAAAAGCGCTTCCTAAGCCAAGGTAAGGGAACTGAAATTTATCCTGAAGGATTCAAGGAAGGAGGCAACATGGTCAGAACTGCATTTCAGGAGAATCCCTCCTGCTGCAGGGTTAAAGACGTAATGAAGGACGACAGATTGAAGTAGACACCTCTGGAAGGCAAAAGTGACGGTTTGTGGCCACAAAGGGCACCCAAAACTCTTGTCTGGTCTGGAGAGCCCTCTGTCCTGAGAATTTTCATATATCAAGAGTGCTCCCCATGGTTGTCAACTTATGCCAAGGCCCGTGATCTGGCCCCATTCCACACTCCCTGGTCTGCGACGAAACCACAGCATCCTTTTCTCTCTTTCTATAGGATTCCTTGTACCTGGACTTCCCACTTCTGCAAGGACACGTTTTGCTGCAGGCGGCTTCCCACTGCCAATCACTGCCACCAACATACAGCAGCAAAGCACACACCTTCACAGCCCTCTGCTTTAAACCACTGTTGTTATTTAGCTGCTCAGTCAGGTTTGACCCTTTGCAACCCCGTGGACTCTAGCCCACCAGGCTCCTCTGTCCATGGGATTCCCCAGGCAAGACTACTGGAGTGGGTTGCCATGTCCTTCTCCAGGATCTTCCCAACCCAGGGACCGAACCCACATCTCCTGTTTGGCAGATGGACTCTTTACCACTGAGTCACCTGGGAAGCCCTGCTTCAAACTGTAGATGACCCCATGTTATCTGGTTGCACTTGTTAATTCCACATCAGGTATGTGTTAACTGAGCATACTATGTGCCAGGCACTGCTAGGCTCAGTGAATGTGGCCTCTGCTCTCACCTCCATGGGCCCCTGTGGTTAAAATCTAAACTCCTTAACCAGCATTTCAGGACTTTCTTAGGCTGACCCCAGCCCACCTCCACAGACTCATGTTCTCCCTTCCTCTCTGAACTCGTCACATTGAGTCGTTTGATGTCCCTTAAATATCCTCTATTATGTTTTCTAAATAGAAATATCTTTTTCATTGGAATTTTAATATACACACACTCTAATTCTAATACCAATAGTGGAAAGTTGAAAGTAAAAATGTGTCCTCTATCCTCTCCTACCCACTACCCTCCAAATCCCATCCCTAGAGATAAAAACTGTTAACATTGGGTAAATATCCTTCCTGATTCTTTTAAAAACTTTTGTGTCCTAGGACATCACCTTTTGGAAACTCTTTCCTGTTCTTCAAGACTCATTGCAACGTCTATTCCTCTTCTGCTGAGAAGTTCCCCATGACCCCCAAGAGTGGAGTTACGCACCCATTTGTTGTTTTTGCCTGCAACAAACATAGCATTTATTGCCCATTATTGAAATCATCATATGGTATGCCTCCAACAGGTTGAGTGTGGGACTGTAGCCTGTGATTCCAAGGACGGGGCTGTGACAGCCTTCGTCTCCACTGTATTCATGGTGCCTTGCACATGGTAGGTACTCAGTGAGTGTCTATTATAGGTACATGGTGGGTGAACAGATGGATGGACGAGCGGGTGGACGGATGGACTGATGGCAGCTGGAAACTCCTACGGCATGCCCCACAAGATACACAGGAGGGGATAAGAATGGCACTGAGGAGTAGAAAGAACCCCAGCTGGGGGTTAAGGACTGGATTCCCATGCTGGCCCTGCCTTCTCCCTGTTATGTAGCTTTATAGAAGTTCCTCACCTTAAGCTTCAGCTTTCCCACCTGAAACTAAATGGGGAGGGGTGGGTATTTCCCCGGAAACCGCCCAATGGATGCTCCAGAACGCTCAGCTGGCCCTGGCCCAGCACCACTATTTCACACCTCTGTAATTACCCACCTGCATGCCTTTTATTACAGAGATTGAGGTGGGGGCGGGGCTCATTAAATAAAGGGAAAAAGGAAATTGCTGGCTTGCCGAAATGACATCGTTGGCATTAACTAGATTAACTTCTGAAATGAAAAGCCCACGAAAGCAAAACCAAAACAGAGAAAGAGCCACAGCTTCCGCTGGGGGCTTCATGGTTCCCTGCTTCAGCCTGCCTGACCCTCAACCCAGGGCTCCAACCATCCTCCCCGGACAGGCTGGAGAGGCGGCAGGAGCCCCTTCCCTGTCTTTACACAGGACTTCACCTCACGGATCTCAGGCAAATAGTACTGGGCACTGGGCACTGGGCACTGGGCCCCAGACCGGGACTGGGAACTCTTTCAGAAGGTTCTAGTCCATAGGGGAGATAGGCAGGCATGTCGACACCATGCAGAGTGGCGAGAGATGAGTCAAGAAAGCCAAGAACTGATGGACCCAGAGTCCAGGGATCAGAGAAGCAACACCCCAGCTGAATGACAAGCAGGTCTCCAGCCAGAGCTTCTTGGAAAGGCAAACCAGGAAGGGGTTAAGAGGAAGACGCAGAGACGCGAGGAGGAGCCAAGGGCAGTCCTACATGGCTGGAGCATAGAGGGAAGGGATGACATTGTTGCATTTAGTGGTCCCATCAGGTAAGTTTCTCAGGATGACACGATGACTTGATGACTCAGGGATCAAGCCTACAGCAGCCTGGGCTGGGGGCTGAAATACAGAATCCCTGCACCAAGTCAAGAATGCCGGACGCAAGAGCACCTGTTAGGCAGCGGTGGAAGGAGCTGCTGCTGAACTCAGAGCTGGTGTCAGCTGACACTCATTCACAAAACCGAGGCAAGGGGCAGTAACGGTCTCAGACCAAGGCGCGGTCTCAGCTCGCCATGCTTACAACCATCAGAAGAGGTGGATGGATACTGAGCGAAATGGATCCAGCTCCGCTCTGTGGTTCCAGTTCCAACAAGGGCAGGGCAGGGTGGAGTCTTGATGCCTAGCTAACTGTCCACTCTCACAGAGAGAGAACCAGTCCTTTTAAGCATCCCAGAACACACAAGGAAAACCCTCCTCCCCCAATAAACCCGGATTCTTCTACCGCAGAGGGTCAGCCAAGGTGAGCCAGAGAAGGGAGGAAACAGGAGAAGAAACACGATGCAGTTCCTGCTTCCTCTCAATAAGACACTTTACATGGACTTTCTCTTTCCTCCTGAAAAGAGTCTGGATGGAAGTATTCCTTTCTCCACATGAGAGGCCACAAAACTGAGGCTGAGCGAGGTTTACCCACTTCTCATAGCCAGTGACAATCAGAGCTAGACTCAGCCCTGAGGTCTTTGCAGTTACAAACTGGGAGATCTCTCCCCACACATCTTTCCTTCCAGACCCTGCCCTTGGCCATAAAAAGCTTCCAGTCTGCTAGTGCTGTGCATCCAGTAATGTCACACTAGCTTGCTAATGTTGGACTAAAACTCAGAAATCCTGTAATTCCTCTGAGCCTCTAGACACCAGGACCATCAAATCAAATCAACTGTCCAATGAGGTTTTTATTTTTCTCTCTTTTGGACATGTCACGCAGCATGTGGGATCTTAGTTCCCCAACCAGGGATCAAACTCATGCCCCCTGCCACCTAAAAACAGTGTCTTAACCACTGAACCACCAGAACTTTAAACATGACTTCTATTCCTAGCTCCCCTGCCCAGGGGCATTTGTGATGTCCTCATTCTGAGAAGTGACATCTAATGATAGAAGTCTCAGCACAGGACAGAAGAGATTCTTTTAGATAGAAGGCGGCTGTTGCAGCGCCCCTCAGCTTCATCCAGCTGCACCCGAACCCACACGGGGGCCTGCAGGCCACTGGCACCCCCATGGGTCAGTCCTGGTCAGGATCACCAGATGCCAGGCTAGGTCACTGGGTATTAATCATTGCCAAGGGGGAAGTTAAACTGAAAACCAGTTCATTAACGATTAAGCTTCCTCTCTGTAGCCCTCAGGGAAGGGGAGCTCAGGTGGAGGGCAGGGTCTTGTGTCAGGAGATCTCCTCTTGTGGAAGTCTTCCCAGAGAGTCTGTGGTGAGCAGCAGGGGTCCTGGGTTCGAGTTCTGGCTCTGCTGTCGACCTGCCAGGGGACCTTGGACAGGACACTTCCCCTTTCTGAGCTTCCAAGTCCTCCTCTGACACATGGAGAAAATTCCACTGGGTTCCTTGTGACACATTAGCATACATTGTCCTAAGAATAGTGTATATGTATTTGCTCTTCTCCATCTATAATAGTTCTGTACCCTCAGGGTTCCCAGTGCAAGTACACTTAACTGTTCACATCTTCATGGCCATGGAAATTCAGTTCAGTTCAGTTGCTTAGCCGTGTCTGACTCTTTGCGACCCCATGGGCTGCAGCACGCCAGGCCTCCCTGTCCATCACCAACTCCCAGAGCTTACTCAAACTCATGTCCATCAAGTCGGTGATGCCATCCAACCATCTCATCCTCTGTCGTCTCCTTATCCTCCCGCCTTCAATCTTTCCCAGCATCAGGGTCTTAACAGTTCACATCTACACAGCCAAGGAAAGTTGGTGGCAAATCACAACTCCACCATGAGACCTGGGGTGCATAGACTCACACTCTCCTCTTTGCTCCCCACACCAGCCAGGCAGATCTCTGACCCCAGAACATGTCCTCTTTGCTCTCCAGGCACTGGCCAAGTTATATCTGGAGGGAGTTCTTTGGAGCCCAGTAATGCACAAGAACCAAAATTCCCCATTTGGCCAATTCCAGGTATCTCCTTTTGGATCATCCTATCCCATTGGGCTTCCCTGGTGGCTCAGAGGTTAAAGCATCTGCCTGCAATGCAGGAGACCCGGGTTCTATCCCTGGGTTGGGAAGATCCCCTGGAGAAGGAAATGACAACCCACTCCAGTATTCTTGCCTGGAGAATCCCATGGAGGGAAGAGCCTGGTAGGCTACAGTCCACGGGGTCGCAAAGAGTCAGACACGACTGAGCTACTTCACTTCTCCATCCCATTGGGACCTGCTAAAACCAAAGCTTTGCACAGGACCTTCACAAATGTTGATCCAATACCAGAGCAATGGCACAATATATAATTAAGCAGACTCCTAAACCCTTTGTATTCTACACAAGGCACCAGGATGGTGCCAGGGCTCCAGTGGCAGTCCCAAATGGAAGTGACACCACACGTACCCTGGTTTGCAAGCAGAAATGTCCATTAAGGTGAGACATCTGACGACAACAGTGGTAAACAATGACAGATTTTAAAACATAGAGGCAGTTGGGATTAGCAACCAATTTCTTTCCTCTTTTTTCAGTTGCTCTTCACCAGGCTTTCCAAGAAGTGAGTCTAATCACTCTTCTGTCTGTAGATGGCAGCACTGGCCCCTTTCACACCCCATGATTTTCACTTGAGAACATGTGCTCCTGAGAACGGGGTAGAATGGGGTAGAACAAGGATACAATAAGAGGAACTAGCTTCACAGAAATTAGCCTCGCCCACTTAAGATGTGAGCATATCTGAGAGTCACAAAATTCCCGAAGCCTCGCTCAGGATTCTAGCAGGATACCCCAGCTCACCAATAACTGTCTAAATTACCACTGCAAGGGGTCCATGAAACTCAAGGGTTTTCCCCGGAAGTGTGTCAGGATCCACAGAACCCAGCTGGAGCACCCTTGAGCAGAAGAGTACAGAGTACAGCAAGCTGCCCCTGTCTGTTCTGAGTCAGCCTGGAGTGTCTCGCCCCCAGGCATTGCCCCAAACTCCTGTTTACTGAGTGCTCTCTATGTACCTGGCAGGTTGCTGAGAGCATTGCCAGCAAGGTGCCATCTACCCCTCAAGATGGGTACTACTTCATCTACTTTACAAAGAGGAGACAGTGGATCCAAGAGGGTAACCATCACTTGCACAAATGTGGAAACCGAGTGAGTGGAAGACTTCTATTCAATGTCATGTGTTAGGTCACCAACCAAGCAGGACAGGAACCTACACACACCCTGGAGTGAAAGCTTACCAAAGCAGCCTGGCAGTATAGGAGACGATAGCCGTTGAAATGAGGAGGGAGGAAGAGAAACAGGGCTATGGTCCCAGGACACATCTGACACCTCCTCTGAATATTGTCGCCCCCAACTAAGAAGGGAGTCAGGAACACCCCTCAGATCCAGTACCAGTTCTGCCCTGAATGAGCTATGTGAGCTCAGGCAAGTCCCCTCACCTTTCTGAGCATCTAAAACCTTCCCCAAGCAGGTGGTGAATACCTAATGAGGTAATGGCAAGAAAAAGAAAAAAAAAAGCTTTTAAAAGTATAAAAGCTCTCCTGGAGGTATTATTAATTATTATTATTATTATTATTATCATCATCATCTTTCTCAGTTATTAATGACCTGTTACCTGCAAGGGATCTGTCATCCAGGAATCTCTGTAAGCCCTTCTTGAATCTGTTTATATTTCTAGTTGGCAGCACCTTCCTTGCTTTTGATCCTCAGCCCCCAACCCAGGGAGCCACAGGCAAAGTCTTCTGCCTAGAGGCTTGGGTTTGAACAGCTTTTCTCAGGCTCTTGTAGATTCTGTCACCACCAACTGAATTTAGTGCAATACAGCCTCATTTCCTCCCCCAAACCCCATTTGTAAGCCCAGATCTGTGTTAGGATCTTAGGAAGACAGAGAGGAAGAAAGAGGCCTTGCCTTCTCAAATCATTCCCCATAAGACTACATATCCCCCATAGGGTGGAAACACGGGACTCCCTCTTAAGCGCCTATATTTGAGCTGAGAATAAGGTCCAGACACCACAGGTCTAGAGCCCATCCAAGAACCAGGGCCCCACCTGCTCTCAAAGCCCCTTTTCCTCTTCACACCAGAGGCAAAGGACTTGAAAACCTTTCTCAAGGACTACACAGAAATATAAATCAAGCTCAGTTAATTTTGATACCTACCTGGGATGAGCTCCATAGATTTCAAGTCAAGTCAAACATGGAGTGGTCCTAGCCTCAAGAAGTTCATTGCCTGGTAGGTGAGATCAAGGCACAAAATAATGATCTTGCAAGTCAAGGTTAGCTGAAGGTTTGTCTAGAGGATTCAAGAAAAACAGTTTAGGGGAGGGCCTACCTAGCTGTGCCTGTGACAATCAGGAAAGTTTTGATGAAGGGACACTTGAATTCGGTGCTAAATAATAAACAGTATTTTGGCAAGTAGAGAAGGTGGTGAGCCAAAGGTAAGGGGGCCTGGAGCAGGGAGAACACGAACACTGTGTTCAGTGGTCAGAGCAGAGTGATCCACCTGGTGAGAGCCACTGGATGTACAGTGCTGCCTGTCACTGAAATTGACAAATATCCTCCCTGATCTTCAGAAAAAAGCCCTATCAACAACTGATGTCTGGCCCCCTAAGAGAACTTCCTGACTTCCCTTAGGCAAGGTCTTTGCATGTCTTGGGTTGTGCAGACTGCAGAAGCTGGGCATCGATGCATTCTCAACCCCAGGCCAGTGTTGTGTCTTTACTGACTGTCAGGCTCAGAACGTCCCTAGCGAAAAGGGCTTCTCAAATGTACCCCTTTCTACCCCTTAACTGCAGGTGAGGAAACTGGAGAAGAAGCCCCTTCCTCACAAGTCAGGGACAGGAGTGGGAATGGAACCCAACCTTCCTTCCCCTCCTCTCCCCTCTTCTCCCGTGATGAGGTAAAGCTCACCCAACCTGACTGGAGGAAAGCTCCAGACACGTTCAAGGTGATTGTAACAGTAGCATTTGCAGGCAAATTATATTCCATGAGCTAATTAGGCAGGGATTGGGGCCCTTGGCCATAATTAATATCTTGTCCCTAACAACTTAATCCTGGGTGAGATCATAGCAAGGATCTCCTCTGAATGCCGAAATTCTTTCCTCCAACAAATCACCTATATAAATACATATATTTTAATAGCAGCAATTATAAAGTTCTCTGCCAACTTATGGGGCTGTTTAACATTCCTGGATTGAGGCCACAGTTTTTTCCCCATCTCCTCCCTCCCCACAACCAAAGCCTAATGAATAGTGACTCTTTTGTGGCTCTGCGTTCCATTTAACCAATATCTCCTACCCGATGGGTCTTCGAAGGGAGTTAATAAGCAGTCTGGGAGGACTGCCTGAGGAGGTCCACGAACCTGATCGTTAACTGCAAGGCCTAATCAGCATGTGCTTCCCACCCAGAGTCCCCTACAGCTACACAGGCCCGGTCCCCCAGTAATGGATGGAAAATCGGCGATTTCCTGACAGTTAGCAACCAATTTTCCACCAATTAGAAGAGAGACCGTGGTCCCTGGAGGAAGCTGGATGGGTCCACCGCACAGAGCTGGGACCGGAAGACAGATGATCCTAGGAGCATCAGGGAACCAAAGCCCTGGGGGCAGGGGACCCCTCCCTCCGCATCTCTTTCTGGATCAGCTTTGGCTTATATCAGGGGAAGGCCACTTCGGGGACAGGGGCTGCCTGCTTGGGCACTTCCCTCTGAGCTCGTCTCACTTAGCAACCCTGTTATGTGATAAACCACCCCCTTCTCTTCTCCTGGGCCAGCAGACATGGGTTTCTGCTGGGTGTCTCCTCAGTGCCCAGGACAACTGAGAGATTCCTCCAAGGCAGTTGATGTGGAGGCTTAAGAAAGCATAAGCTCTGGAGTTGAACAGTTATGCCTCGAAATTCTGAATTTGTTTTTTTTTCCATTGTGTGTGACCTTGAGCCAAATACCTAAATTCCCTGGGCCTCAGTTTCCTCATCTGTAAAATGGGGCTAGCCATATCACTTACCAGATAGGACAGTTATGAGGATTAAATGAAATAATGTGGGTAAAGTCCTTTACATCACAGTAAATAGTGTTCAATATAGAGGGGCTATTATTATTCTTCCTATTACTACGTTGATAATATACGTACTATTACTAAATGATATCAGCGAGTGTGTGTTGAGCATTGTGCTAAGCACTATGAGATCACTACCCAAGACATCCTTAGACATTTCTCCAGTTTGTTGGCCCTGCCCCCATCATCTTCCATCTGCTCTTGCACCCCTCCAGCTCATCCCCCACAAAAGTGCCAGTGATTTTTCTAAAATACAAGCTTGACTGTGTCCTCATCGCTAGCCAGATTAAGATCCCACAGTGGCTTTTGCAGCACAAGCACCTTTCCTGGAGCTCACAAGCCTTGAGCCATCTCTTCCCTGCTTACTCCTCAGCTTTAGCTCTCCCCCTTCCCTGCCCTGTTTCTTATCATTCTTTAATGCCCACAGTCCTGGAACATCAGACCCACCTTTGCAAGGAATGTGAGAATGCAATGACATCACAAAGAACGTGCACCGAATAGGTGCGTAGGAAGCTGGATTCTCCCCTGCTCCACGCCGCAGTATGGTCCCCAAAGGAGCTGAGTGATGGCGTTGCCAACAGGCTTGCAAGTTGTGAGAGAGAGACAAGGTCACCCTCAGCATCACTTTGGCATTTATTGAACTTGATTGTGCTCTAAATTCTCAGGTAATTGGCCATTCTCACTTGGTAATGGTAACTGAATCAGACCTAGCCTTTGCCTCAAAGAGCTCAGTCTGTGGGGAACAAAATACCAAAAGGGGTCTTAACAAATACTTACTCTATGCCAGGCACTCTGCTCAGAAACTGTACGTGGATTACCTCATGGGATTATCTGATTTGGTGTTCATAAGAGCTTCAGGAGCAGGGTTAACATATAATTTATCACACAAACTAAGACACTTCTGAGAGTGAGGGAGCCCCTATTAATAACTATATGGGACAATAGGCATAAATTTGGGGCCATCCTAGGCACATCTGGATAGATGGATGCCCTGTCTCCAAGGTATATGTCCTTTTTAAAAAAAATTCATTTTGGTCACTCTGCACAGCTTACAGGATCTCAGTTCCCCAACCAGGAATTGAACCCGGGCCACCGCAATGGAAGCCCAGAATCTAACCACTAGGCCACCAGCGAATTCCCAGTATATCTTTATTTTAAAGACTTTAGGACAATAGGGACTTTGCCCACATTTACATCCTTCTCGGAGACAGGGGCTCAAACCAGTCCCTCTGACTGCAATCCCTGGGCACAAATAAGATGCAAAGTGAAACAGAATGTTTCCTAAGAGAAGGAGGGAGAGAGGTGGCTCCAGGCTTGACGGTGAAGTGGGAAGGTTGGGAAGCAAAGGGGAAGGGCTGGGGGGCACACGTGAACTGAGGGCCAGAGGGCAGTTGGGTTTTCAGAAAGCAGGTGGGAAAGTTAAGACAGTTGTGCAGGAGGGAATGGTACAGAGAGTGGAGGGATGAGCAAACAGGCAAGGAAGCAGGGAAGCAAGAAGGGCGGGAGCTGGAGTCTAAGTTAGAGACATGGCCACGGACCCAGGTGAGGGCTGATCAGAGAAGTCGGGAATGCTAGTTGTGAGGCCTCACAGCCCTCAGCGAGCTTCTGATTCTCTCCTTTTCCAAACGCACCTGCAGTCCCCCTACCTCTCCCAAAGCAGCTAGAAAGCCCTTGGCCTCATGTCCCCACCAGAGGAGTGAAGGGCCACAGAGCTCCCTCCCCCTTCCTGCGACCCACGCGCTATGAGTTCTCTAAATTTGGGCAGGGCAAGACAAGTTCACTTCGTAGAGCTGAGACTCCAACAGCATCCTCTTTTCTCAGACTTTGCTTGTTTCTCAGACCCCCAGTGCCCATCCTTGCTTCCCACCACTGCCTGGCTTGCCCATTTGAGCCTGTTCTATATGCTAGTATCACCTCCGGCTCCTCGCCCATGGAATCCAACACCATGACATTGCTTTCCCAGAGGAAGTTCCTGAGGGTCCAGAACTGCTGGCTTGACAACTCAGGCAGTCACTGGATTCCAGGCTCTGGAACCGGGAGGGAGGCTGTCTTGTGTCTGTCCTGAGAGAGACTCCACGTGCAGCTTCCGACTGACCTGCAGGTTCAGGCAGGCGATGCTTGTGCTGGTGGAAAAGGAGCCCCACACCCACGAGGGCCAGGCTTGAGGAGCGCCCAGGGGTGCCTCCACCTCCCGCACTTCCTCCTGCTGCACAGGGAGCTCAGCTGCACACCTAGCTCTGCCTACCTCAGCCTTCAGAAGTCAGAACCTGCACCAGCCCTGCCCAGTCCCACTCACCCAGCTCCCAGCTCAGAGCAGAGTGACAACACATGGCTGATGGTGACCCTGCTCCAATCTCACCCCTCTGAGCCACCTCCACACCTTTGCCAGAAGGATTGTTCTAGCAAGTTGATTTGCTCACTCAGTGGCTTCCCATCACTGAGAAGAGAAGCACTCGAGCATCTTCACATATAGCTGTGGGGGGCAGGTCCAGACACTGCCCAGCTCTCCAATTTTACCTCCATCTAGCCTCCTCACCATCACCCATACACCTTCATTTAACCACTTCTTCATTCATCCAGTATGTGTTGAAGACCTTCTTCATGCTAAGGCCTATGCAGGTTGCTGAGAATCAATCCTGAAATGATTCTAACACTCAATTCCAACATGGCAGGGGTGGGGCAGGTGGCATCCCACAGCACCAAGCAATTCTCCAACACCATCAGCTGGGTGTCCTACAATCAAACTCCATTCTGACAACATCTGTCTGGAGGCAGTGGCAGATTCCACAGGGTAAGGGCTCAATCCCACAAGACTGCCCCCCACTTCAGAGGCCAGTCACAAGTCTAGGTTTCACTGTGCCTCCAACCATCTGCCTGTAAATTAGAGGTTTCCATGACTCCTCCTTGGGTTCAATTACTTTGCTAGATGGCTCACATAACTCTGGGATCCTGTTTACTCAATGGATTACCAATTTATTACAAAGAATATTAAATAGGAACCAACAGCCAGATGAAGAGATCCATAGGGTAAGGTCTGGAACAAAGGAGCTTCTCTGCCTCCGCAGAGTTTGGTACCCAGCACAGTGAATCGTGGAAGTGTACTGGTTCACCAACCTGGGAGCTCTAGGAATCCAGCTCTTTGGGGTATTTATGGAGGCTTCTTTAGGCAGGATTGGTTCAGTCATTGGCCACCGGAGATAAATTCAACCTCCAGCCCTCCCCTCTCCCCAGAAATCAGGGGGTGGGACTGAAAATTCCAATCGTGCAATCCTGTAATTGCACGATTGGTTCCCCTGGCAACTAGCCCCTGTCCTGAGGTGCTTTCCAAAATCCATCACATTAACATAAACCCAGTTATCATGGAACAAGGCATCTTGAATAACAGGACACCCATTTCACCTTGATGGCTCTGAAATGTTTGGTTTCAGGACAAGAAACCATATATTATGATAAAAGATGCTCCCATTGCTCTTATCCTTCAGGAAATCCCAAGGGTTTGGGGAGCTGTGAGCAAAAGCTGTGGATGAAGACCTAAATTATGTGGGAATTATACTTTGGTCATCTGAATGTCCAAGTATCTATTTCTTATAAATCACAACAGCATGTTGCCCATTCTCCAACATCCCCATGCTGCCTAGGCTGCCCCTCCCGACCTCTTCTACCTGCATTCACTTGATTATTCTCTAGGACCTAGGGCAGGAGCCTCCATCCACACCCTCCTCCAGGCTCCCACAGGCTCTCATCATGGTCTGTTTGGATGCTTCCTGATTAGATTGGAGCTCAACAAGGAAGTGGCTTCCTTGGTGCTTAGACGGGAAAGAATCCTCCTGTAACGCAGGAGACACGGGTTCAATCCCTGGGTTGGGAAGATCCACTGGGGAAGCAACCCACTCCAGTACTCTTGCCTGGAGAATTCAATGGACAGAGGAACTTGGTGGGCTACAGCCCATGGGGTTGTAAAGAGTTCGACACAACTGAGAGTGACTAACACTTTCACTTTTTCATATTTTCAATAAGGAGTTGAGTTTGACTCAATCCCATGCCTCTCACAACAAAATACGTTTGTCATCCTTCTCAGTTCCTTTATCCCAGGGTTTACATTTTCATTATTTCCTCACCCTCTCCACCACCCCTTTGCCTGCTGCTAGAACTTAGAACACTTGTGTGTGTGTTAGAAAAAGGTGCCCTTTCCTCTGGTTGGATGCAACTCCTTGCTAAAGTGTGTGTCTTGTGAGCAGAGCCCTGGCTGCATCTGGGCCCCAGTTGCTGCTGGTTCCAGCATCTTCATGCAGGACACACCCAGACAGTCAGAAGCATCATTCCCTACCCCACCAAGATGCTCATCCAGTTATATTTGGGGGACCACTCTCAATTCAAAGTTACATTGACATCAGAGGGCTAATGACCTCCCACCTGCAAACTACCTCGTCTAAAAAGAAATGGTTGTGGGGAAATTTTGAAGCAATCATGGGAATTGTAGATGTTCTGCCCACCGGTTGGAAGGTGTGTCAAACAGGCGCCTGTCCAACCAACAGCACATGCCACGACTTGAGTGGATGCTGCTCCTGGGAAGGGCTGGACCAGTGTCCCATTGGAAGGACTTTCAGTCATGTCACTTCCTTTCTTTCCCCTCTTTAGTCTTCGTGTTCTCAGCTTCTGAGATCCAACGTCAAAGCTCCCTTCCCAGCTTCTATACATTTGCATCCACAAAGGCACGCGTGTGCACACACCCACACACACACTCACTCCTGTAATTATTCACTGAAATGGGCTCTGAGAGTCATGCTCCAGAGAAGCCCACTTGCCAGAAAGAACATGATCTTAGACCAAGTCAAAAAAAGATGGAGGGTTATTTGGAAATATGTAGAAATGTCAAATCACCATTTTGTACCAAAAACTAACATAATGTAGGTCAATTATACCTCAAAAACATACTAACTCATAGAAAAAGAGATCAGATTTGTGGCTACCAGAGTGGGAATTGGAGGGAAGGGAGGGGAAGGGGAATTGGAGGGGAGGGGGAAATTAGATGAAGGCAGTCAAAAAATACAAACTCCCGGTTATAAGCACTAGGGATATAATGTACAACATGATCAAGCTAATTTAGCACTGCTCTATGTCATATATAGACTTCCCTGGTGGCTCAGATGGTAAAGCATTTGCCTACAATGCGGGAGAGCCGGGTTCAATCCCTGAGTTGGGAAGAAACCCTGGAGAAGGAAATGGCGACCCACTCCAGTGTTCTTGCCTAGAAAATGCCATGGATGGAGGAGCCTGGTAGACTATATAGTCCATGGGGTCGCAAAGAGTCGGACACCACTAAGCGACTTCATTCATTTTCACTATCTTATATATAAAACATATATAGAGTTTTATATGTTAGAGTAAATCTAAGAGTACTCAACACAAGGAAAAAATATTTTTGTCAATTTCTTTAATGTTTTATCTCCATGAGATGATGGATATTAAGCCTATTGTGGTCATCATTTCATGATGTATGTAAGTCAAGTCATTATGCTGTATACCTGAAGCTAATACACTGCTCTATGTCAGTTGTATCTCATGGAGTACCATCTATAAAAAATACTGAATCATTGTGCTATACACCTGAAACTAATATAATATTGTAAATCAACCATACTTCTATTTTTTTAAAAAGAGACATGAAAAAAAGAATGTTGAAAGCAGATTTTTAAAATAACTTGAAAGAGTATGTATCATTAAAAAACTTTAGATACATATACACAGTAAGCAGTCTTAATGGATGGACAGAGGGATAGATGGATGGCCAAATGCTTGATAGAGCAAATCTACCAAAATGTTAACATTTGTGCTTCTAGGAGGTAATGTATGGGTAATCACTATATGCTGCTGCTGCTACTAAGTCGCTTCAGTCATGTCCGACTCTTCGAGACCCCATGGACTGCAGTCTATCAGGCTCCTCCATCCATGGGATTTTCCAGGCAAGAGTACTGGAGTGGGTTGCCATTGCCTTCTCCGAATCACTGTATAGTCCTTTCATCTTTTAAGTTTGGAATTTTTAATGCAGTGTTGGAGGAAATATATAAATGTACTAAATGAAATAATGTTTAATATTTAAAACTTAGAAAAACTATGTCTCAATAAAACTAGAAAAAAAAAATATATATATATGTCAAAAAAAAAGATAGTGGAGGATGACAGAAGTCCCTCTGAGCCCTGCCATGGTCAAGTTCACCTGGTGTTCACTCTGACACATTAGGTGGCAAGGCTTAGTCAGACCAAGGCAGCCCATCACTGACATGATGGAGGCCTTCTTCTAAGAGAAAGCAGCTCCGGGAAGAGCAGGCATTGGGTAAACCTGATGTCTCCATCTCTCCCAACCTCTCAGGGCTCTCGTGGGAAGAGGAAGCAGAGACACTCTGGTGGCCCAGAGAGAAATAGGACCAATGTGGGCTGGCAATTTAGGCAGATCTTTACTCAGTATTAACTTCCTGGGAGGCGACTTTTGGAGGTAGAAAACTCATGGTTATGAGGATGTGGGAGCAGCCACTGGATGCCCAGTGTCGGGCTGACCTTGAAGACCTGAAGATGTGAATATCATTTTGTTTCATGGTCTAGGATTCTGTGAATCTAAGACTTCACATTGCTCATTATTATTAGATTCCATTACTATATGATCTTAAGAGTTTTAAAACTCAGTGCCTTAAAAATGCTGAAGTTTTATTATTCCCTAATTCCAGAACCTGAGAAACTTAGAATTATAAAGCTATCTATGAGATGCAGTCATTTGTGTGGCTCTCTTTGAAAGATATGTTGAGTACATGCTTTTCACCAGGTACTCTTTGGAGGCACTTTACATATATTATCTTATTTAATCCTCACAATGTACCTGTAAGTTACGTACATTTATTATCCCTATTTTTCAGATGAGGAAACTGAAGCACAGAGAGGTTAAGTGACTTACCCAGGACTACAGAAGTACTATACAGTGGTCCCATAATGAAAACCTAGGGTCCGTATTCACGGCCACTGCCTTAGGCTGCCTTCCTGTATTATAAGAGGAATACACCCCGAAGGATGGAGGGGCTCTGGCCCAGCCCAGGGCTGTTATGGGTCCTCTGCTCAGCTGGACTCTACTGGCTGCTCTGAGTCCCAGCCCCTGGGGCGTCCCTTCCTTTCCCACCTTTCCAGGGAGTGTTCCCTCCACAGTCTCAGGTCCTGAATTCCCCAGGCAAAGCCAGCCACATTCTTTGGGCTGGGGTCCAAGTTTATTTAAGAAGAGGAAAATGTTATTATGGAAATTACAACAGCTTTACGAAACAGCGTCGCTGTATCAATCCAGGACCACAAGAATGCTCATCAACTTAATAGCTTCCTGTTGGGAGCCTTTCAAGTTACGACTGAAACTGGCAGGCATCGGGGCATGGGAGTGGGGCCAAGCAACTGGGTGACACCGCACTCCGCCCCCTGCCCTCGGGATGAGTGGCAGAGTCCCAGCAGGAGACCACAGGGGACCCTCCCTGCCTGCTCCTGCCTGCATCCCTGAACAAGACTGCAGCTTGGGCTTCCCATTCTCAAAGGTGGAGCCACAGTGGTGATGGTGGTGGTGGTGATGTGTGTGTCTCCAGGTAGCAAGCAGGGAGGAGAAGCCTGGGGCTCCTCCTTCTACCCACCCCAATCCACACCCACAGCCTGACTCAAGTACAAACACAGTTGTGATCCTCAGACCTTCTTCCAAAGCCAGTGTGGAGGGTCTGTGGCTAGGTCCCTGATAAGGACAGGCTTTAGGAAAGGGACTGCTTTCTTTAACTCCTAAGCCCAAAAAGAGAGAAAGCCAGGACTTAACTCTTTTTATCTTTAAAAAAAAAAAAAAAAAGGAGAAGAAAAGAAAACCATTAAAGTGAAATTCCTGGGGCTGAGAGCAGCCAGGAGTCTGGCACGTGTCTCCTCCTCGGTAATTATCTGGCATTTAGCACCTCTCTTCCCAGCACTTGTAATTAGCAGGGAAATTAAGATGTTGTCATTCTACCTCCCAGCTTCTCTCTGTTATGCCCAGAGGCCCAGAGAGGGGAGGGTATCAGTACACCAAGAATTGAGACTAAAACTCAGGGGGGACTGAGAGGGGACATTTGACAGGAGAGCAGTGGTGGGTCCTGGAGGGAGCACTTCCTGCCGCCTGAAGCCACAGCCATGCCTTTTGTCTGAATTTCTGGAGTGTATGCAAGGGTACTACGCTCTCTCCCATGGGATGCTGTTATGGCGCTGATGAAAAGACTAGGCTCCAGTGGAGTCTCATTGCCTTCACCAAGATTTTCACAGAGGCTCTTTGGTGCCCACCTCGGTGCTAGACCCTGAGATCAGGGATGAATCAGATCCACCCGGAGTTGTAGATGGTCCCCAGGGAAAGGATATGGCATTTGGTTGGGGAGGGGGTACAACCATAACACAAGGCTGAATGTGACAAGAGTTGAGGGAGGCAGGATCAGTTATAGAATTTGGAGGGACTTACTGAAGATGTGAATTACTGGAATTCTAAATAATTTCAGACAGCAACAGCAGAAGATTAAACCAAGCATATGGGCTCTTCTAAGGGACTCTGTGAGCTGCATACTCATGAGGCCAGCCCTGGATCGAGGGCAGTGTAGGTATTTCCAATTAAGAAAGATTTCTTTTTTTTTTTTTTTCAAACTTTAAACTTTTTATTTTGTATTGGGGTATAGCTCATTAACAATGTTGTGATCGTTTCAGCTGAACAGTGAAGGGACTCAGCTGTACATATACGTATATCCATTCTCCCCCAGACCACCTTCCCATCCAGGCTGGCACATAACACTGAGTAGAGTTCCATATGCTATACAGTAGGTCCTTGTTGGTTATCTGTTTTGAATATAGCAGTATGTATATGACTTGCCCAACCCCCCTAACTATCCCTTTCCCTCTGGTAACCAGAAGTTTATTTTCTAACTCTGTGAGTCTCTTCTGTTTTGTAAGTTCATTTGTGTAGTTTATTTTTAGATTCCACATACAAGGAATACATATGGAATATTACTCAGCCATTAAAAAGAATGGAAAATGCCATTTGCAGCACCATGGGTAGACCTACAGAGTGTCATACTGAGTGAAGTTAAGTCAGAGAAGGGGAGATATCATATGACATCCCTTATACAAGGAAGAATTCTTAAAGGATGCAGTATTTGAACTGGTCTGGTTCAGGAAGTCAGCTTTGCTTAACAGGAAAATTACCTTTACTCTATGTGGCCAGTTTTCTCATCCTTCAAGACCTCAGTCAATGCCCTCTCCTCCAGGAAGTCTTCCCTACTAACTCCATGCTGGAATAGGACTCTCTAGGCTCTCATAGCTCCACTCCTTCACCCCTTCCAAACCTGTGCTTCCCTAGACACCTTACCTATTTCACTCCAGTACAGATGACCAGTTTATACACCTGCCTCTTTGGCTAGCTCATGTGCTCTCTAAAGACAGGTCTATGCCTTATTCCTGTCTTCATTCTTGGTGGCCCACGGAGGGCCTGGATAAGACAGGTGTTCAAAAGTGATTGAAGAATGAACGAACACCCCCAGAGTGAGCAACTTGAAAGAAGACTTGATTGTGCTTAGGGAACACAAGGATGAATATTTATCCATGGGCCAAAAAGTTAAATTGGGATTTGATCAGAAAGGCCCTAAATGACAAGCCAAGGGAAGGGTTTGAGCTTTTACAGATGGATCTGGCTGCTCTAAAGAAGATGGCTGGGAGTGGAAGATGGGGGTGGGAGGGAAGGAGCTGTAAGCCAGGCAGAAAGAGCAGTCAGAAAGCTGTAACCATGATCCAAGCCAAAGGTCAGAGTGGCCTGGACCAGATAACAGCCATGGGAATGGAGAGAGGGGAAGAGCTGGATGGGAGCTTTGAAGCCCCAGCCACCCTGGTGGCAGCAACACTGGGTCACCAGCCAGCTATTCCAATTATTCATAGAAAATCAATCCCATTCCGTGGAGACTCAGATAAAACTCATGCACAGTAATGGATGGAGAGCTTAGAGTGAGGAGATAAGAGGAGGCCCCGGGTGTGGGGTGATCAGGTGGGGCTTTGCAGGAGGGGGAGGAATGGTAAGAGGTTATCAAAACAGCCCTCAAATAGCAAAGGCTCAGAGCCGGTCTGCCCAGCTGTGGCTGCAGAGGGACACACAGGCTCACCCCCAGGCCTGGGAGAGCCAGGCCTAGTGGTCCTTGGGCATTAGTCCCAGAAGCAGGGGAGACTGATTGAATCTTGCTACCCTGAGATGACATTGGAGGTCTGATACCCTCTATTAGGAGACCAGGGGCAAGGGGGCATGGATGTGGAACAGGAGGGGTACCCTCTGGGGCCCCTTTCAGCCCTGGCTTTCTGGGATCCCGAGTCCATGAATCACCACTGTGGCATTTTGTCTGTAGGATCAGGGAAAGCACGGTCTGTTCTCCAGCACAGGGCAGGCGCTGTGGGAGACGGAATAATGGAGCCCACTCACTCAAGCTGGGCCACAAAGCCTGTGTCCCATCAGCCTCAGTCCCTCCCCAAACCCTGGAAAGGGATCACCGAGCTTCCCATCCTCTGAGAAGGGAGAGAGAATATGGGTGTGAGAGAGCTTTGCCCCGGGAAGAAAGGGAGACTGAGAAACAGTGGTGCTTCCCAGAGCAGAGAGGGTCGAGGAGGATCAGTGCCTGAAGTAGAGAGAAACGCTAAAAATAAACAACCAGTGCTCACATAGTACCCACCACTGTGCCAGGCATTGTCCTGGATACTTGCCTGAATTAGCCAGGGTCAGTCTCACAATCCTCATTTTCTAGAAGAGGAAACCAAGGCTGAGTTGAAGAAAAATTTCCATAAGTTCCCACAGCTGAAGATGCAGAGCTGGGCACTTGAACCCAGGCAGTCAGGCTCCCTTCTATCTCTGCTCTGTAATGATCTTCTGTTTGCAAAGAGCTCGCTCTGTTCCAGGTACTGGTATCACTTGGCCCCTGGGAGAGGTTATCATCCCCATTTTACAGATGAAGAAGCTGAGGCTCAAAGAAGTCTGCTTATAAACCCATCTCCCAGAAGTAGCAGAGCCGGGATGTGACCTCACAGCTCCCTCGAGTCTTGCACCCCAACTCTAGGCTCTGCAGGACTGGGGGTCTGTGCAGTGGACCCTAAAGAAGCAAGCGATGGGGCATCTCCAGGGGAGGGCAGGGCCCAAGGGGTCCCCTTCCCACCCTCTTCAGACAGCTTTTCCTCACAGCTGTGGATGGAGGCAGCCGGAGGTGCGCCCGAGAGTCCCCATCTGCCGACACTCAGGCCTAGGAGGAGATAGCACTTTTTATCTCTGGGGCGAGTTCAAGAGTTTATTCCCCCCCGGGCCAGTGGGGAGCCTGGTGCCCATTCTTGGAGGGTGTCCAGTGACAGGACAGAAGGGGGCACTTGGTCTCCTTCTCTGCTGACACTCACTCCCCTCCACATCCCAGCATCACCCAAGGCCGGAAACATCTGGGACAGAGCACTTGGGTGTAGGCGCTGGGTCTGGTGGAGCCCAAGGCTGGTTCGGAGCAGTCAGGGGTGGCTGGTGGGAGGGGCAGAGCTCTGGGGTCAGGCTGAGGGGATATAGGTGTGGTCCCAGCTTCACCACCTTCTCACTGTGCCACATCACACCGGGCGCTTTAAGCTCTGAGCTTCCGTTTCCTCCCTTAAAAACTGAATTAGCATTTCTATCTAAGAGAGTTCTCCTCAGGGTTAAAATAGCGAAGATATGTATTTCAGCCACCTGGCTCACAGCCTGACCAATAGCTGGGTCCCTAAGATTACCCCTCCTTTCTCGTTTGCACAACAGGAACTGACTCCAGTCACTGAAGCAAAGTCTGCTCCAGGATCCCAAAGACACAGGGAAGAGCTCAACCCCCTCCTCAGTGTTCCTGGGCCTCCCCTTGCCCTGTAGAGGCCAGAGCACATTCTCGGGGCATTCAGGGCCCCCAGGGGCCTGCTAGCTACCTGTGTCCAGGCCTCATTTCCTGCCTCCGGCCCCCAGGTGACTCATTCTCCCTGAACAAAGCAGGCCCTATCTTCGTTCCCCAGCGTAGCCTTCAAGGACCGGATCATCAGCGCCTCCTTTCTGAAGCCGCCCCCAGGCCCCTGAGGGAGAATGAATCACTGGCTCCACTCGGCTCCCACAGCTCTGAACTTACTCTGCTTTGTGCTGTGGGTCCAGCTCCAATGATCTGCCCGCCAGCACACTGTGAGCTCCTGCAGGACAGCACTGGGATCCCCGTCTCCTCATAAAATGCCTGCCAGCTGTCAGATCTGTGCTCGGAAAATGTTATGTAATCGATTAGCTAATTAATGAAAGAGAATGTCCCAGGACAGGAGCATCTCAGAGCTGGAGAAGACTTTCATCCCAGGGCCTCATTATCTAAATGAAGCAGCATGGATGTGGAGGAGGCTGAGATCTGGGGTGAGAAGGACAGGCCCTGGGACCCACAGTGAGATAAGAGCAGGATAGGCACTAAGAGGCTGCTCTCCACACCTGACCAAGGGCAGGGCGGTCAGTTCCAGTTCACAGTTAGACAGACATGGACCTGTAGGTGGCTCTCCACTGCCCCCTGAGGAAGTTCGTTTCTCATCGTGGCCTTCTAAGTCCCTTTGTGAGGTCGTCCCCATCGAGTGCTCACTTCTGCTTGTGAGCCTGACTTGCTGTTCTCAGTGCTGGGAACACCTGCCCCTCTGCCTGGCCAAAGCCTAGAATCCTTCAGGTGTCCGCGTAGATGTCACTTCTGCAGAACATGCTCCCTTGTCCCCTGTGTCCCTCTTTGGCCCCCTGTGATCCCATCTGTCATACGAGGCTCTGATTGTTTCCGTGCCTCTCGTCTAGTCAGAGATTGTTCATCTTGTACCCCTAGTGCCCAGCCTGGAAGGAATGTATGTGAGTAAATGGATGAATGAATGAAGTATAAGGACTGGATATTTGGGGGGCTCCGCAGGTGGCTCAGTGGTAAAGAATCTGCCTATAATGCAGAAGATATGAGTTCGATCCCTGGGTGGGTAAGATCCCCTGGCAAAGGAAATGGCAACCAACTCTAGTATTCTTGCCTGGGAAATCCCATAGATAGAGGAGTCTAGCAGGCCACAGTTCATGGGGTCGCAAAAGAGTCAGACACAACTTAGCAACCAAACAACATAAAGACTGGAATTCTGGACCACAGGCAGCCATTTTACTGAAGGCAAGTTAACCCCAGGGCTTCGCGGGGGTTCAGGGGTGGGGAAAGCACTGACTTGGGAGGAGACAGAGAGCAGGGTATGCTCTAGGACACCCCGCAAGGGCAGAACTGAGAGTGCTGGCCATGGAGGGAGTCGTGTTCCCCAGAACCCAGAGAACCCATGATTTGCCTGAGCCCTCCCTTCTGTTCAGCTGGGTTATTTTGGCTCAGTGACCTTTGTTATTTCAGGCAAATCCTTCAATCACTGGGGAAGCATTTGGAAGGAAGAACACCCTTGGAAAAAAAATCAGTCTGACCCATGTCCTGAGTGAGCCTTTACTGCCCCAGAGGCCCGTCCTCTGGCAGGCTGAGCGGGGTCTGTTCTGGAAGGCTGGTGGGAAGGGCATCTGGACATTGCTGGATGGAGAAGGGGAGGCCAGGGAAGCATGGCTATTCAAATAACAGCGAAGACTCTGGGGAGAGGGAGAGCTGAGCCTTGGGGGTGAGTTGGGTATTTATGGTAAAAAAGACCTGGAAGGAATGCCAGGCAGAGAACCTTAGGCTTCCCAAGAGTCCAGCTCCTTCACCACACATTCATTGCACTCCTCTTGCCTAGGCCCCACCTCAGAGAGCTTACAGTCTGGTGAGGGAGAGGAAAAAGCAAGAGATACTCAGGATCCAGTATGAGAAGGGATGTGGCACGGAGGAACCCAGAGGGGCCCCTAACCCAGCCTCCTGGGGAAGTGGTAATTTAGCTGAAAATTGCACAACAAATAAGACCTGTTTTTATTTTCTTCTCTCTCTCCCTTCCTTCCATTCTCTCTCCCTCCTTCATCCTTTACTTTTTTCCTTCTTCCTTTCTTTTTTCCCTTTGTTTACTCATTCTTTGTTTCATTCAATTATTAAATGAGTCATCATGAAAGAACAACTATGGCACACCCACTCCTCGTAGGCAGGGCTACACGAGGTGAAGTGATCAGATGTGGCCTCTGCCCACAAGAAAGTCATGGTCTGCTGGGGAGACATGTGATAGAAACGGTCACAGCATATATACATGCACATACAAAACATCCCACAAACCATTGTTGTTCAGTAGCTCAGTTGTGTCTGACTTTTTATTGGGTTTTCCAGTAGTCATGTATGGATGTGAGAGTTGGACCACAAGTAAGGCTGAGCACTGAAGAATTGATGCTTTTGAACTGTGGTGTTGGAGAAGACTCTTGAGAGTCCCTTGGACAGCAAGGAGATCAATCCAGACGATCTTAAAGGAAATCAACCCTGCATACTCATTGGAAGGACTGATGCTGAAGCTGACACTCCAATACTTTGGCCACCTGATGCGAAGAAATGACTCATTGGAAAAGACCCTACAAACCATTAAGAGCTATGAAAAAAAGAAGTATTTAGTGCCATGGGAAAACTTAACAGGCCTGAAACCTGTGGAAAGAACAGGAGTGTTAAGGCAGAGACTGAAGCAGAGCATCCAGGGGAGAGCGCACACATAAAGGCTAAGAAGTGGAGGCACGTCACATGTTCAAGAAAACAAAAAAGGTAGTGTAGACTGCCCAGTCACTGTCTGGGACCCTGCGCGTGGAGTGTAGAAGACTGCTGTTTCACTTCCTCCTTCTAAACCTCCAGCAAACCCTCTCCATGTACCTTGCACCCCTGGGGTATGCAGCAGAGGGAATTCTGGGAAATGTAGATCTGGCATAGCTGACGATACGCTACAAATGCAACACAGGTATGCAAGGGCCAGATCATACTGGGCCCTGTCAACTTTGGATGATATTTTACGAGAAGTGGGAAGTGATACTTGATTTTCAGCAGAGGGATGGAGAATGGCATGATCCATTTTATGTTCTAAAAAGTCCCTGTGGGAACTTCTGTGGTGGTCCAGTGGTTGGGACTTCCCCTCCAATGCAGGGGGTGTGGGTTTGAACACTGGTTAGAGAGCTAGAAGTCTTCCCAGGTGACTCAGTGGTAAAAAAAAAAAATCCTTCTGCCAGTGTGGGAGACACAGGAGACTCGGGGTCAGTCCCTGGGTTGGGAAGATCCCCTGGGGGAGGAAATGGCAACCCACTCCAGGAGCTTACCTGGAGAATCCCATGGACAGAAAGCCTGCGGGCCACAACCCATTGGGTTGCAAAGAGCTGGACATGACTGAGCGACTGAGCACAGCACAGCACACAGGGAGCTAGGATCTCACATAACTCTCAGCTAAAAAGTCAGAACACAAGGTAGAAGCAACGCTGTACCAAATTCAGTAAAGACTTTAAAAATGATTCATATATTTTTTTAAATCTTTTAAAAACAGGTTCCTTTTGGCTGCTGTGTGAAGATTGGCATAGAGAACAGCAAGACAGGAGCAGGGATTCCAGACAGAAGATTCCTGAAGGGATGCCAGCAAGAGAACATGGGGGTTTAGATTTGAGGGTGGGGGCCTTGAAAGCAGAGTTGGAGAGAAGCAGGTAAATCAGAGTGATTTTAGCATGGAGGTAAGAGAGAGGAAAAATGATGACCAGGGATGATTTCCCCCAGCTAGTAGCAGCATTTACAACACTGGGAAGCCTTAGGAGATGCGGGGTTTGGGTGACAGGGGTCTGATGGAAGATCAAGTTAAGGCTGTTAGGTAAAATCTGGAGGCTGAAAATCAGGATAGCATTCTGACCATGAGATGTATTTGAGAATAAATAGCACAGAGGTGGCATCCTTGGGTGTGGACAAAGCCCACTGAGGGACAGGGTGCTGAGAGAGGACAGAGGAACCCTGGCACTACCATGGAATTTTAAGGCAAGATCCAATTTTCATTTTAGAAAGAGCTTTCTGACTGTCATGCAGACAACCATGTGCAGGGTGATGCCAGAGATAAGAGAGACCAGATCTTGGTGACCAGCTGCAACTCAGATAACTAAAATATCAGGTTTCTCTGCTTTAGGCTATATTGACTAAGTGAGGCAAAGTTATACAGGTTCTGATGATCCAAAGTTCTGATTTCCTATAATGTCATGATAGGTGGTAAGACCAATTTCCAAAGCTGCACAAATAAAACCTAAATGATTCCATATTAGTTCCTTTACTGTCACTGTGTTGGTGGATGTAATGATTGAATGGCTTAAAAGATACAGTGAATTTGGAAAATTAAAGGATTCAGAATTCAGAGTTCATGGGAACGAAGGTCCTGTTGATTCCACCCCCACAGTCTCACTATTTATCTCCAGTTCTGTTTCTACTACTGCAGCCCATCCATCCTCCTCCTGCGTCTGATTCACTGAACCAGTCTCCCAACTGGTCCCCAGACCCCTCTCCCTCTTGTCCATCTTCCACACAGCATGGCTGACATGTCTAATTACATATGCAACCATGTCACTCCAGCCAAAAGCTCTCACTGGCTCCCACTGCAGGATAATATTCAGCCTCCTCCACCTTCATGGTTCCGGACCCTGCCTGATTCTGGGCCCTTCCTTTCCAGCCTCAGTTCCTTCCCATGTCCTGAACACTCCTCCCCAACTCCTATTTCTTGCTCTACACCAGTCTTTCAAGTGAAAGAAACAGCCCCTGCAGGGCTCAGAATGAACCCTGCCCTCTCCCTATGATAGGCTTCTGCAGGCATTGCTCCTTCTCCCCAGAACAGGCCAGTTTCATCCCTACATTCCCTTAATCTAGCAAATTCTTGCTTAGACTTCAGAATTTTTGTCTGGCTCTGCCACATCTGGGTACCAATTCCCTCTGTCCCGAAGCCTTCTGTGGGCTCCTGTCAGAGAATAGACTGCCTTGTATCATAATGCTTGTCTCTTCCTTCCTCCCTTCCTTCCTTCTTCCCTTCCCTCCTTCCTTGTCTCTTTCTTCCCTCCTTCCCTCCTTTCTTTCTTTCTCTTTCTTTCTATCTTTCTTTTCCCCAGTTTTCAAAGTCTTTTATTGGCAAGTATTTTAGGAAGGACAGATTAATCCCACTGTTTCCAAATCCATGGAACGTAGAGCCGTACCCAAGGACACATTAAGTGGTGTGAAAGAGACCGCTGCTTTGCTTCCCTGTTATTCATAGATCCAGTCAAAAGCAAAAAACTTGTAGTCACCAATTCTTCAGGCTTAAACCATAGGCTGATTTAGTTTTCAGCACTTTTGACTGCATCACTGCTCTGAATGATGTTCCTTCTGACTTGTACGCAGAGTCCCCTTGCATTGTGCTTGACTTGGATTCCACTGGTTTGGTCTCCCCAGGCATCAGTCACTCTGCCTTTGCCACGTTCAGTCCCTCCAGATCACGGCCACAGCTGACCCTGCGTTCAAGCACTTCTCACCTCCAGGAAGAGTGGGTGGTCTTTTAGGTCAATGCTGTGCTGCTTTAGAGGCTCCTCGGGGGCCTGAGGGAACTTCCTGGCCACGAGGTAGAATCCCTCCGGCTCTAAACACTCTCAGGTCTCTCCCCACCTGGCTGGATGGCAGGGAAGGTGTGCTGCACATTGGTGGGGTCCCAGAAACTAGCAGAAGTGGGTGGTGGGGTGCACTACAGGGCTGGAGCTAAAGGCTATTTCTTTCTCTTTATTTTTGGCTGTGCTGCATGACATATGGAATCTTAGTTCCCTGACCAGGGATTGAACCCACATCTGCCGCACTGGAAGCATGCAGTCTTAACCACAGGTCCACCAGAGAAGTCCCACAGCCATTTCTTATTCACTGCTATACCTCAGTGCCCAACACAGAACCTGGCATGTGGGAGCTGTTTTGTTTTTTTGTTTTTGTTTTTAATGTTACTGATAATTAAAAAGAGACTTCCCAGGTGACACTAGGAGAACCTGCTTGGCAATGCAAATGATGTAAAAGACAGATGTGGGTTCAAGCCCTGCGTCGGGAAGATCCCCTGAAGGAGGACATGGTGACCCTTTCCAGCATTCTTGGGCTTTCCTGGTGGTGCAGATGGTAAAGACTCTGCCTGAAATGCAAGAGACCCAGGTTTGATCCCTGGGTCAGGAAGATCCTCTGGAGAAGGGTATGGCAACCCACTCCAGTGTTCTTGCCTGGAGAATTCCATGGACAGGGAAACGTGGCTGACTACAGTCTGTGGGGTTACAAAGAGTTGGATACCACTGAGCAGCTAACTGTTTCTATAATTGAAAAGATCTCTGGAGAACTTAGGAAAAGTTTTGGACTAATCTCAATGAGAGTCAGAGAGAGCCCTGTGTACCCATATCCTCCCATGGAGCCCTCATTGCAAGAATAAAACAGACAGGAACGACCTCCATATCCCAGTCCCACCCACAGAGCAGAGCTCACCTCCGTGACCTCAGCAGCATGGGGATGCAGAGAGATGCTCCCCACCCCGCCCCCTGGACAGAGGCTGCCAAGCTCTGCGCTGCTGCCATCCTCTCTCTGCACAGGCTGGAGAACCGGTCAGCGTGGCTGGGCCCACTCCATGCTGGACACCAAGGGCCAGCTTCACTTTCTCCACAGACCAGAGGACAGTCCGGGGTCCTCCATCCCCGCTGCAGCAGCCAGACAGAGCCCCAGCTGGGCCCAGGGCCAGAGCACTAAGATGTAGTCTTTCTCAATTCCCCACAAACTTGACACTCAGTTTCTGCTGCAGGAAAAAGAAATCACCTTCCACTCTTGAGATACCAGCAAACTGCAGTGATTCAGAGCTGTAGGGACCCTGAGAGAGCATGCAGTCTGCCCTCCTCATTCTCTGCTCCTCACTGCATTGTGCAAATGAAGGAACTGAAGCACAGGGATGGAGCGGGATTTTGAGCAGGTTCATGTCGCACAGAGTCGGACACGACTGAAGCGACTTAGCAGCAGCAGCAGCAGCAGCAGCAGCAGCATGTTGACAGTAATAGAGCTGGGGCCAAAAACATGGGTTCTGTGCCTCCCAGCTTCATGACCTTTTCAACCCCCAAGCTGAATAAAGAGCTGGGATTGACATCTTAACCCTGGAGGAGCCTCTACGGCCTCACTGAGCTGACTTACCTCCCTTGACAGGGAGCTCAGCACTCTAGAGAACTCTCCAACTTAGAACCTTAGAAAGGGCTTCTCTACCCTGAGTTCTAACCTGCCTCGGGTCCACAAGGCCTGGGAGATTCACATGGAAGAGAAAATAAATGAGAATAGTGTGTCCTTTGGAATTTTGGGGCCTGGGGAAGGCAGACTGAAAGCCCTCCTCCCTGCAAGAAAACCGTGGGTTGGGGCAGGAAGAGGCAGGGAGACCCCCTGAATGACTTTCCCAGAAGCCTGGGGAGAGGGATCACAGGTCAAGAACTTGGAGTTTGGAAGGTGGGGAGTTCTACCTTCTCAGTTGGTAAAACCAGTGGCCCCTCCCGTGTGACACCCTCAAATCTTCAGTAACATGGTGGCAAAATTCTCAGGGCAATTACATTTTTGTAGAAAAAGGAGAAGGACAAAATGTTGTGTGTGGGTCTAGTGGTTTAACACAACATGGAGGAAGTTGCCCTCTCCTGAGCAGGGGATGAGAAGTGTGACAAATTGTGGGACAGATGAGCAGCCTGAGGTTCAGAGCAAGTTTTCACCAAATCTCCCAGGAGCATGGCAGTGCCACGTGGCTTAGGGTAACACACAAAGTCTATGTCAGTCATTCTGCATTCCTTCCCTTGACAGAAATTGACTGAATGCTGGTGATGAGCATTAGCACTGGGGATACTGCTATTAACAGATCAGACATGGCATTAATATATTATCTGCCCTGGGTTCTTAGCTAATAGCTCTTAATGAGTGTTGCCTCTCCCCCTAAAGTTTGCAAGTCACTCAATGGCTGGAACTTCTGCTTGCTTCCTCCCCCACGAAACACGCTTCAAGATGAGCCTCTAGTGATCAGCTTAAGAATTCATGGGAAGGTACAAGTTCATCAGCCACATTCACTCACCAGTCATGTAATCAGCTAAACAAACAAAGCACTTTCCCAGTTCTTACGTGCTCCCAACCCCTGGAACTGAATCAGGCAGACCCAGAGGGGCTCAACTCTCAAGGTCATCAAGTCTATTCTTCTGCCTCCAGACCAGGCTGAAGCCTAGGCTAGTACAGAGGAAGAACAAGTCTGGGAGGCAGAGAGGCAGATGGGAGCTGGATTCTGCCCCAAGCCCACTGTGTGCTCAGCGGTAATGGGAATGTCCACTGGTGATGGTGGTGTGTTTTAGTCCCTAAGCTGTGTCCGACTCTTTTGTGGCCCCGTGGACTGTAGCCCTCCAGGTTCCTCTGTCCGTGGAATTTCCCAGGCAAGAACATTGGAGCGGCTTGCCATTTCTTTCTCCAGGGGATCTTCCTGACCCAGGGATTGAACGCACGTCTCCTACATTGGCGGTGGATTCTTTACCAGTAAGCCACCAGGGAAGTTCACCAGTAGGCAATCTGGAAACCCTTTCGCTTGTTTGATCCTCTCAACAACCTGTGAGTTAGGTAAGGCAGGTTCCATTATCCCTGTTTTACAAAGGAGGACCCTGAGGCTTGGAGAAGTCAAGTGATTTGCCCCAGGTCACAGGGCTGGTGAAGTGGTGGCGCCAGGGTTTGAGGCCAGGTCTGTCTGGCCCCAGCGGCCCCTTTCTCCCTTGCATGTATTATACCCTTGGGGTACATACTCCAGATGCTGCTGTGCTGGCTCCCACTGACAAGAGCCCCAGAGCTGAGCCGATTCATGAACTGATGACGCCAGCCTCCCTGCATCCCGTGCCTGATGGATCTGCTGGCTCTTCCAGCCCCAGCACCACTGGCCAGTGACCAAGGAGAGCACAAGAAGGAGGGATGGGAGCTGCGGGGGTGGGCAAGGAGGGCCGAGCAGAGATAGACAGGACTCAGCACATCCATCACCAGGGCCAGTCCCCTCCGGGATCTCAGCTGCTGTCTGATCTGCCCAAGTTCCCATCCAAAAGTCAGCCCCCTGACAACCTGTCAGTCACTGCTCCCCACCCCCACCCCAGGGTGGAGGGGTGCTCCTTCCCAGGCTCCCTCAGCCTCAGGGCCTGCTAGGATCCAAACTAACAGGCCAAGCATAGCTGGGCTCTGACAGGGGAGGAGAAGCAGCCACTCGGACATCAACAACAGAGGGACGGACCCATGTCTGAGGAGCTGGCCAGACCTTCTTCCTGCTTTGGGGGCCTCATTCTCAGAGCACTTTGTCCCAGGCCTCAATTCCTTAAGCTCCTTAGCAAGGCCTTGCTGAGGTTTACTGGGTTGATGAGGTGTGACTTCTTGTCAGGCGTGTCTCCGGCCCCTGGCCTTCACCCCACCTCAGTATGTTCTCGGCCTCGCCTCCTGGGTCGGCCAGCTTGGCTGGACATGTGTGGCCTGCACACATCCAGTCCTGTCGCATCCTGCTGGCCCCAGAGCATCTAGGACAAAGAAGAAAGGGGCTGAGGAAGGGACCTGGACCAACAGCATGGGGTCACGCTGCCGGGGGCATCCAGAGAGAAGAGTGTTCTAAGCACAGACTCTGCCCAGTGGAAGTGGGGACACAGTCGCAATGTGCTTCTGACCCAGTGTCAGCTCACCCAGCGTGCACTGATGGCTGCTCTGTGCCAGACGGACACCGGGCCCTGGATCATAGGTGGCATCAGATATGGCCCAGTTCCTGAAGGGCATCTAGACTGTGGGGACAGTAGCTCAGACAACAAATCATTAAAAAGCCAGTGATAACTTCTCTGAGAGGGCCCCAGGTAGAAGGAAGGCCTGAGACAGAGGGCAATTAGCTTTGTGGAAAGAGCTGGGATCCTGAACAAGGGGCTGAATTCAAATGACATCCTGCTGCTGTACCTGACTTCTCCAAGTCCCAGCAATTTATCCATAAACAGGCAATGGTGTTACCCATCTCACGGCATCATTCCAAGCACTGGATGGTAAAGTATTTAGTACAGTGCCTTGCGAGAGATCAGGGGAAAGCCTGGATGGCTTCACGGAAGAGACAGTGCTGAAAGGATGAAGGGAAGCAGAGGGCATTTGACCACTCAGGAAGGTCTGAGGAGACCTTAAGATCCATTCAGGCAGCACTTCTTGAAGGCGGTCTTATTTCCACTTGCTGTGTGGCATTGCCCTTGTCTCTCTGTCTTGGCCTTGAGGCCGTAAGTTGTTCAAGGACTAGGGCCCACCTCATTCACCACAGCATCTGTAGTGCCTGCTGCAATGGCACTCAGTGAATATCTATCAGAATAAAAATGAATGACTCTAAAGTCTGTCATGGCCTTCTCAGGTGGTGCTAGTGGTAAAAACCTGCCTGCCAATGCAGGAGACATAAGAGACGCAGGTTCCATCCCTGGGTGGGGAAGATCCCCTGGAGGAGGGCCTGGCAACCTACTCCAGTATTCTTGCCTGGAGAATCCCATGGACAGAGGAGCCTGCCAGGCTATAGTCCATGGGGTCGCAAAGAGTTGAACACAACTGAAATGACTTATCATGTATGCACAGAGCCTGTTATACAGAGTGAAGTAAGTCAGGAAGAGAAAAACAAATATCATGTGTTATTTGGATATATATCTGGAATATATATATCTGGACATATATCTGGAATCTAAAAAAAAAAATAGTACTGATGAACCTATTTGCAGGGCAGGAATAGAGACACAGATGTAGAGAACAGACACTCGAACTCAGCTGGGGAAGGGAAGGGTGGGACAGATTGGGAGATTAGGATTGACATAAATATACTACCATGTGCAAAATAGATAGCTAGTAGGAAGCCACTGTATAGCTCAGGGAGCTCAGCTTGGTGCTCTGTGATGACCTAAATCGGTGGGATGGGGGGTAAGGGAGGGAGGTCAAAGAGGGAGGGGATATATATACACATATATGTAAATATATATAGCTGATTCACTTAACTGTATAGCAGAAATGAACACAACATTGTAAAGTAATTACACCTCCAATAAAATAAATGAATTAAAATTTTAAAAAATGATTAATGAGTCTGCCGAGTGAGAAATCAGGAGAAAAGGGACAGGGAAGAAACGGAAGGGAACTACCGTGTTTAGTCCCCACTATGTGTCAGGCGCTAGGCTGCTTACTCTCGGGTATCATCAGATTTTGTCCTCCCAAAAGACTGCGGTGTGTTTTATCCTCTCCGTTTTACAGATAAGGGAATGCAGGTTCATGGAGGCCAGGAGACCCACTAGAGACCCGGCAGCTGGAATGCAGCAGCCCAGAACTCCTCGTCCTATTCTTGGGTCTGCAGGCCCCTTTCCATCATTCTGGGCTTCTTCCAAGTGGCCTAAGGATATTTGGCCAGAGCCTCAGGACCCAGAGGGCAGCCCCTCCCCACCCATCCTCTACCCCCACCCCAGCTGAGCAAACAGACTCCAGCTGGAAGGTTCCAAGGAGCCTGGGGGGAGGGCCTGGCAGGTCTGACAGGTCAGCATGAGCTGGGCTTTCCTGAAAAAGCCAAGGTGGCCTAGAATGCATCCTTCAGCAGGCCCAAGGGAGGGGTGCACCCGGCTGGGTCTGGCTGACTCCAGGTGCTGTGATCTCAGCCCGAAGGCAGCCTCTAAAAATATCCCCCTGCTCCAAGCGCAGTGGGGATAGACCCTCCCTGGTCACTTCTGCACTGACCGGGCTCCGGGCAAATCCCCGTGGCTTGCAGCAAGCCCCAGGTGTAAGCGACATCAGGGGTCACCCACTTCCCACTGCACCAGAGCCGCAGGATGGAGGGAGGCTGGGGACGCTATGCACCTGCTCTCCCTGCCCAGCAGTCCTTTCTCTCTAGCCTGTCTGCCCCATAGTCTTACCTTTCGCTTCAGCTTCATCTCCCACTTTCCTCTCTGCAGGGCTCCTGCAAGACCGGCTGTTGTCCTAAGGGTCTTGTTACGAGTTCTTAGCAACCCTAGCATGGGTACTAAGTTGTTTCGGTCGTGTCTGACTCTTTGCAACCCCATGGACTGTAGCTCTCCAGGCTCTTCTGTCCATGGGATGCTTCAGGCAAGAATACTGGAGTGGGTTGCCACGCCCTCCTCCGGGGATCTTGCCGACCCAGGGATCCAACCCGAACCTCTATGTCTCCTCCATTTGCAGGCGGGTTCTTTACCACTAGCGCCACCTGGGAAGCCCCCGGCAGGCAGTGAGACCTCCCTGCAAAGAGCACAGGCAGGACACCCACTGTCTGACACCCACAGTCAGAACCTCCAGCCTGACATTGCGCACCACTCGTTTCCTTAGTTGAGTGATGTTCTTTCTGAAGAACCAGATAATCCACTTCTTGAAGGCAACGGGCATGAAGATTGATTGTTTCACACTAAGGCAAACACACGCTGCCACACATACACCCGGCAGGGGAGGCACACGCGCTCCCCATCCACCCTTGGCTCTCAGACAAGCCGACCCGTCTTGCATGTACCACCCAGAGAGAGTGGGGATCCACCCTGCCCAAGGGCTGATACCACCAGGAAGGAAAGCATAACCTCGGCGGGGGATCTCCGCCACCTCTGCCCTGAGGCTGCACACAGATTCTCCTCTTTGAGATGGGGCCCATGAGACAGAGAAGCAGTGTCTGGTGGGGGACTTCCCACCTCAAGAAAACACACCCCATCCCTTCTCTGGGTGGAATGCAGAGACGTAGTCGGACCCAGGCAGACACTGGAATTCACAAAGATTTCATCAACCACTTTTGAATTGGTTCAACCACATATTGAATGCTCACCTACTACATGCAAGACCTCTGGGATGGGGGATGGAGCAGCAAAGGAATCAAAGAGTTTGGCATCACAAAACACTGGCCTTGTCACTTCATTACTCATGTCAGACTATGGTTCCACAAATGTTTCTCGCATACCGATTGGGTGTGGACCACGTTCACATGAGTTATCTCATTTAACTCGGTTCTCTACACCAGTGGTCCCCAACATGTTTTGCACCACAGAACTGTTTTTCAGAATTTTTCCACGGACAGGGTGGAGGGTGGTTCGGCAGTAATGCGAGTGACGAGGCGCACTGAGGAGCAGCAGAGGAAGCTTCACGCCCTAGTCCTGCCACTTACCTTTTGCTGTGCGGCTTGATTCCTAACCGGCCGTGGACCAGGACCTGTCCACAGCTCAAGGGTTGGGGACACCTGCTCTATGCTGTAAGTGTAAAATCTGGGACCTAGAGAATGTGTCACTTGTTCAAGGTACACAACCACTGCCTCTACTTGCTCATATGTAAAATGGGTCCATAGCTGTATCCCCCTCACGGGGGTGTTGTGAGGATTAATGAGTTAATTTATGTAATTTTCTTAGAAACATGCCTGGCACAAAGCAAGTAGTTAATAAATGTTACTACTAGCTGAAGCCCTTGCCATAAATTCTCTTCAAAAAAGCAGCAGACACGGGATTCAAGTAACTCAAGCCTTATTTTTCTCCCTCCCATACCAAGGTTCTTTTGCATTTTGTTGGTTTGTAGTAATTTCCAACAAACAGCTACTGGGCATCACTTCTCTACAGGGGCAGCTCCAGGTCTGGTGTTTAAAGCCCTCTGTAAAGGAACTATTGGAGAAGGAAATGACAACCCACTCCAGTGTTCTTGCCTGGAGTATCCCATGGACGGAGGAGCCTGGTAGGCTGCAGTCCATGGGGTCGCTGAGGGTTGGACAAGACTGAGCGACTTCACTTTCGCTCTTCATTTTCATGCATTGGAGAAGGAAATGGCAACCCACTCCAGTGTTCTTGCCTGGAGAATCCCAGGGATGGGGGAGCCTAGTGGGCTGCCGTCTATGGGGTCGCACAGAGTTGGACACGACTGAAGCGACTCAGCAGCAGCAGTAAAGGAACTGGGTGTTCCTTCCTCACCCATCCTCCTCTCCTCCCTTAAGCAAAGGCTCTCCTCAGTCACGAGAGAACAATAACCACTTCTCCACTGAGGTGACCCCACTCTCCTGCTTCCAGGGCTTTGTGCAGGCCTAAGACTTTCCATCTCGTTTCTGCTGACTCTGATTCCAGGACTTGTACCAGTGGCACTTCTGTTGAAAGCTTGAGATCCAGCGACAGAAGAGAAATCAGCTGGCTTTCAACTTACAGCTATGGCACCACATCCCTGCTCTGCCACTTTGCCACTGTGCGATCTTGAATGAGTTACTTAACCTCCCTGAACCCAAGTGTTCTTATCTGAAGAGATTGTATGTAATCATCTTCATCTGTATTGTATTGAACAAAATACTGTAGAGAGAGTAGTCCTCCCTTCAAGTTTTCAATTCACACAAACTACATGAGGAGGTACAGTTTTTCCAATTTTTAATTTTTTTCTATAAGATTTTCATGAAGTTCTATGCCCATAATATCTCAACCATACTGAAATCCACATTAAAAAGGCATTAATTTCAACCAATATACTTGCTCATTTTGAATTTCACCTCAAAGTGGCTCGTGACATGTTGCAAGGATTTCAAATCCCAGTGGAGTGACCCCTGAACCTCAGTGAGAATTCGGCTTAGTCTTGTCTTCAGCATGTAGCCACAACCCTCTCCATGTTTCAAGGCCCATCTCCAAGTTGAATTACAACAGTGGTGTCATCGTCTGTGTATTGTGAGCTCCTTCCTCGGGGACAGAGCCTGGGTCTGATTCATCGCATGGAGTCTAAAGAAGCATCCTATAAATCTCTGAACGGACCACCATCCATTTCAGCCACCCATCCTCCAGCCATCCAATCATATCCCCTCTTCAAATGTGGATTAAGGACTCTGTCTAAAGTAGGGAATTCACCCTTCAAACTGGGGGCTTTCATCCTCCAATTTCTTTGTCCTCTAGCATTCTTCCCTCCTCTGGGATCCTTCCAGCCAAGCCCATCACCCTCACTGGGATCCTCTGCTTTCCTAGGGCAGCCTCTTTCATTCCTATCCAAACAGGTCCTCACACCTCCATGCAGGTGAAAGTTGAGGCTGGCACCTCAGAAGGAACAATGTCCCATGGGCCACAGCTGGAGGTCTTTAAGAACATCTGGATGTACCATCAGTTGCTCGGTCAGCCTTTCAAGCCCCAGGGTGCCAAATCTGAGCCTAGGCAGATAAGGAAGCTAGATTTTCATGTGCACATTTGGTGTGGGGTTGCGGGGGAGGGAAGACTAGGGGAGGGCAGGATCTCACTTAGCCCAGAAAGCCCTTCTTATCTACAAGTCCTTTGAAGTATGGGAGCTCTCGGAGACTGGCAGCCGGAGGGGAGCCTTTGCTCCACACTCCAGTCCCCACCATCCCTCAGCTGGAGAGGTTGGGCCCATTCTGGAGAAATTCTGAGATCTCAGCTCTCACAAATCATTCATTCACTCATTCATTCATTCACTTCTGACCCTAGCAAGTGCTGGGCTCCATACTAAAAGCTAAGGAGGCTGAGATGAATCAGACCCATATGCTTCTTTGCCAACACACAGCTCTCAAATGCTCCCCGCCCAAGAAGGGATACAGACATGGAACTCCAGTGCACTGGAGTGCTTATAATCCTAGGTCCTGGTCTGGAATGTGGCAATTGTATATGATGCTTAAACACCCTCTACAATGTCAGAGCAAGCAATGAGGCCCAAGTTCCAGCCCACACACCTCCCAAGGTGGCAGAAATCTTTTCCTCCTCTTCCCTCTTCCCCTCCTGCCAGCAGAGCAGCCCTTTAGAACATTGGGTTCTCTGGCTAACAGACTGAGCCACCTTCCTCAGAGCTGAAACCTGCCCTTGCATTTCTCCCACGGGTCCTGACTGACCTCTGTGGCTGCCAGAACCTGTCTGGCTGCACCTGTCCCAGGACAGCCCTGGAGAGAGCTGGAGGCTGTGTCAGCTTCCCACAAAGCTGTCACTGGAAGGGAGACTCCAGGGCAATTATGCTGGGCTTTGGGAGAGAAAAGGCTGGCGTAGCAGGCTGCCCAGAGGGAGCACCCCAGCTAATGAGGGAGCCTTAATCCCTCTCTCAGACTAACAGGGGAGATAAGACCAGTGAAAATGAGGAAACAGGAGCAGCTTTCCAGCTTCCAGCACCTTCCTCCCTCTAGCACCTCCTCCTAAAGCATCTGTACTCAGGTTGGATGCACACTCATCCTACTAAGGCTGAAGTCCCTGCCTTAGGAGCTGGAGGGCAAGGGTGGAGCCTGGCTCATCTCTTTCTCACCTCAGCTCCAACCCTCCCTGCGGCTTGCCCAGGACCTGCGCATGGCAAAGTCGAAAAATGTACACTGAATAAAACATTGCACTGGTGTGTGCTCGTTATAGCTGATGCAGAGGCTGTGTATCTAAGAAGGAGTCAGCCAACCTCAGAGTTGGAAGACCCAATCTTACCCTTGGCTCCGCCGTGCACTCTTTTGCTCAAGAGGGACCTTGAGGAGGTCTGTTTCTCTTCCATGGGACTTGGGGTCTCCATCTAGGAAGACCACACAACTCTGAGACCCATTGAGTCATAAAATGCCCCATGATAGTTCAGGACGCCCTCTCCACCTTTATTTGGCACAGCCTATGCCCCTGTCAGGGACACCTGAGAACACAGCATCTCCTTTCTCCCAAGGCACCTCCACGCCTCCACCAGACTATTTCTGAACCCTGGGAACCAAAGGAGGAATGTGTCCGACTGTGAGTTTGGCCAAATCAAGTCAAGTCACCTTTGCTATTTAAAACCTCTCCCTGGGCAGAGGCAGTCTGTTGAGGCTGGGAGAAGAGGCAAATCCCTACTCATTTAGGAGTCCACTTTACGGTGACTTTAAATTCCCTGGGATTAAGAGATCTCCAACACCAGCTTCCCACTGCCCTTTTCTCTAATGCTCCCCTGAGGCCACTTGGCTGATCGGAATGTTTAGCTCACCCCCTCCAGGGCTAGGCAGGATAAGCGCCCTCTCTGGGGACATTCGGCTGGCTGTCGCCTTTCCCAGAACTAATCCATGCTGACAACCCCTGGCCCTGGCATTTCCAAGGGGTCAAGTTCTATAGTTCAGAAAGCCAGGATCCTCTAGGGATCAGAGGGTAGCTGAGGATAAAGCAGGGCAAGACTAGAGACAGTTGAAGATGGATGGTGGGGTCCGATGTCACAAGTTTTTGGGTCCTGGCATGTTCAAACTGAAAGAGGCCATCGGAATAACATGTCATGCACCCCCATTGTACAAAAGGAAAAGTGAGGCTCAGAGAGGGCAGGGCACTTACCAAAGTCTGTGGTGAGGTGAGGACTCAGGTACTTAGGTACTTAGTACTCAGGATTCATCTACTCACTTACCCCACATCCCCAGATTTCAAAGCGGGACACTTGGAATGCTGAGATACATTCGTACTCATTTAACAAACACTTCCATGAAACCAGCTATGTGCCAGTCACTGTTCTGAGCATCTTATAAAATATGATCTCATTTAATCCTCCTAAGAACCTGAAGGTAGGTTTTACTATCCGCAATTTACAAATGAGAAGGCTGAAACGCCAATAGCGTAGATGAAAATAACTTTTCCAGGATCACAGAGCAATTAAAATGTGATCACTTTAAGTCTGAACTCAGGTCTGTCCTGTACCCTTTCCTCTACTCCCAGTTGCTTGGTTAGAGGTCAGAGAAGTGAAGCCCCAGTAATACACAGTGCTGGCAGCAGGGGGTCCAGCCCGCAGAAGGGTCCATGCAAATCAGCTCTGACAGGAGCAGATTCACACAGCTGGGTAAGTGGCCCAGTGACAAAGTGCCCCCATAGCCTCACCCCTGCCCAGTGTGGCCACTCTGCATGTTTCCAGGGAAGCCCATTTGCTTCATCTTCTGAGTGAAGTTTGCCCCCAAGGCTATGTGACGCAGCAGCAGCCCAGCCCTCACCTGCCCTGGCAGCCAGGGTGTGAGCCTCCACCGCCGTTGAGCTGGGGCTGCTGCTCTTGGGGTGAGCACTCCTGGGCCCAGGACGGAGGCCTTGCCAGCCCCAGGGTAATGTGCGCCAGCTGCCACTGCGGCCCCCACCAGTTCTGCAAGAGCAGGCCAGGGGCAGCCTGCGGGTCATACGTCTAGACAGTCAGACTGAGAATGGGGCTCGGCATCTTGGGAGAAGTTTCCTGAATTCCTTCCACCTTCGGGAATGGAAACTGAGCTAACAGGGAATTTGTTCTAATTATAGGGAAATAAGGAGAATTGAACAAGAGCTCCTCAAGGTTGAACTCTTCTGTCGGGTTTCTCCAATGTTCTCCCCTGTTCATCTCTCCAGTGAGAAACCCCAGAGCACCGGCTCTGGGCCAGCATGAGGCTGGGCACCGGGTACAGAGAGGATGAGATGGGGCCCCGCCCACCAGGAGCACCCATCTGGTCTGGTCGAGTGGTGAACAGTGGACCATCAACAAGAAAGCCTGAGGATAGAATGGGGGGAGGAGGGCAGCAGAGCACAGGCTGCTGGAACCCAGTCCCAAGGCCAGCAGAAGTTCCTGGACAAAGTGGACGCTGAGGTCCTCCTCCCTCGCTTCTGCCCACACCACAGGGCCCAGCGGAAATGCCACCTCTGATTCCCTCAGGACACACTGATGGACACTCATTCAACAGATACTGATTGAGGATAGAAGGGTGAGCCAGAGAGACCACTCACAACTCGAGGAGTTTAAGATTGCTCCCTTCTGAAAGGAGTCTTTGCACATGTTTCACCCAGCAAAGCATCTCAGAGGGTGTGTGTGTGTGTGTGTGTGTGTTTTCTGGCTCTTAAGTACTTCCCAAGTTTCTTTCAAGAAGTCCTCAAGTAGCATGACTAACCCCTGGAATCAGACAGTCGCATCGGAACCTTGGGTCCGGCCCCTGTGTAATCTTGAATAAGCTATTCAGCCTCTTAGAATCCCAGTTCTATTTGTCAAATTTGTACAATAGTTATTTGGGAAGGCTATGTGGATTAAATAAAGTAGCTCATGGTAATTACTTAAGCTAGCACTTGGCTGTTAGTGTCTCCACTGCCAGTCTAATGGCCCACAGGCATCATTTGCTTTTCAAACGCTTGCTGCTTGATTGTTGCTTGGCAGAGAATGGAGAGTAGATATAGTGGCCTTTTAAAATGTGGTAAAACATACATAAAACCAAATTTGCCATGGTAACTATTTTAAGGTGTACAATTCAGCAGCATTAGGTACATTCACTACATTGTGCAACCATCACAAGTATCCATCTTGAGAACTTTTTCACCATCCCAGCAGAAACTGAACCCATTAAACAATGACTTTCCCTTTCTTTCCTCCTCTCAACTCCATAGTTGACTTTATTCTACTTTCTGTTTCTATGAATTTCCTAGTTTAGGTATCTCATATAAGTGGAATCATATGGTATTTGTCCGTTTGCAACTAACTTATTTCACTTAGCATATTGTTTTCCAGGGGCTTCCCAGGTGGCTCAGTGGTAAAGAACCCCACCTGCCATTGCAGGACACGTAAGAGACAAAGCTTCAATCCATGGGTCGAGAAGATCCCCTGGAGGAGGGCCTGGCAACCCACTCCAGTATTCTTGCCTGGTGAATCCCGTAGACAGAGGAACCTGGCAGGCTACAGTCCCGGGGTTGCAAAGAGTCAGACATGACTGAAGTGACTTAGCACTCACGCACACATTATTTTCCAGGTTCATTATGTTGTAACATGTCATAATTTTGTTCCTTTTTAAGGATGAATAATATTCTATTTTAGCATCACCAATTCAATGGACATGAACTTGGGCAAACTCTGGGAGATGGTGAGTGATAGGGAAGCTTGGTATGCTGCAGTCCATGGGGTTGTGAAGAATTGGAATGACTTGGCAACTTGTCAACAATAACAACAAAAAAATATATCCCATCTTACAGACATATCACATTTTGCTTATCCATTCATCTGTTGATGAACATTTGGTTTTGTTGTTGTTTAGTCGTTAAGTCGTGTCTGACTCTTGCAAACCCATGCCCTGTAGCCCACCAGGCTCCTCTGTTCATGGGATTTCTCAGATAAGAATACTGAAGTGGGTTGCCACTCCCTTCTCCAGGGGATCTTCCTGACCCGAGGATCGGACCTATGTCTCCTGAATTGACAGGCAGATTCTTGAAGCCCGGACATTTGGGTTGCTCCCGCCTTTTAGCTGCTGTGAATAGTGTTGCTATGAGCATTGGTATACAAGTGTTCCAGTTCCTGCTTTCAATTTTTGGGGGTCTATTCTGACAAGTGGACTTGCTGGATCATACAGTTACTTGTACTTTTAATATTTAAAGGAACTGCCATTCTGTTTTCCACAGCAGCTGCCCTGTTTTACATTTCCACCAGCGATGCTATATGGTCTTCAAGGAGCGGGTGAAAGGGGTGTGCAACGGTCTCCCAGGGTGCCTTTGTGGAGACTTTCCTCCAAGCAGTGGAACCAGTGCAGTAAAAACTGAGGCAAGCCCAGAGGAGGTGTTTCAGGCGTGGAGGGAACTGGAGCTCCACAGACAAGGGGTGGAAGGGCCCAGAGCATGGGGTCTGGTGAGAAGATCCTGGAGGTGTGACGGCTACTGATGTGTGCCCACCATTCTGCCTGGTAGCAGAGGGGGCTTCCTCGGAGTCAGGGTGAAGTCCAGTCAGAGTGTTCCAGGCAGACCAGATCCATCTTAATATGAGGAAGACTTTCTGAGTGTCAGAGCTTTCCAGCATGCGAGTGGGGAGCACTCCATCCTTGGAGGTGTGAAAGGAGCCACGGAGGCCCTTTGGAACAGGAGGCTGAAGGGCATTAGAGGTCAGCTGAGTGCCTCCGGAGCCTGTAGAGCAGTGTGTTGTGAACATTTGCGATTTCAGAAGTCTGTGACTGGATTCCCTTTGCAGGCAAAGTCTCTGTAACTGGCTATTCCTGCCCATCCCGAGAGTCCTACCCCAGCCTCTCTGAGGCCCCCGAACTGGCACAGACATCGCTCAGTCCCAGCCAGGGTGAGCTTCATTTCCATTTGCTGATGAGGATACTATATGATACCCTAAGCTTCTAAGTTTCTGTGGCTCCTGTCTACCTTTTCAATTAGAAATAGCCCTGTGTGCATGCAAAGCAAGGTTGCAGGGAAACAGTGCAAAGAGGAGCAAGGGGCACGAACTTTCCTGTTCAGCCCACTCTCCTGCCGCCAGCCCCTTACCTAGGTGCAGAGCTGACCTTACTTCTCTACTCAGCATTCGCCTCCCTGCCCTGGCCTGGCTTTCCCCTGCGCTCTTCTCTCCTTCCAACCATTCCACTTGTGCTCCTGGCTAGACCCACTTCCTGGGACACCATCTCTGAATCTCTCTACCTACACAAATCCCACCATGTTTTTCTGGCTCATCCAGGTTTCCTTTCCTATAGAAAGCTCACAAAGGTCTCCTTCTTCCGTAAGGCTCTGTTTGCCAGGATACTGCTTAAGGCAGTCCTTCATATAAGTTTATTATTAAGCACCCACTTGGCACCTGGAGTGTTTCATATGCTAGGGATACATCAATAAAGAGAAGAACAGCTCTGCTATCATTCAGCTTCTGCTGCAGCAGGGGACATAGAAAATAAACAGGGAAATACAAAAAGTCACTTATATAGGGATGATTGCTGCAAAGACAATAAACGGCCGACATAGGGAGGTTACTCTGGAGAGAATAGTCAGGGAAGATCTCTCTAGAAAGTGATTTGAGCCAAGACCTGAATTATGAAAACAGTCGACTGTGAGAGAGAGGCTGGGGTTGGGGAGCCTGGCAGGGACAGATGAAGGCATTCCTAAATAACCTCGGTTTGTTCAGGAACAAAAAGGCGGTCGCTGTGGCTGGAACATGGGGAAAAGGTGGGGAATGGATGATGTGACAGTAGAGAGATAGGCAGGGGAGGCGATGTCAACCACAGTACGGATCGCAGTGGACAGCCATCAAGGGTCTTGAGCATGAATCAGGTCTGATCTATGATGCATAAAAGATCACCCTGGCTGCTGCAGACAGAACAGCTTGTGGTAAGGAAAGATTAGAAGCAGGCAGACCAGTTAGGAGCCTATCGGAGTAGACCAGGCAGGAGATGATGGTGGCTTAGAGATGGGAGTTGGCAGTGCAGACAATAAAGAGTCAGGTTTGAGATATGTTTTGAAGATACAACTTCCCAGGATTGGGAGATGGAAAATCTGATGGAGAAGTGTCACCTTCTTTGTTGGGTTGTGGGGTTAGAGAGAAGGATGAGGAGTTCTCCAGATAGAGAAAGAGAAAAGAACATTCCAGGCAGTATTTGTTAAAGATTCAGAAGCAAAAGAGTGGATGGTGCTTTTGGAATGATGGTTGTGAATGGTATGAACTAAGTTTTCAAAAATGACATGTAAGAAATAGGACAGATAAATCCATAAGGGTGTTGAGCATGGGAAGGGTTTAAGCTCCATTTCTTGTAGGTAATAGGGAGCTATTGAAGGTGCTAGCACATAAGAGTTGCTCAAAATACATTTACATAAGAACCACATGTAGGAGCCCCAGAATTGATGTACAGAAAATGCTTTCACAGGTATTTCACGGGACCCTGTAGAAACAGCACGGTGTTTGGCAACTGTAGATTCTTGTCTCTGCCTGCCAAAGGCAACTTGTGCCCAGACTGGGCTCTTTTCCAGGATGCAGTCTGCCTGTGAGTTCTCTGGGCATAAAGATACCTGTGAGACATAGCCAGGTGGCCAGAGGCAGGAAGACAAGCTATGCATCCCAACTAGCCTTCACTGTCCTTCTGGACCTCAGCAGCCCATGGCCAGCATTATCCAAATTAGGGCAAGCCCAATCCATGTACCTGTGGCATTTCTACCAGCCAGTACAAAGAGAAGCTTCTGGATACAATTCCTCAGGGACATTCATGTATCACTCCAGCTTGCCCAAGATTTTAGAGAGACATCAATGTATTCCTTGCAGCCACAGTTCAGTCTCCAAGAAGTTGTTTGATGCTAGGCCAACACCTCGCTCTGGGCCTCAGTTTCCCTGTCCTGAAAGTGAAAAGAATGGACTTAGTGACCCCACGTGCTCTCCATCCTTGGAACCCTGTTTACTTTTCTCCCTTCCTGTTCCCAACCCACTGGCATGTCTGCTCCTCACGCAGGGAACAAAGGCTCAGTGTTTGGACGGAGCCTGGTCCATGGTTGGTCTCAGTCCCGGGGGCCAAGAGGCCCAGTTGGATTTCATTGGAGGGAAATCAGAACCCTGTAAGGCCTGCCATGCCCATGCCTTCTGGAAAGTGTTTGCAAAGCCTGAATTCCCAACCCACACACTGGAGCAAGCCATCCTCCCTTTGAAACCTAAGCAAGTTTCAGGAAGAGCCATTTACCTGTCACGTGGTTTTCATAATTTCCCTGGCACCTTCGCTAATCATTGAAGTGGGTGTTGGCAGGTGGAGGGTGACCTCTAGGTCTGACGCGGACATGCTGGACTGCAGCTCACTTGGAGGAGAAGAGCTGGAGCCGAGATCTTACAGGGCCCTCCTGAGGGTGTCCAGCTACAGGGATCTGCTCGTGAATATCGGGGGGTCCTGCAGAAGTCCAGGAAACAAGCTGAACCGCAGGAGGTGAAGTGGATGATGCCTTGGAAAATTGAGTCAGGTAGCATTTGTGAGGCCAGCCCATGGGGTGGAGGGAAGGGTGGAGGGTTGTGGTGCCGTCAGAAGATGCTGGCAGCTCAGGACTTGACAGGGATGTAAAGCACTGGGTAGATCTGTGTACTCTCGAAAATTATACTTCTTCATCTCTTCTCTCAACAGAGATTACTACGTGTTCTGTACCAGGCACTAGGGGTACAGGGCAGGGCATCCATCCAGTCCTTCCCTGCCCGGAAAGATGGACCAACAGGAGACGTGCCTTGTGGTTTCAACTGTAGACACTCAGAAGGGCAGATAAGCATGGCCCTGGGTGAGGGCCTTCTGGAGGTGGTGACATCTAGTTTCCAGATAAACTAGGTAAGGCCCGAAGAGAAATAATGGCTCCGGAGCGCTAGTGGAAAAAACTTGGACTTTGAACCAAACGGACCTAGTTTCAAGCTGACTCTCTAAACCTTTGTTTTCTCATCAGTAAAATGGAAACTATTATGACAATTTAGGAGATTAAATGAGTTAGGGAGGAAATATGCCTGGTTCAAAGTGGTGTCTCCTGAAATGGTTGGTTGGTAGAGGTCAGGGTTCAGGGGTTAATACAGAGTCTGGGGAGAAAGCCTCCAGTACTGCTTCCTCCTCAGCTTAAATGGACTCCTCCCACCTACCCCTGTGACCAAGGTTGGGGAGGTAGGCTCCGGGCCAGTATCCAGGTCCTGGTGGCCTCTTGCCCTGAGCTCCCTGAGGGTGTCAGTATAACAGGCTTCTGCGGGCCCAGTGAATTTCCACAAGTCAGGAGGGCCTCACTCTGAGGCTCACACCTCTGGAACTTGAGCTGTTGGCCAAGTTCAGGCAGTGCGAGGGGAAGGTAAGTGCTGTGTCGGCTGGATTTGGTGGGGAAATGGGCCTCCAGGGTAGGAAAGAAAAATAAAGAAAAGGATTCCTGCTGGAGCTTGCTTGTACAAACAGGGAGTTCTAAAGGTTCCCCTCCTGCCTCCGCTGCCCTAGGTCTTTACTGGAGAACTAGCTTCAGAATCTGGCCCAGCAAAGATCACTTCCTCCAGGAAGCCTTCTTGGATGGCCCAGTCCCTTTTGGGCTCTCATTCTTCTGACCTTGTGGATTTGAGTGTGGTTTTGAGTACTCACCCTCACAGGCCGAGTACTTGGTGCACAACCAGGCATATTTTGACTCAGATTGAAAGCTTCCACCAGAAAAGCAAAAGACAGAGAGGAGAAAATTCAATTCATTAAGCCCCTTACTATCTCACCCTAGGCTGTGCATTTTTTATGTCACCTCACTTAAATGTTGCAACCACCTTTCAAGGTAGGGATCACTCTCCATTTTATGTATGAAGAGCTGCTAAGTCACTTCAGTCGTGTCCGACTCTGTATGACCCCATAGATGGTGGCCCACTAGGTTCCCCCGTCCCTGGGATTCTCCAGGCAAGAACACTGGAGTGGGTTGCCATTTCCTTCTCCAATGCATGAAAGTGAAGTTGCTCAGTCATGTCTGACTCCTAGCGACCCCATGGACTGCAGCCTACCTGGCTCCTCCGTCCATGGGATTTTCCAGGCAAGAGTACTGGAATGGGTTGCCATTGTCTTCTCCAATAAATGAAGAGACTGAAGCTCAAAAAGTCTGAAGATGGGAAATGCAAGTCCACTGGACTCTGAAGTTTATTTAACTCTGGGTGGGATGGTGGGAGCAAGGGGGAGGGAAGTCCAAGTGAGAGGAGATATATGTATACATATAGCTGATTCATTTCATTGTACAGCAGAAATTAACACAACATTGTAAAGCAGCAGTACTAAAAGAAAAAAAAAAACACAGTATCAACCCACTCTTTAAAATAGTAATACAAATTTTAATATCCAAAAAAAAGCAAGGTCCTCTGGAAAAAGTATGCACTTTGTGGAGAAAGGAGTTTAGGAAATGTTTTGTGAAGTATCCCTCTTGGATCTTCCAACCCACCCCCAATAGTATGTTCAAGGCTCTGAGAAGTCCTGCAGAGAAGATATCGGATTGACTTTACTTAGTCCAACACCCCCTGAGGGACACCTCAGTCCCATGACAGTTGTTAACATTCCTTGAGGCCCACGGGCACACACTTTGGGACATGCTGTCTAGAAAGCAAAGACCACCAAAGTGGGCAAACTCGGGAGCAAGTTCTCTGAGCTGAACTCGAAGCCTGAATTAGAACTGGGGCAGGGAGGAGGGGTGAAGAAGAAGGGCAAAGCTTCTGGGAGTGAGTACCATGAGGGTCTGGATGGGGAGGCCACAGCTTCAGGCGAAACCCAGAACCTAAGTACCCAAACTGTTAACACCTTTGACCACAGAAGTCTGTCTTTAAAGCCAGAAGCATGGAGAGACACTAGTCTCGCTCTCAGGCATTGCAGGCAGGGGGCAGCAGTTGAAATGAGTAAGAGTCTGTCTCTGCTGTGTAAGGTTACAGGTAAAATGCAGCCCAAGGGGCTTCAGTCAAACTTCAGTCAGGTCAGCAGTAGAAGATCTAACTTGTCTCCTAAAATCACATGCATGGTCCTGCCACAGCACTTTGCTCCTGTTCCACACCCTGAGATGCCCTCCTTCCTGTTCAGCTCCATCTTCCCAGCGTCCACCAGGCAGCGCATCTGTCGAGAAGACCTTGAAGACGCCGTGCTCTCTGCCTTCTCTGGCATCAGGAAGCCCTGATGCATTTCTGCTCCTAAAGGAGACGCTGGTGACGTCCGAGACTTCTGATCAACCGCAGGACCTGAAATCTTGGTTAGAAGATGAGGCAAAGAAGTGGTCTGCTGAATTCTGCCCCAGACTGATCACCCCTGGAGTACTCTCCACTGGCTGACCACTGCACAGCCAGAAACACGGGTGTGTCCATGTGTGGATAGCCCATGTGGGAGACCCCTGGAAACTATCAGGTGAGGCACAGGTGAAGGAAAGAGGTTGGAGTTCATTTATAGATGGGAGTGCAACCCAAATCTTCAAGCAATACCTCACACCTGTCTAGAGCAGAGCATCTCCAAATGTGTCCCCGAACCAGCAGCATTGGCATCACTTTGGAATAAGTTAGAAATACAAATTCTTGCACACCGCCCCTCCCAGACCAACTGAGTCAGGAGCTCAGAAAGGAGCCCAGTCAAGAGTTCTGATAAGGCCTCCTGGTGATGCTGAAGCACTCTAAATTTTGAGAACTGATGACCTGCAATTATTCTTGTTATAAGAATCACTCCTCTGGAAAACAGCGTTACTCTCCTTTGCTGTGCAAAGCAGCTCAGAGAGGACATTTGTTCCATCTGAGGATCCACAGCAGATAAACTGCAGACTGGGGCTCTCAGTCCAAGGCATTTTCAAGCCTCTTAGCAGCCAAGCAGAGCTGCGTATCTAAGGTAGTAAGAGTGCTGGTTGCCTTGGCCCCAGAGAAAGCCTTAATTGGCTCATTAATAGATGTGATTAGAAGGAATGGAGAAGCCTATATCTTTGAAGTCCCCAGGCTGTGATAGAAGCTCATGCAGGGAGCTTGCTGTAGCTAATTAAAGCTGAGCTGTGTTTCCTGTCAAGAGCCCAGAGTGTTAATGGCTTCAAGCGAGGAAGATCAAGCTTCCATTTCCATTCAGGGGTAATGGATAGAACCAGCAGAATGCAGAGGAGAAGAAAGGGCCTTGTAAAGGCACAGAGCCCCTGAGCCCTCTTCTGAAGTACATGCCCAAAGAGAAAATGCTGGCTTTAGGGGATCTGGGGGACCCCGGATTCCCCACAGAGACAACCCAGACTGTCATTGTCTTCATTCTTTTATTTTATGATTTTTGAGCATTTCAGCCTCTGGTCTCTAATTGCACCTGCTCAGGTGTGTGTGAATTGGAAGTGGTGAGGGAGGGCTAGGTGACAGTCCCGGTGATAACAGAATCTCAGGGGCTGTGAAGGTTCTGGTCCCAAAAGTCGTATCTATGGTCAGCTTCCACTGCTATAACCAGGACTATTTGATCAATCACCTTTTCTCAAGTCCTTACTAAATGCCAGATACAAGCTGATAATGTTTTACAGGATCTCATACGATGCCCTCAGTGATCCTACAAAAGATGCAGGAGGCACAGGTACATTAGGTAAGTGACTTGCCTGAAGACAGAGCTGATTCAAAATCCCTTGTTCCTAACCAGTAAGATAACCAAAACTTCTCTACCCTTACATTTGAATCAGTTCTAATGAGGTGGATGAAACTGAAGCCTATTATACAGAGTGAAGTAAGCCAGAAAGAAAAACACCAATACAGTATACTAATGCATATATATGGAATTTAGAAAGATGGTAACAATAACCCTGTACATGAGACAGCAAAAGAGACACTGATGTATAGAACAGTCTTATGGACTCTGTGGGAGAGGGAGAGGGTGGGAAGATCTGGGAGAATGACATTGAAACATGTATAATTTCATGTATGAAACGAGTCACCAGTCCAGGTTCAATGCACGATACTGGATGCTTGGAGCTGATGCACTGGGATGACCCAGAGGGATGGTATGGGGAGGGAGGAGGGAGGAGGGTTCAGGATGGGGAACACATGTATACCTGTGGTGGATTCATTTCAATATTTGGCAAAACCAATACAATATTGTAAAGTTTAAAAATTAAATTAAATTAAAAAAAAAAGTTACAGAACAGAGAAAAAATAAATAAAAAAACTTCTCTACCCTTGAACTTTCTTTCTTGGGGCTCAGAGTCATTTCAAGCTGGGAATGCTAATGATGCTATCCCACCTTCTACCTGGTGAGGGGAACTGGGACCCCTCATCCTTTCATCTCCTTCTCCCCACCACCCCCTCCACTTCAGGGGAGATGACTGAGGACGGAACTTTTCCTGAGAACACCTTGTGGTTGGGTTAGGAAGTCAGACTAGACCCCAGCTGGTGGATATAAGCACAGAGCCAATATTTCTGAACCAAGAATCAAGACAGGTGATATTGAGAATGGCCTAGTCTTATCTGATTGATTTTATTTCTCTGAAAAGTTTGATGAAAGCAATCAAATCATAGAAAGTCTGTGAGCAGATATAGCCTTTAGTGAAACTATTATTACATAAATGAGTACAAAAAACCAACCCCAAGTTGATATTTCCATTCAAATGAGACCCAAGTAGTTTAAACAAGAACTAAAACTGGATACCCAGCAGGTGATCAGTGCAATTCCCCAGGAACCCATCTTTGTGCAGGGGTCCTGGTTCAATACCTGGTCAGGGAACTAGATCCCACATGCTGCAACTAAGACCCGGAGCAGCCAACAATTAAATAATTTTTTTTAATGAACGATCAAGAGAACAAAGAACTTGCATCTAAACAAATTGCCTCAGAAACATTCCTTTCTTGGCAGAAAGAGGGTTAACCTGTTTGCATGACCCTACCTCTCCCTGGCTCAGCCCCCCTCCCCAGAAACCTCAATCAAATTAGCAGGAGGCCTAGGTCAGAGGGTAGAGCTAGGGCAGGGCCAAGCTGAGAGCCCTGGCAGGGTGGAGGGGGCGGGACAGGGCCACACGAGCACCGTCACTCAGGACCCCTCCACAGAGATGGCTTAGGGGGAGTGTCCCCAGCTCCCCCTGCTGCTCAGCAGCTCAGGCTTACCTTGGTGTACTCAGAGGTCTGTAGGTCCGTGGCCCAGCTATGGAGGTTAGCATGGCAGAGAGGAAAAAACACACAAAGAAGCCCTGGCTCCTTCCCTGATGTTGCTGCCCCCTCCACATGTCCCCCACCCCACAAAACAGGGAAACAATAAGGATGCCAGCTCCAGGGTGTGGTTGGGATATGGAGCACAATGGCCACTGGACAGCCGGTGGGAATGGCTATGGGGACTGTTAGATGGCACACTGCTCATAATGGCTTCCATAAAATCAGAAAGAGCTGCTGAATGTGGAGAGGAAAACAGGCCAAATCGTGCTTCCTTGCCCTCCCCACCTGGCTCTCTTCCTCCTCCTGCAACTGAGGGGAGCAGCCTGGTGCAGCAAAGAGTGGGTGCTCACTACCAACAGGGACCACGCACGGCCCACTTGCCGAGACGCATTCCTCACCAAGCCCTGGGCGGTAGACACATGAGCACACATTACTTCACTAATTTTCACCGCCAATCTTCAGAGGTGGGATTAACTCCATGGAAAAGATGGGGAAATTGAGACTAGGGAGACACAAAGATGTAAAACCATGCACAGTCAGCTGGTCCCAAATTTCAAGGCTGAGGCAGACTAGAAACCCAGGACTTAATGCCCCCACACTCTACTGCCGTCTCCCCCAAAGACTTCTGGCTCCATCCCGGCCACTCACTTGTCCCGTTTCATTGGGAAAGTGCTTTCTGCTGTGCCTGCTAAAGTCCTACCCCTCTTCAAGGTGCTGCTTGCTCAGTCACAGTGGCTTGGTCAGGTGCCCTGTCTCTCCACGACCACTGGCACTGTGATGCCATTTCCACTATAGTCAGAATTGGGATAGCAGCAAGGGTTGAAACATGCCTTCTTCCGGAAAGGGTTGTGTGAGCCTGGGCCTCTCCCCCCAGACTGAGATCTTTGGGGAAACAGAGCCTGTATTCTCAGCAACATGTTCCCCCACACCACCCAACCACACAGCCTGGTTCAGAGTCTTGTGCAAAAGAGGGAGGAAATAGATGTGTCTAGTCAAGTGTCCCTTCTCCAGGCCAGTTTCCTCACTAAATGCTATTGAGTTGGACTAAATAAATGGTTCAAAAAGGCCAGGATATATGCCTTATACAACCCACCCGACCCCATTGCCTCTCTGACCATATCTCCTACATTTCAGCAACAATGACTTCCTAGTTCTCCCTTCAAGACAACAGTCAGCCCTGCTTCAGGACTTTGCACTTGCGACTCCGCCTGAGGGGTCTTCCTCCAGATTCCCCCATGGCTTCCTCCTTCAGGTCTTTTAAAAACACAATTCAAATTTGTGCCGCCATCTGCATTCTGAGACTCTCTCATCTACTTTCTTTTTCTCCATCGTGTTTATCAATGACTTACATTTTTAAGAAATGCTGGGCTGCTCAGCTGGCTACCTCAAAACTCCCAGGCCAGCTAAGTCTGGAGCTCAAGGGTGGGGACCATTTGTACTGTACAAAATCTCTTCTCTAGGTATTTCAGATGCACATGCAGGGTTGGGAACAGCTGTAAAAACAAAAACACAGAACACTGGAACAAACTAAAATCCCCCGTCCCCAGCTGGGACATGGCTTGAGTTGACCAAGACTCAGCCTCAACTCTGGTTTTCATTCCACCCCTACCCTCCACCAAGCGTCCATGCCCCCTCACAAATACACGGAGCGCCACCGGTCTCTGATCATAGCAGCCCTTTGGTATTTCTGTTCAGCTTTTCTCATGCTCTCTCCCTTCCTTTAACTTTCCTCTCCAGCGCTTTGAACTCGTTCTCTAAGTAGCTGCTGATACCACCTACTCTTGGGCAATCTGTTATCCCCTCCACCAACCCTACCCCTGCCAAGAGTCCCTACGCCCTCCTCTGCACTCAGAGGAGCATGCACGTATCTTTGGTAAAGGACTCATCACACCATCTTGTCAATTTTTCCAACGTGCGTCCTTCCCTGTTGACCATGACTTTGAAGAAGGCCACAATGGAATCTCATCTGTCGACATTCCCAGTATCTGGCAGAGTACCTGGCACACAGTGGGTGCTTTCTAAACACGGAGCATGGGAGTAGATGCCCTAGGGACTGGACAGCTGCTTAAGCACTTGCATGCTTGGCAAAGGGTGTAGAGTAGGTAAAATTTGTCTTCAAACAGTCCCATCGTTTTCCAGCTTCATCTCAGCACAGCTGACCATGGACTACTTTCAGTTCAAGCCTGCCCTTAGGACAGACCCTGACATCAATCTCATACCCCCTGTCAGTGTAAGCACCCCCTACCCCGCCCCTGCCTTCCTAGAGTGCCTGGCTCTGTTTCCAGGGGGAATCCAAGCCTTCTGCCACAAAGGTTCTAGACACGGAAACAGCACTCAGGTGATCTTGTGTTCATGGGAAGGACTTCCTCTTAGCTCCCCCAAGTCAGATGACAAGCACTCAGCCCTCTGCACTACGGGATATAACCAAATTTATCCCCGATGGTGCTCCAAACAGAAAGGAAAGACATCACAAGCTCTGAAGCAACAGGACAGCTCCACAGTTTGGCATGAACTATCAGAGATCACTGTGTACAGCCTCCTAACTCTTTAGACAGATGAAGACCCCAGATGGTTCAGGATACTTGCTAAGGTCACTGGGACTTGGTGGGACTCAACCCCTTTCTGTGGGGGGTTCTTACCCTGCCATCCTTCCCATCTCTCGCCCCTCGCCTGCCGGAGAACGGCTGGACTTCCTCTTAACGAGAGCCCTGATTTATGTCGGCTGGGCCCAATTAGCACCAAGCTCTTTCGGGCCGCCAAGGGCCCCGCCGGCCAGCAGCTGAGGCCTGTCTGGCAGGACATACTTGGATGATGAAGCCATGCTGTGTGCTAAACTCGGCGCAGGAAAGAGCAGCTCGACTTGGACGCCCACCAAAGGCTGCCAGGCTTGGCTCCTGCCCACGAGTTGGGCAACCAGGCTGTCTGGCAGGGGATGAGGGCCATGCTTCCCAGGCGAGAGGGGCGAGGCTGGCCGGGGAGAGCACGCGCCCGGGCGGGATGCCCTTCCTGGGGCTTGGTGGGGCCCAGTCAGGGTGGCTGATGGGAGAGCCCTGAGCTGGGAACCAGGAGAGCTGGACTCAAACGAAGGTCCTCCCCCAGCTCCTTCCTGGGTGACCCAGGTACACTGTGCCTCAGCTCCTCCTCTGTAAAGTGGGAAAGACGTCTATGTCTGCCTCAGGAAACACACGAGCAACATAGCAGATGCCAAAAAAGTGCCTGTTGTCATTAAGCCTCAGTTTCCTCATCCATAAAATGGGAGAAGCGTGGTGCCTCCCTCCCAGAGCTGGAGTGAGGAGTGCTATGTAGTGCTTGACACGGATGAAGGCTAAAACTTGGCCAGGACTTAACCCCTTGTATGATTAGTATTACATCCGGGCCGCCGTTTCACCTCTCTGATGTTTAGTTTTCTAATAGGCCTTCTTGACATGGGTTGGTATGAAAATCAGATTCAGATACCGAGGCCCAGAAAGTATCGACAGCTTCTGTAAGTTGGTACAGCTGAGAATTGCTAGATCTGGGTTCTGAATTTCAATCTGTGAGTCTGTGTTTCATCTCTGGTGCCAATATCCACTCACGCCCCACCCACTGGCTTTCAGATTGACTTTTGGTGGTGGAACTGCAGCTCAGAGCTGGCATGGACAGGCCTAAAGTCCCAACAGACACAGCCCTGGGTGCCCCCCATCCATCAGATTAGCCCTGTTATTGAGGGTAGCACTTCTAAAAAGCCCAACCTTCCAGGAAAAGAGACTAAACCAGAAAGCAAGGCAGGACTGGCCTGACCACTCGGTGAGTGACACACCAGCCCTGACACCATGACCATGGGCTCCAAGCCCTGTCCTGGACTGCCCACATGGATGCCTGGCCTAGGCCACTCCTGTTATAGCCTTCTTCTTCAACTGTCCTAGGTCCTCCCTGCAGTACACAATAGAAGCTCAGACTAGGGAAGAGACACCTAGATTTTAATCTCAATTCTTCCACTGACTTTTATTAGACTTTGGGTAGGCACTTTTAAGTCTGGGAGAGACTCGCAGGGGAGAAGGGGAGGGTGGGATGAATTAGGAGAGTAGCATTGGCATATATACACTGCTGCTGCTGCTGCTAAGTCACTTCAGTCGTGTCCAACTCTGTGCGACTCCATGGACGGCAGCCCACCAGGCTCCCCCGTCCCTGGGATTCTCCAGGCAAGAACACTGGAGTGGGTTGCCATTTCCTTCTCCAATATATACACTATTATGTGTCAAATAGACAGCTAGCAGGAAGCTGCCGTATAACACAGGGAGCTCAGCCTGGTGCTCTGTGATGACCTAGAAGGGTGGGATGGGGGTGTGGGGGAGGGAGGCTCAAGAGGGAGGGGATATATGTATAGGTGTATCTGATTCCCTTTGCTCTACCGCAGAAACTTATGCCATGTTGTAAAGCAATTATTTTCCAATTTTAAAAATTAACTTCTACTAACCAAAAAATAAGAGATATTTGGGGGCCTGAGCACCTTTCTGAAAAACGGCAATACCAGGCAAACTGATGACTGTGGATGCCTTTCTCACAGTAGGATCTTTTTCGTCTTATAAACTCTCTGGCGGTGAAATGACTGACTCCTCTGTGCTTTGTGCTTCTTTCTGTTTCTCCGATATCTCTTCCTTAAATAAAAGCAAACAACCCCTACTTCATCGGTTAATGTCTCTGGGATATCCAGATGGGGGATAAAGAATGCAAGGAAGATGGCTGTGAAGTCCAGATAAATCTGCAGCTCTTCATCTCCACTTGGAGGAGGACAGACCAAGGCCCTCGCCAAGCCCTGTGAACCCGAGAGCCTGCAACTCCCAGAGAAGTAAACATGCTTCAGGGCAAGAGGGGAGCCAACAGACATCAATAAGCTCAGAGGGAGAGGTTTTTGAATCTTTAGGCAGAGTGTTCATTCATTTGGGGGAAGTTATGTATTATTAGATCCCAACCTGGTCTAGATCAACTACAAGATGCCCGTGAAATGCCTTAAGTTTCCTGTCCCAAACCTGTCGCCATCCCCCCACCCTCTTGCCTTCTGAGGAGCTCTAGGTCTCTTGATTTATTCTAATTCCACCCCATACACAGCCTCCACCCCGGTGCTGAGCGTGCACAAGGCACTCAATAGAAGCTCCATCCATGATCCTCAACTGATTGGGGCCCCAAGTGGAGTCTGTAAAGATGTGATCACCAGGGGTTAGTTCTGATTTGAGTAGGTGGCAGGTGCCCACTTTGGCTAAACTCATGTCCATTGCAGTCCGTGGATTCCAGGAAGGATGGTCAGCTCAGCTGTGATTCATTTCAGCCACACAGCCTCTGGGTGTGACCTCAGATAAGTGGTGGAATGCATGAATGTTCAGATCACGGACATCAAGACACCCTGACCCAATCAGCTTATAAACGAATACATGTCTGTTTATTAACCAGCAGATGGTGTCTTTCTGATCTCTCAACTGGGTGTGGGTAGTCCAGAGGAGCTGAGACAGAAGGAGAAGATATGTGAGAATGGAAAGCACAATAGTTTATGAAAATGTTAGTCACTGGATGTGGAAAGAAAAGGTCAAAGACAGAAAACAAATTTAACTCTTGGTGTTATCATACAAAGTGATTATACTAATATTTCCTCATTCCATAGAAAGTTCTTACTTTCCTAGACTCAAATTTCACATTCATCACAGCCTTGTCAAATAAGCCTTATCATGCCCACTTTTCAGATAAGGAACTTGAGTCAGTGAGGACTGAGATGGCTTTCTCCAGCATCTTGTTAACAAAATGATTAAAAATCAGTGCTATATTTTTGAATCATAGAAGGCCATCAATTTGACCAGTTTCCTTCCAGAGTGAGGATGATGTGAAAAAGAATTCTAAAAGATTATGAATCGTAAAACTTCCTTCCAAAGTGTCTTTATTATTTAGTTGCTATGTCTTGTTTGACTCTTTTGTGACCCCATGGACTGTAGCCTGCTAGGCTCCTCTGTCCAGGGGATTCTCCAGGCAAGAATAATGGGGTGGCTTGCCATTTCCTTCTCCAGGGGATCTTCCTGACCCAGGGATCGAATTCACATCTCCAGTATTGGCAAGAGGATTCTTTACGACTTAGCCTTATAAAAATAAACCTATGGCAATTTTCCTCTGAAAGACCTTTCCTCTCTCTAATTTTACTTTAAATGACTTAGTCTTTGGTTTCTACTCTTAATCCTTCGCTCTCTTTTCTTATTTTACACTTTTTCTAAGTGGTCTTACTCACATAATGAGTTTCAGTGTATCTTCTCATCTGTCCATCTCCAGCATGAATTCTACTCCCGAGTCACACCTGCATGTTTTACTGTAGGCATTTGGTCTGAGCAATTCAACAACACTTAAAATTAGACAGTTTTAAGAAAATGAAGCAGTTTCTGTCCCCAAGGTAATACTATTCTTTCCTTCATACTCAATCATGAAAGAAAGAAAGTGGGGGAGGAAAGAGGGGGAAGAAGGGAAGGAGAGAGAGACAAAAAAAGAAGGAAGAAAAACAGAGAGAAGGAAGAAACAAAAGATGGTGGATGGAGCTGGAAGAGTCTGCAAAGGTTGTGTAGTCCAACTCTTCATTCTGAAGACGAAAAAGCTGGCTAGATAGAATCAGATCTGGAACTGGAAACCCTGCTTCCCTGACATCTGGCTGGGATCTTTGTAAGAGCAGCGACACGGAGCCCTGAGAAATGACACTGAGGAGGCAGAGGGCCAGGGTGGAGAGCTGGGCCTTCGCTTCAGCACACTCTTCACAGTGTGTGGCCGTCCATTTGTCTGTTTACATGGGCGATGTCTGTCTTTGCAGAGTCAGCTCCATGAGACCAGGGACAAGGTCATGTTCACTACTATGTTCCTAGCATCCAACGCGGGACCTGTGCTTCCTAAATATTCGCACCATTCGTTGTTGCAACAACATAGAAAGTATCCAGGAATTCATTTAACCCAGAATACAGCATACCACTGTGAAAAAGACTGTAACACTAGCGTAGGACACAGATTATCTGAATAAGCAGACACATTCCTGTTCTTGGACAGGGCGGACTTAGCATTAAAAAAATCATGTCTCTTCTCTGAAATCAGTATAAACATTTAACACAAGGTCAATCAGAATTCCAATTGATTTTTTTGAGAACTCAATCTACTTATTCGAAAATATACAGGGAGGAATACAAATGGATTTAAGCTAAACGCTTTAAACATTGAAAAAAGAAAAATGAAGGGAGGAAAACTCACCTTCCCAGATACTGACATGATACAAAACCACAGTATAAACGCACTGTGGTACTGATACAAGAACACGTGGGCAAATACGCCGCTGGTACAGAACAGAGAGCTCAGACACAGCCATTCTCACACACATGTGTTGTGCTAGATTCTACTTTCCCCTCCAATCCCTTCTCCACTGTTCTCTACTCTACTCTTGCTCTGAGAGGCTGGCCTTTCTGCATGGTAGTAACCATACCCCTTTCCGAGAGAAGTTTGGCCATGGAGAGGGGACATCATCAGAGATCCACATGATCATTGCAATAGATTCAGAATATGCAATATTATGGGAGATAAGAAAAATAAACGAAATACAGTTGTATTTTATATACTTGGAAAGTACAATCATAAACTGAAGATTTTTAAAGGCTATTTTTAAGAGCATCAGAAATGATGAAATACTTACGGAATGGTTTTACAAAGGATGGCAGGTTGTATACACTAAAAACCTCAAAAGATCACTGAGGGGAAGTAAAAAAAAAAAAAAAAAAACTACAGAGAGATTAGCCATACTTATGTATCAGAAGACAGTGTTTTTAAGGTGTAAATCTGGAGAATCATTGCAATCATCATTGCAATTTAAATCAAAGTCTCAGCAAGCTTGTGTCCAAAAATAGACAAACTGATTCAAAAATCTGTATGAAAATTCAAATGATTCAAGGTAGCCATACAAATACATAAATGAAGAACAAGGTTGGAAAATTTATACTGCCCAGTTTTTTGACTAAGTATATTGCTGCTGCTGTGTCACTTTAGTCATGTCCGACTCTGTGCAGCCCCATAGACGGCAGCCAACCAGGCTTCCCATCCCTGGGATTCTCCAGGCAAGAACACTGGAGTGGCTTGCCATTTCCTTCTCCAATGCATGAAAGTGAAAAGTGAAAGTGAAGTCGCTCAGTCGTTTCCAATTCTAGCGACCCCATGGACTGCAGCCTACCAGGCTCCTCCATCCATGGGATTTTCTAGGCAAAAGTACTGGAGTGGGGTGCCATTGCCTTCTCCGACTAAGTATAAGGCTATAGCAATTTTTTAAAAGTGTGGAGTTCCTATAAATACAGATATCTAAATTCAAAGAAGAGTCCAAATATGTGCCATGCATAAATAACCAATGATTTTTGATAAGGGTGCCAAGATGATTCAATATAGAAAGGACGATCTTTTCAACAAGTGATGCTGGAACAATGGATATCCATTTCCAAAAAGAAGGAAAAAAGAAGAAAAAGAAGACCTCGATTCTCACCTCGCACACTTCATACAAATTCAACTAAAAATGGATCACTGACCTAAGTACAAAACCTAAAACTATAAAGCTTCTAGAAGAAAACAGAGGAGAGAAAATCTTAATGACCATGGGTTAGGCCGAGATTTCTTAAATAAGATACCCAAAACACAAATTATAAAATGAAAAAATTGATAGCTTAGATTTCTTCAAAATTTGCTCTTCATAAGTCCCTATTAAGAAAATGAAAATACAAGCCATGCACTGGGAGAAAATATTTGCAAAACTATGTTTAACAAAAGACTTGCAAACAGAATACCTAAAGAACTAACGCATCGTGCTCGCTTCAGCAGCACATATACTAAAATTGGAACGATACAGAGAAGATTAGCATGGCCCCTGCGCAAGGATGACATGCAAATTCGTGAAGCATTCCATATTTTTTTAGAAAGATGGTAATGACAACCCTGTATGAGAGACAGCAAAAGAGACCCCGATGTATAGAACAGTCTTTTGGACTCTGTCGGGGCCGGGGGGGGCGGGGGGATGATTTAGGAGAATGGCATTAAAATGTGTATAATATCATATAAGAAACGAATCGCCAGTCCAGGTTCGATGCAGGATACAGGAAGCTTGGGGCTGGTGCACTGGGATGACCCAGAGGGATGGTATGGGGAGGGAGGTGGGAGCGGGGTTCAGGATGGGGAACACGTGTGTACACCCGTGGTGGATGCATGTTGATGTATGGCAAAACCAATACAATATTATAAAGTAAAAAGAATAATCATAATAATAAAAAATTTAAAAAAAAAGAACTAACACACCTCAGTAAAAAGCCAAACAAACAGCCTGATACAAACGAGCAAAACATTTCAACAAGTGACTCACTAAAGAAGGTATAACAATGTCAAATAAACACAGGAAAATATGCTTAACATCATTAGTCATGCAGACTGAAACCACAGTGGGATACCACTTCACACCCACTAGCATGACTATAATTACAAATATGGACAAGGCCAAGAATTGGTGAGGAGGTAGAATGACAGGGAAAAAATAAGACCAGGAGCTGACTGCAGCTCAGATCATGAACTCCTTATCACAAAATTCAGACTTAAATTGAAGGAAAAAACCACTAGACCATTCAGGTATGACCTAAATCAAATCCCTTATGATTATATAGTGGATGTGACAAATAGATTCAAGGGATTAGATTTGATAGACAGAGTGCCTGAAGAACTATGGATTAAGGTTTGTGACACTGTACAGGAGGCGGTGGTCAAAACCATCCCCAAGAAAATGAAATGCAAAAAGGCAAAACGGTTATCTGAGGAGGCCTTAAAAATAGCTGAGAAAAGAAGAAAGCTAAAGGCAAAGAAGAAAAGAAAGATACCCATTTGAATGTAGAGGTCCATAGAATAGCAAGGAGAGATAAGAAACTCTTCCTAAGTGATCAATGTAAAGAAATAGAGGAAAACAATAGAATGGGAAAGACTAGAGATCACTTCAAGAAAATTAGAAATACCAAGGGAACATTTCATGCAAAGATGGGCACAATAAAGGACAGAAATGGTATGGACCTAACAGAAGTAAAAGATATTAAGAAGAGGTGGCAAGAATACACATAAGAACTACACAGAAAAGATCTTCATGACCCAGATAACCATGATGGCATGATAACTCACCTAGAGCCAGACATCTTGGAGTGTGAAGTCAGGTGGGCTTTAGGAATCCTCACTACGAACAAAGCTAGTGGAAGTGATGGAATTACAGCTGAGATATTTCAAATCCTAAAAGATGATGCTGTGAAAGTGCTGTACTCAATATGCCAACAAATTTGGAAAACTCAGCAGTGGCCACAGGACTGGAAGAGGTCAGTTTTCATTCCAATCCCAAAGAAAGACAATGCCAAAAAATGTTCAAACTACCGCACAATTGCACTCATCTCACACACTAGCAAAGTAATGCTCAGAATCCTCCAAGCTAGGCTTCAATAGTACATGAACCGAGGACTTCACGTTCAAGTTGGATTTCGAAAAGGCAGAGGAACCAGAGATCAAATTGCCAACATCCGTTGGATCAAAGAAAAAGTAAGAGAATTTCAGAAAAACATCTACTTCTGCTTCATTGACTATGCTAAAGCCTTTGACTGTGTGGGTCACAACAAGCTGTGGAAAATTCTTCAAGACATTGTAATACCAGGCCACCTTACCTGCCTCCTGCAAAACCTATATGCAGATCAAGAAACAACAGTTAGAACCAGACAGTTCTAACAGGCAGTTAGACAGTTCTAACAGTTAGAAAAACAGACCAGTTCCTAATTGGGAAAGGAGTACGTCAAGGCTGTATATTGTCACACTACTTATTTAACTCATATGCAGAGTACATCATGCAAAATGCCAGGCTGGATGAAGCACAAGCTGCAATCAAGATTGCTGGGAGAAATATCAATAACCTCAGATATGCAGATGACACCACCCTTATGGCAGAAAGCAAAGATGAACTAAAGGGCCTCTTGATGAAACTGAAAGAGGAGAGTGAAAAAGCTGGCTTAAAACTCAACATTCAGAAAACTAAGATCATGGCATCTGGTCTTATCACTTCATAGCAAATAGATGAGGAAACAATAGAAACAGTGACAGACTTTATTTTCTTGGGCTCCAAAATCACTGTGGGTTTCCCGAGTAGCTCAGCTGCTAAAGAATCCACCTGTAATGCAGGAGACCCTGGTTCAATTCCTGGGTCAGGAAGATTCACTGGAGAAGCGATAAGCTACCCACTCCAGTATTCTTGGGTTTCCCTGGTGGCTCAGCTGGTAAAAAATCCACCTGAAATGCAGGAGACCTGGGTTCTACCCCTGAGTTGGCAAGATCCCCTGGAAAAGGGAACCGCTAGCCACTCCAGTAATCTGGCCTGGAGAATTCCCTGGACTGTATAGTCCATGGGGTTGCAAAAAGTCAGACACAACTGAGAGAGTTTCACTTTCACAAAATCACTGCAGATGGGGACTGCAGCCATGAAATTAAAAGACACTTGCTCCTTGGAAGGAAAGCTATGACCAACCTAGACAGCATATTAAAAAACAGAGGCCTCACTTTGCTGACAAAGGTCCATATAGTCAAAGCTATGGTTTTTCCAGTAGTCATGTACATATGTGAGGGTTGGACCATAAAGAACGCTGAGAGCCAAAGAATTGATGCTTTTAAATCGTGGTGCTGGAGAAGACTCGTGAGAGTCTCCTTGGACTACAAGGAGATCAAACCAGTCAATCCTGAAGGAAATCAACCCTGAATATTCATTGGAAGGAATGATGCTGAAGCTAAAGCTCCAACACTTTAGCCACCTGATGCAAATCACCTGATGCTGATTCATTGGAAAAGACCCTGATGCTGGGAAAGACTAAGGGCATAAAGGGAAGGGGGCAGCACAGGATGAGACGGTTAAATAGCATAACCAACTCAGTGGACATTGATTTGAGCAAACTCTGGGAGACAGTGGAGGACAGGGAGCCTGGTGTGCTGAAGTCCATGGGCTTGCAAAGAGCTGGACACAACTTAGCGACTGAACAACAAAGGTCAAGCAAGCATTAAATATTTGAGGAAGTTTGCAGGCCGGTGTTATCAGAGCCACTGCCAGCCTGAATTGTGCCTTTTGGAATCAAATATAGATGCAGCCCCTTGCCCTGGATTTCACTGCCCACTAAGAGTGCCCTTGTGCAAGGCACCACCCACTCAAATGCTCGGTGCAGTGACTCTGGGTGCCACTCTTCTGTGGACACTCATGACCTCTTCCAAAAGGCATCTGTGTCTCAGATGACTCATGCTCTTTCGTAACTTCTTAGAAGACCATGAAAGTGTTTATCAAAGGAGAGGAGATATTTTAGAAGCCTCTTGCTATCAATATAATTAATAATCATCATAAAAGTAACATTCATGCCCTTGACAGTACACAAAGCACCTTCACATCCAACAGCTTGATCCCCACAACACACCTGTGTGCTGTGTTACTACTGTTCTTACTTCACAGATGAGGAAATTGAGGTCTCAGGGATTAGGCTAGGAGTTGTGAAGCCTCTTCTTATACAGCATATAATTAAGAGTTATAAACTCTTAATTACCACATAAATGTATAAGCCTAATTGCACAAGCAACATTAGTCCTACAAGGACCCACAAAAAAGGGAAAAGCTGCAAGTCACTCGTTCCTAGATTTACTTGACCATCAGTAACCCCACTTACCCCACTCTTCACTCTGCTTGAGTCCTTGTTAACAATCTCAGTAACATCTTATGTCAGTCTGGGCCTCTCATTCTAATGAAGTCCAACCTTTGACCCATTTTGAAAGGCCTCTTGGCTTGTTGTTTTTGTTGCTTAGTTGTTAAGTCATATCCAACTCTTTTCGACCTCATGGACTGTGGCTCCTCTGTCCATGGGATTTCCCAGGCAAGAACCCTGGAGTGAGTTGTCATTTCCTTCTCTAGGGGATCCTCCCCACCCAGGGATCGAACCTCCATCTCTTGCATTGCAGGCTGAACCACTTTACTGCTGAACCACCTACGAAGCCCCAGTCTCTTAGCTATCTTCCTATTAAGACACTCCTCAAAAATAGTTCTACTCTTAACCCTCTCAAGTCCTGGGGATGCCACTTCTGGACACTGTCTTAAGGCAGGCTTCATCTATTGATCCTTCCTGGTTGCGGAATATCAACTACTTTGCTTCAAGTGGTCTTTTTGGCTGTAGAGATGGGTTACATTGAGTCATCCGTGGTCATTCCCAGGGTCTCCCTCATGAACAAAGGATTAGATATCCAGTCTAGGGGCCAGAACTCAGTCTGGATCAGTGTTCAGGGCTAGGGGCTGACCAGTGGCCCACGACATGGCACTGATATTTCTGAGGAAGAAGTATTTCAGAACAGCTTTCTGAACTACTTACAACATTCACATGCTTGCTGCCTGCGCTCCGGTAATAACAGACGAAACATCTTAACAAGGATGGGATCCTCCATTATCTCTGGATCTCAAGCCTCTTACCTGCTCTAGTGCTTCTCAAGGACTCCTCCACGGAGGCCTTCTCGCTCTGGGATCACAAACTCTTTCCTGTCTGCTGGATTCTTCACACTGGCACACAAACACCATAGGGTCGTGATTTTAAGTCTCTCCACTGATCCGCGTTCTTTCTCCAGTCTATTTCTTTCCCACAACAGTCTAAGCAAGAGCTGCCTGAATGGGCCATGTCCACCTCCTCACTTCCCTCTCTTTCCTCAACCCAAACCTGCTCACTTTCCTCCGGTTTCACTACACGCATCTTGGACCGAACCGCCACCAACCTCACCTCCTGCTTTTACTGGACTCCTGGAAATCTTCACTTGCCACTTCACCAACCTCCATGAAAGTGAAGTCGCTCAGTCGTGTCCCCAACTCTTTGCGATCCCATGGACTGTAGTCTACCAGGATCCTCCATCCATGGGATTTTCCAGGCAAGAGTACTTGAGTGGGTTGCCATTTCCTTCTCCAGGGGATCTTCCTGACCCAAGGATCGAACCCAGGTCTCCTGCACTGCAGGCAGACGCTTTACCCTCTGAGCCACCAAAGTCTAAACCAGCTTTTAAAAATGTGAATCAGATTGTGTTGCTTTCTTTAAAGGCCTCCTATGGTTTCTTGGTCTTCCCTGGTGGGAATGCCTGCAATGCAGGAGACCTGGGTTCAACCCCTGGGTCAGGAAGATCCCCTGGTGAAGAGAAGGGCAACCCACTTTTGTATTCTTACCTGGAAAAACCCATGGATGGAGGAGCCTGGTGGGCTACAGTCCACAGGGTTGCAACTGACACACTCAGACATGACTGATCAATTCACACACACACAAACACACACACAGTTTCTTAGTAAAGCTGGAATTCCAACTCCTTACTTTGACCTTCAAACCCTTACTTCATCTGGCCCCTCCCATCTCTCTAATGTGATCTCTTAGAATTTCCCCCCTCGTGCAGGCAAGCTTCGCTGGAATCTTATGTTTCCTGAACACACTGAAGTGGTCCCTCCCTCTGGGCTTTGTGAAGGTTGGTCCCTCAGACTCCTCAGCATCCACCAGTCACACTCTCTCCCACTGGTCTGGGTTACTCCTTTCTTGTTTTTCTTCATGACCTAGAAAGTAAGGCCATTGTGGGTAGATCTCTGCCTATCTTGTTCACCAATGCCTTAGCACTGATTCGACTCTCAACACATATGTGTCGCATTAATGAATGACCAAATCCTCTTTCCCTCTTTATAGAAGTCGTCATCCTTGCCAAGGTCCAGATGCTGGAGCCGGTACATGAATTTTGTTCAGCTTGTGTCAGCCTCTGGGGTCACCCTGCCATGGTTCAAATCTGGCTCTGCCATGGACTGGCTGGGGGATTTTGATCAAGTTTGGGGCTCCAATTTCCTAATCTGTATTGCTGTGCTTAGTCGCTCAGTCGTGTGGGACTCTTTGCAACCCCATGGACACCTTGGTAGCCCGCCAGGTACCTCTGTCCATGAGGGATTCTCCAGGCAAGAATACTTGAGTGGTTCCCATGCCCTCCTCCAGGGGATCTTCCCAACCCAGGGATCAAACCTAGATCTCTTGCATTGCAGGTGGATTCTTTACTGTCTGAGCCACCAGGAAAGCCCAAGAACACTGGAGTAGGTAGCCTATCCCTTCTCCAGGGGATCTTCCCGACCCAGGAATCAAACTGGAGTCTCTTGCATTGTAGGCGGATTCTTTACAAGCTGAGTAACCAGGGAAGCCCTAGGTATCTAGAATAATCAAATTCAGAGAGACAAATTAGAATGACAGCTGACAAAGGCTGGAGGGAGGGAAGATTGGAGTTGCTGTTTAATGGATACAGAGTTTCTGTTTTGCCAAGAGGAAAAGAGTTCTGGAGACTGGTTGCATAACACTATGAATATACAGTTGACCACCGAACAATGAGGATTTGAACTGCTCAGATCCACCTATATGCAGGACTTTTTCTGTAGCAAATACTGCAATACAACATGATCTGTGGCTGGCTGGATCCTTGAATGTGGAGCCATGGATAAAGGACCGATATTATACTCAGATTTTCAACTGCATAGAGGGGTGGCACCCCTAACCTCTACATTGTTTAAGGGTCATCTGTACTTACTGCTATAGAACCATGTACTTAAAGATGGTAAATTTTATGTTATATGTATTTAAGCACAATAAAAAAATGCAATCGTGGTCAAATCAGCAATACACACTCAGGAGCTAATGTCTGAGTTACACTGATCGAATCATCAGGGTTCAGACAATCAGCATTTCCTCAAACTGTTGTGATTCAGCCTTTGCCAGGAATTATTAATTGAAATATTTAGATATCACTTTTTGTTGTTGTTTAGTTGCTTAGTCGGAGAAGGCAATGGCACCCCACTCCAGTACTCTTGCCTGGAAAACCCCATGGACGGAGGAGCCTGGTAGGCTGCAGTCCATGGGGTCACTAGGAGTCGGACACGACTGTGTAACTTTCAAGTAGACAACCTGAGCGACTTCACTTTCACTTTTCACTTTCATGCATTGGAGAAGGAAATGGCAAGCCACTCCAGTGTTCTCGCCTGGAGAATCCCAGGGATGGGAAGCCTGGTGGGCTGCCATCTCCGGGGTTGCACAGAGTCGGACACGACTGAAGCGACTTAGCAGCAGCAGCAGCAGTAGCAGCAGCAGTTGCTTAGTAGCGTCCAGCTCTTTGTAACCCCCTACGGACTATAGCCCATCCGGCTCCTCTATCCATGGGATTTCCCAGGCAAGAATATTGGTGTGGGTTGCCATTTCCTTCTACAGGGGATCTTCCCGACTCAGGGATTGACAGGTGGGTTCTTAACCACTGAGCCACCTGGGAAGACCATCCTGTGCGTTGTAGGATGTTTAACAGCACCCCAGGCTCTGCCTACTAGATGCCAGTGGCACCTTCCCAATTATGATAACCAAAAATATCTTCAGATATTGCCAAACGTTCCTCTAGGGGCAAGAAGGGTCAAACCATTTGCAATAAGGCATATACTTTTACACCTATTGACGGATATGAAACTGGAAGTTCGCAGAGTTTAAATAAATTGCCCAAGGTCTTAGTACTGCAACGTGGGCAGCAAGGATTCAAACCCCCATCTTCTTGGTCCAACAGCACATGCTCTTCCTTCCAGCTCACTTCACTAGAGGCTTGAGCCCCCCTTCCCTCACCCCGGTCAGCTCACACACTCACAGATCCGTGCTAATTACACAGCTATGTAAAACGTTATATGTGGTTTGTTATTTTATATCCAGGAACATGGTCCACAGCCTTCATTACATAAAGCAGCTGTGTGTATACTTGGGGTCTAAGTGCTATTTAGTGGTCAGCTCGATGGGGTATTTTGTTTCAAGCATCGCATTTCTTTTTTCCCTTTCCATACTTCTACTAATGCCTAAATAGAGGACTAGAGCCTCAGATGGCTCGGGCTAAAGAGAAAGGCAAAAGTTTCCTAAATGACAAATGTCCCACTGTCCTAATGAGATCAGGAGACAGCCCAGGATGTGCCACATGTGGTGTGAATGTGTCCCCCAGTGACCGTGTGTGTGTGTTCACCAGATGCACCCAGTCTGGCTCAACACCTTTCACTACCTTCCCACTGGTGTCTTAAAGGAAGTGAGTGGTTCAGCAGAAAGAACCAGGTAGTCTAGAACTTCAAATTACCAGCTGTGTTACTTGAATATGTCATATGTCCCCTCTGAGACTCAGTTTCATCGTCTTTAAAATGGGGGTAAAAATACCTGTCCCACAGTGTTGCTGAGATCCTTTAGATCAGTGGGCCCCAACTTTTTTGGCACCAGGGACCAGTTTCATGGAAGACAATTTTTCCATGGACCTGGGTCAGAGGGATGGCTTTGAGATGATTCAAGCACACTACATGCATTATGCACTTTACTTCTATTACTATTACTCAGCTCCACCTCAGATTATCAGATCCTGGAGGCTGGGGTCCCCTGCTTTAGATAAAGAATCTGGCACAGAACTGGTCTATGATAATCCCCAGCTCTTACTCCTCCTTCATTTGCAGAGACCTGGTCCATATCACCCCATCCCCACCACAACCCATTCTCAACATCACCCCTCTTCTTCAGGCAGAATGTCCTAGGCCCTGACCCTCCTCTGCCTCTTTGCTTTCATCATTCCCTTTAACTGGGTTGCAAACAAGGCTCTTTCCACCTCTTTAAATCCCATTTTCCTCTATAGCCAAATACAAATCCCATGCCTCCTGGTTTAATGCCCCTGACCTTCCAGTTTTCACTGGCTTTTCCTGAACTTTTACGATTACTACATGATTCACTTGGCACTGAGATGCATTGTAACTAGTCACCTGAATACTTTTTGTGTTGTTCAATAATTGCAGGTAGCCAGAGGTCAGGATTGTGTTCCTTCATGCCTGCAGACATGAGGGCCCATAACTATTTGTAAGTTAACAGAGTCAATGCAGATCATTTTTCTTCCATCACTGATGGCTGCACACACAGGGCTGTGAATGCATCTCTTCAGGAACCTGACATGTTCGCTACCCTCAGTTAGCACAATTTATGGAGAATAACCCAAGACGATCGCATCCTCTGAAGGGCAAGATGAACGGCTTTCCAAGGTCATACATGACCCTTCCAGGCGCAGTCTTATTTCTGATCCTCCTCAATGGTTCTCAAGTTCTAGCTTATGGCATTCCCAGTAAGCCAAACACTTATAGCTCCCTGCCTTTGCACACACTGTTCCCACTGTCTGAAATGACCTTCCATTCCTCACACCCCCTGTCCAAATACTGCTCATCCTTAGAGATCAACTCAAACATCACCTTCTCAGCAAGACCTTTGCTGGCCTCCTTTCTCCTAAGCCTGACTTTCTTCTCTCCTAAGGTTGCTGCTCTCCCTCAGCCCCCATCTGTTTCCCAAAGTGCTATTTGTGGGTACCTCTGTCTCCCTCCCTGGGTGGCAAGCTCCCTGAGGACAGAACTCTGGGCTGATTCCTCTGTGTCCTGCTCCCCCACTGGGCCAGATCTAGTAGAACTTTCTGTTTTTAACGAACACCATCTAATCTGGCAAGTCTGCTCCTTGGTTGCACTTCTGTGGTGTGTATTTCCCCACTCCTGTGAGAGAATGGATACCCTTTTGGAATCATCTCAGCCTCTGCCTTTTTTCCTGGTTCTTTCTACCACTCTAGTGTATTAAGCACTACTGATCCCTGCACGGTCTCAGAATCCTCTTCCCGTCTTTCCCATCTCCCAAGGACATCATGACCTTCAACCTTCAAAGATTAACTTCCAACCCACTGAGACTAGGGTAAGGGCACTTTCCTGCTGGTCCAGTGGCTAAGACTCCGTGCTCCCTGTGTCTGAGGCCCGGGTTCTACCCCTGGTCGGGGAACTAGATCCCACATACTGCACATGCTGCAACTAAGACTTGGTTCACCCAAATAAATAAAAATATTTTTTAAAAGACTGGGGAAGACAGAGCTTGGGGGTGGGTAGAAGTAGGGTACATCTGAGATAGAGCTGGAGCTGGGAGTTAGGCCACACCAGGTCCACTGGAAAATACCAGTGTGGCCCACGACCAAGGCTATGGCTGGACGAGAGGGCAGCCCTCGGGCTCAGAGCAAAGCTTCTCCTTTGGTCCAGCCCAGCAGGGGAGCCCCTGACCTCCCTGCCTGAGAGACGCCCTTTGACAGGATGGGGGCTCCTGGATCTGCTCAAGAGGCAGACTTTGTTGGTTTAGTTCTGCTACAAGGCTTCTGTTTCTGCCTCGGCTATTAAAGCCTTCAGATTCCTGGTACCCACCTGATTGAACAACTCAATTAAAATGCAATCAAAGGCAAGTGGGCCGGATATGACCGGGGAGAGAAGGCAGGCATCTGAGTCCACTGCCTGCCTCCTGAGCCCTGTGCCCCTTCCCATCCTGCCTACCGGTCCCTGGGCAGGCAGTGGCATGGACTTCTGGACTCGAGTGTTGGGCACAGAAGACCTTTAATGGTCTCTGTTCCCTGCGCTGTCCATCTTGATGACCAGGCAACTAAGGTCTAGCCAGGACAGCTCCACCACCTGAAGCCACTCAGGGAGAGGTTAGCAGAAGCCTGTGGAATTTCTAGGACTTTAAGATAGCTCATCTGGGGCTGCTCACCATATACAAGGTGGGGGAAAAAATTGTTTGAAAACACAGAAACCCCTATTCTTGGGGACCACCCTCTCCTGGGGCCTCAAAGTAGTTTGTTCTTCTTTGGGAGTAACAAGTTTATGGGAATAAAACTCACATACCATACAATTCACCCATTTAAACTATAAAATATACTGGGTTTTTTAGTATAGTCACAGAGTTGTGCAACCATCACAACAGTCAATTTTAGAATAGTTTCATTATTTTCCAAAGAAATACAGCTTCCTTTAACCACGGTCCTTCCTCCCCACCGACCCCCATCTCTGCATTCCTCCTTGGCTGAAGCAACCACCAGTAGACTCTCTGCCTCTATATATGCGCCTATTCTGGACATTTCATATCGTGGAATCATATTATATATGCCTTTTTGTGACTGGCTTCTTTTATTTAGCATAATCTTTTCAAGATTGAGCCATACTGTAGCATGCATCACCACTTCATTCTTTTTTATGGCCAAATAGTACTCCATTGAATGACCCGACCACATCTGGCATAGCCACTCATCAGTCAATGGACATTTGGGTTAGTTCTCCCTTTTAGCTACTTTGAACAGCGCTACTATCAACATCTGTGTACAAGTTTTTGTGAGAACGGGTGCTTTCAGTTTTCTCGGCTATGTACCTAGGAGTGGGAAAGCTTGTTTGTTCTGGCATCTCAGTAATAGTATCAGTAACCATACATACCAGTGAGGATCCCAAAGTGTTATTGTACACGCTGACTCAGACAAATAGCGAGGGCAAGAAATGGGGTGAAGCAAGAGAGGCACAGAGAAGTTAATTGTTTTGACCTGGTCACCCAGCCATAGTAAAGGACCACGGAGGAGAAAGTCATAACTGGCTCTCATGATAATTACCCAATGAAACGTTTATAATTTTAGGGAAAAAGCCCTGGAACGTTTTAAAAACTCGTGCACATAGTCATGTGCACCATCACTCTAACTACTGGGTTCCGTTTAGTTTCATCATGTCCTTTGTTACTACGATTTGCCTTGTGCTCTAGGTCCCCGTGAAGACCGTCACACGCACTCTCAGTGGAATTAAATCCTCCTCCCACTCCCCAGGCTTTTCACCTCATCCTCGCCACAGGGAGTGCTGACTTTGCAGGGAGTTTTGGAGCCTTGAGGAGTGGAGGCTCTTTAAAGGACTCTTTTGTCGCAGCTGCAGTTCTCAGAGCTCGGTGTGTGGGAAGCACGGAGCCAGGCTGTTCTCTCACACCATCCGGACCCTTTGGCCTGATCTGCATCTGTCACCAGATGTGTGCATAGCAAAGAGTTGACGCGGCTTTGACACCCAGCAGGTGGAACCAGATGAAACTGCCCACAGACATTATTTCTGACCTTCAGAAATGACGATCTCAGGTGAGTCAGCCTGGAAGTCTCTGGCGGCCCCTCCTTACCTTCTCGGTTTCCCACCAAAGATCTAGGTCCTGAGCTCCAGAAACTTTTCAGCCCCTGCAGCCCAGTGATCCTGCTCAGCGTCTAGAGTGGCCATGCTCCAGCTGCTCTCCCTGCTGCCTGAAGCAGTGGGAGGCATGGGAGAGTCAGGAGTCCGGGGCCCTCTCCACTCACTGCCCGTCTATTCGATGATCCGTCTACCTTCAGTCTGACCCCTCCACTCCAGGCCTCCTAAAAGCATATTGGTCCCAGCCACCTTCTACTTCAAGTCTTGCAATGATTCCCCATCGCCTAGTACGTACCAAGTACAATGCCTGGCCAAAGGACACAACTTAAATTCTTACCACTGGGTTTTTGCTCCAGCCATGCCTAACTGCTAGCAGTCCCCTGCAGGTACCCGTGCTCTCCCACCTGCTCCTTACTCAGCTTGGCCCCTGCTCCTTTACTCAGCTACCCCTGACTTCTCCTTCAAGACCACTCCCAGGAGTCTTCCCTGAGCCCTGGGGCTGAATGAGGACACTTTTCTCTTTGTTCCCATTTCTCCGTGCTTCTGTCTCTTCCGGTACTTACCGTCCATATTTTAATTACCTATTTGCATGTTTGTCCCTATCTACCCTCCTGCGTAGGCTGAGGGCTCTGACAACTTCACCTCATTCTTCCTCCAGTCTCTATCCTCAGGCTAGAAAGAGTCAGTGAACTCTTCTCAACATAAGTAAGCAGTAGTGCCCATGACTCAGTTTCCCTCTTGGCTGGAAACCATCCAGAGGCTTGGGTCTTGCCTCTTGGCCTTCTCTAAGTTTCATTTGCCTCTCCAGAACTGAAGGAGGCTGGTTTTAAGGGCTCTTTCAACTTTTAAAGTCTAAGGAACTGGGATATTGATACTCACCCTTGCAGGACCCCTCACCAGGATCCTGTGTGGTACAAAGATATAGATGGATAAAGCTGTTTAAATGGTTTAAGTATGAAGAAATTTTGAGGAAGATCATTTTGTTGTTCGGTTTTAACGCAGCTAGTGTCTGCAGAACACCTACTAATCACGTGCCAGCATTGGGAACAGGGGTTTGATACAAAGTTGTAGATACCAGCTTCCGGGGATTTCCTTTGAGTGCTGCCTTCCAGCCAGTCTGGGAGCGCCGACCCACTCCTGTCCCTCTCCTCTCTCGCTGTTCACGGCTCCAGGACTTGTCTGGTCCATGTCCCCACGTTTGCCTCTGCCCGGGCCAGTGGAGTCCAGAGCGGAGCGGATTGAAGTTGGCCTTTCGGATATCGGCCCAGGCGCCCTCTGGTGGCCGCGCGCGGAAGCTGCGGCCCGGAGGGGAGCTGGCGAAGGGAGGAGGGAGGGAGATCGAGGAGGAGGCGCGGGCAGGGGAGGAGAGGAAAAAGTTGCGCTGGGAAGTTTGGAAAGTTGGGAAGTGGCTGCTGCGGGCTTCGCCTCCCTCCGCGCGTGTGTATGAGGTAGCGAGCGAGGGAACAGGAGAGGAGCGAGCGAGCGCCTGCCATGCCCATCAGACCCCGCCTCGCCGCGCCCGGGCGCAGAGCTCGCCCGGACTCCCTGCGGCCCGGCCCGGCCCGGCGCGGCCCCGGCCCCCCGCCCCCCGCGCCGGGTCCTCCCCTCCCCCCGCCCCGGCGGCCCCAGCCCCCCGCCCGGCCCGGCTCCGCGCCGCTCTCCCGCCCTCCTCTCTCCTTCCCTCCCGGCCGCGGAGCAGCATGGCGGAGCCCGGGCAGCGGCCGCGCGGCCGCCCGCCGCCCCTCTGAGCCCCGCTCGGGGGCCACCGGGCGCCCCAGACCCGCCCCCCGCCCCCGCCGCGCCCGCCTCCGCACTTGTCCCACCGCGCGCCCCCTGGAGCACCGCGCACCCCTGGGACCCTTGCGCGCCCCGGGTCCCCAGCATAACCCCGGGTCCTCGCGCGCCCGCCGTCCCGGTACTGCTCCGGGAACACCGCGCACCCCTGGACCGCGACGCAGCTCCGGGACCTCCGCGCGTCCCGGGACCCCGGCGCGCTCTCACAGCCCCGGGGCTCGTCCAAGCGGGCGGCGCGCCGCGGTGAGGGGGCCCCGCCCCAGAGGATCCCCCTCTTACCGCAGACGGAGCCCCGCCCCAAAGGGACCCCCGGGTCCGGCAGGGACATACGGCCACGCCCCAAAGGGCTCCCGGCATCCCGCGTCCGGAGCCCCGCGCTGCGGAGGAACCTCTGTGCCCAGCCGGGGGCTGCCTGCCCCGCTGAGGGGGCGCCTCCCAGGACGGTCCCCCGCGCCCCGCAGGCCCGGCAGGATGCACGCCGCCCTGGCAGGGCCGCTGCTCGCCGCCCTCCTGGCCACCGCCCGCGCCCGCCCGCAGCCCCCGGACGGAGGACAGTGCCGGCCGCCCGGATCGGTGAGCGAGCGCCCGCCCGGCCACTCTCCCGGCCGCCCGGCCACTCCAGCCCCTCGGGGACGATGGTTTGGGGGTCCTGCCTTCCGCACCCACTTCGGCCCACCCGTTCCACCTCTGCGCTCCGGGCAGTGCCTCGGGCGCCCTGCCCTGGCTTCTGCCTCCCGAGCTCCTGCCCCGTGCGGGGAACCGAGTTGGGGCGCTCCCTCTCCAGCTCCTTCCCCACCCGCTGACGCTCTCGGGCTCTCCTCGGACTTTCGGTCCTGCTTGGACCTTTCCTCTCTGTGCCCTTTTGGACTCCCGTCTTACTTTGATCCGTCTTTACCCTCTGGTTCCTCTCTTCCCACTTATGACACTGTTTCTGCAGTTCCTTGCCTTTCTCTTCTCTGCGCCTTCCTCTCGTTCACACACGCCCAGACTCCTCGCAAGCTCCCCTCTTTCTCTTGATCCCCGCCGGTGACCTCAGGCAAACTTTCTGCATCTCTAGCCCAGACCCCAGCACCCACGCTCCCAAGTGCCCCTGGTTTCACAAAAAGGATGAAGATTCCAGAGGAGAGGAAAAGAAAGTGCCAGGACATGCTGGCCTAATATTTCTTTGGGGATTGAGTAATTACTAGGTTTCCTAATTTTCCTTCCAAACTAAGGAATCCCTTGATTTCCCTCAGTCTTTCTCCCTCAAAGTGTAAATTAGTGCCTTGAAAATAGCCCTGGATTGGAGACCAGGGAGCAGGAAACCGTCTGTAGGGTCCTCACTGGCAGCCCAGTTAGTTGACCTTGGGCAAGGTGCACCTCCAGCGACCTGACTTGTATGGAAACAGGGAGCTTGGCGACAGGCAGAGTCCTCAGTGCTAGCCTCTCACCAGGATGCTGAGATTTACATTTGTTGGCTGTTGGTAAAGTAAGGTACTATTCCCTTTTCCCACCCCAACAGATACTTTTCTTTTGTACTAGAATCAGGCAGAAAAATGTTATGAGTTGACGGAAAGCTTGCAGGTGGTGGCGGGCAGTGGACAGTCCAGGGGGTGTTCCAGGGTGGAAAATGACTGCCTGAGAGACACCAGAGACCCTTTCTCATGTCCCTTGACCCCTGGACCTAAACTGGATTGGAGAAATGACCCACGTCTTCATGACCCTCCTTCATCTCTATACACATACACACACACACACACACACACACATACATTCCTCTTCAGAGCCTAGGTGATGGCAGACAATTGGACTTGGAGTCCAGGTACACCTTTTAAGGGGAGGAGCCTGGAAAGCCTGTACATTTCTTGGGACTAATTCTGTGGAATCTTTCCGTCCCAAACCAGGGCCTGAGACTTTACTTAGCCTGCAGGTTTTAAAGCACTTTCTCATCTGTGGTTTCAGCTGGTGAAGCAGAGTAGCTGACACCCCAGACCTGCCCTCCAAAAAGAAAACTGCATCCGCCCTGCTGAATGGGGAAGTAGCTGTTTAAATAGGCTATTTTTAATAGGTGTTCTGCTTTCAAAGTGCTCTTGGCGTGTATCTTCTAATGGTTGGATTTAAAAGTTATATGACTTCCTCCCTTCTTGCCAGAGCAGGACTCTTGGTCCCCCTCTCCCCACCCTCCACACGAAACACCGCCGGTGAAGGTTTGGCTTGGCCAAGATTAAATATTCTCAGGTGGTGTGGCAGTCCTTGGCACTCATAGCTAGAGCCAATCATAACGAGAGCTTCCTTCACTACCTTCACTCCCTCTGAGCCTGGCACTGCTCTCCGGGCTTATTTACATAGATTGTGTCTTTTCATTCTCCCAACAATCTTTGAGGTGGCTGCTCTCAGCTCCCATTTTACAGATGGGGAAACTGAGTCTGTGGAAAGTGAAAAAGTGTGCTTAAGATCATACAGCCAAGACAGGCCAAAGCCAGGATTTGAATGTGGGTCTTAGTTTCCAAAGCCCTTGCTCCTTCCCATGGCCCTCGGTCGGTCTCTGTCTTCTATCCCCACCTCCACCTGCCCCCTCTGTTCTAACCTTCTGCTGGCTTCAGCCTGACTGCCTTCCTTCACCTCTCCTTCTGCAGCAGAGGGACCTGAACTCCTTCCTGTGGACTATTCGGCGTGACCCCCCAGCCTATCTGTTTGGCACCATCCATGTCCCCTACACCCGCGTCTGGGACTTCATCCCGGACAACTCCAAGGCAGCCTTCCAGGCCAGCGCCCGCGTCTACTTCGAGCTGGACCTGACCGACCCCTACACGATCTCCGCACTGGCCAGCTGCCAGCTGCTGCCGCACGGGGAGAACCTGCAGGATGTGCTGCCCCGCGAACTCTACTGGCGTCTGAAGCGCCACCTGGACTACGTGAAACTGATGATGCCGTCATGGATGACACCCGCGCAACGGGGCAAGGGGCTCTACGCTGACTACCTATTCAATGCCATCGCGGGCAACTGGGAGCGCAAGAGGCCGGTGTGGGTGATGCTTATGGTGAACTCGCTGACGGAGACCGACGTTCGCTCCCGTGGCGTGCCAGTGCTTGACCTTTACCTAGCCCAGCAGGCTGAGAAGATGAAGAAGAGCACCGGGGCCGTGGAGCGCGTGGAGGAGCAATGCCACCCGCTCAATGGGCTCAACTTCTCCCAGGTAAGCACGGGGCGCCTGGGTCCCAGAGCCCAGCCGTTCCCATGTGGCTTTCTCCTCTTCTCAGACTGTCTTCCTCCTGTGGCCAGATCCTGTCCTTGCCTTAAAGGGAGAGGATCTTTCGAGCTGTGGGGCAGCTCTTGGGCTGCCTTTGTGGTGGTATGAGGACAGACTGGTGTATGCTGGGCTTGGGGGTGAGAGTTCAGGTGTGCTTCTGTCTCAGTGTGCTCCCTGGCGGGGATATATACACTCCCCACCTGCTGTGCCTGCCCGAGAAGAAAGAATTTCCCTCGGAGCATCACAGTGATGAGAAACAGAGAGAGTTGCCACTTTGCGTCTGACTTTCCCTGAGGCCCCGGGGTCTCAAGAGCAGGAGGCTGTCCTGAGGCCATTGGGAGGCTGCATCTGGGTAGCCGTTGTGTGTGTATGTGTGTGTGTGAGTGTGTGTGTGTACCTGTAAGGAGGACGCACAGAGGGAGATATGCTTCCTGGGGTTGGGAGGCAGGAGAGGTGCAATAGACCTGGTGTCTGGTGGCCCTGGCTTGCAGGTTGAGGTTAAGAGCTGCCAAATTTCCCGGAGCCTCTACAGAACTCCATGTGCCCCTTGGACCGCCTCCCTAGGCTGAGAGAAAGTCAGCAAGTATAGTTTGGGGGTTCATAATTTCAGAGAGATGTGTTCACTTCAAGGTTGACAGTTCTGATTTCTGAACCTCAGGCATGGGGGCAGGGAGGAGGGCGGAGCTTATCCAGCAAAGTGTTGTTAAAAGCCTTGTCTCCATGGGCAGAGGTCACTCACAACTCACTGGCCCCAAACTCAACTCTGAGGCCCTGGGAACAATGAGTTCACATCTGCGCCTTGAGACGGGCTGTCAATCCCAGAACAGGCGCTCCGAGTCAGGGGTTGGTGGCTCCTGCAAGGAGCATGGGCCCATGCCCCAAGTGAGGCGTGGTCCCCAAGACATGCTTTTCCAGGAAGGAGCCAGCCCGGTAAATTGGCTGGACTAGAAGCTCTACTGCTGGAACCAGACCTGCTTGTGTTCCTGAGATGCTGCAAGCTCTTCACCAGGGAAACAGGAGCAGAAACTGATCCCCCTTCAGAGATCTCTGGCTTTTGTTTTTCCAGGGGAAATGCAATATTGTCCCCAGGGAGGTAAGAAGCCAGATTGATTTGCCGGCCAAATGAAAGGCGGGTTTGTCGGTTCTCCTGCTGGCTCTCCCATAATTGTGGAGTCCTTACCCAGAGGGCCCGGTGGCAGGAATATTGGGGCAGTTAGTCACGCCCCGCAGGGTTCTGACTACGCCTGACTCCTTCTCCGCAGGGAAAAATCCTGTGCATTCTCTGGCCCAGCACTGATTCCTCTGAACGTACCGGCTCGCTCCCTCTGAAGTGACTTTTCCCTTGCCAGCCTCAGGAGCTGATATTATCTGTGTTAGGCTCCCTAGTGCTCACCGCCCATCTCATTTTGGAGACAGGTTTGTGGGAGGCCTCTCTGTTCAGAGGCCTCATGTCTGGCCTCGATGTCTTTTTTTAGGCTGTGAAGGTGGGCGACCCACTGTCCCTCTCAACACCCTCTTTGTACCAACCACAGAGGAATCCGACCAAAGCCCAAGGGAGCACACAGACTCTGGTTAAACAGCCCCTGGCTTTAATCTGTCTCTCTTAAAACAACAAAACTATCCTTCTTCGAGGTCTGGAAACACTGCTGTGCAACCAAAGGATGGCTCTGGTAGGTGGAAAACATTTGCTGGAAAGCATGCGAGGTTATATTTTAGGAAAAGTTCCTGAGAGCCATTCATCGGCCAGCAAGAAGCCCGCTGACAGTCTCCAAAGCCCATGTTTGAAGATCAAACAGACTCAAATCTCTGGTTTCAAAAATGCACCCACCCCATCACCAGCCTGGGCCCTCTCTTAAAATTGTTCTTGGGTCCAGCTCCCTGAGAGGGCTGCAGGAAGCAAGTCCTGAACAAAAGAAAACAGGACTCCTCTCGGTTCCCTAATCTGCACACCCTTCACCACCTGCCAGAGTGCCTGACCCCGCCAATTTGTCCTGTTATCATTTTGGAGCAAGGTGATGAAATCTCTCCTCCATACTCGTGGGCAGACATGGGCTAACTGGGAAGGGAGCGATTCCAGAGCCTGGGCAGATGGAGTTGTTAGGGATCCCCAACCCCAAAGTCAGAAATGCAACAACAGCCTTCTCAGTAAAATTGTATGCACGCGTGCACAGTTTGATATGAACATCTGTGATGCATTATTGTACTGAAATATCTGTTAAGTGCATCAGATTTTTATTTTTTCTTTCCTCCCAGCATTACTGTTATTGCAAAATATTTGGGGAGGGGGGAGCAATGAGAGAAGATGGTGAGGGGAAAAAAAAGCTTGAAAAGAGAGTGCGTTTTGTTAAGATCTGGGATTTTAGTTTTGATTTTAGTATTTCTCAAAAGTCTTATATTTTCTTCTAGTCAGAATATACCACATTTTCCCTAGCTAAATGGAGAAAGAAAGCTATACCGGCTAAAGGTAGGACTTATGTAAAAGTTTCTTCCATCTTTGCACAGCATGAAAGATCAAGCTTCGTGGCCCTGGTCTCTAATTTTAATATGAACTGAGCGCACTGAACCCAGTATCACCATGTGTTTGCTATGTGACCTTGAGCAAGTCACTTCCCCTCTCTGGCCCTTGTTTTTCCCATCTGTGAAATGAGACACCGGGATTAGGTCATCATTCAAGCCACTCAACCCCGACATTCCATGGGACGATTATAATCAACTCCATGTGCCAGGCACCCCGCAGGAGGCTCTGCATGCTTTTTCATCTGTCGGAGTCTCACAACCCTATGACTTTCTTAGGTGGGCACTCCAAAAACCTGGATGACTTGGCCAAGGCCACATGGCTAATAAGGAACAGAGCCAGTCTGCCTGACTTAAAGGAAGGACGCAATCCCCGTGCTGCCCTAGGTGGAGTCCCTGGACATCCTGCGTCTAGGTGGTTCGTGTCTTGCAGTTCTTCCTTCAGTACTTTCTTTTGTACCCTTCTTTCCTTTAGGGTAAGGCAATGGTACCCCACTCCAGTACTCTTGCTTGGAAAATCCCATGGACGGAGGAGCCTGTTAGGCTGCAATCCATGGGGTCGCTAAGAGTCGGACCCTACTGAGCAACTTCACTTTCATTTTTCACTTTCATGCACTGGAGAAGGAAATGGCAACCCACTCCAGTGTTCTTGCCTGGAGAATCCCAGGGACGGGGGAGCCTGGTGGGCTGCCGTCTATGGGGTCGCACAGAGTCGGACTGAAGTGACTTAGCACATTAGCATAGCAAAGGGCTTAACAGTTTACTTCCTGGAGAATTTATCCTTGTAGAGAAATTATTTCCTTTGGCTCTGTGGCTGGAGCAGGGATGGTAAAGGCAGGTCCTCTAAGGATTTCTCTGATGTGTTTATAGGCAGCTCAGGATAGTGGGCTGAGGGATGGGAGTCTAGCTTCTAGGTTTTCCCAGCTCTGGCTCCAAAGCCAATGACTCGTGTATAACTCTGGCGTTCTTGTTTATTGAATGGAGCAGTAGTGACTAGACTTTTTTTTTTTTTTTTACAACTGAGCTGGTTTTGTGAGGATGTGAACCGATGTGACCTGTGGGGGGTGGTCAGGAGGGTAAAAGGACTACCTAGCCGTAGGGCCCGTGCTTGGAAAAGAGTCTGGGAGGCTTCAGGACAAGGAAAGAAGGCTGCGTGGGAAGCATCGCCTTCACCTGTTGGCACCTTCTTCCAGCAGCCATGTCCACTGCCTGTGCTTTGCTGAACAAAGTAAAGCTGGAGTAACAGGAGGTGGCAGCCCCTGTGCTCAGGGGCCTGGGGATGCCTGAGTCTCGAGTCTAGATCTTGTGACAATCTTGAGACCTGCCCATTTCAATCAGCTCTGCTGGCTGCCTCTGGGGATTGGTACCAGCTGCCCCGAACGCAGTGGACTGATTAGGGGACCTCCTTCTCCCTCTAGGGGGCCTCAGTGGCCCCCACTCAGTACGGTGGAGGCGCTGGATGAGGAGCCCTCTAAGTTACGTGGTTCTCCGAGGCAAGATGAAAATACGAGGACTCTGCCATTCTGAACTTGGCTGTGATTTAACTCAGACGCCGACGCTGTTCATCCAGTGTGTGTGGCTTGGGCGTGGCTGCCAAGGGTGACCAAGATGTTTGTAAACTTCTACAGCCTCCTCTCAAAGGAGTTAGAAAGCCCAAAGTCATCATTTATTGAGCTGTGTCTCCATATAGGGCACTCTATTAGACATCGTAATTACATCATCTCTAATCCTCCCAGAGATGTGACAAGGCCTGTCATTGTATCTCTTTTACAGACAATAAATTAAGGCTTAATAGGTTAAGTCATTCGGTTGTGATTATACAGCCAGGTCAGGTGGACTCAGGATTCAAGCGTAAGTGTGTCTGATGCCAGAGTATGTTTTTCAAGATTCCGAGAGCTGACGTAATTTTGTTTTGAACAGTCAGATGGCATGATCTGGTGATGTGTGTGTGTGTGTGTATTATAGTGCAGGGAGATCATCGTATCTTGCTAAAAAATAAAAAATACTTTAAAAATGTATTGAAAGAGATCATTGAAAAGTGCTGAAACTGGTTTTCTCCCTGGCTTAGAAATTGGATCTGATTCTAAAATAGGAGTTCTTGCCTGGAGCCTGGAAGGCTACAGTTCATGGGATCGCAAGAGTTGGACACGATTTAGCGCACTTTCTTTCTTCTGAAGGCTTGCCCAGCTTTCCAAGGGACCAAGGTGAAGACAGCGCCCTAACACAGGCTCGGCAGCACAACTGAATAAAGGGTCTCCTTGGTTATAGTCATAGGCCCTAGGTCTATTAATACATCTGAGGGAACAGCACATATTATAGGGTGCTTAATTAGGATTTAGAGAGAGAATGAATGGTCAGAAACAATGATATGACCATCCCTGCTTCCCTTCCTTCGTCCAGCACTATGGAATGAATGAATGAAGAAAGATGGCACAAGCCACAGTGAAGAGCTCCCTCCTTGAACTTTAATAGCTCCTCACCATCCTACAAGGACACAAAATGTGGAAATAATAAAGCGGGCAGTGGAGTACAAAACAGGCTCTGGGCCTAGCCTGTTTCTACCTTGGCCATGACTTTCGGCTTGTCCTATCCCTCTCCGGGCCTGGATTGCCCGCTCTTCCCGCAGTTGCCAGGACCCGCCCAGTTCTGACTTCCGTGTGCTCTTCTGCAGTCCTGGTACTTTGGAGGTACCCTGAGATTTCCAGGCTGAGTTCTCCGCGGTTGGGAGGGGCTGGCCAGCTTGTCTATGGCGGGCTGCTGCCTATACCTAATGTACTCGTCCTGAAGCCTGCTGGTTCCAGTGGGTGACCTGCTGCTTCTTGCTTCCAGCCTGTCAAGAGGATGGAGCCCCAGCCCGTCGTGGCGCAGTCTGGTATACAGCTGCCCAGCCTTGCAGCCTGCCCTTCCCCAGGACTCCCCCCTCACTGGCTTCCCCATTCATTCAGCCAGAGCATCTTAGTGTCAGCCAGGATAGTACGGGGAGCAGACACTGGGGAGCAGCCTGGATTTTTCCCCTGGGGAGTTTACTGCCAAGCCAGGGGCGTTATCAGTGCTTTCTTCTTAACATGCCGTGGAAACCGAGGCATGAAAAGCCTGTGTGTTAGTCTCCCCTGAGTCCTGCCTGCACATCACCTTTCTCTTGCTCTCATACATTCCCATCTCATGGAACCCACCCCTCACTTCCCATCCTCCAAGAATGGCTGTTCCTACCCCCCGCCCCGACCTGCTGGGCCTCCATGGCAGCTATTGCTATAGCACTGACCTTTGGCCTCTCACGTCCACAGCACTCATCCCTATTTGTGGCTTCCTATCAGATCTGTCTGCCCTCCCCAAAAAAAGACACCTCTCTTAAGACCAGCTGGGCACCCCTAAGGACCTGCAACCATGCTAAGCCATCTTCTCCCCAGTGTCACCTACAGAGTGAGAGCCTCGGGGTCAGTGTTGGCTCCAAGCACAGGCTGGCCTAGTCCACACTTGTAACTCCAGATCCTGGCCTGGGAGCCGGCTGCTTCTGCAGCCTGCAGCACCCGCTGTGGCTCCCATCCCAGCCCTGTGGTCAGGAGCTGTTCAGCAAATATCTGTCACATGGTGTGGAAGTCACCTGGAAGACCCCCAAGGCCCGACCCCTAGACATGTGTACTCTCAATTTCTTTGTGTGCCCAGAGAGCTGCTTGCAAAGAGCCCCTGCTAGCACAGCAGGCTCCGTCCTTTTTTCTTTTTTCCCCTGACTTGGTTAATTTCAGACTTAAACATTTAATGTTATTAAGCTCAGAAGCAGACTCACAGGATGGCTCACGTCCTTCCATCAAAGGAGAGTGAGGCCATAAAGCCGGAGGTGTGACCAAGATGTCATGAAATATTCTTGTCTCTGAATCAGAAGTTCACAGCATGAAGTCTTCCTGATTTACAGAATCTCTGAGCTGGGACTTGGAGACTCAGGGAATCTAAGAATGGTGAAATCTTAGAACATTAGCCTCAGAGGCATTTTTGGACTCGAAGAATCTTCACATCGTGAAATCCTAGCCCCTTAGCTTTGAAGACTTTTCAGCTCATACACACAGACTTCTAACATCTTAGAGTTGGAAGGGACCAGTTCTCAAGAATTCCAAGACGTCCCATCCTCAAACACAGTGATCTCCTCCCCACAACTCAGCCTCCCGCCCTCCCCAGGCCAAAGAAAAGCCTGACTTTGTGACGGAGATAAAAATGGGAGCGTGCCTTTGTTAATAGTTCCCATTTGGACATCTCTCAAAGCCAGGAAGAGGTCGCCTGGTAATGCAGCTTTCCGAGGGAGGAAGCTGAAGAATAGGACGAGCCTGCAGCCAGCCAGCCAGGCGGCCGTGTTTCTTTCCCCCTCGAGTTTGCTTCTAAATATTATCCACTTCACTCCCTTTTATCTCCCATCACTGGCTCTCTGTCCGCCCACTTAATCCACAGGCAGCCGGTGGCCCAGCCTTCAGCTCTGCTCAGCGGCTGCCAAGCTGTCTGGCCTAGCAGCTCCTCCAGGATCCACAGGCTTTTAAATCTGCGCAGAATATCCTCTGGAACACAGAACGTTGCCCCAAGCTTGGAAATGCTGTTGCATATGCTGGGCCCCCTCCCTCTGCAGGAATTTCCTTCTTTTCTCTTCTACTCCTGAATCCTCTGAGATCTCTAAGGTTCAGCTCCATGCTGTACCTCCTCCAGGGAGTCTTCCCAGAATGCTTCTAAATCTCATCTGCTTGGGAGGACTTGGTGCAAGCCTTTCTTTGATGACGCAGCCACATCTATTCTTTCCCTCCGTGAAATGTGTGATGGCATTTTATGCTATTCTTTCACCGCTTAGATATTTTACATTCTATTGTAATTATTACTGCGGCTGTCTTTTCTTTCCTAATCAACCCAGCTTCAAAACCTAGCTCAAAATATGCTCAAAGTTGATTACAAAATGAGACTGGATGTTTTCCAGTTCTGAAGTTGGGGCCCTGTGTTGTATCCTGTGGTTGAGGTGTTGGCAGCTCTGGATGCTAACAGGATGCTGCATCTTGGCCTCTAGATTCGTAGAAAGCCTCTGACTGCCCACCTGAGACACGGAAGCAGTTCAGTGCTATCGCTAGTCCATTAGTGAGGACTCCATGACACCACAGGTCACTGTTGAATTTCTCTATCTCTCCATCCTGGAATGCTTTGGTGTCTTCTCTTCCTTGTCTGTTCCTTGTAAACAAAGGCCTCTTTCTTTTCCTTTCTCTACTCAGAGTTCATGTGAGCTTCTCCAGGGTCACTTAAAAATGTTTAATTTCACCCATACTTGCTGCTTTGGTTGGTCTCCCGTGCTGCCGACCTGTTCTAGGCCTCTCTCCTTTCCTCTCTCTCACACAGTCCCTGATCAGGCCTCCATGCCTTTGCTTATGCTGTTCCTCTACCTGAGAGCCCTTGCTGGTTTTTATGGTCTGGCTTTAAAGGTCCCTGAGGGCAGTCATTTGAAAAGCCTGGACCCTTCAAGCAAATGATTCCTTCTAGCCAGACTTTTCATCCGAGAAGATGAAAGTCACCAGACTGGACTGTCCCCTCTTGGCTGATACTGCCTGATCATAACTCAAGCAGTCTGAGTTTAGGTGCAATGATGTGATTGGCTTTCAGCGTTGTAAGTTTTTTTTTTTTTCCCTTTTCGTTTCTGATTTTTTTTTTTTTTTTTGAGGCTTATTTGATGACATGGCAACCCACTCCAGTATATCTTGCCTGGAAAATCCCATATCCAGATGGAAAAGCGTGGTAGGCTACAGTCCATGGGGTCGCAGAGTCGGACACAACTGAGCGACTTCAGTTTCAGTTTGACGACATTTATATTAGAGATCGAGAGTTACTGCTCTGGTGATGGGCACCTGTCCCATCATGAGGACCCCACCCTCATGACCTCTTCTAAACCTAATTCCCTTGTAAAGTCTCCATCTTCAAATACTATCATAGTGGAGGTTAGGGCTTTAGCATATGGATGGAGTAGCACAAATCTGCAGTCCCTAATAGCGAGTGAGTTGTACCAGGGCCACTCTGCATGCTCGACTACCCTTAAAAAAAGCCAGAAGGTCATCAGACTTGGCCCACACAAGTCACGGCCCTGGAGCTGTCTCTGGTGGTGGCCTAGGTCCTATCCAGTCTCTTCAGTGGCCCCTGCTGCTGGCCTGTGTTCCCCTCTTGACTAGGCAAGGGGCGGGGACTCTGGGCGGGGCGGGGACCTGCAGGTTTTTTTCAGATCAGTCCCTAACCACCATCCACCTCCCCTGTGCATGCCAAGTCACTTCAGTCATGTCTCTTTAGGACCCCATGGACTCTAGCCCACCAGGCTCGCCGGTCTGTGGGAATTCTCCAAGCAAGAATACTGGAGTGGGTTGCCATGCCCTTTATAGGGCATGTCCATGTGTGTCTGTGTGTGTGTATATATATATTCCTTTTCTCCCGATCAGGTCAGGAAGAGCAGGGGAAAGCACTCAATTTTACTTCTCCATGGCTCTTACCTTGTGAGCCTGTTTCTTTGCATAAAGCTTCCTCTCTAGCTTCCTCATTCCACAGAACATCCTGGCCTGACTCAACCTTCAGAACCAAGAATTAGTCGGTATTCACCCAGCACAGCACAGACTCAGCTCAGAAGCCCCCTAGGATGCCTCCAGGCAGGGCCCAGGACAGGCCAGTGCTCTTTCAGGCAGGGCCCAGAACCATTGCCCTCATCAGGAATATAGGTCACCTAAGGCTAGTTACCTAACCTTCTTGGGTCTTAGTTTCCTATCTCTCAGTTTCATCTGATTGCTATGAGGATTGACTGATTATGAAGTACCAGACACCCATGGTTATTGCATCTTTAAATTAGCATCATCATATAATTTTTCCAGAAATGTTTTTTAGTTCCCACTGTGTGCCAGATACTGGGATTTGTGCTGAGATACGAAAGTGAGCAAGCAGGATGAGGCTGTTCCCTGGTGATGCCTTCCAGGGTGGGGAGGGAAGGGAGCAGAAGCACCTTACGCTGTGGGGGATGGTGGAGGGGGGAGCAGTAGGCAAAGAGAGGGGGGTTGGTCTTGGCAGGTAATGTGATGTGCTCTGGGAGCCGGCTTCCCACTCCTGTCCACCTCCAGTCAAGGTCAGAGTGCAGTCGGCTTTGCCCAGACGAGAAGATGCACTTTTCCTAGAAGCTCTGCACATGGCCCCGCCTGCCCCTCGGTCAGCCCTAGCGACTGTACAGGAGACACGGCAAGCTGCGCCCACGTCCTCTGGCCAGCCCTGCCCTCAGAAGCCAAAGTGCACAGATAAAAGGCCAGCCCTTTTCCAGTTCCTCTTCTGTTTAAAGGACTTACCTGCTTCCTCCCCGTTATGGTTCTGTAAAGTTTCCTAACCAGTTTTACCTCCTGGCGACTTAGTGCGCCTTCTAGGCAGTTTGTAATTTAAGCCTCCAGCCCCATTTGAAACTGCTTTTGAGAAAAGAAGATGTGGGCAGAGAAAGCCTTTCGGATACCTCCCTGTCTCATCTTTTTGCCCTAGTTCTCACGGTTTCCTCTCCTTGAACTTCTCTGCTTTGAGTTTGAGGAGAGACAAAAGCCTAATTGGCAATGATAATTCCAACCATTTGCATCGAGGTTTGCAGTTTCCACAGTCTTTCACATGCAATAACTCTAGCTCGCAATTCCTCCTGACCCCCCAGACAAACACCTTGAAGGGGGCTGGACCAATTTCCTGTCCCTAACCCCCCACCTCCCCTATTCTGACTCCCAGGGGCTCCCCAGGAGAACTAGTTGGGTGGCTATAAATTCTCCAGGATTATGGGATATTTTTGAGCTCCAGACCCTCTGCTGGGGATGAGATGCAGTCTGAATGTATGGGCCATGGATGGGTGAACTGAGTCACTTTGGGACCTCAGTGGCATGATTGGTACGGTCTCTGTGTTTGAGCTTGATTGTTTAGTTGACCCTGCACTATATAGCCCCCATGCCAAGGCCTTCTGCTGGTCTTGCGGGTGACTTTTCTATTATTCTGCTTCCATCAGTGTAGTTTTATGGAGAGGGTGATGAGAAAGGGATGCAGGATTTTTGATGGAGAACTTGTAGTTTCAACAGGACCAGGGCCCATGGAGATAGGAGTGAGAGAAGTCTTGCCTGGGGGAAAGAAACTGTTAGGCAGAAGTGCCAGAAGGAAATGCAGAAGGTTTGCAAGGAAGGTCTTTCTACCCCTCCTTCCAATGACTGTACTCTGCTTTTCCTCTCCAGCTCACAAGACAGCCATTGTTATTTAGTGCCTATTATGTGCTAGACCTTGGGTTTATTACAGTAAATTTCTAAAATACTCCTGAAAGGTAAGTATCATTTCCCCCATTTTAGGAGCTGAGACTAAGTACTTTGTGCAGAATGATGGAGCCAGGATTTAGATCTTTTGATACTTTAAGAAAGGGACTGGACTGAGCTGGAGTTAGAATTCCAGCTCCACCAACTCAGACTGGATGACTGAGGTCCTGTTTCCATATCTGAAAAGTTGGGGCTCATAATAGCATCCACCTCCTGGTGTGTTTAGGAGTGAATGAGGTAATGCATATCCACCACAGAGCTGACTGCCTGGCACACACTCAGAGGTAATGGATGTTAATTGTGGTGGTTTAAGTCATGGTCAGTTTAATTATTGTTACTGGCCCATTTTCACACTGTGTCTGGAGGTGAAGCCCATCCCATCGAGAAGGTGGTTCTCAATCCTTCAGTCTCCTCTATACTGAGCGTCATCCAGAGCAGGGTGAGGGGTTGGTCTGATTGGGACCGTGCAACCTGATCACCCAGAGCGTGGTTATTTTCTTCTGACCATCTAGCCATACTTGTTCTAGTTCAGCTTGCCTATGATTTCCCACCACTCCCTGGGGTGTGGACATGTCAAAAAGGAAAAAAAGTTTAGGCTGAAGACTGCTACGGGCCTAGCTCTGCCACTGGTTGCACGCCTCATGCATGACTTGAGGCCATTCCCTCTCTGAGGGTCCTTTTTGTCTTTTGCACAGGGGTTGGTATGTTAATAGCAGTGACTCAGAGTGATAGGGAGAACTGGGGTTAAAGCCTGGGCCGGACTTTATTAGCTCTTTAGTGGGCTGTGCGCTTTGTGCTGCTCAGTATGTATTTCTCCCCTTCTCTTTCTCCCAAAGAGAAGTACCCTGTATCTACTCAGTGGCTTGAATTAGTTACTGCGGAACTCTTCACCCATCTATTCCTTCCTTCAGTTGTTTACCAAACCCTGCTGGGAACCACACTGTGCCAGGCTTACTTCGAGGTCACAAGTCTGGGGCTGGTGAGAAAGGGAGGGATTGAAGAGACCCCAGAGAGAAGTGCTTCACAGCTGAGTGCCAGGAATGCATCTGAGTCTTATATATGCACTGCCCTGCTGAATCCTCACCACAGTCTCTCAGGGACATAGTATTATTCAACCCCATTTTACAGGTGAGAAAACTGAGACACCAATAGGTGATTTCATTTACCTGAGGTCACACAGTCGGTGAGGGGAGGACCTAGAATTCAGACTGAGGAAATCTGGCTGCAGAGTCTGGGCACTCACACTCTCTGCATCTATGAAAAGGGACTGAAATCTGACAGTAGGAGGGGTCAGGAGTGGATGGGGGAGGCATAGCTCTTCTTCTGGGACTAGAAGTAAGAAAGATTAGGAGCAGTAGGGAGTTGGTAGACAACTGATGTTCCTTCCTAAGAAAGAGTGCCACATTGGGAAGGAGAGAGGGAGGTGGTCTGTTGGCCAAGACCTAAGGTGAGGAGGGAGGCAGGGGTTGAGAGCAGAAGCTGACCTTGGCAGGTGAAGGAATAGTGGGGCAGACTGAGGGCCCGACAGGAGTGGAGGCTGTGAATTTATAATGGCACAGGCTGGACAACTGGGATCCTTCTTTGTGTAGCTCTCTAGGGCGGGAGCAGGACGAGGAAGTGTGACAAAGGGCCACTCCCAAAACCCAGCCTCAGGAGCCCGAGCTGAGTAGCGTAACAGTTCCCATCTGCCTGTCGTGGTTGAATGCTGACCCTGAGCTCCCAGCCCCACCTGCAACTATGGCTTTGCAGGGCCGTGGGAGGCCTTACAGATGCTGTCAGGATGAATGAGACAGCATCCTTGCTATCCAGGAGTTTTCTTTGCGGTGAAGATGCTCATTGTATACGATAGAGACGACCTCCCCTCCTTATGAGTACCTGGCTGGGCTAGGAACTCGTACCTATGTTGCAGGAGGGCGGACCCCTTCCAGGGCCCAAAACTGGGCTCTTGTCTAACACTCGGAAATGAATTGTCTAAGGAGACACTTGTGCTGACAAAGCAAGAGATTTTATTGGGAAAGGGCACCCGGCTGGAGAGCAGTAGGATAAGGGAACCCAGGAGAACTGCTCTGCCACGTGGCTTGCGGTCTCGGGTTTTATGGTGATAGGATTAGTTTCCGGGTCGTCTTTGACCAATCATTCTAATTCAGAGTCTTTCCTGGTGGCACACGCATCGCTCAGCCAAGATGGATGCTAGCGAGAGGGATTCTGGGAAGTGGACGGACACTCGGTGTCTCCTTTAGACCTTTCCCGAACTCTTCCGGTTGGTGGTGGCTTATTAGTTCCGTATTCCTTATCAGGATCTCCTGTCATAAAACAACTCATGCAAATGGTTATTATGGTGCCTGGCCAGGGTAGGCGGTTTCAATCAGTGTGCTTCCCGTAACACCTATGCTCATACTATACTTGGCAGTACAGTGCCACCTTAGATCAGTATAGAAAAACAGGTGTTCCCAGGGTTCAGGAGGAGCACCAGTATGGGGTTGGGAGCTGATGGTGATATTGATTCAGACTGAGGGACTGTCTTTACTCACTACCTGTCCTATTTACTCATGGAGAGTGCTTACTGGTGGAATAGGAGATTCAGGGGACCACCCAGGGAGGCTCACGGGCCACATGTTGGGGTGCTCTTAAGCCATATTAAGAAACTTAGACTCCATCCCAGGTGCGCTGGGGGGCACTGTTCCGCACTCCTCTGTTCTGTAATTCACTCTTTCATCATACTGGAGCGCCTTACTCAGGCTTGCTTGGAAATTCCCAAGCCCCTTGGCTTGAGGGAGGAGCTCCCGGGTGAAGGTCTTTTCCCTCAATAATTCCAAGTTCATCTCAGTGCTGAGCCAGAGGAGAAGGACTCTCAGCTTTCTAGGAACATGGGTGTGTTGTCTCTTAGAAACGGGACCGTAAAAGTGGTCTGGCTACCGAGTGAGACTAGTGTGTAAAGATCAGCTCTTTGTGAGGAGCCTGAGACCCTGATCACCATTTCTAAAATAGTTACCATAGCATAACATGGCCTTGCATTTTGTATGGCCCATTTGATGGCAGAACTGGGGGGAGGGATTCCAGCTGTTCAGTGTGGAAGTGGGATGAGGCAGGTGGTTCTGGGAGGTTGGGGGATGGGAGGATCTGCAGTTCGTAAATTGCCTGTCCATCGTGGGAGCACTGGATCAGGAGTCCAGCAGCATGAGCCTGGGCAGGTTCCTCCCTGGCTGTGCCTGCTCCATGGATGTGAGCACTTGGTAGACACACAGGGCATCCCGCTGCTGCAAAGCTGCTATCTCTGCTGTCTCTGACCTCACTGGCAAAGGACATTTGTTAATTTTACTGTCTTTGATGTGTTTACATGTCTGTCTCCTCCGTAGACTGAAGTTCTCTGAGGGCAGGACCCTCATCTGATGACCTGAGTTTGCCTGGGGCCTGGCTCCCAGTACACACCCAGGGATCCTGGGGTCAGCTGTAAAATTACCAGCTGTACCCTCACATCACTGCCTGAGTATCTGGATGGAAACAGAAAGTCCCCAGCTACCCCCACTCTGTTCCCAGATTTCCAGATGTTCAGTTCTAGGAGGTCAAACATCTAGGGAGGCGCCCGTGTGTCCCACTGTGGCACCCAGGTGTTCAGCTTTGGCATCTCTGCCCACTGAGCCCCTTCTCACCCGCGATGCTTTCCCGCTGATGCTTCATTCCCACGGGGGCCCTCGGTGCTTCTCGTGGGATTGGAGGCATCTTCCCAGCCCTCCCCCTGCCCCCCTTCCTCACGCTTCTGTGTTTTTTCCAGGACACGGATCAGAGCTTCTGTTTGCTGGTCATTCCATGATCCTCACACAGTATAAATGAAAGCTGCTAAAACCGATAAATTCAAACCATGTGTGGGCACCGGGGAAGCACAGGGACGTCAGAGGGCCGCAGTGTGAGGTGGCGTCAGCTCTGACGGCACCCGAGCTGATTTGTATATGAGAAAAGTAAATATCCCCAGTGGTAAACAGCCCTGGGTCTCTCATCATCGCTGCGTTTCAAAGGCATTTAATAGGAACACACGCTCTCTGTCTCTTGTAAACAAAGCGAGCTTCTCTCTGCCTGCTGACCTAAATTCTGCATTTTCATCTTTGGGAAAATCAGCCAATCGTTCTAGTGGGGAGACCGCAGGCAGTCTGGGCTGTCGGGTTGGGTCGCCTTCTTCCTGGCTTTGGCAGTTGGTCTGGCACTTTGGCTTTGCCAGAGGGCTACCTTTTCAACTCTCCTTGGACTTGGAGCAAATGGGTTGGGTGGCCATTCTCAGCCTGGTCTCGTTGAGGAACACAAAGTCTGGAGATGTAAATCCACTTGCCCAAGATTGCACACCGGGTCCGGCTGAGCCAGGACGCCCCTTTGCCCCTCACTGAGGACTCTCCAGCTCTCCATCCTTTCTCATGAATGGTACTTCTGTTCTCCCTCACGCAGAATCCCAGTGACATCCTCATCAACTCCTCCCTTCTTTCCTCTCCCTTCCTAGAGCCAGGCCTTCCTCTGGGTCCCTGCTGCTTCTCTCTCTCTCTTTTTTTTCTTTAAATTCAGGCCATTCTTATGTGCAGGAATGTGCCCCAGTGAAGGAACCAGACAGTCACAGGTTGGGGGTTCTGGTTTCTCCACCTGTCAGCTGTGTGGCTTTCAACAAGTTCCTTTCTCCGAGCCCTGCAGTTGTCAGTCTTCACGTCTGTAGAATGGGGATAAGAACACCTACTCTTTTGGAGAGCTGTGAGGATTAAACAGAACTCTCATGTGTGAAAGTGCCCAGCCTGTTCCATCCCACTTTCCTTCAACTCTTCAACTGGCCTCCTAATTATCAGAAAGAGATTGGGCCTTAAAATTGCATACCACTGAATATACCGTACACATATACACAAGCAAGGGAGCATAAATTGCACACCACTGAGTATACTGCGTATATATACACAAGCAAGAACACATAAAACTCTGAAGTCTGAATCACATCAGAGGATTGTGTTAATGTTGCAGTCCTGGTTTTGATATTGAATTCCAGCTACATGAGATGTTACCATTGGGGGAAGCTGAGTGAAGGGTATTATTTCTAACAACTGCTTATCAATCTATAATTATCTGAAAATAAAAAGTTTAATGAAAAAAAAATGAATTAACTGTTTCAACACATTGTTCTGTGCCTGCTGCCAGTCAGGTACTGCTGCAGGTACTAGGCATGTGTCAGTGGATGTGAAAGGAAAAAATCCTCTCTCCCACATCCTTCAGGTCTTTGTTCAAAGGTAGTCTGTCTCCCCGTGACACCTGTTTAAGATGGCAGATCACTCCCTTGAACTCTCTGTCCTTTCCTGCTGTTTTGCTCCATAGAAGGTGTCATCAATTGGCATTCTGTATAATTTACTTCCTTATTTTGTTTATTGCCCTTCAGTCTCTCACTAGAATGTCAGCTCTGTGAGAGTAGAGAATTGTCTGTGTTATCTGTATCCTTGGCACCTAGAACAGGCCATGCATGTAGTAGGCACTGAGCTAAAGTTTGTTGAATGACTGAGAGGTGACAGATAAGAAACAAGTCAGGATAGGCTAAGTATTAAAGGCAAAGAAAGCAGAGAAGGGGCTGGTGAGATGGGGAAGGAAATGTTGTTTTGATCGTGTTTTTTCCCTGCAAATTTTGTAGGCTTCCCTGTTGTGTGAGGGGTAAAGTCCTGGCTTCTTAGATTGTGATCTACACATTAATTCACTGTTCTTTTTATTCATTCACCAGATGTCTCTCTGAGCCATTACGACATGCAGGGCTCTCTAGAGCAGGCTGAGAGGAGGCAGAGAAGGATCCTGCCCCTAGGAGGCCTACAGGTGGGCAGGAAAGAGTGCACGGGAATGCACACAGCATGTGACAAGGGAGGATGAAGCTGGTGTGAGCAGTGAAAGAATGCTAGGCAAGGGGGCTGAAGAGGGAAGGCTCACCTGGTGCTTGGGAAAGGTGCCCTGGAGGAGGTGCTGATTCCTGGCCTGAAAAGTCTGGGAGGATCTCCAGCCTCTACTCAGCAAACCAACTTCCTCTTCCATGGCTTCCCTAGGAGACCTGGCAAGTCTATTCAGACTACTCCTTGCAGCTGGTTTTGGATGCCCTGACTCTACTGGTGCTGTGATCCCTGGCTACCTCTCTCCTTCACTCTGCTCTCGAAATCCTATTTCCTTTTCCAGATCCACTCTGGCCCTTCCTGTAGGAAGGCTTCCTTGATTGCTGTAGTTCCCATGATCTGTTATTTCTGAACATCTGTGCCATTTATAGTCTGTATTTGACCCTTTGAAAGTGAGGGGAGCAGCTTCACTGGAGGTGGGACTTGGTCCTCTGGTGCAGGAGCTGGCTACTAAGCTGGTCTTGGGCTTGGGTGCACAACAGGCCCTCAGCAGTGCTTGTGGCTGGATGGAATTGAGAGCACTGGAAAAATGTGATTCATCTTCAAAGAGAGCAGGATTTGTTATTTTTGTTGTTGACCTAAGTGCTTCTAATCTTGAACCACTGGAAGTCCACTTAGGAGAGGGCTGCAGTCTTCCTTGACAGTGTTCCTGAGTATGTTGTTAACAAACCAGTGCTGTAAGCAGAGCAGCCCTGGTGCTTCACAGACTCAAGAATTTGTCTCTTTCCTGGCATCATACGGGAGCCTGTGCTCAGTGTATTCTTACAAAAGACATGAAAATATATTTATTGCCGTGCATTCATTCACATAACAAATGTGTTTTTTAAATAAATATTTAAATTTAAAACAGTTTCTGATTTACAGAAGTATTGAGAAGATAATACAGAGTTCTGTATCCACTTCCCCTCATTGTTGACATCTCACATTAGTATATGGTACTTTCTGACAATGAACACATCAATACTGACATCTTACTATTAACTGAAGTCCACTCTTCACTCAGATTTCCTCAGTTTTCCCCTAATGTCCTTCTTCTGTCCCAGGATCCCATATTACATTTACTTATCATCTCTCCTCCAATTCTTCCTGGCTGGGACAGTTTCTCAAACTTGCCTTGTTTTTGATGACCTTGACATTGAGTAATAACCAGATATTTGGCCCTCGATTGGGGTTTGTTTTGCTGTTTTTCTTATGATTAGTCTGGGGTTATGCTCTGAGGAGTAAAAGACTAGAGATAAAGAGCCATGTTTATCACATTCTGTTGAGGGCACATACTGCCAACCTGACTTATCACTGCAGATACTAACCTTGATCACCCGGCTCAGGCACTCTTTGTCAGGTTCCTCGGCTGAAAGTTACTCGTCTTACCCCATCTGTCCATACTATCCACTTTGGCAAGGAGTCACTATGAGCAGGCCGTACCTAAGGCATCCAGTCAGTGTGTTTGGGCACTGCTCAGACACATGCTCTGTGTTTGTCAAATACTTGCTTTGTGCTGGGCACTGTCACAGATGCTAAAAATATAGCTGTGAATGAGACAGAAATTGTTTTCCTGCATGGAAGTGAGGGTTTAACAATGAATGAGGAGATCATTTTAGAGCATGGTAAGTTGTATAAGGAAACGGCAATGGGCCAGAGAGGGACCTGGGTGCTAGGGGGATAAAGGAAGGGGAGGAGCAGCTGCTGGTTTTCTGGGGTTTTCAGGAGAAGGTGCTTTTCAAGCTGAGTCTGGAGGGATGAGAAGGGGCCAGCCATGAGAACCTGGGAAGCACATTTTGGGCAGAAGGAGCAGCGGATGCCAGGCACTGAGGCCTGCTTAGGGAACGGAAAGGATGTCATGATCCCTTTGTGTACTGGACAGTGTCCGGAGATGGAGCAGAAAGGAGGTGGCGTGAGATCTCATGAGACCTACAGATCACAAGAAGGCATTTAGATTTTGAAGCCATTGGTTCAGAGCAGGGGAGATCGGATTTTCTTTTTTATACATAAGTGATGGCTTTGGGTGTGGTGTGCAGAATGGGCCCTCCTGGAGTTGAAAGAGAAGGAAACTGGGACACCAGTATGCATGATGGTGGTTTGGACCTGGGGAAAGCAGGTAGAGGTCAGTTTGGCTCCGTTTTGGAGGGAGAGTCAACAGTGCATCTGATGAGTTGCTTGTGGAGAGATCAGGAAACTGAAACATGCTTGTGTGCTTTGGCCCCTGGTGGTGCCATTAACTGAAAGTAGAGGAGGCAGAGGAGCGTGTTAAGGAGGTTAACATGCAAATACTCCGGGGCATTAAAGTGGCTCCCACAGAATCCCACTTGCTAACACTGCTGTTAGTGGCACCTCTGGGTTCCACCACACATTTGGAGGGACGGGGACAGCATTGTTTGCTGACTCAGTTGCCACCTTTCTCCTCGGCAGTCCACACAATTGAGGGGTGAGTGCAAAGGGCAGATGTCCTTGGCAGGCGATCCGGATGTGCAGGGTGGAGCTGGCCTGGCCACCTGCCACGCCCTGCTGGGTATGTGCCAGGCACTGAGCAGGACGCCTTCCTGCCTCTCCCCATGCCTAGCCCATGGGAAGTTGTTTTTTCCTATCCCTGCTTCCATTAAGTAAGCACGTGTTAGTTTGTGCTGAATTATGTCCACAGTAAAGTCAGTCAACAAGTGTTAATTCAGCACTGATTACTGTGTGGTGTCATGGTCCCTGCCTCTGTGGAAATTAAGACATAAGCACGGTGAAGGGACTGAGTGTGAGTAGCATATTTAGCAAAGAGTGTACCGCCATCCATGTACGGGAGGGAAAGAAAGCACAAGTCTCCAGGGATGCCTGGAGGTATCAGGGAAGGCTTCCTGGAGGAGATGGAAATAGAGCTAGGAATTGGAAGGGCATTGAGGGGACTGGGCCATGTGGCCAGGGTCTTTGTTATTGAATTGGAAGTAGATAGTGTTGGAGGGGCACAATTATGGCCCATCTACCAGCATACGGGGGCTTTGCAGATGGCTCAGTGGGTAAAGAATCTGCCTGCAGTGCAGGAGACGCAGGTTTGATCCCTGGATCAGGAAGAGGGCCTGGCACCCCACTCCAGTATTCTTGCCTGGAGAATCTCATGAACAGAGGAACCTGGCAGGCTACAGTCCATAGGGTTGCAAAGAGTTGGACACGACTGAAGGGACTAAGCACCCATGCACCAGCGTATGGATCAGAACAGGTGCTAAAAACTAAAAACTGTTGGATGGGTGAGTGACTGGACACTAGGTTGATACCACTGCCTGGAGGGCCTCTGATGCTGGAGTGAAGGAGTCCATTGTCTCCTAAGGGCCACAGGGAACCACTGCCTAAGAAAACTGGAGGGAACTAGATCCTGAAGAAAGACTTTTGAATTTCTAGCCAGTATTTAATTTTTTATAATAATAATAATGATATAGCTCATAATAACAATAATTTTTATAACTACTTAATTAGCATTATTTTTGCCGGAAAGGAACTGTTAGTTATATGCTTGGCCCTGTCTGTGTGTGATTAGAGTTTATTGGCTGAGACCAAGACGGACTTTTTATCTTGAGGTTTTGCTGTTTTCTTTCCTCATTGGTCTCTGCTGATCGTCCATCTCACTGTTGGCTCTTTAATCTGCCTGTGTTCCATGAGGCACCACAAAAGCACAATCTTTGACAAGGTAAATATGCCAAATCCTTCTTATAACATTTAATCACTTAGGGAGGTTTCGTCCTGGGGTAGGGGTGGAGGGGTGGTGGGAATGGAAAGAGAAGTCCAGATTGCTTTGATTAACTGCATTTTTCTTTCTGGGTGAATGGGAAGGCTTTGGTGCAGATCTCAGTCTTGGAGGCTATTTCCAGAAAGGAGTGAGAAAAGTAATTGAGAAGATTCTGGAGTCTTGGACAGCAAAAGGGATGGAACACCGAATTGGGCCTGGTGCTGGACGGGTGCTGTCAGAACGCAGGAAGAAGGCCCCTGTCTTCCCATCAGGAGATGTGTCTGTGGGGAGGGCAGGGGGTTTTGACTGGGCAGGCCTAACTGGCTGGTGGACCTCAATAAATTCCCATTGATTGGATGAGCCTTCAACCACACAGTAGTTAATTGTTTTAAGGATTCAGACTGATGAGCAATCGCTTCCAACAGGACTCGCTAGCCTGGGTGTCACAGAAGAAAGTGGTGTTTGATATAGGACTTGGCCCACTTGTGACTGCATTCAAAGCCAGCCAGCTTCCCAGTTTTCTCACGTATTTCAAGGTTGTTTTTTTCCACTTTGTGGATGAGGGAGCAACACTCTGGGGGCTCAGAGCTTCGTTCATATCACCAGGAGATCGGGGCGGGCCTCTTTACTCACCAGCCTGGCTCAGGGTCCAGGTGGTATGCTTACACACAGTAGGGTTTGGGGGCATGTGCATTGAATTAGCGGAGAAGGCAATGGCACCCCACTCCAGTACTCTTGCCTGGAAAATCCCATGGACGGAGGAGCCTGGGAGGCTTCAGTCCATGGGGTCGCTAGGAGTCAGACACGACTGAGCGACTTCTTTTTTACTTTTCACTTTCACACATTGGAGAAGGAAATGGCAAGCCACTCCAGTGTTCTTGCCTGGAGAATCCCAGGGACGGGGGAGCCTGGTGGGCTGCCGTTTACGGGGTCGCACAGAGTCGGACACGACTGAAGTGACTTGGCGGCGGCGGCAGCATTGAATTAGTGAAGTCTTCTGGGAACACACTGTGTTGGAGGGCTTCAGAAAGTAATATGTGCATGATACAAACCCAGGCCTCCTGTTTCCAAAGCTTGCTTTCCTTCACCATACTGCCCAGTTTCATTAGGCAGAGTTAGTGTGTTAGATGGCTTCCCTGGTGGCTCACGTGGTAAAGAATTTGCCTGCAGGTTCGATCCCTGGGTTGGGAAGATCCCCCGGAGAAGGAAATGGCAACCCACTCCAGTATTCTTGCTTGAAAAATCCCATGAACAGAGGAGCCTAGTGGGCTTGACAGGCTACAGTCCATGGGATGTGTTAGACTATTGTTCAGAAATACTCAGAGCATCCCCCTTCTGCCGCTCTCCAGTGATGCCAGGTTTGGCCACGCACCTTGCCTTGGCTTCCTGTTGGGCAGAGTGTACTTACTGGCTCCTTGATTTTAGGCTCTGTCATGGGACTTAGCTTTGACATTAGCAGACTTGAAGCAAGCAGAACCTTGAGGTGCTTGCTTAGTTGGGCTCATACTCTCACGTGTCTGCCACCACCATGGAAAGAGATTCCCCATGTGGCTGCTGGCTGCTCAGCCTCGATGAACACAGTAGACCTGAAACCCAGCCTGCAGTGAAGAACCAAGCCCAGATGGACACACGGCTTGGCTTTAACCCAGACCAGTCAACCGCTTGCTGGCCCACAGTGAAAAGAAGGGATTGTTGCTTTCAACCACAGAGCCTTGGGGTGGTTTGTAACACAGTAGTAGCTGACATTCCAGGCAGGGCATCCCAGGCAAGGGCTGGCCCTCAGCATATGTAGTGGAGGGAAAGAGGGAGTGAGAGGCAGGAGATGAGACTGGGAGTAGAGGATCCAGCTAAATCTCAGGTCTTGAATGTCAGTGGAAGGAATTTGATCATTTTCCAATAGGCAGTGGGAGACGTGGAAAGTTGTTGAGCTTAGAAGGGTGAGACCCAAACCCACTGAAGAAAGTACACTTGAAAATAAGTGCAGAATAGTTAAAATGGAGAGGGGAGGAAGTAAAGGTCAGAGGACTTGGAAAGCTGCTATTACTTACTCTCCACTCTGTCCCAGAGCCCAGCACTGTACCCTGTATACAGAAGGTACTTAATAAATATTTGTTGAATGAATAAATGTATAACATATTGTCCTAAGGGGGACTGATAATGAAGACTTAAATAGAAGTCCCTGATTATTCACTTATTTACCCATTTATTTATTCACATTTGTTTGCTGAGCCCTTGAAATGAATAAGTACTTGAATCCAGGGAAGAGCTGGGTGGAATTTGGGGAGGGACCCTTCCCATAGCTTTTGGAAAAGGGTTCAAGCCAACCAGGAGGCAGGGCTAGAACAGGAGAGTGAAGAGGTTAGGGGTTGCGGCATTCCGGTGTGGGAACGGGGCGGTGGTGCCCTCGAGGGAGGGGTTGTGCCTGGCTCCTAGTCACAAGGACACAGCAGGTTCAAGCGTCCTCTCTTCTGGCTTTACCTGGGACCAGGACAGGTCCCCTTGTCCACTCGCTGAAACCTCACAGGACTGGTTCTGCAGGGGTTACTAGGTTTGGGAATTTCCATTATGTTGGACTTCCTCTTTTTTTACACCAGGCTGCCTGTTCTTTTAAGGCTTCGTGTCCACACTTCATTCACTCATCTGCTCTGGGCCAGCCCCTTGCTAGTGCTAAGTCACTTCACTCGTGTCCAGTTCTTTGGAACCCTGTGGACCCTATATCTATGGAATTCTCCAGGCAAGAATATTGGAATGGGTTGTCATTTCCACCTCCAGGGGATCTTCCCAACCCAGGGATCGAACCTGCGTCTCTTACATCTCCTGCATTGGCAGGCAAGTTCTGTACCACTAGCACCACCCGGGAAGCCCCTTGCTTAGAGGAACACAAAGTTCAGTGGTTCATAAATCTCTAACAGGTGACTTTTGGCACATCCTGGCCTTCTCCCTGTCTGTTTCCTCATCTGTAAAATGGCCACTGAGAGGCCTGGATTCAAATCCCAAGTCTGCACCTTTCTGGCTGTGTTGTCTTAACTGAGTCGATACTTGACCAAGGCTCTGAAAGGTGGTCTCGTTCCTTTCCTGCAAGATGGGAGGGTCCCTCAGGGTGGCACGTGGTAGAGAAGCTGAGGTGAACTCTCGGAGAACAGGGCTTTTTAAAAAGTGCCTGATGCTGGTTGAGATGAAGATCAGCCCCCATGCAGGGCTGCACCTTGCTTGTGTGAGCAGACTCACCTGCTCTGAGTCAGGAGACATCAGCTCCTACCGGTGGATTCACTAGAGAAAGAGAAGTAAGCACACAGAACCCCTAGGCTTCAGTGAGAGCAGCCTGGGCCAGGAAGGGTACCAGAACCTGTTTCTGGTGTTAAAGAGGCGCTAATGGTAGTGGTCTCCTGAAATCTTGGGCTGAGAATGACTCTGAGGCTCCATTGGACTTGCTAGGACACTGGGCTCTGATGAATTAGGAGTTGTGGGGGGCACACGTGCCAAGTGCTTATGAGGGCTGAGCTCTTTCCTCGGGCTGCAGGATCACCCATTCGCTTATCATTCATTCGACAGATTCTTACTGAGCCCCTGCTTGGTGTTGGGGGGTGTCCTGGGTGCTGTGGCTCCAAAACCAAGCAGCGTGAAAGATCCCTGTGCACATTACATTATAGAGGGGACAGGAAGGCAGCAAATGGCAAATATCCTAAGTAAATATACTGGTAAGCTGGAGAGTAATGTGTGCTGTGAAAATAGGACCATGTGTGCATGCGTGCTAAGGCGCTTCAGTTGTGTCTGACTCTTTGCGACCCCATGGACTGTAGTCCACCAGGCTTCTCTGTCCTTGGGATTCTCCAGGCAAGAATACTGGGGTGGGTTGTCATGCCCTCCTCCAGGAAAACAGGACCAGCTAATGCCAAAACAATGGTTAATCCAAAGTCATACATCTTGAGGTCAGGTACACAGGATCACATCCTGGGGTCATGCCCAGGTGTGCACACACCCACACACACACATTAAGACAACCAGACTCCATTGGAATTGCCTCAGTTGCTCAGCTGTACTTCCTCCAGCTGCCCAGACAACTAAGAGTTGCTGTCCCTTCATGGCCATTCATGCCCAGAGTCTTGGCCTCTGGCAGTTGGTCTAGGAATTGGGGCCTGAGGACAAAGTAAGATCACAATTTTTGTCGTAGGAGCAGCTTGTAGTTTACCTTCTTTGGCTTGATTTACTGAACACATTAGAATTAAAAATAGATATTCATGAGGAAATATGCATAGGTGTCATGACATGCAGTTATCACAAGGCAGGAATGTTACTTGTTTTGAATCAAATATTAATAAGCTACATTTCAACAGTTCTTATCTCTGTGAAAGCAGGTAGTGTAAGCATCTCTATTAGGCAGTGCTTTCTTGCTTAGTTCAAGTTACCATGGGAATCAGTCAACCAGGGTGGGTCCCACCACGTGCCCATCACTGATGCTGGGTTATAATCATCAGTACTGTTGTCTCTGAAAACCACATTGTATACTGTGAGATAACATACAATGACACTTCATTTAGGCAACGTCAGTTTTGTGAGCTCTTCCACCAGAATTGAATTATCTAGGTCCTTAAGTTCAGGTAGATAATTGTCTAGATAATAGAATCATAACCCTTGGATCTCACGATGTTAGCTGACATACCCACTTGGGATGGGAAGCTCTTTAAAAGCATGTTTGTCACACATGAGGGCAGGCGCTTCCATCGGTCTACCTTTTGCTTGGAGACTCAGGGTCATCCCCGGTGGCCTGGACGGTACATGCCAGTGGCTGCCTTTTCTCTGAATGACCCCTGGCGGCTGCTGTCTTTCTGTATTTTCTGGGAGTCCTGCTAACCATTTCTCTCTCTCTCCCATTAGAGTCAGACTGAAGGTTTTGACTTGCTTCCTGGAGCCAATATCCTTTGCAACTTTTTGGCTGCTTTAAATATTTCATGGGCTAGGAAGCCAGAGGACCACATTTATTAAAAATGAGTCCAAAGCTAAACTAATTTCAGATGAAGATGCTGAGTTATTCTTCAAGGAGTCAAGTGCATAAATGCGATGTGGTGCCAATTCTGTTGTTTGAACACGTGTTCTAGACGCGGGAAGTTACCAGATATGGAACTTATAAATTCATGAAGTATTACTCTGTGGTGTGTGCGTGCGTTTGTGTTCATTCGCATATACTCAAGACCCATGGGGTGGGGTGGGGTGGTTAATTTAGTTTCTGAAGGGCTCTCTTTCGATACAGGGATCCAGTATGTTCTTTATGACCCTGATTATTGGATGAAAGCTTTTAGGGGGCTGATTTCAGCTCAGTAAAGGAAGAATTGGCTAGTAGAGAAGTTCAGTTGTGGGATGCCTGCCTTGGGGGCTGGTGGAACTGTTCTAATGAAGGCCAGGTAACTACACATCTAAGGACATGGTTGAGGGGATTTAAACATCCCTCAAGTGATTGACCTGATTCTTAAATTTAGAATTTCTTTTCAACTTTATTGAGGTATAATCGATGTATACTGAATGTATATATTTTAAGGGTTGACATAGTTGACTTTTAAAATCTGTTTTTAAGATTAGACAAAGCTATGTTATCCAAATGTAAGTATACACATCACTGGAATCTGCAGTTCAGCTTAGCGACTGTTGCAAACTAAATGTATCCTCCCAAAATGTATATGCATGCATGCTAAGTCACTTTAGTCATGTCCGACTCTGCAGCTTTATGGATTGCAGCCCACCAGGCTCCTCTGTCCATGGGATTCTCCAGGCAAGGATACTGGAGTGGGTTGCATGCCCTCCTCCAGGGGGCCTTCCCCACCCAAGGATCGAACCCACGTGTCTTATGTCTCCTGCATTGGCAGGCGGGTTCTTTACCCGTAGTCCCATCTGGGAAGCCCCAAAATTGTACGTTGAATCCTAAACCCCAATTTGATGGTGTTTGGAGATGGGGCGTTTGGGGGGTAATTAGGTTTAGATGAGTTTGTGACGGCAGAGCACTTGTGATGGGATGAGTGTCGTTTTAAGAAGAAACACTAGAGAGCTTGCTCTCTCTCCTCTCGGTGAGGACACAGCCAGAAGGTAGCCATCTGCAACCCAGGGAGAGAGGCCTCTCTGGAACTCGGCCATTCTGGCCCCTTGATCTTGGACTTCCAGTCTCTAAAACTGTGAGGAAACACATTTCTGTTGTCTGAACTACTCAGTCTATGGTGTTTTGTTGTGGGAGCCCAAACTGATTAGGAAAGCTGCTCTGGTCCCAGGTGGGTCTGAATTATTGAGGTTCTGCCAGGAAGTTTATCAACCAGTCTGGGGAGCACTGCCTTCTGTCATTCACACTGACAGCTGAGTGTCCTTGTGTCCCGCCCTCCTTGGCTCCCAAGGTGAGACCTTCGTCTTAAATAACTAGAGATGGGTGATGCTTCCTTTGATGTCAGATGACAGCGGGGCAGGTCAAGAGCCCAGCTGTAAGGCTGTAAATACTGATGAGTATAGCCCAGTGCCTTCGAGAAGGCATGTGCACGGCGCTGGGCTTCATGTGTCTGTGCTGGGAGCAGCCGCCTGGGTTCCCATGGCCTGGCTAGCGCTTGCAGATGTCACATGGACAGACCTGCCACCTCTCTACTGTTTACGGCCAAGTCACCGTGGAGGACTCAGACCCTAGGACCCTGTGCTGGTGTTCAAAAGGATTTAATAGGCCTATTTGTAAAGAGCACCAAACAGTCGTTCTAGCGACACGCAGAGCTCTGCGTGGCCATGGTGCCGAGTGCAGCTTGGCCCTTTTTATTTGTTTGGGCTCTTCCCCTCTTTATAAACAGAGAGGAGTGTCTGCCTGCAAAATTGTCTTCTTGGCAGGATGGGAAGGGTAGAGAGAGGAGAATTCTTCCTTCCCTGCTCTGTTTGTGGCTCGGGGTCCACGTCTCCAAAAGCCGTTTTGGAGAACCCGGCTCTTGGTAACCTCGAGTCCTGAGTGTTTAGAGGTGGGAGGGATTCAGGCTGACTCAAGCCAACCCCAGATCACATGGTGTCAAGAAAGAAGGTGGGATCCCATTTTTCTACATACTGAAGTAGAAAGGATGTGTGATGCCACATTTAGGTCTCAGGCACCTTGTCAGAAGCCCTGCTGAAACAGACTCCCCCAGAGGTCTGTTGGGTCTGGGTTGGGGAAGGACCAGTGTCAGTCGAAGAGCCATCCTCGGGACATGGGAGGGAGGGTGACGTCAGATGTCAGATGCCACCAAGGCCGGCCTCCCTCTGCCCCAACATCCCGCACAGCCATTCATTAGACCTTCTGGTCAGGAAGGCGATCTTTTGCAAGAAGGGGGATGCTTAACTGCAAGTCTGGATCTGTAACCTGGTCGTGGGCCCTGCCAGATAGATATTCCCCATCACTTTGGAATGCAGAGGTGTAACCCCCAAGTCCTCAGGAAAGTCAGACTGTGTCCTCACTGGAACCCCTTTAACCATCCCCCAGCCTCATCTGATAGGGGCATCCTTCCCAGAGGGACTTTGGGTTGAAACCTCAACCTGGCCTTGATGCTTGAGTTGAACCCACTTGATCAAGTCCTGGAAGAAAAATCAAAGGCTATGAAGGGAGAATCATGTGAGGTGCTTGTAGTCCTGAATACATCTCTACACAAAGAGACGTATTCTTTGAAGACTGAGTCAGTTGGCTCAGTGCCCTGCTTGCTCTAAAGGGAAAAGCTCCAGAGAGTTAGGTAGAGCCCTGAGATGAGGAGAGGTGGTGTCTGCCTGCAGTCAGGGGCAGCACCCTGCCCCAGCCTGGGCAGAGCTTCTGAGGGGTCCCTCCTGTGCCGTGCCCAGTGGGTGTGTTGTCTTCTTCCCAGGACTTCCATCACTTCATCTGCAACATGAGAGATTCTTGATAAAGTGACCAAGCCCCGAATTCCCCAGCTGTGTAGAAGGTGCTGGTTGAAATTCCAAGGCTGTTCAATGTTAAACAAACAACTATAGGAATATGATAGTAATTGGAAGCCAACTGCAGAGATTACTCAAACAGCAAGTCTTTAACCCCCAAGTACATGGGCATCCTTGGCTTAAACTGTTATCTCTTTCCTGATCAGAAGATAGGACTTGCATTTTTGACAACATCATTAGGGACAGGGATGTCCTGTGTTCAATAGGGAAAATATTTCAAAACACGAAACTCAACAGGCTATGAGTGGAAAGGGGACGTCTTAGTAAAAAGTTTGGAAACCATGTTTCCAGCATTTCAGAATTCTTAATAAAGTTTGGTTCCTTCCCTCAGCAACAATGTGTATGATCTTTGCGGACTCTTCCAGGCCTAAATTTTTAGAACGGTCGAGATTCAGGTCTGGAAAGTGCTGAGCCCTCTCACAGGAAGCTCCAAGGTGCCTTTGCCTCCCCCCCTGCACTCACTCAGGTAGTAATTCCATGTGTAATGTAACCAGAACGCTCCCTTTCCATTTCTGTTAATTTCCAGATTGGCTCGTTAAATCTATACATTCCAGAGACTTGGTCCAACATTCCAGGGAACCCTTCCATGGACAATCAGAGCAGGAGTTCTTTTCAGCAGGGTTTGTTCAAGCAGAGGGAATGTGAGAAAAAGAGAGGAAAAAAAAAAAAAAACCCTCCAGAACCCATTACCTTCATCTTGCAAAGGGGAACTCAGACGGCAGCCTCACTAGCCTCACGGGTACCCCGGCAACATCTCTCGCTGAGTCTGCCTTGTACCCTTCACTTCACACAGTGTCTCGGTGAGCCCAGCTTTGGGCCTGGCCGCAGTTTGCTTCCATTTATTGAACTCCTACCGTAGACAAGACACGGTGAACTAGCAGCCCTGCCAGAGAACCGGTGCAGTAAACTCCAGGATGTGCTTTCCTGCGTTGTTGTGACACAAACATGTAAGTGTGTTTTAAACTTCAGAGTGCAGCTGCCAGGGGAGGTGTCTGTTTTGCTGCCAGATGGGTATATAATGTACCACACATGTGAGCAGAGCGCTGGGGAATTTTCGCTGGAATTAACAACTGCATAAGAACTGGAAGCAAATAAATAAATAACCCGAGTGTTCAAAGGCCGTTTATCAGCTCAGTTTATCTCCACTGCTAAATGCCAACTTTTTTTCTCGACTTACCTTTTGCATTCCTCTGACCTTCACAATTCTTCCGACATTCGGGATTAATTGAAGTTGCTCTCACGGCTCTTCGGGCCCCGGCTCTTCCGGCCCTTGTTTAAAGGACCAGCCTGCTCTTTTTCTCTGATTTGCTTTGGTGGGGCGATAACTTTTCTATTCCCCAAAGGGAAGCTCCAGGCAGTGGGGAGTCAGGAGGAGAGTTCTGGTCCCCAGGCTTCTGGTCTCTCTGTTTACCACCTGTCACGTGGGGGCAGAGGCAGTAGAGGCCACCCAAGCCTCATCCATGTGTTTGTTATTGGAAGGATCCTCAGTAAACACATCTTGAACCCCAGTGAATGCATGTAGCCAGGCACCTGTCTGTGAGGTGGCTCCTGCTCTCAGGAACCTGTCAATCCCTGTTTGGAGAGAATCCAGCAGGTAAACGCAAGCGGATGTTTAAGTCAGTCTATGCTCACTGAGACCAGTGCAGCTAGTACCAAGCAGTGGCAGGCATATAATCAGTAGTTACTGAATGAACAAATGAATGGATTCTGGAATTACAGAAGTTCATTTCTAACTCAGAGGTAAAGCAGCAACCAGACTTACCTTGTTTCATGGCCAAGCAGCAGGCTCACCTGCACGATGTCTCTATGTGACATAGAAGCAGACAGCCTTTCCCTGCATGCACCGGGCCCCTTGTGGGATGCATGGCCCATTCTGGCTGGGAGATTTTGGGCAAAGGTCAGATTGTACCAGTATGTGCAGTGGTCCTGCTGGGTGAGATAGGAAACAGAGAGTTAAGAGCACACACTCTGAAGCTGGAGTGCTGAGGCTCCTGTGCTAATGTCCCCTCTTCGTCTGCTCATCTATAAGGTAGAGGAAGAACAGTACCTACTTCAAAGGTTGCTATGAGGCCTCACTGAATCAATACATGTGAAGTGTTTAGAACCGGACCTGGCACAGAATAAGTACTGATTATTTAGCTCTTTCTAATGTTATTATTTGGAGGAGAGGCGGGGGTGTCAGGACCTCTAGGCAGCTCAGTTTTTAGAGGGGTGAAGGGTGGGAGGGAAGACTGCTGCAATTGGAAGTAGATTGTTCAGAGGCTGTGGTCAGTTTGAGTGAGTTTCTGAAGCGTGGCTCTCTAGCCCTCAGGCCCTGTCTGGTGGGCAGGTTTCTACAGTAGTGGAGGCAGGAGGTCATAGGTGAAAGCGGATAGCAGCAGCTTCCTCCTGGTTCTGGTTTTAAGCAACTAACATCTACCTCCCAACACACACACACACACACACACACACACACACACACTTACTGAATGGATAAGAGTTTAGCAAATAACATCCAGGCAACAGGAAAGCTCAGGTAGAGTGGTTCAGAGACAGCTAGGTAGGCCAGAGCTAAGGGATATATTTGAGTGCTTAGTGGGGAAACTGAGGCAGAAGCCTAGCAGATTTCCCAGAGTTCCTGACAGGCATACCTGAAATCAGGTCTCTGGCAGCCAGACCATAAGCCTCTGCTACTGGCATTGCTAAACAGAAGACTCCTGGCCTGGCAGGGCTTAGTCTGAGAACCACGGGAGCAGAGTCAGCAGTGACCCACATCCCAGAAAGGAGAGAAGTGAAGAGGGGCTTGATGAAGACCTGGAGTTAAGATGGGGCCCTGGAGGATGACTTGGATGACCAGAGTTGAGGCATTCCGGGCAGAGGGGGAGAATGGAATGAAGATGCAGGTGGGGTGATGCATAATGAGGTCCAGGAATCTGAGCACACTTGTGAGGATGGAACAGAGTGAAGGCTGTGTGTGGAGGGGAGACGCCCGGGACAAGACTCAGGAGCCAAGGCCAGGGGAGGGGAACCCTGGAACTGAGCTGGTAACGAAGAGCAACTGGCCATTTTGTGAGCACTGTCACAGTGCATCCGATGCAATTAGAGTTTCTGTATGTCTATACTGTGGAAACAGTGGCAGATTTTATTTTCTTGGGGTCCAAAAATCACTGACGACAGTGACTGTGCAGCCATGAAATTAAAACACGCTTGCTCCTTGGAAGAAAAGCTATGACAAACCTTTATTGTTCAGTGTCTCAGTTGTGTCCGATCTTTGCGACCCCTTGGCCTGTAGCACGCTAGGCTTCCCTGTCCATCACCAACTCTTGGAGCTCGCTCAAACTCATGTCCATCGAGTCGGTGATGCCATCCAACCATCTCATCCTCTGTCATCCCCTTCTCCTGCCTTCAATCTTTCCCAGCATCAGGGTCTTTTCCAAGGAGTCAGTTCTTCACATCAGGTGGCTGAAGTATTGAAGCTTCAGCTTCAGCCTCAGTGCTTCCAATGAATATTCAGTGTTGATTTCTTTTAGGATTGACTGGTTTGATCTCCTTGTAGTCCAAGGGACTCTCAAGAGTCTTCTCCAGCACTACAGTTCGAAAGCATCATTGACAAACCTAGACAGCATATTAGAAAGCAGAGACATCACCTTGCTGACAATGATCCCTATAGTCAGAGCTATGGTTTTTCCAGTAGTCGTGTATGGATGTGAACGTTGGACTGTAAAGAAGGCTGAGTGCTGAAGAATTGATGCTTTCGTGTAGTTCATGGTGTTGCAAAGAGTCAGACATGACTTAGTGACTGATGATAAAGTGGTGGAAGGAGCAAGAGATTGACAGAGGAGCTTTCTTAACTGAGCCATTGTGGTGGAAAGCCTGGACAGTGCAGAGGCCTGGGTGGAGGCAGCAGGAACAGTGAGGGAAGGAGAGATGGGAGAAATGCCGTGAAGCAACAAGCTCTAGCTCCTGGTGGCTATGAGATACGGAAGGAGTAGGGGGGTGGGGGAGGCCGGCTGTGGACCAAAGTGAGTTGTGTTTCCATCTCGTAGGACTCAAGGTGAGTATCAAAGGCCCCAGTGGATAGGCCATCAGGAAGGGGCCCTAGGGAGTGGGGCCTGGGCTGGAGAGTAGAATTCCGGAGGCCTCAGCAGAGCTGGAGCTACAGATGGGGAAGAGATGGAGCACAGAGAGGAAGAGAGGAGACTAGCGACGGAAGTGTTGGACAGCAGCTGTCCTCAGGGCCAAGAGGGCAGAGAGGGGATGCAGGACCTCAAAGTGCGGGTTCCTGGTGTCCAGAGATGTCATCAGAGGCAAACAGGAGAGCCCAGCTCCCCCCATGCCCAGTCTCAGGCTGGACCCTCTGCCATAGTCCTTGTCCCCAACACATACACATACACACACACACACACATGTTCACACTCACACATGCTTGTTTGCACACACACACCTTTGTTCATAGACACACAAGACACATAGACACACACCATAGCTCATCCCCAAGACTCATCAGGTGCCAGCTCAGGTAATTTCTCCTCTGGAAAACTCTGGGCAGCTTCCTGCCCCAAGCACCGGTTCCTCCTCCTCTACATCCCCACAGCCCCTCCCTGACCTCTCCAGGCACCTATCAGATGACGTGGCAATGACCTGCTTAATGGAGGATCTCCACACCAGATGTGAGCTTTGCAGGCTGCTTCCTCCATGGGGCCACAGCCTTGGACAGCACACGGGGCCCCTGAACTGGTGTCAGCTGGTTGAGGAGAGTTCCTGTGAGAAGGGAGCTAGGGCAAATGGAGGCCTAAACAGGTATCCGAGTGTTCGGCTGTGGCCTTGCAGGCTGCAGCCCGTATGGGAAGTGGAAGGAGAGGAAGTGTGATGGAAGGATACCTCCCCATGACTCCAGCTGCTGAAACTGCCCCCGCCTCTCCAGATTGCCCATCACCTACTGTCTGCCTGTACCTGGGCTGTGCCCCTCACCTGACTTTCCCTCTAATTCAGTTTCTGCAGTCTTTTGAAGCTGTGACCTGAGCGCCTCCTGTAACTGCTAGGTCCTCAGAAAATGCTTGTTTAAATGGATTGTGACCATTTGCCAAACGAGGACTGTTGAAAGAGGAGAAACTGACTGCCGCTTAGAGCTCCTTCCAAGGGAACTCAGATTGCTCGAGCCTCTGAAATCATTTGAACGCCTAAAGGAGGCTGAACCATTTACTAGAAAGAGCGCTGGAGTCAGGGTTGTAGCGCTACTCAGCCACCGACCCCAGTCGAAACTTAGTTTCCTGAGTATCTTCTGAAGCCAAGCATAATACTTGGCACCTTCACAAACAGCATCTTGTTTCATCAATCCACAGAGCAACCTTGGGATACTGACTCATACACTGATTCATCAGCTTCATCTTATTTAATAATATCAGGGAACTCAGAGGGGTGAAGTAACTAGCTCAAGCTGGTAGGTCACAGGTTGCCTGATTGTGTATTTCTTAAATGTCACCGACACTGATTCTCCACTAAGCATGTTATATATCTGGCCATCCCACAGCCCGGGAGGCCTCTGAAAATAGAAGAGGTTTGCTTTTGTCTGAGAAGAGGCAGGAGTGAGCCTTCAGGAAAGTCTGGAGTGGGAAGGGATGTCGTGTTGAGCCCTAGGATTCCAACAGCAAAGGACCGTGTGACTTGAACACAGAGTATTAGGGCCAAACTCAGTCTTGGGTGTCTGGAAACATCTGACATGATGTCATGAAAAGCTATGAAAATGTCTCTCCAAAACTCCAAGGGAGGAATTAGGCTTTTGCACGTACGTATGTGTTCAATTTCCAGCTGTCCTGATTTCTCTCAGAGAGCCGCTGGTTCTTCCTTGGGCTTGGTCCAGGCCCCTCTGTGCTTTGACTGCACTGGGACAAGTCCTGTGTGCCCAGCTCCTTTGTCCCATATTTTTCTGGGCTGCTTGGGCTGTCCTCAGGGGTGTTTTTGAATCACGCATGGTCAGGAGCTAAGAAGATGAGAGCAGAGTAAACCTTGCCCCCAACCCTCAGCAACAGCAGGGGATTGCCGGGTGGCCTGTGGATTGAGCAGGAACCTGGGGTAAGGAATGAGGACCCAACGTCCCTTTGCTGTCACTGAGGAAGTAGAGAATGCCCAGGCCTCCCCTCTTGGAGCTGACAGTAGAAAAGGTCCAGAAAACAAAAAGTGGATCTGCAGTGGGGAGGTCACAGTGTCCTCTGGGGAGGAGACAGGTCGTATGGAAGAGCAATTACATAAATATAAGAGAAGGGTCCTTCTGGGCTTCCCCAGTGGCTCAGCAGTAAAGAATCTGCCTGCAGTGCAAAAGATGCTGATTCGATCCCTAGGTCAGGAAGATCCCCTGGAGAAGGGAATGGCAACCCGCTCCAGTATTCTTGCCTGGGAAATCCCATGGATGAGGAACCTGGTGGGCAACAGTCCATGGGGTCGCAAAAGAGTTGGAGACAACTTGGCAACTAAACAACGAGTCATCAGGGTCTCAGCAAATCCTAGGTGAGCAGAGCCAGGTATGGGTTGTAGAAGCCCCGGATGGCTCTGTACTGGGCATCCTACCCTGGAGGGGCTCACCATGTAAGGGGAGAGACAGGCAAGCTCAGGAGTCCCGGCACGGGTGATGGGTGTAAAGGTAGAGGGTGTGCCCAAAGGTCTTGGGTGTCAGGAAGGAGTTCCAGAGGAGGAGAAGGAATTTGACTTAAGGAAAAGAAGGGGAAAATGTCTTAAATACAAACAACAGTCAGTGGCAGGACCAAGACCTGGAGCTGCCTGAGGGGAGGGTATGGGTGTGGCTGCCCTCTACACCCAACCTGAGGGCCGACTCCTGTCTTTGCCCAGGGTCTCAGTGGAGCCCAGCTGTCAGGATAGGCAGCAGATGCTATAAGGACGGTGAGGTGTGTGGAGCTGGGAGTAACCTGGGAGGCTTCCTGGAGGAGGCGGCATACCTGAGGCTTCAGTGGAGGAGAGAGCTGGACAAGTAGGAAGGAAAGCGAGAGGACAGCTAATAGGAGCATAGAACCAGGACCGGACGGGAGCATGACGTGGCAGGGCCTCAGACGGGGAGGGGCCTCATGGCGTCACGTGACACAGTGTCTGGCACTTTCAGAAGGGGCTGGAGCCCACTCCTCCCGGGAGTGAGTACAGGGGAGGAATCCCAGGGTCAAGAGAAGCTCCTGCTGTGCTGAGTGCTTGGGTCAGGGTGACCACTCCACGCCGCAGTCTGACCACCTGGGAAACAAGGATGCTGGCATCCTGTGATTACCTTGTCTCATGACCTTGAGCGGGACACATCACTTCTGGGATTCAGGCTGGGGACGTTTGTCGACTGGGGAGGGTGGAGCACCGTGGCTCTATCACCTCGCTGAGCATCTGGGAGGACAGCGCACACGGCGCCGGTGAAACCATGCCCGAGCAAACCTCCCACCAGGGCCCCGCAGCCTGTGATGTGCTTCCCGCCCTCTCTACCACTGGTCCCCTCGGGCTCGAGGACCACACAGACCGCCAGCCCCGCCGTACATCCGGAGGGACTTCCTCAGGCCGCTGCCTGGAGCCTGCCCCTGCAGACTGGTCCACGTGCCTGGCAGCGGGAGCACAGGCGGGCCACCTGGCACCAGAGATGTTCGCCCTGGGAGGACAGCGGCCAGCCTGCTCTGGGCCCAGGGTCCTGGCTCTGAGCTCACGGAGGGGTTTATTTATTTATCATTTGTTTGGGGCGAAATGGGAGAGAATCAAATCCAGCGGGCTGTTTTAGCTGCAGTTGGTAGAAAGAAAGGCATGTCTGTTTCTCCTGAAAGAATCCCTCGCATTGTGGCCCTGGCCCCTTAGTTGGGTTTCAGCAGACAATGCCCTCCTTTCTCCCTGTGCCCGACAGCTCGCCCCCGCCTGCCCGCCCGCCTGTCTGCCCTTGGTCCAGTGGGCCTGCTGCTGCCCGCTTGACTTGGCTGCTGGGAAGGAAGGAAAGAGACGCCTGGGGCCCTAGCTGATCAGCCCAGCCCAGCCTAGCAGGCTCTCAGGGGCCACCATGCCCCTGTGGTCCTCCGGTCTCTCTGGAGCCCTAGTCCCTTGGTGTGTGTTGAGGGCATGCTCTGTGCCAGGCACTGTACCCACAGAAGTGAAGCCCTTCTCCCTGCTGGATTGAGATCCAAGGTTCAGGTCTCGGATGAGCCCTGGTGGCCCCGCACCTCTGCCAGTTCACAGATGGGAAAATGGAGGCTCTAAGAGGGTAGCCAACCTGCCAAGTGCACACGTCGAGGTCTTATTGACTGAGATTTGGAGGAGGGGGTGCCTTTCTGCTGCTCCGGGTGGGTCAGTAGAGGCTGAGGGTGACCAAGGCAGCCTCCGCCGGTGCCCTCAGGCCCCTGCCTGCTTGTCTACAGTCTTCTCTTCTCACTCTGCTTGTAACTGGGTGAAGCCTCTCATCACACACGAGAACAAAACCAGAGTCCAGCCTGGCCCCTGTGTAACTGGCTCCTGTCTGCCTCCCCAGCTTCACCGAATGCTGCTCCCCTTCTTCCCCTCCCTGGTCTCATCTGTGTTTGTGGCCCCTGTGTGATTGGCTCCTGTCTGCCTCCCCAGCTTCACCGAATGCTGCTCCCTTCCTTCCCCTCTCCAGTCTCACTCTGTGTTTGTTGTGTCTTCAGCCCCCCAGACTCATTTCTGCCTCAGGGCCTTTGCACTCGCGGCTCCTCTGCCTGCAGCTCTCTCCTCTGGTGACTGGTGGTACTTGACATGCAAGGGGGCCTCTGGGTTTCTGCGGTCTCCCCTCACCCACACTCTTTAAAGCCTTACCTTACTCTCCTTTGTATCATTTGTCCCTTGCTGAAGTCAAATGTTGATGTGCTTGTTGGAGCTTTGTCTCCCCCACCAGGATGTAAGCTCCATGCCTGGTGCATTCCTGGAACTTAGTAAATACATGTCTTTTTTGAATGAATGAGTGAAATCCAAAATGCTGTGTCTTGATTTTCAGGGACTTCTCAGAATATTTTATTGTTTCCTCTAGCGTGTTTCTGGGTCCTTGGGAACACAGATCTGAACTGTGGTCTGGGAAGGTATAGAGAGATTGCTGGGAGAAGTGGCAGAGGCAGGCAGAGCAGTTAGGCAACCAGGCTTCAGAGTCAAATAGACTGTGGCACTGTAGGCTCTCTGCTTCTGTTTCCTCATCTGTAAAATAGGACTCCCGATGGCACTGCCCTCAAGGACTGTCTTGAGAAGTAAATGGGTCAATATATTAAAAACACTTGGAACGATGCTGGTGCCATAGCAAGCATTATGCAAGTATTATAAACTATTACTCTTATTATTATTTATTAGCTATTCTTACTATTACTTTTTAAAGACATTTAGTATTTTTTTATTTTAATTTCTTTTTTTGGCCACACGGTATGTAGGATCTTAGTTCCCCAACCAGGGATTGAACCCGCACCCGCAGCATTAACCACTGGATCACCAGAGATGTCCCTACTATTACTATGCTTAGTGGTAATACAGTTATTGGAGAAGGCAATGGCAACCCACTCCAGTACTCTTGCCTGGAAAATCCCATGGGCAGAGGAGCCTGGTAGGTTGCAGTCCATGGGGTCGCTAAGAGTCGGACACGACTGAGCGACTTCACTTTCACTTTTCACTTTCATGCATTGGAGAAGGAAATGGCAACCCACTCCAGTGTTCTTGCCTGGAGAATCCCAGGGACGGGGGAGCCTGGTGGGCTGCCGTCTATGTGGTCACACAGAGTCGGACACGACTGAAGTGACTTAGCAGAATACAGTTATTATTTGAATTCAGCTCTGACGTTTACAACCTTTGTATCCTTATATTAGTCACCTAACCTCCATAAGCCTCAATTTTCTTACTTACAAAATAAAGTTAATGATAAAATATTAGCCTCATAGATTTGTCATGAGGATATAATGAAAAAACACACATCAAATGCTTGGTAAGCTCATGGGCGTTGGAGCCTTAATGGCCAGAAGAAGGGAGACTCAAGGGGTGAATGAGAGGGTGAGCAGGCTTGGCCAGAGGTGGGGTGGGGCCAACAAGAGGGGGTGATTCAGGGGCAGAGAAACGGGAGGAAGGGGAGCATCATGAAATTTCAGGAAAAGAATAGAGAGTAAGGTGCCAGAAAAGGGGGAAGGGAGAGAGCCTGTCTTCTTCTCTGTCTTTGTGGGGCTTTTGGAACCTTATAGAGGGATAGGAATTTTATATTCCTCTTCCCAACAAACTAAGTGCCAAGAAGTTGGAGTGAGGTCTTTGAGCTGGGCTTCCTCTCTGTTTCCCTCCTGAAAATCCAAATATGATTCCATTTGTTTTCAAATCCAGGGAGTAGAGAGAGGCAGGGAAGTCTCCACACTTGGCGTTCAAGTCTGAAGGCTGTCCCTTACGCCTTTGGTCCAGGACATCAAGAAGTGAAAGGGTGATGACCTGAAAGAAGTGAATTCACTGCTTGATGCTCCAGGGACTGCAAGTTGGCTGGGGTGACAGATTTGAAAGCTTAATGTTGAACTCAACCCCTTTTACTTTTCATGACTCCATTTGCTTATAGGTCTTTAGCCGGCCTCTCTGCTCCCCACTGAAAGACAGCTTACCATGGACAGGAAAGGCTTTTAGGGTAACCTTTGCCCCACGTGTCTGCAGGTTTCCCAGGTGGCACTAATGGTATAGAACCCACCTGCCAGTGCAGGTTCAAGACACAGGTTCAACTCCCTGGGTTAGGAAGATCCCCTGGAGGAGGGCACAGCAACCCACTCCGTTATTCTTGCCTGGAATATCCCATGGACAGAGGAAGCTGGTGGGCTATAGTCCATAGGTTTAAAAAGAGGCAGACAGGACTGAGCGACTCAGCATGCACACAGGTGCCTGCATCCTTGTCCCCACAATCTCAGAGCCCACTCCCGACATTCATCGTCTTTGACCTAGAGCCTGTTTCATTAGAATTTCAGAAGTTTTGACCTCAAGATTCCAAAGTCCACAGCCCTCAAATTCCATAACTTTGGGTGCTTTGGTTTTCAGGGTCCATATCACTAGTCTGGGAGCCTTTCAGGTGCCTCCTTGACTTCACATCCCTATTGTCTAGTCTGCCCCGTCCCTGTCATCCTGGCCCTGACAGAATCCTGGACCAAGATCAGGTCTGGTCCCGGGGCTCATGGTCAGCAGGGCTTCGTCACCAACAAGCGGTTCACCTGGATAAGGCTCGGTTTCCTCACCCTCAAAATCTGAGGAACAAACAGCCTCAGAGGACGCTGGCCAGGGCTTGGAAGATAACGTGTTGGAATGGAAAGTGCTTCGCAGATGTGAGCTATTCCGGTTTCAGTGCCTGTCAGCCCTGCTCAGCGTCAGCATCGTGACATTGGAAAATCCAGCTACGTGCCCTGCTTGTCTTCCTTCCATTTACTCCGTGGGCCGTGCCTACCCTTGCTGTTTATTCAGAATTTTAACTCAATCCACTCTCCAATTCCTCCACCCCTCTCGCCTGGTTTCACTGTCTTCCTGCTTTCCAATGCGTTTTTCATGAGAGCCCAAATCAGGATCACCCCTCCCTGTTTCTCCCCCTCCATTCATGCCTCTACCCTAGTACTTGCCGCAGTGGCTCTGTACATCTGCATGTTAGCTGTGTTATGCTGATACCTCCTGTCCCCTGTCACTCATGAGTCTGTGGAGTCTAATAGCATTGACTGACCTCTGAACAGGGTACCGGCCTTTCTGAATCTTAATTCCTCACTGTGAACATGGGGAAAGGAACACATACCTCATAGAGTTGCTGTGATTAGCAATGAGCAAAATACTAGGCTTAAAGCATTTAAAGTAGCTGGTGCTTAGTTCAGTTCAGTTCAGTTCAGTTGCTCAGTCGTGTCTGACTCTTTGCGACCCCATGGACTGCAGCACGCCAGGCTTCCCTGTCCATCACCAACTCCCGAGCCTACTCAAACTCATGTCCATCACGTCAGTGATGACATCCAACTCTCTCATCCTCTGTCATCCCCTTCTCCTCCCACCTTCAATCTTTCCCAGCATCAGGGTCTTTTCCAGTGAGTCAGTTCTTTGTATCAGGTGGCCAAACAAAGTATTGGAGTTTCAACTTCAGCATCTGTCCTTCCAGTGAATATTCAGGACTGATTTCCTTTAGGATGGACTGGTTGGATCTCCTTGCTGTGTAAGGGACTCTCAAGAGTCTTCTCCAACATCACAGTTCAAAAGCATCAATTCTTCGATGCTCGGCTTTCTTTATAGTCCAACTCTCACATCCATACATGACTACTGGAAAAACCATAGCTTTGAGTGATAAGTGCTCATAAATACTAGGAGAGTTAGTAAGTTAAGGTGAGAGGAACATAAACTTTGAATGTGGGTTCAAACCACAGCTGTACCCCTTGAGTGCTGTGTGATTTCAGGCAGGCTACTTAACTCTCCCGAGTCTCAACCTTTTCATCCTTAAAATCCTGCAAACTGGTATCATGGGATTACAGCAATTTTCTCATGCTAATATAGGAAAATGCACAGAAAAGAGCAGGCACATAGTAAATGGTATCTTTTATTATTACTTCCATTTACCTCCCTAGGGAAGAAACCTAGTCTTATTTGTTTCTGCACCCCTTCGGCCGCTGTGTATAGCACAGTGTAGTCCCTGAAGTGAATAAAATTAGCAAAACTGATAACTCAGATGGAAAAGATGACAAAGAGAAATGAAAGGAAAAAGATAAAGCTTTGAGAGGAAGAAGGACTCCTCTTCCTAACTCACTTCCTAACCTTATGAGACCAGCATTATGCTGATAACCAACTCCAGACAAAGATAGTATAAGAAAAGCATAGAGCAGTCCTCCTTGTGTTGTTAATGCGGAGAGATGCAAAAATTCTTATCATCTCAATGGATTCAGAAAAAGCCATTGTCAAAATTCAGCACTGTTCATGAAAAAAACTCTTAAGTAAACTAGGATTAGAAGGGAGCTCTCTTGATCTGATAAAGGACATCTGCAGAACACATATAACTAACATTAAACATAATGGTGAAAACCGAATACTTTTCCCTAAGATCAGGAACTGGTCAAATCATGTATCTGAAAAAGGGCTTGTATCCAGAATATAAAAGAACTTTTAAAACTCAATAAGAAGAAAATAAATACAGTTTAGTAATGAGCAAAATATTTGAATACTGAGATACATGGGTGGCAAATAAGCACATGAAGAAAATGTTTAATGGCTGTATTTATTAGGAAAATGCTAATTAAAACTACAATGAGGTACTAGTACATGCTGATTAGAATGGCTAAAATGAAAACTGGCAATACCACATGTTGTCAAGTTTGTGGAGCAACTATAACCCTCATACATTGCTGCCGGGAATGCAGAATGGTACTCTGCAAAACAGTTCTTCAGTTTCTTATACCGTTAAATTTCGAGGGCATTTCCCTTGTAGCTCAGTCGGTAAAGAATCTGCCTGCAATGCAGGAGACCCAGGTTCGATCTCTGGGTCAGGAAGATCCCCTAGAGAAGGAAATGGCAACCCACTCCAATATTCTTGCCTGGAGAGTCCCATTGACAGAGGAGCCTGGTGGGCTACAGACAATGGGGTCGCAAGAGTTGGACATGATTTAGCGACTAAACCACCATCCAGTTAAATGCTTGCCACACCGGAAAAATCCCACTGCTAAGCGTTTATCCAAATGAAATAAAAAATCTCTGTTCACACAGAATCTGTACACAGATGTTTATAGTGGCTTTATCTAGAATAACCCCAAGGTGGAAACAACCCAGATCTCCCTACACTGAGGACCTGATACTCAAACTGTGGTATGTCCGTAAATGGAATACTGCTCTGTAATGAAAGGAGAGGACTCCTGATGCAGGTGGCACAGGTGAGCTCGGATGTGTTAGGCTGAGTGAGGGAAGTCAGACTCGAAAGGCTGCAGACCGTGGGGTGCATTTCTATGACATTCCAGGAAGCGAAAAACCAGGGGGACAGAAAACAGCAGGTGCTATGGGGTTGGGGGTGGGGTGGGTTTACTACATATGACGCAGAAGAATTCTTTAGAGTGTTGGAACTTCTTTGTATCTCCATTTAGGGGCTGATGAGGCTGTATGTGTTTGTTAAAACATATACACTGTACAGTTATTTTCCTGTATGTAAACTGTCTTAATAATGAAAAAAATTAAAGCCCCAAGAGCCGATTAGTAAAGCTTTAAGATCTCCAGAGTAGGTGAATAGCATGCAAATATGTGCTGGACCTGGGAAATCCTGCCTTTCCCAGGTTTTTCTGTGACCTGTCTTTCTCTCAGACTGCATCCCTGTCCAATCCAGGATTTGCTGTGGAGTCACATCACCTCCCTGGAGCAGGGTGGCAGCCTCCTTTTGTATCCTCCTCGCCTTCCACTGTTGCACGTGCTGCCCCAGGATCTAAGATGGAAATGCACACACACCCGCTCCTTTCAAGGGCGCCCCTTGGCCTTGCTGTGAGGTCTGAATCCATCCCATGGCCCAAAGGGTCCTCACGACTGGCTCCCCCAACCCCTCACTCCCCCGGCCCTTCCTAAGCTCCAGGGACACTGAACTACTTTGTATCTGCTGCCCAAGTCAGACCTGGTTCCACCTTGGTGCCTTTGGGGTGTGGTCTGTTCTCTGTTCCAGGAATTCCAGCCCCCTTTTTTCTCTATCTTCTCAACCTCCGAGGTTCCCCTGAGACCTCCATCCAGAGGAGCCCTCCTGAGATAGGGCTGCACGCTTCCTCCTCAGTGTGCTCCTTATCATTTCTCTGACAGTGTAGGGTCCCTGCTGCCAGTGAGCACAGAGCCCTGAAGGCCTCCAGAGGCAGCAGGGCCTTGGGGGTCTGTCCGCCTTGCAGAACCAAGTCCGCACTCTTCCCAGGAGGCCAGCCAGCAGAGCACAGTGTTTGTGCTCCAGCAGGACGTCTACCTCTGTCCCGGCTGCTCTTTCCTAGAGGACCTCTCCTTGGTTATTCCCTTTTCTCCTGTTAGCCTTTCCTTCTTTCTCCACTGGCTCTTAATTCATGCATTTATTCATTCATTCCACAGATATTTCTCAAGGCCCCCAGTCCACAGTGCCCCCCTGCATCCGCAGCTCAGTGCCTGGGCTGCTCTCCTTATGCTGCACCTAGCTGCGTCTTCCTTCACCATGCCCCCTGACAACCATGCATGGCCATTCCGTATCCCGTGACCCCTCCATTCCCAGTTCACTCAATGCCTGTATTGCGTGTCTTGCAATGGGTCTTGCAATGCCACCTCTTATTCCTTAGGTAGCTCCTTCCATGTGGGACTTCTACAAGTCTCATGTTGATGGCACCTGGCTCTGGTGACAGCTCACGACAGCGCATAGCATATGCTGGGGTGCAGAAATTACTAGTTGAGTGTCTGAGTGACTTTCACATGACTTGTCAAGATTGATGAGAAGTGGTAATGTGTGTAAAGCAATAAGCATGCGGCCCGGCAGGCAGTAGGTGCATGGTAAATGTACATGGTTGATTTCCAGTAAATTCCATGTGATGGCACATCTTACAAATTACAGCTGATGTTTCCTTCTGTTGTATTCTGTGGCTTTTTGTTTCCCCTTGATGCATCACACATATAGCTGGGAAAGAGAGAGAGAGTGCAAACTGCATTGTGTTGTTTTTCCTAAGACACAGGACACAGATGTCCTGGCCTCATTGCCTCGTAACATGTGGGTCTGGAGTCAGGAGACCTTGGTGCCAGCCGGGGACTCTGCCGATAGCATGATGTGTGATCCTGGCCTTCTCTGGGCCTCAGTTTCACCATCTGTAGTAGAAACTCAGACTCTGGTTTCCACAACCCTTATAGAGCTATGCTTTTGCAATAAGGTCCAGAGCCAATAGAGATAAACTTGGGTTTGCTTTTTGTTTTGAGATTATCTTTGCTTTTTCTACTTCCTACATCCTTTCTCTAGGAAAGCTGAGGGTTCATCAGATTGACTTATAATAACAGAGAGCAGATGTTCAACAAATCCCTTAGAACTTGATATTAACTACATTTTACAATGTACCTGTGGTGGAACTTAGGTATGTTTCACCCACTTTTGAAATTTCTTGCCAAAAGTGGGGGAAGAAAACAAACATGTATTAATTGCTGGCTGTGTGCCAGTGTCCCAGTGGAGACCTTGTGTGCCTGTCCACATCGAACCTCTAGAACCCCATTCTGAGGTGGCCAGTGTTATCGTCATGTTTTTGACTTGGAAAGCAAGACCAAGAAAGAGGAAGAAGCTTTTCCAAAAGTTGGAACAGCCAAGTGATTGAGTGTTTGAACCCACTGCTTCCTGGCTCCAACAATTGTGCTCTTCTTTTGAGGTTTTCAAAATAAAACAAAAACCCAATAAAAAGTCTAAAATACTTAGAAACAATCAGTCACTGAATACTTGGGCATAGAAAGTAAGAAGCATGAACTCTCAAATAGCCTGTCTAGTTTAAATGCTCCCTGTACCCCTTACTAGCCTTCCTGTCTTGGGCAAGTTCCTCAGCCTCCTTGGTTTCCATCTCTTCATCTGTAAAATGGGTAGAACAGTAGTCACTACCTCCTAGGCTGTTGTTAAGTATTAAATAAGTTAATTTGCATAGAGATCTTATGGGAGTGTCTCCTTGGCACCCTGGTTAAATATGCAGTAAGCATTGGGAATTATTATCATTGTTATTGTTGTTGTCAGAGTTATTTCAATCCAAGCCTGGGATCTGGCGGGTTTCTGTTGGCCTCTCTGCTCTGGAGGGCACTAGGTGGGTGGCAGGGGATGTCCTTCTGGAAACTGTCATCATAGCTGCTAGGCTGCGGTCCAACTCATGTGACTCATGAAGAGGAGCAACGAGGCGCCTGAGTCCTGCTTGGCTTGAGAGCTTTTCCTGGAGTAATGCTTGATGGTTGCTGGAGCGGGACCCTGAAAATGTATAAACACCTCAGCTGTGGAGACACTGCCTCCCCTGCTCTGGCCCCTTCACCCCAATCCATCCCCTCCCAACCCTGGTCCTGTTCTGTCTTAAGTGCTTAAGTGCTCTGTGCGGCTGAGCCCAGGAAGTGCCCTGCTTATTCTCCAGGAGAGGAAGGGCTTTGCTCAGCCGGAGGTGGAGAGGGTGACGTGTGAACGGCAGAGCAGGAGATCTTGGCGTCCCCAGTGAACCGGGAAGTCTGAGGACAAGAGGGGCCAGAAGAGATCATTTCAGACCAGTTCTCCAGCACTATACTTTTTCCAGTACTTTGGTCACCTGATGTGAAGAGCCAGCTCATTGGAAAAGACCCTGTTTTGGGAAAATTGAGGGCAGGAGGAGAAGGGGGCACTGACTCAATGGACATGAGTTTGAGCAGACTCCAGGAAATACTGAAGGACAGGGGAGCTGGCATTCTACAGTCCATGGGGTCCCAGGGAGTCGGGCATGACTTAGCAACTACACAACAACAACAACTCCAGCACAGGTGGGACTGGTTGCATCACTCCCTCCCCTGATCGTGTTCCTTCATTCTTTGGACAAACATTTCCTGAACTCCTGGTTTGCACTGGGCCAAACAAAGTTAATACATAATATGACTTTGACAATTATATACCATTGACTAATGTTGAACACAAAACATTCCAGGCGCTGTTCTAAAAACTTCCTAATTGTTATTTCATTTAATCCTCACATTAAAACCCAGTGGATAAATTCTAGGATTATCTCTATTTTGCAGATGAGGAAACAGAGATGAAATAACTCACTCAGGGTCACATAGATGTTGGGTGGCAGAGAAGGGACTTAAGTCCAAGTATCTGGGCTTCAGAGCGGCTGTGCCATCGGCCTCACAGGACATGAAGGCAGATCAGTTCATCGTCCCTTCTCATGCCCTTTTTCAGCCTCCCAATAGCCCTGAGATACAGGCAAGGCTCACTGGCCTAGCTTATAAATGAGGGGGACCAGAGCTGTGAAATGACATACGTGGCCAGGTTTACACATCTAGTTCATAGTCAGATTAAATTGGAACTCAGATCTCCTGGCTCTTAAGGTGATTTATTTTTGCACTGGGCTGCCTGTACATGTGTTAATACCTGGGTGTTGTGTGTGATCACAGGGGACTGTGGTTGTGCACATGCACGTTTGTGTGTGCTCAGAGGCACACATGTTTCTCTGTGTGCATGTCTGTGCTTGCATGTGGATGCATGGGTGTATGTGCATGCAGGTGTGTGTGTGTGTGTTAGGAGGGGGTGGGTGGCTGCTGGTAGCCCTGAGGGTGGGTGGGGTCTCACCTGAAGACCTCAGCATGCATCCTGGCTCCACCACCAGGGTCCTGGGACCGTACCCGTTTCCTTCCCCTCTCCCCAGCCTCAGTCAGGGTGAGTGATGGGCAAGGAGGGTCTCAAAGGTTCTGCCCTTCTGTGGCACTCTCCACTGCTGACAGGCTGTAGTAAACAGGGAGCGGGTGGGCCCAGGGAGGCTGCACCGAGGAGGTGCCCCAAGAACAAGATCCTGGGACCAAGACAGTTGGCCGGGATGGGGAAGTGTGGGCGGGGAGTGTCATTCATCCACCCGACTGCTCTCCTGGGCTGGAGTCCAGGAATAGCTGTGGTGAGAACTACATTTTTAAAGTGGGTCTTAATGGTTTTCACTGCTGGAAAATATGCCATTATGGGCATTTTTCTCCTCCAAATTCCTGGACCGCCATGCCCCCCGAAGCTCCCCTCCCACACTGCTCACTTTATTTCTCTCTGACGAAGCCTATTTTTATTCCTGCATGCCACCTCCATCCCTGGACTGCACACGGACGAGCCAGCTCAGGTCTTGCTGCTGTCTGTCTGTGTTGGGGACACGTGACCAGGGCAATGTGACTCCACTCACAGCTGGGCAGTGGCCCGGGGAGCCAGCCTGTGGCAGATGGGGGCAGGGTACACGAGTGGGCCCAGGAGGCTTCCGGGGCTGGCACTGCTGCTCCCCAGTTCTCTAGAGGAAACGTGTCGTGACGGTCAGCAGTGACACACTGGTGGCATGTGGCCTGGGCTTCAAAGAGACGCCATCAATTTCAGCTCACGTCTTCCTTTCCAAGTATACAAACATGGACAGGCTCCTCTACCTCTCTGTGCCTCCTTTCTTATGAACGAGAAGTGAGATGATAAGAGTAATGAAAGTAATACTGAGAACAGCAATGAGATACTAATGAGATAATAGTACCTGTGCACACTAACTCTAAGCATAGCCCAGCAGCCTGCTCATTGTTTTTGAGATGCCCATAGCCTGATGGTGCTGCAGGGAACCCCCTGCTAGGTGTGCGACAAGGCAAGTGGAATCCTGCTGTACAGAGTCCTGTAGGGAACCAGGGGCTGGCAAGCAACACTCATTCCTCCTGGGAGCCAAGGGAGCTTTTCTGGGGCTGCTCTTTGAAGAGTCAGAGTTGATGGAACAGAGAAGAGACCTGAGGACATTGTAAACAGAGGCGCGGAGAGCATGAGCCCAGTCACCTGGGGGAGTGCTTGGGGCGGGGTGGGGGGAAGCGTGGTGTTGCTAGGATGGAGGGAGTATCGGGGCTGGTGTGGGAGAACAGACTGGAAAACAAGGACCAGGTTGTGATGGGCCTTCAATGACAGAGTTTTTCCTGGGGCATAAACCCTGCAAGATTTTAAACTGTGCTTGGATCTTGGAAGGACCACTCTGGGTACAGTATAGAAGGACGGAGCAGAAAGGAGAGGCTCGAGGCAGGGAGGAGGCTGTGGAATAGTCCAGAAGAGGGGTCCCAGATGCCTGAGCTAGGCAGGCCTTGATAGATAAGCTCCTCTGAAGAGAGGTTTGGACGAATGACTTGGAAAAGAGGAGACAGACTGTGTGTGACCTTGAATAAGTCACTCATCATAAGTGACTTAATAGGTCACTTAAATAAGTCAATCATCCTCTGGGGGCTTCAGTTTTTCCATCTGAAGCAAAGCCACTGAGATAGTCTCGTGATTAATATCAGAGTTAGACTCCCAGCCTGGTTTCTTACAAGGTGAGTTACTTAACTTCTCAAAGCCACTGTGACTTTTATCCACAAAAGAGGTCAACAGTAGAACCAGTCTCAATGCGTTGTTGAGCAAATTAAAAGAGAATCCAGACAAAACACAGCTTAGCGCCTGGCAGATAGCAAACCTACATAACTGGCCACTCTCATTATTGTTGCTTATGGCTAATTTATTGATTACTATGATTATAATTTAGAATCTTCTCCTTCCATTCCATGATAATCAAGCATTTAAATAGAACTTCTCTAAGTTAGATCACAATATCCATCCTCGTCCCCTGTGCTCTAAGCTGCTCCTGGAGTATCTCCTCTTCATTGTCACATTGGCTTTTGTTGGACTTGAAAAACTTTAAAAAAAAGTCTCTGCCTGCTCTTTCTGTCCCATCTTCCCAATTATTTCAAAATAGAAATGCTTAACAGTTGTTAGAGAATCTTGGCAGGGCACTAGGAATTCAAGATGCTCGCTATTTGATCTCCTGGGTCTCAGTCCTGGTTCTCTTCCTCAGTGACACCGAGGACACTGGGGTTGGGAAGCTCTTCCCGCCTCCCAAGCTTTCCCTGCGTGGTTTTCCCCAACACCCTGTGTCTGTCTGCCTCGTTCCCTGTTTCTATCACACATGCGCACACACAGAGGCACACACTCTGACTTTTCTCTCTGTGCGATTCTGACTCCATCCGTGTCAGCCTCTTAGCCTGTTTCTTCCAAGTAGCCTTCTCAGATCTCGGCTCCCAGGAGTGACTCTCACCCCGGGCACTCTCACAGAGCTCTGCTTGTCTATTACAGGGACTGCTGTGTGGCCTAGCTTCTCTGCAGCTGTGCACATCGTCTCCACCCAGTGCTGTGTGCTTCATGCTTGACTTGAGTTGAATCCGGCCCAACTCCATTGTTTTACAGATAAGGACCCAGGGTTCCACTGAAAGGAAGGTGGGAGACCCCGCCATTCCCTTTCCCCCGTCCCAGAGAGCAGTGGTGCCAGAAAGACAGACTGAACCGCGTGTCTTCATGCATACCACCCCCTGCTCCCCACCCACCTGCCGTTTGTGTTTACCCAGGATTCAGGACAGAAGAGACCATCGTTTTCAGATAAACAATGGGAAGGGGGAAAAGTTTGCAGAAAGCTGTACTCCAAGGAGGGGTAAAGCTGTGGGTAGCCCAGAGGTTTTGTGACTGTGTAATTCTGAGTTCTTCCTCTCTTGTCCTCCCCTCTGCTTCCTCCCTCACCTGCCCTGCTCCTTCCACACCTGTAGCCAGAACCCCATCACATGTGTAACACCCCAAGGAGAGAAGGATTCTGGGAATGGACTGTTCATCCCTTTCTGTGGGCTTCTGGCCTCTTCCAGGCCCGAGTTCCCTTTGGCCTCCCCGAATTTCCCTCCAGCCTTGCTCTGCATGCCCGCACCCGAGGTTTGGTGGCTATGGTATGTAATTTAGGCCCCATTTGCGGCTGGCAAAATATATAATGAGCGGTAGAAGCGGAGAATGATGATATTGTTGGAGACCGCTGTGGGATTGGGGTAGGAGCCGGGGGTTTTTCCTGTTTCCTCTTGGAACAAGGAAGTCACGACAGATGTGTGTGCCCCGCCCCCGCAACAGCCTTTCCCTGAGTCTGGGGCATGTGCTTCCTCTCCCTGGCATCTGGGTTTAGGATGTCGCCCTCTGCCATCAACTGGAGATGGCGAGAGCTTGGCTGAAGGACAGTTGGCACCAGCAGGACAGGAGGCAGAGAGATGGACCTTGAGAGAAGATGCCTTTGCACGAGTGCTGGCCCAGTCTCCGTGACGCCTGCTCCCTCGTCAGAGACCTCTGGGCTTCCACTGGTTACAGGAAGCTTGTTTTTTTTTTTTTAATTCCTGTTCTTGCTAGAAGAATTAAAGTGTTGGGGCCTGCTTCTAACCCTCTGAGTCACCCTGAACAAATTCTGGGCCTCAGTTTCTTCATCTGTAAGGAAAATGATGCTGATAGTAAGAATGGTGGTGATAATAATGAAGATGACGATCCTTGTTTATTGATCAGCATTCCAGTGTGGTGAATACCATTAATACCCCCTTTCTCCAGATGAGAAAGCTGAGGCATTGGGTGATTAACTTGGCAAGATCACGGAGCTCCTACATGAGAAAAGCAGAATACCTTTGACAACAAGGATAGTGCAATGGATTTTTTAAACTTCCTTCCAAGTCTGAAAATACAATGGCAATCTAATTTTTTAAATTTCTGATGCTTTTTCATGTTTTCTCTTCTGTCTATATGTTGTTCCTCTGTAACTGAAGACACCCTTTCATGTAAGTTCCACCCATTCTTTAAGACTCAGCTCTTCCATGAGCCTCCCCTGACTTCTCCAGCTCTGGTAGAGTCCATATCAGCATCTGGGTCCCCACACTGTCTGTCCTTTATCCTCACACCTGCCAGCTCCTCTGTTCTCCTTTCCATGCCAGGGCACGTAAGCTCGTAGCTGGGAGGGAGGCAGGATTTTGCCCATCTCTTTCTCCCTCTACCCTGGTTTGGGCTGGTGTTAAGGTGGACTATCATTTGACCCACATTCTTTGTGCATCTATAAATGATAAAGCGTCCAATTCACAATCTCAGCCCCAGGTGAGCCCGTCTTCTCCCTGTGCTGCTTGATCTACAAAAGCATTGCACCCTCTGTGCTCAGCCAAGTCTGTTGCTGAGAATGACTCTTCCCTGACCTCCTCTGAGAGAGAGGGAGAGACCTTGTAAATCTCAAGTCCCTGCTGAGTGCTTTGCCATATGCTCTCCTGTTTCTGTTCCCAACAGCCCTGCAAGGCAGCACCTCTTAGCCCCATTTTTGCGTTTGAGCCTCGGAGAAGGGAAGTACTTTGTCCAAAGTAGCTAACAAGTGGCACGAGTGGAACTTGAGCGTGAGTCTGCCTGCCTTTAACATCAGTGTCTTTCTTCCTGTGACTTTATGTCCCAAATCGAAAATTACAAGATGTGGTGGGCCCTTTGGGATGCCTCTTCTGGACATGAGAAAGTGTTTAAAAAGTACAGTTTAGATTCCTAGATATTGGGATTTCTAGGCCATACCAGTGACATAAGCAGCTCATGGGATATGAAATTTGAAACAAGGACTAACCCAGAACACTCAGGCCCTTCAGTCCCCATTGAGATGGAGCATTTGTCCCTGCAGTCATGTCCTGCATCCTCATTAAGCATTGGTCCCTTTCTTTTGAAGCCTACTTAAATGTCCCTCCAAAATAGATGCCTACCCTAGTTTTATTACCTACTTTGTACAGCAGGACTCTAGTCACATGAAGTACACTCAGCGGTCAATTCCAGAGCCCCACCTTGTGTGGGGTTAGACCTTCCCCCCACCCCTAGAAGCTCTGTTCCAGCAAAGGGAGATGAAATAGCTCATTGCAGTGTAGTGATGACAAGTACAGAAGCAAACACTGTGAATTTAAAGTTTGGAGCTGGACTCTTCCGACTTCAAGTCCAACTCCATTAATTGATGGCTGTTTGAACCTTAGGCAAGTCCCTTAACCTCACTGAGCTTTTGTTCCCTCATCTATCAAGTGTGGGTAAAGCGAATGCCTCGCACAGGAATGGGGTGAGGATTAGATGAGATAAGGTACATACTGCACTTAGCACAGCCTTGGGCAAAGAGAAGAGCTTCAGTAAATAGCAGGTGTGATGATGCCTGTGTGTGTGCCGTGCTTAGGGGCAGGGGGAGGGCTGTCCGAGGAGGCCTCTTACGGGAGGCGAAACCAAAGCTGCCTCCTGAAGGGTCAGTGGGGATTTGCCAGCTGGCTAAGGAGAAGGGTGTTGGCAGTGGCCCCCTTCTCTATGAGCTCTGTCATTTCTGCTTTTGACTCAGCTCTGCCTTCTATTTTGAGAGGAGAACAGTGGGCTTATCTGAGAGCCACCTCGAAGGTTCTTTAGGATGCAGGTGATACCATGTTGGGACTCTTACTGGAATTCCAGGCCACCAGAGGCCCCGTTTTGCAGCTCCACTCTGAGCCCTGTGTCTGGCCCTGATCTCCCCCCACCCCCACCCACCTTGGAAATGCGGCCGATGACGAAACTGAGACTTGGGTCCCGTTTGTGGCTCCATCAACTCTGGAAGCAGATCATGGGAATTTTCTGAATCTGGGCCCCTGGCCAGAAGGCATTTATAATCAGACATGGAGCAATCATTAGAGCAGAAACAATAAATTACAACAGCACCGAGAGAACTCCCCAGCGCTGCTCCCGCGAGTGGGAGTCCAAGGAGCAGAATTCTGGCAGGCCCAGGGCCGCCTGCCCCACCGCACACAGGCTGCGTCCCCAGACGTCTGCTAGCGAGCGGGTGCCGTGGTTGTGCCTCACACGTGTGCGCTGCAGGGACCATGGCGGCGGGGGGTGTGGGGGTGGGTGGGGGCAGCAGGGTGGGTGGGGGCAGCAGGGTGGGAGGGGTCTCCCACTAAAGCACCTTCCGAGTCAGGCCCTGGAGAGGTGTGTGGTCTGCCTGGGGAAGTGAGGAGTCAGAAGAACCAGAGATTTGGGAATCAGAAGACCTGCTGAGGGATCACGGCAAGTACCTCCTTTTCTGTGAGGCTCGATTTCCTTGTCTGTAAAATGGGAATAATAGTATTCCCCATCTTCAACTGGATAACAGTGAAGATTAACATGTTAAACAGAGTCAAAAGCCTGACACATACTAAGTGCTTCATGATGTCAGCCCTCCTCCAGCTCCTTCCTTCCGCCCTCTTTCTGTGCAATCCATATAGCAGCCATTAGCCATCTGTGACTGTTTAAATTTAAACTCGGTTGAATTAAAACATTTCGTTTCTCCATTGTCCTAGCTCATTTCAAGTGCTCAGTAAGCCAACATGTGCCAGGTGGTCACTGCAGTGGCCACAGCGTGGGTACAGAGCATCCCCATCATTGCAGAAAGTTCTGTGGGCCAGGGCTGCCCCCGATCTACTACCTGCCCCCGATCTACTCCTGTCCAGGAGCCACTCATTGGACCCGGCTCTGGGGTTACAAAGATGACAGAAACTCTGCCCTGGCCCTCCAGAAGCACACCTTCCACCAGCAGAGATGCGCAGTGTGAGAAATGCCAAGAGACTGGGCCAGAGGAAGGGCGTCTAAATGGGCCTCAAGGGAGACGGTTCACCAGAGAAGGCCTGAGCTGACAGGTCAGGGCCGTACGGTGGAGAGTGACATTCTGGGTGGAGCGGCAGGGGCACAGCAGCACTTCCACACTGGGTCTAAAGGGAAGCCACAGACCCGCCAGGATCCACGGAGCAGGGATGCAGACCCGCCTGTTAGTGGGAGGGATGACGAAGGCTTTGGGGCCACCCTTGACTGGCTGCATTGACATCCCAGCATGTCAACTGTTACTCTTATCTGTCCTGTGTCGTCACCACACGGCAGGCCTCATGAGGGCTGAGACGTTTTCTCTTTTACTCACGGCTTTATCTCCAGCATTTAAAACAGTGCCTGGTACATAGAAGGGATCTGAACAGTGGATAAGGGAGTGAATGAATGAAGGATAGTTACGTGCAGAACAAGCAACTTAAGTTTTAATTCCTTATTTGAAAAAAATGGAGATGCCCTCTCTTGTGGAGTCCTGGAGTGTTCAAGAACAGGGCAAACTTTAGAGGGCCTCCAACTCAGCCCTACTCAAGGCCAGACCTTTCTCTTCCCCTCACCGGTGGCCACACTCCTTTCCTCCACCTGGACAGGTGTGCCAAGAAGACCTGTGGGGTGCGGTCTGTGGGAGCCCCGGAGTCATCAGATGTAGGATCTGGTCCCACCTGTGCTCACAAGTTGCTGTGCGACCCTGGGTCAGTTTCTTTCCCTCTCTGGGCCTCAGTCCTCCTATTAGTCAAGTGAGAGACTTGGCCCTAGATCCCATTCTAAGTGTCTTGGGCCTTGGAGAGGAGGGCTGCCAGGAAGGAGAAAGACCTGGGACTGAAGCCTCAAGGTGTTTTTTCTTAGCATAAGGGATGCTGTGGGGAGTTGGGGGACCAGGGGACAAACATTAACCTCCATCCGTATGTCACCAGCTTTCGAACAAAGATTCGTGTGCATCTCCCTCCCGTCACACTGTGAGCTGGGAGTCTCCTTTGTCCACCAGCCGCCTCTGAGGGCAGAGTGGTGAGTGGGGGATGGGGGGGTGAGGGGTGGAGAGTAGGCCTGGTTAACCATCACTGAGACAGCAGTTCCCTTCCCTCCAACCTCCCAAACGGCCAGGGTCCTTGTTCTGACTCAGGACGTGGAGCTGGGGCGGTGCTGGAGGCAGCGAAGAACATAGCGTTGATCCAGAGGGATCAAGGTGCAGATACCCAGAAAAATCCCACCCCCGCCCCCCAGGAAGGGACCGCGCACTTTGCTCCTGCTTGTCCTAATCTCAGGGGCTCAAACATTGTCAGAGCCAACACTTCCCTCATAAATCACTGGCCTCCTGGTCTTTTTCTTCTTTGGCGTCTTCTGTCAGAGACCAAAAGGCACTCAGGAAATTGGACCCTCAACCTCGGCTGACCGTGGCTCAGGATCCACCTTCCGGGAGGGAGGAGGGGAAGGTCGTGGTGTGATCTCCAGGAACTGGGAGGGTCTGTGGCTCAAACAGCCTGCACTCCACACCTGAGTGCCCACCTGGCTGGATCCTGGGGAATCAGAGATGGGGGAGGATTGGTCCCCCATCACCCCCGAGCACTGCCGTAGAGGCGGTGAGTATGTGAAAGGGAGGAGACCGAGGGAGTGGGAAGTGAGGTCTGCACAGTAATCTGCTATTTTCATACTGGAGTTCGTGCAGTAAGATGGGATTTTGGCTCAAGGAAGCTGAAGGACGAGAAGCATCTAGACAGATGAAAAACAGCAGGAAGAGTGTACCAGGGAATAACATGTGCCAAACCCAGAGGCAAAAGCGGAGAGCCAGGGAAGGCTCCCTGGAAGAGAAGGTACCCCCTTGGAGTCTGAATGGGAGGCCTGGGGAGAGGGCATTCCAGATAGAAGGGTTGTGGGCAAGGGCATAGGTGTGTGAAATGCTACAGGTGTGTGAGCATGTGTGTGTGGCAGGGTAGGAGCAGAAAAGGCCAGCAGTTTGGGATTGGCAAGCCAGTGGGGAAGGTAGTTCTCATGGAAAGTCTGGCATGCCGCTCTTGAGTTCTACTCAAAGACCTGGAAGTTTGTTGCAAAAATTTAAGCAATAGGGAGCTATAGACAGATCTGTATTTCCAATGGGCTCCTCTAATTGAAAAGGAGCTGGACAAGGAGAGGCTGGAGGTGAGGAAATAGATAAGCTGTTGTTAGTGTTGCTCAGCTCCAGCTGCTCACAACACCCAGAGTGCCAGCACTGAAGCATCCTTCGTGTGGCATAGCCCTGTCTAGCCCACTCATGAGCACCCCTGCTGAGGCAGGCCCTGTGCTGGTCCCCGGCAGGGGCAGGTGAGGGCTGGCCCCCAGGCATGCATCCAGGGAGACGAGGGCAGCTTTATGGAGCAGAAGGCAGGTGGTGGTCCCAGACGCTGTGATACTGGTGCTTCAGAGGGGTTCAAGAGGACAGGAGGGAGACTAGAGTTTTCTGTCCATTCAGCAAGCACAGGGTCAGTGCCTGCTCCATGTGCTGCACTTGGAATAAAAAGCTGAGCAAGTTGCAGGAGTCTTGGCTCTTGAGCTTACAGTTCAGTGGGGGGTAGGGGTGTGCGGGGACGGATAAACACCCAGGCAATTGCAGTACTCTTTGGGAAAGGGTGTGATGAGGGGACAGCATAGAATGGGGTGTGGAAATAGCCAGGAATTCAGGGAAACAGTGAGGGGACTAGAGTGAGTGGGGTGTGGGGACACCTGGGACTCACAGGGTAAGGAGATTCACTCTCTCAGGATCATGCAAGAGCGGGCTGCGCCCCTGAGAGCTGGGGCCTCTGTAAATTTTGTGCTCTCGGTGCTTCATTTGCCTCACCTTAGTCCTGGCCCAGCAGGGGAAAATTTGTGTCTAAACTAACATGCAGGCTGAGACATCAGGTTGAGCAGGAATTCGATGAAGGGGAGGTTTTATGGAAAGAGCATAATTGGTAAGGGGAATAGTTCTATGCAAAGACCCGAGGCAAGAGATGCCTGCTCAGGGACCCGTCAGTCATCTGGTCTACTAGCCAAAGGGTCAGAAAGAGAGGCTGAGAGGTAGCCGGGTCCTTATACATTATAAGGGAGTCCGCATGAAGTTCCTGAGGCTGAAGGTGTTTGGGTGAGCAGAACCCAGGCAGATGAGAGTGGGAGAAGTGAGCCTTACTGAGCTCCAAGTGAGGGCCTGAGGGACCGCTCAGCCACAGAGTCATCAAACTGACCCAGCTGGGTGTTGGGTGCTCTTACCAAGCTGTGGGCACCTGTCTTCACATTGGCTTTTTGCTGGAGGATTTGATTGGGAACATCCCGGAATTTAAAGGATAAAGGAATCTAAATTTTAAGAGCCTTGCTTACCCTGTCTCCTGTCCTCCCCCCTCCTATTAGTTCAGCAACTGTGTCTGTGTTGTTGGAGGTAGAGGCAGTCTTTTCACAGACTCATGGTCACAGGGTATGGGATTTGGAGATAGCAGAGGTAGGGAGGGCAAAATTGCGGATGCCAGGTGTAAGGTATCTGATACGTCATTTCATTTTAATCCTCAGTGTATTCATTAAAGGTAGCCATTGTCATACCCACTTTAAAGATGGGAAAACTAAAGCTCAGAGAAATTTGCTAGCTTTCTCCCAGGTCATAGATCATATTATGGCAGAGGCAGGATTTGAACTCAGGTTGTCCTGATTTCAGCTACAATAAGCCTTTCCTCGCACCACACTGCAGCCAGAGCCTATGTCTACACTTCAGTTGAGTTCAGTTCAGTTGCTCAGTCGTGTCTGACTCTTTGCAACCCCATGAACCACAGCACGCCAGGCTTCCCTGTCCATCACCAACTCCCAGAGTCTACCCAAACCCATGTCCATTGAGTCAGTGATGCTATCCAACCATCTCATCCTCTGTCATCCCCTTCTCCTCCTTCCCTCAATCTTTCTCAGCATCAGAATCTTTTCAAATGAGTCAGCTCTTCGCATCAGGTGGCCAAAGTATTGGAGTTTCAGCTTCAACATCTGTCCTTCCAATGAACACTCAGGACTGATCTCCTTTAGGATGGACTGGTTGGATCTCCTTGCAGTCCAAGGGACTCTCAAGAGTCTTCTCCAACACCACAGTTCAAAAGCATCAATTCTTTGGCGATCCGTTTTCTTTATAGTCCAACTCTCACATCCATACATGACTACTGGAAAAACCATAGCCTTGACTAGATGGACCTTTGTTGACAAAGGAATGTCTCTGCTTTTTAATATGCTGTCTAGGTTGGTCATAACTTTCCTTCAAAGAAGTAAGCGTCTTTTAATTTCACTTAGTAACTGTATAACCTTCTGCAAGTGGCTTTTTCTGAGTAAGCCTCAGTTTCCTCACTGGTAGCATGAAGGGGCTAGACTCGATGGACAAGAACAAGACTTCTCAAACTTCGCTCTGCATGGGAATCCCTGGGGACTTCAGTAAACTCTGTATGCTCATCAGAAGAACTGAGGTGGGGTCCAAGAGGCAGCCTTTCTGACAGGCTCCCAGGCGTTGCCAATGCTTCTGGTCCATGCACCACCCCTGGAGTGCCAAGCTCTGGACCATCACCAGGGCCCACCTGTCCACAAAGACTGACTCCTGCTGGGGAGAGGAGCAGAAGCGCTTCTCAAACCCAGATCATTCCTGCAAATCCTTTCCATTCCATTCAGCTTCTGGGCAGAGGTCAGGATAAGTAGAACATCTCCTGCTTTAGAAGAACCAGAGACTCAGAGAGGGCTCAGGGCTTGTCCACTCCTGGCAATGCCTGGCCAGTGCTTTTCCCCACACTTTCTAACTCTCGGGGGGCTTTCTCCCGTCTGCAGCCTTTTCTTCTAGGTACCTCCCAATGTGGACGGCCCCACGTTTCCCCTCTTGGGGAGGGCCCTCCTGACGAAGAAGCAGCACCCTAAATGCATGCTGGGTCTTCAGCCTACTCCTCCCCTGCTGCCTGTGGGGCCTGAAAAGGGTGTGGCTCTCTGGAGGGAGGCGCTCATGGAGAAGAGTAAGCCTCCCTGCTGGGAATCTTGTTCTTAGGCCAGCCAGGCACTGCCACGATCACACTCCCAGCCTTGGCTTCGAGTTTGTTGACTTGGAAGGTAGAAGGCACCGGAAGAGTGGATGTTTGAGAATGGATTTGCAGGCCTCGTATTTACCTGCATTGTCAGGGAGACGGGGTTGCAGGACTGAGTCACCCAGGGCAGGAAGGCTGCACCTGGCACCTCTGGTGGTCTGAGCCCACCCAGCCTCAGGGCCACCTTTCACCTGCGCCTGGCCTCCACTAAGGCCAACTCAGCCCCTGCCCCCACCATAGCCCAAGCTAGTCTCCTTCCTGGATAGCTGTTCCTTCCAGAGCCTTTGTCCTTCCAGGCTCTCCAACATCCTTCCAGGGGGCTCCCACCTCCGCCTGCCTTCTCTGTGAACTCGGCCTCCGTCCAACAGTCCAGCGTCTGCCTGCCGTTGTACCTTGTGTGTATAGGAACTTCATGGACTTGCTGGTGGGTGGATCTTGGTTTCCTTCCACTTCCTGAACCTGGGGACTCATGTTCATACTGCCTCTGCCTCTCTCGGTCGAGCATACAATCATCACTTAGAAAAGGCTGTTAGGATGGGATCGCTGAAGCACAAGGAGCTGGAGGAGGGTGGGAACAGGGCAGAGAGGTCTGCGCCTGCAGCCTGTGGTGCAGCATGCCCCGGGGAAGTCACCTTGGCCTCCTTCCTCTATAAATATGCTTGGAAGCTGTGGCCCACCCTTCACCCGCTTCACGCTCCCAGTCCCCCTGTACACGGGGCTGTGGGGTAGCAATGGCTGTACCTCTCCACTGGGAGGGACCTGCCATCCTGCTCTGGGAGCAGCTGGCAGCTTCTCAGTGCCCTGGCAGGCTCAGATGCGGCGTGGGTGGTGTGCAGGGGCGAGGTCACAGAAGGACAGGCTGGCCTCGGTCTGCTCTGGCCGCAGTGCTGCCGAGCGGGGGCGCCCTGTGCTCTTCTCCAGAGGTGGGCACACCTCTTCCTGGCTCCTGTAGCCAAGGAAGGGGCTGTGCCTTGGCTATGGGGCAAAATCACAGAGAAGGAGAGCTCAGGCCCTCTCGGTGCTAAGTGGCTGGGTATCGTCCAGGTCCTGAGGACCCTGGGGAAGCAGCATCTGATGCCACCCAGATAGGCACCCAGGGCCCTTCCATTCTCTGTCCAGTTCCCATCATCTCCTCCTTGACCCCTAGCTGGGGTGGGTGGTCTTGGAACCCCAGATGAACTGCCGGACAAATGGTGCCTTCAGAGCAGTAATTTGCCTGCACTTTTCCCGAAAGAGGAAAAAAGTAACCAAGTACAGAATAGGTCAACTCAAAGCCTCCTCCCACTCTTCCACTTGCACAGCTGTTTCTTTCAATGAAAGAAGGTTCTTCTGGGTCTCAGCAGAGGGCTGGTGCTCCCCTGCCTGGAGGTGGGAAGGACGCGGGGAGCCCCCCCCCCGCCGCTCCCCTCGTCCCCCGCTGTTAGTGCTGGTCCTTTGGTGACTAAGAACCTGTGGTGGTAAAAAGGGCAAGGCTCTCCCTGCGACAGAGGCAGGACTCGGGCTCAGCCTGGGGCCAGGGTCGAGTGTCAGGTTGTGACCCCAGATGGCCTTGATTCCAGAGAAGTCATCTAGCCCAAAAAGTAACTGAGTTATTCCCTTAATATTTCCAGCAATCCAACCTGGCCCTTTTGAAATGTCAGCCTCCCTACATCATAAAATAGGACAGAAACCTCTCTTGATTCCAGTTTTTATTGGCCCCCACCTCCAGTTTCTTCTTACTTTCCCTCAAAACATCCCTGTGCCGTCTTCTGGTTTTCTCACACATTCCATGACAACAGCATGAAAACAGACTTCAAAGCCATATCGGCACTTCACAGAGCCATCTTTCCTCTTTAAAAAGAATTGAAAAAGCATTAGGGAATTATTAATAAATTGAAAAAGGAATGAGAAAGAACAGGGGTTTGAAGGAGGACTTTTTGTACTTTATATTGAGTATAATCCTGGTCACTATTTCACTTTATGAGAGTCAAGCACTGATCTCAGAGTGAAAGGGGAAAATCCCTGCATGGTAGCAGCAGCAGCAGCAGCGACTAACACTTACTGAGAGCTAATAGCCTCCTAAGTTCTGTCTTCTGGGAATTCTTTCATTTAGTCGTCACTGAACACAGTCCAGAGACGTAGTTACCCCCGCTGTCCACACTGCAGATGAGGCTGGAGCCTCAGGGCCTGGTTGGGTTTAGGTTAGATCTCAGAGGGCACGGGGAGAGTCAGAGCCTCTCAACTTATTACCTTCGCAGTAATATCTAAAATAATGTTTGACCAAATAATCTGAGTATCCAGCCAAAAGTAACACAACAAATTAGCATCACATTGCTTCCCATCTGAAGAATCAGTGACAATGAAAAACCCCTCTCTCAGCTGTCCTGTCAACATGATTCTCTGGCAGCCTTGAGGAATAGTCAGAATGGCCAGGATTCATTGTTTCATCCTCCAAACATGCTGCATTGAATTTTGACTTTGCACGAGGCCCTAGGTTAGTCTAACAAGTCACCTGTAATCCTTGCCCTCCTGAGAATTCAGTGGTGAATACAGACATTGAATGAATAGCTACCCAAATCTATCATTGTGTTTCCAGGTGGTGAATCACATAAGGAAGTAAGACAGAGCATATGGGGACAGTTGGCATAGGACCCGGTCCAGGGTCAGGATTGGAGGGGCCTTCTCTGAGGAGGGGACTTCAAGGTCCAAGCTGAGACCTGAAGGATGGGCGGGGACCATGGTGGAGGAGAAGGTATCAGGCCAAGGAGCCACGTGTATGAAGCCGGTGAGGTATGAAAGGGTTTGGAGCATTTGAGACTCAGAGAGAAGCTGTCAGTGAGCACAGGTTGTACAAGGGAGGGAGGTCCTGTTTGAGGCTGCAGAGGAAGGCAGAGACTGATCCTTGAGCTTTCTAGGCCCTTCCAGGATCTCTACCTTCAGCTGAAGGGCACGAGGGAGCCCCTGAAATGTTTGAAGCAAAGGAGTCACATGAGCAGATTGGTCCTTTTGAAAAAGTGACCATCACTAGACTGCAGGGAACAGACTGGAGGGGGGTCAGAGTGGACACAGGGAGACCCTGGGAAATGCCTCTAGACTCCCAGCAGGGAGACCGTAGGGACTTGAGCCAAAGAAGCACTGTGCAGATGGACAGAAGAGGATAGATTTGAGGAACATTTAGGAGGTCAAATCCACAAAACGTCATGTTTTTGTAGATCTGGGAAGGGCAGGGAGTGATCAAAGATGCATGCCCGGATCCCCATTTTATGAAAGGGCAACTGAGGATCAGGGACCAGCGATTTGCCCAAGCTTGTGGACCAACACCTTCGAAGCTTTGCAGCCCAGGCCTGTTGTGCTCCACCTCTGTCTCACTTCTAGCTGGCTCTCCTCCATGCAGCTGAGTTCTCCCTGGTGCTAATAAAGCCGAGGCTTAGGTTCCATTTGTGATCCGTCTTGTCCATTCCAAGTTCTTGACCACAGGCTTCAGCCCTAACCCTGGGATTAAGCTGTGGCCTCTGCCGTAGACTAAGCAATCCCCATCTGGCTCCAGAGCAGGCCCTGACCCTGGCCACCCACTCAGTCCCGGTCTTGGCCTCTGGTGGAGTCCTGCTCAGGACCCCTTGATTCTGTCATCCTCCAGACAGACAGCGAGCAGCTGCTCTGTGCCCAGCATTGGGCTAGTGACCCTCCAGCCCCTGCCCTGTGGTCAGTTCACACTGCTGTCTATCCAGGGAGCTAGAAGAGAGTGGAGATGCCAACAACCCTACCGGCTAAATGGAGAGCTGGTGGCTGCACTACAGACAGCAGATAAGGCGTGATTTTGCCCTGGATCTGAACCCAGCCCTATTAGCTGTGTGGCCATTGGCAGCTTACCTTGCCTCTCTGAACATGTTTCCTCACTGTCAACTGGGAATCCCAGGCCATACTTTTCTAATTGAGGTGTGGATTAGAAATATTGTTTGTATAGGGTATGTTGCATTCTCAGTCATGTCAGACCCACTACGACCCCATGGACTGTAGCCCATCAGACTCCTCTGTCCACGTGGATTCTCCAGGCAAGAATACTGGAGTGGGTTGCCAGGCCCATCTCCAGAGGGGGATCTACCCGACCCAGGGATCAAACTGGGGTCTCCTGCATTGCAGGCAGATTCTTTACCAGCTGAGCCACCAGGAAAGCCCACTATAGATATGATATCTTTACTATAATAGATTTGGGGGATATTTGAGGTGACAGCCAGCATCTCCTGGCATTGAGTCAGTATTTCCAGCACACTCCCTTGTACAAAGTCGGCGCTTTGCAGATGAAGGTCATGGAGCCAGGGAAGGTGTCGGAGATGGTCGGCTTCACTGACTGCCACACTGTCAGGTTGTCAGAAGCATCTTTGCGCCGTCCCGCTTACATCATCCAATCAGCTTTAACATCAAGGGGATATAGCCAACACGTAACATCCAATCAGCTTTAAAATGGAGTGGACACAGCACAGTGTGGGTGAGTGGGGAGAAAGCCCCCATCACACAGACTCCATCTGGGACACCAGGAGGAAGACAGTGACTCTGTGTTTTCTCTCTTGTGATGAACCCTGTGCTGTCAGGCTGGCGTGTGCTGAGAGGAGTCCAGGAAGGAATTAGCAAGCTTCTTCTTGGCCTGCCAGCCCTCCCATGGGTTTGTCTTCCTGGACCGCCAGCCCTGGAGGCAGAGGAAGCTTGTGTTTTCGTATCTTTAGAGGTCATCGTCTGCAGCCTGGAAATGCCTCCACTTCTTGAAGTCCGTCATAGGTCAGACTGACCCAGCTATTGGTCCTGGCTGATCTTTCATGCTTGGGGAGTCCAGAGATGGGAGATACGGAGGGGTTTCACAAGCTCCGAGCACAGATGATATGCTGAGGTCCAGTTCAATAAGCACGCAGCAAGTATGTGGCTGGCCATGTGCGGTGCTGGGGATGCAGACCTCAGCGGCATCACTAGATTTCTGAAATAAAACCAGGAGTGTCCATGGTCAGCGCAGGTTGGACGGTGGGAGAAGCACTGCACTTGGAGTCTGGGAGGGTGGATTGGGGTTCTGAATACAGCACTGACTCTGTGACCCTAAGGGAAGCCCCTTCTCCTTCCTGGGCCATCCGTATAAGAGAGGTAGACCTCGTGGTGTCTCTCAAGCCCCTTCAGACCTCCCCCTGTGTCATTTGTTCATTAATTCTTTCATTCCCGAAGCCCATTAGGCACAGCTCTGTGCTGAGCACTGTAGAATACAGGGTCCTGTTCCCCAGGGAATGACAGCCCAGGACAAGGGAGCTGCTGGGAACTCCGCACAGGTCACAGTGTGACTGAGTCCTATTTCTCTCTAAGCTGTTGACTGCAAGAGTCTCGGCTACTTCCAGACACCAGACTCAGGCCCAAACCCCTCTTCAGAGCCATCCTGAGGATGCTTTCCTGCTTCCAGAGTGGCTTCCGAAGAGGCCACAGCTCCCCCAGCAGGTGGGTGGCAGCCTCCTAAGAGAAGTACCTTGCTTCCCCCAGGGCCACCTTGAATGGGCAGATCTCTTTGGGGAGGAAAATGCTCAGACTCAGAGTCATAAGGTGTAGGTCATGCATCATTTTGACAGGGAAGGCTAGGGTCTTAAACCTATGGCACCTTGACCTTTGTGTTTTCTGGGGATTAGGTCTGAAGGCAGGAAATCCAGAGACCTAGGGTAGTTGTGTGACCCTGGGGATACTGCCTCCCCTCTGAATCTCACTGCCCTCACTGTGCAAGAGAGGTGGTGACACTGCCTTCCCTGCCTTCCAGGGAGGCTGAGCTCTTACTGTGCCTGCTACTAGGTCCACATAACCTCACCCAGTCCTCAGAAAAACCCTTACATTTGGCATCATGATTATTCCCATTTTGCTATAAAAATACCAAAGTCTCACACACAACTTAGGGCTTCCCTGGTGGCCTAGATGGTAAAGAACCCACCTGCAATTTAGGAGACCTGAGTTTGATCCCTGGGTTGGGAAGATCTCCTGGAGAAGGAAATGGCAATCCACTCCAGTATTCTTGCCTGGGGAATCCTATGGTACTGGTACTGGTGGGCTACAGTCCATAAGGTCTCCAAGAGTCAAACATGACTGAGGCGACTAACACACACACACAACTGGAAGTTGCAGACCAGGGTCTCAAAGGTACTTGAGTTTTCTGTGAAAGGGCTGTTCAGGAGGCTGAGTCTTGTCTGTTCTTAGCTCCATTTCTATCTCCCTTGACCTCAGGCATTGCTTGTGCTCCATACCTAAGAGCCTTTGCAACACCTCTCCACCCATTTAACTCCTCCCAATCTTCCTGGCCCAGCACTGGCACCCCCTCCTCCAGGAGGCCCTCCTTGATATCCCACCTTCTGAGCTCCCCCAATTGTTGAGTCAGTTGTACGTGGTAACACAGGCTGTGCATTAAATATGCTATGTTGGAAGGACAGATTATACGAGCCGATTGGACCAGTGACATGGCTTGGGCACAGGGGCTGACATCAAGATGTGGGTGACATCCTCCCTAGGGTTTTTCCCATGTGCACAGGCCCTTAGGAACCATCTAGTCCAGTCTTCTCATCTTACAGGTGGGGAGTCTGAAACCCAGAGACAGGCACTGATTTCCCCCAGGTCACCTGACAGGGAAGACCAGACCCTGACAAGCATTCGAGCTCCTTTCCCCAGTTGCCCTGGAAGGGTCTTTAGAACGCACCTCTCCCTCTCACTGCCTCCCGTGGACAGGACTGCAGCCTCAGACAGCCTCAGGAAAGACGTTACTGTGTGGCTTGACATAGATTCCTTACGATGGAGAGATTTTCTCATCACCTTGGAGAGCTTACCATGGGTAAGGCTGCTGCTGCTGCTAAGTCGCTTCAGTCGTGTCCGACTCTGTGCGACCCCATAGACGGCAGCCCACCAGGCTCCCCCATCCCTGGGATTCTCCAGGCAAGAACACTGGAGTGGGTTGCCATTTCCTTCTCTAGTGTATGAAAGTGAAAAGTGAAAGTGAAGTCGCTCAGTAAGGCTAAGCACAGGCTATTCATTCACTACCCAGCCAGCCGCTTACTCCTCATCCCCCTTTCATCTCTCATTCATCTCTTATTTACTTTATTTTTCACTTGTTCATGTAATCATTTATTCATCCACTTACTCACCGGCCCACTTATTCACTTACTGACCCATTCATTCCTTAACCAGCAAACACAGAGCATTTAAGCGTGTGCTCAAAGGAGAGACTGATAATCAAACTGATACTAAAACTGTAACCAAACACAAAATGATTGTTTTAGACAGTGGGCAGCCCAGAGGGAGCAACTGACTCAGGGAAAGTGGGCTTCAAGGAGACCCCCCAGTGGAGGGCCTCCAAGTGGCCCCTGAGGGTGAGCAGGAGAACTGTTGATGAGAGAGAAGGGAGGACTGTCCCTTAGCTCCTGCTGAGGAGCCACTTAGATCTTGAGCTGCCCAAATCCCTCCGTCCCAGGCAGCCTGAGTACATGGAACTTGAGCTCCCGGATCTGCTCGCCTTTGGCCCCGACTCTGTGGCCATGGTCACTGGTTCTCCCTGGGCTGTGGGGATGCAGGAGGTGGTGAGTCTGGTTGAGTGTAAAGAGCTGAATCCTCTCTCTCTCCAGCCCCATCTTGGATATTATGTCCTGTCATCCAGCTGATTACCTGGGGCACATACTTCCACACAGCCTCCTCTACTACTGGAAAGGAAGAAGGAGAGAGAGGGGGATTAGTAGAATCAATAGCAGTGTCCTCATGCAGGAGGATTGAAGAAGGAAATGGCAACCCACTCCAGTGTTCTTCCCTGGAGAATCCCAGGGGCCGGAGAGCCTGGTGGGCTGACGTCTATGAGGTCACACAGAGTCGGACATGACTGAAGCGACTTAGCAGCAGCAGTAGCATGCAGGAGGATGGCAGTCAAGGCCACTGGGCCACTGTGCTTGGCATCAGATAGACCTGGATTCAAATTCTTCTGGACTTACTTATCACGTGACCTCGGATGGGTTCCTCTGAGCCCATTTCCTTCTCTGTAAAATGTAATAGCATCTAACTTGCGGGATTGGTGAAGGTATTTGTATGTCCATTCTGACTCACTGTAGGTACTCAAAATACGGTGGCTAATGTCTTAAGATGCACTTGCTGCATAATTGTCGAGCCTTTCCTGTGTGTTACATTGCCTGAAAGGTGCTCAGGGTCCAGATAAAGAAAGCTTTCACAGCCCAGCCACTGGGAGACACCTGGCCCTGTGCTTTCTATACAGGGTGATTGAGCCTGGGTCTAAAGTCCCTAGAAGGCTCTAGAGAGAAGGTGACATTCTAACTTGAACTTGAAAGCTGAGTTAAGTAGGAGGTTTTCTTTTTTCTGCATCCAAACAGCACCTCAGACTGCTAAATTATCTTATTCTGACTCAACTGAATGGGGATAACTATCGTGAGAACAAGGCAGGACAATGCATGTTAATAGGCGGTAGTGGGAAAGCTACTTATCACAAATAAGCAAAACCAAACCTGCTCATCCTGACCCTAAAGTTCTTCCCCGTAGCACACGCTACATGCCAACACACGTGTCATAGATCATAACAGGAATTCAGGAGGATTTGCCCAGGAAAGGCCAGAGGGAAGCGGTAACACTGGTTTTTCAGTCATTGGAGCTTGGGAAGAATATTTCATGAGCCCTGAGGCAATGGCTTCTCTCCTTGCTGTACAACTTCCCACTCTCCAACGGGAGGGAAAGGATCCTGATTGTGGCAGGAAAGATAGGCCCAGAGGGGCATCTTGGATGTAGGCATTCAGCGTCTCCGGCTCACCGTGTGTGCCCTCTGGAGTCCAGCATCCATGCCCCGGGGCATCTTGGATGTAGGCATCAGCGTCTCCGGCTCACCGTGTGTGCCCTCTGGAGTCCAGCATCCATGCCCTGGGGCATCTTGGATGTAGGCATCAGCATCTCCGGCTCACCGTGTGTGCCCTCTGGAGTCCAGCATCCATGCCCTGGGGCATCTTGGATGTAGGCATCAGCGTCTCCGGCTCACCGTGTGTGCCCTCTGGAGTCCAGCATCCATGCCCTGGGGCATCTTGGATGTAGGCATCAGCGTCTCCGGCTCACCGTGTGTGCCCTCTGGAGTCCAGCATCCATGCCCCTGCCTCCCGGAAGCCCTTCCTGACCTCCCCCAGGCCCTCCTTAGAGATCCTACATGAAGGCTCAGACCCCAGCCTGCTTCTCCCAGGCTGCCTCGCCCTAACCAGGCAGCATTTCAGGGCCGCTGCTCCTTACTAGGACCGCACTTCGGGAGCTTTGGCCCTGGATCACCTCCTGTGTGGCCGGTGTGCTCATCACGGGATCAGATCCAGGGCCTGTGGAACTGTTTCTTCTCAGCATCTTGGTCCACAATCGTCCAGGGGAGTCTTGGGGTTGGCCCTTTGGGGACTGGACTCAGTCTGTGACACCAAAGCTGGGGCTTCTGACTGTGATCCTGATTCTGCTCTGCAGAAGCTCTGGGGTGATCTTGATCGAGTGACTTAGCCTCTTACAGCCTGTGTCATCATCTGTAAAAGTTTTAATGCAAACATTAAACTGTGTCAAGAGCTGTAGCCAGCACCTGAGACACAGAGGGTGCTCTTAAGATGTGACTCGTTATCACCACTGGGCTGGGGAGAGGAGAGGATTGAAAAGAGAGAATGGAAAGGAGGGCAAAGAAGAAAGGGAAGTGGGTTTGACTAGGGGGAGAGAAGGGGACAAATGTGAGGGCATTAAAGGAGGGGATAAAAAGCCCCCCAGCCTGCCCCTTTCTCCTTCCAGCCCTGAGTCCTGGCTCTTCTCCAGCCGTATGGAATTTGTTGCCATGAATGCAGTTTTCTTCCACATCCATTCCCTCAGCCATTGCTTCTCACCCTGTTTGAGACGTCATTTTGCAGAGGCTGTACAGTGCCCCCTCCTCCTGAAAGTCCTCCTTGACTGACCTTGTTCCTGAGCCCCTCCGCCCTGCATGCCTCTCCCAGCTCCCTGAGCTGCTGCCCTTTTCACAGCACTCATCACATGTCTAGTCTGCTTGCTCAGCTGTCCCCCCAGCCAGACAGACTGTGAGCCCCTTGAGGCCAGGGGCCTGTGACTGAGACCTCCGAACAGTAGTGGGTCCTTGTGGCAGCTCAGTGGATGTTCCCATGTTGAATGAGTGGACAAGTAGATAACTCTGAGGGGAGACGGGGAGTCAGGAGAGGCTGCTGTACGGGCCTGGCCTCCACAGTCTCGTCTCCCTCCCACCCTGCCTGTGACTGCTCACAGCCGCTCCCCACTGTCTGCAGCCCCTCTGCTGGTGAGGGCAGGAGCGAGGCCAGGATCTGTGCTGCACCAGCCGCCCTCCCAACGTTCATTTTCCTCAGGGCCGGCTGTGGCCTCCCCAGCAACCCCAGGGCCTTGCAGACCTGCAGAAACTCTCCGCTCCCACCCTGACCGCCCCCCAACCCCCAAAACAAACACAGTCGTTGCCAGAGAGCCAAAGGGGCTTGCAATGAAAAACAGGTGTCTCCCAGAGACCTGTCAGCTGTGGCTGTGCTGCAGCTCAGGGTCACCGATGTGGAGCAGGGGAGGGGCGGTGGCACTGCAGGGTTCCCCCGAGTGTTTGGCTCCCAGAGCCTGGCACGGGGCGCAGCGGCCACTTCATGCCCTTGTCCCAGGAGGCTGTGACTCCCAGGACCGCCCCCTCCCAAGCCAGCAGAGCCAGGGAGCTCTGGGTCCAGATAATCCGGCCCTGAGGAGACAGCTGAGCATGAATGCAGGCCTGGCCCTTGTTCCCTCTGCCCTGCCTTACCTGGAGTTCTGCTCCAGGGAGTGAAAGCATGGATGTCCCAATCACCTGGCCTTCATCATTGCTTAATCCAAGCTGTGTGGGTCTAGGGACCTAATTTTTCCTTTAGAGTCTTATTTGACTCACCTGTAAAATGGGTCAGTAAAGAGTCTCTCAGTGGGTCGTGGAAGGAGACTGGGGGAAGCCGCTTGTGTGAGCGCTTGTGCAAGTGACCCAGTGCAGGGCCTGGAGTACAAAACACAGGGATTATTAAAAGGACGCCCCGTGCCTCTGGCTCTGAATCAATCCCTGAGGGACTGTCTGAACTCAGGCAGGCATTTTCAACTTTCTGGGGCCTTTAGGAAGAGTCTACAGCCTCCGACCCCTTGCCTGACCCCCTGAGGCCTGGTCTCCTGCACAGGTCAGTCGGTCTCTGGCACCTCCCAACCTCTGTGTGCGATACTCCTCAGCTTGGAAGCCTTTCCCTGTATCTCACTCCTTTCACTCCCAAGACGTACTTCCTGAGCAGCTGCTATGCACCGGGGGATGTTCCGAGGACTCTGAGTACACGGCCACACAGACCCTGCCTGCCCCAGGCACCCCTGTTCTGGCCACCCCTGCCCTGTGGTTTATCTGACTGTATTGGGGGTGCTGCACGTGAGCCTGTTCTCCCCACGACCCTGGGGGGCAGGGACCACATCTAACCAGGTCTGTACCCTCAGCATGGTACAGAGAGGGCCACGTCTGTCTGTTCACCACCGACCCGCTAGCATCCAGCCGAGGGCTTGGTACACTCCCAGCTGACTCAGCTCCCCACTGGCCCCTATGGAAGGGGTAACTCCATCTCCATCCTCCCTGCAGGGCCACTTTGAGGTTCTGCTGACTCGGCCTCCTCATCAACGCCAACACTCCTTCTCTCCACAGTGGGGGCCGAGCCAGACACCCTGGAAGATTTGGCTGTGGAGGGAGAGGGTGGGTGGGTGCCGGAGTGGTCGTTGATATTTGTATTGGAAGCTGGTGCCTTGCATACCGGTGCTCACCCCTGATTTCAATTATCCAATTGCACACTGCTGCTAAGATTGCCGCCGGGCAAGCACGCTGGCTCCGAGTCCCTTCCTTCATTAATTCCAACCGTCCATCACACAGCGCCCAGCACCCTCGCCATCCGCGATGAGGCCTGCTCCTCTCCCACGGCTGGCCCAGCAGACTCTGTCCGGGTCACCAGGACGGGAACCCGAGAGAAGAGCTGAGAGCAGGAAATGCCCTAAGAAACACCTCTCTGATTGTGAGCCGTCTCGGGTCAGATCCCTCCCCTTCCTGATTCTCTGGTGTTGGCCTTATGCCTGCATCCTTGGGGCTAGTTCTGGCCTTCAGAGGCCTGGGCCAGGAGTCACTTTGGTAAGGTGACCGTGAAGGAAGGCTTTTGTGGTCACTGGCTGGCTTCAGGGACACAGCCTGGGGTCGGGGCTCCCAGCTTCACCTGCCAGGTCCCAAAGTTTTTCCAAAAGTGAGTGACTTCCCCCCATTTTCAGTTATCCAGGTCCTGCCATAGGTAGGGTTTGTTGGGAACGTTGGAAATATACAGAGTCTAGAAGCCTGGAAACAGGAGTTTTAGCACTTTGCTGAGGCAGGAGGCCATGTGGGGTGGTGGAGGTGACACAGGATAGACAGGGAGGGAGGGCTGGGTTCCAGCCTGGCCTTGCCATTCAGTCATTTGCTGAACTTGAGCAGATTGATAGACTATGCCTCAGTGTCCTCGTCTGTAAAATGGCAGCGAGGATGATATGATGATTAAAAGGTAACATTTGGCTGTGTAGGCACAGAGGAGGCTCTGTCTCCTTCTCCCCCTGAGTTTCTTTACTTCTATTCTGCTATTCTCCAGATGTTTTCAACCAGAAAGGACATGTCCACTCTGCTCCTGGAGCCAGGCGGTGGGGCAGCGTGATGGGAGAGAGGAAAGGGAGAGGGAAGTGGTAACTCTGCAGTGTGTCTCTTGCTTTGATAGGAGCTCACATCCATGGGGTGCTGGCCACCCTGTGTGTTCCCACCTGGGTCTGTGCTGGGATCTCAAGGGACAAAAAAGCAGCCACTTAGAATTTCACCTGTCGAGACTTCCCTGGCAGTCTGGTGGTTAAGACTGCACATTCCCACTGCAGAGGGCACGGGTTCAATCTCCAGTTGAGAACAAATATCCCACATGCTGCAGGGTGTGGCAAAAAAGAAAAAAAATTCATCCGTTAAGGTCAGGAGGGAAAGGGGGACACCTGATCTGAATATGATGGGCACGGTAATGCCAGGTCAGCCACCAGCTGGATCTGCCAGACCAAAGGGATCCTATTGGGCGTCTCTCTACCTTTAACAGTGTCACTTTAGTTCAGTTCAGCTCAGTCGCTCAGTCGTGTCCGACTTTTTGTGACCCCATGAAGCGCAGCATGCCAGGCCTCCCTGTCCATCACCAACTGCCGGAGTCCACCCAAACCCATGTCCATCGAGTTGATGATGCCATCCAACCATCTTATCCTCTGTCGCCCCCTTCTCCTCCTGCCCTCAATCTTTCCCAGCGTCAGGGTCTTTTCCAGTGAGTCAGCTCTTCACATCAAGTGGCCAAAGTATTGGAGTTTCAGCTTCAACATCAGTCCTTCCAATGAACACCCAGGACTGATCTCCTTTAGGATGGACTGGTTGGATCTCCTTGCAGTCCAAGGGACTCTCAAGAGTCTTCTCCAACACCACAGTTCAAAAGCATCAATTCTTTGGTGCTCAGCTTTCTTCACAGTCCAACTCTCAGATCCATACATGACCACTGGAAAAACCATAGCCTTGACTAGACGGACTTTTGTTGACAAAGGAATGTCTCTGCTTTTTAATATGCTGTCTAGGTTGATCATAACTTTCCTTCCAAGGAGTAAGTGTCTTTTAATTTCATGGCTGCAGTCACCATCTGCAGTGATTTTGGAGCCCAGAAAAATAAAGTCTGACACTGTTTCCACTGTTTCCCCATCTATCTGCCATGAAGTGATGCGACCGGATGCCATGATCTTCATTTTCTGAATGTTGAGCTTTAAGCCAACTTTTTCACTCTCCTCTTTCACTTTCATCAAGAGGCTCTTTAGCTCTTCTTCACTTTCTGCCATAAGGGTGGTGTCATCTGCATATCTGAGGTTATTGATATTTCTCCCGGCAATCTTGATTCCAGCTTGTGCTTCCTCCAGCCCAATGTTTCTCATGATGTACTCTGCATAGAAGTTAAATAAGCAGGGTGACAGTATACAGCCTTGACGTGCTCCTTTTCCTATTTGTCCCTTCAAAGTGTCCCTATTTCCATGGGATCACCATTGGATACCTTACTGGCTTAGCCTGACCAAACCCTGTTTCCAGCCCACAGGGCAGTTTGGAGAAAAGGCTGTGTGCTCCTCAGTGCTCATGGGTGGTGAGGAGAGAGGGGGTCTGTGTCTAGAAGAGGCAGTGGGCGTGGAGCAGGGGAGCTACTGGAAGTGCAAGAACCTGGAGTCGGACCCGGGAAGAGAGGCTTGAGGAGGACGAGGTCACTTTCTCCAGATATCTGCAGGGCTGTCCTGCAGCAGAAGGGAAAGACCAGGTCACAGAAGCCAGAGCCGGGCCTGGTGGAGAAGCAGAGTAGAAGCAAGGAAGAACTTCTCAGGGTCAAGCTGCCCAGCCCCTGGGAGCATTGATCATCAACCTGCCACAGAGGGCGTGCCAGTGGGCATCAGTCGCCTGGCCCTGTAGAAAGGTGGGGGGTTCTGGGGTTAGCCATGCTGCCTGGTTGTCCTGAGCTCATTCCTGCTTTGTGGCCTCAGGCTGGTCATTTCCTGGCCATGACCATCCATCCTCTCCCTGACCTGTGGTGGGGCGGTAATGGTTAGGGAGCGGGTAATGTGCCCTGGCCAGCCCCAGGACATGACAGGCCTGGGTAGAGGGAGTTCAGGGCCCAGCACACAGAGAGGCTGCCTTGGAGCCCCCCTACCTCCCCAAAGTGACCAGGACGAAGCCCAGTGTCCCTTCTCCCCAGCCCTGAGCTGCCCCTTCAGCCCTCCTAGCATTTGGTAAATACCCTCCCAATGAGTTGGAGCTGGACTGCTCCAGGAAATGTTGTTACAAATTGTTTTTCCACCAGAGCACATACTAGATTTTCCATGCCACCTCCAGCACATTTTCGGGAAATCCCAGGTGGTGGTGATGGGGGCTGAGACCCTCCAGAGAAGCCAAGGCCCCGGCAAACCAAAAGACGGCTGGGTTTTATTTAATCATAAATGCATATATGTCTCAACCTTTGAATACTGGCAAGGGGGAAAAAAAAAAAGCCCGGGCAAACCAAAAAAACACACACATCGCTTTACTTTGCAGTGTAATTACTCTGAATTCAGTTAAACCAACTTGCTGTAGCTAACTAGATTAGTTTACATCTTGTGGTAGAAAAAGAAATACAAATTACTTAGATTGCAATAAACCATGTTTTTCTAACTAACTAGATTAGTTTATATCTTGTGGCAAGAAACAAGGAGAACGGCTCAGAAATGCCTCTTGCTCCCTGCTGTCCCCTCGCTCGTCCAGGCAAGTGTGTTTTCTATGTGAACTGTAGCCCCTGAACCCTGTGCCTCCGTCAGCCCCCTCCTCCAAGAGATGGAAAGGACTGCAACTGGGAAAAAGAAAATCCAAACCACCTCCAGCCCAGCTGCCTTGAGGAGGCCAGAATGCTCTGCATTGGCATGAGCCACACAGATTCCATTCATTTTTATGGTGGTTTGCTTGCTGTCTGCCTACTCTGTGCTGGGCATGGGGCTGGCACAGAGTGGGGCAGGCCCGCTTCACAGGCACGAGACCACCCCCAGCCTGCATGCTTGTTTCAGGGCTTTGCTGTCACTGTTTTGAAATTCTTAAGAGTTTATTAATAAGGGGCCCTATATGTTCATTTTGCACTGGGTGCTGCGCATGGGGCAGCTGGTCCTGGAGGAGAGACAAGGGATGGAGGAGGTGAGGGCCTGCCCTCTGAGAGCATGTGACCTTGCTGGGGACACATGGCACTCACAAGAACGCCTCATCTCTTTCTGAGGCAGGGTCCAGGTTGGACCCAAGACCAGGGCTTTGCCCACGTGTGGCTGGTGTTTGTCAAATGGATGTTTGTCATAGAGGAGTGATGGTGTATTATTGTCATGTGTGATTCCAGAGGATTCTTTGGCCTTTTTTCCCACCTGGAAATAAGACATTTGCCCCCTTCTATCCTAAAGTGACCCGGAGATGGAAACAGTGCATGTGTGCTCACTTGTGTCAACCTCGGTTTCCTCATCTGTAAAATGGGGCTGTTAAGAGTACCCACCTCACACATTAACGTGAGGATTATAGCAAGTATCTGTAAGTATTTAATAATGTTAATTATTATTTAGAGCATACCTAGCAGAAGAAGGAGAAGGCAATGGCACCCCACTCCAGTACTTTTGCCTAGAAAATCCCGTGGATGGAGGAGCCTGGTAGGCTCCAGTCCATGGGGTCACTAGAGTCCGACATGACTGAGCGACTTCACTTTCACTTTTCACTTTCATGCATTGGAGAAGGAAATGGCAACCCACTCCAGTGTTCTTGCCTGGAGAATCCCAGGGACGGGGAAGCCTGGTAGGCTGCCGTCTGTGGGGTCGCACAGAATTGGACATGACTGAAGTGACTTAGCTTAGCTTAGCTTAGCTTAGCTTAGCAGAAGAAATGGCTAGAGCAAAGCCAGAGTAGTGATCCACCTACTGTCCCCTCAGGAGGCTGGACTGGAAGATGGGGCTGAGGAGGCAGAGAGGTCAGGAAGACTTCCCACACTTCCAGCCCCTCTCTGCCAGCTTCTGCTTGTGCCCTCAACCTTGTAGAGTGAGTCTGCTCCTCCTGTCTGGAAGCTGCAGTTTAGGGTGGAACTGGCCAGGGGATGGCCTCCTTGCAGAGCAGGCATGGAAAAGGGCAGCAAGGGGCAGAGTTCCAGAATATGGGGACTGTCGTCCCCAGGACTGTCTCAGAGGGAGGATGGCAGCAATTGGAGTGAAGGCCAGAGCAGCTCGGAGGAGAGGAGACTGCATGAAGCGGGAAACCAGGGCCGAGGCAGGAAGAGACCAGAAGCGGAAGAGAGACACGAGGTGGGGCCCGAGAACAGGAGCTGGATGGGACACTGTGAGCGCTCCTCAGACCATCAGGATGGAGCAGCCGTGGAGGTGGGGGTATGAGCCCCACTAAAGACGAGGGAGCTGAGGCCATGGGACTGTGACTTGCCTAAGTTCACACAATCAGTGATGTGATTCCAAAGGTTTTTGTTTTTCTGCTCTTAAAAAAATGATATTAGTATGTGTTACTAGAGAATATGTAATCTTTATAAAAGGCAAAACCAAAAAATTATAAAATTCTACCATCTAGTGAGATAACCGCTGTTTAGTTCAGTCGCTCAGTTGTGCCTGACTCTTTGCGACCCCATGTACTGCCTGCCGCCTGCCAGGATTCTTTGTCCATCACCATCTCCCGGAGCTTGCTCAAACTCATGTCCATCGAGTCTGTGATGCCATCCAACCATCTCATCCTCTGTCGTCCCCTTCTCCTCCTGCCTTCAATCTGTTATTAACGTTTAATGAGTATCCTTCCAGACTTTTCCCCATGCCCATTTGCATCTCTATGTATGTGCATGTAGATGAATACTTAACTATAAAAGCAGAATTATTACTGTGCATACTGTTCAGAAACCTCCTTTATTCAGTTCATCATATATCAAAAGCATCTTTCTACTCCAGTCAAAAAGTGGCCACAGGACATATTTAGATTGTTCCCAACCTTCCACAGTCACCTAGGGGAGAACACTTATCAAGGTGACTTTTTAGTAAGAAAGGAAAAGAAATCAAGAAAATTTGAAGTGGAAGAAGAGGCTGAAGCTCTAACTAGTCCCTCTTCCCTTTTCCTGCACACACCCAGCTACCTTTCACCTGACCTCGCTTACCGGCTGAGTTCTAAGCCGGCAGTGTGTCTCCAGTGAATCCTGCAATTACTTAACTTTATTGCTGGAAGGACTCTCACCGCTCATTTCTTTCATTCGGTTATTGCACAGAAGGCAAACAAGTTCAAATGAAACATTGTGAGTTTTCTCCTACTATCTTGCTTTCTGTGATAAGGACTCCTTCCTCTGCTTTTCTCACGGCCTCTGGGGCCTGTGATCTTCCCCCTTCAGATGGATAAGGAGAACGAACATGAGTGCACTGGGGAACCAACCACTCTCCACCCTGACATAGTGCAATGGCCCCAGAGTCAGAGGAACCAGGTTCAAATTCCTTCCCTCCTCATTCATAGGGTCCTGATTCATGCCTGAGCCTCAGTTTCCTCATCTGTTAAGTGGGTGAGAAACAGGGACTCTGAAGGATGGTTGGTGAGCATATGGCACCAAATGGAATGACACTCAACAGATAACTTTTGAAATTACATATATGTTTCTATCCTCAGAGAATTTTCTCTAAGAGAAGTGGGCCCACCTGTTCTTGGTTAAATGTCCCCTCTATTCAGTGGCTGAGGAGAGCTTGGAAGTCAGAACCCAGGGACCATAGACTCCCTCGTAGGAAGCTATGCTCGTGGCCCAGCCCATTGTTGTTTAGTTACTAAGTCATGTCTGACTCTTTGCAACCCCATGGACTCCAGGTCACCAGGCTCCTCTGTTCATGGGATTTCCCAGCAAGAATACTGGGAAGGATTGCCCTTTCCCTCTCCAGGGGATCTTCCCAGACCAGGGATCAAACCAGAGGCTTCTGCTTTGGCAGGCAGGTTCTTTACCACGGAGCCACCTGGGAAGCCCAGCCAACTAATGAACAAATTCCCCATCATGAAAGAGTTTCCAATGAGCACGAAAACGTGTTTGCCATGGCAACCTCAGCTGCTGGAGGTGATGGTATTCCTGCCTGAAGAGCCCCACTTTTGTGTCTGGAACCTGTGTGTTATTGGAGCCAGACTCTGCCCATCTCCTCCCCACAGCAGCGCCGGCCAGTGCTCACATGGGCTACCTGTCCTGTGCATGCCCAAGATTCATAGGCCAGTTCCAGGGGACAGTTCCTAACTGTCCGTAGAAGGGGCTGAAACGAGGCAGGCACGAGGTGTTGTGTTTCTAGGGCGATCGTGCCTGTTGCCAGAGGGGGACCGACAGAGCAAGGGATTGGCACTGGCAGCTCCCCACCCCCCCTACTAAGCTCCTGACTGCCCGCGAGAGCCAGGCTAAGAGACGTGTTTTCTTTGCTGCGTTATTAAGCTGTCTTTTGCTTTTAGGGTTCTGGGACCTGTCATAATACAGGCCATCCTCGCCAAGATTCTGGGCCCCCGTTCCTTTGAACTGCAAGAGCAGCTGTGGAGAAATGCTGCTTTCCCTGCAGGGTGGTTGACAGCTGGCTGACAGCCCCCAGCCAGGCTGCTACCAAGTGGGGTTGCAACAAAGCGAGTCCAGACTTGAGGAATCGGTCCTGTCCCCACAGGGAAGTTGGATGGAGCCCTGTCGCACTCAGACCCCATCACGGGGCAATAGAGCTGAGAACTGGAGGAGAAGGGCAGCACAAGGCCTTGATCAGAGAGGTACTAGCAAGGACTTCCCTGGTGGTCTGCTGCTGCTGCTGCTGCTGCTGCTAAGTCGCTTCAGCCGTGTCCAACTCCGTGCGATCCCACAGACGGCAGCCCACCAGGCTCCCCCATCCCTGGGATTCTCCAGGCAAGAACACTGGAGTGGGTTGCCACTGCCGTCTCTGCCCTGGTGGTCTAGTGGTTAAGAATTCACCTTGCAAAGCAGTAGACACAGGTTCGATCCCTGATTGGGGAGCTAAGATCCCATATGCTGTGGAGTAACTGAGCCCACACATCCCAACTGGAGAGTGTATGGGCCACAACAAAAGATCTCACATGAAGCAACAAAGATCCCATATGCTGCAACTAAGACCTGATGCAGCCAAATAAATAAGTAAAAATATTGTTTTATAAAAAGAAAGGTGTTAGCACACCATGACCAAGGACATGGAGCTTGGTGCTAGGTGGCCCATGCTAGGTCCAGCTGCACCATCCACCACATACTTGCTGTTGACCTTACCAGTTCCTTCACCTTGCTGAGCCTGAGGTTCCTCCTCTGTGAGATGAGGGAGATACTGATACAGTATCCACCTCCTAGGGTCATTTTCAAGATGAACTGAATCACGATCTTCTTTGATGCAAAGCAGTGAGTCCAGGGCCTGGTCCATGGCAACCGAACTCCACTCAGATGTTTCCTTCATGGGGGTCTTAGTGCCGTAGGTGGGCCCTTGAGGGGAAGGAGTACTCAGAGCTGGGAGTCAGGACACCTGGTTTCTGATCCTGGCTCTGCCGCCATCCCTGGTATGACCTCAGGCAAGTCCAAGCCACTTTCTGAGCCCTTGTTAACTTTCTCCTGGTGATAGAAAATTGAGAGATGGTGGTAGTGCTGTGATGACCTCTAGGCCCAGGAGTAACTGGGAGTGCCTGGGTCTAAGAATGGCAGGTGCAGGGGTTGGGGCTGGCAGAATTCCAGGTAGGATTGGACCTCCCACTAGGGAAGCCATCCTCAGAATTAAAGCTTTTCCTTACACCTGCTGTTAACCCCTAAAAATGGCTCAGTGTTGAAGACATGTGAGGTATGCCTCCCAGTATGACTGTCTGATGCTTTCTCTCTCTCTCTCTCTCTCTCTCTCTCTCTCACACACACACACAGCAGAGAGAGCCACGGGAGGCCCGGGGAACCATGTAGATGCAGGGCACTGATTCATTTCTGCCGGGAATGGGGAGGTGATGGCACTTACTCCTCAGGAAACTCTGACCAGGAACAGGCTCGAAGAGGGAGGCTGAGCTGGGGGGATCTTCAGACATCTTCCGGTTTGTGGGGCTAGTGCCGCTTTTCATGCCCAGCTGCTACTTGGCCAGGCCTGCTCCTCTGGGAAGCTGGTTCTCATTGCTCCTCCCACCATATTCCCCCAAGAGTTGGACCCTTTGAGAAATCAAAGAGTACAGTTTCAACACAGCAACCGGAAACTTCCCTGGCAGTTCAATGGTTAAGACTCCAAGCTTCCACTGCAGGGGACAGGGGTTCAGTCTCTGGTCTGACAGCTAAGATCCTGCATGCTGTGTGGACAAAAAAGAAAGAAAATGTTAAACTTAGCAACCATTTACGTAGAGCCTCACACTCTCCAGGCATGAGCTGGGTACTTCAACATGGCTTGTCTCACTTAATTTGATCTTTTAAGCTCCCTTATCCCATGATCTTCATCTGGTTCTCACAATTTCACCCCCATCCATGGTTATTTGAGCCCCATGCCCTCTCTTCCCCACTGACTGTGAGCTGCTCGAGGACAGGCTTAGCCCCTGGTCCCCCTTATGTCTTTGCAGCCCCAGGCTCCAGCCTCAGTGTGTTGACTGGTTTCTGTTGAATTAAATTGAGTCAAATCTGATTAATCTGGAGGGAGGCTTACTGAATTTAATTTATGTGATTTGCAGAGTTAAAGAGTTAGCTCTGTTGGGAGGGAGGAGGGAGGAAATTATATTTTGAAAGCAGAGTATATAATATATGGAGGGCAGTGCTTACTCAAGTGGAAGATTGGCACTAATGGTAGGGTTCCGGCAGGAGGCAGGTGTGATGGGGATATGGACCGGAGCATTTTGTTGGAGGGAAGGACAGGGATGCATGTTGGAAGAGAATCGTCCACAAGGGTGTGAGTGGACCAACATGGCTCTGGGACCCTCCACCCTGGGCCAGGCTGACCTGGAGAAGGAAGAAGTGATGACGCATCCTAGGCACTTGGTTGGGGAACTTTGTGCAGCTGGAGTTTCCTGCTCCACTGCTGTGACCACAGTAACAAGGCTTCCTGCGGGGGGTGGGGATTTGCCCCGTGAGTTTGCCCTGAATGGGAATGAACTCAACCTAATGATGTCTTCGCCTACAGAATGAAGCCTGTGTCCCCAGACCTGCACTCTGCCAAGCACTGCACCCTTATTTCCTCCTGCCCCCATGTTCCACTGCCCCCATCCCAGCCTTGAGTCACCCTATTCCCATCTCTTTCAGTGGCCTCCCTGACTCTGACCCATTACCATATCCTTTCACCCCATCCTTCTAGGTTAGACTCAGATCCCTCCTCCTCCAGGAAGCCTTCTCTCATTTCTCCATGGCCAGTATCCTCCCCCTGACCCCCCACCCCCTTCAGTGCCCTATTGTAGCTTCTTCTGTGTGTCTCATGCTGTTTTATGCTTAAGTTAGGTTTGGGGGGATTGAACTCATCTCCTTCCTTTCCCAGAGTGAGCTCCTTGAGGGAGCTCTGAGTCATGGGTTCGTTGTGGCGGGCCTGGCCCAGAGAGTGTGCGCAGTGAGTGTGGGGGAGGGAGAACAGCCCCAGGAAGTGGGCGACCTGCAGCCTGGCCTGCTGCAGCCTCTGGTGCAGCAGGGGTTAATCAGGGGTCCATGTGACTAATAAATATTTACTGGGTGTTAAGTTTTTAGCCTAATGCAGGATTTAGCAGCCATTCTCATTTATGGTAATGGGAGGCATGTGCTACCCTTGGGGAATTAGGGGAGGGAGCTCACTCCACCTGCCTCAGAGCCCCACCCCCCACCAGACTCAACTGCCCCAACCAGGAAGCCCCAGAAACCTCCTGCAGGTGGAGCTTGGCTTTCTATTGATTTTCCTGGGCTCTCCAGTATAGCCTGTACCCCAGGCAGCTCCCAGCACCCCCTCCACTCCCTCCTCACCAAATTCTCACTCCCTCACTGTGCCTGCTTCTGTGCTGGGCACTAGGGGTACACCTGAGCAGATGCAGCTTCTTCTTCCAAAGGAATCTCCTCATTTTTCATATCTTCCCTGAGAAATGATTCCCAGACCTTGTTCTTGCCCAGCACTTCACAACTAGTCATCAAAACCCTGGGGAATCAGCTGGGGAGGAGGAAAGGCACAGCCAGGTCTTTGCAGAAGGCAGGGCACAGGGGTGTGCAGAACCATCCAGGTGTAGGGGTACAGAACCCTGCAGGTGTAGGGGTGCAGAACCCTCCAGGTGTAGGGGTGCAGAACCCTCCAGGTGTAGGGGTGCAGAACCCTGCAGGTGTAGGGGTGCAGAACCCTCCAGGTGTGAGGGTGCAGAACCCTCCAGGTGTGAGGGTGCAGAATCCTCCAGGTGTAGGGGTGCAGAACCCTGCAGGTGTAGGGGTGCAGAATCCTCCAGGTGTAAGGGTGTGCAGAACCCTCCAGGTGTAGGGGTGCAGAACCCTGCAGGTGTAGGGGTGCAGAATCCTCCAGGTGTAGGGGTGCAGAACCCTGCAGGTATAGGGGTGCAGAACCCTGCAGGTATAGGGGTGCAGAACCCTGCAGGTGTAGGGGTGCAGAACCCTCCAGGTGTAGGGGTGCAGAACCCTGCAGGTGTAGGGGTGCAAAAGTCCCCAAGTGTAAGGGTTTAGAATCCCCCAGGTGTAGGTGTGCAGAAGTCCCCAGGTATAGGGGTGTGCAGAACTCTGCAGGTGTAGGGGTGCAGAAGCCCCCAGGTTTAGGAGTGCAGAGCCTGCAAGAAATTTGTTGCACACTGTCAGAGGGCACCCTTTCACAGACATCACAAGGCTGGAAGCTGAAATGGACAAATGCTACACACAGAGGAGATGGGTATGTGTGTGCTATGACCAGAGGAAGCCCAGGGGCTGTGGGGAATGGAAGGGTCACCTCACTCAGCCTGGGGAGGCTTCTCCAAGAAAGCAGTCTTGAGCTGCAATGTGAAACCAGACAGAGAAGAGGGAATTGACATTTTAGGCAGAATGAATGATGTATGCCAAGACCCAGAGGCACAGAAAAAAATCTGAGAGACCATGATGTATTTGTGGCTGCTGCTAAGTCGCTTCAGTCGTGTCCAATTCTGTGCGACCCCAGAGATGGCAGCCCACCAGGCTCCCCCGTCCCTGGGATTCTCCAGGCAAGAACACTGGAGTGGGTTGCCATTTCCTTCTCCAGTGCATGAAAGTGAAAAGTGAAAGTGAAGTCGCTCAGATCGTAAAGTCGCTTCACGATCCCATGGACTGCAGCCCACCAGGCTCCTCCGTCCTTGGGATTTTCCAGGCAGGAGTACTGGAGTGGGGTGCCATTGCCTTCTCCGATTTGTGGCTAGGGTGGTGCTTTTCAGTAGAGTAGCCACTAGCAGCATGTGGCCATTTAAATTCATTAAAATTAAACAAAATTAAAATTCAATCTTCAAGTCACACCAGCTACCTTTCAAGTGCTCAGCAGCCAGGTGTGGCTAGTAGTGCTGATGGATTAAAGAATTTCTATCATTAGAGGAAGCTGGATTGTCCAGCACTGGCACTAGAGTGTAGAGTAGCGCAGATCCCCAGAGAAGAGCCCACAAGGTCACTGGGGTCAGACTGCAAGGAGCCTTGAGTGATCTGTGAAGGACTCTGGGCTCCTTCCTAGGGGAGGGAAAGAGTCAGTTCTTCCCTGGACCTCCATCTGCTGGAGCACAGAGGTTGCTCCTACATTCCACAGCCTTGCATGAAGTTTTGCTCTGTGCCCTTTGTCTCTGGTTTACAAGAAAGGCATATGCCTAGGAGCCTGGCCTCTGGAGAAGGATCAGATGCTTCCTCAGAGATGTCAGGGCTCTGAGATCGCCAGGGTTTGTGGGCAAGCAGCAAACACAGCACCTGTCCCTCACAGCACCCTGCCAGAAAGCTCTCGTTGGAGGCTGGGCAGGGCCAGCACCAGAAGATGCAGCTTGTGGGAAAGTTGGTCAAAGTTCATGACAATTCAAGAGCCGCAGGGAACAGAGCAGCCCTGGGGAGCCGGTCAAGTGCGCTGTGTGCTGGGGGAATGGGAGTGGGTGGAAGTGATCAGGAGGAGGACGTAGCATGGGAAAGTGTCTGTCTGTTCCTGGGCTGCCCTATGCCTCCTTGCCCCACAAAAAAGTTTCTCCCTCTATCTCACTCAGCTCCAACATCACCTCCTCTAAGTAGCCTTCCCTGATTCGTTGAAGAGCCCCAACTGCCCGTCTCCTGGATTTTGGCACTTGTCTGCTGCCATGTCATTCTCCTTAACTCACCCTTGGATGCTTTGAGGACCCAGACCTGCCTTAACTGTGGTCATTCCCTGGCCTGATTGTGCTTCTCCATGAATCAGCCCCCACTGCTCCCCCTCTGCATCAGAATTACCTGTTTGTGTCTCTGTATCCGGGCTTCCCTGCTGGCTCAGCGGTAAAGAATCTACCGGCCAAGCAGGAGTTGGGAAGATCCCCTGGAGAAGGAAATGGCAACCCACTCCAGTATTCTCGCCTGGGGAATTCCATGGACAGAGGAGCCAGGCAGGCTACATGTCCATGAGGTCGCAGAGTCAGTCAGACACAACTTAGCGACTAAACAGCAGCAATCATCTCTGGATCCACCATTAGACTATGAGCTCCTTTCAGCTCAGGGGCCGTCTTGTTCAGCTCCCTAATTGCCTGAACGGTTGAGTGAAGGCAGGAGGTGGGGGTGGTTCTGTGTCAACCCTGCCTGGAAGCAGAGGACCTGTGGGCAGATGGAGCCAGAAAGGGGCCCAGGCGGGCAGGGGGAGGTGAGAGGAGGCAGGCTAGCCGCACAGCACCCCCCTCCTGCTGCTGAGCCCCTCTGCTCCGACCTGAGTGGCCTCTGTTGGGAGGGGCATCCTGTCTGCTTCCCGGGCTCCAGGTTTCCTCCGTGAGATGGACCCACTCCTCCCCCGCTGCTTGACTGCTGCCCGAGAAGATCATGGTAGATTCCTTTATTTCTTGGGCCGGCCTTGAGGTAGAAATCCTTGTTCAAAGTGCCACTTGGTGACTCTCGCAAATTGTTCCTGACAGCCCCGCAGAAGGCCAGGCCATCTGCCTTGCCCTTTCGCAGGGCGGAAGGGGCTGCGAGGAGAGAGATTAGGTTTCCACTTCAGTCAATACTTTGATGTTCAAAGCTGTTTAATATTCATTAAGCCAACCCTTCAGTTGTAATTGCAGTCATTACCCTCCCTTTTATGATTGTCCGTAAATGTTATGGGACAGACGGGCACAGCTATTCTAATGATGGAGGGTTTTGATGATGGATAAAAGGTTGAATGGAACCCCTTCAAATCTGTCTCCTTACTCTTCGGTGTCCCCTCCCGCCCCTTTCTGCTTTTTTTTAACGCTTAAAAGATGGTGTTTGGGATGAGAAGGAAGGATGGCTCCAGTAAAGTCACGGTTTGTTAATTTTACAGACACAAACATTGTCCTGTGGTCTCAGACTGAACCTGAACTCCCCCACATACCTGGGCTCAGCCCTTAGTCAGGCACTGAGCCCTGACCAGCCACAGCCTCAGCCTTGACCCTGGCCATAGTCTGCACTCTTGGAACCAGCAGAAAAAAGCTAGGTTTTCACTCCCTCCATTTAGAGAACACAAACTGTTAGATCAGGTTTGTACCTTAGAGACCACGGTTCTTTTTCTCTGCAGAGGGGTGGGGGCCACCTTTGGAGGAATACACAGATTTGGAATCAGACTTGCATTTAAATCCAGGCTCTGCCACTTTCTAGCTGTTTGATTTACTGAATATGTCTGGTGTTCAGGTTCTTTTATCTATTAAGAATAAGGAGTTATAAAACCTACTAGCCAAGCCATTGTGAAGATCCTGTTAAATAACAAGTGTGCAAAGAGCATGTGCTCAGCCAGTGCCAATACACAGGGTGAGACTGGCCCCTTGAATTCCTGTGAGAGCTGGTTGGCTCTGTGCTAAGAACCCCAAACTTGCTTGGAGATGTGGGCATTATGAGTGGGTCCTGTCATTGGAAGGGCAGGGTGCCTTTTGCCCACCTCTGCAGCCTTAGGTTCTGACAGTCCTCTCATGCACCCTCTTTTGAGCCCCTCAGTGTCACAGGTTGAGGTCACCAGGAAGCAGACTCTGAGACAGTTTTGTGTGCCCCATGTTTATGAAGGAAGCCCTTGGGATCAACCTTTGGGAAAGGAGTGGGGGAGGAAGCATCGGCAGAGGAGATGCAGGTTAAAGCCTTTCCATGGGGAAGCTTGGATCTGAAATAACTGCCTGGGGCTTTATACACCTGTCTTGATCCATCATTGAATGTGAGTGCTGCTAGAAGGGCAGGACCTTGAGTGAGGTGGCTTTGCAGCTGAGGCGAGCCCTGAAAGGGCTGACAGTTCCAGCTGCAGTGCTAGCAGCTGGGAAGCAAGTCCTTCACCGAAGTGGGGTCCACATCACTCTCATCCTCCATGACCAGGATTCGTGGTTGTCCCCAAGTGCTTCCCTTAGAATGCTCTGTCTACTCAGCACATATTGGCACATGAGCACACACTCAGGACCACCATTACACAAACATGTTAGGCTTCTCAAAACCCTGTCTTGAAAATGCTCCATTATTACCTCCTCCTGAAAGCCTTCCTTGGTTTCTCTCCTTCACCCACCTATTGGAACAAATTGCTTCTCTCAGTACTCCTAAGATTCATGGGGAGAATGCCAGGAAGGTGGGTTTCCTTCTACTGAATAGCAGAGCATTTTGTAACTGGCCTCGTGTGGAGTGGAGTGAGCCTTAGCAATCAGTGTCCAAGTGACCGTGGCTGGTCCTCCCTGCCCTGCTAGTCTGTGATTCCTCTAGGCCTCATTCTGGGTCACCTGCTTTCCCAGCTGTGCATGAACCTCACAGTAGAGCAGAGCCTGGGCCTTCTCTGTTCCTATGCAAGGATCCTTGTGGGCACTTGATTTGCTGAAATCCAAGTACATGCCACGCTCTAGTGAGCAAAGCAGAAGATTCAGTGCTGGGGGCATAAGAACTCTGGCCTGGAGTGGAGGCCAGATGGAAAAAGAACCATAGCTCTGTGGGGCAAGTTCAACAACAGGGAGAAGTGAGAGATGAACCCCTCAGGGCCTGTCTCAGGGGCTTACCCCCAGCTGGTTCAGTGTGCACTTGAGTGAGTGGATGGCCAGGGCCTCTGTCTCCAGCAGCAAAGGGATAGACATACATGGTAAAGACAGTGAAGATGTGCTGAACGTAAGAATGAATAGGTTAAGTGAATGAATGACAAGCGATTAAAGAAGGAGAGCCACTGAGTAGATTCCCAACCTCTTATCCAAAACCCTAGAAGCTGCATTTGTTTCAGAAGTCCGTACTTTTTTTGGATTTTAGAGGGCAAACAAAGGTGAACATCCATGTATTAATTAATACCTCACTGGGGTCTGAAACAGCACCCATGATCAAACACAATAGTTGTGCAGTGAAACATGAATATCCATGAACAGTGGGTTCTATCAAGACTCTGTAAAGTGAAAGTTGCTCAGTTGTGTCCAACTCTTTAAGAGCCCATGGACCAGACTATACAGTCCGTGGATTTCTCTAGGCCGGAATATTGGAGTGGATAGCCTTTCCCTTCTCCAGGGGATCTTTCCAACCCAGGGATCGAACCCAGGTCTCCCACATTGCGGGCAGATTCTTTACCAGCTGAGCCACCAGAGAAGCCCAAACATATTGGAGTGGGTCACCTATCCCTTCTCCAGAGGATCTTCCCAACCCAGGAATTGAACTGGGGTCTCCTGCATTGCAGGCAGATCCTTTACCAACTGAGCTATTAGGGAAGCCTCATGCAAATTCAGGCCAGGTTACCAAACACCTGTGGTTCTTCAGAGCTTCTTGGATTCTAAAATGCCAGTAAGAGAGTGAGGGCTGTAATATGACCAGCAGGTTCTTCCTAGCTTCAAAAAGTCCTCCTGAAGATGCAGAGCACCAACCTCACCCCTGACTGTACTGCCCTGTGCCTCCCTGGCTCCCCTCAGACCCTGAGCTGGGCCCCGGTTCCTTGTGTCTTTCTTTTTTCTGTGTCTTTCCTCTTCCTTCAGGGCAGATCTCTGCCATCCTGGAGTCAGTGAAATGGGAGTCTCAGACCATTTCTAATCACGTATTATTAGCATTCTAATGGCACCTGCTAAGTGGGAGGGCAGTGACTTTTATCATAGGGCAAGCCAGAGCAGCCTGGGTGCAGAGGTTGGGGACCACCGTGCCTGTCTTTGAGCCATCGTCAGGGCTCAAAGAAGACCATGTTCAGCATGATCATAGCCCCTGATGGGCAGATTGCCTCCTCCACATCTCTCACCAATACCTGCCCAGGGTAGGAGACTACGTGATTCTGTACAAGGATTCTTTCCTTCCTTCATCTACTCATTCATTTATTCAACAAAAATGTCTGAGCACTTACTATGTACCCACATGACTGAGTGTTGTGATTATTCAGTGAACTGGGGCAGTGTAGCTACTAAAGAAAAACCCTTTTAAGAGAAAAGTAAATTTCAGTTATATATTTATTGTATCAGGTCAATATAATACTTTTGTTTTGTACAGGATGCTGTGCTTTGCAAGTGTTACTTTAATCCTTACCAACAAGCCCATGAAGGAGGTGATGGCAGGGGAGTTCTTGGGAAGCAAAGTGGTGAATGCAGCATCTTGAGAGTGGTGGGCCACTGCATCTAAGCTGTTTCTTCCTCACATGCAAAATTACATTTATTTAAAAAAAGTGACATTTATTAAGTGGAGGCTTCCATCTTGCCAGCCTCCCTCCTGGGTCTTCTATCTATCTTCTATCTATTCTCAGGATACATTTCTGAGCTTTCCTACTTCCTGGCCCAGTGAACTCCTCCTCAGCCATCAAAGGCCTTCTGTGTCCTTCTTCGGGGATGTTAGAAGCTGTAGAGTCGTCTGTGCTGTGCTGTGCTTCGTCATTTCAGTTGTGTTGGACTTTGTGGACCTCAGCCTCCAGTATCCTCTGTCCGTGGAATTCTCTTGGCAAAAGTACTGGAGAGGGTTGCCATGCCCTCCTCCCATGGACCTTCCAGACCCAGGGATTGAACCCGAGTCTCCTGCGTCTCCTGCATTGCAGCGGGTTCTTTACCACTGAGCCACTGAGGAAGCCCATAATACTCTAGGGTCTAGGAGGCCCAAAATACTCAGCTGCCCTCAACTTATGCCGTGTCTTTTGTTCATTGTCTCAACCCCTGACACACAATAGACTGTAAGATCCAGGAGAGCAAGGATTGGAGTCTGTTGTACATTGAACATCCCAATACTAGAGTTGGGCTCGATAGGGACTCAGTATTTGTTGAATTCATATGTGATGCCCTTCCGATGTCCCATAAATTTCACTTAGTGCCTAACCTCTGCATTTTCAGTGCTTTGTGTGTATGTGTGTAGGTCTTCAAATTTCCTGCCAACCTTGCTAACTCACTCTAGGCTGGGAACTCTGGGAGCTGAACTAAATATCTCAGCTTATTTAAAAATCCTGATCCATGGGGGAGTGTAAGAAAAGAAAACCAGTATTGAGTGCCTACTGTGTGCAGTACTCTGACTGCACTCTCTTACTCAGCCTTCATGATGGATCTTTTCAATTAGTTGCCATGACTCCTAGTTTTCAGATGAGGAAACTGATGTCAAGGAAGATGGAATTTCTTGCCCCAGAAATGGCATTAGCAGGACCAAAACCCAGGTCAGTCTGAATCTGGGGCTGCATTCCCAAGCTGAGAGGTGGAGGCTCCTCAGAGAGGGCACAGTGCAGCCTGTGGGCAGGATGCAGGTAAACCCTCCTGAGTTCTGTGGACCCCCAGGCTGGCCTCTGTGCCCACTCTTGATACAGCATCTTTGGTAAGCAAGTCCTGGCCTCTGAGACCTTGTCCACCCCCATCTCTCTGCCAGGGTCCCTGCATGCATTCCTGGGGGCAGTGTAGGCAGTGTAGACCATAGCTTTATGGACAAGCGTGGAAAGGGCCAAACCCGAGGTCACACTCAGAGGGAGCCCTGGCATGCCCATCAGCCCAGAGTGGGCTGCACCGCCTGGCTGAACCCAGAGTTTCTTTGTTAGCCTTGAGTCTCCACAGTCCCCAGCCCTGCCTCTCCTCAACCCGCCCTCCTGTCTGTAACCCCAGAGCCCCGAGCTCCCCATCCTCTCTTCCCTCTGGGCCCCGAGCCAAGCCTCCCCTGGCTCCCCTCTGCCAGCCTGTGAATGTCCCTTTGTGCGCAGCCCTGACGTGAGGTCCTTCCTGGGGAGGTGTTATTTTAATATATGGAGGGCAGTCATTTCATTTCATAAAGATAGCTTGTTTGGAGGGGCCAGCGGCAGCCCGGGAGAGATCGCATTTGACAGATGCAGGGACGGCCTGCGGTTTGGGGCTGGAGATCACGGTGTGGCCTCTGCAGCCCTGTGCCAGGCACTGTGCCCTGAGAGCCGTGGCTGGAATAAGTCCTGCCGCCTGGGGCCCAGGCACCAGGTAACTATTCTCCCACCACTGGTGTGGCAAGGCCCGGCAATGGCAAATCTGGGCAGGCTCTGGAGAAAGGCAAAGCTGAGTATGAGGGGGCAGGGCTGGCAGGTAGGGAGAGCATGGGTTCTTCTCCAGCTCCATCCTTACCCCCTCCCCAGTCACAGGACCTGTGGGAATCTCTGAGAGATTCCCATCAGCAGAGAGGATTACCCAAGGGCTTTCAGGCACTGTCACCACAAGAGACTTTTACTCCAGTGCCCCCCACCCCCAGAGGGGAATTCTGAAAATAAATGAGGAGTGAATTTCATCTCCTGCCACCTTGAGCCCTGCAGCCAAGCCAAGGTGATGGACGGGGTGACAAAGTCTGGACAAGGTTGGTTCCAGGACAGGTCTGGTTTGCTGCCGAGCAAAACACCTGGTCCTTGGCGGGGAGTGAGACACGGAGGCAGCCTTACAGCTCCTTTCTGCAACAAGGATCCTTTCTCTGACTGTGGCGGGAGGGGCCAGTGGGGTCCAGGGCCGGGCAGTCCCAAGGCACCCACTGCCAGGCAGCCAGGTTGTTGAACTTGGAAGTGTATGCGCTTCCCTCAGCTCAACAGGGCAACCCACAGCTCCCGGCAGTGCTCACGTGGAGTGACCGGATGCAGGCGGGGCTTTATGGTAACTCCAGGAAGAAGCTGGTGTTGGGCTGGGCAGACCACATGAGTCTGTCCGCTCTCCTGGGCTCATCCTCTGTGTCCAAGCGGGGGTCCCAAGCTGTAATGAGGATTATCCACTGAAACTCAAGTCTCTCTTTTCTCCTAGGAATTCCCTGGAGAAGGTCAGATTGTCAGCTTTGGATGGGGCAGGAGTTACAAGAGCTGATTTTTGCCCGAGGGCTCTTTGAGTTTCTGCCAGCCTCTTTAAGGTGCACTTTTAGAGAACTCCTAAGACAAGTAGAACCTGGACTAGACCTGGCTGGTGGATAATCAGGCAGGAGATCAAGAGCCTCATTCCTGTCCTTCCTTGGCCCAGCCCTTTGCCCTGAGATCTCCCTACCTGCTGTTCTGCTTCTTTGTGGTCATGTCTGGCCATCGCCCTGATCTCAGGAGTCTCATCTGAACCGCGTCTGTGCCACCTCTTTGCTGAATGAGTGATATTAGGTGCTCACTTCCACATCCACATACCTTGTTTCCATTTTGTTCTTTCTCCTACTGGTGGTGTCCTCCTTTACAACCGGAACTCTCACATACTGCAGCTGGGTGCAAAATTTATACAACCACTTTGGAAAGCTGGCACGATTTATCAAAGGCAAGCTAAGGATGTCCACTCTTCAGAGCAAAAAAAAAAAAAAAAAACTTTTATATTCACCAAAAGATGGTATAGCAATGTTATTAACACCCCTGTTCTTAATAGCTAAAGCTACCCAAGTACCCATCCACAGTAGAGTGGATTCTCACAATGGATATGATGCAGCAACAAGAGCAAGTGAACCAGAGTTACATGAAATAATGTGAATGAATCACAAACAGAATATTGAATTTTTTTAAAAAGAAGCTCAGTACAGAAGAATACGCACTCTCAGTTCTAACCATATAAAGTTTAAAGACAGGAAAAATTAATCACTGGCTTTAGAAGTTAGGATAGTGGTTATGCTTTGGGAAACTTGCTTCTGGGGATCTAATGTTTTGCCTCTTGATCATGGTACTGGTTTGGTGTCATCATCCAGCTATAACTGATGATTTCTGCATATTTCTCATGTACATTCTATGTCAATACAGGATTTTAAAAGTGATAGATTTAAGAAAGAAACCACAAATAATAAATGCATAGCATCTGAGTTTGCCCTTAGCCTGGAACTAGGCGGGATTACTGCGGTACCGTTGATTCTGTGGTCACTGCCTGTAGTCTTCTGTCAAGGCTTCCTGTCACTGTATTCTGTAATTTTTGAAAGCTGTACGTGCCTTGAAGATAGTGGAGCCGCCCTGTCCTCACCTCATCCGTGCATTCCGACCTGATGTCCAGCCATTCCTCCTGCATTTCTTTCCTCAAGAACTTTTTCTGTCCCTGGAGTCTACTTTGCCACATGCTGCTGCAGGCTGGGGATACCAGGGGCAAGGGGCCCGGGAATGCCCTCATGAAGTGACTACGGGGGATTGACCAGTGAGGACTCCCGCTCCCTGGGCCCAAGAGGAGCATAACTTGGAGGTTCACGTTCTCCATGGGCTCCCCAAGTTCCCAGTGGGACTAAAGTGCTTCATTACAGATCCTCTCTTGGCTCTTCCCTCCCCTGTCTCAGTTCTTTGCTTTTCCGCCAGCTTTCCTGGCTTCATGTTGCAAATTTTAGCTCCTTGAGTACTTATCTCAGGGTCAGTTTTGGGGAAACCCAGAGTCAGGGAGACTAGACATCCGGCTACACTATTCACGGGGTCTCCTCCAAGCAGGTACCATGAAATTTCTATTGACTGACTAGAAAGACACACTTCCTTTTCTAATTCTCTGCGTCATACCTTCCCTTTCTGCAGAATCTCCTTCAGCATGCCCTCGGTGCTTCTTGTTCTGCAGGGGCAGAATTGGTCACGTGTTTTGTGCAAAACCAGCCTGACACAGAACTTCGAATACTCCTCCTGCCGGGTGCCCTCCCACCCTGGAGCCGAATTCTTAAATGAAGGGAGTGCCTACACCCCCAGGCACTGTGCTGTGTTGGCGACTCCTTAGTGTGCCAGCATCCGTCCCCTGACAGAGGGAGCAGCCCTGTTACCTGCTCTTATCGATTGTGTCAAATGATCCACTACAGTAATAGTAGCTGCTAAGACATGGAGGCTCTTCACCACTCAGGAAGAAGCACTTCCTACTCAGTTCTCAGTCTTTCCAGCAGCCCCAAGAGCCCGCATTACAGATGCTAAAATTCAGACTCAGAGATGAGATGTGACCAATCAAGAGCACACAGCTAGCAGACGGTTAGGACTGGATCCGGAACTGAGGTCTCTGTCCCCAGAGTCATTTTATGCAGTAATACACATCTGGTCTGATGGCATGGAAAGTTTACACAAGGCTGTCACATTTGCAGTGGATATACACAGGCAGTGTCACTCTTATCATTACTGTTGGTCAGCCCTCCACGCCTCGCAGCAGGAATTATCATTGCTCCCATTTTCCAGATGGGAACACTGAGGCCCAAAGAAGGAAAATGTCACACACAGGGGCTCACACTGAGGAAGCGGCGGAGCTGGGATTCAAACTCAAGACTCTCGAGTCCTGCCTTCTCTGCTGGAGACGTAGCAGAGACCCCTGTTGTCCTGCTCCTCTGATGCCCCACCCGCCCTGGCATCTGTCAGATGCTCAGAAAATATCTGTCACTGGCCGCTCCCTCTGGCCAGATATGTGGAAGCACCCCTGTCCTGTGTAAAGCCAGTAACTGGCATGAGGAGGACAGTTCCTAGAAAACAAGTTTTCTTAGGTATTTGAAAATAGTATCAGTTCAGTTCAGTCGCTCAGTCATGTCCGACTCTTCACGACCCCATGGACCACAGCACTCCAGGCCTCCCTGTCCATAACCAACTCCCGCAGTCTGCTCAAAGTCATCTCCATTGAGTCAGTGATGCCAGCCAACCATCTCATCCTCTGTTGTCCCCTTCTCCTCCTGCCTTCAATCTTTCCCAGCATCAGGGTCTTTTCAAATGAGTCAGCTCTTCACATCCGGTGGCTACAGTATTAGTTTCAGCTTCAACATCAGTCCTTCCAATGAACACTCGGGACTGATCTCCTTTAGGATGGACTGGTCAGATCAGCAGTAATACTATCAACTGAATTAAATCATGAAACAGAAAATAATAAAGAAATCAGTAAATTTATCCCCTCCTCCTGGGAATCCTGGGGAGATGAGACCGTCCTCTGTCCAAGGAACCATCTGGCCAGAAACCATTCCTCATGGGCTCTACCAGACCTCCACCGCTGACCTCATGGTGGCTTGTGCAGGGTGCTCATGACCCCAGCACTTTTTATATTGTCCCGAAGTAAGCGTAAATCAGGCCCCGCCTGCTGACCTCTTCCCCACTCCCTATGCCTCTGGAAGCCCTCATAAACTTTGAAGAGCTTTGCACGTCAGACTGTGCTTCCCAGGGCACTAAGCTGGAGACACAGCTCATGCCTGCTGCTTCAGTGAACTTCCAGGAGCCCCGGAGATGGCCTGTATTCAGATCTCGGCTTCAGTTTCCTCCAGATTATGTGATTCCCCCTCCAGCTGTTATCACCTCCTGGCCATTCATCCACATTGATAGATTCGGTGGTCGTTTTTCAGTCCTTATCTTACTCAACCTATCAGCACGCCTGCCTTCCGGAAACACTTCCTTCTCTTACTTTCCAGAACATCACCCTCTTTTGGCCCTCCTCCTTCTTCACTGGACACACCATCTCTTCTCCTCTGCTACTTCCTCCTCCTCTCCTTGACCTCTGAATTTTGCAGGGTCCCAGACAGGCAATGGCACCCCACTCCAGTGCTCTTGCCTGGAAAATCCATGGACAGAGGAGCCTAGTGCATTGCAGTCCATGGAGTCGCTAAGAGTTGGACACGACTGAGCGACTTCAATTTCACTTTTCACCTTCATGCATTGGAAAAGGAAATAGCAACCCACTCCAGTGTTCTTGCCTGGAGAATCTCAGGGACAGGGGAGCCTGGTGGGCTGCATAGTCCAGTCTATGGGGTCGCATAGAGTCGGACACGATTGAAGCAACTTAGCAGCAGCAGAGGCTGGGAAGACTCCTTGAAGGAAGAAATGGCAACCTAATCCAGTATCCTTGCCTGGAAATTTCCCTGGACAGAGGAGCCTGGAGGGCTGCAGTCCAGGGGGTTGCAAAGAGTCAGACACGATTGAGCATGCTCACACACACAAGTCTTAATCCTCAGCCCTTTTCTCTCTTATTTTTTTTCTTTATATGTTGCATTTTCATTTTTACTCAATTCAAGAATTTTTTTTTTTTTTTTGTTCCTGCCACTTGGCATGTGAGATCTTCGTTCCCTGACCAGGAATCAAACCCAAGCTCCTAGCAGTGGAAGCATGGAGTCTTAGCCACTGGACCGCTAGGGAAGTCCCAAATCTTCTTCTCTTTATCTGAGTGTTACTGTTCTTATTTCTGTGTGGTGGAGGTTTGCCTTTATATCTTCAGCCTGAATTCTCCCTTCATGTGAACTCCCTGATCTCAGATATCTGGTTTAATCTCCATTTGGATGGTGAACGCATGTCTCAGACTTAACAACTTCAAAACCAGTGGGTTCTCCCTGACACTAGATCCCAGGCCTGATTCTCGTCCTGGCTTCTCAGCTCAGCAGAGGGCAGCTCCCTTCTGCCCGGTGTTCAGGCTGAAAGACTTAGGGTCATCCTTGAATGTTCCCTTTCTTTCATATCCTACATCAGTCAGCAGGTTCTGTAGTCTCCATGTTCTAAATATGTCCAGGATCCTACTGCTTCCCACAGCCTCTCCTGCCTAGCTGTCGTTCAGTTGATAAGTTGTGTCTGACTCTTTGCGACCCCATGGACTGCAGCACGCCAGGCTTCGCTGTCCTCCACTATCTCCCAGAGTCTGCTCAGATTCATGTCCATTGAGTCAGTGATGCCGCCTAAGTGTCTCATCCTCTGCTCTAGTAGACCCACAGCCAAATCACCAAGCCTGATTACAGTCCCCTAACTGGTCCCTGCATTGCCTTTCTCCCATCTGGGAGTTTGTAGTTCACACAGCAGCTAAAGCAATCATTCAAAAACTTGTCTGATCAATTCTCACTCCTTTGTTTCAAATCCTCCACTGGCTCCCAACTTCACTCCTAGTAAAATCCAAGTCCTTAGTGTGGCCTGAAAGCTTCTGCCTCACCTGGCCCCAGCTACCCCAGTGATCTCACCTCCTACCTCCCCGCTCACTCTAGCCACACTGGTTCCTGTTCTTCCTTGAACATACAAAGCACATTCCTACCTCAGGACCTTTGCACTTGCCATGGCCTCTGCCCTGAACCCTTTCTCCCCAGGTGGTCACATGGCTTGTACCTCATTTTACCAAAGCCTCTGCTCAAATGTCACACCCTCAGAGAAGCTGTCCCTACCTCCACAGTAGCCCCCACTCCTTTCCATCTCTATACCCTGCTGTGTTGTTCCTAGCACCTTTTACCACCCGAGTACACATATGTATATATACGTGCACATATCATCTGTTCCCCCACTAAAATGTAAACTCCATGAGAGCTTGGACTGGGTTTTTGCTCATTGCTCTATGACCAGTGCCCAGCCTGATCCCTGGCACCTTTTTACAGCTTACACTCCCTACAATGTCGCTATGTGCATTGAGCACTATTCTGAATACTTTACTTGTAAGAATAACTTAGTCGTCACAGCAAACCTGTGGACTAGGTCCTCAATATCTGCAGTTGAAGAACTGAAGCAGAGATTGAAAAACTTACCTGAGGTCATACAGAGCCAAGATAGGGACCTGGCTCTTAACCACTGCACCCTGTGCCTTTTCGTGGTAGCTGCTCCAAAAGTATCTGTTGGGTGATATAAATCCAGCCACCGAGTGGCTGCTGTGTACCAGACTCTATGAATATCGAGGACAGCCCAGCAAGCATCCCAAACGCAGCAGCCCGCTGCCAGGACACCGGAGATCCTGCCTAGACTGTGGCCTGTTTAAAACTGCCTGCCACCGTTTTGTTCTTCTCCAGGGTCCACAGAGAATAATTATTGAATGAATCCGTGTGTGTTAAGGGACGGATGTGTGTTAAGTGGAAAAGAAAACCTGTAAATTTGTTCGGGGGATTCTCAAAGCTTCCTGGAGGAGGTCCCTGTGGCTGAGCATTTGAGGAGGCATTTGGCAGACCAGAGGCCTGAGACATCAGGTCTGTGGACCTGTGGGCCCACCTGTCGGTGCTCCGTCGTCTGTGGTCACCTAGGCTTCCCCAGCACCCGGAGCCTGAAGGAATGCTCTCTCCCCACCTGGTCACCTTGTAGAGCAATGACTAGGGATGGGCTGCCGGGACACAGGCGTCTCCCAGGAGAGCAGCCAGCCAGGGCTTGCTAACAGGAAGCAGGACAGTGTGGTCTGAGCAGAGTGACCACCTCTGCCACCAGCCTGTCTGTCACTGCTGCCACTTCTACTGGAATTTCCACCTCCACCGCCCACAGCACACCCACCACTGCCACTGCCACTTCCTTCCAGGGTTCTCCTGCCCCCAGCATGTGCTGTGCCTTCCATCACAGCCACCGCTGCTGGGCCCACCCTGACCTCTGATGCTGTAACCCAACTCCAGTTCAATTCCTTCTGCCATTCTAGCCCCAGCCTCTGGTATTATTATCACTACCACTTGTAGTTATTGTTCTTAATGATCTTAACTTTTAATGCATGTAGAATACCATGCAATTCATCACAGGGTGACACCATGCTTGCTCTGACAGTCACGGCAAGTTGGTGAGGTAGGCAAGGCATCTTGTAGTGAAGAGGGAAAGGAGACTCAGGCAGAGATGTTGAGCAACTCAGACAACGCCATCCGGGCCATAAAAAACTCAGAGATCAAAGTGAAGGAATAACTGAAATTTACGGAGTGCTTCCTCTAGATCAGATACTGTGCTGGGTGCATTCATGAATTTTAACTCATCTGATCTACATGATGACTTTAAGATGGTGATTTAATCTCCCTTATTTCTAACCCAGGGAAGCTGAGGCTCAGAGAGCATAGAGGTCATGCCTGAGATTGCCCAGATGGTCAGAGGTAGGGCACTGCCAGGCTCCAGAGCCTATGCCTCAGAGCTCAGGGAAGGTGTGTTAATGTGGTGGCTTTGCCCTGGTCCAGAATTCCAGAGACCTCGATCGCAATTCTCCCACTGAACTTGGTCACTGAGTCTCAGCAGCTGTGGACCTTTGACCTAGTAGCTGACCGTCTCTTGATAACACCTGCCTTGCCTTCTGTACTATTAGTTATGGGAGAATGAACACTGCACCAGGCCACCCCAAGGTCCCATCTACCCTTGGCTTTCTAAGATTCAGGTACCTGCATTGATGTGACTTGAAGCACACGCTCCTCATTCTTTATTCTCCCCCAAACCCCAAACCTCGGGAGGTGGGAATATTGCCTGTTCCAGTGAACAGAAAAGGAAAACTGAGGCTTAGGGAAGTGACATGAAAAAGGAAACTCACTCCTGCCAGTCAAGGCTGGGGTCTAAACCAGGGCCCCTGGTTTCATCTTCCAGGCAGCTCCCACTAATACCTCTACTTCGACGCCGAGTATCGAGGGTCTTGGAAGGATTACCATCTCCCAGCCACTTGTCATCCTGCCGCAGCCTCGGGTTCTTGCTGTGTGCCTCGTGCTGCGATAGGCCCTCGTCTGCAGCGGAGAGGGAGGGACAGTCTCCACCTGGGAGAGGACGATTTAGTGAGAAAGGCAGATATCACAGAGGCGCCTCCAGAGAATGAAATGGTCTCAAGAATGTCAGCACAACCAGGAAGGACAAGAGGCTGTGTGGAGGGGGTGGTGGGTGGGGTGCTGGTTCCCGCAGGGACCAAACTTGGGGCAACACTAACCACTGTGATGACAAGCCCCAAATTTCAGTGCCTTCACAGCCCCATTGTGGGTATCTGCAGTGGACTGAAGGAACAGTGAGGGGACCCTGGTGGACAGAGGCTCTACCCTGGCTGGGTTCACCCCGGCAGTGTTTGTGGGAAGGAAGAATGGGATGACACAGGGATGTTTTAGGGTCTGGCCTGCAAGTGGCCTGCGTTCCATTGACCAGTGCCAGGTGTGTGGCGCCGCCTACCTGCAGGGGAGGCAGGAATGGCACCCGGCAGAGGGGGCATGATTTGGTGGGCAGGTGGCCAGTTGGAGGTGGTCAAGAGTGATTTCTCTAAAGAGGTGGGATTTCAGAGGTGTCCAGGGGACCAGGCTCAGCCTCTCTCCAGGCAGCACCCAACCTGGGTAGGAGAACAGTCTGAACCCCTCCACTCCTCCTGGGGCCCCAGGAGGCACGGCGCCTGCAGATAAAAGCTGCATCTTCGAGACCAAAGCGGGGGCGTCCCTCCTAGCAGAAAGGCCCCTCACTCTATTTTCAACCTGTCTGCGGGAATCCTGCAGGGGCTCTCTCCAGAGAGAACACAGACCATCCTCTCTGAGGGTTTTAAAGGCTCCTTTGCCGCTAGAAGCTGCCTTTCAGACCCGTCAAGCTAAAGATTTTAACCCGAGATTTAAAAGGACCAGAGATCAAAAGCAGATGCTCCTGGAAGACACTTCAGCCTGCCCAGCCGTCTGGGGACACGGCTATGGAGGAGAAGACGATTCATCACGGACCATGCAAGCCCCCGTTCAATAATAAACAGATGTATTATGGGGGGAAAAGAAAGGGATGGGTGTCAACCCCTTGATTCATTTGTCTCCCTCTCAAAATCACCTCCATCCTGGGCTCCAGAGGGCAGGCGCGGGTGCTTTGAAGCGGAGACATCATGTCAGGGAAATGGAAACATTTCACGTTGTAAATCCTGGGGGTTGTCAGAGAAATCCTAATGAGAGGGGAAGCTGCCGGGTGGGGTGATGGGGAGCACCCTGGACTGGTTTGCTGGGGGGAATCTAAAGGCAGTTCTGGGAGAGGGGAACCTGGCCCCCTCCCCCTCCAGACTGACCCTTTCTGCGCTGCTCTCCAGCCTCCATCTGCAGTGATACCATTGGGCAGTTTGTGACCTTGGTAAGATCCACATGCTTTCTTCAGGTTAAAGCTGTCTTATTGGCTTTATCACATAATCACCCCCTGGGGCTTTCCTACCTTTCACTTAATGGTGAAGAATCTGAAAATATTTTGACAAGTCACAGATTTAAGTGTGATTACCTCCCCAAGATAGAATATTTCTAGTTCTCTATTTAGGGGAAACTGAGTCATGATTCCAAAACCCCACACTCTACTCAATATAAAGCCTTTAGCCATAGTAAGTACACCCACGCAGTCTGAAAGAGCTAGTAAAATATCCAGGTTAAGATCTGGGGCTCTGGCTCAGTCCTGTGTGTGGAATCTCAGTTCTGTGTGACACGGGGTAAGCCACTTCACCTCTCTGAGCCTCAGTTTCCGTGTTGCAAAACGGTAATAGGCATTGCTGCCCACCCATGATTGTTGAGGGGATTGAGTGCTTGGCTTGTTCAGCACAGAGTTCTTCTGATTCCAGGTCTGTCTCCAAGGTAGATTCACACTAAAGTGGAGATTATTGGTTCACTTTACGCTTGAAAATACTGAAGCTTAGAGAATGACTTACCCAGGTTCACATAGAGAGCTAGAAGCCAGCCCTCTGAGCCCTCATTCAGTCCTCTCTTTCCCCTACCCTACTTCCCCCTCTCCATTCTGGAAACTCTGATCGGGTATGATAATGGAGAAGGCTGGAGGCAGGAGGCAGAGGACCAGATAGAAGCCCATTAGGGATGAAGAGAACAAGACCAAGGCAGTGGCCTTGGGGGTGTAGAGGAGAAAAACCAATGTGAATAGCTCTTCAGAGGGTAAAATCCCACTAGACCATTTCTGATTAATTCATCATTTCTGGTGCCCAGCCCCTACCACATGGCCTAACAGCCACGTAAGCAGATATTACATTTTTTGTTTTGTAATTACAGAAGGAACAGAAGACTGAGTGAACAGATGAATGGATGAATGAATGAATGAGTGAATGGTTAAAAGCAGCGGAAGGATGACTCCCAGATGACTTTCAGGTGTCTGGCTTGGCATAGTCACCGAAATAGGGAGCACAGGGAGAAGAGAAAAATGTAGAGAGTGATTTATAATATAATCAAAACTTTTAAACTTCCTTTGTGTACAAGGTCCAGAGGCTGTAAATTCATTCATTCCAATCAAGTGGACTTTCACTAACACCAGTAGGTGTCTAGCGTGGGGAGAGGAGAAGTGAAACAAGAAGCAAACCTGCCTGCCTCAGGGGAGCCTGCAGTCCAGTGGGATGGCAGAACTCCCAGGGGTAAAGGTCATCCAGGGTGCAGAACAGTGAGTAGGCCTGTGTGCCCAGCAGAGAGCAAGCAGAGCTCAGAGAACAAGAGCTCTCTGGAGGGCAGGCCAGTCATGGAGGGCTCTCTGGAGGAGGGGGGACTTGAACTAATGGGTTAGATGAAGAATCGGGTTTGGCAGAGGATGGAAGCACCTAAGGGCTAAGGCTTCGATCTGAGGATGGGTCCTGGGTGTGAAGGAAACAGTTTGTCTCCATCCTGGCATCTCCAACATCCAGTAGAGGAGCTGGCATTCAACAGGCAACAATGACCTTTGGAAATTCTTTATCTCACTTCTTATATTCTTGACCAGTAGTTGCCACACAATGACTCTTTTTGGCCATATGCCTGAAGGTTGAAGGCATTCCAGACCCATAAATATTATTTCCAAAACCAACTGATGCATGAAACTAGACTTTGATTAAATATTACAACCAGCAATTGGCAATGGAGCATGAGACTGTCATTTATCAGCAAGAAATGTGGACACAATAATTCAGTAAGCCCCTTTGAGCACTCTCTGAGATGAGCACTTGGGACAGAGGGGGTCTGCAGGGGTTATGTTTTGTTTTGGCTGTTTGTGGGACTCTTTGGTAAACTGCTCCTAAAACTATTACTCCACAGGCTGCTGCCCTCCCTGTGTCCCAGCCACTGAGCCACTTAGAAGGCCTCCATTTATCACAAGGACTCCTTGCCTTCCCCTTCAAGTTGGCAGGAGTGGTGGGGGAGGCAGGGTGCACGTGGACACTTCTCCTGCATCATTAGACGGCTGCCCCCTCCCACAGTCAGAGGACGTACGCATGGGGTGGGGGGAATTCATCATCCATACATTTAATATTGCTTGATAGTTACGAAGTGGCCAGTGCTGTGACAGGTGCTGGGGATACCATGGGGAAAAAACATATACAGTCCTTGCCTTCATTGAATCCACAGCCTGAGATAGGGAACTGCTAGTAAGTAGACAGTGTGCAATGACCGACACTATAAGAGTGGAGACACCGAGGAGGCCTTTAGTCTGGCTTGGAAGTCAGAGAGGGCTTCTTGGAGGAGGTGGGAGTTAAGTTGAGGCCCAAAGGAGGTATAGAAATTGGTTAAGTGAAGACAAGAGTACTCTGGGTGTTGGGAGTAGCACCTGCAGAGTTGTGGAAGGGAGAGAAAGCGTGGCACCTTTGGATGACGGGGATAACTCTGGGCTGAATGGGACTGAGGGTATGAAGCCAGCAGTGGCAGGAGCTGAGGCTGGAAAGGTGAACTGGAGCTACTGCCGTGAAGGTCTAGAACCTTATCCTGTTGAGGGGTTTTGAGTGGGCTGGAGAGTAAGGGTGACGCTGGCTGCCGTGTGGCTAACAGATAGTAGGACTGAGATGGACACCATCAGAGGGACTGGGGTGAGCAGGATGCCTTTCGCGCTGTACTTGGGGACCCCCAGCAGATGTGTGGGCTGTGGGAGGTCAGGGTCAGGATAATTAGGTTTTGCTAAGGCAAGGAGCAGCCCTGAAACTCTGAGTGGCTTCAAACAGCAGATGCTTATCTCTCACCCATGTGACCACGTGACTGTCACAAACCCACCAGAGGCCTCAGAGCAGCCACTCTGCAGAATGCGGAGAGACAACGAGAGCAGGCAGGTTTCACTTGGTTTTGAAGCTGCCGCCCACGGGTGACACACACCATATCCACTCACATTTCATTGGCCAAAGCAATGGCCGCTTCTGTTTTCAAAGAAGGTAGGGAAGTGCTACCCACTCTGGGAAGACCGGAAAACCAGACAATTTACGGGTGTAGCCCTAACGACCAGCACCATGAGGCTGCTGGCTCTGCAGCTTGCCCTTTACATAACCATCACAAGCACTGGTCCACTGCTTCTAGAATTTATTTCCCTGTAGCTGGTCACATTGCCCCCATCAGGCCTGGGAGGCACACAGAGTCATCCCTTCCAAGCCACCAGGCTCAGCTCCCAGAAGTCCCCACAGAGAGAGAATGAATGGTTTGGGAACTTCAGAGCTCCTGGGACAGTTGGTGGGGTGGGTGTGGACCTCCCAAATGCTTCATGCATATTTTTTACTTTGCCTAAAATGAGCAGTAAAAGCAATGTGCTAAATAAAGAGTAAGCCCATGGCACTAAGCGAGACGCTGGGGAGATAGGATGGGTTTTGGTTTGCGTTCCTCTGTCAGAGCTGTTGGAACATTCGGCCTCCCTGTAGTTGGAACAAAATGACTGTTGAAGTGTTTTGCTTTGGTGTAGATACTATGCATGCTCCTGGGCATATTATTTATTCTGGGTCTGGCTGATCAACAAGATGTCCTGCCTTTGTGACACAGTTCATGGGTTCAGGCTCCTGGTCCCTCCAGGATCTCAGAGGAGCAGCTCCAAGACACCCCCTTCTTGGGCCAGGCTTGCTCCCAGCTCTGTCCTCTTTTGGTCTTCCTTCTCTCCTCCCTACCCACTAGTCATGTCTCTGTCTTGTTGCCAATAGGTCTGCATTTCAGTAGAGTTAAAGCTCCCAAGGTGACTGAACATGAACATGAACCTCAAGCTAGAATACTCATGTTTTGAGCTAAGAAAACCGAGGCAGTGCGAGAGCCGGAGCTCTGGGAGAAGCCTAGCTTGGGATTAGCTCTGTTGCCTAACTGGGGTGTGGCCTTGGATAAGAGAGTTGACATCCCTAAACCTCTGTGTCCCCATCTGCAACCTGAGGGATGGAGGCAGAGACCAGGTAGGGGTGCTGTGAAGACTGAGTGACTTACTTCAATCTTTATGACAGACTCAAGAATCTAACACAATGTTTTAAAGCAATTATACTTCAAAAAAAACAGTAAGAGTAAAGAGGGAAAAAGCACTCTGGTGACTGTTGAAGTATCTCAGTGCATTTTTTAATTTGCTGATTTCTTTTTTAACCCAATCACTAACACTGGCAAGTACTTACGTCAGAGCTTTTTTATTGGGTTGTTCTTTATTACTGATTTGTAGGAGTTCATGTATTTTAGAAATAAAACCTGTGTCAGATACATATTTTGTGATCATCAAAAAAGTGAGTGAGATAAGATGTTGAAAGTACTGGTTCTGTGTCTTAGGAAGTGAATGCTACTAGAGGTTTGTATATGTCATCAAACATACGTCATCTATGTTTGTAAGGCACAGTCGCACTTGGGGAAAGATGCCGGTTACTAAGTGATTTGCCCAAAGTCGTACTGTTAGTGTTTGCAGTGGGGTAGGATCTGCCACGTGTTCTGAGAAGGAGCAGCTTCTTCCCTAGACTCCTCTGCATCCCTTGGTCCCCGATTCCCTGGAGAGACCTCTTACCTGCCTCCTTCTGATATCTATCCGTGCTTTGGCTCCCGGGTACCTCTTACTTCACTCCCACCTTCCTCATTCCTCAGAAGAAAAATTTCCCCACAACCACTCACTGATCGCTATTTCCTTAAGGTTTAGAGACCCGTGCAACCCCTCTCTCCTACATTGCACAGTATTTCAGCGCTCACAGAGCTTATCCTAGTGAAGCCAGCACTGGGCCCTGGGGCTTTGAGACTGTGGCGGGGTCCTCTCTGCTTCTCCTGCTGTAGGTGCCCTGTGTTACATACACACAAGGTGACTATCACATGTGCAGACACCCCGCGTGCATGTTAAGGTCAATAACTGTTCCATCCGAACCAAACGTCCCATGAATGTGCATTTAAAAAGATTAAATGTGCATTAAAAAGATGCAAGGTCCTTTCTTGCATCCTTTGAGAAGGGTAGACCACTGGAAGGAGCTGGGAACAGAGATCACCAAACCTAGACTTTGCAGAGATCTGGGCCAGCACTGTGAGGCTGGAGCCAGGGTGGGAAGATGGGGTGAGGAGACAGACTTTGGGAGCAGATCCCGGGGAGCTGCTACAGCAGAACCTCCAAGCCCCTCTTGGCAGGCGCTCAGGCACACACGTGCGGGCCCCACAGCGATGTCCCTGAGCAGTGGCAGCCACAGGGGGTGTGAGGCGGGACTTGCTTCTGCCTTTGGAACCCTGTGTTTGCTGATGTTTACATAGAGAGTGGAATTAATTAAATGCCGAGGGGCCTTCTCGGTTGCTGAAAATAAACCCAGCCAGGCCCCCAGCAGTGCGCCGCCTGCCTGCGTCTGTCGGGTTTCTCCCAGCTTTGCAGGCACACACGGCAGGATTAGAGCCGCTGCCACTCTCCCCACAGGCAGCGTGTCGGAGCCAGATGTGTGCAGAACAGGGGCACATCCCAGCAGCCGGAGGCACATAGAAACACGCTGATTCACAGGACGAAGCATCGGCCCACCGAGCCTCACCCAGTTAAATACACACAGAGCCGTAGCTGCTCCTGGGTGCACGGTGAGGCAAGCACAGCCTGGCAAAGACGTTCAGATAAACCTGGCACATGTGCCACTCGGAACTCATAGCTCGTGGTCCTACACCCAGTCATGGAGATGCGCGCGTGGCTTCCAAATCAGAAAGCCTTAATCTGCTCCTAGATCTACCTTTTGCTAGAAGTGTGACCTGAAGCTTGTTTTTTAACCTGTTTGTGCCTCTGTTTCCTCCATTATCAAATGAGATAACAACAATACTAATCTCATGGTGTCATTATGAGGATAAAAATGAGAAAATGAACAGTCGCTCTTAGCAGAGCCCTTGGTGCTCACTAAGCCCCACATGAACCTTAGATAAAAGCAGTCACTCTTAACCCTATCCCAGGCGTGGGCTCACATGGGAATGTGGGCATGTAGACATTCAGACACACAAAGACACAGATGGGCCAAGTAACACATGAGAACACAGAAAGACCACAGAGGCATCCCCTGGGGCTCACAAATAAGTCTGCCTGGACCTGACCTGTGCAGACCTGTGCTCACACCTGCTGTCTTCTCCCCCCATCACCAGCCCAGCCCAGGCTGATGGCAGCACATGGCCACGCCATGCAGAGCTGAGGCCAACCAAAGGCCTTCTTGGCTGAGGAGCCACATGCTGCGGGTGTGGTTTCCAGCCACTAAAACACAGACTCTTCTGTGGCTCCCCATGACCTTCTGGCCAAGAGCCAATCTCCCTTCCTGAGCCTGAAATTCACAGACTTCCATGCTCTGCCTCTGCCTCCCTCTCCTCGCATCACAACCCGGTACTGCCCCGTGGGGGCTCCCGATGAGCAGTGCCCCTCCACTTCTGAACAGCTGAGAAAGGATGGCAGATGGGGGCTGAATAGACTCTTGATTGCTGAGAAAGTTCTTGATTGCCGTGAGTTGAAGCGCACAGCTTATTGTGAAAGGCAAAGAAGCCTCCTACTGAGTCCCAGAATGGGGTGGGCCATCCCACACAGTTCTAGACAAAAAATCACAATAAAGCGACTATTGCAATAAATGAATTTATAGTTCTGGAGGGGACAGGCACCCCATGTGGAGGGCATGGAGAGGCAGAGAACCTCTGTACACACTGTTTGCCCACACCCTTCCCCGTGCATCATTCCTGCTCTGTCCTTTCTTGGCCTCAATTCTGACCTTGCATCAGTGTCCTAGGCATGTACTACACTTAGCGACGGAATCCAAACTGATTCTCTCACAGTGTCTATATCAGTACAGACATAACTTGGAGATGTGCGTTCAGTTCTAAAACACCCATCACAATAAAATAACTATTGCAATAAATGAATTTATAGTCACATAAAATTTTTTGGTTGCCCAGTACCTATAAAAGCTAAGTTTACACTACACTACATTAAGTGTGAAATAGCATTTTGCCTGAAAAAATAATGTACATGCCTTAATAAAAAAAAAACAAAAAAACAAAAAAAAAACACTGTATTGTTCAAAAAAAAAAAATGCTAACCATCAGCTGGACCTTCAGCAACCTGTAATCTTTTTGCTGACTTAGGGACTTATTTCCAGGTTGATGGCTGCTGAGAGATCAAGGTGATGGTTGCTGAAGGTTGGGGTGGCTATGGCAGTTTCTTAAGACACTTATAAAGTTTGCTGATTTGATTGATTCTTCCTTTCGTGAACTATTTCTCTGTAATATGCAATACTGTTTGATGGCATTTTACCTACATTAGAATTTCTTTCAAAATTGGAAAGAAGGTTGAGAGTCCTCTCATAATCTGCTGCTGCTTTATTAAGTTTATGTAATGTTCTAAATGATCCTTTGTTGACCTTTCAAGAATCTTCACTGCATCTTTGCCAGGAGTAGATTCCGTCTCCAGAAACCACTCTCTTTGTTCATCCCTAAGAAGCAACTCTTCATCTGTTCAAGTTTTATCATGAGATTGCAGCAATTCAGTCACATCTTCAGGCTCTACTTCTAATTCGAGTTCTCTTGGTGTTTACACCACATGTGCAGTTACTTCCTCCACTGAAGTCTTGAACCCCTCAAAGTCATCCGTGAGGATTAGAATCAGCTTCTTCCAAACTCCTGTTAATGTTGGCATTTTGACCCGTTCCCATGAATCATGAATGCTCTTAATGGCATCTAGAACAGTGAATCCTTTACGGAAGTTTTTGAATTTACTTTGCTCAGATCCATCCAAGGAATCACTATCTGTGCAAGCTGTAGCCTTATGAAATATATTTCTTAAAAAACTCAGGCTTGAAAGTCGAAATGACTCCTTGATCCCTGGCTGCAGAATGGATGTTGTGTTAGCAGACGTGAAAACAACATTAATCTCATTGTACCTCTCCATTAGAGCTCTTGAATGACCAGGTGCATTGTCAGTGAGTAGTAATATTTTGAAAAGAATTTTTGTTCTGAACAGTAGGTCTCAACAGTGGGCTTAAAATATTCGGCAAACCATGTTGTAAACAGATGTGCTGTCAACCAGGCTTTGTTGTTCCATTTATAGAGCACAGACAGAGCTGGTTTAATTCTGAATTCTTGAGGACCCTAGGATTTTCAGAATGGTAAATGAGCACTGGCTTCAACTTAAAATCGCTGACTGCTTTAGCCCCTAAGAAGAGAGTCGGCTTATCTTTCAAAGCTTAGAAGCCAGGCATTGACCTCTGCTCTCTAACTATGGAAGTCCTAGATGGCATCTTCTTCCAGTATAAAGCTGTTTCATCTACGTGAGACCCTGTTGTTTAGTGTAGCTGCTTTCATTAATTATCTCAGCTTGATCTTCTGGATTACTTGTTGCAGCTTCTGCATCAGCACTTGCTTCCTCTTGCATCTTGGTGTTATGGAGACGACTTCATTGCCTAAATCTCACAAACCGATCTGATGATTTCAAACTTTTCTTCTGCAGCTTTCTTACCTCTCTCAGCCTTCGCGGAAGAGTTAGGGCCTTGCTCTGGATCGGGCTTTGGCTTAAGGGAATGTTGTAGGAGATTTGATCTTCTATCCAGGCCACTACCACTTTCTCCATATCTGCAATAAGCAGTTTTGCTTTCTTGTCATTCATGTGTTCACTGGAGCAGCACTTTTAATTTCCTTCAGGAACTTTTCCTTTGCGTTCACAATTTGGCTAATTGTTAGGTGCAAGAGACCTTGATTTCGGCCTGTCTTGGCTATCTCCATGGTTTCCTTGCTAAGTTTAATCATTTCTAGCTTTGGTTTTAAAGTGAGAGACATGCAGCTATTCCTGTCACTTGAACACCTGGAGGCCGTTATTGGATTATTAATTGGCCTAACTTTCAGTATTATGGTGTCTCAGGGAATAAGGAGGCCCAAGAAGAAAGAGAGCGATGGGGGAACAGTTGTCAGTGGAGCAGTCAAAATACTCACGACATTTATTGTTTAGTTCGTTGTCTTATATGGGTACAGCTGGTGGTGCCCCAAAACAATTACGGTAGTAACACCAAAGACCACTGATCACAGATCACCATAACAAATGTATTTGTAAGAATTATCAGAATGTGACATACAGACATCCAATGAGCAAAGGTGTTGGAGAAGTCGTGCTGGTAGATTTGTTCAACACCAGCTTGCTGCAAACCTTCAGTTTGTAAAAGAGAATTAAAAAGCAATATCTGTGAAAAACAGTAAAATGAAATTCAGTAAAACGAGGCATGTCTGTATTATTTCCCAATTTAAAAATAAAAGCTTTCTCCCCAAAGGAGTATTGTGATTGACAGATGGGTTGGTGAATCTATTCATTTCTTTATTCACACCTTGAAGGAGCTTCCCTTTCTGTAGAGGCTGAAGGGAGTGAAAGGTGTGAGACAGTCGCACAAGGAACAGAAGCCAGTACCTGAAATAGAAGATAAGAAGTTCAAGAGCAGAGTTCAGCCTGGAGGAGGGGTGCCTCCCTGTGGCTCTCCATCCGCAGTTATCAACCTCCGTCCCCAGGTCTCCAAGGGACAGGAAATGCTTGTGGCTCCAAGGTCGCCTGGGCTGGTGTCCCCCTCGCTGGCTCTCTGCTTTGTGTGCTCATGCTATGGCAATAATAACATTACATTGTTGTAAGTCAGGGTTCCAACGGCTCCCTGTGGGTCATTTTATTTGAGTTTTTCCAGCAGTCCCAAGATCTCAGGGCTCCTCTTGAACCCTGAGCCTCAGAGAGGGTGGCTGACTCGTTCAGGGTTACACAGCTATGACGAAACATGGCTTGTCCGATGGCTCTTCTCTTCATGACTGTTACTGTTACTGCTCAGTCATGTCCTACTCCTTGTAACCCCATGGACTGTAGCCCGCCAGGCTCCTCTGTCCGTGGGATTTTCCAGGCAAGAATACTGGAGTGGGTTGCCATTTCCTTCCCCAGAGAATCTTCCCAATCCAGGGATCGAACCCACATCTCCTGCATTGACAGGCGGATTCTTTACCACTCAGCCTCCCAGGTATCCAGGCTGTTACTGTTACTGTAGGGGCAGTGAATGGATGAACTCAGTTCCTGCAGTCCTCCTGGGCTGGAGGGAACACCACTTCCTTTGGGTGTTCCATACATCTGTGGAAGAGCATGTCCAACTGTCTTGGATTTGATTTGCAACATTATTCTTTCAACATGTAATTTTGTAAATATATATATATTGAGTGCCCACATAATGCATAGCATGGTAGAAGGTTCCGTGGGAAACAAAAACAGGAATAGGTGTGAATGTATGTAAAGGCCAAGATGGTGGCCAGCATTGCTGCTGGTCTCTGACTGGGTGCATGTCTTGGCTGGGGGGCCAGGATCAGAACTTTCAAGGGGCTTGGGACCTTGAGGAGGTGTGGGTTCCTCCCCAGGGACAGACTCATCAGTCACACTGTGCTCCTGGCTGAAAAGAAAGCTTGGTGGCATCTAAGCTGAAAGCTTTAGGCTCTATGGGTAATGTATTCAGGGGTTGTGTGTGTGTGTGTGTGTGTGCATGCGCACATGTGTAGAGAGAGAGAGAAGTAAAGAGCACTCGCCTTTTCGTAGTAGGAAAATGTCAGGCGTCCCTGGACGCAGGAAGAGGTCTCGGTGGAGTGCTAACAGGCTTTTCGCAGCTTGGAGCAGAGACTGTTTCCTATCTGGGAGGTACTGATCTCCTTTTAACACCTAAGGCTCAGCCCACCCTAGAGCCACATTCCAAACCTCTCCATCTGAGCCCTGAGCCCTCAGCACTGACCTCCCCTCGGTACAGTCACTGTGAGCAGCTGTGTGAACAGGTACAGAGCTGAGGAGCTCCTGGATTCAGAAGCAGCGATGAGACAAGAGGAACCACTTACCTCTCTGGACCTCAGTTCTCAGTCTTCTCATCTCTGAAGTGGAAGGGCAAGGAGGATTGAACACTTTTATCTCTGAGACTCCTCTCAACTCTGGCTTTCAACTATTCCATGTCTCCCTAGACTCTGAATAGCAAGTGTGTTACAAAGACCTCCCATTGTGGTGTTTATGTCTATCCTTTTATTTTTTTCTGCAGAAGACCCTAATGAGCTGTGTTTATGCTATACGGGTGATGAGGTTTGAAGCATAGAACTTGTGTTCCCATTGTGTGGTTGGGAAAACTGAGGTTCTGCACTGGATCCCACAGCTCCTTGAACAGCAGCTAGGCTTGGCACCAGGCCTCCTGACTGTCTCCACCCTCCGTACTCTGCCAGACTACGTGGGTACCCATCTGAAGCATCCAGAAGGCAAAAGCCCAGCTGAGAGAATCTGTGGTTTTGTTTCAGTCCAGCCAAGCATCAAACCTGTAAGGGTTCTCGTTCAAGTGCACTCTGATTTATAAATGGCCTAGTCCTCCATCCACCTCATTATCTGCTGAGACACTGCTTTGTCTTGTAAAGTCCATTTCACAGGTCCATTTCCTCTGACCTCTTCTGCCCAGTAACTTGCTGAGTTGCTCACTCATTATCCACTTTGCCTGTTGCAAATTCTCTCCCCTCCCCGCACCCCCTGCCCCGTGCTAGACAAGGCTCCGTCCTGGCAAGTTTCCAGTTTCACAAGTTGTGACCTCCGTCTTGACCTCTGCTAGGCAGGCAGCCTTCTTTTTCTAAGACAAGGTCACAGCCTGGCCATGGCCTGCTCTGAGACATGTGACAACACGTTCTCCCATCACCCTTTCCCCGGCGTCAGCATCCTCTCATAGCCCGCGTTCTCAGGTAGAAATCCAGGCTTTTATCTTAAAAAGGGAAGAAAAGCAAAGATAAACCTTAGTTAGTGTCAGAATGGCTCCCAAACACAGCGCCAGGGTTCTGGCCTTTGCCTTCCTTCCTGCAGGGTCTGACCTAGTGATATCATGTGCGCGGCAACCTTCGAGTTCCAGGGCCCTGGCACACAGTCGGGGTTTGTGTGGGACGTTCTCAGGAGCCACTGGAGGCCCTGTGCTGTTCAGAATGTGTTCAGACCTTCTCGTAGTTTTCCGTGGGGAGAGGGAAAGCAGTCGCATGGTCTAGACAGGAAAACCTGGCGGTGTAGACACATCTGGAAGACGATGCTGTGTTTTGAATCACAATTGACGTCCCACTTCCCTGTGTGTATGCTCCTGCAACACGGTCCCCTCTCCCCGGCCACGTGCCCGCTGCTGCCCCTGCGCCTGTGGGTTGTAAAGGCTGTGTGTTTCGAGCTCTTTAGACAGGGAGCCAGAAGTGGATGAATTCCACTCAGTGGATCAGGGAAGAGTGGCACATGAACTGTGTGTCTGGCATCAGCATCTGGAAAGCTTCCTTCATGAGTTTGGACAAGCCGCCTGCTGCCCCCTTCCCTGTCCTGGAAGTGAAGTGAAACATTAGTCAGTTAGTCGTGTCCAACTCTTTGCGACCCCATGGACTGTGGCCCACCAGGCTCCTCTGTCTGTGGGATTCTCCAGGCAGGAACACTGGAATAGGTAGCCATTCCCTTCTCCATGGGATCTTCCTGACCCAGGGATCAAACCCGGGTCTCCTGCATTGCAGGCAGGTTCTTTACCGTCTGAACCACCATGGAAGCCCCTTCTTGTCTTGGGCCTGGACTCAAACATGAGTAGCACTGTGGTCTGGCAGGCACAGGAGACCTAAGCACCCCTCAGCCTTACACACACTGCCCTTGACCTTCCTTCCTCCAGTCTTCAGGCTGGTCAAGAATTTCTGTCCCATGAGGGAGCCAGATTCTCTCCAAGCCTCTTTTTTCCTTTGAGGTCAGGAAGATAACTTCTAGGACTCGGTTCATATGAGAGTTCTTCTATGGTGCCTTCCTGGTACTTCAAAACAGCACTGAAACTCCTCCACTCTCCACGGGACTTTTACAGCTCTGCTGCCCTTGAGCCAGTTGTCTGACCTTCTGGAGCCTCACTTTCTTCTTGTGTAAATACCACTGTGGCCTGCCTGCCTCACGAGGCCATTGGGAAGCCAGCGGAGGCAAAAGTGTGAACACCTGCGGGTACCAGTGATGTCAGGGGACAGACAGAGTGGGCGGCCTAGATCCATGCAGCCTGTCCCAGTCTCGAGGAGGCGTGCTGGGGATGGTCCCAGAGCCAGTGTGGCCCTCCAAGAGTGGTCCTGGCGTGTCAGTGGGACCTGCTCAGCACGTGGGGATCACAGGTGTGGGCCGAGAGCTCCATACTCACCCTCTGGTGCCTCTCGGAGATTCAGCACTGATGCTCTGTGCTTCCTCGCTGATCATGAGAGTGCGTGCTCGTCGGACGCAGGTGCCAGGCTCTGTCTCAGTTCTTTAAAATTTCATCAGCATATTGAACTTCATATAAAAAACCTGTAAGATAGGCAGATAAGTAGTACCTGTAAGTAGTGCCCAAGACACTGGCATCTGTTGCCTGCCCCCCACCACCTGCCAGCCTCCCCCTCCTAAGAGAAGCCCTGACCACTACAGATGCCATTTTGCCTTTGTTCGTTCCAAGAGCCAGGATTAGCAGTGCTGAGCGCTGACTTCCAGCAGGCAGGAGGGATTGGACAAATGAGGTAAAGACAGAGCCTGGAATGCAGCTCCAAGGACCCGGCACCCGGAGCAGACTCTACGAGGAACCCTCTCGGGTACATGGGGACCGCCGCCTTCTCTAGACCTCACTTCCCCATCTCTGTGAAGCCCAGCAACAAGGGTGTATGCCCAGCCCGCCTGACGCATCTTCCCAGCTGCCCTGCCCACCTCCCTGCCCCAGTGTGGGAGCAGCTTGTATGAGGCTTGCAGGAAGCAGCCCACCTCGGGTGAAAGGGCCTTACCTGGGAGCCAGTGAGTTTGTTCCAGGATCCAGGTCATTCTCTTCAGCCCCTCTGATCGGCAGGTGCAGAGGGAGCTTCCTGGGTCCTTCGAGTTTCACCCCCACCCCACCTGCCCCTGTCCCTGCCCACCTCTCTAGCTCCCACCCTGGTAACTTTGGCCCCTTACTACTGGTGTACCCTTAGAGGAGTAGCTCTGCCTCAGTCTCCTCAACTGGAAAATGGAAACAATAGTGCCTACCTCCTAGGCTTGTTTGTGAGGATTAAGAGTTATCAAATGTAAGGCACTTAGAATCCTGGCTGGTGTATAGAAAACAGTATACAAAATATCTGAGGGTAGCTATCATTACTACTGTGATTATGCTTATCATATGCAGTGTGCTCTAATCCCAGAGACCATCCCCCTGCTGTTCTGATATTTCGTGAAATTCCGTCACTCCGTGTCTGCCTTTCATATGCTATTTTCTCTGCCTAAATGCCCTTCCTTGTCTGATCTGTCTGGAAAACCCCTACTCATCCTTGAAGATTCAGCTCAGTCTGGTCCATCCTCTCCTACGTCCTTAGTGGACGAGTTGACTACATCCTGACTGTAACACTTGCTGTGCCTGGATGGCACTGGGGGTCTATCGAGCAGACTGGTACTTTACCCCCTCGCCTGTCTGTCTCCATAGTGATTAATCTACCTCTGTGTCTCTAACACAGCACAAGCACTGGGGCAGGGGATGTGAGCAATGTTTATTTCTTTTCTTAAGTGTTCACTGGAGGAGAGGAGGGTGTATGTGCAGTGGTGATTGTAACACATGGTGACGATGAGCCGAGTGAGGGACAGAGCTGGGGACTCACGAGAGGGACGGATCCTGATTGAGGTTGGGGAGGATGGAGGTAGGAAATTGGGAAGATGAGGTAAAGTTGTGGGCTGTCAGCTATTTACGAAAGTGCTTTAAAGGTGTGAGTTTTTTACAGATACTAGTACAGACTTTTCATCCATGTGCTCATTACACCTGATCATATTTCTTTGTGGTTTCTCTTGTTCAGTTCAGGCTACTACAAGAAACTGCCATAGACTAGGGGGCTTTCAAATAAGAAAAATGCATTTCTCACAGTTTTGGAAGTCCAAGAGTAAGGCGCCGGCAAATTCAGCATCTAGTGAGGGCCTGCTCCCTGGTTCGGAGACAGCTGCCATCTTATTGTGCCCTCACATGAGTAAAGGGCTAAGGGGGCTCTCTGGGGACCAGTCCCATTCCTGAAGGCTCTGCCTAATGACTTAACCACCCAAAGCCCCACCTCCAAACACCACCACACTGGGGATTAGGTTTTCAAGTATGAACTTGAGTGAGGGTCATAATCATTCAGTCTCTACGGTATCTGTCTCTGGGTTGGATCCTAACTTATATACTGGGACCCCACTTCTCGTTGGTCCGATGGGTCAGGTCTAAAGAGAACATCCACCTCCCCAGCCTACCCTGCTTCCCTAGAACAGCCGCTGGGACTGGCTCCAGTTGCCTCCGTGGCCTCAAAGTGCTCTTTGCTTGCCTTGATTTCTCAAGCCCTGTGTGACTTAGAGGGAACGTGTGGCATGTGTTTCTGATTCAGCTCCCCTGTGCTCAAAGGCAGTGTAATCTGGAGCGATATCTGATGGCTTTTGAGCCTCAGAAATATGTTCGCCCAGCCTTCTTTTCCTGCCCCTCTCCCTGCCTTGACAGAAGCAGTCCTCTTGGCCGAGAATTGGTCTCCACAGTCCCAACCCTTGGCAAAACTGCCCCCAGCTGAATCTTTGAGCCTAGGAGACTGTGGACATCCAGGATGGAGGCCAGAGTGACACCAGGGCAACACCACTTTCTCTTGGAGACACGCCTGCCTACCTTGGCTGACTATCCTGGTGGTTCAGTTCACTTTCCAGAGCTCGGTGGTTCTATAGCTCAAAATCAGAAAATAGTTTGATGTGTTTCATGTTTGACAAGTCTTAAGAGTTTTCTTTTTCTTTCTCTTGCTGAACATAGCAGTATCTATCTATTTAGTAAACTTTTATTGAGAACCAACTAAATTCTGGGCAGTGGAGATATGAGTCTATATAAAACAGCTCCTGTCCTCAAGGCAGGAGAAACAAATGCTTCAGGAGGCCATTCTATGCATAGAATTCTTTGGGGGAGGCACAGATAGAGGTTTCTTCGGGGGAAGGAGAGAATGAAGGAAGAGGAAGAGAGACCAATCAGGAGTCTTCCCAGAGGCATGGAACCTGTCCATGACTACTGTGAGATGCACACAGGCAGAGTCAGAGTAAGACCCCAGGGGACAGGGAACGATTGGGATCAAGAATCACCTGGTTACTAATGAATGAGACCAAGCATTAGGATTTTTATAAAAGTAACTGAGGATATCAGCCAAGCTGGGAAAGGTGAGGCCCCACAGTTCTAAATCCCCGTCTGTTTCCAGGCTGATTGCAACTGAGCACAGTAATATCCCCCAATTAGGATCATGCTTTCTGGCTTAGTGGTGAAGAATCCACTTGCCAATGCAGGAGACTTGAGTTCGATCTCTGGGGCGGGAAGATCCCCTGAGGAGAAAATGGCAACCCACTCCAGTATTCTTGCCTGAAAAATGCCATGGACAGAGGAGCCTGGCCGGCTACAGTCCATATGGTCACAGTGAGTCAGACACAACTGAACACGCACGCACTGTTCTTCTCTTCGAGTTTACAAAGCAGCGTCCCACTCGTGATCTCAGTGAGTTCTTCTTCCCTCTGTCCCTCCTCTCTTCATTCAAAAGTGTTTCCTTAGCACGAGCCCTGTGTCTGGTGCTGTTAGACTCTGGGAACAGTGATGGGCCAGGTCAAAGGATCTCAGCTTCATAAAGTGTCTAATTCAGGATTCACATCACTTTAAAACCAAAGAATGATACTGTGCCTCCAGGTACCAAATGTCAATGGTGCTTGGGGACAGCTGAGTTTCTCCATGTTGGTGTTTTCTGTGAAATAGTTTCCTTTCCCCATTTCACATGAGGAAAGAATTCAAGAAAAAGAAGCAAGGAGGTGGTGTTTTCGTGTTGAGCTAGTTCACCTCCGATCTACTTCTGATAAAAGCATTTCCTTTCTCTGCCCTTGAGGTACTAAGGGAAGTCAAACTCTATTTAAGGCCTCCAGAATTGGAACCTCCCAAGCATTTTGCCCCTAATAAAGCGTCACTCTCAGTGGTTCATCTCCAAAAGTTTTGTTATTGATTCCAGCCATGTTTTGCAACACTCTTGTTTGCTCATATTTAAAAACAGAACATTTCATGTTGGCTTTTTTTTTTTAGCCTGATTTCTTGTTATTTCCCACATATTTCCAGTGAATGAAGAGATTAGAGAGTGCATCGGGTTTTTTTCCTGAAGGACGAAAGTTAAACATCCTGTTCTGACTGTGAAGAAAATTTCAAGTTTCTGGAATCCATTAAAACCCAAAATGTCACAGGAAAGTTATTCTGGAGCCTGCAAAAACACAATTTTACACTTCTGATGTCCACTGGGCATGTTTGCCTGTCCTTGGAAGGAATCACCATTTTCTTTCTTCACTCCCTCCATCCTTCCCTCTTCCTTTCAGAAAGATGGAAGGAAGCCAACATATGTAATGCTAAGTGCTTTGCAAACGTTATCTTATTTAATCCTCCCAACAGCAACCCCAAAGCTAAGAAAAGCTCATGAACTTGACCCAGGTTGTCCACAAGGAAACACCAGATGCAGCCTTCATCTTGCTGCATCTTTAGTTACATGGTCCCTTACTCCACCAGTGACTTATAGTTTACACTCTGATGCCCCGCCATTTTTTTTTTTTTTTCTATTTTGTAGAAAAGGATGTTGGTGTAAGCCAGTAAAGGACCAATGTTTTCTCCTTCTCTCTCAGCTAAAGACCATGTTTTCTCATTTGTAAGCGGATGTGCCACTGCAAACATTACAGCCAAGAATGATTTCAGAGCATCTGGGTCCATGATCCAGGGCAGCTCTGTAAATGCAGTTGTCATTACACATTCTACTTCCTTGCAGGAGACAGGCAGGTGGCTCTGAAGTCTGACGGTAGAACTGAGTGTAGGGAAATCTCTTACCAGCTGGTGAGGGGCCGATTGGCTGTGACAGGGCCTGAGAGTGAAGGTCTAGCTGGCTGCAGCCTAGCAGTCAGATCTGGGCCTTTGAAATCCACTAATAGCCCATTCCTGGACGTTGAGGCCCCCAGGGCCTTTCAGCCTGCCTTCATTTGGGCGCTTGTTAGAAAGTCAGGGGATAACAGGCTTGGACGGGAAGGGTGGGTGGAGAGGGGTCCACTGAATTGCATCACAGGCCTAGCCAAGTTCTCAAGCACAGGAGGAACACAGCCAAGGGGCCTCCTCTGGCATATCCTTCACCCTCATCCCAGCACGTGCCTTGGGAATTTTCCAGGATTCTCCTGGACTAGGCAGGGTTGGGAGGTCTGTGCTGGTGATAGTGGGATCATCTGGGCCACTTGCTGGCTCAGAAGCCTCACGGGACCAGCATCCCTCTCCCAGGGCAAGAGCCTCATCTCTGGGAAGTAGGCATGATGGGCCCCCTTGCCTCACAGTATCCTTGGAGGAAGGAAGGTGTAGAAAAACAGCCAAGACTTCCAGAGTCAATTTATGTCTCTTGAGCCTTCTCTGATCTCCCGGAAGTAATGCTCCCTTTTGAGGCTTACATAGTAATTCATTCTCTTTGCTCTTGACAGTCTTAGCTAGCCCTGAGCTGAGCTAACTAGCCTGTGTCTGCCTCCCTCAGAGCATGAGTTCAGATGCTGAATTTAGAACTTGGGTTTGCACAGTTCTGCCTGATGTCTGATGTTTTCTATGTCAAGGCTGATCGCCTGCCAGATGAGAATCTTGCAAGCATGCAAGCAGGGTTCACCTTCCCACTCACAGGGGTTAAGTGAATGAGTTCCTCGAGCTGTGATGAGGCTTAACAATTGTCATAGCTTCCCAGGGAGCTCAAACGGTAAAGAAATCTGCCTATAATATAGGAGACCTGAGTTCCATCCCTGAGTTGGGAAGATCCCTTGGAGAAGAGAGGCAACCCACTCTGGTGTTCTTGCCTAGAGAATTCCATGGACAAGGGAGCCTGGGGGGCTACAGTCCAGGGAGTCGCAAAGAGCCAGAGAAGACTGAACAACTAAGCATTCACTTTAGTGATCATAAGTCATGCAGTGTGCCAGGCTGTTTAGGTCCAGACCTCATTTCACTTTTAGTTCTTACACAGTCCTTAGCATCTCCCATCAAATTTGAGGAGACTGAAGGAGTGAAAGTAACCATCAGTATGTGGAAAGTTGAGATTTGAGCCCCAGACCTGACAGCTTCCTAACCCACAGCGCACAGTAGCAGCCTTCCACCTCCCAAGAGCATCTGCCTCTCTCACTAGTCTGCATGTTTATTCTGGCCGTGGTCTGGCCAGAATTATCACCGCCATGGGCAGGAAGTGACAGGGGCCCAGGATGCTGAAAGGCCATTAGACACCGACTGGTGCAAACTTGTTCCTTGACCAGTGAGAAAATAAGTCTCAGAGAGGGGGTGGGGACCAGAGCAGGAACCAGCGTCCTGACTTCTCTTCTGAATTCCCACAAGCCTGTTTCCTGGACTCTGGGACACTGCCCAGGCCATAAAATTTTATTCTTTCCCATAAAGGTGAACCGTCAAATGTCTAACGAAATTCCATTTAATCATTAAACCTTGGGTGAAGTTTGTTGGGAACGTGAGTGAATAAAGAGTCCGCCAGCAGGTCTGAGTACCTATGATGGGGTGGACTTCAGTCTCCATAAACCTGAACTTTGGAGAGGGAGGCCCTGAGGTTGGTTTGCAGAAAGAGAGAGAGTGAAGAAAGGAGGCCTGGCGGTGGTGGGAAGCCCACCAGAGAGGAGAGGTCAGGCCTCCTTTCCCAAACACCTCCTGGTTTCCTGATTCCTGCTGCAAGCCAAGGGGATGGCCTGTCAGAAGGGAGGGCTGGGACAGAGTGTGATGCTGAAGGAGGCTGGCATATCACAGAGGTGTTGTTTAAAGAGAGGCGCTTCCCAGGAAAGGGGCAGATTGCTAGGCATTGTGCCCAGGAACCCCTGTAGCCTCCTCTCCCACAACAGTCAGGCCTTCCTGCAGATCTGGCCTGCCCCACCATGATCTGCGAGCAATAAGGCCAAGGCCAGGCATCTGGCCCCAGGTGGTGTGCATGGGGCATGGGGGTGAAATTCAGGAATGACTGTTGAACAGGAAAGGGGAGGACCAGAGGCCGCTGGGGTACCTGTGCCCAATCCATGAAGAGGGAAGAGAAGGGCAGGCTTTCATTCTGGGCAGATGGCATGGACAGGTTCCTCCACAGCAGCACACTTGACTCTGGCAAAGGTCACTCGGGACAGGTCTGTGCCAGCCTCTGCCTGGAGTTGGCAGACTTGCCCCTCCGGGAGCAGGGTACCAAGCGGGAAGGGCAGCTCCCCTTGACCCTCAGTTCCACTTGCTGTGTTACCCCAGGCACGCCTCTTTCCCTCTCTGAGTCTCAGGTTCTTTATTTGTGAAATGGAGACAGCGCTACCCACCTGCTACGGCCATCGTGCCAGTCAATGCCATGATGTGGGATGCCTGGTTCAGGAAGCAGGATTCTGCCAGCTGCTATTATTGTGATTGGCCAGATGGCGCCAAGCTTTAGTGCCACCTTGGCCTCCTGGACGGCTTTGTTAGAGAGCTATTTTTGATACAAAAAAGAAGTGCCACTTCCAATCACTGGGAAGTTTCTGATTCTTCCCCTTGGTACGTCGTTTCTGTAGTAAACACGCAGCTCTGGACTCTCGTGAGGGTCAAAGAGAGTGGACGGAAGGTGGTTTTGCTACATGGTGGAGTGTGTAACTCACGGTTCATGTCCTCAGCTCTCACCACTTGCAGGCATTTGTCCAGCCTGCACAGTGCCATGTTCTCCACGGTTCCTGGACACACCCAAAGGTACAGCCCGTACCCTGGGAAAGCTCACGTTCTGGGCCCATCAGAACATACAGTGCTCATTGTGACAGTGGTGTCCCTGGTGGGCCTGGGGGACTGGGGGCTGATGGCGTCCTTGGCATTGAAGTGGATGCTGCAGGGTGAACCGGAGTCTGACCATGGGCAGTAGGGGTGGGCACGCCAGGCAGGGTGCTGCCCGCTTAAAGTGCTGGGAGATAGGAAAGGTGTTGGGTGGTTGCTAGCACACACAGGGAGGCCACGTTCACGTAAGTCTTGGGACTGGACTGATGAGACCTGAAGGGGAAGGGCAGAGCCTCCGGTCTGAGTGGAACTCTTGGACTTTCTTCCGCACCTCGGGGCTGGCCAGCAGAGGCTCCTGAACAAGATGGGAGCTCTTCTCAGGGAAGACAAATGGGCCTTCAGAGGGCAGCCTGACAGCGGAAGTGAGGAGGGAGGCCTTCGAGTTAATTGGGAGGGAGAGTCAGGGAATCACAGCCGGAAGCAGAGCGACACGAGCCTGCACAGGATGGTGGTGATGGGACAGGAGAGGAGAGACCAGTCCCGTACAGCCTTTCTGAAAAAAACAAACCCTCAGAACTTGCCAGTGAGCTGGTCAGAGATGGAGAAGGGAGAGAAGGGGGGAAGGTGATGCCTTGGTTCCTACCTTTTTGCAAATTCTTTACTTGGTAGGAAATGTGGAAACCCAGGCAGGACTAAGCTGGGAGTGTTGAGCGGGGTGAGGACGGGAGATGGAGTGACCACACGAACAGCTGCTGAGTGCCAGCTTGGTGCTTAGCACAGGCCTCCCCACCCCCAGCACACACAGCGGTATCACGCTTGACCTTTACAATAACCCCAAGTGGAAGATTTCATGCCCAACATGCAGATGAGGAAACTGAGGCCCAGAGAGGTTGATGATTTGCTCAAGAACACACAGCTGCAAGTGGGAAAGCTAAGATTTCAACACAGGTCTGGCTGCTCACTGCCTTCGTGAGGTACCCCCATCAGTACCTCCAGCCTTGCCCCCTCTCAGCTGAAAGCGGGGCCTCTCCCCACCGCCAGGTCTCTGTCTGAGCCACCTCACCATGTCTCCAGGAGATGCTGCCATGTGAATTTTGAATGCAGCTCCTAGGAGGAAAAAAATCCAGTGTGGCACCATCTGTTCCTAACAAATAAACAGAGATTGCTTCAAACCACTCTGGGGAAAAAAACACAGATACAGGAGGAAGGAAATTTTGAGAAAATCATATCATTTTCCGTAGCCTAGACCAGCTTCTTCAGCACTATCGGTGTTTTAGGTGGACTCATTCTTCACTGTGGACACTGTCCCGTGCCCTATAGGATATTGTACAGCATCCCTGGCCTCTGCCAGGAATAGAAGCTGCCCAATTCTTCTACCAGGTATAGGAGATACTCTTAGTGGAGTATTTCCCCCGCACTTATGACAGCTAAAAATGCCCTCAGACAATGTTTCCTACGGAGCTGGAAGGAGAAAATTGCCCCCAGATTGAGAATCATAGTTGTAGATAATCAAAGAATTTCAACCTGAAAGGGAATATTGGGGTCACCTGGGTCAGACCAGCTGTTGCATGGAAGGGTTGAAAGGTACTCCCCAAAGCTAGCATTCCGTCGGTCTATGAGACCCTCGGTTTACTAGGAAGATGCTGGGACCAGAGGAGAGGAGGGTGCCTGCTGTCACTCAGGAGTCTGGAACTCATCACTTCTTCACATCACCTGTAACAAGGCCTCAGAGGCTGGAACTGTTTCCTTCCAAGCTCAAGTCCCTGGCTAGCCTATCAGGGGTGCCTAGCCCCGTGCCAGGTGCCAGGAGGTGCAGGTTAAGAGACAGAGGGAGGAAGAGACAGGACTGCTCCAGACAGTTCCGCCCAGTGCGGGTCACAGGCTGGCTGCACATGACCAGAAGAGCTTGTGCAGCTGTCTGTGCAGGGCTGGAGGGGCTGCAGGTCGTGTTGGGAAAGAATTCTTAAAGAAAGGAACCTTTGCAAAGAGGAAGGAGAGTTGAAGGAGGAGGGCAGTGATGTGAGTCAGCTCAAATCTCCAGGAGAGTGGGAGCCACAGGACTCCCCAGGGCCTGCTTTCTGCAGCATCACGTCCCCAACACCTGAGCCAGGATGCTGCAAGGGCTCCTGGAAAGGCCGTCTGACCAGGCGATTCATGTCTTCATCCCACTGCATCCCCAGTTGGGCCGTGCCTCCCTGAGCTGCGTTTCCACCTGTCAGCAGGGCACCCCCAGGGTTGTGTGAGGGCTGAATGAGATCAGGAGTCCTGAGAGTTTGGTTAACCTCAAAAAGTTGCCCAGCATGAGGAATGATGGTTATCATACCAAGTGGGGTGAGATCAGCACTGAAACAGAAGCGTCAGGACTGGAAGGGGCTGAGAACTTGACTCCCCAGGGAGCAGCCGGGCAGAGCCTCTTGCCATTTGGGCGGGTTGGGGTGGGGGGGAACCAGCCACCCTGGGCCAGGGAGCGTGATCCCCCCTTCTCCACCTATGTGGACCACTCTCCCACCCTGCCTGGCTCTGCCCGAGCGCCTGCTGGTGCATGCAGAAGCCTCCGTGACCCCAGGGCCAGGCCAGAAAGGGGCTGCTACAGGAAGACCGCTGAATTCCACGGCCAGAGCTTTACAAGTCAAAACCAAGGCCAGCAATGCCCGGGGGCCCATGAATCTATTCTCAGGCACAGTTGTTGAGAGGAGGTATTATAAATGGGGTTGGGAGGCTGATTCTGGATGCAGGGCCTGGGGCCCAACTCAAGCTCGCCTAGACCAGCTAGGCTGGGCGGGCCCTTGGTCACTATATTCACTTCCCAGTCAGGTGTGGCTGGCTCTGGGTAACCACCAGGCCCACAGCGCTGGCAGTGGGAGGGCATCTTAAGGTGGAGTGGGGGGCAGACCAAATGGCAGGAAGAGAAGAAAGAAAGGAAGGATCAGGCCCGCAAAGCTGGGTCTGCTGGAATGAAGGGATGGACAGCCTTGTGTCTGAGAAAATGATGAACTCCCATCAGGAGCCCCACGGCGCCTCACTGAGCTTGCCTGGCTGCAGAGACCACCTCCTAGCAGGCTCGAGGAGCCTGTGTGTTGGGGGTTGAGGGGACAGTGTATGTGTGTGGATTGGGGGCGGGAGGTAGTTGTGGCTGCTTTTGGTTTAGGGAGCAGACAAGGCCACTGCCCTGACCAAGTCACCTCGGTCCCCGTCCCAGTCTGGGGCTCCCCGCTGTGCCCTCCAGTCCCTACCTCTCCAGTCCCTTCCTGGCCACCAGTCTGAGGCCCTTCCCCAGGCTACCTGCAAGCTCAGCCCCTCCTGGAAGGCAAAGGCGAGTCTTTGGTTTCTGGCAGGTTCCTGGAAGGTCTGTGGCCGCTCACTGCCCACCAGTGCAGGATAAGGCAGAGTGAAGACCCCGGGGGTTCGGGGCTGGGAGGTCATGTTAGAATCTGACCCTGCATTTCAGAGCTGGGTGAATTTTGGAAGTTGTTTCCCCATTTCGGGCTCACCTACGTTGACTGACACAGGGGAGGAGGGTTCTTAATTTGCAGGCTGTTAGAGTGTTCAATGAGAAATAAAGTTCTTGCCACAGTGTCACACATAGACACTGGTAGCAGCAGTTACCATTGGCTGAGCAGCAATACGTGACATAAATGATGCTGAAAGAAGCACAGGACGGTCCCCACGTCCAGGGAGCCAACCCCCTAGAGGAAGGCACAGGGACCCAGGGAGAGTTCGCCTGCGTCCTCAGCTCTTCTGTGCATTGTCGGGGGCCTTCTCTGTGCCTTGCCTCTCCTGGACATGGGATCAGCCCAGATGCCCTAGGGGGTCACCTGGAGAGACAGATGTACCTTCAGGCCTCAGGCACAGGGGTCAGGAGGGAGCTGGAGGGATACCCAGGAAGGTACTGAGGAGGGGTCTGTGGCCCTATGCCCGCAAGCGTGAGTAGGAGGATGCCAGGCGGGTATGCACAGTGGGCAAGGCCGAATCTACAACTGTGGTCCGGCCTCCAGCTCCAGTATCTGAGTCAGGTACCAGCAAAGTCTGAATACAAAAGCAACAGCCTTGGGGCTTCAAGAAGGGGTCAGGCCCGGGACTCAAATAGGTCCCTGATAAGGGAGTGCCTCCTTAGGCCCAGGTGTGAGAGAAGGAGAGAGCACTTGAAGAAAATCCTTGCCTTCCACCAAGACTGACCACTTAGATGCAGAGGGTACCTTTATGACATTCAAATCCAAAGCCCAGAAAACTGGAACTTTGCCAAAGTGGTCCAAAAGTCTATTCAGACACCATCTCTGAGCCCTGCAGGAGCTCTGAGTGCCAGCCCCTCCTGCAGGGCAACAGCAGAGAGCCTCTGGTACTTTTTACTTTTCCTTCTCCTTTCCAGGCTCACCGCTCCCCGCCCACCTCTGTCCCCGCCCACTGGGTGCAGGCCTCCTCATTTATCAAGATAAAATCCATCAAAGTCGCTGGGAGGGAGGAGCATAAAAAGAGTTTGCGGGGCAATAAATCTCCTTTACCATCGGCGGAATTCATCCCAGACTGTGCTCTTTGAAAGCAGAGACTGCCGACAGGACAGTGCAACCGGGCATGGGGTTGGGTATGTGGGAGCAGGGACACAGCTCAGAGTCCTGGGCTTCACAGCTGGGCACCTGGCTGTGTGGGGGAGCACAGGCCATCAGTGGCAGGACTGGGTCTAGAACCGAGGACGGAATTTCAGCCCCGCTCCCGTCTGTGTTCCCAAGGTCAATGGAGACAGCTCCCTGAGCCCAGAATTATATATGAGAACTAATGACACTCATCCACTTAGCCCCTTCATCATTCACATGTGCTCGCTCATTTTTGTGTCACTCTCTTCTGCATCTGTCACTAATGTTTACTGTGCACCTACTATGTGCCCAGCACAGAGCCTGCAGCAGGGCGGCAGAAGGTGCACCTGGGCCCATCGGAGCAGGGGAGGACCTCAGAGCAGGGGCAGGGAGCACGCGCACTGTGTGAGGGGGGCATGAGCAGAAGGGGACAGAGGTCCTTTCCATTCTTCCCTCTCCCCCCAGCAGAGAACACCAAGCCTGTGTTAACAGGGGAAGGAGATATTGGGCTGCCTTGGTAAACCTCACCCAGGCTGATCAGCATTTAAGGGGACTTTCTTTGTGTCCAGCCACACACTTGGAAAGTGGCTTGTCTGTTCTCCAGGGAAAGTGGCTTCCCTTCTCCTGTCTCTCTTCCTCGTGATAGTCTCGTGAAAACAGCATGGACCGGGGCCTGGGAGCTGTCCATCAAGTAAATAAATAAAGCATACTCTGTCCCTGTGATAGAGCACGACGTGGCGGTTAGAATGAATGACCTACATGTGTCAACATGGGTAAATCTCACTTACATAATATTGGGTTAAAAAGGCAAATCAGAGAACAATACGTGCAGTCTTCTACCACTTATGCAAATCTAAAGAAGGAACAATGTTGCATATTGTTTATGCACACATATGCATGTAATAAAAGAATAAGAATACAGACAAAAAAGATACAGCCCAAACTCAGAAGTGGTTACCTCTGGGGTGGGGGGTGGGGGTGGGGGGAGAGGTGAATGGGATCAAGGAGGGGGCAAGGGGACTTCTGATGCGATAATTGTATTTATTTTAAAACATATGTGAAGCAAAGATGATAGAAGATCAATGTGTGTTAAATCTCAGTGGTAAATACAAGCATTTGCTAGGTTCTCTGTACTTTTCTGTTGGTTTGAAATATTTCATTAAAAAAATAAGATGTTTAAACAAAACCCAGACAGTCTGACTCAAAAACCCACATGAACCGCAGTCTAAGGGCCTCTGAAGTACCAGACTTGTAGAAGGTGCTCTCTTAAACCCTTTCACATTTAATCTGCCGCATTCCAAGAAGGGGGCTTATTATCTTCATTTCACAAATGAGGAAATAGGCTCAGAGCGGGCAAGTAACTTGCCCAGGGTCACACAGCTTTAGGTGGAAAATCTGAGCTTCGAACTCTGGTGATATAACCCCCAAAGCTGTGGTCTCTCCTCCACATCTCACCACCTATATACAAGCTGCATTTCTTTGATGAAATATAACCAATGGAAACAAACAAACACCAAACAAAATGAAAACCAACTCAGAGTCTGACACGAACCTTGCCTCTGTTCCATACTGATTCTGACCTTCGAGAACTACTATCCCCTGGAGCTTCACGTGCCCTCAGGGCAAAATGCAGATGGCACCATGGTGGCTTCCCTAACAGGATAACTGCCCTTGTCCATGTTGTTAATATGTATAAAGGTACTTGCCTGTGGTTCCTGCCACTCACAGCTGAGACCCTCACCATCAGTTTGTAGAGGACTGTGGCGTATTCTAAACAATTGGCAAAGTGATTCCATTTTGCTGGCCAGATAAAACATTTCTGCTCTGGTTGCATATTGATTATACAACCTCAAAGGAAGGAAATCTTAGTTCAGACGCCCAAGCATCATTCCTATAATTTCCTTCCTGATCAAAACCGAACCAGAATCTCTGAGTGGAGAAGGTGAGGTGCTCAAACATCATCGTGTGGCCCCTTTCCCTGTTCTCTGGCTGGCGGCCAGCTCTGTAGGTGGTAGGCGTTGTGCTAAGAATTTGAAATACCAAGAGCCCATCCCATTTTACAGGGGTCAGGAATTTAAGTGACCTGGGACATGGCTAGGTGGTAGAGTTGAAAGCCACGTCTTTGTGATTCTAAAGTCCTGCTCATAACCGTTACATTATATTATTGTGGAGAGGAGACCAGAATGAGGCCAGAGGGAGAAAGATGCAGTAATGAAAACATGAAGGCCACTGTAAGCCACCTGAGGAGCTGGGCTGGGTCCTGCAGGCATGGGGGCTGTTGCAAGGTTTAGGCAGGGAGAGACATGATCATTCTGGTGATTCAGAAGTCCTCTCTGGGTGCACCTGGAGACTAAATTGCAGGGAGGGAGGCGAGAAGCAGGGAGTCCAGGTAAGAGATGGTTACAGTTATCCAGGCAAGAAGGGCTTGGACTTGGGCAGAACCAGTGATGGTTGAGAAGAAATAAACTTTCAAAGGTATTTAGAGCATTATAAATATTGGAAGGATAGATAAATGGATAAATGGATGGATGGATTTATGGATGGATGAATGGATGGACAGATTGTAGGATTTGAAAGAAGAGAAGAAGTCATATTAAATAACGTGGTCTTCAAGCAGGCCCTGAGGCAGGCTTCCCAAGATCTTTTTAGACTCTTGCTTGCATGACTTTCCTTGTTCTGAAATACGTGAAATTTTAGAAGTCAGATACTATAGGAAATCCCACCAGAGTTTTCCCAACCCACAACCAACAAGTCTAATGCCTACCCTCCACCCTCCTGTGGGAACCTTCTGGGCCCAGAGTATATACAGAAAGAGATGCTGGGCAGTGGGAGGCAGGGCTGTCCAAACACAGATGCTGCTGAAAGTATGGCCCAATATATACCAGCAAATATTGATCCTGCCTCTCTTCCCAAACCGGACCACTGCCAGACAATGCCAGGGTGCATTGTTGGGTCTGGGCCCTAGGCTGCAGGCCGAGGAATGTGGACTCTGCAGGAATCTGTTTGCTCATTTCCCAGAGCTTGACATCCCTGGCTTGACAGCACCCAGGGAGTGGCCCTCGGCCCGATCACCAAGCAGTTCCCTGTTCAGGATATTTGCACAGGGGCCACTCTGCTTAGTCTGTATTCATTAGAAAAGGTTTTTCTCTGTCTGGCGGGTTTCCAGGATGTGCGGGGGGCTTTCCCACCCGACCCCTCCCTTTACCTATCCCACCCGGTTCTGGCTGCCTCTGCGAAGTCATGGAAGTAAAGCCCTAAAACATCAAAGAGAATATGGCAAGTCAGGCGGGCCCGCTGAGAGGCACCATCATCCCATCACCCCCACTTTAAAGATGACCAGCCAGTACACTTTGAGTCACTCGGCTTGGGGGCAACTATTATGGCTGTTAAGAGCCTTTGAGTCAAAGACACTTTGGAAAGTGAAATTGGATAAATTACTCAACTTTAACACCATTGCCTCCCACCTCATCTCCTCATCTGCAAAGTGGAGACAGCAGTAGTAGCCCCTCCTCTGAGATTAAGTGAAATAACATTTAATAAGTGTCCAGAATACAGCTGGCGCTTTTAAGCAGAAATGGATTGCACCAGGGAGCCACAGGCAGCCACAGCACACTTGGAGGGTTTGCTGCTTCCACCAAGAGACCAGGTTCCCAGGGAGTCTGGCCAGTCTTGTCCGGCAGTGGCCCACGGGGGCTGCAGGGACAGTTACGATTCCTTGTGCTACATGCCCCAAGGGGCCCCTTTCTAGCTCTCTCCAGCTCACACCATTCCAAGGGGATCATGAAAATGGGTCCCATGGTGGGTTGGGAGCTGGTGCGGGGAGACCCAAACTCATTTCTAGTCATAGTCTGTTAGACTGCTTTGGCCTGGAATTCCTGGTCTTCGACAGCAGCAAAGGTGGCCTTCCAGCCCTAATGAGATGGGCTCCTTGGGTCAAAGAGCCCCTCAGGCTTCCTTGGGCAGCTGTGCCCTGAGCCCCACCCTCCTTCCTCGGGCCACAGTCTGGGCCCAGCTCTGCTTCCAGAGCCCATGAGGTTCCCTGGGAGCCCAGCCGTGCCAGGGACCACCATTGTGGCTTGTGGGTGTTTGGATTCAGGGTTATTTTTTGGACAGTTTCTGTCTTTCTGTTTAGCTTTTTTAGTTTAGCCCTTAGCACAGAGCTCTGAAATAGCTCTTGACAGCTTCCCCTGCATTGGCTCAGGTGGGCTTCTGGTTGCTCCACTGTTATTTCAAGGACCTGCTGTGTTCATCACGTTGATTAAGAGCACAGATTCTAGAGCCACCAGCTCCAGCACATATTAGCTGAGTTATCTTGGGATGTTCACTTATTTCTCTGAGCCTCGGTTTCCTCATCAATAAAATGATGATAGTAATAGTCCCCGCCTCTTAGGGTTGATGGGAAGAGTCAAGAGAGTGATACTTGTGGAGTAATTTGCTCACATCTAGTATTGATACATGGCTTCCCTAGTAGCTCAGATGGTAAAGGATCTGCCTACAATGCAGGAGACCTGGGTTCAATCCCTGAGTCAGGAAGATCTTCTGGAGGAGGTCATGGCAACCCACTCCAGTATTCTTGCCTGGAGAATTCCATGGACAGAGGAGCCTGGCAGGCTATAGTCCATAGGGTTGCAAACAGTCAGACACAACCAAGAGACTAACACCGGCAGTAGCAGTATTGATACTTAGTAAGTCAGCGTCTGTGAGATCCACACACACATGTTCTTCTCATTTAATTCTCTCCATGTCCCTATGGAGTTGGAAGTATCACTCTGCTTATGGTTGAGCATGATCACCTAAGGTCATGCACCTGGCAAGTCACAGAGAAGGGCTCCACCAGAAGTCTCTGACTCTAGAAAACTATCTGGCATTTCTTCAGCTTACATGTCACTCAAAAGAAGACTTACATTTCTTACTGAGTGTAATGTCAAAAAGCAACTTCTCCCCTTCTCTCTCTTTACTTCCCTTCCTGTCCCTTCCCTCCAGTCTGTGACTCTCAAGTCTGAGCAGACCCTGAGTGAAGGATTTGAGTACAAGTCATGTTTTTGAGATTGGACCCAGGGCGTTGGGGAAGTGAGCTTGGCAGAGGAAGCCCAATCTGCTGGGATACCCTGAGAATCACATTAACACTTCACAATGGCAATGCACCTCACAATTATACACCCACAAGGCAGGGGAGTTGAGGTATTAATACCCTGGCTCTTGTCCATCATTGGTCCAGAGGATAGCATTCTTTCCCCTGCACTGGCTGGCTCAGGGTGGGGTAGACCTGAGTGGTCAGAGAAAGCCTCAGGCAAAAACACGCAGGGGCTGGAAGTTGGAAGTTGGCCAGGAGTGGAGATATGGTGGGACGTGGGCAGGGAACCCAACCCACGGAAGTGTCTTGGACGTGTGCCACTGCACACATGATTCTGGACTATAATCGTCCACTTCCCTCTCTCCCACCAGCTCCTTAGGGCAGAGTCTCATATGTCACAGTGCATGGCTTCAGCACTGGATGAATGTTCATCGAACGGATGAATCTAGATTCCTGGACTCCTACTCTCTCCAGGCCGGAAGAGGTCTTTGGGGTCATTTGCCAACATACTGTGTGATATTTGGCAAACTCAGCACGGCCAGGGGCAGCCTGCTCTGTGATAAGATAGCTCAGACTGCAAGACAGTCCTTCATCACTGTCTTCTGTGTCCACTGACTCTGTGTCCAGGCCTTTGCTCCGTGCCCCAGCCAAAGGGCCTGGACTAGCTCTGGAGCAAAGCTTGCAGCATCCTCTGAGGACCTGCAATGGCAGAAGTTTCCCTAAGAAGCCGTCCCTCCTCTGCCATGGCCCAATGACACATTTGTGTGTGTGTCCAGCCGCCTCCCTGCTGAGGGTGGGAAGTAGGTTTTCGTCTGTATAAACAAGTAGCTCAGAGACCCAAGGCCAGGGAATTTGATCTGGGGTGAACGCCTGGGTTTTGCAATTCTCCTGTGAGTCTGTGGGCCAGCGTTGGCCGGGTCTGCATCTCCTTCTGGAAGGAACAGGCCTATGAACCCTACATTGTGCCAAATGTCCCATCAGGGGATTCCACTTTCAGCTGCAAGCGGATGGGGACTGAGTGAGAAGGCAGTTGTGTAACTCCGGGTGTCAACCGCAACTGTAACAAAGGCAAAAGCACCAGGCAGGGACCAAGTTAGCCTTGAGGGGCCAAGTGTGCCCTGTCCTTCCTCCCCTCCTCCAGTTCCAAGGGCAGCCCCATCCATCTCCTCATCCAGCAAACAAACCTTTCAGGCTCACGGTTCAACAAAGCAGCAGAGACTCATGAAGCCCCCACTTCATGATGGTCTGCCAGATGATGGATATAGCGAAGCAAAGATGCATCTTCTCTTGTCTAAGAACTCACGTTCTAGCTGCTTGGGGCATCAAGAGGTGCCTGCTTGGTCAGTAGGGAAGAATCAGAACTAAGAGTCAGAAGACTTGGGTTCAGGTCTAGGCAAATCTCAGGTAAACCTCTCTCAGTCAGTGTGGGCTGCCGTAACAGATATCACAGACTGAGGACTTCAGCAGATGGCTGCTTTCCCATGGAGTCAGGGATCACAGGGTGCTGGCGGGGTTGGCGTCCTCTGAAGCCCCTCTGCTGCACTTGCAGGCAGCCACCCTCTTCCTGCCTCTGCACAGGGCTATCCCTCGATACACACGTGTTTGCCATGTTGCACGCACGTGTGCAGCCTCTCATGTGTCCTCATCTCTTCTTACTAGGGCACTAGTCAGTCTGAACTAGGACCCACCTTGAAGACCCCATTTTAACTAGCTACTGTTGTTGTTCAGTTACTCAGTCATCTCCGACTCTTTGCGATCCCATGGACTGCAGCACACCAGGCTTCCCTGTCCATCAACAACTCCCGGAGCTTGCTCAAACTCGTGTCCATCCAGTTGGTGATGCCATCCAACCATCTCATCCTCTATCGTTCCCTTCTCCTCCTTCCTTCACTCTTTCCCATCATCAGGGCCTTTTCCAATGAGTCAGTTCTTCGCATCAGGTAGCCAAAGTTTTGAAGCTTCAACTTCAGTACCAGTTCTTCCAATAACTATTCAGGGTTGATTTCCTATAGAACTGACTGGTTTGATCTCCAGCACTATAATTTGAAAGCATCAGTTCTTCGGTACTCAGCCTTCTTCATGGTCCAACTCTCACAACGGTACACGACTACTGGAAAAACCGTATTTTTGTCTATATGGATCTCTGTTGGCGAACTTATATCTTTACTTTTCAATACTCCATCTCCGAGTACAGTCACTTTCTGAGGTCCTGGGGTCAGCTTCAACATGAAGTTGGGAACAGGGATACAGTTCAGCCCATAGCAGCCACCCAACTACTCTGCTTCTCAGACTTCCTGCCTCTAACCCAGGTCAAAGACTAGGCAACCTGTGAGCACCACATCTATGTGTGAAGGCTGCTGATTGTGGACCCAAAGGGACAGAGGCAGCCGGGGCATTTCAGAAAGCCATGGCCCTAGGGGAGACATTTGGGGACGTGTGATGGATTATCCGGGAAGACAGACAAGCTCTCCCTTTCCTTCTGTCCCAGGGACACAGGGTCAAGAAGAGCCGGAGCCAGGACCGTGGGCCAGGCTGTGACTGCACATTTACCCTCATCCTCTGTTGCAAAGGGAGTGTGGGTGGTGGAGAAACCACAATGGGTGGGGGCAGGTGGCTTGGGCTCACTCTCCCTGCATCCAGGGATATTGGTGAGCCCTTCATTTCCTCATTTGTATCATGAGCAAGGAGATAACTTAACCTCGAAGATTACTCAGTTGTGTAACCCTGGGTGCTGACCACAGCTGTAACAAAGGCAAAAACACAGGCTAGGGGCCAAGTGTGCTTCCAGGGACCAGGTTTGGCTGACTGTTCTCTGATATTATGACTAGGACTCTGTATTCTTGGATCCTCTATGAGCCTGTGACCAGAGTCTCATTCTGCCCACTTGGAACAGCCTGAGCCCTGAGACTGGTCACAGCCTGAGACTTACCCTGGTCATAGACCAGGCTTGAGGAATGCAGATGGCATTGTTCATGACACTTCTATTACAGGAATCACACCAAGAATTGGGAGTAATGTGTGGATCCCCTTCTTAGGACTCCATCTCCCATTAAGGGGCTGATTTATGTAACATTTCAGGTCAGGCCCTCATCAGAGAAAAGAGAGCCCCCAACCTCCGCCTTCTCCATTGTATTTTGTGGTTCTCGGACTGGGGACCTGGGGCAGAGGGAGGCTGCCTTGCTTCCTGGGGGTGCAACAGAGTCCAGGGGTGTGGTGGGACCAGTATAGCCTTAAGAGACTCATCGCTCAAAAGAGTTTGTCCCAAGCTCCAAGGCCCTCAGGTAGCTGGAATTTATGGTGTCAGCCCCGCCCCATGTCATTAATAAAGGAAAATTAGCCTCTCTGGGTCAGGACATATTTCACTGGAGTCTGAGGGCTGTAATGAGGCTCTAGCAAAGCCCCAATGTGCCATATGAATTTTATATGCCCTGTTTCCTACAAGTTCTGAACAGCTCAGCCGATTTATAAGGTAATGATTTTTCCATCCATAATTTCTTTCGTATGATTTTTCTAATGTGGACATTTCCCTCTCCTGGCTGGGCTATGCACAGCCTAGTCAAATGGATGCAGGCAGGGTAAGGTGGGAGAACTCGCTTCTTAAGCCCAGATCCTGCCGGAGCTGCCCACCAGCTCTATGGCCGGCGTGAAGGAGTCCTAAGCTCCGTCATGCATCCGTGGCTGACTGTCGGCAGCCACACTGGGCAGTGATTCCCACCCACCAACCCCCACCCCGGGGCCTTAATTTCCGCACCTTTCCAGTGAAGAGCGCGCTATTTAGATCAGTCTCCATAACTCCGTCAAGAACATTTGCAATCATCATACCCACATTTACTTGGTACATAATTGCCCAAGTCAGGCACTGTGCTGGGTGTTGCAGACACAAGGGTGAATTAAATACAGGCCTCCCTCCAAGAGGAGCTCTATGAAAGGAGTTACACGCGCTGAGGACACAGAGGTGATTGATCCTTCCTTCCTGTGGGAACCACGGAGGGCTTCATGGGGGAGGCGCTTGCGAAGACCAGCATGAAGGGGAAGCGTTTTGTCTGGCCAGAAAGGACCCATTTCAGGCTTTGTCAGTTAGGGTTATGTCCCCTTGGCTGTGGACCCAGCTTCCATGATTGCAAGACCCCCTTCAGGATCCCCTGCAACACCCCAGAGGAGTAGCTGGCTCCAGGGAAAGCCCTTTTTGGCCTCCCGTTCCAAGGCCAATACCTCCCCTCCAGATGCCCCAGTGGGGAGGGGTTTGGAGCAGAAACACCTGCGAGAAGCCCCTGCACACCCATAAATCTTCCCATCTCCCTCCTTTGATGTGGACTCTCTTGTCTCTCGAGCATCACTGCCCGGGAGGTAGCTATTGAACTGAGGGTCAGAGGGCACCCAGCCTTCATTTTTGAGTGAGTGTGTGTGCTTTAACCTAACCTAGCCTGTGTTATGTTAAGCTGGAATGTCTTATGGGATGGGAATCACTCCCAGTCTAGGTGGGTGTTACAGCTCCGTTTGGTCACCCATTGTCCGTGTACCAGCTCAACAGTGGACTGAAGCGGAAAAACCCAGAGAGTCCCCCAGATGCTTAGTCTGTAGTCCTAGCGAGCTCCTGCAAGGAACTTTTTCCTTCTGTTCCCCAAAATAACCGGATGTACTGACCTCCCAGAGATCCAGACTCCATATTTCATGCACCTCACTGACTGTCTTACCCAACCACCCAGGCTCCTCAAAGGTAGGGGCAGCTGCCAGTCCTTTCAACAGGTGAGGAAACCAAGCCCAGAACAGTTGCATCACCTGCCGGGGCCATGCAGCAAATTGAAGAAACAGGATTCTGACTCCTGGATGGGCACACACCATTTCTATCAGGTTGCTCCATTTCACGGTCCAGGTGTGAGCTGCGACCGTTTTGCAGATGAGCCAGACTGGCTGGGTGGCTGGGTGAGTGTCAGCAGTCCCAGAGGAGTATGGGATGGAAATGATGATGGAGCAGCCCTTGGCATCCCTCTTTCCCACTTCTCAGAAGTTGGTACATTTCCCTTGGGAAAAAGAAAAAAGCCACTTCAACTTTCCTGTAATAAAGTTTTCTAATTAACTGGAGGGGGAGGCATGCTGAGTGTTATTAACCACATCTTAGCTATATACTATATTGGGTCTTTTTTTTTTTAAGCCTTGCATTGAGAGGCATAGAAGTCTTTGCACAGAAGCTGTTAAAGTATTGCCATAAAGCCAGACTTGGGAGGTTCATATGCCTGGTCACACACCAGACCCGCAGTGCAAATATGTAAGAACAGATGCACTCCCTCCAGCCCTTGACATGCCAAACATGCGTGTCAACCCCAGAGAAAAGAAACCCACTGTGTGAGTCTGGGAGGAAGCCCAGTTCATTTGGCAAGCATCTTCTAGACACCTGAGCTTCCTAGGGGGCTCAATGGTAAAGAATCTGTCTGCCAATGCAGGAGACACAGGTTCGATCCCTGGGTTGGGAATATCCCCAGAGAAGAACCTACTCTAGTATTCTTGCCTGGGAAATTCCAAGGACAGAGGCGCCTAGTGGGCTGTAGTCCCTAGGGTCACAAAGAGACTTCATGACTTAGTGACTGGGCATGCACACATACACATACTAAGCACCTACTGTGTGCTGGGCTTTGTTCTGGAGATTTCAAGTTGACTACAGCATGTTTGTTTCCCAAAAGAAGTGCACAGTTTAATGGGGACTAAACACATTAGAAGGAAATTACTCAGATTATAAAAAATGTATTTCTCACTACAAAAAAGTAACAATTTCTCAGTAGTCACACTGCCTTGGGCCATATACTCATATTCTTTATACCCAAAAGTCCTAAAGACAGATTTCAAACACCACCTGTTCAATGAATTTGCTGCATGTACTCCTGGAAAAGGATGTGTTGTTATTATTATTATTGCCATTACTAGCATATTTAGAGTCAGACTTGCATGGTCCATATCCCACCTCCACCATTTACTAGCTGGGTGACCATGGGCAAGTTACATTACCTCTCTGTCTCAGTCTGTCCGTATAAAAGAAGAGAGTAATAGTGCCCATCTCACAGATTGTCTAGAAGATATCATGCCTTTAAATATCTTAACCCAATACCAAACACTTAGTAACAGCAAAATAATTGCCTGGTATTGTTTTCATTCAGTCTCTTGGTCATGTCTGACTCTTTGCAACCCCATGGACTGCAGCACCCCAGGATTCCCTGTCCTCCCTTCTCTCCTGGAGTTGGCTCAAATTCATGTCCATTGAATCAATGATACCATCCAACTGTTTCATCTTCTGTCGCCCCCTTCTCCTCCTGCCCTCAATCTTTCCCAGCATCAGGGCCTTTTCCAATGAGTTGACTCTTTGCATCAAGTGGCCAAGGTATTGGAGCTTCAACTTCAGCATCAGTCCTTCCAATGAATATTCAGGGTTGATTTCCTTTAGGATTGACTCATGTGATCTCCTTGCAGTCCATGGGACTCTCAAGAATCTACTCCAGCACAATTCGAAAGCATCCATTATTTGGCCCTCGGCCGTCTTTATGGCCCAGCTCTTATATCCATACATGACTACTGGAAAAACCATAGTTTTGACCCTATGGACCTTTGTCAGCAAAAAGATGCCTCTGCTTTTTAATATATGCAGTCTAGGTTTGTCATAGCTTTTCCTTGAAGGAGCAAGTGTCTTTTAATTTCATGGATACAGTCAGTGTCTGCAGTGATTTTGGAGTCCAAGAAAATAAAGTCTGTCACTATTTCCATTTTTTCCTCATCTATTTGCCATGAAGTGATGGGACCAGTTGCATGATCTTACTTTTTTGAATGTTGAGTTTCAAGTCAGCTTTTTCACTCTCCTCTTTCACCTTCATCAAGAGGCTCTTTAGTTCCTCTTTGCTTTCTGCTATTAGAGTGGTATCATCTTCATATCTGAGGTTATTGCTATTTCTCCCAGCAGTCCTAATTCTAGCTTGTGATTTACCCAGTCCAGTATTTCGCATGATGTGCTCTACATACAAGTTAAATAAGGAGGGTGGCAATATACAGCCTTGACAAACACCTTTCCCAATTTTGAACCAGTCCATTGTTCCATGTCTGGTTCTAACTGTTGCTTCTTGACCTGCATACAGGTTTCTCAGGAGGCAGGTCAGGTGGTCTGGTATTCCCATCTCTTTACGAATTTTCCACAGCTTGTTGTGACTCACACAGTCAAAGGCTTTAGCGTAGTCAATGAAGCAGAAGTAGACGTTTTCTGGAGTTCTCTTGCTTTTTCTATAATCCAATGGATCTTGGCAATTTGATCTCTGGTTCCTCTGCCTTTTCTAAATCCAACTTGTGTATCTGGAAGTTCTCAGTTCATGAACTATTGAAGACTAACTTGAAGGATGTTGAGCATTGCCTTGCTAGCATGTGAAATAATTGCAATTGTATAGCAGTTTGAACATTCTTTGGCATTGCCTTTCTTTGGGATTGGAATGAAAGCTGACCTTTGCCAGTCGTATGGCCCCTGCTGAGTTTTCCAAATTTGCAGGCATACTGAGTGCATCACTTTAACAGCATCATCTTTTAGGATTTGAAATAGCTCAGCTGGAATTCCATCACCTCTACTAGCTTTGTTCATAGTAATGCTTCTTAAGGCCCACTTCACATTCCAGGATGTCTGACTCTAGGTAAGTGACATGCCATCGTGGTGCCCAGTGTTATCCTAATATTAAGGAAGGAGAGATCAAATATGTCCAGGTACGGTTAGACCAGAGACCAAGCTCCTAACTGAGGTCCTAGACTCTTGTCAGTTATTAACATGCTAATAGATTCAGCCCCTTCCCTGACCCGCAACAGAAACACCAGCCCTGGTGGCAAGGGGAACTTCACATTTGGAAGGAAGGGTCACTGCAGAGATGTTGGAACACCATGGGACAAAGCTGGTGACACGAACACACCTGGTCAGTGTCTAGAGATTGATGGATGGTGACAAAGATGCTGATTGAATGCCTATGCAGGATGGAACCCTGACCCATGTGTCCACCCATCTTGGAAGGTGTCACCTGTTGGTGACTGGTGGAAGGATCTCCTGCTCTGGGGGGAGGGAAGAGATCTGACCAGGGAAACCTCTGTCTTCCTTAAAGAGCTGAAATCCTTGCATTTCTATGGACCCATTAGTCTGTGACTCATGGAGCAGCCTGAGACTCTTGAATTCCGAGTGTCTGAGTCAAGAGTTCTAAGCTTGTCCCTGGGCCTGTGTTCATGCTGCTTCCCTGTCTGCAAGCCCTTTATCCCCAAATCCCATGTTGCAATCTTATCCCAGTTGTCCTTGTAGGAACAGCCATCCCAGAATCCGTTGCTCACTCTGGGCTTTCACATCGCATTACACTGTTGCCTCTTATGAAGCACTGACTTCATTCTGCCATCCCCTAGGAACAGAGTCTCTGCCCATCTCTTGCATTTGCCTGGAGGGAAGGACATACATCAGCCCCTGGGTTCTAAGTGCAACACACAGGGCCAGGCCCCATGGATGTTTGTTGACTTGAACTGAATTTGAGTTGAAGAGTCGGGTGGTGTCTGAGCAATGTCATGATGATGATGACGTGTGCAAGGTTACACAAGATGGACTTCTCCACCTCCCAACTGGGCTACCAGCAAGCCCTGGACTGGCCCCAGGTCATACGGACCTTGTCTAAGAAGGTGGCCCTCAAGAGGCACCCTCCAGCCCCACTGCTGAGCCGGCGTAGACACACATGACTCCTGTGGGCTCGGGGAGAAAGAGGCCCATTCAAGGGTGGCCTATAAAACCTCTTAGCTCGCACTCAGAGGCTTCTATCACCCTTAAAAGTGTGGTCAGCTTGGTGTTATTGCACAGCGGCTGCAGGGACATGACATGATTTACTTGTGTAATTAACTGGTTGCTGCACCCGAACTCTAAGCAAACACTGTGCACTTGGCTAAAATTACCTGCTTCCCAAGCTCCCACATTTCCTTGTGGGGTTCAAAGACATTCCAAGAGTTAGGGCTCCGCTCAGCCTCTGCTGGGGCTCTCTTCCACGGCTGTGGGCCTGGGGCCAGGAACCCATCTAGAGAGATACCACGGCCCTGCCATTCCATTTCCCAAAAGACCCATTCTGAGTGTGCATCCCGGGAGGGAGGTGAATGACCTGGTGTATGGGTCCCTCTGCTCCTCAGGCTCCACACCTGCCTCAGCCATCTTCTCCTACAAGGGCATCTGATTGTCAGCAGCCTTGACTCTGGAGAACTTCTTTCTGAAGCTATTTCTACAATACTTGAATTTTGAGCTGCCCCTGTCTTTGCCTCCTGCCTGCCTGGCGCTCCTTCGCAGTGGCCTGGCTCCTCACAGCTCTGACATCCACGCATCCAGGGCTCCAGGCCCATCCTCAAAGCTCCTTTCCACCTCCACTCGCTTTTGAAGTCATCTCCCGAACGTCTCTCTCTGTCCTAGACTTCCCTCCTCAACCCCAGAGCTTGGTGTGCACTGTGCTCTGTGATCCCTGCATCTGGCTGTCTGGCAGCTGCCCCAGAATTAGCCACTGGACACCAAACTCTCAGTCTTCCCCTCCCTTGCACACCTTCTCCCACATTCTCTTCTATCCTGGGAAATGGAGTCACACTTCCAATGGGCTTCCCTGGTGGCTCAGATGGTAAAGAATCTTCCTGCAATGCAGGAGACCTGAGTTCAATCCCTGGGTTGGGAAGATCCCCTGGAAAAGAGAATGGCTACCAACTCCATGGCTACCCTTCCCGGTATTCTTGCCTGGAGAATTCCATGGTCAGAGAATTCTGGCGGGTGACAGTCCATGGGGGTCACCAAGAATCGGAGACAACTGAGTGACTAACACTTTCACTTTTTCCAATGGGTGCCCAGGCCCACACAGCTGGCCTCATTCTCCACCCCCCTTCCCCTCACATCCTATGTCCATTTGGTCAGCACATCCCATTACCTTTACCTCCATGGTGAGTCCAGACCCCCCACTGCTCACCATCTCTCCTCCACCTCCCTGGCCCCGAACCCACCCCACCCCTAACCCCCGAAGTAGCCACTTTCCTGGGCTCTCTGCTTCTGCCTTGCCCCCTTGAATTTTGTTCAAGGGGTCAGTCAGCAGCCAGTCACACACAGTGGTCCGTCAGCTTCTAAAATGCAAGTCTCACCACCCCTGACTTAAAGCCATCCAGTGCCTCCTGCCTCACCCTGAGGAAGAGCCAAGGCCCTCATGATGGCCCAAGGTCCTGCTTATGATCACCCCATGTTTGCACGCTTACCACCTAATGCCTGTCCTCACCCCACCCCTGTCACTGCACTTCAGTGACACCTCCTTACTGCTCCTCAGACGGGCCTGCGGTGCTCCAGCCTCACGTTTGGGAGACTTCCTCTGTCTAGAATGTTCTTCAGGTGTCCTCCACTCTCGCACCCTCTTCAGACCTCTGCTCCAGACATGGCTGTGCTCAGCACATACAGCTCCCCTCCACCCCTGCGTCACACCCCTCAGACAACCTGACAGGTGGAAGGCACTCAGGGACGCTGGGTGAGAGAGGGAATGAATGAGGGCACAAAACCCATATAGCCCCTTCTTGGCGAAGCCTCCCCTGACCACACTGATTAAACTAGCCCCACACACACCCTCTGGTCTCCCATCCCCTGCCTCGTGTTCCCCCAGTGGTTTTCTGTACTTGTTTTGTTAATTCCTGCCTTTCCACTAGAAAGTAATTTCAACATGTTAGAGGGTTTGTTTTGTTCCCTGCCATAACCCCGGGATCTAAAACAATTTTTGAATGGAGTAGACACATTCCTATGAATGAATCACCCAGTCAACCAATTAGGAAGCATTGTGAGGAGAAAAGGAGGCTCAGAGAAGTAAACCACTTTCCCAGTTGGGAACAGCCAGCACACAGCCATGGTGGGAGCTAAATTCAGCCCTGGCTGCTCCCATGCCCTGTCATGGAACACGGCTTCTCTTTCCTGGTGTTTGGGCTTCCACACCATGGAAGCTTCTGCAGCATCTGGTGCTGGGGGAGAAGAAGAGACAGTGGGACCAGACCGCTCCCTCTGAGAGATCCCAGCCCCGATGGGGGACCAGGTAGAGTGAAAAGGCAAGGCAGGAGGTTGGGCGATGCTCTGGCTTGGGTGGTAAACTCTTAGAGGCAGACTGGGGGGTGTGAGTCCCCCAGTGAGGCAGAGCTTCCCAAAAGATGAGCCTTCTGGGTGTTCCTTCAAGGATTAGGGTAACTAGAGTCCCCGGCTTTTATCCCAGTGTGCCCAATATTGTCATTTTCCATGTGACATGGAAAAAAAGTTTAGAACCTAGAAAGAAAGTGAAAGTGAAGTTGCTCAGTTGTGTCCAATTCTTTGTGACCCCGTGGACTGTAGCCTACCATACTCCTCCGACCATGGGATTCTCCAGGCAAGAATACTGGAGTGGGTTGCCATTTCCTTCTCCAATTAGAACCTAGTGTCAATACAACTGTATCATACCAAGCACTTTGCACAAGCTTTTTGTGTAAACTTTCACAGCAACTTTTTTCTTTTGTCAAGATAGCAAGGCAGGGATTTCCCTGGTGGTCCAGTGGTTAAGGCTTCACCATCCAGTGCAGAGAGTGTGGGGCTGGATCCCTGGTCGGGGAGCAAAGATCCCACATGCCTCACGGTCAAAAAAACTAAAACATAAAACATTCAATGAAGATTTTAAAAAATACGGTCCACATGCAAAAAAAGTTAAAAAAAGAAAAAGGATAGCAAGGCAGAAGAGACAGTGGGGTAGGGCCCTGCAGGATCTGTCCAGAAAGACCAGCTCAGTTCTAGGGAACCTCTCTTCCCTCCTCCCAGCCCTCCCCCAGTTGAGGTGTGACCCCAGCCCTGCATCACCCCACCCCTCTGTCCATACTGTGCCCGTATTCTGCCCTCTAGGCTGTGGGCTCCTTCAGACAGGACTGTGCTCAGCACGTACAGCTCCCCTCCACCCCTGCATCACACCCCTCAGACAGCCTGGCGGGTGGAAGGCACTCAGGGACACTGAATGAAGGAGGGAGTAAACGAGGGCACGAAACCCATGGGTGAGTTGTGTCACTTGTGCAAAGCTACCCCCCTGGTGGGCGACAGTTCCGGGATCAGACAAACCCAGGCACCCCTGCAGTGTCCAGGCAAGTTGAGCATCTTACCTTATGCCTGGAGGATCTACTTGTTAGGCTGGGGAGGTGCTGGGCTTACCTTGGGAGATGAGAGGGGTAAGGCAGACCACTGTGGGATTCCAGCAAGAAAGCCCCAAATCCCCACATGTCAAACCCAATATGGTTGTTCTGCTGTCACATGGTCCCAGCAGCTCAGGATGCAGAAGGCCACAGGACGCTTTCTGCATGTGGAGAGATGGGATTGGAGGTGACCCACAGCCACAGAACTTGAGGAAGATCCCCTTCCTTACACTAGAGAAATTACTTTTTTTCCCTCTGCTTCCTAATCCTGGAGAAATGTCATCAAGCCCCTAACTGATTCCTCCTCCCTGGGCCCTGGTTCAGGCAGAAGCTCAAGGCTGCCAGCAGGGAGTTTGGAGCTCGTAACTCAACTGTGGGCAGGGCCTGGGGGGCCTGATTCCAATTAAAGATGTCAAATGTATTTATGGATTATGTAATCAACAGGTATGCAGCAGCCTCGATAGCCGACAGGGCCACCCGGGAGATAGGCCTGTAATTAATTAATCCCAGTGGGCCTGCCAAATTCTGTTTCAAACATGAGTGCTCTGGGGGATGCTGAGGACCAAGTCTGGGGCTGGCTTTATACCCTGTCTTGTTTCGATGAGGGCCAAGGAGCTGGGCTGTAGGGTCTGTGAGCAAAAAAAAGAATGCTAGGCTCAGGGGGATCTGGGTTTGAATCATGGCTCTTATCATTTCCAGCCTAATGGATGTGATCTTGAACACGTTCCTGAAACCCTCAGAGTTTCTGAGTCTCTGCTTCTGAAAATGGAAAGGATGTGTTTAGGGCTAATCGAGACAATGTTCATGAAAGGGCTCAACATGCAGTGGATGTCCATGGGGAATGACAGGACAGCCCTGGAACAGGCCCGCCTAACCTCCTTATTCCCAGCATGAGAGCACCCATATGTAAAAGGATAAGCCTACCCCGCCATTAAGCATAACCTGCTAGGGGAAGCACACGCCCATCCTGAAATATCTCTGAGCCTCACTTTGCTCATCTGTGAAATGAACTTGCCAGCTTTGCATTCTGGTCTCTTCCTGCCCCTTTGAGCTCTGATGAGCTGACAAAGATTCACTCATTCAGCAAACTTGATCTGTGGCCAGGCTCGATCTGCAGCCCAGGGCCCAGAACTGAATCTAAGGAGGTAAACCCCCCCTGCCTGGGACTTGCAGTCCACATGGGGAAACCCACAGCAACCGAGATTTACAGGAAGAGTGATGGTAGTGACAGCAATAGGCTTGGCCATGGAGAGAGGGCCAGATACCTCACTCCACGCCGTCCACCTGTTGGCTCATCTTCCTCCCCTTTATCCCACCAGGTGGACAGGGTCTCCTCTCCACAGCTGTGTAGAGTCTGGGAGAGGTTCAGCAGTGCCACAGATGCTAAGCACATGGCCCTTTGACTGTGCTCAGTAAGTAGTTGAGTTGCTAGCAGTCGGGATCATGGGGGTGGAGGAACGCTGCCAGCCTCGTCAAGTCACCCAGCACTTCACACAGGAGCTGGGCTTGCTCCAGAGTTTGAATGTCCTTAGTTCTTTCTTTCTGTTCCCCTCCCCTCAGAGGTGTGATTTGCATTTCCTAAAGTTCTCTCTGGCTGCAGGCTGGATGGAACACGGACTGCCCGGACCTGGTGAGGAGGTCGATCAGCTTTTCTGGTGGAGAATGAGGCGGTCTGGAGGCAGTGGCGTCCAGACATTTAAGACGTTTAGCATCCAGACAGTTAAGAGGCCAGCTCAGCCTGACTAGGAGACTGCTTAGATGAGTGAGTGTGTGTGCACATGTGTATTCATGTGTGAGTGAGTGCCTGAGCATGTGCATGTCAGTGCTCTGTAGTGTGTGTGTGTGTGTGTGTGTGTGTGTGTGTGTGTGTGTGGAGTGGGGTAGGATTAAAGGAGAGACCTGGTGGCTCCGATGGTAAAGAATCTGCCTGCGATGCAGGAGACCTGAGTTTGATCCCTGGGTTGGGAAGATCCCCTGGAGAATGGCAGCCCATTCCAGTATTCCTGCCTGGAGAACTCTATGAACAAAGTCTACAGTCCATGGGGTCTCGAAGAGTTGGACACAACTGAGCAACTAACACCTTCAACTTCAAGGCTCCTTGCACGTGAAGTGGGGGATGGTCTGAGTATGGGGGTGCCCCATGTCCCCTGGTGCCCCTGCAGTTGGCATGGTGTGCCTGTCAGAGCCCAGCCCTTTACTCAGTGGGCTCTGGTGCCCCTGCAGTTGGCACGGTGTGCCTGTCAGAGCCCGGCCCTTTGCTCAGTGGGCTCTGGTGCCCCTGCAGTTGGCACGGTGTGCCTGTCAGAGCCCGGCCCTTTGCTCAGTGGGCTCTGGTGCCCCTGCAGTTGGCACGGTGTGCCTGTCAGAGCCCGGCCCTTTGCTCAGTGGGCTCTGGTGCCCCTGCAGTTGGCACGGTGTGCCTGTCAGAGCCCGGCCCTTTGCTCAGTGGGCTCTGGTGCCCCTGCAGTTGGCACGGTGTGCCTGTCAGAGCCCGGCCCTTTGCTCAGTGGGCTCTGGTGCCCCTGCAGTTGGCACGGTGTGCCTGTCAGAGCCCGGCCCTTTGCTCAGTGGGCTCTGGTGCCCCTGCAGTTGGCACGGTGTGCCTGTCAGAGCCCGGCCCTTTACTCAGTGGGTTCTGGTGCCCCTGCAGTTGGCACGGTGTGCCTGTCAGAGCCCGGCCCTTTACTCAGTGGGCTCTGGTGCCCCTGCAGTTGGCACGGTGTGCCTGTCAGAGCCCGGCCCTTTACTCAGTGGGCTCTGGTGCCCCTGCAGTTGGCACAGTGTGCCTGTCAGAGCCCGGCCCTTTACTCAGTGGGCTCTGGTGCCCCTGCAGTTGGCACGGTGTGCCTGTCAGAGCTGGGCCCTTTACTCAGTGGGCTCTGGTGCCCCTGCAGTTGGCACGGTGTGCCTGTCAGAGCCCGGCCCTTTGCTCAGTGGGCTCTTCTTTGAGGACAGACTCTGGTGGAGTTGAGACCTCTTGAGTAACACCTACCACGCGTTGTGACACGTCCTGTCACGAGAGCGTTTCATATCTGTGATCCTGCAGCTGTGAGTGGATGTCCAGCCTGTTCCCAGAGCCTGAAGCCCGGCATGGCCCACGCAAGGCAGAGGATGAAGCAGGACTGATAGATGGTCACCACACCTAGCCAGTGCCCTCATGCCACAAGGTTCTCTGAGGGTATCCAGGGCCGGCAGAGATCCACCCTGGGCAACAGGCCACATGCCCTTCCCATTGGAGCCCCTGTTTGCTCTCCTTCATGATCCCTTTTGGAAGCACTTGGGGGTCAGCCTTGACTCTCTGATTAAGCAGCTCATTCCTCCATCTACTTCCTCCACACTTGATCAACGTCCCAGTGTGCTGAGTGTGCCGGGTAGCCCTCTGTTAGTCCCTGTTCCTCCGGGCCTTTGTTGCCATCTGTTGGTGGTGGGGTTGCCCCAGGGGATAGTCAAGTCCCTTCTGCTGCTGCTGGCTTGTGTGTTACGCTGCTGCTGCTGCTGCTGCTGCTGCTGCTGCTAAGTTGCTTCAGTCGTGTCTGACTCTGTGCGACCCCATAGATGGCAGCCCACCAGGCTCCCCCGTCCCTGGGATTCTCCAGGCAAGAACACTGGAGTGGGTTGCCATTTCTTTCTCCAATGCAGAAAAGTGAAAGTGAAGTCGCTCAGTCGTGTCCAACTCTTCGCGACCCCATGGACTGCAGCCTACCAGGCTCCTCTGTCCATGGGATTTTCCAGGCAAGAGTACTGAAGTGGGGTGCCATTGCCTTCTCCTCTCTTTAAAAGTGCTACCAAGGGATCTAGTCTTCTCCAAGGAATGACTTGGGTGTGAATATCTAACCCTGTGAGCAGTCACTGACTACAGAAAGCATCTTTCAACACCTATTTCTAAGCAGGAAACAGGAGATACAGAGAGGTGAATGAAGTGTCCGAGGACACCCAGTAAGCTGCAGGCACTGGGAGCCTCAGAGATGATCTGCGGTCTCACTGCTTGTGGGTGCAGATGCTGCTGATCCCCCTTCAGAGATGCAGGGTGATTCCCTCCCAGGCCTTAGCCTTCCCTGCTCATGCCCCATCGTCTGAGTAGGACAGTTTACATTCTTTCTTGCTAAGACGTCTCCAGATCCCTGGGCGAGTGCCTCCCAGAAAAGTGAGCCTGGTCCAGGGCCCAGCTGTGGGTGTCTCAGGAGGGAAGCCAGTGTCCCTAGTAGGGAAGGAATGAACAAGGCCAGTTCTGATTGCAAACAAATTGCACCCTCTCCTCCTCTCTCATTCTGCTTCTCTTGCTGCTGCTTTCTTTGAAGCTGTTTTCCTGAAACTCAACCCCTCAAGTTGTGAATTAACCCTAAATTAAGCCACTGCAGGGGCCCTGCTGCCCTCCCTTGCCTCCCAGGCAGATGTCCTACCTTGAGATGCTACCTGGGTTCTGGTTGAGAGTGTGACCTCTGCCCTAAGACAGTGTGGATGCCAGTCCTGGATCCACTCCCTCCCTCTATGACTTGAGCATGGTATTGAACCTCTCTGGGCTTCAGTTTCCTCAAGGGATGCTGAGCCTTCTAGTGCTGCTGAGTATTAAGTGAGGACACCCATGGGAAGGGCCTGGAAGAGGCTCATAACAAGCAATGTGATTCCTGCTTTCCTGCTCCTTGGCCCAGTGCGTGAGACTTGGGCACTGTTGCCCTGTGGGATGCTTTTCAACTCATCACTCTTGGAGCTCCCAGGAGGACTTTCCACTCATGGAAGTCGAGTTACCCCAGAAGCCCGATTAGCCCCTCTCCAAGCCCTACAGAGGCCTGATGGTACAGGTGACACAGTAGGGCAGGAGGTGGGCCGAAGGTGCTCAGCTTGGAATCAATCATGAGGAGGCTCTTGGAGACCATGGAAGGGAGATGAAGGACATGGGAAGGACAGGGAGAGGTGGCAGGTGGAGACTGTCAGAAAGAGTGGCTGTGATGGAGGGAGTACGTGGTCCCTTTAAGAAATGTTAAATGAGGCCTAGTTACCCTTGAAACCCAAATATCTTTCAGAGCCAGGAACCCATTCTTAGCAAGATGTCCTAATGTGGGAAAAACGCGAATCCACCCCTTCTTGATGCCAAGGTTATGACATTTCCTGCTAAGGTCCTGCCGGGCCTGGCCCTGGACTCTCAGAGCCCAGCAGGGAACAGAGATGGATCCCATCAATGACTTTTCTCTCCTAATTCCAACCCTGGCCTTGTGAGCCCCAAGCCCCTTCCCTGTGGTGTGAACTTTCACAGGATCTTAGGCTTCTGTTTGAATGACAAAAAAGGGACAGTGAATTTCAGTTCAGTTGAGTGAACACTCCATCTACTGGACAGCTACTCTGTGCTAGGCTTTGGGGACCCAGAGATGATTAAAGAACATCTCTGCCCTTTGGTCGCTCACAGTTCAGAGTAATCACCAACATTTATTGGATATCTACTACATAAGGATGAGATAGTTAGATAGCATCACCAATTCAATGGACATGAATTTGAATAACCTCCGGGAAATAGCAACAGGGGAGCCTGGCATGCTGCAGTCCACGGGGTCACAAAGAGTCGGACACGACTTAGCGACTGAACCAGCAACAACAACTACATGCCAGGCACTCTGCCAGACAAGGATAGTACACGTGGCCACAGTTAACTCCATATAGACTGTTGTGTCCCCACGGTACACAGAAGAAACTGAGACTCTGAGAAGTTGAATAACTTGTCCAAAGTCATACAACTAAGAAGGATGATGAACAAGTTCACCAGGTTACCAGTGTGGCCCCCACCGTCCAGTGGAAGGGATCTTCTCTTCTATATTCATAGCATATCCATTGCCTTGTTGGGGGAATGGATAAACATGTGGATTAACGACAGCCAATGAGGAAACTAAGACTCTAAAATGGGAAGTAGCTTGCCAAAGGTCATCTAGCAGTGAAATGACAGCCCTATCGTGTGAGCCCACATGGGACTGTACCCCACAGGCCTGTAAGCCTCAAAGAGCTGGGCAAATACAGCTTTGGTCTTTCTCTGACCAAAGAAAGAGCCTGGAGGCAATGACATAGACATTGGTGTTTAATAGATGAGGGATCTCACACATCAGAAGCGAGGTCCTGGAATGATACTTCAGCCTGTGCAGCAAAGAGCGGGCAGAACACAATAGCAGTCTTCACTTCCAGGGAAGCAGGTTTGGGGAAAGAGAGGGAGATTACCAGTTATAGAGGGAATTGATGTTAGTTTGGCTCACTGGTTACCACGGAACCCATGGCAGAGGGGCCCATCACTCAATCACCCCTTTGATAAAGTATTATAGTGGAGATAGTTCTGATCTCATAATTGGAACAGTCACTAGCTGGGGCCTGGGGCAAGTGTATAGGCATTTACTGATTAGGCTCTATCATTAAGAGGGAAGGTCAGGCATGTGAGTAGGGTGCAGCTGAAGCAGGGCTGGTTGAGCAGGGATGTACAGAGAGCAAGAGAACAGCCATCTTGGGTGGCCTGGTATACACCCTAGGTCTAAGACTACTCACATGTTAGTTTCTTAGTGTTTTCCCTGGGGATTATAATTAGCGTCTTAATTTATAACAACCTAGTTCAGATTAATATAATCTTATATTGCAATAGTATACTAAGCTTTTTTCTTACATAGCTTCTTTCCCTCCTTCCCCTCTTTTGTTTTTGTTTCACCAATTATATCCTTAGGTATAATAAAGCTCATCAACATAGGTTTATAATTATTGTTTTATGCATTTGCCTTTTAAATGAGATGGTAGGGGGAAAGTTACAAAAAACTAATGCATACCATCTTTTAAAGCTACCTGCTGCTACTGCTAAGTCGCTTCAGTCGTATCCGACTCATTGCGACCCCATGGACTGTAGCCCACTAGGCTTCTCTGTCCATGGAATTCTCCAGGCAAGAATACTGGAGTGGGTTGCCATTACCTGCTCCAGGGGATCTTCCCAACCCAGGGATCGAACCTGAGTCTCCTTCATCTCCTGAACTGACAGGCACGTTCTTTACCACTAGCACCATCTGGGAAGCCCTACCATTGCTCTATTTCTTCATGTAGATTCAACTTACTGCCTAGTGTCTTTTCATTTCGGCCTGAAAGACTCCTTTTAGGATTTCTTATAGGGCCATTCTGGCAACAAATTCTTTGTTTTTATCTTGTTACAAATATCTTAATTTCTCCTTCATTTTTGAAGTATAGTTTTGCTGGATACAGAATTCTTCGTTGACATTCTTTACCTTTCAGGACTTTGAATACATCATCCAGCTGCCTTCTGGCCTTCACGATTTCTGATGATAAACCAACAATTAATTTTATTTAGATATGTAATGACATTTCTCTCTTGCTGCCTTCAAGGTTCTCTATTTTTGGCTTTAAACAATTTGATTATGATATGTGTAGTGTCAATCTTTTTGAATTTATACTACTTGAAGTTCTTTGAGCTTCTTCAATGTGTAGATTAATGTTTTCCATAAGATATAGGAAGTTGTCAGCTATTACTTCTCTGATATTCTTTCTGCCTGTGTTTTCTGTCCCCTCTTCTTCGGACACTCCCCCATTATGCCTGTCTTGGTCCTGTGATGGTGTCCATGGATCTCTGTTCATTGTTAATTCTTATTTCTTTCTGTTCCTCAGGCTGAATAATCTCAATTGACATATCTTCAAGGTAGCACATTTTTTTCTGCTTGCTCACATTTACTGTTGAGTCTCTCTAGTGAACTTTTCGTTTCACTTATTGTGATTTTCAGCTATACAGTATGTGAATATCTATTTGCTTCTTTTATAAAAATGATTTCTGTCTCTTTATTGATAGTTTCTGTTTGGTGAGACATCATTTTCATACTTTCCTTTAGTTCTTTATACATTTTAAATTCTTTAGACATATTTAAAATAGATAATTTAAAGTCTATTTTTTTTTTTAGTAAGTACAACTACTGCACTTCCTCAGAGATACTTTCTGTTGATCACTTTTTCCCCCTATTTATAGGAAAAATTGTTTCTATGAATTTCTTATATATTTTGTTGAAAATGAGGCATTTAAAATAATGCAAGATGACAAGTCTGGAAATCAGACTCTCCCTCTCCTCAGGCTGTTTGTTGTTATCACCATTTCCCTCCTGGTTTTTCTGAGACAGTTGTATTAAATGTGTATTCTTTGTCATGTGTGGTCACCTGAAATCTTTGCTCAAATTAGCTTATTGGTGGTGGTGGTGGTGGTGGTGGTTTAGTAGTGTCCAACTCTTTTCGACCCCATGGACTATATATATAGCTCACCAGGCTCCTCTGTCCATGGGATTTCCCAGCAATACTGGAGTGGGTTGCCCTTTCCTTCTCCAGGGGATCTTCCTGATCCAGGGATCAAACCCAAGTCTCCTGCATTGCAGGCAGATTCTTTACCGACTGAGCCACCAGGGAAGTCCTGTTTGCCTCAACTGTTATCCACTACCTCAGACTGCATTGATGTTAAACAATTGCTCTGATTTTTTTTTTTTTTTCCAGTAAACATCCCTGGGGAAAAGGCTGTAAGCATGAGGGGCACTCAAAGTCAGATCACATACAGACAACCTTGAGAGTTGGGACTTCTAAGTCATTACCAGCAGGTTGTACAATGGCAGTTCTCTAGAAATGAGGCTTATAAAAGAGCTCCCTCAATACTATTTTGTACTCTCCAGTGACGGCCAAACTGCTAATTTTCACTGTATTTGCAGTTGTTTCAAGGGAGTGTAGGGGTAGAGAACAGGGAAAGTTAAAATACCAAAAAATTTGCTATACTTACCAAAATTAACCTCCTTTTTCTTGAATACATGCTCCCTGGATTCCTACAATCCTTTGGCTAATTTCCATACTTCTCTAAAAATTGATTCTGATCTTTTTCCCCCAATATTCTTGTTGCTTTCATTGAGGAGAGAATTTTGAGATATCCTTACTCGACTGTACAGTTTGGTGACGTCTAATTCCTTGCATGTTTGCTGGAGGAAGTATCCATGGGCATGAAGGGGAAAGTGGGGTGTCCTCAAGGTCTACCAGGTGCCAAAATGCATGGTTATAATGAATGTCATAGGAGTCCTCAGAAAGGTATGATCAAGGTAGAATGAATTACAAGTAAATGTTACAAGTGGAGCTGGGATGCTAAGTTGTTACAACTACCAAGAGGGAAGGTATTTTAACCCATCCCAGCATCTTCTGTCACCTGACAAACCTCTTTTGCCATGCTCGTTGACTGGCTGGACCTTTGGCTGGGGTCTTGGTTATTTGAACTCAACCAAATGCCACTACTCCATCTGGGGAAGCTGTTTTTAGCTTTAAATTTTCAGTCTCTCTTTTAGGCTGTATCTCTTGACTTGCTCAGCCAGGTAGTACCTGAGACTTTATCTTAAGACTGACACCATCTTCTCATTTGTGATGTATCCTTTTTCCTGCTAACCTGGGATCATGGTGATGTAAATCTGACTGGACCAGAGCCCCGGGGCTCCCAGTCTCTGTTCTGACCTCCAGCCCCCTCTTTAAGAGTCTGATTCTGTCAGCCCAGAACAGGGGGATACCAGTGAGCATAAAATGTGAGCTCCAGAGGACAAGAGGTTTTAACCATATCCCAGGGCCTCAGACAGCACCGAGAGCATAGTAGGTGTTCAGTAAATATTGGTCTAATCAAATGAATGAACCTTCTAAAATGCAGAGAGAGGAGAGGAGATGATGGACTGAAAGAAGAAGCCTGGCATGAGGAGAAAGAACCACAGAACCACGTGTCTTGAACGTTCTGCTTGCTTCATCCCTACAGTAACCCTGTAGGTGGGAAGGACACAGAGAGGCTGAAAGCAAAAACCTAACTTGCCCAGAGTCCCCTCACCAGTTGAGTGATGGCTGAGGACATGAACCCAGGTCCGTGCAGTGCCAGGGCCAGGTCTTCCCATCCTCCAGCACTTCAACTATCCACGTGGGGAATGATCTTAGGCCCAGCTAATCCACTCTCCCCGCTTTATAGAGAGAGAGAGATGAGTGGTCCCCCCAGCGCACAGCAGCTGAGCCCCTGAGCTGCCATTCTTGGCACTCAAAAGTTGCCCAGAGCACACACCCTGTGAGGCTGAAGTCTCCAGCCGGCGCCCTGGGAGCTGACAAACGTCTCCAGAACCCAGAGGTGTGTACGCACGCCCGCAAACACACAAAGCCAGTCCTGCTGCGCCCGCCGTGGCAAAGGAGCCCCAGGCCCCTCTGAGTGTATTTTAAACCCATTCTGACTCCCCAGAAAGTCTGTTTTTGTTATTCACGCTGACCTTTTAAACTCCACGTAGTCCTGCATTTTTCCCGAGGCCTCGGTAGGATCTATTAATAATTCCGCTCTCCCACCGAGGCCCTGGGCTGCAGCCGGCTCTCTTACGTGCCGTAAAAGCCAGTCTCCCCGCTGCTGGCGAGCTCACCCTCCTCTCCAGACCATTAGATGGGAAAGCAGCAACCCCCCCACACACACCAACCCCGGCCCTGGAGAGAAGAGGCCGTGGACGCGGCCACCACCTATGCTCTTCAAAGGTGAGGACAGGTGGTCTGGCAGTGACCAGAGCCAGGATCAGGGCTCTCGGTGGCAGGGGAATGTGGCCGAGTCAGAACCCCTGCTTCTGACTGCTTTCTCCTCTCTCTGAGCAAACATCTCTGCAAATAAATCTCCTCTTTCTTCCTTTCTCTCTCTCTGCTGGGTTACTGCTTCAGTTTCATTAAAGACTCTGGAAACATTCTTCAGGCTCGGCCGAGATATATAATACGGAGAACAGAGATTTGCTTCATAACCCACAAACTATTAAAAATATTAGTGTCCCCCAGAGAGTCTCTCTTAAAGATTCCTTCTCTGCCTCCCTCTCCCCCTGGTGCACAGTGCCAACAATAATGCAGGCGGGCTGGTCTGATTTCCTTGAAAGAAAATAAAGACGAGATAACAGGCTTTAGAGAAACCTCTCTTTGTGCCTGAATAATATCCGTCACCCTATACGTCTAACTAGAGCTTTGTACTTGTCAAAGCGCCTTTCACCACCATTATCTTGTCTGATCCTTTAAAAAGTGCAAAGTGGGGTCATGTCCTTTTTGTTAGGAGGGGAAACTGAGGCCCTGGAGAAGGGAGGCAATTTGGCTTTGAGGCAGATCTGGGGCTTGAACCCAGTTCCTTCTGATCACCAGCCTGGAGGGTTTTCCCATCCGAAAGAGTGTATTAAGTCACTTCATTTCTCAGTAGCAAAGCAAATGCCTGGTTTGTGTGAACCCCTGCACTCCCTTGCCCGACTGCCCATCAGGATTGTTGTATTTGATGTCATTGCAAGAGATCAGTCTTTCGTTTGTTCCTCTAAGATGCACTGAGGGCATCCTGTGGGCCAGGTCTGTCCCTGGGTCTGGGAACTAGACCAGGGGTGAATAAGGGAGGCATGAGTCCTGCCCCCCCGGGTGGGGGTAGATATTTAAAATTAGCTTCTTGTAAGAATTTGGAAAGTCAAAGCCAGGCCAGTCCTGATGTCCGAGGATAAGGGAACAGGCCGGCACAGGGACTCTCTGGGTCATGTTGGGTTGTTCTCAAGAGGTCCAGTCCAAGAAGAGGTCCTGCCTGGGGCAGGGCAGTGAGACCCTGAAAAGATCAGCTGAAGTGCTGAGCATGTAGGAGGACTTCCAACCTGGTGAGAAAGGGCCTTGAGAAAGGGCCTCAGCTGGGCTTTCTAAGGATGGTCAGATGTTTGGCAGAAGGCATAGAAGAGAAAAGCAGGTTCATGAGCCAGAGGCTGGAGCAGGCCTGAGGTTTTAAAAAAGCAGTGAAGCATAACGTGGGGTATGCAGTAGTGAGCGAGGAGGAGGGAGAGGCCGGGTCCCTGATGGTAGATGATGACTTGACCTTGTGCTAAGAAGGACGGTGGTGGTTCAGTCACTAAGTCGTGTCTGACTCTTGCGATCCCATGGACTGTGGCCCACCAGGCTCCCCTTCCATGGGTTTTTCAGGCAAGAATACTGAAGTGGGTTGTCATTTCCTTCTCCAGTCCTAAGAAGGATGGGGTACAGCAAAAAAATTGTCAGTGTGTTTTAGGAGGATCTTAAGTGTCCTGTAGGGATTCATTCATGCAAGGTTCATTGACTGTATGCTTGTGTTTGTGTTCTGATTCGGATCTTAGAACTGATGGAGAAAGAGGTGGAGGGGACAGGGATGAGGGAGGGAGGGCCCAAGAGGTGGCCTGAACGTGGGAGCAGGGGCGAACAGGAGTGGTGGGGTGAAGAGTTGGAAGGTGGACTTGAGGATCCAGCGGGGAATGGTGACCCGGGTGACCCCCAGGCCAGGTATCTACCCCTGCAGGTGGATTTGGGCTGTGAGCCCCATATGACCACTGAAGACACTGGGGCACAGGGGAGCTGCACATCAGCATGCCCCTGTGAGCCAGGGCAGGAGCTGAGCTGCAGCCCCCAGTCCCTGGAGCTGCAACCCAGGTTCCTCCCACTCTTCTCCCACCCTGCCCAAGCTGAGCACCTCTAATGGGGGAGGGCGTGAGTGACGCCTAGGGCTCCCCCAGGAACTGGACACTTCTTGTTGAGGCCAAAGAGGGCTGTGGGCAGCCTCGAGATCTGAGAAGCCAGCACATTCCTTGTGTCCTGTCACCCGGCGGGGGGGATATTTAAAATTAGCTTCTTGTAAGAATTTGGAAAATCGAGGCCAGGCCAGTCCTGATGTCTGAGCAAAAGGGAACAGGCCGGCACAGGGACTCTCTGGGTCACGTTGGGCTGGTCATTCTCTCTCCAGGCCCCAGCTTCCTTGGCAGTAATGACCCTCCCTGCCCTGCCCATGTCGCAGACTCAGGGTGGCATTGGATCAGATGAAAGCGTGGTATTCCCATCACAGTCCCCGCCAGGACTGCTGTCTTGCCTAATGCCTGTCACCTGACAAGACCTCAGCAGGCAGGTGTGGGACAGGAGCAGCCTCTTGTCACTGAGGGCCCAGGGAGGAAAGGGGCTGGGTTCTGACCCCACCTCTGCTGCCCCACCTCACTTGTTGACATGCCCCTATAGGGGGCACCTGTGCCCTGAGCGGCTGCAGCCCCCTGACCTTCAAAGACCCTCCTTTCTCAATGTAGGTTCTTGGCATTGGGGCTCACTTTGTCATTGGGTTATATTCAATTCATCTACAGACCACAGGCGGCTTTGGCGAGCAGCCTGAGCACAGGGAGCTCCTCTGGAAGCCCACACCCTGGCAAGGAGCGGCTCAGACAGAGGCCCTGGTGAAGCAGGCTCACGCCTCCGGCCTCTGTGAGCTCAGCCACTAAAGGGCACCATTCGCCAACTATTCTTTCTTCTTTGTTGCTCCTCTGAATTGAGCCCGTGTGTCCCCTCAAAGGCTGCAGCTGCTGCTGGCCAAGTGGCCTGAGTGCACCTTCCACTCACAACCACCCTCTTCCGAACAGAAGCTGGGTGAAAGGGGCGTGACAAACTCCTCCTGTGTGCCCGGCCCCTCCCTCCCTCGCTGTGGGGGCCAAATCAGAGAATAAGAGACCCCCATCTGGCCTGGGGGAGGGATTTTCAACTCAGGGGCCTGTTTGGCAGGTAAAGTTTGGAAGCCTTCAGAGTTCCAGGGGACCAGCCAGCAAGAGGGAAAGTGCCACCCCATTGGGGTAGGAACACAGCGGATGGGAGCTGAGCCTCGGAGGGAGCATCTGCCCTTTGGGGCACCTGCTGTGAGACACAAGCCTGTGAGGAAGGGCTCACCCTCCCTGAGTTAACACGCAAAAACCGAGGCTCCTAGCCGAGTCCCTGGCCTGAGGTCCCAGCCTATCTGAGCTCCTGGGACTCCACCTCCTGAAGCCCAAGTGCCCCAGCTCTCCTGACCAAGCCCCGAAGTGGCACCTTTGAGGTGGCTGACCCAAGGTAGCGATGGCCCCAGCTTGAGTAAATTGTTTATTTAAATTCCTCCTATTAAAAAAGGAGGGACAACTCTATGGGCCAAAGTGCTGATGGCTGCCCACCTACTGGGGCCTCACTCCCGTTCTGCGCTGTTGGGATGATTCCTCCCTCAAAGGCCCCTTCTGCATCCACCCTGTGTCTCCTCTGGGCCCTGAGAGGCCTTGACCTCCCCATCACAGGAATCTGCGGGAGGGAAATGCTTCTTCCGGGCTCCGAACCCTCCAGGAGTGCCCTCAGCCATTTCCACCTCGCTGTGTTTCTTGTTGTGACAATTTAAGGGTGATGTGTGCAGAGCAGGGAGGCCAAGGGACTCACCACAGGCCACACAGAGGAGGTGACATGGGCATTTGAAGCCAAGGCTTTCGCTGCAGAGCATGTGTGGATGCTCTAACTACGCCTGCTGATTTGAGGAATCAGGCAACCCGCTTGCAGACTTCCCTGATCCATTCATATTTCCAGAGTCCCTAGCTAGTAGGCTGAGGAATTCACTGGCTACCTACCCGCATCACATGCCTTCCAGTTCTCAGATGTCAGCAGCTGACTTTGGGGAGCCTGCTGCAATACATGGTGTTAAAGGGGAATAAGAAGCCTGGGTGGCACCCTGGACAGCCCCACCCCCTTCCTCCCCACCCAACAGTCACCCACCCATCCTGCCTGGTTTTGCATGAAGCTTGGACCCATGAAGCATCCCTTTAACCAAGACAGTGTCTCCCCACTCTTTGTGTTTTAACAACATGGTCCCTTCTCACTCAACATGAACATCTCAGACCCTCTTTTACTTATTCAAAATAAATATATCTTTTGAAATAAATGTCAGATGTAAAATACATTCTATATCATAAGTTAAATAGATTTTAAATTATATATCATGAGTTCAACCACAAACCAAAAGCAGTGGTAAAATTAAGAATGGCTTTTCATATGGGAAGACAAACATTTCTCCATCAACCATAGTTATGTCTGTGGGCTCAGCGCTGGCCACCCTTCTGCTCTGACCCAGGTGTGAGAGATGGAGCCCACTGGAGGCCACCTGAAGCCAGGTGGGCTGCGTGACTCTCTAAGTATGTGCGAGCTTTCACCCAACCCCCAGCAAGAGTCTGACACTGCAGCCAGCCCACTGAGAATCCCAGCTGGTGGGTTATGAGGTTGTTCGCCGCGTTCTGCCACCTGCAGGGCACTGAGCATAGTCTAAGGGGCACACAGATATCCTCTCTGTTCTCTTGGAGCCTCAGACCTCTCCCCATGGAACAGACAAGAAAACAAGGCCCATTGCCACACAGCAAGTCAGTGCTGGAGGCAGAACGTGAACTAGGTTCCTGACTCCCAGCCCAAGGGCCCACTTCAGAGAGTGGGCTTCCCTTGAAGGGGTGGCACTACATGCCGGGAACTCAGCAGCTTCTTCCCATTCCATTCCCCTAGAGGGTTCCCTGAGCCCGTAGGGAGTCCTTTAGTAGTGGCTAAGGGGCTAGGTGCTTCCTGGGAGGAGAGACAGCGCTCCCAGAAATGAGAGCCTTCCTAGGCACCTACTCCATACCAGGCTGTGTGTTCCCGCCCTTGTACAGCTCAGCATCCAGCCCCAGAGAGCCGGGGATTCTTCAGTGGAAACCCATAAGGAATAGATGCTCAGTCCAGGTGGGGTCAGCCAGGTAGAGGCATGGCAGGAGAACTGTCCCTGCAAAGGTCAGAACTTAAGCAAAAGTGTGGATGACTAAAAGAGACTGGTGTCTTGGCGACTCATGAGTAGTTAGTCCCCCCTTCAGAACCGTAATTCGGGTGAGTGGGAGGTGCGTCTAAGGAAGGCGATGTTGGGTATGTGCATCAGGGGCCGTGGGGAGCCACAGGGGCTTGGGAGTGAGGCGGTGTGGTTGGACTCGTGCTGTGGGAAGGTCACTCCAGGGCCTGGGCTAGGAATGGACTATGGCTTTCCTTCTCTGAGACTCACTTTCTACCTTTCCAAGACAGCTATTGTGGGAACTTGTGAGAACCCAGGTTTGGAAGTACTTTGGAAATTACCAGTGGCGTCAACCTTTATTCTTGCTCATGTGTTTTTGAAACCAAGACGCCTAGTCCTGCTCTGCCCATAGCCCACTCTGTGACCTTGGAAAAGGTGCCCTTTTCTCTGAGCCCTAGACCCGCTGCTGGAAAAATTGGGCTGGCTCTCTGTCTCCGTCATGGCACCTTGTTCTGAGGTGAGTACCCAGCAGGTCCGGGGCCTGAGCTGGCCAGGCTGGCCCCCTCCCATGGGCAACCATGTGTATGCGTGTGGGGGTGGGGTGCTCTCTGGATTTGTGTGGTGTGAGCTGAGCTACCGGGCCTTTTACAGACTGTTTATGACGTGCTGTTGCGGTAACTGCCCACGATTAGCCACTCTGCAGGCAACGCCGGGGCCTGGGGACGATGGAACAGAGTAGAAGGGGAGAAATTATTAAAGGTTCGGGAGTCTCAAATGTTGTTCCAGCCCTCTTAGTGTCAGGGACCCCTCTGCCACACAGCCCTTTGCTGTCATCCTTGTTTCCAGCAAGTTTGAGGGTGGAGCAGATAGGACATGGACTTTGGACTTGAGTTTTGGATAAGAGTTTAAGTGCCACTTCCCCCACCTACTAGGTGAGCTGTATGCCTGGGTGAGTGGCTGCATTTCTTTGGGCCTCAGTTTCCTCACCTGTGAAATGGGGAGACAACCCTGTCCACACATAGGATCCTGTAATGACTGAGATCATGGACTAGAGAGCACATTGCCCCCCAGCCCCCACCAATGGGGATGGTCAGTAGGTTCAGTCTAGGACTGAATTTGCAGAATGTTGAGGGGGAGCTGATAACCCTTATCACTAGAGGCCCCCCACCAGCCCTGCCTCTGTGGTGTTGGCAGGATTTAGACCTAACAGATCTGTGTTGCCTAAGGAGGCTGCCTGCCTGGGCAGATGGACAGAAGGAGTGAGGGAAGAGGACCAAGAATGACCAGTCCCGGAACCCTGTTTCTCCCAGTTACAGCAGACCCTGTGGGCAAGCCTCTTCCTCACGGTCCTTGACCAGGGTCCTCTCCTAAGCCCTGTGCCGGCTGATTTCCTGTGTGTCACTGACCCTCATAGTGACTCTGGGAGTCAGTTTAACAGCCTCCACTTTACAGATGAGGAAATGCAGGCACAGGAAGGACGAGAGAGTTGCCAGTAACCTTCCCAGGGCCAGCAGCAGGAACCAGGCCCCAGGACAGGACTTACCCACCCGGGGGCCACCCAGGGAGCTGCCCACATGACACTAGCCACCGTCCCAAGAGGGAGCAGCGTGCTGTTTCGTTCAGCTCTGGGGAGCCCTCCTGCAAGTGGGGTGACTCCTGGAGCCCCTTCGATCTCACCCTTTACATGGCTTCCCAGAAGAAATTCTGAACAGGAACTCAGCGGCTTTGGTTCTAGGCCTCCATTCAACCCAGTGAAAACCCAGAGGATTCAGCTAGAGGGAAGACCTTCACTGGTCTCTGCAGCTTTGATGCTGCTTCACCTGGGCTGGAGGCCTCACCTGTCACACTGTTCTCTCCTCCCAGACCAGCAGCACCCCTGCTCCCCTGTACCAGCAAACACACACCCGAGGACCAAGCATGCCCACCAGAGACCCGTCCTCCCTGAAGCCCTAGGCTTTAGTGAGCCCCCTGTCACAAGGGGAATGCAAGCAGAGGCCCATGCTCCGGGTCAGGGCGGTCAGGCAGGGCATCTGAGGCCTCTCCCTATAGTCCAAAATCTCCTGCCCCAGGCAGTGACCCTGACCTTACCCTACGGAGGCAGCAAACATTCCCACTTGGAATTGAAGTCAGAGATGAGATTTTCAGTGCCTTTAGTCCAAGAAAGAGTCGTGTCCGATTCTTTTGCAACTCCATGGACTGTAACCCGCCAAGCTCCTCTGTCCATGGGATTTCCTGGGCAAGAATACTGGAGTGGGTTGCCATTTCCTTCTTCAAGGGATCTTCCTAAACCAGGGATGGAACTCACATCTCCTGCATTGCAGGTGGATTCCTTACCACTGAGCCACCTGGGAAGCCCAATGATCACAAGTATGCCTGCTATTTAAATTCCATGTGCCTCAATTTCCTTATCTTAAAATGGGGGTAATAATAGTACCCATCTCATAAGGTTGTTAAGGAAATTAAAAGAATTAAACAAAAAGTGTGGTATGTACATTGTCTCTAACTTTCACAGCAACCCTGCAAGAAAGATGTCCCCATTTTACAGATGAGGAAATGCCCTGGAGAGATCCAGGCACCTGCCCAAGGTCACTGAGTGAGTAGGAGTTTGTCCTACTTCTACAGTAGGGTGAATGTTCCCTCCCTGCATCCTTGACTGCGATGAGGATGTCAGTGGGGGGGTGTACCGGAAGGGGTCTATTAGAGCTGAAGATAGCTGAGCTGAGGTCCACATGTTTCACTTTGCCTGAGCAGTGGTCTTATTCTGGGATCATAGATCCCCAGAGCAGAGAGATTTTATCCCAGGGCAAGCCCACAGGTGTGTGGGGGGCAGGAAGAGTATAGCAGGTGAGTCGGGCCTAGGGTCAAGCAGGATCTCCCCTGAGGAGTGTGTGTGCCTGACCGTGTGTGTGTGTGTGTGTGACTGTGTCTGTGAGAGACAGTATGAGTATGTGTCTGACTGTGTGTATGTGTGAGACAGTGAGTATGAATGTGTGTATGATTGTGTTTAAGTGTGTAGGTGTGTGTTGTGACCATGTGTGTGAGACTGTGACAGTGAGTGTGTGTATAATTAAGTGTGACTGTGTGTGTGTCTGTATCTATGTCTGGGGAGCTGTGTACATGTAGGTGTGTGTCTACGGGAGAATTTGTGCAGGATTTCCTGGTGTGTTGTGGAGTATGTATGTGAGTGGGAATGTACACACGCACATGTGTGTGTATGTGCTCGCCTGAGCAAGTCTCTGTGTGATGGTCTGAGAGAGACCAGATTGCCCCGCACTGGGGTTGGGCAGTGAGGTTAATGACATTTTCTGGTAGGCTGAGAGTTAATCGAGGCACCTCACTGTTCCAACCTATGTAGAATGTCTTCTTCCTCAAATGTCTGCTTCTGGATGAGATGCTGACAGCCTGGAGGGTGTACAGAGCAAGTGCCTGGGTTGGGGGGTCTGGAGTTCATGCTGGCCCAGAGGAGACGGGCTCTCGAGCTGGGCGTCTCCATGGAGAATGCGGGTTGCATGCATGTGGGGTGTTTGCTGCCTCAAACCTCTGCGGCCTTCCCCAGGTCACAGAGCACAGACGGGTTCTGGGGGCCGGCAGGCTGGACTGAGATGGTGGGCAGGGTCTGGTTCAGTGGGAAAAGCACTTTCTAGAAGTTGTAGTGGCCTGGGATGGGGTACAGCTGCTCAAGAACCCCCAGTCTTACGCAGAGGCATGGTACCCACCCCACCCACCCCACCTTGTGCCTGCCAGACAGTGACACTGCAAGGATCCCCAGGCCGGGGAGACAGGCGGGGTCCTTCCAGTTCTGAGAGTCAGGGCCATGGTTCCTGCTCCCAGAGCTGAGTCCTCTGCACAATCAGGTTCCCACGGGTCCCCCACGACTCCTCCAACAGCCCTGGGCTTTCTTCTTTCGCCTTTCCAGAGGAGGACAGGGATGATGACTCAGAGAGGTGACCTGATTTGCCGTAACTCAAACCCAGAGCCTCCTCCCCTGCCAGCCTCTGGAGGCTCTGCAGCACAGCCTTACACAGAACGGCACTTGCCGGGAGCCTCCCGACTCCCTTACTGCCTGCGATTAGCAATTAGCACCGTCGTGTGAAAGGGTTGCCCTGGATCTTCTCACACACTGACCCCTGTCAGCGGAGGGGGAGAACCTGGGCTCATCTGGGGACCTCCTGCAGGAGAAGAGGAGAGATGGGGAAGAGAGGCCAGATGAGGCACCATAAGCACCCAGAGCAAGGAAAGAGCATACCCTGTGTGACCTTGACAAGGTGTTCGCCCTCCCTGAGCCTTAGTTTTGTTGTTTTTTCAAAGTGAAATATTCATTATTCTAGGATTGACAAGAGACTTGAGATTTTATAAAGTGTGTACATGTACAAATTTCTCAGTACCTGATAAATGGTATCCATTGACTGCTGTTATTCTCATGCCAGGAGGGAGGGCAGGATGGCTGGAAGCAAGGTGGGGTCCACTGCTGCTGGCCTTGCCAAGGGCTTCTGGTCCTTTCTTACACAGGCTCTTTCCTGGTGAGCTTGTAGTGGGCCAGGCCCTCCCTGGTCGACCAGGGAGCAGAAGGATCCACCAGCACATCCTGAGGTCTCCTGCACTGTGTGACCCTGGACAGACCCCTGCTCCTCTCTGAGCAGTTGGGTGTGATGGTATGTGAGCCCCACTTTCCCTTCTCCCCGGCACTGGCACCCTGCTGCTGAAGGGATGGAGGCTTGGGGCACTGGACTTGCAATGGAGGTCCCGGGAATGGTCACTGGTATTAAAAAGCCACCAGGTTTACTCATTCATTCACATGCCGAACATTAACTGAGAGTTTTACCTTCTAGTGGGAGGACATATGATAAGTGAGTGACTAGCATCATGTGTTAGAAAGTGGCGAATGAAGAAAATGATAGTGCTTACGAAGCAGGGGTGGGGAGAGGGGTGGGGACCACACAGAGGTTGGGGTCAGCGTGGACCTCACAGAGAAAGGGAGGCCTAATGGAGAAACAGCCCCTGGTGTTCCTTCCTGGGAATTCCCAGGGCCCTTTGCTCTCTTCTGTAAGATTTTGCCCCAGTGTCTCCTGGCTGCTTTACGGAGAATAGCAACTGTGTCCGGTTCCATCTGTGCTTCTTCAGAGCCCAGCCAGGGCTCAGCCCACATGGGTGTTCAGAATCCTGTACCTACAGGACTGATCCACACAGGTTTGGAGCAGCAACCTTGAACCTGGGGTCTGAAGGGCTTCTTGCCCTTGTTTCCCCAAGTAGGAGATCCTTCCTGGCACCACCCACCCTCAGAGGGAATATCAGCCCAACTGGCCCCAGACCCTACTCAGACACAGCCAGGGGCGACAGACCCTGCTGTGTTCATCGCCCTGCGCCGCGTCCACGCCAGGCCTAGAATTCCGTCTGCTGCCAAATTCCAGGGCTGGAAATAATGAGGCAAATTGTCCCTCACCGCTGATTGACTTTCAAGTTGCTCTGCTAAACTGGGTGCAGTTGAAGTTTTAGCAAGTCTCCCAGGGACCTCAGGCGGCTTCGGTTTCAACCTTGTAAAGAACTGTTAAGATCCAATCAAAATAAATAAAATCAGGTCCAGGAAAGCGATGTGTTTGTGACTGCAAACGAAACACTCAGGATATTCATGCCGAAGCCCAGCACCCTGCTTTCCGCGGGAATTCCTTACCCCAGACTGGCATGGACCCATGATCTCACTAGCTTGTACTCTCAGAGGCTTGGGGCTGTCGTGGGCCTCCTGCCCCTGTGCGACGAGAGGAAAGTGCGTGCCAGTGTGAGCACAGACACCGTGACTCCATGAATCCATGACCCGGCTGCCGCAGGGGAGACCCCAGCCCTGAGTGACTGCAGGACATTTACTGGCCTGCCACGTGCTAGCCCTGCAGCAGCGTGAAGGGCATGGGCAAACAGAAGCCCCAGGAACACACGGTCACTGCAGAATCAGTAATACCAAGCCATGAGTTGCCAGCACCATAGAACACAAGTGAACTGCTGAGGTCGCAGGGCTTCGGGACCACAGAGGGACAAGTAGACCGTGTGAAATCTTGAGCTCTGAGAATCACCAAGCAGGATAGCCCCAACGAGCCCCTTCCAAATGCTCTCAGCCCACCCCTTGCTCCTCTGGACATGCTGGTAAAGCAAATAATGGCCAGGACAAGGTTGAAGAAAGACGTGCTCTCTTAAGATTTCTGTGGTGCTCCAGTGGCTAAGACTCCATGCTCCCAATGCAGGGAATCCAAGTTCAATCCCTGGTCAGGAAACTTAGATCCCACACACCATAACTGTGAGTTCTTGTGCCGCAGTTGAAATATCCCACGTGCTGCAACTAAAACCCAGAGCAGACAAATAAAATAAATAAATACTCAAAAAGAAGAAGAAACGCTCTCCCCATCTTCCCTCTGAGGGGGCAGCTTCCTGCTCAGCCAACCATCCCCTCACTGGTTCCTCTTGACCTTAGTGATATCCTCTGTCGGTGTTTCAGCTGGAATTTTTGATCATACCCTAAAAGAAAAATCAAAAATAGTTGAGAGAAAAATCCTACGTAATGCCAAGAGCCACCTCCCCAGTTCTGAGGTTCAGAGGAACCAGCAGGGAAGCCATCACCAGGCTTTTCTGTAGGTAGACATGAGCCGCGAGAGCATAGCCCAGGCTCCCCTGTTAGGGATGGAGAAGCAAGTCCCCAGCACCGAGGAGGTCATCAGGGTCAGTCTGGGGAGCCAGTCAGAGGTGGGTGAGGAAGCCAGGCTTCCTGAGGTCCCCACTTCCTCTCACCACTGCCCAGTCCTTCCTAGGGCCCCATTCTTCATTGCCTGGTTGGCGCCCTGTGTCCACTCGCCAGGCTTCACCCAGTCCGAGCTAGGGGTCAGGTGGGGCCTCCATCTGCCCCTCCAGTGCCAGACCCAGTGAGCCGTCCTTCCTGGTTTGGCTGCCCCCCGCGCTCGGCGTGCTGAAAGGCCCCCTTGTGTGGCGGCCGCACCTCCTGGCCGCAGCGCATGGCCCCGTTCTCTTGCCTCATAAACGGCTAATTTGTTACATATTTTCTGACGCTGTAAATGGGAGAACAAAGACCTTTTCTCTCTCATATTTTTGTTCAATTATGTTTGTGGGGGAACCTGATCCCCTTCAAAGGGGGGCCGGGGAGCTGAAGGGAAGCCTCCCAGGCTTACTGACCGCCCAGGCCTGCTCCTGATGTTGGAGCCTGGGTGCGGCTGAGGGAGAGGGCGGTGAGGGGCCCTCTTCGTGTCCAGTAAAGGGATTGGAACCTCATCTCCAGAACAGATGCCAGTCTCAGAAGCAGGTTGGCTCCTCCAACAGGAGGCAAAGCTTTCAGGAGGCAGACACCAGGACTGCAGAAGGAGTGCCCTTTCCACGGTCCACATCTCAGCCCTGCAATAGCCTTGCCTGCAGGCAGAGACAAGCCTCTGCCACTACACAGACAAGCCTGGACCTGCAATGTGTCCCTGGGAAGATGTGGCAGGCGCCTGGGCTGAACCGACTTTGAAAAGAAACCCTGCAGCTGAGAAGCCCTGGACTGCACAATTTCTGAGGCCCCTCAGAAAACCCTGAGGCTCTGGTCCACATTTGGGCTTTTGCCCAGCTCTGGCTCCATGTCTGCATTCTCTGCATGCTCCATCTTTTTTACAAAAGTATACTTACTATGTTTTTTTTTTTTTCTAGATCAACTTTTATTATTTATTCCTAATTTTATTGGATTGTGACTAGACATAGAAACCTGTAAAATATCAACTTTTGAACAATCAATAGGATTTTCTTTTTTTTTTTTTTAAGTAGTTTTTATTGGCGTATAGTTGCTTTACAATGTTGGGTTTAGTTTCTGCTGTACAGCAAAGTGAATCAGCTATATGTTTACATATATCCCCTCTCTCCTGGGTCTTGTTCCCATTTAAGTCACCACAGAGCATTCACACTTACTGGTTTTGAACACTGCTCTCCCCAGTCAGGAGCCAGGAGGCAGGGCAGATGTGGCCTCTGAAGGTTGTTCCTGGAGATCTTTCCAACGGTGGGCATTCCAGTCTGTCCTTCCATCCTTCCCTTTAATGGTGTGGCTGCCAGCAGTAGGCCCAAGACTAGGTATGAGGATGTGAGGATGAGTGTAGCAGACACGGTCCCCACCCCCGTTGTGTCTCCACAGCAATAGGCAGAGGATTGGCCCGTGGCTAAAATGGCCAGATTGTCTTGATTCATCCACTGCTTTCTGGTTGTATGACCTCAGGCAAATCGCTTAGCAGCTCTGTGCCTCCTTTGTATCATCCGTAAAATGTGATAAAAATGGTAACTACTTCAGAGGGTTGTTGGGAGCTTAAATGAAAGAACTTTGTACAGTGTCAGGCAATGAACAAATGGTTAATCAAAGGAAGTCAAAATTATGCTTCCCTGGTGGCTCAGATGGTAAAGAATCTACTTGTAATGCAGGAGACCTGGGTTTGATCCCTGGGTTGGGAAGATCCCTTGGAGAAGGGACTGGCCACCCATTCCAATACTCTTGCCTGGAGAATCTCATGGACAGAGGTTACAGTCCATGGGGTAACAGAGTAGGATGTGACTGAGTGACTAACACGTTCACTTCCAAGCAGACATTAAATGATTATATATGTCAGTATATGAAGGCAGACTATTATGAGCATACTGAAGAAAGATGCCAGGTATAGCAAAGACTTGAATGGGGACCCTGAACTGATCTGGGCATCAGGGAAGATGTTTTCAGGAGGTGATGCTTAAACCACTAACAAATATAAATAGGAGTTAATGGGGCAAAAAGGAGAGCAGAGATGGGAATGGCACGCATGACAGAAGGACCAGCGTGTGCAAAGGGGCTGAGGTGGGAACAAAAGAACACATTCAAATAAAACCTGTCAAGGCAGCATGCTGAAAACACAGAGCAAGGAGGGCAGGAAGCATGGTAAATCTGAGGAGGCAGGCAGGGCCTGCCAAGCAGAGCTGAGAGGCATGTTGAATAAGTCCATGGTTATTCCTCGAGCAGAAGAGAGCCATGAGGATTTAAGCCCAGGAGTGCCCTGGCCTCATTTAGGTTTTTTAAAGATCATGACCATACATAGCATCCCCTTTCCTGTTAGACCCAGTGGGCATGCATCAGGTTAGGGATACTCAGGGTACCAGGAACAGTCCAGACCTTGAGGCTCGAGCTCAAGGTCTTCCTGTGCAGTGCCCTCTGACAGCAAATGGAAGTAAAACTAAAAGAAGAGAGTGAAGGGGAATGAGGGCACAGACCCAAACATGGTAGGGGCCAGACCACAGAGAACCTCGGCGCACCAGCCTAAGACTGACCACGGAGAATGGTTGATGGGGCCCCTTGGTGTCAGCAAGGAGCCAGTCTTTTTATTTGAGTCTTTCTGGGTCTCCTGCACAGCACCTGGCCTAGATGGGATGTTTGTTGTTTGATACATGGGTGAACGTAAGTCTGTGGTTAGGCTTTTAATGGTGTGGATAGTACACAGGACAGTCCATGCTCCTGTCCGGAATCTCTCAGCTGTCTATCTATCTCTGTCTCCATCTCTTTCACACACACGTGCACACGCATATCCTTACAGAACCCACAGACTCTTAGAGCCCCAGACCCTGCAAGGCAGAAAGAAACTCTGGTCCTTTGCTGCCCTTCTCAATTGCAGAAGCACCCAAAACAGAAGACAAACAAAGACTGGAGTTGAAGGGATTCCTTCTTAAAGGTGGTAAGCTTCCAGATGGGGCAGGAAGGGTGTGAGTGTGGACAGGTGGGAGCCAGCAAGAACCGCTGCCCCTGATCTGGCAGGGCCCTGGCAACAGATCCAGGCTAGACAGTGGACTATGCCAGCCTGGGCCTGAGGCCCCAAGAGAAGGTTACAGCTAAGGTGTACTAGCTTAACTAGTACTAACTAGTTAAGTTAGTAACTTAACTGCCCATGGTGGACTAGCCCTTTACCCAGCACTTTCCTGTTCCCATCAGCTCACACTCGGCCTGCCCTCCCAAGTCTGACCTGCACAGAAGGAGGCCTTGGACAGCCCTGAGTATTTCCTGTCTGCAGGGTAAGCAGATCTCTGCTCCTTTAGAATATGTCTGACTTCTCTGTATTCTTTTCCCAAAACCCAAGGCTCGGATTTCAGCTTCACATTCTTTTGCCTGGGTCTAAAAAACATTTTCCTTTTCTGTGGTGGGGAGAAGAAAAGGATAAGGGGGCCTAGGAGACCCGAGCTGCCCAAGTAAAGCCTCATTCCTGTCTTAGTTTTCATCCTTCTGATTGCTGTGTGGCCTTGGGCACCTTCCTGCCATCTCTGGGCCACAACGTCCTCTTTCGACAATGAGATCCCATGGAGGAACTAAGGATCCTCCCCCACCTGCCATTCTCTTGGTAGAGCTAGAGTCCCCCGATGTCTTGCTGCCAAGAAGTGTCCCCTGTGACTAAACCAGCGAAAAGCAGGAGAATTGGGGACAGTATTTCAGTTTTGTCTGTGAGGCCAAGTCCTATGTAGCTGTCACCTTTGATGTATCCTAGCAAGATTGTTAATCCCCTGGGCCGTCAAGGCTGCAGGACCCATGCCAGTCCCACGCTGTCTTCTTTCCTTCTTGCCATTCTGAGCCTGCTCCTCTTCATCCAACTGCTTCCCCAAGTGTGACTAAGGCTTCCTGAAATGGAAGAGAAGGTAAGGACCCGGCCCCAAATTTGGGGCAGGGGAGAGGTACCAGTGGTAAGCAAGGGGAGAGACTCCAGGCCCTAAGTTGTAGGCTTCTAGATCATCCAAGCCAGGAAAGCATTGGAATTCTAGCCTGCCTTCATTTCCTCAGTTCATCCCCAAAGCCCCCTAGCCCAGGTGGGGCCTTCTCACCTCTCCCAGCCCAAAGAGGTCTAAGACTGTCTCCTGCATGTGGCCTGGGCTCCTCGGATCCTTTCTCAGTGAAGCAGCCAGAGAACAGCTTCTAAATTAAAAATCTGAGTGGTCGTTCCCTGCTTTATAACTTCCAGGGCTTCCTGTGGTCCTTCAGATAAAGTCTGAGTTTCAGATCTCATCCTGTCTTCCTGCTCTGGTCCCAGCTCATGCCCTTCACCAGCCACACATGCTATACTCAGCCCAGGAGATCATCGGCACTCCCCTGCACTTGCCAGCCTCACCCAGCCTTTGCATGGACATTGACACTGCCTGGAATTCCTCTTCTTTCTCCTCTGTGTGGCAGATGTGTGCTCCTACCACGAAGCACCTCTTTTATGAGTCCCGTTTGCGGTCCTCCCCTGGCTGGATAAGCACCCCCACCCCACCTTCCAGCTGGGCTCCCACAGCATTGTGTCCATCCCTGTGCCCAGCTTCACGAGTGACATTAGGGTTGCAAGCCTTCCTTGGGTACCTCCAGCCTTACTCTACCCCATCCTTGACCCTGAGCTCCTTGAGGATAGAAATGGTGCTGATATGGTTCCATGGCCCCATCACCAGGCCTGGTACAAATCCATAGTGATCACTGATGGTTGAATAGGAATCAATCCATGTACATTGGCTCCTCCCTTCCCCCTGCACCCAGAGCCACCCCACTGCTCCTAAGGGAGCAGAAGCTTCTTAAAATGCCCTAAAGAACAGTAATGTTTTCCAAGGTTTTTAGGGTGCTAGCTCCCTAGGCAGGGAGAACAAATATTATTCTCCCCACTTGGCAGATGGGTCAGCTGAGACCTGGAGAGGAAAAGGGTCTGGCCCATGTTCTTATGGCAGTACACCACCCAAAGAACGGCAACTTCACACAGCCTGAATGCACCAGGACCCAGATTTGAGTCAGTGTCAGAGCCCTGCCCCTTCTGCTGCTCTGTGTGGTTGGTCTCTGAACACTTGTAGCCTGTGACTTAGCAGAGAAACGATTTCACTCATCAGCACCGAGTGCTCACGGAGCCAGCCCCCCACCTCCCACCCCAGGCCACCTGGAACTGCCCACCCCTAACCCGTCCTCCCTGGCCGCTGCCCAGGCCCAAGGCAGAACAAAGGTCCCCTCCCTGCTGGCGGGCCCCGGAGGCTCCCCCCCTCCTCCTTGCAAATTGGTAATTGCTGTGTGGTCAGACCAGAAGGAATTAGACAAGCCCTCTAGGAATTTCATACTGATTTTGCAAATGAAAATGGAGACTTGCCTTTTGAAGTCTAGGCAGCTGTGTCAGCAGGCAGGTCTGAGACAGCAGGAAAAATAAAAATGACATGCTGCCAACCAATGGATGCAGCTGCTTCACAATAATAATGATGGTGGTGGTAACCATGGCCACCGCAAACTGATTGCCTGCCGCATAGGCCGTTGTCCCTCTAAGGGTCTCAATCTTCCCGTCTGTGGTTCCCCACCCATTTTTTCCTCCACAGGTGACCAGCCCACTGTCTGAACATCCAGCAGGGAAGGGCTGGGTGGAGCTCAGAGCCCTTGGCCTGAGACTAAAGGCTTTTCACCACTGTGTCCCCTCCTGGCCTAACTCTTGACACGTCTTAAAACATGTCATGCATTTCCCAGCCCCTCTACCTTGAATACACTTTTCTCCAAACCCTACTTATCCTGGACAGTCCAGCGTAAAGCCTGATTCCTTCACCAACTCCCAGGGTGTATCACAAACCCTCTCTGAGACCCAAAGGTCCCTGTTTTCTTTTTATCACTAACTTATCCCTGTGTTTTATAATTACCTGTTTCTCTGTCCACCTCCTCCACCACCTTGAAGTTCCTCAAAAGTTTATAACTGAAAATAGGCAGGCCTAGAGGATCCTGATACATTTTTATTTTTTCCCTCCAGTCATGGTGTGTATTCACCTTAGGAGATCTGAAGTAGTTACTGGGGAGCAAAAATAGTTCATGACAGACAGTCAATGCTGGGGTCAGGGAGTGCTGAGCCTAGGCACAGCTGAGGCTGGGGTCACTGGGGTCATGTAACCCTAACAGTGGGGTTGCCTGTGATGTTACTTATTTCTCTGCGCCTTGGTTTCCCCGTCTGTAAAATGGAGTCAATAATGTTGGCCTCACAGGACTGTTACAAAGAATAAACGAACTTTCTTATGCCAAGTGCCTAGAACCATAGACAGTTTAAGTCATAAGATAGTGGAGTGTCACTGTCCTAAAATGTTGGCTTCATAGAACATGGCAGGCAGAGGTGGATACTCCCACACCCTCGTGTTTCAGAGGGAAACCCTGTGACCAGAAAGTGGGCCAACGCCTACTCTGGGTTCAGAGCCTGCAGCAACAGAATCTAGGTCTTCAGCCTCCCTTGGGCTTACTTGTGCCTAAAACCAGAAACCAAGGGACCCCTCTGCCGTCCATCAGAGCAGACTCCCATGCAAACTCCCTTCCTGAAGACCCCAAGCCTCCGGGCCTGTCCCCACTGCCCACCTCAGCCTGATCCACAGCCTAGCTATCAGCCTCCCTACCAGCAGAATGCTAATCTCCTCCTGTGGGTGGCTCCGGATTTATGAGCATTTCCTGGCATGACTTGAAGGACAGAAGAGGAATGCTGGGATCTTGAAGGGTGGTCTTTGGGTGGAGAAATGAGGCATTCAGAGAAAAGAAGGAAAGAAAGCGAGGGTGAGTCAGCCTCCGCGGCCGGCCCAGAAAAGCGCAGAGAGCCCGCCAGCCCACACTGCAGGGCAGACAGAGGATGTGGCCGCTCCACCGAGGTCTAACCGGTGGGCGTCCACAGAGCGGAGAACGCCTGCACTAGAAGACAAGTCCAAGTTCTTGGGCTGTGGCTGGGGTTGGGGACAGGGTATGTGTGGGGAGGGGAGGAAGGAGCGTGCTCAGCACTTCCGCCTTCATCTTCAGCCTCATCTCCTTGCTTCACACCGTCTCCCCAGATTCCATGCAGCTACCTCTGCTCGGCCTCTCCGGGACTTTCCATTCCCCTTGGGGAAAGCCAGAGGCCTTCAGGGCCCACAGACCCCACAGGATGTGCTCCCCACCTTTCTGCCCATGTGCTGGGAATCCCCTTGCCTCTCCAGATCAACCCTCTGCTCTGCATGCTCTGAGCCCGGAGCTGACACTGGGCCTGTCTTATCCTGGTTTCAATAAGAAGCATAGGCAGAGGATGAACTGGCAGGAGGGGAAGAAAGTTGGGATATTTCTTGCCGCCACCCACTTCCTCCTTCCTACCAGCCACCATGGTCCAGACTATGGAACAACAGCTGTCGTCCCCTTTGACAGCTGTGGCTCTGGCTGGTTTCAGGTCTCTGACCCCCCCCCTTTCCCATTAGGGCTCAAGGGCAGGAAAACTTCCCATTGCTGCTGCTCCTCAGTGCTCCACCATCCCCAGTCATACCTCTGTGGATATTCCCATCATGCAATGCTCTTCAGTTACCCAATCAGTTGAACTTACTTCATTGGAGCTCACTTCACTGGCAGTGCACCATCTGTTTTCTGTGGGGTCTCTGCCTGAGACAGATCTCATCGACTAGCTCCCCCTTGCCCCCTCCTGTCCAGCCATGCTGGCCTCTTCCTGTTCCTCACACCCATCAGTCTCATTTCTGCCTCAGGGCCTTTGTCCTTGTTCTTCCCTCTGCCCAGAAAACCCTTCCATCTCTCAGATACTCCCATGACCTGATAGTCCCCTCCTCTCCTTCAGACCTCTTCTCAAATGTCACTTCTCATTGTGCCTTTCCTGGGCATCTCATGTAAAATGTCATCCCCCAACACACAAACACATACACACACACTATCTTCCTTGCCTTATTTTCTTGTTAGCTACATTCACTCCCTAACATAGATATTTACTAGTTGTTTTTGTATATTGTCAGCTTCCTGCTACTGGAATGAAAGTTCCATTAGGACAAGGATCTCTATTTGCTGTTTACTGTTTTCCCTCCAGGGTGTGGAACAGCATCTGGTACTTAAGTGCGCAATAAATATTTATTCAGTGAATGTGTGAATGGGTCCTTTTTGCAGGTGGGTAAACCAAGGCCCAGGGAAGGAAAATGACTTACTCAGGGCTTTATAGTGGAGATTCAGATGACGATGGGAGCTCTGGTCCTACCTGGCAGCCCAGAGCCAGTCCCCGGCTCCAGAAAGCCCTGTGTTTATTTGGAGGCCTGCTGCTCAGTGGCACAGTGTCAGGAGACAGGATTCTGTGCCGGGGGCCAGGGGACTCAATGTACTGAGAAGGAAGCAGGGAAGTTGTCAGCGCTGCTTTGGTCCTGCCGATGGAGCAAGGAGAATAAATAAATAAATCTCAGTCAGAGTCGGGCAAGCTCTAACCTTTGAGGAAATCTCCCCCAGGCTGGAGAAACCTTCCTGCAAGGCAGAGCTGCCCTTCACCCCAACCCACATCGGTGCTGACAGACACGTGGCCCAGAGTCCAGGGGCTCGGTGCCACCTCTGTGCCCTGAGGGTATGGGGTCCCAGCAGGGAGCTGCTCAGGGTGGGGTCCTGGGATGAGTGGTCCAGCTTTTCATGCACGCATCCATTCACTCTTTCTACAAGTATTTCTCAAGCATCTACTATGTAAGCGTCAGGCTCTGTGCGCTTTGCTGGGGAAATAGCCAAGACCAAGAAAGGCGATTTGCCTGTCCTTGGAGCATTCACCACCGAGCAGGAAGAACGAGCATTAAATAGCAATGACAGGACTTCCGTGGTAGCACAAAGAATCCGCCTGCCAATGCAGGGGACACAGGTTCAATCCCTGGTCTGGAAAGATTCCACAGGCCGCAGAGCACACTGCACAAGGCCTGTGCACACCGAGCCTGTGTGCACAACTGCTGAGCCTGTGCTCTAGAGCCCAAGAGCCACAACTACTGAAGCCTGCACGCTCTAAGGCCTGCGAACCACAGCTAATGATCCCCTGCGCTGCAACTACTAAAACCCGTGCCCCCTAGAGTGAGCAGGCCACAACTACTGAGCCCATGCTGCATACTGAAGCCCATGTACCTAGAGCCTGCTCTCTACACAGAGACCACCGCACTGAGAAGTCCATGCGCTGCAACTAGTGAGTAGCCCCCACTCTCTGCATCTAGAGAAAGCCCGCACACAGCAATGAAGACCCAGTGCAGCCAAAAATTAATAAACAAACTAAAAAAACAAAGCAATGAAGCAGGGGGAGTGCAATGGTTCAGAAAGTGCCAGTGCTTCGGGGGCACTAAGCAGGGAACTCACCTGGCCCTGCCCAGGACAGTCCTCCTGAGACAGGAGCCTCTGCAACCAAGTGAAAGGGGACTGGGAGCTGCTGGGTGAAAGAGGGTTCCAGGCAGAAGCGGGAACAAGGGGCAGGCCCTGAGGCTGAGAAGAAGAGTTCAGTATGAGAGAGGAGTCGAGTAAGTTTCCATCAGGCGGGGCAAAGAGCAGAAACAGAACAGGAGGCCACGTTCCAGGTGGGGTTCCTGGGCCAGGTGACCTCTTTCCTCTCCTCATGTGCCAGCTCTGAGCGGGCCCCATGGCTGAGGTCCTAGCAGACCTCTTCCTTCCCAGCTGACTGCTCAGAATTTGGGCTTCACAGGCTGGTCCCTACTCGTCTGTCTGGTTAGCTGGAAGCAGCCTGGGAGTCAGGCCCAGGACCTGTCAGCCGGAGCTGAGTTTGAATACCAGCTCCAGTTCTTCAGTGCAAGACCTCAGGCTAGTGCTTTCACCAGCCTCAAGGCCTTGGCTTCTTCAAGTGTCATATGGGAATAACAATCCATTCTCTGGAAGGATTATGGTGTAGGATAGTTTCTCAACATCCTTATCACGGCCCGTGGAACCCGTCATGCCAATCAATTTAAATCAAGTTGGCAAAATTAACCATCACAAGTACCCCCTTGTCAAGTTGGCATTCATACAGTATCTCCTTAAAAGGGTTCCTAATCTCCAAATAAATAATAACGAAGCCTCATTTATCCTAATATGATACAACAATTCTACATACAACCAAAGCACACTCATGCCTTCCCCCAAAGAGGATGCAAAATCTTTGCGTGGAAGTTATTTACTCTTCTTGATGTACCATAACTTGAGTTGATACTTAAAGTACTTGAGTTAACAATATTTAACCACAAAGTCAACGTCTTCTGTTACCATGATGGGAGAGAAGAAAAGAAAAAGAAGAGAGAGAAGAAAACAAAGATTTTATACACACACACACATTCTTAACAAATTAATGAAATACTCCAGGACAGTCCTTGTTTCTGTAACTGGTCATGTGGTCGAAGCTGGCATTCATAACTGCCTTCATCTGTTAGCACCACCACTACCCATTCCCTTTGCCTTCTGCAAGCTTCTCAGCTGGTCGTGGTTCTTTACTTGGTGGGATAACCCAAACCTTCATTCGTGGAGGGTCTGGGCCATTAGACGTCCTGCCTGCATTGGGTCATTGTCGTTTCCCATCAACATTAGTTACCCACAGGGCCTGGATGCCCTAAGGGATCTCCTGCCTGGGGACATGCTCATCCTCACCTCTGTTGTGGAAAAGCAGTCCGATTCCCCCGGTCGTCAGGACCAGTCCCCCAGCCCACACAGTAACTCCCTTCTTTGCCTGTTGATTAAGACACACGAGGAGCCCAAAATGACAGGGGGCAGTGGGTCTGAACTTTCAGTTAAATGGAACCATTGTTGTGTCTTTAACTCACTAAATATTAACATTTTGCCAGTTATTTTATTTTTCTCCTTTTCCTCCCCAGCAGAGAGAGCAGGATTTAGGTCTGTTTTGTCCCTGACTAAATCCCCCGACCTAGAACAGTGTGTGGCCCATGCTGGCTGCTCCGTCAGCACCACTGAGCGGGTTGGGGCCTTGGCTGTGATTTCCCTGTGCTTCGGGGTGGGTGAGAAGTGGCAGCCGCAGCCTGAGAGCCAGGCCTGTCTCAAACACCTTCCTAACAAAGCGGGTCCTTCCTTCTCTTCACCATGACGCTGCAGGGCCAACAAGCGAACACAGGTGGTGGTGTTCACCCTTCCAGCCCCTCTAGGACTGTTTACTAGACTAATCTGCAACAATAAACCTGTCCCCACCCTCCTGGCGCCTGCCTCCCTCCCTCCATCTGAAGCCCGTGTTTGAAGATGTGTTTAAATTCCAGGCCTACGCTCAGCAGACGCTGTGGACCAGCTCGTGGCCTGCAGGCACCACTGAGGGGGGTGCTGGGACCCTCGGGGCTCTTGGTGGCCAGGCCTCCACACCCAGCAATCCAAGGGAGTGAGGTGGCTCTTGCCTTCACCCCATGTTTGTTATTTCATGTCAAAGGCTTATCATAAACATTATCCTAGAGTTGGCCACCAGGGCTACAGGCGAGGAGGGTTTGTTATTCTAAAGTGGCCGGGAGCAGAAGGCATCGAAGCCTGGGGGTCTGAGCTGGGCCAGGCTTGGGGATTTGGGATGAATGACAAGGAAGCAGGAAGCAGGGCAGGGCACTGATTCATGCCCGTGCGCTGGGCCTTGTAGGCCCCACTTACCAGCTATGCTCCATGGTAATGGCCAGTGGGTGTTATCTGCCTCTAAAAGGAGCTCCCTGTGGGTGGTAACCAAGTCCAATTAATCCAACCATCCCAGATGCCTGCAGAAAATCAGAAAGTAAATGCTTGTTGAATGACCGAATGAGTGTAGCTTCCCTATGTCTGTTGGAAGTGCCAGGATTGTTCATGAAGAAGCACGTATTACTTTGAAGCCCTGGTTGTGGGAACCTGTGGGAGCCAGACAAAAGTAAATTTCATAGCCCACATCTGTCCTTTACAAGACAAGTGGCCTTGTGTCCCCTTCCCCTCTGCTTCTTTGGTTTCCCATCTGTGATTAAGGACTGCCCCTGCTAGCTCTTTCCCAGGGAGAACAGGGGGAAGCCCCAAGGGCAGTGGTGCATTGAGGTGACGGGGTCCAAGGCTGGGCCCCAGTGCATCTGCCATGCCTTCTCCAGCTTTGTCACCTTCATTGAGTTACTCGCTATCTCTTTGCTTCATTTTTTTTTTTCCAATCTATTAAATGGAGTTAATACTAGACCTGTCTCAGAGTTGTTGTAAAGGTTAGATAAGTTAATATGGGCTTAGAGGGTTCCTGACACATGATAAGTGCTCAATACATGTACTTATCCCGTGATAAATAGATGAGGACTGAGTTTCAAACTGCAGAGGATGGGTACAAGACAGGGAATGGTGGGGAAGGTCATGCGTGGGATTCGGGTCAGCATCCTACTCTCTGAAGTAGTTCTTGACTGTCTGCTCTTCAGCTGTGACCAAAGAGGCAGGGTCCCCACCCACCCCAAGCTCTCAGTCTAGACAGGGAACAGGGAATTACCTGAAATGGACACTTCAGTGGGATAAGTGCCAAGACCAAGGGGAGCTCGGGGGTCTGTGGTGGGGGTTGAGGGGAGTCTGGAATGACAGGCTTGGGTTTCAGCCCCAGTCTCATCACTCCTCAACTGTGCCACCCTAGGGGTGCTTCTTGAATGGTCTGATTGCAGTGATTTATCTCTAATATGTTAATAACAAACACTCCCTGCCTGTTTCTGGTAATTTTTCAAGGCTCTGAAAGAAAATGGATCTGGCAAGGTGCATGGGATGAATGTGGACTGTGCCAGTAGCCAGCTGGAAATCCAGCCCCGGACATGGTCTGGGGCACAGCAAAGGGTCCTCCGTTGGGGGTTGAGGAATAGTGGGCCCACTGTGCCCCCAGCTCACCGTGTGGCCTTGGGCAAGCTTCACCCTGCCTGCTCTGCACCCCTGTCCTTTCTCCTCTTCCATATGAAGAGGGCATAGGAAGAGATCAGTGGTTCTCAAACGAGGCTCCAGGGCACCTGCGGGTTCCACAGAGAAGCACTAGGTGCTTGTCACAGGGGTCACTGAGCCAGTGAGACTTCAAGCAGCCACTAGTCTGCTTCCTTTACATCAATCAGGGAAGTTTTCATTCCTATCCACTGCACATTTTGAGTTCCAGGCAAGGTTTCTTTGGAAAACAAGAACTATAGGAAAGGATTCCATGGCTACAAAAGGTTTGAGAAACCACTGGACCCTAAGGGACCTTCCAGCTCCAATCCAAGAATATTTAGGCCTAACTGTTTTATTCCAAGTTGTATTTGACAAGCATTTATTCCACACTTACTGCATGCCAGGACTGTTCTCAGTACCCTACAGACTGTGATGTGCTTCATTCACTAGAACGCCTCCCAGCTCCACGAAGGCCACATGTCTGCAGAAGTGACTCCATGTGTCGAAGAGGGTCCAGGGAGACCATTTGCCCCCCAGCCAGGTCTTCTGAGTGCCTGAGCCGATGACCTCAGCACAGGCCAGGAGGTGCCGGCACTGAGAATCAGGGGCAGGTGTGCGCAGCACAGGGTGTGGCCACAGGAAGTCTGTGTGTCCCAGCCCCACAGAGGAGCAGCACGCTCCAGCACGACATGGACGCTTTCGTCCCAGGCATGTGCTGGGCGGGAGGAAGTGCCTGTTGCTTTAGCGATGTCCAGGCCAACAGGGCCACTGCCTCCTGTGATCCATCCCCAGCCACCCAGCCGCCATCGACACCCCACACCAGGTGGCTGCAGATCAGATTTCAAGGGGAACAGCCAGAACCTGGCGGCCCGGAGAAGGCCCAGAGGTAGGCTGGTGGGGCCTGACCTCATCTCCAGCTGGCTTATTAGAGGGAGTAGCCTGTGCTGTCAAGCTCCATGCACTCCAGCTCCCCTGCCCCGCTGGAAACAAAAGCCGGAGGGGATGGGCGGAGGTGATCTCACAAGCACAAGCTTGGTCCCGTTGCCCAAGACAGTATTTTCCCCAGACTTTGTGTACTTATGGCCTGAGTTTTCTGTTCAGATTAGGTGTTCTGGAACCACGTGGTGGCAGCGTGCCCCGTGCTGATGGAATGCCAGAGTTCTAGGGGCTAGTGTGAAGGATTTACGGAGCAACCTTGAATGATGAATTGACCACAGCAGGTGTCAAAGTGCTAAAGAAAGGATGGGTGACACCCTCCCTTTACCAGACACAGTGCTGAGTGCTGCCGATGCAAAAATACATAAGGTGTAATTCCTATCTTCAAGCGGCTCATAACCTCAGTGGGGAGAGAGGTAGTGAAATAGTAGTTACAATCCGATGTTCACACCCTGCTGGAGGAAGCAGGGTGGGTCGCTCATCTCTCAGCACAGCTGTGCTGTGAAGCCTTCGCTCAGATGTCTGGGCCCAGCTGCAGGCACGTGGGCTCAGCTGGGCTCACTTGCTTGCCTGGGAGCTGGCTGGCCAGACCAAGACGACCTTGATGGGACAATGATGGAAGCAGTTGGGCTCTGCCCTGCACGCCTCTCACCCTCCAGCAGGCCAGTGTGGACTGTTCTCAAAACAATGTGGGCATGTGTGAGGCAGCGGCAGCAGGGCATGCGTAATGTTTTCTCCATTCGTCTGTGGAGGCTTGTGATGCTGGCCTCCACCTGTCACGTAGCAAGTCCAGAGTCAGAATGTGAGCGAGCTACCGAGGTCGCTGGCCAGGTGTATGTATATTGTTGTTATTCAGTCACCTGGTCATGTCTGACTCTGCGACCCCATGGACGGCAGCACGCCAGGCTTCCCTGTCCCTCACCATCTCCTGGAGTTTGCCCAACTTCATGTTCATTGCATCAGTGATGCCATCCAGCCATCTCATCCTCTGACACCCTCTTCTCCTTCTTGACACCCTCAATCTTTCCCAGCATCAGGTACTTTAACAATGAGTCATCTGTTCACATCAGATGACCAAATACTAGAGCTTCAGCTTCAGCATCAGTCCTTCCAGTGAATACTCAGGGTTGACTTCCCTTAAGATTGACTGGTTTGATCTCCTTGCTGTCCAGGGGACTTTCAGGAGTCTTCTCCAGCACCACAGTTGGAAGGCATCAATTCTTTGGCATTCTGCCTTCTTTACAGTCCAGCTCTCACAACCAAACGTGCCCACTATATGTATATAGGGAGAGGTTAAGATTTGAGGCCATGACTGTGTCATTCTACCATGCAGGGAGACTATGAGAGCTATAGGGGGAGGCCTTCACCCAGCCCCCAGGTGGTCAGAGAATCTTCATGGAGGAGACATCTAAGCAGAGCCTGAAAGATCAAGTCTGGATCTGTAAGTAGTGGAGAATAGAGGTGGGAGGTTTCTCATACTCAGGGAACAGCGTGTACGAAGCACAGAGTCAGAAGATTGCTAAGTAGCTGAGCATTGGGAGACACAAGGGCTGGAAATAAGGTCATTGACCACAGCAGGGGCCAAGTCACTGCCGTGCATGCTCCAGTGAAGAGCTAGGCTTTTATCTTCAGGGCAGGAGGCATCCATGAAAACTTTGAGCAAAAAAAGAGAAAACTAAAGTCAATCAGATTTGTTTTTAAAAGATAGCTGTGGCAGAAGAATATGGTATCAATGGGAAGGGAGGGGGTTCTGCAAAAAAGCATGGGTTGCAGTGAGAGATGCCTGGGCCTGAATCAACGTGGACCAAGAGGCTGGGGTGGACCCTGTTTCCAGACAGGATGAGCTGGGCCTGAGCCCTGCCAGGTAGACTGGAGCTGGAAAAACAACAAAGACAGGAAGCCTGAGATTACCTCCTGATGCTTTACACAGGATTTGCAATTTGTTTTTCCCTCTCATTGTATTAAATAACCCGCTTTATGGTCAAGCTCCTCCCTTTTTTGACCAAAGGAGTCTGGGTGCACAGATATGTGGAGCTGGCTCTAGTCCCAGACATACAGAACTGGGCATGCCCCTTCCCCTCCTGAGCCTCAATTTCCCCACCTAAAATGAGACATTTTAGATCATGTCTCAGGGCCTTACGCCTTGGGCAGACCATGTTCTTTTAGAGCCATGGGGCTCAAATGCCAGAAGCCATAAGACTGCTAAAGAAGTTCCCAGGAAGCCTGTTAGAAATCCACAGCCTGGCTATACCTCCAAGTGATCCTGATGCCATCCGGTCTGGCTGGGCACAGCTGTGCCCCAGGGCCTGGCATGGTGGCCCAGAGCACAGAGGGGCTGGAGGAAACACGTGCTGAGTGGCAACACGGATCTGACTCAGGCCCCGGCTCCTAAGCCCTCTGCCCGGTTTAAGGATGGCTCCTGAAGGAGGTAGCATTTGGGTTGGGCCTTGATATCTAATGGGCTTTCTGGTTTCTGGTTCATTTGTTTGTTTTGCTGTGTTTGGGGTGCTTTTTGATTCCAAAATGAGTTTGTGCTTCTTCTAGAACTTTTCTAAGCACAGAAGAAAAGAGTCAGGAAAAAATTCACCCATCACTCCAAAACCCTGATGCAACTAGGATTCCCTTTGCCACCTTCTTCGCTAAGTTGATGCCCAGAGCAGGAGTGGGGACCAGTGAGGGCAAAGGGCTGGGGACGGGAGCAGGCCGAGTGTGGTGAGAGGCCAGGGAGTGAAGAGCGAAGGCCGTGGAGCATTCGAGCAGCACCAGCTCACGTCAGGCTCCCCTCATTCTCACACACCCTGTTGCAGGCCTGTGGCCCCAAAGTCCAGCGGGTGGAGGGCCCTCCCTTGAGGGGTCGGGGACTCAGCCAGGGGCCGTGAGTGCAGCCCTGACTCCTGTCCTCCTCTGCTCAGGTGCTGTTCGCCCTGAACCAGACTCTGCTGCAGCACGAGAGCGTGCGGGCTGGGAGCCTGCAGGCGCCCTACACCACCGAAGACCTCATCAAGCACTACAACTGCGGGGACCTCAACGCCGTCATCTTCAACCACGACACCTCCCAGGTGAGGCTCCTCTCCCCGGGCCCAGGCAGCTTCCAGGGCGCCAGTATAACCAAGGCTTCTAGGAAGGCGTTTATTAGACACCTACTGTGTGCCAGATGCAGCTGGTAAGCAGGAGCTGTTGGCATCCCTGCTACAGATGGGGAAACTGAGGCTCAGGGAGGGGAAGAGACTTGCTCAAGGCCACACCGCTTAGTTGTCATGTTGTCAAGAGCCCCACTTGAGCCTGGTGTGTGTGGCTCTGGGACCTAGACCCTGGAAGCTTACCTAAGGATAGGGAACCCTCATCCAGGCTCCATGCAGCACCTGGGGAGATTAAAGTCCAGGGAAGGGAAAGCTCACAGGTGCTCAGAGCTTGGGCTTGAGTCCAGTCCAGGGTGCTCTGCCTCGATTCGAGTCCTAGAGCAAAGATTAACCCCAGGCTGGCCAGACGGTAGGAGGGAGTCAAGGAGCGGAGCATGGCTCCACCAGGTCTGTTCCCTTGGGATAATTCTGAGATACTTCGTAGGCAGTCAGGGCCCCCGTCCGTACCCTACCCGCCATGGACCTCATCACAGCCCAGGACCCTGCCACACAGGCCTCATTCTGAGGGTCTCTGCCACTTGTAGCCCTCCCCGCACCTTGCCCTTGCCCACTGCTGTGCCTTTGTTCAGCCTCCTCCCTCTGGGTTTCCTCCCGCGTGGCCGTGGTCTAGGGTCATCTCTTCCAAACCACTCTGATGCCCCAGAAGGATTTAGATATTCTCCTGGGCACCTCGAGGTCCCCTGTGCTTTCTGCATCTGGTGCTCAGTAATCCATTCATTCAAGAGGCAGCTGTAGTAGTCAGAACAGGCCATCTCTCTGCTCAGGACACTGCAATTGCTCCCCATTTTTCTCAGGGTAAAGCTAGAATCTCTGTGAGGACCTGCACGGCTCCGTGACCTTTCACGTGATGGACCAGGTGTCTCTCACCCCATGTCCTCCGCCTCCCCCATCTACATGGACCTCCCCGCTGACCCATGAGCCCACTTGCACACTTCGTCTTTGTACTGGCTATTTGCTGTGCCGGAAAGGCCTTTCCCCAGCTATCACCATGGCTCACCACCTCTCTACCTTCAAGATAGAAACTCACATGTTGTCGTCTCAGTGAGGAAGCCCAACTTCCTGGTCTAGAATTGCAGCCTACCTCCCACCTCCCCACCTGTCGCCTTTCTCCTGCTCCACTTTTCCTTCATGGCTTTTTATCATCTTCTCGCACACTTACATATCTCGATTCATTGATCAGTGATTATTTGTTGTCTGTCCATTCCCACTACAGCATAAACTCCCTGAGAGCAAGAATTGGGGTCTGTTTTATTCACTGATAATAAGCCTGGCACAGAACAGTACTCAGTAAATATTGGATGAATGAAAGAAATAATTTATAAATGCCAGTCACAGGGATATGGAAAGGGATGTGGCAGGGAGCCAGAGACAGCTGCCTTCAGAGGGCTGGGAGTCTCTTAAGAGAAAAGGGGAGATTCAACAAGCAATGGCACAAAGCATGACCCTTGCTACAGGGGAGAGTGGAGGATGACCTTGGAGCCCATAGCAGGAGCAGGGATTTAGGTGGGCTTGGAGGTAGGGGTGGAGCAGGGCTGGGCAGAGATGGAAACATTCTTGCAAGATGAAAGGTCAGAGAAGAAACCTGCCTTGGCCACAGACAGGAGGCAGAAGAATGTGCCAGTGGAGGAAACCATCCTGGTGAGCTGGAGGCAAGAGAGAGTGGGAGGAGAGGTGAGAGTTTAGGCTAGAGGCATAACCAGGGACCCCACTAGAGCAAGGGCGTCTGGCCCACTCTCGTCAGGCTGCCCTGCACAGGGTGTGGCACAGAGCAAATATTAGTGAGCAATGCCACAAGGGCAAACGCAGGTGTGTGCTGTGCTTGGTGCAGAGTGCAGGAGGGAGGATCCGGAGGCCCTGCACAGGAGGCTGGGATTCCGGGTGCTCTGACTCTCACTCCTGGAGGAGAGAAGGAGGAGAACCTTGGCAGCATAAGGCTCACAGTTGCATCACCAGCCACTCACCCCATGATAGAGCCTGACCCTGCATTCTCTGCTGGGCAGAGGCTGATGAGCCCTGGGCAGCCAGGGAGCTGTATGCTTGAGGGGAACCTGGGGCAAGGGATGTGCAAGACAGAGCTGTGGCCACAGACAGCATAACATTCAACTGAGACAGGGAAGAGTGGGGTGACCCCCAGGCCTGACAAGCTCAGATTTTCTTTGCGCCTGTGCCCAGAACCACTGACACATCTCTGGCAGGTGAACTGCCTTGGAGGGTCTCTTCGCAGTGCCTATACTTGAAGTGGGTGAGAGGGCACAGGTAGATTCGCCCACCCAGATTAGAACAGCAACCCAGGGTGCACAGACAGAGTCTAGCCCTCACGGAAGGGACTAGGCAGCCCTGCCCCCAGACACAGACAAGCCTGACGTCAGGGTATCCACACTAAATCCAGGGCCCATGTGCTAACAGAGAAGGGCTCTGCAGATGGAGGCCTTGCAGGACCCAGGGGCTGGAGGGGAGCGGTCATCACCTGCAGTTGGGCAGGGCTTCAGGGAGAAGGTGATGTGAGAGTAGAGTCTTGAGTACCAGGCTTGAGAGTAGAGTCTGCCAGATGCAGATGAAGGCAGGGACTGGCAAGCAGAGCCAGCTGCGTGGCCAGTGCTCAGGATGGTGGGAGGTCCTGAGGAATGACCAGAAAGCAGAGGGCAGACCATGTAGGAGTGAGAATGCTCACTGAGGGGCCAACTTCCTGGGGTGTTTAAGCCAGACAGAAATGTGGTCAGAAAGTTGCCTCTGGCTGCAGTGCTGAGGTTGCTGGAGCAGCCTCTGGAGGCCGGGGCTGGACTGATGCAGGGCCCAGGATGGTAACTCTGGCAGACAGGGACCAGGCACACCTCACGCTTGGTCTGCTTCTTGATCTGCTTCACCTCATCCCCCTAACCCCACATCCCACCTTCAGAAATGGCTGAGGCCCTGGCCTCCCGCCGCTCTCCTATCATTAGCGTTGTCAGTGTCCCAGATCAGCAGGGCAATCCACTGGGAAGCCTTCTCTGAGCCCCCTAGCTTGCATTAGGTGTAGAATAAATAAATATATATATATATATATATATATAATTCATATTCAGATACTTTTGAGAGTGAAAGGTCAAATATAATTGAGTCAGAATAATTAATTAGCATGCAGCAATCTACCCTCGCCATTAACCAGGACTGTCCTGGGCAAACCAAGACACATGGCCACCCTATTAGGGGCCTCGTCCATGCTCCCACATCACTCACTGTCCTCTGAAAGCACACATTCCCCAATCTTCTGATCCCCCCACTGGCCATGAGACTCATCCAGGGCAGCAGACCCAGTCTGAGGTTTCTCTGGACCGAGGTTTCTCTGGCCTCCTAAGTGGACCGAGAACTGGACCCATGGAAGGTCTTAGAAGGTGTCTATGGATGGACAAGATAAAGAGAAGGGATGAGGTTGTGACATTAGCAGACCTGAGCACTTACCTCTAAACCACCCCGTCCTGGCTGAGGGTCAGGGGAGTCTCACAACCCTGTTCCAGTTCTGCCAGGCCCATCTACTCATCACTCCACCTTGGATCCATCATTCTAGGGCCCTGGGGACCTGGCACATCCTCTTTAAAATTTTTTCGTACGTCCTGCACTTGAACTTGTTGCAAGAGATTTAAGGCTCCCAACAAACCTAATGACATCATTAATTTGCTTCCATCCAGCCAGGCCTCATCCTTGGCATGGAGCCAGGGCCCATCAGCATGAAACACGCAGAGAATATCAGCCAGCTGCTGGGCAGCTCAGGGAACCAAATGGCTAACCCAGCCTTTTCACAACTTTGACACTGGACTTTCTGGTTCTTGTTCTTTTTTAAAAAGTAAATCTCCATAAGGAATGGATGGAGATTCAGCTTTCACAGATGCACACTCATGTTTAGGGAGCCAAGGAGAGAGGGCTGGACACATCGCAGGTCCCAGGAAGAAGGCATATGCCTGGACCCTTGGAAGAAGGGAAGGGAAGCAGAACGCTGCCTTCATGCTCTCCGATGATTCTGAAGGCCATCTTTCTGTCATCTCCATCTCTGTGCAAGGCCACCCTTTGCTGTAGCCTCTGCCATCAGAGGGGAAAGATGAGGGAGCCAGCTCCATCCTGAGCTAGTTGTACTGATGTCTAGTCAAGATATCCTTTCTACCATGACAATGTAAATAGCACTCATGTGACCAGTTTGGAAACTGAGTCTCGGAGAGGCCAAGTAACTTATAAGTTACAGTAGCCACCCAACTGGTAAATGGCAAAAGAGGGGTTCCAGCCCGAGCTGACTGGGCTGTCTGACCTCAGGACTTGCATTCACTATCTCCAGAGCTGTTGCCTGCAAGCCTAGTCATTCATCCACACATTCACCCATTGAAAAATAGTTATCGTTTGGTACAACATTGTCCCACATTCTCTTCCATACACAGGGAATGGAGAGGAGCCTGTGAGAGCCATGTTTCCAGAAATAACCCCTCTGAGTCAGTCTCTCTTGTGCTCCAGCCCCACTCAGAAGTCTGCAGAGTTTCTTATAGTAGCATGAAGTCCAGGCGTGGCCCAGTTTGTCAGGGCTGCCAAGCATCTCTTCCATGATTAGGGGAGGGAGTAAGAACTTTGTTCCTTCATGTATCCATTTACCAAACAGTCTGCAAGCACCGACTCTTTGCTGGCCCTGATGGGCGCTCGGAGAGCTGCTGCATACAGCTCACCAGGTTGCGCACTGCTCAAGTGTAGGGAACACCTGTCACATCATTGTCTTGTTCCTCCTAGATCAGCATACCAGGCCTTTCTGACAGAGAACACCCTCCCCTCTCTCTTGGGGAATGTACTCATCCTTGGCCAGCAGACAGCAGAGGCAGAGGTCCCAGCCTCCCCTGAGTCCTTCTGGGTTCAGCCTCCATGGATACCACCATTTTCCTCAGAAAAAGGGTTGAAAACTCATCAGCGACTCTAGAAGCCATGTGACTGGGCTGAAACCTGCAGGAAATTAGTCTTCCCATGCCACACGCTCCATCTGCTGGTCCACCAGTCATCTAGGCCTTGGGGCTGTGCTTTGGGCCTGGGTTGGTGGAGACAGAGTGATGAAAGGGGGGACTCCAGGTGGAAGACATTCTGTGAGCAAGGGCTTGAAGGTTAGAGTGGCACCAGTGGGTTGTGGGGAAAGAGAGTTCATTCTGATTCATGGCCTCAGGTTCCTCGGTCCATGGCTTCCTCTCCTGCCCCACCCACACGCTGAAGGACACAGTCCTGGAGCACTGGATCCACCATCCAGGTTAGAGAGGCAACACAGTGGGAGTGGGGAAGGACGGCACATCTGTATATTCAAGGCTCCAGAAACCTGTGCTGGTCACCGACTTTGTGCCGGGCATTGAGGGCCTAGGAATGACACACGTGCTGTCCCTGAACTCAAGGAGCTCTGTGCCTCGTTCAAGAACATGTCAGAGATGCTGGCCTTGGACCACGTGGCTGGGTGTGGACATGGGACTGAGAGCCAGGAAATATGGATAGTTCCAAGCCAGATTGTTGAACAAGCCATCATTATGGGAGGAGGCCTTAGTCCTGGAGCTGAAGTTTTCAAGGAGGGATGGAGGGTTTGGGTTACACCCTGGGAAGTGGCAGAGCTGGGGATGGGAAGATAGTGGTGGCAACGGAAAGTAGTCAGCTAGTGCTCATACACTGGGAAAACCAAAGGCTGTGACCCCTCCTCTAACCTCTCTGGAGGGGGATGGGCTAAAAGGTGTCCATGACAGCACCCATCATGTCATGCAATCTGCTGCAGTATCGTCAGTCCCACCTTGTAAATGAGGAAACTGGGACTCAGAAAAGTTTAGTAACTTGGCCAAAGTCCCACAGCATCAGAACAGGGCCAAAGCCCAGGTCAGCCTTTCTGTTATACCAGGCAGGCAGCTCAGCTGACCCGCTACACCTGAAAATCTGCTGAACCAGATTCGCTGTTCATGCCAGTGACAGGCTCAGTGCCACAGGGAGAGCCTCATGACCTCAGTGTCTAGAGGCTGAAGTTCAACAAGGCAGGAGTGATACGCTGAGTGAGGGCGGCCTCCGGGGCCCCCAGCCTGACTCTGTTATTCCGTTAGCTGTGTGACTCTCCACCTGTCTCTGGACCTTTTGCTTTTCTTCCTTTGTTCATAAAACTGGGATAACAACAGTCATCTCAAAGCATCTTGGAATTGATGAAAAACATCAGTTACCTTAATAAAGGTAAGTAGCCCAGACAGTCAAGAATCTGCCTGCAAAGCAGGAGACCCAGGTTCGATCCCTGGGTCAGGAAGATCTCCTGGAGAAGGGCATGGCAACCCACTCCAGTATTCTTGCCTGGAGAATTCCATGAACAGAGGAGCCTGGCGGGCTACAGTCCATGGGGTCTCAAAGAGTCAGACACGAGTTAAAGAGACTAACACTTTGCTTTTCACTTCAACCTGGCCCCACACTGGGCTGTGTGTGCTTATTAGAAGCCCTCCTTGCTCCAGAAAGAACTGAAGGCAGCCTCTGTCTTGCCTTTACAGCTGCCCAACTTTATCAACACCACCCTCCCGCCGCACGAGCAGGTCACAGCCCAGGAGATTGACAGCTACTTCCGCCAGGAGCTCATCTACAAGAGGAATGAGCGCATGGGGAAGAGGGTCATGACGCTTCTGCAGGAGAACGAAGACAAGATCTGCTTCTTTGCCTTCGGAGCAGGTTTGGGCCGGAGTGGGGAAGGGATTGTCTGCAAAATCCTTCAGGGCTGAGAAATTTGCTGGGCTGTCTACTTTATAAAAGGAAAAGTTGAGGCCCAGAAAGAGCAGGAAAAGCCACCTAGTGTTCAGCAGAGCTGGGATCCAAAGCAAGTCCTCTAACTCTGGTCTAGGGTTCTGTTGTAACAGTCCCCATGGGCAAGGGCAGTGACTGCTGCCAAGAGCAGGGCGACTTCTGTGGCAGCTTTATACCCCGGAGGCCATGTTGAGAGGCCAGAACTGATGCCAGCTCCCAGTGTCCAGCCCAGCCTTGGGCCCACCCTGCGGAGCAAAGGCCAAGATGGTGAGGGCCATGTGGCCCAGTCGGGGAGAGGGCAGCTCTGGCATCCCACAGCCCTGGCTTCAGATCCCAGCCCCCTCTGGGTGGCATGGCCTCAGCAGGCTCTAGGACTTCTCAGAGGCTCAAGTCTCTCTTCTATGAGTGGGCAGTGATGGCAATAATTATGTGATGAGTTGAAAAGACCTACCTTCCCAGATGACTCTAGTGGTAAAGAACCTGCCTGCCAATGCAGGAGACACAGGGAGACAGAGGTTCAATCCCTGGGTCAGGAAGACCCCCTGGAGAAGGGAATGGCAACCCACTGCAGTATTCTTGCCTGGAAAATCCCATGAACAGAGTAGCCTGATGGGCTACAGTTCCTAGAATCACAAAGACTCAGACGTGACTGAAGCAACGTAGCACCCACAAACACCTTGTAGAAGAGTCATAAAGATCAGTACCATGGCGGAGTAACTCAGGGGCAGCCACAGTTGTCGGCATCATTATGATGATGACGATAAATACAAGTTTTATCATCACCGGATTCTCAGCTGCGGGACCTGCTCAGCCTCGCTCTCCCTGTTCCTCTCTTCTCTGTCTCCTGCTTCTTTTCTCTCACTCTTTCTTTCCTTCTTCTCCATGGCTGTCTGCTGAGGACAGCGCTGTCCACATTGGGACCAGGATACCGCATTTACCTCCTTGTCAGCTTTTGCTCCAGAGCTGCAAGACAAACGTTATTTCTTCTTATTCATGTTACTGGCAGTTTGGGCTGAATGAATTCACCTCCTGTTTTGTGAGAATTAAACAAGGTGGTTGGCTGCCCTCTCTCTCCTCCCTACCCTGGCTGAATACCCACACGCTGCCTGCCTACATCAGGCTGAGTTGGATCAAGCCAAGCAGTCTATCTAACACAGAAGGGCTTTTATGGACATCCTGATTCATTACTGGAAGTCTTCCCCATCCTCACTCATTCAACTCCGAATAGCTAAAGGGCAAGAGCCAGGGTTCGTGCATCTCCAGTGGTCTCCCCTCCCTGCAGCCCCCAGCACAGGAGAGGCACACGGGAGGGCCTCAGAAACACAGGACTTCTGTGATGGCCTCTTTAGGGCCACACCTGCAACTGGACAGAGACTTCTGGGCTCGCATTGAGGCTGTTCCATGGCCTGATGTGGCCTCTGCCCCCCACTTGGGCAACCACAGTTTACTCATCTAAGTACAGAGAGCCAGGATTCACTTGGGCCATCTGTGATTCCAGGAGCTATAAAACAGACTTCTGAGGATCGGGAGGGATTCCTGTAGCAGTGGGAGAGGCTTCCTGAAGGAAGCAGGAGAAGCAGGACTTTGACTGCAGGGCACCTGCTGGGGACCTGGCCCAGCTCCCTAGCTCACCCCTCCCTCACTCACCATCCCAGCCCTCCCCCCATGGGCATATAGGCAGAGTCCCTGGGCTGGAAAGGCCCACAGCTGACCATGAAAGAGGAACCACTCGGAACTCAGCTAGCCCCCAGGCTCCTCCCCTGGCCTAAGAGAAGCCCCTAGAGGTCCCAGTCATTGAGGGAGGCCAGTTAGGGACCAGCATCCTGCACGAATGCTGCCCCACCTTCCCCCAGGCTCAGGACCAGGCACCCATGGGCTGGAGGTGGCTAACAGCAGCTCCTTTCTGTGAGTGTAGAAATAGGAGAGCCTAGAGCTGAAAAATCACAATGGCCTGGGCAGCCCCTGACACTGAAACCCCGAGCCCAAAGGGCACAAGTGTCCACTCAGGCACAGGCCAGCATGCACGCCTCCTGCCGGCCTTCAGGTTCTTCCCTGTCTCTGAAATCTCGCTGATTCATGATCAGTTCTTTTGACAGACCACCCAAAAGACCTCACACCTGTCTACTGTGTCCATCCTCCCGACCACTGTCCTGGCCCAGTCAGTTCCATCAGCTCCAGCCTCCTGGTCCTCTCCCTGCTTCCAGTCTGCTTCCCACAGTGGAGTGGGTGAGCGGTGCTGGGTCTGTCTCCCACCCGTGCCCTGAACTCCGGGAAGGCAGACTCCACTTAATCATCCCTGTGTTTTTAGTAGCACCTAACAGTTTTAAGCTCGATGAATATATGGAGGAATGTATGAGTGAAGGGAGGAATAGATGGACGAATGTTGACCAGATCCTCCAGTCCTGGTCTCCTGGGCTAGGCCAGCAGTAAAGCCAGGGCAGTGGGAGCCCCACCCTGGCTCTCAGAGACCCTCTGCCCTGTAGCAGCGGGCCCAGGTTGTGGGCCAATCTTGCCAGTTCTGGCTCAGCCATACCTGGAGCAGAAGTCCTGTTCAGTGCTGCACTTTTACCCTTATCCTAAGAATTTCAAAGCTGGACTCAGCCTCCAGCTCAAGCTTGCCCACCTCATCGCAGCCATGGGCAGGCTGAGTTCCACAGAGGCCAGGACATGGGTGAAGCTCATGGCGAGTTGGGGGTAGAGCCAGGACGAGTGCCTGGTTCTGGAGCTGTGGTCAGGGGCTCTGCTCTCACAGGCAGGCAGGGAGCCAGCTGAGTGGACCTGTGACAGTCAGTGTGATGGCATGGGACCCATCCTACGTAACTCGTGGTGACAAAAATCCATGCCTGCCTCGCTGTGTCCTTATGTCCATGTAGCTCCTGAGTCCCATGTCCTTTGGCAGGCTGAGAATGTACATGCAGGGACAGGCTAAGCGCTTGTCGATGGTCTGCAAACTACAGGTTCCCCCGCTCCACGGCACCCCCCGGGTGCCTGTTCCATTTCAGGCCTTCCCCAACCCCCAGGCACTGGGGACCTGAGTCAGCCTCACTCACAGCCCATGCCCTGTCCAGCCCTCAAAGGAGGTACAGGGCCCCTGAGGCTGTGGGAGGGAGGGTCTGTACCCCTGGAAATATGATTCTCTATCCCCCAACAGGCGTCTGCTCATGCAAAGTTTTCTCAATCCAGTTTCATGGATGTCCCTAGGAAATAGCTTAGGATACAGAAACATAATTATAAGCCATTTCACCTCCAAGACCTCAGTCTCTCATCTGTAAAATGGGGATAACACACCTGCCTCATTGGACTGTGCCAGACGTGCTTTAGGTAGCGGCATTAAACTCTCTACTGCGGTGGATGGACCCTTATCCGAAAGGCTCTACTGAGGGCCAGCCCCACCATTACAGGCTCTTAGATGGCATCACCCCTGCTCTGTGCAATAATCCCAGGAGATGGGAGCTATTATACTCATTTTGTAGGTAGAAATAAGGCCCAGGGAGGATGAATGGCTTCCTCAAGGCCACAGGCAGGCAGACCTTCAACCTGAATCCTGGCCTCTTGGGTCTTCTTCCAGGCCATTCCCCACCTTCCAGACATGGTGCCCTTGCTGTGTACTTCCAGAAAGGTTGACAATATTGTGGTAAAAGTGTCTTTCTATCTGGCACATCCCATAGAAGAGTACTGTCCTTGGTGTCTGTGATGTTTCTGTATCCAGGCGCTGTTTGACCTCTTCTGGAGGTTATTCAGCAGGTTCAGGGGCAGTAAGGGTGTGCACATGTGTGACAACTCTAAACAGGCCCAGATGGAAGTCCTGCCTCCCTGTGAGGTGGCTGTGGCCAGGGTGCAACCTCAGATGTTCTGAAAGGATCCAGGCCCCTGCCTTGGAAGGGTATATTGGCCTGGGGTTGGGAGAAAGAAGGGCTGATTCCCAAATGCCGGGCCCATGCAGTTTGGCAAGTGAGCCTGAGGGTCCTCAAAGAGCCAAGTGTGTCCCTGGATTTCCTCTGGTCTCCACATAACTGAGAAAAATAAGTACAAGGTGGTGAATTTTTTATTAATGAAACATTCAGTCTATAAGCTTATCTTATATTCTGAAATCATCTTCTTTCTACTGTGTTTGAAGATAAACATCTTTTGCTTTAAAAAAAAAAATGATGGTGATATGAGACAAATGGGGCTTTCAAAGGCCCTTGGGAAAGTGGAAAGTTGGTAACTGTATTGTTTCCCCCTCACCCACCATTTCTTAAGATAGAATCTGGAACAGAGTGCATAATGTAGGGGCTGGCTGGCAGAGCTGGGCTGGAGACACGAGCCAAAATCAAGGGTAGACCAGTTAACCTGCAGGGCCTGTTCATTTTGAATTCTGACAGCCAGTGGTTATCATATATCCTGTAACCCTAGCATGCAACAATCTGAATATAATTCTAACTTCTGACTTTCCAAATTCCTTGGACCCTAACAGCCTGTTGTTCCAAGATTATGTGGTTCTGATATCCCAGCCTTCCATCATCGTAGCATTCTAACCCTCTCACAGAGTTTTCGTCAATCACTCTTGAATTCTTTGGAAGGAGGATGGAGCTAAGAGCCCTCAGGGCCTGGAAATCCCTCCACGTGGGACTGTTGCCACCTGCCCCCTACCAAGGAAGCGGAAGTCCAAGCTTCTGCTTCTTCAAACCTAATCTGCTTCTTCAAATCTAAAGCAGGGTTTGAAGAGTCTAAAGCCAGGTTGTGGGAGCACCAGACACAGAGGTGCTGTACCTGTTACCCCGAGCACCAGGCCAGCCTCTCTCACACCCCAGCTGAAGCAGACCCATAACCAGAAACACACCGATGGGGCCAAGACACAGAAGTTGATTCATGATGAAGACTTGGGCTTGAGGAAGGGAGAGACAGAAACCCAACACACTGAACACCAGTAACATTCAAAAATTAATAACAGCAGCCATTGCTCCTTGGAGAGTGGGCACCATCCTGCTTGAAGAACACCCATATCCATCAGTTCATGTGGCTCTCATGTCCTCAGTGCCTCTTGGAGGGAGACAAAATGATATTGATTATTCCCTTTGGTGGGTGGATAAATCGAGGTACAGATAAGTAGAGCAAGAATCTTAGAACTGAGTGAAACAGTGGTCAACAATGACTAGGCCGTTCTTCCTGACAGGCAGTCTCCACCAAAAAGTCATTTAGCTGCTACTCTGTTCACCTGAGAATGCCCTTCCCTTCTCCTGCCTGGACCTCCTCTTTGGGATTCCCGCAGTCCCACAGGATTTCCTAATACAACTCTGTTCATGCTTAGCACATTTGTCATCTACTCTTCTAGGAGGGAAGGTAAGTCAGAGAAGGCTTCCTGGAGGAGGTGAGAACTGGCTGGTTGAAATTTCCCTGATGCAGGTTCAGCTGCCTTCCAGTTCCTCTTCCAGTTCATCCCCACAGTCCTCAGGACAAGGCCCATACCCACCTCCTTCCCCCACTGGTTGTCCACTTGGGTGCCTCCAGAACAAAACCCCTCAGCGCTCATAGCCAAGCACAGAAGAGCACACACAGCTCACGCGGGGCCCTGGAGACCTTGGAAACAAGGGGCCCAGCAAACAGCACACGCCCAGCCACTTTTCTCCTCTCCCGGGCAAACGCCGATCACCTGCCATACTCCACCTTGGAACGTGAGGCCACACAGCATCCAGAAGTGTTTCAGAATTTCCAACGGTGTTTCAAAGGGCCCTGCCGCCCCACCATATACACATCTGGCAGCTGGCACGCTTGCTCTGGGCTGCAGTCCTTGGCCAGAGTCACCCTTCCTGTTTCAGCCCAGAGCATCCAGCCAGTTCGAACATCCCATCTGCTAGCTCGTCCCTAACTGGAGCCAACCCTGTACTCTGGACTAGGCTGGAGCTCTGTCTGTGAGCCAGGGGGCCCAAATGTCAGCTTCGGGCTCAGCACTCCTGCTGGACATGTGGGGAAGGCAGGAAGAGAAGAGAGTGTCTGGGCTTCAGACTCAGACTGCCTGCATGAGGAGCCCAGTGCCTCTCCTCACAGGAAGGAGCCTGGATAGACCAGGTACTTGGCTTCTCTTGACCCTCAGAGTCCATCTAAGAGGAGCCTGGCATCACTGGGCAGCACGTGTGTGTCTCAAAACATGGTGCAGTGCCATCACTCAGCACACATGAGCTCTTGCCTCATCAGTATTATTTCAAAGCCCAGAGCCCCCAGGAACAGGACTCCCTCCAGGGGAGTGCAGGGCTATCCAAGGGCAGAAGTGCTCGGTGGCCCCTGAGGACCCAGCTGGGACCCTGGAGAGAGACCCCCATGGCCAGTCTCAGCTCCAAGAGACAGTGAAGCTCAGGAAGTGTCCCTGCCCATGTGTTGGCCAACAGGGTGCTCTCCTGGGGTGCATTCTAGGAGAACAGGGTTTCCTTTAGGTACCCCTGAGGCTTCAGGCCCTTAGGGTACAGGTTCGTCAGAAAACCCCAGGCTTGCATCCTCACCATGGGACGAGAGGGGGGCCCAAGGAGGAGGCCGGCCCCTCCCCCAGGCTGCATCCTGTCCCTTCCTCTTCAGCCCCGTAGCCCCTGGCACCCCTCCGCCGCCGCCTGGCTCACTCTGTCCTGCAATTGTTTGTGCGCCCGTCTCCCCTCTGCACTGTGATGCCCTCCAGGGTGGGGACCGTGTGCCTCAGCTCCTGGCACAAAACTGGGTGCAGGGAGACATCATCTCCGTCCTCACAGAACTGACAAGGCCCCAGTCCAGCCCTTCCTGGCCAGTAGAGCTGGAGAAGGAAAGCTCAGCGCTGCCAGTTTCTCAGGTGGACCCTCCTTCGGAGATTCGAAGCCCCAGGGTATCCCTCATCGTCCGTCCACCCCTAGGTTCATCCGTCTAGCCCTCCTGCCACACTTCCTCAGGAAAACAAACACTGCCATTGCTTGATACCCAGCAACTGATCCTGGCAGCGAGATTAGCACTTAAAAGTTCCCCTTGCATTAATTTCAGACAGAACATAAATATGGGCTTGGACTCCCTCTTCTAGGAAGAGAAAATTGGAAACCCGTTGGACTCACTGGAGAGAAAACGTGTGCTGGCCGAGGGGAGCCCATGTTACTCTGGAGCCTTTGTGGGAACATCTGGTTCCCCCTCTTCCCCTCCGCTGGGCCCCCCAACACTGTCTTAAAATTACCCTGTTAATTGGAATATTCTTTGCACTGAACACACACACACTTTCCTCTCCGATCTGGTGATCCCAGCAAGGGACACATGTTTCTGATGATGCCCTGCCCCCAAAACATGAGCTCGGGATCCCTTGTAGCCACCGGCACTTCAGAGTGGGTGTACAGCCCATGCAGCGAGCTAGGACATCTCTGGATGGAAGTCCAAGCTTTGCCTTTGCTGGCTGTGTGATCTTGAGCAGGCCTTGTCTACTCGCTGAGGTCCAGTTCCCTCATCTGTAAACTGGGGGTACCTGGAAAGGCTGCTGCAAAGGTGAAATGAATTAATGTTTGAAAATTATTGTGGCCCAAGAGACTCACTGAGGAGGAGGTTATGTTCAAGTAATCACAAGATAGAATCATGAAGATTCTATCATGGGAGATTCCTTTGCAGGAAAACTGAGACTTAGAGAAGGGAAGGCAACTGTCTGAGATCACAGAGCTGGTTGACTGTTGAGCCAGGTGGTCTGTCCTAACCTCCGGACAGGATTATTAGCTCTGTCCTACCCTTTCTTTTGTCTCAGAGGACTAATGGGAGCTGTCAGACTGCCCAGCTGATGGGTAGGGACTTGTTGTTTAGTCACTAAGTCTTGTCCCACTCTTTGCAACCCCATGGACTGTAGCCTACCAGGCTCCTCTGTCCCTGGGACTCTTCCAGGCAAGAATGCTAGACTGAGTTGCCAGTTCCTTCTCCAGGGGATCTTCCTGACCCAGGGATCAAACCCGAGTCTCCCCCTCATTGGCAGGAGGGTTCTTTGCCACTGAGCCACCAGGGAAACCCGGGATAGGGACTCAGCCCAGCCTATGCTCCGTTCACTGAGCTTTGTGCCCTGGCGTAGGCCTGCTTATGCCTGGAAGAAGGGGAAACTGTCTCTGCACTAAAATGTTGTGGAGCTCTGCCTATTCAGAGCCAAACCCCTTCGCTGACTGTATATGATGTCTTTTAAGTGATGCTCTGGCTTGTGGGGTCAGGGGACATACGCACCAAGCCAGCCCACCGTTTGTCAAACCTATAATCCTCCTCCAGGCCCTTGTTCCTTCTCTTGCCTGTCCCTCCTGCCCAAGCCCGTATATCTGTTTGAATCCTCCCCTTCCAGGGCTCTTCCTCCAGGAAGCCTTCCCTGATGCCCTCAGTGTCAGTCTCTCCTTCATGCCCTTTGTTTTCATTGCTGGATTCTCCTTTGCTTCTCATCTCTTTCTCCCTTCTCTCCCTCTTTGTGTATCTTTCTTGCTGTCATGGCATCTCTGCTTTTCCTTCTCTCCCTACTGTGGTCTCTGGGTCTCAGGTGTAGCCTGCATCCCAGCCCCTGTCACCTCATCTCTTCTCCTCTCTGTCTCCTTGTGTTCTGGAGCTCTCCCCCTCCCCTGTCTGTCTTGAGTGTTTCTCCTTTCTCTGCCTCTCTCCGTGTGTCCCTCTCCCTCACTCTGCCTCAGTGGCTCTGTGTGTCCCACTCCCTCTCCGCCCTCCTCTTCTGGTTCACGCAGCCTCAGTAAATGAAATGGGATGTGCCTTCCTGCAGAGAGCTGGCCAGAGAGCAGCTGTCAGTGCTGGAAGGAGCTGCTGAGCGGTGGCCAGGAGACCCCGGGAGCCTGGGCAAGCTGAGCAGGCTAAGTTCCGACACCGAGGGGCCCTTTTGGAAACTTTCCACACCTTCCCTACAGGTTCCAGAATGGGTGTGGTGCCTTTTTCAGGATTTGTGACCTTGGAGGCAAGCCCAAACCCTGTCTGCCAACCCCTGGGACAGCATGCCCCAGGACCTGGCTGGGGCTGTTCTGAGCCAAGCTCCCAGGCTCTGTGGGGAGCATCACCAAGGGGTCGGGGCAGGGTTACAAGGGGAGGGGATCCTCGAGCTCCGGTCTCCTGGAGATAAGATGAGATCATGGAAAGGATATGGACTAACAGATCCTGTTATTCATTCATTCAGCAGACATTCATGAAGCCACCACCATGTGCCAGATTTGATCTTAGCCTTGGGGACAAAGATAGATCAGGCACGGTCCCTCGCCTTCTCAAAGCTCTTGGTCTCCACTCCAGGGGCTTGTTGGGAACTCGTTCTGACAGAGGCAGCTCTGAGGTGTGGGGAGCTCATTCCAGCCGCGGTGAAGAGAGTGAACTGGAGAGAGTGGGGAGGATGCTACATGCAGTGATTCTGGCAGAATTTGGTGGTGACCTGGGCCAGGGTTGAGCACGGTTCAGAGGGATTTGGGGAACTCTGGTGACTGATGGTATGAGGATGAGGAGAGAGAAGGAAGAGCAAAGATGCATCCATCTGACAAGGGTAGCAGAGCTCAGCTGAGACACACCCAGGAGGGAAGGGTGAGGCTCTGGGGAAGTTGGGTGGGAGATGCTCAGGAGGCCACTGGACAAATGGGTCCGGGCTAGGACAGCGGGTCCTGAATAGCAGCTGTGGTCAGGGACATCTCAGTGACAGCACTGTGGTCACTGAAACCATATGAATGGATGGATTCACATTCCCTGGATTGTGAATAGAGTGAGAAGAAAAGAAGGCCGTGGACGGCGTTCACAGGGGCACCCACATTTATCAGGCAAGGGAAAGAGGAACCCACTAAGGGGACAGAGAGGAAGCAGTGAGAGCTATGAAGAAAACAGGACAGAACAGTGCTGTGGTGTCCTGCGACACCAAGCCTCAAAGAGGGCGAGGAAGGGAGTGGCGATGGGAACCCGGGGTCAGAAGTGAGGGCTTCCGCTGGACAGTCCTGGGGCAGGAACCCCATAGGAGGGGGCCTCCTGCAGGAGCTGCCCCTTGCAGGGGGCAGACACCCCCCGCCCTGGAGGGAAGGAGATGAAGGCCCATAAGGCTTATAGGAATTCGAAAAAAAAATTGCTGATTGCTTCCTACTTCTCAAAGTATCTGAAGTCTTCTGTTTGGGGTCTCACCATGCACAGTAAGGGTCTGGAGCTACTGAGGCTGAGGGAGCAGACAGGACACAGACTAGACACTGAAATGTTGCCAGGCAGTGCTCAGGACCCAGCCAGTGTCCCACAAGGCTTGGGCCCCTCTGAATGCCCCCTCCATCAGCTCCAGGAATGCTCCTTTCAGAGCGGCCACACGGCCACCTGCTCCGATGCAGCCTGGGGTGCCCTGTTTTCCCTGTGGCTCTTGGCGTCTTCTGTGTGGACCACTGCGGGGCCCAGAGGCCCCTGTCTTTAATGGGTCTCCATGGACGCAGGGAAGGAATGGCCTTTGCTGCCAAGAGTGGATTCCGAGAGCTGCGGGTAGGGAGTTCCTACAGCCTATGCGCTGGAGGCTGCCGCACCGGGTGCCCCTCCAGCCCAATCACGAGTGGGGGCAGGCAAGGGTGGTGTCAACTCGGTGGCCCCAGCCCAGGACTGGCTCAGTCCCTTGCTCAAAGGTGCACGCTGGGCTTTTCCAAAGGATGTTCACTCCTCCTGCCTCTTAGGACTTTATTATAGCCTCCCTTAGAAGGCAGCCACAGGGACCCAGGCCCATCTGACATACAGGGAAACTGAGGCAGGTGGCAGCCGATTGCCTGGGATCACATAGGGGAGACTCACAGCCTTGGCAGAATCCTCTGTGTTCCACCCTAACACTGGGTCAGGGCTCACTGGGTCAGATGAGCCTCACTGACCTCCTAGCCTTTGCACATGCCCTTACCCCTGCCTGCCGCTGCCCCACTCTCATCCTCACCTAGCTAACTCTGATCCCATCCCTCAGCTAGCGATGCCTCCTCCAGGAAGTCTGCCCTGCCCCCAGGTTGAATTAGAGGCCTCCTGAGTGCCCGCACCACCTCCTGTGCTTCCCTTAGCATCATGCATACCCTGGATCAAAAGACCTTGATTCTCAAGACCATGAGTGCCTTGAACAGGTCCCTACCTGTTCACCACCATCCAGCTCTGGATATGCACTCACTCGGTGTTTGTCAGATAAATGCAATGAATAAGTAGAGAAGAGGAGGGAGAGGAGGAGGGAGGGAGAGCACAATTTCATAAGGGTCTCTGGAGTCCCCGTGAGCGTGGCAGCCAGGGGAGCATGTGGTGCAGCCCAGTCCCTCCCTGTCCACAGAGACCCTGAGAGTGTCCAGGTGTAAGGGGCTTGCCCAGGGCCCCAGAGTAAGTGTGGGGGGTTCCATCAAAGACACAGGTCATTCCCAGACCTGTGGTTCACAGTGACCCAGAGGTGGGATGTCAGGGACTGTGGCAGGTCACAGAGAGGGAGACTGTCAGGTGGGGGGCTTGCTGGGGCATCTTGAAGCCAGCCCAGAGGTGTATAGGCCTGGCTGGTGGGGGTGCTTCTGGGTTCACCGCCCCACTTCCCCATCCAGCTACTATGCAGTCCCAACCTCCCTCCCTCCGTTTCCCAGCAGCCTGTCCACCTCCTGTGCTTGCTCCCTGGATCTCCCTGGGGCTGTCAACATGCTGACCTCCCAGCTTCCCACCTGTCACCATCCATCACAGGCAATTAGAGTGAGAGTGCAAGAATTTCCCCTCAGGTTCTGGGGTGAATGATGAGCAGGAGAGGAGCGAAGTACCCACGGGTGAGCGGCTGCAGGCAGGACTCGGGCTGGGAGGCTGCAGGGCCACCACCTCTCTGCCTACATTGAACAGTGGGGAGACTGAGGACCAGCTCGGAGGAGGGGCCAACTCCCAGCAGGGACTGGCCTCTCGAGGGGCCTCCCTAACTGGAACCTGGGAGAGCCTCCACCGTATTCCCGGATCTCAAACCTGCATCCCGCCCGAGGGCCAAACCTGGTCTCATCTGGGGCGGTGGGTCAAATGATTCACTTCTGTGTTCTCAGGGTCTGCTCCGGGGCTGGTCACAGCAAGGGTGTCATAAAAGTCTGTCGGATGAATGGTTAGGGGGTGCAGGTGAGATGGAGACCAGTCCCCTCCCCTTCCAACACACGAGTGAGTGCTAAGTCGCCTCAGTCATGTCCAACTCTTTGAGACCTTATGGACCGTAGCCCACCAGGCTCCTCTGTCCATGGAATTCTCCAGGCAAGAATACTGGAGTGGGTTGCCATGCCCTCCTTAAGGGAGTCTTCCTGACCCAGGGATTGAACCCATCTCTCTGCCGTCTCCTGCACCGGGAGGTGGGTTCCTTTCCACTATTGCCACCTGGGAAGCCTGTCTCCCAACACACAGAATCCTACTACTTTCTCCTTCCCCAGAATCTTACACCTCAGTGAGTCTTCAGGGACCACCCCAGGGCCTGGGTCACAGTGTGTGATCCATAAATATTGGATAGATGGTGAACAAACGAATCTTCAAAGTCTTAGATCCAGACAACGCGTGCTGAGCATGTGTGGGGCAGTGGCCACGTGGTCCTTGCCTCTTGGAGTCTAGTGAGGAGACAGACATGCACACACAGAACCCCGCCTCCATCTCCCTGCTAGGGAGGGAGACTTGAGTTGCTGGTGGACCTGACAAAGATGAGCCGTAAACCTGTTGGACCTTGAGGCCTATTGGAGGATGTTTTCTCAGAGCTGGTCCCTGTGTGACTCCTGGAAGCTGTCCCTGCCTGGACAGTCCACAGCTGGGTCAGCTCGATGGTGTGGGGGACAGTGATGAAACAGGAAACACAGTGAGCCTTTACTGCATGCCAACCAGTGTTCCTGGAGTCCTTACAACAACACTCGAGGCTGCTAGTACAATCGTTACCACTTTACAGATGGGAAAACTGAGGCACAGGGCGGTACAACGGATGAGCAACAGAGCCGGGGTTTGGATCCAGGCAGGGTGGCACTGGCCCATCTTCCAGCTACACCACACTGCCTTTCAGGGAGTCTGGCCCTTGGCTTTGGCCTAGGCCGTCGGCCTGGGGCTCTCTCCAATCACCGGTGACCTGGTATGTGGCTGAGCCCACTTTGTCTCTTGTGTTCCAGGTCACTTTCTGGGGAACAACACAGTCATCGATGTCCTTCGGCAGGCAGGGCTGGAGGTGGAGCACACGCCCGCAGGGCAGACCATCCATAGGTAAGCAGCCAGGGCCTCTGGGGGCGGGGGACTGGCTGGCCCACTGCTGCTGGTCCAGAAGGCCATGCCTGACCACGTGCTGCACGGAGGGCCATACCCTGCCTTCCTGCTCAGGCCTGGAGGGCAGAGTCTCCCTCTGGGGCCTCCTAGGGACCAGCCTTCACCAGGCACCCAAGAGTAGGGGCTAGGCTGGAGGTGGGGAGACCGGGAGGAGGCTGGTGTGTAATCCTGGCAGGAGGTCAGGATGGCAGGGAAGAGTGGAGGTGGGAATGGGCAGAGCACTAAGTCTTGAGAGATGTTCAAGACTTAGAGACTGGTGATGGGTGGGGTGCAGGGACCCTGTCGGACTTCTGGGTTGCTGCCTAGAAGACCTGGTGGATGCCCAGGCCTTGAATCGAGATGGGGCCGTAGTGACAACAGGCAGTGGCCAGGCCTCTTCCCTGAGTCTCAGCCCCACCCAAACCTTGTCTTCATCACCTCCTCTGACATACCTGCTTGTTGCTGTCTCTTGGCCAGGTCTCTCACCCCTGACTTTCCTGCCAGGGCACACTCACTCAGCCCAAAGAGCCAGATAGAGGCCATCCTCTCTTCCTGTGGGGTTTCCTTTCTCCCTCTAAGCTGGAAGCCAACGAAGGGAAGAGGCCAGCTGGGTTTACCTGTGGTCCCCAGTGCCAGCAACAGGCTGGGCATGGAGAGGCGTCAGCGCATGCTGGGCGGCCCTGGAAGACAATGACAGAATCCCAAACCAGGCCAACCTGAGCAGGAGCCTTCCTCACCTCACCAAGCAATTTAGGCCCTTGTGCCTGATGAACCCAGAGTCCAAAAGAAGCTTGAATAATCATGTGTGCGTGTGTGCCAAGTCGCTTCAGTTGTGTCCGATTCTCTGAGACCCAATGGACTGTAACCAGGCTCCTCTGTCCATGGGATTCTCCAGGCAAGAATACTGGAGTGGGTTGCCATGCCCTCCTCCAGGGGAGCTTCCCGACTCAGGGATCGAACCCGCATCTCTTATGTCTCCTGCATTGGCAGGTCAGCTCTTTACCACTAGTGCCATCTGGGAAACCCTGAATAATCATTGCTAATATTTATTGACTACCCACTGTGTACTGGGTTCTAAGTGCTTTTAGCTTATCAAATCCTAACGACAACCCCGTGAGGCAGGAACGATGAGCATCCCCACCTTAAAATTGAGGCACCTGAGGCCCAGAGAGGTGAAGCCGCTTACAGAAGGACACAGAGCTCCTTTCAATGGGAGTCTGGCTCTAGGGACTTCCTGAGGTCTTCACCACAACCTGTACTCCCTCAAGGGCTGGGGGTGAGGCTCAGGGGTGGGAGGTGCTCGGAAATGACTGTAGCCTTGCTCTTCACTCTGCAAAGATGGGCCTGGAGCCTGGAACATCTGGTCTCCCAGCTCCAGGCCAATGCCCTCCTGTCTCCATGACACTTCTGGAGGAACTTACAAACCTTGGACTCCTCCCCTTTCTATCTTCTGAGTCAGCCTGACCAGATTGCTCTTCCTGACTATTTGAGCCCAGTACAAATCAGTCTGTACTGGGTCAAGGGTAGGCGTGTGCTTGAAGGGTAAGGAACCCAAGGTAGCCTCAGGGACAAGGCCCTCCTCAAGCTCCCCCTCCCCACAGGCCCCAAGGACCTTCACCTCAAAGCTCATTGTGTCTGTCCCAACAGGGCAGGGGTGAGGGCAGCTGAGCAATGCTGCCTCGGCTCTTATTCATCTCAGAGCCCAGGCAGTAGTGGGGGGATGCCCCCATGGACCCTGGCCCGCTCTCAGCCTGAGTCTCTGCTGAAATCCTGCGGGTGGGGTGAGGGGGCAGGGATGCCGAGGAGGCCCCAACAATAAAAGCCATCATCGACCACAGGTGCTTCCTGGATCCATCTTTTTGTCTGCCTGTTTTGAATTATCTCCCCAGCAGCTGCGGCATCTCCTGGACCCTGGGAATCTGGGGTTGCTGTGGGGGCTGGGGTAGGACAGGCTGAGCTGATGGCCTTCTGTCCTTCAAGGAGAGAGAAATCCCTCACCCCTTTCATGCATGCGGGAATGGAGTTGGGGGACAGACTCCCTTGGGCACCACCTCGCCTTTACAATTCTTGGGACCATGCCCAACATCCCCCACGGTCAGATGTCCCCAGCAGGAATTCCATGTAGACCACAGGGAGGAAAGAGTAAAAGGGAGCGGAGTGGAGGGTGTTTCCAGGCTAAAGGGTATCTGTGCTCCACTGTATGGAATATAGATTCCACACCACACGCTTAATTGCACGTCAGTGCCTGCGGCAGCCAGCTCCATTCACTTGTGGGTGACATTAAAGAGAGGCCAGATCTGTGCCGGGCACTGTGTTAAGACCTCATCTCTCTCATCCTCATGACAACCCTATGAAGTGAGTAGTACTAACTTCCGCTTATAGCCAGCAGCTGCTTGGACGCTTGTGTCCCTGCCCTTAGCCACAGAGTCTGGACAGTGCAGAGCCGGGGAGTGAACCCACGTTAGAGCCCAGGACAGCTTGAGCTCTAACCTGCTCCAAGCTGTCCTGCCTACCCTGAAAAGGTGCTCAGGAGACGCGTGTTAGACAAATGACACAGCAGCAATGTGAATATTTCATATTTAAGGATGTTAATTACTAGAATGTTTCAGCCGCTATTTGCCAGGCACCATTTCTGAGTGCTTTGCCTTTATTAACTCACAAAATCATCGTGATGCAGCTATGAGGCACTGGCTGTAATATCCCCATTTTTCAGAGCAGGAGACTGAGGTGCAGCACATTACATTTAGGCAGCTCGCCTCAGGCCCCTCAGCCAGAGCTGCTGAATGAACAAGACCTTGACCAAGATCAGATAAGGAACCAGATACCCACTCAGGGCTCACTCCTACTAGTCTGGGCTCAAATGTCACCAACGGGGACCAAACTGTCCTCCCTGCCAGCCCCCTCCCCATGGCCCACGCGGTCCCTCGTGACTGCTTTATTTGTCTCCTCAGCAATTGTCACTGTCTGACATCATGCACGTTTTCCTCTCTGTCTCCTGCTTTGGAATATTAGCGCGAAGAAGGCAAAGCCTTTGCCTATTTTGGTAAATAGACTGACACTGCCTAGAAAGCTCCTGGTGCAGAGTAGATGCTTAATAAACATTTATTGAATCAATATTGGGCTTCCCTTGTGGCTCAGCTGGTAAAGAATCTGCCTGCAATGCAGGAGACCTGGCTTCGATCCCTAGGTTGGGAAGATCCCCTGGAGAAGGAAAAAGCTACCCCGCTCCAGGATTCTGGCCTGGAGAATTCCATGGACTGTATAGTCCATGGGGTCACAAAGAGTTGGACACGACTGAGCAATTTTCACTTTCACACATTGAGTCAATAAATGAAAGAAGGAATCAAAGCTCTCTGTCTTCACACCAGGCAATGGTTTTCTGGGTGCCTCTCAGCGGGGCACCCTGGCACCTTCTCCTGCCATGACAACCCGCCCACTGAGTTGTGTGCCCTGTCACACGTGAGTGACAGGCTCCAACGCTCATGCCTCACCTGCCATTGCCCCTTTCCAGCCCTGTCGCCGGGAGCCCTGCACCTCCACCCGCGGGGACCTCGGCGAGCCCCGCCCCAGCGACCCCAGCTGCTGCAGTGCCCGCGGCCCCCTCGGCGCCCCCCACCGCCCCACCGGAGGAGGAGGACCCAGCGCTGTCCCCACACCTGCTGCTCCCCGACAGCCTCAGCCAGCTGGAGGAGTTTGGGCGGCAGAAAAAGTGGCTCAAGCGGCAGAACAAACACCAGCGGCCGCGGCAGTTTAGTGACCTCTGGGTGCGCATCGAGGACAGGTGAGCTGCGAGGGCGGGGCTGCCGGGAGCTGGGCCTCTCTCTGGCCAGCCTACCTCAGAGCCACCCAGGGTCGGACGCGCTCTGTCATCCACAAGGCCGGCTCTGAGGAAGTGTGGCGGGTGGGTGCTCGATCCGAATAGGCTCGTCCCCTGTTCATCCTGCAGGGTTTGTGGAGCATGCTCACACCTGACTTGTCAGTTTCCCACAGTTAAAGGTGAGTGAATAGAAGCTCCCTTCAGGTGCAGTGGACAAAACTCTGCTTTGCCCTTAGCTTTCCTGGAGGCACCTGGGGTGCACAGCAGACTCCATTTGTCCCAGGGGCCAGAAGGTGAAAGTAGGAGAAAATGGAACAGGCTGGGAACATCAGAAGGCTGTGAGCCTTCTGAATGGTCTGAGCGGCCAGCACCTCTGCAGCAGGTCAGAGAGATGGCAGGTGATGGCCGTAGGCTCCTTCTGAGGAGGGGCTGAGGGATTTGTGATATCCTTGTTCAGGGCTGGCGGGTGCTGCAATCGTCCTTCTCTGTCCTCTGCCCGTGTCTCCCTGCAGCACTCCCTTGGCCTGTCTGTGCTCACAGCTCCTGCTGTAACCAAGGCACTGCTTTCCAACCTCCACCAGCAGGCCCAGCACTGAGTGGTCTCCCTAGATTCCACTTGGGGGCAGAAATGTCCACATCTGGTGAACAGTGTCACCAGAGCAGCCAGGACGTCCCAGGGAGTGACCGCCAGGGAGGGCAGAGTCCTGCCCACCGTGGTAGCCCAACACTGGACGTTGTGCCCAGCACCAGGCCCTTGGAGACTCAGAGTCTCCACCCGGACCCTAAGTTCATTACCTGGGGTTTTCCTCAGCATCCCTAGATAGAATCTCCTTGGGTACTTGTTAAATGATATCCCAGGCCCCACTGTGGACCTGATTGATCTATGGGGACATGCTGCACAGGGACCGGGAAAGCTTCTTGTTGAACATGTACCAGAGTCTTCTGAGCAGCTTTGGGAAACATGGATCCAACTCTGAGTTTACCGATGGTGAACCAAGGCCTGGGGCGGGGGCTTGTCCAGGGTTGCACAGGAATTCCCTTCAAGGTCCTCCCTCAGCCAGGTCTCTGAGTCATAGACAAAAAGCTGACATAGTCCAGTCTACAGTCTTAATATGCAGCCTGTGCAATGTCTTAAAGAGCCTTCCAGCCAGTAAGAGTCGAGTCCATTGCTCATTTGGGCCTACATTGGTTTCCGAGCGCCTGCCTTGGGTTACTGGGAAACATGCTTCTTCAGGGGTCCCACAGGCCCGCCCTGCCCAAGGCGGGGTCACTGCTGTAGCTATATTGGCCTCGACAGATTTGGCTCCTGTGCTGCCATGGCCTGCCTCCTTCAAACCAGGAACAAGAGCACAGCCTTACCAAGAGCTGCTCCTCAGCCCTGGAGAGGGCTCGCAAGCCACCAGGGAGCTGCTGGCAGCCCATGAAACCCCCCAGTCAGGCCATTCACCCTGGGCCCCGATCAACCTGCCAGGTGACCAGACATGGCCAACAGTGGGTCTGGCCCTTGGGGTGACAGCAGGGAGGCTGGACTGTCAACTCCAGCCACAGACCCCCAGCTCCTAAACACGTCTGAAAGGTAAATTTCAGCAAATGACTCCAAACGGTTTCCTTTCCACAAAATGTCTCTCTGGAATACAGAGCCTGGTTTCAGGAGAAGAAAACAGCTTTTCTTTGACTAGAGGGATCCCTTCTCAGTCCCAATAGATAAACTGTGGTTGGATAACTTTCTTCCATCTGGTTGGATTAGAGAAGGAGGGTTCCACCAACCGGCAGCCTGTGTGTTGCAAGTTTCTCTGCATCACAGGGAAGCCAGCGCTGAGGTCCCCGAGGACCTAGATGCAAGGGCCCAGCTCCCGCCACGCCCAGGTCTCACCCTACCCATCCTCGTAGAGCTTCCAAGTTTCCCACTCTCCAGGAGGAAGCAGAGGAGACCTTTCTGGAGGGGATCTGGAGTCCATTGCAGCCCTTCTGACAGTACTGTTTTCCTTGGAGCGTTCATTCCATTCAGGGTTTTCTCAATTTGCTTCCCCCTCTGCCTGCAATGCAGGAGGCCCAGGTTCGATTCCTGGGTCGGGAAGATCCCCTGGAGGAGGGCATGGCAACCCACTCCAGTCTTGCCTGGAGAATTCCACGGATAGAGGAGCCTGGCGGGCTACAGTCCAAGGGGTCTCACAGTCAGACACGACTGAGCACAAAACAGTTGTCAACCCCACTGGCTCCATCCTCTGCTCTCCGTTCCCTCTCCCCGACCTCATCTTCCACCCATGATCCTGAAGCGAGGTCCTCCCGAGTCTCTGGCCCCCAGTCACGCCCCAGCACAGCGCCCTCCTCAGTCTGAGATTCTCAGAGCTTTCCCTTGCCGCCCCACCTCTCACCGGGTACACTTGGATGCAGAGCTTTTGCCCTCCTCCTGTGGGACCCCAGAGGCCCGGTCCTGGCTGAGCTGTGTGCTGCCCCCCAGCAGACTGTGCATGGCCCACCCCCACCTTTGTCCCTGCTTTGCTCTCTGAGGGGGGATGGGTGTGAGTGGACCTCTGAGGTGGAGCTGAGCTCCTGCTGTGCCAGCTGCTTACATCCATCATGACCCCCAGTCCTGTCAAGAGTCCCAGAAGTCAGCTTCACTTGACTAAGGAGGAAACTGAGACTCAGTGAGCTCAGGTAACTTGCCCAAGACCGTGTGTCAAATCAGGTTGTCGTTGCTGTTGTTGTTGTTAAGTCGGTCAATCATGTCCGACTCTTTGTGATCCCGTGGACTGCAGAACACCAGGCTTCCCTCTACTTCACCATCTCCCGGAGATTACTCAAACTCATGTCCATTGGGTCAGTGATGCCATCCAATCATCTCATCCTCTGTCGTCCCCTTCTCCTCCTGCCCTCAATCTTTCCCAGCATCAGGGTCTTTTCTAATGAAGTCGGCTCTTCACATCAAGTGGCCAAAGTATTGGAGTTTTAGCTTCAGTCCTTCCAATGAATATTCAAGATTCAAGCCAGGTAGGGAGTCAGAAGCTGCAGCCAGGTCTGTCAGATGCTGAGAGTCACAGTCGTCCAGCACCACGCAGACGCCCCTGTGTCCTTGCCTGGCAAGCGTCTCCCTCTTCCTCCCCTTCCTCCCCACATCGTGTTCCCTGTGCTTCCCCCTGCCCTGGCTCTCACAGCCCCCCTCCTCACCCCACCCGCACCGACCGTGAGTGCCTCGGGTGCCCCTGTCCTGGCATGCTCTCACACAGACAGCAGTTCCTCACTTGCGTCTAGGCTGGGAGGCCCTGGGGATCAGAGCTGGGTTGGACTTTTCCGGGTCACCAGAGGCCTCGTGGAGTGTTTGTTGACTGCATGCATGAGTCAGAGAAGCAGGGAAAGAGTGAGGAGGGGGCTGAAGAGCCCGACCAGGACGCCACCTGGAGCAGGCTGGCCTCCCCTCGCCCCTCATTACCCCAGATGTAAACACGATGAAGGAAGTTTAGAGAAGCAGCGGCTCGTGGCAGGATGATTTATGGGGACCCGAGGAAGGGGTGGGGCATATGTCCGCAGATGGTTGAGCAGCCATGGTGGAGCGCTGTCAGGGAACCCCCCCGCGTCTGTCAGCCGGATCGGGGGCAGCAGGGCAGTGGCATGACCAGCAGGGGGGCAGGTCAGGGCGGAGTCGATTCCCACGCAGGCTCTGTGCAGGCCACTGCCCCAGTCGGTCAGATCTGGGACAGTGCTAGGTCTCTCCTTTTGCACAGTTAGTGCCTTGGCTGTCCTCTGTAGGTCACACCAGCTCTGCTGTTCCCCAGTCCACCGCTGGGCCGCAGGTGTGTGTGTGTGTGCTTGGGCGTTGGGGGAGGCAGGGAGTTGGATAAATGAAGGAGCAGGGTGCTGGGACAGTCATGAGGGAGCAGGTGCAGGGGAGAGAGCGTTTCCCGAGCTCTGCGCATGGCCGGAAGCCAAGCACAGAGGTGGGCGTCTGTATGTGGTGGACGCAGAGCCCTGCAGGTGCCTCCACACAGGAGTGGGGGTGCAGGACACGCATAAGCAGGGGGTCATTGGCCTCGTGGGCCTCGGTTTCCCCCCGAGGTTTGAGCAGATGGCCCAAGGCCCCGCAGAGGAGGAGAGAACTATGTCCTCTTGCCCTGGGCCCCTGGGAGGGCTCTGCACACTTCCCACTGGCCTGCCAGCCTGCCCTGAGGTTCTCCAGCTCAGCTTTCTCACAGTATAGCCAGGCTGTCTCCCGGGACTAGACGGGGTGCTCAGCGTCTCTTCATGATGCCAGGACCCCATCTGATCAGAGAACAAGATCACTCAGTGGATGGGAGCACAGATAAATTTGGGCAGCATCCCCAGACCCTCCTCGTCCTTGCTCTGAGGCTTAGAGTAAAAAGATGGTGCTTATACAGTGGTGAGCTGGCATCAGGCCACTGGTGACACTCAGGAACATCTGTCCCCCGGTCGGTGGCTGACTCTCAGAGTCAGGTCTAGGGCACCACCCGCCCTGTCCCCCAGTGGGAAATGGCTCCTGGGCCGTCAGCGCACCTCAGGCTTAAATGAGCCCCTGGGTGAGCAGCACACAATTAAACAAGAATGTGATGGCCACATGCAGGGTGCCCAGCCCACGTCCAGTGCTGGTGGGGACTAGAGCAGGAAGAGCCTTGGATAATAGCCAGGCAGGGGCTGCTCCCAGCTATGGTGCAGCTGAAAGAGCCCTGCAGCCACAGCCAGCCTGCCTGTGCCTGGCAGGGAATCCAGTCAGTGAGGGGAGGAAGGTCGGGGACGCTGAGGGGTGAAGTGACCCAGGGAAGCTGAGAGGAAGGTGAAGGCAGTCCTGACAGAGAAGGCCCTGTGGCCAAGGGCCTGGAGGCTGGCAGGGGCCTTAGATATCAGGACAGGGAGCTGTGGTCATACCGGTCACTTTAGATCTCTGCCTGCATTTGCCCGGTCTGCCCAGATGGTTCCAGCCTGACCACATCGCGAGGGCCACACCAGCCAGCAGGGCCACCCATCAGCCAGGCCCTCGTGCCTCCAGTTCCATCTCCATTTTTTCTCCTTGGAGCCCTCTGAGGAGCCCATCTGCTTGTACTGCAAGAAAGCCACAGCCCCAGGACTCCCCAGACCCAGTCCTGGGTGGTTCTTAGGGACCGTCTAGTGCCAGGATGGGGGCCCTACTCCAGGAAGCCCCGCAGTGGGGCCTCAGGGAAGCCAGCTGCCGCATCTCAGCCACCAGCCCTGCGTTCCTGTGCATTATACCTTCAGCTTCTGCCTGTGATCCCACTTCTGGCTTCTGCAGCTCGAAAACACTTTAAAGCCAAGGGTCTGTTTCTGCTCCTTCATTGTACACAGGGAAACTGAGGCCTCGAGGGCAGGACTTGCCCAAAGTCATGCAGGGGACAGGGACCTCGGGCTCTTCACCCAGACAGAGGGTCCTTGCCCACACTGGGGTCCCTGTCAGCTCTGAGCACACCCAGGCCTTGGAGCCAGCCGTCTGCAGAGCCTGGGAACACTCGGGGTGTTTGGTTTGGCTTTGAGGCCGCTTTGCCATGATACGATTTTCCCCAGCATGAGCCTGGGGCAGGGCTGGGATCTGGACTGGGGCCTGGGCTTTCTAGAGGGGGCCCAAGATGTGGGGGCATCTGGAGAGGATTTCTGTCCACCGCGACCCCCGCAGCAACCTCACTCCATTTCCCTGGGACTCCTTCCAAACATATAAAACCCCTACTCAGGCTCAAAGGGGGAGCTTGCATCTTTGGTTTTCAAAGTGTGAAAGCAAATGCCTTTGGGCACCTTGTGAGACATAGTTTTCAAGATCTCTATTTGTCTCCCTTCTTACATTGGGGCTGGCTGCAGCCAGCCTTGGTTCCCATTCTGGGCATCCCAGGTAGCAGCTCAGCCTCCCTTCTGAGGCCAGCCTTCCTGGCTGCTTGAGCTGAAAAGATAGGGCAACAGCTGGGAGGGACTTTTCCCTAGAAAAGAAAGGGAGGGAAGGGGCTGTTGTAGTGGCCCTCCTGGGTATGGGCAAGATCCCCTCCCAGGGCTGAGACCACAGGGGCGTCCTCTCTGACCCTGGCAAGCCTCCATCCGCAGGTATGTGAGGTCTCGACAGGAAGCACCATGCTTACTCCCAGGCTCTCCATCTCCACATTTAGGGATGGCACCTCAGCCCACCTGAGGCTGGGGAGGCAGACAGTCCATTGCACATCTTCAGGCTCAGTTTCCCCATCTTGGAAATGGGGATAATGAGATGATTCATGTACAGCATTGAGCACAGGGTCAGCCAGCATACAGGAAGTGCTCCATATGTGGAGGACGCTATCAGTGAGAGAGATGAAGACACAAACGTCATAATCATGCTAAAAACGGCCAATGCCATATGGCAGTCCCAGGGTACCAGGCATTGCTTTGTACATAATGCCTCATGTACAAAACCCACTCAAGCCTCATGTGCAGAAATAGGTGCCAATGGCAGTGAATAGTGAGAAATATGAAAGGCTTCGTAGGAGCTTCAACTCTTCCAGGGGTCTTGGGGCTTGGAGGACAGATCAAAGAGGTCTCCAGGTGAGGGGACATTGACTCAGGCCTTCAAAGGTGAGTCAGAAAATGGCAGTGACGTTAGATGTGACTGGGGAGGGTAGTACTCCTGAGAGAGCCCGGGAAGGTGAGGTCAGCCCACACCAAATCATGCGAAAGGTCTCAGGTGCTCTGAAGGCTGGCACGGGGTGGGAGGCAGGACAGGCCAGATTTGGGGGGTGGTCATAAGGGGCATTCGAAGCCATCTGCCCCCCCTTTCTTGTGCCACCCACAGAGTCTCTGTCTAGAAACACCTTCCTGCCATCCATGGTGCATAACAAGCATTTGCACCCTCCTCTCCTGATTAGGTCTCTGGGAATTTCTAAAGACAGGAGCACACAGGTAACAACTGTAGAGTCCAGGGTGAGAAGATGTGGTGGATTCCTGCAGCCACAGCATGACTGGGAGTAGAGCTGAGATGGAGGGTTAGGGCAGAGAGTGACAAGCCCCTTCACTGCCGAGTACACACACTGATCAGAAGTCCCGATCCATGTACAGACAAGGATGTGCTTATAACCCCTGGGCTCCTCTGCCCATCCCCCACCCCCCAATGAGGCTAAGCCAGCGTGGGTGAGAGGGTCAGGCTGGGACAGAGATGAGGCTGGGCTGCAGCAGTAATGGTTACAGGGCTCACCACAGTGATGTGGCCAGTGGCTGGGGTCTCATGCCCAGCATGTGAGAACACAGCCAAGATGGCACAGGGACTCCTGGCTTATCTGGGGCATGAGCAGCCCATCAGGGAGAGCAGGTAAGCACTGGAGAGTGGGCAGTGTTCTACAGGGAGGAGGCTTCCTGTTCTGCAGATAGCCAGAGAGGGGCAGGCTCCCTGCTGAGCTGTCAGCTGCTAGTGAGCACCCACTGGGTGCCCAGTTCAGATCCCGTCCCTGCTGTGTGTCCTGGAATGAGTTATTAATGCTTACCCTCTTTGTGACTCTGTTTCTTCACAAGTAAAACGGGATAATGGTCTTGCCTGCTTCGTAGTGCTGTCTTGAGGATTAGCAGTGTCCTAATGATGCTGGGAAACATTGAGGGCAGAAGGAAAAGAGGGCGTCAGAAGATGAGATGGCTGGATGGCATCACTGATGCAATGGACATGAACTTGGGCAAACTTTGGGAGATAGTGAGGGACAGGGAGGCCTGGTGTGCTACAGTCCATGGGGTGGCAAAGAGCTGGATGCGACTGGGTGACTAAATAACAACAGCATGCTGGCACAACTGTAGCAGGGCCCTTAGTTTGTAAGTACTCTTCTCACCACTGGAGATGCCCTCAAGCCATAAGCAAGCTGGTCTCGCTGCCTTCACAGTGTCACCTCTTCTGCGAGGCCATCCTGGCTCCACACTAGGCTGGGGCCTCTCTGCATGTCCCTGGCCTTTCCCTCCCAGCCTTGACCTTCTGGGGTGATGGAGCTTGTCAGATCCTCCCCCTGCATCTCCATCTGCCTTCCGCTGCCTGGGGCTGCACAGGGCAGGGGTAGGTCCCTCACCTGTGGGGTCCAGTCCTTTCCTTTATCCGGAACCCTCTCCCTCTTGGTCTCTCTTTGTTATGCCTCCATCCTTGTCCTGTGTCCTCCCAAGTCCCTGCCTTGCTCTCTGCCCCTCTCTTTCTTCATAATTTCCTATCTCCCCAGGACCTGAGCCAGTAACCTGGTCCTGGCCCCCCGCCCTCCGCTCCACTTCCCAATTCCACCAAGTGCTGGCCTTGGCCCGCCAATTCCTTCTGTACTTCACCTCTTTTTATTTCTCTGTCTCACTCTCTTGTCTCTGCCCTTCCATGTCTCTTTCACATGGGCTCTCTTGAGCCTGGAACCTCACCTGTGACCTCCCCAACTGGCTTCTATTTTGATCAGTTTATGAGGGATCACCTATGCAGAGTGAGGTCACCAGGGCTCCTGCCCCCAGAGGCGCCACCCCACTCCCTCTGAGCTGGCCTTGTGGAGCCTCAGTTTTCTCATCTGGTGAAAGGGGGGCGGTGAGACCCGATGAACATTTGTTTTGAGGACCAGAGATACTGCTGGTAGTAAAGTGCAGACTCCCGGTAGATGCTCAGTTAGCAGTGGCTGTGGTACGTGGCGGCTGTTTGTGTATTTCTTTTCTGTTTACTTCAGACTGGGGAGGGGAGGGCAGCAGGAAGCCGGGGCCCCCTGCGTACGTAGGTGTGAGGACTGCCTGCCACAGTGTGACTCCAGATGGATCTCCCCCAAAACACTTCACTGCTTTCTGCCCGGGACTCAGTTCTCTTGAGTGGTCACACTGGAGGCTAGCTGTGTGGCTCTGGGCTGCTCACTTTCCACGTCTGAGCCCTCTGTTTCCTTCTCCATTTTACGAGGGAAGAAAACCCAGATTCAACAAAATGTTGGATCTGCACTCTAAGATCACAGCGCAGGACAAGACTACTGAGTGGCCGTGCCACATTCCATGTCTCTTTCTCCCTCCAGCACCACAGCCTCGCCACCCCCACAGCCCTTCCAGACCATGCACAGCTCCGGGACCGCCAAGCCCCTCTTCCAGCTCTCCGACCCACTCCAGCAGCAGGAAGAGCCAGCACCCGCCAGTAGCTCAGCGCCCAGCTGCTCCCCGGCTGCCCTGGGCCTACTCCTCACCATTGCTGCCAGCATAGTAGCCTCCTTCCTGCTGCACACCCTCGGACCCTCCTGACCTCGGCCGCATGCCTGCCCGGAGCAGAAAAAGAAGCCAGAGAAACCGGCGGGAAGGTCTGCAGCCGCATCCACTGCCCCTGCCACCCTCCAGGGGTGCTCAACACCTCTCGGGCAGTCCAGATGGGATCCGTTAAAACACTAGAGCTTTATTGTACCTGACTTACATCTTCTTTTTTGTAGAAGGATCTTAATTTCCCATAGTGCTATGGGGCTCTTTTGTAAAATATGTGTCCATATTAAAAAAGAAAAATGTATTTATTCTACTGATAAAACTATTTTTATGTGGCCGATGTTAATAACTAGCCCCATCGCCAACCCAGGAGGTGAACCCAGGTTGCCAGGACAACTGCGACCTTGCAGGGACCGTGGCTTTGAACTGGCTAGCTTCTGGATCAGTGGAGTCCTCCAGCGTGCTGGTTTGGCTTCTCCCGCCGTGGGGTCCTCAGAGGGAGAGGCAGGCAGACAGGCTTAGCTTTTGTGAAACTGGACTTGGGAGCCAGAGATGTGAATGCTGACGGTCCTTCCTTCCCCTGGATGCATCCTGGGGCTGGGAAGGTACTTTAGGAAAGAGAATGCTGCTATTTTGAAAACCCTGAGTGTCTGTGAACTGGCCCTCCAGAACTCTTGGTAAGTGTTCCGACCAAAGCACTGGGGTGGGGGAAGGGCTGTTGGTGCTGAGGGAGGTGGTCCCCCCAGCTCCAAGTGACAGATGGTTAAACTGAGATGGTTAAACTCACCAAAGAGAAGAAGGTGGTTGCCCAAGGTCACAAAGCAAGTGGGAGATCCGGGGTGTCAGTCTAGACCCCCCTGTTCTGGCTGGTATCATTAATCCATCTCGGCTTACAGGAGAGGCTGCTGAAGTCATGACCAAATGGAGTGAGCTGAGCCAAAGGACAGGAGCACAGAAGGGCAGTTTTAGAGACGGGGCCTCTAGGAATTCCATGGTAATGATACTCGTAATGAGAGCTGCCATTAGTTCAAAGTCTGGCAGGCATTTTGCACACTCACTTTATCACGGATCCTCACGCCAGTTCTGTGAGATGTGATTGTCCCCATTTCACAGATGAGGAAACTGAGCCCCTGTTCGAGATAAAGAGACTTGTTCAGTGTGCCCCAGCCAGCACCTGGCCCTAGATCAGGGTGACTCAGAAGCAACGCTTGTCTCTCAGACCATGTCTGTCAGGTTCTCTGTGCAGAGGAAAGTTCCAAGGGAGGCAGATCTCACCCAAATGGGCCAGCACACGCTTCTTACTGCAGCCAAAGAGACCGCTTGGCTACAGTCATCATTGGTCCCTCCAGCCTGGCCTGCTCTGGCAGCAGGCTCTGCCACATGTCCCATGCCCCAGCTTGTCTTATCCTGGAGCCAATGAGAGGCTTTCCTGCCAAATCAGAGAGGCTGGAGGATAGTTGTGATAGGCCTGAAGAGACAGAGCAGCCAAACGGGGGAAGGCAGGTCGCCGAGACTCAGAGAAACTGACCAGCTCCTCTGTCCCCAGGGTGACAGCCAAGAAGACAGAGGGCCCAGGTTGGCTACATCCCAGCCCTGAACCCTCACTGGGCTGGCAGCTCATTAGTTACAGAGTCCTGGAATGCAAGAGCGTAAAGGGCCCTCATTTGACAGAAAAGAACAGTGAGAAGATAGGCCCAGAGAGGTGAGGTACTTTCCCAAGGCTGCACAACTGGGCAGGTCTGCTGACCCCTAGCTGGCTCAGTGCTCCTCAGCGACGCCACACCATGGGCTTCCCTAGCAGGCCTGATTAGCATCAGTGCCATTGTGCCCAGCTTGGCAGCTGCCTCCTGTCTGAAACAGTAGAATTCTGGGCAACTCATTGGATGGTCAGAAGTCCCAGGGGCGTCTTGGCAGGCAGCTGAATTCTTTTCAGTTCTGACCCAAATGAATATGTTTGAACTTGAGACCTGGCAGGAGCCCTGAGCTCTGCTTCACAGGGTCCAGCCAGCCCTGTGGGTACCACACTGTAAACTGAACTTGACCCCGGCCAAGGCTGGAGTCCATTTATCCTTGGCAGAAATGTGACTTCCTATTTCTGAGCCGGAAGGGGCTTAGCTGACTTTTAAGCAGGCTCAGAAGGCCTGTAGGACATCAAATAGATGGCGCGGAGTGCTATTTGGATGAGATAAGTGTAAAGGAATTAGAAACACAGAGGCCAGATTTCCCTCTGTTCAGGGCAGAGTGTGGCATGAGATGTATTGAGATGGAGCCCGAGGTTAATTAAAGATGAAGCATTTGGTAAATAGTCCAAGCACCTGACCGCATGCCCAGATCTGTGCCAGGCGTGGGGCCAAAGAGGTAAATTAACGCAGTGTGTGATTATCAAACACGCACAGTGCCAGGCTCTGCGCCGGGGCCAAATCTAGCTGCCTTTCTTGGCCTAGAGAAGTTCATCGTCAAGAGGCAACAAGCAGCCCAATCCCAGGTTCTTAGAAGGAACTTTACAGGTCATTCTGTCCAGGCCCCTGACCACAGGCAGTTTCCCCAGATCCCTCCTCTGAGCAGGTTGGGAGATCCCAAGCTCTCCCTCCACCAAGTACTCAAGTGTTTAAAGAAAGCCACATGGGCAGCAGACGGATGGGCCGCCTGATCAGGTAGACACATGCTGACGGGACAGCCGGAGCCAGTGTGAGTTAGACATCTGCAGCCCACATCCACTGGTCCCTGAGGAACCACCCACTGGCCAGGATTTGAAACTTACATCCCTCAAGTCCCCGCAAGCAGTAGAGAACTTGCTGACTTATACCCCCAAAGACCAGAGCCATATGGACAGAAATCTGCACAGCTGGAGCGTTTGAATTCTCTCTTCCCAGGCCAGGGAACCATCATTCCGTCTGCAGTCACTCACATGATTTAGAATAATCCACCCACCACTGCTGACATTTTTTTTCCGGCATATGATATGTGCCTCTCCTCACAAAATGCCCCTGTTTCTCTGAGAGCATTGTTAAGATCCTAAATCCTTGGCTTAGGACTCTCACTTTGACTTTTAGGCAGGTGGAGGAGATCAAGGACTGAGAGCCAGCATGTTCCTGGTGGCCCTGGGTCCTGTCCGCCAGAACAGCTGACTGAATGACCAAGGGGCTTTCTAGGTCAGGTCAGCATGGCCCTGTCTCCTGATCTCCCTCCAGGCTGTTCTGAGCACCAGCAATCCTGTGAAGGCAGGGACCATGAAGGTGTGTACAAGTGAAGCTGCAGGAAGCTGCAAAGGGCCACCAAGGGCCCCACCAGCTCTGAGAGTCAAAGATCTGGAGTCCATGAAGCATAGCCAGACTGAAGCATATTTGTCCTTCCCAGGACAGGCTGTTTCACACATGCTGTTTCCCAGGCCTGGAAATGCCTTTCTTTTACCCCTAACTGCTCATCCTTTGAGGAGCAACTCAGATAGCACGTCCTCCAGGAAGCCCTCTGCACTGACTGTGTCTCTGCTCCCCTATCATACTGTGAGCTCCTCAATGGCAAGGTCTTGTGAATTCATCCCTGTGTCCTCACTGGACACAAAAATGCCACCCAAGAGATGTGTAGAGAAGGACGGAGGAAGAAAGGAGTGAATGAAGGAAGGGAAGGAGAGAGGCAGACCTGAGTTGTGCTGGTGGAAGGGTCTCCGCAAAGCCAAAGCTGTCATGAGATGGCAGGTGTCCCTAGAAGCGGTGAGTGTCCCGTCAGGAGCGGTGTGTGCGCAGGGGCAGTGGGCCCACTGGCTGGAGATGTGGTAGGAGAGTGGAAGTCTTGGCAAGGCAGTGGGGTAGGGTCCCTCCTGGCTCTTTAATACTCAGGTTCTTTGAACGTTGTTATTTTTCCAAAAATTCATCTAAGCAGCCAAAACAATCACCCGGGCTGGCTCTCTAAACCAGTAAGTTTCAGAAATCAGTCCAGCCTCACTCCCCCAACCCTCCACCCCCATTCTTCAACAGCCCAGCCAGGCCTGACGCAAATTGGCACGCTCGCCTGCTGCCCTGGGGCAGGGGGACTTCTGGGCAGTGGGGCAAGGCTGAACCGGAACCCAGGCCCCTGCTCCCAGCCCAGAACTCCTTCCCTCCCTGCCCCCCACCCCCAACACTGGGGGAGAGAAAAGGGGAGGCCTGAGAACTGCCTGAGCCTTGCCTGGCCCTTTCCCAGGAGCATCAGCACACCCCAAGCTCTCCCTCGTGTGTGTGTGTTCAGTCGTGTCTGGCTCTTTGCAACCCTTTGGACTGTGGCCCGCCAGGTTCGTCTGTCCCTGAGATTTTCCAGGCAGGAATACTGGAGTGGGTTGCCATTTCCTCCTCCAGGGGCTCTTCCTGACCCAGAGATCGAACCCACGTCCCCTGAGTCTCCTGCATTACTGGCAGACTCTTTACTGATGAGCCACTGAGGAAGCCTCTCAGCTCTCCCTGCTCTTTCTCCAAGTGTAGGCTTTTCCTTGCCAGAGATAGCCTAGATACTCCTTCACTTTGCTGAGTGACCTTGGGCAAGTCCCCGCCCCTCTCTGAGCCTCCATCTCCTTATCTGTCAAATGGAGACTTTGTTTCCTGCTTGGGAGATGCCATGTGCAATCTTGGGGCTCCACAAAGGTGAGGCATTCCCCGCTCCGCAGCCCTGTGCTCAGCTTTCCTCCCAGCACCTGAGGGCTGCCGTGGGATCAGGAGCACGTGGCAGGCAAGGAAGGTGACAGAGTAGCGCGCCTTGAAGGGCCACTCCATCCCAAGTCCCACTGCGGGAAAGTGGACTTTTGAATAAGACTCTCAGTCTAAGAAGTTTCTGGCGGGGCTGTCAGCCATCTTGGGCCCCTAGTGGCTGGGGCGGCAGGGGCTGACTCTTGGTCAAGGGCTGTTCTAGCCCAGAGCAAGGGAAGCCAGAGCCCCTGTCCCATTCCTGGGCCTCAGAGAGATTGCAGGACATCCCGGCCCGACTCTCACTGTGTGACACAGCTTCAGATCTTAATGTATTGGAAAGGTATTCCTGATGTTGTGCTTTTAATCACCTCTTCCTCTCACCTCTGTGAATTATCCTGAAGAGTTCTTTAAGAATATAATAGAAGACAAAGAAAGATGCTATTAATGTTATTTTGCCAAGAATATTTTTGTAGCATAATATATTAATAAAAGATATCATGACTTCCACGTGACGGTGTCTCTGCATGCCGACGGCTCCCCCTCCTCCTGCGGGGGACTGTGTGGGGAGTCACCTTTGCTCAGAGGGCCAGGACCTGAGGCGGTGGTGCAGAGGGCCTGGCATGGGCCCATTTTCCATGTAAAAATGCAGGCAGGTTCTGGGAGGGTGTTTGGGCAGGGGCCCAGCGGCTTGAGAGACTTCACACCAAGTGGGGTCCTCGGAGCCCTCTCCAGCTTTGTTCATCTGAACAATCAACCTGGAACCTGGCTTCACCCGTGGGGCCCCCTTGCTCACTTCTCACTCATCAGCACCTACTGACTCAACTTTATTCACACTCTCACCTCTCTCCCTCCCCCGGCGCCAGCCTAGCCCAGGTGTCCTCACTCTCCCCTGCCAACTAGGGCTGTGTGCTCTCTGGCCCATTCTCCACCCACCACCCCCTACAACCCCGGCAGCCCAACTGAGCTCTATAAACCACAACAACGACCACAAACCTCCCTGGCTTTTTCAAATTCATCCATGGCTTTACTGTTCCCAGTACACAAGTCAAGGTCACACAAGGCCTCTGATAACCTCAACCTGCCCGTGTCCCCAGCATGAACTTCACATCTTACCCATTCCCCTCCTGGTTTCTAGCACTGCAGGGTTGCTGGTTGTCTCTGTGTTTTTTCAACTCACCCTAATTGTCTCCATCCTCTGCCTTTGCACACACTTTCCCCTGGTGCTCCTTGTCTTTCTGCATCTCTCCCCCTCATTCATTGCTCTTATACATCCTGCACAGCCCAGCTCCAGCAAGATCTGCTCCACAAGGCTTCCCTTAATCCTCAAGCCACATCAGCCCTTCTGTCCCTCTGGCCCCACAGCACCCCATTTCCCATGCACCTGGGTTGTGCAGAAACGACCTGCATGTGGCTATCCTTCCCCTTGACTTCCTGAGGCCGGCGCCGTGGTTGGTCATCTCTATATTGTCAAGGCCCAGGATTTGACATCTAGTGAGTGCTCATGGAAGAAAGACACAGTCAGTGAAGGAGGGGAGGAAGAAGAACGGGAGGCAAGACTTCAGGTAAATGATAGAGCTTTTATATCAGATATCACAGTGTTAGCTGGCTAGGATCTGCACAAGGTGACCATGCTGTAAGGGTCCACCAGGAAAGAAGCGTGGCCCCTGGGACTCGGTGGCAGAAGGGGGCAGGTCACCAAGAGGTTTGGAGTGGGCAAAGTTTCTAGTTTTGAAATCCCAGAGCCTTCACCAGAGCCAATTCATTGACCATGTTAATGAGTACTTGCTGGCTCCTATGAAGAATAATGTGGACTGCACTTGGGCGGCCCGTCCGCAAGACAAAGCTGACAATGCAACGGTGAGCAAATGCTTATTGAACATCTATTATGCATCAGACAGTGTTCCAAGCATTTCTGTCTTATTTTATTCTCACAACTCTTATCTCTATTTTATAGATGAAATAACTGAGAGAGAGATTAAGTAACTTGTTCACAATCACACAGCTTATAAATGCTACAGCCAGGATTGCAACCCAAGTAGTTAAGCTCCCGGACTGCTTTCTTAACCTTTACTCAAGCTCTGCTGTGCTGGCTACAGCCTGTGAGGTGAGCAAGGAGGCCTCTGCCTCCCCCATTTCACAGGGCAGTGGGTGAGGTTAGGTCCCATCCAAGGCCCAATGCCTCTTCTGTGTCCTGGAGCCAGCCCAGACCTCTCTCCCACCCACTGACTCTGGACAGAGTTCCGGATAGGAAGCCTCCTGCTCCCCACCCACCCCCTGCCCCACTGTGATGGTCTTTAGAGTTGGCATCAATAGTGTAAATATCACAGCTGTAGCCTGTGACCCCGTGTTCTCTACCCCTCGAGCTCTGGTTGTACTCAGGAAAGGAAGCCATCATCTACCTGCCTAGACACTCAGTGGGAAAGTGAGCCCTTGTCCCTCCTTGGGGGATGTAGTCCTCAGTTCAAGAAGCTATGGCCTAGGAATGGGGTCTCAGACACTATGGACTGAGTGACCAAGGGGACCAGGGACTCATCAGAGCCCCTGACACCTTGCTCTCCATATGGCAGCAGGTGGCAAGAGGGGAGACCCAGTGTTTATACCTGGTACACTCACGTGTTTGCACCTCCTTTCCTGGGAGCCTTGCCCACCTCTCCTGCCCTGAGCTCTGGGCAGGCTCCTGTTGACATGCTTTTCCTGGGAGAAACCAGATTCTCCTGATAACAGATCATTAGATTCGGGAGAACCCCATCTCAGCCCCACCTCTCTGTAGAGTGGCCCCAGATATGAGGCTTTCTTCATTCAGCTACAAAGATCAGAGCTGGGTCCAGGGAGGAAACTACAGAGGGTGGGGAAGAGCTTCAGAACCAGGACACAACGCTGAGGAGGTAGAGGAGGGCTCTCTGACTCTGGGAGGTGTGTGCGAGGGGCCGGGAAGTCTCCATGGAGAAGTGATCCCTACCCCAGGATAAAGGCGGGCTAGTTGGCCATCTCTAGCTCCCTCTGACTCTGACTCTTCTTTTTGATCTCTTCCCCTCTGGGCCCTTGCTCCGCCTCCATCTTTCTGTGTCCCCCGAGGCCCTTCCTTCCTGGCCCTGAGCATCTGGGACCCTGTAGCCAACCCTGCAGCGGCACAGCGTCCACTGCAATGGAACCTGTACTGGGGACCGCAGGCCCTGCGCTGCTGCAATCTCTGCTGCGGCCAGCACTGTGGCCGCGGGCAAGCTCCGCCCCTCTCTGGACCTGTCTCCTTATTTACACGAAAGGAGGTGGAGCCGACTGTAGTCAATAAAATTCCTTTGAGAAACAGCAACCTCCATTTTCATGTGGAGATATTCCTCTGTGGGTGCCTGAGGTAGGAAGGAAAACTACCACCATCCCCCACCTCAAAGGAGGCAAAGGGGAAAATGATCTTTATGACCAGGGGAGCAATCCTGTCATGGTGCTTCTGAAAGGGAGGCAAGAGGAGGGAAGAGGAATGAGGAGCTGGGAAGACAGAGAAACTGAGGGAAGTAGGCACAGCATCTCCTAGGCAGAGAGAAAACGTGCAGGTAACAGTCATTTCCTGGATGCAGCAAGAACCCCAACTCCATCTGCTCTGCCGATCCTAAGTATAGTCTCCATGGCTTGAGATTTGGGATGAGGGGACCACGGGAGGGGCTTTTCGCTGACAGTTGGCATGGAGTGAAGCAGAGGTGGTGCGGTCAAACAACAGGGAACTGGAAGCCAGGAGGGCCACTTCCCTGAGTATAAGCCCCAGGGAATCCACTGACTCTGGGAGGGTCTCAACGTCAGCCGTGGAGCTGTGTCCAGGACGATCTTAATCAGGGAGGTTGGAGCCAGAATGTTCTGGCCATGTCTGGGTTATGAGTGGACACAAATCACAAGCTTAGATCTGCCCACCTTGGGCTCCCATGAGTTGAGGGTTTGGGGACCTCCAGGGCTCACTGAATGGTCCAGGAATTAGTCTCCCCTCTCCCTACCTCATCATCACCCACCGGACTGCTGCAGCAGAGGCAGCACCCTGGCCTGGCCGATTCCTGGCAGGGTGGGGCTGGGAAGTGTGAGAAGAGTTGGGGGCCTCCATCTGCAACTCACTGCAGCCAGGAAGCCAGGCAAGGCAGGCCAGCCACTGTTAAATGGCACCATAAAAAGAAATTATTTTTCAGAAAATATTCATAAAACCCTGTTTTATGTCAGTTCTGGGCTTGCAAACCAGTTCCTATGCTTTCTCTCTTTGTAGTTTCCATTTCTTCCTCCCTGATCAGTCACAAAAAAAGAATGATAAAATTTCCAGCCTGGAGACACAAGTCCCCAGACAAGGATTGGAGAGTCACAGGCTTCCCAGATGATCCCTCCCTAGTTTTCACCTGCCTCCTATTCCCCGAGACTCAGGAAGCATGGAAAGAGGACGGAGCAGGATGGTAATAGGGAGAGAGGAGAGGAACACAGGAGACAGGCGGACAAGAGAGAAAACTGACAGAAGATGGAGTGAGGATCCAGGAGTGAGGGGTCAGCAGAAGAGAGACAGAGACAGAAGAGGGGGAGACAGACAGACCATGCTGCAGAGAGAGGAAGAGGAGAAGGAAAACGCAGTCAGAAGAGGCTCGGGTGGAGAGAAAGAAAAACGCGGACGAGGGAGAATCCAGGGGGAGGGACCAGACCATCTAGAGTTGGAACACAGCAGGGTCTCGGTGAAAGCAAGGTAGCCACAGCACGGGTTGCCAGCACAGACTGCTGCCTAGGATGAGGGGCCAAGACACACAGGTCTCTAGAGACACTCCTGGGAGCAAGCAGCCTCCTCCCTACAGGGAAACTGGAAAAACACAAGTTCCCTGCTTGAGTCCCCCAGTTCAGTAGAGCAGCCCCCTCACCCTTCATCCTCCAACAAAGAATCTTCAGGCTCAGCACCAGTCACGGGTTGGTCTTCAGGGGTCCTGGGGCCTGGCCCTGACCTTGCCCCCACTCCCAAGGAGTCCCTCTCTCAGCCTCATTTCCCTCATCTCTATAATGGGCATAATAAACATAGTTCTGGTACAGGTTACAATAAGGTTGCAATGAGATAGTGGATGGAAACCAAGCCCCAATACATGGTTAGTTGTTATTGCTGTCCCTGCAGGCTGCAGAGACCAGCAGCCAGGTGCAGGGTCGGGAAGCGGCTGCTGCCCCTGGAGGCCCGCAAGTGTTTCAGCCCTGGAGGGTGAGGTCCAGGCACAGCCAACGGCAGTGGCCTGAGTGGTGAGCAGGTGCAGACCTGGACTACTTCACTGCACACATTTAGAAGCTGGTGCTTTATCAGGTAGGTAACTGGAGCCAACGGGTCAGTTGTGTGGCCAGAGCACGTCATCCAAGTTTTCTGTTCCCCTGGCATTATGGTATTTGATTCTGCAATCACCCTGGCTCCAAAATCACTGCAGATGGTGAGTGCAGCCATGAAATTAAAAGGCTTCTTGGAAGAAAAGCTATAACAAACCTAGACAGCATATTATAAAGCAGAGACATTATTTTGCCAACAAAGGTCCGTCTAGTCAAAGCTATGGTTTTTCCAGTAGTCATGTATGGATGTGAGAGTTGGACCATAAAGAAGGCTGCATGCTGAAGAATTGATGCTTTTGAACTGTGATGTTGGAGAAGACTCTTGAGAGTCCCTTGGACTGCAAGGAGATCAAACCAGTCAATCTTAAAGGAAGTCAACCCTGAATAATCTTTGGAAGGACTGATGCTGAAGCTGAAACTCTAATACTTTGGCCACCTGATGCGAAGAACTGACTCAGTGGAGAAGACCATGGTGCTGGGAAAGATTGAAGGCAGGATGAGAAGGGGACGACAGAGGATGAGATGGTTGGATGGCATCACTGATTCGGTGGACATGAGTCTGAGCAAACTCCAGGAGATAGTGAAGGACAGGGAGGGCTAGGGTGCTGTAGTCTATGGGGTCACAAAGAGTCAGACATGACTTAGCGACTAAAAACGACTAAGCTTCTGTCCTGTGGAGGAGCTTTAGGGTGGGTGGACCCTGGCTTAGGACAGGAAGGGGGAGTTTGGAGGAGGGATAAGGCTGGCCCTTATTTTCACCCCCGAGGAATCTGTGCCTGAGCCTGGTTCTGACCCCACCCTCTCGGATGTGGGGTGAGTGAGATGTGCCCACTCTCACAGGGACCTGTGCCCTTGTGGGGCTGAGGACACCTGACTGCTTTGGACCTGGAGGATGCAGGAAAGGTTGCAGCAGGAGGCTGGGCTTGGGTGAGGCCTGGGGTCTGGTGTGAGCAGCTGCAACCTGCAAGGCCCTGGGACTTTGCCCTGTGGGCAGCAGAAGCCACAGGCAGCTTTAGAACAAGGCAGTGCAATGTCGTGTAAAAGCCTGATGGCCTGGGCCCTATCTCTCCTCCCTCTGAGTCTCTGTTCCCATCAGCAAACTAGAAGAGCTCCCATGAGGACTCAGGGTCAAGCGGATGTGCCTGTGCTTATAGAACCCAAGTGCTCTGAGTGCTTTGTGGTGGTGATGAAAGAAGGTAGTGAAGATGACAAAGGAGGAGGGCATTTACTGAGCCCCGCCTCCCCCCAGGCCATGACAGCTCGCAGGGACACAATGACATAGGAAGTCTCATGGTCCCAGGGACTCTCCTCCATGACGGCGGAGCAGGGTGGGAGGGCATGGGCTGCTCTATATTGGAAGAACCCTGACAACGACTGACTGTGAAGCTCTCTTTCCCCACTCTCTGAGGAGCAGGCCCCCTGGGCCAGACCCAAAGGTGCAGAACCAGAAGCCTCCCAGGGCAACCTCAGCTGGGATTTGAACTTGGATCGTGCTGGTTGGTGAAGGCTCGCCTGCCGTCTGGTGACTGCCACCAGGAGGCAGTGTTGCCTGGGCTGTGACCTCGGGCTCCAAACAGGGGACCTGGAGGAGCAAGGCTTCAGCTTGGGACCTGGAAAGGATCAGGCTTGCCTTTGGTTTGGGGAACAGATAAGAAGACCACCAGGAGCAGACTCGCCCAAGACCACCAGACTTGCCCAAGTCCTGTTGGCACATTCAAGGTGGAAGCTGAGTCTAGATTTCCAGACTCCCAGGTGCCCTCCCGGCCTCAGCACACTGTGCCTCACCTCGATGTAGGGCAGTGGGCCAGCATCCGGTTCATCTCAGCTTCCAACACCTGCCCCCCAGTGAGCTTGAATCTGCAGGGAGGGCAGGCCCTATGTTTGGAACTTGTTCAGAAATATTCATGCACGCAATGGGCTTCCATGGTGGCTCAGACAGTAAAGAATCTGCCTGCAACACAGGAGACCTGGGTTCAAACCTTGGGTCGGGAAGATCCCCTGAAGGAGGAAATGGCAACCCACCCCAGCGTTCTTGCCTGGAGAATTCCATGGACAGAGGAGGCTGACAGGCTACAGCCCACGGGGTCCTAAAGAGTTGGACACGACTGGGCAACTAACACTCTCAGTGAAGCATTATTGAGCGACTGCACTATGCTGTGCATTGAGCTCCCAGCTAGAGAACTGGTCCTCCCTGTCTCCCAGAGTCCACAGCTTCGGGTTGTGCAGGCGCCAGGAGTAACACTACAACAGGTGATGGTTACCCGGAGGGCAGGGCCAGCCTCAGGACTTAGAGTTGATCTGGAAGCACACTGACCTCAAGCCTCCTTCCCTTCTCCATCCCCATTAATCCTGCTTCCCAGTTCTCCCACCCAATCTCTCCAGCCACATGTCCCCTTCCCTCCCCCAACAAATCCACACTCCCGCCACATAGAACTCCTCAAGGTTCCCTGAACAGAGCTCCAGTTACCAGCCCTCACTGTCCCTTGCATAGATAATTTCCCAGTCCCCCTATGTTTACCTGAAATTTCCCTCTTGTTCTCCAAGACCTCATTTCATTCTACCTCCTCATAGACATTTCCCTGGCCTACCAGCCTCACAATTTACACCTCTTCTGAAGCATGGGCTTCATATGAGCAAGCTTAGATTATGGTTTTCTTATGTCTTATTGCTCTTAAAAAAAAAAAAAAAAAGGCAAAGCCCATGGTGCAGAGACCTTACTCATCCTTGTATTCCCTGAGTGAAGTCTTTAAAATAGAGGACATGTGACTGATATCTAGTTCATTAACTTTATAGCTAAAGATTAAGTACCATTCAAGATTAGTACTGAATTTATTTTATCAGAAGCAAAACAGAAAGCAATGCAAACCTCTGGATACCACACAGGTCTGTCTTCCCTCTTGTATGCATGGTTTCTAAGAGAAATCCTCCCAGTCAGTGTTTAGCAATAGGGATAATATCACCACCCACAGGGTGTTTTGAAACTCTGCAGAGGGATTTGGGCTTTCATATATTTGTTGGGAGGGGCTTTGTGATCATGGGTCAGAGATGCCTGGTGTCCTGTAAGGAGTTCCACAAAGAGAATTATTCCCTATCCTGCACAATGTTTGCACATCTTGCCAGACATTCGTCAGGAGAGAAAAAGCCATTTGTATTATCTGAGCCTAAAACCATTTTACATAAACACAAAATTGTGGGGGTTTTCGCAAAGTTTTCATATATATATATATACTGCATCTTACAGGAATGCAATTGCCCTGCACACTGAAAGACAAATGTACATTGTTTTGTTCCAAACCTAACCAAGAGCTACTCACCACTTCTGAAGGCCACCTTAAGGACAGCCCTGCTTGTGCATTTGAAGCATCAGAACAACACACCTGAATCCCGCTGTATTTTAGCAGTCACATTCATTACTGATAAGGCATATCAGTAATGAATGTGCCATATCAGTAAACAGGATATTTCAGCCCTCAAGCCATCAGTCACTGTAGCCATCCGACAGTGCACCCTGTGGGGATTCAGGTTGGAGAAAAACAGGATACCAGCCCTAGATGGTTCAGTTCAGTTCAGTCGCTCAGTCGTGTCCAACTCTTTGAGACCCCAAGGACTGCAGCATGCCAAGCTTTCCTGTCCATCACCAACTCCCAGAGCTTGCTCAAAATCATGTTAAGGTGCCCATCAAAGGAATGTGTCCAGACTCTTGTATCTTCCCATACAGAGAGAAGTGCTAAATTCATTAACTTGTGATGTCTAGTTTTTCTTTAATTAACAGTAATCTCTTGATGTTCCAACTACCTTTTTTTAATTGAAAGACTCCTATATATCCTGGCTCTCCACTTCCCTCTTCAGAACAGTCCCTCAGACCTCCTGAAGGTCACCTTAGGACATCACTGCTAGCGCATTTGAGGCATCAGAGCAACGCTGTTGGATGCCTGTCTCTGGGTTTAAGTCCTCAGTTTACCAAATAAAGTGTAATTCTCAGTTTTTAGGTTGTGCAGCTTTTTTTTTCCCAGTCGACAGGTGCAAGACTTTGACCACTGCATTATGTCTGCTAGCATTCTTATGCCCAACATTAACAGACCAAATTACATATTGTTTTATTATCAACTACTTTCCTTTTATTTCTCTTTTTCCCTATAGTTAGGGCATCATATTAAATTTTAAAATTGTATGTGTAGGTGTTTTGTATTATCCAGATATTTGATTTTAGCATAGAAAGGAGCATTATAAAGTACTTGTAATAAAAGAGGACATTGGTTGAAAACCCCTGTTCTACATGTGTCTTTCAAGTCTAAGAAGTGAAAAGAACTGTGATGCTGGACTAGTCCCTAGAATCTGAAGCTAATGATCTTTTATCCTAAATTACACTAGACTTTTCTGAATGATTTGCCAAGACATTGGTGCCTTTCAAAGGATAGGGAGCTGGTATGATCTATGGCAAAGAGCAACAGGCCTGGGCTGAAGACTCTTCTGCTAGTTACTGGTTATCTTGCCTTGAGAGTGTGACTTAATCCTCGACTTATTTGCCTCATCTGGGAAATGGGGACAAAGATAACTTACTTTATAGCTTGGAATTGTGACTGAGACAACAGATGAGAACTGCTTCATATGTAAAGCCCACATCAATGCAGTTTATTACAGTTGTCAGAAGAGAAAAGAAATAGGTGTGCTGAATTTTCACCATCCCTCCAACCTCCAATCAGGAACCCCAAGCTGTGTAAGTGGGAGATGATGGTTAACTCAAGCCCCAGACTGGGTTCCGGGCCTGCCTTGCCACTGATTTCATAAACAACACCAGGCCAGCGGCATCCCCTTTCTGAAGTTCAGTTTTCCTACTTGAAGACGGCAGGAATTAGAGCAGATGAGCCTTAGAAAGCCTTCTAGCTATGGCAGGAGCTTTCTCAGCTCAGCTCCAACCTCTCAGCTCAGCTCCCAGGCTTTGGAAGCACCCCCTCTAAAACATTGGTTTGCATCAAATGCTAAAGTTCACCAACTTGCTGCCACCTTTAGCATTTCCAAGTCCAGCAGCTTGACTGGCTTTTAAAGGGATGTTGCACTTCTTTAGAGCTTGGTGAAAAGCTCCAGCTCCATGTTAGAAGCGCTCCAACCACATTCCAGCAGAGCCCATCTTTAAACAGGCCCAAAGGCACATCCAGCAACCATGGTTGGTTGTGGTGTGGAGAGGAGGCTCAGGGAGCCTTTGGAACGGGAGACAGGCAGAGCAGCCATGGGAGTGTGGGATGTGGACTGGACTGGTAAGAGAAGCCACTCGGAAGGATTTTTCCCCAAGAGCTGAGCATGAACTCCCAGTGGTTGGCTGTGTAAATAACAGGGAATGAGGGCACAGAGACACATGGTTTGGGGGTGTGGGGTCCCAGGCAAAGGATTTGAGCTAGGAGGTGGTCTTAGGGGATGTGGGGCTCAGGGAAGTAAGGGGTCTGGAGCATGACTTGGAAGTCCCTGCTGTGGATTTTGGATTTGATCACTGACTGCAATTAAAAGTCTTTTATTTGAGAAGATGGGAAAATAAGTCGTGTCTCTCTGGGATACTGAGGCTCCTGAGGAATGCAGAGGGTGCAGTGGGCCAGGGAATTCAGGAGGCACAGAGAGCTGAGCCAACTCTCACAGTGGGCCCGGGCCCATCTGCCTGTGCTGGCCAGAGGAACAAACACAGGCTGGCAGATCCCCGTCAGACGCAAAGTCCTGACCAGTGTCCACACTTGGCCTCAGTACCCTCATGGGTGGGCACACGGGCTGCCAGCTCAGGCCCATGTTAGAAGTCCCTCCAGGGGACGAATCTTCCAGCGTTCCTCCAAGCACTTGGTCCCAAGCTTCCCGGGGACTCAGGCCAACCAGAAAAGGTGCTTTGCCTGCTGTGGTTTATGCTCCATGAGGCCGCTCCCTTCTCAGAGGACAGCTGCCCGGCCCGCTGCTCTGGCTTCGACACAGCTCTTCGCTTTCAGCTTTTGAATTTCAAAGTAAACCTGAGGCTGACTGCAAACAGATGGATGGGGTCATAAAAATCCCCCAAGCAGGGAGCAAAGAGGCTCGTGGTTATAAAAGAAGGCTCCTTTGGAAGTATGATACCAGCGCCCATGCTGGGTTCCTGCCTCTGTGAGCCCCTGCTCTTTCTTTGCTGCAAACAGACCAACCATGCCTCCTTCTCACCCATCCAAATCCTACTTGTTTTCAAGGCTCAGACCAGCCCCAGAGTTCCCAGGCAGCCTTCTGTGACTTCCTTTCCCAGACCTTATACCTCCCCACCCACGTGGCTACCAGACTACTCTACCTTTGAGCTCCTGGGGTTATGACTTCCCACACCCCTTCACAGAGATCTACCACCTACATGGCTGGCAGCTTTTTTACATTAAATAATCTTTCAAAATATATTCTAGGCATAATATCCAAAAACACCTTCCCCTTTGTGATTAATCCAGTGTTGGACAAGAGATTGATGCTGAATCAATGCTGCTGCTGCTGCTGCTGCTAAGTCGCTTCAGTCGTGTCCGACTCTGTGTGACCCCATAGACAGCAGCCCACCAGGCTCCCCTGTCCTTGGGATTCTCCAGGCAAGAACACTGGAGTGGGTTGCCATTTCCTTCTCCAATGCGTGAAAGTGAAGTCGCTCAGTCGTGTCTGACTCTAGCAACCCCATGGACTGCAGCCCACCAGGCTCCTCCGTCCATGGGATTTTCCAGCCAAAAGTACTGGAGTGGGGTGCCGTTGCCTTCTCACAATCAATGCTACATAGATGCTTTTCATGAAAAAGCAACTTTATATAACTTCAGTAATAGTGGACAGGAAGTGGATGATGTCAATATCACCTCTAAGCAGCTGCCACAGGGATTTGTTATGATGCAACACAGGAAGTGTCATTGTACTGAGCAGTGAGGGACCCATTTCCAGGGTACACTCCAGGCAGGAAGTGTCCTCACTGAGAAAGATGACTTGTTACATTGTTGTTGTTGTTTTTCAGTTGCTCAGTTGTGTCGGACTCTTTGCAACCTCATGGACTGCAGCATGCCAAGCTTCCCTGTTCACCATCTCCCAGAGTTCGCTCAAACTTATGTCCACTGAGTCAATGATGCCATCCAACCATCTCATCCTCTGTCGTCCCCTTCTCCTCCTGCCCTCAATCTTTCTCAGCATCAGGGTCTTTTCCAATGAGTCAACTCTTTTCCTCAGGTGGCCAAAGTATTAGAGCTTCAGCATCAGTCCTTACAATAATATTCAGGACTGATTTCCTTTAGGATGGACTGGATTGGTCTCCTTGCAGTCCAAGGGACTCTCAAGAGTCTTCTCCAACACCACAGTTCAAAAGCATCAAATTTTCAGCATTCAGCCTTATTTATGATCCAACTCTCATATCCATACACGACTACTGGAACAACCATAGGTTTGACTAGATGGAACTTTGTCGGCAAAGTAACGTTTCTGTTTTTTAATATGCTGTCTAGGTTTGTCATAGCTTTTCTTCCAAGTGCCTTTTAATTTCATAACTGCAGTCACCGTCCACAGTGATTTTGGAGCCCAAGAAAATCAGGTCTGTCACTGTTTCCATTTTTCCCCATCTATTTGCCATAGAGCAAAAGAGAGCTCTTGGCAGAGGGAATGAGAAGACAAGATGAAGAACGAGGAGGTTAGGAAAGTTAAATAAATAGTAGACCACATGCAGGGTTTAGAATCAGAATCCCGGTTCTGCTATTTGCAAGCTATTTGACTTTGTGCAAGGGATTCGATCTCTCTGAGCCTGAGTTTTGTTACTTGTCAATGGGAATGATAGTAATATCTATCCTGCAGTTTTACTATGAGATGTAAAGGAGATAATGATGCTCAAGATATGCTAAGTTTTTTTATCAAAGAGAGATCTGCAGACCAGGCAGATGGCAGGAGGGAGCCACCTCTGCATTAGCAAGAAGAACTGACATCCAGTCTGGGTTGGATGAAGTGAGAACACCTCAGAAATGCAAAGATACTTGCTTCTATTTATTGAGGGCTTATGGGGCTTCCCCAGTGGCTCAGTGGTAAAGAATCTACCTGCAATGTAGGAGATGCAGGTTTGATCCCCAGGTCAGAAAGACTCCCCTAGAGGAGGGTGTGGAACCCACTCCAGTATTCTTGCCAGGAGAATCCCATGGACAGAGGAGCCTGAAGGGCTGCGATCCATGGGGTCAAAAAGAGATGGACACGACTGGAGTGACTAAGCACAGCACACATTGAGGGCTTGCTATGGTCCACCCGACAGGCAAAGTACACTTCAATCTTCACACTGTCCCGGAGAGTAAAGGCCATTGTCCCTGCTTTACAGATAAGGAAACTGAGGTTCCAAGAAGTTAGGTGATTTACTCATGGTCACCTAGCCAATGTCAGACTCCAAAACCCACACAGTTAACCACTCTTCTACACTTAAAAGTTGAGCATTTGAGACAAAGAAACTAAAATATAATACACTGTCACTTGTAACTTATCCTGGTGCCTAGGAAAAGTTTGAGGCCTCAAAGCTGAGGCCTCAGAGCTAAAGACTGATGTGTTCCAATTCAGAAAAAAGAAGCCAGACCGCTCCTGCAGGACTTGCTGAGGGAAAACAAAACTAGCCCAGCACTCATAGACCACCCCTGCCCCACCAACCTATTCATGGGTAGCGTTGAGGCCAGAGGACCCTCGGAGCAGGGATGGGAGATATGGAGGCAGTGAGCTGCACTTTCAGAGCAGAAACCTCAGAGGAACTGGAAGATGCTAGCCAGGGAGGGCTTGGCCCACATCAGGGACGAGCTCCGTGGTTCTGAAGAAATCCACTCATATGCCCCCAACCAGAGAAAGAGCCAGCACTTGGCCATCTGCCACACAGAGAGCACGAGTGTCTCTCCTCCCTTCATCTCGCCTCTGTGTCCAGCCTTGCAGGAGCCATTGCAGCCTCCACTGAAGGGAAGAAGTTATGGGGCTTACTCTGTGCTGACAGGGGAATGGGGAAAAATGAACACTATGAATTTGATGGGAAATTTAGATTGATTTTCATCAGGTTGGAGTCTTCAATATGTGAAAAGAAGACTCTTCTAATAGCTGATAGTGACAGGAAAGTTATTGAACGGGTCTGCACAAAAGGTCATCCAGGGGTGGGACTTCCTTGGCTGTCCAGCAGTTAAGATTTCACCTTCCAATGCAGGGAGTGGGGGTTCAACCCCTGGTCAGGGAGCTTAGATCCCCTATGCCTCATAGCCAAAAAGCAAAACATAAAACAGAAACAATATTGGAACAAATTCAATAAAAACTTAAAAAAAAAATGGCCCCCGTCAAAAAAAACATTACATAAAAACTCATTCAAGGATGAAGAGGGAGCACAGAGCCAGTTGCAGGGAATGGTTGGGGGAAAATAATAAATTTGTTTCCTCTTTGCACCCCACTGGGTCCAACCAGATAAATCAGAAGTTTACATTAGGAAATCAGGCCAGTGGAGTCAGCCACACAAGCAGCGTCAGGCAGGACAAGGTGAAAAAGAAACCAAACCAGACCATGGCGGGGGTTCTGCCTTTGGCTGCTCTGATAATTATTCTTACCAGTTCATTAGTAAGGACACACAGAAGTCCCATCTCAAAAGTCACTGATGTAGCACTTCAGAACCATTAAATCCAATTAGCATTGTGCTATGTAGTAAGCTGTGTATGATTTTCATTCCCAAAATGAAAGTCCAAGTTTAAAAAAAAAAAACCCAAAACAAAAAACACCTGCAGTTTTGTTGTGTGGATACATCTGAACTGGGGTAACCATTAGAAGTCCAGATTCTGGAGTCCAGAGAGAACAGAGTCATCGTCTAGCCGGCATGGTAAAACATTTAATCAAAGGACTCTACATATGAAACCGTTGAAAATGGCTTTCTTGGTCTTAAAGTAAGACCTTGAATCACAAACTTAGCACCCAAGTTCAAGTCTTGCATTAAAGAGACCCATATCAACTGCCAGTCGACACCTACTCCCAGTGCCCTTGCTCTCCTGGAGTTCTCAGGCAGGGCATTGGGTGTCATCCTCTCACCCACATTGCCAACAGCCCTGAGGAATCAGCACCACCTGCCCTGTTGTATAACCACAGACACCGAGGTTTGGAAAGATGAGGGACTTTGAGGGGGGCCTCAACCCAGGAATCAAACCCACGTCTCTCGCATTGCAGGAGGATTCTTTACCAGCTGAGCCACAAGGGAAGCCCAAGAATACTGGGTAGCCTATCCCTTCTCCAGGGGATCTTCCTGACCCAGAAATCGACCCGGGGTCTCCTGCATTGCAGGCGGATTGTTTACCAACTGAGATATCTGGGAAGCCCTCACAGATAGGGAGTGGCTGCAAAAACCAGCATTAAGGTCCCTAAGATGCTAATCCATGCCTTTTCAACTACCCTAAGTCAGAGCCTGGCCCAACCTCAGTCCCTGCCTTTTGGAGCCCAGAATTCAAGCCACTCTCTTGGCCTCCCAGCCCAACTCCATGTGTGTTTCTTCATATCTCATTCATTCCCTGACCTTACATGACAGACTTCTTCCTGAGCCCAATGCCCCCATGCACCAGCCCCATGAGAACTAGAATGTCAGCCCCCGGGTTTCACACCTTCCCTGCACATTCTCTGCTCTATGTCCACTGTCTGGCTCAAAGCCCACTCTCAAAAAGTGTTTATGGTGTGAGTTTTGAAAGTTCTGTCTATAGTAAAACTAGGGCTACGTTTTTAAAGAGATGTGTGTCATTATAGGCTATTCAAAGGCCTGGCTCCCTGGCCCTAATTCAGGAACTGACCCATTGGCCAGCTCTCAGATGCATGCCCTGTGTCAGTCCTTGGCCAGACCCTGAGGACCCACAGGTAATCCATACACGCGCCACAGGATGACTGGACTCTGAAGTAAAGAACTTTCCTTCTGGCCCCATGTGAGGGGATCACCAGTTAACAGCAGGGTTTCTTCTGCCCTCAAGGGGTTCCCAGTCTACTGAAGCATAAATAAATATGTTGGACTTCCCTCATGGTCCAGTGGTTGAGAATCCACCTGCCAATGCAGGTTCGATCCCTGGTCTAGGAAGATGCCACCTTCTGAAAGGTAACTAAGCTCTTGTGCAACAGCTACTGAACCAGCGTGCCTAGAGCCCATGCTCCACAGCAAGAGAAGCCACCGCAATGGGAAGCCTGTGCATCGCAACCGGAGAGTAGCCCCCACTCACCACAACTGGAGAAAAGCCTGTGTGCAGCGATGAAGACCCAGGACAGCCAAAAATAATTTTTAAAATAATTTGAAATTCAAAAAAAATTTCCTTCTAAAAAAAAAATAAACATATCGAGGGTGGTGATTTACAGATTACAGATTATCATCACGTAAAATCTGAGGCCCAGAAAGGGAAAGGTCATGCAAGTTAGTGACGGTACCAGAGAGAAGGGGTAGGGGGGTGAGGGGCAGCTGAGGGGAGTGGGACCCCCTTTCACTGTGCCAGGCTCTGTGCTTCACTTGAAGTCTCATTTTCATCTCCCCACAACCCCAAACAGGATGCATTTATTACCCCCCATTTTATAGATGGGAAAACTAAGTCCCTGAGGACAAGCATGTGGGCTCCTCGCAGGAATGATGGGACTCACCTCATACGAGGGCTAAGGGGAGAGTCAAAGTAAGAAGAGAAAGCAGGAGGCTGGGAAAGGTGAGGTGGGAAAGGTGGCGGGGAAGGATAGGAAAAGCAGGCTCGCCCTGCATCAGCCATTCAGCCTGGGTCTGACTGAGGGAAGGCAGGATTGTGCTGCATTGGCCTCCCCTTCCAGCCTAGCAGGAGAAGGCAATGGCACCCCACTCCAGTACTCTTGCCGGAAAATCCCATGGATGGAGGAGCCTGATGCGCTGCAGTCCATGGGGTCGCTAAGAGTCGGACACGACTGAGCAACTTCACTTTCACTTTTCACTCTCATGCACTGGAGAAGGAAATGGCAACCCACTCCAGTGTTCTTGCCTGGAGAATCCCAGGGACGGCGGAGCCTGGTGGGCTGCCGTCCATGGGGTCGCACAGAGTCGGACACGACTGAAGCGACTTAGCAGCACCCAGCACTGGCTCACATCTGTGTCCTCCACAGGCTGGAACAAAAAGCTGAAGGGAGCTTGCAAACTTTGGGAAGGATACTAATAGAAAGAAATCCTTGGGGCTTCCAGGGCATCCCAGAGGGAGCCTACCCAGTATGTGTGTGCGTTTGTGTTTGTGTGTGTGTGTGTGTGTGTATACACAGGAATGACATTATGGAAGGCTTCCTGGAGGAGGCACTGCAGGACCTGAATCATTAAGAATAAGCACTTCTGAAAAAAAACAAATTTACACAGCTGAGCAGACAAGAAGGTAGAAACTCAGGCAGCCTCATCAGGATACCCACCACCCCCGCTGCACCTCTGTCAGCCCCTGGTCCCTAGACAATCCTCTCATTCTGTTACCACTTCCTTTACTTTTTTCCCCTTCTCCCACGGCCTTCACTCACAAGGGGAGATCTTTGCCTCCTAATTCTCTGAGGCCTTTGGTTTGGAATTCTTCAACTTTCTTCCCTGCTCCAACCCAACCCAGATATGTCAAACTAACTACTTCCATGTCATTAGCCTCAGTCTCAACTAATGGGGGAATCAATCTTCCTTTTCAAGGCTGGTCCCTTCTCTTGAACACTCTCACCTCATCTCCTTCAGGGCCTTGACCCGTCAATCTCTCCCTCTCCTCCATCCTCAGCCTCTCCCTCTTCTTCAACTCCTCTCTTTTGTGTAAAATTGGTCTCAAGTGCCTTCCATCTTAGCACACCACTTCTTCAAACCATCAAGGGAATAACAAATAAAACAACTTGACCTTAAGATGAAAGACATCAACAAGCATCTTCTTATGAGGTTTTCCAAAGAGCATCTGTGCTTTCAGAATCAATTCTAATCTTATTAAAATTTACTCTAAGAGATAAACATTAAAATCACTACTCGCATATTTTAATAAAATCCATCCTTTGGGCTCCTTTGCAAGATACCATTAATACTGGGAGGCAGACCCACAGAGGTAAGGTATCCTCAGCAAATGAGCACATGCAGTGGCCTAAATGCAAGCCCTCCCTCCCCACCTATCCCTGCTCACATATAGCCATGTATTCACCCAGTGGACTCGACCTTCACCCCAAAACTCATGTTTTGTTGGAAATTGCTACAAGCATTTTGCAAACTAACATGATTTCACATACATCATCATTAAACATTGAGTAAAAATAAAACAACAAAAACAAATAAAAATGGCCAAGCAATTAGCATCTATGTTTTCATACAACTCAAGGGTGAAAGTCAAGTTAACCATAATCATTAAATCAGGTGTTTGCCTTCAGGCTCATTAAACGTGCTATTCAATGTGCTATTCAAGAAAGGTACTTGCCAGCTTGGATGCCTCTTGTGATCACAAACCAGATTCTGCCATTTGTGCACGGGATAGTATTTTTACAATTTGTTGACTGTATCTTCCAAGTATATTCAAAGGCTGTCCATAAAAGAAGTATTAAGAAAATTTGTATAGGCTTCTTTGATTTAAAGATGAATTTTAGAAATTAGAATTATATTAAAAATTATTTTGAGTTATCCCATCCTCATCTTCACTAAATTGTGAGCTCCAGAGAACTGATAGCTGATTCATTTCTGGAACCCAAGTCTGCACTTAGCAAAGGATCTGGTCTTGTATCAATTAGTAATTACCACAATAATAATATAAACAAACTGCCCAAAATTTTGTGGTTTAAAATAGCAGGCATTTATTCCCCTGCTAATGAGACTGCAGGTGAACTCCAGATTGACTGTTTAGTCTGGGTAGATCTGCTCAAGATGAAGGTCATCGGGGTGAGTTTCAGGGTGCAGCTTGGGTTCAGGTCTGATCTATGTGTGGTAGGCTGAAGGTACAGGGCTTTCTACAGCTGCTCTTCTCATGGCAATCACCAGAAGCCAAGCTCCTTTAAGTCTTTGGCCTATGTCAATTCACCAGCTTTCCATTGGCCAAATCAAGTCACACAGCCACACCCAGTGTCAATGAAAAGAAGTATATGCTCCTCACTGCAAAAGTACATGGCATAAATAAAAATTAACACCAATCCCCCTAAAGTTCTTCCCAAAAATTGAAGAGGAGGAAATCCTTCAAAACTCATTCTACTCCAATACCAAAACCAGACAAAGACACTGAAAAAAATTACAGACCAATATCTTTGAGGAATGTTGATGCAAAAATCCTCAAAAAAATACTAACAAACAGAATCAACAGCATATCAAACAGATTACATGCCATGACCAAATGGGATGTTCCTGGAATGCAAGGATGGCTCAACATAAGAAAATTAATCAAGGTAATATGCCACATTAACAGAATAAAAGGAGAAAAACACATCATGTTGATTGATGCAGAAAAACATTTTACAAAAATCAACACCATTTGTGATAAAGCACTCAACACATAGAAAATCCTGAAGACTCAACCAAAATGAAAAACAAAAACAACAACTGTTAGAACTAATAAATTAAATGAAGTTGTAGAATATAAAACAATATGCAAAAATTAGTTGTATTTCTATACACTAAGAACTACCACGTGATCCAGCAATTCTACTTCTGGGTATGGGCCCAAAAGAATTGAAAACAGGAACTCAAACGGATATTTGCACACCTATGTTCATAGTAACATATTCACAATAGTCCAAAGCTGGTAGCATCCCAAATGTTCATCATGGGCATCAACAGATGAAGGGATAAGCAAACGCGGTACATACATACAGTGGGATGTTACTCGGCATTAACAAGGAAGAAAATCCCGACACAGAAGACATCGTGGATAACGCTTGAGGTCAATATGTTAAGTGAAATACATCAGTCATAAAGGGACAAAGATTATATGGTTTCATTTTTATGTTACCTAGAGTAGTCACGTTCTTAGAAAACAGAATGATAGTTACCAGGAGCTAGGGAAGCGGCGGGGTAGGGGGGAGGGCGGGTGCAGATAGGGAGTCATTATTTAATGATTACAGAGTTTTTATTTTGCAAGATGAAAAGAGTTCTCGGGGTGGAGGGGGGTGACAATACCTACATAACGATGTGAATGCACACTGTGCCACTGAATTGGACACTTAACAGTGGTTAAGATGGTTAATTTTATGTTATGTATATTTCACCACAATTAGAAAAATAAATAAAATTTAAAAGTACATGGCAAAGAGAATGGCTATTTAATCCTATTGTTAGTGTCTTATAAAAGTCACACAGCGAGCCAGTGCCAGAGACATGAACTGAAAGCAGACCTTTGTCCATTCAATCAAAGTGACTAAAGACAAGTGGAAAGAACACTGGACTTGAGATCAGACAGACCCGAGGGAAAACTCCTGTCTCTGCCACAGGCTTGCTGTTTGACCTTGGTCAAGTCCCTTCCTTTCTCTGTACTTCAGGTTTTGCCTCTATACAGTGAGGAAGTTGGGCCAGACCGGTGCTAAGCTCTAATTTCTCCTGCCCTCTAAACTCGTCCATCCATTCAACAAATATTTAACTTGCCACATGCAGGGTGCCGTGTTAGATCCTGGGTGTAGGGTTAGGATGTTCAACACAGCCTCCTAACTTCTTGAAAAGTCTTCCTTGCACTCAGCCCCTTCCCTATAGGCTTGCCTCTGGGCCCCTGTGTAGAGGTGGCTGGGGGAGTCATCAGTGGGACCGGTTGGTGTTGCTCTGAGGTCATCATCACTAGTCTTAGCCAGGCTCTCAGTGCTGTCCAGTATGTCCCTTCATTCCTCTGATCACCGCCCTCTTACTCTCCTTACAACGATCATTTCCTATCGCCCCATCCTTTAACCTCTGACACCCTAACTCTTCCCTTATTCTTGGTATGTAACCTTGACTCCTAGTTTATGGTAAAAGTTGAAGCTCTCAGATGAAACTTCCCTGAATTCCCAACTACCTTACCTACAAACCCACCTACCCCATTTTCTGGGTATACCCCTTGCTCCATTTGAGGCTCTATTCCCCCCATCCAAGCCATTCCAGCTACTGGACTTCAGAGCTGCTCCCTTCCCACCTTCATAGATTCATGTGACCAATTTCTTTTGTCTCAATAGTTCCCTCTCAAGCAGATCATGAGGGTTAATGTTTAAGTATGTTTAAGTCTTTTGCATCTTGAAAATAAAAGCCTCTCCTTGACTCAACATCCCCTTCTAGCTACCAGCTCATTTCTCATCTCTCCTTCTGTTGCAGTCATATTTCTTGGCTACAAGTAACAGAAGCCAACTGTTGCTGATTTAAACAAACAAAAAAAAATGGAACTGATTAAATGGATATTGAAACACACGTCCACAAAAAGACTAGTACACAAATGTTCACAGCAGCCTTATTGATAGTAGTCAAAAACTGGGTACAACTTCAATAGTCACCAACAGGTGAGTGCACAAATATGTGAGTGTGGTGTGTTAATGAGTAGCATACTACGCAGCAACAAAAAGAAATGAACTACTGGCAAACATACAGCAACACAGAAAAATATTTAAAAACATTAAGGTTAAGAAAATAATCCAGACACAAAACACTGCTTGAATTTGTGTACAATTCTAACACAGGTAAAGCTATATAGATATAGAAACATCTCTGGGACCAGAGGTGGGGAAAGCAGTTGACCATAAAGGGCCACAGAAAACTTTCGGGGGCTAATGGAAGCATTCTAAATCTTGATTAGTGTAGTGGTTACACAGGCATATACATTTTTAAAAACTCATTGAACTATGCCTCAAGTTGATTTTGAGTACATAAACTGCCATAACTAAAGTTGATTTTAAAAGTTATAGATACACGTTGAGGTACGTGTATACTCAGTCATGTCCACTCTTTGCGAACCCATGGACTGTAACCTGCCAGGTTCCTCTGTCCATGGTGATTCTCCAGGAAAGAATACTGGAGTGGGTTGCCATTTCCTTCTCCAGGGGATCTTCCCCACCCAGGGGTCGAACCTGTGGCAGTGGCAAGCGGATTCTTTACCACGGATACATAGCTGGATGATAATAGATAGATAATAGGCAGGTAGATATTTGGTTGAAGCTTACAGAATTGCAGGGAAGATAGACTTGCTCGGGTCTGCTTCTATAACCACCATCACCACCATAGCCCTTTCTTTTGGTGCCACGGCTAGCCGCACTCACTCCTTTGTCACCAACCAGTCCTGCTGGTTCACTAGCTCAGGAACTCTTCCTTTCATAACCACCACTGCTCTCAGAAAACACTCCTCTGTGTCTTTGCCCTTGTGTTTCACTAACTCCTGATTCCAAGTTATGCTTCTGGTTGGCAAGGCCTTTGGAAGTCCAGTCCTTGGCTCAACCCAGCTCAAAGCCAGTTGGAAAGACAAGTATATGGCACCTTCCTAATCTCCAGTGGGAGGAAGGCCCTGTTTCTCAGCAAGATTCATAAGTAGGGAATTCTCCAAATAATGGGAGGTGAGACGGCTACTGGGCAACCAACAGGATTGACAGGTGTCGACATTTACAGCTCATACAATCTTCTCCAAAGAGTGGACTACACCAGCCTCCCACCCCCTTTTGGTCCCCATCATTCTCCAAACATGGATTACAAAGGTCACTGGTGGCCACCCTGTCACAATCTAACAGACACATCCCTTGTTGGCCACTCCCTCCTTTTTGGAGGGACAAGGCTCCCTCCTCAGTGCCACCTGACTCTCCTTCTACTGCTCCTGTATTGTCTGCTTTGTAAGATCACCCGCCTCTATCCAAACTTGAAATGCTGGAGCTCCTCAAGACTCAGCCTAAAGGCCTCTTCCCTCCTCCATTCTGACCTTGTTGCTGATGATTCACATTTATCTCTCTGGCCCAGACCTCTTCTCCGAGCTTCAGACCTGTTTGACATCTGCACTTGGATGTCTCACAGGCAATAAGGCACACCGTCTCTTCCATTCTGAATCAACTGAGAAAAAGACACCAGAATCATGGAGGTGATGATAAACATGGCAGCTCTAGTGCCGGTGAATCTGGATGGGACGTGATGCTTGAATACGTAGCCACAACCCTGCTCCCTAAAACTTACCTCAACTCCAGTCCTTAGGGTGACCCACCTGGGGGGAATTTGGATCAGCTGAGCAAACACAATTCTGCAGAATCACATCTTTACACTGAGCCAGGAAAATGGAGCCAAAGTGGGTCTGGCCTCCAGATAACCTCTAGAAGCATGTGGGCCTCTGTCCCATGTGCTGTACACATGAAAGAGGGAGCAGAGCAGAGCTCAACCATCCTGCAGGCGGAGCCTGACGAGAAAGAGAGGTGGCAGGGTCACGCCTGACTGTTGTCATCTCACCAACAGGTAAGTCCCTATCTACTGCCTTCTGAAGGGCTTCCCTGATAGCTCAGTAGGTAAAGAATCTGCCTGCAATGCAGGAGACCCTGGTTCAATTCCTGGATTGGGAAGATCCGCTAGAGAAGGGATAGGCTACCCATTCCAGTATTCTTGGGCTTTCCTGGTGGCTCAGCTGGTAAAGAATCTCCCTGCAATGCAGGATCCCTAGAAGGGATAGGCTACCCACTCCAGTATTCTTGGGCTTTCCTGGTGGCTCAGCTGGTAAAGAATCTGCCTGCAATGCGGGAGACCTGGCAGTGCCGGAGACCTGGGTTCAATCCCTGGGTTGGGAAGATCCCCTGGAGAAGGGAAAGGCTACCCACTCTTGTATTCTGGCCTGGAGAATTCCATGAACTGTATAGTTGGTCCATGGGGTCACAAAGAGTCAGACATGACTGAGCGACTTTCACTTTTACTTCCTTCTGAAGGAGGAGGCAGAAAAGGAGGAAGATTTTCTTCCTGGTTCTTCCAAAAGCATGGGGGCACCCACTCCATGATGTAGGAACACTGGGAAGAGAGGTTGGTTGTCCCTACAAATGTGTCCATAGTCCAACTCATGATCTTTTCCCCAAATATGGCCATCTTTCCAAGATCCACTATCAGTCATGGCGTAGGTAACCCTCCAGGTGCCCATGCCAGGAGTCAGCAGTGGGATCATCTTATTTGCTGACTGTGTTTTTCCAACTTTACCCCTCAGTATTTCAGGCGCATCAAGTCTCCTTTATTTCCACAGTCACTGTTTAGCTGAAGCAACTCATTTGGTTACTGCATTGCCTCCCAACCAGTCTCCCTGTGCCTAGTCAAGTCCTGCACTCTGTCTCCATACTTTAACCAGAGTGACCTCTAAAAGCAACTCTGAACATGTCACCCTCCACCCCTTTCCATGCTCTTAGGACAGAGATCAAAGCCTCTGGTGTGAATGAGGTGCTTGCCGTAAGGACTGGACTCCCCTTCCTGCAGCCTTCTCTCCTCCTTCCCTGTCTCTGGTTCGGCCAAGATCTCCTTTCACTTCCTCAGATACACCCCGTCTCCTCTCACTGCTGTCACCTCTCACCACCAGCTCTGCACACGTTGTTGTCCTGTCTGGATGGCCCTCTTCCCCTCCCCACTCCTTCACTCTTGACTGCCTTCAGATCTCACCTCGAGAACTTTCCACTGGGCTATCACCTCTGACAATCCTTCCCTTCCTCCCATACCAGCTCATCTCCTTAGTCATGGCCTTCATAGGTCCTTATTCGTTCCTTCACAGCCCATCTCAACGGTGTCCACTACTCGCTTTAGTGTGGGCTGATTAATGTTGGTCACTCTCACTTTTCCTATGCAACGTGACCCCGGAGATGAGCCTTTCAGCCCAGCATTTTATCCCAGTTGGCTACCACAGTGACAGGCAGAGGGCGAGCCTTGGTGAATGCTTGTTGAGTGAATGAATGGAATGTACCCTCAGCTTATTTCATTTCTTCTAGACCAAGCACATGCTGGAGCATCTTTGTCCGGTTTCTCTGTCTCTTTGGTTCTCTACTGGTTCTCTTCTCTCTGTCTCTGTTCATCTCTATGTCTGTGTCTCTGTGTCTCTCTCTATTACTCTCTCTCTCTATCCCTCCCTCATCCTCCTTCTCTCTAGTCCACTGTTCCTCTTCCTTTGCTTCTCTCCTTTGCCTTCCTCTCAGAGTCCTAACAGCTTTGCCAAAAATTCCTCCACCCCAAACTTTTGCAGCCACAGCACCACCTAGAGTCCATCTGTGAGATGGGCCAATTCTAGGGGAGCTGACCGCTGTCCAGCCCAGCCCAGTACTGCCACCGCCAGCTCCCCAAGTATTCTGGGACATTTTGAGTTCTCACACATCATTTTCCTTGCTTTGAGACAATGTCATCTGTCCAACCCCCTAAGTGCCAAGTGGGGACTTTAAGATAGAAAATCACAGCAAACAGGAGGGCAGGGGATGTGGTTCAAAGCGATATCTTCCTCTAAACTTCAGTCTATCTTTTCTTTCCCCTCTCTAGCTCTAGTCCTCTCTACTTAACATTATAATTTCAGTTTAAAATACAGTAAATAGTTCATGAGCAACAACAATATTTAGGAACCAATGCAGGGTTCCTCCTCCAGGGGAACTTGTAGAGCTACTGGGGAAATGATGTGAATGGAAGCAAGTCTTTCACTTGACTCAGTTGCCATTTCTCTGTCTCTAAAAATACTAGCTTTGTTTTGGAAGTTTGGACCAAGTCCTTTAAAAAGCATTCCAACATCTCATCATGTGTACAGAACTTTAGGCACAAAGATTCTTTGCGCATCATTATGTGTAATGACAAATAGGTAAAAACACCCTACCTCCCCAACAATAGGAAACTGGATACGTAAGCCATGGCACATTCCTTTGTCTGAATAGCATGCAGCAGGAAAAATAATGCAGATCAATGCTTTAGGATAATGTGAGGACATACTTATAAGCCATTTTGTGGTAGAAAAAACAGATGAGATGTATAGGAAGTATTATTGAATTATATAGAATAAAGATATATATGGGGAAAGATTATGAGAGAAGACTGAAATATTCCTAGTGGGTTGTTCTGGGAGATTCCTTTCCCCCTTTTCTTTCCTAAAACTTTTGTAAAGAGTTTGGTTTATTATTTATTTACTTACTATTTGGAACAACCTCCCCACCCCCAATTTACCAGACTAATCTTAAAGAAAAGTGGGAAAAAAGAATAAATGTGGGTTAAAATAGTCTCTGAATAGTTTACAAAAGCTCTCTTCAGAGATTGGGAGTCTCTGAACTATTTCTTCTCAATAGACAGGGCTCCGAACTCTCTAAGATCTACCAGATTTAAGGTCAAGAAACCTGGGTCAATCTGCCTCCTGCCATGGACTCAGCCAGCATCTCCTGGGTGTTTAGCAATATGGTTGGCTCTTAGCAACAGACATCATATCTCAGCCACGGTGCCTGAGAGGAGCAAGGCAGACCCAGGAGACAATAGTGTGGAAGCTGTTACCCCAGGAAAAATTCCAGAAGGATCAAAAGCTTGAATGTAAAACCTAAAAGTACTATAAGAAGCACAGAAGGAGAATGATTTTATTATAGTCTCAGAACAGGGATGACTTTTCTAAATACGATAAAACTGAGAAGCCACAATGAAGATGGTTGATAAATTTGACTACACAAAAATATAAATTTTATTCATGGCCAAAAGACTCCCCAGAAATATCAATAGGATATTTTTTAACTCCACAAATTCTAAAGTTCATGTGGAAAAGTAAGTATGCAAAAATATTCATAATATAATATTGAAGGGCAAATAATGAGCTGGGGGACACACTTTCAACTCAGATCTTAGGCAAAAGGAAATTTCCTTTAAAATATAAGCACAGAAAATCAATTATAGAGATCAACACCTCACCCCACCCCCAAAATGAGCAAAGGATAAACCAAATAATTCCTAGAAACGGAAATACTACATAGATTTCTTTTAAACATGTAAAAAGATATTCATGATAATAATTAAATTAATACTAATTGAGACTTCTCTAAGATTTTTTTCACCTATCAGACCGGTCATGATTAAACAGTTTGATAGATACACTGTTCGCAAAGATATAGGTAACCCAACAGCCCACATTGCTGGGGGCTGGGGCCGGGGTGGCAAGGAATGCTAACTCATTCAGTTCCCTTAGATGGCTGTTTGGCAGCATCAAGGTACATCTGCATATATCCTACGTCCCAGCAACTCCACCTCTAGGGTTTATTCTGCAGATAGATCATATACAAGTGTGTGTGCACAGAAATTATTCATTGTCGCTTTGACTGGAATAGTATTGTGTGTCCTGGACTCCGTCACTAAGTCATGTCCAACTCTTTGCAACCCCATGGACTGTAGCCCCCCAGGCTCCTCTGTCCATGGGACTTCCCAGGCAAGAATACTGGAGTGGGTTGCCATTTCCTTCTCCAGGGGATCTTCCTAATCCAGGGATCGAACCCACATCTCGAGTCTCCTGTATTGCAGGTGGATTCTTTACCACTGAGCCACCAGGGAAGCCCTAAATGTTAATCAATAGGACACGACTGAAGTAACTTAGCAGCTTAGCAGCAGCAGGAGATAGTTAAATACACTGAGGTATATTCATCAATGCTACACTTTGACGTGGAAAAGAATAAAGAATGTTCGTTAGGAGATACCGTGGAATCATCTGCAAGATACATTGTTAGGTGAAAAGGGTGAGATGCAGAAGATAGTGTAGAAATTTTGTGTGTTGCAAAATTATACGTTCGAAAATGCATAAAATATCTCTGGGAAAAGGGATAAGAAACTGGTGACATTCTCTGGGTGGAGGTGGCTGAGTGGCTGGAGACACGGATGGGATGGAAATGTTTCACTGTGTATCCTTTGTAACTTCTGAAGTTGGCATCATGGGCATGCATTACATTTTTAAATTCTCTATATCATTCTGGGGCAAAATATTCAATTATTTGGGGAAAACACAAGAACTGGCCATTTAGTAGCATCTTATAAAGCAAATAATCCCAATTCCTTCTGTGGGCTTCCCTGGTGACTCAGACGGTAAAGAATCTGCCTGAAATCCTTTCATAGGGAATGTCTAATTAATTAGCTTGAAGTAGGTAGTCATGTCAGTTGTCACAAGCGGTATGGTAAGTGCTGTGTTTCTGTAGATTTTATTGTTCTTTTATCAAAACAAAAAGATCGAAAAAATAAATATTTATTTGCTTTCTATGAATTAGACTTCATTGTGCCTGTATGTGTGTGTGTGTGTGTAATCTTATTTAATAATTCACCAGACAGTCTAAGCTGAAAACAGAGATGTCCAGATGTGGTATTTGCAGGACCAGTGGTAACAATTAGCCAGGCTGACTTAGAGCTCAAACTGAACTAATTACAGATTTCTCCACAGGCTGCATACATGCTAAGTCGCTTCGGTAGTGTCTGACTCTTTGCAACACTATGAATCATAACCTGCCAGGTTCCTCTGTTCTTGGGATTCTCCAGGCAAGAATACTAGAGCAGGTTCCCCTGCCCCCTTCAGGGGATCTTCTTGACCCAGGGATCAAGCCGTGGGTCAAGCCCTGTCTCTTCTGTCTCCTTCATTGGCTGGTGGGTTTTTTACCTCTAGCGCCACCTAGTTTTCCAGGCAAGAATACTGGAGTGGGTAGCCATTCTCCTCCAGGGCATCTTCCCAACCCAGGGATCGAACCTGGGTCTCCTGCACTGCAGGCAGATTCTTTACCATCTGAGCCACCCGGGAAACTTCCTCCACAGGCTACTTAAGCTAAATGATCCAGAATCTGAGAAACGTACTGATTGCTGTTCAGTTGTTGCTTTCTCCTGTGATTGTCTTTGTAGCACTTAGGACCAGAACTCACCCTTGTGAATAAGGCTAGGAAGTGGACATTCCTATTGCCAATCATCTAGGCAGCCATCGAATCTGATACTGGCATCCTATACTCATCAGGCCTTTTGATGCTTGGTCCAAAATTCTAACGAAGACATGTCAGTGGATTCCTGCTTAGAAGCAGGGACTGGCAGGGTGTGAGCGAGCCTCTCCTCTGCAGAGACAGACTGGGACAAGGCAGGGACGCTTTGAAAATGATCTTAGAATGGATACAGGTCTTAGGGCGCTAAGAGAAGCCACAAGTAGTAGAGATTATGTAATTCTCCAGTGACTGCCCCTCCTGAGCCTTCAATCAAAAGTTATAGACAATCTTGGATTTCCATAAGAGATTAGGGAAGGTTAAGACAACATGGTAAAGGGAAGAGCATGTCCATCACTTCCCAGAGCCAACAGGACATCCTAACAGAGAACTGTGGGTCTGAGGCATGATTGCCTCTGGTCTCCATGTGGTAGCATCCCATGAGTCCCAAACAGAAGAGCTGGGGTCACAGCAGCACCAAGACTACATCTGTCCATGTGGTGCCCACATCCTGGTCGCTAACACTACTGCCCACTAGAAAGAATCAGTGTGTTTTAGAGGACAGATAGTTCTATATCCTGGAGAAAAAGAGGAACAGTACGGATGGATATGCAGCATCCTGCTGTTGCCAGAAAGCAGGATTGCCTTAAAGGATATCCGTGGAGTATTAAAAAGATAAGGGGTCAGCTTCAAGATCCTTCCACTGGCAAAACTGATCATCTGAACATCAAAGACAAGGGAGACAAGGAAGAGGAGAGGAAGAAAAAGAGTTTATTAGAGCAAGGTAAGGGACTTCTCTGTTGGCTCAGATGGTAAAGAATCTGCCTGCAATGTGGGAGACCTGGGTTCAGTCCCTGAGTTGAGAAGATCCCCTGGAGAAGGAAATGGCAACCCACTCCAATATTCTTGACTGGAGAATTCCATGGACAGAGAAGCCTGGCAGGCTACAGACCATGGGGTAGCAAAGAGTTGGACACAACTAAGCGACTAACATATATATATATATATAGAGAGAGAGAGAGAGAGCAAGGTAAGTTAATGAAAGCCTGTGAATTCATGACACTTTTTAAAAAGTCAATATAAAAGCAATATAAAAAGGTGGCTGTAATTCAAATGTGATAAGATTTTTATTATTTCAATAAGTTGGAGAATATTTACCTATTTTATTTTTCTAGTAAACATATGTCTTTTTAAAGCTTTCTCATGTATCCATTTCTAGCTCTACACAAACAAGATAGAAAAATCACAGGGAGTCATGAGTAAGTTAAGAAGCCATGGAAAAGGTATGAACTGTGTTGAGAACCCAGACAGTGGCCTCACTAACAACCAGATAGAAGACACTGCAAGCTGAGCTGGCCCCCCAGTGTGCGAACCCCATAACAGAGCAGTGGGAGCATTCTGCCAGGTGTCCACGGCGATGGATTAGTTAAACCTTTTATAGAGGAGAAAAAACATGCAGACCCAATCCCTCACCGCCTGTGAAATCTCTGTATGACCCCACTAACTATAAGATAATAAAGAATTCCTAAATAACGTTCATGGATCAGAGCCACAGGTCACAATTAACAGGACAATGAGTTATGTGATGCTGACCAAGTAAGTTTTGCAACGTACACAATTTAGAGGAGAGACACCGAATCACAAGAAAACTGAAGGCTATGTGAAAGGCCTGATTGTACAAATCCTCCTGATATGACAAGTGAAGATTAAATCAAAAGGAAAGAAACAGCCCAATCTGCTGACTGGCGACTCTTGTTCAAAGCCTTTGGGAGAAGTACTCATACTCCATGCCCAGTCAGGAACCAAAATGTTTGGAAACCCAGATTCTGGTCTGAGTCAGTATTACTTTTCAATTTATAAAGTTATTGTAACCCTCGCTACCTGTCAAAATAAATTATCTTAGAAACTAGGAAGGTATAAAATTGAGTATAGAAATCATGAAGAAATATATTAACCCATGGAACAGAAGCTTTAGGATAAGGATAAATATCAACATAGTCATTAAGTTTTAATAATTCTGTTTTGTGTATATTTTATCTGTTTCATGAGTTTGGAGGATTCAAAAATATATTACAAAATTTGTAATTACAGTTTAAGAAAAGATATATAGTTAGTTAACTAAAAGCACGTTCTTAACTAAGAAATATGCTTAGTTTATCACATATTTAAATATTCAATAAAATTTTGTTTTAACATCTTATTATTAGGTATTTAATGATGTATTTTTTTAAAACATTAATACCAATAGTGGTGGGACTTCCTTTGCAAGCCCCTTGGTTATGGATTTGGTTACCTACTACAGTGTACAGATTATCCCAAAGCTTAGTGGTTTAAACCAACATTTTATTATATCTTTTGATTTCAGATGTCAGAAACAGGGCAGTTCCTTTGCTCCACAGTGGGTCAACTGGGGTCATGCAGTTTTCCCCTAGTGACTAGGCTGCGATGGAGGATTCAAGACACATCCACTCAGATGCTTGGTGTCTTAAGTGGGGGTGGCTGGAGAGCTGGACTTAACTGGACACTGTCTATGAAGTCTCAGAGTCTCTCTCTACATGATTTCTCCTATAGGGTAAGTCAGACTTATTACATGGCAGGTCGAGGTTCCTAGAGACCAAAGCAATACTTGTCTGTCCTTTGAAAGTCAGGCTCAGCACTGGAATAGTGTTACTTGTGCCATATTCTATCGGCCAAGCAGTCACATGCCAGACCACATTTAAGAAGAGAGGACACTGACTCCATCTCTTTAAGGAAACAGGATCAAGGAGCCCATTCTGAATCTGCCTCGACCATAAAATAGCCAGGAGAGTGTGAAATAGCTGAGTGAGCTAAGAGAATAGCAGGTAGTTTGATATAGAAGGACGACAGTGTAAGTTGATGAGGATGATGTCCATGATGATGGATAACCCTGAGTATTATTGAGTGCTTGCTAGGTGCCAGGCAACATTATACGCACTTTACATTTTCTTGTATTATTGAATCTTTGCAGCAACCCTATGAAGAAGGTTCTATTATTATCCCCAGTTTATAGACTTACAGGTTGGGTAACTTGATCCACATCATTCTGCCCTTATTAGTGAGGCTAAGATTCTAATCCAGGGCTACACCCTGTACACAAAAGAGCCAAAAGAGAGGAAAGCATACAGAGATCAACAGATGTAGATGGTGACGAGACTCTGAACCCCAGAGGAGCTGGAGGACATCCTGAGGGCAGTGGGAGGGCTCTCCATGGGGGAGGCACATTTGTGTGCAGACAATAAAACAGGTGACAGTGAAGATGCCTGCGCTATTCTAGGTGTGAAATGATGGGGCCTGAATCAAGGCTGAGACTTAGCGGAATAGGTAAGGGGGAAGAGGACTGGCATGCAACTCAGGAGGAAGGTGGGCAGGATCTGGTGCCCTTTGGGTGTGAGGGAGAGAGTGGAGACAGGGGCAGCCTCAGGGGCCAGAGTCCCCCCAGTCACAAGCAGAGCCCATGGCAGATGCTTTCAGGGAGATGAAATGCTGACAAAACTCTCCCCGTGCACATCCCCCCTATTGGGGGGACAGTGGGCCCTACCTTTATGGGCCTTAGGGAGAGAGCTGGGGGTTGAGGGGAGAGACAGGAGGCAGCCGAGGAGGCCCCTCTACTGAGGGGGTTTGGAACAGGGACTGGAGTACTCCCCGAGCGATGGCCCACGGGAGCCTGGCTGCCCACGCCCTGCCAAGACAGCCTCAGGATAGAATGGATTCTGAGTTCCCAGGCCTAGGAGAAGACTTATTTTCTTGATCAACTCAGAGGCAATGAAGCAAGGAATGAGACTGGAGTGAGCAGGGCCAGCTGGTGTGGAGGAGGTGTTTTCTAGAAAAGCCAGCCTTCATCCCACTGACCAGCCTCACTCATCCACAGATCCCATGTGACCTCCATTCTTCAAATGACCACTGTGGTCATTCAAGGCTCAACTCCAAAGCAGTGTGACAATGTGACGAAAAGCAAAGGCTTTGAAATCAGATAGACCCAGGTCCAAATCTTAAATCCAGAAGTCATTATTGTTGTTGCTGTTTAGTCGCTAAGTTGTATCTGACTCTTTGTGACCCTGTAGACTGCAGCCCACCAGTCTCCTCTGTCCATAGGATTTCCCAGGCAAGAATACTGGAGTGGGCTGCCATTTCCTTCTCCAGGGGATCTTCCTGACCCAGGGATGGAACCCACACCTTCTGCTTAACAGGTGGATTCTTTACCACTGAGCCACCAGGGAAGCCCAGCGAATTCGGGTGAACCACTTAACCTCTCTGAGCCTTGATTTGCCCATATATCCACCTCATACAATTATTGTGAGGACTCTGTGATAATGTATATCACATACTTGGCACCGTGTCTAGTGCACAGTAATTACTTACCATTTAGTAGCAAGGAAAATAAACAAACAAAAATTCCCACGTCTGCTTTTACTCTTTCCCAGCACACACTGGCCTCTCCCGTCTTTGTATGTAACCATGGAGTGACATGCCCTGTCATTTATGCTCCTTGGAATGACTCAGCATCTCTGTGGTCCTTCCCAAAGCGGGGTTAAGCAGCTCATAGTCCTCGGGGTGTACACTCCCCCGTCCTCTCCACGGGTACAGGCTTGTACTGGTTGGGTGCCTGTAGGAGCCCAATAAAGACTGATTGGGCTAAATGGCCAATTTATGACTTCGCTTTGAACAGGCCTTAGATGATTACCTTTTATGAGGCTTACACTTTAGACTTAAGATGTAAAACAGAAGCTCAGGTTAAGAGGCAAATAATGGGATATTTTATGTGCTGCTCTGGAGCAAAAGTCCACAGCTTTATTGCAGTGGCTATAAAAGAACATGATTGGAAAAGCCTTGATTGAGAAACCCACAGCGGAAAGAACTCTGGGTCAGGAGACAGGAAGCCCAGACTTCCCACCCTGTCCCACACCATCTAGGCAGGTGCTTGTCCTGTCTGACCTCATGTGCAAAACCAGGGACCCCCAAGGAGCCTCCCAGCCCTAACCATGTGGGGTTCTTGAGGCTGCAGGTCTAAGATACTCTCTTTCTGGTATTTCATGATTCTAAAAATCTTTAGATTCTCTGATTCTAAGATTCTAATACTCTACGATTCTATAATACCAACATTTTGAAGTCTTAGATTGTACTCTCCTAAGATTCTATAGCAAGGTATTGTGGCTCATAGCACAAGTCTGGAGTCCTGAGATTTGGGGTTAACATTTCAATCTCCCTGCTTATCAGAGTGCAATTCTGGATGAATTGCTTAACAAGAATCTCAGCTTTCTCACCTATACAATAGAGCTAAAACTGATGATGTGAAGAGGATGAAAAGAAACTGCCTTTACAAAATACTTACTATAGTTCCTGGCACTGAGAAACCTCTCTTGTAGTTATTATTGTTGTTGTTCAGTCATTAAGTCATGTCCAACTCTTTGCAACCCCATGAACTGCAGCACTCCAGGCTTCCCAGTCCTTCACCATCTCCCAGAGTTTGCTCAAACGTATGTCCATGGAGTCAGTGAGCCATCCAGCCATCTCATCCTCTGGTAATTTTTACTCTTCTAGAGTTCCATACCCACAGTGTCTCAAGCATCTAAAATTCCCCGATTTTAAGAGCAAACTTCCTTGTGATTCTAAGAATCTGTAACTCTTCCGATGTCACCCATGGGTCTGGTGGCTCAGTCGGTAAAGAATCTGCCTGCAATGCAGGAGACCTGGGTTCAATCCCTGCCTTGGGAAGATCCCCTGGAGTGGGGCATGGCAATGCACTCCAGTATTCTTGCCTGGAGAATCGCCATGCACAGAGATGCCTGACGGGCTACAGTCCATGGGGCCGCAAAGCGTCGGAGACCACTGAGCAACTGAACAGCGCAGCACAGGACGCCTCGATCCCATGCTAGCTGCAGGAATGTCAGCATAGCCGTGGCCACCAGATGGCGGGCTCGGGTTACAGGTCCTTCCCTAACTCAGTTATGGAGCCAGCCCCCAAGTCTTCTCTGGGGCTCTCATTGAAAAGTTCCTTTCTCTGATGGGAACAGAGTAAAGGAGGCGGGAGGGAAACTGCAATTACTATGTTTTTCTTATCAATCCAAAGATCAACAATGCAGGAATTAAAGGGGACCCGAGCTGGGAGGTGGTTTTATTGTCAAATGAGCTTAACATGATGCCACGTAAACACTTCATGGCTCGGCCTGGAAAGGTAACTGGAGCGGGGAGCCATACCCCAGGGCTTCAGCAGGCTCAGAGATTCTCACGAAGGTTATCTGCTGCTTGCCCCGGTGTCTGGGAGCCGCGTGGTCCTCTGTGCCCCACCCCCACCCCCAGTTCAGACACCCATTCCTCTGGGAGGGCTGGAATCATCACCATGTTTACAGATTAGAAAGCAGAGGGTCTAAGGGGTCAAGGTTTTGCCTCAGATTCTTCCGTGGTGAGGCCAGGAGTCAGACAGAGAACCTTCTAGAGTGTGCTCTGTCCACGAGCTGAGGCCGGCACTGGTGTGTGACACGGGGTGTGGCTTAGGGTGTGGGGCGTAGGTGGGGAGTGGGGGGTGTGTGGGGGGGAGTGGAGACAAGGACACAAATGAATGCAGACATCTCCTTACTTCAGAAGTTACAGCCGCCACTCGCCAAAACACACCCCATTCCCCGCACTCCACCCCAACCCCAACCCCAACCCCCACCCCCGCCCCCGCCCCGCCCCCACCCCGCCTGTCGGATTCTGTCTGGGCACCTGCCCTGCACTATCTCTAATGTGATCCTTTCACTAACCCTTTGGGGGAGGCGTTTAAAAATGCCAGCCCTGAGTGTTCGAGGTGAAGGGACCTGCCCAAATTATACAGACATACCAGCCAGGAGTCAACCCGAAGTCTCCCAGGGCCAAACCACCTGCTCCCTCTTTCCACAGTGGGCGCTGCCTGGAGGGTCCAGAGACTCGGGGCCCTGGGCGACCTTGGGTGAGGCCCAAGGGTCAGGCTCGCAGGCATCTCCTCGGGGCGGGGTCCGTTGCGACAGCAAGGACGAGGCCTGGGCAGCCCGGATGCGGCCCGGGCTCGGGGAGGCCAGCGGGGGCTGCCTGCCGGGGGCCCTGGGTGGTGCGGGCGGCCAATATTGACTTTGGTAAACACCATTTTGCACAGAGCGCGAGGCGAGGGCGGGGGCGCGCTGACCCGGGGGGCGGAGGCAGCGGCTCCGCATTTAGACGAGGCCATTAGCGGCGATCGATGGCCGCGCCGCGCGCTCCGGCCGCTGGGCGCTCCCAAATGAAGGTTAAGTTTGCTCTGCGCCCCGGCGCGGCCGGCCATGCGCTCGCATAATGGCCCCGGCCCAGCCTGCCCGGTGCGCCCAGGTTAAGCGGAGGCCGACGCACTGGCGCTCGGGGGAGAAGTAGGGCGGCCCTGGAGGTGTGTGTGGAGGGGGTGTCTTTGGGCCCCTGAGTGCCCTGGTCTGGGTCCGTGTCCCCTGCCAGGCTTCTAGGTGCTCCGAGCCCGGTGATGTGGTGTGTGTGTGATGTCGGGGTCCCCGCTTGAATGCTTGATCTGCTGGCGAGGGCGCCAGAGTGCCTGGATACTGCCTCACTCACTCCTGTAAGCCAGGAGCCGGCCAGTGTGGGGAGCAGGAGCCTGGTGCAGTTCCGAGTCTGCCATCACCTTGTTTCCTGGGCCAGGCCCTTTCCCTTCTCAGCCTCAGACTCAACCCAGAAACAGCTGGGACTGGGGAGCCTGTTCCCGAAGCCCCAGGGAAGTGTTCACGTTGCGTTTGAGGGGAGCTGGGCAGTGTATGGACACAGGTGGGCTGTGTGCATGAACATGGGTGAGGCTGTGCCCCTGCTGTGACTACAATGCTGGACCAGGGGCGACAGCAGATCTGAGCAGGTCAGGGTTGTCCTACTTTGCTGGGAATCCACTGGGGCCTGTTGCTCTGCATCAGGGCGGCAGCCTCGCACCTCCCCCCTCCCCCAGCAGACCCGCACCTCCTGGCTATTTCTTCTGTCAGCTCCACCTGTGAGCATGAGGACACTTGTCCGAGCTCATGTCTACTGATGCCCAGAAGGGCCCAGCACGGCAGTGCCTTCAATTCTCACACCTATTCTTTTCTCCACTTTTCACAAATAAGGAAACTGAGGCACAGAGTGGGGAAAGAACAACTTTCCCAGAACCACCAAAGCCAGGAACTGGAGGAGCAGGGATGCAAACTGTGTTCTCCCTCCACACCCTGCTGCTTCTGCTGGCAACCCCAGGGACAGGTGTCCTCAGCAGGAAGGATGTAAGCAAAATGCTGTGTGCACCCACCTGGGTGCTTAGGTAGTGTTCTCTGGTCTCTTTCGAGATCGGTTTATCTCCCACGTTTAGCTGAGCAAACAGGCTCAGAGGGGGAAAGGCCGTTGCCTAAGCTTGTTCAGCATCGGAGCAGGGACGAAACCCCTGGCGGCTGGGCCCCGCTAGTGTGCTGCTTGCCTAGGTCCTGGCTGCCTGCTGTGACTCTGCTGAGGGAGGGGCTCTGGTTGTGGATGGCAGCCATCAGAACGTGAATGTGACCCGCGTGAGGGTTTGGAGGGGAAACCCAGGCAGTCTCCCCACTGGGATATGTGTGCCTTGTTCTCTCCTGGGACAAGACTCTGGCCCTCTCATGGCCCCACCCCCAGTCAGCACACCAAAGCAGTTGGACTCATGGGCTCCCAGCAGAAGAGGTGATGGAGTGGGCCAGAGGGATTGGCATCTACCCCCAGGGCCATTAGGGAATGTGTGGGGACATTTTGTCACAGTGGGTGGCCCTTAGATGCTGTTACCGAAATGCCAGCTGAGCCCAGGAGGACCTGAGCAGAGGTTTTGAGGAGCCAGGGAAATGGGTGGCCTTTGGGGGTGGGATGCCTTCCTTCCACTCTCCCCAGCCCCCAGCTCCCCGGCGAGGGTGGTTATTCTGAGGGCCCGGGAAGCTTCCTAAGGAGGTAACTAGCATCAACAGAGGAATTAACTAGACTGGGGCTGGCCTGAGGGTGAGAGTGGCATTCCTAGGGGTGGAATCTGCATTGGGAGGCCCTTGGGTGGGAGGCAGCCTGGAACATTCAGAGAACTAGGAAGCTTCCACTATGGGTGGTGTGGTGGTACTACCTGTGTGTGTGCTAAGTCACTTCAGTCGGGTCCAACTCTTTCGACCCTATGTCCTTGGGATCCTCCAGGCAAGAATACTGGAGCGGGTGGGTTGCTATGCCCTCCTGGAGAGGGGGGATCTTCCCAACCCAGAGCTTACCACTAGTGCCACCAGGGAAGCCTGATGGTACTACAGCAGCCTGATGGTACTACTACAGACAAGTCAGCAGCCCCTGGGAGCCACGGAGGAGTTGCAGTCTTATCCAAAAATCATTAGCAAGCCGTGGACATAAGCAGCAAGAAGGTCTGTATTTTCAAAGGGTCCCGTTGGCAACACAGTTAGGCGAGAGTAACAAGGGGTGCCCAGTGACGGGGGTTGATGGTACAATCCAAGCGCAGATGACAGCTCAGATGTGGCAGAGGTATGCATGGGTGGCATGGATGGAGGGTGAGCGGACAGACCCTGGTGATGGTCCCACTGGGGAGGTGAGGGAGCAGGAAGTATCAGGCTGATTGAGCTGAGGATGGACTGCTGGCTGTGGTGCCAGGCACAGAGACCAACAGGACCCTGGCATGGGTGTTCTGTTTGGGGTCTGTTTGTGTTTCAAGTCCCTTTAAGAAGGGAAGAGCTCGAGTAGGCAATAGCCTGTGTGGTTCTTAGCTGAGAGGAGAGAGACATGTCATTCACAAAGAGAGCTGAAGTCAAGGGCGTGATGAGGTCGTGTAGGGAAGGAGGATGGGGTGAGATGAGAAGCAGGATAAAGGTAAAGGCCCAGGACAAGAGGACAAGCCAGCAAAAGACCCGAGAGAAATCAGCTGAGAGCAACAGAGCCTGACTCCAAGACGCGATGAGCGCTAACTCTCCAGGCCTTTGCACAAACTCCTCTTTCTGTCTGAAATCCATCCTTTTCCAACCAGCCCACTCCTGATCTTTCAAAGCACAGCACAGGTCCAATGTCCTCCAGGAGGCATTCCTCAGCACTGCTACCTCCCCGGAGCCAGATGAGGTTCTTGGGCTTCCCACACCCCCTGGGCAGAAGCAGGTGGTGGAGAGAGCAGAGCTTTGGAGCTGGACAAGCTGCTTTCCAGACGTCTCGGTCTCCTCAACTGTCAAATGGAATTACTGCTCTGCGGGGATTCTATTTATCCTGAAGATCAAATGATAGAAAGTATAGAAAACCTATACTTCCTAACAAGACTCAGTAAGTAGAAGCTGCAGTTTTCTTAGTTCTTATCACGTGTAGTACAGACATCTGCTTTTGTCTCTTCTCCAGCTCAGCCCACAAGCTCTCTTTACCTGATAGAGTTGTATCCATCTCAGCATCCCCAGTGTCTGGCCCAGAGCCTGGCATGTACCTTGTACTCATTGTAATCAGAGTGAAGGGCGTTTGGTGGGAACAGAAGTGTTCAGGGTAGACTTCCTACAGGAGGAGGGGCTGAAGCCAGCACCCCCCCGCCCCACCCCCCACTATAAAGCAATGCAGTGGGAAGACCAGGGGATGGGAGAGGGAGAGGGCCCCGGGGAGGAGGCAACAGCTTGAACACGTTTCTCCCAGCCGAGGGGCCTGGGGATAACTTCTCAGCTGAATTTCAACCTCTGAGTCACATATTCTCTCTGAATTTCAGGCAGCCCCAACCCTGGGGCTGAGTTGGTGAAAAGTGAAACTCAAGACCTGCGTCAGAGCAGTTCCCAGTGAACCCCAGGCCCGCCCCGCCCCCCCCAGGCCTGGCCTCCCTGCCCCTTGCCTGCCTGGGCCAAGCAGAGCTAGTGGCTTCCTCCAGCCCCGGGTCCCTGGAGGCTTCTCTTCCAACCTGGGCAGGGGCCCCCACACTGTGGGCAGAACTTGGACTCCAGAGCTGGGTAGGAATGTTGCTCCCCACTACACACAGTGGGGAAGTGTGGGAAACTTGGGAAGTTTCTCCACTCTCTGGGTCTCGCTTTATCTACAAAGTGGGGGGCGTATCAGGTAGGTCATTGTAAGAATTAAATTCTCATGTAATTAAAGTGAAAGTGAAAGTCGCTCAGTGGTGTCCGACTCTTTGCAACCCCATGGACTATACAGTCCATGGAATTCTCCAGGCCAGTATACTGGAGTGGGTAGCCTTTGCCTTCTCCAGGGGATCTTCCCAACCCAGGGATCAAACCCAGGTCTCCCACATTGCAGTTGGATTCTTTACCAGCTGAGCCACAAGGGAAGCCTGAGAACACTGGACTGGTTAGCCTATCCCTTCTCCAGGGGATCTTCCTGACCCAGGAATCGAACCAGGGTCTCCTGCATTGCAGGTAGATTCTTTACCAACTGAGCTATCAGGGAAGCCTGTAATTAAAATACATAGCTCATAGAAGGTGCTTAACAACTTAACAAGTGTCAGCTTCCTTCCCTGTCCTCAGACTAGGGGCAGGAAAAGTGGGCACTGGCTGCACCCGCCTGCAGAAGCCTGCAGCACCCTTGCTTCCTCCCACAGAGAGACTCAGACTTTAAGCACAGCATGGCAGATTTTTACTCCCATTTTACCTGTGAGGAAACCATGGCTTCAAAGGTAGCAGAGCCAGGGTTCAAACCAAGGGCCACCTGACCTTGGGTTCACAGTGGCAGGTTCCAGTGGGAACATAGCCCTATTCCAGAAGTTGGGCACCCTGGCACTAGTCCTTCTACCAGCAAAGCTCCTGGCCTCTGGCAGGCCTGGCAGCTCACTGAGCCCCTCACTGAAAGTCCAGAGGGCTCAGTGACTCACAAGCAGAACCCAGAACTCATTCCCAAGCTCCTAGCCAGAGCCTGGCACCAGAAGGTTTGTTGAGTGACTAAATGAATGAATTCCCAACTCTTTCTAAAACATCCATCTCTAAGGGTGCAAGATAGCAAGATAAATAAGTAAAAATAAACAGGAAGACAGAGGAAAGTAAATGTGAAGGATTCATTTAGTTATTAGTATAAGCAATTAATGTAATTAATCATAGATAATTAATATGCTCTTGATCATCTTTTATCTACAGTCCTTCCTTCTTTTCCTATACAAACATCTATTGGGTGCCTACCACGGACAGGTGCAAGGATGGTGATATTGAATGAGCGCTACTATGTGACTAGCACTATCCTAAGCATTTGACATGATTTTCTCACTTAACATAGCTCCAAGAAGTAGAAGCTATTATTATCATTCCCATTTTAAAGGTCAGGAAACAGAGATAGAAATTAAATTCCTTAGTCAAAGTAACTTAGAAACAGGTAACACCCAGATTTATAACCAAATGCACAAATTTCAGAGCCAAGAGGGAACATGTGTTTTGCACCAAGGAACTCACTGAATGATTGAATAAGGGGTGTGCATGGTCAGAATCCAGTACTCTTGCCTGGAAAATCCCATGGATGGGGGAGCCTGGTGGGCTGCAGTCCATGGGGTCCCTAAGAGTCAGACACGACTGAGCAACTTCACTTTCACTTTTCACTTTCATGCATTGGAGAAGGAAATGGCAACCCACTCCAGTGTTCTTGCCTGGAGAATCCCAGGGATGGGGGAGCCTGGTGGGCTGCCATCTATGGGGTCGCACAGAGTCGGACACAACTGAAGCGACTTAGCAGCAGCATGGTCAGAATAAGACAGAAGACTGAGATGAAGCACGTAGCATGGGGCTAGGCAAAGAGAAAATTCAAAGAGGAGTATTATGAGCACTAATTTTATTGTTTAAGTATGACCAGGAAGATAGTTATTTTGTTATTAGTACCCCCTCTCTTTTCCTTGGTATCTAATGAACTAAAAAAAGAGAAACAAAACCATCAAGGCGGGATGAGAGAAAAAATCCTTTAGAAGTAGCCAAAGAGCCCACACACTTTGACTAAGGAGGAAAGTGAGGCCCAGAAAAGAGCAGGAAGCTCCTCCCCGCAGTCCACCCAAGTAGGAAGCTTCGGTGTTGTTGATTGTCTAACACCAGCTGCCAGAGGGGATAAAGCCTGGACTGTAGCCTTTGCCACCTTTGTGGAGTAAAGACCCCTCATGGCCAACTTCAAGCTACTACAGGCAGGTCACGGAAGAGCAGAGCTAGACAGAGATGTGATGGACAGCTCTAGGACATGGCCGACTACAGCACAGCCACGACAGCCTGGAGACCTCCAGCTGGTCCCTGCCCCAGAGGCACAGGAAGGAACAAGGGCCAGACAATGTGGAACCCGGGAGACCTCTGAGGTTAAAAAGGCCTTTCTGCTCCACATGCTCAGGTCATCACAGTTTTTTCCAGCACAGCATGGCTTGGGCGTCGGCCTACCTATCCTTCTCTGGGAGCCCAAGTTGCTCATTCTGTGTACTGTCCCATGACTTGTAAAGGTCAGACTTTGGGGGGCGGGAGGCGGGATGGGAGCCTCCTGGGTGATCAGTAAGATACTACAATATCTGCTTCCTTTGCATTTCTGAGGGACTGAAGGACAAATGGCCTTGGCTGGGCTCGCCTACTCCCTTGATCCAGACAAGACCACCAGGTAGGTTCATTTCGTAAGCACTGCATTTATTCATTTATATATCTAACACTGGTTCCTTTTCATGGCTTGTTTCCTTCCCCCCGTGGCCTAGTCCCGTAGTGCTCTCAGCTCACCAGTCCAAGACCTGGACTCAAACACAGGCGGAGCCGGCGATCCCTGCAGAGCCCCTCCTCATCAGAGCCCTACCTTCCACAGTTAGCTCTTCCTCTGGCTTAAACCTGGGGCCTTCTATTAAAATTACCCTACCATTAGCAATGGTAGTCAAAAACAAGAGTTTCATTTACTCTAATATCTATGAACAGATTACTTAGTATTAGCTCAGTGCTATCCCAGACAAAAGAAATAGTTAAGACCCTGCTGTGTGTCAGGAATGTAATAATGTGTATTATATATAATCTTCCAAGCAAAGTGACCAGAAAAGTTATTGTCTGCATATTTACTGATGAATGGAGTTCTGCTTAGAAAGGTGGCATAAGCTGGGTGAAGCGACATGGCTAGTGGGTGACTGAGCCAGGATTGGAACCCAGGTGTATCTGTGTTCAATATTCTATAATATTTAATTGCTCCTCTTGATTACAATAAAAATCAAGATAATTCTGAGAGAGTGGACCTCGGGGGGGCATACTACTTTCCTATTCCTTTGTAATAAATCATCACAAATTTAGCAACTGAAAGCAACACCCGGGACTTCCCTGGTGATCCAGTGGCTAAGACTCCGTATTCCCAATGCAGGGGGCCCAGGTTTGTTGTCTGGTCAGGAACTAGATTCCGCATGCTGCAACTAGGAGTTCACATGCCACAGTGAAGATGCTGCATGTAGTAATGCCACAGGTAAGACCCAATGCAGCCAAATAAATTAAAAAAAAAAAAAAAGGCAACTCTCATTCAGTATCTCACAGTCTGTAAACCAGGAATCCAGGTGGGCTCACCTGGGTCCTCTGCTCAGTGTCTCATAAGGCTGAAATCAAGGTGTCAGCCAGTGAAGGTCTTGCAGGGGAGGCTCTGGAATAATTCAGCTTCTCAAGGTCACACACATTCTTTTTCACGTGGTCACCCCCATCTCCTAAGCCAGCAACAGCGAGGCAAGTCCTTCTTGTGCTTCCAGTACCTCTAACTCCCCCTTTTCCCCCAGTTGGAGAAAGTCCACTGCTTTTAAGTGCTCATGTGATTACAGTGGGGCTACCCAGCTAATCTGGGTAGTGATTGGGTAGGCTAATGATAGGTATGCCCCATCTTAAAGTCACCTGGACCATAAAATATAGTGTAATCACAGGAGTGATGCCTTACATTCACAAGTTCCAGGATTAAGACAGGACATCTCTGGGAAGCTGTTTTAGAGGTTCTGCCCACTGCAATGGGTAGGCTTTGTAGAGTGGAGGTTCTAAGGGGAACTTCTAGGAAGGTCAGACTGTGATGGAGATGGGCTTCCCCTCGGGGGCCTTGAACACCAAGAAATTACTGTGGGGGCTAACAGGAATGGTCCTGGGCAAGGAGGCAGGGTTTCTAGGGTGAGGGTGGGGATGACAAGAAAGAGAGAGGTAGAAAGAAGTGTTAACAAATGAATAGGCTTTACATCTATAGAGAAGTTCAAGTTGGCTCTGCTTCCTTGTGAGGGCTCCTAAAAGATGCCCGATAAACAAAATGCTGCTCCTGCTGCTGCTAAGTTGTTCCGGTCATGTCCAACTCTGTGCAACCCCATAGACGGCAGCCCACCAGGCTCCCCTGTCCAAGAATCTCTTCCCTGGGATTCTCCAGGCAAGAACACTGGAGTGGGTTTCCAAGTGAAGTCGCTCAGTCATGTCCGACTCTTAGCAACCCCATGGACTGCAGCCTACCAGGCTCTTCTGTCCATGGGATCTTCCAGGCCAGAGTACTGGAGTGGGGTGCCATTACCGTCTCCAGATAAATAAAATATGTGGTAGTGAACAGACTGTGCTGCTCAGTTCACATGGAATGGGCTGGGTTGAGAGTCATTGGGTAGATTGGGATTAGAGCTGAGTTGGAATGAGTTGGATGGGATCATACAGGTCGAATTGGAAATAAGCAGCTTATTTAGAAAGAGTGTTGGTGTGGGCTCAATTGGAATGAGTTGCATGGAGTTTAGATCGACCGAGATAGAAAGACGTGAGCAGGGGGTAGCTTGGTTGGGGCTGGGTTTTGCCGGGCTACGTTGATTAGGGTCAGGCTGGACTAAACAGGCTTGGATGGATTGGAAAGGTTTGGAGCAGGTTAGATCCACTTGGGAGAAGGCAATGGCAACCCACTCCAGTACTCTTGCCTGGAAAATCCCATGGATGGAGGAGCCTGGTAGGCTGCAGTCCATGGGGTTGCTAAGAGTCAGACACGACTGAGCGACTTCACTCACTTTTCACTTTCATGCACTGGAGAAGGAAATGGCAACCCACTCCAGTGTTCTTGCCTGGAGAATCCCAGGGACGGGGGAGCCTGGTGGGCTGCTGTCTATGGGGTCGCACAGAGTTGGACACGACTGAAGCGACTTAGCAGCAGCAGCAGACCTACTTATGGGTTGGGTTAGCTGGGGATTGGTATTTAGTTGCAGAGACAGAATCCACTCTGGATAGCTTGTGTGGTATGCTTAGTCACTCAGTCATGTCCAACTCATTGTGACCCCATGGACTGTAGCCTGCCAGGCTCCTCTGTCCACGAGGATTCGCCAGGCAAGAATACTGGAGTAGGTTGCCATGCCCTCCTCCAGGGGATCTTTGTAACCCAGGGATCAAACCCAGGTCTCCCACATTGCAGGCGGATCCTTTGCTATCTGAGCCACCAGGGAAGCCCTGGATTGCTTAAGCCAAAATAAATGTGTGAATGGGTTTTTAATGGCTTACAGTAATGGTTGAAGAGCTGAAGAAGCAGATTCTAGGCTGTATCTTCAAGACCAACTCCCAAAACTGCCCTGCAGGCTTGGACCACCAAGGCAGTCGCTTCTTTTGCAACCATCAGGAAGACATCTGCCAAATCAGGAAGCCACTAGTCAAGCTTCTGGCTCCAGAAACATGCTCCTCTGTATGTCTACACCAGCAGAAATGTACAGCTCAGTATGAAAGCAGGACAAGGTCTATCTTCAGAGGAAAAAGAAGTATGACAAGGAAATTCTTTGGCTAGATAACACAAAAGTAGAAGAAATGTTCATAATTGTACACCATACTGCTTTTTCTAATTTTGTATGTTTTTGAAAATTGCTAGTATTATTGCAAATATGGATGGGTATCTCATGCCCTGCCTGTCTGTCCATTTGATACACTTCTGAATGAACTGCCTTGCAGGAGTTCATGACACCTGGTGAAAACTACATCACATCTTAAACTCTAATTTTAGGGCAGTCTGGAAAATGTAGTTTCTAGCTTTTCAGCTTCTGCAGGATAAAAAGGCACAGTCTAAGGAGAGAGGAATAGAGACTGAATGAGTTACTCCATACTATCTACCACCACCGAGCTAAGTGGGGAGTGGTTGGAATAAGTGGGGACGGACCAGGTTACCTGATTGGGGCAAGTTGGACTGAGTTGAATTGGAAGGTGTGCGATGTGTGTGGCTGAGCCGAATGGAACTGGGCTGGGAGGTACTGGAGCGGTTGGATTGTGATGGGTGGTTTGGTCTGGGAGCAGCTCTGGGGTTGACACTTGAACACTGGTGTCGAGCTCTTTGCATCCAGTGGAGTGAGAGTTATGCTCACTGGGAGGTAGGAAAGAAGGACTTGGAGGATGGCTGTGTTGCTGAGAATGACACCTCTATCAGTGCATCCTCACTGGGCATCCGCTCCACTACCTGGGACCAGGCTTATCCCCACTTCATGCAAATTGGCCCTATCCCCAGGCTTAAGACATGTCCAGTGTTCAGTTCAACCTCCTTTGCCCTCCTTAAAATGAAGCCAGTTAGAGCAAGAGGCTTGAGGAATGAGTTTCAAACAGAGAAACCTGCAGGATGTGTTGTCTTGGGGCAAAACCAAACCCCAAATCAGGATATCAGAGCCATATGGTTTCCTCCCTACATTTCTGGGGGGAGGGGTTGTGGATTTTATGGAATCTGGGACTATTTCCGGAGTCCCACAGGTGCTCTGTTCACGGAGCCAAGGAAAACAGGTGCTGGCAAGCACACACAGTTACACACACCCAGAGTCATGCGTGTGAGCACAGGGCTTTCTGGTTTGCAACACACTTTCAGTATCTGTACCTTCTCTCAGAATTGCTCTGTGAGGCAGGAGTCTTATGTCATATCCCAGATGGAGACATTCATGCTCAGAGAGCCTAAGCGGACTGCTCAAAGACACACAGCAAAGTGAGGATTCATGCGTTTGTGTTTATGTGAACATTGTCTATCTCCTGGACTAGACTCCAGCCTCCAAGAGGTTTGAAGTTTTGCCCATCTTGCTCATGGTTGTAATCCCAGCATCTAGAACAGTCCTAGCACATAGTAGGTGTTCAATATACACTTACTCAGCATACACATACATTACTAAATAAATGAGAAACTCAAGGCTCAGAAACCCATGTTGTTTTCATAGTGACAAACACACACACGCCTGGGTATGCACACATATGGTCTTTGTGACATGGGCCCTTTGTCCCATGTTTTTAAAGTCTTATCCCATCTTTGCTCACTGATGTTGCCTGGATCAGGTCACAAATTCATGCACTTCCTGACCCACTGGATCAGGAAGAGAAACATCTGGACTCAGAACTCCAAAATGCCCCACGTGATCTGGCATGACCAGTGCATGGACACATGTCACCCCCTCCTTTATCACCAGGCTTCACTGAGACTCTCTTTGGTACAGAGCAGAGGAGACCCCGGGCAGTTCCATTTGGCAGTTCGCCTTGCCCTTCCAAGAGAGGACAGGATAGAGGTCTCAGACTTTGTCTCAGCTCAATTGGACCAGCCTGCAAGTCTGCCCGCTCACCCAGTGCTCAGAACTGGGTCCCCATCCAGTTTGCACAGACCATCTTGGGATGGATGTGTCCTCGTCCCCATTTTGCACACAAAGAAACTGAGGCTCCTAGAAAGAAAGTAACTGAACTTTCCAAGGTCACTGACGAGAGAGTGCAGGGTCTAGATCAGAATCTAAGTCTGTGTCACTCTGAAATCCATAGGCATTAGTGACAGTAACCCCAGGCCCCCCCTGAGGGGGTACATCTCTCCTTCATCCCAGGGCCTGTGAAGGGCAGAGGGGCCACGTCCCCTCTTCCCTGCATCCTGCCTCTGCACTCAGCCTGGGTCAGCACAGAGTAGGGAGGTGGGGGGACATTTCTTGCTGCCTCCGACTGGTATTGACGGACCAAGTGACTATTGTAAATGCTACGGTGTTGTGTAATCAGTAGGAAAATGTGACTGTGTCCCCAGAGATGCCACTGGCATTTTGGAGAAAATCCCATCCTTGATTTTCTGGGCTGGTTTAGTTGAAATGTCTGGGTGACAGGGACAGGCTGGAGGCTCTGCTATGTGGGGCTGGACAGATCGCTTGCTGCCCCAGCCCCTGCCTAGGAGAATAGGGACTGGGTATGTGGGTGTGTGTGGTTCCGGGTGTGAGTGTGCGTGAGCAGGAGCACAGGAGCAGGGCACAGGGGCCCAAGCTCTCGAGTCACACTGTGGGCTCAGATCTCAACTCTGCTCCTTGCTCAGTCTCTCTGTACTCATTTCCTCTACCGTAAACCCAGGACGGCGTAAGTGCCCAGCTGAGTAGTCTGTTGTGGGATTAAGTGAGAAGATGTAGGAAAGCAGATAGCATGCAGTACAGAGTCTGGTGCATGACTGATGATAAATATTTGTGGAGTGAATGAGTGAATCCATGAGCAAACAAAGGGAAAGTGCATGAAAGCATGGAGCAAGGAGCATGGCGCAGCGGAAAGAGGAGAGCGTTTAGAGTCAGCAGACCCAAGTTGGAGCCGTGCCTATCATTTACTAGCTGAGCAACCTTGGGCAAGTCACTTAACCTCTCTGAGCCTCAGTTAATAATAGCAATGATCCCTGCCTCTCCGGTTGTTGTGAGGATTAAACAAAAGTACAGGGTGGAACTGCTCTGTCAACGGCAGGGCACTGTGCAAATGTTAGTTCTAATTATTCTCCACAATTATGACTGCTCCGCGGGAGGCCTGTGTGTGAGTGAGCATGGGGGAAGGATGTGGTGAGGGTGGGCCTGTGACCAGGCTATGTGTGCACGTTGATTGCGTGTGGATGTGCTTGGAGAACTGGGGCCATTAGAAAAACCATCAGCCCTCTAAGTTGTTCTTTCTTTTGCTAAACTCAACCTGCCAGGCTGACATCGGAAGCAGGAATTAGTGGGAAGTCTTGGGGGACAGGATTAGTGGCTGAACTTTCTATTCCTGGAGACCCTCTTTTCTCAGGAGGTCAAAGCAATTTCCATATATTATCCTGCTGGCAGCTTGGGAAGGTCAGGGAAACAGCAAACACATGACTCTTATTCCTCAGATGGAGAAACCAAGGCAGGAAGGGCAGCTGCTGAAGCCAGTCCTGCCTGGACTCTGTTGGAAGTACCATCAGAAGGACCCTACAGCCAGCCTGGCCTGTCCCAGTCAGACCAGCTGGCAATGGCTCCTTCATTTTAGTGTTTATTGTAGTCGCCCTGGTCCCCATTCCCAGTCCTGGGCTGTGTGTGTTTCAGGGGCAGACTGGAGCAGGACCCCCAAGTCCCTGCCATACCACCCATAATCACTGGAGGGTCTTCCTCTGTCTCAGTCTCCACCTTTCAGCCTCTAGCCAGCTGTTGCCCTAATTCCCGTCTATTAGTCCTGCAAGTTCAATCCACTTCTTCCAGGAAGCCTGCCAGACTGCCCTATCTGGCAGATGAAGAAGTTATTCTTTGTTGAGCCATTGCAGCGTTGGAACTGGGAGAAGGAAGGGGCTTGGAGGCCCAGCCACATTGTACCTCTGCTGCTGCTGCTGCTGCTGCTGCTGCTGCTAAGTCGCTTCAGTCGTGTCCAACTCTGTGAGACCCCATACCAGGATGTGCTCTCTGAAACCAATCAGAGTAAGAGTTACTCATGTGCTGTGACTGCGGAGCTGGTGAGCTTTGGAGCCTCAGGGTAAGTTCTCTGAGTCTCAGAATTGGCCCCAGACCAGCAGCATCACCCAGGAACTTGTTAGAAATGTCAACTCTAACACCAGACCTGCATGAGACACTCTGGAGGAGCGGGAGCAATCCTCCTGTGATCCTGATGCTTCAGAAGATCATGAACCACTGGGCTCAACGATGCTAATTCCTCGCATCCACACTCAGACACCTGTCCCCCAGCAAGCTCAGGAAGCCCCACATTCCCCACACTGGCTTTGGTTCACCCTGAGGAGGGTTCCTGCCCCCAAGACTCAGTATCTCCCCAGAGAGGGCGGGGCTAACAGCTCTACCGCCCTTTCAGGTCCTATCACCTGCCTCAAATATGTCTCCTGCCTTTCTACCGTGTCACCCCTTGATGCCCTTGAGACTGCCCCCCTGGAAGCCTCTTGGGTCTTCGATAGAGCAGGGACCCTACCTGCCGCCTCTTCCTTTGCTCACTTCCCCACCAAGACCCAGCCCTCACTCACCTGGCCTCCTCACCCTCCACGTGTCTGGGGCAAGCCCTAAATCTTTCCTTGTGTGGCTCTAGGGAAGTGGCTTCTTCCTTCTCAGGGCTTGCGTGTGCCCTCTCATAAGGAGGAGAAGCCCTCCCAGAACCTGCCTAAGGTCCTGGACAAGGTCAGTGGATTGCAAGGCAGTGGGCAGTAGGCCACAAACACTGCTCCTCAAGTCCCAGCAAGTGGTCAGACCCCTGAGGTGCCAGGCTTACCGTCCACCCCAGGAGGGGCACAGTCCTCCACCCCTCCTCCTTCCCAGTGGGGTAGTCACAGCAGCTGCCATCTTCCCTACTGTTCCAGAACCAGCTGCCTGACTCCATGCTCTGCAAGCTTTGACCCCTGTCTCATTAACTCACCCCTCCCCCAACAGTCTGAGGCTCACCCTCATCCCAGTGTACAGGTTCAGAACTGATGCCCAGAGAAGTTCTGTGGTTTGACTGCAATCTCACAGCCAGTACAAGAATGAAATTCCAACCCAGATCTAACTCTTCCTTAACCTCCAAGAGAACAAGAAGGCCACCACTGGAGCAAGGAGCAATGAGAGGCAGGAAAGCAGAGGCAGCCTGGCTGCTGGCCCCACTCCTTGCCAGTGAATGGCTGTGGGTCTATCTCAGCTGCCCCATTTGTATACTGGGAATAATTCCTGCCCTGCCAACCTCACTGGATTCAAGAACAGAGGTGGAAGCACATGGAAAACTGTGGCGGTGTCCAAACGCTGGAACCGAGTGCGTACCATGCTTTACAGTTTACGAAGTACACGGTATACGAAGCGCATCCCTGTGTGACCTCCAGTCACCCTGTCTGAAGCTCATCAACCCTCTCCAGCGTCATCGCAAACTGAGGCGGAGGAGTCAGATGCTAGACGGTAGGGGCCGGGCCAGGAGCCGGGTGCGCCTCCGGCCACGAGCGCAAGGGGGCGCCATGGGCTCACAGCGAGCTGGGGCGGCGGAACCCACCGAGAGAGATCGCGTTCCGTACTCTTACAGCAACCAGGCTCCGCAGAGCGCCGGGGGGTGCCCGGGTTCCAGGGGCGACCAGGACGGGTGGAGGAGAGTTGCGCCGAGTCTGAATTTGAAATGTGAAGTCCGGAAAGTCAGCTGCCTCTTCCCGCTGTGTGACCTCCCCTGAGACGTTCGACCTCTCTGAGCGTCAGTTATAAAATACAAAAATATAACTCCCTCCACCGATGCTGCTCTAACCCAGTCCGCCAAAGGCTCCTGAAACCACAAAATGAGAACGCTGATTCAGACTAGCAGTGCAAACTCTAAACCCTCATCCACACTTAGAAATTCGCTCCTTTCTCACTCTTTTTGGACTCTGCATCCGAAGCCCCTCGGAGTCAGCACGCAGGGATCTCCGCATTCCCATTTTACAGAAGCGCAAACGAAGGCTCAGAGAGGTCGCCCTTTCGGGGGTCTTGTGGCTCATTCGGGCATACACGGAATGGTCTCCTGACACCAGCACCGGACTGTCCCTTCCTGGTCCAGCGGCCTCAGGTCCCTGGCAGCACTGACCTCTGCCGACTGGGTACGCATGAGCCTTCTGCAGAGACCGGAGTGCTCAGGAGTCTGAAACTATCGAAGCCCATAAGCTCCGGACCTCCCGCTTGGGCCCGCTCAGCATAAGGCCAAGGGTACTCGGACCCCAATTCTGGTCCTAGCTTCTAGCTCGGCCACACTGCCATCCCTGGGCGTCCCTGGCTGCACCCGGTGTGTGATGAGGGCATCTCTTTGGAGGCAGAGGGCTCACCCCGACTCCGGACGCCGGGGCCTCTCCGCCCGCGGGCTCCCACCCTGCCTCTTCCGACCCGCACCCAGATGCGCCACTCCACCCCCTCCCCACGCTGGGCAGGATCGCGGGGGTCAGGCCGCGGGAGGGGTGGCCCGTACGGCCCCCTCGCCTGCGCCCGAGGCTGCAGCTGTGTGCACACGTGTAATTAGCTCTAATTATCCCGGGCTTTTTCAGTTCTTAGGCTCCAGGCCTGAGAGCCGCGCCGGTTGAACGCACCCTCTCCGCCCAGGGAACCGGCTCTATCCCAGTCCCCAGGACCTCGCGTCGCCTGTGTGCCCACGCCACCACCCAGCGTCTACACCTCCGCCACGTGCTGGCCTGTGAGCGTCTTTGTGTGTCCGCGGGTGTGTGTTCACACTCACGCGTCTGAGCACGAACCTGGCGCGGAAAGGGAGAGGGGCGGTGGCGCGGTGGGAGGAGAACCAAATGGTTCTCAGCTGCGAAGGAAGGAAGCGCCCGGGCCCCGCTGTCTCCCGTCCCCGCCAGTCCTGCATAAACATGAGCCCCCACCACCACCCCGGGGCAGCGGCCCAGACCGAAAATCCCAGGATTTCTGCCCTAACCGCGGAGCCGCGGTGTTGACGCAGCTCTGCTCCCCACGCCCTCGAGCCGTTTAGCCCCTCGGCCAGCAGCAGGCCTCTCTGTCCACAGGTGGCAGAGCCAGGGCTCAGAGAGGTCAGGGCGCTTGTTCCAGGCGGCGCAGCAGGCCAGGGGAGCCGCAGCGCAGGATTGGGGTCGGCTCTAAAACGGAACTGCGGAGGCAGGAGCGGAACGCGTCCGACTCCCGGGTCCTCTTTGTCGGATCGCGGATCCCTAGCCCTCGAAGACCCTGGTCCTGCGTACTCGGTCCGTGGCGACTTCCAGTCCACTCCCGGCGCCCAACTCGCCTAGTCTACGCGGAAGGGAACCAGAGAGCCGGAGAAAGCCCCAGGAGCTGGAGGTGGCAGGGTCCGCCCTGGATCCCCCGGAGCAGGATTTCTCAGCACACTTGCTCTTCCCTCCCTTCCCCTTTCTTGGGGTCTCTGTGTGTCCCCCTGTCCCGGCTCCCGTTTCCAGTCTCTCTTCTTTCTCGCTCTCTGACCCTATTGACTCCTTGCCCGGTGTCTCGCACCGCCTTTGTCTCTGTCTCTGCCTCTCCTCGGATCTCTGTTGGTGAAGCACCCCCCACCCCGCCCCCGCAAAGGAACACACACCGGCAGAATCCGCCTTTTCAATAAAAAACGACAACTGGGAAACAGAGTGAATTAAAAAGCATTAACTTAAAAACAATCCATGTGTCTGCAAATGCGTTCCAAATGGCAGCCCTTCGGCGGGGGTGGGGGGAGAAGGGGGGACGGGTAGGCCATATGTTCTGGAGCCTCAGACACAAAATACAGGGGGCTCAGCGCCACGCGGTGGACCCTTCCCGCTAGCCACCTGGGACAGCAGAATCTAGGGAGGGGGACTTCGTCTGTGCGCTCACCCTGGCAGACCCCCCGCCCCCACCTAAATTCCTGGTCCCTCCCATGATTCTGTCATCTGCTGGCCCCTCCCACTCTCGATGCCTCCAAACCTTCCTGTGCGGACCTCCGCTCTCCTTTGCACCAGCCCTCACAAGCCCCCCCACACAGATTCCACCCCCTTCCTCCCCCACCCCAGCCCACCCCAGCCCTAGTCTTGGACCCCATACTTCCGCACCCAGGGCCTGCCCTGCCCACCCCCATTCTGCCCTTCTGCCCCTAGACCACCCAGCAGCCCTGGCTCGGGGAGAAGTGGTTAGAACAAAGCTTTCCTTGGCCTGAAGAAACTCCAGGGAGCCGCGCAGAGAAAGGGAGCTCCCAGTCCTGATACCTGCAGCCTCTCTGTTCTCCCAGAGGACAGCAAAAGTTGTATATCTGAAGGCAGCATAGTTCTCCCAACACAGCAGAAGTCAGCGCTGTCCTTTGAAGCCCTGACTGACAGCGGGAACTGTCAGAAGGGAAAGTTCATCCTGCCACCCTTACCACTCCTGGCAACCATCCTCTGCCCCTCTGCCTGGGAGTTGGAAGGATTGGAGAACCTCAAACAGGAGCGTAACTAGAGAAGAGGGGCCTGGGCAGGGTGCCCAGATTCTGCCGCCCCCTCAGTGTCTTCTCAGCTGGCAAGGACATCCTAAGACCATAAACCGGATGGGAAGAAGATCTGGATTCTTAGTCTTGCTCTGCTGGTGACGATGACTTATGATTAGAATAGCGATAATATTAACAATAATCATCATAATATAGCAGCTAACACTTGCTGAGCTCCTACTGTGTGCATGCCATACATTAGCGCACAGAAACCACTAATAGCTGGATGAGCTTGAGCAGTAGCTTGCCCTGCCTGGGCCTCAGTTTCCTTCTCTGTAGAAGGCAGGGGTGGGATCTCCAGGCTAGACAGTGAATCTGAAACGTCTGTAGTTGAATCAAAATCTAGACAAGGTGTATCTGTCGTCACCATTCCTATCTGTTCAATAAAGATATAAGGAAGCCAACTAGGAAAAAGTTCAGAATTGTTCTGCGTTCTTGAAACAGCAAAATGAAAAAGCCATCCCTTAAAAAGTCCTAACAGCTCTCAATCAAACTGGTCTTTCTCCTAAGAGTCAGCAAGGCACCATTTAATTTTATTTTTAATGATAAAACTGTTCTTTGCTCATTATACAAGGGAACATTTTAAAATTCACCACATTACCCCTATATCACAAGCCTAAGCCAGTGGCTTATCAGATTCTGGGGGAGCCCGGTATGAGGATTTATATAAAACTCCCTGGTGATTGTGATAGAATTCTGATTTGCTTGATTTCTGAATCTGATACCAGCTATCTCCTCTGGTGTATCATTCACATATAATCCCATACCTGATTCTCATACCTGATGCTGATGAGAATCACTGAGGTTAGGTTCTAAGAATTTTCGTTTCTACAGATTTAAGCAGCTTCCCCGTCTCCACGTGTGTCCTGTTCCAGGGAGCCTGTGAAGGTGTATGTACCACGTACCTGTAAGTCTAGGCATGTGTCTGCATGCACAGGTGCAGGCGTGTTTCCTTGTGTGTCTCTGGGTGTCTGTGAACAGATGTGCTGGGAGCATATGCGTGTCTCCGAGGGCGGGTACCTATGCCTCTGGGTGAATTCGTTGTGGCTGTGCCTCAGCATCATGTTTACATACACGAGGAGACTTTATGCTCGTGTGTGGATATGTCCTGTGTGCCTGCATTGGTGAGCCTGCCATTTTCTGAGGCCTCCAACAGAGCAGGAGTTTCTATGGAGGAGGAGCTCCATCCAGGCCCCTGAAATGCCACTTGAGCAGTCTCCAGGACCCAGAACTCACAGTCAGAGCTCCTCTCCTGGTTGGGGAAGAGGGACAATGATTTTGAGCATAAACATGGATCTCTGTGCTGAGCATTCTAATTCTGCAAGTCAAGTACAGAGCCCGGGCAGCCACCAGCTAATTAGCCACCCTGGGGGAGGAGGGGTGGGGATTGCCTGTATTGGAGTGGATAATGTGTTTGCCTGTTTCCGTAGGATCCTTGACCGACTGAACACCCCCACCTCCCTCCTGCTGTATCCCACGGGCCTGTCTCCCCATGCCCCCAGCTCAGAAAGATGGTGCAGTGTTTGGCTCTAATACAGCGGCTTTTCAAACAGGCCAATTGCTAAGCAAATGTCATTTGGGCTGAAGCTTGGAAGGCTCTAAATGAGATAAATGATTCATTTGAATAGGTGAAGATGGGTCTCCTGCTGGATGAAGATGAGCAGATAAAGTTCCCCACATCAAAGAGAGGCTCCATGTCCCCTCTCCAGGCACACTGTGTCCTCAGGCTGGGGTTCCTCTGCAGCGTAGACCAGGCAGACCTGCAGCTGAGGATCTCAGGCTTGACAGATCCCTGGTCCCAGAGAGCCTCCAAGTCCCTCTGTCCACTTCCTTTCAGCAGCTGCTAAGGGCTGGAAGGAGCAGGAGCCCTGCCAGGCTGGGCTAAAGGGCAGCTGCCTACAGCAGTCTGAGTCATGCCCTTCCCAGGCTTGTATACACATGTGTACACATATCACACATGGATCACTTGCACAGGCGGCCTAAGCCCATGACTTCAACCTGTGCCAGGCTCTCATGTACACATAGGTCTACACATGTGTACATAAGTATATAAGCCTCTGTTCCACCATTGTTCTATGTTTTAGCTTACAAGACATAAGTGGACATTAAGACAATACACCAGTTCATAAGCAGATACAGATATGAATTAACATGTCACATACAGATATTGTTATGGACTGAATATTTGTGTCCTCCCCCAAAATTTATATGTTGAAATCCCAACCCCCAATGTGATGGTATTAGGAGGTAGGGCCTCTGGGAGGCAATTAAGTTAGATGAAATCATGAGGGTGGGGCCCCTATGAGGGGATTGGTGTTCTTATAAGAAGAGGAAGAGAGATGAGAGCTGCTCTCTGTACCATGTGAGGGCACAGTGAGAAGGTGGCCAAGTGCAAGTCAGAAACAAATCTGCCAGCAACTTGCTCTTAGACTTTTCAGCCTCCAGAACCATGAGAAAATAAATGTCTTTTGTTTAAACCTCTCAATCTGTGGTTTTTTGTTATAGCAGCCCAAGTAGACTAATACAGGTATGAACTAGGAATTACAGTTGCACACATTTGCAAATATTAATTCACGTATCAGCAAAAATTACTGACACACTTCTAGATGGGGAGTAATGGGTGTTACTCCCACCACTGCTTCTGGAATCACTTACTGAGCTCTCACTGTGCTGAGTGTTTTACAGAGGTAGTTGGCACACATTATTCTCAAGATAGCCCCCTTCCCCCTGAGGGAGACATTTATTAGCTCCATCATATCAGGGAGATTAAATCTTAAATAAGGTGCTCAGAGTTAGTTGCACAACTCTACAAGGTAGAGTTGGGATTTGGACCCAGGTCTCCTGACTCCCTGGTGGCTCAGACAGTAAAGAATCTGCCTACAATGCAGGAGACCAGAGTTCAGTCCCTGGGTAGGGAAGATCCCGTGGAGAAGGGAATGGTAACCCACTCCAGTATTCTTGCCTGGAAAATCCCATGGACAAAGGAGCCTAAAGGGCTACAGTCCATGGGGTCGCAAAGAGTCAGACATGACTGAGCAAGTAACACACTTCTAACTCCAATATGCATGTTCTGTTGGGAATAAGCCATCTAGCACTGGGAGTTAGGGGAGGTGAGCCTCTCCATCCTGCTATGCCCATGAGGCCAAAGCCTCCATTCCCCAGGGCCACGTGGCTTGTGCAGCTCTGAGCCTTATTACTCAATCACCATCATCGGTATGTGTAGTTGTCTCCAGGAGTACGGTTTCCCAGGCTCAGATCCACATGTATCCCTGAAATCGTTAAAGAATTGGTTGTGACTTTTGTATAAAATAATGACCATGATCAAAACAATAACACAAAGTGGTTTTAATATGTGCCCAGCTTAAGTGACGAGTTTAGCTGCTGTGTTGACAGTTTCTAAGGAGGCAAGATTATTTTATTCTCCATACAAAGTCACTCCTCAGATTAATGTAACTCCATGGTTTTAGTCAATACTGGAATCATTTCAAGGTGCATTTGGACAGGATCTCTAATTGCAGCCTCCACATCCACACCCAGATATCTCATTCACAGTTTAACAGGGTCCAGGGTGTGTTCTGTTTGCCCTGGCCCTGCCTCGCTTGGGCTCCAACATCCAGTCCTCCTGAAGCCCCTCGTACTTGTCTAGAGCTCTCCTGTGGATATTCTGGAGTTTCCATCAACCCCAGGCCAGAGAAGAGCTTGGAGCAGCCCCACAGACATGTCACATTCCTTCATCCCTGGGCCAGCACCCTGGCTGGCTCCCTTGGAAGAAAAATGAAGGTCCTCCTGACAGGCGAGCATAAATATTTTCTTTCCCAGCCTGGTTCAGATGGGGATACTTTCTGTTAATAAAGTGGCAGCTGGCTATCCAGGAGTGTCTAAACGTGGCCGTCCCTGGCAGGGAGCATGTCATCTACCTCTGTTCACAGCCCCGACAGATGACAAGACTTTGCTGGCCTTGCTCCTTTCAGGAATGTGCCTCAGATGGCAGAGAGCGGGCAGGGAGCATTCATGTCACACATGTTGTCTTCTATCTCTTGAGGGCCTGGGAGGAGCATCCTGAGTTTGCGGCTCTTGGCAAGCATGCCTATCAGGAGCAGGGCCATTGGGCGCCCTACATCACACGATGCAGCTCTATTTATGGGGCAGGAGGGAATGTTGGAACACGCTGGGTTGTCCCCCTTTGAAAGGTGCTCAGACCAGAAAGGGCAAAACACGACGTCATGGGAAACTGTGCTTTTCTTTGAGGCATGTGGCCTGGAAATGGAGCTGCAAGGCCCGGAAAGATTTTGAAATAACATTTTGGGCCGGAGCCTTCCCTGCCCCCACCTGAAAATAGGTGTGAGGATGGAAAACAGGGCACCTTTCCTCACCACTCGTCACCAGCCAGGGCTGTTTGAAATGAAAACAAAAAATTCTTCCTTAAAAGAAAATGTGTTTTCCAAAGTACTGTGAATTCTCCCCTTGACTCCCAAAGCCACAGAAGGTGGTGTGAAGGCACAGTTCGCAGCTTGAAGCTTTGGAGGCTGCTTTGGGAAGAAGGAAGGCGCCGCTGTTAGGGTGAAGCATCATCACCCTCCTGGGTGTTGGGGATAGCTCTGTGGCAAAACTGGAATTCAGTCAACAAGCATTTGATGAGCACTAGGCCTCTGGGGATGGAGAAGGAAATGGCAACCCACTCCAGGATTCTTGCCTGGAGCATCCCATGGACAGAGGAGCCTGGAGGGCTGCTGTCCATAGGGTCGCACAGAGTCAGACATGACTGAAGTGACTTAGCATGCGTGCATGCAGGCCTCTGGGGGAGGGTTTCCCCGGTGGCTCAGTGGTAAAGAATCCACCTGCAAAGCAGTAGACTCACAGGAGACGTGGGTTCAATCCCTGGATCAGGAAGATCCCCTGGAGAAGTTAATGGCAACTCATGCCAGCATTCTTGCCTGGGAAACCCCATGGACAGAGGAGGCTGGCAGGCTGCAGTCCATGGGGTCATAAAGAGTCAGACATGACTGAGTGACTAAATAACAAAAAATAACAAATGCTCCTAGGGGACAAAAAGACACAAAGATCTCAGGTCACGTGGTTTCAAATTTCTGCTGTATCTGGTTGTCTGGGGAAAGTTACTCGACCTTTCTGGAGTGTTGGTTTCCCCATACATAAAAGGGAGCCAGTAACACAGATCTCAAAGGACTGTTATAAGGACTCTCCTGAACCCTCTGTATGAAAGTCACAACTGCAGCACTTGGCTCCTCAGCAGGTTTGCAAACTGTTCGAAGTCGGTGAAGGAGCACTTAGAGGTTTCCTGTGCCTAGAGAACAGGGCAGAGCTCCTTGCTTTTGTAGTCAATACCTTCTGGGATCCGATCCAACTGCTTCTCTCACCCAGTGGTCAGGATTCTCCTACTGAAGTCAGCCCATTGGCAAGCCCAGTCTACCACAGTCGCTCTGCTCGTGCCACCCAGCTGCCATCCCCACGTGCTTGCCATGCTGTTTGCACACCCCCCACACCCTGAAACAGTCCCCTCCCTCCTCACCACAACTTTAAACCGATGCCTTCGCGTCAGGGATAACAGTACCTACCACTTTCTGTGTGTGGTATGTCATTTTGTGGTATGTCAATCTTGTGTGTCATTTTACAGGATCAGGAAAGACAGAATCCAGAGAAAAGAAAATGGGGAGAGGAAAGAGTTTCCAGAAGAGGAATGATGTGGTCATAGTTATCATAGAAGAAAGCACCCTGGATCAAAGAGGCATCTGGGGGTCAAGACAAGCCTGAGAGCTCAGGGAGAAGGCTAGGGTGAGGAAGAGGCTAAGGGTCAAGGAGGTTGTTGCAATGTCCAAGCAAGACAAAATAGCGATAGCAGCTTTTAGAAGAGGCTGGATTGGAGACTTCACTCCATTTATCCATTCAGTACATACATATGCAGTGGGCACCTATCTATTCATTACGTATTTAGTGGGCAGGCTATATGCCAGCTGCGGGGATATAGCAGGGAACAAAGCAATACAAAACCCCTGCCCTCCTTGAGTCGGCATCCTAGAAGAAAAAACAGGATCAACAAAATAAGAAAAATCTACAGAGCATTAGACAGAGGAGCCTGGCATGCTGCAGTCCATGGGGTCACAAAGAGTCAGATGCATGAACTGAGTTGCTCAGTTGCATCTGACTCTTTGTGACCCCATGGACTGCAGCACACCTGGCTTCCCTGTTCATTACCAGCTCCTGGAGCTTGCTCAAACTCATGTCCATAGAGTCAGAGATGCCATCCAACCATCTCATCCTCTGTTGGCCCCTTCTCCTCCTGCCTTCAATCTTTCCCAGCATGAAGGTCTTTTCCAATGAGTCAGTTCTTTGCATCAGCTGGCCAAAGTATTGGAGTTTCAGCTTTAGCATCAGTTGCTCCAATGAACATTCAGGACTGATCTCCTTTAGAATGGACTGGTTGGATCTCCTTGCAGTCCAAGGGACTCTCAAGAGTCTTCTCCAACACCACAGTTTAAAATCATCAATTCTTTAGCACTCAGCTTTCTTTATAGTCCAACTCTCACATCCATACATGACTACTGGAAAAACCATAGCTTTGACTAGATGGACATTTGTCAGCAAAGTAATATCTCTGCTTTTTAATACGCTGTCTAGGTTAGTCATAGCTTTTCTTCCAAGGAGCAAGCATCTTTTAATTTCATGGCTGCAGTCACTATCTGCAGTGATTTTGGAGCCCAAGAAAATAAAGTCTCTCACTGTTTCCATTGTTTCCCCATCTATTTGCCATGAAGTGATGGGACCAGATGCCATGATTTTTGTTTTTTGAATGTTGAGTTTTAAGCCAGTTTTTTCACTCTGCTCTTTCACTTTCATCAAGAGGCTCTTTAGTTCCTCTTTGCTTTCTGCCATAAGGGTGGTATCATCTGCATATCTGAGGTTATTGTTATCTCTCCCAGCAATCTTGATTCCAGCTTGTGCTTCATCCAGCCTGATATTTCGCATGATGTACTCTGCATATAAGTAAAATAAGCAGGGTGACAGTATACAGCCCTAACATACTCCTTTCCCAATTTGGAACCAGTCTGTTGTTTCAAGTCCAGTTCTAACTGTCGCTTCTTGACCTGCATACAAATTTCTCAGGAGTCAGGTAAGGTGGTCTGGTATTCCCATCTCTTGAAGAATCACAGTTTGTTGGGATCCACACAATCAAAGGCTTTGGCATAGTCAATAAAGCAGAAGTAGATGTTTTTCTGGAACTCCCTTGCTTTTTCGATGATCCAATGAATGTTGGCAATTTGATTTCTGGTTCCTCTGCCTTTTCTAAATCCAGCTTGAACATCTGGAAGTTCACGGTTCACGTACTGTTGAAGCCTGGCTTGGAGAATTTTGAGCATTCCTTTGCTAGCATGTGAGATGAGTGCAATTGTGCAGTAGTTTGAACATTCTTTGGCATTGCCTTTCTTTAGGATTGGAATGAAAACTGACATTTTCCAGGATAAGTGCTATGGAGAAAAATCAAAGCAGGTTAAGGAGATATAGAAGGAAGAGGTCAGTGACAAAATTATAGATGCAGAGCCACAGAAAGCCTTAGGGTAGCTTTTGAGCAAAGCCCTGAGAGGGCCAGCTCTGCAGATATCTGGGATACCCTCCACGCAGAGGGAAACAGGAGTGCAAAGGTTCGGGGCAAGCATGTGCCTGGGGAGAGGATTAGGAGAAGAGGTCAGAGATGAAAAGAGGGCTGGATTATAAGAGACCTTGTGCATCCCAGCAAAGACTCCTTAAGGCACCTTGAAGTCAGGGGTTTGGTGATATGCCTTGGGCAGGCCCCTTTCCTATTCTCACTCTGATTCGTCACTATAGAGGCTATGAGTAATGCTGCACGTGATTGTAAAAGCTTTGAGGTTTACTCCATGTGCTAAGCAAACAATCAGACCTTGCAATGCCCAGAGATTCTCCATGTTAAAGTCTTCAGACCTTTCTAAGTCCAACTTGCAGTTTTGGAGGTGCTGAGGTAGTGATGCTGACCTCAGGTTGCAGAGGACCCAGCTCACTGGCCTGGGAGCCCCTCCCACCTAGCCTGCTGCCTCTGCCCCCAGGGGAGTCGAAGGGGTTGACTTCTGGCAACTCTGGCTTCTTGGTCTTGTCCTCGTGACCATAACCCTGGATCATGTGATATGGATACTTTCCCTTGTCGCTGATGAGTCTTTACTCATCATTCCTTCATTCCTTCATTTGTCCTCCTTGATATTCATTTATATATTCATTCCCTCCCTCAGTCTGTTTGCTTAGTCCTGTCTTCACTCATCCCTCCCTCACTCAGTTATTTACTCACTAGTTTTCCTCCCTTGTGGCATTTATCACAAAAGAAACTAAATAAGAAATGAATTATGCAACTCTCTGTGTCAGCCTGACTTCTCAGCTGAAATGTAAGGGCATGAGGGCTGAATGCATGACTTATTCCCAGCTGTCACACCAGCATCTGGCCCATAGAACATGCCCTAGGGACTTCCCTGACAGTCCGGTGGTTAAGACTCACATTTCCAATGCAGGAGGTGCAGGTTCAATCCCAGATCAGGAACTTAAGATCTTCCATGCTGTGCAGTTTAAAAAAAAAAAAATTATACTCTATAAATAAACTCCTGTATCCATTCATTTACTAATGCTTATTCATTCCTTCAGGTATTTGTCAAACCTCTGCACGTGCCAAACTCTGGCCCTGGCATGTTTTAAAAGAAAAATAGGAAAGAAGAAAATATAGAGAAACATCATCTGAGGCCCTGTCATCTATCCATTCCATCTGTCTGTTCACTCTCTGATTCTTCAATAAACACTTACTGCCGTCACTTAGTACCAAATCTGAGCTGCATATTGCTTTACTCAAAATGATCAAGGGAAAGTTGAGGCTGGGTTGGAGTTGGGCTTCAAAGAACGGATAAAATTTTAGGAATAGCAGGAAAGAAATGTAGTCACAGTGAAGGAAGAGCATGACAGAGGCTGCAATGAACATCACAGGATTCCGACTGCAAATAGTCCCTTCCTGGTAGGTTGCTAAGAGCTGTCTGCTATACAGATCGCTTGGGTCAAATCATGGAGGGTTCTGCTTGCTGGGCATAAGAGCTTGCTGGGGACTTACCTGGAGGCCCAGTGGTTAAGACTCCACGCTTCAGTGGAGGGCCTGAATTTGATCTCTGGTCAGGGAACTAAGATCCCGCATGCCACAGAGTACAGCCAAAACAATTAAAGAATTAGGGTTTGTTGCGCTCCACGGGAGAATGACTTGAGTCTTTAATTTCCAGTTGTGCAGAGCCCAGTGGGGCAAGCAAGTACTGAATGTTTTCCGCTGGGTGTCCCTGGAGCAGTATGACTTCCTTTTTTCCCTGAGAGAAGGAAAGGGCCTTCAAAAATGGCTTAGGTTTCCTATGCTAAGTCGCTTCAGTCATATCTGACTCTTTGCAACTCTGTGGACTGTAGCCCACCAGGTTCCTCTGTCCATACGATTTGCCAGGCAAGAATACTGGAGTGGGTTGTCATGCCCTCCTCCAGGGGATCTTCCCAACCCAGGGAGTGAACCCACATCTCTTACATCTCCTGCATCAGCAGGCAGGTTCTTTACCACTAGCGCCACCTAGGAAGCCCCAAGGTTCTCCAACAAGATCCAAAAGGCTTTTACAAAGCTTTGTGATGGCTCTAATGCAAATGAATCAGAAGCTTGTGAATTACATTTCCTCCCCAAAACACATAAGCTAGTGGAAATCAGGAGAGTGTTTAGGTGTAGGAGGAACCTGTGTGTCCAGGACCCAGTAGAGCCTCCCCGGTCTCTCAGGCAGAGACTGGGGGTTTCTGTGGGATTGTGGGGAGGCAGAGCCCAAGCCTAGGCACCCAAATCCTTTGAGATCACCTGTGGGCCCATATTAGCACCAACCGACGAACTAAGTGGGTGCCAGCTATGTGGTGCCACTGTTCCAACCCATAGACTTGGTTCTTAACAAGGACAAAGGATGCTCAGCCATCTGACTCTGCAGGTCCTCGAGTTTTCTGGGCCCTGTAGGGCCCTGGCAGAACTCTTGGCCTCATCTTGGCTTGGACTGAACTTTCTCCTGGGTCTAGGTCTCTAGAGGGGATCAGATCCTCTGGCTAGCCAGGAAGGAGATGAGACATCCAATAATGACAAAAACAATGGGATCATTTCAAAACATTCTCTCATCTGTAATAACATTCAGCTAATAAAGCGCCTTCATAATCAGTATCTCATTTGATCCTCATAAGAAATCAAGAGAATGGGAGGTGGTGGGGAGCAAATTATAATTCCCATTTACTTACAGGTGAGGAAACTGAAGTACAGAGACTTTTCCCAAAGTCACTCCTCTGAAGGGCCCATTGCATCAAACCTCCAAAGCAGTAAGAGCATGGCATCCTTGTTCAGTGAAGACGGTGTCCTGGGTAGAAAGAGCAGTAAGTGGTTCCTGTGGTTGAGATGGGCCACTGGAGGCTGTGATCTTTCCTCCTACCTCCTAGTGATCTGTGGTTGGAAGGCAAGGCAGCAACCTGCAGTTAGGGCTCAACAGTGAGGGGGATCAGGGCTCTGTGTGTGGCCTGGTCTGGGTTCAGCCAAAGCAACAACCAGAGTCCAGGCCTCCTGACCCCAACCCAGTGTTATCGCCACTACACCTGCCCTGACACTGACCTTGCCAAGCCCACCCTATATTTGCAGCCTCCCTGTCTGTAGTGAGAGGTCGTGAGAGAGAGGCCTCTCAGGGTGCTCTCAGGGTCTGGGCTGTTGTTGTGACCAGGTCCGAGCTCAGCATGTGAAAGTGGACAGTGAGAGCAGGAAATCCCAGGGCTCCAGGGGTGGGGCAGGCTCGTCAGGAAAGACAGAGGGCACTAAAGCCATCCTTAACTGACCCACCCTCACCCCTCAACTTCCTTCTCTCCAGCCTGGAGGTCCTCACTGCTTTCACATCTTGTTGACTTTCGAATTTACAAGGTGTGCTGATTGCCAAGGCCCAGGGATGATTGCACACCTGGACCCACCTTAGGAAATCATCCTTCTTGGCCTGGTCCCCACCAGCAGCCTGGAGGTGGGGCAGGAGCACAGGGTGGGATCTCTCAGGTGCTGTGGAAAGTTCAAAGAGGAAAATAATGAAAAAGACAACAGCAGAGAGAAACCAAAGGCAAGTTCCATTTTTCTGGAATGAAAAGAGGGAGGTTTCAGGTTCAACTTGATTGATGGTCGTGCTCTGAAACTTGGCCTTCCTGATGCCACCTCTGATTCCATCAGGGCTCAGGCTGGGGGAGGAGCTTTATGATATTTGCTTGGTTTATTGGCTCCTCAGAAGAGGATATGAGGGCCCAAGCAGGTCTCTGGAGACAGAACCCCTCGAAAAAAAGCCAAGATTTATGGTTTCCGGAAACTCTCAAGGTTACTGAGCTGGGCAGAGAGTGGGCTTTCCTCAGCCCTTGGGTTTAAGGGGTTTAAGTGGGGGGGGGGGGCGGAGGCAAAGGAAACCCCAGAATTTTGGGGAACCATTCCCCTAAATATTTTCTCTTCCATTGCCTGCCTTGAGGCTCAGTGAAGACTCCACGATGCTGGTGATCCCATGATTTCCTTCATCATTGTGACGATGGGGCAACTGAGGCTAGATTGCTGGTGAGCCTGCCCACGTTGTACAGGATCAAGTGTCAGGGGAAAAGCACACCCAGCTCCCAGCCAGGGGCTCTCCCTCCCCGAGCTGTTGCCACTAGAGTGACCTTTGAGGCCAATCGTAAATCCTGGAGTCAGAAAACAAAAAGCATTTTGGGGGCTCTGGCCTGGGGCCACCTCTATGTCACCCACAAAAACTGGGGACAGTAGCCACGCAGCAGGGCTCAGCAAGGTGGCTGAGGTATCCCTCTACCCCTGCATGTGACCATAGCAAGGGTGCCTGACCTGCCAGAGAGCGCCCAATTGTGCCAGGCCTGTGGACACTGGCCCTGGCCACCACACGCCTCTGGACATAAATGTTTCGTTAGCAACCTTACTTCACAAGTGCAAGAGGCTGGTTCCTGACATGGCCTTATAGTCCTCTGTGGCCCCCGTGAACAGGGTAAATTTGATTTCTGGGCTTAATTAAGGGACATGCCATAAATATTCATGCAGCAAAATGAGCCCCGGCTCACAAGTGCAGCTGCTTCCCGCTTGGGGGAAATTAACATCGTTTTCCAGCCCATGAGTAATGAGGCTCCGCTGCTGGAAAGAGGAGCCTTTTTAACAGCCTCTCCAGGACAGAGAGAGCGAGCCACACTCAGAGGCACCCACACACGGGGAGCCAACCCTCTGCCTCTCCAAAGACTCAGCTCTGCTGGGAGTCCCCATCGGAGTGCTCAGTGAGCAGAAGGCCCCTGAGCTCTGTCTCGAAAACAGCAGCCAGCAAACTGTGGCACAAAGGCCAGAGCCTCCTGCCACCTGTTTTTTTGTGTGTGTATGTGTGTGAAGGAAGTTTTATTAGAACACAGGTACACCTACTCACTTAGCTATTGTCTACGACAGCAGAGCTGGGGAATTGTAACAGTGAGCTTATGGTTTGCATGGTATACTAAGTTGCTTCAGTCGTGTCCAACTCTTTGCGACCCCATGGACTGTAGCCCACCAGGCTCCTCTGTCCACAGGATTCTCCAGGCAAGAATACTGGAGTGGGTTGCCATGCCCTCCTCCTGGGGATCTTCCCAACCCAAGGATCAAACCCGTGTCTCATGTCTCCTGCATTGGCAGGCAGGTTCTTCACCACTTGCGCCACCTGGGAAGCCCCTGTCTGGCCATTCACAGAAAAAGTGTGCCTACTCCTGCTCTCAAAACTTCTCGTCCATTTTTTATTAATAAAAGTCCCATACTATTGAGCTCTCTTATCCCAGGAACATGGAGCAGTTTTAGAATCAGGTGGTCTGAGACTTCTCTGCGCACAGACTCTGGAACCAGTGTCCAGCCTCAGCTCTGCCTCTTCCTCAGCTGCAGGACTGTGTGCAGGTAACTTGTCTTTCTCTGCCTCAGCTTCTTTATCTATAAATTAGAGGTACCTACATGGGGAAAGAATCTACAAGAGAGTGGAGATATGTATATGTATGGTTGATTCACTTTGCTGTATAGCAGAAACGAATACAACATTGTAAATCAACAACCCCAATAAATTTCTTTAAAAAAAAAAAATTGGGGGTAATAGCAGTCCTGATCTCATGGAGTTGTTGTGAAGATTAAGTGAGCAAATATTTGTAAAACCCCTAGAAAACCGTTTGGCACAAGCATTATGTAAGTGTGCTGTTAAATAAATGGAAACAGTCTCCAATTTCAGAATCCTCAAGAGTAGAGAATTCTAACCCCCTAATCTGCCTGCTAGACCTTCCTCTCCATGGCAACAGGGAAAGCCTGCATTTTTCTGACACTCCGCTAAATGCTTTACATGCATTATCTCATTTAATCTCCAAAACAACTCTTTGAAGTAGGAATTACTGCCAATTTACCTATGAGGAAATTGAGACTTTACAAAGGTTAGGAGGCTACCCAAAGGTCACCCAGGGTGAATTGCAATGTGGGAACGTGAGTCCAGGTGCGCCTGATTTCAAAGCCAGCTCCCAGATATTCCCACCTCTCACCCAGGGCCATGGTCCCTCTTCCGTACCTGTCACGGGGTCCCCCAGCCCCTGCTGACACACGCTGACAGGGCACTCACTATCTCTGGAGAGATCCCACTGGAATCTGCTCTTGTTCTGTCCACCTCTTGGTCTTAGTTGTGACTGTCCGCTCCAGGCTCTGAAAAGCCCTGGTGGGAGAATGAGGCCACTTCTGGGGCATCTACCAACTTGCTGGGAGCAAGCAGTAGTCTGTGCTGCAAAGTTAAAGTGTGCCACTCTTTGCGACCCCATGGACTGTAGCCTGCCAGGCTCCTCTGTCCTTGGGATTCTCCAGGCAAGAATACTGGAGAGGGTTGCTATTCCCTTTGCCAAGGGATCTTCCCAACCCAGGGATAGAACCTGGGCCTCCTGCATTGCAGGCAGACTCTTTGCTGTCTGAGGCATCAAGGAAGCCAAGCATCTACAGCAAACTAGACCTGAGTGGAAAGACTAAGCTCCTTTGGATAGAACACTCTTCCAGGAAGTCCTCCTTGGTGCCAACAAGCAGCAAGGACCTCCCTTTCCCCTCAAGGCTCCCAACACCCCTGCCTGAGCCATCGCCGGACGAGACCAGAACCATGCCCTAGTATGAGACTTTCTTTGTTAACCCTGGGGCCCTGTGACCCTTGTATTCTTTCTGCTTGCTTTCCAACTTTCCTACAGCTCTGTGGCACTGCAATGCTCATCAGATGCTTGTGGCATCACCTTTATCCTCATAGCATTCTCGACCTGTAGGTCATTATCATTCCCATTTGTAAGATGAGGCACCTGAGACGCAGAGCGAGGCTAAACGGGAAGGAGGATGAGAGGAAGAACCTTCTGCGTGCCAGGCATCGTGTTCACGCCTTGCCTCACTGAACGCTGACCATAGAGGTGGCCATCCCACTCTACAAAGCCGGAGCTTAAGGCTCTAAGAGGAAACTGGACTTGCTTCATCATGAAGCACACACAGAGTCAAACTCTAAGGGAGGCTTTTTTTTTTTTTTCCCTGTTTTCCAGATGTGTAAACCAAGGCTCGAAGAGCCGGGTGGCTTATCCCACAGGAGTCAGGCTGGAACCAGGCCTGCTGGCCGTGGACAGAGAGCTCTCGCCCAGCCCAGCCGTCCTCGCGAGGCCCAACACGCATCCTTTTGGGGAGTGGAAAAGGAAACACTGGGCCCTTTTACAGGGTTTCCGTGTGCACGATGGGGAGCCCCCAAGGATGGCCGGCTGGCCATGGATGGGAGGAACAGTTTATTTTTCCTGCAGGCCGCTCCAGAGCCTTTCAAAGGTGTGAAGTTCCACGGCCTGCAGAGGCTGACTCTGCTGGCTATCCAGAGCCGGCCCTCCCCAGGCTCCAGCCCCGCAGACCCGGCCTCTTCATGCGCCCCCAGTGGGAACTCCCTCTGGCCCACCTGGCCTCTCACTCGCTGAAAGGCTGCGGAGTGACAGGCCAGAAACTGGACTCCAATGTTTACTCACCAAACATAGAGCCGGCCCTCTGGGCTCTCTTCCACCATCCAGACCCTCTGCTACCTCAGGGGAAGAAAGGGTTTTCAGCCCACTCCCAGGCTCAGCGTACCTGGCACGCACACCTCCAGAGACTGGCCACGAGAAGGAGCTTCCAGGCTGGCCCTGCAGCAAGAGAGAGTCTGGTTAGACACGAGGAAGAACTTTGTGCCACTGAGGGACATTCAGCTCAGAGACAGGAAATGTCCTGAGTACTGTGCTCTCTTGGTAAGGACTCTGGGTTCCTCTGCTTGAGCTTCCTTTCCTCACCCCTACAATGAGGGGTGAGACTGCTTGATTCCAAGTTCTAACAACATTGTAATTCTGAGAGTCACAGCATGAGACAAGGGGCTGGAAACCCAGCTCTACCATCAACTGACTGTGGGAACATGGGCAAAGTTACTGTGCTGCTCTAGACTTCAGTCTCCCCATCTTTAAAACGGGCATAATTATCAAAGAGTAGGTCCAAGTTAATGGATACAAAGTACGCTGTCCAGTATGTTCTGTGAAGTGCTCTATGCGAGAAACTAGATAGATTATTTCCACTATTTCCACTATTCATTCCCTGTTGCTTCCTCCTTTTTTCTCCCATTCACGCCTCTTTTGATTCTTCCTCTCTCTCTTACTTCTCACAAGCAGGAAAGTTACTATGTCCTTTTCTCTCCCTAACCTGCTAACTGAGAAATGTTTATAGATGGAGAGTCTCTCCTTGTTTTGTTTGAATTCAGTTTTGGTTTTTGTTTAGTGCAATTAATACAAGTGGGCCCAGGAAGGTAGTGGGGCCATGGGGAAATACCCAGGGGGCTCCAAGTCCCCTCAGGTGACACTTAGAAGACTCTGGAATATTCCCCCTGCTGGAGAATGTCTGGCTGGGTCATTTCTTAATGTTTCCAAACAAACAACCAAAGGGTCGTTTCTTAATGTTTCCGCCTCTAGACGGGCCAAGTTGTTGACTGTTTGAATAAGGCAGAGCAATTGTGTCCATTAACTGACTGGATGTTTCCGTATGTAATAGTCAAGGAAGCTGCATGGTTGCTTTTAAAAAACTGAACTGATGTTGTCGTTTTTCTGTAGCCTCTATTCCCCCATCATTTTTATAACTAGATTGACTGTTTTGGTTGTACTGACCTGTTGTTTGTCTAAACTGACCCTTTGTTGGAGGAGCTGAGCTGTTGTCTGTCATGAGCATTGGGGGGCTAAAGCAGCTGGCTGGGGGCTGTCCAGACAGGATATTTTGGCTAAATGGACAGGTCCGGGATCTGTTGTCAAACCAACTGATACCAAACCCACCCCTCAACCTTCCTGCCGACATTGGCCTTTCCAAAGAGATCCAGTCTTAAATGTTCCAGCCATAAACCCCACAGTGACTGCCCCGAGAGCACACACAATATTGTTGAAAATTGGCCTTCACATCAAGAAAGTGGAAAACCTGATTAAGGAGCTGGCAAATCAGCCCGCGGTCTGTCCTGCAGCCTTACAGGGCAGCCCTGCCTGCCTGGCTGTCCATGTGGCCCGAGCCTTCCAGTCTTATTCCTCATCCGTGTTAGGGGGATCACTGGGCCCCCAGCACAGCCCCCTCATTTGCCTCTTTAACTCACTTCCTTTCATTGCTGACAGGTCCAGGGACTTTCAATGGGGCCCTGACAAGAGAGTCCTTACCCTCTTTGCCCCATTCACCCTGCCCACCCCTCCTCGGCCTTTCAGACTCCCGGTGAAAGGGACTTGTCCACAAATTGGGGATTTGCCATTGTCCCCTTTGTAAAGGCCCTCCATTTCTCTGCGCCCCACCCCGCCCATCCCCAGGATCAGCAGGGGTGGCCCCAGAGGAGCTGTGGATGTAACAGGACACAATACACCCACACTCTGGCTTAGAAGCAGGGCTGAAGCCTCAGAAACTCAGACTTGGCTTTGGGGCAGGAAGATGATATTTTGCTATCCTCCTGCCTGCTTCCCCTCCCCATTTTATAGGTGGGGAAACTGAGAGTCACATAGCAAGACCTCTTGGCACCCAGCTGGCCCTCCCATTAGCTCATTTCCACTCTGTTTCTTTCTTATTGAGAAGGCTACAGTGTTGGCCATTTGTGCTAACCCAATATGCCGCACCATTGAAAATGTGTACAAAAGCTGCCGTCAGTAGTTGAGGAAGTTTGGGGTCGTGGTTTCGTTGTTTAGCATCAGAAATCAAAAGCTAGAGCCATGAAAACAGTAATTCTTGGATGAACTGCCTCAAAAATAAATAGAAACAGTGGCCTGACTAATTTGAAATTCAACTCACTAGAAGGAAACAAAGCCAAATTGTTCTTTTCCTGTTTCTAATATTTTTGCTCCCACATTTAGATTATTTAATCCAACTTCCTATCTCTAGGTGGGCCTAAGAAGGCCCAGAGAGGAGGTCTACTTGCCTAAAGGCACACAGCAAGCCCGGACTAGTGCTCCTGGAATGTCCCTGGAGTCTCTCAGGCAAGTGTTCAGTTTGCAAAAATTTTTGGCTACTTTGAAACGGTATTTCTAGAACCAGCTGGACACTGCGGTTTGTTTTTGGGGCTTTGGAGTTTCTAAACTAAATTGATTTTAAGAAAAAATTTTACATTGGTAAAAGGGGTTGTTTACAAAGTTTCAGCTATGGGGAAAATCACAAGATCTCTCAGCATTTCTACCCCGAGCTGTTCTTCCCTAAGGAGCCTTGGGGCGCTGCAGACGAACCTGAAACGGGGATTCTGTGCGTGAGCTGAGCCAGAGAAAAGGTTTTTCGAGGAAGGTAGCCTCCACTTAAGCAGCCACTAGGCAGAGTCTCTCTTTACGGGGCTTGAATAAAAAGCATGAGGTTCCATATTTAAATGGTCTCTGCCTAGTCCTTTTACAGAGTTTTGGGATAAATTCTCTAGGAAGTGAATGTTTTCTAAGTACCAGGGTGACTCAGGCTGGCAGCTCTGCTTTGAGAGTATTCCTGACAATGTAATGAAATCCTGAGTATTACCATTCACCCCCTGCCATACATATACTGTCCCCCTCTGGGGATTTATGGCGGTGACAAGATCCCATATCTCTCCAAACTCCAGTGAGGACATGATAATATCATCATATCATCAGCTCATCACTGAACCATCCTCATCCACTCAGCTTCCATCACCCCCCAAGACTGATAACCATCAGAGGCTGTTAATTCCCAGCAAATTATCTAATCCACATGTTGTCTGATTTGTGTAAACCTCAGCCCATGAGGATCATAAAACAAATAAGCATGAAATGGTTTATAGTTTCCAATCTCCTCTCACCTAGATAGGCCACACTCCCAGTCTCAGCCTCGGCTGTGGCTCTCATGTCAGAAGGAATGGGCAGCCGAGCTTCAAATCTAGACCTATCCGCTGCTGTTTCTGGGACAGAGGCCACAGAAATACAGACACACAAGTCTGCCCCTCCCTCTTGCTCCCCACCCCAAAGGGGCCAAAGCTTCATTTCACCAATACGTTAATCATTGAAACAGCAAGGCACCAGCATGATGAGTTAAGACACTGGATGATTTGCAGAGACCAAAGCAAACTGTCCCAGAAAAAAACAGAGGGTAAAAGGAATTTGTAATGATGAGAGAAAGCAGAGAGGGGAGGAAGGAAAGGGGGTCGGCAGCTCAGGGAGATGCAAGGAATGAAAAAATTAGGCTGCATTGTCTAGAGATAAGTACAGGAGTGTGTGTGTATGTGTTGTAGACTTAGGTGAAGATTTGGGCAGGGCCATGAGTAGGGCTAAATGACCTTTAAATCCCTTTTTGCCTCTAAAATTCATCAAGGCTATGTCTAAAAGGCTATGTCTAATTCCAAAATTCTGTAATTCACAGATCCTATACTTCTCTAACAAAACAGACACTCTGAGTCTAATTCTCTGTGATTCTAAGAGTCTATAATCCAATAAGTCTGTAATTATAAACTGCTATGACTGTAAAAGTCTATGGCTTTCTAATTTCACCATTCTATGATGTCAATATTCTGTGATTCTAAGATCTTATCATTCAGTTTCTTTAATTTAATATTCTAACATTCCACCATTCCTGCCTTCTATGATTCTAAAAGACCATGATTCTAGCTTTCCATAAATTTATCTTCCATATTTCCAATCTCTACAGTGCTCTAGTATTGTAGAATGCTGCGTCCATAATCCTAAAATTGCATAATTCTAAAGCTTTATGCTACTAAGGATCTAAATCATTTCTGCAATTCTATAAATTACTTTAAGAATTCTAAAAAAAAGAACTCTAACAGTCTATATTTCTGAATATACTCTAATAGTCTAGGTTTCTAAGATCCTACAATGCAAAGATATTTTTAATTCCAAATTCTATAGTTTAAGAATCTATAATTCCACGATTCTTAGTTCCATGATTTTAATATTGTATACTCATAATTCCAATATTTTTCATGGGGTAGCAAAGAGTCGGACATAACTGAGCAACTGAACTGAACTGATGATTTCATTATTATAAAGTCGCTTCATCTACAAAGTACATGAATTAAGTTGAAACTGAATCAAGTGACCAGCACAGACGTCCCGTTTCGGCTTGTAGTGTGCCAGGGCCGCTGGTCTTTCCTCCTCAGCAAAAGAGCCTGGGCTCCTGGAGCTGCTGCAAGACAAAGGCGCATGGAGGTGGGGCCAGGCCCAGTGTCAGGCCCGGCAGTGGCCCCCATGCCTCCAGGTGGCCCCTCTTCAACAGCCCCGTTTTCAAACATCTGCCAGCGTTTGGGTCCCGACTGCTGTCCTTTAAAAGTACCCCTCTCCCTTTCTTGTTCTCCATCAAGGGCTCCCATGACAATCATTTCAAGCAGCTAATGAGTTTCAGATGGCCTTCAGGAGCCCGGGACGGATGGAAGCTGGGGGATAAGGGTTCTTAGGCCGAGTTTCATGGGCAGGGGAAGGGGAGGGGTGGGAGCGGGGGGTCAGAAAGAAAAATCTTTTGTAGCTGAAGTGTTACTGGGCCTGCCCACCCCTCTGGAAGGGAGCCCCGTGGTCACTCTGCCTATTCCTCTCTGCTCGCCCATACTACCCCCTTCCCTGACTCCTCACTCACTGTTTTGAACTTAGGTGAAATAAAACATCACTACCAAGATGGCATCACTCACATGCTGATAGAAGCAACTTTGCAAAAGACAGACATGATCCTCGTAAGCAACATCTACTGGGACTCTGTCACTGTTCAGATGTCACCTCCGGGTAAAGCTCTAAGCTGCATCACACTGCCAGGCCCAGAGTGGGGCTGGCTGGAAGTCCTGGGAGACGCAAGCCTGCAGCTTCCTCCTGTAAACTGCTGACCCCTTTTGGATCACCCTTGCCCACCCCCTCCATGGCTGGCCTGGGATCAGCACCGGGGGCTGATTGTGACCCCAAAGGGCTTTTCCCCTTCAACACCAGAAGACATGGGGAAACCAGAGGCATGGGAGGGGGCATCCCAGCTTTCGTTTCCATGACACAGGGAGACCCAGGAGGCAGCCCATGCCCAGAACCTGGCTGGGATTACACAGTGGGTTCTTTGGGGATTCTCCCTCCGGCTGCCTGGGAACTTCCGCTGTTTTCAAAGTCTAATTCAGGAATCAAGGGAGCAGAACATTGAGAAAGGCTCACTAGGGCAGTTCAGAGGGACTCACACACTCCCCGGGCCTACCGGGGCCATTCCCGTCCAGGAATGTCGGGGGGACATTTCTGAAACAGGATGTGTACAGTTTGGGGTTTGGAGAGGGGGTCCCTCCTGGCAAGGGAGACCGAACCGTATAATTAAGTAACTTGCCACTTCCTTTAAGATATCAACAATAACAACCACGTTCTCCCCGATGCCTAAACAGGACAAATCCCAGGTTAAGCAGTTCCTGGTGGTCTGCTCTCACACATGTGCTGAAGGAGGGAAAAAACCCCGCCTGGAAGCTGGCCTCCCCGCTTCCCAGAATCCCCTGCTGCTGCCGCCGCCTCCCTCACCCGACCGCTCCCCCACCCCCTCCCCCGGTGCAATTAGGGGTAATCTTTTGTTGCCTGGAAAGTGTAAAAATCGCCAGCTTCTCTTTTTGCATGCATAATATCCATTTCCCCTTCAAGTGCGTTATTTGGTTTGGGAATTACATCTATTTACAAGAGTAGATGTTGCACAAAGGTTGTGTTTATGTGGAAAATTATATCGGTGACACGGGCTGATTGGCACGTGGAGGCTGGGAGAGCAGGCCGAAGAGGCCTTCTCATCAGCTTGGAATAACAAAATGATTGTATTTTCAGCAAAGCTAATTGATCACATACCTCGCTGGGCTATCTGTTTACTCAAAGGCCATTCAGGCCCTGGGAAGGTGGACAGGAGAGAGCCCCGGGCGGTGGTCACCACCGGACCAAGCCTGCCTGCTGAGGCGTTGGGGATGTGGGGGCCGAGCCAGGGGTCGGGAGGGGTCGTGAGGTCATGCGGTGGGCTGAGAGGTGGGCTGACCCTCCTCAGACCCAGCTCTGCGCTTTGTGGCCTTTTGCCAGGACCCCGGAAGTCCTCGTGGGACACGGAAGGTGTGGGAAGAGCAAGTCAGAGTGGAATCAGGGGTCACCCAAGGAAAAATGAGTTTATTCCCTTTCTCTCTTCTGTTTGAAAAATAGACCCATGAAGAGTTTTTAAGCTGACGCTGTGCTGGCTGCCCGGGGTCCTAGATGGTGAGAGCCCTGGATGTGGGTGTCTGTCTTGACCAAGTGACCCTGTGCGTTTCAAGACTGTCTTTGCTCTTCTCCAGGGAGCTCTAGATCAGGGCCCTGGGGCCGAGGTTGAATGGGAGAGATGACGGCAGGGGGCTAAGGGACTGGAATGAGGATTCAGCGCCAATTCTGCAAACAGCCGGAAAGCTGAGCCCAGCCCTCTCTGACACCCTACCAGAACAAAGAACTGATTTCTTACTTTAGGCGGAAAAGGCGCTTATTTTTAGGTTTATGACCAGCATTCCTGCAGCCCCACCCCCACCCCAGGGATGAATCAGTGTGTGAGAGGTCCGCTAAGGAGATATCAACTCCCCAAACTGATTCAGGTAGGCCAGGCCTGGGGCGGGAAGGGGCGGGGCGCAGAGCGGGGAGGGGGCGGGGACGGCGGGGAGCGGGGTGCAAACAGCTCATCACCTAAAAAGCACCAAGTTAGATTTGCATTTCCTCATCAGCATTAAAACTGCACTTGTATGGGGGCAGAAAACAAAAGTTAAATATGTTAAATAGTTAAATATGTGTTTGAATGGAAAATGACCAGTTATTCTGAAAACAATTAGTAGGGAATTAGTCAAGGAACTGATTAATTTACCATTCACTTTGCAAACAGGAAGTCCCTTTGAAAACCACCCCCTTAAAATAACCTGACATTCCACCCCAACACCCCCATGCCCACCCCCGCCTTATTATTCAGTTCAGTTTAGTTGCTCAGTGGTGTCTGACTCTTTGCAACCCCATGGACTGCAGCACGCCAGGCTTCTCTGTCCATCACCAACTCCCAGAGCTTACTCAAACTTGTCCATCAAGTTGGTGATGCCATCCAACCATCTCATCCTCTGTCATCCCCTTCTCCTCTCACCTTCAATCTTTGCCAGCATCAGGGTCTTTTCCAATGAGTCATTTCTTCATATCAGTGGCCAAAGTATTGGAGTTTCAGCATCAGTCGTTCCAATGAATATTCAGGACTGGTTTCCTTTAAGATGGACTGGTTGGATCTCCTTGCAGTCCCAAGGACTCTCAAGAATCTTCAACACCACAGTTCAAAAGCATCAATTCTTTAGCAGTCAGCTTTCTTTATAGTACAACTCTCACATCCATACATGACTACTGGAAAAACCATAGCTTTGACTAGATGGACCTTTGTTGGCAAAGTAATGTCTCTGCTTTTTAATATGCTGTCTAGGTTGGTCATAGCTTTTCTTCCAAGGAGCAAGCATCTTTTAATTTCATGGCTGCAGACACCATCTGCAGTAATTTTGGAGCCCAAGGAAATTAAGTCTCTTGCTGTTTCTATTCTTTCCCCATCTATTTGTCATGAAGTGATGGAACCAGATACCGTATTATTCAGATGACTATTTATTCTGCACGCTTCCAGTTGGCATCATTCAAACTCCTCGTTACTCTTCACTAACAACTAGGTACAAGCACCGCCCCCTGGTTTGACAGGTTTCCGTCATGATTTGGTGTCCTTATTGCTAATCAATTTCAGATTTAGTCAACTTTTTCTAGATCGAGGATTAAAAATGTTTGGGGACAATCAATAAGGATCCCCCTGGAGGACTCCTAAAATCCTCACAGACCGCTGAACCCAACAGCCTCGTTTTACAAGTGGGGGAACTGAGGCTGAGAATGTTCCAGTCTTTGCTAATCCCTGCTGATGACATGTGGGCCAGGGTTGTGTTTGGTTTGGGGGTCCTCAGATCAGGGGGATGTTGAATAAATTTCAGGTGCTTTTTCTCCAAGCTCAGCCATGAGGTTTTTCACCTCTCTCCAGGTCTGAGTTGAACAAACTCCAATTTGGAACGTATTAGGTGTTGTTGTAATAACCTCCTGGTAGCACTGTATGTGTATGTGTGTATATTTGTCCACCCTGCGTTTCAAAATCTCTGGCCCTTCCGAAAGACAAGCAGTTTATTAATGTGGTGCTCTCGGAATTGTTTTTTAATTGGAAACATTTTGCAATGAAAGCACATTAATAAAACCTGAATCCAAATCAAACTTCTCTGTGTATGTTATTTTTACTCTGCAGTCAAATGCTTTTATTAGATTTAAAACTTTTACCATGCTTTTTATCTCCGGCTGTATAATGTTCTACAATTATAAAAAAAAAAAAAAAGCCCAATGACTCCAAAGTCTGGCAAAATAATATACTTTCTTGGATGTCTCTGTGTGTTGCCAATTAGCTTTGCCGTGAACACAGGCCCCCATCCATCACCCGCCTCTGGGTGGCTGTAATGGAGACCTAATTTGTTTCATATGCCCCGTGATCTCTGAGCCATTCACCGGTGTCTCCAACCTGCTGAGGAGCTGCCAGGCCAAAGGAGAAATGAATGACAAGAAAAACCCAAGACAAGCCAGAGGGACCCCTTATCAGGACGGGGCCCAGTTCTGCTCATCCAGTGGGAATACTCAGCCTCTGTGCCTCCAATTTCTTCCTCCCAACTCCCCCCACCCACCCTCTCCTCTCTCCTCCACTTTTTCTCCCCTTTTATGACCCAACTCAGAGCTCACAGGTGGGGAGGCCTAGAGTGGAGAATGGAAGACTTCTCCTTTTCCTTCGCCTTCCCAGGGCTGACTGTTGCCCGCTCCCCCTCTCTGCCCGGTTCCCACCCCCTCCCACCTACTCCTTTTACAAGCCCGACTTTTTAAACCCCCAGTTCCCTAGGAATTTTATGAATGCTCGGCACAAGCCAAAATAAACTCATAAAGAAAAAGTTTCTAAAGAAGGTCATAGACCCGTACAGCAAGTGCTAAGCGGTAAATACAAAAGTTCTCCGGGTCGCTGGGAGCTGAGGTCTGGGTGGCAGAAGGTTGGGGCAATGGAGGGAAAAGGGGGAGGGGAGGGGTGGTCAGGAGTGAAGGCTTTCTTTCCTTTCCTGAGAGGAGAGGAGAGGACTCCCTAAACCTCAGCCTCACTAAGTCTTTATTTGAAAAAATAAAAATTTAAAAACCCTGTTAGAGTTTGACCCCTCATTTTATTGAATAAAACTGTAGCCCAGAGAGGTAAGGCATTTGTCCAAACTCACACAGCAAGCCGGCCTATCTAATGTTGAAGCAGGTGCTCAGTCTCCCAGTCTAGAGCCTCCTCTCTCTGTGTTACTGATATGATGAGGGAAGGAAAGGAAGGGTCTTCAGGGCAGAACATTTTCTGGGCCTCGGAGTCATGGAGCTGTCTGTTGAAATTCTCTGGAGCAGCACTGTCCAGAACTTTCTGCAGTGACGGAGATGTTCTATATCTTTGTTGCCCAATACAGCAGGCAACTGGGCTTCCCTGGTGGCTAAGGGGATAAAGAATCCACTGGAAATGCAGGAGATGCAGGAGAAGAAAATTTGATCCCCAGGTCGGGAAGTTCCCCTGGAGGAGGGCATGGCAACCCACTTCAGTATTCTTGCCTCCAGAATCCCGTGGACAGAAGAGCCCGGCAGGCTATAGTCCCTAGCATCACAGAGAGTCAGACACAGCTGAAGCAACCGAGCATGCACGCAGAGTAGGCAGTCACCACAGACGGCTATTTAAATTAGATTAAATAAAAAATTCAGCCTTCTAGCCTCGTTTCAAGGGCTATCATACTGGACCACATGGTTATAAAACATTTCTGTCATGGTAGAAAGTTCAGTTGCATAGCAGTGCTCTCAGATGTCAGCATGGTTGGCCTTCAAAGCCATCATCATGTCAGGACGCAAAACGGCTCCTCTCCCTGGGCTTCCGTAAGCCTGAGGTCTTCCAGTACTCCCATTCCCTAAAATGACTCACGCGCCTTGGGGGCTATAGCTCCAACTCTTTTCTTTTCACCTCCATGATATCCAGCACGTGACGAGATGGATTCCTGACGAAGGGTTCGTCTCACAAGCTGAGGGTTGGAAAGGCCTTACAGGAAGTTTAACTGAACCACTCCCAGGGCAGGAATCTGCCCTGAAGCCTTTCAGAGGGTGGCCCATCCACCCAGTTTACACGCCTCTAGGCCCAGAGACCTCACTATTTACCCCGGCAGCCTAGTCCAGTTCTGAAAAGTTGGGATTATAAGAATATACTTTCTTTTTTTTTTTTTTTATCCTTATGTTTTTATTTTTTATTTATTTTTTTTTCTTAATTTTTTAAAAAAATCACATGCTCCCCATCCTGAATATACTTTCTAAAATCTAGCTGAAACCTCCCCACTTGCATCCTCTACCCTGGCTCTGTCCTCTGGCTCTCACTGTATTTTGTTTTTCTTTCTACGCAAAGACCCTTCTAATAGCTGCTGCTGCTGCTTGTTTGCTTCAGTCATGTCCAGCTCTGTGCAACCCCATGGACTGTAGCCTGCTAGGCTCCTCTGTCCATGGGGATTCTCCAGGAATACTGGAATGGCTTTCCATGCCCTCCTCCAGGGGATCTTCCAAACCCAGGGATCGAACCCAGGTCTTCCACATCACAGGCAGATTCTTTACCATCTGAGCCACCAGGAAAGCCCAATAGCTAATTCTAATAGCTAAACAATCTAATTCCTTCCTGTTCCTCTTCAAACAGTGAATTCATCACTGAACACTAAGGTTTAAATGCAGGCTGGTCCGCAGAAAATAGCAGGTACATCCCTCCCTTGATCTAGAGAATATGTTTCTGTTAATGCCACCCACACTTTAAGCAACTCCATGCCTCCATAGTCTCACACCAGGTTTGGCCATATGCATGGTCCCATGGCTAAGTTGGTGATGGACAGGGAAGCCTGGAGAGCTGCAGTCTACGGGGTCACAAAGAGTCGGACATGACTGAGTGACTGAACTGAACTGAACTGAGGGCTAAGTTGTCCCACCAGCAAATAGGATGGATGCGGTCCCTACCAGAACTGCTTTTTGATGTGAGCAAAACTCCTGCTCCTGCCCCACTCTTCAGGCAGCCCCACACTTTGGAGTGTCTTCCTCAAAATTGTCCAAGTCCCTTTCCAATGCCTGAGACTGTCCAGGGCTAGCAATGCTATAAAGGTGGGGCCCTGGGCCTGGACTGAAACTTGCATGGGCTCTGGTCCATTTCTCCCACTCAGGGTTTCTTCCACCCTTTGCTTCATATATGAGGTCAACCAGATGACCTGAGGAGCTCCAGGATTCATTTCTATGGTTTGGACCTGGGATTCCACAGCCAGGCCCTCTGCTAGCAGAGCAGCCTGGAAGATGGATCACTTACACTTGCCAATGTGATATTTTTCTTGTAGGTGCCCACAAACTTACATCTCCAGAATGGTGCTAACATGCTGATTTTGAATGACTGGTTCTATAGACAGGGACTCTGAACACCTTAGAGGGAGCCCTGGATCCTGTGTTCACAATCTGCATGGAAGAAACAGTTTACTCTACAATATTGTGAGAAAAGAAGTGCTAGGTGAGCCCAGAAGAAAGAGACTGGAGAGCTTCTTATAGGCAGTGATATCTAAGCTGGGTCTAAAGAATGACGGAAAAGAGAGGGAAAGGAGAGAAATCCAGGCAGAGAAAACTGTAAGAACAGGATGTGCACATGGTTTTGCCTGGTTACCTAAGCTTGGGCAGGTGGCTTAGCGTTTTTGAACTTCAGTTTACTTGTCTGTAAATCTAAGACAACCATCTCCATCTCGCGGGATCAGGCCTTCATTCAGTGATTCAAAGAATGTCCTGAGAGCCTACTAAGCCAGGCACAGTGCAGGTGCCAGGGACATCTGAGGGAGCAGAGCCAATTCCTGCTCTTAATGAACTTGAGACAGCAACAGTGCGGCAGAGCAGTCCAACTCCCAGGAGCTCCATAGGGGGCTAGTTGACTCTGGCCAGGGCAGGACTTCCTGACCCTTGAGCTCAATCGTGAAGGGACATTAGTTAAGACCTGTCAGGGTAGAGGAGATGGGAAGTGTCTGCCAAGTTGAGGGAACCGTATGTGCAAAGGCCCAAAAGTCTGAGCAAACCCGAACTCTTTGGAATCTGGGAAGTATGCCAGTGGGTATGGCGTATGTTGACCATGGCTGGAATTTAAGGCCAGAGCTGGAAAGGCCTTGAATGCCCTTTATCATGTGGGTGGTATTGAGCTCTGGAGGATTTTTAAGCCTGGAAGTCATATGACCAGATTTGCAGTTTAGAGAGTTTCTCTGGAGGCCAATGTGGAGGCTAGACTGGAGAGTGAGAGGCTAGAGGTTGGGAATCAAGGGGGAGGCTGGTGGGATGTCCGGATGAGAGCTGATGGGGCTGTCTCCAAAAAGATGGAGAAGGTATGTCAGACTGGAGGCTTGTATAGGAGGCAGAATTAGCAAGCACTGGGTGGTTGGTGGCTGTGTGTGGTAAGAGAGAGGTGGAGCCAAGAATGACTCGGGTATGTGGTGTGTTTGCTTTCCAGAAAAAGTACCAATAATCATGGCAATACTAGCTAGCATTTATTACCTACTAATTATGTGCTAGCCAATGTGCTAAGCATTTTACACACATGACCTCATTTAATCCTCACAGCAATTCTGTGAGGTAGCTACTCTTTTATCCCCCATTTTAAGGATGAGGAAACTGGTTCAGAAAGGTTAGGTAACTCGCCCAAAGTCACACAGCAGATCCAGAACTGGCCTTCCAGCCAGCCTTCAACATCTCTGTCCATCCTTCCCTCCTGCTTTCTTCTCAGGCTCAGGCTCCATGCCAGGCCGTGCACACCCTGTATGACCACAGTCCAGACCAGGCCTGCAAGGCAGAGGTGAAAAGACTTGGCCCTTGCTGAGTGCCCTCAGCCCAGGACAAGACAGGTGGCCCCTCCTCTGTAGACTCCCACCCAACTGCCATGTCTAAGGCACCCCCCAGCCCTCTCCTCCGTGGTCTCTCCCTCAGCCCCTGTGTGCTTGTTCATGGCTTTTATCAGAGTTGCATCATTTTCTGTTTCTTGGGTCTATCTTCCCTCTAAGAGGTCAGCTCCAAGGTATGGGTTGAGTTTTGTCCCCTCAAACTCACATGTTGAAGCCGACTCCATCGTATCTCAGAATGTAACTGTATTTGTAGATGGAACTCCCTTTAAGGAGATAACTATGTGAAAATGAGGTCACTGGGGTGGACCCTAATATGACTGGTGTCCTTATGAAGAAGAAGAGACTGGGACACAGACATGCATGGAGGAAAGAGCATGTGACGTGACAGGGAGAAGACGGCCAGGGTGAGCGGTCTCGAGGAAACCAGCACGACCAACACCTTGACTTTGGATTAGCCACCTCTGGGATGCTGAGGCAATGAACATCTGTTGTTTAAGCCCCTTATCTGTAGTACTTTGTTAGAGTTGCCCAAGCCGACTAATTATATTACCTAAAGGATACTCTGCCTCATTCCCTAAAGCTTAGCATCATCATATGTCACCCATGACCAGGCTCTCAGTAAATATGTTATTGATTAAGTATGTGTTCTTACTTCCCAGGTGGCGCTAATGGTAAAGAAACTGCCTGCTAATGTAGGAGACGAGTTTGATCCCTGGGTTGGGAAGACCCCCTGGAGGAGGGCATGGCAACCCGCTCCAGCATTCTTGCCTGGAGAATCCCATGGACAAAGGAGCCTGGTGGACTACAGTCCATAGGGTCACAAAGAGTCGGACTTGACTAAAGCGACTTAGCAAGTATGTATATGAGTATGCGTGTGATGTGATACATATGTCAGTACACACAAGGATCTGTGGGTACACATGTCTGTGTAGGGATGAGCTCAAGCCTGTGTGTCCACGTGAGCGCACATTGACTTTTGCCTCTGTAGTTCTGTGTGAAGGTGTGTTTATGAATGTATTTGTAGGCAGACTGTCAGTGACTTGTGTTCAAATGTTTGTGAACAAGGGCATGGTTCTTATGAGGGCATGGAGTGTCTCCACACACACACGAACACCAGCTGTGCCTGTCTGTGGACCCAAGTCTGGAGCAGTGAGTCTCTGAGTGGTCCCGCATGCACACGTGTCTTCTCAGGAAGGGTCCCAGGGCTGGAGCAGTGACAGGTCTGTGCCTGGGCAGAGGACTGGGGAGAAGTCTTAGCTACTGGTTCCCTATGAGGTGGATTCTTTCAGGGGAAGAGCTTCTTGAAGGGGTGGGAGCAGGGTGGGCACTGCCAACCCAGCCAGCACAGGCCAAGCCAGGGTAGAGAGAGGAAAAGCAGAGCCGGCAGAAGCTCTCCTTTGGACCTGTCCCTGTTGCCTTCCCCCAAAATGGCTTGCTTCCCCATCCTACTACTCTGTTCTTCTTCTTTTTTTTTTTTTTTTATGGCTGCACTGGGTCTTGGTTGTCGAGTGCAGACTTTCTCTAGTTGCAGCGAGCAGGGACCACTCTTTGTGGCAGTGCATGGACTTCTCATTGCAGTGGCTTCTCTTGTTATACAGCACAGGTTTTAGGCACGTGGGCTCAGCAGTTGCCCGTCTAGAGCTTGCGGGCTCTAGAGCACAGGCTCAATAGTTGTGGTGCATGGGCTTAGTTGCTCCGAGGCATGTGGGATCTTCCTGGATCAGGGATAGAACTGGAGTCCCCTGCATGAGCAGGCAGATTTTCATCCACTTTGCCACCAGGGAAGTCACACTGCTGTGTTCCCATACAGACTGTTAGTTGGACAGTTACACCTTTGTTTGTGTGATTCAGGCTAAGCTAACTCCCTAGGTGTCTCCTCTGACAATAAATTGGCGAGAGGAGGAAAGGAAAGGAGGGACTGGATTTCAAGTCAAATATTCTCAGTTCTGCCCCTAATTCACTATGGCCCTTTCACAGTTATCACCCCTCTAAATCTTAATGCCTCTTTCCCTAAAAGGGTTGAGAAGATCCCCTGGAGAAGGAAATGGCAACCCACTCCAGTATCCTTGCCTGGAAAATTCCATGGACAGAGGAGCCTAGCAGTCTACAGTCCATGGGGTCGCAAAGAATTGGACACGACTAAACACACACTCACACAAGAAGTATCCCCTGACTTGAGAACATAGAGGTGCTGGCAATGAAAATGTTTTGTAGCTACAAGCCCCAGGAAGCTCTTAGGTGGGCTCCAATTCCCTGACTCCCATCCTCCTGGTTTGGCCAAAAGGAGAAACTCAACCTGGGGGCTCCGCCTCCCCCTGCTGCAGGAGCTGTGTGGAGGAGGTCAGGCTGGCAATTTACAGTGTGAGGAGCCAGTTCCCTCCCAACACACGATCTATCAAGGCCGTGTTTTCCTTGGAAGGCTCCTCCCGTGTGGAACCCTCTTCCCGCAAGCAGCTCTCCCTCAGGTGCTCCCAGAGTTCATGGGCAGGTAAGGGGGAGCCGGGGGAGGGCAGAGGCCTCCTGGGAGGGGCCCTTTCCATCAGAGATGACAGATGCATTTCCTCAGCTCCAGGCCTCAGCCTCAGCACATTGGGGCCAGCGGAAGCCCTGCCTGTTCCCAGGGGGCGATGAAAGGGAAGTCTCTCCTGGCTCCCCTCCTCCTGGCCCTCTCAGTTCAGGGGCTGAGGAGGTGCAGAGACAGGGAATGGGCCACGGAGACAGAGACACAGAGACACATGGAGAGAGGCAGAGATACGTGGACACAGAGGTGGGAGAAACCAAGAGTCAGGCAGGAAAGCTGAGAAAGACCACAGACAGAGACTGAGGCATAAAGGGGCTCAAGAAAACCCTCAGGGAGAAAACACAGGGTCAAGGAAGGCAAGGCAGAGAGAGCAAGGCCGAGAGAGGAGAAAAGAAAGCCAGCCAACAGCGAAGGCAGAAAGTCAGGGAGAAAACAAGAGAGAGCTGGAAACACACAGGGAGTGGGAAGGTGATGAGAGAGGCTGGAGAGAAGAACGGCCTGAGAAGTGAAGGACAGAGACCCAGGCGCCAGAGAGTTCAAGATAGGCGGAAGCCCATGACATCCAGGCAGGAATACTGTGGAGAGAAAACCAAATGGCCGTGACTCAGAATGAAAGACATGGTTGTTGTTGTTCAGTCACTAAGTCGTATCCGACTCTGTATGACTCCACGGACTGTATAGCACGTCAGGCCTCCCTGTGGCTTACTATCTCCTGGAGTTTGCCAAAGTTCACATCTAAAGATGTGGTTGGCTCCATGCTCATTTACAGCAAATGTACAGACTGTTCAAATCCCAGAGCCTGTCATGTAAACTAACCTCTTCTCTTGCTTCCTAGACCGCAGAGGATCCCAGAACCTCTGCTGGGTGTGGGGGTGCAGGTTAATGGGGTCCCCCTAGGACCAGGCGTTATGGAAAGCCTGGGGGTGGGGTGGGCCTGACCTGGGTCCTCGGCTGGAGGAGACAAGAGCCCTTGGGGAGGGGGCTGCAGTGGCTGTGGTGATGGGGGGACCACAAGGAGAGGGGGGCGTCAGGAGCTCTAGGAGGAAGAGAAGGAGAAATGCGCCCCCACTTTCTCTGAGGCCACTGCATTTTTCATAGAATCAGACTTGATTTTGCCAGCCAGGCAGTGCAGCCTCCATGTAGGGAAAGAACTCACTCGCTCAGTAACTGCTTAGCTAGTTGATGCCAGACTCTCTTCTGGCTGCTGGGGGACCACAGAAACAAGGCAACAGAATGCATTCCCTTGTGGAGCTTACTTTCTAGTGGGAGGAGAAAGGATAAGCAAAGTACTGGTGCTCATAGTGACATGAACTGCTGCTTCTCAGATAGAGGTTTGTGCTGTGAATAAATCAGAGCAGGAAAGAAGAGGCATGAGAGGAGGCTTGTGATTGAAATGAAGTGGTCGGAGAAGACCCCATGAAGAAGTCCTGATGAGGTGAAGGAGTGAGCTGTGAGAAAGCCCAGAGGAAATGCCTGCAGTGAGACCTGAGGGAAGGGATTCAGGGGAGGGGCGGGGTGAAGCAGGGTAGGAAGGAGCCAGGCTGTGCCAGCCCCACAGACCTGAGGATGGCTGGTTCTGCTTCTAGTGGAATGGCAGTCAGTGGAGGGTTTGAGCAGAGAAGTGATGGGAAATGACTGACCTTATTTAGGTGGTGACCATCTGCCGTGGTCTCAGCAAGAGATAGGAGACACTTGGACCAAGGCAGTAGCAGTGGAAATAGTGATAAACAGTCAGGTTGTAGACCCCTGGAGGAAGAACTAATAGAATTTGCAGGTGATTCTGATATGTGTATGGGACAAGGAGAAGGACGGGGCACATTTCACCTCCCTGCAAGGGCTCCTTGCCTCTGCTCTCACCTTCCAGGGCAGAGCACTTAACTATCTTGGGGGTCACTCCTCTTTGGACTGCCCTGTCTGAGGGACCATGCTTCCTCTGAGTGGTGCTTAGACCTGCCAACCAGACGGGCCCACTGGGCAGGCAGATGGGATGATAATGACAAAGACAGCCTCAGAAATTCCCTGAACACCATACTGAGAGGACTAATGAGCCACGACTATGCAAGGGAGAATGATCCTGTCCTGCCATCTGACTGTCACTGGCTCCTGGTCCCCCTCCCATCCTCTGGGTACTGCCTCTTGTAGGAGAATTTCCTATTTCCCTAAAATATTGGTTGTATTAACTGCAGAGAAGAACACAAGAGATGGTTAAAAAACAATAGAGTTACAAGAATTAACCTAGATTGAGCTCCAACACAAAGTTGTTTTTCAGTTATTCAGTCATGCCCAACTCTTTGTGACCCCATGGACAGCAGCATGCCAGGCTTCCCTGTCCTTCACCATCTCCTGGAACTTGCTCAAACTCATGTTCATTGAGTCAATGATGCCATTCAACCGTCTCTTCCTCTGTTGCCCCCCTTCTCCTCCTGCCCTCAATCTTCCCCAGTATCAGGGTCTTTTCCAAGGTGTCAGCTCTTCGTATCAGGTGGCCAAAGTATTGGAGCTTCTGCCAGGCTTCCCTGTCCTTCACCATCTCTTGGAACTTGATCAAACTCATGTGCAGTGAGTCAATGATGCCATTCAACCATCTCTTCCTCTTTTGCCCCCCTTCTTCTCCTGCCCTCAATCTTGCCCAGCATCAGGGTCTCTTCCAATGAGTCAGCTCTTCACATCAGATGGCCAAAGTATTGGAGCTTCAGCTTCAGCATCAGTTCTTCTAATGACTATTCAAGGTTGATTTCTGCTAGGATTGACTGGTTTGATCTCCTTGCTATCCAAAGGGATTTAATTTAGGTCATACCTGAATGGTCTAGTGGTTTTCCCTACTTTCTTCAATTTAAGTTTTCATTCCAATCCCAAAGAAAGGCAATGCTAAAGAATGCTCAAACTACCACACAACTGCACTCATCTCACACACTAACAAAGTAATGCTCAAAATTCCCCAAGCCAGGCTTCAACAGTATGTGAACCATGAATTTCCAGATGTTCAAGCTAGATTTGGAAAAGGCAGAGAAACCAGAGAAAAAATTGCCAGCATCCGTTGGATCGTCAAAAAAGCCAGAAAAACATCCATTACTGCTTTATTGACTATGCCAAAGCCTTTGACTATTTCACAACTGGACCGCAACAAACTGTGGAAAATTATTAAAGAGATGGAAATACCAGACCATCTGACCTGCCTCCTAAGAAATCTGTTTGCAGGTCAAGAAGCAACAGTTAGAACTGGACATGCAAAAACTCACTGGTTCCAAATAGGAAAAGGAGTATGTCAAGGCTGTATATTGTCACCCTGCTTATTTAACTTATATGCAGAGTACATCATGAGAAATGCTGGGGTGGATGAAGCACAAGCTGGATTCAAGATTGCAGGGAGAAATATCAATAACCTCAGATATGCAGATGATACTACCCTTATGGCAGAAAGGGAAGAAGAACTAAAGAGCCTCTTGATGAAACTGGAAGAGGAAGGTTAAAAAGTTGGCTTAAAACTCAACATTCAGAAAACTAAGATCATGGCATCTGGTCCAGTCACTTCATGGCAAATAGATGCGGAAACAATGGAAACCGTAAGAGACTTTATTTTGGGGGGACTCCAAAATCACTGCAGATGGTGACTACAGCCATTAAATTAAAAGACATTTGCTCCTTGGAAGAAAAGTTATGACCAACCTAGAAAGCATATTAAAAAGCAGAGACATTACTTTGCCAACAAAGGTCCATCTAGTGAAAGCTATGGTTTTTCCAGTAGTCATGTATGGAGGTGAGAGTTGGACTGTAAAGAAAACTGAGTGCTGAAGAATTGATACTTTTGAACTGTGGTGTTGGAGAACTCTTGAGAGTCCCTTGGACTGCAAGGAGATCCAACCAGTCAATCCTAAAGGAAATCAGTCCAGAATATTCATTGGAAGGACTGATGCTGAAGCTGAAGCTCCAATACTTTGGCCACCTGATGCGAAGAACTGACTTGTTTGAAAAGACCCTGATGTTGGGAAAGATTGAAGGGAGGAGGAGAAGGGGATGACAGAGGATGAGATGTTTGAAAGGCATCACCAACTCATTGGACATGAGTTTGAGTAAACTCCAGGAGTTGGTGATGGACAGGGAGGCCTAGTGTGCTGTAGGCCTAGCGTCCATGGGGTCACAAAGAGTCAGACACGACTGAGCAACTGAACTGAACTGTCCAAAGGACTCTCAAGACTCTTTTCCAGCCCCACAATTCAAAAGCATCAATTCTTTGGCAATCAGCCTTCCTTATAGTCCACAAAGCTAGTGCTCAGTACATGTTGTCTGTCTATCTACCTACCTATCATCATTATAATTCTTCTAATCAATCAAGAATCAGATGGACTTGGATTCAAGTTGTGTATCTTTGGAAAAAGTATTCAATTTCTCTGAGTCTCAGAAACGTCACCTTCAAAAAGAGGGCATATCTGAACTTTATATAGTTATGATTAAATGAGATAAAATGTGTAGAATTTGGCAGGGTGCCTGACACAGAGGTAGTACAACAACTGATAGTCAAGTGGTATGTTGGAGTCAGCCTATACCATCTTGTGAGCTAAATGTTAAATTTTCAGGGATTGTATGAGCCAATTTTTAAAAAGAACTGCTATTAAAAATTAAAGTATACAAATTTCAATTAAAGAAATTATATTTAAAATAACTGTAATACTCAAAACCCACCATTTCCTAATTACTTACATTTTACTATTATCCATGCTCTGAGGTTATTTACATCTATTGTTTCTGCATGAGGGAAATACTATCTAATGACGTGCTACTGTACATCCATTCACACATAATTCTTGTGTGATGATCTCATGTTCGTAGTTCAGAATCAACCATGGTTGATTTGCATGCATGCTAAGTCACTTCAGCTTGTCCAACTCTTTGTGACCCTATGGACTGTAGCCTGCCAGGCACCTCTTTCCCTGGAATTCTCCAGGCAAGAATACCAGAGTGGGTCACATGCCCTCCTCCAGGATATCTTCCCAACCCAGAGATCGAACCTACATCTCTTGCAACTCCTGCCTTGCAAGTGGATTCTTTACTGCTAAGCCACCAGGGAAGCCCAATTTACACATTAGAAATTGGCAAAAGCTTCCAATAAGGGCTTGATTTATTGTTCCCTTGATCATCTAGATTTAAGAAAGTGTTAGAGAAAATGTTAATAATGCAAATTAAACTTAAAAGTATGTCATGGTTGTGATACAAAAAGTTGAAGAAACACTACTCCAATATTCAAAAACTATGACATGGTTTATCAAAATATTTGTTCACATTGATAATGAATGACTGAAGTTACAACATGCATCTTTGTTGTTTTTCTTGTATCTCACTTGTTGATAGAAACAAAATTATCAATAATATCTATGTCAGAACTGTGCTCATTCATCCACTGCAACCCTAGTTTGAATAAACATCAACAATAGCATTTTAGGCAGATGAATAGGCTATGTGGAATCAACAATAAAAAGATTGTGTGTTTTATTTGTAAATTGTGTGCTGCAGATTCTTTAGATCAGTAAAATTGTAATAAGCACATTGGTATATACATACATTTTTTTAGAAATAATTTTAAACATTTACCAGCACACCACGGTGGTCAAGTCATCCTAATTGTATTATCACTGTTACTATAGATAATTCAACATGGCTTCTGGTATTGGCAGACTTGTTAATTCAGACCAAACCCTCCTGATAAGAATAACTAGAAAAGTTGAACAGGAACAGCAAAGCACATATGTTTGAAGGCCCTGGGGAGTTAACAAGACAATGAAGAATTATGGGAACAAAGCTGACTTAAGAAGGGATCTCAGACAGCTTAGTTTAGTATTTGATGTTGCTTTCTCCATAGGTGGATCTGTCAATTCTACAAGAGGCACTTGAGAGCTTGAGAAACTGACCTGAGCTTTCAACAGGCTCACAAGATTATAGGGACAGAACTAGGAGTCCTGGGCCTGCCAAGAAGGCTTTTGGTTGAGCTCCTAGTAGGCTATACCCTAGGAGAAAGAGTGAACAGGAAATTCATTGCCCCAACAGGGATTGAAGCCCAGTTTTAAATCAACTTAATTGCTGACTAGATGAATGTGATCCAGGATAGATAGTGCTATAGCCTCAGCCACAGCCATGACTACCTGTATTAAGCAAATGTGAATCCTCTGTGTTCCAAAATGATATCAGCCCAAGCCACAGCTTTTCTCTACAACTTTTCACATAAAATGTTCAGAACACAATATAAAATAACTACGCATACAAGAATATGTGAATTAAAAGAAATGAGGCAATAGAAATATATTGACAGGGGAGCCAGAAATTTCAGTTAACTGGACATGCACTTCAAAATAGTTAAGATTAATGTGTCTAAGGAACTAAAAATCAGGATGGAGAATTTCAAAAGGGAGGATAAAGCAATGGAAAAGAATTAATTGGAAATTGAAGAACTGAAAATTAAAATATCTGAAATTAAGAAACTTCAGATGTGGCTCAGCTTCATGGCACATTAGATGTAGCTGAAGATAGCATTAATGATCTAGAAGACAAGTTAGAAGGAAATACACAGAATGACATACAGAGAGATGAAAGGGTATAAAAAACAAAAAGAATGCAAGACAAGCCTTATACAGCTCTAATCACAGTCCCAGATAGAGAGAAGAGAGATAATAGGACAGGAACAAGCCACAGAATCAATAAACTTTGCAAAACCATAGCAGGACTAGCTGAAAGTGAACAACACCATCTTAGAGTTAAGCTGCTGAAAAAATAAAAACAGAAAGAAAACCCTAAAGCAACCAGATAAAAAAGACATATTAGCTTCTAAGGAGCAACAATTAGACTAAAAGTTTACTTCTCAATAGAAACAGTGGAAACATAAGACAGTGAAATGATAACATCAAAAGCTGAGAAAAAAAAGGTCTAATCTAGAATTCAATTCCACTTAACACGTTCTTCAAAAACAGAGATAAAATAAAGACATTTTTAGACAAATTTTTTAAAGTAAAAGAGTTTATCACCAGGAAACTTGAACTACAAAAAATATTCAGGGAGTTCTTGAAGGGAAATGATTCCAGAGAGAAGTTTGCAAAGTCAGGAAGAAATGAAGAGCAACAAAAAGCATGACTATATGAGTAAGTATAAAGGAAAACTGATAGAATAAAATGATGACAGTAATGTCTTATATGGTTAAAAAATACAGATTATTAAAATATAATAAAACCAATAGCATTAAATTTGAAAAAGGGATAAATTCAATAAAAGTGTTCTAAGATCCTTGTATCAGTCCTGAGTGTTCATTGGAAGGACTGATGCTGAAGCTGAAACTCCAATACTTTGGCCACCTGATGCGAAGAGCTGACTCATTTGAAAAGACCCTGATGCTGGGAAAGATTGAGGGCAGGAGGAGAAGGGGATGTCAGAGGATGAGAAGGTTAGATGGCATCACCGACTCAATGGACATGGGTTTGGGTGGACTCCAGGAGTTGGTGATGGACAGGGCGTCCTGGCATGCTGCGGTTCATGGGGTCACAAAGAGTCAGACACAACTGAGCGACTTAACTGAACTGAACTGAAGATCCTTGTATTTTCAGAAAGAAGTAAAAGTATAAATGTATCTATTATACAATGTTTGGTAAGTCAGGAATATATTTTTATACCTCTAGATAAATCATTAAAAGAAAGTACAACAATTAAGCTAATTGAGGGGATAAATGATATGATAAAAATGCTCAATAAATCCAACAGAAAGTCCTCACACCACAGAAGTGGACTGGGGGAGTTCCCATCACAGAGAGACTCATTTATCATATTTACTGATGCTATTTATTGATGCGCCGAGCAAATCAATACTAAACACTGATATTTCAGCAAATCAGGAATATTGGGCTCTCTGCCCAATGGCAATTGCCTTCTACACACACTAAACAACAAATAGTGCAAAGTGAATTTTATGATATATTAGAGTATTACAAGGACAATACAAAAACATAAGTCTACCTGGGTAAGTGGTGAAGGGGAGTGAACTACAGTGTTAAATAGGATGGTCAGTGTTGGAGAAGGCAATGGCACCCCACTCCAGTGTTCTTGCCTGGAGAATCCCAGGGACGGGGGAGCCTGGTGGGCTGCTGTCTATGGGGTCGCACAGAGTTGGACACGACTGAAGTGACTTAGCAACAGCAGCAGCAGGAGGGTCAGTGTAGGTCTCACTAAGAAGGTGAAATATGAGCAGAGACTCAGAGGAGGTGGGTAACTGTAGCCAGGGGAGCAGATGAGAAAGCTGGAAGGGGTGGGGATTTTGATTGGGGTCTGTGAGTGTTCTGGAAGGAAACATGCAAATGTGCATGTGAACAAGCTCTTCAACTCTCAGTGCTGGAAAGAGCTTAGGGAGCATTGCAGCCATCCCCGCTCCCGCTTTACCGCCAAAGTCTGGTCAGAGGGGGAACAAGGTGGTGGCTGGCCTGAAATGAGAATTCGCTGGACCAGGGCTCACAGCTGGCTCTCTCACCAGGGCGGGGCTACTTAATCATCACTCATGCCTCTGTCTACAGTTTAGACTGGGTGGGTGGTAAGTGGCAGTGGCCTGAGCTGTGGGAAATGGGCCATGCTGGGGGCAAGTGCTAGACTGAATGGCAGGTTCAATCCTATTAGCAAGAGGATTCTCTCACGTCCCCACCCAGAACTAAGACCATTGATAAATGTTCTCACCACGACTTCAAAATCACAGGGGGCAAGTCTAATAAGCTAGAACCTCTGCTGTGGCTTCATTCGCATTTGCTTAGAGTGGCCGCCAATCCAACTGCTTCTTGCTCCAGACAACTCAGCTAGGGTGGGCCTTAACCCAAAGCAAGCACTAACAAGGGCCTTTGACTCTGGGGTCCTGAGAGGTCTCACTTGCCCTCCTCCTTAGCACAAAGGGTCTCTGAAGACACAAGCAAAGTTAATGAAGGCTTAGAAGAAGAGTCTGTTGAGAAGCGATTTCAATGCCAGAGGTAAATAGGTTCATCTGCATTCATTTCCATTTAATTAAACAAACATTTACTGATTATCCTCCCACAGGTCAGGCCCTGCATTTTGCCATGAGTGATGGATAAATAAGCAAAGGTCCTTGCCTGTGGTGGATTGCATAAATGACACATTCTTCTCACAACTGGATGCCAGCATGTTTGCAATGTCACTTTGCTGCTCTTTCAATCAAAGAATGGAGTCCATTCCTCTATCCCTTGATTCTGGATTGCCCCCAGGTACTTCCTTGGGCCAATACACATGACTTGAAAGCACCTGGTCTGAAAAGCAAGAGGGCAATGAGATCTGCCCCTTTTCTCCTCTTAGGAGCCCTGCTACCACCACCATATAAAGAAGCCCAGGCTAGCCTCCTGGATGATGAGAATCATGTTGCCTAATGACTCCATCCTCGATACACAGAAGAACTATACAAAAAAGATCTTCGTGACCCTGATAACTATGATGGTGTGACCACCCACCTAGAGCCAGACATCCTGGAATGCGAAGTCACATGGGCCTTAGGAAACATCACCACGAACAAAGTTAGTGGAGGTGATGGAATCCCAGTTGAGCTATTTCAAATCCTAAAAGATGATGCTGTGAAAGTACAGTATGCCAGCAAATTTGGAAAACTCAGCAGTGCTGAGAGAAATATCAATAACTTCAGATATACAGATGACACGACCCTTATGGCAGAAAGCGAGGAAGACTTGAAGAGCCTCTTGATGAAAGTGAAAGAAGAGAGTGCAAAAGTTGGCTTAAGCTCAATATTCAGAAAACTAAAATCATGGCATCTGGTCCCATCACTTCATGGCAAATAGATGGGGAAACAGTGAGAGACTTTATTTTTGGGGGCTCCAAAATCACTGCAGATAGTGACTGCAGCCATGAAATTAAAAGACATTTGCTCCTTGGAAGAAAAGTTATGACCAACCTAGACAGCATATTAAAAAGCAGAGACATTACTTTGTCAACAAAGGTCCGTTTAGTCAAAGCTATGGTTTTTCCAGTAGTCATGTATGAACGTGAGAGTTGGACTATAAAGAAAGCTGAGCGCCGAAGAATTGATGCTTTTGAACTGTGGTGTTGGAGAAGACTCTTGAGAGTCCCTTGGACAGCAAGGAGATCCAACCAGTCCATCCTAAAGGAGATCAGTCCTGAATATTCATCGGAAGGACTGATGCTGAAGCTGAAACTCCAATACTTTGGCTAGCTGATGCCAAGAACTGACTCTCTAGAAAAAAGACTCCCTGATGCTTGGAATGATTGAAGGCAGGAAGAGAAGGGGATGACAGAGGATGAAATGGTTGGATGGCATCACTGACTCAATGGGTATGAGTTTGAATAAGCTCTGGGAGTTGGTGATGGACAGAGAAGCCTGGTGTGCTACAGTCCATGGAGTCACAGAGAGTCAGACACAACTAAGCTACTGAACTGAATGACTCCATCCAACAGCCAGCCAACCATAGATGGCTGATACCTGCAGAGGAATCTCTCAGATGAGCCCAGACCAAATTTTTGACTGACAGACTCATGAGCTAGATAAGTGGTTGTTGTTTAAAACTCTAAGGTTTGGGTTGTTGCTGTTGTTTAGTCGGTAAGTCCTGCCTGACTCTTTGTGACCCCATGCACTGCACCATGCTGAGTTTCTCTGTCCTTCACTATCTCCTGGAGTTTGCTCAAATTCATGTCCATTGAGTCAGTGATATTATCCAACCATCTCATCCTCTTCTGCCCTCTTCTCCTTTTGCCTTCAATCTTTCCCAGCATCAAAGTCTTTTCCAACAAGTTGGCTCTTTGAATCAGGTGGTGAAAGTATTGGAACTTCAGCTTCAGCATCAGTCCTTCCAACCAACATTCAAGGTTCATTTTCTTTAGGATTGATTAGTTTGATCTCCTTACAGTCCAAGGGAGTCTCAAGAGTCTTCTCCAGCACCACAATTCAAAAGCATCAATTCTGAGGCACTCTGCCTTATTTATGGTTTAACTCTCACATCTGTCCATGACTGCTAGAAAAACCATAGCTTTGACCATATGTCTTTTTTTGGTGTTAGTTCTAGAAGCTCTTATAGGTCTTCATAGAACTGGCCAACTTCAGCTTCTTCAGAATCAGTAGTTGGGGCATAGACTTGGATTATCGTGATGTTGAAGGGTTTGCCTTGAAAATTAACCAAGATCATTCTGTTGCTTTTGAGATTCACCCAAGTACTACATTTCAGACTCTTGTTGACTATGAGGGCTAATCCATCTCTTATAAGGGATTCTTGCCCACAGTAGGAAATATAATGATCATCTAAGCAGAAGATATTAAGAAGAGGTGGCAAGAATACACAGAACTATGCAAAAAAGATCTTCACAACCCAGATAATCACAATGATGTGATCACTCACCTAGAGCCTAACATCCTGGAATGTGAAGTCAAGTGGGCCTTAGGAAGCATCACTACAAACAAAGCTAGTGGAGGTGATGGAATTCCAGTTGAGCTATTTCAAATTCTAAAAGATGATGCTGTGAAAGCGCTGCACTCAATATGTCAGCAAATTCAGAAAACTCACAGCAGTGGCCACAGGACTGGAAAAGGTCAGTTTTCATTCCAATCCCAAAGAAAGGCAATGCCAAAGAATGCTCAAACTACTGCATAATTGCACTCATCTCACACGCTAGTAAAGTAATGCTCAAAATTCTCCAAGCCAGGCTTCAGCAATGTATGAACTGTGAACTTCCAGATGTTCAAGCTGGTTTTAGAAAAGGCAGAGGAACCAGAGATCAAATTGCCAACATCTGCTGGATCATTGAAAAAGCAAGAGAGTTCCAGAAAAACATCTTTTTTTGCTTTATTGACTATGCCAAAGCCTTTGACTGTGTGGATCACAATAAACTGTGGAAAATTCTGAAAGAGATGGGAAGACCAGACCACCTGACCTGCCTCTTGAGAAACCTGTATGCAGGTCAGGAAGCATCAGTTAGAACTGGACATGGAACAACAGACTGGTTCCAAATAGGAAAAGGAGTATGTCAAGGCTGTATATTGTCACCCTGTTTATTTAACTTATATGCAGAGTACATCATGAGAAACGCTGGGCTGGAGGAAGCACAAGCTGGAATCAAGATTGCCGAGAGAAATATCAATAACCTCAGATATGCAGATGACACCACCCTTATGATAGAAAGCGAATAAGAACTAAAGAGCCTCTTGATGAAAGTGAAAGAGGAGAGTGAAAAAGTTGGCTTAAAGCTCAACGTTCAGAAAACTAAAATCATGGCATCCAGTCCCAACACTTCATGGCAAATAGATGGGGAAACAGTGGAAACAGTGTCAGATTTTATTTTTCTGGGCTCCAAAATCACTTCATATGGTGATTGTAGCCATGAAATTAAAAGACACTTACTCCTTGGGAGAAAAGTTATGACCAACCTAGATAGCATATTGAAAAGCAAAGACATTACTTTGTCAACAAAGGTCTGTCTAGTCAAGGCTATGGTTTTTCCAGTAGTCACGTATGGATGTGAAAGTTGGACTGTGAAGAAGGCTGAGCGCCGAAGAATTGATGCTTTTGAACTGTGGTGTTGGAGAAGACTCTTGAGAGTCCCTTGGACTGCAAGGAGATCCAACCAGTCCATCCTAAAGGAGATCAGTCCTGGGTGTTCCTTTAAAGGACTGATGCTGAGGCTGAAACTCCAATACTTTGGCCACCTGATGCAAAGAGCTGACTTGTTTGAAAAGATCCTGATGTTGGGAAAGATTGAGGGCAGGAGGAGAAAGGGACGACAGAGGATGAGATGGTTGGATGGCATCACCCACTCAATGGACATGAGTTTGGGTAAACTCCGGGAGTTGGTGATGGACATGGAAGCGTGGCATGCTGCGGTTCATGGAGTTGCAAAGTCGGACACGACTGAGCGACTGAACTGGACTGAACTGAAATTAAATTTGCCTGTTCCCATAGATTTTAGTTCTCTGATTTCTAAAATGTTGATGTTCACTCTTGCCATCTCTTGCTTTACCACATCCAATTTACCTTGATGCATGGACCTAACATTGCAGGTTCCTATGCAATATTGTTTTTTACAGCATCATTCCTTTCACCACCAGACACTTCCACAACTGAGAATTGTTTCTGCTTTGGCTCAGTCACTTCATTCTTTCTGGGGCTATTGGTAATTGCCCTCTGGTCTTCCCCAGTAGCATATTGGACACCTTCCAACCTAGGGGGCTCATCTTTGGATGTCACATCTTTTTGCCTTTTCATAATGTTTATGGCATTCTTGCAGCAAGAACACTGAAGTGGTGTACCATTCCCTCCTCCAGTTGACCATGTTTTGTCAGAACACTACTATGACTCATCCATCTTGGGTGGCCCTGCATGGCATGGCTCATAGCTTCATTGAGTTATGTGAGCCCCTACACCACAACAAGGCTATGATTCATGAAGGGGGAGGTTTGGGTGGTATTTTCAGCAAAGTTGAATAATAGTCAAAGCTATGGTTTTTGTTTTTGTTTTTGTTTTTTTGTTTTCTTTATGGTTGGGCCATAAAGAAGGCTTCGGAGAAGGCAATGGCACCCACTCCAGTACTCTTGCCTGGAAAATCCCATGGATGGAGGAGCCTGGTGGGCTGCAGTCCATGGGGTCTCTGAGGGTCGGACACAACTGAGCGACTTCACTTTCACTTTTCACTTTCATGCATTAGAGAAGGAAATGGCAACCACTCTAGTGTTTTTGCCTGGAGAATCCCAGGGATGGGGGAGCCTGGTGGGCTGCCGTCTATGGGGTTGCATAGAATCAGACACGACTGAAGTGACTTAGCTTAGCTTACCATAAAGAAGGCTTAGTGCCGAAGAACTGATGCTTTCAAATTGTGGTGCTGGAGAAGACTCTTGAGAGTCCCTTGGACAGCAAGGACATCAAACCAGTCAATCCTAAAGGAAATCAACCCGGAATATTCATTGGAAGGACTGACACTGAGGCTCCAATCCTTGGCCAGTTTATGCAAAGAGCCAACTCATTGGAAAACACTCTGATGCTGGGAAAGATTGAGGCAGAAGAAGAGGGCAGCAGAGGAAAAAATGATTAGGTATCATCACTGACTCAATTGGACATGAATTTGAGCAAACTCTGGGAGACAGTGGAGGACAGGGAAGCCTGGTGTGCTGCAGTCCATGGGGTCACAGAGTCAGACATAACTTAGCAACTGAACAACAACAAATTCAGCAGAAAACACACACACACACACACACACACACAAAACTAAGGCACTGCTCAATACAGAGTCCTCTATCTTAGAAGACAGGTCAGTAAGTAAAGAAGTGAAACTGGCTTGGTGGAAGACAATAGGGAGTCATGAAGATGATGGCAAACTGTCCTTGCCTGAAAGGAAGTAGCCTCTATCAGCTCCTTTTAACTGCTGCCTTTGAAGGCTGTGTTCCCAGCCTTTCCCAGATTTAAAGGGAAGCCAAAAATCAGGATATTTATGGAAGATCTCCCAATGTTTAAATGTTGACAGTTTAGTTCCCTTTCATACTATGTAGCTTAAGCATCTGCATAGGCTTTTAACTTGTAACTTCTAGTTTGATGGAAGAAAAGGAATACTTCAAGGAAAACAACAAAAAACCCCAGCAATCATCATCACCATGAGTTTTTAAAAGGGAAGTAAGGGCAGGGAAGGTTAAGCACAGGGGATCTAGGAGCTTAGGAGAGACACCTAACTCAGGGAAGCACCCCTCACAGCAGGTGACACTCGGCTGGGGTCTTGAAGAATGAAGCCAGGTAAGCCAGGTACTGGCCTTCCCTGGTGGCTCAGTTGGTAAAGAATCTGCCTGCAATGCAGAAGACATGTGTTCGATCCCTGGGTTGGGAAGATCCCCTGGAGAAGGGGCACGGCAACCCACTATAGTATTCTTGCCTGGGGAATCCCATGGACAGAGGAAACTGGAGGGCTACAGTCCATAGGATAACAAAGAGCTGGACACAACCGAATCGACTGAGCATACAGGCATGCAAGTCTGATAATAAGGTAATAAAAATGGTCCCGAGAGAGAACAGCCTTCCTGAGGGCTAGTGGGACCACGCTGGCATCCTGGGGATGGCAAAAGGGGAAGAGGCAGAGTAGCCAGAAGTGAGGCTCAAATGGTGAAGGGCTTCAGGCAATGTTTGGGCTTTAGCCACTAAGGAGGCAGGACTGTGGCAAGTTCGTGCAGGATGCAGCCTCAGGAACCCCTCTCCTCAGTCAAATCCCAGCTCCAATATTTCTTACCTGGGGTAAACTTTGCAAGCCATTTACCTGTTTGTGCCTCAGTTGCCTCACATTCAAATAGGGTGAGTAACAATAGAACCTAATACAAGCTGGTTGTGAGAGTTACAACATGAATATTTTTTATCTATGATGAGCCACTGAAGGTGTCAGCTATCTCGTGAATTCTTTTTTAAATGTTCCTTTTTCTTTGTAATAGCAAATATGACCCTTGCGGAAAATGCATGCTCCTTGTGGAAAAGTATGAAGAAGACCATTTAAAACCTCACCTCTCAGAAACAAAAGACACTTTCAGATGTTTTCCCAGTCTCTTTATCCTGTGCAAGTATAGTCTGCTTGCCCTGTGGTTTGTTCTGACAAATTTAAGATCATTCTCAATATACAATTTTATATTTTTTTCTCTTAATCTCATACCATAGGAATTCTCTTGTGTCATTAAAAATTCTTCAAAACATAATTTTTTTAACTGTTATGGAACACTCTGAGACACTGTGAGATGTCTTCATTTGGCTTTGATACCCAGTACTTGTGGTTATTAACATCCACTGAACAATTACTATGTTCCAGGAGTTTATAGGTGTTAACTCATTTCATTCTCACATCCTCTGTGGGGAGAGGTCATTTGTATAACCCCAGGTGCTGGGATGGCCTTCCAGGTGGCTCTAGTGGTAAAGAACCTGCCTGCCAATGCAGGAGACACAGGAGATGTGGTTCCATCCCTGGGGTGGGAAGATTCCCCGGAGTAAGAAATGGCAAACAGCTTCAATATTCTTGCCTGGAGAATCCCTTGGGCAGAGGAGCCTAGCGGGCTACAGTCCACGGGGTCACACAGGGTTGGACACGACTTAGCACTAGGTACTGGGATGGCTCCAGATCTGCTCCTCTTCCCTCTTCCTCCTGCCCCAGGCTCACCGGGCTGGTGGGTAGATACTGTTTCCTCTCTCTTATTTGCCCTCTGGCATATGTCTGGGTCCCACCAATGGGACACATGGCAGGAGATGGGTTTTTGTGCCCTGGGCTCCCTCCTTGCTGGGGCTGCTGTTGGTCGGCTACCCTCCACTCCCCACAGCCACAGCCCCCATCAGAAGCCCTCTGCACACAGCAACCTCTCCCACTTTGGCTAACCAGGCCCTCCCCCAGCCCTCAGGCTGCTGGGTGCTACAGCTACCTGCGGTTGCTAGACTCGGAGTGCTGCCCTTCCTCTCTGCTTACACTCCCATAAGACATCTTCCTGTTAACCTCTTGTTGAGTTACCCAGGCTAATCATGGCAACTGTTTCCTGCTGGGACCCTGACTGATGCAACACTTGAATGGATAAAATAGAGTTGGACACGACTGAAGCAACTTAGCAGCAGCAGCAGTAGCAGTAATAATGAGAAGTTCCAAAAGTTATACAACAAAAATTAAGATTCCAGGTCCACCGCCCAAGGTGACCACCCTCGAAAGTTTATTGCTTTGTTTAAAATAATAATAACTCACACATATAGTATTTTGTAGGTGAGAAAACTGAAGTACAGAGAGGTTAAGTAACTCATCCATGGTCACACAGCTCATAAGTGGTGAGTCAAATTCGCTCCGTCGTGTCCGACTTTTTGCAACCTCATAGATTATACAGTCCATGGAATTCTCCAGGCCAGAATACTGAAGTGGGTAGCCTTTCCCTTCTCCAAGGAATTTTTCCAACCCAGAGTTTGGACCCAGGTCTCCTGCATTACTGGCAGATTCTTTACCAGTTAAGCCACAAGGGAAGCCAAAGAATACTGGAGTGGGTAGCCTATCCCTTCTCCAGTGGATCTTCCCGACCCAGGAATTGAACCAGGGTCTCCTGCATTACAGGCGGATTCTTTACCAACCAAGCTATCAGAGAAGCCCTCTCATAAGTGATATAGATGGGCATTAAACCCAAGTAGTCTGCTTCAGAATCTCTGCTCTGCAGTTCAGTTCAGTTCAGTTCAGTCTCTCAGTTATGTCTGACTCTTTGCAACCCCATGAACCACAGCACTCCAGGCCTGCCTGTCCATCAAAAACTCCCAGAGTCCACCCAAACCCATGTCCATTGAGTCGGTGATGCTATCCAACCATCTCATCCTCTGTCGTCCCCTTCTCCTCCTGCCCTCAATCTTTCTCAGCATCAGGGTCTTTTCAAATGAGTCAGCTCTTTGCTTAGACTCTACTATAGTGCCTCTCCAAAATCTCTCCATTAATATTTATATTTATATCTTTGTCTAGATACTCTCTGTTGGTTTTACACAAATTAAGGCATGTTATATATATCAATAATGACTGTTCACTTAACAATATAGCTTACAGATCTCCCCCTATACTGTTTTCCCACTTAATGTAGCTTGACATGCTTTACTTATGCGCAACTGAGTTCTGCCTCATTCTTCAGCCTTCTACTGATTTGCATTTCAGTTTTAAATTTTTTTCCTATTACAAAGAGAGTCAAAATAAATGATCTTGTGCTGTATCTGTGCATATATATGTGGGTATATCTATAAATTAGATTCCTGGAGGTATAACTTCTAAATGTATGTTCACTTTTAAAATTTGCACATTTGTTAAATTTTACTTTTGCAAAACTGTCATTGATAATGACTATTCCAACAGTAGGTTAAAATGTCTATCTTCCTGCATGATGTTTTACTGGAACTTTTTATTCTTTCTATCTTTGTAGTTTAAATAATGCCTTGTTTTAATTTTCATTTTTCTTATTATGACAGAGAAGTTGACATCTTCAAATTTTTAAAAACACTTATCTTAGTGTGCCTTACTGCAACCCCCTGCCATAGTTTATTTAGCACATCTTTTAAAACTCCCAAGTAAAAATAACAGTGTGATCACAGTCTTTGCGTGTAAGTCTTTATCTGTATCTCTTTCTGTTTCCTGGGAAAGATTGCTAGAAGTGGAATTACTGAGTCAGAGGGTAGGGATTGTTTTAGACTCTTGCTGCATACTGAAAATTGTCATAGAATTACATTACCGTCCCACCAGCAACATTTGAGAGATCTCGCCTCACTCACTGCCATCCCCAGCAGTTGTATAATTTTTAAGTGAGATGCCTATGAATAAGGAAAATGCGACCTCGACTTCATTTATTTGCTTTGAATTTTAATAAGCCAGATTAAACATTTTTTCATATCCCTAGGCCATTTACATGTCTGTTTCTATAATTCGACTCTTAGTGTTTCTCCTATGACAGGTAAAGCGCCCATCAGCATATCACTTATTAAATTCCTACTAGGCACCTAGAAACCACAGAGCTTTGTGTTTTGAGAGACATAAATTAGATGCAATCATTATTCTTACAGATCTTGTGATTTCGCTGGGCAGACAGGCCCATAAACAGAGAAAGCAATTAGAGAGCAAACCAGACAGTCTGTAATCAAGTGCTAAATGGGCAGCTCAATGCTACGTGCCAAGAGAGCACAAACAGGAGAGAATAGCCAAGCAGGTATGATCAGGGAAAGCTTCTTGGAGGAGGAGCCCACTCAGGGGCTGTGCGTTTAAAATATGACAATTACAGAGAGACATGCATTTCTCTTTCCTCCAGCAAGGAGCATGATGCCTCAATGGCTCTATCAGCATGTCTGGGAGAAATCAGTCTTAAAGAGATAAACGAGTTGACTGCTGCCACGCCCAACCCAGCTGGCATTGGTGGCCATTGTCACCATTGCCTTGGTAATGGCAATGACAACAACTAACATTTGTTTGGCTCTGACCATGTGCCAAGTACCGTGTGCTAAGTGCTTTATATTTATGATCTCATTTATGTTTCTGACTAGCCTGAGAAGTAACTATTGTTACCCCTTTTACAGATGCGGAAACTAACATTAAACAAGTCATCAAGGACATCAGTGGAAGTGTGATGAGCTTGGTCTCTGATCTATGCTTGTCCCCTCCAAGGAGCATGCTCCAGGTCCTGGTCAAAAAGCCTTTTCCCCTGACCAGTCACACAATTCTCTGGTTCCTTTGGCGTGATCGGGAAAAAAGGCAAACAGACTTTTGAGGGGGGAAATTTAGAGTCATAGAAATTCATCCAAGTATCTAAAGAAGAGTGGAGGTATATATATATATATATATATATATATATATATATATATATAGTTGATTCACTTTGCTGTACACACGAAACTAACACAACGCTGTAAATCAGCTATACGCCAGTGTGTGTGTTCATGCGTGCTCAGTCGTGTCCAGCTCCTTCCGACCCATGGGCTGTAGCCCGCCAGGCTCTTCGGTCCATGGAATTTTCCAGGCAAGAATACTGGAGTGGGTTGCCATTTCCTCCTGCAGGGGATCTTCCTGACTCAAGAACCAAACCCGTGTCTCCTGCATCTCCTGCATTGGCAGGCGGATTCTTTACCATTGTGCCTCCTGGGAAACCCCCTATATTTCAGCAAAAATTATTAAAAAAATAAAGACTCCCTGAGCACATGCTAGGTAGGATGTCAGGCATTTAAGTCCCTACCTGGGCATGACCCAAGAGGAGATGAAGACAAGGCTGTGACAGATATTCTAACTGGCAGGGATGGGCACAAGGAGGAGAGAACAGAAGGGGGTCCCCAACCCCGAAAAGGGGAGGTGAGTGTCAGGAAAGTTTCTCAGAGGAAATGGTAGCTGAGTCCATCCTGCGAGAGGGAGGGATTCGCTGAGCACAGAGAAGCAGAGAGGCATTGTAGGAAGAGGAAACACCCAGGCCAGAGCCAACAGCATGAGGTTGGGGCAGACATGGTCAGAGCATGTCCCTGCATCATGGCACCAAGCACCCTGAGTTGTCATCACCAGCTGACCCTTCTGTTTTCCACAGCGAGCCATGTACTTCCCCAGGGCAGTGACTACATCCAAGCCCCTCCTCTGAGCCCCTAGTGACAGAAGCTCTGGCCCACACTGGGCAGACAGCACATATCTGTGAATGAAGAGCTAAGGACCAAACATCTCCATCACAGAGGCCTTGGCACTCAGGACCTCATCATGCGAGGGCAGCTCCAGGAGGCGGGGTAGGGTGAGGGTCGGGTGGGTATGGGGGGCTTGTTCCTGCAATCACACAGTGCACCCCTTGAGGCCAGGGGCCAACCTCGTTCCACTTCCCATCCCTCTACACCAAGTTGCCAAGCACAAGCCTGTGAACAATGTAAAAATACTCATTGCTAGGAGTGTGAACACTTACGTACTTACTGTGCACAAGGCTCTGCTCCAAGTGCACTACGTTTGTCCTCTCACTGAAGCCTCAAAAAACTCCATTATACCCATTTTACAGATCTGAAAACTGAGGCACAGAAATGTTCAGTCTCTTACTCAGGTCACTTAAGAGACACTGCATGACATAGAACTTCAGAGCAAAGGCATGCGAATCAGAGTAGGCCTAGGTTCAAAATCCCATTGTCCTACTTAGCTGCTGCGAGATCATTACTTAGCCTCCGTCTTCCTGTTATGAAATGGGGATAATCGTGACACCATCTCAGTTTAGAGACTAAGAGCAAATGGAAAGCACCTAGCTCAGGGCACTCGGCAGCTGGCACCTAGCAGGCACTCGGCAGCTGGCAGGCATTCTTTCTGCCCACAAGTCCAGAAAGCTGTCTCTCTGGTGAAGACGGGCCCCCTGGTCTTCCTTGTCCCCTTTCTACTCAGTCACGACCTCCTGTTGCCACACATAAGCCACTCGCCGGAAGAGGTGAGTCAGACCCCCATTCCACTTGGGCCTGCTCTTTCCCAATCAGCGAACTTCTTCCATATAGAGCAATCTTTTCCACTGCTCCCAGCTGCCAGCAGAGGCCGGCATTAGAGAGCGTCTTGGCTCCCATTGGAAGAAAAACAAACTTTGCAGAAAAATAAACACTTTTTTTTAAAGTCCTGTGGTTTTACATTCAGACCTAATAGTTTTTCCTTTCTTTTTTTCCCAGATACCACAAATCTTCTGCTGGAGGGAGAAAAAAGGAAAAGAGCCCAAGAAGAGACTTCTAGATTGTTCTTCCATGCAAACATGCTCTAAGATGGCCACATCCAAGGACCAGGGTCCCGTGTCTGTGCTGTGGCCCTTTAGAGACTTGAGTCCCACCCTCCAAGCTGACCCTTGTCCTTTCTTCCACGGCTCCGGAAAAGTGAGTCTGAGCGACTTCTCTCACCCACTCCTGTTGCTCCAGGGCTGGAATGAGCAGACACAGGCGTAAATGTCAGGGAGGCCCAGACACAGGCTCCCCTGCGATGGATGGGCCTATGACATTTTAACTCCCAAATACAGTCACCTCCCCACAGCAAGGCTGGCTGGCCAGAGGCCATCCTGTTCCAGTGACAAGTCCTAAAATAGGAAGCTGTTTCTCAGAGAAACACAAAGCCATTTGCCTTTGAGCACAGCCTCCGCTCCACCCCTTCATGGAGGGAAGAGAAGGCCTGAGTGACCCAAGCAGCGGCCAAGGGCTCTGGCTGAGCCATGCCCCTCAGACAGTACATGCTTGTTCAACCCAAGCTTCCTCCAGCAGTGCCAGCCTGTGCTGGGGAGACCAGTGGGCATGTTGATTAAGAGATGACACAGGTAAAGCATCTTCTACAGGAACTGGTACCTGGTGGGTGCTCTGTTCATCTCTGTTCCCTTAGATCCAGCGCTCCTGAGCCTGTCCCACGACTTCAATAGGTCCGGAAGCACCGTGAGTGCTAGCCAATATTCTGCATGTACACTCTTGCTGGTGAGCGAAAGCATTCATTAAATATCTTAGGGATCGAAGACTTCAAAAAGCTGAGAACCGCAGGCTTTTTAATTTAATTTTTTAATGAGCATTGAACTCTTCTGAGGCAAAGACCTATCTTCTTTGTCTTGGTATCATCACAACCTAGGAAAAGATGTGGCATGTTGAACATTCAATGGAATGAATGAATGAATGAGGTAAGGGATGAGAATTAACTTTTTCCTTCAAGGAATTCAGAGCAAAAATATAGATAAATAAAAGAGTCGAATACAAGGCAGAAAATGATAAAAGTCAAAATAAATGGAAAAATTAGGAGCTGCAGAGGCTCTGAGTAGATGTAAATGTCTCTGGCCCACCTGGCAAGGTGGAACGGCCAGCTAAGTCAAGTTGAGATGACTGGTGGGGGTGGAGGAAAGAGGTTAGGTAGGTAGAATGAGGAGAGAGCTGGGAAGTCATTTCAGGAAACCGTGGTGAGAAAAAAAAAAAAAAGAATCACAAACTTTATAGAGACATGAATTTTTTTTAATGTGGTTTTGCACTCGAGGCCTAATGGTTTTTCCTTTCTTTTCTCATATGAGCTGTCCAGTGCGGCGAGAGGGAAGGGGATGTTTGAGGCCGGGTGGGAAAAAGGTTTGGAAAGAAAGTTTGGGGCCAGTTCCTGGGGGGCCTTGAATGCCAGTCTCCACGCACCCAGCTCTGAAGCAGCAGAGCTGCTCCCTGTGGGAAGGAGATGGGGAGGGGAAAGGGACCCAACACCCGCCCTCTCCAGCACCCGGCCACCACGAGGGGAGGATGCTGGTGAGGGGGGCTGAGGCAGACAAGGCTGGAGCAAGGCGGATGGAGAGAGGGGACAGATGTGAGGCTGGGAAGGAGAATCAGGCATCTGGCAAGTGATTTCCCATGGAGGATGGTGAAGATGAAGCCGACCTCAAAGAATCCTCTTGATTTTCCCCAGCTTGAGTTATTGGCCATTTTTCATATTCAAATAACAGCAGATTTTAAAAGATTAAGTTAAACTCAGTTACAGGAAGATATAAAGAGCGATTTTAAAAAGATGAGCAAAACTGGAATAAAAACACAGGATAGGCACACACTGGTGATTTTTCCTTAGTCTCGTTGGTGTTCAGCGATTACTTTCTAAATCTCTGGTTTTCTCCCAGACCTTAAGCGCCATCACCCTGCTGCCTCACGGCCTTTGTTCAGGAAGACTCTGCTTTGAAACTCTGTCTCCTCACTCTTTCTCAGCAGCCCCTTTCATCGTGAGGCAGCCTTTCCCAGCAAGGTCAGTGATGCTGACACGAGGCCGGAGTTTTTTGAAGGTCTACAGCCAAAAGGTATCAGTCTCATAAACAACAAATTACAGACCCGAACCTCCCAACTTCAGTCTCTCCTCATTCTGTGTGTGAAACTCGCCTCAGTTCAGTAACATTAATACCAGTGGCCACTTTTGTCAGTGCCTGCCCTGCGACTGCTCTGAACACTTTACTTCTATGAGCCCTTCCGATGTGCACAGAAGTCCCTCCCTGTAGGATGGATATGACCACAGTTCTCACAGACGGTGAAACTGAGGCCCAGGCCTTGGCTGGGAAATGGAGAAGCCAAGATACAAGCCCCAGATGTTCAGCTTTGGAGTCTATGCTCCTAACCCTCCTCCTGACTGCCTGTCACAGACCCAGCTCTGTTCTTCGCACACTCTCGCTGATGTGAGTCAGTGAAGTTGATTACTGGCGGGGCTTGCCCAAGAAAGAGGTTAATGGGTGTTATTTCCATCCTGCCATGCATGGTCCTAGGAATACACATTTTCATTAGGATGCTGGAGGAATTGTTGAATGTGGGGCACTTTGGGGAGTAGATTAAGTAACAACCTGTTCTGTCCCCCTATACTCCGTAGTGATCTGAAGGGACCAGACACTAAAGCACTCTCTGCCTCCACATGCCAATCTGGAAAGTGGGCTTTCAAAATGAAGACTCACATGGACCCATAGACCCACAGTAAGAACATAAATCTCAAAGAGAAACATCAGTGATTCGCTTATTTGAGCAAACCAGAACTTTGATTTGAGACAAGTCAGAACTTCTCAACAAAGGAGCCACAGGTCTCTCAGGGGCTACAAGTGAGGCGAAGTGAAGTCGTTCAGTTGTGTCCGACTCTTTTGCGACCCCATGGACTGTAGCCCACCAGGCTTGGAGTGGGTTGCCATTTCCTTCTCCCTTTTCTCCAGGGGCCACAAAAGGAGCTCAATTTTTAATGCAAGAGAGAAAGACAATACTGGAGGAAATCTTACTAGAAATGGAACGATGTGGGTTTCAGTGCTGTTTTTGCCAGTTCCTAGCATGTAACCACAATACACAGTCTACCTTCCAGGCAAGAGTCTTTATAGTGTGTCCATGTCTTTGCAACTTTATTGTCTTCCCCCAAGTTTTCCATTCATTGAACTTCTACTTATTCCTCAAAGCCCCATGGAAATGCCCTTCCAGAAGCCCTCAGGTGGAATTAATCTCTCTTCCACTTAGTGCATGGAACACTCATTTATCCCCCTCACTGAGGCTTATATACTTTGCTACAGCTGTATTTTGTATATTTGTTTAGTCATTTAACAAAGTATTAATTTGTTTAACATAATATCCTGAGCACCTGCCACATGCCAAGGATGTGCTGGATGCTGAGAATACAATAAGAGATGGCTATGGGCTGAATTAGTTCCCCAAAAGATAAGTTGAAGTTGTAACCCCGGTACCTCAAAACATGCCCTCATGTGAATATAGAGTCATTGTAGATGTAAACAGTTCAGATGAGGTCATAGAGGAATTGGATGGGCCCTTAATTCAATGTCTGTTGTCCTTACAAGAAGAGAAGAGATACAGACACACCCGGAGAACCTCATCTGATAACAGAGGCAGAGATTGGAGTTATGCTGCCACAAGTCAAGGAGTGCCTGGGGATATTAAAAGCTGAAAGAGACAAGGAAAGAATTTTTCCTAGAAGCCTCAGGGAGAACATAGCACTGCCAAAACCTTCATTTTGGATATCTCGGCCTCCAGAACTGTTGACAGATAAATCTCTGTTGTTTCAAGTCACCTAATTTGTGGTACTTCATTATTGTTGTCGTTGTTTAGTCACTGAGTCGTGTCTGACTCTTTGCAACCTCATGGACTGCGGCACGCCAGGCTCCTCTATCCTCCACATCTCCCAGAGTTTGCTCAGACTCATGTCCATTGACTTGGTGATGCTATCTAACCATTTCATCCTCTGCTGCCCCCTTCTCCTTTTGCCTTCAATCTTTCCCAGCATCAGGGTCTTTTCCAATAAGTTGGCTCTTTGCATCAGGCAGCCAGAGTATTGAAGAGTACTCAAGCTTCAGCATCGGTCCTTCCAATGAATATTCAGGACTGATTTCCTTCAGGATGGACTGGTTTGATCTCCTTGCAGTCCAAGGGACTCTCAAAGAGTCTTCTCCAGCACCACAATTTCAAAGCATCAGTTCTTCAGCGTTCAGCCTTCTTTATGATCCAACTCTCACATCCATACATGACTACTGGAAAAACCATAGCTTTGACTATATGGACATTTGTCTGCCAGGTGGTGTCTCTGTGTTTGAATATGCTATCTAGGTTTGTCAGCTTTCCTTTCAAGGAGCAAGTGTCTCTTAATTTCATGGCTGCAGTCACCATCCACAGTGATTTTGGAGCCCAAGAAAATAAAATCTGTCACTGTTTCTACTTTTTCTCCTTCTATTTGCCATGAAGTGATGGGACCAGGTGCCGTGATCTCAGTTTTTTGAATGCTGAGTTTTTTTTAAGCCAGCTTTTTCACTCTCCTCTTTCACCATCATCAAGAGGCTCTTTAGTTCTCCTTCACTTTCTGCCATTAGAGTAATATAATCTGCATATCTGAGGTTGTTGATATTTTCCCCAGCAATCCTGATTCCAGTTCGTGACTCATCCAACCTGGCATTTCTCATGATGTACTCTACATATAAGTTAAATAAGCAGAGCGTTTGGCAACTCTAAAAACTAATGCCAAAATGTTCTCCACTTTCAAGGAACAATACATAAACAATTACAGAACAGCATGAGAATACTTCAGTAAAAGGAAATCCTCTGTGCAAACAAAGAGGACATGGCAAGTAATTCAACCTTGGAGAGCATTCAGGACAGGCTTTCCAGAGCAGGCATATTTGGAGTTGGGTTTTGAAGGATGAGTAGGAGTTCTCCAGGAGAAAGAGTACTCCAGGCAGAAGGAATGGCAGCAGCACATGTGTACTTTCTCAGTCTTTCCTGCTGGATTATGCTCCCTAGGGCCCTCAGCACAAAGCTCTGCCCATGGCAGATGCTCAGCCCACATCTCTTGAACTTGCAGGAAAAACTGTACTCTCAAGAAGAGAGAAACAGAAAACAGTGTGGGTGGCTGCCACCTAGAGACAGGAAAGACTGAAATCGTTTGACTCCCCAGATAGAGAGCAGATGGAGGGCAGCAGCAGAGGCCAGAGAAGTGAGGCAACCCAAGCAGAGCTGACTTAAAAAAAAAAACTGGGTTGGTCTCTAGGGCTCCAGCTCAGCTGGGAAGGAAGGCAATTTATGGCCAAAGGAAGTAGGCTGACAGTAAACAAAAATACAGTGACCCTCGAGTTCCCAATGGACAGAAGATAGATGACGCCGTCGTAAAAATGAGATTAATTTTAATAAGAGCTTTCACCAACCGGCAGACCCTGGCGGCCAGAGGCCTGTCAGAGAGCCGATGACAAGCAGAGTTGCTGATGGATGGAGCTGACCCTGGCAAGCTGAAGGCACGGGAACAATTGGAAGCCCGGGACTGGTCCCTGGCTATGGATTGGGCAGCTGCAGTTTGTGCACATTCTTGGTTATCTGGTTGGTGTCCCGGAGTAGGAGGTCCATGATCCACGTCTTGAACTGTGGCTCATCCCGTCCTGGAACAAAAACACCTTGTTCTCTCAGCTTCCTGTGGGATGATTGTACTTGCACACCTCCAATGACAAGAAGCTCACTACCTTTAGGGGCTATGGGGCAGCACTCTACAGACGGTCACTCAGAAAATACCCTTTGTTTCCTTTACCACAAAACAATCTTGCAAAAGCTTCAGTCATTCTTGATTCCAATCAGCAGACTTCAGTGTAATAAATACAGTCTAAGAACTCAGCCTGTGACAAGATTGTGAGACAAGAGATGGTTACGGACTGGTTTCTGCCTCCAAGAACTTTCAGAAGGAAAAAACAGGCTGTACCCTGATCCTGAACGTAAGCCTTGACTCCGGCTATTGACTGAGCCCAGATCCAGTCAGAGTCCCCATCCTCTTAGAGACTCACCTCTGATCTTGGAAGGCCAACTGAGTCCTGAACCTAGCGATAGACTAAGCTCTATGTCCAACTAGATGAGACCTAGATGCAGTCTGAATCCTAATTCTTTGATAGACTGAGCCTTGATCCTGGACACCACTGGCCTTGACCCTGACCCATGGCCTCACAAGCAGATGTCTATCATTGTGGGATGAGGGAGATGCCAAATGGGCATGTGTCATTGTCTCAGGGTGCCTGGAGCGATGTACAGATCCTTGACATGAGAGAGGCAGACGTATTTTAGGCACAGCTTCTGCCTCTGGAAGCGTAGGTAGACACCGCCTCCACAAGCCCTTAACAGCCCAGGCTTGTCCCATCATTGGCACTCTGTCACTTTATTTCTGCGCGTGTGCACACTTCCCTCAATGGCCTCCTCTCTCCTTGAGGACAGAAGACTGTTTGCTTGCAGGCCAGGCTGCTGTCACCAAGCCTTCCTTTTCTGCCCCACTCCTGAACACCTACTGTGTGCTGGGTCCTGGTCTGGTCACAGGAATGCAGAGACAAACAGGCGATGGCCTGTCACAGATGCCACAAGGGCTCAATCAGATCTTTAATCATTTATTTAATCAACAAACCAACAAGAGGGATCACCTTGCAGAGAAATGGTGCCCCGTGGGGTTTATGAGCTGAACACCTGCCAACCAAATAAAACCAGCCCTCATGCTTTTCCAGCACTCAACCCCCGTGGCATCAGACAGCCCGATTTCTTGTCAGCCATTCCCTGATTATGTATCAATAGATGTCACACAATCAAGTCCTGGCTCCCAAGAGAGTGTTTGAAAAGTCAAAGATGTTTGTCTAATGCAAACCGATGTCATGTCGGGAATTAGTTTGACTAATAGGCCTTTAATTAGATCCTTGTGAGGTCTGGGTCCCAAGCAGAGGCTTCCCAAAGTTTTCATTTAGAAGATAAACTATCCCTTCCCCCAGATTGCCACCATAAATCTCCTTTCCAGTGTGCACTCAGAATGGCAGAGCAAGGCATAGATTCATTTCTCCTGCCAACACAAAGAGTCCTGTGCCCAGCCTCCCAGGGGTTGAGTGCCTGGGAGCCCCCTTGTGGGTCAGGTCTGCCACTCGAGCTGGGGGAGGTCCCTGGGCCCTGCCATCTGCTCCAGTTGGAGACCAGGGCTTCTCACCAGGGCCAGGGAGACATGTTCCCCAACAGCAACAGGAAATGTTCGTTTTGTCAACCTGAATAACCCCAGCAGGGCCAATTCCAGAGCACTGCAGAGAATACAGAAGACTACGATGTGATCATCTTCCAGGGTGTTCCTCTCAGAGGAAGGAACAAAGAAACCAAAAGAAGCTACAGCATGAGGTCATCATGCCACCCAGGCTGGCAAGAGGGATTTAGCACAGAATAATGTATGTAGACACCAGGCCCTGAGCAGGTCCTTAATATATGAGAATTCTGTGATTTACACCAATTCGTCCCTCTGCCTTGAACTTACTCAAGAAACACCAGCATACACAGAGTCTGAATCAGCCCTACTCCAAGTGCTTTTCAGGGCCTGGCACCAGCCAGTCCCTGACTGCTTGCTTACCACTTTGCAACTGATTTGCAGAAATCAAAAGAAAGCAGTCAGAAAAGTTTATAGATCATTGGCATTGTCATACAAAATGTATTGTATTTCACAAAAGCATTACTGGTCAGCAAAAGACTGAGAATAAAAAGTAGCATTTCACCACAAACAGTTTGAGATATGGGGCATGGAAGCTTCTGAATTTGCTCTTATAATTATCATTTTGTATATGAGAAACTGAGGCCTGGAGGATTAATTTTCCCAAGTCCATCCATCTAAAGGGTCTAGCTGGTCCTCAAACACAGATCCTCTTTGCTGTAAAGTTTTGTTACTTACAGTTATTCTGTTCCAGGGACCATGAGAGTCACATATCTGGACCTCACTGTGTTGCTGATAATGAAAAGCTCACAGTAACTAGGGACAAACTCATGGGTATTTAGTCTCAGCTCCGCAATCAACTCACACAGTGAGTCGTCTCCTCTCTGGGGCCTATATTTCCTGTACACAATCAGGAAGGTGGCCCGCAATTATCTTGAAGGCCCCTCTTGCTCTAACATCCTGAATTCCATCATAGACTCATTCAACAAGGAGGGACCTTTGAAGTCCTGTGGCCAAGCTCCCTTTCCCAGCAACGGGACTGGGGCTCCAGCAGCCCCCTGCATACTCCCTGTGTGTGGCACAGTTGGAGAGCTCTGATTTTCAGGCTGGCCTCCTCCCAAGGACTTCCATGACTATTGGGCAGGGTCCTTCTATGATTCTCAGAATACTGACTCCGTCGCACTTGCCCTAAGGGATTACACCCCAGAGATGGGCCTTACTATCACTCACAAATGCTCAGCTTTGAATCAAAATCAAAAGCACCTTGAAACTTAAGAGGGAATTTCATCTGTCAGGGGCAGAGTTCACCTCTGGAGCATGAGAATGAAAAGGCAACATAGAAACCACTCATGTTTCCTCCCTGGGGAAAGCACTGAAGTGTCCCTTTTGTCCTCAAATACCCAGGGATTCACCCTTGAGGAGCTAGAGACCCTGAAGCTTCCCATCTCCTTTTATGAGAGTCCCAAGGGATGCAGAGAGGCCCGAGGAGCTCGCCCAAGGCCTGAGCTGGCAAGTAGCCCATTCGAGCTGTACTCGCCTGAGATGCAGTCTGCACAGGATGGTGCGTTTGTGGTGTCAGGCCATAAACACTGACTCCCGCCACACCCCGTCAAGTACACGGGCCCGCCCCAGTGAAAGCTGAGCCCAGAGATTCCATCCGACCGTCCACATCTAAGTAGAGGAAATGGGTTAGAAAGGAAACGGGTCCATTCATGTGGTGTGCCACGCTCTCTACCTCCTGCCCCCAGAACACTGACTCATCACTACCTCTTCTAAGCTGTCTCTGCACCAATCAATTGGAAAGTGGAAAATGCAGTTTCTGTCACTGTTGAGTGAAACAGCCAAGTGTAGAGTAAGGAGTTTGGAAAATTTGGAAATGCACAGAATTTCAGAGTAACACAATCAAAGAATCTTACATCAAACACGTATTGAATGTGTATGAAGTGTCAGACCCTGCAGATTTACAAATACAGGCCAGTCTAGAGTCAGATGATCGTACAAACTTAGTGTCATGGACTTTGAGGATGTTGGAATCCTTTAAAGTATCACATAATAGAATTAAAAGATGTTTAGACAAACAGAATCTAAAATTACAGGACCTTGCCAACCTAGAAATTTGGTGCCATAGAATCAACAGGGGTTGTTGAGGTCCCTAAATCTCATGCCCTGGTTAACCAGCCCATGGCAGGCAAATCTTAGGGAAGGAAAGAAGTTGCCAGTACTATGTAAGGGGCAGGGCAGCAACCAGGATGTGTGCTAGGGAGAGGAAACTGGCCTGAAGAATGAGAATGGGAGCAAATAGCAGGAGCCATGCTGAGGTATGAAGCTGCCTCTAATATGAAGATCAAGGGCAGAAGACTCCTGATGGGGATAAGAAAGGCCCACAGACCTTCTTGATCAACCCCATTCCCTATGAATGGAAGACTTCCCAAACCCAGGTGAACCTGAGGAGGCAGGTGGGCCATGGCTGGATGGCTCCAAGGAAAGTCTTGCCGGGATGGAGCTGGAGTGAATTCCGCATCCTGTCCTGGTTCTGCCCTCTGCAAATGCCAGACGAATAGAAGATGTATAATTCTTTGTTCCCAGTGAACAAGAGCAGTTCTGGCAGGGACAAGCACGTCAGTAAAGGCAAAGAGGCTGGAGGTATAGGGTGTGTTCAAAGGAGGGGAACGTCTCCAGTGTCAAGGGCATGGAGGGACACTGAGAGAGAAGATGCTGGAATGGGACATTGAGCTCTAACGATGGAGGTCCCAGAGGCTCAGCGGCTGTACTCTGCACATATCTCCCCCATCTCTGGGGGGTATGGCCCACGTATGGCCAGAGGCCAGGAGCAATTGCTGATTGCCTGGTCCATGATGGGGCACTAGCAGGGACATCTTCTTCTCCCTATGTCAGGTCTGTGGTATGCCCTTTCCTTGCCCCTGGGTGGCTTGATGAGGCCCTGGAGGAGCCATGCGGTGGGCTCAAGGTGTAATGTGCAGGCTTAAGTATCTCTAAAACAACTAGTAAAAACCCTGACCAAATCCAAACCAGATGCCCCAGGGCGTGCAGGGTTGAGAGCTGTCAGCACCTCTGCATTTTCACCTGCTCATGTGGGCTGCACCTGTAGGTGACAGGAACTCAGGAGAGCTCCAGGCTGTCTACCAAGTTCAGCCCCTACTGATCTGCCCAGCGTGGAGGCACTGAAGGGGAAGGTGGCAGGCCTCTCCTGGGCCAGTGCCCCCTTCAGATTTGTCTTCCCTTTCTCCCAGTTCCCAGTACAGGCCCTCAGGATTTATTAATGCCCCAACTATACTCCCTAGCTAGGAGAAGTTGGCTGAGTTGCCTGTCCTCTCTGAGTCTCAGTTTTCCTATAAGCAACATGGGCACATTAATAATGACCTCCAAGATGACAGGATAGGTCATTCATTCAGTTGAACAAAAATTTATTGGGCATTTACTGTTGCTCAAGCACTGGACTAGGCACTGGGAATTTAGTGGTGAAGAAAAATGGACATTATCCTTGAATTCATAGAGCTTTAAGTCTACAGAATAGACTGGCAAAACAAATCTCCACACAAGTAGATATCCAATTTTAAAAATTAAGCGAATGTTTGGAAAAGGATATGCTAGATGCACAGAGCTTACAATGGGATAGGGGCTGAATGAGGCCTCTCTGAAGGAATAATTCTTTTTTAATATTTATTTTTTGGCCGTGTTGGGTCTTAGTTGCAGCATGCTATCTCAGTAGTTGTGCACTGGCTTTGTAGCCCCAGGCATGTGGATTCTTAGTTCCCCAACCGAGGATCGAACCCATGTCCCTACATTGGGAGGTGGATTCTTAACCACTGGACCACCAGGGAAGTCCCTGGAGAAATAATTCTTCAGCTGAGGCCTGAGTGATGAGTAAGCCAGAGGAAGGGTTTGGGTAGAGGCCTTCATGCAAAAAAACAAAAAAAAGCCCAGCACATGACAAGGCCCTGAGGCAGAGGAGCAGTCAACTTGTTTCCTCTTTGTGAGCAGCAAGCAGAGAGGGAAGAAGGAGAGGAATGAGGCAAAGTAGCAGAGAACAGATGAGGCAGGGCCTCAGGAGGCAACCACATGAGATGTGAGTCTGGGGACAATAGAAGCCCCCACAGTATTTTCAACAGAACCTCCACACCAGTCTACACTTCCAGCTTTACAAGATGACTTTGGTGGCCAGTTGAGATCATGGATGAGACTTCATCACCTCTGATCTGAAAGAACTGCCAGGATCTGAGGGTCAGGAAGAGAAGGGATTAGCCATGGACAACAGGTGCCAGGTACCAGGACATTCGCAGCTCCACCCCTGTCCCTGGGCTGCCTCTGATAGTTACCATGTGCTTGTACCATCCTCGACCTCATTTGATCCTTCCAGCTCTGGGAGAGGGAGGCAGATAAAACAGGGATCCTCAGTTCCCTGACCCAGTTAAGGAAGCCAAGGTCCAGAGAAGTGAGTGTGTTCATGAGTCATGTAGCAGGTTAGTGGACTTGACCCCAAGTCCTCTGACCTGAGATTAGATCAGATCATTCTCAAGAGTGAGCACTCTATGGAGACTTCTGCCCAAAAAGCAATGGGCAGCCTCCAAGATGGAGATCAAATGTGGGATTACGGAGATTTCAGGGACCAAAGTCATATCAGACCGGGACAGGAAGGAGGCTCAAGGTGCTAAACAGAGGGTCTCAGGCAGAAGGCCTGGGCAAGATGCAGAATGACATGGGATGGCGCATGTGGGAGCACCAGACCACTGCCTGGGCACCTGGTAAACCACCCCAAGGACAATGACCATCCCAGCCCGTCCCAGGCCATCCCTGGGGGCCACATTCCAACAGCACATCTGCTCCTTCTGCCCCAAACATGCCTGATGAGATCAAAAGGCCAGGAGCTCTGCCCTGAGCCTGTGCGTCTTCTGGTGCAACCATCAAGCCTGTGAACATCATTCTAGGAAGAGCCCCAGTTCCTCCACTACCTCTGAGAGGCTCGTCCCAGCAGGGGCCACAGAACCCTCAGTGTACCTGAGCAGCTCAGAGTCCACAGGCCACTGACCTGTGGACTTCTCTTATGATGTCTCTGTTGGGACAGCCTGGGCTCAGCTCCCTCGAGAGCTCTGTCACACTGGGGGCCCCTCTCTCCATGTCCTTGAAGTTCCAAGAGTCTTGGCCTCCCAGCGATACAGCTCCCTGCCCGCATCAGCCTCCTCCCTCGGTGCACACCTACCATACCTGAAGGCTCAGCTCAGCCATATCCTCCCATACTCCAAAGTTCAGGGCAGGCACCCAGCCCTCCTCCAGGAAGCCTCCTCTGATTCACGAGGAGTGAGCAGCCTCTCCTCGGAGCTCCTGTAGCCCCTGCACTCCTCTGCTTTTTCCAAGGGCACTGTGAGCCTCTTAAAGGCAGCATGTGTGTTTCCCTTGTTTCCGTTTCCTGGAGCCTAGGACACAGTGGGAAGCAATAAATGTCTATTATCTCTTCCACTTCCCTTTCTGGGAATAGAGTCCAGCAAACGGCCTTGGAGCATGAGAAAAAGAAAAAATTAGGATGAATCTAGAGCCTATTACACAGAGTGAAGTAAGTCAAAAAGAGAAAGACAAGCATTGTATATTAATCCACATATATGGAATCTAGAAGGGCTGCCCAGGTAGTGCTAGTGGTAAGGAACCCGCCTGCCCATGCAGGAGACATAAGAGACATGGGTTCAGTCCCCGGGTAGGGAAGATTCCCTAGAAGAGGGCATGGCAACCCCTTTGTCCAACCATGGACTGAGGACCCTGGGGGGCTAGAGTCAATAGGGTTGCACAGAGTCAGGCATGACTGAAGCGACAGCGAGCTTGAAATCTAGAAGGATAGTATTGATGATCCTACTTGCAGGGCAGCAAGGAGACACAGACATTTTGTTCACAGTGGGGGAAGGAGAGGGCGGGATGATACGAGATAAGAGCCCTGAAACATATGTATTACTAGATATAAAATAGATAGCCAGTGGGAGTTCAATGTATGATGCAGAGAATCCAAAACCAGCACTCTGTGACAACTTGGGGGGTAGGATGGGGAGGGAGGCGGGAGAGGGGGTTCTAGAGGGAGGAGATGTGTGTACCTAATGCCGATTCATGTTGATGTATGGCAAAAAAAAAAAAAAATCACAATATTATTAAGTAATTATCCTCTAATTTAAAAAAAGAAAAAATAATAATTCAGAATTTGAAGAGCAATTAAGTCTTCCAGTGTCTAATAGGATGAAGTCTTCTCCCCTGGTGTGGCATTCAGTGCTCTCACCAGGGTCACTGCTGCCCCTCCCATGCTCACACTGCAACCCAGACAACTAAAGACTGATCACCCCACTCCCCCAGGCCCGCACACTTCCGGCCTCCCCCTCCTCTTTTCCTTCTTGGCCCACCGAGATTAGGCAAGGGCAGGTTGAACCTCCTCTCATTCCACCAGGTTCCCCAGGGTGTGACATAACAACTCTAAACCTCACCTGTAAAGCAGCTGGCTGCAGCCTAGGCCCTCGGAAAATGTCAGTTGCCCCTTTCGTGCCTCCCCCGCCCCATGTAAGTTGTTTTCCCTCCAAAGCCTGGAGCTAATGTGCCTCACCCAGGAAGCCTTTCCTGACCTGGCCCCCTCCTATCTCTGCTGAGCCTGAAATCTAGGTGGCCTCCGACTCGCTCATGCGCCCTGGAAAGCTGCAGGGCAGGACGGAGCCATCGCTAAGCCTGGATAAAGGTGAAATCCAACAGTTGGGAGAGATTATTTTTGGACCTGACACAAATGCTAAATGAAGAGCCCTCAGCCTTCCAAGCAATCTTTGCTTTGTGCTGCAAGGCCCAAAACTAACATTTTCATAATAATTTTCCAGTATCAAAGTGATAGTTTTGATTCAAGACAGCTGAAGCCTGCAAAACTATGTGGCGGCCTCTCCCGCCCTCGAGCCAAACATGTGCCTCTGTCTCTATTTTAACACCTTTGATAATCATCGAAAAATGCGCGGCCCAAGCAGTTTCTCAGCTTTCTGACCATAACAGCCGCCTCTGGAAGGCGTCGTTGGGAGTCTGTTTTCCTTCTGCGTTACTCTGAGCCCCGGGCTTTAGTGCTCCCAGCTCGCCTGGCTTCTCAGCCTCGCTCTCTGCATTCCACTAGCGACGTCTGATGCAGGAGTTGGGCTTTCCAGTGCTATTAAAAAGGGGGGAGCCCAAGAAATACAGTAACACAATCTCATGGAAAACTGATATAATCTTTTCAAAACTATAAAGATTGCTCACCCAGAGGAACATCTGCACGGAAAAAGAAAAAGGTTTTAAACAAACTGGAAAGGGGTCGGGTAACTGTAAAGGCCCGCACGTCGGGAGACTGCTGGCTGGTCCAGAGCTGCTGTCACTCTGCAGGGAGAAGGCCATCCTCAGAGGAGCCAGTTCCCTCACTGAGAGCTCCCGCCATCTGGAACTCATTGCAGGAGGGAACACTGGCCTTCGTAAAAAGAAACCTAGCTTTATAATAATTGTTCTTTAAATCATTACTATGGCCTGAGCCCCAGAGACAGAGAGTCAAGGGACAGGAGGGACAGACCAGGGGCCCCCCAGGTCGGAGTCCTGACCAACACTATTCTTTCTTGGACGCCCCGGCCACCTCCTCCCAGAAAACAGACTCACGTCAAATTCTAGGCTTTTCTCCGAGCCTGTCACTTGCTGCCCTGGAGAGGAAGTTGCTTGCAAAACAATGGTTTGCAAAGATCCTTTCGGTCCTTGGTTCCTTCTGGGTTCAGGGGCTCAAAAGATGCTGAAGCCAGTGCCACAGAGTGGACGCTACACGCCTGACTCTCCAAGTCCCCATATTCCCCAGGGGGCTCACGCATCTTCAGTGGTGACAGTCGGCAAAGGCAGCATCTGCCACACCCGGGAAACCTGGCGAGAGATGAGCTCACGCATGTGGGCCACGTGTGGTCAAGACAGAGCCCATCCGAACCCGCTGACTCCATCTGCTGGACCACCAGAACTCCAAGGCATGAGCATGGACCAGAGTCTCGGGGTCTCAGAATAACAGGATCTGAAGATCTGAGGGTCTGACCTTAGCAGAGGTCTGGAATCTTAGCTCCTAGAAACTTTGGTCTTCTCCCGCCTTCCTCCTCCATATTGTTGTTCAGTCACTAAGTTGTGTCCAACTCTTTGCAACCCCATGGACTACAGCATCGCAGCTTTCCCTGTCCCTCACCATTTCCTGGAGTTTGCTCAAACTCATGTCCATTGAGTCAGTGATGCTGTCATCTTGTCCTTTGCTGTCCTCTTCTCTTTTTGCCTTCAATCTTTCCCAGCATCAGGGGCTTTCCCAATGAGACAGAGGGAAATGTCTGAAACTTGAATGCTGAACTCGCAGCCTTGGACAGACTGATTTGCTGAAGAGGTGATGATGGGACTGCAGGCTCCGTGAGACTTGGGGGACTGAGACCCACACAGGGCCCTTAGATGGCACGTGAGAGAGCCCTGGGACACTAGAGAGGCCCTCTACCCCAGACAAGGGTGCCTCTGGGCAAGCATCCCTGCCTCAGCATGCTGCCTGGCCACAGGAGTGGGTGCTTCCCTTGGGTCCTTACTGCCTCTCCACGACCTTTGTTCTCTGCCCTGGCAGCTGTCCCAGGGCCCTGCTCTGCTCATGCTGAGATCAAGCTTCCTGGTGGTGGCTTTGGCTACCACCTCCATGCTCCTGACCAGGAGAATTCTACACCCAACCCAGCTCTCCCTCTTTCTTGGGTTGAGACCCATGTATCCTGCTGTCTGCTGGAAATGCCCTCCTTGATGTCTCACAGCCCCTGAGACCCAGCCGGTTCCCATTCTTCACCCCCTTAGAGCATTCCCACCTCAGGGGAGGCACTGACACCCACAAGGCACCCCACCCTGAAACCAGGGAGTCATCTGACATCTCTCCTGCCCTCTCCTCCACATTCCTGAGACCTGGAGCCCTGGCCCTTCTTCCTCCCCCAGACTCCTCAAAACATTGACCTCTCTCCACCCCACTACCATGACTCACTTCCACACCTCCTGTACCTGGCTCACTGCAGCCTGCTTCACACTAATGTCCAGATCCCCTACCTAGCAGCTTGGGCCATCATTCTACACTACAAATCTCACCAGTTTCTCTCTGGTTGAAAGTGAACGTGTTCATCACTCAGTCATGTCCGACTCTTTGTGATCCCATAGACTATAGCCCACCAGGCTTCTCTGTCCATGGAATTCTCCATGCAAGAATACTGGAGTGGGTTGCCATTCCTTTCTCCAGGGGATCTTCCTGACTCAGGGATTGAACCCAGGTCTTCTGTATTGCAAGCAGCTTCTTTACTCTCTGAGCCACCAGGGAAGCCCTTCTCTCTGCTTAAAATCTTTTAATTATCTATGAGAAATAGTCCCTATTCTGTACTAGTCCAAATGGGCTAGGCGAGGCTGCAGAAACTAACATCTCAGAAATCTCAGCAGCTGAAAATATCAGTACTTCTCAATCCTAGTACATGACCACTGAGGGTTAGCAGGGGACTCTGCTCATCATAGTCCCTTAGGCCCTGGGCTCCTGGAACAGCTGTCATCTTGAATGTTGTCTCTCACTGTGTATGTAAGACTGCCGTGGAAGGTCTCACACTGACAGTTAAATGCCCGAGCCTGGAGGTGACTCGGGTCACTTTTTTTACCACTGGCCTTGACTAGCCATATGGAACCCCTTAGCCACAAGGGGCCCAGGAAGGGCAACCCTCCCACGTGCCCAGAGGGTCACTGATAATACCCCAGTTATGAATGTCCTTCAGTGTTTGAATACCTGTATTCTCTCTTGCCTCTGTGTCTTTTCAAAGGCTCGTTCCTCTGTCTGGAACCCTCATCCTCACACTTCATGTAAGGAACCCATCCTGGGGTCTCCACTTAGACAACCCTGGCCCAAGAGGCAGACTCTGAATTCCCCACTCACGAGCAAATCTCTCCTCTGGGCTCTCAAGGCTTTGTTCACACTCCATTTTATTATCTACTGTCTGCTCGTTCTTGGACTGAGCTCTATGAAAACAGGCATTTGAATGCTTTGTTTATTACTGTATCCCCAGTGTCTGCTCAAGTGCCCATATGGAAAGATAATCAGGATTGTTGAATGAATGAAAGAACAAATGAAAGAATATATGAATGAGAGAAAGAAATCAGCAAGAGCCCAGTGGCAGAGCTCTTAGGAGTGGCAGGGAGACTGAAGTCTGAGAATAAAACCAACAATCATGCTGAGTGAGTTCCAGAAGGTAGGCTTCCACGGGCTGGTGGGACAGAGGAAGAGAAGGTCTCTGTAGTGCCCTATGAGGAAGGATGCGCCCCATGGAGAATGTCAGCCTGCGGCTAACCCCCCGGCAGTTAGCAGTCAGTCCCAGAGTGGGCGGGAATCAAGGGGGAGGAGGCGGAGGGGTGCAAGCCAGGACTCAGCCGATAGAAGCAGAGTGACTGCACAGCCAGAGCAAGGGCTGCCCCCCGGTTTTCCTGAGCCCTCTCTCCCTCCTCTGGCTGCCTTTGCCAGCTCCAGGGCTGCTAAAAGGCAGAAACTCTTCAGTGCATTTTATTTCTTGAATCTGAGTGCTCCCCAAGGGCAGAGCTGTGTGTCTGTCTGACTCCCCAGCAATTAGCACAGCACTTCAGTTCCGTTCAGTTCAGTCGCTCAGTCATGTCTGACTCTTTGCGACCCCATGGACTGCAGCACACCAGGCTTCCCTGTCCATCACCAACTCCAGGAGCTTATTCAAACTCACGTCCATCGAATAAGTGATGCCGTCCAAACATCTCATCCTCTGTGGTCCCCTTCTCCTCTGGCCTTCAATCTTTCCCAGCATCAGGGTCTTTTCCAATAAGTCAGTTCTTCGCATCAGCTGGCCAAAGTATTGGAGCTTCAGCTTTAGCATCAGTCTTTCCAATGAATATTCAGGGTTGATTTCCTTTAGGATGGACTGGTTTGATCTGCTTTTCAAGGCTGTATGTCATCACCCTGCTTATTTAACTAATATACAGAGTACATCATGCGAAATGCCGGGCTGGATGAAGCACAGCACTTGGCACATAGTAACAGCTCAGTTTATGCTTGTCAATCTGACCTTGATATAAGCCTTTTTCTCCAAGCCCTCAGGAGAAGTCAGCCTGCCTGGTATCTTCTATCTCTCTGGTTGACAAGACACTGGCCTCCGTAGCTTCCCCCATTCCATCCCGCCCACTCTGACGTCCCTAGGAGCAGACAGGGATATGTCCGTGGTGTGCCCAGATGTCACTTCTCAAACTCCATGCATCTCAGCCAAGACACTCCAATGTATGAAGCCCTGGGGCCACCCTCCAGGGCCAGACAAGACACGGGGGTCTGCTGAGTGTAAAGGGGCGAGCCTCACACATTAGGGGCGAGCCTCAGGGACAGTATCCGGGCACTTGATAGGGCCTACTCTGGTCTGTGGTCAGAGCCCAGGGGCCTGGGATTTCCACAGTGATGATATTCACTTACCCTTCTCCCCTGCATCCCCACTCCCATCTGATTAGTTGCCATGTCTGCCTCCTCAAGCTCTCTGGAATCTGTTCACTCACCTGAATCACCAGAGCAGCCTCTGCCCATAGCCCTGCCCCAACCTTCCCTCCACACTGCAGCTGGAGTCATCTTTCTAAATCCCAGAAAAGTTTAGGTCATGCCCCTCCTTAAAATCTCCCCCTCTGGAGTCAAGACTAAGGCCTATAAGATCTCCATCTTCTGGCCTTGGCTTAACTGCCCCCTACCCTCCAGTCTCATCTCTTGCTACCTCTGCCATCACCCTCTTCAATCTAGCCAGATGCACTTACAAGTGTGTGCTGTTTACTGCACCTTCCAGCCTTGCACACGCTGTTCCTTCTAGGTGGAACTCTTCCCTCCTAGAAAACATCTACCCCTTTTTAAAACTTGGTTCAGTCTTCACCTTCTCTGGAAGATCTGCTTGAACCCTGGTTGGATAAGATGGCTCAGTGGGTAAAGAATCTGCCTGCAATACAGGAGACACAGGAGATGCAGGTTCCATCCTTGGGTCGAGAAGATCCCTGGAGGAGGGCATGGCAACCCACTCCAGTATTTTTGCCCAGAGAATCCCATGGATTGAGGAGCCTTGTGGTCTATAGTCCAAAGGGTTGCAAAGAGTCAGACATGACTTCACGACTATACACACATGCATTGCTGTATACAAGTCAGATACATCTCCTTTCTGTTTCTACAGCCTCCCAGTTTCCTTCTTTTGTAACACTTATTATCATTCTATATTTCCATTCATTCATTCACCAGCATCTAGTATCTAACTAACCAGATACATCTGTTTAAGACAAATGAGAGGGAGGAAGGGGTAAATAGCTACAGCTATCTGGAACAGAGCTGAGTAGGATGGACACGAAGGCTAGTGGAGATGGGAGAAATCCCTGAGTCCTAGAAGATCTGAGAAGACTTCCTGGAAGAGGACTGGAATAGAGCCCAGAATGACAAGAATGGCTTAGTTGAGTGAAGATAAGTGCTGGGCCAATTTCACATGGGAGAAAGGGACAGTCTGGGCATCGAGACAAGGTTTCAAATACCAATCTAATGAGTTTGGACTTTATCCTGAGGTCAACAGGGAACTGTTAAAGGATTTCAAGCAGATTATAAGGGGATACTTATCATTAAACCGTGATTAAATCTCCATGTTTGAAGGGTCTCCCAGCTGCAGTGTGGTGTGCAGAGACCAGTTAGGAGGCTAACCCAGACTCTGCAGGAGAATGCTGGCCTGCACTCAGATAGATGGGCTAAGATCAAAAGATGGGCTGGGGACCTGCTTAGGCGGGAGAATTGACAGGACTTCGCAGCTGACTGGATGTGGGAGGGGAGAATGGAGTTAAAAATTCCTCTGAACTTTCCAACCTGGTAACCAGTACGCGCCAGAGAGGATTTGTTTTTCTCTGCACACATTATACGTTGAAGCTTCAGGTGGAACAGAGTGGGGAATAGTCAGGAAGCAATTGCTTCTCCCGAGTGCTCAGGAGGGGCCAGAGCACATGGTGGTTGTGCGGTCACGTGAAAGGAAGTGATGTGTCTCTTTATCCTGATAGAGCAGACGTGTCCCACCACTCCTGAAGCCCCAGTCGGTCCTTCTCCTGAGGCACGAAATGGGACTGGAGGCTGTGCTGGGAGGTTGATGCTGTTTAGTCGCTAAGTTTTGTCCGACTCTTTTGTGACTCCATAGACTGTAGCCCACCAGGCTCCTCTGCCCATGGGATTCTCCAGGCAAGAATACTGGAGTGAGTTGCCATTTCCTTCTCCAGGGGATCTTCCCGACCCAGGGACTGAACTGCATTGGCAGGCTGGTTCTTTACCACTGACTGAGCCACCAGGGAAGCCCAAGCTGAGAGGAGGAGCAGCCTAATCCAAGGCCTACAAGGGTCCACCCAGAGTATGCAGGATCCGGGAGCCCTGTGCAGACACGCAGTGGACCAGCTGCCCTCTCCAGGGCCCAGGCTTCATTCGCTGATGGAATATTCGATGTGTTCTATTTGCCTGCCAAGTAAAAGAGTCTGGTGGCCCTTGCAGATAGAGAACAGGAAGGGCAGAGAGGGCATTCCTGGTGTCCTGAAGTCAGACATGGAGACCAGGCTGAGTCCCAGAGCTGCTTGGCAGCTGCTCTGCAAGGAAGTCAGATAAGAACAGAGCATACTGACTGCAAGACACAGCTACTCCGGCTAGCCCTAAAGGTTAGGAGATAAGGGCTTGAAGAAGTCCAAGTCCAAGGCAGGCACACAGTAGGTTCTCAATCATTGTCTCAGATTAGACAGTTCTTTCTCCGCCTCTTGAGGCCCAACCTCCCAGCAACCAGGATGAAGAGAAGCAGAGACACCCTCTCTGCTGTGTCGCTTTCTGTTCCCCCATGCCTCACCTCCCTCCATCAGCTCCATGCAGGTGGAACTCACCACACTTTCCTGAGGTTTCTGTGCCTCCTCCTCCCTTCTGGCTTTTGTTCATGCCGTTCTTTATTTCTGGAACATGCTCATCTTCCTCTACCCTTTTATCCAGCTTACATGTAACCTCCTTCAGGAAGTCTTCCCTGATGCCCCCAGGCTGGAATCACCTTTGTTCTCTTATAGCCCCCACTTCTAGCTCTACTAAATCTCTGTAATGATCACCTGACTATGACTGCCTTATTCACCAAGTCTTGGCACTGCACCTGCTGTGTTCCTGCTTCACAGCTCTTCAATGTGCCATGTTCTCTCCCTCCCTCGGCTGCCATGGGTGCTCTTCCCTCAGCCCCAAAGGCCCACCCTTCTCACCTCATCCAAGCTGCATAAGCTCATTCCTCCTGACTCAGGACAAAGGTCCCTTTCTCAGAGGCCATCCTTGATGTCACACACCCCTTACTGCACCGAGGTCCCCTTAACTCCCTGACCTTTCCCTGGGCCTTTGTAGCCATATTTCCCTATCATTCCTGTTTTGCTGTATGGCACTGATGCAATGAGGCACAGCAGTTAAGAGCCTGTGGACCCTGGAGCCAGATTGCCTGGTTCACATCCCAGCTCTGCCACTTATCAACTCGGGATGGTCCCTTGATCTCTCTGCACCTCAGTTTCCTCATCAGTAAAGTGGATATAGGAAAGTCACCTCCTCCCAGTGGTAGAGGTGAAGTGTAAATTTGTAGTGAACAGCAGTCCTTGGGGCTGTTTTCCCCTCCTCTGGGTGTATGGCAGGACCAAACTCACCTCTGAAGTGCCATTTGCTTTGGCCAATGAAATGTGAGCCAAGTTAAGAGTGCCGCTTCCCAGAAGTCTTAAGAGACACTATGCGCTTTGTCACGTCCCCTTGTCCTGCCTCTCCCTCAGCCTGGGACCCTGAATGAGGGGAGATGTGCTGTGTACCTCCTGCTGACTCATAATAAACAATGTGATGTGAACAAAAACAACCCTTTGTCATTTCAAGCCACTGGGATTAAGGGGCTGTTTGTTTCTGCAGCATACCTGTCCTATTCTGACTGATAGAAGCATCTGGAACAGGCCATGGCAGAGAGTAAGCACTCTGTAAGGTCACCTATTATTATCATGCTTATGTGTTTGCCTGCTGGACTCTGAGAGCAACGCCCAGCCTTTACACACGCACTGTGGTATCTACCTCCAGCTCCTGGCATAGTGCCCTGCACCTAACAGTTGTTCAATAAAATGTTTGTTGACTTATTGATTATGGTGAGGCTGAGACCCTGCTAAACACACACACAACCACCCCACCTGCTTGGCCAGGTCCCCACCTGTGGGTGACAGGGATCCAGACATGCCCAGAACCACCCTTCTGCCCGGCCATAAATCCCAGTGGCCCAGTTTCTTTTGAACAGCCCCGAGAGTTCTTCCATCCTAGCAACGCCTGTGAGTTGTGATGGAATAAACTGGTCTTGCCAAGGCTGCGGTCTGGCCCGTCCGCTATGGCTCCCTTGTGGATGTTCCTCCTGGCCTGGCACAGCGGGCGGCCTTTCCCCTGGTGGTGATTTGCCAAGCTATTCCAGGTGGTTTCACTTCACTCAGCAAACCCAAACCACTCTCAGTGTCTCAGAAAATTCTAGATCCTGACAAAGGAACATGGAGGCATCTAGTCCAATCTCCATCTGGTAAACAACTCCAAGAGGCACCAGGCCCTGCTTGCACACCTCCCTTGATGGGAGCCTCATTACCTAAAGAGTTTTAGCTCCGCTGTGGGGGAGTTCTGGCTGCTCAGCTCTTCCTAATGTATGACATCTGCGTGTCTGTCACCTCATCCTACCCCACAGGGCACAGGCACCACACAGATTACAGCCAGTTTCTCTGATCTGTGACAACTCTCTTCTTTTCAATCACCCTGACTCCCTTACCTTCTTCTCGAAAACATTCTTAATTTCATCTTTTCTTTGGATTTTTTTTTATCTCTGAGATTTTATAAGACTCCCTGAATTTCCCATTTGTGGGATTTTTGTCAAAATTTACAATTGGTGCAGTCCAAAGTGTGTGTGTGTGTGTGTGTGTGTGCGCATATGCTTAGTCACTCAGTCATGTCTAACTGTTTGTGACCCCATGGGCTGTAGCCTGCAGGGCACTTGTAGCCTGGCTCCTCTGTCCATGGGATTCTCCAGGCAAGAATACTGAAGTGGGTAGCCATTCCCTTGTCCAGGGAATCTTCTCAAACCACGGTTCAAACCCAAGTCTCCTGCATTGCAGGCAGATTCTTTACCATTTGAGCCACCAGGGAAGCCCAGTCCAGTCCAAATTTGGTCTCAAAACAATGGGCTGGCCTTCCTTGTGTCCATGGCCCAGTAGGCAGAGTTCTACAAGATAGAGCCCAACACAAATGTGCCCCCATGATCTCTTCCTGCACCGAAAATACCCACCATCAACTCAAATCCACCCATGAAGGACTCTTGTGCAAGATGATAATGATTGTTCTTTAGGAAAAGTTGAGAAGGCCTCAAAAAATTTCTCCAGAAAGATTACCATTCATGAAAACCTTGGATGGCATTCAAGCTACAGCCTTTACATTAATTTTGTGTAGGTTCATTCCTTCGCTTCTTAGGACCTTAGACTCCCCAACTCCTCACAATAAGAAAGCTGTACTTAGTAATCTCTAAAGGCCCTCCCAGCTCTATCAACCACCCACCTCTTAGTATGAATTAGTACCTCAGCATAGGTCTAGCAGTGTCTCCAAATGAACCAGTCATGGATGTTGGTTGCAGGTAACACAAGCTGAGTCTGGCTGACTTAAAGAAAGAAGAAGATGGGGAAGAGGGAAGGATCTCCATCTTGGTTTTTTTTTTTTTTTTTTTTTTGAGTGAGCCACAGAATTAAGGGGAAGACTGAAGAACTAAGCTCATAAAAACAGCAGGAGCCAGGGGTGAAATAAAAAGGCAGAGCCACAGCTAGGGCTGTTCCCAAGAAAACCTGGTGGGGATGGCCTGTCTTCTCCTGCGGGGACAAATTGAACACTGCTAGCCATTCCCTCTTTCTTGATATTTTCCTTCCTCTCGGTTTCTGGGACACTGCTTACTCCAGTGTTTTTCATAGGCCACTTCCTCTTCTGACTTCTAAGCTTATTCAGTTCCCCAAGGTTCCATCCTTGGCTCTGACCACCCACCTGGTGGCTGAGCCCGGGGGTTCACAGCCGGAGCCGGCACCTCCAAAGCCACGCTCTTCTCTACAGGGCTCTGTTGCCTTCTCGTGCTTGCTCTTGGGTGAGCTTTCAACTCTCTGAGCTCATTCTCTTCATCATTAAGCGGGGGAGCTAATCTCCTGTGGGCTGGTGAGATTTCAGGATGCTGGGACAGAAGTACTCAGGACCCAGCCTTGCCAGCAGCTTTTGTGCTCCCTGTTGTGGGAGGAAATGGAGTCATCTCCCCGCTACCCACTCCTACCCACCCCTACTCACCCCATCTCCCTCCTACCCACCCCATCTCCCCCCACCCTCCCCTCCCACCACATTTCCACCCCACCCTCCCCTACCCACCCCATCTCCCCCCACCCTCCCCTCCCACCCCATCTCCACCCCACGCTCCCCTACCCACTCCATTTCCCCCCACCTACCCCTACCTGCCCCCGACCCCATCTCCCACCCACCCACCCCCTCTGCTTTCCTCCCAGTCAGCAACACTTGTTTTACAGCCAGAACACAGGGTTGACTTCCATGGCCCACTGCAGCATTTAGCCCGTGTGTTTGAAGGTGGCCACCACTGAAGAGGGTGGGGGAGTGTCACCCAAGGAGGAAGGAAAGCTTCTCCTCTTCTTTGCATGTCACCTAAAGGCCCCTTCACGGTGGGAGCTGAGGGTGAAGGAGCTGAGACACCCTACATCTTGACTGCACTCTCCCTCTCCTGTGTTCCCCGGGGATCTCCTGCCCTTCAGGAAAGCCACTGTGCCAACTGCAGACGAAGTGGAGGTCTTCCTGGCAGGGGATGGGGGCAGAGAAGTGGGGCATTGGGGTGGGTTTCAAAGTGCCTCTGGCTTTATTACTGTCTGTCCTCTCCCCTGCCTCTTCTCATCCCAGAGAGCTCGCCCTCCCCCTGGCCCGGGGGAAATTATACCAGGTTCTAGTGGGAGGCTGATGGACAGCGTCCTCTCTATTCATCCCAGCAGGTGAACAGGCCTCTTGAACATCCATTGTGCCCCCCTGCCGCCTCGGCCTCAATGGTGATCAGGTGGTCTGATGTGACACCCTCCCCTGGCCCAGGACAGGAATGGGCTCAGGCGATGGGCTGGCCCACAGAGTTCTCCGTCCATCCTCTCAAGGGGCTTTTGTTGAATAAAATAGCACCCGCCACTCGGCCACTTTAAACCAAGGCCAGGCACTTAAATGTGAAAACGGGGCCCAGGCGATGGGAGTGCAGGGACAATGGCCGCCCTCAATTAGCTCACTGAGGTGCCCCAAATGGACCTGAGGAGGGGCAAGACCGAAGCCCATTCATGAATATTTATCACAAGCTGCCGTACTCCAGCCTGCACGGTTCCCATGGCAGCGCTGGGGACGGGCACAGGAGCGAGGGGCCCCACCCCAGTAGACTGCGAACTGCTCCCAACCACATGTCCTCTGCCTTTATCTGACCCTGAGACTCAAGAGTCACCATAACCTGGAAAACCTAGACTATCAGAGGAAAGGGAACTTGGCAAACCCACTTGACAGATGGGGAAGTAGAGGCTCAGAACAGAGAAAAACAACCTTTTTCCTCATTGCAACTTACATCGAGGCTAGGAGGAGGCTGGTAATAATAAAAGCACTTATTGAGCGTTTAGTAAGTGCCAGGGTCTGTGCTAAGCATTCTCAACTGCCCCATCAATGCTCTGAGATAAATGCTGCATTGTCTTCACTTGAGAAGACTGAAGCTTAGGAGAAAGTGTGTAATTTTTCCAAGATCACAGAGTTGGTACAAGCAGCAGAGCTGGGATGCTCACCAAGGTAGTCATACTCCACAGGTGTCTGGCTGTGTGTTAGGAAGTTAGGTAGGGGCTCTGTTATTTGGTCATTGGCTGCTGGGTGCCAGACACTGTGCATGGGTCCAAGTTCAAGCCACCTCGACGGATATAAACAATACCGTGAAGGAGCTCCTTTTGACAGATGTGGAGACTGAGGTCCATGGAAGTAGTGTGACCCAGGAAGAGCCACTCACAGTGCTAACCAGTAGCAGAGCCAGGATGGATTCCATGCATGGTGGCATGCTCATCCCCAGCCTGCTCCAGAGCACTTCCTTCCTTCATTTCTGAAGGGCCTGGAAAAGGAAGTCAACCTCAGCTTCCAGATTCTGCCCAGCTCTGATTCCCCCAGGAGAGCCTTGTGGTGGAGGCAGGGGGGAAACGGATGGGTCTGGACTTCCTTCACAAGGTCCTCCTCGGGAAGTGGCTACTTCTCAGGATGCCCAAGTAGAGCGCTGAGGATGTCTCTCTCCAGAGAGCTGAGTTCTTCCAAGGAATTCGTGACATCAGCCAGAGAAGGTGGGCAAAGCTACTCCCCAGCCCAGCATGACAGCTGCAGCCACGAGGGTCCCCAGTTCCCTCTCAGTCTGTGCCATCTTGGTATTTCCTGTTCCCTTGCACTGACCGAGCTTACTGTGCTCACCTTCCCACCATCCCCCAGGCAAGCATTCTGGCCTCCTTATCTTTGCTTATGCTCTTTGTCCTACTTTGTGAGTTGAATTGCAAGGAGTTGAAGTGAGCTGACTGGAGGGATTCACTGGTCTGAGTTGAGTTCTTTTTTATTCACTTGGTTTGGTTTGGGTTGGGTTGGATTGTGTTGGTTGAGTTGGATTTGTGGCATGTTATGGGGCTTCTCTGGTAACTCAGACGGTAAAGTGTCTGCCTGCAATGCGGGAGACCTGGATTCAATACCTGGGTCAGGAAGATCCTCTGGAGAAGAAAATGGCAACCCACTCCAGTACTCTTGCCTGGAAAATTCCATGGACGGAGGACCCTGGTGGGCTCAAAGAGTCACTGTCCATGGGGTCTCAAAGAGTTGGACACAACTGAGTGACTTCACTCGAGATGAGTTCCATGGCATTGAGTTAAGCTGAATAGAACAAAAGTAAATTGGGCTGAGTGGGGTAAAAGGAATTACAGAAGCGATATAGGCAAGCCTCAAGCTAGTGACCACCAAGGAACCCTCCAACTCTGAAAAAATAGAATTCCAAGAATCAAGAGTTCCCTCAAAGCAGAGACCTTGAGCTTTCCATTCTGTCCCTCATTTGCTGTTGAACATGACCCTTCTTTGGGCAGGAAAGTGGACATGGGCCTCTGGGACTATTTCCTTATTTTTATCAGTGGCTCCCTTCAAGGTTGGAAGAGCAAATGATCGATTGTTATGTCTGGTAGAAGTTGACTCTCAGGAGTAGAGATTCACAGGAACCCGAGACTCTCAACAAGAGGAAAATAGAATCACAAGTCATCAAGTCTGATCTTCTCCCTCATCCTCACTGCCCCAAGGTCCAGACCCCACCCCCACAGCTCCCCTGAAGGAGCCACCAGCCTCTGCTCAGGTGCCAGAGGCAGGACACCCACCCCCTCAAAGGGTCACTGTGTCATCTCATGGGCACAGTGTCAGCTTGTGGGAAAGAAGTCAGAGTCTGGTTTGCTCACCAGTACTGTAACCTGGGGCAGATAACTTTCCCGTTCTGAGATTTTTGTGGGGAGAGGGTTTTATGGGGATGAATAAGACAAAATATGCAGACCACTTAACATAACATCCGGCACTCAATGAGACCTGAGGAAAGGTGGCTTCTGTTGACATCATCAGTCCCATTTCCCTGACTATTCCTATTATTGGACAATGGACAACAGTGGCCATTGTTCAGCAGCTTAATTGTCAGAAAATGCTTCTTCACGTCTGAGCCAGGATGTGTGCTCATTTGCTCAGTCGTGTCCGACTCTTTGTGACGCTATGGATTGTAGCCCACCAGGCTCCTCTGTTCATGGGATTTTCCAGGCAAGAATACTGGAGTGGGTTGTCATGTCATTCTCCATCTGAGCCAGGTAGACCCTGGGTAAGTGGATGGAAAGTTAAAGTCTGCCCCTAGGACACCTCTCCCCTTCCTTTGACCTGGTTGCCAGCACTTAGAGGGCCAAACTCCCCTGTTCAGGGACTGGTCCTAGTCCTGGCTTGGACACTGCTTTACTAGAGGACCTTGCTTACTTCACTTCTCTTCTCTGGGCCTCAGTTTTCAAAGTAGAGGATCAGGCTAAATAGTCTTGGAGATGGACCCTGCTCAGACACCGTCAAGCACATATCTGAGCCCAGTGCTCCTCCCTGCTCCCTCCGGTCAGCTGCATAGAACTCTTTGCGTTGGCCCCTGCCTTTCCTGGTCAGTCCTGAGGACCTCCTCTGGAGAGGACTGGCATCACTATTCTGAACCCTCCACATATTTGGCTCCCAGGGAAAAGGAGTTAGACTCAGCCACCACCCCCAGGCCACAGAGGCCAGCACGAAAGGCTAGACTTAGCATCACTGTTTATGGTAACCAGCTATCCCCAAGCAGATCAAAGGCAAAAATCAGGCCTCACACCCTAGGCTCTTGGCTTCCAGCCCAATCCTCTTCTCTCTGCCAGCAGTCCATCCATCCAATATGCAATAATACAGCACCAGCTGTACACCAAGTGCTGCTAGGCACTGCGAACACTAAGGTGAGAGGAACTTGGTACCTGCTATTGTGGAATTTCAAAAGAGCTCCTGGAAAGAGAATCATTCATTTATTCATCCAACAAACACATAAGCACCTACTTTTTCAGGTCAAAAGACCAGCCCCACCCCAAAGCCGAGCTCCCACCCCTCCCGTGGCCTGGCCCCTGCTGCAGGTCTGAGGCCTGGTGGCTCGGCAGGCCACCCACCGCCTCCCGGAGGGACGGGCAGGCATGAGCTCATGTCTGCGGAGCCCCGAGGCTCTCAGAGTGGGCTCCGAGCACAAGGCCTCCTTGTGATTCCGAGAGGGATGCGGCGGGGGCTGCCCAGCCCGCGAAGCCCGGGCACGGCGCGGCTGTCAGCAGACACTCCCGTGGCCCAGGGTGCTGCGCTTTGATATGGCATTAATGCGCTAATATCTTAATCCGACCACCACCCCGCCAGCTGCCCGGCCACACAGCGGGGCCCTGGGGACAGGTTTCCAAATTACATTATTGAATGTTTACCTAGTGAGCTGTCCAAAGAGTGTTTAACACCGGCTGAGGGGAGCGCGTGTGCACAGGACAGCCCCACACGCACAGCCCACACGCGTGCCACACACACTCGGCCCACCGGCTGGACTCACAGACACAGGCATCTGTCCACAGGGACAGGCGGACTGCAGAACCCTTAGCGAACACGCATGAACATATACACACACGCATCCACACCCCGCCCCATACCAGGCTCACACGTGCCCTCACATACCCTCACGGCTGCCACACCAGGAGGCAGGCCTGCTTGTCTCCTTCTCACGCTCACCCCCTAGGAGACCCCTGTAGGGTGGTCCCAGGAAGGGGTAGCAGCAGGACGCTGTCCCTGATCGTGCCCCCGAAAGTCACTGTTGCCAGGCCTCCCCAGGCGCCCCAACGCCAATTTCTAAGTTCAGACACACTCCGGCCCCCCCTGCAGGTACTGTTAATAATGGCCATGGTTGTGACACTCGCCAGGGGTCCTGCCCTCAGGAAAAGTGAGGTGCACTTCATACCTGGCCCTGCCCTCCACACACGCCTTCCGCTCCCATCGCGTCTTGTCTGCAAACACATCCCTCCCTCCTCCTTTTTCTCAGTGCTGTTCTCTCCGCCAGGAACAGCCTCCCCACTTTCCATCCTCGAGATCAAGTTACTTACTTCAAGGCAAGCTCCCCGCCCCTCTTCAGGAAGCTCTCCTACTCCAGCCAGCAGAAAGAAGGCTGCTCCCCCTCTTCTCCTCTTCCCCTACCACCACCCCCTGCTACCCCAGCCTCCTTTTCCTCTCTCCCCCTCCTCCCTGGTTCCCCACACATGGGCCCTGACTCAAGGCTCAGAGCAGGCGCTGCCTTGACATGTGGATGGTAACACGGCCCGCCTCATGGGACTATAAGTACCAAGTACAAAGTGAAGTCGCTCAGTCGTGTCCGACTCTTTGCGGTCTCATGGGCTGTAGCCGACCAGGCTCCTCCATCCATGGAATTTTCCAGGCAAGAGTACTGGAGTGGGTTGCCATTTCCTTCTCCAAGGATCTTCCCAACCAGGGCTTGAACTGGGTCTCCCGCATTGCAGGCAGACACTTTACCATCTGAGCTACCAGGGAAGCTACAACCGGACTATAGTGAGGGGCAAAAACATTCATTCAGAATCTGGCATATAATAGTCACTCAATGAAAGCCATTATACATACTATGACTAGGTGATGACGATGATGGTGGCAAAGATAACTGGGCTTCCTGAACCCTGTGTCCCATCTCTGCCCTGGACTGTGAGCTCCCAGGGGCAGACCTGACACCACCCTCTGCCCTTAACAGGAACTGAGTGTTGATTAGGCTTCCCTGGGAACTCAATCAGTAAAGAATCCGCCTGCCGTTCAGGAGACCTGGGTTAGCTCCCTGGGTTGGGAAGATCCCCTGCAGGAGGGCATGGCAGCCCACTCCAGTATTCTTGCCTGCAGAATCCCCATGGAGAGAGGAGCCTGACGGGCTGCAGTCCTGGGGCCGCAAAGAGTCGGACACAACTGAGCGACTAAGCACAGTGTCGATTGGGTGAGTGACTAAGAAGCCCGCTGTTTGCCCTGCATTTTCACGACCAGAGAAAGGATTTTTCTAGAAATATTGAATGGAGAAGCAAGTCTGACAAATTCACTGGACTCGGTGGGAGTCCCCAGATCCACCTCATCCTGCTTCTGTCACAAGACCCTGTGGCCTTCTGTGAGTCTGTGCCTCTTTCTGGGACTCAATTTCCTCATCTGTCAAATAAAAAAGTCGGATGGTGAGGTTTCCAAGTTCCTTCCGGCTCTGAGGTTCTGGAATTCTAAGCCCCAGGCATGACCTTGCCCATTAGGGCCACAAGCTAGTTGGGAAACCGGACATGTCAGCCAAAGGGGTCAGTGCTGGTCAGGGCCATCAGGGGAGGAGGAGGAGGCAGTAACAGGAAGAGGGGAGGGTGCGTCAGCAGCAAAGGCACAGAGGCTGGAGCCCAAGTGTATTCTTCAGGCAACAGTGAGGAGCCCGTTTAGGCCGCATGGAAGGCTGGCCCAGGAAACAGATAAGACGAGAGAGGGGCACAAGGGCTGTGTCATCAAAGGCTTTGCAGGTTAGACTGAGTAGTTGTGGCTGTATTTTGTAGACCAGTGTATTTAAAACTTGCTGGCTCCTGGGGATCATCTGTGGCCATTGTTAAAATCGCAGATTCTCTCTAAAAAAAAAAATGATACAAATGAACTTAGTTGCAAAACAGAAATAGATGCACAGACATAGAAAACAAACTTCTGGTTAACAAAGGGGAAAGAGGAAGGAGTTTGGAATTGGCAGATCAAAGAAAAAAATATTATATTTAAAAAGAGCAAAGAAGGCATAGCACATAGAGAAAGAAACAGTGTATACTGGGTTGAATAACATTCCCTTAAAACTTTTGTACACCAGGGAATAGCAGAGACACACTACTACATATAAAATAGATAAACAGCAAAGTCCTACTGTAGAGCATGGGGAACTGTATTCATATCTTACAATAAACTCTAATGGAAAAGAATCTGAAAATGGATATACATATAAAAAACTGAATCACTTTGCTGTACACCAGAAACAAAGACAACATTGTAAATCAACTATACTCCAATTTTTTTAATGGCACTAATATGAACAACAACAAAAAAATAAAGATTTTTTTTAAGAGAGAGCCTCTAGGCAAGGAACCTGGGAACCTGCATTTATATGAAGGGACCTGGATGATCCTTACAAATCAAGCAAGTTTGGGAAACACCACTGGGTGAGACGCTGAGTCACTGAATAGCACCACACGTGGGAACAGCACACCCAAAGGTGCTTCATCCTCAAGTTGTCCAGGTTTGAGTCCTGGCTCCTCCACTTTCCAGCACTGGCCCTTGCCTTTCTTCATTTCCTACCTGTAAAAGGGGAGTAATCTCAGCACCTACCTTAAAGGCTGGTCACGTGAGAGCCCGCTCAGGACAGTAATGATGAGGCTGTTGCAGGAAATAAGAGCAGATGCGCCATCCAGGTAATCTGAGAAAGGACAGGCAGCCACGGCAGAGGCGAGTGATGTCTGCGAGTGGAGGGGTAGGCTCTGGGGGCTGGCAGAGCAGAAGCATCACTAATTTGCCTTGGACTTCCACAGACTCCCTTTGATTATTCAGATTTTATTCATTCACTCATTCATCCAACAACATTTATTGCATCTCTACCATGTACCACTTGATGCTGGGTGCCAGGGATACAAACAGGAACTAGAGAGACACAATCCTTCTCCCTGGAGAGTTTATAATCTGGAGGGAAATGTCAAACATGGACAAATAACTGAAATAACTCCAAGTCATAGTAAGTGGTATGTGATGGTGGTAGTTTAGTCCCTAAGTCGCATCCAACTCTTTGAGACCCCCTGGACTGTAGCCTGCCAGTTTCCTCTGTCCATGGGATCTCCCAGGCAGTAATACTGGAGTGGGTTGCCATTTCCTTCTCCAGGGCATTTTCACGACCCAGGGATCAAACCCCAGTCTCCTGCTTGGCAATCAGATTCTTTGCCACTGAGCCACCTGGGAAGCCCAACAAGTGGTATAAAGGAAACTGATAAGAGGGTGACCAGAGAAGTCCCTTCTAAAGAGGTGATATTTATGTGAAGGACTTAACTTGGGGAAGAATGAAAGACAACCGTTCTAGGCAGAGACAACAGCATGTGCAAAGGCCCTGGGGAGGAAAACCACGTGGTATGCTGCAGGAACTGAAGCAGTCTGTCTGGTGCACGGGGATTGAGGGGTAAAGTGACACGAAGGAAGTTTAGGAGGTTCACAGGGGCTGGGCCATGCAGGAACTTCTAGGTCATGGCCAAAAATCTGGATTTTATTTAAGTACAGTGAAGAGTTCTCAAGCTGTAGAGTGATGTGATTTGATTTATATTTTAAGGAAATCCCTCCAGCAGCTGTGTGGAGAATGGATGGTAGAAGGGTGAGAGGGAATGCACAGAGACCTACTGGAAGGCTATTAATCCATGAGGATGGTGGCAGGGGAGGCAGAGAGAGGTGGACAAATTCAGTAACACTGACTGGACCCGCAGACAGATGGGCTGTGGAGGAGGAGAGCAAAGGGGAATCGAGGACTCTGCTGAGGTTTCTGGCTCTCCAGACTGGGTGGATGACGGTGCCCCTTACAGAACTGGGGAAACGGAGAGGCTGGGGGCGCCCTGCTCTGGTCAACTGCATGTGACACATGAGGCCCCCCAGGACCAAGAGATTCCAACAAGCCTCGTGCCGGGACTTTGCTTCTGGCTTTTCCACCACAGGTCCCCTGCTTTCCAGTCCCCCTAATCTCAGGAAAGAATCAGGTAGTCATCGCTTGCCACTTCCTTCCAGGAAATATCCTCAGGACCTTTCCCCCAACAAATTTGCATATGGCTAGCGTCTAAGACTTCCCTTTCACTTTTCACTTTCACGCACTGGAGAAGGAAATGGCAACCCACTCCAGTGCTCTTGCCTGGAGAATCCCAGGGACGGGGGAGCCTGGTGGGCTGCTGTCTATGGGGTCGCACAGAGTTGGACACGACTGAAGCGACTTAGCAGCAGCAGCAGCAGTGTCTAAGAACATAGAGTTTGGAGCCAGATTGCCTGGGTTCAAATACCAGCCCTGCCATTTCTTGGCCATCTGACCCCAGGCAAGTTATGTAACTTCATAATGGAAGCTATGTGCTTCCATTGCAGCACCATAACCTGTGCAATAACACCACCCTCTTCACAGGGTTGACATGCAAACCAGGCGGTGTGATGCTTTGCTCCTAAAATGCTTAGGAGAGCACCTGGCACAGAGCAGGCGTTCAGAAATGTCAGCCTGGCCCATGAATGATGCCAGTGCTGTTTGTGGGTCCAGGCTATCTTCATTCCTTAGGAAAACAAGAGGCCCAGTGGCCGGAAGACTGGCCTTTGTAGTGAGGCCTCCAGACCTGCCTCATCCACTTAGCAATGGCATGGTTTGGGGACAAGTTGCCTTCCAAGGGTATAAAGGATCTCTGGCCACCAGTTCCTAGGCTTAGGGCAAGGACCCAGTGAGACGGTGGGTGGGTGGAGACCGTGCATGGAGAAATGCTGTGCCTCTGACAGTTCTACATATTTCCACGTGAGTGGGTCAGTGACCCATCCAGATGGTGAATGTGTAGGACAGGACAGCGGGGCAGAATGCCGCACTCAAAGCTTTGTAGTGGGCTCAAGCCCAGCTCCCCGCAGAGACTCCACCAGAGCCCAAGACCAAGCTCGATTGTTCTTTGGGAACAGTAACAGTGATGCTCAGAATGCTTCCCTTTCTTCCAGAGAACTTAACAGGATGCTACTCACTCCATAATCTCCTTGGACTCTCGTTGCCAGTGGGGCTGGTCAGGGGGCAGCCTCTGCTTTGGAAGAATGGGAACACTGATGCTGGGAGACTCTGACAGTCCTGCAGAGGATGCAGCGGGGGCTGGACCAGTCTTTCAACAACCAGCCGGAAGCGCTTTCCCCCACCATGCTGCCTTCACCTCTGCCCACCCCTGCCCTGTGGGGCTCTCTCTTTCTCTTACTCTGGTTCCAGTTTGAATCTTCCCCACTGACTGTCTCCTTGACTTCTTTCATGTCTTCTCCTCTTTCTTCTTGAGAAACTCCTCAGAGATGTTCCTGGGACCGCAGACCTGGCACCCCAGGGTCAGGACTCCCAGCCGCCTCCTCTGTGGGTGCCATACCCAGCCTTTTTGGTGATGCCCACTCTCCATAGTTTTCCACAACTGGCCCCTTCCTGGCTTGCATTTCTCAGGAGTTTACAAGGCTCCAGACAATTCCAGCTTAAGTCTCAAAGAGAAAGTCCAAAAAGAAATGGAAAAAGAAAAACAATTTCCCTACCCACCCAGACACACATTTTTATAACCCGCCCCAAACTCCTCTGCTATAAATGACCTAATCTTGACTGTTTTACAAGCAACCTGCCCTTAAAATGGATGGGAGGAGATGGGATGCAAAGGGGTCTCTTCTGAGACCGACTGAATCCTCAGAAGTGACCCAGTGCGCGTGGCCCACCAGGCACAGCCCTGTTCTCTCTCTCTCCCATCATGCCCAGAACGCTTCGGGCTCTGAGAGGAAAGGCATAGGGTGGACAGAGTCCCTATATGGGCATCAGAAGACCCAGACCCACTCCTGAATCTGCCCGTCTCTGGATCTCAGTTTCTCTATCTACAGAATAGGGGTTTGGATCAGATGACCTTTAAGGACGACATGGTGTCTAGGGGTTAGGACCAGGACTTGAATGGAAATGAACAAGACCCATGCTGGGCACTGGATTACCTGTGAAACAGCCAGAGAAAAAGTCCATGTGGCCCTGAGTCAGTTTGCGGCCAACAGGAGGAAAGAGAAGGTGGCCCACTAGCTATCACTCCCTTACCTGAAAACCTCCCCATCACTCTTAGGCAGAAGTGCAGAGCCTTCATTCTGGCCATAAAGTACCTCTCCAGCACCCTCCATCCACACCTCACCTTGCGCTTGATGATCCTGAAACACCAAAGTGCTTATTTTGATTTCATCGCAGGCTTTGCTCTGCACTCTTGCTCACACTGACCCCGTGGTCTGGAATTCCTGCCCATCTCCGTTGGCCCTCCTGTGAGTCAGTTCCCTTCTCAGCCCCCATTCAGGCACTACCGTCTGTGGGAAGCACTCGGGGTCCCCAGGCTGAGCCCCACAGCCCAACACTTATCTCTCGGCCCATGGCAGATGGAGTGTGAGTGCAGGAGCAAATGTGGGTGGGGAAGGATTCCAGACAAGGTGTCCCACAAAGACAGGATGTCTGGGGAGAGTGACAAGGTGGGTAGAAAGGTAGATTAAGATGAGGCTGGAGAAGGCCCTCCACTCCCACCAAATCCTCCCTTTCTAGACGCCTGAAGTAAATAACACACAAGGAGGAAAATTTGAGGACTGACAAGCCTCCTCCAAAACCCTTATTCTTTCTCCTCCAATACAGAATAAAACATGAAGATGGGGATCAAAATCTCAGAGTTTTAGAATGTTCCAGCAAAAAGTTCTCTCTCTCAACCCAAGTAGACCCATGTTGGGGACAGGATAGGAGAGAGATAACCCCAGTCTGAGGACAGAGAGGAGGAGGCCCAGGGAAGTCAGGCCACTTGCCCCTCATAGCACCGCACTGGGGGGCAGAGGCTGGCGTTTAAAGGAGGAATGCTTAAAATAATATGACATCTAAAAATAGAGTTGGGCCTGGCCTGGCTGACTCAAAGGGGTCAGGTTTTATGGCTGCCCCCATCTGCTTTTCTGGGACGGTGCGGCTCAGCCTGCTCCAGTTATAGTTTTTCCATGAGCTCGGCTCAGGTTTCCCCATCCCAGTGGTGAGCCCATGGGTCAGTGCCTAATTTTCCAACGTTTATCTTTCCCATTTACAATTTCCCCACGTAAATGGGCAGCTCTGTGGGTCCCCTGTGTCTCAAACTCCAGGCCTAGAATTCGGGGTAACCAGGCATGCAGCCTTCCCACAGTTCTCAGAAAGCCCTAGAGCCATTCGTAATGGCCATGCCATCAGGACTGGGTCCCAGGCAGCTACTTCCTGTATCCCACTGAGATACCCCCTCCCGCTACAGGGATGCTGCCTCATTCAGTCCCTCATCTGCAGACCAGCTCCCTATCGAGTTCTGTACCCAGAGCCAATGAAACACACATGGCTATGGCTATGGCACCTTCCCTGCCCTCATAGTGAGAATGCTGGAGTGGGTTGCCATTTCCTCCTCCAGGGGATCTTCCTGCCCTAGGGATCAAACCTGAGTCTCCTGCATCTCCTGCATTGGCAGGCAGATTCTTTATCACTGAGCCTTCTCGGAAGCCTGCAATGGATGAGGCAGACCAGAGGCTGGGTCACCTGGACAGCTGCTCTGCAAGCCGACTGATCTCTGAGGAGCAGGGGGAGTTGAGCTGCTCAAGCCCAGTTTCTCCTCCCCAACTCCACAATCAGATATGTCCCTCCTTCCCTGCCCCTACTCAACAGAGAGCATCCAGGAGAAGAAGCATCCTTAGGAGATTAGAGAAAGCCTCAAAAGAAGGTCACTTAAGGATGGATTTGAAGTTGGTTAGAATCTACAGTAAGCCTGATTTATCGAAATCTTGAGAGAAACCAGTTTTGAACATCAGTGTAACTGTACTCTACCATCTTGCTTCCTTCACAGGACATTCTAAAGCAACTGTTGAGTCTCTCATGCTTGTATCATTTTCATAACCACTAACTCAATCCATTCTCTGGTGGACATTATTGTTCCATTGTATAGATAAATGAACTGAGGTTCAGTGAACAGCAGTCACTGTAGTTAGGAAATGATAGAAATAACAGAGTTGAGATCAAAATCCGATCTCCCTGGAAGCCCATCTTCTTTCCCCATGATTGCTCTGGAAGATCAACATGAGGCTGAACTTGGGACTTGCTGGTTTGAGAGAGAACCCTGGACAACTCATGGATATGCATCTGGTTTCCCTTGGCTCATTGGAAATTTGCCCTCCACTCTCCCTTAGGTGAAAGTGAAAGTGTTAGTCACACAGTCATGTCTGACTCTTTGTGACCCTGTGGACTGTAGCCCACCAGGCTCCTCTGTACATGGAAGGGCTGAAAACTCAACGTTCAAAAAACAAAGATCATGACATCTGGTCCCATCACTTCATGGCAAATTGATGAGGAAACAATGAAAAGAGTGGCAGATTTTATTTTCTTGGCCTTCAAAATTACTGTGGATGGTCTAACCACAGCCACAATATTAAAAGACACTAGCTCCTTGAAAGAAAAGCTATGAAAAACTAGACAACATATTAAAAAGCAGAGACATTACTTTGCTGACAAAGGACCACATTATAGTCAAAGCTATGGTTTTTCCAGCAGTCATGTATGGATATGAGAGTTGGACTATAAAGAAGACTGAGTACCAAAGAATTGATGCTTTCACACTGTGGTACTGAAGTAGACTCTTGAGAGTCCCTTAGATATCAAGATCAAATGGGTCAATCCTAAGGGAAATCAACCCTGAATACTCATTGGAAGGACTGATGTTCTGGAAGCTGAAGCTCCAGTACTTTGGCCACCTGATGTGAAGGGCCCTCTCATTGGAAAAGACCCAGACATTGGGCAAGATTGAGGGCAGGAGGAGAAGGGGGTGACAGAGGATGGGTTGGTTGGATGGCATCACTGACTCAATGGACATGAGTTTGAACAAACTCCAGGAGATGGTGAAGGACAGAGAAGCCTGGCGTGTTGCAGTCCATGGAGTCAAAAAGAGTTGGACATGACTTAGTGACTGAACAACGACTCCCTTAGTTGATCTCAGCCAGTCTCTTACCTTTAAATGTCTCTATGCTGAGGACAACCAAATCTAACTGCAAAGCTATGAACTCTAGGTGCATTGCCTTAGGTATCTAATTGGCATCGCCTACTTCCCTCTCCCAGTCTTGATTGACACCTCCAAATTCTGCTCCTCCCTGTCTTCCTGCATCTCAGGCAAAGGATCCACCATCTACCTGGTTGCTCACCTGAAGATCTTCTTTGATTCCTCTGCCCCTCACATCCCTCATCCAATTCATCAGAAAGCTTTGCTCTTCAGAAACATATTCCCCATCTGTCCACATCTCTTCACCTAACTTCTCAGTCAAGTCACCACCCTCTGTCTCCAGGACCCTGAAGTAGCTTCTGGATAGGACTCCCTGCTGCTGTGTTGCCACGCCTCTTCCCCCAGCATGTTCCACCCCATATCCCCATAGCAGAGCAGTCCTCACAAGTGTAGATGAGCTCAAGTCACATCCTTGCCAAAAACTCTCTATTGGCAATTAAAACATAATCCAACCTCCTTGTGCTGGTCTCCCAGGCCCTGTTTAATCCAAGCACCTGCCCCCTGTCCTTATCTCCTTGCTTGCCCCCAGCCCCCTTCCTTCTGGTACTCAGACACACCAAACCTGTTCTAGTACCAGGACCTTTGTAGTAGCCGCCTGGTCTGTTAGAATGCTCCTCCCCAAGAACATCCCACTGGCTCTCTTCGTAAATGCTTCATCATTGCTAAATGGACCTACCAAAATAGCCACCTCCAGTCAATTGGAGTTCTCCTGATGTCTTGTTTCAGAGGCTTGGTGTCTGTCTCTGTTACAGCTCCTGGCCAACAGACACGTTGCCCATCTTCTTCTCCACCCTGACTTCCTGTGCTCAGGTGTTCTCAGCGGCAGGGCTGGGCCAGGACAGGCACTGAATGACCGAATTGATGAATGAATGCAGCAGCTCGTAATTCCAGTGTGAGGACTCAAAGCACAGTTTTGAAGGAATAGTCACGATTCATGCCTCCCTGCCACACACACATGTGCACATAACATATGCAATAGCCACAAAAAAAGGAAGGCTTGCACGTCAGAAACATTTACTAATGACATGACTTTGGAAGACCTCGTAATTCTTCTGAACCTCAAATTCCTTATCTGAAAATGGGACTAATAGCACTTACTGAAAGAATGTGAGGATTTAGTGTTGCAAATTGTTGATGCCAGTGCCTTCAGTGGGTGGGTTCACCAGAGGGCATCTGTCACTATTATTTTTGTTCTTATCACATACCTCTTGGATCCTTTGCCTCGTCAAATAAGCCCAATGACTCTCACGTCTTCTCACTCCTCTTGTCATCCCTCACCGTGTGTTGCTTTGAAATTAGAAAGAACCAAGATCAAGCCCTGACTCTACCACTTACAGCTTTATGATCTTGGGCAGGTGTCTTGACCTCTCTGCCCTCCAGTCTCTTTATTTTAAAATGATGCTAACGAAAGTCCTATGCCTAGTGATGTGAAGACCAAATGAAATCAAGTGCTAGCGAGAGGCCTAGCACTGGTACAGGTGCATGGGGGGTGTTTGAAGGGTGGCTGCTGTCGCCATCTGTCCATGCCTACCCTCAGCTGCACACGCTCACACACACCCTACTCTGATCTTGGCTGGGTGCAAGAGCTACTGATCTGAACTCTAGGGAGGGCATCAATTAGAATTATTTTTAAAATCTCATCTGTTTTAACTGGAAGCTTCTGTCAATGAAATACAGCATTAATCAATGACATATCAAAGGTCCTGGATTTTAGGGCCTGGCTATCCATGAAGGCTGAGCAGAGGTTCCCAGGTCAAGCTTTCATTTACATGGTGTTTCTCCCTAGAGCCACTGAATCTTTGGTGAGCCCCAAGAGGAGAGGGGTTTGTCTGGCGCAGGCCAGGAGCCTCTGTCTGCTAACCCTGAGCCATGCCCCACTGAGCACTGGGCACCCCTCCCCAGGGATATAATTACCAGTACCTAGGTTCATCTCCCCTTGATCCCTGCCCGTGTTGAAGACTAAAGCTATTTGATTTGTATCTGAGACTCCAGCAGTCAGTCTAATGCCTAATATAGGAAAGGCATTAGATGAAATATTTTATGGAAAATAAATGAGTGAAGACTGAATAAATGAACAAATAATTTAGTTGCAACAATAATAATTATAACTAATATTTACTATACCACTTAACCATGTGCCAGGCACCATTTGAAATGCTTTTCACATATTGACTCACAGTAATTTGATGAAGTAGGAACTCCTATTTAGCCCCATTTTGCAGATGGGGATAAAGCACACACAGATTAGTAACTTGTCCACAGCTGCACACAGTTAAGTGCAGTAACTGGAATTCCAATCCAAGCAGCAGGAGCCCAGGGCCAGCACTCACAATCCTGACACTGTGTCCCACATTCATTCATTCATCACTCCTTGAACACCTACATTGTGTCTGGTCCTGGGAGGAACTCTAGAAATGCACTGATGGATTAGACCCAGGTCTTCCAATGAGGTCACAGCCTAGGGAAAGAATTACAGACACAGCAATATGTAATTATGGCAAGACAAGGACATGGCTGAGTGTGGGAAATTTCTGTGGCAGAGGTTCACACAGCCAAGCCATCCTGGTCAGGTCAGGGAAGACTTCTTGGAGAAAGTGGTCCTTGACTGTATTGGCCAGATATGGGATGGGGAAAGGACATTCAAGCAGAGGGACAGTATGTACAAAAGCATAGAAATAAGTAAGCATAGCACACGCTGAGAATGGCAAACACCCAGGGAAAGAGGTAGCAGGGACCGAGCTTGTGAATGGCAAGAGAAGAGGTTAAGCGCTACCGAGGCCAGCTTGGGGAGGGCCAGTATACTCTACAGAGGATCAGACTTTGTCCCCCACACATGTGGGGTCCATGGAAGAGCCTGTGGCTCTCACTGTCAGATTGTATGACTTAGAGAACGACTGCAAGAGGATAAGGAAGAATGAGGTCACTGTACACAGCGAAAAATCACATACACAAACCCACTGTGAACACAAACACATCAACCATACATGCATGCACACATGCTAGACACACACACACGAATACACACACCCATGTGGCACCAGAGGCAGGAACACAGGTGTGAAAATCATGGACTAGAGATGATGACTTTTAACAGATCCTAGGTTGGGCTCCCCTGAGCAGGATCCCCTCCATCTGGACCTGGAGGCCTGGCCCCTCGCCAGCATTCCACTTGAGTATTTCCATCCCTGTCTGCTGAGGAAATTGGCCACTGCCTCATAGGAGTTCAGTGTGGGGACCAAGGATGCCCATGCCTGAGGCGGGGTCAGCAGCCATGGCACAGGCCAAGGTCCCCTCCCAGAGGGCGAAGATGGTCGGGATGGTTGAGACACCAGCAGAGATATGAGGAAATGATTTTCCAGGGACTCATGGCCGTGAGTGCTCACAACCTGGAGGAAGAACTTGGAGACAAGACCAGACGACCCCAGGTTCTGAGACAGTCCACAGCCTGTTGACTTGGACCTGGAGCAGGCAGCTCCTCCAGTCCTTCCTAAGCAGTCTCCAAGATCCTGCTGCAGGACTCCCTCATTGCTCCTGGAGCCTAGCCTTCTCCCCCAGATTCTGCACGTCCCTTTTTCAGACAATAATTCTAATGCCATTCTCTCCCCTGTGATTTCAGCACGAGGCATCATGGCATATGAGCAGAAAGAGCTACTTGTGCAACCAGCTATCCCTGTGTTCAAGTCCTGTCTCTGTCACCATCAGCCCCAAAGACCCACTATGTTTCTTTGCTAGGTTACTTTACCTCTCGGAGCCTCACTCCGAGATCTTCTTCTCACTTCTGTGATCTGGAATTAGTAAAATCCACCTGGTAGAGTTGGTGTGAAGATTACCCACTATAGAATCCAGAACTTAGAAAGAAAACTAATACCCTCTCCTACTTTCTGGTCAGCCCCCATCTCTCCTGGTGAGAGGCAGTCCTCAGCATCCTAGAGCTAATGTGTCTGCTTCACATCTATGATTCTGTTCTCTCCATAGGGATGTGGTATTTTCCATCAAGAAGTCTCCAACCTTATCCCCAGTCACTGTTCTTTACTTCCTGTGAGTGCAGAAGAAGCTGTTCTCTAACTGATGGGGGAGGTGAAATGGACCACAGGGCAGAGAGCCCTCCCATGAGCCCTGAGAATTCTTGTTGACCCTCTCCAGATTGGGGACCCCACTCCGCCCCCCACACCCCCCGCCAATGACACTGTTCTGCAGGGGATCACGTGAGGCTTGGGAAAGGCCCCTGCACTCACCCCTCACCACACTTGCAAGATTCTCCTCCTGGAAACTCCCAGAGGGCCAAGATTGTACTGGGGACCACTTAGGACCTCATGGTTTTCCATGAGAATGAAGAGAAATGAGATCAGGGTTGAAAGTGCTCAACCAAAGAGACAAAGACATCACTGGGTTGGGAAAATGAAAGAGCACCATGAAGATGGACAAATCAGCTTCCCCAGAAGAGGGGGTGGAGGTGTCCTCCCCTGAGTGAGGAAGAAGAGACTTTCTGTTCCCATCACCAGCGAGCCAGCAGACCTATCCCGATGGAGCCTCCCTCTCTGTGCCGCGCTGCGCCTTCGTTCCTCTCTTCTCCTCTCCCCTCCTCCCTTTCTTTCTCCCCATTCCTCTCAGTCCTTCCCTCCTTCTCTTTCTCAGCCCAGCCCCAGCCACTGACCTGAATGCACACGGATGAGACAAGGCCTAATTTTCTCTTTTTGTAAATTGTAAATAAACACACACACACAGAGACTTGCCAAATAAATGGTTTATCCATTGACATGCATGGTATCCTAACCTTTTACAAACCCCCAACAAACTCAAAGTTCCAGAGACCCTATGGTGGGGTGGTGGACTGAACCATCCTAACTGATCCTATTTAACCCACATTTGCTCTGTGAGGGACACTGTGCCCATTGTTTCACATGTCAACTCGTAAAACTGAGAAAACATAGTTGTTATCATCAAAGAATGGGGTGAGGGTGCGGGGAGAAGGAAATTTCATTCAGTGCTACACTGAGTTTATAAATAAACTTGGAGAGAAATAAGAGCTATGCAATCCATCAATGTGGTGTATCTATTCTTTCATTAAGGGCTTCTTTTCTGGTCTTTTAGTAAAACTTAATTTTTTTCTTCATAAAGATCTTATACATTCTTGACAAGTTAATTCCCAGACATATAATAGCTTTTGCTGCTATCGTTAAAAAAAAAAACTAAAGGTATCATATACACTATGATATTTTCTAGTTAATTACTATTGTTGTTAAGGAACACTTAATCTTTTGCAATTATAACATGAAACTGACATCAAACGGTTCAGAAAATAAGAAAACAAACCCCTACATACTCACCATCCAGACTGGAAATAATAAACATACAGTTGAAGATGTCTAGGGACCTCTGCCAACTCCCATTCCTCTCCCGCCCTACAGAGGTCACCAATATGATAAATGCCTACTGTGTACATTATTATGAATGTGCTTACACTCTTACTATACCCCTGCACACATGTCAAGTTCATATGAACATAAACATTATATAGTTTTATTTTGCCTGTCTTTAAACTTTATACAAATGCTATCATACTATCTATCCTGCAATTTGCTTTTTCTGGATTGCTTTGGTTTTGTTCAATACTATGTTTGGGAGATTTACTTACATTGATTTATGTAGCTCTGGCTCTTTTATCTTTACTGACACATAGTGCTTTCCAGTTTAAGTTATAACACAATTGACTCACCATTTCTGCTCTTGATAAACATTTAAAGTCGTATCCACGTGTTTCTTACTCTTTTAAACAATGTTGTAAGACGTATTTCTGGGCATGCCTCCTCTTGTGAGAACTACGTTGTTGTTTAGTTGCTAAGTCGTGTCCAACTCTTTGTGACTCCATGGACTGCAGCATGCCAGGCTCCTCTGTCCTCCACTGTCTCCCAGGGTTTGCTCAAACTCATGTCCATTGAGTCAGTGATGCTATCTAACCATCTCTTCCTCTGCCGCCCCCTTCTCCTTTTGCCCTTGATCTTTCCCAGTTCCGTTCAAACGCTCAGTTGTTTCCGAATCTTTGCGACCCCGTGGACCGCAGCAAGACAGGCTTCCCTGCCCATCACCAACTCCTGGAGCTTGCTCAGACTCATGTCCATCGAATTGGTGATGTCCTCCAACCATATCATCCTCTGTCATCCCTTTCTCCTCCCACCTTAAATCTTTCCCCAAAAAAGCATTGGGGTCTTTTCAAATGAATCAGTTCTTCACATCAGCTGGCCAAAGAATTGGAGCTTCAGCTTCAGCACGAGTCCTTCCAATGAATATTCAGGACTGATTTCCTTTTGGGTTGACTGGTTTGATTTCCTTGCTGTCCAAGGAACTCTCCAAGAGTCTTCTCCAACACCACAGTTCAAAAGCATCAATTCTTCAGCACTCAGCTTGCTTTATGGTCCAACTGTCACATCCATACATGACTACTGGAAAAACCATAGCTAGATGGACCTTTGTCAGCAATGTAATATCTCTTTTTAATATGCTGTCTAGTCCAGTACTCTTGCCTGGAAAATCCCATGGATGGAGGAGCCTGGTAGGCTGCAGTCCATGGGGTCGCGAAGAGTCAGACATGACTGAACGACTTCACTTTCACTTTTCACTTTCATGCATTGGAGAAGGAAATGGCAACCCACTCTGGTGTTCTTGCCTGGAGAATCCCAGGGACGGGGGAGCCTGGTAGACTGCCGTCTATGGGGTCCCACAGAGTTGGACACGACTGAAGTAACTTAGCAGCAGCAGCAGTTTGGTCATAGCTTTTCTTCCAAGGAGCAAGCGTCTTTTAATTTCATGGCTGCAGTCACCATCTGCAGTGATTTTGGAGCCCAAGAAAATAAAGTTTCAATTTAAAAAAAATAAAAATAAAAAAGAAAATAAAGTGTCTCACTGTTTCCACTGTTTCTCCATCTATTTGCCATGAAGTGATGGGACCAGATGCCATGATCTTCGTTTTCTGAATGTTGAGCTTTAAGCCAACTTTTTCACTCTCCTCTTTCAGCCAGAGGCTCTTTAGTTCCTCTTCACTTTCTGCCATAAGGGTGGTGCAATCTGCACATCTCAGGTTATTGCTATTTCTTCCAGCAATCTTGATTCCAGCTTGTGCTTCCTCCAGCCCAGCGTTTCTCATGATGTACTCTGCATATAAGTTAAACAAGCAGGATGACAATATACAGCCTTGATGTGCCCCTTTCCCAATTGTTGTTGTCTGTTGTTCCATGTCCAGTTCTAACTGTTGCTTCTTGACCTGCATGCAGGTTTCTCAGGAGGCAGGTCAGGTGGTCTGACTATGCGGATCACAACAAACTGTGGAAAATTCCTAAAGAGATGGGAATACCAGACCACCTTATCTTTCCCAGTATATACATATATAAGAACTATGAATTATATATATGAAACATGAATTATATATATGAAATGTGTGTGTCTTTATCACGTAATACCAGCTTGCACTCAAAGTAGTTTTACTGATTCGCCTTCTCATCTGCAGCATATGAGCACGCCCATTGCTCTATAATTCCTTCAGCACTTGAAATTATCAAGCTTTCGTGTTTTTGCAAATCTAATGTGTACCTAATATATTCACCATATGATTTTATTTTGCTTTCCACTAATTAGTAGTACATTTGAGCACCATTTCAAAAATGTATTAGCTCTTCAGGTTTCCTTTTCTGTGAACTGACTCTTCCTGTATTTTATTTTTCTGTAGGGTTCTTTACATTTGCTAACTGATTTGTAGGTCCTTCTATACATTCTGAGTACTTGTTACATTTTTGGTGATATGGGTTGCAAATATCTCTTCCCAATCTGTGACTTCTCTTTTTTACTTTGTTTATTTTGTCTTTGAAAGCACATAAATGTTTAAGTTTTAATGTAGTCAAATCTATCCATCTTTTCCCATCCTGTTTGTGTTTTTATGTGAATTGTTTAAGAAATCCTTTTATACCCTGAGGTCATAAACATATTCTTCTATATTTTCTTCTAAAAATGTTAAGTTTTTTGTTTGCATGTTTTCCCATACTGATTCTAAAATTAATTTTTGTACAGAGTGAGAGGAAGCAGTCCAATTTTAACTTTTCTAGGTAGATAACAATTTTCCCAACACAATGGATAGAATTAACCATCATTTTTCTACTTCTTTGGAATGCTCCCTCTACCATGTTACTTTCCATATAATTGGGGGTCTGTTCCTAGTCTCTCTATTCTGATCCATTGTTCCATTATCTAAATTTGTGCTGAGTACTACATTTTTTTCACTTATGAAAAATTTAAAATTTCACTAAAGTATTTAATTATTTAAATAATTAACACGCTGATATAGGACAAAATGTCTCCATCCCACATCTATCCCCATCCCACTTCTGAACAGATAGACACAGGCTTTTTATGTATATTCAAGCAAATATAAACATATATTCCGCTGTCCATCTTTTTATACAAATGCCAATGTACCAAATACACAAGATTTTTCACTGGACACTAGGTTCTAGAGACCATTCCATGTCAGTACATTGAGAGTTTCCTCACTCTTTTGTACAGTTTTATGAGTTCCCTTGTGTAGAAATAACGTGTGTGACAAAGTTTTTAAAAGTCATTCACCTATTGATGGACATTTGGATTGCTTCCATCTTCTATTACAAATAACTCGGCATATGTCATTTCCTTTATGTACAGCTCTATTTTTAGAGTAGATTCTTAGAAATGGAATTGCTGGGTCAGAGAATGTGATGGTTAATTTTATGTGTCAGCTTGACTGGGCTGAAGGATGCCCAGATATCCGGTAAAACGTTATTCCTGGGTGGTTTGTGAGAACCTTTCCAGAATACTGGAGGTTAGCATTGGATTCAGTGGACTGAATAAAGATGATGACCCTCAGGTGATCACGTGCAGGTGGGCAAAACCCAATCCATTGAGGGCCCAATAGAATAAAAAGATGAAAGACGGGCAAGTCCCCTCTCTCTCTTCTTGAGCTGAGGTGTCCATCTTTTCCTGTTCCTGGTTCTTGGGCCTTTGGACACTGAGAGTTAAGCTAGTAGACCCCTGGTCCATAGGCCCTCAGCCTGAAACTAGGAGTTACACCATCAGCTCCTCTGGTTCTCAGGCCTTTGGACTCCAACTGAATTATACCACTGGCTTTCCTGGTTCTCCGGCTTGCAGAAGGCCAAGACTATGGGGCTTTTTGGCTTCCATAAGTCAATTGGTCAATTGCTTCCACAAGTCAATTGCTTCCACAAGTCAATTGCTATAATAAATATATATGGAATTCCCCTGTAGCTCAGTCAGTAAAGACTCTGCCTGCAGTGCAGGAGACCCGGGTTCAATTCCTAGCTAAGAAAGATCCCCTGGAGAAGGAAACGGCAACTCACTCCACTGTCCTTGCCGGGAGAATCCCATGGACAGAGGAGCCTGGCAGGCTACAGTCCATGGGGTCACAAGAGTCGGACACGACTCAATGACCAAACCACCATATATATATATATATTATATATCACTTAGAGACTTACGTGTGCTGTCGTGTGTGCTTAGTCGCCCAGTTGTGTCTGACTCTTTGCGACCCCAGGGACTGCAGCACACCAGGCTTCCCTGTCCATCACCAGCCCCCGGAGCTTGCTCAAACTCATGTCCGTCGAGTCAGTGATGCCATCCAAACCTCTTGTCCTCTGTTGTTCTCCTCCTGCCTTCAGTCTTTCTCAGCATCAGGATCTTTCCAGTGAGTCAGTTTTTCGCATCTACTGGCCAAAGGATTGGAATTTCAGCTTCAGCATCAGTCCTTCCAATGAACATTCAGGACTGATTTCCTTTAGGATTGACTGGTTTGATCTCCTTGCAGTCCAAGGGACTCTCAAGAGTCTAGTGATATACATAAGACATAGAGACTGAACAACAACATATTGTGTTGGTTCTGCTTCTCTGGAGAACCCTAATACAGAAAACATTCACATTTGTAATTTGGATAGGTTTTCGCCAGATTGCCTTCCACAAGGACTGTACTAATTCACACCTACAAATGTGGCTTCCTCTGCCTTGTCAACAGAGCAGGTTTTCAGATTCCAGCATATTTATCATTCTGACAGGTTAAAAGAAAATGATACCTTGGTATAGTTTTAATCTGCCTTTCTATTATTCTGCATGAGGCAGAACTTTTTCTGTGACTCATTTGTTCATAGTCTTTGCCTAGTTTTCCATTGAGCATCTAGTACTTTCTCACTGATTTCTAGGCCCACCTTATAACCTGGGGAAATGAACCCTTTGATAAAATAAAAGTATCAGATAATATTTTCCATTTAGTTATCTTTCGACTCTGTTTGCCTTTTGGCATAAAGATTTCCTTAATGCACCTTAATTTTTCTATCTTTGCTCTAACGTCATCTCTATTTTGAGTCACTATTTGAAACATCTTCTCTATTTCAAGATTATAAAAGGATTCACTCATGTTTACTTCTAGCATATTTGTGGCATTATTTTACTCTTCAATCTTTGATCCATTTAGAATTTATTCTGGTATGTGGTGCAAAGCATGGGATACATGAACCAAACTTTTATCTTTTTCCCACATGACCAACCAGGACCCTAACTATACATGTTGAATAGTTAATCATTTCCTTCACTGATTTAGAGGCCCGTTTTTTTATGTACCAAGCTCCCATATGTGTATTCATTTCTATTTCTGGACTTTCTATTATTTGATTAGCCTGTCTTGCTATTCATCTGTCCATTCCTCACTATTACAATGATTGAGACTTTCAATATAATATCTGGTAGAGTTAGTTCCTTGATATTACTTCCCTTTTCAGAGTTTCCCTGAATATTTAGTTTCTTTATTTTTCACATGAACTTTAGAATCAGCTTATCTGGGTTTAAAAAAAAAAACTGTTGGTATTTTATTAGGATGGCATTAAATTTAGAAGTTAACTTAGAGAGGATTGACATCTTTATGATGATGAGGCTTCTTAGCCAAAAGCATGGTCTTTCAGTTCAGTTCTGTTCAGTCCCTCAGTCGTGTCTGACTCTTTGCAACCCCATGAATCGCAGCACACCAGGCCTCCCTGTCCATCACCAATTCCTGGAGTTTACTCAAACTCATGTCCATCGAGTCAGTGATGCCATTCAGCCATTTCATCCTCTGTCGTCCCTTCACCTCCTGCCCCCAGTCCCTCCCAGCATCAGAGTATTTTCCAATGAGTCAACTCTTCACATCAGGTGGCCAAAGTACTGGAGTTTCAGCTTTAGCATCAGTCCTTCCAATGAACACTGATCTCCTTTCGAATGGACTGGTTGGATCTCCTTGAAGTCCAAGGGACTCTCAAGAGTCTTCTCCAACACCACAGTTCAAAAGCATCAATTCTTCGGCACTCAGATTTCTTCACAGTCCAACTCTCACATCCATACATGACCACAGGAAAAACCATAGCCTTGACTAGACGGACCTTTGTTGGCAAAATAGTGTCTCTGCTTTAGAATATGCTATCTAGGTTGGTCATAACTTTCCTTCCAAGGAGTAAGTGTCATTTAATTTCATGACTGCAATCACCATCTGCCCTGATTTTGGAGCCCCAAAAAATAAAGTCTGACACTGTTTCCCCATCTATTTGCCATGAAGTGATGGGACCAGATGCCATGATCTTCGTTTTCTGAACGTTGAGCTTTAAGCCAACTTTTTCACTCTCCACTTTCACTTTCATCAAGAGGCTTTTGAGTTCCTCTTCACTTTCTGCCATAAGGGTGGTGTCATCTGCATATCTGAGGTTATTGATATTTCTCCCGGCAATCTTGATTCCACCTTGTGCTTCTTCCAGCCCAGCGTTTCTCATGATGTACTCTGCATATAACTTGAATAAGCAGGGTGACAATATACAGCCTTGACGTACTCCTTTTCCTATTTGGAACCAGTCTGTTGTTCCATGTCCAGTTCTAACTGTTGCTTCCTGACCTGCATATAGGTTTCTCAAGAGGCAGGTCAGGTGGTCTGGTCTTCCCATCTCTTTCAGAATTTTCCACAGTTTATTGTGATTGACAGTCAAAGGCTTTGGCATAGTCAATAAAACAGAAATAGATGTTTTTCTGGAACTCTCTTGCTTTTTCGATGATCCAATGGATGTTGGCAATTTGATCTCTGGTTCCTCTGCCTTTTCTAAAACCAGCTTCAACATCTGGTAGTTCACGGTTCACGTATTGCTGAAGCCTGGCTTGGAGAATTTTGAGCATTACTTTACTGTCATGTGAGATGAGTGCAATTGTGCGGTAGTTTGAGCATTCTTTGGCATTGCCTTTCTTTGGGATTGGAATGAAAACTGACCTTTTCCAGTCCTGTGGCCACTGCTGAGTTTTCCAAATTTGCTGGCATACTGAATGCAGCACTTTCACAGCATCATCTTTCAGGATTTGCATTTACAAAGTTTTCGTTGTTTCCTTGAAAGTGTCTCAGCTTTTTTTGTATTGGTCTTGCTCCTACCTATTAACTTCATTGCAAAGTAGTTGATTTCATTGTTTTTGTTGTTGTTATTGTCATTGTTCTTGTTAATGGCATCTTTTCATTCAGTGTATCTTCCCAATGGTTATATTTATACAAGAAAGTAATTGATTATTTATTAACTTTACAGAGCCATGTTACTAAATCCTCTTGCTCCTGGGAATAGCTTTTCAGTAGGTTCTTTAGGTTTTCCAGGACTACAATCATCTGCAAATAGTGATAGCTTGACGTCTCTTTTCCAGCTTTTACAACTCTCATTTTTTTAACTTTGTCCCATTGCCTCATCTAGTGGTATTGAGGTCTTGGGAAAGCCGAGCAAATAATACCTTTCCTTGCCCAAATTCTGGACCAGTTGAAAATAACACAGAAAGAGGCCAAATACACTTTATTGCTGATAAAATTTAGATATTAGAAAATGTGGCTTCTGTCTGACTTACCACTCATTTATAAGCAGCACTGGCCTTGCAGCATCACCAGCTGTATGTCATGGGCTCTGATATGCAGCATTATCAGAATTAATTTTCTAAATATTCTACAATTTTAGGTTTTTTTTCTCTTTGACCCAAGGTTTTCATTATTGTTGTTTTATTTTAATTTCCAAGTAGAGTGACTCTTTGCTGATTTTACAATTAAATTTCTAATTTAGACTTATTGTAACTGAACAATACTGTTCAAACAATTTTTTACTTTTTGTAGTTTTTCAAGGTTTTCTTTGGGACTTAGTATTAATTTTAATGAATACTTTATAAGCAATTGAATAAAATTGGTGAATTATCTATATTATAGTATGCATTTTAAGTAATATTTAGTCTTCTCCATCCTTAATTATTCCTTATTCACTTGCCTCATCATGTGCTAAGATTGCTACATTAAATCTCTCATTACTGGTATATTCAAAGTTATTTGTCCTCATGTTTCCTGTAGCTTCAGTTTCATGAATGTTGATGCTATATTATTTTGTGCATAGATAGATCTTCATAACTGTTATGGACAATGCTTCCAGGTGTTCACACGCTTGTGTAGTCCCTCCCACTGTATACCCAAGGTTGATGGTCTTCATGACCAACAGAACCAACAGAATAGGACAGAAATGATGATACACATCACTTCTCAGAATAGGTTATGAAAGATCTCATGACTTTCATCTTGATCCCTTCCTCTCTCTCTCTCCCTCCCCATGCCACCCCTACCCACTCTCTCCACCCACCCCTCATCACCCTGTATTTGCTATGGGGAAACCAACTGCATGTTTGAACAGGCCCATGTGATGAGGAGTTGAAGCTTCCTGCCAGCAGTCAGGTGAATGAGCTTGGATGTGAATCTGCCAGTACCAGGGAAGCCTTCAGCTGCCTGCAGCCCTGGGCCAACCATTTGACTGCAGCTTCTTCAGAGACTCTCCACCAAAACCACTCAGCTAAGCTGCTCCAGATTTCCTGATCTTTGGAAATTCTATGTGGTAATAAATGCTGTTTGTTTTAAACTTCTTGAGCTTTAGGGTAATTTGATATGCACCCATAGATAACTAATAAATGTATTCTTTGTACATTGCAAACTTTACATGATCATGTGCTTATATAATATTTAACTCATTTAATGCTTTTTGGCCTGAAGTCCTTCTTGTCTGATTATGTCTACTTTTTCTGTGCCTGATGTATTTTTGCCAAAACTTTTATTTTTAGCCTTCCTGAATTGCTTTGCTTTAGGCATATCTCTTTTACACTGTGTAGAACTTTTTTTCTTTGTGATCCAGTCTGAAAATCTTTTTCTTTAATTTTTTAAAGTATTCTTTATTTATTTATTTGGTTGTGCCTGGTCTTAGTTGTATCAAGTGGAATCTTCAGTCTTCACTGCAGAATGGTGAAGCTTTTTTGTTTCTGCGTGTGACGTTTTAGTTGTGATTTGTGGGATCTACTTCCCTGACCATGTATCAAACCTGGGCCCCCTGCATTGGGAGTGAGAAATCTTAGCCCCTGAACCACCAGGGAAGTCCCCCCAAAATCTTTTTCCTTTAATAGGTGATTTTAGCCTGTTCACATTAGTTGATATGAGCGATACGTTTAGTCTTGGTTTCTGCACATTTTTCCATATTGAAGTTATTCTAAAGTTCTTTACTATGTGATCTCTTTGCTTTATTTTCTGTGAGTAAAGTTATTCTGATAGCTAGAAAAAAAAGGTTTATTTTTGTATTTGTGATTACACTCACCAGTTCAGTTCCATTCATTCCAGTTGCTCAATTGTGTCCGATTCTTTGCAACCACATGGACTGCAGCACACCAGGCTTCCCTGTCCATCACCAACTTCTGGAGCTTGCTCAAACTCACGTCCATCGAAACAGTGAGGCCATCCAACCATATCATCCTCTGTCGTCCCCCTCTCCTCCCATCTTCAATCTTTACCAGCATCAGGGTCTTTGCAAATGAGTCAGTTCTTCTAATCAGCTGGCCAAAATATTGATGAGCTTCAGCTTCAGCATGAGTCCTTCCAATGAATATTCAGAACTGATTTCCTTAGGATTGACTGGTTGGATCCCCTTGCTGTCCAAGGGACTCTCCAAGAGTCTTCTCCAATACCACAGTTCAAAAGCATCAATTCTTTGGCACTCAGCTGGCTTTATGGTACAACTTTCACATCCATGACTACTGGAAAAACCATAGCTTTGACTAGATGGACCTTTGTCAACAAAGTAATGTCTCTTTTTAATATGCTGTCTAGTTTGGTCATAGCTTTTCTTCCAAGGAGCAAGTGTCTTTTACTTTCATGGCTGCAGTCACCATCTGCAGTGATTTGGGAGCCCAAGAAAACAGTCTGTCACTGTTTCCATTGTTTCTCCATCTATTTGCCATGAAGTGATGGGACCAGATGCCATGGTCTTAATTTTCTGAATGTTGAGCCTTAAGCCAGCTTTTTCACTCTCCTCTTTCACTTTCATCAAGAGGCTCTTTAGTTCCTCTTCACTTACTGCCATGAGTGGTATCATCTGCATATCTGGGGTTATTGATATTTCTTCCTGCAATCTTGCTTCCAGCTTGTGCTTCATCCAGCCCAGCATTTTGCAAGATGTACTCTGCATATAAGTTAAACAAGCAGGGTGACAATATACGGCCTTGATGTACCCCTTTCCCAATTTGGAACCAGTCTGTTGTTCCATGTCCAGTTCTAACTGTTGCTTCTTGACCTGCATACAGATTTCTCAGGAGGCAGGTAAAGTGAAAGTCACTTGGTCATGAAATTCTCCAAGCCAGAATACTGGAGTGGATAGCCTTTCCCTTCTCCAGGGGATCTTCACAACCCAGGGATCGAACTCAGGTCTCCCACATTGCAGGCGGATTCTTTACCAGCTGAGCCACAAGTGAAGCCTAAGATTACTAGAGTGGGTAGCCTATCCCTTCTCCAGTGGATCTTCCTGATCCAGGAATCAAACTGGGGTCTTCTGCATTGTAGGTGGATTCTTTACCAACTGAGCTATCAGGGAAGCCCTGGAGGCAGGTAAGGTGGTCTGGTATTCCCATCTCTTTAAGAATTTTCCACAGTTTGTTGTGATCCACACAGTCAAAGGCTTTAGTCAAAGCTTCAATGAAGCAGAAGTGGATGTTTTCCTGGAATTCTCTTGCTTTTTCTATGATCCAACAGATGTTGGCATTTTGATCTCTGGTTCCTCTGCGTTTTCTAAATCCAGCTTGAACATATGGAAATTCTCGGTTCATGTACTGTTGAAGCCTAGCTTGGAGAATTTTCAGCATTATTTTGCTAGCGTGTGAGATGAGTGCCAATGAAATTAAGCCAATGAAACTCAGCCATGCCTGTGGGGCCACCCAAGACGGACTGGTCATGGTTGAGAGGTCTGACAGAATGTGGTCCACTGGAGAAGGGAATGGCAAACCACTTCAGTATTCTTGCGTTGAGAACCCCATGAACAGTATGAAAAGGCAAAAAGATAGGACACTGAAAGATGAACTCCCCAGGTCAGTAGGTGCCCAATATGCTACTGGAGATCAGTGGAGAAATAACTCCAGAAAGAATGAAGGGATGGAGCCAAAGAAAAAACACCCAGTTGTGGATGTGACTGGTGATAAAAGCAAGGTCCGATGCTGTAAAGAGCATTATTTCATAGGAACCTGGAATGTTAGGTCCATGAATCAAGGCAAATTGGAAGTGGTCAAACAGGAGATGGCAAGAAAGAAGGAATCAGTGAACTAAAATGGACTGGAATGGGTGAATTTAACTCAGATGACCATTATATCTACTACTGTGGGCAGGAATCCCTTAGAAGAAATGGAGTAGCCATTATAGTCAACAAAAGACTCTGAAATGCAGTACTTGGATGCAGTCTCTGAAATCACAGAATGATCTCTGTTCATTTCCAAGGCAAACCATTCAATATCACAGTAATCCAAGTCTATATCCCGACCAGTAATGCTGAAGAAGCGGACGTTGAATGGTTCTATGAAGACCTACAAGACCTTTTAGAACTAACATCCAAAAAAAGATGTCCTTTTCATTATAGGGGACTGGAATGCAAAAGTAGGAGGTCAAGAAACACCTGGAGTAATGGGCAAATTTGGCCTTGGAGTACAGAATGAAGCAGGACAAAGACTAATAGAGCTTTGCCAAGAGAAAGCACTTATAGAAAACACCCTTTTCCAACAACACAAGAGAAGACTCTACACATGGCCATCACCAGATGGCCAACACCAAAATCAGATTGATTATATTCTTTGCAGCCAAAGATGGAGAAGCTCTATACAGTCAGCAAAAACAAGACCAGGAGTTGACTGTGGTTCAGATCATGAACTCCTTATTGCCAATTTCAGACTTAAATTGAAGAAAATGGGGAAAACCACTAGAACATTCAGGTATGACCTAAATTGAATCCCTTATGATTATACAGTGGAAGTGAGAAATAGATTTAAGGGACTAGATCTGATAGACAGAGTGCCTGATGAACTATGGACGGAGGTTTGTGACATTGTACAGGAGACAGGGAGCAAGACCATCCTCAAGAAAAAGAAATGTAAAAAAGCAAAATGGCTGTTTGAGGAGGCCTCACAAATAGCTGTGAAAAGAAGAAAAGCAAAAAGCAAAGGAGAAAAGAAAGATATACCCATTTGAATGCAGAGTTCCAAAGAATAGCAAGGAGAGATAAAAAAGCCTTCCTCAGTAATCAATGCAAAGAAATAGAGGGAAACAATAGAATGGAAAAGACTAGAGATCTCTTCAAGAAAATTAGAGATACCAAGGGAATATTTCATGCAAAGATGGGCTCGATAAAGGACAGAAATGGTATGGACCTAACAGAAGCAGAAAATATTAAGAAGAGGTGACAAGAATACACAGAAGAACTATACAAAAAAAGATCTTCATGACCCAGATAATCATGATGGTGTGATCACTCACCTAGAGCGAGACATCCCGGAATGTGAAGTCAAGTGGGCCTTAGGAAGCATCACTACGAACAAAGTGAGTGGAGGCGATGGAATTCCAGTTGAGCTATTTCAAATCCTAAAAGATGATGCTGTGAAAGTGCTGCACTCAATATGTCAGCAAATTTGGAAAACTCAGCAGTGGCCACAGGACTGGAAAAGGTCAGTTTTCATTCCAATCCCAAAGAAAGGCAATGCCAAAGAATGTTCAAACTATCGCACAATTGCACTCATCTTACATGCTAGTAAAGTAATGCTCAAAATTCTCCAAGCCAGGTTTCAACAATACGTGAACTACGAACTTCCAGATGTTCAAGCTGGTTTTAGAAAAGGCAGAGGAACCAGAGATCAAATTGCCAACATCCGCTGGATCATCAAAAAAGCAAGAGAGTTCCAGAAAAACATCTATTTCTGCTTTATTGACTATACCAAAGCTTTTGACTGTGTGGATCACAACAAGCTGTGGAAAATTCTGAAAGAGATGGGAAGACCAGACCACCTGACCTGCCTCTTGAGAAGCCTGAATGTAGGTCAGGAAGCATCAGTTAGAACTGGTCACGGAACAACAGACTGGTTCCAAATAGGAAAAGGAGTACGTCAAGGCTGTATACTGTCACCCTGCTTATTCAAGTTATATGCAGAGTACATCATGAGAAACGCTGGGATGGATGAAGCACAATGTGGAATTAAGATTGCCGGGAGAAAGATCAATAACCTCAGATAAGCAGATGACACCACCCTTATGGCAGAAAGTGAAGAAGAACTAAAAAGCCTCTTGATGAAAGTGAAAGAGGAGAGTGAAAAAGTTGGCTTAACGCTCAACATTCAGAAAACGAAGATCATGGCATCTGGTCCCATCACTTCATGGCAAATAGATGGGGAAACAGTGGAAACAGTGGCAGACTTTATTCTTTTGGGCTCCAAAATCAGGGCAGATGGTGATTGCAGCCATGAAATTAAAAGATGCTTACTCCTTGGAAGGAAAGTTATGGACAACCTAGATAGCATATTAAAAAGCAGAGACATTACTTTGTCAACAAAGGTCCGTCTAGTGAAGGCTATGGTTTTTCCAGTGGTCATGGATGGATGTGAGAGTTGGACTATAAAGAAAGCTGAGCGCTGAAGAATTGATGCTTTTGAACTGTGGTGTTGGAGAAGACTCTTGAGAGTCCCTTGGACTGCAGGGAGATCCAACCAGGGAGATCCAATCCATCCTAAAGAAGATCAGTCCTGGGTGTTCATTGGAAGGACTGATATTGAAGCTGAAACTCCAATACTTTGGTCACCTGATGCAAAGAGCTGACTCATTTGAAAAGACCCTGATGCTGGGAAAGATTGAGGGCAGGAGGAGAAGGGGACAACAGAGGATGAGATGGTTGGAAGACATCACCGACCTAATGGACATGAGTTTGTGAAAACTCTGGGAGTTGGTGATGGACTGAGAGGCCTGGCGTGCTGCAGTTCATGGGGTCAGAAAGAGTCGGACACGACTGAGCAACTGAACTGAACTGAACTGAGATGTGTGCAGTTGTGCAGTAGTTTGAACATTCTTTGGCATTGTGTTTCTTTTCCAGTCCTGTGGCCACTGCTGAGTTTTCCAAATTTGCTGGCATATTGAGTGCAGCAATTTAACGGCTTCATCTTTTAGGATTCAAATAGCTCAGCTGGAATTCCATCACCTCCACTAGCTTTGTTCGTAGTGATGCTTCCTAAGGCCCACTTGACTTCGCACTCCAGGATGTCTGGCTCTAGGTGAGTGATCACACCGTCGTGGTTATCTGGGTCATGAAGATCTTTTTAGTATAGTTATTCTGTGTATTCTTGCCACCTCTTCTTACGTAACTCCTGTGGTTCTTTGTCTCTTTATACAGCATCTACCAGCTGTTTCCTATGAACAATGGTAAAAAATTGTGTGTTGCTTTCTTCCCCTCTTCCCTCCTCTTCTCTTCTTCTCAATTTTTGTTAATAATATTATCATTTTCTGTGCAGTTAAATATGCATATACTTCAATTATTAGATTTTTCAGCTAAAGAATATATGCTTTTTTACTGTCATTTATAAAAGTAGAGACAAACAGCAAATACTTTGCCTCCAATCCTTTTACTCCTATTCTCTGCACAGTTTACAAACAGTAAAGTTGTGTCATTTCTATAATTTTAGAATGCAGTGTATTTTGTTCTTTGGCCTAATCGTCACAGTTTTTAGTTTTATAGTTTTAATTTACCATTGGTTGGTCATCCTGAAATCATGCACATTTAAATTGCTTGTGTAGCCTTTAAAATTAAAGAACTATTAATTGAAGGTTAGCTGGGATGTATAAAACAATTTGGGGGCCTCGTTTTCTTTCTTTGAAGGTGTTATTTTCTTTTCTGTAGATATCATTCCACTGCCTGACACCATGAAAAGTTAACTTGAATAAGTCTCAGTCTATTCAGATCTTTTTTCCTCTTATACATGACCCAAACTTACCTGGGTTACCAAATCCTCTTTATCTTTATAAGTAGAATAAACTTACTAAGCTATGCCCTGATTTTCTCATTCTCGATAAAAATATAGAATCAAATTGACTTTATCTTATGAAAAATTTTCTTGAGTTAAACTTTTAATTATTTATTAGGTGCAATTAATTTGGTTGCTTGCTTTGTTGTTGTTCAGTTCCTAAGTGTCCGATTCTTTGTGACCCCATGGACTGCAGCATGCCAAGCTTACCTGTCTTTCACTATCTCCTGGAATTTGCTCAAACTCAAGTCCATTGTGTTGATGATGCCATCCTATCATTTCATCCTTTATTTCTCTCTTCTCCTCTTTCCCTCAATGTTTCTCAGCATCCGGGTCTTTTACAATGAGTCGGCTTTTCACAACAGGTGGCCAAAGTATTGGAGCTTCGGCATCAGTCCTTCCAGTGAATATTCAGAGTTGATTTCCTTTAGGATGGACTGGTTGGATCTCCTTGTAGTCCAAGGGACTCTCAAGAGTCTTCTCCAGCACCACAATTTGAAAGCATCAGCTTTCTTTATGGTCCAACTCTCACATCCGTACATGACTACTGAAAAAAACCATAGCTTTGACTAAATGGACTTCGGCAGCAAAGTGATGTCTCTGCTTTTTAACATGCTGTGTTTGTCATATGTTTCTCATGGCTTTCCTTCCAAGGAACAAGTGTCTTTTAATTTCATGGCTGCAGTCACCATCTGCAGTGATTTTTGGAGCCCAAGAAAATGAAATCTGTCACTGCTTCCACTTTTTTCCCCTTTTATTTGCCATGAAGTGATGGGACCAGATTCCATGATCTTAGTTTTTTTAATGTTGAGTTTCAAGCTAGTTTTTTTACTCTCTTCTTTTACTCTCATCAAGAAATTCTTCAGCTCTGGGGACTCCAAAAGTACATAAATTGGATCTTCATTGTCTATTTTCTATATTAGTCATTTTCTCTAAATCCTTTTTAAAAAATATATCTCTGTTTAATTTTGTTTACTTTTTCTCTTCTTTATTCCCTAGGTCACTTACTGTATTTTTTTCAACATCTATTCTCCTTTGTGCTTTTTCTAAGCTGTCTTCATTTCTGAATGACTTTTTTTTTTCTTCTATTCCTTTCTTGAATTTTGCCAGTTCATGTGTTATTTTCTCCTATGACTTTGTCCTTTCTTCTCCAGCTTCTTTCATCTTTGCTTTGCTGTTATATTTCATAGAAATAATTGCTTTATCACGATTTTAAAATTCATGATAAAATGTTTGCTCCCAGTTTTCATCTGCTCTGCAGTAACTTTCTCTAGGGAGAAGTCTTTGCCATTTAATAAACTTTTCTGAGTTTTTTCTCTTCTTTTCCTATAATATCATTTTAGTGATACTTTGTTAGACTTTTTTTTTTTAATTCCTCCTTATTATAGCACCAAAAATCCTTGTTAGAACTAGATGAGTTGGAGTCAGCTTGCTTGGACTTTCCATGAACAGAAAGATGCTTTGGTCAGGGGAAGAAAGGAGGTAGCAAGATAGAATCCCAGCATGGCTGGCTTTCACAAGAAACAGTCTCTTCTCTGCTGCCACAAAGCCAAATTGCTTCCACAAAGGAGTTCATCCTTATGCTTCTTGGGTAGCTCTGGCTTCTTAGCTTTTCTAAACTAACTCAGGTCCAAGAAGGCTTTCCCCCGTCCCGTTTTACTCCTGTCATTGCACCTGAAAGCAGGAGATACAGTTTTTCCCTCTCTGGATATATCCCTTACTTTTCAGAAGGATATGTTTGCCTGGCTATCTCATCAAAGGAATCTTCCTCGGAGCTGCTTTCTCTTCATTTCCTCCTATTTATTTTCTTCCTAATCTCAGCTTCTTTGGACTGTTCTTACACATATTTTGGAGTCTTGGATAATACCTGTCCTCAAGTTTTGCCAAAAATAGTGTTTATTTTTTCACTCTTTTTGTTGATTTTGGATGGTTTCTAGGAGAAGGAGAAAAAATGCTGCTTTACACAGCCATATCTATTCCAGATGGACACAATGTCTTAATTACAAAGGTTTTAAAATAAGTTTTACTTTTTGCTAGGGAAAACTTAGCTGCCTTTTCATTTTCTTCAATTGTTTCTTAACTGTTTCTAAATCTCAACTTTCCATATGTGTTTTAGAGCAAGCTTTTAAAAAATTCCACACACAGGGACTTCCCTGGTGGTCCAGCGGTTAAGACCCCATGCTTTCAGTACAGGAGGAGCAGGTTCAATCCCTAGTCGGGGAACTAAGATCCCACATGCCACGTGGCACAGCCAAAAAATTAAAACACACATGCACACACGATGTTGAGCTTTGGGGTTTAATTTCAACAAATTTATTATTAATTTAGAGAAAACTGATATTTTTATAGCATTGACTCTTCGTATCCACTAATATGATATGTCTTTTCATTTATTTATCTTAATACCTTAAAATAAAATTTGGGCAGCTTTAGAAAGTGGTTTGTCTGTTTTATATGTTGTTCTTCCAAACTTATGTTTCTCAAATTGAAATATAATTGACACATGACATTATATTATTTTTAGGTCCAGTGATTTGTTATTTGTGTACATTGTGAAATAGTCACAATATGACTAGTTAACATCAGTCACATACATAGTTACAAAAAAGGAGAACTAAAGAGCCTCTTGATGAAAGTGAAAGAGGGAGTGAAAAAGTTGGCTTAAAGCTCAACATCCAGAAAACTAAGATCATGGCATCCAGTCACATCACTTCAGGGCAAAAAATGGGGAAACAGTGGAAACAGTGGCTGACTTTATCCTTTTGGGCTCCAAAATCACTGCAGATGGTGACTGCAGCCATGAAATTAAAAGACGCTTACTCCTTGGAAGGGAAAGTTATGACCAACCTAGACAGCATATTAAAAAGCAGAGACGTTACTTTGCCAACGAAGGTCCATCTAGTGAAGGCTATGGTTTTTCCAGTGGTCATGTATGGATGTGAGAGTTGGACTATAATGAAAGGTGAGTGCTGAAGAATTGATGCTTTTGAACTGTGGTGTTGGAGAAGACTCTTGAGAGTCCCTTGGATTGCAAGGAGATCCAACCAGTCCATCCTAAAGGAGATCAGTCCTGGGTGTTCATTGGAAGGACTGATGCTGAAGCTGAAACTCCAATACTTTGGCCACCTGATGCAAAGAGCTGACTCATTTGAAAAGACCCTGATGCTGGGAAAGATTGAAGGCAGGAGGAGAAGGGGATGACAGAGGATGAGATGGTTGGATGGCATCACTGACTCGATGGACATGAGTTTGGGTAAACTCTGGGAGTTGGTGTCAGACAGGGAGGCCTGGTGTGCTGCAGTTCACGGGGTCACAAAGAGTCGGACACGACTGAGCGACTGAACTGAACTGAAGAACTTTTAAGATCTATTTTCTTAGCAACTTTCAAATATGTAATATAGTGCTGCTGCTGCTGTTTAGTCAGCAAGTCATGTCCAGCTCTTTTGCGACCCCACATACTATAGCCCACCAGGCTCCTCTACCCATGGGATTTCCTACGCAAGAATACAGGAATGGGTTGCCATTTCCTTCTCCAGGGGATCCTCCTGACTCAGAGATAAAACCGGCATCTTCTGCTTGGCAGGCAGATTCTTTACCACTGAGCCACCAGGGAAGCTCTGGTAATATAATGTAATATATTACTACATGTAATATAGTACTATTAACTATAGACACCATGGAGTACATTAAATCCCCATAACATTTATTTTATAGCCAGAAGTTTGTGTCTTTGATCCTCTTCACCCACTGCACTCCTCCCCAACTCCCCACCTCTGGCAAACACCAGTCTGTTCTCTGTATCTCTGAGTTTGTTTGTGTTTTGTTTGGACTACACATACACAGTATTTGTCTTTCTCTATCTGACTTATTTCACTTAGCATAATGCCACCCATGCTGTCACAAATGTCAAGATTACTTTTTCTTTTAATGTATGTATACACACACACTGGAGAAGGAAATAACAACCCCCTCCAATATTCTTGCCTAGAGAATCCTGTGGACAGAGGAGCCTGGTGGGCTGCTGTCCATAGCATCGAACAGAGTCGGACACGACTGAAGCAACTTAGCATATGCATGCATGCATTGCAGAAGGAAATGGCGACCCACTCCAGTGTTCTTGCCTGGAAAATCCCATGGATGGAGGAGCCTGGTGGGCTGGAGTCCATGGGGTCCCTAAGATTCAGACACAACTGAGCAACTTCACTTTCACTTTTCACTTTCATGCATTGGAGAAGGAAATGGCAACCCACTCCAGTGTTCTTGGCTGGAGAATCCCAGGGACGGAGGAGCCTGATGGGCTGCTGTCTATGGGGTCGCACAGAGTCTGACACGACTGAAGCGACTTAGCAGCAGCAGCACACACACACACATATCACACTACCTTTTATTTATCCATTCATCCATTGATGGACCCTGGGGTTGTTTCCATAACTCTCCATTTGTGTGTGTGTGTGTGTGTGCTCAGTCTCTCGGTTGTGTCCAACTCTTTGCGACCCCATGGACTATAGCCCACCAGGCTCCTCTGTCCATGGGTTATCTCAACAAGAATACTGGAGTGGGTTGCCATTTCCTCCTCCAAGGGGATCTTTCTGACCCAGGGATTGAACCCATGTCTCCTGCATCTCCTGCATTGGCAGGTGGGTTCTTTACCACTGAGCCACCTGGGAAGCCATTTAGTTGGATTTTATTACCTCAAAATTCAATTTCATAATTATCTACTAAAGTATCTCTTATATCTTTTGTTAGATTTATTCCTAAGTACCTTGTTTTTTGTTCACATCATAAATGCAACCTTTTTAAAATTTCATCTTTAATAGTTTGTTGTGGCATATAAGGACACAACTGATTTTTGTATATTGGTGTTATTTTTATTCAGAAACTCTGCTGAGCTCCTGTTCATTTTAATAGTTTGTCTGCAGATGTTCTAGATTCCTATATAGATCATTATGTTCTACCGTAATCACTCACGGTCTGGTTTATAGTTCTTTGTCTTGCCTTAATGTTCTGCCTAGGACTTCTAGTACAATGTTGAATAGAAGTTGTAGAGCAAACATCCTTGCCTAATTCCTGGTAGAAGTCATTTATCTGTTAAGAAATACCCCTTCCTATAATAGTTTAGTGAGATTCTTATCATAAATAGGTACAAAATTTTACCAAATGCTTTTTCTAAGTCCATTAAGATCATTATTTTCACTTTTAATTTCCTAATATTTGAGATTGAGTTAGTAGATTTAAAAATGCTATACCATCTTTGCATTAATGAAGTCGACACAACTGATTACAATGTGTCATTAATAAATATTGATGGATTTGGCAATTCAGGAACCATTCATCAATCTTATCTATCTTCACAACATCTTTTTAATACCTTTTATTTTCACTATTTCTGAGTCTGCATGTTTTAAAGGTATCTTGGATAAATAGCACACAGCCAGGGTATGGCCAGGGAGTTGTTTTCTTCATTTTTGCCTAACATGAAATCCTTACCTTTTAATTGGAGATTTTAGTTCATTTACTGGGGTTCCTGCTATATTTGGGTTTATGTCTACAACATTATTTTCTGCTTCCTGCTTTCCTTGTTTCTCCTCTGCTTCTTTTAAAATTTTCTCTTTCTTCTTTAGAATTAATCAATGCTTTTCTTTGTTTTTTTTCTTTACTGATTAATAGGTTTTTTATTTTTACTTTTTTTACTGCTGCTGCTGCTAAGTCGCTTCAGTCGTGTCCGACTCTGTGCGACCCCATAGACAGCAGCCCATCTGGCTCTGCCGTCCCTGGGATTCTCCAGGCAAGAACACTGGAATGGGTTGCCATTTCCTTCTTCATTGCGTGAAAGTGAAAAGTGAAATTGAAGTCACTCAGTTGCATCCGACTGGTAGCGACCCCATGGACTGCAGCCTACCAGGCTCCTCCATCCGTGGGATTTTCTAGGCAAGAGTACTGGAGTGGCTTGCCATTGCCTTCTCCAACTTTTTTTTTTATTAGTCACTCTTAAAATTTTAATATGCATACTTTTTAAAAGCTAAAATTATTTTAAAAAATTTTATATTGAAGTTTTTTCCCTCCCCTCTAGTTACAAAGACTTTAGACTGCTTCAACTTAAATCACTCTTTCTCCTTTCTTAAATGATATTACTATATAGAATTTGTGTTCTACCTTTATTTTACCCCTAAATTGGTAATAACTTTAACTTTATACAATTATTATTTGACAGTGTATAAATTCATATTTACTTTTCTTTTTCCAGCTTTTTTTTTCCCAACACATTCCTTCCTTCTGGGTTCAATATCTTTCTTCCCAAATATTTCCTTTAGAAGGTGTTGCAGAAGATTTTTGGTGATAAACTTCCTCATATCTAGGATCTCCCCTTGTTTCTCCTCTAACAACTACTTGAACCTACCCCATGTCCCCTATATCCTAATTTATCTCTTTGGGGACACTTACATGTTTATTTTAAATTCTTGATCCTTCTGGTCCATTTACTGTCTTCCTCTGGTGCAATCATCTACATCTCAGGGTTACGCCTGGCAGCGACTAAGGAGAAGGAGTGTTCAGGGGCCAATCCTGAAACGTGTTGTTATCACTGTCACTGGTGTTTTCTATTCTGCAGTGGGAACAGGATGGGCAGTGACCATCCGGGACATGGTCCCAGCGAGAGCGACTCGAGGATGCTATGTAATCTTCTCCCCAGCCTGCCCCCATCCATGGCCCCTGCACTCCCCTGCTTCAGGATTCTACCCACCCCTCACACCTCCAAGACCTACCACCTTCTCTTAATATATCCCCAGGGGGTTCTCACAGTTTTTATCATCTGAAAACTATCCATATCTCGATGAATCTGTGGCCTTTTCAAGGCTCAGTTTGGGGGAGGATGCAGCATCTGGCCTTATTTGGTCCTCTTGTCAGATATCAGGTGTGTTTGGGTTTGTGTGTTTGGTTTGTTCCCAGGATATCTACTCAAACACCTCCCCCATTCAGTCATGAACTCCCTGAGAACAGAGGCCACGTCTGACAAGGCCTTGAATTCTCACATCTGACATAGACTTTGACATATCGTAAGGAGATAGGGGAGGAAAGTGCTTTGAACAGCCCCATGTCTGCCACTTACTAACTCCAGGACTTCAGGAAGTTAGTTTACTTCTAGTTTACTTCTCTGTGCTTCAGAATTCCTGTCTACAAAATGAGACTTAGATGAGAACATGTATATAAAATAGTTGCTGCTGCTAAGTCACTTCAGTTGTGTCCGACTCTGTGAGACCACATAGACGGCAGCTCTCCAGGCTCTCCCATCCCTGGGATTCTCCAGGCAAGAACACTGGAGTGGGTTGCCATTTCCTTCTCCAACGCATGAAAGTGAAAAGTGAAAGTGAAGTCAAAGAGTGAAAGAGTCAGTCGTGTCTGACTCTTAGGGACCCCATGGACTGCAGCCCACCAGGCTCCTCCGTCCATGGGATTTTCCAGGCAAGAGTACTGGAGTGGGGTGCCATTGCCTTCTCCATAAAATAGTTAACTTAATATTTGACCCATAGGAAGTGCTCAACAAATGATAGCTATTATAATACAATACTCAGAGGTATTTGTTAATTAAACAAAACATGCATTGAGTGTCACTGCATGAAGGGAGCACTGTGAGGCTTTGGTTTTATTTAGAATATATGTCAATATTTCTGCCCTAAATGAGTTGCAATATTGTCAGAGACTAAACTCATGACACAAGTAAGCAGTAATACATATGCTGCTGCTGCTACTGCTGCTAAGTCACATCAGTCGTGTCCAGTTCTGTGCGACCCCATAGACGGCAGCCAACCAGGCTCCCCCGTCCCTGGGATTCTCCAGGAAAGAACACTGGAGTGGGTTGCCATTTCCTTCTCCAGTGCATAAAAGTGAAAAGTGAAAGTAAAGTCGATCAGTCGTGTCCAACTCTTAGTGGCCCCATGGACTGTAGCCTAGCAGGCTCCTCCGTCCATGGGATTTTCCAGGCAAGAGTACTGGAGTGGGGTGCCATTGCCTTCTAATAAAAGACTGAAGCTATTATCAGTGGGTCGGTGGGGTTAGGGAGATAAGAGTCCTAAGTTCTCACTCCATTTGGTCACTCTCTTTCTCTGAGATATGACTTTGTCCTGTCCTGCTTTGGGCCTCTTTTTCTCCCACTGGCAAAATGAGAAGCCAGATTTCAATCATGATGATCTGAGCTCACACAAATCCACTGAATTCATTTTTATCTCTTCTGCAGCTCCTTAAGGGATAAAGTACAGACCAAACCAGGATGAATGATGAGTGAATGTGTCCATTAAGTTCCCTGCAGGAAATAGATGGCTCAACCAGAGGGTTAACTGTTGGGGATTTAATGAAGGTCTGTTTACAGAGGTGTGGGCAGGTGTCAAGGAACCAATATGATATGGTGAAGTCTCCAGGGACCAGACTTGACCATTTCTATTCCCTCAAAGGAGGTACCAGTGAGAGATACAGGCATGAGAGAGGGGTTGCTTGACAGGGAGGGAAGCAATGAATACCTTGGCCTTCTCTCCCCAGCCCTCCAATTCTTGCTGGAGTCTTCCATGGGTTGAATACAACAGGAAGTCCTGAGACAAGGCAGTTCAGGTAATACAGTTGGTAACATCAAACTCCTGGGGCACAGAACAAAGGAGAGGATGGACTGGGAAGAGTCATAGAGAGGGTGGGGGGAAAAAAATAGCTAGCTCAGTGAGTGAGCATCTATTTATTAAATGCCTGCTATGTTCCAGAAACTGTGCTGCACACACTTTGGGTCCTTCATTCCCTTAATAACCCTGCAAGATGATATCCTTGCCCAGCCTGCAGGTAGGAAACTAAGGCCAAGGAGGAATATACCTGCCCAAAGTCGCGTAGCAAGTGAACAACACAGCTGGGGTTTGAACCCGGATCTGTGTTGCACGAGGGCCCATGCTCTTTCCAGCACATGAGGGCATCACAGCAAAGCCTGACCATGGGGGCTGCTAGGCTGAGACCAGAGCGGAGCCTAACTCTGGGGCCAGCTCTGAGTGCTTGTCTCCCTGGAGAGAGATGTCCCCTGTGAAAGCTAGAACTTTCCCATTAATTGCACTGTCGTTTGGGCCTGGATTCTTTTTAAAGAAAAAGTGGTCAGAGATGGCCTCATTTGATGGTCTGTTTTCCAACTGTTGCCTTTTTAATCAACCCAAACCTCAACTCTGGGGTCATAAGAGGATCAGATGTTTCTTAAATTTGTTTAGCATGCTAATCAGGACCCAGTCAGCTTTGCAACAGAGTCCCAACTCACAGAGCCTCCCACAAACCCACAACAAACTCCCAAAAGAGGCCTGTAACCCACACAGGGCTTCACGACTTTCCAAAGGCTCTCAGGACCCACGTCAACCCTGCATATGCTGCATAAAGTCAGATACACCCACCAGGTATCTCACACACACAAACACATGCATACTCACGATGGCACACACCCACTCACACTCTGACTCACAAACACACAAGGCAACACCATTCTTATACACATTTCCCTCAATTAATAAAAACACAGGAACAAGAGCCATAGGCCTTGAACCCTAATCTAGAAACTCCCTGGGAGGGGAGCACCTAGGTAGGCTTCACCCATCCCTGAGCCCTGAGGACACATTTTTCTGCCTGGCCTTTGAGACAGGGAAACTTATAAGCTTAACAGTGACTTTAGTAGTCATGTATGGATATGAGAGTTGGACTGTGAAGAAAGCTGAGAGCTGAAGAATTGATGCTTACTGCAAGGAGGTCCAACCAGTCCATCCTAAAGGAGATCAGTCCTGGGTGTTCATTGGAAGGATTGATGCTGAAGCTGAAACTCCAATACTTTGGCCACCTGATGGAAGAGCTGACTCATTTGAAAAGACCCTGATGCTGGGAAAGATTGAAGGCAGGAGAAGGGGATGACAGAGGATGAGGTGGTTGGATGGCATCACCAACTCAACGGATGTGAGTTTGAGTAACTCCAGGAGTTGATGATAAACAGGGAGGCCTGGCGTGCTGCAGTTCATGGGTCGCAAAGAGTCGGACGTGACTGAGCGACTGAGCTGAACTGAACTGAAATGTCTTTTGTTGTAGACATTTTGGGGTCATATTTTTCTGAACAAAAACGGAGTCTTCTTTAAGTCCCCTACATATGAACGAGTTCCATTTCAAGAGGGCATTTGCAAGTTCAATCTGTTAGCAAACCCAACAAAGTTAGCCTAGGTGCCCAATTAACACAATTGATGACATGGTACTGTACCGTAATAGCTTTGTAATACTTTTCACACAAATAATACATAAAACTAATAAACACAAAAAATGGAAACATTTTAAATTTTATAGTGCCGTACCTTGAATAGTACAGTAGTACAGTACAACAAGTGGCAACAGGGACTGGCATCAAGAAAACAGCAAGAAGAGTTACTAACTGGAGGAGGCAGAGGAGGTGGGAGATGGTGGAGCTGAAGGCTCATCAGCAATAGGAGACAGAGGGCAAACACGATCGCATCTCTCAAAGCTCGCAACTTGAACGTTCACATACTGGGGACATACAGTATTTCCTTTGCCAAATTTTAAATAAACATCCATGCAATTTTCACAGCTTCACAGAATAAAGGTGCTTCAGGGACAAAAGATTTTGCTTTAAAAAAAAATCTTAAAAACAGACTCACCTAGTGGTCCAGTGGTTAAGACTTCATCTTCCAATGCAGGGGGTGTGAGTTTGATCCCTGGCCTGGGAACTAAGATCCTACATGCTGCACAGTGTAGCCATATAAAATATTTTTTTTTTTTATTCTGGCACTGGCAGAGTGTCTGCTGCCCAGAGCCCAGCCAGGTAATACGGGCCAAGTCAGAATGAAAGAGACAAACCAGGGTTGCCCCAAGGAGGGCAGCTGAGTGAGAGCACCAGACACCTGTAACACTAAAACAGCAACTATGACAGTGCTGGCCCATGCTTTCCATATCAGTGCCAGGCAGGGCTGCACAGGCTGTGGACTGGCAGCAACAGCCATCACCTGAGAGTGTATTAGAAAAGCAAATGATTTACCCTAGACCTACCAGATCAGGGCTCCAAAATCACTGCAGATGGTGACTGCAGCCATGAAATTAAAAGACACTTACTCCTTGGAAGAAAAGTTATGACCAACCTAGACAGCATATTAGAAAGCAGAGACATTTCTTTGCCAACAAAGATCTGTTTAGTCAAAACTATGGTTTTTCCAGTAGTCATGTATGGATGTGAGAGTTGGACTATAAAGAAAGCTGAGAGCTGAAAAATTGGTGCTTTGAACTGTTGTGTTGGAGAAGACTCTTGAGAGTCCCTTGGATTGCAAGGAGATCAAACCAGTCCATCCTAAAGGAAATCAGTCCTAAATACTTATTGGAAGGACTGATGCTGAAGCTGAAGCTCCAATACTTTGGCCAGCTGATGTGAAGAACTGACTCCTTGGAAAAGACCCTGGTGCTGGGAAAGACTGAAGGTGGGAGGAGAAGGGGACAACAGAGGATGAGATAGTTGGATGGCATCACCAACTCAATGGACATGAGTTTGAGTAAGCTCCAGGAGGTGGTGATGGACAGGGAAGCCTGGTGTACTGCAGTCCAGGGGGTCACAAAGAGTCGGACATGACTGAGTGACTGAACTGAACTGACCAGATCAGGATTTGTGTGGTGGGGCCCAATAGTTTGTTTTAATATGCTCCCCTCCCACCCAGGGGGATGCACACTAGAGTTTCAGAACTGTTGTTCTTTATTATCTCTTTTATCCCTATTTTCCAAAAAGAATAAACTTCAACTTAAAGAGATTAAGGGGACTTCTCTGGTGGCCCCATGGTAAAGAATCCACCTTCCAGTGTAGGGGACGTGGGCTCAATCCCAGGCAAGGGAACTAAAAAGATTTGACATGCTTCAGGGCAACAAAGCCTGAGAGCACCAACTAGAGAAAGCCCTTGGGCTGCAATGAAGACCTCAGTTCAGTTCGGTCGCTCAGTCGTGTCTGACTCTTTGCAACCCCATGGACCACAGCACACCAGGCCTGCCTGTCCATCACCAACTCCCAGAGTTTACTCAAACTCAAGTCCACTGAGTCAGTGATGCTATACAACCATCTCATCCTCCATTGTTCCCTTCTCCCACCTTCAATCTTTCCCAGCACCAGGGTCTTTTCCAAGGAGTCAGCTCTTCGCATGAGGTGGCCGAAGTATTGGAGTTTCAGCTTCAACATCAGTCCTTCCAATGAACACCCAGGACTGATCTCCTTTAGAATGGACTGGTTGGATCTCCTTGCAATCCAAGGGACTCTCAAGAGTCTTCTCCAACACCACAGTTCAAAAGCATCAATTCTTTGGTGCTCAGCTTTCTTCACAGTCCAACTCTCACATCCATACATGACCACTGGAAAAACCATAGCCTTGAGTAGATGGACCTTTGTCAACAAAGCAATGTCTCTGCTTTTTAATATGCTGTCTAGGTTGGTCATAACTTTTCTTCCAAGGAGTAAGCGTCCTTTTACTTCATGGCTGCAGTCACCATCTTCAGTGATTTTGGAGCCCCCCAAAATAAAGTCTGCCACTGTTTCCACTGTTTCTCCATCTATTTGCCATGAAGTGATGGGACTGGATGCCATGATCTTAGTTTTCTGAATGTTGAGCTTTAAGCCAACTTTTTCACTCTCCACTTTCACTTTCATCAAGAGGCTTTTTAGTTCTTCACTTTCTGCCATAAGGGTGGTGTCATCTGCATATCTGAGGTTATTGATATTTCTCCCGGCAATCTTGATTCCAGCTTGTGCTTCTTCCAGCCCAGTGTTTCTCATGATATACTCTGCATATAAGTTAAATAAGCAGGGTGACAATATACAGCCTTGACGTACTCCTTTTCCTATTTGGAACCAGTCTGTTGTTCCATGTCCAGTTCTAACTGTTGCTTCCTAACCTGCATATAGGTTTCTCAAGAGGCAGGTCAGGTGGTCTGGTATTCCCATCTCCTTCAGAATTTTTCACAGTTTGCTGTGATCCACACAGTCAAAGGCTTTGGCATAGTCAATAAAACAGAAATAGATGTTTTTCTGGAACTCTCTTGCTTTTTCGATGATCCAATGGATGTTGGCAATTTGATCTCTGGTTCCTCTGCCTTTTCTAAAACCAGCTTCAACATCTGGTAGTTCACGGTTCACGTATTGCTGAAGCCTGGCTTGGAGAATTTTGAGCATTACTTTACTAGAGTGTGAGGTGAGTGCAATTGTGAATGCTCAAAAGCATTCTTTGGCATTGCCTTTTTTAGGGATTGGAATGAAAACTGACCTTTTCCAGTCCTGTGGCCACTGCTGAGTTTTCCAAATTTGCTGGCATACTGAATGCAGCACTTTCACAGCATCATCTTTTAGGATTTGAAATAGTTCAACTGGAATTCCATCGCCTCCACTAGCTTTGTTCGTAGTGATGCCTCCTAAGACCCACTTGACTTCACATTCCAGGATGTCTGGCTCTAGGTGAAGACCCAGTACAGCAAAAAAAAAAAAAAAAAAAAGAAGAAGAAGAACTGATTAAGGTTTAAAAGCTAGGAAGTGATAAAAGCAACACTCCAATACAGCTGCAACTGACTCTTCCCTATTCCTTTGGTAATGTTGAGTTCCTTGACTTGGAGGTTGGCAAGTGAGAGCTGGTGACCCCTGCCTGTGATAAGCCTTCCTTCTAAGTGGTGACTGGAGGCCTCGGCACCTGACCTGTAGCTTAGAATCTAAACTCTAAGCTTACCCAGGGAAGTACACTGTCAGTTAGCTGAAAAGTGATGAGGGCTGGGTGGGCAGGCCTGCAGGGGAAAGAAGTGGACCCACTGGGAGCCCCTGTTAACTGCCCTCAGCTCTACCTTCCCTGGTGCTCCTCTCCTGGCACATCTTCTGCTCCCATTCAAATGCCACAAGTGAAGCTCATCCCCAGCCCCCACACTGGAGCATGGCTGTTTGGGCTCTTTTCTCTGTGCCCAGGGCCTGGCACCAAGTTGGTTCTCTGTGAAGCTGCATGGTCAAGTGAAAAGTGAAGAAAAACTGTTAGGCGCTCAGTCATGTCTGACCTTTTGCGACCCTGTGGACTGTAGCCCACCAGGCTCCTCTGCCCATGGGATTCTCCAGGCAAGAATGCTGGAATGGGTAGCCATTCCCTTCTCCAGGGGATCTTCCCAGCTCAGCGATCCAACCCAGGTCTCCCGCATTGTGGGAAGATTCTTTGCCGTCTGAGCCAGCAGGGAAGCCCCAAAAAGGTCAAGTGAAGCAGTGACTAAATGCCCCTCTTCTGGCTGAATGGCAACAGAAGACATCATGGAAGGCGTTACAGAACTTAAGTGACATAAATATGAGGACAGTGGGAGGCAGTGGAAAGGGCTCCCAGGGAAGGCTGCAGTGGGGGTCGGGGGGAGGCAGTGGGAGACTGCGAATATGTTGTTTCAGCTTCTCTCAAGTGCTTACAAGATAAGAACTTCAAAGGTAGGTTTGGCAGTCATCATGGAAAGCTTAGACTGCAAAAGGTGGGGCAGGAGGGTGAGGTTGATTCTATAGGTGCTGGGGAGCCACAGAGAGTGTTAGAACATGAGAGGTGGTGCTGAGATCATATGGAGTACCGGGCTGGAGAGGGATGGAGCACCAGATCCTATAACCTAAATTCTATTCAGCACCAGGCGCTGTGCCTGCTCCCTGCCCAGGACTACTCATTTTACAGCTGAGGCTCAGGGTGTCCTGCTCAAGGGAGAGCAGCTAGGAAGCAGTGAAGCTGCATTTATGCCCAGCTCTGTCCCAACCCCAGAGCCCAGGTTCTCACTCCTCCCCTACTGCCTTCATCACTATCTGACATGTCTCCACAGATGGACTCTTGAACACCAGGCCTCGAGATCGTTGGGAAGCAGAGGTTTCCTGCCTTCTGCCTGGAGTGTGAAGTCAGCGCTGGAACCTCATCCCTCATGGACACTCCCAGGCTGTGAGGCTGGTAGGTAGGGGGGTGGGGAGGATGGAAGAAGGTGGTGGAGATGACCGGGAAAGGAAGGTGTGGGGCATGGAGGAGCAGAGCGAGGCCAGGATGTGAAGCATGTCCCCAGAGCCCTTGGCATGTCTTCCGGTGCAGGCACTCTACCACTCTACCGTCCTGACGCTGGGATCTGAGCCCTGGGCTTTCTCAGCCACTTCGTACCTGGCAGCAGAGCCTGCTCGGGCAGGCCGGGCATGAACCATGGAGGAGCCGGGAGCAAGGAGGGGGAGAGCAAGGAGGGACCAGAGCCCTCAATGATTTCCTGGATTCCGCGAGGGAAAGAAACGTGAGAGAAAACGGGGGACAGCCTGAGAGTCACGGAGACGGAGGACAAGAGAGGGACCCTCAGTGACGGTCGGGAGCGGCTCGGAGGTGCGCGCCGTCCTCCCTGCGCCCCACTCCGCCCGGCCGCGCGGCAAACTGGAAACAGCTGCGGAGGTTTTGGGTTTCCGCCCGGCCTCCCCCTGGCCCCTGGCTAGGGCCCACCCGAGGAGTTCCTCTTAATCCCGCGCTCGCTCGCTCGCTCTCGCTCTCTCTCTCGTGAAACTGCGCTGTGAAAATCCTCGGCCCTGCCCGGGCAGCTCAGCGCTGGGCTGGCGGCCGCACGCGGGGCGGGAGGGCGCTGGCTTGCGGCTGCTCGCCGGCCGCCGGGGTGTGCGGTGTGAGGCCGGCTCCTTCGCGCTCCTCCCGGAGGAGCCTCCACTCCCTCATCCCTCCGCCGGGGGCTGATCATGCCCCCCCACGCTTGGATCAGAGGGCCGTGGTGGGGGTTTAATGGAAAGCGCCCCGGGCCTTCCCTGACACCTGGCAGGTGCTAGCAGAACCTTCACGGGTCCCTTTGTTGCTATGATGCGCCAACCCTAGGGGGCGTCTTTTCTAGCTGGCACAAAGATACCCTAGGGCTCGCAGGGGAGTGGCCTCCCCGTCTCCCTGACTCCCCACAGCCTGGGGTGGAGGTCTGTCCCCAGCCCTTGCCCCTGGAGCGCAGACCCAGCGGCCTTCCCCGAGAGGGCGGGACTCACCACTCCAGCTCATCAGGCACTTCTTGAGGCCCTGTTGTGTGCCGGCCCCACTCAGTACCTGCCCTCTGTGCTGTGCTTAGTTGCTCAGTCGTGTCCGACTCTTTGCGACCCCATGGACTGTAGCCTGGACAGGCTCCTCTGTCCTCAGGAGCTTAGAGATAATCTTGTTCAACTGAATCACAGGATTTTTCCTCCGGAGTTTGGGGATCAGATAAACCTTTGTTCATTCTGAGCTCAAAGTGAGAGGCATTCATGTTAATCCATCATCCAGAGAGGGCAAAGGGCCTCCTCAAGGTCACACAGCAGGTCTGTGACAGAGCTGGGCCTCTAGGACCATGCCTCCTGCCCTCCAGTCAAGGCTTTGTTTTGTTTTGTTTTGCTATGAGCACTGGGCTGTCTCCTTCACTCAGAGAGCCAAATTGGAATTGAAGTCCCTGCCCAAGCCAACAGCCAGAGCTGCCGCCAGCTCCTGAAGTCGCTGGCTTGGCGAGGCTTTCTGGAGTCCCTTTGCCCCCATCCTGGGTCCAGCTGCTGGTGGCAGCAGCATAGGTTGGCAGCCTGTGCAGAGGACAGAGTCCTGGCAGGGAGGCAGCGCCACAGGGCTGACTCGGACCCCCATGGTCCTGCTGCAGACTGAGGTCAGCGTTAGTCTAGGAGGAAGGAGTTCTGAGGGCTTTGACAGCACTGACACTCTCTGACCCCTAAGAGGGGCCTCTGGGCTCAGAGCTGGCCCCTCACCTCCATCCCGCCCAGCCCCTGCATTGCTCCTGGGTGTACACACACAACACAGAGTCTCACAGCTGCCCACACAGGGTGTCACACACGTGCTCACATTCACCACACACACACACACACAATCACTACACAGTTTCATGCTTGTGCATGTGTGGTCTCATAATCTCCCACTCAGCTACACTCAGTGTCACACACATCCTCTTGTTCACACACCTCTTCTGGGCACCCCTCTGTCTCACCTTCCGTGGGTGCCCATGGCCAGCACTGATAAGGGTGACCCTGGAGACCTCTCCGCAGCCTCCACATGTGTTCCAGCCGTGCCCTCCCTGCCCCTGGCCCTGCCTGGCCTTCTTCTCTTTGCAGGGGCTGCCCCTGGTGGATACGGCTGCCACTGATGCGGGAGCAGAGTGTGCAGCTGCGCAGCCCGGTCCCAGGCCAGATGCTGGCCTGCTGCTTCATGGCTCCAAAATAGGAGCTCACTGTTCCTCCACAAGCCAAAGGCTGGTGGTGTTCGGAGATGCCACCCCTCCTCCTGTCCTGCCTGGCAACCTGCCAGCGCCCACCCAACAAAAGAGAGAAACCATCCTCACATCTCCCCCAGCACTTGCCTCAGACTCACACCCACCAGTCCTCACTTGTACCAGTGGGATGTTGCTCCTAAAACCCACTCTGAGCGTGTCACCCCCTGGGTCAAACGCCATCCATGGCTTCCCTTCGGTTGCTGGGGAAACCCAGCCTCCTCTCCTGGATTCTAAGTCCCACCATGCCTGGCTCAACCTCCCCCTTCCACCTCAGCTGAGGCGGTCGCTGCCCCCATTTCACACGCGCTCACACACACACACAAACGCACACATGCACACACACAGGCACACATGCACCCACACCACACACATTTTCAAAAGCAGATTTAGCACTAGGTTGGTGATGCCTAGGTCTCACAGCCCCTTGCTCACACTGTCCTCTGAGATGCTCTTCTCCAGGGAGCTGGGAGGGAAGAAGCAACCCCAGTCACACACAGGAGACACTGAGCTCAGGCTCTCCACCTGAACACTGAGGATAACCCAGCGTGCGTGGCCTGCCTGCCTTACAGACCTGGTGTGATGGCTTTCTGAAAACTGTAAAGTGCTGTGCATGTTGGGGGAGCTGCTGGTAAGATCTTGTCACTTAGACACTCTCTCCCACAGGCCTTGAGCCAGGATGAAACCCAGGCTCTGCCATTCCCTGGCTGAGTGACTTTAGGCAGGCTCCTCCTCCTTTACACTCTTGGGGTCTCAGTTTCCTAAGCTGTAGAGTAGCAGGATAAACCTAGATGAGCTGTATCTTCTCCCATTTCTCACCTTTGAGGAATCCAGGGATCCACGCTGCAGGTAAGCAAGACACAGGAGCTTGAAGTATTCACTCACAAATTCAGTTATCCCTCTGTTCCCTTGCAAGGACACTGATCCATTCAGTCATAGACCACAACTGCCCACCCCCACACCCTGTCCACGTGCAGGCTAGGGCCCAGGCACTGAGGTTGCAGCAAATGAACACAGTGGGCACCACCCCTGCCCATAACAGCCTGTGGTCTATCAGGCAAGAAGAGAAACTGAAGAAGTAAATTAGCAATCCATGGAGTGCCATGAAGAAGTGCAGAAAGTGATGGGAATTTGTAACAGGAAGACCTTTCCCATGTTGGGGGTCAGGGAAGTCCTGTCTCAGCCTCCCCTTGGCCCTGGAAGATATGCTCAAGAAGACTTGAAAGTGAATATAGATGACTTAGATTGAGGGAGAAATGGGGCAGGGGAAGAAATCCAGAAAACGCAGAGAAGGGCTGCATAGCTGGAGAGGGTGAGAATGGAGGAGTGTGGTTGGGGTGGGATGTAACTAGATTCCTAGCTCTGGGGGCAGGAAGCTGAGGGAGACCCGATGTGCTGGACTCTTGTTTCTCCATGAATAGGAGGTTAGGAGCAGTCCGCTGCTAGGACTTCAGCCTGCCAATGGGTCACTGAACCAGGGTTCCATGAAACCCTTTGCTTTCTACTCTCTCCCAAGCCTTCTGCTGAGCACTGAAGCTCACGTGGGAAGTTCTTTAGAGATTCCTCTCTGCTTGTTTGTTTTCTTTTTGGGGAGTAAGATTGAAGGTCTGGCCCCTTCAGGAATACAAGAGAGTAAAACGGTCTACCATGTACAGTTGTACAGGTCATTCACTGACCAAGACACCCTGCCAAGGGGATGAGTGGAGGCTGAAATTCAGCCCTTGCTCTGTTCTCCAAGCTGTGTGTGCTGCCATGAGGCTGTATCTTCTAGGGGAAAAAAGAGCTCCCCTGTCCAATTTGCATAGCTATACTACCCCCTCTCCATCAACTGAACGATGAGCACCCTGGGCTGTGCCCGCTCTAGGGTACCTTCTCTAACTCTCACAAGGTGTGTGGGCACCACTGACTTTGGGAACAAGTCAAGAAAGCTGAGATGTGCCTTATTTTCAAAGATCCTAAGAAATGAGAAGGTTGGGTGTCAAGGCAGCTCAGCCACTCCCCCAGGAGGGAGGTGTAAGCACAGGCTGGAGGCTTTTCATAGAAAGAAAGCTCTTTGGTGCCCAGGATGAAGATCGAAGAAATATGAGCCTGAGAAATCCTCCAATTTAGAGTCCCTCACTGTTAAAACTAGGGGGGACCACTAGGTCGTCTTATTACAACCCCCTATTTTTCGTGTGAGACATCAGAGGACCGGAGGAGTTGTGTAGTTTCCGTGGTATTGAGGACAGTGTTGAGGACAGCGCTAGACCTTCCAACTTCCAGAATTGAGTTTCTCCATGGCACCCCCTGCCTGGCCCATCCCAGGGAACCCTTATTTGAGCCCTTGGGGGCAGGAGTCAGGTCCATCTCTTCCAGGGCTCCCAGTACAGGCACACACACTCATTAACACACAAGCATGCACACACACACACACACACACACACACACATTATTTTGGTGGCCTGATGCTGCCTCCAGCACAGGACAAGGATCAGGCTCCCTGCTCACCAGACTGTAAACCAGAACCTTCTACACCACCCCCTAAGGAAGTTTCAGTTTGATTTTGTTCTTATCTAAATATGTTCCTCTGGCTTATCTCACAGGAAATGGATTAGCACCTGTCCCAGGAGGCTGAGGGGCCCAGGGGACCTGCCGAGCTTCCCAGGGCAACTGTTCAAAGCATGGGGGTCCCCTGGGATGGAAAGGACGAGACAGCCTTAGGTTTCTCACAGGCCTCCAGCTCCCACCACCATCTCCCCCCTCCCCAACCTGGACCCACACCAGTTCTCAACCAAATAGGGATTAATTAGGAAGGGACCCATCTGCTTAACTGGAGACCTACAGCTCTGCAGATGGGCCTCTTTCTTGTTCTGGCTGTCACTGGTGTTTTTAAGCAATGGTTTTTCTCCATCTCAGCCATTTTTCTCCATTCTCATTCTTTTTTTATCTCTACATTTCAGCACATCTGGGAGGCTGGAAGTAAGAGGCCCACCACCAATCAAGGTCACCTAACTGAGAGCAGAAGAGATGCTGCCAACATATTGGCATGTAAGGAGGATTACCAAAATAGTACATATGTGACTTATTCTTTTTTTAACCTTTTTATTATAAAATAACAGGAAACCACACAAAGCAAACAGACAGCATAATGAATCATTGTAAGGTGAACGTGCCTGTAAGATTAACAAAATCAAGTAGAGCAGGGCCAGCCCCCTCTAGGAGCCCCTCTGGGCAACCCATCCCACTCACAGTCCTCTCCCTTCCCTAAAACTAACCATAATCCTAACTTTTGTAATTATTGCCCTCTTGCTTTTCCTGATAATTTTATCACTCAAATGTACGTCTCTAGACACTGCCATATAGTTGTGCCCATTTTCTATATTTGGTACATCCTTTAGATCTCTCCTACTCCCCAGCTTTCCACCTCCATCTCTTACTTTTCCGGACAGTTTATCTGTCAGCTGAAGAACCCCAGCTCCGTGACCTGCAGAGAATCCACACTCTGGACTTTGCTGATTGAATATTCACAGCACCATTCACCATGTATGTTTGTTCTTTGCCCTTCCTTCAAATCGGTGGCTGGATCCAGAGAGTAGATCAGGCTCTGGCTCAAACCCCTTTGACAAGATGACAGACGGGGCTGTCCTGTTTTGCCAGAAATATATAAAGTCTGGCTGCGTTTCTTTCTGGGATGGTCAGCACCCACTGATCCTCAATGCCGAGATCCATTCATTTGTTGGATATTACAAAATGGTGGGTGATACCAGACTCTGTCTTTTTATTGTAAATTCATTAGTTGGAACACTATTATTATGACCTATGAATAATTTCCATCCTTAAAGTCATGACTTTGGGTCCTTGGGGGATGAGCATCTCAGCATTAGGGAGGGGCAATGATGTGACATGTTTAATCTCGACATTTCTTTGGTAGCTTAGGATACAAATCATGGAAGCACCTCAAAGGTGAAGTTCACTCCAACTACCCACCCAGAACAGGAAGCCCCTGTGCAGTCTTCCTATTAGTTGGCTGTTCAGCAGCTGCTCACACACCTCATGGATTAAGAAGCTCACTACTTTCCAAGTCGAACCATCCCATCCTTGGAAAAATCTGACTCTAAGAGGGTCCTTCCTCATGCTTTAGAACAGCCTCCCTATTCTCTCCCACTGGGGCCCTGCAGGGTAGGCCTGCTCCCTCTACCAGGGAAGGGTCCTTCAAAGACTCCTCCTCCAGGAAGTCTTCCCAGCTGCTCCTCTCCCTCTTCCTCCTCTTCTGGCTATAATTTTGCATAAAATCCAAAGCTTTGATGCTGTGATTGAAGTTTGCTCAAAATTCCAGGGCAGGCTTATCTATAATTTTCAAAAGGCAGATACTCACTTGGAGGCAATCAGGCCCAAGTGTCAAACACTAATACTTTATCTCTCAGTCTGGTCTAACCACAGCCATGCTAACCATAGCCAAAATAAATAAATAAATAAAAGGCTCATGGGTGGGTCTTTCATTGTTTCACCTTTTCTACATCCACACAAAGAAGCCACATCTCACAAACACCCAGGATGTAAGACAGCAGAGATGGATAAGGAAGCCAAATGACTTCTTCTCCTGGTGCTTGGCACAATCAGACCACATGAATAGTAATTAATCATAATTCAATGAATACAGCAATTAATGAATGAGGAATCACTGAATGAATGAATGAATGAGTGGACAAGAACATGAGGATTGTGACTAGTTTATCTGTTATAATGAATTGAAGTAAAGTGAGGTGAAGTGAAATGAAGTGGTCAAACTATACTGGCTGGTAAGAAACCACCAGCTATTTCTATGACTTCCTAGAGCCCATTTAGTAGCTTGAAAATGTGTCTAATGAACTTTGCGGGGTGGTTTCAAGGGCCTCCCTTCTTTTTAGAGGTCCCTAAGGGTTCTTTCCTGGAGAATCCCAGGGATGGGGGAGCCTGGTGGGCTGACGTCTATGGGGTCACACAGAGTCGGACACGACTGAAGCGACTTAGCAGCAGCAGCAGCAGCAAGGGTTCTGCAGGTTGCACTCAACTCCCTCACAGCCACAGGGGCTTGGCCAGGCTGATGGGGTGGGACCAGGGAGTGCCTTCTTGGAGGAGAGCATAAGGCAAGCCTGCAGGGCCGTGACCAGCTCCTTCTCCAGCCGGTCTCAGAGTCTATAATACTCCCAGCCTGTTCCTCCTCAGAATGCAGAAGTGAACCCCACATGCCCTCAACCAGGTGGTCATGCTCTAAGATACACCAAACTCCAGGAAAGGGAAAGCGCTGCAGGGATCGCTTCTTTCATCCCAAGGGGAGGTGTGACGATGCACATCAGCGGGGCTCCCAGTTGACAGCAGAGGGATTATTTCTTAAGCTGGGCAGGGTCACAAGTGAGTATGAAGGATTCTGCCTCTGCACATCCGTGCCTGGTCAGAATTTTGTCAATAAGAACATAAAGGGCAGACTGGAGACGTGGAGGGAGGCCCAGAGTTACAGAGAGGACAGCAAGAATGTGGGATGGCAGAATCCAAGGACAGAGCAAGGACTAGGATGCGGTGTAGCCCAGGCTCGGCACCAGCCATACGAGGGCAGAGCAGGGCTGCACCCCCACCCCTACCCCCAGAGAGGACAGTCACCTGGAGGCAGACTAACAGAGCTTATGATCGGGGGCTTTGAAGTCAGACAAACACAGGTTCAAATTCAAGCTTCGTGGCTTTGAATGAACTACTTAACCTCTCCAAACTTCAGCTTTCTCTAAAATGGGTCCAGTGATGACTAATAGAGGATCAAGTGAGACAATGTTTATAAAGCATGAGCATAATACTGGTGCACAGCAAGCTTTCAGTAGGTGATACTCATCATCATGAATATATTCCAATATGTTATCGATAATACTAATATATTATTAATAAATAACAATACATACTATATTATGTTAATAATTATCTGAGTAAGCAATGTGTTGGGTCTAACTAAAAAGAGCTAATGTGAGCCCAGATTGAATTAATAGAGGTCAAGGGTACAAAAGAAGGGAGGAACTGGACCGGCTTTCCTTTGAGCTGGTTGGTTAGACCCCAGTTGGTGGACCGTGTCCAGTCCTGGCCTGCTCCTTGGCAGAACAGAGGTAGCTGAGATGGACACAGAGGAGGCAGCTGGAATGTGAGAGGCTGGGATCCTTTCCTGTGGGGAGCAGGGGCTGCTCAGTCAGCAGGAGAGGAAGCTGCAGCCATCCTCATCCTCACACAATCCCCAGGGCTAGCCTAGAGCAGATGAGACTGAAACCCCAGGTGAGTCCCAGAAGGCAGATCTGGGGCTGGGGACAAAGAGGAAGCTATGAGAAGGCAAGTTTCCACTTGTATGAGGAAGAACTTTCCTTCAGGCCAAAGAGATCTCTCCCCAGAGACCAGCTCTGTAAGGAAAGAGCTCCCAACACCAAAGCTATGTCAAAAGAGGCCAAGATAAGCCATGCCTTTCCAAGAGGGGGTTCTCCCCAGGAGAGTGGTTGGTCTCCATCAGTACCTAGCCAGACCTGACAGTCTCTGAGTCATGACACATCAGCCGTCATTGCAGTCTTGAGGGTATAGACGTTACACATCCAACCATCCATTCATTAATTTATCCATTTATTCACTCCTATATGTCTTTGGTATGGACCTAACAGAAGCAGAAGATATTAAGAAGAGATGGCAAGAATACACAGAAGAACTGTACAAAAAAGATCTTCACAACCCAGATAATCACGATGGTGTGATCACTGACCTAGAGCCAGATATCCTGGAATGTGAAGTCAAGTGGGCCTTAGAAAGCATCACTACAAACAAAGCTAGTGGAGGTGATGGAATTCCAGTTGAGCTATTTCAAATCCTGAAAGATGATGCTGTGAAAATGCTGCACTCAATATGCCAGCGAATTTGGAAAACTCAGCAGGGGCCACAGGACTGGAAAAGGTCAGTTTTCATTCCAATCCGAAAGAAAGGCAAAGCCAAAGAATGCTCAAACTACCGCACAATTGCACTCATCTCACACGCTGGTAAAGTAATGCTCAAAATTCTCCAAGCCAGGCTTCAGCAATATGTGAACCGTGAACTTCCTGATGTTCAAGCTGGTTTTAGAAAAGGCAGAGGAACCAGAGATCAAATTGCCAACATCCGCTGGATCATGGAAAAAGCAAGAGAGTTCCAGAAAAACATCTATTTCTGCTTTATTGACTATACCAAAGCCTTTGACTGTGTGGATCACAGCAAACTGTGGAAAATTCTAAAAGAGATGGGAATACCAGGCCACCTGATCTGCCTCTTGAGAAATTTGTATGCAGGTCAGGAAGCAACAGTTAGAACTGGACATGGAACAACAGACTGGTTCCAAATAGGAAAAGGAGTACATCAAGGCTGTATATTGTCACCCTGCTTATTTAACTTATATGCAGAGTACATCATGAGAAACGCTGGACTGGAAGAAACACAAGCTGGAATCAAGATTGCTGGGAGAAATATCAATAACCTCAGATATGCAGATGACACCACCCTTATGGCAGAAAGTGAAGAGGAACTCAAAAGCCTCTTGATGAAAGTGAAAGTGGAGAGTGAAAAAGTTGGCTTAAAGCTCAACATTCAGAAAACCAAGATCATGGCATCCGGTCCCATCACTTCATGGGAAATAGATGGGGAAACAGTGGAAATAGTGTCAGACTTTATTTTTTTGGGCTTCAAAATCACTGCAGATGGTGACTGTAGCCATGAAATTAAAAGACGCTTACTCCTTGGAAGGAAAGTTATGACCAACCTAGATAGCATATTCAAAAGCACAGACATTCCTTTGCCAACAAAGGTTTGGCTAGTCAAGGCTATGGTTTTTCCTGTGGTCATGTATGGATGTGAGAGTTGGACTGTGAAGAAGGCTGAGTGCCAAAAAATTGATGCTTTTGAACTGTGGTGTTGGAGAAGACTCTTGAGAGTCCCTTGGACTGCAAGGAGATCTAACCAGTCCATTCTGAAGGAGATCAGCCCTGGGATTTCTTTGGAAGGAATGATGCTAAAGCTGAAACTCCAGTACTTTGGCCACCTCATTCGAAGAGTTGACTCATTGGAAAAGACTCTGATGCTGGGAGGGATTGGGGGCAGGAGGAGAAGGGGACGACAGAGGATGAGATGGCTGGAAGGCATCACTGACTCGATGGACGTGAGTCTGGGTGAACTCCGGGAGTTGGTGATGGACAGGGAGGCCTGGTGTGCTGCGATTGATGGGGTTGCAAAGAGTCGGACACGACTGAGCGACTGAACTGAACTGAACTGATATGTCTTTGGTCAATACCAAGGACATAGCAAGCATGAACTCAGCCTTTCTGGGGCTTACATCCCACAGAAGTGACTCTCAAACTCTATACATATTACTCAAGAATGGACAATTTGAATAGCCACCTGCAAAGAATGTAGTTGGACCCTTACTTCACATCATACATAAAAATTAACTCAAATAGGATACAAAAAGATCTAAATGTAAAAGGCAAAACTATAAAACTCTTAGAAAGAAACATAGGGCAAATCTTCCTGACCTTGGATTTGGCAATGATTTCTCAGATATGAAACCAAAAACACGAGCAATAAACAATAAATAAATAAATAAGCTAGGTTTCATCAAAATTTAAAACTTTTGTGCTTCAAAGGACACCATCAAAAGTGAAAAGACAACCCACAGAATGGGAGAAAATATTTGAAAATCATATAACCGATAAGGCACTAGTATCTAGAACACATAAAGACACTTGAAACTCTAAATAAATAAATAAATAACTCATTTTAAAATCAGTGAAGGATCTGAAAAGACATTTCTCCAAACAACATATACAAATGGCCAATGAGCACTTAGAAAGACTTTCAACATCATTAGTCTTCAGGGAAATGCAAATCAAAACCATAATGAGATACCACCCACTTCTTACCCAATATCAGGCCCATCATGAAAAAGTCAGATACTAACAAGTGTTGGAAAGGATGTGGAGAAATCAGAACCCTTATCTGCTACAGGTAGAAATATAAAATAGTGTAGCCAGTATAGAAAGCAGTATGGCATTTCTTCACAAAGTTAAACATAGGATTCTCATTTGACCCAATAAATCCACTCCTAAGCATAGATCCAAGATAAATGAAAATATATGTCATCACAAAAGCTTGTACATGAATGTTCATAGCAGTATTACATCAAATTTACATCAGTAGGTGAGTAGATAAACAAAATATGGTATACCTATTCAATGGAATATTATTTGGCCATAAAAAGTAATGAAGTACTGGTACACCCAACAACATAAGATGATCCTTGAAAGCTTTATGCAAAGTGAAAGAAGCCAGAATCAAAGGACAACATATTCTATGACTCCATATATATGCAATATCCAGAATAAGCAATGAATAGGGATAGAAAGTGCTGCTTCCCTGGTGGCTCAGTGGTAAAGAATCTGCCTGCAATGCAGGAGACCTGGGTTCAATCCCTAGGTCAGGACAATCCTCTGGAGAAGGGCATGGCAACCCACTCCAGTATTCTCCTGGAGAATCCCATGGACAGAGGAGCCTGGTGGGCTACGGTTCATGGGGTCACAAAGAGTCAGACACAACTGAAGTGCTTTCACACCCACATACACAGATCCAGAAAGTAGATTTGTGGTTTTTAGGACTGGAGGGTTGAGTGAGATAATGAAATGTTCTGAAATTGATTGTGGTGATGGTTACATCACTCTGTGAATATACTAAAAACCACTGGATGGTATCCTGTAAATGAATGAATTATTTGATACATGAGTTGTATTTCAGTAAAGCTATTAACAAAAAGGAATCACCCAAGGTATATTCTGAAACATAGCTGCCAGGGCTCCAGCCCCATAGGTTTGGATTTAAAGCTGCCTGGGGTGGGGTCTGGGCATCAGTAGTTTTAAAGTCCCCTGGGTGGTTCCAATATGTAGCCAACGCTGAGAATCACTGGAGGTATTGGTCCAGGAGAACCAGTACCTCCCACTTACTGAAAATCCACAAGCCACCTTATTTTCACTACCTCGCACCGTTTTTACAACTCTAGCCCACAGAATATGACAGTTGCAACAGTCTTTTATCTGTAACTCTGAAGTCCAAGAAGTTCTGAAAAAGGAGAGCTTTTCCATAAATTGGCAGAAATTCATTTGGCGTCAAAAAACTCAAGCTGAACCTACATGATACAATTTATGGTCTTTATTATTCCCACTTAATATGAATATTCACACATTCCACTCCAGAAATCACCTGTTTGCTTATAAGCAGCTCCGCTTACCCTGCTGGGGGTGTTTGCTGCTAAGTCACTTCAGTCATGTCCGACTCTGGGCGAAACCCGTAGACGGCAGCCCACCAGGCTCCCCCATCCCTGGGATTCTCCAGGCAAGAACACTGGAGTGGGTTGCCATTTCCTTCTCCAATGCATGAAAGTGAAAAGCTTAATAAAGTATAATATTAAAACAACGTCACATTCTAAAAATCTGAAAAATTCTGAACTCCAAACCAGATCTGGACCCAAGCAGCTCAGATAAGGGATGGTGCACCTCCATTTTTTCCCACTTTACTGGTTGTTGTTCAGTCACTCAGTTGTGTCCGACTCTTTATGACCCCATGGACTGCAGCACAACAGGCTTCCCTGTCCTTCACCATCTAGGAAACTAAGTCTGAAAAGGGTAAAACAACCTGCATGAATCCCAGAGAGAGGTCTCCTACCCGAATCCTTCCTTACAGCCAGGAAGACCCTCATCACCTTGCCCGAATCCTTTCCTGCTCTCCTTTTTGGCCCACGGACACATGGGGACTCCTGTTCGCCCAGACGTGTGGGCGCCTGCTGCTCCAGGCCCATCTTGAGCCAGCTGCTGGCAAGGCCTCACCCACCACACGAGGGGCCAGCCCCGCCCAAGCAGGAGCTGGAGCCGGAGCCTGCTTTGTAATTTGCTCTGCCAGCCCGCCCTCCCAGCTGCAAATGGAAAATCCGAGAAGGTGGTCTGCTTCTCTGGCAGATGTCAGCCCCAGCCAGCCGGGGACAGGGTAGCTGCTAGGTTGGAAACACATTTTAGTGGAATTAGCAGAAAGGAAGAATGTTAATTCTGCAACACTAAGACTGCCGGCAAGAAAAAAAAAAACAGAGAAGACAACAGGCTGAGGTCTGCTCCTCCACGCCTCTCTCCTGCTGATGGCATTTGTTAATGGAATTAATGACAATAAGAGAAGCTACTATGTAGTAAGTCCCTGCTCTGGGCCAGGAGCCAGACTCAGTACTTGTCAGGCACTGACACACCCCAGGGTGGCAAGCATTATTGTCCCATTTTTCAGAACCAAAACCAAGGTTCCAAGAGATGGTGTGAATTGCCCTAGGTCACACAGCAAAGACACAGTTGAGCAGGACTGGACCCAGCTCCTTCTGATTCTGAAGATGAGCTCTTTCCCTCCACCCCACACACAGAAGGTCTTTTTAGCCAAAAGTCTGTAAAGAAGTTAAACCCTTTCTTTCCTCAAGTCAGAGTTATTCAGGGGAAGTGGGAGGGCAGGTTCAATTCCCTTTGCTGCCTTCTCTCCCCTTTGGGATTGGAAATGCCCCCAAGGACATGTAATCCTCTGGAGCTTTTCTTTCCAGAAGCTTCGGAGATGAGTTAATTAGCCCATTTCACAGATGAGAATACTGAGGACTGCAGAGAGAAAGACCAAGCCACAGCCCAGGTCTTCCCCCTCCCCATGTGATCCTCTGTGTGGCTCAGCTAGAAGCCAGCTTCCTGCAACCCCACACTGGAGTTGCACTCCACGGTGCGCTCTCCCAGAGTCCACCTCTGGAAGAATCACGATCCTGTTCCTTCAGTGGACAGAGAGACAGCCTAAGACCACAGGAGTCACAGAAGGGCACTGCTATACATGGAATCGTTCATTCATTTGCTCGCAAATCCTGGACACACCCTGCTCTGAGCTCCGGCTGGGCACTAGAGACACAGGAGAGGATCAAACAGTCCCTGACTCCTAGCAGCTCAGAATCTAGGTGAACGAGCTACATACCCACTATTCTAAACCCAGTACAGTGCAAGCTGCAATAGGTCCTCTAAGACCCAGAGGACACATCGAAGGAGCACCCCACCACCACCCCAGACTGCCAGCAGGAGTCAGGGGAGGCTTCACAAGAGAAAGAAGCACTTGAGTTGAGCTGAAGGATGAGTTGACTTTGGTCAGGTGGCCAAGCTGGGGAAAGGTTGCCCAGACCCAGGGCACAGCATATGCTGCAGCCCAGAGGTGGGAGCGGTGATGTGGACTGCTAGGCAGACTGTGGTGTCCAGAGCATCGAGTGAAAGCCTGGGCCCAAAATGGAACCAAAATCTAGGGACCATCTCCTCACCCAATTGTCCATAGCGAGTCATGGCCACAAGGACCCTCAGGAGGGGCAGGTTTTGAGAATGACTGTTAACTTTTTAAGATGTTACGAGCATCTTAAGTAAATGGCCGCACCAAGGAGAAGACCCTTCTCTGCCCTGAAGTCCGGGCAGCCCCAGTGGCTTCGGACCAGCCAGTGACGACTTCTTTTGGTCATTAATCGTAGCATGTGCTAATGTTTGATAAATTGCCCAACAGTTGCATTAGCTAATAACTCCCCGAACAAAACCAGAGAGTTCATCTGTTTTTATAAGAGGCCCAAGAGCATCCTGGGAACAGGCACGGTGGTCGTGAATAAAAGAGAAACATTCATTTATGGTAATTGGTTTCAGCTCCTCACTTGGCTGCTTGTCCTGACCTAAATGTATCCAGTTGTTCCCTCTGCCTCACTCTGGTTTGGGGGTCACTCCTAATGGTTTAATTCAACAAAAAATGTCTGCCATTTCCTGTAACCTCTGTCTTGTTTCACCCTCCCTCCCAAACGGTTTTCTTGCAAGCAGCATCTCTGCAAGTCCCTCCCGGAGCTGTTTCCTTCTCAGGGAACAAAGTCAAGATTGTTGACAGAGAAAAAAGGTCTTAACTCCAGGCCAAGAAAAGAAGGTGGGGGAGGGGATACATGAAGGTAATAAGCATTTGTTTGTCTTCCACCCGGACTTCACAAAGCAGGTTTTGTCCGAGGCCGGTGGTCAGGGACTCTGACACAGTACATGGCCCTGGTGACCAGGGGCAATTTATGGGAGGGAATGAACACAAGTCCTCATTCATGGAGCCACCGCGGAGGAAGTGACTGAGGAGGCACATTCTCGCGGGCAGCCGGGCCCTCCCCTGTCCCTCCCGCGGGTCTGAGGCTGTGGAGGGCTAGGGGGAGGCTCGAGGGGTGCTGTGAGTTTTGGCCAAACTTCAAAACCCTTGGGGTAGCCCTGCCTTCCTCTGGACAGCTTATTTCCACACCCCCGGTTATGAGCACAGATCATCGCCCCGCAGGGCAGTGCCCAGAGAGGTTATGGGAGTGGCGGTCCCTCCAGCCAGCTGGATTCTCCATCCCTCAGGTGGATGAAGGAAGCTCTGCTGGCCTTTGGGACGCCCGGATGAGCGGGGCGGGAGGCTGGGGGCGGGCAGGGGCCCGGGGGAGGATCTGGAATACATTGTGCCGTCAGCGGGGACAGCTTGTAAACTTTGTTGGGATGCATCTGGTAGAAAGGCGTTGTATAAATATTAGATCATTATCGGCGTATTGTGTTTCCCGCCTGGGCGGAGGAGGGGCTGGCAGGCCCCAGATGCCTTTCGTCAAGAAGACAGGATGGCTTCGAGGAGCCCTCGGAAGGTTGCCGCCTGCCCACGGGCGGTGCCCGGGGTCAGGGCTCAGATCCTGGGAAGGGCAGAGTGACTGCCAGCCCAGCCTGTCCAGGGTCTTCCCAGGACGGACTCCGAGCATCAGACTGGAGGGGAACAGGACTGATCGAGTGGATGGAATGGAGAAGGCCAGTAGGTGCAGGCCAACAGGAGACCCTTTGTCTCGCTGTGACCCTCCCAGTCTCCATCTGAATGGCCATGCGGGGACGCGATTCTTTGACACCTGTGAATACCTGCTTGGGGCCACCTTGTGCTAGGCACAGGGGACGCAGAGGTGGACACAGCCCCACGGTGGAGAAGTCAGCAAACTCAGGGCCTTTCCAGGCTGGAATGCGGGGAGGGAGCGTCATTGCTTGTAGAGCTTCTTCCCGCTTACCTGGAGCCTTGAGTGTCATCACTTCCCAGTGCCTGTACACCCTGACCGGAGGGAGTGTGTGCCAGCCCTTGACAAGCAGCAGTCTGTGGGGAACAGGGCCTGAACAGTGCCAGCCACAAAATCAATCACTGTCACTTCATTAATGATCAATCACTTCATCAATGATGAAGATGCTGTCCTCTTCCCCATCAGCATCATCAGTCAAAACCTGCCTCTCCTAAGGGTCCTTGTGGTCATTACTCTCTATGGATGACTGAGTGAGGAGATGGTCCCACGACTTCGGATCCATCTTGGGCCCAGGGTTTCACTTGATGCTCTGGATACCATGGTCTGCCTAGGGGTCCCCATCACCTCTCCCACCTCTGGGTTGCTGCATATGCTGTGCCCTAGGCCTGGGCAGCCTTTCCCCAGCTTGCCTACCTGACCAAATTCAACTCACCCTTCAATCTCAGCTCAAGTGCTTCCTTCCCTGTGACGCTTTCCCTGACTCCTGCTAGTAGCCTGCAGGGGAGGCAGGCTCCTTCTGTGTTTCTTCTGAGTCTTAGAGGACCTACAGCAACTGTCACTGTACTAGGTTTAGAATGGTGAGTGTGCAGCTTGTTCACCTAGATTCTGAGCCACCAGGAGTCAGGGACTATTTGATCACCTGCTGTGTCTCTAATGCCCAGCTGGAGCTCAGAGAAGGATGTATCCAAGGCTTTTGAACACATGAATGAGTGAATTAATAAATGAACAAAGGTCATCATCATCATCTTTGTGCAAAAGCACATCCTCAATATTAAACCAAACACTTCATATGCACAGCACATCTATGAGGCTGACCGTCGGTGCCCATTTCACAGCTGAGAAAACAAGGCTCAAGTTCATTCGGCTAATAAGGCATTCCAATCCAAGTTCGTTTGTCTCCCACACAATGTCAAGAAACTGTCAACTGGAATCACAAAGTGCGAGGGAGCCTGGGCGCCAGCTCTGCTCATGGCTCAAGGAGGACTTCTGGAAGAGGCCCCTTTGAGCTGAGACCTGCGGGATGAGTAGGAAATGGACAAGGAGGCGTGCTGAAGACATTGTTCCCTCTCCGTCCAAGAAGCCTTGCTGACACCCCACCCTCCTCTACTCCCGTGTCCGAGCACTCGGGAACTCCCAGCCAGCCGTGCTGCGCTGCCTCCCTCAGCCCCTGCCTTAGAGTCTGGCCTCCTCCCCCATGTGATCACATCCAATCCCCTCAGCAACTGTGCAAGGTGTCACGATAATGTACTGACAGGAAACTAAAGCACAGAGGGGTGTCGTTTACCCCAAGCCTCACAGCCAGCAAGTGGCAGGACTCAAACTCGGGTTCACAGTGGTGACATCAGACCCGTTCGTGCTCAAGTGAGCTCCGAGGACAGTGCTAGACACTGAGAAACCAGATTCAAGGGCTGTCTCACCTGTGACCTCAAGCAGTCCCTTCTCCCAAGGCCCCGGTCTGTCCTCTAGAGACGAGGAGACTCCCTGAAGGGGAATCGGATTGTGTGGTATCTGAGGTGCCTGTGAATTGATGTCATCTTGTCCCTGCTCAGCCCTGCAAAGCAGAAGTGCCAAACATCAGCATCTCCATTTTGCAAATGGGGAGACTGAGGCCCTGGGGATAACATGACCAGAGAACTAGAACATGCCCAGATAAGGAGGCTCAGGCGTGGCAAGGACTGGACGCTGAGCAGTGAGAGTCAGTGAGGGTGCTGAGTTTGGGGTGACACAGTGCAGAAGGGCCAGGGGTAGAGTGTCTGCCTCAGATCTGGACGAGGCGCTTCTGTGGCTGAGGGTGGAGTGTAGTCCCTGTGGACAAATGGCTGCACTCTGAGGGTCAGAGGGAGTTCAGCAGCATCTCGTCTAAGTCATAGATGGTTTCCCTGCCAGGTGTTGTCTGGCTTTGTCTTGAATACCTCCTGTGACAGAAAGCTCACCTCCTATCAATACAGCTCATCGGATGGTTGGAATGCTCCAAATTTTAGCTCATGCAAAGGAAGCATTTTCTATGAAGAAGCAACAAGACACATCTATGAGAAGAGGCTGGGAGCCATGGGAAAGCTCTGGAAGCTGTGAACCTCATCAGAGAGAGCTTAGACTTGTCAACACCCAGAGACTGTTGTGAAATCAGCCCTCCCCCAGGGTTCCCTCCCCTTTCACAGTGAGAGCGGACACATATACAACACTCAACCATTTTACATTTGTCCAAATACACCCTCCTAACCAGCTTGCCAGGTGGCCAGGCAGGGATTATCAGGTAGCCAAAGTTGAGGCGCAGTAGGGGTTTCTCTGCCCAGGTTGCTCAGCCAGCGAGAGGCCATGCCAGGACCGACCTCTGATGTCCCTTCCCCAGTGCTTGCTGCTGAAGCACTGACGAGCCACCCACGTAGGGTGCCGGCGACCAAGAACACTCTGGGCCACTTCCAAATTTGGAATGGGGCACCCTCAAGCCCCTCAGCATTCCAGGCTGTGCTATTTTTAGGCCGATCAGCTGTTCCACCCCTGCTCCCCTACCCTAGGCCCCCCAAGCAGATTTCCCAAACAATCAAATCCATATGTCGCCAGTTCCGGGCCTGGCGCTTTGTGAGGTGAACGCTGGATGCCCTGATGCCACCAAAGGATGCAGACCCCGCCCAGACTGGAGCGGTCCTGCCTCTCCTGATGGGCTGGACCCATAATTGCCTGCCTCACTCTCTCGTGAGCCAGACTCTAGATGCCTCAGAGCCCTTCCATGCCTCCCAGGAAGCACTAGAAATTAGCCTACTGGACTAGAGAACTGAGAACCCGACTAAGAACCCTGACTGAGAACCCGAGAGAAGTGCGGGCATGCCTGATGTCCTGGCCCAGGCTCTCCCAGGCCCCACAAGGCCCATCTGATTGCTTCCTGCCTAAGCTGAGCTGGGACAAACCGGTTCTGCTCTTCCTGCTTGCCCCAGGAAGTGGCCTGGTGCTGAGAAAGTAACACAGCCCCACAGACACAGGATCAAATCCCTGTTTGGCCACTTCTAGCTCTAAGACCTCAAGCCAGGGCCTCCACCCCACGCAGTCCATCCCCTCCTCTCTATATTATAGATAATAATAGGATTTTGTTGTCAGTTGTCATAACCACTAATAATAGTTGGTTGTGAGGTTTCAACAACAACATGTGTATAAAAGGCTTTGCACAGGACACAGCAAGGACCTGGCATGCTGGACATTTTTAGTTACTATTACTTCTTAATGATATAAAGAGAGGGACAGATGTCTTGTTTAGTTATCACAAAAGGGGAGGGGGGCAGCAAGTCTGTTCCTGGAGTTTTGCAGACAGAGGGGCGTCAACACGATCATGGTCACCCTCAGCACTGTCCCTTGTCTTGTCCTTGTCTGGAGCCCCCATCCCTGGCAGTGCAGTCCTTAGGGATTCAGGCTGTGCCCATTCCCCAGGTCCCAGCAGCCCAGATCACTCCTGTAGGTACAGGAGACCCCATCTGGCGGCACTCACTACTCGTTGGACCCTGTTCAATGAGGGCAAGAACCATGGGCCCCACTTAATCCCACAGCCCCACAGGATCAGGTATACAGCAGACCCTCATAAACATGAAGATCTGAGTCCCGGGCAGTCCACTCAATGGCTTTTAGGAGCACAGCAGCCCCACAAGCAAATGGAAACCCAAAGAGGAACGGGCACCCGCAAAGTCACACAGAGAATCATTAACCCGGGACCCAACAATGAGGTCCCAGAGGAGAGCCTTCCATGTGTGATGAGCAGGATCTACAACAAACGCAAAAATAAAAAAATAGTGGAGGCCCTTCCCTGGTCCAAAAAAGTCATAGGGCCAATCAGGGAGAAAGACTTTCTGGGCAGGCCCTGCACACAGTTCGTGAGACAGCGTCCACATGGATAGAGCTCACTGCCCACAGCCAGTGCACACACAGTGCCAATGTGTCAGGACTTATGTACCGTCCCCACCACGGGGACCAGCCACCTCCCTCTGCCAGAGGCCCCTAATTCTTCCAATGTGGCTGACAGCTTGGGAGAGACTCTTAGGGAGGGAGCGGGGAAAAGTGAGACCACCTCTGCTGACAGCCCACACAGCAAGCCCACTTTCCCTGCAGGAACCCACCCTGGGTGCAGAGAGGCTGGTTGAGGAGTGGGGGCAGGGGCGGGGCTCACAGGTACCAGTGACATGCTGCAGGCACTGAGGGGATGCTTGACTCAGAGTGGCGCTGGGGACTGCCGCAGCAGGCCAGAACCAGGAAAGAAAGCGCCAGCCCAGTCAGCCAGGTCTGGTGACTCTGGAGAGGCCTCCCTGTCTGGTTAAGGACTCACTGTGACAAACAGACAGGCACCGTCCAGGACGAAATAGGGGTGGGCAGTCAGTTTTCACAGGTGGGAAATCACCTGGAGGAGATGGCGGTTGTGCCAGGCCATAAAGAGCATGGTCTTTCTCTTATTGTACGTGCCACACAGTAGGGACACAAAGGATGGATGGATGGGTGGATGGGTGGTAAATGGGGGAGTGGATGGATGGATAAGTGGATTAGTGAGTGGAAGGATAGATGGATGAATGGATGTTGGTTAGTCAGGTGGGTGAGCAGATGTGAGAACAAAATACTGCTTCATTGAATCTATTCTTACAACAATTCTCCCAAGGATAAGGATGGAAGTGACATTGCCCCAGATGATTAATATAAACACCTGAGGCTGAGAGAGAGAAAGCGGCTTATTCAGGTGACATAGTAAATTAGTGTGGACCAGAATTGAAGGCCCCTGACTCCTATCCAGTACTCTTTCCACTCCATCATGCCCACCTATTCTCTTCTCCTATTTCCCTTCCTCCTCCACATAAGTGTTTGTGTTAAGAAGAAAAGAAAGGAGACAGAGGAGGGGGAGGGAGAATGACAGGGAGACAGGGAACCATCATGATTTTGCGGCAAAGATCCTGAGTTATGGCCTGTGATCTTGATCAAATCATTTCCTTTTCCTTGGCCTTTTTCTCTGATAAAATGGGCTGTGAAAATATCCCTAGGTCACAGGTAGGAAAAGTGATGAGAAAGTAGGAAAAGCCCCTACAAATGGGAGGAGGGGGATGGGGAGTCAGCTTTTTCACGGATCTGCACAGATTGAGCATTGCCCCCTAGCTTCCAGCCAGAAATGAAGAACTGGTCTTCAGTCAGATCAGAAGAACGATCCCCATTGACTCCCGGATGCCCACATCAGCGTGAGCTGCCAGGTTGAGGGGAGGGGGATGGAGTGTGAGATGAATAAGAATAAACATGCAGGGCTTGCCTCTGAGGCAGCAAGGAGAGTGGGCAGAGCTAAGCAGATGCCACCAGCTCTAGCTGCCCAGGTCAGCAAGTGGGGCAGAAGCCAGAAGAGTTCACAGCAGCAAGAAAGCTTCCCCCACCTCCTGCCAGTTTCTAGGTGACTTCTACAATCTTTCACTCATCTATTCACTCATTTCCTGAGGGAAGGAAGGGGAATGTCCAGGGACTGAGCAGGTGTCACGGGCAGGTCTAGCACTAGACGTCTGACAAAGGTTTTCCCATCTGATGCACACCACGTAGCAATCCCCCACAAATGGCGATGTTGGGTACCACCGTTGCTAAGGAGATCCTCTGGCCTCCGAGGCCAGAATCTCAGCTTCGAGTTGCCTTTTTAGAGACTTCCCCATCCTTTCCTGTCTCGCTGGGCCTCAGTTTCTTCACCTGTGAAAGGAGGAGAAAAATGTTTCTTCTGCCTGCGTTGGGTGGTTATTACCAGGAGGCAGTGCCAGTCCAGCCACTGCCCCCCAGACGAAGCCTCATTATCCAGGCAGAGCAGGAGACACCTGGGTGAACACCTTACTGAGAGGCCTTCCCTTCCCTTGGGTGAGTGGAGTCAAAGCAAGAGTTCCCTGGCCTGTGAGGGTCCAGAGGGCATGCCTGTTTCCTGGAGGACAAAGACATTCACGCTACTCTGTGTTACCAAGTACAGTGATGCTTGCCCCAGAGTTTAAGTGGACCCCCATCCTCCACTCCTGTTGCTCTCCTTGTAATGACAAGGTGATTTGAGAGTGAACACTGGAGCCACATGCTTGGATTAGAATTCAGGCTTTGCCCCTCTTAGCTGGATGCCCCCAAACATTTTGCCTAATCTCCCAGTGCCTCAGTTTCTTAACGTGTAGAATGGGGATAATGACAGTGGCCACCTCATATTGCCATCACAAGGATTCAATGACGTTACACATAGGAAGGGCCTAGAGCAGCTCTCTGCATAAAAACACACCATGTGCGTATTCGCTACAAATAAAAATATCCCCATCTGAGTCTTCCCCTTGTTTGAGTCCTCCAGGAAGCTTTTCTGACCCCACAGGCTGTTTTTATTCCTTCTCTTAGCCCCCACAGGCTGTGTGCTTCCCCCTCTAACAAGGCCTTTATCCTCCTATAGTTAGGCTTATTTGGGGGCCCATTTTCCAGAGAAAAACTGAGGCCCACAGAGGTTAAGTGATTTGCCTCCCTGCCCTGATCTTCCATCCTTGGCTCAGACATCTCCAATAACAAGAAACTCCCTTCCACCCAGCCTGAGGAGGCGGTACCATCTGAGCTGAGTTTTGCAGGATAGGAGTTAACCAGGAGAAGGTTGGGAGTAGGGAAGAATGCAGAGATTCTGAGTGACAAAGCCGTGGAGGGGAGAAACACCCTCATGTGGGAGGAACTTCTAGCAGTTGCTGGTGCTGGAACACAAAGTGGGGCAGGGGGCTCTCCAGGGACCGGGGTGTGGAGGTGGGTTCCACCCCATCACAGGGACCTTGAGTCCCAGGCCAGGAGGCTCAGATGTGATGCTACAGCAGCAGGGAAGCCTTTAGGCCATTTTTAGCAGACATGGAAATGACCAGATTTCCATTTGGGGCCCTCAGTGAGCTATAAACACTGTGCAAAGCTAGCTATTATGGCTAATAATGGTTTATCGCCCTGCGCCATAATTGCCGTTTTCACGTCCATCTCCCACTAGATCACGAAGCCAACGAGGGTAGGACCTGTGTGTCTTGTGTTCACCCTTGTGTCCCTAGGCTTAGCATAGAGCAGACACCTGGAAGATGTTCTATTGAATTAATTAATTAAAATGAAAGACATGGTACCAGCTACTGTGAACTATTTTGCAGAAGAAAAACTTCGGGGTCAGGCAGCCTTCAATCCTAACTCTGATGCCAGCTCTTACTGCAGAAGGGCCTTGGCAAGCTGAGTTACGTCTCTGAGTCTCAGCCTCCTCCTCCTCCTCAGAATGAGGTTCCATAATTCCTTCCTCCCTAGTTGTGGTGGAGTTCCGAACGCAATGGCCAGCACACACAAAGACCCTCATAAGTGACAGCTAAAAGGAAAGTGTGAAGATCCTTGGGCACAAAGCACCAAAGCTGCTGCCTGGTACAGATGTCAGCAAGCAGGAGGGAAGTATCAAGGGGCAGAGTTTCAAATCTGAGGATCTAGACTTGAATCCTGGCCCTGCTCTTTCCCAGCTGTGCCACCTTAGGGAAGTCAGTTAGCCTCTCTGGTCTCTTCATCTGTTCCACCTAAGTAGTAACAATAATACCAATCTCAAGGACTCGCCACACGCACTAAAGGAGATAACAGATGTGAAAGTGCTTAGTGTATACAAATGTGGGCGTTGATTATTATTATCATGACAGCTCATAAAACCCTGGTGGAACTTCCTGTTATAAACAAGGTCTCCCTTACCCCACCCTGCAGATCAGGGGCTGGCTCAGTGCTTTGTTCTGGGCATAGCTGGAGGGGCTAACTGGACTGGGGCAGAGGCCAGGGCGGGCTCCCCGCTCCCACCATCTGCACTGCAGTGTTGGCCTATCTGTCCAGCAGTGGGCACACATGTGGCCTCTTCTGAGGGTGTAGGGTCATGGGGGTCAAGCAGGAGAAAATTGGGGGCAGATGAAGGGAAGGTTCCAGCTTATTTTTAGAAAAGGGGGATCGAGAGGAAGACAGGAAGGCCCTTGTTCCTTGGCGTTTCCACCATGTGGATGGCAGGCGGGAGGGCAGGCAGGCAGGGTCGGAGACAAAGATGCGCCTGCTCCTGGGGCTGCTGCTATGCTGCTGAAGGACCTGAGAGGACTGACTGTCAGCACTGCCTTCTCACTCACAGCCCTGCCCATGGAAACTTGTAATGGGGAGCCCGGCACCCTGAAGGAGACCACAGCGTCCAGAGGGGCTGGGCCAGCCGGGACCAACCTGGGCTTTAAGAAAGATCCTCCAACTGCTGTGTCCAGGACAGCTTGTGGGGGGAGTCTGGGGGCAGGGAGGCCAGTGGGCACTCCCAGCACAGGCCTGGCACACAGTGAGCCCACAAGAGGTGTGAGTCCTCTCCTTCTGGTCCTCCCTGAGCTTCTGAGGTCCTGGCACTTCTCCAGGTGAACCTACCTTGTGTCTCAAGAGGCAGCACCATGGAGTAGAGCGGACAAGACGCTAATGCTGGAGCCAGCTCACTGGGATGTAGAGCCTAGCTCTTCCACTTCCTGCTGTGTGACTAACGGCCAGCTGCTTTACCGCCTAACCTCTCTGTGCCTCCGCTTTTTTGTTGATAAAATGGACATAGCCATAGTTCATACTGTATAGATTTGTTATAAAAATAAAGTGCATAGTCAGCTGGCACCAGGAGTCACTTGCTGTTACTGTCAGCCTACAGGAGGGCGTGCATGGATAGGAAGACCTGGTCCAAGGAGGGCATGCACAGGGCTCTCCAGCAGGAACCCTTGATGGAGGTGAGGCAACTAGAGTCTGGTAGGCTTGGTGTCAGCAAACAGGCTGGGCTGGGCTGGGGGAGGCAGGAGGCCTGCCCTGGGGCACTGGGCCCACCCAAGGCTGGATGTCGGCAGACTCCACTGTGGCTCCCACGGGTGTTTTTGGACAGAGCTCAAAAATGACAGGAATTTTCCAAATCGCCTGTTTTTCCACTCTCAGGGCTCCCAGCCCCCTTGCCCTCAGAACTAACTCTGAATAGAACTTTGAAACATGTCAAGAACAAGATGGTGAGGGACCCCAGAGAAGACTGTGAATCCCAGGTCTGAGTAGAGCCGTGCCTGCCAGAGTTGCCTGTGGAAAGGGATGAGAAAGAGCACAATGTGGTGCTGTGCATCCTCATACCTGGACCCAAGAGCTGGTGTGCATGTCTAGCGGTCAGGAGCGTTGACACGTGCCTGTGTCTCCATGCACGTGATTGCACACTCAGGTCAGCATGCACATGCCTCCATCTACCATGGATGGGTTCCATGGGAACAGCTGCCCAGCTATAAGATGCTTGAGAGATGGCATGGGTTAAGCATTTACCAGCCTGACACACAGTAGGTGCCCATCACCTGTACTTCCCACATACACTCCCCTGTAGGTGTCAATGGATGGACTATACTTGCCCATGTGTCTGCTTTGACTGTGTCTGACTGAGGTACCATGACAGTCGCTGGATCTGGGGCAGGACAGGAAAGGGAACTAAGCCTTGCCCTGTTTGAGTCCACTTGGTCCTGGGCGGAAGGTTGGGGCCCAAGACATGAGATTCCCACGATGTCAGAGGGACTAGGAGAGGGGTGGGGGTCTGTTTAAGGGCATCTGGATAACCGGCTCAGCCGCTGCAGAGGTACCCTCAGATGGGAAGCAAACTCAGCATCCCGAGTTTGGAGAGCCCTTGAAGACCACCCACAGCATCCGAAGAGGCAGAGACCTGCCTGCATGGCCCCACAAGTTGAGGGCTGGGGATGGAGCAAGGCATCTTGACAAAGAGCACAGACTTAGAAATCTGACAGCCCGGGTTCAAATCACAGCTCTCCCTTTGACTAGATGGGTGACCTTGGGCAAGTCACTTCAACACTCCTAGGCTGTTTCCTCAGCTGGAAATGAGCACTCTAAACCTCTAGGGTCAGTGCTGGGCGTGATGGTCAGGTCCCCGACTCCTACTCCAGTGTTCTGGATGGGTCCAAAGGAAAACACCCTCCCCACCAGGGGGCAGCTGAAAGCTAAGGGACAGGGTCCCAGGTGCCCCTCAAGAGACTTTCTTTCTTCTCTAGATCACCCTGGGAGAGATCCAGAGCCCTGTCTTGGGAGGACCAAGTTTCTAGCCTCTGTCTGTCAATGACTGCCTGGCCTTAAGCAAGTGTCTGTGGGCCTCAGTTTCCCTACCTCTGCCAGAAGGGGTAGCTAGGGGGATCTCTCAAGGGCCACCCCACTCTACAGACCCCTTGCTCCACAGGAGACGGTAATTGGGAGCAGCTGCCACTAGAGCGAGCGTGGGAGCATTGGGGAGGGAGTCGCCCAGCTTCCCCAGCCGCCGGACACTGCCCCGTGGTTTATGTCAAATTGTCAGCCCCAATCCTTTCCTCCTGGGCAGGGCCGCCTTCAGTGGGCCTCTGGAGAGGTGGCCTGTCCAGCCGCTGTGTTTACAGCGTTCAGACGCCGCCGGGAACCTGATCTGGGTAGATCAGGGTGGGCTGCCCCATGGGGCCCAAGCCGTGTCCACACTCATTTCCCAGAGACTGAACATGGCCGGCCCGCCCGCCTTGCTGAGTCCAGCTGTCAGGCTACCCGCCCAAGGAGGGCCCAGCTTCTTGCAGGCAGGCGCCATGGAAGGCTGCAGAATGACCCAGAGCAGGGCTGAGGGGAGGTGGGGTGCAGAGAAAGAGAAGACGGGGTGTCCTGCCTCCAAACAGGTTCATGCTATGACCTCCAAACAAGTCTGCTTTCCACCCCCTCTGCCCAGGTGTGTCCACCCTACCGACTTATGATGGACAACTGACTCCTCACAGCACTTAGTCAGTCTGGATCAGAGTCCACTATGGTTCACAGGCCAAATCCAGGCACCGCCTATAAATGAACATTGACTCTTACATTTTTTTTCCTCAAGATCTTTTTGGATGTGGACCACTTTTAAAGTCTTTATTGAATTAGTTACAATATTGCTTTTTTTTTTTTCAATGTTTTGATTTTTCACCTGCACATCATGTGGGATATTAAATTCCTGACCAGGGATCGACCCTGCACCCCCTGCATTGGAAGGCGAGGTCTTAACCACTGGACTGCCAAGGAAGTCCCCTGTCTTTTGCATTTTTAAATGGTTGGGGAAAAAATGTCAGAAGAATATTTTAAGACACATGAGAATTATATGAAATTCAAATTTGCATCTATAAATGAAGTTTTACTGGAACACAGCCACATTGTTCATTTATATATGCCTATAGTTGTGTTCTCACTGCGAGGGCGGAGTTAAACAGCTGTGATGGAGATTGTGGGGCCCGCAGAGCTGAGATTATTTACTATATGGTCCTCTAAAACAAAATGCTTGCCAACCTCTGATCTACATCATTCATGAGCAGCAAGTATAACCCTCAGGTCTCAATCTTGGGAATGAGCATGGGAGTAAGGGGGCAAGAAATGTCACTTTCTTTGTTTCCTATAACTTAATTTCTTATCCCACATTTCTGGGGTCATTCCGCAATTTGGGGATCTTACATGGTATCAAGGTGTGGGGTAAGGACAGGGCACTGGCCCGCACTGATTGCATCTGAGACCCCTGAGGTGACACTGCATGTCTGGCCACCCTCTACCCCCTGCATGGCACTGTGTCCTGGCTGCACCCCACAGCCCTTCCTCTTGAGACTCTTATCACCTCCCAGCAAAGTCATTTACGACATACAGGCCAGGCTGCACTTCTCCTCTTTATCTTTCTTCAAGACACTCAGTTGATCCCTTTACTTCTTCTGTAAACTCTCTCAATTCCACAAGCTCAGAGACTTGGAGAACAAAGACCAGGAAGGTTTGCAGGCTTTTGGTGTTCTGCCTGTCGCATACCTTCCCTGGGGCAATGAGCACTGGGAGGAGAAGGAGATCCAGGGAAGAGCAGAGAGGCACAGACAGGAACTCCGGTGCAGACAGACATGCATTCACTCACTGCTCTGTCTCACTACCCAAACGTGAGCCCACTCATTCCTCCACTCAGGCTGTCGGTCATCATTTGTGAACAGCTGACGCCCCGCCAGGCCCTATCAGAAGGTAGAGGTGAGTACGGCACACCTGGCCCTCCGTCTGTCCGTGCTCCAGGACAGTGGCCAATGGCCAGTGTTTAGCTACCTCTGCAGAAGAAAAATAGTTCTTATTTGTAGCACTTGCTACTTTCTGTGGAGAAGGCAATGGCACCCCACTCCAGTACTCCTGCCTGGAAAATCCCACGGACAGAGGAGCCTGGTGGACTGCAGTCCATGGGGTCGCTAGGAGTCGGACGCGACTGAGCGACTTCACTTTCACTTTTCACTTTCATGCATTGGAGAAGGAAATGGCAACCCACTCCAGTGTTCTTGCCTGGAGAATCCCAGGGACGGGGGAGCCTGGTGGGCTGCTGTCTATGGGGTCGCACAGAGTCGGACACGACTGAAGTGACTTAGCAGCAGCAGCAGCAGCTACTTTTTGTGATGTAAATACTCTAACCTGGCCAATTTCGAGTTGCTCACATGATGCCTCTGACCATGCCGCTGGGAAGAGATGCATGCCATCAACTTTCAAGAGCCAGTTCCAGCATCCACTGCTGCCTGGAGGTTCATACACAGTAACAGACATCACGCACAAAGTGACTGGTGTGGAGTGAGAAACACAAAGCGGCATGTGGGCACAGAGGAAAAGCACCAATCCTGACTCAGAGGGTCAGTCCCAGAGGGCTTCTTAGAGGAGGTGACTTTTAGAACTGGACTCTGAAATGAGAAAGCTCTCTGCATGGGATCTGGCTTGAGTCCCCAGATGGTTCTGCTCTGATGGATTGTGCTATTGGTCCTGGTTATTCACTCCCCTTCCCTGTAAGAGGCTTCTATGTACCTACCCACTGCCAAGCAGCTTCCAGCACCTCCTGCAGGAAGAGTTTTCACTGCACTCAGCCGTTGTCCTGAGATATGAGTGAAGAGCTAGTGTGTGGCTCAGCCCTTTCTCTTTTTGCTCTCTGTCCTGAGTATGTCACAGCTCCTTTGCAAGGATCCTGGGATAAAGAGGATGCATGGAGCAGAGCCACAGTCAACCCACAGCCACCACAGACAAAGTATAATGTAGGCGAAAAGTAAACTTGTTATTGTAAAGCCCCTATTTGGGGCCTGCTATGGTGTGTCTGTTACCACAACATAACCAAGAAAAAACTGACTAATGTTCAGTCCATCCCCATCCAGAACTGGCTCATACCCCAGCATCCCGCCTTGAGCCCCCAGGGACTCACGGAGCCACCAGGCCTCCCCCACTTCTGAGCAAAGATTTGCCCAACCCAGGCTGCTTAGGGAAGCGTAGGGTCCCTAAAATGTCCAAAATTCTCTACAATTCTAGTGTCATCCCATGGTTCTACGAAAAAGCAAAGGAAACCATTTCTCAGTAGCACCTCCCATTCAGTTCTCCCATCTCACAGCAGTGCTTTGAAAGAATCTCTCTTGACATCAGAAAAACAAAAACAACAACAAAAACTCTCCATTTCAACCCAAAGTCACTGCAGACATTGTTCTCTCTTTGAGGAACAGACCAAATTTGAGAAAGCCTTTGTGCAAAAGAAGAGTCAGGGTGAGGTGGACAGGAAGCAGAGTCTGCTGGGCAATGCTGAGAGCAGAGTCAGACCACTCTTGCCCCCAGGGAGCTCCCAGGCTGGTGGAAAGACAGACACGTGAACAAACATACGCAGTCAAGTATGGTGGTGCTCACCTGTTTGATAAAGTGCTGTGGAATCACAAGAGGAGGCAGCCACTGACTCTATCCAGAAGGCCATAAATCCTTCTGCAACAAGTGACGAGATAAAGTGATGGATGAATGGTAGATAGGTGGATAAAATATGATTAAATCTAGGAATTCCCTGGCAGCCCAATGGTTAGGACTCAGCACGTTCTCTGCGGTGACCCAGGTTAGTTCCCTGGTCAGGGAACTAAGATCTCACAAGCCACATGGTGAGGCAAAAAAAAAAAAAAAAGAATAAAAAAATAAAAATCTGTCTGGAAGTATCAAGGAACTTTTACAAAGGACAAAAGAACCAGACCTAAAAAATATGAGAATATCACCAGGTAAGATAGATGAACAAAAGAGATGGTGTTCCAGACAGGAGAACAGCATGTGAAGATAGGGAGGGATGAGATTCACTGAATCTAGGAAAGGAGAGAGGCAGAAAGAGGAAAGAAGAAATGCAGATCACAGTGTGCACCACCAAAAGAAGTGATCCAGGACCCAGGCAGACTGAGTTCTGATCCCAGTGGCACCACTTTCTGACGGTGTGACCTTGGGCAATTTGGTTAACCTCTCTGTGCTTATGCCATTTCTATCAAATCCAACCCTGCTATGCAGACATGACCCTCCCTCACAAGGTAACTGGAACATCTTATGAGAGAATGTGAGCAAAGCTCCCAGCCCACTGGAATCTTGCTATTAATGAGGACTCCCTCCTGTTTCCCTTCCACCAGGGCTGCTTCTCCCAGAGTCTGGGCCCTGCACTTCTGGGGCTGCCTCCTGGCTGAAACACCACCTCCCTCCTCTTGTAGGACTTTCCTTCACAAAGTTCTTGCCCCAGGGGTCCTCTCTGCCCTCCAGCTCCTCCAGCCACTCCCCTCCAGCCTCTGCACTCAGCCAACCCCTGCTCTCCACCCCATGCACTCCTGAGAACGACCCTGGCTCCAAACCTCTGAACAGTGTTGCCTCAGGAACAAATATGTCCAGATGTGGGACCAACCTCAGAGACTGATGAAGAGGGGAGCTCTGAGCAGAGTGAGGTTCCTGGATCTCGTGCCCTTAGGGAGACATGGGAAGCCAAGGAAAGAGAGAAGGCTAGGTAGAGAGGCCAGCTGGCCAGGGTGTGACCTTGGCTCCTGCCCTTGTTATCTCACCTGTCCTGAACTGCACTGTCCCTGTGCTGGTCCCAGTCTCGAGGCCAGTTTCCTGTCCCAACTCCCTCTAGCGCAGCTATCTATCCCCAAGGGGAGACAGAGGAAGCCAAACATAATTAAGTAAATTTAGAAACAAATTCTTATCATAAATGTTGTGGGCACACAGGTCAGGGACCAGGAAGGGAAATTTGGGATTGGGAAATGTCATTCAAGGCCTTTCACAATTTAACCTGGTGTTCAGTAGATAGTCAATAAATGCTTTTGAGCAAAAGAATGCTTGTCCCTGCTCACCTCCCCTGCAGCTCACACTCACAGTCTGGCCTCCAGTCCACAGCACCACCCCATTCTCTACCTGTGACTCACTCTTTCTCCTCTAATTTGACCTTCCCTTGTGCTGTTCCTTATATTGGGAGCACAGCGCCCCCCCTCCACTCCTCCTCCCCCCACCCCCACCCTTCTTGCCAAAGTCTGCCTCATCCCTCATAATTTGGCTTAGACACCCCTCCTTCCATGAAGACTTACCAGGAAGGTGCCTTTGTACTCCCACGGGACACACATACCCTAGTCACAGCACATGGTGCTTTGGGGTGGTCTCCATGCATTTCCACCACTGCTCCACCACTGGACTGTGAGCTCTTCCAAGGGCAGAGATGGGATCCCCAGCACTCAGTAAGAAGGAGCCCAGTCCAGAGGAGAGACTCGAATGCTATTTGATGAGTAAATACACATGTTTTTACATCAGATGATCCTCAGGAGCTGAGAACTCCAGGAAGACACAGGGAGCAAGTCAGGAATTGCAGTTAACCTCCAGGCTACCAGGGGGTCAGTACCGAAGTTAAGCAGGAATCATGCAGAACCCTCCTTCTCCCCTCCGTGGTCTGAGCAAGTTACTGCAGCTTCCTGTGGCCCTGATTCACCTCAAGTAAGTCATGGGAGAATCTGAGATGAATTTGGGAGTACAGAATCCTGGCAAGTTACAGCCAGAAAGATTTTACATCTTAGGGAGCTTGAGCACCATGCCTGCCCTTATTTAACAGATGGAAAAATTGAGGTTCAGAGACAAGACGTAGGCTTCCTTCCAGCTCTGCCAAAGGAAAGAGCTGGAAGCAGAACCCAGATGCCCTGAGGAAGATGGAAAATATTTTGAGAATGAGAGGGTCCAAACTGATGAACTGCATTGCTGCCTGATTGGTTCCCCACATTCTGTCTTATCTCTTCACCCAGACTCCATGTGCTCTTACTTGTCGGATACTTGCCAATTAATCCATTCTAAGTCTTCGTTGCATGCTCTGGACGGTGGCCTCGAATCTTGCCCTGTCCATGACTGGCTGTGTTATCTCTCCCTTCCTATGCTGTCAGTGTTCTCAACTGCAGACTAGAAGGTGGGCTATTTCAAGAGGGCAAACAGGCTTCCTCTCAGTGCCAACATTGATGACCTGGTAGTGACTGCTTGAGAAGAACTATAAGGGCGGGAGACCTATAACTGATAAGTGATGCTTGTCACGGGCCGGGAGGCAACCTGGGGGACAGCAGAGGTCAGAGACCTGGACCCAGGCTCCTACAGCCCCTGACTCCTTTCCGGTTCTAGCCATCTAAGTTTCCTGTTTTTCCTGCCTCCTCTGTGAACACTGACAGCAGTACAAAGCTCTGTGCTGTGTACAAAGTATCATTAGATAATCAAACAAGATCCTTGCCCTCAAGAAGCTCACAGTTTGGTGAAAGCTGCTTGCCCAAATTCCCAGGCAAACAATGGGAGAAGTCTCAGCTACAGTCTTAGAAACAAAGGGGGCTTCAGAGGTCAGGGGTGTGGTGCTTCAACACCTGTGGGGACCCTTGACCGATCGTTATCCCCCCTCCCCACCCCTCACAGGCATTCCCATCAGGGAGGCATCATGTTTCTTGTTGGCAAAAGTATCACCCAGTGGTTGGTGGTTAAGGCTTCAGGCCCTGCAGGCTCTGCCACTTCCCAGTCATGTAATCCCAGGCAATTTAACCTCTACAGCTCTCCATTTCTACCTGTACGTGAGGAGTAAAGTGAGTACAGGTAAATCACCCCGTACATAGTAGGCCCCCATGAAGGTGAACTGCAGGATGACTCCAAGCCAAAGTCCACCGCCTCAGGTTACCTTGGCTTTGTGCTCTGGGAGACACAGACATATCTGTCCTCTGGCCCAAGGACAGCTCTATAGGAAAGTGGGGACAGCAACAGGGCCCCACCAGGTCGTCCCCTCTTGGGACCCCACACTGGCACCTCCACCTGCCGCTCCCATGAACATTTACTGCCCACAGTGCCCCTTGGGGAGGGGCCAGATCCCCAGAGAGTAGGGGATGTGCTCTGAACGTACTCCCTGCCTCCCACCCCAGCGGCTACCCACACTCACAGAGGTCCCTTCCCTCCTTGCAGCCAATCGCGCCCGCCCCATTCTGGTTCAAATGTTTGTTCTCCCAACCTCCCCCGGAATCATTAAACATTCTGCAGTGGAAACGCAGCCGGTCACGTGGCAAGCATGGCCCGCCAACCTTGGCACTTCTCCTCTGATCCCGTTTGTTTTTCTAACATAAAACTAATATGACATAATGTATAATCTAATTTGGAAATTACCATTTGCTTGGCTGGCCCACACTGCCAGCCAATACCAACAGCAAGAGAAATTATTTAAGAATGTTTCTTTTCCTTCGGAACACGGCTGATAATTTATTTTTCCGTCAGAAGATTACTTTTCTCTTTACGACATTTCCTGCCCCGGTGATTTGCGTTAGCGTTCAATAAAATGGTCTGTGCCGAACGTCGGGAGTGAGTCCACGCCAACCGTTCCTTGAATGAAGGGAGGGTGTCGACTGTGGTCAATGGTGGCTCAGACCCACTGCTGGTCCAGGAGGTAGGCGCCTAGGGGGCTTTTAGTGGGGAGGATTGGGCAGAGCTCAGGAAGTCGCCTGAACCTTTGTCCTGTAAGCCAGACCTCGAGGTGGCCTGTCGGTCCAGGTACCCCAGAGCCCACTAGCCTCTGGGGGAATGAGTAACGCCTGTTTGGCATTCCTGGGCAAGAGGGCTTAGCACCAAGGTGAAATCTAAGTTGAGAGTGTGCTTTACTGAAATTTAGGCTTCCAACCTGTCTACACCTGAGTTTCCACCAGAATGAAGTGCCTCTTCTCTCAGAGCCACCACAAAGCAGACACACACAGAGGCTCCTTATGCACCATTGCACCCAGTGCACTGCGGCTCAGGCCAGTTCGTTACTTCATCCTTTCTATCAATAAGTATTTTGAAGACACAGTTGGCTCCTAAGGTTAGAGCTGGTTTTGAACCCTGGCCCTGCCTCTTACTTAATACTCCTGTGATATTAGATAACTCTCTTCACCTCTGTGAGTCCCCATAAACCTCACTTATTAAATGGAGATAATAATAGTGCTGACCTCGTCGAGTTTTGAAAGATAACGTGATGAAGTACGAAAAGGGCTTCTTAGCCCAGTCCTTAGTATACAGTAAAAGCTCAGTAAGGTCACTGTCATTATCAAGCTCTGAACAATGGTGCTATGATGACAACCAGAGCTCCTGCACTTGAGGAGAGTTCTAGTTCCAGTGAGGGCCTCAGGCCTCGGATATCAGGCTTGTGCTGTGGGGCTAGTGCCTTGCTCTAAGAATTAACTGACCCAACACACAGTTCAGTAGGCTAACCACCAGGTCATTGCAGGCAATGAGCAGCCTCACCCCTCACAGTCTGGCCTCTGGAGTAAAGGATCTCCATCCCAAATACTCTGCAATGAGGGACACTGGAGGGGTCTTCCTCCCGCTCAACCTCAGGCTGGGGGAAGGGACAGAAACAGCTCTCACAAATCTTCTCCCCCTCCACCCTCAACCATGCTCTCCAAGAAACCCAATCTCCAAGTTGGAGAGTTTATTTATCCAACCGAGTGGCAGGTCTGATTTCTTTCTGGGTATTTGAGACTGAACTGATGGGCATTTGGTGAAGTATAAAGAGGCGAACAGTTCTCTGGGCTGTGTCGACCACCTCTTCTGGCGTCGCTTGCCTAGGAAGGCTGGACAGAGCAGAGGTGCTCTCTAAGTACTTGGCCCTGTCATTAATTCAACCAAGTTAAGTGGTTGTTTTGGTTTCACGGTTATCGAGGCAACTGGCTCTTCATAGAAGTGACTGAATGTTTAGACACAGCCTCTCCTGCTTGAGAGGTTGTTTGACAGAACGGAGTGGGTGTTTTGTTACGGCTTGGTGACCAGGGTGACCTGTGGCTTTTGCTTAGTTTGATCCGGCTGACTGCTTGTTTGGCTGCGGTGATTGGTGGTTTCACCAGGTTGACCAGTTGTTCCATCACAGTTAGACCCATTTGACTGGCTGTTTAAGTTGGGTGGGTGTTTTGGCATTCATTAACCAGGCGGGCTGGGTTTGATTGAACTGACTGGATGTTTGAGTGAATTAATCCAAATATTTTGACATTGTTTGAGGCAGTCGATTGGCTGTTTACAACAGACTGGGTGTGTTGCTATCATCTGACCCGGCTGACCCGTCGTTCTGGCATTGTCTGACCTAATGGCTAGTTGTTGAGTTGGTTCGGTGTTTTCGCTTTGTTTAACTCTAAAGACAGGTTGTTTGTGAATTGTTTGATCAAGCTGATTGCTTGTTTGGCTAAGTTGAACAATTGCTTTTGTATTATTTGAACAAGTTGAGTCGTTATTCAAACTGAGGCAATGTGTTGTCAAGGTTTAACCCAGTTGTTTTGAAAATACCCATTTCCTGGGCCACGATGGTGGCTTGTTTGGCACTACTGGGGCCAGTGACTGATTTAACTGAGTTGACCAGGCATTTGGGCTCTTCTTGATCGTTTCAGCTGTCATTTGACCAACTTGACTCTGTGGCTCACTGAAATAGGCATTCAGACAGGGTCTCTTAAGCTGACCAGGTTTTCACTGAGCTGCCCAACTGTTTGGTCTCAAACAGACAGGAGCAGCAGTGGGCAACACAGACCTGCATTTTCAGAGGAGCCACTCTGGAAGACTCCCTCATGTGGAAAAGGGACTTGGGGGACCCTGAGTCTCAAGCTTGGGCTCAGACAGGTGAGAACAGAAAGGCTGGTGGCAATGCAGCTGCTGCGTGCGAGAGTGCTCAGGAGCTGTGCTCTCCCGAGCCAGGAGATGAATGCATTTGGCAGAACACTTCAAGAATGCAACCTCTGGGTTAAGTGGTTGAAATTAGGCCCAATGGGGCTGTTTTACTGAGAATTTACAGTCGCTCGTAGAACTCAGCCCCATCAAGTAAGAGTCCCTCCTGCCAAGATGGAGATTTGCTCCCAGACCACGGGGATTCACTGACAAAAGCACACATCTCCCTGCCTTTGATTAGCCCTAATCTGTGTACCTCCAACTAGTGACCACACGGATACTAATGTCTATTCTCCCGGTGGGTGGGGGCTTCTCCCTAAAATCCACGGATGACTGAGGGAGGACTTTTCTCCCCGTTGGCTTCCTGAAGGAGGCTTCAGCTGAACCGCCTACACCATGTGTGATGTGAGTGGCGCCAACAAAGCCTTGATCTTGCTGGCGGGTCATGGGAGCGGAAGTGCCCATATTATGTACTCAGCACACTGGATATCGGGGCCGGGTTGCTGGGGGGGGCGGGGGAGGGGGGCCTCTAGAAGGGAGCTGGACTGATCTCATTTCATAGAGGGTAAACTGAGTTCTAGAGAGAGACAAGGACTTTATGAGCTGGGCCATAAGGCATGCCAAGTAATTAACCCTTCTCAGTGTAGACAGGTTGAAATTGGAAAGCCTGATCAGGGAGTTTAGGGAAGATGTCCATTCTGGTGCGATAGTAAGGGGAGGAGGGAAAGGAAAGGCTGCAGCCAGGATGCATCTGAAACAGCTCTTGAACTCACTGTGTGACTTAACGCAGGTCCCTTCAGGAGAGGATGAGTGAATCATTGCTGAAGAAACATTCAGGGTCACAAGCTCTGGTCACTGAGTCTGAGCAGTACAGGGCCTCCCATCCCTGGCTGCATCAGTAGGAGTATTATCATCAGAACAAGGGAGTGATGGTCTCACTAGGCTCCACAAGGAGTTCAAGATCAAGGTTAAGGGGCAAATGATAAAGTGGGTCACAATCAAGAAGAAAAGGTTCTGAGAGCCATGTCCTGGGAAAAACTGATGAAGGAAGAAGGACTGTTCTCCCCAGAGAAGAGAAGACATGAAAGATGGGGTTAATGTCTGGAAAATGCAGAAGACCTTCAGAGGATAAGAGAGCAGATAAACTAAATGAGTGTCAGAGAACAGAGAAAAAAAATAGTATGGCACCCAATAGGTACTTGACAAATATTACTGAATAAAATTACAAAAGATAGAATACAGGAAAAAAAAAAAACTTCCTAAAAGACAGAGCCACCTCAAGAGAGAGAGACAACTTGTCATTGGAGGCTTCTAGGCAGAATTCCCATGTTTAGGGAACAGGGAGTCAGATGAGTCAGAAACAACAGACTTGTTACCGCCTTGCTCAGGAAGCCATACCTTCATGAATATAGCCTCAAGTGTGTTCCCTTGCCTGGCATTGTCAACTTATACTGAACTTGGGTACCACTGTGACCTCCAGACTCTTTTCATACAAAGAACTCTGAAACAAACCCCATTACCCTACACTCAGGCTGTCACTTTTCAAACCGATGTTTTCAAACACTGAACCTTTGTAAATTCTCGTTCTGCCAGCCAGCATCTCCACTCTCCTTTCCAGCTCCATGAAATTAACATTACCAGCTGAGAGTATACTAAGCAGCCCTGGATAAGGGCAGAGACGTGCAGGACCTCACTGGAGACCTTTCTTGGTTATAGCCTTTCAAGCCCTGAATGACAAAGAGGCAGAGAACCACTGTGTAATGATCTACAACTGCAAATTGCTGGCTTTAGAATGCTGCTGTCCCTTTGGCACTGAGTGGCTTGAGTCCCAAGGCTAGCTCTCAGAAGACACTGGAGGCAGACAGGAAGGGAAGTCAGAAAGACAGTCAGGGCATCAAGCTTCCCACTAGGGACCCCAAGAAAATATTGGTGGGGCATGTGATCAGACTCCATGGTCCTCAGAAGCCCTGGCCAAAGACATATTATGCTTCTGCACAGTGAGTTCAAGGGTTGCAGCCTACCCAGGCCTTGCATCCAGGCAGCATGCGCATGCAGTGCTGGAACTCAGGGCACCAGCAGGGCACACACTACCCCCTCCTGCAGGAGGCTGCCTTTCCAAACAGCCAGGGCCTCACCACACACACACATCATGAAGGCCACCCAGGGTCTCAGAAGAGATGTCCAGGGAGAAGGTTCAGCTCACCAGGGACTCTGCTAAGAGGCATTGAGGTCAAAGGACCCATCACCATGCAAGAGGCGGAGACTGAGTGCCTGGGCCCACTCCCTGCTAACACACTGGGAGACCCCAGTTGGGCCCCTGATCTCACCGGGCCTCCTCTTGACCACTCCTCAAGGAGGGAAAGTCAAGGCTAGGAGGGACCCCACAAATCTTGGGGCCCTAATGTCTTTGATTCATAGGCAGGAAGACTGAGCCCAACAATCAATGGCAGATGTGGGCTTAGTCCCTGTCCCCAGCCGCGACTCACTCTTTCCACCACATGGTGCTGCCTCTCCAAGCCTACACGTAGTAGGTCATCACCTCTAAATAGAACCTTGCAGCCCAGAGATGCTTCATTAGTTGTCTCGGGCTGCTGTAATAGCATACCATTAACTGAGGGCAGGGGGGAGCTTAAACTACAGAACTTTATCGTCTCACAGTTTGTGGAGGCTGCAAGTCCAAGGTCAAGACGTCACAGGATTGGTTCTTCCAAAGGCTGAGTAAGAATGTGTTCCACACCTCTCTCCTGGCTTCTGGGGGTTTACTGGTAACCTTGGACATTCCTTGGCTTTTAGAAGCCAACCCTCCATTTCCACCTTCCCCTTCACGTGACATTCAGTGTGTATGTGTGTGTGTACGTATCTCCAAGTTTCCCTCTTACAAGGATGTCAGTCATGTTGAATTAGGACCCACTCTAAAGACTTGGGCTTCCCTGGTGGCTCAGAGGTTAAAGCGTCTGCTCACTATGCAGGAGATCCAGGTTCAATCCCTGGGTCGGGAAGATCCCCTGGAGAAGGAAATGGCACCCTACTCCAGTATTCTTGCCTGGAGAATCCCATGGATGGAGGAGCCTGGTAGGCTACAGTCCACGGGGTTGCAAAGAGTCAGACACGACTGAGCAACTTCACTTTTTTTTCACTAAAGACTTCATTTTCACTGAGTTGCATCTATAGAGACCCTATCTCCAGGACTTCCCTGACAGCACAGTGGTTAAGAGTTGTGCTTTCACTGCAAGGGGCACAAGTATGACCCCTGGTTGGGGATCTAAGACCCTGTACGCTGTGCAGTATGGCAAAAATAAATGAATATTTTTAAAATAAAATAATAGAATTTTTTTAAAGACCCTATCTCCATGAGAAGGTCTGACATGGGAAAAGGAGCCACTTTGAGGCAGGGAAGCAAGGGCCCGAAATTAAAACTGGCAGGCACCGCTCACAGGGCACAGGAGGTCATCCACGCTGACCTTCATCAGGAAATATGGGGTCTATCCCCCACAGAGCTCCACCCCACACACATACATATCAAGGACTCCACCTCACCTCCTGGGTTCCGAAATGCCACTGTCCTGCTGCCAAGGGGACAGAAACACTGGGTTCCTCACTGACTCCCCAGACAAATCCACTCACTCATTCTTGTATCATTCACTGACTCCTTCCTTCCCTCACATGTCTGCACAATCCATTCATTCGTCACACATTTGCCCAATTCATTCATCTTCAAATTCAGATTATTTACTTGCCAATCCATGCATTCATTCATTCATGCTACTCACTGGTTTGAACATTAAATCCATTTCACTTATAAACTCAGTAAACATTTGTAATAAGCACCTACTATGTCCTAGGCACTGTCTGAGGCTCAGGGGACACAGAAGGAGACAAAGCAGCTAAAGCCTCTGCTCTCTGAGCTTCCATTCCAGAGGACGAGGCCAGACAAACATTTCAAGCACTGTGAGTTCAATGGAGAAAAGTATTCCGGGTAAAGGGATTGAAGTTGACCAGGGTGAGGAGGCCCCTTCGGCTGGAAGAGACCCCTCTCCAGGAAAGCTTCTCTGAGAAGGTACCAGTCAGAAAAGTACTGTAGTTGCTCATGTAGAAACCTGGGGGAAGAACATACGAGGCAGTGGGAACAGCAAGAACGGAGGTCCTGAGACGGGTGCTGCATCCGTTAGCATCCCAACAGGAAACAGGGAGCACACACAAAACAGGGCGATTCAGGGACTTCTCTGGTGGCCCAGTGGCTACGACTCCACGGTCTCAATGCAGGGGGCCTGGTCAGGGAACTAGATCCCACATGCTGCAACTAAAAGAACCCGAGGGTCGCGACTAAGGCCCTGCGCAACCAAGTAAATAAATATTCATAAAAGGGGGGAAGCAGGATTCAAGGAGATTTTCTTTGCAGAGAAGTTACCATGAAAGGAGAGGATATAGGGAAACACAGGAGCAGAGCAGAGCAGAAGCCGGGGCCAGGAACAGCAAAGATGTTACCATCCTACGAGGAAGAAGGGGCAGTGCTGCAGGAACTTAGAGGCAGGTCCCTGGGACAAGGGATGGCCTCCAGTCAGGGACACAACCAGTCCAGGACACTCGCAGGGAGAGAGCCGTGGGAATAAACACCCAGACCCCACTCTGCTCACCCCATCTGATCTCCTGCAGGTGCCTCCCAGGGACCAAGCCAGCTGGAGACCAGACTGTAAGGGAAGCACTGACGGACTGCACACAGGTCAGTGAGCCTCAGGGGCAGAGAGCATCTGGAGGGGTACACAGGTCAGCACAGTGGTCAGAGTCAGCCAGTGTGTCTGGACTGAGGTAACAAACTGGGATTTATTCTGTCTGCAGTGGGAGGCCACTGGAGGGAATCATCAGGAGCATGGTGGGGGCTGGCTACTCTTTCAGGAGCTCAGTTGGCAATGGCATGGGAAGTTCATCCTTTCATTCAGGAGATGCCCACATTCAGTCACGCACTCACTCACTTACTCCTTCTGTCCTCCGCTCCCCTTCTCTCAGCCTTCATGGGTTCAGTCCCCTGTGCCAGGCCCAGACCATGCTCCATCTGTCCACTGAGGCAGATGCAGAGATGCAGAGACCTGGCTTCACCCTCCAGGCACCACCATCTGACAGCAACAAGCAGGTCCCTGGTGACCTCTAACACCAGGTGGAGACTGGAAGGGTCTGAAGGAATCCTGGGCTGGGAAGGGATGGAGGGTAAGGCTGATACTGCTGGGCTGCTTCCTGATGGGAGGCATAGGCTCTAAGCCAAAACACAGGTTTTGGGCTACCCACTTGCTGCGTGACCCCAGGCAAGGAGGGCAGCCTTTCTGAGCCTTCAAAATAAGGGTGCTAATTTGCCTCTTGCACCCACAGGCCTGTGCCAGGAAACTCACCTCACACTCTCCCCTATACCTCTGCCCCCATCAGCCGGTCAAGTACAAAGGACTCCAGTTCCTTGTGGGGGCTCCTCTGTGCACCCCCATTCTTGGGGTCTCTTGTCAGCTTGGGCTGCTATACCAAACTGCCACAGACTGGGGAGGTGAAACAACAGAAACGTATCTTTCACAGTTCTGGAGACTGGGAAGTCCAAGATCAGGGTGCCTGCCTGACCAGATTCTGCGAGTACCCTCTTCCTGACTTACAGGCAGGACCTTCTTCCTGTGTCCTCACCTGGTGGGGATGGGGTGGGGAAACCAGCTCTCTGGTGTGTCTTAGAAGGGCACTAATCCCAACATGAGGGCTCCACTCTCACGACCTCATCACATCCCAAAGGCCCCACCTTTAATACCATCCCCCTGGGCATTAGCATTTCAACACATGATCTGGGGAACACAGACATGCAGTCCACAACAGGTGGGGTGTGACAGTTGTAGGAAATGTTCCACCTGATTCTTCTCCAGAAAGGCTGTGCAGCCCCTCTCCCTCCCTAGGATTCTGACAGTGCTGAGGGACAAACTGGGCCAGTACCCCCCCTACTCAGGGCTGAGACTCCTACTTGAAAGTGCAGGGCGGGTGAGGGATCACCTCTAAAGGCCACCCCAGCTCTGCTCCCCCTTGTCTGGCATCCACTAACCATTCCCTGAGCACTGACTCTATGCCTGGCCTGGGTGGCAGAGATACGGAGACACCCCAGGCTGATGAGGTGAGAAATCAATAGAGAACACAAGGATTAGGTGCTGTTAAGAGCAAAAAAGACATACTGACAGACTTCTTAGGGGTCAGAGGAGGGACATTTGGGCAGGGCCTTGAAGGATGAGTAGAAGTTTGCCAACATCAGGGAAAAACTAACAATTTTTCTATAGCTCTTTATTTATTCACTTCCATGTTTCGTTTGGCCTTCCAGACTCATAACTCAACAAGCAGGGGATTTAGAACATGCAAATGTTTAGTTCTGGAAGTCTCTTTAGATATTATTCTCATTTTCTGATTGAGATGATGGGAGATGGAAAGGGACTTTCCCAAGGTCATACAGCAGGGGCTCAGTGAGCAGATCCTGAAATCTGAGTCTCTGGCATTGTTCCAGCCATGACAGCTCACTCACCCTTTTTCAGCTGACATCTGGCCTGACCAACTGTCCCATCCCTCCCAGCCAGACCCAGGACAGGTTTCACAGGGAGGGAACTGATTGGGTTGGGGGTGGGGAGTAGTTGGAAGAGTTTAACCCCACAGTGTTTTCATACTTGAGATCTGAAAACACGATTTCCCCAGCAAAGAAGCTTAGCGTTAAGCGGAAAATCGGCTTGGAAGGATGTGATATCATTTATAACAGTACATTAAATGCAAGCTGAGAACCTGATATATTTTAGGAACATTCAGCACACTCTAGACTAATAAACATTTTACAGTATTATTGCACATGTTCATCTCACTTTGTACAAATAACCGTTCCCTCCACATCTAATAAGCCTGTTTGACACATAAGTGGTCTTGGGCAAACGCCTCGGGGGCCTTGTTTTTCTGTGCGTTGATCGTTCATTTGTGCAGCCCGCCGGGACAGTGACTAATGATTTGAGGGTTTAGACGTCCTCACACATCGTCTTTGTCTCCCTGCCTGTGATTGCATAAATGTAAAATAATTTCACTTTGGCCCTAGAATGTATTGGTTTTCATGTATGAAAAATGCCCGCCCCTTCCCTGCCTGGCATGGTATCAATCAGTTTAAAACAATATTTGGAGGAGCCCTGGTCTGCAGGTCCTCCAACAAGCTCTTGTGTCCCTGGGTGACGGGCCCAAGAACTCCACTTACTGGGGAATTTCCAAACAAACCTGCCGCCTCCACTGTGTCAGCCCAGAAGCCTCCTCTCTCAGCGAGGTAAGCATGAGTCCTGTCCCTCTGAGGCCAAAGAAATAAAATTTGCTACTGATAGCCTTCTCCTTTCTCCTTCCTTCTCTCCTTCTTTCTTCTCAAGAGCATTGACAGAGGTCTCTGGTGCTGCTGTGCTAGGAGCTGAGGGGACAGGGATGAACCCAACATGGTTCTGACCTCCAAGAACTTAGAATCAGGACAGGGCCACCACTAGCTCTAATAACTCCTGTGTTGAAAATGGAAAAAATGTGTCCCCTCCAGGTGGGTTCAGCCACTTGACCCTATCACTTGGAGTTGGTGCCTTGGTATGAATTAGAAAGGAAAAAAAAGCACTCTTTTCTCTGGGCAGAGGCAGCTCCCTGGTGGTTCTTATGCAGTGTACAACCTAAACAACTGTACATAGAGGGTTGAGGTAGGGGTGCAAGCCAGTGGGTAACAGACACCCAGAAACAGTGATATGAATACACGTCCCATAAAAAGACAAGCTATTGGAAGTGCAAGCCCAGAGAGAGGACCACTGGCAGGCTAGGAGACTTCATGGAGGAAGTTACCTTTGAGTTTGGCCTTGAAGAAAAAGTATGAAGTGAGAGGCAAAGAAAGGGATCAACAGCCCCCACCCCTTGAACAGGGGCAAGAACCTGTCCACACAGGCATGAAAGAAAAGAAGCTGACCATTTTCAGAAACTGAGCATAAGGAGAAAAAATGAATAGAGGAGGGCAAGGCAAGAAGTGGGTGTTTACCGAGTGAACAAGTAGCTAGATGGAGAGATGGATGGACAGACAGACGGATGGATGGATGGATGGAGAGGAGACAGATTATCAAGAAGTCTGGGATTTCTGAACTGACCTACTAAATTTATGTTTTATTCCACAAGCAGTGTGACTGAGGAGCTCCGAAATGCCCTTGAGGAGCAGATGACACATTCAAAGCTGTATTTTAAAAAAGCATTCTGACCAAGATGAACTGGTTATTGAAAATAAGTCTGGGTACCGAAGGGGATCTGCCTGGTGCTCAACTAGAAAACTATAATGTGGAGTCATCTTGAAAGGAAAAGAAAAGGAAGAAAAGCAATGTTTATTGAGTGTCAGCAGCCCTATGGGTTAAGGATATAACCCTAGCAAGTTATGGGAAAATGAGGCTCAGAAAAGAGATCTGTCCAAGGTTACTTGTCTGCAAAGAGTCAAGAGTTGGCCCCTTCTGCCTGTCTCTACAATTTATGCCTCATGCACATCTGACTGGTGGGATGGCCTGAAACTGAGCCTCCTCAGCCCTCTTGCCCAAGGACCCCACCCTTTGTGAGCACTCACTCACATCTGGTTTCAGTTGCCAAGTATTGGCCACACTAGCTCTGTGGGGCCTCCATCTGCATCTCCTCCCTGTCAGCTGCCCACTTTTTCCAGAGGAACCTGGAACAGATTCAGAGATCTGGACTAGTTGTAGCTCTGACCTCTCTCCTACCTTCCTCCCTGTCAGCTGCCCACTTTTTCCAGAAGAATCTGGAACAGATTCAGAGATGTGGATTGGTTGTAGCTCTGATGTCTCTCCTACCCTCCTCCACCATCCCTACTACACACAGTTGACCTTTGCACATGCTCTTCCTTCTGCATGACTTCCATTCTTTTTCTGACTAGCTAAGGCCATCTTGTCCTCGAAGGCCAATTTTGGTGTCCTCTCTTCCAGGAAGCCTTCTCTGAATCCCATGGCTCGGGACTCAGAAGGCCTCCTCTGTGCTCCTACAGCTCCTGAGTGTTCTCAAGATGGCACTCAGATGTTTATTGTTTTATGGTCTATTTGCATCATCTCTGTCTATCCTCTTGTGGGCTGTTGGGAGAGCAGGGAATATATCTGATTCATCTCTGGATCCTTAGCTCTCAGCACAGGACCTGGTCCAGAGTAGAATCAGAGCATTCTGGAAAGATAGATAAGTGGTTGGATGGACGGATAGATGGTAAGTAGTTACATGAATGGATGGATGATGAATGAATGGACAAACAGTATCTCTCCTTTAAGGAAAATAAATTTTGGAACCCACCTCTAGGAAGAATCTTCTGACCTGGGAAAAAAAAAAAAATAAGTTTTAAAAAACTGAGGCTCTTGATGACCCAGACAATAAATTATAGGTGCACAGACCTGAAAATCTTGACTCTTTCAATTTCACTGAGGTAAAGCCCAGATGAGGGACATTATTATACAGGCTGGGCTCTAGGAGAACTCCAGTTGGCAGTAATCAGGTCACAGAGAGTCTTGCACAGATTTAAGAGGTTTGACCTTTATCGTGAGCCTGACAAAGAGCGGGTAGAGGGTTCTCTGGCATCAAAAGGAGCCACCAACATCTTGAGTGCTCTAAGTGAAAAGGAGATGGAAGAGTTGGGGTATTGACCTTAGGTATTCCTCCCTGTCTACTGTGAAAAGGCTGATCAGAAAAACGAAAGGTTCCCGAGACCTTAGGTCCCCATTCCGGGACAGAGGTAAGTATTGTCTGGTGACTGGGACCAGCATCCAGGCCTCCCAAGAAATTACCCCAAATCCCCTCTTAAATTCTCTGCCAGCTCTCAACAGTTCTCTGCCCCCTCTAACTCCACTTGGACATGCTGTGTCCACAAGGACTGGGAAACTTGTGGTCTTAGAGATAGACCCCAAGTCCTTCTCCCACCTGTTCCAGCCTCCAAGCAGGTAGAACTAGATGCCCATTGGCAGTTACCACTTACCAGAGGGCCAATTGTATAAGCCCTTTCTAAGTATTCATAGAATATCTCTGGGTCAATCAGGATTTGATCAGAGAAGTGGAACCACCAGGTGATATGTAGAATGATGGGTTTATTATAGGGATTTGATCTTATGCAATAGTGGGAATGAGATATTCTGCAGGCTTCCGTGTCTGGTCTTAAAAGTCCATAGGCCAGGCAGTGAGGAAGAGAAGATAATGTACAGAAGGAAGGACAAACTGGAACCACAAGGCTTCTCCCTACTCTAAGCCTCTAACTTTGATGACTGAATGTTCTCCAGGAGAATCTGGTCCCTTTGTTATGGAGCTGCATACATACTGGGGCCAGAACTCAGGGAAGGTGAAGGAAGAGATGCAGTAAGAGCCCAGGGCCCTGGCTGTGGCCGCACGTCAACAGGTGAGCCAGCAGAGACATTACAAAGAACATGACCTCAGGCCCATCCCTGATCTTCCAGCATGAAAGGAACATGACTGCTGCTTCCCTGCCACGTTCCAGATCTCAAGCAAAAGACTTCCGCAAGCAACCCTTGCTAACCTAGAATTATGGAGGGAAAGGCATTCTGGGAAATAGGGTTCCAGCTTAGCTGAGCTGACATGATAGAAACCACCAAATCTGCTGGGTGCCTGGCAGGGAACCAGTCAGTAGAGATCCAGCAGAGAGAAACCAGGGTCCCTGTCATCACAGAGTTTAATCTTCTGACAAAGACAGACAGAAAAATTTTTTAATGCCACAGTCTGATCGATGTGATGGTAAGGCACAGTTATTGATGGTCTACCATGGAGAAGCATTAGTTAGGATTATCTTCATACCCAAAATAATGGTGGCTGAAACAGATTAATGTTTCTCTCTGACTTACAGAACAGGCTGCTGTGATGACTCCTATATTGTCAGGGATCCAGGTTCCTTCCTTCCACCACGTATGGCTTTGTTCTCTGTCATTTCATAATCTGAGATGCCTGATGGCGGGTGCTACAGCTGTTAGGTCACAATCCCAAGCATCAAAGAAGCGGAAGGGAAGGGGATGCACATGCCCCCCCCTTTTCAGGACACTTCTTGGTAACTTCCACATGTAACTGCAGTTAACTGACCAGAACTTGATCACACAACCCAGTCTCTGAAAGGGAGACTGGAAAACGTAGTCTATGCTAGCTGGCCATGTGCTCAACTAAAACTTGGAGGTTCTATTCATTGGAAATAGGGAAAGAAAGGGTGCTGTGGGTCAACCAGTAATCTCTACCTCAGGTGATACACAACAGTGGCCAATATCTCCAATTCTGGAATCAGACAACCCTGAGTTCCATTCCTAGATCTGTGCTTTCTAGCTGTGTAATACTGAGCAAAGCAATTGCCTTCTCCATGCACATCAGATCCTTATGATCACAAGTCAATATCCTAAGTACGTTTTATGGATTGTTATTCTTAATCCTTACAATGAACCTATGAGTTAACTCAGAATATTATCCCCACTTTACAGATGTGGAAACTGAGGCTCTGAGCTAACTAGCCCGAGTTTCTGTTCATTTGTAAACACGTATCTAGTGGATGCCTGTTCAGTCTCAGGCTCTGTCCTGGACTCTGCAGATACAAGGAGAAATCAGAATGGTCCCCCTTCAGGGTTCCCATCTGGGGAGAGGTGGAGCCTGATCTGCTCATTCCACTCCTCCAGGATGCTCCCATGGCACATGTTCACAGTTTGGGGACCAGCTATAGGGAAACGATAGCAAAATATTTCTTTGTTTTTCCTCTTCCCAGAGTACCCTGTCTGTGCCCATAATTGTTCCAGAGCATCTTTAAGGACTGAACTCAGGCACAAACTGCTCATAAAGCAGCTGGCTGGAGTGAGAAGAAGCCAATCAATTCAGCAGTCATTCAACAGCAGTTCCTGGTCAGACTTAGAACAGCATACTGAAAACAGCATTAGTGACCGCGAGCCCTCAGACATTAGCCTGGACTCGTGGTCACAAAGCACTGTGATATCCACTCCTACATAAGATCCCCCTTTTGAAGATGAGAAAACTGAAGTCACTTGACCAGGATGAGACATGAAATATTCTAGAAAGCAGAACTAGAAATATACGAATGCCCAGTCTACGTGAGAAATGGCCCAAAGCTTAAGTAGTGGGCCTTGGCTATAGCAAGGAGGTGTGCATGGAGGCCATTAAAGACTTGTTTTTTTCCAGTCAGCAGCACAGAGCCAACCTCAGGTGTGGCTAATACCCACTGGGCACCCTGAGGACTACACATTAGGGGGGCTTTGGAAAAAACAACCAAAATGTTTGAGCCCCACTTCTTTGACAGAACCTCAGCGGATTGACTTGAGCCCTCCCAGTCACAGGCCTCAGTGCAACCATCTGTGGCCAGAGGGCCTCTCTATGATGATGAGAAGTTGGGTGAGAGATGCCACTCCCCCAGACCTCAGCGTGCCCTTCTGCAGAGTACTACCGCCCCCTTGGTCCCATCACAGGACACACAAAGGCCGCCCCACCACACTCTACACAGACAACACCTGCCACCCAGCCTGGCTCCAGTGCTCTGCCGGGAGGTACCAGGAGCTGAAAGGAGGGAGTCAGAGACAGACCTGGCTTTCCAGTCCTGGCCTGGAGTTCTCACCTGCAGAAAGGGTTAACAGCAAAAACCTCTCAGGGTAGCTGTGACAAGTAAATGAGACCATCTCCAAAAAGTGCCAAGCCTAGTGCCAGGCACATAAAATGCCCTCTGTAAATGGGGGTTTTGTCCTCTTCCCCTTGCTCTGCCCACGAGAAAAGTCTCAAACGGGTAGTATTCAGCAGCAGAGAGTTCGGGGCTGCAGATCAGCCACCTCTGATCCCAGATGTGGTCCTAGGATGGTGGAAGCCAGAGAAAAGGGGGCTCTTCCAAGCCCGCAGAGTGTGATGCAGACCCAGCCAGGCAGACCACTGAAGTTCTCTGACACCCACTCAGGACCTCTGCCCTGATCATGATGCTGGGACAGGGTGGGGGTGGGGAGCTGAGCACTTGGAGCTGGGACCTACAAAGTGTGGACAGGATCTCATTCTGGCCCTATGAACATTCAAAAAAGCCACCCAGTCACGTTCCCATCACATCTCTACCTCCTGTTGCTTTGAGGAGCAACTGTGTTATTTGTAATTTCTGACATTCGCCCTCTCCCCAAGTCCCCACCCTTTCCTGTTTGGCCTGTGAATTGGAAAGGGCTATAAACAGGCCAGAGCGGGCTCCTTGCCCCCGAGGCGGGTCTGTCAGCCAGCCAAGGGAAAGGTAGGACCCAGGGGACCCCCACCCCCACCCTCCCCACGCAGCCCAGCTGAGGAGCTTGTAAAGATAGGATTTGTTTGTTTTTTTGGATCTGGCTCAGGATCTGGCTGAGGCCGGGCCCTTTGGGGAAAAGCAACTTTTAAATAAATGCTTCAAGATTGTGCAAACATTTCAGTAGTATTGGAGGCCTGGCGTTCTGGGTCATGGAAGGAAAAAAATACCCGTCAATCACTCTAGAGATGAAAACCTGATAGCAGAGCCCTTGGTGAGGACTGGAGCTTGGGTTGCAAAGCTCAGTTGTGGCTGGCTGGGACCAACTACACTTAAGCCCTCTCTCCAAAAACCATTTGCATGTTAATCAGGAGAGCAGCCTGTCTGACAGGCACAGAGAACTCAAGCAGCTCACAATACGATGTGTGTGAGGCATGCAGAAAGGACGGAATGGGAGGCACTCAGAACTGGACGTGAGCTCTGGCTCTGCCCCTGGTTAGCTCTATAGTCTTGGGTAACTTATTTAGCTTGACTGAGCCTCGGTTTTCTCATTGGTAAAATGGGGTAATAACAGCAGTCTCATCAAGATGCTGTGAGATTTAAATAAAATACAGATTGTGACATAAAACCTGACCCAAAGCAAGAGCCCAGGGATAAATCATGACAATATCACGAGCTGCCATTTATCAAGGGTTTTCTATGAGTGGAGACTTGCAGACATTCTCAGCCATCCTCAAAGCACACCCTGCTTAGCCAGGCATTCACAGCCTATTCTCTGTGCTCATTCCCAGCTACTTCTCTCTTGATCAAGAGTGGGGCTCAACCCTTGACCTAGGAACTCAGGGTCCTGAAACGAAGAAGCTCTGAGCTGAGAGACCATAAGCTGGGCCAGAGAAGTGTGTACACAGCCTGGAACAGACACACAGAGAGAGAGATGGTCCTGCCTAGAGATTCTAGCGGGTTCTGTGGAGAGGAGAGATATAATCCAGGTTTTGAAGGATGAATAAAATGTCCACAGGCAGGCACCAGGGAAAAGCTTTCCAGATGGACAGACCAGCTCAAGCAAAGGCTCTAAAGCAAGCCCTGTATGCAGAAAGGTGGGATGTACAGAAACATTTGGGAAACAATACTGGCAAAGTCAAGTTGAAGTCAAAGCTTGAAGAATCCTGTCCCGAGAGGGTCCAGCTCAGTTCCCAGGGCCAGGGCAGGTCTCCTGCTCCCTGGGTCTCCTCCCAACAGCTGTGTAACTCAGGCAATTGCCCCATCTCTGTGTGTCTATATATCCCTCTTGTCCCTTCCCTAGCTGCCTCCAAGGGCTCCCTCTTGGAGGTAAGAAACTTTTGAGAAAGTTAAAGTGCTCCACCAATACTGTATGCCATTGTTTTACATGTACACAGACACATCCATATGTGCAAGTGTGCACATGTTCAGGGATCGGAGAGATTTGGCTTCAGACCCCAGCTTTTCCATTTGCTGTTGCAGGAGCCTGAGCAAAGCAGGTACCTATTGCATACAAAGTGCCCGGCATGTAGTAGACACACAAAATACGGTTATCATCATCCAACACATCAACACACTCAAGCTGTCTTTAAGAAGAAACTACCACCCAATAGGGGCTTCCCTGGTAGCTCAGCTGCTAAGGAATCTGCCTGCAATGCAAGAGACCTGGGTTCGATCCCTGGGTTGGGAAGATCCCCTGGAGAAGGGAATGATGCCCACTCCAGTACTCTTGCCTGGAGCATCTCATGGACAGAGGACCCTGGCAGGCTACAGTTCATGGGGTCTCAAAGAGTTGGACATAACTGAGTCACTTTCACTTTCTTTTCACCACCCAGTAAAGGTCATTTCATGAGACCATGAGGCCCAGGGATCAGGCCCCTAGCCCATCATTGTACATACGGGGAAATGCAGGCTCAGGAAGGAAGAGATCACGACCAGCTTGGAAGCAGAGGGCAGAGAGAGTTCTTGGAGAGAAGCCTTCCTGGAATGCCCAGCCATTGTGCTGAGCCTTGCTTGGAGAGTGAGCAGGACTGCGAAGATGGGTCTGGATGGGAAGGGCATATCGAGCAGAGGGACAGCATGAGCAAGTGCCCAGATGTCACTGATGAACGTAGAAGAAGACAAGTCACCTGGTCTGTCAGGGTCTGTGCTGGAGTGTGGCAGACTGGGAGCTGGGAGGTGGAGGCAGGTCTTCAAGATGAGGGAGGGGAGGATGTATGGGGCGCGTCAGGGAAGCTCTTGACTAGCAGGGAGCCCCGCAGGGCAGCAGCAGCATTGGATCAGCATCTTAGGAAGAGTCCTACAGGGCAAGAGGCCAGGCTGTGGGCTTAACCCAGGCGCAAGTAAACTGAGCCCCATGCCAGGAGGGACAGGGAGAAGTGGGTGGGTGTGAGAGACACCAAGGAGACTCTTCAAAGAGCCTTCACTTTTTAGAGAAGAAAACGGAGATGAAGAGAGTGGACCTGGAAGAACTAGACAGTTTTGATGACTTTAAACCTGGATGACCAAAGCACAAAGAGCCATCTTTAACTCAAAGGACTGTAGTTATGGGATTTTCAACAGAGCAGAGAACTCAGAACAGAGGGGCTTCCTGAGGTCCCACCCATCACACCCAGCTGCTGCCCCAACTACAAAGCTCTCCACCCGGGTCCCCTTCCCATAAGCCTGCCCATCCTCCTCTCCCTCCCAGTGAGGAAAGCAAAGGTCTCAGGCCCAGCAAGGAGACCCACAGGACAGGCTGGAGGAGAAAGCCCTGCTCCCTGGGTGGGGAGGGGCTTAGACAAATCATAGGGCAGTTGCCCAGCTTTCTTCCAGCTTTATCTCCTTCCTCCTTTCTTGCTGTCTCCTCTGGCTCCATGCCCAGGGCTGCCCCCAGCCTATTATGAGGTGCCTTGGAGCCAGTCCCTAACCTCTCTGACCCTCAGTCTCCTCCGTGAAGGGGAGCAAGGCTGCTGAAATTGTTGGCAGGTGCCATGCCCAGAGGAACTGCTCAAAGGGCATCAGATCCTTTCTCAATAAACGATTCCACTTCTTCCACGTGAGACTTCCCTTTGCAATTTACAAATCCCTTTCATATTTGTCAGCACAACACTATGAGATGAGCATTATGGGGCAAAAGACTGACTCGCACTGACGGCCAAAAGCTAATCAGGATTTGAACCCGGGCCCCCAGCACGCTCTCTCTCCCAGAATCAGTCCGTTGGCCCACATCCCGCTGCTGTCTCCGCCTTCACTGGCTTCCGCCAGTGGGGGCCCCAGCCCCACCGCCCTCAACCCCCTCCCCTCTCCTCCCTTCCTCTCCCCACCTCCCCCCGCCGTTTTCCCCTCCCCACCCGCCCCCCGTTTTCCCCTCCCCTTCCTCCTCGGCGCCGCCCCCTCCTCCTCCTTGTCCTCGGAGCCCAAATACGCGACACCTGGAGCAATAGCAGCCGCCCCGCGGCCTGGGCCTCATTACAGGGCCGGCCCTTATCGCGGCGTGCATCACATTATTTCATTTCAAAGAATCCGCAGAGAAACCCGTTCCCCGGCCGACAACAGAAAGTAAAAACACAGCTGACTCCCATTAGGGCCCTCTCACAGGCTCCGCGTGAGGTAATGAAATATGGAAGCGGTGAGATATGTAATGCTTTATTAAGCGGTCTCAGCTACAACGGCGTGCATGCCAATTACGCCTGCAGGCTACCGCCCGCCCCCGGCCGCCGGACCACCCAGCGCGCGCCCGGCCCGCGCCCCGGCCGCGGATCGGGGAAGGAGGGGAGGAGGAGCGAGGGGAGGAAGAGGGAAGAGGTACGGAAGAAGGGGAGGTCGGCGGGGGAAGGAGAGGGGAGGGTGGCGAGGAAGGAGTAGGAGGAAGACGAGGAATACAGAGGAAGGGGAGGGACAGTGGTCGGTGGGCAGCGCCATCTCGGGCTAACGGAAGGTAGCAAGTCATCCTTTGGGCCCCTGAGAGAGCCAAGCCTTTTTTTTTCCACTGCGGGCTCTAGGAATCTTAGACGTGAGACTTAGAAGACTTAGTCACTTAGTCTTAGTGACTTAAAAGACTCAGGTTCATAAAAGACAGGAAAGGGAATGGCCAAAACTAAGGCTCAGAGAGGTAAAGACACTTAAGAGGGTCACACAGATGCATCCTGGGCAAGATTGCTGGGAGGCCAGGCCTCCTGTTTCCTAAACTGGGTAGTTTGCTGCTGCTGCTGCTAAATCGCTTCAGTCGTGTCCGACTCTGTGCGACCCTATAGATGGCAGCCCACCAGGCTCCCCCGTCCCTGGGATTCTGCAGGCAAGAACACTGGAGCGGGTTGCCATTTCCTTCTCCAATGCATGAAGGTGAAAAGAGAAAGTGAAATCGCTCAGTCCTGTCCGACTCTTAGCGACCTCATGGACTGCAGCCCACCAGGCTCCTCCATCCATGAGATTTTCCAGGCAAGAGTACTGGACTGGGTTGCCATTGCCTTCTCCAAACTGGGTAGTTTACATTCTACCAAACTGCCTTTTCTTGTCCCTCTAATGATGCCTAAATGGCAGTCCCGGCATAATTTTGTGGGTGAAAAGCTTCTTTTTTTACATCTGACACTCTGACATCCCTGAAGTCCTCTGCCCTAATTGGCCCAGTACTTTCCAAGCTTTGCACAGTTTTCTGAGCCTGCCATTGCCATGACTAGGCTGCTGGCCTCTCTGAGAATCAGTTTCCTTATCTGTATAACCGGGAGAACAATCTCCATCTCCTTGGATTATGGTACAGATGAAATGAGAACATGAGAGAGAGGGTGTAGTCCTGTCTGCAATGACACCTGCAGGATTCAGTGCTGCATCAACTTGTCCTGTCAGTCATTCAGCAAATGGTTCCCGAGTACCCACCTGGTGCCAGGGAACGTGCAGGCTGATGTCCTTGCCAGGAAAAGGCAGGCAAGGTAACCCGACCCCCTTCAGGAAGCTCTGGTAAAGGTTCAGCTGCAGAGAAGGAAGTGAAAATTACTGGCTAATATGGAATTTGGGATTATCTGGGGATTGGCATTATCCATTCAAGGAGTTCTCAGCCATTTTTCTCCCTCAGCACAAACAAAGCAATGGTTGACTGCTTCAGGAGGGTCCAGAGTGAGGCGCTGTAGCAGGTAACCCCGGGCTGCATGGCTAGTGTGTACAGGGCCCCAGGCCTGTTCCCGAGGCCCAAGCAAGCACTGTACACGGCGGCCGGGGGGAGGGGTTGGGGGGAGTTGCAGAGCATTATTTCAGAGAGGTGACCTGGAATTCCTCTGGGTTTCTTAAAAGAAAAAGGAAAATTGTGAACTTTGGTTCTTTCATTGGTTTTTAGCAGCAGATTGCATGTGAGTCCAACATGCAGATTCCGAAGTAAGATCTGTTGGAGGGAGTTTGCCCTCAGTGACCCCAACTCCCATTTAGCCTCCCTCTCTGCTGAACCCCTCCCCCCATCTTCTCAGCTGCCTGGAGCTTCCTACCTTCTACAAGGAGAGAAAATACTGACACACACTTAGGCAGTGGTTCCCTCATGCCAGGCACTAGTATGTTATATATATATTTTTTATATATATATATATATATATATACTGCTAAGTTGCTTCAGTCGTGTCCGACTCTGTGTGACCCCATGGACTGCAGCCTACCAGGCTCCTCCGTCCATGGGATTTTCCAGGCAAGAGTACTGGAGTAGGTTGCCATTGCCTTCTGAGATATTATATTAATAGATAATAATGAACTATTAATATACACTCACTATTAATAGATAATAATGAACTATGTTAATAGATAATGAACTATTTGAAATACAAATAAAATAATGCTTATTTGATCTTTGGGTGTGTGTATGTGTGCACTCAGTTGCTCAGTCATGTCCAACTCTTTGCAACCCCAAGGATTGTAGCCCGCCTGGCTCCTCTGTCTATGGAATTCTCCAGGCCAGAATACTGGAGTGGGTTGCCATTTCCTCTTCCAGGGGATCTTCCCAACCCAGAGTGTGAACCCATGTCTCTTGCACCTCCTGCATTGGAGGGCAGATTCTTCACCACCGTACCATCCAGGAAGCCACATATAATCTTTATAGGAACTCTTTAAGGTCCGTGCTTATCATTTTTTAGATGAGGAAACGACCCCAGAGAAGTGAACTGATTTGTTGAAGTCAGTGGCTAGGAAGTGATAGGTAACCTACGCAGTTTGGTTCAAAACGCCACAGTACTGATGATCACCATACAATCTGGAGTTCACAGGGAGAAGGCAAGGATGAAGGCAACTTAAGGGATGTGATTAATAGCACTAATATGCCTACAAAAACCTATGAGCTGCTATTACACATTTATTTACTTCTCTCAACACTCTTGTGATAGGTTTCATTGCTTCATTTTACAGCTGAGGAAGCTGAATCCCGGAGGTAAAGGCCCTTGCCCAAGTTTATTCAGCAGGTCAGTGCAGAGCCATAGTTAGAACCTAGATCTGACGGCCAAGTCAATGTTCCCTCACTCTTCCAAACCACCTCTTAGACAGCAGACTTCTCACCACCTGTAAACAGCATTTTAAGAATACCACGAAAGCAATAGCAATGCCTAAACAGCAATGCTCATATGTTATTGTGTAGATGAGAAACCTGTTCTGTTTTTCACATCTGACTTTCTAACATCCCTTAAATCCACCCCCTCAACTGACCCTGCATATCTACCCAAGAACACCTCATTCATTCAGTGAATGTGAATGGAGCTTCTACTCTGGCTGGGTGTTGAGGAAACAAAAGTGAAACACTCATGTTTTCTGCCCTGGGAGAGCTCACAACCCAGCAGGGGAAAGTGGCAGCTGAACCAATAATAAAGGAATAAAACCACAATAGAGATGTTTATTATGTTGAGGCAGAGAATCAAGCAGATCTTCCCAGAAGGGAAGGTCAAGGTAGGTCTCAATAGATGTAATGTTGGTACAGAGTCTTCTGAAGTAAAGTAAAGGAGTTACCTGGGAGGAGAAAGAACTGAGAAACCTGCCTGTGAAAAGTATGGAGCACTGGCCATCCAGAACCCCTTCAAGGAGCTGCTTATACTTTTTAGGGCCCACTGTCCATCTAGTCAAGACTATGGTTTTTCCAGTGGTCATGTATGGATGTGAGAGTTGGACTGTGAAGAAAGCCGAGCACCGAAGAACTGATGCTTTTGAACTGTGGTGTTGGAGAAGACTCTTGAGGGTCCCTTGGACTGCAAGGAGATCCAACCAGTCCATTCTGAAGGAGATCAGCCCTGGGTGTTCTTTGGAAGGAATGATGCTAAAGCTGAAACTCCAGTACTTTGGCCACCTCATGCGAAGAGTTGACTCATTGGAAAAGACTCTGATGCTGGGAGGGATTGGGGGCAGGAGGAGAAGGGGATGACAGAGGATGAGATGGCTGGATGGCATCACTGACTTGATGGACATGAGTCTGAGTGAACTCCGGGAGATGGTGATGGACAGGGAGGCCTGGCATGCTGCGATTCATGGGGTCACAAAGAGTCAGACACGACTGAGCCACTGAACTGACTGACTGACTGAGCAGGACAGGTGTTAACTGGAATGATGAGACAGCATCAGAGGTTTTGTTTAGTAAATTATTTAAACCAGTGGGAACGCAGGGTACTCATTACCCTTTAGTAATTGTTTTTCTTTTAAATCTTATTCCCAATACAGTTTCTCCATGTTATTCATACCCTCTTAGAACAGAAAGGTCCAGACCTCTGTTTTCATCCTACAGGTGGCATTACTCCTATTTTACAGCTGAAGCCCTGAGAAGTCATTTACATCAGATGTACATTTACATCATTATGCAGCTTTCACTTAGTGAGCAATTAGAATGTACTATACAAAGTATATACATTTATCTTACTTGAGCCACAGAAATACTCTGAGATGGTTTCCTAAAGCTTTCTAACTTCTTTCATATTTCATGTCTTGGCACATGCGATTCCTTCTGCCTTGTAAATATTCCTCTGTTTTTACCTGCACAATTTAGGCTTCAGACAAAGTAATAGGCTTTAGATAAAAGAACCAACAATACAGTGGTCCAAACAAGATAGAAGTTCATGTCTCTCTCTCGCAGTGGTTTGGAGATAGGTGTGTGATCCAAGGTGAATGAGGCAGCTGTGCTTTAGGGACCCAGGTTCCTTCTATTGTATTGCTCTGCCATCCCTTCATGGCCCAACTCATCTATCTACACCACATCCTCATTCCAGCCATGGGAAGCAACTTCACTAGGAAGGGTATTTCTATTACCAAAAGGAAGAGGAGATAAACAGAACTGGGAAAACAAGTAACATACTCTGCCATCCCTCCTTGTCCTTTACCATCCAGCTTGCATGTTGCCTCCTCAGCAAAACCTTCCTGGATCCCTTCCCAAGAAGAATCAATTGTCCCCTCCTCTCTGCTTCTACAGCCCCTTGTACACTGTTGCTTTATATGCCCCAGTTTATGAGCCTGATCCCCTCATCTGCTAATAGTAATCCCTGTAAATCCTAAGCACTGTGTCCTGGAACTATGCTAGCAAGTTTCATGCATTAAGTCATTTAATCTTCCTACAACCCTGGGGATTTCCTCCTCCATGAAATGGGCATAACAATGATACTGACCTCATAGGGTTGCTGTGAGGATTAAAAGAACTGGTATCGAGATGGGCACTCAGTACATGACACTGCTATTGTATAAGTATGAATTGATACATGTACCAAGGTAAGGGCTTAGTCCAGTTATAAATTATGCTCCCTGCCCTACACAGCTCACAGCTGTAACCATCAACCTCATGCCAGGTTGTCTAGGCACCTAGAGGGACATGGTCTGAGGGTTCTTGGCAAGATGAGAAGTGCTCTACAGATATAAAATGCCGAAGGCCTGGATGGCACTACTTTATCCCCCTCCTCTCCAGTGATAAAGCTGACTTACCTAAGGCCTCATGGCTAGTTAGTGCCAGAACCATAACTCAAACCAGACTTATTTTAGGTTGGGGGATGGGGGCTGGGGGGTGGGGGCGGGGAGGTGATTGGCTAGATGAGTGCCAGAAGTCTCTGACACTTAGACCGCATGGAGGAAGTTCAGATACTTAAGGCCATTGAAGACAATACCACTACCTAGTGGCAGCATTGAGTATTGCAGGCATAGTATCTCATTCACTCAAAAGAGGCAGAAGTATGCCATTTTGAATTAATACATTAGATATAATCAGGACATTGTCAACACATTTGGTTCTCTCTTATCAATAAGCTATATTAGGTCATTTCCATTGTTCTTAACCACTAGCATTTCCTACATTTGTTCTTCTTTACACTTTAGAATTTCTGAAATCAGAATGTGTGTTATAATAATGGGTCAACCTTCAAGAGGAGGAATAAGTAGTCAGGTAGTTGACATGTTTATGCAGTGTTACTTCAGATGTGTAATTTTCAATGAAAGAGTTGGTTATTAACTTAAATTTGGATCCCTAAATACTGCTTTAAATGTCCTCAAAAAGATTTCATGGTGATTTTTTTTTAAAGTTACTGTTTATGCAAGAAATGGCCTGCCACCCCCCAGTCAGTGCAGTTACCGGCAATAAAAATTGCCCAGTCTTCCCAAATAAATCAGAGCATTTTCTGAGTGGTGTGAGGTGGGTCTGACAAATTGATCCATCAAGTCCTATAACATAGACACTAAACACCTACCTGTCAAAAGCTTCCAGTTAAATCTCAAAAAAAGCTGTTTTACCTCCAGCAACATGCGGCGCAGCTCATGGAGAGGGGAGGGACATTGTGTATTTATCCAAAGCAGAAATTCATGTGAAACACCAGTGGTCTTCAATATGTCCTGACATTATACTGTTAATCATTTTTTAAAAGATTTTTTTAATATGGACCATTTTTAAGTCTTTATTGAATTTGTTACAATATTGCCTCTGTTTTATGTTTTGGCTTTTTGGCCACAAAGCATGCAGGATCTTAGCTCCCCAGCCAGGGATCTAACCTGCACCCCCTGCTTGGGCAAAATCTTAACCACTGGACCACCAAGGAAGTCCCTATACTGCTAATCTTTTAAAAAGAAAATTAAGTCTATTTACATGAGCAAAAAGGCAGCATCATCACCATGACATTCTGCGTAATTATTGATGACCTAAAGGGGATCTACAGTGTATCATATAGAAGTTCTAGTGTCCACTCAAATGTCGACTATGATCCTGAAAAACAAAAGCGAGCAGTTGTAGGAACAACTATGTGCTCTCAGTTATTTTTCTTAATTATGTACCTATAATGCGACAACTCTCCCACCACCCTAAATTGGACTTAAATCGATCTGGCGTCCTATATGCAGTAGTGTCTTAGTATCAGGAAGCTCCAGTTTTCCCTTGACACCGAGCTTTTCATTACAGAAGAGACGGGAAACATGTCCCCTGTTTTGACACTCTTTTCTAGCATTGCATTCTCCCACCATAACATCTTACATGCAGTAGTGTTTAGTATCAAGAAGCTCCAGTGTTCCCTTGACACCAAGCCTCTCATTAGAGAAGAGGCGGGAAACATGTCCCCTGTTTTGACTCTTTTCTAGCATCTCCCACCATAGCATGAGAATGATAATACTCCAGTAGGAGCAGTGTAGGTTTGTTAGCACTTTAGAGTTTCTGAAGTCTTCATGAGTATTTGCTCAGGTCATTCGCGCCACTACTTCTGCAGTCAGTCCTTTTTTATCAGACGCAGAGAGCTGACCTGACCTAGCCAAGGTCACACGGCATGACTAAAGCCTTCTCCTCCCCTCTCCCGCCTCCTCCCTCTTCCACCACCCTGCCGACTTCCTTTCTCTCTCCCTTTGCCCTTTCTCTATTTCCCTTATCTCTCCATGCATCTCTGTCTCCCTGTCTCTGTTTCTCTCCATCCCCATTCTTAGGAGTTTTTCTATCTGCCCGTCGCTTTTTGCTCTTTTTCACCAGGTCCCTGTCTTATTCCTCATTCTCTTTATGTGTTTTTATTATTTTCCCTCCATTTTTACCTTCTTATACCTCTCTCTACTCCCTCCTCTTTCTTCCTCCTCTTCTTTTCTCTCCTTTCCTCCTTCCTCCCATCCCTCTCATGGTTTCTTAAAGCCTAAAGATGACAGTTTTCTCTCCTAACTGCCAGCGTCTCTCTCCTCCAAGGAATGGAGCATAGGGTAGCAATGAGAAGGCGACTTGGCCTTTGTCGCCCCCTAGAGTCTGTTCATTTTGCCCAAACTTCTGCCCCAGACAGACTTTTCACCTTCAGCCCTGACCAGTCATCACAGAACAGGGATTCCTGGGGAGAACCCAACCAGGACAAGTCTCCACATATTTTGCCTGTGTATACCTGAAAAGACCAAGTTAAATGGAAAGTTCTGGGCATCTTGACAGAGAAAGTAAAACTAATGCCAAACTTGGACTTCCTAGATGTGGACTGGATCCTGGCTCTGCCAGTTAACCAGCTTTTTGCAGGCCACCACCTTGCCTTTCTGAACCTGCGTTCCTCATCCACACAGTGGGTTACCTTTTAAGGGCTATTGTCTGGGATTAATTAAGGCCATGATGGTGAAAACACCTGCCACATCACGGATGCTCAGTAAGAGTTGATTTAGACTCAGTCTTACAAAACACAGTCTGTTCAAAAGTGAGCAAGTGGAGAAGGAAGGGATATTTAGTACAGGAGCTTCATGTTCTGCAGTCTCACAAAATGGCCACAAGTTCCTCCCCAACCTGCAGGAGATGGAGACTGTTTTCCTCACCCTCTGAACATGAGTTGACCAAGTGATCTGCTTTGGCCAGTGGCTGTTAGCAAATGTGATGCAAGCAGAGGCTTAAAAAGCACTTACATATTGTGACTTGGCCTCTCTCACTGCTCTGGGAAGCCTGGGACTGCCCCTCGTGAAGAATCCCAGGCCATCAGCCAGCCAGCCAGCCACCCACCAGGCATGTAAGTAAGACCATCTTTGCCATATGATCACAGATGTGTGAGTGTTTCAGTTGTTTATTGCTGCATAACAAGTTACCCCCAAAAAAGCTTAAAACCACATTTATCATCTCAGTTTTTGAGGATCTTAGCTGGAATGGGAATCTGGGGGCTGGCAAGAGCAGGGGAAACTGAGTCAACACTGACCACACTCTGCATGCTATGGAGCCCCTCAGTACAGCCCCCGCTCGGCACACCTGCAAGGCTGCTTCCCTCCCAGGGACTGAGCATCAGACTCCAGAGGGTCCTCAGCCATCTGCCTCCCCAAGTCCTCGTTAAATACATGGCGAAGCTTGCCCAAAATCACACCACAAACCTGCAGCAGCAGCAGGATCAAAGCCAGCACTTCTGCTCCCTGCCCTGGGCTTGTTTCTTTCCAACACATAAAGAGCACATCGCAATCCTGGTGACACTTTGGTTCAAAACTAAATAGATTTTTAAATTTTGCCCTTCTTGGACTCCAAAATCAGCCCAGGGCAACAAGCAAGGACAGGAAGGAGAGAGAACTTATTTCCGCAATTACTGCTCGCAAGCACTCTGCCCTCCCGCCCCTTCTCCCTGCCCCTTTACCCAGGATGCCTGTCTCCCTGTGTGACCAGACCCCACTGAGGTGCCTGGCCCAACACTGCTTCCCAAGAGACGCGTGTCAATTAGAGGAAATCCAAGTCAGAACCTAAATCTAGTCACAGTGTCAGCGTCTCAGGACAGGAAGGAAAACCCTCCTGGATGTGCTCTCTCCATGACAGGGGGCAATTCCAACACTTCTTACATGCTTCCAGAGACCAGGAACTCACTACCTCCTGAACTGGTTGAAAAGCATTTTGGAGACAGATCTACCTACATTCAAGTCTCTGTGACAGACAACTGTGCAACCTTTGAGAAGTCATTTGACCTCTAATCCTCAAAGTTCTCCTCTGAAAAATGGGAATAAAGCCTCCGGGCAGGGTTGTTGTGATAATTAAGTGAGTTTATAAATATGTGCAAAATTCCCAGAGAGTAATCAACACAATGACAGTTTTTTTTTTTTTTTAACATAAGCAGAAAGTGAAAACCGGGTGGAACACAGGAATTCCTGCCTCTGACACTGACTGCTTCCCTCCTAAGCATCCCCTATTCCCATGTCCCAGTTAGGGGTGTAAGGGATTGGGATTTCTTGAGGTTTCTCCCCAGACATAAGAAGTCAGAGTTCACCCATCAGCTCAGGGGTGGATGCAGGAAGGCACTGGGCAACACAGTGTCCGAGGGGGAGGAGAGTTCACTGATGGATATGCTGAGCCTAGAATATGGAAGGATGGAAGAAGAAAATGAGAGGAGAAAGAGAGGAGGAGAGAAAAATGCATATATACATACACACGCACATTCAGAGGTGATGGACACACACATATACATACACATACAGAGGTGATGGAGAGAGAAACACATACACACATACACATACACACATACAGAGGTGGCGCAGAGGTTTCAGTGAGGAGTCAGTCATGTGGGCAGAGCTAAGACTCCACAGCCCAAGTGAGGGTAATTAGGAAACACCTCCTCTACTCTGCTTGTTCTTCACCAATATCCCAGTGTCTCTGCTTCTCTGGGAGGGTGAAGGACGGGGCAGGCTGAAGTTGGCAAAGTTGCTGCTGTGAATTGAGAGAGGCGCTGGTGATTGGAGTGAAGTATCCGACACTGGGGGGCAGGGGAGCACCTCTCATCCTGCAAATCAACTGCCACAAAGCAAAACAAATTTGCCAGCAAATCACTGAGTGAGAGAAATGGGTAGGGTGCATTGGGCAGGAAATGGGAACTCATTACACCTTCCCATTGTCATTCTCCAACAATATACAAACTGCCTCTGTGATTTATTTTTGTGTCTTTATGAACAGCTTGGAGGCTTTCCCCAGGCTTTGAGCTCAGCATCTTGCATAGATCCTCTACCTCCACCCTCCACCCTTTCCCTGAGCCAAGGGTAGTTCCAGCCATCACCTCTCAAAGAGAAAACAGTATTTGATTTACCAGCCCCAGGCCATGGCCCATGCCTCACTGCTTCTAAATCCTATCCACACCTTGTAAAGAGTCTCTTAAAAAAAAACCATTCACTTTCTTACATAGGATAAACCTGCATAGAGACAAAAAGTAGAATTACAAAGGATTGACCTGCATAGAGACAAAAAGTAGAATGGGGGTTGCCAGGAGGAGGCATTAGTGTTTAAGGAGTTGTTGTTTAGCTCTGGAGATGGATGGTGGTGATAGTACAACAATTAAGCACAACATTAAGTACAACAATGTGAATATATTTACTGTCACTGATGTGCAATGTGTTGGTCACTCAGTTGTGTCTGACTCTTTGTGACCCCATGGACTGTAGCCCTCCAGGCTCCTCTGTCCATGGAATTCTTCAGGCAAGAATACTGGAGTTGGTTGCTATTTCCTTCCCCAGGGGATCTTCTCAACCCAGGTCTTCTGCATCGCAGGTAGATTCTTTATTACCTGAACCACCAAGGAAGCCTGATGTCACTGAACTGTATATTTAAAATGCCTAAAATGATGCTGATTCACATTGTTGTACAGCAGAAACTAACACAACTTTATAAAGCAAATTCAGTTCAGTTTAGTCGCTCAGTCGTGTCCAACTCTGTGACTCCATGGACTACAGCATCCCAGGCTTCCCTGTCCATCACCAGGTCCTGGAGCTTACTCAAACTCATGCCCATAGAGTTGGTGATGCCATCCAACCATCTCATCCTCTGTCATCCCCTTCTCCTCCCACCTTCAATCTTTCCGAGCATCAGGGTCTTTCCAAGTGAGTCAGTTCTTCCAATCAGCTGGCCAAAATATTGGTGCTTCAGCCTCAGCATCAGTCCTTCCAATGAATATTCAGGACTGATTTCCGTTACTGGCTGGGGCATAGACTTGGATTACTGTGATACTGAATGGTTTGCCTTGGAAACGAACAGAGATCATTCTGTCGTTTTTGAGATTGCATCCAAGTACTGCATTTAGGACTCTTTTGTTGACCATGATGGCTACTCCAGTTCTTCTGAGGGATTCCTGCCCACAGTAGTAGATATAATGGTCATCTGAGTTAAATTCACCCATTCCAGTCCATTTCAGTTCGCTGATTCCTAGAATGTTGACATTCACTCTTGCCAACTCTTGTTTGACCACTTCCAATTTGCCTTGATTCATGGATCTGACATTCCAGGTTCCTATGCAATATTGCTCTTTACAACATCGGACCTTGCTTCTATCACCAGACACATCCACAGCTGGGTATTCTTTTTGCTTTGGCTCCATCCCTTCATTCTTTCTGGAAAACTCAGCAGTGGCCACAGGACTGGAAAAGGTCAATTTTCATTTCAATCCCAAAGAAAGGCAATGCCAAAGAATGCTCAAACTACCGCACAATTGCACTCATCTCACACGCTAGTAAAGTAATGCTCAAAATTCTCCAAGCCAGGCTTCAGCAATACGTGAACCGTGAACTTCCTGATATTCAAGCTGGTTTTAGAAAAGGCAGAGGAACCAGAGATCAAATTGCCAACATCCGCTGGATCATGGAAAAAGCAAGAGAGTTCCAGAAAAACATCTATTTCTGCTTTATTGACTATGCCAAAGCCTTTGACTGTGTGGATCACAATAAACTGTGGAAAATTCTGAAAGAGATGGGAATACCAGACCACCTGATCTGCCTCTTGAGAAATTTGTTTGCAGGTCAGGAAGCAACAGTTAGAACTGGACAGGGAACAACAGACTGGTTCCAAATAGGAAAAGGAGTTCATCAAGGCTGTATATTGTCACCCTGCTTATTTAACTTATATGCAGAGTACATCATGAGAAACGCTGGACTGGAAGAAACACAAGCTGGAATCAAGATTGCCGGGAGAAATATCAATAACTTCAGATATGCAGATGACACCACCCTTATGGCAGAAAGTGAAGAGGAACTCAAAAGCCTCTTGATGAAAGTGAAAGTGGAGAGTGAAAAAGTTGGCTTAAAGCTCAACATTCAGAAAACGAAGATCATGGCATCCGGTCCCATCATTTCATGGGAAATAGATGGGGAAACAGTGGAAACAGTGTCAGACTTTATTTTTCTGGGCTCCAAAATCAGGGCAGATGGTGACTGCAGCCATGAAATTAAAAGACGCTTACTCCTTGGAAGGAAAGTTATGACCAACCTAGATAGCATATTCAAAAGCAGAGACATTACTTTGCCAACAAAGGTTTGGCTAGTCAAGGCTATGGTTTTTCCTGTGGTCATGTATGGATGTGAGAGTTGGACTGTGAAGAAGGCTGAGCACCGAAGAATTGATGCTTTTGAACTGTGGTGTTGGAGAAGACTCTTGAGAGTCCCTTGGACTGCAAGGAGATCCAACCAGTCCATTCTGAAGGAGATCAGCCCTGGGTGTTCTTTGGAAGGAATGATGCTAAAGCTGAAACTCCAGTACTTTGGCCACCTCATTCGAAGAGTTGACTCATTGGAAAAGACTCTGATGCTGGGAGGGATTGGGGGCAAGAGGAGAAGGGGACGACAGAGGATGAGATGGCTGGATGGCATCACTGACTCGATGGACATGAGTCTGAGTGAACTCCGGGAGTTGGTGATGGACAGAGTGACCTGGCGTGCTGCGATTCATGGGGTCGCAAAGAGTCGGACACGACTGAGCAACTGATCTGATCTGATCTGATTTCCGTTAGGATTGACTGGCTTGATTTCCTTGCAGTCCAAGGGATTCTCAAGAGTCTTCTCCAACACCACAGTTCAAAAGCATCAATTCTTCAGTGCTCAGCTTTCTTTATGGTCCAACTCTCACATCCATACATTACTACTGGAAAAACCATAGCTTTGACTACATGGACTTTGTCAGCAAAGTGATGTCTCTGCTTTTAATATGTTGTCTAGGTTTGTGAAAGCTTTTCTTCCAAGGAGCAAGCGTCATTTAATTTTGTGACTGCAGTCACCATCTGCAGTGATAGAGCAAATTATCCTCCAATTTAAAAAAATTCTACAATAAACCATTATGAAAAACAATATTTTTAAAAAAGGAATGTATATATGTGTATAACCGAATCACTTTGCTGTACAATAGGAATTAACAACATTGTAAATGAACTGTCAGTTCAGTTCAGTTGCTCAGTCATGTCCAGCTCTTTCCAACCCCATGGACTACAGCACTCCAGGCCTCCCTGTCCATCACCAGGTCCTGGAGCTTACTCAAACTCATGTCCATCAAGTCAGTGGTGCCATCCAACCATCTCATCCTCTGTCATCCCCTTCTCCTCCCACCTTCAATCTTTCCCAGCATCAGGGTCTTTCCAAGTGAGTCAGTTCTTCTAATCAGCTGGCCAAAGTATTGGAGCTTCAGCTTCAGCATCAGTCCTTCTAATGAATATTCAGGACTGATTTCCTTTAGGATGAACTAGTTGGATCTCCTTGCGGTCCAAGGGACTCTCAAGAGTCTTCTCCAACACCACGTTCAAAAGCATCAGTTCTTTGGCCCTCAGCTTTCTTTATAGCCCGACTCTTACATCCATAGGTGATTACTGGAAAAACCATAGCTTTGACTAGATGGACCTTTGTCAACAAAGTAATGTCTCTGCTTTTTAATATGCTATCTAGGTTGGTCATAACTTTTCTTCCAAGAAGCAAGCATCTTTTACTTTCATGGCTGCAGTCACTATCTACAGTGATTTTGGAGCCCCCAAAAATAAAGTCTGACACTGTTTCCACTGTTTCCCCATCTATTTCCCATGAAGTGATGGGACCAGATGCCATGATCTTAGTTTTCTGAATGTTGAGTTTTAAGCCAACTTTTTCACTCTCCTCTTTCACTTTCATCAAGAGGCTTTTTAGTTCTTCTTCACTTTCTGCCATAATGGTGGTGTCATCTGCATATCTGAAGTTATTGATATTTCTCCCAGCAATGTTGATTCCAGCTTGTGCTTCATCCAGCCCAGCATTTCTCATGATGTACTCTGCATATAAGTTAAATAAGCAGGTGACAATGCACAGCCTTGACATACTCCTTTTCCTATTTGGAACCAGTCTGTTGTTCCATGTCTGATTCTAAGTGTTGCTTCTTGACCTGCATACAGATTTCTCAGGAGACAGGTCAGGTGGTCTGGTATTCCCATCTCTTTCAGAATTTTCCACAGTTTGTTGTGAAGGAGTTTTTCCACAGTCAAAGGCTTTGGCGTAGTCAGTAAAGCAGAAGTAGACATTTTTCTGAAATTCTCTTGCTTTTTCAATGACCCAGTGGATGTTGGCAATTTGATCTCTGGTTCCTCTGCCTTTTCTAAAACCAGCTTGAACATCTGGAAGTTCACGGTTCACATACTGTTGAAGCCTGGCTTGGAGGATTTTGAGCATTACTTTGTTCATTTCCAAGGCAAACAATTCAATATCACAGTAATCCAAGTCTATGCCCCAACCAGTTACGCTGAAGAAGCTGAAGTTGAATGGTTCTATGAAGACCTACAAGACCTTTTAGAACTAACACCCAAAAAAGATGTCCTTTTCATTATAGGGGACTGGAATACAAAAGTAGGAAGTCAAGAAACACCTGGAGTAACAGGCAAATTTGGCCTTGGAATACGGAATGAAGCAGGGCAAAGACTAATAGAGTTTTGCCAAGAAAATGCACTGGTCATAACAAACACCCTCTTCCAACAACACAAGAGAAGACTCTATACATGGACATCACCAGATGGTCAACACTGAAATCAGATTGATTATATTCTTTGCAGCCAAAGATGGAGAAGCTCTATACAGTCAGCAAAAACAAGACCAGGAGTTGACTGTGGCTCAGACCATGAACTTCTTATTGCCAAATTCAGACTCAAATTGAAGAAAGTAGGGAAAACCACTGGACCATTCAGGTATGACCTAAATCAAATCCCTTATGATTATACAGTGGGAGTGAGAAATAGATTTAAGGGCCTAGATCTGATAGATAGAGTGCCTGATGAACTATGGAATGAGGTTCATGACATTGTACAGGAGACAGGGATCAAGACCATTCCCATAGAAAAGAAATGCAAAAAAAGCAAAATGGCTGTCTGGGGAGGCCTTACAAATAGCTGTGAAAAGAAGAGAAGTGAAAAGCAAAGGAGAAATGGAAAGATATAAACATCTGAATGCAGAGTTCCAAAGAATTGCAAGAAGAGATAAGAAAGCCTTCTTCAGCGATCAATGCAAAGAAATAGAGGAAAACAACAGAATGGGAAAGACTAGGGATCTCTTCAAGAAAATCAGAGATACCAAAGGAACATTTCATGCCAAGATGGGTTCGATAAAGGACAGAAATGGTATGGACCTAACAGAAGCAGAAGATATTAAGAAGAGATGGCAAGAATATACAGAAGAACTGTACAAAAAAGATCTTCATGACCCAGATAATCACGATGGTGTGATCACTGACCTAGAGCCAGACATCCTGGAATGTGAAGGCAAGTGGGCCTTAGGAAGCATCACTACGAACAAAGCTAGTGGAGGTGATGGAATTCCAGTTGAGCTATTCCAAATCCTGAAAGATGATGCTGTGAAAGTGCTGCACTCAATATGCCAGTAAATTTGGAAAACTCAGCAGTGGCCACAGGACTGGAAAAGGTCAGTTTTCATTCCAATCCCAAAGAAAGGCAATGCCAAAGAATGCTCAAACTACCGCACAATTGCACTCATCTCACACGCTAGTAAAGTAATGCTCAAAATTCTCCAAGCCAGGCTTCAGCAATACGTGAACTATGAACTTCCAGATGTTCAAGCTGGTTTTAGAAAAGGCAGAGGAACCAGAGATCAAATTGCCAACATCTGCTGGGTCATGGAAAAAGCAAGAGAGTTCCAGAAAAACATCTATTTCTGCTTTATTGACTATGCCAAAGCCTTTGACTGTGTGGATCACAATAAACTGTGGAAAATTCTGAAAGAGATGGGAATACCAGACCACCTGATCTGCCTCTTGAGAAATTTGTTTGCAGGTCAGGAAGCAACAGTTAGAACTGGACAGGGAACAACAGACTGGTTCCAAATAGGAAAAGGAGTTTGTCAAGGCTGTATATTGTCACCCTGTTTATTTAACTTATCATGAGAAATGCTGGACTGGAAGAAACACAAGCTGGAATCAAGATTGCCGGGAGAAATATCAATAACTTCAGATATGCAGATGACACCACCATTATGGCAGAAAGTGAAGAGGAACTCAAAAGCCTCTTGATGAAAGTGAAAGTGGAGAGTGAAAAAGTTGGCTTAAAGCTCAACATTCAGAAAACGAAGATCATGGCATCCGGTCCCACCACTTCATGGGAAATAGATGGGGAAACAGTGGAAACAGTGTCAGACTTTATTTTTGCGGGGCTCCAAAATCACTGCAGATGGTGACTGCAGCCACAAAATTAAAAGACGCTTACTCCTTGGAAGGAAAGTTATGACCAACCTAGATAGCATATTCAAAAGCAGAGACATTACTTTGCCAACAAAGGTTTGGCTAGTCAAGGCTATGGTTTTTCCTGTGGTCATGTATGGATGTGAGAGTTGGACTGTGAAGAAGGCTGAGCACCGAAGAATTGATGCTTTTGAACTGTGGTGTTGGAGAAGACTCTTGAGAGTCCCTTGGACTGCAAGGAGATCCAACCAGTCCATTCTGAAGGAGATCAGCCCTGGGATTTCTTTGGAAGGAATGATGCTAAAGCTGAAACTCCAGTACTTTGGCTACTTCATGCGAAGAGTTGACACATTGGAAAAGACCTTGATGCTGGGAGGGGTTGGGGGCAGGAGGAGAAGGGGAAGACAGAGGATGACATGGCTGGATGGCATCACTGACTCGATGGACATGAGTCTGAGTGAACTCCGGGAGTTGGTGATGGACAGAGAGGCCTGGCGTGCTGCGATTCATGGGGTCGCAAAGAGTCAGACACAACTGAGTGACTGATCTGATCTTGCTAGCATATGAGATGAGTGCAATTGTGTGGTAGTTTGAACATTCTTTGACATTGCCTTTCTTTGGGATTGGAATGAAAACTGACCTTTTCCAGTCCTGCGGCCCCTGCTGAGTTTTCCAAATTTGCTGGCATATTGAGTGCAGCACTTTCACAGAATCATCTTTTAGGATTTGAAATAGCTCAACTGGAATTCCATCGCCTCCACTCGCTTTGTTCAGAGTGATGCTTCCTAAGGCCCACTTGCCTTCACATTCCAGGATGTCTGACTCTAGATGAGTGATCACACCATCATGATTATCTGGGTCATGAAGACCTTTTTTGTACAGTTCTTCTGTGTATTCTTGCCACCTCTTCCTAATATCTTCTGCTTCCGTTAGGTCCATACCATTTCTGTCCTTTATTGAGCCCATCTTGGCATGAAATGTTCCCTTGGTGTCTCTGATTTTCTTGAAGAGATCGCTAGTCTTTCTAGACCTATTGGTTTCCTCTATTTCCTTGCATTGATCACTGAGGAAGGCTTTCTTACCTCTCTTTGCTATTCTTTGGAACTCTGCATTCAGATGGGTATATCTTTCCTTTTCTCCTTTGCCTTTTGCATCTTTTTTCTTAGCTATTTGTAAGGCCTCCTCAGACAACCATTTTGTCTTTTTGCATTTCTTTTTCTTGGGGATGGTCTCGATCACTGCCTCCTATACAATGTCACGAACCTCCATCCATAGTTCTTCAGGCACTCTATCAGTTCTTATCCCTTGAATCCACTTGTCACTTCCACTGTATAATTGTAAGGGATTTGATTTAGGTCATACCTGCATGGTGTAGTGGTTTTCCCTACTTTCTTCAATTTAAGTCTGAATTTGGCAAGAAGGAGTTCATGATCTGAGCCACAGTCAGCTCCCAGTCTTGTTTTTGCTGACTGTATAGAGCTTCTCCATCTTTGGCTGCAACAAATATAATCAATCTGATTTCGGTATTGACCACCTGGTGATGTCCATGTGTAGAGTCTTCTCTTGTGTTGTGGGAAGAGGGTATTTGCTATGACCAGAGCATTCTTTTGGCAAAACTCTGTTAGCCTTTGATCTGCTTCATTTTGTACTGCAATCAATTGTACTTCAATACAAAAATTTTTAATTACCATCAAAATATGGCTAAGATGGAAAATTTTATGTTTTATATATATATATATATGCACAATTAAAAAAAAAGCAATCCTCACCTCCATTAACCACCCAGAGGGTGGCTGTGTTTCCTCCAGGGACCCTGTCTGATAGATACTTCCCCCTACCCAGTTTTCTTCCAAAGTTCTTGACCGTGGACTTGTCCTCCTATGGAGGTTTCTGGAAGCTGACCCTCGAAGTTGTACAGGGGAGCTTGTTAAGCTCTCATTGGATGCCGTTGGAAACCAGGAAGAAACTGAGGGTGCCGGCATCTGGGGTCCCCCGCACGCCTGGCCATATGCTGACACAGGACGCCACCTGCACACTTGCATCCAGACCAGTGGAGCTGATTGTTCCCTGACTGTTTCACATACTGGCTCGGGCTCCTCACACAACGAGGGGCCAAGAGATGGATCCTCACTTGGCAAATGTCTGTGTGACCTTAGGCAAGTCCGTCCCCTCTCTGGGGCTCAGTTTCCCCTTCTATACAATAAGGGTATAAGCCAGTGATATTCAGATTTTTCTTTTAACTCTCAGAATTCTTTCTTCAAGTAAAACCTTACAAAGGAGCCTAAAGCAAAATAAAATCAGGGCTGTTTGGGCTGAGGAGCCGTGAGAAGCCATCGCTCCTTCTGAGTGTCTCAGGAACCCTAGGGTTCCTTGACGCTCAGTTTGACAACCATTGTTCTAGCTGGTCCTCTGTTCCTGTGCATGGTGAGGACTGCTAAATGAATGGAAAGATAACTGAGAAGGACATCCACCCCCTTACCTCTCCCCCTTTGCCTCAGCTCTCTCCCCTCACCCTGAGTAGAGGAAGCCCAGACCCAGGCCTGCAAACTCTGCAAGACGTACTCTCTCTTTCCTCACTCTATCAGAAACTTGGATAAGAAATCGCTGAGCTTTTGTTCCTGCCACCCCCTTGATGGGAAGCTTGCAGTACCCTGGCCAGGCCAGCCTATTGCCTCTGAACATATTCAGAGGGTCTGAGCTGGGGCCAAGAATAATATTGTGTCAGTGAGTCTATTATAAAAATAAAGGAATAAAAGAAGCCACCCTCAATAAGGGATGTGCAGGCTTCCCTCCAATCTACCACAGCCTGACAAAGGCTAAGATGGCCCTTCCAGGATGGGCATTCAGCCAAGAGCTTTAAATAATCATTAAAAACATGTTCATGATTTATCACTGGGGATTGGCCGGGCAGGGGCCTCCTTGGAGCCTGTCCTCTCTCCTTGGCTCAGGCATGTGGGGAGATGATGGGCTTGGCCCCCCTTCCTCCTGAGCTGTGGACCCCTGTGCTGTGGACCTCCCCCAGGAGAGGGAAAGCCCTATATAAACCATGTGTCTCCCTCACTCCTGGCCAGGAGAAAGCAAATCATGGTCTTATCTAATGCTTCCTGGGTGTCAGAGTGCATTACCTCATCTGACCCTCTCAACCACACAATGAGCTAAGTATCCTTATGAGTGTGCCCATGTCAAACTGAGAAAACTGAGGTTCAGAGGTGTAAGTTGCTTGCAGAGCAGGGTGGAGGAGTGGGTGCTCATGTGCTTGGCTCCAGAATGCCTGCCTGAACCAGGACAACATGTGGCCTCCGTGAGGGGGCGGGACAGGTCTTCCCCTCCTTGGTGCTCCCAAGGAGGCCTCTGTGCAAAGAGAACCCCTTCAAGCCTCCCTCAACCCCCAACCCATCTCTCATTTCTATCCTGTGTGCAGGAGACATTGCAGTCCCCACTTAGCCCAGCTCTCCTTGCACAAAACCTCACCTTCAAACCCCTTCCTGGGTCTCTGCTGATGTGAGAAGCAGAGAAAACCCTCAAAGTGGAAGATGACCTTGGAGGAGTGGAGGATCAACCTAAAGGGCACTGAATCCAGTGTGCCCGATGCCATGGGGCTCTCCAGGGAGCTGGAGATGACCACGTGTGTCTGCTTAGCCATGAAGACCCCTCCCACAGAGGCAGGTCACAGAGGCCTGGGTGAGTCAGGACAAGAGAGGCCTGGTCCCACATCTGCCCCGGGCTTGCTCATACTCCTGACCTTAGCAAGTCACTCCCACTCCCTGGGTCTCGGCTTCATCTGCTGACAAATGATTGTAAAAATCCTGTTTTACCTCCCAAGGCTTATAAGGAAGCTGAAGTGGGAAATCAGTTAAGCAGTGTCACCAGTGGACAACTCTGTTTGCTCCTGTAGCTCCTGGCACAGCTGGACAGACAGTCCTGACTCCCCCAGACACTGACCCTGGCCCCTCGGAGGATGGAGGGAGAGATGTGAGACTTGAGCAGGTGATGCCTGGTCTGCCATGGTCAGCAGCCTCAGCTCCATCCAGGGCTTATCCTACTTCTGCGCCTAAAAGCTATGCTCATTATCTAATGAGCTTTACTCCAGCTAAATCATTTTAGTAACTCAATAAATCCTCAAAGCCAGTTGTGGTCTATATGGCTATCAGTTATCATCACACTCTCAGGTACCTGATCGTGTGCTCGGCCCCCAGCGTTGGGCCAGCAGGCTGTGGCCCTCAGGGAGCTCCCAGTCCACGGAAACACACACTTTAATTTTGAGATCACAACTCTAAGCAGCACAATGCTGTAGACAAATACCTAGAACAGCATCCTGACTCTACCCTTGGATAATCTTTCTAAATATCGCTAGCCCCTTTTCATCCTTTCCTATGTACAGGCCAGTTTCTGCGACCAGATCCAGAAACTCTGAAGGACACAGTGACTGAGTCTCCATCATCGCCATCATATCCTTCAGCCGTTAAGCTGAGACTCCATAGGAGCAGTCACTAAGCACCGTCCAAGCTCAGCTAAACACTTAACATGATACTGTGGACTAAACTGTGTCCCCACCAAATCTTATGTTAAAGCCCTAATCCCCAACGTGACTATATTTGGAGATAGGACTTTTAGATGAGGTTAGAATGGCAGATCTCTAATCTGATAAAAACTGATGCACAAAGAAAGGCCATGTGAGGACACAACAAGAGCAGAGTTATCTACAAACCAAGGAAGGAGGCCTCACCAGAAATCAACACTGCTAGCACCTTGATCTCAGACCTCCAGCCTCTGGAACAGAGAAAATACATTTCTGTCGTTTGAGCCACCTGGTATGTGGTATTTTGTTATTGCAGCCCAAGAAGACTGGTGGTGGTGATTTAGTCACTAAGTCGTGACCAACTATTGTGACCCTATGAACTATAGCCTGCCAGGCTCCTCTGTCCTTGGGATTTCCTAGGCAAGAGTTCTGAAATGGGTTGCCATATCCTTCTCCAGGGGATCTTCTTGACCCATGGATCAAATCCTTGTCTCCTGCAATGCAGGCAGATTCTTTACCATTGAGACACCAATAAATGGATTATCCCCATTCATCTTCACAACAATCCCTTTTACAAATGTTGAATGTAAATTTCAGAGAAGGTAGATCAGTTGCAAAGGCTACAGTTAGAAAGTGGCAGAATCGATACTGATACTTTGGTCAGGCAAACACCAAAATTGCTGCTCCTTAAGACTTTGCTGTGCCATTTCCCTCAGTGTTCCAGCACCAGCAAAGGGCCTGGCCAGAGCATGAGCTTCATGAATAAATGGATGGATGGATGATTGAATGAATGGATGGACAGTTGCCTATGATCCTGACATTTGGAAATGTGTCTTCTATCCCAGGCCACTTAAAGACATTCACCCAATACCCACCCTGTAGTCTTGGGAAAGAGCCAAAGGACCCAGCCCACTAGAGTCTAAAAGGAGAAGTTAGAGAAAGCTGCATGGAGAGTGAAGGGGAAGGTGCTCCAGGGTGAAGGTGTGAGCAAAGGTTTGGAGGCAGGTGAGCAAGCAGAGTCACACTGAGGGGACAGAGATGGGAGGAGGAGGCAGGGAGGGTGTTCACAGAGAGACTGGGGGTGAAAGCAGGGGTCCCGAGAACCTTGGAATCAGAAACCCAGAGAATCAAACAACTTTGAGAGCTGGCCCAGGCTCCTGATCCCAAATCCAGGAGCCACTTACCAAAAAGCAGATGACAGCTGTCTGCAGCTCCAGAAAGATCTAGAGGCACATGGACTCTAATTGGAACTATTAGAGGCCCTACAATCCCACTGGACAGACAGAGGCACAAGGATGGGATGTAGATGAAATAGCATTGCAGGGATGGCCATCATCTTCCAAGCATTCCTGTGGGCCAATTATTTTACATCCCTGAGAAATACAGGGTTTTGTGCCTATTTTACACATGAGGAAACCAGAAACTGAGGTTTGGAGGAACTAAGCCATTTGTGTCAAGGCACCTGGCTGGTAAGGTGATAAGGCTGGGAGATAGCCTCAGCCTGCCGGATCCCAAAGCTTGGGCCCTTACGTACACACTGTGCACGTCTGGATGAGCTTGGAAACCCAATGGTCCACTATTGGTCAGAAGACAGGGCAACTGGAGACCTGGGCTCAGCATCATGCTCCTTGCACATGGTGCCCCAGTCGGTCTGCCCTGAGGGACTAAATGGCCACCTGATGGATTCCCTGGTCTTCTTGCAACTTATGTCCTTTTCTCCATCATCTCCAGGTGCCTCTACCTGAGGAATCCTTCCAGGAAACACCACAGGATCATCCTCCAGTGAGGTGGCCAGGGCTCGTCACTGAAGGCAAGGCAAGTGGGAGAAGCTTGGAGACACACCTGGTGAGTTCCTTCCTGGGCTGCCCTGGGAATCTCCATCATTCTGCCACCCAAGAACCCACCTCGGATCCCCACTGCCTCTCTCACCAAGTCTCAGTGCTTTTCCCTCTGTGGCTTAAGGCTTCCAATTTTCAGCATCAAGGGGCTCCAACTCCAGCTGAATGAGCCTCTCTCTGGCTCCTGTAGGTTCCCTCTTCCCACCTCAATGCTTCCTCTGATTCCGCCTCTTATACCATTTTTCAAGGGAGAGCTCAACACCATCTTCCAGGAAACTATCCTGATGGTTTAGGGACAACACAGACCAGAAACACCCTGGACGCTCATCATCTGGGCCCTTCCCTGGGTCCTAAATTATTCCACCTTAATGGTCTCATAGTCCCTAAATTAACCCAACTTTCAGTGGGCACTTTCTTTGGGGAATCGTTCAGTGAAGCTAGCAGGAGTTCTGCCCCTGAACAGCTGACAGAGTGGGGTCAGGTGTAGATGAAAAATGAAAAGGCAGCATGACCGAGAGCCATGTCCTTGAAGATGAGTGACATCTAGGAAATTGAGAATCCCGTGGCTTGGGTGTGCATGGTGAAGCCAGTCAGACCCAGGTGTATGCCTCTTCTCTGGAATTTCCTGGGTGTGTGACCTCAGGCAGATAACTTTACCTCTCAGGGTTTCAATTTCCTTATCTATCAAGACGGATAGTGTGAGGATTAAATAAGAGGTTGCTAGTGTACAGCATGGTGACTATATTTAATAACACTGTATTGCATATTTGAAAAACAAACAACCCAATCAAAAAATGGGCAGAAGACCTAAGTAGATATTTCTCCAAAAAGGACATACTGATAGCCAACAGGCACATGAAAGGATACTCAACAGGACGATTCAGTTCAGTTCAGTTGCTCAGTCGTATCCGACTCTTTGCGACCCCATGAATCACAGCACACCAGGCCTCCCTGTCCATCACCAACTCCCGGAGTTCACTCAGACTCATGTACATTGATTGAGGCGGTGATGCCATCCAGCCATCTCATCCTCTGTCGTCCCCTTTTCCTCCTGCCCCCAATCCCTCCCAGCATCAGAGTCTTTTCCAATGAGTCAGCTCTTCGCATGAGGTGGCCAAAGTATTGGAGTTTCAGCTTTAGCATCAGTCCTTCCAATGAACACCCAGGACTGATCTCCTTTAGGATGGACTGGTTGGATCTCCTTGCAGTCCAAGGGACTCTCAAGAGTCTTCTCCAACACCACACTTCAAAAGCATCAATTCTTCGGCGCTCAGCTTTCTTCACAGTCCAACTCTCACATCCATACATGACCACTGGAGAAATGCAAATCAAAACTACAATGACATCACTTCACATTGGTCAGAATGACCATCATTAAAAAAATCTACAAACAATAAATTCTGGAGAGGGTGTGGAGAATAGGGAACCCTGTTACATTGCTGGTGGGAATGTCAATTAATACAGCCACTAGGGAGAATAGAATGGAGTTTCCTTAAAAAAAAAAAAAAACTAAAAATAGAACTACCATTATTACTCAGCAATCCCACTCCTGTGCATATGCCCAGAGAAAACCATAATTCAAAAGGATACATGAACCTCAATGTTAATAGCAACACTGTTTACAATAGCCAGGACATGGAAGCAACCTAAATATCCATCAACAGAGGAATGGATAAAGAAGATGTGGTACATATAAACAATGGAATATTACTCAGCCATGAAAAGGAATGAAATTGTGTCACTTGCAGAGATGTGGATGGACCCAGAGACTCATACAGCATAAAGTAAGTCAGAAAGAGAGAAACAACTACTGTATATTGATGCATATATGTGGAAACTAGAAAAATGGTATAGATGATCTTATTTGCAAAGCAGAAATAGAGACACAAACATAAAGAACAAATGTATAGATACCAAGGGGGAAAAGGGGTGGGATGAATTGGGAGATTGGGATTGACATATATACACGACTATGTATAAAATAGATAACTAATGAGAACCTACTGTATAGCACCTCTATTCAGTGCTCTGTGGTAACTTAAATGGGAAGGAAATTCGAAAAAGAGGGGATACATGTATACATATGGCTAGTTCACTGTCACAGCAGAAAATGACACAGTAGTGTAAAGCGACTATAATAATAATAATAATAATAATACTGTATTGTATATTTGAAAGTGACTACGAGAGATCTTAAAAGCTCTCTCAGAAGATGAAGAAAATTTGTAACTGGGTGCTGATCAGTTGATGGTGATCACTTCTCAATATTTACATATACAAAATCATTATATTGCACACGTGAAATTAATATAATGTTATATGTCAATTATATCTCAACAAGAAAGGGGAAAAAGTTAGCAGTGAATGGAGTTATAACTAAATATATGCTGCAAATATTAAAAAAGGATATTATGACAAATTTTTGTACATAAATATAAAACTGTGGATGAAAAAAGCAAATTACAATTTGCCAAAACTGACCCAAAAAGTTAAAACGTCTAGATTGCCCTATAGTCACGAAATATTTTAAATATGTAGTTGAAAAATTCTCTTTTGCTAAAAGAGAATCCAGACCCAAGGTTTTTACTGAAGGAACAAATAATTTCAGTCTTACACAGCTGTTTCAAAATAGATAAAAAGAGGGAATATTCCCTACTTATCATAAGAAGCTATCATAAACACAATATCAAAACCTGAAAAGTATGAGAAAGGATAAGTATAGGCCAATTTAACACAGAGGCAAAAATTCTAAACAATATTAAAAAGCTGAATGCAGAAATATAAAAAAGATAACCCATAATGAGCAAGCTGGTTTATCTTCATCATTCAAAGATGATCTGACATACAAAAATGTTTAACAAATTTTCCATATAAACAGATTGAAGGAGAAAAATGGTATGTTCATCTCAGATGCAGAAACGATATTTGATGAAATTTAACATCCATACATAATTGAAAAGGGAAAAACTTCTTAGCAAATTAGAAATAAAAAAGAACTTCCTTAACCTGAAAAAGATGTCGTGTCATTCTATCAAGACTGGGAACAGATCTATTCCAAGTGCTAATTGGCTTAGTCTTTCTCAGGTAACTGATATACAATATTTAATTTTCCAGAACCCCTTGGAAGCAGTAACTTAATCCAGAGGAGTGAGTCTAACAATAGGAATTTCTAGGACTACTGTCACAAGGCAGAGGAGGTGTTTTTGGCAAGCCTTGCAACACTCCTCAAATCTCTTTAATATGCACAGACTATTGCTTATGTCGGAGAAGGCAATGGCACCCCACTCCAGTACTCTTGCCTGGAAAATCCCATGGACGGAGGAGCCTGGTAGGCTGCAGTCCATGGGGTCGCTAAAAGTTGGACACGACTGAGCAACTTCACTTTCACTTTTCACTTTCGTGCATTGGAGAAGGAAATGGCAACCCACTTCAGTGTTCTTGCCTGGAGAATCCCAGGGACGGGGGAGCCTGGTGGGCTGCCATCTGTGGGATCGCACAGAGTTGGACACGACTGAAGCAACTTAGCAGCAGCAGCTTGTGTATTTTCAGCCAATGAATACTTATTAGATATAAAAAAAAAAACACAACAAAATGTCAAACATTGTACACTGATGCCTGATCTATCATCTTCAAATGATGATAAAATGTTGCCCAGTGGTTAGGGCTCTGCACCTTCCACTGTAGTGGGTACGGGCTCAATCCCTGATCAGCAAACTAAGATCCCGCATGCTGCATGGCTCAGACAAAATACAAACAAACAGAAAGTGTATCCCTGCATTATAAAAAAATCTAAAGGATGACTTCCCAGACTCTCTATGTGGCAGGATAACAAGTAAATTTTATTTTCTTATTAAAGCACCTCCCTCATTTAGTAAACAAATATTTATTGAACAACACACTTACTAGGTGTAAGACACTATGCTAGGTCCTAAAATGAAAACGAAATACAGGAGTGTGGACTATACTGCCATACCAAGTTTGAATCAATACCCAGGCTCTGCTAGCCATGAGCTGTGCAGCCTTGGGTAAGTTGCTTAACTTCTCTGCTCCTCAGTTTGCCTATTTGTATTGAGGATTTTTTTTTAAGAGGATGCATGTGAATTGCCTGGCCTATCAGTCAGTTCACTATTATTATTACTTGAAAGGGGACAGTGACATGTAACAAAAGAGAGAGGCAGTACTCAGACAAGGGGGTGAAAGGATATCAGAGACAGGGGAAGGATGAAGGAAGGCTTCCTGGAGGAGGAAGATTCAGAGCTGTGCCTTGAATGCTAAGTATTTCGACAGGAAAAGAAGAGGTGGGAGGCCCTCCAAGTAGAGTGCACAGCATGAACAGAGGCCTGGAGATGAGACAGTATTGGAGTTAAGGGCACTAACTAGGCTGGTGGAACTGAAGTGCAGGGTCCATTTCAGAGGTTTTTCTGTACTCCACACTGAATGTTGTGTGGTAGCCACTCTCTTCCCCTCAGTTTCGCCATCTGTAGAATGAGGCCACCGGAGTCAGTCACCCCTGGGCCCCCAGGCCCTCGAGGACATCTCATTCTGCAGTGTCCGATCTCCCGGACTCTTAAACACTTCCACATGTCAACCCTGACCTGGCTCTTATCTCTGCCTGCAGAACGCAGCCAGCCAGCCCTGCTTCCGGGCCTTGGACGGCCTCCCCGCGGTCGAGAAGCGGATAGCTATTCTAGGGCCGCCAGTCCTATGGCCCCCACTCCAACAGAAACACAACACCCAGGGTGGTGGGCCCTATGCAAACACTCACCTCCCTCCCCTCCTCAGGCCTCGGCAGTGCCTGAGGACCACGTGGGTTTATTTGGGGTCTGCGGGATGTGGAGAATGTTATCATTCTCAGGGAACTCCGAGTCCCGTTCTCACTGCTTATTCTGGCCCCTCTCCGTGGATGCTGCAGGCGTTATGGGGCAAGGAGGTCTCCCTCCTGCTCTCTTACCACCAAAGGCTCCAAGAGAGGTTTCAAGTTTCAGAGAAATGAAAGCAGTGCCTACAGGGGCAGTGGTGTCTTTAACTGCTGGAGCGGAGGGCTGAGGGGGGCTGAAGGTTCAAGCTGTGTCATTCCCCCTCACAGCCTGGGCCCCCACTCCCACAAATGCCAGGCATTTGCTTTTTCAACCTGGAATCTGAGCATTTTAAGATCTTCAAACTAATGGAATTTGGGACTACCAGGACCTTAAGAGCTGTAGAATCTTAGACATCCTAGAACCATGAAATTCCAGAATCTGAGAGTCAGAATTATTTTGTTCAGGGAAGAGACAGCTTCCACCGCTTTCTAGCTGTGTGACTTTGGGCAAGTTACTTAACATCTCTGTACCTGCATTTCCTCATCTATAAAATGGAGTAATAACTGTATCTATTCCCAGGGTTATTGTGTTGAATTAATGTTATTATGTCGTATGTTAATGTGTATGAACACCATAGAATTGATGCCTATAGTTCTAAGATCACGCTGTAGGGTAACAGTTGGTGCTACTGTCCAGATCCCTAGCCTTCTCTTCTAGAAGTTTCCCCACTCAGCCACATTGCCTCTGAAGATAATTAGGAAGGAACCAGCCTTGTGACCAGTCACATCCCTCAATGATGGCACCACCCTCCACAACAGAGACTCTGCTGTGGAGAAATTCCACACAAGAGACAGGTTTGCCATGACCCCAAAAATACAATGGGAAGAACCATATTTCCTCCTAGGACAAGGAGCATTTGGCAGGTGGAATCATTTACTACTCTCATTGGGTTGACTGGGTTCAGCTGGATGGTTCTTCTACCCCACATGATGTCCTCTGGGGCTGCAGACTTCAGGGGGCATAACTGGGCTGGAATATCTAAGAGAGCTCATCTGTGCATCTCACAAAGAAAGCTCATTTCAGCAGGGATGGCTAGAAGGCTGGGCTCAGCTGGGACACTTGGGCACCTAGGCCTCTCTCATTCCATGTAGTTTCAAGACCTATCCCCTCCCCAGGTGGCTTCTCCATTTGGTCTCTCTATCAGGGCAGCCTGACTTCTTAGATCACAGCTCAGGGATCTCAAGCGGACTTGAGTGGAAGTTGCCAGGTCTTCCTAAATCTTGGGTCAGTGAGATAGGGAGAATCCTAAGATGACTCTCAAGATTTCCACCCACAGGTGTACACACTTTGTATAATCCCTTCCCCTTAAGTGTGCACAGGACCTGAAAATATGGTGGGAAAGTGACTCTGTTGATTATGTTACATTATATGGCAAAGGCAATGGCATAGATTATGTTATACTATGTAAGATGCCATCACAGCAAACTGGAGAGAGAAATTCTTCTGCTGGCTTGGAAGAACAGAACTGCCATGCTGAGAGAGGGCCATGCTGCTAGTATATGAAAACAACCTCTAGGACCTTAGACAGGCCCTTGGCTGAGAGCCAGAAAGACAATGAGGACCCCAGTCCTACAGCCACAAAGACTTCAGTGCTGCCGAGAGAATTCAGAAAGAAGATTAACCCCAACCCTCAGATGAGGTCACAGCCCCAGCCAACACCTTTAATTTCACCCTGGTGATGCCATGAGCAGAGGACCCATCTGTGCCATGCGTAGACCTACAGAACTATGACCTAATAAGTGAGTGTTGTCTTAAGCCTCCAAGTTTGTGGTAATTTGTTATGTATGCATCAGGTATCTTCCAACCAGAACTGGTGCATCATCGCTTCCACCACACTCTATTGGTCAGAAGAGTCACAGGATCAGCCCAGGTAATTGTGAGTGGAATGCACAGGACGTGAATACCAGGAAGCATGGTTCACCTGGGGACATCTTTGGATATAAATGATCATGTTGTTGTTTGGTTGCCCAATTGTGTCCGACTCTTTACGACCCCATGGAATGCAGCACGCCAGACCTCCCTGTCCCTCACCATTTCCCCCGAGTTTGCCCAAGTTCATGTCCATTGCATCAGTGATACCATCCAGCCATCTCATCCTCTGTTGCCCTCTTCTCCTACCTTCAAACTTCCCAGCATCAGGGTCTTTCCCAATGAGTTGGCTGTTCACATCAAGTGATATATACAATCAATTCCCTGAGGCCTAGATCCAATCTGGGCCCAGAACAGATCCGTGTGTCTGGCTACCAGGTTTCTAGAAGGCAAAGTGTATCCCACGGTAGGTAAACTGTTTTAGTGGAAGTTGCATTTGATATCTTACCTGCTACCCTCTTGCTGAAATTCCAGCCTATTTTATATCATTGCAAATCAAGCATGTTCTAACTAGAAGGATTCACAAGCATCATCTGGTTTAAACCCCTCAATTTATAGTAAGGATCTCAAGAGAAGAAGGGATTTTCCTAGGTACCACAGTAAACCAGAGACTAGGATTAGAGACCAGGTATCTGGACTCCAAGCCTACAACTGTCTCCATTCATCTCTCATTTTAGGCTGAGTACATCATTCTCTCTTCTCGCCCCAAAGGAAAGGCACTGATTTCACCTTGGCCCTCTACCTCTCCTGGTCCCTTGGGGATTCTAAGACTCATCTTTTTTTGGGGGGGGGGATTTATTTATTTGTTTATTTTTGGCTGCACTGGGTCTTTCTTTGGTTGTGGTGAGTAGGGGCTACTCTTTGTTGCAGCGCACAGGCTTCCCTCTGCAGCGGCTTCTCTTATTGTGAAACATAGGATCTATGTATGAGAGCTTCAGTAGTTGTGGCTTTGTGAACTAGAGCACTGGCTCAGTAGCTGGCACACAGGGTTAGTTGCCCCAAGGCTGGTGGGATTTTCCTGGACCAGAGATCAAACCTATGTCCCCTGTGCTTGCAGGTGGATTCTTAACCACTGGACCACCAAGGAGGTCCCAGCTCTGCTTCATGATGAACCATCTTTCTTTTTCCAGCTAAGGGCCCAAGGCTCCCATGATTTCAGTCCTGGTGCATATCTTTCCCTTTCTCCAGTGGAAACGGGAAGCCAAGAACTGGGGCCTCCATCCCTAGGAATCCCCAACAATTCCTATCCTTGCCCAAATGTCATCTTCTCAGAGAAGTCTTCCCAGTCTTCCTATCTAAAATAGCATCTTCCTCCCTGCTCTGTCCTTTCCTGCTCTTTTTTTTAACGGCACTTATTACTATTTGGAATTATATTGGGCACTTATTTGTTTACTTGTTTATCATCTGCTTCCTATACTAAATGATAAATCTGTTACTCACCACAATATCTGAAGAGATAGACAATAATGCTCAAAAACTATTTCTTGAACCAATGAATGAATGAATGGAATCACTACAAAACTTCAGGGTTGGTCCAGTGAAGGGATCGTGTCTGAGAAACCAGCTTATAAAGTCAAGAAAATAATACGCAGGAAGCCCAATCTGAATAGCACATTCACTTTGGTCCCTCTCTAACCTGACCCCTAGTTGTGCTTAGAGCCTGAACCCCTCACCCAGTGCTGATGTACAAACTGCTAAAACTATGGGTCAACATCTACACTGTTGATACCTTGAAATGAGCAAACCCTGTAGATGAGAGCCTAGTCTCTCTTGCAAGGTTACTGAGAGTATATTCATCTTTGTTTCCTCCCCAGAGTGCCTGACAAGTGCCATTTGAGTGACTGTCCCTCAATGAGTCAAGTAAATGGAGAGATGAATAGATGAATGAGGGATGGCTATTACAGTAGTGGTGGATGGATGGAGAGATGAAGAAATAGACAAAAGGAGGGAAGAATTAATGTGTTGATGGATGGATGGATGGATGATGAGTGGAAAATGGATGAGCGAATAGGTGAATGATGAAATGGATAGACACTCAGGTGTGTGATTAATAGATGATGGGGGGATGGATGGATGGATGAGTGGATAAGTCAGTAGACAGATTTCACGTACTATGGTTCAAAATCTCCAAAGTCATCGAGTAGAGGAAGCAGATTTACTTGTGGCCCTACACACATAAGCTGGAATCAAGATTGCTGGGAGAAACATCAATAACCTCAGATATGCAGATGACACCAAATTGAAGAAGAACTAAAAGAGCCTCTTGATGAAAGTGAAAGAAGAGAGTGAAAAAATTGGCTTAAAGCTCAACATTCAGAAAACTAAGACCATGGCATCCGGTCCCATCACTTCATGGCAAAAGATGGGGAAACAGTGGAAACAGTGGCAAACTTTATTTTTTGGGGCTCCAAAACCACTGCAGATGGTGAATGCAGCCGTGAAAGTAAAAGACACTTACTCCTTAGAAGGAAAGTTATGACCAACCTAGACAGCATATTAAAAAGCAGAGACATTACTTTGCCAACAAAGGTCCATCTAGTCAAGGCTATGGTTTCCCCAGTAGTCATGTATGGATGTGAGAGTTGGACTATAAAGAAAGCTGAGCGCTGAAGAATTGATGCTTTTGAACTGTGGTGTTGGAGAAGACTCTTTAGAGTCTCTTGGACTGCAAGGAGATCCAACCAGTCCATCCTAAAGGAAATCAGTCCTGAATATTCATTGGAAGGACTGATGTTGAAGCTGAAACTCCAGTACTTTGGCCACCTGATGTGAAGAACCGACTCATTTGAAAAGACACTGATGCTGGGAAAGATTGAAAGCGGGAAGAAAAGGGGATGACAGAGGATGAGCTGGTTGGATGGCATCACCGACTCAATAGACATAAGTTTGAGTGAACTCCAGGAGTTGGTGATGGACAGGGAGGCCTGGCATGCTGTGGTCCATGGGGTCACAAAGAGTTGGACACAACTGAGCAACTGAGCTGAACTGAACTGCAGGTAAGAGTTAGTATCCCTAAATCAAAGCTACGGGAAAACATGTTTCAGCTCATTCAGAGGTAGAAGCTTCCCGTTCTAAAGATGCACAAATAGAAAATAGGCACCCCACCTCCATCAGGGGAAGAACCTAGATCCTAGTTGAGAGGCTGGGCTAATGACTCTTTCCTTCAGATGCAGAAATGATATGATTCTAGAGAAATCAGAAGTGCACTCCTCCATCATCTGGATTAGGTGAAGGTTGAGCCCTCATTCTCTATCCTGAATCTTGGGGATTCTCTACCTTGATACTTCTCCAAGGACTGAAGACAGCATCAGTGACAGCTGTGCTAACACTGGGCACTTATAAGGCACATATCTAACAACAACCCATGAAGTTGGAATTGCTTCTCAACCCATATCTGTTTGCTTTCCCTCTTATCTTGACTGCTTTGTAGGCAAGAATACTAAAATCCCAGAATCTTAAGACATAGAGACCAACAGTATAGACTTGAACAACTTTTTAACTTGTCTGATCTTCAGTGGTATCATGTATAAGACAGAGATTACAATGTCTTCCTACAGAGTTGCTGGGAAAAGTAAATGAAAGAATTTCATAAGGTACCTAATGCATAACGTACCTAATATGCTGGGCATATTGAAAGCCTATGATAAACAACACTGGAATTATTAGTTTAGCACTAATATCAGTATTCAAATCCACACCTACATTTATATTCATATTTATGGGAAATATTATCATAGTATACAATAGTATTTACCTGTATTACTTATTATTGTCATAGACTCATAAATCTAGGACCACAGAGTCATAGACTGAAATAAAAAATTATCTGAATTTGACCATCTCAGAAGCGTAGAACTGTAGAATTACCAAGCCTCGGAGACACAGATGATTCATTTCAGCAGCTCTCAGAAAAGGCAGGACCTCTGAGGTCAGGAGACAGGCCATTCCAAAAGAGCCTCTATCCAGGGCAGATGTCCCTTTCTGGCGTTCTTCACCCCACATCTCCAAATCAAAACTCCTTCTGAGCCCGCCTTGGGGTGCCTGACTGGACTCCTTAGCCCTGTCCTCCTATTCCCAGACAACTTAGAATCCCAGGAATTTGCGGCCACTGTGAGTGGGGGCCTGAGACTGGGCCCGAGGGATGATGAAATATGGAAGCTCCCAGAGTTGGGCCTGGTGGGGAAGGCCACATTTTCTGTGTCATGTTCTATTGCATGCCAATCAATTACAGTGCGCCCTATATAAACACATCATGAGGGCTTTGACAGGGGGCCGGGGTGAAGTTGGGTGTCAGGGTAAAACAGGGGATAATAAAATCACTGGAGATTTATTTCTCTAAATTGGAAACTTCATGCTTACACCTGACTAAATCATCAGGCTGAAATTGGAGCCGACTCCCACGGAAAACACATGTAACCTTATCCCATCTTTGTTTAACGGCGACCCATCAAGCCGCCTGATGGATTCTGCAGATGCGGCCAGCGTCCTCCTCCAGCTCCTTGAGTTCTGGGGGTCTCAATCAGACCTGTCTTCACTGTGCCCACCCTGCTTTCATTGTTCTTCCAAGGCTGGCTTCTCCAACAGGGGGGTGTCATGTGGGTCTCCTTTGCTTCCATGTCTGTAAGTATCCCATCTGTGTATCTAAGATCCCTCTCGCTAAGAAAAGCCTCCTTTTCCATGAAGCCATTCTCCCTAAGAAGAGAAGCAATGTTGAATAACAGGAGAGACAGCTGCTGTCAAGGAAAGTGCTCTAGGCTAGAAATTGTCTGCCCTGGGTTCAAATTATGGTTCTACGATAAAATCCCTTTATCTGTCTGGGTCAAATGACTTTGCTACTTCCTTTTATCCCATCTCTTCTTTCATAGAACATTTATGAGGATTTGATGAGCTAATATGTTAAAAGTGCTTTATGATTTATAAACTGATGGTCTATATTAGTATATAATTTTCCATGTGACTCATGAAGAACTGCACACAGTACTGGGAGGCAGTATGGCTCACCCACCCATGTGTTAAAGAGTTTCCCCTTTACTGGGAGTGACCAGCCAGGGCTGAGAGGAAGAATTTAAAAGGAAATCTAGTCAGTAAGCCCCCTCTGTGTGCTGGACGCTGGGTTAATATTTCACGTGATCCCCACATCCTAGATCAGAGTTATACACACTCCAAAGATGATGAATCAGGAGTCAGAGAGGTTAGTTAACTTTCCCAAATCACACAGCTGGGACAATAACCAAGCTGTCAGCCTAGGTTCACCTGACTCCGGAGTTCATCAAAACGTATGACAAGTGTTCTGTGAGCCCTGGGGGAGAAGAGATGGGCAGTATGTTCCAGGGCTCAATCTGGGACCTCCGCCTCTCCCAGCCCCTCCCTTCAAGTCCATAAATTCTTCTACACACAAACACACCCACCCGAGTGTACACCGCAGGTGGTCAGGGGCTGGAGGCTGAAGCTCCCTGCTCAGAACAGGACCCCAGGCTCACACCTCCACCACAGCTCTTTTGGTGGAGTGGGTGGGGGCAGGAGGAGCCTGTGTGTGTCATTTTCGGCAGCAGTCAGCAGAGCCTTGCAAAGTGCAAGATGGCTTTTTTAGCCCAGCATAAGGATCTAGTTAAAAACCAATAAATCAGCAGTGAAATGTGCATAGCAGCCTTCTCCGTAAAATCAACATGGCTTGCTCCTCTGCAGGGAGCCCTCTGACCGCCAGGGCTGAAGCCTGGGGCTCAAGCAGAGCCCTCCTCCGTCCCGCAGGGCTCTTTAGGCAGAGGAGTCTCCACTATCCCCTGAGAAGATGAGAGCCAGGCAACCTGGGTCCTGCCTGGGAGGCGCCTACACTTGAGACATCCCCTTTCTAGACACAGAGATCAAGAAAGTGTGAGCTGGCCCCAGACAGCCTTGCATCTCCTCCACATCGCTCTGGCCCTGACACAGAAAATCGAATTAAGAGATGAATGGGCTAGGGAGTGGATGAGAAGGGAGAGCCCCGGGGCGTCTCTCCAGCACAAAATACAGAAAGCCATCTGCAGGGGAGGGGCTCGCGACCCCTCGGGAAGCCGTGTGCCTGGGAAGCCACCCCAGTGACCCCCGTGAGGATGGGCGCTCGGGCCAGCCCCAGGCGGGGCGTGGGGATGGAGGGAGGCCCCAGATCACCCTAAGGACGGTATTTAATATGTGTAAAACTGCCAGTCGGGCAGCCAAGGTAAACAGAGTCCCTGGCAGTTCAAAGGTGAGCGAGTTTAAATGTTTCCCCTTTGCCTGAAAGGAATCCGTGCCGGGCCTGTGGCAGCGGCGCCCCCGGGAGGCCCGGCCCCCCGCGCCGCCAGCCCGCGGCATCTGTGCACACAGAGGCGGCGTCTCCCACGCAAATACTCAAAATTTCTCATTAAAACTTACGACTGTGTCAACAGCGCGGGCTGGGCCCCTAATCTGGAAAAGACATTTCGCCACCCGGTTGGCCGGCCAGCCGCCCGCCCCACGCCGGGAGCCCGAGCTCGGCCCGCCGCCCGTTCCGCTCATCTCCCGGCGCCCCCGACCCAGCTGAGCGCGCTGCCCATGAGGACCCCACGCCCCGCTTCCAGCTCAGGGGACAGCGCTGACCCCAGGCGCTTCCGCCGGGCGTGGGCTCGAAAAGAGCTTTCTCCCCACGGGAGTTCGCTTTGGATCGGCTGAATAACTCCGCCCCCAGCTGCACCCCCACCTCCACATCCCCTCAAACCTGTTCCCAGGGGTTCCCTTTTGCTCCTTTCCCGGAAGATTTTGCTCCGCCCCAGCCCCATGCTACACCAGGGCTGGCACCCCTGAGATATGAATATAGGGACCTCAAGGCCCTCGGCCAGGGAGGTGGGAAGTCCCTGGGAAGAAGAGCAGGATAAGGATGAACTAGTGGGTGGGTCTCTAAGCGCAGACTTCTGGGGAAAAGGGGAATCAGAGAAACACTTGGGAGTAGAAAGAGTCCACCCTGGGTTCAAATCCCAGCTCTGACACTTAGGATGCCTCCCTTTCCTCCCCTATAAAATGCCATCAATAATAGAAAGTTAATACCTGTACCCACCTACTGCAGTTCCTGGCATAGCCAAGCACTCCGTACACAGTGGTTATTATTCAGGCAACCTACATTTGTTAAGGCCTTCCTATGTACAGTCATGAACTAAACAGCGGACAGTGTGAGCAGTTAGAACAAGAGGCTGAGTGTTATGAAAGGAGGCATAGAAAATGCCAAGTGGGCGCCCAGGCAGGGGTCCCAGAGGAAGGGATAGATACACTTAGCTGAAAGGTGAGGAGTGGCGGAGGCAGCAGTGAGAGATATTCTAGGAGAAGAAACAGCCCCTGCAAAGGCGCGGAGGCAAGACAGAACATGTGATCCCTGCTGAAGGCCCAGATGGAAATGAGACTGGAGAGGGGTTCAGTTCAGTTCAGTTCAGTCGCTCAGTCGTGTCCGACTCTTTGCGATCCCATGAATCACAGCACGCCAGGCCTCCCTGTCCATCACCAACTCGGGAGTGTAAATTCACAGCATACAACCTTCAGTGAGCACTTTTAGATTTTATTCTTTGTTGTGTGAGTGTGTGTGTGTGTGTGTGTGTGCATTCACATGCAAACACACATATACACATGAGAATATACACCTACGGTATGTGCATTTGAATACACCCCCAAATATACACCATACATGTGCTTGTTTAAAATGGGTATGTCTTCTTGGAAGTGTGTATATATGTATAAATGAATGGGTAAGCACTTAAATGTGAATATGAATGTATCTGAAAGTATACCTATACAGTTAACTATATGTCCATACTTGTGAGTCTGGATAAAAACTTGTAAATTCGTGTTTGCACAAGCATCTGTACCTCTTAATGTATGTCTTTAACGAATACTGATTTGCCACTTCCCATACCTTCTCTGATGTCTGTATTGGGGTGGGGGGTCTGGATCCTGAATACACACACACGGATACCTTCCACTGAGGGCAGACATTCCCCGTGAAAGGCCATGCTTCCAACTGATCTGCCCTGGCCTGCTGGACCTACTTCATTTTTAGGTAATCCCTGTTTGCTCTACTTTAGGGAAACAAGAAAAGAAAAGCTTGTTAAGGTTTCCCTCCAGAAAACTGAAATCCAAGCTGCCACCTCCCACCCCACCATCCTACCTATGTCAAGGTTTGTAGAGACAGCGCCATGTAGACAGCAGGAGTAGATCAGCACCGGGAGTGGGAAATTCAGCCCCTCACCTTCTCAGCTGCTCTGCTGATGTGCTGTGTGACCTGGAACAAGTGGCTTTGCATTTCTGAGCTGCTTAAAATGAGGACCAGGTTTCCTGACTCCTTCATCTTGGGCTGAAATGAACACAAACAGGGACGTGGAAAGATGATGGCCATCTCTCCGCATTTTTCACTGGACTGGGCTTGCCACCTTAAGAAAGAGAGAGGAAAAGAGGGAAGGAAGGAAAGGAGGAAACCCTCAAGAAAGCCTCATGAAGTCTGAAGGGTCCACTGCACACTTTGCTTCCAATGGGGCAAGAATTCTGCCTTGTCACCTCTGTATCCCCCTCCTAGAACATAGTGGGACATACTGGCACACACCTGACACATAGGTGGTGCTCACCACATATTTGTTGAATTGACAAATGTGTTCAATGAGCTATTTGCTCATTCATTCACTCAGCTAAGAAATCTCCACCCTTGTTCCATGGCAGGACTTACCTGACCCCAACCAAAGAAGGAACTCTCTTGCATCGGCTTCACTAAGATTCCCAGAAAATCAGTACCACTTTAAACCCCTGGCTGCCCACCTCCATCAAACCTCAAAGCTGTTGCCCTGCTCCTTCTGCTCCCCCCAGTAGCTGTTCAAATCTTTTCCCTCTCCTCAGAACCTCCAACCTTTCTCTTCCTTCCCCTGACCTTTCAACAGGTGACCTTCAAGGAGAAAACAAAAGCCATCAACTTTCAGCCACAAAACCTGGATATTTACCTGTGCCTCCTCCCACTCATCTCCTCTTCCCCTACCAGGATAACAGACGGGATGTCTCCCCAGGGGAAGCCCAGCGACCCCTCTGGATCCTAGCCCTCACCACTAGAGAGATCACCCCTCCCCATTCTCTCTTCTCTGCCCATGACTTCTACTTTGGGATTTCTCAAACTGACCACGGTGAATCATTCAAGGATCACAAATTCAATTTGGGGTGCTGTGACCAGCAATTTTAAAAGATAAAATAGAAGAGGAAATAGCAGAGTGTCTCATCCAGTAAAGCTGAGTATATGACATGAAACTTTGTTTCTGGTGTGTATCTGTGTGTAGGCCTCCCAGGTCTGGAAGATAATGTAGGTCTGACATTTGGGAAAGAATGAAAGGCATCCTTCCGCCTCTTTTTCCACTTCCTCCTTCCCTTTAGCAGTTGAACATCCTTAAGAATCTCAGAAACAACCTCTCCTTCAAGCCCACATTCTCCTCCCATGACTACACCCTTCTGCCCAAACACCTCCCAGATCTCTTCACAACCAATCATCTTTGGAGAGTTGTCTACACTGTGTTTACAAGCCCTTGCCTCCCATTCCTTGGCAAATCAGCACACCCCTCAGAACCAACACGAGCTCGCTGCTCAATCCAACGAAGGTTCTGCCTGCAGGACTCTCAGAGCACTGACTGTCTCCTTGGCTCCCACAGCCTTCCCTTCTCTGGTTTTCCTTCTCCCAGATGGTGGGGCCTACCATCTCCTCTGTGGGTTTCTCTGCTTCTACCCAGGTCTTCCTGTTGGCATTCCTAGGGTCTCTTTCTTCTCTTTTCACTCTCCCCTCAGTAATAGTCTCAAGGCTGATGATGCCTAACCTGATCTCCACATCCCAGGTCTGTTTCCAGGCCCCAGGCTCACATCCACCTTCTGGCATCTTCGCTGGGGTCTACACAGGCCACTCCTACTCAGCACACCCAAGGGAACCCAGCTTCTTCCTGCACCTTCCCTAAGGCTCCTCTTTTGTACCAGAACCTCCACCTACCACATCACCCAAACCAGAAAACTGGCATCATTCGGGAACCGCCCACAGACACCATGGCCCAGTTGTCCCATTACAACCTCCTGACATCTAAATGGTTTCCTTTCAATCTGTCCAGTGGCTACCACTCTCAGAGTCAGAACTGTCATCATTCCGTCTGAATTAACCTCCAGAATCTGTAACTAAGGGGTCTCCAAGCCATCTTGCTATTAGGATCTTATTGCTCTCTGCTTTAAACCCCCTAATACCTTCTCGGCTGCTGGACCAAAGCCCAGGCTTCTCATACACCCTTGGAAAGATGTGTCCACACTGACCCTCCATTTTCAGTCCTCTGATTTTATATTCTCACCCATACTTGACAGGCTGGCCCCTCAACTTGCGTGGCCTCCCTAGATGCCCTCACTCTCAGGTTCCCCTGGCCAAGGCTGGGCTGACCCAGGGCACCCCATGCTCACGTTCAAAGACTTGGGCCAGGCCCAGCTGCTCGGCCCCATAAATGGGGATTAGGTGCCCCCCTTTGAGGCGGGCGGGTGGGCTGTGAGAAGAGTTGGTTTGGTATAGATTTTATGGCAGGATCACATTTCGTCCTCAGACCCCCCTCTGAAGCTGGCCAAGGGCAGGTCAGGGGCAGGGGAGTGGGAACCTGAGCCTCCCCATCAGCCCAGAGCACAGAGCTGCTGGCCCAGGAGGGAGCCGTGGTTGGAGCTGGGGGCCCAAGTTCCAGCCTCCCCTTTGGCGCCCCCTCAGCCTCCCGCTGTGTGAACTTGGCCACATCCTTCCAATCTCTGGGCCGCGGTCTATAAAGTGGGGGCCCTCGACTAGTGGGCTCTCAGGCCAATTCCATTTCCAGGCCCCTAGGCACTTGCCCAGTCTAAGCCATAACAAAAGCACCACCTTTCCCAGAAGGCTTCAAAGCTATTGTATACTTACAAACTCGTGGATTAAGATTGCCAGATAAAATAGACTATGCAGTTAAACTTGAATTTCAGATAAATAAATAGCTTTCTGTATAGATATATGCCAAATATTGCATGGACATACTTTTATTAAAACCTATTCAGACTTGCTTCATTGCCCAGATCACAGACAAGCAACATCACCCTACAGACTGAAAGCTTTTCCTAGTTCAAATCCCCCAGATTCACGAGGAGGTTTTTGCTCTAACAAACAAGTCTAGCTCAGTGCTGATTTGCAAGGCAGGAATGATTGATGAAACTTCATTATTTATTTCTAAACATTTGCTAATCTCTTCTGTCTCAGGCCCTACATTGGGCAGTGGTGAATAGAGACATAATCCTGGCTCTTGAGCAGGTGTTTGGTGGAAGAGACAGACAATAATGCTACACTTATAACCAGGGACAAAGTATAAGCAAGGATAAAAACATTATATACAAGTGAGGTGAACTTGCCTGAGAACTGGAGAAGGCTATCAAGTAGGCCTTCTGTGATAGGGATATTTGTACAGGGTTTTAAACAATGTATTTATTCCTTCATTCAACAAATATTTTTGAATCTCTTTTAAAGTCTTGGGCTACATCAGGGGAGAAAATAAATAGCCCCTGCTTTGAAGGAGCTTAGTAGAGAAGATAGATAATAAAAAAGTGAATAAACTATCACATAAAATTATATCATATATATTATAGATATGTGTAATATAATATGTTAACATATTGTAGTATATCATGTTATGAAAAAAAATAATTTAAGGCATGGATAAAGACTGGTAGAGGTGAAATGGATTATATGAATTGATCGTGAAAGACTCTGAGAAACTGACAGTTAAGCAAGACCTGAGTGGAAAGAAAGCATGAACCTTGAATGATAATGAAAATACAACATAAAATTTGTAGAAGGAAGCCAAATCAGTGCTTAGAGAAAATTCTAACCTTTTAAATATCATTTTAAAAGAAGAATGATTTAAAATCAATAATCTGGGACATCCCTGGTGGTCCAGTGATTGAGAATCTGCCTTCCAGTGCAAGGGATGCAGATTCGATCCCTGGTTGCAGAGCTAAGACCCCACATGCCGCAGGGCAACTAAGGCTGGGCACCACAACTAGAGAGCCCCCTCTTCTCAAGTACTGAGCCGGCTCCGGAGCTAGAGGAAGCCTGTGTGCTAAAACAAAGACCCAGTGCAGCCAAAATAGAAAAATAAAATCAATGATCTAAGTTTCCATCTTGAGAATCCAGAAAAAGAGCAAAGTAAGTAGAGGAAAGAAATAGTATAGATAAGAATGGAATACACTGAACCATAAAACAAACAATAAATAAAACCATTGAAATAAAAATCTTGCTCTTTGAAGTGATTAATAAAATTGATGAGCCCCTAGCTAGACTGACCAAGAAGAATATAAGTCATAAACTGCCAATATCAGAAATAAAAGATATCACTAGAGATCCTACAGACATTAAAATGCTATAAGGGAATATTATGAACAACTTAATGTTGATTAATCCAACAACTTAGATGAAACAAACAAATTCCTTAAAAGACACAAATTGCCAATGCTGACATGAGAAGAAATAGAAAATCTTGATAGCCTTATATGTTTAAAGAAGTTGAACTCATAATTTTTTAAAATTCTCACAAATGGCTTCAGATGTTTCCAATAGCGAATTCTCCCAAACACTGAATAAATAAAAAATCTGATGCTTTTGAACTGTGGTGTTGGAGAAGACTCTTGAGAGTCCCTTGGACTGCAAGGAGATCCAGCTAGTCCATTCTAAAGGAGATCAGTCCTGGGTGTTCTTTGGAAGGACTGATGCTGAAGCTGAAGCTCCAGTACTTCGGCCACCTGATGCGAAGAACCAACTCATTAGAAAAGACCATGATGCTGGGAAAGATTGAACGCAGGAGGAGAAGGAGACAACAGAGGATGAGATGGCTGGAAAGCATCACCAACTCAATGGACATGAGTTTGAGCAAACTCTGGGACATGGTGACGGATAGAAGCCTGGTGTGCTGCAGTTGATGGGGTCGCAAAGAGTTGGACATGACTGAGTGACTGAACAACAAAACTATTCCTGAAAATGTAGGAGGAACTCATTATATAAGATTAGCGTAATCCTGATACCTTGTTTTAGACAAGGACATTATTACAGACCAATATCACCCACAAAAATCTTTAACAAATCAAATCAAACAACCAAATTCATGCATATATGTATATATATATACACCAAGTTGGCAGAGCAGTTCTCCACATTAACACAACAAAGCAGAAAATCATCTCAATAAACGCTGAAAAGCCATTTGATGAAATTCAATACTCATTTGTAATAAAAACTCAGAAATCTAGAAATAGAAGAAAACTTTCTCAATCTAATAAAAAGACATCTGTGAAAAATCAACAACTAACATCATACTTAATAATGAAATATTAAATCCTTTTCCCACTGAGATCAAGAATAAGGCAAAGATTATTTCAGAAACATGAATAGGCCAAAAGATTATCATACAATGTTAAGTAAGTCAGATGCATGCATGCATGCTAAGTCGCTTCAGTTGTGTCCAACTCTTTGCGATACAATGGACTGTAGCCCACCAGGCTCCTCTGTCCATGAGATTCTCCAGGCAAGAACACTGGAGTGAGTAGTCTTTCCCTTCTCCAAGGGATCTTTCCAACCCAGGGATCGAACCCTTATCTCTTGTGTCTCCTGCACTGGCAGGCAGGTTCTTCACGATTAGCGCCACCTGGGAAGTCCTGAAAGGCAGATAGAAAGAGACAAATATTGTATCATATCACTTATATGTGGAATCTAAAAAAAAAAAAGAAGAAAAAGATATAAATGAATTTATTTACAAAACAGAAATAGACTCACAGACTTTGAAAACAAACCTATGTTACCAGAGGGGGAACCTGGGAGAGAGGGATAAATTAAGAGTTTGGGAGTAACATATACTATATATAAAATAGATAATCAATAGGAACCTATTGTATATAGCACAAGGAACTCTATTCAATATTCTGTAATAATTTAAAAGGGAAAAAAATCTGAAAAAGAATAGATACCTGTATGTGTATAATGAATCACTGTGCTGTACTCCTGAAATTAACACAACATTGTAAATCGACTGTACTCCAATATAAAATTAAAAATTTAAATACATTAAATTAAATTTTAAAAAAAGAATAAGGTAAGGATGCCACTGTCAGCATTTCTCTTCAACACTGTACTGTAATCTTAGTGCAGTAGGGAAGAAAAAGAAATAGAAGGCATAAATATTTCAAAAGCAAAAGTACAGCTGTCTTTATTCACAGATGACATAATTTTGATTATAAAAAATAATAAAGACTATTAAAATGTATTAGAACTAATAAATGACTTTAGCAAGAATGCAAGATACAAGGTAAATGTTAAAAACCAATTATATATAATATATGTGATGAACAATAAGAAAATAAAAAATTTTTAATTTCATTTAAAATAGCATCAAAAACAAAACAGGTAAATTTAGCAAAATATGTGTAAGACCTCTACACAGAAAACTAAAAAATGTTGCTGAAAGAAATTTAAGAAGTCCTAAAGAAATGGAGAGGTACACCATTTTTATGGATTGGTTGGCTTAATATTGTTGAGCTGTCCCCCAAATAAATTGATATATTCAATACAATGCCAATCAAAATAACAATAGCTTATTTGAAGAATTTTTAGGAAAAACAATGACGTAGAACAGCCAAAACAACCTTGTAAAAGAAGAACAGAGACAACTTAAGACTACTTGATTTTAAAGGTTACCAAAAAACTACAGTAATCAAGAAAAGTTGGAACTGGCATAAGTAGACAAATAGATTGGGACCCGCATAGAATCCAGAATAGATCCATACACATATCAGTTGACTTTTGACCAAGTCAATCCAATAGGGAAAGGAACAATTGTATATCCACAGGGGAAAAATCAAACTTCAACCACTACCTCACTTCTACCAAAAAAAAAAAAAAAAAGGAAAGTTCAAAATTGACTATAGACCTAAATTTAAAAGCTAAAAATCAAAACTTTTAGAAGAAAACATGGACTATATTTGTGACTTTGGACTAGGAAAAAATTTCTCAAGACACAAAAAGCATTAACCATAAAATTAAAAATTGACAAATTGGACTTTTATTCATCAAAGATATTATGAAACTCAATATAGCTTGCCTATTACTTGTATTCAGTATATATAAGAAGTTCTTAATAATAAAATGACAAACCAATAAAGAAAGAAAGAAAGTCAAGTCGCTCAGTCGTGTCCGACTCTTTGTGACCCCGTGGACTGTAGCCTACCAGGCTCCTCCATCCATGGGATTCTCCAGGCAAGAATATTGGAGTGGGTTGCCATTTCCTTCTCCAGGGGATCTTCCTGATTCAGGGATCAAACTGAGGTCTCCCACATTGCGGACAGACACTTTACCCTCTGAGCCACCAGGGAAGCCCAACCAATAAAAACTGGCATATGCTAAATAGTCACTTCATAAAGAAAGACATACAAATAATCAATAAATGCATTAAAAAGTACTCAATATCTTAAGCATGTGTAAACACAAGTTAAAAATTACAAAGTGCTACAACTACACACCTCATAGAATAGCTAAAATAAAAAAAGGCTGACAAGAGCAAATGTTGGCAAGAATGTGGAGCAACTAAAATGCTCCTACTTTGCTGGAGGGACTGTAAAATGGTACAACCATGTAGAAAAACTCTTTGATAGCTTCATAAAACGTTAAAAACATATCCACTCTATGACCTGGCAATTCCAGCCTTAGATATTTATCCCAGAGAAATGAAGACATGTGCCTATTTTTCTTATACAAGAGATGTTTATAGCAGTTGTATTCATAATGGCTTCAAACCATAGCCAATCCAAGTAAATGAATAAACAAGAAAGTGGTACCTCCGTAAAATGGAATACAACTCAGCAAGCACAAAGAACAAATGACTAATCCACCAACAACGTGGAAGAAGCTCAAAAACATTATGCTGAGCAAGAGAAAACAGACATAAAAGAATACATACTGTTAAACTCAATTTATACGACGTTCAGGCAAAAACTCATCAATAGTGTTAAAATTCAGAAAACCGGTTGCCTCTGGAGGGTGGAATTGATTGGGAAGAGTCCTGAGGGAACTTTCTGGGAATGATGGAAATGTTCTATGTCTTGATTCAGGTGGTGTTTACCTGGGTATATACATACTCATCCAATCACACTTAAGATTTATACATCTCACTCTATCTAAAATCAGCTTTAATTTTAAAAGTTGAAAAACTTGTGATGAGATCCATGAAAGCAGGGCAAAGAGAACACCAAAAATGTCTAGGGAAAAGTGTGAGGAGGGGAGGCTTCAGGGAGGAGGTGGCATTTGCACTGAGGCTTAAAGAATCTGAATAGGAGTATTGTGAGAACCAGACAAGATGCCAGATATGAAGGAACTTGCTGCTGCTGCTGCTAATTCGCTTCAGTCATGTCCGACTCTGTGCGACCCCATAGATGGCAGCCCACCAGGCTCCCCCGTCCCTGGGATTCTCCAGGCAAGAACACTGGAGTGGGTTGCCATTTCTTCCTCCAATGCATGAAAGTGAAAAGTGAAAGTGAAGTCGCTCAGTCGTGTCCGACTTGTAGTGACCCCACGGACTACAGCCCACCAGGCTCCTACGTCCATGGGATTTTCCAGGCAAGAGTACTGGAGTGGGGTGCCATTGCCTTCTCCATGAAGGAACTTAGGGAACTGCTAAATATGAAGGATTGTTCAACTCAATCACTGATGCTTCCTCTGAGCAAAAGAAGAAAGACCAGAATAAACATTCACAGGTGAGGGTGGGGGTGACCACATGGAGCTCCGGGATGCTGGAGAGGGATGGATCAGGCCAGGTCCTGGAGACTGAGTATGTATACTCTTGGGGAGGGTGGGGGCAGGGGGCATGCAGCAATACGCCAGCAGTGGATTTGGCACCTAGTCAATTACTGGGTGCATGGAAAGTACTCAATAAATGTTTTTCAAATGAATGAAATATAAATACAAGCACTGCTGACAGATCTGAGCTCGAACAATGGCTTGGAGCCCCTGAGAGGACCAAGGGCTGGCTCCGGTTCACCCTGCAGAGAAGCCAAGCACAGTCCTGGAGTGCTGAACTTGGATACATTCTATCACGCAGCTCAAGGCGCCCTGAGGGCGCCATATAACTTTATTGTAAGCTCGTGCAATAACACAGGCAAATGGAATAACAATGTAAAGTTGGCTTTAATTAAAATAAAGGGTGTTTGCCTCACCCTCCTTTTCCTACTAAGCCAGTGCTGCCTGCTGAGCTGTGCAGAGCAATCAGGGAAACGTTTCCAAAGTGGGAGGCAGCCCCCCACCTTCCCCTCTTTAGGAGGTTCACCAACATTCGAGTGGCCCCGCCCCCTCCCCAGACCTCACCACTTGTCCTTCTTCCGTGATCCACTTGGCAGAAGGGCACCAAGAAGGAAAACAGGAGTGATGATGCATTTCTAAGAGCATCAGGAAGCAAGAAAGAGTGTTGTTAAGCAGTGAGGGGAAGGGAATCGCATCCGTTTAGCCCTTCTACAAGTGTCTCCTGCGCTACCACATGCTAGTGCTGGGTGCTGGGCCTTCCTCAAAGGACTCACTGTCTGCCAGGGACCTGAAAGAGACACGAATCTAGGGACTCCGTTCAAATACATGTCCTGGTATCTGGAAAATAAAGCTGATGCTAAGAATCTGCTCACTAGGGAGAAGAACATCATGTAGAAGGACAAGTAGAGATGCCACAGTGCCAGGCACTCTGTATACCTCCTGCCCTCTGTTCTAGCCTGTGCTCTGCTGATGAATGCTAACCATGTGAATATGAAATTGCCATGTCTAGGCAAAAGAGAGCCGCAATTTGTAGACTTTTTACCAATTTCTATGATGTAAATTCTCCCACAGTGGTGAATTTCTAGCTACCAGTACTATCATTAACCAGCTTGTAAAATTCCTAAAAAGTTAACAGTCAGCTAGTACAGATCAGTTGCAACACACCATTGATCCTACATGTCTGCAGTGCTTGGGCTGGCCAAGAGGAATTCTGAACACCAGCACCTCCGCCCAGGCTTTGCACTGAAAAGACATTTAAAGAGTACCTTTTCCACACTAGGCCATGCCGAGAGTCTCAAGCCATTAATAATAATAAAATAATAATTCTAGCTCTCATCTACTAGGAGTATACTATATGCCAGGTTTTCATTTAAGAAGTTTTTTAGAAATCAGTCCTCGCAACAACCCTATGAAGTACATATTACTATCATCACCACTTTGCAGAAGAAAAAGCCTGAGGCTCAGAGAGAACGAGTTACCTGTCTGAGATCACATAGCCAGTAACAAGCAGTAGCAGATGCAGCCACTATGGAAAACAGTGTGGAGGTTCCCTAAAAAAAATAAAAATAGAGCTGCCATATGACCTGAGACTCACTGGAAAAGACCCTGATGCTGGGAAAAATTGAGGGCAGGAGGAGAAGTGGGCGACAGAGAATTAGATGGTTGGAAGGTATCACCGAATCAAAGGACATGAGTTTGAGCAAACTCTGGAAAATAGTGAAGGACAGGGAAGCCTGGCGTGCTGCAGTCCATACGACTTAGCGACTGAACAACAACAACCATATGACCCAGCAATCCCATTCCTGGACATATACTCTGAGAAAATCACAATTCAAAAAGATACAGGCACCTCAATGCTTAGTGTAGCTATTTACAATGGCAGGCTTCCCGGGTGGCACTAGTGGGAAAGAATCTGCTTGCCAATGCAGAAGACATAAGAGACTGGGGTTCAGTCTCTGAGTCAGGAAGATCCCCTGGAGGAGGAAATGGCAACCCACTCCAATATTCCTGTCTGGAGAATCCCATGGACAGAGGAGCCTGGCGGGTTGCAGTCCTTTGGGTCACAAAGAGTCAGACACAACCGAAGCGACTTAGCACGCATTTACAATAGCAAGGGCACGGAAGCACCTAAATGCCCATTGACAGGTGAATGGATCAAGACGATGTGGTACATATATACAATGGAATTTTACTCAGCCATAAAAAGGAACGAAATTGGGTCATTTGTAGAAACATGGATAGACCTAGAGTGTGTCATACAGAGTGAAGTCAGAAAAGAAAAACAAATATCGTATATTAATGCACTTATATGGAATCCAGAAAAATGGTATAGATGAACCTATTTGCAGGGCAGGAATAGAGATGCAGACGTGAGGAATGGATGTGTGGACATGGGGTGGGGAAGAGGGATGGGATGAGTTGGAATTGCAGTATGTCCACAGCCCTGTGTAACGCAGATAGCTACGGGAATCTGCTATATAGTGGAGGGAGCCCAGGTCAGTGCTCTGTGGTGACCTAGATGGATGCGATGGTGGGAGGTAGGGAGAGAGGGCATATATGTATACGTATTGCTGATTCACTTCATTGTACAGCGGAAACTAACACAACATTGTAAAGCAGCTGTGTGTGTGTGTGTTAGTTGCTCAGTCTGGTCCAACTCTTTGTGACCCCATGGACTGCAGCCCATCGGGCTCCTCTGTCCATGGAATTCTCCAGGCAAGAATACTGGAGTGGGTAGCCATGCCCTCCTCCAGGAGATCTTCCCAACCCAGGTCTCCTGCATCACAGGTGGATCCTTTACCACCTGAGCCACCAAGAAAGCCCCAGTTAAAAAACAAAACAAAACAAAACACAGTAGCAAATAGCTGTCATTGCTGAAGACCCTCCCTGCGTCTTGGCTGTTTCCTGCATTTTGAACACAACATTCTCCAGGGAGAAGCCAGAAGAGCCTCATCCTCAGACCGCTTTGTGGCTCTAAGGAGACATGTGACCCAGGCGCACACTGATATGAAACCTGGATTCAGAGAGGATCGGTCATGTGGCCAGGGCAGTGGCAGAGGCACTAGGACACGAGGGACAGAGCTGACGGGGCCCCTGGCGTCCAGCCCAGAAGGCCATGGGGACTGAGTGACGGGGTAGCGATGTTTTCACTAAACGTGCGCTCATGGTTTTGTCAGGCCTCATTCCTGGGCCCCTCCAGAGGTTCTGCAAGTCGGCTGGCACCCTGTAATAAATTCCTCTCTGCTTAAACCATCTATAATGACCTTTGTTGTTTGCAATTAGAAACCCCAATAAGACAGTGGGATCCAGGGTTCAAACCTAGCTGCAGAACTCAAGCTCTTACCCACAATGCCACACTCCATTTTCTCCTCACCCCCATCCCCTACTCTGTAACTATGGTTCCATTCCCTTTTCACAGATGAAGAAACTAAGTCTCAAAAAGCTCAGACCAGCTGCCTGAACGATCTTGTTGAACCCATGAGTCTGTTGTTTTCAATAGTTTGGGGTCGAGACATGGCGATTTCATGAGGGTCAACCTGACAGAAACAGGATTTTAGTCCAGATTTGTCTGACTCCAAAGCTATTTCCACTTCCTGTGCTTTCTCATAAGCAAACTCACTCATAGGTTCTAGTGAGTGAGAAGTTGCTCTCGGGTGGTATAAACAGAGGTGGTGAGGAATGGGGTAGGGGTTGGGGTGCTTCCCAGGAGAACCTAAAAGACCAGGAGAGATGGAGACAGCAGAATGGGGCTTCAGCTGACTCAATACACCTTCATGCGCATCTCTCGTGCCCAGCCCTGAGCTGATCAGTTCTGGGGAGAGTCCTGGAAAAAAAGGACTTAGCCCCTGCCTGCATGGAGCTGAGGTCAAGGATTCTTGCATGGCCAGTATTGGAGGAGAAATAGAACAGGACGGCAAGAAAAAACAAGGACTATGCAACTCTTAGCGTGCAGAAGGGAGGCTTCTTGGCCAGTGGAGGCCAGAGCAGAGCCTAGAGTGACTGATAGGTCATGGAGGGGCAGGAAGAAGTGGCAGGCGTTGGACTGGAGCACCAGAAAGAACATAGGCACAGCGGCCGCACCGAGTGTGAAGCAGCTTAGGTGAAACATGACGCATGTGAAGGGGAACAAGGGACAACTTGGAAGGAAAGGTTGAGAATGTCATTGGCTCATTCTCCAGTATTCACCAGGCGCCCGCAGCACATCAGGTGCGTGTTGGGAACCATGCAGGCCCAGGCCTGCCCCACAGGTCTTCTGATCCTCAGGGAAGCCACGTGCTCAACCTAGAAGGACCCAGACCATTAGGTAATTGCAGTTGATGTAGAGACGGCCAATGTGAAGTTCAGGGAGCCATGAGCATCTAACAGGGTGATGAGACCTGAGAAAGAAGTCAATGAGGCTTCCTGAGGACATGACATTTAAACTGAAACCTGAAGAAAGTGTTCACAAAGCCGAGCACTCCCAGCAGAGGAAGCAGCAAAGTGGCAGGGCCTTGAGTAGGAAGGGGTTTGTCATGTTTAAGGACCCAAGAGCAAGTCATGGTGTTGGTGTGAGCTGTGCAAGGGCCGGGGGAAATGTCAGGAGGGGTGACCAGGAGCCATGCTGGACACAGCCTGGTAGGTCATGGTAAGGAGTTTGGATTTTATCCAAGAGCCATGGAAAGTGACGTCATCAGCTCTGCATTTTGTTTTTTAATTCTTTCCTATTTATTTCTTTTTGGCTGTGCTGGGTCTTCACTGATGCTTTTCTCTAGTTGCAGTAAGCAAGGGCTGCTCTCTAGTTGTGGTGTGCAGGCTTCTCACTGTGGTGGCTTCTCTTGTTGCAGAGCATGGACTCCAGGGCACCAGCGCTTCAGTAGTTGTGGCTCTCTGCCTCTAGAGCACAGGCTCAATAGTTGTGGCGCACAGGCTTAGTGGCTCCAAGGTATGTGGGATCTTCCCAGAACAGGGGGTCAAACCCGTGTCTCCAGCATTGGCAGGCAGATTCTCTATCACTGAGCCACCAGGGAAACTCTCTGTATTTTCTTGACAATCACTCAGGCTGCTCCAGGGTGAAGGCGAATGGAGACCAGTTAGCAAACTACTAGAATAATTGGAACTGGATGGGGTCATGGCAGGGGAGATGGAGGGATGTGAAGCTTCCAAGTAGATTCCGGATGTAAAACTGACTCAGCAAAACAGTTTAGCACAAGAGTTATGTGGTGTAATCTCCCCCTACCTCGGTTCTCTCATCTGAAAATGGGGCTGTGGTGGCGCTAGTGGTAAAGAACCCGCCTGCCATTACAGGAGACATAAGAGACGTGGGTTCTGTCCCTGAGTTTGGAAGATCTCCTGGAGAAGGGTGCTGCAGCTCACTCTAGCAGTCTTGCCTAGAGAATCCCACAGACAGAAGAGCCTGGCGGACTACAGTCCACGGGGTCGCAAAGCGTCGGACACGACTAAAGCAACTCTGCACAACAGGACCTTACTCATAAGACTGTTGAAATTACACAGGTGAGTTGATACACCATGAAGTACGTGGGACAGTAAAAAGTAGCCTGATTGACAGGCAGATCTTGGAGAAGATTGGGGGTCTAGTTTTGGTCGCATTCAGGCAGAGGGGTTTATGGGACATCCCGGTGGGGATGTCAGGTAGACTGCTGCACATCAGGAGTGTGGCCTGAGGGAGTCAGGGAATTACTGCAGCACAGGTGTATCCAAAGCCTTGGATAAGGAGGCACTGTCCTCGGGAAAGAGAGAAAAGTGAGCCCCACAGTGCCCAGCTGAGCCCTGAGACTCTGTTCAGCTCTGCATGCCAGGTACAGCATCAGGCTGCTCCTGAATCCCAGGAAGAATATTGGGAGTGACGGTGGCTTTGGCAGTGCTACTGGAGACACCAAGTCACTCCTTCTGACTCTGACCCGGGGTGTCTCTTCTGTTGGCCTTCCCTGGTTCCCCGGGGAGTCAGGCCTGAGTCAGCTCTTCCAGGCCCTGAACCTGTCTGAGCCTTCAGACCCATGGCTTAGGCCGCTAAGCCCCCAGCTCGTACTGACAAATCCCTCCTAATGGGGAGATCAACCTTTCAATACTACCACTGCTGCTCGAGAGACACATCCCAGGGCAGCGGGAGAGTGGGCACCCCAACCTCGTGGGCTCTCGAAGCCTCTCTTGGCTTGTTACCACCCTCCCAGCAGCTGCAGTGGCTCCCAGGTGCCTTGGCTTATTAAAGCTACATGCTGGGAGCCCCAAGGGGAGATGGAAAGAGCAGATGAACAAAGAATCTTGCCCCTGTGGGGTTGAGAAGACCAGACTCACATCAAAAGGGAAGCAGGGACTCCCTCGCTTCCCCCTCTGGGCCTGTGCTGTTTCTCTGTCTGGAACGTCCTTCCTCCAGATACCTGCAGAGCTGGCTCCATCATCTCCTTGAAGTCTTTATTCAGAACTCATCTTCTCAGGAAAGTAGTCCCTAACTACCCCCACTTTTACAGGCAGACACAGCCCCTCTGTGCTCTCTGTCCTCCTTCCCAGCTTCATTTTTGTCCATAAGAACATTACCTGCTATACTGTATGTTATATTTGTTACTATCTGTGTCCCTGCACTAAAGAGACAGCTCCATGAGGGCAAAACCTAGACCAGAGACTGGCGCACAGTGGACCGTCAAACGGTAGACCATCAAGAAGTATTTGTTGACTGACTGATTGATTAAAACGCTGCCGCTTAGGCAAGTCATCAGACCCAGGAGGAAAATACAGAATTTGAGTCTAATTCTCCCTTATGGAAGAATTACTGGTCAAACATTTCATTAGGGGCACTCTCCTTGTGTCTGTGTCAGACACTTTCTCTGTCCCTTTTTCACTTCAATAAAACTCTGCTACACACATACACAAAAAGCTTTAGTCTTAGTTTCCACATCCATGAAATGGGGGTTATGTTGCCTGCTCTGATTCCCATATCAAAAGATTTATTCAATTCTTTAATATATTATTATGTTATTATTTAAATAATATCAAACATGTAAAGGTGGAACAGAGAGTGAGAGAAGGTGGCAAAAGCTGTGGCCCGAGGCCGTGGGATCAGAGGATAGAGGTGAGGAGCGCTTGGTGGCCAGCATTTTCAGCCAGGAAAGTCAACCAGCCTGAGGCTAAACTAGGGAAGACTTGCCGGGAATTGATGGAAGGCCACTTGATTCATCCCAGAGGCCCCAGCATCTAGCACAGGGGAGGTCCCTTCCACTGGCTGGGCCTACTCGGAACACAGTATGCTCAAGCACGCCTGAATCGTCCTCCAGGAGGAGCCCCTTCACCTTGTGAAGAGAAGACTTCCTAGGGAGCTGGGGGAACCCTGATACCACATCCTAATGCCCAGACACCTTGGAGGAGGGGAGTTTTAGTGCTATGTGCTAGTTTTAGTGCTCCAGCATCCTGATTGCAAGACAGACACGCCAGCTCCCTGTACTAAGGTAGCTATGAGGTTAAACAGGAGCCCCTGCTCCAGACCTGCCTGCTCCCCTTCACCATCTGCCTGGCAAATACCCATGGATTTTTATGACGGCTCCAATATCACCTCCTCTGGGAAGCCTTCCTTGATAGCTCCCCCGCACCTCAGTGCACCCCAAGTAGAACTGACTGCTCACTTATCTGCACCCCCTGTGTTCTATTCAGTCTTCATTTCCAGAAAAAATATATATTTATGGAGTGTCTACTATGTACCAGGACATCCATTGCCCAAGGACTGGGGCTGTAACAGAGAAGGGGACAGAGGAACGCAGTGGTCTGCCCTCAGGGAGCTTACGGACACAATGCTCTCCAAGCCTCATGGAGCCATGTCTGCTCTCCCGCTGCACTGGGTGCTCAGCAAGGCCAGAAGCTCTTCCTGATGCTTCTCTGTATAATCGCCCAAAGCTCTTATGTAACTGGTACTGAATATTGAGAGGCTTCTGTCAGCGCCCCTCCCCAAATACCCGCCCTGAACTCCCTTGGCCACTCACACTTCCCTCTGAGATCCTCTGGACCTGCCTCCATCCGTCACTGAAGGGTCAATGCCCAATGACATAGCCGGTGATCTGATCTGATCTGATTGGTCAGTGCTTGTGACCAATGCTTAAATACCATGGTCAGGTATTTAAAATACTTATTTAATTTTGGCTGCTTTGTGTCTAGTTGCAGAGCACGGGCTCAGTTATTGCAGCCTGTGGCCCTAGTTGCCCATTGGCATGTGGGATCTTGGTTCCCTAACCAGGGATTGAACCTGTGTCCCCTGCATTGCAAGGCAGATTGGTAACCACTGGACCACCAGGGAAGTTCCCATTGTCAGGTATTTTAAATGTCACTCATTCCTGCACCTAGAACCACATCTAGCACATAGTAAGCACTTGCTGGTATTTGTTGAAGGAGAAAAGAAGGCGATTGATTCTGGCTCTCACACCATTTATCTACACAAACTTCGAGTCACTCGTTCTCAATAATCAAGGGTGGTCCATGGCTCTACAGCAGGGGCATCACCTGGGATCTTGTTAGAAATGCCAAATCTCAGGGCAACCCTAGGCCTATTGAATTAGGGGCTATAGTTCAACAAATCCCTGGTTGATCCCTGTGCACATTCACATTTGAGAAACACAGTTCTAAGCTAAAGGAGATAATATCAGCCCTCCCAGGAGAGTTAAGAGTGTCAGATGGGATGACTAATGTGAAAATCTCTTGAATATTGGAACATGCTGGGCAAATGTAATAGACTGCTATGATTATTCTTATGATTAATAATAGTCCTTGCAGAAAAACCACTTTATAGTTCTGTCTTAAAACCTCATTAAATTCTGTTCAAATGTGCTATTAAAAGTTATGTTCTAGTCCACTTAGTTTTGTAAACCCCAAGCCTTTTAAAACAGAAAGGAGTCTGGGCTCCAGGACAGGAACATGGGCCCTGCTTATGATGGTTGCCATGGGCATGATTGAATGCAAATTTATTTCCCACAACACCCTGCCAACTGATTGATCCTGGGAAAGGAGATGTTGGGAACCCAGCTCCTCAGAGAAAGGAAAAACTAAGTAGAGGCAGAGGGTGGAAAAAGACAACTGTGGGGTTTCACGCTGGTTTGCGGGGCTGTGCTGCATGCTTATAATCTTCTGCCTTTAAGCCTCTGCCAAACCATGTGGAAAGAAAAGAAGGGCATTGAGGAGAAGGGAGCAAGCTCTGGCGGGGAATTACCTCAGCTGCAGGACAGGGCAGTGGGCTCTGCGGAGAGAATCCTTCAGCTGGGACAGCCATGATTGCAGCTGCACATCACTGCAGGGGCTTCTAATGCGAGGCTGGCCAAAGCCCACGGCCCTGCCAGCTGCCCCCTTGGCAGCTGTGGCTGCAAGACAAAGACTAAAAGCTAGTAAGAAGATGCATCTTGAACTAATGTCGGCAGGGGCATAAAAGAACCAGGATTACATTGCTGCTGCTGCTGCTGCTAAGGTGCTTCAGTTGTGTCTGACTCTGTGCGACCCCATAGACGGCAGCCCACCAGGCTCCCCTGTCCCTGGGATTCTCCAGGCAAGAACACTGGAGTGGGTTGCCATTTCCTTCTTCAGTGCATGAAAGTAAAAACTAAAATTGAAGTCGCTCAGTCATGTCCGACTCTTAGCGACCCCATGGACTGCGGCCCACCAGGCTCCTCCGTCCATGGGATTTTCCAGGCAAGGGTGCTGGAGTGGGATGCCACTGCCTTCTAGGTGGACACTGACAATGAGTCAAGATGATGAGCAGAGGAGTAACTACCAAGTGTGGGAGGCTCTTTCTGCTCTCTCCCTGCTCCCAGCCATGGCCCCATACTCAGGCTGACCACCCTAGGACTGCCCCTCCAACAAGAGGCGAACGAAAGCCCCCTAAGTGTGGGGGTACTTTCTGGCAGGATCTTGAGCCTGTGGCTCAGTCTGTGAAGTCTGATCTAGTTTTACAGTCTCCTTCTCTGATTCTCCCTTGTCTTTCCAGTTATAAGCCTCCCAGCCCTTCTGCCTGGCACACGCTGCCCCCTGCCAGCATGACCTCTCAACATTTCAAAACCACCACCTTGATTCTCTCCATCAGTCAGTCAGTCATCAAACATTCCCTGGCACTGTTATCAGACCAAGCCCCATACCAAGCACCAGAGTCAAGGAGATGAGTTAGACCTGGAGGGGACCCTCAAGGACCCCACAGTCTAGTGACAGAGACAATTATCACAGACGAGGACAAGTTTTACTGCAATGGAGAGCACGGGGGTGTCTACGGCCATACTACCCTGGATGTGCCCAATCTCATCTGATCTGGGAAGCAAAGCAGGGTCGGGCCTGGTTAGTACTTGAATAGGAGACCACAGAGGGTTAAGGAAACAAAGGAGAGACAGGAAATGCAGTGAGAGAGGCGCAGTCAGGGAAGGCTTCCCAAGGGAGGACGCCTGCACTGAAGCCGGGAGGGCCAGCAGGACTCAGCGCAGGTGAGGAGGAAGCGGAAAGCCAAAGGGAACAGGTGTGGGAGTGACACCCAGCCTCACCCTAACCAGAAGTATGCAAATCAAAACGGTGAGGGGCCATTTTACACCCATCAGATTGTAAATGTGAAAGTTGAGTAATACGAAATTATGGCAAAGACTTAGGGAAAACTGACCCCTGAACCACTGCAGGGTACTATCAGGCAAGACTCAGGAAAATTAAATCCAGGTCTGAGCGCCCACCCCCACCCCCACTCAGCAGTGCTCCTCCTGGGTATTCACCACAAATAAATGCTCGCCCTGTCCATGATCACGAAGGTACAAGAATGTTCATGAGAGCACTGTTAGTGGTCTGAGGAGCAAGGAGTGGCAGGGGAGCAGGTAAGAAAAATGCAGTGAAATCACACAGCCTGTAGGCAGTTAGACACAAGGAACAAGACTCCAGGGGAGCGTACAGTGATATGGACAGATCTGAGGAACATCGTTAAGAGTACAAAAATAAGAAACAGAAGGTGCTCAAAAGCAAAATGCCATTTATACAAATTAAAAACATACACGAAGAAAACAACACCACGTATTTTTTTCTAAGAAATGTGCATTTCCAAGCTCATACACCAAACACATTAGAGTGGGGACCTATTGGGAAGAGTGAAATGGGAGGAGGAATTGGGGATGGAGGGGTAGGAAAATCATAAACCGAATAAAACAAGAGCAGGGCCTTGCAGGATGTATGAGAATGATGCTTTACCACATGGAGAAGGGTCATCAACTAAACTTTCTATGCCTACCTGAGATTTAAATAGAAAAAGAAAAGGCAGGAAGGAATTGGAGTTAGGCAGAGAGAGCCACAGGTACAGAGACCCAGAGAAAGAAGAGAGGCCTGGGATGGGACACACAGGAGAGCAAGCGTTCAAACAGAGGCCCGGCAGGTCAGGGCAGGCTGTGATCGGTGGTGGGTCCATGGTGAGGACTTTGAACTTCCTCTCACATCCACCAGGCATCCCTAGGGGAGATTTTTGTTGGTATTATTGTCGCCTTTGTTTATTTTTGGCTGTGCTGGTTCTTTGTTGCTGATCACTGGCTTTCTCTATTTGTGGCGGCTCACAGGCTTCTCATTGCAGTGACTTCTCTCGTTGCAGAGCCCAGGACTCCAGGTGTGAGGGCTTCAGAAGTAGTGGCTCAAGGGCCCTAGAGCACGGGCTCAGTAGTTGTGGCACACGGGCTTAGCTGCCCCGAGGTTTGTGGGATTGGTCCAGACCGGGGATCACACGCATGTCCCCTGCGTTGGCAGGTGGATTCTTAAGCACTGGACCGCTAGGGAAGTTCCCTGGGAGGGTTTTAACCTGTGAAGGGATTTGCTCAAATCTGGGTCTTCTTAGATACTCATAGAAAAAGAGATTTGTGGAATGTTATAAAGAGAAGGGACCAGACAGATGACATGGTCTGCCCTCCCTCCCCTTACTCATACACCTCCAAGGTCAGGAAGGTCACGTGAGCACTTGATTGTCTGCAAAGCACCTTCACGCTCACAATCTCACTAATCCTCAAAACACCCACCAAAGAGGCAAGGCAGACGTTACTGTTCCTCTTTAATAAATGAGTTCATTGAGGCTTAGGAAAATTAAGAGAATCTTACACTCTTCAAATCTTAGAATTGCAGCCCACTTTTCCAAAGATTGTCAAGGTCCAAAAAAGTCAAAGTCCAACTGAAATAAAGTGTCTTGTGTTAAATATACTAATTAGGGTTAAATCAGTTGGCATTACGCTCAGTTGAATCCATTCACTCAAAAATGTGTTTCTAAGTGGCTCCTGTGTGTCAGCACATGCCAGAAGCAGGGCATGCGGCCACACACAACACAGTCCCAACACTCGAAGGCAAGAGACTAGCAGGAGAGAAGTCTCTTGGATCTCACACTGCTCTAGTTGCCCTGGCCTTCCTGTCCCTTGAACAAACCTACTTCATTTCTGCCTCAGGATACACTTGCTGTATCCCATTCCTGGAAAATGCCCCAGATAACCAAAGGGCTTGCTCTTTTGTTCAGGTCCCTGATCAAATATCATCTGAGAGAGGCTTTCTATGACCAGCGTATTTCTTCATAGCATGAAGACCACTGCTCCACCCCCATCATCCTCTACCCCTTTACTCAGCTGTGTTTATTCTCACTGGACTTTTCACTATGTGGCATTACAACATACACACACACATTCGTGTGTGTTTATATATTTTTATTTTATTCTTGTCATCTCTGCTAATGTAAGCTCAAGGAAAGACTTCGCCAGCCTTTTCACTGTGATACTCAGAGCACTGGAACCCTTCCCAGTATGTAATTGAATAAATATACAAAATTTTTATAAGTTGGATGTTTGATATAAGAGGTCATAGAATCTAGTTCAAACTAAGACTAAAAGTGGAATGAAATGGAGTCAATTTAAGTTGGGCCAGAAAAGGTTCATTCAACAATTCATTTTACAAAGATTTATCAAGCATCTACTCTGTATCTATTTTATTTCTTTGGAATACCTGGATGACTAAAACATACAAAATCTCTGCCCTCAGAGTTAATAGTCTGAGTTACTAAAGGAGTTACTAAAGGGTTGAGATCAATTAGCTCAAATCTAGGAAAGGAAACTTTAGTTGAACTTGAGTCAGACTGGGTCGATTCAAGTTGGACCAAGTTGTTTTAGACTGGATTGGGATAATGGGTCAGTGCACAGCTAGTCTTGGCCCAGCTGACTTGTACTGGGCTGGATAAACCTGCCCTACGGTAAACTCAGCTTTGTTGCACTGCATTAGGTTGGGTTGTATTAATACAAGCTGGACTGAGCTGAGGGGAGAAGGAGTGAGCTGAGTTAAGCTGAAAGTGTCTTTGGGGGAGAATGGATACATGTTGCAGCATGTTGACATGCTGAGTCACTCTGCCATGCCCCTGAAAGTATCAAAACATTGTTAATTGGCTATACTCCAATATAAAATAAAAAGTCTTTTAAAAGTTGAGGGACTTTTAAATCTGAGCCACAGATCCATGGACCCTCCACTACCCAGATCCTCTTTTTGCAGGCTAGCAGACAGTAGAGATGCCTCCCTACCCTTCAGCCTCCCCTGGAGCTCCATGAGGACTGTTTTATTGCAGCTGTGAGCCTTCGAGAGGCTGGGCCGCAGGATGCACTCAGCCCTCTCGGCCATGCAAGGCACACAGGAGGGCTCCAGGCAGCAGCCCCCAGGCCCTCGAGTGCCATCAGGGTCCTGCTAGAGCAGTTTGTCCTCAGTGACTCCGGGGCACCAGCAGCAGCACCTTGTAAGCAGCTGGCCCAAGACAACAACCTGCTGCTCTCCCTGAGCGAAAGCATAGCCACATCTGGTCAAGGGGACTTTGAGGTTCAAACAGTCTCTTCTTACCCTGCTTCTCCTGCTGCCCACATACTAATTAGTCCCAAAGCCAGAGCAGGGCTGAAGCCTGGGTTCTCCAACCCCGAGCCTCCTGACAGCAACTGCCACCACCCACTCTTTTCACTGCCTCACACACACGTGTGCACGCACACACACACACTCACACTCATACTTCATCTGGGTCACCTACATGGAGAATGAGTCACTTTGACAACAAAACCAAAAATTCCATGTTTTTCTCCTCCTAGCAGACACTGACAGGAAGCGTGGAGAAAAAACCAGAAGGAGAGGAGAGCAAACAAGAAAATCCCAAGCATCATACGTCATTTCAAGATTGAGGAAATGGGAGAGAAGGCCCAAGGTACAAGGAATGTTTTGATGAGGCTTGACAAGGGAATAGAATATCCCTTTTCTGGTTTTATCCCTGTTTTCTCCAGTCTTTGGGGCCACAGAGAACAGAGGGAAGGAAGGCCAGTTCTGAAAATCCCATATACTGTAAGAGGCACGCATCAAATGAGAAGGAAGGTGCGTGTCAAGCACCCTCAGGTGGCGGAGCTGAAACAGTCCTTGTAGAGCACTGTGCTCTCTGTACCCCAGGACCTTGGCAAATACTGTTTCCTCTGCCTAGAGGTCTCTTGCCCTATGCCGACTTAGATGTCACCGTCTCAGGAATGCCTTCCCTGACTGCCCCCACCATCACTATCAGCCTTAGAGCACTCTGCTCTTCTCCTTGAGCATTTCCCACAGTTCTTTATTGCTCACCACTATATCCTTACATCTTGTACACAGTAAGTACTCAACTAATCTTGATGAATTAGTGAATGAATCCAATACACACACACACATGCATGATCATGCACAATTTACAGATGAAGAAAGTAGTCTGAGAGCCAGGGAGTGACACCCTGGTCCACAGAAAATAGGCAGTTGAGTCAGGACTAGAACTCAGACACCCCAACTGTTGAGCCAGGGGACCAATTCCTCTCCCACATCTGGACAAGCTGGAGTGGTCTCCAAGCACAGGGTGGGGTAAGCGCCAAGCAGAGGCTGATGTGAATTAGGGCTCCCCGCCCCCCCACTCCTGCCCTCAGCTCTGAAAGTCTCTCCTCCCCACAGTCACTGCCAAGGGCTGGGCCTGGAAACTCCTCCCAGCCCTAATCCACTGCATCCACCATCAAAGCCCCACTTGATTACCCACTGCAGAATGACAGTCTTAGAGCGGAAAGTCAGGAGCCTTCTGTGGATCAGAAACAACTGTTCTGACAATCAGTTCCTGAGCCTCAGCCTGCCGGGTAGGGGGTTCAGTATCCCAGCCTGTGGACCCCTCCCTGCTCTCCTCACTCCACTTGGGGACATCCATCTATTATGTGCCAGGCCTGCAAGGCCATTACTGTATTTCAACTTCACAGGGTCACACAGAGGTAGATACTATTACCATCCCATGTTATAGATTAGGAAACCAAACCTTAAAGAGGTTAAGTAACTTGCTCAGGACTGCAGAACCAAAATAAAACAGGGTGGGCTTTGGAAGCCAGGTCTATGTGATTCCAAAGCCAGTGGGCCACACCACCTTCAACAGGCCTAGCACCAGACTCAGCACAGTACATCTCATGGATGTTTGTGTGGTTCGGCTTCCTTGGATCAGTGGGACCCCCAAGACTCTATGAAAATTTCCTGGGGGCACCCTGGGGCAGAGAAGGATGGCCTGGAGCTGGAGCTTCAGAACCCAAGCCCAAGAACACAGTTGTGTGTGCACACAGATATGCACACACGGATGTACACACACACATGCACCGGCACACACCTCCTCCAATAGAAGCGGGGCCAGTCTCCATCGCTTCCCGTGTACGATGGATCTGAATAGAAGACTGGGCTGCTGGAAACCATCTCAGGAGCAAACCCTCACCTCCTGAGCCTCTCCAGGGGACGGGTCCCTGATTCCCTCACGTCTTCGGAGTGAGCAGGGCAGGGCGGCTTTTCTGCTCCTCCCACTCCAGTCCCTGGGTGCCGGGTCTTCTTGCTGACCCGGCAGCTGGGGCTGGGAATGGGGCTGGGCATGGGTGGAGAAGCACTGGCAAGATGTGGTGAGGTCAAGGGCAAGGCCTGAGGCAGCAGTGTGGGTGGGAAGATCCAGAGAGAGAGGGAGAGGCTGGGGGCAGGGAGGGGAGTACTCCTGCCAAAAATGCTTAACCTGAACCTAATCGTGAGGAACCGCTGAGACAAATCCAAGTCAGGAGATAACTCCCTGAACGACCGACCAATCTAGGCCCTTCAAAAATGTCAGTGTCGTGAAAGATGACCAAAAAAGACTTGGAAACTACTCTAGATTAAAGGAGATTAAAGAGACATGACAACTAAAATAAATGTTCTACAGGGCATTATTTAGAAAATTGGGGAAATTTGAATGGGTACAATGTATTAGATAATAATAAAGTATCCAAATTAAACTCAGGGCAATAATCCTATTGCGGTTATGTACGAAAACATCCTTGTTTGAAAGATATGTACTGAAGTTTGAGGGCTGAGGGCTGTTATTTACTTACAAATGCTGAGGGACAGATGGTGGGGGAGAGAAAGAGAGGGAGGCAGAGAGGAAAGAGGTGAGTAGGACAGAGGGAGGAAGCGGAGAATGTATTCAGACAGGTAACTTGAGATGTACAATGTTGTTAGAATGATTCTTACAACTTCTCTGCTCTTCAATTTTTTTTTTCAAAATAAAAAGGGGTATTGGCTAGACTGAGAAAACAGGAGAAGGCATCCCAAAAGCAGAGGTGTGCAGGGTTGGCGGGGAAAACCATGGGGCTGATCTTCATTATGAGAGAAGGGAGGGAGTGGGGGTGGGCTTCCTGAGCCAGAGACCATGGGGCTTAGAAATCCAGGAGGGGGGTTAGTACTGGTCCCCCTGGAGCTCAGGGCAAAGAGAGGAGGGAAATGAGGTCTAAGGGCAGCACGTAGGCAGCAAGCTGGGTGGCACATGAAAGAGAGAGGCAGACACAGATACAGAGGGAGAGGCTGGAAGCCAGAGCTGAATGAAGGGGCCTGGCCAAGTGCCATGGGGCAAGATGGACTGAGATGAATCTGTGAACTCGTGTCCTGGTGACAGGTGGGAGGGCCAAGGAAGCAGGGGGTGAATGGAGGATCACAGGCTTGGACACCGGCTCACCCCGCAGCTGGCCTTTTGCGGCACACGCACACATGCACGCACCAAGGGCTGGACACAGCCTGGGGAGGCAGCCAGGCCCCACCCCTACGCTACTTGACGCCTCTTTTCCTTCATCCACGAAAGGGGGCAATAGCTGTGCCCAGCTTATGGATTGCTTGTTGTGAGCATCTGGTGAGCTTGTGTATGTGATGTGCCCAGAAGGCACATAATAAACGTTGGCTACTACACTAACAACCCACGAACTCTCATTTACAAAGCAGGAAGCTGCATGTTTACTCCACGGACAGTCAGGCTCTTTGCTGTGGGACAGCACCATCCTAGGTGCAGACACTGCAGCTGCGAAATGAAACAGACAGAAATCCCTGCCCTCAGGAGAGAGCTGATAAAATCAGTGATTAAATACACAGCCTGTTAGATGTAGGAAGCGCTATAAAGCAGGAGGGGACAGAGTGCTGGGGGGGGAAGGGTAGGAGGGTGCTGTCCAGGAAAGGGCTCACTGAAAAGGTGACATCTGAGCAAAAACAATACAGATGTGGGGGAACAGGAGCCCCCCCAGGCCAGCAGAGGGAACCGTCAGTGCCAAGTTTCTCAGGCTGAGGCCAATGAGACTGGAGCAGAGCAGCCAGGAGTGAGTGAGAAGGGAGATCAAGGAAGGAAGGCGGGGACAGACCATGGAGGATTTGAAGCCACTGGTAAGAACTTTTCCTCTGAGTGACCGAGAGATCACTGGAGGGCTGGGGGCACAGGAGTGGCAGGATCTGACGACCATTTGCAGTCTGGCTCCAACACTGAGAACAGCCTGACGGGAGCAGGAGCAGAGAGACCAGTTAGGAGGCTAATTTAATAACCCAAGAGCAAGATGATGGTTCTTGGACACAGGCAGTAGTTGGGGAAGCTGAGAAGTGATTGGCTTATGGGTAGGACTTGGAAGGTAGAGTCAGCAGGGTTTTCTAACAGAGGATCACAGAGCTACCCTGCTTGGTGTGGTGAAGCTGGGAGGAAGGTAACCGGAGAGTCTCCACGTGAATGCCACGCTGCAGGGACCGGATGGAAGGCACTTGACGATCTCATGAAAGCCTCTCTATGGCAGCCCAAGGGGTGTCCCCCGGGGCCTGCTAGCCCCTCCCCACCACTCCCTGCCCGGACAGGACCGCAGAGGCCACAGGTTACGGAGAGGGAGCTCACACCCCGGCAAAGATTGATGCCTTTTAAACAGACCCAGAGTGAGAAGGACAGAGAAAGTCAATATTTGTCCGAGCAAGCCAAACAGGCAGGCTCGCCCAGGAATGTGAGGGCGGGAGGGAGGCCCAGCGCCCAGAGAACATTATTTCAACAGACAGATATTTGGAAACCGTCACTGTCCTGGTATTGGGGGAGGGGGCAGTTCATCAAGCCCTCCTTTCTGCCCAGAGATGGATGGGACCAGGCCAGGCAACGAGGGGGCAGGCCGGTGGGTTCACCCAGTCACGGCCCATCATTTCCCATGACTGGAAATCAGAGCTCAGAGAGAGAATGGGATTTGATCCAGGACGTACAGGGAAGCCCAACCCCACTCCAGGGATCTTCACATCTCTCAGGCTGAATGGCAGGCATCTCCACCATCCAGACCCTGTCCACCTGCTCCCCATCACTCACGTCACACTCCAGCCATTCTGAGCAATTTATGGCCCCAAAACACATCGGGAGCTAAGCTTACATTCACCAATGTGCTTTGGCTCACACCACTCCTCTACCTGCCACACCTTTTGTTCACTCCAATTCATTCTTCAAAACCTGGTTCAAGGTTCACCTCCACTAGCAGTCTTCTTGTTTCAAGGACAAGAGCTCAAGGCCTAAGACCAGGGAGCCCAGGATTGGGCTAAATGACTCCGGAAATTCCTTAACATTCAGACGCCCTAGTTTTCTCATCTGGAAGATGGTGGGGTGAGCTAAATAGCACCCCCTCCCGAAGGTGTCCACATCCTAATCCCTGCAACCTGTGAATGTGTTACCGTGTGTAGTAAAAGGAGCTTTGCAGGTGTGATTATGTTAAGGCTTTTAGAATGGGGAGATTATCCTGGATTATCTGGGCAGATCCAGTGTAATCATGAGTCCCTGCCACCCTAGGGAGGCAGAGGGTCGGAGTAAGAGGAGGGAATTTGGTGACAGAAGCAGAGATTGGAGTGACGCAAGAGCCTTGAGCTGAGGGACACAGGCAGCCTCTGGAAGCTGAGGGACACAGGCAGTCTCCAAAACCTGACAAGGCAGGGAAATGGATTTTGCCCTCATAGCCTGCAGAAAACAGCTCTGCCAAAACCTTGACTTTAGTCCAGTGAAAGTGGTTCCTGATTTCTGTCTCCAGAATTATAAGATTGTAGTTTTGTGTTGTTTTAAACCACTCAGTTTCATGGGAATTTGTTACAGCAGAAACAGAAAACACATTCAGGCGAATACAATATTCATGCCTAACTGCTGGGCTCTGTTGTTGTTCAGTCACTAAGTCATGTCTGCAACCCCATGGACTGCAGCATACCAGGCTTCCCTATCCTTCACTATCCCTCGGAGCTTGCTCAAACTCATGTCCACTAAGTCAGTGATGCCATCCAACCATTTCGTCCTCTGTTGTCCCCTTCTCCTCCTGCCTTCAGTCTTTCCCAGCATCAGGGTCTTTTCCAGTGAGTCAGTTCTTCGCATCAGGTGGCCAAAGCATTGGAACTTCAGCTTCGGGCTCTTGAAAGACCAAATACCAGTCCACATGGAGACCCCTTAGCAAGCACCTGGGACAGAGAACAGGCTCAGGAGTGTCAGGTGTCCAAGCTAGGGCTCCCATAGCCCCCTGATCCCTTCACAGCCCCTGACAGCTTGTTTTTTCCCTTTTTCTATTTTTTGGACAGACCATAAGGCATGTGGGATCTTAGTTCCCAACCAGGGATTGAACCTGCACCCCCTGCTTTGGAAGGGGAGAGTCTTAACCACTGGGCTGCCAGGGAAGTCCTGACAGCTTGGTCTTTAACTGTTCGTTTACACCTTTGCCCCTCCAGGCTGTGAGCAGTTTGAGAGCAGGTTCACCGTACCATACTAGTCTTAGGTATCACCAACTCCAACCACAGAGCAAGTACTCAGTAAATGTGGAATGAGTAAAAAATGAATGCATGTTAGCATCAACCCATACACAGTGTGGCTTTATTCATATAGTAGAACCCCAGCTAGAGATAGGCAATTTTAAATTCTAGAGTCCAGGGGACCAAACCTTAGAATCCAAATGCCAGAAGAGATCTCGAAATGGCTGGGTCAGGCAGGGCCGTCAGGTAGATGTCTGAACACCGAACCAGTCCTCTTTCCACTTAGATTCCCAGGTGGTTCCTCCTTGCTGACAATGTGAGAGACAGTTTCACACACCTGGCTGCTGCCCAGGTTAAAGGCAGTAGCTGTAAAGGCAGCCTGTGGGATAGGCAGCTTTAGGATGGATCATGGTGATGGTGAAGTATACACTCACCACTTAACAGCCTTTACTATGTTCCAGACATGGGGTAAAGCACTTTACATCATGATTTCACTTCATGCTCAGTGTCTATTATTATTCCCATTTACCAAGGTAGAAACTGAAGGTCAGACAGGTTACACAATTCACCCACAGTCACACAGCTCACAAGAAGCAGGGTCAAGACTCAAACCTCAATCTGTCTCAAAAGCCTGTTCTATAACCACCAGCCTCACCTCCCTTCAAGCTGCCGTTTCTCAGGTTGTGTTGTCTATGGAAGCCGAGTGGGACCTCAGGGCAGTTATCTTGGTGGACTTGTCTGAGTTCCTTTCTAGATTTGTTCAACAAGCACTTGTTGAAACTCCTCCGGGTCAGGACTTGCTCTGTGCACTGGGCACAGAGAGGCCACCCAGCCCAGTGTGGGTGACAGATCTTGAGCAATCATGACATGGTGGTAAGTGCTGGGTTAGTGGGACTCGAGAGGCCATGAGGCCGCGGGCATGGACGTCAAAATCTGACGGACAGGGACTTGCCTGGTGGTCCAGTGGCTACACCCCGTGCTCCCAAAGCAAGGGGCTCTGGTTTGATCCCTGGGCAGGGAACTAGATCCCACATGCCACAACTAAAGAGCCCACATGCCACAACTAAGACCCAGAGCAGCCAAATAAATAAATAAATATATTTTTAAATCTGCTGGGCATCAGAAATAAAGCTTCCTTGGCAACAGCCGAACACAGGGGATGGGAGGACAGCACATCCTTTGAAGGGGAAACTCCAGGCCAAGGAAACTGCATATGCAAAGGCCCAGAGGCAAAAGTATGGAACGTTCAGGAAAACACACATCATTCAGGGTGGCTGCAGGGCAGTGGGTCAGGAAATGTGACAAAGCTGGAACATGAGCAGGGGCTACATGCAGACGGCAGCACTGAGAATGCACTGGAGCCTGAGGGCAGTGAGACATTCTGGAAGTATTCCAAATAAAGAAAGGACTTGGCCAAATTTTTATTGTCTTTCTAAAGTAATAATGACAACAACAACAGTATCTATCATTTATCTAGTACTCCTTATGTCTCAGTCACTCTTCTAATCATTCTACATGGATTAATTCACTTAATCCTCAGTATAGGATCATCACTAACATATAGTATCCCAATACACAGATGAGGAAACTATAGCACAGAGAGGTTGAGTAACTCGTCCAAGGTCACACAGCTAGTAAGTTTGCAGAAATTAGATTTGAATCCAGAGGATCTGGCTTTAGAGTCCAGATGCTCAATCTGCTGAAGTCTTCTCTTAAAAGGCAGGGTTTAGATGTGTCTGGATGACACTAGAACCCATCACAGAGCAAAGTAAAGAGGAGAAGGTGCCCAGGAATTCTGTGCTCAGCTGCCCTACAAGTGGACCTGGCTCAGGGAGAGGGACCCTGCTCTCCAAGCTGCTCCGGGCCCAAGGCAGTCGGTTAACTACACACATCCCAGCCTGCCTTGGAGTCACTGCCAGGCTCCCACCCTCGAGTTTCCAGGGCAGCGCCTTATCTTCCCAGATTTCTCTGGGATTTCTTGCAACTCTGCTCTCCTGGAAGGCCTTTCCGCTTTGCTGCAGATCCTATCTCCCTGTGTGTTTCCCATTAGGAAAGCGATTAGCACTCATCCATTTGCATAAGCACAGGGGTTCCCTAGACCCAAGCGAGCCATGGCCTCTGCACAGCTGGAAAGGGGATCCGTCTGCAAAACCTGGCCAGTGCCTTGTTGGAAGCTACTTGCCTTCTCAAGGGGCCTCAGTTTCCTCATTTTTAAGTGGGGATAATGATACCACATGCTTCACTGGGCTATTGTTATGATTACCTGTGATGATATATGTGAACAATGTGTAAATCAATAAACAGCTATATATGAGGAGGGGAGTTATTACTATTATGAATGTTATTATCACTGCCATTCAAATAATTGTTGCAATTATAGAGAAATACATAAAAGTTCAGTTCTGGGCTTCCCAGGTGGCTCAGTGGTAAAGAATCCCCTTGCCAATGCAGGAGAAATGGGTTCCATCCCTGATCTGGAAAGAACCCACATACTGGGGACCAGCAAGGCCCAAGCACCACAACTACTGAGCCTGTGTTCTAGAGCCTGGGAGACACAACTAGTGAGTCCACACGCCACAGGCCCTGGAGCCCACGCTCCACAGCAAGAGAAGCCTCCGCAAGGAGAAGCCCGCGCACCGCAACTAGAGAGTAGCTTCCACACGCTAAAAAGAAGAAAAACTTGTGCAGCAATGAAGACCCAGCATAGCCAAAAATAAATAAACTTTTTAAAAAAGTTCCGTTCTGCTAAAGCAGCAGTATCACACCAGCTACCCAGAGAGTGAGGTGCCGGCGGGCATGCAGCACATGGCCAAAAACGCCATGCGAGTCGAGAACATGACCAAGTTCACCGCCGTCAGGAATAAGCATGCAAGTAGCAAACTCCTGAAGATCAGCACGATTCCTCAGCAGAACTCATCAGCCACCCAGGAGCTTGCCTCCTCTCGGCTGGGACAGTCCTAGGCCCCAGGGCGCTGGGGAAGACTGTGTTGTCTGTGCACTTTGTCTTGCTGATCAGGAATTCCTCAGTTTGTATATAGTCCTCTGGTCTATCTCATGAACCTTCTTCTCAGACCAGTTTCCTAAATGTATATGGAGGAAAAATAAAGCTTTTGGTTAAAAAAAAAAAAATTCAGTTCTGTTGTAGGTATTCTAAAGGGCAAAAAGGAACAAACCACATTAACCACTGACAGTCTACAATTTGGCAGGCAGTGAGCTAAGAGATTTCATATGTCCTCTCATCTAATTCTCACAGTTTCTCTATGAGATAAGGATTTCCCCATTTCATGGATGGGAAAACTGACGTACAAAAACGCAAGGTCTCCTAACCAAGGTCACATACCTTGTAAATGGCTTTGAACTCAGGTCTACCTGGCTGTATAACTCCGGACTTGCTCTAATCAATCATGCTGCCCTCCAGTCCCAGATCTCCTCTGAAACACAGAGAAAGCAGTGAACATCTGTGGAGCTACTTCCAAACCTAGTCCTAAGACTCATAAGAGAGACTGACAGGAAGTGTTGTGCAAAATAATACAAATAACTCTTACTAGATGCTAGTGTTCACGAAGTGAATCTCACAGCAATCCTACATGGTAGGTTATCCCCATTTTCTTGATGGGAAAACTGAGGCACAGAGAGGTGGAGTGACTTGCCCAAGATCATACAACTGGTAAGTGACAAGAGTCAGTATTTGAACCTGGTTCCAGACGTTGTGCCCTTAACCTTAACCTCTACACACAATACTGGAGATTCTGGGAGGTGAGACATGTTCCCATATACACATATGCACACAGACACACACACACACACACAGACACACACACACACACACAAACAGCATTCCCAGTGATCCAGGCCACTATACTTCCTATGGCCCAGCCCTCCTTCCACTTCCTTGTATTGGGGATGCTCTAGATAAGCATATGTGGACCAAAAAAAATAAAATAAAGAATATGTGGGCAGAGGTACATGCCCCAGTTCCAAGACCAGGTTCCCAAGGCCCACTGAGGAAGGAGCCATCCTCTCAGGGCCCCACTTCCCTGTAGGCCTCGCTACTAGTGAAATACCACGGGCCTCTGACTGGGCTCCGATACGAGGACTTGGCACTGCTTTCTGGAGCCCTAGCTATGGTGCATCTGTTACCCTTTAGAGGGGACTTGGCGGTCCCGGCTGAGTTGCTGGAGAAGCCACAACTCTCCCTGCACACATCTCCAGATTTCAGCTGTCTTTGAGGAAAGAAAAGCACTGCAAACCTCTCAGCCTGCACCTTTCCCCATGGATTCTGAGTGTCTGGGCCCTGTTCCTTTTTCCCAGGGACAATCTGAGAACCCAGCAGGCCCAGGGAATGCGCAGGACACCATCCTTCCAGCATCCATACCTCAGAGCATTCCCCTCCATCCTCAGCATCCCAGGACCCAGGCTCCTCCCAGGCTCAGGGGGTCACCCAGGAACCCCAACACAGCAGCTCCAGTACTAGCAACCTTCGTAAATGACAAAGAATTTCTAGGACTCTTTCAGGAACTTGACTAATTGAAGGAAACAAACAACAGACAGAGGAGCAGTTTGAAAAAAAGAAGGGAAAAACAGAAACAAAAAAAGCTAATCTGCAGTTGTAAACATCACTGCTGAGAAAATAGCCTACTAAGCTACTTGTGCTGAACCCAGCAGCTCAGGCCTCCATCATCTCGTTTGTCCACTTCTTGCTCAGATCAATACCCATTGGATAAAGAAGTCAGTGAACTAAACTCAGCACAAGTTCAGCATTCTAGCATCCAAATTCTGTCACTGCCTTTTTATATATAACCTTAAAAAAGGTCTCCCACCCCTGGGCCCCTGTAAAATGAGGGATTGGTCTCTCACCTTCCTATACCAAAGGATACAGATGTCAAGGGCTCTGGTCCAGCATGTCTCTGCTCTTACCAGCTCCAGATTCTTGGAGGAGCCCTCACTAGAGTCCAGACATAATCACAGAAGGTGGCTGCTCCCCCATCTCTCATTCCAATTTGCCCACATCTCGTCTCCTCAGTAAGAAAAAAAGAGGCTTGACTCTGAGACAAGCTGAGAGAAGATTCACAGGACGGAGTAGATCGGGCTGTTGGCTAGAAGTCTCCATCCTTGAGCCAAGCAATTGTCCCCTTAATTAAAGACATGCCCTGGATCATGGCGCAGCCTGTGGGGACTGACTCATTCACACTCAGACCAAGAGCCAGGCTCAACTAAGAAGCCTACTCTCCGGCACAGGAGAGGAGGTGGACCTGTTTATGGAAATGACTGGAGCTTTTCTCCCCTCAGGAAAAACAACTTTTTTTTTTTTCTTCTTTTTTGGTGGAGTAAACAAAACAGGACTCTGCCTTACTCCAAACCAAGAAATTCAAGTCTCATTCCAGCCTCCCCCGCTGGGTTTCGCTAGTCTGTGGGGACAGTGGGGACAGAGGGGCAGAATTACTCAGGCAAAGCTGACACAGTCATGGAGAAGGACCTTTCCCCATATTCATCCTCTCAGAATGTAGGCATGCTTGAGATAAGCCGACCTTAGCATTCCTGCCACCACATTCCCTCCAGGACTCCCCAGTCTGACAAGGGAGATACAAACCAGCCCACCCCTAAGGAGAGGGTGATAGGAAACCCTAGCCCCACACACTCCTGACAGAAGCATGGGCTGTAGCTATGGTGTCAGATAGAGATGATGGGCCTTGTGGGAAAAGGGAAGGAGAACAAATGGATGGGGGTAGGGTCCCTGCTCATCCTGTTCCCAGTGACCCAGGCAAGAGGCTTGCCAAGGACACCCTCCCACTGAAATAAGCAATCAGGAGAACCACATGTATATTTGAATAATATTTGCATTCAATTTGCTTCTGATTTACATAAGTCCCCTAGCATGGGCCCATCCTCTTAGACAGTTCTCTTGGTGAACATGTCCCTCCCGTCCTGGAAAGAGCCGGCTTTGTCTTAGCACCTCTGAAGGCTCCTCTCTTAGCCTGCCTAAGTCACCTGGGACATGGGGTAGAGGTGAGGGGAAGCTGGAGTCTCAAGGATCAAGAATGCCAGGCTGGCCAGGGGCCTATATAACGACGCACAGCTAAAACAGAGGAGGAGCGGGAGGGGAGGAGAGGTGCCATCAGTTTCCACAGGATACCTCTTCCCACTCCCCGCTCCATCTCCCCTTCAGCAAAGCGCTGGAACAATTAGAATAGGGAGTGGAAATTCTGATGGGGCAGTGAAATCAAGGATGATTTCATGAAGCAAGTACATGAGCAAAGCTTTCAAGTAAGAGTAGAGTGTGACTAGGTGAATGGAGACCACAGTGGTGAAGGACAGAGTGAGTCCTTCATTTATCCATATATAAATGGAGTGAGTCACTCCATTTATCCACAGAGTGAGTTACTCACTCCATACATAGATAAATAGGTAGGTGATAGATGAACAGATATGGGCTTCCCTGGTGGTTCAAATGGTAAAGAATCTGACTGCAATGTGGGAGACCCAGTTTTGATCCCTGGGTCAGGAAGATCCCCTGGAGAAGGGAATGGCAACCCACTCTAGTATTCATGCCTGGAGAATCCCATGGACAGAGGAGTCTGACCAGTCCCTGGGGTCACAAAGCATCAGATACAACTAAGCGACTAACACATCTAACTTCTTCTATAGATAATACATAGGTGATAAATGATTGATACAAAAATAAGTAAATGACTGATTGATGATAAATGATTGACAGATAGTAGATACATAGATGATAAGTGATGGATAGATGTTGATGATGGTGATGATGATCATGATAGATCTATAAATAGATAGACAGACAGATGCTACTACTAGCCCAGCTCTGAGCCAGGTACCAGAAGCGCAGGGATGGGTTAAGCATGCTCCCTCCAGGCAGTGAGACAGAGAAGCAAGCAATTAATTAAAATTCAGAGTGGTGAATGCTGTGCTAGCGAGATGTATAAATTGTTGAGGGAGCACAGGGGAGGGGACTGTTAATTCAGCTGGAAAAGGTAATGTCGAAAGATGTGAAAGAGACACTGTCACAAAAGAGTGACATTTGAACTAAGTGTTCGGAAGATAAGTAGAAAGTCATCAACAGGAGACAATGTAGGGAAGAGTGTTTCAGGCAGAGGAAACCATCAGAGACAAGGCATGAGAGTCTGGATAAAGCACAAAAAGACCAGGCAAAGGAGGAGAATTCAAGAAGGAGACAATAAGGCTGAAATTCTGGAAAACAAACCAGGCCAAGGAGGTCCCTGGGGGAAGGACAGAGGAAGAGTCCAGAAAAATCCCTTTGAGCTGGAAAAAGTGGTTATGGATACTCTGTAGAGGGTATCTACGATTTCAAAGGGATATTTCTAAATTAGAAGGCTGAGATACTGGGGAGGCTGCTCAGAGAACCGAGGGAGTTGAGATGAAGAAACAAGATACATAAGTAAAATGGTGAAGGATGGACGGATGGATGGATGGAAAATTAAATTCATTATCTACCATACCGTCTTTATAACAATGGATGAATTAAGAGGTCTTGGAGATGATTATTTTAATCCAACACCAAAAGCAAAATAAACAAGTGGGACTACACCAAACTAAAAGCTTCTGCATAGTAAAGGAAACTATCAACAAAATGAAAAGGCAACATACCCTACAAAACAGGAGAAAATATTTGCAAACCATGTATCTGACAAGTCATTAATATCCAAAATATATAAAGGACTCATACAACTCAACAGCAAAAAAAAAAAAACAGTCTGACTAAAAACTGGGCAGAAAACAAACAAAAAAAAACCTGGGCAGAAGATCTGAATTTCACTTCTGGGTATTTACCCAAAGAAAACGACAACACTAACTAATCTGCATCCCCATGTTCATTGTAGCAACATTTATAATAACCATGATATGAAAACACTCTAAGTGCTCATCAATGAGTGGATAAATGGATAAAGAAACTGTGGTAGAGAAGGTGATTTCTCCCTTGAGAGAGATATAGAGATCTTATTAGTAATTTGTTCAGTCAATAAGTCACATCCAACTCTTTGAGACCCCATGAACTGCAGCGCTCCAGGCTCGCCTGTCCTTCACTATGTCCCAGAGTTTGCTCAAACTCATGTCCATTGAGTCAGTGATGCCATCCAACCATCTCATGCTCTGTTGCCCTCTTCTCCTGCCCTCAATCTTTCCCAGCATCAGGGTCTTTTCCAATGAGTTAACTCTTTGCATCAGGTGCCCAAAGTACTGGAGCTTCAGCATCAGTATTTCCAATGAATACTCAGGGTTGGTTTCCTTTCCTTTAGGATTGACTGGCTTGATCTCCTTGCTGTCCAAGCGACTCTCAAGAGTCTTCTCCAGCAAAACAGTTCAAAATCATCAATTTTTCAGTGCTCAGACTTCTTTATGGTCCAACTCTCACATCCACACATGACTACAGAAAAAACCACAGCTTTGACTATATGGACCTTTGTTGGCAAAGTGATGTCTCTGCTGAATAATGATTATGAAAGTTTACCTTTGAAGACAATACTTCATTTTGCAAAAGAATGCCTACATATTTTTGTCTCACTGAAAATTTTCAAAGCTATGAAGCTCAGGTTTGATACCTTAGGACTCCGTCAGCTGAGGTCATACAACTATCAGTTCAGTTCAGTCGCTCAGTCTTGTCCAACTCTTTGTGACCCCATGGTCAATACCGAAATCAGATTGATTATATTCTTTGCAGCCAAAGATGGAGAAGCTCTATATAGTCAGCAAAAACAAGACTAGGAACTGACTGTGGCTCAGATCATGAGCTCGTTATTGCCAAATTCAGACTTAAATTGAAGAAAGTAGGGAAAACCACTGGACCATTCAGGTATGACCTAAATCAAACCCCTTACGATTATACAGTGGAAGTGAGAAATAGATTCAAGGGAATAGATCTGATAGACAGAGTGCCTGAAGAACTATGGACGGAGGTTCATGACATTGTACAACCATAGAGACAGAATTTTCGGAACTGAAATTCAGCACACCTGGCCAACTCCAGCCTCTAAGGAACAGAGCGACCACAGAATAGAATGTATGACATAGGTATCATCCTGGGGACTCTGGGAGTAGTGGAGGCTGTCAGTGTGGTTCCAGTTCACAGCTGGTCAATGACAGCAAAGGTCTACCCACAGGCACTCTCCAGGTCTGGAGGTGGTAGAAGGAAGGAGGGTAGTGAGTGATGAGGGTACACGAAAGGGCAAATGGGAGCACACACACACCCTAGATCAAGGCCACTCAGAGCTGACAGTCCAGGTAAGTCTGACACGACTGGAGGTGGGCAGAGCAAGCTGGGGAGTCTTCCTGGAGGAGGTAACACCTAAGCTAAGGTACAGATAGTGGCTTCTGCTGGGACAGGGTTACCAGAAGAGGAGCAGTTTAGTGCATGGGAAAAGGGACACAAAGTTGGGAAATTATAAATTCATTTAGAGACCTGAAGTCTTTCTGTCTATGCTTTCTCTTGCACAGATCTTACGACCTCACAGCCCCACCCCTGTCTTCATTTTTCCAAGTCCTCTATCTTCCTAAAAATCTTCCCAGTCTTGGAGCATTCCAAGGGTAAGGATGGCCTGGTAAGTGGGTGACCAGGAATGATGCCCTGGAAAAGCAAACCCACAGCTGGAGAGGGTAATCTCCACCCACATCATGGCTGCTGGCTGCTCACATGTCTTCCTGCACGTCTGGGGCAGTTCAGCTGCCTTCCCCTCTTTCTCTTTCCCTGTCAATAAGCCCAGCTGCCCACATTGCCCAGCCCTTCTGGCTTAGTTGGAAAGGATTCCTGTCTCGTCCATCCAGAAGAAACATGGTTAGCTGTGTGACTTTAATCCAATCACAAACCTCTCTGGGCCTCAATTTCTTGCCTATAAAACAAAATTAATAATTCCCAGCCTTGCCTGCCTCCCCCAGGTCTCTTACGAGAATGAAATGAAATGCAAATGGTCACCTACTGAACATCTGTTAAAGATACACAGGTTTTCAATATTTCAGTAGAAACCAAATACATAATTATATTAAGCTGATTTTTAATTTTCTTCTCTTTGCTCATGATAGTTTTTAATGTTGTTACAGTAAATAAAAATTACTTATTTAATAACTTGGGAAAACTAAAGTTTGAAAAAAAATAAATTCTACCTAGAAGTGGAGGAAAGTTTAGCATTTTGAAATTATTCAGGGACATTTCCCGTTTTGCTGTTTTTTGTGACAGTTCTTGTTTATAGGTATAGTCATTGTTACCATCATCATCACTGATGAATGAATGAATAATGAATTTTTATGCTCATCTTGCAGATGAGGAAATAGAGTCTCAGGAAGGCTAGACTAGTTGCCCAGACACATAGCCAGTTACTGGCTGAGCCAACACCCAGATCTTTGGTCTCCACGTCTAATGATCCTTACAATACAAAACAAAACATTTTTGCATGACCTCTTCCCAATGTTGGCAATGCTTACATTCAGTTTTTAATTATCATGTGTGTCTAGCTGCCACAAATCTAAATTCACATATGAAAACAAAAATAGAATTAAAATAAATAAACACACATACGGTGACATTCAGCTATCTAGAACCTTTGATTAATGCATTTTTCCAGATACCGGAGCTTTCAGACAGCTAGAGATTTAAACATCAACTTTGTTTTTTAATTTTAATCATTTCTAGAAACTGTTCTCTAAAAATATGTACTCTTTCCCTGACTTCTTAATCAGCATATACAGAAAGTAATGTAACCTTTCTTAAAGCCTAAAGGTAGCCATTCTAATCCCAGCTGGGACTCGAGTATAAATAACTTCATCACGTCCCTTCTCTGACCTCCATGTTCTCAATAACAACAACAACAACTCAACAACTAACATTTATCGGGCACTTACCGCATACACCATTCTAAGTAAATATGAACTGACATAATTGTCCAAACCCTAGAAGGTGGATGCTGTGGCGTCTGTTTTATAGACAAAGAAAGGGAGGCACTGAGAGGTTGAGTAACTTCCTCAAGGTCACAGAGCTGGCAGGCTGGGGACTCAGGACATGGATCCTGGCAGCATGGCTCTGGCAGTGAGACCAGGTGCTTCCAGCCCTGGCCTGTAAAGCCTTACCCTCTACGCCCAAAGAAGTGTTTGATGGGCATGGGTGCCAACCCCCAGCATAGCCCAGGCTCAGGAGAGAGCGCACGTCCTCTCCAGACATTCCATAAGGTCTCCCACAGGCCACCGCAAAGCTTCGTGGAAATCCCTTTCTTCTCTCCAGTTCCCAAAAGTTGCTGCAGCTTATGAAGCTCGAAGATCCTCAGCCCTCCTGTCGGCCCTCTGGCCCTGCCAGTTCTGAACTTTATACCTTCAGCCTTTTTCTGGCTCTTGACAAACGGAAAAAAAAATCATTCTCAGGATTGATGTGTGTGTGTGTCTGTGTGTCTGCCCACAGAGGAAAAATGACATTTTTGGCCCTTCCCTCAACTTCTAGTTGCATAACACCGGAAGAGACGAGGGGCTGGACAGAAACTCAAGGAGGCGGTTGCAGCCTCTTGCCACCCACCCCAGCCCACCATAGGCCACACAGCAAACCCTGCTGCTGCCCAATCCTTTCCCTTGCTCTTCCACAGGGAATCACTGCTGTGGCCTCAGACCCAACCTGGAAAATGTAGCATTCCTGCCCACCTTCCAACCTCATCGCCCACAACTCCCCAGCACATGCTATTTTTTTTTTCCAGATGATCCAGACTTCTCATTGATCTCAACCCATGTTTCATGCTTTCCTACCTCTGTGCCTTTGCCCACACTACTTCCCCTCCAGGAATGCCCTCCCTTCTCCCTGCTCTATATCCAAACCCACCATCCTTCCAGGCTGTGCTGGGAATACAGAGATGAATAATGGAGCAAGGGTCCCTGCTCTCAAGACAGTTATTAAAAAGTGACTGTACAATTTAATTGCAAATGGTAAAAAGCCTTCACTGCTACACCTGTGCTCACAGCCCCTCCACCCTGGGTGTTGCCACCATCACCTGGCAGTGCTTAAAAATAACATCAGTCTCTCCTTCCACCACCATCGCAATTAACAAAGATTCTCTTAAATCTTTAAGGCCTTTGACCAAAGCCCACTGCCTCCAGGGAATCTTCCAGAAAACCCCACTGTCGATGCAATCACTCCTCCTCAGAACATACCCCCTTGTTGGTTTCAGGGGACCCCCCTCTGTGGGCAGCCCTGTGTTGAATCTCACAGCTGCACTTACACAGTGAGTGTAACTCTGAACTGTACACTCTGGGGCTTCTGACCAAATACAGTCCCCTTCCACTTACACCAGTGTGCCATACAGAGACTAGGACAGTCTCCGGGTGCCATGTCATGGCAAGGCGTGGAAGCATCCGGTGAAGCCAGGATGTTCTTAAGGCCCGTCTCATGCTCTAATGTGCAAGCCTGCAACATTTCCTTGCTGACTGCCCAGACTGAAGTCTGTGTCGAGCAGTGCCATTCTTATGGTTAAAGTCAGATCATTTAATGGTCTTTTTAATTTTTTCTCAAAATTATCATCTTGGGTAGTTTTTCTGAAATCTTTTCAATAGTTTGTAAGGGGGCTCTTGACAGATGAAACACCATATGATGAACAGATGCAGCATCAACCAGCAAAAATCATCTTGCCATTGACAGTCCCCCAGATTTTTCCAGAATTTGAACAATGAAAATTTTTTATGAATGACTTGTCCAAAGATAATTTGGTAGGACAAGGTAGACTCAGTGAGGAAGAGGCCTTATCAGGGTAAGGCTGTGTTCATAGTGAAGTAAAAGGAGATGAAAACTAAATCAAATTCTGTAATTATGACAAGCAGGGAAGGGGTAACAGTATCTCACAAAGGTGATGAAAATCCAGTCCGAGATGCAGTCATGTCTCAAAATTCTTGGAGAAACTGTTCCACTTTCCTGGGGTGTTGGCTCCTCAGGGGTCGTAAGCGCCCCGCCCTATGTTAAACAGGATGGATGGGAATGTGAGCTGGTGGGAAGCAGGGAGGCCTGGCTGCTGAGTGAAGTGGTGTAAGTGTTGCTGCCAGCCCACCACACTCTCCTATGATGATCTCACAAGATGACCACCCAGGCAGCCGCAGGGCGGCTGTGCACGGGCAGCCATCTGCCACGTTAGGAACGATCTGCTCTACTCAGCCAACTGCTTTAGAAGCCACCGTCCCAGGGGGCAAACCTGCATCCCACATCAGAAGGGCAGGTCTCGTGGTCCAAGGACTCGCTTCTCTCAGTAGCTCGTCCTTGGAACACTCCACACACACATCCACATGCAGAGAGTGTTCAAGACTCATCCAACAGACCTATGACTGACCATCCAGATGCTGTGGAGTAGAACACACAGGGAAGCCACGGCTTCCTCTAAGGTGGAAGGACTCTTTCCTGCCGCTCCCAGTCAAACGCCTGCCCAAGACCCCATCACCACAGATAGGACCTCTCATGGGTGAATTCAACACACAAAAGCCAGTCAACTGGAAGAGAAGCAGGACTACTCACAAGGGCATTAAGAAAGTAGTCCTTCTCAGAGCTTTCACTCTCAGAGCCCAGGTTCAATTCCTGGCAGGGGAACAAAAAATCCCAAAAGCTACACAGCATGCCCTCCTCCCCAAAAAAAAGTTAAAAAAGAAAGCAGTCCTGGAAAATGGAAAGCTGTAGAAAATTACGGTTATTATTTTAACTATTATCATAATTATTAACTTGAGGAGGAGGTGAAGGAGAGAGCTTCATTGCATCCTTACAAAAGAAAGCGAAGAGTCTGGTGACCATCAACTGCCTTGAGCCATGGAGAACGGGCTGCTGGAGAGCCTTGTCCCTTCCATCACACTGGGAACTTCCTTCCTCGAGGGGTTCCATCAGAAAACAGCTAACAGGGTGCCGGATAAAGCCAACAAAAAAAGCTACCCAGTCACAAGATCTAAAAGGATCTTGTGATAACACAGAAATGCAGGAAAGACACTATTGCTTACGGGATATGATAATTACATCAAGTTGTTCTGAATAAAAGCAAAACTCTCCAACTGTATATATAGTTCAGTGCATGCTCAGAAACTAGTACAACTGATGCAATAATTCCTCTGTCTGAAAATTAAAACAGGATCTCAAAGAAGTAGAGGACAGAGGAAACAAAATTTTGATAATTGTTGAATCTAAATGGTGGGTATATAGGAGGTTCATTGTACTTTTCTCTCTGAAAATGTGCATTAAAAAATTTTTTTTTAACAAGAACTGTCAAAAACTCGGGGACGTGTAACAACTACTGGTCCTACTGCTTAAACACTGTTGAAGTCTCTGTGGTTCAGGTGACTGTTGATTCTTAGAACTACCCTCTTTGTAGTACATATGAAATAAAGATTCTTGTGTAATTGCAGGAAAAAAAGAAGAAGAGAGGCTGTGGAAAGGGAAGAAGAGGGGAGGAGGGATGGGAAAGGCAGGATGAAGCAGGGGAGGGCACAGCTGAAAGAACTGAGCTTCCACAGGAACAGGACAGAGTTCCCATCATACCTTCCCATGTGTGACCATGGGTAGGTTTGTGGTATTCTCTGTGCATCTATTCCTTCTTTCTGAAGATTAGGATATTGTCCTCCATAGGCTTGTTCTGAGGCTATACTTAAATGTAAAGTGAAAGTCGCTCAGTCATGTGATCCCATGGACTATACAGTCCCAACTCTTTGTGATCCCATGGACTATACAGTCCATGGAATTCTCCAAGCCAGAATACTGGAGTGGGTAGCCTTTCCCTTTTCCAGGGGATCTTCCCAACCCAGGAATTGAACCCATGTCTCCCACAATGCAGGCGAATTCTTTACCAGCTGAGCCACAAGGGAAGCCCAAGAATACTGAAGTGGGTAGCCAATCCCTTCTCCAGGGGATCTTCCCAACCCAGGAATCAAACTGGGGGTCTCCTGCATTGTAGGTGGATTCTTTACCAACTGAGCTATCAGGGGAGCCCATAATTAAATAATAGATGTTAAATATTCCACACATAGTAGGCACTCAAGAAACCCTGACTATTACTACTTTATAATTCTTTGTGCTTTATAAAATAGATACATTCAGGAGATGCTATGCTTTACAAAAGAATTCACCCCAGGGTCCCTTTAAGCTCCTATCCCTGCTAGTGCATTTTAAATGGGATTGAGTTTGCAGAAACCCATTTACCCAGGACTTATCAAGAACGCAGCAGCCAAGGCACTAATGAAGGCAAGAAGATCTACAGAGAGAGTCCCTGGGCAGAATCTCTCAGATCCTGTCCAGCAGGATTCTCTGAAAGACAGGAAACTAAAAAACATCTTCTCTGAAAACCCACAAAGACCCACTGGCTGCCCTCTGGGAAGCCTTTTTCCCATGCATATTTGGAAGCACTATGGTACCTCCAGCTATGGATCCAGGCTTATGAAGACAATAGCACTAAGCTAACAGCACTGGTTAACATTTATTGAGAGCTTCTTGTGGGAGAGGCTCTGTGTTAATTCCCGTGCAATTTCCTACACAAAGTGATAAAAGATAATGTCTGTATAACTACAAGTGCTTTCAGATGAGAAAGTTCTTATACTTCCTCACGAAGATCTCTGTTGGTTGTTTTCTTTTTTTCCCAGATAGAAAAACAGAGGCACAGAGTAGGTAAATCATTTGCCCAAGATTACCCAGCTATAAATGATGGATTATTGGAACCAGTCTATCTCTGAAGTCTACCCCATTGCAGACCCACTGCTCTGTGCCAGGTACCCTCTCCCCAAAGGCACTCCATCCAGCAGCGACAGGACTATAGGGCTAGGGTCCCTGCAGGAGGCCCCCCACTCCCCGTCTCACTTAGCCCTCCACAAGCTGTTGTCAATTGCAGTGAAGTATTTACAGCAACCAGCGACCGCTGACACCTCTGTCCACGTGGGCTATAATTTGATGCTCAAGCTGTTAAACAGCCGCTTTCGAGCGCTGAGCTCTTCACAATGAGTGTCTCTCCCAAGAGCCAGGCTGGCTGCCTCTCAGCTTCTCCTGACACTTGCACACCTCTCCTGTGGGCCCTAGGCATGCGCATGCACGCGCGTGCACACACACACACACACACACGCCAAATACCCTATCACACACAGACACTTCCTCACAGGCACAGTTATCATCACAAAATGATCTGAGTTCACTGTTCAGGACACACCCACCCAGGCATGACACATGTCACAGATTCCCAACGCACCCAGTTCACACCCCTGTTGTCATCAACACACAAGACACTACAAGGATAACGGCTGAGGATATTCCATGACTGCTAGTAATGCCCATCCCATACCCACTTCCATTAAATACACCCTCCCCACGTAATTATTCATGGGAAAATAATGAACACACTCAACTCTGCATTAGTGTAACCAGCAAAACGCTAAGTAGACTTTTTCACTTACTTGTGCTAATTGCAGCTGTCACTTGGATGTGCCTGTACCTAATCATTGTTTTATCTAAGTGGTGGGTGTGTAAGGAATTCATTTTACCATTCTCTCCGCTTCTGCCAGTGTTTGAAAAGGTTCATCCTGCTGGGTACACCTAAAGCCCTGACTCTATATCTGTGTGTGGGTGCCTATGTGTGTTGCAGGGTAAGGTAAGGTGAGAGGTGTGCATGTGCTCACACTCCAGCACGGCTGCCTCTGTGTGCATGTGTGTTTGTACAGAGCAGACCCCGGACTGTGACTCTTTGGCGGCCCCTCTCCCCGGGGAGTCTTTGCAGGGTAGGGCTGCCCTCTGCATAACTATCCAAGAGCAAACACATCAGAAACCAGATCCCCTTGCAGCCCCCGTCAATGTAGCAGTGGGGGGAGGGGTGTTCTGAAAGAGACAGGGGGCAGGGGATGAGGGAGGGCAGAGGAAGAAACTGGGACCTGCCGGTCCAGAGGAGAATTAGATTCAGGAACATGTGCTCTTCTGTAATCACCAAGGAGATGGTCCAGAGCCGTAGACACTGACTGGTTGAGGGTCTGAGGAGGACTTGGGTTTCCAGCCCCTCAGGGGTCCTCTGAGGTCACCAGATCTGAGAGGATGGGGGTGAGCCTCAGCCCCCTTCCTGGAGCTGCTGAGGCTAGGGTGCCTAGAGGACTCCAGGAGACAAAGGCTCCGGAGTGAGCCTGCAGAAGACACCCTGCAGAGCGGCCTTCGGACAAAGGAGATTCAGATTGGATGCAGAGGTGGCGGAAAGATGAATGAGGAGAGAAAGAGCGGAAAGAACAGGGGGCAGCGAGAAGAGAAGAAATGTCTGAGTAGGATGGATAAGAAGACTGAGGCCAACGGGGGACCCTGGGCAGTGCTGAAATAAAGGACAGAAACTCTTGCAGCAGGAAGGGACGTAAGGACTCAGGACCAGGGTCTCTCTGGCAGCCTTAGCAAGTCATTGACAAAGAGTGGGTCCTGCCCTACCTGTCCAAGAATCCTCAAGGAAACCTCCCTGGGACCTGGACCACACTGTGAGGGGGGCAGGGGGAGGGGTGAGCATCCCTCCCTCTTCAGAGCCTGCCTGGAGGCCCATGGAGGAGCAGGAAGCTGGTGGGAGGCAAGAAAAAGAAAACCTTTCAGTGGGGACAAAGGAGCGAAGGGACCCTTGGAATCAGATCCGAGTTCAAGTCCTGATGCTGCTATTTCCGGTGCAACCTTGCAGGAGCCCCTTAAATCTACAAGTCTCATCTGGAAAATACAGATGCTCACCTCAAGTCCCCAGGTGGACCAAATGAGACGATGGGGATGGAACTACTTTCTAGCGAGGTCTGTGCACCTCTTCATTGATGGAGGTTGCCAGCGGGGGAGAAGCCATGAGACAGTGTAGACATGACCGTGAGCAATTATCTGCCAACAGGGACATTTTACTCTCAATACTTACGTGTGCTTCTACGTCCCTCCTCATCCCACAAAGGATTTGAGTTGGCCAAGAGGGGAAAATCAGACAGACTGACCGAAGGGCAAATGGGTGGAGAGAGGAATAAAGACAGAGGCAACAAGAAGGCAAGAGACGTTTAGGGCAAAGGTCATTTCTTCCAATATTCAATTCAACCTTTCCTTCTCAAGCATCTTCTGTGTTTGGTTTCAGATGACTTTCCCCTGACAGAAGTGTGGCAAGGTCAGTCTACTCCTCTCCCTACTCCTTCTCCTCCTGCACACAAGCACATGTGCTCGGGCATGTCTGACTCTTTTGCGACCCCACGGACGGTAGCCCACCAGGCTCCTCTGTCCGTGGAATTCCCCAGGCAAGAAAACTGGAGTGGGCTGCCATTTCCTTCTTCAGTTTATCTTCCTGACCCAGGGAGCGAACCTAGGTCTCCTGCACTTCCTGAACTGGCAAGCGGATTCTTTTACCACCTAGAAAGACCCCTGTGCTCAAGACCAGATACTATTTCCCAGCTAATCAGCTGGAGCCGTGTGACTGGGTTCTGACCAAGGAAAGTGATCAGAGTGATATTTGCTGCCTGCAGACCTGGCCTTTTAAAAACTCACACACGCCCCCACCCCACCCCCACCCCAAATCCTCAGCTCTCTTTCCTCCTCTGATGAGTTTAGAAGTTCCAGTGGAGGATGCCAAGCCACTAGAACTGGGGTACATAATCCCCAGAGGGTCGATGATAGAATTTGCTATGTGGGAGCTTCATATATTCAGATGAAAAAATTTTTATCTTTATTTTTACAGAACCTCCAAACTGAGATTCAATATTATATTTAACTGCAAAGAGAGGCAACAAATCCCAGTGGTATTCCCCATACCTGTCACTAGGCCACCCATATATTTTTCTATATGATGTTAAGTGGCTGTCGAAATATCAAAAGATCATTTACACTGAAAACATGTTGAAATTGTACTATTAATCCTTTTGCTGTCTTCTGCTTGTTATATTCCATCCTATTATATAAAAACTCTTAACACTTTGATACTTGAATTTCAATATAATTGATTTATTTTACAGTCCCATGAATTGGATTTTATGTATTGAACATTTTTATTCTTAGGGGCCCATTGGCTTAAGCAGCCTGCCAACAGGATCCATGACACACAAAAAAATAAGAACACCTCCTCTAGAGAGTAATAGAGCCCCTAGAGGGAAGGCCCAGGGTCTCTGGATGACATCCCCTGCCCTACTACCACCACCACTGATCCAACATTTGGATTATGAGATGAATAAAAACAATCTTCATTTGTTAAACTACTAAGACTTTGAAGAACTTTTATATACAGAGAGTAGTCTTTGTAGATCCAGGAAGAGTACAGGGTGGCCCTCTTGGCTTAACTCTAGACTCAGTCTTAGTTCTCCTATATGCCATTGCTCATGAAGGATGGAATGCCCTGGATGCCCTCCCCTCAAACTTCTGCTATCCAAAGTCTCCCAAACCTTGAAGTCCCAGCTCAAATGCCACCTCTTACAGGAAGTCTTCCTAGGTCTCCTCCCCATCCCAGAACCCTCTTGCCCTTGAATTGAAGCACCAGGCGATACCAACATTAGACTGTGAGCTTCCTCAGGCATAGGACATTGGATAAATTCCCTTCCTGTCCCCCAGCCTACACCCACCCCTAGAGTGGGCCCACTTCAGGAATGATCAGCCATAGTAGGGCTAGTGTTTGCTGCATGGGAGGCAGGTGCGTGGCCAGGGAACTGTCTGTTTGATTCAGCTCTACTCCCTTGTAACCTGGTCCAGGTCCTCACAGTGTGTGCACACTTAGGGAAAATGGAGCGGGCGAGGGTGAGGGGGCATTAGGTGCGTTCCCACACCGGGGCCTCAAGTCCCCTCCTCTTGAGATTATTTCTGTTCAGCCTGGATTTCCAATCAATACATTTGTCCTCTAGGTCTCTATCGTCTGGGTAGCCAGATGAGACGAGAAGGAATTCAAAACAAGATGAGTCCGATGAAAGATGCCTTCTGTGGGTCCCAGCTGAGTCAGCCTCTTTGTCCCATACCCTTGAAAGCCACTCCCTCTGCTCACTCCCCTCTCTCCCACCCCTCCCTCACCCTCACTCACACCAGGCAAGTGAAGCCTCTGCCCTTGGACTGGGAGCACTTCTCTTCTCCGTGTAGCTCTAGAAGCTCAGACCTGCCCCCTGACAGCTGCTGCACCATGGGAGAGTGGAAACAGTGGAGAAGTCTCTGGTCCCCTCTTTCAGAGGGCTCCTGCCAGCTCAAGCTCCCTTCAGAAGGGAGAAGAGAATGGTGATGGAGCTGGGCTGAAGTCCCTGCTGCCTTTCTCTCTTCGGGTTATCTTGCTACCGTGGGGCTCATGGGCCCCCAGGCCCTGCTCTGGATACTGCTGTGCCCCCTCCCTCTCCCCCACCACACAGGGCACCAAACACCATCACTGCTCTATTAAGGGTCAAGCTTCTGAGTAACATTAACTCCACTTGACTTTGAGCAATGTGACGCATTTTGGGGGTACTTCCACATGCAGGTGGTTGATTCATTCACTCAGGTGCCAGGCCTGTGTCATGTCTGAGAACACAGAGATGCACTGGACTCAGCTCCTGCCCTCGGGGAACTCTCAGTCTGGTAAAGGGAGGTAGAACAATGAGTAGAAAACACTCTACAATAGTTATTTAAAAGCACCAGGGGTTGTAGAAGTACTGGGGACAGGATCTAACACCAGCCTTGAGGGATAGGGATGGAAGGCTTCCTGGAAGAAGTGACACCTGAGCTGGGAGTGAACCAGGTATTAATAGAAAGGGGGAGAAGAGACAATCAAATGCATGAACCTTAGAATCACTGACTCTTGGACTTATCAAAGAGTAGAATCATAGACATCTAGAATCATTCTTCTAATGAACAACAATGTATTGTTGGGTATGACCAATACAAGATGACCATGATGGGTAAAAAGATCTCAGAATCAAAGGGATCTTGTATCTCAAAGTTGGCCTGGTTTCCATAGCGGCTCTTGAAGGGTAGACTGCCTCTTCCAACTCCAAGGACCAGGGGAGAGGAAAACGAGTTTGAAGATTCCCTGAATATAAGAAAGAAGGGTGAATCCCTCTTGGTGGAATGAAAGTAATTCTCTGAGATGGACAATGGCACAGCAGAAGGGGACCCTGGCTCCCTGCTAATGCAGTGACTGGTAACCCAATGGTCAGAGCTCTGTTGATAGGCATCAGAGTCAAACAGGATGGAGTTTTGGGTAGTGGTCGGTCTCCGCAACAGGTTGCCGCCTGCCAGAGGGGGGAAGTGATTCACCTCTTAAATTATATCCTCCAGCTAGTCTCTCTCAAAGCCCCCTGTCTCCTGCCTTCAGAGCCCATGTTACAGTTTTAATTAGATATGCACGTGTCTGTTTCTTCCTCTCCTCCCTAGATCATCATCACCTTAAGGCCAGGAACAACATCTGTTTTGCTCACCACTGTATCCTCAAGCACAAAGCAGGTAATAAGAGACTTGCTGAAATGAATTGAGACTGATGAGTGGATATGGAAGAACATTTCAGCAAATGAGGGATGGCCTGGTGGTAAGCTCGTTTCATTTCACAGAGAGCAACACTGGGCCCACAGAGGATGGAGTTGCCCCAAGCTAGAGCTGCAAGTGTAGACAGAGAGGTGGGGGCAGGGTGGGAGCACAGACACAGGAAGGCACACATAGCCCTGGCCCCCAAGATGCCGCAGCCTCTACAGAATCAGTTTCTTAAGGAAGTTCTCCTTCCCACACTCCACCACCTTTATGGCAAGCCCAGCCTTCTCTTCAAATGATGTGCCAGAGGGAGAAAGCATGGAGCAGCGACCGGTGTGAAGGTGGCGGTGAGGATGAGGGGTCCAGTTTCGGTGCCAGAGCTTGGGGACCTACGACAAGGACCGGACAGCCTCAGCATTTAATCTGTGAGGAAAAACCTTGCGAGCGAGAACACAGAGCCAGACGGGTTAGCCCAAGCACGTCCCCTTAGCACGTTAGCGTGGATCAGCCCGGGTCAGTGCAGGGTCACGCCTGTTAGCGCAGGGTCAGGCGGGCTCAGAGTTAGTCATCCCTTATAGCGCTAGGTCGGCTCGCTTTAAAGCAAGAGCTTCCCTGTTTGCAGATCAGCCTCTAACGGAGGGTCAGAGCGGGCGGGGCGGGGTCACCTCCTCGGTAGCGGCGGGAAAGCTCCGGGTACTTCGGGGCCAGCGGCGCCCCCAGGTGGCAGGGCCCCGTCGGCGCTCGGATCCGGGTCTGGGAGAGTTTCAGGAACTCCGTTCCTCTCACTTTCAGATGGGGAGCCTGGTGGAGGTGGGGAGACTGGAGGTCCCGGGCCTCGCCCTGCAGAAAGTGTTTTGCTTCCCAATAGTCTTTACACGCATCTTTGTGGCTCTTTCTGCTCACAGCATGCAACTGGGTGCGTGAGCGCATCTGAAAGCGAGAATTCTAGATGCAGGCAGAGAGCAGACGAGCGACCATGGAGCCCGACCCTCCCCCTCCCGCCTCTCCCCTCTGCCTTGGGTCTCGGTCTGCGGACAGGCTTGCTGGGGATTTGTCTCTGAGAGCGCGGTCCACCCCCTACCCCCAGGCTCTGTGTACTTGCCGCTACAACCCTACACAATCTGAAGTTCTCAAGTTTACCCTCAGACGGGACACCAAGGGAAGAAGCAGAACACAGCCCGCTCCCCAGCCGGGCTTTGGAACTGTCCTTCCCACGCCGCGGGCCACCTATCCTGGTTCCAGTCTTTCCAGCCCCTCTCCCTCCTCCTCAACATGCGGACACTCCCCATAGCGCTTCCCAGAAAGGGGGGTGCGGTGTCTCTGGACGAACAGAGGCAGGAGTAAAGGGAGCTGGGGAAGAGGCTCCCGGTCACTTTGGGGACCGGCCTCCCACTCCCTGGCACCTATCCCAATGCCACAAAGGGCAGGGAATTCAGCATGCTGCCAGGTGGTGACTCACCTTCACAGTAGCATGTATTCCCCATGATCCACAAAGGAGGCAGGTTTATGCAGAAGCAGGGAACCAAGAAGTCCTTGGAGACTCAGGCCCTCAGCTCTGCCAGGGGAGGAGAGATCACACAGTCTAGGCTAGAAGTCTCCTGCGTCCAGAAAGGAGCGAGTCAAGCCCCCACTCTCCTACCCCTCAACACAATGGACACCCTGAGGTGGCCCCCTGGGCTGCGTCTCTGGAGTCCCAGCACAACCTGTGGCAGGCCAGCTCTGTCCCTTCCTGCACCCTGGCAGGAGAGTGGAGGGAGGAGCGAGAACTCCTTGGCGGACCAGAGGGAGGAGCTGGGCGAAGTCACTGACCCCAGACCTGGAAGGTGAGTCCAGGCTAAGAGAACCCAGCTCATTTCTCAGACAGAGAAACTGAGGCTCAGTGAGGGCGGGAAGGACTGGCCCCAGGCCACAGAGGCAGCAATCCTCTCCCCTCCTCCCCGTCTCTGCCCCTAGTATTAATCGTCTTCAGGAAGGTGCTAAAATGAAAACTGCGAAGGAAGGGAAAGAGGCATCAAAGTCTGGTACCATTCGGGGGTCAGTGTAACTCAGAATTTCTATGCACTCCTGTGCATGCACGCAGGTGGGGTCACACACACAGGCGCACACATACACTGGCCTACCGCCCACCAACATTCTTCCAAGCCTTAAAACTGGGCCATTCCATCCATCCTGGTTCAGGAAGGAATGGCTCCAGCCAGGGGAACCTCAGGCCTACCTGATTCAGATTTTCTTCATTTATCCTCCACTGTCTGAAAGGTCTAAAGTCTGATGGGGCATGGGAAGCAAGACTCGGGGTAGCCAGGTGGGTGGACTAGAAACCGGGAAGGAGGAATGTTACTCGCTGGGAAGACTGAAGGGAAAGAGACAATTTATTGGCAAACCCTGACTATTCTCCTGCCTCTCCACCGCTCCTTCCTCACTGCCAAGCTGCTGCCCCAAATTCGCCAGGTCTGGGGCTCACGGAAGGATTCAGCTGTCTGCCCCAGCCCAGGAACCTGGCACAGAGTGGAACACAAGAGGTTCTTGCTCACTCACACTCCTCCTTACTGCACCTCATTCACCTAAGGGCAACCAACCTCATACCCTAACTTATCTGAATCATAGTCTGCTTTCTCACACCTGGATCTCAACATTCCTCCAGTCCTGCCTCTGGGAAGCAAGGATTCAGAAGCATCCATAACCCAGACTACACTTAAGACTTCCCTAGAGTACCAGGGGAGATGCTGGGTTTTTATTTCCCTCAAAATGCCTAAGCAAATACTTTAACTATTGATGTTGGTTCATAGAGCCTTTAGATTCCAGCATTATATCTGGCATCCTGCTGAGCAACTTTGAGCGAACCCATCCTCACCCCTCCTCTAGACCTGTTTCTCCATCCATTCAATGTTAGCCTTGGAAACCTTGCAAGCTCCAGTGTTACCAGCTCAACAAACGGCACTGTCCTCTTGCTGTGAGATTAGTTTCCTAGGAATGAAGACTCCAAAGCCCTCGGGGCTGCTGACCAAGTGTGGGATGGAAGAGTGGAAGCGGGAGGTGGGGGGGGGCGCGTCTCATGGCACCAGGCAGAAGAGCAGGTCAGAGGCCAGACTGTGGAGCCTCTTCACTGCTCTGGAAGAGCCTGGAGCCACCCATCTAAGGCAGGCTAAAGGGACTGGACACCAGTGGGATAGGGAGGAAGTGGAGGCTTTGAGGGGAAGGCTAATCTGCTCCACTACGGGTTGGTCACTGTGCCCCTCAGTACCTTCACTGGCTGCCCCCAAATCCCAGCTTTGCCTGCAGTGGGGAAGGAAGTAGGAAGAAGGTGGATGGGTCTCAGTCTTTGCTAGAAGAATAAGGGATGAGGCTCAGAACTCAGGACTCCTCCCCACCCCTGAAGAAACCTATTTCTAACCCTTCCACCCCAGTCCTCCACACCCACATCTCCCCAGCTTCTGCCTCTGCTCCAGGAACGGGGGACCACACTCTCACACAGTGATACAGTCACAAATATACATGCTAGCACACGCAAGTGTTCAGCCCCAAGCCATCACCCACACAGACACATATTTCCTCTCACACACAAACATATACACAGTCACAGACCCCCAAATACTCAAAAATCACATACACATAGACTGTGATACCTGGAACCATCATCATAAAGTGGAAATCTACCATCCTTAACCCTTAACATACCACTTTTTTTTAAACCTCAAATATGGTAATAATCACTTCTTTTGTTTCTCTTCTGTTCTCCACTATCAGAATTAGACGGCATCTTATGATGATAGGCAGATGTTTGCTGCTTGTACCTCTGGTACAATGCCCAGCACACAGTAGGTGTTCAATAAATATTTGTGGAAAGAAGGAGCCAAAGAGTTAAGAGATGTCCAGGGCCTAAGGCAAATTAACTCGCCAGCGTTTGATCCTTACAGGTACCTCCTTGAACAGGAAAACTGTTCTTTACACAAACTGAGCCCTGACACTGGCCTCACACTCTTCAGATGGTCAACAGAGGGAGGAGGGTGGGGGTAAATAGATCAGAGGACAGACCTGCTGCCTGGGGCCCATTAGAACCCGGAAGCTGCCTCGAAGTCCATCTGCCCCCTTAATGCTATATCAAAGACTCATAGTTTGCAAAAAGATCCTCAGAACAGTCCTCCGATCCTCCAGTCTGCCTGGGGCTGTCGGATGGTACCAATGCAAGGCCAGCCCACCAGCGTCTCCAGCCCTGCGATCCGACTCCTCCACTCCATACTGGGAGCCCAAGTTCTTGGATCCGCTGGCCCGATCTATAACTGTTCCGCTGTGTAATACCTGTCTGGTCTCTTCCATTCCAAAGCAGAAAGTGGAGCCATACCGTCCTCAGAACCCTCTAGGCTCCTGCCATCTGGGTCCAAGGCTAGTTTAAGTGATAACCTCACCAGCTGCGCTCTCTGGACTGGAGTGACACGTCGGGAAGGGAGAACTAGCCCCCAAAGATTGGACATTTGCATGGAACTCGCAGTTGTGACTCGAGCCCCCTGGGCCCCAAAGGCGCAGACCGGAGGCACTGCGAGGACTAGAGCCTGTGTGGGGGTGGTGGTCTCCCTACCGGGACCCGCACATCTGCATCTGAATGGAATGGGCCGCTAGTCTAGGAGTCCAAACAACACCGACACCTGCTGGGGAGGGGGACACAAAGCGAGGGCACTCTGGAAGGGGCGACGAATTAATTTGGACAATAAGCCGCACTCCTATACCCTCATCTCCCTCCACCCCGCCATACACACACACACCGTTTGGCAGTGTCCACACATAATTTGAAATACGCTTTTCAGAGCTGCGGCGATTCTTTGGAAACGTAGGGACTGATTTAAATATCTTGTTCTGCCAGTAATTCGTCCTTTCCAGTCCTAAGATCCATGCAACCGCAATTCCAAGGATAATTCTGCCTTCGTGGACAGAAATGCCCCGAAGGTGACACTATCCTAAGACGTTTTTCCAACATCGGGGGAAATGAGCACAGACCTTCAAGATCCCGGCTTCCCGGGGCGAAACGCTCAGGGCCCCCTGTAGCAGCTGCTGTGAGCATCTTCCCAGCCGCCGGAGCGTGCGGGCGCTGATGCGTAGCCCTTGGGAGCAGCGCATCCCCGAATAGCTGGGCGGGAAGGAGGCGGGTACCGGCTGAGGACCCGAACCCTGTCGACCCCCTTCAGGAGGACAAGATTGATGCCAGGAGGCTGGCATGGCCGGGGGTAGGACAGCAGGCGCAGACCCCTGCCGCGTGGAAAAAAGCAAAGACGCGGACGACGAGCGTCTTCCGCTCTGAGTCCGCGTGGAGCGAAAAGGCAGAGCTCCGCAGACACCCAGGACTCAGAGCTGGGAGCTGTGCGAGGGTCGGAAACAACCCCGAGGGTGTTTCCGCGCCCAGTCCAGCCCTGGGGCGCAGGGACCGGAGGAGAACGCTTTCCTGCACCAACAGTCCGAAGCCTCTGGGGCTCCGAATCGGCCACAGCCTCGGGCCGCACTGCTTCTCCGCTACGAAAGGAGGCGGTGCCCGCTCCGCCCCGCGCCGCGCCCACCAGCTCGCGAAAAGATTCGTTCCCTAAACCAGAGCTGGGAATCTCTGTCCTCCCTACAGCTTTCTGTGTTGGTACGTGTCTATGCCGACCTTAAGGAACAGAGTAATTCCGCTCCAAAACTCTAACATTTGTCTTGCTCTCAAATGCCCCGATAGACGAAAAGCTTAGGAGGCTGAGTTATCCTGTACGACCTCTGCCACCTTTAGTTCTCTTTCACCGTTTCTCCGGAAATTTCAGAACGCCAGCCGCAAGGTCAAATGTGAGCTGGGTCTCAGCGTGCGGGTGGGTCCTCTTGGATACCTCGCCAGGCCCCAACCCTGCCAACCTTTTGAACCACGTATCGGAATAATTTGGGAGCAAACCCAAACTCGCCTCGCTTCTCTTTGGCGGGATGCGCAGCGTTTCAGTTAAATTCCGATTCCGATCCATAAAGACCTCAGGCGACCCGCCTCCTCACACCGCCCCGCTAAGGTTGAAATCTTAAGAGGCACGCTCCACACTCAAATCTTTTCCCCCTTTTTTCTTGCCGGGTCCCTCGTTTAAACTGCGTCGGCGCCTTTATTCGCCTGACCCTAAGCGGAGGAAAACCCGCCTGATCCGTCATTGTCTGGTCCGCGGTCGGCCCCACCCCCGCCCCAATCAGTGTCACAAAACGCCCCTTTCAACAGATTCCAAACCCTCTTCACCCGGGCTCACCGAGCCTTCAACTTCATTAAGTGTGCGCTACGGCGGCGCTGGAGGAGGCGAAGTTTAAATAAACCGGAGCGGAGAGGGAGGAGGGGTGGGTTGCTAGTTGAACGGGAGAGAGAGAAGTGTTTTTGAAAAGGGGAAAAAAGTCATCAGGGGAAAAGCGCTTTGTAACCACGAAGACGCGCCCGCTGTGGCGAGAACAAATTGGATATGGAGGGGGAAGTGTCCGCCCCCACCTCAACTCCCGCTCCTGGGTGGTCTGGGGAGCCCCAGGAGAAAGAAAGATGGGGAGGAATCGGCGGTGAAAAGAATTAACCAATTTAATTGGGCTTCAAGAGAGAAATGGGGAGAGGCTCACCGATGTGCCCCGATCACCGAAACCAAACACCCTTCAGTAAAGTAAAATAAAATAAAAATGAAATAAAATGTCTGCCTTTAGCCTTGGCTGAAAGACGTATGTCAAAGTTTGAGAATCAAGGCTGTTCTCAGCCATAGAGAGTAAATCTGCAAGATGGGGAAATTCTGCCCGGAAAGACCCCCTCCCCCTCTTTGTGGCCTCGGGCCTCCCGGCGCCGGATAAAAGGAATGAAATTGAACGAAATTGAACGAAATGAAGTGAAATTGACCAGTGAAATTCGCCAATTTTCTTCTCCTTTAAACTGCCCGCTCTCAGCAGCACTTACTGAACCCCAAGCCGATTTTTTGGCATTTTTTTTTCTCACCTCGAGAGATGAAGGTGTGCCCTGGATATTTTCTTATTATTGTCACCGATCGTTGGAGCTTGCGGGGTCAGAGACTCAGCTGTATCCACCCAGACGGCCAGGGAACCCACAGGAGGGACTCCAGATGGAATGGCCTATTTCTCCTCCCAGAAGGCTGGCTTCCCTCCTAGGTAAGCGGACTTACGCTGAACCACCACCCTTATGCACCCAGAGGGTGAGAGGGGGCCACTTACAGAACCTCTCTTGTCAGGGGAAGGGGGAAAAAGAAGTCCCAGGCCTCTACCATACAAACGTGGGATTACTGCAGCCTTCTCCTTGCCCCTCCCTACAATCCAGGTCCCAGGTGGGTCCTTGCCAGCTCTTAATTAACAGGTTCCCAGCCCACACAACCTGAAGGAGTCCTGAATTCAAAATATCCTCCCTTCTCCCCTGACTTCAACGGTGCACATATCTCAACAGTTCTTGTCTGGTATTTTTCAAGGCCAGTAATTATATCTGGCCCCAGATCTGGCCTTCTTGACCCAGGACAAAACTGGGGTCTGAATTGGTCTGAGACGCCAAGCTCCCTAGAATCCCCTGAAAGGATGCATCTCACTCTTCTCCAATCCTCTTTATTTCTACCTTTTCCTCATACAGACCCTCTCATGCGTATAAACCAAGCAATATGTGTAAATTCATGCACACACACACTCTTCACAAAGACACACTGAACAATCCCAAAAGACCCACTGCTTCTCCTGGAAGTAGCAGTTGTGGAAATATCTATCTACATCATCAGATATGAATTCTGGCTGACTTAATTTTCTCTCTTCTAGAGGAGAAACAAATTGGTATCTTTTACTTAACACTCCAACCTAATATCTGGGGGTGGCATATTCATGGTAAATAAGATCATCTAAGCTACCAAGTGTTTTACAGAGGGCAAACACACGATCATGTTCAAATGCTCAACTTTCAAGTGAAAAGAAATGAAATCAAATTCAGCAACAGAAGTCAACGAAGCAGCCAGCAAGAGACCATTATCCCAGAATCAGCAGACATTTCCCTCCATCTACCACTGAATCTAACCTTCCTTCTTCTGAACTATTTGATAAAATCACTGGAAGGGAGCTCCGTGCTTCAGTCTCACTCCATTCCCGCAGACTCTCAACAAGATGGAGGAGAGGATGCCTCACCTCTGGCAGAGGGGTTGCATTTAACATCTATGCCTGGAACCTCCCCTCTCCTTAACTGAGAGGAAGGTGTTAAGAGACTTAGGAGTCCCAGCCACTCTTCCTGGACCCTGGTGTGTTCTCACCCTGATCGTGATTCTGATCCTCTTCATACAGGGTACTGTCTCCTCTACTTCTTCCTTCTTTCCTACTGCTTCTGACGCCCAAGATTTGCCTAAAGCAGCCTGTAAGGCTTTTTCCTTGTCTGCCCCTCTCAAGCTCACTACATTTGATTTCTGACCTTTCCTTCTTCCTTCTCTGTCACTTGTCTCCCAAGAGACGTGTCACCCCCAGCATGTGTCTATTTTCTCTAAAGGCTGAACTGCTTCTTACTGCACCTCCATATTTCTCTTTTTTCTCCTATGACCTTAGTTGAATGTTCAGAGAAAAGAGCTAAGTAACCATCTTTGTTTCACCCCAAGCACCTCTCATCCAACACACTTCCAAGTCTGGCCTCTGGGAGTCCAGACTCAGGGCTCATGGAAGACTCCAGCCAGCCCAATGGCTTTGCATTCAGGCAGTAGGTTCTGAGCAAGGCTCAAGGACTGGGGAAGTTTACCTTAGTAGAATGAGGCCTCACCGATCCTCTCCTTTAGTTCATACTGCCCTCCCTCAAGTTTCTCTGGCTGGAGGAGAAAGGGGTTTCACAGTTTCCAATTCAGGCCTTTCACTATGATTATTCCATGTGTGTGTGTGTGGGGGGGGGTGTCCAAGGGGGGACGCAAAGAATGCCCTACAATGGCCAGAGAGAGACCTCTCCCCTCTTAGGGACACAGAAAGAGATGGTGACAGAGAATCGAAAACACAGAGACATGGTCACAGATACACACGGAAATAAAAACACAGATGTCCTGAAATACAACTGACACCCTCCCCCCAATAAAGGACAAAAAGCAAGGCTACATGACAACCCAGACAAACATGAACACAAGCTCCATAAAAGCCCCCATGTCCAGAAGCACAGAAAGGCTTACAGAATATGCATCAGTAAACACTTTCACTCACATTGTACTTAATGGGTATATTTGTCCATGAGCCTGAGGCACCCAGATCTGCCCAGGCCATGCTAAGTCTGAACTAAAAAGAGATGAGAATCCCCCAGGTACATTTGAAATAAAACCTCTCTGCAGACACCCCAGGCAGAAACCTTCGAGGACCAGAGCGAAAATGAAAGTGCTGGAGGGGTCACAGGCACCCCAGAATCCTGGCCTTATTAACAGCCGAAGGCCAAGGCCAGTGTCCCCTGTATCTGACAAACCCAAGCCCTCCTCTGCCGGCCTGGCCTGATCAGGGCCCTTCCTCACTTCACTCTGCCTAGGAGTCTGTGAGACCCCGGACTGGGAATGGGGAGTGCAGGCAAGCAGACAGAGCTGGTGACTGCTGGAGTTCACGTACATTTATTCAATTGACACTGATGGGGAGTGGGGGGAGACAGGTTTTCTTTTCTTCCACACAAACCATCAGACGATTTCACAGAGTCTCCCCAATTGCAGAAGTCTAAATCAATGCACACCCAGTGGACAGAGAACGCAGATAGCAGCCTGCGATACAGATATTTACACATGGTTACAGGACCCCTGCCACAGGATGTGCCCTGGCCCACCCCACCCCCACCTCTCCGGTCCCTGACCCAGACCCTCCTCTCCCACCCCAACCTCATTGCCTTTAGCTACAATAAATATCCCAGGGCCTGGGACAGAGCAGACCGCAGAGAGGGCTGCTGGCCCTGGATGGCTGGACCCAGCCGGCCAAGGGAAAGGGGTAAAGTTCCTTCCAAAGCGCCCCCGACGCAAAAGAGGGAGGATTTTCCTTAATGGAGTGGGATCTCGGGATTGCCCAGGCATTGTGGAGACCCTCGCTTCACCTCTCCGTTCACCTTCGCCTGTGTAGACACTGCAGTAGGCTTCCGAGAGAGAACGAACTGCTTTGGCAAATAGCGAGGGGGGGGGGGGGGAGTTGCATTTTCCTTTTAAGCACAAAGTAGATAATAAATGTCTTTAAATTATAATATTGAACAATCAGGGCCTCAAAGCTGGGGAAGGAGTGAGGGAGAAGCAGAAGGGGAGACCCCTCTGCGCAGTTGGTGTTTCTGGCGGGATCTGCCCGGGCCTGGGCAGGCACCTCTCCGGGAAAACATTCTTCCGGGGCTGCCGAGAGACGCAGAGACTGGGGAAAAGCGAAGACATCCCCTCCCCCTTTTACTGCTCAAAGTGAAATGGGATCACGGCTAGCGACCTCGTCGCGTAGACCCGGGCCTCTTCCTGAGCGATGAAGCCCGCTTCGTCCCAACTGTCGGAGAGATTCCGAGCGTGGAACCACGGGCGCCGGCCCAAGGTCTGGAGACTCTTCATAAATAGACTCCCTGAGTTCCGCTGGGACCGCAGGAGCTCCAGGAGAGACTGAGGAGTGAGGGCTCAAAGTGGCCCGGATCCCGACACGGTCAGAAGTGGCAGCCACTGAGGCCTGCGACTTTGCCGGCAAACGGGGGCCCTGAGGACAGGAGAGCGTCCCCGTGGTGCGAGAGGCGAACGTGGCCGGCCACTGGAGCCAGGGCCGGGGCAGTCAGCATGGCCAAGACCTGGGCCTGACCCCCAGGACCCGCCGCCGCCGAGAACGGCGACCCCGGGGAGCCCTCGCCGGCGCCCGGGGGTGCTGCCCCGCCGCCACCGTGGCCCATAATGTGGTCTATAGAGAAGGAAGGCCTCTGCCCAGCCCCGGCGCCCCCTCCGCCCGCGTCCGTCTTGAGGCCTGGGCGCAGGAGTGCAGTGCCTGCTGCGGGAGGGCTCAGAGACGCGGGGTAGAAGGCTTTGGCACAGCCAAGCTCCGCGCCCAGGAAGGCTGGCAGGCCCGAGGGGCCCGGGCCCGACCCTGCGCTCGGAGCAGGCGCAGGGGCCGGACCCGAGGCTGCGCTCGCGAACACCGAGGCCGTCGGAGGTCCGGGTGGAGGCGCCGCGGCACGGCCCGGGGGTACCGACAGCTGGCAAGGGGCGGCGGCGGCGGCGAAAGCAAAGGCGTGCGGGTGTGGATGCGGGTGCGGGGCTGGGCCCGGCGGGGGTGCGCTGTAGGCCGGGAGCGCCAGCCCGTAGCCGTAGCCATAGGCGCCGTAAGCCGCGAAGCCCGGCAGGAAGGCGCCGGGGTCCCCCGCCGCTGCAGCCCCGCCGCGCAACAGCAGCTCGGGGTGCGGGTGCGTGTGTGGATGCGGCGGCGGCAGCGGCTGCCGCTTGAAGCGCTTGCGGCGCCGCAGGAAGCTGCCGTTGTCGAACATGTCGGCCGACTCCGGGTCGAGCGTCCAGTAGTTGCCTTTGCCCGGGTTGCCCGGCTCGCGGGGGATCTTGACGAAGCAGTCGTTGAGCGAGAGGTTGTGGCGGATGCTGTTCTGCCAGGCGGGGAACTTCTCCCGGTAGTAAGGGAAGCGGCCGCTGATGAACTCGCAGATCTCGCTCAGCGTTAGGCGCTTCTTGGGGCTCTGCAGGATGGCCATGGTGATGAGCGCGATGTACGAGTAGGGCGGCTTCACCAGGGGGCTCCGAGTTGCCGCGCCCCCCGACGGCGGTCCTGGCCCGGGCCCCGCCGCGCCCCGGGCCGCCGCCGAGACTGGCCCGGGGCTTCCCGCTGCGGCCGCCGCCCCTCGGGGCGCTAGAGCGCGGGGCTCGCCGTCCGAGCAGCCACCGGACTCCTCCTCGTCCTCCACGGCTTCCCCCGCGGCTTCCTCCGGGGGAAGCTCGGGGCCGTGGGGGAGCACGTCCCGGGGGGCGCGGGGCCCAGAGCGGGCAGGGAGCTCCCCCCCACCGCTGCTGCCGCCGCCGCCGCCCACCACGTCTATATCTGCGTCGGCCTCGGACAGCGCGGCCGGGGAGCTCTCGGAGGACATGATCTCGCAGCAGCAGCTGCCCAGAGTCATGGTGCCGCCGCCGCCACCGCCGCTCTCCGGCTCCGCTCCGGCCGCGGCTCGGGCTCCGCCGCGCTGCCTCTGGGGCGAGTGTGTTTTGCGCGCGGGCGGGGAGGGGGCGGGGGACTGAGGACTGGCGGGGAGGGGTGTCCCCCAGCTCTGCAGCGCCCCCTCGTGGTTCACTCTGCCGCTCTCATCTCTCGTTGAGTATCCTACTGGCGACGGGTCTCTCCGCTGCCCCGGGAGCCCGAGCCAGGGGCAGCGCCCAGGGCGCGGGCGGAAGGCGCTGAGGCGCCCCCCCTTACTCTGCCGGTCTTGGCCCCCAGCCCCCCCTCCCCCGCCCCGGGCTGGAGAGGTCGGGGGATTAGTCCCTCCCGCTTGGCGGCAGCTTAAGGCGGAAGAGCGCCGAGTCCGGGGCGGAGCTCCCCGAGCGGGGTGGGGCTGGCGGGGGCGGGCAGAGTGCCTCGGCGGAGGGGCCCGGCGGGAACAAACAGCCGCCGCCGCGGGAGCGCTGCTCGGGTGGCCGGAGGTAGATCCTCCTCTTGCCCGCAGATCCCGCAAACGCTCGCTCTCTGGAGCCGCTGCCTTCAGTGCGCTCAGCCCTGGATGGTAAGGGTTCACGCGGGTGCCAGCTGGAGCTGGGAGCAGCAGCGATAGTCCCCCATCCGTCATCTCCCCAAAGCAGCGCCCGGGCCACCGAGGCCGACGCGCAGTTGGAGCCGCACCAGCGGAGCCTGAGACGCCGGGACCAACGCCGCCGGAGCGGGACCCGAAGGAACCCGAGCGGCTTCCGGCCCAAGGCGAGACGCACTTAAGTGATCGCAAGGAGCAAAGCTGGCGTTCTGAGCCTCGGGCCTCGGAGAGGTGAGCGATTCTGGCTGCACCCCTGTCTTCCCCTCCAAGGCCTGGACCCCGCCACAAGGGACCCCTTGCCACACCGCGGGACTCCAAATGGGGGACTGTGTGCGGGCAGTGTAGCTCCCCAGGGAGCGCGTCGCGTGCTGGTTGCCCGCTTTCCGAAAGCTTTTCTGGGGCGCTTCGTTCGTCTTTCGAGAGCGCGGACCGGCCCATCGCTGAGTTTGCCTGTATCCGATCTTTTTCTGTGTTGGTACCCGTTTGTCTCACTCAAGCTCCGTGACTGTGTTTCTCTAGCTCTCGGTGAATCTCTGCCTCTGTTTTCTGTGGAAACCCTGCATTTATCTGGATTTCTCTTCGTCGGTCTGAGAATCTCTTACTCAATTTCCCTGTTTCTCCCACACCCAGTCTCACTACAGAGCCACCTACGTTCCTTCTCCCTTCCCCCTTCTCTCGCCGGAATTGGAGGCTCTACCGACAGGCAGCACAGAGACCTCTGTCAATGAACCCTGACCTCAACCGCAAGCCAGTGTTGCTTTCAGCTTTCACAATCCTATGCACACAGTGTTGGTTCCGTGCTCTTTTTCTCATCAGCTGGGTTCCTGGCCATACCGTAAGGACTTCTCTCCTGGCCTCCCTCCAGCAACCAGTAACTCCCAATTCAGACTGGGGCCGTCTCAGCCTCTGGGAGTGACAGGGGAGATGGGCACTGGACGTGACCAAGTACAGAGCCGTGGACCGGCTGCTGCCCCGACAGCGCCCCACAGTGGTCAAAGCTCAGGCATGCAGGCCGCGAGCCCAGCTGCGCTCAGCTGTCTCAGACTGTAGGACTGTCAGCTAGTGATTCTCCACCCCTACCGCCGCCTCAGTTTCCTGCTCTAAACAGTAGTTAAGAGCAAAGACCCTGGAGCCAGCCTGCTGGGATCCCAGTGCTGGCTTCACTCCTTACCTGCTCTTTGTATTTTGTGTTTCTTCCTCTGTAAAAATGAGGTTAAAAACATCCACCTCCTGACTAATATGTAAAAGCCACATCACTCTAGGCTAGATACAAAGGAGGATCTTGAAGGCACTTTGCAGACTCCTGGGGAGAAAGGGGTTTGGAGCAGTGTAGTCTCCCATCTGGATCCCATACCCCCTTCTAGCCCTGAGCTGGGTTACACGGCTGCTATCTATTAATAGTCCTTTCCAGTGACCCTACTGAACTAGGTTTTCTGTAGATAGTACTGGGGGCAGAGTAGAAGGGATTTATCCACCCTGCAGGCTATATCTCAGCAGGGTCATGTGAGAGTGGATGAAATCTTTCACCCAACAGCAGTCTCTGTTCTAGTGTATTCCACAGGTGGGACAACAGACGCCCCGGGGGCAGTGGGACTCAGTCTCCTACAATGTGAAAAAGCATGGCTGGGTGCAACCCTTGTCATGGAATCCTCATGATAAGAGTTCTCCATCCTCCCCAGTGATTCAGCTAAGAGCAGAAGAGAGTGGAAGGCAGCTCTGGTTGCTCATATCCTGTGAGAGCAAGTCTGCCAGTCACCCCCATCTGGGACTTCAGACCAAGGGGAACCACCTAGTGTGCTGGGTCCGCAACAAAGACTGTCCTTGGGAAAAGAGAAGTGCTCCAGTCCTCAAACCATAATCAAGAAATTGGACAGAGACTAGTGGCCCTGGAATCAGAATTTCATAGGTGTTGTGGCCCCCCAGGAAGCAAATAAAGGCCTTGGGGACAAGTATTTGCATGAGTCCAGATGAACTCACATACCCAGGGTTGCTAGATTTACCAGGTTTATTTTATCTGGCAAACCTATGCAATCTTCAAGCTTGCTCATTACTACAGGGACCTCTCACTGACACTCACAGACACCCCATACCATCCACCACATACACAGCAGCTCCAACCCAGCTGAGCTCTGGTAATGTCTAAGTAAATGGAAAAACAACAGCTGCAACATCCTTCTCCATCTCACTTTCTAAATGTCCTTATTTCTAAAATGGCAAATATGAATCAGTAGCTTCTTTCTTTGCCAGAACTCTCTCCTGGTTCCCCTCACTCCAGCCCCCTGCCCAAGTTCAGGGTAAAACTGACTGAGGCGTTTCAGGCTCCAGTCAAGACTTTACCTCTCTACAGAGCAGCTGCAGCCACCAGCCCACACCTCTGCCTGGCCCTGTTTCACCCTCCATTCTGCTGAGACTCAGGTCAAGGAAAGAAGACATGCCCCTCCCCCAACTCTGTTTTGCAAGGTGATTCTTAAAAAATCCTCCAGATTCTTCAGAACACACAGTTATAAGAGTGGAAACAGTGCAAGGAGATCATGTGACTTGCTAGGCTTTTTGAAGGGCCCCTCCGTTGGGTTGGGCCCAGGTGTCCAGGCTCCCAGACTAGAACTCCTCTATTTATTCAAATAACGCTTCTTAACACCTGACCCAAGCTCAACGCTTGCCTGGGGAGATATTTCTGGGAGCTTCTCACTCCTCCCAAAGCTCTGGCCAAATTTGTTTTGAACAATGCCAGGAATAGGCGCCCTGGGGCTGGGAGAATGGCGACCCAATATTCGGGATTCGTTTCGTTTCCTGCCCTTCTCTCCAGCTTTTCCTGCCTGCAGGCTCTGCGTCTTCGACGTCTGTGGGTCGTGTGTGCGTCCTTGGGTGTGTCTGTCACTCCTCGCCTCGAAAACCTGGGTGCTGACAAAAGTCTAGGCTTTCAGCACCCATGCCTGCAGCCTCCAAGAAGCAGGAGGCGACAGATTGTGTGGGTCTTGGTTACAGTGTCACTGGTAGTTCTCAGCCTCTTTCCTCCATCTCATTATTTAGCCACCTTTCTCGAGCAGCCCAGAAAGGATTGAGAGAAAGCGTCGGGGCGGGGGTGGCGGGCGCTGATCCAGGGAATTTTCCACTCGGAAATGTTCGGAGCACCGACAGGAGGTTGTTGCTTGTTTGTTGCGCTGTGCAGCTATCAATAGCGTCCCTCCCCTTATGGCTCCTCCCTGCCCTTCTTCTGGCCCCTGTAGACGTGCTCTTCTCGGCTAGAGGGGAAGGAGAGATTCGGATGATTGTGAGAATATAATTGTCATCACGAAACCGGCCAGGAGCGGCGCAGAGCTCTCCCGCGGCCTTCCCACGGTTGGCGTGCTGTGAGCACGGAGGTCCGCCCCTCCATGCAGACCCGCTGCAAAGCGCCGCCTGAGCCAGGCAGGGGACCCCACGCTTGCACGCTTCTCTGATTTTACTCACAAACCTAGCCAAGCTACCGCGCAGCCACCCGCTCTTTTGGTCCCTCCCTGGGGCCGCAGCTCTGGAGCAAGACGGCGGTTGGGCTGCAGCGGGTCCATCTCCCCTTTCTCTTCCAGATCATCGCCTGCTCAAAGGCGGTCGGCTGTCTTGGCCCTTAGTGGGAGGCGGGAGACTCCAGATCGTGTGACCTGCAGGGGCGAGCTGCAGGCGGCGGGGCTCCACACACACAGGAGTTCAGGGAGAGGCCGGCCTCTCTGCGAGCCCAGAAGTGGCAGGGCCTCGGGCGGCATGAGCTCTTTCACTCCCAGGCTAGCTAGCTCTGCACCGGCTCAGGGGTCGGTGCCTCTGCGGTCCCCCACACCTTGGGAATCCTCCGCCTCTAGGAGGAAATGACTTTCGCTCCTTCCATTGTGCACGGCCACCGTCCCCCGGCTGCGTGATGGGGGCTCGCGGGAGCACCCTCTGGACCCAGCCCTGGGCGCCGCGGAGCCTGTGCACTCCGATTCGTTCGCGGGAAGAGGGTTGCGGGCTCTGGAGAGGGTGAAAAAACAGCGCGGGTCCCAGACCAGCCGCCGGATCAGAAAAGCCGGCTTCGCAGCGACCAGGAAGGACCAGCCGCACACACTTGGGAGATATGCCGCAGGGCCTGGGGAGTTGGAGACGCTTCCAGGTGTGTGGAGGCCTGGGCATCAGGTCAGAGTGCCTTGCGGAGTGCGTCCTGGGTCCGCGTGCGTGTGTCTGCTCCTCCGGGCAACGGTGGCTTTGTGTGCTCAAGTACGTCTCTGAGAGGCCGGCGCCGGTGCCGAGTTCTCCCCTTCCCGACCGCACATCTGGGCCGGGGAGACCCGCGCCGGTGCCGAGTTCTCCCCTTCCCGACCGCACATCTGGGCCGGGGACAGCCCTGGAACGATCGCCAGCCTGGTCCACAGCTCCACCTCGGGGCCCGAAGGGGTGCGACCTGGTCTCGAGCTGCAGACCCACTCCGGGCCTCGGCGTGACCCTCCAGGGAAAGAGGATGTGAGGGTGCGAGCCTGGGCAGGGGGCTTGCACCGTGGCGAGGAGAGGAGGGGCCAGCGGCCTCGTGCGGAGAGCCAGGAGGATTGCAGCGGCCACCTCCTTCCTATGAAGTCCTCGCGGCTGGCGAGGACCGCAGTGCCGCGGGAACCGGACGGCTTTCCGCAGCCCCAAACGGGTGGAGAGGGAGGGGCGGGTGCGGAGCCGTCCGAATGAGATCCCCTACCCTATACGCACGGACGCGCACAAGCGCCGTCACGTTTAGCCTTTCGGAGCCTCAGGCAGGGTCACTGATCATGCCGTAAGTCCTAGCCGGGGCGAGTAAATATTGCTGGACCTGAGTCCTTTGGAGCTGCTGTGGAGCCGCGGAAGCCAAGCTATAGGGGACCAGCCAGAGTCCCGGCTCTGCCGCGCTGGAGCTGGGGACGGATTTCAGGGAAACAGCGACCTCTGGAGGAGCCGCGCAGACACACAACGAGGCAGGGACTGGACGACCAGGTCTGGGATCAAAGCGCCCCTTCCCCACCCCTGTTGGCAAAATCATTCAGAAGCTTATAACCTCTGGACTCCTCTTTGCACATGCTTGTTTCCTTTCACAGCTTGTACCCAAGCTTCACATCCTGGCTCAAATCCTGCCTTCTTGAGAGCCCAACTCATCTTTCCCTCTTCCTGCTCCGATCTCCCAAGAACCTAAAGCCTGAAACCCTCGACTCTAGCGCTCTACCGCACTAGGCAACTAATCTTTCTCCAAAGAAAGGGTCATTAGTCCATCCACTCCACCCACCCTTTGCATTCCATGCTGAATGTGCTGTTTTCCTTCCTCCCCCTTCACCATCAGTAAATAAAGAATGAAATCATGTATCCCAAAATTGGATTGTCGATTTCAAAGTTCGTTTCTTAGATGAGGAAATTGAGACCCATTTCCAAGTCAGAAAGAGGGCTGACTTGCCCAAGGTCACACAGCAAAAGTGGAACTAGATCCCAGGTCCCAGCCCAGAGCCCTCTCCATTTCACCTGAATAGGAACAGGAAATGCCAGAAGGAGCTTGTGTGTACGTGTGTAGAGGTGGGGGTTGGGGCGGGGGGCTGTTCCAGGCCTGTTCCAGGATGGGGCAGTAAGGAGGGCAGGGAGGGCAAAGTTGCCCTGGAAGATCAAACTCTTCTTTCCCCTGACTCCAGCCCAGATCAAGCTACTTTGAAGGGCTCCAAATTTCAGGGGTTGGCCAAGCGTCCTTACATCAGCAGGCAGGTCTGTTGGAGGCTGAAAACACTTCAATTCAGGCAAATACCACCCTCTCCTCTAACCTGGAAAGGGAGAAAGGGGCTGGTAATAAATACCCAGAGGGTGCTGCTGAGATCTGAGGTCAGCCAGAGAAGGCCTTCTGGTGCTTGCAGTTAGAAGGTTAAGGGAGAAGCTGGGAGGGTGATTGGCATGTAATTTGTAGGAGGCTCTTGTGATACCTGCCTGGCAGCCTGAGGCCTCCTCAGGGATGCTCTCCTTCTGGACATCATGTGCTTCTCTGCAAAGGCTACCAGGCAGCCTGGTCCCTGCCTGCTTGTCCAGCCTCATCTCCAGCTTTGGCACTGATTTGCCCTTTCTCACATCTTCACCTTGCACACAGCTCACTCCTCCTAATCCATCCATTTCAAATGTCAAGATTTCTGAGTTGCTTCCCCTCCCCATAACACCCCACACTGGCCAGGCTGTGCAGAGCTCCTGCCTCTGTTTCCAAAATGCTAATTCCCTCTCGTCACAATTTGTTTTCTAGTCTGTTGCCCTCGCTAGACTATGTACTCCTTGAGAACAGAAATTACATTGTCTTCATCTTCATCTTTCCTCCTCTACAAAATAGCGATAATAATTGTACCTACCTCATTGAATAGTTGTGGGAATTAAATGAAATAAGGCACTTAGCCCAGTGCCTGAAACTTTCAGAGAAGCTCAACAACTATTTCTTATCACCATCATCATCATTATTAAACACTACCTCCTGCCAGGCATAAAATCCAACACAGATACTCAGATAATGTTAGATATGTGGATATATGAATGAATAAATGAATGAATCATATGACACACTTCTCACTCTGGGACTCTAGACAAAGTTGTATCTAGCTTACACCATCACTAGAGTTATGTGTTCTCTTACGACATTGTTTCTCCCCCATCAGTCCCCTTCCCTGAAGGAAGGAGAATGTGTATCCCCATCAGGGGGAGTTTTTCCCTGGTCCCTGAAGCCATTGGATTTCTCTCTCATGCTCTCTACCTCAGTTTCTTTCCTTTAAAATGGTTCTGATCAATCAAACCAGCCACACTTTGCCAGAATCTCCTAGGGACTCTCCATTGCCTATGAGACAAAATTCAATCTTCTTAGCATGGTGAGCTGAATATGTTCAGTTTTGAGATGTCCCACCTCTCTGTTGGGTAAGATCTCCTGTATTCCATGTGGTGCTCCTGATGGGGCTGTTCAGTCTCTTTCCTCCTCACACTTGCCTCCAGGAGCAGACAGGCAACCTGGCTGGATCAAACACAGCATTGCAAGCCCAAGGTGATAGGCCTAGGTGGGACCTAAGTCAAGCTAATCACTCCTACGAGATTCAATACATGAAGTCTGAGATGCCAGGATATAAAGACTCTGGGCTCTGGGATACATGGACATGGAACTCTTGGGGGTTCTCCTTTTGGATCAGAAGATGAGCACGCAGCTGCCAGCAACCATCCTTCCTGTCGTGTGGAGAGTGCTGTTTAATATCAAAGTCCATCCACAGATGAAAACACCCCAAGGAGCCAGAGCTTAGTGACAATGTTGAGTCCTCCTCCTCTGCCTGAAACTAGAACCCTTAGACTTCACAGATATTCTAAAGATATTCCCCTTTCTGCTTAGTAGGTTGAGTCAAATTTTTCACAAGCAGCAGCACCACAGCAGAGAAGGATCCTGGGTTACTGAGACCACTGAGGTGCCATGCCACTCTGAACTGCCTGCACAGACTTTTACGTGAAAAAGAAATAAACTTCAATCTTGGTTAAGCCACTGTTGTGGAATTTTCTTTGGTATGTAAGGTTGGGGAGGAGGGAATCAGTTGCTCACAGTTGAACTTAACCCTAATTAATACAGGGAGGGATGGGGGAATGTCTCAAAGACATGAAACCTGGTTTGGGAGGTGTTAGCCTGGAGAATAAAAGACTCAGGGTTAACATAGCCGCCATCTCCGGATCTCTGAAGGGCTGACCTGGAACACAAAGACCAAGGCAAAAGGGGATCTGAAGGTTATAAAGAGACTCAATTTCCGTGACTCCATAGAAGGGAGAAATTCCATCATGGCTGTCCTTCAGAGATTCGATCTGCTACTTTGATGGTAGTGAGCTCCCCATCACTGGAAATGCATAAGTAGAGGCTGGATAATCACTGGGCAGGAATCTTAAAGCCATCCAGGTACAGCAGAAAGAGTACAGTTCTTAGAGCTGAGTTTTAATTATGCTGTCACCACTTACTGGTCTCAGACAAATAATCACTCTAAGCCTCAGTTTTCTCATTTGTAAAGTATCCAGGTAGCTAGGTTGGACACAGAGACCAAGGAAATTTCCTGGCACTACCTCTCAGGGATTTATGAAACTTAGTACTCCAGTTAGAGCCAACTAGGAGTCAAGACGCAGCAGCAGCAGCAGCAGCAGGAGTCAAGAGGTCTTGGTGAGGCTTCCTGCTCTCCTCTTCAACCTTGACATTTTTGAGCATGCCTGCTCCAACCTGCCAAGAGAATGTACCTCCCCTGGTTGTTCATGAGACTGGAGAGGAGCAGTTGTACCTGAGGCCTGGGATCTACTCCCAGACCTTCCCCTCCCTTTCTGTGTCACCTCAGATACACCTCTGAACTCCCATCCTCAGTTTCCTTATCCGACATGTGAGAAGTGCATCTTCTCTTCTGGGCAGTCTGGATCCAGAATCAGGGCTCTTAACTACAGTATTGTGCCCTGTCTATAACTCCAAATGTGAGCAATTGACATTCACAGCAATAATAATTATCATGTTTCTGTAGAGCCTGACCTTACCCAGGTTCTTGCTCTTCCCAGCCCAGGTCAGTCTGGCATGGTGCCGTCTGCCGCATGAGCTGATGTCATGAGTCTGGGATGACCTGAGGTTCCCCCGCTGTGGAGGGACTTGGTTTCAGCCAGGAGTTCGGCTCTCATCATCACATGCTTGCCTCTCACAAAGGGCTCTGCTTGATCTTCCCTTGTCCACTTCCTCCCACAAGGCTGGGGCTACTCAGATTTGGATGAGTAGAGGCAAGGAAATGAGAAATCAAAGGCCAGAGAGGAGCAGATCTTAAAACATGATTTATGATCAGAAGAAGAGAGTCATGATTGGGGTCTGAACGGGGAGGGCCGGACGGGCAGATGGCAGTGTCTGGCAGGAGGCCTGGAGGTCCCTACACCTGCCAGTGATGCCCAGGGTTTGGGGGCTGGAAGGGAGAAGGAGTGATCACCCTGCACAGATTGATGCCCAGGACATAGACCCACCCAGGGTGGAGGTGGCAAGTGCCCAGCCTTCCCAAATCTAGAGACCAGAACATCTTTGGGAAGGCCACTGGGGAGGAGGGCAGTGAGGTCTGAGTAGGTGAAATTCTGACCACAGTCACTAAAAGTCCTTTTGTTAAATAGAAAAGGGCAGCTGCCAAGAATAGGGGAGAATGGAAGATCTGGGAGGACTTCCTGGGGGAGGTGGAAACTGCAGCCCGTTTTTCTCTTCTAAAACAAATCTGTGGGCTGCTCATGAGCAAGTGCCTTTCAGAGATCTGAAGCCACCCTCAGCCCCAGTTGGCATCCAAATGGATCCTAGCTTTCTTCTACAGATTAGCTGCTCAAATCAGGTGCATACAAGGTGGCCAATAGGTGGCGCTTTTGTCTCCACACAGTTAATGAGCGAGACCAGGGGAGAGAAGGAAGCGTCCAAGAGGGAGGAAGGGGCAAACTGAAAGAAAAAGGAAACCGGAACCTGTCACTTGGCTTGGGAAAGTAGCTTTCAATATCAGCACTGTGGGTGTGAGTTGAGGGGACACAGATATTGGGATGAGCTGAGGAATTTTACTGGTGTCTGGGGCTTTCCATCCAAGTTTCCATCTCCACTGGCCTCTCTCAGAGGAAGAGAATGACTTTGGAGTCAGGGGGACCTGGAGTCCAGTTCTGAGTCTGTCACTTTGCAGCTTGACCTGGGTAAGTCACTTAACCTTTATGAGCCTCAATTTCATCATCTATTAAGTGGAGCTAAGAATTCCAACAGGCTTCCCTGGTGGCTCAGATGGTAAAGAATTCTAATAATGCCATCCTGCATTCCTGGAATAAACTGTATTTGCTTGATCGTGCATTTTTATAATACACTACTGGCTTTAATTTGGTGATATTTCACTAAGGAACTCTGCTGCTTCTTTCGTATGTGAGAATGGCTATAGTTTGCATGTTCACTGCTTATCAGTTTTTGATAACATCATGGAGTAGATAGAATTGGATGACTTCCATTCTTCTTGTGTTCTGGAACAATTTATATAACTAGAAAAGTAGGTTCCTTAATGATTTGGAAGAACTCACTGGTAGTACTGGCTAGCCTGAGTGTTTTCTGGTGGGAGCAGTGGGGGAATGGTCTCTGGCAATGTTTTCTGCTTTCTCCTGTACTAATACGTCTGTTGTTTGTTTTAGTCGCTAAGCTGTGTCCAACTTTTTTTGAGCCTGCCAGGCTCCCTTGTCCTTTCCCAGGCAAGAATACTGGAGTAGGTTGCTATTTCCTTCTTCAGGAGATCATCCCAACCCACAGGTCAAACCCACATCTCCTGCTAGGCAGGTGGATTTTTTTTAACCACAGAGCCACCAGGGAAGCCCCTATTAAGATTAGTTACTCCTTAAATTAGTCAAATGAAACCAGATTGTCTACTAGTCAAATGCCCTTGACCCTCAAAGTTTCAGAGTGGGCATGTGAAGTGAAAGTCACTCAGTTGTGTCCAACTCTTTGTGACCCCATGGACTGTACAGTCCATGGAATTCTCCAGGCTAGAATACTGGAGTGGGTAGCCTTTCCCTTCTCCAGGGGATCTTCCCAACCCAGGAATCGAACAGGGTCCCCTATGGGGCAGGCAGATTCTTTACCAGCTGAGCTATCAGGGAATGGGCATGAAGCTGTGATTAAATGGGAAAGTGTGTAACCTCCATGGAATAGGATGGTTCTAGCCAATGGCTGCTTGTTTCTATACCTTTGTACTACTTTTCTCTACCACCGCCATTACTGCTACCAAGCCACCATCCTTTCCTGCCTGGATACTGCAGTAGCCTTTTAATTGGTCTCCCCACCCCACCCCAGTTCCCCTCTAACAGCATATTTCGGGCTATGAAATTTCCTTTCAGACTTTTCCTTTGACTGCATTGTATGGATTTTAATATGTACTATTCTCACCTTTATGATTTTATAGTCTGTAACTATAGTTTTCCTCTAATTTTAGAGTTACTTAGATAAACGACTTAAATCTTCAAGTGCTTGTTTCAAAATCTGGTCCAAGAACATATTCTTATACAATCACAAATTTATGAACATTTTTTAATATTATGTTTTTGTTTCAACAGTAATCTTAAACACATTCATTTAAGCATATTGTGGATCACTTAAATGACCTCCTGATATCATAGGTATCAGAAACTTGGTATTTAGAGTCTTCATTTGCATTTATTATCAAGGAGTTCTTTAATCTTGAGATAAGGTAAAAAATTATATAGGCTTGATAAATAAATGCAGTGTTTGGGCCTGTTGGTGACATGGCCTGCTACATGAAGGAATGCTTGCACTTCATTCAGAAGAAAAAAAAATAATGGATGGATTTAGCCATCACACGGCTCAAGGCACACCAAACCCAGAGACCTACAGTGGGCCATCACAGTCACATTCACGCTACAAGTGTTTCATTTCAACAAAACAATGTCTTTTTTTACATTTGATTAATGTAATGAATTTTAATTTTTATTTTGTAGCTCTGTTTGAATTTCATTTATTAAAATACTTTGTTTTACAGTTATATAAGAGATACAAGTCTGAGGAATTTACACCTGCTTGTACTAAATGACATTATAATAAAACATTAAAATCAATTCTGGGGGCCCACAGAGCTTTATTCCTTTAGGAGGAGACCACTTTAGCCTCCTATATCCTGCAAAATCCTCCCCCTACCTCATGCTGCTGCTGCTGCTACGTCACTTCAGTCATGTCCGACTCTGTGCAACCCCACAGACAGCAGCCCACCAGGCTCCCCCATCCCTGGGATTCTCCAGGCAAGAACACTGGAGTGGGTTGCCATTTCCTTCTCCAATGCATGAAAGTGAAAAGTGAAAGTGAAGTCGCTCGGTCGTGTCCGACTCTTAGCGACCCCATGGACTGCAGCCCACCAGGCTCCTCCGCCCATGGGATTTTCCAGGCAAGAGTCCTGGAGTGGGGTGCCGTTGCCTTCTCCGCCCCTACCTCATACTTCTAGGTATTTCCCATGGGCTTAAAACCAGCCAAGCCAGTCCCTAGCAGTAGAGGGTTCTCATGTGGCCCATTTTTTCCTCTGCCTTCCCAGGTGAAGCACAACCCTGAAGATTACCTGAAGGAGCTTCTCTACTGACATGCTGGCCAGTGTCCTTGCCAAAGATGTCACTTTCCTAGGTACTCAATTTTCTACCTGCCAGGGTGACAGTGGCCACTTTCTTGAGCTGAATCCCACAGGCTCTCTAAGCAGCTCAGCACCATTGAGGGCCCAAAGTCATTCTTTCCGGGGGCTCCAAATCCCCCTAAGTCAGGAAGCAACCCCTCTCAGCTCACCTATGAGTAACTCCTTATTCCTATAAGGAACTCAGAACCATTCCCCTAGCTTAACTCTCCTACCCAAACAAGCATCCTTCATTTCTATAACACTGAGCCTCCCAAGTTTCCCAGTAGATAGGTAGGGTAGGCGGGAAGTGTGTACTGAACCCAAGAAACAGTCTCCCATTCCCCTTGTTCTCAACCACCCGTAAATAAAGTCTACAGAACACAGCTTTGACACAATCATTTAATTGTCAAAGGGCACACTTAGCTTCTCATGCTAAAATAATCATCTTAATTTCAGATAATGCAAAATTTTCCCCCAAATTGACCTCGACTGAAACAAAGAAATAAACCAAAAGGGAACATTGGAATCCCAGGAGCACAGGATCCAACAAAGGATAGAGATGGAGGGAATTCCAAGGAAAACAGTAAAGGGAAATTTCAGGGCCACATCTGGGCAGCAGACATGGAGCACAATCAGCCCAGTCTGAAGCTGGAGGACAGAAGGCTCTGGGAGAGATGCCCCCGGGAAAGGAAAAACATGACCAAAAGGGATGACAGATTTCCTGATAAGTTTGATTCATGAAAAACTATGCTATTGGAAGATATGGGAAGATTTAGCCACAGGTATAAAGCTAAGCAAATGAAAACAAAAATGAGGCAATAACTCCAGGAAAATTCAAAGTTGCACCAAAAGAAAAAAAAAAGGAAGAGTAGTCATGGTACACTAGCAACTTATTGGAGAACAAAATTTATATGGCAATAGTCGTGTAAAAGGGCTTCCTTGTTGACTCAGTGGTAAAGGATTTGCCTGCTAATGCAGGAGATGCGGGTTCAGTCCCTGGGTTGGGAAGATACCCTGAAGAAGGAAATGACAACCCAATCCAGTATTCTTGCCTGGAGAATCTCATGGACAGTGGAACCTGATAGGCTATGACACAACTTAGTGACTAGACAAGAAGAAGTAATGTAAATCCTAGAAGCTAATTTAACCAAACGTTGGTAATTTCAGGTAGAGTTGGGAAGAGATAGAGATTTAGAGGTAAATGATCATCTATCATAATAGGAAGTTAATCATTTCTGTTTTAAGAGAGAATAGTATAAGCATGGAAATAGGAAAGCAGATCCAAAAGAGACAAATATGAACTGAAAATAGATGCTTCTAAGAAACAAAGCACAGGTCCTAAGGTCTTTGATTGCTATTTGACTTGCTAGGTTATATGATTGTTTCAATTTAATAAAAACAAAACTCAAGTGTTAAAAATGTATCTTCAGAGTAAAGATGATATCAAGTTTTCTATAAGAATGAAGGAATAAGTATTTGCTTAACATTTCTGAAGATTATTCAAATTATTTGCTCTAAAAAGAGGGTAGAGGAAATAATATTGAAATCTCACTTCTAGAAAAAATAGTGTTTGGTGCTATAAAGACAGAATTGAATTAGGGCTTTTGCTTTGTTTTTTCAACACCTCCCAAAGTGTCAAAATTCTTAGGGTGCTCTATGACACGAACTCTTTCCAGACAATGAACTCTGTAAGGGCATAAACACTCTCATGTGTGTATCCTTACTGGTCTCAGAGCCCAGCGTAAGGTCTGGCACACAGCCCTCCCTGATGTTGAAAAAGGAAAATTAAAGAAGCATTTTTAAAATAAAATCTTTCTGACTTTCTAATTCAGTATTTACCTTTCTGGTGTTTCCATTCAGACATTTCTCATCTCGTCCCCACTATTTCAAGATCCCAGGGACAGAGACTTGTATGGCAAACAAGATTTGAATTCAGAATTCAAGAAGCACTTCCCGACTTCAGCCAAGTAAGAAGGATCCTCTTCTTCCTGTCTGTGGAAATTTCTTGGATTTGGAAGGACTTTATCATGAAGTTCTGTGAGGCAGGAGGACTGTAACACCATTTGGAGCAGAAGCAAGTATGCATTTTGATCTCCGCGGTGCTCTACTCCTTAGAGAACTGAGGGCGGGATCTTCCCTACCTGTTTGGCTGCAGGGAGGGGCGATTTTCTCATTGGACCAATGGGGACTTAGTCTCCACCTCCACGTCTTTCAGCTCTACTGCAGATTAGTGCGAGGACGGCAAGTGAGAATGGGTAAGAAGGTGCCAAAATACTGTCAACCCAATCATTATTCAGTAAGTCAGGCACAATATTAGACGCTAGGGATTCATTCATTCAGTCAGTCATCAAATATTAAGTGAAGGGCTGTTATGCATCAGGCAAATTAAATCTGACTTGCCCAAAGGGGTTAATAGCTGAGGGAGCAGGGTCTGTCCAGAGCATTTCATACCAGACTCTGCATACCTACTGCCCTATCCCCAAAGAGGGCCTTCCCTGCCTTCTAGGATTTCTTGAACCTTTCTCCTCTATGAGCTGCTTACTCTGTGCTCACCCTCCATTGCTGCCCCAAGAGCTTTAAACTCTTGTATCAGGCACGTCCAACATGCAAATCACGTTCACCCTGGGCTCAGACACACTGATCCCCTCCGCCGCCCTTCCCCACACCTAATTCAGGCCCCAGTAGACTGAGAGCCCTGGGGCAAAGGAGCTGGGAAAAGCCTGATGCTTAGAGTTTGAATCAGCACCGGGAAGCAGGGTAGGATCAAAGGCCAATTCCCTCTCTCTCCTGCAACTTCTGAATGCTCAGTGCTGCCCTGTCCTTGGTGCTGGGGACACTCATGAATCAGCTCAAGTCCCTGCTGTTCCAGCTCCCATTTCAGCAGGGGAGTTAAGATAGGGTGCAGAATGCAGCTCCAGAAGTTCAGCAGGGCATGTATGGTTCTGCAGCCTGGTCCCACTCCTTAAAGTAGGGAGTAGCCTTTTAAACTGAGCCCCAGCCTTGGCAGGGTTCCTTTACTCCAGAATACTGTGCATGCTAACCACCCTGGAATTTTGTTAAATTGTGGAAACCGATGATTCAGTGGGTCTGAGTTAAGATTCTGCATTTCTACCAAGCTCTTAGGTACCTGGACCACAGTTTGAGTGGAAGGCTGTACGGTACTTGTCTCATTTCTCCGAGAACTGATTGATAATGTCTCTTCCTCACTAATTCATAAGCTCAAAGCATGGATCTTGCCCATTAGTTTAGTGATTATATTCCCAGTGCTTGGCACATTCTGTGAGTGCTTTTTGGAGAAGTAGTCATTGCTCCCTTATTTATGGGAGCTAGGACTAATCCCACACAGCAGACAAACCCACTGGTCAAATATACTCACCTGCATGCCCCATCTCTACCAGCTTCTGCAGCAGGTGATGGATGGCATTTCATCAGGCCTACTATGAGCACAGCTATGGCTGAATCACATCCTAATCCTACTTCATGAACTTTTGCCTGGTAACTCACAAGGGGCTCACCCTATGCGGCAACCCAAGATCCTGAACAGAATTCCCCTACTGTCTCCCCAGACCACTCCCCCAAGTCACCAGCCAGCACACCAAGCCCAGAGGAAAGTTTCTTCTTTTTAATTAAACTAGTTTTAATTAAAAATAATAATAATCTAGTAAGTCTCAAGTTTTTCAGATGATGGGGCAGCCCACTAACTCCTCCTGAAGTCAAGGTGTTACTTGTCTCAGAAATGAAGAGCTGTCCTGGGGTCTGGAGGAGCTCAGCCAGGTTCCAGTCTGTGTCAAAGGGGTGTGCTCTCTCAGTAGGAAATAGAGCGGACAAGTAAGTGGGAGTGGGGGACAAGCTTGTGGGGGGAATGAAGGGACAACAGCCAGGGAGTCACAGACCTAGGAGTCTGGCCTCTAATGTGTTATTAAAACAAAACAAAACAAAACACCCAGGGGAGGTTAAAGACCAGTTGGGAGGTGGTTTGAGATCGAAGGTCTGACTTCCAAAGGCTTGAAATTCACCAGAAATTCGAGGTGGGGCCTCACAGGTGGTTCTCCAGATCCTCAGACATGGGACCCAAAACAGTGCAGAGGTCGGGGGCGTGCCCAGATGAGGGCTCACAGTGGAGGGAGAAGAAATGCGGGCCTTACAATTCTGAATGGGGGATGGGGAGTTAAGTCCAGTGGAGAGATGGTGCGAGGTTCCCCAGGGATGAGGGACAGCGGCGGGTGAAACAGGTGTGCTCAAGTCCACGAGGCAGAGCTGGGGAGCTCCGAGGTGCGCTCTAAGGCACGGGGACAGAGACTGGGGCTCCCAGGCAGCGCCCCTTCCTGGGGAAGAGGGGCCCGGGCCGCCCCCCGCCGATGGGAAGGGGGCTCACAGGTAGCGCTCCAACCCAGGCGCGTAGCCCGGCGGCCGCAGGTAAGCCTCCCCCGGGCCGAGGGGGCCGAGCGCTGTTCCCGGCCCTGCCAAGGCCAGCAGCGGCTCGGCTGGCAGCGGCCCGGGGCCGGGGCGCGTCGCGGGCAGCCCCAGGCGGTCGGGCGGCGGTGAGTAGAGCGGCGGGGAGGCGGTGCAGGGCGAGAAGGCGGCGTCGGGGGCCGCGCAGCAGGGCGGCTCGGGGGTGCCCAGCCCCGCCAGCTCGGGCGGCAGGCTCACCAGGCTGTCGACGCTGAAGAGGCGCGCGGGAGGCGCGGAGCCGGGGCCGGCTGGGGGCGGCGGCGCGAGCAGCGCGGGCCCGGGACCGGGCGCGTAGGGCGCGTAGGGGAAGGGCGGCGGGCCGGCGGCTGGCGGCGGGGCCGGGAGCACGGGCAGCTCAGCGCGTTTGAAGCGCTTGCGGCGCCGCAGGAAGCTGCCGTTGTCGAACATGTCGGCGGCCGCCGGGTCGAGCGTCCAGTAGTTGCCCTTGCCCGGGTTGCCCGGCTCGCGGGGCACCTTGACGAAGCAGTCGTTGAGCGTGAGGTTGTGGCGGATGCTGTTCTGCCACTTGCGCGGGCTGTCGCGGTAGAAGGCGAAGCGCTCGGTGATGAAGCGGTAGATGGCGGCCAGCGTGAGGCGGCGGCCCGGGGCGTGCGCCAGCGCCATGGCGATGAGCGCGATGTATGAGTAGGGCGGCTTCCCACGCTGCAGGGGCCGCCGCCGCCGCCGGCCCGGCCCGGGCGCCGGCGCGGGCTCCGGCTCCCCGCGGCCCGCCGCCGCCTCCTCGGGCTCCGGCCCGGGCTCGGCTCCGGGGAGCGGCGACGGCGGCGGCCCCGACGGCGCGACCGAGGGCGGGGCCGGAAAGCCCGAGAAAGCTGCGGGCGGCTCCATGTCGCTGCGCCCAGTCATGGGAATGCGGCGGGCTGCCCGCGTTCTCGGAGATACCCGGGCCGCTGACCTGCCTTATATGGACACGGCCCCCTCCCTCTGTGCCCCCAGCCAGGGGCGAGGGCTCGGATGTTCTCCGCTGGCCAGCGCCTCCCCCTCTAATTTGCCTTCCCAATCCTCTTACAAGGTTGACGGTTCTCTCCCCCATCCCCAACCGTTCACCCCTCCCTTGGCTCCGTCCCTTTGGGTCAGTCTTTCCCAGACCCAGCCTCATCCCTCTCCATCTCCATTGGGTCAGTCTTTCCCAGACCCAGCCTCATCCCTCTCCATCTCCCTTGGGTCAGCCCCTGGTCCAGGCCCATCACACCAGTCTCAGTCAGCCCCCTTCCCTTTCCACTCTTCCCTCAACCTCCACCGCTTTGGGTCAATGCCAATCACAAATCCATCCATTCAGAGCACTCTCTGGGCCCCCTGCCCATCCTACTTCTCTCAGCTAAGTCCTGTCCCCTCTGTCCGTCTCTCCTGGTACCCCTCCTCGTCCTTCCAATCCCAGCTGGGACAGAGATGAGAGCCGCCCAGAGCCAACTTGCCAACCCTCAGCATCCTAATGCTGTGCTGGTCAAAGAGGTGTCAGACCCACCCCAGGACATTAGACAATGGAGAAAGGTAGGCTGGGGGGAAGGGAAGAGCAGGAGGCAGGCTTTGTCAGGGGAGGATATTTCCTGGCTCCAGGGTTAGCGTCTCCTCTCTCTGCTCTCTCCCCCACAACCTTGCCCCATCCAGGCCAGTAACCTTTGAAAAAACAAAATTGTGAAAAGCGATCCAGCCAGCAGATTTGGGAACCGGAGAACTGATTACTTTAAATCAAGAGCCCCCTAGAAAATCTGTAATTTGGAATTGCCTTCTGGCTGCCTCTTCTCCATGCATCTTCTGTTCTAGGAAAAAAGGCTCCCTTTTTCACACCCTCATGTCATGCACCCTGGGAAGATCCACAAAACACAGACGCACAGCCCAAAGTTCCAAGAAGCGGTTACTGGTTCAAAGAGAGACCCCCCCAAGTGCTTCCACAGACTGGAAATCTGAGAGAGCTGCTTACTGGCCCAAAAATGCCAGACTCACGTCTCACTGGGGAATGTTCTGGCGGGGTGTGCGCATGCTGTCTCTTCAGTTGTGTCCGACTCTTTGGGACCCTTTGGATTGTAGCCCACCAGGCTCCTCTGTCCATAGGATTCTCCAGGCAAGAATTCTGGAGTTGGTTGCCGTGCCCTTCTCCAGAGGATCTTCCGGACCCAGTGATTGAACCCAGGTCTCTTGTGTGTCCTGCATTGGCAGGTGAGTTCTTTACCACTAGTGCCATCTGGAAAGCTCCAGAAATGCCAGACTCACAGCTCATTGGGGAAGGTGGTGATGAGGAGGTCCCTTATTCTTTATTAAAATCTATTTGTAGGAAATACCACCACCTACCACACTGTTCAAAAGAGATGTAACCCTGAGCCTATTTCAGGAAACTTTTCCAAAGTGACAGGAAAGCCAGACATGGCTTGGAGGGAACTAAGGGATAAAAGAGCCTTGTCTTAAAGAGGCTTGTCTGTCTTAGAGCTAGGCAAGTTCAAGGGAGCAGGGCTGAGACTAGGTAAGACTATGGAAGTGGCCCAAATTTAAGGGAGTGCTCACTCTCAGGGTGATGCAAGTGCAGGGTCAGCATTTAAGAGCCAGTGCCTCCTTAAATTTGGAGCCCTAGGTGTCTCTCCCCAGTTTTGGCTGCTGTGGAGGGCCCCTGGGTACAGATGATCAAAGCTAGCTACATCAGCCAGAGGGCCTAGGGCTTCAAATTCCAAACTCAAAGCTCAACAGCCCACTCTCCCAGCTCCAATCTCAGCAGATAATATAACAGCCACCATTACTGAGCATTGTGTATGTGGTAAACACATACATTAGCTCACTTAAATGTGAATACCTTGTGAGGTCGCACTGTAATTATCCCTGTTTTGCAGATAAGGAAACTAAGGTTTTGAGAGGTTAAAAGACTTGCCTGACTTCACAAAGCTAGTAAGTGGCAGGTGGGATTAAACCAAGAGTTCAGTGCACCAGCACACCATCATACCATGATATTTTAAAGCTGAGACTATTGAAATAATTAACTCTAGAGTCCTTCCAGCTCTCACAACTTCATCTGCAAAATTGGTGCCTAGCCTGTCTCTCCTGACCTCCAAGTCAGCATATCCAAGTGTCCATTTAACATAACCCTCAACCCAGGGCACCCCCAAATCCATCTTCCTCCCCATCCTGCAGTCCAAATCTCAGCCAATGGACCCTTTGCCCCTTACCACCCAGATCAGAAATATTGGGCATCATCTCAGGCTCCTCCCTCCCCCATCACTCCCCATATCTGAGCAATCCGCAAGTCCTGTCGATTCCACATGGATCCAAATCCGTCCTTCCTTCAGTTCTCGTGGCCTCCGTTTCACCCACATCATTGATCGAGCACTTCTGTGCCATGTCCTTTGCCAGTGCTCAGGGGAGACAGAGTGAAGAGATGGACACCCAGACAACTACCAACCACTTTGAGAGAGACAGGCAGAGAGGACCGAGAAGCAGAGAGGAAGGAGAAGATGACACTAGAGAGATCTAGAGACAACCACCCTCCCACCACAAGTGAAGAATCAGCCTGGTTTACACACGAAAAGACCCCACCTCGGTCCCCTCTCCACCTTGCATCCTGCTGCCTGGCACAGGCCTTGGGAGCATAAGATGGTGCAGCCACAGTGAACAGCTCACCAAAGAGGAAGGCAAGACGGGCAGCTGCAGCAGCAGAGAGCCTGGCTTCAAGAGCCGAATCCAGGGCCAATTGCTCATTTGAGCCTCAGTTTCCTCACCTGCCAAAGAGGGACCACAATAGACCCGCTCGGTGTTGTTATGAGATTCAAATGAGATCATGTATGAAAGTGCCTGGCCCACACTGGCACCTGGTAGTAGACTTTTTAAATAAGAGATTTATTTTCTACTACACACCTGGCATTTCTGGTATTAAACCAGGAAGGGCAGGAGAGAGGCAGAGCCACAGAAATGATTTTAGCACCTGCGTGTATTCAGCCAGGTGCAGCAGAATGCTGCAGCTATTCTCAGGCAGGAAACCAGAGCCATTGTCTCCCCTTCCCTTAGGGCTGAAGCCCCCCTCCAAAGACCCCTACCATAGCCTCCGGGGGTCGGGAGTAGGTTATGGGAGAATGACTCTTACTACCTCCCTTGGCAGACTGAAATTTTCTTGTATTATCAATTTTCCAGTCCATGTGTAAAGTCTGGGACATATAGTGTATGTTGAGTAAGTGATACTGAATGTATGGTTGGCTGTGCCACTCTTGGGGAGAGTGGGGGCAGGGAGCTGGGCCAAAGGGGTGAGAACCCAGACTTTTCCAGTTCTCTGTGTCTGCCTGGCCCCCTCCTTTGGGCCTGCTTCCCGGAGCCAAGCAGGCCGGTGTCAGGGGGTGGCCCAAGGGCTAATCCTTGTTTTCAGCGTGGCTGGGCCCTCTTTTCACAGGCCCTGGGCCGGACGGGATGCGGCTGAGCATCCGGGCATAAGATGGCCAGTGAAGGCAGCCCCTTTCTCATGGGCCTGGATTCCAGGCGGCCCAGCGTCTGAGTGGAGCCCCTGGGGCGGGAGGAACACAGTGGCTGGGCTGGGCAGGCCTTTGTCTGACCATGCTGGGTGGATATTCAGGCTGGCAGGAGGGATTAATGGCCAGGGATTGGCCCTGGGGCCGGCCTTCCCACTGCCCTTTAGAGGCCAAAGGCCCAGGTCAGGGCACACAGTGTTGATGGCTCACTAGATAGGAGTGGAAATTCCCACCCTGTCCAAAGCTGTTAGCGTCAGCCCCCAAGGCTCCCTGCCCCCAGCCCCACCTCTGCAGAGGCACCATGAGCCAAGAGGGGCTTCGAGGCAAGGAGCAGAGGGTGGAGGCCAGAGCTTCCCAGCCACTCTGCCTGGGAGAGAGGGCTGAGGCTGAAAGTTATCTTGGGTCTTTGCCCCAAGATTCACAGCCACCGTAAGAGGGCCCCCAACTTCCTCTCCAGAGCTCTGGAGAAAAAGAGCTATGTTAACCCAGTGAGGGTCCAAAGGACCAGCCTGAGCTGTCACTAGGCCCTGAAAGGCTTCCTAGGATATTCTTCAAATACCCTAGTTTGACGGAGAAGTCACTGGCAACCCACTCCAGTACTCTTGCCTGGCAAATCCCACGGATGGAGGAGCCTGGTAGGCTTCGGTCGCTAAGAGTCAGACACAACTGAATGACTTCACTTTCACTTTTCACTTTCATGCATTAGAGAAGGAAATGGCAACCCACTCCAGTGTTCTTGCCTGGAGAATCCCAGGGACGGGGGAGCCTGGTGGGCTGCCATCTATGGGGTTGCACAGAGTTGGACACGACTGAAGTGACTTAGCAGCAGCAGCAGCACCCTAGTTTGAGACCACTTTAGTCATTTATTCCTAAAGCCCTCCATCACAGCTGCCACAGAACCCATAGCCCAGAGGCTGAAAAGGGGCTTAGGAACTCAAGGAATTCTTGGAGACACCCCCACCCCAGCCCTGACACCCAGGGATCCCAAGGGCTGCTTCAGGGCCTCTTCCCTCTTACCTCTAACACCAGAGCTGCCCAAGATACTGCTCCTTCCTCAGAAGTCAGGGGCAGAGAGTTGCAGCCTGGTGAGGGGGCATGTTGGGTGCCCAGTCTGGGATGCCTTTTCTAACCAGGCTGCTCCTGAACCAGGGATGAAAAGAGCAGCCCCACCCTTACCCACAGAGCCTGAACTCTGCAACACTCTCTGGGCTGAGTGGCCTGCACCAGCCTTGGAGAACGGAACAGGGGCAGCAGGCCTGTCTCTGGAGAGAGAGCATTAGCGAAGAACCCAGGAGGAGGCTGCCCCTTGTTTTGCGTCTTCATTCCTCAAGCACTCTCATTCAGCAAATTCCAAGCACCTGTGTCTAGACTGTCCTAGGTGCTGGGTCAGTGATGAGCCAGACTGTCCTCTGCCTTCACTATGCCCTGGAGAGGGCAGCCATGCAGCCACTGCCCATACAGGGTGGTCAGTGTGTGATACAGGCAGAGAAGGGATGGTAGGGGCACAGAAAAGGGATCCCACCCAGCCTGGCAAAGCCAGAGGGCTTCCTGGAGAGGGTGGAAGTCCAGCTGCAGGGGGGCAGGCCCAGGCTGGATGAGGGCTCATTCTCTATGCCCCCACCTCATCTCATCACTGCACTTACTGAATTCCATGCGTCTGTCTCCCGCATTACGGGTACTGTGTCTCACTCATATTGGAATCCCTGGCACTTACTATAGTGCCTGGTACAAGTTGATAGTGGATAAATGTGAATCAAATGGTCAGAAGGATGGCTAAGTACTGGGACAAGAAAATCGAGGGTGCAAAGACGAGAGCATATAGTCCCTTCTGGGAAGTGCAAGACTTTCAGTATTTTTCTACGAAAAATGAGATGAGCTCAATATCCATGACAACCTAATTGGGCAAAGAATTTGCAAAAGAATAGATACATGTATGGGTATAACTGAATCACTTTGTTGTATACCTGAAACTAACACAATATTGTTAATCAACTGTGTGCTCCAATATAAAGTAAAAAGCTAAAAAAATTGGATGAGCTGAATACCTATAAAATTCTTAGGACACTGCCTGACACATCAATACTGCTTGTTGGCTATTTTAACTTTTTTAAATGATTATTTTCAATAAAGCTTTAAATTATTTGCTTATTTTAGTGAAAACATTGAACTTTTGAATACATTTATTAATAGAACATAGGTCTTGGTAAGTGGTACCTATGACTCTAACAGCTTTTCTAAGATGAAGAATATGTATTTTTCTGACAAAATTTTGTGAAAAAGACAAAAGTTGTGAACCAAATAATAAATATTGTAAAGCATATCAAAATAAGCAGAGCAAAAATGTGATGAAAAAAATCACTTGGTCTTTTAGTAAAAGTTTGTTATCTAAAAACACTATGAACTGTTTGTTGTTGTTACTATTATTGTTTACTGTGGCTAGTGTAGGACATCGGGGTACTGAGACAGAGAAGGTAGGTGGAGTCAGATTATAGATGACTTTATTTGCCAGGTTTCAGAGATTACATCTTTCTAGAGACAACAGGAAGGCTTGGAGTATTTTCCAGCAGGGGAGTGACAAGGTCGGATCCGTTGTTTAGATCAGTGTGACAGCAGATGGACTGAAGCGGGAAGGGGCCGGCCGCTAAGAGACCAGGCAGCTAAGGCCCAGCATGTGATGCTGTGTGAATCGAGGCTCCAGTTCTGGGGAAGCAGCAGACTCTTCATAGCCATTTACTCCTCGCCAGGGCAGAGGGGGCCTCCAGTGCCCATCTCAGAGAGCGCCTTAAACCCCAGCTGTGTCACACATCCAGGAACTGGCCATCCCCCTCTACGCCTTTCTCTCCCTCTCTGACCACCTCCATTCACCAAGATCCATTAGTTCTCTGAGGTTTGTCTCAAGCACTTTCTTCTCTTGTCCCTCTGTCTTAGTCCTCATTAAGGCCGACATGAGCTCCCACACTGCCGACTGCAGTGGCCTCCTGGCTGGGCTCCCTACCTTCCACTCAGACCCCTTCTGTCCTCAGCCACTAGAGAAGGGCCTCATCGGTTGAACATGGTAGGCGTCTCCCCACCAGCTCAAGAATCAGACCGAGTCCCTAACCCGGCTGGCGGCAGCCACACCACCTGACTCCCCTGAGGCCCCACTGCCTATGTCTCCCCTGTCTCCCCGTGCTCTGCTTCTCCCTGAGCACACACGTGTTCTTTACAGACCCACTGTCAGCAGACTGCCAGGTCCTCTCCCACCCTGAGCCTTTGTTGGCCAAATTGAGCAAACCACTTTGCCAGCTTGGCTACAAAGGCAGTCTCATTTACTTCTCCAGTCAGCCCCTTGATCTCCTAAGATCCTAACTAACAGGAAAGTCCATCTTTCTCTCTGAAAGATTCCACCCAGCCTGCCCAGTGGACCCCTCCTTGTCCTCTGAGAACAGTTCACAGGAGATAGGGCTTCCCTGGTAGCTAAGCTTGTAAAGAATCTGCCTGCAGTGCAGGAGACCCTGGTTCGATTCCTGAGTCAGGAAGTTCTCCTGGAGAAGGGATAGGCTACCCCCTCTAGTATTCTTGGGGGCTTTCCTGGTGGTTCAGTTGGTAAAGAATTTGCCTGCAATGCATGAGACCTGGGTTCAGTCCCTGGGTTGGGAAGATCCCCAGGAGTAGGGCATGGCAACCCACTCCAGTATTCTTCCCTGGAGAATCCCCATGCCGAGAGGAGCCTGGCAGGCTACAGTCCATGGGGTCGCAAAGAGTCAGACACGACTGAACGATTAAGCACTAGCACACAGAAGATAACCATTTTATCCTCCGGAAAACCTTCCCCAGTTTCCCCTTCCTTTCTCCTTCTGCCCGCGCCCCTGACTCAACTGAGCCTTCAGACATGCTCTGCGTCTGTGTTCCTCTGTGCCCAATTCATCCTTGGACCCTGTGCCAGGCCACAGAGCTGCCCAGCTCACGGAGCTTTGCTGAGTGACTGACTGACTACCTCACTGAATGAATGAACAAACCACCACAAGTGTCTGGAATGGCAACAGATCCGGGCACCTGATTTCCAGCTGGGAACCTGCCTCCTGCCCTTGCAGCCTCTCTGCTCAGCTTCATGGCTCTGGGCTGAGACCCCCCACGCGATCCTTGCCTCGGCTGGGTCCAGACTTGATTCAGGCTCAGCCCTGAGGGTGTAATTCCAGCCACTACTAAACCACACACCTGGCATCTGAAGCATGTTCCGTATCATTTGTGGCTGTCAGTGTTCTGCCATCCTCCTCACCCTCAACCTAGGCAGTTTCAGGGTTCTCATGCCTCCCTGCTTCTCATTTCCAGGGTAGCTGATGGGGAGCAGTACTGTCAGCCAGGCCAGCTGATGAGCCAAGGGAGCCTGGGCTGGAAAAGAGCAAGTTAGACTCCACCGCTCATTTGCTATGTGAGCCTGAGCAAGTTGCACAACTCCCGTGGCCCATGTTAGACACATAAACCCGCAGGGCCTGAAGAGGATCTGGGCCAATGATTCCCAATCTAGAGGCCCTTTAGCTAAAACAAGGCATCTGGAAACCACGTGGCACCCTGTGCTGTCTGTAAAGAGGATGCACAGTGTGTCTCACACACAAGTATGAATGTTTTGCAAATGGATGTGGAAGCTGCTGTGACTGAGAAAAACCCACAGGGCAAAGCTTTGTAGTCGTTTTAATTTTTAATCCATCAGTGGATATTAGAAGCACAACTGCTATCATATGGGGCAGCAGAGAGGTATTTGTTAATCCCCATTCTTAAACTACCGCTTTAGTCCAATATGCCTTCTTCACAGTTTTGTATATTGAGGTCCAGGAAAGAAAGAGGTTTGCCTAAAGTCTCAAAGCCAGTCAGTGCAAAGCCAGAAATGGAGCCTAGGTCTCTGACCCCCAACTCCTCCTTCTCTGCATTTATTCAACGGTATTTATTAGCACCTGCCTGTGCGGGACCCTACCCTGGGCACCAGGGAGCCAGTGATGGAGACCCGCCATCCTAGCCTCAGGCACTGACATTCTGTCCGGGAGAGGTGACACTGAACAAAGACTTTATCCTAACTCCCCAAAGGAGCCTGGGAGGACTGGAATCAGGAAGTGATGTGATAAGATTCCTGTTGTCTAATAACCACTGCATTTGCAATGTGGATGATAGACCGGAAGGGTTTTATCATTTAGGATATTATTTAGGATGTTTTGGACTACAGGTACAGAAAAACTCAACTCAGAGTGATCTAGGCTGTAGGGAAATATGTTTTATCCCTGACAAGGTCAGAGATAGGATGCAGTGAGGGCTCTGGCTCTCCTCTGTGATTCTCTTGGCTCTGCTGTCCCTCATGGGTTGGCTTCATTATCAGGCTGGTGATTGGATAATTATAGCACCCAGAACTACAGCAGTGATTTGCAAGTATCCTATGCCTCTTTCTTAGGAGAGGAAAGCTCCCCTCTCCATACCCCAATGTCTCCTCAGCTCTCATTGGCCAGAACTGGATCACTTCCCCACTCCTAAAACAACTACCGGGAGAGGGGAATGCTAGGTTTGACTAGGACTAATCAGTACCTATTTCCCATGAAGTGATGGGACTGGATGCCGTGATCTTCGTTTTCTGAATGTTGAGCTTTAAGCCAACTTTTTCACTCTCCACTTTCACTTTTATCAAGAGGCTTTTGAGTTCCTCTTCACTTTCTGCCATAAAGGTGGTGTCATCTGCATATCTGAGGTTATTGATATTTCTCCCGGCAATCTTGATTCCAGCTTGTGTTTCTTCCAGTCCAGCGTATCTCATGATGTACTCTGCATATAAGTTAAATAAGCAGGGTGACAATATACAGCCTTGACGTACTCCTTTTCCTATTTGGAACCAGTCTGTTGTTCCATGTCCAGTTCTAACTGTTGCTTCCTGACCTGCATACAGATTTCTCAAGAGGGAGGTCAGGTGGTCTGGTATTCCCATCTCTTTCAGAATTTTCCACAGTTTATTGTGATCCACACAGTCAAAGTCTTTGGCATAGTCAATAAAGCAGAAATAGATGTTTTTCTGGAACTCTCTTGCTTTTTCCATGATCCAGCAGATGTTGGCAATTTGATCTCTGGTTCCTCTGCCTTTTCTAAAACCAGCTTGAACATCAGGAAGTTCACCGTCATGGGAAATAGATGGGGAAACAGTGGAAACAGTGTCAGACTTTATTTTTTTGGGCTCCCAAATCACTGCAGATGGTGACTGCAGCTGTGAAATTAAAAGACGCTTACTCCTTGGAAGGAAAGTTATGTCCAACCTAGATAGCATATTCAAAAGCAGAGACATTACTTTGCCAAAAAAGGTCCGTCTAGTCAAGGCTATGGTTTTTCCTGTGGTCATGTATGGATGTGAGAGTTAGACTGTGAAGAAGGCTGAGCACCGAAGAATTGATGCTTTTGAACTGTGGTGTTGGAGAAGACTCTTGAGAGTCCCTTGGCCTGCAAGGAGATCCAACCAGTCCATTCTAAAGGAGATCAGCCCTGGGATTTCTTTGGAAGGAATGATGCTAAAGCTGAAACTCCAGTACTTTGGCCACCTCATGCGAAGAGTTGACTCATTGGAAAAGACTCTGATGCTGGGAGGGATTGGGGGCAGGGAGGAGAAGGGGACGACAGAGGATGAGATGGCTGGATGGCATCACTGACTCGATGGACGTGAGTCTGAGTGAACTCTGGAAGTTGGTGATGGACACGGAGGCCTGGTGTGCTGCAATTCATGGGGTCGCAAAGAGTTGAGGAACATGACTGAGCGACTGAACTGAACTGAACTGAACTGAATCAGTACCTAGGTGGTGCTAGTGGTAAAGAACCCGCCTGCCAATGTAGAAGATATAAGAGACGTGGGTTTGATCCCTGAATTGGGAATATCCCCTGGAGGAGGGCATGGCAACCCACTCCAGTATTCTTGCCTGGAGAATCCCATGGACAGAGGAGCCCAGTGGGCTACAGTCCATAGAGTCACAAAGAGTCGGACTTGACTGAGGCTACTTAGCATGCCTGCATGCATGCAATCAGAACCTACCCACCCGCAGAACTGGGAATGAGTCACTTTCCTATCAGCAGGGTTGCTGTGGGGAAGAAAGTGGATACTGAAAACAAACAGATTCCCTTAGGAAAGAGGGAAGGACAAAGACTGATATAAAGAGACAAGCAAGAAGGCTGGAAGCCCAGCCTCGAGTCCACTGAAAAGACCAGCTTCCATACAGCACTCGCCTCATTGCATCATACAAGACACTCACAGATGTCTGCTTACCCACCAGGCTCTCAGTTCCTTGAAGGCAAGGCCTGGAATTCAACCTCTTGTGGATCCAGGCACTGGAATCACCAGAGAGGAAGAGGAGTGGTTATAAAAGCCAATGTATTCCACTAGCAGGAAGCACGGGCTCCCATCTGAGAAGGGCCCCAAGCACGGACCAGGGAAGATAACCCTGTGGACCATCACCCGGCTGGGTGAGCTGGGGCCATCATCTTGGCCTCCCTGAGCCACAGTTTCTCCTTTAGAGACCTGGGAGAGGATGTTCTTGCTCTTTAACCACACTCAGCTCCCACAGTCTTCCATCTCTATCACCATGGATGAGCCAGTGGGTGGGGGATGAGTGAGGAGGGGTTAAGCAAAAGGGAGTAGAGGGAGACGGCAGGTGAAAAGACTAGAACTGGAGTGCTGGAGCCGGTCGGCCAGCCGGTGAGGTTAGCCAATCTCCTCCCAGCACTGCCCTCAGTGACTTGTTGGTAGTTTGAAATTGGCCACGGTGGGAGGTTTTGCACCAGAAATTGGCAAACGCTACAAATCAGAACCTACTCCCCTCTATTTTGTGCCCCCCCATACCCCAAATCCAGCTGTTAAACATTCAGCAGCCCACCACTTGGCAAAGTTCCAGTGATTAAAATAATAAAGCTCAGATAAGGCTGAGATTCTTCTTTGTGGCTCTCAGGGGGCTCCAGGAGGGAGGGCCTCGAGGGCAGGGCCTGGGAGGGGGTGAGGATCAGGCATTGACCTGTGGTCTCTCTAGAAGCCATTATCTCACACTTCTGGAACTCTGTGCCTGTGTCCAGCACTAAGCCAAGAGTCTTACAGGACATCCCTAACACAGTGGTCTGTGAACCAGGCCTGACCATCGCCGTCATTCTATCCTGAGTTCCAATACTCAGTTCACACTATTTGATTCAGTAATTCCCCTGGCTAGGAATTCACCATAAGGGATGTGCTCAACAAGTCAGGTTTATTCAAGGATGGTCATTCACTGTATTATTTATAATAGGGGAAAATTTGAACCTACTGTCTTGCAGTAGGTTGGGTCTATTCCTGCAAACATTAGGCAAGTAGGGGAAGAAGAACATTTTTGAGGACTTTCTAAGGACATGAGGAAACATTTATGATATAATGTTAAATATAAAAAACAGCATGTAAAAGTTACATAGTACAATACCAATGTTTGTGTATGTGTATATACATGGAAAAAGAATGGGAAGAAAACGCACAACAATATCAAAAGCTTTATCTCTAGACAATAGATTGGGGTGATTTTTTTTCTAATTTTTTAGAAATTAAAACTATAAACATTATTTGCCAAGTTGTGCTCTTAAGACATATACATTTTGCTGTGTTTACATGTGCTAATGATTCAGTAAAAATTTTTTAAAATTTCTACACATCTGATACACCAGAAACCAATAGCAGTTGCCACAGGCAGAAGAAAAACGGTGTGGTTATAAAGCAGGAGTGAGAGAGGGAGACTTTATCCCTTTTCCATTTGTATTCTTTGAACTGGAGATCATATGAGTGTATCACCTATTCGAAGATGGATTGATTAAATTAAAAAAAAACATAATAAGCATGCGTGAGTTCATTAACAAGAGGAAAAATATTAATTTCCAAAAGCATCCTGTTTACAGATGAATGAGTGGAGACTAGCAGAGGTTGGGGTACTGCCCAGAGTCACCCAGCCAGGAGACAGTTCCAAGCCCAGGGCCCCAGGGGCAGCTGTCGCTGGGTGTGTCTGGGGCTTTGAGTGTACAAATTACTGCTTCCCTATAGGCTCCTTACTCATTATAGATGCAGAAGCTGAAGATACTTAAGTTTAGCGTCCACCTCCCTCACCCCACTGCTTCTCAGGTGGTGCCGTGGTAAAGAATCCACCCGATAAAACAGGAAATGCAAGAGATGTGGGTTTGATCCCTGAGTCAGGAAGATCCCCTGGAGGAGAAAATGGCAATCCACTTCACTATTCTTGCCTGGAGAATCCCACGGACAGAGGAGCCTGGAGGGCTACAGTCCACGGGGCCACACAGAATCAGACGTGACTGACTGAGCATGCACACCTCCACCCCACTGTCACCTGGAGTGCTGGTGCCCAGCGTCCCACTGGGCGCCCTTCTCCCCCGACTCTACCCCTGGTGGGCAGGGGCCATGTCCACAGCAGTCTGTAGAGATTCCCCTAGACTGCTTTTATGAGACCCAGAAGGGCAATCACTTTGCCCACCCCAGGCCACCCTATGTCTCCCTAAGGACTAGAATCCAAGGAGGAGTCCAGAATCTTGGGTGGGAAGAAGGAAGGGCTCTCCTAGAGGCAAGAAGCAAGAAGCAGCATCTGGAACAGTTTCTGCTTTGGAGCAAGCGCGCAGTCATTAGTACGGCTTTGGCATGTTTAAGACAATAACTGCATATTTTCTCCAGGGTGCATTGTGAACCACTGTTGCTCAGAATGTAATGAGTATGTTTCCTACGAGGTGGGGATGTTTACACTCCTCCCAGGCCTGCCTGGGCTGCTCTTCTGTCATCTGCTTGGCCGTAGGTTCCAGGCCTCCCTATTTTTATATGGATCCAACAGCGCTGGGACCAGTGGCCGAATGCAGCTGTGAGCGTGGCTTTCATGATGGTACCAAGGATCAGTGGAGCAGCTTACTAGGGGAAGCATCCTTCATTCCAGTGCTTTTCTGTGGTCTAAAGTCACTTCTTTTTATCCGTGTTCAAAGACTTCACCCTGGGGATTTTACAAGCTTTAAAAAAAAACAAAAGGAGTTTTTCTTGTTCTCGCAGAAGTTAAATGGGTGGAAAATACAAATAAAAGGTCAACTCCTATGTCCCCTCCCCTCTGGCCTTAGGCAGCCACTTTCTCCCATTCTCCTTTAGGCCCTTACAAGCCAGGTTCTTCTGCCTGGAGGGCCTGTCCTCCTCTCTCCACATCCACCCCTCTCTGAAAAACTCAGCTCATGCCACCTCCTCCAGGAAGCCTTCTAAATGGGGATACGTCTCCTCTGACTTCCCCACAGTGTTTGTGCTTCCCTTTCCCAAAGCCATTACCTCACTCAGTACTCAAATGCTTGCCTAACTCCTCCCCTGCCTAACTCTGTGAGTCTTGAGAACAGGCGATGGGAATTATTCCTTTACCAATAGTCTGTGTCGAACATGGGGTCAGGGACAGAACAGATGCACAAGTGATACTGACTGATTAATTGATAGAATAAATTAATGAACATAGTAATAGAGCATCAGAGATCAAGGGGGCATCAGCCCCATCATTTTACAGATAAGGAGAGTGAGGCTTAGAAAGGGAAGGGAGAAGGCATGATCAGGAGCCACTGGTTGCAGACGACAGAATACCAAGTCAAACTAACTTAAGAAAAACAAGGCGGGTGTACTGGCGCATTAATCATGGCAAGGATGAAACTGGATTTAGGGACATCAGGACCAAGTAGTCAAACATCCCTTTATGTCAGCATCACTGTGCCAGACCACTTTCTCCACAAGGTTGAGACCTGGCTGTTGGCAAGCCCCAATCTCTCACAGTTCTACAAACAGAGACAAAAGAGCTGCACTTGAAAAAAATCCCCCAAGAGGCACCTTGAATGATCCAATTTGGGACCCATGCTCACGCCTTGCAAATCACTGTCAGAGGGTGGCAGCTCCGAACTGAAGGAGGAGCAATTCTCCCAAACGCACGAGGGCATCCCAGCCATGACCCTTGAGGGATATCAATGTGGACTGGGCAGCCACCACCGTTTATATCTACTAGAGTCACTAGCATTTGTTGAGCATCTCTGTACCCCACCCACGTTAGATATTTTCCCGCCCACTCTCTTACAATAATTCTGTGAGGTGGATATATTTACTCCCATTTCACAAATGAGAAAACCTAGATTTGAAGAGGACAATTGGCCCAAAGTCTAAGAGAGTTAAGGAACCCAGTAAGACACTTAGTCCCACCCTCCGCTGAGTATAAATGAAGAGCCTTCAGCCACCCGCGAGGGTAGGGACTTGCTTGAAGTCACAGAGTAGGTCAGTAGCATAGTTTGGAACTGGAATTCATGAGCACGTGGTCACATCACAGTTTTATATACGTAACAGGCCTCTTCTGGGTATCTGCTCTGCTCATGATAACTCCCTTCTCTCAGAACAGCCCACCCACCAATCCCCAGGGCTACGAGGAATGACGCCAGAGGGTAGTCTGGCAGTCATGTTAGCAAAATGTGGCCCTGTTCTCCTCCCAAAGCCGGTTGGGCCAAGAGTGGGACACCAGCTCTTGTTGGTTCAGTCATCCTCTCTTGGGAATGTGGAAATTCTTTTCACGTGGCTGGACATGACAGGTGCTGTGAGCAGCCACGTTTCCCCCATCTGATCAGTGGGGCAAAGGAGGCCAGTTCGGGAAGAGAAAAGAACAGAGAGGCAGAGACAGAGGCGGGGAGAGTCCCCACCCCTGTGGTCATGAGCTGGGTAAAGTCCTTTACCATGTTAGGTCACTTGAGACTCTAAGTACCTTGTAATCAACCCCCATTTCCTGTGTTTAAACAGATGCTGGTGGATTTCTTTTCTTAAATTAATTTTATTGGAGTATAGTTGATTTACAATGCTGTGTTGGTTTCTGCTATGCAGCAAAGTTAATCCATTATACATATACATATATTAAACAGACTAGTGGAAAGTGGCATCCTTCTACAGTATGTGGCAAAGTGCCTTTACTCAAAGGCGGGGGGTGGTCACTGAGTGAAGTCACATGGTTACTTCAGGTATTTCAGGCGGTCTGGTGAAGAGGCCTGTGTAGGCTGGAATGGTCAGAAGGGCTTTACTGGAGCAAGCAGGACTCCTCTGTCCGTCCTTGAAGGATAGGATGCATGTAAGCAGGGCAAGAGGCAGGAGCACTTCCAGGGGACACTTGAGATGATGCAAGAGAGGCTAATTTGAAGGAGTCAAATGTAGGGCTAAGCAGAGCAGTGAAGGAGCAAACAAGAAGGATGGTGCTCTTCTGGTCCCCTGGGAGCCATGGAGAGCTCCAGTGGATGTCTAGTGGATACGGGGAAGGATTGGGAGGAATTAGCCCCTGGGAGGGTTTCTCAGGGTTCAGTTCAGTCCAGTTGCTTAGTCGTGTCCGACTCTTTGCGATCCCATGGACTGAAGCACGCCAGGCCTCCCTGTCCATCACCAACTCCCGGAGTTCACTCAAACTCATGTCCATCGAGTCGGTGATGCCATCCAGCCATCTCATCCTCTGTCATTCCCTTCTCCTCCTGCCCCCAATCCCTCCCGGCATCAGAGTCTTTTCCAATGAGTCAACTCTTCGCATGAGGTGGCCAAAGTTGGTTACAAACTGAATCACTGCGGTGAAAGCAATTACATCCCACCTGTGCTCTAGGCTGACATCAGGCATTTTGCCATTTCCTGCCAGCCTCTCACTCTCCAGCCCCTCACTCTCCAGCCTCTGTGACTTTGTGCAGTTCTACCAGCCAGGGGACTCAGTGGTAAAGACTCCACCTGCCAATCCAGGAGACATTGGAGACATATGTTCAGTCCCTGGGTTGGAAGATCCCCTGGAAGAGGAAATGACAACCCACTCCAGTATTCTTGCCAGGAAAATCCCATGGACAGAGGAGCCTGGTAGGCTACATGGGGTTGCAAAAGAGTCTGACACGACTAAGCAACTGAGAACACACACGCACACCAGCCTAGGAGCCCTTCCATCCAATCTCAGCCCAGCTCAAAGCCACCTTAACCCAAAGCCTTTCCTGCCACCACCCCAACCCCCAAAGTGTAATCCAGGCTTTCTTTATGTGGTTCCCACTTGGACCCTCTACTGTGTAGTTTACATAGTAATTATCTGTGTAAGTATCTGTTGCCCCCACTAGAATGTGAGCCCTGAGGCCAGGATTCAGATCTGATTCATTGCTTATCTATTGCCCGCAAGTGGAGTTGGCCCCCAGTACGGGAAAGTTTGCTACATACCCGAGGGTAGCCATCGTCCACGCTAACCATGGGAAGAAGTGGTATGTTTGCTGCCTCCTTAACCTCCCGCTCCCACTTACCAATCGAGAGAGAGAGCAAGATGTGAGGGAGCAGGGAGTTCGTCCTCCCATGGAGGGCTGTGGAGTTGGGAGCTGTATGGGGCTATGTGTGCGTGCGTGTGTGTGCACATGTGTATGTGTGCACGGGTCTCTGCTGGGAGCTCTCTCTAGGTTGTCAGTCAAGGAGGGCTCCCCCCAGAGCTGGGCAGTTGGCAGCACTAGCTGTGTCACTAGCTATGGTGGCCACCCCTGGCCCCAAGTGTCATTCTAGTCACATGGTCTTCTGTTGGGCTAGCAGGCATCAGGCCTGGAGGCTGATGGAAGACATAATCAATAGCTCCAGAGCCAACCCCATTTGGCTCAGAGCCCAGGAGGGGCTGGGGCTCAGCAGAAATCAATCTAATCTTCTGTCACATGATGCCCCCAAAGATCCTGTTCATCTCTGTTAACCTGCAGTTGACAGTCAGATTAATCAGATGTTTCCCTTCCTCACACTGCTCCCCAAGGCTTGTGAGCGGCCTGGAGAGGCGGTGGAGCAGCCGCATGAAAAAGAGACTGGATGCTCAAAGTTTGGACAAAGAGGAAAGGGGCCAGAGATGAGCTGGCCTTGCTGAGCACCTACAGATTCCAGCTCTGACCAGCACTTCTTCCCTTCCTCCCAACAGGCCTAGCTGTCCCTTCGCCAGCACACAGACATGGATCCTAGTGCTCTGGCCCTGAGGTGGTTTGCCCTAGGGTGAGTGGCTGTGAAGAGGCAGAGCGGAGACCTGAACCCAGTCTGTCAATGGCTGCCCTCTTGTCATGGAATCCTGTTGTCTTTAGAGGCTCTAGAAGTGGCACCCCAAGCTTCTCCAGCATCTTTTCTTCCCAAAACTTCATGCCCCAAATCCTCATGACGCTACACGTCCAATACTCTCACAAGCAGAATTTTTATGCCAGCTTTCTGCCAGTTGGCCTGCCTGGCCCTCTGTCAAGTCACCCTCATTCTACCTGCCATGTGCTCACCAGCATTTACTGCAGTTGTGTCACTTGGTCCTACAGGTGTGTGCCTGCGTGCTCAGTCATGTCCGACTCTGTGACACCATGGACTGTAGCCCACCAGGCTCCCCTGTCCATGGGATTTTCCAGGCAACAATACTGGAGTGAGTTGGCGATTTTTTCATCTAGAGGATCTTTCCAACCCAGGGATCAAACCCACATCTCCTGTATCTCCTGCATTGGCAGGAAAATTCTTTACCACTGAGCCACTGAGAAGCCCGTCCTATAGGTGACCATTTGCCTAATGTCTGCCTCTGCCACCAGACTCTGAGTCCCATGAGGGAAGGGGCTGTATCTTTTCCGCTGCTGTCTCCCCATTGTTCATTCACTCAACAGAACGTAGGGCTCTGGCCCTGAGGTGACCTGCCCCAGGGTGAGTGGTCGTGAAGAGACAGAGTGGGCACTTGAACCCAGTTTGCGGACGGCTGCCCACTTGTCAAGGAGTCTTGTTGCCTTTAGCGGGTCTAGAAGTGGCTTTCCATGAGCTAGGGTCCACCTGTGTTCCCCCCTTGGGATCTCCCCTCCCCTCCCGTCCTTTAGCTCAGATGTTGCCAGTGGGCACAGCAAGATTCCTCTCTCCTCCTTGAGGTCCTCCAGCTGAGCCTCAGGGATGTTGGGCCCTCGGGCACTTGTCTGCCTTCCTCAGGCAGCACCAGTGACAAAGAGGCCCAGGGAGCAGGCTTTCAAGGAAACACTGTGGTGAGGCATTTGGAGTGATGTTCGGTTGGGCCAGGAGGCTGTTGAGGGTGGCAGGCTCTCTGTGGGCACGGTCCTGGATTCCAGGGAGCCAAGGCCAAGGCAGGCCAAGAATTCCTTGCCTTAATTTTTTGCCTCTAATTCCTCCCAGAAATGAGGCGTGTCAGTCCTCAAATTCTTGGGTTTTTACGAGGCGATTATGGTGATTACTGTAAATCTCCCGTGTGTTGTTTTCAAAGGGGCAATTAAGTGGAGGAACCAGGCACCATTTTCATTTCTCATTAAGTGATTAGGGTTTGTTTGGCAAATCCCAACATCTGTGGCTAGAGGCAGGCTCTGCTGAACTTGACTTGGACAGCATACGGCCTCCACACACGGTAAGCGTCCAGCACTTCCTTTTTGCCCTGGCTTCTCCTGGCGTGAAGGAATTGGAAGGAATCCTTCCATTGTGCCGAGGAAACTCAAGCGCAGGATGGGGGACTCATCCACTAATATTGCACCACTAGCAAGCTCTAGCAGAGAAGGCAATGGCACCCCACTCCAGTGTTCTTGCCTGGAGAATCCCAGGGACGGGGGAGCCTGATGGGCTGCCATCTATGGGGTCGCACAGAGTCGGACATGACTGAAGCGACTTAGCAGCAGCAGCAGCAAGCTCTAGAGCCAGGTCCTGCCTCCCAGAGTAGGTCTTCAGGCAGTACACCATGCTTCCATCTAAAGAAGGATTTTTCGAGAAGCTTGTACCCACTGAGGCAACTTCTGGAAGGAACAGTGAGGACTCCTTCTTTAGCATAGGGTCATCTCCCCACCTGCTGCTTCTTTCTCCTAGAACAACCATCGCATCAACAAGTAGAGCAGACACCGTTGGCTGCCCACACAATAATGATTCCCGGCCTCCTATTCTTTTGCTGGCCTCCTGCTAAAGAGGCTATACCCAGACTGCCTTGTGGTTAGGAGATGCTGTGTGATCCAGTTCTGGCCGACTGAGAATATGGGGGATTCTGCTGGGGGACTTCTGGGTAGACAAAGGTCAAAGTCACTCAAGGAGAAATTTGCTGCATACTCACTCTGTCATGTCCGCTTTTAGATGTGGTTGTTTATAATGATGCTCATAGTTGAGGCAGCCATCTTATAACTTGAGGCAACAGGCTGGAGAAAGAAAGCCAACTGTTCCAGTCATCTTTTGCTATGTAACAAATTACCTCCCCAAATTCAGAGTCTTAAAACAACAGTTTCATATTATCCTTCACCATTTGGTACATTGGCTGGGCTCAAATAGATGGTTCTCACTTGAGGTCTCCTCTGGTAGAGGCTAGGCCAGGAGGCATCTACAGGCCCACCTGGCCCAGACATCCTGGGTGGCTCCCTCACATAGCTGGCGGTTCCTGCCAGATGTCCAGTGAGAGCTCAGCCAGGACTCCTGACCAGGACGCCTGCACAGGGCCTCTGCGTGGAGCCTGGGTGGCTCCCAGTGTGGATGTCCGAGAGCGTTTCACGCACTAGCTAAGCATTTAAGAGGCCCAGACAGATGCCACAAGGATTATGACCTAAACTTCAAAGTTCAAAATGTCATTTCCACTACATTTTATGGGTTAAGCTAGTCACTAAGGCCAGCCCAGATTCAAGTGGAAGAGAATTAGACTCCATCTCTTTATGTAAACTTTATTGAAGTATAGTTGATACACAATTTTGTATTATTAATTTTTGCTGTACAGTAAAGTGACTATAATATATATATATATATTCTTTTCTATTAAGGTTTACCACAGGATATTGAATATAGTTTCCTGTAGGGAACTAAACAGTAGGACCTTACTGTTTATCCATCCCATATATAATAGTTTATATAGGAGCCAGGTCCTATATATATTACACCTGCTAATCCCACATTTTCAGGCCTTCCCTCTCCTCGCCCCACTCCCCCTTGGCAACCAGAAGTCTGTTCTCTGTGTCTGTCAGTCTGTTTCTGTTTCATAAATAGGTTCATTTGTGGTGCATTTTAGATTCCACAAAGAAGTGATATATATTTGTCTTTATCTTTCTGACTGACTTTGCTTAGTGTGATAATTTCTAGGTCCATTCATGTTGTTGCAGATGGCATTATGTCCTTTTTATGGCTGAGTAATATTCCATTTTCAGCTCTTGATGAAAGCAGGGCAGGGTCACACCGCAGAAGAGCAAGGGGCATGGAAAATATTATTGTTTCCATCTTTGGAAAATGTAATCTGCCATACCCACACCCTGAGGATGATTATACGGAAGAGGGAAAGAGTCATGGTCCTTGTTACCTCTGAGCTACCTCACAGTCTTTAGACTTAAGTAAATACCTAATGTTCTAAAGGCTTAAGCCATAGTAGGTTGGATTTTCTGTCAAAGTCCGAAGCAAGAAGCAAACATGATCAGCAAAGACTTTCTGGAGAAGGTGGAGCTTAAACTGGACATTTCAAAATCATTTCAAACTCTTAGACTTTGGTACTAGATACTCCTAGGTCTGAGTTCAGGTTCTGGATTTACTACTAGCTATATGATTCTGAGCAAGTTTGCCTCTGTGAGTTTCAATTCCCTCATTTGAAAACTAGGAATAATAAAACTTGGCTCTAAGTTCATTCTGAGAATTAAATGAGATGATACCTAATAAGAGCTTAGCATGAGACCCGACACAGAGTAAGTGGTCTGTAAATGTTATTTATCATTGTTATTTTATCATGTTATTGAGATGAGGAAGAGAAACCCAGCTTGCTATGTGTGGTTCCTGACATCATTGCTGATGCTATTGAGGGGACGTGTCAGGAAAGCACTTTGTGAGGGACTTAGCTGCCTCTGGGAGTGCCCAGCTTCCACCTTTGGGGGCACAGGCAGAGCTCAGGGGCCCCGTGAGGGAGGCTGCAGAAGGGCTTCTGCCTTGGGAGAAGATGGACTGCCCCTTAGAGCTCAGTAAGGAGGAAGAGGACCTGATGGGAGGGACCTGGGTGGGACCCTGGGCAATCAGCTTTAGAGTTGTTTGTGAGGCCTTCCTCTATGGAAACCAGCCCAAGTTGGGACAGGGAGCCGTCCTCTGCAGGTGTGGTGACCAATTTGTTCCAGTTTGCACGTGTCCTTCCTGTCCTAGCACTGAAAATTCCACATCATCTGGGGAGCTGCCCAGTACAGGGCAAACCAGGCTGGCTGGTCAGCTCTTTTTGCCGGGGGTCCTCCGGCTGGAGCACACCATTCTGCAGAGGGTCCCCTGGATGGAGCACACCAGGACTTAGGGAGTCCTCCTCCGGGAGGCCTGGGATGCAAAGCCACCTCCAGGGCAACCTGGTTTTACAGTCTCTAAGTCAGGGACAACAACAGTCCCTCGGCCATCACAGGCTGCGCTTCCAGGCCCGGGGGTAGCGGGTGTAGTGCAGAGAAGTAGCAGGCGCTCTCCAGCCATAGTTGGCCGGTCTCAGTCCTCTGTCCGACTCAGGCGTGTCCGACTTTGCAAACCAATGGACTGTAGCCCACCACATTTTTCTGTCGTGGGATTCCCCAGGCAAGAACACTAGAGTGGGTTGCCATTTCTTCCTCCAGGGAATTTTCCCGACTTATGATCAAACCACATCTCTTATGTTTCCTGCATCAACAGGCAGATTCTTTACCAATGGTGGGAAGCCCTCAGTTTTCCGGGAGAGATAAATCTGTGCTATTATTACCAGTAGGATCATTTTAGCACCTCAAGGCATGGAAGATACACACTTATGCCTGAGATAGAGCTTCCCTAAGCTAAGTCCTAGAACCGAGATCCCACCATCACTTGCTTTTTCTGGCCACACCACAGTTCAGTTCAGTTCAGTCGCTCAGTCGTGTCCAACTCTTTGCGACCCCATGAATTGCAGCATGCCAGGCCTCCCTGTCCATCACCAACTCCCAGAGTTCACTCAAACTCACGTCCATCGAGTCAGTGATGCCATCCAGCCATCTCATCCTCTGTCGTCCCCTTCTCCTCCTGCCCCCAATCTCTCCCAGCATCAGAGTCTTTTCCAATGAGTCAACTCTTCGCATGAGGTGGCCAAAGTACTGGAGTTTCAGCTTTAGCATCACCACAAGGCATGTGGGATTTTAGTTCTCCAACCAGGAAGTGAACCCGTTGCCCCTTGCAACACAAGCATGAAACCCTAACCACTGGACTGCTAGGGAAGTCCCCCACCATTGGGTTCAAGCCAATGGGACTGTGTTCTCTGAAGTTCTAATCTGACATGCAACCTCAGAGTAGTTTACAGTCCTTTCCTGAGGAGGAGCCCGGAAAGGTAAGAAAGAGGTGCCTGGGGCCAGGGAAGGGGAGAGAGAGCACAGGAGACACACTTGGAGGACCTCACAACTGGGTCAGTGCTATCATCAGCTGGATAGTGAGAAAGAGCTTTGGGCTGACATATCCCCGAGGATGATAAAATTGCTTGCTTGTTTTATCCCCCTTTTTCTTGAGAGACTTTTAAAGTGACTATTAAGGAATACAAAGGATGTAAACCCACAACAATAAAGGTAATGGGTGAGGTAACCTTAGTAGACAGATATTACAACAAATTTCAGGACAATAGAAAGCAGATGGAGGGGGAACTGATGCAGTGAGCAGAGAAAGCCTTAGGACAGAGTGCACAGAGGGGAAGATACGGTAAAGGAATGAGGCAGTTTGACCTGCAGATTAATTAAAAGTCTACATTGAACGGTATCTCCCCAACCTTGGGCACCGAGCACCAAGAGAACAGGGTCTACTCTCCAGGGGGAGACCAGGGGGCTTCTGGAACAATCTAACGCTCCCATGTTCTAGCATCAGGGTTGGGAGTGGAGGAAGTCCACTGCTATAGACTGACCGACTGCCCAATCAACTTGAGGCATACAGACTAATTAGCAGCTCTTTAGTACTTCAATTGTAAATGTGAATGGATAGCCAAAGATTGCCACACATTTGAGGAAAGCCACCAAACTGAGAGTAAGACAAACACGAGTCCAGAGGAAATGAAAGTAATGCAGGGAGCAGAAAAGAACTAAAAAAAAAAAAAAAAAAGTTTCACACTCTTAATAGCATCCTCATGGAGATTCAAGGAGATAGTATATCCATAAAATAAAAACTAGATGGTATGAAGAAAAAAGAAACAACCAGAGTACAAGAGAGAGCTCTTGAAAACTTAAATATATATTTTAAATTTTAATAGGTGTCAATGTTTTCAAGTTGAAATTTCTCAGAGAGTGAAATAAAAAGATAAGGAGGTAGTAAATATGAGAGAAAAGATGAGAGACAGAGGACCAATACAAGAAGTTAAAAATCCAACAGATAGGAATTCTAGCAAAAACAGATAAAAATGGAGAAATTATTTAAAAGTTACCTAAGAAAATTTCCCATAAACAAAGTTCACAAAACCTCCATATTTTTTATAATTTTATTTATTTATTTTTCGCTGTGCTGGGTCTTCATTGCTGCACAGGCTTTTCTGTGCTTGCAGCGAGTGGAGGCTACTCTCAAGTTGCAGTGGGTGGGCTTCTCATTGCAGTGGCTTCTCTTGTTGCAGACATGGGCTCTAGGGCACGTGGGTTTCAGTAGCTGTGACATGTGGGCTCAGTCTTGTGGCTCCCAGGCTCTAGACCACAGGCTCAGTAGTTGTGGCACACGGGCTTACTTTCCCACAGTATATGGGATCTTCCACGGGATCTAACCCATGTCTCCTGCTTTGGCAGGTGGATTTTTTTTTTTTTTTTTACCACTGAGCCACCAAGGAAACCCCAAGCCTCCATATTAAAAGAGCACAATATGTGCCCCCAAAATGAGTGAAAAAGCAGTCTGCATTCGGATAGCATATCCTGAAACTTTAAAACACAGGTTTAAAGAGGAGATCTAAAACCTTTCAGAGGGGAGAAAAATAAAAACAGGGAAAAAGATCACAAAGGAATAGTAATCAGAGTGACTTCAGAATTCTCAGCAGCAACACAGGATAGTAGAAGTTAGTGGAGAAATACCTCCAAGTGCTGAAGGAATAGAGTCGTATGAACCATCAAGTATACAGATATAGTAAAGACAGAGAGAGAGATGCCAGGATTCAGAATTTTTATGTCCTATTCACCCTTCCTCAGGGTTACTTAGAAGGGAAGTGACAGATATCCAGCAGGGATATGTGAAGGGAAGTGACAGATATCCAGCAGGCTTGGACACTAGCAGAGCACGACAGAGCATGAGACTAGAAGGCCTTGGAAGGAAGTCTGGGGAGAGAGGAGACTGGGTGAAAGAGAGACCGGATAAGTATGTGGGAGAGCTAAGAGGCAGTTAGGAATCTGAACGGAAAAAGTGGCATAAGAAAGAATACGCATTCCAGGAATCACCACCTCTTCCATGAATGATGGTAGCACAACTACGTGCACAGCAGTTTATTAGTTTCTGAGTCTGGGGATGCATCTATAAACAAAGCATTAAAGACGACAGACCAGCAGAAGAGGAAGTCAGGAGTTTGAAGCATGAGGAAGAGTATGTCTTTTCTGACTGGAAAATGGAGGGGCACGTGGGAAGGACCTGAGCACAGCCTCGCACTACGTGTGTCCCGTGACTAATGGTCATCAAGAAAACAGGTATCTCAGTCCTACAACTGCAAGGAATTGACTTTGGCCACACTTTTCTGTGTGGAAGCCTGGAAGTGGATTATTTCCTGATTTTCTACATGAAACCTTGATTTCAGCTTTGTGATACTGTGAGCTGAGAACCCAAATTTCTTACCTATACAACTGTGAGGTAACAAGTGGGTGACATTTAAATTCACCAAGTTTGCAATGATTTATTAGGCAGCAATACAAAACGAAGACCTCTGGCATGCCTTTCCCTTCCCTGCCTCCCCCAAACTCTTAGTTTATTTATGTTCTAAGAGGTGTTTTAGCCCACAGGCTCTCAGACTGCAGCTAGGCAGACCTGGGCTAGAATTAGAATTTCACCTCTGTGAAGATGAGCAGTCATGAACACAGTAAACATTCAATAAACAGAACTATGATGATTGTTCTTATTCATTCTGTGAGTCTCAGTTCAGCTGTCACTCCCCTCTGTAAATATTTCCCTGACTCCCCAGCTCATGCCTCTGGAAAGTTTATTACATCCTCTCCTGTACTTTGTACTTACTGTACTATTGCATGCCTCATACTGTACTGATTAAAGCCGTTACTAGAACTGGACATGGAACAACACACTGGTTCCAATTTGGGAAAGGAATACGTCAAGGCTGTATATTGTCACCCTGCTTATTTAACTTATATGCAGAGTACATCATAAGAAACACTGGGCTGGATGAGGCACAAGCTGGAATCAAGATTGCCAGGAGAAATACCAATAACCTCAGATATGCAGATGACACCACCCTTATGGCAAAAAGTGAAGAACTAAAGAGCCTCTGGCTGAAAGTGAAAGAGGAGAGTGAAAAAGTTGGCTTAAAACTCAACATTCAGAAAACTAAGATCATGGTATCTGGTCCCATCAATTCATGGCAAATAGATGGGGAAACAATGGAAACAGTGACAGACTTTATTTTGGGGGGGGGCTCCAAAATCACTGCAGATGGTAACTGCAGCCATGAAATTAAAAGATGCTTACTCCTTGGAAGAAAAGCTATGACAAACCTAGACAGCATATTAAAAAGCAGAGACATTACTTTGCCAACAAAAGTCCGTCTAGTCAAAGCTATGGTTTTTCCGGTAGTTATGAATGGATGTGAGAGTTGGACTATAAAGCAAGCTGAGCGCCAAAGAATTGATGCTTTTGAACTGTGGTGTTGGAGAAGACTCTTGAGAGTCGCTTGAACTGCAAGGAGATCCAACCAGTCCACCCTAAAGGAAATCAGTCCTGAATATTCATTGGAAGGACTGATGTTGAAGCTGAAACTCCAGTACTTTGGCCATGTGCAAAGAACTGACTCATTGGAAAAGACCCTGATGCTGGGAAAGATTGAAAGCATGAGGAGAAGGAGACGACAGAGGATGAGATGGTTGGATGGCATCACCAACTCGATGGACATGAGTTTGAGTAAGCTCTGGGAGTTGGTGATGGACAGGGAAGCCTGGCATGCTGCAGTCCATGGGGTTGGAAAGAGTCAGACACAGCTGAGTGGCTGAATTGAACTGAGACTGCTAATTCATTGAAGGGCAAAATCCTGGTCTGTCTGGAGCCTGCCATAGCCCCTGTCATGAAGAAAGAGTCCTGAGAATGTTTATTGAAGAAGAACAGAGGAACTTTCTAGAACCAGTGAGGGGGGCTGCTTAGGGAAGGGTAAGTTCTATTACTAGGGTAGCTACCTGTCAGGTGGTGCTGGAAAGGGTTGACTTCATGACATCTGGGTTCTTTCTGCCTTCACTGCGTTTTGATGCTGGGATCTGTTCCATAAAAGCACACAAAAAGCCTGGAGGCAGGTGCTAGCTGGTGAGCGACCTCTCCAGCTGAAGTCAGTGGAAGAGGCAGAGTCAGGTGTGAGCGGGGCATCAACTCATCTGTTCAATTATTTTAACACACATGGTTAACTCTGGCTGTCCTACGCAGGCAGATGCTGAAGTAGACTTTGAAAAGTAGGTGGGATTTTGACAGGTGCCCCTGGGAGAGAAGTTTTGATAGAGGTCACATTATGATCAAGACCTGACAGATCCAATTCTCCAAAGAGCACTCTGAGGACTGCGCAAGGGGTTCTGAAGTATGCTTTCAGCTAGGAGGGAGGAGGGAAGGAGACATGTGCTTGTTTCCATGGTTCGAGACAGGGACAAGGTGAGAATGAATACAGGAAGGTGCAGGCTTGTAGGTATAGAAAAAACTGACTGGGAACACTACTAGCAAAAAAAGTGGATGCAGTATGGATCCTGGGTGCCCCTTGGTGGCCACACTGAATAACTACACCTGGTAACAGCCAGGCATAGCCGGTGCCCAGCAGAGTATTTCACTTACCTCTGGACAGGGAGGACCCACTCACCCACCTTGGAAGGCCACCTGTTGCATTAGTATCTGGGGTTGTGTGTCTGTGTGCTTGTGTTGCCCAACTGTGTAGGTATATACATGACTCTGCAACCCATGGACCATATAGTCCGCCAGGCTCCTCTGTCCATGGAATTCTCCAGGGAAGAATACTAGAGTGGGTAGCCATGCTCTTCTCCAGGGGATATTCCCGACCCCAGGGATCGAACCTGGGTCTCCTGCATTGCATCTGAGTCACCAAGGAAGGCCATATGAGTACATGCAAGTGCATTTGTCTGTGTCTGAGTATGTGTGCTGATGCCTGTGATTGGGCACATTTTTATTTTTGCATGCGTGTATGTACTAGTACCCAAGCAGGCATTTGTGTGTGCTGATGCCAGGGTGTGCATCTGTATATTTGTATATTTATCTGTTGTCCCATTGCTCGTGTCTGAGAGCATGTGTGTTAACGCAAATTTGGGGGCCTTGGCTTTCTTTTCTGTCACACATTGAAATAGTTAAGCTCCATAATCTTATTGTTTGTTTAAAGTTTGCTCTTGGATGCAGGCCTGTTTGAGAATAACTAGCAGATGCAAAAAGCATCCATTATGTATTTTTGCAATTAGCCGAAAACCCAGAAACTTTTTCTTAAATAACAGACACAATTCTGTGGGCTGCTTATTGCTGGGAGCCACCTCCTCTCTCCGGCTTGCCTGAATCGGCATTGGGCCCAGCCCCAACCCAGGCCAAGCCAAGGAGGGTTTGCACACTGTCCCCAGCGAGATGGAAAAACCATTAAGAGTTCAGAATAGAACTCAAGGGACAGCTTACAGTGAGGAGGAGAAAGAGAAGAATAAAGAGGAGGGCTGAGGGGAGGAAAAGTACAGCCTCCAAAATCTGAGAAGCGTTTGTCACACCAGCTCGTCCAGCCTAGCAGCTATCCAGGTTCTGGTCTGGATGCAGCAGAACAGACACAGGACAAATCTATATTCTTTTAGTTTTTTTATGGCTTGTTCATTGTTATTTCCCCGCCTTCTCCTTGCATATTCCCGTCTCCTGTTGTTTGGAACACGGTCTCCCCTGCCCCTCGAGCAGTCTCACTGCCATCCTTTTGCTAGTGCTGTTTCTTTCCCTCTCTCGGAACACACTTCTCTCCTCCAATGCAAACCAGGCACCTCCTGACCACCAGCAGTATTACCATTAGCAAACTTCATTGAGTACCTATCCCAGGTGCTGAGAAGGGGCCCTGGGAGACAGAAATAGAAGTTTAGGGAAACTTTGCTTTGAGTTCTTATGTGAAGGCAGAGTCTCATTTCTCAGTTTCTCCTCTCCACTTCTATGGACAGAGAGCTGTTCTGTGTCCTGGGTTTCAGGAGAGATCAGAGAATGTGGTTGGGGTTCAGGTGGACTTCAGACTGAGATTACAACTTGAATAGGATGGTCTGTGAATACATTGCTGGGCTAGAAGAATCTAAAGCATCCTGCAGAGCAGGCTCCTAGGCTCTGCTTCCTCCAGTGATGGGAAACTCATCAAATTCTCAAGCAGATCAGTTAACTGCTGGGTGGCTCTGACTTTCAAAAGTCTTCCTTACGTTGCTTCTGGTGCCCTTGCTCTGCCTGCAAGCCCACACTAAACATAGCTACTCCGTTTTTCTTTAGGCTAAAGAAAGTGACAGAGGCCTCCTGGGCTCACCTTTTGTTTTTTTTTGTTTTTTCACCTTAACTTTCAAGACAGTGACAGCTGCTAAGTGAGATGAAGGCAGCTCCACTATGTCAAGTTGGCATTCATTTGACAGCTTCTTTAGTGGGGGACCATTTGTGATTTTCTCAAAGTATTTCTCTCCCCTAAACCCATGAGCTTCAGATGGCAGGCTAGGCAAATGTTTGATCTATAAGCTTCCATTAAGGTTGTTATCAATTTGTCAATTCATCACACATTGAGCACCATGCTAGGCATTACGGAAACAAATACCAAGAACACGTAGTCCCTTGCCTGTAGAGAAGCAAGGCTGGGGATTTCCAGTACTGCCTCTGGCCACTCTGTTTAGCACACTGGTTCTCAGAGTACCTATACCAGCATCACCTGGAACTTTAAAAGAAATACAAATTCTTGGACCATACCTCAAATAGACTGAACCACAGAAATTCTGGGTATGGGCCAGCAATCTGGGTTTAATAAGCCTTCCAAATGCTTCTGATACATTTGAAAGTTTGAGAACCACTGGTTTAGATTCACCTGGGGAACCCTTAAATCAGAATTTCTGGAGTCTGAGGCATTTTTTTTTCTATTTTTCAAGAGTTTTATTGATAATTTTATTTATTTATTGGCTGTTCTTAGGTCTTCATTGCTGCACAGGCTTTTCTCTAGCTGTGGCAAGCAGGGGCTACTCTCTAGTTGCGATGAGTGAGCTTCTCATTGCGGTGGCTTCTCTTGTTGCTAAGCACAGGCTCTAGGATATGCGGGCTCCAGGAGTTGCAGCACAAGGGCTCAGTAGTTGTGGTTCCTGGACTTTAGAGCACAGGCTCAGTAGCTGTGGCACATGGGCTTTGTTCCTCCATGGCATGTGGGATCTTCCCAGACCAGGGATTGAACCCATATCCCCTGTATTGGCACTGAGCCATCAGGGAAGTCCAGCATTGGTTTAAAAAAAAAAATGGTTTAAAAGACATTGACTAAAATTGAAGCACATGAATAAAATCTATTAAAAACTATAGGTCTGGTGCATCACAAGATGAATTGCTTGCTTTTCCAAGTCCTTGATAGTAATGATGGGGATAATAGCATACTGGTGTTAAGCAATGGGAGCTGGTTCTAGGCCTAATTCTGCTTCTAAGTAACTGGGGGCAGGGGGCATTGAGGAAGACACCTTCCTTCTTTCAATACCAATAAAATGTATTAATAATAAAATCTATTAAGAATATACTCTGTGCCAAGTTAGTTAAGAGAATAAAGAAATACAACTAAGACCTTTTAGAGACTTCTTTCCCAAAGACTCCATTTATCAAGAACTATTATATAATGATAATTACTGAGTGACAACAATGTGCAGGTCCTGGAAAAGAAAAGAGAGATGACAAGACAGACAACTTTTCTGCTCTCCTGGCACTTGTAATCTAGCACAGATCAACAGGAAGTACACTGAGAAAACTTCATAAATTGTGCATATGTGCAATAGAGAAGATAAATGAGGGTAATGGGCTAGTGACAGAGGAAGTCTGGTAAGCTGTTAGAGTCACACTTCAAAACTGGGCTTAAGAACAGGGCAGCAGGGACTACTAGAGAGACAGGAGGCAGATGTGACCAGGTCCAGAGGTCTGGGCTCCAGCTCCAGACTCACAACTATCAAGCTGTAAAGATCATGGGGCAGCTGACTTGGGCTCCTTGGACCTCAGTTTAATCACCCATGAAACAGGTTGGTAAGTGAATCATCGCAACCTGCCTTGTTGGGAAAACAAAATTAGATCAGCGGTAAAAAGGTTCTCCATAATTAAAAGCACTCTACAGAAACAGAAGACAGTTTAGAAACCAGGGGCTGTATACTGTATTCCTAACAAGTCTGCCTCAAAGATGTTTTGAAGGAACGGATGACCAGATTTTTAACTGACTCTCTGATCTCAGTCACAGGGTTAGCATCTCTGACATTTGGCTTGCTATGTGATCAATTAACTCAATGAAGATGGCAGATCCTTGCATGAATGTAATCACACACTGTAATAATGCCTCCTGTTGCATCTATTATTTTAGCAACTGGCCATAATTTGTGTATTATCATATAAAAGAATGATTTAGCTGATGACTATAAAATGGCTGCTTTCTTAAGTCAAAGACACAATCTAAACTCAGAAACATCATGAAATTACTAAAAGTTAAAAGTAAATAGACAGATGGTGTTAAGGGCATCACCTTAACAGCTGAAACCCATTTTCATTAACAAAACACTCATGGAGAGGAGTGGGAATGAGATTTATGATCAGGAAGACTTCTTGACAGATTAAGAATTGGTGGTTGGTAGGAGTGATTATGGGTGGAATAAGTAAGTTCCTACAAAAGCCAACATGTATGAAGTAGTTCAGTTCAGTTCAGTTGCTCAGTTGTGTCTGACTCTCTGTGACCCCATGAACTGCAGCATGCCAGGCCTCCCTGTCCATCACCAACTCCCGGAGTCTACCCAAACCCACGTCCATCGAGTCGGTGATGCCATCCAACCATCTCATCCTCTGTCGTTCCCCTTTCCTCCCGCCCTCAATCTTTCCCAGCATCAGGGTCTTTTCCAATGAGTCAGCTCTTTGTATCAGGTGGCCAAAGTATTGGAGTTTCAGCTTCAGCATCAGTCCTTCCAATGAACACCCAGGATGGACTGGTTGGATCTCCTTGCAGTTCAAGTGACTCTCAAGAGTCTTCTCCAACACCACAGTTCAAAAGCATCAATTCTTCGGTGCTCAGCTTTCTTCACAGTCCAACACTCACATCCATACATGACCGCTGGAAAAACCATAGCTTTGACTAGACTGACCTTTGTTGACAAAGTAATGTCTCTGCTTTTCAATATGCTGTCTAGGTTGGTCATAAGGAGTAAGTGTCTTTTAATTTCATGGCTGCAATCACCATCTGCAGTGATTTTGGAGCCCAGAAAAATCAAGTCAGCCACTGTTTCCCCATCTATTTGCCATGAAGTGATGGGACCAAATGCCATGATCTTAGTTTTCTGAATGTTGAGCTTTAAGCCAACTTTTTCACTCTCCTCTTTCACTTTCATTAAGAGGCTCTTTAGTTCTTCTTCACTTTTTGCCATAAGGGTGGTGTCATCTGCATATCTGAGGTTATTGATATTTCTCCCAGCACAGGGCTCAATCAACTCCACTTCTCTATACAAATGGTTTTATTCTCCCTACCCTCCCTACCCTAGCCCATCCTATAAATTTGTGAATCCTCCATTAGCACACAGTAACAACGACAGCCTCAAGTCAGCTCCTTCTCTAAAAGGCCCTGAACAGAGGAAGGAATCCAGATACAGTCTCTGCTCAACCATGTTTGATATTAAATATGACAAAGACATTCTGACACAGCATTTGACGCCAGGGGTTTTTTGATACCGTTGTTTTAACTTGGTCATCTTGATGTGGGAATACTGACTCAATCTAAAAGTTAGCCATGAAACTTTAGCATATTCCCCCTCAAATAATGTAAATAATGTGTTCATCTTGACCACCATCCCAGATGAGGATAGGATGATGGTTGTGCTTTTCTGCATATTTTGACAAAGCCATTTTGATGCAGATCTGTAACGCTCATAGGTACTCTGGCCAAGTTCTGGCAGCTGCTTTGGAGCCACTTAAACTAATAAACAACGTAGGGTGAGCCATGCACAACAGCTTTGTGCTTTTCAGCACTAATTGCTGGACCGATTCAATGTCTTTTTCCTCTGGCTCAGGAAGCCCTTGGAGCCAGCTGGCTGTGGGATGGCCAGTTCTACCCGTAGTCCTCAAAGGGTTGCAAGGATTTACCAACTACTAAGGAAACTTATCCAATTCAGGAGTTTTCTTGGAAGTCCATCCTGAGTCCACTGTAGCAATTTCCCCCCCTTAATTTCATAGACGCTGCTACTGAAAGTATATTTCTTCCAGGGAGCCTTTTAAAACTAACTGTATGAGTCTTCCCAAAGCTCACATACATGGCTTTTTTTTTTTTGGTTGGTGCGACATGTAGGGTTTTATTTCCTGACCAGGGGTTGAATCCTCACCCGCTGCAGTGGGAACACAGTCTTTAACCTCTGGACCACCAGAAAAGTCCCATACATGGCTTTTTTTGAATTTTACTTTCTCAATTTAAATGTGGTTAATCAACCAAATGAGAATATATCTACTATTTCCACAGTATGCTGCTTAACTGCTTGATTTCACTGTGGAGAAGACAGCTCTTAAAGTTTCTTAGGGTTATCTCCCATTAGTGTTAGGATACAGTAATCTGCTATTCCTCTGGTTGGTGTCAAAAGCCAGTGTTAGGAAGTTGCATGAAGTTACCTCAAAATGTATCACACAAAAAAACACAATTTCCTGTGACTGCAAGAACCTCACCACCTAGAGAAATGCTGATTTATTACCCTTGTCTCCCTCAATAGTACAAAATAATTGAGCACTCTTCTCTTATGCCTGGGTCTTAGGCAAAGTCATAAAAGCCTCTTAAAGAATGAATGAGATGGCAGGGATCCCATAAAAGTTTGAGTCCTGGTGATAGCCTGCAGCTGACATGGCTGACATAGAGCACAGTATAGTAGCCAGAAATTCAACTTACTCCTTCAGCTCTCCCCAGAACAGGAAAGATGGTGACCTGCAGAACTTAGCTAGGGTTCAGAATTAAAATCACAATCAAAATAGCCACACCTTTTCAAAGGAAAGTAGACTTAAATCCAAGAGAGTATGAAATCAGAGATGAAGAAATAAAGGGATAAGTGATTAAGACCATTTTTGCCTTTTCCTTTGGTGTACAATGAATTAACTTCCTTTCTTTCATTTAAAAAAGTGTTCAGAATTAAGAAGTACTTAATTAAGCTGAAGTGTGAAAGCAGGCTATGGAAAACTGCAATAAGCTACATAAGAATGACAAGTTAGCCAACAGAAAACATCTGAAGTTCTATCCGTATCAGAGTCTTAGTTTCATACAGAAAACTCTTGGAAGACAGAGTATAAGTTGTAGCACTATGGCCTGTGCAATTAGTAAATATCTGTAGATAAAGCACCAAACCTTCAAGACGCTGACCTTGTCTGGCCAATACTGTCAGCCACTATTATCTCCAGGGACCACTGGAATGTCAGGCAACCACTTAAATTACATGGACAAAGCTATAGGCCCACAAAAAAACCTGCATCCTGATACATGTTGCTTGCTGCCAATTTCCCCCTCAAAGAGACAGCAATTGATATTGCAGGCCAGTAATGAATTAGGCTACTTGTGCCTCAATCTTGATTACGTCTTGAAAGAACGGGATAAAGTCATGCTTTCTGCTTAATTCAAGACACATAAACATAACACACAGAGCAGAAAATTCTCTTGGATTCTGAACTCTGCTTTTCCTTTGAGGACTCACATGCTAAATATGATACTTCTTGACCTTCAATATGCTTGAGAGAATAGAAATCTGAACCAGCAAAAGGCAAAGGCCATAGCACAAAATTTACTGGGATTACTCACTAAATAATTCATACACATCCAGTATCACTGAATGAAAATAATGTTGGCTAATTTTTTTCAAAAACAGCAAGGATTTCTTTGGGATCCTTAAAGTCAAAAGGTTCTTGATAACTATCTTTAATAAATGGAACGACCAAACTGGTCAGATGTATCTCAATCAACTCCTAAACTCAATATTGCTAACATGTTTTCCTACTTGAAAAGCAAAGCTTCATAACTCAGTAATTTAATTACCATGTTTCTAGGTTTTTGTTCTTAAATGCCACAGAAAGATATTTAATGAAGGGAAGCAAAGCACCTAGTCTCAGCAGTCTTCTTAAAAACCTTAGTTTGCTTTCACAATATCAATGTAAATATTTAGATTCCCATCAGATGGGGATTTCTTCACTTATGTGAGTAGGAATGGTCTCAAAAATCTTAAGTCTTTACTCTTGCTTCAGACTACAGATGTTTGAACTACCAATAAAATCCTCAGTATTGGCTAGACTGAATCACTAGATAAGAATTCTTTACAATCTCTTCCAAGAAACCAAGGTAATCTTAACACAGATTTTAGTGGTCAATATGTTACAGTACTTATGGATACTTTGTTTTCTGTGGTATGTTGCAAATTCATCATTAATAAATTTCATAATAGAAATAATAAACCTATTCCAATATAACATTCATAAACTGTCCTCACTATTCCCAATGACTTTAAATATAAAATCTAATTACACAGAGTCTACATTCCTTGCCCAATTTAACCCCATATACCAAATAGTGTTAAGTGCTGAAAATGAGAAACATTTTAATAAATTTCATATTAAGAACTTTGGATACCACTCTGCATTAGTGATGGCAGAAAAAGATAAGGAGAAAACAAAATTTTCAGAGATTTTTAAAGGAAGAATAAACTTAAGAGAAAATTCCTTTGGATTGTATAGCTCTTTAAAAATTCTCTACCTTTTTCTTCAACATGATGCCAAAAAAAAAAAAAAGAATTTACTGAATAAAAGTAGCCAGGAAGGGAATCAAACATTTATAAGATAAATTTATTATTTTTCTGGCCAAAGTGCAATGATTTTTAAATCTTCTTAAACAACTATGAAAAAAAGTATTCAAGACAATAAAATACAAATGGAAAATTTAACCATTAAATTTCTTCTGCTTTGTACTAAACCCTATACTTAATCTAGAAAATAAAAACATTTTGAAGTATTACTAAAACACTAACCGAATCACTTTTATAAATCTAAGTACATGCATTTCAAGGTTCCACTGCTACGGATTTTGTTAAGATCAGTTTAATCATTAATAACATTATATAATAGAGCAAAAGGAACACATGTTGTTAGATGTGATCCCTGACCAATACCCTCAAATTTATATCAGAATAAAGCTGACAATTCCACCAGGCTTTGAACCCCTAGTGCCCCTATCCCAATCCTGGAAGCAAAGACTATGCCCTGTCACACAACTTTGTACAAGCTGTAGTAAAACAAAGTCTAAATTTTCTTACCTTTCTATAGGAAACAGTCAGTTATTTGATAAATACTAAAACACTTCTAAGACTTAATTTTATGAGTTTGTTTACCAAACACATTGTGCAAGAACTGACTACACAAAAAGTTCCTTTGGAATTTGGTCCACAAATTCACTTATGCAGGTTGGAAATTTAAAACCTGCAAGGGAAAGAAGACATGGGGAATCCCTAATTCAAACATATTGCAATTACTACAGGGATATTCACACATACTAAAAAGTTTTGCTCACAAAAGGCACAAACTATATAAGGGATATTCTTTCTGAATAAAAACAAAGAACTACTTAATACCCTTCTTTGTTTTGTGAGCACCATAGCTAAGATGAAGTTAGACTCAAATTCACTGTCTACTCCCGTGACCAAAAAAAAAATCTTTTTAAATTGAAGATAAAAAATTTAATTTGTCTTACTACATACTTTCCAGCCATTAACTGAGATATAATTATGAAACATTAAAATTGCCTTAAAAGGGGGTTGTGACAGCAGCTATCAAAGCAATATTCAAGCATGATTTCAAGGATGCTTTCGGGTTCAGAGTTAGCCTTCTTTGTCAAAAATCTTCACAACTTCATCAAAAACCTAAAATGGAAAAAAGATAATAATTTAAAAAAGCAGATATTGTTAAAACATCATATGTCTAAGTTTCTGTTAAAACAGTAAATTTTATATTAATTTTCAAAATGGATCATTAAAAAACACATAATTTCTTAGTTTCATCTGCTTTACTTTAGACAGTAGTACAATATCATAAACAATACATATAAAATTATGAACATGATGTTTCAATTTTATTAGTGCTTTAGGACAAAACAAACTTCTTAACAGGCTACCAATAACATGATAGAAAGTAAAGTGGCTTATCTTCCTAGTTCTGATTCTAAAACACTATGTCTTCTAATGTATTCAGTTCAGTTCAGTCGCTCAGTCGTGTCCGACTCTTTGCAACCCCATGAATCACAGCATGCCAGGCCTCCCTGTCCATCACCAATTCCCAGAGTTCACTCAAACTCATGTGCATCAAGTCGGTGATGCCATCCAGCCATCTCATCCTCTGTCGTCCCCTTCTCCTCCTGTCCCCAATTCCTCCCAGCATCAGGGTCTTTTCCAATGAGTCAACTCTTCACATGAGGTGGCCAAAGTATTGGAGCTTCAGCTTCAGCATCAGTCCTTCCAATGAACACCCAGGACCGATCTCCTTTAGGATGGACTGGTTGGATCTCCTTGCAGGCCAAGGGACTCTCAAGAGTCTTCTCCAACACCACAGTTCAAAAGCATCAATTCTTCGGCGCTCAGCTTTCTTTACAGTCCAACTGTCACATCCATACATGACCATTGGAAAAACCATAGCCTTGACTAGACGGACCTTTGTTGGCAAAGTAATATCTCTGCTTTTATTACCTCACCTCTATAGGAAGCGGACATGGATAATAAGTCAGAAATGACTATATGATGTAAAGAAAAAAAAAAGGTCCAGGGACTTCCCTGGTGGTCCAGGGGTTAAGAGTCCACCTTTCAATGTAGGTGACATAAGTTTGATCCCTGGTTGGGGAACTAAGATCCCACATGCCACGGGGCAACTAAGCCGTGCGCTGCAGCTACTGAGCCCATGAGCTCCATCTAGAGAGGCCATGTACCACAACTAGAGATGCTGCATGCCCAGTGAAAGATCCTGTGCACAGTAACCAAGACCCAACACAGTTAAAATAAGCAAATTAAAAAAAAAAAAAGTCCGGAGGAAGATGATTCAGGGAATCAGAGACACTAGGACTTAAGAGAAACTAGAAATAGTGACTGAACACTGAGGGCTTGCAAACCACAGTTCAGAGACCACTGATTCACGAAGGAAGAGACAAGCATTGAGTTGTGGAAACCCTGCACCTCTGGAGCTACATACTCTAGGATGGAAGTGGTGAAAACAGTTGGGGCAATTCAGCTAGATGATTTCATGTTACAGATTTTTCAAAAATGATCATGGTCCAAATCACAGCTCTGAAGATGCCAATTTTCCAGTGCTCAAAAAAAGAGGTTAGAAATAATAAACCACCTACTTCTTACAAAGAACAAGTCTGAAATTGTAAAACCGACTTTAGATTCTATTCAAAAATATACCTGAAACTAACACAATATTGTAAATCAATAAAACATACATATATCAATTAGAAAAAAAAGAAAAAGCTTAGCATTTCCTTCAGTCTCCAGTGTTCTGAAAAGCAAAATAATCTGTCATAACACTGTATTTCTTTTTCTCCTGCATACTGCTTCCCTCCCCTCCCAAAATCACATTTTACTTTACTTTTAGGCAGGTTAGGGGTACTCACTTCATCAACAGATTTAGAAGCATCTATTTTCCTGACTTTCCCCATTTCTTCATACAAGTCAATAATTGGCTTTGTTGACTGAAGATAGGTTTGAATTCTGCAAAAGAAGCAAATATTGCAAGGTCCTAAGTATACTTCTCTCCCTGGCTATAGATCAGGGGACAATACAGAATAAAACCCAAATGACACCCTCCCTTATCATCTTTTTAGACAAGCCATTCTATATTTAAGCGTGACATTTTCTATTTCTGGACCAAAATGCGTTAAGTGTTGAATCTGTTACTCAAGTTTCAAACTGAGGCACAGTGGGTATGGGTAAAAACTGCAAAGTACCTCTTTTCCAAGCTCTCTCTGTTGTCATCACTTCTACCACTACTCTTTCCCCTCTCAAGACATCGTTCAACACAGATCTAAAAACAGAAATGTATAAAAGTTATTTTTTAAAAGATATTAATTTGGCAGTCTTCTGGCAATCTTTTAAACCTGAAAAGAGAACAAAGTTTGAAGAGATTACCAACAAAACCCTGCTTTAAACCCAATGTGTCTAATTCATTAATCAACATGCAAAGTTGAAACATGTGGTTCAATTTATATAAACTAGGTTAAATAAGTACAGAGCATAATAAGAATTCATTCATGACTCAGTTTTTCCTGTGTACTTTTTTTTCAAACCGCAATAAAAAGATGATCTCTATGTGTATGGTTCCATCTAGGATATATTATTAACTTATTAGGTATGAATTACATGCCTCAAACTTTGTTCCATTTTTGCTTATTTTCAATAATTCCATAAATATCTAAATACTTGAGTCAACATATTTGCATTTGAATAAAGTATCCCTTGTTAATCGTGAATAAACATTCCTTAGTTATAAAGCTGTGGTAACATTCTAAAAGTAACTTTGAAGAATAAGTGAAAACATATTTTTGGGGGTTGGAAGAAGAGAGTTACGTTTTAAAACAACTCAAAAGCTGCAGCAAGTCTCTCCACCACAAGCACATTTGCAATTCAACCTAAGAATAGTCAACTTCCTTCAAGGCACTACTGCTGATTCTTATTCTTTCAGGCTGTTGGCATTAATTTAATAAAGTTTATATTACAGCTGTCAAACAGAGTCAGGTCTTTTAATTAAATGATTCCCCCCGCCCCAAAAAAGGATTCCAAGAAATTCATTCAGCTATTCAAAAGTACGTCTGAGTACGTTATTAGAAGTGCCAGAAAGAAAGTCTTCTTTCCTGCTTTTTTCAATATCATTTCACTCTTAAAAGACAAATCAGGCTATCTTAGATGTTTCTTTAAAAAAGAAAGATTTCCCAACTTCCCCAAAATGTGTTTCTTTTCCACTAAGCAACACTCTAAGGCAAGATACTCTCTGAAAATAGTGTCTACTCAAGAAGTAACAGTGCAGCTTCATTACCTAATATTATTATGAGTCAATTCTTAATTCAAAACAAAACAAGCTCTTGTTATTTTGAAAATAAGGCAAATTTTAGGCCCACAAGGTTGCTGATGCCAAACAGCTTTCAATAATTCAACAGTAAGACAATGCTGTTCTGTCCATCCAACTTACCAGTTCAAAAAATACTGTTGCCAATATAAAATGTAAATGTAAGTAAAATAAATCACTTTCTTTTTCTCTAATAGTTGACCATCAGCTGTTTAAATGCCCATGTTGGCAGATGAAGATTTTCATTACCTCATTATTACAGTCAAAAAATAAAACAAAAGATACATCAGCTTTCCCATCCATGGTCTTATTCCAGCCTTGAAGGTTGTCCTGATTTCTTGGAAACCCATCAATCAAGAATTTATTCTTCTGAGCATTGGCTGCCATTGTCTGATCCATTTCCTAAAAAAAAAGGAAGATTTGAATTCAATGCTACATTAACAAAATGCAATTTCTTAAGCAGAGTATGTTTTATTATTATTCTTTATATCGTAAATGTGGAGAGTACACAGGAAAAAAAAATTTAAAGGAAATAACATGTTTGCCTCCAGCCGACAAGAGTTATGGATATGTATCCCTCTCCCATTTTATACACATACACACACAATTTTTTTTCTATAGTTTAAAAATTTTCTATAGTAAGCATATATTATTTTCATAAAATTATTAACAGCAAGAAAAGAAAAATAAGCATTAATCAATATTCTTGCTCCAGCTACTAGAGACCCATATCTTACTTTCCTTTTCCTCTTCCCAAGTCATTTAGCTATGGTAGGGAGTACACTGCTTCTATAGGTACTCAGATTCTCTGCAGTAATTCAAGTACAACTGCAAAAAACTTTGGACATATAAACTGTTAGCAATGCTATTAGTGTAGGAGTAAATACTTTTTTTTTCATAACTGAAGCTAATTTAAACCTAAATGCCGGACTTCCCTGGTGATCCAGGGGCTAAGGACTCCGAGCTCCCAATGCAGGGGGCCCTGGTTTGATCCCTGGTCAGGGAACTAGATCCCACATGCTGCAACTAAGACCTAGTGCAGTAAAATAAAGAAATATTAAAAAATAAATAAATAAACCTAAATGCCACTGGCTACCCCAAAACACAGGTAGCAAGAGAAACAATACATTCAGAAAGATAGCAAGAATTATTTCACCATCCTCTTCCCAAGTCTGAATTCAGGTAGAATGTGGAAATCTGTGAATGGGAGATACAGATCTTGAGTCTCTAATTCTTTTCACTATCAACCACCATGGGATAAGCACAGATGTATGACCTTGGCAAACTCCAGAGGAGTTTCTATTCTAAAGCAAACCAACAACCAGTTCCCTCAGTGCTCAAACAATCCTGGTTCCTCAAGAAGAACAATGGCTGTCAGGACGTAAATTCCTTTATCTGGGGGTTGGCTTTATCCTAGTATCTAGCATCTCCAATATTCACAAAACTTTCACAGAATGCTTTTGTGTCCCTGCTATAGCATTTCTATCCCAATTATGGTAGTAGAAGATATCTGAAGAGGCACACTGATACTCTACTCACTCAACATAACACTCATTTAAGGTCTAACCATCACGGAACATGAAGAGCAAGGTCATGGCCTCTGGAAGGCTTATAGTCCAGTGGTTAACAAATATGTGTAACTCAGTGTGCTAAGTTCTATACTGAGGTATGCAAGGATGCTGTGATAAAACCAAGAAGCCGGCACAAACTACCTGTGGAACCACCAGAAAGAGTTTTACTGAAGTGATGGCAGTGAAGCTGAATTCTGAATAATAAAATGGCAGGCAGGCAGGGATCAAGGTACTCCAGAATGTGTCAACTGGATGTTAAAGGCTCAGAAATGAGGAAGCATAACAGCTTTGATGAATCTGAAATAAGCTGGTAGAGGTGAACCTTAGGATGCATGTAGAGAGTGGCAGGAGATATGACTAGAAAGTTGTTTTTTCAGTCGCTAAATCATGTCGACTCCATGAGACCCCATGGCCTGTAGCACACCAGGCCTCCCTCTCCCTCACTATTTCAAGTTTTCCCAAGTTCATGTCCACTGAACTGGTGATGCCATCCAACCATCTCTTCCTCTGCTGCCCTCTTCTCCTTTTGCCTTCAATCTTTTCCAGCATCAGGGTCTTTTCCAACGAGTCGACTGTTTGCATCATGTGGCCAGACTATTGGAGTTTCAGCTTCAGCATCAGTTCTTACAATGAGTATTCAGAGTTGATTTCCCTTAGGATTGACTGGTTTGATCTCCTTGCAGTCCAAGGGACTCTCAAAGAGTCTTCTCCAGCATCACAATTTGAAAGCATCAATTCTTTTGTGTTCAGCCTTCTTTATGGTCCAACTCTCACATCCATATATGATTACTGGAAAAACCATAGCTTTGACTATATGGACCTATGTTGGCAAAGTGATGTCTTTGCTTTTTAATACGGTGTCTAGATTTGTCATAGCCTTCCTTCCAAGAAGCAAGCTAGACTAGAAAGTGGGTAGGGCCAAAATTAATGAAGAACTTGTACCACACTAAGCTTTTGGTTTTTATTCTGCAAACAATACAGGACCACTGAGAGATTTTAAGCAGTAGGAGAACATGTTCCCATCACCTTTAAAAAAAAAAACCTCTGACCACACCATAAAGGATGAATAAAGAGACAAAGATGGATCAAGGGCAAAAGACTAATGATAAGGCTCTAGTGATAGTCCAAGTAAGAAAAAGAGAAGATTTGAATTAAGATGATAGTAGCAATAAAGAAAAAATGCTAAATAGAAGAGGGTAAAGAGAAAGATAATTGAAAGGATCTACTCACTGAACAGATTTGGGAAAGTGAGGAAAAGGTAGAAATAAAGGATGGATCCCAGATTGCTGGCCTGCGCAGCTGGGTAGATGGTATTAACCAGGATACGAAATAAAGGGTGATCACATTTTAGATGATACAGTCAGCCTTTGGCATGATGATTTTGAGACACTTGTTGAGACACTCAGATGGATGCCTAATAGTTAGAAACATAGGTCTGGTTCAGAAAAAAAAGATCTGTGCTAGAGTTACAGATTTTGGCATCATTAGCACAGTGAAAACCTTGGGCATGGATAATACCATCCAGCAAGAAATGTATAAAATAAGAGGCGCACCAAGGATGAAACCTGAGAAGCATCATGGTTTGCAGAAGACTTATTAAAGGAGACTTAAGAAATAGCAGTCACTGAAGGAGGAAGAGAATCAAGAGACATTGTGTCACAGAGAACAAGGAGGAACAAGTTTCAAAAAGACAGTAAGTTAAAAGAAAAATGACTGAAAATATCCCCTAGATTTGATAAGAGAAGATCACTGGTAATATCAGAATAGTTTAGGTGAAAAGGGAAATAGAATCTTGGTGCCAAGAGCTGAAGAGCAGAAACGGAAAAAGTAAAAAATATAGATTACTCTTTCACAACTAGGTATAAAAGTGGAGAAAGGGCATTACATTCAGAGGATAAGGAGAGAGGATTTTGTTAGTCTGAATGGTAGCGGGTTACTCTAATCTCTGAGACAAGAGGTAAGAATGTGTGTGAATGAGCCACTCTTCAAGTTTCTCTGGTTCCAGTCAGAAGCTCATACATCTCTTTTCCATCAACTTTCAACTATTTCTTGCTGTTCCCACTTATCCATTTCTCCTTCACATTTCTTGTACGTGAAAATGCCTATTAATGATTATAATCTTGAGAATCTTTAGTGGAGAGTCATGTAGACCCAAGGTATCTGGTTTTCAGATGGGACCTATTTTAGTCTGATAGCTGTTAGTCTCAGCATTTCGCACTGAAGATGGGGATGAATATACCAGAAAAGGAAACATCACGACTGAGAGAATGGCAACAGTGGGAGGGTCATGGGAGGGAGGGACAGGGGGAAGGAAGAAAGGAAGGAAGGAAACAGAAAAGAGAAAGGAGGAGGGGGAGAAGAGGAGGAGAAAAGGAAGAAGAAACAGAAACAGGAGGATGGACTGTCTGCACACTGGGAAGGGTCAAGTGCACACAAATGAATGTTGAGTTGTAGCTGATCCTAGACCAAGGCAGAGAATGCTTCCTTCTGTCCAACTGCTTCCCAGGCGAAAGTGGAATTTCCAGTTCTGCCATTCTTGACTACCATGACCACCCTCCACAAGCAAGAAATTCAATACTCTAATTTTTCCATTACTCAAAGAAAGGGAAGATTTAATTTCTCATTTCCTTGTTGGTTTAAATTGGTTGGCATTCACACTTCTTACCCTCCTTAACAAACTGATGGTTATCTCAACTGGCACAATCTTTCCATCTTTAATGTACTTTTCAATGAGTTCACCATACTGTGAATCTGGGTTTTTCCTTTCATCACGGAGAAGTTCTCCTGCAGAAAGGTGTGTGTAGCCATATTTCTGAAAGAAAAAACACATAGAAAAAAATAAAAATACATTCAACCCAGTGATAGGACTATTGCTTTTTTCCCTTCATGGAAATTTCTATATTCTAATTTTTCTACAATGAACAAGCTTTGCTTATATAATAAAATAAATAATAAGGAAAAATTTTAGAGAGATTTCATACAATCCCATTTGCTTAAAAAATATCCTTAACCTACATAGGGCATGGTAGCTATAATGTTCAAAATCATGCAATCATCCCCAAATTTATATAACTATTTAAGGATTAATACTCATTATATACCTTCACAAATACAAAGTTTAAATGTAATCAAGAATATTCAAAGAAAGGCCTAAAAAAATCTATATAATTCAAGGCAAAGCACCCCCCCCCCCGCCACCCAAATCTTACCCCAGTTGGCTGTACCCACCTTCTGTAAAATCTTTCCTTTCCTTCCTTAAATTCAACACATCTAAATTGAACTTGTCAGCACTTACACAAACCCCATTCTTCTGCTTTGTTCCCTTTCTCAGTAAATAGTACAAGTCCTACCCCCGCCACAAAATTAGCTTTCCTGACCACTCTGGAGAGTGGACACACAATTAAATAGTCTTAGAATATCACTGTCTCTCCATCTAGATCAGTATTTTCCTTATCATTCTCAAAGTCCATTTCCTACCTCTCTGGGTGTGACTAGAGAGGTCTCATCTGTAAAATGGGAATACAGATACCTATTTTGCAATTTAGTAGTGATGATTAAATAAGATAATGTATGTAAAATGCCTACCAAAGAGCCTGATATATAGTAGGAGATAAAAGCCAACAATTATCTCCTTGCCATCATGAAGATACTTAAATAATTTGGAAACATTTTTGTACTGTATATACACACCATCTTATATTATTATATATATGTTTGTATGCATGTATATGTATTCACTTTAGAGGTTCAGATAGAAAGACCAATAAAAGGACTTAAGAGTGATAATAGATATGAATATATTGCAAAAGGTCAGTAGTACATTAGTAGTATGGCTAGTAGTATGACTGTGATGACTGTATTACTGAGGTTTACAAATGATGTATTAGGTCAGGGTATAGGTTAATAGTTGAACTATTACATAAAACGATATAGTGTTATTCTGCCACTTCTGCATGGTTAGAAAGTGAAACCAATACAGATCTGAGAGACAATTACTGAAAAGCTTCTTCCCCCACATGAACTTGCATGTTTTCTTTTATTAAATCAAAAGAGCTATAAAATCTATTTTTACTCTCAAATATCAGGATATTGAGATCTATATTCAATGTTCAGTTACAACAATCATCACATCCCAAACTCTTAGAACTCCCTAAATGAATTTTTATCTCATCCATATTAAATGTACAGTAAACATTTGATAAATTTTATCTTTAATTTCAATGTTAAGATTTGAGACAGTTCACACTCCCACCATTCTCCCTCCAAAATAGAATGTTTCAATCATACATTTTACAAAAAAAATAACTCTCTCAATTATTCATGCTATAGTGAGTTTTCTCTCTGTGTTTTTCTCTTTTTTTGGACTGCAGAAGCCAAACATTCTTTACCCCTTTTCCATTTCCAAAAATTGCTGGCTAAACTTGCTCTTGTTTACTAAAAGTAAGCTAACAATAAGGTAGTCAGCAAAGGAAAACAAACTCTAAATAGTTTATTTGCTGACTAAAATTGGATATAAAGTTTGATGAGAGTAAATAAAACCACAGCATTGCTCATGTCTCTCTTAGGCATATAGCTCGTTGCAATAGAAGAAATGATCCAAAGTGTATTCAGTTGTTGTAACAGGCTTTTAAAAACACTCCCATCATTTACAGAAAATGGAAATACAAAAGTACCTAATTATTTAAACTGTTATTTTAAAATTATCTTCACACCACACCATTTTAAAATGCCGATTTTTTATCACCAAGTATAAGCTATACCAAGTATACTTTTGAAAAACGAGTATGGAAAAGACTATTGAGAAAAATGAGATGTGACCTACTTTGCCATTTACTATGTACAAATTTCAGAAAGCATTTTGCAACTACTGTCCACAAAACTTTATAGCAGCTTCATTTCCCACTGCTTACTTTGGCTCCTACTTGGAAGTCTCTGCTTGCCGGATGCTTTCATCTGGTCTAGAGATTATAGCATATGGTTATATTGAATAAATGCAGAGACAAACAGGACTACCCGACGGCAAACACTCAGTGAAACACCACCGATACAGACTGCTCTGTACAGACTGCCTTGGATGGAGGAACAACACATACATTTAGAAACCCAGCTAGTAATTTAGAAATTAGTATACACACTTTTTGTTTCCTAACACTGAAGAGCTCAAATTTGCAAGCTTATATTACATTACAATGGGTTTTGGCATGTCACTTTTTAAAAAGAGAGACTAGCTGTACATTGTATAAGTGTACAAATAATATTTTTTTTAAATTACATAAAAAACAACCTTATTGGCAAAGTTCAAGGAGACAAGGAATTTAAATAAATATAATCATGTCAAATCTGTATATATATCTTTCTATTTCTCATCTACATTCATTTATAAAAACTATTCTATCTACCAGTTACTTTTTTATACTATATTTTTCTTAAGGATTTTGCTGAAGCTTTCCTCTTACCACAGAGTTTCTACAACAAAAAAGCAACTATCACTTACACACTAGTTATTATGGTATCTAATAATAGGTAGACTTTAAACAGCATGTTTTCAAAGCATTCTGCTGTCATTAAGTAGTCACTGATGCCAATTTTGAGGAAAGCAAGAATGGCTGTTTCTCAGGTTTAATCAAAATGTTTTCACATTCTCTGAAATTTCCTAGTAATTAAAATCTAGTAGGTTACTAATTATAGCCTTAAAAGCAACACTCAAACCACAGCAGGTTATAAATACTATAAACTATAATAACTGCAATTACAAGCTACCGTTCAGCTAAAATTAGTAGTTTTCTAGTGACAAATGTATAAACAATTCATTTATTAGAGTAATCATCAAAATTTTTACTTTCATTTTCTCCTTTAAGATGTTGAGAAACAACTCAATGACTTCTACAAATCAGGCACTAAGATTAGGAGAGAGGAAAAAAGCACTACTTCTCAACAAGTACAGAATAGCACCCTATGTTACTACAAATAGACAAATGTTGACAACTTCATAGTATCAAATTTCAAATTATCTCAATAACTTCTCTTTCCATCTTTCTAAATTCAGGCAATGTCATTCTACGTGAATAGAAATAACAAGAAAAACAATCAAGACCAAAACCAAAGGAAAAAAAAACAAGTTCAAGGTACAAATGATGCATAAATGGCAAGTCCTTGGGGCAGGAAGAAATCCAGATGCCAGGCAATTCCTCTTGTGAGTATGGCAATTAGAAAGTAGAAGGAACACAGCAGAGATAGCAGATACAGATATATTTTTAAAGCAACCAAGTGAGTTAAAACTGTTGGTGTCCTTTAAACAGCTGACACATGTATGAAGCATCTAAGTTTACTTTGCACTCCCTGTAAGATTCCTGAACTTTCAAAATCTAGTTCTGATTCTGTACTGTCAACAATGCACCTTCAGCGTAACGCCTAGAAATGCTACCTGGGGCCATTCAGACTCATCGGTTTGGCACTTGTTGCAAACAATAGCTTTAGAGCTTAGGGCATCCCAGCAACATTTCATGTAAGGCTGTCATTTACTTCAAAGGCTTTTCCAATAGAACTTCTTCCAATTGCTGAAATGTATGACTAGCAGTTTTCAGTAACTTTATCTGCCAGTCTTGGAGAACTTTCTTTTGACTGTAAGAACTGCTATACAGTGCCCAGATGCTTAAAACTGGTCAACTGTTTAGGGCTCCTTCCAGTTTTACCCAGAGAGGGTTAAAAAAAGGATTTTTCTTATCATCACCATTATATGGAGGTTAGGAAAGAGAGAAAGAGGTGTGGATAGAGAGAGAGAAAGGGAGGGGGTAGAAAAGAGGAAGGAAGGAGGGATGAAAGGAAGGAAAGAAGACAGAGCGACTATCCAGTGGGAGAAAGGCTAAAAAGAATATCTGATTCAAATTGCCAGTGGATTTCCAATCTCATTTTTAGTTCGCCCTCACTGTATTTCCAAATATGTACATCACATTTGACCATGCCTATTTAATTACAAATCGGCATATTAACTACAAACTATGAAAGTTATAAACCAAGCTAAATCTTTTCTTAGGCAAAATCTTTAGCAGACAGACTCCAAATTAACATGAAGCATATTTCTTTCTCTAATTAAAGAGTGATATTTTAAAAGCTTACATCCTGCAAAAGAGAAAAGAGGAGGGATATAACCCATTCAACTGTAGACAATTAAAGCACTATTTCATTTTCCTCAATGTTTGCTACTCATGTAAGAAAACCTTAATTCAGGCAATACGTGGAACTTATTTTAAATCCACAAGTATTTACTGAGTCTCTACAAAGTGCCAGGCAAAAACGCTAATTTGGGGAGATATTTAGGTTATACTCACAAAGGATGTAATAGTGATTTACATATTTAAAGTGAGTTGAACTCTACTATTAATTAATAGAGTCAATTTTTCATATTTGCATTAACTTTCCCCAAGGAATTCAGTCTCTACCAGCACTGTCTGCTTGGGGAATGATAAGAAGGTTAGCAGGTTGGTGCAAATGTAATTGAGGCTTTGAACTGTGACTTTTAAATCATTATAACTAGGCTTAAATATCTTTATTAATCAAAATAGGAACCATTACAATCAACACAATCTTGCCAATGAGAAATGTTTATTCCTGTAGCATAAAAATCCATGCTTAGGGATTCGAAGAACTCTTGGAAAGCATTTTCTGTCTCCTGCTGGTTGTGGAAGCATTTTCCCTGCAAAATGTTGTTGAAATGCTTGATGTAGCAGTAGTCAGTTGGCAAGAGGTCAGGGGAATACGGTGGATGATGCAAAACTTGGTAGTCCAATTCATTCAACTTCTGAAGCGTTGGCTGTGCAACGTGCACTCAGGCACTGCTGTGGAGAAGAACTGGGCCCTTTCTGTTGACTAATGCCAGCTGCAGGCACTGCAGTTTTCGGTGCATCTCATCGATTTGCTGAGCATACTTCTCATATGTAATGGTTTTGCCAGGATTCAGAAACCCGTAGTAGATCAGTCAGGCAGCAGACCATCAAACAGTGACTATGACCCTTTTTTGGTGCAAGTTTGGCTGTGAGAAGTGCTTTGGAGCTGTTTGCCAGTCCAACCACTGAGCTGGTCATCGCTGGTTGTTGAATAAAATCCACTTTTCATTGCACAGCACAACCCGATTGAGAAATGGTTCATTGTTGCTGCACAGAGTAAGAGAAGACTTCAAAGAACACTTCAAAATGACGATTTTCTTGATTTGCAGTCAGCTCATGAGGCACCCACTTACCAAGTTTTTTCACCTTTCCAATCTGTTTCAAATACCAAATGATTGTAGAATGGTCGACGTTGAGTTCTTCAGTAATTTCTTGTGTAGTTTTAAGAGGATCAGCTTCAATGATGGCTCTCAGTTGGTCGCTGTCAACTTTTGATGGCCAGCCACTGTGCTCCTCATCTTCAAGGCTCTCGTCTCTTTGTGAAACTTCTTGAACCACCACTGTACTATATGTTCATTATCAGTTTCTGCGCCAAATGCGTTGTTGATGTTGTGAGTTGTCTCCGCTGCTTCACGACCCACTTTGAACTCAAATAAGAAAATCATTCAAATTTGCTTTTTGTTTAACATCATTTCCCTAGTCTAAAATAAATATAAAACAAGTAATAAGTCATTAGCAAAGAAATATGCACTTAAATGATGTATAACATAACCGCATTTAAGAATGTATTTCAATATCAAAAAGCAAACTTCAAAAATGCAAAAACCGCAATTACTTTTGCACCAATCTAACAGAACAATAAATAAAACTTAAAGAGCGGTTGGTCTAGAAGCTACGAGACAGACTGTTCTCTCATTTGTGTAGGCCTCAATGCTCCTCTAACATTTTGCAGGCAGCTTCTCAGAACAGAGGACTTTGGCACCTGATTTACATACCAAACGGCCCCTACAGCAACCGTGAATGGGAATTTTCACATTCCAATTTCATTCTAGTTGGTCATTTCCAGTATTTTTATTTCTTTTAAGTCATTTCATCCATTAATTAATTAATGGCTTAATCCACAGTCCCTATATCAGAAAGGGATGGAAAACAGTCGAAGATGAAGGAAGGTGAGGCCCAGAAACCTCCAGTGGTTCCAGGAGATTAGGGGTAATATTTTGAAAATTTCCAACATTAATGGATAGGCACAGAGGTCTTATTAACCTTAACCATTTATCTTATTAACTAAATGATCAATTCTTAAAGTCACTGCAGAGCCTACAAACAACACACTCACATCAGCACAATACAAATATTGTTGCAGGTGGTCTAAGAGCCTAGAATTCAGGAAATTTATTTAACCTTTCTTAGATCTCAGTTTCTTCATTTCTAAAATAGAAATAATATCTATACTACCAGAAATCATACCTATACTGTACTACACAACAGCCACAGCCAAACATCATTGTCAGCTGTTAAAATCAGAAGCCTCTCCTGAAGAACACGCTCCTAAAAATGTGGTCTACACTACTAGATTCAAGACCTACCATGAGAGTACTCAGATCAGGGAAGAGTTATAGTAATTTGAATAGGCTATTCTTGGAGCAAACTCCAAGATAACCAGTGGCTAAACTACAAATTACATACCAATAAAGGTGCAAAGTCAAAGAGTAACTACAGAATAAGAAAAGTATGATACATGAATCCAATTCACTATGCAAATATCCTCAAACACACAGGCTCCAAAAACTGGCATCATAGATGTATTTAAGTACACTAAAAACTTATGAGAACCTACAACAATGTGTTTATCTTGTTTACTTTCTTCTTATAAACAAATAGGTCAATAGCCTTCCAATCAACTAGCGATGGCTAATTAGAAGATGTACCTTTTAAAAGATCCTATTCAAGTCAACTTACCTCAGTTTAAAAAATCCTACACAGTACTAAACAGTACTAAAAACTTAAATTTAGGGATACTAATATGTAAGAATTATATGGAGAAACTAGAAACACTTAAAATCAGTATCATAAAAAGAAGGCATAGATAATGGATAGAAAGATTCAATACAGTAGATATATAAATTTTCCACAAATTAATCTATAAATTGATAGCAACCTCAATCAAAATTCAACTGGGATTATTTATTTTTTAATGAAACTTGATGAGTTGATTCTCAAGTTTAATATAAGGGGTAAATGTGAGATCATGACCAAATTCAAAAATATTAACAAACACAAATGTGAACTTGTCCTACCAGGTGACATAAAATATTACAAAGCTATAGTAATTAAAGCAGTATGAAAAAAATTTTTTTTAATTTTAAATGGACATGAATTTAAAATAAATAAATAAAACAGTATGATACTGGTCTAAAAATAGCCAAACATAACAATGAAACTCAACAGAGTCCAAAAACAGACCTAAGTATAAATGGGAATTCAATAAATGATAGTTATTATCTAAAGATCAACAGAGAAAAGATGAACTATTTAATAAATGATACTATGCAACTGGCTACCATCTGAAAAAAAAATTAGATTCTTGCACATCATATGCAAAACTAAATTTCAGGTAATTAAAGTTCTATAACAACACAATACAAGCAAAACAAAACAACAACAAAACCCAATCACAGGACAGTACCAGGGGGAAATAAGATTGTGAGAAAGACACTCCAAAATAAGAATCAAAATGGCATGTTTGACCATATAAATAATAAAAACTTCTGAACAAAGAAAGACAACATAGATATAACCAAATGACAAGCAACAGACTGGGAGAAAATACTTTCACCATACAAAGGTGACAGGGTAATATACACTGTATATAAAGACGTCCTACTAACAAAGAAAAATGCTCAATACAAAAGTGGGCAAAGGATAAGAACAAACAATTCAAAGAAAAGGAGAGAATAGATGCTCAACCTTACCAGTAATCACGAAAATGCAAATTAAAGCAATTTCATTTTTCACACATCAGATTGGTTAAAATAAAAAGATGTATCTGGCTATGGCAAGGACCAGGATATAAACTGCCTAAGCAGTTTTAGAGGGCAATTCGGTAGTCTAACAAAATTTAAGTCTGTATACCCTTTGGCTCAGTGATGCCATTTCTAGGAGTTGAGCTACTGAAACAGTTGTGCATGTGCATAAAGACACATGTACATGGCAGTTTATGTTAGCATCATTTGTAAACAGAAAATCTAAATGCCCACAAATATATGAATAGTTAAATAGATTATTGTATATATTATGAATAGAGTAGAGCTATCTACATGTGCTGATATGGAAAGCTATCCAAGATATACTGTTAAGCCAAGAAATGCATGGCACGGAACAAAAGGCAATATTTGTGCATGCATTTTTATCTGTGTATAAATATATCAAAAAAGGACCAGAAAGCCACACATAAAAATGCTGATAGATGATTACATAAGGAGAATAAGGAAGCTAAGGTTAATTAGAGAACTTTCAGTTTTTACTTTATGTACTTTCAAATTGTTTGAATCTCAAAGTACATGTATACATATAAACTTTAAAATTTTTTTAATTTAAAAAAGGTTATATTCTATCTACACGTCTCTAAATGGCAAATATCACAAAGTAAGACTGATGATTTAAGTGTTTTATTAATACCAGATCCTAAGAGAACAGCAAAATAAATAGCCTAACATTAGGAATAAATATTTCTACATAAAAAGTTATCCAATTCCATGAAAAAAGAAAAACAGTACCTGCACAATCACAAACTTATTTAGAATTTAAAACTACATCACTGTTGAGAATAGCAGCAAAAATCAATTCAAATGTTTGGATAAAAATTTCCTTGGAAAGTGATCCATTCCTCAAACAAAGGAGAAACAAAGTATAATATAGCAACACAGAAACACACTGCATGGGCATGAAGTCAAGAGTTATAGAAGGAGACAGAAAACAGTCCAGTTTTATAGCCTAGAAACAGATGGAAATTTAGAGACACACTGAGTTGAGGATCCAAAAGGCACAGCAGCAGAATTTTAAAAGGAAACATATTTCAGTGAAGCCTTACACTAGGCACTTGAGTTCAAAATTATAAGCAGGATGTTCTGGAAATGACACCGCCATGGCAGACAATGTAACCACACTACTTCTAGTCTCCAAAATGACCCCTTGGCGCATTTTCAGAACTTTACTGTGCCAACCTCTCTCAACCGTTTTTTCTTTTTCTTTTTAAGAAAGAGAAAATTAATCTAGCTTAGACAACAAAGAATCATCTTCATTTTTAGTTCATCAACCTGTGCTAATAGGAGGTGTGAAGAAAATCAATATTTAGCTTCAAAAAGTAGTACGTTTTTAAAAAAACTTTGGTATAAAATTTACCTTTATGATTACATTTTTCTTAATCGAAAATTAAAGTCAGTCTACAAATACATATTTTTGATGGTATAGCTATCAAATTCTAGCCTGGCCTGGGATTTAACATTGACTACAGACAAATTAAAAGACGCTTACTCCTTGGAAGGAGAGTTACGACCAACCTAGATAGCATATTAAAAAGCAGAGACATTACTTTGCCAACAAAGGTCCGTCTAGTCAAGGCTATGGTTTTTCCAGTGGTCATGTATGGATGTGAGAGTTGCACTGTGAAGAAAGCTGAGTGCAGAAGAATTGATGCTTTTGAACTGTGGTGTTGGAGAAGACTCTTGAGAGTCCCTTGGACTGCAAGGAGATCTAACCAGCCCATTCTAAAGGAGATCAGCCCTGGGTGTTCTTTGGAAGGAGTGATGCTAAAGCTGAAACTCCAATACTTTGGCCACCTCATGCGAAGAGTTGACTTATTGGAAAAGACTCTGATGCTGGGAGGAATTGGGGGCAGGAGGAGAAGGGGACGACAGAGGATGAGATGGCTGGATGGCATCACCGCCTCGATGGACCTGAGTTTGAGTAAACTCCGGGAGTTGGTGATGGACAGGGAAGCCTGGCGTGCTGCAGTTCATGGGGTCGCAAAGAGTTGGACACGACTGAGTGACTGAACTAAACAGACAACTATACCCATTTATATAATGTAGACCAGAATATAAGGGATTCTTGTTTCTTGATGAGAATCTGACTTTCTCACATGCAGGAAATGTCCTAGTAAGTGATGAGCTTATGGGTAATTTTTATGGAAAACTTTCTTCCCTGACGTAACTACACAACAGGAAGAATGCTGGAAACCACTGTGAAAAATGGACAACCTCTCCCATCTCTCTAGTCTGACTTGGTGAAAGTTGCTCAGTTGTGCCCGACTCTTTGAGACCCCATGGACTATACAGTCCATGGAATTCTCAGGCCAGAACACTGGAGTGGGTAGTGGTTTAGTTGCTAAGTCGTGTCCGACTCTTATGACCCCATGAGCCATAGCCTGCCTTTCCCTTCTCCAGAGCATCTTCCCAACCCAGGGATGGAACCAGGTCTCCCACAATGCAGGCGGATTCTTCTGCAGCTGAGCCACAAGGGAAGCCCAAGAATACTGGAGTGGGTAGCCTATCCCTTCTCCAGCAGATCTTCCCAACCCAGGAATTGAATGCAGGGGTCTCTGGCATTGCAGGCAGATTTTTTACCAACTGAGGTTAGACCCAATTATGCCCTGGAATCAGTCAAGGAAGTAACACAAATCTATTACTCCCACTCTTCCTTTCTGCCTACACTATCCCCTCTCTCTTCCACCCTCAACTCTCAGTCTCAGGCACAATACAGACACTCACCAATTATACCTCTTTTACAGTTTTGGCCTCACTATCAATCTTTTAATCTCTGCTCCATAGGCAATAGAAAGCATACTGTATGTTCTAAAGTGCAAGATATCAGACTTCATCAAAGTTAAAATTTCTGTGCTTTCAAGGGCACTACCACGAAAATGAAAATATGACCCACAGGATAGAAAAAAACATTTATAAATAATATATCTGGATAAGGGACTTATACCAAAAATATATTTTTAAAACTTTACAATTTAGTAATAAAAACCCAGCTTTAAAAGTTACAAAAGACAGTTTTTAAAATGCAATATTCTGCAGGGAAGAAAAAGGACAAATGATCCAAACAGACATTTCTCCAAAGAAGATAAAGAAATGGCCAATAAGTATGGGAAAGTTGCTCAACATCATCAGTCATCAGGGAAATGCAAATCAAAACCATAATGAGACACCAATTCACACCCATTAGGATGGCTATTTATTTATTTTCCTTATGCCTTGATTCAAGCAATTTATTCATGTGAATTTCCTCTCCCTATGTGGTCACTGCAGAAATTTCATTTCGGATGGCTATTTAAAAAAAAAAGGCCATGTGAGACATGAAAGATGCTCACAGCATTAAGGCATTAGGGAAATGCAAGTCAAAACCACAATAAGATACCACTGTACACCTACTGGAGTGGTGATAATTAATCAAACAAATATAACATGATAAGTGTTGGTGAAGATAAAGAAACCACACATCATTGGTAGGAAGGAAAAATGGCACAGCTGCTGGGGAAAATAGTTTGGCAGTTCCTCAAACAAGTTAAACAGAATTATATGATCCGACAATTCCACTCCTAGCTATATAACCAAACGACTGAAACAGACGCTTGCATGTCAGTGTTCACTGCAGCACGACTCAAAATAGTGCAAAGGTGCAAGCGCTCATCCAACGACAGATGAATGGATAAACAATACGTAATATACATATAGAGTGAACCATCATACAGCCATAAAAAGGAATGGATGAAACTTAAAAACATTATGCTAAGTGAAATAAGCTGTAAAAAAAAAAAAAAAAAAAAACAGGGGGGAACAAATACTGTATGATTCTACTCACACAACGTACCAAAAACAGGCAAATTCAGAGGAAAAATTAGACTAGAAGTTACTAGCGGCTAGGGGAAGGGATGAATGGGAAATTATTGCCTAAAGGTAGAGTCTTTGGTGTGAAGAGAAAGTTTTAGAAATCGTGGTGATGGTTGCACAACATTATAAATGCAATTTATACCACTGAATTACACACTTAAAGTGGTTGAAATAGCAAATTTCATGATATATTTTGTGTGTGTGCTTAGTCGCTCAGTGGTGTCTGACTCTTTGCGAACCCATAGACTATAGCCCAGCCAGGCTCCGCTGTCCATGGGGATTCTCCAGGCACGGATACTGGAGTGGGTTGCCATGCCCTTCTCCAGGCCAATCTTCCCAACCCAGAGACCGAACCCAGATCTTCGGTATTTCAGGCAGATTCTTAACCATCTGAGCCATCAGGGAAACCGTTGATATATTTTATCACAATTTAAAAAAAATTAGTAACATAATAACATATCAAAACCTTTGAATTGTACACTTCAAGTGCATGAGTTGTATGGTATGTAAATTATATTTCCAAGTTATTTTTTTTAAAAACACAGAATATGATTTCTGAAAAATCAGAAACAAAATGTCTAAAACAAAGAACCAATTAATTAATGTATGTAATCTATAGAATATGATATCATCATATAGATTATGTGGTAAAAGTACATTTACTAACATGATAATATGCTTGTGATATTATAAGTAAAAAGCAGGTTTCCAGAGTATGAGCCTACTAAAAAAAAAAATCTCTGGAAATATATGTCCCCAAATATTCATTAATGGTGGTCTTTTCTGGGTGGTAAGATTCCTGGTGATTTTTACACTGTTGTTTTACTCATCTGTATTTTCTAATTTTTCTATAATGTATGTGTACTATTTGTATAATTAAAAAGTAACCAAAAGTAAAAGCACTTGCATAGTTAATAAGACAGTTAAGGTATATATCCAGGCTTAGCTTAGACACCCAGTCATTAGGTCATTTGCTCCATTTGGCATCGAGTAACCTATTTTGAATATAAAGAGCATTTATACTATAAGCTTTTCCCTAAATCTAGTTGCCCATTCTAGGATTTTTAATCTAAGCTAACTCCAAATATTTTCTCTAAGTAGAAAGACCTTTCATATTTGGTAGACTCTAAAATACCACCTCGAGTTTTTAAAAATCTGTAAACTGACTAGTGTGGGTAATCATTTCCTTATGCCATAGTAAACAATGGGAATACAATGCTTCCTTAAACTACTTTAATCTAAATTACTCTTTGATCTCTTTACCATAGACCTTTTCTAAAATAATGTTACTCTTTACACATTTTACTGAGGGCCATGTACTGTGCTGAACACAGTAGATGCATTATGGCATTTCATCTTTATAACAACCCAGTGAAGCTGGCATTATTATCATCACTTTACAAATGAAGACACAGAATCAGAAAAGTTAAGCAATATGGCCATAAGTGGCAGACTGAGATTTGAGCCAACATCTGATTTCAAAGTCTACATTCTTTCTAATACTATACTATATTGTAACAAAGTTGGCTCAACATCCCATTTCTTAAATATTTTTAATTAAAAAAATTCATACACACAATTGTTCCATTTCAAAAAGCTATTCCTTTTCCCGCCTTTACACATACTTTGTTACCACTCTGAAGTTCTATGTAAATATGAAATTCAGTGGGAATTTATTAAGTACAATTCCTTGGTGCTCCCATTCATATAGCATACAATGGCAAAGAATATATACCTATTCATAGTGACTGAATAATATACCTCCTGAATGTGACTACATAGGATTACAGGATTACTATCTAACATTGAAGTCTCAGTATAGAGATCTGTTTTGGGGCTTTCCAGACCATTTACTTTCAAACTCCTCATTTTACAGAAGGGGAAACTGAGATAAGCTGACTTGCTAATTAGCGGAAACTGGCACTTGAACCCAGGTCTTGTGACTTTCAGTGACTATTACTCCACAGTGGACCTCTGAGGTAATTCCTAGGTGACAGACAAGGAGACAGAATCTTGCCATCAAGGTACTGTAGTCTTTGCATGCAGAATCTGCTGCTGCTGCTGCTACTAAGTCGCTTCAGTTGTGTCCGACTCTGTGGGACCCCAGAGACGGCAGCCCACCAGGCTCCCTCGTCCCTGGGATTCTCCAGGCAAGAACACTGGAGTGGGTTGCCATTTCCTTCTCCAATGTGTGAAAGTGAAAAGTGAAAGTGAAGTCGCTCAGTTGTGTCCGACTCTTCATGACCCCATGGACTGCAGCATACCAGGCTTCTCCGCCCATGGGATTTTCCAGGCAAGAGTACTGGAGTGGGTTGCCATTGCCTTCTCCACAGAATCTGCTAGTGGAAACTAAAACGGAGACTTCAAGTTGATGGACTTTATTATTTTGTTGTATCCTAGCAAGGAGATGAGATCAGGAACTTTATCCACATACAGAGTCAGGCATATCTGACCCACCACTCAGCCAGATTCTGACCATCCTTGCTTCATTTGCTTCATTCTTGCCTTTTCCCACTCCTGACACCATTTCCACTTGCCTCATCCAATAATCATTCAATAAGTAGCAAATAAAAATTTCCAATTTAAAAACCTAAATTAGGACTTCCCTAGTAACACAGTGGATAAGAACCTACCTACCAAGGCAGGGGACATGGGTTGGATCCCTGGTCCAGGAAGATTTCACATGCTTTGGAGCAACGGAGCCTATGTGCCACAACTATTGAGCTCTAGAGCCTGGGAGCTGTAATTATTGAAATCCATGCCTAGAGCCTGTGCTCCGCAACAAAGAGTAGTCCCGGCTCACCACAACTAGAGGAAGTACATGCAAAGCAATGAAGACCCTGAATAGCCAAAAATAAATAAATGAAAATTATTTTTAAAATAAAAAACTAAATTAGCCATCAAGTCAATTCCCAATTACATATTATCTGGGCTGTCTCTTTACTCCCAGTAGACACCAAGAGGAAAAAATTCATGTTATTATCAATATCTACCTAAACTATACTTAATTATAAAGGTAAGTCCTATAGGCCAAATTAAATACACAGAACTTTCCAGTGACAAACACCAATGACTACTACTTACATCATGGAAGTTCCAAACAAAAAGTGAGCAAGGAAGGAGCCTTTTTGTGAAGTCCCAAACTGAGCATATTTAATTGCTTGTTGGTATAGAATACACCCTAATGATGAATAGAACCAACTTACTGGTCTTCTGGAGATGGCTGATGGAAACCAAGCAGGGAACCCTGTATTTTTTGGGGACCCAGTCCCTCAAAGTTTCTGAGAATGGAACATAGTAACTGGGAGTTCTTCCTTTACCAAAGTTCAACAAGCAGCAACAACCTGTCAGCAAACAGTATGTCCAATCACACCTGTTCTCTATTAAATTCTAAACGCTCTTATCACATGTTTAGTCTGTAAATATGTTCTTAATTTAACTGAAATGTTAGAGTCAATACATTTTCATATGGTAACTGGGCTAAAAGTACTAGCTTTAAAGCTAAGAAGAGTCAGTGTGATCAAGTTAATATGACACAAAGAATAAGACAGTTATCCCCTGCCCCCTGCTATGGTTTTTTCAGTAGTCATGTAAGGATGTAGGAGTTGGACCATAAGGAAGGCTGAACGCTGAAGAAATGATGCTTTTGAACAGCAGTGTTGGAGAAGACTCTTTAGAGTCTGTTGGACTGCAAGAAGATCAAATCAGTGAATCTTAAAGGAAACCAACCCTGCATATTCATTGGAGGGACTGATGCCGAAGCTGAATCTCTAATATTCTGGCCACCTGATGCAAAGGGCCAACTCATTGGAAAAGACCCTGATGCTGGGAAAGACAGAGAGCAAGAGGAGAAGGGGGTGACAGAGGATGAGATGGCTGGATGACGTCACTGACTCAATGGATGTGAGTTTGAGCAAACTCAGGGAGATAGCGAAGGACAGGGAAGCCTGGTGCTGCAGGGTTGCAAAGTGTAGGACATGACCTAAAGACTGAACAATAACCCCTGCTTCCACCCTTTTTCCCTTATCTGGTCTAAAAGTCTCACGACAAGAGAAGTTTCTCTGAAATGCTCTGAATTTCAATTCAGAAGGACACGGTTACAAATACGATAATCCTAAAAAAAAAAAAAAAAAATACTGTACTCCGTTGTGACTTTCAAAGAGCTTTCAGATTGCAGTCCTCTCCAATTAGCATATTAACTAGAATGTGGTGTTTACTTGACTACCATCACTAAAAACATTAACCCGAAGGATGTCAATGAAGTAGATTTCAGTGGGAATAAGGATACGGAGAAGAACCAGAACTAAAGAGGTGTTCTGAGCTAGGGCAGACTTAGGTAGAGGTGTCTAATTTTGATGGGGCTGGAATATTCATTCAAAATCCCTCTGAGCACAGCACACTCATGTAGTTATTAACATATAATGTTATTATTATTACCTTTCAAAGCATGACTGAGCTGGCCAAAAAAGACTAATTCAACTTCATATAAATAAGAAAGCACAAGTCCAGAGGAATCAGAGAGTGCTGGATTTGTGGCTGCCCTGGGGATGTCCCCATCCCCAAATCACAAGTGGCTGGAGCCTAGGATTTAATAGGCCACAAAGAAGGGAGAAGAGACAAAGACTGAGGCCTAAGTAGGATTGGAGTTCAGATCAATGAGTTCCACATAAAGTCAGGTGCTTGACCTAGGAAAAGAGAACCTACCATGCAGAGAAAACAGCAAAATTTCCTAACCACAAGCCTATACTGATTAAAGAAACTTCTAAAGGATATACTTCAAGAAAGAAAATGATCTCAGTGAGAAGGTCTGAGGTGCAAAAATAAATTGTTAATAAAGAAAGTGGTATGTATTTTTATTTTTATAACAATTTATTATTATTATAATTATGCATATTATTCCCGGAGAAGGCGATGGTACCCCACTCCAATACTCTTGCCTGGAAAATCCCATGGATGGAGGAGCCTGGTAGGCTGCAGTCCATGGGGTCGCAAAGAGTTGGACACAACTGAGCGACTTCACTTTCATGTTTCACTTTCACGAATTGGAGAAGGACATGGCAACCTACTCCAGTGTTCTTGCCTGGAGAATCCCAGGGATGGGGGAGCCTGGTGGGCTGCCGTTTATGGGGTCGTACAGAGTCAGACATGACTGAAGCGACTTAGCAGCAGCAGCAGCAGCATGCATATTATTCCAAACAAACATTTGTATAAAACATTAACAGGTCATTTGTAGGGATTAAAAAAAAAAGTCAATATAGAATTTAAAATCCTAAAAAAAAGAGAAAACAGAATAAGATAGAAAATAGAGTCAAGTGTCCTAAGGTCTATTGTTTAGAGAAGAGTAAAAATATTAATATTAGACTCAAGTTAAATAATATGTGTGCTTAAAATTTCTAGTGTAACCACTAAAAAGAGACTGTATAGCTTCCAAAGTAGGAAGGAATAAATCACGAGGAAAAAAAATCTTAAGCAACTCAAAAGAAGGTTGAGGAAGTAGGGGTGGCAGAAAAGCAGGTAAAACTAACACAGGAAAAGTAAAATGATGATGATAATAATAAACATATTTATAAAGGACTTACCATGTACCAGGCACTGCTCTAAGTACTAATATGTACATTAGCTCATATACTCCTCACAAACCATTCTGAGGTAGATAGTATATATTATTAATATTCCCATTTTACAAGTGAGGAAATTGAGGCACAGAAACTAAACCTTTGCTAAGATCTCACACACAGCATGTGTTATGATCAAGATTCATACCTGGACAGTCTAACTCTCGAGTCTCAACTCTACATGCTGCCTAATAGACAATACACTAGTGTGACAGTTTGACGTTTGTTTATGTCCTTTCAAATCCATTTTTCTTCAGTGTAACAACCAAGAATGCCAACCAAAGTGTAGCTACTTACATTGCTCAAGATACTTCCTTCACTGACTATGGACAGGCAAGCACAGAACAGGGAAGGAGAGAGACGCCCACGTTATGAGAAGTGACTAATGCAAAGCAGGCACTGTGCCAGACATTTTACTACGTGGATTCTCTTGGTTAATCCTCATAATCACCCTAAGAGTAGATTAGTATCACAAATGTCCAGAGGAGAAAACCAAAGAGCCAAAAATTTAAATAACTCACAAAATGGCAAAAATCTTTTATGACTGGCTTTAAAATCTACTTAACAAATGTTTATTGAGCATCAACTTATGCCAGACATTGTACTATACACTAAAGATGTGAGAGTAAATTTAGAAATCTTAAGGCTCTCACCCTTATGGAGCTTATGGTCTAATGGAGGAGACAATCCAATAATCATAAAGTTAAAGGTGGTCTGCAAACTGTTATGTTTGCATATGTATAACTATATGTTATAAAGGACAACATAATTAAAAACTGGTAACTATCATAAAGGACAAAATAATTACAACTGATAGAGCCCAAAATTGAGAAATCTGACCTAGTCTAACAATTGAGGGCTAGTTTCACTGAGGAAGTAATTTTTAGCTCATGGTTCCCAAACTGTATGCCACAGTGCCCTGGAGCACTGCAGCGAATTCACAAGAGTGCCCTGGATTTACATTTTTAAGCAAAACAGAGCAACACTGAACATCTATTAGATATCATGTGAACTATTAGCTCAGGGTAGCTCACAATTTCAACTTTAGATCATGCACATTCTTTTTGAAGACACATCTTTGTGATGCTGACTTTTTGGTGGGCAGTTGCTGTAATAAAAATAAGTGCCACATGAAAATTAAAGTGGAAAAGGAAATGAGGATGGAAGTGGCCAATCTGATTCCAAGGTATGAGAAACTGGACAGTGCCTAACAGGCACATATTAGTAAGTGATCGAGAATGAAATAAAGCTGCTTTATTTTAGCTTATTTAGCTAAAATTTATTTAGCTGCTTTATTTTTCTTTTAGCTTATATGTACTTTTTCTCTAAACAGCTACTAGATTGTTAGAAAATACCTAAGCATTGTTTGGATCTAATTACTGGATAAATATAATTAATTAATAAATAAATATAATTACTTAATAAATATATTTATTTTGAACTAAGTTGTTTGTGAAAAAAAGTACAGAGACACGAAGGACACTATGAACTGTGAATGTTTGGGAATCTTCGTATTACGCTAAGAACTGAAGAATAAGTAGGCTTTTCAAACACCATGCAGTAGAATGAGCAACAGCAAAAGACAGGGTCCCTATCCTTGAAGACATTACAATCTAGTTTGGGAGGCAGAACTAAAAGATAAATAATTTTTCGTTTGTTTTGTTTTTGGCCACACTGCATGGCTTGAGGGATCTCAGTTCCCTGGCCAGAGACTGAACCCAGGCTACAGCAGTGAAAAGTCCAGAATCCTAACCACTAGGTCACCAGGGAACTCCCAATAAACAATTTTAAAACAATTTGTTAAACTTTAATATTTGCAAAAATCTTTCATATCCTTTCTCATGAAATTATATTAAGTACATGTCTATCTTCACTGTAAATTAAGAGCCCCTTACTCCTTGGAAGGAAAGTTATGACCAACCTAAGATAGCATATTCAAAAGCAGAGACATTACTTTGCCAACAAAGGTCCGTCTAGTCAAGGCTATGGTTTTTCCAGTGGTCATGTATGGATGTGAGAGTTGGACTGTGAAGAAGGCTGAGCGCTGAAGAATTGATGCTTTTGAACTGTGGTGTTGGAGAAGACTCTTGAGAGTCCCTTGGACTGCAAGGAGATCCAACCAGTCCATTCTGAAGGAGATCAGCCCTGGGATTTCTTTGGAAGGAATGATGCTAAAGCTGAAACTCCAGTACTTTGGCCACCTCATGCGAAGAGTTGACTCATTGGAAAAGACTCTGATGCTGGGAGGGATTGGGGGCAGGAGGAGAAGGGGACGACAGAGGATGAGATGGCTGGATGGCATCACTGACTCGACGGACGTGAGTCTGAGTGAACTCCGGGAGTTGATGGACACGGAGGCCTGGAGAGCTGCGATTCATGGGGTTGCAAAGAGTCGAACACGACTGAGCGACTGAACTGAACTGAACTGAGAGGTTAGTATTTCCCAACACAGAGCAAATAGTTTGCATTTAGGAAGTGTTTTCTGGGTCAGTCTCACTTGCATCAGTTTACTCTCCTTAGGCTTTTCTCAGAATTGAAAGCTCCAACTCCTCTGTGCAAGGGTAACTCTGCTTTAAGTGTTCTCCACTACAACACATCTCCTGGCTGCTTCTTTCCTATTGTCCTTCAAAAGTCAGCTCATACATATTCACTGCCCCCCAGGAAGCTTTCCCTGACCAAATGAACTATAATTTAAATGTCCCTTATCTAAACGGTCTATTTGGTTTCTTTCCATCATAGGATTTACCACTCTTTTCCTGTAGTAGTCACTGTTTAACTTTCATATGTCCCAGCTCATTGTAAACTTTCGACAGCAGGGTCCATGCCTTATTCACCTTAGCAACTATCATAGTGCCCAGCTCTCAAAGACTGTTTTCTGAATAAATAACAAGTACAGGGAAATTTTTTTTAAGTCTAATTATGCCTTTCACCTTAATGGACTTCTTGGGGAAAAAATGAGTTATTCAGGAAAACTCTGAGGAGGAGATTAACAAATATGCAAAAATTAAAATGACTGATAACTATCCAGTGCTAGTAAAAAAAAAAAAATCATACACCGCTGTAGAAATGTAATTAAGTACAATATTTTTGAAAAGTAATCAAACTATTATCAATTAAAATTAAAAATGCATTTATCTTCTGACTTAGCAATCCTATTTTTAGGAATCTTGCTTGCAAAAATAAAAGCATCCATATGCAATATTATATTTACAAGGAAGTTTACTGAAGCACTGTTTGCAACAGCAAAATAATTCCTGAAAAGTATGCTAAATGCCTAGCAATAGTGGGGGAATGGTACAACTATGCTACGGTAACATCCATATTATGGACTGTTCTGTAGCTACTGATAAAAATGAGTTAAGAGGAGAGCCATGGTACATTCCATAAAAAATAGAATAATCCCACTTGGAAGTAAAAAAGGTAAACATATGCACTTTTATTTGTAAAAGTACTGAGAAAGAGTTAATACCAGACAGTTAATACTGGTGACCTCAGGTTAGAGCCAACAACAACTATGTATTACAATTGTAACAACTATGTATTACAATTGTAACTTAAAACGGAAAGAAAAAAAAATAGAGTTTTCAAAAGTAAGAACAGTAAATAATCTGAATATACTCTCCCTCCTCCAAATTCTTAAGGACAACAAAAACTCCACAATACAGTTACCTTTAATGAGATGACAGTGATCTGGGAGAGTTGAGGATTCTATGGACTCTCTTTTTAGAGACGATTTAAACTTTTCTTTAAACTTAAAATCTAGTTGTCCAGTGGATCTTCCTAGTTTCTTTAATGAGTGATAGTTTGCTTTGGGGATTTGTAATCAGGAGTTTGATAATTTTAGAATGCTCATCAGATTTTTACAACTATACCATTTACTCACTGAGAGTAAACTGAAGTGTTAACATGAGAAATCAGAGGAGGTTTCAAACGAACACGATCCTGAAACTGGAAGCACTGCTACTTGGGCGCCCCCTGGGGACTGAGTTTTAAATTTTTTTACATCCTCAAGACAAACTGGTGTGCTATATAACTGTTCGTTCAAAGAACACTTACTAAGCACCTATTATGTACCAGGCACAATGTTCAACACTAGAGACAAAAAGATAAATAAAATAGAGTTTCTGATTTCTATAATGCATACTTAAAGTATCACCCAAAACTTTCTAAGTACAGCAGGAAACAATGGAAACAGTGTCAGACTTTATTTTCTTGGGCTCCAAAATCACTGCAGATGGTGACTGTAGCCATTAAATTAAAAGACACTTGCTCCTTGGAAGAAAAGCTATGACAAACCTAGACAGCATATTAAAAAGCAGACACGTTACTTTCCCAACAAAAGTCCATATAGTCAAAGCTATGGTTTTTCCAGTAGTCACATATGAATGTGAGACGTTGGACCATAAGGAAAGCTGAGTGCCGAAGAACTGATGCTTTTGAACTGTGGTGTTGGAAAAAGACTCTTGAGAGTCCCCTGGAAAGCAAGGAGATTAAGCCAGTCAATTCTGGAAATCAACCTTGAATGTTCATTGGGAGGACTGATGTTGAAGCTGAAGCTCCAATACTTTGGCCACCTGATGTAAAGAACTGACTTACTGGAAAAGACCCTGATGCTGAAGTGGACGACAGAGGATGAGATGGTTGGATGGCATCGCCGACTAGATGAACATGAGTTTGAGTAAACTCTGGGAGCTGGTGATGGACAGGGAGGCCTGGCGTGCTGCAGTCCGTGGGGTTGCAGAGTCAGACACAACTGAGCGACTGAACTGATCAGCATGTAGAATACAAAATATAAACTACTCATAGAGGTCCTGGAGGAAATTATAACACAGAAGATGATAAAAATGCTGTTGGGGTGCTTCAAAAAGGAATTTGGCATGAATATAAGCTTTAGCATAATTTGTTCATTTAACCAAAATGTTCACCATCTTTAAAAGACAGTAGATTTAAACATCTCAGATAACAGATGCAAAATTGTGGTTATTGTTTTTGGACAAGTTTAGGTTATGGCATCATGATTTTTCTTGGGCCAAAACAATACAAACAAAGCTTAATTTAAAAAATTAAAAACTGACATGGTATCCTAACATCAGATTTTTGTTGTTGTTGTTCAGTCTTTAAGTCATGTCCCACTCTTTGTGACCCCATGGACTGCCACACACCAGGCTTCCCTGTGCTTCACCATCTTCCAGAGTTTGCTCAAACTCATGTCCATTGAGTCAGTGATGCTATCCAAGTATCTCATCCTCTCTTGTCCCCTTTAGTCACAATAATAATAACTCCACTCTGAGAACTTGAGTCTTGATTGCACTGATTTAGGAAATGGTTAATCTTCATAAACAAAATGAGGATGAGAAAACAGACTTAAAACAATTAGTTATAAAATGAAACTGATTTTCCAGGCAAGAGTACTGGAGTGGGGTGCCATTGCCTTCTCCGGAAACTGAAAAAGATCAGTTCAAATAAATGGGCAAAATTTAACCTCAAAGCCTCCTTCCAATCTTTCCTTCCCAGTTCACAACACTTTCAGAAGATACTGTATCAGATTTGCCTTTTCTTCCTCAAGGTCTGGGAGAGCAAGAAGCAGAGGTAGAATTCACAGCCAGAAAAACAAAACAACAACTAACAAGCAACAGCTTCCCTCTGTGACACAACCACAATCCCAAAGTCCCAGGACATTAGAGAGCCAGACAGTCTCAGGTTCTGTGGCCAGGGCCCAAAGAAGTACTTCTGGTGGCCTGAGTTGGAAATCAATTTAATTTTCCCAAAGGAATAATTCTATTTCAGCCACATTTCAGGTACCCTGTGAGCTGAATTAGCAATGGCATGATAGTTGGGGACTTCAACCTTTATTATATAACTTTTTCCCTACAGAAAAATAATTAGTTCCAAAAATTATATTGTTTGGGATTCAGCTTACATTTGCCTGTATAATAAAGCATTGAGTCAAAATGCAATAGACTCATAAAAGAAAAAACAAAAACAAAAAACCTCTGACTTGACTGACCATAGACATTCCACTGTTTAATCTGCTAGAAGACAGCAATTACTAAATTATAAACTATTTGGAATAAAAAGTAACAGTTTAAAAGAGTTTAAGTTCATATAATTGTTGAAATTTTAAAGAATAGGATAATATAGTATAGAACATATTTCATCACGGAAATCTTCTAATTCTTCTAATTAAGGTTTAAAATCTTGCCAGCCATTATCAAACAGAGTAAAGAATAAATACTAGTTACAGAATGTAGAGATAATGTTTAATCCAGTGGAGTAATATGGGTATCATTAGCTTGGGTGTAAACACTTAAAAGTCACATCATGAGTCAGAAACAAAATATTTAAATGCTTTCAAATACATCAATCATAAACCAATTTTTAAAAGTAATACTACAGTGTACTTTGAAGTAAAAATAACCAATCTCATAAATTAAGAACAGGAACTCTAAAATAGAGGTAAAAAATTATTTGTATCTACTTATACCAGATATTTTATCTCATTTTATATTCACAAATGCCATACCAGATAGGTATTATTTCTCCCTTTTACAGAGGAACCAAGCTAAGAGTAACAATTTCTCTGGGACTAAAGTGATAGCAAATGGAATAGTTAGGGTTATAGTCTGAACCTACATTTGTTTTAATTCTAGTAAATGGCTCATCAGAATTCAAGAAAATATTTGCAAACAAAGTAACAAGGGATTAATCTCCTAAATATACAAATAGCTCATGCAGCTCAATATAAAAAAAAAAAACAACAAAAATTCCAATCAAAAAATGGGTAGAAGATCTAAACAGACATTTCTCCAAAGAAAACATCAGATGGCTGAAAGGCATCACTACATCATCACAAACTGTTAGAGAAATGGAAATCAAAGCTACTATGAGGTGTCGCCTCACACCAGTCAGAATGGCCATCAATAAATCTACAAACAATAAATGCTGGAGACGGTGTGGAGAAAAGGGAATCCTCCTTCATTGTTGGTGAAATGTAATCTGGTACAGCCACTATGGAGAACAGCACGGAAGCTCCTTAAAAAACTAAAAATAAAGCTACCATATGATCCAGCAATCCCACTCCTGGGCATATCTGGAGAGAACCATCATTCAGAAACACATGCACCTCAACGTTTACTGCAGCACTATTTACAATCACCAGGATATGGAAATAAACTAACCATTCACAGAGGAATGGATGAAAAAGATGTGATACATATATACAATGCAGTATTAATCCACCATAATAAAGAAGGAAACAGTGTCATTTGCCACAACATGAATGGACCTAAAAACTGTCACACTGAGTGAAGAAGTCAGAGAAAAATGAGAATCATATAATATCACTTACATGTGGAATCCAAAAAATTTGGTACAAAACAGAGAGTCACAGATATAGAAAACAAACTTACCAATGGGGAAGGAAATGAAGGAGGGATAAATTGAGATATTAGGATTGACATACACACACTACTGTGTATAGAATGCTTCCCTGGTAGCTCAGCTGGTAAAGAATCCACTTACAATGCAGAAGACCCTGGTTCGATTCCTGGATCAGGAAGATTCCCTAGAGAAGGGAGGGATAGGCTACCCACTCCAGTATTCTTGGGCTTCCCTGGTGGCTCAGACAGTAAAGAATCAGCCTGCAATGTGGGAGACCTGGGTTGGGAAGATCCCCTGGAGGAGGGCATGGCAACCCACTCCAGTATTCTTGCCTGGAGAATCCCCATGGACAGAGGAGCCTGGTGGGCTATGGTCCATGGGGTCCCAAAGAGTCAGACAGGACTGAGCAACTAAGCTAGACACTAACGTATATAGAACAGATAACCGAAAGGGACATACTGTATACTATAGGAAACTCTACTCAATACTCTGTGATGATCTGTATGGGAAAAGAATCTTTAAATAGGTGGATATATGTATCAGTTCAGTTGCTCAGTCGTGTCTGACTCTTTGTGACTCCATGGACTGCAGCATACCAGGCCTCCGTGTCCATCACCAACTCCCGAAGCCTCCTCAAACTCATGACCATCGTGTCGGTGATGCCATCCAACCATCTCATCCTCTGTCGTCCCCTTCTCCTGCCTTCAATCTTTCCCAGCATCAGGGTCTTTTCCAGTGAGTCAGTTCTTCACATCAGGTGGCCAAATATTGGAGTTTCAGCTTCAGGATCAAGTCCTTCATGTAAAACTGACTCACATTGCTCTATACCTGAAACTGTCACAACACTGTAAATCAACTATACTCCAGGAAAAATTAAAACAAAAACAAACAAAAATAAAGTCTTTTCTCCTTCCCCTATCATGCCATTTACATGAGTTATTTCATACATACAACAAAAACTTGAAATAAATTGTCATGTCTTTTAAAAAGTGAAAAGAACCAACAAAAATAAGGAGAAACTTTTTTTTATCTATTTCTTGGTTGATTTAGTTCCACTTATATTTCTACAACTGATCAACAATTATCAATACAGCTATAAAACACACAATGAAGATATTTATGTTACCATCTGACTATTTCTGGATGCTCTTTAGAGAATAAAATATAGTACAGGAGTGGGTTGTATGAACCTGAGAGAGGAGTAAAATCCCAAAGCTAATAAAAGCCATGAGTTTGAGCAAGCTCGGGCAGTTGGTGATGGACAGGGAAGCCCCGCGTGCTGCAGTCCATGGATACGACTGAGCAACTGAACCGAATTGAATAAAAGCCATTTCCTGGAACAGAGGAGGGAATAATTTTAGAAGTTCTGGGTCAAAATCTTTTGGTCTGAGTTTCACAAGAATTCTCTGGTGTTTTACAGCACGACTGGTCCCCTCTTCTGTTTCTAGATATCTCTTGTCTTCCTCCTCTCCCAAACATTCCCCGGATTCTCCAGTAAGTCTTTCATCCACACTGCAGCTAACCACATATCTATTCGAAAATTGTTAACGGAATTGAACCGGTAACCTTATCACACTTTGGGGGGGAGGGGGAGAATAACACCATTTTAGAGTTGGGAGGCATTTCACATTGAGTTTAAATCTGCGTGCACAGCCTCTACTATTCTAGTGGGGACAACGGAGACTCGGAGAGAGGAAGTGACCTGGCCACAGACTAGGCGTGAGTTGGCAGCTGGGCCAGAGGTTGAAGTTTCATCTCATACTCCACGCTTTTCCAACCTCACGAAAGCGGGTTGGGCTTTAGGGCTGGGTACTAGCCATGACGGGTTTAGAAAAAGCAATCAGCAGATCCCAGAACACCTAAAGCCCTGTCGCCCGGGCTCCTTTCTAGAGTAAAGACCAGTATAGTTACCTGTTTAGAGTTCAGAGGGCCTGTGGGAAGGGGAGGGCTGAAAAAACCGGTCTCTCCTGAGGCAGCTGTGGGCACACCCCGACCTCTAACCCAAATCGACACAGCTGCCGCCTCCACCCGCCCCACAACCAGTGGTACTCCGACCTTCTACGCGCTCGGGGTCCATGGAAGCGGACCCTCCTGGGATCCCTCTCCCAGCCCACTCTCGAGACGAACTTGGCCCCCAAAATGTAAGGGAAGAGGGGTGCAGGAACAAAGCAACCCCAAGCGATCCCCTTCCTTTCTGGGCGCCCCCGGGGCGGGCGGACGTGGACTACCAGTCCCGACATGCAGCGCGCCAGCGGCCCCTCGACCACCGCCAAGTCCGCGGTGCATCGGCCGCCGGGACTCGTAGTCCGCGGTTCCGGGGTGGGGTGGGGGGTGGCGCGGACAGCCACGCGCGGCGGGACGGGCCAGCCCGGTGTCCGGTCAAGCCCAGGGAGCCTGCTGGCTGCCCGGGCCTCACCTCAACGATGCGGGCGCACTGGGTCCCCTTGCCGGCGCCGGGACCGCCAAGAACGAACACGACCTGCGGCTTCATGAAGCGATGCGGGAAGAGGAAAAGTGGCCGGCCGGTCAGCAGCGGAAAGCTAAGGCCTAGGACGTGCAGCAGCCGGCGGCCGCAGCGGCTAAGCATGCACCGCGGCTGTGTTGGACGCTGAGAGAGCTGACAGCAGCCGGGCCGGCGTTGGCGCGGGGCGGGGCGCGGAGAAGGGGGCGGGCCGAGCCGGCTCCTGCCGCGGCCCCGCCGCCTTAGCTGCCGAGGCGTCCGCGCTGCAGACGGAAGGGGCGGGGCTTCCGCTGCTCTTTCGTTGGCCGCGCCCGAGTCCTCCCCGCCCCTCTGAGGGCTCATTCATTCGTTCTGTCCGCGGGTGTTGAGCCAGCTAGTGTAGGGCTTGTGCTGGCGCCTGGCACATGGCCTACGGGAGAGCACGATCCATTGTATCTGCTCTCAAGTTTAAATTCCAGAGGGTAGGCAGCCGACCTGAACAAATCAACACGAATAAATAAATGCAAATAGCAATATTGGCTTTGAAGGAACCAAACGGAGGAATAACAAGAGATGAATGTAATTTGGCTATGGTAGTCAGACTTCTGAAGAGATGATATATAAGCCAAGACGTAAGGATAGGAAAGAGCAAAGCTAGGCAAACACTGAGACAGAGGGTCCCACAAAGAGAAAAAAGGCTAGTTTTTGCAAAACACCTAAGACTTTAAACTGAGAGCACTTGAAAGGCCCATACGATCAGTGCTATGTGAAACGAGGGAGGGAATGAAAGGCGGAAGAGTTTGGCTGATGATCGGTCAGTCAGGCCCTTTGGTTAAGGAAAGGAGTTTGAATTATATGCTAATTGCAGTGGGAAGTCCTTCTAACTATAACTCCATTTCCCTGCCCCTTGCATTAGGAAACATTTTCGAGAAGAAAAAGAGTTCAGTGAATGAGTCTTAGTGAGTAGACCTTTAAATGTTGGAGAGAGGAGGAGGAACCCAAGAAGGCAGAGCCATAAAGGTAAGAAGAAAACCAGAATACGTTGTTCCAGCAAAGAGAGTGTATGGGGTGGGATTGTAGTGGTGTAGTAGTCAACACTGTGTTAAACACAAATGAGTACAGATAAAACAGCATTTGGCAACAGGGGGACTTACAAAGAGTTCTGCCCAAAGCAAGTCATACATTATATCTAATTTGAAGCCTGATTGAAAATGGAGTGGATAGGAGATGAGTAAATGAAAATAATAGAGAAAATAAGGGTCAAGACAAAGTTTATTTAGGATGGGTTATAGCAGCCATGCTGTCTAATATGGTAGCCCTTACCACATATGGGTATTTAAATTAATTACATTAAAAATAATTAAAAATTCAGTTCTTCAGTTGTAATAACAACATTTTAACAGCTCAGTAATCACATGTGTTTGTTTAGTGGAAATTGTATTGAACAGCATACATACCAACCCTGTCATCACAAAAAGTTCTGCTGGTCAATGCTATACTCAAGCTCATGCTTAAGGGGTTAGGAATGATTTGAAAGAAAGAAAGAGAGGTAACCCCTTGAGGAGAAAAATCAGATGAGCAAGTCCAAAGGACTTGGACACATCTAAGACACCTGGAGGACCTTAGATGACTTGAAAGTCCTAGATAGGAAGATGTTCATTTGTAACAGGAATAACAAGAAGAGTAGAGTTCAGGAAGATTTGAAGGTAGGAAGGGTTCCTGTCTGATAACTTTCTTTTTCTTGTAATGAAAGGGCAATATTACCTGAGGGGAAGGGGAAGGGACTAGGATATCTGAGGAGAGAAAAGGTATGAAATAGACATCTTTGATAGTATAAAGTGTGTTTTTCTAAAGAAAACTAATCAATAGGACTTCTGGGAAGTATTAAAAGCTCATTTGGTTTTTGAGATCATGGATTTAAAATCATTAAAGACATTAGACTATTCAGGCACAGGCAGAGAGAAGGGCAGGCAAACAGTTGGGCTAATCCAGGATTGGGGTTTTGCTAGGCAAGTAAAACAGAAAGAGAGAAGACTAAGGGAATGTTTGCAAGAGAATGTTTTTGATGGTTTATGCAGAATCAAGGACCTTCCTGGTAGCTCAGATGGTGAAGAATCCACCTACAATGCAGGAGACCCCGAATCAATTCCTGGGTCTCGAAATTCCCCTGGAGAAGTGATAGGCTACCCACTCCAGTAATTCTTACCTGGAGAATCCCCATGGACCCAGGAGCCTGGCAGGCTACAGTCCATGGGGTCGTAAAGAGTTGGATACGACTGAGCGACTGAGCCAGCACAGCACATGCAGAATCAAAATCAGGCAGAAAAGCAAATGGTGGCATGTGAGGGCTAACAGTGGAGAAGTGGACAGGAACCAGGGAAGATATTAGAAGTACTGATGTCAAAGAATGGTGGCAGTGGAGTACTTGAGCACATGAGCTGGTGATCTGAGTGGAATGTTTGGAACTGAAGTATCAAAGGTTGTGAGTTTCTGCTGCTGATGATATCTGGGATGAGCCCATGGGAGTGGAAGACTGAAGCAGATACACACCCTGTTATTAGAATTGAGAGGCCAGGGTGTTCAATTTATCATCCAGGTAGAAGTTTAAGTGAGATAGTACTGGCTTGAAGAGAGAGACTACAAGAGTGAAATTAAGTTCTTGAGGGCAGAGTGCCAGGAAGGGATACAGACAGGAGGGGAGGATGGTGGCACAGCCTTATCTGGCTACCACCACTCTCTTTCTCCCTGTACAACCCTTTTCCTCTTCCCTCACACACTATTTTCGGCCTCTTTTCATCTTTTCCCCCATCTTGTCCACTTTTTTTTTTTTTTACTTATTTCCAATCCTCCTCCCCTTCTTTTCCCATTTCTGACTTCCCTTCCTTCTCCCCATCTACTTCTCTTTTCCATTTCTTCTCTCCACCCTCTTTCTTTGCCTCTCTAATCCCTTCTCCCTTCAGTCCCTTGTTTTTCCCTTGTTTATTGAGCCCTATCATAGTTACTATTATATTGATTTAATGACATAGATGTTACTATTATACTCATTTTGCAAATGAAACCAAAGCCAAAAGTTGTCTGAAGACAGCTGGCCAGTAAGCAGCAGGAGCTGGAATTCAGCTGGATGTTTTCATTGTTGTTGCTATAGAGTCAGCATTATCTCCTTTAAAAGCAGAGAACATCAAGGCTGAAAGGAATGGTAGAGTTGTTAAGTCCAAAGTCTTCATGTTACCATATGGTGTCAGGTAACAAAGTACATTCCTGGTCCAAGATCTTTTCCCACTTAGTACAGTAAATATTAGGACTCAAGGAGGATTAATAGGCAAGGACATCTGACTTAGAATAGGGAGACCTAAGTTTTAGTCTCTATGCTACCAATAAATCACTGTAACCTTAGGAAACTCCTGCTAATCTTGGAACTTCAGTTTTTCATCTTCCAACTAGGAAATGGAGAGAATGGTGAAATGAAAGCATTGGTATAGATGACCTCACACCATCCTACTGTGTTTAGTTTTTTGATGAGAAGAAGGACAGTTATCCAATTGCTGCTACTGTGCCTCTTGAAGGTATGTCCTGGTACTTAGCATAGGGATCTGCGAACTTTTTCTGTAAAAAGCCAGACAATAAATATTTTAGGTCTTGGGTGGCTTAGCATCTCCATTCAGCTACACAACTTTGCCATTATAGTAAAAAGCAGCCTCAGATCATACATAAACAAATGAATGTGATAATGTTCCAAAAAACTTTTTTTATGGACACTGAAATTTGAATTTGCACCTGCCTCAAAATGTTATTCTCTCATTTTTTAAATCCACTTAAAAATGTAAAAACCACTGCTAGGGTGTAAGTCTATACCAAAACAGGTGCCCACAGGCTATAGTTGCTGCCCTCTGGCCTGGCAGAATGCCTGGTGGTAAAAGTCCAATTCAAGCTCAGAGGAAGTCTCCCAATCTTCCACCTGCCAGGGAGGAGGATGTAGGATATATGTCAGCTGAAAATGAGAATGACTGGTCATATTATTATGAGGTGGTAGGAGTACAAAAAAAGGCCATATTGAAGCAAATGTGCCTCTTTTCTTTTGGGCATGACTTTTCTCTATCTCATCTGGTATAATTGCCAGAGCTGAAAGATGTTACAGGGATGGGATCTGTGGAAAAGGGTCTAGGAGGCTATTCTTTGGTTTTTGATGAAGGCCTTGTGCCCTTTTTACATAAATTAGGAAAGAGACAAAAAGATAATCATTCTAGCTCCCACGATAGAGACCACCAGAACTAAGGATTCCACATAGGAAGGAGTCTGGGTGCAAAACTTCATTGTATACTTATAGCAATTTGTAGTAACTTTTCTTTGACTCCCTGGAGAATTTGACTACAAGGGCTCAGTACTTAGTATCTTGCACTGTGCCCATCTCCTGCCAACCATGTTAGGCAACTAAGGAAAATTAACTAAAGAAGAAAGATATTAAAAAAATGAAACCTAGATACCCATCTCTACCAAGGGTTTTCCAGAAAGATCAGGGCTAAGCAGAAAACAACGTATTATTTGTTGTCTCTTTGGGCCTACTCTGGTTATCTTTTGCTATATAACAAACCTTAATGGATTACAAGGAATGTTTGGTATGGGAACCCTGCCCCCAGCCCAAATATCACACACTTTTGGTGACCAGAGTGTTCAGTGTGAGTAGTGCTGTGGGTAGAGAGGAGACACATGGAAGAGGTTTTCCAAAACACCTGTTTATTACACCAGGTGGTCCCATGGAGCCAAGCCAAGGAGGCAAGCATTCATAAAAGACACTGTGCTACTCTGATGCTCGAACATTTAACCTGTCTGCTTGTCCACAGTGAAAGGTCTAATTCTTAGCACCTTAGTCCTGAATTTGTCCCCAAAGAATTCATTTTGCTTTAGCCTTATATCAGTGCTCTTAATCTGTGGAGGTGGCAGAGATTCAGTGAGTTCCCCCTCGATGCAAACAATCAGACCCAAAATAGGAATGTGCCAATGAGTATATATTGAATAAATGGCTATCACCTAATAGAAGCTATTCTCTACCTAAATCCATAGATTGAATCCATAGATTAAATACATTCGATTAATATCTATTGAATATCCACTATGTGCCAAGCATTTCACTCTATTACTTAGTTTTGGGATGACATTCAAACTTTTCAATAATTAATACAATCAGAATATTTGTTGCGATTTCTGTGCCAGGATTTGCTATGCCGGCGTCAGTCCTCTAGTTGTGGGATCATGAGGAGGTCCTAGGTGTCCCAAGTTCTCAGGGAAGTAGCTATATCCAACTCACATGGAAATAATTCACTTTTAACCACCAACACAATATTACCAGTTGTGTGTTGGCTGAATATTGGCCTTGCCTTATAAAATACACATAATGAAGTTAGTGCTGTCATTTTGCAGATGGAAAAAGAGCCAGGAAGTGGAAGTACTTTATTTAAAGACACAGAGGCAGTTAGCTAGCAAAGTCAAATTCAAACTTAGAATGTACAGCTTCAAAATATGCCTTCATCCTATACAGTACTGAACCTTTAGGAGGTAAAAAGTTCCATAGGCACAAAATCCATTCAAAGTAAGTTCTGTAACAGATGTGAAGACTGATCTCGAAAGATGTAAAAATAAGAGCTATCCTCAAAACTCACTCCTACCCATATGTGTTTATTTATCAAGTACATTAAGTCTTTGGAACATATATTCAGTATGTGCATATTACCACCAGAGTATAGCTGTGTTCATAGGGAACTCTCAAGGGTCTTAAGAAGTAGGGCCTTTTCACCACTTATGTCCTATTTATCATACTTGCACTTTAAATATCTGTTCCATACTTTGATTTTTCCATTTTTGACAACATCTGTTTGACGTGCTATTCATTTTTCAGGATTCAGCTCAGATTTTACCTCCTTTGGGAAGCGCTGTCTAAATTCCCAAGACTGGGTTAGGTGCCCCTCTTTTGTGTTTCTACACCCACTACCACCACCCGGCCCACACTTACTCCATCCCATGTTTACTTCTGTTGTAGCACTGTGGTGTACTGTGTATCCACACACTTGGTTTAGAGCTCCTTGAAGGCAGAGACTATGTCTGATGATTCTATACAACATAACAAATGTGTTACTGTTACAACGTGATTTACTCTCTTAAGGAAACTCCAAGGTTCTTGGAAGATTTAGAGTATGTAACTTGGCTCCTGCCACTCAAGTTCTATCTACAGTGGTTTTTGACAACTGCTGCCCTGTAATTCCTTTCTTGAGTATAGCTAGGAACTGGTTTCTAGGATCAGTTTGGGTGATGGAGCAAAGACAGGGCAGGTGTGTGGGTGGCACAGGTGGGTAGGTGGCAGGCCATATGCTTTGCCCTGAGGCCTTCATAGCCATCTATTACATTGTGATCTATTTCCTGGAGGGATGCTTAGCCCATTACATAACCTGATGCTTAATGGAGGTTCTAAAAGGAAGACTCGATGTTATTCAGATTTGCACTTATTGCTGTAATGTTTTATCAAAGTACCTTTTATCAAAGATTCTGAGAGCACTGGTTAAAAGAAACATGATTTTTTAAAAGCTGATGTGCCAAATGTGGCAACAGACAATTCACCTACCCTCCTGGGAGTGATGCTGTCAGCTGAGCTCAGTCTGCATACTGCAGAATGGCAGGCTAACCAGTGAAGGGAAATGATGGTCTTCAGCAGGTCTTCCAGCGTTTTTTGCCTATTACAACTTTGCAAGCCTAGGTAGTTTGCTTATACCCACAGTTTCTTTGCCTGCAAAATCAGGATGGTGGTTAAAAAAAAAAATCAGCTGAGCCATTATTTACAGAGAATTTACCAATATGTTATTTGATCTTTCTTGTCTTTATTCCAAAACACTTCAAGCTTTCAAAAAATAAGTAAAATGAGTCAACATGACTTGACACATTGTTATTATTACCTCTCCCAAGAGGTTTGAGTCTCAAAGAAATTCTACATAAATTGACAGATTAACAATCCTCCTTAAAAATATGATGTTCCTTAAAAGCAAAGCTGTAGTCATTTTCTAAAAGCACCAGTCCAGCTTAGCTTAGAAGTGTAAATAGAGACAGGGAAAGTTGGGTGTTTTGTAAATAAGGGCAGAACTGGTAACTGATTCCAGCTTCCCTGTTCCTGGTGATAACAATAGCTCTTTAATTCCCATGACGAGCCTGTTAGCAGGCACATCAGGGTTTATAACACTGAACATTTACCAGGTCTAATCTTAAAGACCATGTCATATGTTCAGGGACTGTAAGGGAATAGGAAAAATGAAAACAATTGTTATGTTAGAATGTAGAACTTTGGATTAATTTTTCCCTTTACATTTTTTTTTTAATTTATAGTGTTGTTTGTGCAACAACTTTAAAAAACACATTTTTTAAAAAGCATGACATACTGGAAATGATTCTCTGTGAAGCAAATTAAAGCTCTTAAAATTTGAAAAATAAGACTGATAGCTTTTCTGTGTAGGGGCCAGTAGCCGTAGCAATTCCATGGTGTCCTGAAATGACATAAAACAGGTGGATCAGTGGTAAAGAATCCGCCTGCCAAGTAGGAGATACTTGTTTGATCCCTCGGTCAGGAAGATCCCTGGGAGAAGGAAATGGCAGCCTACTCCAGCATTCTTGCCTGGGGAATCCCATGGACAGAGGAGCCTGGCAGGCTACAGTCCATGGAGTTGCAAAGACTTGGACGTGACTTAGCCACTAAACAGCAGCAGCAGCCTATATAAACAAGGATCAAAGAATACCACGGTATGTATTCAGTCTATCTAATAGGCTGCAATCTAACAATAATTCATATTTGCTTTGGATAATTACCTCTTATTACATGCCCCTATAAAATTGGGCTTTCCTTGTTCTTTGCTTAAGAACACATCCTTCCAATCCCCCATGCCATTTAGCACAAAGCTTAATTTGTAGTAGAACCTTGGTAGAGCATCTGTAGATTTGAGTTCACTAAGCTTATTCTCTAATTTAACAAATTACTCCTTTCATCTTTATGTATGTACAGCAATGTGTTGCTTATTTATTAACACTGTCAGTTGTTAGTACAGCTGGTACACTTAATATATATAGGTAGTCTTTTAATTAATTTTCACACTATTATGATTTAACTCTTTTTTATGATGATGTACAATATGCAAAAAAGGAAAATCAATCTTAAAGAGTTTAAATGACAGAACTGGGGCCAAATGCCCAGGGTCAATGCTTGTTACATTGTATCATATTCCACAAAATTTTTAATACCTAAGGAATAAGCCCTTTGGATTCCTCCAGCTTGTCCTAAATAGGAAGCTGAATCATTCCAATTCAAAAATGAAGTCAGTAATTACTTGTAATTCAGTTTTAAGAATATCTACTCTATCCATCAGAGAAGGCAATGGCACTCCACTTCAGTACTCTTGCCTGGAAACTCCCATGGACAGAGGAGCCTGGTAGGCTGCAGTCCATGGGGTCTCGAAGAGTTGGACATGACTGAGTGACTTCACTTTCACTTTTCACTTTCATGCATTGGAGAAGGAAATGGCAACCCACCCCAGTGTTCTTGCCTGGAGAATCCCAGGGACAGGGGAGCCTGGTGGGCTGCCGTCTATGGGGTCACACAGAGTCGGACACGACTGAAGCAACTTAGCAGCAGCAGCAGCACTCTAGCCATAGCATTTTTTTTAATCCATAGCATTGAATGTATATCCTGCTTAGAAGTCCAGTGGTAATAAAATGTTTAATTGAAGTCTGAGTTATTATATCATGAGAAATGCTGGGCTGGAAGAAGCACAAGCTGGAATCAAGATTGCCAGGAGAAATATCAATAACCTCAGATACGCAGATGACACCACCCTTATGGCGGAAAGTGAAGAGGAACTAAAAAGCCTCTTGATGAAAGTGAAAGAGGAGAGTGAAAAAGTTGGCTTAAAACTCAACATTCAGAAAACAAAGATCATGGCATCTGGTCCCATCACTTCATGGGAAATAGATGGGGAAACAGTGGAAACAGTGTCAGACTTTGTTTTTTGGGGCTCCAAAATCACTGCAGATGGTGACTGCAGCCATGAAATTAAAAGACGCTTAGTCCTTGGAAGGAAAGTTAGGACCAACCTAGATAGCATATTGAAAAGCAGAGACATTACTTTGCCAACAAAGGTCCGTCTAGTCAAGGCTATGGTTTTTCCAGTGGTCACGTATGGATGTGAGTTGGACTGTGAAGAAGGCTGAGCACTGAAGAATTGATGCTTTTGAACTGTGGTGCTGGAGAAGACTCTTGAGAGTCCCTTGGACTGCAAGGAGATCCAACCACTCCATTCTGAAGGAGATCAGCCCTGGGATTTCTTTGGAAGGAATGATGCTAAAGCTGAAACTCCAGTACTTTGGCCACCTCATGCGAAGAGTTGACTCATTGGAAAAGACTCTGATGCTGGAAGGGATTAGGGGCAGGAGGAGAAGGGTACGACAGAGGATGAGATGGCTGGATGGCATCACTGACTCGATGGATGTGAGTCTGGGTGAACTCCAGGAGTTGGTGATAGACAGGGAGGCCTGGCGTGCTGCAATTCATGGGGTCGCAAAGAGTTGGACACGACTGAGTGACTGAACTGAACTGAGTTATTATTAAGCATATAAGAAGGCATTTATTTATTGCTGTTGTTCAAAAAATTAGCATATACTTCAATTCTCCTCTTGCCCATTCCTTTCTTAGTTTTTTTTTTTTTTGATAGGTAAGAAGTGGATTTGTTTAGAGAGAAACACACTCCACAGAATGTGGGCCATCACAAAGGGCGAGTGTGGCGGCCCCTTTCTTCTTTTTAAACAGACTTTATTTCTAAGAACAGTTTTAGATTAACAGGAAACTTGAGAATATAGTACAGATTCTCATTACCCACCCTGAGAGTCCCCTGTTATTAACAGGTCATATTTAATATGGTACATGTGTTATAGTTACCTATCCAATATTGGTCACTATTATTACTTAAGGTCCAGAATTTATTTACATTTTCTTAGTTTTCAACCTGGTCTGCTTTTTCTCTTTCATGATTCCAGTCTTGATACTGCATTACATTTAGTTATCTCTTTAGGCTCCTCTTAGTTAGTTTCTCAGACTTTCCTTGTTTTGATAACCTTGAGTTTTGAGAAGTACAGGTCAGACATTTATTAGGGTTCCTCACTGTTGAAATTTGTATGATGTTTTTCTCAAGATAAGTTTGGATTTATAGGTTATTGGAAGGAAGACCACACAGGTAAAGTGCCATTTTCATCATATCATATCAAGTATATACAATATCAGCATGACTATTAATATTGACCTTGATCACATGGCTGAAGTACTAATGGTCAGGTTTCTCCACTGTTAAGTTACTCTTTCCTCCACTCCTTAACATACTGTCCACTTTGGAAAGATGTCACTATGTCCAGCCTACACCTAAGGAATAGGGAGTTGTGTGTTATGCTTGCCCCTTCCTTTTTGTTTAATTCATATCATCTTACGTTTCTCTTTCAGATATTTTAAAGTAGTTCTTAAAAAAAAAACACAAATCATAAGGAGCCCACACAAAGTTATTTTTTACATCCTAAGTTCAATCTCTAATCAAATTTTGAATCTGCCTTCAAAATATATGCAGAATCCAGTAACCTCTCACCACCTCCATTGCCACCATTCCAGTTCAAGCTGTCAATCTCTCCTTTATGTCATTGCAGCAGCTAACTAGTCTCCTTGCTTCTGCCTTTGCCCCCTACAGTTTATTCTCTATGTGGCAACCATCAGTTCAGTTCAGTTCAGTCGCTCAGTCGTGTCCGACTCTTTGCGACCCCATGAATCCCAGCGCGCCAGGCCTCCCTGTCCATCACCAACTCCCGGAGTTCACCCAGACTCACATCCATCGAGTCAGTGATGCCATCCAGCCATTTCATCCTCTTTCGTCCCCTTCCATAGTGATGCTTTTAAAACCTAAAATCAGATCTTGACAGTCCCCTATTTCAAATCTTCCTTTGACTTCCTGTAGAACTCAAGACTGTAGCTAAGTCCTTGAAATGCCCCATGATCTACCAACACCTCCTGTCCTTCAACTGTTGATAGTCTTCTAACCCATTTTGCTCAGCACAGACTGGTCTCCTGCCCTTCCTTGAAGATGTCAGAAAATGCTCACCCCAGGGCCTTTGCACTTAATGTAAACCATGGCAGCCATCAAAGTGTGTCACTTGGATCTATCTCTAGAAAGAACGTGACAATTAGCAGCAAACAATACACTTGGCTGGCAGCCTCTTGTTGTGGTCTTCCAGATCTGCCTTAACGATGGTGCTTGCTCTTTATGGTAAGTTCCAGGCAATGACTGGGCACAGCAAGGGTTCTGGTCATTTCTGCCTAATGTGGGATTCCTCTCATGGGCAATCTTTGCTCTAGAGTTCTCCACTGGGTCATCCAAGGCTTTGTCAGACATGCATCACTGTCTGAGGCTCTTCCTGCTCATACACCAGATCTGAGGAACTCACCAGCATTTCTCTTAAAATGTGTTCCCTAGATTCTAGGAATTTTTCCAGGAAAGCAGAGATTGACACTGGAGCACATATTTCTTGGCTTGTTTGATACATTTTTCAAGATAGTGTTTTCACTCTCTCAAAAGGGTGGATGCACAGTCGTACAAAACAGCCTACAAGTGCAGTTCAGACATTAAGACACTCCCACATTGCTCAGGAAACTAACAAAAGTCTAGAGAAATGTAAGTGACATTTCAAATCTGGACTCTGCACTATCTACCTGTGTGATCTTCTACATGTCCTCCCTTGTTAAATAGGGACAGTAATACCTACTTCTGCTATTCAGACAATCGATTAAGATAATGGCGGTGAAGGCGCGATTATCAACACTTGTGAAGATAACTATAAATCATCACACTAATACTAATATCATATGTCATATATACAATACCAATACCATACCTAATACCAATATTCATTATGGAGGGTGGTGGTTTAGTCACTTGTGTCCAACTCTTGCAACCCTATGGACTGTGGACTGCCAGGCTCCTCTGTCCATGGGATTTCCCAGGCAAGACTACTAGAGTAAGTGGCCATTTCCTTCTTCAGGGGATCTTCCCAACCCAGGGACTCCTGCATTGCTGACACATTCCTTACCAACTGAGCCATCAGAGAAGCCCATTCATTGTGAAGGTAAGTATAAATAGCTTACAAATGGCCACGTTCTTTTCGGTTCAAACAGGAAGGAATTAAAATCTTTTATGTTGAGAGGCGAGTATGATTCTTAGGAAAGAAATTGGAAGAAGTCGGAACTTCCCCTCTTTTTGTGCATTTAATCAAGGCGTTTGGTTCACTTCTAGCCGCCGAGAGTGAACCAGAGAAGCCAGTACTTCCGGCTTCCTCTGCCATCTCATCCGCCCGGCGGGGCTTTTTCATTGCGCGTGCGCAAGTCCCGCCCCACCCCGGAACTTAACCGTTGACGAAATTGAAGTGTTTAAATCCTCCGGAATCTGATCCAGGAGCGCGGGTGGCGCCCTTCTTTCTCCACGGAGGTTTAGGATTGGTCGGCGTCGGACCGGTGCAGGGCGCTGATTGGCTGTTGCACCATAGCGTCGCGGAGACCGGGAGTGTCAAGTCCGGCACCGCCCCTTCTCCCTGATGGGTTGGGCTTCCGACCAGTCAGCAGGCGTGGCGCGGGCTTCGGTTTCGCGAGCTTGTATTTGCCGCCCCGGTTCCCGCGACCCTCAACGTCCCAGAGGCGGGGCGAGTTGGCAGAGGTTCTCCTTGGACTCTGTTCCGGCCCAGCAAACAAACCTCAACTCGGCGGAGATTGCGGTGAGTATTTTTGTGCTTCAGTTCCCCCGGGGGCCTCTGCGAGCCTGGGGGACGAGGGTGGGCAACCCTCTGCTGCCTGTTTTGGGTTCAGCGGACTAGGAGCCTGGACTAATGACGCAAAGGGAATCGGGACGATGAATTCCTTGGGAATCATTTGTACTTAGGTATGTGAACAAAGTTTTCAATCGATAACATGCTATCATATTAAGTTTTTACTGTAAAAATGTCTGGACGGAAGCCCAGTATGCTCGGACAGCTGCATAGTATTGAGTGATAGTTGCTCATTCTTGCCTGACTCTTTGCAACCCCATGGACTGTAGCCTGCCAGGCTCCTCTGTCCATGGAATTCTCCAGGCAAGATTGCTGGAGTGGGTTGCCATTTCCTTCTCCAGCTACATAGTAAGGGATCGGTTAACGTTTAAAGTTCGTGGTCGGCTGGAAGTGATTTATAAATAACAAAGCGTGAAAATGCTGTGGGTGTGAACACAGTCGGTAGTAACACCACCATGGTATCTAGGAGACGGTTTCACAGAGGAGTTGATATTCGGATTGGATTGTGAAGGATGATGAGTTTACCAGGGCCTTCCAAATAAAAGGGACAGTAGGTGTGCGTGGATACTGCCAGTATCCACTGAATGTGATGTAGGAGTGAACGGATGTGTGGGATAATAGGATGGGGCCAGGTTCTGAAAGTCCTTTATTCTGCAGAAGAGCCGGAGCTTCCCTGGTGGCTCAGACTGTAAAAAGTCTGCCTGCAAATCAGGAGACCTGGTTCAACCCCAGGGTCAAGGAGGATCCCCTGGAGAAGGGAATGGCAACCCACTCCAGTGTTCTTGCCTGAAGAATTCCATGGACAAAAGAGCCTGGCGGGCTAGTCCATGGGGGTCACAGAGTCGGACACGACTGAGTAATTGGATGGACATTGAAAGAAGACGTAAAGAAAGCTGAATGCTGAAGAATTGATGCTTTTGAATTGTGGTGTTGGAGAAAACTCTTTGAGAGTCCCTTGGACTGTAAGGAGATCCAGCCAGTCCATCCTAAAGGAAATCAGTCCTGAATATTCATTGGAAGGACTGATGTTGAAGCTGAAACTCCAATATTTTGGCCACCTGATGTGAAGAGCTGACTCATTTGAAAAAACCCTGATGCTGAGAAAGATTGAGGGCAGGAGGAGAAGGGGAAGACAGAGGATGAGATGGTTGGATGGCATCACCGACTCAATGGACATGGGTTTGGGTGAACTCCGGAGTTGGTGATGGACAGGGAGGCCTGGCGTGCTGCAGTTCATGGGGTTGCACAGAGTTGGACAGACTGAGTGATTGAACTGAACTGAATTGAAAGAAGAGCCATCAACTCTTTAAGCCAGAGAATAACTTGGTCAGATTTATATAGCAATAATTCCCTGGTGGCTCAAATGGTAAAGAATCTGCCAGCAGTGCAGGAGATCCAGGTTCCATCCCTGGGTCGGGAATGGCTACCCACTCCAGTTTTCTTGCCCGGAGAATTCCATAGACAGAGGAGCCTGGCTGGCTACAGTCCTTAGGGTCACAAAGAGTTGGACACAACTAAGCAACTAATGCTTTTCAACCCTTTTTGACTGAGCACAAAGGCAGCCCTTCTGGTAGCACTGTGGAGACTTTTCAGTAAATCTGGTGAGAGCTAATAAAGTCAGGAACTGAGGCAGTGGAGATGGACAGTTTATATTGGGGAAGAGGGAGAAAGGAGAGAGAAGGATGACTTGATGGTTTCCATTTGATACACAACTATGCCATTATCCAGGGAGAATGTTTTGCTAGGTATAAGTGTTACATGATATTACTTTCACTACATTAGCTTTAATTGCTTGTGTGTTACTATCAATTAACTGTCTCCTATGGGTTTTTTTTTGAAATGAGAAATAATAGGTCAACATTTTTGATTTATCTTAATGCATAAAGGAAGAAGAGACAGATAAGGAGTTTTAAGACTCTTTTGTTTAATAAAGAAAAACGGCACTTTATTACTTCTGAAAGTTACAACTATCAATCTGAATATTGTTGTCCATGACAACCAAGTAGCATAGAAGGACTTTAAAGTTTAAAACATGCATTCCATAGAAGCTGCATGAAGTCCAGATACCTCTAAGAGGGACATTTTATCAACCTTACAAGGGCACTTTAAATAGGATTTGGTTTTTGTAAATATTTCCAGATTCTGACTTTAACTAAAAAAATTTTCTGAATGACTTCTGCACCAGAATGAATAACTCTCTCCTTCCTTACCTTGCTTTTAAACAATTCTTGTTAGGATTGAAGTAGAATACACAGGGCCTAAAGATTCTAACTCTAAGATTTGATAAAAGAACATAGCAAATAATGAGCTGTGAAGAAAGGACTTTGGGGTCTGTGTTTTGCTTTTATAATATTTAGATGTCGATATCCGATGGGTAGGACTTCCCAGCGGCTCAGTGGTAAAGAATCCGCCTGCAATGCAGGAGACCTAGGGTTTGATTCCTGAGTGGGGAAGATCCCCTGGAGAAGGAAATGGGGACCCACTCCAGTGTTCTTGCCTGGGAAATCTCATGGACAGAGGAGGCTTGTGGGCTAGAGTCTACAGGGTTGCAGAGTCAGACTTGACTTAGTGACTAAACAGCAACAAGAATCCAGTAGGCAATTAGAAATACAGATGTGAAACTTGGAAGAGAGGCAGACACTGAGAGTTTGGTATGTTTGCTTCGGAAGCAATGGGAGTGGATGAGATTGCCCAGAGAATGTATGAGGAGCCAAGAAAAGACCACTGACTTGGCACTAATACAGGTTAGTTTGTGGGTATGCAGTATTTGTCTCCTATCTCCACAAGCTTGAAAATTTGTTGACTTTATTATAGACCAAATAAATATCTAGCCCAAATTGTTCCTATTTGCTGTTTTGTGGTTTTCTGACTATTATGAAGCTTTTGGTTAAAGTCTCATGTATTAAATACTACCTGCCCTACCCAGCTCACTAAATTAATACAAGGATCTTGGTGCAGAATCTTAATAAATAGATAGTTGGTGGGATTTGCTGCCTAGAATAAATATTAACATTAATTTATAGGCCGAATACTACAAAGTAGTGATCCGAATTCATAAGCACTTTATCTTATTCATCTATGGATGAAGACACTTCATATAAGTAACCTAATTTTGTCTGTTATTTTGCTAATATGTGGTTAAATCATGTTTCTTTTTATTTTTTTGTCACTCATTAGTAATATTCTCTTTATTTCTTTAGGTTTCTGAGCATGTGAAATTGAATAAATCATTCACCAACTATCATGGAGTCTACATATCCTCTTGCAGGGCCCCAGATAAATACCAGGTATAGAAATATTTTTACAGAATGTGCTTTTCACAGTTACTCACATAATTTGGGTTGGAAGAGAGGAGAAAAAAATAATCTTTAGAATCAGGAAAATCTGGGTCCATATCCCAGCTTTACCATTTATTAGGTGGGTGACCATGATCAAGTTATTTAACTTCTCTAAGCTTCAATTTCCTCATCTATAAATTGGGGACAGTAATCTCTATCAGAAGGTTATTGTGAAGGGTTAAATAAGACTACTAAACTAAAGGGTCTGGGACATTGTAGACATTCAGTAAATCTTAGTCGCATTTCCTCCTTTCCTTATTTTAGTTTCACAGAGGGTCTTTGTATTGATGAAAAATAGTACCTGAACTTTTGAGGCTAAAGATCACATACATATTTATTTACATCCTAGACAAATGGGAAAACGGTTGAGTTCCTTCCCTCTTATAAACTCTAATTATTTGATCGGAAAAATTTCACACTGAATGTACCTAAACCTTTTCCCACTCAGTGTGGTGTGAGGAGGAGGAGCTTGCCACCTGTCTCCTAATTTTCTCAGTCTGTCACTACTTTGAGGAGCAGACAAAATGGCTTGAGTTATTTGGCTCTTTGGATCATTTATTGTTCTTTTTTCCCCCTTGAGAAGAATGATTATTGCTGACATGTAAATTTCTTTTCTTCTAAACTAGAATTGCATCGATGAGTTACCTTTATTCTCTGTGTTATTTTTCTTTGTGCCAGATGTTCTTGATGAAGACAATGGGAAACATGACCCAAAGAGGCTATCATATTCTTTTGCTTAATTTTGGCCCTTCTGTTCTCTCCTGTTGCTACCTCTTACTCTTTGAAACTTTATCAGCCTTTGTTCTTCTCTTTAATTTTATTATTGGGTCAAATCCATTCCTTACATTCTAGGGAAAATAATTCATTTATTGAACTCTGGTTTTCAGTAATCTGTGGGCTTTTAGGGCAGCAGTTTTGAATTATTTTTGTTTACAAACCCCTTTGAATGTCTAATAGCCATGAATTTCATTCCCTAAGGAAAAGTACTTTTATACATACATGCAGAACTTTGCACCCAATTTCAAGGTGTTTTTATCTTTCTTGCCTCTCAAGTCTGTCTCCCTGTATACTTTAGATTAAGGAAAAAATTAATAACAACCAGGTTCTGTGCTAATAGGCACTTTGCATACATTATTTTTATTTAATCCTCACAACAAACCCATGAGGAATGGGTACTATTATTATCCCCCTCTTTTTTTTTTTTTTCAATGAAGAAACTAGCATAGAGATCTTAACCAACCCAAAGTTATACAGTTGGTAACTGGTATAGCCAGTATTTACAGCTGAAATGATTTCTACTGTGCACTATAAAGAAGTAAACCTGAAGTAGTGCAGGTTGGATTTTAAACCTGCACTACTGCTTACAGTGAAAAGAAATGGACTACTTACAACAAAAAGAAATAGCTAACCTTGAGCACTTACTGTAAGCCAGGATTTTTTCTGAGCATTTTATATATATTGACTCATTTAATAAGTATTCACTATAACTCTCCCAGGAGATACTGATATTATTTTATTTAACAGTTGAAGAAACTCAGGCACAGAGACATTGATTGGATCATGGTCACAGAGCCAGCAAATTTTGAAGCCAGGTTCAAAAATCAAAGACCTAAGCAGCTGATAGCCAGGCTTTGCTTTTAACCCTTAAATCATTCTTCCTCTCTCCAACTGGTAAATAATAAATATATTAGATGTAGAGACATAGATAAATTGACAGTTTGTCACTTAACTACCTTTGTGACTTTGAACAAATTTCTTTTTTTTTTTTTTAATATTTATTCATTTATTTGGCTGCACCAGGTCTTAGTTGCAGCATATGGGATCTAGTTCCCTGACCAGGGATTGAACCTGGGCCTCCTGCATTGGGAGCTGAGAGTCTTAACCACTGGACCAGCAGGGAAGTCCCTAAACAAATTTCTTAATTTCAGATTGTGTCTTTATTTCAAATAAAGAGAGATTAAAAATCCTTATAAAGATTTGCAAGCACATAGTTAAGATCGATGGCATCCCACTCCAGTACTCTTGCCTGGAAAATCCCATAGACGGAGGAGCCTGATAGGCTGCAGTCCATGAGATCACTAAGAGTCAGACACGACTGAGCGACTTCACTTTGACTTTTCACTTTCATGCATTGCAGAAGGAAATGGCAACCCACTCCAGTGTTTTTGCCTGGAGAATCCCAGGGACGGGGGAGCCTGGTGGGCTGCCGTCTATGGGGTCGCACAGAGTTGGACACGACTGAAGTGACTTAGCAGCAGCTAAGATTGTGGTAGAGCTAGACTGAACCATGGTCTAAAGCATTACATCATTCAGTTTCTAGTAGTACAAGCTTTGAAATCAGCCACACTTAGATACACATTCCAGCTCTGCTACTTAGTTGTTGTATCATGTTGTAGAAGTTGGAGTTTGTTATCTCTAAAGTGGACAGTAAAGTGTCCGAGAAAGTTTTAGTGAGAAATATTGTACATGTAAAGTGCCTAGTAGGATGCCTGGTACATAGCAGATGATCTGTGGATCTGTGATGATCTATGGATCATCATAGTAGATGACTGGGGCCAGTATTTTAGTTGGTGAGTTTCATCAGGTGATACATGAAAGTAAGATCTAGAACAAGATATTCTTAGTGTGTGATATGATAAATAGTTTTTCAATTCAACTATTTAATAGTCTACCACCATGCAAATGCACTTTTGTAGGTAGCTCACTGTCAGAGCTTTCTTGCTTTAATTACATGTGACTTTAGCTGATATTTTCTCCTAGTGCTTTCTTTGCATTATTTTTCTTATTGTAGTTTTCTCAAATTACTCACTTATACAAAATAAAAACTCTGTGATGGTACTCTATATGATTTAACATTGCTTTATGTTGCTTGCATGATCTTTGTTGAGGAATTATTGATGTTTTTCTGATGCTTCGGTAATTAAACATATGTGTGGGACTTCCCTGGAAGTCCAGTGGTTGAGACTCCACTGTAGGAGGCACAGGTTCAATCACTGGTCAGGGAACTAAGATCACGCATGCCATGTGATGCTGCAAAAAGAAAAGACCTCATGTGACAGGGCCTAAAATACCAAGTTTGAAAGCCCTGAAAAGGTTTTGTGTTTTTCATAATTTTTTAAGTGTTACCCTGAAATTAGTTCAGAAAGACAGATACTAATTTAAAATTTAAATTCACGGTTTATATTCATTTTCTGTTACTTAAAGAAGATTTTATAGAATTTATACTCAGTTCTTTTTTAAAAGGCTCATGTGTATATAAATGTATATGTGAATAGGAAAAAAAGGACATAACTTTTGAGTGTTTATTCACTTGATAGTAGAGTTACAAGAGATTTTTCTTTTATTTTTTAAAAATGTTTTTCAAATCTTCTAAAGTTACAAAAGTAATCAGAAAAGCCCTGTTATTTAAACTGTTTCTTGTAAGATTTGTCTGTTTCTCATTGTGCTTTGGTTTTTTTTAAGGTTTTCTTCAAGCAGGATGGTGCCTTTCTATTTTCCTCCATCAAAATGTGCACTTTGGAACCCAGTGCCAATTGGAGATTTCATCTACTTACATCTCCGTTACTACAGGTATAAGATGCTTCTATTTTCAAATTAAACCAGTATAAACAGGAATCTAAAGAATATGTAAGGCAGTGGTTACTATGAATAATTATTTTTTTAACGTTTCCATCTAGGCTCCCCTGAGGCAAAATATTCTTTCTACTTCTTAAACCTGTTCCTTATGATTTTGAGAAGTAGTCCTAATTTCACAGTTAAAATATTCTGTAAATCTAAGGTACTAAGTATTATAGGACTTCAAGAAGCAAAATATAATAAAAACTGAGTTTTTCATCATACTTCAGCATGGTATTTGAATAACATTGAGAAAATTGAACTGATTTTGAGTGGATAGACCATTTAAAAGGAATGTAAAATATTAGAGTTATGACCAGGATTGTGAAAGAAAGACATAGAAGCTTAGGCTTCAAGTAATAGAAAATAGAGATCCATTGAAATATTGTATATAAGAGAGTTACTTGTTAAAAGCAGAGTTCTAAGAAGGATAGATCATAGTGGGGAGAGCTTAGAGTCAGCCCTAAGCGGGAGATGCTTTTCTGTAATCTAAGTGATAGATTTATACCATAGTGATTTAAGGTGTTAAACTAGAGCCAGACTTCTGGAGGGTCAGATCCTGATTTACCCTTTCTTATTAAGTGACCTCAGTAAAGTAGCCAAGGATCAGTTTCCTTATTTATAAAATGGGGGGCTTCCCTGGTAGCTCAGTGGATAGGCATCTGCCTGCCAATGCAGGGGACAGGGTTCGATCCCTGATCCGGGAAGATTCGATATGCCATGGAACAACTAAGCCTGTGCGCCGCAACCACTGAACCCAGGCTCTAGGGCCTGCAAGTCTGTGTGCTGCAGCAACTGCAGCCCGCATGCCTGGAGCCTATGCTCTATGACAAAGAGAAGCTGCCGCAGCGAGAAGCCCAGGTACTCCAAGCAGAGTGGTCTCTGCTCACCACAACTAGAGAAAGCCAGTGCAAAAAACAACAAAAACCATTGCAGCCAAAACTAAACTAAAAATGGGACTGTGACACTTGTTTCACAGTACTCTTATAGGTATTAAATGAGACAGGTTTTAAAGCAGCAGTTGGCACAATGCTTGGGCATAAGAGGTAGTCAATAAATGTTAGGTATTATAAGGGTTTAGAGCAGTGTAGCAGCATTGAGACCAAGAGGAAAGGATGAAACAAGGTGTTTTGAAGAAATGTTTTATAGCATTTGGTGATCAACTGAATAGAGGAACTAAAGGAAATTACATGTCAAAAAGTTTTTAAGTTTTAAACTAGTTGGCAGAGAAGGGTGATATCATTGAATATGTAAGGCAATGATTACTATAAATAATTTTTTAAATAATATCTTGTGGAAGTTCCGTTAAATATTTGTTAGACCTGTTGATTCTTTTCTACATGTCTCTTAACCTATGTTTTCTATTGCTATCTTTCTGTGCTACATTTTGGGTATTTCTTTTGTTCTTCAGCTCTCCTAATTTACTCTTTAGATGTGCTACTTATTAGTTGCCGTCTAACCTGTTCATTTAGGTTTTTAAATGTATATACTATACATGCCAAAGGTAATATATAATATATATACACACATATATAGTTTATATACATATATAACATGTATATAACATATATGTATGTATGTATATAACGTGTATATAACATGTATATAACATGTATATAACATATAGTTATATACATATATAACATATAGTTTATATATACACATATATAGTTTATAGAATAATAAATTTGGTCTTTTTTAATAGCATCTTGTTTTTAATGTATATACTTGTATATACATTATATATGTATATACATATATATACTTTTTTTTATAGAATAATGTATAGAATTTTTATATAGAAGTTTATAGAATAATAAATTTGGTCTTTTTTAATAGCATCTTGTTCCTTGTTCATATTTTAGAGTCCTTTTGATATTTAAGCATGTGAATTGTATTTACATTTTGTATTCAGCAATGCTGGTAACTGAAGTTCATAGATAATATGTAAACAAATGGATGTGACTATTTCAATCAAAGTTTATTTACAAAAATAGGAGACCTCATAGTGTCTTGATCTCTGCTGTGGTTCATAAAATTAAGCAAATGCCTCAAGAATAACTGTAACCTCAGTGTCTGCTTATTGCAGTTTTGCTTTCCAGGCAGCCCTCCTTACACCTTGCCTTTGACCCTAGGATTTCCCAGCAGTGATCTTTCTGTACATTTTAAAAGATATATATAGTGCCTTAGGCAACATTTCACTACAGAAGGATTTTTTAGGTATCAGATCCATCACATTCATAAAAGGCTTGTTATTTTTCAGAAATCCAAGGCTTGTGGTAACTGAAAAGACCATTCGACTTGCTTGTCGTCATGCTAAACAGAATAAAAACAACTTGCCATGCTTTTTACTTGGTTCTCTCACAGTAGATGAAGGTAACATACTTTGAAAAATTATTTTTATGACTATAATAGACTCTGTGTTTACTGCTTCAGCCAATTATTGTAATACACTTTGACCATTTTTTCTTTTTTGCTGTATACCAATGTTAGGAAGATGAGTTAAAGTTGACACTGCTTATCATAGACGTTGCAGTCTGGTCATGTTGATGAATATATATGCAAGTTATTTTTTTTAAATGCAAGTTTACATATATATATGTATGGCTGAGTCCCTATGCTATTCACCTGAAACTATCATATTACTTGTTAATCGGCTATACCACAATACAAAATAAAAAGTTAAAAAAAAGTTTTTTTTTTTTAATTTAAAATGAGAGTTTAATGTACTGTTAGTATGAACAAAATGCTTTCCTATAATCTGGGCTTGCTTGGTTGATTTCACATTTCATAATTGGCGTTCTAAATAATAACTGCTGGGCTTCCCTAGTGGCTCAGTGGTAAAGAACCCACCTGCCAATGCAGGAGACGTGGGTTCAGTCCTTGGGTCAGGAAAATGCCCTGGAGGAGGAAATGGCAACCCACGCCAGTATTCTTGCCTGGGAAATCCCATGAACTCTAGCAGGCTACAGTTCATGGGGTCACAAAGGGTCAGACGCGACTTAGTGACTGAGCATGCATGCACACATAATAACTGCTGTTTTGTTCTACAGATGAAGAAAGTATGACATTGACAGTAGATCGTTTTGATCCTGGTCGAGAGGTACCTGAATTATTGGAAAGAATCCCTACTGCTTCTCTTCCTGGGGACTTTGTAATCCCATGCAAAATTCATACTCAAGGACTTTGTTCAAGAGAAATAATAACTCACAATGCAGATGACTTTAATTCATCTTTCAAGGTAAGATTTGTTGATAATGTGATTATTCCTAATTCAGCAAAGAATCAAATTATGTGTACTGTGTTGTATTTTAATAAACCCATATTTAATAGATATTCATAAAAATTTCTGACTAAATGATTGTTGACCTAAAGTGCAATTAACTGTAGTTTCTGAGGATGGAAATTGTAGGTGGATAACATGGGTAGCATTCTGGAAGAGGAAGCAACATGACTAAGATAGCAAAGTACAAGGGTAACATTGAGGGTGGAGATTTTTGCTGGATTTGTGGGCAGTCAGACTTCAGAACTAGTGTGTCTAGATCAGAGAGAGCCCTGTCTGCCAAGCTAAGGAATTTTAACTTTGTCTAATGGGCTGTGTTTTTCATTGACAATTTCTGAAAAGGAGATACTGTTAAATCAAGGATGATTAATGTGATAGGGCAGGCTGAATAGAGTCAGAATAGTTAGGCCTTGCAATAGTCAGGGATGTATTTGCCAATAGTAGAGTGGTGGCAGTGAGACCAGAAAGGACAGTGTACATGAGCAACTACAGAGGAAGAACTAACTTGACCATATGGGGTAATAAGAACATAATCAAAGAGGAATGGGACTTCTTTATATAGATGGAGTATAGAAAATCTTGTACAGTATAGTAAATCTTATTTGATTTAACATCATTTTTCATGTAACCTTCTGGTCACATGGAAGAAATAAGAGAATTGAAATATTGCAAATCAGAAATTTTTTTGTTAATGCAAGATATATGAAACAAATACTTTAGAGATGTGTACAGATTTCAAAATTTTAAAATAATCGTGTGATGTTGATTCCTCAGGCTCTGCAGCATCATGTGTGTAGCAAAGAGCCCTTGGACTGTGGAAAACTACTTGCCCTGAGAGCTCATATCACTTCCAAGGAGAGTTTGGACACTGTGGATTTCGACTTGGATTGGGCAGCAGTAACTCTAGCAAACACCTTTAAGTGCACACCTGTGAAACCCATCTCCATCATTCCAACAGCTCTAGCAAGAAATTTGAGCAGTAATCTGAATATTTCTCAAGTTCAAGGTACCTATAAATATGGGTAAGTAAAAGACATATTCATCCAGAATTTTAAATATTGGTCACATTAGTATATTTTCATGTTATTCATGTAATATGAAATAATTGTTCAGTCACTTTACATGCCTGATATGTGATGGCTAGAGAAATAACCAAGGAAGGTGATAAAGTGGTTATTTTTTTAAAAATTGCTAATTTTTTTTGCTTGTTTATTTGGCTACACCGGGTGGTAGTTTTGGCATATGGGACCTCCGATCTTTGTTGCGGGAGGAAGGATCTTTAGTTGAGTCATGCGAACTCTTAGTTGCAGTTTGTGGGATCTAGTTCCCTGAGGAGGGATCAAACCCAGGCTCCCTGCATTGGAAGTTTAGAGTCTTAGCTTCTAGACCACCAGGGAAGTCCCTAAAATTGTTAATTTTTGCTGAATTAATTATTTTTCTGATAATGAGCCTAACGGAGGCTAGAGAATTATTTGTAATATGCAGTTTTACTTGTGGATAATGAGCACAGCAGATAAAGGAGATAATTAAATTAAAATGTTACATACTCTTGCCTACTAAATTGTCAACCACTTGAGGGTGGAGTTTCCTCACATTGCTGCAGCAGCATCCTCTCCAGCCTCCTATCCGCCACTCTTGGTTTCTTAGGAAATGCATGCCAAATTGCTTGCTTTCTGGTCCTCAGCAGGGCTGCTTCCCTGAATCCTCATCCACTTTCTTTAACCATTGTCTGCTGACCTAGGTCAGACAATGTAAGCACCCACTGCTTTAAAGTCTAAGCAATTCCTTTCTGGCTTCCTTTCCCACTGACTCCACCCTAGTTCCTGTTAGGTCTCCAGAGCTGAAACTGTTTGGCAAGGTAAACTCAACTCCAAGTCTTGTCTACCAAAATGCCTCTTCAAAAAAAGATAAGAAAAAGGTTTTTCTTCTCTGAGTGTCCCTGAAATAGCAAGAAAATGCCTACATACTGATCAGAGCACCTTTCTGGTTGTAGTGGCACAAAGGAAAAAGTGTTCCAAAATGATGGAATGGTCAAAAGACAAAGTGATTTTTAAGTGTTTGAACTAAATTGAACATTTAAATTCTCTTGGAGGAATAAAGTACTTCTCAATGGGGACACAGAAATGTGTGTTAAAATTAACCAAAAAATTAGTTTATTTTCTTTAATATCTGTGTCCATCTAGTAGTGAAGCAGAAATTTATCAGGTTGTCAAGGCAGAAGAGCTCTCAAAGCAGGTGTAAGTGTCATTTTACTAATGTAAAACTCTTGCCAACTCTGGCTTAATCATCATGGTTTGATACATTCATCATCTTTGTGTTTTAAGGTTATTATAGCAATAAAACCCACTCCAGTATTCTTGCCTGGAGAACCCCAGGGACGGGGGGAGCCTGGTGGGCTGCCGTCTGTGGGGTTGCACAGAGTCAGATACGACTGAAGCGACTTAGCAGCATAGCAATTAAAATGTATCTTCTGTGGTATTGTCAAGACTTTACATCACAAATGGAATTGTTTTTACTTTGGTGTTTTAAAGCCATAACAGTAAAGTTAACTCTTTTTTTTTTTTTTTTTTAAACTTTACAATATTGTATTAGTTTTGCCAAATATCGAAATGAATCCGCCACAGGTATACCTGTGTTCCCCATCCTGAACCCTCTTCCCTCCTCCCTCCCCATACCCTCCCTCCGGGTCGTCCCAGTGCACCAGCCCCAAGCATCCAGTATCATGCATCGAACCTGGACTGGTGACTCGTTTCATACGTGATATTATACATGTTTCAATGCCATTCTCCCAAATCTCCCCACCCTCTCCCTCTCCCACAGAGTCCATAAGACTGGTCCATACATCAGTGTCTCTTTTGCTATCTCGTACACAGGGTTATTGTTAGCATCTTTCTAAATTCCATATATATGCGTTAGTATACTGTATTGGTGTTTTTCTTTCTGGCTTACTTCACTCTGTATAATAGGCTCCAGTTTCATCCACCTCATTAGAACTGATTCAAATGTATTCTTTTTAATGGCTGAGTAATACTCCATTGTGTATATGTACCACAGCTTTCTTATCCATTCATCTGCTGATGGGCATCTAGGGTGCTTCCATGTCCTGGCTATTATAAACAGTGCTGCGATGAACATTGGGGTACACGTGTCTCTTTCCCTTCTGGTTTCCTCAGTGTGTATGCCCAGCAGTGGGATTGCTGGATCATAAGGCAGTTCTATTTCCAGTTTTTTAAGGAATCTCCACACTGTTCTCCATAGTGGCTGTACTAGTTTGCATTCCCACCAACAGTGTAAGAGGGTTCCCTTTTCTCCACACCCTCTCCAGCATTTATTGCTTGTAGACTTTTGGATTGCAGCCATTCTGACTGGCGTGAAATGGTACCTGATAAAGTTAACTCTTGACAGTTGTACTGTAGTTATCATATTCTTCAAACTTATTGTCAGTAAATAAGTACAATAATGAAGTATAAATGTAGTATAATGTCCTTTTAGGGAAAAGTGAGCTTTGGGGTTCTATCATGATTTGCAAAATTCTTTGATAGCAGTTGGAGGAATATAGTACAAGGAAGATTGAATACCGCTCACCTAATTCAGTGTCCTTCGTTGACAAGTCACATCTGTTGTAATCTTGTCAAGTCACCTGGATGCTTGATCACTTCCAGCAATAGGAAGTTCATTTCTCTCAAGGAAATCTATTTGGTTCTGAAATTGTCAGCCTTGATTTTAATACTTTTGATTTTTAAAAAGTTGACACTTTCAGAGCAAGCTTTTTCAAAAGATGTGTAATCTTCATTGACCATTTTAATAGATAGAAATTTTAAGATATTAAATCTGTTCTATTTTGTCCTTGGAATTGCTGGAGTCTTTTTCTACACTTTGAACTCTTTTCTTTGTGTGTACGTGAGAGAAATTATTCATTTGAATCCTTTTCTCTGCCTGAAATATACTTCTTTAGCATTCAGATGATTCTCTTTTAGGTAAAGTACATAGTTCCAATTGTTTTTATATGAATGTCTCTTGTTTAGATATCTCACCATGGATGAGACACGCAAGCTGTTACTTTTGCTGGAATCTGATCCCAAGGTCTATTCTCTACCATTAGTGGGAATGTAAGTATTGCATTATTTATAAAAACCTTTTCAGCCATATATGTATTTAAATATATATGATAAACATGTGAATCATTTGTACTATAAATATGTCATTAATACTTGGATCAAGGGAAAGGCTACCCACTCCAGTATTCTGGCCTGGAGAATTCCACGGACAGTCCATGGGGTCGCAAAGGATCGGACACGACTGAGCGACTTTCACTTTTACCTTATAAAATCGTGAATGCCAATGATGCTTAAGCTTTCTTATTTTAATAGCTGAACCAATTAAAGCAAGATTTTTGTCCAATCTTAGAAAGAATTCTAGTATATAAAGAAAAGCTGAATTCTTCTGGTTGAAGCTGAAGCCCTAGAGCCCTGTTTCTTTAACCTTACTCACTATTCCAGTCCTTAAGGCAATTTGAAGAATCCAGGACTCAGAATATAACCTTGTTTAAAATGCCAGACAATTTTCCAGAAATTCTCAGTATTTATGGCTGTCTCTTTCAAGTTAGTGGTTAATGACATTTCGGCAGATTATTCAGTCAGAAATTTATCTTAATTCAGTATTTATTGAGTGCTTACCCTATACATAGTCTTGTGTTTCATACTGTGTTGGGATTTAAAGCTCAAGGAATTTATAATTTACTATGAAATAAACAGTTTAGAGTGCGCACTATTGCTGTTTTTAAGAGAGATGATGGGGAAAGGCAAACTTGAGCTGGACCTTACGTGTGTGGCCAATAGAAGGAAGGACTGATGGGGTAAGGAACCCATGTGTGGGAATGGTATGTGCAGAGTTAAAAAATAAGAGTGCACAAATGTTTTGTGGACTATGAAATCTATTTACTGTCTGTTCACTCTGGTCTTGGCAGTGGCTGTGTGTTGGTCCTGCTAAGTGAGTATCTGTTAAGAATTTTCTGTGTTTCAGGCTACCCTGTATATTTATAGAATTCAGTCCTTTCAATAACTATGGTTTTAGGCTGCTAACTTCATCCTCCCTTATTTTAGAATATTCTTTCTAGTGCAGGCTAATTGATTAATTCTTGTTTTCACCTCTGTTGTTAACCATTTTCTCTCTCACCATTTGACTACCATGTCAGGTGGAAAAGGACAGAAAGTAGTGCTCTCTCTATAAGTATCCATCTATAGTTATAGCTATATCTATAGTCTTCCCCTTAATTATCACCATGGTTTAATGTTCATAGATTTCTTAATTATGAGCCCTTTAATTTATTCCTGGTGAATGCCAAGAATCTCTGCCACATTACCTTGAGAAGAACATAATCTAAAGGATGTTAAATGCTAATTTGTAAATGACTATAGTTCTTAATTTCTATTTTTTGTTTTAGCTGGCTGTCTGGAATTATACATATCTATAGTCCTCAGGTATGGGCCTGCTGCTTGCGATACATGTTCAGTTCTTCTATTCAAGAAAGGTAAGTGATGTTTTTATTTTGATAGGGTTTTATTTTGATCTTTTCCTCTACTCATGTTTTATTGGTATCATTTAAGATTCATGCAATGCCTTAACCTTTTATATTATTTACAAACCAGAAGAACAAACACACCAAGGAAAACAAGCCTTACATTAAATAGGAATAAAACCAGACAAAAAAGATGATGTTGTGCTAAACTTGGAAATATCAAGAAATTCACTTGCCTAACAACAGTACTGTAACACAAAAGATACATTTTTAATGAGTGGAGGGAAAAAAACCCTTGGGATCATCTACTCTAGCATTCTGTTTTATAAAAAAGATTGATTTTCATTGATGTGACTGAAAATAAGTTATAAATTTTTTACCTTACAAGTGTTTTATTTACTCAGTGCTACTGATAGTACCCTAAGAAACACTTGAAGTTTAATGTTCTTGGAACTAAAGTATAAGCTTTGGAAGTAATAAACTTTCTGACCTCACTTCCTCATTTTATTTTGTACATGATACCACTATTTGCCTCTTACTTTCTTCATCTATTAAATGAAAATTCCATATTCTCTTTCTGTCTGCTTTGGTGGCTATAATGCACTTAAAAGAAAATTTAATAGAAAGCCAGTGCAAGTACATGACAATAAATCAGACATACATAAAGATGCATAATAAAAATGTCTCTTCCACCCCATTTCCCCAGATACCCTATCCCTAGAGACAACCACAGTTCAAGGATTGCTTCCTTCTTGAAGCATAGACAGATATCACCCTTCCTGACCTATAAAAGTTAAATCAAAAATGAGATCACACTGTTTACCCTTTTCTTTGTTGCTTTTTTCTTTATGTCATTACAACTTAGAGATCATTACTAAATCTTGGCACATATAGATTTAACACGTATGTTTTACAACTGAATAGTAAATAATAGATACTACATTTTTAAAACTGCTCCTTTTGCTTGCAGATAACTTTGTGTTATACATCTTTGTGTGCAGATACTAGTATATTTGTAGAATAAATACCTAAAAGTGTTTTTTTTTTCTGGGTGAAATAGCATATAATTTTAAGTTTTGGTGCATGCTAAGTCGCTTCAGTCATGTCCCACTGTGTGAGACCCTTCCAGGCTTCTCTGTCCATGGGATTCTCCAGGGAAGAATACTGGAGTGAGTTATCATGCCCTTATCCAAGGAATCTTCCCAACCCAGTGACGGAACCTATGTCTCTTGCATCTCCTGCGTTGGCAGGCAGATTCTTTACCACTAGCGCCACCTGGGAAGCTTTGGTAGATATTGCCAATTTGCCCTTCAAAGGCTACCAATTTATAATCTTTCTGACAGTGTTTGAGAGTGCCTGTTTTCTCCATCCCCTCACTAACACTGTGGAACAAATATTTGTTGAGCGCCTACTATGTATCAAGCACTATTTGTGATATTGGCAGTAAGCAGTACACAAAATAAAGACCCTATAGAGAAAAGCATTAAATAGGAAAAGTAAAATAAATAGTAGTTTACAAGGTGATAAGTGCTGTGAAGAAAAACAAGCAGGGGAGGCAGATATTGTGTTGATACACTGGCAGGTAGGGTTGCAGTTTTAAACAGGCAGTCAGGCAGGAGAAGACCTGAAATGAGGGAGTAAGCCGTGTGGCTGTCGGGGGCAGCGTCCCAGACAGATGGGTGCAAAGGCTGTGCGTGAAAGATCACCTTGCATCTTTAAGGCACAGAAAGGAGGTAGTGTGGCTGGAGAGGAGTGAGGGAAGGGAAAAACAATAAGACCTCAGAGAGGTAACTGGAGGGCCATCATTGGACTTTGATCTTTGCAGATCTGACAGAGGAAAAATGGCCTTTTCTGACGTTTTATCACATCAGCTTCTTGGAACTTCCTAATCATGTCTCTTGCCTTTATTCTATTGGATTGTACATCTTTTTCACATTGCTTTATAACAGCTCTTTTTCTTATTCTCTGTATGTATGCATTTATACAATATGTAAAGTATACAGAGAAAATGGGCTTCTCTGGTGGCTCAGCAGTAAAGAATCTGCCTGCAGTGCAGGAGACATGGGTTCGATCCCTGGCTTGGGGAGATCCCCTGGAGGAGGGCATGTAACCCACTCCAGTATTCTTGCCTGGAAAGTCCCATGGACAGAAGAGCCTGGCAGGTTAGAGTCCCTAGGGTTGCAAAGAGTCAGACACTAGTGAAGCAACTAAGCACACATGCACACACAGAGATCTATGTATTTATTAAAATATATGTGTTATATGCTACAAAGATTTTATATATGCCTATAAATGTGTTATAAAAATGTGCATATGTATATATGTATTGGTGGGATTCTCAGGTGACTTAGTGGTAAAGAAGCTGCCTCCAGTGCAGGAGACACAGGTTCAATCCCTGGGTTGGGAATATCCTCTGGAGAAGGAAATAGAACCCACTCAAGTATTCTTGCCTGGGAAATCGCATGGACAGAGGAGCCTGGTGGGTAACAGTCCAGTCTGTGGGAGTCACAAAGAGTTAGATATGACTGAGCACTCTATAGATACATAGGCACAAGTTTATTTCCCCCAGAATGTCATTTTATTTGACTTTGGTTAATATTTTTTCCCAAATAGATGTTTTTTTAAAGTCAGATTTATCCTTCCTTTTTCTGCTTTGGTTAGAAAGGATTTTTATTAAAAATCTCTTTAGGAGCTTTTACAATTCTACTTTTTACATTTTATTTTAATTGTAAAATACAATTAGTTTTCCTTGCAGTAAAATGGAAAGTAAATGTTCATTTTGGCATATTAGTACAATTAAGTTTTATTATCAGTGACTGGTCTTGCTTTAATTACTTATTGATAGTAAATGCTCGGTAAAGTTAGTTTTGAAGCTCTCTCTGTTAGTCTGAAGCATTAGGCAATTTCTTTGATACCTGGACTGCAATGCCACCCTTTAACCAAGGAGGCATCAGTATTACTTGACATAGCTTAGGTTGATACTTAACAGCATTCTGATCAGTGGTCTTATCTGACTCTCAAGCGAGGAATTGAACAGAATGGGTATTCTGCCTCCTGAATCCCCACTGCCTTATTTTGCTAATAGTATAATATATCCCCAAATCATTTTCATTCAACATTTTACAGAGTAGAGAATTACTAAAAGTATTTTTAAATGCTGGGTTTTGGTGTGTGTTTTAAGGACTCTTGATTACTTTACAAATATTTGTTGAGTCATGTAGTGAACAAAATGAATATTCATTTTATCATTGTTTACAATAGTGAAATACTATAAATAATTTAAATATCCACTTTTAGAAGTCTACGTGAATCAGTAATAGCACATCTATATGTTATATTACTGGATAGTAACTAGCAAAGAATCAGAATATCAAAGGTATAGTATAGAATATACTGTATAGTATAGAATATAGTGACATGGAAAGAAATCCAAGATTGTCAAATAAGAACTAGCAAATGCAATTAAGGAAACAGTTCCATTTACCATTGCAGCAAAAAGAACAAAATACCTAGGAATAAACCTGTCTAACCTGACCTGTACTCAGAAAATTATAAGATACTGGTGAAAGAAATTGAATATGATGCAAACAGAGAGATGTGCTATGTTCTTAGACAGGAAAAATCAGTATTGGTAAAATGGCTGTACTACCCAAAGCAATCTACAGATTCAGTGTAATCCCTCTCAGATTACCAGTGGCATTTTTCACAGAATTAGAACCAAAAAATTATACAAATTTTATGGAAACACAGAAGACCCCAAACAGCCAAAGCAATCTTGAAAAAGAAAAACTGATCTGGAGGAATCAGGTTCCTTGTCTTCAGACTATGCTACAAAGCTACATTAATCAAGACAGTATGAAAAAATATGGTACTGGCACAGAAACAGAAATATCAGCCAGTGGAATAGGATAGAAAGCCCAGAGATGAACCCATACACCTATAGTCATCTAATCTATGACAAAGAGAAGAGTATACAGTGGAGAAAAGACAGCCTTCTTTAATAAGTGGTGCTGGGACAACTGAACAGCTACATGTAAAAGACTGAAATTAGAATGCTCCCTAACACCATACCTGGAGAAGGAAATGGCAACCTACTCCAATATTCTTGCCTGGGAAATCCCATGAACAGAGGAGCCTGGCTAGCTACAGTCCATGGAGTCGCAAAGAGTCAGACATGACTGATTGAGTAAACAACAACAACTAACAGCATACACAAAAATAAACTCAAAATAAAGACCTAAATGTAAGGGCGGACACTGTAAAACTTAGAAGAAAATATAGGCAGACCACTCACTGACATATATTGTAGCAAGATCTTTTCTGACCCACCTCTTACAGTTATGAAAATAAAAACAAAAATAAATAGGTGGGACCAAATTAAACTCAAAAGCTCTTGCACAGCAAAGGAAACCATAGACCAAACAAAAAGACAACCCCTAGAATGGAAGAAAATATTTGCAAATGAAGTGACTGACAAGGGATTAATCCCCAAAATATATAAACAGTTCATGCAGCTCAATATCGGAACCAAGCAGTCAGTATCAGTTAGTCTCTAGTTGTGTCTGACTCTTTGCAACCCTGTGGACTGCAGCACGCCAGGTTTCCCTGTCCATCACCAACTCCTGGAGCTTGCCCAGACTCACGTCCATGGAGTCGGTGATGCCATCCAACCATCTCATCCTCTGTCGTCCCCTTCTCCTGCCTTCAATCTTTCCCAAAATGAGGGTTTTTTTCCAATGAGTCAGTTCTCGTCAGGTGGCCAAAGTATTGGAGCTTCAGTATCAGTCCTTCCAATGAATATTCAGGACTGATTTCCTTTAGGATTGACCAAGTAACCCAGTGGAAAAATGGGCAGAAGACCTATATAGACATTTCTCCAAAGAAAACATACAGACCAACAAACACATGAAAAGATGCTCAGCATCACTTATTAAAGAAATGCAAATCAAAGCTACAATGAGGTATTACCTCACACAGGTCAGAATGGTCATCATCAAAAAATCTACAAACAATAGATGGTGGAGAAGATGTGGAGCAAAGGGAACTCCACACTGTTGGTGCAGATGTATTATAAATTGGTACAGCCACTGTGGAGAACAGTATGGAGGTTCCTTAAAAAATTAAAATTAGAACTACTATATTACCCAGCAATCCCACTCCTGGGCATATACCTGGAAAAAAATTGTAATTCCCAAAGATTTATGCACCCCAATGTTCAGTGTAGCCCTATTTACAATAGCCAGGACATGGAAGCAACCTAAATGTCCATCAATAGAGGAATGGATAAAGAAGACATGGTACATATATATAATATAATGGAATATTACTCAGCCATTAAAAGGAACAGAATTGGGCCATTTGCAGAGATGTGGATAGACCTAGAGATTGTCATAGTGAAGTAAGTCAGAAAGAGAAAAGCAGATATCAAATAATATTACTTATATGTGGAATTTAGGAAAATGATACAGATTAATTTATTTGCAAAGCAGAAATAGACAGATGTGGAAAACAAACCTCTGGATATCAAGGGGAGTGGTGGGTAGGATGGACTGGGAGATTGGGATTGACATATATATACTACTATGTATAAAATAGGTAACTAATGAGAATCTACTGCAGAGCACATGGAACTCTACTCAATGCTTGTGGTGGCCTAAATGGGAAGGAAATCTGAAAATGAGGGGTTGTATGTTGTGTAACTGATGCAATTTGCTGTACAGCAGAAACTAACACAACATTGTAAATCAACTATACTCCAGTAAAAATTAATTGCAGGGGGTGTGGATTCAATACCTGGTCAGAGAAAAGTAAGCATAGGTGTGCTCTTCAGTTTTTTTCCAAAAATTGGACTGTTTAGTCTGTTAACTAAGTTGAGAGACTCAAATAGAATTCTTTGATGTGCTTTTGTTATTTTCAATAAATTTTAAGTAAATGGCATATTTTTTTGTCCAGGGTTTTTTCAGAATCTGGAAATTTCATCATAGTTCTCTATTCTGTGACACATAAGGACCCTGAATTTTATGAATGCCTCCCTTGTGATGGCAGGTTACCTGACCTTCGATTCCAGCTACTAACCAGCAAGGAAACATTACGCCTTTTCAAAGTAAGTGTGATTGGACCACCTAGCACACTAATGACTACTTAGTTATATGTTACTGTATATTGGCCTTTTAAACCCAGTGGTCTCTACCCTTTAAAACAGTAACTCAAAGTGTTAGGCTTTCTTTATTTTTGATCAGTCTTACTTAATATTAATTTTATTCATTTATGGTTAATTTCATTTTGTAAATTTTAGGACATACCTCCAGAACCAAATTCTAATACAGGATCAAATGTTATCCACAGAGTAACTTTTCCATGTTTTTCTAAAACCTTTTAAGGCTATATCAAGAATTTATGTATTGTTTCATTTTATGATGTTGAGAGTTAATTTGTGATCTTAGTGTTTCCTTTGTCCTGAAAGTTACTTTTTTAATTATGGGTATAAAAAATGATTTCTCATAGTTAAAAATCAGCATCTATAATATGTAATCCTTGGAATCAGAGTGGATTGTTGCTGTATCCAATAACATATATAAAAATACATTTAGGTGACAGTCCCAGAAAAAATAGGTCTTTGAAACCATAAGTATCATTATGTAAAAGCATTCTAAGGCTGGGAATTGCCTCGTGGTCCATTGGCTAAGACTCTGTGCTCCTTCCTGGTCAGGGAACTAGATCCCACATGCCACAGCTAAGACACAGTATAGCCAAATAAATGAATAAATAAAAATATAATGTTTTTTTAAATGAAATATATTCTTTTAAGAAAAACATTCTAAGGCCAATAATAAAAAATAATTCTAAAAAAAAATTATGTATCTTTTTACAAAAATATTGACAATCCCTAAATAATGGTGTGTTTCTACTCAGATCTTATTTTGTGCCTTTAATTTCATTTATAGGTTGTATTGATTCATGAATCAAGTTTTTGTATTTTAATTATAAGCATAATCATCTTTGAGGTATAATTACTTATTTCCATTTTAGAGACATATATCATTCACTCATTTTATTCTTCAGATTGTATCCTCAGTTTAAAGTTACTATTTAACTGAATCCTGGTTATTAAGTTGTAAGTTATATAGCAAAATTAAGTTTTCACTTTCATTTATATAGTAAGCAGATAGTTTTTTAAAAGGTTGAATAAAAATAGAATTACCATATGATTCAGTAATTCCACTTCTGGGTGTTTATCCAAAGGAAACAAAAACACTAACTCAAAAGGATACCCATACCACCATGTTAATTGCAACAGTATTTACAATAGCCAAGGCATTCAAATAACCTAAGTGTCCATGGATGGATGGATAAAGAAAATATGATTTATATTATATCACGTTTATATAATGGAAAACTATTCAACCATAAAAAAGAAAGGAAATCTTGCCATTTGTGACAACATAGATGGACTTTGAGGGCATTATGCTAAGTGAAATTAATAAAACATAGACAAACACCGTATGTCACTTGTATGTGGAATATTTAAAAAAAATTAAAACATTTTATTGAACTCACAGACAGAGAACAAATCGGTGATTTGCAAGAGAGTAACAAGGGTTAGGGAAGGTTTGAGGGCAGCCAAAATGGCCAAAGGTGGTCCAAAGACACAGACTTGCAGTTTTAAAGTAGTGAGTCATGGAGATGTAATATACAGCATGGTGAATATAGTTAATAATACTTTATTATATTTTGAAAATTCTTATCATAAGAAAAAATTTATCATCTGTATGGTGGTGAATGTTAACTAGACTTAATTGTGGTGGATGTTTAACAATATATTCAAATATCAAATCATGTTGTATACCTCAAAGTATTATAATGGTATGTCAATTATATCTCAATTAAAAAATATTTTTTTAAAGAAAGATTACAGTTACAGAAATCATAATTCCCCTTCCCACCCAGTGTTTCAGAGCTACTTTTCATCTATATAGTGTTCTCTGGTGTTTATTTAAGTCACATCTCAAAGTATGACCTACTTTATTTCAGAATGTTGAACCTTCTGACAAAAATCCAGTCTGTTTTGAACTGAGAGCTGAAGACCAGAATGCAGAAAGAGAGTTTTTTAAAAAAGTTTCTAAGAATCTTTCAATTAAGAGGTAAAAGATATTTTTATTATCATACTTTTTTTATTACTTTCATTAGTTTTTAATAATTAAAGTAAGTCCCTAGTTATTTCTGAGGGAACTGTTGGTAAATCTTATACCACAGGTGTCCTTACTATAAATGCATTCCTTCATATTTGTAAGTTGGATGATAATTTTAATGAAGTGACAACTCTAATGTGGTTCTCATTTGACTTGATTTATTACATAGGGGAACAAAAGTATTTGTCAAGAAATTATCTTACTTAAGAAGAAACATCCTGTTTTTGTTTAGTTTGCCTTCTGTCTTCCCTTCCTTGTAGTATTAAACCTAGGGCTATCAGATAAACTACTATAAAAATAACTCCTACTATAAAAATAACTCTTCTACCTAAAACAGAAAACTTTTAAAGCAAATGTACTAGGAGAATATTAAATAATGGCTTGTGACTTTTTGGGTCCAATATCTACTTTTGTGATAAACTAAATATTCCCTTTGTATTAGGGTTCTCCAAAGAAATAGAACTAACTAGTGCATAGAGATTGGTTATTGGAGTCTGTTGCTATTCTAACAGATTACCACACACCTAGTGACGGCAAACGATATGGATTTATTACCTTCTAGTTCTAGGAGTCAGGAGTCCACAATGGGCCTTTGCGGCTAAAATTAAAAGTGATGGTAGGGGCTCTGGCCATATCAGCCTGAAGGCGCCCGATCTCATCTGATCTTGGAAGCTAAGCAGGGTTGGGCCTGCTTAGTAAAAAAAAAAAAAAAAAAAAAGTGATGGTAGGGCTGCATTCTCTTTGGAAGTTTTAGTGGTAAATCCATGTTCCTTCTTCCAGCTTCTAGAGGCCGCCTGCATTCCTTGTTGTCTGGTGGTCCCTTACTGCACCTTCAAAGCTAGAAGCATAGCATCTTCACATCTCTCTCTGACTTCTGTTTCTTTCCTCACATCTCCTTCCCTGACTCTTATCTTGACTCCATCTTATAAGGACTCAATTGTGTTTACATTGAGCTTATCTGATCGTCTAGGATAATTTCCACATCTCAAGATTCTTACCTTAAGGACATCTGTAAACTCCCTTTTTCCTTGTTCACTAACATATTCACAGATTCTGGGGATTAGAAAGATGTCTGAAGTAAACTCTATCTTTGGGCATTTAAGTTATCCTTGAAACAGGCTAGGTCACCAGAAAACTATATTCTTATAGACTTGCAGGAACACCACCATTGACTGAAGGTTTAAGGCTTTTTTCAAGATTTTATTGAATATTTGTGAAAGAAAAAGACAAGTTAAGGGGACGCTTGGTAATTTCTTTAACATTGTTGAAAAACAATGTCTGTTTTCAGCTCTGACCAAAGCTTTGATAAGGATCAGTCATTTTTAGATTTGAATGTTAGTGAAATGTTTATCCCTAGATAACTTTTGTTGAAATTATACATTAAGTTTTTTTATTTTTTGTTTGAGTGCTAAAAAAAGCTCACAGTGAATCTTTTTTTATTTTTGGCTGCACCACACAGGATATGGGATCTTAGTTCCCCAACCAGGGACTAAAACTGTGCCTACTTGTTTTCTTTTTAAAAGTAATTGGGGGAATTCCCTGGTGTTCCAGTGGTTAGGACTCAGCACTTTCACCGCTGAGGCCTGGGTTTGATCCCTGATCAGGGAACTAAGATCCACAAGCCATATGGCATGGCCAAAATTTAAAAAGTAATGTACTTAATTTCCATTTTGAGCCCCTCTTCATTATGCGAGGTTATGGAAGCCAAATTTCAATCAATTCAAGGTCTGTTTATCCTGTTTCCTCTGAGGTTTCATGTAATTTAGAGGGGACTAATGCTATGCCCTGGCTTCCCTGGTGGCTCAGAGGTTAAAGCGTCTGCCTGGAATGCGGGAGACCTGGGTTCGATCCCTGGGTTGGGAAGATTCCCTGGAGAAGGAAATGGCAACCCACTCCAGTACTCTTGCCTGGAGAATCCCATGGAGGGAGGAGCCTGGTGGGCTACAGTCCATGGGGTCGCAAAGAGTCAGACAGGACTGAGCGACTTCACTTTCACTTTCAATGCTATGCCCTATGCTTCTCTGGTGGCTCAGATGATAAAGAATCCGCCTGCCAATGCAGAAGACCTGGGTTCAATCCCTGGGTTGGGAAGATCCCCTGGAGAAGGGAATGGCAACCCACTCCAATATTCTTGCCTAGAGAATTCCATGGACTGTAGCCCACCAGGCTCCCCTATAGGCGGACTACCTTCTGTGTGGTCACAGAATCGGACATGACTGAGTGACTAACATTTTCACCAACCCTGTGCCACTACTGGTGGTGTGGGGTGACGTGATTCTCATCCACCCAACACCACTCGGCCACCTGCTGAGATGTTTTCTTTTGCATCTGGTCTTTGGCAGTTGGTTTGTGCAGGTTCCTGCCGCAGCCTCTTTAACCTGTTCAGGTCACTGGTTCTCTGTGTCTTGTCCATGCTGTGCGGAGGCATATGGAATATCATTCTGTATTCTCCATGTCCTTCTCGGGTATGGCAGGAGAGCTTTGTGGGATTGTTTCATTGCAGCCCCTTGGCACAGAAAGAACTCTGTGTTTGCCTCTCCAGACTGCCAGGGTTTGGGACAAAGGTCTGTTTGCTGTCAGATCTTCCACATCTGCCTAAGGGTTTCTGTTGTTCAGCCTACTACAGAGACAGGACCCTTTCTTCAAAATTCCATTAATGTCTAAGCTCTCTTAGCTTCCTTCTAGCTTTTCTGTCATCTTCCCTACTTCATCCTATTGAGATTTTATTTAGTTTAAGATGCACAAAAGCTTGATGTATATAGTCTTTCAAATCGTAGTCTTAAACTCTAATTTCAGCATTTGAAATTCAGTACCAACACTCAAAACTTTTTCTGTGTTCTATTGAGGCATGATACATGTGACGCAGTAACTACAACTGACTAAATGGAGGAGGTACTTCAGTTAGTCTCAGAGTAGATTACCATCACAGATATAAGTACATAGGAAAAGGTAATTCCTTACTTGATTTTTCTTTCTAACACAGTGAGTGTTTAATGTAATATGTTTAATATAGTGAGTATACATCTCTTTCATCAGATGATAGATTTTTTTATGGTAAATTCTGTATCTTATGTATTTCTATGCTCCTTAAAGTAGTTAATCAGAAAATGCTCAGTAATTTGCTTAAGAATAACTGGGTTATGGATGCAACTAGAGATGATCATACTAAGTGAAGTAAATCAAAAAGAGAAAGGCACATACCGTATGATATATGTGGAATCTAAAATATGAAATAGATGAATCTGTCTGTGAAACAGAAACAGAATCAGGGACATAGAGAATAGACTGGTGCTCTCCAAGGCGCAGGTGGGTTGGAGAGGGCTGAATTGGGAGTTTGGGATTAGCAGGAGCAAACAGGTATATACAGAATGGGTAAACAACACAGTCCTACTGTATAGCACTGGGAAATATATTCAATATCCTGTGATTAAACTATAGTGAAAAAGAATATGGAAAAGAATGTGTATGTATGTCTATGTATATATGTATGTATAACTGAGTCACTCTGCTGTACAGCAGTAATTAACACAACATTGTAATTCAACTATACTTTAATAAAAAAAATAAGTTAAAAAAAAGAATAAGTGGGTTAAACTTGCCATGGTCAGGAGAAGGGGATACATTATTAAGCATGAGTCTGACTGGCTCAACTTTCCTGATCATCTGACCCTGGCTTGAAAAATAAAATAATTTGTGGTTGTCAGATACTAAATTAAGTGATAAAGTACCTTCGGATCAGATCAGATCAGTCGCTCAGTCGTGTCCGACTCTTTGCGACCCCATGAATCGTAGCACGCCAGGCCTCCCTGTCCATCACCAACTCCTGGAGTTCACTCAGATTCATGTCCATCGAGTCAGTGATGCCATCCAGCCATCTCATCCTCTGTCGTTCCCTTCTCCTCCTGCCCCCAATCCCTCCCAGCATCAGAGTCTTTTCCAATGAGTCAACTCTTCGCATGAGGTGGCCAAAGTACTGGAGTTTCAGCTTTAGCATCATTCCTTCCAAAGAAATCCCAGGGCTGATCTCCTTCAGAATGGAGTGGTTGGATCTCCTTGCAGTCCAAGGGACTCTCAAGAGTCTTCTCCAACACCACAGTTCAAAAGCATCAATTCTTCAGCGCTCAGCCTTCTTCACAGTCCAACTCTCACATCCATACATGACCACTGGAAAAACCATAGCCTTGACTAGACAGACCTTTGTTGGCAAAGTAATGTCTCTGCTTTTGAATATGCTATCTAGGTTGGTCATAACTTTCCTTCCAAGGAGTAAGTGTCTTTTAATTTCATGGCTGCAGTCACCATCTGCAGTGATTTTGGAGCCTAGAAAAATAAAGTCTGACACTGTTTCCACTGTTTCCCCATCTATTTCCCATGAAGTGATGGGACCGGATGCCTTATTCAGCTTCAAAATGAAAGAAGAGTGCTCACTTCAGCAGCACATATACTAAAATTGGAATGATACAGAGAAGATTAGCATGGCCTCTGCACAATTGTGACATGCAAATTCATGAAGTGTTCCAGATTTTTTTTAAAAATAGAAAGAACAAATGAATACTGATTACTGAAGACTTACTTTTTCTCCCATCTGTTCTTTAGCTCTTCCCAGAAGTTACCTCCAGGGAAAATGCCAACGAATGATCATGACTCTGGTGTTGAAGATGAAGATGTTTCTCCAAGACCAATTCCTAGTCCTCATCCGGTGAGCCAGAAGGTATCACTGGTCTTAGAACTCACCTTTGTAATTAGAAACCTAAAAGTCTCTTCATGTTAAAGCACTCAATAATATATAAAGATAAATATCATATATTCCTCACAGGTACATTTAATTATTATATGTAATAATATGTACACATATTGTAATAAGTAAGTATAGTATTTCCAGAGAAAACCAAGAAAAAGAGGTTAAGTTAGCTCCCTAGGATTATATAACTAGGAAGTAGTAAAGCTGGAATTCAGGAAGTTTAGGATTTGGTAGACTAGTAGTTTAAGAGGTTTAGTTTCAGAATCTGGTGCTTTTAACCCATGTAGAATCAACATTCTATACTATCACCAGCACTTGACATTGTTCTTATCACCATATTTTGAGAAAACATTCTACTTGCTTTTGGAGATTGCTAGCAACCCATCATTATTTTTTTTATTGAGGCGAACTAGTGGGTTATTTTAGAATTGTTCTGTTTTAATTGGACTAATTACTTATTACAAGAAAAAGGAATGGGAAAGTTTTCTTAAATTAATATTATAACCAAATTCACCACAGCGAGTACTTTACTTACTCTATTTGGGTCTCCTCCAGCTCTTTTACTAGATATCAATAAAAAGAATAGCAGTGAATAATTTCACTTAGTATGATATTTTTAAATACTTACTGGAAGACCCTTTCTTATTAAGATGAAAAAACACTATTCTTTGCTAGATGTATTGAAGCATCTGGCCTGATGATTTTTTGTTTTTGCAGAGAGGGTAAAAAAAGTCTGTTTCCCATGTCGAGTTCTGTAACCTAAGCAACGTCAATCGGTGTTCCAGTGAAAAGAGTTTCATTGGTAAACAAGTCTGTGAGGGCAAGGACCTTATTTATTTTGTTCACAGTTGTGTTCCTGGTACTAGCACATAGAAGATGCCCAGCAAATATTTGTCAATTGTCTAAATAATCAATACTTTTTAATTAATAACTGGATACAATTTGGAAAATACTAGCTTAAAGGAAAATGAAGCATATATCATTCTCCTGAAAGGCACTTTTTCTTCTTTCATTTCTTTCCCACTTATAGGTTTCTAAGATCCAGCCATCAGTTCCTGAACTTTCACTTGTGTTGGATGAAAACTCCATAGAACCAACCCCTGTGCCTAACCCATTGGAAATGGTGAATAATGAAAATCCTCCTTTGTTGATTAACCATGCTGAGCACCTTGAGCAGTCACAACCCCAGCTTTGTGATGAGAAACACAGACCAGAAGCAGAAGCTGGAGAGCCTTCCTTCAGAGGGCTACCAAATCCTTTAAACCAAGACACTGCTCCTTTGAGACACTGCAAAGTAAGACAGCTGTCTACCTGTAAGAAAGGGAACTCTCATATCAGGAACAGTAGTAAGCCCTCTTTTAATGGACTGTCTTCAGATACATCTGAAAAGCTTCAAACAGTTTCTGCTGCAAATGTACACAAAGAAGAGTATCCTGTAAGATCCTCCACGTTTAATTCCAAGCAGTCTTCTCTTGCCCCACAGTCCCACCCACACAATTTTGTTTTTTCACTCCATAATTCAGGAAGACCGATGGAATTTCAAATACCTACTCCCCCGCCACCCTCTTACTATTCCACAAATGTTTGCAGTTGTTGCCAGCATCATGGCCATATTCAGTATAGTCCAATAAATTCTTGGCAGGGAATGAATACAGTAGGATCTGTTCAAGACCTCAAGTCTGAAACCCTTCACAAACATTCATTATTTCATCCAAGTGGATGTCCAGCTCAGTACCATAATGCATTCTTTTCTTCAAGTAGTCCTATAGCCTTGAGACCTCAGGGAAACATGAGGGGTTGTTCTTCCCACAGCAATGTAGAACCATCACCTGTGGCAAGACTGCCTCCACACGTGGACTTCTGTAACCCATGGCCTTGTGCAGTATGTATGCACACACCCAAGACTGGGTCAGATGATGGGATGATGGGACTGTCTCCAGATGCGTATAGGTTCATCACAGAGCAAGACAGACAGCTGCGACTACTGCAAGCACAGGTTTGCTAGCTTTCTTCTGTTAAATTCTTGAATTTTTAAAAAGTAACTGGCAACTCTTCAGTAACTATAGTTTATGAAGTGGAATTGCAGAATGTCAGAATTAGAAGAGACCCTGGAAACTGGATTCTAGTCCCTGATGTTTTACACATTAGGAAAATGAGGATTTGAATAAGGAAATGGCAACCTACTCCATTACTCTTGCCTGGGAAACCCCATGGATGGAAGGAGCCTGTCAGGCTACAGTCCATGGAGTTGCAAAAGAGTCAGACACGACTTAGCGACTGAACAACAACAATCAGGATTTTATTTGTTGCTTTATTTTGTTTTGTTATACCAGATAAAATATTTTTTTCTTTTTATCCTTAGATGACTGACTCCATATATTTACTGAATAATGTATCTTTTTGTTAATGATTTAAACATGTATTTTTTATTTTATAATGAAAGTATCATGTGTTTGTATCTATTTCTATACTGCACTCTCCATTGATCTGCCTATCTATTCCAGCACTACTACCATTTAGTTTAATCTCTATAACTTTGTAGTAAATGTCTTATCAAGTATTTCATATGCAATTTCTCTAAACCTCACTTTTCTCAGCTGTAAATTGGGAATGCTGCTGTTGCTGCTAAGTCACGTCAGTCGTGTCTGACTCTGTGCGATCCCATAGACGGCAGCCCACCAGGCTCTGCCGTCCCTGGGATTCTCCAGGCAAGAACACTGGAGTGGGTTGCCATTTCCTTCTCCAATGCATGAAAGTGAAAAGGGAAAGTGAAGTCACTCAGTCGTGTCCAACTCTTCTCGACCCCATGGATTGTAGCCTACCAGACTCCTCCATCCATGGGATTTTCCAGGCAAGAGTACTGGAGTGGGGTGCCATTGCCTTCTCTGAAATTGGGAATAATGATCGGTGTTATTAATATATGTAGCTTTGATAGTTAAATGAATTTATATGTGTATATATACACACACACACACACATCTGTCTATCTATCTAAAGTGCATAGTGTAGGATGAAGCTTTAGTAAACAGTCAGCAAATTACAATTATCTTATTTGTCTCTTAGTCCTTACAACTACCTTAGTTTTAGGTAATATTGAATCTCACAGTGGCTAAATAGTTTTTCCAAAAGGTAACAGAGTAGGAGTTAAGTTATGTCCTCATGACACTAAAGTCCATGCTCTGAACCACTATAAGTACATATTCCTTTTTGTATTATTAATGCAGGTTGTATTTCTACTGATGTCAATAATTTATTGATAATACTTATTTTCCTATATTAATAAAGTTAATCTGGTAAAATTAATGAGATGAGTTGAATTCAGCAATGTAACTTATGGGCTTCCCTAGTGGCTCAGACGGTAAAACATCTGCCTGCAATGCAGGAGAACGAGGTTCGATCCCTGGGTTGGGAAGATCCTCTGGAGAAGGAAATTAATCTGCTAAAATTAATGAGATGAGTTGAATACAAAGTGTAACTTATAGGGAAACAAGATTACAGTGTTTAAAAAAGGAGGCTTTTCCACTCCTAGGTGTATATGCAAGAGAAATGAAAAAATATGATCACACAAAAGCTTTTACACACGTGTTTGTAGCAACATTGTTTACAATAGCCAAGGGTGAGAACAATCCAGAGTCATCAACTGATGAATAGATGAACACAAATGTGACATTATATATACAATGGAATATTTCAATCATCAAAAGGAGTGAAGTACTTATAGGTACTGATAGGTACAGATGAACTTTGAAAATGTTATGCTAAATGAAAAAAGCAAGATATAAGGCCACGTGTTGTTTGGTTTCATTTCTATCAAATGTCCAGAATAGGCACATCTGTAGAGATACAGTGGCTTCTCAGGTGGCACTAGTGGTAAAGAACCTGCCTTGTCAAAGCAGGAGACATAAGAGATGTGAGTTCGATCCCTTGGTTGGGAAGATCCCCTGGAGGAGAGCATGGAAAACTCCAGAATTCTCTGGAGAATCCCTTGGACAGAGGAGACTGGTAGGCTACAGTCCATAGGGTTGTAAAGAGTTGGACATGACTGAGGTGACTTAGCACACACACACACACACACACACACGTATAGAGATAGAAAGTAGATTAGTGGTTGCCAGAGGCTAAATTGTGGAGCCATGGAGAGTGACAGCTAGTTGGTCCAAAGATTTTGCAAAGGTTAATGAAAATTTTGTAGAGTTAGATGGTGGTGATGGATGCAGACTTTGAGAATATACTAAAAACTATGGAATTGTATACAGGAATAAGTTGGTTGTTTTTTTTTTTTCTTTTAAATTGGAGGCTAATTGCTTTACAATGTTGTGTTGGTTTCTGCCATACAACATCATGAATCGGTCATAGCTATATATTCCTTTCCTCTTGAGCATCCCTCCCACCCCCTATAAAGGGATAAGTTTTATGGTAGGAAGGGAAGCTTTTAGTGCTTGAACTTCAGCTTTGCTACTTGTTAATTATGTGACCTGGGCAAGTAACTTTATATTGCCTCAGGTTTTTTCTCTGTAAACTGTGCTTACTAGTAGTACATATTCACGGGGTTGTTGTAAAAATCATACATAAAAGCTCTTATTGTAATGTCTTGTAAACAGGAAACACTCAGTGTTAGAGATTGTTATTAATATTTCCAGTTTCAGCATGACCAAACATGGACAATTCTGGGTGACCTTTATAAAATGAATCTTGTGTAAAAAAAATTGTTCACATTTGGTATGTAGAATTAGAGAATCTCCTCTATCTTACTTTTGATTGATAAGTGAAATAGAAATAAAATGTCAGAGTGTTAACATTAAGGCTTTTCTACATGAGTGTCAATTTATGAATGTTGATCTAAGCACCTGTGTTTTTACTTTGAATAGGTAGCCCATTTAAATGCTTCTTAATAACTAATGACAATGATTTTCAGCATTGAATAAGTTTTATGATATAATCTAGTTGAAATGTGAGAAAATGCAGTTAAAAGTCGGTTATTTATAACTGGGGCACTCTGTAATTCATTTTTAAACTCTTCTGTCAGTTTGGTTGTTTACTTCACTGTCATAAACATACATAAAAAAGTGTTTTTAATTGATACAGATTCAGCGTTTGTTAGAAGCACAGTCTCTGCAGCCCTGTTCCCCTAAGACAACCACTGTTGAAGACACAACGCAAGCTGCAAGACAAATGGAGTTGGTTTCCATGGAAGCACAGTCTCCCCCTGCTTTGCACATGAGAAAAAGTGTAAGCATTGCTGTGAGCACAGGTAATTTCATTTTTCTTAATTTGTACATAGTACACATAGAATTTAAACCAAGGTGATGAGTATGTAACTTAACTCTTTGTGTGATTTTACTCTTTATGAAATAAAACTCTACCTGTAAACAGATTGGAAACCACATAACGTAATGTGTTGTTTGTTTTTGCTGCTTTTCCAAGCTGGACCCAGTTCTAATGAGAGAAGTCATCTGTGGTTTAGGGGATCAGGGAAGATTTCATCCATGCAGTGTTACTGATTCTGGGCCTTGAAAGGAATGTAGGATCTTGGTGGAATTGAGAGATGGCAGAACAGATTAAGTAGAGAAAATACAGGCTCAGAGAAACAACACAGAGTTCTGAGTTGTCTAGTACTCTACCCATTACTATGTCACAGAGAGCCATTACTACATCTTTCACAAAGCTGTGTCTGTTTCATCTTGTAAGCAAAATAGAAGGCCTTTTTAAAAAAATCAATAATATAAATGACATCTATGTGTTTACATATTTCCTCACAATCAGACTATGAGATCTTTAAGAACATTTTCGTGTGTTTAGTATCTAACAAGATGTTTAGAATATAGTGTGGTGGTTATAAGACTGAAGAGGAAGAGTCATGTACAGTGTTGATAAAATTTGAAAACTAATTGGATATGGCAGTTGGAAGAGGGAAGATTCAAGTTACTTTAGTTAAATGCCGTGTTATTATCCTGGATTGGATCCTGAAACAGAAAAAGGATATTAGTGGAAAAATTGGTGAAATCCAAACAAAGTCTGGAGTTTTAGTTAATAGTAATGTACCAACACTGTTTTCTTGATTTTGAAAAATGTACCATGATAATGTAAGATGTTAACAACAGGGAGAACTAGGTGAGGAATACACAGTAACTCTCTGTTTTATCTTCTCTGTGAATCTAGAATTATTCCAAAATTAAACATTTATTAAAGGTGAAAATAAAAGTTACTTCATGATTTTGAGCTTGGATGACAGAGGGAGGCAAGTTAGAGAAGCAGAGGAGAGGAGATGAGTTCAGTCTAAATATCTGTTCAGATTGAGCTACTTTTGGAAATGTAGATAGTAATACTCAAATGTTAGGAGAGTGGAGTGGATTGATGACATGAGTTGTGAAAGTAACAGATGAAGGTTTGAACCTGGAGAATACAAATTTGAGAGAGAGCATTAACAAGGAAGACAGATTGCTGTATTCTTTATCTGTACCCAGATGTTATCTAAACTTCATGAAGAGGGCAGCAATGAGGGAGGGTAGTGGGAACCTCATGTACGTTTATTAAATTCAGGTGTTACTCAATATTAAGAATTTTTTAGCAGCAAGTAACATAAGCAACTTTGAACTAAGCAAGGAGGGGGAATTTACTGGAAGGATATGGGGATGTTTCATGAAAACCAAGGCCAAGAATTGGGCTGGACTTCAGAGAAAAACTAGACGTAGAAACTAGAAAATCACTGGAGTATCCAGTTATTACACATGGCTGTTTTATCAACTCTATCTGGAGTCTTCACTGCTTTACATTTTAAAATACAGCTCACCCAGAGCCTTAGAGTTTCTGTTACACAGTTCTACCCATGTACACAAACACATTATGATCCTTCAGTCTCAACTTCAAAATGCAGAGAACCTGAATGGTCTAGTTTGGATTAGATTTTAATCCCTGGTTCAGGGATAAGGGGATTGAGAAGCATGTAATAGGGGCATATCTGTTGGAGTCCCGTCTTTGTTAATTGCAAGGATGACAATTTCCTGCATATGTGTGTTGTAGAGGGTGGTGGTAAAGGAGTATTAGGAGATAAACAAACCAAAAAGTGCAGTTTCCTTCTATGTCCTCTTGTGAAGTGCTGTACTTACTATATTCCAGTTGTTCATCATCTGTATCTGTCACTGGACTGTAAACTTTTATTGACTGTTGTATCTCATTACCTAACCTGATGCCTAAATCAAACTGATATCCTGAAATTATTTGAAACAAGTTTTCAAGCATGATGTATATTTCAAATATTTTGAAACCTCATAGAGTCATATTTAGAGCTTTGACTTATATGCAGAAAAATGAATTATTAGTCATTTGAATTAAGAGGCTCTCTATGATAATACTTAATTCTTAAGGGTGTACACTGGTGGGTATTCAGGAAGAGTGGCAGCACTCACATAACTTTTCTAAATTGTCCTTTTATTTTTGGGTGGGCTGTGCTGTGTGGCTTGCAGGATCTTGGATCCCTGACCAGGGGTTTTTTTAAATGCTTAATGAATACAAAAATAAATCATCCTTTTATTAATTTATGTTTATAAAATCACCCGAATTGATGCTCAAAGTGGAAACAATTTTGACTTGAATTTAGTCTTTGGTTTTAACTTTATTTCTTTAAATCATGTATGTATTGCAATATTTCTCAAAATGTAGAATGCATATTGCTCAGATTCAAAAGATGATTTGGTGTAGTATACAGATTACTATTTTATACTGTGTAGATTTATTTGTTCCTATAAGTATTAGAAAAAAATATAACTAGCACATAAAATGGAGAAGGCAATGGCACCCCACTCCAGTACTCTTGCCTGGAAAGTCCCATTGATGGAGGAGCCTGGAAGGCTGCAGTCCATGGGGTTGCTGAAGGTCAGACACGACTGAGCGACTTCACTTTCACGCATTGGAGAGGGGAATGGCAACCCACTCCAGTGTTCTTGCCTGGAGAATCCCAGGGACAGGGGAGCCTGGTGGGCTGCCGTCTATGGGGTCACACAGAGTTGGACACGACCTGAGTGACTTAGCAGCAGTAGCAGCACATAAAAATCTATGATTTCACAGAAATGATGCAGCTCAGTAAAACAGTGAGTTGATTTAAAGAAAATCAGTAAGCAAATAATAATACATGCAAATAATTGTGCAAATGATCTATAAAATTTGGGAAATATTTGGTTTTTACTTGCCTTATATTACATATATCTGATATAACCCTGATATAGTCTCATACATATTGTGTTTAAGAATCAAAATCAAAGAGCCCAGGGATTTGCATTTTATATATTTTCTCCTGTTTTTCAGAACAGCAGTTTTCAAAACACACATATACTCCAAATCATATTCAGAACCTTGACAGGTAAAACCCGTCCTGAGAGCCACACCTCTTGGAGAGTCAGGGCCTGAGAAGTCCTCTTTCCCTTTGTACTCAGTTTCCTCTCTTTACTTGTCATTTATTTCTTCATGGCATTTCTGAGAAAATATAATCTGAAAACAGTTCTAGGTAATTGTGTTAAAATAATATAGCTAATGTTACTTACAAAAGTTTGTCAAGAGAATTATTTTCTATAATTGAGTGTCTGTTTCTGCATCTTTTAAATCATCTGTTCTCCAGGTGCCAGCTTGTTTTGGAATGCGGCAGGTGACCATCAAGAGCCTGAATCTCAGCTGAGGCAAGATGACACCAAGATTTCCAGTGAGGACATGAATTTTTCTGTCGATATTAATAATGAAGTCACAAGTACGCCAGGTAGTGCATCTTCGCTAAAAGCTGTTGATATTCCCAGTTTTGAAGAGAGTAACGTTGCTGTGGAAGAAGAATTTAATCAGCAACTTTGTATATCCAAGTAAGATCTCTTCAATTCAGTATTCATCTTCTTTTTTTCTTTTTAAATTCTAATATTCCTCTGGTATTCTAACTCAGAAACAAGTTTGTTTTGTAAAAGTATTTCATGGTGTCTTTCCTAATGCGATTCCTATGTAACAGACAGTTCTTTGGCTGCACCACTCGTCATACGGGATCTTAGTTTCCCCGACCAGGGATCTAACCTATGCCCCCTGCAGTGGAACCATGGAGTCCTAACCACTAGACTTCTAACCACTGAAATGCCAGGGAATTCCCTGTAAAACACAATTCTGAGCCTTCTGTGACCATTCCCAGATGTCAGTCATTGGATGTATGAAACAGTCTGACTGAATCAGAACAGTTGAAGATCAGAAATATGTATGTCAGGCCTCACTGGAGAGTCTGACACTAGGTCCCAGATGGAGCCAGGGTCCTGAATTTTTTAAATTTTTATAAAGATACATACTGCAATTATATGTGTATAATAACAGAGTCTTTATTTCTGAGAGATGTAACCTGTTATTCAAGATATACTCGGTAAGCTAATGGGGATGAAATGGTAAAGGGTAGAGCTGAAGTAAGATAGGCTCTGAGTAGATAATTTTTAAAACTGATTGTACATAGTGGTTTGTTAAACTCTCTTGTGTTTGAAATTTTTCATTCTGAAATTTTCTATTAAAAAAATAAGGATTCTGAAGTAATTCAGATCATTTGCAAATTTGTAAACAAATTCAGCAAATATTCTTTGAGCTTCTGGTATATGCTGCCAAAAAACTAAGCCCTAGAAATTGAGCAGTAGGTCAGACAAAGCTCCTAACTTCATGGAATTTCCATGAGTTCTGGAGACAATAACCGCATCAGCAGGAAACATAATTTCATATAAAGACCACTGCCTGAAGAAAATAAACCAGGGTGACCAAGTGGAGTGTAACTAGGAGAGTGGCATGGGAGTGAAGTGGGTATATTAAGTAAGATGGTGAAAGAAGCCTTCAGATTACGTAGGGCTTTGGAGGATGTAGAAGTTCTGAATATATTCTGCATTCATTAACATCAGGGAGGATTTTTAAATGACATAGTGGTACGATCATTTTTGTTTCTTAAAGGCCATTCCAGCTGTTTTGTGGCAAGTGAACTGAGGGGGTTAAGATTAGAAGTAAGGAGACTGGTTAGTAGACTGAAGACCAAGTGAGATGACGGTGCCTGGGAATTAGAAGTGGTGGCAGGGATCAGGTATAGGATAAATTTTGAATGTAAAGGAGTAAGGTGGGTTAAAATACCACAGTGTAATATCACATGAAATAGTTTTAAAAGAGGTGAATTCAGTGGTAGGGGTGGCATGGGCAGGCAGTTGATTACTTTTTAAAATTTTAAGCCTTTTGGTAATATTTGATATTTTAAATTATCTGATTACAATAATGATTAGAACAAGAAACACACCCATCTAGAAAACCAGAAATATTTATCTGCTTTGCTCAGTAGAGAGTATGTTTTAACCTTAAAATTCAATTAAGTATTCATAATATGTACCACAGTATATTAAAAAGATCTGTATACCTGTCTCAACCCCCACTAGACTGAATTCCTTCCGGTTGTGGATCATACTCATTTCTGTACCTTTAGGACTTGAACAAGTGTCTATTTCCCCACATCAGCTACTTCACAGATGTTTGGGGATAGGAAGAGCAGTTTGGGGTAAGCCCCCAAGATAAGTTCACATTTCACTTGGAATAGTTACAGAAAATGAGAACAAAGAGACATGAACCGTGGTTATCCTTGTTTGTTCTCCCTGTGGTTATCCACATTTATTCTATCTGTATTTCCTTTTGTAAATTGTAGACTACTTTCAAGGATTAGTTTTTCCCTCTGAAAGTAGAACTTTAAAAATCTCTGATCCATTGTGGTTCTTAACTTCAGAAACAGATCTGAGTTAACTGATAGAATGCAATTAATTGATTTTTCAGGGTGATTAACCAACTCTGTGGATTCCAACATATAACTATAACAAAGATCTGATCTTTGTTCTGCATAGATTATGATTCGGATTAAATAGTATCTCCAGTGTTGTGTACGGTGGTTTCAGTGCTTTTCTAGGATTCTTCCCAAACATCTGGTCTGATTCCTGCTGTGGTTCGTGCTGCTGAGTATTCATACATGGCACCTGGCCACCTGAGTCCCCTGTCCCCTTTGGATGTGTTGCTGGGTTAGTCTAATGTTAAAGCAGTTTGTGAAAGGTAGATTTGACTTGCAGCATATATGGTAATCGGTTGCTTTTTCCCAGGGAAGAACCATGTGTGATATCCATAGATTTTCTTTTGACACAATACTTTTTCCCTTTTTTTACGAAGTCAGGCTTTGGACATGCCTGCTAATACTTGCCATATTAGAATCATCTTTAAACAATTTTTAAAATTTGAAATTGTTAATGTTTTAGTTCTTTTCTTCTGGAATTTTTAGCTTTTATTTTTGTTTGGTAGGTTAGACACCAAAACAGGTATTTTTAAATTCTTGAAAAGGCAATATAGCAGAGTGATTAAGAGCATGGAGCCAAACTGCCTGGATTCAAATCACAACTGTGTGACCATGGGCAGGTCTCATAATTTCTGAATGCTTCTGTTTTCTATATATGGAGACAGTGAAAGTACCTATCTCAGGACTGTTGTAAAGATTAGATGAGTTAATATATGTAAAACACATAGAATAGTACCAGATTAGTACCTTAAAAATTAATTGTCATCATTTAGCTAAAGGTAGAATAAGTCTAACTCAGTGACTGACGTGAACTCTCTTTAAAAAATAAAGAGCTTTGCAGATGTTTGCATGATAAAAATCCTGCTCGGTACAAGTACTTTCCCCAGAAGCCATACAATCTCTGAAGCCTGGCTTTCTGCTTCTACATTTGAGTTTTGATGTCTTCATTAAAGTGCAATCAGTTAACATGATTGAAGATAAAGGTTCAATGTGCTGTTTAGGAAGTAAGGGGATAGCAGCAGGAGATGAAGAAAACTAGCAATTACAGACCCCCACTAGGTTTATCTGGTACCGTGCTAGGCACTTTGTATCTCCTTTAGTCCTGTCTCATGTTTTTCAACCCAGGGTGGTAGATGCTGTTTTTCCCATTTTATGAATGAGGAAGCTGAAGCCAAGAGAGATTAAGATATTTGCCCAAGATATAATGAACACACAGATACCTTTATTATAAATGAGAGTATATCTTCCCTGGTGGTGCAGAGGATAAAGAGTCTGCCTGCAACGTGGGAGACCCAAGTTCAATCCTTGAGTCGGGAAGATCCCCTGGAGAAGGAAATGGCAACCCACTCCAATATTCTTGTCTGGAGGATCCCCATGGACAGAGGAGCTTGGTGGACTACAGTCCATGGGGTCGCAAAGAGTCGGACATGACTGAGCGACTTCACGTTTTTATATGTTTATAGGCTTCCCTGGTGGCGCAGAGGTTAAAGCGTCTGCAATGTGGGAGACCTGGGTTTGATCCCTGGGTCGGGAAGATCCCCTGGAGAAGGAAATGGCAACCCACTCCAGTATTCTTGCCTGGAGAATCCCATGGACAGAGGAGCTTGGTGGGCTACAGTCCATGGGTCACAAAGAGTCAGGCACGACTAAGCGACTTCACTTTCACTTTCACTTTAAGAGATAAAAGAAAGTGCTAATGGAGGTTGAAAGAAGCAAGAGGACATATCCAATTAACGTTTTAGAACATCGTAGAGGAAGTAAACTTTTAAAATGTCCCTTGAACAGTGGATAGGATTTTGATAAGAGTATGTCAATTTAAAAGCATTAGAACAGTAACTCTTGGCTCCAGGGCATTTGAAAATACAATAAATTGGGGCACTCCACCAGTTGAGAATCTGTGTGGGGAGAAGTCCAAACAGTTGTGTTTTTAAAAACTTTACAAATAATATTGATGGTGTAATTAAGATTGAGAACTATTGCATAGTAGACAAAATTTATGGGCAGAAGAACTCAAGAGTATTGTTCGTAATCCAATTTGTTCAGAAGATAAAACAGGGAGCACTGATCGAAAGGGACTGGCTGAAAAGCCAGGTTGACTATCAAATTTCAGAGAGCTTTGACTGGCATAATAAGGAATTGTTTTTGTTTTAATAAACCATTTACGATTTGTTTGTTTTGTTGTTGTAAAACAAAATAACAGAATTAACTAACAGTTACTTTATGTCCTTTCAAGCAGCTCTTCTCCACTTGAGAGAAAAGAACCTGATGTACCCGTATTCTTTCCGAATCCCCTGCAAGCGGAGTGTGGAAGCATGTGCTTCCAGAGTGGACCAACAGAGGGTGCCACTAATAGCTCTGGAACATCAGGGGAACCCCAAACCGAGCAAGTAATGCAACCCTTGCCTCATCAACCATCAGATAACCAGCAACTATTCCAGGACGTGTTGGTAAGAAAATGTAAAGCATTCTGTCTTTTGTGAGATGGTGATTTAGTCTAAGGTACACTAGTTAAGCCTTTCCCATCTTTAAACTGATGGGGACCTTGCTAGGAAAAGATTTTCCCCTAATTCAAGTTCGAAGTTAGTACCAGAAAAAATAAGCAAGAGTTTGCAGGAGGTTTGAAAATTGGAAAGTAATAGAATATTTATGATAATTTTTGCTGATTTCAGCTCATATAAGCAGATTTTTATGGAATACTTAGCTTAGTCTAAGAAAATGAACTGAGTAAAGTGGGTAATATAAAGATGAACATGACAGTCTCTGCCTTTGAAAACTTAAGGGAGATAACACATGCATACCAGTAACAAACGACTAAAGTGAATAGTACTGTAAGCAAAAGCAGCACACAGTAAAAAGGAGTTGATGTGTGGCAGAAACCCGCACAATATTGTAAAATGTAGACTGGGACTTGGAGGTCAAATGACTGTGGCTGTCACTTACAATCAAATTGTAGATTTTAGAACACTTGATTTCTCCATTTATAATTGAAGACTAATTAAACATACTTAGGCCCCTAAGTATTCATCAGTTAACTCAGATTTGTTGTTTGCCTGCTAGGTCCTACACTGGTGCTGGCAGCCATGTGCTCAAGGGAATGAAATATGCTTTAATGTCAGGAAGGCAGAATTACAGGTCATTCTCATTCAGAGTGAGAAAAGAGGAGTCAAATTCTGAAAGTAACATAAAGGTTACACTTATAACTCTAAAACATTATCCTTTTTCAAATGAAAGCATGATTTTAAACTTTTGTTTATAAAGATTTCACAATAAATCCTTGAAAATACTTGAAATATTACTCAAATGGTTTTAAATCTGTTGGCTTTAAAATGAACAAGTTCTGAACAAACATTCTAAGTTTTCTCTAGGATCTTCATTCATTAGAATGGACTTCTTTTATAAAAATTCCATAAAACTTGGGAAATGTACTTGATACTTTGTAGAATTTAGCATGATAATTTTTTACTCTGGCGTTACTTAACAGTATTATTTCTATTTTTGTTTCCTAATAGTGATTTTCAAATACGTCCTTTTTCTTCTTTCATCAGAGTCAAGGGAACCACCTACTGAATAACTCCCCCAAAGTAACTGAGGAGCCATCTACCAAAGCAGTAATTATCAGTGATGAGTGCACCAAAAACCAGAATGTTTACCATACTAAGAAAAAAAAACATGATCCAGGATCAGTGGACAAAGAATGTGTTCTTAATGCAACTCTTAAGCAACTTAGAAGCTTTGGAGTAAAAATTGATTCTCCAACTAAAGTGAAGAAAAATGCACATAAAGTGGATCATGCAAGGTAAGTTTAAAATTTGTTTTAAAAGATTTAAAAAAAAAATGTAAATGCATTGCAGCTTCCTCTTGAGAAAAGGTATAAGCTTGCCATTCAATTCAACTGGCTTATGATTTATTCAGGGTCTATATTAATATGTATGTAGTGAATAAGAAGAAATCATATCTATCCTATAGAGGTTCCATTTTAGTAGTAGAGTAGGTTATATACTTAAGTAATTTGAGAGACATAGGGATAGCTCCTGAGTAAAGATGCCAACAAAATGCTCTAGGAGTCTTAGAGAAAGAGAAATGAGCTGTTAGTTACTTTTGGTGTCTAGAAAAGTTTTCCTGGAGTGACGGGGTCTGTGTCAACTACTGGACGTACAGTTAATGCAGTTGTCATCTAGAAGGCAAAACCCTTCCTTTTTGTAGGACTGTGTTTTGAAGACTATAGTTATGTGAACCTTACTTATTTCTCACCAGTTCCAACTGGCCATGTTCTTCTGTTCAGATTTCTCTTCATCAAAGATCAGCTCAATATACACTTGCTTTTAAAGAACATAAAATCTGGAAATTCTGTAATTAAGCCTGCTGCTGCTGCTGCTAAGTCGCTTCAGTTGTGTCCAACTTTGTGCGACCCCACAGATACTCCAGGCAAGAACACTGGAGTGGGTTGCCATTTCCTTCTCCAATGCAGGAAAGTGAAAAGTGAAAGTGAAGTCGCTCAGTTGTGTCCGACTCTTTGTGACCCCATGGACTGCAGCCTACCAGGCTCCTCCATCCATGGGATTTTCCAGGCAAGAGTACCGGAGTGGGGTGCCATTGCCTTCTCCAGTAATTAGGGCTAGTGCTGTGTTTAGTCACTCAGTCATGTCCAATTCTTTGCGACCCCATGGACTGTAGCCCACCAGGCTCCTCTGTCCATGGGGATTCTCCAGACAAGAATACTGGAGTGGGTTGCCACACCCTCCTCCAGGGGATCTTCCCAACCCAAGGATTGATCCCAGGTTTCCTGGATTGCAGGAGGATTCTTTACCATCTGAGCCACCAGGGAACCCAAAATAAGGCTAGTATGTTTTCTATTAATTATTTTTGGTGTTTTTTAATATAGTCTCAGCAGCAGCAGCAGCATGATTTTAAAAAATCAAATAAAATGCATGAATATCAAATAAAATGCAAAAAAACCCACTTCCCAAACTCCTCAGTCTGACTCCTTCTAAGTTATTTCTCTTAACTATTTCTTTGGTATTCTTCTAGAAATGCTCTAGGCATGTTCAAGTATGTATCTGTGTGATGTGTTGCAATTTATGGGTTTTTTTTTTTGCATAACATAGATACTTTCTGGGTATATGCAATTCTTCCTCAGGCATTTAAACGACTACAATATTCTGTTGTGCCCATGTACTATGATACAGTGAACCCCAGTTCTCTACTAATGGGTTTTTAGGCCGAATCTCTTATTCCTTATCTCAAACAGTGCTAAGTGAACATCATTCTATAGGCACTTGTACAAGTGTTTTTGTAGGGTGAATTCCTATAAGTGGTGGGATCAAAGGAGGTATGCATCTGAAAGTCTGGCAGATGTTGCCATTGCCCCCCAAAATAGCTGTACTAGTTTATATTCCTGCCACCAGTGAAGTGAGGCTAGCATTTTTGAAGGTCTTATTTCAGTACTCTTAGGATAGAGGCTTTATGACATCTATTAGAATGCTTAAATCAACCTGCTATCTTTGTGGAACCCTTAACATTTGGTATGGCTGCTTGTGAGGAATAGTTTTTAAGTAATGTATTTCTTCATAGTGGCCACCCTATTTTAATGTCTTAAGTGTCAAACATTGAAATTAATAAATTTTCAGTATACAATAAACTTGATACAGTTTTTACATGCCTAGAATGAAATGGAAAGTAAAGCCATTTGCTCTATCAGTATGGGGTGGTCAGATTGTTTTAATCAATTCTTCTGCCCTTTACTTAAATGAAAATTCATATTATAAATTTATACTATAAAAATGATACAAACTCAGGGTTGGAATTTTAGAAAATGAAGAAAATGTCATTTGAACTAATAACACCCAAAGGAAATTAGGAAACATAGTTGAAGGTTTACTGTATATATAATTTTGTTTATTTTTCTTTACTTACCATTATAAAATAGACATTTTCATGTAGTATTGTGGGCTATCCCCATTTTTGAAATTCATTTATCTATATGATTTGAAAAATCCATATACACCCATAGATAGGATTTTAGTTTCATGTAAGATGATTTTCTCAAGGAAATGAAAGCTAAGGTGAAAAAAAATTGTTTTCAAAAGCAATATGTTAAATTAATTATTTCCATAGAGGGGTAAGCTGGCTAAATGTTAGAATAACATAGTTATATCTTCACATGAAAACTTTTTTTCCAAAACTTTATTATATAAATTGGGTAAAATATTATAGAGCTTAGGGAATAGAGTTTGATATTTGTTTTGTTTCCATTACCAAAGTAATGTAAGTTTATTTTGGACACCTTAGAAAATTTAGAAAAGTAGACCAAAACAAATAAACAAACCATATTCAGAGAAAGTCCTTGGCAGTCCAGTGGTTAGGACTCTGCTTTCACTGCTGAGGGCCTGGGTTCCTTCCCTGATGGCGGAACTAAGATCCCACAAGCCTCGAGGCTAAAAAAAAACAAACAAAAAAACATATTCATACCAACCAACGTAATTTATTATTAAAGAATTTGTTCTTGTATTTCTTTTTATTTTTCTAAAATTATTTTAACAGCAGTCATTTATTGAGTGCACATAAAGTGTGAGGAACTGTGCTAAAGGTTTATGCAGCATTATTTCAGTTGATCCTTGCAATAATCTATATGATAGATACTCTTATTATACATGTTTTATGAATGAAGAGGGCCTTCCCTGGTGGCTCAGATGGTAAAGAATCTGCCTGCAATGTGGGAGACCCGAATTGGATTCCTCGGTCGGGAGAAGGCAATGGCAACTCACTCCAGTATTCTTGGCTGGAGAATTCCATGGACAGAGGAGCCTGGTGGGCTACAGCCCATGGGGTCGCAAAGAGTCGGACATGACTGACCAACTAACACACATACACACAGACATCAATGAAAAAATTAAGCACCAATTTATTCAAGGCCCAACACCTGTAATTTTAAACCTCCTCTTCTAACTCCAAAGTCCATAGTTTTGTTTTTGTTTTTTTACTGTTTTGCTCTATGCTACTGCTTGTTTAAGTCTTTGGTAGAATCTTACAGTATGTACATTTTACTGCTTTGTGTTTTGACCATACTGTATATACTGCCCCCCCCCAAAAAATTGGTCTTATATTGGAAAATAAGCATGTTTTCAAAGTTGTTATAATGTTTTCTAAGCATCATCTTTAATGGGGATTTAATAAACCAGTAAGTGAAACATAGTATTTGTTTACTTCACCCTTTCCCTCTTGTCAGAACTGAGTCAAAGTGTTTTCAGTGTCTTACTGTATTAAATATTGCTATGATAAACATCTTTTTGTAAAGATTGCATTTTTAGGTTTAGTATTATTTTTTCAGAATAGAATCTCAGAAATGGAAAGATTAAGCCAAATAGTAGGAAAATTTTAAGGCTGTCGCTATACTGCATTCTGAAAGAGTAAGATTTACAGTCCTTTCAGCTATATATGTATTAGTAGTTCAGCAATCGGAGAAGGCAATGGCACCCCACTCCAGTACTCTTGCCTGGAAAATCCCATGGATGGAGGAGCCTGGTGGGCTGCAGTCCATGGGGTTGCTGAGGGTCAGACACGACTGAGCGACTTCCCTTTCACTTTTCACTTTCATGCATTGGAGAAGGAAATGGCAACCCACTCCAGTGTTCTTGCCTGGAGAATCCCAGGGATGGGGGAGCCTGGTGGGCTGCCGTCTGTGGGGTCACACAGAGTCGGACACGACTGAAGCGACTTAGCAGCAGCAGCAGTTCAGCAGTACTTTCACTCATTTTACTTTAGTAAATATATTTTATATTTTACTCATTTTACTTCAGTAAATATATATATATGTATATATATATATGTGTGTATATATATATATATAGCTTGTACTGTGAGCCAGCTATAAGAAATATCATAGTATATAAGATAACCTAGGAAAACTGTCTTTCCCCTCATAGACCTTAAAGTTCAGTAGAGAAGATGCATAGGTAAATAGTCAATTATAACATACTCTGATAGGAGAGGTACCTAGCATATTTTCATACTGTTTTATAATTATCCTATATTAAAATTGATGATTTTTAAAGATTTGTGCTAATTTAGACCAATAATTGTTAAATTATCTTTAATTTATATTTTATTGATTATAAGTGGGTTCTATATATTATTGTGATTAAAAATAAACTGCACTGAAACTGTCTCTAACACATACGTCATATATTTTTATTGTCGATAGTCTTGGGCTGAGAGGAGACTCCAGGTGTAAGACTGTCTAAAACCCGCCTAATTAATTCCTGTTTCACAGTCTGTCTTGAGCTTAGTTTTTTAGTGTAATCTCCTACCACATTCCAGTTTACCCACCTTTAGCATCTGCAAAATTCCTTGCTATTACTTTCACCTGGGATGTTCTTTTTCATCTTACTGCTTGCCACAGTCCTCCTTATCCTTTAAAGTGGAACTCAAAAAAAAATAAAAACTAAAGTGGAACTCAGATGTCACCTTCTTTGTCAATGTATCCAGGACCTCTCACCAGATTATTGATGGTTTGTATCTCAGAATACCTAGTGTCTAATAGATTATACAGCCTGTTCTTGTGATCGCCTTTCCAGCGAGATGGTGAGGTTTTTATCTATCTGTGAATCCTCATGGCCTCTGTCACACTTGGTGGGCCTTCGTGGATTGCCAAAGGAATGAAATCCCACCTACTGGGGTCATCACTGAAGTTTACAATGAATCCTTTACTCTTAATACCTCGGTAATACTTACTGTCAGCATTTACGGCCTTGTGTTATCTTTTCTTTTTTTTTTTCTTGTGTTATCTTTTAACACATATTGGTGTACTATAGCTGATGTGCGAAAAGTTCAAAAGGCAGTTGTTCAATAGATTTTTCCTATGATATCGTGTATAAATTGTAGTTTAGTATTCCAGGAAAGTAATCTTAGAATCCTTGCATGCCCATTGTTTTTCTGATTCCGTAAACCAGCTAGCCTTTGTCATTGTACCTATGTGAAAACTTACTTCACGTTCCAGTTCTGGACCCCAGGAGCATTACCCTCCAGCCACAAGAGTAGCTGAGACAGGGGAAGCAAGATTTCCTTTCAGCTTTCCAGATCCAGAACACTGCAGATTAAGAAGGTCCAAAAGCAGGAAAACAAAAGAGGGTCCCAGACCTACCTAGAAATTGTAGGGAAGATGGAGGACCAGCAGCAGCCTCTATGGGCATATTCCCAACCGGAGTGACGTTTTGAATTCAAAATAGATCTTAAGCAGTCTCTGTAGTTACTTCTTTGCTCTCTACTTGGAAACCATATGTGTTCTCTAGTGGAATACCCTACACAGGGTAAGTAGGAGATAACTAATCGGGATTCAGATAGGACAATAAGTCAGGGTTGGTTTTCATCCTTAAGTAAGTTGGAATAATTCCCTTAATTGTTGGCATGTGACTCTCATACTCAAACATAAATGGACTTTATCCTTTTGTAACTGCACATCTATTGAGATTCTTAATATAGTATATCTGTGATCAGGGCTTTTAGGACTTATCAGTGGAGTGTCTTACTTTTGCTTTTCGTCTTAATTACCCTAGCATTTCTATGCGTTGGTTCCACGTATTACTGATTTGTTTTCAAAGTCAAGGTGTTTCCCCCAGCCCCCAAATTGAAACTAGCTGGCTGTGTTAGTGAAGCTTGAAGAAACTTGTAAACTGATATCAATTGTTTTCATGGATTTATATAGATCTTTTAACCATTCTATAAAAGAAGATCTGTTATTACTCAGCCATAAAAAAGCAATGAAGAAACTTCCCTGGCGGTCCAATGGTTAAGAATGTGCCTTGCAATGCAGGGGGCACAGGTTCGATCCCTGATTGCGGAACTAAGATCCCACATTCCACGTGGGGCAACTAAGCTCTTATGCCGCAACTACTGAGCCCTCATGCTGCAAATAAAGTCTGTGCGTCACCCCAAAAGGTCCTGCGTGACACAGTGAAGACCCCACAGGCTGCAACTAAAACCTGACAGCCAAATAAATGTTTTTTTAAAAAAAGAGTGAAATACCGCCATTTGTAGCAGCATGGATGGACCAAGGGATTATCATATTAAGGAAGGTCAGACAGAGGAAGACGGGCATCATATGGTATCATTTATATGTGGGATCTAAAAAAATAGGAGAAAGGAACTTATTTGTGTAACAGACTCACAGACATAGGAAATAAACTTATGATTACCAAAGGGGATGGGGGAAGGAGATTGGAATTTAGGAGTTTGGCATTGATGTATACACATTACTATATATAAAGCAGATAAACAACAAGGATCTACTGTACAGCACAGGGAACTATATTCAGTATCTTGTGATAACCTATAATAGAAAAGAATCTGAAAAAGAATATAAATATATAAAAACTGAATCACTTTGCTGTACACCTGAAACTAGCACAACGTTGTAAATTAACTATACTTGAGTTTGAAAATGATTTTTTAAAAAAGATTTCATTCAAATTAGATCTACTATTTCTCAGTATTTAACTTTTTTTTTTTTTTGGCCGTGCCATGCAGCATGCGAGACTAGTTCCCCAACCACGGATCAAACCATTCCCCCCACAGTGAAAGTGTGGAGGCTCAACTGCTGGACCACCAGAGAAATCTCTCAATAATTAACATTTTGAATTAGAAATTTGTTTTAATTTGATGTGTTTATTTTTGGCGGCACTGGGCCTTCCCTGCTGCTCAGGCTTTCCTTCAGCTGTGTCAGGCGGGGGCTGCTCTCTAGTGTGGTGTGCGGGCTTATTGCAGTGGCTTCCTTTGTTGTGGAGCACAGACTGTAGGCGCACAGGCTTCAGCAGCTGTGACACGTGGGCTCAGTACCGCGGCCCCCAGGCTCAGTAGTTACGGCACACAGACTTAGTTACTCCACGGCATGTGGGGTCTTCCTGGACCAGGGACTGAATCTGTGTCTCCTGCAGACTTGGCAGGCAGGTTCTTTACCACTGAGCCAGCAGGGAAGCCTGAATTAGAACTTTTTATTTGCCTTTTCATGTATTTACATTAATGATATCTATAGATATTATACTTAGATATTTTTAATATGTACAAATCTGATTTAATATTGCAAATAGCTTATAATTTAAAGGAAATGGGCAAAGAAAGTAGAAAAAAGACTTTATATTCATATTAATGCTATGAATGTATCATAAAAGAACATGTCTAGATAGATTGGTAGTACCTCTTCCATCTTAGTAAGACAGTCTCCAGACTTCCCTAGCTGTCCAGTGGTTAAGACTCCATGCTTCCAATGTGGGAAATGCAGGTTCAATCCCTGGGTCAGGAAGATTCCCCTGGAGAAGGAAATGGCAATCTGCTCCACTGTGCTTGCCTGGGAAATCCCATGCATGGACAGAGGAGCCTGGTGGGGCACAGTCCTTGGGGTCACAGAGTCAGACGTGACTGAGGAACGAAACAACAACAAAAGGAGAGATGCAGGCAGTGTCTGACTTATGTAAAACAGCCGAACTGCTTCGTTGGGTGCTATGGAAAGTCATAGCGTATTCACTGACTAGGGTATAATAATAATATAGTATATTATAACATATAATAGTGTACAGAAGACTCAAGGGAATAGAAAAACTCTGATAGCAAAATACAAGTTGCTGAATACAGTACAGTGAACCAGTGGTCATAGAGGCCAAGAGAATAAGGCAGACCTGGTCTCAGCTTGCCAGTTACTAACTGTTCAACTTAAGGAAATTTGTTAAAGTCTCTATTGCTTAGTTTTCTCAACTGTAAAATAAAGATGATAATAATAATACCTATTTACTCATTCAGTAAATATTTATTGAATGCCTGCCTTGTGCCAGGCACCACAGATGCTGCAATGGCAGGAGAAACAGAAATCCCTTGTCCTCATGGGGTTTCATGAGGGAGCTAGACAATAAATAAAAAATGTGAGTTAAATATATAGATAGCCATAAGGGCCCAGGAGAAAACAGAGAAGTTGAGGAAGGGGAATGTGAATTGTTGTAATGGTGAATAAGGTTGAAATACATGATTAACCTCCCAGAGGACTAAATGAGGCACTAAATGTTTAGCAGAGTGCCTGGCACATAAGGCACCAATAAAAAACTAGCAGCTGTTATAGTATAAATGATATGAAGGAAAAGCCAAGTCAGTTAATTACTGTTAATAAAATAACACCAACCAAAGAGAGTGAGGATTATATCTAACGAAAGAAAATTACCGTGTACACACACACGCATGCACGCACGTGTGCATACACCTTCATATCCAGAGACTGGTTAATATTTTTCATTCATTACAAATGGAATCTCTTCTATGAAAATGTAATATTCTGAGCTACATCAAATCTTATAATGTTACATTGTCAATTGTGTTTTCTGTTTGATTTTATTTTTGTTTTACTTTACCAATATTAAAAAGCTTTACATTGTAAGGTCTTATATATGGTCTTAAAACCATAACATGTTAATTTAGGAAAATTAATTTGTGTTCCACTTTTAGTCTTTGAATCATAGATTACCTTCTAGATTATTGTATTTATCCCTTGAATGTATCTGTATCATCAAGACTTAGATGTCGAGCACTCAGATAAAATAGCACTATCCAGCTTAAAGCTGAAGACCTTTTGTTACTTTCATAAAGTGAAACATATTTACAATAATACTGTTTAGTACTCGGAATAAGATAAATGATGGCCTGCCCTGTTCTGTCTTTCAGTGTGTTGGCATGCATCAGCCCTGAAGCAGTGATCTCTGGATTAAACTACATGTCATTTGCTAATGTTGGCATGAGTGGCCTAAGCCCCAGTGGTGTGGACTTGAGCATGGAAGCAAATGCTATAGCTCTGAAATATTTAAATGAAAATCAGCTGTCACAACTGTCTCTCACACGATCAAGCCAAAATAATGGTGATTCACCTTTTAGCCTTCTACATATTAATACAGACAGAAGCACAGTGGGGCTTAGTTTAATTTCACCAAACAACATGTCATTTGCAACCAAAAAATACATGAAGAGATACGGACTCATACAAAGCAGCGACAATAGTGAAGATGAAGAGGAGCCTCCAAACAATACAGATGGCAAGAGTGAACATTTAGTGAATCAAAACCTCACATACATAGCTGAACAACTTGATTGTCAGAAAGAGCCTTCCAGGAATGCTGGTGAGATAACTGATTGCTCTAACTGTGACTCCATGGGCACCCACACAGGTACGCCAGTATTGAGAAACATCACAAATGAAGCTGTTCAGCCAAAAGCAACACAGCAGTTGAATGAAAACCCCACTTTCTTATTAAAGAACCTTAAACCAAGCCCTGCAATGAATCTCCGAATTGGAAAAGCAGAATTTACCCAGCATCCTGAGAAAGAAAATGTAAGGGACACTCCAATTTTTCCTGAAAGTTTGAAACCTTCTGAAACCTTAAAGCAAATGAATAGTATGAATTCAGTAGGCACCTTCTTAGATGTAAAGCGTCTTAGGCAGTTGCCAAAATTATTTTAAACTTTTAACTCCCCACCCTCCTGATAAGAGGATGGGACATCTGAAGATACTTACTGAAGTCAGAGCCTTTTGACAGTTTTGGAATTCCTAATCACTCTAGGGATCACTCTGTTGATAGCAGCTTATGGCAAAGAGCTGAACAAGTGGCCTGACTGAGATGGCTAACTGGTAGGAGGCCTAAGTGTTCTTTGTTCAGATAGAGTTGTTAAGCATCACTGGATCTTTAAAAAAAAATCCTGAGATCAGTTATTTCAAGAAATTTAGATAAGCAGATGCTATCCAGCTATGAATCTGAGTTGCCCTTTTATACTGTACATTTTGAAAAGTGTTTTCCTAGCATTTTGCATCTACCCAGTACCACCTAAAAGAACGTAAAGTTATCATGACCCTGACTAAATTAGCTAAACAACCCTTATTGAATTTAAGGGGGGAAAAGTTTTATTTTTTTAAAATAACTTGCAATCTTTTATACAAGGTGTATATATATATATTCTCTTCAGATACACATTTGTTAAATACTGTGGAAGTAAACTTTTGCACTCTTGTGGGTTGATGTTAATGTAACATTTCAACATGTAGCACTAGCTATCATAGAATAAGAAAATTATGAGTATGAGTGTGTTTTATAAACTTTGTGAGTTTTTCAAATGTTTTACTATTTTTTTAATGGAACTTAATAAAAATGTCTAGATTGACTGCTTTCCTTCGTCCTCCGTTATAGCATATCCTTGTCCACTTAAAAAAAAAAAAAAAACTTTGTAGACTCCCCTAAAATTCCAAAAATGATACACAGAATTCAGGTGTATCCTTCATCTAGCAACGCCCAATAATGCTATCTTACACAACCATAGTAAATGATCAAAACCAAGAAATTGACATTTGGTGCAATATTAGTAACTAAACCACAGACCTTTCAGGTTTCACAAGTTGTTGCACTCATTTATTTACATTTTGGTGTATAACTATGAAATTTTATCACATAGATTTACATAACCACCACCACAATCAACATATAGAACCGTCCCATCATCACAAAGAAATTCCTTAGTTCTACCCTTAAAATACAGCCTGCCTCCAACTCTAACTCCTGACAACCAATGATCTGTTCTCCATCACCGGAGCTGTGTCATTTGGAGAATGCTAATAAAAATGGAATCAGAGTATGTAATTTCTTGAAGGTGGTTTTCACTTAGCATAATGTCCTTGAGATCCATCCAACTTTTTGAGTACATCAATAGTTGCTTTCTTCCCCCACCTTCTTTCAAAATAAATTTTAAATTATTTCTGAATATAAATGAAAAATGTCCTCATTCACTTGAGTGAGAAAATTCTTCTGCTAAAGTTAAATTAAGACATCATAGTCTTGTATAAAAATTTGAGATGTTAACTGCAAAGAAACGGACTTTCGGTCTCTAAATACCCAGCTTGGGCCCTCTGAGATGATAATCTGATGAACCAGTTTAGCTAGCCAGCAGAAGTGTGGTAGCATGACAGCTGTCTGCTGCTCTCAACAGGAGCCAGGGACCAGTTAGTGCACATTTTCCTGTTGCATTGCTCTTTGAGGTTAAAATTCAGATGTAGAAATGTCACGTGATTCTCAGTGTTTTGTCCCCATTGGTCATCATTTGGGACTTCGGTTATTTTAATAAATATTTTCAAAATCCACTTATAGGTTTCACTAGAGTAAAATTTTAAGTAATGGAATTGTGATCACCACTTCAAGTGCATTGTTTCATTTTAGCCATCAGTGTTTCACCTAAGAAGTGAGTGTAAGTACAATTTATATTGCATATTATTTTTTAAAATCTGAGAGAATGCTAATTTATGACAGCCTCGTTAACTCTACCATAATCACTGGGAATCCTGTAATTGTCACATGAAACAAGAAACTATCCGAACAATGAAAACTGAAGCTGAGACTTTATTTTTAAAATAATTTATTTTTGGCTGAACCAGGTTTCACTGCTTTGTGTGGGCTTTCTCTAGTCGCAGTGAGCGGGGTCTACTCTTCATTGTGGTGCTCGAGCTTCTCGTTGAGGTGGTGCCTCTTGTTTTGCAGCACAGGCTGTTGGCTTCCAGGCCGGCTTCAGTAGTTGCAGCTCATGGGCTCTAGAGCTCAGGCTCCGTAGTTGTGGCACGTGGGTTTAGTTGCTCCACGGCATGTAGAATCTTTCTGGACCAGGGATCAAATCTGTGTCCCTGCATTGGCAAGTGGATTCCTAACCACTGCACCAGCAGGGAAGTCCTGAAGCTGAGACTTTTTAGGCAAAATCTAATTCTATCACTTCTGTTACCACATTTAATTTAGGATTTCTGATAAGACACTTTGGCAGTTTTGGAGATTGAATTTAGACTGAAGATTAATTCAAAATACTAACTAAATGGGCTTCCCAGGTAGCTCAGTGGTAAAGAATTGCTTACCAATGCAGGAGATGTGACTTCTATCCCTGAGTTGGGAAGATCCCCTGGAGAAGGAAATGGCAACCCACTCCAGTATTCTTGACTGGGAAATCCCATGGATAGAGGAGTCTGGTGGGCTACAGTCCATGGGCTGCAAAAAGAGTTGGACATGACTTAGTGACTAAACAACAATAAAAACTAAAAACACATCTAGAGAAGAGGGACCATTACTGAAGCCTCTCTAGAAGTTCTCTAAGAAGATGTTTCACTTCACAAGCTATTTGACAAATTAGTATCTATGATAGCTTTTTGGCATCTTTGGAAGAAGTATTAGTACTGGAAAAATTGGATTAAGGACGAGATGATTGCCTCTCAAGTGACATTTGTCTGAATTTCTTTGATTCAGTCCCACACAACACTGTGTATAGATATATGGGTGTTACGTCAAATGGAATAAGGAAACAATGGAGTTTCTAGTACCTGGGAAAGGAACCTATTAGTCTAGGTCCTAGCCGATTGGCACCTCCACCCCCCTTCATCCAATGTCCCTTCACTCAATCTCTGAGCCCCCTCTACGCTTCATGCTCTCTTGTCCTCTACCTGCCCTGCCCGTGCTAAATAAGCTCCACAGAAGTGGATGTAGACATATGAGACATAAGCCTTGCCTTTGCCAGCTGTAAAGGCTTCAGAGAAAATAGATACACACTGGAAACAGTGGCACAACAGTATGAGACAGCGTATGATGAAATGCCATAACCAGTGACCCAGACTGAGGAGACACAGTGGAGCGATCGCGATAGCTTCCATCTTTTAAGACTTAACCACGTGCTCACAGGGCACTGTGCAGAGCACTTCACACCTTAGTGCATTTAAGCCTGGCTGACCCCAGCTGGTAACCCTCAATACTTGAGGGACTGACCTTAGGGAAGTAAATTACACAAGTAAACTGTAATCAGATTCAAGCTCAAACTCCTATTAAGCCACTGAGAAATGCAACTTATCTGAGGCCTGAGGACTTCAGGAAGAGCTTCCTACGAAACCCAGATCTTGAATGAATGCTTTTGAATACTACAGCCAGTGCTATTTCAGATATGTGCTGACCTCCAAGCTACTGGCCTTATTTTCCCACCCCCCGCCCCCAAAAGTCCCCCTGCCCTTTAGCCAAGACCAGAAACCACTGCTTTTATAGACAAAGTCCTGAAGTAGGCAACCCCAGCACTGTTAATGTTATAAGGAGTTCGATGATTTTACGTCATGGTACTACTATCAGGGCCCCAGGAAGTTAGAGGAGCAAGACTTTTCTGTGCCCTTGTTTTCTAGACGTTACTCTTGTGAGCATAACCTAGTTTAACCGAGAGACCTTTATGCTTGCAAAATAAATTTAATGGTAATGTCTTAGGTTTGCAGACTGCTTCACACTCTTCAAAGTGCTTTCCCACACATTTCCTCATATAATCCTCACAACCAAAACCCAACGGGAGTATGTGTGGCAGACATCATTTACCTCTTTGTACACATGATGAGACAAAACACAAATGAGGTATAACTGGGCCAAGATCACACCTTGAGAGTTAACCTGGTCCTTCCATAGCATCCAGTCCAGCATCAGCCTTTCCGTCTGTTCTTCCTCTCCTCACCTGCACTTCTTTTACCCCTCATCATTCAGCAGGTGTTTAATGTTGATTCTGCTGGGCTCTGAGCTGGATGCCAAGTCTAATGTGATGAACACGACAGCTTGTCCTGTAAGATCTTGATCTAATGGGGAGACACATGCAACCATTAGCCATACAGAGACGTAGAGTTTATAATAAAACTATATGATGTGTGAGGATATATTAAGAGAAGCTGGGGGGATGGTTATCTTGAGAATGCTCCAGGTTTTTCCAGAATCTTGCAGGAGCAATATGGAAGAGTAGGGGAAGATGTGCTGTTTTTGAAAGAGGGAACGGCTTGTTGGAAAGCATGGAGATCTGAATAGGTATGGCATTGGAAGAGGGGGCTGAGGCAGGAAACCAAAGATAGGAAAGGAAAAAAATATACGTGTAAAAAGAACACTGAATTAGAAGTCAGCAACAATTGGGTTCCTCTTGTCCCTCTGCTCCAAATTCCATGACATGGGCAAGTCACCTCACATCACTAGGCTTTAGTTTCTGAGAATTATTGAGGTGAAGGGGTTAGCTGTGTATCTCTAACATGCTGTGATTATAAGCGTTGATGCAGAAAAAGAAATAGAAGTCCAGAGGAGGGAAAGGAGGGAAAGACAGAGTGTTAGAACCAGGCCTTGAAGTATTTCAAAGGGTTTCTACAATCGTCGATGAGGAAAAGATTTCCTTACTATTAATAATACCTACTATTTAACAATTTAAAAAGAAAAAGAATCCTGTTTTCACCAACAAAATGTTGAGTAATAATATCTGTTTGAAGAGGTACTGATGTGTCTTCCTCCAGTTCTGAATTAACACATTCCTTGCCTGTAAGGAGCTCAAATTCCAGTGTGAAAACATCAAACCCAGGGAAAGGGGTTTAAGGGTTTGGAAGCCTGGGAGATGTTCCCTGTCTCCTCTCTGCTCCCCAAACCGGAACTGTTTGGATCACAAAAAAACATCCTCACAGGAAATCCTGCTTTCCCACCTCCTGGTAAGAGGCTGAGCTCCAGGAAAAGGATGGATTTGGGGAAGAGCCCTGTGTCCTGCCTCTTCACGGGAGGTCTGGGACCAGGAGGACAGGAGGAACTAATTAAAAACACAATGGAAAAGGCAATGTCAGGTTTTCAGAGCTGCTGGGGCCCTCAGAAATCACTTGGTCCTCACTGTACAAATGAGGACACAGGGGCTCCAAGAAAAGGGATTCGCTAGAGTTCACACAGCTTAGGAAGCACAGTGCTTGGGCTGGAACACGGGACTCCGGCCTGAGTTCACATCATATGCTGTGGTATTTGAGTCAGTAAATCAGGTGCCAGACAATCAAACCTAGCTTCCCCTCCCCCGCCCCATTACCCTTTATACCATAAAGGAAGGAAAAGGCTATGTGTGCACATGGGCACGTGCACAAACACACACACACTCCAACTGCTCCCTTTGCCGCTACACCCTCCAGGGGCTTAAAGCCCTATGAACTCATAAAACGCAGCTTAGAGGCACCCCTGCCCCACAACTCCTCCCCACCCTGCAGGAAAGTGAGTTTTTTTCCCCCTTTTGACTTCCCATTCCCCTTTCTCTAGTCTTCCTTTTGTCCTCTTGCAAATGATGACAGCCAGCTTGAACGCTGGTTGTGAGTACCCAGGGCTGGGAGGTTCTTAAGGGCCAGGACCACGTATGCTAGCCTTATCCAGGTCTGCTGAATGTTCCCGCTCTGTCTGGGGCCTTGTGCTGGACTACTGGAAACAAAAGGAAAAAAAGAGAAAGTTCTGGCAGACCCCGCCATGGTAAACATGCCTCTGCGCGTGCCGCATCACACTCATCAAACATTTATCTTCGTCCTACTCAGAGTCTCATCAGGCCTCACCCAGCCCTACAAGGTAACAGCGGCCAAGGCCGCAGCTTCACAGGCAAACACTCACAGAGGTACTCGGGATCACAGAAAAGTGGGATCAAAGCAGAGGAAAAGACTGCCCCGAGTGACAAGATCCTGCTTCAGGGCTGTGGGAAGGGGGAAAGGATGACAGGATTATCCTTAGAGATCCTTCTGAAGATCAGAGACTGCCTGTTGCAGAGTCAGTACAGTTCGCCTGCTGCCTGGCCGATCCTTCAGGTCACAGACGAAAGCACAATTATATTTGTTTTCTCATCTAATCACCATAATGACTCAGAGACTGAAGAACAATAGTTAACATTTACTGACTACATCTGCTGTGTTCTAAGCCCTTTTACATTGTTAGCTTACTTCTTCCTCACAACAACAACAGTGTGAGGTAGATACTCCTAGTATCCCCCGTTTTAGGGAGTGGGAAATAAGAACAGGGAGGTTAAGAAATTTCCCCCGAGGTCACACGGCCAATGTGAAGAACCAGGATTCGAAGCCTGACAATCGCTCTTCACGCAAGCATTATGTGGGACTAGACTTGGTGCTAAAGTGCTGTGGCTGAGGGCACACAGGTGAAGCCAGGGTTTAAACTTGGGCCTGTCTGGCTTCAGAGCACATGTTGCCTTCTCTCCTTTTTCTCCTCCTTCTCCCTAAGAGCAGAGGGTTAATTGAAGGAAGCCTGTGTTTCCTTTCCCTAAAGCTCTAGTTCCTACCTTGATATGGTGATACTAGCTGATGGATGCTGGCTGGGAGGGGATCAGGTCCATGGACCACAGCTGAGTCACTCCCGATAAGTGGCTTGCTCCAAACCCCCAGAATCACCCCAGGGGTTGGGTGTGCTGTGACTCTTCCCTCCCCTCCCCTTCCCCAGCATGGACAGTACCTTGGAGCCAGGGAGAGTCCAGCACCCCACCCCCATCAAGGCCAGCATTCCCTGGGCCACCCAGGAACGGGCTGCGAGCCACAGCTTGCGTAATCATGGAACAATTTCTCTCTCCTACAAGGGCCGTATAGGACTCACTTGCACGTTTTCTGGCACTGGTTTCTAGAACCAGGAGGACTGGTCAGTTCTCCCTGCTCTAAGCTCATCGCCCCCTCCCTCGATTTCTTTCTCCAGCTCCATTTCTGTTGCTCTTGTTTCTTCAGCATACATTTGTGTGCCTCCTGCTCTGTCTCCATGATAAGCTGGGACGTGGACAAGCCAGACAAGGTCCCTGTCTTTGGGGGCCTCAGTAGGAAACACAGAAACCCAGACATGTGTGGTCGGAACCACAATGAAGGGATGTTTAAGGACCATAGGAGAAAGAGCTGAGGCAGGAACCCCTGGTCTGCTGGAAATCCCAGGCCAACCAGGGTCCCTGGCTCTCCCTGTCTCCCTCGGGGAAATTTACTTGGTGTTTTTACCCACCAAGTAGATTTACCCACGTCTCCTCTCCCCCTGCCACTCCGTGCAGCAGGGCCCCAGGGCCCAGTCCTGGGAAAAGAAGACAGCGGAGACACAAATCCAGGAGAAGCAAAGCACCCAGCTGTATGCCACCAAAGGCCCTCGGTCATGGGTGTGATTTCATTCAATGCCTCTCCATTCTCTGAAGAGTGAGCCTTGGCTCCTTGAGGGTAGCCCAAGTGGGGTATGCCTCCTCTCCCATCCCTGGCAGCCAGCACAGGGCCCAGGACTACTGCTCCACAAGTGTTCACTTAAGATGGACAAACGAGCAGAGGCTATGCCCACTGTGCAGATGAGAAAACTGAGTTCCAGACAAGAAAGGTACTTGCTCCGCCACCATAGCTTTTAATAACAGAATGAGAAAGAACCCAGGTTTCTTAACCTAGTACAGGGACTTGCTGTCCAAGAAAGGGGAGCATGTCTTTTTGTCACCCAGACACCGAAGACATTCAGTTTAGTTGCTCAGTCGTGTCTGACTCTTTGCGACCCCATGGATTGTAGCACACCAGGCTTCCCTGTCCATCACCAACTCCTGGAGCTTGCTCAAACTCCTGTCCATCTAATCGATGATACCATCCAACTATCTCATCGTCTGTCGTCCCCTTCTCCTCCTGCCTTCAAACCTTCCCAGCATCAGGGTCTTTTCCAATGAGTCAGTTCTTTACAACAGGTGGTCAAAGTATTAGTATACCTAAGACATTGCTTGGCACAAACTAGATGTGCAGTCTGATCCTTCCAGGCTGAATCAACACACACACACAGTCTGCTCCCAGCACACTTTGCACACCCCACCCTAGTAGTGCACCGATTAAACTGCACTGTAATTCTTTGCCTCTATCTTAAGATCTCTAGGCATGAATACAGAGCTGATGTGGACTAGAGACTCCTCATAAAAAATAATAGCTTCTATTTATTAAATGGTGGTAAGCTCTTTGCAAAGCTTTTTATATACATCTCATAATCTTTCCAACAATCCTGTGAATCATGTGTTATTTTTGCCTCCACTTTAGACATGAGGAAACTGAGTTACAGAAAAGTAATGTAACTTTCATAGTAACACCTACTGAGGAGCAGAGGAGTAAGTCTAGCTTAGGGTGGTCTAACAATCAGTCACATAATTAGCCACACCATCAGGCTCTGTCCTGTGTGTGGGAGGCATTCTGAGCTGACATACAGGACCCAGCCCATGTGGACAGAGGGCTCCTGCCATGGTGTTTCCTCGTGACTCACGAGCTGGTGACAGAGTCTAGTAGGACCATGTGTGTCTTTAAATGGTGGGTTTACAAACTTTCCCCTTCACTTTCTATCCTCCTTTCCATCACCCCATCACCCTGGCCCTGGAGAGCTCACAGACCTGCTTATAACTGTCAGGGCTGACTTGTTAGAAACATGACAAGGGACCCAGGATGCTCTGCTAGTATAGGTACCTGTGGGAAACTGGAGTTCTCATCGGGAGCTGGAGCAGAGACTGAAAAAGAGGAAGGAAGCAAAGATGAGAAGCACAGAGACAGAGAGTAAGGATCAGTTCAGTTCAGCTGCTCAGTTGTGTCCGACTCTTTGTGACCGCATGAACCACAGCACGCCAGGCCTCCCTGTCCATCACCAACTCCCGGAGTCCACCCAAACCCATGTCCATTGAGTTGGTGATGCCATCCAACCATCTCATCCTCTGTCGTCCCCTTCTCCTCCTGCCCTCAATCTTTCCCAGCATCACGGTCTTTTCAGATGAGTCAGCTCTTTGCGTCAGGTGGCCAAAATATGGGAGTTTCAGCTTCAACATCAGTCCTTCCAATGAACACCCAGGACTGATCTCCTTTAGGATGGACTGGCTGGATCTCCTTGCAGTCCAAGGGACTCTCCAGAGTCTTCTCCAACACCACAGTTCGAAAGCATCAATTCTTCGGTGCTCAGCTTTCTTTATAGTCCAACTCTCACATCCATACATGACCACTGGAAAAACCATAGTCTTGACTAGATGGACCTTTATTGACAAAGTAATGTCTCTGCTTTTTAATATGCTGTCTAGGTTGGTCATAACTTTCCTTCCAATGAGTAAGCATCTTTTAATTTCATGGCTGCAGTCACCATCTGCAGTGATTTTGGAGCCCAGAAAAATAAAGTCAGCCACTGTTTCCACTGTTTCCCCGTCTATGTGCCATGAAGTGATAGGGGAGTAAGGATCAGGGGCAGAAAAAAAAAGAGCAGCCCCAGGGAGAGAGACAGGGACAGAGAGAGAACAAGCTTGAGACAGAGGTGGCAGGGATGAGAGGCAGAGTGACAGAAATGATGAGATAAATGGAGAGAGGAATTCTGTGGTTTCCTCACCCCATTACATTCCCATTACAGATGGAGAAACTGAGGGTCAGAGGAAATGACCCTACTTCCTGGCAGATGTGTCTGCCACTTCCTAAACACCATCAATTTAGTTTCTCTTGTGTCCCCGGATATGTACCAGTGCCTCATATGCTGGCCCTGAGCGTCTTTCCATGACATTTTTGGCTATTTGTTTATCTTCTTTAGTGTCACAAAGGATTTAAACTAGGACGTATCACAAGATTTTGAAGTAGTTCTCCCAATGTAGCAAATATTTCCTTATAGTCAGCAGGAATGGAAAGGATGTTGGGTCCAAGCTGACATGGGACCCAAGCTGAAATGCCTAGCTGAATCATCTTGGATAAGATGAGCCTGTTTTTCCCATCTCTAAAGTTGGGTCACGCTAGCGGCCCACCAGGGTTATTGTGGAGGATGAAGTAATAGAAGGGAAGCAGAAGCAAGGAGCTGTACAGGCACACACAGCAGGTGCTCAACACCTAAAGTCCTTCTCATCTGTCCAAGGGTCCCACCCATAAGTATTTATGTTACACGAAGGCTGGAGCCCTGTCTGGGTGACCAAGAACAACTGTTTGCTGGTCAGAGAGCTGGTGGCCACACACTTGTTCTGTCCTTTTCTGACAGTTCTGGGAGCAAAACCACTTAACAAAGCTCTGTGGGATTCTCTCCTCGTGAGGACAGACACCACTCAGGCACTACTGGCTCTATAATTTTGGGGAGCACTTCTGGTCTTCTGGATGCTCCCATAAGAAGCATGGGTTCAGGGAAAGGGAAATGGCTTCAAAATATCAGGAAACACAGTGCTCTCAATACATTCAGTTCTTTCACATCGGCCTTTGAGATAGATGAAGCTTATAAACCAGAGCAAGGGTCCTCACATTTTGGTGCTCATCAGAAATCCCCTGGACATTCTGTTAGAACACGGATTTCTGGGCCTCACTCTCAGAGTTTCTGCTTTAGTAGGCATGAGGGTAGGCCTGAGAATTTGCTTTTCTAACAAGTTCCCAGGTTGTGGTGATGGTCCACTTTGAGAACTACTGAATGAATGAGTGAGGTCTTTTCCATTTGCATTCTGATGGCAGCACTGGGTTTGGAAGCACAGAGATGACTCTCCCCACATCTCAAGCTTGGAATTCTGGGCTCAGATGTGCTTACTGGGGGGCAGAGGCCAGGGTTCTTCCAAGGCAAGGAATGGGGACCAAAATAGAGACAATATTCATATGGAAGTGAAAGAGGAAAACAGTGACATCTCAAATTGGATTTTTCACTGTTAAAAGTAAAACCCTAAGAACAGTGTGAAGAACTGACTCATTGGAAAAGACCCTGATGCTGGGAAAGATTTAAGGCAGGAGAAGAGGATGACAGAGGATGAGATGGTTGGATGTCATCACCGACTCAATGGACATGAGTTTGGGTAAACTCCGGGAGTTGTGATGGACAGGGAGGCCTGGAGTGCTGCAGTCCATGGGGTCACGACTGACCAACTGAACTGAACTGAACTGAAGAACAGTATGATGATGTATAGACAATTATCATCTCCATTCCACAGAAGAAGTGAAAAAGTGAAACTCAGAGAGTAGGTAATTTACCTAGAAACATACAGCTGACCAGTGAGGGAGCAGGGCAGGAACTCAAGACTGCCTTACTCTTGAACTTGCTCTGCTGCCCTTGGAAGCAGCAGAGCCTGAAGGCAGATGGTCCTAAGTGTGAAATCTGGCTCCACCACTTGGCAGATGGGTGTTTTCTGCAAGTTGCTCAAACCTCTCTGGGCCTCAGTTGGCTACCTACAATAATGGAGGTCCTGGTAGGCCCTACCTCACTGGGCTGTTTTAAGGATCAACTGAATTAATAGTTCTGAAGTGCTAAGGCCGGCACCTGACACACAGTACCCCATGTACATGTGTTGAAAATAAACTGGCTGCTCACCACAGTGCACACACACACACCACATCCCTCCAAGGAACGAGCTCTGGGGAGAAAGCTCAGAGACTGCCTCTTGTACCCAGAGACAGGGGTAGGCAGAAACACTTCCAAAAAATTTAAAGCCTCAAGTTTGGGGAACCCGGCCTTTGGTGGGGGTGGGGGACAGGTCAGAGAGTGGCAACGACGACGCCCTGAGGCCCAAGGCCGGGCTCGCTGTTCACTCCAGGCCTTTTCTCAGGACCAGACTCCAGACGCAGAAGTCTGGGTCCTTACGTCCCCTCCACCTCGACATCCCCAGCCCAGGAGCTCCGGGTTTCCTGCCCGCCCGCGCGAGGCCCCTGCTCGGGGCGGGCGGAGGAGGGGTGGGTGGCATTTCCTGGCGGGGCCGCGGGTAGCGTCACTCGCTCCCGGACACTCGGACAGTGCGCTGACCGACAGGCACCAGATGCTATTTCGGGCGGCGCTCCGTTCAGCGCGCCGTTTCCGTTTTTCCATCGACCGTCGGAAACCGGGAAGGGGGGAGAGTGTAGACGTCACGAGCCCCCAGCCCCTCGCGATGGCTGCCAGACGGTCAGAATCTGGAGCTTCGTGAATAGAGGGGGATGGGGAAACGTCACCTCACCACGCGTCTCTCTCCCCGCGCAGCAGAGCTGACAAAAGCCGGACTTGTTCCTGTTCCTTGCTCACAGCCCTTGGGGTGCCAGACGGGGTCGTATAATGCCCGGTAAAATAATCCAACAGCCTGGCGGTTCCTCCAAGACACCTAAACTGGAGACATTTAAAACCAAATGCAGAATCCCTTCCCGTTCCCTTTGGCTTCCAAACCTCCATCACCAGGAATAACACACCCATCGAGGCAAATACAGCCAGAAACTCGGATCTCTCCTTGCCGCTCACCCTGCCAACCCAATTCTTACAGACCTGATTTGTGTTCTAAATACATGTCATTTACATCTGCCTCTTGCCATTTTCCGGGCAACACCCTAGTCCCCTCTCCAATCCCCCTTCCTTGGATCACTGCATTGTCTTCAGAACTGACCTCCCCACGTCCTTCCCACCCCTGCACACCCTTTCTCCACCTTGCAGCCAAACAGCTTTCCAGAAATGCAAATCTGATCCTGTATAGGACATTACGCTCCTACACCCAACCAAATAAACAAAATGGTCCCCTCCTCAATTCTTTGAATTGTCCATAGCCTTGCTCCAGCCATTCCTGGACTATTTTCTGTTTCTTTTATGAACCTCAAGTTCTTCTCCTCCAGCCCTTGGTTTACCTGGAAGGCTCTCAATGCTTAGTCCTCTAAGCTACCCCTCAGCCCACTCTCCCATCTCAGTCCAGGCATCAATTCTCAGAAAGCATTCCCTGGCTGGGCTCTCCCTTTTTGCAGTTGCTCAGAGATGTGAAATGATTTGCCCAATGGTGCCACAGCCCAAGGGTGGTAGCGCTGGGCTTTAAATTCAGAATTACTTGAATCCCACCCTTTCTATTTAGTGGTGCAGCCAAGCAAAGGCAACAGGAACCAGAGAAGGGAGAGATGATAGCTCACCCCCATTGCAGAGAGGCTTCAAGAAAAAAAGGGCAGGGACTTCCCTGGTGGTCCAGTGGCTAAGACTCCTTGCTCCCAAAGCAGGGAGCCCCGGGTTCAATCCCTGGTCAGGGAACTAGATCTTGCAATGCCACAACTAATACCTAGTGTAGTCAAGTAAATAAATATTTAAAAGAAGGAGAAGAAGAATAAAGGGGTAGAATTTGGTAACTAACAATGGGTGAAGCGGGGCTAGAGCCCTGGGGAGTTGGGGCTGAGTGAACCACAGAGACCTCTCCCCTGAGTCCCTTGCCCAGCAGTTGGTGTGGCTGGGCCAGAAGAGGCCTTGTGGCAAGTCCAGGAATTAGAGTTTTCCCCAGGACATGGGTAGCCTCTCTTCCATAGGATTCTGTAAAGTTACCCATGTCCACATGGTATCCTGACTTCCACCAGAGAGCACAAGAGGAACAGAGGGAACAGGCTGCACTGAATTAACTGTATCTTCATAGAGAGTTACCTGATAGCCAAGGAGGAGCTGGACTCAGGCTTTGGACACACTCTGGACTCAGTCTTTGAATGGGACTTGTTCTGTGAATTCTCAGGTTCCAAAAGGAGCTCACAACCAAGATGCTACAAGGACAAAGAAGCCTGGCCTGGTGGGTAGAGTTGAGGACTGGGAACTGGGTAACTGAGTTTGGGTCTTGGCTTTTCCTCTAGGTCACTGAAAGCTTTGATAAAGTCGTATCTCCTCACGACCTAATTTCCTTCTCTATAATGATAATCAGAACTCCTATGTGCAAGTGCGTAGGATGTCAGCCTAGGCAAGGTTCCATAAATTATTGCCCTCACCACCTTTTAAAAATCATCTTATATAATCCTCATAACGGTTCTCTGGGGTTGTTATCCTCCCATTTTACAGATAAGAAAGCTGAGGTTCAGATCTACATGACTTGTAGTATTTGAGCTTCCACAGTAAAACAATGAATCCATATACCTTCCATAGGCTGAGCCCACTGCCTTGTGGTTGTTCAGTCGCTCAGTCGTGTCTGACTCTTTGCGAATCCATGGACTGCAGCATGCCAGGCTTTCCTGTTCTTCACCATCTCACAGAGCTTGAGCAAGCTGGATGTCAGTGATGCCATCCAACCATCTCATCCTCTGTTGTCCCTGTCTCCTCTTGCTTTCAATCTTTCCCAGAATCAGGGTATTTTCTAATGAGTCAGTTCTTCCCAGCAGGTGGCCAAAGGATTGGCAGTTCAGCTTTGGCCTCAGTCCTTCCAATGAATATTCAAGGTTGATTTCCTTTAAGATTGACTGGTTTGATCTTGCAGTCCAAGGGACTCTCAAGAGTCTTCTCCAACACCACAGTTCAAAAGCATCAATTCTTCGTCACTCAGCTTTCTTTATGGTCCAACTCTCATCCGTACATGACTATTTAAAAATCATAGCTTTGACTATACGGACCTTTGTCAGCAAAGTAATGTCTCTGCTTTTTAACATGCTGTCAAGGTTTGTCACAGCTTTTCTTCCAAGGGGCAAGAGTCTTTTAATTTCATGGCTACAGTCACCATCCACAGTGATTTTGGAGCCCAAGAAAATAAAATATGTCACTGTTTCCATTCTTTCCCCATTTGCCATGAAGTGATCGGACTAGATGCCATCATCTTCGTTTCTTTGAATGTTGAGTTTTAAGCCAGATTTTTCACTGCCTACCCTCTCACAGAACCCAGATTTCTAGGCCACAGTACAGATTTGGGTTCTTGCAATGAGTTGAGCCCAGATCTGTCCTCCAAGCCTAGGCTCTGGATGGGCTCTGGAGGACTCCGATGTCAAATTTGCTTCAAACTCAGGTTTCACCACTCAATAAATCTGTAACACTGGGGAAATTACTTTTACTCTCTGTGCTTCAGTTTCCCTGTTAGGTGAAGATCATAGCATCAACCTCTTAGAATTGTTTGTGAGAACGAAATAAGTTAGTATTTGTACAGTGCTTCCGTGTGTGTTAGTCGCTCAGTCCTGTCTGACTCTTTGCGACCCTACGGACTGTAGTCCGCTAGGCTTCTCTGTCCAAGAAATTCTCCAGGCAAGAATACTGGAGTGGGTTGCCATTTCGTGCTCCAGGAGATCCTCCGGACCCAGGGATTGAACCAGGGTCTCAACCTGAACCCTGCAATCCAGGGTCTCTAGTTCTTTACCAATTGAACCACCAGGGAAGCCCACAGTGCTTCAGTAGTGAGATTAAAATGTTAAATGTTCCCGAGCTCTGGGCTCAGCCTGAAACTCAGTAGAATGGATATTTTAAACTCTTCGTTGACACCAGTTCCTCCTCCCTAGAGCCCGTTGGAGAGACCTCAGTCCAGACATTCAGGCAAGCAGGCTCCATTTTAGAGCAGAAAAAAGACAAGGTTGAGGGGGGATGGGAGTGGGAGAGGTGGGAGCTGGGGAGCTTACTGGGATAAGAGGAACTGTCCCTTGAAATTCGGGTATCTAGGACACTAGAATGAATGGATGTCAGGGAAGGAAGGGTTAGATGTGACCGTTTGGGTGCTGTGGTCTGGCTGGGCTGCGAGTCGTTGGAGAAATGTGTCTGGAAGAGGAGGGACTGAGGTTGTGGGGAGCCGGGGGATCCCGGGAGGCCTCGGGATCTGTAATGAGGCTGCACCAGCCGGGTCCTACACAGAGCGCCCAGCTCTCTCCGTGGCGCATTCCGGGGCCGGTCCCAAAGCCGTGCAACCAGTCCCCACTCCCCTCCGGTGAAATTGCCAAATTAAAATGAATCATTTGGCCCATAATGGCCGAGGCGCTTATCGGGGGCGAGCGGACCCGCGGCAGTGCCTTATCTCCGCGGCGCACACGGCCCCCGCGCGCCTCGGCCCATGCTAACGAGGCCTAGAACGTGAGCGGGATTAGAGCACGGCGGTGGAGGAGCCGGGCGCGGCGCGGCGCGGCGCGGGCGGGCGGGGGAACGGGGACGGGGCCGGGGGGAGGAGAGGGCTCGGCACTAAGGACCAGGCCTCAAAATGGCCACACGCGTCCCCCAGTAGCGGCAAAACGTGAGCATTCTGGCCTTTTTCTAGGGGAAGGCAACCTGCAGCCTCTCACGGAATTCCCCGTCAATTTCTTCCCTCTTTTTGCCCGCTCGCAAAAACAAGGTTTCGCTCCTTTTCCCTCGGTTTCTTTCGATAGGGGGGCATTTTCCAGGGACGCCCTTGCGCTCGCCGCCGCCGTCGCCGCCCCTCCCGTCTCGGAGACTCTCTTCCTTCCTTCCCTTTTTTCTTACGCAATATACAGAAATGCGCGAGGCGGTGGTTGGTTTTCGTTTCTTCTTGGTGGTTGTGGGCATGCAGTGGAATTGTTGAGAGTGCGTGTGTGAGCTATGGACAGTGTTGACTTCTTCTGAGTGTGGTCTTCTAGGCGACAGGTTGTGTGTGATGGTGCTTGTGCTGTTCGGTGTATAGATTTGGATTCTCCGAGGCCCTTCTACGTTTTCATCGTTGTATATACAATTATGCTCGTTTGCCTTCTCGACATGTATGCTGGGCTGCTTGATCTTCTCGATTGTGTTTGGATGGTCTCGTTGTTGTGTCGGTCGTGCGTGATCCTGACTACCTTGGGTCGTGCGCCTAGGAGCGATTGCATTTGATCGGTTTCGTTGTGTCCTGCTGGACAATGTTTGGGCCTGACCGAGTCGGCTTGTGGGGCAGTGTTGGGCTGTGCTTACTTTGCTTCCCTTCTATGCGGCTAGTCCGCGAGTGGCCTTGTCCACCCTGGGTTGTGTGGCTGTGTGCTAGTGTCCTTTGGAAGTGCATTTGTAAATCGCTGGGGGGTGGAGGGGAGGGCGAACGAGCGAGGGATGGATGCGCCAGTTGAGGAGGCGGCATGGGGGCGGGGTGAGGGATTTCACATTTTATTCCAATTTATGATGTATTCGGAAGCCAGTGTTGGCTTGGATGAGCAGCTGGATCAGCGGCTGCTCTGTCCGGGGGCCAGTCTGTGCCTCAGTGTTGGAGGGGTTTGTTAGTGAGTGGGAGCCTCTTCCAGGCTGGAAGCTGAGCAGCGTTCGCGGAGGCCCGCGCCTGCAAGCCGGTAGCCGCCAGCTTCGGTTCCCGCGGCACTCAGGCTTCGTCCATTTCTGGTCAGTTTCACGGGTACGGCCGCCGGGGTCTGCGGGAGAGGCCCGGAAAAGACAATGGGCGCATTCTCCAGGCCTCGCGCCTCGGGTGGGGACTTCGGGATCATCTCCAAGGAACATTTTCCCACCCCTTCCCCGGGTGAGCGACATTCCCGCGTGGGTCAGGTAGCCCGTCACATAGATGACCAGGGCCGGGCTTCATGGAGGGACGGGGTCAGTGCTGCCCTAGCTCCGAAAGAAAGGATTTTGTTTTGCCAGTGGTTGTGGTTGCTAATGTCATCATCACCATCACAGTCATCGTCATCACCATCATATTTTAATTAAAATAATCATGTAGGAGCTACTAGTCCCTTTTAGCTTCTTTGGGGCGATAACAAAGCAGCGGGGGTTTCCTCCCACCAGCGCTCTGTTTTTTAAGTTGCTGGGTTTGTGACTAGGAGAGAAATGGAGAGAGGGAGGAGCACAGAGACTCCATCCTAAAGCAAAAATTAACCCCGACCTAAGACACCGGGCACAACTGGATTTCCCCTTGTTCTCACCCCTCCCCCCTTTTGAATTAGAAGAGGAGAAAGAAAATCTCCTGCATTGGATTGAAACTACAGGGAACAATTATTACTGTATTTCCACTAAAGCCAGGGCAAAAAAAGAGGTGGCCTTAGCTATTAATCCAAGACTTCGATGTGTGGCCATAAACTGAACGATTTCAGCAAAACGAATTAAATAAAACCTTCCAGAGGGAGGGAAAAAAAAAAAAAAGAAAAGAAAAGGCGAACTAAATTTCCCTGCCACTACACCCTGGGAAGCAATATTTGATTTATTTTTACCCTCTCTCCTTTCCCCTTTCCTTGTTTATTGCTGCAAAGAATTACTAGAATTCTCTTGTACTCTGCCGACCTGAATACGGAAGAATCGAAAATCTTGTGTAGGGATGGTTGGAGGGAGAGGCAAGGACCTTCCTTCTCTTTTTTTTTTTTTTTTTTTTTGGATTGCTTTCCTTATTTTCCCCTTCCTCAGCCTTTTTTGTTTGTTTGTCTGTTTGTTTCCCTTAATCGGTAGGAAGAAAAAAAAGGGGGGGGGGACCTGGATACATCAGATTCTCTGCCCCCTTCCCCCTATTCTCTTGGATTTTTGCGGTTCAGACTGTGTTGTATCCCTTCGGAAAAGTAGTCTTTGGAATTGGGTTCTGGTTTCGGTTTAGCCTGGAGGTGGGGTGGTGAGAGTCAGAGAGAGAATGGGGCTTCTCAGAGGTTCTGTCCCACCTTCCACGGTGTAAAGACTGGATCCCCCTTTTGGTACACACATCCCCCTACCCATCCCAGCCAGGCTGCGGACGACTCCGGTGCTGTGGCCGCAGCTCTGATCCGCCTGACTTAGGTTCCAGAGCCAACCGCTGTAGACCAGCCAGTGCTTAGAAAACAAACGGGCCACACTGAACCCTCCCGGTTGGAGGGTCCGATAATGTTCAGGGCAGTCTGCGGCAAGCTGTTGTTGTTGGACTATGTAGTTATTCCTGATTGGTCAGGTGTAGGGTTCTTTTTTCTGGGGGTGTGGGGGAGGCTTCAAACACCTGCAGGTCGGGGGTTGAAAGCTGCTGGCGATCCCCAGGGTTGGTTGAGGAGGACATGAGGTAATTCCCAGCCATTGACCCCCATTTCTCTCTCTCCCTCCCTCTTGCCCTCCCTTTCTCTCCACCCCCATCTTTCCTGGAAACTCGCTTTGGGCGCGGCAGACCGCCCAGGACCACACCGCGGCCTAACTGCCGGGCTCTCGGTGAGAGAGGGGGAGAGCAAAGACCCCCGTCCACAACCTGGACCTCGACTCCCACCTCTCTCTGGCCGGAGGAGTGGAGATCCTATTCAGAGGGGCCCGTCTCTCTAAATATGCCCCAGGTGAGTTTTTTGCGGGGATGACAGGGCTGATGGAAACAGTCACCAGGAAGGCCTTGGGATCTGGCCTGAGGTGGGGAAAGCTGGGGACAGAGGACAGTCCAGTTTCAGATTGGGGAGAGGGGGAGGAGGACGAACCCAGAGCTGGGAATCCTGAGATCTGACTCTGCCACTGACTGCGGCCTCTGCTACTGTGGCTTCCAGAGGGCCCTTCCCCGCGTAAGAACAGTTAGTTGGACTGTAGTCCCCCTAATGCTCCATGGTTCCGTAGATGTTTCACAAGGCTCATAACTTTGGGACGGCTGTATTCGGATAGGTCAGGTTGCGTGCAGTGGGGAGTGGGGGGGCTCCGGCAGGAAAAAGGCCGCAGCCATCCTGGCTAATGCAGTCCTAACTTGGGTGGGCCCAGGCAGGGGCTTCAGGCCTAGGGTGGGGCTACATTTGAACACCCCTCCATACCAGTAGCAGCGGGAAAGTGGTTCTGTTCTGGGGTGATTGTGGTTTGTGTGCAGGCTTGGGGCTCCCCCAGGGGGTCATGCCGCGGGGTGGGGGGGTGGGGTGTGTGTGGATGCAGTATGAGGGACTGGAGGCCGAGTCTAAGGCAGTGGCTCTAGCCCAGGGCATGGCGGAGGCTGCTTTTACACAAAAAATTTTCCCTCCTGGGGATAGGGAACTGCCAGAGACCAGGTGTCTGCCCCTAGATCTCTCAGGTTCCCGGGTCTTGTTCAGACACATATGGAAATGATCCAGCTGCCAGCCTGGCAACAGGAGATGAGCCGAGGTAGGGGACTTGGAGCTGGGATTTGGTCGCACAAAGAGGAGTTGTAATGGTCGAATGGTCCAGTGCTGTTCAGTTCAAAATCTGCAATCTTCGCACTCCCCTTCTTCATTTTCCCTAATAAAAACAAGTAAAAATCACTAGGCTTTCATTTTGATAATCTTAACCAAAGCCAAGTGATCGGGTTTAGTCACCGATCACTAAAAAGAAAGTGAATTCTCCGGTGGCTTCCTTAAAAGAGTCGGGATCCCTGGCCTTGGGTGATCCTGGTTGCAGAGAGCAAGCAGGGTTTTCCTGAGGTCCCAGGAGGGCCGGGGAGAGGTTGGCCACAAAGCCCAGGGGACCAATTATAGGTTTCTCAGGGGGAGTCTGAGAGATACAGATATTTATAGGCATCTGGAGAGAGCATTCGGGGCCAGAGTCAACTCATCTGAAATACTTGTTCCCACCACCCCCACCCCCTGAGATCTGATCATACTCAGAGCCTCAGAATTAATCGGAAGGCATAAATAGGAGAGCTTGGGCTCATTTTGGCGATTGCAGAGTGAATTGTTCGTCACTCATTTAGAAGCTGAGACTGAAGCACGTGTCACTGGGTGCACTGCCTGGGGATAGTAAGGTAGGGAGCCAGCCTCTTGGGGCTTGTATGTTTTGCCAGAGGACTGTATATTTCCAATGCATTTCACTGTTGAGGGGAGCCAGGAAGTCTCTAGTGGTATACCTCTGGTGCATTTCTAGTGACTGAAATGTCTTGGCAGTCCCATTCTGTGGATATAGACCTATTGTTTCCACCATAATCATAAACTCGCTTCCAATGAAGTGTTGCGGACCTACTGCCTTTGCAGCCAGGGTATACCAAGTCTAGGGGAATTTTGTCGTTTCGGGGTTCTGCCCATGGGGCTGGCAGACTTAGGGCAGGAGCATAATCGGAATGGTGATTCTTCGTCAGCTGTGTCTGGTGGCAACTAAGCTGAGTGAGCTCTGGAAGTTTCAGAAGGTCCCGTCTTTCCTCTGGGGTGGGAGGATGGCTCCCAGGCCATCTAGTCCAGAGCGGTACAGGGGCAGAATGGCTGCCAGGAATGAATTCTCTGCTTGAGGCTGAGTTGGACTTTTGTGTATTTGTTTTATGTTATAAAATACCCTACTTATATAATTCCGATAGCAGATACTTTATTTTGAACATCTTACAAAGCCTGTCGAGTTGATTATGTTTTTGTTGTTTTATTAAAAGTGACAGAGTCTCATAGTTTTTCTGTTTTTGGTTTGTGTGTGTGTGTGTGTAGGGGGGGTGTGTTTGTCACATGTTATGGAAGAACTGGGAGAGAATGGAAGTGGGGAGTCACCCTGCCTGCAATCACCCTGGAGTATGGTTGAGGAGGAGAGCAATGTCCTTGGTTGGAGATGGGGGGATATATGGGAGGGATATATATGGGGGATATACGGGATATATGGATATATGTGTATGCGAGGATAAGCGACTTAGCATGCACGCATGCACGGGAGGATTGCAAAGAGACTGGAGTTCTAGTCCCACTCTACAAAGAGTCACAAGACCTTGGGCAAGGCAGTCTCCTTTCTGGCCCAGTCTCTCTGTCTATAATAATGTTTACTTGAGCATTTGCACAGGGCTTTTAAATGCATATATGAGGTATTCCTCTTGTTCCCCAGAAGACAACACCAAAGTGTGAAAGGGAGATGGGTGAGTGCTGGAGGAGTTCCCCAGCCATCTTTACACCCCTTCCTCACATTTGTGGATGGGAGCCCAGAGCCCAGTGGCCTTAAGAACACTACTCTTCGAATGTCCGGGCTCCACACCGCCTCAGCCAGGCCTCCCTTCTAGACCCCACCTCACTTCTGAGTCCATCTGAGCAAAAGGAAGAACACAGTGTGCAGGGAGGTAGGGCCTGGATCATCTTCTTCTCTCCCTGATGACCCATCTCCAGTCCTGGTGGCAGTAAAGGGTCACTGGGTATTCCAGCGGATCCACAGAACACAGGTGGATTTGCTGGGTGTAGACCGACACCCCCGCAGCGGGGTGAATGTGTGTTGAAAGGGAGAGCTGAGTTCCTTTGGATAATTCTCTGCCAGCTCTGATCACTCCCGCACCCCCACCCCCACCAGATTTCCAGGTGTAGTACGTGGCGGTAGGCTGGGGGCACGTATTGTTGAAAGAAGAGGGGGATTGCAAAAAGCACCCCACCTCCGCGCGACAGGGTCCCCGCCAAAACCAAAAGGGGGGGCGGGAAGAGCACAGTCGGTCGGGGATTTGTTCCCTCCTCTTCCCGTGCGCCCGAGAAGGGGCACGGGTGATATTTCTTTCTCGCCTCTTTCTGCATTTCCTTCCTCCTCCCCCCGCCCCCCAACTCTGTTTTTCTTGCGCTGGCTGTATTTGTATTCCTTTTCTTCCAATGTCTCTGTGGTTCTTATCCACCTCTGTCCCTTCGGCCCTCAGTCTCCGTCTCCCAGGTATCCTCCTCTCTTCTCCCAAACCGGAGACCCCCCTTTCTCTTCAGCCCCAGCACCCCGGGCTCGTGTGTGTCCACGTGGCGTTAAGTTGGTCCGCGTTTTCTCACGTCTCCATGCGTGAGTTTCCCTCCGCTCTTCACCCCCTCCCTCAGCTCCCCACCCCCGCCCCATCCCGCCCCCCAGCGTGGGTGGGCCAGGGGCAATGGTCTGAGCGGGCGTCCGCTTGTCTGTCTGTCTGTCTACCCGCAGGATGACGGAGCAGCCGCCGAGCGAGGCGGCACACAGTGACCCCCCGCTAGAGGGACGGGACGCGGCCGAGGCCCGCATGGCGCCCCCGCACCTGGTCCTGCTGAACGGCGTCGCCAAGGAGACGAGCCGCGCGACCCCGGCGGAGCCCCCGGTCATCGAGCTGGGCACGCGCGGCGGCGGCCCGGGGGGCGGCCCCGCCGGTGGGGGCGGCGCCGCGCGGGACTTAAAGGGCCGCGAGGCTGCGGCGGCCGAAGCGCGCCATCGGGTGCCCACCACAGAGCTGTGCAGACCACCCGGGCCCGCGCCCGCCTCGGCCCCCGCGGAACTGCCCGGCGACGGCCGCATGGTGCAGCTGAGCCCGCCCGCGCTGGCGGCCCCCGCCGCCCCCGGCCGCGCGCTGCTCTACAGCCTCAGCCAGCCGTTGGCCTCGCTCGGCAGGTCAGGGCCGGGGGGAAGGGCGGGTGGGCAGGCGGCGCGGGCCCTGGGACTCCCCTTCCGCACGTGGGGAGCCAGCCATCCCCTCCCGGCCAGCGAGTGGCTGAGCTCGCGGAGAGAGGGGGAGAGGGGGGTTTACACCCGGAGACGGAAAAGCCTAGGCTGGAGACCCCGTGCAAGTGAGGAAGGAGCCCTCAGCAAATGTGTTTGTGTATGTGTGTGCGTGGGTGTGCACGCAGGGGGGAGTGTGCGGATGGTTTGTGTCTGCGGCATGCAGGGAGCGCAGAAGCTGAGGAGGGGGAGTGCAGGCATGCGGCTGGGTGTGAGCAGAAGTGCGGGGTTCTGCGTGGTGGTGGTGGCGGGGTGGACTGGAGGAGTCTTGTGAGTGTGAGTACCGGGCAGGAGTGTGTCTCAGTGCGCTCCGGTGTGAAATTCTTCTGGATTCTGCAGCCCTCAGTGGACAGGTGAGAGACGAGCATCTGAGAGTGACTGGAGAGGGATCCCTCCCGCTAATCTCCCCTCCACCTGGGGAATGGATCCCTCCCTCCTCTCCTGAGCCCCTCCTCTCCTAGCTGCCATCTCTGGCCTGGACCCTGTGCTTCCTTTGGTGTGAAGGTGTCCGTTTCCCTGGTGGGACCACTGAGGTGGTGGAGAGCCCGAGGCAGGGTTGGGGTGGAGACGGGAGGATGAGGGGAGAGACAGTGCAGGGCAGTGGGAGTCTGCCGGATGCCAGAGAAAGAAGCTAGGGAGAGTCCAGTAGAGTGGGTCATGGGGGAGCATGTCAGCAGGACTGCTCAGGGTTTCCTGTCTGTTGTCTGTCCATGTGCCCCATGAGGCTGGGGTGAACGTGAGGGGAGGCTGAGGGTAGGGAACAGGGTGCTGTTATGAGACGCAGGAATTGCACAGTCCCAGCTGTGAAGGCTGTCTGTGTGAGCACCTGTTTGGGAGCAGAGGTGTCTATGGATTGTGCACTTGTATGGGGGAGGGGAGTATGTCTGTGCAGGATGTGTGTTCATTTTCGTGTTTGCTCCCTGTGTTTGCCATTGAGTGTGTGTGTGTGTGTGTGTGTGTGTGTGTGTGTGTGTGTGTGTGTTTAGGGTGTGCAGGTATGTGGCCCCCCTCCCCTTGCTTGTCTAACCATAGAGAAAGGCTGGGTGAGGGGTGTGTGTGTGCTTGTTTTATGTTCCTTGTAGCCCCCATTCTGGTGCGAAGGGACCAGGGGTGCCCTTGTTTTTCCGGGGGTTGGGGGGCTCAAGAACAGGTGGGGAGGGTCTGTGATCTGGTGGTCTGCCTGCTCCCTCTTACAGTGGCTTCTTTGGGGAGCCAGATGCCTTCCCTATGTTCGCCACCAACAACCGAGTGAAGAGGAGGCCCTCCCCTTATGAGATGGAGATTACTGATGGTGAGTTTACTCCCACCCCCAACTTGTGCACTCAGTCCCTCAAGCTGCTAGAGCCCCTGAAGGCGGGACCATCAGGGACAACTCCTAGGTGTCTCACAGGGATGGGCGAGCTGTCTTGGAGCCCCTAACTGTCAAAGTCCTTGCCCTGTTGGCCTGGGACTAGGGGAGGTCATGGGTGGAGCTGGGGGTTGCCACACAGTCCTGGGAAGAGAGGCCATGGGAGTGAGGGACACGCTGTGGTGCTTAGCTCAAACCTCCACTGTTAGTTGTTGTCTCCATTCTAGCTCCAATCCTCCACTCGGCAAGGATCCCTCAGTTCAGTTCAGTTCAGTCGCTCAGTCTTTGCAACCCCATGAATCGCAGCACGTCAGGCCTCCCTGTCCATCACCAACTCCCGGAGTTCACTCAGACTCACTCAGACTCACGTCCATTGAGTCGGTGATGCCATCCAGCCAACTCATCCTCTGTTGTCCCCTTCTCCTCCTGCCCCCAATCCCTCCCACCATCAGAGTTTTTTCCAATGAGTCAACTGTTCACATGAGGTGGCCAAAGTACTGGAGTTTCAGCTTTAGCATCATTCCTTCCAAAGAACACCCAGGGCTGATCTCCTTTAGAATGGACTGGTTGGATCTCCTTGCAGTCCAAGGGACTCTCGAGAGTCTTCTCCAACACCAAGGATCCCTGGGGAGGGCAGAAACACACAGTGCCCCTGACTCTAAGCACCAACCTCCGGGGATTATCTGCACCTTCTCCAAAGTCCTCTTGGGAGAAGAGTCTGGAGTCTGGAGTCTCCTCCTTGCCTGGAATTGTACCTTTAAAGGTCTTGTCCCAGGTCCATGCAAAGTGGGGCCCTCTTGTCCCTGTTCCCTTCCTGACACCATAGATTCTACCCTACTCCCTCCCTTCCCCCATCCCAGGGGCTTCAGCACTTTTAATGTGAACTACCTGAGTAGTCTTTGGCCCCAAACTTTCAAGAAGCAGCTGGAGGAGGGGGACATTTGAAGGACCCCCCCTCCCTCTTCCCAGGGTTGACCAGATGTAGTAGAGGGGCCCCAGCACCAGGAGGCAGGAGAGCAGGCTCTTCAAAGCCCAAGGATTTTCTGGAGTTGCCAGCGCACTCTGGATGCCCAGGGTTTACCAAGCATCTACTCTGTGCCCAGAGAGAATGAGACAGAAGACATGGAGCAAGGGATAGACTCAGGCAAGAGGAAGCTGTGGAGAGGTTGGTAGTTCTCTGAAAAAGACCTGAGAGGAATAGACAGAGATGGAGGTGAAGGGAAGGATGAGGGTGTAAGATATGTCCACAGGATTTTGAAATCAGAGACTTAACCAAAAGGAGTCCATAAAAGTGGAGCTGTTAATAACATAAGGTCTAAAGTCAGGACTTTATGTGGATTCCTGTTGCTGAAATTTTCTGGGCCTTGGTTTTCTCATTTGTAAACTAGGGAGAATAAGAGCTTCCTCACAGGTTGTTGAGCCAGTGGGGTAAAGTGCTTTTAGGACCTGCCTTGGGAAGGGTGCTGCCTCTGAAGTCTGTGTAGCTCTAGCTGTGATGGCAGCCATAACGCTCCTCTCCCCGCCTCGTCGTCAGCTACGGGCAGGGACCAATCCTTCTGACAGCGCAGCTGAGGGACTCCCCTCTGTCTGGCCTGGAGGCCAGGGTAGGATTGCCCAGCAGGAGTGTTGTATTTTTCCCAGCCTGGGTCTGACCTTTGGTGAAGAATCAGCTTCCCAGGTGGTGCTTTTGGTAAAGAACCCGCCTGCCATTGCAGGAGACATAAGAGATGTGCATTCGATCCCTGGGTCAGGAAGTTCCCCTGGAGAAGGAAATGGCAACGCACTCCCGTGTTCTTGCCTGGTGAATCCCATGGAGAGAGGAGCCTGGCAGGCTATAGTCCACGGGGTCACAAAAGAGTGACGAACACTTTCAGCTGGGCGGGGGCCTGCTGGGGTTTGGAAAGACAGCTTCTAAGACACTGCAGGCAGAGATGAATGATTGGGCACATGGTGTGCGTGCGTGTGTGTGTGTGTGTGTGTGTGCATGTATGTGTGTGTGTGTGATTGTAGGAAAGAGATGATCAAGCAGGAAGTGTTGGCACTGATGAGTTGGTTTGCAGGGGCAAGGTCTGCCTCTGTTCTGGCCGTAGTCTCCCTAGCTGTGAAATGAGTAATGGGTCTTAGGTGACCCATTCTCTCTACCTAACTTTCCATGTTCTGAGGTCTGGTTCCAGGGTCATCAGAGGAAGGCAAACAACTATCCCAGGACTGGCAGTTCCTTCAGGGCACAGAGCATCCTGAGGACTGCCAGGAGCTAGCACTGTGCCTCAGTGTTTGGGAGGGCAGTTGCTGCCTCAGCCCCGGGACCTGGGAGCTAGTGGGGCCATCCTCTGCCATTCTTGGATTTGGGGATCCCTGAAAGTCCACCCTGGTCAGGCTGGGACACTTAGTGCAGTACTTTGTATACCATAGGTGCTCGATACATGCACACTCGTGTCTGCACCTGCTCTGCAAGTCTTAGTACACGAGCACTAGTGAATACTGGTCCAGTGTGTATTCAGTGCACTCTAGACATGGGAGACGGAGGCAGCCCTCAGACATCTGCCCAGAGCCTCAGGCCAAGCCTGGGCATGGCTGTCTCTCCACTCCTGTCCTAGGGGGGAGAGAGCCCCCAGTGAAGTCATTTTCCCACTGCTCTCTCCTCCATTCCCCACCTGTCAGCATGATCAGTTAGTCAGCACATATTTAGTAAGCTCTTATTCTGTGCTTTTCTGCACCCTTAGAAGAAAATCCCTGTATCTTACTGCAGGGCCCTATGGAATCTGGACCTAGACTACTCTGATCTCACCCACACTAATCTAGCCAGGCTAGCTTTCACTGTTTTTCAACTCAGGGCCTTTGCACTTCCAGCTTCCCTTCCTGTGTCTGGCTGGCTCTTCTTTGACTTTAAGTTCTTCCGTTATAGGGTGGCTCAGACGCTAAAGAATCTGCCTGCAATGCAGAAGACCTGGGTTCCCTCCCTGGGTCGGGAAGATCCCTTGGAGAAGGAAATGACAATCCACTCCAGAATTCTTGCCTGGAGAATTCCTCCTCCATGGACAGAGGAGCCTGGTGGGCTACAGTCCATGAGACCACCAAGAGTCAGACACGACTGAACAACTTTCACTTCACTTACAGACATCACCTCTTCCAAAAGGCTGTCTCCAGCCACCTCAGCTAAAACATGCAGCTCCTTTCCATCTTTTCATTTACATTCAGCTTCCTGCCTGTTTGTTATTTGTTTGCTGCTTGTTTATTATCTGTCATCCTCATTAACGTGTGAGCTCCATGAGGGGAGGGACTGTCTCCTCTTCACCTTTATTTCTTAATGCCTAGCACAGTGCCTCTCAGTTCAGTTGCTCAGTCATGTCCGACTTTGCGACCCCATGGACTGCAGCACGCCAGGCCTCCCTGTCCATCACCAACTCCCAGAGTTTACCCAAACTCACATCCATTGAGCCAGTGATGCCATCCAGCCATCTCATCCTCTGTTGTCCCCATCTCCTCCTGCCCTCAGTCTTTCCCAGCATCAGGGTCTTTTCCAGTGAGTCAGTTCTTCACATCAGGTGGCCAAAGTATTGGCGCTTCAGCTTCAGCCCCAGCCCTTCCAAAATATTCAGGACTGATTTCCTTTAGGATTGACTGGTTTGATCTCCTTGCTGTCCAAGGAACTCTCAAGAGTCTTCAACAACACCACAGTTCAAAATCATCAATTCTTTGGCACTCAGCTTTCTTTATGGTCCAACTCTCATATCCATACATGACTACTGGAAAAACCATAGCTTTGACTATATGGACCTTTGTTGGCAAAGTAATATCTCTGCTTTTTAATTGGTTGTCTAGGTTGATCATAGCTTTTCTTCCCAGGAGCAAGTGTCTTTTAATTTCATGGCTGCAATCACCATCTGCAGTGATTTTGGAGCCCCCCAAAATAAAGTCTGTCACTGTTTCCATTGTTTCCCCATGTATTTGCCATGAAGTTATGGGACCAGGTGCCATAATCTTAGTTTTCTGAATGTTGAGTTTTGATGCACAGTGCCTGGTTGTCAGTAAATAACTGATGAATGGATAAAACTAACATTTAGTGAAGGTTTAACTGGAGGCAAGTATCATCTTAAGTACTTTGCCTGTGTTAGTTGTTAGATACACATGACAATCTTATAACTTGGTTCTCTGGTACTCTCTCCATTTTGCAGGTGATGAAGGTAAAGCACAGAGAGTTTAGGTAATTTGCCCAGAGTTACGGTCTAGGGAGTAATAGTTAGAAATTGAACCTAGAAAGTCTGTCTCCAGAGTTTATCTGACTAGTGCTATATGGCCTTTTGGCACAAGTGAATGAATGAATGAATTAGTGATAAAAGGTTCCTGTCCTAAAATGTCTCACAGCTCACAGAGGAAAGAAGTGAAGTCACTGAGTTGTATCCAACTCTTTGCAACCCCATGGACTGTAGCCTACAGGCTCCTCCGTCCATGGGATTTTCCAGGCAAGAAAACTGGAGTGGGTTGCCATTTCCTTCTCCAGGAGATCTTCCCAACCCAGGGATTGAACCTGGGTCTCTGGCATTATAGGCAGACGCTTTACCATCTGAGCCACCAGGGAAGTCAAGTTTGGAAACATACAGTCATGATCAAGGGTGATGGAGATTCGGGATTATAGGGCCGTGGTGGTTGGTTGGACTTGTCTGAGGGGTTAGGGAAAATTCCCAGAGAGGGAGAAGACAGCTGAGGGCTTTGAAGGATGAGTAAGAGTTTTCTGAGCAAAAGGATAGAAGGCATTCAGGGTTTAGCAAGCTTTCCAATGGATGGTTTCTCTTCTTCCCCACAGAAGAATATGCCCTGGGGGATCTCCAACCCACTCTCCTAACCTGTCCTCCTGCCCCCAGGTCCCCACACCAAAGTTGTGCGGCGCATCTTCACCAACAGCCGGGAGCGATGGCGGCAGCAGAATGTGAACGGGGCCTTCGCTGAGCTCCGCAAGCTGATCCCCACACATCCCCCAGACAAGAAGCTCAGCAAGAATGAAATCCTCCGCCTGGCCATGAAGTACATCAACTTCCTGGCCAAGCTGCTCAATGACCAGGAGGAGGAAGGCACCCAGCGGGCCAAGCCTGGCAAGGACCCTGTAGTGGGGGCTGGCGGAGGGGGTGGGGGAGGAGGGGGCAGCGCGCCTCCTGAGGATCTCCTGCAGGATGTGCTCTCCCCGAACTCCAGCTGTGGCAGCTCCCTGGACGGGGCAGCCAGCCCGGACAGCTACACAGAAGAGCCAGCGCCCAAGCACACAGCCCGCAGCCTCCATCCTGCCATGCTGCCTGCTGCGGATGGAGCCGGTCCTCGGTGATGGGTCTGGGGTCACGCGGGATCAGCCGGGCAGGTGCCCTCAGGCTGCTGGGACCATGGGCTTTAGGGCAGGTGGGGTGAGTGTTGGGCAGCTCTGAAGTAGGACATGGACTTGATGAGCTTTCCTTGATGTCTGAACTCTGGGGAGTCCCAGCCCCTCTGGGGCTGGTTTTCCTGTTTCCTGCCTCAGTAGGAGACCAGTAAAATGGAGCAAAGTGGTAGGTACTTTTTATGAAGACGGCACAGTCTTCCCCTTTTTCCAAATCCCTAAGACTTTTCAAGTAAGAGGCTCAAGGGGCATTGCTTTTGGCCTGGAGCACAGGAGCCCTGTCTTCGCTGAGACCTGGGCTTGTCAGCTCTCTCCGAGGCATCCGGCAGCCTCTGCCTTGCCTTTAGCCCCTCCCAAGCTGGCTGGGGTGGCTTTTGTGGCCACACTGTCCAAATATATAGGTACCCAATAGCTCCCCATTTCTTGAGCCGCATCTTCACCCAGGCCCACATTGGTCCATCCAGCTTGCCAGCTGCTGCAGAGAGTCACAAGCCCTGAGGTGCCTTCTTCAGGGCCTGGCTGAAGAAGATGGCCAGTGGACAGCCTGCTGTCACCTAGCTGGGCCAGAGGGTCAGAAAACCCAGTAGCCCTTACTTCTTGCCCTGGGGATCTAAGCTCTGCTTTCTTCCCACTGAGATTTGCCTTCCTCATGCTTGTGGCTGTGGGGACCGAGGCTGAAGCTGTGAGAGTGCCCTGTAGGTTTCGTTTGAAGGCAGACAAAGGAGAAATAGTGAAATAGAGCAAAAGCTGTTTGGGGCACATGGGCTTCAAATCGTGGCGGTGTCTCAGAGCTACCTGCCTGTATTCCCAGTGACACGTTGCTGTTTGTGGGGGGCATGGATGTCAGTGTGCTGATGGGCTCTGTGCTGGTCTTGACAGGAGATGTGCAGCCCCGTCTGGTGTTCTGGCTGTGCAGAGGGGCCTCCCTGTTGCAGGATGTCTGTTGTCCGATGGTCTGGGCTGTGTTCTGAAACCGAATCGATGACAAATTCTGTCCTGTGAATTCCTGGTATTGGGATTTTGCTTGACTTCAGTTACTTTGGGACCTCAGGGTCTTGATATGAGCCAGGATCCAGCCCCACCTCTAGGCCCTGGGGAGCCCAGTGAGAGACCAGTTGAGACCCACGCACATTCACTTTCACTTAGCAGAACCTTCAACATCCCTGAGTCTGCAAATTTCAGGCATCACGAGTGTGTATGGGAGGCTGGCGTAACACATGAGGAGTGCTCCCCGCCAGAAGTTGTACATGACATTTTTGTAAATCAAATCCTTATCCTTCATCTTTTAAAGAAATTCTACTGCAAGTCCCTTGGTAATGTGGAGAATCCTTTTGTAGAGTGGACCTCTGCCCCCTCATTGATCTCCTGTGTCAATCCAGATGGCGGGATGTGATTTTCTTCAGGTGAGGCCTGCCTGTGACCCACATCCCAGACCCATGGAGCAAGCTGCACACGAGTCCTGTATACCTGTCACTGTGTCCTCAAGTCACCCTGGCCGGCTCTGACGCTCCGGCTTTACCCTGTCCATAGCGACGTGGAAGAACCATCGCTGCAGCTGTCGGGAAAGGTCCTCACGCCTTGTGGGCTCCAGCTTGGTGGTTTGCCCTTACTGTGGCAGGGCCTCGGGGACAGTCACGTGCACACAGAGATGATCCCTGCACTCCCCCTCTTCCTTTTAAGTTGTGAGGTCCAGTTCGTGGGAATGGAAGCCGCATGGTTAACCCTTGTAGCACTCTCTCCCATTTCAGCACCAACCCCCATTATATTTTGACAAACATTTGGATGGGTTCTTTTCCAATACTTGGAAGCTCCTGTAGGAATCCCATCTGTCCAAAGATGGAAACCTCTTCTAGGTCTTAAGGCTGTGTCTGCTTCCAGTGGATTAATTTACCTGGGAGTGAAAAGTGGCCACAGTGAGCATGGTGGATGGGTTTTAGGAGATGGATTATACATTCTAACAGGAGCTTGAGCTTCTGGTTCCCTCTTCTCTCAGACTTGCAGTGTGACCTGGTAAAGTTCTGTCTCTGGATGTCTTTCTCATAAATACCCTGGCTTGGCCTGTCTCCTATCGCTGTGGTATGGACTGAATGGAATCATGGAAGTAGAAGCATTTTGAGACCATAAGGAACTCTGTTGCTCTCGGTATCATTCCTGCAGTGAGATTTCTCACCCAGAGTCCAGGACCTAGGCAGTGGGCCAGACTGCTTCTCTGTGCAGTATTTGGATAATTTAGCCTTCTAAACCACTTTAGCCCACTTCAGGATTTTCTAGATTATCCTCATCTTTCCAGATTGACCTCATTTCAGTCTCATCCCAAAGCAAGGCATAGAAGGGAGTCTAGAAGAGAAATACTGGATTGTGGGCAGAATGTGTAAAATGTAGTACAAAACAGGCCTAGGGAGAGATAGGCAAAGCTTTGTGACTTTGTTAAGAACCAGAGAAGATCCATCATTTTCACCTTCATTTCCAGCATCTCTCCCCACCATGCTCTTCTTCCTCTGCCTCATTTTCACCCATGAATATTCCCCATCCAAGAATAATATTTGTCAAAGAAGGAAAAATGGTAAAAAACACGAGGAGGATAAAGATGATTTTAAATGACCGGAGGGAATCATGTCTTTTAAGAAACATTCATATTTTATTTGTAGTGGCAAACGACAAGATGGTACAACCTTTATCCTTTTCTGAAAGCAAAACAAAGGGCACAGCATCTGTAGTCAGCCCACAACTGTCCTGGCCTTTGGGGGTGGTCTCGTCGTACTTGTGATTTCAATGGTACGTGGCCCCCACCGAAGGCTTGCCCCTGGCCCATGTACATAGCGCATCATTCCCGTGGGCGGGCCCAGCACTTTCCGTCAATGTTGTACTGTACGTGATGCGTTGCGTTGGTCTCTGCATTTTTCTGCAGAAGAGGAGTAACCGCTCCAGGTACCTTGACCTTTGTACAGCCCAGAGGCCAACACTGTGGGCGTGTGACTCTTAGCGACAAAACCCATGTGGTGATGATGTGTGTATATATATAAGGATATATTGGGAAGATTTCTAAATAAAAATTTTACAGAGGGCTCTGGACTCCATGCTTGCGTGTTGCATCCCCAGGATGAGAGTTGGGACGTTAAAGTAAAGCCATGGCATGAACCTGTCTCCCTTGGAATGAAGGTTCCAGGACTCAGCTGTCCTCCCAGGGTGCGATCCCACCTTCTATCCCGGGGCTCCCCACTTAGGGTTTCTGATCTTTTCCTTCTGCCAGGCCCCACTGAGGTGGGGGGCTCTTCTCAGCACTGTGTACCTATGCTTTGGGCACCAGGCCTTGGGGTGGAGAATTCCCTCGGTGTGTTGGGTTCAGCTCCATGGCTGGGGCAGTGGTTTTTTCGTAGGTTCAGGACAGATTAAGGTCCCACCAGAGAAGGGTCTCAGGTTCCCCAGTGACTCAAAGGAGGCTGACGCTTGTATACTTGCTCTTGATTGCCCTCAAGATTGACTGGGGGTGCAAGTCTTATGGGGGACTCGGGGACAGAGGTTGAGGCTGAGGGAGCAGTGAGTGAAGGCTCAGGATAAGACTGCCATACAGAGGCAGGGACTCTGGGTTCTGGGGAGGCCTCTGCGTGTAGACTGCTGGATCTTCAGGAACCTCAGCAGTCTGGTAGGTATTTCCAACAAAGTACTTACCCTTTTTTCCTTTGTTCATTTAACAAATATTTATTGAGACCCTATCATAGGCCAGGTATTGTTCTAGGTGTTGGAGAGCTAGCAGTGAAGAAAACAGAGATCCCTGTTGCTTAAATTCCCGTGATAACCCCACAGACACACACAACCATAATGAATATATTCCAGGAAGGGGTACCCCTTCCAGGGCAAGAAAGGGGGTACTTGTCTAACACTTGGAAATGGATCGTTGGAGGAGACACGTGTGCTGACAAAGCAAGAGACGTTATTGTGGTGGGGCGCCCGGGCAGAGAGCAGGAGGATCAGGGGACCTAGGAGGACTGCTCTGCCACATGGCTTGGCTTTTATGGTGATGGGGTTGATTTCCAGGTTGTCTCTGGCCAATTCGTCTGACTCAGGGTCCTTCCTGGTAGCACACACATTGTTCGGCCAAGATGGGTGCCAGCGAGAAGGATTCTGGGATGTGGTAGGACCAGTGGCATCTCCTTTTAACCTCTACCGAATTCTGGTTGGTGGTGGCTTGTTAGGTCCCTGTCCTTACCAGGACCTCCTGTCGTGAAACTCACAAGAATGGTTACAATGGTGCTCCACCAGGGTGGATGGTTTCAGTCAATGTTTACCCTAACAACTATGTGGATTGTATAGAAAGTTAGAAGGTGGTTAGTATTAAGGGAAAAAGATATGCCAAGAGGGGAACTCAAAGGACCCACAGTTTGGCCCTTTGGAGGTGAGCGTTGCCCATCCCGCCAGGCTCTGATCTTGGCGTCCCCTGTCTTGGGGTGCTTCCAACTGTTGCTAGGAGGGCAAAGGCATGCAGGGTTTGGGGATACTGCTCTAGTCTGCAGGGAAGCTCCTTGGCTTTTGAAAGACGCCCATTGTGCCTCTTTTCGGCCCAGAGCAAGGAGGTCTCTGGGCAGAGATACGGTGAGACTCTGTCATAGGATGGGGTGACTGGTGAGGGTGGGTGCGGCCATTCACCACCTGAGGAACAGCACAGTGAAGGGGACATGAGAGGCAGACAGACAGGGCAGGGTGCTCAGAGTAGGAGGAGAACCACCAGGAGAGGGTGAGTACGGTGTTTCAAGAGGCTGAGGCCAAAGGGTGTTGGGGTGGGGGGTAGAGGAAGTGGTTAGCCAAGCCCAAGGCAAACGAGAGGGCAAGTAAGAAAAGGTCTGAGAGTGTTGACTGGATTTGGCAAGTGGACTTGGTGAGAACAGCCGCAGGGGAGGGGCGGAGGCCGCAGTGTGACTGTCATGGATACAGAAGCGGAAGGGAGGAGCACCCACTTCCGGACAGACCTTTCCCAGGAGAGGGCAAGGCAGTCCACATCCAGAGAGCTCAGGAACAGCCCATCAGCTCTGTGGCCACCAGGCAGAGATGACGAGGCTAGCGACTGCCCAGGCTGGCCAGGCCCTTGGGGATCAGCTAGCCTGGTGCCCCATCTCCAGATGGGGAGACTGAGGCCAGAGACGAATCTTCCCAGGGCTACATGTCTCACTGAACACTGGCAGGCAGGATAGGGCTGAGCCCGTGAAGGGGAAGGACGGTCGCGGAAGCTCGCCCAAATGGTCTCTCCAGGCTTGTTTCTCACCACCCCACCCTTCGTTCTCTCTGCCCTTATTGCACTAGCCTTTCTGTTCTGGCTGCAATTTAAAAAAAAAAAGTCCAGTTTCTCCACTTTGGGTTTCTATCCGCCCTCGGTTCCCACCCTCCTTTCATCCTGTTAATTTGTCCTCAGCATCAGGAGATGGTCCCGACTCTCTGGGGTCAGCTGCCCACTTTGTGATCCCACAGGCCTTCCTCCACTCTGCTGTCCGCTTTCCCACTAAAACACAAGCTCCTTGAGGTTGAGGTCATGTCTGATTTGTCTGTTCGCCTCCGGTGCCCTGCGTCAGACCTGGCATGGGGCCCTTTCAATATTTATTGAATGAAGAAGTTCTCCTGCATGGAATCTCCCAGCTTGGTGTTGAGGCCAGTGTGGAATAAAAGGGTAGAGGGGTGGATGAGTGGGAGGCTGGGTCATTCCTGCAGGAAAAAAAAAAAAAAAATGCCCTCCGCCTAAAACCACAGTCCTGGGCTGGTCAGAGGTAGACGGACGACTTTGCCCCTTGGGCTGGCAGAGGGCCTTGGGCTGCTTTGGTTGGTAAATAGCGAGGTGGGGTATGAGCTTTCTCAGGCTGGGTCCCCATGGCTGGACCTGGGTTGGAGTATGGTTGGGGTAATGAAGATGAGGAAGCTGATAATCTGGTTCACTCAGAGCAGCCTTACCCACCCTCCATCTTGCTGCCCATTCCCCTCTTCCAAGCTTGCAAAACAATTGATTGCTCCCCAGGAGCCAGCTCTCTGCCTCTGGCTTTATGGCCCATGTGACCAGTCCACTGGGGACAGGCGGTGGTGCTGGGTACAGTGTCCAGCAGTAGAGGCTCAGCTGTCATGACTCAGAGTAAGGAGAGGAGGCAGTCAAGATCACCAGGCACCCTCTCTGTCGTCCAGAGGAGGGAATGAGGCCTAGAGAGGACACGGACTTCACCAAGGTCACACGGGATTTGAATTCAAGTCTGATCTGGATCCAGTGCTCATGGCCCCTCAGGAGAGGAAGACAAAACAGCCACGAGGTAGTTGGTACTCTTAGAGCAGATGGGCTTGCGCTATGCTGGGAGCAGTTAGCAGCTTGGCTTGTCCAGTAATCTACCCAGGACCGTGAGCAATCATGACGGCGCTGGAGAGCTTGCCCATAGCAACAGGCATGGCTCAAGGACAGGCTCGTGGGCAGTGAGGACAGTTGATGTGATAGCAGCTCAGGGAGGGAGAGGCCAGGACATGGGTGGGGTTAAGCAGGAAAGGCAGCTGGGCCACAGACAGAACCTTGCCTTTGGGGTCAGACTTATCTGGGTTAAGTTCCAGGACTGCCACTGTTTGCACCTGCTGTGTGACTTTGGGTAAATCACTTAACCTCTCTGAGTCTCAGTTTACTCATCTGTTCAATGAAGATATTCACACCTATCTTACAGGGCTGTCATGGGATTTCAAAGCAATATATGTAAAGTGCTTATGCTTTGTAGAAAGAACCATTATTGTTGCTGAAAATGGGGTTGGGACAGGGCTGTATTTGGAATGACAGGTCAGGGGAAGAAAGCAGAGGGGAAGTGGCGACCTTCATCATCCACAGTAGCAGGAATTCTTCTGGACCTACTCCATGCTGGGCAGTGCTGGGGAGCTGGCCAGGGATCTTCGGCTGGGTGGAAGTGGGATGGAGGGGAATAGATCCAGAATATGATAACCCTGGAGACAAGTGCTGTGTGAGAGAGGCCCAGTAGGTGTGGGAGACGTGGCTTTGGCAGAGGAGGCCCAGAGTAAATGTCTGCTGAATTGAAGGAGCCGGAGGAGGAGGCTGGGGAAGGCTTCCTGGAGGAGGTGTCATTTCTATTCTTCTAGGTACCTTTGCATGTCGGCACAGCCTGTCCTGAACCCCAGCATCTTCTCTCAGTGGCAGATGCAAGCTGCTCCTTCATCCAGGCCGGGGGAGGAGGGAGGGCCTACTCCCTGTCCAGGCCACCTGGGGCAGGGCTGGGCAGCTGAGCTACCCATGGCCACCAGGACATTTCCTCTGGCTCCTCCTTTCTCTCCCCACTGGTTGGTCCAAGCCCTGCCTCCCTCCCCAGCTCCTGGCCTTCGCTGTCCACACAATAACAGGATGTGATCCGTTCGAAGAGAGGAAGTGGGGAGGACGGGCAGTGCTGATAGCGGGGCTCTGACTCTCCACTCTCCGCGCCTCCCCTCCCCTCTCCTTTGGACCAGCCTCTGCGGCTGCCTCCTGGCCAGGGCCCTGGCTGCCTGGGCCTCTCTCTGAGTTTGGGAGGGGTGAGTTTTGGGGGCCTTCAGGCCTGTGGAAGCCTATGGAGAGAGAAACCCTGGCCCTCTGCATGGTCTGCCTCCTGGCTCTAGACTGGCCTGGAGACAACCATCTGAGACCCTGAGACTTGGAGAGGCTGGCCCTACCAGCTTGTGGCTCCAGGGTGTTTTCTGCCAGAGCATGGGAAGGGCAGGTGGGTCCCTCCGCCTCCACGTGGGCAGGGCTCCACCCACGGCCTGTTTCCACGTGGTCCTAAGCCAAGCCAATAGAGTCAACCAAGAGGTCCTCGTCAAGCACTGACTGTGCTCTGTCTTGCATAGAGGGTGAGATAGGTTGCCAAACACGGAAACTGAGGCTTCGAGAGGCAAAGGAGTTGTCTAAGCTCAGCATGACCTAGGAGCTAAGCTGGAGTAGAACCCAGCTGTCCTGACCCCCATCCTGGAGCTCTCTCACCCTTTCAGACCAGGGCTGTCCAACAGAATCCATGTGATGGGCATGTTCGATCTGCCCTGTCCAGTATGGAAGCTGCTTGATCAGCTATGGAGTACTTGAACTGTGGCTCCTTCAATTACGTAACTGAGTTTTTAGTTTTGTTTAATTTGAATGAACCTTAAGTAGACCTATTAAAATGCCATCGCCTCAGAGAAGAGCTTGGAGAAGGCAATGGCACCCCACTCCAGCACTCTTGCCTGGAAAATCCCATGGACGGAGGAGCCTGGTGGGCTGTAGTCCATGGGGTCGCTAAGAGTCGGACAAGACTCAGCGACTTCACTTTCACTTTTCACTTTCATGCATTGGAGAAGGAAATGGCAATACACTCCAGTGTTCTTGCCTGGAGAATCCCAGGGATGGGGGAGCCTGGTGGGCTGCCGTCGATGGGGTCGCACAGAGTCGGACACGACTGAAGTGACTTAGTAGCAGCAGCAGCAGAGAAGAGCTGGTTTTGGTAGAGCGGGGCAAGGGTGCCCCAGCCTCAGACCTGGGAAGTTTGGGAAGAAGATCTTGGTCACTAAGGTTCGCCTCACCTGGGCACAGTGTCTGCAGTTTATACTGAAGGGCTGTGCTTTCAGTTCTGCTGTCTCATTGACTCCTCGTAAGAACCCAGTGTGAGGGGACAGGCATTCCCGTTTCCCAGATGAGGAAACTCTGAGGTCAGAGAGGTTAAGCAATTTGGCCAAGGTCAAGTGGCTGAAAGAGAAGCCCAGCTGGGATTCTGACCTGGGTTGTTTGGGGAGCCAGTTCCCTCACCTTAGTGCAGGTGAGACTCTGAATACTGCAGGGATCACTGAGCGGCGCCCCGGAGAGAGTCCCTGGCGCCCCTGCCCTGCATACATCATGGGAGGAAGGTTTGGTTATATGTTATTTTGTGAGCCCCTGTGATGGGGGAGACACAATCTCTCCTGACTCAGTCTCAGTTCTGCAGATGGTGATCTGAAGATAACATCCCTCCCCTTATCCTATAACTGCCCCCCACCTGCTCCCAACAAGACCCTGCATTTCTGAGACCCAGTGGAGCTATGGGACCAGGGTAGAAAACCCTTTCCCACTCCATGCCCGGTGACAGCTCAGCCAGCTGAGACCCAGGAGCCCAGGGTCCTCAGCCCTCCCCAGCCCACCCCCAGCAGCCTGGGACCTGTGGTGCTCCTGGGTCCCAGGCTCTGCGGGATCTCAGGGGGCTGGGCCTTCTGCCCTATGGCTGTTCCCACACTGAAGTCCCCTTTCCCTCTCTCCGCCATTCCGCCCCTTCTCCAGTAGCTCCCCCTGGGAGCTGCCGCTTTCAATGGGCAATCAGGCTTTCTCATCACTCTCACGCCCCCTCCCCACTACCCCTGAATAGGTGGGATCCAGACAGACACAGGCACTCCCAGCCCCAAGCCCCCAGGCAATCTCTCTCAGGATCTCCTGGGAACTCACAGCTCTGATGCCTGCTACCTGCCTTCCAGGCTCAAGACTCTTAGGTCCTGAGGCTGCGATTCCCTTGTTGAGCGATTCTAGAGCAGCGGTCCAAACATGGGGTGACACTCTGTGATGCCCTGGACTGAGCTAAGATCTGAGTCTGTGAGTCTAATGACAGGTAGTAGTTGATGTCTCTACAATCCTCAGATTCTATCACCCTAAGAATCAATCGTCATTCAGAGATCACGTGCTTCTTGGACACTCTTTTTTTTTTTTTTTTTTGGCAGCTACAGCAGATTCCAAGAGGCAGGGAGAGGCTTATGGGGTGGGTGGAACTGGGTGGGGGCTGCCTGGCTTGGTTATTTTTTGAGGAGAGGGGCCAGGGTTGGCCACAGCCCCCTTCAGGGTTCGCATCTGCTCGGTTGGGGTTCAGCCAAAGCTGGGCTGCTGGTCCAGTTGCCTGGCTGCGGCTGAGGGGAGCCTGGCTGGCAGGCTTTCTGTATGATGCTAATGAAGGCAGTGGCAGGCGCGGAGGGGGAGGCGCTGCTTTTGTCTTGCACTTGTCCTAGCTGGAGGGTCCTCAGAGAGAGACAAGGGGCCCTCCTCAGACCCGAGTGGCCGTGATTAGCCTGCTGTCACTCACTTCGATGGCTCCCCGTGCTCTGGGGGTGTGGACAGTTTCCTGGGAGGGAAAGGGGAGGAAACATGGTCCTGTGCCCCTCCCAGTGTTTTCCAGGGAGTGTCCTAAAAAGTCGGCTAGTTTCTGATCCGAGTGAAAAATGCGGCCTCATTCTCTCTCCTCCATCGTCTCTTAAGAGCCTGTTGAGTGCCCAGAGTCTTCCACATCCACCCTTACCTTCCCTCCTCTAAGCCTTTGTAGAAACCCTGAGATGCCCGCCCTGTAGACTCCCGCCACCGCTAACAGTTCTCTGGGTTAAGCTTTATCTGCGGCTGCACCTGCTGGTCCACCGCTCACCCCACCCTGGACTGGGGTCTCTCCTGTTTCTGAACTCACACAGCCCCTTGAACCATATCAGGGTGCTGCCTATGTGTGCCTGCATCTGCTGTCTGCCCGTGTTTGAGTCCTGGCCTCACCTCCCCATTTGTGAGCCGATCGTTGCTGGGATAGTATGTCACTGGTGCCTCTGTCAGGCCCAGTGTGTGCGGAAGGTACACAGCTGCTCAGTAAATAGTTACTGAGTTACTTCATCAGATCCATCAGAGAACACATGCATCATTACCGTCATTTTATTATGGGCCTTTTCGAATATACATGAATATAGAGAGGATCATATAATAAATGGCACCAACTTCAACAATGGTCCACACAGTTGATCTTGTCTTATTTATACCTTCATCCTTTCCCACACTCCTTGTCCTTGAAATGGATTAATACAAAGCAAATCCCAAACATCATGTTATTTCATCTGTGAATTCAGTTAAAATCTTTATTAGATGATTAAAATGTCTACCAAACATTCACTCTGTATCTGGTCATAGGCAACATTCTGGTAAATTCCTATTCATCTTTCAAAGCCCAACCTAAATGTCACCTCTTCTTGGAAGTCTTCCCTGATCTTTCCTTTCTCCAGGGGAGTTTAATGGTGCCTTCTTTGGGGTTCTAATTGTATACCTCCCTCACAGAAGTCATTGCTTTTTAATATTGTTCTGTTTCACTTTGTTTTGTTCATGTGAGGAGAAATTGTATACTTAAGAGCTTTAAGATCAAAGAGATGTGGATCCACTTTCTGAGTTTAACTGCTCTGAACCTCAGTGTTCTTGTTAGTACAATGGGGATATAGCACTTACCTCATTTGTTGTGAGGCTTAGAAGAGCAATGGCTCTGAGGCTCCTGGTACCATGCCTGGCCCACGGTAAGCATTCCTCCCAGAAGTGGCAGCATCACCGAAGTGATGAGCCTCACTGTCACCTGGACTGAGCTGGAGGGCAGGACCAGGTGCTTCCTGTGTGTGTCCTGGCAACTGGGAGTCCTCTCTAGAAGAGTATGGTGGGGAAAAGCCTCCAATTAGCCAGAAAATAGACAGACTGGGCTCTCCCCCAGAGCCCCAGTGGCCCTGCCTGGCCAGGGATGGATTCTTTGGCAAAGAGAGACTCTGGGTTAACTTTTGGGCTATCTAAGGGCATCAGTAAAAATTTGAAAAAGTAATTTGATTTTGCCTTTTTAGTGCATATTTATTTTTAAACTGCAAGGTTTCTCCCCATTGCTCGCTCCCCCACCCCCCAGTCCTCAAATAAAAAACATTCTTTGTTATAGAAAATCTGGAAAGAACAGAAAGAGAAGAAGAAAAAAAAAAATTACAGCCCAGGTCACCAATGAAGGTTTTGATGAATTTCCTCCCTTAAAAAAATAAAACAACCCCCACCTCCAAAAAAAAAAAAAAAACCCCATGTTTTTCTTTCCTCAACCGTGAAATTGCAATTGCATTTTGTTTAACTTTTGCATGCAGCTCCTGCCTTTGGAAGTCTTTTTCATTTTGAAGGTCAAAGTCTGACCTTTCAGATAGAAGTTTCAAGTGTGAAAAGGCCCAGTGGTTTGGGTGTGGCTACTTCTAGTCCAAGTTAGAAGTGATGAACATGTGGCCAGCAGAACAGTACCCCTCTCCACCCTGCTGGAGCTTCTGTTCTAAAAAAGAACTGGTTTGGGACAGGGCAGGACAGCGAAAACACTTGACACCCTGTTTGGATCTAGGTACTTGCTCCTAACATTTATCAAGTATATAAAGCTAGACAGCTTTCAAATGCATTATCCGCCAAACAACCCAGTGCAGCATTACTGGGACATAGAGGCTCAGAGAAATGAAGAGAGTTGCTCAGATCACAAAGCTACTAGTGGGTGATAATCTTGACTGTCAGTTCACACTTCCTGGTCCTCAGGGACCAGCATTGAGGCTAATCATCCCTCCCCTGCCCCTTGCTGTGCTCTGCCTCCCCGCTCTGCAAGCTCACAGCTGCTGCTTGCTCACCTGTAGTGGTGTGGAGCTCACCACCTTTCAGAGTCATCTCTGCTCTCACTAGACTGCATCTCACTTTGAGATGAGCCTCTCTCTCAGCCACATCCAGCTTCTGGGTGACTCCTCATCAGGCCCGGCTCTGCAGGCGGAGGGCACACAGCACAATTTCTCTCTCTGATCTGGAGACAGAGCCTCCGAGTCTGCTCCTTTTCAGGCTAAATGCTCAGCTTTTGCAAATATTTAATAGACTAATGGCAAAACTTGTAACAAGGGAAGAAAAGAGTTTTAGTTAGGATGAAATAAAATCTGCAATGTGACTTCAAAAGCCCTGAAATGTGAACCTGCCTGCTGCTTGTAGTTTGATCATAAGGGTATAAAGGCTATATGTGCTGCTTCTTTATCTTCCCTTCAGTTCCAGGGGGGATGGATACACTCCCCATCCATTCAACTAGGGCATTTCTTAGGGCTGGGTCCCAGTCTGACCTCTCATCCTTCCCCGTCTTGGCCATGTTGACCCTGCCTAAAGTCTCAGTCACCATCCATGAGTGCTAAATTCTAAGCCTCTATTTCCAGCTCAGAACTCTCTCAGGAATGCCAGATCAACACCCCTAGCTGCACCCTGAGATGTCCCCCAAGCCCCGTGAATGCAACCTGTCTGCACTAGAAGCCAGGATATGTTTCATTGCTCACTGCTTGTCTCATCCCTAACATGTGAGTTCCCCCAGGGCAGAGCTGTGTAGCTATAGTGTCTAGAACAGTGCTTCGCATAGAACCAACCCTTTGAAAGTTCTGTTAAATGAATGAATACATGCTCTCTCCTAACCTTCTGCTCTTCTAGTATTCTCTGGTTTTAAAAAAAACAGCACCAACATCCAAGCATTGTCCAAAACGGGGAACCGGGCGCCACCTTGCTGCTTCTCTTCTGAGGCCCTTCCGCCCTGTACGCATGCGGTCACTGCAGCCTGCCAGTTGTCTCCTTAAATTGCTCTTCGGTCCTCCCACTTCTCTCCATGCGCTGTTTTGCCACACTGTCTCTCTCTTGGATTCCCCCCACTCCAACCACCATCACCACCAACCCCACACCCAGCCTACTCACAGCTTCCTGCCTTATCTAACCCATTCTTCAAGCTGTGGTTAGAGAGATCTTGCTAAAATGCAAAGACTGCCTATGTCACTTCCTTGCCTAAAACCCCGTAATGGCTTAGTATTCTCTGTAAGGCAAAGACCAAACCCCCTAACAGGTCCTGCAAGGACCTAAGACCCCTTTCCCAACCACCCTCTGCTCTCTGGCCAGGCCCATCTCCCATCAGCTCCTCCTGCCTGGGCTCCTTCCCATCAGCTCTTGCCCAGCCTGAACCAGCTCCTTCCTACCACTGCCCAAGCCCAGGACTTCAGATCTTCTGAAGGCACAAAGGAGCCCTGCATTGCTGCCCACATCTCCCAAATGTACTTCTCCAGCCTGGACCTCGCCTCTTAATTCCAGACTCACATGCATGCACGCATGTGCGTGTGCTAAGTCACTTCAGTTGTTTCCATCTATGTGCGACCCTATGGACTGTAGCCCACCAGGCTTCTCTGTCCATGGGATTCTGGAGTGGGTTGCCATGCCCTCCTCCAGGGCATCTTCACAACCCAAGGATCTAACCTGCGTCTCCTGCATCTCCTGCATTGCAGGTGGATTCTTTACCACTGAGCCACTGGGGAAGCCCCCAGACTCACATACCCAGCTCCAAACCAAACTTGTAAAACCTGCCCCTTCTGAGCAAGGATAGCATAGCACTCTTGAACCTTCCCCATTTCAGCCCTGTGCGCACTGACTCAAAATCCTGATGCCATTTCCGCTTCTCTTTCCCTTGCATTTCAAGTCATGTCACTTTACCCCTGAAAGACAACTAGATTTAGATCATGTACCCCCAGTTCCATGGCTGCTACTTTGACCCAAGCCACTGTCATCTCTTGCCTGGAGTGTTCAGGACCCCCTGCTCCTGTTCCTCTTGCTCCTGGTGGTCTCTTCTCAACAGACCACATCTCCTGTGCTCAGAGTCCTCAAAGAGTTTCTTGGCTCAATCTGACTAAAAGCCCAAGTCCTTATGTGGTTCACAAGCCCCAGAAGAGTGGCCTTAAGTAGCTCTTCAACCTCCTCTCCTGCCCTCTCCCAGCACTCGCGTCCCTTGGCCACATGGCACCTCCCTCCATGTTCCTTTCCCAGGGCCTTTGCAAGTGCTCTTCCTTCTCCTTGTCTGCAATCCCCGCTCCTCTGAAAGCTGAGCACCTTATTTCCTCACTTTCAGCTTTCCTCAACCGTCACCTCTTAGAGGAGCCTTCCTTGATGAGTTTATATAGAACAGCACATCCCTCCCTGCCAGGACTCCATCCTCCTGTTCCTGTCTTGACTTTCCCCTACAGCCATGTAACCTATTTTATCTGTTTATTTGTTTGCTTCCTGGCTAACCCCCCTAAGATATAAGCTCTGTGAGGGCAGGGACTTTGTTTTGTTCCCTGCTGTATCCTGGGCGTCTGTAAGAGTGCCTGGGCTACAGGCAGCTTTCAGTAAACATCCGTAGAATGAGTGAAGACATGAATTTTAGACTTAATACTATTGTACCTTTTCTTGATTTCGTAATCTAGAGGGCGTGCCCACTTATATACTCTTCCACCTCCTTTAAAACATCTGGTGCGACGGTAATTAGGTGATATTAGGTAATTAGGTATAATGTAAGCTCTGTCTTGTTCACTACTGTGTCTCCAGTCCCATGGGAGACACTAAATTGAGTGCTGAGTGAATGAATGAAAGCAAATCAGACTGCTCTTTGGGAAACTGACCAACAAGCAGGTGCTTCACAGAAGGACTGAGTTCTGGGCTAGACACAGGCATGCCTGGGGTTTAGTCCCATCTCACCTACTAACTCACAGTGTGACCTCCTGTTAGTGACTGTCTCTTTCTGGGTCACAGTTTCCCTGCTGAAAAATGAGAAGCAAGATCACACTACTCAGAATGAGCCTTTAGGCCAGGAGAGACTGTGATTCCAAAAGCCAGCCCTGACCCTGTGATTCCACTGCTGACCAGGGCAGGGGAGCAGGGCTGTGTGGGAACCACTGGGCAAAGATTGGGCCTTGGGACTGTGCTGGCAAGATGGACTCTTGTCACAGGGCCAGCCCTTTAGTTTCTTGGCAGAGTGAGTGGGCAGCAGAAGGTGATTGATCTTCCTCCACTGGGGGGTCCTGGCCATAAATCTCACCAGCCCAGTGGGGTCGCCTAGGACCCAGAAATCACAGCCAGTACATTCCTTGGCTTGGCTGGCTCCCAGGGGTGCCTTCTGCTCTTTCCAGCTCCCGGGCACTGGGGCCCTCTATGGGCAATCTGAACACAGCCCCCCAGCTTTGAGCCTCAGAAAGCCTCTGTCCAGACAGTGCTGATCTTTCTCCAGGTCTGACCTTGAGATCATGTGGCTTTGCTTTGAGCAGACCTGCCCTAGGCTCCCTGTAAGTTAGGACTTCTTAACTCTTTGCACTGTGGACACCTCGGGCAGTCTATGGACCCCTTCTCAGAATAATGTTTTTAAATGCATCAAATAAAATGTGGGGCATTGCAAAGGAAACCTATTACATTGAAATGCAGTTATTAAGATATTAAAAATAAAGGTAATCAATCCTGAATATTCATTGGAAAGACCGATGCTGAAGCTGAAGCTCCAATACTTTGGCCACCTGATGCGAAGAGCTGGCTCATTGGAAAAGACTCTGATGCTGGGAAAGATTGAGGGCAGGAGGAGAAGGGGCAACAGAGGGTGAGATGGTTGGACGGCATCACCAACTCAATGGATGAGAGTTTGAGTAAACTCAGGGAGATAGTGAAGGACAGGGAAGCCTGGCATGCTGCAGTTCATGGGGTCGCAAAGAGTTGGACATGACTTAGTGATTGCACAACAACAGCTATTATGTGTATTTTATGACAAGATCTAGTGGAAGTCTAGGTCCAATAACTACTATGTATTTCCATAGTGATGAGCAGAAACAATACATCCAGATATCTGCAACAATTGTGTGGTAACATGAAAACATCACAGAGGGACTGTGGTTTGATACCTTCATTCCTGATGGAAGAAAATGGTGAATTTCAGTTAGAGGTTTGTGAAAATACAGATACAATGCTTTCCCCATGAACCCTGTTGAGGGAGTGCTTAGTGAAGGGAGCCCAGTGAACCAGATGCTGAGTGTGAGAGGAGAGAGACTCACCACAGTCCTAACCAGCCCACTTCCTCAGAACCTGATTAAAATACAAAAATCTATCATTATCTGTTAACAGAGTCACAGAATCACAGGTTTCCCGAGTGGGCAGGGTCAGAACCCCTTCTACAACTGCCCCTACTGGGTGACCTGGTTCCTGGCCTTGCCTTGTGCACCTCTAAGGATGGAAACTCATGCTTATCCCAGGCTAGCCAGCTCCAGCTTCTCCAAACAGCCAGAACCCTGTCTCATCTCACCCAGAGATGAAGTAGATCCATGCTCTGCGGCCGCAGCTAACAGACAGAGGAACGTAAGGTCCCAACTAGAGCTGATGCTGAAGCCCTAATACTTTGGCCACCTGATGCAAAGAACTGACTCATTAAAAAAGCCCCTGATGCTGGGGAAGACAGAAGGCAGGAGGAGAAAAGGATGACAGAGGATGAGATGATTGGATGGCACCACTGACTCAATGGACATGAGTCTGAGTAAGCTCTGGGAGTTGGTGATGGACAGGGAGGCCTGGTGTGCTGCAGTCCATGGGGTCTTAGAGAGTCGGACACGACTGAGCGACTGAACTGAACTGAGAGCTAAAATACCTTATTCATTCAACAATCATTCTCTGAGCTGCTCTCTGCCAGGCCAGAGGGAGACACTGGATTTGCTGAGACTCAACGTTTGTTGGGTGTGTGCTCAGTAATAATGTGCTGGGGTGCCTTCTCTCCAGGGAGACAGACATTAAGTGAGTAAACACACATATCAACTTGTCATTGCAACCTGTGATACTGGCTATAAAGAGACAAGTAGGGGATTCACAGAAGGACTGGCTTCAGATGGGGGAGAAGGGAGATCAAAGAAAGCCCTTTGGAGAAAGTGATACCTGAAGCAAGACTTGGAGGATTGGTTAGAGTCTGCCCGGCAAACAGAGTGAAGAGCGAGTGTGGAGGAGGCCCTGATGTGGAAGAGACAAAGGCCCTGGGGCCAGATGAAGCTGGAGAGAAGGATAAGGGCCGTGGTGGGGTCTTCAAGCCCAGCTAAGAAGTTTGGATACTATCTGAGGAGTCACTGAAAGCCCTAAAGGGGGTTAAGCAGGATCTGTTTGAATGAATAAAATAAGGTCCCCAGGAGCTCTCAGGTTTGCAGCAAAGACTTTAGCAACATGAGATATAAGAATGGGTTAAAAAGCCTTTTACTTTTTGGCTCTAAAGCACCCTACTTGAATGTGTCTCCTTGCTTTTCCTCAGGCTGAGCTCCCTCTGCCTGGAAGCTTTCCCCAAGCTGTCACTCTGCTAGATCCAACAAGTCAGCTAGCTTTCCAGCATGCCCCTCCTCCAGGATACCATCTTTAATGAGGTAGCTGTCGGTGCTTCCCTGGGGCACAGCCTTGAGCATGCCATGTGTGCTGTTCACAGCATCACTGACTGTTTACTTGTCAGCGTCCACCCTCCCTTCTTCCAAACTACCCCTGGAAGTGGTCGGAAGAAGGGGGCTGGAGAGAGGAAATTGCAGAACCTTCAGCTGCAAACAGGCCCCTCTCTGCCCTCCCCAGCTAGTCTGGGATCAGAGCTAGACTCTGCCACCTGCTGGCATCAAGGGGAATGGCAGGCTAAAGAGGGTGGGGAGATAGGAGACTCCAAGAAGCTCCAGTGTTCTTGCCTGGAGAATCCCTTGAACAGGAAGGCCTGGCGTGCCCTAGTTCACGGGTTCACAAAGAGTGGAATGTGACTGAGCGACTAACACTACACTATTACTACTAGAAGCTTCGAGGGATTAGATCCGATAGACAAGCACCTGAAAAACTATGGATGGAGACTCACAGCATTTTACGGGAGGCGGTGACCAAAACCATCCCAAAGAAAAAGAAATGCAAGAAGGCAAAATGGTTGCCTGAGGAGGCCTTACAAAAAGAAGAGAAGTGAAAAGCAAAAGAGAAAGGGAGAGATATACCCAACTAAATGCAGAGTTCCAGAGAATAGCAAGAAGACATATGAAAGCCTTCTTGAATAAACAATACAAAGAAATAGAGGAAAACAATAGAATGGGAGAGATCTCTTCAAGAAAATTGGAGATACAAGGGAACATTTCATGCAAAGATGGGCACAATAAAGGACAGAAATGGCAAGGACCTAACAGAAGCAGAAGAGATTAAGAAGAGGTGGCAAGAATACACAGGGGAATTATACAGAAAAGGTCATAATGATCCAGATAACCACGATGATGTGGTCACTCACCTAGAACCAGACATCCTGGAGTGTGAAGTCAAGTGGGCCTTAGGAAGCATTACTACAAACAAAGCTAGTGGAGGTGATAGAATTCCAGCTGAGTTATTTAAAATCCTAAAACATGATGCTGTTTAAGTGCCAGCAAATCTAGAAAACTCAGCAGTGGCCACAGGACTGGAAAAGGTTAATTTTCATTCCAATCCCAAAAGAAAGGCAATGCCAGAGAATGTTCAAACTACCATATAATTGTATAAGATAATGCTAGCCAGGTAATGCTTAAAATCCTTCAAGTTGGGCTTCAATAGTACATGAACTGAGAACTTTCAGATGTACAAGCTGTATTTAGAAGAGGCAGAGGAACCAGAGATCAAATTGCCAACATCTGTTGGATCACCAAAAAAGCGAGAGAGTTCCAAAAAAAATCTACTTCTGCTTCATTGACTACGCTAAAGCCTTTGACTATGTGGATCACAGTGTGGAAAATTCTTTTCCATCACTGTGTGGAAAGTTCTTAAAGAGATGGGAATACCAAACCACCTTACCTACCTTCTGAGAAATCTGTAAGCGAAAGTTAGAACTGGACATGGAACAATGGTCTGATTCCAAATTGGGAAAGGAGTATGTCAAGGCTGTATATTGTCACCCTGCTTATTTAACTTATATTCAGAGTGCATCATGAGAAACGCTGGGCTGGATGAAGCACAAGCTGGAATCAAGATTGCCGGGAGAAATATCAGTAACCTCAGATACGTAGATGACACCACCTTTATGGCAGAAAGTGAAGAAGAGCTAAAGAGCCTCTTGATGAAAGTGAAAGAGGAGAGTGAAAAAGTTGGCTTAAAGCTCAACATTCAGAAAACTAAGATCATGGCATCTGGTCCCATCACTTCATGGGAAATAGATAGGGAAACAGTGGAAACAGTGGAAACAGTGGCTGACTTTATTTTGGGGGGCTCCAAAATCACTGCAGATGGTACCTGCAGCCATGAAATTAAAAGATGCTTACTCCTTGGAAGGAAAGTTATGACCAACCTAGACAGCATATTAAAAAGCAAAGACATTACTTTGCCAACAAAGGTCCATCTAGTCAAAGCTATGGTTTTTCCAGTGGTCATGTATGGATGTGAGAGTTGGACTATAAAGAAAGCTGAGCACCAAAGAATTAATGTTTTTGAACTGTGGTGTTGGAGAAGACTCTTGAGAGTCCCTTGAACTGCAAGGAGATCCAACCAGTCCATCCTAAAGGAGATCAGTCCTGAGTGTTCATTGGAAGGACTGATGTTGAAGCTGAAGCTCCCATACTTTGGACACCTGATGCAAAGAGCTGACTCATTTGAAAAGACCCTGATGTTGGGAAAGATTGAAGGCGGGAGGAGAAGGGAACGACAGAGGATGAGATGGTTGGATGGCATCATCGACTCAGTGGACATGAGTTTGGGTAAACTCCAGGAGTTGGTGATGGACAGGGAGGCCTGACATGCTGCAGTCCATGGTGTCGCAAAGAGTTGGACACGACTGAGTGACTGAACTGAACTGAAATGAACTGAGAGTACATCATGTGAAACGCTGGGCTGGTTGAATCAAAAGCTGAAATCAAGTTTGCCAGGAGAAATATCAATAACCTCAGATATGCAGATGATACCACTCTAATGGCAGAAAGTGAAAAGGAACTAAATAGCCTCTTGATGAAGGTGAAAGAAGAGAGTGAAAAAGCTGGCTTAAGACTCAACATTCAAAAAACTAGGATCATGGTATCCAGTCTGATCACTTCATGGCAAATAGATGGGGAAAAAGTGGAAACAGTGGCAGATTTTATTTTCTTGGGCTCCAAAGATTGTGGACAGTGACTGCAGCCTTGAAATTAAAAGATGCTTGCTCCTTGGAAGAAAAGCTATGACAAACCTAAACAGCGTATTACATAGCAGAGACATTACTTTGCTGACAAAGATAGGTATAGTCAAAGCTATGGTTTTTCCAGTAGTCATGTACAGATGTGAGAACATGTGAGAGATATGCTGAGCACAAAAGGATTGGTGCTTTTGAAGTGTGGTGCTGGAAAAGATTCTTGAGAGTCCCACGGACAGCAAGGAGATCAAACCAGTCAATCCTAAAGGAAATCAACCCAGAATATTCATTGGAAAGACTGATGCTGAAGTTGAAGCTCCAATAATTTGACCACCTGGTGCAAAGTGCTGCGTCATTAGAAAAGACCCTGATGATAGAAAATATTGAGGGCAGGAGAAGAGGGCGACAGATGATGAAATGGTTGGATGGCATCACTGACTCAATAGACATGCTGCTGCTGCTAAGTTGCTTCAGTCGTGTCCAACTCTGTCTGACCCCATAGATGGCAGCCCACCAGGCTCCCCCATCCCTGGGATTCTCCAGGCAAGAACACTGGAGTGGGTTGCCATTTCCTTCTCCAATGCATGAAAGTGAAAAGTGAAAGTGAAAAGTGAAAGTGAATTCGCTCACTCGTGTCCAACTCTTAGCAACCCCATGGACTGCAGCCCACCAGGCTCCTCCATCCATGGGATTTTCCAGGCAAGAATACTGGAGTGGGGTGCCATTGCCTTCTCCACAATAGACATGAGTCTGAGCAAGCTCCAAGAGATAGTGAAGGACAGGGAAGCCTGGCAGGCTGCAGTCCATGGGGTCGCAGAGAGTTAGACACGAAGTGGTGACTGAATAACAACGAGAAGCAACAAGAACCAGTTTGGCTTTTCTGAAGGGTAATTGCAAAAGATCTAACTGGGTGGAGGACCTAAGGGGGCCTGATGACACAGAGTGACAGAGCTCTGCTGGGAACAGGAGGGAGGAGCTGAGTGTTGATGGAATAGTGGCTCAGAGATGAGGATACAGGGCCCAGCCCTGTGGGGCTGCTGAGGCCTGAGTCCAGATCTTGGACCCAAGCCAGACCAGCAGGGGATCCAACTTGTTACTGTGGGGACCCAGGGCTGTGTCCAGACAGCTGGAGAGATGACCCCCCCTCAGTTGGATGAGGACACCTACAGTGCAGTGACCAGCCTCAAAGCCAAGTGTCCACCCACACCCTGCCCCCCCTTTTCCGGAACAATTTGTTTTGCTCTAAAGCTTGGGACTTTGACCTGGGAGGTGTGTTTTCCTCCTGGTGGTTACCTGCTGTCCTTCCTGCTCGCCCCCCTCCCCCACGGCCCCCAAAGCATGGCCCAGGGAGTCCTTGTCTTTCCCAGGACTCTGTAGGGAAGGGGGGATGCTTGGATGTGAGAGGTGGGACCTGAGACTTGGGGATGATGGCAGAGGCTGAGCTGCCCCTGGGGCGCACTGGCTGGAGAGGGGGTCCCAGCAGTGACTTCCCTATCTCTTCTTGGATCTTGCCTTCCTCGGTTTCTGGGACACCCAATTCTCCTGGAGTTTCTCCTCCTGCTCCACCCTGGCTCCTCTTCCGTTGAAAGACCCTTTGTGTTTGGCTGTGCCCTGGTCTCAGAGAAGGCAATGGCACCCCACTCCAGTATTCTTGCCTGGAAAATCCCATGGATGGAGGAGCCTGTCAGGCTGCAGTCCATGGGGTTGCTTCGAGTCGGACATGACTGAGCGATTTCACTTTCACTTTCATGCATTGGAGAAGGAAATGGCAACCCACTCCAGTGTTCTTTCCTGGAGAATCCCAGGGACGGGAGCCTGGTGGGCTGCCATCTATGGAGTCACACAGAGTTGGACACGACTGAAGCGACTTAGCAGCAACCTGAGACCTGGGGATCCCCCTGCCTTCTGGATGTTTCCCTATGGAGCGTCCACAAGTACAATACATCTAAACCTGTAGCTCATCACCCCTCCCCACCTCCTGAAACTTGCCCCGGCCCCTTGTGAGGGGCCACCAAGCCACAAACGGAAGTGAGCCTCAGCTCCTCGCTGCCTCTCACTCCCCACTCCCAGCTAGTCGGTGTTCTCGTGCCATGTCCTGTCCATTCAGCCCTCCTAAATAGGAGGGCTCAATCCCATTCCCTCTGCCTCACCCTGCAGCCCCTGCGTGGCTACTGTAAGTTTCCCCATGGCTTTCCTTTCTCTGGTCTGTGGGTGCCCCATTCATTCTCCACTCTGTATCCAGAGGTATTTTCTTGAATGCAAATCTGATCCTCTAACTCCCCTGCTTAGAAGAAGGTTATCAGTGTTTGTTTGTTAAATTCAACTCCGTTCCTTGCATTCTAATCAGTGATGCCCTGGCTGTTCATTAACACACCGGTGCCTACTCTAGTCACACATGGCGCCAGAACACACTGAAGACACGGAGCTGGGGTAGGTCAGGCACACACAGACGGCATCACTCACCTCCAAGCCAAGTTCCCAGAGATCACCTTGAGACCCCATTTTGCATGAATGTGTGTATCCCCCATGGCAGTGGGCACACACAACCACACACACATAGGAAGCAGGGATGAGGCGGGTGTGCCACTGGCGATAGCAAGGGCTGACCAGGAGGTCCTGTGAGCACCAGTCTGGTGGTATCTGGGCAGGGGGGCTGGGCAGGGGCTTCCAATTCACACCCTAGCTTCTGGGGACCCTCCATCTCTGAGACTTTGCCCCAGTCTACTGGTTCCTTCTTTCTTGGCCTCTGTGGAGCCAGACTCCAGCATCTGTGGCTTCCTGTACTCCTGGAGGAATGTAGTGGGGCATGGAGGAAGGAGACCCAGTAAGATTCTTGGCCCCCAGGCCTCAACAGGTCATTCTCAGATCCTGAGCTGGAGGGCCTGATGACCTCCATGGGATCTTGAGATTTGAGGACCCAGGCGTTCAGGGCCCCAGACTGGACCTTCCAACCTAGGAATGTCCTTCATTTGTCCTCCAGAGGAGGACACCTACTTCTCTCATTGGGATGGGTGGAGAGGGATCAGAAGGTGTGTGCAGAGGCCTCTGACCAAGCTCAGATCCTGTCCCAGCTTCCAGGGACCAACTCTGGGGCAAAGCGGTGGAGCTGAATTGAGTCAGGTCAGCTTGGCTGGGTGGGGACGGCTGGGAACTAGGACCTCAGGCTCTCTGTCGTGATCCCCATGGAAAAGGGCGGATTTAGAGAGCTAGTGAACTGGGCAGGGAGTGCAGGGACAGAAGCCAGGGCTGTGTGCAGGACTGGGGCCCTGGGGTCTGGCTTGGCTGAGTGGGAACAGGTGAGAAGAACAGGAAATAGGCCAGGCTCTCAGGGAGAGGGCAGCTTTGAACTTTCCTAGCCTCTGGGGTTTTCCCCTTGTCCGGAACCAACCAGCAAATTTCTTAATCCCACTGTCGCCCTGCCCAGAGGCCCCGCCCCCTGGCAGGAGCAAGAATGTGTCACACCTTTCCCCAGAACTCAGCCCCACTGCCAGGAAGGGGGAGCTGGCACAAGATTCCAGAGGCCTGGGGCTTGGAGGTGAGGCCTGACTCCCTTCACCTCCCAAGGCTTGGCCCCGCGGTCTCTGGAAGATGACCTCAAATGCCAGCCCGAGTGGGCTGGGCTCTGGCCAGGGAAGGCCAGGCCTGGCAGCTCATTACCGTGCGAGGGAGGGCAGGTTCCCTCTCCCTCCCCTCCTCTTTCCTCCCTTGCCTCCTTCCTCACTAGCTTCTCTCCTTCAGGGTCAAACCAGGCTGAGCTGATCTCAGCAGAGGCCCACAGGACCCACAGCAGCTCCAGGGGCCCAGGTTCCAGCCACCCGAGCAGGTGCCTGCAGCCATGTCAGTGCTCAGCCTGGTCGTCCTGAGCCTGCTCATGGCAGTGCCACCCGCCAGCTGTCAACAAGGTAGCATGGGCCTGGACCAGCCCCGGGGCTGTGGGGAGGAGAGGGTCGGGCTGGGTGCTGGGAGCCCAGGGGTGGAAGGGGTGGTCTTCTGTCCTTCTCATTACCCTTGGCACCTGCAGGTTGGAGGGGGAAGAGGCACTGGGCTAGCCAGAGGAACCTCCAAAGGCAGACACAGACTTCTGGCTGGGACATGCTTCCCCCAAGTGAGAAATGAGGGCAGTAGGGAAACGCTGGATCTAGGGTTGAGGAGGGGAGTTGAGACCCATGCTCCAGGAGCAGGAATTGCCCTAGAGATGGCTGGGTTCTGAGAGTTGGGGGCTTCCAGGAGGGTGGGAGTAGGGGCTGAGCCACCCCTCAATGGCAGGCTTGTTTCTGGGGCGGTGCTGTCATGGTTTTGGCCTAAACCCCCTTTGTTTCCTACCCAAAGTCCCAGTGTGGTTCCCACCACATTCCTGGGCTCTCTGTCCAGCTTCGCCTCGGTGTTGCTGTGTGCTGTGTATCTTCCGTCACCCAAGGAGATGAGCGAATCACTGCCCTTCTCTGAGACTCAGTTTTCTCATCCATAAAATGAAGACGATAAACCTGCCCACCCACCTCCCAGGGCACCCACCCTGCAGGGGTGGGGTAGGGCTTTGTATGGGTAAAGCTCCACACCCAGCAACTGGTGTCTGCCCTGTGCTGTGAGGCTGTGTTTGCAGCCAGAGTCTGGGGACTCTGCAGGTGGGATTTGGGCCCAGAGGGGGTTGACTTCCAGAGCACCCCTCCTTTGCAGCTGCCCTGAGCTCTCATGCGTGTCTGCTTCAACTCTGTCTCTCAGGTCTTTGGGAACTGAAGATCAGAGAGGCTGAGTAACTTGTGTAGGTCACACAGCAGAGCAAGAAGGGACAGGGCTAGATCTCCTCTCTCCTGCCCCAGGCCCTGCCCCTTGTGCTGTATGTCCACCCCAGAGCCACCTGGAAGGAGAAGCAGTGTCCCTGGTGTGTCTGGAGGGAACTGGCTGCAGAGACAGGCCTCCCAGGGCCTGAGCCCTGACTCCCAATCCTTGAGTAGCCACTGACCTGAGGAAACAAAGGGCCTGAACCATTGTTTTTTGGGGAAACAATGAGTCCAAAACACAGCATTTTGCCAAGTATGGAACATACAGTAACCACACTGTGTATCTCCCGTCACCCAAGGAGATGAGCAAGGTCTGACCACAGGACAGAGTTCCCAGGGCCCTCCCTCCTTCCCAACACCTGCCAGGATCAGGGACTGCTCAGAGAGGAGGCAGTGCCTCTGGGCAGCAGGAGAGCTTTCGGGTAGATTCAAGGAAGGACCTTTGAGAAGGAATGAGGCAGAATGAAGTTTCTGATGCTCAGCCTGGGCCCTTTAAGTACAGGATGGCACTAGGGGTGCAGGTATTCTGGCCTGGAAGCAGGACCTTTCACAAGTCTCCTGTTGGCCTCTGTCCCTTCCTGAGACATCTAACTGCTACTATGTGTCTGTCCTCAGTGTGGCCAGGCTCTCTCGGGCTCACAGAGCACGGTGATGTCCAGGGAGAGGAGAGCCCTTTGGGGCTGCCAGTGGCTGAGGGCAGAGACTTCTGGGAAATCTTGAGGGTTAGAGGTGGTGTCAAGGGTCAAGGGTCAAAAAGCAGAGAAGGTGCTTGGATGGGGCCTCAGTCCCTTGGGCACCCAGCCAGAGGAGACGAAAGGGGATCAGGTTGGAAGCTCCCCTCCTGCCAAGACCCAGAGAGAGCTTGGCCCTCTGTCCTGCCTTTCCAAAGGTGTTCTGTCCCAGCCTTCCTCTGGGCGCCCCTGGCACCCCCAGCTGCACGGCCCTGCCTGTCCTTGCTCCCACGTCTACCCAACCCCATTTGCTACAAAACAGGATCTTCCAGATGCCAGCCCAGTCCTATTAGCTCTGGGCCTCCCCAGCCTGGGAGCAGGGGAGGAGGGGAGCCACCCTCCCTGGCAGGGCCAAGCTGGCTATTCAGGGGGCTGCCCTTTGGTCCCTGGGCCGAGGCTCTCCCTGGGGGCCCCTACTTGTTACCCACTGCAGCGGGAGAGGGCTGGGGGAAGGGACATTCTGGGCTGCCTGGACCTCAGACGCTGCTCTCTGAGGCTTCCTCCCTCCTTGGCTCCTTTCTTTCTTCCAAATCCTGTCTTCCTCTGAACCACCGTCCCTTTTATAAGCCCAGTGGTCAGACGAGGTCCTCGATCCCCAGAAGGTTTCCTCTGGTCCAGGCAGCAGGCTGGGAGCCTCCAGCACAGGCTCCTGCCCAGAGGCAGGAGGGCCCCCTGCACTGGCAGCCCCACTGCGCCCAGCTTGCAGCAGGACACCCCCCAGCCCCCCGCCCCCCACCAAAACACAGCACACTCCTCCCTTTCCAGGCCGGGGGAACCTGCAGCCCTGGATGCAAGGCCTTATCGCCGTGGCTGTGTTCCTGGTCCTTGTCGCAATCGCCTTTGCTGTCAACCACTTCTGGTGCCAGGAAAAGCCGTGAGTGCTACCTGGGCGGCCCTGGGGTCTGGGCCGGCGCAGGCAGGGTGGGACCAGGACCCCGGCCACTGCTCTCATAGCAGGGAGAAGGGTTGATGAAATCCTCTCACTGAGTGGAAGGGACACGGAGGCCTGAGGTCTCAGGGAGCAGAGCTGAGGTTTGCTGGTGCCTAGAGCTGAGTGCACTCAGTGGGGGCAGTCGTCTCTTCTCGGATTCTCAGTGTTTCTACCTGTATAGTTGGGACAGCGGCCCGTCTGTGATGGGGGCTGTGAAAACCCCTGGACAGGAATGTTCTGCCCTTCTCCAGGGTCTGCTGGCATGTCACATTCGGGAGGTACAGGGGGCAATGGGACAGATACTGCTCTTGTGCTCACAGACTCCCAGATGGGAAGGGAAGGCAAACATGGTGGGAGCCATCGCAGCTTGAGGCTGATGCTAAAGGAGCCTGCAGAGTGCCGTGTGGGCCTGACCTGGGGGGAAAGGAGGGCGATCAGAGAAGGTTTCCTACTGTATGTTTATCCTGAAGCCCAGGCAGGAGCCAGTCCCAGCACAGTGCAGGGTGGGAGAGCACGACAGTTGAGGGGTCCTAAGTTCAGGGCAGAGTACAAAGGTAGAGGGGGCTGGGCTGAAATCTAGTTCTTTCTGCACCTGTCAACTCTGGGGCAAGTACGCATCTGCCCCCAGTTCTCATACTGGTGGCCCGGTCCTGGGTGCCAGCAGCAGCCCTGCAGGACACACTGAATGAACAGGAGCAGCTCCCAGATGGAGAGAGGGATGGGGAGGCCTGAGATAGGCTGGCGAGGTCAGCAGAGCCCAGGCCAGGCAGATGCTTGTGTACTAAGGCCCCCGACTTCAGGCTTTGTCCTTAGTGCAGTAGGGATCCAGTGCAAGTGGTAAGCCAGTCTCGGGATGAGATGTCTGCAGATGAGAAAAAGGGATGAGGACGAGGTCAGGAGACAGTCTGGACTGTGGAGGCGGCAGAGGAGATGGAGAGAGGGGACAGGTCTAAGAGCTGTCGAGAAAGGAAGGGAGGGGGACACAGAGACCGGAGGGAGGAAGGACAGAGAAAACATCCAGGCTTCTGATGGGAGCGCCCACCGAGACATAGACCAAGAGAGAAGACGCAGGTCTGGGGCAACTTGGATATGTTATGTCTGCGGTGCCTGTAGGATGTCCTAGGAAAGACGAGCAGTGCTTAGGGTCATGGTGACCCTCATGACAGTGATGTCCAGGGATGTTGGGGCAACGGCCACCCTTGAGTAAGAGGCAAGGAGATTGTTGTTGGAAATGATTCTTTTCTCCATTGGCCCCAGCTCTGACTTCAGTGGCCATTCCTATTTCTAGGAAAATCTTGTGGGGAATCTGGGGCAGACACTGAGTGCTGCCGAGTCTGCTCTGGAGCTGAGCTGAGGCCAGAGGAAAACAGCAGAGGGAGACTGGGAGGTGGCTGGTACAAGGTCTGGTGTACGTCTTTAGTAGACCTCAGGCTGGAACCTGAGGGCCCCACTGTGAATCAGGGAGAAGGGTGTGAGACCCCTTAGAGTGTGGCCAGAACCAGGCTGCTGGGCCCTGCTGAAGAGAGGGGCTTCCCTTAGAGCCTATAGAACAGGGTCTGACTGGACTAGAGGGAGGAGGGATAACAGAGGGAGAGGGGACCCAGAGAGCCCTATTGATGAACTCTGTCCCTAGGGCGCCTATAAACATGGTCATGACCATTGGAAACAAAGCAGACGGGATCCTGGTGGGAACAGATGGCAAGTACTCCTCAATGGCAGCAAGCTTCAGGTGAGGCACTGGTAGAGGGCAGAGTGCCCTGTGCTCCAGGGGCTCCCGGGGACCTCAGGACCAGGAGCTTTTGATGAGGAGAGGGTGGGGAGGATGGTGGTTCATGTGGGGAAGGGCTCAGTGAAGAGAAAGGGTTCAGTGTGGGAGGATGGTGAGTGAAGAGGCGTTTGGGAGGACTGCAAGGCTACATGCAGCCTCAGTTTGCAGAGAGGGCTCAGTAAGGGGATGGGGACTAGGTGCGGGGAGGGGCTCAGCGGGTAGATTGGATTCATAGGGAGGGATGGAGTGAGGAAAAGAGGCTCAGTGGAAGAAAGGGACTCTGAAGGGATGAGTAGAAGGACTCTGTGGGGAGGAGAATCTGTAGGGGAGGAAGCTCAGTGAGGAAGTGGGCTCAATGGGGGGTTTCTTAGTGGGGCTCCCAGGGGAGAGGCTAGACGTCAGAGAGAGATGGGATTCAGGTGGTGGTGGTAGGAGGCCTCTGGACCCAGGTGCAGAAGACCAGATATGGTCAAGGGAACCCCTCTGGGACTCAAACATTTATTCTGGAAGACACAGCCCTCACAAGTGCAGGATTGGGCAGGCAGAAGGGGATGGGATAGAAGGAGCAATGACCCCTATCATCCTCTTTCAGGTCCAGTGAGCACGAGAATGCCTATGAGAACATCCCAGAGGAGGAGGGCAAGGTCTGCAGCACCCCAATGTGACCCCTGCTTGCCTGTGTCCATGCCCAGCCCCCTCCCTCTCTGTACAGGGATCGGCAGGAAGGGGCCTGCCTTCTCCAACCTCCATGTCTGCCCCACCCTCCTGCCAAGGTCCACGCTCAGACTGTGTCCAGGTTGGGGCTCAGCTGTGGCCTTGAGGTTCTAGGGGGTCTCCTGCCCAATTCATTTCAGAAGACTCTTCTGAAAAGGACAATCAGCTCAGCACCTCCCATCCTGCCTCACATCTCCCTCCCCAGACTGTGGGAACAGCCCTTATTTCTGTGAAATAAAGACATTTTGTACTTCTGGGTATGAGGCTCTAAATAGCTCAGAAATAGCTCCTCAGGCTTCCAGAGAGGCCCAATCTTGCTTTCCAAATCATCTTCCAAAGCCACTGTCATGGTGATTCTGGAGAATTTCCAGGAAGGCCTCTCTGGGAGAACCCCTGGGGCCAGGGAGCACACTTCTTACTCCAGGCAAAGACCCTCTTAAAAAGCATACCCCACCCCACCCCTTTTGAAAGGAAACAGGTATTTATTTGACTGCATTGAGTTGCAGCACGCTGGATCTTTGTTGCATCAAGCAGAATCTTTCCTTGCGGTGCACAGACTTCTCTAGTTGTGGTGCACTGGCTTAGGTGCTCTGCGGTGTGTGGGATCTTAGTTCCCTGACCAGGGATTGAACCTGGGTCCCCTGCACTTCAAGGAGAATTCTTAACCATTGCACCACCAAGGAAGTCCCAAGTCTTCCTCTCTTGACCTGCCCTTCACAGCTGCAAATCTGGTTGATTCTGGGCTCTTCATGTAGCACCAACCCTGACCACCCGACCCTGCCTCCATGTTGCCAGACATTGCAGTGGGTTCACTCATTGCTCTTTCATCCAGCTCTGTCCTCATCCCCATGGCCCCTCTGGGCTGGGCTTGGGGCATTGGAAGCACTAGGGAAAGTCTTGGGCTAGGACTCAGGAAGCTCAGATTGGAGTCTGAGCAAGTCCCCTCCTGACTTGCTGTGTGACTTTGGAGAGTCAGTGTCCTCTCTGAGCTCTGCTGACCCTCTGTGGAGGATTTAGCCAGGCTAACCACAAAGTTTGAGTGGGAATTATCCTTCCTAAGCCACTGACTCCCAGTCCCAGGTGGGGGTGGGGCGAAGGAACTGGGCTCCCTGGGAGAATGAAGCAGGAGGGAGGGGACACAGCCCTACCAGGCTGGCTGACCGTGGAGACCCCTCACCTCTAGGACTGTCATTCTCATGAGAACAGCCTCTGTCTCTGTCTAGGGTGGCAACTGGAGGCGGGCTCTCCCGGGAGCACTCCAAGATCCAGAGGAGAGAGGCTGGAGGGCAGGAAGCAGCCCACCTTGTCCCTAAGATCTTCTTCTGCCACCTGTCTCACCTGTCACGGCCTCTCGTTCCTCCATTACACCCTGTGCTGCTCCAGGGCTTCACCCAAATACCCCTGGGGAGTTCCACCTGAAATCCAGACCATCCCTCGAACCTCACTGGGGGCTAGTCTGCAGCCTGCAGCAGAGAGAAGATCCCCCAGCTGAGGGCTGGCTGGGTCTCTGCCCTGTTGTGTGACTCGCCTCCCCTCTCTGGGCTTCAACTCAGTGACTTGTGGCTGGAGCGCCCGTGATTCCCACTCTCAGCTTTTGCACACATGGGAGGATGCCTTTTCATCCCACTCGGCCTGTGTAAACTCTGCACATTCCTTCTCCTTGACCCTGCCTAGGTACCTCTTCCTCCAGGAAGTCTTCCTTGATTAGACCAGAGGATAGAGTCAAGGGACCAGCTAGCCCAGCCTTTGGCTGCTTGGGTCTGATCCTCCTTGTATGAAGCTACGTCCTCTCCCACCTCAGCCCCCTGTTGTCTCACCTCAGGCCCGTGTTGTCTCCTGGTGTCGGGGGTTGGGGGGAGGCAGTTCCCAGTCTGACTCCTCACTGGCCTGCCAGGTCTGAAGGCAGAGATGCCATCCCCCTGTTTCCCCTCCAGCCCCTTACAGTTTACCAGCAGGGGCTGTGGCAGCTGCCGTCCTGTCCTGGTGCTGAAGGTGGGGGCCGTGGTGGGCTGGGCTGGGGTGGCCCGGTGGGTGAGTAGGGGGTCAGATTCCCCCTAGCCCCCACACCCCCAGGCCTTTCCAGGAGCCTCCTTAGCTCCCTCCCCACCAGCCGGGCCAAGATGGTGGGAACGCCATCCCGGGGTCCTTGTGGGGCTGAGCTGGCGTTGACCTTCCCCACAACCCCATGTTCCTGTCCTGACAGGGGGCAGAGGGCATGGAGATGCCGGCCCCAGAACTGCCGGAGCCCCCAGTCCTTATCGCTAGTTCCCACCTGCCAGTCTGGCCAGAGGAAGGAGGGAAAGGAGGCTGGGTCCGGGCCAGGGCGGTGCTTAATGACCCTCCGGGGGCCTAATCGCAGCCTGGCAGCCGCTGAGTGGCTCAGGCTGGCTCCTGGAGGAGGCTGATAACGCACCAGCTGGGCCCCCCACCATCTATCGGGGCTGCACAGCCAGTCCCCAGGGGGCATCGCTCGGGGGGCCTGGGAGAGGGAGCCTCTGGGCTGGGGCAGGGCGTCAGGGGACGTGGGGGAGGCTCTCCGCCCCTCCCGCCCTGCGGGAAGGGGATTCTGCCTTGATTGACAGACAAAGGGGAGGATGCTCCTTCAACGCCTTCCTGCTCCCTCCCCACCCGCTTCTCCCCAGGCCGGACCTCCCCGTCCCAAGCCTGTTTTCTCTTTGGCTCTCCCAGCCTTTACTCATCTCCGTGTGTGTGCGCTAGTCTCTTTCGGAGTGCAGTTTTTACTTCCATCTTCTTGTATCGGTCGCGTGTCTTCCTTCTCCTTCCTCCACCTGAACTCACTGTTCACGCCTTCTCTCTCACCTCTCATCCGCCCTCTTTCTCCAGCTGGCTCTCCCCCTGCCTTCTCTCCAGCTCTCCCACGTGCCTGCGCTGCCCTGATGCCCCTCGAGGCAGGGCGAAGTCCGGTGCCCTCACCCAAGTCTCACTTTTTGTGCTGCTTGACCTCCTGCGGATCTCTCCGCCTGCTCTCTGGGCAGAAGGCGAAGGCTGCCCAGGCCCTGGCTCCAGGACCCAGAGGTTCTATTACTCCCAGAAGACATTCTTGCTCCTCCAGCTTTCTGGAACACGGCTGGCACCTTTCCTATTCTTCCTCTACCTACAACGTGTGGATTTCACAGGGTTACATTGTAGGCTACACCCGAATTACGCTAAAAGCCCCACCCAGCAACTGCAGAGTTGAAAGTAGGTTGCAGCACAGTTTACTTCAGTTAGACTTGAAGAAGAACTTCCAGCCTGGAGTTGGTTTTGAAAAAAGGGTGCAGAGTCCTAGCTTGAGTGTTATTAAGATAGAGTGGCAGGGGCTTGGAATAATTTTCCAGATGACTTCCCTCATGCTCAGAGTGACATGAGCAGAAACACTGCACTCTTATTGTATTTCAGGGAGCCTAATATCACAGGGGAACGTTTGCCAGGCAGAGTCTCCTCCCCCAGCCCAGGGTAGAGGAGCAGGGGAGATGGGAGGTGTCCAGTGTCTGTGATGGGCTGTCTTTCTCCTTATCCTACCCTATCTCCTTAGGCCAAGCTCCCAGGTGAGTCAGGTGCCTGGAACCGGTGGAACTTGCTCTGGGATGAAGATGGGAGACATTTGGCTCCCCTTCAGATCTGGTCCGCGGGCCTGGAGCCCCGAGCTTGGGTCTCCTTTCAGTTTTCAGACCCCAGCAGTCCACACAGTGGCCGAGACTGGGGCTTAAGAACCATGCAGACTCTAGTTGAAAGTCCAGCTCTTCTCCTCACTGCTTGTGGGACCACCTGGGCTTCTGGACGTTCTTTTCACTTGCCAGTAAAACTGCTTCTGTCATGACTTCCCGGAGGGGTTACTGGGAGGAAGCAGAGATAATGTATGTGTTATCATTGTACCTGAAACTCGCCAGAAGACCCCCTAAGCTTGGCTTAGCAGTCACTTCTGGGAAGCTCATCCTGACCCCTGGGCTAAGGGCTTCCTCTGGGCCACACCAGCATCGCTGCGCTCACTGCCCTGTGTTGCCTGTTCCCTTGTCTCTGTGCAGCTCCAGCGTCAGGTCTGGGAGCTCCTCAAGGGCAGGCAGGGGGTGACTTTCCTCTCTGAGTCACCAGCACCCACAGTTGGGCCCAGGAAAGGGAAGCCCCAGGGGGTGGTGAAGAGACCCAGAGGGAGAGACTAAATCCTAGTCCGTATCATCCACCCCACATAGGTACAGACATACACAGGACCTGCACACCCTCTCTCAAGCTCTCTCTGGCTGAAGGTCCTGGGGTCAGTGATCACCGATGCTCCATCTGGTCTTCAGTTGGTGGGGAGGGGTTGTTCTCCCCCTCCCCGCCCACGTCTGCCTGCAGCCTCAGCTGTCCCCTGGTGGCTGCACACTCAATGAGAAGGGTGGATTCAGTAGAGCCTTTGAATCCTTCAGGGGGCTCTTCCCCCTTAAGCACTGGGACCAAAGACCTTCCTAAGGCCGGGCCCGGGGGACCTCATAGGTTGCGCAGCACCTTGCACTGCAGGTTTCCAGGGCAGCCGGGCCTCCAGCGCCCCCTCTTTGTGTCCCTAGAGGCCAGCTCTGTGAAAACTTCAGGTTCTGAGTACTACTGGTAGGGCCAGGCTCTGGGGGACTTAGCATCCGGTCCTCATGACACACCTCCCTTTCTCTCAGAAACGGTCCAAGAGCCCCATGGCCTCTGTCTTGAGTCATTATTCCAGAGATTAAGGAATGATAATGTTGGTGGTGCCCTGCTCCCTAGAGACCCTGGCCCAGTGGGGAAGAATAGAGAGCTTGATGAGAGAGAGAGAAAGAAAGTTCAGGGACGAGTCTCAGTATCATCCTGAGCAGGCTGGAAGATGGTGGAACCTCTTGGGGAACACTGATGGGGTTGTGTGAACTGTGCCTCTACCTGCAACCTGGGCGCCTTTTCCTGCTTCTCACGAAGGCACTGGGTAGTGGGTGGCCCCGAGAGTGACAGGTGCCAGGGGACAAGAAGGAGTGTGTGGGATGAGGATGCATTTGGACAAGTGGTTGGGAGCTGGTGGGATGTCTACAGGGAGAGGACTAGGGGGCATTTGGGTGTATAGGGCAGGTCTGAAGTGCAGTTGAGCAATTTCTAGTTCAACCAGAGCTTTTGCTTTCCAGTTGGATGCCCAACTGGGAGGTTAAGAGGACAGGTCTGGGCCAGGCAGCCTGGACACAAAACCGATATGACACTAATACTGTGTTGGACAAATCAGTCAACAAAGCTCCAGGTTACTCATCTGTAAACTGGGGGGAGTACGTGGTGTCCATTTAATAAGAGGTGTTGTGAAGACTCAAAAAAGTGGTGTACATAATACACAGAATAGTGTCAAGTGTACAGTTAGTGCACACAACAAATGTTAGCTTTTGTCTTATTATTATTATTATTATTACAGGATGAACTCGGTTGGATGCAGGACCACTCTGTGTCAGAGCTAGCAAAATCCTTCAAGTCATTTAGTTCAGTTTAGTATTAATAATATTGCACGGTGGAATCTGCAGCCCAAGGAAGGGATGGCCCCTGCCCAGTGTCATGTGACAAGTCAGGTTGAGAGGCAAGCTAGAGGCTCTGCATGGCTGGTTGGAACAGAATGTGCTGGGCCCAGCTGTCCCCCTGGACCTCTGGAGGAGCCAGCATAATGGGGCTGGTTTGTTCTGCATTGCTGAGGCTGGTACTGTTCTGTACGTGGACTTTGCAAATGAGTAACTGGGCTCCTGACCAGTTCAGGCTGTGAGCTTGGGGTGTGGGATGGGGGTGGTGATGAGGATGGGTGCTGGTGAAGTGGAGGACGAGTGGAGGAGGAGCGTGAGCTCCAGCGAGCAGGGAGGAAAAGGAGAGAGAGGGATGGGAAGAAGCTGATGGAAGAATCTTCCAGGTGCCAAGAGCTAACAAGTTGCAACAAAAGACTGGGAAGGGTCTTCCCTCCAACCCAAAGGCAGTGATGGTGGTGGTGATGGTTCGCACGCTGAAGCTAACAGCTGTTTTGTGGTGTGTAGGATGATTTCTGATTGGAGATTTTTTCTGATCCTATTTTCTTGAGGAAAAAATGCAGACTCAGAAAGGGAGGTAAATTGCTTAAGGTCACGAAGTCTGGAAGTGGCACTGGACCCTGCTCTTTTGACTTTAAATCTATTGTTAATTCTACCTCAATGTAGAGTTCCTTGTGTGCTTGTATGTGTGTGTGTGTGTGTGAGAGAGAGAGAGAAATGGGAAGATGAAGAGGAAAATAAAGTGTTTGTCACTGTAGCATTCGCAGTCCTTTAGAAAGAGGCATCTGGGAACTGGAGAGCGGTCCCCTTAGTAACTAAGCGGATGCTTGGTAGTGGCTACTTCTGCCTTCATCCTGCCTGCTCGCACCTCCACATCTTCCACCTCCAGTCCTCTGCCGAATCTGCTCTCACTAGGAGCACCAGAATCCTGTCTTCTTGTTGCAAGATACAGTGGCCTGTCTGATGCTTCTGCTCTCAGCACAATAGGATGATGGCCGTTTTCTCTGGGGAGTTCTTTCTGACCACCCTGGTGAACCCTCAGCACCCCAGGCTCACACAGGCCCATGGACTCACAGCCTCACGTTGGTCATGGTGGTGCTCTCTGAACAAGACAGCTGATCTCTGTGAGGCAGAGACCACAGCTGCCTTGTTTGTCATGATGTCCGAGTGTCCAGCATAGGTCCGGAATAATGGGAGGTCCCCGGTCAATGGTGGTTGAATGAATGTCATAAGGATCTTATCCCCTCCGTTTATTTACATTCCTTCCCATGAAGTATCAGCTTCTGAATCAGCATCTTCAGCTCCATCCCCTCTAGGACCCAGTTACCCCCTGCACAACTCTGCAGGAACCTCAGACCAAGATGGAATTCTGGATCTCTGACTCATCTGAGCCCCCTGTGCTGCTAGGGGCACCACCAGTCATCCACCCAGGCCAGAGGTGGATGGCCCCAAATCCCCCTCCCTCACCCCACCCTACCTCCCCTGCTTCAGGTCTGCAGCTTGCATGGATGTTTGCAGCAACCCTCTGTCCTCCTTATTCTCATTCTTGCTTCATGCTCAAACTATCCTCCACACATGGTCACTCGAGAGACCTTTCCCAAACACAGAGTCAAGCGGGACCCAGCCCTTTACATCTGTGAGGTGAGCCTCCCTCCTCCAGGAGGGGCCCTGGACTTGAAGCCAGACTTCCCTGGGCAAATCCTGCCCTGCCAATTTTATATTAGCATGATGTTGGGCAAGTTAGTAACATAGGTGCGTCAGCCTCTGAATATGAAAATTAAGGGTAAAATGATGCCCATCTTATTGGGTTGCAGTGAAGAGTAAATGTGTTAATGTATGTACAGGAAGCGTAGAGTAAATAAATACTTAGTGTTAGCAACAGACGTCTTTCTTTTCCTCTTTTGCCTGCAACGTCTTAATTAGCCACGAGATGGCACACTGCAGGCGCTCTGCTACTTAACTGCTCCAAGCTTTCCTTCCTTCCCTACCACAGTGCTTCACATCTCAGTGCCTATTTGTTTATGTTCTGGGCTTATGTTTTCCCTTCTGCCAGCCTTAGCAACTTCAGGAACGCTTTCTGATACATCTTTCCCACTCCAAACTCACCAAGTGGATTGTTTTCTGTCTGCGAGCTCCTGGAGGGCATGACATCTCCAGGTCTCTGGGCAGAGTCCCTGCATAGAAGAAGAGCTGTGTTTGTCAGATGAATGAATACGTGTCAGCCAGTCCCAGCTCAGCCACTTAAATAATTTGCATGATCTTGGGCAAATCAATTTACTTCTCAAGTTTTTTTTTTTTTTTTCCTTAAATGGACATCAAAGAGGCTCAACAACATACATGTGGAGACAGCCCAGTGCAAAGCCTTAGTAAGATCTGACATGGTGTAGACCCAGGGCCACCTTGCCCAGACACCTGCCTGCCAACCATGGAGCATTGTCATTGCCCACCAGCTATTACCCACTTGTGCTTACTCCTGTCCCCCATCCCAGTTGAGGGTATTAGAAATGAGTTTACCTCTTCCTAAAGGTCCTTTTTTATCAAGTATGGTCTGGAGTTAGTCTGCAAGCTGGCTGGGCTGGGTGGGCCGAGGCTTAGTTGATGGTTCAGCTGAGTCCAGTGGGCTCCCATTTGCCTGGAAAGCACAGGTTCAGCCTCCCTGTCCCTGAAAGCCCCACTATCCTCCTGAATGAGGCCCTCCTGGGCCTTGTCTTCTTCACTCTGGTTCCTGATGTCCCAGCTCTGGCTGGGGTGGGACACTGCCTCTGTTTGGATGACCTTAGTCATTGTGCCTCTCCCATAAAAACCCTGAAAACAATGGTCCTTCCTTAGGACAAACTCCCAGGATGGGATGACTCCATGAAAGAATATAAGCATTTTTGAGGCTCTTGTAAAGTACATGCTCACCAGTGATTTCTTTAACAGTTGAAGCCATTTATACTTAATCAGTTCACTGTAAGCAGCGTGGGTGGGGGAAGATTCCAGTTTGCCTTGGTGCCAAACACTTAAAAATTGTTCGAAAAGAAAGTATAATACTTTCTTTTTTGCCAAATGTCTGTTCTGTCCTTTATCCTTTCTCCTTATTGCTGGCAATATCTTGAAAAGCCACCAAATGGCAGCACTCACACACAATCCTTGGGATGCTTAATGCCACCAGCAATCCCTTTTCCTGTGTGTAGAGGGGAATCTGCCCAGGCCGAGGTCCGAGCGTAGTGACCACTGATAGGATCCCTGAGAGATGTGCGGGTGGCTCAAATGGAGAGATCACTGGTTGGAAGTCAAGTGCCTGGGATTCTAGAACTCGTCCTGTCCTGCCTTAAGTTTAGCTACCATTTATTTCCTGAGGACTGCCTGGGCTACATTTTATCCAACCATCACATCAGGAGCATCCATCACCAGGATTTGTGTCCATATTTACAATTCCTTTTCCTGTACACTGGCTGTCTTAAAAATTGTATGTATCCCACTGAAGATATGCTGGAATTTCCGTATCTGCGCTGGCACCCTCAGGCATGGGGATTAGGTTGTTCTCTGTAGACCCTATCTCTGCCTAAATATCCAATAACTGCCTCACTCCATGTTAAGCAAGAGTTCTACAGGGTATGGTATCCTATAATATTCCAAATGGAAACTCAGATACAGGGTTATCTATATTCAGAATTCCTTGTAAATATCTAAGGTTTTTATATACCCTTATCAATTTACCCATTCCCTAGACAGTGTAATAAGAGACTATAAGATGATGCAGTTACTTTCTGTTAATCATAAGGGAAGATAGCTGAGGACAAAGCTGTCATGCAGAGATATGCAGAGATGAAAGTAATCTAGAGGTTGAATTGGACCCTAGATCAAACTGTGCTTGAAAGCCACACTACGATTAGTTACATGAGCCAATAATTTTTTTTTGCAGTTGAAGTCAGTTTGAGTTTTTGATGTATTTTTTTGTGGGTTACACCAAAAGGAAACCTATATGATCCAGGAAGATATCAGAATTATTTCTAATAGTTGTTAAAACCAATCAGAAGTATCCTAAATTACATAATTTATCCCCAAACCATATAGATATATTTTGGCATTATATTTATCTTCATATTCTTCCTCTGGTAATAAAATTCCTTCATTAATCATTATATGAGGAGACTTAAAATTAGCAAACTTTCTTTAGGAACACATGGATTCCATCCTTAGATTTTAGGATAATTTGGCACATGAGTATGGGAGGCTTGTAGCAGTCTAGAGTTAGCTCGAAGTGGAGCAGAGTCAGGGCCAGGGTCATTTTGCATTTATCCATGGCAAAATGCTGCCTAATGCCGTTCCTGGGGACACCAGGGAGGAAAAGTAATACCTGATAAATCTGTATATTATTAGAAACATGAGACAATCTTTTTATATATGACACCTTTTCCAGGGAAACAAAATCCATATTCTAAACCAAACCAAGTTTGTGATAGAATTCAGAAAAGGTTTTAAATATAATGGGACCATAGAGTTCCTTTGTGTCAAGACTAAGTGATAGTGAATTGTATCAACAATTGATTCTGCAGGATCCATAGAACTAGAAAATTTTTCCAAATTATGGAGAAGAAACACTAGTTTTACTATTATTCATTTAGAAATCTGTGCAGTTGAGCATGAGAATTCTTTTTTTTTGACAGAGACACAAGAAGGTTTTTAACAAGTAAAATATGGAACATGTAATGTTTTACATTCACAATTCTGCTCTTTGTTGCCATGACAATTTACCCCAGCCTTGAATTTGCAGTAAAGAGCATGAGAATATTAAACCTGGTATACTCTGTGGATTATACTGTGTTTGGTAAAGCAGGTTTTTCTTATACCATATTGGAGCTTCCCTGGTGGCTCAGATGGTAAAGAATCTGCCTGCAATGCAGGAGACCCAAGTTCAATCCCGAGTCAGGAAGATCCCCTGGACAAGGGCATGGCAACCCATTCCAGTATTCTTGCCTGGAGAATTCCATGGACTAAAGAGCCTGATGAGCTACAGTCCATGGGGTCACAAAGATTCGGACATGACTGAGCAGCTACTATGGGAAAGGGACATTAGGAACTTAGAACAGGAATTTAGATTGTGCCTGGGTGCTGCCAATGTTGCCTTGTCTGGGGTGGAGATGGCTGGCATCAGTACATGCCCACTTGCCATGGAACAGAGCTGTCTTTCATGAAATTAACTGATCTCTTTGGGGGCTCGTCTGAACTCCCTGGCCATAAAAGAAGACAAGCCAGGTACATGGTAGGGATGTGGCACTCACGCAGTGCCAGTGAGCCGTGGGCCTACAGTGAGTGAATTTTGTCAAGCAAGCACTATAGTACACTTCCATCCTGTTTACCAGCTTGAGTCTTTACCTTGATCCAGCTGAAAATGGTAGGAAGGCATAGGGGGGTCTTTTTTTCACAATTTTCCTTGGAGAATCTCAAGGGGTAAAGATCTGTAATGAGAATGAAGGTCCTCCACTCCCCTCACGCACAAACTCTACACATATCATGAATGCAATTCCTAAAGCTAATGCTAGGAACTGACAAAGGCTGGGTACTACAAGCCTAGCCTGTGGATCACAATAAACTGTGGAAAATTCTGAAAGAGATGGGAATACCAGGCCACCTGACCTGCCTCTTGAGAAACCTATATGTAGGTCAGGAAGCAACAGTTAGAACTGGACATGGAACAACAGACTGGTTCCAAATAGGAAAAGGAGTACATCAAGGCTGTATATTGTCACCCTGCTTATTTAACTTACATGCAGAGTACATCATAAGAAATGCTGGACTGGAGGAAGCACAAGCTGGAATCAAGATTGCCGGGAGAAATATCAATAACCTCAGATATGCAGATGACGCCACCCTTATGGCAGAAAGTGAAGAGGAACTAAAAAGCCTCTTGATGAAAGTGAAAGAGGAGAGTGAAAAAGTTGGCTTAAAGCTCAACATTCAGAAAACGAAGATCATGGCATCTGGTCCCATCCTTTCATGGGAAATAGATGGGGAAACATTGAAAACAGTGTCAGACTTTATTTTTTTGGGCTCCAAAATCACTGCAGATGGTGACTGCAGCCATGAAATTAAAAGACGCTTACTCCTTGGAAGAAAAGTTATGACCAACCTAGATAGCATATTAAAAAGCAGAGACATTACTTTGCCAACAAAGGTCCGTCTAGTCAAGGCTATGGTTTTTCCTGTGGTCATGTATGGATGTGAGAGTTGGACTGTGAAGAAAGCTGAGCGCAGAAGAATTAATGCTTTTGAACTGTGGTGTTGGAGAAGACTCTTGAGAGTCCCTTGGACTTCAAGGAGATCCAACCAGTCCATTCTAAAGGAGATCAGTCCTGGGTATTCTTTGGAAGGAATGATGCTAAAGCTGAAACTCCAGTCCTTGGCCACCTCATGTGAAGAGTTGACTCATTGGAAAAGACTCTGATGCTGGGAGGGATTGGGGGCAGGAGGATAAGGGGAGAAGAGAGGATGAGATGGCTGGATGGCATCACTGACTAGATAGACATGAGTTTGGGTGAACTCCAGGAGTTGGTGATGGACAAGGAGGCCTGGCGTGCTGCGATTCATGGGGTCACAAAGAGTCAGACACGACTGAGTGACTGAACTGAACTGACCTGATGCTCCTAAAGGCCTGCCATTGAAAACACATCTGGAGCAAGCAGAGACTGTGCAATCTAGGAGCAGATCTAATATGTCCCTAGGATAAAAAGCAACCATGAATCATTCAGTTCAATTCAGTTCAGTCGCTCAGTCATGTCCGACTCTTCATGACTCCATGAATTGCAGCACGCCAGGCCTCCCTGTCCATCACCAACTCCCAGAGTTCACCCAGACTCAGGTCCACCGAGTCAGTGATGCCATCTAGCCATCTCATCCTCTGTCGCCCCCTTCTCCTCCTGCCCCCAATCCCTCCCAGCATCAGACTCTTTTCCAATGAGTCAACTCTTCGCATGAGGTGGCCAAAGTACTGGAGTTTCAGCTTTAGCATCATTCCTTCCAAAGAAATCCCAGGGCTGATCTCCTTTATGAATCATTAGGACAATTAAAATACAATCCGACTTAGCCAAATCTATTGACTTCACTATTTTCCCTTCAAGGACTACCTTGTAGCTCAGTCAGTAAAGGATCTGCCTGCAGTGAGGAGACCCGGGTTCAAACCCTGGGTTGGGAAGATCCCCTGGAGAAGGAAATGGCAACCCACTCCAGTATCCTTGCCTGGAAAATCTCATGGACAGTGGAGCCTGGTGGGCTGCAGTCCATGGGGTCATAAAGAGTCAGGCATGACTGAGCGACTAATACTAATACTAATTTTCCCTTCAGGGCTTCCCTGGTGGCTCAGACAGTAAACTGTCTGCCTGCAATGTGGGAGATCCTGGTTTGATCCTTGCTGGACATGGAACAACAGATTGGTTCCAAATCAGGAAAGGAGTACATCAAGGCTGTATATTGTCACCGTGCTTATTTAACTAATATACAGAGTACATCATGAGAAACGCTGGGCTGGAGGAAGCACAAGCTGGAATCAAGATTGCAGGGAGAAATATCAATAACCTCAGATATGCAGATGACACCACCCTTATGGAAGAAAGCGAAGAGGAACTAAAGAGCCTCTTGATGAAAGTGAAAGAGGAGAGTGAAAAAGTTGGCTTAAAGCTCAACATTCAGAACACTAAGATCATGGCATCTGTTCCCATCACTTCATGGCAAATAGATGGGGAAATAGTGGCTGACTTTATTCTTTTGGGCTCCAAAATCACTGCAGATGGTGACTGCAGCCATGAAATTAAAAGATGCTTGCTCCTTGGAAGAAAACCTATGACCAACCTGGACAGCATATATGCAGAGACATTATTTTGCCAGCAAAGGTCCGTCTAGTCAAGGCTATGGTTTTTCCCTGGTTGCTCAGCTGGTAAAGAATCTGCCTGCAATTTGGGAGACCTGGGTTCTATCCCTGGGTTGGGAAGATTCCCTGGAGAAGAATTGGCAATCCACTCCAGTTTTCTTGCCTGGAGAATCCCCATGAACAGAGGAGCCTGGCAGGCTACAGTCCATGGGGTCACACGACTGAGTGACTGAGTACAACACATGGTTTTTCTAGTAGTCATATATGGATGTAAGAGTTGGACTATCAAGAAAGCTGAGCACTGAAGAACTGATGCTTTTGAACGGTGACTCTTGAGAGTCCCTTGGACTGCAAAGAGATCCAACCAGTCCATCCTAAAGGAGATCAGTCCTGAATATTCACTGGAAGGACTGATGCTGAAGCTGAAATTCCAATACTTTGGCCACCTGATGCGAAGAACTGACTCATTAAAAAAGCCTCCTGATGCTGGGAAAGATTGAAGGCAGGAGGAGAAGGGGCCGACAGAGGATGAGAGGGTTGGATGGCATCACTGACTCGATGGACATGATTTTGAGCAAACTCCGGGAGTTGGTGATAGACAGGGAGGACTGGTGTGCTCAGTCCATGGGGTTGCAAAAAGCCGGACATGATTGAGTGACTGAACTGAACTGATTATCCCTTCACAGTAAATAACTGCCTTTGTCATATACAAATTGACAAGGAATCAAATTATTTATTACTCTTTTCTTTTGTCTTGGTTCCCAATAGACTGAGCTAGTAACTTGTATAAAGTTCGTGTGTGTGTGCTCAGTTGTGTCAGACTCTCTGTGACTGACTGTCACAGACTGTAGCCTGTCAGACTCCTCTGTCCATGGGATTTTCCCAGCAAGAATACTGGAGTGAGTTGCCATGCCCTCCGCCAGGGGATTTTCCCGACCCAGGGATTGAACCCGTGTCTCCTACATTGGCAGGTGGCTTCCTAACCACTGAGCCATCTGGGAATCCCTGTGCAAAGGTCAAGAGGTGGCAATTCAAATACTCAAGTCATTCAGATCCTGGCCCCTCCACCTCCCCATCTCTGTGGGAGGTGTAGATGAGCACGGCCTGGATTTAGACTGTGTGATGGCTCTGAACACTGGTTCACAGCCAAGGATCATGCTCTTTCTCTCCCAGACCCTGTAGGTCTCTCCTTTCCTTCTCACCCTCATTCAGGTTAACTTTAAATGTAAATGAGAGTGGGATTTTTGAAGGTCTAAACTCAAATATGCGCTAATGTTTTACAAGGCAAAGACTTTATAATTTTGCTACTTTAATGATTTCCAGTAACAAATTGTTTGTGGTCTATATCACAACTCAATGACTAGCTTGACTTTATGAATAAATGAAAGTGGGGTGCAAGGTGGTTAAATGACATTGTGTCAGTCAACTAATCACATACCTTTTACTTCCCAAAAGGATGTGATGTGTTTCTGTTGATGAAGAATCGTCATGGAACACTGGAAACTTTACAAATGGGAAATATTTTTCTTTTCTTTGTTTTATTTTTAAATATTTATTTATCTACTTGGCTGCCCTGAATCTTAGCTATGGTACATGGCATCTTCTGTCTTTGTTTGCAGCATGCAGAATCTTTAATTGAGGCATCAGTTCAGTTCAGTTCAGTCGCTCAGTCGTGTCCGACTCTTTGCGACCCCATGAATCGCAGCACACCACGCCTCCCTGTCCATCACCAACTCCGGGAGTTCATTCATATGAACTCTTAATTGTGGCATGTGGGATCTAGTTTCCTGACCAGGGATTGAACCTGGGGGCCCTGCCTCGAGAGTGCAGAGTCTTAGCCATTGGACCACCAGGGAAGTCCCAAAGTATTTTTCTTTTAAAAACACAGGAATTTTGTTCTGTTTTCTCTTTCCTAATCTATGGATGATTGTTCTAACCACGCCCTCTACTGTGAATATCTTCTGTTCCCTTCTATCCTTGTTGACTATCTCAGATGCCACTGGGTGGAGTTTGGGACTGTCATACCTGAGGGTCTTCCCATTCAGCAGGGTTGTGGTGAAGAGTCCAAATATTGAGAAACAAAGGCATTCCTGAGTAAACAGGAGGAAAAGTAGGTGAACTAAGATTCTGACTTCAAGAGACGACTCATTGGAAAAGACCCTGATGTTGGGAAAGATTGAAGACAGGAGGAGACGGGGATGACAGAGGACGAGATGATTGGATGGCATCACCAACTCAGTGGACATGAATCTGAGCAAACTTTGGGAGATAGTAAAGGACAGAGAAGCCTGGCGTGCGCAGTCCATGGGGCTCCAAACAGTTGGACATAACTGAGTGACCGAACAACAATGATTTGTGACATTGAGCATCTTTTCATCTGTCTGTAGGTCCTCTGTATGTCTTCTTTGGAAGAATGCCTATTCAGGTCCTTTGCCCATTTTTAAATTGGATTTTTTTTAATATATGGGGCAGGAGGAGAAGGGGATGACAAAGGGTCAGATGGCTGGATGGCATCACTGACTCAATGGATGTGAGTCTGGGTGAACTCTGGGAGTTGGTGATGGACAGGCAGGCCTGGCATGCTGTGATTCATGGGGTTGCAAAGAGTTGGACACGACTGAGCGACTGAACAGAACTGAACTGATGAGTTCTTTATAGATTGTGGATATTAACCCCTTAGTAGACATATCATTCGAAGAAGGAAATGGCAACCCACTCTAATACTCTTGCCTGGAAAATCCCATGGATGGAGGAGCCTGGTGGGCTGTCTATGGGGTCGCATAGAGTCGGACACGACTGAAGCGACTTAGCAGCAGCAGCAGCAGACATATCATCTGAATCTTCATTCAGTATGCTTTTCATTTTGTTGATAGTTTCCTTCCCTGTGCAAAAGCTTTTTAGTTTGATGCAGTCTCATTTATTTATTTAGCTCCTTTTTCCTTTACATAAAGAGACAGATCCAGAAAATTATTGCTAAGACCCATGACAAAAAGCTCACTGCCTATAGTGTTCTTCTAGGAATTTTATGGCTTCTAGTCTTCCTTTTAAGTGTTTAATTCATTTTATTTTTTTGAGTATATGGTGTGAGAAAAGTTATCTAGTTTCATCCTTTTACATGTAGCTATCCATCAAATCTATATATTGTTAAAGAAATTTTGAGTTGTACCAATGGGTGAGTTTTACAAAGGAGGAAGTTGTTTTTTTGTTCAGTATTCTCAAACTGCCTAAGGATGAAATGACTTGCCTCCTGAACATGGGGTACCTCCACTACTAGACATATCCATCTGCTAAAGTTCTCCAAGATATTAGGGCAAAGGAATGGCTCTCAATAGGTTCCAGAAACGGGCTCAGGGAGCCCACTGGTGTCACAAGATCATAGACAAGCTCTTTTACTGGCGCTTAGAAAATGTCTGTATTTCTGGGGGAAGATTTGCTGTTTTCTTCAAATTTGTAAAATGATCAGTGATGCACAAAAGGTAAAGAATAAAAACATGACACTTGATATGATTTACAACTAACTCTGTTGGGTGTACTGTCCTTTACAGAAAAACTTTAAGATTAGTGTTTAAGAAGTTGAACATTGTTTTTTGCTTGTGTGCCATCTCCCAGTTGGGGGGACAAAAGAGAGAGTGATGGCATTTTGGTCAGGTTTATGTGACTCCTTCAAGATACTTGCCCACATCACCTACTCCTGACTTGAGACTGAATACTTATAGATTTACCAGTACGGCCTGCTGAATGGTGACCTTTAATTACTAGACTCTAAATGCTATGACACCCTTCACGGTCTCAGCACTATCCCTGATACAGTTTCTATTTTAAAAACATCAGTAGGCTATTTGTGGCCGAGATGACTCAGTGTCCCTTCAACATCTTTTCTCCACTCTTACAGAAATATCGATAGTTTTAGCTGAGAACATGGTCCCAGTGAAAGACCACATTTCCTAGTCTCCTTTTCAGCTAAAGGAGGAAGTCGGTTATAGGCAGAGCTGTGAGCAGAAGGGATGTATACAATTTCCAGCTAATGTTTTCATAAAGAAAGGTGCATACCTTCCCATTCCCTCTTATGTTCTCTCACTTGCTCAAAGGCAGATGCGGTGGTGGGAGCTGGTAACTATCTCAGATCATTAACTGAAAGCCACGTGTTGAAGATGGAGAACAAAAGACTGAAGGAGCCTGGATGCCTTGACGGTCTTGTAAAGCAAACCATGCTACCAACTCTGACCACTTGCCTCCCTGAGATTTTAATGTGAGAAAGAAAGAAATTTCTATCTGGTTTAGGTCCCTCTATTTGGGGACCTTCTTGTTAGAGTGGGTTATTACTGATGTGATCAGTGCTTACTTTCCATTTACTGTCTACCCATATTGTCAAGAATACTAGTTTGCTTTTACTTGGCAGGGATCATGTTTAAGGGCTATTTAAACTGTCCATCTACTTGCCATAATTTTGCTGCTATGAGGCACTTGAGGAAAAGGAGGGCTAACTTCCATTACCATCCTTCAGGTTTCAACTTGTTTGTCACCTTCTCAAAGAAGATGTTCTAGACAACCCCATCTAAAGTAAATTCCCCTTAAAAGCAAATACCATATGACATCACTTACTGTGGAAACTAATATATGGCACAAATGAACCTGTCTACTACACAGAAACAGACTCACAGACAGAGAAACCAGACTTGTGGTTGCCAAGGGGAAGGGAGGGGGAGAGAGATGGACTGAGAGTTTGGGTTGGGTAGATGCAAGCTACTACATTTAGAATGGATCAACAAGGTCCTGCTGTATAGCACAGGGAATTATATCCAATCTCCTGGGATAACCTAACTGCCATCCCTTAATGACACCCCTACACAGCTTGAAGGGGCGTCCCTGGTAGCTCAGCTGGTAAAGAATTCATCTAAGATGCGGGAGACCCTGGTTCAATTCCTGGGTTGGAAAAATCCACTGGAGAAGGGATAGGCTACCCACTCCAGTATTCTTGGTCTTCCATGGTGGCTCGGCTGCTAAAGAAGCCGCTTGCAATGCAGGAGACCTGGGTTCAACCCCTGGGTTGGGAAGATCCCCTGGAGAAGGGAAAGGCTGCCCACTCCAGTATTCTTGCCTGAAGAATTCCATGGACTGGAGAAGTCCACGGGGTCACAAAGAGTTGGACATGCCTGAGCGACTTTCATTTCATTTTCCTGGGATAAACCTGGGAAAAGAATTTTAAAAATAATGTATATATGTGTAAAGCTGATATAGCAGAGATTGGCACATTGTAAATCAACTATACTTAAGTGAAAAGAAGTAAGTTCCACTGGATTACTGTCTAGCTCAACCACTCATTTCTTTCATGGCACTCAGTATTAATACAATTTGTATTTATCTATTTGGTATCCATTTTCCACTTTAGAAGCTCCATGAAGGCAGGGACCATGTATATTAATCCACTGAGTATCTAATATGTATCAAATATTTGGCACTTACACATCAAATAAGTGGTGAATCTCGAAATCATTAAGAAATTCCTGTTCAGGCTTCACAAGAGTTGTTAGCATCAGGAAACTATATAGAATGTCTTGAAAATATTCCAAACAAAAGCCTTCTTATCCCAGACTCAAACCCCACAGACCACAAAGACAAGTTTACATACCTTACTTTGTGAAAATTTAGAAGTCCTGTATGATAAAAGACACCATAAATACAGTTTTCAAAAAGTAAAAGAATGGGGGGAAATTACAAAGAAAAGTTATAATCAAGGATTATTATCCACAATATGTAAAGAGCTTACATGAATCAATAAGAAAAAGATAACTTCATGGAAAAATAAACATAGATGACATATACATTACAGAGAACAAAACAAAGATAAACATAAATGGCCAATAAGCATGTTTTGAAAACTAAAAGTAATGTCTCCAATAATAGGACAAGAGCTAAAAAAATTATAGTATATTCACATTACAGAATTTCATGAAGTCATGATTAGAAATGAGATGTATTTTTATTGAGTGAAAAAAGGAAGAACAATATGGATATGATCCCATAGACAAGAATATGTACATACATATGCATATATGAAATGTACAGGAAAAAGTCTGAAAGAATGCATCCCAAGCTATTCTGTTTTTAGGAAAAGCAGTAGGATCGGGCAGGGAGGTGTGGCTATGTGAAATGGGATTTTTACTTCTTACTCCATAGCTTTTCTAGTGTTGTAAATCTTTTACTGTGAGCATACATTCATCTATTATGAGTGCAATTCTGAAAGAGATTTTAAAACAGCAGAAAATATATGGAAGCCACTTAGAAAATTCTTGATATTTGGCATTAGTAATAACCAGAATCAAACAGAAAAGATGAGAAAATCTCTGAATCATACAGAAACATATCAAGGTGACACCCTATGTCACCATACTTTGATTACTCTCTATTTTCCAGGACCTTGAGCTGAAATTTAACTTTAAAACAAAATGTATAAAATCATCATGTCCTAGGCTCTAACATTAGGGGAGTTTCTTCAGGTGCAAGTAGATCCCCTTCTTGGGTTTGATGAAAACGTAGGGCATGAAGACAACAGGCTTGGTGGGCTCTACTCTCATCTGGAAGCGGAGCAGAATCAAGGCAACAACCACCTTTATCTCAGCTATGGCAAAATTCTGCCCGATGCAGTTCCTGCAGACACCAAGAAAAAAGAGACTGGAAGAACTGATACTTCTTCTGACGCTTTAATAAGATACTAGAAAAACAAGTCTGTTGTTAACAATACATTTGCACATGAAATTCCATACCAACTTTTGGACTTTGGACTTACCTTGTTCCCTGTAAGAATGTGAGCTGGAAGGTTCAAATTGATGCCCTTCCAAAACAGGGTGGCACTTGGAGCTGCTCACAGAATTGTTCCTCCCTCCACCCCCTCCCAACCCGCCATGAAGTTCTAATGTATAATAAAACATGATGACCATAGTTGGTAATACACTGTATTGTAGAACTGAAATTTGCTAAGAAAGAAGAACTTAAATGTCCTCTCACACACAAAAAAGGACAGGTATGTAAGCTGAAGAATATGTTAATGAACTACATGGGAAGGAATCTTCTCACAGTGTATATCGACTCATCATGATGCATATATCAAGTGTCTTACAATTTAAGATTCTAATATAAAGATGAAATAAAAGATGAAATAAATTGTTTTTCTGAAAAAGAATCATCTCATCTTTATTGGGAGTGAACCTGCATTGAACCCATGAGCAACAGCTTGCCTTGCTGTTTAGCCGTCTGAGCCATGGCTGTATAGGATGCCGTAGCAAACGGTGTTGTCCTTCGTGAAACTAACTGACACTTTCAGTGGCTCAAACAGGCACTAAGATCTACCTCATGGTCAGGTGAGAAGATAAGTTTCCATAGAAGAACTTATAGAGCTGGGGGGCTGAAGCGAGAAGGCTGTTTCCAGGTAAACATTTTTATGTGTTTTTAAAAACTTCAAATAGTCCTCACCTTGGTCCAGATGAGAATGGTAAGTAAGCATGGGAGTGTCTTTTATTACATTCCTGGGAGAACCTCAAGGGGTCAAAGACCTGAAATGAGAGGGTAACCCCACGACCATCCCCAAAACACCATTAACACATTTCTGAAGCTACTGCTTAGCACCGATCAACAGAAATATCCATGCACCACATATGTAATTTCAAATGTTCTGGTATCCACATTTTTACAAGGGGTAATGAATTTTCTAATATAATTTATTTAACAGAAAATATGATCATTCCAACATGAATTCATATACATAATTACTTCAAGAAAATATTTCCTATTTTTTGTACTACAGCTGCAAAATTTTACTTTCCCAGCACATCTCAGTTCTAACCAGCCACATTTCAAGTGCTCCACACCACATGTGGTTAATGGCTACCACCCTGGACAGTACAACTGTAGACCTGCTGACCTTGTCTGGTCTCCCAGGTGATTAGTCTGCTACCCAGACTAGGAAAGAGGAAAGCAGAAATACCATGGCCGGTGGTAGTATTTGCACTTTGAAGGTACAAGTGCATCTACTTAGAAGTCAAGCCAAGATGACCTACGTGATCAGTTGTCCAACTTGCCGTTACACATAACGGGTTTGAAACTAGCAGCGTATAAAAAAGGAAGTATCTACACACGTGTTTAGAGTTTCAAGAGACTCAGGTATGCTCCAAACCTTCTTTTTGCCTCTTCAGATCCTTTCTCCTCCCTTTCCCACCTTGCTCTGGGCTCCAAACTGACCCACGGGGTTTCCTGTTGGGTTTGACCAATAAAAGGCATTGAAAGGAAATCTGGAGAGTGGGACAGTCATACCTGTGGGTTTTCCCAGACGGCGGGGTTGTGGTGGAGACCCCAGATACTGAGAACCACAGTCATTCCTGAGAAAGGAAGGAAATAAAAGAGATTGCAGAAAAAAGAGCAAGTTGTGAGCTCCTTTTATACTGCTCTTCAGTAACACTTTTCTTTTTGAAGGGAAAGACTTAGTTCCTGGCAGAGTTCTGTGGGCCGTAGCTGATGCCAGCAGTGAAGGACCCATAAAAAGATGGGGTCTGGTGGCACCTCAGTTTTCAAATCAATGATCTATTTAATACCTGATTCTATCTTAAGGCACTCTTGGTATCATGTCAAAATGATAGCCTATGTTTATGTTTTCCACTATCTCTAGAAATTGTTTATGCATCTATTCATGGACTATAAAGTATCCAGACACAACAGCTTAGGTACATTTAGGAACAGAATTGTACTTCCACTCTGCAGATCCAATGACAAGTTTCTGTTGGTGCAGGTCATACATGGAAGTAGGGAATTTTGGCAAATGTTCATGTAGTATGAGGATTTTAAAAAAGACAGAAGAAAAATAAATAAAATTTAAAAAACAAAAAAGGAAAAAAAGAGGTGAGATAATTTGAGGATTATTGGGTTATCAGAAATAATTTTGGTAAAGTAATTCTAGATCTGTCAACAAAGGGACAGTAAGTGACAGGCTGTTGGTACTGATACAAGCAATCCTGTTGGCTTGTTCCTAAGGGCAAGAGTTAATTGAACACTGAAGCAGATTAAGTGGAGCGTATCTCATGTGATCTCTCTGCCTCCCACTTGCCCTGCTCAGGTACTTGTGCTGTTCTGAAAAGCACTGGGCTCCAGACATGGAACCTCTGAGCAAGTTCTAGCTCTGCTCAATGCACTTTGGGATCCCCCAGTGGGTTTTTGGCTACACCAAAATTATCTAAAAGTGCTCTGTAAACTGCAAAACACATATAAGCATCTGCTAAGAGCGTGTTCCAAGATGAAAAAGATGAGATAATCTATTTGAAGGCTCTATGTAAACTTTTAAGTACTGCATACTTACTAGGGTAATATTACTATGATGATGAAGACAAAGACCCTCTTTGGGTCTTCTAGATAAAGATAAAAGTGTTCATCTCCCATGAAGTCTTGCTGGGTGTCAAATGCAGCCAAGCCAGGATTATCTTAGAAACAACATCCCATAATGGAAGAAACCCTGAGTTGGGATTCTGGTGATATAGGTTCTGTTCATAGCTTTGCTTCAAATGACTATATACCTTTGGGAAAGTCTCAGAAACCCACATCTGGTCAAGGCATTACCCACTGAGAACTTAGCAGGTGCCCAACCCTAAGCCAGCTATCCCGAAGTTTGTCTTTTGACTCTTCCAAGAGTTGAGAATCCCTCTGGTCTTTTTCACTGTGGTCCCCAGGATTCAGTGATCTTTAGAAACTGCTTAGGAAAAGAATGCAAAGACCTGCAGGCAAAGAGCGTCCATCTGGAAAGGTAATGGGCTTGCTGAGTTGTCTGGAAATGGACACGGCTGGAGGTGCCAAGCGGAGTGACTCCTTAATGCACATTGTGGTGTATGACATCTCGCTCAGTTGGTCCCTGTGAGTACAAGAGAGGGAGCACAGGGAACTCAGACTCCATATTCAGTTTGTAAATACTGACATATTTTTCTATTCAACCTTTGCTCCTGGTCAAAGTCCTTTTACCCATTGGTTTATGTAACAGAATGTTAAAAAGGAACACTTTCTGCCTCAGGATTAGCTGAGGTCCCAGAGGACAAGGGACCATATAGGAGCCACACATCCTCACCTTGAATGTGGAGAAAAGGGAGGGAACCTCCTATACTTTGGTGGGAATGCAAACTGGCGTAGCCACTGTGGCAAACAGTATGGAGGTTCCTCAAAGAACTGAAAACAAAGCTACCATACACTCTTGCAATCTCATTCCTGGGTATATATCTGGAGAACTCTTATTTGAAAAGATACGTGCACCCCAATGTTCATAGAAGCATTATTTACAAGAGCCAAGAAATGCAAGCAACCTAAATATCCATCAACAGATGAGTGGATAAAGAAGATGTGCTATATATACACAATGGAATACTACTTAGTCATAAAAAGAATGAAACAATGTCATTTGCAGCAACATGGATGGATCTAGAGATCATCATGCTAAGTGAAATAAGTCAGAAAGAGAAAGACAAATAGTATATGACATCACTTACATGTGATATTTAAAATATGATATAAATGAACTTATTTGCAAAGCAGAGACAGACTCACAGTCAAAGAAAACAAATTTATGATTGTGCATGCTAAGTCGCTTCAGTCGTGTCCCATTCTTTGTGACCCTATGGACTGTGACCCAACAGGCTCCTCTGTCCAAGGGATTCTCCCGGCAAGAACACTGGAGTTTCTTGCTGTGCCCACCTCCAGGGCATCTTCCTGACACAGGGATCAAACCCGCGTCTCTTTACCTCTCCTGCACTGCAGGTGGGTTCTTTACCACTAGCACCATCAAAGAAAACAAAGTTATGGTTACCACAGGGGTTAGGTGAGGGGAAGAATATTAAAAAGTACAGTCACTTTGTTGTACACCAGAAACTAACACAACATTATAAATTAACTCTACTTGAAAAAAACCCCAAATATCCTCATAATAAAGTGAAGCACTAAACTACTGGTAAAGGATTTGCTGAGAAGATTCCTGAAAACGTTTTGCAACATTTAGCTCATCATATAAATCAAGGAATGGCTAAGGAATGAAGAGAGGAGGCCTCCAAGTTTTGAGAGGGAAAAAAGATCCTTCCAAAGAACTGCTGGAATGCTGGAGTGCTGTGGAGAATGCTGGAGAGGGGGTTCCCTTCATATTTAGCAAAGAGGGGATTAAAGAAGATGTTCTGACATGTGCTCCTTAGAGGCTGGGAAGAACAGAACTAGTAGGAAAGGCCATGATTCACAATTGACAGAGAGGCAGGGAAAGGAGCAGGGACAAAGCAAGAAGCCTACAGTGAGTCCTATGGGCCAGTGAACCAGCAAGAAGGACAGCTTCTGAACCAGCTTGAAGGACACTCTAAGGACAGGAATTTCTTTGCCCCATGAATCATCATCATAAAGTCCCAGTGAGAGAATCTCCAGAAACCTCACTGAGAGTAAAAGGAAGCACCAAGTTTAAAGGGCAGGACGGCAACAGTACCAGCTGCCTCTCCTCATCCTCTCTCCCTCCTGGGACCATTTCTGGAAGGGTTGGTAAGCAGAAGCCAACAACAACCCCCTCTTTATTTTCTTGGGCTCCAAAATGACTGTAGAGGGTGACTGCAGCCATGAAATTAAAAGATGCTTGCTTCTTGGAAGAAAAGTTATGATCAACCGAGACAGCATATTCAAAAGCAGAGACATTACTTTGCCAACAAAGGTCCGTCTAGTCAAAGCTATGGTTTTTCTAGTAGTCATGTATGGATGTGAGAGTTGGACTATAAACAAAGCTGAATGCTGAAGAATTGACGCTTTTGAACTATGATATTGGAGAAGACTCTTAAGAGTCCCTTGGACTGCAAGCAGATTCAACCAGCCCATCCTAAAGAAAATCAGTCCTGAATATTCATTGGAAGGACTGATGCTGAAGCTGAAACTCCTTTATTCTGGCCACCTGATGCGAAGAACTGACTCATTGGAAAAGACCCTGATGCTGGGAAAGATGGAAGGCAGGAGGAGAAGTGGATGACAGATGGTTGGATGGCATCATTTACTCAGTGGACATGAGTTTGAGCAAGTTCTGGGAATTGGTGACGGACAGGGAGGCCTGGTGTGCTGCAGTCCATGGGGTCACAAAGAGTCAGACATGACTGAGCAACTGAACTGAACTGAACTGACAACTGCTTCACCCACCTCTGGCTTCCAGACCCAGAGAAGTACTGAATTGGAATAGATGGAGATGCTCCAAGTGGATAACAATTTGAAGTTTTTATTATTACACTGGACCAGACAGCTTAATTATTGAAATGAGACTGCTCTTGTGATTTAAATGGATGGGAACACTATGAGATTCACTCAGAGCTTCACCCCAGTGATGAAAAGGACTTGCCCACACAAGTTTCAAGTATCAGCGGGAGAAGAGTAAAGTTTTTATTGGATCATAGATTGTCAGGTTGGTTCAGTAAAATGACAGCATACATTTGGTCTTTTTGCCTCAGGTATTTTTATTTGTCTTTCTGATTGTTTAGCAAGCTTTGGCCATTCGTTAATGTGAAATTTTAATTTTGAACTCTTTCCTCCTCAAGCTCATAATAAGAAGAGGAATTCTGCTTAGCCTAGCACTTTACATACTTAAGAAAAATAATGCTGTCTATTTCAGCCCTGGTGCGAAAAGATGAGAGGCCTTTTAACCCAATGCAGAAATAGATTGACAAGGAAGCAAATGGAGATGTTGAACAACTTTCTAACTTTTTCAGAAATTTGCTCTTTGCGGTGTGGTTTTATTAGAATTATAAATTTGGGGACTGTTCTGTACAAATTTCATTAAATGTAATGAAAGGCCATTTTTTATTCTCTATAATATGGTTGCCATTTCTCTCATTAACATAAATGGTAGCGAAGAGATTCTCTAGAGCGTGTTTTATCACCTGGCAAAGATTTCCTTATAGTTTTGACATTTCACATGGGCCAAACAGGAATAAGAAAAGTCAATATTTGAATTGTGTATATACATGTACCCTAATTGAAGTTAAAATATCTGATTAATATTGGTGTGGGAGGTGATATACACTGTCTCTAAATTCAGTGAATGAATAAAAACTTACTAGTCAACACTGCATCTAGTGCTATATAGATTAGACCTTTGACTTATCGTAGGAAATGACTAGTGTTTTGTTATAAAAAGTAAGATCTCTGCTTCAGTTCAGTTCAGTTGCTCAGTCGTGTCTGACTCTGTGACCCCATGAACTGCAGCACACCAGGCCTCCCTGTCCATCACCAACTCCCGGAGTCCACCCAAACCCATGTCCATCGAGTCGGTGATGCCATCCAACCATCTCATCCTCTGTCATCCCCTTCTCCTCCTTCCCTCAATCTTTTCCCGCATCAGTGTCTTTTCAAATGAGTCAGCTCTTCGCATCAGGTGGCCAAAGTATTGGAGTTTCAGCTTCAACATCAGTCCTTCCAATGAACACCCAGGACTGATCTCCTTTAGGATGGACTGGTTGGATCTGCTTGCAGCCCAAGGGACTCTCAAGAGTCTTCTCCAACACCACAGTTCAAAAGCATCAATTCTTCGGCTCTGCTATATCTATATAAATTCATATTTTCCTTTACAAATGTTCTAATTGAGCTGACTTTTGCATTTGAAACATGGTATTTTCCCTCTAGTCACTGGGCTGGGTTGTTAGCATCTCTTTCTTTGATCAACAAAACAAATACAATGGCTGCATTTTCCTTGCAAACAGTGTATCTGAGGAGCACATCTATAACCTGGGCTTCACGAACAGAAAGATGTGCTCAAAGTCTAGCCAAATGGAGTCGAATTTTTCCACCTGACTAACTCCTACCCATTCTGTAAGAGGCAGCTTACGTGTCAGATCTCCCAATAAGTCTTCCTGGGCCTCCCATGCTAAATCTCTGTGGCCACTAATGTGTATCTCTCTTTTTACCCTCACTATGTTATATTGCAATCAACTCTATGGGGATCAGACCTCCCTGGTGGTGCTGTGGATGAGCATCTGCCTGCCAGTGCAGGGGACACGGGTTTGATCCCTGGTTCAGGAAGATTCCATATGCCATGGATATGGAAGTTTTCATAAGCCCATGTGCGTCACAACGACTGAGCCAGTACTCTAGAGCCTGGGAGCAGCAACTTCCGGGTCAGCACAGCACAATGAAGAGTAGCCCTTGCCTGCTTCTGCAGAAAGTCCATGAATACCGAAGAAGACCTAGCGTAGCTAAAAAAAAAAAAAATATATATATATATATATGGAGACCAGTCTTCCGTACTAGAGTATGAGCTCATTGAGGGCAGAACCCACATCAAATCTGGCACCTTTTTATAGTGGCTCAGTACTTAAAGCTGCCCTAGTAGCTCAGCTGGTAAAGAATCTGCCTGCAATGTGGGAGACTTGAGTTCAATCCCTGGGCTGGGAAGAACCCCTGGAGAAGAGAACAGCTACCCACTCCAGTATTCTGGGCTGGAGAATTCTATAGACTGTATAGTCCATGGGGTTGCAAAGAGCTGGACTGAGCGACTTTCATTTTCACTTTCAGCACTTCAGTGGTACACACTGTACTTGAGTTGAACACATGTGGACTGAGTATGTTTATTATTTTGTTCTAAGTCCAAAGTCCATCCTGAGAAGTGAACAAGGGGATGGGAGAGAATGTCTCCATGAGGCTTAGAAACACAGATGTTCACTCAGGTCTTTCAGAAGCACAGCCTCACTGGAGTCCTACCATTCAAGCTGTGGATGCAAATCTAGGGAGATCATATCCCCATTTCCAAAGCGCCAGGGCCTGAGTGAAAGAAAGAAATAGGACCTTTTACACACACACTGACTAAAAAACCAATGAAATAGAAAACTTACCGATAAGTGAGTGTAAAATAGAAAGAGATAATTTTGGGCCTTGTAGAAAAAGAGAACAATAGTAGCCTGCCTCTTCTACTCATATATATATGTATGTGTATGTGTGTGTGTGTATGCATATGAAACACTATGATCACCAAGAGGAAAGAATAAAGCAAAATCCCAGGAGGAAAACAAGGAGGAAATGTTTATAGATGCAGATCTTACCAGGTAATGGAAGACCCATCCCCCAGGATGGCTCTGATCTCCTCCCGGCATTTCTCCTGATGCTCAGGGTACAGAGCTAGGTGGTAGAGGAGCCAGGAAATGCCTGCTGATACAGAGTCATGCCCTGCCAACATGAATGTGTTCACCTCGGACCACAGGTCTGCATCTGTGAAGCTATCATTTTCAGCCTAGAAAGAATAGTAGAGATACTTTTATGCAGTGTCAGTTTACAGATGTTTGAAGCCCAGTCAAAACAATGGTTTTAGGGGGAAAAACTAGCTATCAAATAAGAGTTTTCATTTTTATGCAGTTTAACAAATATATAGTTTGAGTCATGCTTTGCCCAGGGCATAAAGGAGAACCAAAGACAGATAAGAAAAGCAGGCCCCTGCAATAACTTCCTGCAATCATTTTGTCAGATTTATCCAGACTTTTCAGCATCTCTTCCTCATTGGTTTATCAGCTCAATCTGATTCACTTTCCCGTGTTTCCCTGAACTACCATGTATCTTTATGATAATCACCAAATCCTGCTGAATTTGTAAAAAATTTAGTCTTATCTGACTCCCTCTAGTGACAGAATTGTAGAATTCAGTTTTTAATCTCAAACTGCAGCACCAACCATCAATTCAAAAGTACTGTTAAATTTAGTTGATCAGTTTTGCTTTTGTCTTCCCTCCTCCCACTCATCTAACTACCCACACAATTAACTAGATACATAAGCAGGCTCAGAATTTGAAAGATTTTGTTTTTTGTCTTCCCTCCTCCCTCTCTTCTAACTACCCACGCAATTAATTAGATACATGAGTAGGCTCAGAATTTGAAAGACTTACCTGAGCAGAAAGGACAATATCCAGGAAGTCCCGGTATTTCCTCTTCTGAGTGTTAGTCTGCTTATTCTCATCCTTGAGGGAATTCCTTCTATTCTTGACTATCTTGTCTAGGGTAGAATAAATATTCCCCATTACCAAAGTGACAGAAAAGTCAATCAAAGTAAAATAAATCACAGAAAAAGCCATGACCCCCCAGATAGTTTCAAATCTTGTCTAATTTCCTGAAGTTAGAGTGACTTCATTACATTTAAATAGATTTAACTTATGCAGGGGGGCTTCCCTGGTGACTCAGATGGTAAAGAATCCATCTGCAATGCAGGAGACCCAGGTTCAATCACTGGGTCAGGAATATCCCCCCTCTGGAGAAGGGAACGGCTACCCACTCCAGTATTCTTGCCTGGTGAATCCCATAGACAGAGGAGCCTGGTGGGCTACAGTCCATGGGGTCACAAAGAGTCGGACATGACTAACACTTAATTTATGCAGATGTGTATTTTCCCATCAAATGACAACTTTTGTTCAAAGTTCCAAAGGCAAACACAACAGATGAAAATATACTTTATATAACTAAGTAGGCAATATAATTAAAAAATTAAAAATGTAGGTGCAAGTAACCAATCATTCTTTTCTTTCTCAGTCTAATGTCTCATTTTCATGGAAAAATTATCACATGAAATGGAATGAAAAGAAAAAGACCAGCAAATAAATGCCAACCTATATATAACTGAAGGGGCTGAAAGGAAAAAAATATTGGATAGAATGTTTAAAATTATAATCCAAGAAAACTGTCTGGAAATAAGAGAAAAATTAAATCTACATATTAAAGGGCTCATACTATGTCTGGAAAAATTGCAACAGAATAACCAATTCCTATATATATATATATATATCCTAATAAAACTACTTGACATTAAAGGCAGAGAAAAGGAAATTCTCAGAAATTCTAGACAAAAATATCAAATGAATTTTAATGATGATGAATTAAGCTAGCATCATACTTCTCGAGAACAATAAAAAAAAAATCAAGGCAAGGTTAGAGTATTAGGAAAACTCAAGGAAACAAAGTGTGAGGCAAAATTTTTATCCAGCAAAACTATCCTTCATGTATCAAGTCTACCAAAAAACTGTTATAAACTTATATGAACTCAGAAAATGCTTTGCTCATAAAGCCCTTACTGAGGAATCTATAGTGGATGAGTTTCATCCAACCAAGAAATTACTGGAAAAACTTCATTAAAATAACTGAGGTGTGCCTTTCAAAGACTTAATTCTAGATAACAGAATAAAATAAGGATAAAGATGTGGACAGAATAGTAACACATAAGCATTAAAAGTGAAAATAATGCTACTAAAAATAGGAGGAGTAGGGAGGGAAAAACCTGGCTTAAAATTCAACATTCAAAAAACTAAGATCATGGCATCCAGTTCCATCACTTCATGGCAAACAGATGGGGAAATAATGGAAACAGTGACAGACTTTATTTTCTTGAGCTCCAAAATCAATGCAGATGGTGACTGCAGCCATGAAATTGAAAGACACTTGCTCCTTGGAAGAAAAGCTATGACAAACCTAGACAGCATGTTAAAAAGCAGAGACATTACTTTGCCAACAAAGACCCGTATAGTCAAAGCTATGTTTTTTCCAGTAGTCATGTATGGATGTGAGAATTGGACCATAAAGAAGGTTGAGTGCCAAAGAATTTGTGTTTTTGAACTGTGGTGTTGTTGAAGACTATTGAGAGTCCCTTGGACTGCAAGGAGATCAAACTAGGCAATCCTAAATGAAATCAATCCTGAATATTCACTGGAAGGACTGATGCTGAAGTCGAAGCTCCAATACTTTGGCCACCTAATGCGAAGAGCCAACTCATTAGAAAAGACCCCGATGCTGGGAAAGACTGAAGGCAAGAGGAGAAGGGATGACAGAGGACAAGATAGTTGGATGGCATCACCGACTCAATGCACATGAATTTGAGCAAGCTCAGGGAGATGGTGAAGGACAGGGAAGCCTGGCGTGCTGGAGTCCATGGAGTCCATGTGCAAAGAGTCGGGCACGACTGAGTGACTGAACAACAAATATCAACAATCACTTTAAACATCAATGGTTTACTACACCAATTAAAAGACAAAGAAGGTCAGAATGCACCTAAAAAACAAGATCCAACTGTACGTTGTCTACAAGCCCTCCTTAAATATATAAAGATATACATAGATTATAAGTAAAGGGACAGAGAAAGATATACCATGCTAACTAATCAAAAGAAAGTTGGAGAAGCAATATTAGTTTCAAACAGAAGAGATTTCAGAGAAAAGAAAATATTAGGGATAAAGAAGAGCATTACATAATGACAAAGGGGTCAATTATCCAAGAAGACAATGATCTTTAATGTGCATGTGCCTAACAAAGGAGTCTCAAAATGCATGAGCCAAAAAGTAATGGGACTCAAGAAGAAATAAATAAATCTACTATCATAGTTAGAGACTTCAATATCCCTCTATCATGATGGACAGATCCAGCAAGCAGAAAACAAGCAAGGATATAGTTGAACTGAACAATATCATCAATCAACTGGATCTATTTGACAACTATAAAATATCTCATTCAACATGAGAACACTGACCAACACAGACCATACTTAGGGCCATAAACCATAATCTAGACTTTAAAAAATAGAACTCATAGGATGTATGCTTTCAAACCACAGTGAAATAGAAATCAGTAATAGAAAGATAATTGGAAAACTCCAAATTATTTGGCAAGTAAACTACACACTTCTAAATAACACATGAGTCATAGAAGTAGTCTCAACTTTAAAAATATTTTGAATTAATGAAAATTCAAATACAATTAATCAAAATTGTGAGATACAGTGAAAGCAGTGCTTAAAGGGAAATTTATAGCATTAAAAGAATTATCAGAAAAGAAGAAAGATCTAAAATCAATAATCTAAGCTTCTCCCTTGGGAAACAGGAAAAGAAGAAAAAAATTAAGTCCAAATTAACTAAAGGAAAAGAAATAATAAAAATCTGAGCAGAAAGCAATAAAACTGAAATAAGAAATAAAGAGACAAAATCAATGAAATCAAAAGTTGGTTCTTAGAAAAGATCAATAAAGTTGATAAATCTCTAGCCAGGTTAACTAAAGAAAAAAGAGAAAAGACAAAATTGCTATTATTAGGTATAAGAGGAACCATCACTTCTGATCCTATGGATATTAAAAAGAGAATAAGGAAATATTATGAACAACTCCATGCTTACAATTTGATAACCTAGTTGAAATGGGTCAATTTCCTGAAAGACACAACCTACCAAAAGTCAAAAGAGAAGTAGCTAATCTGAATAGACCTCTATTTATAAAACAGTTTGAGTCAATAATTAATAACCTTCCAAACCAGAATGGACCAGACTTGGTTGATTTCCTTGGTGATTTCTATCAAACATTTAGGAAAGAAATCCTGCCAATTCTCTACAATCTCTTCCAGAAAAATAGACACAAAGGGAGTACTTCCTGACTTATTTTATGAGACCAGCCATTATTCTCACTCCTGAACTGAGACAGGCCTGGAATCTGGGACCCTTTGTTGCAGTGCTGAAAAGCTTGTACCTGGACACATCTCTTCTCAAGCTACAGTATACAAAGAAACTATATGGGACTAAAAATTATTGTGTGCATGTGCAGTTAGGGCAAACTCTAGACCAAAAGACATAAAATAGACAAACCAAAACCAAAACCCATCTGCTGTTTCTGAAGGACCTGGAGCAAAAACTGGGTGTCAGGAGAAAAAGCAGGGTGTTCCGCAGGGCTCCCTGCACTCAACAACACAAAGGATGGGCAAACCACCTAAACCGCCCTTCCAACCAGACCCCTGGACACACTCCTATCGTCACCCCACGTAAGAAGCAAGCTCAGCCACCCGCCTTGGGGCCCAAACCAGGGAGCTTGTCACTTGTTTCTGCTCCCTCCTGGAGCCCCAATGAAGGCTTGACTGAATTTCTTGTCTGGCTTCCAGTCAATTTCTATTGACTGGGGAAGACCAAGAACGCTGGTGGGTATCAAAACCAAATAAAGACATTACAATAAAGGGAACATTTTGGAGGATAATTTGGTGGATTCTTACAAAGCTAAACTTATCCTTACCATGCCATCTCTAATCATCCTCCTTGGTATTTACCCAAAGGAGCTGAAAACTTAAGTTCATACAAAAACCTGTGCACAAATGTTTATAGAGACTTTATTCAAAATTGTCGAAACTTTGCTTTTTGAAAGCAACTAAGCAAACTATTGTTTGCCTTCAATTGGTAAACAAACTGTGATACACTTAACAGTTTGTTAAGTGTATGTGTTTCACTTACACATAAGTGAAAGTGAAAGTCGCTCAGTTGTGTCCGACTCTTTGAAACCCCATGGACTTCACAGTCCATGGAATTCTCCAGGGCAGAATACTGGAGTGGGTAGCCTTTCCCTTCTCCAGGGATCTTCCTAACCCAGGGATCGAACTCAGGTCTCCCGCATTAGAGGTGGATTCTTTATCAGCTGAGCCAAAAGAGAAGCTCTTATACAATAAAATAGAATTGAACAATAAAAATAAATGCACTATCAAGCCATGAAAATACATGGAAGAACTTTAAATGCATATTGCTAAGTGAAAAAAACCAATCTAAAAAGGTTACATATAGTATGATTCCAGTTAATGACATGGAAGAGGCCAAACTATAGAGACAGTAAAAAAATTAGTGGTTGCCAGGGGTGTGGCACAAAGGAAGGAGGGCTAAGTAGGTGAAGCACAGGGGAGGTTTAAGGGCAGTGAAACTATGCTGTATGAGACTGTGATGGTGGAAACATATCATTACATATTTGTCAAAATCCAGAGAGTGTACCCATGAAGAGTGAACCCTACACTATGGACTTTAGTTAATAATAATGGCTCAAGAGGGCTTCCCTGGTGGCCCAGTGGTTAAGAATCTGCCTTGCAACACAGGGGACACCACTGGTCCAGAAAAATCCCACATGCCAGAGGCCAACTAAGCCCATGTGGCACAACCACTGACCCTGTGCTCTGGAGACCACCAGCCACAATTACTGAAGCCCATGTGCTTAGATCTTGTGTTTCTCAACAAGAGAAGCCACTGCAATGAGAAGCCCACGAAGCACAAGTAGAGAGTAGCCCCTGCTGGCCACAACTAGAGAAAGCCCATGTGCAGCAGTGAAGACTCAGTGCAGCCAAAAATAAATAAATACAATAAATAAATATGTATGTAAAATGATTTGGAGAGGGCAATGGCACACCGCTCCAGTACTCTTGCCTGGAAAATCCCATGGATGGAGGAGCCTGGTAGGCTGCAGTCCATGCTAAGGGTTGTACACGACTGAGCGACTTCACTTTCACTTTTCACTTTCATGCGTTGGAGAAGGAAATGGCAATCCACTCCAGTGTTCTTGCCTGGAGAATCCCAGGGACTGGGGAGCCTGGTGGGCTACCATCTATGGGGTCACACAGAGTCGGACACGACTGAAGTGACTTAGCAGCAGCAGTATGTAAAATAATAATGGCTCACCCATTATAAGAAATACACCATACTTATACAAGATGTTAATAAGGGAAAGTACGTATATAGGGGGTGGTGAAGAAGTAGCAATATATGGGAACTCTGTGTTTTCTGCTCAATTTTTCTATAAGCCTAAAACCCCCTGAAAAATACCTTATTAATTAAAAAAAAATACTACAAAGTCTCTTCAATTGATTCAGTGTGATTTAGCACACAAATAGATAGACCAAGGATAGAAAAGAAAGTGAAGAAATAGGTCCAAGTACATTAGAATATGATAAAAGTGGTTACCTCAAACTGACTGGAAAAGATGGAACTTTTTAATAAATGGTGATAGGACAATTGGATAATCATTTGGAAATATTAAAGCAACTCTGTCATGAGTCCTACTATCATCAAGTGGGTTTATGTCAGGGAAACAGCTAAACATCCTACAATGCACTGGACAGCTCCTCACTGTCTGGATAACAAAGATTTAGCTAGCCCCATGGAGAAGGCAAGGGCACCCCACTCTCCAGTACTCTTGCCTGGAAAATCCCATGGACGGAGGGGCCTGGAGGGCTGCAGTCCATGGGGTCGCTAGGAGTCAGACACGACTGAGTGACTTCACTTTATTTTTTCACTTTCATGCATTGGAGAAGGAAATGGCAACCCACTCCAGTGTTCTTGCCTGGAGAATCCCAGGGATGGGGGAGCCTGGTGGGCTGCCATCTATGGGGTTGCACAGAGTCAGACACGACTGAAGAAACTTAGCAGCAACAGCAGCAGCAAATGTCATTAGTGCCATAATTGAGGTATTCTGGAATAGGGGAAGGTTTTAAACTATTGCTCAAGATCTAGATGCAGTAAAAGAAAATATAAATAAATTTGACTAATGGAAAATTTTGAAAAGTTTTTATTTTTGACCAATTTAACATTTCAGTTCAGTTCAGTTCAGTCACTCAGTCATGTCCAATTCTTTGCGACCCCATGAATCGCAGCACGCCAGGCCTCCCTGTCCATCACCAACTCCCAGAGTTTACCCAAACTCATGTCCATCGAGTCGGTGATGCCATCCAGCCATCTCATCCTCTGTTGTCCCCTTATCCTCCTGCCCCCAATCCCTCCCAGCATCAGAGTCTTTTCCAATGAGTCAACTCTTCACATGAGGTGGCCAAAGTACTGGAGTTTCAGCTTTAGCATCATTCCCTCCAAAGAACACCTAGGGCTGATCTCCTTTAGGATGGACTGGTTGGATCTCCTTGCAGTCCAAGGGACTCTCAAGAGTCTTCTCCAACACCACAGTTCAAAAGCATCAATTCTTCGGCGCTCAGCTTTCTTCACAGTCCAACTCTCACATCCATACATGACCACTGGAAAAACTATAGCCTTGACTAGATGGACCTTTGTTGGCACAGTAATGTCTCTGTTTTTGAATATGCTATCTAGGTTGGTCATAACTTTCTTTCCAAGGCGTAAGCATCTTTTAACTTCATGGCTGCAAGCACAATCTACAGTGATTTTGGAGCCCAAAAAAATAAAGTCTGACACTGTTTTCACTGTTTCCCCATCTATTTCCCATGAAAGGATGGGACCAGATGCCATGATCTTCGTTTTCTGAATATTGAGGTTTAAGCCAACTTTTTCAGTCTCCTCTTTCACTTTCATCAAGAGGCTTTTGAGTTCCTCTTCACTTTCTGCCATAAGGGTGGTATCATCTGTATATCTGAGGTTATTGATATTTCTCCCGGCAATCTTGGTTCCAGCTTGTGCATCATCCAGCCCAGCGTTTCTCGTGATGTACTCTGCATATAAGTTAAATAAACAGGGTAACAATATATGGCCTTGACGTACTCCTTTTCCTATTTGGAGCCAGTCTGTTGTTCCATGTCCAGTTCTAACTATTGCTTCCTGACCTGCATACAGGTTTCTCAAGAGGCAGGTCAGGTGGTCTGGTATTCCCATCTCTTTCAGAATTTTCCACAGTTTATTGTGATCCACACAGTCAAATGCTTTGGCATAGTCAATAAAGCAGAAATAGATGTTTTTCTGTAACTCTCTTGCTTTTTCACTGATCCAGCGGATGTTGGCAATTTGATCTCTGGTTCCTCTGCCTTTTCTAAAACCAGCTTGAACATCAGGAAGTTCATGGTTCACATATTGCTGAAGCCTGGCTTGGAGAATTTTAAGCATTACTTTACTAGCGTGTGAGATGAGTGCAAGTGTGTGGTAGTTTGAGCATTCTTTGGCATTGCCTTTCTTTGGGATTAGAATGAAAACTGACCTTTTCCAGTCCTGTGGCCACTGCTGAGTTTTCCAAATTTGCTGGCATATTGAGTGCAGCACTTTCACAGCATCATCTTTCAGGATTTGAAATAGCTCAACTGGAATTCCATCACCTCCACTAGCTTTGTTCGTAGTGATGCTCTCTAAGGCCCACTTGACTTCACATTCCAGGATGTCTTGCTCTAGGTCAGTGATCACACCATCATGATTATCTGGGTTGTGAAGATTTTTTTTTTGTACAGTTCTTCTGTATATTCTTGCCACCTCTTCTTAATATCTTCTGCTTCTTTAGGCCCATACCATTTCTGTCCTTTATTGAGCCCATCTTTGCATGAAATGTTCCCTTAGTATCTCTAATTTTCTTGAAGAGCTCTCTAGTCTTTCCCATTCTGTTGTTTTCCTGTATTTCTTTGCATTGATCACTGAGGAAGGCTTTCTGATCTCTCCTTGCTATTCTTTGGAACTCTGCATTCAGATGCTTATATCTTTCCTTTTCTCCTTTGCTTTCCGCTTCTCTTCTTTTCACAGCTATTCGTAAGGCCTCCGCAGACAGCCATTTTGCTTTTTTGCATTTCTTTTCCATGGGGTGCGGCGGCTGTGATGGACCATGCAGAAGCGTGCGGAGAGGAGCTACCCCAAGCCCAAGGTCAGGGGCGGCGACCAAGAGCGCCAGGCTGCGACGGGGCAGGAGCAGCCAAGAGGAGCTACCCCATGTCCGAAGTCAGGGGCGGCGGCCAAGAGGAGCTACCCCATGCCCAAGGTCAGAGGCTGTGGCCGAGAGGAGCAACCCCTCATCAAAGGAGCAGTGGCTGCATGGGCCCCCGGGGGCCAAGAGGGGCTACTCCACATTCTTGGTCAGGAGGGGCGAGCTCGTCAAAGGTAAGGAGCAGCGGCTGCACTTTGCTGGAGCAGCCGTGAAGAGATACCCCACGTCCAAGGTAAGAGAAACCCAAGTAAGATGGTAGGTGTTGCGAGAGGGCATCAGAGGGCAGACACACTGAAACTATAATCACAGAAAGCTAGTCAATCTGATCATATGGACCACAGCCTTGTCTAACTCAATGAAACTAAGCCATGCCATGTGGGGCCACCCAAGACGGGTCATGGTGGAGAGGTCTGACAGAATGTGGTCCACTGGAGAAGGGAATGGCAAACCACTTCAGTATTCTTGCCTTGAGAATCCCATGAACAGTATGAAAAGGCAAAAAGATAGGACACTGAAAGAGGAACTCCCCAGGTCGGTAGGTGCCCAAAGTGCTACTGGAGATCAGTGGAGAAATAACTCCAGAAAGAATGAAGGGATGGAGCCAAAGCAAAAACAATACCCAGTTGTGGATGTGACTGGTGATAGAAGCAAGGTCCGATGCTGTAAAGAGCAATATTGCATAGGAACCTGGAATGTTAGGTCCATGAATCAAGGCAAAATGGAAGTGGTCAAACAGGAGATGACAAGAGTGAACGTTGACATTCTAGGAATCAGTGAACTAAAATGGACTGGAATGGGTGAATTTAACTCTGATGACCATTACATCTACTACTGTGGGCAGGAATCTCTCAAAAGAAATGGAGTAGCCATCATGGTCAACAAAAGAGTCCGAAATGCAGTACTTGGATGCAATCTCAAAAAAGACAGAATGATCTTTGTTCGTTTCTAAGGCAAACCATTCAATATCACAGTAATCCAAGTCTATGCCCCAACCAGTAATGCTGAAGAAGCTGAAGTTGAACGGTTCTATGAAGACCTACAAGACCTTTTAGAACTAACACCCAAAAAAGATGTCCTTTTCATTATAGGGGACTGGAATGCAAAAGTAGGAAGTCAAGAAACACCTGGAATAACAGGCAAATTTGGCCTTGGAATACAGAATGAAGCAGGGCAAAGACTAATAGAGTTTTGCCAAGAGAATGCACTGGTCATAACAAACACCCTCTTCCAACAACACAAGAGAAAACTCTACACATGGACATCACCAGATGGTCAACATCGAAATCAGATTGATTATATTCTTTGCAGCCAAAGATGGAGAAGCTCTATACAGTCAGCAAAAACAAGACTGGGAGCTGACTGTGGCTCAGATCATGAGCTCCTTATTGCCAAATTCAGACTTAAATTGAAGAAAGTAGGAAAACCACTAGACCATTCAGGTATGACCTAAATCAAATCCCTTATGATTATACAGTGGAAGTGAGAAATAGATTTAAGGGACTAGATCTGATAGACAGAGTGCCTGATGAACTATGGACGGAAGTTCGTGACATTGTACAGGAGACAGGGATCAAGACCATCCCCATGGAAAAGAAATGCAAAAAGCAAAATGGCTGTCTGAGGAGGCCTTACAAATAGCTGTGAAAAGAAGAGAAGTGAAAAGCAGGGGAGAAAAGGAAAGATATAAGCATCTGAATGCAGAGTTCCAAAGAATAGCAAGGACAGATAAGAAATTTAACATTTAATTTCCCCCTAATGTTCTGCATTTTGTTTTTTCATCATAAATAGGCAATAGCAAGAGAATGTGAATAATTGTTTTCACTAAGTTCTGTGTAGATGCCTACAAATCCACTCCTGTTTCCTCTAATATTTAAATATTAATATTTTTGGTGTGGGCCATGATACAAACAGGTTTGATAACTACCGTTATACCGAAAGCTCATTTGTATCTTAGATGATTTCTAATCTGCTTATCTGTATGTCCTTATAATATCTATATTTATGTGTCTCCATACGTATGCATGTGTAGGTGTATCTTGCAAGTTTCTTGGAACAAATGTATTTTATATTTAACATTTATTCAGTTCCAGGGCCTGTCTTAAGTGCTTTACATATATTAACATATTTAATCATCATCACAAAACAATGAGATAGGTTTTTTTTTTAATCTTCATTTTACAGATAACCCTGAGACAGAACAGTAACTTGCCCAAAGTCATACTGCTACTCAGTGGTGGAGCTGAGGAAGGATTAATTCATGGCCTGATAAATATTCTCTGTTTTGATGTTCATGAAAAGTAGTGTTGAATTGCTTAAAAACTTAATCGATTTCAACTTTTGTTTATGTTTTGCTAAAACTATTTATTTTCGAATGAAGCTTCTTTTATTTTTTTATTGGGGTAAGAATACTTAACAAGATCTACCTAAAGCACAATGTCGTTCACTATAGGTACTGTGTTGTGCAGCAGATCTTTAGAACTTATTCATCCTGCATAACTACTTTATACCCATTGAACAGTCCCCCAGGGGGTCCTTTTTTTTTTTAATGTATGTCCATGTTTACTCTGTTCCTCCATTTATTCCTATGTTGCCTGAATATTTTTAGCTTGTCATTACTATGACAATCACTATGCAAAAAGCCATGCCAGGTATGCTATAAAATGTTAAGTGCCCACTTGCTATGTTATATTTGTATTAATAAAAACTGCATATAATAAAAATGGTGTAATATATAGAAAGGGCTTCTCTTGTGGCTCAGCTGGTAAAGAATCCGCCCGCAATGTGGGAGACCTGGGTTCAATCCCTGAGTTGGAAAGATCCCCTGGAGAAGGGAAAGGCCACCCACTCTAGTATTCTGGCCTGGAGAATTCCATGGACTGTATAGTCCATGAGGTCGCAAAGAGTCAGACACAACTGAGTGACTTTCACTTTCACCTATATAGAAAAATTCAGATAAGACTATTACTGTGGATATAGCAAACTCTTCTATAGGAATTGTTTCATTTGAGCCGTGTTCCTATAAAAGCTCCATTAAGAACAAGAATTCTTTGTCTTTTCACACTGAGACCTTTTCCTCTAGAGAGACAGAATACAACTGAGACAGTGTATGGACTTGGACAATCCGAACTCAAGAAATACCTGTATGATGATGCAATATCTTGTTTACCTCCCGCAGGCGGTGGCCCAGAGGACTTAATTTGAAAATTAGGTCATAGTGATAAAAGTAATTGAACACGCGTTGCATAAGGATATTGCTGCCTTCACTTGTTGCTTTTACATAATTATCATGGGAGCTAGAAGAGGGAGTAGAGATAATATGTCAATAAACGGCTTAGATAATGCAAATGAAGTTTTTTGTTTACCCCTCCTGTAACTGACCTGTCTGTTTGGCAGTTGGTTTCCCAGCTGAAAATACATTTCATGAGTACGTCCAGGGTCATCAAGTTGATGTGCTCATAGATATCCAGAAGTGTATTCTGAGAGCCACAAATCTTCTCCCACTTATTCTGGCACAGGAGGTCAAGATCAACATCATCATCATCATCAAAATGCTTTTATCTGAAAGTTCCTCCCTGACACTTCTCTTACCATGTGACAGAAACAATTCTGACTTAGCAGGGGTCAAAGGTCATATAAGTAAATGTTAACCTGAAATAGCTGCCCCTTATTTCACCAGTAAAATGGGTTTATTTAGGCACAGCAAAGAATTGAAGTTCAGGACATGCAATCATGGTGCGTGTCTGCTCAGTTGTGTCCAACTCTTTGTGACCCCATGGACTGTAGCCCACCAGGCTCCTCTGTCCATGAGACTTCCCAGGCAAGAATACTGGAGTGGGTTGCCATTTCCTCCTCCAGGGGATCTTCCTGACTTCAGGGATCAAACCCTCGTCTCCTGCATCTCTTGCACTGTAGGTGGATTCTTTACCAGTGAGTCACCTGGGCAAGTCAGGAGGACAAAGGACAGGAACAGTTATAAGGAGAACGAGGAGTTGGGGGAGCTGTTATAAACAAAGAGTCCATTGAAGGAAACTGGGAGATTAGAGTGCAGTGGTTTTTCATTGTCCAAGTTGTGTTAGTCTCATTAACCGGGCTGTTGTGGGTAAGCAGAAATTCTTCTTTTCTTTTGCTGGATAGTAAAGTAGTAACCTTCTTCCTGTTGGACATGCAAAGGTAGGTTTCTTCCGATTGGATCTGCAGTTGACCTCTAGCGGTAGGACGTGAGAGCTCCCCTTCTGGCTTCCTGATTTCATTTTAAATGAGATTTCTGTTTACTAATTTTCACATAAATAAGCCAAGTGCTTACTTGGCATAAGGAAGGGAAAAACGCACCTAACTAAATGAGAAAAAGCATGGAACAAACCAGGTATCTGGTAAATGGCTGAGGTAAGTATTTTTGGCCTTCCAATTATTATCACAACTCTTGTTTTAGAACAGATCAGGGTTCCAGTAAAACAGATAATCTCACACAAACCCATAATTACAAGGGTTCTCCCCAGGGTTTCCTCCTTCTTCAGTCCCCAGATTGCTAGATACCCCACCTATCACTACTCTCAACCACTATAGCTACCCTTAAAAATAAATTTGGAATTAAAAAATAATTTTTTTTTGATTTAGAAGTGGGGAACAGAGATAAGCAGTGAATAGGAGCAGCTGCTGGGAGGTGGCTCTCAGCCAAGCACTGCCTGTGTCCACTCTCCTTCTGCCCCCAAATGACCCACTTCCACTACCCAGGACGTTTTGTGCCTTAAACTGTCACAAAGTTCCCTGCTGAAAATGTATTCATCATAATAAGCATTCTTTGTGTAAAAAATACAAATAAATCTACATGTTTTAAGTTTAGATCAAGCTATATTTGTTGAGCACCCCTGCCTACAGCTGGGTGCTAAAGATTTGGAGGCCACAGAAAAAAAGGCAAAGAAATTGAAAAAAATCTTTTACCCAAGTGTGAATTGTTTAGTCAGTTGCTTTCATCCTGAGGGCTTCCCAGGTGGCACAAGTGGTAAAGAATCCGCCTGCCAATGCAGGAGATGCAAGAGACACGGGTTTGATCCCTGGGGTGGGAAGATTCACTGGAGTAGGAAATGGCAACCCTTTCCAGGATTCTTACCTGGAAAAGTCCATGGACAGAGAAGCCTGGTGGGCTATAGTCCAGGCGGCTGCAAAGAGTTGGACATGGCTGAGGATTACGTAAGTTTTACTGAGTACAAAAAGTGAGTTTGCTAATACAATATTGTTAATCAATTATATTTCAATGAGAATTCTATAAAAATAAATAAAATAAAATGAAACCTACAGGAATACCAAAAAAAGGGGGATCTAGAAGAAATGAGAACAAAAGAGGCTCTCCAGAGACACTTTGCAACAAAGCAGGGGAGGAGCTGTAAGAGGAGTCTTGGGAAAATATGCAACTGAGAAGCAAGAAAGATAGAAATGGTTCATCAAACTGTTGATAAACTCAAATATCACCACAGGCTGATTTGCAATTGTGCATAAAACTGCACAGCACCAGACTTGGAAAGCATGCCCTCTCTAGCCTGTACTTCTAGGTTTCTGCCTTGAGAAAGCACAACGAACATTTTAGTCACAATCCCAGTCAATTTCAGGTTAAATCCGCTTTTGTGAGCTTGGCTGAGGGCCCAGCCAACCAGGTAGTAACAGTGGTTCTCTCTTGGGAAGGGGATGGGTTTGCAGATGTAGGTGGAGGGCAACTTTGGCTCTGTTTGTGGGGTTTGAAGCGTTATAATGAAACTGTATTAATGAATTACTTGTCTTATTTTCAAGTGTGTACAACTTAAAAATCAAAAATATGCCATGTACAAGTGGAATTTTGGACTAGAACTCATTTATAAATCAGGGACCACCCACAGGAATATTCTGCAACATCCTTCTGCCCCTTTGGCTGAGCACAGGTCAGCTCCTAATGATACTCCACTACCTCCAAGAGGATTCTTTCTAGGTCCTTTATGGCCTTCAGGCAAGTCTATTCCAACCTTCAAACTTTTACTCCTGCTAACTCATTGTGCCTAAAATGCCCTCATCCATATTATCCACATATTCAAGTCCAGCTCATATTTCATAGTAAATTTGAGTCTCCTCTGAATCTGAAGCTATTATAGCTGCTTCTAGTTTCCTTACTTGTCACCACAGCACTTATCATCTGAGTCTTACCACTTGGTACTTGGTTTATTGCCATAAGATCTCAAAATATACCTAAGATGGATGACCAGATCTTTATCCTCTTTTATCATCCAAAGAACGATAGCAAAGGCTTACATGGATTCTCATTGCTTGGTGGGTACTTGTACATTGGGTAATTTCTAGAAATCATCCTCATTTGACTTTCACTACCCACTAAACAGATATCTGATACATTCGCTGTAGTGTTTTGCAACACGCCAGAGCACTTTCATCCCTTCACTTACCAGCATGATGTTCACAGATTGAACCATCACCTCGACAAACGATTTCAAGGTATTAAAATGGAATCCAGGAGTTAGTAGACGACGGTGCTGAGACCATTTGGGTCCACTCAAATTCACTAGTCCTTTTCCTTGAGAAATTAAAGGCACAAAACCAAATGCCATTTTATTAGGTGAGATGGGGAAGGACAGCTGAGGAACATAGACATCATGGAGCGACTGTTGGTGCACAGACAGTGGTGACACAGTGGAATGTCAAAGCAGTGCTCGTACATTAAGGATGAAGTGAGTTTTGATGCTTACACCTGGGATGGATGTATTTAGCACTGTAAGAAAGACCCTGAGTTCTGAAGCTGGATAAGCATGCTAATCCTGAAACCACCAGTTACTACCTGGTAGTAATTAAGTTATGTAACCTCCCTGGAGTTTGGTTTTCTCAATGCGAAACTGTGATAATAAATACCTACTTTACTGGGTCACTGTGCAGATTAAATGAAGGCATATACATAAGGTGACTAGCTTGGTCCCAGTAAAGGCACAACAAATATTTATCTCCTATCTATTCAAAACCAATCCATAAACTGCTGTCTGAAATTTTGCTGACACAAAATTCACAAACAACTAGATAAGAGGTTTAAGTCTGTCTTCGGCTACCTTCTCCTTCAGTGTTAGTCTGTGCTTCACACCTGTAAGTGATACAAAGCGAAAAGACTCGTCAAACCTAAGGCCTCATAATCTTCTGTTACCAGAAAAGTAAAGATTTGGCTTTAAAAGAACCTTAAAGTTTATTAATATATAATTGCCATCATTCATTGAGTGCTTATAACATGCCAGGCTTGCAATAGATGCATGCTCCAACGCTGATAAAATGCCAGCCATTACACTAAAATGGCTAAAATGAAAATATGTGTTTCATTCAATCCACAATAGCTCAGAGATGTTATTCTCATCTTTATTTTCAAAGATGAGGAAACAGAGGCTTAGAGAAATTAGATGACTTCTCCAAGATCACTCAACTAGTTAGTGGGGATAGGGGAAGGGCAGGATTCAAATTCAAGTAGCTCTGAATCCAAAACCTATATTCTTTCATTTAAGTACTTTCTTGTCTAACATAAATGCCAATTATATAACTAAAAAGCTTAATTTGTAATTAAGCTTGGAATTTGTAATTAAGCATGGAATATTTTCAAACTGCAGTTTGAAGCAAAACTTTACTGATTTGCATATGGAAATACAGAAACTCCAAAAAGAAAAGGAAAGATCCGAGAAAACAAGAGAGAAGAAAGAATAAAATAAAGAATGTGGATGGTAAGGCTGCAGTTTTAAAGACAAGAGATGGGACAGATTTACAGACAGGCTGTCTTGCAAATGAGACTTTGGCAGAGAAATTGACAAGAAGGGTTCCTAGGAAGTTGCACTGTGCTGACCTTAGGACTTCCTCTTGACCTTCCCCCTAGAAAACTCCTAGTATAGATCTACCATATTCTCAATGCTTTTGAAGTCTAATTTGAGTTTTCTTGGCAAGCTCTACTATACAAATGGGGCTTCAAGAAAGAGTGGATCACCTCCTTCATTTGCATATACATACCAATGCTTGCAGTTATGAACTTATACAGGAAGTTGGACTTGGGATCTGCAGAGTCAAGCAGAGGAAACAAAAGACAACATTAGAGGAAAATCACCAAAGTTGGGGAAGGTTCTCTTCATGTGCCGAAACTAAACACAAACAGTGAGCAAAAGGGAGCCCGGGGCTCACTCCCTACAGCCCTTGGTTGTCTTGGCTCAGGAAGCTGACAACAGCAGCTCCAGGAGGCAGACAGGTACACAAATCCAGATTCTTTCCTTGTTTCCACTTCCTCCAGCAGAAACAGATTGCCCAAAGGTTGCAAAGTGTCCAGGACAGGAGTTGGGACAATATATCACATCTTTTTTGGAAAGCAAATTAACTATTAGAGCCGGGACCTGCAGAACCCTTTCAGGAACTCTAGCATGAGGGTGTTTCACAGCTCTTGTCCTTTACAAGATGAATATGAGACAAATCAGAGCTCTGGGACTGGGAGACACAGGGGCTTTCAGGGAAAGGCTGCTTTTATAAGGTTTTACTAAGAGTAAGGGAGGTGATGGGGCTTCCCAGGTGGTGCTAGTGGTAAAGAACACACTTGGCAATGCAGGAGACTTAAGAGATGTGGATTCAATCCCTGGGTTGGGAAGATCCCCTGGAGAAGAACATGGCAACCCACTCTAGTATTCTTTCCTGGAGAATCCCGTGGACAGAGGAGCCTGGCAGGCTACAGTCCATGGGGTCACAAAGAGTCGGACACGACTGAAGCGACTTAGCACATGCATGCATGCGGGGGAGGTAATAGCACAAAGAAGCTGAGCCTATCATTAGCTTTACAAAGTTGGGAGAGCAAAAACTGGACATTTGAATTTTGTGGTATGAGATAATCTACCCTGGGAACATTTCTCCTGAAGACTTTATACTCAAGAAATGGGCTGAGGTGGGGAGTATTACTGATGCTGAAGTCACAAAACCAAGAGAGGAAAGGAAGGCCCTGGAGATCCAATGGTACCTTCTAGGCTTTAAGATACACTGCCCTAAAACAGTCCAGGGAAGTCTGAACAAGACAAGGGACTAGGGGGACGTGGGAATCCCCTTCAGGATTGGTGGGAAACCTCTCCACACTTCCGCCAGTGTCTCTTAAAGGCCCAATACCAATCTTTGCTTCAGAATTCCTTTAGAAGCCTGCCTGTGGGTTGTGTCATATCACTCCTAGGAGGATTAGGACCCTGAGAGTCATCTCTTTTCTTACCTGTTCTGCTCAGAAATGTCTTTGCATAGTCTGGATCATAGATATATAAAAATGCCTGAAAGGGCCCAATCCAGCGAGGAAAGGCACAAGGGTATTTTTCTACAATCTTCTCAAGGATCTCCATTTTACCATCTTTAAATAACTGCAATGAATAAGTGAAAGAAATGAGAGAAGTCAGCCAGTCTGGACTCATCCCCCTCCATAGACATAAGTTGAGCTCAGGTCCTGGATGAGGTTCCACAGGTAGAGGGGTTTGACCATTTTTCTGGAAATGAGTGAACACACTTTCCTTGGGATTTCTAAACCTAAAGTATAATTTTCTAACCAAACAGTATATTCATCTTTTCAATATAATATGTTGTATCACCAGACAGTGTTCCTGTTGAATGACATATATTTCGAACTGTTTCCCCAAGTGAGAAGGTGCAGTGAATAGAGTCATGCACTCTGCCTCACCTGCCAGTGTCACACACTTAGATTAGGAGTGGAGTCCGGAAGCTGAAAAAAGTGTTTTTAGGTGGGAAGGAAAAAACGTTAGTAGATTGAACATGACTCACCATCCAGCTCACCATTCTGTTTCTATAAATACTGATGACTGATTTTTTCTCATGACTTAATAGTAAATGCTCTCTAAAAATCTGCCAATCCCTTGTAATAGTAGAAGGCGCATATATATAGGTGTGTAAATCTTGCTGCTGCTGCTGCGGCTAAGTCGCTTCAGTCGTGTCCAACTCTGTGCGACCCCACAGATGGCAGCCCACCAGGCTCCCCCGTCCCTGGGATTCTCCAGGCAAGAACACTGGAGTGGGTTGCCATTTCTTTCTCCAATGCATGAAAATGAAAAGTGAAAGTGAAGGTGCTCAGTCGTGTCCAACTCCTAGCGACCCCATGGACTGCAGCCTACCAGGCTCCTCCGTCCATGGGATTTTCCAGGCAAGAGTACTGGAGTGGGTTACCATTGCTTTCTCAGGTAGAAATCTTTTTTTTTTTTTTTTAAGAAGAAAAGACTGTGATTTTATTTTCAGATTTTTGGAAATAGTTTTCAAAAAAATAAAATGACAAGAACACATACAAAAATTGCAACCATTCATTGAACTATGAGCTCTTAGCAGAGGAAAGGACTTTTGAAGTATTTGAGTTCCTCTCCTTCTGAAAGCCAGGATCACTTCTCAAATGCCCCTCATGCAACCAGCCTCCTCAAATCTTTCCCAAATTTGATGAACTTCATCTCTTAAAAGTTAACAGGAATCATTTAAAATCATTTAGAACAAAAGAAAGAATAAAATACAGGAGGTATGCCTCTTAAGTTACATGTTTTTAAGGAAAACTCACATCCTTGAAATAGCTTTGCAATATGCAGAGCAAGGTACTGGCTTCATAAAAAACAAAATGACTCTGTACTTGCATTCTTTAAATGTGAAGAGCAGCTGTCATCTTCCTCTATAAAAATTAGCAAGCAATATTCATTCAGGTACATTCATTTAACTGTACTTCATATAGTTTTATACTTGGGATGAGGCTAAAACAAAAACACAAAAACCAGCCAGCCTAGAGCTCTAATAAAACAAATAGTAATTACTGAGAGATGTGACCAAGTGAAAAATCAATCCTGAATAACAAAACAAATTTCTAATTACAGAAATAAGCTGACTGAAAATTTCCACACTTGGAAGATTTTGATTATGATAAAGAAATACGTAAAGTGGGAACAGTAAGTAAACGTGATGATTTGGTTCCTTCCTGAAGGTCTACTGGTCCAGCTGCCAGCCATACAAGTCTCTGGGTTCTCAGCGAAGTGTGACCAGTTCTTCTGAAGAGGTAGGATGAATAGCAACCGTGTTACCAAAGTCAGATGTTGTTGCTCCCATTTTCAATGCAACTGCAAAGCCCTGCAGCATTTCATCACATCCAATTCCCTGCATATGAATTCCAACCACCTTTTCCTCTTGGTTGGCACAAACCATTTGCATCACACATTTTGTTTTCCTTTTGGTAACTGCATGATACATTGGGGTAAAGGTGGTAGAATGTCTTCAGATTTTCTTTTCCATATTTATAAATGGCTTCATCTTCTGTGAGTCCCACTGTCCCAATAGTGGGGGGGGGGGTGGCTGAAGACCACTGTGGGGATGTTGTCATAGTCTAATTTGGAATCTTCTTTGCACTCAAAAAGTCTATGGGCAAGTTTTCGGCCAGCAGCAATTGCAACTGGAGTAAGAAGAGCATGTCCACACACATCCCCAACTGCATAGACACCTTTTACGTTAGTATTCTGGAATTCATCTACTATGATATGACCTTTGTCATCAGTTTGAACCCCCAGTTTGTTTAAATTCAAGCCCCAGGAGTTTGGGTCCCGCCCAATGGCCCAGAGCAGGCAGTCAACATCTGCAATAGTGGTGAGGGTGGGTTCCCTACCAGGAATCGAAGTAACCATGCGGAGTTCCAGGCCCGAAGAAGTTTTTTTAACTTCCCTGACCTGGGAGTACTTCAGCACCTCAATGCCAGCGTTCTCCAGCTCATCGGTACAGTTGGAACTGATTATTGAATCAAAAGTTCTAAGCACCTTATCATGCCGAATCATTATTGATGTCTTAGAACCCAGGGCAGACAGGATGCCAGCTATTTCCACAGCGATGTAACCAGCACCAACAATGACACTGCAGCGAGGCAACTCTTCCAGCTGAAAAAACCCATCACTGGTTATTCCTAGGCTGGCACCGGGGATCTGGCTCTCCTGAGGAACCGAGGGCACGCCGCCTGTGGCGATCAGGATGTGAGGAGCGGTGTATTTTCTCCTGTTGACCTCCACTGTGGGCTGGGGATCGCACGTGAATGCTGCATGGCCATGGATGATGTCTATGTGGGATTTGGTTAGATTATTTTGATAGATGGTGTTCAGACGGCTCACATAGGCATCCCGCTTTTCCTTTATAATCCGCCAATTGAATTTACTTTCACAACTTTGAAAGCCATAATCAACGTGGTCATGCATGAATTCAGAGTGGACAGCAGTGTTCCACATTACCTTTTTGGGTACACATCCGATATTCACGCATGTGCCGCCCAGCTTGTGTCTCTCTACCACAGCCGCCCGGGCGCCCAGCTCCGCCGCCTGGCGCGCGCTGGCCAGCCCTCCCGAGCCACCTCCAGATCACCAGGCAGTCGTCCGAGATCTCGGCGCCAGCGCGGAGCGGCGGGCACGGCGGCTGCGGCTCCTGCTTGTACGCCATGGCGCGGAAGAAGGCGCTGGCTGGCCCAGCCTGAGGTGGTGCGGAGTTGGGGAAGGCGCATGCCACCCACAGCCAGCAGTGTCCCGCGCTCGCGATTAGAGTCCTGGCCAGCCTAAATCTTGAAGCAAGCTCATAAACAAAACTCTCAGCTTCCAACATTTATACATTAGTGTACAAATACTGCCATCAGAGATGAACTTTTTGCCTTGATAAGCAGATTACTATGGCTCGTTTAAATACTTTCCTGGTGGCTCAGATGGTAAAGCGTCTGTCTACAGTGTGGGAGACCTGGGTTCGATCCCTGGGTCAGGAAGATTCCCTGGCGAAGGAAACGGCAACCCACTCCAGTACTCTTGCCTAGAAACTCCCATGGACGGAGGAGCTTGGGGCAGGCTACTGTCCATGGGGTCGCAAAGAGTCGGGCACGACTGAGCCATTTCACTTCACTTCACTTCACTTCTGAGGTAGGAAGGTAGGTGGGCCTCGGGCTGAGCCACTGGAGCTTGTCTCTTGCTGACATTTCAGAGAAAAGACAGGGGCAGAGAGGAGCTGAGCTCTGCTAGAACAAAAAGATAAGATGACAACATATTTTTGGAATCAAGAAAATCTTCTAGACCACACATGTGCAGAAAAGATCCTCAGGGGTCAGGGAAGGGAGGAGGCACCAATCCTGCCAACCTCGCAGAGACTTTTGCGTGAATCCATCTTGGCTAAAAGATACGCATGCACATCTGAAGGACCCTGAATCAGACCAGATATGAGCAACAAGCAAGATGATTGGCCAGAGGAAACCTGGAAAATCCATGCCCTCATATAAGCAATTTAAGTCACCCCCAAAGCACGACTCTCTGAGCCCATCCATGTGTTCTTTTCACATGTACTCTGCTTCTAATAAACGCTTTACCCACCGTACTATCTTTTGCTCTTTGATGAATTCTTTCTTCAAAGAAGACAAGGACTGAGGTCCCATTTTAAGCCCACTGGCCCTCAGGGTCTAGTGGTTAAGGATTCAACACTCTAACCACCATGACCCAGATTCGATTCCTGGCCAAGGATCTAGGATCCTGCTTCAAGCTACTGCACCCCAGAGCCCCCCAGATCACTTCTAAATCACTGACAATAAGATTCATTTACATCTGCTTGTTGTATAAAGTGTGAGGGTAGAGAGGCACCTCTGTGTGTGTCTGGATGCGCCTAGCTATGCATTTGAGCACAATTGTGAGGGGCCTGACTTGCAAAGAAATCTTTAAAATTTTAAAAAAAATTTTTATTTATTTATCTAAGTTTTTGGCTGTGCTGGGTCTTCATGGCTACGTCCAAGATTTCTCTAGTTGCGGAGAGCAGGGGCTACTCTTCGTTGCATCGTGCAGGCTTCTCATTATGGTGCACTTGCTTCAGAGCATGGGCTCTAGGGTGTGTGGGCTTCAGTAGTTGTGGTACACAGGCTTAGTTAGCCCTCAGTATGTGGGATCATCCTAGAGGAGGGACTAGGGACTGAGTCCTTCCTCTGCATTGTGTCCCCTGAATTGACAGGTAGACTCTTAACCATCGTACCACCAGAGGAGTCCTGTAAAGAAATCTTAAAGCTGGCAAGTTCTTTCTTGTGTGACCAATCAGAATTTGCTGTGTGATTGTGAAAAGGTGGAAAACTTCAGCTCCCAATTTCCTGGTACCAGCTAGTAGCTCTAACCCATGAAATGTTCCCTGGATACTTTACAGGGAAAACATTTGAGAAAACATTTGAGACTCCTGAAATCTAGTTCCTGAAATATTGCAGACTCTATTTTGCTAACATTCCCACAATCAAGCCAGTGATAAGAGCCCACTGACAGTGCAAATGGTGTTTCCTAACAATGTAAATATTTATTCATTTGCAAACAATAAACAGATAAGTATTTATTAAGTGCCTATTATATGTGCCAGGTCATAGAGATGCAGAGAAATATAAAACAGGCAAGTTCTTTGCCCTGGTGGAAATTGCAACTTAATATGAGGATTATTTTTTTATATTTGAAATTGTCATGAACATCCTCAGCCATAAGCTTTCTGGTTGTACTTTTAGTAACTCTAGTCTGGGAAAAAAGGAAAGAAAGCTATTGTGAATTCTGTAATATATGAATTTATATTTTTTCATCCACAAATCTAAACACATTTGAGTTTATGTATCATATGTATTTAGGAAAGATGCTCAGAAATATTTTAAAAAGAGCTTAGTCCCCTGAGATATAGTAATAGCTAACATTTACTAAGCACTGTGATGAGCTAGGTGCTGCTGTCTACAGAAAAAAAAAAAAAAGCACAGCCTGAAAGTTGAGAATTATGTTTTATATGGTGGACAAAACTGAGGACTTAAGCCCAGGATGCAGCCTCTCAGATAGCTCTGAGAGACTGCTCTGAAGAGGTGAAGGAGAAGTCAGGATATATAGGAGTTTTTGCAACAAAGACCAGGTAGTCGAAACTTCAAAAGATTACTGTTAATTAAATAAAACCAGAAGGAATTTAGTGCTTTTCTATGCTTTATATTTCTTACTCTTTACATCACGAACCCTATAAAGCAGATACAGTTGCAATCCCATTTTACAGATGAGGAAATTGAGCCTTAGAGAAGTTAAGTAATCTCTTCCAGATTGTGTAAGAAATGGAACTTGAAGTGGTCCATTTTCAGAACCAAGTAGCTGGCCTTGGGTGGAAAATTATTAACAAACGGTTTCCCACTCAGAGCTAGCTAGTTTTGTCTTGAAAATTACTGGCAAGCTAGTCTTACCTAACCGGAGAAGGCAATGGCACCCCACTCCAGTACTCTTGCCTGGAAAATCCCATGGACAGCGGAGCCTGGTAGGCTGCAGTCCATGGGGTAGCTAAGAGTCAGACACGACTGAGTGACTTCCCTTTCACTTTTTACTTTCATGCATTGGAGAAGGAAATGGCAGCCCACTCCAGTGTTCCTGCCTGGAGAATCCCAGGGACGGGGGAGCCTGGTGGGCTTCAGGCTATGGGTTGCACAGAGTCGGACACAACTGAAGCGACTTAGCAGCAGCAGCAGCAGTCTTGTCTAACAGCTTACACCTGAAGAGTCCCTAAGCTAACAGGATGTCTGGGAAGGGATAAACAAAAATCTTTGTTGAGAACTGTGGACTTAGGATGCGAAGGGAGAAGAAAGAATACCCTATGAGACTTGGGCAATTCCAGGAAGACTGTAACCGCATCAGTTCAGTTCAGTTCAGTTCAGTCGCACAGTCTCACCTAATGAGGAACCAGGGAGGGATCTGCGAGCCAGGGAATAAGTGTTTGCTGTAACTGTCCTGGGTGTGCCTGCCCACCGGACACCCGATCTTGCAAGACTGTCATTATAAGTCTTGCTTTCACTGTGCTTCGTGTCTCTGAGTCCATCCCTTGGTTTTGGGCTGGTTGAGTGTGTTTCTCACATTGTATAGCCAGCCACTAATAGTAAGGATTCAAACTTGCATTGAACTATGGAGCCCAATAACTACTTAGTTACACAGACTTTCCCTGAATTATGTATAAGGATACACACACACACACCCACATAAACTAGGGGTGTTTACCACATAAACACTAGGTCCTCCACACTGACTGGGATACACTGGTCTACTGAATAAATGTCAGTCTACCTAGTCGGTTCTTTATAGTCAAAGATCTTTGAATGAATCAATTTATTTAGCATCTAATATATGTGTGCATTCAACAAAGTAGTTTTTCAAAATTAAAGTATAATTGATTTACAATGGTGTGTTAATTTCTGCTCTTTAGCCAAGTGACTCAGATATATATATATATATATATACTTTCTTTTTTCTGTTCTTTTCCATTGTAGTTTACCTTAGGATACTGAATATAGTTCCTTGTGCTATACAGTAGTACCCTGTTGCTTATCCATTCTGTATGTAATGGTTTGCATGCACTAAACCCAAACTCCCAGTCCATCCCTCCCCCACAGCAAACACAAGTATATTCTCTATGTCTGAGTCTGTTTCGGTTCCATAGATAGGTTCGTTTGTGTCATTTTTTAGCTTCTACATACAAGTGATTTCATATTTTATTGTCTTTCTCTTTCTGACTTACTTCACTTAGTACTATAACAAGGAAGAACAAAATCTGGCTCCATATTGGATCTGTTTCTTTTACTTTAACCTTTGCTTTCCATTGCTTTTGTTACTATAATCACTAAAAGGATGATATCCATAGCTATGAGCATACATAACACCTGCCTCAGGAACCCTGCCCTTCTGCCTGAATGCTAAACTAAAGTGCCTTTGTTGAGCTCACAGGGAAACAACCTGACCCTGCACACCTGTGAACAGCTGCAGGAAAGAAGAAATTTACACATCCCCTCCTGAGGCTGGCCAAACTAGGAGATATTTTGCAAGACTTGTGGCTATTTTACTTTACTTCTTCACCTCCTCCCCATCTCTGTTCTATAAAAGAGATAAGTATCCAGACCTCTATAAGATGGGACTCTAGAACTCTAGTCTGCCACCTTCTTGGACACACAGTTTTTCTACTGCTCCTTGCCTCAGTGCCTTGCCTCCTGATTTATTGGCCTGTGTGTGGCGAGCAGACTGAACTAGGACTCGGTAACAGTATGATAATATCTTATTCCATCCGTGTTGCTGCAAATGGCTTTATTTCATTCTTTTTTTGTGGCTTTACTCCTTGGAAGGAAAGTTATGACCAACCTAGATAGCATATTCAAAAGCAGAGACATTGCTTTGCCAACAAAGGTCCGTCTAGTCAAGGCTATGGTTTTTCCTGTGGTCATATATGGATGTGAGGGTTGGACTGTGAAGAAAGCTGAGCACCGAAGAATTGATGTTTTTGAACTGTGGTGTTGGAGAAGACTCTTGAGAGTCCCTTGGACTGCAAGGACATCCAACCAGTCCATTCTAAAGGAGATCAGTCCTGGGTGTTCTTTGGAAGGAATGATGTTAAAGCTGAAACTCCAATACTTTGGCCACCTCATGCGAAGAGCTGACTCACTGGAAAAGACTCTGATGCTGGGAGGGATTGGGGGCAGGAGGAGAAGGGAACGACAGAGGATGAGATGGCTGGATGGCATCACCGACTTGATGGACATGAGTTTGGGTGAACTCTGGGAGTTGGTGATAGACAGGGGGGCCTAGCGTGCTGCAATTCATCGGGTCGCAAAGAGTCGGACACGACTGAGTGATTGAGCTGAACTGAACATGCTATTATATAATACACCACATATTCTTTATCCATTCATCTGTTGATGAACAATTAGATTGTTTCCATTCTTGACTATTGTGAATACTGCAGCTATGAACACAGGTGTGCATTATCATTTGGGATTATACTTTTGCTTGGATGTACACCCAGGAGTGGGATTGCTCAATCCTAGAGTAATTCTATTTTTAGTTTTTGGAGAACCCCCATACTGCTTTTTTAAAATTATTTATTTATTTAATTTTGGCAGTGTTGGGTCTTTGTTGCTGTGTGGGCTTCTCGTTACCCTGGCTTCCCTTGCTGTGCAGCATGGGTTCTAGGCATGTGGGCTCCAGTGGTTGTGGCACAGGGGCTCAGCAGTTGCAGTTCCTGGGCTCTAGAGCACAGGCTCAGTTTCTCTGGGGCATGTGGAATCTTCCCCTGCCCACCCCCACCCCCACACCCCAATACTGTTTTCCATAGTGGCTGCAGCAACTCATGTTCTCACCAACAGTATAGGTGGGTTCCCTTTTCTCTATACCCTCTTCAGCAACAAAGTAGCTATTGAACACCTACTATCAGTCAAGAACTGGGTTTATAGTGGTGAGCAAAGACTCTCCTCTCACAGATCCTATATTCTAGTGGGGAGAAAGGGAATATGGATGAAAAATGTTGCCTGCCGTATCAACAAACAATGTTGCAGCCATCAAGCCATCAGTCACTACTGCTGCCCCACCCACCTCCCCCCAAACCCTGAGCCTGACTATTGGGAACTCAGGATGGGGAAGAACATGATATCAGCTGTAGATAGCTAAGGTGCACATCAAAGGAATAATTTCAATGAATCCAAACTCTTGCATTTTCCCATACACAGAAAAGCGCTAAACTCCTTATGTTGAGATACTTAGTTTTCTTCATTTTATTATTATTATTATTTTGGCCACACCACACAGCTTGTAAGATCTTAGTTCTCTGACCAGGGATGGAACCCATGCCCCTTGCAGTGGAAATGCAAAGTTCTAATCACTGGATTGCCAGGGAATTCCCCTGGTTTTCTTTAATTAATAGTAATCTTTTGATGTTCCAACCATATGATTTTTACTGCAGAACCCCTTCATACCCTTGCTCCTTGCTTACCTTTTTGGAGCAGTCTCAAGGCAATGGCACCCCACTCCAGTACTCTTGTCTGGAAAATCTCATGGATGGAGGAGCCTGGTAGGCTGCAGTCCATGGGGTCGCTAAGAGTTGGACATGACTGAGCGACTTCACTTTCATTTTTCACTTTCACGAATTGGAGAAGGAAATGGCAACCCACTCCAGTGTTCTTGCCTGGAGAATCCCAGGGATGGGGGAGCCTGGTGGGCTGCCGTCTATGGGGTTGCACAGAGTCGGACACGACTGAAGCAACTTAGCAGCAGCAGCTCAGAGCTATGTGGCTTGAAGTCCTCATAAAGTCCAATAAATTAAACACATGGAACTTATATTTCATTTAACACTTACATAGCACTTACAAAGTGCCAGACATGGTCTCAGTTCTTTTCAAATATCTAATAAGTTTATCTTCTGAAAAAGTCAATAAAAATATTAGTAATTATATTATATGTAAATAACCTAATTATTTCAAGTAAAAGACGAAAGGTATAAGATTATATTTTTTAAAAGCCTAACTATACTACTGACAAAAGACATGAGACAAAAAGTTCAAAAACTTAAAAACAAAGGATTAAAAATGTACCATTTCAATACTAGCAAAAAAGTTTGCACAGTTACACTAGTATCAGATACAGTAAAATTTAAGACAAGAAGTCTTACTAGATATAAGAAGGGACAATTCTTGTATAAAAAGGATTAGTCTACCAGAAGATATAATAATTCAAAATCTCAAAAGCTTGAAAATTGATAAAACAGAAAAGGACATTAGAACTAAAATGAGAAATAAAGAAGTTCACAATAAGACTGGAAGACTTTACCACAATGCTACTCAAAGTATGATCCATAAACCAGTCCATGATGAGATACTTATAGAAACTGAGCACAGCCCTTCAGATTTTTATAACAATTTAACATTGCTGAAATTTCTTACTTTTTTTAAAAAATGAAAACAATTGTCTACAACAGATCAGGAAAAAAAATGGCTTTTCACCACAAATGCTTTGAGAAGCACTATGTTAATATATCATTCTTAATAGCTGGTAGAACAGATCTCTTGGGCCTTTTTAGTTTTCCCAATTTCTGATTGACAGTGCCTTCTCAATTTTGGTTTGTGGATGGTGTAGAGGTGAAAATTAAACTCTAACGAGAAACAAAGGAAATGGAAGTTGAGGATGAACAGTTTAAAAAAAGTTAAACAGGTTAAATGAAAAAAAAAAATCTAGATATAGAGCAATAACTTAAAGGCTGGTTCAACCCCAAATCTCTGCTCTCTCTCCATGTCACACCCCCTTAGGTCCCACAACAGATCAGAGCTTTTATTTTCTAGAAAAACTAAACCAGAGAGACTCCAAGACTTGAAGAAACCAGACACTGTGGAGGGCAGGGATGAATCAGTGGACTAAAAATAGAGGGATTCAGTGAAAGACTGCATAACAAATGATTAGATCCCCAGCTCCCTTCCTTTTTCTGCTCCTAGAATGCCAGGAGTCACCTGGCAATCTAAGTAACAGAAAGGTAGATTCATCTCCAAGAAACTGAAAAATGAACAAATAGATACTGACAGGTTGAGTCCTCCAACAGGTTTGCTTTCATGGAAAGTTCTTGCTGTGTACACAAGACTTCAAACATCTTTAAAGCCTCACTCTAGAAAATGAAAAGACAGCCAAAGACCATCTCTCAGTTTTGGAGACAGCCTCCAAGAAAGGCATAAAGCAAAACTAACAAACTGTGGTAGCCAGCCTCCAAAATGGTCTCCAATCATCCCCCACCTTTTTATATTGTCCCTTCCTACATTGTACACACATTTGTCAATGTGACTGATTGCTTACAGTAGAAATGATGGAATAAAAGTTTCAAGATTAGGTTATGAAAGACTGCAGTTTCCATCTTAGATTCTCTAATTCTCACTCTTGCTCTCTCATATCTTACTCTGAGGGAAACAAACGGCCATGTTGAGAGTAGGGTGACTAATCTTTCCAGCTTGCCTGACTGAATGGGTTGCCAGATGCAAAACCTTCAGAACTAAAAATCAGGGGTCAACCAGGAAACCTGGAATGAGTTGGTCACCCTACTTGTGAGCAACCTTATGGAAAGGTCCATGGGGGAAAGAACTGATGCCTCTGGTTAATAGCCAGTGAGAAACTGTGGCCTGTAAACAACTGTGTAAGTGAGCTTAAGAGTGGATTCCCTAGCCCCAGTGGAGCCTTGAGATGACTATCACCCCAGCCAATCCCATGCAACCTTGGAGGAGATCCTGAGTCTCTCACAGAGAGATTCTCAAAAACTTCACAGATTGTGTGAGATAAAACCATATGTTGTTTTAAGTTGCTAAGCTTGAAGGTAATTTGCTAGGCTTTAATAGATAACTAATACACAACAGAAGAAAAAAAAACTGAAAAAGTTAGTACTTCCAAAAAAGATATGTATAGTATTTCAAGACCAGGATTCTGTAACAAAGCAGAATGTGTTAAATTGACTATAGGAATGGCCTCAATTTGTTAAAGCCTCCCTGCACTCAACACTTTGATTGTCAGTTCTCTCACACTGATTTGGCCATGTGTCTTGCTTTGGGAGAGTAGCAAGCATGACTCAGAGACTTAAAAAGCACCTGCACATTGAGACTTGCTCTCTTGCTATTCTTGAGACCCTGATACCACGTGGGCAAAGCTAGCCTAACCAGCTGAAGGATAATAAACCAGATGGAAGAGAATGAAGGCACCCAAGAGGACAGTCAGCCTTTATCTGCCCCAGTAGCTGACTGTAGTTGCATCAGTGAGCCAAACTGAAGTCAGTTGAGACTGGCTATAAGAGTAGAACCTCATAGCCTAGTTTAGCTCAAATTGCTGACCCACAGAATCATGAACTAAATAGCTGGCTGTCATCTTAAGCCACTAAGCTTCAGCTTTAGAGTGTTTTTTAAGTTAATTTATTTTTGGCTGTGATGGGTCTTCATCACCGTGTGTGGCTTTTCTCTAGTTGCAGCAAGCAGGGGCTACTCTGTTGCGGGTCACAAGCTTCTCATTACTGTGGCTTCTGTGTTGCAGAGCACAGGCTCTAGGATACACAGGCTTCAGTAGTTGTGGCTCGTGGGCTCTAGAGTGCACGCTCAGTAGTTGTGGAACATGTGGTTAGTTGCCCCACAGCATGAGTATTCTTCCCGGATCAGGGATAGAACCCATGTCCCCTGCATTGGCAGGCAGATTCCCAACCTCTGGGCTACCCAGAGACGCTCCTTAGGGAGGTTTTTTTTTTTTTTTTTTTTTTTTTTAATGCATCATAAGGTAATTGATGCAATAATGGATGAAGAATAAGACAGAGCTCTTGGTGTTTGGCAAAACTAATACAATTATGTAAAGTTAAAAAAAAAAAAAAGACAGAGCTCTTGGAAATAAAAATCATGACAGTCAAAATTTTTCAACATTTTAGTAGAAATTCTAGGAAGATAAAATCAAGAAGAAAAGATTAAAAAAAAATAGATCTAGAAGGTTTATATCCAACCAATAGGAGTTCCAGAAAGAGAGAAAAGAGAAATGGAGAGAGGTGGGGGATGTGTTGAAGAAATTGTAGTATTCACTGTAAATCTCCTGTTCCTAATTCATCATCCTTACCACCTTAATATATACCATAATTAGCACCTGCATTTATTAACCTAAGGGTTTTTCCCCTGGGCATTTGATCCTGCTTTGATGCTTGACTATCAGAGAAAAATTAATAACTTAGGAAGTGAAACCTCCTCCTTTCCAAGTATTGGAATTATGTATTTCCAAACAAAAGTGGAAGACTTATTCAGTGAAAATTATAAATCATGTTGAAAGAAATTTCAAAAGGCATAAAGAGCCTCCTGATGAAAGTGAAAGAGGAGAGTGAAAAAGTTGGCTTAAAACTCAACATTCAGAAAACTGAGATCACGGTATCCGGTCCCATCCCCAAATAGATGGGGAAACAATGGAAACAGTGAGAAACCCAATTTTCTTGGGCTCCAAAATCACTGCAGATGGTGACTGCAGCCATGAAATTAAAAGATGCTTGCTCCTTGGAAGAAAAGTTATGACCCACCTAGACAGCATATTAAAAAGCAGAGACATTACTTTGCCAACAAAGGTCCATCTAGTCAAAGCTATGGTTTTTCCAGTAGTCATGTATGGATATGAGAGTTGGACTATAAAGAAAGCTGAGTGCTGAAGAATTGATGCTTTTTAACTGTGGTGTTGGAGAAGACTCTTGAGAGTCCTTTGGACTTCAAGGAGATCCAGCCTGTCAATCAGTCAGTCAGTCCTGAATATTCATTGGAAGGACTGACGCTGAAGCTGAAACTTCAATACTTTGGCCACCTGATGCAAAGAGATGACTCATTTGAAAAGACCCTGATGTTGGGAAAGAATGAAGGCGGGAGGAGAAGGGGATGACAGAGGATGAGATAGTTTGATGGCATCACTGAGTTGATGGACATGAGCTTGAGCAAGCTCTGGGAGTCAGTGATGGACAGGAAAGCCTGGCGTGCTGCAGTCCATGGGATCGCAAAGAGTAGGACATGACTGAGCAACTGAATTTACTGAGGTGGAAACATATCCCATGTTTATGGATTGGAAGATTTAAGATGTGAATACTACCCAAAGCAATCTACAGATTCAATGCAATCTCTATCAAAATCCCAATGATGTTTTTGCAGAAATAGAAAAATTCTAGAAAATTCATTCTAAAACTCATGTGGGATAACAAAGGATTGTGAATAGCCCAAACAGTCTTCAATAGGAACAAAGCTGGATGACTCAATGTTTTTTGATTTCAAAATTCACTACAAAAGTATACTAATCAAAACAGTATGGTTCTGGTTTAAAAACAGACATATAGACAAACAGAAAAGGATAGAAAGACCAGAAATAAACCCTTCAAAATATGGTTAAATGATTTATGACAAAGGTGCCAGGACCATTACATGGGAAAATGTGCTGGAAAAATTAGATATTCACATGCAACAGAATGAAGTTGTACCCTTACCTAAAATACAAAAGATAACCCAAAATAGATCAAAGACTTCAGTTTAGTTCAGTTCAGTCACTTAGTCATGTCCTACTCTTTGCAACCCCATGAACCGTAGCACGCCAGGCCTCCCTGTCCATCACCAACTCCTGGAGTTTACCCAAACTCATGTCCATTGAGTCGATGATGCCATCCAACCATCACATCCTCTGTCATCCCCTTCTCCTCCTGCCCTCAATCTTTCCCAGCATCAGGGTTTTTTCAAACGAGTCAGCTCTTCACATCAGGTAGCCAAAGGATTGGAGTTTCAGCTTCAACATCAGTCCTTCCAATGAATATTAAGGACTGGTTGGATCTCCTTGCTGTCCAAGAGAGTGTCAAGAGTCTTCTCTGAGAGAAGACTTAAAACTATAAAATTCTTAAAAGGAAACATAGGACGAAAGCTTCACAATTTTGGATCTGGCAATAATAATCTTGGATATGACATCAAAGGCATAAGCAACAACAACAAAAAATAAATGGAACTTAATGAAATTAAAAAATTTTTGTACATGAAGAGACAGTATCAACAGAGTAAAAAGGCAACCCAAAGATTGAGAGGCAATATTAGCAATCATACATATGGGATTAATAGTTAGAATATATAGAGAACCCCTAAAACTCAACAATAAAAAAACAACCTGATTCAAAATCAACAAAGGACTAAATAGACATTTTTCCAAAGAGGAAATGAAGATGGCCAACAGGTACATGGATGCTCAACATGACTAATCATCAGAGAAATGCAAATCAAAACCACAATGAGAGATCAAGCACCACATGCCTACCAGAATAGCTATCATCAAAAAGAACAAATAACAAATGTTGGCAAGGATATGGAGAAACCCAGAGAGTCCCCATGGCAAGAGGAGTCTGGTGGGCTACAGTCCATGGGGTCACAACGCGTCTGTCATGACTGAGCAACTAAGAACACCACAGCACAGCAAACAGTGTACCCTCACATACTGTTGGTGGGAACTGTAAATTAGTGTAGCAATTGTGAAAAACAGTATGGAAGCTTCTCAAAAAACTAAAAATACAACTACTGTATGACTTTTCCACTCCTGGGTATATAGCCAAAAAAACCCAAAAACACTAATTCAAAAAGATACATGCACTCTGATGTTCATAGTAACATTATTTACAACAGCTAGGGTATGGAGAAGCAATGGCACCCCACTCCAGTACTCCTGCCTGGAAAATCCCATGGACGGAGGAGCCTGGTAGGCTGCAGTCCATGGGGTTGCTATGAGTCAGACACGACTGAGCACCTTCACTTTCACTTTTCACTTTCATGCATTGGAGGAGGAAATGGCAACCCACTCCAGTGTTCTTGCCTGGAGAATCCCAGGGACAGCGGGGCCTAGCCGGCTGCCGTCTATGGGGTCGCACAGAGTCGGACACAACTGAAGTGACTTAGCAGCAGCAGCAGCAGGGTATGGAAGCAACTTGTGTCCATCAACAGAAGAATGGATAAAGATGTGGTGTGCATATATATAATGAAATACTACTCAGCCATAAAAAGATGAACTTTTGCCATTTGCAACAGCACAAATGGACTTGGAGGGCATTAAGCAAAGTGAAATAAGTCGGTCAGAGAAAGACAACTATTGTACGATACCATTTAAATGTGGACTCTAAAGAATACAACAAACTAGTGAATAAAACAAAAAAGAAGCAGATTCACAGATATAGAGAAGAAACTAGTGTTTACCAGAGGGGAGAAAAAAGAGGGGGATGGGAAATATAGGGGTAGGAGGAAAAAAGGGTTATTATGGATTATATGAAATTATATGTATGAAACTTTTGAAAATTGTAAAGCACTACAGAATTTTAAAATTGTAAAGCACCCCTTCATGGATCATTGCCTTGTTGTGGCGAAGGGGCTCATGTAACTCAATGAAACTATGAGCCATGCCATGTAGGGCCACCCAAGGTGGAAGGGTCATAGCAGAAGGTTCTAACAAAACACGATTCACCGGAGGTGGAAATGACAAACCACCTCAATTTACTTGCCATTGAGAACTTCATAAATTGTATATAAAGGACAAAAAGATATAACCCCAAAAGATGAATGTTCCCAGGTCCGAAGGTGTCCAATATGCTACTGGGGAAGAGTGGAGGAGAACTACTATTAGCACCAAAAAGAATGAAGTGGCTGGGCCAAAATGGAAACAACGCTCAGTTGTGGATTTGTCTGGTGATGAAAGTATTGCATAGGAACATGGAATGTTAGGTAAATTACCATGGATCAAGGTAAATTGGACATGATCAAGCAGGAGATGGTAAGAATAAACATCTACATCTTAGGAATCAGTGAACTAAAATGGATGGGAATGGGTGAATTTAATTCAGACCATTATATCTATTACTGTGGGCAGGAATCCCGTAGAAGAAATGGAATAGCTCTCAAATCAACAAAAGAGTCCAATGCAGTAGTTGGGTGCAACTTCAAACATGACAGAATGATCTGGGTTCATTTCCAAGGCAAACCAATCAACATCACAGTAACCCAAGTCTATGCCCCTACCAACGATGCTGAAGAAGCTGAAGATGATCAGTTCTATGATGACCTAGAAGACCTCCTAGAACTAACACCAAAATAAGATGTTCTATTCATCATTGGCAATTGGAATGCAAAAGTAGGAAGTCAAGAGATAACTGGAATAACAGGCAAGTTTGGCCTTGGAGAACAAAATGAAGCAAGGCAAAGGGTAACTGAATTCTGTCAAGAGAATGCATTGGTCATAGCAAATGTCCTTTTTCAATGACACAAGAGACAACTTTATACATGAACATCACCAAATGGCTAATATGAAAATCAAATTGATTACACTCTTTGTAGCTGAAGATGGAGAAGCTGTATACAGTCAGCAAAAACAAAACTTGGAGCTGACTGTAGCTCAGATCATCAGCTTCTCATAACAAAATTCAGGCTTAAACGAAAAAACGTGGGGAAAACCACTAGGACAGCCAGGTATGATTTAAATCAAATCCCCTATGAACATGCAGTGGAGGTAATGAATAGATTCAAGGGATTAGAACTTGTAAACAGTGTGCTTGAAGAATTATGGATGAAGGTCCATAATATTGTACAGGAAGCAGTGAACAAAACCATCTCAAAGATAAAGAAAAGCAAGAAGGCAAAGTGGTTATCTTAGGAGGCCTTACAAATAGCTAAAAAAAGAAGAGACGTGGAACGCGAGGGAGAAAGGGAAAGGTATACCCAATTAAATGCAGATTTCCAAAGAACAGCATGGAGGGACAAGAAGGCCTTCTTCAGTGAACAGTGTATAAAACTAGCAAAAAACAACAGAAGGGGAAGACTAGACATCTATTCAGGGAAATTGGAGATATCAAGGGGACATTTTGCCCAAAGATGGGCACAATAAAGGACAGAGACGGTAGAGACCTTATAGACACTGAAGAGATCAAGAAGAAGTGGAAAGAATACACAGAAGAGCTGTATAAAAAAGATACAGATGGACTGGGTGACTATGATGGTATAGTCAGCCACCCAGAGCCAGACATTCTGGAGAGTAAATTACTAGTAGTAATTTACTAGTAGTAAATAAAGCTAGTAGATGTGATGGAATTTCAGCAGAACTATTCAAAATCCTAAAGGATGATGCCATTAAGGTGTTGCATTCAATATGTCAGCAAATCTGGAAGACCCAGCAGTGGCCACAGGACTGGAAAAGTTCAATCCTCATTCCAATTCCCAAGAAGGGTAGTACTAAAGAATGTGCTAACCATCAGACAATTACACTCATCTCCTATGCTAGTAAAGTCATGTTTAAAATCTTGTATGCTAGGCTTCAGCATTATGCAAACCAAGAACTTCCAGATGTCTGAGGTGGATTTAGAAAAGGAAGAGGAACCAGAGATCAAATTGCCAGCATTTGCTGGATCATAGAGAACACTAGGGAATTTCAAAAAAAAAAAAAAATCTACCTCTGTGTCATTGACTATGCCAAAACCTTTGACTGTGTGGATCATAATAAACTGTGGAAAGCTCTTAAAGAAATGGGAATACCAGACCATCTTACCTATTTCCTGAGAAACCTATATGCAGGTCAAGAAGCAACCTGTATGCAAAAGCAAACCTTGTATGAAACAACTGATTGGTTCAGGATTGAGAAAGGAATACAGCAGGGCTGTCTGCTGTCACCTGTTGGTTTAATCTACATGCTGAGCACATCATGAAAAATGTCAGGCTGGATGAGTTACGAGCTGGAATCAAGATAGGCAGGAGAAATATCAACAACTTCAGATATGCGGATGATACCACTCTAATGGTAGAAAGCGAAGAGGAACTAAAGAACCTCTTGATGAGTGTGAAGGATGAGAGTGAAAAAGAGCCAGCTTAAAACTAAATGTTAAAAAAAACTCCTAAGATCATGACATCTGGCCCCATTAACTCATGGCAAATAGAAGGGGAAAAGGTGGAAGTAGTGACAGATTTCCTCTTCTTGGGCTCTAAAATCACTGAGGATAGTGACTGCAGCCATGAAATCAGATGTTTGCATCTTGGCAAGAAAGCTATGACAAACCTAGACGGTGTGTTGAAAAGCAGAGACATTACTCTGCTGAGAAAGGTCCTTTTAGTCAAGGCTATGGTCTTCCCAGTGGTCATGTACAGTTGTGAGAGCTGGACTGTAAAGAAGACGGAGTGCCAAAGAATTGAAGCCTTTGAACTATGGTGCTGGAGAAGACTCCTAAGAGTCCCTTGGACAGCAAGGAGATCAAACCAGTCAATCTTAAGGGAAATCAACCCTGAATACTCATTGGAAGGATGTTGAAGCTGAAACTCTAGTATTTTGCTCATTTAATGTGAACAGCTGACTCATTGGAAAAGTCCCTGATGTTGTGAAAGATTGAGGGCAGGAGAAGATGGCGTCAGAGGGTGAGATGGCTGGATGGCATCACCAATGCAATGGACATGAACTTGGGCAAACTTTGGAGAGAGTGACGGACACAACAACTGGTGTGTTGCAGTCCATGGGGTTGCAAAGAGTCAGACACGACTGGGTAACTGAACAACAACAATGGATTATATGAAATCATATGTATGTAACTTCTGAAAATTGTAAAGCACTATAGAATTTAAAGAATCTTTCTTTCAGTAAAACTTTTTAAGTTAAAAAAAAAAGAACAAAAGACTTAAATAGACATTTCTCCAAGTAAGATATACAAATGGAAATAAGCACATGAAAAGATGTTCAGCGATGCATTAGGGATCATTGCTGCTGCTGCTGCTAAGTTGCTTCAGTCGTGTCTGACTCTGTGCGACCCCATAGACAGCAGCCTACCAGGCCCTGCCGTCCCTGGGATTCTCCAGGCAAGAACACTGGAGTGGGTTGCCATTTCCTCCTCCAATGCGATCATTAGGGAAATGCAAATCAAAATTATGAGATACTACCTCACATCCACTAGGATGGCTGCCATTCAAAAAAAGAACAGAAAATAACAAGTTTTGGCAAGAATGTTGAGAAACTGGAACTCCTGTGCACTTCTGGTGAAAATGTAAAATGGTATTGCCACTGTGGAAAACAGTACAGTGGTTCCTCAAAAAACTAAAAATAGAATTACCATATGATCCAGCAATTCCATTTCTGCACATTTACCCAAAAGAATTGAAAGCAAGGTCTCAAAAAGATATTTGTACACTCATGTTCACAACTGCTAAAACGTGGAAACAACCCAAGCATCCGCCAGCGAATGAATGGATAAAGAAAATGTGGTATATAAATACAATAGGATATTATTCAGCCTTAAAAAGGAAGGAAATTCTGACATATGCTATGATATGGATGATGTGATATGATTGGGAATTTGTGTGCCAATGCAGGGGACAACGGTTTGATCCCTGGTCTGGGAAGATTTCACTTGCTGCGGGGCAGCTAAACCCCGTGCCACAACTACTGAGCCCAGGCGCAGCAACTACGGAAGCCCCCAGGCCCTAGAGCTCTTGGTTTGTGACAAGAAAAGCCACCGCAATCAGAAGTCTGTGCAGGGTACAACTAGAGAGCAGCCCCTGCTCACTGCAAATAGAAAAAGCCTATGCACATCAGTGAAGACCCAGCACAGCCAAAAATAAAGAAATAATAAATTTAAAAAAATTTAAATAAAAAAACATGTTCTTTAGACTATTTTTTAGCAATGTATGTGGAAGGCTTTTAAAAACGCGTACATAAATCCAAGAGATGAGCGAAGCAATTTAGACAGACCTGAATTACACCACAGCTTTCTTTTTCCATATTGTCTCTTTACATATCCCCCCTCCAACTCCCACCGCACCTAAATATCCCTTCTAGTGGCATGCATTGGAGAAGGAAATGGCAACCCGCTCCAGTGTTCTTGCCTGGAGAATCCCAGGGAAGGTGGAGCCTGATGGGCTGCCGTCTATGGGGTCGCACAGAGTCGGACACGACTGAAGCGACTTAGTAGCAGCAGCAGCAGCAGTGGCTCTAGGGTGTTTCATGGAGTAATGTAAATGCGGGAGCCACAGGCTGGCAGGAGAGGTCGGTGCAGGACTGAGGGATGGGAGGAAAAGAAGGAAGCAGCCGCTTCTCTGCGCGATCGGATTTCCAGCATCCTCCTTCACCCCTCCCTCCGATGTGTCTACCTTGCTATGCCCGTACAGCCAGTGAGTGGGGGGCGAGGGGAAGAGGCGCAGGTCTCGGAGCAGCCTCTGCCTCTGCAGGTAGAGCTTGATGGCCTGCAGCAGCCCTAGGGCCAAGCAGAACACCAACGTCAGGTAAAAGGGCCTTGCCCAGTGCGTCTCAAGCCAGGAGGACTCCATCCAGGAGGACTCCATCCAGGAGGACTCCATCGCTTTGCGCTACGAGGACTGACTTACCGGCGGGGAGCTTTGTGTAGCCGCTCTTGCGGGAGGATCCACCCACTCACTCCAGGGCAAAGCCCGCCCACTGTTTCTCTGTGCCCTCCCGCAAGATCCCCGCTCCCTCACCCTGCTTCCCTCTCTGATCGCCAAGGGTGCTAAGGAAGAGCTGTGGGAGGGGAAGTTCCCGCTTAGGGGGAGGAAGCAGGCACGAGTTCCCGGATTTCTTGCCCTTTATCAATGGATGCAAACCTGCATTCAGGACGACTTCTCATGGAGTGTCATAGTTCATGTGTGACAGCTTTCAGTCACAGAAGATCTGAATTTTAGGTTTTGAAATAATGCCAAAGCTAACGTCGTTGGTTTTCCTCTTTGCCACAAAGCATTTATAAACTGCGCTGAAAAAGAGAACTTGTTCCCCACTGAAATGCTATCAAAACCCACAAGAGTCTGGGGGCTGGTAATGCGTGAGTAGGATTATTAACCTTATATAGGTACCCTGTCCAGTGGTGTGCTAGTAATGTCTTACAGCTGGTTCTCACTCTGATTACTGGTGCTTGCCAGTGTCCAGCAAGTCCTATTTCAAGTCTGCCAGCAGAGGACCCTGAACACTGAGTTGGGAAGAGATGCAAAGTTGCTACTACCATCATATAGTATTTCCACCACACAGATTCAGATGGGGCCAGTTACAGGATTTGTGGATCCAGGTGCAAGATGAAAATGTGGGGTTTCTTGTTAAAACTTTATTAAAAATTTCAAGATGATGACAGCAGAGCATTAAACCAAGCACACACCCTTTTGAGTGCAGGGCTTAGATCTCAGGCCCATGAAGCCAGCCCTGGATACAAGAGACATCAGTTCAGTTCAGTCGCGTCTGACTCTTTGTGACCCAATGGACTGCAGGACGCCAGGCTTCCCTGTCCATCACCAACTCCCAGAGCTTACTCAAACTCATGTCCATTGAGTCAGTGATGCCATCCAACCATGTCATCCTCTGTTGTCCCCTTCTCCTCCTGCCTTCAATCATTCCCAGCCTCAGGGTCTTTTCAAATGAGTCAACTCTTCGCATGAGGTGGCCAAAGGATTGGAGTTTCAGCTTCAGCATCAGTCCTTCCAAAGAACACCCAGGACTGATCTCCTTTAGGATGGACTGGTTGGATCTCCTTGCAGTCCAAGGGACTCTCAGGAGTCTTCTCCAACACCACAGTTCAAAAGCATCAATTCTTCGGTGCTCAGCTTTCTTTTTAGTCCAACTCTCACATCCATACATGACCACTGGAAAAACCATAGCTTTGACTAGACAGACCTTTGTTGGCAAAGTAATGTCTTTGCTTTATACTATGCTGTCTAGGTTGGTCATAACTTTTCTTCCAAGGAACAAGCATCTTTTAATTTCATGGCTGCAGTGATTTTGGAGCCCCCCAAAACAGTCTGTCACTGTTTCCATTGTTTCCCCATCTATTTGCCATGAAGTGATAGTACCAGATGCCATGATCTTAGTTTTCTGAATGTTGAGCTTTAAGCCAACTTTTTGACTCTCTTTTTTCACTTTCAAGAGACATAATTATTAATAATCTCAAAAGCATAGACAATAGTATAGTAAAATTTTAAAAGTATGCATTTTAAATACATATTAATCATCAGATATGGGCTTCATTGGTGGTTCAAAATCCACCTGCCAATGTAGGAGAGGCAGGTTTGATCCCTGGGTTGGGAAGATGCCCTGGAGAAGGAAACGGCAATCCTCTCCAGTATTCTTGCTTGGGAAATGCCATGGATAGAAGTGCCTGGTGGGCTACAATCCATGGGGTTGCAAAGAGTCAAACACAACTGGGCGACTAACACAATGACAACAGCAAAACCATCAGGTGGTGAACTTGGATTCAAGAGGCCTAATTTCTCAAGCTGCTGTTCCTCACATCTAGCCTTCTTTTATACATACATTTATTTATGTTTAGCATAATAATGAATAAATAAACATTCATTTATTTATGCTAAAACATAAATAAATGTAAGGTGTTGGATTCACAGCCCAGAATAATAAACCCAGTCTCTGCTACAACTCCCTACTCCCCTCTCCTCAGTACCGCCCACTCCTCAGGCTCCCACCCGTCTCTGGAGCCAGGTTTTACTTGGCAAGGTAAGGGTTAGGACAGACTCCAGTGAAGGCAATTTCACCTGGACCGAGTGCCGGCCCCTCAGATCCATTGTGCACCACACATGAAGTGTTTCAGTTGCCTCTTCTCAGACCTTACCACCTCCCGCCTATCTCTGTCTCTCAACTAGAGACTGCTATTTAACAGTGTATCAGAATCTTCTGGTTTACAGTCTCTCCTGGGAGATTCATGGCATTTTTATTTTTCCGATTCTTTCTCTGTGTCCTGCTCTTTCCCTAGATCATGGTAAGTGTACGGTGGCCTTCATAAGACTGCATCACAGTGGTCTGGCTGAAGACCTCAGATTCACACCTAGGTCCTGGGTGGTCTCAGCTTTGTGAGATCTAGTCTGGTCCTTGGGTTGGTGAACTTCTAGTTAGTTCTCTCAGCAGGGTCAGCGCCTGAGGACACCTTAGCTGACCCAGTCCCACCCAGGCTCTTGCTGGAAGTGTTAGCTCTCTGAGACCTGGCCAGCCTATTTTCTGCATTCCATGTCCTTCCTTGCAGAACAAAGGAACTTTGGGCTTTTTACCAATATACCCTAAGAGGCATGAGGGTGCTAGCTCAGGCCTTCTTTCTCCTTCACTGCCATTTTCATTCTGCTTCCTCCCAAAAAGGAACTCTTGTGCTATCAACTTTTCTGTCATCTATCCAAAACTTGCCTTCCCTTGATTTTAGCCTAGATGGGAGAAATCAGTTACTCTCCTGACCACTGGCTTCCTGATCTCTGCTCATTCTTTCCCCAGCCCAGTAGGTTGGAAGAGGTGGCTTCTCCACAACCTCCATTTCATGTAGGAACATCTTTCCTTATGATATTGCCTGTGTTCTGTCTACCTCCAATTGAGAGTGAAGATCTACCATTCACTCCAAAAGTGGGGAAATAGAGAAATTTAGAAATTTATTCTGGCTAAAGACTGGCTTTCCATACTTACTGCCACTCAAAAATCCCATTTGGGGGGAGTAGTCCCTTCCTTCTCTTGGCATTCTTATGCAAATAGCCACTGAATTAAATTTCCTCAGCTGCACTACACGGGACAGAGGTCATTGAAAAAGCCCCAGCAACACAGATAATGATGCTTGGCAGGTCCAAGTAAGTAAGGACTTCAGGCTTTACCTAGGACATAAGAGTCCACTGAAGGGATTTAAGATGGAAAGTTACATGGATTAGGTAGTAGAGCTCTCTGATGACTGTTTGGATGAAAATAGGTAAATATTTATTGTGTGCTTACTAAGTGCCAGGTACTATTCTAAAGTGATTTAGAAGTAGTAGCTTATTTAATTATCAAATTAAAAATTTGAGATTGGTATTAGCATTTTACATATCCTCATTTTATGTATACAGAAACTGGGACACAGACAGATTATGCAATTTGCCCAAGGACACTAGAGGGTAAGGAGGCAATCTCAAGAATTCAGGTCTCAGGATCTTAACATTTATGGGGGCAAATTATATGTGTATATGAAGGATATGGGTTTCCCAGGTGGCTCAGTGGTAAAGAATCCTCCTGCCAATGCAAGAGACACAAGAGATGCAGGTTCAATCCCTGGGTCAAGAAGATGCTCTGGAGAAGGAAATGGCAACCCACTCCAATGCCCTTGCCTGGTAAGTCCCATGGACAGGAGCCTGGTGGGCTCTAGTCCATGAGGCTGTGAGAGTTGGACACAACTTAGGGGCTAAACCACTAAAATAGAGGGATATAGGACCTGAACTAGGAGAATGGTTCAAATGCTATTGTTGTGTTCAGGTAAGATGTGAAAATGGCCTGAACTGCCAGTATCATGGGACAGAGAGGCAGAATGAGTAGGAGAAATACTGATGTATTTTTTATGGGAATTGGTAACTGACTGGATGTGGGCACAGTAGGGAAGAAATCTAGGATGATCCTTATGTTTCTGTTCTTGAGATAGACAAAGCAAGAAGAATTAATATTCCGTAACATCCCTCTTCCCGGACACCCCCCAATCCTTGCCCCGTGTGTCTTGTGCTCTTCTCAAACTCATCTTCAAGATTCACTGCCTCTATAAATGCTTCTCTAACCAGCCCCAGCCCATGGGAATCTATCCTGTGAATAATCAACACATTCAATTTTATTTTTATTTATTTTTTTATTTGTCTTCATTGCTGCATGCAGACTTTCTCTAGTTGCAGTGAGCGAGGTCTACTCTTCAGGCTTTTCATAGGCTTTTCATTGCAGTGGCTTGTTGTGGAGGACAGGCTCTAGGTACATGGGCTTCAGTAGTTGTAGCACATGGGCTCAGTAGTTGTGTCTCTCAGGCTCTAGAGTGTGGGCTCAGTAGTTGTGGCGCACAACCCCACAGCTCCACACCATGTGGAATCTTCCTGGACCAGAGATTGAACCCATGTCCCCTTCATTGGCAAGTGGATTCCCATCCACTGTACCACCAGGGACGTCCCAACACATTTTTATAGCTCTCATTTGACACTTTGCTCATGCTTTCATTTATTATTCATATCACAATCACCAATCTTATGCAGCCTCATTATGTATGTCTCATTATGTACCTCTTTATATATGCAACTTGCTTTCCTAATTAGGTTTTGAAACTCTATAGTGGTTCAAATATTGTTTTTTTCATCTCTTGGATTCTCTTAGAGCCCGACTTTGGGCTAGACACACAGTAGATGTTTTCAAAATAGTTCTTTAATTCACTTGAACTAAGGAGACATGTGGGGGGAGGGGGAGATTTAGGAAAGAGCAAAATGAGGAATATAGAATAATGATCTCCAAAACAAATGGAAGACAAAGAACTGGAGACTTCCCAGGTCAAATAGTTTGTATACTAAGAGAACAAGCATAACATAGGGAGTAGGGAAGGGAGTTAAGAAGAGGAAGAATAAATTAAAATGACGGTTATTTTCATGACAGGGAGCCTGGCGCTTGTTCCTAACGGACATGGCGTTGCAAAGTGCTAAAAGAGGGGTAATAAGAGAAAAAATAGGTCCAGGGGATGAATGGGGCATTGAATAGAATGAATGAGCTGGTGGGATGTGGCTCAGAAACTTCGTAGATGGATATTTTCATGAAAATATTGAGGCTGGGTAGAAATCACTGCGTTCTGCTCTTAATTTAACACAGAAGTTATAGTTTTTGAAGGGGTGCTACTGGGAAGAAATGTGAGACGTGTGAGAGGTGAGAAACAGGGAGGGAGTGGCTAGACTAGATTTCTGATGCCAAATAACCTCAATTTTCTTAAAGGAGTCTGAGGCATTGTTTGCCCTGGCAAGGACAGGGAGGATTGAGTGCCTGAGCAGAGTGGTGATTTGGAACAGCCACCATGGTTAATGTGAGGACATAGGCACATAAGATGTGAAAAGACAGGAACCAGTGGAATTTACATAGCAAGTTCCATGTAGAGGGCCAAGGACACAGAGTTCCATTACTTCCTTCCACAAGAGCCTGGAGGTAAGAGAATGGAAATGTTCAGGTTGGAAACATAGACCCGTTCCCCACAGGCATTGTTGCCTCCTGTACACCAGCCAATGCTGAGCGATGCCAGGATACAAAGATGGATCAAGGGGAGGCCTTGCCCTGGCAAAGTTCACAATCTGGTGGTGGGGGGGACAGATTGATAAGCAAAGAGATATAGTACAGTGGGTAAATGCCACAATTGGAAGGATCCATATGGATTGTCTACACCTTGTCCTGTTTTTGGAATAAGGAAATTAAATCCAAAAAAGGGGAAGGGGCTTGCCCTCAGCCCCTTATCACCAGACTGAGAATTTTAAGGTCCTTTCTCCTTTTCTTTTTGTCTCCTGTGTGACACAGCAGTTGCACTGGTCTCCCCAGTCCCTTTGAATGATACAACCAGTGAACTGGGGAGACCTTTCAGCCCAGTTCAGTTCAGTTGGTCAGTCGTGTCCAACTCTGCAACCCCATGAACCACAGCATGCCAGGCCTCCTTGTCCACCATCAACTCCTGGAGTCCACCCAAACCCATGTCCATTGTGTCGGTGATGCCATCCAACCATCTCATCCTCCATCGTCCCCTTCTCCTCCTGCCCTCAATCTTTCCCAGCAGCAGGGTCTTTTCAAATGAGTCAGCTCTTCGCATCAGGTGGCCAAAGTATTGGAGTTTCAGCTTCAACAACAGTCCTTCCAATGAACACCCAGGACTGATCCTGGTTGGATCTCCTTGCAGTCCAAGGGACTCTCAAGAGTCTTCTCCAACACCACAGTTCAAAAGCATCAATTCTTCGGTGCTCAGCTTTCTTTATAGTCCAACTTTCACATCCATACATGACCACTGGAAAAACCATAACCTTGACTAGACAGACCTTTGTTGACAAAGTAATGTCTCTGCTTTTTAATATGCTGTCTAGGTTGGTCATAACTTTCCTTCCAAGGAGTAAGTGTCTTTTAATTTCATGGCTGCAATCACCATCTGCAGTGATTTTGAAGCCCAGAAAAATAAAGTCAGCCACTGTCTCCACTGTTTTCCCATCTATTTGCCATGAAGTGGTGGGACCAGATGCCATGATCTTAGTTTTCTGAATGTTGAGCTTTAAGCCAACTTTTTCACTCTCCTCTTTCACTTTCATCAAGAGGCTCTCTAGTTCTTCTTCACTTTCTGCCATAAGGGGAGACCTTTGAATATGTCTAATCATGTTACTCTGTTACTGTGACTAATACCAATATTTCAAAAACTGGGTAAGAAGTGTGAGGCTCCAGAGGAGGAAAAGGAGCCACAGAGAAGTATGAGGGAAATTAGGAGCACTCTCCACAAGGAGAGAGTTTCACAACACAAGAAATGAAAGATGGATGCTGGGCACATGAGACAATGAGGACCAAACATAAAATGTGGGTCTTGGGATTAGCATCATGGAAGTCAGTATTAACTGTAAGAAGAGATATTGAAATTATAGAAGCCAAAATAATGTGGGTCGAGAAGTGAATATGATGGCAATTCATTGAGACAGGGGAGAAAGCATTAACCACCCTGAAAAGTCTGGCTCTGAGAGGGAAAAAATTAAGATGTTACCCATGAGTAGGGGTGGGGGGCTTCCCAGGTGATTCAGTGGTAAAGAATCTGCCTGCAATGCAGGAGACACCAGAGACATGGGTTCGATCCCTGGATTGGGAAGATCCCCTGGAGGAGGAAATGGTAACCCACTCCTGTATACCAGCCAGTGCTGAGCGATGCCAGGATACAAAGATGGATCAAGGTGAGGCCTTGCCCTGGCAGAGCTCACAATCTGGAGGTTGGGGGGGACAGAGAATCCCATGGGAAGAGGAGTCTGGCGGGTTACAGTCCATAGTGTGACAAAGAGTAAGACATGACTGAGCACACACTCAGCCACATGGGGATTTGAGACAGGAAGTTAAGGTCTCCCCACTACCCCGGTTCCTAGAAGAGAGAGGGGTTGGGATCCTTGGTGCAATCAGTAGCCTTGAACTAGAAAGAAGGAAAGGTTAGGGTAGATGCAAAGTTTCACATTTTGTGTTATTTCAAACCGCAACAGAGAGCAGCACAAAATGTAAATCTCATAAAAATCCCATATCAGATCCCCAGATCTCCAGATCATGGATAGTTTTGAATTATATCCATATCACTAAATTTTACAATTTAAAGATCCAGTCTCTATCTCCTTTAAAAAAAAAACATAAATGTTGACATAATTTCAAAACTATTTTAAATTCAAAATACTTGAATTTCAGAGTATATTGAAGTCATCTGATCAAAAATATACTTGCATAATATACTTAGCAAGTACACTTGCATAAATAAGCTGCTGCTGTCAACAGTAAGTTAAACAAATGCCTTCAGCAATCCTTCATATTTGTTTAAACTGGGTACACTTCAAAAATATTAATTTTATTTGTGCAATTATATGAGTAACATAACTATAGGGCATAACAGCCTATGCCAGGATAGACTCTCACCTGGAATAATAATAATATAAAATAATATTGAACTATACTTCTTGCCAGATATTTTATATGCACTCTCCATTCTCCCAAGCAGGTCTGACTTACCATCCCTACTTTCAGTTCAGTTCAGTTCAGTTCAGTCGCTCAGTCGTGGCCGACTTTTTGCGACCCCATGCACAGCACGCCAGGCCTCCCTGTCCATCACCAACTCCCAGACTTCATTCAGACTCACGTCTATTGAGTCAGTGATGCCATCCAGCCATCTCATCCTCTGTCGTCCCCTTCTCCTCCTGCCCCCAATCCCTCCCAGCATCAGAGTCTTTTCCAATGAGTCAATTCTTCACATGAGGTGGCCAAAGTACTGGAGTTTCAGCTTTAGCATCATTCCTTCCAAAGAAATCCCAGGGCTGATCTTCAGAATGGACTGGTTGGATCTCCTTGAAGTCCAAGGGACTCTCAAGAGTCTTCTCCAACACCACAGTTCAAAAGCATCAATTCTTCGGTGCTCAGCTTTCTTCACAGTCCAACTCTCACATCCATACATGACCACTGGAAAAACCATAGCATTGACTAGACGGACTTTTGTTGGCAAAGTAATGTCTCTGCTTTTCAATATGCTATCTAGGTTGGTCATAACTTTCCTTCCAAGGAGTAACCGTCTTTTAATTTCATGGCTGCAATCACCATCTGCAGTGATTTTGGAGCCCCCAAAAATAAAGTCTGACACTGTTTCCACTGTTTCCCCATCTATTTCCCATGAAGTAATGGGACTGGATGCCATGATCTTCGTTTTCTGAATGTTGAGCTTTAAGCCAACTTTTTGACTCTCCTCTTTCACTTTCATCAACAGGCTTTTTAATTCCTCTTCACTTTCTGCCATAGGGGTGGTGTCATCTGCATATCTGAGGTTCTTGATATTTCTCCTGGCAATCTTGATTCCAGCTTGTGCTTCTTCCAGCCCACCATTTCTCATGATGTACTCTGCATATAAGTTAAATAAGCAGGGTGACAATATACAGCCTTGACGTACTCCTTTTCCTATTTGGAACCAGTCTGTTGTTCCATGTCCAGTTCTAACTGTTGCTTCCTGACGTGCATATAGGTTTCTCAAGAGACAGGTCAGGTGGTCTGGTATTCCCATCTCTTTCAGAATTTTCCACAGTTTATTGTGATCCACACAGTCAAAAGCTTTGGCATAGTCAATAAAGAGAGCTTATTTTTCTATAAGTAAATATCATATAACTTTATTCATAAAATGGTATCCATTTTGATAAACAAAACCACTATATAAGCAAATATAGAATCTTAAAACTTTAAGGAAAAACTTGATGAAGGCTGAAGATTTTGTTTTTACAAGAAAATTTAAAATTTTTAATAAGCTTAAAATATTCTACCTTGTAATCTGACATTAGCAAAATTATAAACATGTTACTGCTTCCATTTTTCAATTGCTTTAGTTTCCATGGTTAATAGCAGTAGCTCTATTAATCATGGCTATCCCATTGTGTTACTTAAATGGCTTTTAATTTTTAAGATGGAGAAAGACATTCTACTGTAGAGACAAAGATAGAAATTGTCAAAATAAAATTAATTAAGAACCTATTCTGTAAAACTTGCACATGTATTGTATTAATGATAACGATCTCAGCAGATCTGCAGAAATATTTTTTTCCAATTTCATTTTTAATGGTTTTATTCAAAGCCTTCATTATATTGGCAAAACTTGTGATGGGTCACTTGATTTTTTTTTTTTTACAATCTTTATATTTTTTACAATAGATTTTCCTCCACTTGAAATAATTGGGTTGGAGGAAGAAATGTAAGTATGTTAGCATCAGTAGGTTAGTTCTTGAAATATTAAAATTGCTGAGCAATCATTGCATCAATTGTGTAACAAAAATGATGCTTTATAATCCTGTTGCCTAACACTCTGCTCAGAGTTAGAAACATGGCATCTGGCTCTCACACAGTGGAAAACAAAGCAAGAGAAGAAATCAGCCTGCCTGCCTTGCATTAAACCTTCCCCAGGACAAGAAATAACCGAGGCAGCAAATGGGAGCAGGAAAAAGGGATAGGAGGATTCACGTCTCCAAAAATTACCCTGCTTTGTGTCGGTGTATTTACAGATCAAATTCTGACCCACTTGCTGCAAAGCACTGTTCTATGGATGAAACATAACTCCTGGACTCACATGGTACTTAAACCAGTAGCAACTTCTCTAAGCCTCAGTTTCCCCAACTGTAAAACATGGCAGTGATGATAGCACCTACCACTGTCAGTTACTGTAAGAATTAAACGCACAGCATGGAGCACTGCACTGGAGCAGTGGGTTACACATGTGTTTTTAAATACTATGACTATCAGAGAAACCAGGGCTCTAGCTAGGGAGTGTTGGGGGCCAGCGTGAGGCACTCCACCTGTGGCAAAGGTCATGAGGAAGGAGGCTCAACATACGAAAAGGTGGGATCGAGCCTCAGGAGTCCCCCTGGAAATCCTTGAGCATCTACCCCCATAACCAGAGCCTGCCTACTTCACTACTTTGTGCTCTCACCTACACCTCTGACTTTACGGGGGGCTGTCCCCCACCACCTCTTTCGGAGAAGGAGTTAACTTAGAGCTCCAGTTAATAATAATTCCTGGGCATGATAGGAGTGTTTCAACCTACAAACTCCTCTGAAGTTTCTCTAGCCTGCCTGACAGGCTTGTCCGGCCACATGTGATTGCTCACAGCCTCCCAACCGTGAGAGGCACAAGATGCTTTAAACCTTCTAAAAACAGGTTCTTTAGAAAAGTTAGAAAACCATTAGTATAAGTATAGTGGGCTGATTAGAAATTGTGCTGGTGAAGGGTTTTTCATTTGTTGAGCCAATGTTTGTTGCTAAGTCTCCACATCCCCTGCCCTTATACACATTAATGAATATATAGAAGAAATAAGTATTAACTTTTGATATAAATCACATTAGACCTTAGGCCAAGTAAATTCTTTCCTTAACTAAAACCCACTACACCCTCACCCTATAGGAATGTAACTTTATTTGGGTGGCGTCTGTTTTAAGAATAATCACCCCTGGAGAAATAAGTGTTGACTGACCGCTGTCACAAGGAGAGGGTCATAAATTGTCAGCAGGCCCCCCTGGCCAGAAGATGATGTAACACCCCTAAGACCTCTGTATACATTTGTATGAAGCACCTGACTTTAATAAAAGTCAGGACTGCTGTCCCCGCATGACTTTTGTATAACATTTCAGTGTATAAAAACAGACCCTGGAAAATAAAGAATTGGGATCAGTTCCTCAAAAGACTGGTCTCCCCATGTCTCTCTCTCTCTCAAATTCTGGCTGATTCTCCATCTGGAGCACGGAACCTGCCATGCTTACTAATTATGCCTGGGCTTCTAAGATCCGACCGGGGAGGCCTCAGTGTCTCCTCTCCTTTGGGAGAATGGAAGGATGCCTGAGGCCTATGTAAGTGGTGCAAGCTTCTTGTCTTGAAGTTTTATTGGTTTCCCACGTAAACCAAGCTATTCAGCCTCTTTTCTCCACTGAATTTTCCTACTGAGCTATCCTCATTCTATTACTCTTTATATCTCTAATTAATATCTAATTGAAGCTATTGTATCCTGATCCTCACCTATGCCGTCCTCACTTCGAACTCCCTGGATCAGCCGGGGCAGGACCCCGGCAGAGACCTAAGGAAGTGAAGGAAGGAGTATGTCATTCAGCCATTAAACACACGTATGTTAAACAAATAATATGTATACTAAACAAACATATCCCATCAATAAATAAATATGAAGGCAGATTCTTTACCACTAAGCCACCTGGGAAGCCCTTTTAGTTGACACTGCCTCACATTTCAACCACTGGGCCTCAAAGCACTACACCAGGGAAAGCTATTAGAACCAGCCACAAACCAAGGCAAAAATCATTCCTTCCCTTAAAAAAATCCTAGGGCCTCATGTTGAATGTAGTGCCTAGTCTAGAACATCCCTTTGCATAAGGTAGTTTAATTTTAATGGACTCACTGTCATCCGCTGCCACTGAGATTGCCAGGATCATGTTGATCCTCCCAAATCTCCCTCGCTTGCCATTATGCAGCCAAGGAAGGAGTGTTTGTCACTTCTGTACCTGTCTGTGTAAACAACTTTGACTCAGAGACACAGTTCTTGTCAAATCCCATAAAAGAAAGGACCCACAAACACCTACCTCACAGATATAGAGAAGAAACTAGCTGTTAGCAGTGGGGAGAGTGGAGTGGTGGAGGACAAGATTGGGGTAGAAGTTTAAGAGGTACAAACTGCTATGAATAAAATAAACTACAAGGAATGTAGCCAATATTTTATAACAAATATAAATGGAGTATAGTCTTTCAGTTCAGTTCAGTCACTCAGTCGTGTCCGACTCTTTTCGACCCCATGAATCGCAGCACGCCGGGCCTCCCTGTCTATCACCAACTTCCGGGGTTCATCGAGACTCACATCCATCGAGTCAGTGATGCCATCCAGTCATCTCATCCTCTTTCATCCCCTTCTCCTCCTGCCCCTAATCCCTCCCAGCATCAGAGTCTTTTCCAGTGAGTCAACTCTTCGCATGAGGTGGCCAAAGTACTGGAGTTTCAGCTTTAGCATCATTCCTTCCAAAGAACACCCAGGACTGATCTCCTTCAGAATGGACTGGTTGGATCTCCTTGAAGTCCAAGGGACTCTCAAGAGTCTTCTCCAACACCACAGTTCAGAAGCATCAGTTCTTCGGCGCTCAGTTTTCTTCACAGTCCAACTCTCACATCCATACATGACCACTGGAAAAACCATAGCCTTGACTAGACGGACCTTTGTTGGCAAAGTAATGTCTCTGCTTTTGAATACGTTATCTAGGTTGGTCATAACTTTCCTTCCAAGGAGTAACCGTCTTTTAATTTCATGGCTGCAATCACCATCTGCAGTGATTTTGGAGCCCAAAAGAATAAAGTTTGACACTGTTTCCACTGTTTCCCCATCTATTTCCCATGAAGGGATGGGACCAGATGCCATGATCTTCGTTTTCTGAATGTTGAGCTTTAAGCCAACTTTTTCACTCTCCTCTTTCACTTTCATCAAGAGGCTTTTTAGTTCCTCTTCACTTTCTGCCATAAGGGTGGTGTCATCTGCATATCTGAGGTTATTGATATTTCTCCCGACAATCTTGATTCCAGCTTGTGCTTCTTCCAGCCCAGCATTTCTCATGATGTACTCTGCATATTGTCAATTACTATGTTGTACATCTGAAACATGTAATATTGTGGATCAACTGTACCTCAGTAAAAATTAATTAATTAAATAAAAGAAAAGCCAAGATGAGAGGTGGAGAGAAAGTGGCCTACTTGGAATCTCTAACTCCAGGCCTATGGCATCTCATGTCTTGGTTATATTAATCAGTAAAGTCTCAAGTTAGGTTTCTACTACTTTTCACTAAAACATAAACAAACAACAACAATAAAACTCCCAATTAGTGTATCAGATTCTCACTAAAAATGGCACTTTGTAGTTTTATGTACTAGTTCTGAGGATAAGAACATGGGCATACTTGGAGGGGTAGTTATTCTGCCTATCACAGAAAATAATCCAAAAGTTAACTAGGGGCTTTGTCCAAGGGACTAAGCAGGTTTTTGAAACTGAGATATTTGGCAAACACACTCATGAAATATAATACAACATGTTGCTTAAGACTTCTGGCACAATATTCAGAACAAACCAGTTTTGAATATTGGGTCACTATTTGCTATCTCTGTTGCCTTGAGCAAGTTATTTTACTGCTTTGGAGACTATCATAAAATGGGCATTTTTCCAGTATTTATTTATAGGGCTTGCCGCAAAAGCCCTGGTTCACCTTGAAGATCCCCCTGCAGAATCAAGGCACTCATTCCTCTAGTTCCTTGGTGTGTTGGCTGCTAAGGGATCAAAGATGCATCCTTTTTATGGCTGAGTAATATTTCATTGTGTATACGTATCACAACTTCTTTGTCCATTTATCTGTTGATGGACACCTAGGTTGTTTCCATGTCCTGGCTATTATTGTAAGTAGTGTGGCAATGAACATTGCGGTACTTGTGTTTGTTTGAATTATGTTTTCTCAGGGTATACACCCAATAGCAGGATTGCTGGTTCATGTGGTAATTTTAGTCCTAGTTTTTAAAGGAATCTTCATACTGTCAGTTGAACTGAGGTGAGTGAACCTAGAGCCTGTTAAACAGAATGAAGTAAGTCAAAAGGAGAAAAAAAACAAATATATTAACACAGATATATGGAATCTAGAAAAAAGATACTAATGAATCTATCTGCAGGGCAGAATAGAGACATGGATGTAACAGAATGGACTCATGGACACAGCGAGGGAAAAAGAGCCTGAAATGAATTGAGAGAGTAGCATTGAAACATATACATTACCATGTGTAAAATAATAGCCAGTGGGAAGTTTCCGTATAACTCAGGGAGCCCAGCCTGGAACTCTGTGATGACTTAGAGGGGTGGGACTAGGGGTAGGTCGGATGGAGGTTCAAGAGGGAGGGGATACATGTATACTTATGGCTGAATTACATTGTTGTACATAAGAAACCAACACAACATTGTAAAGCAGTTATTTCAATTAAAAATAAATTTTAGAAAAGATGCATCATTTTCTAGTGATTGCCCTGCAGTAGCCAAAGAACAGAAAGGACTGTGGATCAGCTCTAGGACTTAATTCTAAGAAGAGCAAACTTCAGAGGAGATTAAACTTTCAACTTCAACAGGATTGCCACAACAAAGTCAGGGTAGCAATTGGGAAGAATGGAACCCTAATACATGAGATAGAACATCTGAGTCAACACACTTAACAATCTGAGTCCCCAACCTCCCTTGAATGATTCCAGCCATTTGAAAATCAATTCTTGTCATACTACTGTGTCCAAGTGGAGATAGGGTACCTAATCATGGAGCATGAGTGACCTTGTAGTCACAAACATTTGTTTGAGTCTGTTTTGTCAGACCTATTAAGTCATAAGTTTGGACAGGCTCAGCAGCAATAGATCACAAGATGGAAGTGGTACACCCAGGATCAGGTGCAACTAGGACCAGAGAAAACAAATAAGTTATATGAGCTTTATTTTATGCATGAGCTAAGTCAATGGACATGAGTTTGGGCAAACTCCAGAAGATGGTAAAGGACAGGGAAGCCTGGTATGCTGCAGTCCATGGGGTTGCAAAAAGTTGGACACAAATGAGTGACTGAATATCATCACCAAGTGGCTCAAACCTTCATGTTGTCAGACCTCCCTGGTGTTCTGGTGGTAAGGCCAATGCAAGGGACATGGGTTTGATCCCTGGTGCAGGAGGATTCCACATGCCATGGGACAAATCAATCCCATCTGTCACAACTGCTGAGCCCACACTACAGCATGTGCTCCACAACAAGAGAAGCCACCACAGTTTGAAGCTTGAGCACCGCAGGTAGAGAGTAACCCCTGCTCACCACAACTAGAGAAAGTCTGTGTGCAACGAAGACCCAGCATGGTCAAATGAGTAAACAAGAAATGAAAGAAAAAGACCTTCACGTTGTCCACCTATGTCACCTAGGAAACCTTCCATCAGTTCATACCAAGGGCTGCAGGTCTGGTCCTTTATGACTCACTGAAGGAAGAGAAAAAAGGCTGAGTGTGGAGCACATATGGATTGGTTCAATCTGTGAGTGCTAATTGATAATGGACTGCTGCTGCTCTCCAGCCCCTTTCAGGAGCAAGTTCTGAAGTGCAGTAGTGAGAAGAAATCTTTCCAATGGACAGAGATTTAGGAAGTGCATCTGATCATCCTTTTGATGAGAAATAGGATAAAAGTTTATAGAGTCATGAACAGTGGCGAATGGCTTAGTGGTTTGACTGGGACCTAGAAGGACAAAGATTAGAAAATAGGAGACAAGAAAGTCTGGGAAACAGACATGTGGATGGAAAAGTGGCAGTGGGCATGAGGTGTGAAGACCTTTGTATTGCACCCTAATATCCACCCAAGAGTTTCTATCACAAATGAGGCATGGGAAAACTGGTAGACAAAGTGACTCAATCAGTTGACATCAGCCAGCCTCCTGCATCATGTGTTCTAGTACTGGCACAAAGGGTACATGAGCAGGGTAGCCATAGTAACAGGGAAGGAAGCTATGAATGGGCCCAGTAACATGGACTCCCTCCTACTCATGAAGTTTGACCTAGCTACTGCCACTGTGAAACATTCAGTTCAGTTCAGTCACTCACTCATGTCTGACTCTTTGCAACCCCATGGACTGCAGCACACCAGGCTTCTCTGTCCATCACCCACTCCCAGAGTTTACTCAAACTCATGTCCATTGAGTCAGTGTTGCCATCCAACCATCTCATCCTCTGTCATCCCCTTCTCCTCCCACCTTCAACCTTTTCCAGCATCAGGGTCTTTTCAAATGAGACAGCCCTTTGCATCAGGTGGCCAAAGTATTGGAGTTTCAGCTTCAGCATCAGCCCTTCCAATGAATAGTCAGGACTGATTTCCTTTAGGATGGACTGGTTGGATCTCCTTGCAGTCCAAGGGACTCTCAAGAGTCTTCAACAACATAGTTCAAAAGCATCAATTCTTTGGCACTCATTTTTCTTTATGGCTGAGCAGGTGAAACATTTATAGCTTTATAGCTGGCAGGTAAACATTCAACCTGACAACAAAAGAGATCAATGCTAAGCCCCTCAGGTCATCCTCTGAGAAGACAAACGCATTGGATGTCTTGCATCCTGAAAGAGACACAATTGAACTTAACAGGATTTGGCCAAGTTCCACTTATTGGTTTACCATTCTTGCCTGCTGGAAAGATTAAAGGCAGGAGGAGAAGGGAACAACAGAGGATGAAATGGTTGGATGGCATTGACTCAAAGGAACTGAGTTTGAGCAAACTCCAGGAGATGGTGAAGGACAGGGAAGCCTGGCATGCTGCAGTCCATAGGGTAGTAAAGAGTCGGACATGACCGAATGATTGAATAACAATACCACTGTCCAAAGGCTTACACAGGGTTTGACCCACTAATACAAGATCTCACACAACATCACCTTGAACTCTGAGATGCTCCCCCACCCCCCTTTACAGGAAAGGAAGTATGGTAGTGTTCATAGAACCACGGGATCCACCATAAACTGCCAGTCAAAAGGCTTGTCCTGAACAGGCAATGAAATGGCCTTTTGAAAGCAGAGCTAAGTCTCCAACTTGGAGACAATATCTTGGGAAGATGGGGCCCCATGGATGTTATACACAATCTACTCAGACCTGATACAAACCTGTGTGTGCTAAGTCCTAATGGTTCTGTATTTTCATGAATCTACTTGAATCTAGAAACCAAAGGGTGGAAGAAAAATTGACTCTGCTCACTATTACTCTCAGTGGTTCAGTTTTGGGAATTAGTGCTCCCCTTATGCACAACAATAGGCTCTGTGAAGCTAAAGACTTGTTTTCCAAGGGGCAGATATTTCTACCAGAGGCACAACAAAAGTCCCATTAAACACTAAGCTATGGCTTCCACCCAGTTACTTCACGTTCCTTTTTACCAACAGACAAGCAGGCAAGAAAAAGAATCCCATCTCTGTAAATGGTAATTGACCCTGATCACTAGCAGGAAGTATAGCTTCTATTCCCAATGGAAGCAGGGTAATTACTTTGGTACCTGGGCATTCCCCTACACAATTATGACCATAGACAATGCATCCTGAGATGATCATGGTGATCAAGGGCTCAGTCCCTCAGGGATAAGGAGCTGGATCACCCCATCTAGACCAGGAGAGATACCAGCTGAAGAGAGGAAAATTTAGGAGTAGAGGAGGAAGATGGTGAATATCATTTGTGACTTTGAGGCTGCAAATGGTCATATCATTAGCCTTCTAAGTTTCCCGAGGAAGTCACTACATGAAGCAAGTGGATCCAGTAAGTGAACAGTAGATTATAAAGCAGATTATGGCACTCTATAGAGTTCCCCTTTTAGGAATGAGGTACATATTACCCCAGCTGCTAGAAGCATTAGCTACTGATGGCTCACACCTGTGTTCCTCTCTGGGCATTTCCTGGGCCACATGATTCTGCTTGCTCAAGGCAAGCTTCCTCCTTTAGGGGTAGTCTGCAACCAATGACTGGATGGTATGAAAGTACAATGGTTATTCCCCTCACCTCCTTTCAGAACAACTCTAAAGGACACCCTAGACTCAGTGCTTACCATGAGATTGCCTGAGACAACTATTTCAAGTGCATCACAGTTCATATTCTCTCCCTGACAATCCCTGCTGCCCTTGCTTCCTCACAGGTGTTGTTCCATGGAGAACTTCCCCAAAACCACCTTACAGGATAATATAAGTATTAAGGAACCTAGTTTAGTACAATGCTGAGAATATAGTATTGTGCAAAAGAAATGATATGCAGGTAGTAGCAAAACTGGAGTTAGAAATCTGAGGTGTGGGTCCTGTTGTTGTTGTTTAGTCGCTAAGTTGTGTCCCACTCTTAGGGTGTCAACCCCATGCTCTACAGCCCTCAAGGCTCCTCTGTTCTCCACTCTGTCCCAGGGTTTTATCAAATGTGGGTCCTGACTCCTACACAAACTTGCTTTGCAACCTTGAGAAAGTCAATTGATATCTCTTGGCTTGAGTTTTCTTATCTGTAAAATCAGGTTAATAATACCTGATAAATTGAGGAGTAGACGCAACTATGCCTTCAGAAAGCTTAAGGACTAGGTAAAAGAGGAGTAGATTTTTTAAAATTTCCTGCTCTACTATGTGCCAGCACTATATTAGGTAATGAGGAAAGAAAATCTCACTAACTTAGAATTTGCCTCTGACTCTCATTCCAGGCAGAAACTGGTGATAACGTTCTCAGTTGAAGACAAACTTGAAAGTTCCATGCTTTGCTTTGGAAAGGAAAAGCAGGCAAATATTTGAATATTAGAAGGCCCTATTCCAGAATGACATAGGAAAGATGGCAATGTAGGAAACCTCAGGAATTCATATCTACACTGAAACACTTCAACTAGCAGGAGCTGTCTTAAGAAACTGTTTTGGAACTCTGAGTCTGGTAGAATAATTGAAGCATCTAAGGGAAAGCTTGATGAAGGGGCTGGTAAATTTCAGTCAGTTTCAGCTTTCTTGCATTAGAGACTACTATCTCCAGGACAGGCAGCTGTGGGGACAGTGGCATGTGTTTCCAGGGCAACTTGCTAGAGCTAGTTAGGAAATAAGGCATTGTCCTCCCAAGGCTGGAGTTGAGTATTTCAGTTGCTGATTTGTTGCTTTTCATCATTAAGGGGCCAACACAAATTGTTCTGGCTCCCACAGGTTGAAATGGCTTCACAGATAAGAGAGAACTTAAAGTGATAGCTTCTTTTTTCTGGTTCAATATGGCAGAGTGGACACGTGGTCATCTCCTCCTGCGAAAGCACCAAAATCACAACTGGTTGTTGAACAATCATCGAAAGGAGGATGCGGGAACCTACCAAAAAAGATACCCTATGTCCAAAGACAAAGAAGAAACTGCAGCGAGGGGCACAATCACAATAAAATAAAATCCCATAACTACTGGGTTCAGTTCAGTTCAGTTCAATTCAGTCGCTCAGTCATGTCTGACTCTTTGCGATCCCATGAACTGCAGCACGCCAGGCCTCCCTGTCCATCACCAACTCCCGGAGTTCACTCAAACTCATGTCCATCGAGTTGGTGATGCCATCCAGCCATCTCATCCTCTGTTGTCCCCTTCTCCTCCTTTGCCCAATCCCTCCCAGCATCAGAGTCTTTTCCAATGAGTCAACTCTTCACATGAGGTGGTCAAAGTACTGGAGTTTCAGCTTTAGCATCATTCCTTCCAAAGAACACCCAGGGCTGATCTCCTTTAGAATAGACTGGTTGGATCTCCTTGCAGTCCAAGGGACTCTCAAGAGTCTTCTCCAATACCACAGTTCAAAAGCATCAATTCTTCAGCATTCAGCTTTCCTCACAATCCAACTCTCATATCTATACATGACCACTGGAAAAACCATAGCCTTGACTAGATGGACCTTTGTTGGCAAAGTAATATCTCTGCTTTTGAATATGCTATCTCAGATCAGATTAGTCACTCAGTCATGTCTGACTCTTTGTGACCCCATGAATCACAGCACGCTAGGCCTCCCTGTCCATCACCAACTCCCGGAGTTCACTCAGACTCATGTCCATTGAGTCAGTGATGCCATCCAGCCATCTCATCCTCTGTCGTCCCCTTCTCCTCCTGCCCCTAATCCCTCCCAGCATCAGAGTCTTTTCCAATGAGTCAACTCTTCACATGAGGTGGCCAAAGTACTGGAGTTTCAGCTTTAGCATCTAGGTTGGTCATAACTTTCTTTCCAAGGAGTAACCGTCTTTTAATTTCATGGCTGCAATCACCATCTGCAGTGATTTTGGAGCCCCAAAAATTAAAGTCTGACACTGTTTCCACTGTTTCCCAATTATTTCCCATGAAGTGATGGGACCAGATGCCGTGATCTTTGTTTTCTGAATGTTGAGCTTTAAGCCAACTTTTTCACTCTCCTCTTTCACTTTCATCAAGAGGCTTTTTAGTTCCTCTTCACTTTCTGCCATAAGGGTGGTGTCATCTGCATATCTGAGGTTCTTGATATTTCTCCCAGCAATCTTGATTCCAGCTTGTGCGTCTTCCAGCCCAGGGTTTCTCATGATGTACTCTGCATATAACCACTGAGTGGGTGACCCATGAAATGGAGAACAATGACACCAAAGAAGTTCTCCTACTGTTGTGAAGGTTCTGAACTCCACATCAGGCTTCCCAGCCTGGGGATCTGACAAAGGGACTGGGAATCCCCAGGGAATCTGACCTTGAAAACCAGCGGGATTTGATTGTAAGACTTCCAAACAACTGGGGCAAACAGAGACTCCAGTCTTAGAGAGCACAAACAAAACTTTTCATGCACCAAGACTCAGACAAAAGGAGCAGTGTACCCACAGGAGATCAAATCAAAACTACCTGCTAGTGTGGGAGGATCTCCTGTGGAGATGTGTCAGCAGGGGCTCACCACAGGGATAGGGACATTGGCAGCTGCAGACTGGGAAGATCCCCCTTGGTGTAAACCTCCTTGGAGCTTACCATTAACCCAACCATAGAGCCTGTAGACCTGAAGGCTGTGTTGCTTCAGGCCAAAAAACTCCCGGGGCAGGGGGGCATACAACCCCATCCATCAGCATATAATTGGATTAAAGCTTTACCTAGACAGCATATTTTGGGGGGCTCCAAAATCACTGCAGATGGTGACTGCAGCTATGAAATTAAAAGACGCTTACTCCTTGGAAGGAAAGTTATGACCAACTTAGATAGCATACTGAAAAGCAGAGACATTACTTTGCCACAAAGGTCCATCTAGTTAAGGCTATGGTTTTTCCAGTGGTCATGTATGGATGTGAGAGTTGGACTGTGAAGAAAGCTGAGTGCAGAAGAATTGATGTTTTTGAACTGTGGTGTTGGAGAAGACTCTTGAGAGTCCCTTGGACTGCAAGGAGATCCAACCAGTCCATTCTGAAGATCAGCCCTGGGTGTTCTTTGGAAGGAATGATGCTAAAGCTGAAACTCCAGTACTTTGGCCACCTCATGTGAAGAGTTGACTCATTGGAAAAGACTGATGCTGAGAGGGATTGGGGGCAGGAGGAAAAGGGGACGACAGAGGATGAGATGGCTGGATGGCATCACTGACTCGATGGACGTGAGTTTGAGTGAACTCCAGGAGTTGGTGATGGACAAGGAGGCCTGGTGTGCTGCGATTCATGGGGTCGCAAAGAGTAGGACACGACTGAGCGACTGAACTGAACTGAACTGAGATAGCATATTAAAAAGCAGACACATTACTTTGCTGATGAAGGTTCACCTAGTCAAAGCTGTGGTTTTTCCAGTAGTCGTGTATGGATGTGAGAGTTGGACCATAAAGAAAGCTGAGCACTGAAGAATTGATGCTTTTGAACTGTAGTGTTGGAGAAGATTCTTGAGAGTCCTTTGGACTGCAAGACGATCCAACCAGTCAATCCTAAAGGAAATCAGTCCTGAATATTCATTGGAAGGACTGATACTGAAGCTGAAACTCCAATACTTTGGCCACCTGATGTGAAGATCTGTCTCATTGGAAAGGACCCTGATGCTGGGAAAGATCTCCTTTGCAGGAAGAGAAAGGGATGACAGAGATGGTTGGATGGTATCACCAACTCGATGGACATGAGTTTGAGCAAGCTCTGGGAGTTGGTGATGGATGGGAAAGCCTAGTGTGCTGCAGTCCATGGAGTCACAGAGTTGGACATGACAGCGCAACTGAACTGAACTGAGCAAGGACCTGCCCACCAGAGCAAGACACAGTTTTTCCCACCATCAGTCCCTCCCATCAGGAAGCTTACAGAAGCCTGTTAGCCTCCTCCATCAAAGGGCAGACAGAAGAAGCAAGAAGAACCACAGTCCCACAGCGACTAAAACAAAAATGCCATTTCAGAAAGTTAATCAGCATGAAAAATCAGAAAGCTATATCCCAGATGAAGGGACAAGATAAAACCCCAGTAAAACACCTAAGTGAAGTGGAGATAGATAACCTTCCAGAAAAAGAATTCAGAATAGTGATAGTGAAGATGATCCAGGATCTTGGAAAAAGAACAGAGGCAAAGGTTGAAAAGATGTAATAAATGTTTACCAAAGACTTAGAAGAACAAAGAAACAGAGATGAATAATATATTAGAAGGAATAAATAGCATAAAAACTGAGGCAGAAGAACAGATAAATGACCTGGAGGACAGAATGGTAGAAATCACTGCTGCAGGAGGCAGTCCTAAGATGGTGGAGGAATAGGATGGGGAGACCACTCTCTCCCCCACAAAGTCATCAAAAGAACATTTAAACGCTGAGTAAATTCCACAAAACAACTGAATGCCGGCAGAGGACATCAGGCACCCAGAAAAGCAGCCCATTGTCTTCGAAAGGAGGTAGGAAAAAATATAAAAGACAAAAAAAGAGACAAAAGAGGTAGGGACGGAGCTCCGTCCCAGGAAGGGAGTCTTAAAAAGAGAGAAGTTTCCAAACATCAGGAAACACCCTCACTGCCGAGTCTGTGGCGAGCCTTGGAAGCACAGAGGGCATAACAGGGAGGAAAAATAAATAAATAATTAAAACCCACAGATTAGAGCCCAACGGTAACTCCCCCAGCGGAGAAGCAGCGCAGACGCCTGCACCCGCCACTAGCAATCGGGGGCTGGGCAGGGAGGCGCGGGCTGCATTGCTTAGAGTAAGGACCCAGCCTGAATGCCCCGAGGGCAATCTGAGGAACTAACTTGGGCTAGCAAACCAGACTGCGGGATAGCTACCACTCGCAAAGCCCTAACCTAAGACACCACCAGGCCCGCACACAGAACAAAGGACTGAATAGAACTAGCCGGCTGCAGACCATCCCCCTTCGGTGACAGGCAGTCAAAGCTGGAAGGGGGCAATCGCAGCCCCAGAAAGAGCACGTGTATACCTGAAATTAAAAAAAAATAAATAAAAGAAAAAAAGAAAAAAAAAAAAGAAAGACATCTACCAAACTGCAAGCAGGCTTCTTTGCTAACTAAGACTTCTTGGGGTTCTGGACATCCGCCTGCGAAGGTGCGCCGGTTGTACACCCAGAAAACCGAGCAGCAGGGACAGGGGAGACGATAAGTCGCAGTGGCGCTCGCCAAACACCTCATCACCGGAGCTGCTCGGACCTGGGAAGGGCACAAAATGCAGGCCCGACTGAGTCTGCACCTCTGAGGACTACCCGAGCGCCTGAACCTGAGCAGCTTAGACCTGGGAGGTGCAGGCTGCCCAGGGACAGCCTCCGATGGTTCCTGGCAGAGCAACCTAGAGCCTGAGCAGTGTGGGCAGGGAGGGTACACGCGCTGTCAGCGGGGCAGGCCCAGTGTGGCTGAGGCACTGTGAGCACACGCCAGTGTTGTTTGCAGCGTCCCTCCCTCCCCATAGCGTGACTGAACAAGTGAGCCTAAAATGTGTCCACCACCACTCTCTTGTGTCAGGGCGGAAATCAAACAGTGAAGAGACCAGCAAACAGAAGAAGCTAAAACCGAGGGAACCGCTTTGGAAGTGACAGATGTAATAGATTAAAACCCTGTAGTTAGTACTGACTACATAGGAAGGGGCTTTTAGATCTTGAGAAATATAAGCTGGACCAAGGAACTAACCAAAAATGAACTGACCCCACACTGCCCACAACAACACCAGAGAAAGTCCTAGATATATTTTTACAATCATTCTTTTTTTTTTAAGTAAAAAAAATTTGAAGTCCTCTATTATTCCTTTAATTTTCATTTTTGTCACCTACTATTACTTTGCAAAAAAAAGACCCTATTTTTTAAAGCAAACTTCATATATATATATATATTTTTTTTAATAATTTTTGTGACTGTTTTTTCTTTTCTTCTTCTTTTCTTTAATATTGTATTTTTGAAAATCCAACCTGTACTCTAGATTTTTAATCTTTGCTTTTTGGCATTTGTTATCCTTTCTTTGGGATTGGAATGAAACCTGACCTTTCCCAGTCCTGTGGCCACTGCTGAGTTTTCCAAATTTGCTGGCATATTGAGTGCAGCACTTTCACAGCATCATCTTCCAGGACTTGAAATAGCTCAACTGGACTTCCATCACTTCCACTAGCTTTGTTCATAGTGATGCTTTCTAAGGCCCACTTGACTTCACATTCCAGGATGTCTGGCTCTAGGTCAGTGATCACACCATCGTGATTATCTGGGTCGTGAAGATCTTTTTTGTACAGTTCTTCTGTGTATTCTTGCCATCTCTTCTTAACATCTTCTGCTTCTGTTAGGTCCATACCATTTCTGTCCTTTATTGAGCTCATCTTTGCAAGAAATGTTCCTTTGGTATCTCTGATTTTCTTGAAGAGATCTCTAGTCTTTCCCATTCTGTTGTTTTCCTCTATTTTTTTGCATTGATCGCTGAAGAAGGCTTTCTTATCTCTTCTCACTATTCTTTGGAACTCTGCATTCAGATGTTTATATCTTTCCTTTTCTCCTTTGCTTTTTGCTTCTCTTCTTTTCACAGCTATTTGTAAGGCCTCCCCAGACAGCCATTTTGCTTTTTTGCATTTCTTTTCCATGGGGATGGTCTTGATCCCTGTCTCCTGTATAATGTCACGAACCTCATTCCATAGCTCATCAGGCACTCTATCTATCAGATCTAGGCCCTTAAATCTATTTCTCACTTCCACTGTATAATCATAAGGGATTTGATTTAGGTCATATCTGAATGGTCTAGTGGTTTTCCCTACTTTCTTCAATTTCAGTCTGAATTTGGCAATAAGGAGTTCATGGTCTGAGCCACAATCAGCTCCCGGTCTTGTTTTTGCTGACTGTATAGAGCTTCTCCATCTTTGGCTGCAAAGAATATAATCAATCTGATTTCGATGTTGACCATCTGGTGATGTCCATGTATAGAGTCTTCTCTTGTGTTGTTGGAAGAGGGTGTTTGTTATGACCAGTGCATTCTCTTGGCAAAACTCTATTAGTCTTTGCCCTGCTTCATTCCGTATTCCAAGGCCAAATTTGCCTGTTATTCCAGGTGTTTCTTGACTTCCTACTTTTGCCTTCCAGTCCCCTATAATGAAAAGGACATCTTTTTTGGGTGTTAGTTCTAAAAGGTCTTGTAGGTCTTCATAGAACCGTTCAACTTCAGCTTCTTCAGCATTACTGGTTGGGGCATAGACTTGGATTACTGTGATATTGAATGGTTTGCCTCGGAAACGAACAGAGATCATTCTGTCGTTTTTGAGATTGCATCCAAGTACTGCATTTCAGACTCTTTTGTTGATCATAATGGCTACTCCATTTCTTCTGAGGGATTCCTGTCCGCAGTAGTAGATATAATGGTCATCTGAGTTAAATTCACCCATTCCAGTCCATTTCAGTTCTCTGATTCCTAGAATGTCAACGTTCACTCTTGCCATCTCCTGTTTGACCACTTCTAGTTTGCCTTGATTCATGGACCTAACATTCTAGGTTCCTATGCAATATTGCTCTTTACAACCTCGGACCTTGCTTCTATCACTAGTCACATCCACAGCTGGGTATTCTTTTTGCTTTGACTCCATCCCTTCATTCTTTCTGGAGTTATTTCTCCACTGATCTCCAGTAGCATATTGGGCATCTACTGACCTTGGGAGTTTCTCTTTCAGTATCCTATCATTTTGCCTTTTCATACTGTTCATGGGGTTCCAAGGCAAGAATACTGAAGTGGTTTGCCATTCCCTTCTCCAGTGGACCACATTCTGTCAGATCTCTCCACCATGACCCGCCCATCTTGGGTTGCCCCACGGGCATGGCTTAGTTTCATTGAGTTAGACAAGGCTGTGGTCCTCGTGTGATTAGATTGACTAGTTTTCTGTGAGTATGGTTTCAGTGTGTCTGCCCTCTGATGCCCTCTTGCAACACCTACCGTCTTACTTGGGTTTCTCTTACCTTGGGCGTGGGGTATCTCTTCACAGCTGCTCCAGCAAAGCGCAGCCATTGCTCCTTACCTTGGACGAGGGGTATCTCCTCACCGCTGCCCTTCCTGATCTTCAATGTGGGATAGCTCCTCTAGGCCCTTCTGCGCCCGAGCAGCCAGGGCTCCTTGGATGTGGGGTTGGTCCTCTCGGCCACCGCCCCTGGCCTCAGACGTGGGGTTGCTCCTCCCGGCCGCCGCCCCTGGCCTCAGGCTTAGGGGCGTGGGGTAGCTCCTCTTGGCTGCTGCCCCGACCTCGGATGCGGGGTAACTCCTCTCGGCCTCCCCCTCTGACCTCGGACACAGGGTAGCTCTCCTAGGCCGTTCCTGTGCTTTCGCAGTCTGGTACTCTCGGCCGCTGCCCCTGACCTTGGACGTGGAGTAACTCCTCTTGGCTCATGCAAAAATTCAGTCTCTCAGTGTGTCCAACTCTTTTGCAACCCCATGGACTGTAGATTTCCAGGCTCCTCTGTCCATGAGATTTTTCAGAAAAGAATACCAGAGAGATAACCAAAACTCAGTTTGTTCATGTAAGTTGTTGTACTAAAGACTTCCCACTTATTTCTTGATTCAGGGACATTGTTAGGTTTTGTTTGATGCAGTTGTCACCTTTCTGAGCTAGGATTTGATGTAAGGAACAACTGAAATTTCCTCTGGTGACTTTCTCGTCATACTAATGGTCACTTGATGATACATAGTTTCAGTAGCAGATGGTTTAACTAATATTCCTCAGGGTGTTGAATCATCTCTCAACTTCTGCTGGTCTAACAGATATTGATTCCCTCTTTTTTACATTTGTTCTGATTCTATCTGACACTTGCAACCAGAATTTTGTATTAAACTCACTCATCACTCCTACATGTACTCATTCCTTCTTCATGAAGTTATTGTCCATTGAAACTTTGAAAAGTGAGGCATAATCCCTATGAACATGCTCTATGCTGGCTCTGAAAACACAGGGATGAGAGAGATTAAAGGGAAGTTTGTCAACATGTTACTCATTGAATTGAGTCTATGGCTGTACCACCCTGAACATGACTGATCTCATCTGACCTCAGAAGCTAAGCAGAGTCAGGCCTGATTAGTACTTGGATGGGAGGACATTGAGTTGAAATGTGACAATATAGGCACCTAAGGAGCCTTGGGAACCCTGGAGAGGGACATCTTGGAGTCAACAGGTTTCTGTTTAAATGGAGCTCACCTGGGTATATATCCTTCACATGGGTATATATCCTTTACATGGGTTTCCTCATTCTTCAGTGAGACAGAATCAAGTAATAATCTCTCCCTTATACAGGTTTGCCTTGAATATTACCTATTGGGTTGGCCAAAAAGTTCCTGTGGGGTTTTTTCTACCATCTTATGGAAAACTCGAACGAACTTTTCAGCCAATCCTATACTTGTAATAGGGCTTTATAGGTGGTGCTAGTGGTAAAGAACCTGCCTGCCAATGCAATAGATGGAAGACATGTGGGTTCAATTCCTGGGTCAGGAAGATCCCCTGGAGGAGGGCATGACAGCCCACTTCAGTATTCTTGCCTGGAGAATCCTGTTGACAGAGAAGCCGGCAGACTCCAGTCCATAAAGTCACAAAGAGTCGGGCATGACTGAAGCAACTTAGCACACATACACGCATACTTGTAATAATGTGTAAGTCCTCAGTTGGTTAGTCGTGTCTGACTCTTTGGACTGTAGCCCACCAGGCTCCTCTGTCCATGGAATTCTCCAGGCAAGAATTCTGAAGTAGGTTGGCATTTCCTTCTCCAGGGGATCTTCCCAACCCAGGGATGGAACCCACATCCCTAGCATCTCTTGCATTCACTGGTAGATTCTTTACCACTAGTGCCACCTGGGAAGACCCAATAGTGTATAAGGCCAGCCACAAAGTACCACTAACTGGATGGCTGAAACAAAACAATTTAGCATCTCACAGTTTTAGAGACAGGAGCTGAAAATCAGGTTGGCTTATTTCTTCAGCAGGTGTGCAGGAAGCACCTGTTTCAGGACTCTCTCCTGGTAAAGATAGTAAATCATATCTTTTCCATATGTCTCTTTACTTCATCTTCTTTCTATGAATGTCTGTCTCTGTGTCTGCATTTTCCCTGTTATAACTGGATTTGGGTATACCTGACCTGCCTCTTGAGAAACCTATATGCAGGTCAGGAAGCAACAGTTAGAACTGGACATGGAACAACAGACTGGTTCCAAATAGGAAAAGGAGTATGTCAAGGCTGTATATTGTCACCCTGCTTATTTAACTTCTATGCAGAGTACATCATGAGAAACACTGGGCTGGAAGAAGCAAAGCTGGAATCAAGATTGTCGGGAGAAATATCAATAACCTCAGATATGCAGATGACACCACCCTTATGGCAGAAAGTGAAGAGGAACTCAAAAGCCTCTTGATGAAAGTTAAAGTGGAGAGTGAAAAAGTGGGCTTAAAGCTCAACATTCAGAAAATGAAGATCATGGCATCTGGTCCCATCACTTCATGGGAAATAGATGGGGAAACAGTGTCAGACTTTATTTTTTTGGGCTCCAAAATCACTGCAGATGGTGATTGCAGCCATGAAATTAAAAGATGCTTACTACTTGGAAGAAAAGTTATGACCAACCTAGATAGCATATTGAAAAGCAGAGACATTGCTTTGCCGACAAAGGTCTGTCTAGTCAAGGCTATGGTTTTTCCTGTGGTCATGTATGGATGTGAGAGTTGGACTGTGAAGAAAGCTGAGCGCCGAAGAATTGATGCTTTTGAACTGTGGTGTTGGAGAAGACTCTTGAGAGTCCCTTGGACTGTAAGCAGATCCAACCAGTCCATTCTGAAGGAGATCAGCCCTGGGATTTCTTTGGAGGGAATGATGCTGAAGCTGAAACTCCAGTACTTTGGCCACCTCATGTGAAGAGTTGACTCATTGGAAAAGACTCTGATGCTGGGAGGGATTGGGGGCAGGAGGAGAAGGGGACGACAGAGGATGAGATGGCTGGATGGCATCACTGACTCAATGGATGTGAGTCTGAGTGAACTCCGGGAGTTGTTGATGGACAGGGAGGCCTGATGTGCTGCAATTCATGGGGTCGAAAAGAGTCGGACACGACTGAGCGACTGAACTGAACTGAACTGAACTGAATGACCTCACTTAAACTTAATTTATTGTTGTTATTCAGTCACTTAGTCATGTCCAACTTTTTGTGATCCCATAGACTGCAGTATGCCAGGCTTCCCTGTCCTTCACTATCTCCCGGAGTTTGCTGAGACTCATGTCCATTGACTCAGTGATGCCACCCAACCATCTTATCCTCTGTTGCCCTCTTCTCCTCCTGCCCTCAATCTTTCCTGGGATCAGGGTCTTTTCCAATGGATCAATTCTTCACATCAAGTGGCCAAAATATTAGAGCTTCATCTTCAGCATCAGTCCTTCCAATGAATATTCAAGGTTGATTTCCTTTAGGATTGACTGGTTTGATCTCCTTGCTGTCCAAGGGAACCTCAACAGTCTTCTCCAGCACAGTTTAACCAGTAATTCCAATATAAGTCTGTGAAAAACATTGGTACACCATGGAGTCCATTATTAAACATTTATCAAGCATCTACTATGTGTAAGATTCTAAAGGCAGTTCTGGGTGAGGGCCTATAAAGGATCCATCTGGAAGCCAGGATCGGGCCTTAGACCAAGTCTCTGCAAGAGAGAAGGAATTGTGATCAGATCCCAGCTTCTCAGAAGCAATTCCAAAGTCCTAAATAGCTGCTGATAGATCCAGAACTATCTCCATGTTGCTCTCCTGTCACCAGCATCACTCCCATCACTGATTCTAAATGGGACACTTTACTGATTGATCTTGCTCTCTGTTACAGAACTCAAAGGAAAAGGAGCTGGAAGAGCTACTGAAAAGGGTAGAGGAATTCCCCTATGCCTATCCTTGCTGGATGTGGGGGGACAATGTTCACCTTGTTGTCTATGACCCTGACTACATGAAGGTGGTCCTGAGGAGATCTGGTGAGTACAAAACATGATCCCAGCTGGAGTCTCTTTTCTATCTGTGTACATCCTCCTGGGTCTGAAATTCCAGAAGAGACTGGCAGTTCAATCATCAATACCTGAACTCACTACCATCCAAACATCCAGCCCATATTCCAGTACAAGAACAACATTGTTCACTTACCCTACACTTGAAACAGCTGGTTGAGGCTGTGTATTTTCCTTATTTCTTCTTTAACCCTATTTAGATAATGTTTATGTAAATAGCCCCAGATCTAAAAGACAATTTTTTTTTAATCTACTCTGACTTACATTTGCCTATCCTGGGTCATAGCATAGCTATACCATCATTTTTGCAGGAAAATCACAGGTTTCTGTCTTACCTCGTGGCACTAAACAGAGCCTATATTTCTTGCCCATTCACTGTGTTAGTCTGGCGGGTGTTCTGCTGCTGGAACACTGAGTCTGCCTTCCTAGACCAACAGTGATGATCAGGATATAGAGAGTCAGGGATGGGAGGCAAGTGGAAGGTGGCTTGAGACAGCCTGCCATCTGACAAGCATCAGGAAGAGAAGGCAACCAATGGTCTGGAACACAGTTACTCTGGGGGCTGCTTGCCTTGCTTGGTCCATAACTCTCCTGTTATGCTTTCCTTACCTTTCAGATCCTAAGTCTGAAGATATCTACAGATTCTTGGCCCCCTGGATTGGTAAGTACATCTAAACTAGTACTCTGTTACATTCCCAGTTAGGTTTACCAAGAGTTGACTTTCTGACTCACAGAGAACAACAGGTGCCAAGCACCCTGTCATAATTCTCATCTCTGAATCAAGCCTCATTTCTTTTCTTCCAATAAAACCCTCATCCTTCATAATGGTGCGGAGAGCCCTCCTGAAGTTCAGTCTCTTCCACATCGCTTCTCAGTCCTTTCCAATGTTTGCAGCGTGACTTCTAGATAAGTCCTTTATGGCCTGCCCCCCTACCTTTATTGACCTCTATCTCACTACTGTCATAATCAAATCCTATGGACAGACATATTGGAAATTCACATTCCTGAAATATACTATATATATATATTATATATATATATATATATATACAAGTAGAAAATATGGCCTTTTCTACCTTCGTCCATGATGTGCCTTCTCCTGACACCCTTGGTTCCCAAGTTGTACCCAGTTGCCCCTCTGATCCAGGCTCCCCGACCCCCATACACACCCATATGTGGTTCATGGACAGTTTTGCTGCTGTTGGAGGAGCAGACATGGTTCCAGCACCGGCAGATGCTGACCCCAGCCTTCCACTATGACATCCTGAAGCCCTACCTGGGTCTTATGGCTGACTCTGTCCAAGGGATGCTGGTGAGTTCATCCCTGGTCACCTGTACCTGCTCACATCCAGCACAGCTGGCAAAGTCCACTCTCAGATACTTGTGTCTGTCACACATCAATCAGACACAGCCTCCCAGAATGATATATTCAGAACTTAATATGAGACAGCCCTCTCCAAACCTGGGTTGGACAGAGGAGCATGCAGGCATCAGCTTGGATACACCATTTGCTCCTCAACAAGAGAAAACAGAGCCTTGGTGTATTCAGGGTCTACTCTTCTCCCATCTCCACATCTTCAACACAGTGGAATAGAGCAGGGGTCATGCCCCTTGAAAGCAGCCCAAGCTGCCCCTGGCTGGCCTGGGCAATGACAGCTTCAGGGGTAGGGTAGACATCCCAGGATGCCACTCACGTAGGCTCTGGTATGGGCCCAGGAGTTCTGCATGGAGTTGAGCTCTTCATGGGAGAAAATGGGACAAAGTCCACATTCACAGAGCTGAGTCCTGTTGCATGACCACCAATTAGGATTTTGATTTCTCACCAACTGGTCTCAGCTAATGCTTAATGAATGGAAGGAAAGGACATCTCTGATGTCCCTTTCTTGAGGGGACAGGTACTATACTCTTATGCTCTATCTTGCCTTGAGAAATTTGCTTACCAGTCTTGGACATCACCTGATCAGGTCCAATATCAGAACACAAAATATTCCCCCTATGTCTCCTGAGAAACTATGCATTTTGGCCTTCAAAAAGTTGTTTATCATCATAAGTTGCTTATAAAATTCAGAACTAATTCAGAATATTATGAGAGAATATGAGTAATTATATAGTAAAGATTCTGAGAAAATAAGCATCACTTCACACACACCTGTGTGTTACAGCCCCCAGCTGCTAAGACATAACCACTTAGAAACTGAGGAAATCTCATCTGATGGTGTAGAGACAGAAAGAAAGCCTGGCCTTGGCAGCACAGGGCTTCTGGGGGAGCAGAGCAAGGTCCATGTCACCGTCCCTCCACAGGACAAGTGGGAGGAGCTCGTCAGCCAAGACTCACATCTGGAGATCCTTGGAGACATGTCCTTGATGACCCTGGACACCATCATGAAGTGTGTCTTCAGCCATTAGGGCAGCGTCAGGAATGACAGGTCAGTGACAGCCTTTCAAGAGCAGGGTCCTGTTCTCACCAGCTGGGGAGGACTTACCTGAGAGGCAGTAAGAGCAGCAGGGATGCTTATCAGCACAAAAAGTAACATTCTGCAGAGAGACATGGACCACTGTCAAGTCCCTGATCACAACAAAGGGAGAAGCCTGGGCCCTCAGGATACTTGTAAATACTGAGGGTTTCAGAGGCTAAGGCAGAAATGGCAATGCTTCAGTGCTGCCTGTCCCCACTGACTGAGGAATCCTCCACCCAGAGATCCACTCCCTCTCCAGGTCAGAGGTTCCCTCAACTCCAGTCTCTTCTGTACCCTCTCCCTTCAGGAACTCCCAGACCTACATCCAGGCTATTAGGAACCTCAACAATATGTTTTTTCCCAAGTGAGGAATGTTTTCTACCAGAACGACCTCATCTATAGGCTGACCCCTGAAGGCCGCTAGAACCACAAGGCCTGCCAGCTCACCCATCAACACACAGCTTCTCCTCCTCATGAGCTGCTCCCCCACCTTCATTAGGCTCATGTGAAAGGGCCTGACCTTGACCTTTCAGGCAGAGCCCAGACTCCTGCTTCCTCTTCAGGAGCTGGCACACATGCACCTGCTGCAGGGACTGGGAACCCAGAGGTCGGGGTGTCAGGTGTTGAACAGGGAGTTACAGGAGTCACCAGGTTGGTGATGACTGAGTGAGACCCCCTTCCCAGCAGCATTCAGGCAGAGCCTCCTTGGGCTGTGTTACTGTGGGAATTGCTGCCTAGAGTAGATGATGCTGGAGCTCTCAGTCCGGACTTGCTCACCCAGTCCCGCCCACCTCATCCACCTGGCACCGAGACTGGGCCTGAGGGGCAGATGGAGCTATGGTGGGGCTGCATATGGGCCCCCAGAGTCCACAGCTCTGGCTGGGAACCACTGTTCTGGGACAGATGCAGTGATCGAGGAGAGGAAGGCTTGCCTGCTGAAGGAGGGAGAGATGGAGAAGGTGAGGAGCAGGAGGCACTTGGACTTCCTGGACATCCTCCTCTTTGCCAGAGTGAGTGTGGGCAGGAAAGGCCTGAGCCTTTGGGCAGAAGCACACAGGAAGGGCGGACCCTGCACTCTGGCCCTGCCTCCACAGATGGAAGCAGCTTGTCTGACGAGGACCTCCGTGCTGAAGTGGACACGTTCATATTTGGGGGCCATGACACCACAGCCAGTGGCATCTCCTGGATCCTCTATGCTCTAGCCTCCCACCCTGAGCATCAGCAGAGGTGTCGGGAAGAGATCCAGAGCCTCCTGGGGGATGGTGCCTCCATCACCTGGTGAGCGTCCAGGAGATGGAAGAGCCCTGTCCCACCTGAGCTAGAGAGAATCCCTGCTTGTCCTGTCCTGCCTGCCCTAAGATGGGCTTCCTTTCAGGGGCTACCTGGACCAGATGCCCTACACCACCATGTGCATCAAGGAGGCCATGAGACTATCTGCCAGTGCCAATCACTAGCAGAAATCTTAGCAAGCCCATCACCTTCCCTGATGGACGCTCCTTACCTGCAGTTACGAACTTTACCTCACCACTCACCTAGGCACTCTGTAGGACCACATAGTAGACCAGAAATCCACATGTGCTTTCTCAGTTGTGGGATGACATGAAATTGTATCTACCTTAAGGTAATTATTTACTCTGTAGTTAGGATAAGGTGTGTGAAATGCTGGACACAGAACTTGAACACAGCAAAAGCTCAATGGGCAAATGCTCGCTCCTGAATGTGGTCTTGTAATGGAGCTTAAAATTCTAATTCCTTGAGAAGTGAAGGCTTCAGAGAAAAGCAGACAGAAGCAGGGGGGAGGCATGGTTCTTCCATATGGTTTCTAAGTAAAGGAGGGAGCTCAGGGACTCCACTGTCATGGGTCAGATGGCTCAGTCTCTGAGGAGCCCTCTGATGGATGGCAGAGAACAGCTGATGATGAGGTCTGAGAGCCCTGCTGTGGCTGGAGGCCACCCACTGGCTCACTTCACAGTGGGCCTGAATCCCAGCACTGTTTCCTCCTAGTTGTGGGATCATAGACCCAACCCTTAACCTCTCTGAGGCTCAGGCACTTCATCTGTACCTGAGGTTATGAGCACCTTCCTTGAGGGCTGTGTGAGGTTTGAGTTAATTCACACTCCCCAAGGGTCAGGATGGCACTTGATAAATGTGAGTTGTCATATGATTTGGTCCCAAAGGTAAGTCTCTAATTCTTTTTTATTTTTAACTTTTTATTTTATATTGGAGTATAGCTGATTGACAATGTGATAGTTTCAGGCTGATAGCAAATAGACTCAGTCATACATATATATGTATCCATTCTCCCCCAAACTCCCATCCCACCAAGGCTGCCATGTATCATTGAACAGAGTTCCCTGTATAAGCCTTCTTTTACATGGTTACCTACTCCTAATCTGTGCTCATGTGCTTTGTCATGCCCAGCCCACCTGTCTTGTAAGAGCATCATTTCATTCAGAGTGATGGAGGGTGGTTCTCATGGTGGCTTCCAGGATTTTTTTTTTTTTTCCAGTGGAGCTGCTAAACCAGCCCTAGAATTTCTATCTCTCAACATCATTAAGATGAAAATAAGATAAACTTCCCATTGTTTAAGCTATTGCTACTTTTTCTTTCCGTCTCATACACCTGAACTTATTTTTATTATTTTTTTAATTTTATTTTTTAATTTATTTTAATTGGAGGCTAATTACTTTACAGTATTATATTGGTTTTGCCATACATCAACATGAATCCGCCACGGGTGTACACGTGTTCCCAATCCTGAACCCCCCTCCCACCTCCATCCCCATACCATTCCTCTGGGTCATCTCAGTGCACCAGCCCCAAGCATCCAGTACCATGCATCGAAACTGGACTGGTGATTTGTTTCATATATGATATTATACATGTTTCAGTGCCATTCTCCTAAATCATCCCACCCTCGTCCTCTCCCACAGAGTCCAAAAGACTGTTCTATACATCTGTGTCTCTTTTGCTGTCTCGCATACTGGGTTATCATTACCATCTTTCTAAATTTCATATATATGCATTAGTATACTGTATTGGTGTTTTTCTTTCTGGCTTACTTCACTCTGTATAATAGGCTCCAGTTTCATTCACCTCATTAGAACTGATTCAAATGTATTCTTTTTAATGGCTGAGTAATACTCCATTGTGTATATGTACCACAGCTTTTTTATCCATTCGTCTGCTGATGGACATCTAGGTTGCTTCCCTGTCCTGGCTATTATAAACAGTGCTGCAATGAACATGGGGTACACGTGTCTCTTTGATTCTGGTTTCCTCGGTGTGTATGCCCAGCAGTGGGATTGCTGGGTTGTATGGCAGTTCTATTTTCAGTTTTTTAAGGAATCTCCACACTGTTCTCCATAGTGGCTGTACTAGTTTGCATTCCCACCAACAGTGTAAGAGGGTTCCCTTTTCTTCACATCTTCTCCAGCATTTATTGCTTGTAGACTTTTGCATCACAGTCATTCTGACTGGCATGAAATTGTACCTCATTGTGGTTTTGATTTGCATTTCTCTGATAATGAGTGATGTTGAGCATCTTTTCATGTGTTTGTTAGCCATCTGAATGTCTTCTTTGGAGAAATGTCTATTTAGTTCTTTGACCCATTTTTTGATTGGGTCATTTATTTTTCTGGAATTGAGCTGCAGGAGTTGCTTGTATGCTTTTGAGATTACTTATTTGTCAGTTGCTTCATTTGCTATTATTTTCTCTCATTCTGAAGGCTGCCTTTTCACCTTGCTTAGAGTTTCTTTTGTTGTGCAGAAGCTTTTAATTTTAATTAGATCCCATTAGTTTATTTTTGCTTTTATTTCCAATATTCTGGGAGATGGGTCATAGAGGATCCTGCTGTGATTTATGTCGGAGAGTGTTTTGCCTATGTTCTCCTCTAAGAGTTTTATAGTTTCTGGTCTTACGTTTAGATCTTTAATCCATTTTGAATTTATTTTTGTGTATGGTGTTAGAAAGTGCTCTAGTTTCATTCTTTTACAAGTGGTTGACCAGTTTTCCCAACACCACTTGTTACACAGATTGTCTTTTCTACATTGTATATTCTTGCCTCCTTTGTCAAAGATAAGGTGTCCATATGTGCGTGGGTTTATCTCTGGGCTTTCTATTTTGTTCCATTGATCTATATTTCTGTCTTTGTGCCAGTACCATACTGTCTTGATGACTGTGGCTTTGTAGTAGAGCCTGAAGTCAGGCAGGTTGATTCCTCCAGTTCCATTCTTCTTTCTCAAGATTGCTTTGGCTATTCGAGGTTTTTTGTATTTCCATACAAATTGTGAAATTATTTGTTCTAGCTCTGTGAAGAATACTGTTGGTAGCTTGATAGGGATTGCATTGAATCCATAGATTGCTTTGGGTAGTATACTCATTTTCACTATATTGATTCTTCCAATCCATGAACATGGTATATTTCTCCATCTATTAGTGTCCTCTTTGATTTCTTTCACCAGTGTTTTATAGTTTTCTATATATAGGTCTTTAGTTTCTTTAGGTAGATATATTCCTAAGTATTTTATTCTTTTTGTTGCAATGGTGAATGGAATTGTTTCCTTAATTTCTCTTTCTATTTTCTCATTATTAGTGTATAGGAATGCAAGGGATTTATGTGTGTTGATTTTATATCCTGCAACTTTACTATATTCATTGATTAGCTCTAGTAATTTTCTGGTGGAGTCTTTAGGGTTTTCTATGTAGAGGATCATGTCATCTGCAAACAGTGAGTGTTTTACTTCTTCCTCTCCAATTTGGATTCCTTTTATTTCTTTTTCTGCTCTGATTGCTGTGGCCAAAACTTCCAAATCTATGTTGAATAGTAGTGGTGAGAGTGGGCACCCTTGTCTTGTTCCTGACTTTAGGGGAAATGCTTTCAATTTTTCACCATTGAGGATAATGTTTGCTATGGGTTTGTCATATATAGCTTTTATTATGTTGAGGTATGTTCCTTCTATTCCTGCTTTCTGGAGAGTTTTTATCATAAATGGATGTTGAATTTTGTCAAAGGCTTTCTCTGCATCTATTGAGATAATCATATGGCTTTTATTTTTCAATTTGTTAATGTGATTTATTACATTGATTTATTTGCAGGTTTTGAAGAATACCTGCATCCCTGGGATAAAGCCCACTTGGTCATGGTGTATGATCTTTTTAATATGTTGTTGGATTCTGATTGCTAGAATTTTGTTAAGGATTTTTGCATCTATGTTCATCCATGATATTGGCCTGTAGTTTTCTTTTTTTGTGGCATCTTTGTCAGGTTTTGGTATTAGGGTGATGGTGGCCTCATAGAATGAGTTTGGAAGTTTACCTTCCTCTGCAATTTTCTGGAAGAGTTTGAGTAGGATAGGTGTTAGCTCTTCTCTAAATTTTTGGTAGAATTCAGCTGTGAAGCCGTCTGGTCCTGGGCTTTTGTCTGCTGGAAGATTTTTGATTACCATTTCAACTTCCGTGCTTGTGATGGGTCTGTTAAGATTTTATATTTCTTCCTGGTTCAGTTTTGGAAAGTTGTACTTTTCTAAGAATTTGTCCATTTCTTCCAAGTTGTCCATTTTATTGGCATATAATTACTGATAGTAGTCTCTTATGATCCTTTGTATTTGTGTGTTGTCTGTTGTGATCTCTCCATTTTCATTTCTAATTTTATTGATTTGATTTTTCTCCCTTTGTTTCTTGATGAGTCTGGCTAATGGTTTGTCAATTTTATTTATCCTTTCAAAGAACCAGCTTTTGGTTTTGTTGATTTTTGCTATGGTCTCTTTTGTTTCTCTTGCATTTATTTCTGCCCTAATTTTTAAGATTTCTTTCCTTCTACTAACCCTGGGGTTCTTCATTTCTTCCTTTTCTAGTTGCTTTAGGTATAGGATTAGGTTATTTATTTGACTTTTTTCTTGTTTCTTAAGGTATGCCTGTATTGCTATGAACTTTCTCCTTAGCACTGCTTTTACAGTGTCCCACAGGTTTTGGGTTGTTGTGTTTTCATTTTCATTAGTTTCTATGCATATTTTGATTTCTTTTTTTATTTCTTCTGTGATTTGTTGGTTATTCAGCAGTGTGTTTTTCAGCCTCCATATGTTGGAATTTTTAATAGTTTTTCTCCTGTAATTGAGATCTAATCTTACTGCATTGTAGTCAGAAAAGATGCTTGGAATGATTTCAATTTTTTTGAATTTACCAAGGCTAGATTTATGGCCCAGGATGTGATCTATCCTGGAGAAGGTTCTGTGTGTGCTTGAGAAAAAGGTGAAATTCATTGTTCTGGGGTGAAATGTCCTATAGATATTAATTAGGTTTAACTGGTCTATTGTATCACTTAAAGTTTGTGTTTCTTTGTTAATTTTCTGTTTAGTTGATCTATCTATAGGCGTGAGTGGGGTATTAAAGTCTCCCACTATTATTGTGTTATTGTTAATTTCCCCTTTCATACTTGTTAGCATTTGTTTTACATATTGCAGTGCTCCTATGTTGGGTGCATATATATTTATAATTGTTATATCTTCTTCTTGGATTGATCCTTTGATCATTATGTAATGTCCTTCTTTGTCTCTTTTCACAGCCTTTGTTTTAAAGTCTATTTTATCTGATATGAGTATTGCTACTCCTGCTTTCTTTTGACCTATATTTGCATGGAATATCTTTTTCCAGCCCTTCACTTTCAGTCTGTATGTGTCCCCTGTTTTGAGGTTGGTCTCTTGTAGACAGCATATATAGCAGTCTTGTTTTTGTATCCATTCAGCCAGTCTTTGTCTTTTGGTTGGGGCATTCAACCCATTTACGTTTAAGGTAATTATTGATAAGTATGATCCCATTACCATTTACTTTATTGTTTTGGGTTCGAGTTTATACACCCTTTTTGTATTTCCTGTCTAGAGAATATCTTTTAGCATTTGTTGGAGAGCTGGTTTGGTGGTGCTGAATTCTCTCAGCTTTTGTTTGTCTGTAAAGCTTTTAATTTCTCCTTCATATTTGAATGAGATCCTTGCTGGCTACAGTAATGTGGGCTGTAGGTTATTTTCTTTCATCACTTTAAGTATGTCTTGCCAGTCCTTCCTGGCCTGAAGAGTTTCTATTGAAAGATCAGCTGTTATCCTTATGGGAATCCCCTTGTGTGTTATTTGTTGTTTTTCCCTTGTTGCTTTTAATATTTGTTCTTTGTGCTTGATCTTTGTTAATTTGATTAATATGTGTCTTGTGGTGTTTTGCCTTGGGTTTATCCTGTTTGGGACTCTCTGGGTTTCTTGGACTTGGGTGATTATTTCCTTCCCCATTTTAGGGAAGTTTTCAACTATTATCTCAAGTATTTTCTCATGGTCTTTCTTTTTGTCTTCTTCTTCTGGGACTCCTATGATTTGAATGTTGGAGCGTTTAATATTGTCCTGGAGGTCTCTGAGATTATCTTCATTTCTTTTAATTTGTCTTTCTTTTTTCCTCTCTGATTCATTTATTTCTACCTTCTACTTCTACTTCACTAATCGTATCTTCTGCCTCCGTTATTGTACTATTTGTTGCCTCCAGAGTGTTTTTTATCTCATTTATTGCAGTATTCGTTATATATTGACTCGTTTTTATTTCTTCTAGGTCCTTGTTAAACCTTTCTTGCATTTTCTCAATCCTTGTCTCCAGGCTATTTATCTGTGATTCCATTTTTATTTCAAGATTTAGGATCATTTTCACTATCATTATTCCAAATTCTTTATCAGGTAGATTCCCTATCTCTTCCTCTTTGGTTTGGTTTGGTGGGCATTTATCCTGTTCCTTTACCTGCTGGATATTCCTCTGTCTCTTCATCTTGTTTATATTGCTGAGTTTGGGGTGGCCTTTCTGTATTCTGGCAGTTTGTGGAGTTCTCTTTATTATGGAGTTTCCTCGCTGTGGGTGGGGTTGTATGGGTGGCTTGTCAAGGTTTCTTGGTTAGGGAAGCTTGTGTCCGTGTTCTGGTGGGCAGAGCTGGATTTCTTCTTTCTGGAGTGCAATGAAGTGTCTAGTAATGAGTTATGAGATGTCAATGGTTTTGGAGTAAGTTTGGGCAGCCTGTATATTGAAGCTCAGGGCTGCGTTCCTGTGTTGCTGGAGAATTTGCGTGGTATGTCTTGCTCTGGAACTTGTTTGCCCTTGGGTGGTGCTTGGTTTCAGTGTAGGAATGGAGGCGTTTGATGAGCTCCTATCGATTAATGTTCCCTGAAGTCACAAGTTCTCTTATGTTCTCAGGATTTGGACTTAAGCCTCCTATTTCTGGTTTTCAGTCTTATTTTTACAGTAGTCTCAAGACTTCTCCTTCTATACAGCACCGTTGACAAAACATCTCCTTTTGAAGACAATGGGCTGCTTTTCTGGGTGCCTGATGTCCTCTGCCGGCATTCAGAAGTTGTTTTGTGGAATTTACTCAGCGTTTAAATGTTCTTTTGATGAATTTGTGGGGGAGAAAGTGGTCTCCCCTTCCTATTCCTCCACCATCTTAGGACCGCCTCCTCAGCTCCCAGGATTTTTGTGCTGACACTTGCCCCCTGCTCCATGGGGACCATCAGGCTTTTCTCTCTCCTCCCTTCCCCGCAGGAATCGAAGTCGCCCTCTCCTTTTATGGACTTCACCACAACCCAAAGGTGTGACTGAATCCAGAGGTACAATGGCCATGGAAGGAGGGGATGGGATGCTCTGTCCACACCAACCCCTCCTCCTGCTCCTGCTCTGAGAGTCTTGTCCCCTGGTGGATTGGTCAAGAAGTTTGAACCCACCTGTCCTGGCCCTGGTGCTCTCTCTGCAGGTGTTTGAACCATCTCGGTTTGCACTGGGCTCTAATCAACACAGCCATGCTTCCCTGCCCTTCTCAGGAGGATCCAGGTGAAGCCTCTGTACTTGGGACAGCGGGTGTCATTGGGTGCCACTCTATGTGTGTGACTGTCTACATTTACATGTGATGCATGTAGTTATGCCTTTTATGTTGGTGAGTTGGGATAGATGTGTGTGTCTTTTGTCCAAAAGACAAATGGCTATTAGGGCAGACCACAGACTACCCACAGCTCTTTCTCAATGGCTGGCAACATTTTAGTGTTGTTTAAAAGTTTAGTGTATTGTAATGTTTTCCTCACTGTAAGATGATGATGCTACAAAATGAGAATTAACTAATTAAATACTAAATTTCAGGTCATCCATTTCAATTGTCAAAATTTAAAGGGTGGATTTTTTTTTAATTCTACATCTTCTCAGTTACACCTTTTCTACTTACATCCTCATTCTCCATCCAGTTGAATCTTGAGTAGTTAGCATGTTTCCATTTTCAGACGCCCTACCTGTCTCAACTATTGAAGCCATACACTGGGAAAGTTATGGCAGCCTTTCAAGAAAGTTTGATACCAGTGTGTGTCACTTTGTCTTGTGATCTGTCCAAAAGACATCTTGACAGCATACTAATGTCTGAAACACATGACAGTTTCTCTGGTTGTCAAAACTTTTCCTGTGATCTGGAATTTTTTTTCATGATTCTATACTTTGAATCCAATAGTCCAAGCTGACAAAAGTATAGAAAGGAGACAGTCAAGTGCTTTTGAGAGAAAAATCCACTAATTTGAATAGGACACATGCATTTTAAAAGTTACTGGCATGTAAAATATAGAGCATTCTTGAAAGAGCTGTGAGGTGGGCAAAAGCACTCTCTATCAGCTGCTGGGAAAATCCTCCCAGGATGCTAGAATCCTGCCCTGACATACTAGCTTCCATAAACTTTGAGCTTCTTAGTAGAAACAAGTTTTTTTCTGAATCTACAATTCTGTGAAATTTTCAGTTAGTGAATCAACCTTCCCAGAACAGGTTTGAGTCAAACTGTCTTCCAGAATTTGCTCTAGGATTTGGTTTGTGCCAGGATCCAGTCCTTCCTTGTAGACATGTCTACATGTCCTGTGGCTGCCATTCAAGGATAAGAAGAACTAGGCACCTCGATTCCTAGGTCAGAATTAATATTTACTTTTACTCCATCTTTTAAAAATTCAATTAACTTTATTTAAATACCAAACTATTGAGCCTGTCTCTGTGTGTTGAATCCTGGGCTAGGAGGTGCGGACACTGAAACAAAAGACTTTGTCCCTGACTTTAAGAGCTCACCGTCAAGAAACAAATACTCTGGCAATTCCCTGGTAGTCTCATGGTTAGAATTCTGTTTTCACTGCAGAGGGCCCAGATTCAATCCTTGGTTGGGGAACTAAAACCCCATGAGCCACATGGCATGGTCAAACAAACAAACAAAAACAAACCAAAAAAAAACCTCTATTCAAGACAGATGTCATTCCTTCTTTCTTTCTTTTCACTCACTCACTCATTCATTCATTGAGCAGACTGTGGAAGGTTCCATGTTCCTGGCACCGTCCTGGGACAGGACACAAGTGATGTGTCCTTGGGTTAACACTAATGGTACTTGGGGTCCAAGGAAGAAGAGTGTTGTCAGCAGAGGGGTGAGGACAGGTGTTCACTGGATTGAGCCTTGAGCCTGTGGCTGAAAGAGGTGTGGGAAAGGGATCTTAAGAGGAGCTGAGTGAGGAAGAGAAGATGGACAGACCCCAGATGAGTGAGGAACAATCCAGAGAGGGTTATGATGCATCTGAAGCACTGGGAATTGTCCTGCCTGTGATGGGGAACATAGCAGGCCTGGAGATGCTGTGGCTTTAGAAGAAGAAGAAGTAGGGAGACCAAAAAGGACAGCTGAGGCGCCCAAGGGATGGTTAGGGGGTCATTTCTGGATTAGAATGAGAAGGTTTCATAGGCACATTGACTGAGGAGCTGAGGGGACACAGGAGGCCAGTTCATCAACTGGGAGGCAAATGGTCCAGCAGGTTCAGGGTCACTAACCTGTGACCTCTCCAGGAAACCTCCCTGTTGCCATTTAGACTTCCTTAGACAATCCTGTCTTGTCCTGTCTGGAGATTCAGGTCCCTGTGTTTACCCATGTATGACAAGGACCTGAGAGTATGGCCTACCCCACCCCTTACACTGCCCTGCCTGACCTGAAACCAGAAACTGCCTGTGGGCCAGTGAACAAAGTTCTAATTCACATTTCCTGATTCACTTGACTTGACTCTGTGACTTAGGAGTGCTGACCCTCACCAACAGGATTTTCTGGTGAGAGAAGAAGTAGAAGTTAGGAGTCCTTAGAGAGGTGGGCTTTGTCAAAGGTCACAGGGAGAGGGTGGACCAGTTTAAACTGGGTGGCAAGTTTAGTGTGACTCGTAAGAAAAGGATCAGGGCTTGGTCACCTGGAAGACAGCTCTGAATATCCTGTTTCTGGTCAGTGGCCAATGCCTACCCAGCTCAGAACAGGATTTGAGACCACTTCTCATTTCATTTTCCCTCCTGGGCCCAGGAAGTGCATCGGGAAGCAGTTTGTCATGAATGAGATGAAGGTGGCCATGGCCCTGACCTTGCTTCATTTTGAGCTGTCACCGGATCCCTCAAGGGTTCCCTGCCTCACACCAGAAATTGTGTTGAGGTCCAAGAACGGGATCCACCTGCATCTCAGGAGTCTCACTTAAGATCTGCAAGGACAAGGACAAGTTCTGAGGGACTTTTTCCTGCCATCTTATCTTCGTATTGCTCTCCTCTGCCTGCCTTTCTGCCGACTTCCGTCTTTCCACCTGCTTGGCCACCAGTTGATCTCATCTGTCTCCTGCTCATCAGACTGTCTCACCCATTCTCAGGCTTCTTCTTTTTTGTTCCCTTCTCCTACTCACCTGTATCTCTGACTGTCCACCTAACTCTTCATCACCTGCCCTGCTCCAGCCTGTATGCCTTCTCCCTGTCTTTGTTTCCTTTCTGCCTGTCTGCCCTGTATTAGTTTCTTCTACCTGCTATAAGAATTTACCATGAATGTGGTGACATATAACAACACAAAATTGTAATCTTATAGTTTAGGAGATCACAAATCTGAAATTGATTTAACTCAGCCACAACCAAGGTGTTGAGGAACTCAAGGGAGAATCTGTCTTTGTGTATCCTCAGCTTCTAGAACTTTGCTCTTTGGCTCTTCATTGAGTGGATTAAGCTCCCCAAGATTATGAAGGGAATCTCCTTTTCTTACATTCAATTGATTGTAAATGTTAACTATATCTTCAAAATCTTCACAACAACAGCTAGACTTTGGTTTAATTGATTACCTGGATCTACAGCCTATTCGAATTGACACATAAAAGCAGACAATACATCCCTCCCCTTCCACCTGGCATTCCTATATATCCCTTTAAACCATACTTAATCGGCAAATAAAGTTGTACTTCTGCCAACGATCCTGTGTATAATTGAAAGATGCTTTGACATTGTACAGGAGACAGGGATCAAAACCATTCCAATAGAAAAGAAATGCAAAAAAGCAAAATGGCTGTCTGGGGAGGCCTTACAAATAGCTGTGAAAAGAAGAGAAGCAAAAAGCAAAGGAGAAAAGGAAAGATATAAACATCTGAATGCAGAGTTCCAAAGAATAGCAAGAAGAGATAAGAAAGCCTTCTTCAGTGATCAATGCAAAGAAATAGAGGAAAACAACAGAATGGGAAAGACTAGGGATCACTTCAAGAAAATCAGAGATACCAAAGGAACATTTCATGCAAAGATGAGCTTGATAAAGGACAGAAATGGTATGGACCTAACAGAAGCAGAAGATATTAAGAAGAGATGGCAAGAATACACAGGAGAACTGTACAAAAAAGATCTTCACGACCCAGATAATCACGATGGTGTGATCACTGACCTAGAGCCAGACATCCTGGAATGTGAGGTCAAGTGGGCCTTAGAAAGCATCACTATGAACAAAGCTAGTGGAGGTGATGGAATTCCAGTTGAGCTATTTCAAATCCTGAAAGATGATGCTGTGAAAGTGCTGCACTCAATATGCCAGCAAATTTGGAAAACTCAGCAGTGGCCACAGGACTGGAAAAGCTCAGTTTTCATTCCAATCCCAAAGAAAGGCAATGCCAAAGAATGCTCAAACTACCGCACAATTGCACTCATCTCACACGCTAGTAAAGTAATGCTCAAAATTCTCCAAGCCAGGCTTCAGCAATATGTGAACTGTGAACTTCCTGATGTTCAAGCTGGTTTTAGAAAAGGCAGAGGAACCAGAGATCAAATTGCCAACATCCGCTGGATCATAGAAAAAGCAAGAGAATTCCAGAAAAACATCTATCTGCTTTATTGACTATGCCAAAGCCTTTGACTGTGTGGATCACAACAAACTGTGGAAAATTCTGAAAGAGATGGGAATACCAGACCACCTGATCTGCCTCTTGAGAAATTTGTATGCAGGTCAGGAAGCAACAGTTAGAACTGGGCATGGAACAACAGACTGGTTCCAAATAGGAAAAGGAGTACATCAAGCCTGTATATTGTCACCCTGTTTATTTAACTTATATGCAGAGTACATCATGAGAAACACTGGACTGGAAGAAACACAAGCTGGAATCAAGATTGCTGGGAGAAATATCAATAACCTCAGATATGCAGATGATACCACCCTTATGGCAGAAAGTGAAGAGGAACTCAAAAGCCTCTTGATGAAAGTGAAAGTGGAGAGTGAAAAAGTTGGCTTAAAGCTCAACATTCAGAAAACGAAGATCATGGCATCCGGTCCCACCACTTCATGGGAAATAGATGGGGAAACAGTGGAAACAGTGTCAGACTTTGTTTTTCTGGGCTCCAAAAATCACTGCATATGGTGACTGCAGCCATGAAATTAAAAGACGCTTACTCCTTGGAAGGAAAGTTATGACCAACCTAGATAGCATATTCAAAAGCAGAGACATTACTTTGCCAACAAAGGTCCATCTAGTCAAGGCTATGGTTTTTCCTGTGGTCATGTATGGATGTGAGAGTTGGACTGTGAAGAAGGCTGAGCGCAGAAGAATTGATGCTTTTGAACTGTGGTGTTGGAGAAGACTCTTGAGAGTCCCTTGGACTGTAAGCAGATCCAACCAGTCCATTCTGAAAGAGATCAGCCCTGGGATTTCTTTGGAAGGAATGATGCTAAAGCTGAAACTCCAGTACTTTGGCCACCTCATGTGAAGAGTTGACTCATTGGAAAAGACTCTGATGCTGGGAGGGATTGGGGGCAGGAGGAGAAGGGAACGACAGAGGATGAGATGGCTGGATGGCATCACTGACTCCATGGACGTGAGTCTGGGTGAACTCCGGGAGTTGGTGATGGACAGGGAGGCCTGGCGTGCTGCGATTCATGGGGTCGCAAAGAGTTGGACGTGACTGAGCGACTGATCTGATCTGATCACTCTTTCCACTCAAGACAATGGAAAGTCATTAGTTGATGGTCACTCTTCTCCCTGATATCCTGGAATTTAATGCTGTGTGATTAACTGTTATTAATATAACTCATGTTATATGTGAAGGGAATGAGAGAAGGAAGAAAAAAATCTGATACAAATGTATACCCACAATCATATTTATAACAAAATAAGGAAGAAATACTCATAATAATTACTGCCCTCATTTCTGCAACTGGTCATGTGGCCAAGGAAGTGAAAATGTTTGTTGCTCAGTCATGTTCAACTGCTTGTGATGGACTGTAGCCCACCAGGCTCCCCTGTCCATGGAATTCTCCAGGCAAGAATACTGGAGTGGGTAGCCATTCCCTTCTCCAGGAAATCTTCCTGACCCAGGGATTGAACCCAGGTCTCCTGTGTTGCAAGCAGATTCTTTACATGTTGTCATAACTGTCTATTACTACCTTCTTCCACCATCCTCTCCATGTTGTTTTTGCCCTCAGAAAGCACTTCAGCTGGTCATGGTTCTTCACCTGGTGAGATGACTTAAAGCTTTATTCTTTAAAGAGCTGAGCCATAACTAGCCTGCCTGAATTGCACTGTGGCATTTTTCTGTTTACATTAATGAGCAGGCATGATATTCGGTTGGCCAATAAGTTCATTCAGATTTTTCCATAAAATGGAATGGAAAAACCCTAATGAACTTTTTGGGCAACCCAATAGTTTTAAAGGGTCACCCAAAGTATCACCTCTATTCTGGACATACTCCTCTTTACCTTCATTAGTAAGGAACCGACCAATTTCACCTCAGTATTCAGTATCAATCCAGTACAGAAACTGTCTTTGATACAAAGGCATGAAGAACCTAAAGTGGACAGATGACAGTCTTAATTTCAGTTCAGTGTTACCATTGTTGTGTTTCTGAGTGGAAGCCTCTCTCCCTTTAGAACTAAGACATCTAGGCTAACGGAAAATTAGGTTGCAGGGACAAGAAGCAAACATCTTGCTAATACAATCACTTCACACTATAATAATAATGAAAGGTACCACTTCTATTTCCATCTCTTAATTCCTGGACATGTGAATCTTGGCAGTGGAAGAAACAGCATTATGTTCGTAACAGCACTACTCACAGTTGCTAAGACGTGGAAGCAACATATGTTCCATTACAGATGAATGGATAAAGATGATCTGTATATACATATTACTCAGAAATATTACTCAGACATGAAAAGAATGAAAGAACACCATTTGTAGTAACATGGATAGACCTATAGATAAACATAGTAAGTGAAGGAAGTCAGACAGAGAAAGCAAATATTATATGATATAACTTATATGTGGAATCAAAAAAATCCAATACAAATGAACTTGTTTACAAAACAGAAATGGACTCACAGACATAGAAATAAACATATGGTTACCAAAGATAAAGCGAGAAAGGAATAAATTAGGAATATGGGATTAATAGATACACACCACTATATATAAAGTAGATAGTTCATTCAGTCACTCAGTTGTGTCTGACTCCTTGCTAACTCATGAATCACACTACGCCAAGCACATTGTCCATACCAACTCCCAGAGTTCACTCAAACTCATGTCCATCGAGTCGGTGATGCCATCCAGCCATCTCATCCTCTGTAGTCCCCTTTTCCTCCTGCCCCCAATCTCTCCCAGCATCAGAGTCTTTTCCAATGAGTCAACTCTTCGTATGAGGTGGCCAAAGGATTGGAGTTTCAGTTTCATCTTCATCATCAGTCCTTCCAATGAACACCCAGGACTGATTTCCTTTAGAATGGACTGGTTGGATCTCCTTGCAGTCCAAGGGACTCTCAAGAGTCTTCTCCAACACCACAGTTCAAAAGCATCAATTCTTCAGCGCTCAGCTTTCTTCACAGTCCAACTCTCACATCCATACCTGACTACTGGAAAAACCATAGCCTTGACTAGACGGACCTTTGTTGGCAAAGTAATGTCTCTGCTTTTCAATATGCTATCTAGGTTGGTCATAACTTCCCTTCCAAGGAGTAAGTGTCTTTTAATTTCATGGCTGCAGTCACCATCTGCAGTGATTTTGGAGCCCAGAAAAACAAAGTCTGACACTGTTTCCACTGTTTCCCCATCTATTTCCCATGAAGTGATGGGACTGGATGCCATGATCTTAGTGTTCTGAATGTTGAGCTTTAAGCCAACTTTTTCACTCTCCTCTTTCACTTGCATCAAGCGGCTTTTCAGTTCCTCTTCTGCCATAAGGGTGGTGTCATCTACATATCTGAGGTTATTGATATTTCTCCCAGCAATCTTGATACCAGCTTGTGCTTCTTCCAGCCCAGCGTTTCTCATGATGTACTCTGCATATAAGTTAAATAAACAGGGTGACAATATACAGGCTTGATGTACTCCTTTTCCTATTTGGAACCAGTCTGTTGTTCCATGCCCAGTTCTAACTGCTGCATCCTGACCTGCATACGGGTTTCTCAAGAGGCAGATCAGGTGGTCTGGTATTCCCATCTCTTTCAGAATTTTCCACAGTTTGTTGTAATCCACACAGTCAAAGGCTTTGGCATAGTCAATAAAGCAGATAGATGTTTTTCTGGAACTCTCTTGCTTTTTCCATGATCCAGCAGATGTTGGCAATTTGATCTCTGGTTCCTCTGCCTTTTCTAAAACCAGCTTGAACATCTGAAAGTTCGTGGTTCATGTATTGCTGAAGCCTGGCTTGGAGAATTTTAAGCATTACTTTACTAGCATGTGAGATGAGTGCAATTGTGCAGTAGTTTGAACATTCTTTGGCATTGCCTTTCTTTGGGATTGGAATGAAAACTAACATTTTCTAGTCCTGTGGCCACTGCTGAGTTTTCCAAATTTGCTGGCATATTGAGTGCAGCACTTTCACAGCATCATCTTCCAGGACTTGAAATAGCTCAACTGGAATTCCATCACCTCCACCAGCTTTGTTTGTAGTGATGGTTTCTAAGGCTCACTTGACTTCACATTCCAGGATGTCTGGCTCTAGGTCAGTGATCACACCATCGTGATTATCTGGGTCGTGAAGGTCTTTTTTGTATAGTACTTGTGTGTATTCTTGCCACCTATTCTTAATATCTTCTGCTTCTGTTAGGTCCATACCATTTCTGTCCTTTATTGAGCCCATCTTTGCATGAAATATTCCCTTGGTATCTCTAAATTTCTTGAAGAGATCTCTAGTCTTTCCCATTCTGTTGTTTTCCTCTATTTCTTTGCATTGACCACTGAGGAAGGCTTTCTTATCTCTTCTCACTATTCTTTGGAACTCTGCATTCAGATGCTTATATCTTTTCTTTTCTCCATTGCTTTTCGCTTCTCTTCTTTTCACAGCTATTTGTAAGGCCTCACCAGACAGCCCACCTCCCCATTTTGCTTTTTTTGCATTTCTTTTCCATGGGGATGGTCTTGATCCCTGTCTCCTGTACAGTGTCACGAACCTCCATCCATAGTTCATCAGGCACTCTATCTATCAGATCTAGTCCCTTAAATCTATTTCTCACTTCCATTGTATAATCATAAGGGATTTGATTTAGGTCATACCTGAAAGATCTAGTAGTTTTCCCTACTTTCTTCAATTTAAGTCTGAATTTGGCAATAAGGAGCTCATGATGTGAGCCACAGTCAGCTCCCAGTCTTGTTTTTGCTGACTGTATATAGCTTCTCCATCTTTGGCTGCAAAGAATATAATCAATCTGATATCAGTGTTGACCATCTAGTGATGTCCATGTGTAGAGTCTTCTCTTGTGTTATTGAAAGAGGATGTTTGCTATGACCAGTGCATTCTCTTGGCAAAACTCTATTAGCCTTTGCCCTGCTTCATTCCGTATTCCAAGGCCAAATTTGCCTGTTACTCCAGGTGTTTCTTGACTTCCTACTTTTGCCTTCCAGTCCCCTATAATGAAAAGGACATCTTTTTTGGGTGTTAGTTCTAAAAGGTCTTGTAGGCCTTCATAGAACCATTCAATTTCAGCTTCTTCAGCGTTACTGGTTGGGGCATAGACTTGGATTACTGTGATATTGAATGGTTTGCCTTGGAAATGAACAGAGATCATTCTGTCTTTTTTGAGATTGCATCCAAGTACTGCATTTCAGACTCTTGTTGACCATGATGGCTACTCCATTTCTTCTAAAGGATTTCTGCCCACAGTTTTAGATATAATGGTCATCAGAGTTAATTTCACCCATTCCAGTCCAATTCAGTTCGCTGATTTCCGGAATGTCTATGTTCACTCTTCCAATCTCCCGTTTGACCATTTCCAGTTTGACGGTAGGTGTTGTGAGAGGGCATCAGAGGGCAGACACATTGAGACCATAATCACAGAAAACTAGTCAATCTGATCACACAGACCACAGCCTTGTCTAACTCAGTGAAACTAAGCCATACCGTGTGGGGCCACCCAAGATGGGCGGGTCATGGTGGAGAGGTCTGACAGAATGTGGTCCACTGGAGAAGGGAATGGCAAACCACTTCAGTATTCTTGCCTTGAGAATCCCATGAACAGTATGAAAAGGCAAAATGATAAGATACTGAAAGAGGAACTCCCCAGGTTGGAAGGTGCCCAATATGTTACTGGAGATCAGTGGAGAAATAACTCCAGAAAGAATGAAGTGATGGTGCCAAAGCAAAAACAATACCCAGTTGTGGATGTTACTGGTGATAGAAGCAAGATCTGATGCTGTAAAGAGCAATATTGCATAAGAACCTGGAATGTTAAGTCCATGAATCAAGGCAAATAAAGTAGATAAATAACAATAATTTACTGTATAGCACAGGGAACTTTATTCTATATCTTCCGATAATAATGGAGAAGAATCTGAAAAAGAATATATATATATATATATATATATACACACACACACACATACATATATACATATATATACACATACACACACATATATCTGAATCACTTTGCTGTACACCTGAAACTAACAAAATATTGCAAATCAACTAAAAGTCAATACAAAATAACAAATAGCACCACATATTGGCCATTAATTTATAGCACATACAATATCCTGGAGAACCTTACCTCAGATATATGCAAGCTATTGCCACCTAGCTGGTGCTGTATACCCAAACCCATCCTAAGGTTATTTTTTTGGTTCTGGAATGCATAAGTGGTAAAGAAGATGCAGCTAAACTTAGGGGCAGCTAAACTTACATGTAGCTAAACTTAATCACAGCTAAACTTAGCTAAATGTTAGTTAAACATTAAAGTTTCCAACTTCATTGAGACCTTCCCATATGTCCCCATTCCAATTTCAGGTGCCCATTACTTCCCAATGAATGCTCACACTTTGGCAGAAGATTGGGAAATCAATTTATATTTAATTCAGACACTGACAGGATGAGACTCTGGATTTAGTTTTCACAAATCTCAGTGCTGGTTGAGGCCCGTGGTAACAGGAAACAAAGGTTTCTTTCAGGTCAGGCTGAGAATCTTTCTGGCCATTTGTGTACAGTTTGGCCTGGGAATTTGAATCCCCAACCTCATCCATTTCCTTCGGTACTGTCTCCAGTACAGCTAGGAACAACCAGCCTATCTTACTATACTCTTTAATTTGACTAAAAAGTTCTAAGATATCGAATATATGGTCATCAGAATCTTGCTTTTTATAAAAATTTGGTTAGTACTATCCAATGATGATGTTTTGTGTATCTTTATTTAAAATCCTCAAAGATGATGCTCTTAAAGGATGGCACTCAGTTTTTCATGGGGGCAGTCCTAAGATGGCAGAGGAATAGGCTGGGGAGACCACTTTCTCCCCCACAAATTCATCAAAAGATCATTTGAAGCTGAGCAAATTCCACAAAACAACTTCTGAATGCTGGTGGAGGACACCAGGCACCCAGAAAGGCAGCCCATTCTCTTCGATAGGAGGTAGGACAAAATATAAAAGATAAAAAGAGAGACAAAAGTGTTACAGATGGAGACCTGTCCTGGGGAGGGAGTCATGAAGAAGGATAAGTTTCCAAACATCAGGAAACCCTCTCACCGATGGGTCTGTGGGGAGTTTTGGAGTCTCAGAGGGCAACAGAACTGGGAGGGGGAAAAAAACCCCACAAATTATGTGCCTAACCACAACTCCCAGCGGAGAAGTAGCCCAGACACTCACATCTGCCAGCAGCGAGTTGGGGCTGAACAGGGAGGTGCGGGTGGGAGCTAACATGAGATAGAAACCCAAACTGTGGGGTAGCCAGAGAGAGAAAAAATCAAAAAGAGAAAAAGAGAACTTTTCCGTGAAAAGCTCTAACCTAAGGCGCTGCTGGGCCTGCTCACAGAACAAAGGACTGAGCGAATACCAGAGGAGAGCTAGCTGGCTGTGAACCAGCCTCTCCACCTGCTGGAGGCAGAGAGGCAGGTGGGCAACAGCCAGAGCCTGAAGGCGAGGGGCAATCTCTGCCCCAGAGATGGCATCCTCTACCAAACTGTGAGCAGGCTCCCAATTACTAACCAAGTCTTCCTGGGATCCTGGACAGTTGACATCTGCCAGAAGAGTCGCAGTCAGAGATCAGCTCCCCAGAGGAGACACATGGCACACTTGAGATGGCACTCCTGCTGCGCAGCCAGGAAACTGAGCGACTGGGACCGGGGAGAGGATAAGATGCACCACCCAGCTGGGAGAGTGCGCTCGTCAAGCATCCGGTCACCTGAGCTGCTCGGACTTGGGAAGTCCCAACTGAGTCTGTGCCTTTGTGGAGTACCTGAGAACCTGAACCTGAGTGGCTTAGACCTGGGAAGTGCACACAACCAGGGGCCCGCTTTAAACAATTTCCCTGCAGAGCAACCTGGAGCCTGAGCAGTGTAGACCAGGAAAGCACACACATCTTGAGGTGGGGCAAACCCAGTGTGGCCCAGACACTGTGAGCACTCCCCACACACACCAGTGATATTTGTTTGCAGTGATCCTCCCTCCCCACAACACAACTGAACAAGTTAGCCTAAATAAGTGACTGCCTTCACCCCCTTGTGTCAGGGTGGAAATTAGACACTGAAGAGACTTGCAAACAGAGGAAGCCAAAATAAACAAGAAGAGGGAACCAATTTGGAAGTGACAGGTGCAACAGATTAAAACCCTGTAGTTAGCACTGACTAAAATGGAAGGGCCTATAGACCTTGAAAAGAAGTATAAGCTGGAACAAGGAACTGTCTGAAACTGAACTGACCCCACACTGCCCTCAACAGCTTCAGAGAAATTTCTAGATATACTTTACTATTATTATTAATTTTTTTTAAATTTTTAAGCTCTTTATTACTCCTTTGATTTTCATTTTTGTAACCTACTATTACCTTGCAAAAAAGACCATATTTTTAAAGCAAATTTCATATATATATATTTATAATTTTTTGTGGTTTTGTTTTGTTTCTTTAATATTGTATTTTTGAGAGTCTAACCTCTATTCTAGATTTTTAATCTTTGCTTTTTGGTATTTGTTATCAATTTTGTACCTTTAAGCATCCAATCTTCAGTATCCATTTTTACTTAGGAGTGTGACTACTGGCTTGATTGCTCTCTCCCCCTTTTGCCTCTCCTTTTTCTCCTCCAGGTCACCTCTATCTCCTCCCTCCCCCTTATCTTCTGTACCCAACTCTGGGAGTCTCTTTGGGTGTTCCACGCTGTGGAGAACACTTAGGGAACTGATTACTGGCTAGATCTGTCTCTCTCCTTTTGATTCCCTCTCTTCTCCTCCTGGTCACCTCTATCTCCTTCCTCCCTCTTCTCTTCTCCATGTAACTCAGTGAACCTCTCTGGGTGTCCCTCACTGTGGAGAATCTTTTCACTATTAACCTAGATGCTTTCTCATCAGTGCTGTATAGATGGAGAAGTCTTGAGGCTACTGTAAGAATAAGACTGAAAGCCAGAGGCAGGAGGCTTAACTCCAAAACTTGGGAACACCAGAGAATTCCTGTCTCCAGGGAACATTAATTGACAAGAACTCATCCAAAAGTCTCCATACCTACACTGAAACCAAGCTCCTCCCAAGAGCCAACAAGTTTCAGAGCAAGACATACCAAGCTAATTCTCTAACAATGCAGGAACATAACCCTGAGCATTAAAATACAGGCGGCCAAAAGTCACACCAAACCTATAGACACCTCAAAACTCACTACTGGACACTTCATTGCACTCTAGAGAGAGGAGATACAGCTCCACCTACCAGAACACTAACACAAGCTTCCCTAACCAGGAAACCATGACAAGCCACTCATCCAACCCCATCCACAGGGAGGAACTTCCACAATAAAGAGGAGCCACAAACTTCCATCATACAGAAAGGCCACCCCAAACACAGCAATCTAAACAAGATGAAAAGGCAGATAAATATACAGCACATAAAGGAACAGGATAAATGCCCATGAAACCAAACAAAAGAGGAGGAGATAGGGAGTCTACCTGAAAAAGAATTCAGAATAATGATAGTAAAAATGATCCAAAATCTTGAAAACAAAATGGAGTTACAGATAAATAGTCTGGAGACAAGGATTGAGAAGATGTAAGAAATGTTTAACAAGGACCTAGAAGAAATAAAAAAGAGTCAATCAATAATGAATAATGCAATAACTGAGATAAAAAAAACAATCTGAAGGGAACCAACAGTAGAATAACTGAGGCAGAAGATAGGATAAGTGAGGTGGAAGATAGAATGGTGGGAATAAATGAAGCAGAGAGGAAAAAAGAAAAAAAGAATTAAAAGAAATGAGGACAACCTCAGAGACCTCTGGGACAATGTCAAACACCCCAACATTTGAATCATAGGAGTCCCAGAAGAAGAAGACAGAAAGAAAGACCATGAGAAAATACTTGAAGAGATAATAGTTGAAAACTTCCCTAAAATGGGGAAGAAAATAGCCACCCAAGTGCAAGAAACCCAGAGAGTCCCAAACAGGATAAGCCCAAGGCAAAACACCCCAAGGCACATATTAATCAAATTAACGAAGATCAAACACAAAGAAAAAATATTAAAAGCAGCAAGGGAAAAACAGCAAATAACACACAAGGGGATTCCCACAAGGATAACAGCTGATCTTTCAATAAAAACTCTTAAGGCCACAATGAAATGGCAGGACATTCTTAAAGTGATGAAAGAGAAAAACCCACAACCCAGATTACTGCACCCAGGAAGGATCTCATTCAAATATGAAGGAGAAATCAAAAGCCTTACAGACAAGCAAAAGCTGAGAAAATTCAGCACCATCAAATGAGCTCTTCAACAAATGCTAAAGGATCTTTTCTAGACAGGAAACAAAGAAAAGGTTTATAAACTCGAATCCAAAAGAACAAAGTAAATGGCAATGGGATCATGCTGCTGCTGCTGCTGCTGCTAAGTCGCTTCAGTCGTGTCCGACTCTGTGTGACCCCATAGACGGCAGCCCACCAGGCTCCCCCGTCCCTGGGATTCTCCAGGCAAGAGTACTGGAGTGGGGTGCCATTGCCTTCTCCACAATGGGATCATACTTATCAATAATTACCCTAAAGGTAAATGGGTTGAATGCCCCAACCAAAAGACAAAGACTGGCTGAATGGACACCAAAACAAGACCCCTATATATGCTGTCTACAAGAGACCCACCTCAAAATAAGGGGCACAAACAGACCGAAAGTGAAGGGCTTGAAAAAATATATTTTACGCAAATGGAGATCAAAAGAAAGCAGGAGTAGCAATACTCATATCAGATAAAATAGACTTTGAAATAAAGGCCATGAAAAGAGACAAAGAAGGACACTACATAATGATCAAAGGATCAATCCAAGAAGAAGATATAGCAATTAAATATGCACTCAACTTAGGAGCACCGCAATATATAAGGCAAATGCTAGCAAGTATGAAAAGGGAAACTAACAGTAACACAATAATAGTGAGAGACTTTCATACCCCATTCACACCTATGGATAGATCAACTAAACAGAAAATTAGCAAAGAAACACAAACTTTAAATGATACAATGGACCAGTTAGACCTAATTGATATCTACAGGACATTTCACCTCAAAACAATGAATTTCACCTTTTTCTCAAGTGCATATGGAAATTTCTCCTGGATAGATCACATCCTGGGCCATAAATCTAGCCTTGGTAAATTCAAAAAAATTGAAATCATTCCAAGCATCTTTTCTGATCAGAATGCAGTAAGATTAGATGTCAACTACGGGGAAAAAAACTATTTAAAATACAAACATATGTAGGCTAAACAACATGCTTCTGAATAACCAACAAATCACAGAAGAAATAAAAAAAGAAATCAAAATATGCATAGAAGTGAATGAAAACGAAAACACAACAACCCCAAACCTACGGGATTCAGTAAAAGCAGTGCTAAGGGGAAGGTTCATAGCAATACAAGCTTACCTCAAGAAAGAAGAGAAAAATCAAATAAATACCCTCACTTTACACCTAAAGCAACTAGAAAAAGAAGATATGAAGAACCCCAGGGTTAGTAGAAGGAAAGAAATCATAAAAATTCGGGCAGAAATAAATGAAAAAGAAACAAAGTAGACCATAGCAAAAATCAACAAAGCTAAAAGCTGGTTCTTTGAGAAGATAAATAAAATAGACAAACCATTAGTCAGACTCATTGAGAAACAAAGGGAGAAGAATCAAATCAACAAAATTAGAAATGAAAGTGGAGAAATCACAGCAGGCAACACAGAAATACAAAGGATCATAAGAGACTACTATCAGCAACTATATACCAATAAAATGGTCAACTTGGAAGAAATGGACAAATTCTTAGAAAAGTACAACTTTCCAAAAGTGAACCAGGAAGAAATATAAAATCTTAACAGACCCATCACAAGCATGGAAATTGAAAATGTAATCAGAAATCTTCCAGCAAACAAAAGCCCAGGACCAGACGGCTTCACAGCTGAATTCTACCAAAAATTTAGAGAAGAGCTAACACCTATCCTACTCAAACTCTTCCAGAAAATTGCAGAGGAAGGTAAACTTCAAAACTCATTCTATGAGGCCACCATCACCCTAATACCAAAACCTGACAAAGATATCACAAAAAAAGAAAACTACAGGCCAATATCATGGATGAACATAGATGCAAAAATCCTTAACAAAATCCTAGCAAACAGAATCCAACAACATATTAAAAAGATCATACATCATGACCAAGTGGGCTTTATCCCAGGGATGCAAGGATTCTTCAACATTAGCAAATCAATCAATGTGATACACCACATTAACAAATTGAAAGTTAAAAGCCATATGATTATCTCAATAGATGCAGAGAAAGCCTTTGACAAAACTCAACATCCATTTATGATAAAAACCCTCCATAAAGCAGGAATAGAAGGAACATACGTCAACATAATAAAAGCCATACATGATAAACCCGCAACAAACATTATCCTTAATGGAGAAAAATTAAAAGCATTTCCCATAAAGTCAGGAACAAGACAAGGGTGCCCACTCTCACCACTACCATTCAACATAGTTTTGGAAGTTTTAGTCCCAGTAATCAGAGAAGAAAAAGAAATAAAAGGAATCCAAATTGGAAAAGAAGAAGTAAAACCCTCACTCTTTGCAGATGACATGATCCTCACATAGAAAACCCTAAAGATTCCACCAGAAAATTACTAGAGCTAATCAATGAATATAGTAAAGTTGCAGGATATAAAAGTAATACAGAGAAATCCCTTGCACTCCTACACACTAACAATGAGAAACAGAAAAATTAAGGAAACAATTCCATTCACCATTGCAATGAAAAAAATAAAATACTTAGGAATAAATCTACCTAAAGAAACAAAAGACCTATATATAGAAAACTATAAAACACTGATGAAAGAAATCAAAGATGACACAAATAGATGGAGATATATACCATGTTCATGGATTGGAAGAATCAATATAGTGAAAATGAGTATACTACCCAAAGCAATCTATAGATCAATGCAATCCCTATCAAACTACCAACGGTATTTTTCAGAGAACTAGAACAAATAGCTTCATAATTTGTATGGAAATACAAAAAACCTCGAATAGCCAAAGCAATCTTGAGAAAGAAGAATGGAACTGGAGGAATCAACCTGCCTGACTTCAGGCTCTACTACAAAGCCACAGTCATCAAGACAGTATGGTACAGGCACAAAGACAGAAATATAGACCAATGGAACAAATAGAAAGCCCACAGATAAACTGATGCATCTATGGACACCTTATCTTTGACAAAGGAGGCAAGAATATACAATGTAGAAAAGACAATCTCTGTAACAAGTGGTGTTGGGAAAACTGGTCAACCACTTATAAAAGAATGAAACTAGAACACTTTCTAACACCATACACAAAAATAAACTCAAAATGGATTAAAGATCTAAACGCAAGACCAGAAACTATAAAACTCCTAGAGGAAAACATAGGGGAAAAAAACACTCTCTGACATAAATCACAGCAGGATCTTCCATGACCTGTCTCCCAGAGTAATGGAAATAAAAGCAAAAATAAACAAATGGGACCTAATTAAACTTAAAAGCTTGTTCACAATGAAGGAAACTCTAAGCAAGGTGGAAAGACAGCCTTCAATAATAGGGGGAATAGGGGGAAATAATAGCAAATGAAGCAACTGACAAAGAATTAATCTCAAAAATATACAAGCAGCACCTGCAGCTCAATTCCAGAAAAATAAATGACCCAATCAAAAAATGGGCCAAAGACCTAAACAGACATTTCTCCAAAGAAGACATACAGGTAGTTAACAAACACGTGAAAAGATGCTCAACATTGTTGGGAGCCACATTAGACATTACTGACAAAATGGAGGCACGGCCCCAGCCCTGTCTCCTCATTCCACAGGCATGGTCCTGGGATAAAAAAGTTAAGTTTTGTGATCCTGACTTGTTCTTTCCTTTCTTCAGTTGAGTTGGCTAGAAAGAATGTTAAGGTGCTTCTTGTTCTTGAAAAAAACATGAGAAAACACAAAGCCTTCTGCAGTTGTGCCCAGAAAATAATCTATAAAATAACCATTGACATTTGTTCAAAGATTTTTACAAAAAATGTCCCAAGATGAACATGTAGGCCACAGCTTGAGGCCATGGGAAAGATTGTTATCTGAGACCTGTTTGTGAGGAAAGTGTTTATGGCAAAGGAAATTTGCTGAGTTTAGGGTTTAAAAATAATTAAAAATAGTTAAAAGTCTTTTTAGGAGATAGTGAGCTTAGGATACTAGGGGCAAACAGGATTTTTAAAGATAAAAAATAAACTGAAAAATGTGGTATGTGGCCCAGACATAAACATGAGTTACAATGTAATCACAAGTAAACACAATTCTGAGAGAACTGCTGAAGCAGGAACTCTGTTTGAAGGACAACAAAGAGATAATAAATCTGGGTGAGGGGGAGCTAAAAATGTAAAACCTCTGACCTAATGCTTTCGAAAAAATATAAAAAAAGACCTGATGCTAAAATAAACATGTAGTCGGGTACCTCGAGTCAGAGGCCACATCATTTCCCGCCGACACTGCTCATCCCTTCAGGCTGATTCCCTGGCTGCTAGAGCTAGACTGACAAGTGGCGCCTGAACAGGGACATCTAAAGGGTAAGTAACTTCATGACTGCAATGCAGAGCGGTTAGGATTGTACCTGTGGGTGGCCGGCACCTCTCTGCAGTTTAGGCAGGGTGAGGAGGGTACAAAAGAAATAAGAATATTCTCTAGGAAAATGGGTCTCTCTGCATCCAAGAATAGACAAATGTTTATTGAAATATTACTTCACATGTTAGCCCATAGAGGTGTTAAGATAAACAAAGGGAGACTGTCTAAATTTCTAATTTTTGTCCAAGAGCAATGCTCATGGTTTCCTGAGGAGGACACCGTAAATCTAAAAACCTGGACTAAGGTTGGAGATCAGTTACATTTGTTTTATACTTTACATGGGCCAGAAAAGGTTCCTGTAGATGCTTTTAGTCTGTAAAATATGATTAGGGACATCCTGGACCCCCGGCATGAGGCTGTTAGACAGCCTATGGGAGAGGCTACAGTGGTAGATGGTGGGCCTCCGCCTTCTACACAGATCATGTTTTCTGCCATTGATGAAAGAAAAGGAGGGAGACTGTGCTCAACCTCCTGAAGAATTAGAGGATTTACAGGACGCTGCGGCCAGGCCCCCTAGCGAGGCCCCCCCCCCTCCTCTACACAAACCTTTAAAAATGTATCCATCACTTTCTGATTTAAGGCCATTGCCACAGCCTCTGTTTGTGCCTCTCAGGGCCCAAGAGTTCCCCACTTTGCCCCCAAAGCCTCCCAAAACATTGCCTGAGGCTGAAAAAGATAAAGAGTTTTCTGAAACAAAGGAGCTCTTGAAACAGACTGCCTGAGGCTGAAAAAAATAGAGTTTTCTAAAACAAAAAAACTCTTGAAACAGACACATACACAATATACAGAGCACCCTCCTTAGAAAAAGCCCCCTCAGGGGGGCCTCACCCAGGCTAAAAGAAAACAACAGGGAAACTTGAAATTCTCTATGGCCTTTCCAGTAGTTTTTACCAAAGCAGAAAGGAAAGACAAAAAAGAGGAAAAATAGGAACTGGTCCCATATAAGCTACTAAAAGAGCCTAAACAAGCTTGTCATGATTATGGGTCTCCCTTCCCCAGTAACTGTGCCTTTCAATATAATGTGATAGTTATAGACCTACAAGATTGTTTCTTTACCATGCCCCTGGCTGTTCAAAATTGTAAAAGGTTTGCTTTCAGTCTCCCTTTAGCTAATTTTAAACAGCCCTATAAAAGGTTTCAATGGAAGGTTTTGCCTCAAAAAATAAAAAATAGCTCCACCTTGTGTCAAAAATTTGTAGATCAAGCTGTACAAAATGTTAAAAAAAAAAAGTATAAAGATCTATATTTGATACACTATATAGATAATATTTTGGCTGCCCATAAAGATAGAGCCTTATTACAACAAATCTTATCTAAATTGATTGAGGCCTTAAAAAAACTGGGGTTTAAAAATAGCTCCAGATAAGATACAAATAAATCCTCCTTTTTCTTATTTAGGGAGGGTGTTAAATACCCATATAGCTGCAGAGAGATTGTTTACTAACTTTAAATGATTTCCAAAAATTATTAGGAGATATTAATTAGATACACCCACATTTAAGACTGACTACTACAGATTTAAAGTCTTTGTTTGATTGCTTAAAGGGTGATCTTGTTCCCAGTTCTAAAAAAAAAATTGACTAGTGAGGCAGAGTCAGCTCTTGTTAAAGTAGATGAGACTTTAAATGATCAGTTAATTAAGATTAATATTACCAAAAGATGAGATTTAATTATTCTCACCACAGAACATACACTTACAAGATGCTTGTGACAAAAAGGCCCATTAAAATGGTTCCATCTACCAGTGACCCCCCCCCCCAAAATAGTTTTGTCTTATCCTAGCTTGGTGACACAATTATAAAAGGTAAAAAAAAAAAAAGTAAAACTTTTTTTTTTTAAGTAACAAATATAGTGATTCCATTTAATAATGATCAACTACAATTTCTTTTACAAAATAGTGATGATTGACAAGTTGCCCTGATAGATTTCAGGGGTCAAATTTTGTTTCATTTACCCTCAAGCCCCCTTTTTACATTTTTTAAAAACACATTCTGTGATTTTTCCAAAAAAATTTTCTATTCAACCTTTGGATGGGGCAATTTTAGTTTTCACAGATGGCTCCTCTAATGGTAAAGCAGTTACAATTTTAATAAAAAAATCCCATGTTCAGATAACTAAAGAGACATCTGCCCAAAGAGCTGAGTTAAGAACAATTATTTGCGCTTTTCAACATTTGAGAGACCATACCTTCAATCTTTTGACTGACTCCCGATATATTGTAGGGTTGTTTCCTCATATTGAGACTGCTAATATCCCCAAAAATAAGACTACCATCTTCTCCTTGTTGTTTAATTTACAAAAAGAGATTAAACATAGAGATAAAAAATATTTTGTGGGACATATTAGAGCCCATTCCGGCTTGCCCAGCCCTTTACATTAAAAAAATGTTTTGACAAATACATTAACTAAGGTAATTGCTTTAAACTTACATAAAAAGATTGACAAGGCCAAAAATTCTCACAAAATTCACCATCAAAATACAGTTGGTTTAAGGTATAAATTTCATATCCCTAAGAAGACAGCTAGACAAATAGTTATGTCAAATTGCCTAACATCTACTCCATCTCTACCATTAGGAGTAAATCCCCAAGGCCTTAGGCCTAATGCTCTCTGACAAATAGACGTAACTCATTCCCTGGTCTTTAAAAAACTGTCATTTGTACATGTTACCGTAGAATACTTTTTCTCATGTTATTACAGCCTCTGCTAGATCAGGTAAAACAACAAAAGATGTAATTCAACACTTGTTTCAATGCTTTTCCCAAATAAGACTCCCTAAACAGATAAAAACAAATAATGCCCCAACTTATACTTCTGCTTCTTTTAAGAGATTTTGTCAACAATTTTCTATAGTACATTCAACAAGAATACCTTATAATTCCCAAGGCCAAGCCATAGTAAAAAGGACACACCAGACTTTAAAAAATCAAATAACTAAATTAAGGCAGGGAAAATTTAAGTATTCTTCTCCACATCATGTTCTACACCATGCTTTGTTTGTAATTAATCATTTAAATGTAGACACATAGGGACAGACTATAATGATGAGACACTAGATTCCTGAAGGGGCTACGACTTGGCCCCTGGTCAAGTAAAAAGACCTCCTTACCAAAAAGTGAAAAAGGCCAGATGTGCTGTTAACTTGCGAGAGAGGGTATGCTTGTGTGTTTCCACAAAATTCCACTTCTCCTGTCTGGATTCCTGACAGACTGATTTGACATGTCCAGTCCCATGAGATCTCCAAGATCACAAAGACCCCTGAGGTCACTGAGATCCCTGGAGTCCTAGAGTCCAAGAAAAAAGATGTGGAGATCAAAAGCTCATCGAGTCCAGACCTGAGAGAGCCAAAAAAAAAAAAAAAAAAGGCCGAAGGGCGAGTGACCCTTCACCTGAGGCTTCACCACTAATGCATCACTTCAGACACCTGGTGCTTCAGGAGAGACATGCTGATCGAGTCGAACTGTATTCTGCTCCATCTCGTTGCCATCATTGTACTCAAACAACTACCTCCAACACGGTGCCAACTTGGGGCCAGCTAAAACATCCCGCTCAACAGGCTGAAAAATTAATACAAAGGGAGACACATGAGGCCACTCCTATGGTAATGTTTGTGGCTATGCTTGCTGTGTGGGCTTGTCAGCTGAGGCCCTCCAGCACAGAAAAATTTCATTGGGCCTATTTGCCTAATCCACCATCTTTCCAGCCTGTTGATTGGATAAATGAGCCCATTCGTGTGTTTTTTAATGATACTCATCTTTTGGGCAGGGCTTCCATCTATCCTAATAATGCTAAAACAGTGGTCAGCGCTCCCTTCAATTTTTCAGTCATGTCCATTTATCCACCTATTTGCTTTGCCATACCTTCCTCCTTACAAGGATCAGCTCTGGTTTTGAATGGATGTGTTAGCACTTCCTTAAAAGGCATGCTTACTGATTCTCCGAGAGAGACAATGGCAAAAGACTTTTGGTCCTTACAGCTGCTGATGCCAGGGACACACACACAAAAAACCAATATGATGCCATAAAACAGACAGCCCCTCATTTAAAAGACTTTCCAAGTGGTACACTGCCCCCTCCAGATTCTGATAAACGAAGACTACAGGCCTAAAAAAACATGAACAAAATTTCTGGCTTTCCTTGTTAAAAAAAAATACATGTATACCCTAAAGTTATCTATTCCCATTGTTGCCACCAGACATTATCTGATCAAATGGGGGTGTCCCTATCTTTTGGATCAACGATTAAACTTGATTTTTAAAAAAACCTTATAGATCCATGTAAAATGATTCATTCATCCCTTATCCTTTAGCAATTACTAGGTGACATGTTAATGGATGGTTTCCTCCTTGAGTGAGTTTCGATGAAACAGGTCCCATACAACCTAAATTATGGAAAACATTGGCTGCTATGACACCTGTGATTTTACATAGACCTTTAAATGAACAAAGATATATTGTACGGGCCTGTGTACATTCTCCCTACACCTTTTTGTTGGCCAAAAATCAGAGTGATTTGGGAGTTTTTAAAAGAAAAACTGTTTATAATGTCAAATGTGTAAATTGTTTTATATCAAGTTGTGTTGATAGAAATGATTATAGTAATTATAAGACTGTGATGATTGTAAAACAACCACCATATTTGATGGTTCCTGTAAAATTAGAGGGACAATGGTTTGATAATTATGCATTAAAAATTTTGTATGAACTTAATGGCTTAATTTCTTGATCTAAGAGATTATTACAGCTCTAATTGTGGAAATAACTGCCTTGATTGCCATAATTGCTTCAGTTACAGTTTCTGCTATTGCTCTGTCAAAAAAAGTACATACTGCCTCATTTGTTGATCAGCTGTCCAAAAATGTCTCTGTAGCTCTTACTACACAAAAAATTATGGATAAAAAAATAAGAAGTAAGGTCAATGCTTTAGAAAAAAACAGTCCTGCTTATAGGGCAAAAAATTACAAATTTAAAAATTAAGTTGTCTTTAAGGTTCCATGCTGAATTTAAATAGATGTGCGTTACCCCTCTACAAGTAAATAATTCCATACATTCTTAAAAACACATTAAAAATCATATTTTAGGCGTCTAAAATCATTCAGATTTTAGTATTGATATTTCTAAGTTACATCAAGATATTCAAAGCATGAAACAGGCAGAGTCTGACTTTTCCTCTCAATGGCTTTCTAATTTCCTTTTTAAAAATCTAGAGGGGTATCTTTCCCATAGATCCTTTTTTACAATAATGATCAATGTGGCCGTGTGCTTATGCCTGTTGGTTCTGATTTGTGTAATAGCCCCGTGCCTTTTCAGAATACTCAACCAAAGTGTTTCTGCTTTATCTACTGAGTTTCATACTTATGCTCTAAAAAATAAAAAAGGGGGAGATGTTGGGAGCCACGTTAGACATTACTGACAAAATGGAGGCACGGCCCCAGCCCTCTCTCCTCATTCCGCAGGCACGGTCCCAGAATAAAAGAGTTAAGTTTTGTGATCTTGACTTGTTCTTTCCTTTCTTCAGTTGAGTTGGCTAGAAAGAATGTTAAGGTGCTTCTTGTTCTTGAAAAAAAAACATGAGAAAACACAAAGCCTTCTGCAGTTGTGCCCAGAAAATAATCTATAAAGTAACCATTGACATTTGTTCAAAGATTTTTACAAAAAATGTCCCAAGATGAACAGGTAGGCCACAGCTTGAGGCCATGGGAAAGATTGTTATCTGAGACCTGTTTGTGAGGAAAGTGTTTATGGCAAAGGAAGTTTGCTGAGTTTAGGGTTTAAAAATAATTTAAAATAATTTTAAAATAATTTAAAAGCCTTTTTAGGAGATAGTGAGCTTAAGATACTAGGGGCAAACAAGATTTAAAAAAATAAACTGAAAAATGTGGTATGTGGCCCAGACATAAACATGAGTTACAATGTAATCACAAGTAAACACGATTCTGAGAGAATCGCTGAAACAGGAACTCTGAAAGACAACAAAGAGATAATAAATCTGGGTGAGGGGGAGCTAAAAATGTAAGACCTCTGACCTAATACTTTTGAAAAAATAAAAAAAGACCTGATGCTTAAAATAAACATGTAGTCCAGTATCTCGAATCAGAGACTACATCATTTCCCGCAGACATCACTCATCCCTTCAGGCTGATTCCCTGGCTGCTAGAGCTACACTCTGACAAAACATCACTCATTATCAGAGAAATGCAAATCAAAACCACAAGGAGGTACCATCTCATGCTGGTCAGAATGGCTGCTATCAAAAAGTCTGCAAACAATAAATGCTAGAGAGGATGCAGAGAAAAGGGAACCCTCTTACACTGTTGGTGGGAATGCAAACTAGTACAGCCACTATGGAGAACAGTGTGGAGATTCCTTAAAAAACTGGAAATAGAACTGCCATACCACCCAGCAATCCCACTGCTGGGCATATACACCAAAGACACCAGAATTTAAAGAGACACGTGTACCCTAATGTTCATCGAAGCACTGTTTACAATAGCCAGGCCATGGAAGCAACCTCTAAGTCCATCTGCAGATGAATCGATAAGAAAGTTGTGGTACATATACATAATGGGATATTACTCAGCTATTAAAAAGAATGCATTTGAATCACTTCTAATGAGGTGGATGAAACTGGAGCCTATTATACAGAGTGACGTACGTCAGAAAGAAAAACACCAATACAGTATATTAACGCATATATATGGAATTTAGAAGGATGGCAACAATGACCCTATATGCAAGACAGCAAAAGAGACACAGGTGTAAAGAACAAACTTTTGGACTCTATGCGAGAAGACGAGGGTGGGGTGACTTGAGAGAATAGCATTGAAATACGTATATTATCATATGTGAAATAGATTGCCAGTCCAGGTTTGATGCATGAAACAGGGTGCTCAGGGCTGGTGCACTGGGATGACCCTGAGGGATGGGATGGGGAGGGATGTGGGAGGGGATTTCAGGATGGGGAACACATGTACACCCATGGCTAATTCATATCAATGTATGGCAAAAACCACCACAATATTGTAAAGTAATTAGCCTCCAAATAAAATAAATAAATAAATAAATGTAAAAAGGACTGCACTCAATATATCAGCAAATTTGGAAAACTCAGCAGTGGCCACAGGACTGGAAAAAGTTGGTTTTCATTCCAATCCCAAAGAAGCGCAATGCTAAAGAATGCTCAAACTACATACCATCATGCTTATTTTAAGATTATGCTCAAAATCCTTCAAGTTAGGATTCAGCAGTATGTGAATTGAGAATTTCCAGATGTTCAAGCTGGGTTTAGAAAAGGAAGAGGAATCAGAAATCAAATTATCAACATTTGCTGGGTCATAAAGAAAGCAAGGAAATTTCAGAAGAACATCTACTTCTGCTTCATTGACTACGCTAAAGTGTTTGATTGTGTGGATCACAAAAATCTGTGGAAAATCCTTGAAGAGATGAGAGTACCAGACTACCTTACCTGTCTCCTGAGAAACCTGTGTGCTGGTCAAGAAACAACAGTTAGAACTGGACATGAAACAATGGACTGGTTCCAAGTTGGGAAAGGAGTACGTCAAGGCTGTATATTGTCACCCTGTTTATTGAGTTTCTATGCAGAGTATATCATGCAAAATGTTGGGCTGGATGACTCACAAATTGGAAACAAGATTACCAGGAGAAATAACAACTTCAGATATGCAGATGATACCACTCTAATGGCAGAAAGTGCTGCTGCTGCTAAGTCGTTTCAGTTGTGTCTGACTCTGTGCAACCCCAGAGACGTCAGCCCACCAGGCTCCCCCATCCCTGGGATTCTCCAGGCAAGAACACTGGAGTGGGTTGCCATTTCCTTCTCCAACGCATGAAAGTGAAGAGTGAAAGTGAAGTCACTCAGTCGTGTCCGACTGTTAGCGACCCCATGGACTGCAGCCTACCAGGCTCCTCTGTCCATGGGATTTTCCAGGCAAGAGTACTGGGTGGGGTGCCAGAAGAGGAACTAAAAAACCTCTTGATAAGAGTGAAAAAAAAGAGTGAAAACACTGGCCTGAAACTCCGTGTTCAAAATACTAGGATCATGGCATTTGGTGCCATCACCTCATGGCAAATAGAAGTGGAAAAAGTGGAAGCAGTGACAGATTTTATTTTCCTGGGCTCCAAAATCACTGTGGATGGTGACCACAGCCATGAAATTAGAAGATGCTTGCTCCTTGGAAGGAAAGCGATGATAAACCTAGATAGTATATTAAAAAGCAGAGACATTATTTTGCCAACAAATATCCATATTGTCAAAGCTATGGTTTTTCCAGTAGCCATGTGCAAATGTGAGAGTTGGACTTTAAAGAAGGCTGAGCACCGAAGAATTGTTGCTTTCAAATTGTGGTGCTGGAGAAGACTCCTGTGAGTCCCTTGGACTGAAAGGAGATCAAACCAGTCAATCCTTAAAGAAATCAAGCCTGAATATTCATTGGAAGGACTGATGCTGAAGCTGAAGCTCCTGTAGTATCACTACCTAATGTGAAGAACAGACTGATTGGAAAAGACCCTGATGCTGGGAAATATTGAGTGCAGGAAGAGAAGGGGGTGGCAGAGGATGTGATTTTTGGGTACCATCACCAATTCAATGGACATGAATTTGAGCAAACTCCAGGAGAAAGTGAAGGACAGAGAAGCCTGGCATGCTGTAGTCCATGGGTCGCAAAGAGTCAGACTCAACTTAGCAACAGAACAACAACAACATTGCTACTTCATGCCCTAGACTGCCTGTGTCCTCTTTACCATTGACCACATAGTCGTTAGTGTCTTTCCAACTGCTTCTATTAGATAACCAGTTCCATCCAGAAGCCAATTCAGGAAACTTATCCTTAAGATTTTGCTCCTCTACAACCATTATGGGTAGCAAAATCTGAGTTATTCTGAGTTCTAACAGAGAAACAGAACCAGCAGAATAGACGTCTACACAGGGAAAAAGACAAATGCAGCAGGAAAAGGTGCCTGAATACTGCTTCTCTGCTCAGCCACGAGCTCTCCTACCTCCTTCTCTGTCATCCCACTAGGAAGCTGAGCAGCTGAGCTTAAGAAGGGACCATGGGGACCAGGCAGTCCGGTGGATCAGATGACTGACTGAGTGGGAAGGGCAGGGCAGGGAGAGACAGGCCAGGCAAAGATCCTCCTCACACAGCACCAAAGGCGAGTGGGAAGGGCAAGGAAGGCAAGTGCTCACTCACCAATCCGCTGGAAGAAGAAGTCATGTATATCTGGGCCTTAGGATCTTCAAGAGACAGAGAAGACTGAGTCAGGCAGAGACTGAGGGATTCCCAGAGGAAGCCAGGTGATAAATAGGATGGGGACATCCCCTGCCTAGACTTAAGGTGCAGGCCCAGGATCCCTCCCCACATGGCACCCTGAGCCCTTTGCTCTCACGAAGCTTCAACTTCTCCCAGGAACCCTTACCTCCTCGAGTGTATACAGCTTTGGCATAGTTAGTGTCATATATGTTCAGGAAACCAAGGAACTCTCCAAACCAGAGTGGGTGGAGGTAGGGGAACTGGTGATCCCAGAACAACATCTTGTTCAGCCTCCTGGAATGCTGGATCTGAAATAGCAACAGAAAACCTGGCCACTCAGGAACACAGTGTCGCCAGTGAAGTCAGCAGGGAAAAGAGGAGGCTGCCTGGGAAGATGCAAGGAGCACCCCTTCTTCCTCCTTCATGCCCCTCCCAGCCAGTCACAGTCCTACACATCTTTGGGCTCAGTCCCCCACCCAACCCATAGCCACTGCTCTAAATCCAAGTCACCCTCACCTGGGTGAGCTTAGAGACCCCAAACTAGCCAACCTACTTCCACCTGGTACCTGCCACCATCCCCCATCTCCACTGCAGTCAGAAAGATATTTTTTTTCAGCATCAAAGTTTTTCGTTAGAAAGAAAATTCCAGATTATTGTTCAATACAGAAACCACCTTGATCTCAATTCTGTTAGGTCATGGGACACATTTTTATTGAGGACCTACTATATGCAGAGTACTGTCTAGATGTCTTGGGGAATAAGATAAACATGGTCCTTCCCTTTCATTCTGTGAGGGGAAGACTGATAACAAATAAGCAAACAATGAAGTAAAATGACTACAGACTAAAGTGAGTACTAAGAAGGAAATAAGCACAGTGCTGGGAGAGAGACTAACACGGAGGCCCTGCTGGATAGGGTGACCAAGGATGGGGTCTTATTGGAGAGGACATTCATGGTCAAACTGAAGGATGTTAATGGAGCTGACCCTGTGAAGAGTAAGAGAAGAGCGTTCCAGGTAAAGGGAGCCCCAAGCAATGTCTGGAATAGGAAAAAATGTGGTGTCTCCCAGGAGCTGCCACTAGATGGGGCAGTGGCCTGAGATAAGTTTGGAGAGATTGTCCAGAGGGTGGTGTATGTTCTAGGACAGAGAGTATAGAAAGGATGATATAGAGAAAGAAGCTGGCATCATGCCAGCACATAGCAAGTAGATACAAAATGAATGAGAGTCAAATATTAGCAAAGTTGGAGTTAGAAATTTAAGGTGATGGTCTTAATTCTGACACTTCATTTGCGTCTTGAAAAGTGCAGTATCCCTGTTTTCTTGTCTGTAAAACAAGGTTAATAACACCTGGTAAACTGAGGAGTAGTTGTGATTGTGCTTTGGAAAGTATAAGCACTATGCAAATATTGAACAGAGAGCTTTGAAACCTTTACTGCTTTTACTCCCAGAATCGTGCAGGGTACAGGATTACACCGTGTAGGAGTAAGGATAACTCGCTTTCTCAGAATCATTTCTGTATTTAATTCCAGGCAGACAGTGGTGATACAGATTTGTCATCGTTCAGTGTCTGACTCTTTGAGACCCCATAGATTGCAGCATGTCAGGCTTCCTTGCCCTTCAGCATCTCCTGGAGCTTGCTCAAACTTATGCCCATTGAATCAGTGATGCCATTCAACCTTCTCATCCTCTGACATCCCTTTCTCCTCCTGCCTTCAATCTTTCCCAACATCAGGGTCTTTTCCAATGAGCCAGTCCTTCATATCAGGTGGCCAAAGTACTGGAGCTTCAGCTTCAGCTTCAGCATCAGTCCTTCCAATGACTGATTTCCTTTACGATTGACTGGTTTGATCTCCTTGTAGTTCAAGGGACCCTCAAGTGTCTTCTCTAACACCACAGTTCAAAATATCAATTCTTTGATGCTCAGCTTTCTTTATGGTCCAACTCTCACATCCAAAAATGACTACTGGAAAAACCATAGCTTTGACTTTACGGACAGTTGCTGGCAAAGTACTGTCTCTACTTTTTAACATACTGTCTAGGCTTGTCATAGTTTTTCTTCCAAGGAGCAAGTGTCTTTTAATTTCATGGCTGCAGTCATCATCCAGAGTGATTTTGGAGCCCCCCCAAATCAAGTCTGTCACTGTTTCCTTTGTTTCCCAATATATTTGCCATGAAGAGATGGGACCAGATGCCATGATCTTTATTTTTGAATGCTGAGTTTTAAGCCAGCTTCAATGGGGGTGGTATATATGACCACAGGCTAAATAGAATTGTTCTGTGACTTCCACTGCATGGTGAAAGCAAACAAATATATAGGCTTGAAATACTTCTCCTGGAAGTTGCTGTCTTTATATGAGCACAAAAATAAACAAGATATGATAACTCGAATCAGCATCAAACCCAACTTTCTCAAATGCAGAGAACAAGAAGTGCTTGTGACCTCCACATAGCAGTAATCACTTCAAGTGGCTGTCTTGAGAATCGACTACATTCCCTCTTCACCTTTCTACTGCCTATAACCTGAACCAGGAAGCATCCTGAAATAAAAATATTAAGTTCCTTGTTAAAATATGGCACTAAAACTGACCCGTCTGCTGAAGATGATGATTTAACAAGTCCAAAGTTACACTTCCTCCCTCTTTCATTCATTTATCAAATCAGTAAGTGTTGGGAGCCGTGTTAGGCATTACTGACAAAATGGAGGCATGGCCCCAACTCCCTCTCCTTGTCCTGCAGACATGGACCCAGGATGAAGGAGCTAGGTCTTGTGATTCTGATTTGTTTTTTCCTTTCCTTGGCTGAGTTGACTGAAAAGAATATTAAGGTGCCTATTGTTCTTGAGAGGAGCATGAGAAGGCACAAAGCCTTCTGCAGTTGTGCTCAGAGAATAATTCATAAAGTTAATCATTGACATTTGTTCAAGGATCTTTACAAAAGAGTGTTCCAGGATGAGCACATACGCTGCAGCTTGAGGCCATGGGAAAGATTGTTATCTGAAACTTATTTGTGAGGGAAATGTTTATGGCAAAGGAGATTGCTGAATTTAGGGCTTAGGAATAATTAAAAATAGAAGCTAAAGATTTAAGGAATGTTGTAATGTTAGCATATTTTACTATAGCTTATAGAGATTAGGAACCTTAGAGAGATTAATAGCTAGAAGCCTTTTTAAGAGATAGTGAGTTCAGGATACTAGGGGCAAACAGGATTTAGAAAGATAAGAAATAAACTGAGGTTTGTGGTATGCAGCCCAGATATAAGCACGAGTTACAATGTAATCACAAGTTAAAGTAAACACAATTCTGAGAGAACCGCTGAAGCAGAAACTCTGCTTGAAGGACAGCAATGATTTATGGAGACAATAAATCTGGGTGAGGGGAAATTGAAAATGTCAAACCTCTGACCTAATGCTTTTGTCAAAGTATAAAAGAGAATCTAAAGCTTGAAATAAACATGCAGTCCAAGAAAACTGAGAGGCTGCATCATTACTCGCCAACACCGCCCATCCCTTCAGGTTGATTCCCTGGCTGCTGGAGCTGGACTCCGCAAGTAAGTATTTATTGAGGATCATCAGTAGGTACTGTCTTCTGGTCCAGGTTATGGAAATTATAAGGACATAGAATGCTTAGTGACAACTTTCAAGGAGTCCTTGGTTGGGTTAGGTGAGTACCAAATGAATGGGAAAAATATTCACTGGTTAATAAATATTAACCACAGCTGACATACTTTTTTTAAAGAATTTAGCTCATGCTCTACAGTTGAATAGTCTCACTTTGTAATAAGCTCATCGAAAATTCTCCACAAACATCATTTTCAGTGATTGCTACATCTAACCACAGAGTTTGCCAACACTTTCTCACAAAGGCAGCCCTGAGTAGTGAGGCTGAATTTATACCAGTACATGGAACTGATAACCTGAAAGACTCTCCTGCTACTCGGATCACTGGAAAACAGATCAAGCATGAAACACTCTTGGAAAATTAGGCTGCATTCATATATGGATGGCAGTTCAACCCACTCATTATCTTTTTATGCTCATGGCTAACAGCAAAGTCTCTGGAGCCAGACTGCCTGAGTTTGAATCCTGGTTCTACCTCTCACCAACAGAGTGACCCTGGGTAAGCAGCCAGCCTCTTAGTGCCTTCATTTTCTTGTCTAGACTATGGGGATTTTAAAAATGTGTCTTATCTATCCATAGGTGTGAGTGGGGTATTAAAGTCTCCCACTATTATTGTGTTATTGTTAATTTCTCCTTTCATACTTGTTAGCATTTGTCTTAAATATTGCGGCGCTCCTGTGTTGGGTGCATATATATTTATAATTGTTATATTTTCTTCTTGGATTGATCCTTTGATCATTAGGTAGTGACCATCTTTGTCTCTTTTTACAGCCTTTGTTTTAAAGTCTATTTTATCTGATATAAGTATTGCTACTCCTGCTTTCTTTTGGTCCCTATTTGCATGGAAAATCTTTTTCCAGCCCTTCACTTTCAGTCTGTATGTGTCCCCTGTTTTGAGGTGGGTCTCTTGTAGACAACATATGTAGGGGTCTTGTTTTTGTATCCATTCAGCCAGTCTTTGTCTTTTGGTCGGGGCATTCAACCCATTTACATTTAAGGTAATTACTGATAAGTATGATCCCGTTGCCATTTACTTTATTGTTTTGGGTTTGAGTTTATACACTGTTTTTGTGTTTCCTGTCTAGAGAATATCCTTTAGTATTTGTTGGAGAGCTGGTTTGGTGGTGCTGAATTCTCTCAGCTTTTGCTTGTCTGTAAAGCTTTTGATTTCTCCTTCATATTTGAATGAGATCCTTGCTGGCTACAGTAATCTGGGCTGTAGGTTATTTTCTTTCATCACTTTAAGTATGTCTTGCCATTCCCTCCGGCTTGAAGAGTTTCTATTGAAAGATCAGCTGTAATCCTAATGGGAATTCCCTTGTGTGTTATTTGTTGTTTTTCCCTTGCTGCTTTTAATATTTGTTCTTTGTGCTTGATCTTTGTTAATTTGATTAATATGTGTCTTGTGGTGTTTCGCCTTGGGTTTATCCTGTTTGGGACTCTCTGGGTTTCTTGGACTTGGGTGATTATTTCCTTCCCCATTTTAGGGAAATTTTCAACTATTATCTCCTCAAGTATTTTCTCATGGTATTTCTTTTTGTCTTCTTCTTCTGGGACCCCTATGATTCGAATGTTGTAGCGTTTAATATTGTCCTGGAGGTCTCTGAGATTGTCCTCATTTCTTTTAATTCATTTTTCTTTTGTCCTCTCTGATTCATTTATTTCTACCATTCTATCTTCTAATTCACTAATCCTATCTTCTGCCTCTGTTATTCTACTATTTGTTGCCTCCAGAGTGTTTTTAATTTCATTTATTGCATTATTCATTTTATATTGACTCTCTTTTATTTCTTCTAGGTCCTTGTTAAACCGTTCTTCCATCTTCTCAATCTTTGTCTCCAAGCTATTTATCTATGATTCCATTTTGATTTCAAGATTTAGGATCAATTTCACTATCATTATTCGGAATTCTTTATCAGGTAGATTCCCTATCTCTTCCTCTTTTGTTTGGTTTGGTGGGCTTTTATCCTGTTCCTTTGTCTGCTGGGTATTCCTCTGTCTCTTCACTCACACCTATGGATAGATCAACTAAACAGAAAATTAACAAGGAAACACAAACTTTAAACGATACAATAGACCAGTTAGACCTAATTGATATCTATAGGACATTTCATCCCAAAACAATGAATTTCACCTTTTTCTCAAGCGCACATGGAACCTTCTCCAGGATAGATCACATCCTGGGCCATAAATCTAGCCTTGGTAAATTCAAAAAAATGGAAATTATTCCAAGCATCTTTTCTGACCACAATGCAGTAAGATTAGATCTCAATTACAGGAGAAAAACTATTAAAAATTCCAACATATGGAGGCTGAACAACACGCTGCTGAATAACCAACAAATCACAGAAGAAATCAAAAAAGAAATCAAAATTTGCATAGAAACTAATGAAAATGAAAACACAACAACTCAAAACCTGTGGGACACTTTAAAAGCAGTCCTAAGGGGAAAGTTCATAGCAATACAGGCATACCTAAAGAAACAAGAAAAAAGTCAAATAAATAACCTAACCCTACACCTAAAGCAACTAGAAAAGGAAGATATGAAGAACCCCAGGGTTAGTAGAAGGAAAGAAATCTTAAAAATTAGGGCAGAAATAAATGCAAAAGAAACAAAAGAGACCATAGCAAAAATCAACAAAGCCAAAAGCTGGTTCTTTGAAAGGATAAATAAAATTGACAAACCATTAGCCAGACTCATCAAGAAACAAAGGGAGAAAAATCAAATCAATAAAATTAGAAATGAAAATGGAGAGATCACAGCAGACAACACAGAAATACAAAGGATCATAAGAGACTACTATCAACAATTATATGCCAATAAAATGGACAACGTGGAAGAAATGGACAAATTCTTAGAAAAGTACAACTTTCCAAAACTGGAACAGGAAGAAATAGAAAATCTTAACAGACCCATCACAAGCATGGAAATTGAAACTGTAATCAAAAATCTTCCAGCAAACAAAAGCCCAGGTCCAGACGGCTTCACAGCTGAATTCTACCAAAAATTTAGAGAAGAGCTAACACCTATCCTGCTCAAACTCTTCCAGAAAATTGCAGAGGAAGGTAAACTTCCAAACTCATTCTATGAGGCCACCATCACCCTAATACCAAAACCTGACAAAGATGCCACAAAAAAAGAAAACTACAGGCCAATATCACTGATGAACATAGATGTAAAAATCCTTAACAAAATTCTAGCAATCAGAATCCAACAATACATTAAAAAGATCATACACCATGACCAAGTGGGCTTTATCCCAGGGATGCAAGGATTCTTCAATATCTGCAAATCAATCAATGTTATACACCACATTAACAAATTGAAAAACAAAAACCATATGATTATTTCAATAGATGTGGAGAAAGCCTTTGACAAAATTCAACATCCATTTATGATAAGAACTCTCCAGAAAGCAGGAATAGAAGGAACATACCTCAACATAATAAAAGCTATATATGACAAACCCATAGCAAACATTATCCTCAATGGTGAAAAATTGAAAGCATTTCCCCTAAAGTCAGGAACAAGACAAGGGTGCCCACTTTCACCATTACTATTCAACATAGTTTTGGAAGTTTTGGCCACAGCAATCAGAGCAGAAAAAGAAATAAAAGGAATCCAAATTGGAAAAGAAGAAGTAAAACTCTCACTGTTTGCAGATGACATGATCCTTTAGATAGAAAACCCTAAAGACTCCACCAGAAAATTACTAGAACTAATCAATGATTATGTAAAGTTGCAGGATATAAAATCAACACACAGAAATCCCTTGCATTCCTATACACTAATAATGAGAAAACTGAAAGAAAAATTAAGGAAACAATTCCATTCACCATTGCAATGGAAAGAATAAAATACTTAGGAATATATCTACCTAAAGAAACTAAAGACCTATATATAGAAAACTATAAAACACTGGTGAAAGAAATCAAAGAGGACACTAATAGATGGAGAAATATACCATGTTCATGGATTGGAAGAATCAATATAGTGAAAATGAGTATACTACCCAAAGCAATTTATAGATTCAATGCAATCCCTATCAAGCTACCAACAGTATTCTTCACAGAGCTAGAACAAATAATTTCACAATTTGTATGGAAATACAAAAAACCTCGAATAGCCAAAGCTATCTTGAGAAAGAAGAATGGAACTGGAGGAATCAACCTACCTGACTTCAGACTCTATTACAAAGCCACAGTTATCAAGACAGTATGGTACTGGCACAAAGACAGAAATATAGATCAATGGAACAAAATAGAAAGCCCAGAGATAAATCCACGCACATATGGACACCTTATCTTTGACAAAGGAGGCAAGAATATACAATGGATTAAAGACAATCTCTTTAACAAGTGGTGCTGGGAAAACTGGTCAACCACTTGTAAAAGAATGAAACTAGAACACTTTCTAACACCATACACAAAAATAAACTCAAAATGGATTAAAGATCTCAACGTAAGACCAGAAACTATAAAACTCCTAGAGGAGAACATAGGCAAAACACTCTCCGACATACATCATGGCAGGATCCTCTAAGACCCACCTCCCAGAATATTGGAAATAAAAGCAAAAATAAACAAATGGGACCTAATTAAACTTAAAAGCTTCTGCACAACAAAGGAAACTATTAGCAAGGTGAAAAGGCAGCCTTCAGAATGGGAGAAAATAATAGCAAATGAAGCAACAGACAAACAACTAATCTCAAAAATATACAAGCAACTCCTACAGCTCAACTCCAGAAAAATAAATGACCCAATCAAAAAATGGGCCAAAGAACTAAATAGACATTTCTCCAAAGAAGACATACAGATGGCTAACAAACACATGAAAAGATGCTCAACATCACTCATTATCAGAGAAATGCAAATCAAAACCACTATGAGGTACCATTTCACGCCAGTCAGAATGGCTGTGATCCATAAGTCTACAAGCAATAAATGCTGGAGAGGGTGTGGAGAAAAGGGAACCCTCTTACACTGTTGGTGGGAATGCAAACTAGTACAGCCACTATCGAGAACAGTGTGGAGATTCCTTAAAAAACTGGAAATAGAACTGCCTTATGATCCAGCAATCCCACTGCTGGGCATACACTCTGAGGAAACCAGAAAGGAAAGAGACACGTGTACCCCATGTTCATCGCAGCACTGTTTATAATAGCCAGGACATGGAAGCAACCTAGATGCCCATCAGCAGATGAATGGATAAGAAAGCTGTGGTACATATACACAATGGAGTATTACTCAGCCATTAAAAAGAATACATTTGAATCAGTTCTAATGAGATGGATAAAACTGGAACCTATTATACAGAGTGAAGTAAGCCAGGAAGAAAAACACCAATATAGTATACTAACGCATATATATGGAATTTAGAAAGATGGTAACAATAACCCTGTGTACGAGACAGCAAAAGAGACACCGATGTATAGATCAGTCTTATGGACTCTGTGGGAGAGGGAGAGGGTGGGGAGATTTGGGAGAATAGCATTGAAACATGTATAATATCATGTATGAAACGAGTCGCCAGTCCAGGTTCGATGCACGGTACTGGATGCTTGGGGCTGGTGCACTGGGATGACCCAGAGGGAGGGTAGGGGAGGGAGGAGGGAGGTGGGTTCAGGATGGGGAACGCGGGTATACCTGTGGCGGATTCATTTTGATATTTGGCAAAACTAATACAATATTGTAAAGTTTAAAAAAAAAAAGAATGAAAAATGAAACAAACCTGAGGGACATTAAAGATTGTCAACAGATCTGAAATATAATTTCTTAGAAAGATAGAGATTACCAAATTGTGTGAGGAAAAAGGAATTAAGCAATAAACATTAAATGAAAAATAAAATAAAATAAAAATGTGTCTTGTAGGATCCTTGTGACATAAAACATATAATGTTCTTTGCTTAGTGCCCAGAATGTAGGAGGTGCTCACTAATGTTAGCTACTATCAAGCATTTTGAGCCCAGCTGTATAGAAGAAGCCAAGGACTGAGGGAGGGAAAGGGTAATAACCAGAATTCAAATCCAGCTTCTCCCACTTCAGAGTTCATTTCCTTACTGCCCCTATGCTGTGGCAGAAAAGCTCAGTGCTGAGCCAAGTGAGGGAAAGAGTCATAGTCCAAGAGTCCTTGTGTGGGGTCACAGGGGGATGGAAGGCAACCAAAGAACTAGGTGAAAGTGGAGAGGAATGAGTGTAAGCGGTTACATGCCCTGGAGTTTGGACAGAGCTCAGGATTTAGGGAAAAGAACTCTGGCCTCATGGGTTGTGTAATAAATCCCCTGTCTTCAAGATGGGCAAAGGAGGAGGGTGTTGGGAGTAAGAGGTTAAATAGTTCAAAGAGCACGTCTGTAGGAAATGGGGCCCCTTTGGGAAAGCTTTCCAAAGAATCCTTCCTGAAACATGTGGTGTTTTACTTTCTGTGTTATGGGCCTTACATATGACCTAGAAGGAGATAATCGTGGGAAAAGTGAGAGGCGTGTTGAGTTGAAGGTGATGTCCTCACCCCTTGCTTTTTCATGTATGACAAGCATGGATTTGCCAATACTTGGAAAATTTTCCTAGCGTTTGCCAACTTGTGTTCTCCTATCCAACCTCCAGACATCTTTATTTTTTAATTTTCTCCTTCCCCAGTGGCTCAAGCCTACTATTCATTCCTTCAGTGCATCCTTTATCATATTTCATTGAACTAATTCATTTTTCTGTCTTAAGGCACCAAACTGTGAACTCAAAAGATACTAATTTTTGAGTGAATGAATGACTCTGAATGAATGAATAATTGTGTGAGGTATTCAGAGAAAGGATTACCATCCTACCTTTATTAGTTTTGCAGGAGAACTGTAGCAATTTACCAGAAACTTGGTGACTTCAAACAGTATAAATTTATTTTGCTATAATTCCTGGGGTCATAGTATGAAATCAGTATCACTGGGCCAAAATCAAGATATTGGCAGGGCCATATGCTCTGTGGAATCTCTAGGGTGAATTCATTCCCTTCCCAGCACCACCCCCATAGCTGCTCCTAATGTACCAGTTGTAGGCATATTTTGAGTCTGAAGCTCAGTCTGACCTTAGGATGGAGTACAGAGCTAATTTGTTATTGGTAGAATAAATCACATCCTAAATTTTATATTAATTAATGGATGTGGTATGGGTAGAAGAATTCAATGTGTTAATATTATGACAAGCAATGAACTGATGCAATGGTAAATATTAATACAGAGGAAGCTCATGGGTATAATAATTATTTAATAATTTTATAGCCTCATCAATTAGTATTGGTATTCCATAGAAGACAATACACTAGATCCTTTGTGAAGTTCTGCACACCCTAAACCTTGTGTACCATGAATGTTAGGAGTCTATGGTAATTAGACAGGAATAGCAGTCACAGGGCTTCCCAGGTGGTGCAGTGGTAAAGAATCCGCCTCCCAGTGCAGGAGACGGCAGGAGACAGGTTTGATCCATGGGTTGGGAAGATCCCTGAAGGAGGAGATGGCAACCCACTCCAGTATTCTTGCCTGGAAAATCCCATGGACAGAGGAGCCTGGAGGGCTATAGTCCATGGGGTTGCAAAGAGGTGGTCACGACTGAGTGACTTGGCACACTGGAGCACGCAGACAGCTAATAACATGTCATTACTAATGAACATATTGTTAAGAGGAATTGCCCCTCTGAATAGAAAGGTTTAAGTGATATACAATTACCAGGCTTTGCTACCCTAACAAATTCATTTTGGAGTATAGCTAATGTATTGTTTCTATTAATATGATTTCACCTATTTAATAAAAAACTTTCAAAAGATAGGCCTTACTTCTGTTGCCCTTTTTAAATATAGAAGCCTGTCAGGAATGGTATGTCTGTTAGTGCTAGATTTCCAATATTTAGCAAACATATAGGCAGAGTTTTAAATGATCATCCTATTTTTTGCAGATCTTTCTCATCATTTAAATTACGAATAATGCATACAAAGCATAATTTAATCCACTGGAGTGGGTCGCCATTTCTTCCTCCAAGGATCTTCTCAACCCAGGGATTGAGCCAGAATCTACTGCACCTCCTACACCTTAGGATTTACTTATTTTATAACCGACAGTTTGAACCTTTTGACTCAACCGATTTTGCCTAACTCCCATTCCCACCTCTGGCAACCTCCAGTTTTTTCTCTGTAAGTCCAGTTGTTTTACTTTATTTTGGATTAGACATTTAAGTGAGATGATGTCTTACTTGGTCTGACTTATTTTTGTTAGCATAATGCCCTCAGGTTTCATCCATGTCACAAATAGCCAGATTTCCAATCTCTTTTATGTCTGAATAACATTTCAGTTATACATATATATATATGTATGTATATACATATAGTCACTTCAGTCACGTTTGACTCCTTGTGACACTATAGATGGTAGCCTACTAGGCTCCTTTGTCAATGGGGATTTTCTAGGCAAGAATACTGGAGTGTGTTTCCATGCCCTCCTCTGGGGGATCTTCCCAACTCAGGGATCGAACCCATGTCTCCTGTGGCTCCTGAATTACAGGCAGATTCTTTACTGCTGAGACACTAGGGAAGCCACACCCCCTCTTTATATATATATATATATATATATATATATATATATATATATATATATAAAACGTCTTTTATCCATTTATAAACATTTTCTGTATTCATCCATCCATCCATTAATACTTGATTGTTTCTGAAACTTGATCGTTATAAATAACATACTGTTTTCCATAGTGGTTTCAACAAGTTACATTGCCACACATAGTGCACTAGTGTTCCCTTCTCTCAATATCCTTGCTAACACATTTCTTGTCTTTTTGGTAATAAGTATTTTAACAATTTGAGGCAATCATTCATTGTGGTTTGACTTGCATTTCCCTGATGATGACTGATATTGAGCACCTTTTCATGTGTCTGTGAGCCATTTATGTTTTCTTTTGAAAAATGCCTATCCAGGTCCTCTACCAATTTCTAATCAGATATATAATTCTGCTATTAATTTTATGAATTCTTTATCCATTTTGTATACCAACCCTTTATCAGATTTATGAATTGCAAATATTTTCCCCATCTGGTAGGCTGCCTCTTCATTTTGTTGATCACTTTCTTTGCTGTGCAGAAGCTTTTCAGTTTGACTTATATGTTATATCCCACTTGGTTATTTTGCTTTTGGTGTCAAATCCAAAAAATCATTTCCAAGACCAGTGTTAAGGAGGTTATCACCTATGTTTTCTTCTAAGGAGTTTTAGGATCTTTTGAGCTTATGTTCACGTCTCTAATCTATTTTCAGTTAAGTGTAAGATAGTGGTTCCATATCATTATTTTGCATGTTATGGTCCAGTTTTCCCAACACCACTTATTAAAGAGATTGTCTTTTTCCCATCGTATATTCTTGACTCCTTTGTCATGAATTAATCAACCTTATACATGTGGGTTTATTCCTGGCCTCTCTGTTCTATGTCAATGGTCTATGTGTCCATTTCTATGACAATACTGTATTGTTTTGATTACTACAGCTTTGTATTCTGGGCTGAAGTCTGGGAGCATGATACCTCCAGATTTGTTCATTTTCTCAAGATTGCTTTGGGTATGTGGGGACTTTCATGCTTCCACCTTTTAAATTATTATTGAATTCAGTTTGCTAATATTTTGTTGAAGATGCTTGTGTCTATGTCCATCAGATATTGGCCTGAAAGTTTCTTTTCTTGAGATATCCTTATTTGGTTTTGTTACCAGGGTAATACTGGCCTCATACAAAGGGTTTGGAAGTGTTCTCACCTATTCTATTTTGAGAAGAGTTTCAAAAGGATCGGTATGAATTCTTCTTCAAAGGTTTGGTAGAACTCACCAGTGAAGCTGTCTGGTCCTAGACAATTTGTTTATCGAAGGTTTTTGATTACTGATTCAATCTCCTTACTACTAATCAGTAAGTTTAGATTTTCTCTTTTCTTCATGTTTCAGACTTGGTAGGTTGAACAATTTTAGAAATTTATCAATTTCCTCTAGGTCATCAAATTTGTTGGCATGTAATTGTTCATAGTATTCTCTTATGTAGCTTGTATTTCTGTAGTATCGTTCTAACATCTTTTTTTTTTTTGGAGAGTCTAGCTAAATTTTCTCAGAAGAAAGCAACAAGTTTTAAGATATAATTTTTTTTGTTGTTTAAGAACAGATTGCAACAAACCGTATTAAAGGTTCCAAGGAGTGTAAAATCCTTAATTAAATAACTGTTTTCTTTCATAGTATAAAAGGGAATTACTAGAACTACTCCTGCTACAAGTGTAGTACTTCAGTGAAGTAGGACTGAAACTGGTGTTGGATCCTCCAGGGTTGATGGAAAGTGAAGGGTGTCGTCCAAGGTGAGCACATTTTCTGGTCGCAGCTCAAAATAAACCTATTAGTAGGAAAATACCATAATTAATATCAAGGATAAAACTTTGTTGAAATTCTCAAGTATCTGAATGGAGAAGTAATTATGTATTGATATTGGAAAACCAATCATTCCAATGTGATCATAGGGCTTCCCTGATGCCTCAGACAGTGAAGATTTATCTGCAATGCAGGAGACCCAGATTTGATCTTTGGGTCAGGAAGATCATCTGGAGGAGGGCATAGCAACCCACTCCAGCATTCTTACCTGGAAATTTCTATGGACAGAGAGGCCTAGTGGCTACAGTCCATGAGGTCACAAAGACCCAGAAAAGCCTTGCATGCCTAAGCGGTCATTGCAATGTGATTATAAAAATGTGCTTAGAGGTTGTTATTTAGCCTCAGTCACAACCAGCAGGTAGGTAGCAGGGGAAGAACAGGGGACTGAGAGGGGCCAAATGGCTAGGTGCTTAGAGTAAAGCAGAAACATCACTTTGCCAACAAAGGTCCGTCTAGTCAAGGCTATGGTTTTTCCTGTGGTCACGTATGGATGTGAGAGTTGGACTGTGAAGAAGGCTGAGCACCGAAGAATTGATGCTTTTGAACTGTGGTGTTGGAGAAGAGTCTTGAGAGTCCCTTGGACTGCAAGGAGATCCAACCAGTCCATTCTGAAGGAGATCAGCCCTGGCATTTCTTTGGAAGGAATGATGCTAAAGCTGAAACTCCAGTACTTTGACCACCTCATGTGAAGAGTTGACTCATTGGAAAAGACTCTGATGCTGGGAGGGATTGGGGGCAGGAGGAGAAGGGGATGACAGAGGATGAGATGGCTGGATGGCATCACTGACTCGATGGACATGAGTTTGGGTAAACTCCGGGAGTTGGTGATGGACAGGGAGGCCTGGCGTGCTGCGATTCATGGGGTCTCAAAGAGTCGGACACGACTGAGTGACTGAACTGAACCAAACTGATTGATGGTCAGCAAGCCCACAGGACAAAGTCTTGTTGTGTAACAATCACATGGTTCCTGGGGAAAAGCCAGCTAACCTCTCAGGTCTTAGCCCCTCACCCAGTCCTGGGAGCTCACTCCTCTTCAGGCCCTGTGCTGACAACCTCGGGTCTGTCAGACACCCCTTCCTTAGGGAAATCTCAGGCTGTCCTGACAGCCCGGCCCTTTGAAGACAACAGCTGTTCCTTCCTGAGTCTCCCTGTTCTCCAGGCTGAGCACCTTCAGCTGTTCTCACAGGCATCTGGATGCTTCCCTGCCCATTCTTCAATCCCACCGTCCCTGCCTGGACCTGAGCTTGCCTTGGACACAGACATCAGTCTGATGGGCCAGCCCTGTGGGTCCACTGTGTGTGGAGACAACAGACAGGAATCTAAGATGGTGTCATGTCAAGGAAAAGAAGCTCACCTGCTGTGTGGGGCGTTTTGTCAGGTAGAGCAGGCCAACTGGCTTGATTTTGTGGAACACAGGACTTTGCTTAAAACTGACATTCCCAGACAGAATGACCAGCCTCAAGGATGGCGTCTAGCAAAGGGTGTTGATATTTGACTTGTGCCCTTAAACTGGGTCTGGTTATCTCTGGGTGTTCTTCCCTCATACAGTGTGCTGTGAGTTTCCTGGGGCTGAGGTATCATCCCCTCCCTGTACCCTTGAACTCAGCACAGAGACTGACCTGGAGGGATGCTCAGCCCAGGTGTGTGGAGAGAGAGAGGAAGAGAGAAATGAGCCGCTTGCAGGCTGGGGAAGCGCAGCATCGACCCCCTGAAGGAGGCAGCACTCAGCCCTGTGGCGGGTCGGGGCTGGGGGGTAGAGGGGGGGAGGGCACACTGTGGGGCAGGTCTTTTCAAGAGAAGGAGTCTCAGTCATTATCAGCAGAGTGGAGGCAAGACGGGGACTGTTAGAATCAGCCACAGGGAGATGCCAAATCCCAGTTTGTTCACAGAAGTTGTTGTATTAGATTTCCAGAGTATTTTGATTTTGAGAAACTGTGGTCTTTTCTTGGTGCAACTGTCACATTTCTGAACTAAGGGTTGACACATGAAACCACTAAAACACTTCCATTGCTGTTCCCATTTCACTGTTTGCCATTACATAATATTTAGACTCTGTAAGTAGATAATTTCTCCTTTGTCAATTGTACTATTCATGGGGCTTCCATAATGGCTCAGATGGTGAAGAATCTGCCTGCAATGCAGGAGACCTGGGTCTGATCCCTAAAATGGGAGGATCCCCAGAAGAAAGGAATAGCTACCACTCCCTTATACTTTGGATATATTGGAGAATTGCAATACTTACGAGAATTCCAGGGATACAGGAGCCTGGCAGGCTGCAGTCCATGAAGTGGCAAAGAGTAGGACACAACTGAGCAACTAACACACACACACACACACGGTGCTTAATCATCTCTCAATTTCTGCTGGTCTAGTATAGCAATTGCAACCAAATATTTCTAGCTGTTATAATACACAGATTTTTTCAATACTTCTGTTATTGGCACAGTTAGGAATTAGAATGCCAATTTAATTGGGTAGAACAAAGGACATGACCAGGAAGAAGAATTTGCAGGCATCTGGCTTTCTTGGGCACCAAGCAATCAGAAAAAATGTCCAGGACCTCTGGGTCCTCCAGAGGAGATCCAAGAAAACTAGGTAACATAGCTGGAATTTTAAGAAGCTCCTAAAGGTCAGTCCATGCACTGGATGAGAAGAACAGGACAGAATAAATAATGGTCATGACTTTGGAGCACAGAGCTGCCCTCAGAATGCACTCAAGCAGAACATGTCTCAGTTCAGGGCAGGATTGTCAGCCCCCACTAGAACAGGAGCTCCATGAAGGCAAGGATTCTGTTGCTCACTGCTGAATCTCTAGCTCCTAGGATGGCAATTGATCCAAAGCATGTACTCAAGATATAGGTATCAAATAAATGAATAACTCAGCTCCTCTACCCACCCAGTCTTTCATGTACTTGACATTCACTATGGTGGAAACATTATGGGATGTCTGCCCAGCTCACTTGCTCCGAGATCTCTTCCCTCAAGAGGGTGGGCCTTTGGAAGGCCTTCACCCCAGCCACAGTTGATTGTAACAGGTGGACACCTTGGCCATGATATAAGAATCAGAGTCTTAGAATAGTATTCAACAGGTCCCCTCAGGCTTAAGGGTGGCAGAATGGGGAAACGTGCCAACCCCAGAAAGGTAGACATTCTCTCCTCCACCGCCCAGACCCACCTGTGCAAGGATAGGAACTGTTTCTGTTGATTCATGACTGTATCATCAACTCCTAGAACAGTGTCTGTTCAAAGTAGAGCCTCCGTAGACACTTGCAGAGGGATGACTGCGTGGATGTACAGAGAGAAAGAATGGGAGACACAGTCCTGGCAGCCCTCCAGTCCCTGATTCTTCCCTTCCACACCCTGGCTGCCTCTCCCCTTGTGCTCTATGAGATGCCCCTAAGCCCCAGCTTTATTTTTGTGCTTCCTTCTTTCCTACATTAGCTCTGATTCTATCTGACACTTGCAAACAGAATTTTGTATTAAACTCACTCATCACTCCTATATGTACTCATTTCTTCTTCATGAACTTATTGCTTCTTTGAAAACTGAGGCTTAATCCCTATGAACATGCTCTACACTCACTCTAAAAACAGATATGAAAGGTAAGCCTATGAACACAATGCTAAGCAATTAGAATATTGAATGGAAACGTGATAAGAGAGGCACCCAGGGAGTCTTGGGAATCCTGGGAAGGGACACCTTGGGGTCAGCAGCTTTGGGTTTAAATGATCTCACCTGGGTATATATCCTTTACATGGGTTTCCTCATTCTTCAGTGAAACATGATTGAGTAATAATCTCCCCTCATACAGGTTTGCCTTGAGTTTTACATAAGCCTATGAAAATGTTTTGTACTCCATGGAGTTAATCCCTGAACATTTATCAAGCATTCACTGTGTTTAAAGTTCTAATGGCAGTTCTGAGTGAGAAACAAACAAGGAAACTAAATCAGATCTTAGGAAACTAAATTAGAAACAAAAAGGAAACTAAATTAGATCTAAATCAGATCTGCAGGCCAAGTTCTGGAGAGATATTAGAAGTCTGGATCAGAGTCTGACTCAGCAGTTCTAGTCTTTGATCTCTGTGGATACCTTCAGAACCATCCCACCATGCCTGTGCAAACATTCAGCCTTACCTCAAGCACTTGACCTTAAAACAGAGTTGCTGCTGTTTTTTATTTTTTGCTCTTTTTATAGATCCAAAGGATAGAAACAGCAACAACTTCTGAAAAGGACAGAGAAATTCCCATGTATTCCTGTTCAGTTTCTGTGGGTGAGCAATTTAGCCCTGTGACTCTGACCCTGACAACATGAAGGTGGTCCTGTGAAGGACAGGTGGAGTGAAACCCACATGCCAGCAGGAGCAAATCTTCCCTCTTGGGTACATGCCCTGGGTCTGGGAAATTCCTACAGAGACTGGCCCTTCAGCATCAGTATGTGACTCTCTACCAGCCATCCTTGAAGCCTGAGAGAGTCAGGGATGGGAAGCAAGTTTGTGGTGACTGAGACAGATTGATAGCTGAGAGTCATCAGGAAGGGAAGGCAGTTCATTGTATTATTCTTATTAAAAATAGTCATGATAGTAGCAACAACCCTCTGAAGTATTTTCTAGGATCTAAAGAAGAAGAGATAACAAGCACTCTTAGTAACACGAACTCTTCTTATTAAGTGCCAGATGAGTTCCCCCACCTGCCACAAATAGTGAAAGCCTGCATGTAGCAACGAGGATCCAGCACAACCAAACATAATAAAATAAATAAATAATTTTTAATTTTAAAAAATGGCCCTGTATGCTGCCCAATATTATTCTTCATATACTAGAAAGGAGGAGATTGTTTCATGCCTATCACGATGGATAAAACTTCTGAGATGATCGGTTTTCTTACTTTTTTCTGAACAATGAATAATTAATAACAACTACCAAAGGGAAGAGATTATTAAATGTTTTCAGAGTGTGACTATATTTCAAATATATACGAGTTTTTATAACTTATTGTTAAAACCTTTTATTGCCATGTCATTGATTTACCCTGTTCTGCAGTGTTAGGTGTACAGCACAGGGATTCAGATCCTTTTCCCTATAGGTTACTACAAAATATTGAGTGTAGTTCCTCATTTTTTACTGTAGGTCCTTGTCTCTCCTACTCTTTTTTACCCTTTATCTGAAACTGTCACATCTTAATGGAACAGCCATTTTGGAAATTCACTTTCCAGAAATGTACTGGCCATGCTGAATTTTCTCGTGCCATATGGCCTTCTGACAATCTTGGTTCCTCCTATATAGTCCCCAGTCACCTCTCTGGTCCAGTCTCCCCAACACACACCCATCTGTGGCCTAGGAAATGGTTCTCTCCTGTTGGAGGGGCAGATGTGGTTCCAGTACCAGTGGATGCTGACCCCAGCCTTCTACCATGACATCCTGAAGCCCTCCATGGGGCACACGGCCTACTCTGTCAACTGATGGTGGTGAGTCTACCTCTGTTTCATCTGCTCATTCTCACACCAGGCTCAACCCACAGTTCACTCTCAAGCAGATATATCTATCAAACATCCATCAGACACAGCCCCCTAGAATAATATGCTCAATCCCAGAGACAGGCACATTAGACACTATAGTGCATAAACACATTGTCAAGTGCTGAAACTCCCTTCTACAGCCAAGCCTGTTCCCTCTTTCAGAAACATGGACATATTATTACCCATCTTATGTGGCACACACCTCAACATACGTGTGCTACTGCCACATGGAGATAAGAATTTGGGGCTATGGTGGGGCTGCATCTGGGCCCCCAGAGTCCTCATCCCTAGCTAGGAACCACTGTTCTGGGACAGATGCAGTGATCAAGGAGAGGAAGGCTCACCTGCAGAAGGAGGGACAGCTAGAGAAGGAGAAGACTAGGAGGAATGTGAACTTCCTGGATGTCTTCCTCTTTGCCAGAGTGAGTGTGGGCAGGAGAGGCCTGAGCCTTTGGGCAGAAGCACACAGGAAGGGATACGTGCACTCTGGCCCTGCCTCCGTAGATGGAGAATAGGAGCAGTTTGTCTTACGAGAATCTGTGGAAGTTTCAGTTGCCTTGGATAAATGAAAATGATTCATGTTGTCAAGCAGGGTATTTCAAGGCTATTTATACTAGAGAATTAAACCTGATTCTGAACAATATCACACTGTTATATAAGACATCACAGGGATATGCTATTCAAGAAAGCTTTTTTCTTATTTTTAAATCAGTTTGTTTGTTTGTTCTTTAACATTTTGTATTTTTTACTAAAATGAAAGTCGCTCAGTAGGGTACAACTCTTTGCAACCCTATGGACTGTAACGTGCCAGGCTCCTCTGTCTGTGGAATTCTGCAGGCAAGAATACTGGAATGGGTAGCCATTGCTTTCTCCAGGGCATCTTCCTGACCAAGGATCAACCTGGGTCTCCTGCATTGCAGGCAGATTCTTTACCCTCTGTGCCACCAGCCCAATTTTTATTGGGGTACAGTCAATTATCAATGTGTGATAGTTTCAGGAGAACTCTGAAGGGACTCAGTCATCAGGAAGCTTTTAAAAATATTTACTTTTCTGTTTTATTTCAAACTGTCTAAAGGTTTCAAAAATGTAAGCATATGATAGTTTCCAGTATCCTAGAGAAACTCAAACTCCCATATCAGGTTACAAACATTATCTTCTCTTTATAATACTTACATTTTGTAACAAAAGAGAGATTGGTTTAAGAAAAACAAAAAAAAAGAACAGCAAATCTGGAGGCCCAGGTCTGAGCTCTGCCTTCACCTTCACCCTCCCCCAGGTGGGCGGGGACATCCTCCCAGATCAGGCTGGCTGCTCAGGGGAGGTCAGCCACAGTCAGGGACAGTCAGCGATCCAGAAGCCACTGCACCATGAGTGTCTCTGCACTGAGCCCCTCCAGAGCCCTGGGCGGTGTCTCCGGGCTCCTGCAGGTGGTCTCCCTGCTCGGCCTGGTTCTGCTTCTGATCAAGGCGGCACAGCTCTACCTGCGCAGACAGTGGCTGCTCAAAGCCCTTCATCACTTCCCATCTCCTCCTTCCCACTGGTTCTATGGACACAAGCAGGAGGTAGGATGGAGCTGGATGGGGGAGTGGGAGGGTCGGGAGGGCCGGAGATCTAGAGCATGGTCACACTCAGCAAGTTCATACCTGGCCCTGTGTTTTCCTGAGAGCACAGATGTCCAGTCTGATGGATCAGCCCCGTGGGTTCACTGTGTGTGGAGACAACAGACAGGAATCTAAGAATGTGTCAAGTCACAGGAAAAGAGGCTTACCTGCGGGGTTGGGTTATGTCAGGTGTGGAGACAGAGCGGCTTGGTTCATTCAGACTAAGGGATTTTCTAGTCCGGTAAGGTCAGTGCCAGAAACCCACACCAGAGGCCACACACAGGAGTGAAGTTCCCATGATGGGGCCAGGTGAGGAGAACTGCCTGTTTGGTGTCGTCTTTCTGAACTATGAGCTCTTGGAACTGAGCCTGTAATCCTCCTCACCCTCAGTGCCCAAAACAGAGCCTGCACAGAGCGGTGTCAGTCCATTGTGTGGAGGGACAGGCAGGAGGGAAAGGAGCAGCTTGCAGGCTGGGAGGGGCAGCACCAGCCCACCCAGCACCGGCACCAAAGCCTGGGGGTGGGGGAGCTCAGAGCAAAGTCAGGGGCCACATGGAAATGGGTCACCAAGGGTCTGTGGCTTAAACAAATTTTAGGAGATAATCACAGGTTGCAGAGAGCTGAGGTCTCTCTCAGCAGCACGATTAGAGCAGAGTGGAGCCAAAGACAAGAACTAGAAGCAGCCCAAGCCCCATGCAGGCTGGCCCAGTACCTCTCTCCCCTCTCCTTCCTAATCTCCTGCACCCCAGGTCACTCAAGGTCCTTCCCCCCTGCCTGTGCATTCCAGCCTCTGGGACTCAGCTCCCATGTGCCCTCTCCCCGGAATGATCTCATCCCTCCAATGAGTGTCTCACAAGTCCCATGCCCAAGTCATTTTCATCCTGAATCTCCCAGGAGTGGAGAGGACACTCTTTTTCCCTTGGATGTCCTTCCCTCAAGTCAGTGCTAACTAGATGCAGCTATTTCTCTCTGCAGATCATAGCAATGAGCTTCTTCTGGGAAACCTTGCCTCTGGTTCATGTTTCTATCCTGAAAGCATCTTGGTAAATTAGGAGCCAAAGAAAAAGCAAGTGCAGGAAGACTTCCTAACATCCAGGTCTGAGTTAGGCCCCCTTCCCCAAAGCTTCCTCATAGGCTTTGTCTTCTGTCCATCACACATTCATGATGCCTTCCGCTTATGGCCACTTGCTCTCTCAGTCTATTTCACGAGCCTTCAGGCCACAAACAGACAAGCATCTTGAGCCGCTGCCTAATTTAGTGCCTTCAATCTGTGTCTGGCACAGAGTTGCTGCTCAGTAAACACAAGCTCAGTGAAGGAACGTGACCCAGAGTAGCCAATTTGCCTCAGAGCTGGTGAGTCTTGATGGTAGAAAGATGCTGGTAGAGGTCAGATACCAAAGTGTAGAGGGTTTGATCTGAGTTACACAGAAGCCATTGAAATAAAGATGATGTGACTATTTGGAACTTGCCTGGGATCAACTGTTGACCAGAAATCCAGAGGTAACAAAACAAACTGAGTCTCCAAAGTAGAGGAGAGGCAGTTGCTCTGTGGTAAAGATGACAGGCCACCAGGTAGAGGGAAGAACTTGAGCAAAGACACGGAAGATGAGCAGGTGGACCCAGTGCAGGAAGCGCTGGCAGCAGCATCCTGGGGGCAGAGCAATGGGTCCTGTGGAATCGCCAGCCTGTCAGGGCAAGAAGAGAGAGGGCAAATTCAGAAAGGAAAGGCCTTTGTGGTCCACACTCAGGGGTGTACAAAGATTCCACCACAAGACGGGAAGTGCACAAAAGTTTCTGACAATTAGTCAACGAAAATGAGATCAAAACTCCACATATCAAAATCTTATTTCAATACCATTCTCATATGTGTACATGCCAAATCTGACCTACAACTGTGCACACACTCAAGATGGAAAATTATATCACACACAATGTAATATTTAATTTTTTTCACTTAGCCAAACACATTCCAAACATTCTTTCATACCCATATACATTAAATGTATGCTGGGATAACATCAAACATATATATGATCAGGATGGCAAATGAAACTAATGTATACATTAAATTCTTAAAATATTTATCTCTTCTATAAATAAACCAAATAATATGAAAACTTGCTTACTTTCTCCAGGGGATCTTCCCAACACAGGCATTGACCCAGGTCTCCCACTTTGTAGATAAATTCATAATACCTGAGGTGCCAGGGAAGCCTACAAAGTGATACAAATTATCATAAATTGCTCAAGTAGTTTTCTGACTGTGTGCAAATTATTTCCAAATGTTTCACAAGCCATGGAGTTACCTAAGATTCTGTAGGCAGTTTGTAGTGTTGGCCCATAACTCTACTTGACATGGGACAGAATCCGATCTTAGGAGAATGGTGGACAGCCTGCAAGGTTGGATGAGATTCCAGGTCAGAAGAAATCGTTCTAAACTCTTAGTTCTGCTGATGGCTGCAGAGTGACCACCTGGTGCCCTTGCAGGCCTTCACCTCCACTCCTGCTCTGGAACTAAAAGAAAGAAGTCACTGACTTGTCTTTCCCTTGGTGACAGTACCAAGAGGAGGGCGAGCTGCCACACCTACTGAAAAGGGTAGAGAAATACCCAAGGGCCTGTGTTCGCTGGATGTGGGGCACGAGGGCCTTGTTATTGGTCTACGACCCTGACTACATGAAGATGGTCCTGGGGAGATCAGGTGAGAGGGAAACCCTCAGCCGGAGACAATCTTCCATTTGAGTACATGCCCCTGGGTGTGAAATTCCAGAAGACACAGGCACGTCAGATGCCAAGGCCTGAATTCCTCCAAACACCCTCCCAACCAAAGCCAGATAGGACTACATTATTTACTATTATTAAATGCCTTGCTCCTGGTGGGGCTGGATTCTCTTTTACGTCTCTTTTCTTTTTACAAACAAATTGAGATGATCCCAGACCTGGAGCCAATTCCTTGTCCACACTGTCCTAGGTTGGGCACCTTTCACTGTTGCCTGTCCTAGGTCTTTTTTTTTTTTTTTATTAAATTTATTTATTTTAATTGGAGGTTAATTACTTTATAATATTGTATTGGTTTTGCCATACATCAACATGAATCTGCCACGGGTGTACACGTGCTCCCCATCCTGAACCCCCTCCCACCTCCCTCCCCATACCATCCCTCTGGGTCATCCCAGTGCACCAGCCCCAAGCATCCTGTATCCTGCATCGAACCTGGACTGGCAATTCGTTTCTTATATGATATTATACATGTTTCAATGCCATTCTCCCAAATCATCCCACCCTCTCCCTCTCCCACAGGGTCCAAAAGACTATTCTATACATCTGTGTCTCTTTTGCTGTCTCGCATACAGGGTTATCGTTACCATCTTTCTAAATTCCATATATATGTGTTAGTATACTGTATTGGTGTTTTTCTTTCTGGCTTACTTCACTCTCTATAATAGGCTCCAGTTTCATCCACCTCATTAGAACTGATTCAAATGTATTCTTTTTAATGGCTGAGTAATACTCCATTGTGTATATGTACCACAGCTTTCTTATCCATTCATCTGCTGATGGACAGCTAGGTTGCTTCCATGTCCTGGCTATTATAAACAGCGCTGCGATGAACATTGGGGTACACATGTCTGTTTCAAGTCTGGTTTCCTCGGTGTGTATGCCCAGCAGTGGGATTGCTGGGTCTTGAGATGGCGAGACTACCACTGACTATAGAAAAATCACAGATTCTGTCTCATTCTATGGCACTGAACAGAGTTTATGTTTCAGGGCAATTCACCATCTTAGTCCTGTGGGTGTTCTGCTCTGCAACACTGAGTCTACTTTCCTGGGACCACAGTGACTATCAGGACAGAGAGAATCAGGGATGGGAGGCAAGTGGGTGGTGACTTCAGAGTGAGTGCCATTTGGCAAGCACCAGGAAGGGAAGGGAGCCAAGGTCTAGACCTCAGCTGCTGTAGAGGCTGTCTCCGTGTTTGGTCCCATCCATCTTCCCTCCTTACTTTTCAGACCCAAAGGCTCAAATTATCCACAGATTCATAAAGCCCTGGATTGGTAAGTACATTTAAATAAAACTGCAAGCCACCCACCCGTTAGGTTAACCAAGAGTGGTCGTTTTGCGTAAATGGAGAACAGGTGCCAGGCACCCTCATCTCTGAATCAAACCTCATTTTTCTAAAATAACATCAGTCTTTGTAATGGCGCTGTAGCCCTCCTGAAGCCTAGCTGCTTCTTCATCACTTCTCAGTCTTTTCTAATGTTCCCTGACTTTTTGATAAGTTCTTTTATCACCTGCCCCCTTACAGTTTTTTGACCTCATTGCTGTCATAATCACATGCTATGGACAGACATACTGGAAATTCACATCCCTGAAGTGTACTGGCCTTGCTGACCCTTGCCCATGAGGAGACTTCTCCTGACACCCTTGGTTCCTCCCAAGAGGGCCTTAGCCTCCGCGACACCCATACACACCCATCTGTGGTCCAGGGACAGGTTTGCTGCTATTGGAGGGGCAGACGTGGTTCCAGCACCGGCGGATGCTGACCCCAGCCTTCCACTATGACATCCTGAAGCCCTACGTGGGAATCATGGCTGACTCTGTCCGAGTGATGCTGGTGAGTCCATCACTTGTCACCATACACACTAGAATCCAGGACAGCTGACAAAGTCCACTATCAGACACTTATGTCCCTCAGACACCTATTGAATAGAGCCACCCAGAATGATGCACTCATGACTTAGTAGGAGACAGCACTCATTAAAGCCAGGTGGGTCAGAGGAACATCTAAGCACCAACCTGGATCCATACTTTTCTCCTCACCAAGAGAAATAGGGCCACGGTGTATTCAGGGTCCACTCTTCTCCCATCTCCATGTTTGAACACAGGGGAATAGATCAAGGAGGTCAGCTCACAGTGGCCCTGTCTGGCCTGGGCAATGGCAGCTGTGGAGGCAGAGTGGAAATCCCAGGATGTCACACAGGTGGGCTCTGGCCTGGGTTTCATGGCTTCTGCACATCACTGAGCCACTCATGGGAGGAAATGAGGCCAGGTATACATTCACAGAGCTGGGTCTTCACAAACACCACCTCTGATCCAGACCAGGTAGCACCTGTTCTTAGCTAACATTAGATGAACGAAAGCAATTGAGTAGCTCATGCCCCATTAGAGCCATTTTAGCTTTTCCTTGCCTTGAAATATTTGCTTCCTTGTGTTGGAAATCACCTATCCAGATCTGACATCAGGACACAGAAGTTCTCCCTTTGTCGCCTGAGAAACTATGCTTTCTGCTCTGCCAAAAGTGGTTATTTTCATAAATTATTCCAAATATTCAGAATTACTTAGGATATTAGGGGAGAATATAACTGCATATATAAGAAAGATTCAGAAAAAATAGGCATCACATTACACACGGGTGTTACAGGCCTAAGTTGCTAAAACATGTCTACTTAGAAAATGGAGAAATCTCATCTGAAGATGTAGAGACAGAGAGAAAGCCTGGACCTGGCAGCACAGGTCTTCTAGGGCAGCAGAGCAGGGCCAGTGCCTCCTCCCTCCACAGGACAAGTGGGAGGAGCTCGTCAGCCAGGACTCACATCTGGAGATCTTTGGACATGTCTCCTTGATGACCCTGGACACCATCATGAAGTGTGCCTTCAGCCAACAGGGCAGCGTCCAGACGGACAGGTCAGTGACAGCTCTTCAAGGGCAGGGTCCTGTTTTCCCGAATGGGAAGGACTTACCTGAGAGGCAGTAAGGGCAGTGTGGATGTTTATCAACACAAGAAGTAACATTCTACAGAGAGACATGCACCACGGTCAAATTCCACCCAGACCACCCTTGACTCAGTCAGAGGTCCCTGACTCCTGCTCAGGGAGAAGCCTGGCCTCTCAGGACACCTGTAAAGGACTCCAGGGGGAGGGCTCCAGGGAAATGAGGCAGAAATCACAATGCCTCGGTGTTACCTGAGGAATCTGACCCTCTCCAGGTCAGCGCCTCCCTCGCCTCCAGCCTCTTCTGCATCCTCTCCCTTCAGGAACTCCCAGTCCTACATCCAGGCCATCAAGGACGTCAGTCATCTGATTATTTCCCGACTGCGGAATGCTTTCCACCAGAACGACCTCATCTACAGGCTGACCCCTGAAGGCCACTGGAACCACCGGGCCTGCCAGCTCGCCCATCAACACACAGGTTCCCCTCCTTCCTGGGCTGCTCCCCCACCTTCATCAGGCTCACATGGCCTGGCCTTGACCCCTTAGGCAGATCCCAGACTTCTGCTTCCTCTTCAGGAGCTGGCACAGACCCACCTGCTGCAGGGACTGGGAACCCAGAGGTCAGGGAGTCAGGTGTTGAACAGGGAGTTACAGGAGTCCCCATGTTGGTGATGACTGAGTGAGACCCTATCCAAGCAGCATTCAGCCAGAGGCCCAAGGGCTGTGCTAGTGTTGGGATTCCCGTCTAGAGTAGAATGTGTTGGAACTCTAATTCCTGACATGCTCACCCAGTCCCACACTCACCCTCACCCTCATCCACCTGGCACCAAACTGGGCCTGAGGGGCAAATGGGGTTATGGTGGGTGCAGAATCTGAACTGCCCAGAGTGCTCAGTTCTGGCTGGAAATCACTGCTCTGGGACAGATGCAGTGATCAAGGAGAGGAAGGCTCGTCTGCAGAAGGAGGGAGAGCTGGAGAAGGTGAGGAGCAGGAGGCACTTGGACTTCCTGGACATCCTCCTCTTTGCCAGAGTGAGTGTGGGCAGGAGAGGCCTGAGCCTTTGGGCGGAAGCACACAGGAAGGGCAGACCCTGCACTCTGGTCCTGCCTCCACAGATGGAGAATGGGAGCAGCTTGTCTGACGAGGACCTCCGTGCTGAGGTGGACACGTTCATGTTTGAGGGTCACGACACCACAGCCAGTGGCGTCTCCTGGATCCTCTATGCTCTAGCCTCCCACCCAGAACATCAGCAGAGGTGTCGGGAAGAGATCCAGAGCCTCCTCGCCGATGGTGCTTCCATCACCTGGTGAGCGTCCTGGAGATGGAAGAGCCCTGTCCTACCTGAACTAGAGAGAATCCGTGTTTGTCCAGTCCTGCCTGCCCTCAGATGGGCTTCCTTTCAGGGACCATCTGGACCAGATGCCCTACACGACCATGTGCATCAAGGAGGCCATGAGACTTTATCCACCAGTACCAGTCATCAGCAGAGAGCTGAGCAAGCCCATCACCTTCCCTGATGGACGCTCCTTACCTGCAGGTATGAACTTCACCTCACCACTCAGCTAAGCACTCTGTAGGACCACATGCTAGACCAGTAATCCACCTGTGCATTTCCAGTTCCAGGATGCTCTGGCTCTTGTCTGCCTGAAGATAATATTTATTCTGTAGTTTGAATGAGTTTTAAAAAATGCTTTTCCATAAATCCTAGGATTAATACTACCATATACTCAACAATCCTACTACTAGGAATATACCTTGGGAAAACCAGAATCCAAAAAGCACATGTGCCACAGTGTTCATTGCAGCATCGTTTACAATAGCCAGGTCGTGGAAGCAACCAAGGTGTCCACTGATAGATGAATGGATATGAAGCTGTGGTCCGTATACACAATGGAATATTACTCAGTATAAAATGGAACAAATATGAGTCAGTTGCAGTGAGGTGGAAGAATCTACAGCCTGTTATACAGAGGGAAGCACTCAGAAAGAGAAAAACAAATATTGCATAATAACACACACACGTATATATAGAATCTAGGAAAATAATGCTGATGAATGTATTTGCAGAGCAAGAATGTAGATGCAGACATAGGGAATGGACTTGTGGATGCAGGAGGGGAAGGAGAGGGTAGGATGATTTGAGAAAGTAACATCGATAGATAGACTATCATGTGTAAAATACTAGTATGTATCTAGTGGAAAGCTGCTATATAAAAGGAAAGTAAGAAAGAAATAGAGTGAAGTCCTCAGTCGTGTCCAACTCTTTGCGACCCCATGGACACCAGGCTCCTCCGTCCATGGGATTTTCTAGGCAAGAGTACTTGAGTGGGTTACCATTTCCTTATCCAGGGAACTTCCCGACCCAGGGATCAAACCCAGGTCTCCCACATTGTAGACAGACGCTTTACCGTCTGAGCCACCAGGGAAGTCATATAAAAGGAAAAAAGGAAAGGAAAGGAAAGCGAAGTGGCTCATTGTGTCCGACTCTTTGCAACCCCATGGACTGTAGCCTACCACGTTTCTCCGTCCATGGGATTTTCCAGGCAAGACTACTGGAGTGGGTTGCCATTTCCTTCTCCAGGGGATCTTCCCAACCCAGGGATCAAACCCGGGTCTCCCGCATTGCGGGCAGAAGCTTTACCGTCTGACCCACCAGGGAAGTCCTATAAAAGGAAGCCCAGCCTAATTCTCTGAAATGACCTAGAGGGGTGGAATGGGAAGGGGGAGAGAGGTGCAAGATGGAGGGGATATAGCTGTTGTTTAGTTGCTAAATCATGTCTGGATCTTTTGCAACCCGATAGAGCATAGCCCACCAGGCTCCACTGTCCATGACATTTCTCAGGCAAGAATACTGAAGTGAGTTACCATTTCCTTCTCCATATATATAGATACATAACTGCCTTATTTGCACTGTAGTATGGCAGAAACTAACACACTGTTGAAAAGTAATTAACCTCTACTGAAAGAAAAAATGTTTGACACAAAACTTGAATGCAACAAAGCTCAACAAATAAATGTTGGCCCTTCTGTGCGATCAGAACTAAAATTCTGATTCTTGAATCATGACGGCAGAAGCAGAGGGAGGCATGGTGCTTCCATATGGGGTGTAAATACGGGAGGGAGCTCAAAAGACTCCACTGTCATGGGTCAGAGGCTCTAGTCTCTGAGGTGCCCTCTGCTGGGTGGCAGAGAGCAGGTGATGATGAGGTCTGAGCCCTGCCATGGCTGGAGGCTACCCATTGACTCAGCACCCAGTGGGTCTGAATCCCAGCCCTGTTCCCTCCTAACTGTGGGATCATAGACCCAACCCTTAACCTCTCTGAGGCTCAGGTGCTTCATGGGCTTGTGGGGACAGGAGTGCTTGTGTGAGGATTCAATCCCAGCTTCATGATGGCACTTGATAAATATGAGTTGTCACCTGAGCTGCTCCTAAGTGTAACCTTGCAATTCTTTTAATTCTCAGTCCTGGGCTGTGGTCACCTACCCCTAATCTGTGATCATGTGCTTTGTCATGCCCCGCCCACCTGTCTTGCAAGAGCATCATTTCTTTCAGAGTGACCGGGGGTGCTCCCATGATGGCTCCCAGGACTTTTGTGAAGCCGCTCATCCCCTGCACTATGGGACCATCAGGCTTCTCTCTCTCCTCTGCCCCACAGGAATCTTAGTCTCCCTCTCCATTTATGGGCTTCATCACAACCCGAAGGTGTGGCCGAACCCAGAGGTACGATGGACGTGGGAGGAGGAGATGGGATGCTCTCTCGACACCAAACCCTTCCCCTGCTCCCTCTCTGGGATTCTTATCCCCCAGTGCATTCATGTGAGGGGTTTGACCCCAAATGTCCTGGCCCTGATGCTCTCTCTACAGGTGTTTGACCCAACTCGGTTTGCGCCAGGTTCTACTCGACACAGCCATGCCTTCCTGCCCTTCTCAGGAGGATCCAGGTGAGGCCTCTGTACTGGGGGAGGCAAGTGTCACTGGTTGCTACCCGATGTGTGTGACTGTCTACCTTCATATGAGGAGCATGCAGTTCTGTCCTTGTCTGTTGATGTGCTGAGAAGGAGGCATGGGTCTCCATGTACAAGAAGGTCTTCAGGGCCCTCCACTCTGACACTGACCTCCTACTGTCCACAAGGATTGACCTCATTTCCATGTCAGTGGCCAATCCAAAGTATCAGGGTTTTCCTCACTTTAGGAGTATGACATTTGAGCATTACAGGTCTTCATGAAATTTAAACTACACATGTTTGGTTAGCACAATTTCAGTCACCTTAAAAGATGATTTTCTCTGTTCCCGCCTTTCTAGTCAGCCCACTGTCTTTCTGCTTAATTCACTTGTCACTGTATTCGGCGTGCTTGTCTGGATTGGGAATTCCATGTCCTGAGGCTTCAAGTCATGTATGTGATCAGTTACAGTTGTAGTTTGAAGAAAGTTTCACAGTCATGAGTGTGTTCTCAATTCCTGCAGTATATCCGACATAGATTTGACTGTGTATTAGTATAACTGTGACATATATTTTCTGTTGCCAAAATTATTTATTAAAAAGCAGAGTTTAGACCGTGTGGTCCCAGATTATACAGAGTAATGTTAGTAAGAAAAACTTTAAAGTGGAGGACAATCAAGCCTGCTTTGGGAAGTCTATTGCTGATCCTGCTCGTGATGCCAGTTTCTCACTGTTCATACTGTGCACACTGTTTGCTGAACCCAGGATAGATGTAAAGCGTCAGCTAAGAGGCTGGAGGAGGACTGGAGGAGCCATAGGAACTGCAGACACATTTATTCTCTCCTGGCTGTGTTATGGCCGCCATAACACAGCTCTGTCCTGCCTGACGCAGCCACTGTAGCAGCAGCCATAAAAACCATAACATAGCTAGAACATAACCTCATATAATATAACCATAATGTTGCTCCAACGTGGCCCCAATGCAGCAGTAACCAGGGCTTTCATAGTCAAACTCATAAAGGCATACCACACACCTCCCTCAGAGCTTTTGCAGGTGGAGCTTATATAACAAAAGTAGCCAGAGTCCAAGCCAGTACCATGTGACACACATACGCAGAGCTATACGTGGTCTAGCTGTTCCATAATCATTAGTTACAAACCCTGAGGCGACAGTGAGAGACCGCAGGGAGAGAGCGCCTGACAATGCCATCTTGGCTAATTTGCTCTTTCCCTACATGGGGGAGAGTATTTTGTGTTTCACACGTGCATTTGAAAAATCTATTGCATGTAAAACATAAAGCACCCTTGAAATAGCTGTTAGCCTGATTGATACACTCCTAATGATTGCTGTGAAGATCTTAAAGGGCACAGAACCTCCCCTGAAATAGTAACTACAGTGACTTGTAACTTAGTAGAAACAAGTTTTTTCTGACTGTACAGATCTAGGAAACTTTCAGTTGGTGAATCAACCTTAACAGAAGAGTGTTGAAGTAAACTGTCTTCCTGAATTGATTCTAGGATTTGGTTTATACCAGGGTCCAGTCCTCCTTGTAGACATGGCTGCAGGTCATTCAGTTGCTACTAGAGGGCAGGAGGGACTCAGCAGCTTGATTCCTACTTCAAACTGAATATTTCTTATATTCTCATTCCACTTGAGTTGTTTTCAATTCAATTACTATTGTTTAAATATGAAAGTATGTATTATGCGTGTCTTCGTGTGCCAAGACCTGTGCTAGGAGATGGGAACACAGGGATGATAACGCTATCCTCCCCCAGGGCTCACTGTCAACAACATGTCTCCTCAAGACAGACATCATTCACACATCCACTCTTTCACTCATTCATTCCTTGAGCAGACTGTGGAGGATCCAGGATCCGGCGTTATGCTGGGCACTGGATGTGCTGTGTCCTTGAGTTACACCCATGGTGCCTTGAGGGTCCAGAGTGGGAAGAGGTGCAGCCAGCAGAGGGGGTGAGGGTGGTGGTCACTGGATGGAGCCTTGAGCATGAGGATGGCAGAGGCGAGGGGAGGGGACCTCAACCGTCCCTGAGTCGGGAAGACGAGAGGGACAGATTCAAGATGAGTGAGGAAGAATCCAGAGAGGGCTGTGATGCCGCTGAGGCACTGGGACATGTGCTCCCTGTGATGCGGAACATAGCAGGCCTGGAGCTACTGGGGCTTTAGAGGGAAGGGGAGGAATGGAGGCTGAAAAGGCCAGATGAGGAGCCCAAGTGATTGTTAGGAGGGTCATTTTTGGATTAGAATGGAACATTCCAAAGGTAGATTGACTGAGGGACTGAGGGAGACAGGAAGCAAGACCATTAACTGGGAAGGAATGGGTCCAGTAGGTTCAGGGTCATTAACCCTTGTCCTCTCCAGGAAGCCTCCCTGTTGCCATTCTGATTCCTTGCACAGCCCTGTCTTGTCATCTCTGGGGACTGGGCAGCCTGTCTGTCCACCGTAGGTGGTAAGGTTCTGAGAGGCTGTCTGCCCTGCCCCTACAGTGCCCTGGGCTGACCTGAAACCGGGAATTGCCAGTGGACGAGTGAATAAAGTACTAGTTCACAGTCTTGATCCACTTGACTTGACTCTGTGGTTTAGAGCACTGATGCTCCCCAGGTTTTCCTGCTGAGAGCAGGAGTATGAGTTAGGAGCTAGTCCTTAGAGAGGTGGGCTTTGTCATCTGTCAGGGGGAGAGCTTTGCTGGCAAGTTCAGTGTGTTGAGTAAGGAAGGGATTAGGGCTGGGCCACCTCTAGGAGAGCCCTGATTCCCTGTGCTCAGCAGGGGTTAGAAGCCTCTGCTTACTTCCTTTTTATCTCCGAACGTAGGAACTGCATCGGGAAGCAGTTTGCCATGAATGAGTTGAAGGTGGCCGTGGCCCTGACCTTGCTTCGCTTTGAGCTGTCACCAGATTCCTCCAGGGTCCCTGTGCCCATGCCAGTCATTGTGCTGAGATCCAAAAATGGGATCTACTTGCAGCTCAGGAAGCTCTCTGATCCAGGTGGGGACAAGGACAAGCCCTGAGGGCCCCTGCCCGCCATCCTGTCTTGCTGTCACTCTCCCTGTCCTTGCCCCTTTGCCCACTTCCAGCTTTGATCTGCCCACCTGCCAGCTTGCCTCATCTCCTGCCTGCTGCCCAGCAACTGACTTGCTGCCCTTCTCTCACCTTTCTCCAGGCTCCCTATCTGCTTGTCTCTCCATCTGTCTCTGACCCCCTGTATCTCTCACTGTCTACCGGAATCCTCATCACCCAACACCCTCCTGTCTGTCTGTTCTCTCCTGTGTTTCTCCCCTTCTGCCTGCCTGTCTGTCCCTGTATTTACTTCTGTTTTGATGGTAAAATGAATTGTCTCTGCCTTAGGGACTTAGAACAACACAAAGTTATCCTCTGATGGCTCTGGAGTGAGAATTCTGAAAAGGGTTTCCCTGGACACAACCAAGATGTTGACTCACCCCTCATCCAGGGACCTGGTACAGGATCCTGCTTTTTGCCATTTTTGTATCTAGAGCTGCAATCCTTGCATTCCTTGGCTCCTGGGCCCTCCTCCACATTCAAATCCAGCAGCATCTTCAAATGTCCCTCTGCTTCTGTCTTCATATAACCTTCTCTTTCATCAAGACTTTGTGCTTACCTGGGCAACTCAGATCAAACAGGCTTATTCTGGGTTTCTGGGAACTAGGATAAGAACACCTGGGGAGCCATCACTGGACCTGTTAAATCCTGTGTGATTCCTTCACCCTGGGCCACTGCTCTCTCCTGTGTGAGATGGGTCTACCCCCGTTTCACTCACATGGTTTCCTCTTTCCCCATCCCTGGATAAAGTGTGCAATATCATATGGAATGTGTGCGTCTTGTCTGAAAGGAGTTGGATGAAGCAGAAGAGAGAGAAGGGGAGGGAATAACAGTGGGGAGGAGGAGGGGAGACAGCACCTGCTCTATGGGGCCAAGACCCTAGCAGGGAGAGCATGTCCAGCCCCTCTGCAGCTTCACACTCTGGAGTCAATCAAGCCCCACATCCTGCCTGGCGCCTGAGGCTCCCAATGACAGCTGAGTCAGGAGAAAGGCCTTGTCGCCTAAGGCTCAGAGGGAAGACGCTCACTCCAACACCTGTCAAAGAAGGAGCCTGCCTCTTCTTCTGTGGTAGCTTTCTCACCACATCTGTAGAGGGGCCCAGCCAGTGCCCACCCTGTGCTGAGCAGGGGAGACTTACAGACTTGGTCAGGCACAAGGGTCTCCTTCACCCCAGAAGAGATTTGAGAAGAGCCCAGACTGGCCATGTCACCAGCCCCCTGGCAGCCCTTCCTCATGGACAGGACCTGCAGGCTTCTCAGATGCCACAAGGGGTGGGGGCGTGTGTGTGTGCAGGAGGGCCTGGGAGGAACCAGCTGGGCACAAGTCTTGGCTGCCAAGCAGGGAGAAGCCAGGCCCCTCAGGACACTTGTAAATACTGAGCTTCTCCAGAGGGTAAGGCAGAAATGACAATGCCTCAGTTGGGAATGCAAACTAGTATAGCCACTGTGGAGAACAGTGTGGAGATTCCTTAAAAAGCTGGAAATAGAACTGCCGTATGACCCAGCCATCCCACTTCAGGGTATACACACTGAAGAAACCAGAATTGAAAGAGACACATGTAGCCCAATGTTCATTGCAGCACAGTTTACCATAGCCAGGACATGGAGAAACCTAGATGTCCATTGGCAGACGAATGGATGAGGAATTTGTGGTACATATACACAATGCAGTATTACTCAGCTGTAAAAAAAGAACGCATTTGAGTCCATTCTAATGAGGTGGACGAAACTGGAGCCTATTATACAGAGTGAAGTAAGTCAGAAACAGAAAGACCAATACAGTACATTAACGCATATATTTAGAATTTAGAAAGATGGTAACGGCAACCCTATATGGAAGACAGCAAAAGTGACACAGATGTAAAGAACAGACTTCTGGACTATGTGGTAGAAGCAAGAGTGGGGTGATATGAGAGAATAGCATTGAAACATGTATATTACCATATGTAAAACAGATGACCAGTGCAAGTTCAATACATGAAGCAGGGCACTCAGAGCTTGTGCTCTGGGACAACCCAGCGAGATGGGGTGGGGGGGTTCAGGATCGGGGACTCACACACACCAATTCACAGTCGACGTATAGGAACAACCACCACAATATTGTAAGGTAATTAGCCTCCAATGAAAATAAATAAATAAATAAAAGGAATGGAGGTGGTGTGTAATAATTACAAAATAATATGAATGAACTTGTTTACAAAACAGAAATGGACTCACAGTCATTGAAACATGCATTTGCTTACCAAGGAGTAAGGGAGAAAGGAATAAATTAGGAGTATGGGATTAATCCTGAGAAGGCAATGGCACCCCACTCCAGTACTCTTGCCTGGAAACTCCCATGGACAGAGGAGCCTGGTAGGCTGCAGTCCATGGGGTTGCTAAAAGTCAGACACGACTGAGCGACTTCACTTTCACTTTTCACTTTCATGCATTGGAAAAGGAAATGGCAACCCACTCCAGTGTTCTTGCCTGGAGAATCCCAGGGACGGGGGAGCCTGGTGGGCTGCCGTCTATGGGGTCATACAAAGTCGGACACGACTGAAGTGACTTAGCAGCAGCAGCATGGGATTAATCAATACACACTACTGTGTATAAAGTAGATAAATATCAAGATTTTACTGTATAGCACAGGAATCTTATTCAATATATTTTGATAGCCTATAATGGAGAAGAATCTAAAAAAGAATATGTATGCATATACTGCATATATCTGAATCATTTTGCTGTACACCTGAAAGTAACACAGTATTGCAAATCAACTAGAAGTCAATAAAGTAAAAAAAAACAAAAAAACAAAAAACAAATAGCACCATACATTGGCCTTTAATTTAGAGCATTTACCCTCTCCTGGAGAACCTTACCTCAGACATGCCAGTTATTGCCACCTAGAGGTGCTGTATACCCACCCCTCCTAAAGTTATTTTTCTGGTTCTGGAATGCATAACTAGAACACATATATTCATCAGTTGGTAAAGAAGAAGTAGCTAAATTTAGGGTTTTAATGTTTTGAGCTTCCCTGGGATCTTCCCATATGTCCCCATTCCAATGTCAGGTTCCCATTACTTCCCAATAAATGCTCACACTTTGGCAGAAGATTGAGAAATCAATTTGCATGTAATTCAGACACTGACAGGATGAGACTCTGGATTTTGTTTTCACAAATCTCAGCCCTGGCTGACGCCCTGTGACTACAGGAAACAAAGGTTTCTTTCAGGTCAGATATTGAAGCTTTCTGGTCAATTACATGTAGTTTGGCCTGGGAATTTGAATCCCCAACCTCATCCATTTCCTTCAGTGCTTTCACCAGTACAGCTAGGACCAACCAGCTGGTCTCACTAAAGTCTTAAATTTGCCTGAAAAGTTCTAAGATATTGAATATATGGTCATCAGAATTTTCCTTTTTATGAAAATATGGTTAGTAACATCCAGTGATGATGTTTTATGTATCTTTATTTAAAATCCTCAAAGATGATGCTCTTAAAGGACTGCCCTCAATATGTCAGCTAATTTGGAAAACTCAGCAGTGGCCACAGGACTGGCAAAGGTCAGTTTTCATTCCAATCCCCAAGAAGGGCAATGCTAAAGTATGTTCAAACTACATATCCTTGTGCTCACATTACATGCTAGCAAGATTATGCTCAAAATCCTTCAAGCTAGGATTCAGCAGTATGTGAATCAAGAATTTCCAGATGTCCAATCTGGGTTTAAAAAACAGAGGAACCAGAGATCAAATTATGAACATTCGCTGGATCATTGAGAAAGCAAGGGAATTCCAGAAAAACATCTACTTCTGCTTCATTGACTATCCTAAAGCCTTTGAGTATGTGGACCACAACAAACTGTGGAAAATTCTTTGAGATGGGAGTACCAGATCACCTTACCTGCCTCCTGAGAAACCTGAATGATGCAGGTCAAGAAGCAACAGTTAGAACTGGGCATGAAACAACAGACTGGTTCCAAACAGAAAGGAGTACATCAAGGCTGTATATTGTCACCCTGTTTATTGAGTTTATATGCAGCATATATCATGTGAAATGTTGGGCTGGCTGAGTCACAAACTGGAATCGAAATTGCTGGAGAAATACTGACAACTTCAGATATGCAGATGATACCACTCTAATAGCAGAAAATGAAGAGGAACTAAAAGCCTCTTAATAAGAGTGAAAGAAGGGAGTGAAAAAGCTGGCTTGAAACTCAGTATTGAAAATACTAAGATCATGGCATCTGATTCCAACAATTTATGGCAAAAAAGGCAGAAAAAGTGGAAGCAGTGACAGATTTTATTTTCCTGGGCTCCAAAATCACTGTGGATGGTGACTGCAGCCATGAAATTTGAGACACTTGCTCCTTGGATGGAAAACGTTGCTAAAACCATATAGCACATTCAAAAGCAGAGACATTATTTGGCTGACAACGATCCGTATTGTCAAAGCTAAGATTTTTTTCAGTGGTCGTGTACAGTTGTGAGAATTGGACCATAAACAAGGCTGAGCACCGAAGAATTATTGCTTTCGATTTATGCTGCTGGAGAAGACTCCTGAGAGTCCCTTGGACTGAAAGGAGATCAAACCAGTCATTCCTAAAGGAAATCAACTTTGAATATTCATTGGAAGGACTGATAGTGAAGCTGAGGCTCCTGTACTTTTGGCTACCTGATATGAAGAACAGACTCATTGGAAAAGGCCCTGATCCTGGGAAATCTTGAGTGCAGGAAGAGAAGGGGGTGGTGGAGGATGTGATTGTTGGATACCATCACCAATTCAATGGACATGAATTTGAGCAAACTCCAGGAGAAAGTGAAGGACAGAGAAGCCTGGCATGCTGTAGTCCATGGGTCGCAAAGAGTCAGACTCAACTTAGCAACGGATCAACAACAATATTGCTACCTCATGCCCTAGACTACCTGGGTCCTCTTTACCATTGACCACATAGTCATTAGTGTCTTTCCAACTACTTGTATTAGAGAACCAGTTCCATCCAGAAGCCAATTCAGGAAACTCATCCCTAAGATTTTGCTCCCCCACCACCATTATGGGTAGCAAAATCTGAAGTCTGAGTTCTAACAGAGAAACAGAACGAGCAGAATAGACGTCCACACAGGAAAAAAGACAAATGCAGCAGGAGAAGGTGCCTGCGTGCTGCTTCTCTGCCCAGCCACGAGCTCTCCTACCTCCTTCTCTGTCATCCCACTAGGAAGCTGAGCAGCTGAGCTTAAGAAGGGACCATGGGGACCAGGCAGTCCGGTGGATCAGATGACTGACTGAGTGGGAACAGGGCAGGGAGAGCCAGGCCAGGCAAAGATCCTTCTCACACAGCACCAAAGGGGAGTAGGAAGGGCAGGGAAGGCAGGTGTTCACTCACCCATCCACTGAAGAAAAAGTCATGTATATCTGGGCCTTAGGATCTTTAAGAGACAGAGAAGACTGAGTCAGGCAGAGACTGAGGGATTCCCAGAGGAAGCCAGGAATAAATAAGGTGGGTCCCCACCTGGCCAGACTTTGGGTGCAGGCCCAGGACCCCTCCCCACATGGCACCTTGAGCCCTCTCCTCACGAAGCTTCAACTCAGAATCATTTCTGTATCTGATTCCAGGCAGAGAGATGTGATATAGATTTGTTTTTGTTCAGTCCCTCAATCGTGTTTGAGTCTTTTTGACCTCATGGACTGAAGCATGCCAGGCTTCCTTATCCTCACCATCTCCTGGAGCTTGTTCAAACTCATGTCCTTTGAGTCGGTGATGCCATCCGACCATCTTGTCCTCTGTCATCACCTTCTCCTCCTGCCTTCAATCTTTCCCAGTATCATGGTCTTTGTTAATGAGTCAGCACTTCCCATCAGGTAGCCAAAGTATTGGAGCTTCAGCTTTAACATCTATCCTTCCAATGAATATTCAGGATTGATTTCCTTTAGGATTGACCTCCTCTAGGAGTGACTGGTTTGAACTCCTGGCAGTCCAAGGGACTCTCAAGAGTCTTCTTTAACACCACAGTTCAAAAACGTCACTTCTTCAACACTCAGCTATCTTCATGGTCCAGCTCTCACATCCATAAATGACTACTAGAAAAACCTTAGCTTTAACTTTACATACCCTTGTCAGTAAAGTAATGTCTCTACTTTTTCATATGTTGTCTAGTCTTCTCGTGGTTTTTCTTCCCAGGAGCAAGTGTCTTTAAATTTCATGGCTGCAGTCACCATCTTCAGTAATTTTGGAACCCAAGAAAAAAAAGTCTGTCACTGTTTCCATTGTTTCTCCATATAATTGCCCTGAAGTGATGGGACTGGATGCCATATTAGTTTTTTGAATGTTGAGTTTTAAGCCAGCTTCAACAGGGGTGGTACATATTGTCCAAGGCTAAAATAAACAGAATTATTCTGCGGCTTCCACTGCATGGGGAAAGCAAGCAAATATTTAGGCTTGAAAGACTTTTCCTGGAAGTTTCTGTCTTTATATGAGGGTAAAGGTAAACAAGATATGATAAGTTGCATCAGCATGAAACCCAACTTTTTCAAGTGCAGAGAAGAAGAAGTGCCTGTGACCTCCCCGCAGCAGTAATCCCTTCAAGCTGCTAACTTGGGAGTTGACTAATTTCCCTCTTCCACCTTTCTGTTGCCTATAACCTGAGCCAGGAAGCATCCTGAAACAAAAATATTAATTTCCTTGTTAAAATATGGCACTAAAAACTGACCCTAGCCTGTTGAAGATTATGATTTAACTAGTCCAAAGTTACACTTCCTCCCTCTTTCATTCATTTATCAAATCAGTAGGTATTTACTGAGGCTCATCAGTAGGTTCTGTCTTCTGGTCCAGGTTATGGAAATTATAAGGACATAGAATGCTTAGTGACAACTTTCGAGGAATCCTTGGTTGGGTTAGGTGAGTACCAAATGAATGGGAAAAATATTTACTGGTTAATAAATGTTAACCATAGCTGACATAGTATTTTTAAAGAGTTTAGCTCATACTTTAGTTAAATAGTTTCACTTTGTAAAAAGCTCGTTGAAAATTCTCTGTAAACATCATTTTCAATGATTGCTACATCTAACCACAGAGTTTGCCAACACTTTCTCACAAAGGCAGCCCTGAGTAGTGAGGCTGCATTTATACCAGTACATGGAGCTGATAACCTGAAAGACTCTCCTGCTACTTGGATCACTGGAAAACAGATCAAACACGAAACGCTCTTGGAAAATTAGGCTGCATTCACATATGGACGGCAGTTCAACCCACTCATTATCTTTTTATGCTCATGGTTAACAGCAAAGTCTCTGGATCCAGACTGCCTGGGTTTGAATCCTGGTTCTACCTCTCACCAACAGAGTGACCCTGGGCAAGCAGCCAGCCTCTTAGTGCCTTTGTTTTCTTGCCTAGACTATTGGGATTATTTTAATTTGTCTTGTAGGATCCTTGTGGGATAAAACATATAATGTTCTTTGTTTAGTTCCTTTAATGAAGGAGGTGCTCACTAACATTAGCTATTGCCAAGCATTTTGAGCTCAGCTACATAGAAGAGGCCAAGGACTGAGGAAGGGAAAGGGTAACAATGAGAATTCAAATCCAGCTTCTCCCACTTCAAAGTTCTTTCCCTTACTTCCCCTATGCTGTGGGAGAAAAGCTAGTGCTGAGCCAAGTGAGGGAAAGAGTCAGGGTCCAAGAGTCCTTGTGTGGGGGCACAGAGGGGGATGGAAGGCAACCAAAGAACAAGGTGAAAGTGGAGAAGAATGAGTGTAAGCGGTCACATGCCCTGGAGTTTGGACAGACTCAGGATTTAGGTGAAAAAGAAAAGAACTCTGGCCTCACGGGTTGTGTAATAAATCCCCTGTCATGAGGATGGGTAAAGGAGGAGGGTGTTGGGAGTAAGAGGTTAAATAGTTCAAAGAGCACGTCCATAGGAAATGGGGCCCCATTGGGAAAGCTTTCCAAAAAATCCTTCCTGAAATGTATGGTGTTTTACTTTCTGTGTTATGGGTCTTGGATATGGCCTTGAAGGAGATAATCGTGGGAAAAGTGAGAGGCATGTTGAGTTGAAGGTGATGTCCTCACCCCTTGCTTTTTCATGTATGACATCCATCAATGTGCCAATACTTGGAAAATTTTCCTAGCGTTTGCCAACTTGTGTTCTCCAATCCATCTTCCAAAACTTCTTTATCTTTTAATTTTCATCTTCCCTAGGTGGCCCAAGCCTACTATTCATTCCTTCAGTGCATCCTTTATCATATTTTATTGAACTAATTCATTCTTTTGTCTTAAGGCACCAAACCGTGAACTCAAAAGATATTAATTTTTGAGTGAATGATTGAATAATTGTCTGAGGTATTTAGAGAAAGGATTACCATCCTACCTTTATTAGTTTTGCAGGAGAACTGTACCAACTGACCAGAAACTTGGTGACTTAAAACAATATAAATTTGTTGTGCCATAATTCTTGGGGTCGTAGTATGAAATCAATATCACTGGGCCAAAATCAAGATATTGGCAGGGCCATACTCTCCCTGGAATCTCTAGGGTGAATTCATTCTCTTCCCTGTCCTCACAGCTGCTCCTAATGTACCGGTTGTAGGAATATTTTGAATTTGAAGCTCATCCTCACCTTAAGATGGAGTACAGAGCTAACTTGTTATTTGTAGAATAAATATTAGCATTAATCTTATATTAATTAGTGGATGTGGTATGGGTAGAACAATTCAATTTGTTAATATTAAGGAAAGCAATAGAACTGATGCAATGATAAATATTAATACAGAAGAAGCTCATGGGTATAATGATTCTTTAATAATTTTACAGCTTTGGCAATTAGTATTGGTATTCCATAGAAGACAATACACTAGATCCTTTGTGAAGTTCTGCACACCCTAAAACCTTTTGTACCATTAATGTTAGGAATGTATGGTAATTAGACAGGAATAGCAGTCACAGGGCTTCCCAGGTGATGCAGTGGTAAAGAATCTGCCTCCCAGTGCAGGAGACGGCAGGAGACGGGTTTGATCCATGGGTTGGGAAAATCCCTGAAGGAGGAAATGGCAACCCACTCCAGTATTCTTGCCTGGAAAATCCCATGGACAGAGGAGCCTAGAGGGCTATAGTCCATGGGGTCACAAAGAGGTGGTCACGACTGAGCGACTTGGCACACTGGAGCACGCAGACAGCTAACAACACGTCATTAGTAATGAACATATTGTTAAGAGGAATTGCCCCTCTGAGTAGAAAGGTTTAAGTGTTATAAAATTACCAGGCTTGGCTACCTTAAGAAACCCATCTTGGAGTAAAGCTAATATTTTTGGTTTTGATTAAGATGATTTCATCTATAATAATAGAAAAAACTTTCAAAAGATCGGCCTTACGTCTGTTGCCCACCTTAAAATACAGAAGCCTGTCAGGAGCTGTTTGTCTGTTAGGGCTGCTGCTGTTGCTGCTGCTGCTAAGTCACTTCAGTCGTGTCCGACTCTGTGCGACCCCAGAGACGGCAGCCCACCAGGCTCCCCCGTCCCTGGGATTCTCCAGGCAAGAACACTGGAGTGGGTTGCCATTTCCTTCTCCAATGCATGAAAGTGAAAAGTGAAAGTGAAGTCTCTCAGTCGTGTCTGACTTTTAGCAACCCCATGGACTGCAGCCTACCAGGCTCCTCCATCCATGGGAGTTTCCAGGCAAGAGTACTGGAGTGGGGTGCCATTGCCTTCTCCAGTCTGTCAGGGCTAGATTTCCAATATTTACCAAAGATATAGGCAGAGTTTTAAGTGATCATCCTATTTTTTGCAAACCTGGCTCATCATTTAAATTACGAGTAATGGATACAAAGCATAAGACTAACCCACTGGAGTGGGTCGCTGATTCCTCTTTCACAGCATCTTCTCGACCCAGGGACTTAGCCAGACTCTCCTGCATCTCCTGCACCCCAGGATTTATTTATTTTATAACTGACAGTTTGAACCTTTTGACTCAACCCATTTTGCCTAACCCCCACCCCCCACCTCTGGCAACCTCCAATTTTTTCTGTGTAAGTCCAACTGTTTTATTTTATTTTGGATTAGACATTTAAGTGAGATGATGTCTCACTTAATAAGACATAACTAAGTGAAATATTGGCATAATGCCCTTAAGTTTCATCCATGTTGTCACAAATAGCCAGATTTCCTTCCTTTTTTATGTCTGAATTACATTCCAGTTATATATATGTATATATGTGCTCAGTCGATTCAGTCATGTTTGACTCCTTGTGACACTGTAGACTGTAACCTACCAGGCTCTTCTGTCCATGGGGATTCTCCAGGCAAGAATACTGGAGTGGATTGCTATGCCCTCCTCCGGGGGATCTTCCCAACTCAGGGATCAAACCCATGTCCCCTGCGGCTCCTGCATTGCAGGCGGATTCTTTCCAACTGAGACACTGGGGAAGTCTCTCTCTCTCTATATGTGTGTGTGTGTGTGTGTGTGTGTGTATAAAACATGTTTTATCCATTTATAAACATTTTCTTATTCATTCATCCATCAATTAACACTTAGATTGTTTCGGTGTTTCTTGGCTGTTATTAATAACATACTGTTTTCCGTAGTGGTTTCACCAAGTTACATTGCCACACATGGTGCACTAGTGTTCCCTTCTCTCAATATCCTTGCTAACACATTTCTTGTCTTTTTGCTAATAAGCATTTTAAGAGTTCTGAGGTGATAACTCATTGTGATTTAACTTGCATTTCCCTGATGATTACTGATACTGAGCACTTTTTCATGTGTCTGTGGGCCATCTATGTTTTCTTTTGAAAAATGCCTATCCAGATCTTCTACCAGTTTCTAATCAGATATATAAGTCTGCTATTAATTTTATGAGTTCTTTATCCATTTTGTATACCAACCCTTTATCAGATTTATGAATTTCAAATATTTTCTCCCATCTGGTAGGTTGCCTCTTCATTTTGTTGATCACTTTCTTTGCTGTGCAGAAGCTTTTCAGTTTGACTTATATGTTATATCCCACTTGGTTATTTTGCTTTTGGTGTCAAATTCAAAAAATCATTGCCAAGACCGATGTCAAGGAGGTTATCACCTATGTTTTCTTCTAAGGAGTTTTAGGATCTTTTGAGCTTATGTCCACGTCTCTAATCTATTTTCAGTTAAGTGTAAGATAGTGGTTCAGTATCATTATTTTGCATGTTATGGTCCAGTTTTCCCAACACCACTTACCAAAGAGATTGTCTTTTTCCCATCGTATATTCTTGACTCTTTTGTCATGAATTAACCAACCATATACATGTGGGTTTATTCCTGGCCTCTCTGTTCTATGTCAATGGTCTATGTGTCCATTTCTATGACAATACTGTATTGTTTTGATTACTACAGCTTTGTATTCTAGGCTGAAGTCTGGAGGCATGATACCTCCAGATTTGTTCATTTTCTCAAGATTGCTTTGGGTATGTGGGGACTTACATGCTTCCAACTTTTAAATTATTATTTAATTCAGTTTGCTAATATTTTGTTGAAGATGCTTGTGTCTATGTCCATCAGATATTGGCCTGAAAGTTTCTTTTCTTGAGATATCCTTATTTGGTTTTGTTACCAGGGTAATACTGGCCTCATACAAAGGGTTTGGAAGTGTTCTCACCTATTCTATTTTGAGAAGAGTTTCAAAAGGATCGGTATGAATTCTTCTTCAAAGGTTTGGTAGAACTCACCAGTGAAGCTGTCTGGTCCTAGACAATTTGTTTATCGAAGGTTTTTGATTACTGATTCAATCTCCTTACTACTAATCAGTAAGTTTAGATTTTCTCTTTTCTTCATGTTTCAGACTTGGTCGGTTGAACAATTATAGAAATTTACCATTTCTTCTAGGTCATCAAATTTGTTGGCATGTAATTGTTCACAGTATTCTCTTATGTACCTTGTATTTCTGTGGTATTGGTTGTAACATCTTTTCTTTTTCTTGGTGAGTCTAGCTAAAGTTTTCTCAGAAGAAAGCAACAAGTTTTAAAATACCATTTTTTGTTTGTTTGTTTAAGAACAGATTGCAAGGGATTTGCATTTCTATACACTAATAATGAGAAAATAGAAAGAGAAATTAAGGAAACAATCCCATTCACCATTGCAACAAAAAGAATAAAATACTTAGGAATATATCTACCTAAAGAAACTAAAGACCTATATATAGAAAACTATAAAACACTGGTGAAAGAAATCAAAGAGGACACTAATAGATGGAGAAATATACCATGTTCATGGATTGGAAGAATCAATATAGTGAAAATGAGTATACTACCCAAAGCAATCTATAGATTCAATGCAATCCCTATCAAGCTACCAGCAGTATTTTTCACAGAGCTAGAACAAATAATTTCACAATTTGTATGGAAATACAAAAAACCTCAAATAGCCAAAGCAATCTTGAGAAAGAAGAATGGAACTGGAGGAATCAACCTGCCTGACTTCAGGCTCTACTACAAAGCCACAGTCATCAAGACAGTATGGTACTGACACAAAGACAGAAATACATATCAATGGAACAAAATAGAAAGCCCACAGATAAACCCACACACCTATGGACACCTTATCTTTGACAAAGGAGGCAAGAATATACAATAGAGAAAAGACAATCTCTTTAACAAGTGGTGCTGGGAAAACTGGTCAACCACTTGTAAAAGAATGAAACTAGAACACTTTCTAACACCAAAAATAAACTCAAAATGGATTAAATATCTAAATGTAAGACCAGAAACTATAAAACTCTTAGAGGAGAACATAGGCAAAACACTCTCTGACATAAATCACAGCAGGTTCCTCTATGACCCACCTCCCAGAATATTGGAAATAAAAGCAAAAATAAACTAATGGGATCTAATTAAAATTAAAAGCTTCTGCACAACAAAGGAAATTCTAAGCAAGATGAAAAGACAGCCTTCAGAATGGGAGAAAATAATAGCAAATGAAGCAACAGACAAACAACTAATCTCAAAAATATGCAAACAACTCCTGCAGCTGAATTCCAGAAAAATAAACGACCCAATCAAAAAATGGGTCAAAGAACTAAATAGACATTTCTCCAAAGAAGACATACAGATGGCTAACAAACACATCAAAAGATGCTCAACATCACTCATTATCAGAGAGATGCAAATCAAAACCACAATGAGATACCATTTCAAGCCAGTCAGAATGGCTGTGATCCAAAAGTCTACAAGTAATAAATGCTGGAGAGGATGTGGAGAAAAGGGAACCCTCTTACACTGTTGATGGGAATGCAAACTAGTAGAGCCACTATGGAGAACAGTGTGGAGATTCCTTAAAAAACTGGAAATAGAACTGCCTTATGACCCAGCAATCCCACTGCTGGGCATACACACCAAGGAAACCAGAATTGAAAGAGACACGTGTACCCCAATGTTCATTGCAGTGCTGTTTATAATAGCCAGGACATGGAAGCAACCTAGCTGTCCATCAGCAGATGAATGGATAAGAAAGCAGTGGTACATATACACAATGGAGTATTACTCAGCCATTAAAAAGAATACATTTGAATCAGTTCTAATGAGGTAGATGAAACTGGAGACTATTATACAGAGTGAAGTGAACCGGAAAGAAAAACACCAATACAGTATACTAACACATATATATGGAATTTAGAAAGATGGTAATGATAACCCTGTATTCGAGACAGCAAAAGAGACACAGACGCATAGAACAGTCTTTTGGACTCTGTGGGGGTGAGGGGGAATGATTTGGGAGAATGGCATTAAAACATGTATAGTATCATATAAGAAACGAATCGCCAGTCCAGGTTCAATGCAGGATACAGGATGCTTGGGGCTGGTGCACTGGGATGACCCAGAGGGATGGTATGGGGATGGAGGTGGGAGGGGGGTTCAGGATTGTGAACACATGTACACCCGTGGCGGATGCATGTTGATGTATGGCAAAACCAATACAATATTGTAAAGTAAAAAAATTAAAAAAAAGAACAGATTGCAACAAACAGTGCATTAAAAGCTCCCAAGCAGCGTGTAAAATCGTTAATTATATAATTGTTTTCTAACATAGTATAAAAGGGAATTACTAAAACTAGTCCTGCTACAAGTGTAGTACTTCAGTGAAGTAGGACTGAAACTGGTGTTGGATCCTCTACGTCTGATGGAAAGTGAGGGGTGTCGTCCAAGGTGAGCACATTTTCTGGTCACAGCTCAAAGTAAACCTATTAGTAGGAAAATACCATAATTAAGATCAAGGATAAAACCTTGTTGAAATTCTCAAGTGTTTGAATGGAGAAGTAATTATGCATTGATATTGCAAAACCAATCATTCCAATGTGATCATAGGGCTTCCCTGGAGGCTGAGACAGTGAAGAATCTACCTGCAATGCAGGAGACCCAGGTTTGATCCCTGGGTCAGGAAGATCATCTGGAGGAGGGCATAGCAACCCACTCCAGCATTCTTGCCTGGCCTGGAAAATTCTATGGACAGAGAGGCCTAGTGGACTACAGTCCATGGGGTCACAAAGACCCAGAAAAGCCTTGCATGACTGACTGGTCATTGCAATGTGATTATAAAAATGTGCTTAAGGGTTGTTAATTATCCACAGTCACAACCAGGAGGTAGGTAGGAAAAGGTAAGACAGGGGACTGGGAGGGCCGGACTGGAGGGCTCAGGTTCTTAGAGTATGGTTATGGTCAATGAGTCCACAGGACAAAGTCTTGTTGTGTAACAATCACATGGTTCCTGGGGAAAAGCCAGCTAACCTCTCAGGTCTTGACCCCTCACCCAGTCCTGGGAGCTCACTTCTCTTCAGGCCCTGTGCTGGTAACCTCAGTTCTGTCAGACACCCCTTCCTTAAGGAGATATCAGACTGTCCTGGTAGCCCTGCCCTTAGAAAACAACAGCTGTTCCTTCCTGAGTCTCCCTGTTCTCCAGGCTGAGCACCTTCAGCTGTTCTCAGAGGCTTCCAGATGCTTCCCTGCCCATTCCTCAATCTCACCCTATCCTGGCTTGATTTTGTGGAACACAGCACTTTGCTTAAAACTGACATTCCCAGACAGACTGATGAGCCTCAAGGATGGTGTCTAGCAAGGGGTGCTGATATTTGACTTGTGCCCTTAAACTGGGTCTGGTTATCTCTGGGTGTTCTTCCCTCATACAGTGTGCTGTGAGTTTCCTGGGGCTGAGGTATCATCCCCTCCAGGTACCCCTGAACTCAGCACAGAGACCGACCTGGAGGGATGCTCAGCCCAGGTGTGTGGAGAGAGAGAGGAAAAGAGAAATGAGCCGCTTGCAGGCTGGGGAAGTGCAGCATCTACCCACTGAAGGAGCCAGCACCCAGCCCTGTGGTGGGGCCGGGCTGGGGGGTAGAGGGGGTGAGGGCTCATGGTGGGGCCAGCCTTTTCAAGAGAAGGAGTCTCAGTCATTATCAGCAGAGTGGAGGCAAGATGGGGACTGTTAGAATCAGCCACAGAGAGACGCCAAAGCCCAGTTTGTTCACAGAAGTTGTTGTGTTAGATTTCCAGATTATTTTTATTTTCAGAACTTGTGGTCTTTTTTTGGGTGCAAATGTCCATTTTCTGAGCTAAGGGTTGACACATGGAACCATTAAAACACTTTCACTGATGTTCCCATTTCACTGTTTGCCATTACGTAATAGGTAGACTCTGTACATAGATAATTTCTCTTATGTCGATTGTATTACTCATGGTGCTTCGATAATGGCCCAGATGGTAAAGAATCTGCCTGCAATGCAGGAGACCTGGGTCTGATCCCTGAAATGGGAGGATCCCCAGAAGAAAGGAATAGCTACCACTCCATTATACTTTGGAGTGTATTGGAGAATCGCAATACTTATGAGAATTCCAGGGACACAGGAGCCTGGCAGGCTGCAGTCCATGAAGTAACAAAGAGTAGGACACAACTGAGCAACTAACACACACACACACACACACACACACACACGGTGCTTAATCATCTCTCAATTTCTGCTGGTCTAATATAGCAATTGCAACCAAATATTTCTAGCTTATATAATACAGAGATTTTTTTCAAGACCTCTGTTATTGGCGCGGTTAGGAATTAGAATGCCAACATAGTTGGGTAGAACAAAGGACATGCCCAGAAAAAGGACTTGCAGGCATCTGGCTTTCTTAGGCACCAAGCAATCAGAAAAGACGACCAGGACTTCTGGACCCACTAGAGGAGAAAACTAGGTAACATAGCTAGAGTGGTTAAGAGGCTCCTAAAGGTCAGTCCCTGCACTGGATCAGAAGAACAGGGCAGACTAAATGATGGTCATGACTTTGGAGCACAGAACAGCCCCCAGAATGCACTCAAGCAGTACATGTCTCAGTTCAGGGCAGGATTGTCAGACCCCACTAGAACAGGAGCTCCATGACGGCAGAGATTTTGTTTACTGCTGAATATATTGCTCCTGCTGCTGCTGCTGCTAAGTTGCTTCAATGATGTCTGACTCTGTGCGACCCCATAGACAGCAGCCCACCAGGCTCCCCAGTCCCTGGGATTCTCCAGGCAAGAATACTGAGGTGGATTGCCATTTCCTCTCCAATGCATGAAAGTGAAAAGTGAAAGTGAAGTCATTCAGTCGTGTCCGACTCTTATTGACCTCATGGACTGCAGCCTATTAGGCTCCTCTGTCCATGGGATTTTCCAGGCAAGAGTACTGGAGTGGGGTGCCATTGCTTTCTCCTAGGTTGGCAATTGATCCAAAGTATGTCCTCAACATATAGGTATCAAATAAATGAATAACTGAGCTCATCTACCCACCTACTCTTTCATGTATTTGACATTCACTGTGGTAGAAACATTATGGGATGTCTGCCCAGCTGACTTGTCGGAGATTTATTCCCTCACAGAGGGTGGACCTTTTTAAGGTCTATTCACCCCAGCCACAGTTGATTGTAATAGGTGGACACCTTGGCCATGATATTAGAATCAGAGTCTTAGAATAGGATTTAATAGGGCCCCTCAGGCTTAAGGGTGGCAGATTGGGGAAACGTGCCAACCCCAGAAGGGTAGACATTCCCTCCTCCAGACCCCACCCAAGGACAGGGACTGTGTCCGTTGATTCATGACTGTATCACCAACTCCTAGAAAACTATCTGTTCAAAATAGAGCCTCCTTAGACACTTGCAGAGGGATGACTGCGTGGATGTACCGAGAGAAGGAATGGGAGACACAGTCCTGGCAGCCCTCCAGTCCCTGGTTCTCCCCTTCCACACCCTGGCTGCCCCTGCCCTCAGGCTCTGTGAGATGCCCCTGAGCCCCAGCTTTATTTTGGTGCTTCCTTCTTTCCTACATTAATTCTGACTCTATCTGATACTTGTGAACAGAATTTTGTATTAAACTCACTCACCACTCCTATATGTACTCATTCCTTCTTCATGAACTTATTGCTTCTTTGAAAAGTGAGGCTTAATCCCTATGAACATGCTCTACACTCGCTCTAAAAACAGGGATGATAGTTATGAAAGGCAAGCCTGTGAACACGATGCCAAGCAATTAGAACATTGCATGGAAATGTGATAAGAAAGGCACACAGAGAGTCTTGGGAATCCTGGGAAGGGACACCTTGGGGTCAGCAGCTTTGGGTTTAAATGCTCTCACCTGGGTATATATTCTTTACATGGGTTTTCTCATTCTTCAGTGAAACAAGATCAAGTAATATTCCCCCTTCATACAAGTTTGCCTTGTGTTTTACATAAGCCTATGAAAATGTTTTGTACTCCGTGGAGTTAATCCCTGAACATTTGTCAAGCATTCACTGTGTATAAGGTTCTAATGGCAGTTCTGAGTGAGAAACAAACAAGGAAACTAAATCAGATCTTAGGAAACTAAATTAGAAACAAAAAGGAAACTAAATTAGATCTAACTCAGATCTGCAGGCCAAGTTCTGGAGAGATATTAGAAGTCTGGATCAGAGTCTGACTCAGCAGTTCTAGTCTTTGATCTCTGTGGATACCTTCAGAACCATCTCACCATGCCTGTGCAAACATTCAGCCTTACCTCAAGCACTTGACCTTAAAACAGAGTTGCTGCTGTTTTTTATTTTTTGCTCTTGTTATAGTTCCAAAGAAACAGAAACAGCAACAACTGCTGAAAAGGACAGAGAAATTCCCATGTATTCGTGTTCACTACTGTGGGTGAGCAAGGTTAGCCCTGTGACTCTGACCCTGACGACATGAAAGTGGTCCTGCAATTACAGGTGGAGTGAAACCCACATGCCAGCAGGAGAAAATCTTCCCTCTTGGGTACATGCCCTGGGTCTGGGAAATTCCTATAGACTGGCCCTTCAGCATCAGTACGTGACTCTCCAGCAGCCATATGTGAAGCCTGAGAGAGTCAGGGATGGGAAGCAAGTCTGTGGTGACTGAGACAGATTGATAGCTGAGAGTCATCAGGAAGGGAAGGCAGTTCATTGTATTATTCTTATTAAAAATAGTCATGATAGAAGCAACAACCCTCTGAAGTATTTTCTCGGATCTAAAGAATAAGAGATAACAAGCGCTCTTAGTAACACGAACTCTTCTTATTAAGTGCCAGATGAGTTCCCCCACCTGCCACAAATAGTGAAAGCCTGCATGTAGCAACGAGGATCCAGCACAACCAAACATAATAAAATAAATAAATAATTTTAATTAAAAAAGATGGCCCTATACGCTGCCCAATATTATTCTTCATATACTAGAAAGGAGGAGATTGTTTCATGCCTATCACGATGGATAAAACTTGTGAGATGATCGGTTTTCTTACTTTTTTCTGAACAATGAATAATTAATAACAAATAACAAAGGAAAGAGATTATTAAATGTTTTCTGAGTGTGATTATATTTCAAATATATATTATTTTTTAATAATTCATTTTAAAATACTTTTATTGCCATGTCATTGATTTACCCTGTTCTGCAGTGTTAGGTGTACAGCACAGGGATTCAGCTTCTTTTCCCTTATAGCTTACTACAAAATATTGAGCGTAGTTCCTCGTTTTATACCGTAGGTTCTTGTTTCTCCTACTCTTTTTTAACCTTTATCTCAAACTGTCACATCTTAATGGTACAGCAATTCTGAAAATTCACTTGCTGGAAATGCATTGGCCTTCCTGACTTTTCCTGCCACATACCTCCTTCTGAAAATCTTGGTTCCTCCTATTCCCTCTGATCCAGTCTCTCTGACCCCCACACACACCCATCTGTGGCCCAGGGAATGGTTCTCTCCTGTTGGAGGGGCAGATGTGGTTCCAGTACCAGTGGATGCTGACCCCAGCCTTCCACCATGACATCCTGAAGCCCTCCATGGGGCACATGGCCTACTCTGTCCAAATGATGGTGGTGAGTCCACCTCTGTTTCATCTGCTCATTCTCACACCAGGCTTAATCCACAGTTCACTCTCAAGCAGATATATCTATCAAACATCCATCAGACACAGCCCCCTAGAATAATGTGTTCAATCCCAGAGACAGGCACATCACACACGAGAGTACACAACACATTGTCAAGTGCTGAAACTCCCTTCTACAGCCAAGCCTGTTCCCTCTTGCAGAAACATGGACATATTATTACCCATCTTATGTGACACACACCTCAACATACATGTACTACAGCCATATAGAGATAAGAATTTGGGACTATGGTGGGGCTGCATCTGGGCCCCCAGAGTCCTCAGCTCTGGCTGGGAACCAGTGTTCTGGGACTGACACAGTGATCATGGGGAGAAAGACTAATGTGCAGATGGAGGGACAGCTGAAGAAGAAGACCAGGAGGCACTTGGACTTCCTAGACATCCCCCTCTTTGCCAGAGTGAGTGTGGGCAGGAGAGGCCTGAGCCTTTGGGCAGAAGCAAACAGGAAGGGATACCTGCACTCTGGTCCTGCCTCTGTAGATGGAGAATAGGAGCAGCTTGTCTTATGAGAACCTGTAGAAGTTTCAGTTGCCTTGGACAAATGAAAATGATTCATGTTGTCAAGCAGGGTATTTCAAGGCTATTTATACTAGAGAATTAAACCTGATTCTGAACAATATCACACTGTTAAATAAGACACCACAGGGATAAGTTATTCAAGGAGCTTTTTCCGTAATCTGAATGTTTGTTTGTTCTTTAACCTTTTATATTTTTTACTGAAAAGAAAGTTAGTTGCTCAGTAGGTTCGAACTCTTTGCAACCCTAAAGACTGTAACGTGCCAGGCTCCTCTGTGGAATTCTGCAGGAAAGAATACTGTAATGGGTAGTCATTGCTTTCTCCAGGGGATCTTCCTGGCTAAGATTCAACCTGGGTCTCCTGCATTGCAGGCAGATTCTTTACCCTCTGTGCCACCAGCCCAATTTTTATTGGGGTACAGCCAATTATCAATGTGTGATAGTTTCAGGAGAACTCTGAAGGGACTCAGTTGTCAGGAAGCTTTTAAAAATATTTACTTTTCTCTTTTATTTCAAACTGTCTAAAGGTTTCAAAAATGTAAGAATGTGATAGTTTGCAGTATCCTAGAACAACCCAGATCCCAAATCAATTTATAAATATTATCTTCTCTTCATAATACCTACATTTTGTAACAAAAGAGAGATTGGTTTAAGAAAAACAAACCAAAAAAAAGAACAGCAAATCTGGAGGCCCAGGTCTGAGCTCTGCCTTCACCTTCACCCTCCCCCAGGTGGGCGGGGACATCCTCCCAGATCAGGCTGGCTGCTCAGGGGAGGTCAGCCACAGTCAGGGACAGTCAGCGATCCAGAAGCCACTGCACCATGAGTGTCTCTGCACTGAGCCTCTCCAGAGCCCTGGGCGGTGTCTCCGGGCTCCTGCAGGTGGTCTCCCTGCTCGGCCTGGTTCTGCTTCTGATCAAGGCGGCACAGCTCTACCTACGCAGACAGTGGCTGCTCAAAGCCCTTCATCACTTCCCATCTCCTCCTTCCCACTGGTTCTGTGGACACAAGTGGGAGGTAGGATGGAGCTGGATGGGGGACTGGGAGGGTCGGGAGGGCCGGAGATCTAGAGCATGGTCACACTCAGCAAGTTCATACCTGGCCCTGTGCTTTCCTGAGAGCACAGATGTCCAGTCTGATGGATCAGCCCCGTGGGTTCACTGTGTGTGGAGACAACAGACAGGAATCTAAGAATGTGTCAAGTCACAGGAAAAGAGGCTTACCTGCGGGGTTGGGTTATGTCAGGTGTGGAGACAGAGTGGCTTGGTTCATTCAGACTAAGGGATTTTCTAGTCCGGTAAGGTCAGTGCCAGAAACCCACACCAGAGGCCACACACAGGAGCAAAGTTCCCATGATGGGGCCAAGTGAGGAGAACTGCCTGTTTGGTGTCGTCTTTCTGAACTATGAGCTCTTGGAACTGAGCCTGTAATCCTCCTCACCCTCAGTGCCCAAAACAGAGCCTGCACAGAGCGGTGTCAGTCCATTGTGTGGAGGGACAGGCAGGAGGGAAAGAAGCAGCTTGCAGGCTGGGAGGGGCAGCACCAGCCCACCCAGCACCGGCACCAAAGCCTGGGGGTGGGGGAGCTCAGAGCAAAGTCAGGGGCCACATGGAAATGGGTCACCAAGGGTCTGTGGCTTAAACAAGTTTTAGGATATAATCACAGGTTGCAGAGAGCTGAGGTCTCTCTTTCTCAGCAGCACGATTAGAGCAGAGTGGAGCCAAAGACAAGAACTAGAAGCAGCCCAAGCCCCATGCAGGCTGGCCCAGTACCTCTCTCCCCTCTCCTTCCTAATCTCCTGCACCCCAGGTCACTCAAGGTCCTTCCCCCTGCCTGTGCATTCCAGCCTCTGGGACTTGGCTCCCATGTGCCCTCTCCCCGGAATGATCTCATCCCTCCTATAAGTGTCTCACAAGTTCCAGGCCCAAGGCATTTTCATCCTGAATCTCCCAGGAGTAGAGAGGACACTCTTTTTCCCTTGGATGTCCTTCCCACAAGTCAGTGCTAACTAGTTATTTCTCTCTGCAAGATATAGCGATGAGCTTCTTCTGGGAAACCTTGCCTCTGGTTCATGTTTCTATCCTGAAAGCATCTTGGTAAATTAGGAGCCAAAGAAAAAGCAATTGCTGGAAGACTTCCTAACATCCAGGTCTGAGTTAGGCCCCCTTCCCCAAAGCTTCCTCATAGGCTTTGTCTTCTGTCCATCACACATTCATGATGCCTTCCGCTTATGGCCACTTGCTCTCTCAGTCTATTTCACAAGCCTTCAGGCCACAAACAGACAAGCATCTTGAGCCGCTGCCTAATTTAGTGCCTTCAGTCTGTGTCTGGCACAGAGTTGCTGCTCAGTAAACACAAGCTCAGTGAAGGAACGTGACCCAAAGTAGCCAATTTGCCTCAGAGCTGGTGAGTCTTGATGGTAGAAAGATGCTGGTAGAGGTCAGATACCAAAGTGTAGAGGGTTTGATCTGAGTTACACAGAAGCCATTGAAATAAAGATGATGTGACTATTTGGAACTTGCCTGGGATCAACTGTTGACCAGAAATCCAGAGGTAACAAAACAAACTGAGTCTCCAAAGTAGAGGAGAGGCAGTTGCTCTGTGGTAAAGATGACAGGCCACCAGGTAGAGGGAAGAACTTGAGCAAAGACACGGAAGATGAGCAGGTGGACCCAGTGCAGGAAGCGCTGGCAGCAGCATCCTGGGGGCAGAGCAATGGGTCCTGTGGAATCGCCAGCCTGTCAGGGCAAGAAGAGAGAGGGCAAATTCAGAAAGGAAAGGCCTTTGTGGTCCACACTCAGGGGTGTACAAAGATTCCACCACAAGACGGAAAGTGCACAAAAGTTTCTGACAATTAGTCAACGAAAATGAGATCAAAACTCCACAATCAAAATCTTATTTCAATACCATTCTCATATGTGTACATGCCAAATCTGACCTACAACTGTGCACACACTCAAGATGGAAAATTATATCACACACAATGTAATATTTAATTTTTTTCACTTAGCCAAACACATTCCAAACATTCTTTCATACTCATATACATTAAATGTATGCTGGGATAACATCAAACATATATATGATCAGGATGGCAAATGAAACTAATGTATACATTAAATTCTTAAAATATTTATCTCTTCTATAAATAAACCAAATAATATGAAAACTTGCTTACTTTCTCCAGGGGATCTTCCCAACCCAGGCATCGGCCCAGGTCTCCCACTTTGTAGATAAATTCATAATACCTGAGGTGCCAGGGAAGCCTACCAAGTGATACAAATTATCATAAATTGCTCAAGAAGTTATGTCACTGTGTGCAAATTATTTCCAAATGTTTCACAAGCCATGGAATTATCTTTGATGTAAGATTCTGTAGGCAGTTTGTAGTGTTGGCCCATAACTCTACTTGACATGGGACAGAATCCGATCTTAGGAGAATGGTGGACAGCCTGCAAGGTTGGATGAGATTCCAGGTCAGAAGAAATCGTTCTAAACTCTTAGTTCTGCTGATGGCTGCAGAGTGACCACCTGGTGCCCTTGCAGGCCTTCACCTCCACTCCTGCTCTGGAACTAAAAGAAAGAAGTCACTGACTTGTCTTTCCCTTGGTGACAGTACCAAGAGGAGGGCGAGCTGCCACACCTACTGAAAAGGGTAGAGAAATACCCAAGGGCCTGTGTTCGCTGGATGTGGGGCACGAGGGCCTTGTTATTGGTCTACGACCCTGACTACATGAAGATGGTCCTGGGGAGATCAGGTGAGAGGGAAACCCTCAGCCGGAGACAATCTTCCATTTGAGTACATGCCCCTGGGTGTGAAATTCCAGAAGACACAGGCACGTCAGATGCCAAGGCCTGAATTCCTCCAAACACCCTCCCAACCAAAGCCAGATAGGACAACATTATTTACTATTAATAAATGCTTTACTCCTGGTGAGGGCTGGTTTCTCTTTTACGTCTTTTTTTCTTTTTACAAACAAACTGAAATGATCCCAGACTGGAGCCAATTCCTTGTCCACACTGTCCTAGGTTGGGCACCTTTCACTGTTGCCTGTCCTGGGTCTTGAGATGGCCAGACCACCACTGACTATAGAAAAATCACAGATTCTGTCTCATTCTATGGCACTGAACAGAGTTTATGTTTCAGGGCAACTCACCATCTTAGTCCTGTGGGTGTTCTGCTCTGCAACACTGAGTCTACTTTCCTGGGACCACAGTGACTATCAGGACAGAGAGTCAGGGATGGGAGGCAAGTGGGTGGTGGCTTCAGAGTGAGTGCCGTTTGGCAAGCACCAGGAAGGGAAGGGAGCCAAGGTCTAGACCTCAGCTGCTCTAGAGGCTGTCTCCGTGTTTGGTCCCATCCATCTTCCCTCCTTACTTTTCAGACCCAAAGGCTCACGTTACCTACAGATGCCTGAAGCCCTGGATTGGTAAGTGCATTTAAATACAACTGCCAACCACCCACCCTTTAGGTTAACCAAGAGCAGTCTCTTTGTGTAAATGGAGAAGAACAGGAGTCAGGAACCCTCAGCTCTGAATCAACCCTCATTTTTCTAAAATTCCACCAATCTTTGTAATGGCACTGTAGCCCTCCTGAAGCCTAGCTGTTTCTTCATCAATTCTCAGTCTTTTCTAATGTTCCCTGACTTTTCAATAAGTTCTTTTATGACCTGCCCTCTTACACTTTTTCATCATAATCACATGCTATGGACAGACATACTGGAAATTCACATCCCTGAAGTGTACTGGCCTTGCTGACCCTTGCCCATGAGGAGACTTCTCCTGACACCCCTGGTTCCTCCCAAGAGGGCCCTAGTCTCTCCGATTCCCATACACACCCATCTGTGGTCCAGGGACAGGTTTGCTGCTGTTGGAGGGGCAGACGTGGTTCCAGCACCGGCGGATGCTGACCCCAGCCTTCCACTATGACATCCTGAAGCCCTACGTGGGAATCATGGCCGACTCTGTCCGAGTGATGCTGGTGAGTCCATCGCTTGTCACCATACGCGCTAGAATCCAGGACAGCTGACAAAGTCCACTATCAGACACTTACGTCCCTCAGACACCTACTGAATAGAGCCACCCAGAATGATGCACTCATGACTTAGTAGGAGACAGCACTCATTAAAGCTAGGTGGGACAGAGGAACATCTAGGCACCAACCTGGATCCATACTTTTCTCCTCACCAAGAGAAATAGGGCCACAGTGTATTCAGGGTCCACTCTTCTCCCATCTCCATGTTTGAACACAGGGGAGTAGATCAAGGAGGTCAGCTCAAATTGGCCCTGGCTGGCCTGGACAATGACAGTTGCAGAGGCAGAGTGGATATCCCAGGATGTCACACAAGTGGGATCTGGCCTGGGTTCCATGGCTTTTGCATGTCACTGAGCCATCCATAAGAGGAAATGAGTCCGGGTCTACACTCACAGAGCTGGGTCTTCACAAACATCACCTCTGATCCAGACCAGGTAGCACCTGTTCTTAGCTAACATTAGATGAACGAAAGCAATTGAGTAGCTCATGCCCCATTAGAGCCATTTTAGCTTTTCCTTGCCTTGAAATATTTGCTTCCTTGTGTTGGAAATCACCTGTCCAGATCTGACATCAGGACACAGAAGTTCTCCCTTTGTCGCCTGAGAAACTATGCTTTCTGCTCTGCCAAAAGTGGTTATTTTCATAAATTATTCCAAATATTCAGAATTACTTAGGATATTAGAGGAGAATATAACTGCATATATAAGAAAGATTCAGAAAAAATAGGCATCACATTACACACGGGTGTTACAGGCCTAAGTTGCTAAAACATGTCTACTTAGAAAATGGAGAAATCTCATCTGAAGATGTAGAGACAGAGAGAAAGCCTGGACCTGGCAGCACAGGTCTTCTAGGGGAGCAGAGCAGGGCCAGTGCCTCCTCCCTCCACAGGACAAGTGGGAGGAGCTCGTCAGCCAGGACTCACATCTGGAGATCTTTGGACATGTCTCCTTGATGACCCTGGACACCATCATGAAGTGTGCCTTCAGCCAACAGGGCAGCGTCCAGACGGACAGGTCAGTGACAGCTCTTCAAGGGCAGGGTCCTGTTTTCCCGAATGGGAAGGACTTACCTGAGAGGCAGTAAGGGCAGTGTGGATGTTTATCAACACAAGAAGTAACATTCTACAGAGAGACATGCACCACGGTCAAATTCCACCCAGACCACCCTTGACTCAGTCAGAGGTCCCTGACTCCTGCTCAGGGAGAAGCCTGGCCTCTCAGGACACCTGTAAAGGACTCCAGGGGGAGGGCTCCAGGGAAATGAGGCAGAAATCACAATGCCTCGGTGTTACCTGAGGAATCTGACCCTCTCCAGGTCAGCGCCTCCCTCGCCTCCAGCCTCTTCTGCATCCTCTCCCTTCAGGAACTCCCAGTCCTACATCCAGGCCATCAAGGACGTCAGTCATCTGATTATTTCCCGACTGCGGAATGCTTTCCACCAGAACGACCTCATCTACAGGCTGACCCCTGAAGGCCACTGGAACCACCGGGCCTGCCAGCTCGCCCATCAACACACAGGTTCCCCTCCTTCCTGGGCTGCTCCCCCACCTTCATCAGGCTCACATGGCCTGGCCTTGACCCCTTAGGCAGATCCCAGACTTCTGCTTCCTCTTCAGGAGCTGGCACAGACCCACCTGCTGCAGGGACTGGGAACCCAGAGGTCAGGGAGTCAGGTGTTGAACAGGGAGTTACAGGAGTCCCCATGTTGGTGATGGCTGAGTGAGACCCTATCCAAGCAGCATTCAGCCAGAGGCCCAAGGGCTGTGCTAGTGTTGGGATTCCCGTCTAGAGTAGAATGTGTTGGAACTCTAATTCCTGACATGCTCACCCAGTCCCACACTCACCCTCACCCTCATCCACCTGGCACCAAACTGGGCCTGAGGGGCAAATGGGGTTATGGTGGGTGCAGAATCTGAACTGCCCAGAGTGCTCAGTTCTGGCTGGAAATCACTGCTCTGGGACAGATGCAGTGATCAAGGAGAGGAAGGCTCGTCTGCAGAAGGAGGGAGAGCTGGAGAAGGTGAGGAGCAGGAGGCACTTGGACTTCCTGGACATCCTCCTCTTTGCCAGAGTGAGTGTGGGCAGGAGAGGCCTGAGCCTTTGGGCGGAAGCACACAGGAAGGGCAGACCCTGCACTCTGGTCCTGCCTCCACAGATGGAGAATGGGAGCAGCTTGTCTGACGAGGACCTCCGTGCTGAGGTGGACACGTTCATGTTTGAGGGTCACGACACCACAGCCAGTGGCATCTCCTGGATCCTCTATGCTCTAGCCTCCCACCCAGAACATCAGCAGAGGTGTCGGGAAGAGATCCAGAGCCTCCTCGCCGATGGTGCTTCCATCACCTGGTGAGCGTCCTGGAGATGGAAGAGCCCTGTCCTACCTGAACTAGAGAGAATCCGTGTTTGTCCAGTCCTGCCTGCCCTCAGATGGGCTTCCTTTCAGGGACCATCTGGACCAGATGCCCTACACGACCATGTGCATCAAGGAGGCCATGAGACTTTATCCACCAGTACCAGTCATCAGCAGAGAGCTGAGCAAGCCCATCACCTTCCCTGATGGACGCTCCTTACCTGCAGGTATGAACTTCACCTCACCACTCAGCTAAGCACTCTGTAGGACCACATGCTAGACCAGTAATCCACCTGTGCATTTCCAGTTCCAGGATGCTCTGGCTCTTGTCTGCCTGAAGATAATATTTATTCTGTAGTTTGAATGAGTTTTAAAAAATGCTTTTCCATAAATCCTAGGATTAATACTACCATATACTCAACAATCCTACTACTAGGAATATACCTTGGGAAAACCAGAATCCAAAAAGCACATGTGCCACAGTGTTCATTGCAGCATCGTTTACAATAGCCAGGTCGTGGAAGCAACCAAGGTGTCCACTGATAGATGAATGGATATGAAGCTGTGGTCCGTATACACAATGGAATATTACTCAGTATAAAATGGAACAAATATGAGTCAGTTGCAGTGAGGTGGAAGAATCTACAGCCTGTTATACAGAGGGAAGCACTCAGAAAGAGAAAAACAAATATTGCATAATAACACACACACGTATATATAGAATCTAGGAAAATAATGCTGATGAACGTATTTGCAGAGCAAGAATGTAGATGCAGACATAGGGAATGGACTTGTGGATGCAGGAGGGGAAGGAGAGGGTAGGATGATTTGAGAAAGTAACATCGACACAGATAGACTATCATGTGTAAAATACTAGTATGTATCTAGTGGAAAGCTGCTATATAAAAGGAAGCCCAGCCTGATTATCTGAAATGACCTAGAGGGGTGGAATGGGAAGGGGAGAGAGGTGCAAGATGGAGGGGATATAGCTGTTGTTTAGTTGCTAAGTCATGTCTGGCTTTTTTGTGACCTCATAGAGTGTAGCCTACCAGAATCCACTGTCCATGAGATTTCTCAGGCAAGAATACTGAAGTGAGTTGCCATTTCCTTCTCCATATATATAGATACATAACTGCCTTATTTGCACTGTAGTATGGCAGAAACTAACACACTGTTGAAAAGTAATTAACTTCTACTGAAAGAAAAAATGTTTGACACAAAACTTGAATGCAACAAAGCTCAACAAATAAATGTTGACCCTTCTGTGCAGTCTTATAATACAGCCTAAAATTCTGATTCTTGAATCATGACGGCAGAAGCAGAGGAAGGCATGGTGCTTCCATATGGGGTGTAAATAAGAGAGGGAGCTCAAAAGACTCCACCGTCATGGGTCAGAGGCTCTAGTCTCTGAGGTGCCCTCTGCTGGGTGGCAGAGAGCAAGTGATGATGAGGTCTGAGCCTTGCCATGGCTGGAGGCCACCCACTGACTCAGCACCCAGTGGGTCTGAATCCCAGCCCTGTTCCCTCCTAACTGTGGGATCATAGACCCAACCCTTAACCTCTCTGAGGCTCAGGTGCTTCATGGGCTTGTGGGGACAAAAGAGTGCTTGTGTGAGGATTAAATGATTCTTGCACATTCCCCAGCTTCATGATGGCACTTGATAAATGTGAGTTGTCACCTGAGCTGCTCCTAAGTGTAACCTTGCAGTTCTTTTAATTCTCAATCCTGAGCTGTGGTCACCTACCCCTAATCTGTGATCATGTGCTTTGTCATGCCCCGCCCACCTGTCTTGCAAGAGCATCATTTCTTTCAGAGTGACCGGGGGTGCTCCCATGATGGCTCCCAGGACTTTTGTGAAGCCGCTCATCCCCTGCACTATGGGACCATCAGGCTTCTCTCTCTCCTCTGCCCCACAGGAATCTTAGTCTCCCTCTCCATTTATGGGCTTCATCACAACCCGAAGGTGTGGCCAAACCCAGAGGTACGATGGACGTGGGAGGAGGAGATGGGATGCTCTCTCGACACCAAACCCTTCCCCTGCTCCCTCTCTGGGATTCTTATCCCCCAGTGCATTCATGTGAGGGGTTTGACCCCAAATGTCCTGACCCTGGTGCTCTCTCTGCAGGTGTTTGACCCAACTCGGTTTGCACCAGGTTCTACTCGACACAGCCATGCCTTCCTGCCCTTCTCAGGAGGATCCAGGTGAGGCCTCTGTACTGGGGGAGGCAAGTGTCACTGGTTGCTACCCGATGTGTGTGACTGTCTACCTTCATATGAGGAGCATGCAGTTCTGTCCTTGTCTGTTGATGTGCTGAGAAGGAGGCGTGGGTCTCCATGTACAAGAAGGTCTTCAGGGCCCTCCACTCTGACACTGACTTCCTACTGTCCACAAGGATTGACCTCATTTCCATGTCAGTGGCCAATCCAAAGTATCCAGTGTTTTCCTCACTTTAGGAGTATGACATTTGAGCATTACAGGTCTTCATGAAATTTAAACTACACATTTGGTTAGCACAATTTCAGTCACCTTAAAAGATGATTTTCTCTGTTGCCACCTTCCTAGTCAGCCCACTGTCTTTCTGCTTAATTCACCTGTCCACCCTCACTGTATTCGGCGTGCTTGTCTGGATTGGGAATTCCATGTCCTGAGGCTTCAAGTCATGTATGTGATCAGTTACAGTTGTAGTTTGAAGAAAGTTTCACAGTCAATGAGTGTGTTCTCAATTCCTGCAGTATATCCGACATAGATTTGACTGTGTATTAACATAACCATGGCATATATTTTCTGTTGCCAAAATTATTTATTAAAAAGCAGAATTTACATACCATAGTCCCAGATTATACAGAGTAATGTTAGTAAGAAAAACTTTAAAGTGGAGGACAATCAAGCCTGCTTTGGGAAGTCTATTGCTGATCCTGCTCATGATGCCAGTTTCTCACTGTTCATACTGTTCACACTGTTTGCTGAACCCAGGATAGAGGCTGGAGGAGGACTGGAGGAGCCGTAGGAACTGCAGACACGTTTATTCTCTCCTGGCTGTGTTATAGCCGCCATAACACAGCTCTGTCTGTCCTGACGCAGCCGCCGTAGCAGCAGCTGTAAAAACCGTAACATAGCTAGAACATAACCTCATATAATATAACCATGATGTCGTTCCAACGTAGCCCCAATGCAGCAGTAACCAGGGCTTTCATAGTCAAACTCATAAAGGCGTACCACACACCGCCCCCTGACCTTTTGCAGGTGGAGCTTATATAACAAAAGTAGCCAGAGTCCAAGCCAGTACCATGTGACACACATACGCAGTGCTATACGTGGTCTAGCTGTTCCATAATCATTAATTACAAACCTTGAGGCGACAGTGAGAGACCGCAGGGAGAGAGCGCCTGACAATGCCATCTTGGCTAATTTGCTCTTTCCCTACATGGGGGAGAGTATTTTGTGTTTGACACATGCATTTGAAAAATCTATGGCATGTAAAACATAAAGCACCCTTGAAATAGCTGTTAGCCTGACTGATACACTCCTAAATGGTTGCTGTGAAAATCTTAAAGGGCACAGAACCTCCCCTGAAATAGTAACTACAGTGACTTTGTAACTTAGTAGAAGCAACTTTTTTCTGACTGTACAGATCTAGGAAACTTTCAGTTGATGAATCAACCTTTACAGAACAGTGTTCAAGTAAACTGTCTTATTGATTCTAGGATTTGATTTACACAAGGGTCCCGTCCTTCCTTGTAGACATGGCTGCAGGTCATTCAGCTGCTACTAGAGGGCACAAGGGACTTGGCAGCTTGATTCCTAGATCAGACTGAATATTTCTTATATTCTGATTCCACTTGAGTTGTTTTCAATTCAATTACTATTGTTTAAATATGAAAGTATGTATTAAGCGTGTCTCCATGTGCAAAGACCTGTGCTAGGAGATGGGAACACAGGGATGATAACGCTGTCCTCCCCCAGGGCTCACTGTCAACAACATGTCTCCTCAAGACAGACATCATTCACACATCCACTCTTTCACTCATTCATTCCTTGAGCAGACTGTGGAGGATCCAGGATCCAGCGTTATGCTGGGCACTGGATGTGCTGTGTCCTTGAGTTACACCCATGGTGCCTTGAGGGTCCAGAGTGGGAAGAGGTGCAGCCAGCAGAGGGGGTGAGGGTGGTAGTCACTGGATGGAGCCTTGAGCATGAGGATGGCAGAGGCGAGGGGAGGGGACCTCAACCGTCCCTGAGTCGGGAAGACGAGAGGGACAGATTCAAGATGAGTGAGGAAGAATCCAGAGAGGGCTGTGATGCCGCTGAGGCACTGGGACATGTGCTCCCTGTGATGCGGAACATAGCAGGCCTGGAGCTACTGGGGCTTTAGAGGGAAGGGGAGGAATGGAGGCTGAAAAGGCCAGATGAGGAGCCCAAGTGATTGTTAGGAGGGTCATTTTTGGATTAGAATGGAACATTCCAAAGGTAGATTGACTGAGGGACTGAGGGAGACAGGAAGCAAGACCATTAACTGGGAAGGAATGGGTCCAGTAGGTTCAGGGTCATTAACCCTTGTCCTCTCCAGGAAGCCTCCCTGTTGCCATTCTGATTCCTTGCACAGCCCTGTCTTGTCATCTCTGGGGACTGGGCAGCCTGTCTGTCCACCGTAGGTGGTAAGGTTCTGAGAGGCTGTCTGCCCTGCCCCTACAGTGCCCTGGGCTGACCTGAAACCGGGAATTGCCAGTGGACGAGTGAATAAAGTACTAGTTCACAGTCTTGATCCACTTGACTTGACTCTGTGGTTTAGAGCACTGATGCTCCCCAGGTTTTCCTGCTGAGAGCAGGAGTATGAGTTAGGAGCTAGTCCTTAGAGAGGTGGGCTTTGTCATCTGTCAGGGGGAGAGCTTTGCTGGCAAGTTCAGTGTGTTGAGTAAGGAAGGGATTAGGGCTGGGCCACCTCTAGGAGAGCCCTGATTCCCTGTGCTCAGCAGGGGTTAGAAGCCTCTGCTTACTTCCTTTTTATCTCCGAACGTAGGAACTGCATCGGGAAGCAGTTTGCCATGAATGAGTTGAAGGTGGCCGTGGCCCTGACCTTGCTTCGCTTTGAGCTGTCACCAGATTCCTCCAGGGTCCCTGTGCCCATGCCAGTCATTGTGCTGAGATCCAAAAATGGGATCCACTTGCAGCTCAGGAAGCTCTCTGATCCAGGTGGGGACAAGGACAAGCCCTGAGGGCCCCTGCCCGCCATCCTGTCTTGCTGTCACTCTCCCTGTCCTTGCCCCTTTGCCCACTTCCTGCTTCTGTCTGCCCCCCTGCCAGCTTGCCTCATCTCCTGCCTCCTGCTCAGCTGACTTGCTGCCCTTCTCTCACCTTTCTCCAGGCTCCCTATCTGCTTGTCTCTCCATCTGTCTCTGACCCCCTGTATCTCTCACTGTCTACCGGAATCCTCATCACCCAATACCCTCCAGTCTGTCTGTTCTCACCTGTGTTTCTCCCCTTCTGCCTGCCTGTCTGTCCCTGTATTCACTTCTGTTTTGATGGTAAAATGAATTGTCTCTGCCTTAGGGACTTAGAAAAACACACAGTTATCCTCTGATGGCTCTGGAGTGAGAATTCTGAAAAGGGTTTCCCTGGACACAACCAAGATGTTGACTCACCCCTCATCCAGGGACCTGGTACAGGATCCTGCTTTTTGCCATTTTTGCATCTAGAGCTGCAATCCTTGCATTCCTTGGCTCCTGGGCCCTCCTCCACATTCAAATCCAGCAGCATCTTCAAATGTCCCTCTGCTTCTGTCTTCATATAACCTTCTCTTTCATCAAGACTTTGTGCTTACCTGGGCAACTCAGATCAAACAGGCTTATTCTGGGTTTCTGGGAACTAGAACAAAAACACCTGGGGAGCCATCACTGGACCTGTTAAATCCTGTGTGATTCCTTCGCCCTGGGCCACTGCTCTCTCCTGTGTGAGATGGGTCTACCTCCATTTCACTCACATGGTTTCCTCTTTCCCCGTCCCTGGATAAAGTGCACAATATCATATGGAATGTGTGTGTCTTGTCTGAACGGAGTTGGATGAAGCAGAAGAGAGAGAAGGGGAGGGAATAACAGCGGGGAGGAGGAGGGGAATAACACCTGCTCTATGGGGCCGAGACCCTAGCAAGGACAGCGTGTCCAGACCCCCTGCAGCTTCACACTCTGGAGTCACTCAAGCCCCACACCCTGCCTGGCGCCTGAGGCTCCCATGACAGCTGAGTCAGAAGAAAGGCCTTGTCACCTAAGGCTCAGAGGGAAAAAGCTCACACCAACACCTGTCAGAGAAGGAGCCTGCCTCTTCTTCTGTGGTAGCTTTCTCACCACATCTATAGAGGGGCCCAGCCAGCGCCCACCCTGTGCTGAGCAGGGAAGACTTGCAGACTTGGTCAGGCACATGGGTCTCCTTCACCCCAGAAGAGATTTGAGAAGAGCCCAGACTGGCTGTGTCACTAGCCCCCTGGCAGCCCTTCCCCATGGACAGGACCTGCAGGCTCCTCAGATGCCACAAGGGGTGGGTCCGTGTGTGTGCAGGAGGCCTGGGAGGAACCAGCTGGGCACAAGTCTTGGGTGCCAAGCAGGGAGAAGCCAGGCCCCTCAGGACACTTGTAAATACTGAGCTTCTCCAGAGGGTAAGACAGAAATGACAATGCCTCAGTTGGGAATGCAAACTAGTATAGCCACTGTGGAGAACAGCGTGGAGATTCCTTAAAAAGCTGGAAATAGAACTGCCGTATGACCCAGCCATCCCACTTCAGGGTATACACACTGAGGAAACCAGAATTGAAAGAGACATGTGTAGCCCAATGTTCATTGCAGCACAGTTTACCATAGCCAGGATATGGAGCAACCTAGATGTCCACTGGCAGACGAATGGATGAGGAATTTGTGGTACATATACACAATGCAGTATTACTCAGCTGTAAAAAAGAACGCCTTTGAGTCCATTCTAATGAGGTGGACGAAACTGGAGCCTATTATACAGAGTGAAGTAAGTCAGAAAGACCAGTACGGTACATTAATGCATATATTTAGAATTTAGAAAGACGGTAATGACGACCCTACATGGAAGACAGCAAAAGAGACACAGATGTAAAGAACAGACTTTTGGACTATGTGGTAGAAGCAAGAATGGGGTGATATGAGAGAATAGCACTGAAACATGTATATTACCATATGTAAAACAGATGACCAGTGCAAGTTCAATATATGAAGCAGGGCACTCAAAGCTGGTGCTCTGGGATAACCCAGAGAGATGGGGTGGGGGGGTTCAGGAAAAGGGGACGCATGTACACCTGTGGCTGGGTCGACATATGGCAAAAACCACCACAACATTGTATAGTAATTAGCCTCCACTTAAAACAAATAAGTAACAGGAATAGAGGTAGTGTAGAAAAATTATAAAATAAAATGAGTGAACTTGTTTACAAAACAGAAACTGACTCACAGACATAGAAACATGCATTAGCTTACCAAGGAAAAAGGGAGAAAGGAATAAATTAGGAATATGGGATTATTCGATAAACACTACTGTATATAAAGTAGATAAATATCAAGATTTTACTGTTTAGGACTGGGAATCTTATTCAACATATTTTGATAACCTATAATGGAGGAGAATCTGAAAAAGAGAATGTATGCATATAGTGCATACATCTGAATCTCTTTGCTGTACACCTGAACTAACACAGTATTGCAAATCAACTAAAAGTCAATAAAGTAAAAAAAAAAAAAAAACAAAGAAAAAGCACCATACATTGGCCTTTAATTTAGAGCATTTACCCTTTCCTGGAGAACCTTACCTCAGACATGCCAGTTATTGCCACCTAGAGGTGCTGTATACCCATCCCTCCTAAAGTTATTTTTCTGGTTCTGGAATGCATAACTAGAACACATATATTCATCAGTTGGTAAAGAAGTAGCTAAATTTAGGGTTTTAATGTTTTGAGCTTCCCTGGGATCTTCCCATATGTCCCCATTCCAACGTCAGGTTCCCATTACTTCCCAATAAAGGCGCACACTTTGGCGGAAGATTGGGAAATCAATTTGCATGTAATTCAGACACTGACAGGATGAGACTCTGGATTTTGTTTTCACAAATCTCAGCCCTGGCTGAGGCCCTGTGGCTACAGGAAACAAAGGTTTCTTTCAGGTCAGATATTGAAGCCTTCCAGTCAGTTGTGTGTAGTTTGGCCTGGGAATTTGAATCCCCAACCTCATCCATTTCCTTCAGTGCTTTCACCAGTACAGCTAGGACCAACCAGCTGGTCTTACTAAACTCTTAAATTTGCCTGAAAAGTTCTAAGATATTGAATATATGGTCATCAGAATCTTCCTTTTTATAAAAATATGGTTAGTAACATTCAGTGATGATGTTTTATGTATCTTTATTTAAAATCCTCAAATATGATGCTCTTAAAGGACTGCACTCAATATTTCAGCAAATTTGGAAAGCTCAGCAATGGCCATAAGATGGGCAAAGGTCAGTTTTCATTCCAATCCCCAATAAGGGCAACGCTAAAGAATGTTCAGACCACATACCATTGTGCTAACTTTACATGCTAGCAAGAGTATGCTCAAAATCCTTCAAGCTAGGACTCAGCAGTATGTGAATTGTGAATTTCCAGATGTGCAAGCTGGGTTTAAAAAACATAGAGGGACCAGAGATCAAATTATCAACATTAGCTGGGTCATTGAGAAAGCAAGGGAATTCCAGAAAAACATCTACTTCTGCTTCACTGGCTATACTAAAGCCTTTGACTATGTGGATCACAATAAACTGTGGAAAATTCTGAAAGAGATGGGAATACCAGACCACCTGACCTGCCTCTTGAGAAACCTATATGTAGATCAGGAAGCAACAGTTAGAATTGGACATGGAACAACAGACTGGTTCCAAATAGGAAAAGGAGTATGTCAAGGCTGTATATTGTCACCCTGCTTATTTGACTTATATGCAGAGTACATCATGAGAAACGCTGGGCTGGAAGAAGCACAAGCTGGAATCAAGATTGCCGGGAGAAATATCAATAACCTCAGATATGCAGATGACACCACCCTTATGGCAGAAAGTGAAGAGGAACTAAAAAGCCTCTTGATGAAAATGAAAGAGGAGAGTGAAAAAGCTGGTTTAAAGCTCGACATTCAGAAAACTAAGATCATGGCATCTGGTCCCATCCCTTCATGGGAAATAGATGGGGAGACAGTGGAAACAGTGTCAGACTTTATTTTGAGCTCCAAAATCTCTGCAGATGGTGATTGCAGCCATGAAATTAAAAGAAGCTTACTCCTTGGAAGAAAAGTTATGACCAACCTAGATAGCATATTCAAAAGCAGAGACATTACTTTGCCAACAGAGGTCGTCTAGTCAAGGCTATTGTTTTTCCAGTGGTCATGCATGGATGTGAGAGTTGGACTGTGAAGAAAGCTGAGCGCCAAAGAATTGATGCTTTTGAACTGTGGTGTTGGAGAAGACTCTTGCGAATCCCTTGGACTGCAAGGAGATCCAACCAGTCCATTCTAAAGGAGATTGGTCCTGGGTGTTCTTTGGAAGAAATGATGCTAAAGCTGAAACTCTAGTACTTTGGCCACCTCATGTGAAGAGTTGACTCATTGGAAAAGACTCTGATGCTGGGAGGGATTGGGGGCAGGAGGAGAAGGGGACAACAGAGGATGAGATGGCTGGATGGCATCACTGACTCAATGGACGTGAGTTTGAGTGAACTCCGGGAGTTGGTGATGGACAGGGAGACCTGGCGTGCTGTGATTCATGGGGTCACCAAGATTCAGACACGACTGAGCAACTGAACTGAACTGAAGAGGAACTAAAAGCCTCTTAATAAGAGTGAAATAAGGGAGAGTCGGACACGACTGAGTGACTGAACTGAACTAAACTGAAGGGAGTGAAAAAACTGGCTTGAAACTCAGGGTTCAAAATACTAAGATCGTGGCATTTGATTGCAACATTTCATGGCAAACAGAAGCGAAAAATTGGAAGCAGTGACAGATTTTATTTTCTTGGGCTCCAAAATCACTGTGGATGGTGACTGCAGCCATGAAATTTGAGACACTTGGTTGGAGAGATTGTCTAGAGGGTGGTGTATGTTCTAGGACAGAGAGTATAGAAAGGATGATATAGAGAAAGCAGCTGGCACCATGGCACCACATAGCAAGCTGATACAAAATGAATGAGAGTCAGGAATTAGCAAAGCTGGAGTTATAAATTTAAGGCGATGGTCTTAATTCTGACAATGACTTGTTTTGTGTCTTGAAAAGTCCACTATCCCTGTTTTCTTATCCGTAAAACAAGCTTAATAACACATGGTAAATTGGGGAGTAGTTGTGATTGTGTTTTAGAAAGTATAAGCTCTATGTAAGCATTGAAGAGACACTTTAAAACCTTTACAGCTTTTACTGCCAGCATCGTGCAGAGTACAGGAAAAGGATACTGCGCTTTCTCAGATTCATTACTGTATCTAATTCCAGGCAGAAAGAGGTGATATGGATTTGTTCTTGTTCAGTCCCTCAGTCATGTTTGGCTCTTTGTGACTCCATGGACTGCAGCACACCAGGCTTCCTTATCCTTCACCATCTCCGGACCACTGAGTCAGTGATGCCATCCAATCATCTTGTCCTCTGTCATCCCCTTCTCCACCTGCCTTCAATCCTTCCCAGCATCACAGTCTTTGTTAATGAGTCAGCTCTTCCCATAAGGTAGCCAAAGTATTGGAACTCCAGCTTCAGCATGAGTCCTTCCAATGAATATTCAGGATTGATTTCCTTTAGGATTGACTGGTTCGAACTCCTTGCAGTCCACGGTACTCTCTAGAGTCTTCTCCAACACCACAGTTGAAAAGCATCAATTCTTCGACACTTAGCTGTCTTTATGGTCCAGTTCTCACATCCATACATGACTACTGGGAAAACCATAGCTTTGACTTTACATACCCATGTCGGTAAAGTAATGTCTCTACTTTTTCATATGTTGTCTAGGCTTGTCATGGGTTTTCTTCCAAGGAGCAAGCATCTTCTAATTTCATGGCCACAGTCAACATCCTCAGTGATTTTGGAGCCCAAGAAACTAAAGTCCGTCACTATTTCCACTGGTTCTCCATATAATTGCCATGAAGTGATGGGACTGGATGCCATGATGTTAGTTTTTTGAATGTTGAGTTTTAAGCCAGCTTCAACTGGAGTGATACATATTGACCCAGGCTAAAACAAACAGAATTGTTCTGTGACTTCCACTGCATGGGAAAAGCAAGCAAATATTTAGGCTTGAAAGACTTTTCCTGGAAATTGCTGTCTTTATATGAGCGTAAAAGTAAGCAAGATATGATAACTCACATCAGCATCAAACCCAACGTTCTCAAATGCAGAGAACAAGAAGTGCCTGTTACCTCCCCACAGCAGTAATCACTATAAGCTGCTGCCTTGGGAACTGACTACATTCTTTCTTCTGCCTTTCTGTTGCCTATAACCTGAGCCAGGAAGAATTCTGAAATAAAAATATTAATTTATTTGTTAAAATATGGCACTAAACACTGACCCTAGTCTATTGAAGAAAATGATTTAACTAGTCCAAGTTACACTTCCTCCCTATTTCACTCATTTACCAAATCAGTAAGTATTTATTTCAAATCCTGAAAGACAATGCTGTGAAAGTGTCGCACTCAATATGCCAGCAAATTTGGAAAACTCAGCAGTGGCCACAGGACTGGAAAAGTCAGTTTTCATTCCAATCCCAAAGAAAGGCAATGCCAAAGAGTGCTCAAACTACTGCACAATTGCACTCATCTCACACTCTAGTAAAGTAATACTCAGAATTCTCCAAGCCAGGCTTCAGCAATACGTGAACTATGAACTTCCAGATGTTCAAGCTGGTTTTAGAAAAGGCAGAGGAACCAGAGATCAAATTGCCAACATCCGATGGATCATGGAAAAAGCAAGAGAGTTCCAGAAAAACATCTACTTCTGCTTTATTGACTATGCCAAAGCCTTTGACTGTGTGGATCACAATAAACTGTGGAAAATTCTGAAAGAGATGGGAATACCAGACCACCTGACCTGCCTCTTGAGAAATCTGTATGCAGGTCAGGAAGCAACAGTTAGAACTGGACATGGAACAACAGACTGGTTCCAAATAGGAAAATGAGTATGTCAAGGCTGTATATTGTCACCCTGCTTATTTGACTTATATGCAGAGTACATCATGAGAAACGCTGGGCTGGAAGAAACACAAACTGGAATCAAGATTGCCGGGAGAAATATCAATAACCTCAGTTATGCAGATGACACCACCCTTCTGGCAGAAAGTGAAGAGGAACTAAAAAGCCTCTTGATGAAAATGAAAGAGGAGAGTGAAAAAGCTGGCTTAAAGCTCGACATTCAGAAAACTAAGATCATGGCATCTGGTCCCATCCCTTCATGGGAAATAGATGGGGAGACAGTGGAAACAGTGTCAGACTTTATTTTGGGGGGCTCCAAAATCTCTGCAGATGGTGATTGCAGCCATGAAATTAAAAGAAGCTTACTCCTTGGAAAGAAAGTTATGACCAATCTAGGTAGCATATTCAAAAGCAGAGATACTACTTTGCCAACAAAGGTCCGTCTAGTCAAGGCTATGGTTTTTCCAGTGGTCATGTATGGATGTGAGAGTTGGAATGTGAAGAAAGCTGATCGCTGAAGGGTTGATGCTTTTGAACTATGGTTTTGGAGAAGACTCTTGAGAGTCCCTTGGACTGCAAGGAGATCCAACCAGTCCATCCTAAAGGAGACCAGTCCTGGGTGTTCTTTGGAAAGAATGATGCTAAAGCTGAAACTCTAGTACTTTGACCACCTCATGCAAAGAGTTGACTCATTGGAAAAGACCCTGATGCTGGGAGGGATTGTGGGCAGGAGGAGAAGGGGACGACAGAGGATGAGATGGCTGGATGGCATCACTGACTCAATGCACATGAGTTTGGGTGAACTCTGGGAGTTGGTGATGGACAGGGAGGCCAGGCGTGCTGCGATTCATGAGGTCGCAAAGAGTCGGACACAACTGAGCGACTGAACTGAACTGAAGTATTTATTGAGGATCATCAGTAAGTACTGTCTTCTGGTCCAGGTTATGGAAATTATAAGGACATTGAATGCTTAGTGACAACTTTAAAGGAGTCCTTGATTGGGTTAGGTGGGTACCAAATGAAAGGGAAAAATATTTACTGGTTAATAAATAGTAACTACAATTAACATAGAATTTTTAAAGAGTTTAGCGCATACTCTACAGTTGAATAGTCTCACTTTGTAATAAGCTCATTGAAAATTCTCCATAAATATCATTTTCAGTGATTGCTACATCTAACCACAGAGATTACCCAACACTTTCTCACCAAGGCAGCCCTGAGTAGTGAAGCCTCACTACTGCATTTATACCAGTTCATGGAGTTGACAACCTACTACTTGGATCACTGGAAAACAGATCAAACATGAAATGCCCTTGGAAAATTAGGCTGTTTTCATGTATGGACAGCAGCTCAACACACTCATTATCTTTTTATGCTCATGGTTAACAGCAGAGTCTCTGGAGCCAGACTGCCTGGGTTTGAATCCTGGTTCTACCTCTCACCACCAGAGTGACCCTGGGCAAGCAACTAGCCTCTTAGTGCCTTTATTTTCTTGTCTAGACTATGGGGATTTTTAAAATCTGTCTTGTAGGATCCTTGTAAGATAAAATATATAATGTTCTATCCTTAGTGCCTAGAACATAGGAGGTGCTCACCAACAGTAGCTATTACCAAGCATTTTGAGCCCAGCTACATAGAAGAAGCCAAGGACTGGAGGAGGGAAAAGGTAACAACCAGAATTCAAATCCCAGCTTCTCCCACTTCAAAGTTCTTTCCCTTACTGCCCCTATGCTGTGGCAGAAAAGCTAGTGCTGAGCCAAGTGAAGGGGAAAAGTCAGGGTCCAAGAGTCCTTGTGTGGGGGCACAGAGGGGGATGGAAGGCAACCAAAGAACAAGGTGAAAGTGGAGAAGAATGAGTGTAAGCGGTTACATGCCCTGGAGTTTGGACAGAGGTCAGGATTTAGGGGAAAAAGAAAACTCTGGCCTCATGGGTTGTGTAATAAATCCCCTGTCATGAGGATGGGCAAAGGAGGAGGGTGTTGGGAGTAAGAGGTTAAATAGTTCAAAGAGCACGTCCATAGGAAATGGGGCCCCTTTGGGAAAGCTTTCCAAAAAATCCTTCCTGAAATGTATGGTGTTTTACTTTCTGTGTTATGGGCCTCTGATATGACCTTGAAGGAGATAATCATGGGAAAAGTGAGAGGTGTGTTGAGTTGAAGGTGATGTCCTCACCCCTTGCTTTTTCATGTATGACATCCATTGATTTGCCAATACATGGAAAATTTTCCTAGCGTTTGCCAACTTGTGTTCTACTATCCATCCTCCAGACATCTTCAGTTTTTAATTTTCACCTTCCCTAGGTGGCCCAAGCCTAATATTCATTCCTTCAGTGCATCCTTTATCATATTTCATTGAACTAATTCATTTTCTGTCTTAAGGCACTAAACCATGAACTCAAAAGATATTAATTTTTGAGTGATTGAATGACTATGAATGAATGAATAATTGTGTGAGGTATTCAGAGAAAGGATTACCATCCTATCTATATTAGTTTTGCAGGAGAACTGTAGCAATTTACCAGAAACTTGGTGACTTAAACAATATAAATTTATTTTGCTATAATTCTTGGGGTCATAGTATGAAATCAATATCACTGGGTCAAAATCAAGATATTGGCAGGGCCATACTCTCCGTAGAATCTCTAGGGTGAATTCATTCTCTGCCCTGCCCTCGCAGCTGCTCCTAAGGTACCTATTGTAAGCATATTTTGAATTTGAGGCCAATCCTGACCTTAGGATGGAGTACAGAGCTAACTTGTTTTTGGTAGAATAAATTGTATCCTTAATTTTATATTAATTAATGGATGTGGTATAGGTAGAGGAATTCAACTTGTTAATATATAGGCAAGCAATAAACTGATGCAATGATAAATATTAATACAAAGGAAGCTCATGGGTATAATGATTCTTTAATAATTTTACAGCTTCATCAATTAGTATTGATATTCCACAGAAGAGAAAAAATGATCTTTTTTGAAGTTCTGCACACCCTAAAACTTTTTGTACCATTAATGTTAGGAATGCTATGGTAATTAAACAGGAATAGCTAGTCACAGGGCTTCCTAGGTGGTATAGTGGTAAAGAATCTGCCTGCCAGTGCAGGAGACGGCAGGAGACGGGTTTGATCCATGAGTCGGGAAGATCCCTGGAGGAGGAAGTGGCAACCCACTCCAGTATTCCTGCCTGGAAAATCCCATGGACAGAAGAACCTGGAGAGTTATAGTCCATGGGGTCGCAAAGAGGTGGTCACAACTGAGCGACTTGGCACACTGGAGCACTCAAACAGCTAAAAACAGGTCATTACTAATGAACATATTGTTAAGAAGAATTGCCCCTCTGAATAGAAAGGTTTAAGTGTTACACAATTATCAGGCTTTGCTACTTTAACAAACCCATTTTGGAGTAGAGCTAATGTTTATTGTTTTGGTTAAGATGATGTCACTTATTTAATATAAAAAACTTTCAAAAGATTGGCTTTACTTCTGTTTCCCTTTTTAATATATAGTAGCCTGTCAGGAATGGTTTGTCTGTTCGTGCTAGATTTCTAATATTTAGCAAAGATATAAGCAGAGTTTTAAATGATCGTCCTATTTTTTGCAGATCTTGCTCATCACATAAATTGCAAATAATGGATACAAAGCATAAGACTAACCCACTGGAGTGGGTCGCCATTAGCTCCTCCAGTGGATCTTCTCAACCCAGGGATCGAGCCAGAATCTCCTGCATCTCCTACACCCCAGGATTTATTTATTTTATAAATAACAGTTGGAACCTTTTGACTCAATTCATTTTGCCTAACCCCTATCCCTTACTTCTGGCAACCTCCAATTTTTTCTCTGTAAGTCCAGTTGTTTTATTTTATTTTGGATTAGACATTTAAGTGAGATGATCTTTCTTGGTCTGACTTATTTTAGTTATCATATTGCCCTCAAGTTTCATCCATGTTGTCACAAATAGCCAGATTCCCTTCCTTTCTTATGTCTGAATTACATTCCAGTTATATATATGTATATATGTGCTCAGTCACTTCAGTTGTGTTTGACTCCTTGTGACACTATAGACTGTAGCCTCCCAGGCTCCTCTGTCCATGGGGATTCTCCAGGCAAGAATACTGAAGTGGGTTGCCGTGCCCTCCTTTCTGGGATCTTCCCAACTCAGGGATCAAACCTGCGTCTCCTGTGGCTCCTCATTGCAGGTGGATTCTTTACCACTGAGACACTGGGGAAGCCTCTCTCTGTCTCCCTCTCTCTCTCTCTCTCTCTCTCTGTGTGTGTGTGTGTGTATAATGTTTTATCCATTTATAAACATTTTGTTTATTCATTCATCCATTAACTAACACTTAGATTGTTATCTTGACTGTTATAAACAACATACTGTTTTCCATAGTGGTTTCACCAAGTTACATTGCCACACATGGTGCACTAGTGTTCCCTGTAGGGTATGGAGTTAGAGAAGGTGAGGTTCAGAAAAAGAATGTAACTGGCACTTTACAGGAACAGATCACCTTTAATGAGGCAAGAAGGAGCAGCAGTCAGATTAGTGAGCTGCTGCACTAACCCAAGAAAAGAGTAGGTCTATATAGGCATACATGTGGAACTCTACTGTCTTAAGGGGGCCTGTTCTTCTTCAAGGTTGTTCGGAGTAGTTATCGCTTAAACTGCTGGGGCAAGGAATTCTGGACATCAGCCAGAGGCTGGACCTGCTGCGAGCTGAGCGTAATCAACCTTAATGTCCATTTTTTTTCTTTGGGTGTGAGAGTTCTTTGTTTTGCATAGAATGGTGGGGAGTTTTAACTCCAGGCTATTTTGAGCCATGTAACTTTCCTTCTTTCCAGACCCTAAGGAATATATACAAAAAGAGAAAGAGTGGTGGGTGCTGTTAATGTTCAGGGCTTCTTTGTGCTGGTAAATCAGAGTCAGGGGTTTGTGGTCTGGGAGGAAGGAAGTCTAAGGCCCTTAGTGTTGATTTTCTATTCTAGCCATCAGGGTCTCAAGCAAAAGAACAGTCTTGACTTGGTCTCAGGAATTGGCTCACATTCGGTCTTGGAGGAATCCCTGGAAAAGATTAAACAAACAAGGCCCAAAGGTGAGTAGGAGGATGATAAAAATGAATGGTCTGAGAAGGGGTAAAACCCAAGGCATCCAGTTCCAATCTGTTAACCATGACTGCCAGGAGCTGCTTAATCTCTGGCGGACTCATGAGGCTCGATCTGTAAGGTTTTTTGCAGCTGCTTGGACATTATTGGACTGGTTGGCATAGAAACAGCAGGATTCATCTAGAAAAAGGCACAGACCTCCCTTCTCTGCACTGAGTAGATCTAATCCCCTTCTATTCTGTAATACTACGGCCGCCAAGGAATCAAGTTAATTTTGGATAGTTATTAGGCCTTGAGCTATTTCATGGAGGCTGTCTGATAAGTCTTTAGATAGTGTCTGGTAGTTTCGGATGGAGGTGGTTAAGCCCGCAGTTCCTGTTCCAGTTCCAGCCACTATTCCTAGTCCTACTAAAAGGGGAATGAAATGAATGGCTCGTTTTATTGGCTTGTGGATGAGAGGAATGGGCAAGGGTTGATCATTGGGGGCTATTAAAATGTTTGGACTGGAGTATACTAGGGTGCAGGTTCCAGTCCAATTAGTAGGTAAACAGAGGTTTGTAGACGTCCCACACAGGAAAAATAGGCCAGGTGTCGTAATAGAACAGCTGAAGTCAATGGCAAAGAGGAGTCAAGGGGGCGTTTTGATCATTTGTTCAAGGACGTTCAGAGACCCCGCTAAGGTGGCCCCTACGATAGGAGAAGTGGAGGAATATGCTGAGGGAAACCATCTTGTAAAGGTTAAAGAGTGTCCTGTAGGACCAGAAACATTATATATAGCCTTTCTAGTGGCAAAGAATAAGGTGGAGGTACGATTTATGGGGTCGCAAAGAGTCAGACACGACTGAGCGACTGATCTGATCTGATGGTTGTACGTGGAGTTAGGGATTGTGCCCACGGGTTGGTCATACGAAATGTTTTGGGAATTTCTGGATATGCAAAAAGGAACTGCTTGTAACAGTGTTACTCTCTGGGAAATAGGGCCTCCTATTGGAGGTTTTTCATTGAAGGAGGTAAGTTCAGTGGGTAAAGATTTTAAGAGTATGTCTGAATTTCGAATTTGGTCACTAGTGTGAAGGTATTTAAGATATGAGATGAATAAAGGCTGTCGACATTATGAGTGGTGTAGGGACATGTTACCTGTGGTCCAGTCAAGGATGGATGTGGGGTGGGGGGGGTGCTGAATCTCCCAGAGGAGTTACGGATAAACATATCCAGCAGTCTTTAGCCAATTGTGGGTTAGAGGCACTGAGAAGGGTATGGGTTAAATTAAGGGTCCGGAATAGATAGTTGAGGTTAGAATTTTGAAGGAGTTCGTGGGTCAGAGGAAGAAGAGAGGATAAGAAGAAGATGTTAAACAACATTTGGGGAAGTGAGTATAAGACAGATCACTATGGAAAAGAATTGGATTTCAAAGGGGTAAAAGTTATAAAAGGTTCTCTGTAGCCACAGGGTGGAGATGTAATCTTCAACATGTTCAAACATGGATCCTTGAGGACTCGAGACCCAGATATCTGCCAGAAGTTGTTTCAGGAATAATTGCAGCTGTGAAACCAACAGGCTCATCCGTTGCCAGTTGGGGCCAGTGTGAGAAACTTGATAAGTATTAGTCTGGCAAGCATTTTCATCATTGGGCTGCATAAACTTTTTTAACCGAGTGATGTGTACCCAAGGGGTGATTTCTTTAAATTTTGCAGTGGTAGGGGTCAGCAGAATTACCATTTAGGGCCCTTGCCATTTTGGGGGTAGATCTGAGTGGGACTGAGTTGTCATATAAACTTTGTCTCCTATTTGAAGGGATGGGTATGGAAGATTGGGGTGTGGTCAAGGGAGTAAGTCATCCAGATGTTGCCAAAGGGCATCTCATATCTGGGCAAGTAAAGGAAAAGGAAGGTGGGACGGCAGTTTGGGACCATCCTGGGAGGGGGGAAGACCCAAAGGTATTATGGGCCTCCCATATATGGCCTCGAATAGACTGATATTTAAGGGTTTTTTTGGTAAGGCCCAGACCTTCAAGAGGGCTAAAGGGAGGAATTTAGTCCAATCTTGATGAAGTTCGATCATTAATTTGGTCAGAGTTTCTTTTAGGACTCGGTTGGCTCTCTCAACCTTACCGGAAGACCGGGGATGATAAGGAATGTGAAACCTCCAAGGAACTTGAAGGGCTTGTGCAATATTTTGGGTGATTTGGGATGTGAACTCGGGCCTGTTGTCAGACTGGAGGGAGGAAGGCATTCCAAACCTTGGGAGGATTTCAGTAAGAATAAGCTGAGCCACAGTAGGGGCTCATTTCTCAGTAGTCAGGAAAGCTTCAATCCATCCAGAAAATGTATCTATGAAGACTAGGAGAAATTTAACCCTTTTTATGGGTGGCATGTGGGTGAAATCTACCTGCCAGTCTTGTGCAGGAAGATGTCCATGAATTTGGTGGATGGGGAAAGGAGGGGGGCGAATGTTAGGATTTGTCCGCTGACAAATGGTGCACTTTGGGGTCAGATTATTTTAGTAAGTCACATTGTCCTTAGTTAACTCTAAAGTTCTGAAGGAAAGTCTTAAGTACTTTTGCAGAGGGGTGGAAAAGGGAATGTAGATATGAAAGTAATGTGCGGATGTTAGGCTTGTCAATTTGGGCTATAGTAAAGACAGGACTAACAGAGGCGGCCTGCTGCTTTGTTTCTTGATCTGCTGTATTGTTATAAAAGGAGATAGGACTAAGTTGCTGATGTCCCTAGCAATGTATTACAGCGGCTTGTTTTTGGAACTGAGCCTTATGGAGGAGTTCAGAAATAAAAGAAGCACTGAGAATAAGTGTGCCCTTCTGAGAGAAATCCCCTCTCCCTCCAGATTATAATGTTAGAATGTAATATGTTATAGACATATTTGGAGTCAGTGTAAAAATGTTTACCTTTTGGCCTTTGGCTAGGGTCAAAACTTGTGTAAGAGCTATCAGTTCAGCCTGTTGTGAGGATGTGTGAGCTGGGAGTGTGGCTGACTTGATGAGGTAAGGGGGGATAATTTTGTCAGGCTGTCCCTTAACTGTAGCGTATCCAGCCCCAAATAGGGCTTGCTTCTGGGCACTGCCATCTATGAACCAGGAGGGGACTTTGGGGTCAGTAAGGGGCTGATCAGTTATATGTTCAAAGGGATTAAATGTCATATCTAAGGTCTGAACACAGTCATGAGATAGGTGTTCTACTGGATCTGGTGTGGGGAGTAAGCTAGCAGAATTAAGATGTTTACAAGGCATAAAAGAAAGGGATGGATTGAGGAGGTGAGCGTGGAGGATCTGTAGTCGAGCAGGGGGCAGAGAAAGGAAAGCCCGATGAGAGAGTAAATCTTTGAAGGAATGAGGTGAGCATACATTTAGAGGAGCATTTCGGGTTAGTTTTTGGCCTTCAGGTATTAAGAGGGTGGTTGCAGCTAAGGCCTGGAGACAAGGTGGCCATCTGAGCATGATGAGATCAAGTTGTTTATATAAGTAAGCTAGAGACCCCATATGTCCGCCCCCCCTTTTTGGCACAGAATCCCTAAGGCATGTCTTTGTCGAGAATGTACAAAAAGGAAAAAAGGCTTGGTGTAATCAGGTAAGTAAAGAGAAAGGGCCTGTAGTAAATGTTTGATAAGAGTCTGTATTGGGGTGGGGAGAGAGGTGGGGGCCAAAAGGGTTCATCCAAGTTTCCTCGAGCAGCTTGGTAGAGAGGTTTTGCGTGGAAGGCAAAATTTGGGACCCATATTCGGAAGAAGTTTAATAGACCTAATAGAGAAAGAAGTTCCCTCTTGGTTTGGGGCCTGGGGGTCTGTGTCAAGGCTTGAAGTCTCTGAGCTGGGATTATTTTAGATGCGGGAGTGAGAAGTAATCCCATGTAATTGACAGTGGTGGAAGCTATTTGTGTTTTGGAGAGTGAGACTCTGTAGCCCCAGTTGCCTAGGGCATTTAATACCATTGCAGTGTGGACGAGGCAGTTGTGGCTAGAGGAACTACATAACAGTAAATCATCTATATTGATCTACATATTGTAAGGTAGTAGAGCCTAGGTCTAAAGTTTGTAGGTCTCTTTGGAGGGCTAGGCTGAAAAAATGAGGGGTATCTCAAACTCTTGTGGTAAAACGGTCCAAGTTAATTGTTGAGATTGATATGTGTCTGGATCCGTCCAGGTGAAGGCCAATAGGGGCTGTGAGGAGTGGTGTAGAAATAGTAAAGAAAGCATCTTTGAGGTCTAATACTGTGAAATAGAGTGTGTCAGGGGGAATATGTGAGAGAAGGGTGTAGGGATTAGTGACCATGGGATATACAGGTATTATGGCTTCATTGATCTTGTGAAGATCTTGGACTAGATGCCAGGAATGGAGTCCCCATTTGACTGCCAGTATAGGAGTATTAAGAGAACAGATAGACCTCAAAAGGCTGGCTCTGAGCAGTCGGGAGATTACTGCTTTAAGTCCTTGTTGGGATTCTGTGGTCAGGGTATGTTGAGTTTGTGTTATTACTTGAGAGGGATTTTAAAGAAAGATCTGTATGGGGAATGGTGTCGGGCTACCAATGAGGCTTCGGTGTCCCAAACCTGAGAATCTATCAGGGGAAGGTCAGGGGGCAGGTTTTGGGAGTGAGGGCTGGCCAGGGGTTTGGGTGCCATTGTACGCAAAGAATTGATATGGGATCTGAGAATGGGAGGTTCATAGAAGTTTGTAGTTTAGCCAGAATAACACATCTCATCAATGACATTAGGCATTGAGGAACTACTGTAAAACAATGTGTTAGCGTTGCCTTAAGGAACAAAGCAGAGGAGGGGTTATTTTGGGATAAAAAGGGATGCCTGAGACCCCTTCAATGCCCACTTCTGAAGGTTGGAGAGGACCCTTAAAGGAGGTTAAAAGTGAAAAGGCCGCTCCAGTGTCTATTAGGAACGAGATTTTGTGTCTAGCCACTCTGCCAATTTACCTGAAGCTCCGAGTCCATCTGTATGGGGCGGAGTTGGGGTCTGGAGCTTGGGCTCCGTCACTGGAATAACTCAGCCACAATTGGATCATCTCTCACCTCATCTGAGGAATCATGGTCTGGGGTGCCAGGGCCCCCCGAGTCTGGTTCCCGGCCCATTGTTGGGCCTGGGGTGGACCCCGAGATTTGGTGTGTAGTGTCTGAGGACAATCCACTTTCCAGTGGCCCCATTGTTTGCAGGTGGGGCAGGGTTTGGTGGGTGGCCGGGGGTTTGGGCAGGACCTAGGCCAGTCTCCTGTTTGGTTACATCTGAAGCAGGGGCCTGGAGGGTGAGGTCCCATACGGGTGGGCCAAGGTTGATGGGCCAAAGGGGTTGAATTTTTTTCTTGGATAGCTGCAGCAAATAAAGCATATTTGGCCTTTCTTTCCTTTTCTTTTTCTTTTTTCGCTTCTTCTTCCCTATTGTTGAAAACTTTAAAGGCTATTTCTAGGAGATCTCGCTGAAGGGTTTCGGGGCCCTTGTCTAACTGGCATAGTTTTTGGCAAATATCGGGGGCTGACCGGCTTATGAACTGGACATGTAGGTACAGAAGTCTGGCAGGGGTGGAAATATCTAGATTAGTGTATTTTTGGACTGCCTCAGTAAGCCCTGAAAGAAAAAGGACAGGATTTTCATCTTTTTCTTGAGTCACCTCCCTAATCTTATCATTCAGTTCAGTTCAGTTCAGTTGCTCAATCGTGTCCAACTCTTTGCGACCCCATGAATCACAGCACACCAGGCCTCCCTGTCCATCACCAACTCCCGGAGTTCACCCAAACTCATGTGCTTTGAGTCGGTGATGCCATCCAGCCATCTCATCCTCTGTCGTCCCCTTCTCCTCCTGCCCCCAATCCCTCCCAGCATCAGGGTCTTTTCCAATGAGTCAACTCTTCACATGAGGTGGCCAAAATATTGGAGTTTCAGCCTCAGCATCAGTCCTTCCAATGAACACCCAGGACTGGTCTCCTTTAGGATGGACTGGTTGGATCTCCTTGCAGTCCAAGGGACTTGCAAGAGTCTTCTCCAACAACACAGTTCAAAAGCATCAATTCTTTGGCGCTCAGCTTTCTTTATAGTCCAACTCTCACATCCATACATGACAACTGGAAAAACCATAGCCTTGACTAGACAAACCTTTGTTGGCAAAGTAATATCTCTGCTTTTTTTTTGTTTTGTTTTGTTTTGTTTTTCTGTTTTCAGTTTTATTTTATTTTTTAAATTAAATTTATTTATTTTAATTAGAGGCTAATTAGTTTAAATATTGTATTGGTTTTGCCAACATCAACATGAATCTGCCACAGGTGTACATGAGTTCCCAATCCTGGACCCCCTTTCTACCTCCCTCCCCATACCATCCCTGTGGGTCATCCCATCCCAGTGCACCAGCCCCAAGCTTCCTATATCCTGCATCGAACCTGGACTGGCGATTCATTTCTTATATGATATTATACATGTTTCAATGCCATTCTCCCAAATCATCCCCCCCCCCCCCACAGAGTCCAAAGACCACCAGAAAATTACTAGAGCTAATTAATGAATATAGTAAAGTTGCAGGTATCTCTGCTTTTTAATATGCTATCTAGGTTGGTCATAACTTTCCTTCCAAGGAGTAAGCGTCTTTTAATTTCATGGCTGCAGTCACCATCTGCAGTGATTTTGGAGCCCCCCAAAATAAAGTCTGACACTGCTTCCACTGTTTCCCCATCTATTTCCCATGAAGTGAAGGGACCAGATGCCATGATTTTCGTTTTCTGAATGTTGAGCTTTAAGCCAACTTTTTCACTCTCCTCTTTCACTTTCATCAAGAGGCTTTTTAGTTCCTCTTCACTTTCTGCCAGAAGGGTGGTGTCATCTGCATATCTGAGGTTACTGATACTTCTCCCAGCAATCTTGATTCCACCTTGTGCTTCATCCAGCCCCGCGTTTCTCATGATGTACTCTGCATAGAAGTTAAATAAGCAGGGTGACAATATACAGCCTTGACATACTCATTTTCCTATTTGGAACCTGTCTGTTGTTCCATGTCCAGTTCTAACTGTTGCTTCCTGACCTGCATACATGTTTCTCAAGAGGCAGGTCAGGTGGTCTGGTATTCCCATCTCTTTCAGAATTTTCCACAGTTTATTGTGATCCACACAGTCAAAGGCTTTGGCATAGTCAATAAAGCAGAAATAGATGTTTTTCTGGAACTCTCTTGCTTTTTTGATGATCCAGTGGATGTTGGCAACTTGATCTCTGGTTCCTCTGCCTTTCCTAAAACCAGCTTGAACATCTGGAAGTTCACGGTTTACATATTGCTGAAGCCTGGCTTGCAGAATTTTGAGCATTACTTTACTAGCATGTGAGATGAGTGCAATTGTGCAGTAGTTTGAGCACTCTTTGGTATTGCCTTTCTTTGGGATTGGAATGAAAACTGACCTTTTCCAGTCCTGTGGCCACTGCTGGGTTTTCCAAATTTGCTGGCATATGGAGTGCAGCACTTTCACAGCATCATCTTTCAGGATTTGAAATAGCTCAACTGGAATTCCATCACCTCCACTTGCTTTGTTCATACTGAATCTTATCATAGTTAACATGAATGTGATAGCCTTTTAGCATTCCTTCTAGTAAACAGGTGATCATATGGTGGGGGTACCGGATGCCAGCCTCACTGGTTTGATATGTCCATCGTGGCTGAGTTAAAGGAACACTGCATCATCAGCCACCAGATTAGTCCTATCTTGGTTATGGAGCTGATCACCATGAGTCCAGGCAGCCTGCCATATCTGTTCCTTTACATCAGGCATTAAAGTGGCATTTAAGATGTAATAAAGATCATTTCAGGTTAAATGATATGCTTCTGTAAGGCAGAGGAATTCTTTTCTGTATCTAGTAGGATTTTCTGAAAAGGATCCTAATCTTCCTTCAATTTGGCTCATATCAGAAATTGAGAAAGGCACATGAACCCGTGTAGGGCCCTCCGGTCCCGCTACCTCTCTGAAAGGAAACATGTGTTTGCTTCGGGTCCTGGCCAATGGAGGGAGGGTGGAAATCTCTTTTGGGGTGTCAGAGTCATCACTTCCTGTTTTGGAGGAGGAAGGGCTAAAGAATGGGGTCTCGTCCCAGAAAGCTTTCTCTCTGGGATGGTAGGGAGGAGGCTCATCTGCCGGGTCGAAATGGGGGGCTGAGAGTTTAGGGGGCCTTTTATGGGCTTTAGATTTAGATTCTTTTGTAATGGAGGGGGAGAGAGAGCAGAGGAGGATTTGAAAGGTAGAACAGTCCTTGCAGAGAGAAGGACAGATTCTAAGGTCCCAGAAGGCTTGAATATAGGGGACCTCTGACCATTTGCCATTCCGTTTGAGGAAGTTAGTGAGATCTGATAAAATGTTGAAATTGAAAGTCCCAAAACTCAGGTTTTGGTTATCCAGTTTGTATTGAGGCCAAATTTGAGTGCAAAGTGACTCGAGTTTATGAACCTTGAGATCGGTCAAGAGTAGAGGTTTGAGGTTTTGTTTTACACAGGCCAAGGGAGAGTCCTGTGGGACAGATTGGCTTGACCCCATATCAAATGGCTAGCGACTGTCTGGTCAAGAAAAGGTGGTCACCTAATCTTTGACTGGGCAAAGAGAGAGAGAGACTCTGAAGGAGGGAGGGGCGTCCCCCAAGTACCTCCCCAAAGGGCCTTTTGGCCAGAGGGTTCTCTGGGAACCCAGAAAGGACAATAGTCTATGGCAATAGTCTAGAGTACTGTCCGAGCTTACCTGGGCTACGGGGTCAGGCGAGAATTCATGGTGGATGGAGGGAGGTAGAATGGCAAAAGGCCTCTGTCCTGGAGTTGTTCGGTCTCATGGAAAAGAAAGTGTAGAGAAAAAAACAAGAGAGAGAGAGACCAATATTCTTCAGGTTATGTGGAAAACCAATAAAGCCCTTACACAGGACTTGTACTGCTCACGAAGGCATGGGGTGTCCTCTCAAGGAGGTCTTGAAAGCCCAGGCAGGAAAGTGAGCTCAGCAGGCTTCCATGCTCCAAAGAGCTGGCCATGGAGAACAAGAAGGAATCTCAACCTCCCGGGTTCTGGCACCAAAAAGTGTTGGGTAAGGGAGTTAGAGAAGGCCAGGTTTGGAAAAAGAACGAGACTGGCACTTTACAGGAACAGATCACCTCTAATGAGGTGAGAAGGGGCAGCAGTCAAATTAGTGAGCTGTTGCACTAACCCAAGAAAAGAGTAAGTATATATAGGCATACATGTGGAACTCCACTGTCTTAAGGGGGCCTGTTCTTCTCCAAGGTTGTTTGGAGTAGTTTTCTCTTAAACGGCTGGGGCAAGGAATTTTGGAGATCGGCCAGAGGCTGGACCAGCTGGGAGCTGAGCGTAATCAACCTTAATATCCATTTTTTTCTTCAGGTGAGAGAGTTCTTTGATTTGCATAGAATGATGGGGAGGACCAGGAGGGGAGTTTTAACTCCAGGCTATTTTGAGCCATGTAACTTTCTTTCATTTCCTTTTCTTAACATCCTTGATAACACATTTCTTGTCTTTTTGGTTATAAGAATTTTAACAGTTGTGAGGTGATCATTCATTGTGCTTTGACTTGCATTTCCCTAATGATTATTGATATTGAGCACCTTTTCATGTGCCTGTGGGCCATCTATATGTTTTCTTTTAAAAAATGCCTATCCATATCTTCTCCTCATTTCTAATCAGATATATAAGTCTGCTATTATTTTTATGAATTCTTTATGCATTTTTATATACCAACCCTTTACCAGATACATGAATGGCAAATATTTTCTCCCATCTGGCAGGTTGCTTCTTCATTTTGTTGATCACTTTCTTTGCTGTGCAGAAGCTTTTCAGTTTAATCTGTATGTTATATCCCACTTGGTTATCTTTGCTTTTGGTGTCAAATTCAAAAAGTTATTGCCAAGACTGATGTCAATAAGTTTATCAACTATGTTTTCTTCTAATAGGATCTTTTGAGCTAATGTTCACGTCTCTAATCTATTTTCAGTTAAGTGTAAGATAGTGGTCCAGCATCATTGTTTTGCATGTTACTGTCCAGTTTTCCCAACACCACGTATTAAAGAGATTGTGTTTTTCCCATTGTATATTCTTGACTCCTTTGTCATGAATTAACCGACCACATATGTGTGGGATTATTTCTGGAATCTCTGTTCTATGTCAAAGATCTATGTGTCCATTTTTATGACAATACTGTGTTGTTTTGATTACTACAGCTTTGTAGTCTAGGCTGAAGTCTGGGAGCATGATACCTCCGGATTTGTTCATTTTCTCAAGATTGCTTTGGGTATGTGGGGACTTTCATGCTTCCACCTTTTACTTATTTATTTATTTTTAAATATAAATTCATTTATTTTAATTGGAGGCTAATTACTTTACAATATTGTATTGGTTTTGCCATACATCAACATGAATCCGCCATGGGTGTACATGTGTTCCCCATCCTGAACCCTCCTCCCACCTCCCTGCCTGTACCATCCCTCTGGGTCATCCCAGCACACCAGCCTCAAGCATCCTGCATCAAACCTGGACTGGTGATTCATTTCATATATGATATTATACATGTTTCAAGGCCATTCTCCCAAATCATCCCACCCTCTCCCTCTCCCACAGGGTCCAAAAGACTGTTCTATACATCTGTGTCTCTTTTGCTGTCTCACATACAGGGTTATCATTACCATCTTTCTAAATTCCATATATATGTGTTAGTATACTGTACTGGTGTTTTTCTTTCTTACTTACTTCACTCTGTATAATAGGCTTCAGTTTCATCCACCTCATTAGAACTGATTCAAATGTATTCTTTTTAATGGCTAAGTAATACTCCATTGTGTATATGTACCACTGCCTTCTTATCCATTCATCTGCTGATGGACATCTAGGTTGCTTCCATGTCCTGGCTATTATAAACAGCGCTGTGATAAACATTGGGGTACACGTGTCTCTTTCAATTCTGGTTTCCTCAGTGTGTATCCCCAGCAATGGGATTGTTGGATCGTATGGCAGTTCTATTTCCAGTTTTTTAAGGAATCTCCACACTGTTCTCCATAGTGGCTGTACTAGTTTGCATTCCCAGCAACAGTGTAAGAGGGTGCCCTTTTCTCCCCATGCTCTCCAGCATTTATTGCTTCTAGACTTTTGGATAGCAGCCATTCTGACTGGCGTGAAATGGTACCTCATTGTGGTTTTGATTTGCATTTCTCTGACAATGGGTGATGTTGAGCATCTTTTGATGTGTTTGTTAGCCATCTGTATGTCTTCTTTGGAGAAATGTCTGTTTAGTTCTTTGACCCATTTTTTGATTGGGTCATTTATTTTTCTAGAATTGAGCTGCAGGAGTTGTTTGCATATTTTTGAGATTAGTTGTTTGTCAGTTGCTTCATTTGCTATTATTTTCTCCCATTATGAAGGCTGTCTTTTCACTTTGCTTGTAGTTTCCTTTGTTGTTCAGAAGCTTTTAATTTTAATTAGGTCCCATTTGTTTATTTTTGCTTTTATTTCCAATATTCTGGGAGGTGGGTCATAGAGGATCCTGCTGTGATATATGTCGGAGAGTGTTTTGCCTATGTTTTCCTCTAGGAGTTTTATAATTTCTGGTCTTATGTTTAGATCTTTAATTCATTTTGAGTTTATTTTTGTGTATGGTGTTAGAAAGTATTCTAGTTTCATTTTTTTACAAGTGGTTGACCAGTTTTCCCAAATTAAGTTTGTTAATATTTTGTTGAAGATGCTTGTATAGATTTCCATGAGATATTAGCCTGAAAGTTTCTTTTCTTGAGATATCCTTATTTGGTTTTGTTACCAGGGTAATACTGGCCTCGTACAAAGGGTTTGGAAGTATGTTCACCTATTCTATTTTGAGAAGAGTTTCAAAAGAATAGGTATGAATTCTTCTTCAAAGTGAGAGAGTCATTTCCTAGGCAGGTTGATAGGGAGTCTAGGGGTCTCCAAGGAAAGAGGGGTCTGGAATTCTCAAGGAGGAAGAAAGGACAGACTTTTTTTTCTTTCTCCACATTCCTTAGGATTATATAACAATAATGTATCCTGCCTAAGGACAGTCTCTGGATTAAACCTTCTGTTATCTTAAAATGCAAATTATGGGAGTAGACCTGGTCTTTACAAGGATGTATCCTGCTTGAGGACAGTGTTATCTTAAAATGTAAATCATGGGAGTAGGTCTGATGAGGTCTTTACAACCTCCAGACATTCTTTGGATTATATAACTTCATTGTTAACACTAGCAAGCAGGTACTCTTTCTGCCCCCTTCTGATGCCTATGTCAGAAGCTTTCTCTATCTCCTTTATACTTTAATAAAACTTTATTACACAAAAGCTCTGAGAGATCAAGCCTCGTCTCTGGCCCCGGATTGAATTCTTCTCCTCCGGGGACCAAGAATCCTAGTGTCTTCGCATGATTCAACAACAACCTTTCATCTTGGGGGCTCGTCCAGGATCCTTCAGGACAAGGTAAGGATGCTTGGAGCTTTAGTTCTTTGTTCTCTTAGCAAACACGTTTTCTGCTGTGCTTTACTAACTCTACGGTGTGCTTGTGTGAATGAATGGCATGCCCTGCGTGAAGCAAGTAAGGAGCCCTGCTCTGCGGTTCCATAGTGATCTCATACGGCTTATGGCAGAAACCTGTTGGGGCGTTATACCGACCTGCCAATGCCAAGAGGCACCCAATGTCTCCTTCGGGAACCGACCAGAAGTGAGCAAAGTGTGTGGACCGAACTCTCCTTACTCAGTCAAACTTTTCGGCCTCTTTGACCATTTCATAACTCCTTGGGAATTAGAAGTACTAACCTAATCTATCGGATCGTAGACTTTCAAGGGACTTGTGATCTATACTGTTATTGTGTACTGTGGCTTAGGTCCCAAACTTGGATTGGTAGTCAAGAAAGCGCCTAGCCTCGCTAGGAATCAAAAGTTCAGAAGCTAGATGGAGCTCTAGCTCCAAGAACATTTCTGAGGTTAAAGGTTACTCAGATTGGGACTGCAATGGGTTTTTGTTTCTTTGGTAACGCCGGCTCTTAGTGGATCAGAGGAGGCTGTTATACTGGTGTGATGATGCTTGGAAAGAACATCTCAGTTTTATGTTCATGTCGGTCTTATTGTGGTCAGGAAATACTCAGGGTCGTGCACAGGCACTCAGGTGACGAATGTTTTCGTGGTCTTAGCTTGGGAGGCATTCCGGAAGGTTACTCTGATGGCACCCCGGGTGGCTTCAGAGGCAAGCAAGGTTAAAGGTGAAGAGCTGGACGTCAAGTAGGGATGCTATCAAGTCTACCCCTGGTACATCCCCACCCCATCTCAGTGGTAGAACCAGGAGGGATGCAGACTGCACCTGGGTCGGTAAGGGACAGACTAAGTCCCACCAGAAAGGAAAAGCTTTTGGTGTAACGTCTGTCTACACCCCCATCTAGAGCAGGGAGGGATGCCTCCGGTAGAAAAAATGGCATGGGTCGTTTTTTTTCTCTCTTACAGATGGGAGATAACAATTCCAGCCTCATTCCTTTGAACTGTATCCTGAAAAATTGGGATAGATTTGATCCCCAGGGCTTAAAGAAGACACACCTGGTCTTCCTATGTGATACTGCATGGCCACGGTATCCATCGGAGGACGGTGAACGGTGGCCACTTGGAGGGTCTTTTAAGTATAATACTGTTCTACAATTAGACCTGGTCTGTAAGGAACAAGGGAAATGGGTAGAAGTAGCATATGTGTTGCCCTTTTTCTCTCTGCGAAATATGCCAGACTTATGTCCTAAGGGTATAGATTTGGGCTTGAAACCTTCAGCTCCCTCCTTTACATCTCCTGTCTCAGTACGACCTCAGACTACTCTGGTTTCAGTAGAAACTCAGACCATCGAAGTAAGAGATGAGATGGAGGACAGGAGACAAAAAGAAAAAGAAAAACAGGTTTCTCCAATCTATCCCTGGGATCATATGCACAGAGCAGCCAGAGAGACTGAGGAACAGCCACACAAGCTGTTGCCTCTTTATGAAACACCCACCAGGAGAAATAATCAGTCTGTGAGAGTTAATAAGCCTTTCTTTTATCAAGAAATACAAAGAATCAAGGAAGATCTGGGAGACTATTTAGAGGACCCAGAAAAATATATTAGAGTCTTTAAAGGTGTTACTCTGCTTTATGACCTCACTTGGAAGGATGTGATGTATATCTTGGGACAAACACTGACTCCCAAGTCAAAGACTCGAGTTTTGGGAAAAGTGGTTGCTTATGGAAATGAATGGCTTGGTAATGAATCAGTAGGGAAGAGGGAGAACGAGATAGTGGCCCTCCCCACTGGGAATCAGGCGGTCCCAACTATAGAATCAGACTGGGACTACAATACAGCTAAAGGAAGATGAAATCAGAGTTATTTTGTTAGATGTATTCTTGAAGGACTTAGGCAGGCACGTTCTAAGCCTTAAACTATCGCAAGTTGGCAGACATAGAACAGGAGGAGAAGGAAGCTCCTGGTAAATTCCTAGATAGACTGAGAGAAGGCCTTCGCAGATTCACTGAGATTGATCCCGAAAGTGAAGAGGGAAAAGTGATCTTAAAGGATAGATTTCTCACTCAGTCGGCTCCAGATATCCGCCGTAAGCTATTAAAACGGGCGTATGAACCAAATCAGTCTTTAGATACTCTATTACAACTGGCTCAGACAGTCTATTATGGTAGGGAATATGAGGAAAAGAAAGAAAGGCAAAAAAAGACAAAGGAAAAGGCGGAAGCCTTCGCCATGGCTATGAACAGCCTGAGAAAAATGCCCAGAGGGGCCCAGGTGAAAAGGGATGGGCTTGCTATTACTGTGGGAAGGAGGGGCACCTCAAGCGGGATTGCCCTCAGGCATCTAAGCCGCCCCCGGCTTCATGTCCGGTCTGCTGCAAAGGACCACACTGGAAGAGAGACTGCCCCCAGAGGCGTAGGTCTCCCGGGTCGGACTCTCAAGACAATCAGGACTGAAGGTGCCCGGGGGTCCCCACACAGGCTCCCATCCTAATTACACCTGAGGAACCCCAGGTATTAATAGTTGTGGGGGGCCAATCCGTCGATTTCCTTTTAGATACTGGGGCAACTTATTCTGTGCTTACTGAAGCCCCTGGCCCACTTTCTTCCCAATCCGCTTCCGTAATGGGACTGTCTGGACGAGCCAAAAGGTATTATTTCAGTTATTCTTTATCTTGCAACTGGGATTCTGTGCTGTTTTCACACGAGTTTCTGATCGTGCCAGACTCTCCCTCACCCCTTTTGGGAAGGGATATACTGAGCAAGGTCCATGCCTCTGTTTTCATGAATATGGAGCCCTTCCTTTCTCTCCCTTTAGTTGAACAAAATGTAAATCCTAGAGTATGGGCTGATGGAAAATCTGTGGGTCGAGCACAAAATGCTATTCCTGTACTTGTTAAGCTCAGAGACCCACACGTATTTCCACATAAGAAGCAGTATCCACTGAAACCTGAAGTTAAGGAAGGGTTAAAACCCATCATCAAAAATTTAAAGGAGCAGAGACTATTAATTCCCTGTACCAGTCCTTGCAACACTCCTATTTTGGGTATAAAGAAATCAAATGGTAAATGGAGACTAGTTCAAGATTTATGAATAATAAATGAGGCTGTAGTTCCTTTACACCCCGTGGTGCCTAATCCTTATACCCTATTGTCTGAAATTCCTGAACGGGCCAAATATTTCTCAGTAATTGATTTAAAGGATGTCTTCTATTCAGTGCCTTTGGTGGAAGAAAGTCAATTTCTTTTTGCCTTTGAAGACCCTACACAGCCAGCTTCTCAGTTAACCTGGACAGTTTTGCCTCAGGGATTTCGTGACAGTCCTCACTTATTCGGACAAAGTTTGTCACGGGATCTACAAAACTTTAATAGCTCTGAAGCAGTGGTGTTACAATATGTAGATGATATTTTGCTCTGTGCTGAGACAGAGGAAGCTTGTTTGCGAGCCTAAGAAGATTTCTGAAACTTTCTGGCAGACTGTGGTTACAAGGCATCAAGAGAAAAGGCTCAGCTTTGTCAACAATCGGTTAGATATCTGGGCCTAATCATATCAGAAGGGACTAGGGCCATAGGCCCTGAGAGAATTAAACCTATACTAAATCATCCCCTACCTATGACTTTAAGACGATTGAGAGGATTTTGGGGAATCACAGGTTACTGTCGCATTTGGATTCCGGGTTACGGGGAACTTGCCCGGCCTTTATATAAACTTATAGCTGAAACTCAGCAGGCCCAAACCGACAAACTGGTTTGGTCTCCAGAAACTCAAAAGGCTTTTAAGGTTCTTCAGACTGCACTCCTGCAAGCTCCAGCTCTGAGCTTGCCCACAGGGTCAGAATTTGTTTGTCACTGAAAGAAAAGATGTGGCATTGGGAGTTTTGACACAACCCCGAGGGCCTCACCAGCAACCTATTGCGGGTGGCCCCACTGCCTAAGAGTAATTGGGGCAGCGGCTTTATTAGCACCTGAAGCTTTAAAAGTAATTAATGGATGAAACCTTACTGTACTGACTTCTCATGATGTGAGTGGAATCTTAACTTCTAAGGTTAATATTTGGATGACAGACAGTAGGCTTCTTAAGTATCAGTCATTGTTGTTAGAAGGACCAGTAACTAAGCTTAAAGTTTGTGGAAATTTAAATTCTGCCACTTTCCTTCCTGAGAAGGAAAATGAAACACCTGATCACGATTGTTCTCAATTCCTAACTTTAAACTATGCAGCTCGGGAGGATCTAAAGGATACCCCATTAGACGATCCTGACATGGAAATATTTACAGATGGCAGTTCTTTTGTTCAGGATGGAAAGCTCCTGACATGGAAATATTTACAGATGGCAGTTCTTTTGTTCAGGATGGAAAGCGTAAAGCAGGTTACTCCGTGGTGACTGCTAAACAGGTTTTGGAAGCAAAATCTCTCCCCCAGGGAACCAGTGCTCAGTTAGCGGAGCTTGTGGCTCTGACCCGAGCTCTAGAATTAAGCAAAAGGCAGCGGATGGGCCTGATAATCTATGTGAGTCTACTTCTGCTGACTCCAAAAATCCTGAGTCTGCCATTTGATCCTCAAGACAATGTCTTCCTGTCCTGGGCTCACTCCTATGCTACATTCCACAATCGGTCTAACTGCTGGTCTGCAGAGCGCTCCCCTCTTCATCAGTGGAAGACTTCCCGTGGTGGACATCCCCACTTCAAGGAAAAGACTTTCTCCAAGTCTGTGAATACCTTCAACAACAATCACATGCGATGCCTCTTCTTCATCTGATGACATCTACCAACCCTAAAATGGACTGGTGCAACACGTTGCACTTTAACTATGGACATAATGTGACTTTTAATTTTGATTTTAACTTGTTTTAATGACTATGTTGCCTGCATCTGTAATTGTATAACTGGATTTGTTTCTAGCCGCATGAAAGCTTTTAAGTTACAAATGGTTGCTCAAACTCCTGCTACTGCTGTAGCTTCCTCCAGCTACTATTTGGGGCCCCTGGATCAGATATCCTCAATATGAGGATTAGGAGAATATGTTGCCTCACCAATTTAGGGACAACGCCCCTTGTCAGCTCAGAAGCAGTTATGGAACAAGAACGACACCCCTTTTCCCTAGGCAACATAATTCCTCTAAAAGAAAAGGGGGGAATGAGAGAGTCATTTCCTAGGCAGGTTGATAGGGAGTCTAGGGGTCCCCAAGGAGAGAGGGGTCTGGAATTCTCAAGGAGGAAGAAAGGACAGACTTTTTTTTCTTTCTCCACATTCCTTAGGATTATATAACAATAATGTATCCTGCCTAAGGACAGTCTCTGGATTAAACCTTCTGTTATCTTAAAATGCAAATTATGGGAGTAGACCTGGTCTTTACAAGGATGTATCCTGCTTGAGGGCAGTGTTATCTTAAAATGTAAATCATGGGAGTAGGTCTGATGAGGTCTTTACAACCTCCAGACATTCTTTGGATTATATAACTTCATTGTTAACACTAGCAAGCAGGTACTCTTTCTGCCCCCTTCTGATGCCTATGTCAGAAGCTTTCTCTATCTCCTTTATACTTTAATAAAACTTTATTACACAAAAGCTCTGAGAGATCAAGCCTCGTCTCTGGCCCCGGATTGAATTCTTCTCCTCCGGGGGCCAAGAATCCCCGTGTCTTCACATGATTCAACAACAACCTTTCAAAAGGTTTGGTAGAACTCACCAGTGAAGCTGTCTGGTCCTAGACAATTTGTTTATTGAAAGTTTTTGATTACTGATTCGATCTCCTTACTACTAATCAGTAAGTTTAGGTTTTCTCTTTTCTTCATGTTTCAGACTTGGTAGGTTGTACGCTTTTAGAAATTTTTCCATTTCTTCTAGGTCATAAAATTTGTTGGCATGTAGTTATTCATAGTATTCTCTTATGTACATTGTATTTCTGTGGTATCACTTGTAACATCTTTTTTTTTTTTTTTCTTAGTGAGTCTAGGTAAAGTTTCCTCAGAAAAAAGCAACAAGTTTTAACACAAGTTTTAAAAAATACAAGTTTTTTTTTTTCTTTAAGAACAGGTTGCAACAAACAGTGTATTAAAGGCTCCCAAGCAGAGTGTAAAATTGTTGATTATATAACTGTGTTCTAACATAGTATAAAAGGGAATTTCTAGAACTACTCCTGCTACAACTGTAGTACTTCAGTGAAGTAGGACTGAAACTGGTGTTGGATCCTCTATGGCTGATGGAAAGTGAGGGGTATTGTCCAAAGTGAGCACATTTTCTGGTTGCAGCTCAAAGTAAACCTATTGGTAGGGAAATAGTATAATTAAGATCTAGGATAAAACTTGATTGATATTCTCATGTATTTGAATGGAGAAGTAATTATGTATTGATATTGCAAAACCAATCATTCCAGTGTGATCATAGGGCTTCCCTGGAGGCTGAGACAGTGAAGAATCTACCTGCAATGCAGGAGACCCAGGTTTGACCCCTGGGTCAGGAAGATCATCTGGAGGAGGGCATAGCAACACACTCCAGCATTCTTGCCTGGAAATTTCTATGGACAGAGAGTCCATGGGGTCACAAGACCCAGAAAAGCCCTCAGTGACTAACCGGTCATTAAAATGTGATTATGAAAATGTGCCTAAGGGTTGTTAATTAGCCTCAGTCACAACCAGGAGGTAGGTAGGAGAGGATAAGACAAGGGACTGGGAGGGCCGGAATGGCTCAGGTTCTTAAAGTATGGTAATGGTCAGCAAGCCCACAGGACAAAGTCTTGTTGTGTAATAATCACATGGTTCCTGGGGAAAAGCCAGCTAACCTCTCAGGTCTTGACCCCTCACCCAGTCCAGGGAGCTCACTCCTCTTCAGGCCCTGTGCTGGTAACCTCGGGTCTGTCAGACACCCCTTCCTTAAGGAGATCTCAGGCTGTCCTGGCAGCCCTGCCCTTAGAAGACAACAGCTGTTCCTTCCTGAGTCTCCCTGTTCTCCAGGCTGAGCACCTTCAGCTGTTCTCACAGGCTTCCCCATGCTTCCCTGCCCATTCTTCAATCCCATCCTCCCTGCCTGGACCTGAGCTTGCCTTGGACACAGATATCAATCTGATGAGTCAGCCCTGCGGGTCCACTGTGTGTGGAGACAACAGACAGGAATCTAAGATGGTGTCATGTCAAGGAAAAGAGGCTCACCTGCTGTGTGGGGAGTTACGTCAGGAAGAGTAGGCCAACTGGCTTGATTTTGTGAAACACAGGACTTTGTTTAAACTGACATTCCCAGACAGAATGACCAGCCTCAAGGATGGCATCTGGCAAAGGGTGCTGATATTTGACTTGTGCCCTTAAATTGGGTCTGGTTATCTCTGGGCGTTCTTCCCTCATACAGTGTGCTGTGAGTTTCCTGGGGCTGAGGTATCATCTCCTCCCTGTACCCCTGAACTCAGCAGAGAGACTGACCTGGAGGGATGCTCAGCCCAGGTGTGTGGAGAGAGAAAGAGAAATGAGCCACTTGCAGGCTGGGGAAGTGCAGCATCTACCACCCCTGAAGGAGGCAGCACTCAGCCCTGTGGCGGGTCGGGGCTGGGGGGTAGAGAGGGTGAGGGCTCACCGTGGGGCCAGTCTTTTCAAGAGAAGGAGTCTCAGTCATTATCAGCAGAACGGAGGTAAGACGGGGACTGTTAGAATCAGCTACAGAGAGATGCCAAAGCCCAGTTTGTTCATGGATGTTGTTGTATTAGATTTCCAGAGTATTTTGATTTTCAGAACTTGTGGTCTTTTTTTGGGTGCAAATGTCAATTTTCTGAGCTAAGGGTTGACACATGGAACCAATAAAACATTTTCACTGATGTTCCCATTTCACCGATGGCCATTACGTAATAAATAGACTCTGTAAGTAGACAATTTCTCTTATGTTGATTGTATTACTCATGGTGCTTTGATAATGGCTCAGATGGTAAAGAATCTGCCTGCAATGCAGGAGACCTGGGTCTGATCCCTGAAACGGGAGGATCCCCTGGAGAAGGGTACAGCTACCACTCCATTATACTTTGGAGTATATTGGAGAATTGCAATACGTAGACGAATTCTAAGGACAGAGGAGCTTGGCAGGCTGCAGTCCATGAAGTGGCAAAGAGCAGGACATGACTGAGCTACTAACACAAACACATGGTACTTAATCATTTGTCAATATCTGCTGGTCTAATATAGCAATTGCAACCAAATACTTCTAGCTCTTATAATAGATTTTTTTCAATACCTGTGTTATTGGCTCAGTTAGAAATTAGAATGCCAACTTAATTGGGTTGAACAAATGACATGCCCAGGAAGAAGGATTTGCAGGCATCTGGCTTTCTTGGACACCAAGCAATCAGAAAAAAAGACCAGGTCCTCTGGGTCCACCAGAGGAGATCCAAGAAAACTAGGTAACATAGCTGGAGTGTTAGGAGGCTCCTAAAGGTCAGTTCCTGCACTGGATCAGTAGAACAAGACAGATCAAATGATGGTCGTGACTTTGGAGCACAGAGCAGCCCCCAGAATGCACTCAAGCAGGACATGTCTCAGGTCAGGGTGGGATTGTCAGCCCGCACTAGAAGAGGAGCTCCATAAAGGCAAGGATTCTGTTGCTTACTGCTGAATCTCTTGCTCCTAGGATGGCAATTCATCCAAAGTAAGTCCTCAACATATAGGTATCAAATAAATGAATAACTGAGCTCATCTACCCACCTACTCTTTCATGTACTTGGCATCCACTGTGGTGGAAACATTATGGGATGTCTGCCCAGCTCATTTGCTCTGAGATCTCTTCCCTCAAAAAAGGTGGGTCTTTGGAAGGCCTATTCACCCCAGCCACAGTTGATTGTAACAGATGGACCACTTGGCCATGATATTAGAATCAGAGTGTTGGAACAGGATTCAACAGGTCCCCTCAGGCTTAAGGGTGGCAGAATGGGGAAACGTGCCAACCCCAGAAGAGTAAACATTCCGTCCTCCACTGCCCAGACTCTGCCCAAGGACAGGGACTGTGTCTGTTGATTCATGACTGTATCACCAACTCCTAGAAAACTGTCTGTTTAAGGTAGAGCCTCCTTAGACACTTGCAGAGGGATGACTGCATGGATGTACCGAGAGAAGGAATGGGAGACACAGTCCTGGCAGCCCTCCAGTCCCTGGTTCTCCCCTTCCACACCCTGGCTGCCCCTGCCCTCATGCTCTGTGAGATGTCCCTGAGCCCCAGCTTTATTTTTGTGCTTCCTTCTTTCCTACATTAGCTATGATTCTATCTGACACTTACAAACAGAATTTTGTATTAAAACTCACTCATCACTCTTACATGTACTCATTCCTTCTTCATGAACTTATTGCTTCTTTGAAAAGTGAGGCTTAATCTCTATGAACATGCTCTACACTCGCTCTAAAAACAGGGATGATAGATATGAAAGACAAGCCTGTCAACATGATGCCAAGCGTTTAGAACACTGAATGGAAACGTGATAAGAGAGGCACCCAGGGAGTCTTGAGAATCCTAGGAAGGGACACCTTGGGGTCAGCAGCTTTGGGCTTAAATGATCTCACCTGGGTATATATCCTTTACATGGGTTTCCTCATTCTTCAGTGAAACAAGATCAAGTAATATTCCCCCCTCATACAGGTTTGCCTTAATTTTACATAAGCCTATGAAAATGTTTTGTACTCCATGGAGTTAATCCCTGAACATTTGTCAAGCATTCACTGTGTTTAAAGTTCTAATGGCAGTTCTGAGTGAGAAACAAACAAGGAAACTAAATCAGATCTTAGGCCAAGTTCTGGAGAGATAGTAGAAGTCTGGATCAGAGTCTGACTCAGCAGTTCTAGTCTTTGATCTCTGTGGATACCCTCAGAACCATCTCGCCATGCCTGTGCAAACATTCAGCCTTACCTCAAGCACTTGACCTTGAAACAGAGTTGCTGCTGTTTTTTATTTTTTGCTCTTGTTATAGTTCCAAAGGAATAGAGTCAGCAACAACTTCTGAAAAGGACAGAGAAATTCCCATGTATTTGTCCTCAATTTCCATGGGTGAGCAAGGTTAGCCCTGTGACCTCTGACCCTAACGGCATGAAGGTGGTCCTGCCAAGGACAGGTAGAATGAAACCCACATGCCAGCAGGAGCAAATATTCCCTCTGGAGTACATGCCCTGGGTCTGTGAAATTCCAACAGAGACTGGCCCTTCATCATCAGTATGCGACTCTACCAGCCATCCTTGAAGCCTGAGAGAGTCAGGGATGGGAGGTAAGTTCATAGTGGGTGAGACAGGTCGATAGCTGAGAATCATCAGGAAGGGAAGGCCGTTCATAGTATTATTATTATTAAAAATAGTCATGATAGTAGCAACAACTCTCTGTAGTGTTTTCTCAGATCTAAAGAATAAGAGATAACAAGTACTATTAACATGAACTCTTATTAAGCACCAGATGTGTTCCCCATTCACCACAAATAGAAAAAGGCTGCACGTAGCAACGAAGACCCAGCACAACCTGTGTTTAGCACAACAGACTAAATTAATTTTAAAAATTTTTAATTAAAAAAATAACCCTATAAGCTGCACAATTTTATTCTTCATATACTAGAAAGGAGGGGATTCTTTCATGATGTATCACTATGGATAAAACTTCTGAGATGTCTCAGTTTTCTTAATTTTTTCTGTACAATAAATAAGTAATAACGACTATCAAAGGAAAGAGATTTTTAAATGTTTTCAGAATGTGATCATACTTCAAACATATATGAGTTTTTATAACTCATTTTAAAAAACTTTTATTCCCATGCAGTTGATTTACCTTGTTCTGCAGTGTTAGGTGTACAGCACAGGGATTCAGATTCCTTTCCCTTACAGCTTACTACAAAATATTGAGCGTAGTTCCTCGTTTTATACTGTAGGTTCTTGTTTCTCCTACTCTTTTTTAACCTTTATCTCAAACTGTCACATCTAAATGGTACAGCAATTTTGGAAATTCACTTGCTGGAAATGTACTGGCCTTCCTGACTTTTCCTGTCACATACCTCCTTCTGACAATCTGGGTTCCTCCTATGCAGTCCCCAGTCACTCCTCTGATCCAGTCTCCCCGACCCCCACACACATCCATCTGTGGTCCAGGGAATGGTACTTTCCTGTTGGAGGGGCAGATGTGGTTCCAGTACTGGGGGATGCTGACCTCAGCCTTCCACCATGACATCCTGAGGCCCTCCATGGGGCACATGGCCTACTCTGTCCAACTGATGGTGGTGAGTCCACCTCTCTTTCATCTGCACATATCACACCAAGCTCAATCCATAGTTCACTCTCAAACAGATATATCTGTCAAACATCCATCAGACACAGCCCCCCAGAATAATGCGGTCAATCCCAGAGACACACATGTCACACACTGGAAGTGCACAAACACATTGTCAAATGCTGAAACTCTCTTCTACAGCCAAGCCTGTTCCCTCTTGCAGACACATGGACACATTATTACCCATCTTATGTGGCACACACTTCAACACACATGTGCTACTGCCATATAGAGGTAAGATTTGCAGCTATGATGGGGCTGCATCTGGGCCCCCAGAGTCCTCAGCTCTGGCTGGGAACCACTGTTCTGGGACAGATTCAATTATCAAGGGGAGAAAGTCTCACCTGCAGAAGGAGGGAGAGCTGGAGAAGGAGAGGAAATGGAGGCCCTTGGACTTCCTGGACATCCTCCTCTTTGCCAGAGTGAGTGTGGGCAGGAGAGGCCTGAGCCTTTGGGCAGAAGCACACAGGAAGGGCAGACCCTGCACACTGGCCCTGCCTCCACAGATGAAGACTGGGAGCAGCTTGTCTGACAAGGACCTCCATGCCGAAGTGGACAAGGTCATGTTCAAGGGTCAGGAGACAACAACCAGTGGCATCTCCTGGATCCTCTATTCTCTGGTCTCCCACCCTGTGCATCAGCAGAGGTGACAGAAGAGATCCAGAGGCTCCTGGGGGATGGTGCCTCCATCACATGGTGAGTGTCCTGGAGATGGAAGAATCCTGTCCCACCTAGGTAGAGAGAATCCTGGTTGTCCAGTCCTGCCTGCCCTCAGGTGGGCTTCCTTTCAGGGACCATCTGGACCAGATGCCTTATACCACATGTGTATCAGGAGGCACTGAGATTCTACCCACCAGTACCAGTTATTGGCAGAGAGCTCAGCAAGCCCATCACCTTCCCTGTTGGACACTCCTTACCTGCATGTATAAACTTCATCTCACCACTCAGCTAATCACTCTGTAGGACCACGTGGTAGATCAGAAATCCACGTGTGCTTTTCTAGTTGTGTGATGACATGACTATTGTACCCAACTTAAGGTAATTATTTACTCTGTAAAGTCACTTGCTCATTGGAAGAAAAGCTATGAGTAACCTAGACAGCGTATTATAAAGCAGAGCCATTACTTTGCCAACAAACATCTGTCTAGTCAAAGCTATGGTTTTCCAGTAGTCATGTATGGATGTGAGAGGGACCATAAAGAAAGCTGAGCACTGAACTGTGGTGTTGGAGAAGACTCTTCAGAGTCCCTTGAACTGCAAGGAGACCAAACCTGTCAATCCTAAAGGAAATCAGTCCTGAATATTTATTGGAAGGACTGATGTTGAAGCTGAAACTCCAATACTTTGGCCACCTGATGCGAAGAAATGACTCATTAGAAAAGACCCTGATGCTGGGAAAGATTGAAGGCAGGAGGAGAAGGGGACAACACGAGTCTGAGCAAGCTCTGGGAGTTGGTGATGGACAGGTAAGCCTGGCGTGCTGCAGTCCATGGGGTCACAAAGAGTCAGACACTACTGAGCACTGAGCAGCTGAACTGAGCTAGGATAAGGTGTGTGAAATGCATGACACAGAACATGAACACAGCAAAAGCTCAACAAACAAATGTTTGCTCCTGAATGTCATCTTGTAATAGGCCCTAAAATTCTAATTCCTTGAGATGTGAAGGCTTCAGAGAAGAGCAGACAGAAGCCAGAGGTGTGATTCTTCCATATGGGGTCTAAATATAGGAAGGAGCTCAGGAACTCCACTGTTATGGGTCAGATGGCCCAGTCTCTGAGGAGCCCTCTGATGGATGGCAGAGAACAGTCAATGATGAGGTCTGAGAGCCCTGCCATGGCTGGAGGCTACCCATTGGCTCACCTCCAAGTGGGTCTGAATTCCAGCCCTGCCACTCCTAGTTCTGTGATCATAGACACATCCCTTACCTCTTGGAGGCTCAGGGGCTTCATCTCATCACAGGGACAGGACTACCTTCCTTGAGGGCCGTGTGAGGATTAAATGAGTTATTGCACATTCCCCAAGGGCCATGATGGCACTTGATAAATATAGGTTGTCACCTGAGTTGCTCCTAAATGTAACCTGGGAATTATTTTACTTCTCAATTTGGGGCCATGGTTAGCTAGTCCTAATCTGTGCTCATGTGCTTTGTCATGCCCAGACTGCCTGTCTTGCAAGACCACCATTTCTTTTAGAGTGATGGAAATACTGTTGCAGAAGTTGGTCTGTCAAGAAACCAAGCACCGCATTCGGAAAGTCGGAAATTTCAGGTTTACTACGCTGGTGAGCCCAGAGGAGTTAACACTTCCAGTTCTGAGGCTTGAAAAACCGAGTTACAGAGCTTTTATAGACAGGGCATGACACCAGACTTTAGTGGGCATCTCTAACTCTTTATAGGCTAGTTCAAACTAGGGGTGTCCTGCAGGCAGAAGCAGCAGTTAGGACACAGCAGGGGAGATGCCTGACCTTTCCATAAACATGGTTAAGCATGATTACAGGGGCTGGGTAATTGACATGGGTGATGGAAGTAAGTTTCAGCTGCTAGCCTTGTAAGTTTCTGTCTTTCTGAAACTATGTAACTTACATGACTTTGCAGGAGCTAGCTGAGTTGCAGAAGCAGAAAGAGCATGAGGTTATTTCCAGCTGGGTGCAAGGTTTTAAATTTTCCTCTTCAGTATGATGGCCAAGGGAGAAGGGGATTGGATGCTCTCTCCATACCAACTCCTTCACCTGCTCCTGCTCTGGGATACTTATCCCCTGGTGGATTGGTGGGAGGAGTTTGACCTCACTTGTCCTGGCCCCGGTACTCTCTCTTCAGGTGTTTGACTCATCCTAGTCTGCACCAGGTCCTGCTGGACACAACCATGCCTTCCTCCCCTTCTCAGGAGGATCGGGTGAGGCCTTTGTACTTGGGGAAGAGGTGTGACTGGTTGCTACCCCATGTGTGTGACTGTCTACATTCATATGAAGTACACACAGTTATGTTCTTGTATGCTGATGTGTTTGTTAAGAAGGCATGGGTCTCCATGTATAAGAATTGCATCAGGGCCTGCCATGGAGATATTGACCTCCTGACATCCACAATGATTGGCCACATTTCCATGTCAGTGGCCTGTCCAAATTATTCTTGGATTTTGGTCACTTTAAGAGTATGACTTTTTAATTTTAGAAGTTTTCATGAAAGTTGAACTTCAGATGTTTGTTTTCACAATTATCAGTCATCTTTAAAAGTGGTTTTCTCTCTTACCACATTCCTAGTCCAGCGCACTGCCTTTTCTGCTTAATTCACCAACTAGCCCCTCTCTATATCTGTCCTGTTTGCATGAGCTTGGATTTCCAGCTGCCCTCCATGCCCTGAGGTTTCAAGTCAGGTCTGTGATCAGTTACAGTTGCCATTTGAAGAAAGTTACACAGTCATGTGTGTGTTCTCTATTTCTGTAGTCCATCCCAACAAAATTTTGGCTGTATATTCCTATAAGCATTACACTTCTCCCAGCTGCTAAAATTCTTTTTGTGTTCAGTTCAGTTCAGTCGCTCAGTCGTGTCTGATTCTTTGTGACCCCATGAATCGCAGCACATCAGGCCTCCCTGTCCATCACCAACTCCCAGAGTTCACTCAAACTCATGTGCATCGAGTCAGTGATGCCTTCCAGCCATCTCATTCTCTGTCGTCCCCTTCTCCTCCTGCCCCCAATCCCTCCCAGCATCAGGGTCTTTTCCAATGAGTCAACTCTTCTCATGAGGTGGCCAAAGTACTGGAGTTTCAGCCTCAGCATCAGTCCTTCCAATGAACACCCAGGACTGATCTCCTTTAGGATGGACTGATTGGATCTCCTTGCAGTCCTAGGGACTTTCAAGAGTCTTCTCCAACACCACAGTTCAAAAGCATCAATTCTTCAGTGCCCAGCTTTCTTTATAGTCCAACTCTCACATCCATACATGACTACCGGAAAAACCATAGCTTTGACTAGATGGACCTGAGAGAGTCATTCCTAGGCAGGTTGATAGGGAGTCTAGGGGTCCCCAAGGAGTTAGGGATCTGGAATTCTCAAAGAGGAAGAAAGGACAAACTTTTTTTCCTTCTCTACCTTCCTTTGGATTATATAACAATAATGTATCCTGCCTGAGGACAGTCTCTGGATTAAACTTTCTGGCTAATTCTGTTATCTTAAAATGTAAATTATTGGAGTAGACCTGGTTTTTACAAGGATGTATCCTGCCTGAGGACAGTCTCTGGATTAAACCTTCTGGCTAATTCTGTTATTTTAAAATGTAAATTATGGGAGTAGGTCTGGTGAGGTCTTTACAACCTCCAGACATTCTTCGGATTCATTGAGATCAGATCAGATTAGATCAGTTGCTCAGTCGTGTCCCGACTCTTTGCGACCCCATGAATCGCAGCACGCCAGGCCTCCCTGTCCATCACCAACTCCCGGAGTTCACTCAGACTCACATCCATTGAGTCAGCGATGCCATCCAGCCATCTCATCCTCTGTCGTCCCCTTCTCCTCCTGCCCACAATACCTCCCAGCATCAGAGTCTTTTCCAATGAGTCAACTCTTCGCATGAGGTGGCCAAACTACTGGAGTTTCAGCCTCAGCATCAGTCCTTCCAAAGAAATCCCAGGGCTGATCTCCTTCAGAATGGACTGGTTGGATCTCCTTGCAGTCCAAGGGACTCTCAAGAGTCTTCTCCAACACCACACTTCAAAAGCATCAATTCTTCGGTGCTCAGCCTTCTTCACAGTCCAACTCTCACATCCATACATGACCACTGGAAAAACCATAGCCTTGACTAGACGAACCTTTGTTGGCAAAGTAATGTCTCTGCTTTTCAATATGCTATCTAGGTTGGTCATAACTTTCCTTCCAAGGAGTAAGCATCTTTTAATTTCATGGCTGCAGTCACCATCTGCAGTGATTTTGGAGCCCAGAAAAATAAACTCTGACACTGTTTCCCCATCTATTTCCCATGAAGTGGTGGGACCGGATGCCATGATCTTCGTTTTCTGGATGTTGAGCTTTAAGCGAACTTTTTCACTCTTTACTTTCACTTTCATCAAGAGGCTTTTTAGTTCCTCTTCACTTTCTGCCATAAGGGTGGTGTCATCTGCATGTCTGAGGTTATTGATATTTCTCCCGGCAATCTTGATTCCAGCTTGTGTTTCTTCCAGTCCAGCGTTTCTCATGATGTACTCTGCATAGAAGTTAAATAAGCAGGGTGACAATATACAGCCTTGACGAACTCCTTTTCCTATTTGGAACCAGTCTGTTGTTCCATGTCCAGTTCTAACTGTTGCTTCCTGACCTGCATACAAATTTCTCAAGAGGCAGGTCAGGTGGTCTGGTATTCCCATCTCTTTCAGAATTTTCCGCAATTTATTGTGATCCACACAGTCAAAGGCTTTGGCATAGTCGATAAAGCAGAAATAGATGTTTTTCTGGAACTGTCTTGCTTTTTCCATGATCCAGCAGATGTTGGCAATTTGATCTCTGGTTCCTCTGCCTTTTCTAAAACCAGCTTGAACATCAGGAAGTTCATGGTCACATATTGCTGAAGCCTGGCTTGGAGAATTTTGAGCATTACTTTACTAGTGTGTGAGATGAGTGCAATTGTGCGGTAGTTTGAGCATTCTTTGGCATTGCCTTTCTTTGGGATTGGAATGAAAACGAGACAGCAAAAGAGACACTGATGTATAGAACAGTCTTATGGACTCTGTGGGAGAGGGAGAGGGTGGGAAGATTTGGGAGAATGGCAATGAAACATGTAAAATATCAGGTAGGAAACGAGTTGCCAGTCCAGGTTCAATGCACAATGCTGGATGCTTGGGGCTGGTGCACTAGGACGGCCCAGAGGGATGGTATGGGGAGGGAGGAGGGAGGAGGGTTCGGGATGGGGAACACATGTATACCTGTGGCGGATTCATTTTGATATTTGGCAAAACTAATACAATTATGTAAAGTTTAAAAATAAAATAAAATAAAATAAAAAAAGAAAACTGACCTTTTCCAGTCCTGTGGCCACTGCTGAGTTTTCCAAACTTGCTGGCATATTGAGTGCAGCACTTTCACAGCATCATCTTTCAGGATTTGGAAGAGTTCAACTGGATTCACTGGAGAGTATATAACTTCATTGCTAACACTAGCAAGAGGGTACTCTTTCTGCCCCCTTCTGATGCCTATGTCAGAAGCTTTCTCTATCTCCTTTATACTTTAATAAAACTTTATTACACAAAAGCTCTGAGCGATCAAGCCTCGTCTCTGGCCCCGGATTGAATTCTTCTCCTCCGGGGGCCAAGAATCCCAGTGTCTTCACATGATTCAACAACCTTTCAGACCTTTGTTGGCAAAGTAATGTCTCTGGTTTTAATATGCTGTCTAGGTTGGTCATAACTTTTCTTCCCAGGAGTAAGCGTATTTTAATTTCATGGCTGCAGTCACCATCTGCAGTGATTTTGGAGCCCCCCAAAATAAAGTCTGTCACTGTTTCTCCATCTATTTGCCATGAAGTGTGTGTGTAATTGTGCATTATTTTCATTGTTGTATAGGAGAAATCAACATAACACTGTAAATAAATTAACCTCCAATTGAAAAAAAATTATTGACACAGAGCTTGAATGCAACAAAAGCTCAGTAAACAAATGTTGACCCTTCTATATAGTCGTATGATGGAGCCTAAAATTCTAATTCCTTGAAACATGAAGGCTTAAGAGAAAAGCAGACAAAGGGGGAGGCATGGTTCTTTCATATGGGGTCTAAGTAAAGAAGGGAGCTCAAGGACTGCACTGTTATGGGTCAGTTGGTCTGTTCTCTGAGGTGCCCCCTAGTAGATGGCAGAGAGCAGCTGATCATGTATCTGAGAGCCCTGCCATGGTTGGTGGCCACCCACTAACTCACCTCCCAGTGAGTCTGAATCCCAGCCCTACTCCCTCCTAGCTGTGGAATCATAGACCCAACCCTTAACCCCTCTGAGGCTCAAGTGCTTCATCTGCTCATAGATATAGGAGTGCTTGCCTTGAGGGCTGTGTGAGGATTAAGTGAGTTACTACATATTCCTCAGAGTCATAATGACACTTGATAAATGTGAATTGTCACTCAACTGCTCCTAAGTGTAACCTTGAAGTTCTTTTACTTCTTAATCCTGAGCCCTGATCACCTTCTCCTAATCAGTGCTCATGTGCTTTGTCATTCCCCACCCACCTGTCTTCAAGAGCATCATTTCATTCAGAGTGATGGAGGGTGCTCCCATGGTGGCTCCCAGGACGTTTGTGAAGACACTCATGCCCTGCACTATGGGACCATCAGGCTTCTCTCTCTCCTCTCTGCCCCACAGGAATCATCCTCCCCTCTCCTTTTATGGGCTTCATCACAACCCAAAGGTGTGGCCAAACCCAGAGGTACAATGGTGGTGGGAGGAGGAGATGGGATGCTCTCTCCACAACAACCTGTCCTCCTGCTCCTGCTCTGAGATTTTTGTTCCCTGGTAGATTGATGCTAGGAGTTTGACCCCACATGTCCTGGCCCTGGTGTACTCTCTGCAGGTGTTTGACCCATCTTGGTTCACATCAGGTTCTACTCGACACAGCCATGCCTTCCTGCCCTTCTCAGGAGGATCCAGGTGAGGCCTCTGTACTGGGGGAAGCAGATGTCACTGGTTGCTACCTGCTGTATGTGACTGTCTACATTCATATGTGGAGCATGAAGTTCTGTTTTTGTATGTTGATGTGCTGAGAAGGAGGCCTGGGTCTCCATGTACAAGAAAGCCTTCAGGGCCCTCCATAATGGCATTGACCTCCTGATATCCACAAGGATTGACCTCATTTCCATGTCAGTGGCCAATCCAAAGTATCCAGAGTTTTCCTCACTTTAGGAGTATGACTTTTTAGCACTAGAAGTTTTCATGAACGTTAAACTACACATTTGGTTAGCACAATTTCAGTCACCTTAAAAGGTGATTTTCTCTGTTACCGCATTCCTAGTTGGTACACTGCCTTTCTGTTTAATTCACCAATTTCCCCTCACAGTATCTGTCATGTTTGCATGGGTTTGGAACTTCAGCTTCCTTCCATGTATAGGATCAGCTACAGTTGTAGTTTGAAGAAGGTTTCACGGTCATGAGCGTGTTCTCTATTTCTGCAGTAACTCCGATAGTTTTGACTGTGTATTAATATAACCGTGACATATTTTCCTGTTGCCAAAGTTCTATATATAATAGCAGAGGTTATATACCATAGTCCCAGATTCTACAGAGTCTAATGTTAGTAAGAAAAGGCGTAAAGTGGAGGACAATCAAGTCTGCTTTGGGGAGTGTATTGCTGATCCTGCTCATGGTGCCAACTATCTTGCTGTTCACACTGTGCACACTGTTTGCTGAGCCCAGGGTAGTCAAGGCATGGGCTAAGAGGCTGGAAGAAGACTGGAGGAGCCATAGGAACTGCAGACACGTTTATTCTCTCCTGGCTGGCAAGGCTGCCATAACACTGCCTGTCTCCTTGCTGATGCAGCAGCTGTAGCAGCAGTCATAACATAACCATAAGGCAGCCAGAACACAGTCAGAACATAACCTCGTATAACATAACCATGATGTTGCTCCAATATAGCCCCAATGCAGCAGGAGCCAGGGTTTTCTTGGTGAAACTAATTAAGGTGTACCACACACCGCCCCCAGGGCCTTTCCAGGTGGAGCTTATATAACAAAAGTAGCCCCAGTCCAAGCGAGTACCATGTGAAGTGTGAATGCAGTGCCATACAGTGATCTCATCTGTTACATAATCATTGTTTACAAACTGTGGGGCAAGAGCAAGAGGCCGCAGGGCAAGAGAGCCTGACCATGTCATCTTGGTTAATTTGCTCTTTCCCTACAGGTGGAAAGCTTCCTTGTATTTGACAGACGCATTTGAAAAATCCCTTGCATGTAAAGTATAAAGCACCCTTGAAATAGCTGTTAACCTGGATGATACACTCCTAAATGATTGCTGTGAAATTGTAAAGGCTACAAAAATTTTGGCTTCCCTGGTAGGTCAGTTGGTAAAGAGTCTGCCTGCAATGCAGGAGACCTGTGTTTGATCCCTGGGTTGGGAACATCCGCTGGAGAAGGAAATGGAACCCACTCCAGTATTCTTGCCTGGAGAATCCCAAGGACTGGTGGGAATCCCATGGGCTACATACAGTCCATGGCATCGTAATTTCAGTGACTTTGTAACTTAGTAGAAACAAGTTTTTTCTGACTCTACAGTTCTAGGAAATTTTCAACTGTGAATCAACATTCACAGAACAGCTTTGAAGCAAATTGTCTTCCTGAATTGCTTCTAGGATTTGGTTTACACCACGGTCCAGTCCTTCCTTGTAGACATGGCTGCACGTCATGCAGCTGCCACTAGAGGAAAGGCACTAGGCAGCTTGATTTTAGGTCAGAATGAATATTTGTTATGCTCTCAGTCCATTTGAGTTGTTTTCAATTCAATTAATATTGTTCAAATGTGAAAGTATGTATTAAGCGTGTCTCCGTGTGCCAAGACCTGTGCTAGGAGATGGGAACACAGGGATGATAACGCTGTCCTCCCCCAGGGCTCACTGTCAACAACATGTCTCCTCAAGACAGACATCATTGACACATCCACTCTTTCACTCATTCATTCCTTGGGCAGACTGTGGAGGATCCACGATCCAGCACTGTGCTGGACACTGGATGTGCTGTGTCCTTGAGTTACACCCATGGTGCCTTGAGGGTCCAGAGTGGGAAGAGGTGCAGCCAGCAGAGGGGGTGAGGGTGGTGGTCACTGGATGGAGCCTTGAGCATGAGGATGGCAGAGGCGAGGGGCGGGGACCTCAACCGTCGCTGAGTCAGGAAGACGAGAGGGACAGATTCCAGGTGAGTGAGGAAGAATCCAGAGAGGGCTGTGATGCCACTGAGGTACTGGGACGTGTGCTCCCTGTGATGTGGAAGATAGCAGGCCTGGAGCTACTGTGGGTTTAGAGGGAGGGGAGGAATGGAGGCTGAAAAGGCCAGATGAGGAGCCCAAGGGATGGTTAGGAGGGTCATTTCTGAATTAGAATGGGAAGGTTCCAAAGGTAGATTGACCAAGGAGGTGAAGGGAGACAAGAAGTCAGATCATTAATTGGGAGGCAAATGATCAGCAGGTTCAGGGTCATTAACCCTTGTCCTCTCTAGGAAGCCTCCCTGTTGCCATTCTGATTCCTTGCACAACCCTGTCTTAACATCTCTTGGGACTGAACAGCCTGTTTTTCCACCATAGGTGGTAAGGTCCCGAGAGGGTGTCTCAGGACCCCTGCCCCCTACAGTGCCCTGGGCTGACCTGAAACCAGGAATTGCCCATGGACGAGTGAATAAAGTACTAGTTCACATTTTGATCCACTTGACTTGACTCTGTGGCTTAGAGCACTGATGCCTCCCTACAGGTTTCCTGCTGAGAGCAGGAGTAGGAAGTTGGAGATAGTCCTTGGAGAGGTGGGCTTTGTCTTAGGTCAGGGGGAGAGTTTGGCCCAAAGCTTCACTGGCAAGTTCATTGTGATGAGTAAGGAAGGGATCAGGGCTGGGCCATGTAGAGGACAGCCCTGAATCCCTGTGCTCAGCAGGGGTTAGAAGCCTCCGCTGTCTTCCTTTTCCCCTCCTTACCCAGGAACTGCATCAGGAAGCAGTCTGCCATGAATGATGCAAGGTGGCCGTGGCCCTGACCTTGCTTCGCTTTGAGCTGTCATCGGATCCCTTCAGGGTCCTTGTGCCTGCTCCAGTCATGGTGCAGAGATCCAAAAATGGGATCCACTTTCAACTCAGGAAGCTCTCTGATCCAGGTGGGGACAAGGACAAGCCCTGAGGGCCCCTGCCCGCCATCCTGTCTTGCTATCACTCTCCCTGTCCTTGCCCCTTTGCCCACTTCCAGCTTTGATCTGCCTGCCTGCCAGCTTGCCTCATCTCCTGCCTCCTGCCCAGCAGCACACTTTCTGCCCTTCTCCTCTCACCTTTCTCCAGGCTCTCTATCTGCTGTCTCTCCATCTGTCTCTGACCCCCTGTATCTCTCAATGTCCACCTAATCCTGATTGCCTGCTCTCCTCCAGCATGTCTATTCTCTCCTGTGTTTTTTCCCTTCTGCCTGCCTGTATACCTGTATTCACTTCTATTTTGATGCTACAATAATTTGCCTCTGCCTTAGGGACTTAGAACAACACAAAGTTATCCTCTGATGGTTCTGGAGTGAGAAGTCAGAAATGGGTTTCCCTGGACACAACCAAGATGTTGGAAGGTCCCCTATCCAGAGACCTAGGTTAGGATTGCACTTTTTGCTGTTTTCACATCTGGAGCTGCAATCCTTGCATTCCTTGGCTCCTGGGCCCTCCTCCACATTCAAGTCCTGAGGCATCTACAAATGTCCCTCTGCTTCTGTCTTCACATAATCTTCTCTTTTATCAGGACTTGTGATTTACCTGGGTAATTCAGATAAAACAGGCTTGTTCTGGGATTTTGGGAACTAGGACGAGGACACCTGGGGAGCCATCACAGGACCTGCTAAATCCTGTGTGACTTCTTTGCCCTGTGCTCAGCTCTCTCCCATGTGTGAGATGGGCCTACCCTTGTTTCACTCACATGGCATCCTCTTTCCCCATCTCTGCATAAAGTTCACAATATCATATGGAGTGTGTATGTCTGCTCTGAAAGGAATTGGATGAAACAGAAGAGAGATAAGTGGAGGGAAGACAGCGGAGAGGAGGAGGGAAAATGACACCTGCTCTGTGGGGCTGGAACCCCAGCAGGGAGAGCATGTCCAGCCCCCTTGCAGCCTCACACTCTGGGGTCCCTCATGCCCCACACCCTGCCTGGCATCTGAGGCCCCCGTGACAGCTGAGTCAGGAGAAAGGGCTTGTCTCCAAAGGCTCAGAGGGAAGATGCTCACACCAGCACCTGTCGGGGAAGGAGCCTCCTGCCCTTCTCTGGTAGCTTCCTCACCACATCTGTAGAGGGGCCCAGCCAGCACCCACCCTGTGCTAGCAGGGAAGACTTTATAGACTTGTCCAGGCACAAGGGTCTCCACTCCAGAAGAGATTTAAGCAAAGCCCAGCCTGGCCATGTCAGGCAGCCTCCTGGCAGCCCTTCCTCACAGGCAAGGCCTCAGGCTCTTCAGAGGCCAAGAGTGGACGCCTGTCCTGGAGGACCTGAGAGGAATTAGCTGGGCACAAGCCTTGGCTGTTGCGGGGGTATGTCAGACTCGAATCCAGGACAGCTGGTGTCACCTCTCCCACAGGACAGCACCTTGGAATCCCTGACATGTGGACTGGCCACTCTGTGTGAGGACAGGCTTCTTCAGCCCTGCCATTCCTGGAGACCATGTTGGGGCCTGTCCTCCTGACCCTGGGCACTGACCAGAAACAGGCCCCTTGTACTCCACCTCTAGCCTTTCTGCACCCAGCCCTGCTACCTTATGGCTCTGCACACAAGTCCTCTTCCTCCCACCCCTGCCCTTCCTAGCCCAGGGCCCTGGTGCCAGAGGAGACGTCCCTTCAGCCCTGTGCTGTGCTGTGCTGTGATTGCACCATATGCCTCCTGAAGGGACATCTCCCCAGCCAGTGCCTGAAGCTAGGGCCTTGAGACCAGTTCTCCTGCAACTGGTTCCTAGGTCACTAGGTTAGTTCATTATGCTCCAAGAAGGGGCCAGATGGACACTCTGTGTTTGACTGGAGGTGGGGAGGAAAGTTAGTTTGGAGTATCCTGGGCAGGAAACTTGGCAGGTTCCCCAGTGTCAGGGAGTCAGAAAGGCACAGACTGGTCACTCTGAGAGGATGAGATTATGGTCCCTCACTCTCTTCACATAGCACTGAACCACATTGCTGAACCAATAAAGGAAAGTTTCATTGTTCAGGGTCTTAGGGGAAGGGAAGGCAGAGATCTGAGAGGAACCCAAAAGGGTTGTAGGTTGGGCTGGGAGTTGGTTGAGTGTAGGTGCTTACCCACCCTTGACCTTTAGTTTGGACAAATGTCCAACATGTGGCCCGATCTGTTGTGTGTGAACTACCCTCCATCATGAGTTCAGACAAAGGAAGATGGTGTTGGGATCCCAGTTAAGCTAGTAAGGGAGCAGTTTGGAGGAAAGACTCAGAGTTGGAAAACCAACCTATGGTTACCAAATGGAAAAATTAGGGGCAAGGTAAATTAGAGGCTTGGTGTTAACATATCCACACTACTATATTTTAAGAGATAGTTAGCAAGGACCTACTGCATAGCAGGGAAATCTACTCAGTATTCTGTAATAACTATATGGAAAAAGAACCTGAAAAATGCATATATGTACATGTATAACTAATTTCTTGGCTGTACACCTAACACATTGCAAATCAACTAGATACCAATATAAATTAAAATTTTAGTTTAAAACAGCAACAAAAAATTGCAGCTAAACACCATGAAACATCAATTGAAATCCAGAACATTACAGAGAAAATTTCACAGAGAACTGACATATGTTAAAAACATAAGATGACTGCACTTATTGGTATTAAAATTAACCATACTTGCCACAGTGCCTCATTAAATATTTATTTGCAGCCCAGAAGAGCACATCATACATTTGTATTATTTTGGTCTGGTACTTCAGAAAGACTCATCTCACAATTAGTCCTTCTCTTAAACTGTAAGCCACATACAGAAATCTCCCTTGACGCTTGAAGACAAAATAATGTAGAAGCTTTTACAAGAAGGTTAAAGAACAGATGGGTAATAGATTTCACTGAACACTAAAGCATAACAAACTTACTAGAAAGGAAAATGTTGCCCAAGCATGGTTCAAATGCAATATACTGAATGAAATTTCTGTGTCAGGTATTTTTTTTCTTTCAAGTTTTATTTGAGAACAATAGGAGACTAAAAAGCCTGTCTCACAATTTTTTAAATTTATTTTTTATTGAAGGATAATTGCTTTACAGAATTTTGTTGTTTTCTGTCAAACCTCAACATGAATCAGCCATAGGTATACATATATCTCCTCCTTTTTGAACCTCCCCATCTCCCTCCCCATTCCACCCCTCTAGGTTGATACAGAGTCCCTATTTGAGTTTCCTGAGTCATACAGCAAATTCCCGTTGGCTATCTGTTTACATATGGTAATGTAAGTTTCCATGTTACTCTTTCCATACATCTCATCTTCTTCTCCCCTCTCCCCATGTCCATAAGTCTATTCTCTATGTCTGTTTCTCCATTGCTGCCCTGTAAATAAATTCTTCAGAACCATTTTTCTAGATTCCGTATATGTGCGTTAGAATATGATATTTATCTTTCTCTTTCTGACTCATTTCACTCTGTATAATAGGTTCCAGGTTCATCCACCTCATCAGAACTGACTCAAATGTGTTCTTTCTTATGGCTGAGTAATGTTCTGTCACATATATGTACCACAACTTCTTTATCTATTCATCTGTCGATGGGTATCTAAGTTGCTTCCAATGTTCTAGCTATTTTAATAGTGCTGCAATGAACAATGGGATACATGTGTCTTTTTCAACTGTGGTTTCCTCAGGGTATATGCCTAGGAGTAGGATTGCTGGGTCATATGATGGTTTTATTCTTAGTTTTTTAAGGAATCTCCATACCATCTTCCATAATGGCTATATCAACTTACATTCCCACCAACAGTGCAAGAGAGTACCCTTATCTCCACATCCTCTCCAGAATTTATTGTTTGTAGACTCTTTGGTGATGGCCACTCTGACCGGTGTGAGGTGATATTTCATTGTAGTTTTGATTTGCATTTCTCTAATAATGAAAAGCAGAGACATTACTTTGCCAACAAAGGTCCATCTAGTCAAGGCTATGGTTTTTCCAGTGGTCATGTATGGATGCAAGAGTTGGACTGTGAAGAAAGCTGAGCACCGAAGAATTGATGCTTTTGAACTGTGGTGTTGGAGAAGACTCTTGAGAGTCCCTTGGACTGCAAGGAGATCCAACCAGTCCATTCTAAAGGAGATCAGCCCTGTGTGTTCTTTGGAAGGAATGACGCTAAAACTGAAACTCCTGATACTTTGGCCACCTGATGCGAAGAGTTGATTCATTGGAAAAGCCTCTGATGCTGGGAGGGATTCAGGGCAGGAGGAAAAGGGGACAACAGAGGATGAGATGGCTGGATGGCATCACTGACTCAACGGACGTGGGTTTGAGTGAACTCTGGGAGATGGTAATGGACAGGGAGGCCTGGCGTGCTACGATTCATGGGGTTGCTAAGAGTCAGACACGACTGAGCGACTGAACTGAACTGAACAGAACTGAATAATGAACTATGTTGAGCATCTTTTCGTGTGTTTATTAGCTATCGGTATGGCTTCTTTGGAGAAATGTCTGTTTAGTTCTTTTCCCACTTTTTGATTGGGTTGTTTGTTTTCCTGGTATTGAGTTGTATGAGCTGCTTGTATATTTTGGAAATTAATCCTTTGTCAGTTGTTTCACTTGCTGTTATTTTCTACCATTCTAAGGGCTGTCTTTTCACCTTGCTTATAGTTTCCTTTGCTATGCAAAATGTTTTAAGTTTAATCAGGTCCCACTTGTTTATTTTTGTTTTTATTTCTGTTACTCTAGGAGGTGGGTCATAGAGGATCTTGCTTTGATTTATGTCATTGAGTGTTCTGCTTAAGTTTTCCTCTAAGAGCTTTATAGTTTTATAGTTTCTGGTCTTACATTTACATTTTGAGTTTATCTTTGTGTATGGTGTTAGGAAGTCTTCTAATTTCATTCTTTTACATGTAGCTATCCAGTTTTCCAAGCACCATTTATTGAAGAGGCTGTCTTTTCCCCATTGTATATTCTTGCCTCCTTTGTCAAGAATAAGGTACCCCTAGGTGTATGGGTTTATTTCTGGGCTTTCTATCTTGTTCCATTGGTCTATATTTCTGTTTTTGTGTCAGTACCATACTGTCTTGATAACTGTAGCTTTGTAGTATAATCTGAAGTCAGGAAGGTTGATTCCTCCAGCTCCATCCTTCTTTCTCAAGACTGCTTTGGCCATTCGGGGTCTTTTGTGTTTCCATATACATTGTGAAATTTTTGTTCTAGTTCTGTGAAAAATGCCATTGGTAATTTGATAGGGATTGCATTGAATCTGTAGATTGCATTTGGTAATATAGTCATTCTCACAATATTGATTCTTCCTACTCAGGAACATAGAATATCTCTCCATCTGTTTATGTCATCTTTGATTTCTTTCATTAGTGTCTTATAATTTTCTGTGTACAGTTCTTTTGTCTCCCTAGGTAAGTTTATTCCAAGATATTTAATTCTTTTTGTTGCAGTGGTGAATGGGATTGATTCCTTAATTTCACTTTCTGATTTTTCATTGTTAGTATATAGAAATGCAAGTGATTTCTGTGTATTGATTTCGTATCCTGCAACTTTGCTATATTCATTGATTAGCCCTAGTAATTTCCTGATACTATCTTTAGGGTTTTCTATGTACAGTATCATGTCATCTGCAAACAGTGTGAGCTTTACTTCTTCTTCTTCAATCTGGATTCCTTTTTTATTTTTCTTCTCTGATTGCTGTAGCTAGGACTTTCAGAACTATATTGAATAATAGTGGTGAGAGTGGACACCTTTGTCTTGTTCCTGATCTTAGAGGGAATGCTTTCAGTTTCTCACCATTAAGAATAATGTTTGCCATAGGCTTATCATATATGGCCTTTACTATGTTGAGGTAGGTTCCTTCTGTACCCATTTCTTAAAGAGTTTTAATCATAAATGGGTGCTGAATTTTGTCAAAGGCTTTTGCGGCATATATTGAGATTATCATGGCTTTTATCTTTCAATTTATTAACATGGTGTATCACATTGATTGATTTGCATATATTGAAGAATCCTTGCATTCCTGGAATAAACCCAACTTGATCATACTGTATGAGCTTTTTGATGTGTTGCTGAATTCTGTTTGCTAAAATTTTGTTGAGGATTTTTGCATCTATGTTTTTCAGTGATATTGGCCTGTAGTTTGTGTGTGTGTGTGTGTTGTCTTTGTCTGGTTTTGGTATCAAGGTGATGGTGGCCTCACAGAATGAGTTTGAAAGTGTTCCTTCCTCTGTAATTTTTTGAAAGAGTTTTAGAATAAGCATTAGCTCTTCTCTAAATGTTAGTTCCTATCACTTCATGGCAAATAGATGGGGAAACAGTGGAAACAGTGTCAGACTTTATTTTTCTGGGCTCCAAAATCACTGCAGATGGTGATTGTAGCCATGACATTAAAAGACGCTTACTCCTTGGAAGGAAAGTTATGACCAACCTAGACAGCATATTAAGAAGCAGAGATATTACTTTGCCAACAAAGGTCCATCTAGTCAAGGCTATGGTTTTTCCTGTGGTCATGTATGGATGTGAGAGTTGGACTGTAAAGAAAGCTGAGTGCCGAAGAATTAATGCTTTTGAACTGTGGTGTTGGAGAAGACTCTTGCAAGTCTCTTGGACTGCAGGGAGATCCAACCAGTCCATCCTAAAGGAGACCAGTCCTGGGTGTTTATTGGAAGGACTGATGCTGAGGCTGAAACTCCAATACTCTGGCCACCTCATGCAAAGAGTTGAGTCATTGGAAAAGTCCCTGATGCTGTGAGGGATTGGGGGCAGAAGGAGAAGGGGACGACAGAGGATGAGATGGCTGGATGGCATTAGTGACTCAATGGACATGGGTTTGGGTGGACTCCAGGGGTTGGTGATGGACAGGGAGGCCTGGCATCCTGTGGTTCATGGGATCACAAAGAGTTGGACATGACTGAGCGACTGACCTGAACTGAAATGTTTGATAGAATTCTCCTGTGAAGCCATCTGGTCCTAGGCTTTTGTTTTTTGAGAGATTTTGATCACAACTTCAATTTCAGTGCTTGTAATTGGGTTGTTCATAATTTCTATTTCTTCCTGGTTCAGGCTTGGAAGATTTAACTTTTCTAAGAATCTGTCCATTTCTTCCAGGTTGTCCATTTTATTGCCATATAGTTTTTCATAATATTCTCTTATAATCCTTTATATTTCTGTATTGTCTGTTGTAACTTCTCTTTTTTCATTTCTAACTTTGTTGACTTGATTCTTCTCTCTTTTTTTCTTGATGAGTCTGGCTAAACATTTGTCAATTTTGTTTATCTTCTCAAAGTTCCAGCTTTTAGTTTTATTAATCTTTACTATTATTTCTTTCATTTCTTTTTCATTTATTTCTGCTCAGACCTTTATGGTTTCTTTCCTTTTACTAATTTTGGGGATTTTTTGTTCTTCTTTTTCCAGTTGTTTTAGGTGTGAAGTTAGGCTATCTATTCGATGCTTTTCTTGTTTATTGAGGTAGGATTGTATTGCTATAAACTTCCCTCTTAGGACTGCTTTTGCTGCATCCCATACGTTTTGAGTTGTAGTGTTTTCATTGTCATTGGTTTCCAGAAATGTTTTGATTTCCCTTTTGATTTCTTTAGTAACCTGTTGGTTATTTAGAAATGTATTGTTTAATCTCCATGTGTTTGTGTTTCTTACAGATTTTTTTTCTTGTAATTGATATCTAGTCTCATAGGGTTGTTGTTGGAGAAGATGCCTGATATGATTTCAATTTTCTTAAATTTAATGAGGTTTGATTTGTGACCCAAGATGTGGTCTATCCTGGAGAATGTTCCATGGGCACTTGAGAAGAAGGTGTATTCTTTGGCATTTGGATGAAATGTCCTGAAGATATCAATGAGATCCATCTCATCTAATGTATCATTTAAGACTTGTGTTTCCTTATTAATTTTCTTTTTTGATGATCTGCCCATTGATGTGAGTGGGGTGTTAAAGTCTCCTACTATTATTGTGTTACTGTCAATTTCTCCTTTTATGTCTGTTAGTGTTTGTCTTATGTACTGAGGTGCTCCTATATTGGGTACACAGATATTTACAATTGTTATGTCTTCCTCTTGGACTGATCCCTATATCATTATGTAATGTTCTTCCTTATCTCTTGTAATTTTCTTTATTTTAAGCTCTATTTTGTCTGATATGAAGACTGCTATTCCAGCTTTCTTTTGCTTCCCATTTGCATGGAATATATTTTTCCATCTTCTCTCTTTCAGTCTATATGTGTCTTGAGGTCTAAAGTGGGTTTCTTGTAGACAGCATATAAATGGGTCGTGTTTTTGTATCCATTCAGCCAGTCTGTGTCTTTTCATTGGAGCATTTAATCCATTTACATTTAAAGTAATTATTGATATATATGTTCCTATTGCCATTTTCTTAATTTTGGGGGGGTTGATTTTGTAGATCTTTTTTCTTTTCTTGTATTTCTTGACTATATAAGTCCATTTAACATTTGTTGTTAAGCTGGTTTGGTGGTACTGAATTCTCTTAACTTTTGATTGTCTGAAAAGCTTTTGATTTCTCCATCAATTTTGAATGAGAGCCTTGCCAGGTACAGTAGTCTTGGTTGTAGATTTTCCCCTTTCAGTACTTTAAATATATCCTGCCATCCCCTTCTGGCCTGCAGAGTTTCTGCTGAAAGATCAGCTGTTAAGCATGTGGGGTTTCCCTTGTATGTTACTTGTTCCTTCTCCCTTGCTGCTTTTAGTATTCTTTGTGTTTTGTCTTTGTTAGTTTGATTAGTATGTGCCTTGACATGTTTCTCCTTAGGTTTATCCTGTATGGGACTCTTTGTGCCTTTGATTGACTATTTCCTTTTCCATGTTGGGGAAATTTTCAATGATAATCTCTTCAAAAATTTTCTCATATCCTTTCTTTTTCTCTTCTTGTTCTGGGACCCCAATTATTTGAATATTGGTTCATTTGATATTGCCCCAGAGGTCTCTGAGACTATCCTCAGTTATTTTCATTCTTTTTACTGTATTCTGCTCTTCAGAAGTTATTTCCACCATTTTATCTTCCAGCCCACTGATTCATTCTTCAGCTTCAGATATTCTACTATTGATTCTTTCTAGAGTACTTTAAATTTCAGTAATTGTGTTGTTTGTCTCTGCATGTTTATTCTTTAATTCTTCTAGGTCTTTGTTAATTGATTCTTGCATTTCCTCCATTTTGCCTTCAAGGTTTTTGATCATCTTTACTATCATTATTCTGAATTTGTTTTCAGGTAGTTTGCCTATTTCCTCTTGATTTATTTGGACTTCTGTGTTTCTAGTTCATTCCTTCATTTGTGTAGTATTTCTCTGCCTTTTCATTATTTTTTTAACTTATTATGTTTGAGGCCTCCTTTTCCCAGGCTTCAAGGTTGAATTTGTTCTTCCTTTTGGTTTCTGCCCTCTAAGGTTGGTCCAATGGTTTGTGTAAGCTTCTTATAGGGTGAGATTTGTGCTGAGTTTTTGTTTGTTTGTTTACTAGTTTGTTTTTCCTCTGATGGGCAAGGCTGAGTGAGGTGGTAATGTCTGCTGATGATCGGGTTTGTATTTTTGTTTTGTTTGTTGTTTATTTTTTAATTAATTTATTCTAATTGGAGGCTAATTACTTTACAATATTGTAGTGGTTTTTGCCATACATTGACATGAATCAGCCATGGGTTTACATGTATTCCCCATCCGGAACCCTCCTCCCCCCTCCCTCCCCATACCATCCCTCTGGGTCATCCCAGTGCACCAGCCCTGAGCACCCTGTCTCATGCATTGAACCTGGACAGGCGATATGTTTCACATATGATAACATACATGTTTCAATGCTATTCTCTCAGATCATCCTATCCTCGCCTTCTCCCACAGAGTCCAAAAGACTTCTATACATCTGTGTCTCTTTTGCTTTCTCACATATAGGGTTATCGTTACCATCTTTCTAAATTCCATATATATGAGTTAAAAGTGTATTGTTGTTTTTCTTTCTGGCTTACTTCACTCTGTATAATAGGCTCCAGTTTCATCCACCTCATTAGAACTGATTCAAATGTATTCTTTTTAATGGCTGAGTAATATTCCATTGTGTATATGTACCATAGCTTACTTATCCGTTCGTCTGATGGACATCTAGGTTGCTTCCATGTCCTGACTATTATAAACAGTGCTGTGATGAACATTGGGGTACATGCATCTCTCTCAATTCTGGTTTCCTTGGTGTGTATGCCCAGCGGTGGAATTCCTGGGTCATATGGCAGTTCTGCTTATTTAACTTCTATGCAGAGTACATCATGAGAAACACTGGACTGGAAGAAGCACAAGCTGGAATCAAGATTGCCGAGAGAAGTATCAATAACCTCAGATATGCAGATGACACCACCCTTATGGCAGAAGGTAAAGAGGAACTAAAAAGCCTCTTGATGAAAGTGAAAGTGGAGAGTGAAAAAGTTGGCTTAAAGCTCAACATTCAGAAAACGAAGGTCATGGCATCTGGTCCCATCACTTCCTGGGAAATAGATGGGGAAAGAGTGTCAGACTTTATTTTTCTGGGCTCCAAAATCACTGCAGATGGTGACTACAGCCATGAAATTAAAAGACACTTACTCCTTGGAAGGAAAGTTATGTCCAACCTAGATAGCATATTCAAAAGCAGAGACATTACTTTGTCAACAAAGGTCCGTCTAGTCAAGGCTATGGTTTTTCCAGTGGTCATGTATGGATGTGAGAGTTGGACTGTGAAGAAAGCTGAGTGCCAAAGTATTGATGCTTTTGAACTGTGATGTTGGAGAAGACTCTTGAGAGTCCCTTGGACTGCAAGGAGATCCAACCAGTCCATCCTAAAGGAGATCAGCCCTGGGATTTCTTTGGAAGGAATGATGCTAAGGCTGAAACTCCAGTACTTTGGCCACCTCATGCGAAGAGTTGACTCATTGGAAAAGACTCTGATGCTGGGAAGGACTGCGGGCAGGAGGAGAAGGGGACAACAGAGGATGAGATGGCTAGATGGCATCACTGACTCGATGGACGTGAGTCTGAGTGAACTCCGGGAGATGGTGATGAACAGGGAGGCCTGGCATGCTGCGATTCATGGGGTTGTGAAGAGTCGGACATGACTGAGCGACTGAACTGAACTGATGGCAGTTCTTCTTCTAATTTTTCAAGGACTCTCTACATTGTTCTCCATAGTGGCTGTACTAGTTTGCATTCCCACCAACAGTGTAAGAGGATGCCCTTTTCTCCACACCCTCTCCAGCATTTACTGTTTGTAGACTTTTGGATAGCAGCCATTCTGATTGGTGTGAGATGGTACCTCAATGTGGTTTTGATTTCTCTGATAATGAGTGATGTTGAGCATCTTTTCTTGTGTTTGTTAGCCATCTGTATGTCTTCTTTGGAGAAATGTCTGTTTAGTTCTTTGGCCCATTTTTTGATTGGGTCCTTTATTTTTCTGGAATTGAGCTGCAGGCACTGCTTGTACATTTTTGAAATTAATTCTTTGTCAGTTGTTCCATTTACTATTATTTTCTTCCATTCTGAAGGCTGTCTTTTCACCTTGTTTATAGTTTCCTTCATTGTGAACAAACTTTTAAGTTTAATTAGGTCCCATTTGTTTATTTTTGCTTTTGTTTCTATTACCCTGGGAGGTGGGTCATAAAGGATCCTGCTGTGATTTATGTCAGAGAGTGTTTTGCCTATGTTCTCCTCTAAGAGTTTTATAGTTTCTGGTCTTACATTTATATCTTTAATCCATTTTGAGTTTATTTTTGTGTATGGTGCTAGAAAGTGTTCTAGTTTCATTCTTTTACAAGTGGTTGACCAGTTTTCCCAGCACCACTTGTTAAAGAGATTGTCTTTTCTCCATTGTATATTCTTGCCTCCTTTGTCAAAGATAAGGTGTCCACAGGTGCGTGGGTTTATCTCTGGGCTTTCTATTTTGTTCCATTGATCTATATTTCTGTCTTTGTGCCAATACCATACTCTCTTGATGACTGTAGATTTGTAGTATAATCTGAAGTCAGGCAGATTGATTCCTCCAGTTCCATTCTTCTTTCTCAAGATTGCTTTGGCTATTCAAGGTTTTTTTGTATTTCTATACAAATTGTGAAATTATTTGTTCTAGCTCTGTGAAAAATACTGCTGGTAGCTTGATAGGGATTGCATTGAATCTATAGATTGCTTTGGGTAGTATACTCATTTTCACTATATTGATTCTTCCGATCCATGAACATGGTACGTTGCTCTATCTATTTGTGTCTTTGATTTTTTTTTCACCAGTGTTTTATAGTTTTCTATATATAGGTCTTTTGTTTCTTTAGGTAGATATATTCCTAAGTATTTTATTCTTTTCTTTGCAATGGTGAATGGAATTGTTTGCTTAATTTCTCTTTCTGTTTTCTCATTGTTAGTGTATAGGAATGCAAGGGATTTCTGTACTTTAATTTTATATCCTGCATCTTTACTATATTCATTGATTAGCTCTAGTAATTTTCTGGTAGAGTCTTTCGGTTCAGTTCAGTTCAGTCACTCAGTCTTGTCCAACTCTTTGTGACCCATTGAATCGCAGCACGCCAGGCCTCCCTGTCCATCACTATCTCCCGGAGTTAACTCAAACTCATGTCTATCGAGTTGGTGATGCCATCCAGCCATCTCATCTTCAGTCGTCTCTTTTTCCTCCTGCCCCCAATCCCTCCCAGCATCAGAGTCTTTTCCAATGAGTCAACTCTTCGCATGAGGTGGCCAAAGTACTGGAGTTTCAGCTTCAGCATCATTCCTTCCAAAGAACACCTAGGGCTGATCTCCTTTAGGATGGACTGGTTGGATCTCCTTGCAGCCCAAGGGACTCTCAAGAGTCTTCTCCAACATCACAGTTCAAAAGCATCAATTCTTTGGCGCTCAGCTTTCTTCACAGGCCAACTCTCACATCCATACATGACCACTGGAAAAACCATAGCCTTGACTAGACGGACCTTTGTTGGCAAAGTAATGTCTCTGCTTTTGAATATGCTATCTAGGTTGGTCATAACTTAACTTCCAAGGAGTAAGTGTCTTTTACTTTCATGGCTGCAGTCACCATCTGCAGTGATTTTGGAGCCCAGAATAATAAAGTCTGACACTGTTTCCACTGTTTCCCCATCTATTTCCCAGGAAGTGATGGGACCAGATGCCATGATCTTCGTTTTCTGAATGTTGAGCTTTAAGCCAACTTTTTCACTCTCCACTTTCACTTTCATCAAGAGGCTTTTGAGTTCCTCTTCACTTTTTGCCATAAGGGTGGTGTCATCTGCATTTCTGAGGTTATTGATATTTCTCCCAGCAGTCTTGATTCCAGCTTGTGCTTCTTCCAGCCCAGCATCTCTCATGATGTACTCTGCATAGAAGTTAAATAAGCAGGATTACAATATACAGCCTTGACATACTCCTTTTCCTATTTGGAACCAGTCTGTTGTTCAATGTCCAGTTCTAACTGTTGCTTCCTGGCCCGCATATAGGTTTCTCAAGAGGCAGATCAGGTGGTCTGGTATTCCTATCTCTTTCAGAATTTTCCACAGTTTATTGTGATCCACACAGTCAAAGGCTTTGACATAGTCAATAAAGCAGAAATAGTTGTTTTTCTGGAACTCTCTTGCTTTTTCCATGATCCAGCAGATGTTGGCATTAGGGTTTTCTGTGTAGAGGATCATGTCATGTGCAAACAGTGAGAGTTTTACTTCTTTTCCAATCTGGATTCCTTTTATTTCTTTTTTTGCTCTGACTGCTGTAGCCAAAACTTCCAAAACTATGTTGAATAGTAGTGGTGAGAGTGGGCACCCTTGCCTTGTTCCTTTCTTTAGGGGAAATGCTTTAAGTTTTCACCATTGAGGATAATGTTTGCTGTGGGTTTGTCGTATATAGCTTTTATTATGTTGAGGTATGTTCCTTCTCTGCCTGCTTTCTGGAGGGTTTTTATCATAAATTGATGTTGAATTTTGTCAAAAGCTTTCTCTGTATCTATTGAAATAATCATATGGTTTTTATCTTTCAATTTGTTAATGTGATGTATTACATTGATTGATTTGCAAATATTAAAGAATCCTTGCATTCCTGAGATAAAGCCCACTTGGTCATGATGTATGATCTTGTTAATATGTTGTTGGATTCTGTTTGCTAGAATTTTGTTAAGGATTTTTGCATCTATGTTCATCAGTGATATTGGCCTATTTGTTTGTTGTTTAGATGAGGCATCCTGCACAGGGTGCTATTGGTGGTTAGCTGATGCCAAGTCTTGTACTCAAGTGGTTTCCTTTGTGTGAGTTCTCACTGTTTGATACCCACTAGGTTCAGTTCACTGGTAGTCTAGTGTCTTGGAGTCAGTGTTCCTTCTTCAAAGGCTCAGGGCTTGATCTCTAGAGAGGAACAAAGATTCCACAAGTGGTTTGTTATGGCATTAAGTGAGATTAAAACAAATATCCCAAAATGAGAAACTAAAGATGACTGCCAGACAAATGGCAGTTACAAAATCAGGCAAGCAATAATTAAAATAATGGGGTATACACATATACATATACATCCATTCAGTTCAGTTCAGTTCAGTTCAGTTCAGTTGCTCAGTCGTGTCCGACTCTTCACAACCCCATGAATCGCAGCATGCCAGGACTCCCTGTCCATCACTATCTCCCGGAGTTCACTCAGACTCACGTCCATCGAGTCAGTGATGCCATCCAGCCATCTCATCCTCTGTCGTCCCCTTCTCCTCCTGCCCCCAATCCTTCCCAGTATCAGGGTCTTTTCCAATGAGTCAACTCTTCTCATGAGGTGGCCAAAGTACTGGAGTTTCAGCTTCAGCATCATTCCCTCCAAAGAAATCCCAGGGCTGATCTCCTTCAGAATGGACTGGTTGGATCTCCTTGCAGTCCAAGGGACTCTCAAGAGTCTTCTCCAACACCACACTTCAAAAGCATCAATTCTTCAGCTCTCAGCCTTCTTCACAGTCCAACTCTCACATCCATACATGACCACAGGAAAAACTATAGCCTTGACTAGATGGACCTTTGTTGGCAAAGTAATGTCTCTGCTTTTCAATATGCTATCTAGGTTGGTCATAACTTCCCTTCCAAGGAGTAAGCGTCTTTTAATTTCATGGCTGCAGTCACCATCTGCAGTGATTTTGGAGCCCAGAAAAATAAAGTCTGACAGTGTTTCCACTGTTTCCCCATCTAGATGAAGCAGATGATTAATAAGCAACAGGATGAAAACAATAACTCAGAAAGGAAACTTGCTTTAAGAAACTGACGGCTATAAAAGGCAACTAAAGCAAGAGATTTTAATAAAATTTCCAAAACCTTAATTACACGATCCCAATTTTAAAAATCAAAACAAAAAACTAAGACTCTCATATTTCAGTAGTGGTTATCTTTCACTGTATTTCAAATTTATATTCTCTCATCTCTTAAGATGGAAGATAGGGATATTCACACAGACAAGTCACTGCAAACTTAAGAAAATACATAAGCATCCATAGCCTCAGCGTGTATTAACCTATTGGAGGGTTTAAATAAAAGAAAAAGTAGAATTTTCAGTTGCATTGGACAAATGAAAATGAGCCATGTTGTCTTGTAAGGTACTCCACAGCTAGATGTTCCTACAGACTTCAACTCCAGTTCTGTGCAACATCACAATGTTAAATAAGATAACACAGGCATCAGATATTCGAGAAAGGTTTAATTTAAATAAATATATACATTTTATTGAAGTATAGTTGATTACAGTGTTTCAGGTGCACAGCAAGGTGATTCAGTTATACAAATACATATATATATATTTGAAATTATTTTCCATCATAGCTTAGTACAAGGTATTGACTACAGTTCCCTATGTTATACAGTAAACCTTTGTTACTTGTTGTATATCTATTATTAAATTAGAAATATAGCCTTCTATTCATACTAAGTCAAATAAGTGGAATAAAAATGTCATACATTTTTAGTTAGGCAAAATTTCATGTTTTCTAAAATATATATATTATACATATTTGTATATGCATGTATACAAAATCTTTTCTACTACACTTGATAAAGGCTTGAGAAAGAGCATTAAAAAAAAAAAGAAGAGATGGAGAAATTGGAGAACATAAACAAAATGAAATGGGAGCACTGAATATGAAATAGAAAAAGTGAAACAAATGAGATAAAAGTAAAAGATCATCATATAGTCCAGTTGTTTTTAAACATGACTGCTCATTAGAAACATATCTGGAGCTCTAGAAAAAAAAGAAATATCTGAGCATTTTTTATCTGTGTTTTTTAAAACCTTTTAATTTTATATTGAGGTCTCACTCACCTAGAGCCAAACATCCTGGAATGTGAAGTCAAGTGGGCCTTGAAAGCATCACTACGAACAAAGCTAGTGGAGGTGATGGAGTTCCAGTTGAGCTATTTCAAATCCTGAAAGATGATGCTGTGAAAGTGCTGCACTCAATATGCCAACAAATTTGGAAAACTCAGCAGTGGCCAGAGGACTGGAAAAGGTCAGTTTTCATTCCAATCCCAAAGAAAGGCAATGCCAAAGAATGCTCAAACTACCACACAATTGCACTCATCTCACACACTAGTAAAGTAATGCTCAAAATTCTCCAAGGCAGGCTTCAGCAATACGTGAACCATGAACTTCCTGATATTCAAGCTGGTTTTAGAAAAGGTAGAGGAACCAGAGATCAAATAGCCAACATCCGCTGGATCATGGAAAAAGCAAGAGAGTTCCAGAAAAACATCTATTTCTGCTTTATTGACTATGTCAAAGCCTTTGACTGTGTGGGTCACAATAAAGTGTGGAAAATTCTGAAAGAGATAGGAATACCAGACCACCTGACCTGCCTCTTGAGAAACACGTATGCAGGGCAGGAAGCAACAGTTAGATCTGGACATGCAACAACAGACAGCTCCAAATAGGAAAAGGAGTACGTCAAGGCTGTATATTGTCACCCTGCTTATTTAACTTCTATGCAGAGTACATCATGAGAAACACTGGGCTGGAGGAAGCACAAGCTGGAATCAAGATTGCCAGGAGAAATATCAATAACCTCAGATATGCAGATGACACCACCCTTATGGCAGAAAGTGAAGAGGAACTCAAAAGCCTCTTGATGAAAGTGAAAGTGGAGAGTGAAAAAGTTGGCTTAAAGCTCAACATTCAGAACACTAAGATCATGGCATCCAGTCCCATCACTTCATGGGAAATAGATGGGGAAACAGTGGAAACAGTGTCAGACTTTATTTTTCTGGGCTCCAAAATCACTGCAGATGGTGATTGCAGCCATGAAATTAAAAGACACTTACTCCTTGGAAGGGAAGTTATGACCAACCTAGATAGCATATTCAAAAGCAGAGACATTACTTTGCCAACAAAGGTCCGTCTAGTCAAGGCTTTGGTTTTTCCAGTGGTCATGTATGGATGTGAGAGTTGGACTGTGAAGAAAGCTGAGCACCGAAGAATTGATGCTTTTGAAGTGTGGTGTTGGAGAAGACTCTTGAGAATCCCTTGGACTGCAAGGAGATCCAACCAGTCCATTCTAAAGGAGATCAGCCCTGGGATTTCTTTGGAAGGAATGATGCTAAAGCTGAAACTCCAGTACTTTGACCACCTCATGCGAAGAGTTGACTCATTGGAAAAGACTGATTCTGGGAGGGATTGTGGGCAAGAGGAGAAGGGGACGACAGAGGATGAGATGGCTGGATGGCATCACTGACTCGATGGACGTGAGTCTGAGTGAACTCCGGGAGATGGTGATGGACAGGGAGTCCTGGCATGCTGTGATTCATGGGGTCACAAAGAGTCGGCCACGACTGAGCGACTGAACTGAACTGAACTGATTTTATATTGAAAAGGAAGTATTAGTTGCTCGTTGTGTCCAACTGTTTGCAACCCCAAATTGCAAATTTATTTTGGGATAGAAAGTAGTACTGTATTACACACTTAAAATTTTAAGAGGATAGATGTCTATAGACATTGATAGATATCTAGATATCAGGCTCCTCTGACAGCCTATCCTCTTAGACATCTATGTATAGATATCTATAGATAGGCTGTCAGGCTCCTCTGTCCATGGAACTCTCCAGTCAAGAGTAGTGGAGTGAGTTGCCATTCCCTTCTTCAGGGAATCTTCCCTACCCATGGATCGAACCCTAGGTCTCCTGCATTGCAGGCAGATTCTTTACCATTTGAACTACCAGCCCAATTTTGTACTGGAGCATAGTCAGTTAACAATGTTTGATAGTTTCAGGGGAACATTGAGGGAACTCAGCCATCGGAAACTTCAAAAAACATTTACTTTCCTGTTTTATTTCAAATTGTCTAATTATTTCAAAAAATATATATGCATATGATAGTTTGATAGTTTGCAGGATCCTAGAACAACCCAAACTCCCCCTTCAAGTTATAAATACTATCTTCTCTTTTTTATTCTTTACATTTTGTAACATAAGAGAGATTACATTTAATAAAACCAAATGCTAACACACAAAAAAACTCTGGAGGCCCAGGTGTGAGATCTGCCTTCACCTTCACCCTCCCCCATGTGGGCGGGGAGATCCTCCCAGACCAAGCTAGGTGTCCAGGAAGGTCAGCCACAGTCAGGGACAGTCAGTGATCCAGAAGCCACTGCACCATGAGTGTCTCTGTGCTGAGTCCCACCAGAGCCCTGGGTGGGGTCTCTGGGCTCCTGCAGGTGGTCTCCCTGCTCGGCCTGGTTCTGCTTCTGCTCAAGGCGGCACAGCTCTACCTGCGCAGACAGTGGCTGCTCAAAGCCCTTCATCAGTTCCCGTCTCCTCCTTCCCACTGGTTCTATGGACACAAGAAAGAGGTAGGATGGAGCAGGATTGGGGAGTGGGAGGGCAGGGAAGGCTGGGGTAAGAGATGGTCACGGTCAGTTAGTCCATGGGACAAAGCCTTTTTGTGTGACCAGCACATGGCCCCATGAAGTAACACAGCTTATCTCTTAGATCTAGGCTCCTCATCCAGTCCTGGGGGCTCACTCCTCCCAGGCCCTGTGCTGGTGTCCTCGAGTCTGTCAGACACCCCTTCCTCAGAGAGATCTCAGGCTGTCCTGAAAACCCTGCCCTTTGAAGACAATGGCTGTTCCTTATTGACTCTCCCTGCTCTCCAGGCAGAGCAGCTTTAACTGTCCTTACAAAACAGGCTTCTAGATGTTTCCCTGCTCATTACTCAATTGTATGCTCCCTGCCTGGCCCCGAGCTTGCTTGGGAGCACAGACATCAGTCTGATGGATCAGCCCTGTGGGTTCACTGTGTGTGGAGACAACACACAGGAATCTAAGACGGTGCGGGTCACAGGAAAAGAGGCTCACGTCCTGGGTCATGTTTTGTCAGGTATTAGAAAAAACTGGCTTCGTTTCTTAGGACTGAGGGATTTTTCCTGGTATGTAATTACAGTGCTTAATTCCTGACAAGTTGCTGTCATGCAGGAACGGTTTCCCAGGATGGGGTTAGGTGAGGAGAACTGCCTGTTTGGTGTCCTCTCTCTGAACTATGAGCTCTTGGAACTGAGCCTGTAATCCCCCTCACCCTCAGCACCCAGCCCAGAGCCTGCACAGAGAGGTGTCAGTCCATTGTGTGGAGGGACAGGCAGGAGAGAAAAGAGCAGCTTGCAGGCTTGGAGGGGCAGCACTTGCCTAGAGGTATGGGGAGCTCAGAGCAAAGCCAGGGGCCACGTGGAAATGGCTCACCAAGGGTTTGTGGCTTAAACAATTGTTAGGAGACAATCACAGGTTGAACAGATCTGAGGCCTCTCTTTGCAGCACGATTAGAGCAGAGTGGAGACAAAGAGAAGAACTAGAAGTAGCTCAAGCCCCATGCAGGCTGGCCCAGTACCTCTCTCCCCTCTCCTTCCTAATCTCCTGCACCTTGGGTGTCTCAAGGTCCTCTCCACCTGCCTGTGCATTCCAGCCTCTGGGACTTGGCTCCCCATGTGCTCTCTCCCTGGAATGATCTCATCCCTCACATGACTTTCTCACAAGCCCCAGGCCCAATTCATTTTCATTCTGGGTCTCCCAGGAGTGGAGAGGACAACTCTTTTTCTCTTGGATGTCCTTCTCACAACTCAGTGGTAACTGGATTCAGCTATTTCTCTCTTCAAGATCATAGCTATGAGCTTCTTCTGGAAAGCCTGCCTCTGGTTCATTTTTCTATCTTGAAATCATCTTGGTAAATTATGAATCAAATAATAGCAAGTGCAGGAAGAAGACTTTTCTAACATCCAGCTCTGAGTTAGACCCTATTCCCCAAAGCGTCCCCATAGGCTTTGTCTTTTCTCCATCACACTTTCATGACCCACTCCTGTTTTGGCCACTTAATATCTGAGTCTCCTCCACTAGCCTGCAGGGTCCAAACAGATGAGCATCTAGAGCCGCATCCTAATTTAGTACCTTAAATCCATGCCTGGCACAAAGTAAATGCTCAGTAAACACAGGCTTAGTGAAGGAACGTGACCCACAGTACAAGTTGCCTCAAAGCTGGGGAACTCTGATGGCAGAAAAATGTAGGCCGATATCAGATACCAAAGGGGCAGAGGGTTGCTCTGAGTTACACAGAGTCATTGAAGTGAAGACAGTTTGACTACATGAAACACACCTGGGACCAATTGTTGATGAGAAATCCGGAGGTGACAAAACAAACTGAGTCTCCAAAGTTGAGGAAAGGCAGTTGCTCTGTGGCACAGAAAAAAGGCCACCAGGTAGAGGGAAGAAGGTGGGCAAAGACCTGGAAGATGAACAGGTGGAGCCAGTGCAAGAAGCACTGGAAGCAGCATCTTGAAGGCAGAGCAATGCATCCTGTGGAATCGCCACCTCATCAGGGCAAGAGTAGAGACGGTAGAGACAGAAAGGAAACGCCTTGGTGGTCCATAATCAGGAGTTTACAAAGATTCCTCTAAGTAGTGGTAAGTGTACAAAAGTTTCTGACAGTTAGTCAATGAAAATGAGATGAAAAATCCACATATCAAAATCTTATTTCAATACCATTCTCATATGTGTACACTCAGAATCTGTCCTACAACTGTGCACACACTCGGTATGAAAAATAATAATATACACACACAATGTGGTATTTAATTTTTTCCACTTAGCCATATACATTTCAAACAATCTTTCTTACTAAGAAACATTAACATGTATGCTGGGATAATATTAAACGTGTGTAGTGATTGGTACGGCAAAATTAAATTAACATATAAATTTAATTCTTAAGATATAATCTGTTCATTCTTTAAATAAATCTAATCATATGGCATCTGGTCCCATCACTTCATGGCAAATAGATGGGGAAACAGTGGAAACAGTGGCTGACTTTATATTTCTGTGCTCCAAAATCACTGCAGATGGTGACTGCAGCCATGAAATTAAAAGATGCTTACTCCTTAGAAGTAAAGTTATGACCAACATAGACAGCATATTAGAAAGCAGAGACATTACTTTGCCAACAAAGGTCCTTCTATTAAAGGCTATGGTTTTTCCAGTGGTTATGTATGGATGTGAGAGTTGGACTGTGAAGAAAGCTGAGCGCCGAAGAACTGATGCTTTTGAGGTGTGGTGCTGGAGAAGACTCTTGAGAGTCCCTTGGACTGCAAGGAGATCCAACCAGTCCATCCTAAAGGAGATCAGTCCTGGGTGTTCATTGGAAGGACTGATGCTGAAGCTGAAACTCCAATACGTTGGCCACCTGATGCAAAGAGTTGACTCACTTGAAAAGACCCTGATGCTAGGAAAGATTGAGGGCAGGAGGAGAAGGGGACGACAGAGAATAAGATGGTTGGATGGCATCATCAACTCAATGGACATGGGTTTGGGTAGACTCCGGGAGTTGGGGATGGACAGGGAGGCCTGGCATGCTGCGGTTCATGGGGTCACAGAGTCAGACATGACTGAGCGACTGAACTAGACTGAACTGAATCATATGACAATACTGCTTACCAAGTGATAGAAATTATCATCAGTTGCTCAAGCAACAAATGATTTCCAAAATTGTCATAAACCAAGTAATTATCTTTGATGTAAGTTTCTGTAGGCAGTTTGTAGTGTTGGCCCATACCTCTACCTGACATGGGACAGAATCCGATCTTAGGACAGTGATAGACAGCCTGCAAGGTTGGATTAGATTCCAGGTCAGAAGAAATAGTTCTAAACTCTTAGTTCTGCTGATGGATCCAGAATGATAATCTGGTACCCTTCCAGACCTTCACCCTGACATCAGCTCCAGAACTAAAAGAAAGGCATTATTGACTTGTCTTTCCCTTGATGACAGTTCCAAAAGGAGAGTGAGCTGCCACCACTACTGGAAAGGGTAGAGAAATACCCAAAGGCCTGTGTTCGCTGGCTGTGGGGCACAAAGGCCTTAGTATTGGTCTACGACCCTGACTACATGAAGGTGTTCCTGGGGAGATCAGGTAAGAAGGAAACCCTCAGCTGGAGACAATCTTTCATTTGAGTACATGTCCCTGGATGTGAAATTCCAGAAGAGACTGACACTTCAGACATCAAGGCCTGAGCTCCTCCAAACACCCTCCCAACCAAAAGCAAGACTAGGATTTCTCTTTTGTCTTACTTTTTACAAACGAATTGAGATGATCCCAGAACTGGAAGATGATTCCCTGTCCACACTGATACAGGTTGGGCACCTCTCATTGTTGCCTCTTCTGGGTCATGAGATGGCCAGATGACCACACGCTGTAGAAAAACCACAGGTTCTTTCTTATTCTCTGGCAGTGAACTGAGTTTATGTTTCAGGGCAATTCACCATCTTAGTCCTGTGGGTGTTCTGCTCTGGAGCACCAAGCCTCCCTTCCTGGGACCACAATGACTATCAGGACAGAAAGAGTCAGGGATGGGAAGCAAGAGTGCTGTGGCTTCAGAAAGATTGTCATCTGATAAGAACCAAGAAAGGAAGGGAGTCTATGGTCTAGACCTCAGCTGCTCTGGAGGCTCCTTGCCAGGTCTGTTGCCATCCACATTCCTTCTATACCTTTCAGACCCAAAGCCTCATAGAACCTACAAATACTTGGCTCCCTGGATTGGTAAGTACATTTAAATACAACTGCAGACCACCCACCATTTAGGTTAAACAAGAGCAGTCTCTTTGCGTAAATGGAGAACAACAGGTGCCAGGCACCCTCATCTCTGAATCAAATCTCATTTCTCTTCTGCTAATAAAACCCTCAGCCTTTATAATGGTGCTGTAGCCCTCCTTTTACCTAAGCTTCTTCTTCATAATTTCTCAGTCTTTACTAATGTTCCCAGTCTAACTTTTCGATAAGTCCTTTGATCACCTGTCCACCTACTCTTTTTCAACCTCGATCTCACTGCTCTCGTAATCACATCCTGTGGACAGACATACTGTAAATTCACATCCCTGAAATGTACTGGCTTTTCCCACCCCTGCCCATGATGAGCCTTCTCCTGACACCCTTGGTTCCTCTCAAGTTGGCCCCACTCTCCCCAATGCCCATACACACCCATCCATGGTTCAGGGACAGGTTTGCTGCTATTGGAGGGGCAGAAGTGGTTCCAGCACCGGCGGATGCTGACCCCAGCCTTTCGCTATGACATCCTGAAGGCCTACGTGGGAATCATGGCCGACTCTGTCCGAGTGATGCTGGTGAGTCCATCCCTTGTCACCATATGCACTAGAATCCAGGACAGCTGACATAGTCCACTATCAGACATTTATGTCCCTCAGACATCCATTGAATAGAGCCCCACGGAATGATGCATTCTCAACTTAGTATGAGACAGTGTTCATTAAAGCTAGGTGGGACAGAGGAACATCTAGGCACCAGCTTGGATGCATACTTTTCTCCTCACCAAGAGAAATCAGGGTCTTGGTGTATTCAGGGTCCACTCTTCTCCCATCTCCATGTTTGAACACAGGGGGTTAGATCAAGGAGGTCAGTGCAAATTGGCCCTGGCTGGCCTGGGCAATGGCAGCTTCGGTGGCAGAGTGGACATCCCAGGATGTCACACAGGTGGGCTCTGGCCTGGGTTCCATGGCTTCTGCACATCACTGAGCCACTCATGGGAGGAAATGAGTCCAGGTCTACATCACAGAGCTGGGTCTTCACAAACATCACCTCTGATCTGGACTGGGCATCACCTGGTCTTAGGTAACATTAAATGAATGAAAGGAATTGAGTAGTTCATGCCCCTTCTAAGAGCCCCATTAGAGTCACTTTAGCTTTTCCTTGCCTTGAAATATTTGCTTTGTAGTGTTGATAACACTTTTCCAGATCTGACCTCAGGACACAAAATATTCTCCCCTGACTATGCTTTCTGCTCAGCCACAAGCTGGTTAATATCATAAATTATTCCTAAAATTCATAATTAATTAGGATATTAGAAGAGAATACAACTATTATATAGTAACAGTTCAAAGAAATAGTCATTGCATTATACATGTGTGTTACAGCCCTAAGTTGCTAAAACAAGTCTGCTTAGAAAATTAGGAAATTTCATCTGAAGATGTAGAGACAGAGAGAAAGCCAGGCCTTCTGGGGAAGCAGAGTAGGGTCAATCCCCATACCTCCACAGGACAAGTGGGAAGAGCTTGTCAGCCAGGACTCACATCTGGAGATCTTTGGACATGTCTCCTTGATGACCCTGGACACCATCATGAAGTGCGCCTTCAGCCACCAGGGCAGCGTCCAGATGGACAGGTCAGTGACAGCTCTTCAACAGCAGGGTCCTTTTCTCACCAGCTGGGAATGACTTACCTGAGAGGCAATAAGGGCAGTGTTAATGCTTCTCAGCACAAAAAGTAAGTTCTGCGAGAGACATGGACCAAAGTCAAATTCTACCCAGACTATTCTTGACTCAATCACTAGTTCCAGTTTCCTACACAGGGAGAAGCCTGGATCCTCAGGCCACTTGTAAATACTGAGGGGCTCCTCAGGCTAAGACAGAAATGGCAATACCTCAGTGCTCCCTGTCCCCACTGATGAGGAATCCTTGACCCAGAGCCCCAGTCCCTCTCTAAGTCAGCACCTCCCTCAACTCCAGCCTCTTCTGCATCCTCTCCCTTCAGGAGCTCCCAGTCCTACATCCAGGCCATCAGGGACCTCAGTCATCTGATTGTTTCCCGACTCCGGAATGCTTTCCACCAGAACGACCTCATCTACAGGCTGACTCCTGAAGGCCGCTGGAACCACCGGGCCTGCCAGCTCACCCATCAACACACAGGTTCCCCTCCCTCCTGGGCTGCTCCCCCACCTTCATCAGGCACATATGGGAGGGCCTGGCCTTGATTCTTCAGGCAGAGGCCAGACTCCTGTTTCCTCTTCAGGAGATGGCACACGCCCACCTGCTGCAGGGACTGGGAACCCAGAGGTCGGGGTTTCAGGTGTTGTGTAGGGAGTTACAGGAGTCACCAGGTTGGTGATGACTAAGTGAGACCCCCCTTCCCAGCAGCATTCAGGCAGAGCCTTCATGGGCTGTGTTACTTTAGGGATTGCTGCCTGGAGTAGATGTCGCTGGAGCTCTCAGTCCTGACATGCTCACCCAGTGCCACCCACCTCATCCACCTGGCACCCAGACTGGGCCTGAGGGGCAGATGGTGCTATGGTGGGGCTGCATATGGGCCCCCAGAGTCCTCAGCTCTGGCTGGGAACCTCTTTTCTGGGACAGATGCAGTGATCAAGGAGAGGAAGGCTCACCTGCAGAAGGAGGGAGAGCTGGAGAAGGTGAGGAGCAGGAGGCACTTGGACTTCCTGGACATCCTCCTCCTTGCCAGAGTAAGTGTAGCCAAGAGAAGCCTGAGCTTTTGGGCAGAAGCACACAGGAAGGGCAGACCCTGCACTCTGGCCCTGCCTCCACAGATGGAGAATGGGAGCAGCTTGTCTGACGAGGACCTCCGTGCTGAAGTGGACACGTTCATGTTCGAGGGTCATGACACCACAGCCAGTGGCATCTCCTGGATCCTCTATGCTCTAGCCTCCCATCCTGAGCATCAGCAGAGGTGTCGGGAAGAGATCCAGAGCCTCCTGGGGGATGGCGCCTCCATCACCTGGTGAGCGTCCAGGAGATGGAAGAGCCCTGTCCCACCTAGCTAGAGAGAATCCCTGCTTGTCCTGTCCTGCCTGCTCTCAGATGGGCTTCCTTGCAGGGATCACCTGGACCAGATGCGCTACACGACCATGTGCATCAAGGAGGCAATGAGACTTTATCCACCAGTACCATTCATTGGCAGAGAGCTGAGAAAGCCCATCACCTTCCCTGATGGACGCTCCTTACCTGCAGGTATGAACTTCACCTCACCACTCACCTAAGCACTCTGTAGGACCATGTGGTAGACCAGAAATCCACATATGCTTTCCCAGTTGCAGTATGCTCTGATTTTTTTCTGCCAGAAGTTAATACTTACCCACTAGTTTGAATGAGTTTTGAAAAATGTTTTCCTTTAAAAACCTAGGAATAATACTACCATATATACAACAATCCCACTACTGGGAATTTAACCTGAGACCCTGGAAATAAAAAAGAACGTGTACCACAGTGTTCATTGCAGCATTATTTACAATAGCCAGGACATGGAAGCAAACTATATGTCCATCAACAAATGAATGGATTATGAAGATGTGGTCCATAAACTCAAGGGAATATTACTGTCATAAAACAGTATGAAACTGAGTCTGTTGCAGTGAGGTGGATGAACCTGCAGCCTGTTATACAGAGTGAAATAACTCAGAAACAGAAAAACAAATATCATATATTAACACATATATATAGAATCCAGAAAAATAGTACTGATGAACCATTTGCAGAGAAGGAATGGAGATGTAGACATCAGTTCGGTTCAGTCACTCAGTCGTGTCTGACTGTTTGCAACCCCATGGACTGCAATACGCCAGGCTTCCCTGTCCATCACCAACTCCAAGAGATTACTTAAACTCATGTCCATCGAGTCGGTTGGATGGAGTTTGGATGCCATCCAAACTTCATCCCCTTTTCCTCCAGCTGTCTGTCTTTCCCAGCAAAAGGGTCTTTTCCAATGAATCAGATCTTTGCATGAGGTGGCCAAAGTACTGGAGCTTCAGCTTCAGCTTCAGCATCAGTCCTTCCAATGAATATTCAGGACTGATTTCCTTTAGAACGGACTGGTTGGATCTCCTTGCAGTCCAAGGGACTCTCAAGACTCTTCTCCAACACCACAGTTCAAAAGCATCAATTCTTCGGTGCTCAGCTTTCCTTATGGTCCAACCTTCACATCCATACATGACTACCGGAAAAACCATAGCTTTGACTATATGGACCTTCATCTCAAAGTGATTTCTTGGCTTTTTAATATGCTGTCTTGGTTGGTATTAGCTTTTCTTCCAAAGAGCAAGCGTCTTTTAATTTCATCACTGCAATCACCATCTGCAGTGATTTTGGAGTCCAAGAAAATAAAGTCTGTCACTGTTTCTATTGTTTCCCCATCTATTTGCCATGAAGTGATCGGGCCAGATCCGATGATCTTATTTTTCTGAATGTTGAGTTTTAAGCCACTTTTTCACTCTCCTCTTTCACTTTCATCACGAAGCTCTTCAGTTCCTCTTTGTTTTCTGCCGTAAGGGTGTCATCTGCATATCTGAGGTTATTGATATTTCTCCTGGCAATCTTAATTCCAGCTTGTGCTTCTTTCAGCCCAGCATTTCTCATGATGTACTCTGCATAGAAGTTGAATAAGCAGGGTGACAATGTACAGCCTTGACATACTCCTTTTCCTATTTGGAACCAGTCTGTTGTTCCATGTCCAGTTCTAACTGTTGCTTCCTGACCTGCATACAGGTTTCTCAAGAGGCAGGTCAGGTGGTCTGGTCTTCCTATCTCTTTCAGAATTTTCCGCAATTTATTGTGATCCACACAGTCAAAGGCTTTGGCACAGTCAATAAAGCAGAAATAGATATTTTTCTGGAACTGTCTTGCTTTTTCCATGATCCAGCAGATGTTGGCAATTTGATCTCTGGTTCCTCTGCCTTTTCTAAAACCAGCTTGAACATCTGGAAGTTCACAGTTCACGTATTGCTGAAGCCTGGCTTGGAGAATTTTGAGCATTACTTTACTAGCGTGTGAGATGAGTGCAATTGTGTGGTAGTTTGAGCATTCTTTGGCATTGCCTTTCTTTGGGATTGGAATGAAAACTGACCTTTTCCAGTCCTCAGAAAACTGCTGAGTTTTCCAAATTTGCTGGCATATTGAGTGCAGCACTTTCACAACATCATCTTTCAGGATTTGAAATAGCTCAACTGGAATTCCATCACCTCCACTAGCTTTGTTCATCGTGATGCTTCCTAAGGCCCACTTGACTTCACATCCCAGAATGTCTCACACCATCGTGATTATCTGGGTCGTGAAGATCTTTCTTGTACAGTTCCTCTGTGTATCCTTGCCACCTCGTCTTAATATCTTCTGCTTCTTTTATGTCCATACCCCTTACCATCTCTGTCCTTTACTGAGGCCATCTTTATATGAAATGTTCCCTTGGTATCTCTAATTTTCTTGAAGAGATCTCTAGTCTTTCCCATTCTGTTGTTTTCCTCTATTTCTTTGCATTGATCACTGAGGAAGGCTTTCTTTTTATCTCTCCTTGCTATTCTTTGGAACTCTGCATTCAAATGGGAATATCTTTCTTTTTCTCCTTTGCTTTTCACTTCTCTTCTTTTCACAACTATTTTTAAAGCCTCCTCAGTCAGCCTTTTTTTTTTTTTTTTTTTTTTGCATTTCTTTTCCATAGGGATGGTTTTGATCCCTGTCTCCTGTACAATGTCACGAACCTCAGTCCATAGTTCACCAGGTACTCTGTCTATCAGATCTAGTCCTAGTAACATCCAAGTAAAACAATGAGTGGGTTGCTATTTCCATCTCTCTCTCTCTCTCTCTCAATGTACACACACAACATTGTACAGCTAGTAACATCCAATTAAAAACATGATTGACACGGAACTTGAATGCAACAAAAGCTCAATAAACAAATGTTAACCCTTGAATGTGGTCTTATAATGGAAACTAAAACTCTAATTCCTTGAAACCTGAAGACTTAAGAGAAAAGCAGACAGAAGCAGGGGGAAGCATGCTTCTTCCACATGGATCCAAGTAAAGGAGGGAGCTTAGGGACTCCACTGTCATGGGTTGGAGAGTCCAGTCTCTGAGGATTTCTCTGGTGGGTGGCAGAGAGCAGCTGATGATGAAGTCTGAGAGCCCTGCCATGGCTGGAGGCCACCCACTGATTCACCTCACAGTGGGTCTGAATCCCAGCCCTTCCCCATCTTAGCTGTGTGATCATAGACAAATCCCTTAATCTTTCTGAGGCTCAGGTGCTTCATCGGTTCATGGGGGTAGAACTGCCTTCCTTGAGGGCTGTGTGAGGATTAAATGAGTTATTGCACATTCCCCAGGGTCATGATGGCACTTGATAAATGTGAGTTGTCACCTGAGTTGCTCCTAAATGTAAGCCTCCAATTCTTTTACTTCTCAGTCCTATTTCCTGGTCACCTACTCCTAATGGAGCTCATGTGCTTTTTCATGCCCAGCCCACCTGTCTTGCAAGAACATCATTTCATTCAGAGTGATGGAGGGTGCTCCCATGGTGGTTCCCAGGACTTTTGTGAAGACATACTCCCCCTGCTTCATGGGGACCATCAGGCTTCTCTCTCTCCTCTGCCCCACAGGAATCTTAGTCTCCCTCTCCTTTTATGGACTTCATCACAACCCAAACGTGTGGCCGAATCCGGAGGCAAGTTGATGGTGTGAGGAGGGGATGGGATGCTCGCTCCACACCAGCCGCTGCTGCTCCTGCTCTGTGGATTGATGTGAGGAGTTTGACCATCACTGTCCTAGCCCCATTGTTCTCTCTGCAGGTGTTTGACCCAACCCGGTTCTCACCAGGTTCTACTCAACACAGCTATGCCTTCCTGCCCTTCTCAGGAGGATCCAGGTGAGGCCTCTGTACTGGGGGAAGCAGGTGTCACTGGTTGCTCCCTGATATGTGTGACTGTCTACATTAGTATGTGGTGCATGCAGTTCTGTCCTTGTGTGCTGATGTGGTGAGAAGGAGGCATGGGTCTCCATGTACAAGAAGGTCTTTAGGGCCCGCCACAATGACGTTGACCTCCTGATGTCCACAAGGATGGACATCATTTCCATGTCAGTGACTGATCCAAAGTATCCAGGGTTTTCCTCACTTTAGGAGTATGACATCTTAACATTAGAAGTCTTCTTGAAAGTTAAGCTACACATGTTTGGTTTGGACAATTTCAGTCACCTTAAAAGACGGTTTCTTCTGTTCCCACATTGCTAGCCAGCCTACTGCCTTTCTACTTAATCCACCAGTCCACCTCTCACTGTACCTATTGTGTTTGCATGGGTTTGGAATATCGGTTGCCTTCCATGTCCTGAGGCTTTGAGTCATGTCTGTGATTAGTCAGTTGTTGTTTGAATAAGTTTCACAGTCATGAGTGTGTTCTCTAGTTCTACAGTACATCTGACATAATTTTGGCTTCATATTAATATAACCATGACATATTTTCCTGTTGCCAAAATTCTTTATATAATAGCAGAAGTTATATATCATAGTCTCAGAGTCTACAGAGTCTAATGTTAGCAAGATAAAGAGTAAAGTGGAGGACAATCAAGTCAGCTTTGGGGAGAAAACTATTTTTTATTTGACAAGCATTTGTAAAGTCCCTTGCATGTAAAGTATAAAGCACCTTTGAAATAGCTATTAACCTGGATGATACATTCCTAAATGACTGAAGATCTTAAAGGCTACAGCTGCTGCTGCTAAGTCACTTCAGTCGTGTCCGACTCTGTGCGACCCCATGGACGGCAGCCCACCAGGCTCCGCTGTCCCTGGGATTCTCCAGGCAAGAACACTGGAGTGAGTTGCCACTGCCTTCTCCAATGCATGAAAGTGAAATGGAAGTCACTCAGTCGTGTCCGACTCTTCGCGACCCCATGGTCTGCAGCCTACCAGGTTCCTCCGTCCGTGGGCTACAGAACCTCCCCTAAAATAGTAACTTCAGTGGCTTTGTAACTTAGTAGAAACAAGTTTTTTCTGACTCTACAGTTCTAGGAAATTTTCAACTGTGAATCAACATTCACAGAACAGCTTTGAAGCAAATTGTCTTCCTGAATTGCTTCTAGAATTTGGTTTACACCAGGGTCCAGTCCTTCCTTGTAGACATGGCTGCACGTCATGCAGCTGCCACTAGAGGAAAGGGGAAACTAGGCAGCTTGATTTTAGGTCAGAATGAATATTTGTTATGCTCTCAGTCCATTTGAGTTGTTTTCAATTCAATTAATATTGTTCAAATGTGAAAGTATGTATTAAGCGTGTCCATGTGCCAAGACCTGTGCTAGGAGATGGGAACACAGGGATGATAACGCTGTCCTCCCCCAGGGCTCACTGTCAACAACATGTCTCCTCAAGACAGACATCATTCACACATCCACTCTTTCACTCATTCATTCCTTGAAAAGACTGTGGAGGATCCATGATCCGGCACTGTGCTGGGCACTGGATGTGCTGTGTCCTTGAGTTACACCCATGGTACCTTCAGGGTCCAGAGTGGGAAGAGGTGCAGCCAGCAGAGGGGGTGAGGGTGGTGGTCACTGGATGGAGCCTTGAGCATGAGGATGGCAGAGGTGAGGAGGTGAGGGGACCTCAACAGTTGCTGAGTCAGAAAGAGGAGCTGGACAGATCCCAGGTGAGTGAGGAAGAATCCAGAGAGGGCTGTGATGCCGCTGAGGCACTGGGACGTGTGCTCCCTGTGATGTGGAAGATAGCAGGCCTGGAGCTACTGGGGCTTTAGAGGGAGGGGAGGAATGGAGGCTGAAAAGGCCAGATGAGGAGCCCAAGGGATGGTTAGGAAGGTCATTTCTGGATTAGAATGGAGCATTCCAAAGGTAGATTGACTGAGGGGCTGAGGGGGACAGGAAGCCAGACCATTAATTCAGAGGCAAATGGTCAGCTGGTTAGGGTTGTTAACCCATGTCCCACCAGGAAGCCTCCCTGTTGCCATTCTGACTCCTTACACAACCCTGTCTTGTCATCTCTGGGAACTGGGCAGCCTGTTTGTCTACCATAGGTGGTAAGGTCCTGAGAGGCTGTCCACCCTGCCCCTACAGTGCCCTGGGCTGACCTGAAACCGGGAATTGCCAGTGGATGAGTGAATAAAGTACTAGTTCACAGTCTGGATCCACTTGACTTGACTCTGTAGCTTAGAGCACTGACGCTCCCCAGGTTTTCCTGCTGAGAGCAGAAGTAGAAGGTAGGAGATAGTCCTTGGAGAGGTGGGCTTTGTCATAGGTCAGGGGGAGAGTTTGGCCCAAGGCTTGGCTGTCAAGTTCAATGCAATGAGTAAGGAAGGGATCAGGGCTGGGCCATGTGGAGGGCAGCCCTGAATCCCTGTGATCAGCAGGGGTTAGAAACCTCTGCTCTCTTCCTTTTTATCTCCCAACCCAGGAACTGCATCGGGAAGCAGTTTGCCATGAATGAGTTGAAGGTGGCCGTGGCCCTGACCTTGCTTCGCTTTGAGCTGTCACCAGATCCCTCCAGGGTCCCTGTGCCCACTCCAATCATGGTGCTGAGATCCAAAAATGGGATCCACTTGCAGCTCAGGAAACTGTCTGATCCAGGTGGAGACAAGGACAAGCTCTGAGGGCCCCTGCCCGCCATCCTGTCTTGCTGTCACTCTCCCTGTCCTTGCCCCTTTGCCCATTTCCTGCTTCTGTCTACCCCCTACCAGCTTGCCTTATCTCCTGCCTCCTGCCCAGCAGCTGACTTTCTGCCCTTCTCCTCTCACCTTTCTCCAGGCTCTCTATCTGCTGTCTCTCCATCTGTCTCTGACCCCCTGTATCTCTCACTGTCCACTGGAATCCTGATCACCTGATACCCTCCAGTCTGTCTGTTCTCTCCTCTGTTTCTCCCCTTCTGCCTGCCTATCTGACCCTGAATTCACATATATTTGCTTCTAAAATAATTTGCCATTGGCTTAGGGACTTGGGGCTTCTCTGATGGCTTATGGGATAAAGAACCCACCTGGTATGCAGGAGCCACCAGAGAGAAATTCAATATCTGGGTCAGGAAGATCCCTTGGAGAAGGAAATGGCAACCCACTCCAGTATTCTTGCCTGGGAAATCCCATGAACAGAGGAGCCTGGTGGATTGCAGTTCACAGGATGGCAAAGAGTTGGACTTGACTAAGCACAGGGCAGAATATCTTAGAGACTTAGAAAAATACAAAGTTATTCTCTGAAGACTCTGGAGTGAGAAATCTGAAGTGGGTTTCCCTGGGAAAAGGAAGATGTTGGTGGGCTCCACCTCCAAAGATCTAGGACCGGGTTCCACTCTTTGCCTGTTCTGCATCTAGCTCTGCAATCCTTGCATTCCTTGGCTCCTGGGCCCTCCTCCCTATGTGAATTGAGCAGCATCTCAAACGTCCCTCTGCTTCTGTCTTCACATCACTTTCTCTTTCACCAGGACTTTTGTGATTAGATGAACAACTCAGATAAGACAGACTTGTTCTCCTGTCTGGTGATTAGGATGAGGACACCTGGGCAGCCATTGCTGGACATGTTAAGTCTTGTGTGACCACCATCAGCCTGTCTCCGGCTCTCTCCAATGCCTACCCATGTGTCAGTCATGTGGCTTCCCCTTTCTTGCTCTCCCTTAATAAAGTTCGCATGTCATATGGAGTGTACTTGTCTTCTCTGAAAGGATCTGGATGAAACAAAAGAGAAAGAAGTGGAGGGAAGACAGTAGAGAGGAGGAGGGGAGATGACACCTGCTCTGTGGGGCTGGAACCCCAGCAGGGAAAGTGTGTCTGGCCCCACTGCAGCCTCACACTCTGAGGTCCCTCATGCCCCACATGCTGCCTGGCACCTGAAGCTCCCATGACAGCTGAGTCAGGAGAAAGGGTTTGTCTCCAAAGGCTCAGAGGGAAGATGCTCACACCAGCACCTGTCAGGGAAGGAGCCTCCTGCTCTTCCGTGGTGGCTTCCTCACCCCATCTGTAGAGGGGCCCAGCCAGCACCCACCCTGTGCTAGCAGGGAAGACATTACAGACTTGGCCAGACACAAGGGGCTTCTTCACCCCAAATGAGATTTGAGCAGAGTCCAGGCTGGCCTTCTCTCCAGTCCCTTGGCAGCCCTTCCTCTCAGGCATGGCCTCAGGCTCCTCAGAAGCCTAGAGTGGGCAGCTGTGCTGGAGGATATAGGAGGAGCCAACTGGGCACAAGGCTTGGCTACTGGTAACAGGTGTCAGACCCAAATCCAGGACAGCTGGTGGCACCTCCCCCACAGGATAGCACCTTGGAGTCCCTGGCATGCAGCCTGGCCACTCTGAGTGAGGACAGGCTTCTTCAACCCTGCCATTCCTGGAGACCATGTTGGGGCCTGTCCTCCTGACCCTGGGCACTGACCAGAACCAGACCCTTTGCACTCCTCCTCCAGCCTCTCTGCACCCAGCCCTGCTCTCTTCTGGTTCTGCACACAGGTCCTCCTCCCTTCCACCCCTGCCCTTCCTAGACCAGGGTCCTGGTGCCAGAGGAGACCTCCCAGCAGCGCTGTGCTGTGCTGTTGCCATGTGCCTCCTAATGGGACCTCTCCCCAGCCAGTGCCTGTGGCCGGGACCTTCAGACCAGTAATCCTCTCCCCATCTCCAGGTTCCTAGGTCACCAGGCTAGTTCATTCTGCTTCTAGAAGTGACCAGGGGAAGGCTTTCTTCTGCAACAGGTGGGTCACACTCTCACTTGCTCTCTTTCTATGGCCATCTTAGTTCTGCACTCCCCCTACAAAACACCCGGTGAAGCCGCAGAAAAATCCCTGCCCTAGAGCAGGAGTTGCCACAGTCGCAGGCTGAGACAAGGTCTAGAACAGAAACCAGAACTTGAGGAACAGGATTCTGTGCAAGCAACCACACAAGCCCAGCTGGCAGCAGCAGCTGAAACTGATGAAGAACCAGTTAGGAAAGCAAAACAGAGCTGGAGTGAAAGGAAGGCGTGGAAGGCTATGTCCAAACTAGGTCTTCACCAGGTTACAGGGGTTACTAGAGTGGCTATCCAGACATCTAAGAATATCCTTTTTGTCATCAAGAAACCAGATGTGTACAAGAGCCCAGCTTCAAATACCTAGATAGTTTTGAGGGAAGCCAAGATCAAGGACTTATCTCAGCAAGTACAATTAGCAGCTGCTGAGAAATTCAACGTTCAAAGTGAAGCTGTTTCCAAAATTCAGGAAAACACAGATTCCAACTGTACAAGAGGAGAGTGAAGAGGAAGAGGTTGATGAAACGGGTGTGGAAGTTAAGGGGCTAGAATTGGTCATGTCACAAGCAAATGTGTCAAGAACAAAGGCAGTCCGAGCCCTGAAGAACAACAGTAATGATATTGTAAGTGCTATTACGGCATTAACAATACCTATCTGAAAAAAGGACCTTTTTTGGTGCTTCAAAAGAGTAACTGCAGCTGACTTTGAAGTTTGTACTGTTTCTAACATTAATAAAGTTAATGCTTCTTGTTGGATGGAAAAAAAAAAAAAAAGTGGCCAGGTAGACACTGTGTTTGACCAGGAATGGAGCAGTAGAGTTAGCTGGGTGTGTCCTAGGCAGGAAGTTTGACGAGTCCCCTGGAGTGAAGTGGCACCGAAAGGGTCAGTCTAGTCACTCTCAGAGCATGGGGAGATGGGAACTTTTTCTTCTGTGTGGCCAGCCATGAACATGAGTTGTAATCACAGGATTTTACAGGAGCTGAAGAGAATGACCAAGAAGAGACCCGGCTTGTTCCAGGCAGTAGGAAAGACCCCAGCTGCATCCATACTCCTACGTGCATCTGCCAGGATACAACTGGGGTTGTACATATCATATACATGTAGCAGCTGGGGTTGTACATAGACAATCCCTGTGCAACCTCAAGCTATATGTGCCCCTTACACACTCCACACTCTGCTCACACACATGTGCACAAATTCTGGATCCTATGAGGCAGCAGGATCTCTTTGGAGAGCTGGTAGGATTAAATGGAATTCAGCTTTGGTGCCCATTGGTCCCCCAGCTCCCCTCTCACAGGGACCTTCCCCATTCCTTCTGACTCCAGAGGTCTCAAGGGCATGTGCCCTCAGAGAGAGATGCAATTCTACCCATGGAGTCTTAGTCAGAAGAGGGCAGAGTCAGGTTCCTTCCCTTAGTGTTTAAGTGGGATAACAGCTTCTTCCAGTCCTGCCTCACTGGCCTCCTGACAATCCAGGGATCAGAGGAGTAGATGCATCCTAGACTTGAGTTCCACCCATGGGTCAGAGATGGATGGTACGCTGAGCTCTTCTTCCCGGGAATGCCTATGGAAACCATTTTTTCACTTGTGCAGAGAAAGTTCTGTCCAGGGCCAGGACAGAGGGGAAAGTGGGTGGCATGGGAGACACTCTGGTGAGGCCTCAGCATCCCAGCCTCAGGTGAGCAAGGAGATCTGAGTCTTGACAAGGCTTTGTAGGAGTGAGCATGAGGCCCATGGCCCGACTCCCAAGGCTGTGACCTTCTTCTCAGAGGCCACGCATCAGCAGCAGGAAGGATGTGTCTCCAGGTGGTCTATCCCCAGGGCAATATAAAGACATCCCCAAGTCCCAAAGCCAGAATTCTCCCTCTCTTGCCTCTCCCCTAGAGCCCAGTTCCCTTCCTTCCACACCTGTCCAGTTCCTGGATTGAAGCCCACTAATGGCTTTAGACTTGAACCCTAGAGGTGTATATGCTCCCAGCCATCAGGCAGGGACTACTTTGGGAAAAGCACTAATTCCCCACGTGGCCCCAGCCTGAGTCCTTCTCCAAAAGTCCCTCTTTGCACCCTCATACCTCACCCTGCCTTAAACCCTGATTCAAGCACCATCTCTTCCAGGAAGCCACCCTTTAATGTCACTCTGCTACCTTCCCCAGCCAAAACTCACATGCCCAGGGCACCAGGTAACAGTGATACAGATGCTGATGATGGCAGGAGTACCCCAGAGACCATCTCAGAAGGGGCAGAATTTATACCCATGAAACCATAGTCCATATTTCTCAACCTCAACAGTGGTTATCAGGGAGTTTTCTCTAAAAATTCCTTCTTATGTATCTTTGTTTTTTTTTTTTTTTTTTTTTTTTAGCAAAATTAAAAGGACTTTATTACAAAATATTTGAATATACTTAAAATGTGTGTAGATTTCATGGCAATAATGCTCAAATAACTGATTTTATTTGCACATTATACCTAAGCCCTTGTCCTCAGAATCTTTCGTTCATAGTATTTTATGGCACCCACCCCCCCCACCCCCGCTCCCTGGCCGCCGCCGCTGCTGCCCCCGTCTCCCTTTGTTTTGCTTGTTGATTCCTCTTCTTGTTCAACATCATGCTTTTAATTTTTTGCTTTCTTCTTTTGTTAAGAGAAGGTAAGTTCCCAGAAACAGACTCACGGATAGAAAACAGACCTGTGGTTGTCAAGGGTATAGGGAGGGTTGGATTGGAAATTTGGGATTAGCAGATGCAAACTATTATATATACAATAAATGAACAATAAGGTCCTACGTATAGCCCAGAGAACTATATTTCAATATCTTTTAATAAACCATAGTGGAAAAGATTAGGAATATCTATCTATACATGTATCTGAATCACTTCACTGTACACTGGAAGCTAACATAACATTGTAAATCAACTATACTTCAATAAGAATAAATTTAAGAGAGGTATCAGTTTGCAAATACTATGAGGCATATTTTTTTTTTTCTTTCTTTTTTTGTTTTTCTTTTTTTTTTTTTTTTAATTTTATTTTTAAAAAAAAAATCACATGCTCCCCAGTTTTTCCTTATGTCTGTTATATTCCAGACACATACATACAAAGTTAAACAAAGAAACAGATCTTGGTGAAAGGGGCAAGCTCCGAAAGCCATCTGTCTATTGTGTGGAGTGGATGAGTGTCTGATCATAACCACCAGTCCCAAGGCACAGATTCCATGTGAACGCTGTGTAAATTTTAGAAAGATGGACAATTATGGGAGATCAATAAAGAATCTAGAAGCAAGTAGTTATTCAGCATGTTTGTTAAATGAATGAGTGAGCTCGGGAACACATGTGCAGTAAGCATTTATAGACACACATGTTTACATGGCATTGCCTTTGAGGTGATTGTCTATCAGATGCCTATTCTGATTCTAGTCCATAAGCCTACAGAAGACAGGGGAGCACAGCTACTCTACAACCCAGCTTGGAGAGGGCAGCGTCCAGGAAGAGGCCACAGGTTGGGCTGTCTGGAGCTCTCATCTCAGCAGAGCTACTTCTCAGAGCCTGGCCCCAGCGGCTTCAGATGGAGGTGGATGCCATTCTTGGAGCGTAGGACCAGTTGGGGCATCTTGATGGGTAGCCTCGAGGGATCCGGGGCAAACTCAAAACGGAGCAAGCAGAGGGCTGTGACCACCTTTACCTCGGCCATAGCAAACTGCTGGCCAATGCAGTTCCTGCAATGAGCAGCACAAAATGACATCAGGCTATGAGACATCCAGAGTGATGAAAACTAGCGCTCTAAGTGTCCAACAGAAATCAGTCACTGTGTATGGATGAATCATTGACTGATCGATTGATTGGCCTGGTCTTCAGAAACAGATCTTGGGGGCATAGTGAGGGTCCCAGACTAGGTAGGTTCATACTGTGGGTTGTGACTTAGGGGTCTCTCTTGGAATGACTCACCCACCCCACCTGCCAAAGACAAGAGTATGCTAATGGCAGGAAGAGGGTCCCTGGAACTTCCCTCACATCAGGGTCACCACACACCCAGCATGGCCCTCCTCATCGCAGAGTTCCCCCAAAGGATGTTCCATGACATCCTCCATCCTCACCTCTGGACAGGGACGTTGGGCTCTCCTTACCTGGGCCCAGCAGAGAAGGGAATGAAGGCAAAGCTGTGACGTCCGGCCACGTTCTCGGGAGAAAAGCGCAAGGGGTCGAAGACCTGAGGGGACAGGGCTTGCTTGAATATCTGCCAGGTCCCAGGGCAGGCTGACCCCACAGAAGCCCACCCCCTCTGAACTCCGAGCCCAGGGATGGCATACCTCAGGGTCAGGCCACACTGTACTATTCCTATGGAGGGCATAGATGTGCAGAGAAATCAGGCTGCCTGTGGGCAGAGCAGAGCAGAAAACTGGTGACCAGACAGTCCTGGGACAGCCAGGCCCACCTCTTCACAGGGTCAGAATCCCCTAACTGGTGCCCCTAACTGAGCACCAGTCCGTCCCTGAGCACTGCCAGTGACGGAAAGTTCATACCCACCCTCAACACATCAAAGTGTGTTGATCAACAGCACACCTACTTCCCATAGCCCCAGCACCAGGTGTAGCACCTGACACAGATATTTGCAGAACGGAAAAGTTAAAGAGGACCAAACCCACCCCACCACGAGGAAGGACAGGCAAGGATTATTACCCACTTCCCACTTTCCATTAACTGACTCTCAAGAGAAGTAGTATGCCATCAGTAGTAACAACTACCATTCATTGGGCGCTTACTATGTGTCAGATCCAGAGTCAAACGCTCCTTACAAAGCCACCACACACAGTTGTACAGCTTGTCCATTGCACCACATCATAGTCTAAGTGAATGACGCCTCCTGAAGCTGTTCAGGGCACAATCTGCTTGGTGGTACATGACATCCCTGATGAATACTGCCTCTTTAATTCTGAAAACAGCCCTGTATGGCAGGGACCCTTCTCACCCCCAGTTCATAGGAGACAGACCAGAGGTGTAGATGTTGGTGGATTTACCCACACATTATGGAGCTAGGACTTTGATGCTGGCCGAACACAAAGCCTGGTCTCTTCCCCTCTGGTACAGGGGTAGAGAGAGCACCCACAGGGACTCTGGCTCCACCTCGAAATCTACCGCATCCCACCTTCAGGTAGAGAGCGACCATCCACAAAGTTGACAGGCTGGCTGAGCTGGCGGTACACTTGGGGCACAGGCGGGTACAGGCGGAAGCTCTCCTTGATGCACATGGTCAGGTAGGTCATCTCTGCCAGATCGTCCCTGCCAGCAACACAAGCAGGCCTTTGTGGACTGGGGGGCAGCACAGTCCTGCAGGAAGGCAGGCCCAGCCAGAATCCCCACTTCACCACCATCACACATAAGGGAGTCAGAGGGACGCAAGTGCTCCAAGTGTCCAGGCCAGGCGTGGAGTGGACACACAGACTCAGGGGTCTGGCTCCACTTTTCTCCATCCCTCCCTCATTTTCACAGCTAGGAAGGGAAAGCACAGGATCCTAGGGGTGTATGTGCTCCTGGCCATCAAAGGCAAGGTCACTCTTTCAGTGTCCCCCAGAAACCCCACGAGGAACAGTTCTTTAGGTTCTGCTTCATTCCCCATGGAGCTGGAATGGCAAGGGGTAGGGGCTGACATACAGTGGCTGAATGAATAAATGTCAAACAATAACGAGCTTGGAGGGGGTGAGTAACTACATATAGATAGACAGATGGATAGATAGACAGATGGATAGATATTTCCATTTTGCCACTAGGAAGTTCAGACCTCAAATGTGCTCCAGCTATAATGACTGTGCAACAGCTAACTACAGAGCCCCAAACTCTAGGGTTTATTCCCTCGGTCCTCATTTTTCATTTGTGTTCTACATTTAATTGAATGTGTCCTTTAAGTTGCTTCAAGATTGAGATGGAATAAAATGAAAATTAAATAAATGTTTCAACTCCCTGCCTCCAGGCTGTGTTCACACTGTTCCCCAACCCAGAGCACCCAGTTCTCCCCCTTGGCCTTTCTGAGCCTCACACATCTCTTTAGAAAGCCAACTTGGGCCCACCCCTTTTGATTCCTCTCTTCTGAACATGGGGCCGCTCAATCTTACCCCACTCTGTGGTTTTCTCTAGCTTTTTGGTTCTGCAAGAGTTTGTCTTTCTAAAAACTCCCCCAGGGCAGTATTGGCCACTCACTCTCATCCCCCACACTCCTAACAGCATCTGGCACCTGGCTGGACACCCTAGGAGGTTTCCAACGTCTGACCAGTAAAACCACATCCTTCAAATCCCAGATTGTGGAATTCTAAGTCAGTCTCCCTCAGCGAGTCTAAAGTTTCTTCCCTCGACTGAGCATTTTCTGTGGCCCCTGCTGTGTCCTATCCCTGGGCTGGAGGTAACACAGGAGTCTAGAGAGAAAGGTGACAGGACTCGAAAGCCCAAGGGGAAGAGGCAGGGAGAGGCGGGGCAGAGGGCACATGCAGGAGGGGGGCCAGTCAAAACTGCCAAAGATCATTCTCCAGAGAGAGGTCAGCGTCAATCAGTGTTGTGATAGTGAGCTCAAGCTTGAATGAAGAAACAAAATAGTTGTAAGTTTCTAAGTGATGATGTTTGTGCAACAGCCTTTTCTCCTTCATCAGAGGAGTCTAGAGACTGCACATTGGCCATCCAAAAGCAGGTGGGAGGGAATCAGCTCTTCCTGCTACCCCAGCTCTGTTCATCCTCAGTGTTCAAATCCTTTCCAATGCTCCCTGATCTATCTGGGAACCCAGAAGGGTAGTCACGTTCTGCCACCAGAGGGAGCCAACATAAAAGTCAGCCTCTTGACCACCTTTACAAGACACATCTGAAAATGGTCCACGGTGAGAGAAAGGGCTCGGGGCTGTGTCCACACATAGCTTCCCCCCAAAAGCCACAACTCTGGAGGGGAAAATGACAAGGGCTAACTGCCGTCGCCTGGTTTCCAGGATGGCCCTATAGGCGCAGCTCTTCCTTGGGACAGACTGGGCTCACCTGCAGCCTCACTCACCACTTCAAAGTGTCCCGGTCCCCAAGAATCTCCTGAATCTCTTCCCGACAACGACGCTGGTGCTCGGGGTACAGGGACATGCAGTAGAGAACCCATGAGATGGCGCTGGTGGTGGTGTCATGGCCTTCGAACATGAATGTGTCCACCTCGGCCCGGAGGTCTTCATCTGATAGCTTGATGCCTTCTTCATCCTGGGTCAGGAAAGCACAATGGGACAGCCCAAGGCATGTGAGGTAGGTTCCAACAAGGCCTCACAAGAGTAGCTGTCAAATGAAGGTCTGGGAGAGGGAGGGAAATTCCTTTTCAGACTAGGGGTTCGGAGCGTCTCTTTGATTCCTATCTGTTCTCCCAAGGCCAGCTTGGATGACTCCTACTCCAGGAAGTCTTCTTTGATCCCTCTGGCCAAATGACTTGTGATTTTACCCAGTCCTATCAATTGGGCTCACCTGACACACACAATGCCTTCTGGAGGAGGAAGAAGTCTTTGTCAACATCTACCTCCTGTCCCTGCCACCTGACTGTGAGAGTCAGGAGACCAGGGCTAGGGCTTTCTCAGCATGTGCGTCCCTAGCGTGAGAACTAACCCAGAGTAGGGCTCAGTGAGTTTGTGGAGTGGAAGGACCAGTTGAATGAGTGAATAAATGAATGTTGCTGCGGGTGTTCAGTCACTTCAGTCATGTCCAACTCTGTGTGACCCTATGGACTCTAGCCCCACCCAGGCTCCTCTGTCCATGAGATTCTCCAGGCAAGGGTACTGTAATGGGTTGCCATGACCTCCTTGAATGAATGAATGAGTAATGTATAAAGTCTAAGGTTCTAGGTTGCTAAGATTCTTCAGAGTCTTCAAAGGCTGGAATTGGTCTTCTGTTTCATGTAGACCCAGCCTCCCTGCCACTACATCTCTCCCCAGCACCACACCAGTCACCTTCCCACCTCTGAGCCTTTGCTGATATATACCATTGGACAAGGGCTTCCCAGGTAGCTCAGCTGGTAAAGAATCTGCCTGCAATGCAGGACACTCCAGTTCGATTCCTGGGTCAGGAAGATCCCCTGGAGAAAGGAAAGGCTACCCACTCCAGTATTCTTGGGCTTCCCTGGTGGCTCAGACAATAAATAATCCACCTGCAATGCTGGAGATTTGGGTTCAAGCCCTGGGTTGGGAAGATCCCCTGGAGGAGGGCATGGCAACCCACTCTAGTATTGTTGCCTGGAGAATCCCCCACTGACAGAGGAGCCTGGCGGGCTACAGTTCACGGGGTTGCAGAGTCGGACACAGCTGAGCGACAGAGCACAGCACAGCACCACAGGACAAGAAACAGGTCATATTTGCTGGAGAAAGAGGGAAAAGATGCTTAACAGCCCCTGCTGCTGTCCAGGGAGCCCTGTCTCAGGAGGACAGTCTGAAGACCCGTCAGGGACATGTTCTAGGCAAGGGTGGGTGACTGCGCACTCACCCGAGCCCCCAGGAGAATGTCCAGGAAGTCCAGGTGCCTCTTGCTCTGTATCCTCTCCCGCTCTTTCTCATCCTGGAGGGCTGCTTTCCGTTCCCTGATGACCTGGTCTGGGCCGGGAGCACAGGGTGTCACTGCCTGCGGACCCACCCTCTGCCCAAAAGGGGAACAGAGGTCCTGCAATGGGAGGGGTCCCCCAGGGGCCAGGAGGAGCTAGACCAGAACCTAGGCCTCCTGTGGGCGGGCGGCGCAGGAAAGGCCCACCTGTGTGGTCATGGGCCACCTGGCAGGCCCGCAGGAAGCGGCGGCCATGTGGGGTGAGAAAGTAGATGAAGTCATTGTGGTACTGGAAGGAATCGATGCGCTGCTGCATCAGCAGTGTGAGTTCTTTGACCGACAGGTAGTAGTTATTGTCCCTGCACAGTAGAGGGAAGGGGAGGTGCTGAGACCCTGACCCGCAGCAGAGCCCCCGAGTGAGTGGAATCCAGTTCCAAGTACTGCGCTCTCTGCCCGTCCTCGCCCCACCATCAAGCCTCCCATGAGAGCCATGGGAAAGGCCTGGCTCCACCTGAGCTGGGGCTCCGTAGAGCAGGACGCCCCTCTCCTCTCAGACCAGGACCCAGGATTCCTGCCACCTCACATGCCCTCTGAACCGACCTGGGTGGAGACCGTGGTCAGCCCCGAGGGCCCCCTGACCTGTCATTCAGGCCGCTGGTTCCTTTGCCAAAGGTGCACTTCATGAGCGAGTCCAGCGCCATGTGGCCCACATCGCTGTAGATGTCAAAGCTCTTTTGCTCACGAGCCTTTTTCTCCCACTTGTCCTAGAGCCCAGAGATGGAAGGTGATGTAGGGGAGGGGGCCCACCAGGCTGGGTGCCCCACCGTGCCTGCAGGACCCACCACTGTCCTCCCCACACGCACTCCGGTCCCTGGCCTGGCCTCATCCTGCTGTTATGGGTGGGGGTGGGGGGTGGTTCAGGCTCAGAGGGCAGAACCCACAGAACGTCAGAACCCTCAGAACCCACAGAACCTCACCCAGCACACACAGCCAGGGCAGCTGTGTATGAGGGAAGAGGAGGGCCAAAGGTGGTAAGCTCCCCAGCACAGTCTGTGTGCGTCAAGCCTGCAGTGATGCTGGCAGGTGGGGAGGGGGTAGTCTCCTGCAAGAAGACAGGCTAGCCCAGGTAACCTCAGGGATTATCCGGCTATAAGCCTCTGAGCCTAGTTCTTGACCCCTGACTCCCAGCATCCATTTTAGAGTTACTCTCGACATTAGTTCAGGCAGTTGTGCTAGGCCAAGGATGAGGAGACACTTTTTAGATATGAAAGGTCTTCCTAATATTCTCAGATACAGGCAGCCCTCCAGTCTGCTACAGTAGGAGCTTTCCTGGGGTCTCGCAGAGGCCCTTTGATGTGGGAAGAGGGAGTGCTGGTCTCCCGGTGGAGACAAAAGCTGGGGCTGTTGGGCGGCTTGGAGCCTCAGCACGTTGTCAGCACACAGCCAGCAGTAAGTATCAGGCAGAGCAAGGCTCACACTGCTGCTGCAGGCAGAACAGGGCCTCGGGCCTCAGCAACTCTCCTCACTGCCCTCTCCCAGGAAAAACTGGGGGGCGGGGGGCTGGCCCCACAGCACAGCCTCCAGGAGCCTGGCACAGGGAGCTCACCAGCATGACACGCGTGGACTCAGCAAACAGGGCCACGTAGGGCTTCAGCACATCATAGTGGAAGCCAGGTGCGAGCAGCTTGCGATGCTGGAACCACTTAGGCCCTTGGAGAACCAGCAAGCCTTTCCCTGGGGGAGGCATGGGAGAGGGATGGCTGGTCAGTTCACACAATCCTGCCCCACCCCTGGCAGCCTGGGATCAAGCACACACCACCCCGCCTAACCCCACTCCCATCCTCCTGATCAGCCTGGCATCCAAACCCAGGTCTGCCTTTCAGGCACCCAGCCTCGCAGCCTGGAAAGACAGCCTGGATCCTGTCTTTCCACATTCCTTTCCACAGGCCCTTGCCCCAACCAGCACCACCAATATAATCTCCTCAGATCTCCTGTAGTGCCACCTCCTCCAGGAAGCTGTTCCTCGCTAATGCGGGGAGGAACATTGCCCAGAGCCTTTGCCCTGCCTACCCAGGGAAGAGGACACCCTGGCAGGACAAGTTGCCTGAACCCCACCTCTCAGGCAGCCCAGAGTTCTCCTGCCTCCTCCACTATTTCCTACTGAGAAGCTGAGCTTAGGGTGGCAACTTGGGGCCAGGTGGTCCGGTGGATGGAGTAACCATAAGAGTGGACACTGGGCAAGGAGGGATCAGACAGGGAAGGCTCCTGGTCACCCAGCACCAAGGACAGGGAGGGCAAGTGCCTACTCACCTATCCACTGGAGGAAGAAGTCATAGAAATCTGGGGCCTTAGGGTCTATAAGAGAAAGAGAAGCTTGGTCAAACAGGGACTGGGGGATTCCTGGAGGATGTTTGGTGATGAATAAGGTGAGGACTTCACCTGCCCAGACTTAGGGTGCAGGCCCAGGACCCCTCCCCACATGGCACCCTGAGCCCTCTGCTCTCAGGAAGCTCCAACTTCTTCCAGGAGTCCTCACCTCCTCGACTGTACACAGCTTTGGCATACTCAGGATCATAGATGTTCAGGAAGCCAAGAAATTGTCCAACCCAGAGTTGGTGGGCGTAAGGGAACTCGTGAGTCCAGGACACCACCTTGTCCAAACTCCCAGTCTGCTGGATCTGAAATAGCAACAGAAGGCCAGGCCACTCAGGACCCCAGCATCACCAGCCAGGCCGGCAGGGAAGAGAGGAGGTTGCCCGGGAAGGTGCAGGGAGCACCCCTCCCTCCTCCTGCAGCCCTTCCCTCCCAGCCAGTTACAGTCCTGCACATCTCTGGGCTCAGTCCTCTCTCCAGCCCCAGAGCCACTGCTCTAAGTCCAGGCCACGCTTTATTGCCCCTGGGTGAGCGCAGCAACCCAAACTGGCCAACTTACTTCCATCTGGTACCTGTCACCAACCTATCTCCACTGCAGCCAAAAAGAGGTTTCTTTCAGCATCAAAGTTTTCATTAGAGAATTCCAGCTTGTTGTTCAATACACCTCAAAATCACCTCGATTCCACCCCTAAATCATGGGGCACTTTTTTTTTAAATTGAGGATGTACTATGTGCAGAGCACTGTCTAGATGTTTCAGGGGAATGAGATAAACACAGTCCTTCCAGTTCACTCTAGGTGGGGAAGTGTTAATAAACAAGTAAACAACAAAGTCAAATGGCTGCAGACAGTAGGAAGTACTCACAAGGAAATAAGCACAGCGCTGGGAGAGAGACTTAACAGGGAGACCCTGCTGAGATAGAGTGACCCAGGATGGACTCTTGTTGGCGAGGACATTCAAGGTCAAACTGAAAGATGATACTGGAGCTGACCGTGTGAAAAGTAAGGGAAGAGCACTCTAAGGCAGAGGGAGCAGCAAGCAGCGTCTGGAGTAGGAAAAAGTATGGTGTCTCCCAGGAGCTGCCACTAGGTGGGGCAGTGGCTGGAGACGAGGCTGCAGAGACCAACTTTGGAGGTTTTTCTAGCCACATCTACTCACCTAGAGCTGCCTTATGTAAGTGGTATATGTATATGATACATATACATATACTGTATATGCCTTATGTATATGATAAATACCTTTCCAAGACATGGCTTTTTTATTTAAGATATTTGATGGCTCAGACAGCAAAGTGTCTGCCAACAATGCGGGACACCTGGGTTCGATCCCTGGGTCGGAAAGATCCTTTGGAGAAGGAAATGGCACCCCACTCCAGTACTCTTGCCTGGAAAATCCCACGGATGGAGGAGCATGATAGGCTACAGTCCTTGGGGTCGCAAAGAGTCGGACACGACTGAACGACTTCACTTTTTTCAGAGTGTTTCCAACAACTGCCTAGTATTCCACTTCAGGGGTATACCATTATGCATTTATCCATTTCCCCCTATTTTGAAGGAGCCTTTTAGAAGTACACTTTAAACTTTCCAGTGGCCTGCCCATGGGTTAGCACCATAGTTTGGGAGACAGTATAGTAACAACCAATCTTCATTAAGCAACTGCTGTGTGCCAGGCCTTCTTCTAAGCACCTTATATCTTGATTCATCGCATCTTCAAAACCATTCTTCCCATTTCAGGGAAAAGTGAAGTCGTTCAGTCGTGTCCAACTCTTTGTGACCCCATGGACCATATCCCACCAGGATATTCTGTCCATGGGATTTTCCAGGCAAGAATACTGGGGTGGGTTGCCATTTTCTTCTCCAGGGGCTCTTCCCAACCCAGGGATCGAACCAAGGTCATCTGAGCCACAAGGGAAGTAAGAGGAGCCTAAGTACAGAGATCTGAGGTTGCTTCCCAAGAACTCACAGCAGTCTTTGGAACCTGACAGATCTGGGTTTGAATATTGATTTCCCCTATTTTTCAGATGTGTGAACTCGGGCAAGTCACTGTGACATTAATGAACACACAAGGCAGGTATGTCATTATTTGAGGTCGTGTGGATCCTGGGAAAGGGAAGCCCTCGACTGACTAAAAGTTTCCTCTCCTTCAAACCTTCCCTCCCATTCCCAATATCTTCTTCCAAGCCTCATCCCTGCATCTCCTGCACACATCTTCCTCCTCAATGCCCCTAAAATGCAATAAAGAGTGTGGTCTGGACATGCCCTGAGATACTTCCAACTGCAGGTAAAGCATTCACCAAACATTATCTCCTGTTACAAGGTAAACTGACCCTTGTGTTACACTCTCCAACCCATTCCCCTGGAAACTTGACAACTGTAGAACATCAACTGTGTTGCTAGGCAACATAGCTATGGCCAAATGAACCCTGGGAGGTAAATAATATCTGGACTGGAAAGAACCATGCACACCTGATGAGAGCACCATGCTTTGGGCTTCTCTGAGTGTGGTGACTCTGGTAATGTGCATGACCTTGCAGGACCCTTGGGACTGCTAGTGGACACAGGGATTCGGTGGGACTTGGAGATTCGAAAACAAGCTTGACCCACATCCAGGATGGGGAGCTTATCTCCCTGACTTTGGCCGTCCCCTGAGGAGCAAACAGTGGCTAATGGCTATGTGGAGGTTGTGAGGAATGCCTGATGCTGCCTTGCTGGCTGGTTGCCCATATCCTTGGAGGAAACGAATGCTAACTGTGCCTCTGGTAGCCTTGTGAGTCTGAGTGCTTGAAACTACGTTGACCTCTTGGGGTGTGGCATCATCTCTGTGCATTTGTTATATACCATTCCTCACTCTTCATATACCCTCTACCCAAGAGAGCCCATTGATGTTCTGTCTGTACCTTGGCATCCAGCCTGAATGACCTCTCTGGGGACCTCTCTAACCTTCCACCAGCTGACATCTCTGCCTCCTCTGGACCTCTCTAGCCCTACCAGGGCCTTACCCGTATTCTGCCTTGTGCTATAATTGCTTTTATCCAAGACCCCCAAAATTTAATAAAATATTTGACATTCACTGAACATTTGATGTGTTCAGATACTGAGCTAATACTACATGCAAATTCTTTTATTTAACTCTCAGAAAATTCTATAAGATAGGCACTATCATAATTCCTACTTCGGAGTTAAGGGCAAGTCAACTATGAGAAGCTTAGTCACACAGCTTGTTAGTGATAGACCTGGGATTCACACCCAGGACCCCTGACCTGACCCCACCTGTGGGCCGTGAGTTTCCCAGAAGCACAGATCATGTGTGGGGCGTCCCCAGGTCACTATGGAGCTCACCAGATACAGAGTATCCTTGATAAACAGTGTGCCAGATGAACAGAATGAAAAAGGAGCTGACAGAGAAGACTAGAAAGGAGGAAGAAAGCATACAAAGCATCTGGCTAGTCTAAACATTGGCCAGAGATAGGCCATCTCATGAAGAACCAGTCCAAGTCTCACTCAATCTTGGAAGTGAAAGAAGAAAGGCCACCATCAGCACTTCCTGTGTGGTAAACAGTACCACAGATTTCTTTTTGTTTTCCCAGATGACCCTATCCTGCCTGCTCTGGCTAAAGTTCAGATTCACTGCTCATTTCCACATTCTTTCTTACAACATAGGGGATGGGAGGGTACAGATATTATTGTGTATCTCCCGTAAATCAGGAGCTACGGGAGTGAATTCATAGATCACTTCAGGTACCTAATGCAGAACAATTATTCCCATCTTACAGATGAGAAAACTGAGGCTCAGAGGTGTGAACTGACTTGCACTTTGCTTGTAGCTTAGTAGTGCTCTAACTTGGGTTAGAGCCCCACATTCTCTCCCCTGTACTGAAATCTGTCAGGGTTGTTGTGTTCAGCTGTATAAACTGTATACTGCACAATCCTAGGGCGTGCTGTTCACGACAAGGCCGTGCAAGGACTGGCCCAGCTTTTCCTCCTTGTAAAGTTTCTTTTCACAGTCCTCACCCACTCAATTAATCCATGTTGTATCTTCCAGGAAACAACCTTGAAGAAGAACACAGGACATTTGAAAATTTAGCCCCAGGAATCCTTGTCTAGACCAAGATCCCAAAGAGGGACTGGGCTTGGCTACTTTGGCCTCCAGCCAATCATCTGTGGTTTTTCTGGGGTTCCTCTCCTTCCAGGCCTTCTGTAGGGTCCAGTGTAATCTCCCCATAGAGCCTTTCCCCCTCTGCCTCTGAACTCTTTATTCTGAGTTCAACCCAGAATAATGGGTTGTAAGAATTTCATTGCCCTTGTGAACACAGTGTCCAAAAGGTTACAAGTGAGCAACATAATCTCTGCCGATTAGTAAAAGGGAACCTTCCTTCTGGTGTCCCTGACCTCTTTCTTGCTTCCTTCTTGTTTGGTATCCCTGGAAATAATCCCTTCCTCCTGTGTCCCTCTTATTTTTCCATCTGCGCTCCTGGGTTTTCCTTGCTGACTTTTTGAACACCATGACTGTGCCCTTTCTCTCCATCCCTCTCAAGTTCAGTTGACAGGGGACAAGGAGAGGCTTAAATCACAAAGCCAGACTCACAGAATCTCAGGGTTGGAAGGAACCCTTGGCTGATCTGGTTCATCTGTGCCTTGTTTTTCTCCTTATTAGCTGTGAGTGTCCCCCTGGCCTGAGGACGGGAGCATCCCCACCCAGGATGGGAGATTTGACCTCATGCTGACACATAGCACACCCACAGCACATACACAGCCTGAGCAAGCCCTGCCTCCCCATGCCAAGATTTCTTCTGCATGCCCTTGATCACCCCTGGATCCTGGCAGGAGTGAGGATAGCTCTTGGCACCTGGCCCCACTAGTGGAGGGCAGCCCCATCAAAGGGCTGGGATATCCTCTCTCGAGGGGTCATGGCTGTCTGGCTAGCTTCTCTGGGTTGCATAACTGGACATCTCAGACCAGTCCTCAGATGACCCAAGTTGGGACGCCTACAGGACTCCGAGGTCTAGGCCAGCTTGTTTTTCTCCAAAAGGAAGGAAGCAGGAAAAGAACAAGTTGTGGAGATAATTCCCTGACCCTGGCTCCAGAGCCACATGCCACTTATCCTCACATTTGCACCCATTGTAGACATCACCAAGAATAAACAGGAGGGGATGGGAAGAGCAAGCATGGGCACCACTCTCTTCTCTGCCTCCTCAGAACTGGAGGAGGTTTTGCCCTGAGGAGTAGATCTGAAAGAGATATTAATATTGCCAAACCATCGTCCTTCTTTATAGGTGGGAATGGTACATTCCAAAGACAAAGAGAACCATTCCACAGGAGTGGGGCCGACTGGGATTCTGCAGAGGCACTTCCTACTGCCCCTCCTGTTAATGAGCCTGCCCAAGTCATCAGTCAGTTGAGCCAAATCAGGAAACAAGATACCCACTTAGCCAGTCTGCTGCAGCCATAGCTCTCCCACGGGGAACAAACAAATCTGTTCACAAAATGGGGTAGCAGTTCAGAAAAACAAATTGTTAAGGAGGGGAGGGGATGGGCTTTCCTCTTCCTCAGCCTGCGGGGCTCCCCTGAGGCAGGTCATGCGGATCTCCGGTTCCCAGGACCCAGAATTGCCTGACCCAGCTCCTTCACCATGTGGGAACTTCTGCTCCCAGAGCTCAAACATCTCAAGCAACCAAGAACTTACTGCTTTTCAAAATGTAGTAGTCCCAACCATCTCTGGATCATCTTAATTCTTACTTCCCTGGCAGTCCAGCACTTAAGACATACTGCTCCCAGTGCAGAGGGCATGGCTTCAATCCCTGGCCAGGGATCTAGGATCCCCCATGCCACACAGTGTGGCAAAAAAAAAAAAAGATTAAGAAGTTAAATAAAATAAAAATTTAAAAAGACTCCTTAGTCATTGAACTAAAAGCTGCCAGATTGTGGCCTTCCCCATGAGTTTGCAGTCTGCTCTCTGGGGCTGCTACTGTCCCTTGGGAGTTGGGGGCCAGATCCTCCTGGGTCTGCGCTCCTCCAGTATGGACATTCCTAGATGCCCTTGTGCAGGGAGCTGCCCGTGAGAACGGGGTCCTTTGTCTGAAGGACACAGCTCTGGGAGCTGCCTCAGTCTTTGAGGGTTTGCTTGCAAACATAGCTCTCTGTCCTGCCACCCCAGAGATTAGGCGCTTATTTACTGTAGGCACCTGGAGTTCTGTGCAAACTTCTCACGCACAGAGAAATGTTATCTGGTGTAAAAAATAATAACAGGGAGCCATTCCCATGCTCTCAAGATTTCTTGTGACTGTTTGTAAGATGTATAGGCCAACCAAGAAAAAATGTCAACTGTCTTGTCTTTCTCATGCTTTTCTGTATAAATATGAGATGTTGAATAAAGCTGGTGTCAGACTGCGTCCCTTCGTGGTGACGTGTCTGAACCTCTCGACCCCATCTTTGTAGTCTCTTGCTTTAGTTTCTTTCTTAGCCCCACCGTGCACGTTCTCGGGACCTGATCGACTTTGCCGGCTGGCTCCGGCAGGTGGCGCCCGAACAGGGACTCGAAAATCAGAGTGCGACATCGGCCGCTGCCCGCCAAGATTGAGGTAAGTAAAAAAGAATTCCTAAATAATTAAAAGTAAAGGGCAGAGAGGGTGATGGTCGAGAGTAATAAATCATGGGACAAGACAATAGCCGCCAGTTATTTGTACATATGTTGAAAACTATGTTAAAAGGTAGGGGAATTCATGTAAATAAGTTACAGCTAAAAAAGTTTTTACTTTTTATAAAAGAGGTTTGTCCTTGGTTTCCAGAGGAAGGAACAGTTAGTCTAGAAACTTAGAAAAAGGTAAGAAAACAATTGCAGACATATTATTCCTTACATGGTCCCAATCGTGTTCCTGTGGATGCTTTTTCTTTGTGGACTCTCATAAGAGACTGCCTGGATCCTGAACATGAGGGACATAAAATTCAAACGGCTCTCAGAGATTCCACAGGACCCGAAGTTACAGAGCCTTCTGCCCCTCCACCTGAGCCGCTTTATGCTGTGCCTGAGAAAACAGCTTATAAGGCTGGAGGGAGTGATGATGTGTTAAGCTCTGATGAACAGAAAGAGTTAAATGAACAAGCGGCTCAGTACCATAGAGAGGATATGCCTTGGGAGATGATGGTTAACATAGAATCCCCCTCGGGAAAAGGGGAATTAAAGCATTCAGGGCTTTCTGAAGAACAGCTGGAGAATTTAATTCAGAAGATTGTTATAACAGTAAAAAAAGATGCACAGGGAGACTCCCACTCCAGCCAGCCTGCGCCTCCAGCATATCCTCCCTCGGTTCTTGCTGGACTCGATCCACCTCCGCCTTTCGTAAAACCGCGAGAGCTTATATCTATCCCTGCTTCTTTGCCCGGTGAAAACATAAAAATTAAAAGTGAGATATTATTATCTCCTCTTCAACAAACAATTAAGCGAGCTAATGAAGAAAGAAAACATATTCCCGGGTTTTCAAAAATCTATCCAGTGTTTGAAAATGCTCAACAGCAGAGGTATTATGAGCCGCTGCCCTTTAAGCAACTGAAAGAGTTAAAAATGGCTTGTGCACAATATGGCCCGACTGCGCCGTTTACTCAGGCTATTATAGAGACTTTAAGAAATCAAAATCTGCCACCTAATGATTAAAAACAGGTTGCTCAAGCTTGTTTATCTGGAAGAGATTATTTACTATGGAAATCTGAGTTTGCTGAACAATGTGAGATCACAGCCGATATCAATCGGCGACAGGGACTGAACACCACTTATAAAATGATGGTGGAAGAGAGAGAATATCGAGACACTAATAGTCAACTTAATTATTTACCTGGAGCCTACCCTCAGATTAGTGCTGCGGCTCTACAAGCATGGAAAAAGCTTCCAAATTCTGATAAAAAGACTGAAGATTTATCTAAAATTCGCCAGGGGCCAGATGAGTCATATCAAGATTTTGTTGCCCGCCTGCTTGAGACAATTGGTAAAATGATAAGAGATGAGCAGGCGGGGATGGTGTTGACTAAACAGCTTGCTTATAAAAATGCCAATTCGGCTTGTCAAGCTGCCCTGAGACCTTACAGGAAAAAGGGAGGCTTATCTGACTATATACAGATTTGTGCTGATATCGGCCCTTCATACGTTCAAGGCATAACTTTGGCCACGGCATTACAAGGGTTATTGCCTTAGCTGGTTTTAGTGGATGGCTTGATAATCATTATCCCTCAGATAAAATTTTGCAATTTGCTCATTATCACCAATTTCTCTTCCCCAAAATCGTTGTTTCTCAGCCCCTTGCCGACGCCCTAACTGTATTTACTGATGGCTCTTCTAATGGAATAGCTAGTTTGATTATACAGGACAATACTACCACCTGACATACTAATTATAAGTCTGCTCAAGAAGTAGAACTATTTGCCGTTTTTCAGGCTTTATTACAAATTTCTGCTCCATTTAATTTATATTCTGACAGTCAATATATCATAAGAGCCTTAAACACTATTGAGACTGTTCCATTTATTGGTACCCTGAATTCTACTATCCAAACTCTTTTTCGTGATATACAACATTTAATTTGCTCCAGAGTTAATAAATGCTATTTTGGTCATATTCGTGCTCACTCTGGACTTCCTGGACCTTTAACATGAGACAATGCTTTGGCTGATGAAGCTACACGTATGATATTTCCTTCACTAGAACAAATGACAAAAACTTCCCACAGCTTACACCATCAAAACAACAATAGCTTAAGACTTCAATTTGACATTACTCGAAAAGCTGCCAGACAGATTGTTAAACAATGTCAAACATGTCCTCAATTTTTTAGCGTCCCCCACTATAGAGTTAATCCTCGAAGATTGTTGCCAAACGATATATGACAAATGGATGTTACCCATATTCCTGAATTTGGTAAACAAAAATTTGTTCATGTTACTATTGACACCTTCTCCGGCTTTTTACATGCCTCTCTACAATCCGGAGAAGCTAACAAACATTGTATAGCTCATTACATTAAATGTTTTGCTGTTATGAGAACCCCTAAAACCATAAAAACAGACAATGGTCCAGGATACACTAAAAAAATTTTTCAATTATTTTGTACACAATTGTCTATCTCACATAAACAGGTATCCCTTATAATCCTCAAGGTCAAAAAATTATTAAATAGACACATCAAACTCTCAAACATCAATTGCAAAAACTAAAGAAGGGGGAATTGTATCCCAATACCCCCTCCAACTCTCTAAACTATGCTTTATTTGTTCTAAATTTTTTACAATTGGATATAAGTGGCCGTTCAATAACACAGCGATTTTGAAACTTTAATGCACAAACAATAAGACCTAAAGTCTTTTGAAAAGACCCACTTGTAGAAAAATGGTATAGACCAGATCCAGTACTAATCTGGGGACGAGGGCATGTTTGTGTTTTCCCACAGGATGCCGAAGCGCCGCGCTGGCTGCCAGAAAGGTTGGTACACACGGCAGAGACAGTCTCTAACAAATCAGATGAAGAGATTGACAATTCAAAAGCATGATGAATTACCATCTCGACAACAACTTCAGGCATTGATGCGAGAGACACAGAATCGTGTTGCGGTGCAGGGCGATCCGATATCGCCTTTAAGCCTCCTGATAACCTTATTAATTATCTTAAATCAGATTAACACTGCACACTCTGAAAAATATTCAAATGCTTACTGGGCTTATTTTCCTGACCCTCCCCTTCTCCAACCTGTGGGCTGGGAGGGTCAGTCCATTCCCATATACACTAATAAAACTGTTTTATTTCTTGCACCTTGTTTAATTAAAAAACTGATTGATGATCTATGGATCATAAAGGCTTCCATCTATAGAAATGGTCTACGGTTAAAAGAACATAAGCGTGCGCCTATATAAAAAGAAAGGGGGAGATGCGGGGAGCTGCCCGTGAGAACGGGGTCCTTTGTCTGAAGGACACAGCTCTGGGAGCTGCCTCAGTCTTTGAGGGTTTGCTTGCAAACATAGCTCTCTGTCCTGCCACCCCAGAGATTAGGCGCTTATTTACTGCAGGCACCTGGAGTTCTGTGCAAACTTCTCACGCACAGAGAAATGTTATCTGGTGTAAAAAATAATAACAGGGAGCCATTCCCATGCTCTCAAGATTTCTTGTGACTGTTTGTAAGATGTATAGGCCAACCAAGAAAAAATGTCAACTGTCTTGTCTTTCTCATGCTTTTCTGTATAAATATGAGATGTTGAATAAAGCTGGTGTCAGACTGCGTCCCTTCGTGGTGACGTGTCTGAACTCTCGACCCCATCTTTGTAGTCTCTTGCTTTAGTTTCTTTCTTAGCCCCGCCGTGCACGTTCTCGGGACCTGATCGACTTTGCCGGCTGGCTCCGGCACCCTTGGGTGCTATAGTCTTCCCCACACGATGGGCCCTGCCCCGCCCCACACACACACCAGATTCATGAGCACTCGGGATGTTTGTGAGCCCCAGTAGTGTCAAGGACAGCAAATCTGTGTAGTCAAAGCCAGAGGGGTTGGGAGTGCCTGCCAAGAAGCAGCAACAAAAATTGGGATGAGGCAGTGTCCTTGAAAAAAACATGAAAATCAGTGAGAAAAAAAAAATACTCAATTTACACAAACTCTTTGGAGATTCAACTATGAGGATGAGCAGGGAGCCATGGGGAACTTGGAGGAAGGGATCTATGCGTGATGCTCCAAGGAGCAGAGAAATGGTTCCCCCCCAACTCTAGAGACAAGTAAGTGACTTTATCCTCTATCTTCTGTTTCAGAGACAAGTAGAATACTGCACATGTATCTGTGGATGTATGTGAATACATAACGCATGGAAGCAACCCCTGGCTCAACAGAAGGAGCTTGGGAGGCTTTGGATGAGGTTGACACAGGTCTCTGTGACTCTTCTAGCACCACATATGGGCTGGGAGGTATGATGGGCCTTGCCCAATGGCACACAACTCTCGAGTCTAGGTTTCCCAGTCCCATACCCTGCATATGTTCTGCCTGTAACACCTGTCTCTGTCTTCAGCACCAAAGATGAACTCCAGCACCAGGAATAACCAGGTTGGAGCAGAACACAGGAAGCAATCCAACACCTAAGAAGACAGAAAGGCAGATATCCAAGAGGCACCCGGGAGTCCAGGGGAGTGCAAACTTTGGCCCTCACCCTGTGTGAGTGACTTTGCTGCCCAGAGTTGGGTCTCCCAGGGATACACTCACATATTCAACAAATGGGCATGGAGCACCCACCCTCAATGCCAGGCATGGTGCTAGTTCCTGGGGACATAGTGTGAATAGGACAAAGCCCTGCCCTCCCTAAACTTACTTGCCAAGTGGGGAGAAAGGAAATCAACAAGAATCAAATACATCAGGCATACAATTTCAGGTAGTGGCAACTCTTGGAAGAAAAATGAAGAGAAAGGGGAGCAGGGGTGCTATAGTAGACAGGGGATTAAAGGATCAAGGAAGCCCTCTCTCAGGTGACAGTTGAGCAGAGATCGGCAGAAATACCTTCTAGAAAGCCTCATATTATTGGCCAGAATCTGTCCCTCTAAAAATTCTTTTTCCTCAACTATCCCTCCACCCCTCTGTTCCTTGCTCCTGGTAATGCAGTCTTGCTCTGCTTCACAAAGTAGAACCTATCAGAAAAGAGATCCCTTAAAGTCAGCTACCAGACCTGAAGAACCACTGCCTGCTCCTAACCTTCCCTCCTATTCCAGTAGAGGAGGTATCCAGGGCTTGTCCAAGGCCACTCCCTTTAGATTTCAACCCTCCCCTCGGGTACCTCATCCATCAGTCCGCCCTCTCTTGCCTAACACACACCCTCTCTACCAGCTCCTTGCCAATTGGTATTTAAAACATGTTCAAGTCTCTTGCCCTTGACCAAACAAACCCTCCTTTTGTTCTGCTTCCTCCTCCAGCTAACACCCCATTGCCCTCCTCCCTTCATAACCCAATTTCTCAAATGAGCTGCCTCCTTGTTTCCACTTGCTCCTGCCTCGGCCCCCACCTCTCCAGTAGTGATGGGACATGGTCAGCTCCCCTCTCTCTCTTGAGCTCTCTCCTGGTTGTCCTCCTGCCTCTCCTGATGCCCCATCTCAGCAGCTCCTCACCTATCATTTGTTAATCAAAGACTGAGGCTCCCCAAAATCTAGCCTCTAGTCTGCTCCCAAGCTGCACCTTCTCCCTGAAGGTGCTCACCTCCTCCCATTGCTTCCTTTGCCATCTATCTGACTAGTTCTTAAATGGACCTCTCATCCCAGCTTGCCTTTCTCCTGAGCTCCAGAAACATGACCAGTTACCCCGTGGACATTTCTGCATAACATCCTCCAGGCCCCTCAAACTCAGCATTTCCAAATGTGAACACAGCGTGTTTGCCCCCAAAATCTGCCCCTCCTCCCGTACCTAGGGATGGAAACACCATCCATGCTGATACTAACCAGAAACGAGGAATGATGTTTTCTCTGAGATTTATGTTAATACTGAGGGAGACGCCCTGTGGTGGCTACCCCTCTCCCCTGCAGATCCACCAAGAGACTTTTACATTGGAATCAGCTAACCAGAATTCAGAGAACCAAATGTAGCTATTCTGGGGTTGGGGGCTGGTGTGGGGAGGAGAGAGGTCCTGCCATGAAACACCCCAAATCCAGAACCTAAGGTTCCCATACCCAGACACTGACAGGTGCTGCCAACCCCTGAGCCCCTACTTCCTGGGTCTCAGATCCCCACATTTCTACACATAGACAGACACAGAAATTGATTCCTCCAGGTTACATAGCAGTCTTGTGGCTCAGGGGTTCTTTCTCTCTTTAGGTGATTTTGCCAAATTCTTCTCTGAGTCAGCTGTGTTGATGCCACAGTCTAACAAAGCTCCCAGAGCAATCCTATGTCCCCCTTCTCCTGGTACATGAAGGGAGTCTCCCTGACACATCTCATATCTGGCTGCAGTGAAGGCATCAATGCCTCCTCTCCCCCCATGCCCACAACACCAAGAGAGCCTGCTCTGCCTCTCATTTCCCTCATCCAGCTGGCTCACACCATCAACACTGCCTCAGCCTCCACCCTGCTCTCCCTGCCTCCTATTGAGTCTCTGCCAATCTAGTCTTCCCCCAGAAGCTAAAGTTTATCTTTCTTCCACCCAAATCTGAGCTCTTCACTCCTTTGCATGAATCTACTCCCTGCTTCCCTGTTGTGCTCACAATAAAGCCTTTTGACCTGGCCTGTGAGGTCCCATGTGATCTGTCTCCAACCCCACTCCAGTTTTATTTTCTCCTCTTTGCCCTCGCTCTCACCCCTCCAGAAGCTCAGAACTACCTATGCAGGCACATGTAAGACCTTGAGAAACAAACATCTGTTGAACAAATTAATTTCTTAAACACACAGTGCTCTTTCTGGCCTCTCCCTTTGGTATCATCATAGGTATCATCTTCCTCCCTTCCTTCCGCACTTTCACAGACTGCTATGCCCACATTCTTCTCAGAATTGGCGCATCGACCCCTCCCTGGGCCCTAGGATCTGGAACGCTATGCTGTATTATCTCTCTCTTGCAGACCGGGTTCCCCTAGGGCCTGGCTCTAGTCTTGTTTCTTCCTCCTCTGGCCTCAACATACGGCCAGACCCAGAGTAATTGGTCAGATAATGCTAGCTGCTTGGGAACAAAGGGAACCTTATCTGGCTCCCGAAGACTGGGTTGATTTAGGAGGAAGGAAGAAGAAGAAGAAAGCAGGTGCTTCCTTGTGTTCTGCAGCAAGAGTCTGCCTATGATGACTGACACACGATGTCTATCTGCCCAGCAGTTTACAGTGTATCTCTACTTTATCTCTGTTGATCCCCTTCCAACACAGCAAGGTAAAGGGGCTTTTCTAAATGTGGAGAAAAGGAAATGGAAGTACAGAGAGGAAGCATGGTGAAGGCCCATGATCAATGTCTACTGAGTGAAAATAAGCCACATCCCCAGGCCAGCACTCTTCACTAACCTGCACATGGTCAAGGGAACCATCCCAGCAATGACCAGGACCAGGGAAGAGGGCTTTTACAGTCCCAGGAGATCACCTGTCCTGGGCTTGGAGTTGACATTCTCCTTTCTCTACTTCCAACACAGATTAGAGCCTCGGGCCCCTCCCAGGGGCCCCAACTTTCAGTCAACAATGTGGCTGAGCACCTATTATGTGCTGGGTCCTCTCTGGGCCCCTGCCTCAAGGTGATACATTCTAAGAATTGAGGGGGCTGATGGGTAGAGGACAGACTATAACTGGAGGCCAAGAAGGGAGAAGTGAATCCTGATGGACATCTCTTCCCAGCCCCTGGGGCCCTTCCTTTTACCACCAGTCCTCCTCCTTCCTTTCCTACTTCCATCACCACGAGGCCCGAGACTCAAACATGCAGTTACTCTGTATGTGATCATGTCCTGGATGAAAAGGCACAAGTCCATTCAGCTGAGAGCAGAGGTGCCAAGCCCTGGAGGAATGCAGGGGTGTTGGGCCTGCCATGGTTCCCCAGGAAACATTTGTTGTGTCTGAGAGAAACCACCCCTCTGGGCCTTGCCCACCCTTCCTGGTGCCAAGGCCCTTCAGATACTTGTGTGAGAGCCAGGAAGCCAAAGCTAAGTTGTGTTCCAGGTCCTTAATACATTCTCATGGTGAAGGCAGGAGCACCCGGGGGAAAGAGGGCAGACAGCACTGATATGGGGGTCACAGAGCAAGGTCTCTGTCCTAGGAAAGCCCGCAGGCTGATGGCAAATCCAGCTTTGATGGAGGCAAGGAGAAGAGGAGGAGACACGAGAGGAAAGGGATTGAAGGTCTATCTAAATGCCTCTCTTTCCCACATTAGGGTCATACCTCAACCTTCCCATGAAGAGAACATCCCTGTACTTAATACAGCCCCCCAGATAAATCCTGGTCCCTCCACTTGTCTTCTCCATCATTGTCTCCTCTCTTGATACCCTGCCCTACTCTCCTACACTCACTGTCTGTTCATCCAGTGATACCTACTCTGGGGAGGTTTGTACTGTACCCTGAGGGGACAGGGAAGAATCAGACCAGATCTCCATGGTCAAGTGGGAATGATGAACAAGCAAACAGAAGATGACAACCATACAGGACAAGCACTGAGATACCAAACCTGGGGTTGATGCAAAACACTGGTGAGGCACCCCAGCCCCTAGTAGCCTGGTGGCAGCGAAGGCTCTGGTATCTATTTTCTCCCTAGAGAGTAAGCTCTTTGAGAGCAGAGCCTGGGTCTGATTCATCTTCCAGAACTTTCGGTCCTTTTCTGGGTGTGTCTAGGATGCAGGTATGTTACTAGGCCATCCTAAAGTGAAAGTGAAGTCACTCAGTCGTGTCCGACTCTTTGCGACCCTATAGACTGTAGCCTATCAGGCTCCTCTGTCCATGGGATTTTCCAGGCAAGAGCGCTGGAGTGGATTGCCATTTCCTTCTCCAGGGGATCTTCCCAACCCAGGAATCAAACCCGGGTCTCCTGCATTGCAGGCAGACACTTTACTGTCTGAGCCACCAGGGAAGCCCAGGCCATCCTAAGAAGACAGTTATTTGTAGAGACTTATTCTTGCCTGGGCTTCCCCACTGGTTCAGCAGTAAAGAAGCTGCCTGCCAGTGCAGGAGACGCAGGTTCGATCCCTGGATTGGAAAGATCCCCTGGAGGAGGGCATGGCAACCCACTCTAGTATTCTTGCCTGCAAAATCCCATGGACAGAGGAGCCTGGTGGGCTACAGTCCATAGGGTCACAAAGAGTCAGACACAACTGAGTGACTAATCACATCCTTGATCCCACCCAGAGGTAAGGCTTATCCTGAGTGTCAGTCATGAAGGAAAGGCAATTCCCTAGACTCCTTCTGGGAAAAGTTTACTCAAGATGTAGTAGAAATCTAAATTCCTCCCTCAAAACCTTAACCTCTGGCAGCTATACCTACTGTCCCAAGCCTGGCTGCAGATCAAAACACTTGGGGACATTTTTTAACTCAGACCCCCTAGCTCCAAAATGTTAGAGTTTTCAGGGCTCAAGGGCCAAGGAATCTGCTTCTCCCAGTTGATTCCAATGCAGCTGTCCCTTTCTGTGTGTTCAGAAACCTCTACTCTAGATCCTCATGGAGGTAGGAACTAAGAGCTCTTCCTGACAATGGGTGCTAAGGGTCCCCACCGCCCTGAGATAACTGGGAAGGATGAATCAGAATCTGAACCCAGGAAGATGCCTAGCCCCTGACCCGGTTCATAGGCATGGCAGGGAGAACTCCACATCTGGGAGCACCAGTTTTTAAGTGGTTCAGGAGGTCTCTTAGGTGAGAGCACTTGTCCCTGCCTTCACTTCCACTTTCTGCCCTAAAAAGGGAAATTTTTACAGTGCACAGAACAAGAGGATACTGGTTAAGTTCTAAATGAGATTGCCTAGTAGGATCAGACTATCTAGGAAATTTTTTTCCCCAGGTTATCCTTGAGTCCTTAGCAGAGCTCTGTCTGAACCTTGGGCCTCAGAATAATGGGGAGGAATCTGTGGCCCTTCTGAGTCCCAGCTTTTAAATTCTACCCCCATTCCCCACCCCCACCTGAGGCCAGCTTGGAAAGTGAGAGTGAGGGGGAGACCCAGTGGGAAAGATGAACAGGAATCACGGCTCACAGAACCCCATTCCTCTGCCCAAGCATAGGGTCTCCTTCCATGGCCCCCAGCAGGTTAGGCCAGACTCCCAGAGGGAAAGGAGGCTGGCTTCTTTCTCTATCCTCCGCTCAGTCACTTACCTCGAGGGCATGCCCAAAAAGCCAGTGGGTGGGGGGCCCTGAGAATCTGTCCATAGCTCTGGCTAGCATCTGCCTCCGCAGCAGCAGGCGAGTGAGCTTAAGGAAGACCAAGACTGAGACCAGTCCAAAAGCCCACAGGCTCAGGTGGGAGAGACTCAGGGAGAGCAGAACAGGCACCATGGCTGGAGTCGCAGTTGCCCGGGTTTCTGTCTGCCTCCTACTGCCCTCAAGTTCCCTTATACTATGAGCCCAGGCACCCTGCCAGCTCCCAGTCCAGCCACACCCTGCAGTCAGCCACAGTCCCAGACTGGGCTGAGCTCCACGGGGCAGAGACAACAGTCCCCAAATTCACAGACAGAGGAGACAGCCTGGCTGATTTCTACCAAAACTCAAATGAAGAAAACTAGATAGTGGGCTTCAAAGAAACGAGGCAATGGGTTCCTTAGAGGAACAAACAGAAGGCAATTCTTGGTATGATCACTGGCGTAATAATGACTACCTTTTCATGTAAGCTACCTTGGCTGCTTCAGGTACTTGACACACACTATCTCATTTAACCCAAACAAGGTCAGAAAAGTTTGTACACACAAGTTTGTATTATGGTCTTGGGAGTGGAGTTGGCCTTTCTCTGACCCAGGTTCTCCCTTCTAGGGCTTGAACCTTGCTCCTGAAGATGACTCAACAAAACAAAACAAAAAAAGGACTTAAAGCATCATGCTGCTGCTGCTGCTGCTGCTAAGTCGCTTCTGTCCTGTCTTAGCCTGACATAAATGCAAGTTCTCCCAGCAGTCCGTGTCCAGAGGGAACAATGGAAGCTCTCTAGCAAGAAGGCACAGGCAAGCTGAGCCTCAGTTTCATTATCTGGAAAATGAGTTTAAAAAGCAAGTACTGATGACCTTCTTGTTCAAGTTAAATGAGATAATGTGTAACATTCAAGGTAACTTGTGTGAAAAGGTGGTCATTATTATGCCGATGGCTACACAACTCGTCACACACCCTGCTGTTCACACGGTGGCTGAAATTTGGCAACCATCCTCACTTCTAGCACCAGAGAGAGGTCGCCACATTGCCAGAATCAGAGACTCGCCAGCATTCAATTCCTAGCCCCTGATCCTACCAGCTGCCCCTTGCACTACCTTGGCAGTGTGATTCTTGAAACCAAAATGTGCCTTCCTGGAGCTCTCACTGGCTATGCCCTTAAGGACCCAGTAGAAAATGTCAACTGCAAAGAAAAACTTAGAGATAACCTCCAATCCAGTAGTTACCTGGGTTAAGGAGATGGAGACATTGAGCCTCTGCCTTTCTCCAAATGCTTTCCAAAAGCTCTTCTCCTCCAGAAAGCCTTCCTACACACCCTTCCTCCATTTCAGAAACACAAACTAGAGCCAGTCTTCTAACCATCTGCAACTTTTCTTGGGTTTGTTCACATTTTGCCTTGCAGCAATTGTCTTATCTAGAATGCTTGTCTTGGTCTCAAACCTCCCCATTCTGCTGTGTCAGAGACTGAGCTGGTCTTTTCCTTTGTTTACATGGCTGAGCCAGGACAGACAGGATACAAGCATTCAGCAAAACCTGTGATCAGGTGGATGAGTGAAAGGATGGACACCCTGGAGGGTTCTGCAGGCCCTGGGTTTTACTGGAGTTAGGAGAATATTGGCAGCATGCACCCACTGCACTGCCCCACTTTTACCCATAGCTCAGTAAATCTTCAAGGGAGGCTTTGTATCAGGGTTCTCTCCTCTTCCCCAGCACCTAGCACAGTAGACACTTAATAAATAATTGTTGTTGAATGAAATTTGAAGGGATTGGCTATTATAGTGGGAAATAAGGGGAAGAGAAAGTGAGAAAAGGTTGATTGACCAATCCAAAATATACTGGAACTGCTGTACTGGTACCACTCTGGACAGTGAATTTGACCCCTCTTGTGGCTGGGTCCCAGGGATCACTGCCTAGTGAGGAGCCCAGAGCTCACGACTGTCCTCAACCTGACACTTACTACGCTTGCTTCAATTTCCTAGGGATGTCAGACATATAGAATGAGTGGTAAGTGTGAATTATTGATAGGAGTGAGGAGGGATCAGATTACATCCAAGGAAAGAAAAGTTGTGTCTAGAACAATAGTCCTCCATCCTGATTCACACTGGAATCACCTAGAGAGTTTCAGAAACATCTGATGTCCTCGATGCACCCCCACCTCTGAGCTCATCCACATCTGTCTTCTGCTCACATGGCCTTCTTCGTGGGGTTGTGCGGAGGATCCTGAGAGCGTGACAATGGTCTGTGCTCGTTGCTGGTTTTCTCTACTACAGTCAGAGCCCGAAGTGAGTTGGGGGGGGGGGGGAGGGATGGCTCCTCAACCTGGTATCTGGGACTCCCAGATCTGTGTGGTCAGCTCCTTCCGCTTGTGCTGTGTTTGCTCATGAGCAACCCCAACCAGCTCTGGCCAAGTATCTTGGTCCTGAAAGTATGAGATATAGGGGAGGCAAGTGTGAAGCATGTGGATGGGGAGGGCAAGAGGAATGTGACAGGGTTGGGCTGGATCAAAGCTGGTTATTCTGCAGGCTCTGTCTAGAGAGAAGTAGAGTTCTTCCAAGGTGTTCTGATCCACCCTAAGATGGCTTTGTCACAAAGACATATAAGGATGCAGCATAATGGAGGAAGACTTGGCTTAGAACCCCTGATCTTCCAAGGACACCAGCCCCCAGCCCTTTCACCTGGAACCGTAAGGTAATTTCAGTTCTGGATAAAACAGAGAGCTGTGTAACGTTATGAAACAAATGAGTAAGAGACGCCTCAACCCTGGGAAGGATGGATACATTCTTGGAAAATAGGAGGAGAAAGAGAGGTGGGGGAGTAGAACAGATAAAACCCAGCAGATCCAAGTTACACACAGCAAAGTAACCTGTTGGTGCCTGAGAAGATTAACATCAAAAAGAAGATCAGCAGACAAGAGGAGCCAAGAATGGCACAATTCTCTCCAGTCATCAAACTGATTCGTTTACCAACATGTATGTATTGAATAACTTCTATATGCAGATATTGCACTAGGTACTCAAATGATAAACAAGACAGACAAGGAGCTCACATTCTAACATTGTTCTGCAAAAAAAAAAAAAAAAAGACCTCTCCCAATATTCCCAAAAGCCTGGGTCCAGAACTCAAATCCCCTGTCTGCCAGGTGACCCTGTTCCTGGGAAGATGGCTTCTAGGAAGCCCAGTAGACTTAAGATTCTTGAGAGAGAGTCAGGAAATATGAGTTCTGATTTTAATTCTGTCTGTGGGTCACTGAGTGGCCTCAAATGAAACCCCACTGCCCTTGGTGCCTCCGTTGCCCCCTGTCAGTGCATCAAATGGTGTCTGGGGGTTCATGGGCTGTGGTGAAGATCCTAAGATAATGGCAATGTTGGGTGCTCTCCAGAGGACAAGTGATGGCACCTCTGCTCCAGCAGTGTTTATAAGCCATCTCACTGCCTCTCTGCCTGCCTTTATGCTCTGGCATTTCTACAGCAGCCAGTTGCACACATATGTAACCCGCTGGCACCTCACCTCTTTCTCATAACTCTCATTTTCTGTTCCTGAGTCTGCCAAATGAGACACCTGGTGGGGTTCTGTGCAGTCGTGCCAGCGTAGGTGCACACACCTATTTGGACCAGACAGTTAACAACGCTGAGGCAACCCTTGACTGTGGGGGAAGGAGAACCTTCCCCCCAGATACACACCCATCTTGAGTTCTTGTGCTAGACTAATAATAAAATTGATGCAAGACAGATTAACAGGGAAAAAAGAAACCAACTTGATTTCTGTGTTCAGAGGTCTCATAGAAATAGGACCTGAGAAGTGACCAAAGCAGGCAGCTTTTCTGATTTTTAGATGTAGAAACAATAGATTTAAGAGGAATTTGCAGGAAAGAAACTTAGGCTTGGGTGCTTAACTAGCAAGGAATTTTTCCAAAGTTTGGGCTTGGGTATGAAGCTGAGCAGGACCCTATGGGGCCTTCCTGGGACAGGCCTTTCCCCCATATCCTCTGCTTTAGCTCCTCTCTGAACTACCTGGATAGCAGTATTTGATGCACATTTCCTAAGTTGTTTTACAGATGTGAAAAGCCCCCACCAGGGGCTTCCCAGATGGCTCAGTGATTAAGAATCCATCTGCTAATGCAGGAGACATGGGTTCAATCCCTGATCCAAGAAGATCCCTCATGCCACGGAGCAACTAAGCCCTTGTGCCATAACTATTGAGCCTGTTCTCCAGAGTCTGGGAACCACAATTACTGAGTCCACATGCCACAACTGCTGAGACCGTAGGCCCTGGAACATGAGCTCTGCAACAAGAGAAGGCACAGCAAGAAGGAGCCCGTGCACCACAATTGGAGAGTGGCACCCACTCACAGCAACTGTAGAAAAGCCCTTGAAGTAATGGAGACTCGACACAGCCAAAAATTAATTAATATTTAAAAAACAAAACAAAAAAAAACACCAAATGGAAGATATTAACTTCTTGACGCCTAAGGACTGGTAAGGTTAACCTCTGTGACACTACCCAGTCCCCTCACCATCAGCCAATCAGAGAGCTGTGCAAGCTTATCCCGTATCCTGCAACCCTCTGCTTTTCACCTGGCTTTTAAAATTGCTTTGCTGAAACCCTTCGGGGAGCTTGGGGCTTGTGAGAACCTGAGCCACCCATCTCCTTGCCTGCCCCTGCAATAAACCTTTCTCTGCTCCAAACTCGGAGTTTCACTTTGCTTGGCCTCACTGCATGTCAGGCACATGAACTTGGGCTAACAATTTTGGCAAGCCAGCCTAGGAATCAACCCTAGCTAAGGGCAGCTCCTTCCCTGAGGCTCCAGCAGCTGCCCGGGCTCATTTCACTCCATGGATCTCAGAAGAACTATCCCCAACAGGCGCCAGACATCCAGGACATGAGGCAATTTGGAGCTGAGAAATATCCAGAGCTGTGGTCCATATTAGGTGTCATTGGGTGAGTTGCTCCAGCTTGCTCAGGCTGGGAATTCTCTCCACTCCATCTGGGCTGCTTCCCTTTCAGGAATTGAGCCACTTGGTCTGTTCTCTTTCAAGAGCCCGCCCAGTATGTTTGGAGGCCTCTGTCTGGGAGTAGGAGTGGCATTTCAGACTACACCACCTCTGATTTTCTGTCTGTGTGCCTGTAGCTTAGTTGTTGTTTGTGTTCTTGTGTGTATCATTTTGAGGTGAGCCACTTGTTGTCCATTCTCTTTCAGGAGCCAAGCCACTCTGGAGCCTCCGTCTGGGAATGAAAATGGAAATTCTGGACTCGGCCTCATCTGATCCTTTGTTTTGGGACTTTATGTTTGTTGTTTGTATGTGTGTTAGTACTTGCATTGACCAGTTGGGACATCTTTGGTGAATAAGGGGCTTGTGAGTGATGAAGCCAGAGTATCTTCTCCATTGCATTGATTTTGCCTCTGGAGGAGCATTGGTTGGGATTTTTTTCCCTTTTGAACTAGCCTTGGTCATTCATTCAGCTTCATCTCCAACGGGGGCATTGGTTGGGATTCTTCTCTTTTGGATTAATGGGGCACTGGTTGGGAATCTTCCTTTTGGGGGCTAGGAAACTGTGACCCCAAGAGGCAAATTTGATTGCCATTTACTTGATATTTGACAACAGTGGCTGTGAATAATGTCAGTGATCAGAACTCTGTTCCCTCTTATAGTCCCCTGGGGTGTCTGCAAAATTAGGAGCTCTTTATGGGCTTCTCAGGTGGCTCAGATGGTAAAGAATCTGCCTGCCAATACAGGGAACCCAGGTTTGATCTCTGGGTCAGGAAGACCCTCTGGAGAAGGAAATGGCAATCCAGTATTCTTGCCTGGAGAGTTCCACGGACAGAGGAGCCTGGCGGGATACTGTCCATGGGGTTGCAAAGAGTCGGACACGACTGAGCAACTAACACACACACACAAGAGCTCTTTAGCTATGCCCCCTAAACAAAAGAAAATGCCTCAATACTCCCCAAGATCTGGAGAGCAAAGGTCCCTAACAGCTTGATTTCTTAATCAAAGTGGGTCTTTTGTCATTGCTTTTATCTTGAGGGGGTGTGTGTCTGTGATTGATTGTCTCAGTAGCTGAGTCCAAATCGCTTTTTCTCCTGGTTTTGCTGGCAGAAAGGCATGTGAGTGTGAGCAGATGATGTGTATTACTGTATATTACTGTTATTTGTTTGTTTAATCTGAATTGAGTATTTTGGAACTGGAAATAAAATGACTTTGAGCATTTATAAATTAGATATAAAAGAAGCTACACAAAGAGTTTCAAGTTCACATGAACAGGGAAATATTCTAAGTTAATACCTGATATTAAGGTTTGTTTGTTGATCTTGTTACAGCAGGCCGGTAGCTAGGGGGGCAGGGCCCAGATGGCAGGAAATAACGCATCTTGTAAACAAACGTGGGGGGTGGTACACGGGCAGACAAAGGAAGGAACCTACAGATTGACAGGAGACCACATCTTTTGGGTGGTAAGTGTCTTAGAAGCAGACAGAGATAGGTGGGGAAAGGCAGGAATCTCCTGCTTCCCAGTGTAACCTGTTGCTCATTATGCTCTCATTATAGTAAAATTAGCCTTGCAGATAAGAAGTACCTGGCAGGCACCAATGCCATGTCACTTCTGATCTAAGCTAAATAAGTACAAAAATCCCTCCTCCCCTTGGGGAAATGGAGTTGGAATGAAAATCAGACCCCCAAGTTCCTCCTTCCCCAGTAAATATTCCACCCCTTCATTTGTATACCCCTCATGACTGGCCTGCAAAGAAACCCAGTGCAGCAGCTCCTCACCCGTCTGACTGTTCTTCCCCTAAGGAAGTATTCTTGCTTAAAGTCTCACTTTCCTTTCTTTGACCTCCTTGCTTGTTTCCAAATTCTTTTGAGATGAAGCTGCTGCTGCTGCTAAGTTGCTTCAGTCATGTCTTACTCTGTGCGACCCCATGGACTGCAGCCTACCAGGCTTCTCCATCCATGGGATTCTCCAGGCAAGAACACTGGAGTGGGTTGCCATTTCTTTCTCCAATGCATGAAAGTGGAAAGTGAAAGTGAAGTCGCTCAGTTGTATCCGACTCTTAGCGACCCCATGGACTGCAGCCTACCAGGCTCCTCCATCCATGGGATTTTCCAGGCAACAGTACTGGAGTGGGATGCCATTGCCTTCTCCCTTGAGATGAAGAGAGAACCTTGAATTCGCCTGGAACAATTTAATTAATATAGATCTGTCTTTAGAGCCATCAACATTGAGTATAATACTTTTAGTGCATCTAGGTGGTGTTGTTGTTGTTGTTTTTCAGTTGCTCAGTCCAACTCTTTGTGACCCCATTGACTTCAGCACATCTGGGTTCCCTGTCCTTCACTATCTCCTGGAATGTGCTCATACTCATGTCCATTGAGTCAGTGATGCCATCCAACCACCTCATCCTCTGTTGCCCACTTCTCCTCCTGCCCTCAATCTTTCCTAGCACCAGGGTATTTTGCAGTGAGTTGGCTCTTCACATCAGGTGGCCAGGTACTGGAGTTTCAGCATCAGTCCTTCCAGTGAATATTCAGGGTTCATTTCCTTTAGGGTGGACTGGTTGGATCTCCTTGCAGTCCAAGGGACTCTCAAGAGTCTTCTCCAGCACCACAGTTCGAAAGCATCAATTCTTTGGCATTCAGCCTTCTTTATGGTCCAACTCTCACATCCATACATGATTACTGGAAAAATCATAGCTTTAACTATACGGACCTTTGTGGATAAAATGATGTCTCTGCTTTGTAATATGCTATCTGGGTTTGTCACAGCTTTTCTTCAAAGGAGTGTATTTTAATTTCATGGCTGCAGTCACCATCTGCAGTGATTTTGGAGCCTAAGAAAATAAAGTCTGTCATTGTTTCCATTTTTTCCCCATCTATTTGCCATGAAGTGATGGGACCAGATGCCATGATCTTTCTTTTTTGAATGTTGAGTTTTAAACCATCTTTTTCACTCTCTTCTTTCACCTTCATCAAGAGGCTCTTTAATTCCTCTTCACTTTCTGCCATTAGGGTAGTATCATCTGCATATCTGAGGTTATTGATATTTCCCCTGGAAATCTTGATTCCAGCTTATGCTCTTCCAGCACAGCGTTTCTCATGATGTACTCTGTATATAAGTTAAATAAGCAGGATGACAGTATACAGCCTCAGCATACTCCTTTCCCAATTTGGAACCTATCCGATGTTCCATGTCTGGTTTTAACTTTGCTTCTTGACCTGCTTACAGGTTTCTATGGAGGTAGGTAAAATGGTCTGGTATTACCATCTCTTTAAGAATTTTGCAGTTTATTGTGATCCACACAGTCAGTCAATTCAGTCTCTCAGTCGTGTCCAACTCTTTGCGACCCCATGAGTTGCAGCAAGCCAGGCCTCCCTGTCCATCACCAACTCCCAGAGTTTACTCAAACTCATGTCCATCGAGTTGGTGATGGCATCCAGCCATCTAATCCTCTGTCGTCCCCTTCTCCTCCTGCCCCCAATCCCTCCCAGCATCAGGGTCTTGTCCAATGAGTCAACTCTTCGCATGAGGTGCCCAAAGTATTGGAGTTTCAGCTTTAGCATCAGTCCTTCCAATGAACACCCAGGACTGATCTCCTTTAGAATGGACTGGTTGGATCTCCTTGCAGTCCAAGGGACTTGCAAGAGTCTTCTCCAACACCACACTTCAAAAGCATCAATTCTTCGGCGCTCAGCTTTCTTCACAGTCCAACTCTCACATCCATACATGACCACTGGAAAAACCATAGCCTTGACTAGACGGACCTTTGTTGGCAAAGGAATGTCTCTGCTTTTCAATACGCTATCTAGGTTGGTCATAACTTCCCTTCCAAGGAGTAAGCGTCTTTTAATTTCATGGCTGCAGTCACCATCTGCAGTGATTTTGGAGCCCAGAAAAATAAAGTCTAACACTGTTTCCACTGTTTCCCCATCTATTTCCCATGAAGTGATGGGACCAGATGCCATGATCTTCGTTTTCTGAATGTTGAGCTTTAAGCCAACTTTTTCACTCTCCTCTTTCACTTTCATCAAGAGGCTTTTTAGTTCCTCTTCACTTTCTGCCAGAAGGGTGGTGTCATCTGTATATGTGAGGTTATTGATAGTTCTCCTGGAAATGTTGATTCCAGCTTGTGCTTCTTCCAGCCCAGCGTTTCTCATGATGTACTCTGCATAGAAGTTAAATAAGCAGGGTGACAAGATAGAGCCTTGACACACTCCTTTTCCTATTTGGAACCAGTCTGTTGTTCCATGTCCAGTTCTAACTGTTGCTTCCTGACCTGCATACAGGTTTCTCAAGAGGCTGATTAGGTGGTCTGGTATTCCCATCTCTTTCAGAATTTTCCACAGTTTATTGTGATCCACACAGTCAAAGGCTTTGGCATAGTCAATAAAGCAGAAATAGATGTTTTTCTGGAACTCTCTTGCTCTTTCAATGATCCAGAGGATGTTGGCAATTTGATCTCTGGTTCCTCTGCCTTTTCTAAAACCATCTGGAACATCCGGAAGTTCACAGTTCACATATTGCTGAAGCCTGGCTTGGAGAATTTTGAGCATTACTTTACTAGCATGTGAGATGAGTGCAGTTGTGCAGTAGTTTGAACATTCTTTGGCATTTCCTTTCTTTGGGATTGGGATGAAAACTGACCTTTTCCAGTCCTGTGGCCACTGCTGAGTTTTCCAAATTTGCTGGCATATTGAGTGCAGCACTTTCACAGCATCATCTTTCAGGATTTGAAATAGCTCAACTGGAATTCCATCACCTCCTCTAGCTTTGTTCGTAGTGATGCTTTCTAAGGCCCACTTGACTTCACATTCCAGGATGTCTGGCTCTAGGTGAGTGATCACCCCATCATGATTATCTGGGTGGTGAAGCTCTTTTTTGTACAGTTCTTCTGTGTATTCTTGCCACCTCTTCTTAACATCTTCTGCTTCTGTTAGGTCCATACCATTTCTGTCCTTTATGGAGCCCATCTTTGCATGAAATGTTCCCTTGGTATCTCTAATTTTCTTGAAGAGATCTCTAGTCTTTACCATTCTGTTGTTTTCCTCTATTTCTTTGCATTGATCACTGAGGAAGGCTTTATGATCTTTCCTTGCTGTTCCTTGGAACTCTGCATTCAGATGCTTATATCTATCCTTTTCTCCTTTGCTTTTCACAGCTATTTGTAAGGCCTCCTCAGACATCATGGTCAACAAGAGAGTCCAAAATGCAGTACTTGTATGCAATCTCAAAAACTACAGATGATCTCTGTTCATTTCCAAGGCAAACCATTCACTATCACGGTAATCCAAGCCTATGCCCCAACCAGTCATGCTGAAGAAGCTGAAATTAAACAGTTCCATGAAGACCTACATGACCTTTTAGAACTAACACGCAAAAAAGATGTCCTTTTCATTATAGGGGACTGGAATGCAAAAGTAGGAAGTCAAGAAACACCTGAAGTAACAGGAAAATTTGGCCTTGGAGTACAGAATGAAGCAGGGCAAAGGCTAATAGAGTTTTGCCAAGAGAATGCACTGGTCATAGCAAACACCCTCTTCCAACAACACAAGAGAAGACTCTACACATGGACATCACCAGATGGTCAACACCAAAATCAGATTGATTATATTCTTTTCAGCCAAAGATGGAGAAACTCTATACAGTCAGCAAAAACAAGACCGGGAGCTGACTGTGGCTCAGATCATGAACTCCTTATTGCCAAATTCAGACTGAAATTGAAGAAAGTAGGGGAAACCACTAGACTATTCAGGTATGACCTAAATCAAATCCCTTATGATTATACAGTGGAAGTGAGAAATAGATATAAGGGACTAGATCTGATAGACAGAGTGCCTGATGAACTATGGTCGGAGGTTCGTGACATTGTACAGGAGACAGGGATCAAGACCATCCCCAAGAAAAAGAAGTGCAAAAAAGCAAAATGGCTGTCTGAGGTGGCCTTACAAATAGCTGTGATCCACACAGTCAAAGGCTTTGGCATAGTCAATGAAGCAGAAGTAGATGATTTTTTATTTTTATTTTTTTTTAATTCCCTAGCTTTTTCTATGATCCAGTGGATGTTGGCAATTTGATCTGTGGTTCCTCTGCTTTTTCTAAATCCAGCTTGTACATCTGGTCACAGGACTGGAAAAGTTAAGTTTTCATTCCAATCTCAAAGAAGGGCAATGCCAAAGAATGTTCAAATTACCACACAATTGAGCTTATTTCACATGCTAGCAAGGTAATGCTCAAAATCCTTCAAGTTAGGCTTCAACAGTACGTGAACTGAGAACTTCCAGATGTACAAGCACCTAAGTTTAATGGAAATTAAATGAAATCTTGTTATATCTGTTGTAAATTTGTCAGAAAGGAAAATAACTTGATATGAAACTTTTCTGGGTGAATTAAATACAAATGACATAAGAGTTTTTCAGTAAACTACAGGAATAGTTGCATTCTGAAAATTCTCTAAAACAGTCTCTCCAAATTTTAGTAACAATTGCTTGCCTCTTGGTTTTCACTAGAAATTAAGATGTTTAAGACTCGGGGATTCTAATTTAAATATGCAATGAGTGCTACTAAAAATAATACAACATTTCACTACACAGTAGTGTTAGGTAGGTAGAATAGGGAAAAGGAGTCCAAAATGGCGGTGGCTAAAAGACAAGGAAGATCCGAGGACCAGAGTGAAGACTTTAGGCAGAACAAACAGCACTCCTGGCTAAGCCCAATTTGCATAGGGCAGGCCCAGGTGGAGGAAAAAACACATAAAAGGAAGAGCCAAAGTGCTCTCATGGACTCTCTCTCCTGCGTTCATGCGCTCTTTCTCTCTCTCTCTCCTGCTATCTTCTAAATAAAATAGAGCTGTAACACTGATTTGCTTAAGAGCTGTAGCATGGTTCCAAGACCCAAGAGCTGTGATGCGCTGAGGGTTTTAATGTCTGTCGCTCCAAATCTTTGTTGTGACGAGACAAAGAACCGAGGAACATACACTCGTGTGACATCTATGGTGCCGTGACTCGGGTTTAACCTGGCTGAAACAACCTTTGCGCAGAAGAGGCCAAGCACAGCAGGAGCCCAACTCAGCAAAACTCCCGCACTAGAAGTGGAAGGCGAAGAAACCCAGCACAGGGGAAGGCCCATCGTGCTGGAAACTGGGACAGTGAAAATAGAACTCAGCAGAAAGCTCACGTGGCCCAGTCTCAGATTCCAGAAGACCTCCGGTTAAGGTAAGAGGTCCTTGCTCCTATGGCTGGAGGGACCTTTACAATCTCTCATTTCTTGTTTCCTCAAACCTCCTGCAAACAGGCAGGCAGCAGGGGAACAATTGAGGGACTCTGGAGAGGCTACTCCTCAGCATGTCCCAAAGGCGCTATCTGCTGAGCCCCAGTAGTTGTTACACAAGCCGGTGGGGGTTCTTCTGTCCTTTATCCTGTGCCAAGGATCAGACCAATGAAATTATGAGGACCGGTCAGATATTTAGCAAATCTTCCGGTGGGCTATGAAGGGGATTCCTTGGCACGTTTTTCCCACTGCTTTTTCCTCCTGTCCTTCAGCTCTCTCCCAGGACTCAAGCCTGGCTAAAACTAATGAAACTCAGGCTCTGATGTCTCATTGCAAAAATTCATTGAGAGACAAAGCGATAAGAGGTAAATTTGTTAGGATCCAGAGAGAAGCCACCCTTCAGGGTGTGAACTGTTGGCAAGGTCAAGGGCTGGGGCCATGGAATTAGGCCAGGCTAGGTTTTGTGAGGGGATGGAATTCATATGCTAATGAGTGAGAGGACCATCCCAGCCATTGGGGAACCACCCACTCATCCCTCTTTTGACCTTGTGCCTTGGAGCTGTCCTGCCACCTCTAGGTGTGTCTGTTGGCTTATAGATTGGGGATTAAGGTTTACTTGAATTTGACTTGTCATCTTGGACCCAATTGATTTTAATTGGTTTACATTATACCCTTGTGCTATGTCATTCTTTCAAAGGTTGTGCTCTGCCCCCTTCCCTCCTGTTTCATGCTCTTTTCCTGATCCCCATCCAGACCCACAAGCCTGCCTCTACAATCTTCTGGAGAGACAACCAGAAAATAGCTGGCCTTGGGAGGGAAATACTCTATAATATCCAACCCCCTAATCCTACCCAATACTGGTCACACTGGAGATCTTGGGGATGCCCAAACTCCAGTCCGGGGGGGTCCCAGGAGGTCATCACACCTTGACCTGCCTAGGGATCAGTCTTCGAAAGGTTGTCACACCTTAACCTGTTGGGGATCCTCTAGTCCGAGGGGTCCCATGAGGTCGTCACGCCTCGACCTGCCCAGGGACCCAATTCTCGGGAGGCCATCACGCCTCGACCTGCCCGGGGATTTGATCTCTAGGAGGCTGTCACGCCTCAGCCTGCCTGGGGGTCCACACCCTGACCCAGGGACGCCTGGCTCTCAGGTTGCAACAGTTCTGGGTAGGATAAGCTTCAAAAGACTCACCCCTAAGGAAGTCCACCCATGGAAACATAAAGAAACCTATTACTCGTGGGACTGTGCCCAGTCTCAGCAATAACTCAGGAGCCCAATGAGAACCCCATTGCCTTTCTGGAGAGGTTAAAAGAGGCACTCCAAAAGTTTACCAACCTGGACTTAGACTCTTATGAGGGACGGGTGATTTTAAAGGATAAATTCCTGTCCCAATGTGCATCAGATATCAGAATTAAGTTACAGCAGCTACAACAGCAGGACCCTGCTGCCTCTTTAGATGAGATGGTCCAGACAGCCACCAATACCTTTTATAACAGACAACAGGAGAAGGAGGCCAAGGCCCAGGAGAAGGAGAAAAAGAGACAAGGCATGCCCAGATGCTGGCCGCCCTCCAGAAAAGCCCTATGGCAAACCCGGAGTCCTTGAAGGACAAGGCACAAGACAAATGCCTAATCTATAGACAGGCAGGGCATTGGGCCAAAGAGTGTCCAAACCGTGACAAGTCTCCTAGAACAGCTTGCCACAAATGCCATCAACTGGGACATTGGGCGGCACTCTGCCCTGGGGACCCAAGAGCCTCAAGGTCAAGAGCCAAGCCTACCCTCACGATGGTTCAAGAGGACTGAAGTGGCCTGCTCCAGCCAGCCCGCCAGTCACAGATAACCATCACGGGGCTGGAGCCAAGAGTGCAACTAGATGTGGCAGGTAGGTCCGAGAATTTCTTGGTTGACACAGGGGCTACCTACTCTGTCTTGATCTCCTACTTCGGAGCCTTCTCCTCCCAAACCTGTACCATTTTGGGTGCTCCAGGAAAAGCAACTACTAAAAGATTGACCCTAGCTCTTCTTTGTTGCTGGGATGGACAAATTTTCCCACCAGTTTCTGGTGGTCCCTGAGTGTCCTACTCCCTTACTGGGAAGAGATATACTCACTAAACTGGGGACCACCCTTGTGATGGGAAGTTTTTCAGCCCCTAGAGCTCTACAGCTCCTGGTTACTACTGAAGAATCCATTACACCTTCAATAGAGAGGGGCCAAAAACTATGGGAAGACAAAATTAACCCCCAGGTGTGGGATCAGGGGATTCCTGGACGAGCCCACCAAGCTGAACCAGTCATCATTATCCTCCGAGACCCTACTCGGTTTCCTAACCGGAAACAATATCCTCTCAAAAGAGAGGCTCGGGAGGGACTACAGCCTTTAATAAATAAATTCCTTGTTTGTGGGCTATTGGTCCCCACCAGTTCGCCATGTAACACCCCAATCCTCTCAGTAAAGAAAACAGACAGAACCTGGCGAATGGTTCAAGATCTCTGGATCATAAATGAAGCTGTAGTCCCCCTCTATCCCACAGTACCCAATCCCTACGTAATCTTGGGAGAAATCCCACCCAGTGCCAAGTGGTTTACAGTCTTGGATCTCAAAGATGCATTTTTTTGCATACTACTGGCTAAAGAATCCCAATATCGTTTTGCCTTTGAGTGGGAAGCCCCAGGAGAAAAACACCAACAGATGACTTGGACGGTATTACTTCAGGGGTTCAGAGATAGCCCCCACCTGTTTGGAAAGGCCCTTAGCCAGGATCTCCTAGATCTGGACCTGGGACCTAATGGGAAAATATTACAATACGTAGATGACCTACTAATCTGCTCTCCAGATGAGAAAAGTGCCCAACAACATGCAATTCAGGTTCTAAACTTCTTGGCAGAAAGGGGATATAAAGTCTCCCGTGCTAAGGTACAGATGGTCGAGACAAAGGTCACTTACCTGGGAGTTCAGATTACACACGGGTCCAGGAGGCTGTCCTCTGATCGGGTACAAGGAATCCTCCAGTTGCCCTCCCCCACGACTCAAAAACAATTGCGAGCTTTCCTGGGGCTAACTGGTTATTGTAGAATCTGGATACCCAACTATGGTCTAATTGCCCAGCCTTTATATGAAAGCTTAAAGGGATGAGATGATTCAATCCCACTGATGTGGGGAACTCCTCAAAAGGAGGCAGAGGCTACACTAAAACAGGCCTTAACTCAGGCACCTGCCTTGAGGTTGCCAGACCCAGAAAAAGCATTCCAACTTTATGTCCATGAAAGAGAGGGAATAGCCTTGGGAGTGTTAACTCAAAGGTTGGGATCTGAGCCCCAGTCTGTAGCTTACTTATTCAAGAGGCTCGATCCAACTTCCCAAGGTTGGCCCCCCTGCCTTCGAAATCTTGCACCTATTGCAATCATGATAGAAGATGCTTTAAAACTCTCCTTTGGGGGCAAACTAACTATTTTTACCAGCCACCAAGTAAAACAACTCCTAAATTGGAGAGGCCATTTATGGATGTCTGATCAAAGAATTCTCAGATATCAAGTAATGCTGATGGAAAATCTAGGCCTCACTATATCCCCTTGTGAGGTTCTTAACCCAGCCACCCTCCTGCCTACCCCCGAGGGCTCTCTCCCCTTTCACTCTTGTCTAGAAACCTTGGACCACTGGACAAAACCCTGAGAGGGATTGTCAGAAGATCCTCTGACCAATCCTGAGGAAATCTGGTACACTGATGGGAGCAGCTTTGTCTTGGATGGAAAAAGAAGAGCCGGGTATGCAGCAGTCTCCAATTTTGAGACCATAGAGGCTAAGCCTCTGCCACCAGGTACTTCAGCCCAATGAGCTGAGCTCATAGCCCTGACTCGAGCTTTAGAGCTGGGAAAAGGAAAAAGAATAGCCATTTACACTGACTCCAAGTATGCCTTTCTGGTGCTACATGCACATGCGGCTGTTTGGAAAGAAAGGGGCCACTTGACCACCCGAGGGTCCCCAATCAAATATGGTGATCAGATTCTTCAACTCTTGGAGGCAGTCCATCTGCCCACTGAGGTTTCAGTCTCCCACTGCAAAAGACACCAAAAAGGGAGCAGGGAAGTGACACGAGGGAACCAAGCAGCTGATCAGGCAGCTAGGAGAGCAGCATTAAGAGACCATGACCTAATAGGGATTGCCACCTTAGTTCCACAGACTAATTTGCCAGAAACTCCTTCATATACTGAAGGTGAGACTCTTAAAGCTAAGAGCGAGGGCTTTCCAGAAGATCATATGGGGTGGTTCCAAAAGGAGGGACTCCTTTTTCTGCCTGGAAACCTCCAATGGAAGTTGGTTAACTCCTTACATGCCACTACTCATTTAGGAGAAAAGGCCCTCCAAAGATTACTAGAAAGGTCCTTCAGAGGAACAGGCCTCCAAACAACTATAAGACAGGTGGTCTCCTCTTGTCCCACTTGCCAATGAAACAACCCCCAAGGAGCTCGAAGACCCCAGCTGGCCCAGCCCGTCCAACGACATGGGGCCTACCCAGGAGAGGACTGGCAGATGGACTTCACCCAGATGCCAGTTTCTCAAGGGTATAAATACCTATTAGTTATATGACATATACATTCACAGGATGGATTGAAGGCTTTCCCACCCAGACTGAGAAGGCTAAGGAGGTGGTAAAAAAACTGCTCCATGAAATCATTCCAAGATTTGGTCTGCCTAGGTCATTACAAAGTGACAATGGGACATCATTTATTTCTAAGGTCACCCAAGGAGTCTCGAAAGTATCGGGCATTACTTATTATCTCCATTGTGCCTGGAGGCCTCAATCTTCAAGAAAAGTAGAAAGAGCCAATCAATTCTTAAAATCAGCGATAAAAAAGATAACCCAGGAGACCTCCCTGGGGTGGAAGGAGGCTTTACCAATAGCTCTCCTCTGCACCCGCATTGCCTCTGAGGAACAGGTTGGTCTTAGTCCTTATGATATGCTATATGGGAGACCTTTTGTTTATGTCAATGACCTCTTCCTAGATCCAGAGGTTCAGACCCTCCAGTCTTATACCATGGCCATTGGGCAATTCCAACAGGATATACACTTGTGGGGTATGAACCAGGACCCAAAAGATTCTAAAGAGTCACCACTATATGCTCCAGGGACTCAAGTCCTAGCCCACATGGAAGGGCCCCTACCCTGTAATACTTTCTACCCCCACAGCAGTCAAGGTACCAGGACATGACTCCTGGATTCACTACTCACGAGTCAAGCCATAGAAGAAAACAGAAGAGGACACTCAATACACCTGTGAGCCCCTGGGAGATCTCAGACACCTATTCAGAACTACCAGTGAGTGCCTTCTAATGAACACCCCCAAAATCTGGTTTCTGGGTATAAAATTTCTCAGGATAACCCTAAAGAGCCAACACAGCTTGACAGATACTGTACTCCAAAACAGAGAGGAGATAGATCTTCTGATCCCTGAACAAGGAGGGACTTGAGCCATCCTGGCCATGTGAATTTAAAATTGACCAATGTCCCTACTAGTCCTTGTTATGCTATATTGATGATGCTTATGATTATTCCATGTACTGTCAATTGTCTAACCTGTTTTGTCTCTGCCCAGGTCAACCAGCTACAACATGCAGTGCCAGTTCAACAAAGATACAAAACTACAACTGACCACGGAAAATATCACACACCCTTGGACACTGCTATAAGGACTCTGAGGATTGAGACTAGCAAGAAGGGGAGGCCCAATACCCCTCGCCATCCCAGTTCAGCAGAAAGTAGCCAGAAAGACCTCGATGCCCCTATTCCCAAAGAATTGGGCCTCCCATCTCTTGAGGGGGGAATATTAGGTAGGTAGAATAGGGAAAAGGAGTCCAAAATGGCGGTGGCTAAAAGACAAGGAAGGTCCAAGGACCAGAGTGAAGACTTCAGGTAGAACAAACAGCACTCCTGGCTAAGCCCAATTTGCATAGGGCAGGCCCAGGTGGAGGAAAAAACATATTAAAAGGAAGAGCCAAAGTGCTTTCTCATGGACTCTCTCTCCTGCGTGTGTGCGCTCTTCCTCTCTTTCTCTCTCTCTCTCCTGCTATCTTCTAAATAAAATACAGCTGTAACACTGATTTACTTAAGAGCTGTAGCATGGTTTGTCCAAGACCCAAGAGCTGTGACGTGCCAAGGGCTTTAATGTCTGTCGCTCCAAATCTTTGTTGTGACAAGACAAAGAACCGAGGAACATACACTCGCGTGACAGTAGGAAAGTAGGATACATGTTTTGAGTAAAAAAGGATTTTTATGCATGGCTGGGCTGAGATTAGGTTAAACTTATTCAGGTAAATGGATTTTGTTATTAAAAGTAGACTGGTGCAGGACTAGATTTGGTTCTGCTATTCTAAGAGAACATGTTTACTTAGAATGCTGCTTTTGATAAGATTGTATGAACTTGCCTTTAAGTGATCTGTATTTGTTTTTAAATAGTCACAGTGACCTATGATTCTATCTGACCAAATATTTTTAAAACTTTTTGATATTTTTTATGCACTTCCTATCAAATTCTAATTAAAGTTCTTTTGACTTCAGCTAGCTTGGAGATGCTTCAGAGGGCCCCTCAGAAAAAAATTTAATATAATTTAAAACTACATATATTCATATTAAACTGGCTAGAATTGGTTGATATGTTAAATTACACAGAAGTCAGTGAATGATCAGCCTCCTCAGATTATATGTTATGAATAAATTTTATTAATACAGACATTCTAGAAACTACACATGCCCTGGTATGATGTTTTAATTTTAGTTGTTATTGTACAATGTTGTATGTCACAACTTGGATAAGCTTCTTTGTCAAGACACATTGTAATTAGATCTTTAACCACATCTTTTTAAGACCTTTATCATTCATAAACAGATAAGCTGACAATTTGCAAAACTGCCACATCTTCAAAAAGAGTCATGAAAAGGACATTTTGACAAAAACAGATTTCTGATAACTTACTGCTAAACTAGGTAAGATGTTAAAATAAGTCTAATGGAAACTCTGATTTCATAAAAATGTTAGTAAAAAGAATTAATTATACAGAACTGAGCCAACTGATGAATACAGCTATAATTTTTTGGTTTTGCCTGAAATATTACTGGCTTTTAATCTACCTAGACAGCATATTCGGAGGAGGAAATGGCAACCCACTCCAGTATTCTTGCCTGGAGAATCCTGTGCACAGAGGAGCCTGGTGGGCTGCTGTCCATGGGGTCGCATAGAGTCAGACACGACTGAAGCGACTTAGCATGCATGCATATGTTGGAGAAGGAAATGGCAACGCACTCCAGTATTTTTGCCTAGAGAATTCCAGGGATGGAGGAGCCTGGTGGGCTGCCATCTATGGGGTCACACAGAGTCGGACATGACTGAAGCGACTTAGTTATAGCTAGACAGCATATTAAAAAGCAGAGACATTACTTTGCCAACAAAGGTCCGTCTAGTCAAGGCTATGGTTTTTCCAGTAGTCATGTATGGATGTGAGAGTTGGACTATAAAGAAAGCTGAATGCCAAAGAATTGATGCTTTTGAACTGTGGTGTTGGAGAAGACTCTTGAGAGTCCCTTGGACTGCAAAGAGATCCAACCAGTCCATCCTAAAGGAGATCAGTTCCAAGTGTTCATTGAAAGGACTGATGTTGAAGTGGAAACTCCAATCCTTTGGCCACCAGATGTGTAGAACTGACTCATTGGAAAAGACCCTGATGCTGGGAAAGATTGAAGGTGGGAAGAGAAGGGAACGACAAAGGATGAGATGGTTGAATGACATCACCGACTCAATGGACATGAGTTTGAGTAAACTCTGCGAGTTGGTGGTGGACAGGGAAGCCTGGCGTGCTGCAGTCCATGGGGTCACCAAGAGTCAGACACGACTGAGCGACTGAACTAAACTGAACTGAATCTGTGCTTTTCCAGATATAAGGAAATCTTTCCCCCTAAATACAGTTAGGGCATAGTCAGAAAGTTAAATTAATAGATGAGGATCAGAACTGGAGCTAAAAGCCTAAGTCTAATTACAAATTAGAAAACAACAAGGTTAAAGGAGTTCATCAAGTTCAAATAATTGTAGATAAAGAAGAGAACTGTGCTATTTTCTAAAGATTCTAATATTCCTTGTCCAAGGCTGATCAGTTCTGTTCCACAACCACCCTTCATCTTCCCTGTTTGGTAGGAAGTAGACAAGAGTGGTTTTTGCCCCTTTCCCACAAGATTGTGGAGTGGACATTGACAGTGGGGAATTGCAATAGGGAATAACGAATCTGACTCCATACTAGTTCTGTTTCTTTTATTTTAACCTTTGCATTCTGTTGCTTTTGCTACAAATTAATCACTCAAATGATGTTGCCTATCCTTTAAACTATACATATTGGCCTGTCTCAGGGACCCCTGCCCCCATGCTTGAATGTTAAACTAAAACACTTTTTTCAGCCCACAGGAAACATCCTGACCTATCCCACTTGTGAACGTTTGCAGGAAAGAAGAAATTAATATATCCCCCAAACCAGGAGATATTTGCAATAACTTAGCTTGGTGGGCTGTGGTCCATTGGCTTGCAAAGAGTCAGACACGACTGAGTGACTTCACTTTCACTTTTCACTTTCATGCATTGGAGAAGGAAATGGCAACCCACTTCAGTGTTCTTGCCTGGAGAATCCCAGGGACGGGGGAGCCTGATGGGCTGCCATCTGTGGGGTCACAGAGTCGGATACGACTGAAGTGACTTAGAAGAAGAATGACTGATATTGCCTGTTTTACAAATTTGTTGTTTCTTGCATTAACAAACGTATAACTGAGCCTCTGATAAAATGATGATACATCGTTCCATATGAGATTAATGACAGTGTAACTCTAGATATGGGAAGAAGCAACAAGAGGGAATATTTTCCTGGACCATAAGAGACTAGTAAGACAGGTGGTCCAGAGACTTTAGGCTATTGTTTTCCCTGGTGGCTCAGAGGTTAAAGCGTCTGCCTCCAATGTGGGAGACCCAAGTTCAATCCCTGGGTCGGGAAGATCCCCTGGAGAAGGAAATGGTAACCCACTCCAGTGTTCTTGCCTTGGAGAATCCCATGGACAGAGGAGACTGGCAGGCTACAGTCCACAGGGTCCCAAAGAGTTGGACACGACTGAGTGACTTCACTTCACTTCACTTAACAAGGCTTAGTTCAGTGAGAGCACATTGAGTGGCCTCAGTGAAATCTTTGCCAGACTTGGGAATGAGCATTCCTAGTACCATGGGATGAAGTGGTCATGAAATGCTCTCAAAGCCATGGTCAAATTTATGATCATGAAGGGGTCCTGCTGACTAAAAATTAGCATTTTTCCATCTACCTCTCCACTGTAGCTGCTGGCCTTTAACACCCCCTAAAAGGAGTTCAGGTTGGAGATCAGGAAGGAGGCACTCTATACTCTGGGAAAAGGTAGCAGAACAGGTCTTCAGATACATATTTTCAGATTTTATGAGCCCAAATTCTTGCATCTTCTCATATCTAGAAAAGCACTAAAACCACTAATGGTGACACCTGTGTTAGCCACTGAGGAGAGCAATACATTGGGAAGTAAAAATGTAATAGCTATGTCAGATTCAGATGTCACTGCTGCTGCTGCTGCTAAGTTGCTTCAGTCGTGTTCGACTCTGTGCGACCCCATAGATGGCAGCCCACCAGGCTCCCCCGTCCCTGGGATTCTCCAGGCAAGAACACTGGAGTGGGTTGCCATTTCCTTCTCCAATGCGTGAAAGTGAAGTCGCTTAGTCGTGTCCAACTCCACAACCCCATGGACTGCAGCCCACCAGGCTCCTTGGTCTAGCCTACCTCAAAGCAGCATCTGCTGGAATTCTAACTAAGCAGGACTGGGACAGGCCTTTCCTCCACATCCTCTGCTTTACCTCCTCTCTGAAGAACCTAGATAACAGTATTAGAAACACATTTCCTGGGTTGTTTTACAGATATGGAACCCACCCCACATGCACACACATCAAATGGAAGGTATTAACTACTTGATGACCATGAGAATATAGGCGCAGGCCTCCCAGAGCCTAAGGACTGACAAGGTTAACCTCTGTGACTCCACCCTATTCCCTCACCATCAGCCAATCAGAGAATTGTGCATGAGCTGATCACATACTCTGCGACCCCCTCCCTCACCTGGCTTTTAAAAATGGTGTGCTGAAACCCTTCAGGGAGCTTGAGGCTTTTTAGGGCATGTCTCCTTGCATGGCCCTGCAATAAACCTTTCTCTGCTCCAAACTTTGAGTTTCAGTTTGTTTGGGTCACTGTGCATTGCACACATGAACTTGTACTGCTGCTGCTGCTGCGAAGTTGCTTCAGTAGTGTCCAATTCTGTGCGACCCCACAGATGGCAAATTAGTAAAGAAATGAACTCTCAACCCTGAATTTCATATCTCTGGGGATAAGAAAGAGATTTATTTCCTTCCACATGATAGTTTTATTCCCTACTTTCAGGGATACAGAGAGAGCCAAAATGTCCTCCTTGCATACAGACTGTTTCTTAAATAGCTTTAATTTAAAATAATCAATATGCAATTGAGGCATATTCTGGGGGTGGGGGGGCCTTCCCTGAACCCTAACATAACCAATGAAGAATGAGGGGTAGTGGATAAATGAGTACTCTCCCCTCCCATGCCCCAGGTAAGCAGTACTGAGGTATATTCTAAACAGGTCCTCAGAGGGTCCCCCAGCAGGACTGAGCCCTCTTGCCTCCAGTGGTAAACAGCTCAATAACACACCTCAGACTGGCTTTGCCTTCTCTCCTGGTCACTCTTCCCAGCCACCCACCCCTCCTATTTTCTGGGATGAATGATCTGCTTTCCCTTTGAGGGAGACCCAAATTAAGACATAGAGCTATGTGACTCACGGTTATATGATTAAGTGCATGGGAAGAGCTGAGGTGACAGGTGTCAGAAGGCAGGGGGTGGGGCCTACACATTAATGCTATTTTATTGCCCTGATTAGGTCAAATGGACCCTGAGTCAATGGTCAGCTCTACCAGCCCGGTCCTGGAGAGTCAGAAACTTGGAAACCCTCTGTAAATGCCCAGTTTCCCAGGTATAAAGAAAGGGGATATAGGGGTTTCTCAATTGCTTCAGAATGTGTAGGGGAAAGGGTGTATTTGGCACATCAGAGAAAATTTCATCTGACATTTCAAAAAGACCTATTTCCTTGTCTCTCATCCCCCCTCCTTCCTTCTCTTCTTTCCTCCTTTTCCTTTCTCTCTCCCACCAGGGATGATGACTCAGCACTTTTCCTCTGGGGACAGCTAGAGCTATTGGCAAACAGGGTTTCTGTTCCCCTCTAGAGGAACCCAGGAAGGAGGGCATGTTTCCCCATGAGGGTGAGTCTTACAGCTCTCCCCTCAGGCCCTGTCCAGCTCCACCCCATGTGATATCTCCCAGATATAAGTTTCCAGCAGCTTCTGCCCTTAGAGATCTGTCTGGGGCAGCCAAACCCCGACCCTGGTGTTCAAACCATATTCTGGCTAAGCTTTGCCTGGCCCTCTCTAATTCCTCATCAAACATAATAGCTGTCTGGAACAAACAAGAGCACCAATTAAGAGCATCGTCTTGGGTTTCTGATTGTTCTTAGGTACACATCCAACCCTAAACAAGTTCCTTGACCTCTTTAAATCTCAGGTTGCTAACCTGTGAAACAGTGGTTATAATAGTAGCCGCCTCATAAGGTTTGTGAAGGATTAAGTGAGTAGCACAGAAATTCTCTGGTAGCACAATGGATAAGAATTTACCTGCCAATGCAGGGGACACAGGCTTGATCCCTGGTCTGGGAAGATTCCCCATGTGGTGGAGCAACTGAGCCCTGTGCTACTCTTTGCAGGCCTGTAAATGTGGAGCTTCCCTTTCTGCCCCCAATTTCTATGAATTTTAATCTCAGTGAGATATGGGGCCAGAAATTTTTTGGTCTTAATAAAATGCCAAGGCTGCAACAAATATGTTCAGAACTACAGACTTTGGAAAGATTTTCCTGAGTATAATCTCTACTGATTCTCACAAAACCTTGTGAGCTCATTAAAGAAGGAAACCTAATATTTGTCTCAGTAGCCACTGAGATAGAGAGGTAATACATGGAAAAACAAACCAAATCCAAGAAGGGAAGGCTTAATATTTCAAAATGGCACTTCTTAAAGCAATCTATAACTCTAATGCTATTCCAAACAAATCTCAACAGGAATTTCCATAGCACTTAATGAACTGATCCTAAAACTTTTACAGAAAAATAAAGAGCCAAGTATAGCCAGAGGAATTTGAAAAAGAATAAGAGTAGATTTACCCCCATAAGATATCAAGACATTTTATGGGTCTAGTAATATTTTTTAAATGTACTCATACAATGGAACAGAAAAACTAAGAATTATATCAAAATATCATAAATGACAAAGTAGCATTACAAGTCAGTAAAGGTAAATGAAACACTCAGTAGATGGTTCTGTTACTACTGACTGTCCACAAAGAAACAGGGAAATTAGGTCTCTATCCTATATCATATACAAAAATTCCAAGTGGTTCAAAGACATGAAACTTAAGTCTTTAAAAATATGTCAAAACTTTTAAAAGATTATCAAATTATAAAGTCTTGATAAGTAATACATTTGACCACATTAAAAAGTGGGAAATTAAACATTAAAATTTGAAGTTTGTGCATAGAAAAGATATAAAGAGCAAAATTAAATGATTACAGACTGAATCACATATTTACAAAGCATGTACTAGCAACAAATTAGTTTTCCAAATACATAAAGATCTACAAATAATAAATGAAACACAAACAACCTAAGGGTAATTGACAAAAGATACAAACAGGCAATTCATAAAAGAAACCTCAGTGGCCAAAAGCATGGGGAAATGTTCAAACTCATTAGAAATCAGGGAAATGAAAATTTAATCTACAATTAGATTTTAGTTCATATGAAACAAATTAGCAAAAATTTTCAAGTTTGATAGTACCAGGCATGTAAGGAAACGGAAACCCTCATATATTTCTAGCAAGAAAGTAAGTATGAGAGCAATGTGACAGTGCTTGGTAAAGTTGCAGAAGTGCAAACCTCACCACCAGGCAATTCTTTGGGCATATAACCAATTTCCACACTCATGCTTGGAGACCAGGAAAGCAAGTTTAGAGTGGTAAAAAAGTAGAAACATTCCAACTTTCCCTTGGTAAGAAAATGGATACCTAAACTGAATAATTCATACCATGAATAACCATACAACTGAGTAAGCCAGGTCTACATATATCAATATGAATGAATCTCAAAAACAAAGCTGGAAGGGGGTGGAGAAGTTGAAAAAGCAAGTAAACACTTATGTAAAATTTTAATGCAAAAATCCATACTATGTATTCAGTTTAGTTCAGTTCACTTCAGTCGCTCAGTCATGTCCGACTCTTTGCGACCCCATGAATCACAGCACACGAGGACTCTCTGTCCATCACCAACTCCCAGAGTTCACTCAAACTCATGTCCATTGAGCCGGTGATTCCACCCAGCCATCTCATCTTCTGTCATCCCCTTCTCCTCCTGCCCCCAATCAATCTCAGCATCATAGTCTTTTCCAATTGGTCAACTCTTCGCATGAGGTGGCCAAAGTATTGGAGTTCCATCTTTAGCATCAGTCCTTCCAATGAACACCCAGGACTGATCTCCTTTAGAATGGACTGGTTGGATCTCCTTGCAGTCCAAGGGACTCTCAAGAGCCTTCTCCAACACCACAGTTCAAAAGCATCAATTCTTCGGTGCTCAGCTTTCTTCACAGTCCAACTCTCACATCCATTCATGACCACTGGAAAAACCATAACCTTGACTACACGGACCTTTGTTGGCAGAGTAGTGTCATTGCTTTTTAATATGCTATCTAGGTTGGTCATAACTTCCCTTCCAAGGAGTAAGCGTCTTTTAATTTCATGACTGCAAGCACCATCTGCAGTGATTTTGGAGCCCAGAAAAATAAAGTCTGTCACTGTTTCCACTGTTTCCCCATCTATTTCCCATGAAGTGATGGGACCAGATGCCATGATCTTCGTTTTCTTGAGCTTCAGGCCAACTTTTTCACTCTCCTCTTTCACTTTCATCAAGAGGCTTTTTAGTTCCTCTTCACTTTCTGCCAGAAGGGTGGTGTCATCTGTATATGTGAGGTTATTGATATTTCTCCTGGAAATCTTGATTCCAGCTTGTGCTTCTTCCAGCCCAGCGTTTCTCATGATGTACTCTGCATAGAAGTTAAAAAGCAGGGTGACAATATACAGCCTTGACATACTCCTTTTCCTATTTGGAACCAGTCTGTTGTTCCATGTCCAGTTCTAACTGTTGCTTCCTGACCTGCATACAGGTTTCTCAAGAGGCAGATTAGGTGGTCTGGTATTCCCATCTCTTTCAGAATTTTCCACAGTTTATTGTGATCCACACACTCAAAGGCTTTGGCATAGTCAATAAAGCAGAAATAGATGTTTTTCTGGAACACTCTTGCTCTTTCGATAATCCAGAGGGTTTTGGCAATTTGATCTCTGGTTCCTCTGCCTTTTCTAAATCCAGCTTGAACATCTGGAACTTCACAGTTCCCATATTGCTGAAGCCTGGCTTGGAGAATTCTGAGCATTACTTTACTAGCGTGTGAGATGAGTGCAATTGTGTGGTAGTTTGAGCATTCTTTGGCATTGCCTTTCTTTGGGACTGGAATGAAAACTGACCTTTTCCAGTCCTGTGGCCACTGCTGAGTTTTCCAAATTTGCTGGCATATTGAGTGCAGCACTTTCACAGCATCATCTTTCAGGATTTGAAATAGCTCAACTGGAATTCCATCACCTCCTCTAGCTTTGTTTGTAGTGATGCTTTCTAAGGCCCACTTGACTTCACATTCCAGAATGTCTGGCTCTAGGTGAGTGACACCACCATCGTGATTATCTTGGTTGTGAAGATCTTTTTTGTACAGTTCTTCTGTATATTCTTGCCACCTCTTCTTAATATCTTCTGCATCTGTTAGGTCCATACCATTTTTGTCCTTTATCGAGCCCATCTTTGCATGAAATGTTCCCTTGGTGTCTCTAATTTTCTTGAGGAGATCTCTAGTCTTTCCCATTCTGTTGTTTTCCTCTATTTCTTTGCATTGATCGCTGTTACACACATACAGTTTTTAAGTATAATACATATGGAAACATGTTGATTTAAGTTTAGACTTTGTGGAGACAGCAAAGGAAGAGGAATGATCAGGGTAGAATTTAAGAACTATGCCAAAGCCTTTGACTGTGTGGATCACAATAAATTGTGGAAAATTCTGAAAGAGATGGAAATACCAGACCACCTGATCTTCCTCTTAAGAAACCTATATGCAGGTCAGGAAACAATAGTTAGAACTGGACATGGAACAGCAGACTGGTTCCAAATAGGAAAAGGAGTATGTCAAGGCTGTATATTGTCACCCTGCTTATTTAACTTCTATGCAGAGTACATCATGAGAAATGCTGGGCTGGAAGAAGCACAAGCTGGAATTAAGTTTGCCAAGAGAAATACCAATAACCTCAGATATGCAGATGACACCACCCTTATGGCAGAAAGTGAAGAAGAACTAAAGAGCCTCTTGATGAAAGTGAAAGAGGAGAGTGAAAAAGTTGGCTTAAAGTTCAACATTCAGACAACTAAGATCATGGCATCTGGTCCCATCACTTCATGGGAAATAGATGGGGAAACAGTATCACACTTTATTTTTCTGGGCTCCAAAATCACTGCGGATGGTGATTGCAGTCATGAAATTAAAAGACGCTTACTCCTTGGAAGGGAAGTTATGACAAACCTAGATAGCATATTAAAAAGCAATTACTCTGCCAACAAAGGTCCGTGTAGTCAAGGCTATGGTTTTTCCAGTGGTCATGTATGGATGTGAGAGTTGGACTGTGAAGAAGGCTGAGCACCGAAGAATTGATGCTTTTGAACTGTGGTGTTGGAGAAGACTCCTGAGAGTCCCTTGGACTGCAAGGAGATCCAACCAGTCCATTCTAAAGGAGACCAGTCCTGGGTGTTCACTGGAAGGACTGATGCTGAGGCTGAAACTCCAGTACTTTGGCCACGTCATGAGAAGAGTTGACTCATTGGACAACACCCTGATGCTGGCAGGGATTGGGGGCAGGAGGAGAAGGGAACGACAGAGGATGAGATGGCTGGATGGCATTACCGACTCAATGCACATGAGTTTGGGTGAACTCTGGGAGTTGGTGATGGACAGGGAGGCCTAGCGTGCTGCAGTTCATGGGGTCACAAAGAGTAGAACACGACAGCCACTGAACCAAGCTGAACTGAACTGAGCATTTAATTGCTTTTAAAGAAGAAAGAGGCATCTGAAACAAATATGGCAAATATTCACATCTGTTTGATCTTGGAGATAGGTTTATAGGCTTCTATTAGAATATTTTTATATTTTCAGTGTGTTTGGAATCTTGTCTCATAATGTAAAAGTTCAATTTGAGACATCACCTTGGTACAGGCATGTGTACCCTAGATCTATTGTGGGAATTAGAGTTGTGTGGGGCACAGCCTCAGATGGGACCTGATGCTGTGGCAGGTGTCAGCAGCAGCCATGGCAGGGCAGTGAGGCAGTGGTAGCTATGATGCTCTGAGTTTCTGGTGGTAGCTATGATGTCCTCCTGACTTCAAGGAGACCCCTCTGTGCTAAATACAAACCAGAAGTAGTCATTTGACCCCAGAAAACTCCTGGGGATTTCCTGAGATGGTCATAGTAACAGGAACATCAGGGAGAAGCAAAAGGCATTCTCAGAGACTGGGGAGATGGGCAATCCAGCCATTTCACCGGAATATTAAAAAGGAATAAAGAAAGTAGTCCACTTCCATGCTTTTTGAATGGAAGGTGATAGAAGATTCCATTCTCTCTTCGGGGCCACAGGCTGAGTACTTTCTCTTACTGAGATGACCCAGAGAGTCCTGGAAGTAGAGCCCAGAGTCCTGGTTCCCAGCTGACCTAGCTCCCAGCTGCCAGCTGAGCAAATTCCCAGCATCCCACAGCCCCCAGCATCATAGAAGTTTCCAATTTGGCAGTGAGGTGGGATTGTTGCCTAGAGTTACCAGAGACAGTGTTGAGAAATGAAAACCATTCCCTCTGCCATGAAGCCTCTAAAGTTCCTTGAGAATCTGAGATACTTCCCTCAAATTTGTTCTGTCCCCAGGAAAACACAAGAGAACATCCCCATCCTAACTCCCAGCTTGTTGGTCATTGGTCAATTTATCAGTTTCCTGTCATCAGAACTACAGACTTCAGAGCTGGGAACTTTAGCAATAAGTCTTTCAGTTTCTAGATAAGTTCTGGACAAGAGAAGAACTTGACCAGCAAGTCACTGAAAGACCTGGGAGGAGAACTTCCATCTCTATATTTGTGTGATCTCTGATACAGAAAGTCTCTGGCAGAGCTGGAGGCCCAGGGTCAATGCCCAGGGAAGGGAGGAGAAAAGCTGGAGCTAGTCAGGAATGGAGCCCAGAGTCAGGACACAGTGCAATGGGCAGAGTTCCTGGCAGCTGAGAAAAGCCAGAGGATCCTGAAATCTGTGGCCCAGAGGGCAAGGGTCCTAGGGACAAACTCCAGGACCTTCTCTAAATCTCGAATCTGCCCAGAAGGTGCAACCTGAGGCCAAAGGGGAAAAGCAAGGCTCCAGCTTCTGCAAAGCAATGGGGAGGCAAGAACAGTGGTGCGTGAGGAAGAGGTGGTGCCAGCACAGGGTCTGAACCAACAAGAGTTCACATGGCCAACTCCACAGGCTGATATGAGGCTGAGTCACAGCAGAGAGTCTGACAGGGATGGCCACCGAGGCTGGTCACTCCTTGGCTTTATCTTTTTCTCCAGCACTATCTTGTTGCCTTGATGTGATGGCAGAGGTGCTGCCTGTATTAGTCACGGTTCTCCGGACAGAACTCTTCTATGGTTTCTTTCCATTGCCCTTAAGCTAAAAGATAAAGTCTGGAATGCAGCCCTCATCGAACTCCCAACCCAGCTCCCATTCCCACGACTGAGCTTCATCCCTCTGTCCACGCCCTCTCCCTTGCAACTGTCACCTATCTTCCTCTGGGTCTGCCAAGGCACTCTGCTCCATCTTGCCTTCATGCATGCTCTTCCCTAAGCTAGGAATCCTCTTTCCCTTCTCTTTGCTAAGATGAATCACAAGGTGGAATCAAGATGGCTAGGAGAAATATCTATAACCTCAGATATGCAGATGATACCACTCTAATGACAGAAAATGAAGAGGAACTAAAGAGCTTCCTGATGAAGGTGAAAGGGGAGAGTGAAAAATCTGGCTTAAAACTCAATATGCAAAATGCTAATATCATGCCATCTGGTCCCATCACTTCCTGGCAAATAGAAAGGGGAAAAGTGGAAGCAATGACAGATTTTATTTTCTTGGGCTCCAAACTCACTGTGGATGGTGACTGCAGCCATGAAATTAAAATTGCTCCTTGGAAGAAAAGCTATAACAAATCTAGACAGCGTATCAAAAGCAAAGACATCACTTTGCCAACAAAAGTTTCTATAGTCAAAGCTATGGTTTTTGCAGTAGTCATTGTACAGATGTGAGAGTTGGACCATAAAGAAAGCTGAGCACCAAAGAATTGATGCTTTTGAATTGTGATGGTGGAGAAGACTCTTTAGAGTCCCTTATACTGCAAAGAGATCAAACCAGTCAATCCTGAAAGAAATCAATCCTGAGTATTCATTGGAAGGACTGATGCTGAAGTTGAAACTCCAATACTTTGGCCACCTGATGTGAAAAGCCAACTCATTTGAAAAGACTCTGATGCTGGGAAATATTTAAGGCAAAAGGAGAAGGGGGCTGAAGATGAGATCATTAGATAACACCACTGACTCAAAGGACACAAGTCTCAGCAAAGTCCAGGAGATAGTGAAGGACAAGGGAGCCTAGAGCGCTGCAGTCCATGAGGTCACAAAGAATCACTTCTTAGCAACTGAAAGTGAAAGTGAAGTCGCTCAGCCATGTCCGACTCTTTGCTACCCTGTGGACTGTAGCCCACCAGGCTCCTCTGTCCATGGGATTTTCCAGGCAAGAATACTGGAGTGGGTTGCCACTTCCTTCTCCAGGGGATCTTCCCAACCCAGGGATTGAACCCAGGTCTCCCACATTGCAGGCAGATGCTTTAACCAAACAATAGCAAATCAGACAGAATGGGGCAAAAACTCTTCAACATGTAGCACTGCCTGGAGACAGAAAAAGGGCACGAGAACAAGAATTCAGTTATAAAACTCTTACCATGCCAGATCCATTACACAATCAGCCTGCCAGGCAGGTACCTCTGAGTGGTGACCTCCTCATCACTGGAAGTGGGCAAGCAAGGCTGAGGTTTAGTGGGTACGAAAGAGAAAGAATAGTGCCTTCAGAAACTCCTTTCCCTCTCATAAAATAGGGCTCTATTTCACCAAAAGAGGTGGGATGGTGGACCTATCTCTAGCAAGAACTATCAAGGATCGCTGGGGCAGGGCAGTCAAGAGACCAAGTTACCAAATTACCTGGCTCAGATTTCAGTAATACTGTGGGTCCTGCATCTGCCCTGCAGCAGCTCTGGCAATTAAACAAGGCTTGGGTTTAGGACAGCTTCCAAAACCTCGGAGAGATTATATTAAGTACACTTGTCTCCAGCCCTGCCCTGGGAACAGCTCTCTTTTCTGTTATCAGCAAACACTGCCTGGCCCTCACCCCTGCTGATAGAAGCTGAACAGGTTTTAAAAAGGTGTGGTGTTCAGAGAAAGGTCCTGTGGATGGAGCAGTGAAGGAAGGGGTGTGGGGTGTTGATAATCCGTCAGGGGATTCATGGTTGTTTACTTGCTAAGTCACGTTCAACTCTTTGTGACCTCATGGACTGTAGCCTGCCAGGCTCCTCTGTCCATGGGATTTCCCAGGCAAGAATACTGGAGTGGATTGCCATTTCTTTCTCCAGGGGATCTTTCTGGCCCAGGGATCAAATCTGAATCTCCTGCATTGACAGACAGATTCTTTACTGTGAGCCATCAAGAAGCCCTAAGATAAGATACCTGAGGATTGTTTAATGCTGAAGGGAAGACACTGGAAGAGAACACAGTTGAGAATGCAGGACAGAGTTGGGGAATAAAAGACAGATCCAGGTCCCAAGCAGGCAGGAGACACAAGAACAACGGGGCAGGATAAACAGCACCCAGGGGACAAATGAGCATGAGAACAGTGTGGTGGGGTGAAGGTGGGGTTCTGAGGGAACCTAGAAGGACACAAGGTCCTTCACAGAGCCAGAGGAGAAGGTTTCAGGCAGAAGGGAGGCTGCCCTGAGTGAAAAGGATGAGTAGGAGATGATGGCCAGCTGGAGAAGCTCGGGAACAGCCACAGAGAAAGGACACAGGAGCTGGGGCCCAGGAAGCTGAGGGGAACTGAGGGAGAAAAGGCCCTGCCTGGTGCAGATTGGGCAGAGCCCGTGAGGATGGTGCTCTGACCAGGGATGGGTGGGCACTAAGGACCTGCCCAGCTGGCTCCTCCCCCGGGGCTGCTCTTTACCCTCAAGGCCCAGCTTGGTGAGCTTCCCCGGTACACCTCCACCCCAAGCAGAGAGAACCCGCCCTCCTGGGACCCCCCACAAGGCCCCTCTGGAGAATTGTCATCTCTGAAATAATGCCTGGAGTGTCAAGTTCTTTAGGCACGTTGATTTTTTTTTTTTTTTTTTTCCATTTAACCCTCATCACAAACCTCCATATGCAGGCATGATCAGCCTCATTTTACTGAAGGGGCTCTGAGGCTCAGAGGCATAAAGACATTTGCCCAAGATAACTCAGCCAAATCTTGCCCAGTTCAGTCTGAGCACAAAACCCACCTATTCCACTTTGCCACTGCATTAGAACCAGCTGAGCATGGGTCTGCCCCGCACTGACAATACTCCCCATGAGGGCAGGAACAGGGTCTGCTTCATCCTTTTATCACCAGCAGAGCCCGTGCGGTACTCAAGAATACTTATTGAGAAGACCCCAGAGGCAGATCATTTCGTCTGATCCTTTCATTTTATAGATGAGCAAACTGAGGCTCAGGAGACAAAAGATTCAGCAGGGTCACATAGCAAATTGTCATTGGCACTGGGTTCAGTTCAGTTCAGTTCAGTCACTCAGTCATGTCAGACTCTTTGCAACCCCATGGACTGCAGCACGCCAGGCCTCCTCGTCCATCATCAACTCCCGGAGTTTACTCAAACTCATGTCCGTTGAGTGGGTGATGCCATTAAAACATCTCATCCTCTGTTGTCCCCTTCTCCTCCCACCTTCAATCTTTCCCAGCAATAGGGTCTTTTCAAATGAGCCAGTTCTTCGCATCAGGTAGCCAAAGGATTGGAGCTTCAACATCAGTCCTTCCAATGAATATTCAGGACTAATTTCCCTTAGAATTGACTGGTTTGATCTCCTTGCAGTCCAAGGGACTCTCAAGAGTCTTCTCCAACACTGCAGTTCAAAACCATCAATTCTTTGGTGCTCAGCTTTCTTTATTGTCCAACTCTCACTACTGGAAAAACCATAGCCTTGACTAGTCGGACCTTTGTTGGCAAAGTAATTTTGGCACTGGGTTAGGACACATGTGTTCTGATTCTGAAACTAGAGCAAGGCCCATGAAACCCAGCACGAAGTCTGGTTCCTTTCTCTGGTGCCACAGCCTCACTTGTTGCTGCCTAATGATCTGCCCATTAATCCTATTTTATACTATGTGGCCCTGAAGCTTACATCAGAATCAATGTCCAGGGCCTGGAAACACTGCCAATCCCACCTCCTGGGAACACTGCTGCCAAAGAAAACCAGGAAGCAACTCAGTTTCACTGCCTAGATAGCTCCAGGCCCAGGGCTGGGGCTTCTGGCCAGGGAGTTAGGCTGGGACCGCTTTGGAAAGTAGGGGAGACACAGATCAGAAACACTTGTGGGGAGGGACTTAGATATGATCTGGGGACACAGCTACAGAACCAAGACTTAAAGGATGAGTTAGAGGGAGGCAGACAGAGAGAAGTATGGGAAGGTGGAGAGAACAGCAAGAACAAAGGCCTAGGGGTAGAAGAGTAACGGGGATAGTCACAAGTTTCACATGACCCTGTGCATTCAGGGTCACTGTAATGAAGGCGCCATGAGATGCAAGTTTCAGTCGAGAGAAAGGAAATAGAGTGCAGGGCAGGCCAGGCCAGATATCTTTCCCATAAAAGGAAGAGAATGGCACTGGCATTTCAAGTAGGGGTAGTGGAATGAGGAAACACCAGGAAAGGGTCAGAGAGGAAACTGCCTGAACCATGGCACTTGCTTGTCTGTTTCTACTATGAGGCAGCTACAGACTTTATTTTCTTGGGTTCCAAAATCACTGCAGATGGTGACTACAGCCATGAAATTAAAAGATGCTTGCTCCTTGGAAGAAAAGCTATGACAAACTGACAGCATATTAAAAAGCAGAGACATCACTTTGCTGACAAAGATCTGTCTAGTCAAAGCTATGCTTTTTCCAGTAGTCATGTATAGATGTGAAAGTTGGACTATAAAGACGGCTGCTGCTGCTGCTGCTAAGTTGCTTCAGTCGTGTCCGACTCCATGCAACCCCATAGATGGCAGCCCACCAGGCTCCCCCGTCCCTGGGATTCTCCAGGCAAGAACACTGGAGTGGGTAGCCATTTCCTTCCCGGATGCACGAAAGTGAAAAGTGAAAGTGAAGTCACTCAGTCATGTCCGACTCTTAGCGACCCAATGGACTGCAGCCCACCAGGCTCCTCCGTCCATGGGATTCTCCAGGCAAGAGTGCTGGAATGGGGTGCCATTGCCTTCTCCAAAGAAGGGTGAGCACAGTAGAATTAATGCTTTTGAACTGTGGTGTTGGAGAAGACTCCCAAGAGTACCTTGGACAGCAAGGTGATCAAACCAGTCAATCCTAAAGGAAATCAACTCTAAGTATTCATTGGAAGGACTGATGCTGGATCTGAGGCTCCAATACTTTGGCCACCTGACGCAAAGAACCAACAAATTGGAAAAGATCCTGATGCTGGGAAGGATTGAGGGTGGGGGGAGAAGGGGACAACAGAGAATGAGATGGTTGGATGTCATCACTGATTCAATAGACATGAGTTTGAGCAAGTTCCAGGAGATGGTGAAGGATAGGGACGCCTGGTATGCTACCATCCATGGGGCCACATAGAGTTGGACAACTGAATAACACCTTCCCTGTCTAGAATCTACTAAAGGGATCACACTTGTTACCCTTGAGATGGAATTCAAACACTTTGCCACCCAGGCCTGGCACAGCTGATTCCTGCAGGTCACTCTGGTGTCCTCTCCCCATTGGCACCCTGCAGTTCCCTCCTTCCTCTCCTGCTCCTGGATCCCAGGACAACCTCTGTAGCTCTTCTCCTGCTTTCCCCTCTGCCTGGAATGTGCGCCCAGCTCAAATGTCACTTCTTCCAGGAAATCAACCTGACCCTTGCAACTCATTGGTCACTACTTTCTGTCTCAAGGTCCCCAGTGCTGGTGTCCATTATAGCTCTGGTGACAGTTTTTAAATTATGTAACAGTAAGGACAAAGTGTTCTTTTTAAAAGTCACCTGCCATCTGGGCCAACTGGCTTAGGAAGAAGGTAGAATTGCTCTTAGGCAAAGAATGTTATTTTGGTTTGGAGATAAATTAAATGAAGTGCCTTGTGGCTCAGACAGTAAAGAATCTGCCTGCAGTGCTGGAGACATGGGTTTTATCCCTGGGTTGGGACGATCCCCTGGAGGAGGGTGTGGCAACCCACTCCAGTATTCTTGCCTGGAGAATCCCCATAGACAGGAAAGCCTGGAGGGCTACAGTCCATAGGGTTGCAAAGAGTTGGACATGACTGAGCAGCTAAGAACAGCACAGCCCCTGGCCACAGGTTAGATGTGAGCTGAATGGACAAAGAGACTTCAGAACACTGTGTAAGATGTTTACTTCCCAGTACTCTGTAATCTCTCTGCACTTTTCTCCCCATTCCCTTCCTAGTACCCTCTAGGTACTAGATAAGCATTCAGAGTAGCATTCTTGACTTGCAGATTCAAAAGGCAAGACATGGAGTTGCAAAAACCAGGCTTTCAGATTTCAAAAACCTAAGCCCGGAAGGATTTGGAGCATAAGCTCCGTAACATGAACAGGAAATTTAAAGGAATAGCACATGAACAAAGTGCGGCACTCAATATGCCAGCAAATTTGGAAAACTCAGCAGTGGCCACAGGACTGGAAAAGGTCAGGTTTCTTTCCAATCCCAAAGAAAGGCAATGCCAAAGAATGCTCAAACTACCACACAATTGCACTCATCTCACACGCTAGTAAAATAATGCTCAAAATTCTCCAAGCCAGGCTTCAGCAGTACATGAACCATGAACTTCCAGATGTTCAAGCTGGTTTTAGAAAAGGCAGAGGAACCAGAGATCAAATTGCCAACATCCTCTGGATCATTGAAAGAGCAAGAGAGTTCCAGAAAAACATCTATTTCTGCTTTATTGACTATGCCAAAGCCTTTGAGTGTGTGGATCACAATAAACTGTGGAAAATTCTGAAAGAGATGGGAATACCAGACCACCTAATCTGTCTCTTGAGAAACCTGTATGCAGGTCAGGAAGCAACAGTTAGAACTGGACATGGAACAACAGACTGGTTCCAAATAGGAAAAGGAGTGTGTCAAGGCTCTATCTTGTCACCCTGCTTATTTAACTTTTATGTAGAGTACATACTGAGAAACGCTGGGCTGGAAAAAGCACAAGCTGGAGTCAAGATTGTTGGGAGAAATGTCAATAACCTCAGATATTCAGATGACACCACCCTTATGGCAGAAAGTGAAGAGGAGCTAAAAAGCCTCTTGATAAAAGTGAAAAAGTTGGCTTAAAGCTCAACATTCAGAAAACTAAGATCATGGGATCCGGTCCCATCCCTTTATGGCAAATAGATGGGGAAACAGTGGAAACAGTAGCTGACTTTATTTTTCTGGGCTCCAAAATCACTGCAGATGGTGCTTGCAGCCATGAAATTAAAAGATGCTTACTTCATGGAAGGAAAGTTATGACCAACCTAGACAGCATATTAAAAAGCAGAGACATTACTGTGCCAACAAAGATCCATCTAGTCAAGTCTATGGGTTTTCCAGTGGTCATGAATGGATGTGAGAGTTGGACTGTGAAGAAAGCTGAGCACCAAAGAATTGATGCTTTTGAACTGTGGTGTTGAAGAAGACTCTTGCGAGTCCCTTGGACTGCAAGGAGATCCAACCAGTCCATCCTAAAGGAGATCAGTTCTGGGTGTTCATTGGAAGGACTGATGCTGAAGCTGAAATTCCAATACTTTGGCCACTTGATGCGAAGAGCTGACTCATTTGAAAAGACCCTGATGCTGGGAAAGATTGAGGGCAGGAGGAGAAGGGGATGACAAAGGATGAGATGGTTGGATGGCATCACCAACTCAGTGGACATGGGTTTGGGTGGACTCTGGGAGTTGGTGATGGACAGGGAGGCCTGGTGTGCTGCAGTTCATGGGGTCACAAAGAGTCGGACATGACTGAACGACTGAACTGAACTGAACTGAACATGAACAATTGGTACCACCGTCCCATAGCTGAGACCGAATGAATGGGTACGGCAGGTGTTGGGGCCACTGGGAGGAGGGCAAGAGGGCTTCCATCTTGAAGACTGTCAGCCATCTTAAGGCAGGATGTGAACTGGGCCTGAACCCTGTTAACCATTGTTAAAGAAAAACCAGGAAACCCCCTCCTCACAGATGGCAAACAAGATTGGAAGTAAAGGTCAGATTGTCTCAGTTAAATTAACGATAGTGTCTGCACCTGCATGTTATAATTATTAATTCTTCAGCGCCTGCATGTTGTAAACCTAACTACTAATGTGTAAAGAGTCATGTAGCAGAGGGTATAAAACCAAGTCCTCCGAAATCATCAGGGTCTTTGTTGTGAACCAATTCCCTTTGGACCCTCTGGCATAATAAACAGTACTCCACTGTCTTGAATGTCCTCCGAGGTGTGTTTTGTGACTCCAGATTCTACAACATTTCTGGTGCATTGGCTGGGAAACCCTCAGAGAGACAGGCACACTAAGCCTCCTCCTGTGGCTCACTGGAATGAGAGCATCCGGAAGGGGAAGGCGCCTCCTCCCCTGAATCAGCTCTTGTTTAATCGAATCTTCTTTCTAGGTGGATTTCACAGAACTGTAGACAACAGAAGGGAAGCGCACACAGGTATGTCCCACTGTAATAATGGAAGGAGGGGCCTGATCAACCCCTTGGGGCTGGATGAGTCTGCAGCAGCTGTGTCCTCGTAGGCTCAGTGGGGAATTGTTTACTGAAGTAAGAAAGACTGTTAACTGAATCTGTGCTGGTTGTTTGTCCATGTATTTTCTGGCTTCCAAGGGACTGTCCCCTTTGCCGCAACACCCTCCAGTTCTCCTTAGGGATTCAGGGAACTCCCAAACGTTGTTTAGGACCAGACTGGGAACTGTGGCTCTGGATGCATGTTTGTCTGTGCTGACCCATGATAAGACAGACTTGGATCTCTCTAGGATCAGACTTATGCAAGGAGGAGTACGTGGAAGGCTTAATTGCTTGGATTTGGCTGGCTTCTGAGAGAAAAACATGAGGGGTATTACCACTGAAACACTTGGTAAGTAAACCTTTTCCACCCTGGTCATAGCCGAGATAAAGTGGCAGTTGTGCTTTGAGTGGAGACATCAGCAGTGGCTGGGGTACACGACCCTGCAAAGGAGCGATGAAATAGAAGTTGGACTTTCTGTAAGTGATTGAAGAAACGAGAAAAGCAGGATGGGTAGTGGAGAATCCAAGCCAACCGTTCTTGAATACATGATTAAAAACTTCAAAAAGGGCTTTAGAGGAGACTATGGTATAAAGTTAACCCCAGACAAGCTTAGAACCTTTTGTGAGATAGACTGGCCATCCTTTAGGGTTGGATGGCCCTCAGAGGGAACCCTAGAATTGGACAAAGTTCAAGCTGTGTACTCTGTGGTAACCAGGCAGCTAGGCCACCCAGACCAGTTCCCGTACTCATGGCTACTAATTGTACAGAATACACCCCCTTGGGCACAGGTATGTTATCTTGGAAAAAGAGAAAGCAAGATTTTTCTGGCGCAGGCAAAATCCAAGTGAGAAAAATTAAAGGAATTATATTATGATCCAGAGGAGGAGGAACTCCCACCTCACCCTCCATACTGGGGAACACGAAAGGGACCCCCTGAACAAGAGGTAAGATCAAGAGAAGAGAAAGGCTTTCCTCCTCTGCTTCCCTCAGTGCCGCAGGTTTCTCTACCTCCTACTGCACCACCAAGTGCAATGGGAGCTACTGCACCAACATTATACCCACCCCTCCCCAGTTTAGAAGAGGGAGAAAAGGGACGGTCAAGTGTTTAGAGATAGCTGAGGTCTACAAAGGAACCTCAAGAGAGAAGTTTTGCAAATGCCTCTTACGGAGGTCCAAGCAGTACCGCAGGGGGGCCAGACAGGCACATCCATCCTGGCCCCACTGCTCTTTACTATCAGCCATTCTCTACCATGGATCACTTGAACTGGCAAAGGCATACCCCCTCCCTATTCTGAGAAGGCACAGGGTATGACTCACCTAATGGAGACTATTTTCAGGACCCACCAACTGATGTGGAATGACATAGCCCAGCTTCTCCTCACCCTCTTCAGTACGGAGGAAAGACACCAGATCCTCACAGAGGCACATAAGTGGCTCTGAGAAAATGCACCAGAGGGCCAACTGGACCCTGAAAGTTGGGCCCGAGAAGCCACTCCAGACACAAGAGCAGACTGGGAATTCAATACTGACCAAGGTAAGCAATCCTTGGAACGGTGTAAGACAGCCATTATTCAAGGCCTCAAGAGCGGGGCTCACAAGCCTACTAACATGGCCAAAACTAACCCCGTAATCCAAAAGGCAGACAAGACTCCCACAGAGTTTTATGAGATACTGTGTGAGGCCTTTCGACAATACACCCACTTTGATCCAGAGACCCCTGAAAACCAAAGGCTCCTACATGCTGCTTTCATGGCCCAGTCATATCCAGATACTAGAAGGAAACACCAAAAGATGGAGGGGTTCTCTGCTCTTACCAGCCCCCAGATGATAGAAATCACTGCTGAAATTGCAAGTGGGAACAGAGACTTTCCTCCTGTCTGTGATGTTACCAAGGGAAGATGAATGGAAGCTGTCTCAGTCATCCGGGGAAGGGGGTGGGGGTGTGTTGCACACACTGAAAGCCCTAACAAAGCTGTTTCCTGAAGTATGGGCTGAAAGTAACCCCCCAGGACTTGTGAAAAACCACCCTTCTGTGATAATAGAGCTAAAGGTGGGGGCTCAGTCCATAAGGATAAAACAATATCCTATACTGCTGGCTGTACAACTACATACAATGTATAAGTCTGTACATATACATATATACATACAAACTACATACATAACAATGCTCAAAATGGTTGAGAGAATGAACTGGACTATCAAGATGACTTTGGCAAAATGGGTGCAAGAAACTGGCGTCCCCTGGATGGATATAATGCCATTAGTGTTAATGAGAATCAGAATGACCACTCCCCCCGCCCAGTTGCATGGATATTCTCCCTGTGAGATAATGTTTGGGAGGCCTCCCTTATTTGGGAAGTAAAGGGAAATTTACAAACAGGAAGGATGGAGGTGTTGTGGCAACTGAAACAGTTGGGGAAGGTGATCCATGACATCACCCGCTATGTTCAGGAGAGAATTCCATTTTCTCTAGGCACTACAGTACACCCATACTCACCAGGAGATTTAGTATGGGTAAAGGACTGGAAGCAGCAGACGTTGCCCCCACCTGGAAAGGGCCATTCACAATTGTACTAACCATTCCCATTGCAGTTAAAGTTCCAGGTATCACTCCCTGGATTCACCACACTCGGCTCAAGACAGCAGTGGAGGACAAGGGACACTGGACTGCCCATCCTAACCCGGAAGAACCACTGACCCGACTCGTCTTCCATCAACAACCAGATCCAGGATGGAGCTGTGTCAGATGATTCCTGCTGTTCCTGATCAGCATGACGACCCTGCCAGGACTGCAAACTCAGGATAATGTGTTCCTGTCCTGGACCCGCTCATATTCGAACTTTAACTGTCGGGTTTGTGGGGTCATGCCTTTGTCGGTGAGGGGTGGACTTCCTTGGTGGGTGTCTCCCTTACACAGAGAGGAATTTAGTCCCCTCTGCTCGTTCTTGAAACAACAATGAGAAACATTTCTTTCTTTAGTAACTCACAACCTGTCGATTCTTTCTTGATGTAATCCAAACTCTAACCAAATTGATCAAGCCCATGTGTGACATTTGAGGTAAAAGCTATGTCTAATGATAATACTCCTTTTTTGGTCATCGATATTTTCTTGGATCAAAGGTGATTGGTGGAAAAATCTTTTTGTAATCGTTGTATTATTTTTAGGCCTTGAATTCTCCAATGTATAACTCTGTGTATAACCTCTAGACTGACAGCCTTGCTACAGGTACACAGTCCCCATGTACAATACTTACCCATGACTGATGCCCACCATTAAAGATAAGATGAGCATCAGGAGGAGGGAATGTTGGGACTACTGGGAGGAGGGCAAGAGGGATTCCATCTTGAAGACTGTCAGCCATCTTAAGGCAGGATGTGAACTGGGCATGAACCCTGTTAACCATCATTAAAGAAAAAGCAGGAACCCCCTCCTCACAGATGGCAAACAAAGACTAGAAGTAAAGGTCAGGTTGTCTCAGTTATATTGATTATAGTGCCTGTACCTACATGTAATTGTTAATTTTTCAGCACCTGCATGTTGTAAAACTAATTACTAACGTGGCCAGTCATGTAGCAGAGGGCATAAAACCAAGCCCTCCAAAATCATCAGGGTCCTTATTGTAAACCAATTCCCCTTAGAACTGGTACTGGTGTACCAATATAAACTGGCATAATAAACTACACTGTCTTGAGTGTCCGAGGGGTGTTTTGTGACTCCAGATTCTACAACACAGGGACAGAGAAAGAGCCAGTGAAGAGTGAAGACAAGGTGTGACTCTGGCAAGTCCCTGAGAAGTCCTTGTGTTACCTGTGTGGGAACTCAGGGAAAAGGGACACACATCCTCCCAGGGTCAAGCCTAGGAAAGCAGCATGGCCCAGGTGGCTCTGGAAAGGTGCTGAGGAAGGGGCTGCATGGTGCTTCTAGGCTGATGGGTCTTCACAGCCTCACATCACGGGAGCAGACGCATGCTCTGTTCCCCCAGGGGGCGTTCAGGGACAACTGGGAGGGAGTTTGACCCAGAAGGACCTTGTGGTTGGACACGAAGGAAGACACAGTGGCCACCTTTGCTAACAGTTAAGAGTGAGGGTGAGGCAGAACAGTGTACACTCAGGAGAGTCAGGCACCCCACAGCCCAGCCTCAACAGTATTGCAGTGACTCCCAGAACTCGACACACACCTGGAAGAAGGAGTGAGGAGACCCAGAGTTGACTGAGATACATTTCCACCACCTGTAGGAAGGGCACTGAGGAAAGGAAATAAGTTTACATGTAAAGAAATGGTCTTTCATTTCCTGCAGCCTTGCATTTATGGACTAACACTGTGATGGTTGGATGACTGCCTATGAAAACAAGAATCAATGCAGCTGAAGAGGGAGAGGAGGACTGAGAGTGGAAAGAGAGCCCCACAATGAGGGCAGAAGGCCTCGCTTGTAGAACCAGCGAAAATCCCCTGTGGAGTGCCTGTGAATCTTCCCTAATGGGAGTCTAATATTCAAATTCAAGTTCTCATTTGTCCTGATCTTTGCTGCAGCTCCCCTCTGCAGCCCCACATCGCACATGTACTAACCTTGCGTGAGTGGGCTTTGTGGGGATGAAGGAGGAGGCACAATGGTGCATGTGGGCCCAAGCGGCATAGAAAGAGGATGGTGCTACTAGGACGCAGCACGGTGGCAGCAGACCTCCTAGGGCTGCTGCTGCTGCTGCTAAGTCGCTTCAGTCGTGTCCGACTCTGTGCGACCCCAGAGACGGCAGTCCACCAGGCTCCGCCATCCCTGGGATTCTCCAGGCAAGAACACTGGGGTGGGTTGCCATTTCCTTCTCCAATGCATGAAGTGAAAAGTGAAAGTGAAGTCACTCAGTCGTATCCAACTCTTCGCGACCCCATGGACTGCAGCCTACCAGGCTCCTCTGTCCATGGGATTTTCCAGGCAAGAGTACTGGAGTGGGGTGCCATCACCTTCCCTAGGGCTGCAGTCCTCTCAAAGACTTCCTCGTTCAAACGTGGCAAACCTAACACTCACGTTTGTCACCTGGGCCCCAGGTAAGGCTGTTGGCCAGAACACCTGCACATGGCCTCTCCGTGTGGCCTGGGCTTCCTCACAGCATGGCAGTGGGTTCCAAAAGCAAGTATGCAAAAACAGAGCCTGATAGAAATTCTATCATCTGGTACCATCTAGCCTCAGGCATCAAACAGCATCACCTTTGCCTCTTTCCAGCTTTTTGGTTTTTGCTTTTGCTTTTTTGGCCATGCTGCATGGCATGTGGGATCTTAGCTCCCAACCAGGGATTGAACCCATGCCCCCTGTGGTGGAAGCATGGAGTCCTAACCACTGGACTGCCAGAGAAGTCCCCCGCCTCTTTTTGTTTATGAGCAATAAATCACTGAAGCCTGTCCATCATCAAAGGGAAGGAATTAGACTACACTCTTCTGATAGGAAGAATTTGTAGACAAGTTTAAGATCACTACAACAACCAGGAAATCACCAAGAGAAACAGAAGCTTCTGAAAATATTGTGAGGGTCATTCTAGTTTTCCACCATGTGTGGAAATGTATCTCAGATGTTTCTATTTGAGTATCAAGGGTAGTGTGACTGCACAGGCTAGAGGACTTTGGGAAACCCAGGGCAATGCTGCTAGTTGCCTGACACCCCCACGCCCAGAAGGTAGTAAGCTCACTACTCTCTGCCCGGGGCACTGAACTACACTGGTGTACACCTGGTACAACTGAAACCATTCGGGCTTGCTTCCATATCGTGAACCTGTTTGCTTAAAATTTGGCAAATGTGTAAAATTTGTGGTGCTCACTACAAGCACTGCTACAAGAGAGTACAGCAATTTGCAGACTCGGGAATAAGTATCTGGAATTGACTTCGGGACTGACCAGGACTGTGCTGGACATACCCAGAGATGGGTGATGGTTCTTCCCATGATCAAAACTCGACTAAAGCAGACAGTTAAAATCAGCATAGACGGATTGAACCCTGAGCCCCTCTGCAGCATGGTTAGTGTCTGAAAGTGAAAGTGAAAAAGCAAATCAGATGATATGTATCACAAACATGTCTGTGAGAAGGAGAGGACAAGGGCAGAAAGTGTGAAACAGGTTCTGCTAAAAGGCAGCAGGCTGGCTCAGATAGCTCTGAGGACCTTCCCTCAGGGGAGACCCTGGGGTTTCTGACACTAAATCATTCACCCCATCCCTGAAAAGAGGGCCAAAGAGAAGCTACTTCTGCTGAATCAGCATTTGCCCTTTCACGGAGATGGAAGCCCTAGAACATCAAGGTATGACTCACCCGCTCTACCTTCACGTCTTACTATCTCCAACCACACCTGCTCCTTCTCCCTTTCTCCTGACAAATGATAACAGGGGGTGAGTAATGCCAGAGGCAACAGCAGGTGTCAGCTGCTGCACAGAGATTTACTAGGCTCTTGGCAGACTTTTGGAGAGAGAAGTGGTGGGGAGAGAAGGAAGGAGGGTATGTGTCTCAAAGCTTATGCTCCAAAGTAGGGTATACCTCTGGGCCTGGTGGGATGTGGTGGAGAACGCTCCCTCATTGTGGAAGGGTGTCCAGAGGAAGGGAGAGCCTGACCAGCAGGGATACTGAAGCCGGTTCTTTCTTCATACCACTTTGCACAACTTCAAAGGCAATCAGAGCAGCAGTAGCCTGAAGCCACAGGCCTGAGCAGGGAAGCCATCTGAGGCCAAGTTCATGCATTCAACAGATACCCAGTAAGCTACTACTATCCTGAGCTACTAATACTAGTGCTGATGGCTGGAGACAAAGAGCTATCTCAGACATGGAGGAACTCCCAGAGCGGGAGAGAAAAGTACAGAACAAATCAGGGCAGTCAAGTGTTTCCTGTTGCTGGAACCATGGCGAGGAATTTGTTACAGCTGGGATAGAAAGAAAGGTCATGGAAGCATTCCCAGAAGAGGGGTCATTAGAACTGCATCTGGAAAGATAAACAAGCATTCCCTAGCAGAGAAAGTGACATGGATAACCAAGACCAAAGAGGCAAGGCACAGTCAGCCAGCTGTCGGATAATTCCAGGGGCACAGGGCGTGGGTATGGTTCAGACTGAGAGGAGAGGCTGGAGAGGCAGGCCAAACCAGAGCATGCCCAGCCTTTTACGCCAGGCTGAGGACCTGGAGCTTGACCCAGAGCCCGTGGGGAGGACTGAAGGCCATAAAGGGACCTGAGGCATTAGTCACTCTAGCTAACGTGGAGATTAATATGGGGATGTGGAAAGACTTGGAGGGTAGGAGAGCAGTGAGGAGGGCTGACAAGAGAGGGTAGAGACTTATCCTAGGGCAATGGCCATTGGGGATCACTTGGATGTAAGACTAGCAGCAGAGGTCAGCAGTCCAGTCCTGTCCATTCCAGTGTACCAGATTCTAGCCTCAAGCTTCTGTTTCCTGTCCCAGCTTTGGATGGAAAATAAGATTGGAGATAGATTCGGAAAGAAAAGAGCAGGCCTTCCCTGGTGATAACAGTAGATAATCCACCTGTCAATGCAAGGTGCATAAGTTCAGTCGCTGGTCCAGGAATATTCCACACGCCATGGAGAAACTAAGCCCATGTGCCTCAACTACCGAGCCTGCCCTCTAAAGCCTATGTGCTGCAACTACTGAGCCTATGCTCCCCAACAAGAGAATACACCACAATAAGAAGCCATGCACTGCAATGAAGAGCAGCCTCTGCTCACCACAACTAGAGAAAGCCTGTGCACAGCAACAAAGACCCAGCACAACCAAAAGAATTAAATTAATAAAAGAAAGAAAAAAAGACATTATGGAAGACTTTGGGCGGTAACAGAATTAGAAGAGGGAAGGCAGGGAGCAGAAATATCTCCTCCTCAAGCTGAAGATCTGCTCTCAGCCCTGTTGAGGGCTTGTGGTGTTCACCCCAAGAAGTAGGATGGTTGGGAGGAGCAGGGTGTCTGAGAGGGAGGAGGACCCTGTCTTGACTTCATTCAAAAAGTTTGTTCAACAGACATTTGTCCTGGGCTTGCTAACGGAGACACACAAACTTTTTGGAACCAGCACAGCTGGTTCACATGCCAGGTATACCATTCACCAGCTCCATGGCCACAGGCAAGTGACTTCATGTCTGAGTCCATTTCCCCATCTAGAAAATGAAGATGGTCATCCTCTCTATGTGCAGCTGTTTTAAAGATTAGAAATAATATATATTATAATAATTGTGGCACATAGTAGGTGTTCGGTAAATGGCAGTCACTATTACTTGCCTAGAACTCTGCAGAGGCTCTGAACATACAAAGCAGGGTGAACCCAGCCCTGGGCTTCAGAAAGTTCTGTTTCACTGCTTCCCTCTGCTGACCAAAGGAGGCAGACTCTGCTGGGGAGAGAATCACAGGATGCTGACACCAGACAGAGCTCCCTATCACTCCACCCGGAGGAGATTCCCCATACACCAAACGCTCTTTAGTGGGAGGATACCAGCCTCACTCCAGATATGGATCCCTCCAGAGACAGCACATGTGAAGCAGCATACAGACAGACAGACACTTAACAGCAGTTTGAAATTGAATTCATAGCTCACCTGTCTGCACCTCTTGGCTATAAAATGCATGATGATCTCTATCATGTTTCACAGAATTGTGACTTTCAGGAGAATAGATTATGCCTGGATGATCTCTGTGAACAGACATGCTCTGAGCTACCACACAAATGTTAATGATCAAGCACTTTCTGATGTCCCTTCCCCACCATACTGGGTGCTAGGGACCCCAGGAAGATATAAGAAGTTGGCCCTGCCCTTGAAAAGTGCCAGTCTGGTGGGAGAGACAGCCATGTTTCAGGCAGGTGCTGATGGAGTGGGGACTATGCCTGCCTGGGGGAATCAAAGAAAGACCTGCTGTTATGTCCGCCTGTTCCTAGGACCCAGATTTTCAGCCCTGAAATGGCAGAGGATAAAGCCAAGCTCAGGATGACCTACTCCAATCACTGCATCTCTTGGCATAATCCTTTCTGCTCTTCAATCCCCTCTCTCTCAAAGCCATGAAATGTGGTAGAAGGTCAACAGAGTCAGCCAGACAAAGCCACAGCTGTCTCTGGGTATAAACCCACCTTGTATTCAGGTAAGGCTCTCAAGACCTTGCCTCACTTGGTAATACTTTCTCACTGGAATTCGTGGACCAACTCCCGAGGGAGTTGCTTTCATCTTTAAAGCTTTATTTTGACTCCACCTCACTAATCTTGCTAAATCTCCACAGATGAGTTTTGACCAGACAAGTTTATCCAGGTTCCCACAACCTATAGAAATTTCTGAGGACATGGATATTGACAAAGAATCACAGGGACAGAAAGAAGTTAAGACAACAGAAAGGGACAAACTGGTAGGTCAGATCAGATCAGTCGCTCAGTAGTGTTCAACTCTTTGCGACCCCATGAATCGCAGCACGCCAGGCCTCCCTGTCCATCACCAACTCCCAGAGTTCATCCAGACTCACGTCCATCGAGTCAGTGATGCCATCCAGCCATCTCATCCTCTGTCGTCCCCTTCTCCTCCTGCCCCCAATCCCTCCCAGCATCAAGGTCTTTTCCAATGAGTCAACTCTTCGCATGAGGTGGCCAAAGTACTGGAGTTTCAGCTTTAGCATCATTCCTTCCAAAGAAATCCCAGGGCTGATCTCCTTCAGAATGGACTGGTTGGATCTCCTTGCAGTCCAAGGGACTCTCAAGAGTCTTCTCCAACACCACACTTCAAAAGCATCAATTCTTCGGCGCTCAGCCTTCTTCACAGTCCAACTCTCACATCCAGACATGACCACTGGAAAAACCATAGCCTTGACTAGACGAACCTTTGTTGGCAAAGTAATGTCTCTGCTTTGCAATATGCTATCTAGGTTGGTCATAACTTTGCTTCCAAGGAGTAAGCGTCTTTTAATTTCATGGCTGCAGTCACCATCTGCAGTGATTTTGGAGCCCAGAAAAATAAAGTCTGACACTGTTTCCACTGTTTCCCCATCTATTTCCCATGAAGTGGTGGGACCGGATGCCATGATCTTTGTTTCCTGAATGTTGAGCTTTAAGACAACTTTTTCACTCTCTACTTTCACTTTCATCAAGAGGCTTTTTAGTTCCTCTTCACTTTCTGCCCTAAGGGTGGTGTCATCTGCATATCTGAGGTTATTGATATTTCTCCTGGCAATCTTGATTCCAGCTTGTGTTTCTTCCAGTCCAGCATTTCTCATGATGTACTCTGCATAGAAGTTAAATAAACAGGGTGACAATATACAGCCTTGACGTACTCCTTTTCCTATTTGGAACCAGTCTGTTGTTCCATGTCCAGTTCTAACTGTTGCTTCCTGACCTGCATATAGGTTTCTCAAGAGGCAGGTCAGGTGGTCTGGTATTCCCATCTCTTTCAGAATTTTCCACAGTTTATTGTGATCCACACAGTCAAAGGCTTTGGCATAGTCAATAAAGCAGAAGTAGATGTTTTTCTGGAATTCTCTTGCTTTTTCGATGATCCAGTGGATGTTGGCAATTTGATCTCTGGTTCCTCTGCCTTTTCTAAAACCAGCTTGAACATCAGGAAGTTCACGGTTCACATATTGCTGAAGCCTGGCTTGAGGGAAACATACATACTTGGCCCTTCCTTAGAATTTAGTTTCAGAAGAGAAAAAATTTTGTATGACAAGGAAGAACAGGGGCTGAGAGAGTCCAAAGGAGAAACTTCAGTCCTAATAGGTGACAAAGACATTCACGTAAAACTAACTGGAAAAGGAGAAATATAGTTGTCATCAAGTACAGATAATATGATTGTCCACATAAGATGAAATAAAAAGTTCACAAATTATTAGATTAACAGAGCAAGGCAATTGGACAAACGTTTGCAAGATTGCATTTCTATACACCAGCAGCAAACATTTGCCATAGAGAACAATATTTAAAAGATTCCAACTATAATAGCATCTGGACCCATCACTTCATGGGAAATAGATGGGGAAACAGTGGAAACAGTGTCAGACTTTATTTTTCTGGGCTCCAAAATCACTGCAGATGGTGACTGCAGCCATGAAATTAAAAGACGCTTACTCCTTGGAAGCAAAGTTATGACCAACCTAGATAGCATATTGAAAAGCAGAGACATTACTTTGCCAATAAAGGTCCGTCTAGTCAAGGCTATGGTTTTTCCAGTGGTCATGTATGGATGTGAGAGTTGGACTGTGAAGAAGGCTGAGTGCCAAAGAATTGATGCTTTTGAAGTGTGGTGTTGGAGAAGACTCTTGAGAGTCCCTTGGACTGCAAGGAGATCCAACCAGTCTATTCTGAAGGAGATCAGCCCTGGGATTTCTTTGGAAGGAATGATGCTAAAGCTGAAACTCCAGTACTTTGGCCACCTCATGCGAAGAGTTGACTCATTGGAAAAGACTCTGATGCTGGGAGGGATTGGGGGCAGGAGGAGAAGGGGACGACAGAGGATGAGATGGCTGGATAACATCACTGACTCGATGGACGTGAGTCTGAGTGAACTCCGGGAGTTGGTGATGGACAGGGAGGCCTGGCGTGCTGCAATTCATGGGGTCGCAAAGAGTCGGACACGACTGAGCAACTGAACTGAACTGAACTGAACTATAATAGCAACAATATTACAAAGTAGTTAGGCATAATTATTGTTGGGAGGCACAGTACAAAATAGCCTTGAAGGAGAAGGTCTATGGAAAATGGCAAGGGCCAGAAGTACCCAGGCATTGTGTACTGATTGCTGAAGAACATTTCCTGCCTTTGGCTATGCTTGGCACCTAGATTTAACAATTAAACATTAAAGACGTTGCTTGAGAAAATGGGTCATGGATAAATACATGGGTCGTTAAGTTTGCGCTGTTCCTTGAAGTATCTTTTACTGATTATATCCTAGCCTTGTACATGTTCTGCTGGCCTTACGCTCTAAGCTCTTTGTTCCTTGCTCCTATAAAAAGGCTTGACTGCAGAAATAAACTTGTCAGTCCTTGCAGAGACTGTCCAAGTGTTGTTCTTTCAGGTTTGCTGTTTCCAAGTCCCGGAGACATATCTCCAACAATTATAACTAAAGTTATGTAAGATTTACATGTAATTAAATACAATATATTACCGAGAGATACTTCCTCAACAAATGATAAAATCTAATGTTGACAATAAATACACTACTGACATTTTACCCTCAGGTGTGATACACTGAGATAGACATATCAGTGATAAAGTATTCCTCCCACAAACACTTATAACCTGAATCTAATCTTGAGGGAAAAAAATCATGACAATTACTGGTGGGAGTGTATATTTACATAACCATTTTGAATCTAAATTGAAGGACATTTTTGCAAAAGATTTGGCCTGTACTTTCAAAAATTTCATAAAAGACAACAAAATCATAGGTCAGTGACAGGCTGGAAACTGATTGCTCAAACTCCTGCTACTGCTGTAGCTTCCTCCAACTACTATTTGGGGCCCCTGGATCAGATATCCTCAATATGAGGATTAGGATAATATGTTGCCTCACCAATTTAGGGACAACGCCCCTTGTCAGCTCAGAAGCAGTTATGGAACGAGAACGACGCCCCTTTTCCCTAGGCAACATAATTCTCCTAAAAGAAAAGGGGGGAATGAGAGAGTCAGTTCCTAGGCAGGTTGATAGGAAGTCTAGGGGTCCCCAAAGAGAGAGGGGTCTGGAATTCTCAAGGAGGAAGAAAGGACAAACTTTTTTTCTTTCTCCACATTCCTTAGGATTATATAACAATAATGTATCCTGCCTAAGGACAGTCTTTGGATTCAACCTTCTGTTATCTTAAAATGTTAATTATGGGAGTATACCTGGTCTTTACAAGGATGTATCTTGCCTGAGGACAGTGTTTTCTTAAAATGTGAATTATGGGAGTAGGTCTGATGAGGTCTTTACAACCTCCAGACATTCTTTGGATTCACTGAAGAGTATATAACTTCATTGTTAACACTAGCAAGCGGGTACTCTTTCTACCCCCTTCTGATGCCTATGTCAGAAGCTTTCTCTATCTCCTTTATACTTTAATAAAACTTTATTATACAAAAAAATAAATAAATAAAGAAGAAAAAAAGACAAAGCAATTAAATATGATGTAAGCTCTTTGATCCCACCTTTTTAAATCAGTATGGAGGACATTAAGGGGAAAATTGAGGAATTTTTAATAAGAACTTTATTAGAAAATAATAATGCAACAATGTCAGATTTCCTGAATATGATCATTACATTGTGCTCATGCAGAAGAACATCTCAGTACTTGGAAGTTATATGCAGAAATATTTGGGAATACGATTTCATAATTTGAGAGTTACTCTCAAGTGATTCAGAACAAAAGAACATACTAGTATTTATATAAATATAGAGACCTAAAACAAATGTTGCAAGGGTATGTGGGTGTTGCTTTACTGTTTTTGTGGATATTCTATAGAGTCCTGATTACTGTTCCAAGATAAAAATTGGGGGAAAATAAACAGAGACAATATTGGGACTTCCCTGGTGGTCCCGTGGCTAAGACTCCAAGCTCCCAGTGCAAGGAGTCCAGGGTTTGATCCCTGGTCCAGGGAACTAGATCCCACATGCCACAGCTAAGAGTTTACATGCTGAAACTAAAGATCCTACGTGCCACAACTAGGACTCGGCACAGCCAAATATATAAACATTTTTGTAATGGAGATAATATCTATCCCAGGTCTCCAAAGAGAAATATTTATTACGGTCAATTTTAGATTCAATGCAACCTTGATCAAAATCACCATAGAGCTTTTTAAAAATTAAGCCTAACAAACTGATTGTATATTAATATGGAAGAGGAAAGATACCCTAAATATTTCTTTTTTATTGGAGTATAGTTACTTTACAATATTGTGTTAGTTTCTGCTGTACAGCAAAGTGAATCAGCTACATGTATGTGTGTATATAGATATACACACATACATGTGTATACACATATGTGTATACATATACACATGTGTGTACATATGCACACACACATATATATATTTAGGTCACCACAGAGTATTGAGTAGAGTTCCCTGTACTATACAGTCAGTTCTCATCTGTTATCTATTTTATACACACTAGCATATATATGGGAGAAGGCAATGGCACCCCACTCCAGCACTCTTGCCTGGAAAATCCCATGGATGGAGGAGCCTAGTGGGCTGCAGTCCATGGGGTCGCTAAGAGTTGGACATGACTGAGCGACTTCACTTTCACTTCTCACTTTCGTGCATTGGAGAAGGAAATGGCAACCCACTCCAGTGTTCTTGCCTGGAGAATCCCAGGGATGGCGGAGCCTGGTGGGCTGCCATCTATGGGGTCGCACAGAGTCGGACACGACTGAAGCAACTTAGCAGCAGCAGCAGCATATATATGTCAGTCCCAATCTCCCAAGCCATTCCATGCCCCCTTCCCTGCCTCCATACATTTGTGTCCTATGTCTGTGTATCTATTTCTGTTTTGCAAATATATCCTAGGTATTTCTGAAGAAGAGGGAGGAAAGGCTAGCTCTACCAGTTTTTAGAATATATTATGAAATCACTTACTACAAAATTAAGACAGTGTGATGGTACAAACCTAGACAGCATATTAAAAAGCCAGAGACATTACATTGCCAACAAAGGTCCGTTTAGTCAAAGCTATGGCTTTTCCAGTAGTCATGTATGGATGTGAGAGTTGGACTACAAAGAAAGCTGAGCACCGAAGAATTGATGCTTTTGAACTGTGGTGTTGGAGAAGACTCTTGAGAGTCCCTTGGACTGCAAGGAGATCCAATCAGTCCATCCTAAAGGAAATCAGTTCTGAATATTCATTGGAAGTACAGATGCTGAAGCTGAAACTCCAATCCTTTGGCCACCTGATGTGAAGAATTGATTCACTGGAAAAGACCCTGATGCTGGGAAAGATTGAAGGCAGGAGGAGAAGGGGACAACAGAGGTGAGATGGTTGGATGGCATCACTGAATTGATGGACATGAGTTTGAGCAAGCTCTGTGAGTTGGTGATGAACAAGGAAGACTGGCTTGCTACAGTCCAAGGGGTCACAAAGAGTTGGACATGACTGAGTGACTGAACTGAATTCATGGTACAAACTGGCCCATATGGGTTTGAAAAATATGAAATTGGATCTGTATTTTGAGTGTAAGTGAATGTGCTCAGTTGTGTCCAACTCTTTGTGACCCCATGGACCATACAGTCTGTGGAATTCTCTAGGCCAAAATACTGGAGTGGGTAGCCTTTCCCTTCTCCAGGGGATCTTCCCAACCCAGGGATCAAACCCAGGTCTCCCGCACTGCAGGCAGATTCTTTACCAGCTGAACCACAAGGGAAGCCCTCCATATTTTGCCCCATACACAAAATCTCCATTCAAGGTGAACTAAAGATCAAAATGGAAACTCTAAAATGTAAAGCATTTAGTATATACTTTAATATGTTTATAACTTCGACCTGGGAGATAATTTCTTAAATAATTTACAAAAAAGTTGTTTTTGCTCCTAAGTCACGGCCAACTCTTTTGCGACTCCATGGACTGTGGCCTGCCAGGCTCTTCTGTCCATGTGATTTTCCAGGTAAGAATACCGAGGTAGGTTCCATTTCCTTCTTCAGGGGATCTTCCGGACCCAGGGATCAAATCCACATCTCCTGCATTGGCAGGTGGTTTCTTTACCACTGAGCCACCAGGGAAGACCTTATTAAAAAAAAATAGTTAATCATAAAAGAAAAAGAATAACTTGAACTATATTAAAATAGTTCTATCCATTAAAAGACATTTTAAGAAAAGATAAGCAATTATTTACAAACTGGGAAAAACATAGTTGTTAACACATACCAACAAATGAACATATAAAATGAATATATAAATGAATATTTATATATTAATTTTATAATTTTATATTTTAAATTTATATATTCATTTTATATTTTTACATTTATATATTCATTTATAATTTTATTTATATAAATGAATATAGAAAATACCTCAAATCATTCACAGAGGGGAAAACAATTAAAAAATGAACAAAAGTCACAATTAGGCATTTCACAGAAAAGGGAACCAAATTACTAATAAACATTTGCTAAACCTCATTAGTAATCCAATAAATAAAAATAAAGACCTCGATGAAATCACAATTACTCCATTCAATTTACAAAGATTAAAAAGTCTGACAGTATAGCACAGGAAACTATATTCAATATCTTGTAATAACTTATAAGGGAAAAGAATCTGAAAAAGAATATATATATACATATATAACTGAAAACATATATATATGTATAACTAAATCACTTTGCTAACCTGAAGCTAATACAACATTGTAAATTAACTATACTTCAATTAAAAATGGTTAAAAAATAAAGAAGTCTGACAATAGCAAATGTTAGAGAAAATGTTGGTCAACTAGTTACTATACACTGTGACTGGGAGTGTAAATTTACACAACCACCTTGATAAGCAATTTAGTATTAGCTTATAAATATGAATTTCCAGATACTCTACAACTTAGTAATTCCACTTTAAGATATGTACAGGTGTGTAAGTAAGTGTAAGTATACACAAGCAGAGATGCTCCAGTATATAAGTACAATAATATTTTTAGCAGTACTGTTTGAAATAGCAAAATAATATAAACAATACCATTATTATCCATTGACAGGAAGATCAATCAATAAATTGTGATATATTTGCACAAAAGAATATTTCATATACAGCAGCAAATTTGGGTGAACTACAGCCCATATTACAATTTGGTTGAATATTGATGATATTTACACCAAAAGAAAATAGCTAGTCTCAAAAGATTGTATACAGCATGATATTCTTTTTGTAAATATAAAAAAACAATAACTAAAACAAAAAAAAATGTGTGTGTGTATGTTTTGAAAATCAAGGAAATGACAAATGCAAATTTCAGGATGGTATTTACATGGAGATGAGGAAAGAGGTTCAGTTCAGTTCAGTTGTTCATTCGTGTCCAATTCTTTGAGACCCCATGGACTCCAGCACGCCAGGCTTTCGCTCAAACTCATGTCCATTTAGTCAGTGATGCCATCCAACCATCTCATCCTCTGTCGTCCCATTCTCCTCCTGCCTTCAATCTTCCCAGAATCAGGGTCTTTTCCAATGAGTCAGTTCTTCACATCAGGTGGCCAAAGGATTGGAGTTTCAGCTTCAGCATCAGTCTTTCCAATGAATACTCAAGACTGATTTCCTTTAGGATGGACTGATTTAATCTCCTTGCAGTCCAGGAGGCTCTCAAGAGTCTTCCACACCACAGTTCAAAAGCATCAATTATTCGGCGCTCAGCTTTCTTTATGATCCAACTTTCACATTCATACATGACTACTGGAAGAAACATAGCTTTGACTAGATGGATCTTTGTTGGCAAAGTAATGTCTCTGCTTTTTAATATGCTGTCTAGGTTAGTCATAGCTTTTCTTCCAAGGAGGAAGCATCTTTTAATTTCATGGCTGCAGTCACCATCTGCAGTGATTTTGGGGCCGAAGAAAATAAAGTCTGTCATGATTTCCATTGTTTCCCCATCTATTTGCCATGACGTGATGAAACTGGATGCCATGATACTAGCTTTTTGAATGTTGGGTTTTAAGCCAACTTTTCACTCTCCTCTTTCACTTTCATCAAGAAGCTCTTTAGTTCTTCTTCATTTTCTGCCATAAGGGTGGTGTCATTGGCACATCTGAAGTTATTGATATTTCTCCTGGAAATCTTGATTCCAAGTTATACTTCATCCAGCCTGGCTGGATGTACATAATTTCATATGATGTACTCTGCGTATAAGTTAAATAATCAGGGTGATAATACACAGGCTTGATGTACATCTTTCCCAATTTGGAACTAGTCCATTGTTCCATGTCCAGTTTTAACTGTTGCTTCTTAACCTGCATACAGATTTCTCAGGAGGTAGGTAAAGTGGTCAGCCATTCCCATCTCTTGAAGAATTTTCCACAGTTTGTTGTAATCCACACTGTCAAAGGCTTTGGAGTAGACAATAAAGCAGAAGTGGATGTTTTTCTGGAACTCTCTTGCTTTTTCGATGATCCAACGGATGTTGACAATTTGATCTCTGGTTCCTCTGCCTTTTCTAAATCCAGCTTGAGCATCTGGAATTTCTCAGTTCACATACTATTGAAGCCTCTCTTGGAGAATTTTGAGCATTATTTTGCTAGTGTGTGAGATGAGTGCAGTTGTGCAGCAGTAGTTTGAGCATTCTTTGGCATTGCCTTTCTTTGGGATTGGAATGAAAACTGACCTTTCCAGTCCTGTGGCCACTGCTGAGTTTTCCAAATTTGCTGGCATATTGAGTGTAGCACTTTTACAGCATCATCTTTTAGGATTTGAAATATCTCAGCTGGAATTCCATCACCTCCAATAGTTTTGTTCACAGTGATGCTTCCTACGGCCCACTTGACTTCATACTCCAGGATGTCTGGCTCTAGGTTAGTGATCACACTATCATGGTTATCTGTGTCATGAACATCTTTTTTGTATAATTCTTCTGTGTATTCTTGCCACCTCTTCTTAATATCTTCTGCTTCTGTTAGGTCCATACCATTTCTGTCCTTTATTGTGCCTATCTTTGCATGAAATATTCCCTTGGTATTTCTAATTTTTCTGAAGAGATCTCTAGTCTTTCCCATTCTATTGTTTTCTTCTATTTCTTTGCATTGATCACTTAGGAAGACTCGCTTATCTCTCCTTACTATTCTTTGGAACTCTGCAGGGGGTATATATTTCCCTTTCTCCTTTGCCTCTTTGAAGAAACAAATGGACACTTACATGTAATTATTGTTGATGTTACTTGCTGAGCTGGTTTGCGAGTTTGTGTGTGAGAGAAAAAGGAAGGGAGGCAGGGAGAGGGAGGGGAAAAAAGGAAAGAGGAAGGAAGGAGGGAAGGAAAAGAGGTCAGTTCATAGACTAATGATGACAGTGTTATGAGTCAAGATTATAGATTAAATTTGTGCAAGATATTTTTTGTACAGTTTTTCTGTGTATTTCTGCCACCTCTTAATATCTTCTGCTTCTGTTAGGCCCATACCATTTCTGCCCTTTATTGAGCCCATGTAAAGATGTAAAGATGGGCTTTATATTGTCAAGGCTGTATATTGTCACCCTGCTTATTTAACTTCTATGCAGAGTACATCATGAGAAACACTGGGCTGGAAGAAGCACAAGCTGGAATCAAGATTGCCGGGAGAAATATCAATAACCTCAGATATGCAGATGACACCACCCTTATGGCAGAAAGTGAAGAGGAACTAAAAAGCCTCTTGGTGAAAGTGAAAGTGGAGAGTGAAAAAGTTGGCTTAAAGCTCAACATTCAGAAGATGAAGATCATGGCATCTGGTCCCATCACCTCATGGGAAACAGATGGGGAAACAGTGGAAACAATGTCAGACTTTATTTTTGGGGGATCCAAAATCACTGCAGATGGTGATTGCAGCCATGAAATTAAAAGACGCTTACTCCTTGGAAGGAAAGTTATGACCAACCTAGATAGCATATTCAAAAGCAGAGACATTGCTTTGCCAACAAAGGTCTGTCCAGTCAAGGCTATGGTTTTTCCAGTGGTCATGTATGGATGTGAGAGTTGGACTGTGAAGAAGGCTGAGTGCCAAAGAATTGATGCTTTTGAAGTGTGGTGTTGGAGAAGACTCTTGAGAGTCCCTTGGACTGCAAGGAGATCCAACCAGTCCATTCTGAAGGAGATCAGCCCTGGGATTTCTTTGGAAGGAATGATGTTAAAGCTGAAACTCCATTACTTTGGCCACCTCATCCGAAGAGTTGACTCATTGGACAAGACCCTGATGCTGGGAGGGATTGGGGGCAGGAGGAGAAGGGGACGACAGAGGATGAGATGGCTGGATGGCATCACTGACTTGATGGACATGAGTCTGAGTGAACTCTGGGAGTTGGTGATGAACAGGGAGGCCTGGCGTGCTGCGATTCATGGGGTCACAAAGAGTCGGACATGACTGAGTGACTGAATTGAACTGAAATTTGTTCAACTTGTGTGCAGTTAAGAAGAAGAGGAGGAGGAGGAGAAGAAAGAGACACCTAAGCAAACTTGGCATCAGGGAAGGCTTTCTAGAATAAGGTACCCCTAAGTGGAGCACTGAAGAGCATCTAGGATTTATTCAGATGAAGGAGGCATGAAGAGGCTTTTCAAGGAAAGTTAACATGCAATGATAAAAGGCCAGAGAGTTGGGCTACAGGTTGCTGATTCTTCAGGTTCCCTGATGCTGAGAAAGATTGAAGTCAGGAGAAGAAGTGGGTAACAGAGGATGAGATGGGTGGATGGCATCGCTGACTTAATAGACATGAGTTTGAGCAAACTCTGGGAGATAGTGAAGGACAGGGAGGCCTGCAGTGCTGCAGTCCATGGGGTCACAAAGAGCTGGACATGACTTAGCAGCTTACAGGTTGCTAAGGATAATTGCTGAGCAGAATGGGAAATGCTAAGGAACTGTGAGTGTAAGAAACAAGATTAGGGAACTATGTAGGTCCAACAACTTCAACCATATGGACGGGGTAGGACCTAGGAAACTGACTGGGTCAGGGCACTCCATTCTCTAGGTACAGAGCCTTTCTCAATCTGTCTGACCAGCAAGACTATCACAGCAACAGTAACCTTGGAGATCTGAATAAAGGTATAGCCAGGCACACAACCCAAAAAATCTTTTATCAGATCTTAAGGCTCTGAGTCTCTGGCCATATGCAGGGTGATGATTGATTCTGTGATGATTGATTCAGGGCTAGTTGATTCTGTACCAGTCCTGAAAGCTAAGATGGGAGCACAAATGTGCCTTTAAGAGGTGGAGAGAGGAACTTACAAATCAGCACCATGGACAGAAGACTCAGCCATTCCTGTCTTCTCAAGGTTCAGGGCAAGCCAGGGGAACCTAGCTGGAATCTTTTGTTTTGTTTTGTTTTGGCTGTTCGAGGTCTTTCTTGCTGTGCAGGCTTTTCCCCACTTGCAGAGAGTGCGGGTTACTCGCTCCTTGCCGTGCCTGAATTTCTCACTGCGGTGGCTTCTCTCATGAAACACAGGCTTTAGGGCACATAGGCTTCAGTAGTTGCAGCTCCCCAGCTCTAGAACACAGGCTCAGTAGTTGTTGCACATGGGCTTAGTTGCTCTGTGGCATGTGGAATCTTCCAAGACCAGGTATCAAACCCATGTCTCCTGCACTGGCAGGCATATTCCTTACCACTGAACCACCAGAGAAGCCCCCTGTTGGAAACTTTGGCAGACAAATCTTTGAGCTCCAAGAGCCCAAGGATAGAGAAATCCCAGATCAGGAGACCATCAGTCCTGATCTAGCCTGACTGGATGACCTCATGATAGCTTTTGCCTCCTCCCTGACCTTCCCTGGTGGCTCAGGCAGAAAAAATCCATCTGCAATGCAGGAGACTCTCAGTTCAGTCCCTGGGTTGGGAAGATCCCCTAGAGAAGAGAATGGCTACCCATTCCAGTCTTCTTGTCTGGAGAATCCCATGGACAGAGGAGCCTGGTAGACTATGGGATCTCAAAAGCATGCGACACGACTGAGTGACTAAGCATGAATGCACACCCTGGTCTTCCTACCTAAAGTCTGACCTCTTCCTAACCTCTGTTTCAATCCCATAGTGCTACCAGAGGAATCTCTCTATGACTTGAATCTGATTGTGACTCTGTCTTTTAAGATTGATATCCCCATCCTGGCATTCAAGACCCTTCAATACTTCCCCTGCCCATATGTCTGACATTATTGGTCTCCTCTCTTTTCTAACACATTTGCTCCTAACACAATTTTCCCTCCTATTTCTCAGATGAACCCCCTAATTCCCACAAGTGCTAAATATTGGAGGATCCACAGGGTTCAGTCTTTGGAACTTTTCTTCTATTTCCACTCATCCCATTAGTCATCTCATCCAATCTCGTGGCTTTAAATACATCTCTAACCTAGACTTCATATTCATGGACCTACCTACTTGATAACCCCACTTGGGTATCCAATAGACATCTCAAACTTATCATGTCTCTAACAAAATTGCTGGGAAGAAGGATGTTGAATAACATCCTCTGAATTGAGAAGGAAGTTTAAGGCTGAAAAATGCAGCAAGCAACTCCAAAAGGTGCAACAATGAAGTCTATTGTGGGTAGTTACCCATACAGGCAGGACGGTGTGGACCACAGTCCAGACATTGATAGCTATGCTCCACACCATACTGTGGAGGGAGTACAGGAAGATTTAAAAGAGCCAAAGCTAAAAATAGAATCTGACTACCAAGTGGGAAGCATGTCAGCACCAAGGGAAACTGGGCATTTTTCATCTCCCCCAGGGATTTCATGACCATTAACCATCTGCATCAGCAAAAGGCATTCTTCCAGTTTTCATACGAGACGAAGGCAAGGGTAAAAGTTGACAGAGAATATATATGGCTTGTGCAATTCCTTATGAGTAGGTTAAATCTCAGTCATGCAGAAAGAGGAGGGGGTAGACTTCAGGCCTAAGATGAAGCTGATAAGATGGAGTCAGTGTGGTTCAGCCACACAAAACACTTCGTCTCATCCTCCTACCAGCTTCCCCACTATAGTAACCAGCAGCCCTGTTATCCAGTTGCCTAGACCTTAACTTATTTCTTCCATGCCCTATATCCGGTTCATCAGGAAATTCAGTCAGCTCTACCTTTAAAATGTGTCCATAAACCAACCACTTCTTACCACTTGGTCCAGATCACCATCATCTCTGTATTACAGCAGTAGCCTCTAAACTGCTTTTCTGCTTCTGCCCTTTCCCCTTTTATTCTGTTCTGAATATGCAAGCCAGAGTGACATTATTAAAACATTAAGTGGGATCATATAAACTCCCTTATCAAAATCTTCTAATAGCTCCCTAACTGACTTAGAATGAAATCCATAATCTCTTTGCATCAAACATTCTTCTACAGCCATACAAGTATCCTCACTGCTCCTCAAATGTGCAAACATGCTCCCACCTTGGGGAAAGTTTTAGAATCAAATATTGTAAATCTTACAACTTTGTTCTTCCTCAAAAAAAAATTTTACTATTATAGGTTTTTGCATTTTTATATATATTTTAGGATCAGCTTGTCAATTTTTATCCAAAAAAAAAAGGCTGCTGGTATTTTTGCTTATGGCTGCATTGAATCTATAGACAAACTTAGGAATAACTGACATCTTAACAATGTTGTCGTTCAATCCATGAACATGATACATTTATTTATTTAGATCTTACTTTGGTCTCAGCAGTATTTTGTAGTTTTAGTGTACCGATTTTACACATAATTTGCTGAACTTATCCATAAATATTCCATGTTTTTAGGTCATTGTAAATGGTTCTAAGTTTTTATTTTCCAGTTGCTCAGTTCTAGGATACAAAAATACAAATAACTTTTGTACACTGACCTTTTACCTTGTGATTTTGCTAAATTAATATATTAGTTCTAATAGCTCTTTTATAGATTCTTTAGGACTTTTTACTTATATGATTATATTATCTGATCTGTATATAAAGACAGTTTACTTCTTCATATCTAAATATGTGACCTTTTTTCTTTTTTACTGTGGCAGTGATTAGGACCTCAGTACAGTGTTAACAGAAATAATGAGAGCAGACATCCCTGTCCTGTTCTCAATGTGAAAGTATTCTCTTTCAGCATTAAGTATGATATTAGCTGTAGAACTTTCATAGATGCTCTTTACCACATTTTACTCTTAATTTTAATAGAGCTTTTCTCATAAATAGATGGTGAGTGTTATCAATGCTTTTTTTTGTGTATATTGTGATAAATTATGTTTTTCTCCTTTATTTTACAAGATGGTGATTTTCAAACGTTAAACTAATCCTGCATTTCTAAGATGAACCCCACTTGGTCATGATATACGCTTTTTATTTGGAGTTGGTTATTATTTGGTAACATTTGTTAAATGTTTTTATATCTATTTTCATAAGAGAAGGACAGTTAATTTTCTTTGTACTGTCTTGTTTTCCTTCTCTCAAGGATAATAGTTCTGCGCTAATTGTTGTCCAATGCCTAAAAAGTTCTTCCATATATTTGTACAGTTTTCTAGTTATTTATGGGCTTCCCCCCATGAGGCAGCAGTAAAGAATCCATCTGTAATTCAGGAGACTCAGGAGATACAGGTGTGATCCCTGGGCAGGGAATATCCGCTGGAGGAGGAAATGGCATCCCACTCCAGTATTCTTGCCTGAAAAATTCTCTCCAGGACAGAGAAGCCTGGTGAGCTACAGTTTGTGGGGTCACAAAAAGTTGGACATGACTGAGTGTGCACACATGTACATGCACTAGTTAGATATGCAGGACAGAAAGTCCAGCACAATTTTAATCATGTACAGAAGCTAAAATTCCTCTCCCTTGGATCTTTTTATTCAATTTTCACTTCAAAAGCTGTAATCACTACAACAGTACTCCTCCTTTACTGCTTCATCTTTCTCCTTAGTACTCATTATCCAACACAATGTATATTTATCACCTTATTTGTGAATTTTTTCCCTTCATTAGAATGTAAGTTCCATGCAGGCATGGATTTCTGTGTGTTTTATTCCTTGTTATAACTCCAGCACAAAGAATAGGGCTTAGAATACATTAAGTGTTCAATAAATATATGCTGGATGGATGGATGGATGATTGAATGGATGAAAGCTTACTTCATTTCAAAACCTTTCCCTAATGCCATCCCTACCCTTTCTGCATCTTGTATCATTCTGCTGATCACATCTTTACTGTTCATCTTTATTGTTCTCTGTCTCTGTCTGTTGATCTGTCTCTCTCTCACACACACACACACTCACACACCAGACGGTCTTACACAGCAGGAGTATGATCTTGTCTATCTTGTGTTTCCCCAACTCCTGACACAGGAGAGTTACCATTTGTGGTAACAAGAGAAATTGTCCCCATTTAAAAGGTGCAGTCAAGGAGATCCAACCAGTCCATCCTAAAGGAGATCAGTTCTGGGTGTTCACTGGAAGGACTGATGCTAAAGCTAAAACTCCAGTACTTTGGCCACCTCATGAGAAGAGTTGACTCATTGGAAAAGACTCTGATGCTGGGAGGGATTGAAGGCAGGAAGAGAAGGGGACGACAGAGGATGAGATGGCTGGATGGCATCACTGACTCGATGGACGTGAGTCTGAGTGAACTCCGGGAGTTGGTGATGGACTGGGAGGCCTGGCATGCTGTAGTCCATGGGGTCGCAAAGAGTCGGACACGACTGAGCGACTGAACTGAACTGAACTGAACTGAACTGAAGAGGTGCAGTTCTGCAGGAAACCTGCAGAGGGCAGCATGAGGCAATATATGTCTATTGTCTCCTAGTGCCAGTCTTCTCGGTAAAACTGGTCTCAGATGGAGCTGAACTGTAGTCTCAGGCTGATTTAGACACACAAAGCCAGTGCTATTCCCTTACAAAAGAACTCAGGATGGTCCAGACAGCCTCTCCATGTTGTCCCCCACTCCCACACCTTGCTGATTCAGCATCACCTGTCATTTACTCCTTCATCCACCGCCAGCATTGGAGGGAGCACACACACACACACACACATACACACACACACATACACATACACACACACATACACACATACACACACACACACACAGCCCTTTCTCAGTTAGAAGAGCCTTCCCTTCACGATCCCATCACCTTCTTTCCCAGCCTGCACTAAGTCCCCTGCTCCAAATAGGTATCTCAGAGGTCTGTTTCCCAGTCTCCCTGTCCACTCAATGCATTTAACAGTTCCCTTGAAGCCCTCTAATGCCCACCATTTAAATTTAATCCTCAGGCGCTGCCAGGAGGTGCACATAGTTAGTTCCAGTTTACAGACGAAAAAACAGACTCAGAGAGGAAAAGGAACTCATCTAAGATCACACACTCAGTAGGTGATGAGGCTGAGACTCAAACCCGTACAGTACTGTACCCAGACTCAGGGCTCTCTCCTGGTCCAGCTGCAAGTCCATTTCCAGCTCAAGCCCCTGGAAAGGCGGGCAAGAGCTGGTGGTCTGAAGGCCATTGTCCATTCTTTCCTCCCAGGATTATTGTTCTCATCCTAAAATAAACTCAATCATTCCAGGCTTTCTTTTTGTCCCCCAATATAAACCCTGGGGACCACTGCCTGCTTCCTGGGAACTCTGGCAGTGCAGAACCTGGATATTACTGGTGTATTCCAGGGCCACACACAGGACTTGGCATGTGGAAGTAGCTTCCTTAGGGCAGGATTGTTGGATGGATGAGTAGATGGATGGAATGAATGGGTGGGATCACCAAAATGAAGAACAATGCCTAGAAATTCTTCCAATAGCTCTCTTCTGCTCTTCCAATAATTTAATTCAGCAAACACTGCCCAAGGTCCTTCCAGCACTGGACGCTGTTCTGGGTGCTAGGATAATCAGTAGATGGGGAAACTGAGGCTACTACACAGCCAAGGGAACAAAGGTTGCAGCAACTCAGAGGAGACTGTGCCTAGAATAGAAGGATCCCGGTGGGGGCAGCCCCTATCCCTGCCCACAGTGATGCTGGGAACCAGTGCTGCTTCCTGCTGCTGGGGACCCACCAGGGGAAAATCATTGTTTAGCAAGAAAGCTTGGCCCCTCTCTTACCACCAGTCCTTCCTCTTCCCATTGTCTTTCAGGTGCCGGATGCAGCTGCCGGCACAGCAGCCAAAAGAATGGGGAAGGGGCTGGGAAAGCAGATGAAACCATCCCAGGAGAGGTAAGATGCTTCAGCTGGTGGTCCCTTTCCAGATGAGCTGCAGACAAAGGCCCAGGCAACAGGTCCACCCCCATGGCGCTGGGCACCGGGTGTAGAACTCAGGCTTCCAAGGCTCAGATCCAGATTCAAGTCCCAGTTTCTGCCACTAATGTGCTGTGTCCCTGGGCAAGCCTCTTGCAATCCCTGGACATCCATTTTCTTCTCAGTTAGAGCAAGGATAAGATACTTACCTTGGGAGGACTAATTTATCACAGTGATGATTAACACCAAAAATGCCTAATATATGAGTATTTTTAAATGTTCATTTCTCTTCCTTCCCTACAACTTTAACCATAGAAATACACCAAGAAAAATGATGGCAAAGCAGATTCTTACCTGAGTATTTTTAAATGTTCATTCCTGTTCCTTCCCTCCAACTTTAACCAACAAGAAAAATGATGGCAAAGGGAATTCTTGTAGCAGATGGAAGCAGCATTTTCTATTAGGTAAATGAAGATTAATTACCCAATGGGTCACCATGAAAATTATACTTAATAAATCTATAATAAATCACATTGAATAATTAATAATCACATTAATGGAACAGGTACATTTATTGAGCATTTACTGTGAGTCAGGCACATTGCTTCTTCACAGAGCTACTCTGTGAGTTACATATTATCAGGGTCAGTTTCACAAGTATGTGACACAGAACCCCCGACTCAGAAGGGTGTGCCACAACTGGGGCTTAAGGCTCTGTGGTTACCATCTTGAAATTCTTAATCATTTTATTTTTGAATTTGTGTTTTGAAAGTGAAGTCTGATGGAGCAATGGAGCCTACGTTGGGGACTTGGAGGCTCTGTTCACACATAGTCCTGCCTCGCCCCACCTTCCTCTCCCCTTCCCCAGGATAGGTTCTCAGCTGCCTGTTCCCCTGTGCCATCTCATCCTTGGCCTGGGTACAGACACAGGGAGGGCTGGGTTGGGGTGCCTGAGGAAGGGCCCCTCACCCCTGTGAGTGTCCCCATGCCCAAGGAAGCACAGGGCTAACTAGTGAGCAATGAACAGCGTGACAAGCTAGGTAAGAAATCATGAGAGAAAGGGGAAAAAAAGCTTTTTTCCTGATTTTTGAACAAGGGATCTTGCATTTCCATTTGCACTGACCCCCACAAATTACATGACTAGTGCTAGGTACTATTATTACCACCACTTCACAAAAGTGGAGACTCAGAGAGGCTCAATCATTTGCCCAAGGTCATGCAGCTGCCAACTGGCAGAGCTCAGATGTGGACTTAGACCCCAAAGAAGAGAAGATTATGAGATCTTAAAGCGCTTCAGCCTAGGAATCAGAAGTCCTGGATCACATTTCTGCTCATTGTCCCTGCGCCAGTTTGTCCCACTCTCTGCCTCAGTTTTCCCAAGTGAAAGCATTCTGTAGAGTCTTCTCAGGTAGCAAAGCATCTCAAGATGTGACTTCGCCACTCACACAAAATGGGATTTTGTGTTCTGGGAACTCAACTTTGCTTACCCTCCGCACATTGTTGTAGGAGAATTCAGCGGGTATCATTCACCCTATATAAACACTATGATGTTGCTCCCTTCCCAAAAAAGCATGGAGCAAAAAACTGGGCAGGGAATATGCTTATTCCCATTGTACACACAGAAAAGCTAGAATACCAGAACTGGAAAGTGACTCCAGTTCAGTTCAGTTCAGTTCAGTCACTCAGTCGTGTCTGACTCTTTGTGACCCATGGACTGCAGCATGCCAGGCCTCCCTGTCCATCACCAACTCCCAGAGTTTACTCAAACTCATGTCCATTGAGTCAGTGATGCCATCCAACAATCTCATCCTCTATTGTTCCCTTCTCCTCCTGTCCTCAATCTTTTCCAGCATCAGTGTCTTCCAATGTGTCAGTTCTTCTCATTAGGTGGCCAAAGGATTGTTTCAGCTTCAGCATCAGTCCTTCCACTGAATATTCAGGAGTGATCTCCTTTAGGATGGACTGGTTTGATCTCCATGCAGTCCAAGGGACTCTCAAGAGTCTTCTCCAACACCACAGTTCAAAAGCATCAATTCTTCCACACTCAGCTTTCTTTATAGTCCAACTCTCACATCCATCCATGACTACTGGAAAAACCATAGCTTTGACTAGATGGATCTTTGTCAGCAAAGTAATGTCTCTGCTTTTTAATATGCTGTCTAGGTTGTTCATAACTTTTTTTCCAAGGAGCAAGTGTCTTTTAATTTCATGGCTGCAGTCACCATCTGCAGTGATTTTGAAGCCCCCCCTCCCCCCAAAAAAAAGCCTGTCACTGTTTCCACTGTTTCCCCATCTATTTGCCATAAAGTGATGGGGCCAGATGCCATGATCTTAGTTTTCTGAAGGCTGAGTTTTAAGCCAACTTTTTCACCCTCCTCTTTCACTTTCATCAAGAAGCTCTTTAGTTCTTCTTCACTTTCTGCCATAAGGGTGGTGTCATCTGCAGGTCTGGGGTTATTGATATTTCTCTCAGCAATCTTGATTCCAGCTTGCACTTCATCCAGCCCAGCATTTCTCATGATGTACTCTGCATATAAGTTAATAAGTTAAATAAGGGTCGCTTGGGAAAGTTACTTACCCAAGATCTTAGTGCATTCCAAACAAGTTTTGAATGGGTAACAGGGCTGCACAGACACAGAATCATAATGTGAACATCCCCAAATGAACAGATGGGTCACAACCTTGAGAGGTCCTGGTGTGGGAAGGCACATGGCTCCTTAGTGCAGGAGCCCTTGCTCTGAAAGGGTTGGCTTAATTTTTGGCCTTGAGGGTCCAGGTTTGAGGGAGAAAGATAAAGAGTACCAAGAGCTTCTGAGAGAAGATAGACACCTGGCCAGTAGTTTTCAAAGTCTCAGTATTTCATGGGATGTTTGCCCAACACTGAAAGTCGTGTTATCTAAAGAGCAATAGACAAAAAGGCGGACAGTGGGACTGAATCACAGATCCTCCTCCAACCTCCCCACCCATGACTGGTCCACTGCATGAGAGGGCAGGGCCTGGCTGACCAGATGTCATTGCAGCTGGGTGAAACAGCTTTGGCCCCACCTCACTCCCTTGGGTTCCTCAGCCCCAGGTTCCCTTGGTATATATGTAACATCTACAACACAGGAGGGCCATGGGAAGGGCCATCCTGAGCCAGTCACTCCTTGCTGCTGCTGCTGCTGCTACTGCTGCTAAGTCACTTCAGTTGTGTCCGACTCTGTGCGACCCCATGGACTGCAGCCTACCAGGCTCCTCCGTCCATGAGATTTTCCAGACAAGAGTACTGGAGTGGGGTGCCACTGCCTTCTCTGAGTCACTCCTTATGCCTGGGCTTCTCATGACCACAGCACGTGTTTGGGAAATGGTTCTAGAAGTCGAGACCTTTTCCTGTGCAGTACCACACCTTCAAGGAGATGCTAGTGCAGAGCTGTCCAACAAAACTTTCTGTAACGATGGAAATGTACTGTTCTGTTGCTGCCCAATAGCCAATAACCACATATGATTAGGGAGCACAGTGGCCAGTGGGACTGGGGAACTAATTTAAACTTTTAATTTTAATTAAGCAAAATGTAAATTTAAATTGTCATAGGTGGCTAGTGACTACTGACTACCATATTGGGTAGCACAGCTCTAGAAACAAAAGGAAACGAAAAACCAAAATAACTGCATCACGTTTGGGGGACATCAAAAGCACTTTCACAAGTATCTTCTCACGTGTCTGTCCTGTGAAATAGACGTTAATCCTCACTTTGCAGAGGGGAAAACTGAAGCTCAGATTTAAATGGCTTCCATGTTGACAGAGCTAGTAAATATTCTAAATGATTTCATCCCAGATCTCTTGATTCCAAACCTCCACTCATACCTCTATATAACTCTGCCCACCTACATAGATGTCACATATATATCGGATCTTCTACCTCTGGACTTGACACATAAAGATAAATAAGAAACAGGCCCAGACTTTGGGTGGGTATCCCTAGACAAAGGCAGTGTGATTGACACAGTAAGAAGTGTCAATATATAAAAAATTACTTTAGGGCTATACTTTAGGATATAAAAATTACTTTAGGGCTTCCTGGTGGCTCAGTGGTAAAGAATCTGCCTGCCAGTACAGAAAACATGGGTTCAACCCTGGATCCAGGAAGATCCCACATGCCACGGAGCAACTAAGCCCTGTGCAACAACTATTGAGCCTGTGCTCTAGAGCCCGGGAGCCGCAACTAGTAAGTCCACGTGCCACAGCTACAGAACCTGCAACAAGAGAAGCCTGCGTACCACAACGAGAGAGTAGCTCCCGCTTACCACACCTAGAGAAAAGCCTGCATAGCAACAAAAAACCCAGTACAGCCAAAATAAATTTTAAAACTGTATTTAAAAAATTACTTTAAATGACTTTTTTCCGAGTAGTTCAAAGCACTTTGCTTTAAATACTATCTACATGGGAGACTCTCAGATTTATATTTCAGGACCCAACCTCTACCCAGAATTCCAAATAGATGTACCAAACAGTCCATCTGAGTACTGAATTGGCTTCTCAAGTTTGCCGCAAATCTGTTCTTTCCTATCTCAGTAAACAGCAATTCCTTTGTTCCAGCTGTTCCAACCTGACTCTGGAGTCATCTATGACTCCTTGTTTTGCACACACCTGCTCTGTAAACCATCAGCAAATATTGTTAGCTCTATGGTCAAGAAGCATCCAGAATGCTCACCATCTCCACTATTGCCATCATATTTACTTGTCCTTTTCTCTCCTAATTCTCTTTTCCACACAGTTGCTAGAGTGATCTTTAAAAATAAATCTAAGCCAGAGCTTAAAGCACCAATGGTTTCCCAAAGTCCTCACAGTAGTCCCTCAAGCCCTACAAGATCTGCTCCTGATGCTTGTCTGACCTCATTTCTTATAGCTCTCCTCTGGGTCTTCAGCGGAGAAGGAAATGGCAACCCACTTCAGTCTTCTTGCCTGGAGAATCCTGTGGACAGAGGAGCCTGGTGGGCTGCCGTCTATGGGGTCGCACAGAGTTGGACACGACTGAAGCAACTTAGCAGCAGCAGCAGCTGGCTCTTCAGGTCCAGCCACACCACGTTTTCCATGTCACTCCTTCCTTGGGGTCATTGCACAACTCCTTCCCTCACTGCCTCCCAATCTCTAACCAAAGGTTCCCTTATCGCAGAGGCACTCCCCGTCCCTTTATCATGTTTCCGTTTCCCCCATAATATTTATCACCTCCTTCCACTCAAGTATAAACTGCAGGAACAGGGTTGGCAGATAAAACACAGGACGTCCAGTTAAAATTGAACTTCAAATAAAATAACTTTTAAGTATGAAGATGTCCCAGACGTTACATGAGATAAACTTACATTTTTAAAAAAAAAAAATCGTTGTTTATCTGAAATTTAAACTTTCCTAAGCGTCCTGTATTTTTATTCCCTAAATCGGGCAACCCTACCCTGGAAGGCAGGGACAGTGGTTACTTTGTTTATTGCTGTATCCTCAGCGGTAGAACTGTTTCTGACACATGGTAATCAATAAATATTTACAGAATGAATGAATGAATGTGTTCAACCCGGTCATTAACCTGTAACACGCCTAAACCTTTAATAAACAGCTGGAAAGTCAGAGGGTTGGCACCTCTAAACTGGGTTAGTCACAACTAGGGGCCCATGCGGTGATGAACTTCCCAAGCAAATTTATCCAGCTGGGTGCTTTGCCTGGCTCATCCCTGCTCCTCTGGAAACAACACACGGCCCAGAACAGGTGAGAGAAGGTCCCCTGGCACTCTCCTGGGGGCGGAGCCTCCTCGACAGGGGAGTCTGCCCGCGCCGGAGCCTGCGCCTTTTAACGCCCCGCCTCCCCCACCCTTGCGTGACGTCAGGGAACATCCGGCCAATGGGAGTGCGCCTTACTGGCAGGCGGTGCCGGCGGCCGCTGCCAAAGGGGAAGTGAGCTGGGGTTGAAGCGATGGCCCGGGTCTGGAGCCTGCGGCCACAGCCGCCGCCGCCACCAGCGACTTGGGAGCAGCTGCGGCCGCAGCCGGAGCGGGGGCCGGAGTCACGGCTGGAGTGGAGACGGCGCGTGTGAGTTGCCGAGAGTCGCCCGTACCGGAACACCTCAAACTCGGCGGGAGCGCTTCAGGTGGGCTGAGCCGCGGTCACCCCTCCTCACCGCGCCCCCAGGCCCAGACAGCAGGGCTGGGGTCTTCCCAGGCGCGGGACTGGCTCCTCTCAGGCCGAATCCTCCAGGCTGGGCTCTGGGTCTTCCTTGGCCTCTGACTCCCTTAAAACTCGGGACGGAGGCCGGAGGACGGTGATCTCGGACTCGGGTATTTTCTCTGTCAGGGTTGTAGTGGCTGGGAGCCCCCTCCTGCTGCCATCTGGGGAGAGACCAGCGCGTTCCCACCGTCTTGCTTTGCATCTGCCAGTGTGTTCCCATTCAAGAACCAAGTTTCTTGTTTTTCTCTTCATTGGAAATCCTGCCCCGGAAGTCCAAAACACCTATCTGTGTGTCCTTTCCAGCTCCTGGAGTACCTTTAGAAATATTGTCTGCTTACCAGGGTTCAGAATCTCTTATTCTTGACTTGACTTTTTATCCTGAGAGACAAAAGTTGCTCCGCTCCCCAATACCCTCTTAAGTAACTGGCACTCCATGCATAGGCCTTTACCCATTTGGATCACCAGCTCCCTGGCCGTCTCTATGTGACTTGCCCCATTCATCTGAGTTCCAGTTTCCTCTGGAGTCCAATCTCCAGCCCCTAGCGTATCTGGTCAGTCCCACCCCTGGGTGGGAGTGACCAGAGGGCTCTGGCCCAGGCTTCCTCACCCTGGAAGGCAGCTCCAAAGCAGGGAGAGAATTGGGTGTCGGGTACGAACCTGGCAGCTCAGGAGTGGGTGCTCCACTTACCCCACACAAGAAGATGAAAAAGCGCAAAGAGCTCAATGCATTGATCGGCTTGGCTGGGGACAGCCGTAGAAAGAAACCCAAGAAAGGCTCAGGCCACCGCCTGCTTCGCACGGAGCCTCCTGACTCAGACTCCGAGTCCAGCTCAGAAGAGGAAGAGGAATTTGGTGTAGCTGGAAATCGCTCTCGCTTTGTCAAGTGAGTAAAGTGCTGAGGCTGGGATGGGAAAAGGCATCTCCTTGCACCACCAAGGGGGCGAAGGAAAGGAGAGGAGAGGGGAGTTCTTAGGAAGAAAAAAGTGTATAGTCCCCGGAAGGCACAAGGAGGGAAAAATGTTAGGGAGAAGATGTGTTCAGGTTCTGAATGAAGTATAAGTTAGAGATCTGTCTCTAAGTGTACAAAGAGCTCTGAATCTAGGGTGGAAATGTGGACTTGGGGATTGTGCCAAGAGCCCGGTGAGAGTAGCAAAGAGGCTAAGAATAGGGACATAGGGAGAGAGAAAAATTTGAGAGACAAGGTCTTGTTAAATTTAGGAGACACAGGGACCTTAAGACTGCAGGGTTTTTTATTTGTTTGTTTGGGTTCCCCACCCCCCCACTGTTGATGGGTCTGAATCTGGTAATGGGGGATATGATGAAGGACATTCTGTAAAAACTATGAACCTTGAGAGAAATGGAGGGTGGGAGACAGAAAGAAAAGGCAGCTTTTTTCAAACCACTTTTAGTTGGTAACACCCTCCAGTACTGAGCACAAGTAAAAGTGTTATTCACTCAGTGGTGTCCGACTCTTTGTGACTCCATCGACTGTAGCGTGCCAGGCTCCTCTGTCCATAGGATTCTCCAGGGAAGAATATTGGAGCAGATTGCCATGCCCTCCTCTAGTAAACACAAAGACGTTGGGAATTGAGGGTTACAGTAGGAAGGGGGTGAAGGGAATCTTTAAAGTGCCCTTGGACTCTCTTAAGGAGCACATTAAAAGAGTATGCTGCTGAGAATGTGAAAGCAAGATCTAGGCTGAAGCTTAGGATGCTAAAAGAGATCAAATCCTTTGAGATTTGTTTGTTTGGAATGTCTTTGTCCTTTTATATTAAAGAGAGAGATTGGTTTCTAATGAGCTTTGCCAGGTGAAGTAATTCAGGGCAATCCTGGGCTTCAGCTATGAAGATCTGATGAAGTGGAATAGTTAACTGGAACAGTTACCCTGTTGGTTTAGTTTAGACCTTGAGTGCTGGTTGACATTTCATGTGAAATCTAACTCCTTCCTATGTTTCCTTCTGAACCAATCAACTGGAGTGTATGAGGTGTCCACTTTAACCTACTGTTCTAGTTTTTTTCATTCCATTTTCAATAAAGCTTACTCAAAAGTTTATAAAGTTTCAATAAAGTGAAACAAGGTCCTCTTGAATGACTATATATTTGAGAGAGAGAACTAGATAGATAAGTGAATTCAGTACAGTAATAAATGGCAGAGAAAACTCTGATCTTTACACTTCCCTAACCTGAGTCAGTTTCCAAAGACCTGAATTGATGATGATGGCAGTGAGCTGCAGTGCCCACAGGTGCTTCCTGTAACTCAGAAACTCCCTCATTTCATGAGAAGTTTGTCCCCAATAGATGAACTCTTCCTGGATCATATTATCTTGACATATTCAACCTGCTGTTCAGATTTAAGTGTGTTACCCTATGTTCCCTGGTAAATGGGTTGGTTATTCATTAGAGATGCTAATTGCATGCCCACACATGTGCTATTTGAAATCAAACCATATTCATAATCCCTTTCATACTCCTGGTTGAATTTGTTCTTATGATCAGGGGAGACTATTTACGATGCTGCAGGATCTGTTATCCCCTCTGTGCGTTTGTCATCCTTGCCGCCTGTGTCGTGGCCTGCGTTGGCCTGGTGTGGATGCAAGTCGCTCTGAAGGAGGATCTGGATTCCCTCAAGGAAAAGTTCCGAACTAGTAAGTGGTCACCTTTTCAAAATATAATTTTGGACTCTTTGCCAGGTTCTAGGACAAAGTGAACCACACTGAATTAAGATTTTTGCTCACTCTGATGAAGCAATTACATGTTCCTTTCAGCATTTTTTAAATTCTTTCTTAGCTATCAGCTTGAATGCAATGTTTATTTTTAAATGCACAAACAAAACACAGCGCTTATGCATCATTGAGACAAATAGCATCTGAAATAATGGCATTGCAGTCGGTGTTTATAGCATAGAAGGGAAGGGCCGAGATCCAGGATTCTAGAACCTTGGTTAATTTCCACCTGTTGCCACTTCATGTTTCCCAACTGTAAAGTGGCAGTAGCAACACTAGGCTGTTTCCTTCCTCTTCACAGGGCCATTTGAAAAAGAATGTGGGCGTGTCTATCAGACAATATCCTCCTTAAGAAAGACCTAGAGAAGCATAGTACTGAGCAGTAATAATAATACCCAGCGTGTATGGCGTGCTTACTGTGTGCTGAGTCACAAATAAATATTTGTCTCATGAGTCAGTGTCTCTTAAGAAACTTTTGAAGTTGAAGAGTTTTATATATTCTAAATTGTTAAACTTGTATTTTGTATCCAACGTCCTTTTTCTGAGAGATGTGCTTACATGGCAGCTTCAACCTATTTTAGCCTAAAGATCTTTAGCAACACTGAGATCTTTGGTTCTAGGTTACAAGGGTTAATTTTCTAAGCTAATAAAAATCTTAAAACAACAACAGCAAATTACAAAAAAAGGAAAGAAAGTTATACCCAAAAGATACTTTAGTCAGTCTTTGTTTTAACTAACAAATAATGCATAGCTATAATTACAACCTGAATTTTATTAAAAGTAATAAAATCAGTTTGTTTGCTTTTTTTAATTTCTAAGCTAAGGAACCAGTTTCAGGTTAATTACAAAATCACAAATACCCTAACTTTAGCAGTTTTAACATTCCAGCAAACTGACCACTAGGCTTTCTCAATAAAGAAATCTGTCCCTAGAACTAGAATTAGAGTTGTTTCCTTACTTCCTAGAAGTAAGCCCTAGGTGATCACAACACCCTAGCTTTCCTTCACCCCAGTTTCTCTTTGTTGCCTGCCGTTAGTTAAGTTCCAAACTTAACCTGCTGCTGCTGCTGCTAAGTCACTTCAGTCGTGTCCAACTCTGTGCGACCCCATAGAAGGCAGCCCACCAGGCTCCCCTGTCCCTGGGATTCTCCAGGCAAGAACACTGGAGTGGGTTGCCATTTCCTTCTCCAGTGCATGCAAGTGAAATAGACCTAACAATCTATCAGGCAACGAATATGTTTTGAGCACTTGTTAATACCAATTCCTGGAAATACTCTGTTCAGGAGATGCCAGGAGTTGTGCCCTGGACTGTGAGACCTGCTTTCTACCACTGAGCAGCATTCCCCTGGGACCCTGGCTATACTTGCCAGCCAGCTGAATGAAGCAGATTTGGAATTGTCAGTCCAGCTGCTCTGCGGGCTTTGGTTTGCTGCAATAGATATGCTAGCACCTATACTATCTAAAGCAGAACTTCTCAGAGAGAATAGACGTGCGGCCTGGGGCTCTATAAGTCAGTCTGTAGGCTGAACCTTAGTGGACTACTTGGTAAGAGGCTTTTTGGGAAAACCATTCTCTTAGCTAAATGACGTTAGTCTTGTTAAACTGACATAATCTTTCTGTGAATTATGTTGCTACTTTAAATATATTTCAATAAGTTTATTTCTTGTTTTTCAAGAGGATAGTAGAAATAAGACTACCTGCTGGTCTGGCTTAAATATCTTTTTAAAAAATTCAGAGCACCTTGTCATTTATTTCATTATCTTCCAAGACACTTGTGAGAAAAGGAGGCAGGATTGCTGAGATATCTGGAGCAGAAAGCAGAGCAGATAGGCTAGGTATTTTTTCCTTGAGGCCAACGAGTAATTTGATCCTTAAGCTAAAAGTGCTGTCTGGCCTTGAAACTCTTCACTCAGTTTTCTTTTTCTAGAACCAGGTACTCCAGAAGACCTCCTCAGTTATTCTAAGGAAGATTCTATTCCCAGCCATTCCACTCTTATCACTCAAAGCTAGACGGAGGGGAAAGAATTTGGAAGAGAAGGACAGTATTGATAAGTCAAACATGTCTGTTTCTGGTCATACAGAGTAGCAGTTTGGTCATTTCATGCAGAACTTAAAAATGGTCTTATGCTAATAAGGGTGCTAGGGTGTAAGCATCTGTGACAGCTGAAGTGTTCTAGGAAGAGTGCTCGTCCTTTCTAGCACTTTCCTTTCCAAACTTTCTAGAATCAGAAAGTTTGACTGTTGAATCCTGACTTACTTACTACAAGCTACGAAACACAGACAAGTCACTTATTCTTTCTGAGCCTACATTTTCCCATCCATAAAACATAAAGATAAATTTGTGCTACAAAAGCACCTTGGGCATTCCTGTGTCATAACATCTGTCACACTCTATAGTAATTCTGGGCTGATGCCTTGTTCCCCACCAGACTGAGAATTTCAGGTTCTTTTATATGTACCAGTGCCAGGTACATGGCTGGGCACATAGTAGGGGCTCAATTACAAGATGAGTAATTACATAAAAGTATCTTGTAAACTGTAAAGATGCACAAATATAAAATATTACTATTGGCATTATGTGTTGTATCTAAATGTGCAGAAATCTTCATTTCCTCTTCTTAAAGATCAGGAAAAGAGTTAACTAAGTTCTTTTGAGTCGGATTATACTAAATTTTAAATGAGTTGCTTCTATGTTGAAAGAACATGAGTTAGTAATCGTAAGTTTTTTTATTATTAATCGTAAGTTTGTTTACTGTATTTCATTCCGTGTATGTAATCAGAGTGCCTTTATTTGTCTTTTCTCTCCTAAAAATCCCCAAATCAGATAATGAATATAATCCCTTCTTGGCTCACACAGTCCTCAGGATTTAAACCGTTTGCAGAGCTTGTCAGATTTATATGTTTATTAGTTAATAATTTTAATCCAAGTTACTTACTTGTTTGTCTTACTTCCTTTTCTACTTAATGCATATAGATTGCAGGAAAGAGAGACTTTCCCAGCCTTAGAGTGTTTTACCGTGTGACAATGGCAGATATGTGTGGGATAAGCTTTTCTTTATAACCTAACTGAATTCAAAATTCAGTTGGGTGCTAAGTGCTACGTTAATTTAGACTGACTGGTAAAATATTCCTACTAAATGAGATGAATGTATTCCTAGAAACTGTGTAAATCAAATGTTACATTAAAAGCACTTAGCCAAGGCTACTATTTATAAAGAACTCCTTCACATATTTTTGAAAAGTGAATAAAAATGTCTAATTTCTTTTAATAATTCTAAATTTTCAGATAGTGGGTTTGTTTACAGTGAGGATACCACCACCACCCCCTGATTTTTGTGGGGACTTTTGTTTTATTTGTTGAGTTTTCCTTGTTTAACTTAATTAGGATAATATTAACTCCATTTTATACCCTATAATCATTTCACTGGACAAGCATTTAAATGCTTCCATGTACCTGGGACTGTGCTGGTCCCTGGGAATACGTGACTAAATCAGACCTGATCCCTGCCCTCAGGCAGCTCTCTTCAGTCTGATGGAGGAGACAGATAAGTAAATAATTACAGCACAGCATGTTCAGTGCTCAGTAGAGTTGGTAGTTGTAAAGAAGTACCAGTGGCCTCAGGTGGGGGCCAGCTATCTGTGCTGAATCTTGAAAGGAATCAACTAGGCTAAGGTGGAGGAAATGAAGGGGCAAAAGTCAGCTAGGCAGAGAGGCTAGGGTGTGCAGTCGCTGAGGCTTAAAGAGGTTGGTGTGTCAGGAAAATCAACTTAGCTGGAAAGTAGACCAAAGTGTAGCTAAGGTGATGAGATATATGGTTGAGAGGTAAGCAAAGGCCAGATTTATCCAGTCTTTAATACTTCCTGAGTGCCTGAAGTGTGCCGGGTGTATTCTCAATGCCAACCTACAGAAACAAAAAAAATTTGCGAACTTAAGATTTTAGTAAATAGTTTTATATCTGTCCCTTTATGCCAGTTTTTTATTTTAAAAAGAGCACATGATAACTAATCAAGCAGTCTGTGGCTTTGAAAGAAAGACATAGGTTTTATTCTGGAGGACCAGCCGTTATCAATATTTTATTTTCCATGAAAATAAAAAATACTGTAAAGAATGAAGAGAAAGCACTCTTTCAGGCCTCTGCCTTCAGGCTGGCAAATCTCTAAACCATCCAGAAGACGCTGTTTCTCAAAAGAAAGGCCAAATTCACCTAACATTTTTCTTTATCTTCTATCTCACTTTGAGCTTTTGGGTTGATTTAAGATTTAAGAAAGCACTGTTTGCGGTTTATGAAAAAGATTTAAAATCTTAGTTGTCAAAGCAGCACTTGAAAGGTAATAAGAACCTATCTTGCATTTGACCAATTTGAGGTAGAAAAAATAAATTTAATCATTTAGAGATATAACTTAGGCTGTCACCTTGAGCATTAATGGAGTAAAGCTTATAAATCTTTGCTGACCAATTAGAAAGTTTCTTAACTGAGCAGGTCAATACTTAACATTTATTTATCACTTATTGTACGCCTGGCCAGCTGTGTTTAGTGCTTTACAGCCTTCTTTCACTTAAAATATTTTCACAGGATGGTTAGAATTATCACTGTATTACACATGAAGAAAGTGAACTCAAAGAATTTGAATAATTTGCTCAAGATCCAAGTTGCAATTCAAGTCTAACTGTTTCTGCTGATGTTGTTTGTTATCATTTTTAGCCACCTGGCTTTAAAAAAGTTGTACTGCCAGTAGTGAGATAGCCCCAGTTAAATAAGCTTTAGTGTTAAAGATACACATTTACAGAAATAAAAAGAACAGTGGAGTTGATAAATAAGATTTGTCATTATCCTCCCAGAATTAACTTTCATTAATCTGGCTTCTTTCCTGCTGTATGATCATTTTTTCATCTTGGAGCCATGAGGGAAATTTATGGCTATTTATGATTGTTCTTATGTTTACTTTTAGTGGAATCTAATCAGAAAAGCTCATTCCAAGAAATTCCCAAACTTAATGAAGAACTACTCAGCAAACAAAAACAACTTGAGAAGATTGAATCTGGACAGCTCGGGTTGAACAATGTCTGGATAAACATCACAGAAATGAATAAGCAGGTAGCAAAAGTGTGATTGTCTTTCTGTATAAGCTGTGAATATTTCATTTTGTCTGTCTAGTATGTATCAGTAAGTGTAGGGAACTCACTTCAGATTGTTTTACTTTTTGAAATGGTGCTTTGCATACTGTGATCCCAACACATTAAAGTCAGTTAAAATAGATAATAGTTATGCATTTACCAAATGGTTAAAATGTTAACCCTTTCTACAGAGGAGCAGAGATTTACCAAGTAGAGCAGCTTAGAAGGAGTTAGAAATTCATGAATCAGTTTTTCCTAAGGAGCAGAGTAGATATTAAATTTAACAATGTATTGTCTAACCACCCCCCCAGGAAAATTGGATAAATGGTTTTTATTAGATCATGAGAGCTTATTTTGCTTAATAGAATTTGAGTAATTTGCTCAAGATCACAGTAAGATACTGAGTTGCAATTCAAGTCTAACTCTTAAGAACTTACAGACAGCCTTGGGGTGTAATGCTGTTTGCCACACTGGAAACTTATCAGCAGCTAATGATAATTATTATTCTAGGTTAAATACCTTGACCAGGCAAGTAGGCTTAGAGCCAAAACTTTTCTAGTCCCTAAATTGGCCAGATCTCACATTGATGCCGAAAGAGGGACTGCCAGAGGAAAAGAGGGTATTCAGAGGATGTTGATGGAGCATCTTATGTGAATAAGGTATGGCAGCTGCAACTTGGTGGCTCTAGCCCTTGTTCTCAGTTTGTGTGCTTTAGTTAAGAAAGACAAGCATTGACTGAAAAGAAAACTCAAGTGCCAAGTAAATGGTCCCCGCACAAAGTCCTTAAAAATAGCTTTGTCATTCCTGTTGTGGCTAAGAGGATGTTCTGTTCTTCAGAGTGGAGTCACAAAGTTCAGAATCAGTCAGGGCAGAGAGCACTGTGCTAGAATAAAGTGCTTGCCAATGTTTTTGAAGCTACCCGCTCCTTTCAGCAGTAGTTTGGGAGTAGCACAGGCCAGCACTTGTGACCGGAGATCAATGGCCTAGGGCAGTGGCTTTTAGACTTTTGCCTGGAACCTACAGTAAGATATATTTTCCATAATTATGCAGTAAACACATACATGTGTGTGTGCACACACACATTCACACACTTGGTCACATCCAACTCTTTGTGACCCCATGGACTGTGGCCCACCAGGCTCCTCTGAAAATGGGATTTCCCTGGCAAGAATACTGAATGGGTTGCCATTTCCTTCTCCAGGGGATCTTCCTTACCCAGAGATTGAAACCTTGTCTCATATCTCCTGCATTGGCACTTGGATTCTTTACCACTAGCGCCACCTGGGCGTGACTGAAATAAAAGTTTCTGAAAACAATCACTTGTCTTAATATAATGCTGCCTTATGATATTTTATTTTTTATTTAGTTGTCTTTCATTTTTATAAATATCATGAAATAATTGATGGGTTAGAGCACCTACTATTGACTATCATTTAGCCTTGGACTCTTAGTAATAAGGAAAAAGCAGGGATTCACTCCTTTTTTTATAAGAAATATAGGATAGACTCTGGCCTTGCTTGTATTCACAGAACAAATGAGCAGTTTGGCCGGAGAGTACAAGTGAAAGTAAACCACCATGAAGCACTGAGAAATAATTAGCGTCTCTCTCTGGGGCAAACTGTGGGTTCTTTGGCAGTTCTGAGGCATCTAATTATACCAGAAGGTTGTCCATTGTGTTCTGAGCTTTGCTGCTCCTGCTGCTAAGTTGCTTCAGTCGTGTCCGACTCTGTGCGACCCCACAGACGGCAGCCCACCAGGCTCCGCCGTCCCTGGGATTCTCCAGGCAAGCACACTGGAGTCGGTTGCCATTTCCTTCTCCAATGCAGGAAAGTGAAAAGTGAAAGGGAAGTCACTCAGTCATATCCGACTCTTTGCGACCCCATGGACTGCCCCCCACCAGGCTCCTCCGTCCATGGGACTCTCCAGGCAAGAGTACTGGAGTGGGGTGCCATTGCCTTCTCCGTCTGAGCTTTGAGCACAGAAATAATGATGATGGCACGTAAGATAGTAACTGCCACCTATTAAATTCCTTCTTTATGCAGGTCTCTATTAGATGCACTTATGAGATATCCTGTTTTGCTTCTGTAGCTCTATGAAGTAGGAGGTGCTGTCTCCATTTTACAGATAAGAATACCAAGGCTCACTGAGGTTAAGAGGTTTACCCAAGGTCAACTGCTGTGTAGCAGTGCTAACAAAATATTCAAGTTGTAGAAACCTATTTTCTTTCCAATTTTCTATTCTACCTTCCATCTTTATAGCCTCTAAAGGATGCAGTTGTGCTTAGTAGATAAAGCTGAAAGAATGTGAAGTCAAGTCCATATCAGGGCTTATAATCAATGATGATCTGTTTTAGTAACTTTTTTACTTACTATTTAAAGAGCACTTAATTTTAACCCCAAAGCAGAAAAGCAACATTTCAGACTTTATAGTATAAAATGGTCTAATAAGCAAATGGTCTACAGTAGCTATTTTTAATTTCGCTAATGAAAAGTCATGTAATATCCATGAAAGTCATGACTCATCTTTTGGCTGGAATGTAGAGGCTTTTTTTCTTAGTGATTTGTATTTAATTCAACTTTTTAGACTCTTTGAATTGCATTGTGTGATGTTAGAGATAAGTTTTATAATGCTCAAATCCAACCTAACATTCTAGAATTCTTAGGTCTATCAGAGACCTAAGCAGCCTCTGATGTCAGTAATGGGAGAGTGTCCCTTGCCTTTCATTCTAGTTACACATACAGCTTTGCAGTAGTTTTCCACAGATGTGAGCATTAGTCCACCCAAGAGAGGAGTGCTGAAAAACAGAATCCAGCTTTGCGGTTTTTGGGACTGTAGTTGAATCCTGGTGACCAGTGTGTGATCCAGGTCATATAAGTGAGTATGAAGTCCTCTAAGTCCTCTAACACTTAGAGGAGTTGAATGGTCCTCTAAGAGAACACTTAGAGGAAAATGAATGGTCAGGTCTCCAGAGCATATTCTTTCTGTGAGTCAGCTGATAGCCCAGGCCTAGAGCACTTGGGGCATGGGGAGAAGTGGATAGCACCTCATCTTTCATTGCCTTGGCTTTCAGCTGTTCCTCTAGTTTTGGTGAAATGGTAGCTGCCAGTTAGCCACACTGGCCATTTGTGAGGCCATGACCATTGTCCAGATACTTGTGATCAGGATAGTTCAGTACCTGGAAGAGTAGCTCTACCCAGATCACTTCACCCAGAACACAGCTTGTTGTCTGTTTAAAATCTGGCCACTTGTCAATGAAAGGAGTTGTTCCCTCAGGTGGGAAAAAGGTAACCACACAATTGATACGGTATTTGGAATAATCATATCCTTGCTCGTCAAGACAGTATAGAGCCAGTTTTGTATGTGCTCTGGGGCATTGAATAAAACAGACGTGGAAGAGACCCCTTCCCAGTGCTTCAGGGTTGAGCATGTTAAGATAGTCTTGGAAGGCCCAGTGGAGGGCATGGGGAAAGGGCTAGCCAAGGAAATCTGTCACGCACCTCCCAAAGCTTTGTGATGTGTTTTTCCTATGTGTCTATTTCCTTCCCATCTTTTGTCTTTAAAATTTCACAAGTAATATGTGAACATATTCTTATATAAAATTTAATAGTAAGATACACATAAAACTCTTAAGAAAATTCTTCACTGCCATCTCTGTATGTGCCCCCATCATACACAGATACACACATTCCCTGTCCCCATAGTTGTTGTCAATAGTCTGGGCTACATTTTTACAGTTCACTTTATATGCATTTACAAAATCGTAATAACTTTTAATTGGAGACGGCAATGGCACCGCACTCCAGTACTCTTGCCTGGAAAATCCCATGGATGGAGGAGCCTGGTAGCTACAGTCCATGGGGTCACAAAGAGTCGGACACTTACTGAGCGACTTCACTTTCACTTTTCCCTTTCATGCATTGGAGAAGGAAATGGCAACCCACTCCAGTGTTCTTGCCTGGAGAATCCCAGGGACGGGGGAGCCTGGTGGGCTGCCATCTGTGGGGTCACACAGAGTCAGACACGACTGAGCGACTTCACTTTCACTTTTCCCTTTCATGCATTGGAGAAGGAAATGGCAACCCACTCCAGTGTTCTTGCCTGGAGAATCCCAGGGACGGGGGAGCCTGGTGGGCTGCCATCTGTGGGGTCACACAGAGTCAGACATGACTGAAGTGACTTAGCGGCAGCAGCAGCAATAGCTTTTAATATGAATTAGCTTATAGGTTTTTGTATACATGTGCACACGTATATGTGACTTTATAAATGGAGTCATTAGGTATATATTCTACAGCTTTCTCTGTTTACTCAATATATCTATATCCTTAGTAATAGACATTTAGATTGTCTTCTAGTGTTTTGCTGTTACAAATAAGAAACCAGTGAAAAGTCTTAAGCATACATCTTATGCTTGTGAGCATAATCTTTTTTTAAATTTACGTTTTCTTCCAGTTTTATTGACCTATAATTAACACTAAGCACTGTATAAGTTGAAGGTGTACCGCATAATGATTTGATTTACATCATAAAATAATTATCACAGTATGTTTACTGAGCATCCATCATCTCATACAGATACAAAATTAAAGGAGTAGGAAAAAATATTTCTCCTTGTGATGAGAACTCTTAGGATTTACCATTTTAACAACTTTCATGTATAACATACAGCAGTGTTAATTATCTTCATTATGTTGTACATGACATCTCTAGTACTTATTTATCTTATGACAAGAGGTTTTTATCTTTTGACGATCTTCCTCCAAATTTCCCTCCCCTCCCCACTACCACCACCATCTCCACCCCCCCCCCCTTATGGTAACCAACCACAAATTTGGTCTCTTTTTGTGACTTTGTTTTTGAAGTATAATTGACCTGTAACACTGTTAGTTTCTGTTACACAACAAATGATGTGATATTTATTTTCATTTCAAAGTGATCACCAGTGTTACTTTTGTCACCGTACAAAGATATTACATAGTTATTGACTGCCTTCCCCAGGCTGCCCATTTCATGCCTGTAACTCATTTATTGTGCAACTAGAAGTTTGTACCTCTTTATCTCCCTCACTTAGTTCTTTCCTTCCCCCACACCCCTCCCCTCTGGCAGACACCTATTTGTCCTCTGTATCTGTTTCTGTTTTGTTATGTTTGTTTATTTGTTCTTTAGATTCCACATATAAGTGATTTCCTACAATGTCTTCTCTGATGTATTTCACATAGCATAATGTCCTTTGGGTTCATCTGTATTGTCACAAATGAGAAGATTTTATTCTTTTCTATGGCTGAGTAATATTCCTTTGTATGTATATGTGTGTGTGCATATAGTACACACCACAACTTCTTAACCCATTCATCTGTGATGGGCGCTTAGGTTGCTTGTATATCTTTTCTGTTGTAAATAATGCTACAGTGAACATAGAGGTGCATATTCTTATTTTTTTTTTTTCTCTTTTTGGTGCGGACTGATTTAATTTTTTCAAAAATTAATTTCCTGACTTAAAGCAGGAACTTTTATTAAAGCTAAAGCCATTTCACGCATAGTCATTTTTTAATCATTTTATACAGTGATTTGAAACTTATTAGGGTACTCTGGCTGCTTTTATCACTTTTATTTTTGATAGTGCGTCTCAACTTTATGTTTGCTTAAGAACTGTTTAAGGGAGTATTTGAAACATACATCTTTTCTAATGTTTTCATTTTCATCAGATAAGTACCCAGGAATGAAACTGCTGGATGATAATGGTAGTTCTGTTTTTTATTTTTTGAGGAATCTCCATACTGCACCAGTTTACATTCCCATTAGCACTACAGGAAGGTTCCCTTTTCTCCACATCTTCTCCAATACTTGTTATCTGTTGTTTTTTTTGACAGTAGCCATTCTGACAGGTGTGAGGCAATATATCATGTAGTTTTCATTTGCTTTTTCCCTGATGATCAGTGATGTTACATCTTTTCATGTGCCTGTCTTCAGTGGAAAAAAATCTGTTCAGATCTTCTGCCCATTTTTTAATCGGGTTTTTTTTAGGTGTTGAATTGTACGAGCTCTTTGTATATTTTGGGTATTGATTCCTTGTCAGATATATTGTTTGCGGATAACTTCTCCCATTCAGTAGAATCCCTTTTCATTTGGTTGGTAGTTTCCCTCACTGTGTAAAAGCATTTTAGTTTGATGAAGTCCCGTTTGTTTTTGCTTTTGTTTCTCTTGCCTAAGGAGATAGATTCAAAAAAATTTTACTAAGACCAGTGTCAAAGAGCTTACTGCCTGTGTTTTCTTGTAGAAGTTTTACGGTTTCAGATCTTTTTTGTGCATGGTGTGAGAGAGTAGTCCAGTTCAATTCTTTTGCATGTAGCTGTCTAGTTTTCCCAACACCATTTGTCAAAGAGGCTATCTTTTCCCCACTGTATAGTCTTGCAGTATTTTTCTGTAGATTAATTGCCCCGATAAGTGTGGGTTCATTTCTAGGCTCTCTGGTCTGTTCCACTAATTTATGTGTCTGTTTTTGTACCAGTAGTCCCATACTGTTTGATTACTGTAGCTTTATAGTATAGTTTGAAATCAGGGAACATGATGCCTGTAGTTTTGTTCTTTCCCAAGAATGTTTTGACTTTTTGAGGTCTTTTGTGTTTCCATATAAAATTATTTGTTCTAATTCTGTGAAAAATGCCATTGGTATTTTGATACAGATTGGATTGAATCTATAGATTGCCTTGGGTAGTATGGTCATTTTAACAATGATTGATTTTTTTCCCAATCCATGAACACAATGTATGTTTCCATCTGTTTATGTCATTTTCTGTTTCTTTTATTAGTGTCTGATAGTTTTCCAAGTACAGGTCCTTTACCTCCTTAGATTTATTCCTAGGTATTTTCTTCTTTTTGATTAAGCAAGTAACCTCTAGGATAGATATTTCTAGAAATGAAGTTGCTGGATTAAAGGGTATAAACATTTCAAGTTGTGACGGATACTGCTAGATAACCATCTAACAAGTGTCTCCAATTCACATTTCCATTAACAATGCATGAGAATACCTGTTTCCTTATTGCTTTTCAGACGTCAATATTATTCATACCTTTTTAAAGGCATGGTTAAAACCTCCTTGATGTAATTGCTGCTCTTAAGAGTTTGTGGTTTGCTGCAAGTATCTCTCTGGGGCTGAGGTTTCTCACTCATTTTATTTTTAAATGGATAAAGTTGGAATGTTGATGATTTGTCTGAATATTTTGAAACACAGAGAATTCCATGTTTAAGTGCTTATTAAATTTCATTATTAAAGAGCTAACATTTATTTGGTATTTTGTTTGTATCAGTTACTATGCTAAGAGTTCTAGTTATCTCATTTAATCCTCATAGCCTGTATTAGTTATCTGTTGCTGTGTTACATTTGTCTCAAAACTTGATGACTTAAAACAACACACATTTATCATCTCACAGTTTTTCTGGGTCAGAAATTTGGAAGCAGCTTAGTTGAGTTGCTCTGGCAAGGATCTAAGGTTGCAGCTAAAATATAGTATCAAGGCTGCATCATCTGAAGGCTTGACTGGGACTGAAGGATCCTCAGTCACAGGGCTGTTGGCAAGAGTTCTCAGTTTGTCCCATCATGCCTTCTCCATGGGGCTGTTTGGGTGCTCTTACAACATGGCAGCTGGCTTGTCCAGAGCAAGTGGTCTAAGAGAGAACAAAAAGACTTACTGCTTTCTTATGACCTAGTTTCCAAAGTTGCCCATTGTCACGTGCACTTTATTCCGTGGACCAAAAATGAGTCATGAGTGCAGGCCACACTCAAGGGGAAGGGAATTAGTGTCCACCTCTTGGAGGGAGGACCATCAAAGAATTTTTGGACATATTTTAAAACCATCACACATCCCTATGAGATGGTTGTTGTTATACCATACTCCCAGTGAGGAAAATAAGTTCACACTTATGTAATTTTATCTCTGCTTCCTATCCTCCTCCCTCTGCTCTGCTCAGACTCGCCTTCTCAGTGTCCATCTCAGCCACAGAGTGTTCATTCTTAGCCATTCATTCATTTGGTAGATACTTATTGAAGGCCTATCTTTGTGCCAGGTGTGTTATGGAAAATAAAAAAGAGGTGGTCCTTGATGACATGGAGCTTACAGTCTAGTGGAGGAGAGAAATCTTAATTTAAAATCACACACGTAAAGAAATCATTGTTACTTTGAGAAATGCTGTGAAGGAAGAGTATTCTTGTTGTTGCTTCCTACTTACTCACTGATGCCACACTCACCCTTCTAACCTAGAAAGGAAAGCTGATTAATTCTATATATAAAACTCTTACTTCTCTGGCAGAGTCTGATTGAGTCCTGCTTCACTGAAGCTTGTCCCTTTCAGCCCACAGTGATAGTCTTTTCTCAGACTTTATTTGGTATCACATTTAGTACTTGTTTCTTTAATGGTACCTTCATCTCCATCCCTCTCCCCTACCTCTGCCTCTCCATCCTCCCCTGTCTTCCCCTCCCCTCTCCCTCTCCTTTTCTCACTCATTTTTCGCTCCTGCCCCTAGGCCTTCTTTCTGTCCTCCAAATATGCCAAGCTCTTCCCCACACCGGGACCTAGCAGTTCCCTCTGGCTGAAATGTACTTTTGATCTGGCTGGTTAATTCCTTATTATTTGTATCTCATCTTATATTTCATCTTCTAATAGAGGCCTTCTCTGATAGTCCAGTATGAAGTAGCTACCCAGTCATTCATCAAGTCACCTTATTTTAATTTTCCTCTAATGCATCCTACTATCTAAATATTTTTCTTATATGAAATTCTGTGTCTCTTTGCACTAAAATGTAAACACCAATGATCACTGACATCTGTGTTGTTCACCACTGGAATAAAATAGGGCTCGATAAATATTTGTTGCAGGAATGAATGAATGAGAAGGCTTCCCTGGTGACTCAGTGGTGAAGAATCCACCTGCTAATGCAGAAAGCACAGGAGATCCAGGTTTGATCCCTGGGTCAGGAAGATCCCCTGGAGTAGGAAATGGCAACCTACTCCAGTATTCTTGCCTGGAAAAATCCCATGGATGGAGGAGCCTGGCAGGCTGCAGTCCATGGGGTCACAAATAGTTGGACATGACTGTAACTCAGGACGCATGAATGAATGAGAGAATGAATGAAAGCAAAATGGTCTGACACCCCTGAACATATCCCTCCTAAAAGGAAAGAGGGAGAAAAGTTCCAGGGCTCCCCACTGCACTCCCTTGTTCAGAACATGCTGCTGCTCACTGCAGGAGCTCTCTTTAAATACTTTACATAGTAGTTGTTATTATCTAATACTTTTTTTCTTTGTTCTTCTATCACCTTTCTACCAGGATGTAAGCTCCATGAGAGCAAAACCTCATGGTCTTGTTTGCTACTTTCTCCGCAGTGTTGGGCACAGAGAATGTGCCAGATATGTGTTGAAGAAAAGAATAAGGGGTCAGGTTTACGCCTACCACAGGGTTAGGCATGTCACAAGTGCCCAGAACCTTCCTTGATTACTCTGTGAGGCCACTCTGAATATAATTGCTATTGATAGGTCTGTGTCCTCATCCTCGAATTTGGGACAGGAAAGCAGTGTGGAACTGCATCTTCAGCTACATTGCAGTTGTTGGAGTATGATCTCTGCAACCTGAAATGGCATATTACACAGGTTCCCCCAGTTCTCATTCAAGAGAGGAGTCCAGCTATTTAGAATTTTATCCCTAAATCACAGAAGGGAAGATACATTTTATTTTGATTCAATTCCTATTTTAATACATTCAGTCTATCAGTCAGCCAGCAAGTTAGTGGGTATTTATTGAGCCCCTTCAGGGTCCAAAGTAGTGCTTTGGTTGAGCAATTGAGTCTGAAATATTAATCACATTGTTAAACCAAAACTAAATCCCCAAGTAGTTGAAAGTGCCATTCAAGTTGTCAGGTTCAGTTCCTGTCGACTATATTTTGTGATGATGGGTTTTTACTTTATGTTCCCACTTGGGTAGGAACAAAAGTTCAGTAAGTAACTGAGGTGGTATTTTTTATCAAAATGAAATCTTTCAGAGGTCCTTGATCATTAGCTTTCTTCCTGTACAGTTGTTTAAGGGTTGTATTATAATCACTGCATCTTTTGGGTAATTTAAGATTTTTGGATCTTGTAGCTGCCAAGAGTCGGGTAAAGAATAATACCTGCCTTTCCCTCTTTGGCCTGGCCAGGAGAGAAGGGGTATTATTGCTGCCTTCCACACCTCAGGTCTGTCCAAGGTACTCCACAGAGTTCCTCTGTTCCTGTGAGCTGACGGGGCGGAATGTCTGGATTGCAGAATCACGTGGCGTCCAAAGGTGCCTTGACAATCCTCATCAACTGCAGTGTGTGTGAAGCGATCATTTGTTCTACAGATTCTGTTTTCACTGTTTATTACTCACTTCCTTTCAGATTTCTCTGCTGACTTCTGCAGTAAACCACCTCAAAGCCAATGTCAAGTCAGCTGCAGACTTAATTAGCCTGCCTGCCACTGTAGAGGGACTTCAGAAGGTAAGTGCTGTGTATAGATACTGAAATTAACCAACTGTAATTCTACCTTCTTGCAAATTTCCTTTGAAAGGCTGGTATTTGAAATCAGCTACTCGAAGAAGACAGTAGCAGAGTTCAAGACATCTCTATTTTGGTGTGGTTAGTTGGGCTTTTGATTTGCAACAGGTGACTTTAACTATGGTTTATATGTATTCACACCATTTTATTTGGCTTTCCAAATCCCAGGAGTGCTTTGCTGGGACTCTTATGTTAACGTGTGTGGGTTTGCTTTTCATTACTTGCCTTTTCAGTTCATCAGCCACAGTGTCTTTATGAAAGTAGAGCAGTTGTACATGAGAGTTGCCCTAAATTGCTCTTATTTTCCATAATTGAGAAAGAGAGGTGTTTTTGGTGTCTGTGTTTTTATTGGTTTTGGTTTAAAAAAAAAGATTTAGAGAAGTACAAATAAAATTCCGGGATATGATAAATGTTGACAAAGATGTGGTGCAAAGAAAACTTTCGAACACTCCTGCTGAGAGTATAAATTGGTAAAAAAGCATTTTAGAAAACAGTATATTTTATTTTATAAAGGTGAAGGGGCACACCCTCTAAGCAAGTCACTCTTCAGTATGTATGCTAGACTCTAGGCCCTAGGCAAACAGTACTTTAGAATTTCTGTTTACTTGATCCCTAGGATTCAGGCCGAGAGCAAGAGGCAGTGACCAACCAAATGAAGAATATGTGAGGATCTCTAGACCTGGGTGGGGAGAATGGGTTGGGAATGGAAGGAAAAGAGGGCACACAAGCGAAATGAGGCCCTAGGGCAGGAAATGAAAGAAGAGATTCTGGAGCAGAGAACCCCAGACAATGGTATCAAATCTAGAATCTTTGACTTTTAAAAGTCAACATGTGATGAGTTTGATTTAATTATGTACCAGGCTCCTGTTTTTGTTGCTGTTGATACTGTTTAGTCTCTAAGTTATATCTGACTCTTTTGCAACCCCATGGACTGTAGCCCACCAGGCTGCTCTGTCCATGGGATTTCCCAGGCAAGAATACTGGAATGGGTTGCCATTTTCTTCTCTAGGGGATCTTTCCGACCCAGGGATCGAACCTGTGTCTCCTGCGTTGGCAGGTGGATTCTTTACCACTGAGCCACCAGGGGAGCCCCACACCACCCTCTATAAATGTATAAATCGTTTGCAGCAAGGAATGAGAAATTCCTAAGCCAGAAACGAAACTTTTACAGCCACAACACTGTGTGTGCACAGTCTCTATAGTCTGCTATTTGTCCAATATGGTCATCTGCTTACAACTTTAAAAAAAAAAATTAGGGACCAGATGAGACCAGATTCTTTTTGCCATTGTTCCAAAGGCCAAGTGGGGAAAAAGTAAGCCTCTGTAGCCTTCAATACAGAAGCAATTCTGGCAGTCTCGCATTCGAAGAGGAAATTGATTTATTCTCACATTCATTAATTCAATAAATATTTGTGGGGCTTCCTCCAGTATGTGCCAGGCACTTTGCAGTTGGTGAGAATACTAGGTTCAGGGTTTTACTGTGGAGTTCACATGGTGCTGTCAGCTGCTTCCTTAAAAAAAAAATCTTAAACAAGAGCTTACTATCTTTTTGCATCCTGATGGGCTCATACATCCAGTCAGTGAGGATTCTCTAACAGTGGATGTCTTTGAATGCTTGTAGCTTCTGTAACAACAGAGCTTGTATAGGTAACATCCCTGCTTAGAGACTTCTGCCCAGCATGTTGTCTCCTTGCAATCCTGTGCATTTATAATGTCAGGCACTACTTTTATTACAAGTGGCTCAGTTTTGAAGTGGTAGGTCTTCTCAAAAACATAACTTCAATGTATCTCCTGTAATTTTTTTTTTTTTAATGTTGAAAATGACATTTCTTTTTCTCTTGGATTCCTGACTGGCTATCGGTATAATAAAAATACCCTTGGTTAAAAATACTAATGGGACACTATAAAATTGTCAGTATATCTTAATGAAAGGCCAAAACCTACCAAATTAGTAACACTCTTTGGTATGATCCCTTAGAACAAGCTGTTTTTAAAAAGACAGTTTCTGAATTACATTCCTAAGTCCCCAATCCACTTGGGCTCCTTACACATAATGAAAGCAAATAAGCTACTACCCGTATCAAACTCTACTCAGTAGTTACTGATGGGATTCTAAAGCAGAAGAAAACATGCTGTCAAATGAAATTTTCCCTTCATCTCTGCGATGTTGGGTTTCCCAAAGCCAGAAATAGCTCCACCTATTTTTACTCAGAAGTCATCATTTTCTCCTGAGAGTGGCAATCTACCGTGTTACCTCTGGTCATCTGCCTGCAGGGCTTGATAGAGACAGTTTGTGGGAGAACTTTACCTACGAGTCCCAGGTTTATAAACTAGTGCTCTTTTTTTTTTTTTTTTTAGGAAAGCTCTGGCTTTCCTCTATGAAAATTGTGTGTGTGTGTAGTTTCTGGTTAATTGTGTCAGCACAAGCTACATGGAATTCATAGTTGGAAGATATTTGAAATAATCCTCCATTAGGTCAGTGTTTAATGTAAAATCACAGTGGTACACCACCGCACTCCCACTAGAGTGGCTAACAAAGAACAGACTGAGGATAGTAGTATTGATGAGGAGATGGAATAAACAAGTTAAGAATACATACCATATGATCAGACATTCACTCCTGAGTATTGTGATAACAAGAAGGCATATGATGAAGGGAAATGAAAACATATGCCCACATGAAGACTTGTATGTGTATGTTCATAGCAGCTTTATTTGTAATAATCAAATGTTGAAAACAACCTAAGTGGCCATCAACAGGTCAGGAGATAAACTGTGATGTATCCATACAGTGGAATGCTACTCAACAACATGCTGAGTAGCTACAGCGTATATAAATCCCAGAATAATTATACTGTGTGAAAGAAGCCATACCAGAACAACAACAAAAAAACTACATGCTCACTCACTGTTCTATTTATATAAAATTCTAGCAAATGCAAACTGACATATATAGATAAATAGATAGGTAGTGATAGAAAGTGGATCAGTGGTTGCCTGGCAGTGGGGAGGAGTGAATTACAAAGGGGTGTGAGGAAACTTGGCGGTGATTGATGTTTATTATCTTGATTGCAGTAATGGTTTCACAGATGTGTGTGTGCATGTGTGTCAAAATGTTAGCAAGTTATACATTTTAAATATGTTCAATTTATTGTTTATCGGTTGTGTCTTAATAAAGCTATTAAAAATTTCAAAAAGGGAAAAACGCGACCCTACTCCATGTTTCTATTCAGAGTGTAGCTTCCATTGGCAACACTTTAAATAGTGTCCATCTTGCTGTTGAAGCAATACAGAAGACTGTGGATGAACACAAGAAAACCATGGAGCTGCTACAGAGTGACATGGTAAGGAAATCTACAAATGCTACGGAAAGTCAGCACACTCCCGCCTGCCCTTTTCTGTATTATCGTGTGATACTAACTTTCCACTTACCTAAACAGACCACACTAGGCACCTTTTTAAAATAGACAATAGACAGTGTTTATTGATTTTTCTACAATCTGTAAACTAAGTTAGATAGGAAAAGCCGAGTTTTTTGCAAATGTGGTGAAGGAGGTACAGCACTAAGATACCATTCTCAGAGTGGAATGTGTCAGAAATAAAATGGAAAAGAAGGAAAGAGGGTGAGGAAGTGTCTTATTTATCGCTACATTAGCAAATCACCCTAAAACTTAGTGGCTTAAAACAACACTGGATTATTTCTCACTCTTCTGTGGATCAGGAGTTGGGGCAGGGCTCTTAGACTGTGGAATGATTAGAGGTCAAGCAAAGAGGAGCTCCAGAGGGTGAAAGGCCAGCTTGGGTGTTCCAGCTTTAGCCAGTCTCCCAGTCAGATTACAGCTGCATGGATGACCTCAGCCTGCAGCATGTGAAGCAGGATGCTGCCCCGCCCCGTCTGAGCCCAGTCAACCCACAGAATCATGAGAAATAGTAAACTACTGTTTTAAGCCACCAAGTTTGGAGATGATTTTTTATGCAGCAACAGATAACCGAGACAAAGGCAAAACCCCTGCAGTGTTCAGGAATTGCTTTCAAATTTCTCTTAATGCTGTACCAATGTAAGCTGTCTCAGTCCTTCAGAAGCTTTAATTTATCTCCTAATGGATACTCAGCTCCACAAAAGGTTTATGAAGGATGAAAAAGGATGGCACAGCCCTCACTGTCCTGCCAGAGAGAAGAGTTATCCATACGTGAAATCAGGATGGTTCAAGGCACACAAAAATTCCCTAGCTTCTCCACCAATTTCTAGATCTCCCCTGCATGTTGTTTTCAAGCTTTGGAGTTTCAAGTTTAAACTGAGCAGTTTGTACCAAGGAGACCTGGACTATGTTAGAGCTCTATAAAGGAGGGTTTTTCATTTTCTTTGGAACAAGTACTCGTCATTTTCATTTAGTGGGGCTGACCCAGAAGAAAAAGCCTTGATCTGGGTGTCCACACACCCTGGATTCTAATTCTAGCTCTACCCTGTAACTGTGTGATCCATAATAATAAAGACTTCTCTAACCCAACAGCTTTATTATTATTATTATTATCATTATTTTAATAGCTTGAGCATTTTCTCAGAGTAATTATTTTCTAAAATACTTTTTCCTAACTCAAAAATTCATACTTTATAGAACCATGGGATTTTTTTTTCTCCTCCTCTCCTTTTCTTTATTTTACCATTTGATTATTATAGAAGCAGAGTTGACAATGTCTAGGATTTCAGATTTCAAGGAAAACAATTTATTTTGGCCAGTTGCATACTCTTATCATTAAATTTGCATCTTTTAAACTTCCATGGTTGACAGTGGTAATCCTACTACTGAATAAGCCATACAGACATTTTCTGTTAGAGGGAAAAGTATAGATAAACATGTCATAGTTCAGTCTCTTCAGAAAGAGTCTTGAGCACTGGGAATGGGATGAGAAAGAAAGGGTAACCTTCAAACATAACTCTTGGCATGTGCTGTACAAACTGAAAAGTTAATGATGTGCATGCTTGATTATGTTGCTCAGTGCCCAAAGCCAGTGGTTCCATGACTGGCTGTTCTTTGAATGTACAGATCTCTTTAGTCCTGGGAAAATGGTGACACTAACCAGGTTCAGACCAAGTTGGTCCTGGGAGATATAGTGGTTCTGTAGTTTCTCTGAGAATAAAGGGAACTGGGAGAGAAGACCTAGTTGTTAGGGAGTTCATTCTTAGTTTCTCATTCTGAGGCTAAGAAACAGGACCTTAGTTCCCTGACGTAGTCTGGGTGCTGCTGGTCCAGTCCAGGCTTTAGGCCAGGCCTCCCCAGAAGTACCAGGTGCCCTCAGGCCTAGCACAGGACTGGTCACACTAAGGCTTTCAGGAAATAATTGTTGATTAATCTGTGAATGCCCCTGTGAGAAGCTGGAATGTTGCAGGGCCATCCCTGATGAATAAGTAGATGTAGTTATTATTAGTACTCATTGCCTATACCAACCTCTGTTCCTGTTAACAGAATCAGCACACCTTGAAGGAGAGCAATGGAAGCAACCAGATCATTCCATCACCTTCTGCTATATCTGAACTTGACAATAAAACCCACAGTGAGAATTTGAAACAGGTACTTTTGATTCTGTTTAACTCCCTTGTGACCACACTATAATCTGAAGGTGACCTTCGTAGTGTGGGCTCCATGTTGTGGTCCCTCAGCAGGCATCTCTTGCACACATTTGCCTGCCTGAGAGCTAAGCAGAGAGAGGATACGTGTGACTCTGTCAGGGATCCAACATGCTGCCTGTCTCCTCCTCGGCACACTGCATTTTTTTCCCCTACATGTCCATCAGTGGAGTAAATTCCTTTTTACATCTTGAAAGTCATAGAGTGATCAGATTATCCTGAAACTGTTTTTGAAAAATAGCAGTCTGGACAAATTAAAGATGGGTGAATAGTAGATTAAAATGATAGCTGTTTTGAGTCACAATTCAGAACAGTAGAAAGCATATCCTTGAAAATGAAGAGTTTCTAAAGACTGAAGACCAGAGGACGGAAAAGGATATTGAGTTCAGAATCACATTAAAGAGAATAAAAGAAATCTTCCCTAAGAAGAATTCCTGTACTGAGTTTAATGCCCTGTAAAGCCTGTAGTCATCATTCCTTTTTAAATAGCAATCAGTACTGGAGAATGTCAATAAAAATAATTGAATCTTATACTAAATAATGCACTACCTGTTATGGTTTTGCTACATGAGCCAATTCAGTAATTGGTATTGTTCCGATGGTGGTTTCATTCTGACAAATTAGGTTAATGAGCATTTCAGTTAATAACCCAGCAAGCTTTCTCACCAGTAGGTGAGGTAAACATTGGGAAATCAATTCTCAAGCTCTCAGCTTTCTAGGACCAGAGAGTGAAGCATGTAGGTAGTCTCTTCCCTCTTTCCCCCTCCTGTCTAACTGAGGTCAGATAATTCCAGAGGGAGTCAACTGGGAGCAATTCTGAGTGGAGGGACAAAGCAGAGACAGATGATCAATGGTCTAGAGCAGGGAAAGAAGTTTACTTCAGTAACTTGACAAAATAAGGGTTGTTCACTGCTGCTTCCCTGCTTGTCTAGTACATGTCTTTAGCCGGATTCCATAACTTGATTTATTTCCACTCTAGGATATCCTGTACCTTCACAGCTTTTTAGAGGAAGTAAACAGTGCCCGAATGGGGTACCAGAGACAGAATGATCTTAAACTTGAGGGGATGAATGAGACCATCAGTAATCTTACCGAGAGAGTCAACTTGATAGAAAGAGATCTGGTTGCTATGAGCAAAGTAGAAAAGCAGGCGAACCTGTCCTCCAGCATGGTAAGCCTCTTCCCCTCTTTTTGACGTGTTCTCTGTTGCAACGTGTTTTGTCTGTACATGGATGACAGTCCACCACCTTTTCAGACACCAACCTCTGGCATACTTGAGAGGCTCCACGTTTGTGTTGTGCTTAATCCTGTCTCCTCTAATCCTTATACTAGCTCTGTGATGTGAATGGTACAGACAGTGTTAGTCCTGATTTGGAAGGGAGATGTGGAGAGGTCCAGTTGCTTGCCAGGGCCTCCCCACAAATTATTGGCTAAGATGACAAGCCTCCTTTTGTGTTGCCGGTGACTCATCTGATAGGGAAGCTCCAGCACATATTTCCAAGGAAAGTCTTCTTGATCTTTTCATTTTTAAGTTACTAAGATGGAAAAAGTCTGAAAAAAAAAATATGTACATGAAATGGAATCACTTTGTTGTACATTGAAAACTAATACAACACTGTAAATCAACTATACTTCAGTTTGGGACTTCCCTGGTGGCTAAGATGCCATGTTCCCAATGCAGGGGGCCCCAGTTCAATCCCTGGTCAGGGAACTAGATCCCACGTGCCACAAGTAAGACTCGGCACAGCCAAATTAAAAAAAAAAAAAAAATCAGGACTTAAAGAAAAAGTTATTAAGGGTGGGAACAATGACAGTGACAATAACTAGAGAATCTTGTTTTTTTAAGCCCAGACTAGGCTTTCAGACTTGTCCTGTTTCAGTCTTCATCTGACATTACAGAAAATGTCAGGAAAGCTGTTTAAGACACATCAGGTCAGACCACCTCCTCCCCTAAAGAGATCGTTGAGTCCATCCTCTCATTTTACACAAGAGGAGCCCAAATGATGTACTGAGTCACTGATGCTGACAGATTGTATGGTTTACTGGTTTTTATGTTATTGTAAATAAGATGTGGTGAGTTGTTTTTTTTGTTTTTTTTTTTCTTTTTTAAAAAACCACCTTTCACATATGCACTGTTTGAAATCCATGTGGATTATCTTTTAATAGCTGCAAGCCCCACCCTTAAAAATTTCATACAGCAAAGACATAGGCATATGTAGAAATAGAAACCAAATACAGGACATTGTACTGTAAATCAAGTAACCGCCAAAGCTGGAAGCAAGCCCACAAGTAACGTCAAGCTCTGGCACATAGCAAACAACCTTTGAACTGGCTCTGCCATGGTGCAGCCTTGGCAAGTTGCCTGGCCTTGGCTTTGAGATTAGAGGAGGAGAACCCATTCCTCCTCCTCCTTTCCAGGGGTATGTAATTTACTACAAAGCTGCGAAGATTAAAGGAGCCTTCTTTCAAAAAGCCCTATTGAACTTAGCTAAACTAAGGACGGGAGAAGGCAATGGCACCCCACTCCAGTACTCTTGCCTGGAAAATCCCATGGACGGAGGAGCCTAGTAGGCTGCAGTCCATGGGGTCGCTAAGAGTTGGACACGACTGAGCGACTTCACTTTCACTTTTCACTTTCCTGCATTGGAGAAGGAAATGGCAACCCACTCCAATGTTCTTGCCTGGAGAATCCCAGGGATGGGGGAGCCTGGTGGGCTGCCATCTCAGGTCGCACAGAGTCGGACACAACTGAAATGACTTAGCAGCAGCAGCAGCAAACTAAGGATGGTAGAGGCTAGGAATTTGGGGTGATTTGATAAGTATTAGGCCTTGAAGGTTGGTTTTCAAGGCTTATTGTGAAAACTCACTGGCCCTAAAGCCCCCCATACGGTGCCTCCCCTCCCCACTCTATTTTTCTCTAGAAGAGGAAATTGCCAATAGTACCATCTGTCCTACTGTTTTTTCCAACTGAATCATACCCAGCATGGTTTTGGGTTAAAGTGCTCTCACTTTTTGAAGTTTGTGATGGAAACAACTAGAAACACCAGTTTCAGCTTTGTCTCTCTAAAACCTCTCTCCCTCTCCTCTTATTCTCCTGCTGGTATTTCTGTTGAATGTTCTGAGACCCTTTAAATAAGTTTGGCAAGTTTGTTTAAAAAGTCCTAAACATTGCTTAAGTTTTCATGTTTTCCTTTAATCTTCTCTCGTTTTGTTCCTTTCACCCTTTAAGGTGAATGATAGAGCTGCCACTTTGAAGACAGAGTCTTTGCATCAAGTGACCAACAGAATAAAGTCAGTAAAATCCCAGGGCATAAAGGTAAATAATAAGAGGCTTTCTCTGAAGTAAGAGTAAATGCATAGGCATCTGCTTCTTTCTCAAAGGGAGCACTTCAGTCTTTTTTGCTGAAACTTCGAGACACAGTAATTAGTATATTAGTAAATAAGTAAATACTTTATCAGGCAGCTGCCCCATGCCCAGCTCTCTGCTAGAAGCTGGGGTGACCACAGTGAGCAGGATAGACATGTGACCGCTCTTGTGGTGAAACTCATAAAGTCCATCAATCCAAAGATCAACACATAATTGAGTGAAATATAAGTGCTACAGAGGAAACGTATAGGATATCACAGAGTGTTAACAGAACAGGAAGACTTCCCTAAGGAAGGGAGTTTTAAGCTAAGACAGTAAGTTCTCTGTACTGTTGATGGGGAACAGAGGCATAAGTTACCTAAAAATGGTATCTAAACCAAAAACTATTCCTTGTTGTTAAGATTACAGTCTTTGGGGGAATGGAAGGGGGAGAAAAGATTGTAGTCCCAGTGCATACAAAGTCCCTTTAAGCTTCAGTCAGTTCTCTTCACCTTGTACCTTCCCATTTTTCCTTTCTCCCAGATATATTGTCTAGATAAGACAACAATCTGATATGTTTTGGTATCCCCAGAAGGAAAGGGTGTTTTCAACATTCTCTGTGATTAGAGTATTGTGTAATATTATTAGTATTATAAGACCTGGGTTAAGATAAAGGAAAAGCCAGGAAGATCATGACTGAGTGACTGAAATATCATTTCATATGCACATTACATTTGATAAGCTCAAGGATGTGAGTTCACAGGAAATGAACCATATGTCAGACAGTTTTCAGTGTAATGCTTTCCATCTATACTTGTTCTTGACAGTTTTGTGTATTATCTAGATAAAAATCACATATATTAAGATTTTAGTGCTTTAAAAGCTAGGTTTTTGTTGAGTTTTCTAACTGCTACTACCAAAAAAAAAATTTGAACTTCACCTAGAGAATAACAAGAGAAATTTAAGATCCACATAAAAATGTTGAGCACAAAAAAAGTAACAGATGGTTACTATTGGAAAATAGTAGTGATTTCAACAACAATTCAGATTTTAATAGTAAATATCAGAATAAAATAGAGCTAGTACACATTTTTGCCTGAATTTTTTGGCTTTACTTTCCAACACTTTGTGATTTTTAACTGTTACCCCAGTGTCTTAGTGCTGCCTCATCTAAGCATCCTAGCAAAATGCAATTTCTCCTTGCCATAAATTATTCAAGCATTTAGTACCTAGTTTTAGCTATATATATCCGTATTTTGACTCCCTAAATAAACTAAGAGTGATCCATGATGGTGGTTTCGTCGCAAAGTTGTGTGTGACTCTTGTGACCCCATGGACTGTAGCCTGCCAGGCTCCTCTGTCCATGGGATTTCCCAGGCAAGATTACTTCTACTATACAGTAACCATTTCCTTTTACTATACAGTAACTGTTAGTGTAGAATAAGGATAAGAGAGGAATAAGTAAGTCTATGTTGAATGAAAGAAACATATAGTGGCCAATATTGTAATTAGACATAGGATCAGGACCTTTCAAACTAGCCTATGCTGTTAGAAACTGACCTCACAGAAACCAGACTTCTCTCTTTTTATAATTAATTGTATTTTTTATATGCCACTGTATCATCTAGGAATGAGACAGAGGTCGGGGGGGGATTTTTTTTAAAGATACAAGTAAGGCCTTGAATTAGAAATACTATAATTCTTTCATGTTCCTAACAATTCCTGCCACCAGTTAATAGTTATCATGGGGGACGAGAAGGCAGATCAAGGGAATACTTGTGGTCTGGTTGCTTTTTTCTTTTTTTTTTAAGGTGATAAGAGCATGAAACTCTGCCTAAAGTGGTATAGTCACAAGGTGAAGTAAGCTACTCAGAAAAATTATTTAGTTAGTATGAAATAGTTCCTAGACAACAGGATCCTGCCCATTTCGGAAATGGGTATCATGAAGGCACCTGAGCAAGTGTGCATTCCTTTACTGCTGGCATATGCATGCCTTCCCCAGCTGCCAAGTGCACACGGCAAATCAGATCATCTGTGGCATAATGTTCCCTGAATGGTGTAGGCTCAAATCCAGCCCAGCCCTCATCAACACTGAGTACTAAAGATGTCTCTAGTAATTATTGATTCATTCCTTCGTTGCCTTCAGAGGGAGCCTATTTGGGGTCAAGAGCTACAGGCTAACTAGGCTTTGGGAATATCATGAAGAATCAGATGAGGTCCTCCTCCTGCCTTAAATCTTCTATGATCTTTGTTTTGGACAGAAAGAAGATAGTTCAGATTCTCAGGTATCTAAGCTTAGAGAGAAGCTGCAGCTGATAAGTGCTCTCACAAACAAACCTGAGAGCAGCAGGCCTCCGAAGACTGCCAGTGAAGGTAAGATATTCAGGATTGGCTTCTGAATATTTCACGCAGGCTTGGGCAGCTCGCCTCCCACACAGGGAATGGGGAAAGGTGTTCTGGCAGGACTGATGGCATGGAGTGAATGATGCCTGAGCGCACCGAGTTGAAGCTGCTACACTTTGCTTTCATTTAGAAAAAGCCCATTTTGCACATGATTTGTACTCCAGTCTATTAAGGGAAGAATGGGTAATGTTTAGCTGGAAATAGACTTCTCCATGCTGTCTGCATCCAATTATAGGCAGAAACATTACTGTCATAGTATGTATTAAACCAGCCCTAAATGTTGTTTACGGGAGTCTTCATTTCTGTAAGTGCATAAAATTTACTTAAAAATAAATATTAGTCCTCCTGAAAAGCCATTAACAAGTAATAACATGGGATCATTGGGTTGGAAGGGCCTTTGACTTTAGGCAGGGACATAACCTAATCGATATTAGCCGTTGCATCAACCTCTGCTGGTGCTGCTTCATAATGTAACCAAGGCACTAGTTTATGTTCATTTTGACCTCTACCCACCCACAAGTATTTTTCATTTTGGGGAAAGCAATACAACTTCCGTTACTCTTTTACATGGGAGACAAAAGTACAGTGGGAGGCCTTGCCCTGACATTGTGCTACATAATTGTATGGTAGCGTTCTTTCAGCACAGCTGGTCTGGTGACACGTACCCTCAAATTAGGCTCTTAGCAGAGTTCCTACGATGTCAAATCCCCAATGCTTCTCTCATTGCAGCTGAACTCTCAACTTCTAAACATGTGTAAAGCTAACTTGAACTGTAAGAGCATCCAGTTGGGACCACAGCTTCAAACTTAAATATTAAAGTTTGAAAGTGACCTTCAATATTGGTTTAATTTTATGTCAGACTGGTAATACTAAAACTGTATATTGTTTGTTACAGAGCAAGTACAGAATTTCACATCACAGCCATCAACATTGCCAAAATTCCCACAGTCTCTTGGAGACCAGATTGAGAAAGCTGTCCAGCTAAGACCTGTTTCCCTTCCAGGAATTTCTAGCATCGAAGGTAAAATTTTTATATTATGGAATGATAGAGGAAATAGCTCAAAGTTGTAACTTTCTAACTTTTTTAACTTGTAAGATAAAGATTGATATCTAACACTGTTGAGCACTTCCTGTGGGCCAGATACTTGATATGCATTATATTATATAATCCTAGTAAAATCCTGGGACCATCAGTAGTCGTGTATTATACCCATTTTACTGATAGGGAATTGCCTAAAGTCCACACAGCCATAACTGATGAGGCAAAATTCACACCAAGGCAGTTTGACAACGAAACTTTTACTCTTAACCACACTGCTGCTACTGCAGTCGTGTCCGGCTCTGTGCGACCCCAGAGACGGCAGCCCACCAGGCTCCCCGTCCCTGGGATTCTCCAGGCAAGAACACTGGAGTGGGTTGCCATTTCCTTCTCCAGTGCATGAAAGTGAAAAGTGAAAGGGAAGTCGCTCAGTCGTGTTCTACTCTTAGCGACCCCATGGACTGCAGCCCACCAGGCTCCTCCGTCCATGGGATTTTTCAGGCAAGAGTACTGGAGTGGGGTGCCATTAACCACACTACACTATGTTATGTCTCTGTGAATGTTTTTTAGAGTCTTCAGTCATTCAGTGAGTACCTAGTTAGACCCAGTGTAAGCAGTAAGAATACAGTATAAGAAGATACAGTCTCACTTTCCCCACGGATATAACAGTCCAGTGAAGAAGACAAGCAAACATAATACTGTGAGACTAGCAGAGTAAAGTAAAAGTCAACCCTGTTTGTCAGAAGTCCTTCAGAAATGAGGGGCCTTTGGCTGAAAATCGGCAAGATAAATGTTAGTAGGAAGGATCTGATTCACAGAGAAATGTGTTTGTCTTGCTTCCAGCAGTGTGTTCCATCCCTCTTTATGATGTTTGGTTTCCTGATTTTGCACTTGCTAACTGCCTGGAAAATCACCCATTCCTATCACCCTCTCTGCCTGACTCTTCACCTCACTTTAGAAACCTTTCCACCAGGAAACATTTTCTTACCTCTCAGGACTGGACTAGGCTCCTCCTGTGTGTGTACTCACAGTATCTTACGTTTGCACATGTCACACGGTTGTAATTTCCTAGGGAGCTATAACATTTAACTTCACTCCCAGCCCCTATCCTCGTGCCTGGGACATGTGAATATTTGTTAAGTGAATAAGTTATCTATAGGTTACAATTAATTCTTAAAGCATAGGAAACCTACATTGCCATTAAATGGCAATTTACAATGGCATTTACATTGCCATTTAATTTGAGTTCTAATGAGGTGGATGAACCTAGAGCCTATTGTACAGAGTGAAGTAAGTCAGAAAGAGAAAGATAAGTATTGTATACTAACGCATATATATGGAATCTAGAAAGATGGTATTGATGAATTTATTTGCAGGGCAGCAATGGAGAAGCAGACACAGAGAACAGACTTAAAGACATGGCGGGGGGAGGAAGGAGAGGGTGACAGTATGGAGAAAGTAACATGGAAACTTACATTACCATATGTAAAATAGATAGCCAGTGGGAATTTGCTCTATGACTCAGGAAACTCAAACCAGGGCTCTGTGACAACCTAGAGGGGTGGGAAGAGGTGAGAGGCGGGAGGGAGGTTCAGAGGGAGGGGACATATGTATACCTACGGCTGATTCATGTTGATATGTGACAGGAAACAACCTAATTCTGTAAAGCAATTATCATTCAATTAAAAATTGTTTTAAAAAATATGTATTGCCATTTAAATACTTTCTTCCCTATCCTCATTTTTTTTCTTTCTGTTTTCTGGGGAGACAGGAGCATGTTAAGTTGTGTTTGTTGGCAACACAAGTTGCCTCCTCCTGGTCTTCATTTTTACATCAAGAATTGATTAAATAAAAGGAGGAAAGACTGTTAGAGCAGATTAAGAAATAGCCATCTTAACATTTATACTTTAATCCCTAATATAGGTGGTGCACACTTTTGAATGACTACATTTTTTAAATGACCTGAGGCAACAATCTGATTTTTATTAGAATTCTCTTGCAGAGTGTGCAGCACATTCTATAAACTCATGCCCCGTGTGTACACACACGCACACACACAAAACGTTTTCCAGTTGACCACGTGGTGGCAGGAATTGGGAACAGGTGTCTCATTGCTTTCCTGGTTTTCAGAGAGCTTTATATAGCTGCTTTGCTGGGGCTCTTAGGACTGAAAGTAGGGACTTACACAAGAGGTTGTCTACAAAATTGCTTGACAGTACCGTCCTCTGGTATTAGAGACTAAATCTATTTTTTTTTTATTGTTTATGTTTAATTGAAGGAGAACTTCTTTACACTATTGTGTTGATTTCTGCCATACATCAACATGACTCACCCATAGGTATACATATGTCCCCTCCCTCTTGAACCTCCCTTCTGCCTCTCACCCCTTCCCACCCCTCTAGGTTGTCATAGAGCCCTGGTTGGAGTTTCCTGAGTCATACAGCAAATTCCCACTGGCCATCTACATGTTTCCATGCAACTATCTCCATTTGTCACCCTCTCTTTCCCCACTCCCCCATGTCCATAAGTCTGTTCTAGAGACTGAATCATTAATACTAAGTCATTCAGTGGGGACACAGTCAAGCCCTTGTTAAACATTATATAAACAGTTGGCCCTCCTAGGTGTTCATTATAGAGCCCACTCTTGGGCAGGGTGGGAGAGTGGGGAAGGTCAGTCTCAGAAAGAGAATAGTCACATCCTATTATCCCCCTTCCCCCAACCCCTGGCAACTACTAATCTCTCAACCACTTTCTCTTTGGATTTGCCAATTCTGGGTGTTTCATGTAAGTGGAATCATGTAATACATGGTCTTATGTGTGCTTCTTTCTTTCAATATGCTTCTTTCACTTAGTACAATGTTTTCAAGGTTTATCTATTTTGTGGCATGCAACAATATTGCATTCCTTTTTTGACTGAATAATATTCCATCCTATGGATATACTACATTTTGACTATTAGTAACAATGAAGCTATGAACACTCATTTACAGCTTTTTGTGTAGACACACATTTTTATTTCTCTTGAGTTTATACCCTAGGAATGGAACTACTGGATTATATAATAACTATTGAATTGACAATATGCCATAGTCTGTTCTATAGGCCATCAGAGCTCCTATCAGTTAACTCTTAAGGCTTCTGCAGTCCCTTCTACCCCTTCAACATAAGAATAAAATCTGGAAAATCTTAAAGACCCTGCATAGAGAGAAAGCTAGTCCATTCACTTCTCTTGTGATTATCTGTCACTGCTTCTATTTTGGGAGGATGGTGCCCTTCAGTATTCTCTCATCCTTAAAGGATCAAGAATTAGTCTTTCAGGGACTTCCCTGGTGACTCAGCAGATAGGAATCCACCTGCAGTGCTGGGGCACAGGTTTGATCCCTGGTCCAGGAAGATTCCACATGCCACGGAGCAACTAATCCCCATGTGTCACAGCTACTGCAAGTACTGAAACCTGCACTCCACAAGAGAAGCCCCTCAGTGAGAAGCCCACACACCCCAGCAAAGAGCAGCCTCCACTTGCCGCAAGTGGAAAAGTCTGCACAAGGCAACAAAGACCCAGCACAGCCAAAAATAAATACATATACATTTAAAAAGCAAAAACAATTCCTCTTTGAGATTTAGTGAGACCTTAAACTTTACCTTTGGGGAACAAAGTCTGCAAAGAAGCTTTTCTTTTGTGCTTTAAATTCAGTTGAGACTACTTTTTAAACTGTTAACTAAATTTAGCTGTGCATATAGGTACATACATGTTTTTGTGATTCCTTTTTAACAGATCTTCAGGGCTTATTCCATAAGACTGGCCAGGATGTGGATGGGAAGCTGACCTACCAGCAAATCAAGGACACCTTAGAGTCTGTTGGGCCAGAACCAGAGCATTTAAGAGAGTTTGATTCTGATGGAGATGGAAGATACTCATTCCTGGAGCTGAGAGCAGCTTTAGGTGTCTAGCCTCATCAGGCTCATTTCAGAAGTGGATGTATGCTGTGGACTACCTATTATCTGCTCAGCTAACAAAAACAACCCTTCTACCTACCGATCAATCCTCCAGTCCTCCAAACTACAGTAGCAGACACATTGTCACCTTTTAACTTGTTTGAAAAAGCTATATAAAAGTTATTTTTTTAAAAAAGACCATTTTACTTATTCAGAAATCTATCATTTCCTGAAACCAGTAAGATCTTAATTTTAAAATTGCCAGAAAAAAAGTCAAGCCCTCTTTTTTTCTCTTTCCTTTTTCTGAGGGGAGGAGACCTTATCTTTTAAAACTGGAAAATGTGTATATAGAGAGACTAAGCCACCTTTTATATTTCACATAAATTTGCCTTAAATTAGCTGCACTTTATACGGACTCAGAAAATGTCTTTCCTTTAACAGATAGACCTTTTCTGTTTGTAAATATTTAAAGTGAAAGAGTTGTGCATATTTTGTGAGAAGTGGGGAAAATGGTTTGAAACAGGATGTGAACAAATGACTTGTTATTAAAAATTGCTAATCTTACCTGGTAGCAGCTTGAAGCTATGTCCCCGTCTCCTTAAGACATCTTTAGGTGCTGCCATGGGGTGTGGCCTGGTGCTGGGGGAATTGATTAAGGGAGTGGACACTGTGGGAACAGGGCTGCCTCTAGACTCAGGAACGTAAGATCTGGCTATTTGTTCTGTCCTCCCATCCTGTGAACCAGAAGTCTTGTTGGGGATTTTCTCATTTTAATCCTGTTTCAGGGTTTATATGCATAAAAAGTTAATCCAGTAGGAGCCAGTAGTTTTCCCCCCTGAGTGAACTAGATTATCTTCCCCCACCCATCCACTCAAGTCTACCTTTAAGCTCTAATCAACTTTCACCTCTGATACTGTCTCCATTCTGAATGGCAGGGCTGCAGTCCCTTGGCCACTGTCTCAGCCTGGCTACTCAGGAACTATAGAGGAAAGCGCTGCCTCTAATTCTGATCCAGGAACCTTCTTGAGATTTTTACCTGGGGGCTAACCAAGAACCTAATGTGTTCCTCTGTGGGCTGACTAAGGCCAAAAAGGTTGTAAAATGAAACACCTGAAATCATATTACGTTTCCTTACAATTGCAGCTCAGAAATAACTAGAGGCTTTCTGTCCAGAGGATTCTGTCCAGAGAACATGGCAGGCAGGCCTGGAGTAGGGGCTTCACATGATGGCAGCAAGTTTTTTCAAATCTAATACAAGCAAGTATAATCCTTCCATTAAATACTTCTGTAGCCCTGGTACTAAAGGTCCCTGGACTAGAAGGAATTGTTTCTCCATGTCACCTACATTTGTGCTATGTTGATCTTAGAAGCAATCTTCAGGCTACACAAAAGGGAAACTGAAAAATTTAACTGTGCTGTCGGCCAAGTCAGGGAGAAACTAGAGAAACCTTGAGACTTCTTTGGTAGGGTTTGTTTCCATTTTCACTTTGTCCAAGTTTCCCTGTTAGCCATGGATACAGTTGAGCACCTTTAAATGTTTAAGGGCTGTTTTTTTTCTTCATATGAAGTTCAGCTTGGTGTTGGCTAACCTTTCTTTTTCCCCAGAGATATTAAAATTTAGAGTTAAGGCAGGATGAAGTCTTTTCCTATGAATGTGTCTGCTTACCTCATTATGGCTCATGCTTCTAATTCCTTTGCCTATCTGTGCTATTTTATGTTCTTGGAAAGGTTTAAGTATAGTATAAAATTAGTCTGGCACTTTAGGTAACTTGAAGATACTTACTCTTCTGGCTGCCTTTCATGCCCCCCCCCCCACTTTTTTTAATATATATACCCTTGCAAATTTTGTAACAACCAAATAAAATTCTAGCAATAAATTATACTGCTATATTTGTATATATTGTACCATAAATAGTATGTCTGTACCTGGAAGGTATTTTTTTTTGAGATTTGATTTATAAGAAATATACTTGAGGGTAATGTAGCTTGTCCTTTTTAGTTTCAAATTCTTATTCATAGGCGCACACTTTGAGGACACTTTTACTCTTTGTATGTGCTTCTCTTTTGCATCACCTGTGCTTTTCAGTTTATCCTCTGTGCTTCCCACCTCGAGGTGGATGGTGCCATCCTCTCCCCTACCAAATTTGGCAGAGGTGTTCCTCTGCACTCTCAGACCTGTGAATACCCTGTCACACCACCTGGGAAAATGCTATATCTCCCAGGTAGAACTAGGACATCTTGAATGCCTTTGTTCTAAGTTAAGTATATTTGTCGGCTTAAAAGAATTCCCATAAGCCTATATTGTTCATTATTTTTTATTTTTAATTGGAGGATAATTGCTTTACAATATTGTGTTTGTTTTTACCATACATCAACATAAATCAGTATCGTTCAGTATTAATTTGGGATTTTTTTTGAAAGTTGTCTTAACTTACCCAGTGTATGTTGATCTATAATCAAGCCTAACCTGCCACACCTCAATCCTGAGAGGAAGACTGAGTAGAATTAGTAGTTTTGGTTTCAGTTTTCATTTCAAATGCTTTTTTATCTCTTCATTCTGGCAGCTCCTACTGCTTTCCTAAGTTACCCAAGGCATGACTTCTTGGTCCTATTTTTCTTTTGCTGTCTATCTGGTATAATGTTTACCTAGAGAGACTCCCCCATAAATCGAGGGGCAATATATTAAAGGAAGAGAAGACTCGAAGAGAGAAACTGGCTTGGATCCCTAAATAGTAGTGTTGTCTTACAAGCAGAGAAGGGCCTGGCTCTTAGGGTTGTGTCTGTTACAGCCCAGCTGAAGAGTGGACACCCTCCACCTGCTGCTAGCTGCTTTCCCTGCCCTCGGCATTCCCTCACTTTGTTGCTGGACAGAGCCCCATCTGCCCCCCTTCTCTCTCTCGTCTCGGCGGTCACAGTTGAAGATTTTGACTGAGATGGGCTCATACTCATAATGGCCTGTTGTTGAGTTGTTTTTAGTGACAGCTTTTGTTTGCTACACACCTCATTGGCTTGCTTACCAACACAACACCAGTAAGATGTGGGTCCTCTCATATCCAAACCAGAACACATTTGGGTATTCCTGAGACTTTATAGAGCGTATATCGTTTGTTATACGAACCTAACCTATCTTGTTCTTTTCTCATATTAAGAAATGTAAACCTACTTTGCTTTAGTGGAGCTATTTTGGTAATGTTTAAGCAGTTTTGATTCTGTTTAGGGAGTGAATTCAAGATTTCCATCACTTGATTTGGGCTTTGCTAATTTCATATCAGTAATAAAACCATTTTAATTTATATAAATTAAATATTGCTTTTTTCTTCCACTGTGTCTATGATTAAAGGCTCATGTGCCCCCCCCCCCCATTACTAAGAAGAAAAATCTACTTTGATCCTTATTTTTATGGACTCCTTCCTCCTTTTGGATGCAAAGCCTAACAGATGGTGGACAGAAAGTAACATTGAAGAATCTGCAGATTTGCCCAATTTGGCCTGAAGAAATGAAGGCGTTTTGGCATCTGTGGCGATGTGGGCAGGGTGAGGGAAGAGTAAAGCCCCTGACTCTGCATCAACCAGGGAAGTTCCACTTAGACCTGCTTTTTATTTTGAGGTTCACTATAGGAGCATGTTTATAGGAAATATTCCATGTCTTCAGGAAAAATGAAGGAAGAAGGCTTGAAATCCATTGCAATATAAGGGTCATAGAGGAAGAGGCTGGGGCTTTTTTCACACATAAAATTTTTTTAATTAGCTCTACATGGTTGCTAGATTCTGGGATTACACACACACACACAATCTGGGAGGCCTTTCCTCTCAGGAAAAAGCATACATAAAGACTAGCTCATAAGTACGGTAAGGGGATTTTCTCATTTCCAAAGTGAAGGAAAATTTTATATCCTGGAGCATATCTTGGAGCAGAACTAGGTTTTCTTAGACTTGAACTGGGATCAAATAGCCAGTATTATCTTTGTCTCTCCTTTTAGAATAGTTTCCAAAAGATGCAAAAAATAATATTCACATGACGGAGGAGCCTGGTAGGCCGCAGTCCATGGGGTCTCTAAGAGTCGGACACGACTCAGCGACTTCACTTTCACTTTTCACTTTCATGCATTGGAGAAGGAAATGGCAACCCACTCCAGTATTCTTGCCTGGAGAATCCCAGGGACAGGGGACCCTGGTGGGCTGCCGTCTATGGGGTCGCATAGACTTGGACACAACTGAAGCAACTTAGCAGCAGTGGCAGCAGGATCTTAACTTTGGGAGAAGCCATGAATCCCTTTAAGATTTAAAAAATTGGGTACTTTTAGGAGGTTCATTGGCCAGCCCTCTGCCAAGTCAATCTGTAAACCAAGTTAATCATGCCCTACACACACAAATCATTTTCCAAGAGTTTTCAAAAAAGACATTAGGGGATGGGGACCATGGTGAATGGTGGAAAGATCAGGAACTTTGATGCCAGGCAGACAAATTTGAGACTTTGCAACATGATATGATGGACTTCCCTGGTGGTCCAATGGCTTAAGACTCTGTGCTCCCAATGCAGAGGGTCTGGGTTCGATCCCTGGTCAGGGAACTAGATACCACATGCCACTACTAAGAGTTCACATGCCTCAAATAAAGATCCGGTGTGCCGCAACCAAGACCCAGCATAGCCAAAACAAATATTTTTTTAAATGATACGCGAAATGCCCTTGGAAACTCTTAATCTGTAAGAGAAAGATTGTGATATCTGTTTGACAGTGTTCCTGTATTAGAAATAATGTAGAGACAATACATCATAGATGTTAACAAAGAATGCGATTCAAGCAGCAGTGCAGTGTGGTTCATAGATTTCACACTGACTTGTTTTGGCCATTACGAATCACCATTGCTCATGCATCCTCCGTGACTGTCACTCTGTGGCTGTGCTCAGTGTCCCACAGAACAGCAGTGCCTTTGGGCACCTAACCCAGGGTCTGGCACATGGTTTTATTCTGAAATAACAGAGGGATGTTGAGCCCATCACAAGTACTGGCTCAGTGTGTCTCCCCACAGTCATTCCCACTGGTGTTGGTGAGACTCTGACCTTTAGCTTAGTTTGCAAAATGCCCTCCATCAGACACTGCCCTCCTAACGACAAATGAGACACATGGAGCCTTTGGACTTTTTAAATCTTTCATTAGGTGACATTCACTTGGGCCCTGGCCTTGTGTCAATACCACCTCCCTGAGGTCAGCTCTATTTCCTGTTCTGCCCAGGATACCTCCAGCTCCCATCCTCAGTGAGCGGAGGCTACAGTTCTGAAGCAAAGGGCTTGGCATTCAAGCAGTGGTCCCCCTGGGCCATTGTGGGGAGGGAATTGAAGTGGACATTCCTTTGAGGACAGGTGGCCAAAGGGTAGGAAACCGAGTGGTTCAGCATCGGGGGTAGGTTACACAGGGAGAGGGCAAAGGGCACCTCCTGAAAGATGGGAATTGGGAGTGGGGAGCTGGCCTGGGGCCGCAGCACTGGGGAAGAAGGTAGGGGCTGCTGTGGTGCCAGCTGCACTGCAGGATGCAGGGGGCCGGGGGCCTCCACCTTGGGGCTGCTATCTTGAGCAGCATAGCTCCTGCTCTCGGGGACATCCAGCTCCGAGGGGCGATCTGAATTCTGGGTGTCAGTCGCAGTCTTGGTGGCAGCAGGGGGAGGGCCAGTATTGATGGCTGCATTCATGCCATGGTGCCGTCGCTTGTTAATCCAGTACAACAGCGGGCTGTAGGTGAATGTGGCTGCTCTCATCACCTCCACCCACTCCTGGGCACGCTCTTCCCGCCGCACGTTCTTCCTCCAGTGCAGAAAGAGAATGCAGCTGCCAGTTACCACAGAACACAGCCCCAGGAATCCAAAGTACAGTGACACCCACACTAAAGGCAATAAGAAAAAAGAATAAGCTGGCTGAAAGGTGTAGTTTGGGGAGTCTCGGCTGTTTCTCATTCCTCTCCTTAGCCCTTTCACCATTCGTCCCCTCCACTTATCAAACCAATCAATCCTAAAGGAAATCAATTCTGAATACTCAATGGAAGGGCTGATGCTAAAGCTGAAGCTCCAATACTTTGGCCACTTGATGCGAAGAGACCACACATTGGAAAAGACTCTGATGCTGGGAAAAATAGAAAGCAGGAGAAGGGGATGACTGAGGATGAGATGGTTGGATGGCATCATTGACTCAATGGACATGAGTTTGTGCAAACTCTGGGAGACAGTGAAGGACAGGAAAGTCTGGTGTGCTGCAATCCATGGGGTCACAAAGTCGGATGACTGAACACAACTTCTCCATTTAACCACTCTCTCAATTCCTTCCTTTCCTTCTCATTGACTTGCCTCATCATTCTTTTATTCAAAGCAGAATTTTCAGAGAGCTTAAGAGGCCACCTTTAGCCCTTCACAGATAAGGAAAGTAAGGTCTGGAGAAGCATGACTGCCCAGGCTTACTCAAGCCTCTGGATCCCAACCCTGGCCCATCCAAAACATCAGAATAAGAAGCCTCACTACAGGCAAAGACCATCAAGAAGATAGCAGTTTACCAGTGGATGGGACACCAGTATCCCATCCCATTTCACCAAACCCTAATCATTCAATTGAGATGGTCCTGGGATATTCTCTGGGTGGGCAGAGATACATGGCCTCTGCCCTCAAGAAATCCGTAGTTTTCTAGAGTAAACCCTGTCCTAACTCTTTAATACTCTTCCATGCAGGCAGTCATCACTCCCATCCAGGCAAAAGGTCTTCCCTGAGTGCCCCCAAGCCTAAGGGCACAAAGCAAGCAGCAGGGGTTTGGGGAGGAACCACATTTACCACCAGGGAGGCTGAGGTCCTCCCTTTGGGAATCCATACAGTCAAATCTTGGTACCTTACTGGTGCCTCTGGGGAGAGGGAGCTCACCTACTCATCTGTTTAGCCAATAGGAGTCCCCAGAATGCCCAGACCCCATTGTTCCTTAAAGGCGGGTCACTGAGTTCCGAACACTGAGCATCCAGGGCTAGCATTTGTAAAGTCTAATGGAAGGAAGGGACTCCAGCAGGGGTGTTTCCTGGACATTGTGCACCTCTACTGCTTCTACCAGGGCCTGACCCACACTTTGAATTATTGGTCCTGTACCCCTGACCCACAGAGCAGCCTCCAGGACAGGGCCCTAGGTCCTTCAGCGGCTTGTTGTATCCCTAGGCTTTAAGGAAAAGTTGATGGATACCTGTCCCGAATGGGGCCTGGGACAGGGTACACCCAGAGCAGTGGGCAGCCCTGACCTCAGGTCTTCTGGCTTCCCTGGTGGCTCAGAGGGTAAAGCATCTGCCTGCAATGCGGGAGACCCTGGTTGGATCCCTGGGTTGGGAAGATCCCCTGGAGAAGGAAATGACAACCCACTCTGGTACTCTTGCCTGGAAAATCCCATGGATGGAGAAGCCTGTAGGCTAGAGTCTATGGTAGGCTACAGTCTATGGGGTTACAAAGAGTCAGACAGGACTGAGAGACTTCACTTTCACTTTCACTTTCCTTGGCTCTTACAATCTCTTTTGTTTAATTACCTTCCTTCAGCCAAGTGTTGGCAAGTGTTTCTGGGGCATCTGGCCCTATGGGAGCTTCCCACCATCTGTCCCTACATCTCTTTCCAGCCTCACCTTCCTCCCCATCCTTCATACACGTTTCCCTTCTGACCAGGTGACTCTTCAACAGACCCTGCTCATTCCCATCTCTGGAGCTTTGCTTACACTGCTGCTCCACCTAGGAGTGCCCCTCCCCACTTCCCCCCTCACCCCATCCTCAAACACCTGCTTATCCTTCAAGGCTCAGCCCAACACCCCATACTCTGTGACAGACAGTTGTTTCCATCAGCTCCCAGAATTTCACCACATCCAGTTTGAAGGCACTTTGAGAGTTGTCTAGTCCAACTCCCAGAAGATGCTTGAGTCCTAGAAGCAGATCTCCTCTATGCACCAGTAATCCCTAGGAACTGCTTGGGTCAGGGACTTGCTCACACCTCCTGAGGATACGGGCAGCTCAGAAAGCTAACTAAGCCCAAGTCAGCCTCCATGTAGGTTGCACAACTAAGCTTAGATTGGCTTCTTGGCACCATCTGATTACTTCCCTGTTTAAGCCTTCAGCATGGCATCTAGGGATAATGAGCATAGATTTCTCTCCTGGTTCCACTTAATCTGGGCTCTCCTTACTGGCTCCTGCTTTTCAGTCTCCTTTGCTAGTTTCTCTTCTTTTCTCTGATCTCTAAATGTCAGGTGCCCTAGGACTCAGTCCTTAGCCCTCTATCCACATTCATTCCCTCAGTGATCTCCCCCAGACTCATGGCTTTAAATATCATAGCTACACTGTCAACTCTCACTGTTATACCTCCAGCCCAGATCACTTCTCAGAATTTTAGACTCATATACCCAAAAGCCTGACTGACATCTCTCCTAGCCAGCTGACATCTCTCCTAGCCAGTCTATTAAGTTATCTCAAACTACCTCGTCCAAAACAAAACTCCTGATGGCCAATATCTACGCCAGCCTTCCTCCTGTGTGTAAATGGCAACTTCTTCCAGTCATTCAGGCCAAAAACCTGACAGTCATCCTCGATGCTCTTGATTCTCTCACACCCACATTCACTCCAGTAGCAAAATCTTTAGGCTTTGCTTTCAAGACATGCCCAGAATCTGACCACTGTGCCATCACCATCACTTTAGTGCAAGGACCATCCTCTCTCACCTGGTCTCCCTATAGACAACCAGCTGTCCTTGATTGCCTGGGATTGAGGGAGTTTCCAGGACATAGGACTTTTGATGCTAAAATCAGGGAAATGCCAGGTAAACTAGGACAAATTAGTCACCCTTAGGAGAGCTTCCATCCTTGTCCCCCATGGCCTATATTCCACCAGCAGTCAGAATGATCCTTTTTAAAAGTGGCGCTTATAAACTACCCACCCCAGTATTCTTGGGCTTCCTTTGTGGCTCAGCTGGTAAAGAACCCACCTGTAATGCAGGAGTCCTGGGTTCCATCCCTGGGTTGGTAAGATCCCCTGGAGAAGGGAAAGGTTACCCACTCCAGTATTCTGGCCTAGAGAATTCCATGGACTATACAGTCCCTGGAGTTGCAAAGATCAGAAACGACTGAACTACTTTCACTTTCTATACTCAGAACCCATAGTGACTCCCCATCTCACTCAGATTTAAAACCAAAGTCCTCAACCAAAGCCTACAAAGCCCTGAAAAATCAAACTGCCTGTCCCCATGCCTCCTTCACACAGTCACTTCCTTGCTGTTCCACAAGCAGGGCAAGCATGCTCCTGCATCAGGGCCTTTCCACTTGCTGTTCCATCTGGAAGGCTCTTCCCCCAGATATCCATACAGACCATGCCTCATTTCCTTCAGGTCTCTGCTCACATGTCGCTTTATCTCTCTCTTAGCCTGTTGTTTTTTGCATAATGTGTTATTATCACCTAACATTATTTATTTATATTGCGCCTCACCCTACTAGGATGTAAGTTCCATGAATTACTGTAAACAAACACCTAAGAATTTCAGGCAGTCAACTACTCTGAAAATAAGATAGTGGAATAAAGAACATAAAATGATGCGGGTGCATCAAGAAAAGTCCCTTTGAGGTGCTCTCTTGTGAACTGAGCCCTAAATGATGAAAAGACAGCCATGTGCAAAGGGAGCATCCAGTGCAAAGATGCTAAGGCAGGTACAGGCCGGCACACTTAAAGGACTGCTGATCTCTGAGTTCACCACACTACTCCCAGCACAGGCCAGGGCCTGGGGCCCATCTCCAAAAGTGCAGGTTGGGCTGAGCAGAGTTGAAAGTTCTGTCCCTGCCCCTGAGAGGTCCACCATTCAAAAGGGGTTTCTATCAGGTAAGCCCCAGAAGGGAGGAATTTCTTGAGGACAGACTGGTGCCATCACAGGGGGCCTGCTCCAGGTGAGACACAGGTATTGATGTCACTGTCCAAGTCCAGGGGATGAAGAAGATGATGGCATTGGGTGGAGAGACAGCGTTCCAGGTATAAGGACTTGTCAAGGACAATCCCAGGTGTGTCTCTGGGGAGAAGAGTAGTTCAGTTTGGCTGGAGTTCACGGTAGGTGTCAGGAAGCAGAAGAAAACAAGACCTCAGAAACAGCTGGCATCTTGAAAAGAATTCAGCTTTTGGGCAAATCTCTTAATGATCCTCAGCTTCAGTTTCTTCGTCTGTAAAATGGGGACGAAACCTGCCTCATGTGCTATGAATCAGATAGCGTCCTGCATATAGAAACGCTCAGTGAAGACACGCTGCTGCTGTGATTAACAGCTGATGAAAGGGCCTTCGATGCTGAAGGACGACGACTCCAGCGTGTGCCTAAAGAATTTAAAAGGCAACAAGCACGGTGGGGACCAGCAGGTCTGAGCAGCTTTCAAGAGGAGACGGCGTGCAAGGGATGCTGGTCACGGGCTCCTGGAGAAGGCGGGCGCTAAAGTTGCAGAATACGCGAGGCGGGGGCGGGGGCCCAGGCAGGAGCAGCGAATCCTCTGCCCTCTACCCGGCCTTTCCCCGGCACCCGGAACATTGAGAGCGCGGAACCTCGTTGCCGAAGCGCGGGCGCGGCGGACCCGGAGGACGATGGAGAGGGCGCGCGGGCCGCGGGCCGAGGCCCACACGCCTGGGAAGGAGGAGGAGGAGGAGGTGGGAACGGCCATGGCTGCCGTGGTGGCGGCGGCGGGTGGCGCGGGCCCGGCCGTCTTGCAGGTGGCCGGCCTCTACCGCGGCCTATGCGCAGTGCGCAGCCGCGCCCTGGGCCTGGGGCTCGTGTCAGCCGCGCAGCTGCGCGTGTTCCCGGTGCGCCGCAGCTCGGGCCGGCCCGCCGGGGGACCCGACGGCAGCGGGGTCGGGGACGAGCTCGAGGCCAACCCCTTCTACGACCGCTACCGCGACAAGATCCAGCAGTTGCGCAGGTGCGAGCCCGGCCGGCGGCGGGCGGGGAGGAGGGGCGGCGCGCGGCCCGCTCTTCTGGTGTATCTGTATCTGGCGCTCTCAGTCCTTCCAGCAGCCCTGCCAGAGGACCTCTGTTTCTGTCCCCACTGTAAGATCACACAGCTAGTGTGAGAGCCGGGAGTCTCTATTCCAGGTGTCTTTTTTTTTTTTTTTTTTTTTCTGCTTTAGTTCTCAAAACGCTAAGGTCGACTCTTAGGACAGCCCTTAAGGGGCAAGCACCCCGGGAGACCTGTCCTCATTATGGAAATGGGAAAATAGAGCTCTGCAGAGAAGGGACTTGACTTGCTCAAGATCAAATACTGAGTCAGCTGAAGCTTGACCTAGAACTCGGGGTCCCAGGCTTCTAACTAAGGACCCTAACTACAAGGAAAGGAGATTGGGAAGGGAGAAGGACATCAAAAAGTAATAGTGTGGCAGTTAGTTCTCAGTTGGACCCTCGTTAGGATGAGGAACTGAGGATCAGAGAGTTAGAGGCCTGCCAAAGGTCACGCAGCTGGTTGGGATTTGTCCGACTTGGAATCCCAGGTTCCTAAAACTACCCTCCACCTTCTAGAGAGAAGGTCCTGGACATTAGAGGTAGATATAAGGGGGCATAGTGGAGCCAAAGAGTTCAAATGGAAGAGCTGAAGGAGATCAGAAGTGAAAACTGAAGGGACTTGGGAGAGAACCCGGCAGGGTGGGCAGGCAGTTGTCTTAGGAGGGAAAACCTAAGACTGCTCCGATAATGTCTCTGAATTCTATCATTTCTGCTTCCAAGCCTTAATGTACTGCATCACCTTCACGTAGAGTACTGCAGTCATCCTCTGAGTAGTCTTCCCCTCTTCCAGTCTCGGACCTGTCTACCCCCAGTCCATGTCACTACTATAGTGGTCTTTCTTTGAAAGAATAACAGAATAAATGAATATTTTTGCTTTCCTTCAACAGCATTTAGATATACTCAAGTGTTTGTCTTTTTCAAAATCTCTCCTTGAGCTTCATTCCCCTTCAGTCTTTTCTCACTGATCGCTTTCACAGACAAGCATCTCAAAAGAGTGGTCTGCATATACTCTCGAGTGCTTCACAGGTCCTGTTCATTCTTATTCATGAACAAATGAATGACTGGTTTTACTTTCCTTCCTCACTCAGTTGTTTCTGTCAGTATTCACACTACTGTTATCTCCTGAAGAGTGGCTTTCCAAGGCACCCCAGACTTTTGGATAATGTCCATATCCTTAGTGTTCCATACAAGGCCTTCGTGCTCTAGTACCTGCCAGTCTTCCTAGCTTTATCTCTTGCCAAACCTTCCTTTGAGCTCTGTGGCCTAGCAGAAAGGAATAAAGGACTGGTGTTTGGGGGCAGATGTTCCAGGTAAGGGGAGCAGCAGCATAAACAAAGGAACAGCGGCATAACACCACTTCAACCATTTGGGAATATTTGAGCAGATTTTCATCATAATACCTGTAGCACTCTAATGTACATATTTACTTGTCTTTCTGCCCTACTAGGTAGTACAGTCCTTGACGTAGGTACTCTTTCTTATGTATTTCTGTATCTCTAGAACCAACCCAGCAAGTTAACCAACAGGCAAGAGACAGCAAGTCAAGTTTGTTGAATGAGTGAAAGGGAGACAGGAAGGGATAAGTCCTAAAAGAAGTTGAGTGAGAGGGGAGGGAAACCTGTGTGCCTACAAAAAGAAAAAGAAAAAGAAAGCTTAAAGTAGAGGGAAAGGGAGGTATGAAATGAAAGTAGGACCAAAAAAAAGAGTCAGTAGAACCCGTGCCAGACTAAGGAAACGGGCAAGATAGAGCATAGCCATGAGGCCCAGGACCAAACAGGTAGTGTCTCTCCTGAGACATTTTAGAAGGAATTATAGTCCTGATTGGCTAGTGCTGGAGCACGCTCACTAAACCCAGGTTCTTGCAGCACCAGCCACAAGTTCATTGTGAGCCAAGGGCAGGACAAGCCTGTGTGCCCTGCTGACCCCACTCCAGTCTAGCCCCTGCGTTTTTGCATCACACTACACTGGTGAGCTCGGAGAAGGCAATGGCACCCCACTCCAGTACTTTTGCCTAGAAAATCCCATGGACGGAGGAGCCTAGTCGGCTGCAGTCCATGGGATTTCGAAGAGTTGGACACGACTGAGCAACTTCACTTTCACTTTTCACTTTCATGCATTGGAGAAGGAAATGGCAACCCACTCCAGTGTTCTTGCCTGGAGAATCCCAGGGATGGGGAGGCCTGGTGGGCTGCCGTCTATGGGGTTGCACAGAGTCAGACACGACTGAAGCAACTTAGCAGTAGCACACTGGTAAGCTACAGGATTTCATCTAGCTTTAGGCCCAAGGTAGGTAGGACATGCACAAACAAGCATGTCCAGAAAGCAGGTCCACAGAAGGGAAAAATTTACAAATCACATATGTGAAGAGGGGCTGAAAAAAAGCGAAGAATTTTAACCTAGAGAAGAAAAACTTAAGAGGTGACATAAGAGCAATTTTCATGTACTCATAAAAAAACTAGATTCCTGGTGAAAGATACAGAGGGGTAGACGGAGACCCGGAATGTTTTCGTCATAAAAGATGCCCAGGGTGGAGTACATGACAGGGCTCTGCTGCCTAGGCCACCCCTCATCCTCTCCAGCACTCACTGGCAACACTGACCTAGGCCCTGGTCAGGCAGATGCCACACCCTACCAGCTGGGGCCCCTGATGCAACTCTTCATCGAGGAGGAGTTGGCCCGCCCTGGAGGGGAGGAAGATCTGCCAGAATACATGGCAGTGAAGGCAGTGGTGTTCGATGTCACCTCCAGAAAGGAGTTGTATGGAGAAGGAGCACTCAGCGGTGTCTTGACCAAGAAGAACTCCACCACAGGGGTGACCAGGTTGTCTTTAGATCCTGCAGACTTCACCCATGACACTATAGGCCTCATGGCCCAGGAGCTGGAGCCCCCGTATGACATTTTCACCAGAGTGTACACAGCCTGAAGACTTCTTAACAAATGGCAGCCCCAACCTGAACTTCAGGCCTGAAGACCAGCCCCATTTTGACACAGAGGACAAATTCTGATGTTCCATCAACATGTTCTTTGGAGAGGATCAGGGGAAACTCGGGTGCTAAATCTGCAAAACAGGCTGCCTGAAGCCTCTGTATCACAGAGCTCTGAATGGAGATTTGCCCTAGTGGGGGAGGGAAGGAAGATGGCTGAGAATTAGCTGTGTTCTAGTAAAAGCTTGACAGTGGGATTCCTGTCTGAGGAGGTGACTGAGAAAGATGCCCACGAAGTACCTTTCCCATCTTGAAGATTCAAATTCCAAGTACCTGAGAGACCAAGCCCTGTGGCAACCTAGGGAATATCCTGCAGGAGAAAAATGTTACACAGGCTCCATGAGGATTAAAAATAGTTGAATAAATGGATTTCTTTGTCCACTTGCTTGATTTGTAGGTCTGGGCTCAGGGTAATTAAATTAAGACAAATGATATCTGTGCCCCATCTCTGAAAGTGAAACATGGTGTTTTGTTATTTCAAAATCCAGAAAGGCCCAGGTGGTTTAACCTTTTGTTTACCTTTGATCAGGTCTGACCCAGCTGCTTTTGAGTCCAGACTGGAGAAGCGCAGTGAGTTTAGGAAGCAGCCAGTGGGGCACTCCAGGCAAGGTGACTTTATTAAATGTGTGGAACAGAAGGTAAGACCTGCCCCTTTGGATGCTATTGGTGCACCAATACTCTGCACCACCATGCCTGACCCTTATCCTGGGAATGGACTCACTGAGGGGTCAGCTGGATAAACTGAACTCTATCTTTACTCAGCTCAGTCTCCATCTGTAAATGGTATTCTGCTCTTTTTGGCAAGGTGTTAGAGTCATGGTGGAGATATAAGGAGATGAAAAAGATAATCTCTGCTTCCAAGGGGTATAGTCGAGTGGTCAAAGCAAGATACACATGACAGCAGCTGTGGGAATTAGGGAGGAAAAGGTGCTTAATGCATCTTAGCTTTTATTGTCCTTAAACAAGAATTAGAGCTGGGGAAAAGCATCTTGAAAGCTGTGTACAAGCAACACTACCTGTTTTCAGGTTCTGCATCCACAGATTTCAACCAACAAAGGATAGATTCAACCAGCAGAGGATAGAAAATATTCAAGGGCAGGGTGGGGAATTCTAGAAAGTTCCAGAAAGCAGAACTCCAGTTTGCCACTTGCAGGCAGCTATTTACTTAGTGTTTATTGTATTTATAACTATTTATATAGAGTTTACATCGTAGTAGGTATTATAAGAAATCTGCTGCTGCTGCTAAGTCATGTCAGTCGTGTCCAACTCTGTGTGACCCCACAGACGGAAGCCCACCAGGCTCCTCCGTCCCTGGGATTCTCCAGGCAAGAACACTGGAGTGGGTTGCCATTTCCTTCTCCAATGCATGAAAGTGAAAAGTGAAAGGGAAGTCGCTCAGTTGTGTCCAACCCTCAGCGACCCCATGGACTGCAGCCTTCCAGGCTCCTCTGTCCATGGGATTTTCCAGGCAAGAGTACTGGAGTGGGGTGCCATCGCCTTCTCCATACAAGTATTCTAGAGATGATTTAAAATGTATGGGAAGATGTGCATAGCTTATAAGCAAATACTATACTATTTTATACAAGAGAATTGAGCACCTACATATTCTGGTGTCTTCGGAGGTCCTGGAACCAATCCCTGACTGATACTAAAGGACACTTGTATAGGAAAATTAATCTAATGCAGTGCTTCCACACTTTTTGACCATGACCCACAGTAAAAAAATTTTACATTGCAGTTCGTTATACATATTTGTATATGATTATAACTGAAACAAAATTTTTACAAAACAATACTTACTTATATTGCATGCAGTGCACTCTTAATATTATTTTCATCTTTTAAAAAACCCTTGGCCACAGTCTACTAAATTTATTTCACAACCTACAATTTGAAAAATACTAATCTAGGCTGGTGCACAGAACAAATCCAAGTGGGAGAGACCAAAGCCAGGGAGAATATATCTAAATGTGGGCTGCATGGGCCTGAAATAAGGTAGTTACAATGGAAAATTGGGGTTCTACATTGTAAAAGGATAGGTGTTTCTTTTACTTGGAAGATAACTTTTTGCCTTACTTGCTCAGTTGTGAATGAATCTTTGAGGCCCCATAGACTACAGCCTGCCAGGCTCCTCTGTCCATGGAATTTTCCAGGCAAGAATACTGGAGTGGGTTGCCGTTTCCTATTCCAAGAGATCTTCCTGACCCAGAGTTCGAACCCTTGTAACTCTTGCATCTCCTACATTGGCAGGTGGATTCTTTACCACCAGCGCCACTTGTGAAGCACCCTTTTTTGCCTTGGTATCCCAAATTTTAAGAGTTCATTCAGTCTTAATGATTGGTTGAGTTAATTAGAATCAGAATAGTTAATGGATTAATCATTACAAGGTTGAGGAGCAAATTCAACCTCTTATGACAAATCTAGTTTACAACTTTGAACAAACAACTCTACTACAAATATTTTGTCTAATGTAATTTCCTAAAACACTTATAGTGTCAAGATTACAAGTTAATAGCTATTGGAAATATTACTGTGTTATAAACTTTCAATATTATATGGGAAAGCTTTTTGCCCCCTTTTGAAATAAGACTTAGAAATTCACCTTTATGATGACAAGAGCAGAATAAAGATTTAATTTAAATTATGGCAATTCTTAAGTAAATATTCACTTACTGCCTTTCTTATCTTGCTGGAGGAAGGTTAATAACTAATGGCTGTATTTCTAAAGCCTTTTCTTTGAGTCGTTGGTTCCCTACTACATAACACCAAACATCCCCTTTTTGTAATAAATTGTATTTAATTTATTATTCTATTCTCTCTATTCTACCCTGAAATGAAATGTAGACAGTAGAACCTACCTACCCATATAATGTCAAGGGGAAAAAAAATAATGCCTTAATTTTAATAAAGTTTTTTTTTTTTTTTTAATACAGATAATAGTATGTAAGTTCTTAGGCACAACTGTGCTATGAGACCTAATGCAGTCATCAGGTACTTTTACCTCTATGTAAAATCGCCATAAATACTTAATGCAGCAAATGCCAACTGGTACAAGCTGTTATGCTGGTAATTATAAAAACTCCCAAACAATAACAGTATTGTTATCAGTGACTCATGAGATTCCACAATGTATTGGTACAGTCTTCTCTTAAGTTACATATAGCTGCATTTCTGAAAAATTCAATATTAAAACTGTTTAAAAAAAGGAAGAGGAAGGGATGGATGGAGGAAGAAAAGGAGAAAGGTAGGTCTGGCTAGACATTGAAAAGTTATATGAGATGAGGGAAAAAATTCTTCATTATTTAGAACTCACCTGCAAAATTGCAGTTCATCTGTCACTGCTGCCCCTCCAATATAAATGCAGGTGTAACCATCCAGTCAATTATTGTGATAACAACAAAAAACAAGTCCCCATAGATTTGTACTCTATGTACAATATGTACTCTATTTGTACTCAGATCTACTCCCCATCTGTAGTAGAGATGCTTTAAATGTTTCTTTAATTGCTCTTGAAACTTTGGCCCATAGGGTGTATCCGGTAGGTTTTTCTATACCAGGCTTTTGTCTAGTTTGTAGGTACTGGTTCTACAAACATTGTTTATGAAATATTTGAATTCATTAAAGCACAGAGTAATGAAAAGCATAGTTTAATGCAGAAAGTATGTTTCAGTTTCAGATTTCCAGGTGTGGATTATGCTCTCTGAAAGATAGTCATGAACTGAGAAATTGAATGGAAGACTCAGAATAACCCATCCCTACTATTGGAAACAACTCCAGATAGGATATCCTGCTGTGGCCTTTATCTGAGAGTGAGTTAGGAGAGAAAATAATCACTTTCAGTTCTTCTTGGCTTTTTGTGAGTGGGAGTCTTAATTTGAGGGTGGGAATACATTATAATATGGATTACTGGAAAAGACTCGATAGCCTGCTGAGGGTGCCTGCCTTCAGAAGTGCTGTTACAGATAAGAAGCAGCTTGGAAAAGACATCATTCCATTTCTCATCTCCTCTGTGGCTCACTGGGAAGTGGAGCACAGGAAACCTAAGCAGGCTTGTTCTGGGAAGGAGTCCCTCATCCAGGGATTGAATGGATTCTCAGTTCCAGTAGGTGGTGTTTACTAACAAAGAGGTTTCTCATCTCTGAATCTCAGAATCATTCAAAAGTTGTCTCACAAACAATAACTCTTAGAACACTTACTATATAGAGTGGAGAGAAGTGAGTTCTTAGGTGCAACATTACTAAATGAGGTATTGGCAGCTCACCTAGAGAGGGTGGTCTTTTAGAGCAATATCCTGTCCCCTCCTGTATTTCAGACACTGGGGAAACAGCCTGTGAGCAGAGGATTCACTAAGGACAAGGTAGGTTTCTAATTAAATAGCCAAGTCTGAAGTCATGTGGAACGCCTATAACAAGAGACTGCATATTTGAACGTATGTACTGTGGCTCAGTGTTTTTGTGCTTTTCTAACTGTGGAGATTAGAAATATTTTTATGAATTTTTGTTATGACTTTGTTACGGTTTTATTATGACTACTGCATAGTGTGGGTCCTGGAGTGCTAGAGGAAATGTAGTGATACCTTTCCTGTCTATAGGAAATAGTTTAAAAAAATCAAATAAATACATGTTTACTCTGTCATTTAACTTGCAAATAAGGAACCATTTCTGATAGAATAGCAGTTAAAGGTAACAACTGAACTTTCTTCTTACCAGCTGCAAGCTGCAGTGCTCATGAGTGAGTGAAACTTTTGGGAAATCCCTGCATATACTCCCTGAAAATAGAACTGTGAAACCTGCCTGACCCTGGTGGCTGCCTTCTCTGAGCTTGTGGGTTTTTAATACTCATTCTCCACTTACTGAAGATCTGCTTTACTGTCCTAACATGATGCTTCCTATAAGGCTTACACATACAGTTAAGTTGTTTTATTTTTTCAATTGTAGGTGTTAATTGCCTTTTATTTTTTTCCTTTCAGACTCTCAGTTCAATCTTCAACATTGAGATGGTGAAAGACAAAACTGCAGAAGAAATAAAACAGGTAATGAATGAAAATGAATTGGCATACTTTATGAAAATATGTGCTTTGTGAACCAAATCCGAAAGTAGAAATGAACATACGTTTCCTGATACCTCTTCCTAGCCAAAATGAAAGGCAATCATTGAAAGCAAAAGTGATGAATTACATGAAAAATAGTGCATAAGAAAACTTGGTCTCACTCCTATATGTCTAATCAACTCACATTTCCCCTTTCTTTTTCATTCCTGTTGTCCGCATCTTATTTAAAACTATCCCTGCTCTCTCCCCGGGTGACTGTATTACCTTTCTAAATAGGTTTCCCTATTCTTATTTCTCTTCTTCCCCTTCCCCTGTCATATCCTCCCTCATTCAATCCCCCTGAAGTTCTGCTCATAGTGTATTGCTGAAGAACAGACTCTAGAACCAGGCTGCCAGTTTTAAGTCCAGGCTCTGCCACTTTAGCACATTGACTTTGATAAGTTAGTTAACCTTTCTGGGTCTCAGATTCCCTATCTGTAAAATGGACATAATAATAGTACTTACTTCATGGAGTCAAACGAGTTAATATTTACAAAGTACTTGCAACAGTGCCTGACACAGAATAAATGCTATATTTGTGCCTTTAAATAAAAGAATAAAAATAAATCTTATGAAGTAACCTGCTCTCAAAAACTCAGTGACTTCCCATGTTCCTTTGTTTGCCATTCAGAGTCCTCCATTATTTTAGGACCTTCTGCAGGAAGCCTTCTGGACACCTCCCATCAAAGCACTCGTGATCCGTTCACGTGTCTGGTCATTCCATATACCTTGATTTGCATTGACTTACATTTGCATGTCTGATTCTCTTTTCTATAATCAGAATATAACAAGCTATTGGCATTCCTTACAGTTCCATAATTGTATTTTAGGTAGATTGAGAGAATCAGTGATAAGAGTAGTATACTGTGTGTCAGGTGCTGCACCTAGTGCTTCATATGCACTGTTTCACTATATTCTTATAACCCCCTTGTAAAGTAAGTAAGCAGGGAACTCTGCTCAATATTATGTAACAACCTAAATGGGAAAATAACTTGAAAAAGAATAAGTATATTTATATGTGTAACTGAATCACTTTGCTGTACACCTGAAACTAACACAGCATTGCTAATCAGCTATACTCCAATATAAATAAGCTAAGAAAAGAAAAAATCCATAAAATTTTTTTAAAAGCTAAAAAAATAAAATAGGTACTATTATTCCCAATTTACAACTGAGGAAATTAACTTAAAGAGATAAAGTAACTTACTTAGTGATAGAACTAGGATTCAAACCCATGTCTGTTTGAGTCTGCATCTTATTCCCTTATAAGAAGTTGTGCCAGTTGCTATGGGTGTCCTTTGGTACTGTATCATTCATTTCAGCAAGCATTTATTAAATATCAGCCTCTGTGCCAGATGTAGAAATAAATGAGGGACCTCTCCTCTCAAGGAATTTCAGCCTAGTGAAAAGACAGACACAAAAATAAAAAGAGAACAGCACAGGGTTCTAGCTTCTGCTAATTTAGGCTTAATACAAAGTCTCCAGGAAACTTCAAACTGCCTTTGGGAAGAAGTGCCAATAGAAAGTGGACACCAAGTATGTCCTTTAGGAGAGAGAGAAGCCAGGCCCAGGAAGCCTGACCATTACATGACAAATATCATTCTGACCTATATTTTTAGATACAAATTTGTGTTCATTAAAATAATTTTGAGTGGCCAAGCTCAACTATGTTAGGAAATATCTATCAGTCTCATAAATTCAGTGTTGATTCATAAACTGTCTGCTAATATAAATTAAAAAAAATAAGCAGGACATGCTGTCCTTAAAATGAGGAGGCAGTATTTTGACATAAAAAAAGAAAGGCATAGCAATCTTAGGCTGCATTGATAAGGTGATTTGCCCAGGTCCTAGGAGGTAATATTCCTTCTGTGCTCTGTGACGGTGAGATCTCACTTTATGATTAGTGTCTTCCGTTGCCCCCATCCCATGTTCTTGGGGATGTTGACAAAGCAGAGCAGCTCTAAAGGAAGGCGACCCATTCTTTAGCACCAGCTCACTTAGGTATCACATTGGCTCTGATGCCTTCCCTAACTTCTGTACCTTTGCTAATGCTTGTCATTCTCTGCTTAGAATGTCTCTTATCATCTCTCCTACCTGTCTATCTTCCCAGACTCCCCGTTCATCTGGCTAACTCCTGATCATTCTTCAGGACATAGTTCAAGTGTCCCTTCCTTTGGTACTTGTACCCTAAATCGGGTTAAGTGCCTCTTTGTTGCCTTCAGAGCACATTGCCTATGGTTTGCATTGTAATTCTGTTGTGCTAAGTACAAACATTATTTCAAATAATGTTTCAAATTATTTTTTCAATAATATTGAAATTATTATTTCAAATAATTATTTCAAATTCACAATAATCCCATGAGGTTCGTGTTATTGGTATTTTATCAATGATTATATTTGCTGTTATTTAGTTATTTTCAGTAGTTTGCCCAAAGTAGCATAGCCAACAAATGACAGGAGCTGGGATTTGCACCCATATCTGTCTGACCTTGAGACTTTGGGTTCTCTGAGAGGGCCCACAGTTGGCTGGGCGTTGAGGGTTTGGGGAGAGAAAATATGGAAAAAAGAATGTGTCTGTTATACACAAAGCACGTCTTAGAAGAAATGATTAACAAGGTCATAGAATCTGTTTCTCTGACAGGAATTTGCTACTGAGAGTTACAGTTTAATCATCTAGAAGAGTAGATGCTATTAAATCTTTTTTGTAATCATGTACAAGTAATAAAAGTATTATGTTGGATTTTCTTCCCTGTTATCAAATAACATATTACTGTGAGCAATGAAAGCTGTCACTGCTTCTTGGTGCAGGTTGAAAAGATGACTGACGGGTCACAGACACTCTCTTTTTTGTACAGATTTGGCAGCAGTATTTTGCAGCAAAAGATACAGTCTACGCAGTTATTCCTGTAAGTAGTTTGGAAGGGAAAATGAAAGTGTTACAGCACGAGGGTCAGGGCTCTAACCTTAGTAGGCAGTTGCTTTTACTGTTCCTGGGTTTATTGCCTCTTGAGAACCTACATTTATAGCTCTGAGGGTTTTTATTATGCCCTGAGCACCAAAGATTGGGAGCTCCATATGGTATATTTATGGCTCTTGTTTTTCCTCTTTCTGGTTTAGAAATGTCTCTTTGAGTCAAGTCTCTGACAAGGGAGCATAGTATAAGTTTACGTTGCTGAGCAATTTCCAAGTGTCTTTTATTTCTTTTTCGTGTTTTCCAATCAAGCTGTTGGAATTTAGGACAGGTCCTCAAGCATACCTTCCTTCCCTTCCTGTCTATAAGTGGCCTATCCCTGAGCTGACTTGGAGCTTCCCAAGCTTTTGAGGCATCTCCCTCCTCAAAATTGCTGCCTTGGAGATAGTCACAGGCCACTGCTTGACTGTTGAAGATCTGTGACTTGGAAGGAAGGCTGCTGACTTCTGGTTTAGTGTCCTGCCACCTTCTACCAGAAGAAAGCATTTAATGTTCTAGGTTATCAGCTAGTTCATTAATTGTTCTTCTCTGAAGAGGAAGTAGCTTTAGATTAAGTTTGTATCAAGTACACAGATATGTACCTAGCTTACATGTGTTAAGTTTAAGAAGGAAAATATACAGATGGAAAAATAAAACCAGGCCTTTTGGTTGTTGTTGAGAGTATTGCTATCTTTTTTTCTCTTCCTCTTTTACATATATACCCTTTCCTTTCATGAGTTCAACAGCCAAAAGAATCTGTGCTTTTCATGTTCTTTTAAATCTCTAATACTGACTCATTGTTTGAGCAGGCCTTCTTAACTCTCCCTCATACAGACTTGGTGACTTATTGTCTCTGACACTTGGCAGAGTCCCGTGAAGAGTTTAGAGGATTTGGAGTATCCACTCCTCACACATAATTTTGATACTGAATAAGAAAGCGTACATCTGGTTTTTCCTCTCTGTTGTAAGAGGGGTTTGTAAATAATGCAACTTGAGATTGTTTTAGTTGTATTTTAGTTCTGGAGTTCAGTCTTGGTGACTTTAAATGTGCTTATGGCCTTTTTTATTTTCTTGTCTTTGAATTTTATTCTTTTCTAACCCTACAGAAAGAAAAGTTTGATTTGATTTGGAACCGGGCTCAGTCCTGCCCAACAGTAAGTTTCCCATGACCATATGAGGATTGCTTCTCAGTGCTGCCAGACAAGGATGTTTTCTGACCATTCTCGTCATGCGCCACGCTGTCATACATTTTATAGTCATTTAACAGAGGTGCTTACATGTTGATTGTACTGATAAATGAGAGTCTTAACCTTAACCCTAACTAACCTTGAGGATTTGCCCAATAAGTCTGTGGCTGTTTAGCTCTCTGAAACATCTCAGCCCTTTCTGATTTGGATCTTAATCTATTAATATAAGTGGAAAAAAAGAATATAAGTGAATGTTGGAAGCAACACCTGAGACGTTAATCTTTTCAACCTCCTCTAAGTTTCTCTTCTCTTGGCAGTTTCTTTTCAGTTTTGGCCATGCTGTTTTGATTATATATGTGTGAAAGGAATTATGAAATTGTTGCTGGAGTAGTGAGCTGCCAGAAGACAAGAGAAAGGGAATAGGTGAGGTGGGTCAGCTGACTTGGTGTCTGTACTGATTTCTCAGATTCTCAAAAAATGCTTCTAAACATTGCTGAGAGAAAATAAAAGACATCTAAGTAAATGGAGAGATATACGGTGTTTGATGACTCAGTATTGTTGGCATTTCTCTCCAAATTGATCTCTAGATAAACTACAATCCAAATTAAAATCTTTATAAGCTTTTTTTTTTTTTTTTTTTAAGAAATTGACACACACACACACACAATTGACAAGTTGATTTAAAAAAGTTGTTTGGATATCCAAAGGATCTAGAGTAGCAAAACAGTTTTGAAGAAAAAGAGCAAAGTTAGAGAACTTACATTACCTGATTTCAAGACTGTGATTTCATAAAACTACAGTAATGAAGACAGTGGAGTAATAACATAAAAACAGACACATAGATGAGTGGAGCAGAGTAGACAATTCAGAAATAAACCAGTATATGCATGGTCAGTTGTTTTTCAGCAAAGGTGCCAAGGTAATTGGGAAAACAATAATCTTTTCAACACATGCCCAACAAATTGTGCAAAAAAATTTGAGTATCCATACACACACAAAAAATGAACCCTTACCTCACACAGTATCCAAAAATTAACTCAAGATCTAGGAAAAAATCTTAGGTTGAATATTAGTCACAGTAGCCAAAGGGTACAAGTAACCCAAGAGTCCATTGATAGATGAATGGATAAATAAAATGTGGTATATACATGTAGCAGAACAGTATTCAGCCTTGTAAAGGAAGGAAATTCTGACAAATGCCACAGCATTCATGAACCTTAAAGACGTAATGTGAAGTGAAATAAGCCAGTCACAAAAGGACAAATACTGTATGATTCCACTTATGTGAGGTACCTGAGATAGAATGCAAATTAAAACCACAATGAGGGCTTCTCTGCTGGCTCAGTGACGAAGAGTCAATCTGCCAATGCAGGGGACACAGGTTTGATCCCTGGTCCAGGAAGATCCCTGGGCTACAGGATAACTAAACCCCTGTGCCATAACTACTGAGCTTGTGCTCTGGAGCCTGGGAGCCACAACTGCTGAAAGCTGTGTGCCCTAGAGCCCATGCTCGGCAACAAGAGAAGCATGCAAATCGCGGCTAGAGAGTAGCCCCCACTCCCTGCAACTTGAGAAAGCCTACGCAGCAGGGAAGACCCAGCACAGCCAAAAATAAATTAATTAATTAAAAAACCACAGTGAGATACCACTAAGATGACTAAAATTAAAAAGACTGACAATACCAAGTGTTGGTGAGGATATGAAACAACTAGAACTCTAATATATTGCTGATAATAGTATAAAATGGTGCAACCACTTTAGAAAGCAGTCTGGCAGTTTCTTTGTGAGTTAAGCATGACCTGCCACACTACCCAGCCATTCTACTCCTACATATTTTCCCAAAGGAACTGAAAGCATACCTCCATTCAGTGACTTACACACATGTACAGGCTGTTCATGGCAGCTTTATTTGTAATAACAGAGGCTGAAGATACCCAAATCTACCACAGGTGAAAGAGTAAAGAAACTGTGTGTACAAAGAAGTATAGATTCTGTGGTTCCATTTATGTGAGATTCTGGAAAGCCTGACCAGTAGTGAAAGAAACCAAGTCAGTGGCTGCTTAGGAACAGTTGGAGAGAGGGAGGGATGAATTACAAAGGGATTTGGGGGCATGATAGATACCTTCATTATGTTGATTGTGGTAATCCTGTTAACTATGGTTTCACAGTATACATATGTCAAAACTATTTTAATTGTACACTTTAAATATGTGCAACTTACACCTCAAATATACCTCAAGAAAGCTTTAAAACATTTTTTTCTCCATTAGGTAGGCACTATGGTTATCTCATCTAATATTAGTAATAACAAAATGGAGCCTTAGTGGTTGGCAGTAAGGAGACAATTCCATGACTAATGTGTATGAGGCTGATTATACTTTGTTTTGTTCTGGCATCAGTCTCTACCACTCCTCCCCAGTTCATCTTGAGCATGAAATTAATCATTTCAGTGATTAGAACCATACTTCAGTATCAGCCTCAGATAGTAGAATATGAAGTGATTATTATAATTGTAGCAAAAATTAATTCAGCAACATGAGGAAGTTTAGAAATTGAAAAGGACCAAAAAGTTCATCAAAAGAAGGATGGGTAAAATTGTGGTAAATGTCTATTGTCAATTTCCATATAATAGTGAAAATAATGAATTAGTAATATTTATCAACATCAGTAAATCTCAGAAGTATGATATGAAGTAAAAAAAGCAAGTAGCAAAAGTATACATATAGTTTGGTAAGATTTAAGTTTTTAAACATGCAAACAGTACTCTTATTTATGGGTGTATACTTACACACTAAAAGTATAAAAACCTGGAAGGGAATGACAGGTTAGCAAATGCGGGTTAGCTGTCATTGTAGAATGGAATTAGAATGGGTTTACATAGAGAGCTTCAGTGAATCTCTCATACTTTCTTTCTTAGGTGGGTTGGGAAGTGTAAGAGTGTTACATTATCACATATGAATTTCAAAATACAACAGAAGTTTTAAAAACCAAATGTTGGAGAAATGGAGTGAATGACACAGGTGGTTGGACATAGAGCAAGCGGTTTTATTTATCCACCTGTCTCCTTGTGTATTCATTTCCCACAGTTTCTCTGTGCACTACCAAGAAGGGAAGGTTATGAGTTTTTTGTCGGGCAATGGACAGGTACTGAACTCCACTTCACTGCACTTATAAATATTCAGGTAGGTGTCCTGTGTTCATCTCTTTGGTGAAAGAAGCCTCCTCTGTGGGACTACGAGCCCTTGCTAAGGCTTTAAGACACAGAATATATACTAACTTCCAGCAGCATTTGCTGTAGCATTGATGAATTGTCGTACTTCTTTGGGTTAGCTTTTTAGGCCCCACCCAAAACCTTTGAATTATAACCTTAAGGGAGGTTCTGTGTCTTAACATGTGTTTTATTAGCCAGCTCAGCACTGTCTAAGGTGCTAGATGCATATTTTTCATTTCATAGATGTTATTTTGTTTGCTTCCATCCTTCCTTCTTTTTCTTCGTTTTATTCCCAAATGCTAGATTAAGAAGTTTGATCCAAAGCATTTGAAGCTTTTAAAATAAAAGTATTTTAAATGAGATAATCACTAGGATTGTCAGTCTTTATTTGTAGGCCAGATCTGGCAAAAACAAGAATGGATTACAACAGCTTTGCAGTTGGGATGAAGGGAGCACACAACAGAATGAGAATTTTCTTATGACTTTATCCCTTGTGATTGTATCAAAAAACTGTATCATGTTTATTTTTTTTAAAAAGAAAGAAAAGGAAACAAAAAAGAATAGCAAGCTTAGAGCAGTTCACACTGCTAATAAGTCGTAGAGCTAGGTTTGCTTGACTCCATGTTATTGATTCCAAAGTCTGTGAACTTAACCATTAGGCTGTTGTGTTGGAAACTATGCTAGGACTACCCTCCTGAAGCTCATATACAGGTATAGGAAAAAGATCCAGAAACATAATTATGATCAAAATGATAGTGTATCTATAGAAATATGTTTGGGAGAATTGAGAGGCTACAGTATTACTAAGAGAGCCCTAGCAGTAATTAGGTATTGATAATTAAAAGGACTTTTTCTGAAATCTTAAAGATGAAACCCAGAGATCTTTTGAATGTATGGTTGTTTCCTCCTACACTATATGAGGGCTTAGGCTTTGAATCCAGCCTCTCTTCTTAGTCTGAACTGAGGTCTGGTAACCACTGCCCTGTCCATTCTTCATGAAATTATGATGTTCCAATTCTTCTTTCCCCCCTTTCTCCCACCCAGATTATATTTTAAAACTGCACATTACAAATCTGGCCCATGTGCAAACTCTCCAGCTGTTTGCTACAGCTTAAAAGAGCTCAGTCTTCAGAGCCAGCCAAGGGGAGTAGATTTCAACTGTGAAATGCACTAGTCCATAAAAGTGGCAATTACACAGGCATATTGCTTTCTTTAGAACTTGATTTGGTAGCTGCTTGTGTCGTTTTGTTTTTAAATATATGGCCATGATGAAGGATTCACTGCCTGCTGTAAACATTTTCTGGGAAAAAAGCCAAACCTTTTTCAATTGAAGACACAAATAACACTGTGCAAACTGTCAGTTTTGCTGTGACTTGGCAAACCTGACCATCCCCACGTACCAGTCCTCCAACTCACTAGCCACCCAAGGGACTGTTAAGAGCCAGAATTTCCTCCAGACTGTCTATTGCGGTGAAATTGCAGTTTTGTTGTGGTGGTACCTTACTGAGTCTTGATAAGTGTTCCTCCTTACAGACCCGAGGGGAAGCTGCGGCCAGCCAGCTGATTTTATATCACTACCCTGAACTTAAGGAAGAAAAGGGCATAGTGCTGATGACAGCAGAAATGGATTCCACATTTCTGGTAAGAATCAACTTTTACCTTTTTGCATGTATCTGGTGGCCCTGAAGATATTCTTCTGCCAAACCTCATGAGAAGTAAAATTCCAAAGACAAACATAAGAAACATACTTGTTTCTAACTTAAATTGACAGTAATTTTGTCTTACTCAAGCTCTTCCAAATTGCAGTTAGTACAGATTCTCATTCATTTATTCACAATTTGAAAGTCCAAAAGCTCTGACCACAAAATTTTTTCATAACTCCTTTGGTCACCAAACCTTATCTGATTTGAACTTACCTGATAGCTGTATCTTCATTGTAACTTCACTTTGATGTGAGGCCACTGATAGTCCTTATTAATCCTACTAAGTGTGGAATATTCATGTGTTTTACAAGGGAAATATTAATGGATTATGAGTGTTACGTAATACAGTTATATGGTATCTGCATTTGTTATCTTTCTAAAATCCAATAATTCTAACTCTAAAACACAGCTGGCCCATGGAGTTTCAGGTAAGAGGCTCTGGACAAATAAATGGCTTCTTAAGTGTACAAAAGAGTTCAAAGTTGAGAACAGTTCTTAATCTTTTCTCTTTCTCCACACTATTCTCATGTACAGCTTTCATCATGCATAGTGTTTTTCCTTCCTCTTTTCCCATTTCCCGGGATAGAGCATTGACCATGCGCCTGTAGGTAGTGATGTCTGTTGTGTGTGTTCTCTGTATATCCAGGACCACGAGCAGTTTTATGATTGCTGTTCAGCCTGTTTGTCTAGTCCTTGCTCGTTTCAGTCTCATTTATCCAGCAGTGTTTAAGTTCAGGATGTCCTCAAGATAGTGGGCCCTTTAGTGCCTTTTCCTCCTGAGATTCTTTATTATAACACCCACTGATTTTTGCTCTTTTACCAGCTGCATACAAGGAAGGGAAAAGTGATGGCACTCAGCTAGTATCACATAGCAATAGTAAGCCCCAAGTCTAGGGCGTAACTGAGAGTCTCCTTCACTGTCTGTTAGTCCTGTCTATTATCAGTCTCATTTCTCCCATTCTTCCTTCTACTCATCACACTCACCTGGAAGTCACCCAAAATCCTATCCAGAAGAACGGAGTTGCCATTAATAAGACAGACAAGACTGCGGGCAGAACAGGTTTGGGAGGAAGATCAGGACCTGAATTTTGGACACATTAAGTTTGAGGTGCCTTTTAAATAATCCAAGTAATAGGCAGTTAGGCATATGAGTCTGAAGTTCAGAGGAGAGGTCCAAGCTGGAGAGATGAAGATGGGAGTTGTCAGCATACAGATTGCTATTTACAACCATGAGACTGAAATCACCAAGGAAGTTAATGAAGGTAGAAAAGAGAAGAGGTCTTAGAACTGAGCCCTGGAGCATGAGGAAGCATCAGCAAAGAAGATGAAAAAGAAGAGTCAGTGAGGTAGGAGGAAAACTAAGATGGTAGAATCCCCTGGAGGCTAAGATAAAATGTTTCAGGGAATAGGGGTGCTGAGCCAGCAGCTCACATACTGGTAGGGCAAGTGAGATGAGGACTGAGAATTTATTAGAAGTCACTGGGGACCTCTATGGGGGCAGTTTCAAAGGGATAGGACGACAGCATATTTGGAGTACATTTAGGAAAGGTTGGGGAGAGAAATTAGAAAAAGTAAGCATATTGAAGGAGTGTTTCTGAGAAAAAAAGGAAAGAATGGGGTGTAAGAAGTGGGGATGAGAGTGGGTTTTTTGTTTTGTTTTAAATGAGAGCCTTGTGTGTATATGCTGATGGAAAGGTCGGGTAACGAGGAAAATATTGAAAATGCAGGAGAAAGAGAGTTGTTTGGTGTTTCGAATGGGTAAATCTTGGGAATGAGGGGTTAATCTTTGCTAGAAATGTAGCAAGAGAGAAGCCAGGATATAAAGACACATTCATTCTCTGAGATCTGCTCTTACTGAAGTGGATCAGTGATGAAAGTAGCCAAATCTGAGCATCAGAAGACCACCCAGTGTATCTGATGTATGATCTCTGTAGTTCTGAGAAGCAAAAGAATAATTTAAAATAAGGGGTATGAAGGGGTGGGTGCGTGTGTGTGTGTGTGTGTGTGTGTGTAGGTGACTGGATAATTAAGGGGCTTATTGGTGGGTAAGTGAGAGTTGGTTGTGGGTGTGCTTGTATGAAAGGCTGATCAATTCTGAGCAATGATGAAAAGATTTTACTGCAGAACTTTATATAACTATGAAGGTTTCTACACTTGATCTGAGCTCAGAAAAAAATAAAATAAAGACACATTCAGCTAAGTGGATAGAGGTAATGGTAGCTTGTAAGATGTTCTCTCCAGATTGCTTAGTGAAAAGAAAAATCATTAGCTGAGAGTGGGGATGGAAGAATAGATGTTGGACATTTGAGTAGAAAAGAGGAAGTATGAAATTTTTGTCTAGAACATGAAGTGAGAATGTGTTCTATATCTTTAAGTAGTTGAAGAAACAAAAACTAAAAAAGTAATATTTCATGGCCTGTGAAAATTATATGAGTTCAAATTTCAATGTGTATAAATACAATTTTATTGGAACACAGCCATGCTTATCTTTACATGTTATCTATGGCTGCGTTACATCTACAACAGAGAGCTGAGTAGCTGCAACAAGAGACTGTAGGGCCGTAAAACCCAAAACATTAATGGTCTCTCCCTTTCCAGAAGGTGTTTGCTGACGTGTGATCTAGGGAAAAGGAAGAGAGAATGTCTGTGTGGGAATGACAAGTGCAGAGATAAAGGACTGAGAGTTGGATTTACCTAGGGTTATGGTTTAGCCAAGTGATGTAATGAAGTAAGACAGGGACCGGGAAGTTAAAGGTGAATGCAAAGAAATGACTGTAATTATTGACAATGGATGCAAGTTGGGTAAAGAGAGAAGTGGAAACATAAGAAAGATAAAGAGACAGTAAGAACTGTGAGTCCTGCTTGAGGTAAAAGGTGTTTTTTATTTTGTTTGTTTTTTTACTTGCAAAATTTTTATTGCTGAATTTAGTTGTGATCTGTTCTCTTTTTTTAATTTATTAAAGTATAGGTATTTTACAGTGTTGTGTAGTTGAAGGATTTTTGAAGTTGGGAGTGAGTGTTAAATATAGGAAATAGTAGACAAAGTGTGAATTTTGAAATTGAGACTTGGAGAGGATGTAGTTACCAATAATGATAAAATGTAAAACTTGACCACAGACAGAAGTGAGTGACACAGAGATGGTTTTGTATTTTCTGATCTTCAACAAACCATAACATCTAACCATATTAGATGTGGACTCTAGAGGTCAGAGGAGAGACTGTTTTTTGCTTTAGCATTTATACCACCTCTAGTGGTCTCAAACATGGTTCCCATAATTATTAAATTTGCTTCCTAGTCTTATAACATTCAACAGCATACTAGATAACATACATTTGCCTTGTATAAATCAACCTGTGAGTTTCCAGTGTAGTACAGAATTAGACATGTTAAAATTTAGTGTAGAGATACATGATTCAAAGATGGGAAACCTAGAAATGTAATATAAATATATGATCCCCTACATACTCATGCATACATTTATATTTTGGGCATTGTGTTTCCAAATACAGTAAAGCAAATAGATAGAAATACATGGAACCTATAGGTTTCTTCTAAACTGATTCATTTTAATGATGAAAATTTAGTATAGTATTTAAAAACCTTATTTGGTTCCACATGTGTGTCAGCAGATGATTTCATTGGAATGTAGTAAGTGCTAGGATAAAGACATGCACAGCTTTGGAGGGATCGGGGGAGTGTCCCTGACCCAGAAGAAGGAAGAAATGATACCTGAACTGAACCTCAAAGATTAGCAGGAGTTTAGCAGTATAAAGTGGGGAGGGCAAAGGGGGAGGGGAATGTTCCAGACAGTGGGAATGGAATACAGAAAAGCTAGGAAGCACAAAATGACTTGGGATATTACAGTTTGCTGTCACTGATATATTAAAAAAGGGAATTTGGTGGATTATGTTCAGAAGATTGACTTTATCCTGTGAGCACAGAAAGATGAGGAGTTGACGCATAGCGAGTTGGATTTTGAGACCATTAACCTTAAGTATTTGCTTCCTAAACATTTTTTAGTTCTAGCCTGGTCAGTGTGATCATTGAAAATGCAGCTGCAGTAGTCTGGGCAAGAGGTGATAAAGACCTTACCCAGAGCAGAGTAGGGAAGGAGGAGAGAGAATGACCTCGGAAACGTATAGTGAATAAAATGGGCAAGACTTGGTACTTTGATTGTAGCCATTAAGATTGAAAGAGAGGAAGGAATCAGGTCTGTTAATATACCTCCTTGTTGAGCAGCATAGGGAATTAATATGTTTATCTTCTTGGGTCTTGGAAGGGCAAGAGACTACTGTTTCATGTCGAGAATTAAGGGAATAAAAGACAAGGGGCGAATGAGTCGGCAGCGGCTGGGGTGCAGGAGAGCTTTCCATAATCCTCCATGAGAGACATTTCTCCATGTCTTAACTCTCTTCCCCTCATTCTAGTGGTCTCAAACAAGTGGTCAGAGTCCTTTATCCACACAAAATCTTATGTAAAACACCAGGATATAACAGCTGAAAGAGAGTGAAGGGACTGAGGCGCCTCCACAGAGCCCTAGGACTCTGCAGCTTGAACAGCACTGTTCTAGGGTGAACACAACTGAAATTACCCTTACCTCCACCGTCCTAAGCCTCAAATAAAAATTACCTGTCACAGTCCCTACAGTTCAGAGCCTCAGAGTGGTGACATCTGCCTCAGATTATGCACTTGCTTAAGAAATGGTTTGTCCTTGAGACATGTTTGAATTTAAAAGGTAAAAATGATGAGGTAGAGTTATCGACCTTAATTATTTTGCCCCACCAGAAATAGTATCAGGGTGACGTGGAGGGAGTACCAGCCTGGGAGTCCAGAGATCTAGTCCTTGCTCTGCCACTTACGTGCCACGTAACCTTGAGTCCATCCTTGACCCTCATCTGCTCTGGTTTCCTGGTCCATTAAATGAGGACTGGATGATCTCTAAGGCCCCTTCCTGGTCTAAAATTCTATTAATTTGAAATAGCCAGAGATTTGGAAAGTGGCTTTTGATTGAAGATCCAGTCTCAGAGATGAGTGCCTGCTTATGAGAAATGACCTGCAACCCATGGGAGGGAATGGAGGTGAAGCAGCCTGTGGTATTTATAAACCCATTTTCATCACTCTGTAGCTAGACATAGCACACTTTTGACAGTTTTCGTAGGAATTTTCCATTGTTATTTGGGGTTGGATTCTGGCTGTGTGAACATTATAATATTAAATAAATGCCTCTGATCAGCTAGCACTAGAGAATGCATAGGAAGCAAAGTAAGAGTTTTTGAGGTAATTCTTTTGTAAGATTTCAAGAGTGTAGCCTGTATCTTGATCCCACTTCTGTTACAGAGTGGTCAGGTCACCATTTTTCCTGCTCCTGAGCTTTAGAGAAGGTGGCCTCTCCTTTCCTGAGGCTTTGCTGGGGATTAGTTAGAAAAGACTGCATAGCAAATTACTACTCCAAAACTATGTGACATAAAACAATAAATATCTATTACCTCATGGTTTCTTTATATCAGGAGTTCAGGAGCAGCATAGCTGAGTGGTTCTGGCTCAGAGTCTCATGAAGTTGCTGTCAAGATACTGGAAGGGGCTACTGGCATTTGAAGGTTGATTGGGCTTGACGATCCACCTCACCCCACTTGCATGGCAGTTGGCAGGAGACCTCATTTCCTTGCCACATTGACTTCTCCGTAGGCTACTTGAATGTCCTCATGACATGGAAACTGATTTTCTGCAAAGCAAGTGGTTTGAGATAGCAAGACAGAAACCATGGTGTCTTCTGTGACTGAATACCGGAAGTCATTTTTCATCATTCCACTTTAGTCCATTTGTTAGAAAGCAAGTCATTAAGTGTAGCCATCACTCAAGGAAAGAGAAACAAGGCTCTATCACAGGGAAGAAAAAGTGTCATGGTGAATTCCTTGGCGGTCCAGTGGTTAAGACTCCATGCTGTCACTGCTGATGGCTTGGATTCATTCCCTGCTTGGGGAACTAATCCCACAAGTTGTGTGGCCCAAGAGAAAAAAAAGGATGTCATAGACTTTGTGGACAATTTGTTAAACTGCAGCTGGCTTTGGCACCACTTATTTAACTGAGGTGGTATGAGGAATAGGTTTTATTCAAGAGTATGTGTAGTTAGTCAAAACCTTAATACCAACTCACAAACTTAGTTCTTAGAGCTGGAGAGCTGGTTAACTATTGCTCTTTTTTTCCCCCTTGAGGTATACTTAACAGTTACTAAGGAACTGAATGAAGACTGAATCTTTTTTTTTTAAGAGGGAAATTTTTAACATCTGCATTAATTTATCAGCAAGCATTCACCAGATTTCACTATATGCAGGGATGTAAAACAGGCTCATACTATGAGGAATTCACATAAGGGTAGACAGACAGAAAAAGAGGAGACGAAGGTAAGATTAAATATAGTATGATGCATACAATGCTAGAGGAAGAGGAGACTAATTTGGGTACACAGAAAAGGGGCACCTCACCAAGACTTGGGATGTCAGGGAGTCAGGAAGCTTTCTGGAAGCAGTGACTCCTGGGCGAGGGCCCCACCTGCCGCAGGCGTTAGACACAGAGCTGTGTGGCCCTGTGCTGGAAGGGACCTCACTGTTCTTTCTACCTTTCAGAGTGTTGCTGAGGCACAGTGCATGGCCAACCAAGTGCAGCTCTTCTATGCCACTGATCGAAAAGAGACCTACGGGTTAGTGGAGACCTTTAACTTCAGACCGAATGAGTTCAAGTATATGTCTGTCATCGCTGAGTTGGAGCAAAGCGGACTTGGAGCCGAACTGAAATGTTCTCAGAACCAGAATAAGACTTAGGGATGTCAGGTTGGCTTACAGAGTTTTCTGCTCAGCCCTGGATAGTACTGAGCCTACCCACCCCTTGAACTCTTGGAGGCTTGGTATCTATAATGAGCTGTCTCTAAGGAGTCGTCCTGTGTGCTTGTTGCAAGAAGTAACGTGGAGGTGAGCCCTGTTACTTGATATTCAGGAAGAAAGATACCCAGACATTCTGGTAACTGTCTCCCAGCGTACTTGAAGTTTCCTTTTCAAGTGTTTGAGGTCACATCCAGAGACAATCAGGGATCCACAAGATGGTTGACTTAATTATATGCACTGTAAAAGTATATTTGTTCTCTGGCCATTTTGACTGCACAGCTCCTAATAATTAATTCCTCACCTTTATAAACTGTGACGGGATAATAAGCTTGAAGACCTCCTGTAGTTAGACATGGTCTTTACGTACTCTTCCCACTTGGCTAGCCAAAGGCATAACCCAGTTAGACCCTCGAACAACCACATATTGCCATCAGGATTAAGAGTCTGTCTAGATGCTCCCAGAATTGCTGTTAGTGTAGCTGGTTTGGAGTATCAGCAGATTTCAGGTATATTAAAAGTACAGGTACAGTGCCTGCTGCCTGCATATTTTTAAACTATAATTTGTGACACCTGCGTCTCTAACTATTCTGCCTTTTGGAAGCTGTGTATTTGGAGGGGCCGAATTGGTGCAGTATAAATAAATCAACTATTTTGTAAACAAAGGATCAATCCAGATTTGCTTTTTGTTTTTTAAACAACTCTAAACCATGCCAGTATTATATTAATAGAAAAGGTAAGTGGAAGCAAATGTACCCTATTATGTGTGTGGGAAAATGTAGCAATAAAATAAAGTCTGGCTTATAATCTTTGTTACACTAAATAATGAAGTCTAAGCTGTGTGCTGTCCATTGTGTCTGTACTGTGGGCTGATCTCATCAAAACTCACCTTGGACTCAGCAGTTGCTTAAAATAACAGGAAAAAAAAAGAAAGAAGCTCTCCAGCACTGGAAACTCAGGTTTGGCTTATAGTGTCCCTGTGTGGCTCCAAGCTCAGTGATAGAAGAGGGTGGCAGTAACACACCAGGCTTCTGAACACGAGGCCTCAGAGCACCCCCTGCCCCAGCATTGTCGTCAGCCACCTTTATTATAACGTCTTTCCTTTTCTTCATCTAACATGTTCCACTTGGCTGCTCCTGCCTACGGTCTGGTGAACAATGCTGAGCATGGTGTGTGGGAATATAACCAGGATTTGCAGTTTGTGTGTTTCATTTATTACTGGAGACTTTTTATAGGTTGAGCTCGTCCCCAAGTCCTTTAAATGGGATTGGACTTCCCATTATTTTCTGAGCTGTGTTTCTTTTGTTGTACTTCTGAATCTGTCTGTAGAAAGAGAGAGTGTTTGTTTAACCTGGAAAAATTACTGGTCTTTCACAATTTCTCTAAAGGTTGAGCTATTTCCTAATGCAGATTCAGGCCTCTTGTCCTGACATTTCTTTGTTCTTTTTTTTTTTTTTTTTTTTTGAGAAACGAGTCTGGTTGTTTTGAGTCCCAAGAATGTTTGCTGTTCAGTGGAATTACTTTCATAGATATGTTTCCTTTTCCCCTCCAGATGGCTCCAGTCTTTAGCCTTAGTACCTTTCATAACATCTCTACCAGAGGATAAGAAAATGACGATGAAATAAGTTGGAACTGACTTCTCATTTTACATTGCTCCCAGCTTTGCCCTAAATCCCTGGTTGCCAGAGAAGAGCTGGTCCATGGCCAGTTACATCAGATGTGATCAAAGTACCATCTGGTTGTTCTTTATATTTACCTAGCAAGATCTGGCAAAGAATGACAAGAAAATTGTCAAATTAATCAATCCCCTGGTATAGTGTGGTGGTATAAACGTGGACAGGCTTTAGAGTTAAGTGAATCTGGGTTCAGTATTGGGATTCATTAGCTCTAAATGTTGAACAAATTATTTAAACTCTCTAATTCTGTTTCTGCGTCTACCTCATGGGATCATTTTGAGAATTACATTAACTTATATAAAGATTGTAGTAGAGCTTAATGTCAACTCCCTTCTTCCCTACTTCACCTCTCGCTAAAGACCCACAAATTAGTATATCCGATGTGCAGATCATTCTTTATTCCAGCCTTATCTCACAGGTTCTCAAACTTTAAGTTGCAGTGGAATTACCTAGAGCACTTTAGGATGTAGACTCCCAGGTCCCAAACTCCAACCTGCTGAAGTGCTGGGAATCTCCATTTTAATATGTGCTCCAGATGATTCTGACAAAGATAATTAGCCAGTCACACTTAGAGAACCACTGCCTTATCTATTCTTCACAAAAAATCCACATTAGCCAGGTCTCTCTTTGCTGTGGACGTTAACCATAAAATCAGCTTCCTGGGCTCTTTGCCTCCTATAATGGTCCCCTTGGCATACTCTACGTTATATTTATTTATGTATATGTCTTTTCCCCTCTAGACTGTGAGCTCCTTGAGGGCTAGGGGTTTAATCTCCATTTCCAGCACCAAGGACATGGCTTGATGGCTTGGAACATTGAAGATACTCAGATTTTTGTTAAATAAATACATGACATGGATTTTAGCCAAAACATTATCTTCTGCGTGTATGTGCCTTATATTTAAATAGTTTGCACTTAAGAGATTCTCTTGACACACATAAGTGAAAAATTTACTGAGTAGGAATATTTGCTAATCAAGACAGCAAGGTAAACAAACATTCTCTGTATCTCAGCTAAATCTCCTGCACTTCTGTGGTGGGCTGTCTGCTCAGTGCGATTCGACAGTCATTTCAGAGGACATCCTCTACAACCTCCTACTTAGGTGCTGACACAGGAGGGTGAGCACGGTGATCCCTGCACTCAAGCTGTGTTCCAGCCACCAGCTGCATCCTGCCTTTGACTCTGCCTCAATCTAGCGCCTGGTCAGAGTTTGCCTTGTCTTATTCTTAGGGTGGGTGCTTTCTTCCTCAAGCAGTTGGGAAGCTGGAGCCACAGACTCTGTTTTCTGTAGTCTCGGCAACACTGACCTGCTGTTCAGTCTTGAAGAAGAGGTACAAATGCACAGTCCGCCTGTCATTTGACTTAGAGTTGATTCAGCATTCATTAATAGTTACGGAACACCTATTATGTCCCAAACACAGTTATAGGAAACTTGGGAATACAGCAATGAAGGGGACAAATAAGGCCTCTGTTCTCATGGAGCTTAGAATATTGTGGAGAAGACAAATGAATAAAGCAATAAGATTATTTCAAATACTGGTAGTGCTGAGAAATTTTTAAAATGTGATAAAACATAAGAGTGGAGGCAATGACGTAATGGTCAGGAATACCATCTCTGCAGAGGTGACAGCTGCTGCTTGGCCTGTGGAAAGTACCAGGTAGAGATCACCAACTGCTGAGGCCTAGAAGTGGGGCCAAGCTGCTGCTGCTGCTGCTGCTGCTGCTAAGTCGCTTCAGTCATGTCTGACTCTCTGCGACCCCGTAGACAGCAGCCCACCAGGCTCCCCTGTCCTTGGGATTCTCCAGGCAAGAACACTGGAGTGGGTTGCCATTTCCTTCTCCAATGCATGAAAGTGAAAAGTGAAAGTGAAGTGGCTCAGTCATATCCAACTCTAGCAACCCCATGGACTGCAGCCCACCAGGCTCCTCCATGGGAGGATTTTCCAGGCAAAAGTACTGGAGTGGGGTGCCATTGCCTTCTCCAGGGGCCAAGCTAAGCATGCTTAAAGGCTCAGTTCAACCACTGAGGAGCTCAGAGTTCAGCAAGGCAAGATGCTGACGTGAATACTAATTGCAAGACCAGTGCTGTCTTACAAGAGGGGCAGGGAGGGTTACCGTCAGATCCTGTGGGGAATGCAGATCTTGCCCTGAAGCACCTATGACTTAATAAGGAATGAAAGACTATTAAGAGTCTCGAAGAATGTGTGTTCCATGCAAGAGACAGGAGGTGCTATGAGTTCACAGTTGGTCTCAAAATATATACATGTTAACAATACCACTAACATCTATTATTGGTGGTTTACCAACCATGTGCCAGGCACGATGCTGAGCCCTTTACGTAGATTGTATCAGTCCTTCCTACAACCCAGTGAGGTCACAGGAACCTGCTGATTGGTGGGATGTGCCACTGCTCCCCTTGTGCTCGCTGCCTTCCCTCACCTCCAGCTCAGAAAACAGGGCAGCCTCCCAGTCACCCTTAACCCTAACTTCAGTAACCAACTCAAACCTTTAGAAGCCATGGGTGTCTTGAACCAGCCTTTGCTCTGAGAAACAGATGTGCCAATTTTCCTACCAACACCTTAAGAACAAAATGCACTTGTTATGTATTTCTGATTCATCCAAACTTTATTTCTAAAGACATCATATTCTACGTAAAAGAGGACTTTTTGTGCTGTTTCATCCTGTATGGAGCATTTTGGTCTTGGCAGTTCTCTTAATGTGGCAGGTTGATGGCAGCATTTTTATCCCTATTCTGATAAAGGAGACTTGGTGCACGAAAAGGAAAGAGATGACTTGAAGGTCGCTGCATCAGGAACCAAGCCAGGAATAGAAGGCCATGCTCAGACTTAATGATATCATTTGTAACGTCCATTGAGCGGTCTCATCCCTCACATTCACAAGGCTACTTCTGAGCTCTCTGGGCCTCAGGTACTGGAAGAGCCACAAGAAAAATCACTTCATATCACTTATGAATCCTCCCAAGCTGTCCAGAGCTTTCAGAACAAAGTCCCTTTGGATCAGCTCACAAGAGCTTTCAGAACTAGTCTCCGGTGACTTCTCCAGGCTCATCTCTTGGTAGGCCCCACCCACTCCCTTAGCCCCCATCAGTCTGGATGACTGGCAGTTTCCTGAATATACTGTTCTTCTTCCCTCTACTCTGATCTTTGCATAGGATTTGCAAGCTTTGAATGCCTGTTCCCCCTTCATCAAGTTAATTCTGATTCGTCTCTCAAAGGTCCGCTGAAGCATCTCTCCCAGAGCCTTCCCTGGCCTCACCCGCTCCAGCTGTCCCTGCCCACTTGTGTGCTCCTTTATGCTTCCCCAGCATTTTGTGCTCTGCCTTTTCAAGGCTCTCTTTCCCATAGACTGGACACTCCTCGGAGACACACATCATGTCTTACTGGACATCGTGTTCCCAGTGTCCAGCAAGAAGCTCAGCACAGACAGAGAAGGTACCAATGACTCGTATAAATTCCTCTTGGATGACTGCTCACCTCAAGACTACCTGTGTCTACAAGCATCCCTTGCATAGTGAGACCCAGCCCTGGCAAACACTGTGACTGGGTCTCAGCCTGAGGCAGTGGCCACTTTGTTTGCCCTTCCTACAGAGGCTGCAATGTGAAAACAAAGCCAGGGGCCATCAGAGGAGGCAGCTGGTCCAAGGTTTGTAAGCAGAAGGAACTGAGACAGTGAACAAACTTGGGGAACAGCACGATTATTTTTACCAGCTGGACACATTTCAAGTTCCCATCTTGGCTTACCAAGCCTCAGCACTAAAAAGATCTCAGACACTGTCCAGTCACTAGTTTTCAACTGTGCTTCAAGAAATCCTTACAGGGGGACTTCCCCGGTGGTCCAGTGGTTGAGAATCCACCTTGGGACACGGGATGTGGGTTTGATCCCTCTTCAGGGAGCTAAGATCTCACATGCTTTAGAGCAACTAAACCCACATGCCACGACTACTGAGCCCATGCTCTGCAAACGACATCCCCTGTGATACAATGAAGATCTCTTGAGCAGCAACGAACATCTGATGCAGCCAAAAAAATTTTTTTAATATTTTTTAAATATTTTTTTAAAAAAAGAAATCCCAACATGGACTTCACTGGTGGTCCAGGCTAAGACTGCACTCCCAGTGCAGGGGGCCTGGGTTCAATCCCTGGTCAGGGAACTAGATCCTACATGCAGCAACTAAATATCCCGCTTGCCTCAATGAAGATTGGAGATCCCATGTGCTGCTACTAAGACCCAGACAGCCAAATAAATATTTAAAAAAGAAACAAAGAAATCCCAACAGTTCCTAGGGGTGGGAGCCTGGTCCTTATCCCTAAGTCAACCAGAGAGAAGCACACTTTATTTACTGGGCTTTCCCTAAGCTGTCATTTGAAGAAACAGTTTCCAAGAAATACTGAAAAAAAAAAAAAAAGAAGCTGGTCTAGTTTAACCTCCTACCCACCACAGCAGCCCTACCTACACCATCTCCAAGTCATTGGGCAACTGTTTGCAAACTTCCAGGGACTGGAAACTCTCTACCTGCCAGATGACCTGGCCCCTGCAGGGACAGCTCTGAGTGATTGCAAGTTTGTCCCCACCCTACGCTGAAATCTCACCACTTCTCTCCACCCTCACTGGACTTTGCTCTGCCCACCATAGCTACAGCCTCCTAGAGAAGTCTCTTGGCTTTTCTATCCCCATAGCATCTCCTGCTGATGTGTGAAGATAGCGCTCACGTTACTTTGGAGGCTTTTCGGCAGAGGAAACAAACTCTGTCTTTCCTTATATGAACCAAAACCCCAGCCTCTGCTTCTGGACAAACTTACCAGTGTCTGCCTCACGGTTGGGGACTGGAGTTAAGCCAAAGATAGCCTTGTGGGATGACCAGAGTGGATTTCAGATGGAAGTCCTTTGGTAGTTGGCCTGGCTCACTTGGCAGTGACCTCTCCACATCACCTCTCACTTAGGTCACCTTGCTGACTCACCCACCTTGTCTTGCCTCATCCTCATCCTCACTGCCACTTTCAGCTGTCTTCCCATGATCTGTCAAACATGGCTTTTCCTACCGAGAACTCTTTGCATTTACTCCTATTTCATTTCATCTGGCTGGTTTCAGCCCAGCATTCCATCACATCTTGACTTGAATTTTGCCTGATGCCCAGAGCCCATGTCCCTCTCTACAGATATGATACTCGCTTTTCCTTGGTGCTCTTCTACATCTGCCCTGGCAGTAATCAGAGGTAAGTGATGTCCCCTCAAGCATTTCACTTACCTCCCCCCTCCACCCCACCCACACACACATACAAATTCTTGCCTTGGTTGAAATATCACTACTGAGTCACACTTAACTTTTGGTTCACTGTGATTCCCCAGATCACTTTTGTTGTTATTGTTCTAACATCCATGATTTGGGATGAATCTCCACCTTGCATTCTTATTTCTTCAGTCTACATGTATTCTCCCCTTTTGGCCTTGCCTCTGGTCAGGAGGGAAGTAGCTGACAGATCTTGCATTTTGACACTGATTTTGCAGGGAAGAAAGGAAGCATGGAGGAGTTTTCCTGAGCCCTGCAGGGGTCAGGTCAGCTGGCAGGTGGAGAGTTCCCAGTCTCTGGAAATTTTCAAACAGTTGCCCAATGACTTGGGAATGCTGTAGGCAGGGCTGCTGTGGTGGGTAGGAGGTTAAACTAGACCAAGTTCTTTTTATTTTTTTCAGTATTTCTTGGAAAGGTCCACAATTCCCAACAGACTCTGAGACATTTGCTTCCGCTATCTGTTTCTTCCATTTGATCTTTTTCAACAGTGCTATAAGGATAACATTACTCCCATCTTACAAATGACGACACTGGGGAGATAGCATTGTAGATGTTAAGAGTAAGGACTAAATTAGACTCTCAGCTCTGCCTTTGGACAAGTTAATCTCTCTGAGCCTTTGTATTCTCATCTGTAAATTAAAAAATAATGATCGTATCTCAAAAGGATTAAATGATATATAGAGAGTACATAGCACTATAGTTCACACACAAAATAAGTGCAGAGTAGTGGCTGTTAGATTAAGTTACTTGACCTTTTCAAGGCTCACGTCTCCTATATAGAAGAGGTGGGAAACTCTGCTTCTGGAACATAGATCTTCTACTTCTGGAACACAAGTTGTTGGGTTTTTTTTTTTAATCAGAGGTTAATTGCTTTACAATATTGTGTTAGTTTTAAGTTTCTATTGTGCTATTTTTCCTGCACTATGTTTCCACTTTTAGACATTCTCTTCCAACATTTTAAAGAGACTTGAGCAATATTAAGCATACCAGAAAGCATGACATTGGGAACTGGGGAATCTCAAGGCTGGATTCAGAAATTGGCAGGTAGGAGCAAAGATGGGAAGGCTGGGCTAACCCCAAACAGAGCATACAGGTTGGAGAGATCACTGTTTCCCTCTCCTTAACCACCAGGTGGCTAGACGCAGTGCCCGCAAGTGGGCAAAGGAAGGGAGGTGTGAAGGCAGGACCCAGAGCCTGGGAGCTGACCTCTGGGTCAGGAGCCAGGTGGCACTTGAAGTTCCAGGCCAAGGTGCAGGGCCTGCCTAATTATTTGGGGATGACTTATCAGACCAAGTTACTTCTGATTGCAGACTGCTACTGATTTAATTCCTTGACAACTCACTACACATAACAGTTTACAGTGTAAAGAGACCAAAGCCTGTAATTTAACCCTCTGGCTGGACATCAGAAACTCCAAAAGAACTCGTCAAAGATGTTGATTCTTAGGGCCCATCACTGAAATATGGATTATTTTGGTCTGGACGAGGTCTGGGAAACTTTATTTAAAAAAAAAAAATCTCCAGGTAATTCTGAGGCTCAGCCTAGTTCGGGAACCCCTATGATAAATTAGTGATTTTATATCTGAGGAAAAAGGCCCCAAACCAGGCAAGATGACTGCCCCTACATCATACATTGTTTTGGTGGCAACGTTCCTTCCATCCCTTTGTTGTAATTTTTCTCTGCACTTTCGTGCCAGGCAACACAACTGGAAAACATCTGAAAAATATGTATTTGATTATTGTCTGCTTCTAGGGAAGATTTCTGGGAAAACGCTAGCTGTTCCTAGCATGTCTCAGTTGAGCACCTCGAGGGACAGCTGAGGAAACCAGAGGCCCCCGAGACTCTTTAAGTCCAGATGGCTTCCTCATTTGATTGTTGACAGCTGAGAATTCTGCAGGCCCATGGCCCCTGGAGCCCAGTGCTGGATGATCTGTTGCACTGGGTTACTGTGCCTGGCCCCTGCAACTGCACGGAGAATTGTGTGTTGCTTGTGTAGACTGAAGCTCTCCATCCATCGTGTGTGCATTCGCTCTTGCCTGTGATGAGGGAGCAGACGGAGATGATGTATAGACAGCTGGGCAGGCAGCAAGGATGGAGAATGGTCTGGAACTCAGGCACAAAGCTCAGCTGGGGGACTCTCACCCCATTGAAGCTGGGATTGATTGGCTGGAACTTTCTCACCCTTCTCAGTTTGTCTCAGAGACAGCAGCCTGCATTGTGTCCTCTGGGAAAAGGAATTGCTGTCAAGGTCGGGAAAGCTCTGGCTATCTCAGAGATGTTCTGCCATATACCTTATTCCCAGAGGCAGGTGATTCTCCACTCTAGAAACCAAGTGAGGACTTCCCTAATGGTCCAGTGGTTAAGAATTCACCAGCCAATGCTGGGGACATGAGTTTGATCCCTGGTCCGGGAAGATCCCACATACCTCAGGGCAAGTAAGCCTGTGCATCACAACTATTGAAACCCACATGCTTAGAGCCTATGCTTCACAACAAGAGAAGTCACCACAGTGAGAAGCCCACACATCACAAATAGTAGTAGCAAAAAGAAAAAAAAGTAGCCCCCACTCTCTGCAACTAGAGAAAGCCCTCACACAGGAAGACCCAGAAAAAAAAAAAACAAGTGACTCTCCAGTAGCCTTGTTTCCTGAACCCCTTCGGTCTGTACTTGGTCCCCTTCCTATCTCCTTCTGCTTTTCTACCTTTGGCTCACACTAAATGATATCTTTTCTTGGGTACCAGACACAGGTCTTATCCCCATATGTGTGGGATATGACCTGTCTAAGCAGATTTTGCAGGGGTATCAAAAAAGTAAGCAAAAAATCTAAGGTGGTGTCAAGGTTACTGAGGATGGTTGAGGATCTTAATGATGTTAATTGCATTAATACAGATCCAGGTATAAATGTCTATGTTCATCTACTTTCCCAGGAGAACATCTTCAGAAAAGTGTCTAGCCCCTTTCAAATAAATTCTCCTAACTTACTGGATAGGTCATGTGAGTACACCTGCTAAGGCCTCAGGCCGTGTGGGGCAGGGAGCTGGTGCACGAATGGAGTTGGGAGGCCTGGGTTTGAGTCCTGACTCTGCCACTTTCAGGCTGTGCCCCTTGGCCAAGTCATTTCACACTTTGCTATCAATACTCACCTCCCAGAGTTGTTGCAGGACTCAAAAATGTCTGGCACGGTGAAAGCACTTTGTCAATTAGAAAAATCCTTATAAATGTCAGTTGTTGCTACAGGGTTCCATGGGAGAAGGTAAAATAAGAACCCACTATCCAGGGTTTGTGATCCAAGCAGAAGGCAGAATCTCACAGCTTAAACAAGCAAAGTTGAAATGAAAAGTGTTAGTCATTCAGTCATATCCGACTCTTTGTGACCTCTGTGGACTGTAGCCCACTAGGCTCCTCTGTCCGTGGAATTCTCCTGGCAAGAATACTGTAGTGGGTTGCCATTCCCTTCTCCAGGGGATCTTCCTGACCCAAGGATCTCCCACACTGCAAGCAGATTCTTTACCATCTGAACTACCAAGTGTATCTGCAAATCATGAAGAACTTCTGTGCCAAGGGCTCCCCCCTGAGGAAGGTTGGTTCCAGGCAGCTGCGTAAGACTGGCAGACTTTCTGGAAGTAGAGAGCACACACCCTTGGTTCCCTTAGCCTTGGGCAATTCTGCACTCTTCGAGCTGCTTCTGAAAAAGGCCCAAATGTAGCCATGACCAGCTGGAAAACAACTTTGGAAAGTCACGAGCGGTACTTGGCATGGAATCCAGACTCCATAGGGTGCGGTGTGGGTCTCCACCAAGAAGTAGTTGCTGCTCACTGCCTGAATTTCAGCTTCCTGGAAGTGGGAGGACACAATTTTACCACTTCCAGGAAATGAAACCAGGATGTTTCACCAAGGGGTTCTCCCAGACAGAGCCCCAGGGCAGAGTTTGGGGTGTCACCCTAACACGTCCATTGCTTTCTTCCCCATTTAGGGGAATTGTGTCTTTCTATTTCGTGCCCCTCCCTCCCTCTGGAGGGAAGGACAAAACCGCTACAAAAAGACAAATCTTCCTCCTTCCCAGAGTTGATGAGAGGAAATGAGAAAAAGCATCTCCAGAACAGGTATAGAGAAGGTTCATGAATGTTCACATCCTCAGCCAGTCCCTTTTGCTCCCTGCATCTCAGTTTTCTCATGCACTCTGTGGAGATTAGACTGATAGCCAAGGCCCCTCCCCCTTTAAGAGCCACCCTCTCTGTGACCTGCTGCTTGCTGAGCATCTTCGGCAGCCTCAGTCTTATGAGCTATGAAGTAGGACCCCTGGGCCTTGTGGAAGTTCCTCAGGAGACTGAGGCTTCGGCATCACCCACAAATCAAGAGCAAGATCTGCACCTGACCCCAGTACAGTGCCTGCCATCTAATGCACCCCCAGTAAATATTTATGGAAAGAATGAATAAATGAAACAGATGTACTATCTCCACCCCTTCATGCTGTCTCTATAAGATGTTAAAACTATACTAATTTACCACTGTTATTACTAGAAGTCATTGCCTCAGCTCTCTTGAAGGTCCCCCATTTTTACCCCACCCCACAAGTAGTATGAGACACAGGAAGAGGTTGTCTTAGCCCATCAGGCTAATAGAATAGAATACCATAGACTGAGTGGTTTATTTGAAAGTGAAAGTTGCTCAGACATGTCTGACTTATTGCCACCCCATGGACTATACAGTCCATGGAATTCTCTAAGCCAGAATACTGGAATGGGTAGCTGTTCCCTTCTTCAGAGGATCTTCCCAACCCAAGGATCGAACCTAGGTCTCCCACATTGCAGGCAGACTGCTGGGTGGCTTATAAGCAACAGAAATTTATTTTTCATAGTTCTGGAGGGAAGTCCAAAAGAAAGGCATCCACAGATTCAGCGTCTGGTGAGGACCTGCTTCCCGGTTCATAAACAGTTGTCATCTCACTGTGTCCTCACACGGTGGAAGGGACAAGGGAATTCTCTGGAGTCTCTTATATGGGCGCTAATCCCATTCATGAGGGCTCCAACCTTATGGCCTCATCACTTCGCAAAGGCCTCATCTCCAAATATCATCGAATTATGGGTTAGGTCTGTCAACACATGAATTTGAGGGGACACAGGCATTCAGTCCATAGCAGAGGTTCTCAAACCTTCAGTTCAGTTCAGTCGCTCAGTCGTGTCCAACTCTTTGTGACCCCATGAGCTGCAGCACACCAGGCCTCCTTGTCCAACACCAACTCCCAGAGCCCACTCAAACTCATGTGTATTGATTCGGTGATGCCATCCAACCATCTCATCCTCTGTTGTCCCCATCTCCTCCTGCCCTCAGTCTTTCCCAGCATCAGGGTCTTTTCCAATGAGTCAGCTCTTCGCATCAGGTGGCCAAAGGATTGGAGTTTCAGCTTCAAAATCAGTCCCTCCAATGAACACCAGGACTGATCTCCTTTAGGATGGACTGGTTGGATCTCCTTGCAGTCCAAGGGACTCTCAAGAGTCTTCTCCAACACCACAGTTCAAAAGCATCAATTCTTCAGCACTCAGCTTTCTTTATAGTCCAACTCTCACATCCACACATGACTACTGGAAAAACCATAGTTTTGACTAGATGGACCTTTGTCGGCAAAGTAATGTCTCTGCTTTTTAATATGCTATCTAGTTTGGTCATAACTTTCCTTCCAAGGAGTAAGCATCTTTTAATTTCATGGCTGCAGTCACCATCTGCAGTGATTTTGGAGCCCCCCAGAAATAAAGTCTGACACTGTTTCCACTGTTTCCCCATCTATTTCCCATGAAGTGATGGGACCAGAGGCCATGATCTTAGTTTTCTGAATGTTGAGGTTTAAGCCAACTTTTTCACTCTCCTCTTTCACTTTCATCAAGAGGTTTTTTAGTTCCTCTTCACTGTCTGCCATAAGGCTGGTGTCATCTGTATATCTGAGGTTGTTCATATTTCTCCCAGCAATCTTAATTCCAGCTTGTGCTTCCTCCAGCCCAGTGTTCCTCATGATGTGCTCTGCATAAGTTAAATAAGCAGGGTGACAATATACGCATTGACATACTTCTTTTCCTATTTGGAACCAGTCTGTTGTTCCATGTTCAGTTCTAACTGTTGCTTCCTGACCTGCATACAGGTTTTTCAAGAGGCAGGCAGACTCAAACCTTAGTCTTCAATATAAATATCAATAGGGAGCTTGCTAAACCTCAGATTCATGGGCCCATCCCAGAGACACTTAAACAAAATCTCTAGGAGAAGGACCCAGATATTTACTTTTAGTGTGGTTCATCTTTTTTTTAATTTAATGGATTATATTGCTCTCTGTGGTTTATGCACAAAGACACATGCATGCTCATGTGAAGAGAAACCACCCTGTATTTTACCCAGGACATGGAACAGAAAGTGTCAGACCTACCCAGGAACATGTTCTTTTGCCTTTTTTCATTCTAAGGATTTTATAAATTTATCTCTTAGATTTATATGAGGTTTTATGAGCATCCCAGTCAGACTGCAGGATGTCTGAAGAAACAGAAGAGCTGTGATTTTCTTAAGAATAAACAGGCGGAAACTCACCAACCTGACAGGGTCAGCAAACTTAACCAGCAGTAGCTAATGAGATGATGTCATTCAAACAGTGATGAAACAAATACATTTCAACTCTCATTTCCTTAATCTGATGATGTTTTGCCTCGAAGTGATGATAGAAATGATTGTCCGATCTCTTACAATGTTAGTTTCCTCATCATCTCTGGTTTTGTAGACTCGGAATGTATTGCATTCCTTTGCAATTTAGCTTTGAAAGTCTTGAGGTTGGGCTGGTCAGACACACTCTTTCTTCAGTCTCTCTAACTTCTGGTGCTCAACTCAACAAACTTGAGTTGACTGCAGAATTTTACCATTGTGTTTTATATTTTCATATGTTTTCATGAAAAGGACACTAATTAGTTAGTGTCCTTTTCAGCTTGAAGATCTCCTTTTAGAATGTCTCGTAAGGCTGGTTTAGTGGCGATGAGCACCCTTGGCTTTTGTTTGTTCACTTCATTTCAGAGAAACAACTTTTCTGAGTAAAGATTCTTGGTTGGAAGTTTTTCTTCTATCATCCCACTCTCTCCTGGCCTGCTGAGTTTCTGTCAAGAAATCTAGTGTGGTTCATTTTTAAACATTTTATTGTTGAAATGTCAAACACTGAGCCAGCCAATAGTATCATGAACCCAAGTTCCTGTGACCCAACATTAAAAAATTTCAACACATGGCATCTGGTTTTGTTTATATCCCCACCCATTTTCCCTCTAAATCCTGGACATCATACTGTTTCATCCATACTGCTTATGTTTATATTTCTAAAATCTACGTACTTTTTAAAATTCCTAAAATAACAATAATTCCTTAATATTATCAAAAGTGCAATCATATTCAAATTTCCCCAATTGTCTCATAACATTTTTTAACACTATAGGAATATTTATTGAAATCAGATTAAATTTATTCATTCAGTTCAGTTCAGTCACTCAGTCATGTCTGACTTTTTGCAACCCCATAAATCGCAGCACATCAGACCTCCCTGTCCAACACCAGCTTCTGGAGTTCACCCAAACTCATATACATTGAGTCAGTGATGTCATCCAGCCATCTCATCCTCGTCCCCTTCTCCTCCTGCCCCCAATCCCTCCCAGCATCAAGGTCTTTTCCGAAGAGTCAACTCTTCACATGAGGTGACCAAAGTATTGGAGTTTCAGCCTCAGCATCAGTCCTTCCAATGAACACCCAGAACTGGTTTCCTTTAGGATGGACTGGTTGGATCTCCTTGCAGTCCAAGGGACTTGCAAGAGTCTTCTCCAGCACCACAGTTCAAAAGCATCAATTCTTCGGCACTCAGCTTTCTTCACAGTCCAACTCTCACATCCATACATGACCACAGGAAAAACCATAGCCTTGACTAGACGGACCTTTGTTGGCAAAGTAATGTCTCTGCTTTTGAATATGCTATCTAGGTTGGTCATAACTTTCCTTCCAAGGAGTAAGTGTCTTTTAATTTCATGGCTGCAATCACCATCTGCAGTGATTAATATAGGGGAAATCAGCATCTTTAATAAAGACAAATATTTCTATCTGAAAATGCATATCTTTCCATTTACTCATCTTATTTTGTATCCATCATGCATGTGTGCTCAGTCACTCAATCTCGTCTGACTCTTTGTGACCCCATAGACTGTAGCCCACCATGTTGCTCTGTCCATGGGATTTTTCATGCAAGAACAGTGGAGCTGGTTGCCATTTCCTCCTCCAGGGCATCTTCTCAATTCAAACCTGTGTTTCCTGAGTCTCCTGCTTTGGCAGGCAGATTCTTAACTGCTGAACATCGGTGTTGTCTTAAAGTTTTTTCATATAGGTTTGCATCTCTTGTTAGAATTATTACTAGTTATTTTATCATTTTTGTTGACATTGTAAGTGGGACTTTTCTTTTTCCATTATTCTAGCTAGCTATCTTTTTAATATAAAAAAGCTATTAATTTATGTATGTTTTTGTACTCTTCTGCCTTACTGACTTCTCCTACTGTTTATAGCAAAAATTTTAGTTGACTTCTTGGGTTTTCTAGAGAGACAACCATATTGTCTGCAAATAATAGATGTTTCCCTTCTTCCTTGTCAACTTTTAAACTTCTAATGCCTTTCTCTTACCTAATTGCATTGGCTATTACCTCCAATATAATGTTAAATAACAGTGATGACATGGGCATCCTTGTCTTGTTTGTGACTTTAGTAGAAATAATGCCTGAATTCCCACTTCACAATTAGCAGTGTTGAAAAATATAAATATTAGTTCCCTAACTATTCCATTTGGATCTGAAAAAGATATATTTTTTCACATTAGGAAAAGTGAACTTGACTTCTATCTTATAGAGTTACTTTTAAAAATCAAGAGTGTTGATTTTATCAAATGTTTTTCTAACATCTATGGAGATGATAATTTGATTTTCACCCTAGATCCATTAATGATAAATTTTATTATACATTTCCTACTTTTTGGTGGTTTTTAAAAAATTTAAGTACAGTTAATTTACCATGTTGTGCCAGTTTCAGGCATATAGCAAAGTGATTCAGATATATATATATATTTTTTTTTTCTGGCTTCTTTTGCATTATAGGTTATTAAAAGATATTGAATACAGTTCCCTGTGCTATACAGTAGGTCCTTGATGTTTATCTATTTTATGTATAATAGTTTGTACCTGTTAATCCTATAACTTTTCTATTTATAGTTGGCTTGTTCAAATCAGGCTCCAAATAAGATCCATACCTTGTAACTGGATATGTCTTTTAAGTCTGTTTTATTTAACCTTTTATTTTTTAATAATTTTAGACACACATAGAAGTTGCAAAACTGATACAAAATTCCCGTGTACCTTTGCCCAGCTTCCTTTAATGATAACATGTTACATAACCATAGTAGAATGATCAAAACCAGGAAATTAGCATTAGAACAATACTATTAAGTGACTTAGCAGCAGCTGCATTAAAACTATAGACTTTATTTGGATTTTATCAGTTTTCATATGCACTGATTTTTCATTTGTTTCTTTTTGTGTATATAGGTCTGTGAAATTTTATTACATGCATAGGTTTGTGGAACCATTGTCTGGATACAGAACTGTCACCCAGAGAAAGTTCTTCATGCTACATCTTTTTTTTAATTTACTTTATTAAAGTATAGTGATTTACAATGCAGTGTTGTGTTAATTTCTACTGCACAGCAAAGTGATTCAGTCATATATATATATATATACACACACATACACACACACACACACACACACACACTTTCTTTTTCATATTGTTTTTCATATGGTCTATATGCTATGTCTTTATAATCACATGCTTCTCCCCAACTCTAATTCCTGGCAACCGCTGATCTGATCTCCACAACTATAATTTTGTTATTTCGAGAATACATATAAATTAAATAATATAGTATGTTACCTTTAAAGAGTGAAGTTTTTTTTAGAATGCTTTTAGGGGGAGTGGGCAGTGCTGTGCAGCTTTGGGGATTTTAGTTCCCGGACCAGGGATTGAACCCAGGTGGCAGTGAAAGTGCCAAGTCCTAACCATTGTACCACAAGAGAATTCCCTAAGATTGAATCTTTCACTCAGCATAATGCCCTTGAAAACATCCAAGTTGTCACAAGAATCAGTAGTTGATTTATTTTTACTGCTGAGTAGTACTCCATAGTGTCACTTTTAACTAAGAGGTTCCCCACTCGTCTCTTGTTCTCTTACCACTTATTTATTGAGAATCTGTCTTACAGAATTTTCCTCATTCTGGATTTTGCTGATTTCATCGCCCCCCCCCCCCAGTGTCATTTCACTTGTTCTTCTATTCCCAGTCCTTCCTATAACTGACAGTTAGATTCCTAGTCAGAATCAGATGGGTTTTTTGTGAGGAACCCCCATCCCCACTGGCAACTCTGAGGTAGGTGTTATTGAACACACTTGGAGAAAGAATGCTGCAGAGGAAGGAAGAAAGTGCCATGGGGACTGAGGCAGGCAGAGGAGGCTTTCCTGTAGAAGAAGGACCTTGAACTGGTATCGTATTCCAGGAAGGCAGCCTTGGAGGCTCAATGTGAGGCTCCACTGTGGCAGAGGATCGGATCAGGTTAGACAGAACTTCCTGTGCTGGCTTCATGGTGGGCTCTATGGAAGACTGAGCCTGGAATACTGGTGAACCTCCCCCCAACCCCCAACTGTCACCTCCACTCCTGAAACACTCCTGAGCTGAGAACTAACCCAAGTGACTGGAGGGTGTGAGTCGGAGGATGGGGCAATGCCTAGTAGGGCCATGTTGGGAGTCAGGTTCAGGGGGCCAGGGAGGGAGCTGTAAAATTGTCCTATGGCCCTTATGCACCCTAGGCTTCTGCCACAGCCTCTAGAGGTCTCCTTCCCAAGATGAAAGACCTGAAATCCAGAGAGGCGAAGGCAATGCCTCCAACTCAAGAGGTGGGTGGAAAGCTGGGAAGGAGGAGGACCTTTGAGCACAGAAGAAGGTTCTCAAGACTCAAGAGGGCCCTCCTGCTCTTCTAAGGGACTGGAGCCCTCTGAAGCCCGTGTCACATGGTGGGGGTGGTGGGTGTGCTATGCCACTTTTGCTTACACACGTCCCTCCAGAGAAGTCAGTGCAGCCATCTAGGCAGCATGGTTGGACCGCTCTGATGTGCCAAGTGTCTCTCTGTATTGTCCTGGCCGCTGCCCCGCCTTCCAGGATCACAGAAACGAGTGCAATCCCTCTTCTGCACAAAGGCCTGCAGGGTACTTGAAGACAGCACTCCCAGAAAGACTGGCTAAAGTGTGCTGCTGTTTATAAGGACTAGCACGTCTGATCCTCACAGCTCTTCTGTGGGAGGTGTATTTTTATTACTGTTGTTGTAAGTCACTAAGTCATGTCCAACTCTTTTGCAACCCCATGGACTTGTACCTCACCAGGCTCCTCTGTCCATGGGATTTCCCAGGCAAGAATTCTGGACTGGTTTCCCATTTCCTTCTCCAACCCAGGGACTGAACCCACATCTCCTGCACTGCAGGCAGATTCTTTACCACGGAGCCACCAGGGAAGCAGAAATAGGCTCAGAGAGGTCACACAGAATTTTGATGTACATGCTTCTCAACCTTGTCTTCCCCTGTCACATTCCCTTGAACCCTGCCTGTCTCAAACTAAAGGAAGTCCAACCATAATTCCTCTTACTGCCATGAGAGGTGGGCTTCCCAAGAGGCATTGGTGGTAAAGAACCTGCCTTCCAGTGCAGGTAGACATAAGAGACGTGGGTTCGATCCCGGGGTTGGGAAGATCCCCTGGAGGAGGGCATGGTAATCCACTCCATTATTTTTAGCTGGAGAATCCCATGGATAGAGGAGCCTGGCAGACCATAGGTCCATAGGTTCACAAAGAGTCGGACACAACGGTAGCGACTTAGCATGCACACACACCGTAAGAACGTCCTTTGCTTTTCCCTCAATGTGTCAGAAGGAAAGACCCAGGATGGGAGATTCTGCCTTCTGAGCAGAGAGGGACTTAAACTGAAATAGAAACATTTTCTTGGGCTAGTGAGGAGAAGGAAATGGCAACCCACTCCAGTACGCTTGCCTGGAAAATCCCATGGACAGAGGAGACTGGTAGGCTACAGTCCATGGGGTAGCAAAGAGTCGGGCAGGACTGAGCGACTTTACTTTCACTTTTATGTGTTGGAGAAGGAAATGGCAACCCACCCCAGTGTTCTTGCCTGGAGAATCCCAGGGACAGGGGAGCCTGGTGGGCTGCCGTCTATGGGGTCGTACAGAGTTGGACACGACTGAAGTGACTTAGCAGCAGCAGCAGCAGTGAGGAGAAGGTGAGCTCCATCAGGCTATATGCCGGGGTCCAGCCCCGGTGGATCCAGGGAATTCGAAGCGGGGACGGTGTCGGCGAGGATCAGGCAACAACTGCTTAATTAAACTTTAATTAAGGATATAAAGAGTAATAGAATGATAGCTCAGTAGGAAAATTCAGAGAAGAAAAGAGGCTGAAATAAGGATAGCTCAGTGAGGAAATTCAGTGGAGAAAAGAGGCTGAATAATTCAGCCAGAAGGTGAGAGAAGGAACGACATGGGGAGACCAAGTTTCGGTGAACAAGGCCCGCACTTTATTTTCCAAAGTAGTTTTTATACCTTAAGTTATGCATAGAGGATAATGGGGGAAGGGGTAGAGTCATGCAGCAAGCCAGGCTTTCTTCCTGCAAACTTATCATATGCAAAAGTTTAGGTGATTTGCAGCATCTTCTGGCCCGGAGGCCTGTTAACATTTTAAGACCCTTTCTTCAGAAAACTTATTTTTCTCTAAAGGTGACTAGTCAGGCGCCACCCTCCAAAAGCATTAAAGTTGCATTCCTAAAGGGCAAAGGTGTGGTGGGCTACAAAAAGAAAAAGAATTAACTCAAGGGTCCCAGGTTACAAACGTTAAAGCTACTACTTACACCAATTATATTAATCAATACACTGCCAGGGACACAGCAGGTAAGGGATATGGAGACTTAGCAGCAAACATTGGCCCAACAAGTGAAAAACCCTTCACCAATACAATTTCTAATCAATCTTTTAACTCCTCAAAGGAATCTGTATTTAGGCAGTTTAGAACATCTCATGCCTCTCACAGTTGGGAGGCTCTGAGCAATCACATGTGGCCGGAAAAACCTATTCAGGCAGGCTAGAGGACTTCCAAAGGAGTTTGTAGGTTGAAACACTGTCACACCCAGGAATTATTAACTGGAGCTGTAAGTTAACTCTTTTTTCAGAGAGAGGTAGTGGGGGACAGCCCCCCGTAAAGTCAGAGGTGTAGGTGAGAGCACAAAGCAGAAAGTAGGCAGACTCTGGTTTGGGGGTAGATGCTCGAGAATTTCCAGGGGGACTCCTGAGGCTCGATCCCGCCTTTGCGTATGCCGAGCCTCCTTCCTCATGACCTTTGACATGGGCGGAGCTCCTGTTCCCGGCAGCTATAGAAACAGCCAGATGCCTGGTGGGGTGAACTGGGGATACTATTGCTCATTATTGGAGGAGTGTGGTGTTGGAGGGGGTGACCATTTCCTGGCATAGGACAGGCTGGGGATTCCCATGAAGAGGTCACTCCGTATCAATAGAGTCAGTGGGTACAGGCCTACAGAGGCAGGAACGGGAAGCTGGTCTTGATAAGGCTTGGTCTTGATAAGGAAAGGTATGGTTGGAAGATAGGGGAGAGCTGACGCCCAGAAAGAGGCAGAGGCTTTCCCAGAGAGACACAGCAGGGCAGGAGTCCAGGTCTGGATACCACTCCACTGCCACGACTCTCTCGTTGAGAAGCCTGGGCTGTGCAGTGGAAGAGGATATTTCCTCAACTAGGTCCTTGCCGACTCCTGCCAAGCTTCAGAGATGGCCTTACGTGAGGACTTGTCATACTCAGGACACAGTGTCAGGAAACCGTGCCTGTCCTGTGTCAATATGCAGTGCTGTGGTGTTTTAGCATGCCATCAAAGAGGGCTGGAGCACCCCAAGGACACACAGCTAATACACGGTAAAGCCATGACTTTGTTCTCCAAGGTCTGAGTTTTCTCAGCCCCAACAGGGTCTCCTAGAAGAACAGAGTGTCTTGAGCCCAGACTGAGAGCAACAGGAAGGGTGTACAGGTGTTTGCAGGATCTGGGCTGTCTCTGGCTTCTCCCAATCCTTCCACGTGCCTCCCATCCCACATGCCAGCCTGTTGGTTTGTATTGAGGCAGACACCCAGGGGCTCTGTGGATAAGCTAGGAGCCTCTGAAGTTTCTTCAAAATGGATCATCTAAATTTCCCACAATTTAAGATTCTGTGCTTTTCGCTCTTTACCAGCAAACTCCTGCCTATCTCATAAAACCCAGCTCAGAGGTACAGCAAATGACCATGTATAAAGCCACAGAGGGAGTCACATCACATTCCAAAGAATCTTACGGACCATGATCTCTGACCACGGTGAAATATAATTAGAAGTCAACAAGAAAAATACAAACCTCCCATAGGTTAAGAAGCTAAAAAACACACTTCTAAATCATCCATGGGTTAAAGAGGAAATGACAATGAAATTATGAAATATTTAGAACTGAATGATAAAGGAAAGCACAAGCAGTTTCTATTTCCTTTGTAGAGTCAAAGTCCCTGGGCCCACATGCCAAGAATCTTCTGCATTCCCCACCCTCCTCCTCCCAGCTCTGGGTTCCAGGAGGCTGACCTCTATGGGCTACATCAACTGGTTCCCTTGTCCTTGGCTTCTGGTAGGATTTGGCCAATGGGGAAACCTTCCCAGAAATCAGATGGAGGGAAGTGAGGCCCCTTTTCACTCCCAGTCCTTCGAGGTATGATTTGCTGTAGGCAGGATATGCAGGTGGAGCTCAGGCCACAAATCTGGTCAGTAGTACCATCCTCAGGGCTCCCACTTTTACCTCTCCCTCCCAGCACCCCTCCAGCCTTGGACAGACAGCAAATGGCTGCTAGTCCTTTTGTGATACGCAATCCTTGTGGTTTTCCTACACCCTGACTATGGCTCTAAATATTGCCTTCTTTAAACTCTCCTCAGAGCACCCACTTCTTTGGGTATTCCATGTGTTTCCTGCTGGTAACGCCACGCTTACCAAGTGCTCACTGTCAGTCCATAACCAAGTTCTCACATCTGGATGGCTGAGCTCTGACCTTGTATTATCTCTGTGTGTTGGTCTCCCACCCCACCCCGGACTGACCCATCAGCACCTAAGGTCACCACTGGGTCAGCTCCATCACCTGATCTCCCCATTCTCAGTGCACAAAGTCACATTCAGTAAAGGGTATTAATCATGATATCAAACAAATGAAGGACTAGGTTTGAATTCCTTCTGCATACACTAGAACATGCAAATGTTTGCTTATAGAGGATCTGGGGCAGAGTTAAGACTCAGATGTTGGGGAAAAAAGAAAGAGAGTGGCAGCTTTAGACTGGGGCAAAAATAGGTATCAAACCAAAAAAATGAATCTTTAGTTTATTTTTAAGAATCCAGTGTGTTCTCATGCCATCCAGCAAGCAGACGTTCCAGACACAAGAGGAACCCAGTGGGGTATCTGTGCCATGTAAATGCCTCCTGCCCCTCTTCCCACTTGCTCACCTCCAGCACCCCTCCAGAGTAGTTTCTGCAGCCCATCTGTCTGCCTTGGCCCTCCTACCGTAGGAGGCCCCCACCCTTCCCTCCCTCCCAGGGCAGAGCCTGCCAACTGGTCCCTGGGCCTGGGACCCACAGAGTGCATTCTGTGCTTCTGCAGGGTATGTGTTTGCCCTCAAGGGGAAAGAACCCAGGTAGAAAAGTAGGGAGTGCAAAACAGCTCTTGAAGGGTTTGGATATGATTAGAAGAAAGGAAGGAAAAAAGATGTTCCAAAGTGGGAATAGCTGGAACAAAAATGTGGATGGTTGGGGGGAAAGGGTGGGAATGGGATGACTTGGCCCAGGAGTGAGGAGAATCTGCCCAACCTGAGCCAAAACCCCAGCCCTGGTGGGTGAGGTGAAAGTCTGATTTGAGCACTCTCGGGAGCCAGTCCTTTGAGTGCTGAAGTAATGGTTCAGAATTGAATGAAGGCGTTCGTTCATTCAATCAGCAAATGGGTATTAAGTGCCTGCTGTGTGCCAGGCACTCTGCCAGGAGCTGAGGGTATGGGAGTGGATGGCAGATCTGATCTCTGAGCTCAGCGACAAGGGAAACACAGAAGATTACAGGAGGGCAAGGAAACCACCATTATCCAGCTCCAGACAGAGCTAGATAAAATGGGTTTGTCCCCATTTTACAGTCAAGGAAACTGAGGCTTCCTCCTTGACCCTCTTAAGAGAACCAGCTCTTAGTCCTTTGGCCCTGGGAAGCTGGGGAAGCGATATGGACTTTCCGGAAAGGCGAAGGTATTGGGAGGGGGGTCCTGTCTCCCCGCCCCTTCCCCGCCCCTTGGCCGCGGCGTGGCGGGGCCGGGAGGGCCTGGGCGGAGCTGGCGTCGGCTTGGGGGCGGAGGGCGACAGCGGGTTCGGCAGGGCAGGCAGGAGGACAACCGAGAAGACCGGCACGGCCGGGAACCGACAGGAGGAGAGGACCACGCGCTGGGGATGTGACTCCGCGACCAGAGAGGACTCGCGCTAACCCACCCGGCGGACCCCGTGAGTGAGTTCCCCCGCCCCGCCGCGCACACAGCCCAGCCTCTCTTCCACTTTAATTTCTTCGGCTGTCTCGGCCTGGCACCGTCCCCAGGCGACCTGCGCCCGGAGCAGGGTGCCCACAACCCTGGTTCCGGGGTCCGGGACTCGGAGCTGGAAAGTCAGGGTGGGGTGGGGGCGCGTCGGTTGAAGAGGGCGTGTCTTCGCAGGCGGAAATTTCAGGCCTGCTCCTCTGGGTCCTACGACCCATCTGTCCTGGCGGCTGGGCTGGGGAGATGGGGGCGTCAGGTGTTCTGGGAGACGTCGAGGAGTGGTCGTGGGTGGCCGAGCGCCACGGGGAGGAGCTGGGAGTCCTCGCCTCGACTTTTCTCTTGGATTTCTGCTCTCAGCGCTCCCGCCCACCCCTACCCCGCTAATACACATCGCTCTACTCTAGGCTGGATTCTGGTTTCCGACTGGGGCCAAGATCCTGGGTCAGGACTGGAGGAGTGGCAGGTGTGGCCCTGGCAGGGGGCTGAGTGTCAGAAGCAGACAGGGCTCCTCTGTGACTTTTATTTGGGAAACCCAGATGCCCACCCAGGGAGCGAGCCATCACTGGCCACTTTAGGAATGAAAGGACATCCAGAGTTAGGAAACGGGGGCCAAGAGGGGGAATAGCCATGGTTCCAGGGAGGGGACAGAGATTCTCTGAGATAAGAGACTCACTAAAGGGATGAGAGTGGCAAGTGAAAACAGACAAGTGGCCTGGATACAAGGGCATCTGTCCATGTTCCCTCCCTCACAAGCTTTCATTTCCCCAGGGAAAGACCCAGGCATTGACATTCTGCAGCAAGAAGGTGGGACCCTAGCTCACTGGTTAAGACACCCAAGTTGCTGTGGAGTGTGGGGGAGGCACAGTGTGTTGGGGGAACAGGAATTAAGTTGGTCTAGTGGATGGGAAGATGCTTCCCCTTTTCCTTCACTCCCCTCCTTTCTCCTTATCTCCACCAGACCAGTGGCAAGCAGCTAGGGCAAGAAAATGGCCCTTGACCAGTTGTCATGCCCCACCTTATCCCAGTGTCCCATTGTGCCACTGGAGATCCCCTGCTTGTGACTTGCTGTGTGAACCCAGGCTCCTAAAGTCCTCTTATGGGGCCTCAGTTTCCTCATCCATTCAAGAAGTGAGTTGGGCCAGTTGATTTCTCAGGGCTATTTCAACTCGATGATTCTTGCTTTTGAGCTTTCCACAAAGCCTGAGCATCCAGTATGTACCAGGCCTGACCTAGGCTGGGAGGTGAAGCTGGTGGAGGACAAAATGACCAAAGAGTAGTCTCCACCCAAGGACAAAGAGATCTGGGTGCAGTAGAGGAGGCTATGGGAGGAGGTAGTGTTCAACTTGAGGGCAGGAGTCAAGCCCAGGGACCAGTGTAAGAAAACATACAGAAGCAGGAGTTGAGGGGCTGTTCATGGATCAGGAAGAAGCCCAGAGTGGTGGCTCTAGGGAAGTGGGGCAAGAAAGCTAGGATGAGATGTTGAATGCCAGGGTAGGTTTGTTGGTAGCTGTCAGTGAGGGGGGCTGTGCAAAGGTGGAGAGCCCAGGGACCCAACTAATTGTAGTGTGATTTTGGAAGCTCCTGCCCTAAGAATAAGGTGAGTTTCTTTCTTTCTTTCTTTCTTTTTTTCTTTTTAAAAAAATGTTCTTGGCCATGCCACGTAATGTGTAAGATCTTAGTTCCCTGACCAGGGATCGAACCCACCCCCTTTGCATTGAAAGCACAGAGTCCTAACCACTGGATGGCCAGGGAAGTTCCCCAAGCAGAATTTAGATGCAGGGTCATGTGAAGTATGGAAATCTCCTCTAGGGTCAGGAAGCTTGGGTCCCACACTGAGCACTTCTTTGGGTGAGAAGTTGAGGGGTAGCAGATGGATGACTTGCCACATCTTAGAGGATTTTTTCAAGACGACAAGATCCTGTGGGGAGACCTGCCCCCACTCTCCAAACTCCTCTCATTTTACTTGACTTCTCCCCTCCTGGCCTGTGTGTTATGTGCACAGAGAGGAATCCTTGTTTCAAACTTCTCCACTAGCTTGACTTGTTGTCTGACGTGACAACCCACTTGTGCCTTTGGTTACACCCAGTTGTCACCTTGTTCCCACCCTCCTTTCCCCAAACCTGACCCTGTGTTACTCGAGATATGAGAAAGGAAAGTACTCCAGTGTCAGCTCTGAGGTCAAGGCCAGGCTTTGTGGCTGTTTTCAAGCCTTAGTCTAGGGTTAGTGTTCAGGACTCAAATTGACCAGGGTCAAGGCCAGGTCAGAGTTCAGCCTGGAGCCAAAGCTGAGTGCTTAGCCTGCTCTCAGCCTTAGTGCTTGGTCTGGGGTCAGGATCATGGTTCATGTGGCTAAATTCCAGTGGGTACCTGGGGCCCTGCATTTCCCAAGAGTAAAAGCACTCACAGGGAAAATGAGGTGATTACCCTGGAAGTCCCAGGAACTTGGCCTATGAGTGACCTGGGAAACTGCATGGGCCAAATCCCTCCCTGCTGCAGGGGTCACCCAGCAATGATGGACGACACTAGAACCCAGGCCTCCTGCCTTAAAGCCTAGGGCTCTTATCATCGTCCTCAAAGGCTGTTGTGAGTCTGAGATCCTTCAATTCTAAGAAGCAAAGCAAATTCTGAATTCTGGATGGTCCCAACTGGATAATGTGACTGCATTTTCCGCCTCCCAGTGCCAAGCGCATAGTAGGAGCTCTAGAAAGGTCTACAAAATGTCAGGTGGAGTGGGAGGGGCAGTGGCTTGTTCTGGTTTGGGTTTCAGGCTGGAGAGGCAGGCTTGGGAGGAAAGACCTCCAGCCACTGTTGCAGGAAGTGGTGCCCTTCTAGACCTGCCACCCTCCCCCTCTCCTCCAATGCCTGCAGTCACATTCAGAGGCCACCCAGCTGACCATCTGAGAGCTCTTTCCTTTCAGGGTAGTAAAAGGAAAGGACATTTTTGGTAGAAAAGTCCCTTCTGCTCCCTGGGAATCCCCGGTGGCCGGATGGACTACGGGATATCCCAGAGGAAGCCAAGGGTGGGGGCTCCCCCCCTCTGCCCTCAGCACAATGCCGGCAGGCTCTCCCACGCTGTACCAACTGGCCCGTGAGATCCCCAGAGATCATTTCACCCAGGCCCCTGCCTCCTGCAGGAGCCTCTGCCAACTCTAATAGTCCACAGCAAGTCTGAGGAGCACCTGTTTGGAGCCTAGGCCCAGCCCTCTCTGAGACACAATGAAAGTGGAAAAGAAAGAAAAAAGGTGGGAGGGCTGTGGAAAGCTTGGCAGGGGGAACCAGGGGAGCTAGCAATAGGGCAGGATACTGGATTGAGGGGAAGAGGAGGATTTAGATTCCAGGCTGAGAACTCCAGGCCAAAAGTCAAGAGGTGAGAGGGCAATGATGTGGCTGAAATCAAGTCCATTTATTTGGTAAGACCTGACCACCGTGCTCCCCTCTGCCCTTGCCCCTGGCAGGGAATCCGCAGGTCCTGCCCTTGGACTCTTGGCCCAGCCTGGCCATGGCGCTGTGCCTGAAGCAGGTGTTCTCCAAGGACAAGACGTTCAGGCCGCGGAAGCGCTTTGAGCCGGGCACGCAGCGCTTTGAGCTGTATAAGAAGGCGCAGGCGTCCCTCAAGTCTGGCCTGGACCTGCGCAGCGTGGTGAGGCTGCCGCCCGGCGAGAACATAGATGACTGGATCGCCGTGCACGTGGTAGACTTCTTCAACCGCATAAACCTCATCTACGGCACCATGGCCGAGCGCTGCAGCGAGACCAGCTGCCCGGTCATGGCCGGTGGGCCTCGCTACGAGTACCGCTGGCAGGACGAGCGCCAGTACCGGCGGCCGGCCAAGCTCTCGGCGCCGCGCTACATGGCGCTGCTCATGGACTGGATCGAAAGCCTCATCAACGACGAGGATGTCTTTCCCACGCGCGTAGGTGAGTCTCGCCTGGCAGGCAGATCAGGCTCCATTTTTTCGTTTTGTTTTGTTTTCTCTGGGGCCTCTTTTTGTCTGAAGCTTGAGTGTCCCTCCAGGGACCACCCAGGCAAGACTATGATGATTCTCAAAATCTTCCAGAACAAGTGCCTCAAGGTGCTCGTAGCAAGTCATCCTGTTTGGGCTAATCTGACTTGCTGCGGCTTCCGAGTCTTTTCTGACTCCTGGCCCCAGGAAAGGAAAGGCGATCAGTACTGGGGGCCAGACAGTATCTCCACTGCAGTGGGCCCTCAGGGCAGAATTTTTCCATTTCAAGCCAGTCAGGGAGCCTTGTCTTAGGCTCAGTTGGGCAGCCTGGAAGGGTGGGGGTGGGAAGGGGAGATGAGTGACATCATCCTGGCCCTGCCTCCTCACTCAAGGGCAGCAAGAGGAGGCGTTGCCTTAGAAGCTAAGTGGGCATGACCTTGTGTTCATCACTGCAGCCCGCCCTACCTGGCCTCCTGTGCATCTTTGTTAAGGTTATGGGAATCAGAGATGGGCGGGCCAGGGTGGTCAGGCCCAGAGGGGAGAAGTCTGAATGCTGAGGGCCTTGAGTCACAAATCAGCACCCACACCCCTCCCCACTCGGTGGCCTGTCCTTTCCTGCACTATCACATGCAACCCAGGTATCTTCATTTCACACGGGAGCAAACAGGCGGAGAGACGGAAAATACACTGAATCAGGAGGTACTCAGAACTTGCCAGGTCTCGTGGGACCCAAGACCCCGAGTCTAGATGGGCAGGACAAGTCTGAGGGACCTGGGCTGGGCCTGGAAGAGCTCACAGGGAGACAGGGCTCAGCCCCACCCGAGAGCAGTGAGGAAGGGGAAGGGCCTCATGGAGTGGGGTGAGTCAGTGTGGGCCTGTGTCTGAGCTCTTGTTCCCTTTTAGTTTTCACCCCCAGGCCTGTGAGATCCCAGATGCCTGTGCCTTAACTCTGGAATGACTCTGCCACAGCAGAGAAGAGGGTGTAGCCTCAAATTCAACTGTGAGCATGGGAGACTGGGCAGAAATCGTGCCTTTTTCATAGAGAAAGTCCTGGGCTTTCTTGCTGGCAGGGTCTATAGCATTTATTTGAGGTGTGCTGCAATGCAGTGCAAAGCGGGCTTGAATCCCACCTCCAGTCTATACTAATTAATATTTATGTGGCCTTGGGCAAGTGGTTCCATGTTTATGGACCTCAGTTTTATTAAAGCTAGAGTGGCTGCCATATCCATTATCATACCAGGCTTAAGGTGCAGAAGACCCAGCACAGGGCCTGGCTCACAGATGGAAGTTTCTTGCAAGTGTTATTGAATGTTTGAAGGACTGAGAAATATCTGAATTCATTCTTGAAGATTTAAGAATTCTCAGGATTGGGGTCTGGGGCCCGCTGTGTGAATGTTGCAAAGGGAAAGGAGTCAGGTGGGGCTGGAGAGGCAGGTCAGGATCAGATTATGAAAGGCTTTAAGCAGCTACCATGCTGGGAAGACAGGATTCAATCCTGAAGGCCCATATTTTAAAAAGTGGCCCCCCCAAAAAAAGTGGGCCCCAGATATTGATGAACTCCCCTTGGAATTGCATCCAACAGTGTTATGTGCAAGCATCTGCAGATGCACATGTTTCTGGAGAGAATGGTGGCATAACTTCCATCATAGTCTCAGCAGGGTTGGTCAGTGATCCAACAAGCCTGTAGAGTCGTGTTCAGGGTGATGGGGAAATTGGAAGATGATTTGTATTTCAGCAGCGGAGAGGCACAGTGAGCTTTGTGCTTCATTAAAAAGGGAAGTACGGGAGAAAGCAAACCTTGATCTCTGTTTCCCACAGGGAAGTGTGCTAGGGAAAGAGGCCATCCTGGGCAGTGTGGGGGAAGGGCAGGGTTGGGCAGAGTTTCATCAAAAGGTTGCTGATGTCCTGTATCTATCTGCCCATCCCACCCCCTAGGAGTTCCCTTCCCCAAGAACTTCCAGCAGGTCTGCACCAAGATCCTGACCCGTCTCTTCCGCGTCTTCGTACACGTCTACATCCACCACTTTGACAGCATCCTCAGCATGGGGGCCGAGGCACATGTCAATACCTGCTACAAGCACTTCTATTACTTCATCCGCGAGTTCAGCCTGGTGGACCAGCGGGAGCTGGAGCCACTGGTGAGGCCAAGCCCCCACTGCCCTCCCCTACCAGGGCTAGCCTCTGTGAGTTTTCAGATCCAAAGTCTCCCTGCTTTAAGAAAATCCAATACCCAAGTGGATATATCAGGGGACCGCAATTCATTTAACAGTGGATTTTGTACTTTAATAGTGAATTCATTCAAGTATCAGTTTACAGATACAGGTCTGCAGCCTGGAGTTGGGGGGTGGTAGTGGCAGACAGGGGCCAGGCTCAGGCAGAAGAGTTGCCAGGCCCTGGAGTTTGGGAAGGGGCTGCCTGGTACACTGAGCTCTGACTGACTCCTCCCCACCTTGTGTCTCTGCAGAGGGAGATGACAGAACGGATTTGTCACTGAGCCCTGGACCTGGACCTTGTTGACTGTCAGATGGACCATCTGAACACAGAGTGTCCCAGGGAGGGGACCATCAGAAGTCTGGTGGCAGAGGGACATGAAGGCCCTGGAGCCCCTTCACACACCCAAAGCCCCTGAACTTCTGGTTCTCAATCTGCCCACATGTCCTCCTGACTGCTTGGGAGTGGAGAAAGGAAGAGCTTAAAGGCAGGCAGACAGGAGGAAAGGAGAAGCTAACCCCCCAGCATGAAGTCTAGAGGGTTTCTGCTCTGACACTTGACCCTTCCACGGTGCTTCCCAAGCCTATTTGGGGAGTGTGGATGTGGCTGAAGTGATAGCAAGAAAGGTGCAAGAGCATGAGCAGCTGGTCTGTGAGTGGACACGGATGAGATTTATGTATCTGTGTGTATGTGTGCTATATTGACTATGGGATGTGTCTGTGAGAGCAAGTTGCCTTAGAACCTTCCTGGCACATGGGCCATCCATAAATGTTAGGTAAATGGATGGATGGATGGATGAAAGGAAGTAGGGACTAGGGCTTTCAGACCATGACCACCTAGAAATGATGACAAGTCAGTTACCCCATTTGGTGTGCCTGACCCTGTGTGTTAAGTGCACAAACTGTGGTTATAGATGTAGCTCCATATTTGAACCTTCCAAGCCACCATCTTACATCAGCATGAGTTCTGGGGAGCTGGTAGGAGGTAGGAAGGGGAGCCCTATCCTGAGTATTTAAAATCCTGGCCCACCATAGACACAGGTTCGGATTTGCTCAGCCAGAGAAGCTCATGCGCTATCATTTCCTTCATCCCTCTGCCTCCAGGAAGGCCTGGTTATGGACAGCCTCCTAGGCATCAGGGGTGATCCCTCATGTCCACACAGGTCCTCTGTCCTTAAATCAGGAATCATACACTCCAATCTAGCTCCCTGAATCTCCAGATGTGGTTGTGAGGATCTGAAACCCAGTAGAAGATAATCCTCCAACTCACAGAGCTAATGAACTTGAACTGGGAAACTCCAGAGCCTTATCTCCCATCTGGGATATTGAGGACCACATAGCTGTGAACAGACTCTTCCAGGCTTGGAGAGCCCCCATCCTGCAAGTACCTTCCCAGTCATCTCTGAGACATTCCAGCTGGTTAGATCTCAGAGCATAGCTATCCACAGAGAAACCGGCATGGTCATTCAGCACTTATTACTCAGCACCTCCATGTCCAGCCCTGCACCCAGACCCACAAGTAAGAAAACTGAGACAGGGACAGGGCCCTCCTGTCCTGGAGATGGTGGGCTGGGGGCCAGGATGGAGAACCAGAAGGAATCTGAGGATCATCCATTCTCGCCTACAGAAACATCTGTGGACACAGGAGGAAACTGAAGCCAGAAGAGAGGTGGGAGAAATTGTCCAAGGCCTCCCAGCAAAGCTTTTGTGGAGCTGGAGTAGAAACTGGGGTTTCTGACTTTCACCCCAAGCCTGTGGATTGCCACACAGGGAGATGAGAGGCACTCCAAAGGAGTGTTTGACAGCTCTCTCCAGAACACAGCTGTTTTTTGCTTTAAGCAAGGATTTCTAGCCTGATGCCAGAGTACCCCACCACCCCTGTGGTCTGCTGGGGTTGTCTGCTGAGCCAAGCCTCCAAAATCATGCCCCTCTCCATGGCCCTGCAGCTGCCAGATCTCTGGGGAAGCAGATGGGGCTCCTGGGGCCAGCCAGCTGGACCTGGGACAGCTGCCTCCAGAGAAATTCCCAAGGGAAACACTGGCTCAGCAGCTTCGCCAGAAATTCTGGCGTGGGGCTGGGGGTCTGGGGGGAAGTCAAAGAGTCTCCCAAAGAGGATTGTATATTGGGAGTTTGAGTCTAGGCTACTGCCAGTGCTGATTATGAAAGTGGTGGCGGTGCGGGGGAGTGGAATGGGGGCAATCTATTTTTTGTGAAACAGAGGGAAAATTTATCTTTGTTATTTTTGGTAAAATAAAGGAGGCAAACTAAAGGGCCTGGTGGGAAGCTGTGGTCTGCGTGCCACATGGCTCCTGGGCAGGCTGTGGAAGGAACTGGGCCAGAATGGGGTAGGGAGGGCTTTGTGTCCTGAGATCCTGGGCCTTGTGAAGGGCTGGCTGGTGTGGTTACATCTGGCCCAGCTCCCCAGGGTGGAGACACTGAGGTTTTCCCAGGGCTCTGAGAATTCACGACCTAGAATTCCTGGGCTAGGCTAGGAATCTTAAAGTGGGGAGGGCTGGGCCTTACCTTTGGGGAACTCAGTCTCTTTGGAGAGTCATTGTTTCAGCTCAGGGCACTTGGCACTGGCCACTCTCACCCGTCCTATTAATCTGGGTAGTTTATTGGAGCTGATAGGTTAAGGGACAGGACAGAAATACAGCCCTAACCCTAATCAGAGCAGAAGAAGGCCTTCTTAAGGCTGTTTGTTGGGTGCTGGTTAGAGCTCCAAGTGGGGGTGGCAAGACATGGGCTGACTCCTGAGTTTATTCCCCAGGGACACCTGAAGCTCTTAGCTCAGGTCCTGCTATCATTCCACAGCCCCTTACCCAAACTGCCTAAATAAGAGTTGAAAAACAGCTTGGTTCTTAAACAGTCAGCAAAGACCCACCTAGAGCTCTTTTTTCTCCCTGAGAAGGAGACAGCCTGGCTTTATGCAGTGGCTCTCCTAGGAGGCAGAGACCTGGGTTTGAGTCCCCACCCAGCCCCCAAGATACCCTGGCACATTCCTTTCTCCTCTGAACCCCAGTTTCCCCCATCTCCTTCATGATCAGCTGTGGGAGTAAGGGACTTACTGATTTCTAAACTCCTGGTTACTCAGTTTGTGGATCATTCACAATAATAACAAATACTATGTGTTAGGTGTGGGATTCCCAGGTGGCTCAGTGGTAAAGAGTCCACCTTCCAATGCAGGAGACTCAGGAGCCATGGGTCCCATCCCTGGGTCAGGAAGATTCCCCTGGAGAAGAGAATGGCAACCCACTCCAGTATTCTTGCCTGGGAAATCCCACGGGCAGAGGAGCCTGGTGGGCTACAGTCCATGGGGTTGCAAAGAGTCAGACACGACTGAGCGACTGAACACGCACCGTGTGTTAGGTAGAACTCTAAACGCTTGACATGTAATAGCTTGTTGAATCATTTGTTGCCTGGCTGCCTTCCTGATGCCCAGTGTCCCTCCTTTCATTGCTGTAGGTGTCTAAGGCCCTCCACCACTGCTGTAGGTGTCTAAGGCAGCCCCTTCTTCTGGCTTACCAGAGGAGGCCCCAGTCCAGCATTCTAAAAGGTGGCTTTGCTTGCACACCTCCTATGACAGGTCACTCACTACTCCCTCAATTACTAGACTCAGAAACTTCAGGCTCTGGGATCATGGTGGTTCTGGAATACACCATATAATGGTATATTTATCTCAGAACTGTGTGGCCAAGACCTGTACCTTACATGAGAATGTCTGAATACATCAGAAAGCCCTCACAAAACTACTTTGAGAAATTCAGAGGGATGCTTGGAGAAGACTAGACAGAAGATAAAAGAGAGAGCTGGGGCCTCAGCTACACAAAAGAGGCCCCCACAGGGCAAAACTTGGCAAGAGAGGATCTGGGCAGAGGCAGTGTATTGAATGTAGAACAGCAGCCAGGCTGCAGAAGGCTTTGTTTTCCTGTTGGCTCAGGAGCCATAAAAATATTTGCAGCAGGGAATAGGGAAGCGAGCCATTTGCCCCACGCTGGAGCAGAGCATTTACCTGCTGTGTAAAGGATCCCCCACCATCCTTGGCCCTCATGAACACTGCAGCCTCTTGGAGGTTGTTTCCTGCTGGTACTCCCACTGCCCCACCCCCAGGAGCTGTGTGGAGTGTATGGTGAAGGGAGCCACAGGCATGGCTGGAACTCCATCTGATGTGGGGAGACCTTCCTTAAGACTTTCCTCCTCTGAGCCCCTAGAGCCCTCATCTCTGTTTAACTGAACTTGGGTGCCATGTGGGACACATAGCAATTTTGAGAACCTCGGTTGGAACCTAAGCCTGAGTGACTCAGGATCATCTGGCTATTGAGACATTCATTTCAGTTCAGTTCAGCTGCTCAGTCGTGTCCAACTCTTTGCAACCCCATGGACTGCAGCATGCCAGGCTTCCCTGTCCACCAACTCCCAGAGCTTGCTCAAACTCATGTCCATTGAGTCAGTGATGCCATCCAACAGTCTCATCCTCTGTCATCTCCTTCTCTTCCTGCCTTCAATCTTTTCTAGCATCGGGGTCTTTTCCAATGAGTCAGTTCTTCACATCAGGTGCCCAAAGTACTGGAGCTTCAGCTTCAACATCAGTCTTTCCAATGAATATTCAGGATTGATTTCCTTTAGGATGGACTGGTTTGCTCTCCCTGCAGTCCAAGACACTCTCAAGAGTCTTCTCCAACACCACAGTTCAAAAGCATCAATTCTTCAGCTCTCAGCTTTCTTATGGTCCAACTCGCACATCCATACATGACTACTGGAAAAAAGATAGCTTTGACTAGACAAACCTTTGTCGGCAAAATAATGTCTCTGCTTTTTAATAGGCTGTCTAGATTGTTCATAGCTTTTCTTCCAAGGAGCAAGCACCTTTTAATTTCATGGCTGCAGTCACCATCTGCAGTGATTTTGGAGCCAAAGAAAATAAAGTCTGTCACTGTTTCCATCATTTCCCCATCCATTTGCCATTAAATGATGGGACTGGATGCCATGATTTTTTTTTTTTTTTGAATGTTGAGTTTTAAGCCAGCTTTTTCACTCTCCTCTTTCACTTTCTTCAAGAGGCTCTTTAGTTCCTCTTGGCTTTCTGCTATAAGGGTGGTGTCATCTGCATATCTCAGGTTATTGATATTTTTCCCAGCAACCTTGATTCCAGCCTGTGCTTCATCCAGCCCAGCATTTCGCATGATGTACTCTGCATATAAGTTAAATAAGCAGGGTGACAATATACAGCCATGACGTACTACTTTCACAATTTGGAACCAGCCCGTTGTTCCATGTCTGTCCCCGTTCTACCTGTTGCTTCGTGACTTACATACAGATTTCTCAGGAGGCAGGTAGGGTGCTCTGGTATTCTCACCTCTTTAAGAAATTTCTAAGCACCCAAACCTTCTAAGAAATTTTACAGAACTTGTTCTCGTTTTTAAAAAGACTGGCAGCATTCAAAATATTCCTCCCAAACATGCAGATCAGATCAGATCAGTCGCTCAGTCGTGTCCGACTCTTTGCCACCCCATGAATCACAGCACGCCAGGCCTCCCTGTCCATCACCAACTCCCAGAGTTCACTCAGACTCACGTCCATCAAGTCAGTGATGCCATCCAGCCATCTCATCCTCTGTCGTCCCCTTCTCCTCCTGCCCCCAATCCCTCCCAGCATCAGAGTCTTTTCCAATGAGTCAACTCTTATGAGGTGGCCAAAGTACTGGAGTTTCAGCTTTAGCATCATTCCTTCCAAAGAAATCCCAGGGCTGATCTCCTTTAGAATGGATTGGTTGGATCTCCTTGCAGTCCAAGGGACTCTCAAGAGTCTTCTCCAACACCACAGTTCAAAAGCATCAATTCTTCGGCACTCAGCTTTCTTCACAGTCCAACTCTCACCTCCATACATGACCACAGGAAAAACCATAGCCTTGACTAGATGAACCTTTGTTGGCAAAGTAATGTCTCTGCTTTTGAATATGCTATCTAGGTTGGTCATAACTTTCCTTCCAAGCATGCAGAAGCGCTCGGTAAATATACTTATACCTGCTCCTTGCCCGGCCTCCTGCTTCCAGGCGCTTCCCAGGACTCCTGACCTCCAGTCCGAAAAGGTAGCGTCAGAAGACGCCAAGCCCCGCCCCCTACCCCAGCAATCGCCCCGCCCCTCTCCCAGCACGCCTGCGCAGTTTACTTAGTACATCCCCACCCTTTCCAGCGCGTAGCCAACAGGGCGCAGGCGCAGCTCCGCCCCTCACGCCTCTCTTGGGTCGGGCCCGCCCCTCGGGGCTAGTACTGCAGCTTCCGCGTTCTCGGGGGAGAGTTCTGTAGGTGGAGTGCGAGCGACCTATTCCGCCAGGAGTCAGCTGAGGTAAAGCCCAGACAGCGAGATATCCCTGCGAGTAAAATGGGGCGCCCACGGGGGAGGGAGGGGCGGCCCGTGAATGAGTCCTGTTCCTGGGAAGGAGCTGTCAAGGCTTTCAGAACGGCCCGAGGTCACGACCAGATTCTATTCTGTTGCCGGCCGGCCGGGCAGGCGGGGGCGGACAGCTGAAGGAGCAGCTTCATTAAGACTCTCCTTGAGGCTCCGTCCGGGACGAGCTCTGGGCGCATCGTGTGTCTCCAATCCAGGCTCAGCCGGCGCCTGGGTTTGGGGCTTGGCTTGTGACAGGTGTCCGACGTCGGAGTTTAGCCAGGGGCGGGTTTGAGACTCGGTACGTATTAGGCTATATGGCTGGGCCCGAGGCTCGGGCAGTCCAACGTCATGAATAGTTTTTCATGTGAGGAATGTTTCATATCTGTGCACTCCATTATTTTAAAGTGAACTGTTTTCACTTAAAAGTTCCTGACGTGTGTGGGTCGCTGTCCTGTGAGGAGAGAGAATAGTGTGAGATACAGTGTCTCCTTAGGGAGTTTCCAGGCTACCTTGTCAGATGGTCAGTGGCAGATCAGAGGCCAGCGTGGGTGACAGGATTGAAATGTTGGAAATGCTCGAGTTTGGGTCAGGCAGTCCTGGGTTCAGATCTCACCTCTGCCACCTAACTAGCTGTGTGCCTTCACCTGGCCTTTGATCTGCCATTGACCATCTGACAGGTAGCCTGGAAACTAACTCCCTAAGGAGACAGACTGTATCTGCCACTTAGTAGCTGTGTAAGTTGTTTTCCCACCCAGAGCTTTAGCTTCTCTTCTATTAAAAAGGAACAGGAGGGTCATTGTGAAGGTGAGTTGCAGTCCCCTAATGTGGCACCTCTCATAAATTGGGTGCTGAATATTTGGTACGTGAAATGAGTGTGATTTCTAGGAATTGGGTCGTTTTGGACGTTAGAAAGGCCTTGGGGGAAGAGTTAAGGTGACCTAGGTTTTGAAGCCTCAGTGGGGTTTACAGGTGGAGCCGACTTTACAGGTTGGGTCAGTGCTTTTTGACCAGTCCTCATATGCCCAGCACTGAACTGGACAATTCATGTCTGTTATTTCACTGGATCTTCAGCCATTGACCCAAGCGCTTTCAGCCCCACTATCCTTAGCTTCAGCCCCTGTAAAGAAGGCTTGGCTGGAAGTAATGTAAAGAAGGTTGGTGTTTCGTTTTGTTTTTTAATGTGGAGCTGGGGCAGCTGGAGACTTTGGTGATCTCTCCCCAACTTCTCCCACATCAGCTCTTCCCTTTCTGTGATCCATAGTGCTACTTGAGTTCTTGACTTTGGGAGGCCTATTATGCTAGCAGATTTTGATGGTTATAGGGCCTAGCAAGGGAGCACCTCTTAAACTTGGATTGCATGAAGCTGAACCTGAGCAGTAAGTTCTGTGAACAGGAGCTGTTGGGTTCTGGCCCAAACTTATGAAGATCCCATAGTAATATAGTAACTTGGTTCCTTTTTCCTTTTCATGGGTGCCCATGTGATCTTCCTGAGAAATGTTCTCAACATATCTCTGCTCAGAAACCTTGGTTGGCATTGTTGCCTACCTTATGGAGTTTGGACTCCTTGGCCTCATGGAAAAGCCCCTCTATAATCTGTTCCCAAATCGCTCTCCTGCCCTGTTTCTCTTTGTTCTCTCAAATCTGCACCCTATGGCCCAGGCAAAATAAACTTTTTTCTTTTAAATTTCCCTCAAGTACTCCCTTGCATGTTCCTTTATTCACTCTTCCTAGAGTCCCCACCTTCATCTTTCAAGGCCTGTGTCTCCTGTAACCTGTCATTGAAGCTTCTCTGATTCCCACTACTGGATTAGTTGCCCCCTTCCCATCTTCTGTAGCAGAAACTACACCTTGAATATAGCTCTGATTACAGTATACCTTGGGATATGTCCCCCAGGATGTGCTCTGAGTACATTGGTGGAAAGGGACCATGTCTGTTTCATCCCTCCTCTGCCTGGCACATAGTAGGCCTCTGCAATGTGTGCAGTCAGATGAGTCAGTGACATTTTTATATATTCACTTTGGTCTTTGTTTTATGAGCTTTCAGGTTCAGAGTGGGCCTTTGTGTTCTTTCTTCTTTTTGTGCCTAAGGAGAGTCCTAGTTTAGATTGATGGTGCCCTAATTATAGGCATCAAAGGTAAGAAAGTGCAGGAATCCTGCACAAGGCAGAATCCATCATTGCTACTATTGTTTTCAGCCTCTTGCCTTGCCTTTGCTGTGAGTTCTGTTGGCAAGGAGGTGATGTTCTGTTCAGGAACCTGCACTGAATGTGTTATAGTTCACACAGGGGAAGGTGCACAGGTGGTTTACCAATCAATTGTTCTGACCTTGCCATGGCCCCTCTCCTCTGGGAACCAGCAGCTACCATTTTTCCTTGCCAGCAGCTTCACCATCTGTAACAGGAAGGCTCTTTGGTGATTGTAGAGAAATATACCTTATTGAAGGTACAGGGAGCTTGGGCAACATCTGGTTCTTCTTCGATTTTACAGATGGGAAGAGGCCCAGACAGGGGAAGGGACAAGACTGGACAAGACATGAGTCAGTGGTAGAGATAATATGAAAGGTGAAAGATTCTGACTCTGTTTTCTTCCAGTCTGCTACTTTACAAGAAAATATCGAAGATTTATTGAGTACTTATTATGTGGCATATACTGTTTTAAGTGCTTTACATGTGACATGTCAAAACTATGTATTCTATAGACTTGGGAACAGAGGCAGCTAGAAATCATTCAGATCTACTTTTGGGTTCTTTATGTTTGCTTTATGGGCTTCCCTAATAGCTTAATTGGTAAAGAATCTGCCTGCAATGGAGGAGACCCTGGTTTGATTCGTGGGGCGGGAAGATCCGCTGGAGAAGGCATAGGCTACCCACTCCAGTATTCTTGGGCTTCCCTTGTGGCTCAGCTGGTAAAGAATCTGCCCGCAATGTGGGAGACCTGGGTTCAATCCCTGGGTTGAGAAGATCCCCTGGAGAAGGGAAAGGCTACCCACTCCAGTATTCTGGCCTGGAATACTGTTTGCTTTTTAATATGGTTTCAGTGGCTGTCGTTCTAACTGATGGGGTAGAACAGTTCTTCAGGGTCACCTACCTCCATGAGGGAGTGATGTCCTCCCAGCCATGTCTTCCTATATCCTGAAGAAATGTCTTTAGACGAGTCCAGAGTGTGTTGAAAGAGTGGGTGATAGAATGAAGCAAACTGCATGAGTTTTGGTGGCTCTTAGTTTAGGAATATCAGTATACTTTAAAAATTGTGTGTTAAACAAGTCAGGCAGTGAGAGCAGAATTTTAGAAATTCAGTCCAGGAGCTTTCTGTAAAGTTTGTCAGTCAGTGATTCAGTTCAGTTCAGTCACTCAGTCATGTCCGACTCTTTGCAACCCCATGGACTGCAGCATGCCAGGCCTCTCTGTCCCATCACCAACTCCCGGAGTTTACTCAAACTCATGTCCATTGAGTCGGTGATGTCATCCAACCATCTCATCCTCTGTTGTCCCCTTCTCTTTCTGCCTTCAATCTTTCCCAGCATCAGGGTCTTCTCAAACAAGTCAGTTCTTCACATTAGGTGACCAAAGTATTGGAGTTCAGCTTCAGCATCAGTCCTTCCAGTGAACACCCAGGACTGATCTCCTTTAGGATGGACTGGTTGGATCTCCTTGCAGTCCAAGGGACTCTCAAGAGTCTTCTCCAATACCACAGTTCAAAAGCATCAATTCTTCGGCGCTCAGCTTTCTCTGTAGTCCAGCTCTTACATCCATACATGACTACTGGAAAAACCATGGTGGCAAGATTCAATTCAAAAACACATATTGAGCTCTTTCTACATACAGGACCCTGGTATTGAGAAATATACACAGAAGAGAGCAACACATTTCCTGCTCTCCTATGAGTAATTGTCTTTTCAGAGCCTTCTCCCTCAAGTGTAGTTGGCAAGACAGATAAGTACATAAATAACTGAAATCAGGTTGACTCTAGTAAATCTAATAAAGAATGTAAACAAAGTAGGAGAAATCAATCCCAACATGACCAAAGGGGGTTCAGCAAGGATTCCTGAAGGTTGGAAAATTTATGCTAGGCCTTGAAGGAAGTTCATTCCAGTGAGAAGGAACAGCCTGGGCAGTGGTCTAGAGGTGGGGGTGAGGTAGAGGGAGAGGAATGGATTTGGTGAGAAAGGGAAATAAACTGAAATGATGAATTGTGGCCATAATGTATAGAGGTGTGAAGAGAAGAACACTGACATTTATCTAGTCTCTACTCTGCTCTGTGGCTGAGTATATTAGATGTATTACACACAATAATTTATTTAATCCTCAGAATCCTATAACATGGGGATATTTAACCCCAATTTAAAGATGAAGAAACTGGACCTCAGAAAGATTAGAGTGATTTGCCCAAAGTCATGTAGCTCATAAATGACAGAGCTTGGTTCAAACCTGTTAGTGTTGGATTCAGAGACCTGTGTTCTTTTCACTATACTGCAAGACTTCAAATGCCGAGACTGGGGCTCTTTATTCTGTCTTCAGAAAGGAGGTAAAGAAAGTTGGAGAATGGGAACATTTTGTTTTAGCACACGAGCTCTTTAGCTGTGGCATGCAGGATCTAGTTCCCTGACCAGTAATGGAACCAGGACCCCGTGCATTGGGAGCATGGAGTCTTAGCCATTGGACCACCAGGAAAGTCCCAATAGTAATACTATTGATAATTATTATTGATATCCAATTAGGTATTGGTTTTATAGAAGGTATATTTTTATGACCATTTCCCTACTGTCTTATTCTGATATCATTGCCTTCTCTTTCTTTCCATTGTCCCATCAAGAAAATTTGAAACATAGTCATACCTCATTTTATTGCACTTCGAAAATATTGTATTTCTTACATATTAAAGGTTTGTGGCAACTATGTATTGTCAGATGATGGTTAACATTTTTTAGCAATAAGTGTATTTTATTATTTTTAATTAATTTTAATAATATTAAATTGATTTAATGTAATGATTAATTTTAATTAAGGTATGTACATTGTTTTTTTTAAGACATAATGCTATTGCGTACCAAATAGACTACTATATAGTATAGATATAACTTTTTCATGCACCAAAAAACCAAAGAATTCACGTGATTTGATTTATTGTAGTGATCTGGAACCAAACATGCAATATCTCTGAGGTATGCCTGTACTAGATTGTTCCATCACAGGACTGCAAAGGATGATATGACAAAAAGTGCCAGTAGGAAAAGGGTCAATTAAAAGTCAGTGGCTAAAAAAACAGAGTCAGTGACTCATTAGAAAAGTCTTACCTGACTTTTGTTTCACCCACCTGGTCTCCACAGCAAATAGGAACAGAGCTGCATGTTTATTTCCTTTTGCACAGCCTTTAACAAAAGTGCCTTCCAGGAATTCCCTGGCAGTCCAGAGGACTCTGTGTTTTCACTGCTGAGGACCAGGGTTCAATCCCTGGTCAGATTACTAAAATCCCACAAATTGCGTAGCATAGCCCAGAAAAACAGTACTCAGCCAAACCCCTTCAATTCACTTGCCAAAAAGTACAGTAACAGTGTCTTTTGAAAAGTGCTACCTGATTTGGTTCTTCTCTCTCTCCGATTTAAGCCCCTCTAGCCTGAACTTAAGCTGTTTTTTTCTTTTTCCACTTTCCATGAATATGGAAAAGTTCCCTCTGATTATAAGGGAGGATGAGATCAAGATTTTCTCATGAGAACCTTTTGTAGACTTAAAACCAGAATCAAATTGGGCTTCATCTTCTCTTCTGGAGGCTAAACAGCTATGTTTTCTTTTAGTTCAGTATTAAAACATATTTTCTGTTGCTTGGATCACATTGGTCATGCTTTTCTTTCTCTTAGGTCTTTCTCCTTCTCAACAATGACCTAGACTGTGCTTAGTCTGATAATAGGAATCCAACTAAAGCAGTTTAAGGGCAGAATAACTTCAGATGTTTTCATTCATTCATTAACATTTATTGAATGTTTGCCCCATGTCAGGCACTGTGCTAGGGGTAGGGGACCCAGAGGTGAATCAGACAGTCTGCCCTGTGGCTAGCTCACAGTCTAGGGGGAGATGTGCAATAAAATGCTACAGGTACTGTGACTGAGTTATGTACAAGTGTGGGAAGCTGGAAACTGTTCAGTGAAGTTAGGTAGAAACTATCCATTTTGCCTGGGCTATAGGTGAGGACTTCTGTAGAGGAGTGGTAAGATATAATGCCGGAGGGGTGGGCTAGGGCAAGACTGTGGAGGCCCTGAGTGACAGCATGGGAGCTTGGTCATTCCAGAGGCAGTAGATACCCATTAGAAGTGTTGGAACAGGAAAGTGCCAGGCTCAAATCTGGCTTTTCGGATCAAGGACAAAGATACCACAAGCTTATCTGTCTTATCTGCACCCTGACTGATGTTTTATGGGGGGAAATGTCTTATTTGTGTACTTGTTTTTTTTTCTCTAAAGCTTCTGTAGAGTTTTTGAACTCTGAAAAAAATTCATTCCCTGTACAGCAGAAAATTCGTGAATAATTGAGAGAGACTTGGGTGCTTGACCTGTGTAAGATCCGGTGGCAGACCAGTCTGTGAGATTTGGCCCGGTCACATTTCACCCTTTCCCACCCTTCCCACCAGGAAGAGGTGTGAGAATGAGGAGAGGGTTCCAGGGCTCTTCTGGATATTTCATATGGAATGCTAAGAAGATTCAGGTAGTGTGAGAGTCAGAAGTTCTTTCTGAGGAGGAAAAGAGGCCCACTGGAATTTGGAATGGTGTCAGGAGGAATCGGGGTCAACCAGGCACTCAGAATCCTGGATCACGTGTCTGAAAACCTCCAAATTCTGTCTCTGCCTTTGTACTCTGCTCTCAGTTTGTTCTCTCTGCTGCCCAGTTGTAGTTTACAGAGTGGCTGGATTGCTTTCCAGAGTCACAGCTGATCTGAGGAAGCTATATCCCAAGCTAGAGTAACAATTAACTATTTATTGAGTGCATACTATAAGCCAGGCATTGTGCCATGAACTTGATACAGATTAGCTCATTCTCACAAAATCCCTGTCACATAGATGTTATTGCTCCCTTTTGATAGATGATGACAGTGAAACACAAGAGAGGTTAAATATTATGTCCAGGGTTACCTCATTATTACATAATAAGGCTAGACTCTGAATCTAGGCCCTAATGACTCAAAAGCCCACTCACTTTCTCTCTCCCCAGCCCTGGAGTGGCTCCAAACAGAATAACATGAAAGTCCATAAAGGAATTGTGAAGACTGTTTTTATTTAGCTCTACTAGAGGTGGAAATGAACAGAAATGTGCGTGTGTGTGTGTGTGTGTAGAAGGATGGAGTTGGTGAGGAAAGGAAACCTGGATTGGCAAACTATGGCCTACAGTCCATATCTGGCTCACCACTTGTTTTTGTCTGGACTGCAAGCCATTTACATTTTTAAATGGCTGGGGGAAAGTTCAAGAGAAAATTAATATTTTGTGACACAAAAATCATATAAAATTAAAACTTCAGCATCCATAAATAAAGTCTTACTGAAATATAGCCACACTCACTCATTTTCATATCATCTCTGGCTGCTTTTGCTCCGCAAAGGCAAAATTGAGTAGTTGTTGTGACAAAGGCCATGTGACACACAAAGTATAAAATACTGACTCTGGCCCTTTACAGAGAACAATTGCCAACCCCTACTATAGGCAACAAGAAGGGGCCAAGAGATTCAAACCTATGGCAAGACTGAAAGCAAAGAGTTAAAAGTCAAGGGTGTTCAAGGTTGTCCCTGGAAGCATTGTGGCCACAGGGAGAGGGAACATAACCTGAGCTTTCGTGGACCTTGGAAATAGTTTCCTTGGGCCACAGAGATTTGTTTGGGAATAAAATGCACAATAGGAAGGATTATTCTGTGTGTTAATGTTCTCTTCTGAACAATAAAGAAATATTTTATGGATGAAATAATTCATTCAGATATTAACTGGAGCCCCTTTTTGTGCCAGATACTACATTAGATGCTGGAAATACAAAGATGAAAAAGATACGTCCTTGCCTTTGAGGAGCTTACAGCCTCATGGGAGAGCCACGTGTGCGTGAGGGGAGCCAACTCTGAGTATTACAATAGTAGATGTGCTTTCAATTCAATGTTGGATGAAGTAGAAAAAAAGTCAGGGACTATTCCTGTAATTTGTGGGACTTCTCTCAGTAATTTATAATGGGCCTGGAAGGATGAATGGGTGTTACTTTTCAAGGAACTACATACCAGGCTGAAGGAGAGCCTGACCGTAGTAATAGTTGGAGCTTAAGAGGTTGGAAGAGAAAGCAACATTAGAAATGATTTCAAGGTTCTGTGGCTGAGTGACTGGCAGGGTGATAATGTGATAGAGAAAAGGAAAGGAGGAAGGAAGTGGTAGCTGGGGGTTAGGGACAAGTCCAGTTTGGGACATGTGATTTGAGGTAATGATGAAACACATCCGGCTTCCAGTTAGGAAAACACTTTAGAAATGTTAGCACAAGGGCCTAGAATTCGGATTTAAACTACATTTTCAGAGCTTTTCTGTTGGGAAAAGGGGAAGTACATACTCATTGCATAGAGAAATTGACAAATCAACCTTGGCAGCTGATAAGTGGAACCATGAGATTAAAAATAGCAGTGGACATTTGGAAAATGAAGTCATCAGATGGAAAACCAGCAATAGTTAGGCAATTGGCAGAAAACCTTGTTCCTGTTCGTGCCACCTGCCGTTCTCAGCATCTGCTTTTCCTTTCTGACTCTTGCCTCCCCACTGTGAGTCTTAGACCTGACAACTGGGAGATGGACCCAGAGTTCATTCATCTCTAAATAAGTGGACAACAGAGCAGTGGCAGCCTTTACCTTCTGCGCGAGGCTCTTCAGGGAACAGAGGTGTCCATATCTGTTATCCGAGTCCAATTACTTCTTTTTGGGTCTGGAATGCCACAGTGGAAGCATAATTTGAAAACTTAAACCAGACACTTGTTAAGTCAAAGCTTTGTGTCAGCATTTTAAATGCTCCAATGCCTGATTTTAAAGACTGGGGAAATCTATGATTGCCTTGTGATTACCTACTTACTGGTATAACACAGATTCAGGGAATACAGGTTGATCTTTATCTTCTCTGGTCATTAAGTCAATATTTTTACATCCTTTACGTTTCTGCTTTCTGAAGATTTTCATGCCATATGTGATGAAGCAGAGGCCGATGGAGAATTGAATAATGTCTGCTGTGCACAGAGGCCATTGAAAGCTCTCCTGTAGCTGGAAAACAGCAGCCCCTGACAGAAGCATTATTGCATTTGAAGTTTCAAGTTTACAGAGGATTCGCTTCACAGAGTTGGGCTGACCTATAGGTAAGATTGGATGCCCATTTTACATAACTTTAGAAAAAAGTTTGTTACCTTTTGGCCACACCAGATGGTTCATGGGATCTTAGTTCCCCAACCAATGATCGAACCTGTGTCCCCTGCATTGGAAACTCAGTCTTAACCACTGGGCCTCCAGGGAAGTCCCTTACTTAATGCTTTAGATTGCGTCAGGTTGAAATTACAGATTTCCTGTCTATCTGAAAGTAGAACCTTCTGGTGAAATCTTCCTTAAGCCGAAATGCTGTAAAGCAATTATGTTAGGACACGTCTTGCTAATGGATGCACAAAATAAATGGAGATCAAGCACAGATGCTCACAGAGAGAGTTCCAGGCTCCATCAGCTAGATGCTGAGTGTCGTTCCTAGGGAAGGAGTTCAGTGGTGCCGCTCTCACTGCCCACGGTGCGTGCTGCCACTATAACATTCAAGATGTGCTGAACTCCATTTTCACTTTTCATCCTTTCTCATAAAAAGGAAAACCCTCTTAGTATTTCTTGGAAATGTATACATACTAACAAAGGTCTTTCATAAAAGCAAAGTGGCATAAAGCGAACTTTTCCATAAGCAGTGTAGATCTGTATCTGATATTGCCAGAGGAAGCAGTTAGTCAGAGACTTCAGTGTTCGGTTGGGCAACTGGGATTAGCTGGGCTCCTTGGCACACCTAAGACAGTTACTAAGCAGGGAGAAGCACAAGAAGAAAATGGCAGAGAGGTTCATAAGGAAAACCATGCAGTAAATAAAACATTTATTCCCTAAAGGTAAAACAACTGTATCATAACAAAATGAAATCAAATATGATAGAACTATAAAAAATAAAATTCTGAACCCCCTTAATTTCATTCTCCCCAAGTAACTGCTGTTAATAATATCTTGAAATATATCTTTTCAGGTTTTTAAAATAAATTTAACGTATCTGAGGACTTTTTGAAGGGTTCTGTATGACATGCTGACCTGAGGTCTCATCATGCCTCACAGTTACAACAGTGCCTCATTTGCTGATTGGTTTAGCTGTGGGCTAGGTGAGACTGGCTTTATCCTGACCTGTGAGTTTTCCTACTTTGCTGCTATGTCACCCTCCTTTGGCTGAAGCTTGCCAGGGACACAGACTTCTCTTGCTTCCCATCCCCAACGAGCTGCCCTTGGTGGATTCTCCCCTTCTCTGATGGTACTGCTGTTCTTACATTACCTGACTTTGATTAGGTAACATATATTGAGGTAACCCTCTGTGCCTGGTTCCATACAAGACAGTGGGGACGGAGAGACATTAGGCCCCATGCCTTCCTTTGAGGAGGGTAGTGGTCTTTGACTCCTCCTCCATCTCCAGTCACTGGGCAGGATCAGGACCAGCTTTGCCTCTATGGCTTCATTCCCTCTCCCCATAACACCCCTCACCTCTTTTTCTTCCTTTCTGTCCCCACCTCAGCTACACTCCTTCCCTGCTTTCCTCTGGGTTGCCACAGCCTCACTCTGCCCTCCAGTCCCCCTCCAGCCTACAGTTTGTTCTGCCATCACAGCCAGTTTGATGGCCCTAAAGCAGCAGTCCCCAACCTTTTGGGCACCAGGGACTGATTTCTTGGGAGACAGTTTTTCCATGGACGGGGGATTGGGGGTGGTTTAGCGATGATTCAGGTGAATTACACATCTGCTGTGCACTTTGTTTCTAATCTAGTGCTGCCACTGATCTAACAGAAGGCCTGGAGCTTGGGGACCCCTGCCCTAAAGCACAGCTCCAGGGGTGGCCAATCCCTCCCCATTGCCTAGAACAGTGGTTCACAAATGTGCTCTGCAGACCCTGGGGAGCCTTGGAAACCTTTCAGGGTATCTACAAGGTCAAAGCTGTTTTCATAATAGTGCCAAGATGCTGTTTGTTGTTGCAGAGCAACAACAGGCAAACTGCTGGTGCCTTAGCACAAACCCTGGCAGTGGCACTGAACTGTACTCACAGTCATTGTATTCTTTACCACTACACACTTAGAGTTGTTTTTTTTTAATACCATGTTCACTTAAATCTGTCCTTAATGAGGCAATAGAAATCATTAATTTTACTGAATCTCCTTGAGTACACAACTTTTTAATATTCCATGTGACACAGTGAAAATGTTCAAAGCACTCCTGCTCTATATCAAAGCACAGCACTTTTATTGAGGAAAAGCACTTTTGAGATTGTTTGTGAATTGCAAGCTGAACTAGCCATTCTTCATTTTTCCTTGAAAGAATAAATGACTAAAGGTTGGTGAGGCTGGAAAGTAGATGGGCACCAGATGTTGAAGGGCCTTGTGGGCTGTATTAATAAGTTTGGGTGAGCTGACCGGCTCTTTATACTGTCCTGCTCACACAAATCCAGTCCTTTACTCCTGCTTGCTACTTTTTTTTTTTAAACTGAGGCGTAATCAACATACAACATTTTATTAGTTACAACATAATGATTTGATATTTGTGAAACAACCGCCACAGTAAGTCTCATTAACATCTATCACTGTACACAGTTACAGAATTTTTGTGTGTGATGAGAATTTTAAAGGCCTATTCTTAGCAACTTTCAAATAGACCATACAGTATTATTAAGAGTAGTTGTCCTGTGTTAGACGTCTGTTAGTCGCTCAGTCATGTCTGACTCTGTGACCCCATGTACTGTAGCCTGCCAGGCTCCTCTGTCCATGGAATTCTCCAGGCAAGAATACTGGAATGGGTTGCCATTTCCTTCTCCAGGGGATCTTCCCAACCCAGGGATCGAACCTGGCTCTTCAGCATTGCAGGCAGACTCTTTACCGACTGAACCACCAGGGAAGCCCTTATAATTGCCATGCTGCACATTCTATCCCATGACTTATTTATTTTACAACTAGAATTTTGTACCTTTTGACTACCCACCCTTTACTTGCCACCTCTAGCAATGAGCAGTCTGTTCTCTTTTTTAAGATTTCACATATAAGTTACATTCACTAATCACATAGTATTTGTCTTTCTCTGTCTGACTTATTGCACTTAGCCTAGTACCCACAAGGACCATCTGTATCATTGCAGATTGAAAGATGTCATTTTTTTATGGCTGAATACTATTCCATTGTGTGAATATATGTATGTGTGTGTGTATCTCACACTCTTTTATCTGCCTATCCATCAGTTGATACTTAGATTGTTTCTATATCTTGGCTATTGTCAATAATGCTGCTGTGGGCATTAGGGGGCAGGTATCTTTTCAAGTTAATGTTTTCATTTTCTTCAGAAAAATACCCAGGTGTGGTCATATGGTAGTTCTATTTTCCTGTTTACCATTTCTTAAGTACACATTCCCTTTACCCCCTCCAACTTTCCTGTTCTCATTCCTTCTACCAGATGATGCAGTGACAGCTCTGAAGGCTACACATGAGCCCATAATCAGAACAGAGGAAGAAGATGGTCCTGAAACTAGACCTTTTGCCCCTGGGAATCTTACCATCCCCACCCTGTTGAGGCCTGTTGTGAATCATCACCCCACTGGCGCCTTAGTGGGCCTCACTGTAGTTGAGTGGTAGGCTGCAGTCTGCATAATGCTGCCCAGCCTCGCTGCACCCTGGACACTGGGGCAAACCTGTGAAATACTGTAGACCCTTGGAATCACATTCACAGGCTGTCCTTTGATCAGGACAAGCTGATTTCACAAGGTGCTCCTTTCATCCATCATGTGTTAAATTTGACTTCCATTTGAGTGTGCCCTTCCCTTGATCTTGTCCCCTACATAGTAATGATACCACCAGAAACCAAATCAACCAACTAATCAGTCAGACAGAAGAATACAGTAGCCTTGTCCTGATATCAGAACTGCCATGGAATAACGTAGTTGGACTGGCTGGTAACTCATCCTGTAACAGGCCAAAACACAAAATACAAAACTGCCTCAGTGAGAGCAAGGGAGAGGAAATTTCTGGGTAGTTAGATTTTAGATTAATAATGATAATGTGGTAAGTCATGACCTTGTTTTATGTAAGCTAGAGCCGCCCAATGTTTTTGACATCATAGTACAAGAAAAAGTGATGTTGTTCAGCTGGTGAGAGGATCAGTAGCTCACAGCACATCGGAGGGGAGGCTCCATGCTAAGGTTTCTAGATAAAAGCATTCTTGTCTGGCACCTGGCTAACTCTGGCTGCCTGTCCCCTTCTGCCTTTCAGCATTCATGTTTAAATATACTGTAATAGTTAAAAGCTTGAATTCTGAGCCAGACTCTATAGATTTAAATCCCAGCTCTGCCACTTACTAGCAGTATAATTGTGGCAGATTACTTAATCTGTTTGTACCCAGTTTCTTCATCTGTAAAATGTGTATGATAATTATACTTACCTTATAGAGTTCTAACGATTGAGTAAGTCAGTTTATGTAAACTGTGGTATTTGTAAAATGCTCAGAACTTTGCCTGGCGTGTGGTAAGCATCAAGTCAGTGTGGTGTGTGTGCTGCTACTACTACTGTTACTACTACTTCAGAGAAGTAAATGTTCCAGGCCAGGTTCCCCAGTTCCTCCTCCCTGCCTCATCCTCTGCCCAGATTCCTTAGTCTCAGCCTCTTCCTGAGGAGTGTCCATCACCCTTCCTTTCATTTCCTCAGTTTCCTTTCATTTTCTTAGTTCTCCATTCGTTTGGGGGCCCTTAGCCAGCTGATGACTGGGAAGACAGCTGAATGAATAATTATCCTCAGCAGCTTACTGTCACCACTGTTCATTCTCTAGAAAGCTCCAGTGACTAAGGGAACTACTCTCACAGGTTGGAAAGTGAATTATAGACCTTAACAAGAATTCTAGGGTAGAAGGGAGAGGAGCATGAACTAAGTTTGCCAAGCCGACTTAGCTAGCAAAGTCATGTTCTTGGAGAAAAATGATCATCTTTGGTGTCACATACCAGATGTTTGTGCTGGTTAGTTCTCTCTAAGCTGTACCGAAAGGTGGAGAACAGATCTGGTGCCTTTGGGGGCAGTGTGGCTCCTAAGACTTCGTGGAGAAATCACACAGTTCTGTCAGAAGCTGGGCCTCAAGGTCAGCTTGTGGGCTGAACAGTGGATGGGTACTTGGATGTCAGGAGTATCTGTGGCTCTTGTAGTCCTACAGGATAAGCCCCCTCAATGCATTTGCGCTCTGAGTTCTCTGGGCCCTCTCCACATGCAGGAACTAGGTTGGTGGTTGGATCATATAAAGATATGATCATATCTTTATATGATCCAACCTACTACACTTCCACTTGATAATGTGTTTTACAAAGAAAGGAGACTATGCATCCCTCCTCTTATTTTAATGGAGAAAGCAAGATAAACTTAAGCCGAGGCATAGAAACACATAAACTGGTGATGGTGATGATACTATGATAGAGAGACTGCATATGATCTGCTTCTGCTCACCCCTTCAACTAACTTATCACCACTTCCCCACGTCCTCTGCACTCCAGCCAGCCTAAATGACTTGCTGTGGCACTAGCTGGCCACACGGCCTCTTCTGCAGGCCGTGTACCTCTTCTATCTCTCTCCCCAGCCCCCACCTGGCTGCTTCCTTCAGCATCATCCTTCAGGTGTCAGCTTAGCTGTCCCTTCCTCTAGTGACCAAACTGAGTTAAATGCCTGTCTTCTGCTCCACAGCACCTGGTGCTCCCCTGTCATAGTACTTATCCCACTGAATTGGAATGGTTTTAAATTCCAGTGGATTTAAATTCCATCAGGGTAGAGACTGTGTCTTCTCTTGTGTTCTCAGTGTCTAGCACTGGACAGCCAGTAGGTGCCCAATAAATATAGTGTTTGTTGAATGAATAAGTCAGCAGTGCTTTCACTTCTCATTTTTCATTTGATCCTCAGAAAATTCTTGTTGATGTAGAGAGTCGGGGGCCTTACTCTGACCTTGTTTTGTATATGAAGAAACTGATCCTCAGAGAAGCTAAGCAATTTACCAAAGCTCACACAGTGTGAAGAGCCAGGACTTAAAAGGGTGTATCTCAGACACAAGTGTTCAATGCATTATTTTAGAGTTGGTTTTTTTTTTCCACAAAGTTTTTCCTTTTAAAAAATAGTATTTATAAAAATAAAAATTAAAATGGTATTTGTTGTTTTTCATAATTATAAAAATGATATATTCAAGGCACCAGAATTCATGAAATGTTTTTTTCTCCACCTAATGTTGAATTTTGATATAAAGAAATCTAGGTATAATTTGTAAAGCTGTACAGACTAAATTCAAATGTACGTTAGAGAATATTATTGTATATTTTGTTGAAAAATAAAAACTTGACTGAAACAGTAATAGCACTAAATAAAATAGTAAACATCATTGGTACCATTTGGAGAATACTGAAAAATATAAAGAAAATAAAAATCACCCCATCACACAGAGAAAACTGCTATAGACCAGACATAACCTGGACTTGAAAGGGCAGCATTGAGTTTGAATTCCAGTTAAACAACTAACTAGATGTTTGGCATTCAGTAGATAATTTAGCTTCCCTCAATGACTCAGATGGTAAAGAATCTGCCCACAATGCAGGAGAGCTGGGTTCAAACCCTAGGTTGAGAAGATCTCCTAGTGAAGGGAATGGCAACCCACTCCAGTATTCTTGCCTGGAGAATCCCATGGACAGAGGAGCCTGGCAGGCTCATTGAGTCGCAGAGAATCAGACACAACCGAGCAACTAACATGCACAGATAATTTAACCTCTGAGCCTCAATTTCCTCACTTGAAATACAGTGAAGTACTTACCTTTGGCGATTATTGTGAGAGTTAGAGATAATGTATGTAAAATACCTGTGCTTGGTGCATAATCAACACTTTCAGATTGTAATAGTTTAACATTTTTATGTACTTCTGTCTAGTCTTTCTCCTCTGTGTATGTGCATACAGACTTATGCATACACATGTTTTTTGAAACACTTTTATCTTATGTAAAACACTGGGTCTTCATAGCTTGCTGGAAAGGGCAGGTATTATTTTTAAACCTAATCTGTAGATGAGGAAACTGGTACTTTGAAGAGGCAAAGTAACTTGGTCTTGGTGCTACATCTGGTAATATCTGAACTGAACTGTCATTAGGTCTCCCAACGCCAAGCCCACACACCTTTCCTGTCAGCAGTGTGCTTCCTCTCGAACTTCACCTCCACCGGTACACGAGCAGTGGACCCCTAAGCCTTGCCCAAGAGGAAAGCGAGGGCTGGAGGCAGTGAAGTACTAGCTGAGGTCTGTCTTCAGACGTGAAGGAAGTGCTCACTCCCTCTGAAATAGCAGACACATCAGCTGATCGTATAGCAGAGACAGGCTTCTTGCTAGAAAGTTAAGGACCTTTCAGTCAGGGGGCTTTGTTGAGAGGGAGTGTTTCAGGGAATTCAGTGAATGAATTCTCTGTGCTGCCTACAGGGCAAAGGTGTCCCTGTATTTCTTTCAGTGTGTACACTTGGTACTTAGAGGGCCTGGTGACAGGCCTGCACCTAAGCCCAAGGATGTGTGTCCTCTCGTATCATTTTTATTTTAGTGCACATTTTCTGATACCTGGTATGCATCTGACACTGCACCATGATTTACTTAGAAGACACAGGGGTGAGCAGGTGAAGACAGCCCTGGCCTTTAGGACGTTGGAGAGAGCTCAAGGCCAAATAGAACCAGTGCTCTAGTATTAGCTGCTAGCAGGGTGTTTGGAAGCAGTGGATGGAGGACCCTATTTGAGTTCTGTACAGTAACACAGTACAGTACAGTAATCTGCATAGATTTCCAAAGTATTTGTGAAAACCTTAACTTATTATAAGAGAGGAGAGACTTTTGAGCTGGGCTTTGATGGCTGAGAGGAGTTCTTAGGCCAAGGAAAGGAGGTGAGCCAAGGACCAGCTTGATTGTGGAGCCTCGCACCCTGAGGAAGCCTTTATCAAATGATTACACACATAATAAACTAAAGTCCCAAGACAGTGTATGGACAGGCTCCAGGTAAAGAGCTTTCAGCCCTTTGTAAGATGATGACATGTCTCCATCCCACTTCCTGCCCCACCCACCCCCCACTGTAAACAGGGGAGTTAAATATGTTTTTTCACTTCACTGCCTTCCTACATTTTTTTCTTCCTAGTTTCAAAAACAACTCTCCTTCAACAAGTTCTGTTTCCAAGGAAAGTCTTAACCATCTGTCCCTTCTGGCATACCCTCTTCCATTGGATTCCATGCAGAATAGACCAGGTACTCTATCCTTTTGTGTGCGAAGCCATAAAATCTTATATCGCATGTGTGGCAGTGCGTCAGAGGTATGCTGCTTCCACGAGCGGCTCCCTCAGCCCTGCTGTGGTGAAAACCAAGTATAAATTGCGACTAACGGGGTTTTCTAGCTAGAGTCATAAGTATGTCTGAGCGTCCCCCGTGAACCATAACGCCGCCAGCTCTCCTGCTGCGCCTCTCCACTGCTGCCTTTGGGCTGTTTTGCTTGTCCTTCAGCCCTCCTTCAGAGCGTGGACAGGGGAAGGAAAAAGAGAAGTGAATCCGAGATCTGTCCACTCTGCACTTGGCTCGCAGTGCTAGTGAGAAAATAGATGTGGGGTGGGGTGGGAGGGGCTTGCCACTGGACTGCACACAAGGGCAGGGCAAGAGGGACAGTGGTCCCTCCTCAGCCTGCTGTCCCATTGGCCAGCGCCCCCTTCCTGGGGTCCTGAAGATAAGTGACCCTGTGTTTTATTTCTGTAGAATTTCTCACTATGTTGGGCATCTCTTTTCCTTTTAGTTTCCCTTTGGGAGGATGGATCTTGGGGTGCTAATATTTAAGTTCAGTTCTTTGAAATTCATAGCATGTTGCAGTGTCCAGATACATCCTGTGCTTGAAGCTCTCAACTAGAGTAGTGGCGATCCTCTGTGGATTCCTTTTTTCACGTGTTTATCTGTACTCTAAAATGTAAATGAAAGTCTGCTGTCAGCAGATCCTAAAAAGGAAGGAAGAATGCACCTCCATTGAGCTGTCAGACAGTTGGCTGCTTAGCTAGGTTTTCCTGGATTGTGCTATTGAAACATGCCATTGTTCTATGTGCTTTCTCCTAATGGCTGTCGCATACTTGCTTCTGAGAACGGTGTACAGTAGCTATGCCTAGGCTCTAATCAGTCTTCCTGAGCAGACTTGGCAATTTTCTGATCGTGTTCAGCTGGGGTCCTCTGAGAAGAGAGTGGGCCTTTCCCCTCAGTGGGCAAAGAGCCAGCTTCCATTTCAAAATCTCAGGAAAAAAAAAAAAAAAAAAGAAATCCAACAACCCAAGCCTGTGTTTATTGAAGGTTGGTCTAAAAGTCTCTCACATTGTATACCCCATCAGCACTCGAGCGCCTCTATTTTAGAAGGATGTAAAGGTTTAATCACCCTGGTGGGGATTTAGACCCAGAGACTTGAGAGAAATCTTATTATTTCTAACTGCAGGCAAAGAGTATTAAGGCTCCACTCTGGATCAAGGGCATGACATGTTCTATAAGTAATTTATCTTTAACAGGGGAAGGCCCTTACTAGAGTGTCTTAGAAACAGGACTATGATTGGCCACTGGTTCATTATTCCTCCTTTTCTCTTTCCCCCTCTCAGTCTCCTGCTTTATTTTCTCTGGCCCTACCCTTTTCTGTCCAGTGTCTAAATGTCTGCCTCACAAATCCTCCCTTTAAGGTGGGGAGCCAGGTGCCTTCCAGGGAGAGATAATAATGTTTTTGTAAAATGACTGAATCCAGCAACACAGCGTAGACCTGTTAACGGCAGACTTCTGAATGGACCCTACCTGCATCCTCTGAAATAAAGAGCTAAGGAGGCAGAGTGTGCCCCAGGCCTCACAGGCCCTCCAGCCTGTGCTCTTGGACATGAAGGAATTTAGGGCCACCCTCAAACCAAACCCCTGCCCTGTTGTACCTATACAGAAGCAGTCTCCACTGAGGGCCTTTTGAATCCTTTGCACATCCACAGGAGTGTTACTGAGCATGTCATTTCAATGTATGGACTGCCCTCCCAAACCCGTCTCCCTTTCTGCTTAGCTCCCTGGGTCCTACCTTTCTGGTGCTGAGGCTGGAAGATGTCACAGGTAGGATTCTGCTTATGGATTCATTGCTCAGTTTGGGGGCACATCTAAATCCGTGTGCTAATGAGCTTGGTTACAGCAGGCTTCTGCTATCCGATTTTAATCTAGCCCATCTGTCTGAATTCCTTTCCACAGTTAATGATCTCCTATAATGGTTTGCCTTTAGTTTTGCCTCCTGGGTCAAAACAGATCAATAGTCCTCATAGATATTTAAAAGCCACGTGTGTAAAGCTCCTGGGTCTCCCTGTTCCTCTTTCTTCTTAGTGAACTTACTTATAGCTTGATCAGTCCAGTGATATTTCCCTTCCATCTCCTCTCTTCTCCCAGAGATGGGTAGCAGTGAACCCGTTCCCATTGCAGAAAGTGACAAGAGGAAGAAGAAGAAGCGGAAGGCCCGGGCCACTGATTCCTTGCCAGGAAAGTTTGAAGGTTGGTCACTCTCTTTGATCTCTTAGAGCTGGGTCGTTGACTCCCCAAGTATGCCAGCATCCTGGTAGCCCTGAGTATAGATCTTAGAGCCAGCTTCATGTTTCTCCGTGTGATAGGCATGAAGGATAAGAGTGAGAGACATGAGCATAGAGAAAAAGCCATGTGAAGACACAGCAAGAAGGTGGCATCTATAAGCCTCATAGACCCCAAATCTGACAGCACCTCGAATCTTGGACTTATGGCCTCCAGAACTGTGTGAAAATACATTTCTGTGGTTTAAGCCACCCAGTCGGTGGTATCTAGATATGGCAGCGCTAGCTGACTAATACATTTTTAAGCTGAGAAAATTAAAAAAAAAAAAAAAAGACGAAGATGAGATGGTTTATAGAAAGGGGGTGACAGAGAAAGAGCACCAGGATGGGAAGAGCTCCCAGGTGATGCACGGGCCTCCTCTGAATGGTCTGAGCGCTTCATCAGGGAACAGAAGGCAGCCTGTCACAGTTGCACATGGAGCAAGGTCACCTGGTAGGTTTCAGCCCCTTTTCAGATGTAATCTTTCCCTCAGCTAGTCTTGGAGGAGCTGCCGAGAGGTAGAATAGCCATGGCAGAGGAAGATGAAACATCAAAGGCCGTGGCTGCAAATGAAACTTAAACCTTCTAGGCAGTTCCCTGGCAGTCCAGTGGTTAGGACTCCGCACTTTCACTACTTTGGCCTGGTCCCTAGTTGGGGAACTAAGATCCTGCAAGCCATGTGGCATGGCCAGACAAAAAAGAGAAAGAAAGAAAGTTAAACCTTCTATCAATAGAGAATTCAGCTCCTAGAGATTGCAGCCATTTGTGCTGGATGACTCTGACTCCATTGAAAGAGTGCATATTGTGTTCAGGGGACATGATCAGGTCATCAAACATTTTGAACACTGTGTGTGAGGCACCAGGCTCGGAGCTGGTCCTGTTATCACTGGACACTGGACGGGATGAAGTGACTCATTGGACACACCTGCAAGTCTCAGTTGCTATTCCTAGGAGTAACCAAGAAATGACAGAGTGACCCCCAGCATCTACTTTTGTTTCTTTCATTGTGAGACTTGAAATAGCTTCCCTGTATGGTCCCTCTTTCCAGCACTGCAGACGTAACTAGTGAATTGATTGTTTTGTAGCGTGGTCCTACAACAAACCCTTTATAAGTCAGGAATATTGCTACTTTCCAAGTATCCATTGTGAGAGAAGCATGTCATTTAAAATCCAAATAGCTGTAAAACCAAACAGTGATGGAACCAAGAAAGTGCTTAGTGTAAGGTTTTGTCTGTTTGTGTTTAACAATAGTCTGTGTATGGCAGAGGGGGTGAGGGTGGGGAATGAACACAAGTCCCAAGGGTTTTAGAATAGTTTCCAAATCAAAAGGTCTTTCTCTTTCAATGAACAAGAGAGTATTTCCTGTTATTCACAGATGACTTGTGCAATTATGGAGTTTCTCATAACTAAGTGATAAAATCTAATTTCATGGTTAACAGTATTCTGCGGGTTTTAATGCTAGGCTACCTTTAGAGGAAAAAGCTGAAGAACAGTAGCCAGGGGAGGAAGAGGTCAGCTCAGCAGAGACCTTGATGGAGCTGTGGCTTCCTTTGGAAGGGGTTCAGAGAGCTTGTGCTCTTTGTGGGCCTGGGAGATCACCTAAATATACTTTTGACCCAGAGCTATTGCTGTGTTAGAATCGCTCTGACTCAGCACTCTAAAAACCTCGAGGCATCCGTTTGCATCTTACTTCTCTCTCCTGTTTCCTGTGGGCAACTGCTGGAAACTTCTCAGAAATCTCCAGTGACTTCCACTATGTGTGGTATAAAATAAAGCAGTGCTTTATTCCCCTTTGTATCACCAGTTCCTAGCACTGGTCATGTGGTAGGTGCTCAACAAATGAGTGAGTGAATGAATGATGTCCATTCAGATCACATCCCTTCTGTGAGGATCCCCTAGATCCACTGAGCAGATTTAACCTTCCCCTTCCCCTGCTCTTTTTTTTCCTACTGTGTTTTGTCCTTCTCTGGTTTATTCTGGGGTCACTTGTGTACTTACCTGTCTGTCTTCCCCAGCAGACTGTGACTCTCAAAGGCCAAGGACTATGTTTTATTCCTCACTCTGTCCCTATTGTGAGTCTGACAAGTTGTCTGGCACACAGTAGGTACTTGGGAAGCATGTGCTGAATTGAACCCCCTTCACTGACCTCATCTCTAAAATGAGGAACAAGATCCTGTGTTGAGACCTGCTTGTCGTGAAGCTGAGTCCCAAGGCAGCCGGCAGCACTAGTGGCCTTTCTCATCAATGAGCACTGCTGGGTCCTTGAGCACCTGCGCTGTCAGACAGGGGAAGCCAAGTGACGCTGCTCTTCTTTCCTTCTCTGCAAGGGGTGACTCATCTTGTTATGCTTCTCCTCCATTTCACCTCTAGATGTGTACAAGCTGACCTCTGAACTGCTGGGAGAGGGAGCCAATGCCAAAGTTCAAGTTGCCGTGAGCCTGCAGAATGGCAACGAGTATGCTGTCAAAGTGAGTGTCTCATATAGATGCCAGGCTTTACTTTACAGATAGTGAGTCCCAGCTTGTCCTAAACCAGATACATTTTACATTTCACAGCATAGTGGCTTCATAAGAATGGGAGCTCCAAAGCTGTACTCACTGGATTCGGTAATTTCTCTACTTACTTACTGTGAGACATTAGACAAGTTACTTAACCTTTCTGTCCTTCAGTTTCTTCATCTGTATAATGAGTGTAATAATAGAACCTATATGGTATTGTTGTGAGGTTTAAATAAGTTAATATGTGTAAAGTGCTTAGGGCAGTGCCTCTGGTGAATGAAGTCAGCTTCAGAAAACAGTCAGATTTGGAATTAGAAGGCCTATCTGAATCTCTCTTTTGACAAACTACTACTGTTTAACTTGGGACAAGTCATTGAACCTCTTTGAGTCTGAGTTCTCACACTTCTAGAAGGAAGATAATTATACCAATCCTTCCAATCTCATGGAGTGGTTATGAAGATGGAAACAAAAATGAACTGGTAGAGGCAGAAACATTTCACAGTTTACAAGATGCTGTACAAGTGATGTACAACAGTGTGTTGACAAGGACTAAGTGCTCAGCTTTGGGGCAGGAGAAGTATTTTCCAGCTACATGACCTCAGAGTGGCTCACCTTGCCCCTCTGCTCTTCTGTTTGCTGACGCTACATGAAAGAAGGGTTGGATCTAAAGCAGTGGTTCTCAAAGTATGGTCCCTGCATTATCAGCATCAGCGCAACTTGATGATCTGGGAACTTGTTAGAGACAGAAATTATTTGACTCTATCCTAGACCTGCTGAATCAGAAACTTGGGGCAGGCCCCAGCAATGTTAATTTGAACCATCCAGGTACCCACCAAAGTTTTCAAGACATCTACCTGAGCCAGCAGCTCTCATTGCTGCTTCAAATGAGTAAACCCAGCCAAACTGGCTTTTGAAAGATATGTTTCTCCTTTTAACCAAATGGTCATAGTCCCAGATGGATTTATAAAGGAGAACACTTTTGCTAAGCCACAGCCCTTTTTGCTGGAGTGTTGCTTCATGTGGTAGCAAAAGCATTATCTTGATTCCTTGTTCTAAACAGATCAGTATAAATTTCAAATAATTTTTAAAAATATGCCTAAGTGGGTAAATGTAAATTGATTGTCAAATATTTAATACATTTGTGGATGACAGAACTACTTCTTTAAGGCTGCCCTTCCTCCATGCTCCCTGGCATCTTTGGGCAAATACCAGACCTGGGCATGGCAATGCTTCAGTTTCAGCAATGCTGCCCATGTCTCACATCTCTCCTGTTCTTTGAAAGTGCCCCAGATGTGGGCTACTTCTCCAGCCTGGCTCCACTATACTTGATTTTATTAGGGCTTTGCATAACAGCCATCCAACTGATGAATCCTAGAGTCTTACTCTTGGAATGGAATTTCAAGATATTCTGGTCCTGAGCCTCCCTTGTAACTTCTTATAGTTTTCCATGTTTTGCACACCCCTATGATCTCTGGTAGCAAGAGCTGTTTACCTCCTCAGAGAAAATCATGCCATCCAGCTATGCTGGATAGTTGCCTGCTGGGAATTTCTTCCTAACTGTGATCTGCTTGATGAACGAACAAGCTGAATAGCTTCTGTGCCCCAGAATCACACCTCTCTGACAGCTCAGAACTGGAGTCCATTGGTCTACTAACCAACTGGGACTTACTTAGAAAATTACACTTGGTTGTAGATGTGTGTGCTGCTACATATTGGAGACACTTGAAGTGTCTTTGGTGACAGTCTTGGGATAAAGGACCCAGTGTCTGCCCACCCCACACATGGGACTGTCAGCCAGTACCAGCTCTGTGGAAGACTTGCTCATAGGCTCTACCTGCAGTGATCTGGGGCTCTGAATGGGTCTGTGAGATGTGCAGAGTAAGCCAGTCCCCACATAAACCCCCTGCTCATCTGTTGGCTGGCCCATTCCTTCAGTCAGTACTTGCCAGGCATCTCCTGGTATAGGTGGGGAGGGGGAGCAGCTCACAGCATCATTGGAGAGACAGAGCCTCCAGGTTCTCTGAGCAAAGTTGTGTAGGATATAAGCGGATGTTGGACATCGAGGGCTTTAGAAGCAGTTCTGGGCTTGAATGGCAGCGCCGCCACTTAGCAGAGCTGTGGGCAAAATGCTTTACCTCTGCCTGTTTTTTCGGGATTGTGTTGTAAGGATTAACTGAGATTATGTACCTAAATGACTTCATACAATGCCTGCCAAAGGGTAAGGTCTCAGAAGAATTGCAGAAGTGACATCTGAGCTGGGTGTTGGAGTTTTATTTCCTCTTTACTGTATCCCTTATCCCCTTGCTCTTCCTCCAGCACTAGAAGATCCTTCAGTAGAGCTTGTAAGTTCTTAGCCTTAAGGCAGAGAGAGATGCCTTCAGAATAGGAGCTTGGGAGAGCTGATTCTTTGTCTTGCTGGCTGCCTCAGTCTCCCCTGGGCTGCTGGGGTGGCACCCTCATAGGCTTCGATGGTGATGTACTTGGCCAGAGTCAAACAGGTGGGCTAGAAGGTCCTGGGGCCAGTCTGTTGCTTTGCTGACCGAACCACAGTGCCTGCGTCGCCATGGCCTACTCCAGACTTGTGCTTGACACTGGATTTGGGCTGAATTTGGCCTTGCACTCTGCCAGAGGGCACCTGTTGGGAGTGTTTTGACCAGGTGGGTGTATATGACAAGTTTTATTTTTCACACAGATCATCGAAAAACACGCAGGACACAGTCGGAGTAGGGTATTTCGGGAGGTGGAGACGCTCTATCAGTGTCAAGGAAACAAGTGAGTATAGTGTTAGGTGACTTGCTGCTTCTCTGTGGGGGATGGTTGGCTGCAGAAAAGGAGGTTATTTCTCACCATCTCCCAACCCCAGCAGTTAGCTCTTGCTCCTTCCCCCACAACTGTATATAACTCCTTCCATCTTACAATTTTTAAAAGAGACAGAGAGAGACAGAGAGATGCAGCAGCAGCAAAGAAGCTGTCTTCTGTGTAGGCTGAAATACTGTACATACCAGGAATTTAGGCAAGTTAGAAGAGCGAGCAATCTGCATCAGTGGCTGCTTGGGAAAAAATAGGTTTTATTTCTTGCAAGCACCTGTAGAAAGTAGGTTGAGTGTTGCCGAGTAGAAATCTATAGGGACCTGCTTTAGTAAATAGATGAGGATGATGATAACTATGGAGACTATTTGTGCTGTTTTCTTTTTCTGGCATATTTACATATGTGCAGCTACTACTAGGGCTTCCCTCATAGCTCAGTTGGTAAAGAATCCACCTACAATGCAGGAGACCCTGGTTCAATACCTGGGTCAGGAAGATCCGCTGGAGAAGGGATAGGCTACCCACTCCAGTATTCTTGGGCTTTCCTTGTGGTTCAGCTGGTAAAGAATCCACCCACAATGTGGGAGACCTGGGTTCAATCCCTGGGTTGAGAAGATCCCCTGGAGAAGGGAAAGGTTACCCACTCCAGTATTCTGGCCTAGAGAATTCCATGGACTGTATAGTCCATGAGGTTGCAAAGAGTTGGACATGACTGAGCAACTTTGACTTTCAGCTACTACCAAGAGTCCTGAAACCTTGTTTAACACTCTTTGCTTGATAACTGGGCCAAGGTGGTCTCTAGCCCCATCTTATTCTGCTCACCACCAGCTCCGAATGAGTGGCTCTCCCACTGTGGCTTTAAATCAGGGTCACCTCTAAGACTCCGCTTCCCGCTCTCTCCTGTCATGGCAGGGTCAGCAGGGAGCCAGTGGCCGGTATTGATGGCTTTGTCATTAAGCTTGGAAGAAGGGGGCTGCTGTTGATTTAACTCCAGGCACTGCCTCTACAATCTTCTTTCAAATTAGGCCATTTTGGCCATCTTATTCGGACGCCTTTTGGCTAGTAAAAGCCTGATGTCTGTCCCAAAGTGGTCAGCATTTTTTTATGAGAGACAGATTTTTATTTTCAGCCCTGCAGCTTCTGAGTTCAGCGTTACAGACTCTACTTGGTTTATTTCATTCTTTAAAAGAAAAAAAGCCCCCAACACCTCTGATATCCAGGCTGGTGGCTTCCCTACTGAGTTACAAGACGACCTTGTTGGCAGAGCGCAGTAATGCTCAGGCAGACAGAGAGTGCTCACCGGGGAAGGCCACAAGTGCTATGGTGGCGGGGAATGCGGCCGTTTCATTAAGTAGCGCTTAGCAGTTAGGGGCTAGCGGTGCCCACGTTAGGCCCCAAGTCTATTTGACAGATGTTTCCATTTTCTCCAGGCAATGTAAATACTGCCCCGTGATTTATGGGCAAGAGGGAGGGCAAGTAATTATTTGCTGCTTGCCTCCAGGACACACACCTACTATTCAGTGTTATTAGCCGCAATTGCTTCCAGTCGGCTGCAGATTTTATTCAGTTTAATGTGACCGGGACTTTTTTTTATAACTCTACCTAGTGGGTTTTAGGGTTGGGGTTTGACAGCACAGACTTGGTGAAAACACCAGAGACTAAACATTATGGAAAGATAAGGTGACCTGAATCTTGCTAACACCATTGGCTACTTCTTAAACCTGGGTCTTTAATAAGCATTCTGATTTCAAGTTGATTTCTGTCCATTACAGAGCATCTGTTTGTTTGTGGTTTTTTTTTTTGTCTATTTAAAAGTGAGCTTCAATCTGTAACACCATTTTCCCTTTTTTCTTTTCCTCCTATTTTTCCCTGTTTAAGGCACATTTTGGAGCTGATTGAGTTCTTTGAAGACGACACAAGGTTTTACTTGGTCTTTGAGAAATTGCAAGGAGGTACTTACTGTTGAGCGTGTGTTCGGACTTCTGATTAAGACCCAGGGTAGTGATCATCCATCATGAATCCCAGAGACTTCTAAAATGAGTCAAGCTAATAAAAAGGATGAAGGACTTAAAACTGCCCTTGATTTGGGAGAAGGGAGGCCGGAGGGAAGGATGATAATTAGCATTTTGCAGGACTTAGAATGTCATTGGTATGTACATTCTATAAATGCCTTCTTATTATAATAGGGCTCATATATAGATATATTTCATCATCAATTTATCAATCTATTGTTTTGATGACATATTCACTATTTAATGGAATTAATTATGGGGCAGAAGCTTTTACATACACTGCGAAGTGCAAAAAGGCTCACCAGAGGAGAAGGAGGGACACATTGTTTAGGACACAGACCAGGATAGAAAGGAGGCTTGAGAAGTGCCATCCTGCAGATGGAAAGATGCCATTCTTGACCACCACTGCTACTGCCATCACCCACACACATGATCGCTGGAATATATATTTAAGTTGCTTTTCTGACATAGAGAAGCCCCTTCCCTCCCTATCACTCGCCCATCCCTAGGTCACATTTGCAAGGTGAAGGTTAAGGAGGATGTCTGGAGCTGAGTGGAGGTCTACACGGGGAGGGGCTAGGTGGTTAAGGGAGCTCCATCTCTTACTAGCTGTGTGACCTTGAGCAAGTCATCTAACCTTTCCAAATGGTACTCTCTGTAATCTGTAAATAGGGGAAATGACAGCTCTTACTTCCTTGGAACACTGTCAAGATTAAATGAGATAATTCATGTGAAATGCTTAGCTCAGTGCCCAGTGGGCAGTAAAGGTTTAATAAATGTCAGCTGTTAATATTATTAAAATAATTGGGTGTCCTGGGGGCTATTGTAGACACGTACTCTTCACCTTCCCTTTTAACAAATTTGGAAACAAGACTTGAGCAAGCCCAAGACTTAACCTAGAGCCAGTTTTCTCAGAATGTTCCACAGTGTATTGGGATCCTTTGATTGTTTACTCTGGCAAGTGAAAGATCTTTCATCCTCTTCCCACTTCAAAAGCCAGAGATAATAAGTAAACATGTGCCATTTGTAGGACACAGAGCACCTTCAGGCCAGAAATTCTGGCTTCCAGTGGTGAGCACAGACCACATGGAACCAAGCCATATGCTCATGCCTGTGTGTGCCCCGCTTCACCCAGCGACACTAGCACTGTGAATTACCTGTTCTGAGATGCTTGATGCAGCCGGCTTCATCTGTAGCCATATCACTCAGAGCACAGCTCTGCTGAGGCCAGACTCAGTGGGTGAAAAAGAGTGATTGGTTGGCTCAGGGAATCCTATCCCCCAAGCAGTCAAACCACAAGTCCTGCTGAGGAGAGGTCTGCCCAGGCCCCGGGGCCAGATTTACTGGGCTCGAGTCCTGATGACGCCACCATTTACTGATACATGATCTGGAACAAGTTGCTTAACCTTCTTTGGCTTCAGGTTAGTGAGGATTACTCTGTTGTGTACATTTATGTCCAGTTGCAGTGAGGATAAGATAATCTATTTAAAAAATACCACATAATGCTTGGTACAGAGCAACTACTCAATAAATATTAGCCATTGCCAACAAAATAACAGCAACAATAATAATAATAAATGGGAAATTTCAGGCGAGAAAGCAGTTTTTTCCCTTTTTCTAGACCTTTACACAACCAGTAGAGGTGTGGCGTTTCCACCTGAAGGCCTGTGCTCTTGTTTGGACCTGAGCTCAGATGCAAGGGAGGAAAAGTTCCTCTAGAGAGGCCCCCAGCCCCAGGTAGAGTCACTTTTAGTTCTTTTCGATTTCAGAAGCCAGATCTGCTCCACATCTGCCCTTCTGCACTCATCATAGACAGGTGCAGAAGATAGCTGTCCAGTTCTGTTCAGTCCAGTTTTGTGCTGGTACCTGGTCTGTGCCAGATACCACACTGGTGCTGGACATTCAGTGATGAGTAAGCCTGTGTCCCCACCTGAAACTTTTGAAAACTTGGCCTCTGAGAAGGTACTATTCTTACTAGAGCCTGAAAAGACAGCTCTCTCTGCCCCCTCTGCTCTTCAGGCTCCATCCTGGCCCATATCCAGAAGCAGAAGCACTTCAATGAGCGAGAAGCCAGCCGAGTGGTGCGGGATGTCGCTGCCGCCCTTGACTTCCTGCACACCAAGGGTGAGCCGGGCCTTGGCCTTAGTGCGTGGGTTGGGCTGGTTGCCTCTGAGGGCCAAGGGAGAGGGGCAGGCCAGGTACAAGGCTGGGAGCTAGTGCAGCTAGCAGGCACACCCAGGACGGTGAGGGGGCAGGCCAGGGTGGCTCCTACACTTCTGAGGGGGATGGCAGGTGGTTGTGGAGCTATTATGCAGGCTAGGGATGCAGGAGAAAGAGCAAGGAGGGGAAAAAATAGATTTCATGTTGAACAAGGGATGTCTGAGTGTGTGTATATGAATGATCTTTTCCTTTACTAATGAAGAATACAAAAATCATGCATAATACAACCTAGATTCTAGGCTGAATATTTGGGTATTTTTCAGTCTAGTGTTTTAAAATATATCACCTGTATCTCTCTTTTCAAAATTGGCATAGTAGTATATGTGTAGTTTTATATCTTGTTCACAATAAATGGGAAATGCATTTTTCTATTAACATGGTAAGTTGGAGTTGAACATTGATTGTGATAGTAAATAGCAGGCTACTATTGTTTGAATTACACTTAAGTGTATGGTTCCTTATCTAGAACTTTTGTAGTCAATTAAATATTTTTGCACAATATATCTTTTCACATTTCTGGAAATATATTTACTATCACATACATTTTAAAATTTGCCTAACAGCAGTACCATGGCAAAAATGAATTCTGGCTTCACCTTTTTTTTTTACCAACTATGTTCTCTCGCAGTAACAGTGGCTCCCTCCTAGAGCTGTGGTGAGAAATAAGAGAGATCATAATGACATCATCAACAGTAGCTAACACGTAGCACTTGTTATGTGCCAGGCACTGTCCTAGGTCTTTTATATATATATCGGTTCACTTACATAATTGTATGTCTCTTGTGTGTGTATTGTACACATGTAACAGTAGAGCACAGTGCCTGGCACATAGTTCAGATCAGTTCAGTTCAGTCGCTCAGTCGTGTCCGACTCTTTGTGACCCCATGAATCGCAGCACGCCAGGCCTCCCTGTCCATCACCAACTCCCGGAGTTCACTCAGATTCACGTCCGTCGAGTCAGTGATGCCATCCAGCCATCTCATCCTCTGTTGTCCCCTTCTCCTCCTGCCCCTAATCCCTCCCAGCATCAGAGTCCTTTCCAATGAGTCAACTCTTCGCGTGAGGTGGCCAAAGTACTGGAGTTTCAGCTTTAGCATCATTACTTCCAAAGAAATCCCAGGGCTGATCTCCTTCAGAATGGACTGGATGGATCTCCTTGCAGTCCAAGGGACTCTCAAGAGTCTTCTCCAACACCACACTTCAAAAGCATCAATTCTTCAGCACTCAGCCTTCTTCACAGTCCAACTCTCACATCCATACATGACCACAGGAAAAACCATAGCCTTGACTAGACGGACCTTTGTTGGCAAAGTAATGTCTCTGCGTTTGAATATGCTATCTAGGTTGGTCATAACTTTGCTTCCAAGGAGTAAGCGTCTTTTAATTTCATGGCTGCAGTCACCATCTGCAGTGATTTTGGAGCCCAAAAAAATAAAGTCTGACACTGTTTCCACTGTTTCCCCATCTATTTCCCATGAAGTGATGGGACCGGATGCCATGATCTTTGTTTTCTGAATGTTGAGCTTTAAGCCAACTTTTTCACTCTCCTCTTTCACTTTCATCAAGAGGCTTTTGAGTTCCTCTTCACTTTCTGCCATAAGGGTGGTGTCATCTGCATATCTGAGGTTATTGATATTTCTCCCAGCAATCTTGATTCCAGCTTGTGTTTCTTCCAGTCCAGTGTTTCTCATAATGTACTCTGCATAGAAGTTAAATAAGCAGGGTGACAATATACAGCCTTGACATACTCCTTTTCCTATTTGGAACCAGTCTGTTGTTCCATGTCCAGTTCTAACTGTTGCTTCCTGACCTGCATACAGATTTCTCAGGAGGCAGGTCAGGTGGTCTGGTATTCCCATCTCTTTCAGAATTTTCCACAGTTTATTGTGATCTACACAGTCAAAGGCTTTGGCATAGTCAATAAAGCAGAAATAGATGTTTTTCTGGAACTTTTGCTTTTTCCATGATCCAGCAGATGTTGGCAATTTGATCTCTGGTTCCTCTGCCTTTTCTAAAACCAGCTTGAACATCAGGAAGTTCACGGTTCATGTATTGCTGAAGCCTGGCTTGGAGAATTTTGATCATTACTTTACTAGCATGTGAGATGAGTGCAATTGTGCGGTAGTTTGAGCATTCTTTGGCATTGCCTTCCTTTGGGATCGGAATGAAAACTGACCTTTTCCAGTCCTGTGGCCACTGCTGAGTTTTCCAAATTTGCTGGCATATTGAGTGCAACACTTTCACAGCATCATCTTTCAGGGTTTGAAATAGCTCAACTGGAATTCCATCACCTCCATTAGCTTTGTTCGTAGTGATGCTTTCTAAGGCCCACTTGACTTCACATTCTAGGATGTCTGGCTCTAGATGAGTGATTACACCATCATGATTATCTGGGTTGTGAAGATCTTTTTTGTACAGTTCGGTGTATTCTTGCCACCTCTTCTTAATATCTTCTGCTTCTGTTAGGTCCATACCATTTCTGTCCTTTATGGAGCCCATCTTTGCATGAAATGTTCCCTTGGTATCTCTACTTTTCTTGAAGACATCTCTAGTCTTTCCCATTCTGTTGTTTTCCTCTATTTCTTTGCGTTGATCGCTGAGGAAGGCTTTCTTGTCTCTCCTTGCTGTTCTTTGGAACTCTGCCTTCAGATGCTTATATCTTTCCTTTTCTCCTTTGCTTTTCGCTTCTCTTCTTTTCACAGCTATTTGTAAGGCCTCCCCAGACAGCCATTTTGCTTTTTTGGCACACAGTAGTTCTTCAAAAATATTTCCTCTACCCTCCACCCCCACCAGGCAGGCAGCATTTTTCCTCTTTATACTAATTCCTTAAAGAAAAGTATCCTGCCTTCTGGGGGTGGGGGTGGAACGCATACTTTGAGGTTTAGTTCTGCTCCTTTCACTTCTGTGACAGTGGCCAGGCTCGTTGGTCAGGAGTGCTTAGGTCCACTTGCAGCCATGGTGCTCCTGCATCCTGCTTTGTGCCGGTGATACAGTGCAGCTGGTGAGGCGTGTGCAGGAGGGGAGGCTCACTGATCCACCTCACTTCCTCTGGGGCCTGAGGAAACTGCTCCATGCCCACGCTAGGGGCCTGACTTGCACATGGGATGAAAATTCCTAGAAGGGGGCATCCGTACTTTGCACAACATGATGAATAGCAGTAGTTCTGTTTCTGAAAGCTGGGATGCATGTACGTAACACCTGCCTGACAGAGATTTACAACTGCTCTCCAAGCAGCCTCGGTAGATTGCAAAACTGGGTCACGCTTTTTACAAGATCCATACCTTGGAGGGGGGTAAAGGTGGTTTTATTTCTTATTTATTTATTTATTTTCACCAGAATGCACTACAGGGACCAGAGGCTGGTGGTGTCTTAGGAGTTCTGAAGTGAGCTGGTTAACATCTAGATGGCCAGCTGCCCATGTGACTAGAAGTTGGAGGGGATGAAAAACGATTTGCAGCTGAACTTGGCTGTTTTCTAAATAACTTCACACCTGAAAGATGAATTGGGCTAGAATGGGTCAGCCTGAAACAAGTTCCATACTGTTAAATACTGGACACAGTGCAGCTCAACCTCTGGGAAATGAACTGAAGCAGCTCGATGGCCGGTGTGCTCACCAAGGCAGGCCCATTATTATCGCCTGACTCTTAGTTCTCAGGCCGGGGGATGACGGGGCCACAGGCATCTATTTGAAGAGTAAGGCTCCATGTGTGGCTTGTGATCCTTCTGTGGGAGCACTTGCTGTAATGGAAAATATCTTTCACTTTTAGTGCAGCAAGCTGCAGCCTGGCTCAATTTGTGCAGCCTGGACTGAGTTGCTCTGGGTTCTCATTCAATTAGGTGACTGATGAAGTTACTTAGCCTGCTGGAGCTTAGGTTCTTCCTCCCTAGTGAAGAGCGTCCGGTGGGCTGGACCTCTTCCTCCTGCCAGTAAGCCAGAGGGCTGCCGGCAAAGTTCATCAGCAAGGGAGGTATAGTGAAGCAGAGTCTGCTGTTCTCCATTATTCCATGCATCCTCTGCTGCTTCCCAGTACTTCCAAGCAGTAGCTGTTGGACTTTTACTCTATTTTACGGCTCTTCTATCTTTGCACCATATACTCTGCAGGAGGAAAAAGGAATGGGAGATTTCTTAGTCCAGCACTAAAATACCATGGCCATGAGTCTTTGTCAGTGTCTTTGGTTAGAATATGGTTTACCCTCAGATGCCTTGTTGGCCAAGTCAGCAGCTTTTAATGCCTCGTGTAAGCTGCTACCTGTAGTCTCCTTCAAGGAGGTCTAACCAAAATGCAGGGATTGTTGTTGTTTAGTCCCTAAGTCGCATCCTACTCCTTTTTGACCCCATGGGGACTAGCCCGCCAGGCTCCTTTGTCCACGGTCTTATTCAGGCAGGAATACTGGAGTGGGTTGTTGTTTCCTCTCCAGGGGAGATCTTCCCAATCCAGGGATTGAACCCATGTCTGCTGTATTGGCTGCTGCTGCTGCTAAGTCGCTTCAGTCGTGTCCGACTCTGTGCAACCCCATAGATGGCAGCCCACCAGGCTCCCCCGTCCCTGGGATTCTCCAGGCAAGAACACCGGAGTGGGTTGCCATTTCCTTCTCCAATGCATGAAAGTGAAAAGTGAAAGTGAAGGTGCTCAGTCGGGCCCAACTCCTAGCGACCCCATGGACTGGAGCCCACCAGGCTCCTCCGTCCATGGGAATTTCCGGGCAAGAGTACTGGAGTCGGGGCAGGCAGATTCTTTCCACTGAGCCACCAGGGAAGCCTAAAATACAGGGGAGGTTCTTAAGAACAGCACCCTTGGGCCAGAGCAGTCCTTGCTGACCTTCTGATAGGACTGTCTTCTACATGCAGAGCAAGTAAGAAGGGAGTCAGACAAGCTTTGGGAGATTTGTTAACTAACTCTCAATCCTCTGAATATTCAGGGAGTCCTACTGAAGGAATCTTTTTTTTTTAAGTTGGCCACACAATAAGAAATGAGGTAAAGTAGTTCCAGCCCCCTGAGATGCTCTTAAACAAGACACTAATTATTTCTTCACTGCTGTTCCAAGCAGGGCTGTTTGGAGGGCTCTTTGCTCTGGTTCGTATTAGGCTGCTTACTCAGGGTTGGCAGTGCAGTGCTGAGAGGTGGGCTAGCTGGGATTCATTTAGCCTTTCTTATCCCTGCCAGACTTCTAAAGCTTCTGCTTCAGAAGAACTTGCAGAATCAACTGGGCTTTCTGTTTGTGTCTCTGGTTACTTCTGACTCCTGTAGCTCGTTGATTTTTTAATGTACCATAATTGGGAATTAATCTGCGAACAACAGCATTTGGAAAAAATTAATTGTGTGTGGAATGTTTGATAATTGTGTGTATATGTTAACCATTTCTTTGTTCTTTGTCATTTCAGGCATTGCTCATCGTGATCTGAAGCCAGAAAATATACTGTGTGAATCTCCAGAAAAGGTACCTGGGGCCTGATTTGGGGTGTCACAGTTGACACAGATGCAGGGAAGCCATCCTTACTTTCAGTGTAAATCATCAGCGGCTCTCTCAGCCTCAGTTGAACTGACTGTTACAGACACGTGAGAGTCTTATCCTAATATGTAGTGTTTCTACGTCCCAGGCAGGGCTAGTCCTGGGCCCTTCTGTGTTCTTTATGAGCAAGTTGCCGTAAACCTAAGAATTTGTAAAATGTATGAGACCTAAACACAGTGATTGTTTTCTAGTCCACTGCACCTACGTTTAGAGCAGTAGATGTGAGTCAAACAACAATTCGATCTTATATCAAGCAAATCTTGGCTTGTGAATGACGTTTATGTTATAGAATGTATGCCTGCTATCGTCTACCACTACAAGCTACAGTTAGGAAGCAAGTTCTTAAAAAGGGTTTCTGCTTCCATTTTTATTTCCAAAGGTACCCATTAAAAAGAAGACATTTATACTTGGTGTTGAACAAATGCAACCTATTCTTTTTAAGCTATTGGATTTATTTACCTATTTTTGGCTGTGCTGGCTCACGGCCTTGGTGGTTTGCTGTGTGTGGGCTTAGTTGCCCCACTGCATATGGGATCTTAGTTTCTGGACCAGGGATTGAACCCATGTTCATTTGCAGGCAGATTCTTAACCACTGGACCACCAAGGAAGTCCCCAAATGCAACCTATTTTAATCTTTATCTTAAGCTGTTACTAAATGGAAGTGTTTGCATTTCCATAAGCATATGTGAATTTGACAGATTCTTTGTTAGGAGAGTTTAAGCATGGGTTATTTTGATGGCCCACATTCCTCGCTCTGTGTGTATACATGTACATATTCACGATACACGTGTCTTGGAATGGATTCGGAGAGAGCTCATAAATAAGGAATGACTGTGAGGGAACATGTGAATCAGCCTGCTACTAGAATGCTTTTGTGGGAGATAGAAATAAATTCACTCAAATAAGAGCTTGTGGCTTCCTGTCCATTGCTCTGGCATAAAACTATAATTTATCATGATTATAATTATGGTTAATATTAATAATTATGTTTAACATTTTTTGAGTACTTACATTGCGCCAGGCACTTACACTTATTTCACCTAGTTTTTATAAAATCTCATGAGGTAGATACTATTATTTTCATTTTGTGGAGATGAGGAAACTGAAGTTTAGATAGAGTAAGAAATTGCCCAAAGTCACTCAGTTGATAAGTAGCAGAAATTAAAACTTGGAGAAGAGAATGGCAACCCACTCCAATATTCTTGCCTGGAAAATTCAATGAACAGAGAAGCCTAGTGGGCTACAGTCTGTGGGGTCACAAAGAGTCAGACATGACTAAGCAACTAACACTTTCAGAGATTAAAGCTAAGGTAGTCTGATCCCGGACTCCACTGGAGCTCTGAACCACTCTGTCATAGCACCTCTGATTTACAGTGTACTTTTGTATCCTTTGTTTCATTTGATCTTCATAACACAGGTTTGTTGCCCCTTTTTATGGTTGAAAAATGAAAATTAAAAGAGACTAAGTGTCAAATGACATCATCAAGAAAGTGAAAAAGCAACCCACAAATGGGAGAAAATATTGCAAATCACATATCTGATAAGGATTTAATATCCAAAATATGTAAAGAACTTCTAAAACTCAACATCAAAAAGACAATGTAATTAAAAAATGAGCAAAGAACTTGAAAAGACATTTCTCCAAAGAAGGTATACAAATGGCCAGTAAGAAAAGATGTTCAACATCCTTAGTCATCAGTTCAGTTCAGTCACTCAGTTGTGTCCGACTCTTTGCAACCCCGTGAATCGCAGCACACCAGGCCTCCCTGTCCATCACCAACTCCCAAAGTTCACTCAAATTCATGTCCATCGAGTCAGTGATGCCATCCAGCCATCTCATCCTCTGTCGTCCCCTTCTCCTCCTGCCCCCAATCCCTCCCAGCATCAGGGTCTTTTCCAGTGAGTCAGCTCTTCGCATGAGGTGGCCAAAGTATTGGAGTTTCAGCTTCAGCATCAGTCCTTCCAATGAACACCCAGGCCTGATCTCCTTTAGGATGGACTGGTTGGATCTCCTTGCAGTCCAAAGGACTCTCAAGAGTCTTCTCCAACAGCACAGTTCAAAAGCATCAATTTTTGGCGCTCAGCTTTCTTCACAGTCCAACTCTCACATCCATTCATGACCACTGGAAAAACCATAGCCTTGACTAGACGGACCTTTGTTGGCAAAGTAACATCTCTGCTTTTCAGTATGTTATCTAGGTTGGTCATAACTGTCCTTCCAAGGAGTAAGTGTCTTTTAATTTCATGGCTGCAGTCACCATCTGCAGTGATTTTGGAGCCCAAAAAAATAAAGACTGACACTGTTTCCACTGTTTCCCCATCTATTTCCCAGGAAGTGATGGGACCAGATGCCATGATCTTCATTTTCTGAATGTTGAGCTTTAAGCCAACTTTTTCACTCTCCTCTTTCACTTTCATCAAGAGGCTTTTTAGTTCCTCTTCACTTTCTGCCAGAAGGGTGGTGTCATCTGCATATCTGAGGTTATTGATATTTCTCCCAGCAATCTTGATTCCAGCTTGTGCTTCTTCTAACCCTTAGTCATCAGGGAAATGCAAATCAAAACCACAGTGAGATACCACCTCACATCTACTAGGATGGTTATAATACAGAAAACAGAAAATAAAAAGTGTTGATGAGATGCCACCTAAGAGGTAAACAAAACCACTTAAGCCACCTCTCCTGCCTGACTCCTGGACACACGTCCTACCTTCACCCCGTTAGGGAACAAGCTCACCATGCCCTTGGGGGTGAGTAAACAGGAGAATTTGTTGCTTGTTTTTGCTCCCCCTTGCTGCAGCAAGGACCCCCATAAAGCCTTACCTGATATTGATGCGTATGTAGGGAAATTGGAACTCTTGCCCATTGCTGGTGAGAGTGAAAATGGTGCAACCACTGTGAAAAAGTTTGGCAGTTCTTCAAAAAGCTAAGCATAGCATTACCGTAACACTCAGCAATTTCACACCTGTGTATATACCTAAAAGGGTTGAAAACAGAGACTTGAACACCAGTGTTCATAGCAGCACTAATCACAATAGCCAGAGCTGGAAACAATCCAAGTGCCCATCAACAGATGAATGGGTGAACAAAATGTGGTATATCCATACAATTGGAATATTGTTCACCTGTAAAACGGAATGATATTCTGACACATGCTACCACTTGGATGAACCATCTGGACACAAAAGGACAAATTTTGTGTGATTCCATTTAATGAAATATCTGGAATAGGCAAATTCATAGAGACAGAAAGTAGGTTAGATGTTACTAAGGCTGGAGAGAGGGGGAATAATTTATTGCTTAATGTATACAGAGTTTCAGTTTGAAGTGATGTGAGGGTTTTGGAAAGACACTGGTAATGGTTGCACAACAGTATGAGTATAATTAATGCTACTGAATTGTAAACTTAAAAATAGTTAAAATTTATATTATATATATTGGATTGGCCACAAAGTTCATTTGGGTTAAATGAACTTCGTGGCCAACCCAGTATTTTAACCACAAGAGAAACTAAGTGAAAAGGAAAAGGGGAAGGGTAGACTATAAGGGAGAGCCAAGGAAGGGAGGGGAGAAGGCATAGCAGGCAAATAGTGAGTGAGGACTGGCACTTTGACTCACCCACTGTGCTGCTTCCACCTCGCAGACCATTCCCACACCACGTGTGTGCACAGTGGCCTCACGTGGCTGCAGAGATGATCTGTGCCGTTTGCCGCCTGAGGTGCAGTGTCCAGTCTAGGGGAGCTGGGCTGCTACATTGCTGCTGCCCAGAATGACCAGCCCTCCTAGCCTGAGGGATTTCCTGGAACATAGAACTTTCAATGCTTAAATCAACAAAGCCCCAAGCAAGCAAAACCTGGTCAGTCACCCCAAGCCACCTGAAGTGGTCAAGGGTTTTGTGCAAAACTCCTTTGCCCTGCAGTGAATGAGCTACAAGGGATAGTTCATACTTAGGGGACACATACTAAGTTCTCTTAACTTCTGAGTTGCAGCCTGCACTGTTGGCAGGAAGTCCATAGGTTTGCTCCTGTCTTCTAGCAAGTCCACAACAGTCTGACCCCAGGTGGTACACACATTTTCCCCTAGTCAGGAAATAAGGAAAGAGCACGGGGAAGAGGACACCTTAGGACAGACGCTCAGGTGATCTCTAGTTCACTCAAGGAGGGGAAAATGACCGCAGGTAAAGCTGGGCTCCAGTGTGGCGGCCGCATGACTGTACCCACACATGCTGTCTCCTCATGCTCTTCGGTTGCTCCTCTTTGTAACTTTGCTTCCTGCTCTCCTTCTCAGGTGTCTCCAGTGAAGATCTGTGACTTTGACTTGGGCAGTGGGGTGAAATTGAACAACTCCTGCACCCCCATAACCACACCAGAGCTGACTACTCCAGTATGTATGGCCGGGCACCTGTGCCCTCTCCTGAGCTCCTGTCCCCAAAGCTCTGGAGACAGACTGAGGGCTGGGGAAGGGAAACCAAGTGTATCTACTGCTACCTAAGTTGCTTAGCCTGACTTCTTGTCTTGATAACCACCCCCAATCCCCCACCCCTCCCCTACTCAATGAAACTGACATTGGAGCTTTTAGTTTGGGATGGGTGCACTGCTAATGAGGAGACAAGTTGTATCTATAAGAACTGGCTGAGTCCTGACCCCTGTCCCAGGTGACAGGCACTACTCCCAGGCCCACCCTTTTGCTCATGGCGTGTGGACAGCTCCCATTCCCACCACAGAGTTGGGGCACATCCACTTTGTGGTGAGGATGAGGAATGTCTCTGTGGTGTGGTGAGAACTGAGAGGTCCAGACTCTCTGCACGTAAGCCTGGCCAAGTTATCCTGTTGCTTCTCTCACTTCCCATTTCCTCCCCAGATGGGCTGCTGGAAGCTATTTCTTCCTCAGACATGTCTTGTACATACTGGCTATACTCTAATTATTATATAGTTCTTTTGAGATCTGCATGCTTCATAAGTGAGTTTTCCTTATAATGTTTTTTTAAGACTTGTGATTAAATATGCCCGTGTCTCATCCTAAGCAACATTATTAGAGATGTTTCTGTATTAGCTTCTACCACACTGAGGTACCCTGTTTTCAAAGTCATTAACTCTAATTGCCAATAACAAAGAAAATGTCCTTTCTGCACTCGCCATCTTCCCACCAAATTAGTTTTGTATGTTGGGAGTTGGGAGGAGGGTTGTCTCCCAGTGAGCCTGCAATAATGAAGAGGGGAGTAAAAGGAATTTATTTTGTTTTTATCAGCAGCTTTCTGTGCAAGGATGGGAGGAAGGAATCCTGGTTTCTTGTCCTAGTTTGCTACTGATGTATTGAACAAACCCCCGTCCCATTCTAGTCCTTGGTTTCACCTCCGTAAATGGGAGACCTGAGGAGATTGGCTTTGTTCTAAGAGCTCTCCTAGCTTTGATGGTGTCTTAATTCTAAATTCTTACAGAATGCTCAAAGCTAGCAGGGAGGTTTGGCAGGACTTCACTTGAAGAAATCCTTGCTTTATGGAATTGGCCGTCTTCTGAGAGCTATGCTCCCGGGACATGGCAGTACCTGCTCACTGTGTGACTGTGTGCGGAGAGCCAGTGCAGGGAGAGATGCCTGGAGCTTCTTGACCAAGGGTCTCTGCATACTGCATACCTGAGAAGATCATAGGGGTGACCTGGAACTAACCGGGCTGTGGATCATAGAGAATGCTAGGACTCAGGTGTCAAATGTCCAGTGACCCAGCTTTTCTAAGTGCCTTGGTGGCACCTAGCAAGCTCTCTGGCTGACTTTCCTGACAGCTTCTTCCTCTGCAACTCCATCCTCTCGCTCAAGTCCCATCACAGTCCTCTCCCTGGACTGAGCCCGTCTCTTCTCTGCCATTCCCTCTTCCCCATGTCTGGCCCCCACAGTGCGGCTCTGCAGAGTACATGGCCCCCGAGGTGGTGGAGGTCTTCACGGACGAGGCCACTTTTTACGACAAGCGCTGTGACCTGTGGAGCCTGGGCGTGGTCCTCTACATCATGCTGAGCGGCTACCCGCCCTTTGTGGGTCACTGTGGGGCTGACTGTGGCTGGGACCGGGGAGAGGTCTGCACAGTGTGCCAGGTGAGCCCAGGGCCTGCTGCGGGGTCAGGGGTTGTGGGAGGCCAAGCAGGACAGGGCTCGGTGCTTGTGCCTGATCCGGAAGCAGGTGGATCGTGCCCTGTCCCTCTCTGGCCAAGGGCAGCCATCAGGTGAGATGGAGATAATCAGGCCCTTAGCCACTGAGGAGTTCAGGGGAGGTTGTTAGAGAAGATCACTCCTGAGCTGAGTGAGTCTTAGGGGCAGAGTCTGGCCCCAGGGGAGGAGAGGCACAAAATGCAAGTAGAAGGAACAAGACGATTGAAGACAGGAGGTTTGTAACAGCTGCATATGTCGAGGGAGGAGGAGGATGGATAAGGATGATGGTGGGGGGGAGAGGAGCCCAGGGATCTGGACGGAGGGCTGAGGAACTGGGCGCTATTCTCTGGTTGCTCGTTCCTCACTAGCCGCCCACCCGGCCGCCCAAGTAGTATAGCCATCGCACCCACCCAGCGTGTTCTGTGCAGTTTGACAATTCAGGGGAGGGGAGGGGCTGGGGAAGGAGCCCTGGCGGGAATTACCCGGGCCACCAGCTGCACCTGCAGCTGAGGGCGATTGGATCCATATGATCAGACCATGACAGGTACACCCTGCCCACCCCCTGGCTGCTATGGCCTCAGGAGGAATCTTCTTTACCTAGAACAAGCTGTTTGAGAGCATCCAGAAAGGCAAGTATGAGTTTCCTGACAAGGACTGGGCTCACATCTCCAACGAGGCCAAAGACCTCATCTCCAAGCTCCTGGTCCGAGATGCGAAGCAGAGACTGAGCGCTGCCCAAGTTCTTCAGCACCCATGGGTGCAGGGGGTGAGTTACCCAGGGAGAGTGCATCCACCTCTTCAGGCCTGCAGCGAAACCATGAGGAAGCTCTCACATCCTGGTGGCTGACCTCAGCTGAGGGGAGTCGGATGGCAGCTTCATCCCCTGTGCATAGAGAACTGAACTGACCTCTGACCTCACCCCATGCTGACCCCTTACAGATATCACTGACTTGGACCTAACCTTGACCACACACTAAGCCCCTAGGTGACCCATGTGTCTCTGGAATGGACAGAAGCCTCTAGGAGATTCACCACATGCTTCCCACCCTTGGCAGAGGCACACAGCCCAGGGAGCAGCCTGGCTGGGAGCACCGCCACTTACACAGAAGTGCCACTACCTGAGAGTGTGCAAAAGCAGGGCCTAGCCACCCTGCTTGCTGTGCAGCTGCACTGGGGGCTCATAACTTCTCCTCCTGGTGCTGGGGTCTGGCTGCAGCTTTCCTGAGAGGCACATGCTGCTGTTTTCCCCAAGGAAGGATCCAAGTTTTCACTCGAAAACATTGTTAAGCATCCTCCTCAGTTAATCATGATAGCAGACCCTGTCCCTCCAAGGGGTCTGCCAGACCTCCTGTGATCTTACTGTCTCGTTGGTCTGCCAGGCCCTTGACCCTGGGGCTGGTTGCCAGCCCCAGTTACAAGTGGGGACCCAATCCATGGGTCTCCAAGTGGCTAATTCCCAGCCACCCAGGAGCTGCTGTCTATACTGAGCATCTGCCACATGACACGCTCCGGCAGTAGTGGGAGGAGCAGGACCAGGGTCCTGTCTTCATGCTCTGATGGGGAGAGGGAACCAAGGGGACATGAGGATAGGGTGGCAGATGCTTATCTAAAGTGCTCAGGGCACCACAGGACAAAGACCCACCTCTGCTTGGGACAGGGGTTGGGGGGCAGTAGGACAAGGTGAATGCCTCACGGGGATGTGACCTGGAGCTGGGGTCTCAGAGGGTGATTAGGACTTCACCAGGGAGAGAGAGAGAGAGGGCTCTCCATGCAGAGGCAGCTGGGTTGGGTGCTGTACCTTGCTTGCTGTCTCCTTGGAAGGTCTGACTCTGCCTGCATGCCTGGGCAAGTCCCTGTGCTGGGCCCGAAGCTCTAGTAAGCTGCCCCCTCTGCTGGCTTGGGTAGGGGCCGCACTTGAAAGAGGGGGCAGTGCTTACCCACACATCTGTCCTTCCCGTTCTAGCAAGCTCCAGAAAGGGGACTCCCCACGCCGCAAGTCCTCCAGAGGTAAATGCTCCTGTCACACTCAACTCCCTTCTTCATTTGGCTTTAACTTTTCCTTCAAGCTCTCAGCCATGCTGGGGCCAAGGTGGGGGACGTGGAGCCCATCTCTAAGCTCAGATGTCTGGCCTCCCTCTTCCCGCTTCTCTTCCTTGTCTCCCTCTACAGTAAATCTGCTCCCTCTCTTCTCTTCCACCTGGTTTGCCCTGCCCCAATATCTTTAATATCCCTCCCTAGGCTGTTTGCAGAAGAAAAACCTGTTTTGTGGATCCTCATGATTCGTAACTGGAAATCACTATTTACAGCCCAAAACACACCAAGGTTTCCTTCTACTGCAGGGGGTTGTTAAAAGTAGCAGAAATCCAGGGCCCTGTAAGGCAGAGGGACCAAGAGTCATATACACTACTAGACAGACAATAATAACAGCCACTGTATAAGAAATACCACCCACCAGGTTTTGTACTAAGGGCTTTGCATGTGTTGTATCCCATAAGCTTTACAATAAGTTTAAAAGAGGGATGTTCCTATTGCTCCCATTTTATAGATGAGAAAACTGAAGAATAGAAGTTAACTTAAGGGTGCAGTCCATAGGGCTGCAAAGAGTCAGACATGACTAAGCACACACGCATACACCCAGTAGCCTAGGGAGTGAGACTTTGAACCAGATCCATTTGACACTAGTGCCTTTTAACACCAGATCGTGTTCCCAGTGAGCACTCCCTATTTCTCAAGAGCCAGGGCTAAAGACTCTGGGAGCCAACCTCCTGGCCATTTTCTCAGAACTAAACAGGGAAGTCTTTTACTTTATAGTCACAAATCATTTGAGTCCAACTTGGGTTCCTCCCTGACTCTGTAGAGCTGCATCAAGAATCTTCGAGGCTCCAAACCTCAGGTCCACCTTAGAATACTGGTTCAGCAAACCCAGAGCCGGGTTCTGGGACTCAGACATAAAGGCATAGCCCCTGCTCTTGGAACCCCCTATCCTGACGGAGAGGGATGTATGTGGGTGAGTTTCATGTGCCGTGGCCCTTCCTCTGATGGAGCTGTGTGCAGAGCCCTGAGAGCTCAGAAGAGGGGGCTCTGGATAGAAGGGAGCGTTTGTCCCAGCTCTTAAGTCCAGAGACTGTCCTTGAGGCTCAAAGCCTCTCTAGTCCCAGTGAGTCAGATTCCAAACCCATGCAAGAATCTCTTTGGGAAGAGCAACCTGTGCCAGCTCGGAAAAGTCCAGTGGGAGCACAGAACCGCAGCAGCTGGGGCAGGTGTAGGGGAGCTGGCCAGCGGACCCCGCTGAACCCTGCCTCCCTCTGTTCCGTACTCCTCTCCCCCATCCCTGCAGGAATAGCAGCACAATGGACCTGACGCTCTTTGCGGCTGAGGCCATCGCCCTTAACCGCCAGCTGTCTCAGCACGAGGAGAACGAGCAGAACAAGCTGGCCGAGGAGTCCGAGGCGCTGGCTGAGGGCCTCTGCTCTGTGAAGCTCTCCCCTCCCTCCAAGTCTCGCCTGGCCCGACGGAGGGCGCTGGCCCAGGCAGGTCGCAGTGGAGATGCGCCACCTAGCCCGACACCCACAACACCAGCGCCCTGACCCACTCTGGGCCCCAGGCCTGCCAGGCCCTGCCACCCTGGAAACCTATGAGAGGCCTGCTGTGCAGCTCCGTCCAGGCCTTTTCCTCCATGAAGGCTCTCATCCTCCTGTCCCCAGAGTCCTCATGGAAAAAGCTTTTTCCAAAGTGGGGGAGGGTCGTCTTTGAAAAGGAAAGCAATCACTTGTCACTTTGCATAATGGCCTGCGGCAGGGACGTCTCTTCACTGGGCTCCTACCCACCTGCTCACCCACCCGTGGATGGAGGATCCAGCCCACTCTCACCGCCAGGCAGCTGTAGGGCTGGGGCTGCGGCCTTCAGGGAGCCAGCCTTGAGAAGCGTCCATTGACAGAGGCTCTTCCCTCTCACCGCACTGTCACCCGCTCTGGCGGTCCTTCCACCTTCCTGTGTCCTCCGGATGTCCTCCCCCATGGCTAATCGAAGCCGTCCCCTCAATTCAGGAAGCCAGATCAGTCTTCCAGTCGATGGCGCAGAGAAGCACATAATCTTTCTTTGCTGTGACCGAAATGTGTCCCTCATTTATCATCTTCCTTGTTTGGGGTTGCTGCTAAAGTCAGTATTATTTTGTTTTTAAAGATGCGGGGTTTTTTGTTTGTTTGTTTTTAACCACACTCTTCCAGCAGAGATGAGACTTTTAACTCCCCCTATGAGCCCATGGACTTTCCAGAGCTCTTGGCACTCACCCTTCTCTCCTGAATGTCCATGCATTTGGAAGATGTTAATCAGCTATTTCTGTTACTCTTAACTGGTTTTAAGCTGTTCAGACAATGAGTGACTTAGAGACCAGTTTGTCTGCTGCTTCCTCCCTCGGGCCTGTTGCGGAGGGCAGTGCAGGTCTGGGGCAGTGAGGAGCTCTGTGCCTGATGTGGTGCGAGTTTGGAGGCTGCCCAGCCACCCTGGTTGGAGCCATGTGGTGTCCGCTGCTGGTGAGCACAGAGGCATATCCAGCATCAGATAGCTGAGCTGCTTAGTTACCCAAGAAAATTGATTTGCATATGTCATGTTTATACGGTGCAAGAACACATTGCACTTATTTTAATAAAACTGTTTTCAATTCTGGTGTCTTCCTGGTGGTCCTTTCTTCACCTGCAGTCCTGAAAAGGAGACAGACCTTCTGGAGAGGGGCTGAGTCTAGCCGAGGGGGTGGAGTGCCTCTTGTCAAGACGTCTAAATACAGCAGTTCATTGGATCCATGACACAAGGTGAAGGAGAGATCATTGCTTCTCTTTTTTAAGTGAGGAAATGAAATTCACCTACCATCTGTCAATCTCTTACTCTGTGCCAGGACCCAGAGAGAAGTAGGAAGCAGCCTCTGCCTTTTAGGATCTCCCATCGGGTGGAAGAGGCTGTGTCAGCAGCCTTCATGCAAGCTAACCTCAAAGAGCACTTCGACAGGTGTACCCTGTCCCCAGCCCAGCCCACCCACCCAAGCAGAGCAGAGTCCCCTGTCTGAAGCAGCACTGAGACTTCCTCGAGGCTCCATTGTGTGCCCAGGACTGTGTTTGTCCTCCCAGAGTTGGCAACAAAGAAAAACGGCACCTCCATCCATGTATTTGTCTAGCAGAGGGCTTCTGTGCCCATTGCCCTAGTAATCCTCAGAACCAGACTCAGAGGGCTGTTTGGGAAGGGCTTTTAGAAATTCCCAAGGAGGATGTGAATTTGATCCCTAGTCAGGGAATTAAGATCCCACATGCTGAAGAGCAACCAAGCCTACCTGCCACAACTTCTGAGCCCAGGCGCTCCTGACCATGTGCCACAGCTAGTGAGTCCATGTTCCACAACAAAAGGTCTGCATGATGCAATGAAAAACTGATCCAGCCAAATAATTAAAAAAAATTTTTTTTTAATATTTAAAGGTACAAATTTTCAAAAAAAGAAATTCCCAAGGAGCTGGCAGAGGGAGGTCCGAGTGTCAGGGCAGTCAACTGGGCTCTGCTGCTAGCTCTTCTCCCTGGGAGAGCTGGAAGCCAAGACGGGGTGCAGGGCTCTTTGCTGTGGGGGCGAGTCATGGGCCAGGCTGCCAGCTGTTGTACACTGTGAACCGTCCGTGGTGACGAGGATGTACTTTCTGATGATGGTCATTTCTTTGCAGGAACCCTTGCCATCCTTGCATCCCTTCATCTACCCAACGTGGGATGGGCTGGATAAACAGGCCTACAGACTCTGAGCCTTTTGACTCTAAGTCTCCCTGTCCCTGGAGACTGGGAACCAGGGTGTGAGTCTTGTCTCTAGACTCCAACCCCACTCTGGTCAGTCCTCCAGGTTGGCCCAGCAGGGTGTGACTTATGGGAGCTTCCTGGACCAAGTAGTCCCCCATCCTACTCACTGGGTGCACCTGGCAAGATCTCTCTTGTCCATGGCTCTGCTCTCCCAACCACTGTGCCTACTTCGGTTTTGCTGTCATTTTCATGCGCTTACTGAGTACTTTCTGAGAAGCTCACAGGCATCTCATTTAATTCTCAGCAGTCATATGAGTTACAGTGCTATTTTATGGCACTTAACATGAAAAACCAAGCAGAGCAAGGAAAAAAAAAACAAAAACCCAGCTTGCCCACAGCTGTAGAGCTAGGAAGGTAGAAGTGGAATTTTTCCCACAGAGACCTGATTCCCAGAGCTGTGCTGCCTGGGTTCAAATCCCAGCTGTTTCACTTACTGGCCTTGGGCAAGTTACTTAATTCTCCAAGGGTCTCAGTTCCTTAAACCAGAAAGAAACTGAGGAAGCTAATGCTTATCTCATGGTGCTGTTGTGAAGTTACAAATTAATAAATGTGAAGTATTTAGAGCAGTTACAAGCACACATAGTAAGTGCTCCGTAAATATTAGCTGTGATTGTTGTTGTTTAGTCGCTAAGTCGTGTTCAACTCTTTTGCAACCTCATGGATTGTAGCCCACCAGGCTCCTCCTCCATGGATTTTCCAGGCAGGAATACTGGAGTGGGTTGCCATTTCCCTTCTCCAGGGGATTTTCCCAATGCAGGGATTGAACCCACATCTCCTGCATTGGCAGGCAGATTCTTTACCTCTGAGCCACCAGGGAGGGAGAAGGCAATGGCACTCCACTCCAGTACTCTTGCCTGGAAAATCCCATGGATGGAGGAGCCTGGTAGGCTGCAGTCCATGGGGTCGCTAAGAGTCGGACATGACTGAGAGACTTCACTTGCACTTTTTCACTTCCATGCATTGGAGAAGGAAATGGCAACCCACTCCAGTGTTCTTGCCTGGAGAATCCCAGGGGCAGGAGAGCCTGGTGGGCTGATGTCTATGGGGTCACACAGAGTCCGACATGACTGAAGTGACTTAGCAGCAGTAACAGCAGCAGCACCAGGGAAGCCTGTTAGCTGTAATAGTTGTAGTTATTAATGGTCTCCTGGGCCAGAATTGCTCAACTGGACCCCAGTGATGAAGATGAGAAAAGCTTCTTGTGTGGGTGGAGATGGGTCTGGGCTTTCCACATGGGACTGACCTCTGGCCCTTTGTGGGATTCTCCTGCTGACACTCTGCTCTGCCCCTCTGAGCCAGGGTCCCTGTCCCCAAAGGGCAGCTGCTACGCCAGGGGAAGAGCCAAGTTGGGGGCCAGGGGCCCTGGGTTCTAGTCCTTCCTTTGTCATTTCACTGGTGACCTTGGGAAGTCTCCTGCCCTTTCTGGGGACCAGGCCCTGTGCCTGGCTGTGCTGGGGCAAGGCAGACATGCTAAGTGAGGCTCTGGAACCTGGAAGTGTGGCAGCCAGTGTCCCAGCTCTATGTTCATGCGCTGGCTGCCCTTAGAGGAGGGTGGCAATGCCCCAGACTCAGGCTGGCAGGCCTCAGCCCCAGCCCGTCCTGATTCTCAAGGACCCTGAGCACTCCTGTCTGAGCTCCATGGGGGGGTCGGGGACAGTGCTGGAGTCTTTCTCCCTCTGAGGGTCCACCTTCCTTAGCTCTGAGGGCCCCTCCTCCCTCCTGGCTGACTGCCCCTTGCCAGATCCAGCTCAGTGATCAGCGGTGCCTTGGTCCCATGCCAGCTGCTCCAGCTGCTGAGGTCTGAGGGGAGCAGTGAGAAGCAAGGTCCCCCCCAACGGTTGGCACTTGTTGCCATGGTAGCAGTTGCCTTGGAAGCCGCTTCCCCGACTTCAGCTTCTGAACAGTCTGGGAAAGCTGCCCATCCCCCAGGGGATCAGTGAATTAATCACACTCCTTTCCAGGGTCCTTAGCCCTCAAGGAAAACAAACAGAACTAAACCAAGCTGATATCTTTCACCCACCCTTCCTCCCCATCCCATGCCACTCTTGGACTTCATGCTTTTGGGAAGGAAAGAGCACAGGCAGGCCCCCTCCAATCCTCCCCTTGAGAAAAAGAGATTTCCTGACAGAATTCAGTGGTAACCCAAGGCCCAGCCACACTCTGGATCCAGGGGCCTGGAGGACCCAGGCTCGGGGGGTGGGGGGCGGTTCTGAGCTTGGGGGTGAGGAAATGTGGGGTGGTCAGGCTCTAGAGCCTTGGGCTTCCATCTCATTTACCTGTGACAGCAAGTGCATCACCCAAGGGCAAGCATACATTTGCTTTTTCAGAGCTGGTATGGCCAAAATTGCTGCAGGAAAAAATTAGCAAGTCTCCCATCTCTCCATTTGTAATCAGTCCTGGAGAAGGGAATGGCAAACCATTTCAGCATTCTTGCCTTGAGAACCCCATGAACAGTGTGAATAAATAGAAGAGGAGATGTCACACTTTTGCAGTGGCCTTTAGTGACACTCCTGTCACGAGGGAACCAGGCAGGACTTGGCTGAGTCTTCTGAACACAATGTCTCCCACTGATGGTGGGGTTGCCAATTCGTCCCACCTCAGAGAAGACAATTTAGAGATGTGCTGGCCCCCTTCCCAACTGAGCGGGGAAGCTGGATGCCAGAACCCATCGTGGACTTGGGCTGTCCATCCACCTCCCCCTGTCTCGGTGTCCCCATCTGTTCTGGAGAGGAGCTGGGAGGTTCTTTGATCTTTTCGCTGAGGATGGCTCTATGTGTCTCTCCTCCACAGTCTCTGCTCTGCCTCTCTGCCCGGAGGGATTTACAGTGTCAAAGAAAATCTCTAATTTAGAACTTGTCTCCAGTTTTTATAGATCAGAGTGTTCTGGAATCAGAAAATCGCAATGTACAGGCACCCCCGACTCCCCTGCCATCCCCATCCCCATTCACCAGATGAGCAAGGCGAGGCCCACAGTGGGAGGCTCCCACCTCAGAGACGTGGAACCAGAGCGCTGTCTTACTGATGGCGTGCACTCATCACCCTCAGCCTGACAACGGGAGAAGAGCTGGACAGGCCTCGCCCAGCCAGAGTTATGAAAACACTTAATGGAGGCCAAGGGCATTGTAGGGGGTGCTCAGGTTCCCAGAGCTTGATGTCTCAGGAACACATTTCCATGGACAATTATTTTGATAGCTCTTTCTAAAACTAGTCAGTGGGGGATCAGTTACGTGTGACAGAGACAGGGCTGTCATTTGATGCCTAATTAGAAGAGTAATCAGACCTCATCCTGGTGAGAGGCAGAGGGGATGCTGGCAGCTGCAGCTGTGGCTGGAGATGCCCACCCCCAGGGGCTTCCCCGAACGAGGGCCAGGAACATGGCTCAGGGTCCCCTTGCTGTTCTGTGGTCAACCCTCCTTTCTCCACACCTTTGAGTTCACACCTGCCCTGCTAGGTCTCACTCCAGCTTCCTGGCGGGCCCTTCCCTCAGCTGAAGCTCAGTCAGATGTCCTTGGTCTTCCCAGGCTTCTATCCCCACCAGGAAAGCCTCCAGTTAAAGACAGAGCTCCCATGGTGCCCGCGATCAATCCGAGATGGTTGTGCAGGTCTGAGACCTCCCTGAGCAATGTCCTTGTGTCCGGAAGCCCACTCCAGGTGCCCTCTAGCCATTCAATGGCGCTCAGTCCCTGAACCTACCCTTAAGGGGCTCACAGTCTACAGAAGAGGCAGAGAATAGGGACAGGTAGCCCACACTGATGGTGACGTGACCACCCAGCTGCCATCAGGAATGGCTCCTCAGAGCTGGGGCTGCCCAAGCAGGGTCCTGCAGGATGAGGGGTCTCCAGGCGGCAGGAGCCATGCATACATTCAGCAGAAGGGCCACAGAGGAGAAGGCGGCCAGGGGCTGTGGAGGCAGGAGGAAGCCAGAGGGTTTCCTACCATAGCCAGGCTATGTCAGGTGGTAGACATGGAGGGGAGAGACAGGCGATCTAAAGAGAGGCCACTGGGGCTGGTGATGGGACCCCGGGAATTGTGGTGATCCATAAAGGGCCAGAGAATGCAGCTAGTGCTGAGGGCTGGCCCAGGGTACCGGACAGGGCTGGGCCAGGCTGGGGTGGGTTACCGCTGCCTGATCTTCACTTGGTGGATCCTGAAAGTAGGTCAGGCAGGCTGGACAGAGCTCGGCCTGGAGGTCAGGAGGCGCCAGCCTCATGCCAATCTCCAGATCCCAGCTGCTGATAACCTGGCCCCTGCCAACCCCTTCTCCCACCCTGCCCCCACCACTGCTCCTTCCTGTTAGCCTCCCCACCAAGGACCCCAAGGGGAGCTGGAGGGGCTCCCCTTCTCAGCCCTCTGCAACTAAACGGGAACCTACTTGAGGAGAAGAGACCGTCCTCACCCTGCCTGGGGCCCAGAGAGGGCCAAGGTGGGGGTAAAGAGTGGACATGGAAGGACCCCCTCACCTCCTCCTGGCCCTGTCGCTGTTCCTGTCTGTCTCTTGAGCCTCATCCAGGTCTCCTTCCAGGTCTCCGTCTCCAGGACCCCAAGCAGGGGCCTTGGGTTCACCTCCAATCAAAGGAGCAGCAGAGTGGGTCCTGAGCATGTGGCCAGGAGTCCTCACATCTCTGGCTGCCGAGCCCCATATGAAGCCACCGACTCATCCGGCCCCTTCCAGGACCCACAGTGGAACCTGGGCTGACTTCCCTCATGGGCCTGTCGGCAGCAACTCACATTGCAACCTCATGAATAACTCAGCACCTCCTGCTGCCTACATCTCTGAGGAAGCCTGGTCCTCTGGACCCCCTCCCCCTTGCAACCATTGCTTTAAACTTTAATAGGCTGAAGCTCACTGGCAGCCGATCAGGCTCCAGGGACCTGGGGCAGGATGTCCTGGGCAGGGGAGCTCAGGCTGAGCTCTCCAGAGAGAAGGCTGGCAGGGGAACCCCCAGGGCGCAGGCCCAGCTCTCCAGAGCTCTGGCAGCCAAGGCCCGATGTGGTCAGGCAGGAATCCTGAGACTGGCTTCCAGCTTCAGGAGCCTATAAGGGAGGAATAGTAAGTTGGGGTGACCTGGGAGAGATCCTCACTCAAGGTGGGGACCCTGAGACTGTGGTGGGATAGGGTTGCAGATAAACCCAAAGGTTAGACTCTCTTCCTGCAGGTGAAGCTCCAGCAAGGAGACACCCAAGAGGACCGAGACCTCCAGAGCTGTTTCGGGACAGGCTCTGCTGGTGGAGGCAGTGCCCTAGGCAGGCCTGCATGGACATCCCCATCAGCAGCAGAGACTTCCGCTGCCTGCAGCTGGCCTGCGTGGCCCTCGGCCTCGTGGCGGGCAGCATCATCATCGGCGTCTCCATCTCCAAAGCTGCAGCTGCCGTGGGCGGGATCTTTATTGGCGCTGCTGGTCTCGGTAAGAAGGTGCTGGGCTCAGAGAGGGACCTGGGGCGGGGGGTGGGGTGAGGGGACCACAGCCAGGTGAACAAGAAATGGAGGGAAGAGCTGGGTCATCAGGAATCAGTTGGGGAGGATAGAAGTTGGAGGTGTGAGCAAGGCAGCCATCAGGGGTACAGGGAGGGAGAGGGAGGCTGGGGTGAGATTCCCACGGCACACTGCAGGGGTGAGGAGGCGTGGAGCAGAAGCTGGTGAACACTGCTCTCGGGCCACTCCTGCTCTGGTTCCCAAGTCCCAAGCCCTGGGCTCTTGAGTTAGTGTTAGGACTCATAAGCTTGTTCCAGATGAGTTGGTAGGGGGTGGGTAGAGAAGGACAGAGGTCTCTGTGGGACCCTCCTTGAGCCCTGACAGGATCCAGCTCAGACAAAGGGTTTCCTTTTCTTTCCTGGAATGTTGCCATAGCAGATCTGTCTATCCAGGCATCTGTCTGTCCGAGCCAGGCCCACTGATATCCCCACAGTGGTGCTAGGTACATCCCACATCCCCGGGCAGAACCAGAAGCACCAGGTCAGTGGGCTCTGGCATCTGCACCTATGAACTCAGGCCAGGGGCCAAAACCTTGGGGAGTGACAGAGCAGGACCCATTCTTCCGCGACCCCCTCCCCAGCTCACTGAGGAGCCTCCGGTCCTGCCCTTGGGAGCCCTAGGGGAGGGTGGGGAACCAGAGCTGGGGGGTGCCAATGGGCCCATTTCCAGCTGCAGAGGAAGGAAGAAACCAATCTGCCATCGCCTGGGCAGGGTGGAGCCAGGAGCCTAGGCCTTCACAGCCAGTAACCCCTTCCCCCAAAGGCACCGCTCCCCACCCCCTCCTGGGGCTGGGTGTTGGGGAATGCCCCCCATTGGTGCACACACTCCCAGGCTACATTCACACACCCACAGTCCCAACCCTGCTCACTCACGCTGCTCCCATTCACACCCAGAGCCCAGCCCCAGCTTCACACAGCTCGCCTAAACAGGCTCCCTCCTCACCATGAAACCCCTCCGTGTCTCTCTTCTTAGGGCTCCTCATCTTGGCCTACCCTTTCCTGAAGTCTCGGTTCAACCTGGACCACATCCTGCCCACGATAGGTGAGTCCTCTCCCCCACCCCCACCTCCTCCAAGAACTGCGTGAGACCCTCTGTGTGTGAGTCTGCAGCCCACTGTGCAGTACAGCCAAGCCCACATGAGTGACTGTACTGGCTGCGTGTGTTAGAGATGCTGTGTATGTGTGTGTATGTTGTGTAGGCATTGTCGTGACTGCACACAGACTCCAGCCTTCCACTAAGTCCCTGAACCGGCTCAGAACACCTAGAACCCCCACGTCCCCTGATAAGTTCTTCTTCTTCCCCAAAGCCTCCGAGGCCTCCAGATAACCCTACTTCATCCCTGAGCTTCCATGAAGACCCTCTAGCTCCCTTGAGACCTCAGGACCCTAAATAGCTCCTCACCTCATCTCAGCTCCCCACATAGGTGCTCCCGTCTTCGTCAGCCCTACACACTCATCCCCAGTTCTCCCTAGGACCCTCACCTCCTTGAATATCTGCTGTCTTCTCCTTCAAGGGCCCATTTCTTCCACCTTTGTTCCCTCCCCAAATCTGCGCAGATCATGTGGGAGACGTAAAGGAAGTAGTGGAGCAAAGACAGCAGCCAGGATGGGGAGTAGACAACTGGAAGGACTTCCCTTCCTGTAGCTGGACTTGATTTGAGAATGGCTTAGTAACCACAGGGCTTGTGGTGCTCTCCTCCTACAGGGAGCCTGAGAATCCACCCCCAGCCAGGGGCAGACCATGGGGAGGGAAGATCCAGCACCAATGGAAATAAAGAGGGTAAGTTCCAGAAATTCCAGAGTCTACCTTCCATCTTCCCCTCTGGATACACAGCCCAGAGAAGCCACCATGATGGAAGTGCAAAGAGGGCTTCTCCAATCACAGGGAGGCAGAAGTGTTGCATAGTTCTTCCACGAGCTTAGTCAAAACGCTTCTTGCTCCCAGCGAGCTAGCCCCTCTGGTCCCCAAGATTTCTCTGTCAGGCCCAGTACAGCACCACCCTGCCCTCCCTCCCCCAGCCCAATGCCCAGTTATCTTCTCACTCTCCTCTCCCATAGTGGAATCCAACTCTCAGAGCTGGTACCCTAAACTGGGCATCTCCTTCCTCCTCCATCCCGCCACACTGGGAAATTCCAGGGCAAGAGTTTCTCAAAGGTGCCCCCGCCCCCAGTGTCTGCCACCCATGGTAGGATGCTGAGCACTCAGCAAAAGGTTCCATCCCAGACACTGTTCCAGGCACTTTCCATATGTTGATTTGTTTCATTCTCAGAACAGCCATATGAGGCAGGTCCTATAATTAGCCCCACTTTATACAATGGGGCAACTGAGGCCCAAATTGCCAACATCTGTTGGACCATTGAAAAAGCAAGAAAGTTCCACAAAAACATTTACTTCTGCTTTATTGACTATGCCAAAGACTTTGACTGTGTGGATCATAACAAACTGTGGAAAACTCTTAAAGAAATGGGAATACCAGACCACCTTACCTGCCTCCTGAGATATCTGTATGCAGGTCAAGAAGCAACAGTTAGAACTGGACATGGAACAACAGTATGGTTCCAAATTGTAAAAGGAGTACATCAAGGCTGTATGTTGTCACTCTGCTTATTTAACTTCTATGAAGAGTACATCATGAGAAACGCTGGGCTGGAGGAAGCACAAACTGGAATCAAGATTGCTGAGAGAAATATCAATACCTCAGATAGGAGATGACACCACCCTTATGGCAGAAAGTGAAGAAGAACTAAAGAGCCTCTTGATGAAAGGGAAAGAGGAGAGTGAAAAAGTTGGCTTAAAACTCAACATTCAGGAGAAGGCAATGGCACCCCACTCCAGTACTCTTGCCTGGAAACTCCCATGGATGGAGGAGCCTGGTAGGCTGTAGTCCATGGGGTCGCTAAGAGTCGAACATGACTGAGCGACTTCCCTTTCACTTTTCACTTTCATGCATTGGAGAAGGAAATGGCAACCCACTCCAGTGTTCTTGCCTGGAGAATCCCAGGGATAGGGGAGCCTGGTAGGAGGCTGTCTATGGGGTCGCACAGAGTCGGACACGACTGAAGTGACTTAGCAGCAGCAACAGCAGCAAGGGTTGTTTAGGGTTACTGAGTATAAGGAATGATTTCAAGACAAAATAATTTTTTCCTATTCATATTACAGTTATCCAAACTTTTCCTGCCAGACAGCCTTAAATTTCTTGTATGTATTTTCTCATGTGTTTCCATAGGTCTGAAAATGTACCCAAAACTTCAATACTTGTTGATTATTCACTGAGATTCAAAAGTTACGATCATTGTATTCTGCTAGTTGGGACACTGGGTTAGGGAAAAAAAAAAGCTTTCCAGTACTACTGTCAGTAGTTGGACCTGAGTTACTGGCCTTCCAACATTACTCTGAATCACCAGTGTGATTTTTCAGATCCTAATTTTTACCTATTGCCATAAACTATGGCCTGTAGGTCTAAACTTTCCTGCTGTCTGTTTTTTGTATGACCTGCAAGCTAAGAATGATTTTTACATTTTTTAATGTTTGGGAAAAAAAGCAAAAGAACAAAAATGTGAAAATTTTGAAATTCAAATCTCATTGTCCGTTAGTAAAGTATTATTGGAGCACAGATATGCTCTTACATTTAAAAAAAAAAAAACAAAACTCAACATTCAAAAAACTAAGATCATGGCACTCAGTCCCATCACTTCATGGCAAATAGATGGGGAAACAGTGGAAACAGTGTCAGACTTTATTTTGGGGGCTCCAAAATCACTGCAGATGGTGACTGCAGCCATGAAATTAAAAGACACTTACTCCTTGGAAGAAAAGTTATGACCAACCTAGACAGCATATTAAAAAGCCAAAGACATTACTTTGCCAACAAAGGTCTGTCTAGTCAAAGCTATGGTTTTTCCAGTAGTCATGTATGGATGTGAGAGTTGAACTATAAAGAAAGCTGAGTGCCGAAGAATTGATGCTTTTGAACTGTGGTTTTGGAGAAAACTCTTGATAATCCCTTGGACTGCAAGAAGATCAAACCAGTCCATCCTAAAGGAAATCAGTCCTGAATATTCAGTCCTGAATATTGGAAGGACTGATGTTGAAGCTGAAACTCTAATCCTTTGGCCACCTGATGCAAAGAACTGACTCATTGGAAAAGACCCTGATGCTGGGAAAGATTGAAGGCAGGAGGAGAAGGGGACAACAGAGGATGAGATTGCTGGATGGCATCACTGACTCGATGGCCATGAGTTTGAGCAAGCTCCGGGAGTTGGTGATGGACAGAGAAGCCTGGTGTGCTGCAGTCCATGGGGTCGCAAAGAGTCTGACATGACTGAGCAACTGAACTGAACTGACTGAGACCCAGGGAGGTTATGAGACTCAGTTGGGAAGTGGTGGGGCCAGAAACTAGGCCGTCAGCCCCCAGTCCTGCCTCTAACTCCCACACCATGTTGCTGTCCTGTTGAAGGGCTACTCTGACCATCCATGTCTCTTTAAACCAGGCTGCCCCCCAAGACTCCCTCCCTCCCCATTCTATCCCCTCTGACCCCAGGTCCCTCTGGGAGGCTCTGACCCAGAATCTGTCCACTCAGCCGCCCTGTCCTGGTCTCTCCCACAGGAGCCCGTAGCAGCCTGTCCACCGTGAGCAGAACCCTGGAGAAGCTGAAGGCTGGGGGCCGGGGGACTGGGGAGGGCTGAGGCAGGGGCTGAGGGGTTGCCCCCTGCCCTGTGCGCTCTTCCCCCTGCTCCCCCAGTCTCAGAGCCTGCCTGGATCCGAACGTGAGAAGAACCAGCTCCTGGAGACGCCAGACCTGCATCCGCAAAAGCCATTGGAAATGGATTCCTGTGATGGGCGGGGCTGGGACCAAGGTGTCTCTAGTTTCAGAAGGCTCTTGACCTGGATCTTCTCTCTGGATGGCAGCTCAGCTTTCTTCCCTTTCTGATCTCCTGACTGGCTTCTCTGGAATGTGGGGCCCAGTGATGCCCCAGTCCCTTGCTCCAGCCTGGCCAGGGAAGTGAGCTACAAGCCCTCGGGAACCACAGCCGGGTTTTGAGCCCTCAGCCCCAAAGGCCTGGCCCCGGGCCTCAAGAATTCACTGGCTGGATGGAGGGGCCGGACCAGACTCTTCTGAATATCAGAAGCTCTGAACCACTCCTCAGGGACAGGCCCCGAGTAGCAGTGAACCAGACAAGGGGCAGAGCTTGGAAAAACGAAGTGGCCACTGCCTTGACAGGAGCCCAGGAGGCAAGGCCGGGAGGCTTTCAGGAGGAGGCAGCTCCTGAGCTGACCCCTGTGCTGAGACTCCTGGGGTCTGACTCCACTGTTTAAGGCTTTTCAAGATCAGACTGCAGATAAGACCTCCAAGCCTTCCTCTCCTCCCTACCCTCTCACTGCTCCTGAGCAACCTAAACGCATCCGAGCTTCCAAGCCCTGGCACTGCCAAGCCCTGGCCCGTGTTCTAGATGTCCCCTACTCGTGCCTCTCTGCCTATCAAACCTCCACCTCTGAAGGCCCCCTTCCAAGTGTCCCTCAACCACAATGCCCTCCACGTCCTTTTCCACCAGCCTCTGTCTCCCTCTCTCGACACTCTCCAGACAGGTTGAAATCTCCTTTTTCACAAAACAATTACTAATTTTGTTTAAACCTACTGCCTATTGCCCTTTTCCAGTTAGCATAAGCGTAGACAGTAAATGCTCGATAAATGTCGCTGCTGCGGCTGCTGCTGCTGCTGCTGCTGCTAAGTCACTTTAGTCATGTCCGACTCCTAGCGACCCCATGGACTGCAGCCCACCAGGCTCCTCCGCCCACGGGAGTTTCCAGGCAAGAGTACTGGAGTGGGATGCCATGGCCTTCTCTGTAAATGTTAAATGGCTTCAGTTTGATGGAGAAATAATTCCCTAGGCTATCCCTGGAAAGCCACTTCAGGCTCCACGTATTCACAGGGTTTGGGGCCGCAGACCTGACCGGTGTGTGACTGTGCAGAAAACATTGCTCCTCCCTCCCCACTGCTCCTCACACGCCTGTGCCCTCAAGGTGACCTCTGAGCAGACTTCTGCTCCATGTAGCTCCTGTCCTGGTAGGGGAAAGCTCCTGTCCTGTAGCTTGTCTGTCCTGAGCAGAAGACAAGCTATGAGGAGTCTCATTCTCCAAGGATCACTGCAGATGACGCCTCCTCTTGGAAGCCTCGCCTGATTCTCTGTGCTCCATCACAGCCCACAGCACTCTTAGTGGCCTCTATTTCCCCCCTTCATTAAAGTAGGGAGCTGACAGCCAGGCACATGGAAAGTTCCCAGTGGATGTTGGAAAATTACATCAAAAGTAGCAGAGACCATCCATTGTACAGATGGGAGTTGAGGCTCTGCAGGAAAAGGAATCAAGTCCCACAGTGAGAGATTGTGGAGCCACACCTCGCATTCAGGATCCTTCTCTCTACCTGCCCAAAGCTCTACCCTCTGCTGCCCTCTGCACAGGCCCCAGGGGCCTGACCACAGTGGGATAGAGCTCCATGGATTGAATCAGTTGCCCAAATGCTGGTGGGCTGGGGAGTGTTTGGTTCCTCCAGCCCAAGGGAAGTCAACATTCCCCTCCTTCCATTTCCCTCCTTTTCACGTCCCTCCTGCCTGCCCCATGCCCCTTCTCCTTTCCCTCAACATCATCATCATGAACAATAATTCAGATCTGGTTTCCTTAATCAATAAGGAAACCCTTCCTCTGGTCCATCTTCAGTCTTCACCAGCAGCACCCCAAAGAGATGCCCAGGGGTGGATGGGGTAGAAGTGGGGAAGGGGGAGCCTGAGCCATGGGGATTGTGGTCCCCACCTCACCCACCATCAACCCTTCCCAGACATAATCTCCCCCAGGCTGGCCTATGGTATCCCAGATGCCTGACAGGGTCAGATACAGAGTAGTGCTGGGGATCAGAGTGCAATAAATTAAGAAATGAACACATGAAAAGGCGAGAGCTACGTCCATTGAGGAAGAACTGTGTGGGGGCTCAAAGGACCCTTGAAGCTCTGGGAGTTCTCCAGGCCTGGGCCTGTTTCTTCTCTTTCCCTGCCCCAGGCTTCCTGAGTCCTCCCTTCCCCCCAGTCCAGGTGAGTGTCTGCATACCTCCTTCCCAACTGACCCATCCCCCGCCCCTGACCTCCCCCACCTCCTCAACCTCTTCACAGAGTGGCCACGTGGAGTCACTGCCTTCTCCCCATGCATGCTTTGGAAGGAGGTGAGGTTGGGCCTAGCAGGCAGGGATGGTGTGGTGGGCAGTGTGATGGGAAAGCGCCCCTTCCCCTCTGAACAGATCCAGAACCCTCCATTCAGCATGGGAGTGAGGGGACAGAGAGAGGTCTTTGGACCCAGCTCTTTCAGCAGTCTATTCAATAAATGAAATTAGTTCTGTCCAGTAGCCTCACTCTGACCTCAGCTGTGGCTGTGCTGGCCAGTCTTGGACTGAGTGCTGAGAATATACCAAAGGTGGGGGGTGCTGGGTCCAGGCAGCCCCCTGGAAGTCACATCCCCACTGGGTCAACCCAGAGAACTGGAGTCTGTGCCTGTGATAAGACTCGCGTCCTGGTTCTGTGCACCCCCTCACCAGGTGAGGGGCAGAAGAGGTGAACCAGAGACTGAAACCTGGAGCCACAGTATCTTCATCCACATATGGAAGGGTAGTGGTCCCTCCCAGACCACTATCAGGAGGAAGGTTGCCTGGCATGTGATTCACAACAGGGCGGATTTATGAATGGCTAAGTGAATGAATGAAGAGAGGGTTGGAGATGCTCCTCCAGCTGAACTCCCCAGATCCTGGAAAATCAGCACCTCAGACTCCCACAGTCCTTTCCAACACAGTCTAGCCTGGAGGCGCTGGTGCCCAGCACTCCCTCCTCCCATTCCCTCCTCCACTGTCTAAGAAACCCTTACAAATCCCACCAGGAGCTGTATAAGGGGCTCACGACCACAGCTCTTTCTACGGTGCAGGATTGGTGGAGGGTGATTGGAGAAAGGGTGCTGAAAATAAGACTCATGTCTGGAAAAATCTTCCTGCTCCCACAGTTCCATCCCCCTCCCACGCCCAGGGTGGGGAATCTCCCGCAGACTGAAGACAGAGCCAGTGCAACCTACACCCCTCACTCCAGAGTGAATGGCAAGGTATCCATCCCGGACTCGGACTCCAGAAGTCCAGACTGGAGAGCGTGTGGGCGGCTGGGAGTTCACTGCCAGGCGCTTGAAAAGCGTGAAACCTAGAAACCGGGAAGGGAGAAGGGCGGCGCGGAGCTGGAGCCAGAGAGGAGAGGAGACGGTGCGAACGATGATCCGTGGGGGCTCAAAGGGAGCAGAGGAGCCGCCACGACGCTGAGAGGGACGCTCAGAACCTGCGCAGCCCGCAGCCTGCCACTGGCCCCTCCCAGTCCCTGGCGGCTGCTCCCTGGCGCCCTCCTCCCCCGCCCACCCGCTAAGCCCGGGATCTGCAAGCAGTCAACCAGGTGAGTGAGGGGGACCAGCGGCCACTGCCCTATCCAGCCCTATCAAGTGGGCGCCCCGTGGCTGCCCTGCTCTCTAGGGATCCTTCCTCCCTTGAAGGGCCCCAGGCAGAACCAACCAAGAAGTGTTCATTGAACTGGCTCAGGCAAGTGCAAGCTACAGGTGTTGGGGGAGGCTGGAGAGAAGGCAAGAGGAGGGCAGGAGAGGGGAGAAGATGAGGAGGGTAGCTTTAGAACTAGAGGGGGTATTCCAGCCAGTCCTAAACCCCAGAGGAACTGAGTAGCAGCAGACAAGAGGGCAAGGACCTGTACCTTGAGCACAGTCCTCTGGAAAGAGATGAGAACCACAGAGAGGGGAAACAGGAGAAGGGGGACGCACAGCATGGAGAGGCTGCCTTGGGCCCCTCTGCTCTGCCCTAACCCCTCCTACTCTTTAACTCAGTAAGAAACTGCCCTAGAATCCACTTCCAGTCCCCACCCAGCTGCCCACCGCACCCTCCCAAGAAAGTAAGGAGGGAATCAGAGAGAAGTGGGCACAGAGCAACCTCCAAATCAGGAGACAGATAAAGGCAGGTGACAGTGGTCCCTCTGACCTTAACCATTTGTTTAACCAACATTCCCTGGGCACCTGGGGAGACCAGGGGGATGTGGCAGTGAAGAAGGAGGATATAACTCTGATCCTCAAGGTAGACCAGTGGGGGAATGCAGACCTGGACACAGGAGTTCCCCATCACCGAGGCAAAGGAAGGCTTCCTGGAGGAAGTGACGTCCCAGCTGCGCTCTGAACTGGAGTCAGCCAGGTAAAGCAGCAGGAGCAGCATGGTCACCCGACCACACCTGGTGAGTTCAGCTCCACTCCAGCAAAATCGAGAGGTGGCCTAGAGGGATCCAGGGCTGGGAAAGCCCAGGAGGGGTTCCCTCGGGAGGGGGAAGGGAGGAGAGCTTCGTGGGGTAGCAGTGAGACTAGAGAGGAAGAGATGGGCTCTAGAGACCCCTGGAGGGAAGCGCCTACAGGGCTGGTGTCGGACAAGAGGGGAAATGTGTGGAGGACAATCCAGGGGAGGAGGAGCAAGAATGAAGCTGGGTCTCTGGCTGTCAGTCTGGGCTTTGTGGGAGAGGATGAAGTTTAAGAGGCCTTTTTCCAAGAGGAGGAGAATGTTTCCAGGGAGGAGGGTCTAGCGGGTCCAGAGCTGTGGAGAGGTCACGAACAATCTTCACCGGATTCAGCAACGAGGAGGCGGCTGGTGGCCTTGGAGCCAGCAGTCAAGTGTGGTGGCGCAGAAGCCATATGGGAGTGAATTGATCTTTGAGAAGGAGGTAAAGTAGGGGTGTAGCCAGCGCTCCCAAGAAGGGGGGGCAAGGTTAAATGGAGGCAGATGTAGGGGAGATGGGGGCTTTGTTTGGTTTCAAGAGGGAGAGGCTTGAGTGCCTCCAGGAGGAGATGCAGGTGTGGTGAGGGGGTGATGGACACTGACGAGGAAGGGGGATGTCATCCCTAGGAGCCTTGAGGGCTGCCAGAGTCAAACCAAAGACAGGGATGCACGAAGGCCCTGCTGCCTAGGAGCTGATCTTCTTTTCACCTACAAAGCTTCGCAGTTTGGGCACAAATGTGGAGGAGGCAGAAAGCTGGACCCATGCAGAGTTGAGGCATCTCTGGCAGCTTTGACAGAAGGACAAAGGAACAAGTTGCAAGACACGGTAAACTGCAAGAGGGTAAGCGAAGTGAGGCAGTGTGGGTTCTCGGGTGGATGCAGAGAGAAGCAGAGACAAGAGGCTCATGGAGAAAAAGCAGAGTTCCAGGATGGCCTTAGATCAGAGCACAGTTACAGCTGGAGGCTGTGCAGTCATGGTGAGGAGCACAGGTATAGAAAACACACAGCCTGAGATTTTTTTAATGTAATTTTATTTATTATTTCTGGCTGTGCTGGGTCGTCCTTGCTGCGCAGGCTTTCTCTAGGTGCAGTGTGCAGACTTCTCGTTGCGGCAGCCTCTCTTGTCGCGGAACACAGGGCTTCAGTAGTTTTGGTGTGGCTCTGGAGCTCAATAGCTGTGGTGCATGGGCTTGGTTGCTCTGTGGCATGTGGGCTCTTCCTGGATCAGGGCTCAAACCTGTGTCTCCTGCAGTGGCAAGCAGATTCTTTACCACTGAGCCACCAGGGAAGCCCCACACAGCCTAGGTTTGAGTCCCCACACTGCCACTTATTATCACCATGTCTGTGACCTTGGGCAAGTGACTCAACCTCTCTGAGCCTCTTTGTCCCCATCCAAAGCTGAAGATGGCAATAGCATCTATCTATAGGGTTGTCACAGGGCTTAAATGAGTTAATGATATAAAAGGCCTGGCATGCTGCAGTCCACGGGGCTGCAAAGAACTAGACATGACTGGGCAACTGAACAACAACGATATAAAAGACTTAAACCAGTGTTTGGCACATGGCAGCGCTGTACAGGTGTTTCTATAGTGGTAGCAACAGTTTAGTCAAGAGTGAGATGGCTGGGTTTCTCAGAGGTGAACGGCTTTCAGGGAGATGACACAGGTGATGAGGGGAAGGGTAGCTGGGGTGGAAGGGAGGAATTGGGAATTGGAGAGGAGGAGCCAAGGCACTAGGAGGGTGCAGGGTGAGGCAGTTGTGCAAAGGATGCCAAAGCCCCTCAGGGGATTTGCACTGGAGGAGCAAGCGTACATCCCAAAGCCTTGGAAGGAGGTGGGCAGGAAGGGCAGTCCTCTGCAGACAGTCTGCTATCCATTTCCGTGCTTCCAGGCAGACAGGTCTCCAGGGTGCTTCTGCTGGGCAGCAGCTTCCTCTCACCAGATAGGCAGGCAACGGAGAGTGTCTGGCTGGCTGGCTATGTGTTGGCCTGTGTCTTCAGCTGTCAGTGTGTAATGCACCTGTGTATGTGTTTCCAGGTATATCCAGCCACTGAGTGTACACATGTGATGTATGTGTGTATATGTGTGCACAAGCACTCAGGGATGAGGATCAAGGCCGCAGGTGTCTGACATAGGAGCTGGCAAGCCACACCTCCAGACTTCATTCTCTCTGTTCTCTTGTTTCCAGAGAATCAGCATGAGCCTGTGTGTGTGTGTGTGTGTGTGTCCATGCACACATGAGTCTATTGCCTGGACAGGGTGTAGGGGAGCTCTAGGATTGGCTAGGGCGGGGGTGGTGACAGCTCTGGGGGCTCCCAGGAGGCAGACTTCAGTTGGCAGAAGATGAGAGTTTCCAGGGTAGTGAATAAGCCGGCAATGAGTAACGGTGATGTGGGAGGTTCCCTGAGGATGGAGGTGGGATGGAGGGGGACAATGGGGAGACCAGGGGAGGGGGCTGGCCCAGACTTTCTGGGATTGAAGGGGAACAGAAGGGCCAAAGCTCAGGGAAATAGAAGGGTTCACAGTGAGGGGTTCAGACTGAGCAAATGAGGCACTTGGTTTCACATGGAGGACAGCGGGCATGGTCCAGCGCCTGATGTTTCGACCAAAGCCCCAGCCCCCTCACCCTCACCCGGAAGCTCTGGGGCCCTTGCAGCAGGAATCTGGAACCAGGAGACCTGGCAGCTGCCCCCAGTTAAGCAACTGCTCTAGAACAACACAGACATCCCAGATTCAGGGACTGGGTGGGGCAGGCTGACCTGAAGGGGTTTCAGACAGAGCCCCCCGCCCTAGGAGCTCTGCATCCACCTAACAGAGGACCACCCTCCCAGGGCCCCAAGCTTGTTGGCTGGATAGTAATAATCAATTGCTAATTTTTAAAATAATCCAACACCTCTGTACCTTCCAGTAAGCAGAAAGTCTGCTGTAGCAAAACAACATGACTTTCAATCTGACAGAGCTGGCTTCGAATCCCAGTTTTACCTGTTACAGTTGAGTAAACCATGTTCTTCTCCTCTCCCAGCCTCAGTTTCTCACTGGGTGAACTGGGTTCAGGACTGCAACAGCTCATAGGTTCATGGTAGTGTTAGTTGCTTAGTCACTTAGTCACTCAGTTGTGTCCAACTCTTAGTGACCCCATGGACTGTGGCCCACCAGGCTCCTCTGTCCATGGAATTCTCCAGGATAAAATACTGGAGTGGGCTGCCATTCCCTTCTCAGGGGTTCTTTCCAACTCAGGGCTTGAACCCTGTATTTCGGGCTGATTCTTTACCATCTGAGCCACCAGGGAAGCCCCACAGGGTCATAGTAACGATTAAACATGTTAGTGCTGGGAAAGGGCTTAGCACAGAGTCGCTATTCAATGTGAGTGCCCCTCCCCCAAAATCAGAACCCCCCCCATCCCCACCCCCGAATCAAGCAGTCAAGCAGCAGGTTGCTTCTGCAGGGTAGGGTAGTGGGAATGACTTAATCACATCCCAAAGCAAAGAATAGCCATATTTCAGATGGATATACCATTTTTTGAGATCTTTTAATATATTGGCAGTAATTTCTGAAGAGGTTTCATGCCCACCCTCACAAACCACTAGCAGCAGAAGGACGGATTCAGAGACAATCACCCAGTTCAACATTTCCCTTAACATTCACACAGCGGAGGCCCAGAGAGGGGCCCTGGCCCGCCCGCGTTGCCCCAGCAGAGCAAAGTCAAGAACCCTGGTCATCTGAGACAGAGTCCCTCATGTCTGCCTCTGCCCCAAATAGAGTTTATGGCCTGGACTCCCAAATAGAGTCCACATGGTCTCCCAGGCCGAGGTGAGGCAGGGGGCAGTCTGGCTGCCTAACCAGGGTCAGTCAGGCACAGCGAACAGCAGGGGTCAGAGCCCTGACTTTGTGGGAAAAGGCCAGGGTCTGGTCTGGCTTGGCCACAGGCTCCCTCCATGACCTTCCTCACTCCAAACTTCAGTGTCACCACTATGTAGATGATGGAATTGAACAAGATGATTTCTACAGGTTCAGCAGCTTGGGTGCTCACTAAAATTCAAGATTCAAAGCAATGACCTTCCCTCCTGCTCAGGCAATGGGGTTGAGGACTGGACTCAGGATGAAACAGAGTTTGAAGGGATATTTGAAGAGACAGCAATGGTGCAAACTCGGAGGATCCTGCTTCTGAATTTAAAGACTCCATAGAGAAGGGAATGGTAACCCACTCCAGTATTCTTGCCTAAAAAATAGCATGGACAGAGGAGCCTAGCGGGCTATAATCCATGGAGCCACAAAGAGTCAGACACGACTGAGCAACTGAGCACAATCCTAGAAGTGATGAATGTGACAATCACACATTGGCCAGGAAATCACAAATTGGCCAGGAAATGCAATCATAACATGTGCTCAGAGGGCAGAGTACCAAAACGATTTAGTGGATAGCACCAGTGACACCCACAGCAGAGCAAGCCAGAGCACCCACTGCAAAACATCACCCAACAGCCCCCCCTGGAGGGCTACAGTCCACCAGACAGAAAGGGTAGTGCAGACAGGATTGCAACAGCTGAACAACTGCAACACCGCCCTGTGTGCCCCAGATCCCAATTAGCCAGGGTGGAGGCAGCTTCAGGGGGCTTCCCTGGTGGCTCAGATGGTAAAGAATCCGCCTGCAACACAGGAGACCTGGGTTCAATCCTTGGTTGAGAAGAAGATCCCCTGGAGGAGGGCATGGTAACCCCCTCCAGTATTCCTGCCTGGAGAATCCCCATGGTCAGAGGAGCCTGGCGGGCTACAGTCCACAGGGTCGCAAAGAGTTGGACAGGACTGAGCAACTAAGCACAGCACAGCACAGGCAACTTCAGGAATCAGCCCAGCACCCATCTGCCCTTAGCCTATTCTCTGCCTAGGGTGGAGACTCTGGGAGTAGTCTGTCTTCCAGAGTTAGTGCTGCCTCCTAGGAGCAGATAAGAATCACTTCTTGGCAATTAGCCCCTGGAAGCTTAGCTCTCGGGCAGGTATTTGCTTTAGTTGAACTGAGCCATGAAATTAAAAGATGCTTACTCCTTGGAAGGAAAGTTATGACCAACCTAGACAGCATGTTAAAAAGCAGAGACATTAGTTTGCCAACAAAGGTCTGTCTAGTCAGGGCTGTGGTTTTTCCTGTGGTCATGTATGGATGTGAGAGTTGGACTGTGAAGAAGGCTGAGAGCCGAAGAATTGATGCTTTTGAACTGTGGTGTTGGAGAAGACTCTTGAGAGTCCCTTGGACTGCAAGGAGATCCAACCAGTCCATTCTAAAGGAGATCAGTCCTGGGTGTTCATTGGAAGGACTGATGTTGAAGCTGAAACTCCAATCCTTTGGCCACCTGATGCGAAGAGCTGACACATTGGAAAAGACCCTGATGCTGGGAAAGACTGAGGCAGGAGGAGAAGGGGATGACAGAGGATGAGATGGTTGGATGGCATCACCGACTCAATGGACATGGGTTTGGGTGGACTCTGGGAGTTGGTGACGGACAGGGAGGCCAGGAGTGCTGCGGTTCACGGGGTCGCAAAGAGTCAGACACGACTGAGTGACTGAGCTGAACTGAGTGTACTAAGCCAAGGAAAGAGCAAAGTGAGTTTACCTTCCTTAAGAGATACACTTAAAACACACCCTGTCTGATGCTGGCATGCTAATTACAGGAAAGAACTAAGTGTATCTCTTACCTTCCTTAAGAGATACACAAAACACACCCTGTCCCCTGCTGGCATGCTAATTACAGGAGCTTATTTACAAAGCCTGTGCCCTGTGCTTCAGTCATTCAATAAGCACTTAGCAAACCTAGCAGTGTCCTGGGTTGAGAACTTGTGCTTCGGGATCAGGACACCAGTTTTCAAATCCTGGCATGACCACTGATACTCTTGGCCTTGGGAAACTTGATCTTTCTGCACCTTAAAATCCTCATATATAAAATGGGGATATGACAATAATGCTTAATCACATTCTGTGAAAATTAAATTATGTGTTATTACAAAGTGCTCAACATAACACAACTAACTTAGTCAGCAATTTAAAAATGCTAATTTCAGATTCTCATCTAGACTTTTGTATGGCTAAGAAAGACTAGCCTGTATCAGACCAACTCACTCAATGAGGATAACTAAAAAGGCTGGATTAAACATTTAAAAATCTGTTCAAAGGCATGGGAGAGCTACCAAGGCAATTGGTAAAGGCCTTGGGCTTCACCAAGTAAAGTAAGGGCTTGAGGGGCCAAGATCTTGAAGAAAAGAGAAGTAATATTTTATTTCACTTTTTTCCTTAAGGCATTTTCCGGTTTGTAGGGGGCAATGGTGACCATGGAGTTGGAAAGTCAGAATTGGGATTTAGGGCTGAAAAAGGTGAAAGGCCCTGTTAAACACCTCCAGTTTTTAATTGGGAGCCCAAAAGACTATCTTCTAGGAATACTGGTTAAACAGATATAGACCAGACTCAGGAAGACTGAACCATAGCTCGAAATCAATGCAATAACAGATTGGGTTAGGGTGGCCTGTCCCTTCTTCAGCTGTCTGTCAGAAGCAAAAGTAAATCTTCTCTAAAAGGAGATAATATTATCCAGGGCTCAAGCTATCTCTACAATGTTGGGCATTTAATTAAAAAAGTATCTAGCATTACAGGAGATAAGACTTAATGACCCAAAACCAAGAGCGATAAAACAGACAATAGAAACAAGAGAGCCAGATGTTGGAGTTTTCGGACATGGACTTCAAAGAGTTTAATACGTTCAAGAAAATACATAAGAGGAAGTTTTTTAGTAAAAAACTGGAATTTATGAAATAGAATCAAGTGGCAATTCTAGAACTAGAAAGTTATAACAATTGAAATTAAGAACTGAATAGATGGATTTTACAGCAGAGAAGACCCAAGTGAAGACAGGATTAGTGAACTGGATGACAGATGAGTAGAATTAATAGCCAGAGAGAATCGGTGGGGGGGGGAGGGTGTGGAATACTAGAAAATATAGAGTAGTGTGTAAGGGACGTGTGGGACAATGCCAAATGGTTGAACATGTACACAATTAGGGTTCCAGAGGAGAGGAAAGAAAGAATAGAGGAAAAGATAATGGCTGAAATTTTTCCAAAACGGGCAGAAATCAAGGCAGACTGTAGAAGCATCAGGAAGACCACAGAGGATAAAGACAAAGAAAATCTCACTTTGGCACATCACAGTAAAACTGCCAAAACCCAAAGATAGTCTTCTCTGTAAAAGAAAAAAGAGCCTTGGACCCTCTAGCCACCCAGGCTCCCCTACCCTTGTCCAGTGTCAGCTTTCAAGAGTCTGTTGTGAGGCGAGCTGAAGGGCTAGACTCCATCCCTCCCTCAGGGGCTCCCTGCATCAGCCTCAGACAGGGCCTTTCCCACAGGAAGGACAATGTCGGAAAATGATGAGGTGCAGAAGGGGTGAAATTTGGGAATTTCACAGCACCCTCTGAGGGCAACAGGAAGAAACTTTTGGGATTTACCTCCACATCAACCCCAAGGTCAAAAAAAAAAAAAAAAAAAGAAACAAGATTACCTACTGTATGAACCAGACCACATGTTCTCTGATTCTGATCTCCCTTTTAGTCTAGCCACTAGACCCAAATCGACTTCCCTCTCTGAGCCTCCATTTCCTCAGTTGTAAGATGTGGCTGTTAATAAGTATCAAGCAAGTGTATCATTCAGTGATGTCGTGGATGTGAAAATGCTTTGCAAACTGTAAGTTGTTGTACCCCTTCAGCGGTTGCTACTGCCGCCTGGCAGAACCAACAGCTGCAGATTAAAGACAGCAGATGGTTTGTGCAAACAGGGAGCTTCCCGAGGAATCTGTGGTTGGTAGATGCCCTCAAGGGTCAACATACACTTTCTTTGCCAGGATTTTGGGGGTTCTGAATTCCTGCCAGTGTAGTGTGTCGGCCAGGAGCTTCTGGCTGGAGTCCCAGGAAAGCTGCTACTTTCCCTGCTGCCACTTCCCAGCATGGTGCCAGGGGAGGATGCCCTGGAGTCACCAGGTTGAGCAGACCTGGAAATGGCCTCCAAGCCCTCTAAGCTGCTTGGGCCAAGCTGATTCCCACCTGGGTCCAGAGTGACAATGCAAACTGGCCTCACCTTTGCACACCCTGTCATCAAATTCTCTCCAACTCCACTGAGTACAGGCTTTGGACTCAGGAAAGACAATTCAGGGCCTGTCCCTGAGGCCCTTCCACCTGAAGGGTGGAAACTGTTCTGATTCCAAACTCAATATGACCAACCCCCCAGATCTGAGGCCTGAGAGCCCCTTCTCTATCGGCCACCACTACAACAACATGACTAATATGGAATTCTCTCTATGTTCTTCATTGTTCTAAGCACGGATGAAGCTTAAAGCATTTAATCATCACCACATCCCATCAGGTAAGTTCTCATAATAGCCCCAATTACAGGTGTGAACTGGAGAAGGAAGTGGCAACGCACTCCAGTATCCTTGCCTGGAAAATTCCATGGACGGAGGAGCCTGGCAGGCTACAGTCCACAGGGTCGCAAAGAGTTGGACACGACTGAGCAACTTCACTCACAGGGCTTCCCTGGTGGATCAGTGGTAAAGAACCCACCTGCCAATGCAGGACACGCAGGTTCTATTCCTGGGTCGGGAAGATCCCCTGGAGAAGGAAATGGCAACCTACTCCAGTATTCTTGCCTGGAAAATCCCATGGACAGAGAAGCCTGGCAGGCTATCATCCATGGGGTCACAAAAGATTCAGACATGATTTAGCGACTAACCAACAACAATAGGCGTTAACACTGAAGCACAGAGAGGCCCTGTGTCCAGGTCACGCTCTGTTACTCATCCGGCAAGCTCATCCCCGTGGAGCATGGTTCTGATTACACCCCTCCCACTCCAACTCAGAGCCCTTTTCTGACACTTTTTCACAATTCTAGCACAGCTCCATGGCAATGATCTCATCCTCCAAGAGCCTTAATACCTGTGATTCCATGTTATAGAACAGAATTCTCAAAATAGATGTTTTAAATTCCCCAGACTCTGATGCTTCTGTATGCATTCCCAGAATTCTAGAATCTGATGATAGATCCCACAACCAGTTACAACAAGAAAATCCTAGAAGGGGATCCTAGTACCCAGTGACTGGGCCTTTAAGTCTAGATTCAACAGTACAATCTTGGGGAACTGATGGGGGTAGGATTGGTATCTAATAGAATGTCCAGTCTAGAAGGACCTGGGGCCTTGGGTCTGCTCCAGCCCAACCCATTTAGGGACTGTCCCTTCTCACTTGCCATCTAAAACCTCAGGAGCTCCTCACTGTCACAAGGTCACTCACTGGCCAGGCAGCTGGTCACAAGGTCCTGGCCTTGGATATTGGGTAAATCCATAGATCTCTATGAGCTTCAGTTTCTTCCTCTGGACAAGCTGGGGCTAGACCAGGTGGTTTCTAGGGCCTCTATTGCTCAAGGGAGGAAGCTGTCTAAATCCCAAGAGCTGCCCCTGCCGTCTGATTAGGACTACTGATCACGATCATCAGGTAATGAGCACCTAGGCACTGAGCTGAGCACTTTATAGCTATTTACTCATTTAATTGTTTCCCTGGTGGCTCAGACAGTAAAGAATCCACCCACTATGCAGGAGGTCTGGGTTCGATCCCTGGGTTGGGAAGATTCCCTTGGAGGAGGGCATGACAACCCACTCCAGTATTCTTGCCTGGTGAATCCCCATGGACAGGGGAGCCTGTGGGCAACAGTCCACGGAGTCGCAAAGAGTTGGACACAACTGAGGGACTAAGCACAGCACTCACTTAATTAGCCCAAGAAGGCTTCCTGGAGGAGAAGAGGTGGAGGGTCTGTGTCTGTCTGGAGGACAAGAGGGAGTTGGGAGGGAGAGAAGACAGCAAGAACTGCCACAAGGAAATCCAGGGACGTGGTGGAGAAGCCACTCTTCCCATGTGGGGTAAGCTGTTGCTTCCCAGAGGCAGAGGCGGGAACTTCCCTGGCACTCCAGAGGTTAAGACTCCTGGCTTCCACTGCAAGGGGCCCGAGCCCTGGTCAGGGAAGCTCCCCATGCCCTCGAGGTACGGCAAAAAAAAAAAAAAGTCTCACAGAGGCAGAGGCAGGGGCTAGCCAAGATGGCATGACCTCTGCGCTCCCAGGAACTGAACGGAGCCACAGAACCGAGGGTGGGGTGGAAAGCCCAGATGCCCGGCTGACCTCTCCGTGGCTCTCTGCCCACAGGACGACTGTGAGCTGAGCCCCTGACATGTGGGCTGGCCGCGGCCGGCGGCAGGAGGAAGCTGAATGAGTGCCCGGAGTCCCCAGGTCGATGCCGCCCCCAGAGAAGAGCCAGGGGCCCCCGGCCCGGGCGCCCGCGGGCCGCGCTCAGGACCGGCTGCCCGGCCCGGCGTCCCCGGCGCTGTTCTGCGCCTGCGGCCTGTGCTTGCTGCTGGCGGGCGTGAACGTGACGCTGGTGGGCGCCTTCGCCTCCTTCGTCCCCGGACACAACGCGCCCTTCGTCGTGGGGCCGACGCTGCTCGTGCTGGCGCTCGGCTTCTTCGCGGCCTGCTGTGTGTGTAGCCGCCGCCGCGGCCGCGCGCCCCGTTCGCGCTCGGCGGGGGCTGGGAGTTCCGGACAGGGCGGCGGCGGCGGGCGCGTGGCGCTGGAGATGGAGAGCAGCGAGCGCACGGCGCAGGACACCACGGCCGTGCAGCTTAGCCCCGCCGCCTCGGACGCGTCGTCCGGCCGCTCCAGCCCGGGCCCCGGCCCCTTCGCCCTGGACGCCCCCACGCCCGCTGCCGTCTACGCGCCGCGCGCCGACGGGGTCCGGCTCGACCTGCCCCGGGAGTGCGTCGCCCCCTAGTGAACTGGGTTCCCGGCCCTGACTTCCCCTGTCCCGGTTCCCTCCCATCAGTGCCGTTGGAGAAAAAATAGGGAGGAGGAGAAAGAAAAGAAAAAGGAATTTTTTTACGGGTCCGGGGCTGGGCACAGGTGGCCTCTTCTGTCCCATCTCTGGAACTTCCGGGGGGTGCGGTGGGGAGGGGAATGTGATGACGGTGCCCGGTGCCCGGTACTGACAGCCCTCAAAGGAGGGAGCAATGCCTTGGCCCTTTGAGTGCGGTCTGCTGGGTTCTAGTTTATCTCACTCCCCAGACGTCCGGAACTGGGCTGCTGCACCTTCCCCGCCTCCCACCCGCCACCCATGGCATTTGGGCACTGTGAACAGAGCCACCCTGAGGGGGTTAACTCAACAAGGCCCTGGAGGGGTGAGAGGAAGCGGGAGACACGACCGGTCTCAGCCTGGGCTGTCTCCTATGCCCGCCTGCTGTGAAAGGCAGCGAGCTCCCCTCCCGCTCCTCCCTGACCTCCTTGTCTCTACCCCAACCTGACCGTTTGGGATTAATGCCGAGGAGGATCTGATCTGAGCCAGATCATCCATAAGGTAGAGCTGGGTTGAGCACATTCCCATCCTTTCTGCTGGTGGCACAGACGGTAAAGAACCCTGCAATGCAGGAGACCCAGGTTCCATCCTTGGGTAGGTAAGATTCCCTGGAGAAGGGACTGGCTACCCACTCCAGTATTTTTGCCCGGAGAATTCCATGGAAAGAGGAGCCTGAGTGAGCTGAGCTACAAACACAGAGCAGGGGGTGCTGGGGGAGATAGGGAGGAGTTGTCAGGAGGCTCCTCCCACCCTGGTCTCCACCCCAACCTCACTGTGCATTCCCCCTATGCTTCGCTCTGCTCCTTAATAAAGCACCTTTGGAGTCAAGTTCTGACTGCAAGACCTCTGATCCTGAACCCTGGAGTCTGCAGTCCTCTCAGCCAGTGCCTGGTGCTTCATCATCTCAACACCAGCTCCTCTTGGAGACCTAGAAGAGAGCCCCAGAAGTGTGTGACTGTGAACAAAAGATTGTCTGAGATTGTGTGCGCCTGTGAACAACTGTGGAAGCAGATTGTCAGATTGAGGGGTGGGGGGCGCTGGATGAATATATGAGTGTGACTGTGGGTGAGACGGCCTGGCTATTGTGGATGAGATGGGGAGCGTGGGAGTATTTTGGGTGGCACTGTCTGACATCACACCTGTGTGGGAGTGTGCGTGTGTGTGTGTGTGTGTGTGTGGAGGGGGGGTGTTGTTGAGGGCTGGGTCACCCAGCAGAGATGGTGAGGGAAGAAGGGCTTCCCAGGTCTTGCAAAGCCTACACCTTTCTCGTGGCCTCTGCTGGGCTTGTAGAATCTGAGCTGTCTAGGTGGGTGAGAGCATCTGGCGTAGGAATGCAGGCTGCCTTGCAAGAGAAACAAGGGGGCTGGGGGCGGGGAGGAAGACCCTGCAACTCTGGGCCAGCTCCTCTCTCACTGCAGGGATCCAGGCAAGCAGTGCCCAGTGATGGTGGCACACAGTGGCCCACCATCTCTGGCTGGCCATGACTCCCTGCCCAGCCACCCTCGGCCTCATCAGCTTCCCTTTCTCTTTCCAGACTGGGGTCTGCTGCTCTTCTGCCCCCACCTAGGCACTTCTCATCAGCCCTGGGGCTTTGTTCTCTTTCTCTGACCTCCTTGCTGCCTCAGCCTCTCCTGCTGACTCCCCTCCCACAAACCCAGAGAAGAGAGAAGAACCCCTCTCAGTGGATGCTGAGCAGATCATCTCTGTTCATTAGCGTGGGCTGATGCCCCTAACCTTTGAATCATCTACCCCTGGAACTGATAACCCTTCTCAGAGCACTTCCTCCTACCTAAGTGTGTGTGTGTGTGTGTGTGTGAGGAAGACCACCTCCCCAGCTCCAGGCCTGTCTCTTCTGGTCCACTGGCAGTCTCAGACTCCACCTGCTGCCTTGGAAGAGTGGGCGATGAGTGGGGCCACTGCCGATGACACCTTCGGGTGTGGTTTGGCCCACCCTTCTCCTGCCCCCTTCTTAGGAAGAGGCACCCAAGATTCTGGCCCTGGAACGCCGGGCCCTGCCCAAACCCCTCTCCCTCCTGCTGGTGGAGGCCTGGAGTTACACCATCAGGGCTTCTTCCTCTTCTACAGGAAGACTTCCTGATCCTGTCTGGGAGCCTGGCTGCTGGGGAGGAGGGTGAGGTTAAGGTTCAGAGCAGGTAAGGTTCACGGGCTAAGTTTCAGAGCAGCGGGCCACAGGTCTATGATAACAGAGCAGGAGGAGGGTGGCCTCAGAGAAGGGCTCTGGCTCCTGGAGAGTCTCCCTTCCATTGCCACACCCACCTGAAGGTCATGCTTTGTCCCATCTGCGCCTCCTCCCCTTCCCCAGGCACACCAGGAGATATCTGCACACCCCAGGACCCATTCTCCAATCAGCCAGCCCTACACCAAAACCCCCCAGTGTCTCTCCAGGCCTGCTGCACCCTGGGACTCCTCCCCTGATATCTCTTTAGGGCCCTCTGGGGCAGAATGTCCACCAAGGAGCCACACCCCTGCAGGACCCTTAGAAGGGTCAGGTTCCAGGCCCTGAAGGCAGAGAGGGGCTCCAGGGGAAGGGCAGTAGGGGGCATGTTTCTGCGGAAGGAGAGAAGGCGATTCTGACAGTACGGAGGCAGCAAGCTCCCTGACCTTGAGGAATCTGAGCAGGGACTGGCATCTCCCAAAGGGACGCTGCCCAGGGGTCCTAGGATGAAGGCACTGCCCCCCTCCCGCCCACAGAGAGAACCACTGCTGGCCAAGCCAGAGGAGCCTACTAAGGGCTGAAAACTCAGATCCTCTCCCTCTCCTCCCACTAGAAGAAATGAAGGCAGCCACTTAGGACCATTTTTTTTTTTCACTAATTAATTCAACAAATAATTCCTGAGTCTTACTATGGACCTACGGGCTTCCCAGTTGGCGCTAGTGGTAAAGAATCTGCCTGCCAATGCAGGAGATGTAGAGACATCGTACATCTTACATCTCCCCTGGGTCGGGAAGATCCCCTGGAGAAGTGTATGGCAACCCACTCCAGCATTCTTGCCTGGAGAATCCCATAGACAGAGGAGCCTGGTGGGCTACAGTCCACAGGGTCATAGAGTTGGACGTGACTGAAGTGACTTAGCACGTACACCCTATGGACCCATAGCTTGGTGAACAAGCTCTGGGGGAGCTCACGTTCTACTTAGGGGGGAATTAAAGAATTAAATACATAAGCACACAAGACCAAAAACGTTAGCTAGTGAATAGTGCTGTGCAGCAAATCACAATAGGAAGAAGTGACAGAGGGACTTGGATGGCTGGAGAGGACTCCTCTGAGAGGTAACATTTAAGTTAAGCTCTGAAAGCCACACAGAAGTCTAGAGCAAGACCATTTCAAGCTCAAGAAGTGGCCAGTGCAACCCTAAGGTGAGAATAAACTTGTGTTTATTTGTGTCCGTGTGTCAGACCAAGAAAGAAGGGATGTGGAGACAAGGGTGGGAGATGAAGCTGGAGAAGGTGGGGAGTGGGTTATTGCTCTGCTCCTATAAAGCTAGTAGGCCAAGGTGAGGAGCTGGGATTTTAATCTCTGTGAGATGGGAACCACAGGTGGGTTTTAAACAGGGACATGACATGATCTGATTTATGACTGCACCACTCAGTCTGCCTGCTGTGTGGAAAACAGAGTGTTGAGGGACATGAGGGAAAAGAGGGGCTGGGTTAGAAGCTCACTGCAGTGGTAAATGCTGGGGATGGGGACCAGAGTGGTGGCTGTGAGCTGGGCAGATCCTACACCCATTTTTGAGGTCTCCCTATCAGTCTTTAAGGGAGTAAGAGAGAGGAATCTGGAAGGAAGTTCTAGAATTTTGGTTTGCACAGCTGGGCCTATGGTGGAGGACAAAGCAAGGGCTATGGTCAGATGAAAGGTCAGCTAACCCAGTGGAGCTGTCCCATAGGAGCTGGAGCCACACCCCTGAGTTCCAGATGGAGAGCCCTAGTGATGCAGATGAAGAAGCTGTTAACGTGTGGGTGCTGGTGAAGCCATGCATCCCGATGAGGTGGGTGAGGGGAGATGAAGACAGGACCAGAACCCAGAGTAGTCCGACCTCTGACTCTAGGGCAGAGTAGGGACTTGAAGTTGCCTAGTTCTGAATCTCACCTTCTGCCAGTGCCTTTCCAATGAGGTCTGTGTACTAGGAGTTGGGAATTAGGGAGAAGGGAGTAGAAGGTGAGCTTCAAGAGGCTGGGACTCCTGGCTTGTTCACAGCTATGCCCTCAGTGCCCACCTGGCATGAGGCAGGTGCCTGATAAATATTTGTCAAACAGCTGAATGAGTAAAAAGGTGTGAATGTTATTACACAGCTAAGATTCTGGGCCTCCCGCAATAGTGAATTATCAAGATACCCAATTCTGAACAGGAAAGGAGAAAAGTTCTTATGTGTGTGGGGATTCCCCTGGCCAATTCCTGTTTTCTGCATTGTGAGGAGGTGGAGTGAGGCTGGAATATAGAGCTGGCTAGATACACTGCGGAGAAGGCAATGGCACCCCACTCCAGTACTCTTGCCTGGAAAAGCCCATGGACGGAGGAGCCTGGTAGGCTGCAGTCCATGGGGTCTCGAAGAGTTGGACACACCTGAGTGACTTCACTTTCACTTTTCACTTTTCACTTTCAAGCATTGGAGAAGGAAATGGCAACCCACTCCAGTGTTCTTGCCTGGAGAATCCCAGGGACAGGGGAGCCTGGTGGGCTGCCGTCTATGGGGTCTCACAGAGTCGGACACGACTGAAGTGACTTAGCAGCAGCAGCAGCAGATAGACACTGATGGATGCACCTGAGGGCCAGGCTCCCTTAAGTAGGAGGCGGCCAGATAGGTGGGCTGACTGAGGAAACAAGCACTGCTAGGGAGTGCCACCAGAGGGCACCCTGGGCACATGACAGGGGATAGAGGTGACAGTCCCGCCAGACTGCACAACTTCCCCCATTTCCTTTTCTGAGGGGCCAGGCCTGAGGAGATGGAGAGCAGGGAGTTGGGAGTGCATGAAGAAGTGGATGATAAAGTCACCCAAATTTACTAAGTGACATCTCCAACTCTGGATTCTGCCCTTATCACAGAGGGAGGCCTGATACTGGACACAGACTTATGCTTTATCAAGGACACAGGTTAAGTCCTGGGTCTGGTCTTAGACTGAGTCCTCACTCTGACCTTCGACTGAGCCCCTGCCCAGGTCCATATGAGGTCCTGACCTGAACTTGATCCTGATCACATTGTGAGCCTTGATCCTGACTGATCCATACAGTGAACACCGATCCTAATCAATGCTGACCTGTATCAAAGATTGCACCCTGACCTGGGTACAGACTAAGCCTTAATCGTGGACAAACAGTAAGCTCTTATTCGGTCACAGACTGAGCCCTGACCTTGATCTATGCACTAAGCCCAATTCTAGTATCAAGCTGAACCTGATGCTAGTCACAGAGTCCTGAATCTGGTCCCAAACTGAACGCTGACCCTGAACTAAGACTGAGCTTTCGTCGTGGTCACAGACTGAGCCTTGATCTCTAGGACTTGCTCCCAAATACCCAATGGACTTCAGGACTTTCCAGATGAGGCTCTCAGACCAGGCTTTAGCCCCAGAAGGCAGTAATTTCTGGAAACACTTTTGAGGGTGAGAGAAGAAATTCTGGGTCTCTGAGTGGTCCAGAAACTCCTAGACATTGCATCCCTGAGAGGCCAGAGAAAGGCTGGCTCTAGGCTGTCGGGGACGTGAGGGGGTAAGGACAGCTGGGCCTTCTCCAGGTACCCCTGGAGCTCCATGTGGGGCCTGCCTGCCTGCCTGTGTGTCTGGGGACCTCCAGCCTGGGAGCCCCTTCCATCTGTACTTCTGATTCCTGCAGAACACTGGGCAAGTCCCTTCCACTCACTGGGCTGTGCTCCACCCCTGGTTACCTTTCAGGGACAAAGGGGAGAAGGTGACCAGGTCATGCCTGAGGGTCCGTGTCCCTATCATGTGCCCTGGCAGGAAGAGAAGCCCCCTTACTCTGGTCAATCCCTGCAGACAAGCAAGAAAAAGTGAATTGTGCTCACCATGGCACTCGCCAGGCCTCAGCCTCAGGTGGGCGGTGGCAGTCAGACAAGCGCAGGGAGGCAGGAAGTAGGAGTCCCAGCGATCCCTGTGCACTCTGGGGGCCCGGTGGTGTGAGGGGAGGCAGGTCCTCCCCTGGGCACACTGCCCAGGTCAGGGCTGGGCCCCGGGGCAGGCCGAGCTGGCATCAGCCAGGCCCTCCCCCGGCTCACCTGGGGAGGCACTGGGGCGGGGAGGGATGGGGGGCGCTGGGGGCCGAGCCAGGCAGGAGCGGGGGCGGGGGAGGGGGCGGCTCGAGTCAAAAAACGCTGACGCCGAAGACAATGAGCTCTCCGAGGCTGAGGCAACTCATTTGGTCCCGGCCACGCTTTATTAAATTCTCATAAACCTGTCAGGGGGGACAGGGCTCGCTTCAGTTTACCTCATTAGCCCGACACAATGACAGTGAGGGGGAGGGCGAAGGAGGGGGCGGCCAGGGGAGGCCCGGGCTCAGCGCTGAGAACCGAGCCAGCCAGGAAGATAATTGAATTAAGTGGCTTTTGTTAATGGTTTTTAAGACTCCGAAGTGTAAATAACATTTAGGGTCTTTCTTTTAATGGGGCTGGGGTTTTAGAGACCCCAGGAGCTTAGGGGAGGCCTAGCCCGGGTCCCTGGCCCTCTCGCCCACTCCAGGGGAGCTTGGGAGGGGCCACCTGCCAGAGCGGCCCGAGATGGGAGGCGGGGCAGTTAGGCTGGGAGGAGCGAGGGGAGGGGCCTAAGAAGGTGCAACAGCTTCCTTGGTGGGTCTTTGAACCCAGATGAGGTTAAAAGAGGGCCTAGAGAGGGCAGAAAGGCAGGGGCTGACCGTGGCGACCTGGCCAGGGTTATGTCTGAGGTGCTACTGGAGTCATGGACTGTGAGGGTCAGGGAACCTCAGGGTCAGGGGGTGCGGAGCGGGGGTGGGGGTCTTCATGCCTCACTCAGAGATCTGTGGTACTAGGCAGTTATGGCTGTATTGCCTATTGCCAGTGGGGAGGCCCCCTTGGAGACAGTGAGCGCCCCTGTTTGTGACACGTGCAACGGTTGTGGTGGTGGGTGGACTAGACCCTGGGTTCCTGAGGGAGACTGGACTGGAACTGAGCTATAAGATAACCTGCAGATAGAGGTGGAGAGTTCACTTCTCTGGGGGCGCTGGGCCTGGTGAGCTGCCCTGGAAGGAACAGGGATGTGGACAAGCTGCTTGGGAATCTGTCCCCTGGCTTTCCTCAGTCACAGCGTCTCGCTCCCCGCAGACAGGACCAGGTCCCAGTGCTGGCAGGGAGAGAGGCAAGGGCTCTGGGCTAGGTAGGTCCCCAGGGGCTGGAGGTGCCATGGGGCGGGGCTGGCCCTGGTGCCAGCCCACAAAGGGTTAAGGCATTAATCGCCCTGCGTGCGACAAAGGGAAGTGAGTTTTCTGATCCAGAAAGGATCAGTCCCTGGGACGCCCCATCAGGCCCTTCAGCGTGAAATTACACCCCAGCGGGGGTGCTCCCCTCCCCCAACACACACTACCCGCCTAGGCCTGGCATAGGATTAGGGCCTGGAGTCATCAGCTATTTAATAGATCCCACCCCACTCCCACCCCTTCTCCCCCAGAGCCTTCACTGGAGCCTCCAGGCCTGCGCCAGCCTCTTTCCTCACCGGCTGTCCACCTGGATGTTGATCTGACATGTCTGGTCCTCTCTGGCCTCACCCGTGGTCTGATCCTTCCATCTGTCTCCTCCATTGCACCCTGATCCCACTCCCATCTGAGTCCTTCTTGACCTTTCATCAGCACCCCAAGCATATTTGTTGCAGTGCTTATCTATTTGTTGTCTGTCTCCAGCACTGAGTGCCTTGGGAGCAGGGACTGTCTTGTTCAGCACTGCATTTCCAGGTTCCCAAAGCTATGTCTGGCACATAGATGGTGCTCAATAAACATTAGTTGACTGAAGATCCTCCCATCCTCCTCACAAAGACTAGGGGGTGGATAGCCCCTAAAGTCTGGACACTGGGGCTCAAGACTGAGAGGAGAGAGCTAAAGCTTGTGCCAAGACAAGAGCCACATCCTCGGGAAGAGACCAGGCTCGGCTATGGCCTCAGCCTCAGGGCCAGTCTCATCTCTAAAGAAGGAAAGGAATGTCCCTGGTGGTCCAGTGGTTAAAAATCTGCCTGCCAATGCCGGGGACATGGGTTCAGTCCTGGTCCAGGAAGATCCCACATGCTGCGGAGCCACTAAGCCCATGTGCCACAACTACGGAGCCCACACTCTAGAACCCGCGAGCCGCAACTACTGAAATCCGTGTGGGTGGAGCCTGTGCCCTGCAACAAGAGAAGCCACCGCAATGAAGAGTAACCCCTGCTCTCCGCAACTAGAGAAAGCCAGCACGCAGCAACAAAGGCCCAGTGCAGTCAAAAATAAAGAAAGAAAAGAAAGATGTATTTTTTTAAAAATGGAGAAGTTTGAGGTCCTGCATGGGCCAAGGGTGCTTACTCCTCCTTGGGTGCCATCCCTGGACACATCCCACTTCCTTGGGCATCTGCTGGGCCTTTGCCGAATGAGTGCCTTGACACACCATCTGCACCCACAGGTGGGTATGTGGTCCAGGCTGGGAAGAGGCCCTGGATGGAACAGCTGAGGAAACTGGGCTGTGAATATCACTCAGCAGGACATTCAGAAAGCAAGGCCTTCCAAGGCAGGCAGGTGGCCTGAAGAGACTACCCTCCAACCTCTGCACAGGAAACAGAGGCCCAGAAAAAGCCAGGGCTTGCCCAGGGCCCCAGAGCAAGTCCAGACAGGAACCGGGCCCCCGCAATCCCAGGCAGAGCCCACCCCTCTGGCTGCCCCTCCAGTGCAGTATTGGTTCCACAACAACTCTGCGTCTGGTTCTGACCATGCCCCCGGGTCCTGCTCAGGGAGCTCCATCTGGATTTACCTGGTGCTCCAGAGAGGTCAAGAGAGGGAGGGGGCAAGGAGTGACCCCACAAGCCTTCCCAGAGAGGGTGCATGTGGTGGGTTCTGAAGAGTGAGTAGACTTTCACAGCAAGAGCAGACAGGTGGGAAAGGGCCCCATGAGTGTGTGAGGTACTACTACACAGTCCCATTTGGTCAGACGTCCCAGAACACTGTGAACAGACGTGTTCTGTGTGCCCCACTCCCACCCTCCCCCAGGCCAGGCCTGAGGAGGAGGAAGCAGGCTTCAGCTCAAATGAGGATGAACTTCCCAGTCAGACCTGGAGCAGGCTGCCCTGCAAGGTAATGAGCTCCTTGTCCCTGCAGGTTTGTGGGCAGGGGCTGGGTGTTAGCGACTCCTGCCCGAATGGGGACTAGATTGGAGGGACCCTGAGGATGTCTCTTCTGAGAACCTGTAGCAGGAATCCCCAGACCATTCACACAGCAGGTCCTGCAGTAAGCAACCCCCACCCTATCCTTATCCATTCGCTTGGGCTTGGCAGGATCCTAGCAGCTGGAACGGCAGAGAGGGAGAGGAGATGATAGACAGACTCCTTTTGCAGATCCGGCTACTCCAGATCCTGCCTGTATACCTGGAGCTTCTACCCTGTCTGGCCAGGGGCTGCAGTCCAAGCCATCATAGGGACTGAGGCCCAGAGAGGGACTTCTCTCATACCCCACAGTCTGAGAGGCAGGTCGGGGCTTGCTGGCTGACAGTCTTTCTCTAGGTGGCTTACCAAGAGCCTACTGAAGATAAGTCTGAATTAGGCAGGCCTCCCGGGCGTCTTCTTGGCCCTGCCTCCAGAGGGGCTGTGCATTCTGGGCACGGACCACAGGGCAAAGGAAGCACTGGACCTGATAAAAGAACCAAAACTCCCGTTCACCTCTCCCATGTTGTCAAGCATCCATCCCACCCTAACCTGCCTTCTTCCTGAGGCACTAGGGCTCCTGTTTCCTGGAGTTCTCACCTCCAGGAGAATCTTAAGGCGAAAAAGAAAGTGTTCCCGCCCACCTGGCTATCCAGCACATCTGTGTGGAGGCGAGGGATGGACAGGTTGACCTCTGAAGGACCCAGGCTTCCAGGTCTGCAGCCGCTCAGGTGGGGACGGCAACAAAGAGCAGCTTTGTGAGCACAGGCTCACACTCACACGCACTCGCACACGCCCCACACGAACTCTTTCCAAGAACAGCTCTTCAAGCCTGGTTGCCAAGATAAAGGAGGCATTGGGTGGTCAGCCCCCAGGAGGAAATATCGCTCCTGTGGCCTTTGTTGTTCAAAGGGCTTTATGAAATATCCAGACTCCTTGGAAAGGATCCCAGGCTGGGGTGCTGGTTTCCCCACAGCTGGGGACATGGGTGAGGGTGGCACAGCCTCCCCAGCCTGGCAGGGGGAGGAGCGCCCCAGGGGAGCAGGCTTAGAGTCATCAGCAGCCATGGCATCGGTGTAATCCTTGGCTTCCATTATGAGCTCACTCAATTCCCACGAGCCAGGGGGCAGACAGAGATCTCCCCATTTTACAGATGATAAAACAAAGGTTCACAGAAGCCTAGCAGCTCATTAAACAGCCCCACAGTGACTGACCGCTAGAAGTATCTGTCTGACTTGGTACCAGTCCCAGTCTCTACTCAGCCCTGCCCCAAATTAAGCTCTACCCTGGCCCCAATCTGAGCCCCAACTCTGACCTCTAATTGAGCTGTGTCTTGCCCTGGACCAAGCCCTACCCCTTGCCCTGAATGGTCCCTGACCCCAGCCAAACACAAAGCTTTGAGCCTGGCCCCATTCTGAGCCTTAGCTCTGGCTCCTAATTGAAGTGCCTCAGGCTGATCCCTGATTCTAACCTCAGACTCCTGGCCTTGTTCCAAACCAAGTCCTGATTCTTGCCTCAGATTGCCTCTCCTTTTAGCTGTAAGCCCCATGAGACTAGAGACCTGTGCTCCTTGTCCACTTCACCTTTGTGTATGTGTGATTATTCAAGTAATCTCTATTTTACCCACTAGACCCTCAGAGGCCCAGGGAGGCTGGATCTAGTTTTGTTCACCAGCACTTATAATAGTGTAATCTTAGCAATAATAATGGAGAAGGCAATGGCAGCCCACTCCAGTACTCTTGCCTGGAAAATCCCATGGACAGAGGAGCCTGGTGGGCTGCAGTCCATGGGATCACTAGGAGTCGGACAAGACTGAGCGATTTCACTTTCACTTTTCACTTTCATGCATTGGAGAAGGAAATGGCAACCCACTCCAGTGTTCTTGCCTGGAGAATCCCAGGGACGGGGGAGCCAGATGGGCTGCCGTCTATGGAGTTGCACAGAGTCAGACACGACTGAAGTGACTCAGCAGCAGCAGCAGCAGGCTTTGTGCTCAGTGTTTCACAGACGCTGTTTCTTTTAAGTCTTTTGAAGTCACTGTTCTCATTAGGCCATTTACAGACGAGGACACTGACCCCCGAGATGGCACTAGGAAGAGGCGCATAGAAGCATAGTATGCTCCCAGCAGTTCCCTTCACTCATCACACCCAGCTGCCTGATGCAGGATGGGGTGGACACGGAAGACTCGGCTGTAAGCCCAAGTGGATGCATTCAGGCAGGTGGGAGAAGTTGAGATCTTTCCAGAGACTCTCGAGTTTCCAAAGCCACAGAAGGGCCGGGTGAGTCAGAACTCAGGGAGATTGCGATGAGGGCGTGAGAGCAGCTACACGGCTGGTGGTGTGTGTGCGTGCTCAGCCGTGTCCGGCTCTTTGTGACTCCGTGGACTGAGTCCAGGGCAAAATGAAAATTCAGAGTCCTTTGTTTAAAAGTTAAAGATTTTGAAATGGAGACATCAGAACAATACAGGGCTTGAACTCAGGGACCTGTGTGTCCCCCAAAGTGTCCCCCAGAGAGGAGATGTTGTGTGAGGATGGGTGTATGGGATCAGGGAAAGTGGGTGTTGAATGGCAGCTCTGGCCCTGATCTGACTCTCGTGTGGGCATCTGGGCAGCTGATGCCCAGACTCTCGTGTCTTCAGCAGGTCTGGGCCAGAGGTCATGGAGATTCTCGGGCACCAAGCTGGCAGCGTAGCTGGGAGGCCTGTGTGTTGGTGGGTGGAGTTGGAGCCGCTGTCCCAGTGTGGGGGGGATGCCGTCTGGAGTGTGAGTGAGCCAGGAAGCATGCACGTTTCAGGGCAGGGCAGGTGTACAGCCTCCTGGCTAGGCTGAGGACTTGTATGGGGTGGAGAGACAGACAGATACCCTGAGATTGATGCAATGCAGAAGTCAGCACATCCCATGTGTGTGGTTATGGCGGGGAGTGGGGGGGTACATGTGTCATGGGGAGTGTGGGACTGTGGGTGAGAATGTGCGCAAGAGCCCCACCTGCCCTCCTGGGGTTGGCCCTATCCCTGTTGTGAGGGGATCCCAGGTGGCGATGTTCCCCAGTCCCCAGGCCTTGGAGAAGCCGGGTCCTCTCTGGAGACATTCCTGCCTGCATGGGGGTAGGGGGGTTGTGCAGAGTCACACAGCCGCCTCCCAGGCTGCCGGGGTGTTGCTGGGCCAGTGGTGTCAGGTTCCTGGTGGCGGGCCCTCCCTCCGCAGCCCTCTGAGGGCCTTTGTTGGAAGTTCAGACAAACTTGTCAGGGGGGCGGGCAGGAGGCCGCCTCCTAATCGGCTTTCCCAGAAGGGAGAGGGGAATGAGGGATGGGTGGGGGGAGGCTCCAGGTCCGGCAGCTCTGTGGGAAATGGGGGAGGGGTGGGTGGGCCCAACCCTAAAGAGTCCATCCTCTGGGACCCTCTCAGATGGTGCCCCTTCCACAGGCCCCCGGGGGAGCCCTGGACTGAAGGGAGACGGCCAAGGTCTAAGGAAATAAGGATTCAGGGAGACGCTCCAGGGAGTCCCCTGCCTTTCCCATCTTGCCCGCTGTGGGGCTGCTGAGCACATACTGCATGCCGGGCACAGATCACTCAGCCCCCCAACCTCCTCCAGACCCTCTCTTCATCTTCCCTTCGTCTCATCCAAGCCTCCTGGGAAGCAGGCCGGACGCGGTTAATGATACCCAGTCAATAGAAGACCAAAGGCAACAGCAGCTGAGAGCAGCTTGTCCCAGCTCCGTAACAGAAGCTTTTTGGCTCTGTAGTCAGTTTCCCTGAGGCCCCATCCTCGGCTCGGTGTCCCCTGTGTGAGCTCACTTAGTGACGTGGCTTTGTTCTCCATCTCTGTTGACAACCGCCAAGGTGGAGCGCATGGATTCTGAGATTAGCCGGGTTTTCACACCTTGGTTGGCCCATTACTAGCTGTGTGGGCAAGGGCAAATTATTTAACCTCTCTGTGCTTCAGTTTCTTTATCTATTAAATGGGGATAACTGTAATACCTACCACATAGCGTTATATAAGGATTAAGTGACTTAATATCTGTGAGGTGCCAGTCACAGAGAAAGTGCCATGTGAGTACTTATTAAATAGATTAAAATCTAAAACAGTATAGACAGGCCCCTCTCTTGCACCTTGATCCAGTACATTCCAATATCTTCCCTTGAACAAATTAAAGACACCCCAAAGACCAGCCTGAGCTCAGGCTCATTCCCCTCAACCCAGCCCAAGTTTCCCCCTGCACCAAACCAGAGACTCCGAGCACCCCTGACCCCTCCCAAGCCTGTAGTCCCCATGGTAATTCTACTTCCTAAATCTCTCATCAGTCTGACCCCTTCTCCCACCCCTCCTCCCCTAGTCCATACCGATGCCACCCTCCTCTCATCACGATGTGACAATGGCCTCCTCTCTGGTCTCCCTGCCTCCTCCAGAACCACCATTCAGCAAAGGTATGGGAGGGTAGAATTTCCTTAAATGCAAGTCTGATCCCCACCCCCCCACTCCCCCAGCTTCTAATCTACCTGGAGCTTGAGTTCAAGCTCCCAGCTTCCCTTTCCCTCCTCAGCTCCTGACACCACCCACCCCATCCTTGCCCTTGATCCCCTAGAATTTGGGACTCACCAGCCACAGGTCCTGCAGCTCTGTGGGTGCTATGCCTCCCAGGACTCTCTTCTCTCTTGCTCTCCTGGTGAACACTGGACCTATGGGACTCAGCCCAAAAGTCTCCCTCCCAAGGGGCCTTCCTGTCTCCCTGGGCTAAGTAAGCCAGGAACCCTGCTTCCTGGAGCCCTGTGCTCCCATAGCTTTCTATTTTTTGAAGCCCAAATCGCCCTCTTTTGTACTGTCTTGAGAGAGAGGACTTTTCCTTACTTGTTTCTATATACCCAGCACAGGGCCAGGCATACAGCAGGTGCTCAGTAAATGCTGAGGCATGAATGATTTGAACTGCAGAGGTCCAGGGGCACCCTCCCCTCCAGGGAAGGTGTGTACCTGGGGTGGAGATATGTAGGGGCAGGCAAGGCTCGGGCCTGGGAGGGGCCGTGGGAGATTTGGGGCAGACATTTGATCCACCAGCCCCTCCCAGGGAGGTAGGAAGACAAGGTGAAGGGGGTGATCCCCGCCCTAATCCTCAGCCCTACTGGGGAGAGAGGAATGTGCCTCCTAGGGTCCAGCAGTGACCTGGGAAATGGGGGGTGGGGCTGGCCAGGGGCCCGTGGGTCCCTGTGGCCTGAAGCGCCTACACCCCCACCCCCACCCCCACAGAGCCCAGCAAGCAGCTTCCTGCACACCATTCAGGCTTCCTGGGGTTCTCCTCCTAGGAAACTACCAGAGGGGACTCTCACCCCCAAACCCAACCCTGAGCTTGCAACACTGCTTCTGGCTCAGGGTCCCTGTGCCGACACTCCGGGGAAGGGCCGTGAAGGCTGAGTAGGGGAATTGCTAGTCGTTTTTTTTCTTGAAAAGAAGGACCTTCACAAATCTCCAGTCCATCCAGCCACCACAGCAGATCCTTCTTCCTCCTCTGCTTGCTCACCTCCAAGGACTAAAGAGCTCCCTACCTGCACAGGCTGCCCATCTCATTGGAGAACAGCCTGGCTTTAGATCTAGTGTGCCTTCCTGTAGTTCCCATAGAACCTCTGTCCGCTCCGTCCTACAGACCCATTCCCCAGACCACCCCGAAACCCTCCTAGTGGCCCTGGCCCCCCACCCGCCGCTGCCCTACCACAGGTGCTTGGATGAGGATCAACAATGCAGAGGAGATGGAATCCTTCCCTGCCCCTGTCCCTCTGCTCCCTGAGATCTCCCCAGAGGGCACTCTAGCCCCAGGTAGGTGAGGGCCCTGGAGGAAGTGGCTAATCATGAGGCAGGTCTGCCTCCCTCCCCTGCGGGCCACAGCCCAGAACCACCTGCTCAGTCCACCGCGGGCCCCTCTGGAAATGAACTGGACTGAGGGCTGTGCTGCCAGATTCTTGTTTATTAGCCAAGTAGGACAAAGAACAGGTCACAACGTCACAGGAAGTCAGACAGACAAACGGAGGGGTACACGGGACAGAGTGTCATGCCGCACTACGCAGGGGGTGGAGCAGGGGAGGGGGCACTTGAGTCTTGTTTTCTCAACTAACAGAATAAATAAATATGGTACACAGTGGTTTTGCCACGGGCTGGCACGACCTCTAAGCACAAAAGGTCACAAAACAGCTGGTTTGGAAAGCAGTCTGTACAGCCCGCTACTGCGGAGTTGGGGTGGGGGACCCAGGCCCATGGACCATGCTCTGGGGAGGTGAGGAGGCGGAACACAGAGGCCTCAAGTGGGAGGGAGAGGAGAGGAACGAGACCTTCCTGGGAAGGACAGTCAGAGCCTGACTCTCAGCCTGCAGGTGACCAGGCCGCCCTGGGAGAGGCTTCGGCCTCAGTCTCCGGTGAGGTGGGACAGTCCCAAGCTCATAGGAGGTACAGGTGCTGCTTACACATAAGCTCCCCTCTTGCTCTCTAACTGCTTTCGTTCACTGAGGCTCGTCCCCTAAACTAGGTTGAGATCTGCCCGGGGAAGGGGACCACATACACTTTCTTTGCCTTCTCTGGGCTGGCGGGATTGAATGAGGACGCCTTGAAAAAGCGCTGAGGGAAGCGAGGCTGAGCCAGAACATGACTCCGGGGTGGACTTGCTCCTTGGGAAATCTGGGGAGGCTTCTTGGGGGAAGTGGGCATGTCTAGAGCTACTGGATTCCAAGGTGCAGTGATAGTCATTTGCCTCCAGGGACAGGAAAAAAGCTTCAGTCCCCAGGCCTGGGCTAGGTGAGATCTCTTTCATTTCAGAAATAGAACTTCCTGATCCCAGAGGATAAAACAGAAATCTCTCCTGTCCCTAGAGTTGCTCTCTCTGCCTTCCTGTCTCCCTGACCAGGTCTCTCCTCTGATCTCCAGTGGCTGCTGGATTTACCTTCCAAATCCCAGATACCCAATCCTGGTTCAATTAACCCTCTGTTCAGAAACCTTCACCTGCCTGCCTTGGTCCCTGCCACATCAAGGTGAGGACTTTAACCTGGATTCAAGAACCTTGGCCCCACCTCTCATGAAGCCAGCCACCATTTCCCCATCATCCATGTAGTCTCACTCCATTGCTTTGTTGAAATAGCTTTCCTGGCCCAAGCTACCATCCCCCTCACTTTTTCCCCATCCAAAGCCTTCTCCATTTGCCTTGGCCCAGAACTCCCCACGGATCATGGGTATCGACTACTCTGCAAACCAGTCCTACTCGTAGACCCCCCCCCTCCTCCCACTGGGAGAGGAGTCAAGCCTTAGGTATCTTTACCCTGGTTTTCAGATGCAGCTTCTCTAAGCAGGGGGAGGAAGCTTAGTGGTGAGCCACAAAGTGCTGGGTCTGGGGATCATGACCCAGAATCTGTGCAAGCCATTTCTCTCCTCTTCGCCTGAGCCCTGAGCCTACATGAAGGTTTGGAGATGGGGTGCCCACAGAGGCTGGACTAACACTCAAGAAAAGCAGGATCAAATCCAGATTGTCTCAACTCAAAGGGACCCATTACACTTACTGGGAAAACCGAGGCCCAGAGACTGTGGCCATGCCCAGGGAGAGGCTTGTGCCTGCAATACCTTCTGCTACACAGCAGTACAACAGTCATTTTCTAATTTAAACACTGTGCTTTGTGAGAGCCTTTTTGTGGTGTTTGTTAGTTTAACTAAAAACCTCTGCCCTGCAAGGCTGAAAGCACAGATGTGTGGAATGTTAGAGCTGGATAGGATGTTGCTGCTGCTGCTGCTGCTGCTGCTGCATCACTTCAGTCGTGTCTGACTCTGTGCAACCCCATAGATGGCAGCCCACCAGGCTCCGCTGTCCCTGGGATTCTCCAGGCAAGAACACTGGAGTGGGTTGCCATTTCCTTCTCCAATGCATGAAAGTGAAAAGTAAAAGTGAAATCGCTCAGTCGTGTTCGACTCTTAGCGACCCCATGGACTGCAGCCTACCAGGCTCCTCGGTCCATGGGATTTGCCAGGCAAGAGTACTGGAGTGGGCTGCCATTGCCTTCTCCAGGATAGGATGTTACAGGCCCTCTAATCCAGGTGGGGAGTGGGCACAGAGGCTATGGGCTGACTCAAGGTCATACTGCTTTGAAAGGGAGTTTGCTGAGCTGGGTTCCTGGCCACAAATAGGAACACACCTTTCCATGCCAGCGACTCACTGGACAGAAGCCCTTACTTCGACAGTGGGCTCTGAGACAGGATGCCAGCTGAAGCCCTGAGACTCTGCATTGCCGCATGGTGTGATCCGGAGGTGGAGGACCCTCCCTCCTGGCTCAGTCACACCCTGCCACGGACACTAACTGCAGAACCTCAGGCTCAGGGGCAGAAGACCTTATTCCTCGAAGACACTTCTCTGAAAGCACCCGTGCCCTACTGCCTCCCTCCAACTAGGGAAGTCGCACCAGAGAGAGAGGTCTAGAACCCTGTGGTCAGCCCTGGATGAATGCTGGCCCCAGGCTCCTGTTCTGGAGGTTTTACAGCCAGAGATGCTGTCCTTCTACTGTCTGCTCCAGCCTGACTCCTGCCTTCACTCCCCTCCTTCTCAATCTGGGCTGGGGATGGGGAGGGGGCATCTCAAAGCTAAAAAAGACAGAGAACATGCCTTTCTGGACGCAGGCCCAGGTCAGGGGTGGGAACTAGGGCCCCCTCCTGCCTGCCGCTCCAGTGGCTATGGGGTCTCCAGCAAGGGCCGTACCACCTCTACTGGAAAGAGAAGCTGCCTCAAGAGGGTGCAGGCGGGGAGGAGCCAGGAGGCTGAGAAGAAGCAAAAGGAGAGGAACAGGAAGAAGCCAAATGACTAAAACTGAAAAGCCATAACCCCAAACAAAACATAATTTGGGACCGGTCTACATCAACACAGCCAGCACGGAAGAAAGAAAGCAGGGGCAGGAAGAAGAGACACGGTGGGGAGATCCAGAGAGGGGAAGACAGAGGCTGGGGAAAGGAGGAGGAGGAAAGCGGAGACAGAGAGAGAGGAGGGAAGGCCAGAGGGAGAGCAGAAGCTGTAGGCAGAGCTGGGGGAAGGCAGTGGAGAAGCGATGGAGCTGGAGCGGGGCAGGGGGCCTGGGGCAGGCAGATGCCTGAAAATATAGCTTTATATATTTATATTTATATTTCACATTCCACACAGCAACTTACTAGGGGAGGAAGCAGGGGATGGGAGGAGGCGACCCTGAGGCAGGGGTCTGGCCAGCGAGAACCTCTCACTGGGGAAAGCTGGGGGCACTGGCCTCTCACCTCCTCCCCATTCGGCCTCCGTGGGATCCAAGCAGGGCCATGCAGAGGGTGCAGGTGTGGGCTTCACCGAGGGCTGGAGCTTGGGGAGATGGGGGGGCAGGAGGCAGGACTCCAAGGCCCCAGGATCCCTGGGCTCATGAGGTAGCTCCTTGAGAGCCATGTTGGGATGACCCTGGGGCTGGGCTGGGGGAGCCCAAGAGCCCTGGCTGCAGGGGGCGGCCAGCAGTCAGTTAGGCAGCGTATCAAGTCCCAGGGATGCTGCGTGCTGCTTGGCCCGCAGCCGCAGGTTCTCAATGCTTGTGGTTTTACTGTTCAGGGCAGCTGAGGCAGGCGCCAGGCCTGCGGGGGGCGCAGGCAGCAGCGGGGACCCCCACACGCCCTGGTGGGCAGCGGCGGCCGCGGACAGCGACTGGTAGTACGACTGGCAGTGCAGTGAGCCCAGCGGGGCCACGTTGACGCCCAGGTAGGGCACGGCGGCCGCGGCGGTGGGGGCCGGGCCCCCCACTTCGAAGGACGAGTAGTGCACCAGGTTGCTGGTGGCGGCCATGTGCTGGCGGAACTGCTCCTGCAGACGGAAGAGGCTCAGCGGGGAGGAGGAGTAGGAGTGGGAGGGGCCCAGCAGGCCGGCCCCCGGGGCTGCAGGCGTCAGGGCCAGGCTGCCCGGGGAGTCTGCAAGCAGAGAATCAAGAACCGGGGACTCAGGACAAGGGTGCTGGTCTGCCAGGAGGGGCTCCCCCGGCCTCGCCTCCCACTTGGCACTGTAGACAAGATGGGCTGTGGCTGAAATCATATCCACCCATCTCAGCCCGGGTGTCCCCAGAATCCTGGGAGGGAGGAACCCAAGCTTCCTGACGGCATGGACTCTGCCAGGGCCCTCATGTCTGACATCTTAGGGAGTCTCCTTTTCTTGTTTTGGTTTTTGCTGTTTGTTGGGTTTGGTGGGACAAAAGAGTTCTATTGACTCTCAAAATCGCTACAACAGAATCAGACTGACAAAGGGAATGGCTGAGCCATAAGCAAATTGGGTGGTACTGAAGTGTTCCACCCCAAGATTCTTGTTCTTTCCAAGGCTGTGCCTCCCCTTTCCCTCGCCTGTCTGTGGTGCCCCTTCCCCTCCAGCTCTCAGCTCACAGCCCCGTCCCCTCCCTGCCTGGATGCAGGGTTTGTGACTGAGGTAATGCTTCCTGCCAGGGCTCTGCTCCTTCAAAAAACACAGCCCAGAGCCTCTGCTACATGTGGGGATCTCTGGTACTCGTATAGCACTCACTCAGTATGCACTGGTACATCTGTGCTATTGTTAACGTACTGCACTGATAAATAGCTTCTACCCTGAGCTCCTCAAGTATCCCTCCCCTGCCACACAGCCCCTCCCCCCAAAATTCCCTTGACCTTGCCATGATTCAGCGACTAAAGGGGGATCACCTGGCATGGACCTGCTTGGCCGTGTCCTTTCTCTGGGTCAGGGCCAGTGCCACGTGTCCAGAGTTAACTCTATCTCTGCTCTGACACCTCTGGCAGAGCCAGGCCCCTGGGCAGCTAGACCTGGCCATTCTCCCTAGGCGGGGTCCCAGACCACCCATAGCCCCTGCCAAGCCTCACCTGCCTTGGGGCTGCCCCTCTTGCAGCCCAGCCCCTTGCTCTCAGCCCCAGGGCTCTTCTCAGTCTTGGGATCCTCAGCCCCTGCCTGGGGGTCTTCCTCGCGGTCAGGCTGGTCTTCAGGGGCCGACTCACTGGCTGACTGCTCAGACAGGCTCAGGTGAAGCTCAGCAGGGGGGTCGCCACTGGGCAGGTTGGGGGGCTGGTCAGTCTCCAGCTGGGTGTCTGGGGTCGGGGCCTCAGTCTTGCCTTCCCCATGGGAGCCCTCAGCCTCCTTCTGCTTCTGGAGCTGCTCTTTCTGCAGGCTGCGCTGCTTCTTCCGGAACTTGGCCCTGCGGTTCTTGAACCACACCTGGGAACCGGGAGAGGGGCCGCAGGAATGGGAGGGGATGCAGCGGAATCATGGAGCAGGGTACTCCCCAAGGGAGGATGTGCAGGATAAGGTCGCCCGCCCTCTGGGAAACACGCACCCACAATCCCTTCCCTCCCCTCCTGTCACCGCAGCCATTCATGGAGACACCGGGTGCAGTTTGAAATGCTGGCTCCTGGGCAGTGAGAAACCAGCCAGTGGGCTGGTGCTTGTCTGCAAGGTCTAGCTGGGCCTTACCTGCACCCGAGCCTCAGGCAGGTTGGTGCACATGGCCAGCCTCTCACGCATCACCACGTCCGGGTAGTGAGTCTTCTGGAAGGTCTTTTCCAGGGCCTCGAGCTGCTGAGCTGTGAACGCTGTGCGGCTGCGACGCTGTTTGCGGTGCTGTGAGCCATAGCGGGCCTCCAAGATGATGTCTTGAAATGTACAGCCGTTGGAGGGCAAGGAGAGGGGGCCCATTTAATTATGGGAAATAGGTTTTAAATCTTACCCTGCTCTGACCCACTGTGGTCCTGCCAGAGCTAGACCCTGGTCTCTTCCCCATGGAAATCACCCATTTCCTCTCCATGTAGCTGGATTTTCAAGATCACTCCATACTATCATTCACTATCAGGCCACTCAGTCGTGTCTGACTCTTTTCGACCCCATGGACTGTAGCATACCAGGCTCCTCTGTCCGTGGGATTTTCCAGGCAAAGGTACTGGAGTGGGTTGCCATTCCCTTCTCCAGAGGATCTTCCCAACCCAGGGATCGAACCCGGGTCTCCCACACTGCAGGCAGACGCTAAATTTACCGTCTGAGCCATTTGGTAGGAAGTTACTATCAGGCCCAATGAGCTTTAATTCATCTCTAAGAATGGCTGTTAGGAATATGCCTGAGGGGGATCTTCCTTATTTGGTTTGAGGTGGGTAGGTGGGTGGGTTGGCTTTACCCTAAAATCCATAAATTCCTAAGATAATAAGATATAACATTCTGAGAGTACAAGATGCTGGCAATTTGGAAGTCCATGTCACAAAGGTTCTAAGAGCCAATGACCCTTAGATTCTGGATACCAACAGAATATCACACTGACCATGAGAAGCCAGGCCGTGAGCTTGGGACCTATCTGCAAGGTCTTGTTAGGAGGAGTCTGACTAAGTAGATGGAATTCACTGGCTCTTGATCCTGTGTCCTCTGGCTATGAACTTCATCATCCCAGCCTATGAATCTCTGATGGTAGGACCTGAGGCCTTGGTTTTATATCTCCTCAACAGAAAGGCTGGCTCTGGCAGGGCTGGCAACCTCAGAAAGGCTAGTTGCGTGCAGTCTTGGCCCTTCTAGCTGCTTTCTCCAAGAGGTAAGGACAAAGAGAGCAGGTACTAACCACCACCACAGGCTAGGAGAGGAGACAGGCCTGGTAGACCACAGATTCCACAGTCCTGCCCATGTGCTGAGAACGTGAATCTCCCAGCATATATATCTGCCTGGGGTTGCTATCTACCCTCCTGCTCTTCCCTGATAGCTCAGTTGGTAAAGTATCTGCCTGTAGTGCAGGAGACCTGGGTTCAATCCCTAGGTAGGGAAGATCCCCTGGAGAAGGGAATGGCAACCCACTCCAGTATTCTTGCCTGGAGAATCCCATGGACAGAGGAGGCTGGTGGGCTACGGTCCATGGGGTCACAAAGAGTCGGACATGACTGAGTGACTTTCACTTTCACACTCCTGCTCTTCTGCTTGACTAGTCCTGGGATGATGGACAGTCAACTTCTCTTTCCCGGCCTCCCATCACTCATAAGTGGGCCCTGGACTATCTATGCTGAAGGGAACCCAAGCTGCATCAGCCTTTGCACAGGGCTGCCTGCACTTCAGGGACTGGGAAGTCAACACAACACTCTAAATGAGGAAGGAGGTAGCTGGGTCTCCAGAAAGCCTCAGACTTTGGGCTGCTCCTTCTTCAGTGTAAAGAGGGAGCCCTGAACTCCACACAAACCAGCACTAATCCCAACCTGGACTGAGCCCCAAGCTCATGCTGGTTACACTGGGGAAGGGGAAGGAGAGAACCCCTCTCAATGGAACCCTGGGTGCAGGAGCAACAGCTCAGCATCCTGCTGCTGGCTCCAGGAGCTGTAGGTGAGGGCAGGGGGTTGCCACCTGGGAGACCAGGCTGTCTGCACCATCAGCAAAACCTCCTGCTGGAAAGCAAGGCCTCCATACGAGGGCCCGCCTGGAGCTCGTGTGCCTCCTCCTAATTTAAGATTAGAGTTGTGGTGGGAGCACTGAATACTCCACTTCCTCTGTCCCTGACCTTTCCTCTCTGAGCTCTGGAACATGGTCAGGATCTATAATGTCACCACCAGGCCAGGCACAGGGAACTCACTCCAAACCAGAGAAGCAGCCATAGCCGGGCAGGCCTGCACACACATTCCTACACTGGAGACTGATGCTCATCCACAGAAGGTGACCAGGGGCTCGGTTTCATCCTCTGAGCCCTTCCCAGAGCCTTGCAGGGTGGCTGCCCCACCCTCCTTGTCAGGCCAGATCCCCTGCCCAGGCCTCACAGCTCATCCTAGTTCTGTGCCTTTCTCATGCTAGTCCCCCTTCCTTACCCTTTTAAGGCTGGGCTCCTGCCGCATGCCCTCCAGGAAGCCCTCCCAGCTGATCATGCTTCTCTGGTCTGCCCCACCACTTGATCCTGGCCACATTCTTTCTGCTGTGCCCTCTCATGGGTATATGGGCACCTGGCCTCCCTGGAAGTACCCTAAAGCCCTCCCAGGACCATCTGGCACAGGCCCAAAGCAGTTCATCTGCTGCTTGAGGTTTGGCCTGGGACAGGATGGGGTGGGTGGCTTCACCTCTCAGGAACTTAGGTTCCCCACCCAAGCCATCAAATCCTTCCCATGTTCACTGAGGGACTCTCACGGCAGAGCAACCATGGGTGAACAGGAGTAGTGGGGACCAGGCTGGAGCTCCCTCATGGGTGCTTCCCACAGGACCTGGATAATAATTTCCTCTGAGCACCCACTAGTCCCTGCTGAATACCCTACATGTGTTATCTCAAGTAATGTCCCCACCATCCTATGGAATGGGCCCTACCATGTTCCCTGTTTATAAAGGGGAAGCTGAGGTTCAGAGAAGAGAGGAGAGTGGGCAGACCCTACAATGATGGCAAGTCTGCAACTTCAAAGCTCAGATCTTTAGCCATAAGATCCCATTCTAATCTCCCACCCCAGCCCTGCCTAAATTTAGCCTCACTGAGCCTCCGTTTCCTTATCCATACAATGGAGATAATAACCTCCCTTTACTGGAGTTGAATGGTTTGATGCACAGAGAGACAAAGAGCAACTCACTCCGTGCCTGGCCACACAATCAGTGATCAAAATGTGGGCGCTGTTACAGAAGTGGCTCCTGGGGCATTCTGGCATTTCCCAGCTGGAAGGCTCTGGGCTAGTCCCTTACCTCCTACCTCAGTCTCTCCACCTGTGAGAGGCTACTGGGCCCCTCCCCCCGAGGGCTGTTAAGGAAATGTGAAGGAAGGCACAGGGCAGCTCCAGGGTTCAGGGCCCAGGCAAACATGGGTAGTCCGGATACACACACAGATTTTGAATTGACATCTCCCTGTGCCATAAGTGACCTGGGTCTTCCTGAGTTTCATTCCCAGTGCTCCCTCCTGCCTTCACCTTCCAGACAGAGCCTTGTCCCCCAGATCTCTCCTCCACCCTGCAGCCGCCATCCCCACAAACGGCCCTTACCAGCCAGGCGCTCGGCCAGTGTGAGTGCATGCACTGAGGGCCGGTAGTCGGGGGCGTGCTGGGCCTGCTGGGCCGCCTGCTGGTGCAGGTTGTACATGGCGCTGAGCGAGTTCATGGCATGCAGTGAGTAGCCATTCACCCCGTAGTGCTGCATTGTGGCATGTGCCTGCAGACGGGCGAAAGGGAAGGGACATGAGGCCATGCGGTCACACTCTACCCTGGGGAAGACACCACCCCTGGCCCAGACCTTGGATGCCCACCTCATCCCTGAGCTTCTGCCATCTCATGGAAAAGAGGCCCGCCTTGCCCATAGCTAAGAGCCAAAGGGCTCCTGCCTCTATTTATTTATTCAATCAGCCTCTCATTCATTGATTCACACAGCAGGACTTGTGTAGGGCTTAATGCTCTGGGCCCTGGAGTCAGATTGCCTGAGCTGGACTCTCAACCACCTGCAGGCTTTCTGGCTTTTATAAGTCACTTAACTTCCCTGACCTTCAGTTTCTCCATCTGCAAAATGGGGTGACAGTACTTATTTCATGGGGTTATTGCAAGGATTAAGAGAAACCTTTACAATAAATAGGGTCTGGTATGTAGGGTATGCTCGAACACGTTAGTCATTGGGATTCAACAATCTGTTTGCTGCTTCATTCGGTCATCTCTTCATTAATCACCCAGGCACCTGTTCATTTGCACCTCACACACATATTATTTGTTCAACAAAAAGCCAAGGAGGCTCACGGGACCAAGTCCAGAGCTGGACTGGGAACACTGAGGCATTTGCTCTGGTGAGATAGTGGACTACAACCCTCATGCACCACACAGCTTTAAGAACACTGTTACTATGACTGCCATACACAGACTGCCATTGCCTCCCTCTATTCTCACCGTGTGTCCAAGAAGCAAGCAGGCCAAGAGCAAATGAACTCCATTTACAGATGAGTCTACTGAGGCTTGGAGAAAGAGCAGTGACACGTTGAGGCCACACAGCCCATGCAGGGCCTCCTTCACCCCATAGCACTTCAGCCTCATTCTTTGGCGGCCAATGCATCGGAGAGCACATCCCTTCTGCTGAGGTGGCTCGGATCAGCACAAGGCTGCCGGGGCCCCACCAGCCCCAGGGCTCCTCCGGACCTCCCAGTCCTTCTGCCCACCAAGTGTTGCCCTGAAATGTCAGTTTTGGAATGTGGACCATTTGACAAGAGAAAGACCATGTCCAGGTGTCTTGGCTCCCTACCCTCACTGAAGTGGACATATCACCAAACATCCATAGCACACACACACGCACACATGCACGCACATACTTCATGCACAGACACATATGCAGACACTCTTCACATACACACAAATTCATCAACAATCACAAATGCAATGTCATTATTCCCACAGTTGCACACATACACATTCTCACAGATACCTATCCACACAGCAGATGTATCTACACACAAACCTGACGCTCATACACTTTCATATATTACACATATTCATTCAGCAGAGACTCATTAAGCACCCGCCTACTAAGTACCAAAGTCCTTGCCTTTGTGGAATTTTTTTGGCCACACTGAGAGGCATACAGTATCTTAGTTCCCCGACCAGGGATTGAACCCATGCCCTCTGCAGTGGAATTGCAGAGTCTTAACACTGGATCACCAAGGAAGTCCCACCTTCATGGAATTTACCTCCCAAGCAGGGAAGGCTATAAAACCGATAAACCTATATAAATAAAGTCAGACAGGAATAAGTACTCTGAAGAAAAATAGAGCAGAGGAAGAGCATATCAAGAGGAAAGGTGAGGCTGTTCTAGAACATATGGTCAGGAAAGGGCTCTCTGATATTCAAAATAAGCCATGTGAATTTTACTGGGGTGGGGGGAGACTTTCCAGGTAAAAGGGACAGCAAGGACAAAGTCCCTGAGGCATGAACAACTTGGTACGTGTGCGGAACGGCAAGGAAACCAGGGTAGCTGGAGCTCAGAGCGGGAGAGGGGCAAGTGGATGAGACGAGGTGGGAGGGAGAGAAGGGGCCAGATCCCAGAGGGCTTCACGGCCCATGTAAAGAGTTTGAATTTTATCCTGACTGTGATGGGAAGCTCCTGGATGGCCTTGAATAACATGATTTGTTGTTAAAACCTCACTTTGCTGTTGTATGGAGGTCAGACTGCAGAGGGTCAAGAAGAGATCAGACTGCAGAGGGTCAAGAATCCCTGGACTGGATTCACTGAAGAATCCAGCCCAGGGGCCAAAGGGCTTTCCACTCAGGCAGGATGGGTGGAGGTGGGGAGAAGTGGTCAGAGTCAGGACATGGTATGAAGGCAGAATTGACATGACTGCTGATAGGTTAGTTTTAAGATGTGAGGAAAAGAGGGCAAAAAAGATGACAAGTGGACTGGGCTATTGAGTGAAGATGAAATTAAGACACTTGCTCCTTGGAAAAGCTATGACAAACCCAGACAACATATTAAAAAGCAGAGGCATTAATTTGCCAACAAAGGTCTGAATAGTCAAAACTATGGTTTTTCCAGTAGTCATGTATGGATATGAGAGTTGGACCATAAAGAAGGCTGAGCACCGAAGAATTGAAGCTTTTGAACTGTGGTGTTAGAGAAGACTCCTGAGAGTCCCTTGGACTGCAAGAAGATCAAACCAGTCCATCCTAAAGGAAATCATCCCTGAATATTCATTGGAAGGACTGATGCTGAAGCTGAAACTCCAATACTTTGGCCACCTGATGCAAACAGCCAACTCTCTAGAAAAGATCCTGATACTGGGAAAGATTGAAGGCAGGAGAACAGGGGGATAACAGAGGATGGGATGGTTGGATGACATCACCGACTCAATGGACATGAGTTTGAGCAAGCTCTGGGAGTTGGTGAAGGACAGGGAAGCCTGATGTACTGCAGTCCATGGGGTGGCAAAGAGTCGGACACGTCTGAGCAACTGAACAACTGAGTGAAGATGGATCTTTTCCCGAATTGCAAGCTCTTGGAGAGAAGCAGGCCTGGGAAGGAGTGGAGGAGAATGAAACCAGGCTTTGGGGGGACATTGTTGTTGCTGCTGTTTAGTCGCCAAGTCATGTCCGACTCTTTTGTGACCCCATAGCCTGTAGCATGCCAGGCCCCTCTGTCCATGGGGTTTCCCAGGCAAGAGTACTTTAGTGAGTTGACGTTTCCTTCTCCAGGGGAATCTTCCCAACCCAGGGATAGAATGCACGTCTCCTGCATTGGCAGGTGGATTCTTTACCACTGAGCCACCTGGGAAGCCTTCTGGGGACATGATAGGTATAAAATATGGCTGACTTCCAAGTAAGAATGTTAAGTTGGGGGCAGTTCCCTAGTGGTCCAGTGGTTAGGACTGTTGCTTCCATTGCAGGGGGCATGGTTCAACCCCTAGTTGGGGAACTAAGATCTCACAAACCACGTAGCACCACTAGAAAAGAAAAAAGAATGTTAAACCGGTAGCTGGATGTAAGATCGGGAGCTGAGGTTTGGGTTTACAGGGTTCTGAGTGGACACTCACCCAAGATACCTACCAACAACACTTACTCACAGAATCCCACTCCATGCACCATAAACATGACCCCAAAGGCAGACATATAGGAGAAGAGAATGATGGGACAGAATAAAATGTTTAACCATTTGTGTAACAGAATATACCGTAAACAAAGCCAAAAGGCAAACAACAAACCTGGGCGAGAACTTGCTGTACGTGACATAGCAAAACTGACCAAAAAATAAATAGCACAAATAAAAACAAAACAGAATGCCCATAAGATATAAAGAGCTCTTATATAGAAACAAAAAGATGGTCACCTTAATAAAAGATGAGCTAAGACCTTCCCTTGTGGTCCAGTGGTTAAGAATCCACCTGCCGATGTAGGGGACTCAGGTTCCATCCCTGGTTGGGGAACTAAGATCCCATATGCTTTGGGGAAACTAAACTCACACACCTCAATTACACCACAGTTACAGAGCCTACACACTCTGGAGCCCACGCTCTGAAATAAGAGAAGCCCACACACCACAACAAAGACCCAGCATGACCAAAATAAAAATAAAACACGGGCTAAGTAAATGAGGAGACAACTTATTAAGGGAGAAAAATAGCTGTCTGATATATGACCAAAAAAGCTCAGCCTTCCTTGTAACCAAAGAAATAAAAACAGAAACAATAAAATAAGAATTTTTACCAGTTTAGCAAATACGAAGAAAAACGATTACGCAGGGTTACTGAGGGGAGCGAGAAATGGTCCTTTTCCTACCTCACTGGCAAAAGAGCTCTTTCATCCTTGCATCAAAAGTCTTTAGAGAGAGCATCTCTGGACTCAACAATTCCATTTCCAGAAATTTATCCTTCAACTACACAGAGATATGGATATAAGAATATTTATGATGGTTCTGCTTATGATGGCAAACAACTGGAATCCTCACTGTCCATAGAGAGAGGATTAGTTCAGTAAATGAGGAAACAGTCACAAGCGCCATGGAAGACAGTGCCACGGTTTAAAACAATGATGTGTATCTGTATATGCTGATGCTCACAGTATACTGGTGACTGAAAGAAACAGGTAACAGTATGCATGAGGTGATCCCATTTCTGTAATGTATGTATGTATAAATATGCAGAGGAAAGAAATATGGAAGTAACACAGAACTAACAGAGGTTATCTCTGGGAGTCAGCAGATGGGATTACAGGTGATCTTCACACTCAAATTCTTTCCTTCTTTCTTTAAAAAAAAAAAATTATTTATTTGACTGCGTTGGCTGTGGCTCTCAGACTTAGCTGCCCCATAGCCTGTGGGATGTCAGTTCCCCAACCAGGGATAGAAGCCAAGTCCCCTGCATTCCAAGGTGGATTCTTAACCACTGGATCCCAGGGAAGTCCCCTTTCTTTCTTTTTTTTGAGAGTGGGGATGGGGGAGGGTTATCTTTGTGTTTCTAGGGATGTGGAAACAGAGCCAGTCTCCAAAAGGTGTCACAAGGGCCAGGTGGGAAAGAGGAAGAAGGGTTTAGAAGTGATTTTATTCATCCCCCATCCCCTTGCTGGGCTGGAATGCCCCCCCCCCCCCCCCGCCTCCGCAATCAAACTCAGGAGCTATGTTGCCTTAAAACTAGCTGCTGTTAATGTGGTAAGTGACATTTTAATTGACTTAATTATTGCTGATCTCACATTTTTTGATGGACGACAAGTCTTTATTAATAGAACCCAGGAGCACTGCCTCTCTCCAACCTCAACCGCTGGCCCTCTGAAGGCCTCCAGAAGCTTCCCAGTCTGACATCTACCCTCCCTCTCCCTCCAGCCTGATGCCCTCCCCTTCCCCCGCTTGTCACCTCCGTGCCTTTGCTCCCACTGGGCCTCCACCTGAGATGGCACTGCCCTTCTTGCCCCTGGACCTGATAAAGCCCCAGTGACACCTACTCTTCAGAAACCGGGCCTTCCCCACCTGCCCCTGAGAAGGTATCTCTCTCCTCTTCAGGTTCCACATAACTACTCTCCGATCCTAGAAAGAACAGTAACAGAAACAGCAGCAGCTGTCGTTTACTGGACGCACTGAGCAGGCACCACACAAAGCCTTTATGTGGATTTTCTCAGTTCTAGCCCTGCACCAGAGTAGTGTGGTGACACTTCTATTTCCCCCACAAGGCTGAGCTCCTTGAAGGCAGAAAGTGTAACTCATGCCTTGCTAGATTCCCCACCTCAGCCCACTCACAGGGTCTGGCACAGAGGCAGAGGTCAGGAGACAAGGATCCGATGAATGAATTAATAATAACGACTATTTATTAAGTGCCTCAGATACATCAGACATCCCCATCAATCCTCCCAATGCCCTAGGAGGTAAGGAATGTTATTACCCCCATCTCACAGATGTGGAAATGGAAGGTGAGAATGACTGGATAATTTGTTAAAGACCATGCAGCTAGGAGGTGGTGGAACAGGTTTCCACAGGTGAGGTGAGGCTCTTCCCACCAGCTAGTATTTCCTAACCCCAGTCACAGGCTCTTACTCCAGCATGTTCCATTCCCTGACTTCTAGCATCTCTGGTTTGGTCCATGGCAATAGGACAACAGCAGAGAAAAAGCACCTCCCCTGGTGTTTCTCATACACACACGTGTGTGCACCCATAAGCGTGCGTATATGTTGTAAGATAGGCCAGCCTGAATCCTCCCAGCTGAGTTCCTCTCTCCCCACCTTCATGCTCTCTTCCTTCTCCAGGTGGACATCAGAGCCCCAGGTCTCCTCTGAGGCCACATGATGCTGCTTACCATCCGAGCTGCACACACGTGGGACCACCCGGCCACATGCTTACAGCTCATCGCACTGATCATGCTTGTACATAGCCTGGCTGTGACCGGGCATGTGACCGCAGGCGTCTGTGTTTAGGTGGGCATCTGTGGTTATGTACATGTTCGTACGGGTGTGCACATCTGTGGGCCGGCGTGTGTGAACGTGTGTGTGTGACCAGAAGAACATACACTAAATGGTACTCTCAGAAGTCATGTGGCCCTGGACAGGGTCTGAATGAGAGAAAAGAGAAAGAAATAAAAGCAGAGATGGAATTGATGCAGATGGCAAGACAGATCAACACAGAGAAAATAAGCAGATCTCCCTTACCCATTTTGGGTTTCCGCAGCACTTAGCACAGAGCCTGGTAAACAGTCAATGCTTAGTAAAGAATAAATCTTGCATGGAGGAGAAACACACACAGCCTACGAGACGGTAGGGGAGGCAGGGCCCGCACAGCCCAGTATGGTCCTCGGGGTCATGGTACCACCACCTCCTCTCTCCCCAGGACTCTGAGTCTGGGACTGGAGGAGCCCTGTGCAGCAGGCACTTTTCCAGCAATAGGGCAGCCCAGACCTGCCCCCCCTGGGGTCCTCAGCCAGACCCGGCAACTGGAGCTCCATCCACACCCAGTTCTGAGAGCTGTGGGTCCTAAAGGGAAGCCAAGAGCCGCCTAGGCTGGAGTCCGGCAGGGCCAGCTGGAGCCTCGAAAGGGGGCCCAGCACCTCTGGCCCCAGGCCAGGCCCTGCGTGGGCTCAGCCCACTGCACACTCCAAACAGAATCAATTATATATTTAAAAGGTGCCGCCCCGCAATTCCTGGCGAGCCAAGAGAGCCATCCATCATGGCGCGGCCGTGTTTCACAAGCTGTCGAATTGTGCTTACATTGGTTAAAAGAATCTTTATATTTCATTAAGCAAGCAGATCGGCGGATCTCCCGCCACAGGCGCCATATAGATGGCTTTAATTTTCCAAATCTGCAAATGCATCCGTTATGTCCCCGCGTCGCTGCTGGCTGCGGCCTAATGCCCAGCCAATCGAAGAATCAAGCAGAATTTTATTAGGGGGCATTTTTTTATAAATTAACAGCAGCACTGCTAAAAAACCACACGTAAGGCGTCTTTGATTAAAAGCAGAGTGGACTCTCCCTTCAGCTGCACCTGGCTCAGCCACTCCACAGGCCTGTCCCTTCTCTTTTCACCTTTCCTCTCTTTTTCTGAACTTTTCACTCCCTCTCCATTTCTTCTCATTCCCACACACAGTGAAGAACCAAGCAGAACAACTGTCTTTAAAGGAAAAGGAAGAAAGCAGGAGGGGAGGAACCAACACTCTGAGTGACTTGTCTCCTCTGTTCCAAGTGTGGTCAGACACATTATCTCACTACCCATGACAGCTACCTTTTACTGAACATTCACCTTGAGCTAAACCCTCTTCTGCTCACATTAACAAGCTTCAGCACAACCCTACCAGATAGGACTTACTATCACCACTGTATGAATGGGAAAACTGAGACTGAGGGAGGTAAAATCACCTGCCTGAGGCTCTATAGTGACTAACGGGATAGAGACAGGACGGGAACCCCAGGTGGCAGAGGATCTACCTGTACTGATTTCCAGAGTGTAGCCAAGACCTGGGCCCTGGTGAGGACTAGCCCTGGTGCCAAAGGCAGTGGGAGGGGCTGCAGGGGGCCTGCTGCCCTGGACTTTCTGCCCTGAGAAATGCTGCCTCCCCTTCACCACCAGAGGCTTTCCCAAGACCCTCTGGGGAAGAGGCCCCTGCAGCCGCCCCCTTGCCGAGTAGTTGGGAAACCAAAAGGACTCTGGTTTGGCGGGTAAAAGAACATAAATACATAAGCTCAGGAGGTCCAGACCAGGGCTCCTGCCCCAACCCCAGGCTGCTGTGCAACCTTGGCTAGGAACCTGCCATCTCTGACCTCTTCTGACACAACACTGACCAAAATCTTGGTCAGGTGAAGTGTGTAGTTCAAGGCCATCCAGCCACCTGAGGACACTGAGGAGGAGAGAGTCCTTTGTGTGTGTGTGCACGCGCACATACATGAATGTGTATGTGTTGGGGTGGGGGTAGCTGACCAGGATGACCTAGAAGTTGTCCAGCTCTGAGCTGATGGGTCCAGGATTATTTTTTTATTCAAAACATTTTTTTAGGGACTTCCTTGATGGTCCAGAGGTTAAGAACCTGCCTGGCAATGCAGGGGACGTGGGTTCGATCCCTGGTCAGGGAACTAAGATCCCACATGCCAAGGAGCAACTAAGCCTGCACGCCTCAACTAGAGAGTCCATGCTCCGTGACGAAGATTCTGTGTGCTGCAACTAAAACCCATGCAGCAAATACATACATAATTTTTTTAAGGGTTTTTAAAATATAGTTGGGAATTCCCTGGTGGTCCAGTGGTCAGGACTCAACGCTTTCACTGCCAGGGTCTGGTTCAATACTTGTTCAGGGAACTAAGATGTTCCTGCAAGCCACCCCACAGCCAAAAAACTAATTAATTACAGTTGCTTTACAATACTACGTTAGTTTACAGGATTTTAAGAGAAACTCTCTGCCCAGAACATGCCAGATACTCAAGACTGGTAATCTCATGAATCTCTTATCCCAATTCTGTGAGGGAAGCACTATGATTATTCCCACTTTACAGATGAGGAATTGAAGCTCTAAGAAGCCAAGTCACCCTTGGTTTATCTGTTTGGGAACTGGAAAGGATGAGCTGCCATCCCAGTAAGCACCCCTATTCCCACACCTCTTCTGAGTTGCCAGGAACCAGCAACGGGAGCATATCCTGTAAGAGAGCATCGAGACCCTGGCCTTACTCTGACCAGGGACTCTGCAGGTGCCAGGGCTAAGGGCAGACCCGAGATGAGGATACCCCCAGTTGCTCCCTCTTAGATGCTATTTACTTTTCAGATCCATTCTCAGGTCACTGTCAAAACCCCCAACCTCTCGAATCTCCACTGTCAGTATCAGGCACACAAAGGTGCAGAAAGTCCAGGAACCAGCCTCTCTCCCCTTGCCAGGCAGCAGATTCTCCCCAGCTATGCCCCACCCTTCCCAGGAGGGTAAGCCTGGGCACCAACAATTCAGTGATTCGATACTGAAAGCAAGACCACAGAAAACAGTCAAGGACACAGTCTAGACACATATTCGTCATTTCCAATCCCCCACTCTTGCTTCCTCCTAACCCACTGTACCAGCACCCTCTCACCCGCTGAGACACAAAGTCACCCCCAAAGTCACCATGTGACTGCCTTCCCCTCTGGGAACACTGTCCCTCCACCAGCATTACCTGGAGAATTCCTGATCCCTCATACTAGGCTTGATCCCTCATATTCACCATCTTCTCCAGGACACCTTTGATGGGCCAGGTTGGGGCAGGTGACTTCTTGGAACTCCCATGGTAGCATTACCTCATCAAAATGTAGTTGCCCATTTGCCTGTCCTTCACCCAAGATATAATAATGACTATTTTTCACCAGCCTTCCTGAGAGAGACCTGACAGGCAGCATCTCATTTATTTCTCACAACAATCTCATCCCATTTGACTGACAAGGAACCCAGAGAGATAAAGTCACTTGCCCAAAGCCACACAGCTAATCAGCTTAGCCAAGATGGAATCCAGGGAGTCTAACTCCAAAGCATGAACTCCATGCTCACCAACAGCCCTTAACCTCACCACTCTGGGGCTCCTGCAAAGTAGGGTCTGGATCCAGAGCCAAGACTCGGTACCCAGCAAGGAAAATGTTAGGCATTCATCCCACAAGTAAAGATAGAGCCACTCTTTGTCGGGTATAAACTCTGGGGTAATATAAGGAGCACCAGCTCCAGAGGCTCCAGTTCTAGCGTAATGGTCAGATGGTCTAAAGTCCTGGGTGAGGGGAGAACAGCTCTGGGAGATGTGAGAAGGCCAGCAGAATGCAGAACTGAGTGAGCCAAGGCCCCCAGTCTCCTCCTCACCTGCCTGCACTGCCCTACTCCCATGGACGACCTCATGACCCCACCAGAAGCCAAGCCACCTCCTGGCCATAGCTTCAGCCCTGATTTTGCCACAGACTGAGCCCTGATCCTGTCCCACACCAAGCCCTGGCCATTGCTCCCATCCTGACCATGGCCCCCTTCCCCGAGTGGCATTTGATACCAACACCATGACTTGCACACTGCTACCATTAACCCACACTGCTTGATCCATGTGCTGAGGGAACAGGCTGTTGGGGTCCAAAATCTCCAGCATCCTCCTTCCAGTTCAGCTGAGGGACCCCAAAGTGGCCCCAAAGTTAGAGCCAAGGACCTCAGACGGTGAGCTTCAGGCTGTGTGGCTTTGCCAGAGTCAGATCTCCAAGCCCTAGAGCCCTTCAGTTTCTCAAAGGAGATGCTCACCTAGCCTCTGGGTTTGGGATGTTGACAGAGAGGGGAGGGAAAGAACACCATCAGGGAGAGCCCCAGAGTTCTGGGTGGGTCTCAGGGCAGACCCCACCCCGGGGCCCTCTGGAAGAGCCCAGGCGCTTAGTTCCCTACACAAACTGTTATCCATTAACATCCAATTATCCCTCGGTCCGAGCCATTAATTATAAATCAGCCGCTAATTGGGGTAATTAGCCCCCTGCAGGCTAATGGGCCGAGACTGAGGGAGGCCCCTCCACCTACCATTCTCGGATTTTCCGAGGAGCTTAATGTTGGGGGTGGGGTGCGGCGCAAAGAAATCAGGCGGCTGGGGTTTTTTTTTTTTTTTTTTTTTAAGGCAGCAAAATGCATCAGGGGAAGAACTGGAAGATGAAAAGGGCCGATTTTTGTTTCTCCTCGAATCCCATCCAGCGTGTGCTCTGGAGCACAGGCTGGCTCAGGGGAGGTCTGACCGCAGGCCCTGGGAATCGAACTGGCAGGATAATCGCTTGATTCTCCGCTTCCTTTCCAGCAAAGATGCAGCTGGAAAGCCAGAGAAGACGCAGGAGACCTGGACGGACCCGGAGTGGAGCGGCGCACCAGTCGGCCGCCAGCACGTTTCCGCGTCTCACCTGCCTGGAGGAGCCGGCCCTACTCGCCTGGTTTGCCCCGGGTCCGGAGGCCCGCAGGGACGAGTTGGGCTGCTCCAGGATCATCGAGACCCAGGCCTGGCCAGCCCGGAAACAGAGTCTGCAGAGTCTCTGCAGAGCCACAGCTCCAGGGTCAGGTCTGGGCCTCCGGCAGCTGGTGGGGTGTCTTGCTGACTTGGAGACCCCGGATCCTACTCTGTGCACAGACAGACCTATGGATAGGTAGGTAAAGGGCCAAGCAGCCACAGGGACTCAGACAACCCTGATGCATAGAGCTGTGGGAGCTGGAAGGGGCCTCCAGACCCCGTGGGCTCCAATGACCTAGGGACACACCGAAGCAGCGCCTGCGGCAGCGGTAAACCATTTACAAGTAGTAACTCCGTCTGGGAAAATGCACTCTGGCCAAGTGACTGCAGATCCAGGGGACTCTTCCCTGCCGCTGCCAGAAACCTAGCTTAAATTGGAAGAACAGACGGGCCAGAGCTGTGATCCTGGGTCTGTGTGAGCTGGGATGTCCACCCATCCGGCAGCACTGGGCCGAGTCAAATAAGTTGTTGGAAGAGCAGAGGGGTGATTAAGTGGAAGGACAGCTTGCTGGATGGCGGCGGGGGGTGGAGGGCAGAACAGGATAACGGAGAGCCCAGCTCACCCATCTTACCCAAGGGGAAACTGAGGCGGAGGGAGGAGCAATGACCCGCCTGAGGTCAGAGATTAGGGTACTCACTGCAGGACGAAGGTCCAGACCAGACCACACGCTTAGTTCGCCACTCACCGTCCCCCCAGTACCCCTCCCTAACCCGCCTGCCTACTCAGTAATGGGCTTTGGCGGGCGGCATCGCCCGGGGCCTTGATTAGATATTTATTGCTGTCATTTACATGGGCACCGCAGGGCGGCCGAGCGGGACTGTGAGAAGGGGAGGGGAAAGGAGGGGGAGAGGACTGGGAACTTGGGGGAAGTGGGGGTTGGCTCCACCAAGACCAGAGACTTCCTGGAAGGGGTGAGAGGCCGAGTGAGTGGCGATTCCCCAGGCTAGCGGTGGGAATGGGGGTGGGGGGGAGCAGAAACGAGGGCAGGAGTTATGGACTGAAGCCCATGGGCTGAAATGGTTGAGGAGAGAAGTGGAGCTGTTGGGCCTCAGATGGGTGCCCTGGGAGTGTCTTGTGTGATATGCCTGAGTGTTCGTATGAGTTCAACCTGTATACGTACAGCAGTGTCTGTCTAAGGAGTTTTGTGAGTGTGTGTCCAGCAGATTTACCTGTGTGTCCCTATGTATATGGTGCTCTACCTATGTGACTTCTCACCTGGGTGTGTCCTTGTTAGCCACCCGTAATTCAGGTAACACTAACCCATGCCTTTGACTATGGGTGGTGGTCAGCTGTACATGTGTCTGTGTCCCTGTGTGTCTGTCCATCTGGATGGCTACAAAATGTGTGTGTACAGGACTAGCTCAGAGATTGAGGGGGAGTTTCTTCCCCTCCTTCAGATTCTGCAACCTATAGGCACGTCCGAGTGCTCTAACCACCAAACTCAATTGGGTATTTTTTCGGAACCCAGGTTTAAGGGTGGTAGGCTCATCCTCCATTCCAGACCTGACAGGGCCAGAGTACTGTCAGTTCAGAGTCCTCTGGAAGCTTCTGTTTCTGAAAGATTCACTAAGCGGCTTGTGACTGGATGTATGGGGCCAGATCTCCAGAGCCAGTTCTCTTCGCATCGGATCAGAGAAACGGCTCCAGTTTCAAGACTACACAGGATTCTGCATGTGAAAGTGGTGGGCACCAGTGCAGGGATTCTCCCAAAACTCACCCTTCACCCTTGAAGCTGACTGGCCAGCCCGAGGTCCGGTGGGGCCCATGTGGAGGCCCGGGTGCTCACCTTTGAAGCCACCTTCGCCCAGGGCGGGTTTCCTTTCCTATGCACTTTTGCTCTCTGTTCCACTTTCTCCGCAGAGTCTGTGTGGCTGCATGGTTCCCGCTTCCCAGCAGGACTCATGCCCATAACATCTGAGGGGGTGGCGGAAGGTGTTTACCCCCATCCTGAGTAGTGAATCCCTGCCTCTTGTCCAGAGACTGTATCTGCCCCAGCCACGGAGATTTGAACCAATTATTCAGATAATTTGCTCTCACTGGGCAACAAATTTATTATTTTTTTTCTGACCTCCTACACGCACATGAGCACAGCTGGTTTGCAGAGAGAGGATGTAGGAACCAAATTCACCGACCCTTTGGTCAGACTGTCTTCTCTTTTGGGAGAAGACTGAGGATGAAGAGAAGTGAAACGCAAATCCCTGCAAAATTAAAAACAACTCTTCAGCCCACTCCACCTAAAACTAATAGGCAACAAGACCTCCTAGGAAGATGCTGGGTCCGGCCAACCCGCCTGCAGTGCATGGGTTCCAGAGCTCCCATAAGAAAGACACCGGGCCACCCAGCCGTCGGGACTGCAAACCGGGAACCTATGCAATTTCGCAGCTGCGGCGCAAACAGCCTCCAGGATGCCAACCGGGCCACTCCTCCGGCCAGCTCGCAAGGCCGATCCAGGCAGTAAAGCCCTCTGCTCTCCCCGACGTCCTTAACCCAGGGCCGCCTCAGAAAACCAGCCCTAGCCCGATCGACTCCGTGCCTTTGCAGAATTTTCTAAAACGAAAAAGATAGTCCCATGCCCTGGGCGGACCGGCGCTCGAGGCTCCACGGGTTCACTACTTTGGGGGATTCGAAACAGGAGCAAAGGGTGGAAAGGGCGCAGATTCCCGCCTTCTCCCACTCCCCAATGCGGGACTCCCTCATCGGACAAACAACGAACCTGAGGAACACACACACACCACCACCACCACCACCACCACCACCACCAGAATCAGGGCAAGTTCAGGCCCCAGATCCGGGGCGAATTTAGAGGAGGAGAGGTTCCGCTCGGCCCCTAAGCGCACCACCAGGGCCGCAGCGGCCCCTGCGGAGAGCCCGGAAACTCCTGACGGACGAGAAAGTTCAGCTGGCAGAGTCCGGGACACCGCCTGTCCCCGTCCAGAACTGGGTCACAGCTACCCGCCATGGGAGGCCCAAGGAGGAGAGTCCATGGCAATGCCCCCTGCCTCTTGACCGCTTCACCCGAAGCACCACGAAAGGCTCCGGTGCTGGCCCCAGCTTACCGTTCCACACGTAGCTCACCCGACGCACGCCAGTCGAGGCCGCGGAGGCAAAACGAATTCCAGGGGACTAGGCCCGCTGCGCCCCAAACACCCACCTGGGGACTCCAGCCCTAGGCTGCATTTACGAGGACAGAAGCTGGCTGAGCGCTGAACCACCCCCAACCGGAGAATTCTCGCAGAATCGCAGTCCGGAGAGAAAAGGCTCACTCGCCGCTGGTGGAGTGTGAACCGGAGACGCGCAGCCCGGACCGATGCAGGATCCCGGGCAATGCCCAGGGCATCGGGCGGTTCGCAGGGCGGCGTGGATGCGGAAGCTGGGGAGGCGTGGGGGCGACTCCTGTGCTACCCCGGCGGGGACCTGGGCTACCCCGGCGGGGACCTGGGCTGCGGGCCGTGCCCCCTCCCCAGTCCCGGCCCCAGGCTCCGCGACGCCCCGAGGCCGCATCTGCTCCGCATTACCCCCGGCCACCTCCTCCCCGCCCCCCTCCAAACTGAGAAGGATTTGTCTCCGCTTAATATCCAAACCTTTTTTGTATTTATTTTTTTTCAGGGGCGAAGTAATATCTTCCAAATGAGGCAAAACCGTGACCGATCCGAAGCGTTCTCTGCGGGTGCCTGCGTCTCCGCGGGCCGAGGCTTCCGTCTGGGCCTCCGCGCGTTTCTGCCCACGGCTCTCTCTTTTCCCTCTTTCTGCCTCGGAATTTCGAATTCTGCTTTCGGTCCGGCTCCTTGGGCTGTTCCCTCTCTCTGCCTAGGTATCACTCCCTCCGTCTCACCCTACGCGTCTCCCGATCTCTCCCTGCCTCTGTCTCCCTGGCCTGTCCCTCCTTCCTCTCTGTCCCTTCGCAGTCTGTTTGTCCGTCTCCAAGTCCCTGGCCCCAAGCAAACTTTCCGGTCCTCCCGGAGGATCGGGAACTGCAGGACCACTAGAGGGGTGGCGGTCCCCAGAGTTCTCCCGCGTCCTCCCCGTCCCGGCGCCCCCGCCCAGCTCGGCCCAGCCGGCCGTACCCGCTCGCACCTGGTCTCCCAGGCCCGCGCCGCTGTCGCCGCTGCCATCTACGCGCGCCTCGGCCGGGGCTGGAGTTTTAAACGGCGTTTCCCGGGCGCCCCGCGCGGGCCCACGCGCTCCCCAATGGCCCGGGTGGCTGCCAATCACGCGCCGCTCCCGCCCCCGCCCCCGCCCCGCCCCGCTGGTGCTGCAGAGCGGCTCTCGGCCTAGACTGCCGGGGTCCGACCGTCCGTGGGTCGGTGGGCTCCAGCCGCGTCGGTCACCTCCTTCGAATCTCCGAATCTCCGTCTCCCGGTCCCCAGATCTCTGCCTCTCTCGGGTCTTCAGAAGCCGTAGGCCAATCCCTAGGGCGAGGAGGGGTCTTGAGTAACCTTCCCCTTTAAAAGCCTAACCCGCGGCTGGACGCTTAGCACCAGACAGGGTCAGCAAGTGATGGCCTGGGGGTGCCCTGACTGACTCACACGCTCACCATCTCTCCAGGATCGGTCCCGAGCTATGCATGCGCACACACCACACACACTTCTCTCTCCCCCTATCAGCCTCGCACTACCCGCAGCCTTGTCACCACCGTGCCGCCATGCCACCACGCCACCCCACAACAGAGATCAGAGCTCACCGCCCACACTCTCAGCCCATACACAGGACTGCGTTCCTAGCAGCTGGTCACCTGTCAGTTGGAGGCCTTTTAGAGAGGCTGCTGGCCTGAGACTCAGCTTCACACGAAGCTCACCCACCTGTCTCAAGGGCAAGGGACACCCAGTGCCTGGCCTACATGGGGAACGCCTTGGGCCTGGGATCCTCCCGTGCCTACTAGCGCCTCACTCCCTCCAAGCAGGACCAGTTCACAGGAAGACATGTTCTGGCCTGGCAGTGAGCAAGGCCAGCCTCCTGAAAGGTGCCAGAGGGGCAGGTTAACGCCCACACTGCTGGTGCTGTTGGAGTGGCAAGGGCCTGCACTAAGACTGTGTGTGTGGCTGCTCTATGTGGAGGTGACTGTCGAGTGCTTGGCCAAGGGTGGGTAGGGTGGGGGGGAGGGTATGCTGCATGTGCCCCTATTGTATAGTGAATTCTGTGTGGCCTGCCTTTGGGCACAGTGGCAGCGACTGTGAGTCACCCGTGGACTGTGTCCTTATGACCTGTGCCTTGTGACCACAAGTCCACCGTGGAGTAACCGTGGAGCCTCATACAGCTCTAAATCCTTGTGTGGGTATCACCAATCCTCGTGCAGATGTGAGTTCAAGCATGGTTGTGAATCCAGGTGGCTGAGTGCAGGATGGACACAGGGCAGGCCCAGGGTCTGACACTCAGGGCAGGGCAGCTGGACCCTGACTCTGGCATTCCCTCTGGTCTGTGAGTGACAATTCTGGGTCTAGCTCCTGGGAGCTGGTTGCTTCCTTGGGGGCAAAGGCATGGAGATGCAGGAGGTATTGACTAGCCGATGCTGCCAGTAGATTTTAGAGTTGTGGCCTGGGTGGAAGAGGTCAGGAATTTTGGCCTGGGTGGGCCAGAATGGGGCACAGACTGATTTGAGGGTCGATCCCCAGGCAGAGTTAGGGACTGAGCGCCTCAGAGGGGGGCGGGGAGCAGTGGGCCTCAGAAGGGAGGGGAGAGGAGGGGGCGGTAAGAGGATTAGGCCGCTTAGACCCTTCTCTCCCACCAGGATCCCCCACCCCCACCCCCAAGCTCCAGAAAAGATTTCTTCTGCCAAAGCAAAACCGTTTAGGCTCCATTTAAAGGGACAAGAGAGGTGGAGGCAGGGGCTTTAAATAACCTTTTAATTTCCCTTCAGGGATCTGGCCCTGTGAGGGAGAGGAGAAACGAGGGAAGGGAAGGGAAAGGAAGGGTACCACAGGCTGACTTTTTGGCTTAAGGAATTGGGACAGCAGCCAGGGGCATGCTTCTCAGGCTGGAGAAGTGGTGGGAAGGACACCATGCCCCCACCTGGCTGCCCTCCACACACAGACACACACACAGATCAACCTCAACGCACACCAGTCAGTTACACTCACAGACCTGGATACAGGTGCCCACATAGAGAGTCACATTTAAAGACACACAAATGAAGGTGAGGGGATCACCAAAGTCTCTCCAGCGGTAACCCAGATGTGGAGTCCCTCCCTGCCCCTAGTCATTCCTACTTGGTAGTCCCAAGGGCGGGTGGGAGTTGCTGAGCTCACTCCCCTCCAAGGAATCCTGGTTTCAGTTGGGGCTCCCCTTCCAGCAGGAGGGAGCATCATCTTTCTTTGCCCAGGGACCCAACTCCAACCCATCCTTCCCTTGTCCCCTCCCCAGACTGGAGAGGGCTTGGTGGGCAGACTGGGTTGGGGCTGAGAACCCCACCCCTGCCTGGGCCTGAAGGGGGGCTGGGCCCAGACTCCTGGAGCAGACTTTGAGGATAGCACAGGTTCTGCTAGTGAGCTGAGGGCTATGGAAGGCTCCAGCCGGTGGGTCACAAGGCTCACCTAGGTGCCTGCTCTTTGAAGGGACTTGTCTGCCACACAGACTCTGAGCCCAGTGGGGGGGATCCCTTGCTTGCCTCCTATCCCAGACCCTCGCCAGTATCAGTTCTCCCAGTCCTTGAGGTCTGGAGGTGGTGGTGGGGTGGCCAGTATGCCTGGAGTCTCCTGGCACACTCTGGGCCTCCACACATGGGTGGGCTACTCAATCACACTCCACCCCTGTGCACTTCCAGAGACACTGTGACTCAGTGCTGGGCTCTGAGATGATGGTGGATTCTTATGGGGAGGGGGAGCACAAAAATAGCTGGCCTGTGCCGGGACAGAAAATCAGAGAGGAAAACAGGATAGGAGGGCTAAAGGGAAGGTGTCCCTGGGGAGGCCTGGGGCAATGGAGAGCTCAGCATGCCACAGTGTGGGTGGGTTTTACTGATTTACCAAAATGATTCCTAAGGTGCTACCGTCTAGACAGGAGCTAAGAAGTGGAAATGATTCAAGGCCTCCCTTTCTAGCCTGTTCCTGGAGCCTCCCCACCCACCGCCCTAGGGCTGTGGCTGACACCTTCAAAAGACTGACTGGGGACCCGCCCCTAATAGACTTTCCTGGGGTGCAGGGGCTTGAGAGAGGAGGCAGCAGGGGCATTTCGGGATAGGCTTGTATGTTTCTGTGTGTTCATTATCCTGTGAGTTACATGTATGTTGTGGTTACATTACATAATCCTATATGTGTGTGTAACATATGTGTGTACACTTTTAAATATTAATATGTAATACATGGATGCAGACTGCGCCTTTGTGAGCCATGAGCATGGGTGTTCTGGGAGATGTTCCTAAATTGGACAATGGTGATGGGTGGACCAGGGATGGGTTAACTTGAGAACTTTGGAAAAGCGGGTGCTCACAGGGCTTCTGGGAGGCCTGGAAACTCCAACACCCCCGGGGTGCCAGACGTCTGTGGACAAAGATCTGGATCCGAGGTTCCCCTGAAGTTCCAGGTCATACCCCAGCCCTGCCTTTTCTGGGCTCCGTTTAGAGTAGCGATGCCAAACCCAACCCCCCAACTCCCCCACCCCCGCAAGTGTACACATTCTGAAAGAGAAGCCCCACTCACAGCACCAGAGGGGGGGGGGCAGATGCCGGGTGCGGCCACCCTCTGGGCTCCCCAGACAGGCAGAGGAGACCCTTGAATTTCGGTAACACCCGACCGGGATGTCGGAGGCTCGGCCCAGAGACTGGAGACCCAGCCGCCTCGCGCTCGTTCCCGGAGGTTCACTGTCTACATTCCGGACCTGCCGAGAGTCGGAGGCCTGATCCCGGTTTGGCGTTGGGGAGGAAGAGTGGGGGCGCCGGTGCCACTCCCCGTCCTGGCCCGCTCCCGCCCCCACGGCTGGCTCTCCCCGGGGGCAGTGGCTAGGTGGTGGGCGGCTTAGAGCTAATGCGAGAGCTAATGGCTGCGGCCCGGCCCCCCGCGGCCCCCTCTATCGCCCTCCCACTCCCACCCCCAGCCCCGGGCAGGGCCGCGGGCCGCCCGCATCTGCGCGGTCCGCGGCGATTCATCATCTTGATCCATGGCGCGCGCTGACGGCGGCCCCGGCCGCGCTGACAAGACTAACAAAGCAATTTGCCACGAGCCATCTCCTGGACAGGTTATTAGCGCGGCCGCCGCCTAAAGAGCCCTACTCCCCGCCCCTACCCCAGCGCGGGGCAGCTACCTGCTCTGCTCCCTCCCTACGACCGACTACTGCCCCCTCTCGGCTTAAGATACCCTTGTGGATTCCTGGCCATCCCCGACCACCCCAAAGTGCCCCCCCCCACACCCACTTAGCTGCCGTGCGCCCGGGTCCTTCCCCCTAGCTGGAGTCGCTACCTGTTGGGGGCCCCCTTCCTCCCACCAGTTCCTGCCTCCAACCGCTCCCCAAATCCCCTACAAGCTCCTGGCCCCTTCCCACCATCTCTCAGCCTTTCCCCCTGCACTGACTTAGCTCCTCCTCACTTTCTCACTCCCTGAGGCTCCCTCTTCTCTCCACCCTCCTCACCTCCTCTACCCATCCCATTGCCTTCAGGGAGTGGAAAACCCTATTTATTCCCAGCTTTTCAGGGAGCAGTTCTCCTACCATGCCTTTGAGTCTCCTCTGACCACTTTTGCCCCTAGGTAACCTTGCTGTGGGGGTGAGGTGGCCCAAGACCGGCTGGGTGGCTATGGAGGAGGGAGGACACTGGGGCTTCTCCAAAGGTCCCCGGACCAGGGATAAGTCTGGTGGACTTCCTCTGAGGGGAGGCCACGAATGCTGGGGGAAACAGTTTGGGCCCCATCCAAACAGAGGCTCAGAGAGATGCAGAAACTTGCTGAGAGTCACACAGCAGGTCAGAGCAGAAGAGGGACTGGAACCAAAGTGTGTGGCCTCCCAAGCCTGGGCTGCATTCCTGGCTGCACAGCTCTGGGAAGTAATAGAGGCCAAGAGACCAGGGTGCCCTCACTAAGCAACCCACCTCCCACTTGCAGAGAGGGGTAAGGAAAGCTATATATGTGAGTGGGTGTGTGTTGGGCCAGAATTATCAGTGGATAACATAGATAACATGGGAGAGGACCGAATCATACATTCAGATCTCCAAAGTGAAGTAACTATGTGGTCATTTCAGACAAGCCTATTTCTTAAAAGAATTCTCTAGGTAGAGTGGAAGCAGCCTGGTTCTTTAGATACATGGTAGATTTGCGTGGGGAGACTGGATGTACACTGGATGAGCTCCTGGGTGTGCGTCTGGGTACATGGATAAAACCAAGCATCCACCTGCTTGCACAGGTGGGGATCTGTTAAGTGTGTCTCTCTGAATGTATGGAGGGTGTCTCTGTGTATGGGTACACTGGGGGCTAAGTATGTCCCTTTGTATGTACATGGGGGTCTGGGAGAGGCCAGTGTGTGGCAGCTGTGTGAATGTACCAATGTGTCTGTGCACAATTAGGGTAACTGGACTTCAAACCAGGAAGGTGCCCCCAGCCCCTTGCTCCCTCTTCTCTTAGATCCAGCCTCAGTGCTCCCAAACTGTCAGCCTCTGCAGCTGGGCAGTGAGGAGAGACAGAGCCGTGTTTTACGAGTCTGGAGGAGCTGCCTCTGCAGGTCCTGGATCTAGGAGGGGTGCTCTTTCTTTAGGGCAGGTAGTCAGGAACCTCCACCATGAGCCAGGTTGGTGCTTAGGGTGTAAGTGGGGGCAGGGGAATGGACCCTGTACCCGGAACCTGGCTTTTTTCTTTTTCTTTGGCCAACCAGGCTGCCAGGCCTTCACCCGCAGGGAGGCCCAGCTCTGTCGCTGCCTGCGCCACCACTGCGTCCCTGATGTGAAATATGGGGGGCGCAGGCCGCGCTGGGGAGATTTGTCATCTGTGCTCAGCGGGTGACTCTATCTGCAGACTATTAGAGTATAAAATATATTTTACAAGAGTTTTAGCTACAGGTGACTTGCTCTTTATTACTAGATGTGGGCAAAATCAATACTTCTGTAACTAAAAGATCATTTATTTTGCTTTTTGCAACATTTTTCAACAGGGGCACTGGCTAAGCTTGCAAAGCTATGATTAAGAGTTATGGCGGCGCCTGTTTCTCTTAACCCTTGAAGGTCCGCAGCCTAGGCGCTCCTAGCGCTGGTACCTGCCTGTGGAAAGCCAGACACAGACACGCATCCCAATTGTAGCAAACACAGGCACACAGACTGAAGTACATAGGCCCCCACTCCCAGGGTATCTGTCTTGCAGATACACTGATTCTTACACATGTTTACAAAAAGTCTCCCAGGTACACACAAAAATATAGCAGTATACACACACCTTCCTACCCAGAAACCCACAAATCAAATGCACACATGCACAAATGCCTGCTGCAAGAAAGTCACCAGCACACACTCACACGTACACACCATGACACTAAGATGTGCAGTCGCATTGTGCTAACTTCTGACCAGTGGCCAGACAAGGGTGGAGATTCTGAAACAGGGGTTGGAAGATGCTCAGGCAGAGCCTCATGAATGCAGCTCTGGGAACTCCTGAGCAAGGGATGGAGACAGCCCAGGAATGTCAGGGATCTGTGGAACCAGGGCCTTATCCTGACAGAGCCCAGCTGTCCTCAAGTCCTCATCCCCATGACAGCCCAGCGCCTCTGTTGTCAATTAAAGCATGGGGTGGGCTTCCCTGGCAGCTCAGCTGGTAAAGAATCTGCCTGCCAATGCAGGAGACCTGAGTTTGATCCCTCTGTTGGGAAGATCCCCCAGAGAAGGAAATGGCAACCCACTCCAGTATTCTTGCCTGGAGAATCCCATGGACAGAGGAGCCTGGCAGGCTACAGTCCTTGGGATCACAAAAAGCTGGACATGACTAAGCAACTCATACACACACACACACACACACACACACACAAAGCAGGGGGTGGTTTTTCTGGAAGCCCTATATAGGAAAGCTGTGAAGTCAATCAGTCGTATCAAAACTGCTCATTGGTAACCACCCCTGGCCTGGGTGGGTTCAGAACGATGAAGTGGCCACATACCATTCCCAAAATGGCATCCCCCTAACCAGACTGAATGTGTCCTTTAGCTTGTTACCTCGGCATCAGCCAGTTATTATTCATCCCAGGGTTGGGGAGAGACATGGAGGAGACAGTGACTTAACCTATCCATAGGTGAAGCTCTGATGATGAGATTCCAGACCATGAGGATGCCCAAGTGTATCAGTTATCTTTGGCTGCATAACTAATTACCCCTTGGGAATTTCCTGGCAGTCTGAGGTTACGACTCAGCGCTTTCATTGCCAGGGCCCAGATTCAATCCTTGATCAGGGAATTAAGATCCCATGAACCGAATAGCATGGCAAAAAAAAGAAAAGGAAGAGAAACATATTACACTAAACTTAAGTGGCTTAAAACAGATGTTGATTATATCATAGTTTCTAAGCATCAGGAATCCAAGAGCAGCTTAGCTGGGTGGGATCTGGCCTGGGATGTCTCATGGGTTGCAGTTACACTGGTTAGGGCTACATCATCTGAAGTCTTATTAGGGCTGCATCATCTGAAGTCTTATTAGGGCTGAAGGGTCCTCTTCCAAAATGGCTCATTCACAGGGCTGGCGGTTGGTGTTGGCTGTCCACTAGGATGTCTCAGTTCTCCTCCCTGTGGTCTCTTCAGCAGCATAGCCTGGACTTCTTTATATGGTGGCTGGTATCCAAAAGAAAGAGAGAGAGAAGGGTCAGAGTATTAATAGAAGCTGTAGTCTTTTGTAACCTAACCTTAAAAGTGACATCTCATCACTTCTGCTAAATTCTAGTCATTATAAGCACATCACTGTGTCCAACCTGTACTCAAAGAGAGTAGAATTAAGCTCCACCACTTCTCAGGTGGCAGTGGTAAAGAATTTGCCTGCCAATGCAGGAGATGCAAGAGACATGGATTCAATCCCGGGTTGGAAAGATCCCCCTGGAGTAGGAAATGGCAACCCACTCCAGTACTCTTTCCTGAAAAATTCCATGGACTGAAGAGCCTGGCAGGTTACAGTCCTTGGGGAGTCAAAGGATCAGACACAACTGAAAGACTAAGCAGGCAACATGCACTCAAAGGAGGAAGTTATCGAAGAATTTGTGGACGCATTTTTTAAATTACCATGACTAGGCCAGGGGACACTTGCATTCTACCCAGCATCTGCAAAATGACAAACACCTCTTGACAGCTCCAAATCCTAGAAAAGCAGTGGGGCATTCTGATATGGGGAGGGCATGGCCAGATGGTGGTAGGGACTCAGAGGTAATCCTTGCTCAGGACCACAGTAGAGCAGTAATGAAATGCACGGACCCTGAAGCCAGGCCATCTGGGTTCAAATCCAGCCTCAGCCACTGACAAGCTCTGTGACCTTGAGCAAGTCACTTAACCCCATGCTTCTTCTTCTTACTTATAAAATGAGGAAATTACTAGTCCTTACCCCTAGGACTGTTGTGAGGATTAAATGAGTTAACATTTAGTGTAGAACCTAACAAGTGGTAAATAACACATAAGCATTGGCTAATACTGTCAGTTCCTACCTCCCTGGCAGCCTGTGGGTTCTTTCTCACAAGGGATTTATCGAGCACCTTGAGTGTTCCTCAGACTGACGCCGTACACCCGCCCATCATGACCCCAATTACCCTGGGCCCCTCTGTAGCCCCAGCCCCACAGGCTGGCCCAGAAGGAGGCTGGGCAGGTCGCTGGGCTCCGTGAGCGCCATTTGACCCCGCCAGCCCAGCACTGCCTTTTGTGGCCTCTCTGGGAATGTTGTGCAATATGTTGGCCACAAACAGTTTATGAGCGAGAGGACAGGAAGAAATTTCCCTCTATCGACCCACAGTCAGGCCTGCTCCCTCCCCCTCCTCTTCATGCATCTCCTTGGCAATGAGGGGGACAAGGCAAAGATGGCCCTTTCAGCAGAGCCCCTGAGGAGCAGCCCAACCTCAGGGCCTCTTCCCCCAGTCACCCCAGGGCCAGACCTGAAGCAAACTATGCCCCCCCCCCAACCCCTGGCATGAGGGGTGGGAAGACCCAGATCCTGGGGACCTGGATACATAAGATCTCAGCCTCTTGTGGCAGGCACTCCCCACAGGGTCACCTGGTCTAGGAATCCCAAGACATTTCACGCAAACATCAAGAAGAGAGAAAATAAGGATTTTGGAGGACATTGTTCCTAAAGCTACATCTATTCAATAGGAGGCTCTAACCTCTCTATTTGGGATTATATCTTTTCAACTTTGACACTAAAGTATCCTTTCTTTTATGAAATGATTCTGACAGCAGTTGGTAGTTTTTCTCAGTGTCCTTATATGGGCAAATTAATAGCTGGCAACTTTATGCTAGAACCTCCATTTTTCAAATGTTTCTGTCTTCCCTGCAGGAAGCACAAAACTGTCTCCTGCCTCATCAAGAAGGCCTGCTGACCACTAGCCTGGGTGAAAGGGGGCGCTCTCCACATTCCTGACCCAGCTAGACCAGCAAAGCGGTGTGACCCAGGACACGGCCCTTCCTCTCTCCAGCCCCAGTTGGTCTCCCCACCCATTCAATGAGTCCGTTGGACAGGTGGTCTAGACCAGCTCTGGACTCTACCCTGCACACCCCAGCCCTCCTCACCCTGAGACAACCACAGGTGGATGCTGGTGTACTGGGGGCGGCAGGCAAGTCCTGGAAGTCACCTCTAACTGCCCTGAAATGCCCTTCACCGGGTCCACTGGAGACTCATTCTCTGAGCTGGGGGCAGGGAGATGGGAGGGGTCTTCGGCCTTTGGCCAGGGAGATCGTGATGCGCCAGGGAGGGAGAGAAGGATTTGTCTCAGGGGCTTGGTTTGTGCTGAGTTCTCGGGACCCCCTCCTGTCCCTGCCCCCAAGGCTTGGCTGGAGCACAAGGGGCCCCTTTGTGGGGCCTAATCTCAAAGCACTGCGGCTTTAGCGACCTTCAGGGATGAAAGAGCCAGGAGCTGGCGGCCGGGAGGTGGTGTGGGGGCAGCCCCACTAATCCCTGCGCGCTTTCGCCAAACAAAGCTGCCAGGAGGGGCTGGCTCCCAGGAGATGATCCAGAGAACCAATTCCTGGAGCCTAACCCGCTCTGACAGCCCGAAAAGGAGAGGCCCGCTGCCCGCCCCAGTGGCCCCAGCTCGGACTTAGAGGCTGAGGGGCCTGGCCTGGGACCTTCAGCATGTCCTCCCACCCAGCCACGGAGCCCTCTCCCTGCCTAAGAGAGGATGTTTCTCTACTGCCTTTGTCTCCACGGCCCCCTGGTGCCTCTGCCCTGAACATCTCAAAGTCTTTGAGACTCTGATTCTCTAGTCCCCCCAACACCCCAGCTCTTAACCCTTAGTCCCTAAATTCTCCAATAACTCAAGTCCTCAGCCCCTCAATACCCTGATCCTCAGTATCTCAGACCCCCAATCCTTTAGCTCTCAGGCTCCTGTCTCCTCATTTCTCAACCCCAGTTCCAACACCTGACACCCAGCCTCTCAGCTTCCCAATCTCCTGTCTTCTAGATTCTCAGCCTCCAGTCCTTAATTCTCCAATCTCCTAGCCCTCCAGCTCTCATATCCTGTCCTGCCTCCAACCTCCGTAGCACACCAACTCCTGTTCTCCCAGCCCCTCCCCTCCACGTCTGACCTGATATTCCTACTGTTCCTGGGGTATACCTGGCTATCATTGTCCCTTTCCCTCCCACCTGGCCAGGCATCCTGCACCCCTTGTGCCCAGACCTGTACTCAGCTCCTCATGAAGAAGACTGAGGAGGGGAGTGATTCTGACTCAACCCTGATTAAACCCATGCCTCCCACCAGCTGTGATCACCCTGGAATCCGATGCTTCATCCCAGCCTCACAGGTAAGCACATCACGTCCAGAGGAAGGGGCCGGAGTCCTGCTGGGCTCACTTGTCTGAGAAAAGAAGCCCAGAGGAGGGGAAGGGGTGTTAGCACAGCTGGGCTTTCTGCTGTCCCATCTCCACCCCCCAGGGTAAGGAGACCCAGGATACAGAAATCTCCACCAGACTGCAGAAAGCCAGGTGAAAGGTGGGATCGCTCAGGCCAGCAGAGGCCACTGCAGAGCCAAGATGGCTTTGGGGCCCACAGGGGAAGGCTTGGGCAGGGCACGAAGGTTGGATTCCCAGGAGAGGGGTGGGGGCCAGGCTAGCCCAGAGCATTTTCCCACCATAGCCTCTGCTGTCTCCACTCACTAATCTGATTACGATATTTACCAACCTCCCATGGCCTGCTTGGGGCCAAGCTGGGGGTGGGGGGGTGTTACACTGAGGATCTCAGTTCCAGTTCCCAGCAAAATGGGAGGCCCAGAAAGGTGTTAGTGGGCCTGCAATGACTATACCAGGCCCTCCCTCCTGCCTGCCTGAGGTCACAGTGCTATCTGAGATCCCCCTCCCCGTCAAGTTTAACCTTCTTCAGCAAGTGTCCCCTTGCCACTGTCTGTCTCCAAGTCACTTCTGGGTCCTTCATGCTGTTCCATCCCAGAACCATGACTACTGTGACGCTATGCAATCCTGGGGCAGTGCCTTCCTTCCTAAAGGTAGAAACTTGAGTGGTGAGCTTTTGGGCACTGAGGACTAGGAGGGTGGTGGCAGGCCCCACGGGGCTGCTCCGCCTAATTGGAGTCAATGTCACATACTCGCTCTGACCTCACACCCAGGCTCAACCCCTTCCCGAAGTGTGTGTGTGTGTTTGTGTGTGTGTTGGGGCAGCGGGGGGTGCCCGGTAGCACCTGTCTCAGATTTACTGAGAAAAGAACAGAACAAGCCTTTTTTTCACCTTCTCTCTTTTCTCTCCCTCTCTCTCACATACACACACCTGTGCACACACACGCATTCACTTTTTATTAGTGTGTCACAGACATGGTCACACCATCACACAGGGAAGGCCCAACCTTCCCCTCCTCCGTGGACGGTCCGGCCTGGTCCCTCGGGCTTGGCTTGGGTGTGTGTCCTCCTCCGCTGATTCAGGGGAGTCCAGTGGAGGGAGAACACTGCCTGTGGGTGGGAAGGGAGAGCTCTTAAGGGGGCCGAGGGGAGACCCGTTAATCCTTGCCTCCCCCAAGTGGGACGGTTTACAAGGTAGAATGCCAGTATCCATGCGGGCTGAGGACAGTGGAGGTGGCCACCCCCCAGAAGAGGAACGACAGCAACCCTCCCACCTCCCTGTTCCCCAGAGGTCGAGGCCAAGCTCATTCATCCCTCCAGAAGTTCAAATAGAGAGGTTACTCTGGGACACAGGTAAGTGTTTCTTTAAAATGCAAACAGTACAAGACCAAATGCAGTCTGGGACAAAGCTCACTCTCTGCTGAGGGCCCGGTAGGGGTCCAACCCTCAGTGTACTCAGCACTCACCCCTATGGGCAGGTACAGCTGTGGGGCCTGAGTAGAGAAAGGATTGGGCGCCCCCTGCTGTCAGGCCTTCAGAACTGCGCCCTCTCCCCATGGTGCTCCCTGGCCAAGCGACCCCACCCCAACCCCCAATCACACAAGGCCTCCTCCTTCCACCCCCACCTCCAGATGCCCTTGGTTGGAGCAGAGAACCTGTCCCGTCTTGGGGTCAGGATTCCCCACTGGCAGCTGATTGGAAAAGGGGATGGCCCGGCTGAAGTAGGAGCAGTTGGTGGGGAGATGGAGTTTCACAGGCTGTCTTAGCTTTTTTTTAATCTCCTATGGGGCCAAGTGGGTGGAGAGACTAACACAGGAAATTGGCTTAAAAAGAGGAAGGCTGTGACCCAGGGGAGGGGAACAGGGAAGAGGAACCTGATGGGGGGACAGCAACAGAGCAGAAGGGCACAGGTGAGAGGACATAGTGGGCAGGACAGGTGAGGTAGGCACAGGTGAAGGAAGGACAAAAGGCCTGCACAGGTGAGGGCGCCAGTGATCTTGGCAAGACTGAAGGGGGCAGGGAGGGCATAGAGTGAATGAGGCCACCAGGGAGTCCACGGGCTGGAGTCGGTGCCCCCCTCCGCCTGCCTTCCGCTGGTGTACACCCGGCCCTTGTGTCCAGCCAGCCCTGTGACTGATGGCCAGGCCCCCGCTGGGGCACTGAGGGCAGGCACTCAGGAAAGGCAAGCAGCTTGGATGTCTGTAGCCTCTGGACTGTGGGGCACAGTGGGGGCAGTGGGCAGAACAGATTGAATTCAGAGCTGGGGGTGGTTTAGGGGACCATGGTTGTGAGCCAAGCCCCAGGGGTCCTCACACAGGCAGGCCCAGCCCCTCTCTCCTGTTAAAAGCCTGGAGGGGAGGCCTGTCCCGCTGGGCTGGGGTCCAGAGTGCTCAGGCTTCCAGTCTGCTGGGCCCCCTTCAGGAAAGGACAGAGCCCTGTGTTCTGACCACCACCACCACCACCTCCTCCCCCCGCCCCCCCCCCCACAGTGTCCCACCTGGGACAGCCAGGCCCAAAGAGGGGAAGGGGCAAGCTCCTGCTCTACTCTCAGCTCCATCTTCCTCCACACCCTTGCTGTTTTGTGTGTGTGTGTGTGTGGGGGGGTGTTGTTAAGGAGACCATACATACAGATTGTCCCACCCCAAATCCATGATTTCTGCCTCCCAAAGCACTTACCCAGTCTGTCCCCTGAAGGAGAAAAGCCAGCTTCATTATCTCCCTTTCTCAGCAAAGGCCTTTGGGGAGCAGGAGGGAGGCAGGCTAGGGTGGGCAGTGGGTAGCTCTCCTATCGCCACCCAGCAGATGCGCTGGACTAGGACCTGGGTGTCCTGCCCTATCCGGGGCCCTGTGGTGGGTTCATCCATCTGCTCCCCAGCCTCTTGGAACCTTTCCAGACACGTATTTCACAGAAGCCAAAAGATCTGTGGCCATAAGGAGGGATAAGGTCCTGGGGAAGCAGACTTGAGACCCACCCCCCTCCCCAAGTCCTGTGAGGTTGTCTTAGTCATAAGGTGAATGCCCCTAAGGGGTCTCAGGGCTCTGGTACCAAGAATGGCTACTCAGGACCCCAGATGAGGAAGCACAAAGCAATGAGATGGCCAGGATGGTGCTGAGCTTCCCGTGTCTCAGAGAGTTCAAGAAGAGGCTGGAGAAGGAGGCTGGATGGGATGCTCTTGAAAAGTCCTTCCAGTCCTGGAGCTCCCGACATTCTGGGTAGGAATGGGAAGTCACCCACCCTAAGTAGGGACCTCTTGCTCCCCAATCCCCAGCCCATAGTCAGAAGAGTCTGAGTGGCCTCATTTCTCCAACTTCCCTCCCCCGACCCCCAGGTTCACCCAGGGAGCCTGGAGTCCGAGGTTTAAAATGGCCCAACCCAACCCCTGCAGCCACCCCCTCCACGAGCTCCCCCACCTCCAACAAGCCTCCTGCTCTGCCTGACTAGGTGGGGGATGGGTGTGCCAAGGGGCTGGGGAGGGGGGCTCATCAGCAGTCGCGGGGCTGCTAATAGACCATCCTCGGCCACATCCTATTACCGAGCAGCCCCTCCTCAGCCCCCCAGCCTGGCTGGCCTGCGCCTCTCCGCGGCCCCAGGGACCAGGCATCAGATTGGAGTCAAGATTCCGAGAGTGTCATTTGCCGCCGTTGATGGTGCTGATAATAGGGACCGGCTGGCGGGCGGGAGCGGCGGCGCAGAGGCGGATTCTCTATTAAGGCTTCCCCCCTCAGCGCAGGCAGCGAGTGTGGGAGGCAGGCCAGAGAGAGTCCGGTGATGGGCTGGGCAGCTTGCCTCTGCCGCTGTCTGCTCCATTAGCGCAGGCCGGGCCCTTGGCAGGCAGCTTCAGGTCTGGGCATTGATGGGGTCAGAGGACGCCAGTCCAGGGAAGGGGGTGGAGGACAAACGGGAAGCCCAGCCCACCGCTTTGTCGCATGGTGCCTGGAGAGTCAGCCTACTCCCATCCCGTTTCACTGCCTGGGACCCAAAGCCTCTGATGCTGAAGGGAAGGGAAGGGAAGAGGGGTCCTTGCTATGCTACCTGCTTCAGAGCGGAACCATACAAAAGGCTAAGAACATACCCACACACCCACCCACGCACATATACACATACACACTCAGCACCAAGGAAACCTGCCAGAGCCTCGCTCAGGAGCTAAAGCCCTGCTGGGAGCTTGGCTAGTGGATGTTCTTGTAGAGGACATCGCTGCCCCTGCACTCCTCTGGCACTACCACTGCCCAGCCCCCTCCATTACCATCCCCCACAGCACACAGCCTCACTCTCTGTCCCCAACGCCATCACTGTTGCCGCTCAGCAAGTGGTTAAGTGCACAGACTCTGGAGCTCCTCCAATTACTAGCTGCGTTACCTTCATCATCTTTAAAATGGGCATAATATTAGCTGGTTCATTGGGTTAAAATGATTAAACAAGTTACTACATACAAAGAGCTTAGACTAGCACAGGGCACATAATACTCTGTGTTGTTGTTATTATAATTCCTGTTCTCACCATGATCAATTTTATTACCGCCATCTCCATGCTCATCGTCCCCACCTCCACTGCCTGCTTTAATAGTAGCAGCAGCTATCAGGTACATAGTATTCACCAGGTTCCAGACACTGTTCTAAGTACTTTACATATATTAACTCATTTCATCCTTATGACAACTCTATGAGGTAGACACTATTATTATCAGATGAGGAAACTGAACCACAGAAAAGTTATAAAATAACTTGCCTAAGTCCACATGGTTCACAAATGTCAGAAGCAGAAGTCAAATCCAGGCCGAGGTCTGATCTGCTATGCCAACCTGTCTCCCACTAGGGCCTGCTTCTTTACCTATGGGATTGCCACCTTTTGACTGCTGCCAATGCTTCCCTACCACCTCCCTCATTATCAGCACCCTAGCTCTTTCCTTAGTACCACCACCGCCACTCCCTCCATGACCGTTTCCATCTCCATGATCATCAACTCTATGCCAATCTGAACCACCACCAGCTTCTCAGCCCTGTTACGCACAGCCTACCCAGAATCCAGTCTTGCTTCTGTCCTCCCCAGGCTCCGTGCCCTAAAAGGTATGAATGTTCCCAGTGATACAGACCTGTTCATGTGGTCAGATCTGGAAAGGACAAAGAAATTTAAATTGCTACAGAGCTATTCAGGTGCCAGCTAGAATTTAAGGTTGGCTGGAGCCTGCAAGATGCGTTTTGCAATGCTGACTTCTCAGTTCCCCCCAGGAGGCCCAGTATGGTTTAAACACCCTTTTAGCATTCTGAGAGCCTCTGATGTTAAAAGACACCTTCTACCTCACAAATAGGTGGGCTGAGAACAGATTTATCTACACAGACACAACCCCCACCCCATTAGACTACTTAGAAGTCTGTCTTCTCAACCTACTGAAACTCTGGAAGTGAGCGGGGTGGGGCACAGCCGCATTCCTCTGCTTGTCCCATTTCTTCTCCAGTACATCCTTCACCTCCCACCTCCACTCCACAACACACACCCAGTGCCCGTGAATAAATGGACAGAGGAGCTCCCTTTGGGGCTGGAAGGGGAGGAAAGATCTTGCTGTCCATGGTCCTGAGACAGCCTTGCTCTTTAGGGATACAGGGGCATGCATGTGTGCTCAGTCGTACCCAACTCTCCACTCCATTGACTGCAGCCTGCCAGGTTCCTCTGTCCATGGGACTTTTCCAGAAAAATACTGGAGTGGGTTGCCATTCCCTCCTACAGGGGATCTTCCTGACCCAGGGATCAAACCCATGTCTCCTGTGTCTCCTGCATTACAGGCAGATTATTTACCACTGAGCTAACAGGGAAGCCCTTAGGGACACACAAGTTCCCTCTTATCCTTTACAGATAAAAACCAGTCTGTCATTTTTCCAGGGCCCGTCACAAGTTGCCACTCCCACCACCATTCCCTGAGCCTATCCCTATTTACAAGGCCCATTATTATTATTTGCTGAGCCTATCACTATTTGCAGAGCCTTAATTATGTGCCAAGTTCATCAGTGTTTGCAGAGCTCATCACCATCTGCAGAGCACATCCCATCACTGATTCCTGAGAGTGTCACTGTTACAGATCCCATCATAATTTGCAAGGTATGTTATTGGTTTTAGAGTTCAAGAATTCACAAAGACCATCCTATTTCCCCTTCATGGATCAGAGCCTTGTCGTGGAGAAGGGGCTTGCACAACTCAATGAAGCTATGAGTCATGCCTTACAGGGCCACCCTGCAAGACAGATGGGTCAGGAGAGTTCTGACAAAACATGGTCCACTGGAGGAGGGAATGGCAAACCACTCCATCATTCTTGCCACAAGAACCCCATGAACAGTATGAAAAGGCAAAAAGATATGACACCAGACGATGAAACCCCAAGGTCAGAAGGTGTCCAATATGCTCCTATGGGGAAGAGCAGAGGGCAATTACTAATAGCACCAGAAAGAATGAAGCAGCTGGGCCAAAGCAGGAACGACGTTCCGTTGTGGATGTGTCTGGTGGTGAAAGTAAAGTCCAATGCTGTAAAAAACAATATTGCATAGGAACCTGGAATGTTAGGTTTATGAATCAAGGTAAATTGGATGTTATCAAGCAGGGGATGACAAGAGTGAACATAGATGTCTTAGGAATCAGTGAACTAAAGTGGATGGGAATGGGTGAATTTAATTCAGATGACCATTGTATCTACTACTGTGGACAAGAATCCTTTGGAAGAAATGGAGTAGCCCTCATATTTAACAAAAGAGTCTGAAATGTAGTACTGGAGTGCAGTCTCAAAAACGATAGAAGGATCTCTTCATTTCCAAGGCAAACCATTCAGCATCACAGTAATCCAAGTCTATGCCAAACCATTGATGCTGAAGAAGCTGAAGTTGACCAGTTCTATGAATACCTACAAGATCTTTTAGAACTAACACCAAAAAAAAAAAAAAAATTACTTACTTTTCATCATAGGGGATTGGAATGCAAAAGTAGCAAGTCAAGAGATACCCAGAGTAACAGACAAGTTTGGTCTTGGAGAACAAAATGAAGCAGGGCAAAGGCTAACAGAGTTTTGTCAAGAGAAAACATTGGTCATAGCAAACACCGTTTTCCAATAACCCAAGAGACAGCTGTACACATGGATATCACCAAATGGTCAATACCAAAACCAGATTGATTATATTGTTTGCAGCTGAAGATGGAAAAGTTTTGTACAGTCAGCAAAAACAAGACCTGGAGTTGACTGTGGCTCACATTATGGGCTCCTTATTGCGAAATTCAGACTAAATTGAAGAAAGTAGGGAAAACCACTAGCCCATTCAGGTATGACCTAAATCAAATCCTTTATGATTATACAGTAGAGGTGAGGAATAGATTCAAGGGATTAGATCTGGTAGACAGAGTGCCTGAAGAACTATGAGCAAAGGTTCATAACACTGTACAGGAGGCAGTGACCAAAACCATCTCAAAGAAGAAGAAATGCAAGAAGGCAGAATGGTTGTCTGAGGAGGCTTTACAAATAGTTGAGGAAAGAATAGAAGTGAAAAGCAAGAGATAAAGGGAAAGATATACCCAACTGAATCCAGAATTTCAGAGAACAGCAAGGAGAGATCAGAAAGCTTTCTTAAATGAACAATGCAAAGAAGTAGAGGAAAACAGCAGAGTGGGAAAGACTAGAGATCTTTTCAAGAAAATTGGAGATAATAGGGAATATTTCATGCAAGGATGGGCACAATAAAGGACAGAAATGTAAGGACCTAACAGAAGCAGAAGAGATTAAAAATATAAGAATACACAGAAGAACTATACAAAAAAGGTCTTAATAACCAGGATAACCATGATGGTATGGTCACTCACCTAGAGCCAGACATCCTGGAGCGTGAAGTCAAGTGGGGTTTTGGAAGCATTACTACAAAGATAGTGGAGGTGATGGAATTCCAGCTGAGCTACTTAAAATCCTAAAAGATAATGCTGTTGAAGTGCTGCACTCAGTATGTCAGCAAATTTGGAAAACTCAGCAGTGGCCACAGAACTGGAAAAGGTCAGTGTTCATTCCAATCTCAAAGAAAAGCAATGCCAAAGAATGCTCAAACTACCGCACGGTTGCTCTCACTTCACATGCTAGCAAGGTAGTGCTAAGGTAGCCTTAAAGGTAGCCTTTAAGACAGGCTTCAGCAGTATGTGAATGGAGAACTTTCAAAGACAGAGGAACCATGATAAAATTGCCAACATTTGTTGGATCATAAAGAAAGCAGGGAATTCCATAAAAAATATCTACTTCTGTTTCATTGAGTACACTAAAGCCTTTGACTGTGTGGATCACAACAGACTGTGGAAAATTGCTCAAGAGATGGGAATACCAGACCATCTTACCTGTCTTCTGAGAAACTTGTATGTGGGTCAAAAAGCAACAGTTAGAACCTTACATAGAACAACTAACTGGTTCCAAATTGGGAAAGTATGACAAAGCTGTATATTGTCACTCTGTTTATTTAACTTATATGCAGAGTACATCATATGGAAATGCCAGGGTGGATGAACCACAAGCCAGAATCAAGATAGCAGGAAGAAATATCAATGATTTCAGATATGCAGATGATACCAGTCTAATGGCAGAAAGTGAAGAGGAACTAAAGAGCCTCTTGATGAAGGTGAAAGAGGAGAGTGAAAAAGCTGGCTTAAAATTCAGCATTCAAAAAACTAAGATCATGGCATCTGGTCCCATTGTGCATGCATGTTAAGTTGCTTCCATCATGTCCAACTCTTGTGACTCCATGGACTGCAGTTTGCCAGGCTCCTCTGTCCATGGGATTCTCCAGGCAAGAATACTGGGGTGGGTTGCCATGCCCTCCTTCAGGGGATCTTCCCAACCCAGGGATTGAACCCATGTTTCTTGTCTCTCCTGCATTGGCAGGCAAGTTCTTTACTGATAGTGCCATCTGGGAAGCCCCTTCTGGTCCCATCATTTCATGCCAAATAGAAGCGTAAAAAGTGGAAGCAGTGACAGATTTTATTTTCTTGGGCTCCAAAATTGATATGGACAGTGCCTGCAGCCATGAAATTAAAAGAAGCTTGCTCCTTGGAAGGAAAGCTGTGACAAACCTAGACAGCATTTTAAAAAGCAAAGACATCACTTTGCTGACAAAGGTCCATATAGTCAAAGCTATAGTTTTTCCAGTAGTCATGTGATGTGAGAGTTGGACCATAAAGAAGGCTGAGTACTAAAGAATTGATGCTTTTGAATTGCGGTGCTAGAGAAGGCTCTTGAGAGTCCCATGGACTGCAAGGAGATCAAAGCAGTCCATCCTAAAGAAAATTAACCTTGAATATTCATTGGGACTGATGGATGAAGTTGAAGCTCCGATACATTGGCCACCTGTTGCAAAGAACTGACTCATTGGAAAAGACACTGATGCTGGGAAAGATTGAAGGCAAAAGAAGGGGACAGCAGACAGTGTGATAGATAGCATTACTGACTCAATGCACAATAATTTGAGCAAACTCCAGGACATAGTGAAGGGCAGGGAAGCCTGGCGTGCTGCAGTCCATGGGGTCACAGAGAGTTGGATGCAGCTGAGCAACTGAACAACAACATCCTTATTTGTTGAGCCAGACCCCACATTTAGATCTCATGGTTTACAGACCTGTCACCATCTGCAGAGCCAAGGTCAAGGCAGAGTATACACAGGGTGCTCAAGCAGCTCTTATGATCCATCCTCCCCAAGTGTAGAGTCAGAGAAAGACAGAAGGAAAGGGAGTCAGAAGGAAAGAAAGGAAAAGAACAACAGAGAAATCTGTATTAATTTAACAACACTCCTGTGGGCCTAGGTCTGTGTTGGGCTCTGTAAACAAATAAATGGCATGATACAATTGTCCTGGAGTCAGGCTCTGTGTTAAGTGATATATAGTCATGATCTCATTTTATCTTAACTATAGTCCAGAGAGATAAGGAGGATGTACCTGGCTAGGAGGCATTAAATAACTTACCCATCATCATAGAATTTGTTAATAGGCCTGGAACTTGAACCTGGATTTGTTTGTCTCTAAAAACCATCTCTCCTGCTTTTCATGGGGTAAAATGGAGGGAAAAGGTGGTGAGAGGGTCCAGGGAGGCCGGCTACCTGTTTGAAAAATAGACAATGCCCTGCGTTTGAAACAGTCATAAGGGGGAGGTAGGCCTTTGAAAGCTTTCCTTTGCGTGCCCCTAGCCTGATGCAGACTGAGTCCAAGAGGGACCGAGCAGTCCACTGAGCATCTAGGACATCCTGTCTCCCCACCTTGGCACAGGCCGGTTTCCTCTCTCCACCCAGGTCTGAAGCTCCCATGGCCTTCAAATCTGAGCATGAAGACATCAGAGAGCCACAGAGAGGCTTGTCCAGGGTGAGAGACAAGCCCTGGAGACAGAGAGACACAGAATGAGAACCATCAAGATTCAGAGAGATAGACAAGTCAGAGACAGAGTCACAGAGACAGATAGACAAAGTCAGACACGGGGAGACTCCTGAGAAACAGAGAGCCCAGGAGTGGCAGAGACAGTGGGTAGGAGCTGGGAGGGCATGACATGGGGCAGGGCTCAGGGCATCAGTCTGCAGGAGCACCTCTTCAGGCCCCACTCAGAGGGTCCATAGCACCTGGAAAAGGTGGGGGAGGCTCCTATTAAATAGGCCTTCCCAGGATGCTCTGGATACAGGAATGAAAGAATCTGCTGGACACTACCCCATTCCTTGGGCACATAGCCCAAGCCCATGGTTTATGCCTATCTTTGTCCCCCTTTACCACCTTGTGGGTGATCAAGAGATTGGCACATTGAGCTCAAGTGGGCTCCAGGCATGGAATCTGGTAAATGAACGCTTTCCCTGAGCTTGATGTTTCAGCGCTCTCCTCAATCATCCGCACCGAGTCACCCCACACAGGCAAGCAATCTTCCCAAAACAGCACACTTGCAGTGGAGACTCAGCAGGCAGTGTCCTGAGTGATCCCTTTCCCTCTGGTTGGCCGCCCCTGCTATCCCCATATGGAAATCCTCTGATTCCTGCTGCCAAGTCTTGCCCCCCAGGCTAGATAATTGGATGCCTTTCTTGAAAAGATCCCTGCTGGTTTCCAGCTGTGTCGAGGGTACAAAGTAAACATGAGATGCTTGGGGGACTTGCACACAGTAGGTGCAATCAGTTATCAAGGCACTGTGGGCAGGGACCCCTTCCTCTTTGCTGGTCTGTCCCCACCTTCACCCCCAGGGCCAGCATGGAACATGCCTAAACTGGAGAAGACTGAGTTGGACTTCATCTCTTCACCTGATCAGAGAAAAGATATCTAGGAGGCCCCAGGCAGACGTGGGGTCTCATTCCAGTCTTTATTCCACTCGCCCCTGCCCCCAGCCTCAGATGGGCCATGGGCTTCTCTCTCCAGGAAGGTAATGGCTTCTGGCCTGAAACAACTGAGCCACTGAGCCACTTCAGGTCGGTCTCCCTCTCCCCACTCACTCATATACATGTACTTGGGGGCTGGAGGGAGGGGGTTTGGGCTCCCCTCCCCTAAGGGCAGACTGCCCAGACTGGCTCCCCATCCTCTCTGTGCTCTCCTAGGTAATAAACATGAATGGGGGAGGGAAATTGTAGTGGGTCCCAAGGGGTTCCCCTTCTCCCCAGCCTCCCTCCTTTGGAGGAGGGATGTGAGATTTCATTGGCTGCTGAATTTTTCGGTGGTCTGCCTCTTCTAAACTAATTATAATAATAACAGTAGTAGAAGTTCCCACAGCTTGAGCACCTACACTCTGCTAGCCACTCTGCCACATGCTTTACATCTCTTTTATATAGATCCTAGGAGGAAGGGTCACTCTATCTCCATTTTAAAGATGGGGCCTGAGGCATACAGAGGTGAAGTGCCTCCCCCAAGGATATGTATCTGTTGAGTGGTGCAACAGAATTTGGATCAGGGCAGGCTGGGGATAAGGAGGGCCTGACCCAGCCAAGGACCACTGAGATGCCACTGAGCCCAAATCTGGAGGACCCCTGGATGTGTCAGGTGGGTGCTTTTCCCATCTTCATTCCCTTTAATCCTGCAGGCCTCCTCCCCTCCCCAGGGTGTACCCCTGAGGTGGCCTCTCCCCGTAGCCTGTGCTGTGTGCTCAGTCATGTCCGACTCTTTGCGACCCCTTGAACTGTAGCCCACCAGGCTCTTCTGTTCATGGGATTCTCCAGGCAAGAATACTGGAGTGGGTTGCCATTTCCTTCCCCATAGCCTGGCTGCTGATTAACTGTGACTCAGCCCTCCCTGTAGCCAGCTAATCAGATCTGCTCCATTGGCAGCCAGAGGAATCCTCCCTGAGCATGAACTCAAGACCCTCACACCTCTATGGGTGTGAGGGGCCCAGCCAACTGGAGGGTCCTATCTGGTAGGTTGGGAATACCCAAGAGAATTTCTTCTTGATGGTTTGATTCCTCCAGCTTTACCTCCAGGGGTTCCGGACCAGAGGGGCTGGAGCTGGGAAGGTCAACGAGAGAGCCAAGCCTAGACAGCATCAGCATGTGGCTATGGTTGTACAAGGAAGGGACTCTCCTCTACCGTGCGCAGCAGCCTGAGATACCAGAGCATATCTTCACCCCACCATAGAACCCCCCTTCCTCCATTGCCCAGGATCCAGGGGTCAGCCCAGACCACCTAAGGTGGATCCCAGATTTTGAAAGTAATTCTCTCTCTCTTTCTCTCTCTCACACACACACACACTCACACATATCCTCTTGTCAGTGACAACAATGGTGTGTGTGATGGACACAGGCACACATATGCACACAGCACAGGGGCTGGAGGCAGCAGCTAAATGTTTGCTAAAGACTCATTAACCCTGACCCCACTTCCCCATTGATCGAGTCAGCCACAGGCTCACTCTATCACTGCCTAGGGCACAGAGTAAGATATCCTCAGTGCCACAGCAATTGCCCTCTGCCACCTTGGCAGTATTCACTGTCTGCCAATGCACGGGACTGGCCTCTCTCAGGCGTGGTGTGCATGTGTGTGATGTCCGTGGTCGTTTTGTATGTCCAGGATGAGTGCCTGTTTGTGTCCCTCAGTTGTGTATGGCTGTGACATTCGTGTGAGGGGTGTGAGGCTAGGGATACACATATCAGCAACCACAAAAGCATACATGTTACCACGGGCATACACTGAGTATGAAAGCATGTGCACTCCCTGGACACACGCCAGTCGTACACAGTGAACATTTTACAGATGAAAAGTGGCCAAGGCATTCCTGACAGCTTGCTTGTCTTGGAGCTAGACTCTGTGCCCTTTTCCCGGAGGGTTAGCAGTAACCCTAGCCCTCTTTCCTCAGCCTCCTCCCTGACCACACCTAAGGGAAGCAGCAGGCCCAGAGACCTGGTGAGGAAAGTGACTCCCAGCCCCGCAGAGAGGACCCCCAGCCAGTCACCAAGAGGTCTCAGCTTATTTCCCAGCCCAGCTTCATGCCTCAGTCCCTTCCACCCTATCGCAGAAGCCCAAGAGGAGAGATATTTAGAGATATGGGCCACGCTGGCAGGTTCATACTCAACAACACACACACGCTCACAGACACTGGCACACACTTGTCCCTGGGGTCCTTCCAGGGAGGAAGGCAGGGAGGTCTGTGAGCGTGCAGGCAGGAGCTGTGCAGCCGGACCACACGTCTGCAGAGCCCAGTGTGCAGCCGCATCTCCACCTATGCCAGGGGGGTTTCTGCTGGAGCGGCTGCGAGGCACCAAGTCTGAATGCAGGATGGTGTGTCTCTAAACGGTAAAGGGGCTGCCTGTGTCTGCAAGTGTGCATGTGAACGCTCGTGTGACTGAGCCAGTGTTGCCTCAGTGTGTGAACGATCGTAGGCTTGGCTTACACGTGATGCCGAGCCTGGATGTGCCTGTATACACGCCTCTGTGTGTTCTCATGTGTTTTGCAGCTTGGGAAACATACACAGTGTGTGCGTGTGTGTTTGTGGGCTTGTGTACGTAGGATTATCGTGTGTAACTCTTTGTGTGTGTGATTGTGTGTGAGCGTGTGCCTGGAAAGGTGCCGCGTCTCGGGCGCGGCCCCACCTCGGGCTCCTCTGCGGCCGGCGGCCTCTGTCACCCAGCTGGGAGCTGTGGGCAGCCCTCCCGCCCCGGGGAGGCCCCGCCCCCGCCCCCTCCTCCCGAGTAAACTTTTCCCAAATCCCCGAGCCGCTTAGGGCGAAGCCGCCCCCACGGCCTAATCCGCGCCCCCCGCGGATCTGCATAATCGGGTTAGCGGCCGCGCTCCCTCCCGCTCCCGCCGCCGCCGCCGCCGCGCGCGATTCTCTCGCTGTCACTTAGGGAGGCTCAGCGCGATTTGCGGCCTAATCCCCCGGGATCGCTCGGCCGCCGCTCCCCGAGGGGCCGCCAGATTGTTCCCTTCATAATTGATTGACTCTATTTGCCGGATTGGGGACTTCAAAGCGCCGGCGGCGCAGGGGCGCCTGGGAAGGAGCGGGGCCCGCGGCGGGTCGGCCGGCCTGGCCCGGCGAGGCCCCTGCCCCGGCCGGCGCTGTCCTCCCCGCGGCCGGCCGGGCCCGGAGCCGGGAGGCGGGGCAGGAAATCCGCTCGTGAGGACGAGGGTGGCGGCGGCGACGCCGACGAGGTTGATCACGTCGTGACTGCCCTCGGCGGCCGGCGGTGAGGTCTGGGCCGGCTCGGTGCTCAGCGCTCCCCGAGTCCGGGCTTTAAACCCCCGCTCATGACCTGAAAGCCTGCAGAGTGTGAACAGCCACCCCCCTCCCCCAAACGCAGGTGAGGACACAGGTTCAGAGAGATCGCTTCCGTCTGGGAACACCTTCTAGGGGCCGTGCTGTGCTAGATGCTGGGACCCAGCTGTGAACCTCACCGACCCGGCTCTCAGGCACATGCGCCCTATTCCAGTGAAGAAGGCAGGTGGGCACATAAGAAATAAGTCAGGAAATAACATGCACAGAAAATAAGGCAAAGTGGTGTGATAGTAACTGGGGCCTGGGCAGGCAAATTAGCCTGAGCTGTCAAGGAAGGCTTCTTGAGCTGTTGATGTGTGTTCTGGAACCTGAATGTTAGGGAGGAAGCTGCTCTGTGAAGAGCTGGGGGACAGGCCATGGGGCAGAGCACCAGCCCTTACCAAATAGTAAAGCTATGCCTGCAACTCAGGCTACCTGACTCCAGCGCCCAGAGACTGAAGTCTCCCCTTTCCTTTTCCACCTGCCCAGCCTAGACTAAGCCCCAACCTCTACACAGGCTGAGCCCTTAACAGGAATGCCTAGACTCTCTTGCTCAGGCAGCTGTCCAGTTCCATCCAGCCCACCCCGCTGCTGGCTCCTGGACTTGCTGATTTGAGCTGACCCCTGAGTACTTTTCTATCTCACTGATCAGAGACTGCCTAAGTGGGCAGTCCTGAACCCAGAGACTTTTTGGAGCTTGGGTCTGCTGCTTCCCCCTCTCCTGAGGAGGCAGGGGCAAAGGCATGAGGGAAGCTGGAGGGGTTTCCTGCACCCTGCCCAGCCTTAGCCAAGCTCCCAGGAATCCCTGGCCCAGACATGGGAATCCCCAGAAACGCTTAATTAATTCTTGATTACCCACTGTCTCTGCAGCTGCCATTAACCACCTCCCCAGCCTGGGCCCAGTTAGGCCACGTAATTAAATTAGTGCAGGGAGAACACTCCCAGGCAGGAGCAAAGTACTCCTGCTGGGCCTCTTAGATATTCTAGGAGACTGATAAGGAAAGGCTCAGAGATATCAGGGTCACATAGTGGGGCTAGAATGAGGGCGCAAGTGTAACTCCCCCACATCAGTTCTGGCTCCCTCGTCCCACCTCTCTTGAGACCTCTACTCTCAGCACATATTTTAAACCTTAAATGTCTTTATAATGACAAGAGATTTGCTTGCTGTCCTTAATTAAATTTATGCCAATTCACTGAGCTCTTGGAAGGGTGGATTTGGGGCAGGAGAGGGGAGACCCGGATTTCCAAGGAAGCAGGAGATGGAGATGAGGGGTGTTATCTATGGAGGCATTTCCCACCTTCAGGATCAGGGGGCGGGGCAGAGGGAGATGGTTGCTGCAGGATGGCAGCATGGTAGGGGGAAGAGGGGCACCACGGAGGACTGAGACTGTCCACAGAGCTCACTTGGAGCAAAGCGGGAGTCACTTTCCTTTTCACAAGAGAAACTAGAGAAAATAGCCTAAAAGAACACCCTGAGGGTGGAAGTATATCCACCATGTAAGCCAAGGAGAATCTGGGCCTCTAGAGTGAGGAGGGCCTAGCTGGAGTCTCCACGGCGACATCCCATGAGCCAGGCTTCCCTCCCTTCATCTTCCCTCCCTCAATCCTGGAGGATGCTGGCTGACAGCCCTCCCTCCCCCAAACCCAGCTCCTTGTCACTTCAGGAAATCAGAAATAAGCCTTAGTGATTAGAGGGAGACGCGAGTGAGATGGGGCTTAGAGGCCTGAGCTCAGGGAGGTGTTAAGAGGCAAGTGGGACTCAGAGTATTAGGGGGGCAGAGTTAATAGCTTCTCTGGATACTCCTCCCCCCAAGGACTGTGGTACCCAGAGGAGGAGGGAGAAGGAGAGGGAGAAGGCGAAGGGATGAGAAGATCATGGGGAAGAGAGAGGAAAGGAGGGGAAGGGAAGTAGGAGGTGAAGGAAAAAGAGGACCTGATGGGAGTGGGGGACAGAGAGAGAAAGAGAGGAAAGGCAGGAGGGATGGGACTGAGGAAGAGGAAAGAGTGAGACGTGAAAGTAAAGGAGAGGCGAGGGAAATAGTAGATGGGAAGAGAAGAAGTACAAATTAAATCACAAGATGTCATTTTGCCTATTTGGTTGAAAGATAATTTTTTAAAGATAATACCCACTATTGATAAGAGCAGAGGAAATGCAGAATTGAGTACAAATTGGCACAATCTTGGAGGTTCTGGAAGTGGAGAGCATTTTGGCAGTAATTATCAGAGTTTTAAATATGCATCCTGGGGCCAAACAGTTCCATCTGTGGGTGTCTACCCCACAGTAGTGCTGGCCGCTGTGCACAGCCCTGGAGGGACAGAGGGGCTGCTGCAATGGTCGTCATCGCAGACCTCAGAAACAACTCAACGTCCATCGAGAAAGGACTGACCAAGTACATTATGGAGCAGCCACACTGTGGATTACTATGCAGCCAGGAAGAAGGAAGAACTCTGTCTGCCGATGTGGAGAGAAGTAGCTGATGAATTGTTCAGTGAATAGAGTAGGTCATTAAACAATATGCATAGTAGGGTTCCAATCTTAAATGTTAAAAAGAAACACTTAAAACTACATGTGGTGTATATATGTAAATGTACAGAATCAAATATCTGAAAGGAAAGAGAATCCCTGATTACTGACTGTGGGATTTATGGGGCAGGAGGCAGGGTGTGGACTTAGCTTTTCACCTTGTATTCTTTTGCATTATGTTTTCACAATGAGGTTTTTTTTTTTTTTTTTTTTCCCAAACCATGTATTAGTTATGTACTAGGACAGAGGAGCCTGGTAGGCTACGGTCCATGGGGTCGCTAAGAGTCGGACAGGACTGAGCGACTTCACTTTCACTTTTCACTTTCATGCACTGGAGAAGGAAATGGCGACCCACTCCGGTGTTCTTGCCTGGAGAATCCCAGGGACGGGGGAGTCTGGTGAGCTGCTGTCAATGGGGTCGCACAGAGTTGGACACGACTGAAGCGACTTAGCAGCAGCAGCAGTAATATTTAAGAATACTACATTTTTAAAGAGGGATGTGGAAGGAGGGGAGGGTGGGAGTAAAGACTGGGAAGGATGGAGGCAAAAGCAGGAGAGAGCTGGAGGCAGAGAACAGACAAGAGGGCAGGAGGAGCAGGGCTTGTGGGGTGGGAAGGGAGGGGGGCTACCACCAGGCAGTGCCCCAGAGTGCCCAAACACATTCCTCACCCCTGTCCCCATTACAGAAAATCTGGCTGAGGCCTGAGTAATTGAAGGCTAATTGGGTTTTAGGCTTGTAATGCTCCTGCGAATGTTTGCAGTGAGGAGAGCCAGTCGATCCGGATAAATGACTCCCCGTGGGACTCCAGGGTGGGAAGAGACACAGAGGAGGAAGGGCCTTATGGATGATGAGCAGGGGCGCAGGGTTTTTTAGCCCACCCTGAGGGGAAAGGGGTGAGCAAGGGAAAGTGGATGAGTCCTCGGACTTTTGCGGGGGAGGGAAAGTGGAAGGGAAAGGCCGGTTCTGGGGCCGAGCAATAGTGGGTCAGTGTTCAGGCAGGCGGCAGAGAGGACACTGGGAGCCAGAGCAGGGCTGATGAGCCCAGCCCAAAGCCCACAGACTGCAGGTCTGCTCTCCAAACGCAGTGAAGTGAGAAGGCTGGCCACCGGAGGTGCCACTGGGGCCTCTGCCCACACTCAGGAGCGGGTTGTTTGGCTCACAAAGGGATGGGCCCCTTTTTAGAACTATTCCCTGGGCTGAGCTGCAGTGGACCCTTCACACCCACCAGAGTATCCTGTACCTCCAGGCCCACACTACAGCCCTCCCTCCCAAATTCCCCACCACTGAGTCCAGCCCAGGAGCTGTCCAGCCAAGAGGCAGCTTGCCCACTGGGCTGGAGAATCTCAGAAGCTTGCCCTTCTCTAACCAGTGGGCATTGTTGGCTTATGACTGTGGAAGCTTAGGGAGGCACCGTGACGCTGATGTAAAGGCGGTGGAAGTGGGGAAGGTGCTGGAGGAAGCACCGCATCTCTAGTTCTCCCTGAAGAAATCGGCTGATGCAGGAGACTCCGTGAAGGGGAGTCAGACCCAGGCAGCTAAAGAAGAGAGAGGGAGACTCTTAGCATGGAAAGGTTTTGTCTTGCAGAGTAGCTGCCCCGGGGAGCTCCGTGTGCTCCAGGAGATGGAAATCCTGACTCCTGACTCCCAGGAACCCATGAGGAGGCCCTTCTGCGGGTAATCCCCACCCTCGATAATCCCCTCTCTTCTCCAGGGGTCAGGGATACAGGATGTGCTTTTAAAGGATCAGCTGCACATTTGTTCCCTCCTCCTCCTCCTCCTCCTCCTCAGGCCTGACTCGGGGACTCGGGTCCCTGTAACAAGGCAGGGAAACGTTTAATGAGTTTGTATTCCCCAAGAGCACAGTGACTGACAGCCGCCCCAGGGGTCACCACTCTTCTTGTCCTAGAAGGCGATGCAGCAGCTGCTGGGCTCTGTGTGTGCGTGTGCATGCACACCTGGGGCTGGGCCCGAGAGGGCCTGGCCCGGGACACCCTTCCCGTGAACAGAGGCCACCATGAGTGTCTGAGAAAAGGGGAAGGACACGGGGACTGCTGTCCCTTTGTGGGGTACCTCTAGCCACACGGCCCAACCCTTTGCCTGGTCTCCTCAGGTCACCCTCCACACTCAGCCCAGGCCAGCTTGATGGGAGGGAGGCCAGAGGCTGCCCACAGTGGGGTTTGAAGGAATCGGGGGGCATGGTCGATGTGGAGGCCTGCGTCTGCATGGGTAATGAGGCCAGGGACTGGCTTGTCAATAGCATTTAAGTACTTTTCTCCTGTTTTCAAGCCAGACTGAATTATTTATTCGTTTCTGGTCAATCGCTGGTAATGTCATTAGCATTTGTCCATCAAAGGTATGGAATAGAGGGGAATGGTCCCCCTCAACACACCCCCATATCCCAAACTGACTCTCAAAGGTCAATCAATCCAGTCCCCTAGCCCTGTTCTCAAGTTGCCCAAGGACCAGGATTTCTGAGACCTTGCTGGTATCCAGGCCATTCTCTGTCCCCGCGAGCCACAGCTTCTAGCCTAATGTGAGAAGGACCCAGAGAGTGGGCATCCCTCCTTTTCTTCCCACACACACCCCATCATTAACTTAGAAAGCCGGCCCTCCCACATTCATGCATCACAGTCCCAGGCTGATCCCTCGGACAGCAAGCAAAGCTGGCGGTAGAGGACCTGGGTGGGCAGTGGGGTGGAGGGCCGGGGCGCAGACAGTCTGAGCTGGGGGTGCCTCTTCTCTTGTTTCAGAGCCTGGCCTGCTTCCTCAGACTCAGCTTCCCCACAGACTAGGCTCTCAAAGCAGAATTCTGCTCTCCTTCTCACAGGAAGCGACCTGCTACCTGCTCAGATGAAGCTCTCAGACCAGGTGCTTTCTCTCTCCTCAATCAATCCCCTCTAGACAGAATCTGCCTCCCCTCTCAGGCCAGGATCTCCAGACTGGGTCTCTCTCCACGCTCAGTCCGCTGTTCAGCCTATACCACTGAAAAAAGGGGGCAAGGATTAATCCCAGGGGAAGGACAGCTGCGCTTCTGGGCTGCAGGCATCTAGGTCAGGAGCTCCTGTATCCAGACCCGTCACTGATCAACCTAATCTTCTCTCCCTGAACTTGAGACTTAAAAAGGAAAGGGAAGGGTGAGACTTCTCACAGAGATGTGGGAGGGATTGTGCAGGGGGGCTCATGGGGAGTGCTCTGGGGAACAATACCCATGAAAAAGTGGGGGACAGGGCTGGGCAGAGGGAGAGGTCGCACTGTGATGCAGTTGCCACAGCAGCCTCGGCCAATCCCGCAGGAAGCTCTGGCGCTGGAATGTTCTTTCAGAGTCACCCCAGATGGAGGTGAAGAGGCCAGAGCTTTGTACTCCTGCGTTGACCAGTCACCCTGTGGACTGCCTCCAGGGAGAGGGCATAACCCTGGGGGAGGCAGCCAAGGGCAATATTCCAGGGAGGAACTTGACCATGAGCCCTCAGAAGACAACACTCTGGCAGCTGCAGGAACAAGTGCCTCGGCCCTCAAGGAGGTTCCGGGCGGCACTGAAGCATCCACTGTGGGCTCTGGGTAGCATGGATGAATGGGGCACCTGGAGCCTCCGTGGGGTGGCTCAGTTCATGGACATGCAGGTAGCTTTGAAAGTTGATGAGCACGGCCGGCCAGACAGTTCCAGTAAGCACAGCAGGGTAAGTTTGGGGGCCACATGAAGGGCAGGCACAATGTTGGGGACAAGGCAGAGAGAGTTAGGAGACACCAGTGGACCAAAAGTTTGGAGGAGAGGGTGGGGGCAAGGGGCAGTCTTCTGCCTTCTGCTCCAGCCTGGGTCCAGGCCAGGGCCTGGTGGGCCCGGCAGGTCTGAGCAGCCCGAGTGGTTGGGAGGAAGGCCCCCCTCAGCACTGCCAGCTCCTCAGTCGATAAGCAGGATTAGCCTCCTCTTCCTCAGGAGGAGGGGCTCGGCTCCTGCATCAGCCACCAGCTCTGGCCCTAATCCCCCTCGCTTTCTAATCCATCCACGACTTTCTTAGGCATTAACGTTGGGCTCTCAGCTCCCTAAGCACCACCCTGAAGATGGGAGCCAGGCTCTGAAGGGAATTAGGCCAGCCTCAGAGGACGGCTCTGCAGACAACTGGAGGGAGGCTGAGAAGCACCCCCACCCACCCCACCTCTCCTCCTCTGCAGGCCACCCCACCCCAGACAGGGTCCTGGGTCTCATGGGGTCTCTTCCAGCTAAAGCCAGGCAAGGAGGGGGTGCAGAGAGGGGCTAAAGAGGAAGGGGATCCCCTCAGCTGTGTGTGAAGTCTAGGGGTGGTGCAGACGTGGAGATGAGGGTAACCATAGCTTGGCAAAGGCAGAGAGGAGAGTTCAGGACACGCTGTGCCACGTGAGAGCCCAGAAGGCCAAACTTAGGCCAGGTTGTGTAGGGCCTTGAGATGCCCCTGCTGAGGAATTTGGACTTCCCTTTGGGAATAGAAAGGCTCCTTGGTGGGAAAGCGGTAATATTTAGAGCAGCTGCTTTGGTGCCTGTGAAGCACTCGGGAGAGGGGCAGAGACTGGGGGTGAGCAGGTTCTTCTCACCCGAGGCAGGCAATGAGACCCTACAAGGACACTCGCCCAAGGTCACCCAGCACCATCTCCCAGTGCGGTGGGACAGCACAGCACCCCCAGTGGTGGCAGGGGCGGTTGCAGCCCCAGCCTGCTCAGGGGCTCCCTGTGGAACTGTGAAGGAACACCCTGGGGTGCCCTGGAGAGGCGAGATGGAACAACAGCCCATTAACTGTTGGCAGCTGTCCTACCAGGCCTCTTCGTTGTTCATTATTCCAATTATTCAAAACAGAGTGCAGCAACCAGGCCACAGTCCAGGGACAGAAGAAGTGACCTTCACCTGCCCCACGACACCTCCCTCCATCAACCCCACTCCTAGGTTCGTCAGAGCGACCACACACAGGCTACTTTCCTCTGAGTGGGGCCCCAGGTAGGGAGCTGAGAAGGCGGGAGAGGGTGTAAGGCTGGGAGTGCCCGGGTCCTGGAAGCCGGGAGGGCCCATGTCTGCTCAGGAGCTGCTTCCTGGCAAAACCCAGCTTCTCCCTCTCCACCTCCCAGCCCCCATCCTGGGTTAACTCGTCTGTAGATGCTTCTTGTTATTAGTATTCATTAAACAAAGTACTTACTGAAATTCTCCTTACCATATCCCTCGGGCCGGGAGATGGCTGTTTGCCCACTTTTTACAGATGGGAAAAGCGAGGCTCAAAAGGCAGTCACTTTTCCTAGACCCACACAGCTAATGACAGCATAGAAACCAGGGAAGCGGAGGGGACAGCCACCCACAATGCGGGAAGACAGAGCAGTGCAGTGGTTACAAGTGTGACTGTTACAGTCTGATGGGTTGGGGTCCAAATCCAAGGTCTGTCTGCCAATTTCTAGCTGGGTTCCAAGTTTCTCATTTATAAATGAGTTGATAACGCTGACTCACAGGCCCCATTCTGTGAACAGACACACAGGGTCGCAGCGGGAACCCCAGCGGAGGGCAGAGAGACACACAATTGCTGTTCTCGCTACCGCAGGACCCTGAGCGGACAGGCAGAGGCAGAGGCTGGTCCCCCACTCTGTCTGCTTCCAGAGCTCTCAGATGTACCGGTCCGAAGGGGTTGTCAGGCAGTTGGGGTCCCCAGGCTCCTTGAGGGTGGGCGGGCAGTAGGGCCACGGAGTATCGAGCGGGCAGTGGGATGTTACAAGGCGGGAGGTTCATCACGGTGGGTTCATTAGGCCACCCCAGCAGGCCCCTCTCATTGGGCCCCGATAATGAGCTTGCACTGGATTATCTGCTCCCACCTCCGCTCGGTTTACTCTGTCAAATCGAGTTTGCATTTTAAATGGGAATTTGACAAGACGGGCAATTTGTCTGCTGACGAGGTTAATGGGTGTTAGCCCTGCGGACTGAGGCAGGAGAACCCCTGCCCCAGCCCAGCCTGGCCTCTGCCCAGATCAATGACCCTGACTGCTGCTCCTCCCTCCACTGCAGCCACCCTGGGCCTCCCAGTGGCCAGAGGCTGTCCCTGTGTCTGGCTCACCACCTCCAAGCAGTCTTCCTAAAGACACTGTGCTACTGCTCAGGTGGGTTGACATCCCCTCCACCTGGACTCAGGGCTCCTGAGGGCTGGGCCATATGATGCGTCTCAGACCATGGGCCTCCCCTCTCAGACTCAGGTTCCCAGGGCAAGGCCATCTTATCCCTCAGTGTTGGGCTTCCAAGGTCTGGGCAGTGTCCCTTCCACCTCCCCCTCCCACATGGAACTTGAAATGGAGCCAGGGCGGTGAGGGTGGGAGGAGCTGGCATTGCCACATCTCAAATTTTAGCACTGGAATGTGGCTGGAATGGTTTCTAATCTTGGGGCCCCATCTAGACCAAGCCTCAATATTGGGGCTCACGGGGGGCTGGGGAACCCTTCTAAGACTTCCTGATGGTGCCTGACTTCCTCGAGCCACCCCCTCCAAGGCTGAACAAGACCCCAGGTTTCTGGGACCCTCGCAGGAGCCCAGGAGAGGCACCAGGCCAGGGTGGGCTCAGACTGTAGAAGAAGATGCTTCAGCCACCCCTCCTCCCGGGGCCCAGCGCCCTTCCCCACCCTGGCTAATGTGCCACAATTACCTCCTAAGTGCCCAAACAAATGTGGCTGCTGGGGAAAGTGACACGGGCTCCAGGTGATGGATTCGTGCCATCGGGGAGCCAGGCGGAGCGGGCCCCAAGCGGGGGGGCAACACTAATATTGTATCAGCGTCGGCGCCGGCACCACGAGCCGGTGATGAATATGTGTCACTTTACACGGCGCACACTCGGGGGCCTGGCTGCGCAGGCATGGAAAATAGAGTGTCTGGGATTAATGATATTGAAAATGATAGAGAGCAGATTGGAAATGGCTTCGCCCGCCCGACCCGCGGAGATGGAAACGTACCTCACAGCTATCTGCCCGGCCTGGCCCCCACCTGCCCCCCACCCTCTACCAGCTTCAGAGGCCCATGCACCATGAGGACACTGCATCTCTTCCCACCAGCAGCTCCTTGGGCTGGCACTTATGGGGGTACACCTATAAGCAGAGAGAGGGGGTATCAGGGAAAACTCCACCTCTGACTGACCTTTGATCTTGGTCCCAGCGGACCCCAGTCACCCAGTGAATCTTGACCTTGGACACTGAAGAAGCCCCGACTCTGGCTCCAGCTGAGCCCTGCCTCTGGCCCCTGGCTGAGTCTGCAGGAGCCTGAGCCTCCTACCAGACCACAGGGGCTGAGCAGTGGAGAGGGGGCAGTGCAGGGATGAGGCAGGAGAGCGTGGACCCCTCGGTGTAGTGTATCCCCTGCTGGAGGGCAGTCAGGGCCCAGTCAGGCCCTTCATGGTGAGGACTCCTGAGTCAGTAAGCCAGGGAACAGATGTCTTGTCTGTTTATGCTATTTTTAATGTTTAATTATGTTGCTTTTATGACTGTGTCTGCACACACATAGGTAAGTGTGTGTTTGTGTTTGTGTGTGCTCAGTCACTCAGCTGTGTCCAGCTCTTTGTGACCCCATGGACTGGGGCCCACCAGGCTCCGCAGTCCATGGTATTTTCCAGGCAAGAATACTGGAGTGGGTTGCCATTTCCTCCTCCAGAGGATCTTCCCGACCCAGGGATCGAACCCATGTCTCTTGCATCTCCTGCATTAGCAGATGATGCACCTGCTCTTCACCACCGAGCCACCTGGGAAACCTGTTTATGTGTTCACAAATATACCTGTAGGCTTGTGTCTGGCATGTGTAGGAATGCAGGTGCTGAGCATATCCTTCTGTGTGCCTTGGTGTGCACAGGCATCTATGGGGATTCTGTGCATGCTTGTGCCTTATCTTAGGCCACTCTGTGCAAGGGTCTGAATATGTCTGTGGTAAGTATGTATGTGTGTATGTGTCTATGTGTGCCTGTGTGTATATGCTTACCCACAGATGGAGGGACTCTGGTATGTGGGCTTCAGTCAAGGAAAATTCTTGTTTGAGGCCTGATCCTAATCACAGGTTAAATTCCCATCATTAGGGTGAAATGCCTTTCTCTATTGGAATGGCAGCTATTCCACCGGGATTCTAAATCTGCCAGATGGACAGCAACCTGAGATTATCAGCCCACCTCAATGTCCATCTCAACATCAGTCCCCACACACCAAGGTGAGGAGGATTCACCTACGTCAACATCATCCATTCAGTAAGTAAGTACTGGGCTGGCCAAAAATTTCATTCGGGGTTTCTGTACAGTGTTATGGAAAAACCCTAATGAAATTTTTGGCCAACTCAGTACTTCCTGAGGGTTTGTAATGTGGCAGTTACTGTCTTTGATGAACAGGACAAACCTGTTTCTGACTTCATGGAAGGTACAATCCATTGGAAGACACTAAACAAGCAAACAGATAATGACAGTGTAAAAAGTTTCACAAAATAAATATTCAGAAAGCCACGATAGAGTTAATGGAGTGACCGACCCCAGTAGAGGAAGTGGTCAGGATGGGCTCCTCCACGCAGGTGACACTTGAGCTGAGGGATGAGAAGCCAGCCCTGGGCAAAGAGAACAGTGAGTGCAAAGGCCCTGGGCACATTCTAGCCCCTGTAAGGAGAGAGAAGTCAGGGGAGACACAGGAGGGGAGAGTGAGGCCAGGACAGATTGCGCCTAGGAAACCAGGGTGAGGAGTTTAGGTTTTGTTTTCAGTGGGATGTGGGGCCACTGGAGGGGTGAACCAAGAAAGCGGTAAGATCATATTTGCTTTTTAAAAGAAATTGGAGGTGTTGAGAGGACAAGCAGGAAACCTTCCAGGAGGTTCTGGTCTCAGCATCAGGCCCAGGACCTATATCGTCCCAGTCCTGCCAGAAGCTCCCACATTCACCATCATTAATACTAAATACTACCAGCTGGTGCTTCACTGAGGCCCTCCCAGCAGCATCCTGGGGCCTTGGGTCCCCACAGTCTCCCCAGTCCTGCCAGGACACCCCTACCTGGACCCCCTCTGCCTCACTCTTCATCCTATAGGATCTCCTGGAAACGCTGTCTCCCCAAAACCACCTGAGTCTTCCTGGCTCTGCTCTCTTCCAAAGACCAGTCCTGGGAAATCCAAAAGCTAGTGTGAAGACAGCAGGAGGGGAGGAGGGGGCCTCCCACTAACCGTGAGAAGCCCAGATCTACAGAAGCCTCCAATTCTGAAGGGTGAGGCACAGCTCCTTGGCAGCCCCCTCTCAACTGTGGGAACTCTGAAAACCACCGCCATCCACACGTGTCCTCACGGGGTCCTAGCAGAGTGGTACTACGCAGGGAACATCCCAGTCTGTCTGCCTCCGAGTGTGTGAGCTGCTGGAGGGAGGAATACCAGGTGTCTGGTTCCCTCCAAGCCCACCACTGGCATGTAGAGGCCCACAGGAATGTGAGTGGAAGGGAAGGACTGGCATCAAGTCCCAGGGTTCGGACAGGGAGCAGAGCTAGGTGACCTGACCCCACCCTAGAGCCAGCACCACCCCCTTGCCTGGGGAGGAGACAACCCCCTCCACCCACACCGGGCCCCCCCAAAGGCTCCCTGCAGGCCAGGACTTTTTTTGGAGGAGGCGGTAACAGGGGGCTGAGGTCTCTGGGCTGCGTCTCTCCCCCTGCTCTGCTCCAGCCTCCGTCTCCTGCTCACTCGCTTTCTCTCTCAAGCTCTCAATCTCTCCCGGTGTCTCTCTGCTGCTTTCTCTCCCTCCTTCCCTGCCTCTCTCTCCCTGAGTCATTTGCAGAGCGGAGATGGCCTAGTCCATCTGGGAGCGAAAGCGCGGCTGCTGACGGAGGCGCAGGTAATAGCCGAGTGGAGGAGAGAGACGTGGAAATTTATGACATTGAAAATGACTGAGAGAGAGAGTGTGTGTGTGAGAGAGTGGGAGGAGAGCGTGGGGTGGGCGGGAAGGGACAGAGAGGGAGTGCTCGCACTCTCTCAAACACACACACTCACGGGCTCACACTCCCGCCCTCCCCTCCTCTCCCCTCCAACCTTGCAGACAGGAGAGGACGTGGGGAGAGGGCTGCCAGTGCAGACAGAGGCAGGCAGGCAGGCAGGCAGGCAGACAGTGGGTAGGGGTAGGACAGATTGGGCAAAGGGAAGGAGGGGGGAGAACAGCAGGGAAACCAGGAGACAGCGAGACTGGGGACCTCTGGGGCAGAGACAAGCAGTGTTCGCCCGTTGTGTCTGCTTGTCCCTGTCGTGGTCCCCACTTCAGGAGCTCTTATCTGAGGGCAGGGGTGTCCCCATGGCATATGGCAGCAAGGAGTCTGGGGCCTGAGCTAGAGCTGGAGATTATTTAGGGCTGAGTCTCAGAAAGGGCCAGAATCTGCTGCAGGCTGCACAGAAGGCCTCTGTCCTCTTAGCATGGCTGTCTCCCCAACTCCCCAGCTGGGTGAGGGGGCAGGAAATGGATGGACTAGCCCTGGAGACCGCTCAGCTCCTCCCTCTGACCATGGGAGGCAGGCCAGAATGACCTGCCCATATCCTCTTGAAGTCACAGGAGAATCTGTTTCTTTAGGGGTGTTAAGCCCCTAATCCCTTCTGCCCTAGCCACTCCTAGAGCACTCCTCCCCACAAACGGCACTGCTGGAGACAGGAGTAATTAGACAGCCTTCAGAGAACTAAGCCCCCACCCCACAGCCACCCAGACCCAACAGGCTACACTCCAGTCCCATCCTTGGCTTCATTCTATTACCTCCTGGTTCTAATGCTGCTGAGTCTCTTCCCAGCAGGAGACCTTAACCCTGGGTGCAGCTCTTTGCTCAGATTCCTTTCTTCTCTGGGCTGAAGATGCCTCATCTGTAAAATGCCTATACCCATCCCCCTTGGGCCAGAGAAGCAGTGCCAAGGCTCAGGGTAGACTCTGGTCTACCTAAGTCTAGAGACTCTTCTCCCTTGGAAAGTGTGGGTCATCCTAGCTCTAAAGGTGCTCTCAGCAGTTCTGGCTGACTTTATGGGTGAAGGTGGAGGAGACAGAACTCCTAGGCATTCCCCCCGCACCCCCCTCACCCAACACACAGCTGTCTTCCAAGGAAGCCAATGTATCAGGTACTCCAAGGGCAGAATCTTCCATGCCTTGGTATCAACAGAAGGCTGAAATCACACAGCTGAGAAAGTCTAAGCCAAGCCCTGGTCTACCTGCCCAGGCCATGCACCTGGCCCCTTGTCCTGCCAAATGTGGGCAAGACAGGTGCATTAGGGCTCTGAGAGACCTTGCCCACCATCTCCAGCAGCTTGGAGCCCAATTCTGAACAGGTGTCCAGATTTCCCCAAAGTGTAGATCATTTCCCACTTCACAGCCCTGCCCCCAACTCCCTGCCAGCCTTACACTGAGGCCCCTTCCTCTCTCCTCTCTTCTTCCTTCCCTGCTCTGTAGCCCTCTCTGCTGGAAAACTTCCTTGGATTAACCCCTCCTGGACCAGGGCACCTGAAATGCAGTAATTGAAAGCATAAGCTTTAGGGCCAGAAAGGCCCCACATTACAGTTCTGCCCTTGGGTTGGATGACCTTGGGCTCTTTATTTAATGTCTCTGAGCCTCATTTCCTTATCTGGCAAGACCAAGTGAAGTCGCTCAATCATGTCCGACTCTGCGACCCCATGGACTGTAGCCTACCATGCTCCTCCATCCATGGGATTTTCAAGGCAAGAGTACTGGAGTGGATTGCCATTTCCTTCTCCAGAGGACCTTCCCGACCCAGGGATCAAACCCGGGTCTCCCGCATTGTAGGCAGACGCTTTACTGTCTGAGGCACAAGGGAAGTCCTCATTTCCTTATCTGGCAAACAAAGCTACAAATGTCTGGCCCCAGGACATGATCACAGGAAATCATGGATGTAAAGTGACTAGCACAGAGGAGGTGCTTGGTAAATGCCAGTTGGCATCTGGCCCCAGGTACCACCACAACTGTGTCTTAGCTTTCTGGGGCACTTAGAGGGATGAGGGTGAGAGCTGAGGGTGGGAGAGAAGGAAGAGCAGTGGTAGCACCTCCAGAGGACTCTTGCTCACTTGGAAGAGATGGAGCCAGGCTACAGGGTAGCCCCAAGAGGGACCTCCCCATTTTGAGACCCAGGAGGAAGCTGCCTTGTCCAGGGTGTTCTGAGGCCCTTGCCCTCATTCTGGAGGCAGCTCCAAGGCAGCAGTGGTTGCTCTGTCTGGGGAGCAGTGGGGGAGGTGAAGAGTTCACTAGGCCCACAGGCTGCAGGCCGAGGGCCTCCCACCCAGCCCCCCGTGCCCTGGCCTAGCCCATTGTGGCCGCATAAAAGGTGACGGATGGTTAATGGGGGAGATAACGGGATTCATAAGGGAAATTTATCGGTCACTCTGGTGGTATAAATATGTTTATAGCAGACCAAGGGGAAATGAGGAAGCCCTAATAAATCACTGTAAAGCCACCAGCCATTAATAGGCGAGTGGCTGCAAGAACCCCTGTATTGGCGCTTGCAGACACCCCCTCTGGCTGCCCGCTAATGGGGTGGCGAGGCTGCAGACTCATCAGGCAAGAAGCTGGCCCCCACCCCACTACCGTGGTGGGAACAAGACCCTAGGGGCCACCTCTGCCAGACCTGAGCTGACCTGTTCACCTTTCCATGGCCCCCTCAATAGACCTGGGCTCAGTCAGACTGGAAGGGCTGAAGGGACAGGATGGGGGTGGATGGGATGTTCCAAGTCTGGGAGGCCCTGGGGCATGGGGATGAAGGAGGATCTGGAGTCAGACCTGACTTCAAACCTTGACGCTGCCAGTTCCCAATCCCTGCCCTTCTTTGAATTTTCTTGTCTGCAAAGTGACTTCACAACCTCAGAAAGCTGTTGGGAAGAAGAGAAAGATAACTCACTCGTCACAGTGCTTGACACCCGCAAGCCTCAATAGGTGGCAGCTATTCTTAGTCTTACTTTAGGCAGGGTCTTCCCCTCTGAGGCAAAGTGCTATGCACACATGAGAACACCCGTGTAAAAGTGGATTGCACTGTCCCCATTTTATCAGGAAGGAACCTGAGGCTCAGAAGTTAAAAGGCTATCAGAAGCCACACAGCTAGAAAGAAGGGGCTCTGCTTGATTTCCAAGCCTAGACTTTACCCTCTGCCCTTTAAGCTCTACTCCTTCCTCCTTCCTGGGGGTTGCCTGTCCCTACCCACTGCAGAAGAAGGGGCCCTGAAACCCTAAAGGCAAAGCCCTGGGAGCCAGGGCAGCAACTTGCTGGTGCTGGTGATCCAGGCCTAAGCTCCTTGGCCTCCAACCCCTCCCCTCCGTGCACTGCTCCTGCCCTCACCCTTTGCAGAGCAAGTGCTAGACTCAGTAACTGTGAACTCAGCTCAGCACCAGGGTTGCTGGAAGCCTTTCAAGTGATCTGCACAGAGTGGTTTGTACTTGGCTTTTCCCACCCAAACTCTTGGTCTTGGTCACAGCCTCAGACCTGGCCAAGGGCCCCTCTAGCCCAGCTCACTCCTTCATCCATTCAGATGTATGTTGCTCCCTCCACAGGGCATAATACTCACCAAGGCTCTGACCTTATGGTACTTGACTGAAACCTCATGGAAAAGTCACACCTGGATTATAGAACAGAATGGAGTCTGTGCTTAGGCTAAGGCAGGCAGAGCAGCTGGGGAGGCCCAGAGTCAAAGAATGAGCAGGAGCCCAGTAGGAAAAAACGTTTTCCGAGAGGGGAGCCTGGGAGGCAGACAAGACTTTCTGAGCCCCTGGGGCTGGCTGGTTTCACCTCTCCTCTTTCCGTGCTGAGGCTGCACAGAGACCTCCGCATCAGGCTCTGTCCTCGCTTCGTCCCTGATCTTCACCGAGTGCTCCCGGTCACCTGAATGCAAGGCAACCTGCTCCCTAGTTTCCTGCCAGGACAGGCTCTTCTGCAAACTATGCTCCCCACCCTATCGGAGCCCCACATCTACCCCCAGGGCCCCAGCCAGCAGTCCAGCCTTCCTTAGCCCAGGAGGACCGGGTCTCCACCAGGACGTGGGGAGGAGGAGCTGCTCCACCTCTACTGCCCCCACTCTGCGGAGAAGGAATCAAGCCAGCTCTGCCTGTCCGCTTCTCGGCGCGTTTCTCCAGATCTCTGTCTCTCGGTCTCGCCCCCCCTGTCTCTGCGGGTCTCTGGCTCTCTTCCTTCCAGCCTCTCTTCCCCGTCGTCGCTCTCTCCCTCCCGGACTCAGGCTGCGTCTCTCCCGCCTCTGCCTCCCGAGGCCGGGCGGGGGGAATCGCTCCGTAAATAGGCGGATGGCCCCGGGCGCTCCGGGCGCAGACACTCGTTTTTAGAGCCGGTAATTGACTCCTTTCAGTTGATAATTCATGGCTTGCATATGCGCTTTAATGCGGGCGCCGGGGGAGGGCGGCGGGCGGGGCGGCCCGTGCGCGGAGCTGCGAGCAGCGGAGCGGCTGGGGAGCCGGCCGGACTCAGGCGCTTGGCGTCCGGCCGTCTGTCCCGCCGTGCGAGGGCGGGGAAGGCCGCCTCCGCCGGATCCGTCTGTCTGGCCCACGCGAGACCCAGCGCGGGGGGATGAAATCTGAGTGCGGGGAGTGGGGCGCAGAGGCCCAGACAGCGCCCTGGGCAGCGAAGCGAGGCGGACCGTCAGAGCCTTCGAGATGGATGGGGAGGAGAAGGACACCCCTTCCCCTTGCAGCCGAAGGGGAGACTGAGGCCCAGAAAGGATTTAGGTCTTATCTGCCTCCCACAGCGCAGAAACAGGACCGGAATCCCAGGTCCTGCTTCCTAAAGGGTCCTAGTCTGGGGCCTCAGTCCCAACCTCCATAGAACCAACCACGCCCCTGGGGAGATTTCCTGTCTCTGAGCTCAACCCTTCTCCGTGAGCGAACCACGCTAAAGCTCTCAGAGTGGCCTCCCCAGGAGGAGCTGGGGATTCTGGACACAGACTCGGAGACCTGAACCGACTTCTCATCCCATAGTGACCCCCAGGATGAAGAGGGGCAGCCCTCGTCCTCTCCCACCTGGCCTTCACCTTCTGTGGAGGTCTTATCCTGAGGCCGTGACTGGGCTTCAGATGCGATCATTATTTCCATCTTACAGAAGAAACTGAGGCTTGAAGAAGCTGGGAGACTTGCCCAAGGCCTTGGAGGAAGCAGAGCCAAACCTGGACCTGTGGGCACCCAGATGAAGCTCCCCACGACTGGAAGTAACAGGAGTGGGAAGAGGAGGGGGAGGGGATGCCAGAGGTGTCTCTGGCACCTCGAAGAAGCCCCTAGGAAGAAAGGCTCTGAGAAAGCCAGTGACGTGCTAAGGTCAGGCAGACCGGGGGTGGGAGCGGGGGGAGTGGCTTCAGCTGAAGACGGTGCTGGCAAGAAGTGAGAGGCTGAAGTCAGCGCTGGAGCTGGAGCTGGGGCTGGGGAGGAAGGCAGTTGTTGACCCCAAACTTCAGCTCAGGAGAAATGAGAGCAGTCCAGCCTGTAGGGAAGTCTGGCTCAGGGCGAGGGTTCCCATTTAACTATGATCCTTGAGCAGGTATCTGCGACTCCCTTTCCCCAAGCTAATTTTAGCCAAAAATAGGATTCTTCCCCCATCTCCTAAAATCTGCAAATACACCTGGTTTATTCCTGGTCCTCCTATCTCACTACATCTCCACCCACTAGTTTTCTTGGCAATGGAGCTAAGACTGGAAAAGACCTGATGACAAGGGAGAAGGCCAGGTAATGTATGAACTATGTGAAGCTCAATGCTGCCCCCTGGTGCCCAGACTTGTGCGGCCAGCGGGGTGTAGGGAAAGGGAAGCAGGAGGCATTTGAGACAGAAAACCTCCACTTCTCTGAGCCTCTTGACAAGGTGTGTGTGTTGGTGGACAGTCGTGTGGTACTCTTTTATGACCCCATGGACTGTAGCCAGCCAGGCTTCTCTGTCCATGGGATTTCCCAGGCAAGAATACTGGAGTGGGTTGCCATCTCCTTCTCCAAGGGATCTTGCCAACCCAGGGATTGAACCTGTGTCTCCTGAGTCTCCAGTATTGGCAGATGGGTTCTTTACCAGCTGAGCCACCACGGAAGCCAAAGACTTGAGTGCTTGCTATGCGTGCATCCTCAGCTGCTCAGTCGTGTCCAACTCTTTGCGACCCTTTGGGCTGCAGCCCACCAGGCTCCTCTGTCCATGGGTTTCTTTCAGGCAAGAATACTTGAGTGGGTTGCCATTTCCTTCTCCAGGGGATTTTCCTGACCCAAACATCAAACCGAGTCTCCTGCTTTGCAGGCAGGTTCCTTACCTGCTGAGCCATCTGGGAAGGCCTGAGCCTCTTAGACCTCCCTCTTATGGGAGAGGAAGGACAGAGAAGGAGCCATACTAACCCTGACTGAGAAGGTACAATGAGGATTCTTCTCCTCCAGAGAACTCAGACTCTGTGCTAGAGCCTGAAGAGAGGTGGAGGCCAAGGTGAGGTCAGCAGTAGCCCTGTCCAGTCTGCACCTGGACACCCCAGATGGTTGTTTCTATTGTAAGTAGAGTCAGGGCAGCCTTTTTGGTATGATTCCTGGGGTCTCCATCTTAGTTCAACTCGGGCCTTTTTCTGCCTAAAATTCCATCATATTTGTTCCTGAGGAGGTACTCAACAAATGTAGAATGAATGAATGGATGGATGAATTCCATTTATTTGCACTGGGATATTATCTCCAGGAGGTCTGGGCTATCAAGCACAGGGAGGAATGAGTTCATAAGTTTGCCTAGTTGATTGGAAGTAGGGCTACAAAGAAGAATGGGATACAGGAAGGGGAAGTTTTGTTGGGGGAGAACCTCAAGAGAGTTTAGGTGCACGTAAAATCATGGAGGAGACTGAGGGCTCAAAGAAGGCTTCCTGGAGGAAGTAACATTTGACATAGGACTTGAAGGGCAGCGAAGACAGTGATGGCGTTTAGTTGAAGAGAACAGTATGAACAGAGGCACAGGCACACCTTGTACTGGCAAGAAGGCTCCAGTTTGAGAGAATGGAGGCAGGTTACGCTGTGGTGGAGCCACACCAAAAGAGGCTGTACAGGTCCTCAGGAGGTGCTGGGTGTCAGGTCAAAAAATTTAGCAGCTTGTGGGCAAAGCACTGGACGGTGAGTGGGGGATTAACTCCCAACACAGGCTCTGTTCTGACTTGGTTTCACTCCCATGGCCTTGCTCTATGGAACTTTAGAAAGTGGGAGCCATGGCAAGTTCTCGATCAGAAAAGTGCCTAGGAATCACCTCTCCCATAATAGTCGAGTACTGGCAGGTAGGACAGACTACATCAAATCTAACCCCCTCAATGTGTGGATGATAAGACTGAGGTCCAGAGAGGGGAAATAACTTGCCTAGCATCACACACCAAACCAGTGGCAGAGCCAGGATTTGGACCAGCTCTCCAAGCTCTCAGTTTGGGGCCCTCTCCCCTCTGCTGCAGTCTAGAATAGCATCTCAGAGACTGAACTGGAGGAGAGCAGCTGGAAGTAGAAGGCCATGGGAAGTCTACAGCCCTACGTCCCCATCTAGACCAGAGATCCCGAAGCCAGCCAGTCAAAATGTTTATTGAACACATCACCCTGCTCCCCATGCTGGGATAATCTGGGAAGTCAGTGTACTGAGCAGCCACACAGAGGGACAACAAAGAAAACTTGTGGTGGGCTTCCAGGAGGAGGAGAAATAAGGCGGATCTGGTATTCATGAGAAGGAAGGAACATTGAGAGCAGACTTGGATGAAGATGTAGAAAGACCTCCAGGAGAAGGAGTGTCTTTTCACTTGGGTTCCATCTTGCTCTTGACCAAGGTCTCCACCTCCTTCATGAACCGGAGACACAGTTCCTCTTCCCATGGCAAAGCAATGCACTGCACAGCCACTGAAAGCCCCACAGATCCTCTCACCGCCTGCAGGGAGAGAGGGCCTATGGACTCAGAGCCTGCTTCCTGCTCACAGGCCCCTTGCCCATCCATCCTCACCACCCATAGGTGTGTATTAATCCAAATATCTCACTCCCAGTCTATATTAAAGAAGACATGTCCTGGATCTCAGAGTTCCAGGCTTCCTCAGCTCTCAGCAAAACCTGGAAAAACTGTTCTGCTTTGGCTACAATTCTCCAGGGTTAGGATGGAAAACTTGCTCCCTGTGTAGACAGCTGACTCTAAGGATGAAATATAAAACTGAGTATTCACCCCGTGTTCTCAGCAAAGGAAAAGAGAATGTCCAAATCCCTGACCCAGGGCCTGATGGCACTTCTGCAAGGAAAGGGGTGCCTTGACTCCAAAACACAGCTCCAGGAACATGGGAGTTGAGCCTGAGTCCCTGCCATGAAAATCAAACATACTTGTAGGCATTCAAACATGTTTTCATTGCTTCAAGATGATACCATATAAGCCCTTACTTGCCTTTGTCTCTGGAGCCAGGTCCCATGGCTTCGAGTCCTGGCTCCTTCAGTTCAGCTGGCTATATGGCTTTGGTCAAGTCCCTTAACCTATCTGTTCTTTCATTTCCTCATTTGGAAAACCTCATGGGACAGTTATGGGATTTAATGATTTAATATATATACAGCACTTTTAAACAGCTCTTGGAACAGAGTAAGAGCTCAAGACACATTAGATAGTATCGTTATTGTTATTTTCACAGAATTCAGGTCAGCAGTTCCACTGGGTAACTCTAGCACTAAAATCAATTTCCAGGAAAAATAAGTTACTTAATGTCTGACTCAGATACATGCATACTTTTCAGAGCCAGTTTCTCTCTTTCCCTCTCTCTCTTCCCCTCTCTCACCCTAGTCAGGGCTGTTATTTTAGACCATGAATTCAATAGGTCCACAGAAATATTTCCTTTGTGAAGCCCTCTTTGAATTAGTAATAGCATTTATTCAACAGTTCCTACATACAGGGCATTATGCTAATTGCTTCACTTTTTTTCGATTTAACCTTTAACACAACCCCACAAAGTAAAAGTAGAATGAAAAGTGAAAGTGAAAGTGAAAGTCGCTCGGTCATGTCAGACTCTTTGCGACCCCATGGACTGTATATAGAGTCCATGGAATTCTCCAGGCCAGAATACTGGAGTGGGTAGTCTTTCCCTTCTTCAGGGGATCTTCCCAATCCAGGGATCGAACCCAGGTCTCCCACATTGCAGGCGGATTCTTTACCAACTGAGCCACCAGGGAAGCCCAAATCCTGTCTTCCTAGAGAAAAAAACTGTGTCCAGTTCAGTTACATAGTGACCTGCTAACAAGTACCTTCACCTTGTAACCTTCACAGTAACCTCCTAGCCTTCACCTTTCTTCACCACCCCTGTCTCTGGGATCAACCTTCCCTACAGAAGTGTCGAGGAAGCCACTGCTTTTGCACAGTGGTTCTCCCCTCACAAGGACAGAGGCTGACCTGGAGGTCAAAATAGTGTGTCTTCAGTGATGGGGTGAAACTGTAACTGAGGTGGTAAAGAGAAACACTAAGAGGGACCAGCCCCACCCTACCCCAACAGCAGGAGAGGCAGAGAGGGAAACTGACCTCCTGGAAACTTTTGTCGACGTGATCTCTGTAGTAGCCTCTGTAGAAGGCCAGTTCCTTCTCGTCCTGTGGCGTCACGGTGGTGACGGGCACCACGCCGGCAGGGAAGTTCAGGAGGTTGTAAAGGCCCAAGTAGAAACTGCTTGCTGTAAGAAGATCCAGGTAAGCTCAGGAAAATGATCAGCTCAGAAAAGACTCAGGGGACTTCCCTAATGGCCCAGTAGTTAAGAATCCTCCTTGCAATGCAGGGGATGTGGGTTCGATCCCTGGTCAGAGAACTAAAAGCCCCTATCCCTCGGAGCAACTGAGCCCAAGCACTACAACCAGAGAGGCTGTGTGCTGCAACGAAAGATCGCACATGACACATGAGAACTCCGAGTGCTGCAACCAAGACCGGAGGCAGCCAAATAAATAATTGATTAAGACAGGAGGGACAGAATGTGGGTGGGTCCCTCCTTGGGATCTTTCTTAGAACTGCAGCCTTCTGCTTGCAATAGCTGTTTCAATGCAGGGAGTCGGTCTAACAGCTGCCTACTGCTCCCCACAGTGGAGGGAAGGAGAGAGTCAGAATCTGCTCTGTGCAGATGAAAAAGCACATGAAAAGATACTCGACATCACTAATTACTAGGGAAAGGCAAATCAAAACTACAATGAGGTATCACCACACACAGGTCAGAATGGCCATCACCAAAAACTCTACAAAAAATAAATGCTGGAGAGGATACGGAGAAAAGGGGACCCTCCTATCTACACTGTTGGTATGAATGTAAATCGGTGCAACCACAATGGAGAACAGTATGGAGGTTCCTTAAAAAGTTAAAATAGAGCTATTCTATGATCCAGCAATCCCACTCCTGGGCATATATGCAGAGAAATCCATAATTCAAAAAGATGCATGCACCTCAGTGTTCATCACAGCACTATTTAGAGTAGCCAAGATATGGACAAGTCTAAATGTCTATTGACGGAGGAATGGATAAAGAAGATGTGATATGTACATACAATGGAATATTACTCAGCCATAAAAGAACAAAATTATGTCATTTGCTACATGGATGGACCTAGAGATTGTCATACTGAGTGAAGTAAGTCAGACACAGAAGGACAAATACCATATGATATTGCTTATATGTGGATTCTAAAACAAATAATACAAAAGAACTTATTTGTGAAACAGAAATGGAGTCATGAATACAGAAAACAAACTTATGGTCATCAAAAGGGTGGGGAAGGGATAAATTGGGAGATTTGGATTGACTTATACAGTGGAAGTGACAAATAGATTCACGGGATTAGATCTGAGGAGTGCCTGAAGAACTACGGATGGAGGTTTGTGACACTGTACAGGAGGCAGTGACCAAACCAGCCCCAAGAAAAAGAAATGCAAAAAGGCAAAATGGTTGTCGGAGGAGACCTTACAAATAGCTGAGAAAAGAGGAAAAGCAAAAGGCAAAGGAGAGAAGGATATATCCATGTGAATGCAGAATTCCGAAGAATAGCAAAGAGAGATAAGAAAGCCTTCCTCAGAGATCAATGCAAAGAAATAGAGGAAAACAATAGAATGGGAAAGACTAGAGATTTCTTCAAGAAAATTAGAGATACCAAGGGAACATTTCATGCAAAGATGGGCTCAATAAAGGATAGAAAAGGTATGGACCTAACAGAAGCAGAAGGTATTAAGAAGAAGTGGCAAGAATACACAGAAGAACTATACAAAAAAGATCTTAATGATCCAGATAACCACAATGGTGTGATCACTCACCTAGAGCCAGACACCTTGGAGTGTGAAGTCAAGCAGGCCTTAGAAAGTATCACTACAAACAAAGCTAGTGGAGGTGATGGAATTTCAGCTGAGCTATTTCAAATCCTGAAAGATGATGCTGTGAAAGTGCTGCACTCAATATGCCAGCAAATTTGGAAAACTCAGCAGTGGCCAAGGACTGGAAAAGGTCAGTTTTCATCCCAATCCCAAAGAAAGGCAATGCCAAAGAATGCTCAAACTACCACATAATTACACTCATCTCACATGCTAGCAAAGTAATGCTCAAAATTCTCCAAGCAAGGCTTCAGCAGTATGTGAACTGAGAACCTCCAGATGTTCACACTGGATTTAGAAAAGGCAGAAAAGCCAGAGATTAAATTGCAAATATCTGTTGGATCACAGAAAAAGCAAGATAATTCCAAAAAAACTTCTACTTCTGCTTCATTGACTACACCAAAGCCTTTGACTGTGTGGATCACAACAAACTGGACAATTCTTAAATAGACAGGAATACCAGACCACCTTACCTGCCTCCTGAGAAATCTATGCAGGTCAAAAAGCAATAGTTAGAACCAGTCATGGAACAAAGATATTGTTCCAAATTAGGAAAGGGCTGTATATTGTCACCCTGCTTATTTAACTTATATACAGAGTACATCATGTGAAATACTGGGCTGGATGAAGCACAAGCTGGAATTAAGACTGCCGGGAGAAATATCAATAACTTCACATATGCAGATGACACCACCTTTATGGCAGAGAGCGAAGAGGAACTAAAAAGCTTCTTGATGAACGTGAAAGAGGAGAGTGAAAAAGATGCCTTAAAACTCAACACTCATAAAACTAAGATCATGGCATCTGTTCCCATCACTTCATGGGAAATAGATGGGGAAACAATGGAAACAGTGACAGACTTTATTTTTGGGGGCTCCAAAATCACTGCAGATGGTGATTGCAGCCATGAATTAAAAGATGCTTGCTCCTTAGAAGAAAAGCTATGACAAACCTAGACAGCATATTAAAAAGCAGAGGCATTACTTTGCCAACAAAGGTCCATCTAGTCAAAGCTATGGTTTTTCCAGTACTCATGTATGGATGTGAGAATTGGACTGTGAAGAAAGCTGAGTGCCAAAGAATTGATGCTTTTAAACTGTGGTGTTGGAGAAGACTCTTGAGAGTCCCTTGGACTGCGAGGAGATCTAACCAGTCAATACAAAGGAAATCAGGCCTGAATATTCATTGGAAGGACTGATGCTGAAGCTGAAGTTCCAATAATTTGGCCACCTGATGTGAAGAACTGGCTCACTGGAAAAGACCCTGATGCTAGGAAAGATTGAAGGCAAGAGAAGGGGATGACAGAGGAAAAGAAGGTTGGGTGGCTTCACCGACTCTGTAGACGTGAGTTTGAGCAAGCTCCGGGAGTTGATGATGGACAGGGAAGCCTGACATGCTGCAGTCCATGGGTCGCAAAGAGTCAGACATGACTTAACCGATGCACACTACTGTATGTAAAATATATAACAAATAAGAACCGGCTGCATAGCACAGGGAACTCTACTCAGTACTCTGTAATGGCCTATGTGGGAAAAGAATCTAAAAAAACAGAGTGGGTATATGTATGTGTGTTAGTTGTTCAGTCGTGTCCATATCTTTGAGACCCCATGGACTGTAGCCGGCTAGGCTCCTCAGTCCATGGGTTTCTCCAGGCAAGAGAACTGGAGTGGGTTGCCACTCTTCTCCAGGGGTCAAACCTGGGTCTCTTGCATTGAAGGCAGATTCTTTACCATCTGTGCCACCAGGGAAGCCCCCCTGGCCTCATTACATTGTTTTGGTTTTTTTTAAATTTTTTAAAAATTTGAGTCAGTTGTGGCTCACAGGGTATACATATATATTTACTTTGCTATACACCTGAAACTAAGGCAGCTTTGTAAATCACTATATGCCAATAATTTTTTTTTAATAAAAAGAATCCACACTGCAAAGCCTTACTCAGTGCCAGGCACTGCACTCCCCTCTCTACACTGCTGAGTCCTTGACTCCTCCCCTCCTCTGTGAGATGAGGATTACTAGTCCCCGTGTACAAATGGGAAACCAAGGAGGCAGACAGATACACAGCTAGTGGCTGGCAGAGGATGCAGCCATGCCCTCCAGTACTCAGGGCTCCAAGAGGGCTGGAGTGCAATCCTGAGTTGAAAAGGTAGCTCCTCCCAGCAGCCACCTGTGTGCAGGGAGTGAGACTCAGAGTGTCAGGGAGGTGGACAGAAGACGCTAGAGCAGAGCCAAGTGTGGGTTATGCCTTGGGCAACCACTGTAGGGGGACCCAGAGGAGAGGAGCCCAGGCTTGACGGGGGTTTGCATTCTGCGTGGCATCGCCTCTGAGACCTGCACCTGCGCTACACATGGGTGGCTGCCCTGTGTTGAGGCTTGCTGGCATCTGCAGGTGGGCTGCTGGGCTGAGGGCACCTCTGGAAGTGAGGCTGCAGAAAGCATGTTAAGAGTGAATGGATATGCTATGAGAAAGAAGTCAGACCCCTGCGCCTCATACCTTTTGATTTTACTTACGTGAAATCCTAGATGAGGCAAAACTATAGTGACAGAAAGCAGACGAGTGGTGGCATGAAACGCAACAAAATATGAGGGAAATTTGGCTAATGATGGAAATAGTCTCTATTGTGATTAGGTGGTGGAGGAGAAAGGGAAGACAGAGGATGAGATTGTTGGATGGCATTACCAACTTGATGGACATGAATTTGAACAAGCTCTGGGAGTTTGATGGACAGGGAAGCCTGGCGTGCTGCAGTCCATGGGGTTGCAGAGTTGGACATGATTGAGCGACTGAACTGATACATGTATACATACATATGTTAAAATTCACCAAGTTACTTAAAACTAGTGAGTTTTATCTCATGTAAATTATACTTCAATAAAGTTCATTTAAAATGTGAATGGAGGGACTTCCCTGGTGATCCAGTGGCTAAGACTCTGTGCTCCCAGGGCAAAAGGCCCAGGTTCGATCCCCGGTCAGGAAACTAGGTCCTGCATGATGCGACTAAGATCCAGTGCAGTGAAATAAATTAAAAAAAAAATTTTTTTAAGTGAATGGAGGAAATCCCCTGGTGGTCCAGTGGTTAGGACTCCATGCTTCCACTGCAGGGGGCACAGGTGCGGTCCCTGGTCAGAGATCAGGGATCTCTGATAAGATCCCAGAAACTTCACAATAAAGCCAAAACAAACGTACAAACAAACAAAGGGAATGAAAATTGGTAGGGACTGGTAACAGGTACGGGGTTTCTTTTCAGGATGATTAAAATGTTCTGGAACCAGACAGTGGTGGTGGTTGCATGACATTCTGAATATACTAAAAACCACTGAGTTGTACGCTTTAAATGGCGAATTTATGTTACCTGAATTTTATCTCCATTTAAGACAAAATTTTTAAATAGTAACTAACATCAGAGGTAAAGGCCAGAGGCTGTGGGAGGGCTCAGAAGTCCTGGACATCACAGCCCCATCCCCACCCTGCTCCCTGCCAAGGACCCGGTGTTCGCTCACCTTGCACCTTGGCAGGATAGCCAACATAGAAGGCGGGGTCCAGAGCTGGAGACAGCAGCACATCCAGGTCCAGGGACCTCCACTTGGCTATGAACTCTTGCTGATATTCCTGCAGGAATAGTGGCAGGCGGGAAAGGTGAGACTGGCAGAGGTCACTGTTTGCAGGACAAAATCAGATGCTGCCAGGCTGAGTCAGGTCAAACACCAGAAAGAATTCCCAGGCTGTGAGGTGCAGACTGAGATGGGGGTGGGGCAGGGGGAAGTCAGGGTCTTCCCAGGGGCCAAGGAGGAGGGATGAGAAGGACAGTCTCAAGCCACAGTGATCTGGGGACAATGTATCATCCTGGCCCCAAGGAGACAGACTACATTAACCTCCTGGTCATCACCCGGGTGCAGCTGAGCCTCCCCTGAAGGCCAACACAGAGATCTACCATCTACTGGGCTACTCCTGTTGCCACCCAGGGGTCTGCTGCCCCAGTTCTGGCAGTACCTCAAGGTCTCCCCAGGCATGTATTACCTCCACTGCTGTGTGCTGCTCCCACAGTTTCTTGGGTGTCCTGGGGAATGAGGAAGAAGGAGAAGTCCAAAGGTCAGCATGGGAGGACTGCTTTTTATACAAACGGGGACATGATACCCAGGAGGCAAGTTCTGGACTCTATGCAGGCTGCAAATCAGCTGGTGGACTGGGAATCACCCTGTATCTTGTCCCCTGGCCAATATCCATTACCTGTCCAATGTTCCTAAGAGGACCCATCCCCTGGTCAAAGCCCCAACACCTGTGACAGGGACCCACAGGCTCCCTCGAAACCCCAGGTCCTTTCCCCTAAACTGTGAGGCCCCGAGTCAACCCTCAGGCTGCTCCAGCCCCAGTTCTAACCAGCCCCTTAATTCCAAGCCCACCAGGCCAAGTCCAACAGCAAACCCAAACCAGACTCCTCTCCCAATCATATCCCCACCCCAACTCCAATCTTAACCCCAACCCTGACCCAAAGCTAACTTCAACTCAGGCCCAACTTTTGTCCCAATCTAACTCAGTTCTAGTGTGTACTCAGAGTTCAAGTCCAAATAAAACCCCAGTCCCACCCAAAAGTCTAAATTTAACCCCATGTCGGGCATGATTCTAAAGCCCTAATTAGATTCCAAAACCTTAAACAGCCCTGCTCACAGTGGACAAGGCCCCCAGCCACATGACCCTCACCCAGCTCCCAAGGAAACCCCTTGTGAATTGGACCTGAGGAGGCTTGATCACTTACCCTACTCCACACAACCTTTCTAAACTCTGGCTAGCCCGGGGCTCCTGGAGGTGGGGACAGAGGGGGAGGGCACTTTCAGAAACCATAGGGCAATGCTACCTGCCCGGGACAGGGGTCTGGGAAGAGAAACTCCGCCCCGCTCCCCGCCGAGCCCCTGACCACAGCACCAAACCCTGATCCCCCTCTCTAAATCCCCTTCCCTCTCGCTGAAGCCCCATCTCTTTGAGCTTCTCTGAAGCCCCCCTCCCTCTCTGACAGCATTGCTCTTTTGGCCCCCATCTCCCGTCTTTCAGTTCCTCTCCCATTGAGCCTTTCTCTGAACCACCACATTCTCTGGGCCTCATCTTCCTCTCTGACCTGACCCCCACCCCCACCCCACCCTTCACCCCCAAGGGAGCCCCCTCCCCTTTCTGAGCCCCATGTCCTCTCTGGGCCCCTCCCCCCTCCAGCCCCTCCCACTCTGAACCCACACTCACGAAATACTTCCAGATCCAGGCCAAGAAACGTTTGAGTGAGTTTGGCAACCTGAGAGAGGTGACTGTGTTCTTCATGGAGGGGTCCACAATGTCCCCCTTACTGAGGAACCACAGACACACAGCTGGTCAGTTATGGCCTTCAGCTGGCCATCACCCAGCCATCAGCTTCCCCTCCCTAGATAAGCTACAGAGAGAGGTTTGACCCAAAGAAATACTCTGTTCCCAGCAGCACCACCCCAGAACATGTGCGTCCTGAAGGCAGGGCTTGGTTGGGTGACTTGCTGCTTACCGTCACACAAGGAGCCAGAGGCACCAAAGCAGCCCAGGCCTGCAGCTCCCCACCTAGGGCTCAGGCTGCCACAGCCCCTTCCTCAACCCCATTTCCATCACACCCCACATCTGAGTCCCAGCAGACATACAGTTTCTCCAGAAGGCTGGCCCCTCCATCAGCCAACAGACTCCCTATGTACAGGTGAAAGAAGGCATACTCTGTTCGGGGGACAGAGAAGGGGATGACCTGGGGAGAGAGAGGCTGAGTCAGGGCCTGGAGCTCCTCCTGCTCTGCCCCATATTCTCTCTGCATCCCTCAGGATTTAAAGAGAGAATACCACATTGGGAAGCCTTTGTGCTCTGCCCACTCCCTCACCCCCACACAGTGATGAGGCAGAATTTGAGCTGCTTGCTTAACTGTGATCCAGCCCCTTGCCAAGTGCTTTATTGGGAGCTCATTCAATCATCACGGCCACCCAGTGCGGTAGCAACCTGAGGCTCATAGAGACAAAGAGACTGGCTCAGCAATTCTCAAAGGGGTGGCGGGGCAGGGACAAGCCACTGGGGCATGGGAAGTAGGGGAAGAAGAGGGGCACTCTGAGGACAAGAGGCTCCTTACAGCCATTTGATGGAGACAACAGAAACCCAAGCTCTAGGAATTATAGGAGTGAGTCTCAGAGTTCCCGCTACTGAAGGGGGATGCCTTCCTCACAGGATGGGACCCACCCTGCCCCAACCTCCACTCCATCAGTCTCCAGGAAGCCTAGGGGAAACACGATGATCTCACTAGCACAAACTCAGATGTAACCTTCCTCTCCAAGAATGGACCAACCCAGCATTCTCACTGATCTGGTCTCCCTCCCAAGGGCCAAGTAAGCCTACCTGGTGTCCTGCATCCCGGAGCAGCCTGGATGTGAGCTTCACAGCCCTGGCCATACTAGGTGATGGCTGGGTGAAGCCATCTGATTCGTAGTAGCCAATTCGAAGGGGACGGTTACTGGAGTACACCTTGGGGAAAGAGGGGCTGGGTTAGGGGAGATTGGCCAGAAGACAAGGTGGCCTCATTCCAAGGGCCCCTTGAAGCCTCCCTATATACTCTCAAGGGTTTAGGTCCTCTGAAGAACTCTCCAGAAGAGGAAGAAATGGATGGGGACATGACTGATTGGGTAGCTGAAGTGGATAGTTAAACAGATTCACGAATGAATGGGTGGGTGTATGAGATAGTGAATGGGTGAGTGGGCAAGGGTTAAACAGATAAATGGGTGGGTGGATAAATGAATGGATGGAGGTGAGTGGGCAGGCAGGCAAGTAAGTACATGAATAGACACAAATATCTTAAAGCCAAAGAAGGGTCAGGAGAGGAAGAGGATGAAGAGACCAATAGAGGCGAATAACAAATAACAGACAGTGACCACAGGCTGATTGTACTACAATATGTGTAGGGAATCAGATGAATAGATACTGGCTGATCAGTAGACAGAGGCTCTCCCTATGCAGCAGATCCTGGAGTCAGATAGGGCTGGGTTCCAAGCCACTATGTGATCATCAGAAAGTCATTTCATTTCCCTTCAGCTTCCTCACTTGTAAACGGGAGGAGTGATGCTCATTCTATAGAGTGAGTGTTAGGATGAACTACAAACAGCCACCACATAGTAGGTACCAATAAATTTTCCTGAGTGAGTTAATGCAAAAATGAAGAGTCAGAGTTAGAAGGGTCTGCAGCAAAATTCTGGTTCAACATCTTCATTGTACCAATGTGGAGGCTGAGGCCTAGAGAAGAGATGTGACTTGGTCAGGGTTACCTAGAGGCCTAACAGCCCAGCTTCCCTTGATACCAGGCTCTCTACACCACACTTGCTGAGTTTACTGCCCCTGTGTGTTGGGCAAATGATGATGGAGTCCCTCTCTGGGGTAATATCATCTATGGCTCCAGGTGGCACAGAAGCCAAAGCAGCTGGCATCTGGTCGGGTTGGGGAATGAACTGACTGAGCATGTGGGCTTCCCGCTCACTGCACTTGGGCTGGAAAAGGAGGGCTTCACAGGGAATGGTCCTAGTGGCTGGCTGTTGAGGACTGAAGGGAGAGGAGAGGGAGCCCTCCAGGCCTGCTCCCTACCCAGCTCACCTCCTCCCTGAAGGGCAGGAAGGGCACGGTGGGGTCCAATCGGTGCATGTGTTCACTCAGCAGCGCTCGCAGGCACAGTGCCAGGCTCTCCACGTCCCAGGCCAAGGGGCCAGCCACTGTGACCACTGTACAGAGGGGGTGGAAAGAGGCAGACATGCTGCATCCTTTCTGCTTTGGGGACCCACACTGCCTGGCCTCAGAGGGTGGGACCCAGGGCCATGATCAGGGCAAAGTGAAGAGGCCCTGGGGCTGTCTTGGGTCAGGGGTTGAGAATGAGTGGAGTTGGCAGACTAGCTCAAACAAACTTCCAGCCTGAAGGGAGATTTTCCTCTGGGGCAGAACACTAGGAGACCAGCAAGTGAGGTGAAAGCTAAAGAACAGGAAGCACCTCTCCAAGGGGCAAGAGTCACTAGACTAGAAAGCCAAGCAGAACCTTCCCCCATATTCCTTGGTCACTGGTGGGGCTGGTCTGTCTGAGATACAGTGAAATGTCCTTGGGAGAAAAGCAAGCGCCTTTGAATGGATATGGCCAACACAGACAAGAGCTTACCTGCTTTCCTGCCCTTGACAGCTGAGGCAACTCCGGAGTTGCTGCAAAACCCCACCCACCCAGAGCCCAGCTCAGCACCTGAAGGGAAGGACTTAGGTGCCAAAGAGGCTTGAACACCCAGCCAGTGCACTCCCCCAGGGCCCAGAACACAAGAATAAGAGCTGCCTCAACCCTCCCATGACTCTTTACTGAATAAATATGAGCCCTTTTACTGCCCTTCAAGGCTCTAAATTATCAACTCTTTCCATAACTTCCCTTTCTAGCCCTTCCACACATACTCACACATTGCTCCAGGCAAAATAGGCTGCTTATAGAATTACAGCCTTCTAGATGCTACTTGATGGACATGAGTTTGAGCAAGCTCCAGGAGTTGGTGATGGACAGGGAAGCCTGGCATGCTGCAGTCCATGGGGTAACAAAGAGTCGGACACAGCTGAGCAACTGAACTGAAGATGCTTCTCCAACTCTGCATGTCCATCCTTCAAAACCAAGCTCAAATGCTGCATCTTCCAGGAAGCCTTCCCTGCCTTTGACCTGCTTCTAAAAGTGTAAAATCTTGGCCTTTAATAAATTCTATTGAAGAAAATGTCAACTTCATCCCTCTCTGTGACCCTCTCTTAAGCCTGGATTCAGTTCAGTTCAGTCGCTCAGTCATGTCCGACTCTGCGACCCCATGGACGGCAGCACACCAGGCCTCCCTGTCCATCAACAACTCCTGGAGTTTACCCAAACTCATGTCCATTGAGTCGGTGATGCCATCCAACCATCTCATCCTCTGTCATCCCCTTCTCTTCCTGCCTTCAATCTTGCCCAGCATCAGGGTCTTTTCAAATGAGTCAGCTCTTTGCACCAGGTATAAGCCAGTTGGATGTTAAAGAGCACAACAGGGCTCGGGGCTGGGTCTGAGAGTGTTCTGTGTCCCTGCATAGGGCCACACAGTGTAGGTAGTCGGAGTGGGGTTGAAATATGGGTGGATGGGTGGATAGATGTATGAGTGAGTGCAAAACAGATGGAAAAATTAATGGAAATATGGATGGACTGGTGGCTGGATGGATGAATGGAGGCAAACGTGGATTGATGGATGGCTAGTTGAGTAGGTGGATGGAGAGATAAATGTCCGACTGAATGAATAAATGAATGGAAGGCAGGATGTAAGTTCTTCAAAGGCTTGGATATTGTCCATTTTGTTCACTGATGCATCCCAAGTTCAGTGTCTGGCACAGAGTAAACACTCAATAAATATTTGTCAAATAAATTAAATGGCAGATGAATGGTGAAATTGTTTGATGGATAGAAACTGGGATGGCGACTGCATGGATGCATGAATGGATGAGAAATTGATATAGATGGATAAATGGATGGATTGATGTATGAGGAAGGAAAAGGGGGGTAGCTGAGCAGATGGATGGATGAATGAATTAGTGAAATAATGAATGAGTGGACAGTCTATCCCACTCCCTCTTGTACCAAACACGGTGTGTTTAGCTGCGGGGCTGAGGCAGGAGTTACTGGAAGCCCTCCTACCTTGTCCACTTCCCCTACTACTGAGCTAATGAGAATCATTATATGGATAAGACCCCTAGTTTCTCCAGGCTGGGCTGAGCCTACCCAGGCCCCCCACCACCAAGTACCTGAGGCGGTATCCTGTGACCCGGATACCACAGGCACCACAAAAGCTGGCTGGAATACGGATACTGCCTCCGGTGTCGGTACCCATGCCCAGGATGGAACCCCCTTTTGCCAGGAGAGCTCCTTCACCCCCCGAGGAGCCCCCAGATGTCTTCTTTAAGTTCTGAGGGTTCAGAGTCTGTCCATAGATGGGGTTGCTGCAATCAAAGCTGAGGGAAGCAGAAGAAATGCGGCTGGGAGGGGAAGGTATAACTGGAGAAGACTGCTCTGCCCATAGAGAGGCCAACCTCCCTCAGAGTCAGCCCCAGGACTGGTGAGCTCCTGCCACGGGCCAGGAACCTCCTGGTGTCCCTTCAGTTGAGGTGAGAGGCTGCTGCTGCAGGGGAGACCAACCAGGACTCCTAAAAGGAGGATCAAGGAGCCAGCAGTTCTGCTGGATAGTGGGGAACAGGTTACAAGAACAGATAGAAATGGATACCCTACCGGCTGAGTGGGGTGGGAGGAGAATAGGTTATGAGAACAATTAAAGAGCTGGAGTAGAAACAAAGATGTAACTTTTCAGTACATCTGGGCCTGAGGGCCCTTAAAGACCATGGAGTCCACACACATGTTGTCAGATAAGGACACTGAGGCTCAGAGGGCAGAAGAGACTTGCCCAAGAGCCTCCGTCCCAAAGTCTACGTGACCAGCCCCCACCTCACCCTCAGCCCTTCAGCGGCAGCTTCATCCTGGGCCCAGCCTTGGACCCAACCCCAGTCCCAGCCCCGGCCCCTGCCCCAGCCCGGGTTGGCCTGCCTGTTGCAGAGACCTGAGCAGCGTCTGGGAGATGTTGGTCTTAACAAAGGGAATAGCTCCCTGAGCCTTTAACACTTTCACGATGACTCCATCCTTGGCTGCCGGCTTCTCCAGGAACTGGGCCAGGCCACACGTAGAGTCATGGCCCTGCAGGGAAGTGACACAAGCTCCAGCCCCTGGGGGTCAGAGTGGAACCAGCCACCAAACAGATTATCTCCGGCGCTCCACTCCACTCCCAAGCATTCTCTCTCCTGCTGAGTTGCAGGTGCTACACCCTTAGGATTCATGAGTGACAGGAGAGATCAATGGTGAAGAGATTGGGTTTGGGAGCCTGACTGCTGGTTTGGTTTCCAGCTGGCCACTTTCTAACCATGGGGCCTAGATTGGGCAAGTAACTTGCCCAATGTCACACACTCAGGTGCTCACATGTACACATGCACGTGTATCCCCAGGGCTCACCATGCAGTCATAGACGTCCTTGAGGCTGATGGGGACCCCATAGAGGAGTCCTCGCTCACTCTTCTTGAGTTTCTTCAATGCCTGCAATTGTTCCTCACATTCATCTAGGAAATCTGTCAGGCAATTCACCTCCTGGTGTACCTTCATTGCCTGAGCATCATTGAGGGAAACCAGAGAGGGGCTCAGGGCGTGACCAGGCGCAGGATACTGAGTCACCCCAGCCCCTCTGCCCATCCTGACTCAGAGCAGAAGTGACAGATGACTGTGGCACAAGCTCCCTCCCAAGCTGGCTGCAGTGCCACAGGGTCACACCTGTCCCCCAACTATTCCACCCAGAGCCCCAAGATTGGGCTCTGACCAGAACCGCACCTCCTCTAGGTAACTGCAGAGGACACTCTCCAAACTCAGCTCATCAGCAAGCAGCTTCTGGACCAGCTTCTCCAGCGGCAGCTCCAGAATGGGCTTGGGGTCCAGCTCTGGCTCCTGCAGAGATGGGGGATATCACACTGCTCCACCCAGGGCCCTCCCACCATGAACATCATGCCCAGGTGGGCACAGAGTACCCATCACATGTTCCTGGGCCCATCCTTAGCTTTAAAGACATCTCCCAATCAGTCTCCAGGTTGGCATAAGAGCCCTCCAGGGGCACAAGTGTCCTCCTCTGTGTCAGCCTCCCCAGAGTCCTACCCCAGGGCCCAGCGCAGAGAAGGCCAGCCCCCTCCTCATGCAGCTATCCAACAGGGCCCCCCATGGAGTGGGAGGGACTCTACATGCACATCTTGGGATGCAGGGCTTATGAAAAGTGAGGCTCAGTTCTGTGAGGTTTGCCTTTAGGAGTCACCCCCTCCCCCAGCATCCCACCTTTCCTTCTTCTCCAGTCCTCCCACACCTGCCAATCTGACCTTGTGGAAAGGTCAGGGTGGCAGGAGAGCTGGGAGCCAGCCCTGACCACCTGGTCAGCCTAGCCCTGGTCAGTGGGGTAACGCAGGTGAACCCCTCCCCCTCCCATGGCCTAGGTCTCCTCAGAGAGGAAAGTATCAGAATACAGTCATGAGTCAGCCATGCAGCGGAGCACAGACAAGCCCCCCAGCTGCCCTGAGCCCAGAAGCCTGAATCACCCTGAGGACTCCTAATCAAGGACCCAGCACACAGTGGGCATTCAAGAAGATGAAGTTGCCTCTTTTTGTCCTCCATGGTCCCAGCTGAGCCCCCGACGCCTTCAAGTTGGAATGTGGGTTGGGTGGGCCTTTCTCAGTCCTGGAGGGGACATAGGGAGACAGAGGGATTTTCCTGGGAGGTTGGGGCTTCAAGGCTTCTTGGATTCTTCCAGTCCTCATCTTATTCTCCTCTGTAGCATCTGACTGTTAAGAAACTTCCCTTCTGGAAGTGCTCCATGCCTTCGACTCTCCTGACTTCCCTCTCCCTTCCAGCAATTCCTGCTCCGTCTCTTCTGACCCTCTTCCTCCAGTAAATGTTGGCCACCTCTCTCCCTACCTGTCTACCTTCTCTGGTGAACTCAGTGGCCAGTTCTCCCCATTTCTCCAGTCCAGACCTACTTCCCATCAGGCCTCAGGCCCATTTACCCACCCATGGACACACAGACATCCAGGACTCATCATTTTTCTGTCAAACCTGTTCCTCTTCATGAGATTCCCAACCGATGACACTTGTGTCATCAACACAGTGAATCTCAGATCCCCTCACCCAAGTTCTGATCATGGCTAGATAAATACCACCACAATTACACATAAAATGTGTTACAACATTTAAATATATGTCGGGCCACCTTCCAAGAATTTTACAGATAATAATTTATATTACTCCTTGCAACAACTCTAGGAGGTAAGCCGTGTGATTTTCTCATTTTACAGCAGAAGAAGGTGCTGAGGCACAGAGAGCTGTTTACCCAAGGATCTGGGTTCACTGGGCAGTGCAGTCCCAGCCACCATTCTCTTATCCACACTCAGTGCTGACAGGTGGCTCTGCCTCCTTCAAATCTCTCACTTCTGACTTCTCAGACTCCTTCCTGCCTAGAACCTTCTCTCTCTCTCAGTCTTCTTACAGCCTCCTCACTGGCCTCCCTGCCTCTAGTCTTCCCTACCAACCCAGCCTCTTCACTACGGCCAGGGTGATACTTGTAGTTGTTGTACTCAGTCCTCAGTCATGTCTGACTCTTTGTTACCCTTTGTATTGCAGTCCACCAGGCTCCTCCATTCATGGAATTTTCCAGGCAAGAATATTGGAGTGAGTTGCCATTTCCTCCATCAGGGATTTTCCCCACCCAGGAGTGGAACCTGAATCTCTTGCATTTCCCGCTCTGGCAGGCAGATTCTTTATCTGCTGAGCTATTGGGAAAGCTCAAGAATACTGTGTGGATAGCCATTTCTTTGTCCAAGAGATCTTCCTGACCCAGGGATCGAAACTGTGTTTCCTGCATTGCAGGCTAGTTCTTTACCGCCTGAGCCATAACTATTTACATAAAACCCACGACATGTTCCTAGTGCAGTAAGTACTGGGTAACTGAGAATATTGGTGTATCTATATGTGAACACATTAGATGTTTATGGTGACCCTTGTAGAAAGAGAATGTTGTTGCAACTTTATTCTGAGGGCTCCCCTGGTGGCACCATGTGAACAAGTGCCCACCATCCATATAGACCCCTGAAGCCATTGCTCCCTGGCAGTTGTCCTTATGTGGCCACTGGTGAAAATGACAGCCTGCCAGGAACTGGGTAGAGGTGGGGAGAGAAGGCCAGGGTGGTGAGAATGGTGGCCCTGCAGGCCTCTGCTGGTACTGCCCCTATGCCAGCACTCCAGTGACATGGGGTGTGAGGCTTTCAAGGGTCCAAGAAAGCTTTTTACCAACCCTGATGAATGGAACAAATCTACTAGAACAAATTCACTGAAACTCACTAGAAACCCACTCAGCAAGGACAACATTATTGCTGAAATGAGAATATCATTTAGAAAATGCATGCTGTGTACCCAGGCACCACTGTCAAAATTATTAACTTGTGGACTATAATTATAATGATCATTCCATCATAGAGGTGAGTAGGTGCAGGCACAGAGGAATCATTTAAAATGTGAGCGTTAGAGTCAGGATTCAAACACAGTCAGTCCAGCACTGTCTTAACCACCACACTCTTAGCCCACAGGTTACACAGCTTCTCCCAAGGCTTGTAAGATTAGGGTCAATGAAATTTATATGAGATTCTAATAACAATGTTTATTGTTGAAAACAGAGATCCCTGAAGACTATATAAAATCTCAAAAGGTATCAGAAGAGCCAGGAATTCTGAGTGTCACTGCTACTGGTTCAGCAGAAGCTGAACAAAACTCAGCCTAAGAAATGATACATTAGTGTTGAAAGTTTCTACTTAATGAGACTGCAGGTCACCTAATGACCCAGCTTATTGAGAGAGCTTAATAAAGCTTTTAATAAAGCTCGAAAGATAGGGACATCTTCAAAAGATGATCATCACATCAGAAAAGCCCCACAAATTCTCAAAAGATCAACAAATTATTTGGAAATTATTACAATAATTTGATGAAAGAATTGAACTTCAACTTATATCACTTTTAAGCCATTTTAGTATACAGTTTAGAACAAATCACCCCTCCAGCCAAGCCCCACAGCTCCCAGGACAGCCGGCCTTCTGCACACTCCACTAGGGCCGCCTCCATGTGTGGTTTGAAAATCAAAGAAAATATACTTCAAAGTTTTTAGTAAATTGGTTATTAATCTTTCCAAAGTGGTCATTACATATGTTTAATATCAAAAAATCCCTCAACCTTCAGGGTGGTAGTTTCCACCTGAAGTGATCAGAGCCTCCTAGCCAACAGCCGTCAATCAGTAGATCCTACAAATATTATTTTCTAAGTGTTCTATAGCAGCAGTCCCCAGACTTTTTGGCACCAGGGACTGGTTTCATGGAAGACAATTTTCCCATGGGTTTGGGTGTTGCAAGCAATGGGCAGAAGCTGTAAATACAGATGAGGCTTCGCTCACTCAGCTGCCACTCACCTCCTGCAGTGAGGTTCCAGGGGTTGGGGACACTCCCCGCCTCTCCACCACTTTGTAGAAACAGTGCCTTACCTCAGGCTTTTCTCTCTCTGGTACTGCCTTTCTTGTTCCCTCCTCCTTTTGAAACAGCTCCTACATATCCTTCAAGGCTTAGTTCCAAAACCACTTTCTTGTGAAACCTTCCCCACACAACCGTCTCCGGGTAGCAGATCACCTCTCCTGCCAAGTCCCACAGCTTTGAGGGCATCTGACCTTTGCCACCATCCGCTGGATCATCGAAAAACCAAGAGAGTTCCAGAAAAACATCTATTTCTGCTTTATTGAGTATGCCAAAGCCTTTGACTGTGTGGATCACAATAAACTGTGGAAAATTCTGAAAGAGATGGGAATACCAGACCACCTGACCTGCCTCTTGAGAAATCTGTATGCAGGTCAGGAAGCAACAGTTAGAACTGGACATGGAACAACAGACTGGTTCCAAATAGGAAAAGGAGTACGTCAAGGCTGTATATTGTCACCCTGCTTATTTAACTTATATGCAGAGTACATCATGAGAAATGCTGGACTGGAAGAAGCACAAGCTGGAATCAAGATTGCCGGGAGAAATATCAATAACCTCAGATATGCAGATGACACCACCCTTATGGCAGAAAGTGAAAAGGAACTAAAAAGCCTCTTGATGAAAGTGAAAGTGGAGAGTGAAAAATTGGCTTAAAGCTCAACATTCAGAAAACGAAGATCATGGCATCCGGTCCCATCACTTCATGGGAAATAGATGGGGAAACAGTGGAAACAGTGTCAGACTTTATTTTGGGGGGCTCCAAAATTACTGCAGATGGTGATTGCAGCCATGCAATTAAAATACGCTTAGTCCTTGAAAGGAAAGTTATGACCAACCTAGATAGCATATTCAAAAGCAGAGACATTACTTTGCCAGCAAAGGTCCGTCTAGTCAAGGCTATGGTTTTTCCAGTAGTCATGTATGGATGTAAGAGTTGGACTGTGAAGAAAGCTGAGCACCGAAGAATTGATGCTTTTGAACTGTGGTGTTGGAGAAGACTCTTGAGAGTCCCTTGGACTGCAAGGAGATCCAACCAGTCCATTCTAAAGGAGATCAGCCCTGGGTGTTCTTTGGAAGGAATGATGCTAAAGCTGAAACTCCAGTACTTTGGCCACCTCATGCGAAGAGTTGACTCATTGGAAAAGACTCTGATGCTGGGAGGGATTGGGGGCAGGAGGAGAAGGGGACAACAGAGGATGAGATGGCTGGATGGCATCACTGACTCGATGGACGTGAGTCTGAGTGAACTCCGGGAGTTGGTGATGGACAGGGAGGCCTGGCGTGCTGCGATTCATGGGGTCGCAAAGAGTCGGACACGACTGAGCGACTGAAGTGAAGTGAAGTGACCTTTGCCACTCTCAGCTGAACTGCCTGCCTCCCTTCATGGTTCTCGCAGCTCTGCTTCCATCACACCCCACCCAGACTAGGAGCCTCTTTAAGGCAAGCTTGGGTCAGATGTCAAATGTCAGATTACCTGAATAATGAATCTGTCCTCAGGGTCCAGCAGAGAAAGACCCAGGAGAATCCTTTGTAAAATGTTCCTAAATGGAACTGAATTGGATTTGTTTGAACCCTGTGAGGGTTTGACCTATGTTTCAGCCTCCCATCTGCCTGGATCAGAAAGCTGGTCAACTGACCTTGAGGGTAACCCTGGCAGAGGAGTGATCTGATTGGAAAGGTGTCCAGGACAGACCTGTATAACTTTGTTGGGAAGAGAATAAGGTGCTGAGAGCCAAGAGACTTTGGTTGGAGGCACCATGGGTGATCTCACTCCAAACCCTTTACAGTCTTCCAGCCACCCAGATACCCCTTTCCAGGGACCCAGCCTAATAACTACTTATCCCAAATATCCACACGTACACCAACCAGATGCCCAGTGACAGTGAATTCACTCAGTCATGTCCGACTCTTTGCGACTCCATGGACTGTAGCCTACCACGCTCCTCCATCCATGGGATTTTCCAGGCAAGAATACTGGAATGCGTTGCCATTTCCTTCTCCAGAGGATCTTCCTGACCCAGGAATCGAACCTGGGTCTCCCGCATTGTAGGCAGATGCTTTACTGTCTAAGCCACCAGGGAAGTCCAAGACACACCCAAAACCAGACATCCTCAAACACCAGACACAATCACATGGATACATACTCAACCAAACATACAGACCCAAACCAGCTACACATATCCAGATGAATATACCCCAATGAATAACACATGTACACTCAACCAGGCCCACACCAAGGCAAATAACCAAACACAAACAGCTCACAGCCAGATACACACCCAGCCAGCACACAGGAGGGACACACAAGCAGACCCTGGTGTTTGCAGTGAAGGAACCTAAAGCCGCCACTTTGCACAGATGGGGCCTCCCCGCACACACAGGAATCCTCTCCATCACGCGGCATCGCTGCAGCAACCCCATTAGCCCAGATTTCCTCCTCATCAACCAGGGAGGGGCAGCTGCTCTCTGGGGGCAGATTGATTTATCCAACTAATTAGCCCCAATTAATATTAATACACAGTCTCAGAAACTGCAGCAGCTAGGGCAGAGGAACTGTCCACCGGGGCCATCAATCACCATCCGGGGAGATGGCAAAGGACACTCAGGAACTCTGGAGCATGGGGATAGCACCTCAGGCACTACCCCAACCCCCACTCCCAGAAGGAGTCCACCACAGTCACCCAAGATACCACGAGCCCACCTCTCCTTGGGCAGATGGGGAATACAAGGCCCAGGAAAAGGATGGTCACATTGTGCAGGCTACCCAACAAACCACAGTCGCGGTGTAGAGTTGTCTCCATGCCTCTCCCTCCCCACTCTTTGCCGCTCTCGACAGGCTCCGCTCTCGACAGACACACCCACATCTCAACTGCCAGCCACAGTGAGTGCCTCATTGTCTTGCACCATTGGCCGTCAAACTGTCCAAGCCCCTGGGTGAGAAACATAGCTTCCGGGCAGACTCACAGATTTAGAAAACAAACTTAAGGTTGCCAGGGGGAAGGATGCAGGGAAAGGATAGTTAGGGAGTTTGGGATCGACACGTTCGCACTGCTATATTTTAAATGGATAACCAACAAGGATCTACTGTATAGCACGGGAAACTCAGCTCAATGTTATACGGCGGGCTGTATGGAAGGGGAGTTGAGCGGAGAATGGACACACGGAGACATGCATATACATGGCTGAGTCACTCTGAAGTCCACCTGAAACTACCATAGCTATACCCCAATGTAAAATTAGAAGTTTAAAGGACAAAAAAATTAGTAAACTCAGATTCACTTCAGAGCCTGTGCTCTTAACAATTAAAGGAAAGAAACAAAGCTTCCTGTGAAGACCCCACCTTCAGTGATCCCCAGTGTTTTGCATCTGTCGTGTGCTCAGCAAAAATTTGCAGAACCCCCATGTGGGGGATGAAGGGGATGAGAGGCAGAATTTGAAGACCAGGGTCCTGTCCCAGTGGGGTCTAAGGGTGCTCAGGGGCTGAAAGAAGCCTGGCCTCCTACCTCCAGTTGCCTCCATCAGTTTTAGTTCAACAAATAGCCCAGGTAAATACCCACCATGCAGCCGAGCCCTGTGACAGGCACTGGAAGAAAGAGAAAACACACTGCCCCTGACCTCAAGGGGCTCAAAGGACACAGATGAAGGAGGAACTGATGGGGACACAAGAAGCCAGCTTAGGGAGCTGGCGGGGGGTGGGGGGTTGCTGCTCCCTGTCTTCTGAAGGAGATGAGGTCATGGGAGGAGCTCTGTCCTGAGGTGGGACCCACTATTGGGATTAAGGGTCAATGTCCACTCACCTGCTGCCGGAGACGTTCTGCCAGGGCTGCCATCCGCCTCAGAGCCTCCTCCCTACGCTTCTGCGCCCTGGGGATCTTGCTCCATGCTGGAGCCTGCCACCAGAAGAGCATGGTGGCCCCCAGCAAGACAACCCCTAGCAGGGCCACCGGGAGTAACACCACCAGCGAGTGAGATAGCCAGATCACCCCAGGCATTGTGGGACCCGTGCAGATGCACCAGCTGCTTCCTCAGGAAGGCTGCCTTTTTATTTATCAGCTCCACCCTCCCACGCCTGTTTCCCAAAGAGGCAGGAGCCCCAGGTGTTGGCAGAACCTAACCTCATCCCATCTAGCCCTTACAGCCATCTGGACATGTCCTTATGCAAATAAAGTCCTCCGTTCCTCGGGCCAGGCAGATGAAGGGGCTGTGGCAGAAACTAGCCTGAAGAGGAGCCCAGGACACCAGGTGGGCAGGTGACTAGGCTCTGATCCCACTTTCTTTACATTCTCCTCCCTCATCCCACCCACCCCTCAGACACCCCACCAGCACCCCAACCTGACCCTCTCCAGTTCTCAGTGGGTTGCTCCTATGGTTTCCTGTGGTCTGCAGGATAATCACCAACCCCCTTAACATGACTCTCAGGCCACAGGGAGGTGGACTGAACAGCCCATCTGCCCAGAATTAGCAGCTCACTCTGGGGGTATCTGAGGCCCAGGCAGGGAAGAAAGGAAGGGACACCTGGGGATGCAGGCAAAGTTCAGAAGGCATCCGTCCCAGGAGACATGATGTCAGAAAGTGAGGACCAAGGCAGGCAGGCATAGTCCTCGCCCCTTCCCCTGCCAGCCCAGATGAACTTCTGTTCCTGATTCCCCAGGCAAGGCCACTGCTGCCCCTGGGACTGCTTCACCCTAGTCGACTGCTTCACCCTTCCAGACCCATCTCCCATTTCCTCACTGGACTAGGGACTCCCTACCACCAAGGAAAGCAGGCATCTTCAGGGTGAGGTGGGATGGGGTAGGGTGAGGAGGTGGACGTGACTTCCTGCAGGAAAGACCAAGAGGATGTGCAGCAGCAGAACAGGAGGAACTTGATCTTGGAGTCCTTCTACGCCTGTCTGTTTGGGCCTGATCCTCTGTATCAGAGAGGGAGAAGGGAGCAGTCGGAAACATCTGAGGCTGCCAGTCACTGGCAACCTGGAAAATGGTGGCTCCATCCTCAATACTGGAAAGTCAGCAGCAGATTTGCCGGGAAAGAGATGAGTTTGTGGTTCGTAATGTTGAGTCTGAGCACCCAGAGTGGATTGGAGTCAGCAGTTGACCTACCTATCATGTCCTAAAGGGTAACCCCAAGGTCATCTCCCTCTACTACTCTTCACCATCTCTAAGAGGCCTCTGGAATTAGCCTTCCTTGACATTTGCAAACTCCCTGTGACTTCCTCCTGTTCTCCCACCGTTCCTTTCCCCACTTCCATGCACTGTCACTGAACCCTGACTTACCCTGACAGCTCAGGTCCCCCAGACATCAATTAGCAGAAATGCCCCTGCTGTGCCCTGGGGCTTGTTACATCACCCTTTACAGAAACACACCCCTCCATTTCATCACCTCATTTTATCTCCGCATCACACTTACTATTCACTGAAATCATTGTTACTTATTTCTTGCCTCCCTCCCTGAAAAATAAGTTTCTTAAAAGCAAGTACCTCATCAATCTTTTGCAAAGTTCCTGGCACATGGCAGTTGCTCAATGATACTTCTTAAATGGAGGAATAACAAATAGGTCGAGCCCTTTATTTCTGCCTTTATTACCTTTATGGCTCCTTTCTAGCAGCATTTAACACCTTATGTCTCTCCCATCTTAAAAAAATAATAATAAAAACAAATTCTTGAAGACCTATTCAGATCTGCATCCTACATAGCTACCACATTGACATGTTTCTTCTACTCCCAGTTATCTTCTCCAGTTATCTTCTTCAGTTAAGCTTCTCCAGTTATCTGCACTTGCTGCCTTTATTTGCTCATCTTTCATTCACTCCTCCACCCAATCCAGTCTGATTTATGCCAAGTTATTCTGACAATCTTCCCAAAGTTAACTCAGCAGTTATTGGAAGTTTTTCCTCCACCTTCTTCCTTTATTAATTTATTTGTGGTTGCGCTGGGTCTTCATTGCTACATGTGGGCTTTCTCTAGTTGCGGTGAGTAGGGCTACTTTTCCTTGTGATGCAGGGGCTTCTTATTTGGGTGGCTTCTCTTGTTGCAGAGCATGGGCTCAGTAGTTGTGGCGCACAGGCTTAGTGGCTCTGCTGCATGTGGGATCCTTCTAGACCAAGGATCGAACTAGTGTCCCCTGCATTGGCAAGCAGATTCTTAACCACTGGAACACCAGGGTTATCACTCCATCCTTCTTTTTTTCAATTGTATTTGTTTATTAGCTACACCATGCAGCATGTGAGATGCTAGTTCCTTGACAAGGGATTGAAACTGTGCCCTCATGCCTTGGCAGGTGGAGTCTCAACCACTGGACCTCCAGGGAAGTCCCTCCACCCTTCTTAAAATACATTCATTTCCTGGCTTTTGTGAAGTGCTGTTCCTGGCTTAAATGTCCCTTCCTTCAGGAAAAGTTCCCACACACACACACACACACCAGGATGAACCAGGTACCATTTAGTTTACTTTCATAACACACAATAGTGCTTCAGCTTTATGGCACTTCTAACAAGTGTCTTTATGTGATTGTGCATTTGGGGTCTGTTTGCTAGAAGAGTGGGGAAAGCTTCCTTCAGGCAGGGACCATTTCTGATGGGTTACCCAGAGGTGATACCTGGGGGAGGAGTTCAATATATTTATTGGATGGATGGTGATGAAGGGGGTATCCTAGAGATGGGGAAGGGGATGGATGAGGACTTGCAGACTAGGAGAAAGTCACAGGTTGAATATAGACTGGGAGCTATTTGTCCTTATGGGCACAAGTCAAGGTCACAGCTGTAGTAGGATAAATGCAAAAAGGGCCGAGGGCCAGGGCTGACCAGGACACTCCTGTTTAGGATGAGAGAAGGAACAGGAGGTGCCGATGGGTTCACTAATAACAAGTCAACCACTCCTCCATTCAACAAGCCTTTGTTGGGTACCCACTGAGTACCAGGCACCTTGCTGGGTGCTGGACCTACAAGGGCAAACCCCACACAATCCTGACACCAGGTCATCTCGTTTGCCTCAGTACTCAGGGACACATGCCACCTGTGCCATCAGATGCCACATATAAAGAGTACCACCACTCCCAGTCTACGTGTGGGGAAACTGGCAGGACCCACCAAGACTGGATGGGATGTTCAGGACATGATGAGACCTGATTATGTGGCTGTCTCTTATGCCTAGGTTATCCAGGGTATAAAGGCTCTTTCTTTGGTTCTGATCTGATTGGTAACTTGAATGAGGTTGGAGAGGTTCAGTGTTCAGATTTGTAGATAGACAAAGCTGGGAGGCTGAACAGAAAGAGTGAGCAACAGAGCCAGGATCCCAAAGGCTCTCAGTGAGCTGGGGTTCTGGGATAACCCTACAAGATGGTGCCTCTTAGGGACAAGTGGCAGGTACAATACTGAAACCTTTCTGTAAACACCTGTAACCAGATACCAGCAGAGGAGCACAGTGCTTGGACACAGCTTCTGTCTCCAGGGTTGTGGGCCCTTAGCACAGAATTTGGCACTCAGAGAGGGTATACTGCCTGTTCTTGGGCTGATTGTGCAAACAAAGAAAGTACACTAAGTTCAGAGTTGGGTATGTAGCAAACTGGCCGATCTACCCAGTGTGTGGGATCTTAGCTCTGACCAGGGATTGAACTCACGCAGCCTGCATTGGAATCACTGGGTCTTAACCATTGGCTTGTCAGTGAAGTCCCTGTTAGTAACCCTTTCTGAACTTCAGTTTTCTCATATACAAAATGGAAGCAATAGTGTCCATTTTTTCCAATGAGATAATGGATTATCAACTCCACAGCCTAATTGATGTTGGATTCTATTATTAAGATGCAGACCCTGCTTTCATGCTTTCAGGCATGAACAGAAGCACCAAGAAGCCCTTTCAACACAGCCTGACTATTGTAAGAGGATGACCACTCTTACCTTGGATTGGTGGGACAGGGAGCTCCTTAGGTAGAAACATGAATTCCAGGCAGAGCAAGTACAATGAGCAAAGGGCATGGAAATGGGAGCTAGAATTCCCTCAGGCCCCAAGGAAGGGGAGGAATCCAGATTGGTCAGTTGCACAATCAGGTGAAGCATGGCCTTGTGGGTCAGAGCCAGGAGTCTGGACTGAGTACAAGCCCTTAGGCGTGATGAGATTTGCTTTTAGAGAGGTCACTTAACTGCCATACGAGTCCTGGCCACAGGACTGGAAAAGGTCAGTTTTCATTCCAACCCCAAAGAAGGGCAAATCCAAAGAATGTTCAAACTACCACACAATTGCACTCATTTCACATGCTAGCAAGGTAATGTTCAAAATATTTCAAGCTATACTTCAACAGTATGTGAACCAAGGACTTCCAGATGTACAAGCTGAATTCAGAAAAGGCAGAAGAACCAGAGATCAAATTGCCAACATCTACTGGATCATAGAAAAAGCAAGAGAATTCCAGAAAAACATCTACTTCTGCTTCATTGACTACACTAAGGCCTTTGACTGTGTGGATCACAACAAACTGTGGAAAATTCTGAAAGAGATGGGAATACCAGACCACCTTACCTGCATTCTGAGAAACCTGTATTCAGGTCAATAAGCAACAGTTAGAACCAGACATGAAACAACGGACTGGTTCAAAATTGGGAAAGGAGTATGTCAAGGCTTTATATTGTCACCTTGCTTATTTAACTTACATGCAGAGTACCTCATACAAAATGCTGGGCTGGATGAATCCCAAGCTGGAATCAAGATTGTTGAGAGAAATATCAACAACCTCAGATAGGCAGATGACACCACCCTTATGGCAGAAAGTGAAAAGGAACTGAAGAACCTCTTGATGAAAATGAAAGAGGAGAGTGAAAAGGCTGGCTTGAAGCTCAACATTCAAAAAAACTAAGATCATGGCATGTGGTCCCATCACTTCATGGTAAATAGATAGGGAAAAAATGGAAACAATGGAAAAAATGGAAACTATTTTCTTGGGCTCCAAAATGACTGGACAGTGACTTCAGCCATGATATTAAAAGACATTTGCTCCTTGAAAGAAAAGCTATGACAAACCTAGACAGCATATTAAAAAGCAGAAACATCACTTTGCCAACAAAGGTCCATATAGTCAAAGCTATGGTTTTTCCTGTAGTCATATATGGATGTGAGAGTTGGACTATAAAGAAGGTTGAGCATTGAAGAACTGATGCTTTAGAAGTGTGGTGTTGCAGAAGACTCTTGAGGGTCCCTTGGACAGCAAGGAGGTCAAACCAGTCAATCTTAAAGTAAATCAACCCTGAATATTCATTGAAAGGACTGATGCTGAAGCTGAAGCTCCAGTCCTTTGGCCACCTGAAGGAAAGAGCCAACTCACTGGAAAAGACCCTGACGTGGGTAAGGATTGAGGGCAGGAGAAGGGAGCAACAGAAGAGGAGGTGGTTGGATGGCATCATCAACTCAATGAACATGAGTTTGAGCAATCTCCAGGAGATAGTGAAGGACGGTTTGACCTGCTGCAGTCCATGGGGTCACAGAGTCAGACACGATTGACCAACTGAACAACAACAACTCAAATGCCAGATGAAAGACAGTTGGAGACGACCAGTCTGGAGTGGGGAGGTCAGGCAAGAAGCTCTTGAAGTGTACTAGGGAGTAAAGGAAAGGCTGAGACCAGGCAGTAGCCACGTGACTTAGAGGGCCTTGAGGCCACAAGACTGGTGGTCAGACAGGAAGAGGCAGTGGCTGGATTATGTTATCACTCCTCTGGGCCTCCGCATCTTGGGACATCAGGCAGAGGTTCTGACATAGAATAAATCAGATCTTGATTCTAATTCCCCACCTCATTTCTATATGTGTAAAACTGGGAGGATCCACCAAGGCAGGCTGGGACATTCAGGACTTGATGAGACGTGTATTATGTGGCCTTATCCAAGTCACCAGTAAGTACTCAGTCAGATCAGAGCCAAGGAAAGAGCCCTGGGGTTGTCCTGCCCAGAAAGCCTGGGCGTGAGAGATAGGCACATAGTCAAGTCTCATCAAGTCCTGAATGTCCCAACCAGCTTTGGTGGATCCTCCCAGCTTTTGCACATACAGAAATTATGTGCTTCTAGCTGTGGGGCCTTTCTGCAAAGTGAGAACACAAATACACATAACATGGTTAGTAGGATAAAATGACATGATGACTGTGAAGGGCCTAAATATTAGTTGGCTCATATTCAGAATGTCCTTCTCACTTGCCCTGATTAAAAATAATCTTATCACTCCATGTATTAAGTATTAAATATGTGGAGGAGAGTACGGCAACCCACTCCAGAATTATTGCCTGGAGAATCTCAATGGACAGAGGAGCTTGGCAGGCTACAGTCCATAGCGTCACAAAGAGTCAGATATGACTGAAGAGACTGAGCATGCACATTAAAGATGTAGGTCTTTAATAGCACACCTGCCTGCCTTTCATTCAAAAAATATACTCCAGAATGCAGATCCAAGAGGACAAAACCCTAGTCTGCCCCATATATCACTGCAGTCCCAGCATCAAATACAGCTCCTGGTCCCTAGTAGATGCTCACTTGGTGTTCACTGAATTAACTAAACACCCTATAGGAACCATTCCACATGCTGAATCTGTGATGAGCATGACAAAGTGCAGTTCTCAGGAAGCTTACTTGAGTGGAGACAAAAAAAAAAAAAAAAAAACCCATATGATCCTAGATAGTGACAATGGTATTAAGTCCAAGGGGTGACATGTTAGAAGACGTCAGAGGAAGCTGTTCTCCAAGTAGGTGATCAGGGAGGGTGACATTGGTGTCAAGAGTTCCGAGCAGAGGGACAGCTAACACAAAGGCTCTGGAGCAGGGACCAGCTTGAGATGAGAAAGAGACCATAACGTGCTCATGTGGCTGGAGCACAGGGAATGAGAGGAAGAGACATCCAAGATGAGGCAGGGGAGGTGGGCAAGGGCCATGTCACTTAGGACCTCAAAGGACTTGAAGAGACCAGATTTTCATCTCGGTTGATTGGGAAGCCATTGCAAGGTCTTAGGGAGAGAGGTGACTCAATCTGATATACACTTTCATGGGATCACTCTGGCTGCTGTACGGAAAATGGATTGATTGGACAGGTGGGGAAGGAAGCAGGGACCCCAGTTGGGTTATTGGTGTCCAGATGAGAGGCAGGAGGCTTGGACCAGGGTGTAGCTGTGGGGGTGGAATGCAATGGGCACTTGCTTCCTCACTGACCACCTCCTCTGCCCTTGGCAGCACTTGGCCCCTTTGTCTAACCTTTCCCTCATCCCTGATTATGATCGAGCCAACATGTTTGTACCAAAATCTGCCACCCACACAGGCCCCAGAGCCTCTGAGAGATGACAGACAGGTTTGGAGGAGCTTCAGCACCACTAAAAACAGAGCTGGGCATGGGCATGCTGGGATTCAAGAGGGGAATCAGTAACCCAGTTATTGATTGGAATTATTGACTGGAAAGAATGGAAGTGAGGTCTGAAAGCACAAGGCTATCATTAACCAAAGACAGAAATGGGCAGGAAGCTGAGGCAGATGCTGAGTGATTTCATGGAAATATATGAGCCAAAATGACAGTAGCAGCAGATAAGAAACCAGGGCAAAGTGCAGCAGCTTCTTGGTCATCCCAACCTAGGTGTCTGTGCAGATTAGGCCCTCTAGTCAGCTCCCAGGGAGGCTCATATCTGCCCTGAGACTTGCCCCAACTGAGGCTGGGTTACTATTGACAGAAAGTATAGGTGCCACTGGGCACGTGATGTGGAGGGGAAGACACCTCTGGAGAAGCAGGAAAATCTGGGCAGAGAAGGAAGCCTTGGGAAAGCAGTTGTCCTGGAAAGAATCTGATGTTAGTCAAGTGGGAGCCAGGGGCCCACCTGAGCTCGAGGGCTCAGGCCAGACACATCTTCAACAGCAAGCAGGAGAGTTAGGGCTGGAGCCAGGGAGGCATGAGGAAGCTCTGCTTGTGGGCCCAAGCAGCCCCCAGAACAGCCCAAATGAGCTACCCGCCGCCCACCAAGCAACACAGGCCCAGACAGCTCACCTGCACCCCAAACCACTGCCCTAGCTCAGGCCTCAGGCCCCCTTCCTCACACTAGGATCATGGAACAGCCTGGTTACGCTCTCCAGGCTCTGCCATTCTAGTCTACTCTCCTCAGCACACCTGGGTGATCTTTCAAGAGCACCCCACTGCCCTGGAGACTGGATTCAAGTACCTGAACTGGCCCCCCAAACGCCTTGATCTGACCCCCACCTACCTCTCTGCTGCTCCTCCTGGAAGCACAGTGCTTCCATCTACCAAACTCGTCCTAGTTTTCGGGCATACTTTTCCCTCTCCCTGAGATGTCCTCGTCCCCTCCCTCAGCCTCTGGGAAACTCAGTCTCTACGCAACACAGGTTCTCCTCCTTCAGGAGGCCTTCCCATAATATCCAGTCCTTGACTGGTCCTGCAAGCACTCTCTGCCAGATCGTCTTGTCTTGGGCTTGCCTCCCCAGGCCTGTGGGCTGCTCTCCCCAACAGCATTCCAGGCTCCCTGCTGCCCTGTACCCAGCCCTGTGCTGCCCGCTGAGGACAAAGATGTAAAAATAGTGCCCCTGCATCAAGGAGAGCCAGTGTGCTGAGGCAACCCACCTGCAGATGCCCACCACACAGGGCTGATTGGACAGAAACAGCCCCCCTACTCCAGGGTTCAGAGGGAGAAAGAGGGATCTGAGCTGGGCCTCAAAGGATTTAATGGTAGAGGAGCAGAAAGGGCCTCCTCAGCAGAGGGAAGGAGCAAAGGGAGAACAGAGAGAGAAGACAATGTCTAACTAAGTAGGGCTTAGTCTGAGGGTTGGAAGGTGGGGACGGGGAGACAGTGGGTGAGGGTGAAGAGCTGGGGCTGCAAGAGCCACCCTGAAAAACCTGTGTCCATGCTGTGAGTGACGGGAACTACAGGAGGTTTGGGAGCAGGAGATGGACATGGCTGAAGTCGGGTTCTAGAAGGGCAGGTGTCCAACCCCGGGGCCCTAACAGTGACCGCCAGAAAGCACACACACACTAGACACCAGTTCTTGACTGTTAGTCATCATGTCATGCCCGCTGGCTGCCACAGCAAGGCGGGTGGTCAGGACAGAGAGCGGACCTGGGGAGGAAGTGAGGTCCAGAGTCCATGGGTCTGGGCTTCTTGTAGAGGGTGACGGAGGGGGGACTCGGAAGCCTCAGCCCAGGCTGAACACTTCCTGGTGGGGCAGCAGCTGTGCCCTGACCAGGCTGGACGCAGCTCCAGGCGGGTCTCGGGTCCTCCAGGGCCGGGTGGGCCGCAGTCAGGATAGCTGCTTGTCCGGGTTCATCAGCTGCTCCACCTCCCGCATGAACCGCAGACATAGCTCTTCCTGCCAGGGCAGAGCCACGCACTGCACAGCCACGGGCAGCCCCACGCTCTTCCTTACAACCTGAGGGCACACAGGCATCAGGACCCGAGGTCTCAAGGCAGGGCCCCACCCAGACCCGGGAAGCGCCCCAGCTGGGGAGGAGAGGCAGCACAGCAGGGCCCGCCCGCAGTCTCTAGGGGTCCTGCATTAAGAAAGGCCGACAAGGCCTGTGCCTGGTTATACTGTCCTCTCCACTAGAGGAAGGGGTCCCGGCGGGGAGGCAAGGGGAAGAGACTCGCCTTCTGCAGCGTCTTGTCCCAGATATCCCCAAAGTAGCCCTTGTAAAACTGCAGCTGGGCCTCGTCCTCAGCGGTCACCATGGTGACGGGTACCACTCCCGCGGGGAAGTCCAGGCAGTTGTAGAGCAGAGTATAGCTGACAGCCCCTGAGACACAGCACAAGGGGTGGAGCAGGTCAGCCAACCTTCCGTGATGACTGTCCGCTCCGAGCCCCCATCTTCCACCCTAAGAGATGGCACTGGCCTCCACCAGCAGGGAGAGGTTCTCTCCTAGGGCTGAGACTTGAGTGGGAGTGACAAAGCCCAGGAACCTGGATTCAGGGCAGGCTGGAGAGCCTGCTAGTGCTTGCCCTGTGCCTCCCCCTCTGCAGCTTCATTGCTGTTTTCTTGGTTTATCTAAATCCCACCTGGACTTCAAACACCACCTCCCAAAACCATAGACTCTGTAACAAGACCTCCAACTTGAATATCGCTGAGGACGAGGAGCTCATTCCCTCCCAAGGCATACCACCCGACTCCCTTCTCTCCAGCCAACCAGACCGTGAGCCTATCAGGAGTGGAGTCCTCCCCCAGGGGTCCTCTCCTCCTGCTTCCCAGCAACCTCACCAGGCACAGGGTGGAACTCAGAAGAGAAGAGACAGCTGAGAGGGATGTGATGGGGCTGCCAGCCTCACCTGTGGCCTTGCCTGGGCCGTTCAGGTCCAGAGCAGGGCCCATCATGGGGGTGAGCAGCACATCCAGCTCCAGGGCTCTCCACTGGGCCATCACAGAGTGCCGGTATACCTGTGGAGGACACCCGCACACCCAGTGAAGCTCTCAGACCCAACCCATTACATGGACTCTGCAGCACAGGCACTGAGGCGGGGTGACTGGCCCCATGCCTGCCCCAGATCTGAACTGAGCCACGATAGCATGGAGGACCTTGGGATATTCAGACAGGGATGCTTTCAGGGGGCATCAAATGCTCCACGGAACCACAGAGACCACTCTTCCTGCCAGGGTGGGGCCACGGAGTGCTGGTTACAGGCAGCACCAGAGTGGCAAAGAGGTGTCCAGGGCAGGAGTCCCACCCAGGCTGACCCAGGCCCCTACAATGGGCCTCCAGGCAAGTGAGGGTCACAGAGCAGGCCCCAAACGGTCCAATCCAGGGAGTGGGAGCAGGGGATGATGGGCCACTCCAGGGGACCAGAGGGACCAGTTTCCAAGAGACCCCAAGGCATATGCCCTGTCCGGCCCCACCCCCACCCGCCCTACTCTAGTCCAGGGGCTCTGGCCTCACCTCAGTCTCATGATGTAGTTCCCAGAGCTTTCTGGCTGACCTGGACAGAGGGAGTGGAGTCACCGACCATGATGATCACAGCCATGGGGATTAGCAACATCAGGCCCCTACTCTCAAAATCTCCCAGATTCCCTTCCTTCTCAGACCCTTCTCAATTCCAGGGCACTCTGAGAAGAAAGCAGTGCGGGGCAGAAGTTCTAATCCCTAAGTTCATATCCCATGGAGTCCCCAAGAGGGACTTAGGCCAGACCCCCAGCTATTCTTAGGACACAGAGCCACCCAAGGTCCTCAATGCCTGGTAGTGAGAGAGGAATGGGCTTCCCCCATGGCTCAGCGGTAAAGAAGCCACCTGCAATGCAGGAGCCACAGGAGACATAGGTTCAATCACTGGGTGGGGAAGATCCCCTGGAGGAGGGCATGCAACCCACTCCAGTATTCTTGCCTGGAGAAGCCCCTGGACAGAGGAGCCTGGCGGGCTCCAGTCCATTGAGTCAAAAAGAGCTGGACACAACTGAAGTGACTTAGCACACACACATGAAAGAAAAGGCAAGTCCACAAGCTGTAAGGGCCTGAGAATCAGGCAATTTACTCCCATCTTCTCTGGCTTGAGGCCCCGAGGGGCAGGCAGGAGCAGGCGCAGTGCAGTTTGGTCTCTAAAACCAGCACCTCTCACGGGTCCCCAATATCCCCCGCTCCTTGCCACCCACTAGCTCCTTTCTGGGCCTTTCCACCCATGTCCAGGCAGGGCAATCTCCTCCTCTTCATCTTCTCCCAACCTTGCTCTCCTTCAGGACCTTACTCTCCAGCCTTTCCTGTATCTTGCTAAGACATATTCAAGACTGCCCCCCCGCCCAAGGCCACAGAGGTTGCCACCCTGCTTAGACCACTTCCAGCCTCAGAAGCTACTTTTCTCATCGTTTCCCATTGGAAAGCACTTGGACCCAGGTCAGGGGGACAGTTGTGCAGGCATCTGGGCGTGGGAAAAACTCTTACCGAGATTTCATATTGTTGAGAAAGGCTGATAACCTTGGGAGCTGCAATAGAACAGACACTGTCAGTGACTAGACTTTAGGCCAGGTATGGCAATAATCTTCAGGCCAAGCCACCTAGGCCTCCTCCTTCTGTCCCTCCCCGCAGGCCCCAGGTCAGCACTCCTCTCAGCAAGCAGGTTGGCTGAAGATTGAAGAGCATGAGGGGAGGAAAAGAGATAGGGTAGGGGCTGAGAAGAAAAGGAGGCTAAGGGAAGGGGGAAAGAGCCCAGTGGTGCCCACCCTTCCCTTCCTTGTGCCCTCACCAGAGGCTTCATCATGAAAGCCAGCAGTCCTTTAAGCCATCCGGGCAGCCTCAGAATTGAGATCAAGTCCCCCAGGCAGGAATCCACGAAATCACCTTTGCTGGGAGACAAAGGGTCCAGTCCAGGCACATCTACCCAAGGCGTCCCTCCTGGCTCACCCCCACCTGCGGCATCCCCCAGTCTCCACTCAGTGACTCTACCTCCCTCCTCACCAGACTCCAGTAACCACAGCCTCCAGCCCCTTCATCCCAGCCTCTGCTTTCCAATATGCGACATGTGTCTGCAGACCCTTTGGGATGCTTAGGCTCTACCCATATCCACTGGAGCTCCCTAAGGCAGGGCTCCCTGTCTCCCTCCATTGCAAACTCAGCTCAGAGCAATAAGAACTGTGGGAAGCATCTCCCTGGCCCAAAGATACTGCCGAGGGCATCCCCCCACAGATGCTGATGCCAGCCTGGAGGCACAAGTGGTTTAATCCCGAGTGGGTACAGTATTCCTTGCCTCTGAGGCTATCTCTGCTCTCAATCTCAGGGAAAGGTCTCAGGCAGCTGATTCTGAAGTCTCACCCTGAGGGCCAAACTGAGGGGTGGCTCTTTCCACTGAAGTGAAAGTTGCTCAGTCGTGTCCAACTCTTTGCAACCCCATGGAATAGTCCATGGAATTCTCCAGGCCAGAATACTGGAGTGGGTAGCCGTTCCGTTCTCCAGGGGATCTTCTCAACCCAGGGATCGAACCCAGCTCTCCCGCATTGCAGGTGGATTCTTTACCAGTTGAGCCACCAGAGAAGCCCAAGAATACTGGAGTGGGTATCCCTTCTCCAGCCGATCTTCCCGACCCAGGAATCGAACCGGGGTCTCCTGCATTGCAGGCATATTCTTTACCAGCTGAGTTACCAGGGAAGCCTCCCAGATCATACTTGGCTACTGGCAGAAGTCCATTCAATCTGGGCATGTCCCCAGGAAGCATCTTCACAGACCTGCCCTGCCCCCATCAGCCTTTAGAACTGAAAACATCCCTGTGGGACCAGCTTCTCAAATATGAGCTCTGCAAAGCCTCGTAAAGGTGGTGTGGTCCAATCTTCTGACTTTTCAGACAAGAAAACAGATCCTGCTCAAAGGCGGAAGATGTGGCACAAATCCAAGGAGTGTGGAGTAATGGCAGGTGTACACCCTTGCCCTCCTGCTTGATTCCACCCTTATTTCTCAATCTTTCCCCAATAGATAAGCAACGTCCTTCACAACTCAGCCCGGTGCCAGGCCAGGGCTGCTCAATCCTGCCTCTCCCCACACTGGCACCTTTCCAAGGTCTCCCTGACAAGGCAGCTCTAGGCTCAGCTTGAAGCTGGAGGGATGGTAAGGTCCCTGCCCAGGAAGCTCCAGGCCTTCTTCAGGTTCTGCCAAGGCCTGTCCTCCATCTTCCCCAGTGGCCTGTCCCAGAGAGGAACACAGCACTCAGCTGCTCTCCCTGCATCTACCCATGTCCTGATCCCACCACCCACCCCCAAACCCAGTCACTCACAAGTTCTGTAGGAAGGTCGTGCCACCGTCACTGAACAGTCCACCTGTGCCCAGGGTCTCCAGAGCATGAGGTATGTTGCTCGGCAGGAAGGGAACCAGCTGCAGAGATGGAGGCATGTAAGGTTCCCAGACCTAGAAACCCTTGGGTCCCACCCCCAAAAACACACTGTCAAGGCAGCCCTCAGCCCTCACGGTGCCCTCACTGGAGCCACAAAGGCACCCTTGTTGGCCTGTGATAACTCCCCATAAGATGTGTATCCTGAGAGGAGCCTGGAACCACATATAAGCCTGTCTCAGGTGAACGACCCCAAGCCTGCCATCTCAGGGCGCTGAGAACCCCTGGACAGCTGTGCACCACTGTTTGTGGTTGACGAGGAAGGACCACTCCATGCAGCTCCCACATCCCAGCTCAGAGGTGAGGTCACCATCAAGCATGTACCCCAATACTTCTGATCAGCCCCTTTTTACTGGTCCCCCAGGGATCGAATTTGCGGCCCCAATCTCAGAACAATCAGGGTGCAAGGGTGCCAGGGATGGGTGGCAGCCATGGGTACCTAGAAGGCTTCCCTGAAGGAGGGGCAATGCCAGGACCTTTGGGTTCCCCCCCTCGCCCCGCCCAGCATACCGTGTGGCCAGCAACCTCGAGTCTCTGCTTGGTCTCCAGCAGGGCCCGCTTCATGGCCGGCGTGGGCATGGTATAGTTGTCAGTCTCATAATACCCTACACGCAGGGGCTGAGAGCTCCTGTAGATCTGGGGGCAGCATGCACGAGTCAGAGTCAGGTCAGGAGACGGTGGCCCGAAGCAGGGCTCCCAGAGCTCAGAGCCATTACTCAGCCCCAGACACAGCTTTGAGGCTGCTGCCTAGATCCCCAAAAACTGACCTCCAGGGAGGCCAGCCCCTGTTGTATCTGACCCCTTCACAAAACACCTTCCCAGTGACTCTGCAGGTGGACAGAGCAAGAAGGAGGATTCCACAGGCTTCAGGTCTAGACAGGGAGACAGGCCCTGAGCAGGGCCGGGACTTGCCCCAGGCCACTCGTCAGGGTAGAGTAGCAACATCAGGGCAGAAACCCAGGCGTCCACAGCCTGTTTCAAGGATGTAAGTCCTGGCTCCCATAATAGATTGTTCCAGACCCTGGGACAGGGACCTCATTGCCTCTCCTCCCTCTGGGGAAGGGGGCCCTTGGGTAGAGTTAGAACATCTCCTCAGCTGAGGAGTGGGAGCTTGCCCTCCCTCACCCCAGCCCAGATCTCATGCTGCCCAGGGGCCCTCACCCCTTCCCAGGCAAGAGGTCTGTAGGGAGTAATGCCAGATCGCTGAGAAACGGCACTTACACCACACAGCTTACACAGTCTACATAAACATAGCTTTACTATACCTCCTGGAGGAGGGCATGGCAACTCACTCCAGTATTCTTGCCTGGAGAATTCCCATGGACGGAGGAGCCCCAAGGGCTACAATCAATGGGGTTGCAGAGTCGGACACGATTGAGTGACTAAGCACACACTATAGCACTGCTCACATCTCTAACTTGAGTACTCCTGAAATCTGTTGCTCGTAAAGTACAGATAACTTTATTAGTCATTCTTAAAAGACCCATCAGCTCTTCAATAGGATCACCAAATGACAGTTTATCCTCCAAGACTTCTTGAATTGCTCTCCTCAGAATCCTCACCTCGCTGTACCCACCAGTCCTAACTAATTACAGTATGACTCAATCCTAACCAACCCCCTACACTGACATGAAATGACTCTTTGCGACCCCATAGACTATACACTCCATGGAATTCTCCAGGCCAGAATACTGGAGTGGGTAGCTTTTCCCTTCTCCAGGGGATCGTCCCAACACAGGGATCGAACCCAAGTCTCCCACATTGCGGGCGGATTCTTTACCAAATGAGCTATCATTGACATATCCACCGACAAACTAACGTCAATATTCTAACTTTGTGCTCCTCCCCCATGCTACTAAGGCTCTGTGTGGGCAGCGCCCTCCCTCACCACAGACAGTTAATACACCCAGCCTTATCTGATCTACAGGCTGGTGATACTTGGAGGAAGCCAGTATCTGATAGATCCCTGCCCACAAATCCCAGCTTTCTCTGGGAGAGAGAACGCTCCGCTTTTAACTGTTCTTAACTCACTCAGCCTCCGTGCCAAGCATTCTGCCGGAGGCTGGGGATAGAGAAATGAATGCTGTAAGAAAGGCTCCTGTTTACTGGCTTGTCAAACACAGAAGAGGTTCAGGAGTTCTCCCTCAAGCTGTTCTTAGCCTCAAGTCCCTCCTGTTCCACAGCGACAGCTCCAAGGCTCTGGCTCCCAGCCAGCCAATTTGAAAGACTTGGGATTTCCAAATGCAGGAAAGGGCACCATCTGGTGGCTGTTTGCAGAGGTGCTGCTGTGCTCAGTCACTCAGTCACGTTTGACTCTTTGCAACCCCATGGACTGTAGCCCGCTAGACTCCTCTGTCCATGGGATTATCCTGGCAAGGATACTGGAGTGGGTTGCCATTTCCTTCTCCAGGGAATCTTCCCGACCCAGGGATTGAACCCATGCCTCCTGTATCTCCTGCATTGGCCGGCGGTTTCTTTACCACTGTGCCACCACCAGCAGAGGTGCTAGTGCTGGCCCTAGACCCCCGGGGGCTGGTTTTCAAGAGACAGGGCCTCCCAGGCCTGCCTGCAAGGGCTCAGGAGCACCAGTGAGCCCCGAATCCATCCCCATGCCCACCCCCACCACTGCTCACCTCCTCCCTGAAGGGCAAGGGGGGCACGGTGGGGTCCAAGCGGAACATGTCCTCACACAGCAGCGCTCGCATGCACAGTGCCAGGCTCTCCACGTCCCGGGCCATGGGGCCAACCGCGAGCTGTACTGTGGGGCAGGGAGGGGAGGAGAGAGAGATCACCCAGCCCCGGGGGGTTCCGGGGCTGGGTCCAAACAAGGGTTGGGCTGGAGCCCTGGAGTGTGAGCAGATAGGAGGTAGAAAGGCAGACCTAGAGTGGCCTTGGGGCCCAACACTGCCCCGAGGAGAGGCAGGGGCAAAGGGGCAGACCCCCCTCCTCCAGGGCACAGAGGGAACCACAGACCTCACCTGCTACCTGTCCATAGACACAGCCCTTCAGACCACTCTTGCTGGATAAGAAACACAAGATGTTGGAAATGGGAAATGGCCACCCGCTGCCCGGCCCCACATCCAGTCAGCAGCCCCCAACTCTCTCACCACTTTGGAAACAAGGAACCAGGGGCTGGTGGTACTGTGACATTACCTCCTAGCAAAACCCCAGTCAGGGAATCCCTGCCTGGAGCCCGGAGAGGTGGGAAGCTAGGCCAAGGTCACACAGCAGGACTCAGGGGCTCCCTCCACCCACCACCTACATCCTACCTGAGGCGGTTCCCTGTGGGTTTGAGGCCGCAGATGCCACAGAAGGCTGAGGGAAAGCGGATGCTGCCTCCAATGTCGGTGCCTAAGCCCAGTGGGGAGCCCCCAGCGGCAATGAGGGCCCCCTCGCCCCCTGAGGAGCCACCTGGGCTCTTGGAAGAATTCCATGGGTTCATGGTCGGGCCAAAGAGGGGGTTACTGCAGTCAAAGCTGGAGGAAGTGGGAAGGGGTCAGCCCCTGTCATGTTGGTACCGGTGCCCCTGCCCCCCACCCTGCACCCCTGGGACCCAACCTGAACATGGACTGGGGGACATTGGTGTGCACGAAGGGCAAAGCGCCCTGCAACTTCAGCACCTGCACCACCACACAGTCACCCTCCGCTGGCACCCCCTGGTTCAGGCTCAAGCCCAGTGTCGAGTCCTGGCCCTAGAAGGACGGATGGGTGAGAGGGACATGGTTGATGAGCCAGGGGGGCTTCAACACACAGGGTCTGCTCCCACCACCGCCCCACAGGCCAAGGCAGGACACACCTGCAGTGCCCTCTCAAGGCCTTTGGCCCTAGGACTTCCTCTGAGGGCCCAGGGTGACCCAGGACCCAGAGCTGGCTGGCAGGGACTGGGGCAGGGCGCACCTTATAGCTGAAGCACTCCTTGAGGCTCACGGGGACACCATAGAGCAGGCCCTGTCTTGGGACCTTGCACAGCTGAGTCTCACAGTCTGCCAGGTAGGTGGTCACACAGTTAGTCCCTTTGTTGACTTCCCAGGCCTGGGGTAGGGAGAAATGGACATACGACAGAGTGCGGTGAGGCTGGTTTCTTTTGTTTTTTCGACTGTGGCAAAATCAACATAGCGTAAGATTGGCCTTTTCAAATATACCACCCAGTGACAGGGTAACCATTAACCTGACCCAGGGCCAGGAGCACAGAGGGTAAGCAGGCCCAGCACTGGCCTCATTGCGGACATGCGGCCCAGCCTTACCCAGGCTGTCTCTGACCTTCAACTCCAAGACAGACAGAGGGAGTGCTCTGAGGACCAGGACACTCAAAGGAACAAGATACTGACCTCAGGTGTCCTCCAGAGATGAATAGAGAGTATGTGTGTGCTCCGAGGACCATGACACTCAAAGGAACAAGATACTGACTGACCTCAGATGCCCTCCAGAGGCCGACCTAAGGGGAGGGTGACCCTTGGCCACCCCACTCACCTCCTCCTTCAAGCCACACCGGTGCCCAGTGAGGCTAGATCCCCATGTTGAGTCGCACCAGGAGTCAGTGCAGAGCAGGGCTAGACCCAGGCTTCTGCTTCCTGGCATGCAGCACGCTCCTCTGCCCCAGGCCCGGCCCACACCTGCCCAGGTGAAAGGAACACCTGAATCTGAGGAATGGCTGACTGATACCAGCTGTTAAGAACATGACTGTGGCCCTATTGCCAACTCAGGTATGTGAAATCTGTCTGCTGACCAGGGCAGGAAAAGAGGAGGCCAATCTGTAGCCAGAATGCTCTCTGTGGATGCTCCCTCTGAAGGGCTGGAGCTTTTTCAGGGACATGGATTTGAAAGAAGCAACCCCATCTGTTCAGACTGTGTCCTTTCAATGCGCCCGACCCAGGGGTGTCCAGTCCTTTCTCCACAGTCCCTCTCTGTCCCTTCTCAGCTGCAGTCACTCACACCACTCTCACATGCCTGGCACTCATGTCCACCTGCTTAGGGGTCACAGTCACTGCCACGTACTCTCTTCCGAGAGATCATATCACATACAAGTCATTTTCATAAAGCACAATTTCTTCCTTCATTTCGTTTCAAACACATTTCTTGAGCACTCACTATCAACATATAAAGGACATCGTGGTAGGCCCTAAGGTACAAAGACAAATAAGACTCTGTCCACCAAAAGCCCACCCATGTGCCTTGGGAAAGAGAAAGACAAGACAAGCCCCAAAATGTGATGAGAAATGTGCTGTTAGTAAGTGACCACTGAAGAGGAAACCCTAACCCAGACTGGGAGGGGAGGAGGGTTATGGGAGGCTTCCTGGAAGACGTGACTCCTCTCTGGGCCCTGAAGACTCAGGAGAGCCTGTTGCACTGAGCAGGGCAAGAGGAGGGAGAAGAGCCTTGCAGGTAAAGGCAACCCCAGAGCACAGCAGGCTATGGGGGCCAGGTAACTGCCAGCAGCTGAGCTGCCGATGCCCCAAGCCCCGGAATCCTTGACCAGAGAGGATGCTGGAATGCTGAGCGGGCAGCTGGCCAGGAGACTGGTGCTTGGTCCTGGACAGAGACTGGTGGAAGACCAGGGTAGCGGGGGAGACAAGGGGATGGTCTAGGGGGAGCTCTAAAAGGGAACAGACCAGACTCAGTGACTGATGGCGTGGGGGCGGAATGGGGTGGGAAGTCTGGGCTAAAAGCCAGGTTTCTAGGTAGGACAACATGCTCAGTGTCCCCAGCACATGCACACACACAGAGCCTTCTCTCTCTCTCTCTCATACACACACACAGCTCTGGCTCCCTCCCTCTCTCCCTGGCAGCCCTTGGCACTGTGGTCCCACCATGGCCCTCCAGCCAGGTTTTCCCACAGCCTTGTACAGAGAGGGGAGGAAGGAGTGGGGTCACTCCCTGGCCTTACCTTTCCTATGTAGGTGAAGAGCACAGCCTCGGGATACAGGTCCCCACTGTGTAACTTCTGTACCAGTTGAGGCAGGGGCAGGGCCAGCAGCGCCTCTGAGTCCAGGTCAGGGTTCTGGGGAGACACCTCGGATCAGTCCCCTACTCCCCCCAGGCCCCAGGTGCCTGCAGCAGACACCTATGGCCCATGCCCCCACATCCCAACATCTACCAAGCATGTGCTCACTGTCACATGCCAGGCCATAACAGACATGCCCACCCGCGTCTCTGACATCACAAATGTGCTCCAGCTGGGCAGGCCCTTGCCACCTGTGGACAGTACAGATCTATCTCTTCCAGAAGCTCACTTGAGGGGGGCCCAGGGAGAGGCCACGCCCAGGCTGAGTATTAGACCATTATGAAAAAACTTGCCAGGTGGCGCTAGTGGTAAAGAACCCACCTGCCAATGCAGGAGACGTAGGAGACAAGGGTTCAGCCCCTGGGTGGGGAAGAGTCTCTGGAGAAGGGTATGGCAACCCACTTCAGTATTCTTGTCTGGGGAATCCCATGGACAGAGGAGCCTGGCGGGCTACAGTCCATAGCATTGCAGAGAGTTGGACAAGACTGAAGCAGCTTAGCACAGTGGTTGCTGAGTGTGGCCACACACCTTGTTGATATGCTCTGTGTTTGGATTAAATGTTACCACCATTCCCATTGCACAGCTTAAAGAAACTGACGTTCACAGAGGGAAAGTGCTTTGATTAGGACTTACAGATAAACTATAGTTCTCTGCCCATTCAGCACAAGCTGCCCACTGGCTATCCACCTGCACTTAACTACTCAACCCTTTGGCAGGGGAGGGCAGAAAGAAGAAAACCCTGTCTAAGGTGGCTGGGGTTGAAGCTAGAGCCACATCAAAGAGAGAGGTTTTTTCCATTCATTCCATAAATACATATATTAGGCATCTACTCTGTACCAAGGACCATGCTAGACATGGGGATACAGCAGTGAACAAGAAAGTCACCTCCAGGCTTTGGGGGAGCTTCAACAAGGTGTAGAGTTGGGAGTGAGGAGATAATTTGGTGGCTCGGTGATAAAGAATCTGCCTGCGATGCAGGAGACCCGAGTTTAATCCCTGGGTCAGGAAGATCCCCTGGAGAAGGAAATGGCAACCCACTACAGTACTCTTGCTTGGAGAATCCCATGGACAGAGCCTGGGGGGCTACAGTCCATAGAGTTACAAAGAGTTGGACACAACTGAGCAACTAACACACAGAGATCATTTATAAGTAAACAAATAAGAATTTTAGATAGCCAGAAATAAAGAAAATAACATGGATGTATTGAGTGGGCAGCACACAGGTAGAGGGTGGTCAGGGAAGAGCTCTCCGACGGAGGAGGGATGTTGGTCAGACACTCACTGCCAGGTCTCAGAGGCCTCCAGAGTCTCTGGGATCAGCCCCTGCCTGCATACCTCACTGGCTTCCCCCTCAAGGGCTTTGGGCTAATTAGGAGAGCATCTGAGTTCAGCCACCACATCTCATCTCTACCCTCCTCTGCTCTTGCCAAACTCACCAGGGACTTCCTCGTTGCCCAACACAACAAACACTCAACTCTTCATTCTGCTCCAAGTCTCATGGAGGCGTTCACAGGGCTGACTTCAGACTCCTCCTGGGCACAGGCATACCCCTTTCCCGGGGTTCCCTCCCTCCTCTACGCTGCTACTGTCATCCACTCGTTCAGCCAGTCAACACACATGTTCTGAGCACCTACTCTGTGTCGAGCACTATGTTAGGGCTATGAATTTAGAGTTAGCCGAGACAGACAAGTCCCTGATCTTAGAGCTTACCTTCAAGAAAACAAAGTAATTGAGAAAAAGAATTTGAAAAAGAAGAAAAGAAATTTTAATAACACAAGGGACATCCCTGGTCCAGTGGTTAAGAATCTGCCTTCCAGTGCAGGAGATGGAGGTTCGATCCCTAGTTGGGGAACTAAGATCCCACATGCGGCAGGGCAACTACTGAGCCTCCAGGCTCTGCAGTAGCAGTCCCCAGCCTATTTGGCACCAGGGACTGGTTTCAAGGAAGACAATTTTTCCACAGGAAGGAGGGGTGGGAAGGAGGTATGGGGGTGGGGGGATGTTCATCAATAATTCGAGCAATGGGGAGTGGCACATGAAGTTTCAGTCACCTGCCCCAGAGCTCACCTCCTGCTGTGCAGCTGGTTCCCAACCCGCCATGGACTGCTACCGGCTGGTAGGGGCTGGGGACCCCTCCTCTAGAACCTGTGCTCCACAACAAGATAAGCCCACACAAAGCAACTAGAGAAAGCTGGCGTGCCGCAACAGAGACCCAGCACAGCCAAAGTTTTTTAAAATAAAATAAATTTTTAAATTAAAAAAAAGAAAGAAAGTTAATAAATGATGGCAGATCACGATAAGTGTGAGAAAGGAAGTAAACAGAATCTGTGACAGAAAGAACAGGGGATTGACTCAGATGCACTGGGCAGGTGGAGACATTGTTTCAGCTATGACCTGAAGCACAAAAAGGAGCCAGACATAGGAAGAGTCAAAGGCTCCCGGAGGTTCCTCTGGGCACCTGCTCTTCCCTCTCTGATGCTAGAAGTCATGCCGCCTCTTGGCTTCCCTCCAGGCCCTACACCTATCACATGGCCTCTAGATGGTCCTTCCGCCTCCAAATCATCCTTCGCCTGACCCAACTGAGCTCAGACCCGCTCGCTGGGCTATTCCTTTTGTTCCCTCTGTTCCTGTGTCCTTCCCCTGAGCTCACTGCCTCCTATCTCCTTTCCACCGGCTCCTCTTCACGCAAGGAAGGACGCTGCCATCTGTCCTCAGCTCCCCCTTCTTCCACCCACATCTAATCGGTCACCACGCCCCTAAGTAGCTCTGGAAAATGGCCACCTCTCTGTCTCCTCTACTGAGACACTTGCCACTGCCGACCCTTTCTCTACTGGGTCACACAGAGGCCACCTAGCTGGCTTCTCTGCCAAAGCTTTGTCACCAGACCACACAGCACAACAACGACCTCACCTTGCCTGTCCCCTTCAGGTTGCCTCCCACCACAAGGTCCAGGAGATGTTTCTAGGCTGAGGTCCTGTCAGAGCCCCCTCTGCCCCCTCAATGTGACACAGCCCACTCACTCCCACCTCACACCCAAAGCTGAACACCCATCGCACACACCCACCACACAGCCTTTGAAATCCAGCCTCAATATCAGGAATATTCTTCCCCAAATTTGTTAAAGGGATACAACATTTACTTGGGATTTTTTTCTTTTCTTTTTTCTTTTTTTAATGACACAAGGAGCTACAAGGAGAAAAAATGGATCCATGATCTACCCCCAACATACTAGATAACCCCTGTGTGCTAAATTGCTTCAGTCGTGTCTGACTGTGACCCCATGGACTGTAGCCCGCCAGGCTCCTCTGTCCTTGGGATTCTCCAGGCAAGAATACTGGACTGGGTAGTCATGCCCTTCTCTAGGGGATCTTCCCGACCCAGGGATTGAATCCAGGTATCTGCACTGCAGGCAGATTCTTTATAATCTGAGCCATCAGGGAAGCCCAGACAACCCCTGATGACTTTTTTTTTTTTTTAAGATATGCGAAATGGAAAGGAAACACTCCCCCCACCTCTAGGACCCCCTTGACAAATTCCTCTTCTGAAAAGGAAACCATAGTTTACAGTTTCTGATGAAACCTCATAGGAGAAAAAAAAAATGTTTGTGAAGAATCCACAATGTATATAGTTGTTTATATATATTCTATTTTTGGACAGAGGGATCATAGTATACACACAGTTCTATGCCTTGCGTTTCTCCCCTCACAATGAAAATAGCAAGATTTTTTTCCAATTATATACATATGTGCTCATTGTAAAAAACGAAAAAGTGCCTACCAGTTTGTGGAAGAAAGTAAATATCACCAGAGAGCCCACCACACTGGGGTAATGACCAGCAGGAGCCTGATCACCACCATTCCCCACCTCACCCAGGGTGTCCACAGAGGCCCTGTGCATCTCAGCTAGAAGCTGTCAGTGAGCTCCTCTCAATTCTCAGCACAAATGTTCATTCTTTCCTCTGCTCTTCTGTGTTGACAGTTGATGACACTGTTGTTAACAGCTATTTTTAAGTCTTCAACTAGTTATCAGGCAGCTGAGACATTTTCTCTTTCACAAGACACCAGAGTAAGTCTGCATGTCCAGGAGGCCAATCTAAGAACATGGAGGAAATTAAAATTTATATGGAGAATGCAGGGAAGTATACAAATAAGATCTCACCAAGCATGTGCCCATCTGTATGCCTTTTTTTCCAAGCATAGGATATTACAGCTGTCATTGAATCACTGCCCCTCCTTAACCTGTTTTTCTCCTGAACCACCTACTGTCCTAATTTCAGATACCCTAGATGGTCCTCCAAGTTGTTTTTTTTTTTTTTTAATTTTATTCATGGTTTATTGTTGTTATTTTTTTAATCACATCTGTTCTATTTCAAGATATACATTCCATTCTATCATGTGACCATGGACATTGACTGAAACAAAAACCATACTGTTCTCCCATTCATTTACTGACTTGTTTTAAAATCAGCTTCAAGTTGGTCTTGGAGATGCCAGGAGATGGAACTACAGGTCAGATCCAGTTGAAGGGAGAGGCATTTGTAATCCAGTGGGATTTTGACAAAGGGGCTTGGAAGGTCTGTGCGGGAAGGGCATTCTGGTTAAAACCAGAGGTGCAGAGGCACCGAGGTGTGGGCAAGTGGGATGGCTCTCCGAGTCGTCATAGTCTATCAATGGCAGTCCCTCACTTCAGTCTAGAAAGGATATTAAAACTTACTTAGGGGGCTTCCCAGGTGGCTCAGTGGTAAAGAATCCACCTGCCAGTGCAGGAGATAAGTTCAATCCCTGATCCGGGAAGATCCCACACGCCATGGAGCAACTAAGCCCATGTGCCACAACTACTGAGCCTGTGCTCTAGAGCCCAGGAACCATAACTATAGAAGTCCACGCACCCTAGAGCTTATGTTCGTCAACAAGAGGAGGCACAGCAATGAGAAGCCCGCATGCCGAAAGGAGAGAGTAGCCCCAGCTCACACAACTAAAGAAAAGCCCGCACAGCAACGACAACCCAGCACAGTCAAAAATAAAACAACTCATTCAGGCAGTAAGGTGGAAGCAAATGGGCAAACGCATATTTCAAATTAAGCCTCACATGGTCAACAGAGTGTATGAAAAGCATGCCTCACTCTAAAGTTGCTTGAGAGTCCCAAAAGAGATAAACCATTTTGTGATGTTCAGGAGGCGCTTGGGACCTCCCCTCCTCCAGCAGCACCTTGGGACACAGGACGTAGCTGGGTCCCAACTCACTTCTCTGCAATCTATCAGGCAGGAGCTGTACCATAGGCTGCTGTATTCACCCAGGGGCCCCCTGACCTCAAGGCCCCCTTCTCAGTGTGGGGCTGGGCTGAGAAAGACCCAGAAGAAAGACTATTGAAACAGCCTCAAAACCCCCAGCAGCTCCAGCACCAAGCAGAAAGAGCCTTAGGGGTGGGATAGAGGAGGGGCTTCTCCCTAAGGTTATGTGTGAGCTCAGCTAAACTGCCCACCTTCCCCAACGGCTCAGTGGGTTAAGAATCTGCCTGCAGTGCAGGAGACGCAGGGTTCGATCCCTGGGTTGGGAAGATGCCCTGGAGGAGGAAATGGTGACCCACTCCAGTGTTCTTGCCTGAAGAATCCACGGAGAGGGGATTCTGGTGGGTATACAGACCATGGGCCAAAAAAGAGTTGGACACGACTGAGCAACTAAGCACACAAACTGCCCACCTCTTACTGATCCCAGAGCTACTGTCTTCAAGACCTCAACCCCTGTGCTGACTGCTCAAAACAAGACTGCTGAACTAGTTATCCCTTTCTTCTGCCAGTCACCGGAAAACCAAAAGGGAATTTCCCTACTTACTCATCTGGAAGAGCCAAGTTTTGGTGTTCTGAGGCCAGGCTCTGACCCACAGAGGGTGTTTAAACACTTTTTGGTATTTCAAGGCCAAAACCTGCACTGGAAGTTATTGTTGTATTGTTGTTCCATCACTAAGTCATGTCCTGCTCCTTGCAACCTCATAGACTGCAGCACGCCAGGTTCCTGTGTCCTTCACTATCTCCTGGAGTTTGCTTAAATTCATATCCATTGAGTCCATGATGCTGTCTAACCATCTCATCCTCTGATCCCCACCCCATTCTCCTTTTGCCTTCAATCTTTCCCAGCATCAAGGTCTTTTCCAATGAGTCAGCTCTTTGCATTAGGTGGCCAAAGTCCTGGAGCTTCAGCTTCAGCATCAGTCCTTCCAATGAACATTCAGGGTTGATTTCTTTTAGGAAATCTACCATGGAAGTTCAGTTCAGTTCAGTTCAGTCGCTTAGTCGTGTCTGACTCTTTGCAATCCCATGAACCACAGCACGCCAGGCCTCCCTGTCCATCACCAACTCCTGGAGTCCACCCAAACCCATGTCCATAGAGTCAGTGATGCCATCCAGCCATCTCATCCTCTGTCGTCCCCTTCTCCTCCTGCCCTCAATATTTCCCAGCATCAGGGTCTTTTCAGATGGGTTAGCTCTTCTCATCAGGTGGCCAAAGTATTGGAGTTTCAGCTTCAACATCAGTCCTTCCAGTGAACACCCAGGACTGATCTCCTTTAGGATGGACTGGTTGGGTCTCCTTGCAGTTCAAGGGACTCTCAAGAGTCTTCTCCAACACCACACTTCAAAAGCATCAATTCTTTGGCGCTCAGCCTTCTTCACAGTCCAACTCTCACATCCATACATGACCACTGGAAAAACCATAGCCTTGACTAGACAGACCTTTGTTGGCAAAGTAATGTCTCTGCTTTTCAATATGCTGCCTAGGTTGGTCATAACTTTCCTTCCAAGGAGCAAGCATCTTTTAATTTCATGGCTGCACTCACCATCTGCAGTGATTTTGAAGCCCAGAAAAAGAAAGTCAGCCACTGTTTGCACTGTTTCCCCATCTATTTCCCATGAAGTGATAGGACCAGATGCCATGATCTTAGTTTTCTGAATGTTGAGTTTTACACCAACTTTTTCACTCTCTTCTTTCACTTTCATCAAGAGGCTCTTTAGTTCTTCTTCACTTTCTGCCATAAGGGTGGTGTCATCTGCATATCTGAGGTTATTGATATTTCTCCCAGCAATCTTGATTCCAGCTTGTGCTTCGTCCAGCCCAGCGTTTCTCATGATGTACTCTGCATAGAAGTTAAATAAGCAGGGTGACAATATACAGCCTTGAAGTACTCCTTTCCCCATTTGGAACCAGTCTGTTGTTCCCTGTCCAGTTCTAACTGTTGCTTCCTGACCTGCATACAGGTTTCTCAAGAGGCAGGTCAGGTGGTCTGGCATGCCCATCTCTTTCAGAATTTTCCACAGTTTATTGTGATCCACACAGTCAAAGGCTTTGGCATAGTCAATAAAGCAGAAATAGATGTTTTTCTGGAACTCTCTTGCTTTTTCCGTGATCCAGCAGATGTTGGCAATTTGATCTCTGGTTCCTCTGCCTTTTCTAAAACCAGCTTGAACATCTGGAAGTTCATGGTTCACGTATTGCTGAAGCCTGGCTTGGAGAATTTTGAGCATTACTTTACTAGCGTATGAGATGAGTGCAATTGTGCAGTAGTTTGAGCATTCTTTGGCATTGCCTTTCTTTGGGATTGGAATGAAAACTGACCTTTTCAGTCCTGTGGTCACTGCTGGGTTTTCCAAATTTGCTGGCATATTGAGTGCAGCACTTTCACAGCATCATCTTTCAGGATTTGAAATAGCTCAACTGGAATTCCATCACCTCCACTAGTTTTGTTCGTAGTGATGCTTTCTAAGGCCCACTTGACTTCACATTCCAGGATGTCTGGCTCTAGGTCAGTGATCACACCATCGTGATTAGCTGGGTCATGAAGATCTTTTTTGTACAGTTCTTCTGTGTATTCTTGCCACCTCTTCTTAATATCTTCTGCTTCTGTTAGGTCCCTACCATTTCTGTCCTTTATGGAGCCCATCTTTGCATGAAATATTCCCTTGATATCTCTACTTTTCTTGAAGAGATCTCTAGTCTTTCCCATTCTGTTGTTTTCCTCTATTTCTTTGCACTGATTGCTGAGGAAGGCTTTCTTATCTCTCCTTGCTATTCTTTGGAACTTTGCATTCAGATGCTTATATCTTTCCTTTTCTCCTTTGCTTTTCGCTTCCCTTCTTTTCACAGCTATTTGTAAGGCCTCCTCAGACAGCCATTTTGTTGTTTTGTTTTTTTTTTTCTGGTTCTTAAAAATAAGGAAAGGCTGTTGCTCCAGAAGGAAACTGGATGCTTGGATCCAGATGCTGATGCTTGGAGCTGAAGTGAGGGAAAACCCACCCTTCTACTACCCCACACCCCTGCCAGCTGGTGGGTTCCTTGCAACCAGGAGGAGAGTTATGTAGGCAGAAACTGTGGGCAGATTCCTGCAGCTGCCCCCACACATTCCTTGGAGCCAGGAGAACTCAGCTAGCTAGCTGCACAGGACTTGGAGTCTCCGGAGCAGCCGAGGGTCTCTAGGCTGGGCCTGGCATCACTGCAAGGATCCCTGAGCAGGGCACCAGGGAGCTCTGCCAGAGAAGAAGGATCAGACAGTGATGAAGCTTTGCTCAACTAGGTAGGGAAAGTGGCCAATTTGGATTGAATACCTAAAAATGAACTGATTGTGTACTTTCGCTGATTGTGTGCCATGTCAGTGAGTGAGGGCTAGAACCAGATATGTTATTATTTCACTAAACAAACAAATAAGACATTTTCCTGGTTCAGGAATGGTATGGTGTAAATTCATACTAGTACATCCAGCAAAAACCGCAAAGCAATCAAGGCCATACCCAGGGCCTGGCATCCAAGGCCTGGGTCTCCCTTCCTGATCTTTCTTCCTTGCTCCTCTCCATTGGAATGAGGCTGGATGGTTCCACCAGGCATCTAGGTTCTAGTTCTAGCTCCTGCCTCATCTTGTCCCATCATCTGGAATGCCTTCCTACCTGTCATATCCAAATTCCATCCAACACCCCTTGGGGCAAGTCTTCTGTCTCACAGCACATAGGAACTGAGCTTGGTATTTCGACTTGGAACTGAGTCCAGTGTGGCATACACCTAGAGGAAAGCCTCCTCTTCCAGGCCGCTTCCCTCACCTCCATACACACACTGAGCTGATCCAGAGGGAAAGAAGCTTGTTGACAGGTCACCCAGGGAAGGGCTGGAACTAAACCTATCCATGAAAGGAACTTATAACCCATCTGACTCCACAGCCAGGTGGCAAGAGTCCACCTCAGCCGGTAACTCCCTGTGGACTTGCTCAAGTCCCTCCCCAGCTTCCTCTGAGCATCCTCAATGAATTTGAACTATAAGCTCTCAGAAGGCCCTTGACCATCACTTTATGATTCCAAAGTCCTAAACCCAAGCATCCTATTGGTTCTCATCTTGCAGTTTAAGCGTCCTAGTAAGTCCATGATCTTGAGATTATCTGGCACACAGCAAAGCTCCTCTTTGACCCAGTGAGGCGACAGCCTTCGACGACCTGTCCTGTCCCTTTCGTTTCCATTCCTCCCCTAGGTCCCACTTGGTTCAGAAAAGAGTACAGAATGCATGATGGCGAGAGGGGTGTCAGAAAGTTACAAAACCTGCGCTGCCCACACACCTGAGCTGCGGGCCGCCCGTCCCTCCCACACACCTGAGCTGCCGGCCGCCCATCCCTCCGAGCGCCCAGGCGGCTCAAAGCGCTGCTGCCACCCCGAACCCTCCCCTTCCACACCGATTCCAACCCCGGCTGTCACCTGGAGCCGGAAGCGCTGCGCCGCCTTGTCCATGGTGTCCAGGGCCGCTTTCTGCCTCCGTCGCGCCCGGACCGCCGAGGCCCGCGCTGTCCGGCGACTGGACCAGCGCAGGGCCAAGGCCGCCGCCACGAAGCAGCAGGCCAGGGCGGCCCCGGAGACGCCGGAGAGCGCGGCCCATGGTTCGTCCAGCACCATGATCTCCCGCCGCCGACCGCTGCCACGGGCAACCGATGAAGGAGGAAATCAGCGATCTCGGACTCCGCCGCAAAACCCGGCCTGGATCAGCCCGGGATCCAGCGCCCGCCTGCGCCGGAGTGGAGGCAGGGGCGGTAGAGCCGCTCGGCCAAGCGTTGTTGCCTGGCAGCCGGCTGAAGACAGGTGGAGCGCAACGGTCAAGGCGAAGAGCCGCGGTTCCGCTGGGACGGCTCCCCAAGTTCTAAGGCTCTGGGCGGTGCGGAGAGGGAGGAGCACCCGCTTCCCGTGGGTGCCCTCGGAAGCTCGAGCCTAGCAGCCGTTCGGCGCCCCCGTCTGGCCTGGCCTCAGCCCGGTGCACCCAAGACCCTCAACTCACGGAAGATGCTGTCCAGCCCGAGCCACTTCAGGAAAGAGGATGGAGAGCAGCGACAGACTGTGCTCGCGGACCTGATAAACCCTGCAAAGAGTTTACCAGTATCATTCCTGGAGAAGCTTGTCTTAGGCTGTGTACCGCAGGGCACTCACCTCTCCCCTGCGTGGGGCTTAGGGGTGCCAGCAGGAGAAGGAGGGGTACAGGATGTTTCTCAGGGAGCCCACCTGCTGCCCGCTCCCCTCCCTAGTCCTGGGACCCGGTGTCTTTAGGGAGGTGGGGGGAGGGGAGCGGATTATCTATATACACACAATACTTCTCCAATCTAGGCCTCTCTCACAGGTCTTTATGTGCTCAATTTCATTTGTCCTCCCAACAGAGAGATGAGGAAAGCATTTTTATCATCCTCGTTTACCAATAAGGTAACTGAGGACAAGAGGGATTAAATTACCCCCTCTGTGGGTCATGCAGGTGACTGAGTGGAGATTCAAACTCAGGTCTAATCCTAAACCATTGCTCTTAACCATCAAGCTGTACTACCATGACTGCCCCTGGAAGTGAGGATGTGTGGAATCAAATGGGATGTGGGGAAGAGTGCTTTGTGGCTAGAAAACGCTGTCTGCCAAAACACTGCTGTTCATCCAGTTCTATCTTTACCTCTGAATCCATGCTTTTTCCTTGAAAAGGAGGAATGCCTATAATGTAAGATTGTTAGGAGGAGTCTGTGAGATCCTGGCTGTGAACTGGGGAACTTGAGGACGTACCAGATCTTCAGTCCGGCCTCAGGGAGCTCAAGATCTGGTTGAGAAGGAAAAAAAACATGCATAGAAACAACAAAAGCCATGCTTTAGTGGAAATGCAGAAATCATGTGACATGAATCCAAACAGCAGTAAATGCTGGGCCCTTGGACTGAATAGTCTTTGGGAAAGCCAGATAGCACAGTGATTTAAAGTTTGCCTCTGGAGCTGGAGTGTCTGGTAACCCATCCTTGTTGCATGACTATCCCCGTTTCCTTACCTGTAAAATGAGGATAATAGTACTCCCTCCACTGGCCAATTCTCTAGTACTATTGTAAGACTCAAATGAGCTAATACTTGAAATGCAGCCAGAACAAGGCCTAGCCTACAGTAAGCAATCCATGCATATTAATTATTACTGTTGTTGTTATTATTAGAATAGAGCCCAGTGCACTGGAGTCCATGGGGCCTGCAAAGAGTTGGACACTACTTAGCAAATGAACAACAACAAACAGAGACCTACAGAGAGGGTTTTTCTGGCCTGAGAAGCCCAAGTTCAGGAACCAGACTATCTGAGTTTAAATCCTAACTTTGACACTGTGGAACTTTCAGTAAGTCACTCTAACCTCTTGTGCCTCAGTTTCCTTATCTGCAAAATGGGAGCTAATAATAGTGACTCCTTCATAGAATTGTGAAGATTAAATGAGTTAATTCAAGAGAAGAGCTTAGAACACTACCTGGCCCGTTGTAAGGGCTCAATAAATGTTGATTCATTGTTATTTTAAGCAGAGTCATGATGCAAGTGTTTTGGAAAGGCAATATGGAGGAGGACTGGGAGAGGCAAGCTGGAGGCAGAGATGTGGAATGGGAGAGCGGGGAGACTTGAGAACACAGCAGGGAAAGGTTTCCAGGGCTCCACCTGTATTATTAGAAAAGCATCTGTAACTCAACACCACACCATTCCAGGAGCCAAAACAGCATGTCCCTGCACTCAGATGTGTGTTCATATTTGCAGTCACTCAAGCAGGCCCTGATGGGTTTCCTGAGCAGGATCTGGGTCTTCACCCACTAACTGGTGACCTTGAGCAAGTCATCCTTCTGTATCCTCAGTTGTTGAGTGGGAAGACAGGTGAGTATCCTGCCAAGTGCAGTTCGAGGTGGGGGCAGGGCAGAAAGGATGAGGGGGAGAGCTTGCTGAAGGCAAGGAAGCTTCTCAGATTCCAGAGGGTTTGAAGCCTGTCTTTGTTCTAGGGTGAGAAGAGGGAGTGTGGTCTGGTTCTCAGCAACTGCTCCGCTTTGTTTCCCTTCATTTCTGTGAGCCTTTCCTCAATACAGAAGGGGCAGACAGGAGTAGGGCACGGCTTGCTCTCAGGAGCTCACAGGCCCACAGGTGACACAAGATTACCACACTCAGAAGCACTACCTGTGGAGCATTTTATAATTTTTAAAGCACGGCCAGGTCTTTGGCCTCAGTTGCCTGAGCCCCTCACCACCTCAGAGGTGGTTCTATTATACTATTATACTCTCCTCAGAGGTAGGGGAGAGTTTGTCTTCTCTGGTAAATTCCTTCAATCCCACACCTTTCTGTATCTCTGCTCTGTGCAAAGGGCTCCTCCGTCCCTTCAGAAGGGAGCTATTTCCCCACCCCTGCAAATCTGAGCTGAACTTTGTGACTTGTTTTAACAAACAGAATGCAGTGCACAGGATGTTGTGCTAGTTCTGAGCCTAGGCTATGTCAGCTACAAATTGGCACTTGCCTTTGGCACTTGCCATCTGTCTCTACAAAGATTAAATTGTGAGCCACTGCAGCTGCAGACTTTCAACACCCCTTGAAAGGAATTCAGAGAGGAGAGCAGAACTGAGGTGCTCCGGGGAAAACTGGCAGAACAGGTCTTCAGATAGTTATTTTCAGGAGCCAACTTTATGAGCCCAATTCTTGTATTTCCTCACATCTGTTCTTTTTCAATCACTAAGTCATGTCCAACTCTTTGCGACCCCATGGATTAACAGCATGCCAAGCTTGAGTCGATGATGTCATCCAACCGTCTCAACCTCTGTCACTCCCTTCATCTCCTGCCCTCAATTTTTCCCAGCATCAGAGTCTTTTCCAGTGAGTTGACTCTCCGCATCAGGTGGCCAAAGTATTGGAGCTAGTTTCAGCATCAGTCCTTCCAATGAACATTCAGGCCTGATTTCCTTTATGATTGACTGGTTTGATCTCCTTGCTGTCCAAGGGACTCTCAAGAGTCTTCTCCATCACCTCAAAAGTATCAATCCTTTGGCACTCAGTTGTCTTTATGATCCAACTTTCAAATCTGTACATGACTACTAGAAAAACCATAGCTGTGACCATATGGACCTTTGTTGGCAAAGTGATATCTCTGTTTTCTGATATGCTGTCTAGGTTTGTCATAGCTTTCCTTCCAAGGAGCAAGCGTCTTCTAATTTCATGGCTGCAGTCACTGTCTGCAGTGATTTTGGAGCACAAGAAAACAAAAGATGTCACTGCTTCCACTTTTCCCCCTTCTATTTGCCAAGAAGTGATGGGACCAGATGCCATGATCTTAGATTCTTTAATGTTGTTCCAAGCCAGCTTTTTCACTCTCCTCTTTCACCTTCATCAAAAAGCTCTTTAGTTCCTCTTCAGTTTCTTCTCATATCTAGAAAAGCACTAAAATTCTTCACGGTGACTGCTCCCTGTGACTAGCAGAAACTTTATGCAAAAATAATATGTACCTGATTGCATATACTCCCCCTTCACTAAAATCACATATATACTGACCTTCCCCCTCTGCCTCTTTGGAGCAGTTTTTCAGAGCTATCTGAAATGCTGTTTCCTGGGCTATAATCTTCATTTTGCCCCAAAGAAAACTTAGCTCACAAAAATCTCCCATTGTGCTATTTTTCAGGCCAGCCGCTGCAAGAGAACTGTTACCTTTCTCTCTCCTGGAACCCTACCACTGCCATAAGCAGCAGCCCAAGCTTGCCTTCCAGAAGATAAAGCCATGTAGCATAGAGCTTGCTCAGCCCAGTGTTCCTGCTCAGGCCCTTACACAGGTTCCAAGCATAAAAACAGCCAGCCACTTGAATGCAGATATGTAAGTGAGCCTAGCCAACCAACAGACTCAGAATCATAAATAGTTGCTTAACTTGCCAGTTTGGGGATTAGTTTATTACAAAGCAATAGCTAACTAATCTACCTTCCAATCTCCATTGCCCAGATGAGTAACTGAGCCCCACAGACAAGCAGGGACTTGCTCAATACTCCATAGTAAGTGGGAGCCCACTGAAAAGTCAAAACTGGATCTTTGAGACTCACTGCTGCCTCTGTAATAGGGATACAGACACCTAGACTCCAAAACTGTTATCAGACTTCCCTGGTAGTCCAGTGGTTAAGAAAACACCTTTCAGTGCAGGGGACAAGAGTTCAATCCCTGGTCAGGGAACTAAGATCCCACATGCCACAGGCAACTAAGCCCATGTGCCACAACTAGAGAAACCTACGAACTTCAATGAAGAGCCGATGCAGCCAAAACAAAAACAAAAATCTGTTATCAAAAGTTCCTAGTCGTTAACCTAGAAACACACCAACCATGTCTTACCCTTCATCTGTTTTCCTCAACCTGTTTTAACCCATGCCATCCTTCAAATATACACAAAATGCTTTCTCCCTCCTAAATTTATTTGAAACTGGGAGGTAAGTTTCTTTGCCATTCTGCCCCTGAGTTTCTTCATCTGTAAAATGGAGGTACTGTACTACCTCATTGGTTATTGAGAATTAAATGAGTTCATTTTAGTAAAGTGTTTAGAACAGTGCCCAAAGTATAGCAAGGGCTAAAAAATAAAATAGAGTAAAATAATGTGACTAAACATGAGCTATAGCAATAGCAATTTTATTAGAGAAATGTTTTATTTTGATCCTGAGAGCTACATATTTTTCACTTGGCTCTGGGGACATCAGTATGAGTATTGAGTCAGCTTGTATGCCCTAAGTTTGTATCCAAGACAGTGTGGAAGAAAACATCTTATGGGTGGCAAACCAATTTTTGAAAACCAGACATGGAGAAAAGCACATGCCTCCCTTCTTGAGAAGCATCAGTAGGACATAATATATTTACCTCATATTTCACAGAGGGCTTATTCTTGATAGGTTGTATATAAATCAAATCTTAACACATAAATCTATCTTAAAGAACTTACCTGGGGAATCATTCTACAAAGTGAGGATGGCTTTTTATAAAATCAGTATACCTTTGAGGGACATTCAGAATTTTTGCCTAAAACAAACCTGCGCACCCAAGGTTCCCCCAAGTGACTCCGGTCTTTCTCTCTAGGGCTGCCTGTTACTAAACCCTGGTACAACCCAAAGAGGGCTCTTGCCCTTGGTTCTCTTGGGCTGGAATCTTTGCAATTCCTGGCTCTACCAAGGTGAATCCCTTTGAAACCAGAAGGTGTGGGGCTGTTGTCCTCAGTGACTCTGATGTCACTGTACTGAAAGTCTGGATATTCAGCTACCAAGCTCTTTGGCTTCTGCTCAAGCTGGCAACAACCTGCTTACAACTTCCGTCACAAATGGGGTCCCCTAAGAGAGACAGAGCCCACAGTTCCAGCTGGTGCCCTCATCTGCTTCTGTGAGTTGGGTAAACATACTGGTAGAGTTAAAACTCGGTATCCAATGACTGGCAGGCTGTCAGGATGGTAACAGGTACAAAGAACTGTACTCATTTCTCAGCCTTCCTCAAACACTTTAGGCCCCAGTGTTTTTCTCCTTTGAACACCCTTCCTTTGATCTCTAATGACCGATGTTCCCCCATAATTTTCACCCCCATCCTGCAGCACACACTGCCTGGCAAACTTCTATTCATTCTTTAAGACCCAATTTAGGGGCCTTTAGGTTCCAGATGGCAGATGAAGTACATGCATTTACCTTCTTCATTAAAATAACAGAAAAGCATATTTTTAAAATAATAACAGAAGTATTACTGGTAAGCAAACAAAAAGAAGTAAAATTTTTAAAAGATAGAAAGCAAGCGGGTGATATCAAACTGAAGGAAAAGGAAACAGTCTAAGACACCAGAGGGAGCCAGGGTCATCCCCCCAAGAAAGACCTGGGGAAGGTCCAAGCAGGAACGGACCATGAGGACAGTCTTGGAATATACAGAGTACTGTTTGGGACTGCTGTGACTTTGGGGATGTTCCCTGCCCCCTTCAATAAATAAACAATCCAGGTTCAAGTCTGAAGAAATACTCTCTAAACGAAGTGCCCCTGTCTGAGAAGAGCAGCCACTAAGGGCATCAGGGCTTGTGAGGAACAAAACAAAGAGGAACTAAGTGACTCTGTCCCCTAGAACAGACAAAGCAGGGGAAAAAGGGAAAGGGACAGTGATTTTGTAGGAGTCTCAGTCAACCTGCCCACTTCTTGGTCACATTCCCTCTCCTGATCAGTCAGCCCTCTGGGTCAGGGAAAAAGCCTCCTGGGAGGTAAGAATGACACAACTCAGGAAGAAAGGCATACAACCAGTCACTTTCCTAATAGTTCATTCATCCATTCATCTCATCAGGTGCAGAGGGCTGAGTTCATTTCTGTTCACAGGACAATATCATCATTGATGCATCCAAGTCCCTCTTATATCTTATCTATTTACTCTTTTTGTTCCCCAATCTTATCTTCCCTCCACCCATAAAGCAACTCTTATAATTTAATGCCTATTTTTTGTTTGTATATGATCTTTTAAAATTTTGTTTTGGGTGCATATATTTAATAGCTTTACTGAGATATAATTGGTGTACAATAAACTGCACATATTTAAAGTATACAGTTTTATGACTTTTTTACATATGTATAGACTTGTATACATTACTACTGGCCACTCCTTCAGAGTTAGCCAGCATTCATGCCTTGGAGGTGTACTATCTTTTGTTTACCAAATAAAATTCTGAGCCATAACTGGTATCTTTACACTATAAAGATAGCCATCACCCCCAAGTTTCCTCATGATCCTGTGTAATCTAGCTTTCTCCAGGCAACCACTGTCTGTCGTCACTATAGATTGGCTTGTGTCTGATATTTTCTATTCTTTTGTTAAAAATATACATAAAATAGATAAGTAACAAAGATTTACTGTATACTATAGGAAACTATATTCAATATTTCAGTATCTTGTAATAACCTATAATGGAAAATAATTTTTTCAAGTATCATATATATGTGTATATATGTTTCTGAATCATTTTTTGCTGCACACCTGAATCTAACATGATATCGTAAATCAACTATACTTCGATTTTTAAAATATCAGTGAGAAAATAAGGAGCTGGTCCATGCCTGCTCTATCAGTGAAAAAAGACCACGTTAGGGGCTTCCCTGGTGGTCCAGTGGTTAGGACTCCATGCTTTCACTGTTAAAGGCCCAGGTTCAATCCTAAGTCAGGGAACTAAGATCTTGCAAGCTACACAGCCAGAAGAAGAAAAAAGGAGACCAAGTTATACTTCAGTAACCACACAAACTCTCAGAGGCTGAACACAGCATTTCTCACTCTCACTACATGTCTAATGCAGGTCCACAGGGGGTTCTGCTCAACAGTCACTTAAGTACTCAAGTTGATGTAGGTTCCATCGTAACATATGTTTCCATGATCACTGTGGTGGGAATGACAAGGCAAACCCAAGGTTCACTCCCAACGCTTCCATCCAGAAATATAGAAGACAATGCTTCCACTAATATTTCATAAACCAAGTCACATAGCTAACCACAGAGGTAGAGGAGAGGCAACCCTTCTGAGGAAGAGGAGTAACCTTTCCTTCAGGAAGAGGAGTAACTATTTATGAAAAGTCCTCGTGCCTCCCATACCCACAAAATTAACTCCAAGACCACAAATAAATCATGGTTGTGAACCACAGTTCAGAAAGCACTAGCTTAAAGGGAGACTGGTGGCTCAGCTGGTAAAGCATCTGCTTGCAATGCAGGAGACCCAGGTTCGATCCCTGGGTCAGGAAGATCCCCTGGAGAAGGAAATGGCAACCCACTCCAGTATTCTTGCCTGAAAAATTCCATGGACAGAGGAGCCGGGGGGGGGGGGGGGCTACACCCCATGGGGTCACAGAGTCGGGAAGGACTGAGCAATTTTACTTAACTTTCACTTTCTTCCCCCCAGTGGCAGAGACATCCTTGACTCAACGGATAGAGGGAGTTTACACGCCTCAAGCAAGATCCTGGAGCAATACTCCACCACGGTCGTCCAGGACTTGACTGCAGTCTTTGCTGCCAGGGGTGTGTGCTCAGCCGCTCAGTCATGTCTCACTCTTTGCGACCGCATGGAGCCAGGCTCCTCTGTCCATGGGATTTTCCAGGCAAGAATACTAGAGTGGGTTGCCATTTCAAGGAGAATCGAAGTGAGTCTGGCTCACTGATTACAGGGAAACTTAGCAGAAGGGCAGGCTCCTCAGCACCCCTTTGATAAGCTGTCACAGGGTCTAAAGTTAGAATATGGCCTGGGGCAAGTATGTAGGAAGGTCAGGTGAGTAGGGTGCAAGTGAAGCAGGTACGGGTCAAGCAGGGGAGGTACAAAGAGCAAGAGAACAGCCATCTCCTGGCTTAATGCTCCAGTTGTTCTTTCCAGGATGACACCTTCAGTTGCCTCTCCGTCCTGGTCACCCTTCTGGGTACATCTGACTTTGCCAGCGTGCCTCCTGGTGTGGCACCTCAAACTTCAGTACGAGCAGCAGGGAGTTCCACAGCTCTGTTTACTCACAGAGGGGAGGGCTAAGGAAGCTTAAGTACTGGACTGACCTTCAGAAACATTTTCTGTCATTATTTAACTTCCTCATTCAGCAACTACTATTGATAATTATATTCCCAGTGGGAGGCCCTTGGAAATCTGATCAGGTCACTTCCCAGCTTAAAACTCCTACAATGGCTTTCAATTACTCCAAGTATTCACTGCTTCAGAGCCCACTGGCTTCTGCCTGTTCTCTAACCTCATATTTCACAAGCATCCCCTTCTCTCCATGTTGCAACACACTAGACCTTTCAGGTTCCAGAATGTAGTCTCCTGTTTCAGAAGCTTCAGTCACATGGCCCCTTATCTCTGCTGGAAGGTACCTCTCATATACACACATCCCTGTCCTCCTCACCCCCAGGTCTGTCTGAACACATCTTCCTCCCGGCCACCCAGGTGGCTCAGTGGTAAAAGAATCCATCTGCCACCCTCCCTCCTGTGAGGGAGACACAGGAGACGTGCGTTTGATCCCTGGGTCGGGAAGATCCCCTGGAGTAGCAAATGGCAACCCGCTCCAGTATTCTTGCCTGGAAAATTCTATGGACAGAGAAGCCTGGTGGGCTACAATCCACGGGGTCACAGAGTTGGATACGACTGAGCACGCACGCACTCCACCACACTACATTAGGTCTCCCAGGTAATAAGCACTCTACACTTCTCTCAATACTTTGCTCCCTTGTAATTTACTTGTAATTCACTTGCAATTTCTTTTCCATCTTGCCCACTAGGTTGTACATCCCTTGAGAAAAACGACTTGTCTGTTCTGTTCACCCCTCTCTCTAGTATCTAGGATTAGGTCTACCACATGATAGTCTGTACTTATACCTTATATGTACCAAACATATTGGTGTTGGGCAATTAGAGATACAAAAATGAATACGCGCTTCCTGCCCTGAATAACTCTCAGTTCAGGGTTGTGGTGAGGAGAGAAACCACACAAGGGAAGCGTTATATTCATAACATATACAAAGGGCAGGGGAAGCACAGAAAAAGAACAACTTAGTCTTCTTTAAAGGAATCAGAGAAGGCTTCCTGGAGGAGATGGAAATCTGGGCTAGCAAGAACAGAGAAAAGGGCATTTAGACAGAAAAGACAATGTATCATGACACAGAGGTCATAGGGGATAGGTTACACTTGGGATACACAAATGACTAGTGAGAGAAGGGTGCACTGGGGGATAGGGAGGTGAAACACCATCAACAACCAGGGGCCAGGGCAGAGTTTGAACTTGCCCCTGCAGGCAATGCAGAAAGAACAAAGAATTAGAAGCAGGTAAGTAAACGACAGATCTGGGTTTTCCACGTGTCAATCTTTGCTGCTGTGTAACAAATCATCCCCAAACTCAGTGGTTTACAAACAACCATTTTGTTTGCTAATGATTCTAAGCATCAGCAAGTTATATTGGTCTTGACTGGGTTCACTCATGCGGTTTGGGTTATTTAACCACTTAGCTGAGGTTAGAAGGTCTTAGCTTAGTGTCCATCACGTGTCACCTGCCGCTGGCCTGGGCTTCTTCACATAGCAGTAAAAAAGAGCCAAGGTAACAGTGAAAGCTGCAAGGTCTCGTGAGGCCTAAACTTAGAACTTACACAGCATTCATTCCACCAAGCTTAACTGGTCCAAGCAAATCATACAGTTAGCCCAGATTAAAGGGGTGAGGAAACAGACTGTGTCTTAGGGAAGGAAATGGCAAAGTCATATTGCATTGGGATAGTATGTGACATTTAAAACTTAAAATACCAAGTATTAGCAAGGCTGTGAAGCAAAGTACTCTGTATTTGGATTGAATCACCATGATCTATGTGAAGAATCTCGGCTGTGAGAGAGCTCAAATCAGTTCTTAGCAGGGTTTTGTAGTCAAGTTCCAGTCATGTAGTCAAGTCACATGTATATAACCAGTTATACCAGTTGTAAACAGTCAGTAAATAAAATAACCCTAGGAGTCACCAGGGGAAGTTCAGATTTAAATAGCACAACAGAAATACCAATGCCTTTATCTGGGCCAACAGTGAAAAACCAGACATCCAGATAGATAGACAGAGCTTTTCCAATCCAGCTGTAAATCAACTCTTTTCCATAATGTGAAATTCTAAAATAGGCAAAACTACAGTGACAAAAAGCAGATCAGTGATTACCTGGAACCAGGGATTAGGGAAAGGAATTAAGTGCAAAGGAGCACAAGAAAACATTTTAGGAGATGGAATTGTTTTCTATATTTTTATGGTGATGATGGTTATACTATTATAAGGAATTATCAAACACATTTAAATGGTACATTTAGTACTGATAAATTATACTCTGTGTAAATAATAACAAAAAAGAAATTTTTTTTTAAGTATCATGCTACATTTAATCTTTGGGACTAAACATTTAATATTTTATTGCTAAGAATCATTCATATTGTTATGTGTCACTGTAGTTCACTTGTTTCGAAACCAGTATAATATTCCACTGTGTGAACATTCCAGTTTATTTGTCCACTCTCTTGCTCATGGTATTTGGGTTTGCTTTTGTAACCAGGGCTGCTATGAAAACATTCTTGTATGTATCTCCTGATGTACATTTAAGAGTTTCTCTTGGATTTATCCCTAATATTGGAATAAGTGAGTTGTAGGTAAACATTCAATTATAGGAGATAAACTATTTTCCAAAGCAGATCTCTGCTTTTCTTATCTGCGTCTCTCTGTCCCCAAATAGACTTCGACCCCAAGTGCAGGAGATGCTATCCCCTTGAATTATCACTGCTTAGCATTTAATTAGCACCAGACTGGCTACCCAGGAGGCCAAGGGAAGAAACCCAGGCACCTAAGGCCTCCAAGCCTCAGCAAGTACTGAATGTTGAGTAAACAGCAGGCAGGAACCAAACAGCACACATGGAAGCTAATTAGAGTCCTACTTCCTGGAGCTCCATCTTCCTAGCTTTACTTGATTCGGAGTCTGAAAGATCTTTCAGGGCCCTCGGTTACGATGCAAATTCCAAGAAGGGAGAAGGCTTAACCTCATCTAAAATCCTTCTCAGCTGACACCTCTAATACCCAAACAAGGATTAGCAGGAAAGGCTTAAAGAACAAAAGGAGAGACAGAAAGAGGAAGAGAAGGGTTAAGGAAAGTAGGAAGAATCCTCTTCCATGCAAGAATCAGTTTTTCAGAAAAAAAATTTAATAAAAAAAGTAGTATCTGCAAGTGACCATAAGCAATTTTTAATATCCCTACCTTTAAAGAACTGCCTTCTTTTGCTAAAGTTACAAAAACAACACAACTAACAGTCAGGCATTACATGATGTAATATTGCTCCAAACACACACTGTGTGAGGTGAGAGCCTGTGATGCTGGGAGAATAGCTCTGAGGGATTTGGGGTTAGCCAGAGAACTAGCACCAGAGCTCAGTCGTGGACCAGGAACAACAACAGCAAAAAAAACCTGAAGATAACAAAATAAGACATTAGGCAATCCCTAGGTGCTCAGAGAGCTGCCATTCTGAAGAATGAAGGGGCCTCATTTTCTCCCACAGTCCCAAGCATACATCCCCAGCAGTTCCCTGGCCACCTGTCATACAGGAGCTCAAGGAATACTTACTAGAGGAGTGAACAAGGAAAGAAACACACAAGAGAGTATCACAGCCTGAGGCAGAAGCAGCTTCCCAGCCAGATTTGGGCAACAGTGCTGTTGATAGTAGGAGGATGCCTGAATTATTCGGCTCTGGAGAGCCTTCTTGATGTTAAGTAAGCAGATTATAATGCACTGGCTTAACATTTTCAGTTACTTGTTCCTGAAATCAGATCATGGGCCATATGGAGAAACTTGGCAGGCTTGTGTAGGTACTTCAACTGCTCAAGACTTATCATGCAAAACTCATCTCAAGTGTGAGAGGGGTTCTGTAACCAGAGGCCTATAACCAGGCTGAGGTCCTGGACTCTGGGTACCTGAGAGCTAGTGCTCAGTAGCAGCACCTGGTACAAGAGGTACTAACAAAACTTGGACTGACATGAGACTCCCCCAACTTTAGCCCCAGCTCGATGGAGCTTCAACAATTTTATTGGCTAAATGCTTCTTCCCAAGTTTACAACATACTGGTTCCTCCTCCTAAACCCCTAATGGGGCAGGAACCTTTAGTACAGGCTCAAAGATGGGGCGTAGGGATTGGAAGTGGGTTGTAATAAATGAGTTAGAAACCTGCTGATGCTCCACAATTGGACAGCAGGACAGAAAAACTCCTACTTCCTACTGCTGAAAACCATCTATAGAAAGACTTGAATGGGATGGAGATTTACCACTGGTCTCCACAAGAGTACACCCAGTCTTCCTACACCAGGACTTCAGGAACAGGGCGATGCTAAGTCATTCTACACATTTTGCAAAAGTACATAGGCCCAAAATTGGCCATGAGGTTTGGGATTACCAGCTCCCCAACCTGGCAGGATGGGAAGAAAGAAAACGTGTTCATGAAAAGCTTTCGGAAGTGAGTCAAGTCTTCCACCTGAACCTTGATGCTGTATTGATTGTCCAGGAGCTCGATGGCGCCTTGCACCACATACTCATTCTGTAAATGTGAAAGTGAGCAGGTAGAATAGACAATGTGGCCTCCTGGTTTGGTGGCAAGGAGTCCAGCCCTGTAAAAAAAGAGAGAGAGAGTGGCAGTGACTAATGAGCTTTCCAGAAGCAGAAGGGCAACGGAAGATGGAAGGATGGGGAGCCAGCTGTGGGATGGGTGACTGTGTTAGCCTCTGTGTGCCTTCCACAATGACATTATCTGAAAAGCTGTTCTCAAAGCAGAGAGTAACCTAACCTTACTCCATGGGCTCTCCTCCAAAAGCTGTCTTCAAACAGTCACCTGATCTTTGACTCCAGTTATAGACCAAACTCTGATACTGGCTATGAACCAAGTTCTTATCCCAGCTGTACAGAGCCTTGACCTCAGTACATATTTCAAAATTGTGTTAATCATTGACATGGGGTTAGGGGTTAGCCTGGAGGTAAAAGTCAATCTGTGCAGTCCATCCTGCTATGTATTTCTACCACATAGGGTTTTTATGTCCCAGAGGAAGACCATCCTGTGATGTTTGTCTCCTTCAGGCAGATTCCCAAACAGAAAACCCTTCTATGGGTGATGGTCTTGGCAACAGCTTCCAGCACCCCAGACTCCCAGATCACTCTTTCCCAAAGCTCCGGGTTTTTGTAAATCTGTTACTCACGCAAGAAGCTGCACCTGCAACACAGGCAACATCTGCCGCTCCTTCTTCCTCGAACGCTGGAAGATGCTGTTTTCCTCCTCATGAAGGGAGTGGCGGTCTGTGGTACAGGGCACATCCACTAGCACCTGCCCAGGAGTGTAAAAGGGCGACAATTAGAGCTCCTTACAGGCTCCTCTTCCTTAGGTCAGGGCTAGTTTAGTCCCTTGACCTGGAGGATTCAGCAGAGTGCTCCCCTGGCCCATCCCCCAACTGCAGAGTATCTGACAAAGCTTCTCACTTTAACCTGGTGGACAACTCTGAAATAAAGAGTGGGGAAATAGTACATCTAGGTATACTTATGGCTGGTCAAAAAACCAAAACCAACATATAAATAATTGTAATTAAATAATTGATATCAACCTAAAAAGAAGTCTTCCATGTTTCAGAGCTCTGTCCTTAACTCTGTCCCTAGCTATTTGAATAAAAACATCCAACTTACAGATGATATAATGCCCAAAGGGTACCTAATACACTGAGTAACAGGATCAGGATTCAAAATTATCTTATTCTAAAACAATGTCATATTCAACATGGAAAAGTTTTAAAGTGAGAGATGCAAAGTCATTCACTTATTGGGGAATTCTCCAGCGGTCCAGTGGTTAGGACTCCCCACTTTCTCTGCTCAGGGCCTGGGTTTGATCCCCAGTCAGGGAACCAAGACCCCACAAGTCACACAGCACAGCCAAAAATAAACAAAGTCATGCATTTATTTATTAAAAGCCTACTCTGATGGGCAGCAAAACAAAACAAAAAGAGCCCCTGACCTCCCCCCAAAAACTAGTCCTATATTTACATTTCAAAAAAGTAAAAATCATCTATGGAAAAGATCTGTAAATTTTCAGTTAAGCAGAAATTCCATGTAAATTAGTAATGACCCAGAGTTCAATATTCTGATGCATTCTTTGGCTACATGAATTGATATAGCACACACAGAGTAAGATAAATGATTACCTTGTACTCTGGTCAGGTCATATCTCAAGAAATGTGATGGGACTAGCGTTCAGAAAAAGAGACGTTAATTAAATAAGAATGCTCAGAGAAGGGATAGGAAAGCTCAGAGAAGGGTCACTGGGATGTTTAGAAACCACATGACAATACCCTCTGTTTCCTGAAACCCTTGTAATACAAAATACCTAAAAAGGATAGATAAAATAATTTTAAAAAGTCAATATTTTTAAATGCATAGCTCAAAGAAAATTAGAGAAATCCGTAGAAGCCAAAGAAAAACCAGGAGTACAAATCCAAGGAGGCATTCCAGAGCTGAAGCTGATGGCTTCTTTTTTTTTTTTTTCCAATTTGAAGTATAGTTGACCTATGACGTTGTGTTAGTTTCTGGTATACAGCAAAGAGATTCAGTAAAAAAACCAAACAAACACATATATATTATTTTTCAGATTCTTTTCTATTATAAGATATTGAATATAGTTCCCTGTGCTATGCAGTAGGACCTTGTTCCTTTTTTCTTTTGGCTGTGCTGTGTGGCTTGTGGGCACTCAGTTCCCTGACCAGGGATTCAACCCAGGCCACAGCAGTGAAAGCCCGGAATTCTAACCGTTAGGCCACCAGGGAACTCCCAGGACCCTGTTTATCTATTCCACATACAGTAGTTTGCATCCACTAATCCAAAACCCCTAACTTATCCCATCCCTCTTTCTCCTTTGGTAACCATAACTTTGTTTTCTATTCCTGTGAATCTGTTTCCATCTTGTAAATAAGCTCATTTGTATCTTTTTTTTAAGATTCTACTTATAAGTGATTTGTCTTTCTCTGTCTGAGTTACTTCACTTAGTATGATAATCTCTAGATTCATCCATGTTGCTGCAAATGGCACTATTTCATTCTTTTTTATGGCTGAGGCATATTCCATTTAATATATGTATCACATCATCTTTATCCACTCATCTGTCAATGGACATTTAGGTTGCTTCCAAGTCTTGGCTCTTGTAAATAATGCTGCTAATTATAGTTTTGTCTGGACATATGTCCAGGAGTGGGATAGCTGGATCCCATGGCAACTCTACTTTTAGTTTTTTAAGGAACCTCCATACTGTTTTCTATAATGGCTGCACCAATTTATATTCCCACCAACCATGTAAGAAGGTTCTCTTCTCCACAACCTCTCCAGCATTTATTATTTGTAGACAATTTTTTTTTTTAATCTTTTTGGCCATGCCACACAGCATGTGGGATCTTAGTTCCCTGATCAGGGATCAAATCTGCACTCCGTGCATTGGCAGCATGGAGTCTTAACCACTGGACCACCAGGAAAGTCTCAATTATTTGTAGACTTTTTGATAATGGCCATTCTGACCAGTGTGAAGTCACACTGTATTTTTGATTTGCATTTTCTAAAAATTAGCAATGTTGAGCATTTTTTCACATGCCCGTTGGCAGGATTAAAAAGACTGTGTGGATCATAATAAACTGTGGGAAATTCTGAAAGAGATGGGAATACCAGACCACCTGACCTGCCTCTTGAGAAATCTGTATGCAGGTCAGGAAGCAACAGTTAGAACTGGACAGGGAACAACAGACTGGTTCCAAATAGGAAAAGGAGTACGTCAAGGCTGTATATTGTCACCCTGCTAATTTAACTTATATGCAGCGTACATCATGAGAAACGCTGGACTGGATGAAGCACAAGCTGGAATCAAGATTGCCGGGAGAAATATCAATAACCTCAGATATGCAGATGACACCACCCTTATGGCAGAAAGTGAAAAGGAACTAAAAAGCCTCTTGATGAAAGTGAAAGTGGAGAGTAAAAAAGTTGGCTTAAAGCTCAACATTCAGAAAACGAAGATCATGGCATCCGGTCCTATCACTTCATGGGAAATAGATGGGGAAACAGTAGAAACAGTGTCAGACTTAATTTTTTGGGCTCCAAAATCACTGCAGATGGTGACTGCAGCCATGAAATTAAAAGACGCTTACTCCTTGGAAGGAAAGTTATGACCAACCTAGATAGCATATTCAAAAGCAGAGACATTACTTTGCCAACAAAGGTCTGTCTAGTCAAGGCTATGGTTTTTCCTGTGGTCATGTATGGATGTGAGAGTTGGACTGTGAAGAAGACTGAGCACCGATGAATCGATGTTTTTGAAGTGTGCTGTTGGAGAAGACTCTTGAGAGTCCCTTGGACTGCAAGGAGATCCAACCAGTCCCTTCTGAAGGAGATCAGCCCTGGGATTTCTTTGGAAGGAATGATGCTAAAGCTGAAACTCCAGTACTTTGGCCACCTCATGCGAAGAGCTGACTCATTGGAAAAGACTCTGATGCTGGGAGGGATTGGGGGCAGGAGGAGAAGGGGACGACAGAGGATGAGATGGCTGGATGGCATCACTGACTCAATGGATGTGAGTCTGAGTGAACTCCAGGAGTTGGTGATGGACAGGGAAGCCTGGCGTGCTGCGATTCATGGGGTCACAAAGAGTCGGACACGACTGAGCAACTGAACTGAACTGAACTGAACTGAATGTAGAATTAAAATATAAACCTTCCTAAATAAAAAAAAAAATTTAAGAGATTACACAGTGAAAGAAACAGTAAGTAAAACAAACTCAGTAAATACTTTGACAGAGCCAAAACCAAATATATCAGGGACATTAATTGTTTTAAAAGAGAAAAATTTTCAGATTGGTTCAAAAAGCAAAACCCAATTCTAGGGAGTATATGAGAGACATATCTAAAGGGTAGTTATTTAATAAGGCTAAATATAAAGAGATTGGAAAAGGTATAAATGCGGCATATATAAAAGGGAAGCTGTTAAGTGGGAAGACAGGTAGGTCTATCTTGCCATGAAAATAAGGAGCTCTGGCACTCCAGCTGATGGCCAGGTAGAGCTGGGGTAGAAACGAAATTACCAAGAGTGTATGGAGTCCTGAGATAGTATTCTTCTTTGAATCTGAAGTGCTTAACACTTGCCTAACACAGTATGTGGTACACAACTATTTGTTCAATGAATAAATTAACAAAGACATCTTCAGGACATTAAAGCTGTTTTCAAACATCTGAAATGCTTCAGACAAACATCTGAAATGTTTGTCTGAAATGTTCCATTTCACATGAAATGGGAGGCAGCGCATTGTTACAGAAGGCATAGCTAGAATTAATGAATGGAAATAAAAATAAAAGGGACTGTGATGATGACAATATTATTAAATGCTTTCTATATGCCAGGAGCATTCTACATGCATTCTATTTAATCTCCACCTATGGGATAGGCATTAATATTATCCTTACTTTACAGAGGAAGAAACTGAAGTTTAAACTGAAAGGTTAACTTCTCTGGCTGGTAAGTGATGGAGCCAGGATTCCAAACCAAGCAGTCTGACTCTAGAATCCTTGAACTCAGCCATATACCATAAAATCTAGAGATTTTAATTCAGTAAGAGAAAGAATTTTTCTAATAGCAGAGGTGTTCAACACAAAACCTGAGTGAGCCCCTGTCACCAAAAGTATGCAAACACAAGCTGAATAATGATGATGGCTACTACCTGTTTAATCTTCATAGCCAGTTGATGTACTGAGCACTTTCCCTGGATATGCTCATTATTAATCCTCATAATAATCATTTTCTATTTTACAAACAAAGAGGCTGAAGTTCACGGAGATCAAGCAGCTGTCTCAAAGTCAATAAGTGGCACCTCTGTGATACAAAAACAAGTTAGGTCGACAGCAGAGGTCATGCTCCCTCTACTCTGCTGCCTGTATGCCAAAAAGGTTGAATAGGGGATTCCTACACAGATGGGAAGCAGGTCTCTCAAGCTATCCAAGATTCTATAAGCCTTGGTCTTTCTTTCCATGTCTTAGAGTGGCTGAGGCAAGATGATAAGAACTGAACAGAAGGGAAAAATGCGTCAGATGACAACACAGAGGCAATAGCTGTATACATATATTTTATATTTTTAGAAGTATATATTTTAAATAAATAATTTTAGAATGTGCCGATTAGAAAATACAGGGAACTCTCCTCCACTGTTAGTGGGAATGTAAATTGGTGCAGCCACTATGGAGGATAGTATGGAGGTTCATCAAAAAACTAAAAACAGAACTACTCTGTGTGTGTGTATGTGTACTCAGTCGCATCCGACTCTTTGTGACCCCATGGATTGTAGCCTGCCAGGCTCCACTATCCATGAGATTTTCCAGGCAAGAATACTGGAGTGGGTTGCCATTTCCTTCTCCAGGGGAACTTCCCGACCCAGGGATTGAACCCACCTCTCCTGTATCTCCGACACTGGCAGGCAGATTATTTACCACTGAGCCACCTGGGAAGCAGAACTACCATATGACCCAGCAATCCCATTCCTGGGCATATAACCAGAGAAAACCATAATTCAAAAGACACATGCATCCCAATATTCATTTAGCACTATTTACAATAGGCAAGACACTGAAGCAACCTAAATGTCTATCAACGAAGGAATAAAGATGTTGTACATATATACTGTTATTGTTGTTTAATTGCTAAGTCATGTCAGATTCTCTTGCAACCCCATGGACTATGGCCTGCCAGGCTCCTCTGTCCATGGGATTTCCCAGACAACACTACTGGAGTGGGTTGCCATTTCCTTCTCCAGGGGATCTTCCCTACCCAGGGATCAAACCCTCCTCTCCTGCAGTGGCAGGCAGATTCTTTACTACTGAGCCACCTGGGAAGCCTACAAGAAAACTAGAGTGGGTTGCCATGCCCTTCTCCAGGGGAATCTTCCCATATATATATTCATACAATGGAACATCATTCAGCCATAAAAAGGAACAAAACTGTGCCATTTGCAGAGGCAAGGATAGACCTAGAGACTGTCATATAGAGTGTAGTAAGTCAGAAAGAGAAAAACAAATAAAATGTCACTTACATGTGGAATCTAGAAAAATTATATGGATGAACTTACCTGCAAAGCAGAGAGACACAGGTGCAGAGAATAAACTTACGGATACCAAGGAGGGAAGGGAAAGGGAAAGGGAAAGTTGCTCAGTCATGTCTGACTCTTTGCAACCCCATATACAGTCCATGGAATTCTCTAGGCTAGAATACTGGAGTGGGTAGCCTTTCCCTTCTCCAGGAGATCTTCCCAACCCAAGAAAAGAACTGAGGTCTCCCGCATTGCAGGCAGACTCTTTACCAGCTGAGCCACAAGGGATGCCCAAGAATACTGAAGTGGGTAGCCTATCCTTTCTCCAGTGGATCTTCCCGACTCAGGATTCGAACTGGGGTCTCCTGCATTGCAGGCAGATTCTTTACCAACTGACTATCAGGGAGGCCCAGGAGGGAAGAGGGGGTGGGATAAACTGGGAGACTGGGATTGACATATATATACTACTATGTATAAAACACATAACTAATAAGAACCTGCTGTAGAGCACATGAAACTCTACTTAATGGTATGTGGTGACCTAAATGGGAAGGAAATCTAAAAAAAGAGGGGATACATATAACTGATTCACCATGCTATAATTGATTCACCATGCTATAAAGCAGAAGCTAACACAACACTGTAAAGCAACTATACTCTAATAAAAATAAGAATTTAAAAAATAATAAATAAAAGAAAATATAAATAACTTAAAGATGTAAAATGACTTTCCGCAAAAACCAAAAAGTTGGATAACTCCAAGGGTGGCAGGATATGAGGAAATAGTGCCCTTATTCATTACCAGTAGAAGTGAAACTGATTTAGCCTTCACAGGGAGTGATTCAGTAACCTCTGTCAATATCCTAAGTACATATAAACTGTTATCCAGCAATCATACTCCAAAAACAAAACCAAAAGTTTGACTTCAGGGCATATTATTAACTAAAAAAAAAATACAAAGTTCAGAATAGTAAGCATAATACACTACCATTCCTATTATTTTTTATATACACATTTATATTTGTATATACACAAAGAAAATATTTTAAGGGGATACAGAAGAAAATACAGACAATATGTAGGGAGAGGAAATAGACAGCTGTGAGACAGGATTAAGAAGAAAACACAGTTTTCTCCAGATACCATATTGAGCCTTCTGCATTTTACATCATGTACTGTATAAATATTCAAAACTAAATAAAATGAGCTTAATCATACTTACTTTAATGAGGGTTACTGTGCAGCCAAGTGAGTAGTGAAATAAAATAAGCCTAATTAATTTTTTTCCAGCCAGACAGGTTCAAACTCTTTTTGTTCCCTCTAATCAAGATAGCAGGCAGTCATCTAAGCTGAACTGACAGTTCTGCAGATGGCTGTTTTCATCACATCACCTAAGGAGAGAGTTGGCCAGGTCCACAATCAGCCCTACATCTTCCAATACATATGGCTAGATCCTACCCAATCAGGGCCTAGCACCAGGAGGGAATGCCAGGTTTGGCTAGCTGGATGTCCCAGGTCAGGAATCACTCACCCGGTCATAGGTGTCCCCCTCCAATTCTCCCCATTTCCTGCCATCCCATGATGTGACTCGAACTCGATTCTTATCCCTGACATCTTGAGGCACATAGCTGTGAAGGACCCTCTGTAGCCTGCTCGTTCGTGACGTGGAGAGATCATTGGCAGCGAGATTGCCTGTGGGAGTATAAATTTTAGGATTGTTTTTTTCTACCTCTGTAAAAAAACGCCCTTGGACTCTTAACAGGAATTGCACTGCATCTATAAACATTCTGGGTAGTAGGAACATCTTATGCCTGCAGGTATAAAGAAACTTCAGAGGCCATTGCACAACAAAGCATCCCACCAGCAACGGTGCCGATGGAGAGTCAGACAAATTCTCAGGCACAGCCAATCAACGCAGACCCCCAAGGCAGGGGCAAGTGGAGGAGAAACATTTATTATATGCAAAGCACAGTACTAGACACTCTGGAGTGGGGGCTGCAAAGGCAAACACCAACTTAGTCCAGAAAGGTTATATAAATAAACAAAGTAGACTAGGCTAAAACATTTATTTCTTTAAAAAATATGCTCTCTCACCTTTCTTGAAATATACATTTCTCTTCATCTTTGGTAGATACTACATATTATTTACCCCCAATTTAAATTCTACTCTTATTCCTTAGTATGGGCTTCCCCAGCGGCTCAGCTGTAAAGAATCCACCTGCAATCCAGGACACGTAGAGACATGGGTTCAATCCTTGGGTCAGGAAGATCCCTTGGAGAAAAAAATGGCAACCTACTTCAGTATTCTGGCCTCGAAAATTCCATGGACAGAGGAGCCTGAAGGGCTATAGTCCATGAGGAAAAAAAGAGTCAGACATGACTGAGCAACTAAACAACAATTCCTTAGTTTCAGAACTCCAATTTTATTTGAGAGAGAGGGGAGCAATATCCCCCAAAAGACTACATTTCCCAGCCTCCTTTTACAACTAAGTAAAACTATAAGACTAAGTTCTGGTCAGTGAGTTGTAGGCAGAATTACTGTGTGGGACTTCTGGTAAGATGTTTAAAAGAAGCTGATACAGGGCTTCCCTTGTGGCTCAGTGGTAAAGAATCCACCTGCCATGCAGGAGACATGGGTTTAATCCCTGGTCCAGGAAGATCCCACATGCCATGGAGAAGCTAAGCCCCAGCTCCACAACTACTGAACCTATGCTCTAGAGTCCAGAAGCCGCAACTACTAATACCACAGGTTGCACCTACTGACGCTTGTGTGCCCTAGAGCCCGTGCTGTGCAACAGGAGAAGCCACCGCAATGAGAAGCCCACGTACCACAACTGGACAGTAGCCCCCGCTCGTTGCAATTAGAGAAAAGCCCACGCAGCAACAAAGACCCAGCACAGCCAAAAATAAATAAAAATTATATATAAAAAACACAAGCTGATACAGGGACTTTCCTGGTGATCCAGTAGTTAGGATTCTACCCGCCAATGCAGGGGACACGGGTTTGATCCCTCATCTGAGAGGATTCCACATGCCAAGGGGCAACTAAGCCCATGTGCCACAATTACCGAAGCTCATACGCCCCAGAGCCTGTGCTCAACGAGAGAAGCCACTGCAGTAAGAAGCCCGTGCACCACAACTAGGGAGTAGCCCCCTGCTTGCGGCAATGAGAGAAAACCCACCAAGCAACAAAGACCCAGTACAGTCAAAATTAAATTTAAAAAATTAAAAATAAATAAATAAAAAGAAGCTGACACAATCAGGAGATGTGCCCCTTTTGTCCAGACTTTTCTTCCTGCCTGGAATTTGAATGTAATGATTGGAATTCCAGTAGTCAAGCAGTCATGTTGGAGGCATGAGGCAATCCTGAGGATGGAAGACAGCAATAAAATAGGTTGCAAAAAGAAAGAAGAAACCCTGATAACTGTGGAGCCTCCATGCCAGTCCTGGACTGCCTATATTCCAGCTCTCATACGTAAGAGAAGAATAAACATTTCTTCTTTAAGTCAGTTAGTTGAGTTTTCTATTGTATACAACCAAGCCTAAACCTGAATGATTCACCATCTACCTTTCACTTTCCCTTTTGTGATAGACACGAGTTTGAGAAATATTTCACTTCACTCTTGGCTCTAAGAAAAATATTACTGTGAGCTTAATAATAAATGGCAATTGATACCTGGCCTCGGAGTCAAGGAATGAAAGAGAGCAGTGGGTACTGTGGTAAAGAACTAGAGAGTACATACTTTTATCTAGTGAGTGAACCACTTTAGTCTCCCCACAAAGAAATATGTCCTAATTTTTGAGGGCACTCAAAGAAGTCAAAATTGGATTCTCTGCTCAAGAAGAATTTGCAGCAGGATATCAATTGAGAAGAGAAAATCTGGGTTCCAGTTCTGGGCCTATCTCTAACTCCTTTAGAAAAACAACTCTAAATTACTTCTTTGGCCCTTCTTCCTCTTCTGAGTTCTAGTTCCTCCTCATCCAAGAAACTCCACCTTATCCATTCCCCCTTCTGATGAATTTTCACAGCAGTCAGTCAGATCAGCATAGCCCAGCCTAGGGTGATTGGACCCATTAAGCCATATCAACATTTCTTCATTCCCTCTGGACTTCCAGAATGTGGAAATCAAATGTAGTACCTCTCTGAATCACCTGTAGGGCCTACCTTGAGGCTGGAAGCTAATTCAAACTGTGCAAGTTGGCTGATAAGAACTGGAAAAGAAGGGTCCAGGCCCAATAAAAAAGGCTATGGCAAGAGAAGCCTGGCTGAGCTCCAGGATCAGTGTCACAGCCATCCCCTCCCTTCTGGCTTCCCTGGTGGTCCAGTGGTTAAGAATGTGCCTGCCAACGCAGGGGTCATGGGGTGAAGATTCCAATGCCACGGGGCAACTATGCCCGTGTACCATAACTACTGAGCCCATGAACCCAAGAGCCTATGCTCTGTGACCAGAAAAGTCACGGCAACGAAAATCTTGAGCACAGCAGCTAGACAGTAGACCCCAACTGCCACAACTGGAAAAAGTCCATGCACAGCAACAAAGACCCAGCACAGCCAAGAAATGAATGAATGAATAAATAAAAATCACAGCCTCCTTGTGAATCTTTCTCAAGATAAAAATACTGTTTATATTAAGGCAGGATGTCAGCAAATGGATGGCTGAAATGAACATTTACAATGAACAAGGCCCAGGCTGAGCTATACTACTGAGTAAGTCTTAGACCTGTCCTCAAGGAACTCCTTATCTTGGGGAGAAAGAACATGTATACCCATTATCCTCTGATGCAAGGCTAATGTACTGTTTCAAGGGTGATGCCCAGAGTGTGAGAGCGCAGGAGACAGAGGACACACTTCGCAGCTGGCCAGCAGAGATCATGAGAGAAGACTTCCTGGAGGTGGCACACTTGAGCTGAGGCTTGAGAGTTAAGAGGGTGATAGGATGGGGCTATTCCAGAGAGAATCTGTAACATGAGCAAAGGTAGAGCCTTATTCAGGCAACAAAGAGTAGCAGGATATGGCTGAAGCACATAAAGCCTGGGGAATAATGACATATTAAAGCTCTAAAGGACTGCTGTGGCCAGATCTTATCATTTTAGTTGTCAGGCTAAGAAAATGGAACTTATAGACAAAGGGAAAAGATGCAGAGGGGTGAAAAGTGTCATGTGGTAGATTAATCAGGGCTTTGCTTTAATCTGCTTTCAAAGACCTTGCTCTGCTTGGCAGTCTTCCTTGGCCACCTGACAGAGAAAGAGAGGAAGTCACTGCAAACAGAAAAAACAAACCAGCTTAGCAAGTACTCCCCTACCTCTGACCTGGACCAGAGAGCTCATCATATTCAATGAGCCCCTGACTGGGGGAGGGAGGGGAGGGGAGCCCTCCCTGCTCAAGACACAGCCCTCTAACTTACGGCAACAGCCAGTCTGAAGCAATGCTAGTGTCTTCCCCCCAGGGGCTGCACACAGGTCAAGCACGGTGTCACCAGGCTGCAGGCCAAGGGCTAGGACAGGCAGCAAGGATGCAGCATCCATCAGGTAGTAGTCCATGAGACCCAGGCTGCCAAGCCTAGAAGAGAAGAGACCACCTTAGAGTGAAAGGCCAAGTCAGGAGACCCACTGGAAGTCAAGGTCTCAAGTCCATACCCTCAGGGATTACTGAGCTCTATGCAGCAAAAACTCATTTCTCCAACCCACCCTCAGTTGTGTACTCACTCACTCATTCATCTACATAGCAGCCAGCCTTTTAAAACAGAAATCAACTCACCCAATTCCAGCCACACTACTCATCTTGCTATTCCTTAATTAAGCTACGCATACTCCTGTTTTGTAGTTGTTCTGCTTTCTGCACGCAGCATATTTCCTCCAAACATACCTCATTTGCTTCCTCACTTCTTTCAGGTCCTCCGCGAAAGTTACCTCACCAAAAAAGCACTGGTATGCCCTAACCACTCTATCTGAAAATAGCAGCCCCTAATAGTTGGGGAAACAGTGTCAGACTTTATTTTTGGGGGCTCCAAAATCACTGCAGATGATGACTGCAGCCATGAAATTAAAAGACGCTTACTCCTTGGAAGGAAAGTTATGACCAACCTAGATAGCATATTCAAAAGCAGAGGCATTACTCTGCCAACAAAGGTCTGTCTAGTCAAGGCTATGGTTTTTCCTGTGGTCATGTATGGATGTGAGAGTTGGACTGTGAAGAAAGCTGAGTGCTGAAGAACTGATGCTTTTGAACTGTGGTGTTGGAGAAGACTCTTGAGAGTCCCTTGGACTGCAAGGAGATCCAACCAGTCCATCCTAAAGGAGATCAGTCCTGGGTGTTCATTGGAAGGACTGGGGTTGAAGCTGAAACTCCAATACTTTGGCCACCTGATGCGAAGAGCTGACTCACTGGAAAAGACCCTGATGCTGGGAAAGATTGAGGGCAGGAGGAGAAGAGGACGAGATGGTTAGATGGCATCACCAACTCAATGGACATGAATTTGGGTAAACTCCGGGAGTTGGTGATGGACAGGGAGGCCTGGCGTGCTGCGGTTCACGGGGTCGCAAAGAGTTGGACACGACTGAGCGACTGAACTGAACTGAGAAATACAAGGTACATGAGACTGAAGTTGGAAAGCAAATAGAGGCCAAGGTTGTAACAGATATTAAGTTTGGACTATAACCTGTAGGCAGTTACCAAAGTTTTTTAAAGAAAATCACACGATCGGCTAGTGAGAGTTTTAGAAAGCTAGGTAGGCTAGAAAGAACAAATTAGAAACAGAGACACCAGTGAGAAGGCTGTTAGGAGAGTCCAAGTGAGAGCTAATGACACACAGATAGAGGCAGCAATCATTAGGGTAGAGGGGATGACAACAACATGATAGTCACAGAAGGACTCCTCACCCACAGTTGTCATAAGGGCAACTGCGGTGCAGTCATTCAGCCTGAGACACAGTTCAGCATGGACAGCCTTTGGGGACAGTCTCAAGGAGACAGAAAACTTGGTCCTTGCTGCCCTGACAGGAAAGCTCTGGGAGAAAGATGTGACAAGACACGAGACAGTACCACTAAGGATCAGCTACAAGAGCTACAATCCTTTCACACTTGAATTGTCTGTGAAACTGTGTGTCTTGTACCTCACAAAGGAGAAAGACAAGAAATCAGAGAAAAATATAGAATTGCTATCATAGCTGTACTGGCTCACAAAACCCATTCTTATCAAGTTCCTTCCTTTTATTAATTTATTTTAATTCCTTTCTTTAAGAAGCATTACTCAACCTTTTTTTTTGGGGGGGGGGGTGGTTCATAGTTTTAAGAATCGGTTAAAAGCTACAATATCTGTTTTCAAAAAAAAGGCACAGTATACTTATGGCTGATTCACATTGTTGTATGACAGCAACCAACACAACATCGTAAAGCGATTATCCTGCAATTAAAATTTTAAAAAGAAAAGCAAAACAACTTTTCAATTTCAGGAGGTTCCTGGACTCCATGAATACATTTTTGAACTTCCCAGAAGTTAAGATCCCCTTGATTTACAGGGAATCCATCAAGACAAGAAGGAAAAAATTCAAATACAGAGATCTGCTTTCCCCCTGTTCTCAGAGTGTCCTCAGGCAACTTAGAAAACAACATGGTCTTACTCCATGGATCTGCCTAAAGCCAGGGCCTTCAAATCGGCCTCTAACCCTGCTCCAATCTATGCCCTCCTCACTGTGACTAAAACAATTTCCTGAAACACAACTTTGATGGCAATAACATCAATAGTAAGAGATACTATGTATAAGTGTTATATTGCAGGGACTATACTTGGTTTTTAATACACATCATTTGATTTAATTCTTACCACAACCCTATGAGGCAGGAGAACTCAGATTCTAGAGCCAGACTACCTGGATCTCAAATGCAGCCCACCTGCTCATCAGTTGTGTGACCTTCAACAAATCAGTCAACTTCTCTGTACCTCAGTTTCCTCATCTGTAATGAGTATGTACCAGATAGGATTAGTGTGAGGATGAAATAATTAACAGAAGTCAAATGCTTATTACAGTATCTGGCACATAGTGAGCTATACTTGTCAGCTATTACTATCATTACTTTCCAAGTTATCTTCCTGATAAGGAAACCAAGGCTCAGGTATCCAATGCCACATGTCTTATTTTTTTTTTTTGGTTGCACTTCGTGGCATGAGAAACTTCTCCAACCAGGGATCCAAGGATCAACATGGTGGCCCCTGCAATGCAAGCTTGGAGCCTTAACAATTGGACCAACAGCGAAGCCCTGTATATCTAATATCAGTAAGTGGTGAAGACAGGATTCAAACCTAGGTTTTCTTAACTCCAAAGCCCATGCTTATAATCACTCTATGTTATTCCTTTCCTCTGCTCTGAACCCCTCTTCAGTGGTTCTCTAGAACACATATTGGCCATTTACAGCAATAAATAATAAAAGGCACATGGTATAAAGCTACCCAGCTCTGGTAGCTGGGTCATTTATAAGCAACCATTTATAAGCAACCAGTCATTTATAAGCAACCACCAAGAAACTCCCCTTTCCCCAGCCTGCAAGCTCCTGGAATTCAAGATTCCCATACATGGCTTCCCATGTACTTTTCCAGCCTCATCTCTTACTTCTCTTAAGCATACAGCCTTCCTTCAAACCAGCCGCTAAGACTACTGCAAAGACTCCTAATTTACAATCCCATTTCTGCCTTGCCTCTCTCCAACCTATTTTCCACACAGCAGCCAGAATGATATTTTTAAAATTCAAAGCTGATTACATCATTCTCCAGCTTAAAACCTTTATGGCTGGGACTTCCCTGGTGGCCAGTGGTTAAGACTCTGTACTTCCACTGCAGGGGGCACGAGTTCAATCTCTGGTCAAGGAACTAAGATCCCAGATGCCAAATAAAAACAACAACAAAACAAACAAACAAAAAACCCTTTCATGCCTCTCTCTTCCTTTTAGAGAAAAAGTCCATAATCCCATATAGCCTGTAAAACCTTCCTTATTTGGTTCAGATGGTAAAGAACCTGCCTGCAAGGTGGGAGACCTGGCTTTGATCCCTGGGTTGGCAAGATCCCACTCCAGTATTCTTGCTTGGAGACTCCCCATGGATAGAGGAACCTGGCAACCTACAGTCAATGGGGTCGCAAAGAGCCGGACATGACTGAACGACTAAGCAGAGCACAGACTTCTTCTGTAGCCTCACACTCCCATCCCCAACCCCATGCCACCTATTAATTCCTATTCATTTTCAGGTCTTAGCTTAAATTTCACTTCCTCAGCACTAGATCTTCTAACTATAAGACTTCATGGGAAAAAAAAAAGACTTCATGGCATCTTGTACTTTTCTTCTGTAGCACTTATCACAACCATAAATAGTCAACAGTTATCTCCCTCACTACACTGCAAGTTCCATGGTGACTTGTGCAATTTAGCGTGCCTGGCATTTGGTAGACAATATTTGCTGAATGAAAGAAACACTCCTTCAAATATCAACTCCCACATCCTACAACTACCACTGAGCTCTCCTTTTCTCAATTTCTAAAACACAATTTAGCATTTTATTACAGAATCTTTTTTCATTCAAATTCATATACATCTGAGCATTGGATAAGATGTCTGGAAGGTCTCCTTTCTTTTCCCCAGTCTAGGACTAACTTTGTGTTCCTAAGCAAGCCCTATTTCCTAGACAAGGCCCACTTCTTTGGTATCATGAGGTTACCTGTCCTACTCTCTCTGATGGGGGCAAAATAAGAAAGCAATTGTAAATAACACATTTTAACTAGAGAGGGTGCAGTAAGTGCTCATATAAGAAGTGTAAGTTTTTTTCCTTTCTTAGGCAGTAGCACAGACCAGGCTCAAAGTGAAGGTACTTTGACCCCTCAAAGTGCAGGGGTCAGACTGCCTTGGTCTAAATACTAGCTATACCACTTACTACCTAAAGGACCTACAGAAGTAAGAACCTTAACTTCTCTGCACCTCAGTTTCCTCAAAGATGAAAGAAAAACAGTAATATTACCCACCTCAGAGGACTGCTGACAGAACAAAAGGAGGTAAGGCCCAACATGTATAAGCACTTAGTAAATATTAGCAATATTAGGATTCCTATTAAACAGGACAAGAGCTGCATCTCTTCCTGTATACTTCTGGCAGACACTCAGCACAGCCCCAGCCTCGATCCAGATCCTACCTGGCAGGAGGGAAACGGCTGACATCCCCTCTGGTGAAAGTAAAACAACGAAGATTTGGACTGCAAGCCCAGGACGCAGGGGATGGAGCAGCAGTTTGGCTATTCTCAGGCTCTGGTTCCCTGTGGAAGACAGCTTCATTCACAAAGTCCCTGGCCTTCAGCTGCTCCAGCTCAGCACTCACACGATCCCCAGCAGCGAAGTTATTCACCAGTGCACCATACTTCTGCTCTGAGAGGAGACTGACCCGGATTGATGGCCAGAGATCTCCAAATTGCACACTGTAGGTCATGTCAAAATTCTGCAGAGCCAGTCGAGTAGCAGGAAATTTGGGCTCTGTGGAAGCCTGGAAGAAAGAGAACAGGCCTGTAAGTCTTCTAGGCCTCACTATCCCATTACTGCCTGAGCCCACCACCACCTTAGAGTGCTGGGGCAAACATGGGTCCAGCTAAGTGCCCACTCCTGCCTTTGCATCGTGCCTCTGCCTGCCAGAGCAAAAGCGTATGAGAAAAGTAGTGGGAAACCGGCCTTTCTAACTCCATGTTGTGAAAGTAAACTTTAGCTCTCACAATAGCATGTGGGGTTCACCAAAAATGAGGGCATTCCTTGAGACCTAGGAGAGGACTCTTGAGTAGAGTCTATAGAAGGTTGGTAGCAACTATAGAGGCCCTGGGCAAAGAACAGATTTAAAGATGGGAGACATTTTTTTTCTTTCTGAACAGTCCTTCCATTTTCTAAAGCACTTTCACATCTCCTAGATTAGATGAGCACCACAAGAGACAGTGCAGTGGGATACAAAAAATATCAACCTTCTACATTTGGTGGAGAGGTGAGGGTAACTTACCTAAAGGTCATGCAGTGACTGACACCACAATGTTCAGTATCACAGGGCTGAGGGTCATCTGGGGAAAGTTCCCAGATTCCAGGAAGGTGGGATGAGAAGAGCTCACAGAAACCTTGAAGTGTGAATCAAAGTGGGGACTTACAGAACGACTGCTACGGGGGCCGCAGAGAGGGGCGTGAGTCAGGCTTGAAGAGTACAGAAATAGGTCGAAAGAGGAAAAAGATCTCAGCTGAGGAGTCCACAAGTTGGCCCTGGATGCCACAGCTGGAATATACTTACTATGGCCGGGAGCCCTGTTACCGTCTATGAGTTTTGTGTTGGCTTAGATTTTTGGGTTGCTTGGAACTCCTTCTCTGCCCTCATTTCTTGTTACGGCGGGGGCTCTTGCTGCGACCCTGACCTCTGCTACGGTGGGGACTCTTGCTCCGCCCCGGACTTTTGCCACAGTGGGGACGAGTCTTGCTCCGGCTCCTGCTCTGGCCCTGCCTTCTGCTACGGTGAGGACTCTTGCTTGGGCTCCGACTTCTGTTACGAAGGGCACTCTTGATTGGGCCCTGACTTTTGCTAGGTCTGGTACTTTCACTCTGGCACTGATCTTCAAAACGTAGAGGACTCTCTCTCCGGTTTTTATTTGTGCTTTCTTGGGTACTATTGCTCCCACTCCGACTTCTGCTAAGATGGAAAGTCTTTCTTTGAGTCCAAGTTGTGCTAGGGCAATGGGCACTCTCACTCTGGCTCCCACTTGCGCTTTGGTGGATGTTCTTGCTGTCACTACTTTGGCATTCACTAATAACCAAAAGTGAACTACAGCTGGCACTAGTGCTGCAGCTGGAACTCTTGGTTGAAGGCACAGGACAGCTGTAGGGAATCTGGGAGGACTCCTTGTGGGAGTCTCGAGAAGCCATGGAGTAGACGTGGAGGCCACATGGCATAGCATCAAGGTGACCCCGGGCTCTGGGGGCAATGGGTAAATTTTGGGGGTCAAAGGGTGTTCTCAAAGGGATAAAAGAATAGATGTGGGTAGAACAAGGAGGCACCACAGGCTGGCGATGAGGTTGGAGTGGGCCCCGGGGAGTGCCGTAAGTGCCACCAGGGGGCACCACAGGCTGGTTATGACACTGAAGGGGACCTGTGCATTGATTGAGGGGACCAGAGAGTAGGCCAGGATCGAGGGTGGGGGGAACCATGGAATATACATGGGTACTACAGGGGGGTCCTCGGGGGCTGGTCTGAGCATAACTACTGGGTAAGATAGGATCACAAGGAAGGCGAAGGGGAAGGGAAGCAGGGATAACTGTTTTGAGGGTTCTAGGAACCACAGCAGGTGCAGTAGTCCCTTGGGGAAGTTCTTTGGGGCAGGAATTTGAGCAAGTTGTGATGGTTGTCACCATACAAGAAGGACCAGAGACGCCAGAAGGGCGGGAGGGAGGTGGAGGAGAGGAGCTGGGCTTGGGGGCGCTGGGCTGGTCAGGAGTGTGCTCGGTGACCAGGGAGTGACATCTGTGGGGAGAATGTGGTTGTTTTACCTCTGAGGATTTGGGAGACTTTGCTTGGGGACAAATGGGCACAGGGAGAGGGGATTCCTTACAGCTTCTGCAGGGGGGTGACTGGGGTGGATTCATAAACTGGTTGCCTGGAGGTGAAGGGAAGAAGGCAGAACAAGGACAGTGGGAGGACAGGGGAAGAGGTGGTTCCTGGGGACAGGTGGGACCAGAAATCATAGCACCTGGGGTTATTCGGAGATAAGAGCTCCCACCAGTCTCCCAGGAATAAATGGACTCAAAGCAAGACTTACTGGAATCCTGTAACTGGGGGTTGCCAGTACTCCCAGGGGATAGGTGGATGGCATAGTAAGGGTTCCCAGGGGCAGGTATGTGGGCCTCTGGGAGAAGATGGGAATAGTGATAAGAGCCCTCCTGAGGTGAGCTGGGACAACTAGATGTGCCTGGTTGAGAGGAAAGTGGGGAGCCACAATAATTTTTCCCAAAAGTCGGGTCAAGCTGTGGTTTAGGTTCATGAGAGTCTGGACGCTTAACATGGCCATGGTAAAAGTTGTCAGTGGGTGGGGAAGATGCTGAGGAAAGAGGAGGATCATTGTAACTTCTCCCTGAGGACCAGGAAGAAAGCAGAGTAGAGGTCATGGGCCCAGTATCCAAAATCCTCTGAGGAGGTGAAGAAATTATAGGTCTAGTTTCCATGTGCCGATGGGCAAGGGGAGGTGAAATTACAAGCCCAGTTCCCAAGGACCTGTGAGTAAGAGGCGGTGAAATCACGGGGCCAGTTTCCAAAGGCACATGAGTAAGGGGTGGGGAGGTCACCGGGTTGGTTACCAGGGCTGGAGGGTATCCACCATAGTAACAGAGGTAACTGTGCTGGTCTATGTAAGGGCCTCGGGGACAGGGACGTGGTGTTCTCGGAGGGCTGATCCAGCTGCAGTGAGGGCTCCGCTGACGGGCAGGAGGTGACCCCACAAGGCGGAACCGCTCAACACAAGGACTTGGAGGGGACGAACCCGACAGGATAGGCTCCCGGCAGGAGGGCCTTCCTAGGTGTGGAGAACTGGGTTCAAAACATCCCCCTGGGCGCGGAAGAGCCTGCGGGGTTGGGGAGGAGGGCGGTGGCGGCCGGCAAAGAATCGGTCGGGGTAGGGAGGAGGGCTGGCCGGTTAGGGAAGAAATTTCAGGGCTACAAGTGAGGCCAGAGAAAGGGGCTCTGGACAAGTGGGGAGAGCCCATAAGGTGGGAGGAGTCGCTGAACCTTTTGCCTGGTTTGGGGGAAAGGTCTGGAGGTGGTCGCTATAACCTTTCCTGGGAGCCAGAGGCAGCTCGAGGGTGAGGAATGGGGTTGAATCCTCTCCCGGAGGGCAGCAGAGACCCGGGAGGGAAGGGTAAGTCGCTACGTCACTTTCCTAGCGGAGAGGACGGCGGGGCAGGAAGGTCTAGGAGGAAAGGAAGAGAAGAGGTCATGGGGGGACGGGGAAGGGGAGGTAGGGTGGGAAAAAAGGGGAGGGAGGGGGAAAGGGAGGAAGGGAGGTGGAAAGGTTAGTGGGGGTCCAGGGGAAGGTAACCAAGTGCCGGAAACAAGAGGCGTGACAGAACTGAAAAAATGAGGGCGGAGGTGATGACGTAACTTAGAGGGGCGGAGTCTGGAGTCCGCAGACCTAACTAGAGGGGCAGCCGAAGACTTGTGACGAAATAAAAAGGCGGCGAGAGGCGAAGACTACAGAGGTGAGAAGGCACCTAGTCACGCCGCCTGAAGGGTGGGGGAAAGGTGACCCAAAGCGTTCCAGCGGCGCTGGAGTAGCGAACGAACTGAGGGTGCGAGATGTGACAGGGCTGGATAAGTTTCCCGAGGGGCGGCGGTAAAAGGCTGCCGTCACTGGACCTTACCCATTTCTTCTTATGTCGTTGTCTCCGCGGGACTGTCGCGAAGTCCGCACGCTTCAGCATGTCCCGAACACCTCTCACTACCAGCGCAGCCATGTCGTCGTGCGCCGCTTTGTAATTCCGACCGGAACCTCAAAAGCAGACGCTCAGGTTCCGGAGAGGTGGTGTGCCCCACTGTGGACGAAAAGGGGAGAGCGTTACGGCTGACTCTCTTGGGGCTCCGCCCTCCGATACGACGCGAGTGCAAACCCCGCCCAGCTAGGGATCTTTTGTTGTTCTTGCTGTTGTTGTTTTTAGTCGCTCAGTCATGTCCGACTCTTTGCGACCCTCTAAACTGTAGCCCTTGACGTACTCCTTTTCCTATTTGAACCAGTCTGTTGTTCCATGTCCAGTTCTAACTGTTGCTTCCTGACCTGTATACAGGTTTCTCAAGAGGCAGGTCAGGTGGTCTGGCATGCCCATCTCTTTCAGAATTTTCCACAGTTTATTGTGATCCACACAGTAAAAGGCTTTGGCATAGTCAATAAAGCAGAAATAGATGTTTTTCTGGAACTCTCTTGCTTTTTCCATAATCCAGCAGATGTTGGCAATTTGATCTCTGGTTCCTCTGCCTTTTCTAAAACCAGCTTGAACATCTGGAAGTTCACGGTTCACGTATTGCTGAAGCCTGGCTTGAGAATTTTGAGCGTTACTCTACTAGCGTGTGAGATGAGTACAATTAAGACTCCGAGCTGCCAATGCAGGGGATATGTGTTTGATGCCTGGTTTCGGAACTAACATTCCCAACATGCTGCACTCAGTTCAGTTCAGTTGCTCAGTCGTGTCCAACTCTTTGCGACCCCATGAATCGCAGCACGCCAGGCCTCCCTGTCCATCACCAACTCCCGGAGTTCACTCAGACTCACGTCCATCGAGTCAGTGATACCATCCAGCCATCTCATACTCTATCGTCCCCTTCCCCTCCTGCCCCCAATCCCTCCCAGCATCATTCTTTTCCAATGAGTCAACTCTTCGCATGACGTGGCCAAAGTACTGGAGTTTCAGCTTTAGCATCATTCCTTCCAAAGAACACCCAGGGCTGATCTCCTTTAGAATGGACTGGTTGGATCTCCTTGCAGTCCAAGGGACTCTCAAGAGTCTTTTCCAACACCACAGTTCAAAAGCATCGATTCTTCGGTGCTCAGCCTTCTTCACAGTCGAACTCTCACATCCATACATGACCACAGGAACACCCATAGCCTTGACTAGACGGACCTTTGTTGGCAAAGTAATGTCTCTGCATGGCCAAAAAAGAAAAAAAAAATGAAACAATGTATACTTAAAAGAGACTGCTCAAACCCTGAGATGCAGAGAACAAAGGTAGAGATATTGAAATCAATTATAAATTTTTAATTAATTACCTTAACCGAAATATCTAGCCTGCCATAATTCATCTGAGTGTCCCCCATTTAAAGCCTGCCTGCATGTGTATCGGAAAGCATCCTTGGATTGAGTCCAAACTAGATAGATCCCCCACCATTTATCATAAAATTTGAGTCCTCCCTCTAGCATTTCCTGCTCTGATCCATATATACACGTATGACTATGAAACTGTTTTCTAAATTGGAGAATGGCCATATGAACTCCCACAAAAAACTCTCCAGTGACTTCCTTTTCCCTGTGGAAAAGCCACAGTCTTTACTTTGGCATATGTATGAGTTCCCTTGGGCTTCCATAACAAAGTTCCATAAACTTAGTGGCTTAAACAACAGAAGTTTACAGTCTCACATATGGGGAGTCTAGAAACCCTTAATCAAGGTTGGTTCCATCTGACAGCTCTGAGGGAAAACCTGTTCTGTGCCCCCTCCTAACTTCTGGTAGCTTGAGCGTCCTTAGCTTGTGAATGGGAGAAGGCAATGGCAACCCACTCCAGTACTCGTGCCTGGAATATCCCACGGACGGAGGTGCCTGGTAGGCTACAGTCCCTGGGATCCCGAAGAGTCAAATGCAACTGAGCAACTTCACTTTCACTTTTCACTTTCATGCACTGGAGAAGGAAATGGCAACCCACTCCAGTATTCTTGCCTGGAGAATCCCAGGGATGGAGGAGCCTGGTGGGCTGCCATCTATGGGGTCGCACAGAGTCGGAAACGACTGACACAACTTATCAGCAGTAGCGGCAGTAGTGCTAAGTGCTAAGTGCTAAGTAGTTTGTTTGAGCATTCTTTGGCATTGCCTTTCTTTGGAACTGGAATGAAAACTGACCTTTTCCAGTCCTGTGGCCACTGCTGAGTTTTCCAAATTTGCTGGCATATTTAGTGCAGCACTTTCACAGCATCATCTTTCAGGATTTGAAATAGCTCAACTGGAATTCCATCACCTCCACTAGTTTTGTTCGTAGTGATGCTTCCTAAGGCCCACGTGACTTCACATTCCAGGATGTCTGGCTCTAGGTCAGTGATCACACCATCGTGATTAGCTGGGTCATGAAGCTCTCTTTTGTACAGTTCTTCTGTGTATTCTTGCCACCTCTTCTTAATATCTTCTGCTTCTGTTAGGTCCCTACCATTTCTGTCCTTTATCGAGCCCATCTTTGCATGAAATGTTCCCTTGGTATCTCTACTTTTCTTGAAGAGATCCCTAGTCTTTCCCATTCTGTTGTTTTCCTCTATTTCTTTGCACTGATTGCTGAGGAAGGCTTTCTTATCTCTCCTTGCTATTCTTAGGAACTCTGCATTCAGATGCTTATATCTTTCCTTTGCTTTTCGCTTCTCTTCTTTTCACAGCCATTTGTAAGGCCTCCTCAGACAGCCATTTTGCTTTTTTGCATTTCTTTTCCATGGGGATGGTCTTGATCCCTGTCTCCTGTACAATGTCACGAACCTCTGTCCATAGTTCATCAGGCACTCTCTCTATCAGATCTAGTCCCTTAAATCTATTTTTCACTTCCACTGTATAATCATAAGGGAGTTGATTTAGGTCATATCTGAATGGTCTAGTGCTTTTCCCTACTTTCATCAATTTAAGTCTGAATTTGGCAATAAGGAGTTCAGGATCTGAGCCACAGTCAGCTCCTGGTCTTGTTTTTGCTGACTATATAGAGCTACAAGGCTGTATATTGTCACCCTGCTTATTTAACTTATATGCAGAGTACATCTTCCAGATGGGCTGGAAGAAGCACAAGCTGGAATCAAGATTGCCAGGAGAAATATCAATAACCTCAGATATGCAGATGACACCACCCTTATGGCAGAAAGTGAAGAGGAACTAAAAAGCCTCTTGATGAAAGTGAAAGAGGAGAGTGGGGAAGTTGACGTAAAGCTCAGCATTCTGAAAACTAAGATCATGGCATCTGTTCCCATCACTTCATGGGAAATAGATGGGGAAACAGTGGAAACAGTGTCAGACTTAATTTTTTGGGCTCCAAAATCACTGCAGATGGTGATTGCAGCCATGACATTAAAAGACGCTTACTTCTTGGAAGGAAAGTTATGACCAACCTAGATAGCATATTCAAAAGCAGAGACATTACTTTGCCAACAAAGGTCTGTCTAGTCAAGGCTATGGTTTTTCCTGTGGTCATGTATGGATGTGAGAGTTGGACTGTGAAGAAAGCTGAGCACCGAAGAATTGATGCTTTTGAACTGTGGTGTTGGAGAAGACTCTTGAGAGTCCCTTGGACTGCAAGGAGATTCCAACCAGTCCATTCTAAAGGAGATCAGTCCTGGGTGTTCATTGGAAGGACTGATACTGAAGCTGAAACTCCAATACTTTGGCCACCTCATGGAAAGAGTTGACTCATTGGAAAAGACCCTGATGCTGGGAGGGATTGGGGGCAGGAGGAGAAGGGGACGACAGAGGATGAGATGGCTGGATGGCATCACTGACTCGATGGACATGGGTTTGGGTGAACTCTGGGAGTTGGTGATGGACAGGGAGGCCTGGCGTGCTGCAATTCATGGGGTCACAAAGAGTCGTACATGACTGAGCTACTGTACTGAAACTGTAGCTCACCAGGCACCTCAGTCCACAGGAATCTCCAGGCCAAAATACTGGAGTTGGTTGCCATTTCCTTCTCCAGGGATCTTTTGAGGGTCTGAAAAAAGAGCAATCATTTGTGGAGAATGGTGGCTCCGTCTGAATGCTTGTAGCTTTAGGAGAGACTCTGTAAATTCCCCTAACCCAGTTGAGGGATAAAGGAGGACTACGAACTGATTGTTGAGTACAGAAAGAGTTAGGTAGGCAAAATGAAGCAAGAAGAGCCTTCTAGGAAGAACTTGTATGGAGAGAGATCCAGAGGTAGTGAAAAACGAGGCTACTGAGGTTTTGCAATGAAGCTGAAGCTTCAGGACATGTCATTTGTACTCCCCCATTCAAGGCGCGTACCTAATTTTTGTATTTTTTTAAAAGATGGTCTCCCGAATTTTGTAAGCTTCAGGCCACATTACTTTTCCAACAAAGGTCCGTCTAGTCAAGGCTATGGTTTTTCCAGTAGTCATGTATGGATGTGAGAGTTGGACTATAAAGAAAGCTGAGCGCCTAAAAATTGATGCTTTTGAACTGTGGTGCTGGAGAAGACTCTGAGAGTCCCTTGGACTGCAAGGAGATCCAACCAATCCATCCTAAAAGAAATCAGTCCTGAATATTCATTGGAAGGGCTGATGCTGAAGCTAAAACTTCAATACTTTGGCCACCTGATGCAAAGAACTGACTCCTTGGAAAAGACCCTGATGCTGGGAAAGATGGAAGGCAGGAGGAGAAGGGGACAACAGAGGATGAGATGGTTGGATGGCATCACCAATTTGATGGACATAAGTTTGAGCAAGCTCTGGGAGTTGGTGATGGACAGGGAAGCCTGGCATGCTGCAGTCCATGGGGTCGCAAAGAGTCCGACATGACTGAGCCACTGAACTGAGACCCCACAGAACTTGACTCCACCATAGGAACCAGTGAAAAGGAGGGACATGATCAGATAATTGCTTTTAAAAATGATTATCTGATAGCCAATGTTCAGAGTAGATGGGAGGAAGGTAGAGAGATAAGATGAGAGAAGACCATGGTCTGGATTGTGTGGTGGCTATGAAGATAGAGAGAAGAGGATGAATTCCACTTACAGTGGAGAGAGAAGTACAGAACTTATTGACTGATTGGCCGTATCTAAAATAGTACAGATGACACCACCAGTTAATAGCCTTCCTCTTACCCTGGTTTTATTCTTATGACTTGTCATCTGATATATATTTATTTTCTTATAGTCTGCTAAATAATTTTCAAAAGGTTAAAAACATAACTTATAAAAATATAAAATGAACACATGCCAAAGATTTTATTCATCATCATAAACTGCTCAACCATTATTATCTTAAATAATGAGGGAACCAGTGAGATGGTAAGACTTGTTCAAATGAGAATTTGAGTTTCAGAGATTTGGATTATCAGCCAGAGGAATACTGAAATGAATTTGCTAATAGTTGCAGAAACACTAATATTCCTATTAAGCAATAAACTATAATGTTAGAGATTATCTCTTTTACCAGAGGGAATTAAATTCCATCTCTACTGGACAAAAATTCATTTCCATTTCTACATATAGGAATTATTTGCATTGCTTGCAGACAAGATTTGCATTGCCATCAGTTTTTTACAAGTTAACCTCTATTAGTACAAAGTTGTAAGATTACTTAGTAATGTGAAATCAATCAAGGTATGCATGCATGCTAAGTTGCTTCAGTTGTGTCCAACTCTTTGCGATCCTATGGACCTGTAGCCTGCCAGGTTCCTCTGTCCGTGGGATTCTCCAGGCAAGAATATTGGAGTGGTTTGCCATGCCCTTCTCCAGATCTCAAGCCAGGGGTTGAACCCACATCTCTTATGTCTCCTGCATTGGCAGGTGGGCTCTTTTCCACTAGCGCCGCCTCGAAAGTCCCTTAATCAAAGGTAAACCACAGCACTACAATAAAATATCACCCAGTAATCTTCTTCTGGGATTTGCAAGCCCATTTACAAGCTCTGGACAATTTTTATGGATGTCTCCCATCAATAGGATGTATATTTTTAAAAGCAAGGATTTTGTTTAATTCATTGTTGAATTATCAGCCCCCAGTACTGTATATGGTACATAGTTAGCTCTCAAATATTTATTGAATGAGTGAGTGAAAAATGAGAAACAGGGATGTGAGAGTAAACAATTTCCCCAAGAAGTCTGTTACAGGGGCCTAGCAATCATAAAGTAGAGGGAGGTATGTGTATAGAGAAAGACCTTTTTTTAAAAAGCTCATAGTAATACCCTATATGGGAAAAGAATCTGCAAAATAATGGATATATGTATATCTGTAACTGAATCACTTTGCTATATACCTTAAACCAAATATGGAGTGTCAGGACCACAGCCACAATCTCCCTGGGAAGGGACCCTTCCCACTCCAAACTGGGGGAGGGTCTTCCTTCCCATCTAGAAACTGGGGGAACAAGGGGAGAGGGTTGGACTAGATCAGTGATTCTCAAACATTTTGGTCTCGGGACCCCTTTAAAATGTTAATGAGTATTGAGCATTATTGAGATTTTGTTTACTTTGTCTATCAATATTTGCCAGCTTAGAAATTAAAACAAATTTTTGAAAATATTTATTCATTAAAAAAATAATAAGCCCATTACATGCTAACATAAATATTTATATGAAAAATAACTATATTTTCCTAAAAGAAATTTAGTCAAAATATTGGCATTGTTTTAAAAATCTCTTGCAAAGGGACTTCTCTGGTGGTCCAGTGGCTAAAACTCTGCATTTGCAGTCCAGGGGGCCCAGGTTTGATCCTTGGTCAGGAAACTAGATCCCACATGCTACAACTAAGACCCAGTGCAGCCAAATAAATTTTTTAAATATATTAAAAAACAAATCTCTTGCAAATTAATGTCTGGCTTAGTAAAGCTGGATTCTTAGATATTCTTCCTCAGTTCAGTTCAGTTCAGTCACTCAGTCATGTCCGACTCTCTGCAACCCCATGGACTGCAGCATACCAGGCTTCCCTGTCCATCACCAACTCCCGGAGTTTATTCAAACTCACTGCCCACTGAGTCAGTGATGCCATCCAACCATCTCATCCTCTGTCGTCCCCTTCTTCTCCCACCTTCAGTCTTTCCCAGCATCAGGGTCTTTTCAAATGAGTCAGCTCTTCACATCAGGTGGCCAAAATTCTTCCTTGGTGTGTTGTAATATGTTGTTTTAGTTGAAGTATACATTAAAAAATCCAGTCTCACACAAATATGTAGTTAGAAAAGAGAGGTACATTTTTATAGCCTTTCAAGATAACTATGAATATTCTTTGATACTATACCAAAATTTGACAAGTGGTAGTTTCCTTTAAGGTCAGTAGCAATGTGAAATCTGAAACCATATCAACGAACTTTTCATAGTCTGTTACATTAAAATTTGTTTAGTTCAGTTCAGTCGCTCAGTCGTGTCTTACTCTTTGTGACCCCATGAACCACAGCACACCACGCCTCCCTGTCCATCACCAACTCCCAGAGTTCACCCAAACCCATGTCCAGGTAGGTGATGCCATCCAACCATCTCATCCTCTGTCATCCCCTTCTCCTCCTGCCCTCAATCTTTCCCAGCATCAGGGTCTTTTCCAATGAGCCAGCACTTCGCATCAAGTAGCCAAAGTATTGGAGTTTCAGCTTCAACATCAGTCCTTCCAATGAACACCCAAGACTGATCTCCTTTAAGATGGACTGGTTGGATCTCCTTGCAGTCCAAGGGACTCTCAAGAGTCTTCTCCAACACCACAGTTCAAAAGCATCAATTCTTCAGTGCTCAGCATTCTTCACAGTCCAACTCACATCCATACATGACCACTGGAAAAACCATAGCCTTGACTAGACAGACCTTTGTTGGCAAAGTAATATCTCTGCTTTTCAATATGCTATCTAGGTTGGTCATAACTTTCCTTCCAAGGAGTAAGCATCTTTTAATTTCATGGCTGCAATCACCATCTGCAGTGATCTTGGAGCACAAAAAATAAAGTCTGACACTGTTTCCACTGTTTCCCCATCTATTTCCCATGAAGTGATGGGAACAGATGCCATGATCTTAGTGTTCTGAATGTTGAGCTTTACGCCAACTTTCCCACTCTCCTCTTTCACTTTCATCAAGAGGGTTTTTAGTTCTTCTTCACTTTCTGCCATAAGGGTGTTGTCATCTGCATATCTGAGGTTATTGATATTTCTCCCGGCAATCTTGATGTTGCTGCAAATGGCATTATTTCATTCTTTGTTTTGTGGCTGAGTAATATTGTGTTGTGTATACATACCACATCTTTATCCATTTATCTGTAGATGGACATTTAGGTTGCTCCCATGTTCTGGGTATTGAAAATAGTGCTGCAATGGGCATCGAGGTATATGTATCTTTTTGAATTATAGTTTTCTCCAGATACATGCCCAAGAATCTGTTTACTATTTTTCTCCTGGTCACATTTACCTGCTTCTTTGTATGTCTGTCTGGCAGTTTTTAATTTTTTTTACTGAGCACTTGGTATTGTGAAATTTACATTGCTGAATGCTGGATTTAGCTGTCTTCTTTAAAATGTCTTAGAATTTGTTCTGGCAGGCACCCAGGGTTTTTGTGTGTTTGTGAATCAGCTTGATCCTTTCAAGGTTCCTTTTTTAAAGATTTGTTATAGCCTATCTTGTGTAGCTTCTCTCTATGGCTAGTTTTAGCCCTGGAGAGGTATCCCTTTCTGGAGTTCAAGTTGAATGGGAATTCTCCACAATAGCTGGTCAAAACTCAAACATCTCCTAGCCCTCTGCATACAGCTTTGGGAATTACTTAGTTTACAGTTACCCAGTAGTTCTTTGTCTGGGTATGTGAAGTTTCATTCTACTCTTTTGCAGCTTAGTATTCAGCAACACACTTAAGCATCCTCAGAGGCAGAGGAACCAGAGATCAAATCGCCAACATCCGCTGGATCATGGAAAAAGCAAGAGAGTTCCAGAAAAACATCTATTTCTGCTTTATTGACTATGCCAAAGCCTTTGACTGTGTGGATCACAATAAACTGTGGAAAATTCTGAAAGAGATGGGAATACCAGACCACCTGATCTGCCTCTTGAGAAACCTATATGCAGGTCAGGAAGCAACAGTTAGAACTGGACATGGAACAACAGACTGGTTCCAAATAGGAAAAGGAGTATGTCAAGGCTGTATATTGTCACCCTGTTTATTTAACTTATATGCAGAGTACATCATGAGAAACGCTGGACTGGAAGAAACACAAGCTGGAATCAAGATTGCTGGGAGAAATATCAATAACCTCAGATATGCAGATGACACCACCCTTATGGCAGAAAGTGAAGAGGAACTAAAAAGCCTCTTGATGAAGGTGAAAGAGGAGAGTGAAAAAGTTGGCTTAAAGCTCAACATTCAGAAAACAAAGATCATGGCATCCAGTCCCATTACTTCATGGGAAATAGATGGGGAAACAGTGGAAACAGTGTCAGACTTTATTTTTCTGGGCTCCAAGATCACTGCAGATGGTGACTGCAGCCATGAAATTAAAAGACGCTTACTCCTTGGAAGGAAAGTTATGACCAACCTAGATAGCATATTGAAAAGCAGAGACATTACTTTGCCAACAAAGGTTTGTCTAGTCAAGGCTATGGTTTTTCCAGTGGTCATGTATGGATGTGAGAGTTGGACTGTGAAGAAGGCTGAGCGCCAAAGAATTGATGCTTTTGAACTGTGGTGTTGGAGAAGACTCTTGAGAGTCCCTTGGACTGCAAGGAGATCTAACCAGTCCATTCTAAAGGAGATCAGCCCTGGGATTTCTTTGGAAGGAATGATGCTAAAGCTGAAACTCCAGTACTTTGACCACCTCATGCAAAGAGTTGACTCATTGGAAAAGACTCTGATGCTGGGAGGGATTGGGGGCAAGAGGAGAAGGGGACGACAGAGGATGAGATGGCTGGATGGCATCACTGACTCGATGGACATGAGTCTGAGTGAACTCCGGGAGTTGGTGATGGACAGGGAGGCCTGGCGTGCTGCGATTCATGGGGTCGAAAAGAGTCGGACACAACTGAGCGACTGATCTGATCTGAAGCTGAATTCAGAGCTCTCTCTCTCTGGTTAACTCCTTCCTTTTTATGATAAAACAAGTATAGTAACACTGCTAAATATTCACTAAAATCTGAGTAATGAGTTTAGGGCTGTTCACTGTAAAATTTCAGCTTTGTTGTTTGTTTGAAAACTTAATAAATGTTTGAAAATGATTGGATTACATACAAAAAATATAGTACTACCATGTACAGTAAGTCCCCTACATATGAACAAGTTCTGTTCCATGAGCACATGCAAAAGTCCAATTTGTAAGTTCAACAAAGTTAGCCTAGGCAACCAACTAACACAATTGGCTATATAGTACTATACTAATAGGGTTAGAATAGTTTATATACAGATAATATATTAAAAAACAAAAAATAAAACAGTTTTAATCTTACAGTATAGTACCTTGAAAAGTATAGTAGTACAGTACATATATACAGGGGCATACATGGGCTGGCATCAAGTGAACAGACAAAAAGTTACTGACTGGACGAGGGAGAGGAGATAGCAGAGCTGAAGGACCATCAGCAACAGGAGGAAATGGAGGGCAAGCTGCAATTTCACTCACGCATGATGTTGATGGCACAAGTTCTGGTTCTTTGCTGGATTCAATTCTATCTGCCGTCTTGAAAAAATGATCCGGTAATGTCTGGGTAGTAGCTCTTTTTTCTTATCATAGATGACACCGTGGCACTAGACTGCATTCTGAACAGCTGTTGTAGGCTTCATGTACTGTTCTATGTTTGGGTCAAAAATTCACCTCAAAAACTAACAGTGCCTCAAAGAAAATCCCCCCCCACCATTTCCTGTGTCATAATTCTCTTCAGTTCTTCACTTAGTTCTTTTAACTCTTTCCTGTCTTTGTCCTTTCTCTGGGCCTCCAATTCTATCAGATTTCCTTCTTGTGTTGCACAAGAGCTTAATGAAATCATCCCCTTACAGATCTAGCTCCAGCTTCTCACTCAGGGTCACTGAGTTGCTGAAGACCTCTTTGGACTCTTCATCCACCTTCTCAAATCCATGAAAATCATGAACAAACTGTGGGCAAAGGTTCTTCCAAACCCCATTCATGGTGACAGCAGTAACTTCATGCCAAGCCAAGTCAGTTTTTTTTTTTTTTTTAACGTCCTTGTAGATGTTATAGTCCTTTAAAAATTAACACAAGGTTGTTCCTGATTCATCATTCACCTTTATATCTGATGAAAAATGTGATGGAAAGTCACTCTAACTCCCTTGTCCATGGGTTGGATGAGCAACGTAGTATTTGGTGGCAGGTGCACTGCTTTGACGTTGGGATGAGAGCCATCCATGAATGGGGTGACCCAGGGTATTGTCAAGCAGCAGAAGACTATTGAATGGGACATACCTTCCAAGCAAGATTTCTCTACCTCTGGGATAAAGTGGTGGAAAAATCGGTTCTGAAAAATGGTCTGTGAAACCCAGGCTTTGGAGTTACTGTTTCACACAAGGAGAGTCTTTGGCCATGTTTTTAAGGGCTTTTGGGTTCTCTGAATGATAAACGAGAAGCTTCAGCTTCAAATCACTGGAAACATTGCCACTAAACAATGGAGTTAGCCTGTCCTTTGCTGCTTTATAGCCTGGCATCAACTTTTCCTCCTTACTGATGTAACTTTGATCTGGAATCCTCTTCCAGTACAGTCCTGTCTCATCCACATTAAAAACCTCCTCAGGTAAATAAGTGACTTCACCAGTAATTTCTTGAAGCATTTCAGTAAATTCCCAGGCAGCTACCATATCTGCACTTGCTGCCTCACCACGTACGTTTACATTGTAAAGACTGGTTCTAGCCTTGGACCGATGAAACCTGCCACATATAGTATTAAAAGATGTGCCTTCTGATTCTTCGCTGTGTTTCTTCTTCAAGTCTTTATAAAGGCTTTTAGCTTTCTCTTGAATCAGCATTAAGCTAAGCAGAACTTGACAGTGTTGTTGATCCTGCATCCACACACCGAAAAGTTTCTGTATCACTTTTCTACATTTATTTGATATTATTGTTGGCATCATTAAAACAGCAGGGAGAAGGCAATGGCACCCCACTCCAGTACTCTTGCCTGGAGAATCCCATGGATGGAGGAGCCTGGTGGGCTGCAGTCCATGGGGTCGCTAGAGTCGGACACGACTGAGTGACTTCACTTTCACTTTTCACTTTCATGCATTAGAGAAGGAAATGGCAACCCACTCCAGTGTTCTTGCCTGGAGAATCCCAGGGACAGGGGAGTCTGGTGGGCTGCCATCTATGGTGTCACACAGAGTCGGACACGACTGAAGCGACTTAGCAGCAGCAGCACAGCAGACTTCACATGTTCCACGATCTTGTTCTTTCAGTTCAGTTCAGTCGTTCAGTTGTGTCCAGCTCTTTGCAACCCCATGAATTGCAGCACGCCAGGCCTCCTTGTCCATCACCAACTCCTGGAGTTAGCCCAAATTCATGTCCATTGAGTCAGTGATGCCATCCAGCCATCTCATCCTCTGTCGTCCCCTTCTCCTCCTGCCCCCAATCCCTCCCAGCATCAGAGTCTTTTCCAATGAGTCAACTCTTCACATGAGGGGGCCAAAGTATTGGAGTTTCAGCTTCAACATCAGTCCTTCCAAAGAACACCCAGGACTGATCTCCTTCAGAATGGACTGGTTGGATCTCCTTGCAGTCCAAGGGACTCTCAAGAGTCTTCTCCAACACCACAGTTCAAAAGCATCAATTCTTTGGCCCTCAGCCTACTTCACAGCCCAACTCACATCCATACATGACCACTGGAAAAACCATAGCTTTGACTAGACAAACCTTTGTTGGCAAAGTAATGTCTCTGCTTTTCAATATGCTATCTAGGTTGGACATAACTTTCCTTCCAAGGAGTAAGCGTCTTTTAATTTCATGGCTGCAGTCACCATCTGCAGTGATTTTGGAGCCCAAAAAATTAAGTCTGACACTGTTTCCACTGTTTCCCCATCTATTTCCCATGAAGTAATGGGACTGGATGCCATGATCTTAGTTTTCTGAATGTTGAGCTTTACGTCAACTTTCCCACTCTCCTCTTTCACTTTCATCAAGAGGCTTTTTAGTTCCTCTTCACTTTCTGCCATAAGGCTGGTGCCATCTGCATATCGGAGGTTATTGATATTTCTCCCAGCAATCTTGATTCCATCTTGTGCTTCTTCCAGCCCAGCGTTTCTCATGATGTACTCTGCATAAGTTAAATAAGCAGGGTGACAATATACAGCATTGACGTACTTCTTTTCCTATTTGGAACCAGTCTGTTGTTCCATGTCCAGTTCTAACTGTTGCTTCCTGACCTGCATACAGATTTCTCAAGAGGCAGATCAGATGGTCTGGTATTCCCATCTCTTTCAGAATTTTCCACAGTTTATTGTGATCCACACAGTCAAAGGCTTTGGCATAGTCAATAAAGCAGAAATAGATGTTTTTCTGGAACTCTCTTGCTTTTTCGATGATCCAGCAGATGTTGGCAATTTGATCTCTGGTTCCTCTGCCTTTTCTAAAACCAGCTTGAACATCTGGAAGTTCATGGTTCACTTATTGCTGAAGCCTGGCTTGGAGAATTTTGAGCATTACTTTACTAGCGTGTGAGATGAGTGCAACTGTGTGGTAGTTTGAGCATTCTTTGGCATTGCCTTTCTTTGGGACTGGAATGAAAACTGACCTTTTCCAGTCCTGTGGCCACTGCTGAGTTTTCCACATTTCCTGGCATATTGAGTGCAGCACTTTCACAGCATTATCTTTCAGGATTTGAAATAGCTCAACTGGGATTCCATCACCTCCACTACTTTGTTCGTAGTGATGCTTTCTAAGGCCCACGTGACTTCACATTCCAGGATGTCTGGCTCTAGATGAGTGATCACACCATCGTGATTATCTTGGTCATGAAGATCTTTTTTGTACAGTTCTGTGTTCTTTAGAAGGGAAGGCAATGGCACCCCACCCCAGTACTCTTGCCTGGAAAATCCCATGGACGGAGGATCCTGGTGGGCCGCAGTCCATGGGGTCGCTAAGAGTTGGACACGACTGAGTGACTTCACTTTCACTTTTATACATTGGAGAAGGAAATGGCAACCCACTCCAGTGTTCTTGCCTGGAGAATCCCAGGGACGGGGGAGCCTGGTAGGCTGCCGTCTATGGGGTCGCACAGAGTCAGACATGACTGAAGCGACTTAGCAGTAGCAGTAGCAGTAGCAGTTTTCTTTAGAATAGTGCAATTCATGTTATAAGAACAAGTGACATCTACCATCTTTTCATCTCACCCCACTCTCAATTATTTTCACTTTTGTTTCCATTGTTATTGTTTGGTGCTTCTTAGCAGTACCAGCTACATCACTGCTGCTTTTATACTTGCTTCTGGACATCCTGTGCTTGAAATAGATTCTGTACTGCTGTGCTCTATACAGTACTATACAGTACACAGAAACACCACCACTTGTAGAGGATGCATGCATGTGACAATGTGTGCCAGACATGTGAACTTACATACAAACACATGTTTACATCTTTGAAAGTTCAAAACTTGAAGGTTCATATGTACGGAACTTATTATATATGGGTATTTGGGAGGATTATACATAACTGTTAAAGTGGGTTCTAAGTCAGAAGTGGCTGGAAGATGCTGGCCATCCCTGTAGCTAGGATAATAGGCTCAAAGAGCTTCTAGATTAAAGTAGCCCTTTGCCCCATATTTCCAAACACAATCCTTCAGATTCTCAGAAGCTCCATTACCATGTATGCCTGTGAAGCCTGAGTCTTGCAGGCTATATTGAATATCAGTCTGCTGATTATTTCTGAAGCACAAAGCACTGATTTCTGGCATGGCTCACTTTCTGTGTATGACTATTTACTACTATATAGGTCTTTCTCATGTGCAAACTAAAGGTTGCAAACAAGTGAGCTAAAGCCCCAGCCCATAGGTGTGTTTTATTTAGCCTAATGCTTTGAAAAGTTAGTTGTTCACATTTAACAACAGAGAGATTTCACATAAAACAAGTGATCTGGCAACACTGCTTGTGCCTTTCTACAAAGCAACAGTTGACTGCAGTATAAAGGCAATTTTCCAGGGCCTGGAGGGCCTGTTTCCCTCATTTATCACTCAGATGCAACTTCTAGTCCTCTGCTGTCTAACATAGTAACCACACACGACTATTGAATATAAATTAATTCAAAGTTCAGTTCAGTTCAGTCACTCAGTCGTGTCCAACTCTTTGTGACCCCATGAATCGCAGCACGCCAGGCCTCCCTGTCTATCACCATCTCCTGGAGTTCACTCAAACTCACATCCATTGAGTCGGTGATGCCATCCAGCCATCTCATCCTCTGTCGTCCCCTTCTCCTCCTGCCCCCAATCCCTCCCAGGATCAGAGTCTTTTCCAATGAGTCAGCTCTTCTCATGAGGTGGCCAAAGTACTGGAGTTTCAGCTTTAGCATCATTCCTTCCAAAGAACACCCAGGACTGATCCCCTTTAGAATGGACTGGTTGGATCTCCTTGCAGTCCAAGGGACTCTCAAGTCTTCTCCAACACCACAGTTCAAAAGCATCAATTCTTCGGTGCTCAGCTTTCTTCACAGTCCAACTCTCACATCCATACATGACTACTGGAAAAACCATAGCCTTGACTAGACGGACCTTTGTTGGCAAAGTAATGTCTCTGCTTTTCAATATGCTATCTAGGTTGGTCATAACTTTCCTTCCAAGGAGTAAGCGTCTTTTAATTTCATGGCTGCAATCACCATCTGCAGTGATTTTGGAGCCCAAAAAATTAAGTCTGACACTGTTTCCACTGTTTCCCCATCTATTTCCCATGAAGTGATGGGACCAGATGACATGATCTTTTCAAAGTTAATTATAATTAAATAAAATTTAAAACTCAGTACCTCAGTCACATTAGCCACATTAGCATATTGGACAATACAGAAGAGAACTTTGTCGTCACTGCACACTGCTCTATTGAACAGTGCTGACCTAGCCTGTCTCCCCAATTGGAACAGGGAACATTTTTGCCTATCCCTTAGGCTACATAGCTTATTAGTGGTAACTGTGGAGCCTTATCACAATTTACTGTTTTTATGGGGAAATGTGCCAAGTTCTAACTCTAGACATAGGCTTATGGATGGTTCACAGGACTACAAGTTGGCCTCTATTCCACATGCTTGGAACTTACTACAATGTTTTTGTTTTTAATAATTCTAAGCTTTAACATTGATTAAGTCACTGACATCTAATTCAGACTCCATTTAAGTTTTACCAACTGTCCCAGTAATACCCTTAACAAAAGGATCCAGGTTAGAGTCACTTGTTGCATGTGTTGTCTCTCTAGTCTCCTGTGTGAAATGGTTCAGCCATCTTGACTATCACACCCTTGACACAAGTAAGGATTATTTTGTACAATGTACTATTTTATAGAATGTTCCTCAATTTACCTGGTTGGATTTATCTTACCTGTATCTTACAGGAATCTGTGATGCTGTGTTCTTCTCATTGCTGCCTGTAAGAGGTCCGTTTATCTGTCCCATTATTGGTGATGTCAGCTTTCATCCGTCTGCTAGACTTCTCCAGTGTACTTTCTCTAATAAAATAATTATTATATATCCCCTTCTCATCAAGCTTTCAGTTGATTCGCTTTATATAATTAGTATGATTCATGGATTTCTGCTTTATTCAGTGTTATAATCCAGTACTTTTCATGTTTTTGATGCTCAAGTTGTCCCAGATTTGGCTAGCGGTTTTTATGTACTCTTGATATGTCCCTATCATTCTTTGAGCACTTCCTTCTCTCTGAATCAAATGTTCAGGTTTATCTTATACTTTCCCCACCCCAGGCTTGGAATCACCCATTTCTCCAAGAAGCCCTGGATCCTTTGACTGGATAATAAAGCCCTCTTTATGGGTCAAGGTGAAGAATGTATATATTCCCTACATATACACATTGGCATCTGTATTTACTTACATTGAAATTTGTGTTTATTTAGTTCATACCAATAAGAACACTGCAGGCTTCATTCTGGTTTTTTCCTCTTCTATATTTGTAACTCCATTCTCTGCTAGATCTCAGTATCTTTAATATATCTACTTACTGGATCAATTCCCCCTGTATCTATGTACCCAATCTCCCATTGCCAGCACTGCCTGGCCAGATCCTCTTTCCTCACCCTGTTTAGACTCCACTACCCCTCTCCACTCTCCCTTAAAAACAGTATTTTTAAAGAAAAGCAATCTTGTTGGACACTGAGACCAAAAACTGTTTGCTGTTATTTTTTTGGCTGTGCTGCATGGCTTGCAGGATCTTAGTTCCCTGACCAGACACTGAACCTGTGCCCAACTGCAGGGGAAACTCAGAGCCCTAACCACTGGACTGCCAAGGGAATTCCCAAGACACTTTTGAGATTAAAAAAACTTTGATATGAACTGAGTATTTAATGATGTTAAGCAATTAGTGTTACAAATGCCATCAAAGTAAAAATTTTAAAAGTCCTTATTATTGCTAGGTAATAAGTACATGGGAGTTGATTATTCTTCTATCTATCCTCATGCTTAAAATTCTTAAATTAAAAAAAAAAAGACAGAAGGCAAGACTGCTGATCACTAGACTTTATTAAGATGAAATCACTGATAATTACACAGAAATTACTTGCCTAAGCCAAAATCCTTGAGATTCACATGAACTTAGTTACACAAATAAACATCATGTTCAAAACTGAGGAAATATCCCAATGCCCAGGTGATGAAGGCTGGGGTGAACAAATATGCACACTTATTTCAAGCTGTTAAACAGTTTGTGGGCCACCTAGATGGGGGAAAGAAAAGAATGTCATCAACTGGCATGTTTAATGTCATGAATTACAATGCTTTTCGTAACCTGGAGCAGCACTGCCTCTTCCCTTAGCACTCACCTTCTCACACTCTTCTTGAGCCCTAGTGAACTCCCCTCAATTACCGGAATACTATCTTCTTAACTGGGAATCTTTTTCCCACTTTTTCATCTTTTAATTTTCCTTTAAAACCTAACATTACATATTTAGGTTTTAACAAGCTCCTGTCCTTCCTGTCTTTCCCAAAGAAACTTAGGACTCCCAATCACAGTGCTTACTAATTCAACAAATATTTATAAAACATCTACTATGTGCCAGATACCGTTCTAGATGCTGAGTCACTACAGTAAACAAGACAATATCTGTGTCCTATAGAACTTAAGAGAACAATGAGAGAAATATACATATAACTTCTGGTAGTGATAAATGCTGAGAAAAATAAAATGGTGGGGGGAAGGAACAGCAACTTTAAATAGAAGGTTCAGTAAAGGGCATCCTGAAGTTATACCCAGGAGATTTACCAGTTTACTAACCATTCTACTTCTGTCTCCTGTGCTGGCTTATAATTCAGTGAAGGGGACCACGCCCATCTCATTCCCCAATCTTAAGCCAGTTTTGACTCAAAGTATTTAAATAACATTCACCATTTTAATAATTTTAAGCAATTCATTTGTGTAGCCTTAAGTAATTATGGTGTTGGAGAAGACTCTTGAGGGTCCCTTGGACTGCAAGGAGATCCAACCAGTCCATTGTAAAGGAGATCAGTCCTGGGTGTTCATTGGAAGGACTGATACTGAAGCTGAAACTCCAATACTTTGGCCACCTCATGCAAAGAGTTGACTCACTGGAAAAGACCCTGATACTGGGAGGGATTGGGGGCAGGAGGAGAAGGGGACGACAGAGGATGAGATGACTGGATGGCATTACCGACTCGATGGACATGAGTTTGAGTAAACTCCGGGAGTTCGTGATGGACAAGGAGGCCTGGCGTGCTGCAATTCATGGGGTCGCAAAGAGTCGGACACGACTGAGTGACTGAACTGAAGTAACTCACGTTCTACAACCATCAACCTCCAGAACTTTTTCATTTTCCCCAACTAAAACTCTATACCCATTAAATAAAGGCAACTACCATTCAATTTTCTACCTCAATAAATCGGACTACTCTAGGTTCCTCATGTAAGTGGAATATTTGTTCTTTTGTTTTTGATTGATTTCACTTAGCATGTTTTCAAGGTTCACCTATGCTGTAGTATGTGTCAGTTTCCTTCCATTTTAAGGCTCAATAATATTCCATTGTATGTACATACATTTTGTTTATCCACTCCACCAACAGACATGTTTTTTGAGTAAAGTACTTATTTCTTTTTTTTGCCAAATAATATTCCTTTATGTGGATACATGAAGTTTTATTTATCAGCTGATGGACATTTATATTGTTTCCAACTGTGCCTGTTATGAATAATGCTTCTATGAATATTTGTGTACAAATTTGTATAGAGATGTTTTCATTTGTCTTGGGTGTACACCTAGGAGAACTGCTGGGTCATATGTTAACTCTAAGTTTAACCTTTTGAAGAACTGCCAGACCTTTCAATAAGGCTATACCAACATACATTCCCATAGGCAGTGTGTATGAGGTTTCTAGTTTTTCCACATCACCAACACTTATTTCTTAAGATATAAAAAGCAATATATAAGTGTTTTGTTTATAAACTTTCCCTCTTTCCACTAAAATCATGGGAAAAAAGCTATATGAATAATTATAAACTAGAGGATGGATAAAATATGAATATACATCAATGGAAAGGAATATAATGCTCCTTCATATTTTATATGTAAATGTGTTGTTATAATTTCATTTTGTTTAAAAATGTTAGTTTATATAAGAAAACATGTTTATCTCTAGATAGTATGACTTCAGTTGGATTTTTGTTCTTATATATATAAAAAAAAATTCCAGGCAATTCCTTGGCAGTGGGTCCAATGGTTGTTTAGAATTCCATACAGCACACACAGGATCGATCCTTGGTCAGGAAACCCTACAAAATGTGCAACACAGCATGGCCAAACAAATTTTCTTTTAACTGTTAGAATGTGTTTATAGGAGCTGTGTACGAATGTGTGTGCATATGCATTTCTGTGTTTGCACTGTATGTTATAGAATTTAAAAACCTAAGTTGGGATTGTTGAAGCATAAATTATGATAGTGGAGGTCATTAACTATTTTGTGGGGAGTTATTTATCGACCCCTTCACCCATTTCTCCCCATATTTTTTTATTATAGCCATCTTGAGGTGTGAAGGGGTATCTCACTGTGATTTTGATTTGCATTTCCCTGAGAACTAATGGTGTTAGGCATCTTTTCATATGCTTATTAGCCACCCAATCAGTTTTAACATAAACAATCAAATCAAACTTTGCCTACCCTGTACTTTATTAAAATACCTTACTGTTACATATGTAAGGGAGTCAAAAACAAGTTTAAAAAAAAAATTTTTGTACCAACTATTATGTACAAGACACACTGGAGGATATATACTGAAGAATAGCCTTTTGTACTTAACATACAGAATCCAGTTTCCCTACTGCTTAGCAGTTTAAACTGGAACATCACATCTCTTTTCTGAGCCTCAGTTTTTTATCTGTAAAATGGGAATAGTTATCTTCAGTGAATCAGAGGATTACGTAAGATTATGTATGTAAAACGCTCAGCACTGTCCTGCCCCTAGGATGGAAAGAAAGGTGGTCATCACCAAGTCTTCCCTGGCCACTGTAAGCTTTCCCCTTCTGGACTTTAGGCTGACTTACACAATGGTCCCTTGCATGCAAGAAATCCAAGAGCTCCTCTGTGCAGTCCTCCTCTGTCTGTGACCTGGAGGATACACGCTCATCACAGAGCTCGAGCCGCTCCCGAGCCTTTACACATTTCTCCAGCTGCTCGCATTGCTCTCTCACTGTTGTTAGGGGATCCTAAGAGAGAAACACACACCCACACAAAAACAAAATGGGGATTTTAGGAGACCCACAAACCACATGCTTTAATACAACCACCAAACCAAGGTGCTGTCTCTGAATTACCGTGCAGAAGGCCACCTGGCAGAGCCACACTGCCGCCAGAAAGAGCAGAATGGGGTCTCCCATTTAATTCTGATGCTAAGTAGAAGGGGAAAGTTTCACATTCCTGCCTTCCAGAGTTGCCAGTATGCACTGAAAGCCTCAGTCCTATCTGAAAAACAAGGTGATAAAGGAAACCTGGCCAAACTTGAAGGACATCTAGAGGAGGCCTGCCTTGTTTATTATCACATCATTTGGGGATATATAATGTCTGTGAATTTTAATTCCCCTCAATAGACAACTGGCCTATGCACCCCAGCTGACCACCTACAAAGGCAATGTTAACATGGAGAAGGATCATTTAAGATTCCTTCTAGAATTCCTTATTAGACCACAAAGAGCACATGGTTGAGTACCAGGCCTTCAAGATGCTACTCTGCTCTCTGATACCATGATTGTAGAAGCCCCAAACCCAGAAAAGTGTCAGCCTCCCAGGCCCACATGCCAGAAAAACTGAACAGGAGTATTAAAGGATTTTTCCATTCCCATTCTCTCCAAGGTGTTGAGTATCCTTAAAATGCTCTTAAGAGTTTCATGAAACTCAAAACTTTCTTTTACTGAGATGGTTCCAAACCTGAGATAGCTCTTACCACTAATTCCTCCTCCTCCTCTTCCTCCTACAAAATAAGAACAAAAATAATGTCAGCAGCAATTTTATGACATATATATTCACAATCATAGTGATGTTGTAATTACTGAGCATAGACGGTATTAATCATGTTTTAAATTTTTCTATATTTTATGGTGTTTTGACACTTTAGGGGCCTTGTTAATCCTGGAGACAGCCCCTCCCAGGGCTGCCTAATTTCTAGAGTTGGCAAACAACTTGCCAGGGGGCACAAATTTCAAAGAAACCAATCCAAAACCCTTCTTACCATCTACCTTTATCTAACTTTCCTACACTAAACCAATTATTGCCCCTGTACTAATCACATCAGGGCTAAGTACCAAACAAAAAGGGACCAGCCCAAAGTCAACAGCCTATTAAATTATCCAGTCTTAAACTTGCCAGTATGTCCAGGCTGGATATTGTCACCCTGCTTATTTAACTTATATTCAGAGTACACCATGCAAAATGCCAGGCTAGATGAAGCACAAGCTGGAATCAAGACTACCAGGATTAATATCAATAATCTCAGATATGCAGATAACATCACCCTTATGGCAGAAAGTGAAGAGGAACTAAAAAGCCTCTTGATGAAGGTGAAAGAAGAGAGTGAGAAAGCTGGCTTAAAACTCAACATTCAAAAATGGAAGATCATGGCATCCAGTCCCATCACTTCATGGCAAATAGATGGGGAAACAATGCAACCAGTGACAGATTTTATTTTCCTGGGCTCCAAAATCACTGAACATGGTGACAGCAGCCATGAAATTAAAAGACGCTTGGTCTTTGGCAGAAAAGCTATGGCAAACCCAGACAGCGCATTTAAAAGCAGAGACCTTACTTTGCCGACTTAAGTCCATATAGTCAAAGCTATAGTTTTTCCAATAGTCATGTATGGATGTGAGAGTCAGACCATAAAGAAGGCTGAGAGCCAAAGAATTGTTGCTTTTGAACTGTGGTGTTGGAGAAACTCTTTAGAGTCCCTTGGACTGCAAGGAAATGGACTACAAGAAGATCAAACCAGTCAATCCTAAAGGAAATCAAGCCTGAATATTCATTGGAAGGTCCGTTGCTGAAGCTGACGTTCCAATACTTTGCGCATCTGATGGGAAGAAGAGACCCATTGGAAAAGACCCTGATACTGGCAAAGATCGAAGGCAGGAGAAGGGGACAACAGAGGACAAGATGGCATCACCAACTCAATGGACATGAGTTTGAACAAGCTCAGGAAGACAGTGAAGAACAAGGAAGCCTGGCATGCTGCAGTCCATGGGGTTGTAAAGAGTCGGACACAACTGAGTGACTGAACGACAACAAAACTTGCCAGAACATGGCTATCCTGCCTCACCTAGTCCTTCTTCTGCTCCTGATAGGGCCTTGGCACCTCCCCATGTGGCCCTGGTGGTATGGCCTGCCCTCTTCTCTTGGGAACTATAGTCAGTCAGCTCAGTCGCTATATATATAGTCAGAAACTATAGTAATAAACTTCATTCAAAAACAGTTGTCTTATCTTGATTATGCTTTGAAGAAGGGTAATTGATATCATACTAGACAGGGTCACTGATATAAACAACTTTACAGGTTATACAATTTAAATAATTTTAAAATAAATTATAAAGTAGTTTAAATTAAAAAAAGTTGTCTCCATGCTTGTAACCTTACCTTACCTTACCTGATTAAAACAAGTCCTGAGTATGTTTAAACAAGGACACACAATCTCATGTTCATTAGCAACAAACTTAAGTGTGTACAACACTCTAAAAGTTTATGCACTTTATATCTGTAATGATTTGACTAATTACAATAGACCCTTAAGGGGCTCCCAGTTTAGTAATAACAAGCACTAATCAAACATTTTCTGATATAGATTCAAGCTGTCACAGTAAAATTGCCGTATCAATTTTAATGTATAGATTTTGCAAATACCATACTATATGTAATACCTAACCGTATCTATAATATCTGTCATATATTTATGCTCATTAAATGTTTTAATTATGGGGGGAAAAAAAAAAGATTCAGGGACTTCCCTGGTGGTCCAGTGGTTAAGAATACATCTTGCAATGCAGGGGATCCAGGTTCAACTCCTGATTGAGGAAATAAGATCCCACGTGGCTCAAGGTCAACTAAACCCACCTGTTCACCTGTTGAAACTACTGCACCTTCGTGCTCTGGAACCCACATGCAATGAATATCCCAGCGTGCGGCAAATAAGACCCAGTGCAACCAAATTAATCAGTCATTCAAGTTGTCAACTGTTCATATGGGGGGTGTGTGTGTGGGGGTGGGGGATGTGGGGGTGTGTGTGTGTGTGTGTCCCAGTGCAACCAAATTAATCAGTCATTCAAGTTGTCAACTGTTCATATGGGATCAACGTGTGTGTGTGTGTGTGTGTGTGTGTGTGTGTGTGTGTTAGCTGCTTAGTTGTGTCCAACTCTTTGCGATCCCATGGACTATAGCCTGCCTGGCTCCTCTGTCCAGGGAATTCTCCAGCCAAGAATAGTGGAGTGGGTTGCCATTTCCTTTTCCAGGGGATCTTCCTGACCCAAGGATCGAACCTGGGTCACTTGCATTGCAGGCAGATTCTTTACTATCTGAGCTACAGGAAAGTCCCCAACTTAAATATATTTTCTTCTAAATTCTGAGACATACCAGTAGTGCCAGAAATAGCTAAATTTAATCCTTACATCCCAAACCAAATTAGGTAGAAAGCTAACATTTTTTCCTATGTTCTGAATTTGAATTGGGTATATGAAAATAGCCAAACCTAAATTCTCCTTTAGCCAGAATTAAAGATAATTTCAGTCACTGCTTTTGGCTTGCTGAACTTTCAAGACTCTAAGTACACTGTCAATATAAGTGCACCAAAGCTCTACACAACTCCACTCACAAGCTTAAAAAACATCAGGCCCTACCTATTACTTGCTGCTACTGCTAAGTCGCTTCAGTCGTGTCCGACTCTGTGCGACCCCATAGACGGCAGCCCACCAGGCTCCCTCGTCCCTGGGATTCTCCAGGCAAGAACACTGGAGTTCTTTGCCATTTCCTTCTCCAATGCATGAAAATGAAAAGTGAAATTGAAGTTGCTCAGTTGTGTCCGACTCTAAGTGACCCCATGGATTGCAGCCTACCAGGATCCTCCATCCATGGGATTTTCCAGGCAAGAGTACTGGAGTGGGGTGCCATTGCCTTCTCCGACCTATTACTTCAACCTCAGTTTCTTTTCTTCCAAGGGGTGTGGGGAAACAAATCTCTTTGGGAGAAAAAGCAGAGTCTTAAAACTGTGGCACAGTAGAGCCTGATCAGTAACTCAACCTGTCAAAAGTAAAGCATCTACCCGCCAGTGCATGTACATGTCCACGTTTGCAGGAAGGGAAGGAAAAGGTGATATAGAGAGGAAAAAAAAAACTAGTTCAACAATCCCTCACTGTGTTTTCAAAACTCCATACAATCTGCCCCATTGTATGATCTTCAAGGAAGGGACCAAAGCTTATGAAAACTGGAGTGAGGGACAGGGCAGGTTCCACTGTAATCCAGGCTATTTATTCTCAAATTAACAAAGGTGTCTTCTAAATGTGAAGTTATTACTTAGAATGTACAATTCTAGTTTTCCATTAAACAAGATTTCTTAACCTTGCTCTTAGGAAAACAAAATTCATCCTGAAAACAGTTATTCAAAAAAACTGAAATCCCATTCTGCCTGAGTTAGAAACCAGAAATTAGTATCCTAGAAGCAAGACCTTTATATCCTTTCCCTATTAGCAGTGTTACTACACTGATTATTTTATTGATCATTTTGATAATTTTGTGTCAAAAGTATCATGGCATATTTTGAGAAAACAAATCCAAATACAAATCTGAATATGGACTATTTCAGGTAAACTTCATATCAATGATAAAAACCAAGGTCATACTAAATAAAAAGATTCAATCTCCAAGATGTACAGGTTCTTCATAACAAACCTCAGATTTCTTCATTTTAAAACAGACTACTTGTTTACTTTCTGTTTTCTCATCTACTGCTGTGATGAGCCCTACTGAACTTTCTGGTATACTTCCAGTTGAACATGCTGAGACTGGCTCCATTTCTTTCTTGTCCTTCTTCTGAAAATAAGACTAGAAAAAATTATGGGATTAACTAGTTCCCAATTATTCTTAACCCATAAGCCCAGAACAACTGCAGGGAAGTGACCAGAGAACGAAAGATAGGAAATGTGATGGGAAACAAAAACTAGCTGGCTTCTGTAAAACCATGTAACACTGTGGCTAAGCCTCCTCTGGAACCATGCTGCCTGAGTTCAATTCCTGTCTCCATGATTTATTAGCTGTGTGTCCTCAGATTAGGCATTTAACCTCTCTATGCTTGTTTCCTCATCTGTAAAATGGCAATACTATGACTACCTAATACCTCACAGGACTATTGTGTGGCTTAAATGAATTAGTACATATAAAGCACTTGGAATCGAAAGCAGCCAATAAATGATTATTATTAAATTGGCATTCTAAGTCTGGAAAGGAGCTCCCTCTCTCATCACAGAATTATACCGCACATCCCACACTGTCCCCAAAGACACTTTTCCCTTTCCTCCACCCAAGGAAAACTAAATCACGTTTTCCCAGAAACTAGCCTAAGGCCTGATGCCCGGAATCTCCACAGAAGATATACCAGGATCCCTGACCCTAGCTGAGGCAGCTTGCTCCCCAAATTAGTCAAACTAGAGGCTCTGAACAGCTAATTGACTAAAAACATAAGCAGGCCTCATTTTTACAAAAATTTAGTCCACAAAGCATTTTCCCTCTCGTTAAACCTTAATCACATTCACAGACTGGGAAAGCCGAAGCCCAGAGAAAGCCTAGTCACCTACTTGACCAAGGTCACCCGACGAACTCTGGGGAAGAGTATGGGGAACCAGCTCTCCCGACCCTGCAAACTCTAGTGGGAAAGGGGGGCCCAGAGGGTCCAGTGCTTTGGGTCAGGTCCTGAGCCTCAGGGCTGTGAAAGGAGGTCGAGCCGCCGGAGATTCTTACCTCCTTGGGATCTCCGGACCCGGTCAGCATCCTTTGCTCGTCCTCTAGCCCCATGTCCGGCTGCGGCTCTGGACTCAACACAAGCAGCAACAGCGGCACCTATTCCAATTCAGGATCAAAAAGGACTTGTAAGGGTCACTCAGCGGATATCCGGCGATCTGGCCGGAAGTGCGGCAGACTAGTCGTAGTGGCGAACACACGCTCCGATTGGCATGTACTACCGTCCAGAGGCAGGGGACAGGGATAGCTGGTATTTGCACCAGAGAAGGATTTGCTAAGGAATATCCCCTTAGCCACACCAGGCCCAAATATGTTGACTTGGGAGGTTATTTGAATTATTGCTTTCTAAGAAACTTGGGAAGTATGCAGAAATACTTGATATTCTTTTAGCGCAGTTCCCAGTCTTCCCCACATCGTCGATGGAACCGTCCTAACTGCTGACCTTTTCAAGATGGCGGCCCGAGACTGCTACTCGCGGACTCGCGCACCTCCCCAAGATGGCGGCGCCCGAGGCCTGGCGCGCCCGGAGTTGCTGGTTCTGTGAGGTAGCGGCAGCAACGACCATGGAGGCCACGTCCCGGGAGGCGGCGCCAGCGAAGAGCTCGGCCTCGGGCCCCAGCGCTCCCCCCGCCCTGTTCGAGCTGTGCGGGCGGGCGGTGAGCGCCCATATGGGGGTTCTGGAAAGCGGGGTGTGGGGTAAGTCGCGGGATGAGGGGCTACCACTGGCAACGAACGGAGGCGGCCCAGCGGCCGGGGGGCGCGGGGGGCGAGGCCAGGAGGCCTGGGGCAAGGCCCAGCTCTGGGCACTGGAAGTCAGACCTTCGGGACGGAGCAAGAATTCTGTGACTGGCAGGACTGTGCACAGTAAAGACGGAGACCAAACTGGCAGGTGGACCCGCACCGCGGCCTGGCTGGGGGGCTCGGGGGGCGAGGCCAGGAGGCCCAGTCTGGGGTGAAGCGGGCAGAGCCCGGGCGACAAGAGGCAGGAGTGACTAGCCGGGCCTTGGTCACCGAAGTGACACTCGGACTGGGTCGGGCTGCAGAACCTCGGATGTCGAACGGACGGGCAGGGATGGCACTGCTACTTGGGGGCGGGGGCCGAGGCCTGGAGGCCCGGCCTAAGGCCAGGAGGCCAGGCCCAGGGCAACGTAACCAGACTGACGGCGCGCGGCCTCCGCTGTCTGCCTGACAGACCGTGGGGGCTGTGGAGGCCAAGCCGCTGGGCGAGGGCAGCCAGTGGACTGGAGAGTGAAGGGATGGGGCTGCGGGAGAGGCCGAAAGGCTCGGGGCGCCGAGGCCTTTCTGACGGCCCGGGGCTGGAGGGAGCTGACTGACTGACGGCCAGGGCCTCGGGTACCAAACTGAGTGAGCGACTGACTGACGGGCAGGACTCGGAGCGCCGGAGGCCGCTCGGATTGGCCGGAGCGGCGAGGAAGGGCCAGAGAGCGGGTGAAGGGAGGCCCGGAGCGGGTCAATCGACTGAGGCGCGAATGACGGACAGGCGGGAAGGGCCACGGAGGCCCCAGGCGCGGCGAGGGCCTGGGGAACCCGAACTGGGAGGGGGCGCGGCGCCGCTTGGAGGACTGGGTCCGGGTGGAGTGAAAGAAGGCCCGGGGCCTGAAAGCGGCCGGGACCGCCAGGCCCGGCCTGGGTTGAGGGCGCCCAGGCTGAGTAGCAAAGGCGGGTGGCCGGGGGCACTGGGATGAGGGCCTGGGACGGTGAGCCGACTAGCCTGTCGGGGGGCCTGGCAGTACAGCGGCGGCGGGGCAAGCGGAGTAACGGAGGGAGGCCTGCAGGCGGATGGGCGCGAGGAGGCCGGGCCATGGATTGGGTACTGCTGGTGGCAGCCAGGCGGCTGAGGAGGAAAACGCGAGTGGACGACCTGGGCACGATAGTGAGTGTGAAAGAGGAAAGTGAGAGCTCTGGGGGTAGGCCTGCCTGCCTGGGCCTAGGAGGCCTTGGGCCTGACAGACTGCTGGAGCGAGGGGGTGGGGCCGGAGGCCTGGGCTGAAGTTGGGTGAGGAGATCTCAGGCCAGGCCAGGCCAGGCCGGAGGCCCCGGGACGGGGGAGCGGATGGCAGGAGAGGAGGCCCTAGGCCCTGGCGGTAAGAGGGTCTAGTGTAGGCCTCAGAGAGTGTGGTGGTGTCTTTGCCTGGAGGAAGGCCTGAGGAAGGCCTCCCGTAAGGTCAGGAGTCGGGGCTTAAGGTCCTGGGATGGGGGATTTGGATTACACCCTGAGGAGGCCGATGTGGAGAAAAGACCCTGAAATGTGGGGAGCTGGACCTTCAGGAATAAGCCCCAAAGCTGTGGAGTGGTTAAGGAGGTCCAAGGATGTAGGAAGGCCCTTGGTGAAGTGGGGGTGGGGCACCCTTCCTGAAGAGGCCCAAGTGTCTTGTCTGGTGAGGGAAGGCTGTTAGCAGTCCTCAGGCCTGGTGAGGGGGAGGGGATTGTGGAGGCCCTGGACCAACAACTAAAAAGAATAGGGTCAAGCTGACCCAGAGGGAATGGGAGAAAAGTCTCAGTGAATCTGGGCAGGAGACTCAGAAAAGTCCTGGGGAATTTGGAAGAAGATACAGTGGATCTGGCTTTGTCAGCCCGGAGCGTCTAGAATGCTAAACCTAACTAAGAGGGACTAGGACTGAGGGTGAAGTTCCCAAGTTGGGAAAGCAAAGCATTAAAGATATGAGCTAAAAAGAAGAGACTCCGGTTCGATCTCTGGGTCAGGAAGATCGCCTGGAGGAGGAAATGGCAACTGACTCCAGTATTCTTGTCTGGAAAATTCCGTGGACAGAGGACCCTGGCGGGCTACAGTCCATGGGGTTGCAGGGTTGGACACAACTGACACACACACACACGAAAAGAAGCGAGGAAGAGCCTGGCTTAAGAAGATTGAGGAAAGGTAGAGAAGAGTTTGTGAATAATAGGGGATGAGAATGTCTGTGAAAGGGGATGGCTCTACAGAGAGGAGCATATTGGAGGGACAGAGGAGGAAGAGCTCCTATGGGCCTTGCCCAGGTGGACAGTCACACAGAAAGAGCTGAATCAAGTTAGGCCTCTTAGAAGGGCCAAGTAAGAGGCCTGCTAGCAGTGCTATTTTGGAGCAAGGTCTCAGTGTGGGCTAACAGCCAAGAAAGCCTTCCTGGAAGTAGTGCACTAGCATTTCTTTGTGTAGGGAGAGAGAAGGGGAAAATGAGTAGAGCCAGCAGGAAAGGATATAATGAGGAATAGAACAGGTATGTTATACCTTGAATGCCAGGATATGGAACTTGGACTTTATCTTGAATGCAGTAAAGAGATTTCATTAGTATATTAGCAAACGGAATTAATGCTCTTCTTCAGTGGATACATTGAGTACCTACTATGTACAAAGAACTGTACTAAGCTCTTGGATATCAGGATTCAGTTACTGCACAAGTAAGGATAAAAGGTCCTGGAATGTAAGTTTTAAAAGAATTTCCTTAGGTATCAAGATCTTAAAACTTGTTCTTGGCAGAACAGAGAAGCTTTTGACAGAATAGGAATAATAATAGCTAAAGTTTAGTGAAATTATGGCCAGCAACAGTCTTCAAGTCTGGTCTCTTCAAGTCTACAAATATGGTCTTCTTTAATTTTCACAACAATCTTAAGAGGTAGTTATTATTATCTCCATTTTAAAATTAAGGAAATTGAGGCTCAAAGACATTAATTTGTCCATGAATTCATAATTAACTAAGTGATACAATCAGCATTTCACCCAGTTTTGTCCCAACTCTAGAGACTATACCATTTAGCCACAATATTATAATGCCTCTCAGATCTAGGGAAGTTAGCAAGAGCGAGTTTTGTTTTTAAGATATATTGAATTAAGAGTATAGAACCTAATTATTTCTATTCTTCATAGGAAAGTACTAGTTCAGGGTACAGTGGGAGCCCAAAGGATGGAAGTGGCCAGTCTGGAAGAGTGAGAAGGGAATCCAGAGAAGGCTTAGTAAAGGGCATGTGATACATGAAAGATGAGTAGTTGATATGCTGAAAATGGCAAGAGCATTCCTGATGGAGAGAACAGCATAACAAAGGCAGAGGCAGAAAGCAGGGAGGTAGGTAAATGAAAAAAGGTAGTTTAGTATGACTGAAGTATAGGGGGCAAAGCAGGGAGCTGGAGAAGTTAGTAGGGCTCAGATTATAAAAGACTTTTTTTAATCACACATATTCAATAGGACCTTTTAAGTGCAGAATGGTTCATTATGCTTGGGCAGAAGTGAGCTGCCAGCTCCTAAATGAGCCCATCTGCTTGCTTTGTGGGATTATCTCACCCTTGAAGATGTGCATGCCTCTGAAATTCCCACTGCAAACTAAGTGTCTGAAGATAAGTGGACCAGAGTTTGAATTAGACTTAGGTTAGCGTCTAAAGATTTCTACTTGTCAAGTGAGAAGTCTTTCTGTTTTCCTTTCCAGTAGAATAAATAATGCTTGTAACCCTGGGAGAAAAAAGTAAATTTTGTGTTTGGTTTTTGTAGCCCTCCCAGGCCCAATACTTCAAAGCATCTTACCTCTGCTCAATATATATTACTTGGAGAGGATTGAGGAAACTGCCCTCAAGAAAGGTGAGTGTTTTTCTGTCTCTTTCTCAGTGATTGTAAGCAAGGCACCATGATGTTCTTCAGGTAAATATGACACTTGATACCTGCATAGAACTTCATGCTTTTCAAAAAGTACCCTCACACCTATTTTCTTATCTGATTTCTCAATGTCCTGTGAAACACAAAACAAGTATTTAATCCCCATTATACTAATAAAAATGAAACCACAAGCACACCACAATTAAGAGCAAAGCCAGGTAGAACACAGATCTTTTGTTTTGGGCATTTTTGGTCTTGCCTCATGGCTTGAGGATCTTAGTTTCCCAATAAGAGATTAAACTCAGCCCCTGGCAGTGAAAGCACCTAGTCCTAACCACTCCACCGCCAAGGAGTTCCCAAGCCCAGATCTTTTGAAATTTTAGTTTTTCTGTTTTATCAGACTACCTCCTAAGCTCCTCATTAAATACATGTTAACAGCTAACATTCATCCTTGTCTCAAGCATTGTCTTAGGCACTCTATCTGGAGAAACTTATTTAATATTTTCATCAATTTTGCAAAATTACTACTATTAACTACATTTTGTAGATAATGAAACTGAGGTACAGAAAAATTAAGTAACTTGCTCAAAGTCACACAGCTAGACTGTTCTGGTATTTAAACCTAAACAGTCTGTCTTTAGAGCCAGTGCTCTTTACCAGTCTGCCATATTGCTCCTGTGAACCTAGAAAAGGACATTAAAAGGCTGATGTACTTCAGTCATGGAGACCAAGGAGCAGCCAAGTAAATGTGTTATTTCTCTCTACAGGCCTCTCCACTCAGGCCATTTGGCGCCGACTATGGGATGAGCTGATGAAGACAAGGCCTTCCAGTTTGGAAGTAAGTTAAGGCACCAGGTAGAGCTCTGGCCTCACTACATGGTGAAAGCAGGAATAGAACACACACACAAGCTGGGTACTGGTAAAGTGCAGGGGCAGGCATGGGATGAATTTGAGAAGACGGCTGCAAGGGCTTGTCACAAAGTTCTTTCCTGTTTGTCACTGACTGACTTGTTCACCATGTTTGCAGGTGACATAAAACAGGGAAAGATAGTGATATTGGATGGCAGAACCTGGATTCAGGTCTTGATAGGGCTGGAACAATGGTCACACCTAACAGGATGAAATTGAACAGAATAAACCAACTCTTGAGTCTAAAAAATTCCAATTTCATGACCTCAGGGTAGTGGGTGGAGGGGTCTGGCTTAGCAGCAGCTAGTATAAAAAAGATTAAGGGGGTTTAGTCTGCAGTGTGCTGAAACCACTCATATAATGACTGTATCCTGAACTGTGTGAACTAATGTAACTATAATGTAGACTGAAGGACATGGGGGATGATAGACCTGCTTGACTCTGCAGTGGTCAGGCTATCCCTGGAGTATGGAGAAAGAAGTCAAAGCCACATCTTGTGAGTCACATTTGGAAGACTGGAGATATTTGTCCTGAAAAAAAGAAGACTTGAGCAATATGAACTGTCTTGAAATATCTGAAAGAGGGATTAATAGGTTTGTTCTGAGTGGAAGCTAAAGGAAGATAACTTTTTGCTAAGCTGAATGTAGAATTTTTAAACTGTGTGCTTATTGGTGATGAAACAAGCTAATTCCAAAGGTAATAAGCTTCCCATCACTAAGTGTTTATAGAGTCTAGATAACCACCTGACACAAGGGTATTGTAAAAGAAATTCAGCATTGTTGGAGATGTTGGACAAGATGACTTTTAGGACTCCTCTTAGCCCTAAGATTCTATTATTCATTGGTTCAGCTATAACTCAATGGAGCTCTCATCTCTGTTGCTGCTGCATAATCAGGTGACAGGACAGACTAATTTCAATAAACATTTACTCCAGCTTACCACATACCATGTATTATGCTAAATATTTTAAGTACAGCCATAATCCCTAGTCTTGAAAAACTATCAGTTTACTGGGGAAATCTGCAAACAAATACATCATGTATGGCAGGGCAAGTCGTATGACTGAGTGTAGCAAGGAGGTTGAAAGAAAAGAGAACAAGTCTTTCCTAGGAAGTAATCATTTGAATTGGGTGTTACATGGTGAATGAGGCCAGATGACAAGATAACAAGCTCTTATCAGGAACTGCAGATTTATTTTGTGAGTATACACTAGGTTCAGTAACATTCAGCTCCTTTAGCTTCCCACTTCCAGATCTAGATGCAATCCCTGCCGTTCAGCACAGACACTGAGGCCCAACGAAATCATCAGGCATTATGTACAGGATTTAGGCCTTAAGAGGAAGAGAAGTGGACACAAGGATGTTAGAAAGTGGAAATAGCTTTCTGCAGTCTTTAAAGAAACATGATTCACTTTGTCACAGTGTTTCCCAGGTAGTATGGTTGACTAGGAAGTGATGGAGATTGTAGTATCTTTCTCTTTGAGAAAGCTTTTTCCACCATTATCTCAAGCTTCCTGGAAAGAAATGTCTGTTTGTTAGCTGTTTCCTTGTCTCAGAGTATTTCAGAATATTTAGGAAGCCCCAGGCCTGATGGCCTCACAGTCACCTACACAAAGGTCTTAACTTGGAACATATCCATTTCAGAGGGTATCTTCTTCCACTTCCCACTTTTGCGTAATAGTAACCTTCACTTCATTCATAATTAAACAGTTATTAAGTGATTGTACAGTTCCAGGCACTATGCTAGGTTCTAAGTATACAGTGGTGAGCAAGATAGACATAGCCCTATTATAAAGCAGTAATATTTCAAACTATGTAGTACTAATGTATGTGTATATTAAGAGATCTGTAGAATAAAAGAGATATTCTGGAAACAAAGCAATGAGGAAATAAAGGATTATTCAATAAATGGTTCTCTAGTGATTGGTTAACCATTTGGAAAAAATAGTTAAGAGTCTTGTTTCGCAGAAACCAACACAATTCTGTAAAGCAATTGTTCTTCAATTAAAAGATAAATGTAAAATTTAAAAAAAGAGCTTCACTTTACAGTATATTCAGTTTCTATATGCAAAACCAATACAATATTGTAATTAGCCTCCAATTATAATAAATAAATTTATACTAAAGATTACTTTGTAAAAAGTAAAAGCACAAAACAATTTTAAAAATAAAGGTGACTGGTTATCTAGTCTCAGAGTAGAGAGCACTAGTAAATGGGTAGAACAATAAGAAAAAAATATACAGACACATTTGGCCACATAAAATGCCAACACTATAAATACAATTTAGTGAAAGATTCTTCCAGGCCAAGAATACTGGAGTGGGTTGCCATTTCTTTCTCCAGAGGATCTTCCCAACCCAGGGGGATGGAACCCAGGTCTTTGCAGGCAGATTCTTTATTGGTCTGAGCCACCAGGGAAGCCCAAACACGATTTAAAAGGTGCATAAACTAGGAAATTATGAATGTTTGCACCAATATTTGCAAAATAAAAGGATACAGAGAATAAGACAAAAAAGCAAACAGTAAAATGAATAAAGATTTGGATAAGTCACAAAGTATACAAAAATTTCCAATAAATTTTTAAAATGTTCAATTTCACTAATAATAGAAAATGGGAAAGTAAAATTCTACCTCTTTAAAAGATACTTCCAGGGGTGGGCAGAACTTGCATTTTAATATGTTGTTGGCAGGAGCAGAAATGCTGCAACTTTCTTGGTGGGTAATCTGGTGATAACTGTCAAGATTCTTTAAAAAATGCTCAAATTCTTCAACTAAAATTATATTTTATGGTATATAAAAACTGAGATACTCATGAAGATTTATTTCCAGATGTTCATTATAGCAAAGTTATAAACAATTTAAGTATTCAATAATATAGAAATTATTAAATATAGCACATCCATATTTTCAAAATTATTAATAAAGTCATTCTAGAAATACTTAAATATTTCTAAAATTTAAATAGTGGTAAAAATGTTTAATGATGTGGTGGTATACTCTTTTTTATTTTTTAAGCCCAGAATTTGAAACTGTTCAGAATTGTCTCAGTGTTATAAACACAAATACCTATGGCTTGTCACATATACCCTCCAGAAAGTTTTACACGATTTTTGATTTGCTTCCATAAACTATTCCTGTTATCAGAAAAACAATGGACAATATATAGTTGAGTATGGCTCTAAAAGTTTAGTATAAGAAAATATTTAGCTCTCCCTGGTTTGTACACACATTTCTTCCTGACCAGTACCTGAGCTACCAGCCCATTGTGGATGGGCCAAGGATTAGTTGTGTTGGTAAGCAAATGCCACTTCACCTCTTTGATGGTGTGTCATTTCCCAAAAGAAAATATTCAAATTACTTTGCATTGTCTGAACTATAGTGTACAAGTCCACAAAATGAGTGGCTTGGACTACTAGATCTCTCAGGTTATTTTTCAGCTTTGAAATTTTAGCACAGAATCTTGTACAAGCTGGTGATGGAATAAAGTGACAGTGAGTTGCTGTCTGTCTATGCATTAATAAAAGTGACAGTGAGTTGCTATCTATGCATTAGTTGTCAGCTAATTTTTTTACACATTTGATTCTCATAATTCTGTCATGTAGATATAGTTATCTTCCTCAGTTTATATATGATGAAACACACAGAAAGAGTAAAAGTGATTTGCCTAAGTTTCAGTTTGTGAATGGCAGACCTACCCAGTTGTGGCAGCCTGGCCCTGGAGCAAATGCTCTTAATCACTGTCATGTTGCTTTCATTGGTTATCACAGGTCTGAGGTGTTCCAATTTCAAGTATTCTCTCCCATTGTCTTCATGAACCAATAAAATGTCTGAAAAACCCAAGTATTTAGTTATCTACAGTTCATATTCCACATGCCTTATAGTTGGAAACTTACACCTTAATTTTCACATTTGTCTGTAATCTTAGCCCCAGATCTCATAGTAACCATCTACTTCACTTGTGAAGTTAAAGCCTTGCTGGGGTTACCTGCAAGTATCTTTCAAGATTGTGTGGGCCAGCAATGTGTGAAAAATGTGTTGAGTGAGGATGGATTGAAGGATTCAGGAATACCTTCTTTACTTCTATTAAGGCTAAGTAGAGATTTGGTTACCAGGTATTTTTTCCTGCTCCCCTCATGCCCCCACATTGCTGCTGGAGGGGTCTTTCTTATTGGTGCCATCCAGTTAGCTCAAACATGAAGTCATTCATGATTATTACAGCGTTCTCAGGGAACAACAGCTCAAGCAAAGGGAATGACACTTTTGCCCGAGAATAGGAGCCTAGCTCCTGACAAGAACCTCTTTTGAGGGTCAGTCTGATAGGAGGAATGCATGGAGGTAGGGTAGAAGCCAAAAGAAGTATCTTATTTTTAGATTTGAGGAACCTCAGGCCCCTACTACCTTTGCTTCAGGCTGAATAAGCACCCTGCTTAACAGGCTTTGCCTCCATTAAGTCCATTTCCCATGTAGGGTAATTATCATTAACAGTAAAGTTACATTTTATATTTTACAGTTTATAAAGTGCTTGAATTTACATTTACAGTCTCCAGTTCGATCTTTACAACAAACCTGTGAAGGTGATATTATCCATATTTTACAAATGAAGAGGTTGAGTATGTCGCAGAGCTGGCACTTTTCAGTCATCAGACTTTCCGTGCACCTTAGGAGAGAATGGGGATTTAGAGAAGTATTTGCCTTTTGAGGTAGGCAGGTCCTTTTGAGGTAGGTAGCAGTAGTTCCTAATCTCTGATATATGTATCAGAATCATTTGGGGGTAGATTTGAAAATAAAGATGCTTGCATCTTACCTCAGATGTAATCACCAAGTCTGGGTACATGGCATATGAATTTTGGAGAAAAAGTCCACAGTAAATTTGATGTATTCCAAAGGTTAAAAATCACTTGTGTTTAGAGTTCTCCTGAATGTATCAGAGTAGACTGGTGAAACCTCATATCCAAGTATGGCCTTGGAGAAAACTAAGACTTGGTCCCTCCTCTCCAGGAATTTATCTGGTTGGGATGAGACATGATGTACACAGGGAGAGTGACAATACCATGAGACATATTTACCATTGTCTAAAGACATGAATAGTCGAGTATGAGTTCCAAAAGGAGGAGGTTGGGGGGGGGGCAGTCAGTGAGATCTACAATTTTAGGGAGAAATGAACAGCCTCAAAGAGCAAAATGTTGATAGGTCCTTTCAGGAAGTCTGGGCAGTGGAGAGCATTTCTGGCAGATGTAGGAAGGGACAAAGGCAGGTTTGGGTCCCTGAGGTGACCAGTTTTGCCAAAGCAGAGCTTTCCTGAGCAAGTGGGAGATACAGCTTCTCCAGAAGGCAGAGCCCATATTGTGGACAGCTTTCCCTGCCAGGCTGAGGAACTTTAAATGTGCTGCTGCCCTGATCCCCTTGGCAGTGGGGACTCAATAGGGGTATTGGAGAATAGTGTAATCAGAGTTGTTTTTGAATACAAAGATTAAACCCAGTGGACTTGTGTAAAAGTTTGGGAAGGGAAACAAGGAGAGCAGTCAGGAAGCTAATGAAGTACCAGGTGTTAGGTAATAAGGGGCTGAACAAAGGTGGCAGCAATAAGAATGAAAAGGTAGGATCAGATTCTAAAAACAAACGTGATAGAACAAGTATTTCACTTGAGGGACATTTTGGCAAAATTGTCTCTGGAACCAAATTTCCTGGGTTCAGGTTTTGTTTTTTGCTGTACCACACAGCTTGTGGAATTCTTACTCCCCAACCAGGTATTGAACCTGGGCCATAGGCAGTGAAAGCTCAGAGTCCTAACCACTGGACTGCCAAGGAATTCCCTCTTGAGTTTCAAATCTTAATCCTACCACTTAATTATGTAACCACAGGCAATGACATTTGTGCCTTGTTTTTCTTACCTGTAAATTGGATCTAATAGTAATATATACCTCAAAGATATGAGGATTAAATGAACTTGCATGTTATTTAGAACATTTACTGGCTTAGTAAATAGCTAGCTATTGGAAGGAAACTATCCCGTGGGTAGCACTTAGTATCACAGCTGTCTGGAATGTTCTCTGCTTTTCAGAGCGTGACCTGTTGGCGAGCCAAGTTTATGGAGGCCTTTTTTTCCCATGTTCTACGTGGGACCATTGATGTGTCTTCTGACAGGCGTCTTTGTGACCAGCGCTTCTCACCTCTCCTGCATAGCTCCCGCCACGTCCGGCAACTCACCATCTGCAACATGCTGCAGGGTGCAACTGAGCTGGTGGCCGAGCCCAACCGCAGGGTTCTGGAGACCCTGGCCAGTTCCCTGCACACCCTTAAGTTCCGCCACTTGCTGTTCTCCGATGTGGCTGCTCAGCAGTCACTTCGGCAGCTGTTACATCAGCTTATTCACCATGGGGCTGTCAGCCAGGTGTCGCTGTACTCCTGGCCTGTGCCCGAGTCAGCCCTTTTCATTCTTATTCTCACCATGAGTGCTGGCTTCTGGCAGCCAGGCCCTGGTGGTCCGCCCTGTCGCCTCTGTGGAGAGGCCTCCCGAGGCCGGGCCCCATCCCGAGATGAAGGGTCCCTTTTGCTGGGCTCACGCCGGCCTCGCAGAGATGCTGCTGAGCGATGTGCTGCAGCTCTGATGGCCTCCCGGCGAAAGAGTGAAGCCAAGCAGACGGCCAGAGCTGCACCTGCCACTCGGGTAACACGCCGGAGCACACAGGAGAGCCTGACAGCAGGCGGCACAGACTCTAAGAGGGAGCCCCTCCCTCCAGCCACCTCCCATGAGGCTCCTGGCACCAAACGCCCACCTTCTGCTCCAGCCACCACCTCCTCTGCCTCTGCTTCCTCTTCCACATCCTCATCTAAACGGGCTCCAGCCAGCTCAGCCCCACAGCCTAAGCCCCTAAAGCGTTTTAAGCGAGCTGCAGGGAAGAAGGGTGCTCGCACCCGTCAGGGGTGTGGCGCAGAATCTGAAGACCTGTATGACTTTGTTTTCATTGTGGCGGGTGAGAAAGAGGATGGGGAAGAGATGGAGATCGGAGAAGTGGCTTGTGGAGCTTTGGATGGATCAGATCCCAGCTGCCTGGGGCTTCCAGCACTGGAAGCCTCCCAAAGATTCCGCAGCATTTCCACCTTGGAGCTTTTCACAGTTCCACTCTCCACAGAGGCGGCTCTGACACTGTGCCACCTGCTGAGCTCCTGGGTGTCTCTGGAGAGCCTCACACTCTCCTATAATGGTGAGTGCCCTGGAGGGCTGAGATTTGGTTTCCCAGCAGCACCAGCTGTGCCCGTCAGGGGGAATAGGGGATATGATCAGGAAGCCAGAGATGTGGCCCTACCCACCTCAGGGAAGAGACTTAGTGGCAGACTCAGTGCTACAGAAGATGGATATATGGTCTATGGCTTGATCTAGTTGGAAGCAGGGGTTCCTGAGGAGCAGTGAGAATCTGAAGAGTCTACTTTGGATATGGTAGGCTAACCAAGGGCAGGTGGGAGAGTATAATGTATATAGGCCCAAGGAGAGGGCTGAGGTTGTCTCTTACCTATCATATCAAAGGAGCTGTACAAAAAGGTGTGGGACACTTGTTTTAAAAAAAAGATCAGACCAGCAACCTGCCAAACAGTCCTTAGGTCTTGCCCACCTTGTTGTGCCCAACTAGCCAAACTTCAGTTCTGACTGAACCCAGGAATCTACCTATGTTGCTGAATGCTGCTAAAGTCACACAATTGCAGATTAGTGTACTGTATACATTCCTGGTCATCAATCTCATATGAACCCTGTTTGCAATGTCAGGTCCATTCCTAACTCTACTACTTCCAAATCCTTTCTTCTTTTCCTTTCCTAGTAAATCTCACCTGCTTCACAGAGAAAATAGAAGCCATCACACATGAAGTCCCTTCAATTTGTTAACCAGCCTATAAACTTCTGCATTTGCACTCTTTTCATCACAGTGGGATAAATGGCTGTCCTGTCTAAGGCTAACTCATCTGCTTGTGCTCTGGATCCATACACTCACCTCCCTAGGAAAACTTGTTTTTCAAATGCCTTAATAAGAACTTTTATATACTGCCTATTATGTGTCTGACATACTTTAAATATTCTTAAAACTGGTTTAATCCTTAAAATTGTGAAGCCAAGTGACTTGCCCAGGATAAGTCGATAGATTATAGACCTAGAATTCAAACCCAGGTGACCTGGCTCCAGAACTCATGCTTTTAAAGCACTAACTACTTAATGCTGCCTCTCTTCTCTGGATCAGGTATCCACCCAAAACTACCACCATATCTCCTCCATATATTCTACTTATGAACTACTGTCCTATTCTCTCCTGCCCTTCATAGACAACCTTAAGAGTTATCTGTGCTTTCTTCTTCTCACAGCCACTTCAGCCTTGCTTACACTCCCTCTACTGCATTGGGGACCTAGAGGTGACCAAGGCTATCTGTGTTGCTAAGTCCAGTATATACTTCTTAGTCCTCATATTCTTGACATCTACTATTCTGCATTTTCTTCATGTAATAGTCTGACTTCTAACCTCAAAAATTTCTGACTTTTTCTCCCTTTCTGGACATTATTTGCCCTAATATTCAGAGTTTCTCAAAGCTCTCCCACTTTACATTTCCTGGACAATTTTGTCCATTTCCTTGATTTCAAAGGCCAGCCATGCTCAAGACACCCCCATTTTGACATTAGCACATTATCTTAACTCCAGACCAGTTTTTCCATCTGACAACTAGGAATCACAGTATTGATAAACTGCATTCCCCAAGCTGAATTCATTTTCTTCCTTCTGTTCTCAGTGACATCACAGATGATTCAGTTGCCCAAAAGAAACCTGGATTCTTACTCCACATACATTAAAGATATCTCTCTTATTCCACATATATTAAAGATACAAATTGTATCTTTACAATCTCTCAGAATCACTTATCTCCACATCCTTAATTCAGATTATCATTACTTCTCACCTGGATTCATCATTTCAGCAGTTTGTCCATACTCACCATAGTTGTTTATGCCACAATCAAAGTAATTTCAAAGTGCAAATCTGTAACTCATTCATTTAAAAATTCAGTGGCTTCTTGTCACCTACTTTTAAGTTTTACTTACAGGGTCATTCATGTTCTTATCCCTGCTCACCTTTATAGTTGAATACTTCCCTCCCTTATACTTCACACACCAGCCAAATTGAGAATTTTTCAGTTCTTGGAACCTGCTACTTTCTCCTTCAGGTCTTGATATATGCAAAGTTCACTCTGCCAGCCACTCTTCTTCCACCTTTTAGCTTGTTTAGGACCTGCCTGCAAAGTCTTTACTGATGTAAGCTAGCCTGGGTGCTAAGTAGCCATCCTTTTATTTTCACAATACTCTTATTTCCCCAGTTCTCATCCCATGCTTTTGTTATCAGGTAGGAACAAGATCTGCTGCCCATGACTTATCTAGCAAAAAAGAAAAAAAAAAAACTATTTACTAGGGCTGGTTAAGGTTTAAATGAATCAACAGGAGCCTGCTCAGTCCAGAGATAAAGGTGTGTAGCTTCCACAGAATTATTTGCTTTGTGGCATTAATTACCCTAACCTTTCTGGATTCTACTACTCCCTTCTGTGGGATATGGTTTTCTGCCCCATTCCCACCCAATGACCCTTTTAAAGTATTCCCTGTTGGATCACTGTCATTCTCCAGCTTAGTTTTAGATGTTACCCATGACCTACAGGAAAAGTCCAGAGGTCTGTACTGTTTAGGTCCATCATACAGCTAGCAACCACATGCTGCCCCACATTCTATCATGTTTTGTGACTCTGGCCTGACTGATGCTTGAGGGTATGACCCAGTAGAATAGACACCAGTCGGCTGGTTACCTGAGGAAAAAGCAAGACAATGGATGAATAATTGAGAATCATTGAAAATAATCTGATCCAGAGCTCAGATTTGGTAGTTTAATCAATATCTGAAGTTGTCTCTGAATGTTATCCCTGATGTAACTCCCACGATTGACCTAATGTCTTTCCTGCCATAGGCCTGGGCTCTAATATCTTCCGTCTACTGGACAGCCTGCGGGCCCTGTCAGTCCAGGCTGGATGCCGCCTCCGTGCCCTGCATCTCAGTGACCTGTTCTCACCACTGCCCATCCTGGAGCTGACACGTGCCATTGTGCGAGCCCTGCCCCTGCTGCGGGTCCTCTCTATCCGTGTGGACCACCCCAGCCAGAGGGACAACCCAGCTGTGCCTGGGAATGCAGGGCCCCCTAGCAACGTAATTGGGGATGAGGAGATACCAGGTGAAGCATTGTGTGCGTGTATTTCCTCACAAATGTGCAGGTGTATTTGTGTGGGCCAGGCAAAAGATTTCTAATCCAGGTCTCTTAAACCACCACATTCCTGGCTATCTATAATTTGTTCCCTTTAGAGCCTGCTAATCTTAAAGATGGGCTTACCTGGTGGTTCAGATGGTAAAGAATTCTCCTGCAATGTGGGAGACCTGGGTTTGATCCCTGGGTTGGGAAGATCCCTTGGAGAAGGGAAGGCTACCCACTCCAGTGTTCTGGCCTGGAGAATTCTATGGACTGTAGAGTCCATGGGGTCACAAAGACTTGGGACACAACTGAGTGAACTTCAGTTTTCAAGATAACCATGGGCTGGATAGATCTCAGACCAACACTAGCCTAGTAGGGAGTCACTGGCACATCCACTCCAGAAAGGAGTCTGAACCAAGAAACGAACTGATGAGTCCCAATGTTATATGTTCTCTTAGTTCCTACGTGTCTCATATCCCACCATTCTGCATATGCTAAGTTGCTTCAGTCATGTCTGATTCTTTGTGACTCCCATGGACTGCAGCCCACCAGGCTCCTGTGTCCATGGGATTCTCCAGGCAAAAATATTGGAGTAGGTAGCCATTTCCTTCTCCAGGGCATCTTCCCGATCCTGGGATCAAACCCACGTCTCTTATGTCTCCTGTATTGGCAGGCAGGTTCTCTACCACTGGTGTCACTTGAGCCCACCATTGTGCATACTCTTTTACTATACTTGTGTCTGAGTAGTCTTCTTGGATTAAAAGCACCGTTAAGGGCAAGGACTAAACTGTGTATTAGCATCCTGCCAGCACATATAGGCACTCAAGGACAAGTAGATGAATAAATGATTTTTCAGTGAATCCCTTAAGTACAGGATGAGACCTGCAATGGGAGTGAAGTAGATATAACCAGTTGGAATCTTCTCTTCCTACCATATCCAGAAAACTGCCTGGAACAGCTGGAGATGGGATTTCCACGGGGAGCCCAGCCAGCCCCACTGCTCTGCTCTGTACTGAAGGCCTCAGGTTCTCTGCAGCAATTGTCCCTGGATAGTGCCACCTTTGCATCTCCCCAAGATTTTGGGCTTGTGTTGCAGACACTCAAAGGTATGATCCAGCTAGAATGATAAAGGGAAGAGAATAGAAGGGGACTTTGTTCTTTGGGAAAGCTAAGGTCCATGAACTTTCTCCCAATCCAGAGTATAACCTAACCCTAAAGAGGCTGAGCTTCCACGACATGAATCTGGCTGACTGTCAGAGTGAGGTGCTCTTTTTGCTACAGAATCTGACTCTTCAGGGTAAGTTCTTCATCTAGAACCCAGGGACTCATTGGTCCTCACTGCAGAACTGCCACGGTCTCACTGAATCAACAAGCCATAGTTCTTTTCTTAGTCTTACGTCCTCATAACTAAAATTATAGAACCTGCATCACCTTCCTTCTAGATAGTCCCCAACCTAACCATTCCTATACTAAACATGGGAAATTATTCACTTGTAAATTACCTCACCTGAAAGTATTCTTACCTTCCACTAGCTGACAGAAGTGATGGTGGTGGGAAGGGATAAATGTGCTATCAGGCCCCCCTCATAGACTTGTCACTAATGTCCACCCCTGCATAAAAGGAAGTGAATGGAGAACTGTCCATCTAGAGAGTCTCCACATAGGCTCAGTCTCTGGTTTGAATCCTGACTTAGTTGCAACCTTGCTTGAGGGTTTGGACAAACTATTTTCTCCTGGGACTCTATAAAATGCTTATAACCCTTTTTAAGGCCCTGGGGACAGGTGGGACAGCACCAGTTCTCAGGCTGCCACCAGAACTTGTTCCAATTTTTCTTTACAGAGATTACCTTCTCCTTCTGCCGTCTGTTTGAGAAGCGCCCAGCCCAATTTCTGCCCGAGATGGTTGCTGCTATGAAGGGCAACTCCACATTGAAGGGCCTCCGGCTGCCAGGGAACCGCCTGGGTGGGGACAGGGCCCTGAGGAGGGAGAGGGGGAAGGAGCCAGTCCTCTGACCTAGAAACTCAGTGGGTGAAGGCACATACCTCTCCACTGGGAAGACAGGGGTTGGGATACAGTTGTGCTGGGGCTTTAGGAGACTGGGCTTCTCTCCAGCCAGAATTGGGTTGGGATACCTTTGTTTCCTATTCTGGGGTAAAGGTCATGAGCATTTCTCCCCATCTCCCCAGGGAATGCTGGCCTACTGGCCCTGGCAGATGTTTTCTCGGAAGATTCATCCTCCTCTCTCTGTCAGCTGGATATCAGGTACCCGTGGGGGTGGGGAATGACAAGGGATAAAGCTGCAGGGACACAGACCAGGGATTGATTCCTGGGTTTCTGATCCTCACCCCTACCAGTTCCAACTGCATCAAGCCAGATGGGCTTCTGGAGTTCGCCAAGCGGCTGGAGCGCTGGGGCCGTGGGGCCTTTGGTCACCTGCGCCTCTTCCAGAACTGGCTGGACCAGGATGCAGTCACAGCCAGGGAAGCCATCCGGCGGCTCCGGGCCACCTGCCATGTGGTTAGCGACTCGTGGGACTCATCGCAAGCCTTCGCAGATTATGTCAGCACCATGTGATGGGCCCAGGCCTCACAGGCCCATGCTCAGTACCATCAGCTTGCAGGGGCTGAGGCATGGGCTGCCCAGAACTCCCAGCACCAATTCTGTCTTTCTCTTTCTGCTACCTTTTTTCTCTTTTTTCCTTTTTCCCTTGCACTGAGGTCCTGGAGGCCTTGACGGGGCCCAGCAAAGGCATTCCCACACCTGGGTTTGGAGCCTTTGGGTTCCTTACCCAGTACTGGGCCGGGAGGTTTCAGTGGTCATCAATCACTGAGGACAGCCCCCGTCCCCTTCCCTGCCCCAGGGTTCCTGCTTTCCTTTCTCAAGCAGGTACCCAGGCTTTAGTGAAGGATAGGAGTGCCCATTACCAGGCCTCTCCTCTCTGCTGGGCTTACCATGCTGCTTCCAGGCCTCAGTCCCTTTCATACCTTTATTCCTTTCTTTTTTTTAACCAAAATTTTTCTTATAAAATAAATTTTGGGCAAACATCATGCAGCCCTTCTTGATTTTTCTCTCAGAGAACAAAATCCAACAGTGCCCTATTGGGCAGGGAGTCCCCTTTTCCCATCTCTTTCCTCTAACAGCTACACACCAGACCAGCTGGTTAAAGGTGGAGGCCCCGCTGCTCCTCATGGGAACGCTGGTGGAAAACAAAGGTGATGGCAGTGGAGGCAGCATCCCAAGCAGCCTGGAGTACCTCATCCTTGAGCCCCCGCTTATCAGTGCTGTGGTTCCACTGAGCCAGGTCTGAGGTGCAGTCAGAACCGTCAGGGGGTGGCCAGACCTGGTGGTTGTTGACACAGCGCCGGCAGCGCAACCTGGGGGCAGAGGACAGAAGTGTGGTTACTGTGGGTCCCAGCTCCATGCTGTGCAGGGTGTTCAGAGATAATGGCCAGCAGAGGCACCCCACCCACCTGTCATGTGTGTCACTGAGCTTAGCCTCATCCAAGGTAAACAGCTCCTTCAATTCGCCGAGAGAAAAGTGTCGCTCCACATCCTGCTCCTCATCCACCACACAGCTGCTCAGTGCTTTCTTATGGCTCTGACGCTGAAAGATCTTCTCCTCGATGGTTCCTGCCTGCGGGGTGGGGGCAGAGGTGGAGCCCAGGGCTAAGTCACCTCCACACATAGGGGGCAGGAAAACCCAGGGGTTGAAACTGTAGCTGCGCAGAAGGGGAGATGAATGAGAAGAGTCTTGCCTCAATATGGCTCAAAATGGGCTGATCAGCTCAGCCCATTTTCCTAGTCTATCTTTTAGGAATATAATTTGGACATGTCTGCCCACCCAGGATATTTTCTGTACTGATGGAGGGTTTCAGGGCCTGGCTAAATTTCTTTAGGATGAGCTGAGGTTTATCTGCAGCAGCGTTATCTGACCTCCACACCAAGCCCAAGTCTCACTCACTCAAGTAAATATCATTTGGGTATGACATCCCAGGCCCTATGCTAACACCAGATACAAAGAAGAATCAATATGATCCCTATCCTTCAACTCATAGACTAGTCAGAGAGACAGACATATAAACTAACTGGTACATGACAGAATTCTATAGGATACCCAGCGACCCACAGGAGGGACAGTAGCATGAAATAATGTTGAAGAGCTTGAAAGTAAAAATTATCTTTAAGCTGAATCTTGAAAAATGAATAGATGGTTTACAAAGAAAGAAGAGAAGCCATTCCAGACATAATAACAAAATCAATAAGCCTGGCCTACTGGAGGCCTGTCTAGAGAATGGTAGGAGCAGGGAAAGAGCTGGGACTGAGAAAGTCCCATACTGTAGAAACTTGGATGCTAGGCTAAAGAGCTTGGCCTTGTCCTGAAAGTGCAAAGCAAAACTAGAATTTTTGGAAGGCTCATTCTGGAAGTAGTTGTGAAGAATGGATTATGATAAGGCCAAAGGTAAAGAATTAGGATGCTGCTTCAAAATCCAAGTGGGAGATGACTGACTTTAGCATGGGATGGTGAGGAAGATTAGAGTAAGGACAGGATGGTGGGACACATGTACACGCAATGGAATCAACTGCCATTGATTCATGCCAATGTATGGCAAAACCACCACAATATTGTAAAGTAATTAGCCTCCAATTAAATTAATTTTTTAAAAATAAAATGCATGCCCTTTCAAAAAAAAAAGGGGGGGGGACATTTTGAGAAAGTAAAATCAATGATAATTGGAATCTGGTTAGGAAGCAGAGAATGGTCCACAGGATGATACTCATATTTGGGTTGGGTGGATAACAGTCATTAAGTGACAAAATTCAGAAGGGTATACTCAAGACATTCAAGTAGAAATATATAGTAGATGATAGAATTTTAAAATCTGCAGCCAGTAAACAGTGTCAGACACACAAAGAAGAAAAATCAAGAGTCTCTTGTTTTAGTAATTAGGAAGTCAACAGTACCCTGAAAGCAGATTCAGTGGCAAAACTGGTGAGTTTAGTGAGTAGGAGATGAGATGAATTAAATCTCTAGGCTTTGGGAAAATCTGACAGTGAATGAATGGAAAATAACCCTAGGTAGTCACTACAATGTAAGAGAGGGTTGAGAAACATTTTTAAGGTGAGAGCTACTTGACCATGCTCATAGACATCAGGGAAGTAAAGGAGAAACTGATCAACTAAGAAAGGAAAGAATGGGGAAAGGGTCTAGAGCAGAGCTGGAATGGTAAGTCCCAAGTAGAAAGGAAGGAAATGATTCTCGTTTGAGAATGGAAAAAAAAGAGAAGATGTGAGACGGACAGAACAGAGGAAGGTAGGCAAGAGAATTTAAGTTTGGTAGCCTACATTTTCTCTGTGAGGTAGAAGACAAAGTCTCTGCAGAAAGAAGGAAAGACAGGATTAGGACGAAACTTGAGGGAAAAACTTGAAGTGGCTATTGAAGGAAATGAGATACAATCCAGTTCAAAATGGAGAATGTGAACTTATGGTAGTGCCAATCTAAAAATGCCAGGTTTTATCTGGTGCAGAAGCTGCAAACAGCTGTAATGATCCAAGACTAGGTATTAGGGGAAGAGTGGCAGAAAGGATGCACAGGGAGGATCGGGCTGAATAGTAAGGCAAGTCAAGCCTGATTGGGAGGAACTGGGGCAGGTAGTAACTAAGGACATTAGGTTGAAACAGATGTAGAGGTCAAGGAAACATGAAGGCTAGAGTGCTGGCAAACTGCATGGCCCCTGAAGTCAACCAGGAAGATAGCTGGAGTTGAAGTAATGAAGACTGAGCTGGTGTCCAAACTTATTAACGAATTAGGTAAACAGCAGAAGGTAGATAACTGTAGCAAGGAAGAAAAGAGGGTAGTTAAGGCAACATGAGCTTCAAAAGAGGTACTATAGGATAGATGGTCTGAGTGATCACTGAGAACCTGGAGAATGCCAATACCACCACTTAGACCCACAAGATGGAATGTGAGAAGACTACAAGGCAAGCAGCACAGAAGAAATCAGGTTTAAAAGAAAGCAAGTGTCCTGTGAAAATCATGAAGGCATAGGGGAGTTTATTATCTACAGGCATCCAGAGCACAGCAAAAAGGATCTGAGGAACAGGGTAGAGAGGGGGGAGAGAGCAGAAGAATGAAGGGCTCCAGGCTACGTCCATACCTTGCTCACCACTACAGGCAGAGGGGCCACAGAGGCAATGAGAAACACCCAAGGTGATCCTGAAGGTCTTATTCCATGACCCACCACTACTCTGAACATTACCACTATCCTTACAGACAGTAGGCGATAGATATAGCAGGTCTTCTTTTGACCATCACGCCAGACCCGGGCCATGGCTTGTTCATCATTGGCTGGGTTCCAGTCAGGGTCAAACATGACCAGTCGGTTAGCCCCGATGAGATTGAGGCCACAGCCCCCAGCTTTGCTGCTTAGCATGAAGACAAAGTCAGGACTCTGGAAAAAGAAGAAAAAGAACTGCTTATACCCCAAATTAAGAATCTTACTCAGACCAACCAACTGTTCTCTCACGTGTGGACTGCCAGTTTGCCTGCCTACCAGCCAATTTATTAGCCCGCAAGCTCAGTTCCCAGCACAGCCTTCATAAACCAATTAGCCTAACCCTACCACATCCACCAGAAAAAAAAAAGAGAGGCCCAAAAGCAGAGGCCCCAAAGCAGAGGCCCCTTACAAATTAACAACCCTTAGTTCTCATGTTATTGCACTGGTAGCATGGGGACAGTGGTCGTGCATTTACCGATGGGTTGTTGAAGCGCTCCACAACCTTGGCTCGCTTCTTAATGGACATCGTGCCATCTAAGCGAACATATAAGTACCTAAAGGGGGATCCAAAGATCAAATCAAGAAGTAAACAGAACACAGTGGGAGAAGGGGAGGGTTGGACAAACTGACTGACATATATACACATAGCTAGTGGGAAGCTGTTCTATAGCACAGGGAGCTCAGCCCGGTGCTATGATGACCTAAAGGGGTGAGATGAGGGAGAGGGAGGTTTAAGAGGGAATGTATACTTATGGTTGATTCACATTGTTGTTCAGCAGAAACTAACATGACATTGTAAAACAGTTATCCTCCAATTAAAAAAAAAGAAGTAAGTACAGTATCCTTGGAGCCAGAGCTACTGAAGAGATAGAACCAACCACTCTTGAAGGTTGTTCATATATAACCTGAAACCCTAAATTCCCAAAGGGATTGGCAAGGAGCTAAGGGGCGAGGACCGTCCTGTGGAGTACCTGAAGGAACAGGGGCTATTCTGTTTGGACACGGAGCAAAAAAGGAACAAACATCTGGAAAGTCCTTCCTGTGCCTGCATTTTGGCCCACATCCACCAATCCAAACACCTGTTTTTCCTATGAATACAGTAGGTGAGGTATCCCTATGACAGCTCTTCCCTACCTTCGGGCTCGGCAGAGTTTCTCAAAGAGGTCCAATGTCTGAGTGTAATTGGACACCAGCACTACTTTGTCACTGCTGCGGCTTCGGGTCACCGCCAGAATGTAATCAAGGACCAGCATCTTACCTAGGAGATCAACAACTATCAGCCCCCAATGCGCTATCCCAGTGGCCAGGATTCTTACTCTTGAGATGGAATAGATTGAGCACAAAGAGACAACCTCCTGTCTCTCTTCCCAGAGGGGCCCAAAGACTGGCAGGAAAGGACTCACCTGACAGCTGAGGCTCTAGAGCCTTGGAGTTATAACCGGGGGGAAATATGTCCAAGGTACCTTCAAAGCCATCTTCCTCTTCCACACACTTGTCATAGATTAAAGCTGGATCTGAAAGAAAAAAAAAAAAAAAAAAAACCTCCAAAATGCCAGCTACACTGTGTTTAGAAGTTTCATTTCAGTGTTCATTAGAACATCCTCTAGAAACTTAACCTTCCTCAGCACCAGACTTGTTTCCAAAGCCCAGGGTGTGGGCAGTGCCACCTGGGATCATGAGTAGACAATTCTGCTCACTAGTGTGTTCTGTGTTTTCCCAACAAGAGGGGAGTTATACCAGAGAGGGCAAAGTTTGTTATTTTTCCCCCACCCAACATTCTATAGGCACACTTGTGCACACACACTCTCATGCACAGTCTTGTATACTCCAAGTATCAAACACGGGTCAAGCAAGGATAAGCTAAATTTTCCAAAACAAAGGGTCTGATCTAGTGCATGAGCTTATGCCTTGGGAAGGGTTAGAATCACATGTGGCCTCCGTGAAGACTACAGACAAGTTTCAGTAAAGGTGGCTGAACTACCTTCCTTGCTCACTTTGACAGAGGACCCCAGGGCATGGATCTAACTCACGATTACACAGTTTCTTCAGTGAGGTGATGGAAGAAAGAGAAGACACACTCATCTTGCCCTCACGCAACTCTTCTGCTGGCTTGGCCTGTCTCAAAAACCTCTTGTATAATTCAATCTGAAGGGGTGTCAGCCTTTAAAAAACAACAAAAAGAAGGGTAGCTGGGTCAGCAGGAATTGCAGGACCACACTTCTGCCTTCTGAGGACACCTTGAGAGCCCAACAATACCTCAGGGGCTGAGCTTTTACCCACTCACTCCACACCCCTCAGTTGTTCAGTACCTACAACAAACCACCTGCTCGATCTTCACAGGCAGATATTTAGAAAGGATATCAGATGTCCTCCGTATCAGGCACCTGGAAGAACAAGATAAAAAGGCAAGAGGCTGATAAAATTGCCACACTAACTACCGGAATAAAAGCTGACACCCGAAGGACCAAGGCTCTTTGTAGTATCAAATGTCAGACACTCAATCAGCTCTATGGCAAAGATGTCTATATCAGGGTCTCAGCCATGGGAACAGAGACGCTTTCTTAGGGTCTAGCTTGACGGACAACTCTTTCTCTACTCCTTCAGAATGTTAGCTTATCTTCAAAGGAAGGCAGAGGTCTTCTACTAAGCCTGGTGCTCTGACGGAAATGAAGCTGTAAACCATTGAGTCTTCATGGGAGTTTCTCCTTGTATTTGCCCAAACGCCTGCTGCCAAATGGCCCGAGGTTCAATTAAATTCTGCCCCTACGACCTGGCAGACCAGGAAGGACAGAGATCAGGCACCTGAGCAGCAGCTCCTAAGAGCACATGGACTCTCTTTCCTGTTATCTTAACCTGAGAGGGAGGTGGCAGTTGGCAAAAGCAAGACTCTTCAGGATATAAAAATCATCAAGTATATATAACTACAACAGAGGAGTGCAGAATATACCTGCCCCTTGAGCAATGTGGCCCCCATCGAAAAAGCCCCATCAGCTGGCGAGGCACCACCACCCATCCTTCAGATCTACTACTACCTGTCACAGAAAGCTATGGGATGTAGGAAGAGAAGCTTGGTGCTTTAGATCTGAGACAGACAAAGGAAGCTTCTAAAGTACTAACAATGCTCCAAGGGATACCAAAACCTCCTCAGCAGGATGCTAAGTGGCACCAAACCAGACCACAGGGGCCAAGGCCAGGAAGAAAGCAGGAAATCAGCCTGCCAGACCCCTTCATTTACTCAGTGGCTATTATTATCAGGGCACCATCCCACTCTCTTCATAGAATCCCACCCCCAAAGGCCAAGGTCCCAAAGGACTGGCCTTGGATGGCTAAGGAGGCGATTCTGATGACCTAAAGTGGGGGGACCCCATAAGAGATGCTACTGCCACCCCCACCCTCATTACCTATTCACAATGCTGGTGAGCTCCCGCAGGCGCTCCTCTCCTACACGCCTATCTTCCTCACTGGCAGCTGCATCTCGACCCTTCAGAATTGGCAATTCAAAATGCTTCTTGAACTCCTGGGCGGTTCCTAAGCACAGGAGAAAAGGCATTAAAGAATGCAGAAAGTAATGACTTTTCCACTGCCAGGAATGGCAGACTATGTTATCACAGACCAACTTTCCCGCCAAGAACAACAATGCTGAACAAATTATAGGCAATTTCTGTTTGAATAGATCAGAGAGCTACCAAAGCAGTAAAGACTTGAAAAGCCAAATATTAAGATAGCAAATAGATCAAAACTCAAATACATGCCTAATTACATTAAATGTAAATGGACCAGGGACTTCCCTGGTCATCCAGTGGTTAAGACCCCACAGTCCCAATGCAGGGGACACAGGTTCAACCCCTGGTCTGGAAGATTCCACAAGCTGCAGGGCAATTAAGCCTGTGGGTCTTAACTACTGAGCCCATGCCCTAGAGCCCTGTGAGCTGCAGTGATCACAAGAGTTAAAAACTGATATAACCATTCTATGCCCATACATTCTGGTTTTCACTTTCAGTAGAGTATTCGATGAATTACATGAGATACTCAATACTTCATTATAAAATAGACTGTGTGAACTGCTTTTACCTAATTGTTGGCTAACTTAAGTGTTCTGAGCACATTGCAGGTAGGCTAGGCTAAGTTTTAATGGTTGGCATTAAATGCATTTTTTTAAGGTATATGATTTTTTATGCTGCATACCATTTTATTTTTTATTTATTTTTTTGGCTGCACTGCATGGCGTGCATGATCTTAGCTCCCCAACCAGGGGTTGAACCTACATCCCCTGCAGTGGAAATGCAGTCTTAACCACTGGACCACCAAGGACATCCCTTAAATGCATTTTTGACTTAAGACATTTTCAACTTTTAATGGGTTTAGTGGCACAGAACCCCATCATAAGCTGCGGAAAATCTGTATTGATATATGCTACAATACTGATGAACCTCGAAAACATTATGCTAAGTATGAAAAGCCAAACACAAAAGGTCTCATATGATTCCATTTACAGGAAATATCCAGAACAGGCAAGTACACAGAGACAGAAAATAGACTGGTAGTTGATAGGGGCTGGGGTAAGTGGGGTTGGGAGTGACCGTTAATGAGTATAGGATTTTGTTTTAGTCAGGAATTTAAAAGATCAGGTACCTCACAAAAGTGGATCTCCAAATGGCCAATGAGTATATAAAAAGGGGTTCCACTTTTACTCAAAATTAAATAAATGCAAAGAAATATCACTAAGCACCCAGCAGAATGACAAAAAAAAAAAATTTAATGTCTTCTAAAGATAAATACTGGTGAAAAAAAGCAGATGTCAGCAAACTACAGCCATGGACCAGTCACCTGTTTCTGTAAAGCTCTATTAGAACGCGTCTGTGCTCGTGCGTTTACATGTTATGGATGCTTTCACGGTACAGCAGCAGAGCTGAGTACCTGTGACAGAGACATTACGGCCTTCGAGCCTGCAATACTTACCATCTAGCCTTTTAAGAAAAAAGCTGCTGGCCCCTGATGTAGAAACACTGAAATTCTCATATACTGCTGGTACAATCACTCTGGAAAACTGGATTATTTACTAGGGCTAAACTCATACATAACACATGACCCAGCAATTCCATTTTTATGACAGAGAAATGCATACTATTCTCAGGTAAGGTACAAGAATGTTCATGGGATGATTATTCAAAATAATAAAAAATGGAAACTCAATTGTCTATCAACAGTAGAACTGATCAATTCTGGTATATTTTAAAAAATGGAATAGTATACTAAAATGAAAAACAAACTGCCATAGACAACAACATGAATTACTCTCAAACATTATATTGAACAAAACAATCCAGATGCAAAGGAAAATATATTATATGATTCTTTTTACATGAAGCTCAAAAATGGGCACTAACAAATCCTTCCACAGATATCTATGTATAAGAACTGCCCAACCTATGATTTTTAGGGGCTGGGGGGCAGTGAGGAGTTGCTGCTTAATGGGAAGAGTTCCAGTGTTGCAAGATGAAAAAGTTCTGGAGGTAGATGGTGGTGATGGTTGCACAACAATGTGAACATATTTAATGACACTAAGTTGTGCACTAAATAACGGTTAAAAACAAAACCGCCCAAGACAGTCTTCTCTGAGGCAAGAGCTCTTCTGAGGCTGCTAGGATGTGATGAGCAAAAAATGCCTGGGGGTAGTAGTTCCATCTCTAGCTCACGGAGACCATGCCCTGCACAGCCCCTGCCACCTCTACAGTGGGAAAAAGGGCCAGGGTGGGCCTGCTAAAATGCCCAGCAGAGCCAAGGTCTCCCCACGGTTCTGGTAGTCCTTGACAAGAGAAGTCTTCCTAAAAAAGCGTCTAGTAACTCACATTTAACCGTGGTCTCCTCTCTCCTCAGCTAGTGTTAGACTCGCAAGGTTAAATCAAGGCTCCTCTCCAGCGCAGCAGAAAAGGCCAAATTCTTACCCAGGATTCCCGAGTTGACAAAGTGTACCAAGCTGAAATACTCAAGGAGATCATTCTGGATGGGGGTCCCGGAGATGAGCACCCGTCGGCTGGTGTTCAAGCTGTCCAGGGCCTGATAAGTCTGATTCTCAGAGTTCTTGAGCCTGTGTCCCTGCAAGGAAATTAATTCTCACTGAGGCCTGGGCACAAGGTGGCCTCCCTAACAGCAGCAAAGTCTTGTGTAGACAGGAAAAGAGGAATCAAAAGCATTACAGGTCCTGAGGCCTTGGGAACTGGGCAGGGGCACCAAGAGTGAGAGTTTATCTACTCTCTTGGGGAGAAACGGGCCAGGCCCAAGGACAGACCTTCAGCTTCTAGATCAATGCAACATCCATAAAACAAGGATTCCTTGTTTCTTCCTCTGCCCCCATCTCCAAAGTCACAGCAGCCTGCCTATCCTCTTCAGGGATCATCTGGACATGTTAGAGACCCAGGCTTTCAGGGAATTCTCCCTCCCCCACCAGCCCAACCATCCTAGAACCTCCTGAGTCAGATGCCTTCTGTATTAGACTCCTGGCTGTGTCTGGACTGTCAGTGGTACGGAAACTTAGTCCAGGTTCCTCCTCCCCTCTTTCCTGAGAAGCCATCCAGTTCAGATCTAAAGAAAGAGCCTCTCTCTGCATCCCTTCTCAATCCCTATATCACCGCCACCACCCCCAGCCCTCCCGTCCGGGACTTTATCTCACCAAGGCAGAAACTTTAAAGCAGAGACCATGTCAGATTTGCTTTTTAACTTAATGCACAAGACAGAGTTCTCTACTCAATGAATGTTTGCTGAAGAATGAAATGAATAACCAACATTGTTATTGAAGAATTAGACACAGAATTTTATTTAACAAAATGACTGAATGTTGTATACCTAAAACAAAAACATTTTATGTCAATTGTATCTCAAAAAAAACTTAAAGACATCCTAAACAAAATTAAGTTTTAAAGTGACTGAAAGCTCAAGCACCAGTCCTGAAACAAAAGGCTGAGACTTCTGAGCTGAAGAGGGAAAAGAAACTTTAAACCTGTGAAGAAATTACCCAAAAGGCCCTGGGGAAATGCACATCAACAACTGGAACCCTCTAAACGGAAGCCCCCTGAGGGCAGGCAATCATGGATTCCCCACGGCCTGACTCCGTCTAACAGGTACTTAATAACTCAATTTAATGAACTGAGCTGATATACTACCTTTGTGGGTCTCTGTGGAAGAGAAGTCCAACCCCAGTTCCTATGGAGCCACTCTGACTCCAGACCCAGCTCCTGACACCACTGGCCACAAATTTAAAACCCAAACCCCGGAATCTCAGCAAATCAAATATTCTGCTAGATAAAAAGTTGTCAAAGTTCTGGCTGAATTTCTATTCTGGCAGAATTCTCAGCTTACCCTTTTAAAAGCAAAAAAATGATACCAAGATTAAATACCACCACTTTTCTCTCATGAGCCCCATGAATAGATTCTTATATTTAACACATTTCCCCAGCATCTGACTGGCTTTGTGTTCTAGAACTTGTAAAGAAACGTACATGGAACTGGGTGAAGCGTACAGGGACAGATAGTCCTTCCATAGCCAAGCCAAGAGGCAGGAGTGGAGAAGAGCCAGGCCTTAAAATCTCAGACCTGGATTCCAGTCCCAGCACTCCCCTAAGCTTCAGTTTCCTAACCTCTAAAACTGAGGTGAAGATGATGTCAGTCCCTCCCATTTATAACACCTTACAAAATGGTTCCATATACCCTCTTTCTTGATCTGGATCATGTCCCTTTCAGGTAGACAATGTACCATCTACTCTATAGTCTGAGAGCAGTCTCATCAGACTGCTTATAAGCAGCGAAGCCAACACTGATCCCAAGTGTTCTCACTTGCTCTGCCTAACTCAGATTACTATGTGGATCAAGATTTTGTACACAGTTATCATGCTATTATCTTTTATTATTTCTGTGTGTTTCAGAGAAAAGCATCAGCCGGGAGGAAGCTGGGAACATGAAAGCTTGGGGAAAAGACTTTCCAGGATCTGAACAGGACAAACTCCTCCTAGAGTAGGCTGACCACCTCTTCAGGACGCTGGCTTCCTCAGGTCTCTGACAATCAACACAATAGGGAATAGCAAGACACTACAGTATTCTTGCTTGGAGAATTTCATGGACAGAGGAGCCTAGTGGGCTACAGTCCATGGGGTCACAAAGAGTAGGACATGACTTTCACTCTCTTACTCTGATAAATAAAAGGTAGATGAGGGGCTTCCAAGGTGGTCTAGTGGTTAAGACTCTGCACTCCCAATGCAGAAGGCCCAGATTGAATCCCTGGTCAGGGAACTAGATTTCACATCCCCCAACTAAGAGCCACAATGAAGATCCCATGTGCTGCAACTAAGACCCAGCACAGCCAAATAAATAAAATTTTTAAAAAAAGGTAGATGAGTATAAGGGAAGGCCAGGATGCTGCAGTGAACAAAGAGGCAGCTTGGAACCCGGTGCCAGTCAGCTCAGAAAACAGGAGAGAATGAGGAAAAAAATGAAACACTATAGAGCAAAAGAAAATCTAGATGCCCTCAGTCCTCAAGGGCTCAGATGCCATCAGCCTGCCTTCCCTTCCCCTCCCCAACATCTTGGCCTCTAGACCAGGCTACTGGCACAGTCCCTTTCCATGATGAAGCAAATGCCAGGGCGCTGTGCAGTGGTCACGTGCACACCCCACCTCAATCTGCTAAATCCCTTACTCCTACCAAGGAATGGCCCATCAGGGTATCAGAAGTTGGCAGGCATGCCAGATAATGACTTCATATGAACAAAAGTTCAACTGGGAAACAGCTCAGGGCTAGCAAGCATGGTTACCCTAAGTAAGCTTTTCTTCATCCCCTCCCAAAAGACCCTCAGATACTAGGGTAATCTGTAGTCCCTAAAGCAGTCAAGCCTGCCATCAGTTGAAAGATGGGGCCAAGTCTTCCAGCCACCCCTCCACTAAAGCCCCAGGGAATGCTCTGACTTTCCCCAAGATGTAAACAAGGTCAGCAGGCTCAGGGCAGGCAAGCCCCTGAAGACCTGGAAAATTCTTTATACCAGGAAGCTCCCAGCCACCCTCACTCCTTTCTAAGTAGTAACATCCCTACCACCCTTCATGCACAGTGCTGGAAAAGGCCAGAAAGCAACAACTGCTATATTTCCCTCAGTCCCAGAGAGTCAACACAGGCTCACAATGTGTATGGACTATCCGCATCGGACTTCCCTATCGCTGTGCACCTGTTCACGGGAGCCCTCTCAGCCTACACAAAAATCAGAGCTGACATTTACCAAGGTGTTATGACATACCAGGCACTGTGATAAAAGCTTTCCTTCATTTAATCCTCACAATAATCCCATGAGGCAGATATTATCACCCCATTTTACTGACACAGAGAGGCTTGGGTAGTTAAGTAATTTGTCCAAGGTCATATTACTGGTATGCAGCAGACAGCCAGGATTTGAATAAAGATCTCTCTGACCCTAGAACCTGTTCCCCTAAACCCTGTGCCGTGTCTCTCCACCCATCCACCTCTCTCCCAGCCTTCAAAGTCCTTCGGTCTAGGAAAACTGTAGAGAACAAAACTGTAGAACAAAACTGGTGAGCCCCAGCACCGCACTCTCCTTGGCATCCCAAGCACTACTCAACCCCTCTTTTGGCAGATTGGTACCCTGGGCTCTCCCTCTCATCTGCTGACTCTGAGGCGTATGTTCTGTCCTCAGCATCTCCCAGTAACTAGCACAGCCCTTGGACGGCACTTTTCAGTGACAAGACGCTGACAGACTTTTCTCCCACCACCCAAACAGCAGTACGTCAAGTACCTCATCACATATGACCAGTCCAACACTCCCTTTCTGGAGGACTCCAACGTGAAGGCGGAAAGTCTCATAGGAAATGATGAGGATGGGAGAAGGCACTCTGGCACCACGCTGGTTCATAAATCCTTCTATGACAGAAAAGGTGTCAGGAGAGCAAGTCTGAGAATATGCTAAAGAAAAAACCAGTTTGATGATTCTGTAATTTAGCCTGGAAACAACTCAACTCTTTTTCATGCGAATTCTCTTATTTTCTACCCACTCCCTTCCCTGGTTAACAGTGAGGATACACTTAAGAAAGGAGCAGGTTGTATGGAGGAGTGCAGTCATGTTTGTTAAGGCTCCTACCCAGCTTTTGGTCTATCTCGTCCTTAGAGCCTCCATCGATGGCCAGAGGTTGGATCCTCCCTCCAAGCCATTTCCCAACTTCATTGTACCAGTTCCTCACTAGGCTGGAGGGCGACACCACCACTGCCTTGTCGATCTCTGGCTTGCAGTCTGGACTCTGGCGCAGAAGCGTCCACATCAGTGTGATGCACTGTAGCGTCTTGCCCAGGCCCATCTCATCAGCCATGATGCAGCCATGGCTCCCAGGGATGCGCCGACTGGTGACGCACTCCCACAGGAACTTTACTCCCTGTGGAATAGTAACAGCACTCAGCCCCCTTTGGCACCCCACTGCTGCTGCCCTGGGGATGACAGCCTCTCAGGCCCAGCCACTGCCCCAGCCCAAACCTCACCCTCACCCCCATTTACCTCTCTCTGATGAGGCCTCAAGACCTTACTCAGAATAGGATCAACAACCACATGGACAGGAAGTTTTTCCCTGAGAAAACACAACACAGAAAACAGAGCTCAGACACGGCAAGGCCACACCCTCAGAAAGCTCTGTCCTGTTGTTCCAGAGGCAGTTGCCTAAGAGAGGACCTCTCTGGCCCATGCAATCAAACCATAGCAAATTCCTCTCCAGGGTGAAAAAGCGAGGAGATGGGGATGGGTTTCCTATGTCATCACCTCAACATCCCCTGCTCCTCTGAGTGAGCCTGGTGGGAAAGGATGAGGAAACCCACCAACTGGACATATCTACACACTCTTCCCCAGGCACTCTCCTCCCCAGCTACTCACTCTCTGGATGGTACCATCGTCATGACAGCACTCTGAAAACACATGCAGGTCCCAGAGTGAAACCACACCAAAATGCTCTCTGCCCTCCAGGCTCTGTGCACTTACAGAGGACACAGAAACACCAATGCACGTACTTGTCAAACTTCAGCTGGTCATGGGCGCTCAGTGGGGGAGGCTCATACAAAACCAAGGCACCTTCTTCCAGGGGGTCATGGAGGGCTCGGCGGACCCCAGCCCGTTTGAGGCCCAATGCCCGAGAGCCCAGAGGACCTAGAAACCAACAATTTGTCACTTAAGCCTCTAAGCTGAGGAGCTCCAGCCTGCCCAGATTAAATGCCTATCCTTCACATAACTTTCCTAAGCTTCCACATGACCCCTCTCCCCAGTACCTCTCCAGATGCAATTTGGGCACCTCTGCCTAACCATTAACCAGTCTGCCTCAGATATTACTTCTCCCACTCAACTACAAACTTCTGGCGGGGCCAGGTCTCTTTCATCTTAAATCAAAACAATCCTGGAAAGGTCTGAAACCCTAACGGGGCCTTTCAAGACTGCAAGCTCAAGAGTTTGCCTCCTCCCGGCAGCCCGAGTTAGCACAATGCTCTGTTCTTTGTACAGAGGGGGAAACCTGCAGAACCTAGACCTCCAACAGAGTCAACCTTATAAAGGAAATGCTACTGGACTCACTTGGACTGAACGGAACCTGGGTCCATCAGCCACCCTGGCCCACCAGAAACCTCCTGCACACTGGCACATCCCCACCAAGATGAGGGGCACTTAGTCTTAGTAGCCCTTGCTGAACTTATCAAACACAGACCTCATGCAGGCCCCGGGAGAGTCATCCCACACATAGTCATCACTGGATTGGCATCTTTAATTCCAAGGTAAGCTTGTACTTACAAAAGTAGGTGTTTTGATCTATTTGGGCATATTCACACATGACTAATTTAAGAAACAGAAGAGTCTCCACTTTTACCTTGATAATTTGGAATGGGGATTTTGAAAGGCTTTGACAAAATGCTTCGAATAAATGCTTCCTAAAAAGAGAAGAAACAAGGATTCAGGACTGCTTGGAGATGTTATGGGATATTTTTATAAACACAGTCAAAAATGCCCACGTAAGTATCATAATATATTTAGAGCACTGTAGTTTGACTCCATCTCATTCAGATGCATCTAGAACAGAAGATGTGCTCCATATTAAATTATTAGGTTTTGTACAATGGCTTTCATTTTTGAGGCTTTGCACGAGGTTCCACAAATCTCCAGGGACAGGACAGTGCCAAAGCAAGTAGCTGGCCTTGGTCAACCACAAGACTCAGAACCTTTAGCTCATGAAAGATCATGCCAAGCAAGCATACCTAACTATTCCCTAGGCTGCAGTGCCTTAAGAAGGCACCACAAACTGACCTGATCCCAGTACTAACGTAACTCTCAAGTCTAGATTCAACCACTGTCCTACAGGGCTCCATCTTTCCAACCATAGCTCACACTTCTTTTGTAATCTCTGATCAATCCTGCTTACTGCATCTAATTCCCATATCAATTTTTACATCAGCCTCCTTGGGAACTAAACAGACCTTCTAAGAGTAGTGGTCACAGGAGAAAAAGGAACAGTAGTATCAGTAAAGTAAAATAATGTTGATAACAACAAAAATGACAGCAATAATGATGACTAATAATGTATGTCAGATGCAGTGCTAAGTTCTTGCATTCACGTTACCAATCCTCATTAATAGCTCTTTGAGGTCTGTATATTGGCACCCCTATTTTACAGATGAGCAAATTGAGGCTGAGTGGTTTCAAGTCACACAACCATGACATCTGTAGGACCTTCCTGATTCCAGGGCCTTTATTTGTAATAGATGGGCAATATGGCTCCCTAACCCAACCTGTTTGAGTATAGCATGTGGATCAGCCCAGAGTCAACAGCTTCCTGCATGGAACAGTACAAGAGAAGGGAAAACATGAGCCAAGAAGACATGAGAGAGAGGGCAAGCCAATCACCAAAAAAAGCCAGGGACAAGGATGACAGGAAGTCTCTGTGCCATCACTTCAGCCTGGAATCAGCACTGGGCTACTGGGCTGGGGCAGAAGAAGTCCACAGTGTCAGCTCCTGAGCTAACTGACAACTCCCATCTAAGTTCTCATGTATATACACCTGAGCCCTCTAGGGAATTACAATAGCCTGTGAACCTCAACAAAATAAGAGTTAGCCAAGAGAGCAAGGAGAAAACGAGCAGAAACGTTGAAGGCAGTCTTAATGGAATACATTAGTAGGAAAGTAATGAAAAATACTCCCTTCTAGCAAAAACACAGTTTAATGGGGGGGGGAGGGACAATTGCCCTGAAATTTTTATATTTTTATTCTGATCCACCTGTATAGATTATAAATTAAATTCTAGAAACTCAATGTACTTTAAAGAAGAAGAATGTAATGAATATATATGGCAATGTATGGCAAGATAGAAAAGAAACGTGGAGAACTGAACTTCATCACCATGCTTAAATAACACAAGGCCAGGGTTGGACAAAGGCTCCAATTCTTTATTTGCATATTTCTTTGCAGCTGAATAAAAATTTTTGATTATTTTTAATTATCAAAGAAAGGATAATGAGAAACTTAAACATGAAAGATGCTAAAAGCTACCATTAAGTCAAAGAAGAGGAAAAGGACAAAGATGGACTCAATTTTTTCCCTAACTTGGCATCAATTTTGCTTATAATTCCAAAACTGAGGTATTATGTTCAAGATTATCAATGTAAGAGGCTAGTATTAAAGCTCTAAGTAGCCAAGAATTTATGCTCCAAATTTAAAAAGACTTTCAGTAAAACCCAGGAGCCACAAGTGCTGCAGGTAGAAGTTCAGGCTTGTGGAACTACTGTGGAAGGAGGCGAGGACCCCTGGCTAAAACCATCTGAGGGCACAGCCTGCAAGACTTGCAATGCAGCTTCCAAGAATCTGGTCTGGGAATAGTCATTGGACTCTGACAGAGGCAGGAGAGAAAGCATGCTCTCACTCAGTTCATTTAGTTACTGAAAATCCACACCACCCTTTGCTCCTGATGATAGAAGAGGGAGAAGAACATTCCTCCTCCCTACCAAGGTCAAAGCTTCCCTCTTTCACAGACAGTATCAGGCCTGCCTGATCTTTCTCTATCTCAAGCTTCTCCCTCTACCAGCTCTTTCTCACCAGGATTTAAGACATGCTTAACTCTCCCCTATCTTAAAAACAAAATGTCCTTTGACCTCATATCTCCTCCCCTTCAAACTTCTAGAAAAAGTAGTCTGTTTCCCCCTTATCTCCCACTCCTCCTATCTTCTGAAATGATTCTGCCCAAGGTCACCAATGGCCTATAAGACCTTAACTCCAAGAGATATTTTTCTACCCTATCTTACTAGACAAAGCTGGTCACTTTTTCCTCTCAAATAGTCTCTGCTTTTGACTTCCATGACACCATTCTCCCACTATTTTATCTTTCTGGGACTTTACACTCAGTCGCCTAACGGGTTCCTCTTCTTCTGCCCAATCCCTTTAAAAGTCAGTGTTTCTCAGGGTTTGACCTTAAGTTCTTCTGACTATACATTCACATGGACACACCAATACACTTTTTGGAGGTATCAAACTCTATGCCAATCACCTCAAATCTATTTCCAGTCCATAACACTCTCCTAGGTACCACATCCACATGTGCCAACCTAGACAACCTACAGGACTTAAACTCATTGTGTCTAAGGCTAAAGTCTGTCCCCAGGGCTGCACTGACTTCTGTAGTCCTAAAGCATTTTTTTCCTTTGGGGATCCTTCCTCCACAGCTTTCACACAGGCTGTTCCCTTTACCTGGACATTTCCTACTCTCTTCACCTGGCAAACTCCTCACAGTCTTCAGGACCCGACCTAATCAGCATGTCCCTCAGATTCCAGTCTCCACCAGCCTCCAGACTGTTAGGCCTACTGTTTGCAAACTCTCACCACCCTCACACTTATCTCCTAAGATAAATCCTGAATTAAAACAGTTTCAGAGGACTAATACTACTTTTTTAAGCTCAAGAAACAAACAATATTACTTTAGTGAATTATATACATATGGTAAAACTATCACAAAAAGCAAGGGATGATGAACATAGTTAGGATGGTGGTACCTCTGGGAATGGGAAAAGAATTATGACTGATGATATTCTAGCCCTGGGTGGTGGGTTCACAGGAGTTATTTTGGTTTATATCTTATATACATTATACATATGTTTCTGTATTCATCAAATAGTACGTAAAATGTTTTCTGAATGTATAAATAACCGTGCATGTGTAACCTCCATTACACATTCCTATCATCATATTCCCATTTTTCCTTCAAAATGTCCCTATAAAGGAAAAACACAATCCTGTGTCTCTACCATTGCAACAGAACAATAAAACACCTAGGAATAAACCTTGCTACAGGACAGCCTTGGTGGTCCAGTGGTTAAGAATCCACCTGCCAATGCAGGGGACATGGATTTGATCCCTGATCTGGGAAGATTCCACACGCTGAAGAATCAGTACTTGTAGCCTGCGCCACAACTACTGAAGCCCTTGTGCCCTAGAGCCCATGCTCCACAAGAGAAGCCACTGCAATGAGAAGCCCACTCATAGCAACTACAGAGCAGCACCTGCTTACCACAACTAGAGAAAGCCTGTGGGCAGCAACAAAGATCCAGCACAGGCGAAAAAAAAAAAAAAAAAAAATCCTACGTACAGAGGCAAAGGCCCTAAGGCCCTGCTTATTTAACTTATACGCAAAGTACATCATGCGAAATGCCCGGCTGGATGAAGCACAAGCTGGAATCAAGATTGCCAGGAGAAACAGCAATAACCTCAGATACGCAGATGACACCACCCTTATGGCAGAAAGTGAAGAGGAACTAAAAAGCCTCTTGATGAAAGTGAAAGAGGAGAGTGAAAAAGTTGGCTTAAAGCTCAACATTCAGAAAACTAAGATCATGGCAGCTCCCATCACTTCATGAAAAATAGATGGGGAAACAATGGAAACGGTGACAGACTTTATTTTCTTGGGCTCCAAAATCACTGCAGATGGTGATTGCAGCCATGAACTAAAAGACACATGCTCCTTAGAAGAAAAGCTATGACAAACCTAGGCAGCATATTAAAAAGCAGAGGCATTACTTTGCCAATAAAGGCCCATCTAGTCAAAGCTATGGTTTTTCCAGTAGTCATGTATGGATGTGAGAGTTGAGACTATAAAGAAAGCTGAGTGCTAAAGAATTGATGCTTCTGAACTGTGGCGTTGGAGAAGACTCTTGAGAGTCCCTGGGACTGCAAGGAGATCAAACCAATCAATTCTAAGGAAATCAGTCCGGAATACTCATTGGAAGGACTGATGCTAAAGCTGAAGCTCTAATACTTTGGCCAACTGATAAAAAGAAGCAACTCATTAGAAAAGACCCTAATGCTGGGAAAGATTGAAGGCAGGAGGAGACAACAGAGGATGAGATGGCAGGATGGCATCACCGACTCGATGAACATGAGTCTGAGTAAACTCTGGGAGTTGGTGATGGACAGGGAGGCCTGGAGTGCTGCAGTCCATGGGGTCACAAAGAGTTGGACACGACTGAGCAACTGAACTGACTGACAGAGGCAAAAGGCCTGTATGCAGAAAAGTATAAGATACTGATGAAAGAAATCAAAGATACAAACAGATGGAGATATCCCATGTTCTTGGATTGGAAGAATCAATATTGTGTAAATGTAAATGAATATACTACCCAAAGCAAGCTATAGATTCAATGCAATTCCTATCAAATTAACAATGGTATTTTCCATAGAACTAGAAAAGAAAATTTTACAATTTATATGGAAGCAGAAAAGACCTTGAATAAACAAAGCAATCTGGAGAAACAAAAATGAAGCTAGAAGAATCAGGCTCCCTGACTTCAGACTATACTACAAAGCAACAGTAATCAAGACACTGGCTCAAAAACAAAATATAGACCAATGGAAAAGGACAGACAATCCAGAGATAAACCCACGCACCTATGGTCATCTTATCTATGACAAAAGAAGCAAGAAAATACAATGGAGAAAAGACTTCAGTAAATGGTGCTGTGAAAACTGGACAGCTACATGTAGAAGAATGAAATTAGAACACTTCCTAACACCATACACAAAAATAAACTCAAAATGGGTTAAACACCTGAATGTAAGGCTATACACAATAAAATTCTTAGAGGAAAACAGGCAAAACACTCAGATCTTTTTCATGCACCTCCTAATGAAAATAAAAATAAACAAATGAGACCTAATTAAACGTAAAACCTTTTGCACAGTAAAGGAAACCATAAACTAAACAAAAAGACAACCCTCAGAATAGGAGGAAATATTTCATATGAACAAACTGAAAAAGGATTAATCTCCAAAATATACAAACAGCTCATGCAGCTTAATATCAAATCAAAAAATGGACAGAAGACGTAAACAGACATTTCTCCAAAGAAACCGTACAGAAGGCCAAACAAACACGTGAAAAGATGCTCAACATAACTAATTATTGGGAGAAGGCAATGGCACCCCACTCCAGTACTTTTGCCTGGAAAATCCCATGGACGGAGGAGCCTGGTAGGGCTGCAGTCCATGGGGTCGCTAGAGTCGGACACGACTGAGTGACTTCACTTTCACTTTTCACTTTCATGCATTGGAGAAGGAAATGGCAACCCACTCCAGTGTTCTTGTCTGGAGAATCCCAGGGACGGGGAAGCCTGGTGGGCTGCTGTCTACAGGATCGCACAGAGTCGGACACGACTGAAACTAATTATTAGAGGAATGCAAATCAAAACTACAATGAGGTATCAACTCACACCCATCAAAATGGCCATCATTAATAAAATCTACAAACAATAAATGCTAGAGACTGAGTGAAGACAAGGAAGTCCTCTTGCACTGTTGTTGGGAATATAAACTGGTACAAACACTATGGAGAACAGTATGGAGGTTTCTTAAAAAAACTCAGAACTAGCATATGAACAGCAATCTCACTACTGGACATATACTCAGAGAAAACCATAATTTAAAAAGACACATGTAGTGGTCAGTGTCTGACTCTTTGTGAACCCATGGACCATAGCCTGCCAGGCTCCTGTGTCCATGGGATTTCCCAGCCAAGAATACTGGAGTGGGTTGCCATTTCCTTCTCCAGGGGATCTTCCCGACCCAGAGATCAAACTCGCATCTCCTGCATTGGTAGGCAGACTGCTTACCACTGAGCCACCTGGGAAGCTCACACCTGAAACACACAACACTGTAAATCAACTATACTCCAATAAAAATTTTAAAAATGAAATATCAACTCTCTAAAGCAAAAAAATAAAGTTATTACAAAATAATGACTATACTTCCTTGTGTTGCATGTCCTTGTTGCTTATTTTATAAAAAAAAAAAAAAGACTGATGTATCCCAATGTTCATAGCCAGAACATGGAAGTAACCTAAATGTTCACCAACAGAGGAATGGATAAAGAATAGAGTGTGTGTGTGTGTGTCCACAATGGAATTAGCCATAAGAAGGAATGAAATTGGGTCATTTGTAGACACATGGATGGACCTGGAGATTGTTATTTATAAATGAGTGTAGTAAGCCAGAAAGAGAAAAACAAGTATCATGCATTAACGTATATATGTGGAATCTAGAAAAATGGTATAGATGATCTTATCTGCAAAACAGAAAGAGAGACACAGAAGTAGAGAACAAATGCATGGACACCAAAGGGGAAGGGAGAGGGTGGGATGAATTGGGATTGACATATATACACTCTTGATACTATGTATAAAATAAATAACTAATGAGAATCAACTGTATAGCTCAGGGAACTCTATTCAGTGATCTGTGGTGACCTAAATGGGAAGGAAATCCAAAAAGAGGGGAGATATATATACATATATACACACACACACACACACACGTATGGCTGATTCACTTTGCTACACAGCAGAAATTAATACAACATTGTAAAGCAACTATACTCCAATAAAAATTAATTAAAAAAACAATCTTGCGTCTCCTCTATTCTCAATACTACACTATTTCTGACACCTGACGTGGGTTTTCCACACGTCAAGCAAATCTTCGGTTCCACTTGGGTTCCCTACACCTTAATTCCAACACTATCTTCCAGGAGAAAGCATCAGAAGCAAATCTCAAGTCTAGGTGCTTCTAACCACAAAGTGCAAGTCGCTCAATCAGCTCTTTGCAACCCCATGGACTGTAGCCTGCCAGGCTCCTCTGTCCATGGGATTTTCCAGGCAATACTGGGAGGGATTGCCATTTCCTTCTCCAGGGGATATTCCCAACCCTGGGATCCAACCCAAGTTTCCTGCATTGCAGGCAGTCTTGAAAGGCTCTGACCCCAAGCTACAAATCAAATGTTACCACAACCCCTTCCTTAGATTAATTCACTAGCTGGTTCAGAGAACTCAGATAAAGTTTACTTACTAGATTACTGGTTTATCACAAAGGATATTAAAAGATATGAATGAATAGCCAGATGAACAGACACACAGAGGGAGGAGGTCTGGAAGAGCGGTGAACACTGGAGCTTCTGGCCCAGAGGAGCTTCGAGTGTGCCTCTTCCTGACTTCCTGCTCACTAACCAGGAAGTTCTCCAAACCCTCCCAAACCTTTTGTGTTTCTAAGGAGGCTTTTGACACAGGTAGGACTGATTAAACATTGGCCATTGGTGGGTTGGTTCCCCTGGCAACCAGTCCCAAAGTTAAGTGCTTTCCAAAGTCATCTCATTAGCAAACTCAGGTGTGGCTGAAAGGGGTTCATTAGGAATAACAGAAGACATCTTGATCCCTCTTATCATTTAAATTCCAAAGGTTTTTGGAGCTGTGTCTTGGTGTCCTTCAGAAGGTTTAGAGGAAAAAGCTTTGGATGGAGCTAGGCAGATCTGACAATTTTGTAACTTTAAGCAAATTATTTAACCCCTCTAGGATTCATCTTCCTTATCTTAAAAAAATGAGTTACATGAGATAATGCACATAACCTGCCATGGTGATGATTACTTTTGATTTTACTAAAGGATACAGTGAAAGCTATAGGGCTCTGGTACTTCTTAGACGCCATTATGCAGAATCAGACAGTTCTCTGCTGGGTTCCAACACCCTGTCTAAATGGGAAGGTCTTCACTGTCTGCACCTTGTCATCAGCCAGTCCCAGCCACCTGAGAGTTGGTGCCCAAGTAGCTATAACAAGGGGAATTCCAAGTCAGGTACACTAAGGAAATCTCTAAGAAAAGAGGTCAGGCCTTTTCCAGGCCCTGGGAGCTGTGGCCAGGCCCAAATCTCCCACTAAAGCATCTGATGGCTACTGTGAGAGGATTCAGGGAGCCTCCCTAAACAAAAGAGGGCACACACAGACACCGACAGGTTATAGCTCAGGCTTACATGTTGACTGCTGTCCAGACAGGGTGGTCGATTCGTTAGTTGAGTCAAAGGTTTCCGAAAAGGAGACAGGAAACACTCCTGGCTCTGGGTCTCACAGCTGGATTTCTTAGGTTTCTTAGAAGTCTAGGAGAGAGAATTGGGGAAGGTGAAGTCTGGATGATACAGAGTTAGCCACAATGACAACTAATATTTAAAATCTCATTAAGCGTAAAGCACCGTGCTAAACTCTTCACATGTGTTATCATATATCATCTTCATAGTAATCCTAGAATACATGTTTACATCCTGATGTAACAGGTGAGAACACTGGAGCTTAGTGAAGTTAAAGAACTTGCCTAATTTGAGGAGCAGTGAAAAGTAAAAGTCGCTCAGTCCTGTCCAACTCTGCCTGCCCGTGGACTATACAATCCATGGAATTCTCCAGGCCAGAATACTGGAGTGGGTAGCCATTCCCTTCCCCAGGGGATCTTCCCGACCCAAGAATAGAACTAGCACTGCAGGCAGATTCTTTCCAACTGAGCTATCAGGGAAGCCCCAAGGGGCAATGGAAGAAGCGAATGAAGTGAGCCTGTGACGGGCAAGTCCATCAGTAGCATAGTCAAGCTGCCCACAAATCTTCACTCCAAAAGCCCCAAGGAATGACTGAGTGACTCTTTGCTTTCCTCCCAGGGTTTACCAATGGAGGGCAAGAGTAGCTGCTGCTGCTGCTGCTGCTTAGTCACTTCAGTCGTGTCCGACTCCAGCGACCCCATAGACGGCAGCCCACCAGGCTTCCCCATCCCTGGGATTCTGCAGGCAAGAACACTGGAGTGGGTTGCCATTTCCTTCTCCAACGCATGAAAGTAAAAAGTGAAAGTAAAGTCGCTCAGTCATGTCCGACTCTTAGCAACCCCATGGACTGCAGTCTACCAGGCTCCTCTGTCCATGGATTTTCCAGGCAAAAGTACTGGAGTGGGGTGCCATTGCCTTCTCCGGGGCAAGAGTAGAGCTGCTCCCAACTCCCAGGCCGCTCTCGCCAGTCCCCACCATGTCTGTGGTGAAAGCATTTTCTGGAGCAACCAGGAGCAGACAACACCAAGTGCTGCCCCAAGTTCAAGTCTGAGACCCATGTAAGTGGCAAGGGGCAGCCAAGACAGCCTGCACACCAGCAATGCAGCTACAGAACGAGCCCCACTGAGCCATCAGGCAAGAATCCACCTGTAGCAGCTTGCCAAGGTATCCGAAGCTACAAGGCACACCTGAAACAAACACCAGACCCCTTCCACTCTCTCTATGGGCTTTTACTCACATGTTGCAACCGCCCCAAATTGCCTTCTAGATATTTCTTAGCTAATCCCTTCTTCAAACCACTGCTTCCTGAATTGCTTTCTCTGAAGTGCATGCTACATCATCATCCTACTGATTTAGGTTACATAGGTCCTACCCACAGCTAGTCCCAAAAAGCCTCCAAGGCAGGGCCCAGTCCAAAGTCAAACGTGGTGCCCTTGATTATCTGCAGGGACAGGAGGGGCAGCACCACCCCTCCAATCAAGGCCCAAGGAAGCTCAGATTCTACCACAGGCCCAGTACACCCTACTGTTCTGTGACACGGGCAGGTGACAAAGAGAAAAAGAGCTGCTAGTTGCTGCTGGGGCCTCCTCCCCACTTTTTTCCCAAGGGAACCAAAGGGTCCAACCCAATCAGCTCTTTGCTTTGGAACAGCAAATTTTCCTATCAGGAAAACTGAGGCATACTAGCTTTTAGTGAGCACCTTGAGGACAAAGATTTTTATCCAGTTCGATGCCTGACACATAGTAAACACTGAAAGGTTTCTGGAGGTGACAGGGTACATTTCATGTAACCCCAGAAACCAAGTCTAGGATTCCTCTCTGCCTAAACAGCCCTGCAACCCCACGTTCCCTATCCCCTTGAGGGCAGAGTACTCACCACTGCTCCAGGCTGCCAGTCTTCATCATCAGAGGGTCCGTCTTCCGGTTTTCTCTTGGCCAGCTGGCTGGGAGCTAAGCTCCTCCTCTGTAAGAAGAGGACGGAAACAGTCCATTAGACCCAGCCATAGTGCTAGCCACAGTCTCCCATAGGCCCATACTTACCATCCTGGACCCAGTAACATAAAATGTCAAGTACCCATTAGGCAAAGGTCAAAGGCACACAGCAGCTGAGAATGTAGAACCAGCCTACTAAAGAGCGGGCTGCTACTCTTTTGAGAGCATGGGCTAATTAAAGGAGCAGGAATGGAGGGAATACAGCCAGGGGCTGAGCTTTGGGCCCGAAGTATGAAGAGTGTCGGTCTCCAGGTAGCCGAGGCGGGAGAGAAGGGCAAAAAGGAAGTACCCAATCAGAGATGGGTAGAGGTCTAGGATGGGGGGAAGAGGCAGGGGAAGAGACTGCCAGACTGGGCAGAGGGGAGTCGGAATAACGGCCCCAGATGGACCTGAAGGCAGGGGGTAGCAGCGGGGTGGGGGGAGGGGAGGAAGGGTGAAAATCTGAGGCCTGGGGAGGGCGAGTCCGGAGAAGGGATTTCCCAGGTCGGAGTGCGGATGCGGGCCTGAGGGAGGCCGAGCAGGGGTCCAGGCAGGACACGTAGAAAACCCGGGTTTGGGAGGGGAATCCCAGGCAAGGCTGGAAAGAGCCGCACAGCTGAATCCCAAGCACTGCCGCTAAACCTTCCTCTACCCAAAGCGCGCGTTAACAGCCGCCAGGACTCCCGGGACCCGCCAGGCCCGGTCAATCGAACCTCCCGCGGTGCAGCCACCGCACCACCCATTGGCTGCGTTCTATGCGTTCGGCGCTCGCGCCCCAAGGATGGGGGCGGGCCTAGCCCTGCGGTCGCGGAGAGGCCGGGGAAGTAGAGCTGAGTTGGCTAAGGGGATCAGCGAGGAGGTGGGACTTAGGGGGGAGGGCGGGGTCCGCGGTGGCGGGAGCGGTTAGGCGAGGTGGGCGGGGCAAGAGGGCCAGCAAGGTTTTTGTGCTTGGGGGCAGGGCTTGCGCTTGGGGGCAGGGCTTGCGTTCGGGTCCACTGGCCTGTTGTGCTGCCTGGGAAGCAACTGAAGTGATGGTTTACTTTAGATGGGGCTGCGAAGGACTTGCACCTGTGTGCAGAAGGCTGGGAAAGGGGGCATAGTATGTGACAGAGCTGGAGAGGAGGTCGGGGTTGGAGTTAGATGTCGCTCCTTTTCCCCATCCCCAGCCGCCGAGGGTGGGGGCAGTTTTTCCGTCTGGACTCCCTACCACGTGGTCGGCTTAGGCAGTGAAAGCTCCCAGGGGACTTGATTTTTAGATCTGGGGTGTCTCAAAGAAAGCTACCTTCCTTTCCTAGGCAAAACCGTGCTGGCGGCAATGTGGCTTTGGAGTCAGACCTAATCCTATACACGCAGTCTTCCTGTAGGCTCAGTTTCTTAAAACGTCAATTACTTCATAACGAAACTGTGTATTATGTTACTATTTTGGCAATTCTGAGAATTAGATAATGTGCTCAAATTTCTCGATATAATGCCAAGCACAACCTAGGTACTCACTAGTAAGGGGTATACACATAGCATTTATTGTCAGGTACCTCTAAATTTCTTAGTTATAATCATTTAATAAAGAAAGCTGGTACGGGGAGGGAGGAAGGAGGAGGGTTCAGGATGAGGAACACGTGTATACCTGTGGTGGATTCATGTTGATATATGGCAAAATCAATACAATATTGTAAAGTTAAAAAATAAAATTAAAAATAAAGAAAAACAAAAAAGATATAAAAATAAGCAAACATTTTAAAAATTTAAAAAAATGAAAGAAAGAAAGCTGAGCGCTGAAGAATTGATGCTTTTGAACTGTGGTGTTGGAGAAGACTCTTGAGAGTCCCTTGGACTGCAGGGAGATCCAACCAATCCATCCTAAAGGAGATCAGTCCTGAATATTCATTGGAAGGACTGATGCTGAAGCTCCAACTCCGGTATTTTGGCCACCTGATATGAAGAACGGACTCATTTGAAAAGACCCTGATGCTGGGAAAGATTGAAGGCAGGAGGAGAAGGGGATGACAGAGGATGAGATGGTTGGATGGCATCACTGACCCAATGGACATGAGTTTGAGTAAACTCTGGGAGATGGTGATGGACAGGGAGGCCTGGCATGCTGCAGTCCGTGGGGTCGCAAAGAGTCAGACACGACTGAGCAACTGAACTGAACTGAATGCTCACAACTGTGAGGCAGGTTTATTATTGTCCCTGTAGACTAAAAAAATTGCTCACAACCTAAAAGTTGAGAGTTAAGTTTTGTTTGGTGGGAATTTTTAGGACGTCAAGCCCAGGAAGCAGAATCTCAAGTAACCCTAAGAGAACTCCTCAGAGGAGGCAAGGGGGAACTTCCATATATAGAAGTTTTGCAACACAGGGCAAGTAGTCAGAAATATCTAAAGTGAAAGTGTTGGTCATTCGGTCGTGTCCGACTCTCTGTGACTCCTTGGACTGTAGCCTGCCAGGCTCCTCTGTCCATGGGATTTCTCAGGCAAGAGTACTGGAGTGGGTTGCCATTTCCTTCTCCAGGGTATCTTCCCAACCCAGTGTTTGAACCTGGGTCTCCCACATTGCAGGCAAAGTCTTTACAGCCTGAGCCACAGGGAAGCCCTAAAAATTATTGTAGAAATAATTGAAGAAAGCTAGAAATCAAAAATTAAGGAATTTAGTGCTTTTCTGTGTATGGGAAAATGCAAGATTCTGAGCTCAGTGAAATTATTCCTTTGATCTGCACCTCAGCTCTCTGGGGCCAGTATCCTGTGCTTTCGGGCTTCCTTGGTGGTTCAGACAGTAAAGAATCAGCCTGCAATGCAGGATACCTGAGTTGGATCCCTGGGTTGGGATGATCCCTTGGAGAAGGGAATGGCAGCCGACTCCAGTATTCTTGCCTGGGAAATCCCATGGACAGAGGCACCTGGCGGACTACAACTCATGGGGTCACAAAGAGTCAGACAAGACTGAGCAACTTTCACTCACATCCTGTGCTTTTACATCCTGAGTTTCCTCAGGGTTCGCCTTACAGAGTGGCTGCAGTCTGATGGCAGACATTCTTTGTTTCCTCTATGAGTTCCCCCAGGGCTCACTACTTTCTGTGGTGGCTGCAAGTCTCCAATCGCTGATGACTGTGACATCTTTTGAAAAGACCCTGATGCTGGGAAAGATTGAGGGCAGGAGGAGAAGGGGGTGACAGAGAATGAGATGGTTAGATGGTGTCAGCAACTCAATAGACATGAGTTTGAGCAAACTCCAGGAGATAGTGAAGGACAGGAAAGCCTGGTGAGCTGCAGTCCAAATGAACAACAATGGCAGGCAGTATTCCATTTGTCATCCCTATTTTACAGATGAAGAAACTGCTTAGAGAAACTAAGTTTACACACCTTGAGAATAACCAGGATTTGAATTTAGAATCATTGTTTTTCAGTCACCATGCTGTGGTAAGGAGGGGCTGAGCTAAGTTTTGTGGGGCCTGAAGCTTTTGTAAGTACTTGTTTAGACCTTCTAAAGTTGCTGCTGCTGCTGCTGCTAAGTCGCTTCAGTCGTGTCCAACTCTGTGCAACCCCATAGACGGCAGCCCACCAGGCTCCCCCGTCCCTGGGATTCTCCAGGCAAGAACACTGGAGTGGGTTGCCATTTCCTTCTCTAATACATGAAAGTGAAAAATGAAAGTGAAGTCGCTCAGTCGTGTCCGACTCTTAACAACCCCGTGGACTGCAGCCTACCAGGCTCCTCCGTCCATAGGATTTTCCAGGCAAGAGTACTGGAGTAGGGTGCCATCACCGTCTCCACTTCTAAAGTTAGGTACACATTAAAATTAGGTACTCAGGGCTTCCCTGGTGGCTCAGTGGTAATGAATCTGCCTGCCAGTGCAGGAGACACAGGTTCACTCCCTGGTCCAGGAAGATCCAATATGCTGCAGAACAACTAAGCCCAGGCTTCACAACTGCTGGGCCCACACTATGCAGCCTTAGAGCTGCAACCACTGAGCCTCCGTGCAGCAACTACTGAAGCCCAAGTGCTCTAGAGCCCATGCTCTGCAACAAGTCACCGCAATGAGAAGCCCACATACAACTAGAGAGTAGTCCACTCTCACTGCAACTAGAGAAAGCCACAGACCAAAGAAGACCCAGCAGAGCCAAAAAATAAATAAATAAAATTACGTTCTCAATGTTTGTTTTTAATGAAAAACAATGATAGAATCTTGGAAATGTAGGTCCCTTTCTTCTGAAACCTCTAGGCAATTTATCAGAAAGCCTTCTTTATGCAGTCTGGCTTCTCCCCAATTAGAACACTCTGATCCCTAATAACTTCCAGGACTCCAGGGTCTGTGCAGATGGTCCCTGAAGCTTACCTTTAGCTTTATGGTAAATCTGCCTCTGATGTTTGCCTGGAGTGGGACAGGGTATACTTGCTTATTGACTTTTTAATCATGTATTTTAATTTAAAGATAATTACCAAAAAAAGCTAAAAAGAAAGAAAGATAATTGCAGATTCATATGCAATTGTAAGAAATAATACTGAGATACTATGTACCCTTTATCCCATTTCCCTAATGGTAACATGTTGCAGAAGTGTAGTATGACATCGGGACCGGGATATTGACATAATGCAGTCACCATACAGAACATTTCCATCACCTGAGAATCCCTCATGTTGCCCTTTTATAGCCACTTCCCCTTCTCACTTCTACCCATTCTTTAATCCCTGGTAACTAGTAATTTATTCTCCATTTCTATAGTTTTGTCATTTCAAAAATGTTATCTAAATGGAATCATGTAATAGTAACTTTCTAAAATTGGATTTTTCACTCAGCATGATTCTCTAGAGATTTATCTAGATTGTTGAGCATATGCATATCATATCAATATTTCTTACTATTGCTGAGTAGGATTCTGTGATGCGGATGTACCTCAGTTTATTTAACTAGTCACATGTTAAGGACACCCAGGTTGTTTCCAGTGTTGGCTATTATAAACTGCCACAAGCATTCATTTGCAGATTTTTGTGTGAAAATGTCTTAATTCTCTGGGATAAATGCTCAGGGGTACAATTGCTAGGTTATAGAGTATTTGTATGTTTAGCTTTTTAAAAAACTCACAAATTGTTTTCCAGAATGACTGTAACATTTCACATTCCCAGCAGCAATGTATGAATGATCCAGTTTTTCCACATCCTTATACTTTTGGAGAAGGCAATGGCACCCCACTCCAGTACTCTTGCCTGGAAAATCCCATGGATAGAGGAGCCTGATAGGCTGCAATCCACGGGGTCTCGAAGTGTGACTGAGCGACTTCACTTTCATTTTTCACTTTCATTCATTGGAGAAGGAAATGGCAACCCACTCCAGTGTTCTTGCCTGGAGAATCCCAGGGACGGGGAAGCCTGGTGGGCTGCCGTGTGTGGGGTCGCACAGAGTTGGACACGACTGAAGCGACTTAGCAGCATAAATTTGATGTTATCATTGTTTTTAACTTTAGCTGTTCTGGTAAGTGTCGAGTAATATCTTGTGATTTTAATTTGCATTTTCCTAATTGCTAATGACATTGAACATCTTTGCATGGACTTATTTGACATCTGTATATCTTAGTGAAATGTCTCTTCAATATATTTTGTCCACTTTCTAATCAGATTGTTTTTTACTGCTGTTTTGAACATGCTTTATGTATTCTAAATAGTAGTTGTTTGTCAGATATGTGGTTTGCCAATATTTTTGTCCATTTTGTAGCTTATTTTTTCATCCTCTTAACAGAGTCTTTCACCAAACAAGCCTCCTTAATTTTGATGAAGTACAGTCTATCAGTTTTTCCTTTTTATGGATCATGATCTTGATGTCAACTCTAAGAACACTTGACCTGGGAACTCCTTGGTGGTTCAATGGTTAGAACTTGGCACTCTTACAGCCACAGCCCAGGTTTGATCCCAGTCAGGGGAACTAAGATCCAGCAAGCTGCATGGCACTGTTCCCCCCAAAATGGTTAAAAACAGTAAGAAGAGGGGCTTCCCTGGCGGTTCAGTAGCTGAGACTTTGCCTTCCTATGTGGGGGGTGTGGGTAACACTTGATATAACCCTAGATCCCAAAGATTTTATCTTAAGTTTTTTCATAAAACTTTTGAGCTTTATGTTTTGCATTCAAATATGTGATCCATTTTGAGTTAATTTTGTATATAATGTGTGATATATAAGTGGAGAGGCTAATTTCCTATCGATATTCAGTTGCTCTAGAACCATGTTAAGAAGTGATGAAATGGGTCTTCCCTGGTGGTCCAGTGGTTAAGAATCCACCTTGCAATGCAGTGGACATGGGTTTGATCCATGGCTGGAGAACTAAGATCCCACATGCCACATGGCCTAAAAAATAAATAAACAAAAAGATTAAAGAAGATAATTTAGGTGATACAAACTTCATTTAACACTTCATGATCAGACAGTAGCCATCCATAAAACTGTTAATGGAGTAAAAGACAGATAAAGAATAATAAACAGGAAGGGAAAAATAGAAAATACCTGATCGACTGGGACAACATAGTCAATCCTGCTTGGAGTGAGAAGGAGCAGAAATTAAGTATAGAGCCCAGAGTTGGCTTGGCATTTGGGGATGGCTGAGGATATAGAGACGTATGTTTCTGCTGAAGCAGAGTAATTACAGGGACGTGAAGATTGTATAAATTTCCGTGTCACCACAAGCAGGAGTGGCTCCTGCTTGTTGAATAGGCTATCTTTCCTTCTCTGAATTGTTTTTGTACTTCTGTCAAAATTTAGTTGGGTGTATTTGTGTGGATGCATTTCTGGGATTTCTATACTGTTCTGCTGATCTATTGCTTCATCAGTACTATGCAGTCTTGGTAACTGTAGGTATATGTCTTGAAACTGGATAGACTGAACCACTTTATTTTCTTTTTCAAAGTTGTTTTACCTATTCTAATTTCTTTGCCTTTCTGTATAAATTTGAGGATAATCTTGTCTGTGTTTACAAAAAAGTTGCTGTGATTTGGATAGAAATTTCATTAAACCTATTTACCAATTTGGAAAGAATTGATTATGTTTACTGTATTGAACTTACTAATCCATGAACATAATATGTCTCTCCATTTGTTTAGATTTTCTTTTATTTCATTCATCAGCATTGGGTAGTTTTCAGTATACAAATCCTATACATTTTTTTTTTTCAAATTGACACCTAAGTTTTTTCTTTTAATGATTATTAATGATACTGTATTTTTATTTTTTATTTCCTCATGTACATTGCTAGTATATTGAACGGAAATTGATTTTTGTATGTTTAGTGTGTATTCTGAGACCTTAAAGAACTAACTTATTAGTTCTAAGAGGCTTTTTGGTAGATTCCTTGGGATTAACTATATAGGCAATCATGTCATCTGCATATAGGGACACTTTTATTTCTCTTTCTAATGTATTTGCCTTTTATTTACTTTTTCTACTTTATTGCACTGGCTAGAACGTCCCATAAAATGTTGAACAAGAGTGATAAAGGGAGACATTCTGTCTTGTTCCCTATCATGGGGGAAAATTATTATCCTTCACCATTATGTATAATGTTAGCTGTAAATTTTTTGTTGATGTTCTTTAACAAATTGAGGAGCTCTCCATTTTTCTGGGAAGTTTTATCATAAACAGTTGTATTTTGTTAAAAGTTTTTTTCTGTATCAAATGATGTGATCATGTGATTTTGCTTCTTTAGCCTACGAATATGATAGGTTACATTAACTGATTTTTTTTAAGTATATTTTCTAAAAATTAATTAATTTTTTATTTTTGGCTATGCTGAGTCTTTATTGCTGCACACGGGCCTTCTCTAGTTGCAGCAAGCAGTCTACTCCCTGGTTGTGGTTCGCAGGCTTCTCATTGTGGGAGCTTCTCTTGTTGCACATCATGAGCTCTCCAGCGCCAGCTCAGTGATTGTGGCCCATGGGCTCAGTAGTTGCGGCCCATGGGCTTAGTTGCCCTGCAGCTTGTGGAATCTTCTCTCACCAGGAATCGAACCCATGTCCCTTGCATTGGCAGGTGGATTCTTAACCACTGGGCCACCAGGGAAGTCCCATATCATTCTTAATATCCAGTATCTAACAAAAAATTGTTACTCAATTTTGAAATGTTACTCATAAGTCAGACAATAAAATCCTGCCCTACTGTGACACAGATGTTAAAATTAGCAGACAAGAATTTTAATGCACCTGTTATTAATAGTTTCAAAGACATAAAAATATGTGCAAATAAAATACCACTACATAGCTACTAAAATAGCTAAAATTAAAAAGAGTGGCACTATATTAAAGTATTGGTGAGGATGTAGAGCCTTTTCATACTGTTCATGGGGTCCTCAAGGCAAGAATACTGAAGTGGTTTGCCATTCCCTTCTCCGGTGGACCAAGTTTTGTCAAAACTCTCCACCATGACCTGTCCTTCTTGAGACTTTATTTTTTTGTGCTCTAAAATCACTGCAGATGGTGACTGCCCATGAAACTAAAAGATGCTTGCTCCTTGGAAGAAAAGCTATGACCAACCTAGACAGCATATTAAAAAGCAGAGACGTTACTTTGCCAACAAAGGTGGGTCTAGTCAAAGTTATAGTTTTTCCAGTAGTTAGATATGGATATGAGAGTTGGACTATAAAGAAAGCTGAGCGCCAAAGAACTGATGCTTTTGAACTGTGGTGTTGGAGAAGACTCTTAAGAGTCCCTTGGACTGCAAGGAGATACAACCAGTCCATCCCAAAGGAGATCAGCCCTGGATGTTCATTGGAAGGACTGATGTTGAAGCTGAGACTCCAATATTTTGGCTGCCTGATGCAAAGAAGTGACTCATTTGAAAGATCCTGATGCTGGGAAAGATTGAAGACAGGAGGAGAAGGGGACAACAGAGGATGAGATGGTTGGATGGCATCACCGATTCAATGGACATGAGTTTGAGCAAGCTCTGGGAGTTAGTGATGGACAGGGAAGCCTGGCATGCTGCAGTCCATGGGGTTGCAAAGAGTCAGACATGACTAAGCAACTGAACTGACTGACTAAGGAAGCAGAGCAACCGGCACTCATATACTTTACTGATCGGAGTATAAAATGGTAGAAGCATTTTCAGAAAAGTGTTAGTGTTTCTTTTATAAAGTTATATACTTGCCTTATGACCCATTCATTCCACTCCTGTATTTATCCAAGAGAGGTATTTATTTGCGAAACAAATGTTTACAGAAAAGCTTGTACATGAATGTTCACAGAATCTTAATGAATAAGAGCTCCAAACTGGAAACACAAATGTCCATCAATAGGTGAATGGATTAACAAATTATGGTATATTCATATAATAGAAAACTACTCAGTAATAATAAGTAACAAACTTTGATACATAAAATACGTATGAATCTCAACACATATGATTCTGAACATAAAAAAAAGCTGCACATAAAAAAGTAGATGTTGTGTCATCCTACTTACATGAAATTCTAAAGCAGAAAATACTAATGTTTCTTGATACAAAGCAGATCAATGGTTGCTTGGGGCCAGGGCAGTAGAGACTGACTGCAAAGGAGGATCGGAGAAGGCAATGGCAACCCACTCCAGTACTCTTGCCTGGAGAATCCCACGGGCGAAGGAGCCTGGTAGGCTGCGGTCCATTGGCTCGCAAAGAGTCAGACACGACTGAGCGACTTCACTTTCACTTTTCACTTTCATGCATTGGAGAAGGAAATGGCAACCCACTCCAGTGTTCTTGCCTGGAGAATCCCAGGGATGGGGGAGCCTGGTGGGCTGCCGTCTATGGGGTCGCACAGAGTCGGACACGACTGAAGTGACTTAGCAGCAGCAGCAGCAAAGGAGCATGAAATAAATTTTTGAGGTGATGAAAATATCCTATGTATTGATTGTAACAGTGATTATATGAGTGTATACATTTTCAAAACCCATCAGATTGTAACTTAAAATGCATTAATTTTCTATATGCAAATTATACTTCAATAAAGTTTATTTTCATTAAAAAGAGCAAAATAAATACAATTACAGATAAATAAAAAGAATCATCACCATGAGATGTGTACTACAAGAAATGTTAGGCAAACTTCTTCAGACTAAAGAAAAATGACACCACATAATCCACAGAAAGGGAGATCACCAGAAATAATAAACATGTCTGTGTGGCAGGTAGAATAATGGCCCATCAAAGATGTCCCTGAGCTAAACTCCAGAGTCTATGAATATGATTACATGGTGGAGGAAAATTAAGACTGCAGACTGAATTAAGGTTGCTAATCAACTGACCTTGAGATGGTGAGATTATCCTGGATTATGTGACCCAATATAATCACAGATATCCTTGCAAGTGGAGGAGGGAGGCAGCAGAGTCAGTGTCAGAAAGCAGATGGCTTCTAGAACCTGGAAAAGGCAAGGAAACAGATTCTCCCCTAGATCCTCCAGAAAAGAATGCAACCCTTCCAGCACCTTGACTTTAGCTTAAGGAGACCCATTTCAAACCTCTGACCTCCAGAACTGTAAAGTAAGAAGTTTGCACTGTTTCACACCACCAAGTTTGGTGATAAATTTGTGTTGTTTTACAAACACTAAATTTGGTAATTTGTTACAGTGGCCACAAGAAAATAATACTGTGGTTTATTATAAAAGTCTGGCTTAAATTTTTTTTTCTTCTCTTAATCTCTTTAAAACTCATATAACATATTGAAACAAACATTATAAACTATATTCTGGAATGTATAACTTATGTAGGTAAAGTACACCTGACTACAGTAATTCAAGGATCGGGCCAGAGGGGAAAAATGAAACTATCCTGTTTTAAGATTCCTGTTTTATATGAAGTAGTACAATAATTGTCTTATCACCCATGAAAGAAATGTGGTAAAATCTCCAATTATGATTATAGACTTTTTTCCTTTAGTTCTACCAATTATTTTATTCATGTAATCTGAAAGCTCTTTTATTAGGTGCAAACATTAAAAATTTTTAAGTCTCTATGTATTGATCCTTTTAGCATTATAAAATGTCCCTCTTTTTCTCTGGCAATACTCCTTATCTTGACATTTATTTTGTCTGGTATTAATTTCCAACATTCCTTGGATCAGTGTTTGCATGCTATATTTTCCCCAACCTTTTAATTCCAATTTATTTTTATCTTTGTATTTAATTACATCTCTTGTAAAGAGCAATAGTTGAATCTTGCTTTTTTATTCAGTCTAGACAGTCTCTGTTTTTTAATTGCAGTTTAATTCACTTACATTTAATGTAATTATTAATAAGTTTGAACTTAAGACTGCCATTTGCTATTTGTTTTCTATTTGTCTCATCTGTTGATAGAACAAGTGGATAGAAATTCACCAGGGAGGTAGAAGACTTGACTAATACTATCAACCACCTAACCTAATTGACATTTATAGAACATTATATCTAACACTTGCAGAATGCATGTTATTTTCGAGGAGATACGGAACATTCACTTAGATAGGGCATCTTTTGGGCCATAAAAGAAGTCTCAATAAAATTTTAATTCATACAGAATTTATGGTCTGGAATTTAATTATTGTTTAGTCACTAAGTCATGTCTGACTCTTTGAGACCCCATGAGCTGCAGCATACCAGGCTTCCCTGTCCTTCATGATCTCCCAGAGTTTGCTCACACCCATATGAATTGAATCAATGAAGCCATCCAACCATCTCATCCTCTGTTGACCCCTTCTTCTCCTGCCCTCAATCCTTCCCAGCATTAGGGTCTTTTCCAACGAGTTAGCTCTTCACATCAGGTGGCCAAACTAGTGGAGCTTCAGCATCAGTCCTGTCAATGAATATTCAGGGCTGATTTTCTTTAGGATTGACTGGTTTGATCTCCTTTCTGTCCAGGCGTCTCTCAAGTCTTTTCCAGCACCACAATTAGAAAGCATCAATTCTTCGGTGTTCAGCCTTCTTTATGGCCCAACTCTCACATCTGTATATAACTACTGAAAAAAACACAGCTTTGACTAGATGGACATTTGTTGGCAAAGTTATATCTCTGCTTTTTAATATGCTATCTGGGTTTGTCATAGGTTTTCTTCCAAGGAGCAAGTGACTTTTACTTTCGTGGCTACAGTCACGTCCACAGTGATTTTGGAGTCCAATAAAATAAAGTCTGTCACTGTTTCCACTATTTCCCCATCTACTTGCCATGAAGTGATGGGACCGGATGCCATGATCCTAGATTTTTGAATATTGAATTTTAAGCCAGCTTTTTCACTCACCTATCTCACCTTCATCAAGAGGCTCTTTTAATGAAGTTCCTTTTCGCTTTCTGCCATTAGAGTGGTATCATCTGCATATTTGAGGTTGTTGATATTTCTTCTGGCAGTCTTGATTCCAGCTTGTGATTCATCCAGCTGGGCATTTCACATGATGTACTCTGCATATCGGAGAAGGCACTGGCGACCCACTCCAGTACTCTTGCCTAGAAAATCCCATGGATGGAGGAGCCTGGCAGGCTACAGTCCATGGGGTCGCTAAGAGAGTCGGACATGACTGGGCGACTTCACTTTCACTTTTCACTTTCATGCATTGGAGAAGGAGATGGCAACCCACTCCAGTGTTCTTGCCTGGAGAATCCCAGGGACGGAAGAGCCTGGAGGGCTGCCATCTCTGGGGTCGCACAGAGTCGGACACGACTGAAGCAACTTAGCAGCAGCAGCGGCACTCTGCATAAAAGTTAAATAAGCAGGGTGACAATACACAGACTTATGTACTCCTTTCCCAATTTTGAACCAGTCCGTTGTTCCATGTTCAGTTCTAACTATTATTTCTTGACCAGCATATAGGTTTCTCAGGAGACAGGTAAGGTGGTCTGATATTCTGATCCCCTTAAGAATTTTCCACAGTTTGTTGTGATCCACATAGTCAAAGGCTTTAGCATAGTCAATGAAGTAGAAGTATAAAAATAAACTTTCTAAAAAGCCCCAAGTATTTTTGTAGTTAAGCAATATACTTCTAGTTAACTTATGAACCAAAGAAGAAATAGCAAAGGAAATCAAAAAACAATTTTAACTGAATAATAATAAAACACAAGATATAAAAAATGTATGAGATGTAATAAATAAAGCAGTGCTTAGAGAGAAATGTACAGCTTATTTTTTAAAAAATAGAGGCTTAAGCAAATTAAATGCAAATCAGAAGAAAAAAATAATAAAAATTAGAGTTAAATTTGATGAAGAAGAAAACGATAGAGAAAATTAATAAGGCCAAAATTTGGTGCTTTAGAAACATTAATAAAATGGATAAACTCTGAGCAAGAGTCTATTAATCAATAATAAAATGGAGCATCACAGATTATACGTAGGAACAAGAGAAGCTGTCACTACAAATCCTAAGACGTCAAAGGATAAACAGTAAAGAACTTCTGGGAAGATGATAATTATGATGGCACGTATGTTTTCTTTTTCTTAATTAATCTATTTCTTTTTTACTGCATGGGGTCTTCATTGCTGCGCTCAGGCTTTCTCTGGTTGCAGTGAGCACAGGCTACTTTTGTTGTGGTGCACAGGCTTCTAATTGTGGTGGCTTCTCTTGTGGAGCACAGGTTCCAGGATCATGGGCTTCAGTAGTTGCAGCACTTAGGCTCAGTAGTTGTGGCACCTGAGCTTAGTTGCTCAGTGGCATGAGGTATCTTTCCCAGACCAGGGATCGAACCCGGGTCCCCTGTGTTGGCAGGTGTGCTCCTAGCCAGGGAAATCCTGGCACATCATTTTTCAATCTCTTCAGATCCCCACATAAAAACTGACATGGCAGCTGGAGACTCAAAATTTTAAAAACATGCACAACATTTACAACAAAATTTGGTGACAATTTATCTCCACAACCCTAAATTACAAGCAAGTGGGGACAAACCACCAAGAGCCACCAGACTATATGAGTTCAGCATCTGTACAGAAGAAAGAAGGAACCAAAGGGATGGTATCTGAGAGAATAAGAATAATAGACTCCCTAAAGTGTCAAGAGGTGCTCACTGGAATCAAGAAAGGCCAATGAGAACAGTAAATGAAACTTAGGAGGGATCTGCAGTCTAAAATAGCAAGTGAAGGGACTTCCCTGGAGGTCCAGTGGCTAAGACTCCATGCTCCCAACGCAGGGGGCCCAGATTAAACCCTTGGTCAGGGAACTAGATCCTGCATGCCACAACTAAGACCTGGTGTATCCAAATAAATACATATTTTTAAAATTTACAAATAAAATAAAGTATCAGGTGAGTGCAAGGGGCCCACAGTGAGAAGGACTAAGTGGCTGGAGCAGGTCAGACACCTATGAACCGTCAAAACCAGTCCACCTGGAGAAACTGCTGCTGCTGCTGCTAAGTCGCTTCAGTCGTGTCCAACTCTGTGCGACCCCATAGACGGCAGCCCACCAGGCTCCCCCGTCCCTGGGATTCTCCAGGCAAGAACACTGGAGTGGGTTGCCGTTTCCTTCTCCAATGCATGAAAGTGAAAAGCGAAAGGGAAGTCGCTCAGTCGTGTCCGACCCTCAGCGACCCCATGGACTGCAGCCCACCAGGCTCCAAGAAACTGCTAGGAGTGAAATAAAAATATAATAGGATAGGGACATCAGAGATGAAGAAATCAAAGATGGATACCAATCTAGAGCCAGGAAATCCCAGGAAACAAGTCAGACAAAACTAACAGAAGACGGAGTTCTCTGATGCTATAAAAGCTTTTCTGAATCCTGACTTATTCCTTAAGTTCAAGAAAACTAATTTCACAGAAAATGAACAATAGGAAAGTATCAAGGTGAAATGTCATATAAAGTTATTACCAAAAAACTGTAAGCATAACATTAGACACTGTGAAAGCACATCACAGAGATGTGCCACAAAGCAGATCAAAACTGCAACCTACTGTTTGAAAACAAACTAAAAGACACTAAGAAAACCATATGTGAAAGAACAACAAAAATCCCGATTAGAAAAACTCAGCTTTATTTCAGGCAAATAGCATTCAAATCCTTTGACCCAAATCTCTTGTCTCAACCTGTTGCTAAAAAATTGACAGTGGTCCTAGTACCTTTCCATTTCCTTCTCCAGGGGATCTTCCCAACCCAGGGATCAAACCCAGGTCTCCCACATTGTGGGCAGACGTTTTAACCTTTGAGCCACCAGGGAAGCCCTATCAAATCTAAATGCCAGCTAAAACTGGATTTTCCTTCTATCTTAAAATCTCTTTTAATTTGGTGCCCCTACATTAAGCAAGCCAACACGCTTTTTTTTTTTTTTAATCCAACCATTCTTGTCTGCTTCCAAGGCCATTTTATATTATCTTATGATGTTCCTACCTTCTTGGCCAATTATACCTACCCAAAGGCCCAAATTAGGTCTTCCTGAGAAATTCTTTCCAAACTTAACCTCCATCTCATTTAGGTGATATATTTATGTTTGTGTATCTTGTTTTCAGCACCAAACTGTACAGTACTAAAATATATTGGCATCTGCTCACCAGCTCTCTATGCTGGACTCAAGAAAAAAATCAGTTATTATCTAAGCCAGGGGATTCCAATCAACTGGTCAAGATTAAGATCTGATTAGTTGAAGCTACTGCTGTTCACACTGTTGAAAATTCATCTCTCTTTAAATACCTTTCCCAGGACTTCCCTGGTGATCCAGTGGCTAAGACTCTGTGCTGCCAACGCAGGGGGCCCAGGTTTGAATTCTCGTCAGGGAACTAGATCCCATATGCCGTGACTATAAGATCCCACATACTGCATCTAAGACCCCATGCAGACATATAAACAAATATATATTTTTTAAAAAGATTACTTGTAGAACTAAAATTACATAAGGGCTAAGAAGAAAAGAGTATAGTATACCATGACTATATGCCCTCACAACGTAGATTCATTATAAAGTTGTTTAATGAGGGGGTGAACGGCAAGTGCATTTGTAAAATACTTTAATGTTTTCAGTAATCATATTGGTGGTAGTATGTTGTGATTGAGATAGAAGAAAGGAGTAATTATGGAATATTCTAAATCTGTCATCTCCTGTGTCTTTTTTGTTTTGGCCACACCCCATTGTGGGATTTAGCTTCCTGGGCAGGGACTGAACCCAGGCCCTCAGCAGTGAGAGTGTGAAGTCCTAACCAATGGACCACCTGGGAATTCCCTCCTGTGTCCTTGAAAACTAGGATTCTTAAGAAAGGAACTAGAGAAGAGATTAAGTAAAAGTTCTTTAATCTTTAATTTGAATTGAAAGTATTACTATGTACTTATGAATTATTTTAGTGTGTGTATGTACATGTGTGTGTATATATATATATATATAATATATATATAACATATATATATATAATATATATATATAGTCTATTCACTGAATCTATAGCTCTGTCCACTGTAAAGGCCTACCTGTGTCCTTGAAATATAATTTCTCACTTAAAAAACTGAAGGCTTCTTAGAGAAATGGTTGATTCCAGTCTGGGGCAAGAAGTGTACAAGATGACCCAGGAATATTTTGTCAAAACAATCAGTAAAGAGAGCTGTCAAAAATTACTAGAGTCATCAGAAGAACTAAGAAGTCAGCCTAGTGTCCACTGGCCAAAGTTGGTGCACTTCAATAATGACAATATGAAACCCATCGGTTCCTAAGGGCTTCCTAGGTGGCGCTAGTGGTAAAGAACCCACCTGCCAATGCAGGAGACCTAGAGACTTGGGTTCAATCTCTGGGCAGGAAGATCCCCTGGACAAGGGCATGGCAACCTACTCCAGTATTCTTGCCTAGAAAATCCTATGGACAGAGGAGCCTGGCAGGCTACAGTCCATAGGGTCACAAGACTCAGACATGACTGAAGTGACTTAGTATGCATGCATAGGTTCATAATGATACATATATTTATTATAATAATATTTTTAAGAGTAGTCAACTTTGGAGGATGATAAGGATTCAATTCATTATCTTCAAAACTGGTGAAAAAAGAAAAGTCAAAGTGAAAGTTGCTCAGTCATGTCTAACTTTTTGCAACCCCATGGATATACAGTCCATGGAATTCTCCAAGCCAGAATATTGGAGTCAGTAGCCTTTCCCTTCTCCAGGGGATCTTCCCAACGCAGGGATCAAACCCAGGTCTCCTACATTGCAGGCAGATTCCTTACCAGCTGAGCCACAAGGGAAGCCCCCCCAAAAGAATCAAATATTTATTCTACCTTTCCTATGTGAACTGTACACTCAGAAATCAAATAGTAGATAAGAGGATGTTTCTCTTTTTGAAAGTATTTCAATGAATAAATAAAATTATAGAATTATTGGCACCATTTTGTAATCCTCAATGAATTAATGGCTTTAGGCAATAAATATCAACACCTGAAAAAAAATCATAAGCATAGAGACAGGATTTATATGCCTCTTAAGAGTCTTGCCAAAGTGATAAAATCTGTTTGATTCAGCCTCTGGAGTCAGCTACCAATTTGCAGGAGATATTGAGGACATAAGAACATTCAGAACTGTATGATGAGTATCTATATCAGCAAAATCCAGACTGTGGTAAACTCTACATGTCAAATGGCCCAGGTTGTTAAACAAATAAATTGTAAGGAATCAAGAAAGGGATGAATGGGGGACTTTAGGTTCAGTTACATTCAGTCGCTCAGTCGTGTCCGACTCTTTGCAACCCCATGGACTGCAGCATGCCAGGCCTCCCTGTCCATCACCAACTCCCGGAGTTTACTCAAACTCATATCCATTGAGTTGGTGATGCCACCAAACTATCTAATTCTCTGTCGTCCCCTTCTCCTCCTGCCTTCTTCAATCTTTCTCAGCATCAGGGTCTTTTCAAATGAGTCAGCTCTTCACATCAGGTGGCCAAAGTATTGGAGTTTCAGCTTCAACATCAGTCCTTCCAGTGAACATTCAGGACTGATTTCCTTTATGATGGACTGGTTGGATCTCCTTGTAGTCCAAGGGACTCTCAAGAGTCTTCTCCAACACCACAGTTCAAAAGCATCAATTCTTCGGTGCTCAGCTTTCTTCACAGTCCAACTCTCACATCCATACATGACCACTGGAAAAACCATAGCCTTGACTAGACAGACCTTTGTTGGCAAAGTAATGTCTCTGCTTTTGAATGTGTTATCTAGGTTGGTTATAACTTTCCTTCCAAGGAGTAAGCATCTTTTAATTTCATGGCTGCAGTCACCATCTGCAGCGATTTTGGAGCTGCTGCTGCTGCTGCTAAATCGCTTCAGTCGTGTCCTACTCCAGCGACCCCATAGACGGCAGCCCACCAAGGCTTCCCCATCCCTGGGATTCTCCAGGCAAGAACACTGGAGTGGGTTGCCATTTCCTTCTCCAATGCATGAAAGTGAAAAGTGAAAGTGAAGTCGCTCAGTTGTGTCCAACTCTTAGCGACCCCATGGACTGTAGCCTACCAGGATTTTGGAGCACCCCCCCCCAAAAAAAAAGTCTGACACTGCTTTCATTGTTTCCCCATCTACTTCCCATGAAGTGATGGGACCAGATGCCATGATCTTCATTTTCTGAATATTGAGCTTTAAGCCAACCTTTTCACTCTCCTCTTTCACTTTCATCAAGAGGCTCTTTAGCTCCTCTTCACTTTCTGCCATAAGGGTGGTGTCATCTGCATATCTGAGGTTATTGTATTTCTCCAGGCAATCTCAATTCCAGCTTGTGCTTCCTCCAGCCCAGAGTTTCTCATGATGTACTCTGCATAGAAGTTAAATAAGCAGGGTGACAATATACAGCCTTGACATACTCCTTTTCCTATTTGGAACCAGTCTGTTGTTCCATGTCCAGTTCTAACTATTGCTTCCTGACCTGCATACAAATTTCTCAAGAAGTAGGTCAGGTGGTCTGATATTCCCATCTCTTTCAGAATTTTCCACAGTTTATTGTGATCCACACAGTCAAAGGCTTTGGCATAGTCAAGAAAGCAGAAATAGATGTTTTTCTGGAACTCTCTTGCTTTTTCCATGATCCAGCGGATGTTGGCAATTTGATCTCTGGTTCCTCTGCCTTTTCTAAAACCAGCTTGAACATCTGGAAGTTCACGGTTCATGTATTGCTGAAGCCTGGCTTGGAGAATTTTAAGCATTACTTTGCTAGCGTGTGAGATGAGTGCAATTGTGTGGCAGTTTGAGCATTCTTTGGCATTGCCTTTTTAGGGACTGGAATGAAAACTGACCTTTTCCAGTCCTGTGGCCACTGCTGAGTTTTCCAAATTTGCTGGCATATTGAGTGCAGCACTTTCACAGCATCACCTTTTAGGACTTGAAATAGCTCAACTGGAATTCTATCACCTCCACTGGCTTTGTTCATAATGATACTTTCTAAGGCCCACTTGACTTCACATTCCAGGATGTCTGGCTCTAGGTGAGTGATAACACCGTTGTGATTATCTGGGTCATGAAGATCTTTTAGATTAGATTAGGAGACTTAAAAAGACATCAAATGTACTAAATGAAGTAAGTCAGAGAAAGACAAATATCATGATATCACTCATGTGGAATCTAATTTTTTTTTAAATGATACAAGTGAACTTATTTATAAAACAGAAATAAACTTACAGGTATTGAAAGCAAATGTATGGTTACCAAAGGGGAAATGTGTGAGGCAAGGATAAATCAGAAGCTTTGGATTAACATATACACTCTACTGCAATCAATAAGGTTGACAACCAATAGGGACTCACTGCATAGCACAGGGAACTCTACTCAATATTCTGTGATAACCTAAATGAGAAAAGAATCAATATATGATATGTATAACTGAATCATTTTGCTGTACGCCTGAAACTTATACAACATAGTAAATCAACTACACTCCAATAAAATAAAAAGACTTCAAATATTTTCAAATGGACAAGACTATATAGTATCTACGGATGTACGTTTGGATGATAAAACTATATAAAAGATACAAAGAAGTTAATACTGTAGTCAGGAAATGGTTGCTTATTGGCAGCAGAGTAGTGTTAGTTGCTCAGTCATGTCCGATTCTTTTCGATCCCATGGACTGTAGCCAACCAGTCGGCTCCTCTGTTCATGGAATTCTCCAGGCAAGAATACTGGAGTGGGAGGCCATTTCCTTCTCCCGGGGATCTTCCCAACCCATGGATCAAAACTGTCTCCTGCATTGCAGGCAGATTCTTTACTGTCTGAGCCACCAGGGAAGCCCAGATATAATGTAAGTGCTATGTAAATAGTTGAAGATGAGTGGCAAATTCAAGTTTTGTTTTTTGGAATTTCATGGAATTTTTTTCCCAAATATTTTCCATCCTTCGATTGAATCCACGGATATGCAAATATGTAGGGCCGACTGTCTTTTCTTCTCTCTAAATACCAAATTCTTAGCAAGTAAATAATACCATATACACTTTCAAATTAAATTCACAAGTTTCTTGTTTGTGTGTTTGATTTTGCTTTAACCTGTCATGTAACATACTGCCATGAGTCTTTGAATGTGGCATCTAAGCAAAAAAAGCTGCATATGGTCACTCTCTGTATGAGAGGTATAAATAAGTAAGGAGACAACATTTTTGTGGACTATTTTTAAAGCATGATAAATAACATTATCAACATTATTCATGATTTAAATATTACGTATACAATACAGATCATCTCCATATCAACAATTATGTAAGGAGGACACTAGAAAATAAAAAATTTATAATGTTCTTATGCAGTGCTTGGCAGCAGAAGAGGATTATAATTGGGATGGGGCATATATACAGGACTTCTGGGTAGGTTCTAGTTCTTGACATGCCAGTAGTTATAGGAGTGTTTAATAATTCATTAAGTCCTATATTTATTTTGTGTGTTTTCTACACTTGTGCTTTATTTTCCAACGAATAGTTTTTTAAAAAGAATAACAAGGCAGTGTTATAAACAATTTTATGCCAATAAATTCAACAACTTAATTGAAACAAAATATTTGAAAAACACAACTTACCAAAACTAACTCAAAATGAAATTAAAAGTTGGAATACCTCTATATGTATCACAGAAATTGAATTTATCAAAACCCTCCCCCACAAAGAAAATTCCAAGCCCAGATTATTTCACTGATGAAGTCTATCAAATACTGAATAATGCTGCCAAAGTTACAAAAATGTTTTCAGAAAACAAAGGAGAAAGAAACACTTCCTAATTTCTTTTAAGAGGCCAGGATAATCCTGAAATAGTAAAACTTAAACAAAAGTTTATCAGAAAATTAAATAGCTATATTTCATTATATTGAGGAATTATTAATTTTAGGTATAATAATAATAAAAGTCCTTATATTTTAGAGGTACATAATAAAACATTATAAATAAAGTGGGATCATATCTAGTTTTGCTTCAAAATAATCTTGGTTAGGGGAAGAGTAGTTGAGGGAATAAATAAACCAAGATTGACCAGAGTTGATAATTATTGAAGCTGGGTGATGGATTCATGGAAACTCATTATACTATTTTCTCTACTATTGTTTACTCTCAAGATTTTTCATAATATAAAACAAAAAATAACTACAAAATGATTAAAAGACATTAAATATATAAAACAATAAGTTCACAACAATAATTTAAAAAGAAAGTAAAACAAAACAAAATCATTGAACACCAAGTTGCTAGGACATCAACTTACTATTTGAAAGGGATAAATAAGGGCAGCGATTTAAGCACTTATGTTGCCATTCTGGTATGAACTTTATTTCAGGGTAACCAAATGGTCCTGAAGGATGTAAAAAAAGTTTTTCTGTAGAGAATTATGACTAATAGAAGGAAAAATAATAGCATTAGAGAATAATCATTTTGTAATTGCTAGTGAAATACCCAATTTATAAAATGGTTATAAATGGATGGTAAAACAATTTGGTGAAGAATTGATAGAGAACCTTATGATACAGGGTCAGCCCATCACCACCTGAAAATAGAAGGAGCCCAGGGCATGAAGTGGGCAGTGAAGGAGAGCTGTCCAACCAAGAACACCTGTGCTGCTGTGTAAGTGAAAAATAAATCTTTATTGTGTTAAATCACTGTAATATGGGTTAATTCATTATAAAGGTGCTTACTTTAGAAGTATATCATTTATATATATTAAAACACATAAGCACATAATTGTATTTCAAAGATACATACATATCCAAACACATACTGAACACATTGAAGTGTGTGTGTCTGGGTCAGGGAGAGGAATGAGAACAGGGATCAGGGATTAAAAGAATAAAATCAAACAAAAAGTCACCATGCTCTGCCAAGCATGGTTTAACAAGGAATAAAAAAATAATAATTTAAAAGAGAGACAACTAATCTACTCTTTGTAGAGAGAGCTCAGGCTAGTGTTAGCCAGTAATTATCTTCTACCTTGAGGAGGAACAAGGTATGATTCTGGAGAGGAGGCAATGTTGAAGACACAGCCTGTTGGAACCCTCCATGACATTCACCAGGGAAGTCTCAGGTCTGAAAGGTTCCCTAAACTGAGACTTTCTCCCAAGTATGACCTTCACTCTCAGCTCTCTTTGGTAGTGATGCAGGAGGCATTTGCCATTCTCTAGACATGGGGCCTGGGCTGGCTAACTCCCCTTGGCACCACCTCTCACTCCAGGCTGAAGGAGGCTTGCTACAGCTGAGAGGCTTGTTCTGGGCCTGGGTACATCTTCCTGCCCACCCTCCATCTCTGCTTGAGGAGGACTGAATAATGGTCCTTCCTCCAAAGATGTTCAAGTCCTAATCTCCATAATCTAGGAATAGTTTACCTTCTGTGGCAAAAATGACTGGGAAGATACGGTTAAAGTAGGGATCTTGAGATGGGGAGGTGATTCTGTTATCACAGTGGGCCCAATATAAGCACAGGGATATATAATCACAATGTAATCCTCCTAGTAGGAGACAGGAGAATCAGAGAAAGATGTAAGAATGGAAGTAGAGGTCAGAAAGGCGGAAACTATGTTGCTGGCTTTGACGATGGAGGAAGGGGCCATGAGTCAAGGAACACAAGCAGCCTCTAGAAGCTAGAAAAGGCAAATAGATGGACTGCCCCCTAGAGTCTCCAGAAGAGGTTACCGACACTTTTTAACTTAACCCAATGAAATTGATTTCAGACCTGTGACCTCCAGAACTGTAAGATAACACATTTGTGTTGTTTTAAGCCATTAAGTTTGTGACAGTTTGTCACAGCAGCAATAGAAAACGTGTACACTGGCCCTGCTGCTGGGCCGCATAACCTGTTCTCCTAGGAGAGTAAGGTCTGTGAGAAGGGAATGGGGAATCAGGGAAGATTTCCTGGAAGCCTCTGCAGCAGACTGACCTAGGTTCATAGCATAGTTCATTTATAATCTATCTGTTAATAATGCATTATTTATAGTGTTGCTGAGAATGGAATAATACTTTAAATTTCCTATTCCTACCTAATTAACCACTTTTTAAATTATAAGCCACGTCTCTTCCTGGGTTTACACACATTTATTCTTCTACTCTGGGTGTTACTGAACACCCAGTACGTGGCTGGCACCACGCACAGAGCGAGCCTGAGCCCACTGCAAACTCCAAACACTTCTCACCTAAGCTGCCGCTGAGCTCCCGCTCAGTCCAGGGCTCAAGTTCATTGCCCCATCCTAAATGCAGGCTCTCATACCTGAGCATTCACATGGTCTCACGTCTCCCTGATGGACTCATCCCAGCAGCATCACCTCTTACCCTCTCAGATGCTGTTTCCACAGCTACCAAGAGCAGTCTGGCCTCTGCCTTTACCCTGACCCTGACAAAAGTCTGCAGCCCACTTAGAGGATAGTATGCTCCCTCTGATCATATTTTCAAGACTCCCTTTTCATCTCATTCTTTTTTGTCTTTCTGCATCTCTCTCCCTTTTCATGTCTTCTTTGAGCTCCTAAACAGGTCCTCTTCATAACCTGGAAAGGTCTAAACTAACAGGAGAGCTAAGCCTTAAACAGCCAGTACAGAAGCAGGTAGAAGGGACCAAGGGTGTGTGTTTACCAGCTTCTCTGGGAATGAAATGAAATCTAAGGTATTGAGACGGGATATCCAGGTTACCTGGAGTTCCCAGGCAGCCCCACTCACCCACCTCTCTAGCCTCTCAACACCCTCAGATGCCTATCCAAACTGAGATAAATCCCTTGACTTTGAAGCTTCCAACTCCTCGGGATCCATTTGAATTTCTCTCTCATCTCCCATCCCTATCCCCTTCTTCTAATGTCCAGGTCTGTAATGTTGAGTTCTGATCCCATGATGTTGGGCCTTCTCACCCTGCCTTCCCAGAAAAATATCTGGTCCAGGACTGATTTTCCTTGTATCCCTGGTCCGGATTAATGCACCCTTTACCCAATTCTGGTCCAAGAGTCTCTTTCCTCAGAGTCTGTGGCTCTTTCTGCAAACACCAAGCTGCCTTTCTAGGACAAGGTAAGAACCTGAATGTTAAAACAGGGAGAAAATTGCTTTCAGATCCTCTGGGCTTGGATGATGTTGACAGGGTGCGGTGGGGGAATGGTCTGGTCAAGTGATAGAACTTTGGTGGATAGGCAGGTAGGCAGGTGATCCGGGTTCTTTAACCTGAGGATCCTCAGAGTTACCACAGGCAAATCTGGGGTACTCTCTGCCTTCTCTACGCCTGTCTCTCTAACATGTCTGTGCAATCAGAGGGCTGGTCTTCATTAAGGCTCTTTTGAGCCTGAAGGTTTCACCCAGCTACTCCAGCAATGGTGCATAATAGCCACAAGAGGGCGGACAACCTCTTCAGCTCAGAAGTTTGTAGATTAAATGAACCAGCAAGCTTAAAAAAGGAACACAAGGGTTTCAAGCAGAAAGGTAGTTACCCAAAGTTACCACAAAATGGCAACAGGGTCAGGGTACTGGGAAAGGGTACTTGAATTCCCAGCCTAAAGGAAGTCAGCAGCCCCGAGACCAAGAGGGATGGTAAGGAGAAGAAGAGACTTACTTATATTTGTAAGTGAGAGTTACTTATATTTTTAAGAAGAGACTTAATGTATATTTGTATATTTTGCTGGTGGGCAGCAAAGAAGAGACTTACCTATATTCTTTAGAGATTTCAATCCCTTTGAGAGGAGGAAACATGGTCTTTAGAGGAGAGCCACAAATCAAATGTATTGCCCGAAAAGGATCTGGGTGGGGGTTTCAGGATAAGACTTGAGGAGTTTATGGGAACTAGAGATGAACAACTTGGCTTCTGTCCCTTCCCTAGCATAGAATGAAAAGTAGAGAAACTGCAGGGGTTATTCTAGGATTTGAAGATTCCTCAAGTCAGGAAGTGAAGTCGCTTAGTCGTGTCCAACTTTGCGACCCCATGAACTGCAGTCTGCCTGCCTCCTCTGTCCATGGGATTTCCCAGGCAAGAATACTGGAGTGGGTTGCCATTTCCTTCTTCAGAGGATCTTCTCAACTCAGGAGGGCACAGCAAATAGGCAAGGATCACCTGACATCCTTTTTTTCTCCTTTTTGCCTTCCAATAATCTATTAATAGTTTCAGGGCCCAGGAAAGACAGGGAACAACATAGGGGCAGTACCTGGGGTTCCAAGGGTTAATTTCCAAGGCCAAACATACTCTGACATCAGTCATAGCCCTCATCTCCACCCTCTCCCTGGGCCTGTCCCCTCCCTGAGCCCCAGGTTGGCAGCTTCCCTGAGTCCCTTCTTTGGTGTAACTCACTAGGGCCCTGGGACCCAGGACCAGAGCCAGTGCCCCGCTTCCTCTGCAGTCCCAGGAGTCTAGAGCTTGTTCTAAGAGAGGAAGGAAAGCAGTCTTTCCCTCCCACTCTCCCCCTCCCAGGATGCGGGCCCTAAGACCAAAGAGCCTCACAGTCTTTCTCTGCCACGCCCCGCGTTGTAACCCAGACAAGGGGATTCCTTGTGTCCCAGCCCCAGGCCAGCATTTTAGTGTCCAAATGATGGGAGGTCTGGGGCAGGATGGGGGAAGGGGAATCACAGGATCTGAGAAGATACCTCCCCCTTTTGGAGATTCTGCTACACCCCAAGCTTCTCCCTCTGGCTCCCATCAGAAGTTGAAGGACTCATCTGCATATTAAAGGCCTGAGGCCCAGAGTAGAAACTGAGAAGGTGTGGAGACACAAAGGCTGAACCTTCTGGCAGACAGATTTGGAGCCAGAATACAAGAATGGGGGCAAACCAGGGACAGAATAAGACAGGGGACTATGGCAGGGCAGGCCAAATAGACTGTTGAGATCTGTAGGTGGAGGCCCCTGCCAGTTTCCTCCCTAAAAGCAGAGAAACAGGAGTGCAGGCACCAGACAGGCAGGTGGTCAGAGAAGAAGTGAGAATCCCTGGAATAAAATGAGAACTCCCTGTTTAAATAGAAAGAACCTTTCTGAGAAGTGCAAACATCTGACTGAGAAACTTTCCTGCCAGGAGGGTAGTATAGTCCCATTCACAAGAAGGAATGGTAGGGAGAATAAATAACATGGTCTCACTTAGCAGCAGGGGCTCAAATACCCCTGTATCTATCATCACTAAAAGACTGGTACAAAGGAAAGGCTAATCCATCCTGGCAGGAAATGACATCACTCACCAGACAGGAAGGGGTGGCCCTACCAACCCCAAAGGCTTCTGGGAGGGCCAATCCATGGAGGTTTGGCCCTGAATGTCCATGTCCCTCCATAGTCCTCCATATTGGCCAAAAGTGGGGCTAAGGCTCCTAGAAGTGGGTGAGGTAATCAAATCCCAGTCCCTTCATCAGTGATTTCATAGGGATGCTAAACCCTCAAATCCTTACCTAGTTGTGGGGAAAGGAGAAGAGATACTATCACACCTGGAGCCACAGGTCAAGCCTCTAGAGTCCACGTATCTATGGAAATAGCTCTAGGGACCCAATAATTGAAGGTTAAAGGCAGAGCCTCCCCAGGGACCAGAGGGATGGTAAGGCCAGGTTTCATGGTAACTGATTTCAATGTAGCCTCTTCCTAATTCCAGACAGAGGGAGAACAAATTCAAGGGAGACCAGGGCCTAGTGAGTAAAGAACCAAAAGGGTGGAAGAGTTGTTACAGGAAGGTCACATCATCCTGGCACTGGCCCCAGTACCAGTGGGTCTCAAAGCCCAGCTTGGCACTCTCATCCTCTGGCGGCTCAGGAGATGCACCTTGCAGCCCCTCCCCTGGGGGTTTCCACACGGCCCTCAAGCTCCCTAGCCTGGTGGCTGTCAGGTCCACCTCAGTCCTGGCCCTCTCCCCACCAGGTATAACCTTCGCCCAGTCCATCTCGGGACGGGGAGCCCCAGGCGGGCCATGTTCATCCAGCTCGCTGGGCGCCACTGTGTCCAGGAAGCTGCCGATGGAGACACTGTCCAGCCGGTCAGTGGAGCTTGTGTCTGGCAGGCTGTCCCAGCTGCCTCGCCTTGAGCGGCCTGGGCTCCCGCCTGTCAGGCTATATTGGCTGCTGGTGAGGCTGCTGCAGTGGCTGGTCAATGTCCCCCTCTCCTCCAACAGCCAGCGCACCGCCTCAATGCCCTCATTCAAGGTCACCAGTTGCTGCAGGATCTTCACGTCGATGGCTCTCAGGTAAGCCTAGGGGAGTGGGAGAAGAAATCAGTCCCAGGTTCTGGGCCATGGGTTTCCCCAGTGTTTCTAGAGGCCTCTACCTCGTAATCCAACCAACTATGCTTGACTTTCAAGAACCATGTAAATAGAATGGTTTGGACTGTAGGCTTTAGAAGCAGAGAGATTGCTGCTTAAAATCTCAGCTCTACAACTGATCAGCTTTATGACTGCAGGCAACTTTCTTGCCTTTGTTGGGCCTGTGTTTCCTTGTCTGTGAAATAGGTTTAAATGACTCACCTCACAGCATGGTTGGGAGAGTTTTGAGATGTTGTCTATTAAGTATGGACCACTGTACCTGGTATGGAGTAAGATCTCAGTAAATAATATTAAAATCCAATCCTACTGAGATTGAAACTTCACAGATAGGATATTTACTACTGAACCAGTCCAGATTCACCAGTAAGACTTAGAAGCAGTCATCCAAAAAGTTGCCTTAGAGGGGGCCAAGTGTTAATTGGGAAACAGATTGGGCCAAACGGAGGCATGAGCTGGGGGCGTGGCACAAAGAGGAGGCTAACCTGGCCCCCCAGTCCCTTTGGGGGGTGGCAGTAGGCGCTGTGGGGAGGGAAGGGTTGGCTAGAGCTTCCAAGGGTCAGAATCCTCCTGGCTGGGGATTTGGGGCTTCCCTCTTCTATACACCAGTCTCCCTGTCTGCACTGAGTGCCAGTCTGACTTATTGGGTAATCTCTAGGGTCCTTTCCAGCTCAGATGCACTGAGTTATCTTCCCCAAGCACAAGTCTGAACTCGTCCTTCCCTTGCTCAAGAACCTTTAAGGGCTTTGCACTGCTCTCAGAAAACAGAATATTGGAATATTTTAGCAGCAGGTATTCAAAAGCCTGTCATAATATGGCTCGTGCTCATCCCTCTAACTTCATCTCTACCATATTTCCATGGGAATTCCAGGTCCTGCCACACATAACTTTTAAAATTTCATTTCATTTAGTTTCACTTTTAATGAAAGTAGTAGATGTACATAAAGAAGCAAATAGTTCTGTAAGCTTTGTTAAGAAAAGGAAGTTTCCCCATCCTAAATCCCACTTGCCAAAGACAACTATTATTAATTTTTTAGCTGTTTATTTTGTTGTGTGTGTGCCCAGTGACTTCAGTTGTATCCAACTCTGTGCGACCCTACGGAATGTAGCCAGGCTCCCCTGTCCATGGGATCCTCCAGGCAAGAATACTAGAGTGGGTTGCCATGCCTTCCTCCAAGGGATCTTCCCAACCCAGGGATCAAACCCATGTCTCCCATGTCTCCTGCATGGCAGGTGGTTTCTTTCCTGCTGAGCCACCAGGGAAGCCCATTTATTTTGGTACTTACCTTCTAATTTCTAAATAACTGCTTACTGATTTTTAAGTATTTTCTATTGACTTTGTATATAATAGAAGGTTAAGGATTTAACTCTTTCATCCTACTCCCTATATCTCTGCCATACTCACACCCTCCCCATTTTATTACAACATATGTAATAAAATTAATCATTCAGCATTTACCTTGTTAGAATTTGGAAATGCTACTCACAGCTAAGCCATGTGGTTTACTGTGGCTACTTTTCCTTTTTATACAACTGTAAGTTTTACTTTTTAGATAATAATTATTATCCTTATTATTACTACTACTACCACAACTGTTTTGCTTAGTTTGGTATATTGTTATCAGTAAGTCATCCTTAAACTCTCTCCCAGGAGTCTGAATTTCCCTCTCAAAGCTTTATTTTTTTTTTTATTGAAGTATAATTGCTTTACAATGTTGTGTAAGCTTCCACTGTACAACAAAGTAAAACAGCTATATGTATACATAGATCCCCTTCCTCTTGAGCCCCCCTCCCACCCCCAACCCCATCCCTCTAGGTCATCATAGAGCACTGAGTTGAGCTCCTTGTGATATACAGCACCTTCCCATTAGCTATCTATTAGACACATTATAGTGTATATATATCAGTTCAGTTCAGTTGCTCAGTCATGTCCGACTCTTTGTGACCCCATGAACTGTAGCATGCCAGGCCTCCCTGTCTATCACCAACTCTCGGAGTCCACCCAAACCCATGTCCATTGAGTCAGTGATGCCATCCAACCATCTCATCCTCTGTTGTCCCCTTCTCCTGCCTTCAATCCTTCCCAGCATCAGGGTCTTTTCAAATAAGTCAGTTCTTTGCATCAGGTGGCCAAAGTATTAGAGTTTCAGCTTCAACATCAGTCCTTCCAATGAACACCCAGGACTGATCTCCTTTAGGATGGACTGGTTGGGTCTCCTTGCAGTCCAGGGGACTCTCAAGAGTCTTCTCCAACACCACAGTTCAAAAGCATCAATTCTTCGGCGCTCAGCTTTCTTCACAGTCCAACTCTCACATCATACATGACCACTGGAAAAACCATAGCCTTGACTAGACAGACCTTTGTTGACAAAGGATTGTCTCTGCTTTTGAATATGCTATCTAGGTTGGTCATAACTTTCCTTCCAAGGAGTAAGCGTCTTTTATATATATCAGTACTACTCTCCCAATTCATTCCACCCTCCCCAAGACTTTTAAACATATCACATGTTCTATCTATTCCCTCTTCTTCGAGGCAGTTTCTGACCTGCTCCAATCTGTCCCTGCTGCACAACTATCCTCCAGAGATCTATCTCCCTTCACTATCACCTTGGGGATTCCCTTTGCCTCTCTCTTGAGTTGGATCCCAATTCCTGGATCCCACATCTTTTTTATTGATTTACTCCTTAATGTATGTGTGGTGCTTTTCCTCCAGTAGCTTCCCAAGAAAAGTCTGCATAGACTATACCTGCATAGGAGGTATATTTGTTGAAGCTTCACATGTTTTAAAACATTGTTATTCATTCCTCACACTATTGACTGATTAGCTGAGCATAGAAATCTAGGTTGAAAATAATTTTTTGTCAGAATTTAAAGCATTTTTCCATCGTCTTCTAATTTTCAGTGCTACATTTAAAAAGTCTGATGCCATTCTGATTTATTGTATGTGACCACCTTCCCACTCTTTCTAGAAGTTTTTAGGATCTTCTCATGATCCCCAGTGTCCTAAATTATCATAATGATTTACCATTGTGTGATTTTGCTTTCATCCACTGAACTGGTCATTTGTTGGGCACTTTTAATCTGTAGGCTCATGTCCTCCAGTTCTGGGAGATTTTAATTATTTCATTGATGATTTTATATATATATATATATGAAAAATACATATATATGAAAGCGTGAAAGTGTTTAGTTGCTCAGTTATGTCTGACTCTTTGCGACCCCATAGACTGTAGCCTGCCAGGTTCCTCTGTCCATGCAATTCTCCAGGCAAGAGTACTGGACTGGGTTGCCATTTCCTTCACCAGGGGATCTTCCCAACCCAGGGATCAAACCTGGGTCTCCCACATTGCAGGCAGATTCTTAATTGTCTAAGCCTGTCTACCTATACACACACACACACACACATTTTTGTTCTTCCTGGAAATATCTTTATTTGGATAGAAGGTACCCTGAATGGATCCTCTGTTTTTTCTCTCTTCCTCCTCTTCCTATGTGTATTCTAGTTTGTGAAATATTTCAACATTATCAACTCTTCTATTGAGTTTTTCATTTTTTCCTATCATGTTTCTATTTTCAAGAGTTGTTTCTAGATCTTGGATTTCTTCTTCTTCTTCTTTTTAGTTGTGGCATGCAGGATCTTTTACTTGCAGCATGCAGAATCTTTAGATGTGGCATGCAGAATGTTTAGTGGGATCTAGTTCCCTGACCAGGGATTGAACCCTAGTCCTCTGCATTAGGAGTGCAGAGTCTTAGCCACTGAACCACCAGGGAAGTCCTTACATGTTTCCTTTTATAACTTTACATTTTTGTTCATGACTGCAATATTATCTCATCTCTTTAAGGATATAATTAACGATTATTTAAGTTCTTATCTCTCTGAATATCTCTATTCAAGTTTTTTCTTTTTTCCGTTTAAGTCTATATAGTTAAAGGGTTTCATCAGTCTTATAATCTTAAGCTGCTGCTCACACTTCAGACTGGTCTCTAAAACAGCTGATTGTAAAGTCGGTGCCTGAGGCTTGCCAACCCTGAACCTCACTAAGAGTTATTCAGTAAGGCTGTTCAATTGGGTAACGTAGGTAGTATCTTTTGTTTGTGTGTATGAGTGTGTGTTTCTCTTGGGTTCATAAGATTCACTATATTATACCCATTTAGAGAATATAATGTAAGCAAAGCTGCCATTATTCTGGGAGCCAAGTAAGGGAAAGGCTAAGAGGGGTATTACATAACATTTGGTATATTTTAATTTAATCCTTCTTGCTCTCAGACTCTGCTTCGTATCTCCCAATCTGGAGATCTTTGGTTTTATTATGTTTTAAATATATATTACTTGATAAGTGTTTATTAAACTATTCAGGAAATAAATGCTTCACTCAAGCCAACAATGATAAGCCAGAAATAAGACCGAGTATTTGTACACTGAGAAAAACATAGCCACTGGAATTAAACAGTCCTAGATTCAAATTCTGGTTTTGCCACTAATGAAACATATGAAATGGGAATATACTTTTCCTTTAAGCCATCATTTCTTCATGGTAAAAGAGAATACTCTCTAAAGGTTTATTAAGAAGTAGAAGGAACAGTCACAGGCATGGCATACTGTCTGACAAGTATTCACTAATCAATAAAAGGTAGTTATGCCTGGAGAAGGCAATGGCAACCCACTCCAGTACTCTTGCCTGGAAAATCCCATGGGCGGAGGAGCCTGGTGGGCTGCAATCCATGGGGTTGCGAAGAGTCAGACACGACTGAGCGACTTCACTTTCACTTTCATGCATTGGAGAAGGAAGTGGCACCCCATTCCAGTGTTCTTGCCTGGAGAATCCCAGGGACGGGGGAGCCTGGTGGGCTGCCATCTCTGGGGTTGCACAGAGTCGGACACGACTGAAGTGACTTAGCAGCAGCAGCAGTAGCAGCATGCCTATTATTATAATTAACTTATCTACTATGGCATAAGCACAGAAAATTTTGTACCTGAAATTGTTTGTGTTTTTGGAAGAATATCCCAACGTGAATTCAATTAAACAAATGATTATTGGGTACCTGGATCTTCTAGTAATTACACAAAGACAACCTAGACAGCATATTAAAAAGCAGAGACATTACTTTGCCAACAAAGGTCCGTCTAGTCAAAGTTATGGTTTTTCCAGTAGTCATGTATAGATGTGAGATTTGGATTATGAAGAAAGCTGAGCACCGAAGAACTGATGGTTTTGAACTGTGGTGTTGGAGAAGACTCTTGAGAGTCTTCTTGGACTGCAAGATGATCCAATCAGTCCATCCTAAAGGAAATCAGTCCTGAATGCTCATTGGAAGGACTGATGCTGAAGCCAAAGTTCCAATACTTTGGTCACGATGGGAAGAACTAACTCATTTGAAAAGACCCTGATGCTGGGAAAGACTGAAGGCGGGAGGAGAAGGGGACAACAGAGGATGAGATGGTTGGATGGCATCACTGACTCAATGGACATGAGTTTGAGTAAACTCCGGGAGTTGATGATGAACAGGGAGGCCTGGTGTGCTGCAGTCCATGAGGTCACAAAGAGTTGGACACGACTGAGCGACTAAACTGAACTGAAAACAAAGATAATGGAAAAACTCTCCCTACTTAACAGAATCTTACAGTTTCAATAAGGAGATCTGGACATAAATAACTGAAGTACCATAGACTATACAGACTATTAATGATACAAGATAAAAGAGATTATATTCAATTATTTTATGCTGGGGACAAATAGATTAAAGGTAAAACCATTTAGTCCATGACCAAACTAAATGCATTAAACAAAACTTCTCATACTAAAAATGCTTCTCCTGCTTTATTTTCTCCTCCCTTCCTTCCTCTTTCCTCCCTTCTTCCATCCCTCTCTCCTTCCCTTTCTTCCTGCCTTCCAGCCTTCTGCCCTTGCCCTTCTTCCCTTCCTTCTGTTCCCTTCTTTCCAAAACGTGCATTTCCAGTCTTCTGCGATGATAAAGGAGTAGTGGGCAATTAGTTGCCCAGTTGTGAAGGGAATCTTAAAGAGTATGATTCTTAGATAGACATCCATCAACCCATTTGTGTTCAGCTCCATTTGTACCCTCAGTTCCAGAAATATCTGAGAATAGCTCCTGAGACCTTTGAGGTGTAAAATGGATTGCTTTTCTGCTTTTTTCATTGCTGGCTTGGAATTCAGCTTCTTTCAAGTCTACTTAGTTACTAGTCTTCCTTCTGCTTTCAGCTTCCAGATTTTATTTCTATCATCTTCTCTCCTATTCTTGTCCTAATGGCTTCATGGCTTTAAAAATAAGCTCTTTACTAGCTGTTAGTGGAATTTCAAGAGGGAATGGAAGTAAATGCATGTGTTTAATGTGCCATCTTGAACTGGAATTCCCATTGACTATATTCAAGGCCCAACTCAAATGTTGCCTCCTCTAGAAAGTCTTCCCCATACTTCTTCAAGATGAAATTAAGCCATTCGGTCGTGGAACAGTATTTATTGAGTGTTTTTTATAGGCATGGCATTTTGTAGCTAAAGCAAGAAAAGACACCATTTCTTGCCTTCGGAGTTCACAGTCTAGTAGATAAGACAAAGATACAAGCACTTAAAATTCAGAGCAGGAAATGCCAGGGGACATAAATGCTGCACAGAGAGCTGTGGGTACCCAGAGGACTACAACCTAACCAGGGGAGTAAGGAAATGCTTCCTAGAATGAAGGACAGGAGCTGAGACTTGAAAGTCAAGTGAGTCTTAGCCAGACAAAGCAATGGAGAGTCATTCTAACCAGAGGAAATAGCCTGCGTCTCCAACTCAGTCGTGCCTTTCCAGAACACAAATCTGACCATGTCACTCTACAGTGAACTCTTCCTGGAAGTACTCTGTGGGTTCCAGCACCTGTGCCACAGTGGCTAGTCTGTTTCTCCCCTAACCTGGACTGTGAGCTCCCTGAGGGTAGCAGGTCCCACCCAGTTCATTTATGGTGCTTAGACTAGGATTGGGTAGGTCGGCTTCAGTGCTATGATTCTCTGGCCTTTATTTTCTTTGGTGTCTTTGCTGGTCTCAGGGTTTGGGGGCTGGGTTTTATCACATTGGTGAGAAATGAATCTGAGCAGCAGATCTTATAGTCCTGTGACAGTGGGATTCCCTGACTGTGACAGCACAACTGCTCAGAATAGAAGAAAGCAAAGCTTTCTTGCCAGAAAAAGAAACACTCAATTCACACCAATCTCTCTGGCAAGGGGATAAACAGCGCAGAAAAGATGCAGCATCAGAGGCCACTCCAACCCAATTCTCTTCCCAGGGGAATTCAGGTTCCCCGTTCCTCCCTTAACAAGCATACATCAGACGCTCTGACCAGCCCTAAGGTCACAAGTACAGCTCACTCACAGGCTCAATCTAAATCAAGTCTGGGCACAAAAACCCAGAGATCTGAGTCTCAGCTCCCTGGTTTGAGACTGAGATTCCTAGACTATTGTTACCCTCCCCCCGCCCCACTACCCTCCCTCTAGAAGTAGAAAAACTGAGGCCAAAGAGAGTCAGGGCTCTGCTCAAAATCACAAAAGGATTTAGGAGCAGAGCCAGGACTTGAACCCATGCCTTCTCTCTCCCTGCCTAAAGCTTTTTCTCAAACTGTTCTGTGGGGGTGGGTTGCCATAGCAACAGTTCTGTGGGTGGGAGGATTAAGAATGGGAGGTTGCCATTGTTTTCCCTTCCCACAGATCCCAGAGTCTGTCTGGTTCACTCAACTTTTGAGTAGGGGAGGGAAGTGGCCAAGAAACAGGGATGACCTTGGCCTCAAGGGCAGGCCTGCCCACTCCCTGCAGGAAAGCTGGGTGAGGGGCAGTTGAAGGACACTACTTACAGGGCTCAGGCTAGTTCTGCCACAAGTGGCTCCAGGGGAACCGCCCCAATGCCCCACCCCTTGTCCTCCCCAGAGCAGAGTGCATAAAGAGACCAAAGGCACCTTTGCAGAGGAGGGAGAAAGGAATGGAGTAGGGCACTTAGGGAACCTCTCCCTGAGCAGGACCAGAAAGCTCCCTCCCTTGTGTCTTTCATAGGTAGCCCTGGGCCCCAGGCCAGGTTGGGTCCGGAATGCAGAAAGATCCAAACAAAAATGAAACGTATCCTTTCAAGTTTACCAATAGGTAATCTCCACCAGGGCTTCCCAGGTGGTGCCAGTGATAAAGAATCCACCTGGCAATGCAGGAGACTGAGGAGTCCCAGGTTCGATCCCTGGGTCAGAAAGATCTCCTGGAGGAGGGCATGGAAACCCACTCCAGTATTCTTGCCTGGAGAATCCCATGGACAGAGGAGGCTGGCAGGCTACAGTCCATGGGGTCACAAAGAGTCGGACAGGACTGAGGTAACTTAGCACACACGAAATCTCCACCAAAGACAGGAAAGAGTTAAAGCTAGAGAGAGCAGCCATGGCTCCTCCCCGTGTGAGCTCAGGCAAGCCCCTCAGCACCTGCAAGCCTGTTTCCTCTGTGAGACAGGATAACTGCTTTTCTCCCTCCAGTGACATAAAAGACATTTAATGCATCTGGCACAAAGCAAGTCTCAATACTGAAAATGTAAAGTGCAGGCAAATCATCTGAATTCAAAACTTGGCTATACTTTTTACTTTTTGTCTGACTTTGGGCAGCTACTTAGCCTCTCTGTGCCTCAGTTTCTTCATCTATAAAATATCCCTTGCCTAGTAAGTTTCCGTGAGAACTAGGAGACTATCTTGTAAAATGTTCAGCATGATTCCTGGCACATGCACTTGGTGAAAGTTAGTTTCCAAAGCAAGACATTCTAAGTTAGCTCTTTCTCTGCCCTCAGCTAAAGTTTGTACAGTGAGGCAAAGCCAGACCCCTCCCTTAGGTGGGCACAGTTACAGCCCTACTGGAGAGAATCTGGCAATAGCTTCCAATCTTCAAGGCCAAATGCACACATGGCATTCAAATCCTTCCCCCAGGGAGCCTTCCCTGACTGCTTTGCCCAGAAAACTCTCCTCCCATCCTTTCAGGAAGCCCCAAAACCTCCCTCCCAACATCTCCCTACACACACACACACACACACACACACACGCACGCACGCACACACACACACACACACACACTTCAGCAGGGCACAGAACTGGGCACAGTGGGGCACACACACACACACACACTTCAGCAGGGCACAGAACTGGGCACAGTGGGGCTCCAGGAAGACCTATTAGCTGACACACTCACTGTGGACTCCTGGTTCTAGGCCAGAAAGTAGCTGGCAATTCCTCAGTTCCCTAGAATTGGTTGCAAAGTGGTGGCAGGTGTAGATCACCCCCTTCACCAGAACCAGGGCCCTAGGGAGCCTGGGAGGCCCCAGCTGCCCTTTTGGCTCTGAATCTAGAGCAGCAGCAACAGGGAAGGGGCTGGGTGCTGGTTTCCTCCTCTTCTCCCCAAGGAAGTGCAGGAGAGATGCAAATCTCCAGTGTACTTGGGGGCTGGCAGGAAGGAGACGGGGTCTGAGGAGGTGAGGCCAACATGCTGGTGCTGCTCCTCCGTGTCTGCTAAGCTCCTAGGAACTTTCAAATATTGTCCGTAGGTGTGGGGGATGCTGGGGAAAGAGGATGTTTTTAGTGGCCCTAGTCCAGGCAGTTTTCACGCAAATCTCTACTGTGCAGAGTGTTGGGGTGGATACTGGAGCCACAGAGGAACAAACCCCGGGCCCAATTTGGAGGAGGAGAAAAAAACTGTTGCCCTGTAATGGTGGCTAGGGGGAAAGGAGGAGCTAGATTTGTCCCGTCCTAGGTTCTCAAGGCTTCCCAACCCTCACCTCTCCCCTCCCAATTATTTGGCAAAAAAAAAAAAAAAAAAAGCTTACCAAATCCTGCACCTCCCACCCGGAGGGAGTGAGTACTCCACTCACCCTTGGTGGGGAAGGCAATTAATGGACCCCAAGGATTAAAGACTGATCTGGTAGGAATCCTGAGGAGTTGGGCAGGTGGTTTTAACTCTCTCCTCCCCAGCCCAACTCTGGGTACGCGAGTCCATCCTTTCCGGCCCCACGCTGGAGACTCGTTCCCCCCGGCCCGTGCAGCCCACACTCACCAGCTCCATCCTCAGCGCCATGATCTTGTCCCCCAGGCTGTGGCCCGTGCTAGGCGCCCCCGAGAGCAGCACAGCCTCAGAGGTTCCCGGCTCCCACTCGCCTCGCAGCCCGCGGAGCAGCCCTTCAGGGGTCTTCCTGCCCACCTTGCCCTCCACGTCTCGCAGGTCAGGCGTCTGGGACTCCGCAGTCCCCTCCATGCGGGCCTAAGCCTGAACGGGGTTGGGCAACCGGACTCCGGGATCCCGCTCCCGGGGGAGGGGGGGGTCCTCCTTTTTCGGCTGCTAGTGCCGGGCGGAACCGGTGGGTCCCCGCCCGCACTCTGTCGCGGAGGGAGGAGGGCGCCGTAACACTCAGAAAAGCGGCGCAGAGCTCGGTATGTGTGTGCGTGAGCGTGGATCTTCGGGTGCTGCGCATACACCTCTGGCTCCGGAATGGGTGAGGCTGGGTGATGCTGAGTATGCACCTGAAGGAAACTCAGCGCCTTCTCCCGACTGTGGCGCTGAGTCCAGCCAGGCACTCAGCAGGCGCCCAATGAATGTTTGCTGAAGGAAGGTTAAGCACCCTCAGTTAGGGAAGTGGGATTTTAAGGAGGAGTGCTAACAGAGCTACAGAGGGTTTTGGAAGCCTTCTTGGAGTATATTCTTTACCGTCTGAGCCACCAGGGAAGCCTCTGGAGTAGAGGAGCTGGGTCTAAAACAGTGGTTGGAATTTAGCCACTGATACACACACACACACACACACACACACACACCCACCCACCCACCCAGTGTAGCCACTAAATTTAGACTAAAGGAGAGGAAGTCAAGTTCTTCTGGGCAGTGAGGAGAAACCAATATTGAAGCTAATGCTTCTTATACTTGACTGTACATATATGGATTATCTGGGAATCTTGTTAAAATGCAGGTTATGATTCTGTAAATCTAGGGTACGGCCAGAGATTCTGCATTTCTAACAAGCTCCCTGCTGATGGCCATGCGGCTGGTCCAGGGACCACATTTTGAGTAACAAGGTTATAAAAGATGGTTCTAAAATGCTTGGATTTTATTCTATGGGCAATGAGGATCCATAAAAAACTTTTTATGCTCTGGCTTGATTTTGGTTTTTAATCCAAGTAATTCTAGTCCATGGCATCAGGAAGGTTTATTATGAAAAGATAGTTACCCTGACCTATCCTTTCCCACATCTAGTTCCACTTCCCAGAGGCAACCACTTTTAGCTATTTTTTCCTGGTGTTTATATTCATAGCTCCACAATAGGCTTTTATCACCATCTCCTGATTTTAAACATTGTCTACTGACTTCCTATTATAATACATAAGATTTACTGCACATTCTATACTTCCCTCCTTCCATTGGCCCTATTTCTATCATTATTTTTCAGCTTGTTACCTTTGTAACTTTAAGTAACATACTTTTCTTTAGTATGCCTTGATCCATGAAAGGGTTTTAAATCAGAGACAGACAAAATAGATTTGCCTTTTTGAAAAAAATACTCTGGATTTTGCAAGGAGAATTAAAGGGGTGAATATCTGAAGTCAAGGAGACAATGTAGAAGGCAAGAAACTAAAATGTCCTGGACAGGGGCTGGTTGTGAAGTTGGAAAAGAATTAGACCTGAATGGAGGAGGAATCTTTAGAAGGTATGATGGACAAGACTTGATAACTAGTAACATTCGTTTATCTATACTGTCATTCAATAAGTATTTGCTCAGAAACCAAATGATTTCAAAAAATATTATGGAGAATCTCCTATGTTCTAGCCATGGTATGTGGTACAAAGAATATAATGGTGAGCAAACAGATCTGGCCTGATAGCTAGAGAGACACAGGGAATTGAGGGTGACTCCCAGCTGTTTGACCTGATGCTATGCACCAAGGAAGGGAACCCAAGAAGACTGGGATTGAAGAGAGATGGTTCTTGCAGGAGTCATGTTGGACTGGAGGGGCCTATGAGAACATCCACACAGTAGTTGAACACGGGTCTGCCTGGAGCTCAGGAGAAAGTCTGCAGGAACGAGTTTAGAAATCTTGATGGTCAGAGAGCTCATGAGAGTGGATGAGATCTTCTATGAAGAGTGAGTTTGAGGAGAGAAGAGGGTGGGGAGGGGAACCCCAAGGGACACCTTTTTAAAATATGTTGGCATTTATTCTGTTCTAACACATACTTGGGCTTCCCTGGTAGCTCAGACGGTAAAGCGTCTGCCTACAATGTGGGAGACCCGGGTTTGATTCCTGGGTTGGGAAGATCCCCTGGAGAAGGAAATGGCAACCCACTCCAGTAATCTTGCCTGGAAAATCCCATGGACTGAGGAGCCTGGTAGGCTACAGTCCATGGGGTCACAAAGAGTCGGACATGACTGAGCGACTTCACTTCACTTCAACACATACTTACTTATTAGAAGTCACTCAGTCACTACTTAGAAGTAGTTGAGATTGCCTCAACTACTAAGACAAGCCCTGTTAACATTTTGAGGATACCATCTCACCATTTTAAGAAGCAGATGGAATATGGAGAGCTCAAAAAAATCTAATCTACTGGCTTCCTCTGTGTCCTTTTAATCCACTGTCCACAGGACAGTATATTTTCTCCTGAATGGGATTATGTTGCTCCTGCCTAAAACCGTGCCATGGCCACCCACTCATTTCAAATAAGCAGCACCATCCCCTAGAAACTTTTTAGAAATGCAGTATTCTGCTTTGCCCTCCAGACTCCTAAATCAAAAACTCTAAGAATGGGGCACAGCAATCTGTTTTAATAACCCCTCCAAGTGATTCTAATTCAAGCTGAAGTTTGAGAACCACTGTGTTAAGCTAAATGCTTCACACCTGCTGAACTTTATTAAGCTATTATCAGTATAGTGAGGGGTTAAGAGGAATCTGGAACCAGACTGCCTGGGTTTGAATTCTAGCTCTACCAACTTCGTGATATTGAGCTTCATTTTCTTTGTCTCTATGATTGGGATAGTAATAGTTCCTACCTCTTGGAGTTGTTGTGGAATTAGATGAATTAATATAGTGCGGTGCTTACTTAGAACAGTGACTGCCATGCAGTATGCATCGTGTAAGGGCATCCTCATTTCACAGAGAAGGAAACCTATGCTGAGACGTGAAATGACCTGCCCAAGGTCTAGGAGAGTGGTATAACCGGGTTTTAATTCCCCGTAGTCTTCAATGGCCTCACATACACTAGACCTAGGTGCAGCCTCGCCCAAGCAAAAAGAGGTGGGTGTCTATGTTCCAGGCCTGTCGCCTTTCTGACTCTGGCGCGCAACGCGGTCTAGTCCAAGGCTCCAGGACTCCGACTCGAATCGGGTTTGCCATCACGCGGTACTGGGGGCCGGGAAGTGGCTCCCCGCAGCCGCCCACCCGGCCAGCCGGCTGCAAAGCAGCCGAGGGACCGAACACTAGCAGGACTCGCGGGCAGCAGACACTAGCCGCCGCCCTAAGCGCCGCCCGCCGCCCTCTCACCCCGCGGCGGCTGCGGCGGCGGAAGCGGGGAGGCGGGCCGGCCGGGCCGGGGCGGGGCCGCGAGCGGCATGGAGGAGGCGGAGGCCGCGGTGCTCCGGGCCGAGCTGTGCGGGCCCGAGTGGGGCTCGAACGGGGCCAGGGCTCCTTGAGATGTGAGTGTCTCTGGACGGGGGTCCAGGAGGGGTGGCGTGGCCCGGGCGGATCCCCCGACTGCTCGGGCAGCCCCGAGCCCCGGGAGGAAGAAAGCAAGGCCAGATCGGAGGGGGCGAGGGCCGAAGCGGATAGAGAATGGTGATGTTGGGAGTTCGCTGCCCTTTGCTCACCCGAGCATTAGGAAGGTCTGGGGCTTTGTTCTTTTAGGGACTGATGAGCCTGAGAGCCGATTATTTGGCTTCCACCCCCGGGACCGTGAGCAGTCCTGTCAGTTTCTCCAGCCACAGGGGAGTTTGCAGGTGTTCTGACCCCTTCGAAGGTTTCCTTTCCAGAGTAGTTGAGCTACTTTCTCTGGGTCACAGAGCATGGATGCCTGCAGGGAATAATTACTGGGAGGTCCTCCCTCATCTCCCGGAGAAAACATCAGACTCTGGGAAGAACACCTTACCCCATGTGACCCTCTGGTCTCCTCAGATTGCTGCAGGCATGGGTTGGCCAGGACAGTGGTGATCCCCCCATACGACATGGACGACTGGAAGCCCAGCCCCCTCATCAAGCCCTTTGGGGCGCGAAAAAAGCGGAGCTGGTATCTTACCTGGAAGTATAAACTGACCAACCAGCGGGCCCTGCGGAGGTTCTGTCAGGTATAGAGGTGTCCCCAAACTCCCAGGGGCTCCCTCTCAGCTTTGCCCCCAGCCTAGACTGTGGGCACGGGACCTACCTTGGCTGGCCCCACCCCAGAAAGAGGCAGCAGCTTCCTAGAGGGGAAACCTCTTTGTCTCCCGTCCCTGCCAGGTAGTGGTTCAGGCCCAGAGTTCTGGAATCAGAACCCAAGTACAACCTCCTAGGCTTCTGACAAAGCTGAAGTTGGATCAGGAAGGCTTTGCCCAGGGTACACACCTGTCAGACAGGCAGGGCTAGGACCCAGGTCTTCCAGTTCCCCGTGTGGTTCTCTGGGACTGGCTCCATCTCTAGGAACTAATTGTGGAGGGGACCAAGGGACTCAAGGCCTCCAGTGGAAGAATACAGGAGTCCTGGGTAGGGAGCGCCCTGATGGAAGGGGTGGGCCTCTGAAGGAGGTGGTTATGAAACCGGACCCTGGTCTGGGGCAGTAGAACTGGTCATACAGAGAGAGGACAGGCAAACCCAGGTTCTCCCCATGTCATTGCTTCAGCCAGAGCCCTCACTTCAGGAAGACCCTCAGTGATCTGGAGGGGGTACACCTCTTTATCATCCCCACCCATCCCCTCAGACAGGAGCCGTGCTTTTCCTACTGGTGACCGTCATTGTCAACATCAAGTTGATCCTGGACACACGACGAGCTATCAGCGAGGCCAGTGAAGACCTGGAGCCAGAACAAGACTATGGTAGGGCCAGACTGAGGCTGGGATTGGCGGTGGAGGGAGGTCCCCTGGGATCCTAAGACTGAAATGGCAGGCAGATCCCAGATTTTGCTGGAGGGACCATCTCTAAGACCTGTCACACCCCAACAGATGAGGCCCTGGGCCGATTGGAGCCTCCACGGCGCAGAGGCAGTGGTCCCCGACGTGTCCTGGATGTGGAGGTATACTCAAGCCGCAGCAAAGTGTATGTGGCAGTGGACGGCACCACGGTGAGTGGGCTGGTGCCTGGTGTAAAGTATATGAAATATATCATATGTAGCGGGTATTACGGAGAAGGCAATGGCACCCCACTCCAATACTTTTGCCTGGAGAATCCCATGGACGGAGGAGCCTGGTAGGCTGCAGTCCATGGGGTCGCTACAGTAGGACACGACTGAGCGACTTCACTTTCACTTTTCACTTTCATGCATTGGAGAAGGAAATGGCAACCCACTCCAGTGTTCTTGCCTGGAGAATCCCAGGGACGGGGAAGCCTGGCGGGCTGCCGTCTATGGGGTCGCACAGAGTCGGACACGACTGAAGCGACTTAGCAGCAGCAGCAGCAGCAGCGGGTATTATCAAAAGTGATAATTAATATTAGTAGGCAGTTACTTTATTGATTTATTTATTTTGTAACTACTTCCTGCTGCCTTCTTTGATCTTGGCCTTGGTCTGGACACTGGGAATCCAGAGGTAACCAGACCTGGCCTCTACTTTGAGGGGTTCAGTCAGATAAACTGTGATAGCTCCAGCATGAGGCAGAGATAGTCAAGGGCTCTAAAAGTCATGACAGCGGGAGTAGAAAGATGGGATCTCTTTTCATGGGAGAACTATGGAGACTTCCTGAAGAGCTGGGCTTCAAGCTGGGTCTGAAGAGAACTATGTGACCAGAGGCAGAGGAAGGAGCGGAGGTTTTGTTTCATGCAGCTGTTTCTGTAAGTGCCCATAGACAGAGAGACCTCAAATGCCAGAATGAAGAGTTTGTCCTTGTCTACACTACTCTGCAGGTGCTGGAGGATGAGGCCCAGGAGCAGGGCCGGGGCATCCACGTCATCGTCCTCAACCAGGCCACGGTGAGGTTCTCAGGGTAGGGGACCTAGAGGGCCGTAGCTAAGCCCTCCTTGCTGGTGACACTAACTCACAGGAGCTGTGTCTCCTGCCAGGGCCATGTGATGGCAAAGCGAGTGTTTGACACCTATTCACCTCATGAGGATGAGGCCATGGTGCTGTTCCTCAACATGGTGGCACCTGGCCGAGTGCTCATCTGCACCGTCAAGGTCAGTGACTCGGCCTTGGCCCCATTCCCAGTGCCCCTAATTCAACTCTGCTTGTGGCCCTGGGTTCGTGCCCCTAATATGGCAGAGTGGCAAAAGCCTCTGGAGGAAGGTGACCAGGTTCCAATCCCAGACTTGTCAGTGGAGAGCACAACAGAGTCCCTCCCCTTATGGAGTTTATACCCACAGGGCAAGATCAACAGAAAGCAGCCAGATAAATCTATAATGTCAGGAAACGAAAACTTATATGAAGAAGAAAATTAAGCAAGGGAGACAGGGTGATGGAGTGCGTTTTAGAAAGGGAAGGCCTCTATAAGGAAATGACCTGTGCACAGAAAGCTGGAAGTAGTGAGAAGTGAGCCCTGTGAATATCTGGAGAAAGAGCATTCTAGATGGAAAGGCAAGCACAAAGACCCCTAATTGGAAAGGTGCTTGGCATGCTTGCGGAACAAGGCTGCCAGTGGAGATGGAGCAGGATGGGGGAGGGCAGGGAGGTGGCAGGGGACAGAGGTGGGTACTGTGTGGGACCATGATAACGACTGCTTAGCCTGGTGACCTTGGGTGAGTCTCAGAATCTAAGCCTTCAGTTTTCTGGGATGTGATAATTCAGTGAGCTGATTTAAGTAAAAGATTTTACATGGTGCTTGACCTGTAGTTAGTATTCCCTGAGGCCAGGTCTCCTGGAGCTGTGCCAGTCAGGTTGATCACCTTCTCTGGTCTCCTAGGACGAGGGCTCCTTCCACCTCAAGGACACCGCCAAGGCTCTGCTGAGGAGCCTAGGCAGCCAGGCTGGCCCTGCCCTGGGCTGGAGGGACACCTGGGCCTTCGTGGGACGAAAAGGAGGTGCCAGCACCATAGGCATCCACCCTGTAGTATTCAGGGCCTGGGAGGAGCAGAACTCCAGGAGATGGGGTGGGATAGGGGTCCGAGCAGAGTTGGTGCTGGTGGGCTGGATGAAGCTGGGCCAGGAGATGGGAAGAAGATCCAGCACTAGAGCCTGGATCTAGGGCCCCCATTGCCCCTCATTTCTGCCCCCTGCCAGGTCCTGTGCTCGGGGAGAAACATTCTAAGTCACCTGCCCTCTCCTCCTGGGGGGATCCAGTTCTGCTGAAGACAGATGTGCCGCTGAGCTCAGCTGAAGGTGGGGTCAGTGGGGGCTGGGCTCCAGGGCAGTGTCTGGGCTGGGGGTGGGCATCTGGGTTCTCTTTACAGGGCTGCATTCTCAACTGCGTGTCTGGTGTTCTCCAAACCACACTGGCCTCATTCTCCCATCCTGTTGACCTCATCTTTTCCCCCCACCTCAGAGGCAGAGTGCCACTGGGCAGACACAGAGCTGAACCGTCGCCGCCGCCGCTTCTGCAGCAAAGTTGAGGGCTATGGGAGCGTGTGCAGCTGCAAGGACCCCACACCCATCGAGTTCAGCCCTGACCCAGTGAGTGGGGCTTTAGGCAGTGAGTCCCGGACTCTTCCCCAGCTAGGCAAGAGGCCCCAGGAAAGGTCCCGGTTGGGCTTTTCCTGCCCCAGCCTGGAGGGAACCAGGAGCTGATTTATACTGGACTCTGAAAGATGGGGGATCCCGGTTGGGGGGAAGGAGCAGACCATGTGAGCAAAGGCCTGGAGATGGAGTTGAGCTGAGTGTGTGGAGGGGCCAAGACAGGGAAGCCCTCTGCCTTTTCCCTTGAGTCCCCCTCTCCCTCAAGACTCTTCCCCAGGTGGGGAATCCCAGTCTGAAGAGAAAACAAGGCAAGAGCTGAACACTCTTTCTCCCTCAGCTCCCAGACAACAAGGTCCTCAATGTGCCTGTGGCTGTCATTGCAGGGAACCGGCCCAATTACCTGTACAGGTGAGCCCGGGAGTGGCTGTATCTAGCACCAAACAGGAGGTTGCTAGTGGTGGGAACCCCAGGCTCATGTATCTGCAGGAAGAATGCTTGAGGTGGGTGGAAAGGCAACAGATTATGGGTCCATTCACTTATGTGGGTGAACATGGGGAGTTGGGGCCCATCTGTAAGTATAGAGGAGTCCTGATTTTGGGGGGACAAAGAGGTCTAATCCATCCCTGGGCTCCCCAGGATGCTGCGCTCTCTACTCTCAGCCCAGGGGGTGTCTCCCCAGATGATAACAGTTTTCATCGATGGCTACTATGAGGTGAGTGGGGCTTGGGGGCTTTGGGCAGAGCAGAGTGCAGGGTTGCAGGTACTGAGTAGCAATGATCACAGAGGCCTGGCAGGGGAGACAGCCCAGGCAAGGGCTGTGAAACATGCAGGGCTTGACGAGACAGAACCTGCAGAGGTGGGCAGGGGGTGGAGTTGAGGTGGGGGGCTCACATGATGGCCGTGCCCCTTAGGAGCCGATGGATGTGGTGGCGCTGTTTGGTCTGAGGGGCATCCAGCACACTCCCATCAGCATCAAGAACGCCCGTGTGTCTCAGGTACCACCTGGGCAAGGATGGAAGGGGTGGACATCTGGCCCCACTGTCCACCCCAAAGCTCACGTGCCCTCTTCCTACTCCCCACCCAGCACTACAAGGCCAGCCTCACTGCCACTTTCAACCTGTTTCCGGTGAGTAGTAAGGACAAAACTCTTGGACCTAGATGGGGAAAGTGAGCATAAGTCTGGTCTTACCATATAGCAAGCTCTTCCTCTCCCTGGGCCTCATCCTCCTGATATGAAAAATGGGGGCAGTGTGGCCTGAGAAGTGGATGGAGGTGGGAGAGACATGGGATGAGAAAGCTCCCTAGGGCTCATGTTGTCCCCCACCCGCTTTAGGAAGCCAAGTTTGCTGTGGTTCTGGAAGAGGACCTGGACATTGCTGTGGATTTTTTCAGGTGAGAGGGATCCTCCTCCATGCAGCTCCAAGCTGCATGGGGCCTCTTTGCTTGACTGGGTCTCCAGGGAAGAAGCCCCCAACTCCAGTGGGGGCTCTTAGAAAGCTTTCTGGAGGAACCAGTCTCCAAAGTGGGGGGGGATGCCTGAGCAAAGGTAGGCTGGCCGGTGTGGGGGCAGCAGGAGAGAGCAGAAAGGATGAATGGAAACGGAAGGGATGAATGGGGTTTGAGGGGAAGGTGGGGGGAGGCATGACTCCTGAGTCCCGTCTCCAGCTCTCCCAGCATCACTGTGTGACTCGGTTTGTCCTTGCCCCTCTCTGAACCCCTGGACCCTGCCTCTCAGTTTCCTGAGCCAATCCATCCACCTGCTGGAGGAGGACGACAGCTTGTACTGTATCTCTGCCTGGAATGACCAGGTAGGCTGAGCGGCCAGGGGTCAGCTGAGGGATGGGCAGAGGCCCCAAGCTAAGACCTCCTCTCGTGGCCGCCTGTCCACAGGGCTATGAGCACACGGCAGAGGACCCAGCACTGCTGTATCGTGTGGAGACCATGCCTGGGCTGGGCTGGGTGCTCAGGAAGTCCTTGTACAAGGAGGAGCTTGAACCCAAGTGGCCCACACCAGAAAAGGTGCCCTGGCAGGGGAGGGTGGGTAGGCTTGGAATCCCCTGCCAGCTCGAACCTCTAAACTCCCATTGTCTTCCACACTGCCAGCTCTGGGACTGGGACATGTGGATGCGGATGCCGGAACAACGCCGAGGCCGAGAATGCATTATCCCTGACGTGTCCCGATCCTACCACTTTGGCATCGTTGGCCTCAACATGAATGGCTACTTCCATGTGAGTGGGAAGCACGGGTGTTGGGGCGGGGAGTACAGTGTGGTAGATGGGGCAAGAACATGGGCTCAGCTCTGCCACTCACTAGCCAGTTAGCCTTGGGAAATTGTTAGTAACTGCCTTTTGCATTAGTTTCTTTATTTGAGAAAGGAGGATAAAAATACCACCTACCTCATAGGGTTGTGAAGCTTAAAGAAGTTAGTATGCGTAATATGCTTTGGACTGTAAACATTATATAAGGGTCAGCTGGTATTATTTTTATTATTGCTATTCTTAGCACTAGACTGTGGGTGTGGGGAGGGTATTTCTGCTGCCACGCACTCGTCCAGCCCTGCAAATTGTGCTCTCTCCTATCCTTATAAGTGCTGAGGCTGAAGCCTCAGCCTGAAGTGAACAGGGAGGGCCCCAGTCCCCACCCCTTCATGGCTGTGTCCAAAAGGCCACTCCCCAGTTATAGCCAGGGAGACCTTGAGAAAACCCAGTGTGAAGGAATGGACAGCTTCCACTTTGGGACCTCTTAGAAGCCAAGAGGGCCTTCTGAGGCTGGTTACTATAAGACCCCCACTCATCTCTGAGAGGAACAGGGAGTGACCTCATTTCCCTCACCCTCAGCTCCTTAGTCATAAAGTTCCCTCCCTCCCAGTCCAACCTGTCGCTCTGCAGGCCTCATTCCCAGCTTCTGTGGCCTTAGAACAGCAGGCCCAGGGAGAACTGCTGGAGATAAGGACTAGCTCAGGGGCCAGTAGCATGAGATGCCAGTGTGAACTGTCTGGCAATGGTGGAGCCAGATTAAAGCTCGTAGCATACTGCCGAGAGGATGGGGAAGACGAGGAAATTAGAGAGGCTTTTATAGGTCTAGGACTTCATCTGTGGGTCTTGTGGATGTGTGGTGGGTCTGCAGCAGGTGTAGGCCAGCCAAGATAAGGCCCTGCTTCTTACCTTCACATCCATTCCAGGAGGCCTACTTCAAGAAGCACAAGTTCAACACGGTTCCAGGTGTCCAGCTCAGGAACGTGGACAGGTAGAGGCTGCGGACAGCAAAGGGGAGGTCTAGGAGCCTCGATGACCAGTACTTGACAGGCCCTTTCCACCCTGGGGCTTGTGTATTTACCCCAGCCCTGTTGCCCCCGACCCACATGTGGTCCCTTAAGGGGCTACCCCTCCCCTGCACTGATTTCTCCCCCCCGACTCAGTTCTTCCTCTCCTTCAGTCTGAAGAAGGATGCTTATGAAGTGGAAGTTCACAGGCTGCTCAGGTATGGCTGAGGGCAGTGAGGGATGTGTCAGGGAGTGAGGAGATGTCACATACTGGGAGTCTTGGCCCCAGAGTTTGGAGTCCAGTGCAAAATGAAAACCAGGGTCCCTTGTTCAAAAATTATTAAGAAGTTCAAGATAGCCACAGTAGAGCATTAAAAGCAAGGGTCTGTGTGACACAGTCACGAGGTGGGCCTTGTCTTGGCCTTTCTCCCCCGCCCCCTGCTGCAGCGAAGCAGAGGTTCTGGACCACAGCAAGAACCCTTGTGAAGACTCTTTCCTGCCAGACACAGAGGGCCACACCTACGTGGCCTTTATCCGGATGGAGAAGGATGATGACTTCACCACCTGGACTCAGCTTGCCAAGGTGCTCCAATACCACACCTCCCCCAGGAATACCCCTCCCCAAGATACAGGGAGCCTTTCTGGACTCCTCTACTTCAGAACCTTCTCTTCATAGTCTCAGAGCCTCTCTTCTAGCCCCTGTCACAAATTCATAGTCTTGAAGATGCTGTCTCTTGCAAATTGAGAAGGCTGCTGAGGGGGGTGGCGCTGCGGGCCCTCACCACAGCTCTCTGACCTATGCCTTTGTCGGCCCCCCTCCCCCACCCCCAGTGCCTCCGAATCTGGGACCTGGATGTGCGTGGCAACCACCGGGGCCTGTGGAGACTGTTTCGGAAGAAGAACCACTTCCTGGTGGTGGGGGTCCCAGCCTCCCCGTACTCGTGAGTGACCCTATCCTGTCCTGGGAAATGGAAGACTGATGGGATTAGGGGATGTAGCTAGTGACCGCTTCTCTGTCCACATTCCTATTCTCTTCTCAGGATGAAGAAGCCACCATCAATCACCCCAATTTTCTTGGAGTCACCCCCAAAGGAGGAGGGAGGCCCAGGAGCTGCAGAACAGACATGAGACCTCCTCCAGGAACCTGCAGGGCTGGGTACTGTGTACCCCCAGGCAGGCTAGCCCTTTACCCAATCCTGTAGGATTTTGTAGACACTGGCAGGGGCTGGGTCTGGTTTGTTTTTAACATGAGACTTAATTACTAACTCCCAGGGGAGGGTTCCTCTGCTCCTGAGTTGGAGGTCTATTTATTTACTTCCTTGTCGGGAAAGGGCAGGAGAGTACCTGGGAATCACTGGGATCCTTGGGCAGCCCATCCTGCCCTTTGCATACTCCCTCCTCCCAGGCCTGACTCAGAATCTAACATATTTATTGACTGTCCTGAGGACCTTGGAAACAGCTGAAGCCTGGAGGGCCTTGATTCTTTTTTTTTTTTTTTTTCTTGGACTGGGGTGCTGCCCTGAGGGTGGGGCAGGCTCTTACTCAGGAAACTGCTGTGCCCAACCCATGGACAGGCCCACCTGGGGCCCACCTGCTGATGCAGACTCACTCAGAGACCCTCAGACACTGAACCAGGCCTCTTCTCAGCCTCCTCTTTGTCCAGATTTCCAAAGCTGGATAAGGTGGTCATTGATTAAAAAAGGAGAAAAGCTCTGGGGATGTGTCTCGTGACTGTGTGTGTATGAGAGAGAGAGACACACACACACACGGATGGGTGGGAGAGAGAATGGTGATGATAGATGGTGAGTTTTCTTTACTATCCTCCACAGGGTTATTTTCCACTTGGGCTTCCCTGTGGCTCAGCTGGTAAAGAATCCACCTCCAAAGTGGGAGACTTGGGTTCGATCCCTGGGTTGGGATGATCCCCTGGAGAAGGGAAAAGCTACCTACTCCAGTATTCTGGCCTGGAGAATTCCAGGGACTGTATAGTCCACGGGGTCACAAAGAGTCAGACACATCTGAGCGACTTTCACTAGTGCCTTTTGGCCACCAGGGGATGCCCGAGTCTCAAACTCCAAGATTTTTACTTAAGGTCCACCCTAGAACAACTGAGCCTGACCTTTGCCCGCTACTTGGGCCTGAACTCAGAGCAGCCACCCCACGCCCCGTTCCCACTGTTCAATTAACCATCCTACTGTTTCCTGCCAAGTTCATCTGGGCCAGAGGACCTGTCCCCAGAAATGGAGCAAGAGAGAGCAAAATGGAATAGGTGGGGATGAGGAGGTGATGGGGAGCAGGTGAGGATAGTGCATGTGGGAAGGAAGTGGGCAAGACAGAGCTGAATGTCCCTCATGCAGGAAGTGAGGAGTGCACTGCAGATGGAGACGCAAGAACAAGGATGCCTGTGGCCCTTAGGGTACTTTGTATACAGATTCCGTATCTGAGCGTTTTTCTGGGGAAAAGCTATCATTTTCATCAGATTCCTACCCAACCAGTGATCCAGAGAAGATGTAAATCATGCAAGCCTGCCAGAAGATGGAAGATATTATCCAGAGGAGTAGTTGATACAGCCCAAGGCATGGCAACTGGGGAATCTGTGAAGGACTTAAGTTCATGAAAGTGTGTATAGGACAGTTTGAGAAGGGGTCTGCCTGCAGAGCCCTTGTAAAGTGAGCTGGATGAGCTCCTTATATGGAGCTTTTTGGCCAAGGAGGCAGGAACTGGCAGGAACTCCGCCCTGTCATCAGCTCTCTGCCCCTGCCTCTCCACTGGTGCCTGGAGCCCTGCTCAGTAATGGCAGGGATGGTATGTGGCTCCAGCATTTCTCGCCACCATGACGCCTTCAGTGTTTGCCGGAGGTAGAGATAGTGTTCGAGGTGCCACAAAAGCCAGGTTGAGGAGCAATTAACCTGTAATGAGGTGGACGAGGCCCGCCCAGGGCAAACAAATCCCTTGCAGCCTCTATGTATGCAACTGGGGGTTGGGCAGTATGAGGCATAGAAAGGTGGGATGGGTTCCGAGTACTCCACCTGCCCATTCCCCAGCAGACTCCTGATCTGGGCCGTGAAGACTAGCTCTTGGACCGTGTTGCACTGGCAAGGTTGCAGTTCTTTTTTGGACTCAGGGCAAGTGATGGTTCTGGCTTGTCCTAGTAAAGCCTGGGAAGAAGGATCGAAGGGTGAAAGGGAGGCAAGGAGGCCTGGTTTGCCAGGCTGGGCTTGGCTTGGAGGTAGACACCATACCCTCTGGCCACGGCCTCCCACCTTAGTGCTCTTTCTTCTGCAGCAGTGATCAGATGGTTGTCTGGGATGTTGTGACTTAAAAGTGAATCATGCCACCATGTCAGCCAGGACCCCACCTGGCTCTGGAGTCAGATGGGCTGGACCCAAATCCAGGCCCAGCTTTTCATAGGAGGTTGTGGGCCTGGAACAAGTCACTTGGGCTCTCTAGGCCCAGTTTCTGGAACATGGGGTAGTTAAGACTAAATAAGAGATCAGATCTATAGAGCACTGGGTGACCAAGAAAGAGAGTAAATGAAATTCTTTCTGATGTCCCCAAAGCAGGGACAGGTGTGGGGCTCTGCCTGCCTGGGAAGGGTAGGCAGCTTGGGTGCCCTGGTGGGGGCTTCTGGAGGGCTTCCCAGAACTTAAGGAATGACCCTCTTCCATTGCCCTGGCAGTATTTTTAGTCTCCCTGCCCCCTATTTGGGCACAAGCTTGTTATTTTCATAGTTTTCCAGTCCAGTGCCTCTACCCAGGAAGGGGTAGTTTCAGGCCAAAGTCCTCCCACATTATAGGGCTGCAGACTGGCTCAGCCCCTGCCACCTCCTTCAATGACCTCTTGGGCATTCTTGTTAAGCTCCCTTCCAGGTCTGCAATCCAAATGAAGGTGAGAAATAGCGGCCCGCCTCCATGCCACTTCCCTTCTGCTGCCTTCCCAGGAGCCTCTGAGTCAACAACCCCACAGGCGTTTGAGGCCAGTGTAGACAAGTTTGAGGTCCCTCTCCCCAAGGATACACAGAGTCCAGATAAACATTTTAATGGGTTTATGAGTTCTGAACTGCCTTCTACACATCCGCTCTGTAACTGCTGATTTTGTATATGCTCATGCTATGGGCTGCCTTTCTCTAATCCCCCCTGTGGAGTACTGGGATCCCCAAGAGCACCCCCCCGCCTTGCTCTGAGAGGGTATCAAGTGTTTAAGGGACAGACTGGAGGAGTGGGTAAGAGGATTGGCTACCTTAGGGGCTCTGGAATAGGAGGACCCCAAACCCACCAATAGAAGGAAATGTCAGGCTTCAGTTGAAGGGGGTGGTGTCCATTTGGCCCCGAGTCCAGAGGAACAAAGTTAGGTCAACTCCGGCCCAAGAGACACTGTTAGATCCTGTCCCCACCCTGGTCATCGCCTCTTCACAGTTCTCATACGACAGCAGCAGTGGTGGAAGGAGAAGCCAACTTATTCCAGATTGCAGTACAGATACATGGACACAATCATGGCAGCCAGCTGGTGGGAAAGGAATAGGGAGAGATGAAGAGACATATCAGGGTCCTTAAACTTTAGTCCCCTGTCCCACCAGACACTGATCATGAAGCTTTGTTAGAAGTCTGTCTCTTCCAGAGAGGCCTCAGAGGTGGGTCAAGCAGCCCTGAACCAGGGTGGGGGATATCCTGCCCCAAGCTCCTCTCCTTACCTCCAAGCCCCCAATTCCGGCTGCCACACCACCCACAGTGACTGCATTGGTTCGGATGTCATACAGAAGCTGTTTGAAGCATCCCTTGGGGGAGGGGAGAGAGCATCTATAGTCAGCAGCTGCTCCCATTCTCATTCAGCACCCTGAGGTCGTTAAAGCATCCCAACCTCCTAGGCCAACCTTTACCTGTACACTCATGTTATGGGCGGTGAAATTGTTGCAGGGTTCCATGAACGAGTTATTGACACTGTCATAGCAACAGTATGGGGGAAAGGTACCGTTCTTTCTTACATAGGGTGACCCCTCAAAATCTGTGTAGTTGGTGAAGCCACAGCACTTAAGCTGGAGATGAAGAGAAGATGATCAGAGGGACCTTGCTTATTTCTCCCCACCCCCAAGTCTCCCTCAGCCCACCTTACCCCTGCCATGGTGGAGTTCCACACTTGAGTGAAGTCTTTTTGGGAACCGTACTCTTTTTTGATATTAGGCACCACCACCGCCATCAGGAAGTTCTCAGCCTGGGTGCGGAAGGCCAGTGTTTACAGCCTGGTGGGGAGGGTGTGGCCCCCTCTCAGGGCTTGCCCAGTGGTACCCCTTTGCCTCATCCCTGTTCCTCACCAATGTAGTATACACTAAGGCGACCACAGCAGCTGCAACCTCAGCAATGAAGATGAGGAGGAGGATGAAGAAGAACTGAGTGGAGAACAGGGATCTGAGTTTTAGGGAGAGAGAGCCTCTCATGCTTTCCTTACCCTAATCGTGCTCTGCCCTCCCACCCCACCATGAAAACAAGGCAGGGGCCCCGTTTGCTGAGACCCTTGGAATCCAGAGCAGGGTTTGGGGATCCCCAGGGCCTAGTGTCAAGGGTGAGGGGACCCTGGGCTTTGGTCATGGGCCTGTGGAGCTGGGTTTGACACACCGTCATGAGGGCACACTTGCTCTCAGTTTGGGCACCGTAGCAGCCCAGGAAACCAAGAGCGAAGAGCACAGCACCGGCTGCAATGAGGAAGTAGCCCACGTTGACGAACTGCATGGCACTGGATGACATCGGCCCAAAGATCTTCACAAAGGATGGTCCATCAACCGACACCCAGATGCCCACTGCCAACAGGGCTGCACCACATAGCTGGGGACAGAGAGGCAGACTTTGAAAGAGTGCTGTCAGGCAGCTCCCTATCACACAGCTCAGTTAGGAAGATGGGAGATGAGAAACTTTCCCATTTATTGGGTATGGAGTCCAAAAACTCATCCTGTAGGGAGTTGTGACTCATCTTTAGAGCTAAAAAGATGGGAGCTGGGACATCTGCAGTCAGCAGCAGGCTGCACATCTAGGCAGATGTAAATGGGACCAGGGATTCCAGAAATAGCCACGGTGTGGGGGAGGGGCAAAGCTTTCCCTTACCACTGCCAGGGTCCTGCCACATAGCTTGAAGTGCAAACAAGCAGGTGAACACCTGCCCCTCCCCCCCACCCCCCACCCCCGGCCAGCAGCCACCTCCCCCCCATTTCGCTTCTGGGTTATAGGTGCCTGGAACACCTTGGTTCTCTGATAGGCAGAAAGAGGAGGGTGGTAGCATTGAGCAGGTTCAACAGTCACTATAGCAACAGAGGTGTGGCTGAGGTTTAACACCTGCTTCCAACCTTGGAGAGGGCAATGGTAAGAAGGGACACCCACCCTAAGGCCCCCCATTTGGGTCTCTTCCAGGACCAGCTTAGACCTCTCCTTGCCACACAAGTGGAAATTGAGGCACCAGAGATGGAGTACAGCCAGAGCTCTGAGAGGCTCTACCCCACCTCAGAGGTGATCCTGAGGCCAAGACTGGAAAGGAGGGCCCTGCCCAGTTCCCACAGCTCTTAGAGCAAAGCCTCGCTGACCCAGTGCTTCAGTGGATGAATCAGCCTGACACCACCCAGGTGTCCAGTCCCCACTTTCCGGCTATGGAAACTGAGGCTGGAACCAGGAGCGAGGTGGCAGGTTGTGGGTGGATCCCAGGCATGTTTGCCCAAGGACACAAGACTGGGCTTCTAGCCTGTGGGGTCAGATTTCAAGGAGTCGGAGGCCAGCCCTGCCCAGTCTGGCAAGGCCTGGGCAACAGAGGCCAGAAACCAAACCGGATTTGCCTTTAACCCCCTTGGGCCAGAACCCCTGTGCTCCAGATCCCTGCAATCCTGCTGCCTTCTTCAGATACAGGGATAAAGGCTAGTTCCCTGAAAGGAGAAGAAGCCCAAGGCACAGGCCACACCATCAACAGAGACTGTCCTCACCCCTAGCCCAATTCCTCCAAATTCACCTACACTTCATGTCTCCACTTCCTCATCCTTTGCTCACTCTCACCCAGTCTCCTGTGGCTTTGAGGTCTCTGGTGACAACCTGTGCTCAGCCATGGGTGTATCCTCCTTGACTTTCTGACACCTTGCTCTCCTGCTTTGCTTCCTTATGCTCTTTCTCTATTTGCTTCCTGGTAGCCTTTCCTCGGAGAAGGCAATGGCACCCCACTCCAGTACTCTTGCCTGGAAAATCCCATGGATGGAGGAGCCTGGTAGGCTGCAGTCCATGGGGTCACTAGGAGTCGGACATGACTGAGCGATTTCACTTTCCCTTTTCACTTTCATGCATTGGAAAAGGAAATGGCAACCCACTCCAGTGTTCTTGCTTGGAGAATCCCAGGGACGGGGGAGCCTTGGTGGGCTGCCATCTCTGGGGTCGCACAGAGTCGGACACGACTGAAGCGACTTAGCAGCAGCAGCAGCAGCCTTTTCTCTGTTTATCCCTTACAAATTGAGTTTCCTGGAGTTCACTCTCCCTGTGTGTGCTCACCCTACCCATGGCTTCAATGACCACCTACGGGCACATGACTTCCAAATATCCTGAGCTGCAAGTCCACTGGGTACACGGCTGCTGATGAAGTACCCACCAAGTTTGCTCTCAGCAGAGAGGAGATGTGGTCATCATCTCCAAGACCTCTGTCTTGCTTGCCCCTTCCTCCATCCTCAGCCACCATCCAAGGGCTTTGTCCTTTGTTCATGTTGTCTATTTCTCCCCAATTTTACCACCATCTCTAGATTCATGCCTCATTGCTCAGCTTCCTCAAACATGCCCTATATAGTCTGTTCCTGGTTTTCTGAACAATATCTGATTTCATTGCCTCTGGGCCTTTTTGCATGCTTTACCAACCCCCTCACTATGTGCAAATTCCTAGCCTCAGCTATTTCCTTCTAGAAGTCTTCTCTGACTAGGCAGGGTTCAAGCCCCTTCAATGCACCCTGTGATCAGACCACACATACTGTGGAAAACTGGTTGCCTATCTGGCCTGTTGGACCCGAGATCCCTGAGGGCACAGAGTCTTAGGCAGTGTTTGTTGAAAAAATACAACAAATTCCGCTTGCAGCTGAAACTCTTACTCTCATATCTCCAGACTTTCTCGGCTTTTGGCTCCCCACCATACACAGGCCACTGAATTTCCTTCCACGCTAGGTGATCTTGGGCAAACCCCTGCCCCTCCCTGAGGCCCCAGCCTGTTAGCCTACCCTGCCCTGCTCTAAACCTGAAACTTCCTGGAAGGAGAGGATGCCCCTAAACTTCTCCACCCCAAGTTGTGTGGCAGCTAGTTTGCTCCTGGAGCCAAGACTCAGTCTTCGGGGAGACTTCCACATCTCATCATCAGGGGAAACTTTCAGGAAGAGTGGACATAGCAATCTCTTATTCCCCAGTTGGGGCTCTACTCAGGTTAAGACCCACTCCTGTAGGGAACCCTAAATAACCCATAACCCCCATACTTACAAAGATGAGCATATTGAAGAGGATCATCATGACCTTAATGAAGTTGAAGCACCCCATGGTGGCTCCTGGGAGGCAGACATGTGGGAATTAGGATCTCGCTCCCTGACCGCCTCCCCCAGCCTGGACTGACATACCAGACTCCAGCATCCTGGACTCACATAATTACCAAGCTTCTCCTGCCTCTGGACTCTGATGTCTCTGGACTCTGACGCGTCAGGACTTTCCCCAGTTCCCATCCTGATACCCCTAACCCTCTGTACTGCCCAGGCCCTCTACTAACACCTGACACTTTGAAATTCTAACATCCCACGTGCGTCCATCCCACAGGCACCCTGAGCCTGATTCCCCCACTTCAGGGTCACTCCATGTCCTTACCTGGCTCCTGCTTATCCTGGACTTTCCACTCCCCCCACCCCAAACCAATCCTAGGCTCTTCCAGGACCCTCCCCATGGCCCTCCCAGCTCCCCAAACCTGTTTCCAGATTGCTCTCTTTTCACAGGAGAGTCTCTATCCTATGCCATCACCTGGTCAGGGGTCCTGGTAGTAAGTTCTGTAAGAGGGATCTGCTGAGGCTCCAGAGAGGACCACAGCTCCAGGAGAACTGCCACTGAGTGGGCAAGCGGGAGACAGCGCGGGCTCTCACGGCACTGCTCACCTGTGGGCGGGGCAGGAGCTTTAAAGGCTCCTTCTGCCCGCCCACCCCCCGCCCCCCCCGCACCCGGTCGGCCTGCCCCTGCTGCCCCCTGCTGCTTGCCGCTCCCTCCGCACAGCTCCAGCAGCCTCTGGCCTCCGCCTGGCAACCCAACCACAGCAACGCCCCTCCTGATCTGAGTAAGACAGCTAGCTGTCTGTGGCTGAGGTGAGCGCCCCCCAGAACCGTGTGCCTTCCACAGCAAGGCACAGATGCTTCCTAACCTGCACCTGCCGAGATGGCCAGACACATCCCACATGCTCGCAGGTACACACACCTGCCCAAGCTGTGTATTCACACCCACATACACACATCAACTCCTCCTAGTGCTCTCGAATGCACACTTGCACAGGCACACACACCTGTGAACTCTGTGTGGGCTGACTCCTAGCAACAATCCAGAGCAACATCTGAGGTGCATACTGAAACGCTCATACACACACACACACACACACACACACACACACACACACAAACTCATGCAGGCATGCCCACACATGCTTTCAAGGAAGTGACCCAGGCTTGGCATTTTCTTCCCCTCCTCTGAGAGGCAAACAAACGACTCTTCCTTTTTCTCCCTCCAGGAAACTTCAACCCATCTTTTCCCTCCCTGAGTCTTTCCTCCCTCTCCTCCCTCCCCACACTTTTTCTCTCCTCAGTCCTCTTAGCATTCTGTATACACCCCTCCCTTCCTGCCAGCAGAGGGCACCATGGTCCCACAAAAGCACTGCCCTCCCCTGAAAGTTCTTCAGCTCTGTTATACCCATCTTCACGAGTCCTTTCCCGGCTGCTGATGTTGAGCTGCTGGGAAAGTTCTGGCTTTTAAGTCACTCAAGCCAAGTGCTCCAATCCTGGTTCTGTTGCTTATTAGCTGTGTGACCCTGGGGGCATTTCTTAGGCTTGAGTTTGAGCCTCTATTTCCTGGTCTGTATAACACAATAGTTACAGGGTTTTAAGATGAGATTAAAAATGAGATTTTTCTTCCCATTCTGGGACATAAACGAATGACCACAGAGTGAAAAGTTCAGAACAAGGAGAGTCACAGCCAGAGGGGGTGTGGGGTGGAAGATTTTTAATTTGTTTTTATAATGGGAGGAGGCAGCTGAAGAGACAGGAAAGAGAGGAAGGCTGTTAACATGAATATTTGTACAGATCATGTTTTCAATGTGTAACTTATATCGTAGGCTTTTTTTTTTACCTTTCACAATAATCCTATAAGATTCTCTTTTCATCTGCTTTTTCAATATGGGGAAAGAGAGATACAGAAAGTTAAGTGCACATTTCTAAATGAATGAATAAACGCAGAATGTGCTGTGTGGTCAGTTGCTCAGTTGTATCCAACTGTTTGTGACCCCCTGGGTTGTAGCCCACCAGGCTCCTCTGTGCTTGGGATTCTCCAGGCAAGAATACTGGAGTGGGTTGCCATTTCCTCCTCCAGGGGATCTTCCCAACCCAGGGATTGAACCCAGTGTCTCCTGCAAAGACAGGCGGATTCTTTACCACTGAGCCACTTGGGAAGCTTTGACTGCAGAAGAGCAGGAGTTAAATGTCTGGGCTTTGGACCTTGGCCATCCCAGATTTGAATCCTTGCCTGCCTCTAGTTGTGTGACTTCACTCAGCTAAGCCTCGGTTTCCTTGTACAGTCGATTTTCATCGTTCATGGATTTCACATCTGTGAATTTACCCACTCATAAAATGACCTGTAAGTCCAGAGCACACTCACGGCATTTTAGTGGTCATTCATGTACACATGTAGAGCAGCAAAAAAATTCAAGTTGTCCAACACGCTTGTTCTCAGATGAGGTTGAACAAGGGGATGCTCTGCTTTCTTGTTTCGACTCTCATAAACAAGTGTTCTTTTTGTGGCCTACTTGTTGTCTGTCACTTTTTTGCACTTATGTGCTTTTTGTTGGTGATTTTGCTATTAAATACCCCCCTCTAGCATAACACTGAAGTGCTCTTTAGTGTTCCTAAGTACAAGAAGACTGTCATGTGCCTTATGAAGAAAATACTTGTGTTGGATAAACTTTATTCAGGTACATGTTATAGTGCTATTGGCTACGAATTCAATGTTAATGACATCAATATATTTTAAATGAAGCACCTTTAATAGAAACACACATAAATTAGGTTATTGGTGAGTTGACAAGATATTGTGACCAGAGCTTGGTATGAATCTAATCCTGTATTTCTCCTGAAAGCACTGGCTAAATATTTGCTAATACCATGATTGTGGTGACTTTATTGGAACATAACTACCACAAATAATGAAATTAGAAGACGTTTGCTCCTTGGAAGAAAAATTATGACCAACCTAGACAGCATATTAAAAAGCAGAGACATTGCTTTGTCAACAAAGGTCTGTCTAGTCAAAGCTATGGCTTTTACATAAGTCATGTGTGGATGTGAGAGTTGGACTATAAAGAAAGCTGAGCACCGTAGAATTAATGCTTTTGAACTGTGGTGTTGGAGAAGACTCTTGAGAGTCCCTTGGACTACAAGGAGATCCAACCAGTCCATCCTAAAGGAAATCAGTCCTGAATATTCATTGGAAGTACTGATGCTAAAGCTGAAACTCCAATAATTTGGCCATCTGATGCAAAGAACTGACTCATTGGAAAAGACCCTGATGCTGGGAAAGATTGAAGGCAGGAGGAGAAGGGGATGACAGAGGATGAGATGGTTGGATGGCATCACTGACTCAATGGACATGAGTTTGAGTAAACTCTGGGAGTTGGACAGCGAGGCCTGGCGTGCTGCAGTTCATGGAGTCACAAAGAGTTGGACACGACTGAGCGATTGAATTGAACTGAACCACAAATAATGATAATCGACTGTATGTGAAATAGGAATAATGATAGAATCTCCTTGTTGTGGGGTTGTCGTGGGATTAGATGAGGTAATGTTTGTGAAGGACTTGGCACCATATTTGGCACATAGTAAGTGCTCAGTAAACAATGTTAATATTATTAACATTGGATGAGTGAAAAGGTGAGGGAGTGAATTTTTTACTCAGAGTTCCTTTCCCAAGGGGCTAAACTGAAGTTTTCTGTCTCTGGGGCTGGATCCCTGGAGGGAATTGTGACGGAGTCAAACCCTTAGGGAGGGGCTGGGCACCAGGCTCTGTAATAAAGAGCATCACCCCTACACAAGCTCTGTATGTCACAGAAGCCGCGTTGCCCTGGCCAGTAGCACCATCAGGCACCTTACAGAAGCTCACTGCACCCATGGGGCCTTCTCAGCTTGTCCGTGCCCCTCGGCCCCGGGGCTTAATTTCCCCTTACCGCAGGCCAGGCGTGGGTTGGCCTCGGCCCCGCTTTCCCAAGATGTTCAAGTGTAGCCGCAGAAGGTACCGGCAGAAACGGCAAGGCCCAGCTGGCACCACTGTAACCACCAATCTTGCCAGTGTGGCCACGGATATCAACGACACCCAAACTGCCACCACCAGGGTGTTGATCCTTGCACCGCAAGGTAGGCTGAGGGCCTGAGCCCGGGTAGGGTGGGGTGGGGTGGGGTGGGGGTGGAGAACAGGGCGACTGAAGTCCTACCCACATGAGCCCTGTGCAGGCACTTTAGCACCCCAGAGTCTGAGCGCCGTAATGGAGGAGGACGTGTTAGCTGAAGTGGACGGCTTGGGGAAATGGGAGAGTCTAAGAGCAGTGGAGCTTCCTCACACTGTTTTCCTCTCCCTTCTCTCCTCAGTTCTCAGACACCTCTGTCAACCTGGCAGCTTTCTGATCCTCTGAAACATCCAGAAACTAGTCCAGAAGCTTGGCTGGCTCCGGACCTTCATCTCCTCAGGGCCACGAGTGGTGAATAGCAGACAAATACAGTCCTTTCTGCTCCAACTGCTTTCCTCCACTCCCAGGTGCTTCCAGCTGACTATGGAGGGTATGAGGGCAGGGCTAGGGCTGAATGCTCCCAGGGACAGGCTTCAGCAGCAGCAGCAGGCATCACAGGAAGACATTGGAAGGACAGAACAAGGTCAGCAACACATACCATCTTTGGCCTCAGCTTTTGCTCTGGCCTGTGAGGTGGGGGTCCTTCCTGCCTTGCACTCCCATCAGAACAGGGAAAAGGGTCTCCGTAGACATATTGGAAGGTATAGGGACCTGGGTCACTGGGGAGAAGGGTAGAGGCATAAATCAGAAAAAGATGGCATGAAAGACAGATTGCACTGCTCCAGCGTAATGAGTGTCTGAGTGTGAGATGTATGTGCCTCTGTGTGCCTGTGAGGGTTAGTGTGAGTGAGACAGAGAGAATGGAGTTTGAAGCAGACGTGGCTGAGTGTGCCTTTGAGATGAGTGTGTCTCTGTGGCCAGCTGTGTGTCAAGGTGTGTGTGTGTGTGAGGGTATGAATAGGCCAGGGAGGCAGTCATCTGCTCCACCAGGAGGGGGATGGGCTCACCCGGAAGTAGGAAAGGGTTAGCTTCCAAGGGGGTGCACCACCCTCAGCCCCCACAGCCGTTCTCTGAGGTCGGTATTTTCCCAGACTAACAGCTGAGCTGGGGCGTTTGGGGGTGGGGCGAGACTGAGTGAGCGTCCAGGAAGGGGGAGGGTGCTAAGCACTCAGGCCTGGGGATTTTCCATTTGGATTTCTGCGTGTGCGCCCATGTGTCATCGGGTGTAACTGGGTTTCTGTGGGGTGTGTCTCCGTGGAGTTTGTGTCTCAGAGGCAGGAAACACTGTGAGGGACTGTCTGTCATGTGTCACTTCATGCACAAGTGAGTGAGTGTCCCAGTGTCCCGAGGTCTGGCTCCAGTTCCAGGAGGGCGGGGGTGGGAGTGGACTGTGAGACCTCTGGCCTGGCCCCCTGGGCAGCCTGTGAGGAGAAAATGAATTGTGTCTGCTTTCCTCCACTCTAAGGCTTGCCAGAGACCGGGACCTGAGAGGAGGACCGGGGCAGAGAATTCACTGACACATCGTGCCCAGACTGCACTGGTGGAGGATGAGGCTTCTCAGGGTTTGGGGGAAGGTGCTGAACCCCCAGTCAGAGCTGGAGGCTGACTAGCTAGTGCCCAAAGCCCGCAAGGATGCCCACACATATAAAGACATGTGACACAGTCCAGGAACACATGCAGACATATAAACACAACTGATACAGATAAACAAGGTAACAAATTCACACCTGCATGCAAGTACACGCCAAGTACACCCCTATAAATAGATGTATGTACTGACACAAATACATATAAACCTTTCCACCTGAGACAGGTAACACACACACATGCCTACAAATGAGCACACACACGCAAACATGCATGCACCTGGTTACAGCACACGAGCATATAGACTGACATCTGCAATCCTGCTCACGCCAACATAGGCACACACTCATGCAAACACACTCAGCAGACTTCCCTGCCCCTGTGGCCCTGGGACCCAGAAGCCTCCCTTCCCCTATGTGAGACAGCGCGTGTATGGGGGTGTGTGTGTGCCTGCCCACACTTGTGTCTATGTGTATCTGGGGCTGTGAGATTGTGTGTGGATGTGTGTGTGTGCACGCACGAGTGGATGTGTGTGTGTGTGAGAGAGAGAGGGGGTTGCTTAGCTGTGGGAACCCGATGACATCATCTCTTCTGGCTATTTTTAGCTTCCTCTGCAATGACAGCTCCTTCACTGCCCCTCCCCCGCCAGGTTCCCAACTCTCCTTCCCCTTCAAGCTCCCAGAGACAGCCACAGCCAATGGTCCCCCTCATCCTAGTCTAGGTGACCCGCTGGATCGCTAATCTGGTTCACTCTCTCCCACCCCAGTCATGGCTCCCTGGAAGCTGAGAACACTGGGCTCCCAGGCCAGAGGAGGAGGCTTGGGCAGTATGGCAGCCCGGAGAAGGGGCCTGGGTTAGGTGAGCTGACCTGGCTGGTCTCCAGCCCCTAGGGTGCCTCTCCTTCTGCTTTTCAATCTGAAATTATGTCTCGGTCAGTAGTGCCTGCTATGTGCCAGGGAAGATGCCAAGTTCTGGGGATAGAGCAGTGAGCAGGACCGTGGGAGTTCTTCCTGGTTAGAGTTGCAGCTCGGTGGGAGACAGACATTAAACAGAGCACACAGGTGCAGCCCTGAGCTGCAGCAAGGGCTCTGAGTTGGTAACGAGGGCATTCAGGCTGGGATGATGGTCTGTCTCTCATAGAGGGGACCTGAGGAAACCAGAAGGACACACTCCCTTTACCTTATACCTCTCACCCCAACCACTGCACCTCCAGAATTCCACCAAGCCCTGCTTCCTTCTCACACCGCATTCTGTGCTCCCAACACTGTACCAGCCCACCATCCACATGGAGGTCCACTGCTATTCTTTCCTTTGGAGCTTCCCCACAGTTGATCCCTGGGAGGCAGTGCAGTGTTCCCCATCTGTAGATGAGAAAACTGAAGGCCCAGAGAGGGGTAGTGCCGGATCACACATGCCCCTGCTCAGGGAGCAGCTCAGGGGAGATGGCAGGCAGGTGGAGGAGGAAGCGGCGGTGGCACTGCTGTAGAAGAAGCAGGGGATGCCATCAGGAGGTGGGGGAGGGGATGCCATCAGGAGGTGGGGGAGGGGATGCCATCAGGAGGTGGGGGAAGGGATGCCATCAGGAGGTGGGGGAGGGGATGCCTGTGGCCTGAAGGACTCACGCCTGGAGGAGGGCTTCCTGCTTTACCCAGCCTGGGGCAACCACTGGAAAATCGGGTTTGGCAGCTTCAGCTGGGCTGCAGGGCTGGAGGAGAGGTCTAGACCACAGGGAGGAGGCCTGGAGGCGGGCCTATCTTCTAGCATGGAGTGTGGCCAAATGGTCTCATTGGGGGAGCGTTTTATAATACTGGGACCCTTTGGAGAGTGTGGGCTGAATTCAGGAGCCCAGAGTTTCCATTCTCTGGTGTGACACTTAGAAACTCCTGCCCCTTTCTTGGCCTCAATGGCCCCTCCCAGAAAGTTGCTCTGGAGGATCAGTTTCTCCACTTTCAACTCCTGCCCTTGGGGGAGGGCAACTCCTGTTTCCTGGGAGTCTGACTCAGGCACAGGAGCACAAAGCCAGTGGGTTAGGGCTGACCAGACAGCCCCTAGGGCGACAGGATGGAGGTCCCTTGTCACCAGTGGGTCAATGGCCGGAAGCCCAGCTCCAGCCCCACAATGCAATACCGGTCACCCCACCCTTACCAGTGCCCTCATCCACACCCCCACTTCCGGCCTCTGTTCCTTCCTCACCTTCAGGGAAAGCTGCAGGGCTCCCTTGGGGATCTCCCATATCTCCTCCACTGGCTCCCTGCCCTGTGCTTAACCCTCCCTCTCTGCCCATTTGGGCAGGCCAGTCTCCCAGTAAACTTTCTTTTCCTGGACCTGTAGGCAGTCCAGGGAGGAAAGGAAGCTGGGTGGGAGGGCTGTAAAGGAGCCTGCTTTTCCTCCTGCCCTCAGATGTTGTTGTTCAGTTGCTAAGTCATGTCCGACTTCGCAACGCCATGAGCTGTAGCACGCCAGGCTTCCCTGTCTTTTACCATCTCCCAGAGTTTGCTCAAACTCATGTCCATTGAATTGGTGATGCCATCCAACAGTCTCATCCTCTGTCATCCCCTTCTCCTCTTGCCCTCAATCTTTCACAGCATCAGGGTCTTTTCCAATAAGTTGGCACATCAGGTGGCCAAAGTATTGGAGCTTCAGCTTCGGCATCAGTCCTTCCAATGAATATTCAGGGTTGATTTCCTTTAGGATTGACTAGTTTGATCTCCTTGCAGCCCAAGGGACTCTCAAGAGTCTTCCCCAACACCACAGTTCAAAAGCATCAGTTCTTCAGTGCTCAGCCTTCTTTGAGAGGCTTGGGCGAGGCGGGTGGACTGAGTGCATGGGCCTAAGACTGAGCTTCCCAGGGCATGTCTCATACCTGGCAGCCCCAGGTGAAGTAGGAATGCTACCCTTGACCCATCCAGCTGGCTTCTTCCTCTGCCTTCAGCGAATTCAGAGATAAGAACCTAGAGCAGACCTAGAGCAGATATTTGCATTCTCTGGAGGACAAACACAAGAAACTCATGCCAAGTGACTTCTGATTGTTGTCATCATGTCAATGACAAATTTATGAAACAAAAATCACAAAATTCTGGATGCATAGACTCCATAGTCACAGAATCTTAGTATCACAGAATTCTAGCATGGTGCAATGCAAGTAACAGCATCTTAGAAACACAGAATTCTGGCATCAGTGAGTCCCAGATGACAAGGCTAAAGTATCCTTGAGATGGAAGTCTTGAGAAGTCAATTAGTAAAGGGTGGAGGTCTAAATCTGGGAATTCCCCACGGAGGATGCGCACAGTAGTTCTCACATGAACTTGAAGGAGGAGGCAGAGCTCGGGACACATGAGTTTAGTTAGGGTGAGGTAACACACCTGCAATAAACCAGACAGAAGACAGACCTCTTTCATAAGGACACATTCCTGGTTCCTGAGGGTGAGGGGAGTGAAGTGGCAGTGAGAAGAGAGGGGGAACTATATAAACAAAGAAAATACAACCTAAAGAAAGATCAAATAGCAAAATACACTGGCCCTAATGCCTTCAGCTTCTCCAGGATTGGGGTGAATATCAGCTCAGGACATTTTCAAAGGTTAGTAAGACTATTTACCGCATTGGAATGGGTGACCCATGGCTGGTGTTTTTTTTTTTTGCCAGAAAGGTACCAAACAGAAAATAGTCCGTATCCTACATTTTTCTTGGGGCTGCTGGCAGGAGCAATCCCTTTCTAAAGAGATGCTGATCTTGGAGCAACATGATGTACACCAAAGCCACTTTGTAGGGTGGGGCTCACAGCCCCCAGCAAGGCCCTGATAGGGGACCTTGTAGAGGGCGTCTGTCTGGGATGGTGCCTGTTGGGGGCGGGCATCTCTATGGAAGGAGCCAAGTTTGAGGCAACATTTTGTATGGGGACCCTTGTCTGATTATGGGGTTGGTTACTCAGTAAACAACAGGGATATTTACCTAGCATTTCTGGGAAACTACTGCAAACTCAGGAACCCAGAAGGAGTGGCTCCAGAGAAAGGCAAATGCCAGGCCCTTCTGGGCATGGGAAATGGGGCAATGTCCGATGGAGATCCTCCTGCTCAGCTGCCTGTCCTTGGATTCAGCCTTGACCTCTACCCACACTCCCACTTGCCTCCCTCTCCCTGCTTGCCCGCTGCTCTACCTACCTACACCTGCTGTGTGTTCTTTGGTAAATGTTGTTCCCTCTCTAGGCCCCAAACCTCCTTTGCTCTTTTTTTGAAGTCTGTAATTGGGTCCTAAGTGCAGCTTTTAGTATTTTATAGTCCTGCTTTCATCCAGAGCAGTTTCAGCTTCAGATAGCTCCATTCTCAGCTTCCAGAGAAAGTGTCTGGCAGCTTCAGGGAGGAGGCAGGGAAGAGGGAATAGAAATAGTGCTCACGTTTGACATGCTACATGTGTCAGTGTCCATGATGAGTGTTTTTATAACACTCATCACTGGGCATCTTACGCAATGCCCACAAACACCCTGTGTATATAAATCATTGCTCCCATTTTATAGATGAAGGAACTGAGGTTCAGGGAGGGTAAATAACATAACCTCAAATTATTCAGCTAGAGAGCAATAGGAGTGGAATCTCTACCAGGTCTGTCTTAATTCTGAGCGCTGTGATTTCAGATTAGCATTATTTCATGTGGCTTCATTTGGTAAAATGGAAGTCCATGGATCGGAGTTTCAGGGAGAAGTAGTCTCTCCAGCCGGCTCTGAAAGGTGACAGGTTCCACTTAGAAAAGTTTGCAGCCAGGACTGACAGCTCATACTGTGAAAAAGCTGAACTGAGACTCCTTGTCTTGGGAACTCTGGGTATGCTCCAGCTCAGATTGGAGCTAGCTGAACTGGGTTGAATGTGAGGAGGTTGGGTTGGAGAGTGGTCCTGGTTGAGAGGCTGCTGTCACTGTTCCTGGAGATAGTGTGTATATGTTGGGGAGGGGCTGTGAATGGAGGCTTCTTGACTTTCTGGGATGGGCTAGCCTCTGCCCGCTGAAGCTGGAGCTGACTGATAGGCCTCCAGGGCTTGGGGCATGGGACTTGCCAGCTGGGTTGGCATCATGACATGTTGGCACTAGTCTCACTACCTTGAGAATCCCAATACTTTTTGGATCCCCAAGACTCAGCAATGTGCACAACTGCATCAGGTAACTGACTCAAAGGAGGTGGAAGGATTTCAGATAGATACCTACCCCTGGTCTGTCCAAAGATGGGTCATCATCCGGGGCTGAGAAATAAGGAAGTCACTGATTCATAGGGTCAGGACTAGGGGCACCTGGTTGGGGTGGGGGTAGTCATCTAAAAGATCCTTCACTGTAAGGGTGAGGATAGAGTTTGAGGTCCAGAAAGGGAACAGGACTTGCCAAAGATTGCTTGGTGGATACACCGACAGAGATGTCAGGACTAAAAGCTTCAGATTTTGTATACTGGGAGCTTACAGAGGCAGGGCACAGACCTCTACAGGCCTCATGGAAAATATATAGGTGGGGGACTTCCCTGGATGTCCAGTGGCTACCACTCCATGCTCCCAATGCAAGGGGCCCAGGCTGGATCCTTGGATAGGGAACTATATCCTGCATGCCACAACTAAAATTTTCCATGCTGTAACTGAAGATCCCGCATGCCACAGTGAAGATCAAAGATCCTGCATGCGGCAACAAAGATCCAGTGCAGCCAATTAAATATTTATAAAGAAAGAAAAGGTATGCTGCTGCTGCTGCTAAGTCACTTCAGTCGTGTCCGACTCTGTGCGACCCCATAGACGGCAGCCCACCAGGCTCCCCTGTCCCTGGGATTCTCCAGGCAAGAACACTGGAGTGGGTTGCCATTTCCTTCTCCAATGCATGAAAGTGAAAAGTGAAAGTGAAGTCGTTCAGTCGTGTCCAACTGTTATCGACTCCATGGACTGCAGCCCACCAGGCTCTTCCATCCATGGGATTTTCCAGGCAAGAGTACTGGAGTGGGGTACCATTGCCTTCTCCGAAGAAAAGGTATAGGTGGTTTTAAAGGTGGACTTAAAGAAAGGACAACGTTTTAGCTGATGTAAAGGGGTAAAAGACATTCCTGGTTGAGAAACAGTAAGAGCAGCCTCTGGAGGGGGCACCGATTGGCCACCTGGGATGAATGAATTATCCCACGAGGAAGAGAAATCTGATGCCCAGTGATACAAGGCTCAGGGCTGTTTGTGTTCTGTGCGCAGTCACAGAGGTGGAGGCCACAGGGATACAGGGCCCAGAAGCAGCTGGCGGGCCAATCTGAGGAGACCAGGGCTGGGAGACTCTTAGCAGTAAGGGGTGGGGGCCGCTAGACTGTCGCCACCCCAGGGCGCCAGCTTTTCCTTTAATCCTAGCCTCGACAGGACCCAGGCCCAGTCTGAGGTCCGGCCCAGCAAAGGGGAAGCGATTACACCTTTCCCGGCCAGTGTGCACACCTCCTCCCTTCAGCAGCTTCCTTTGCACTTCCTCACAGCCTCCGATCCGGCCACTGGGCGGTGACGGGAGAGGGACTTTCTCGGCTTTAGGGGTTTGGAGGCTGTGAGCCTATCCAGTGTTGCTGTGATGCAAATCCGCTCTGGATTATTCCCGGACTTTCTTCCGTAAAGCGGGACGCACCCGGCGCCAGAGCTGGACTGGAAGTGTCTCCCTCGGCCCTGACCCGGGGACGCCAGGGCCTAGAACGGGGTGGGGTGTGGGTGGGGTGCCTTCCGCGGCAGCCCTGGGATAAAGGTGGCGGTGGGAGCCCGGGGTGGGATGGGGGGCGGGTGGGAGCAGGGCTGTAATTAACGCGCGGGAACGCCTGATGTGGAGCCGGAAGCAGTGGTCTGGAACACCACCAAGAACCCAGCTAGGAGTGTGGAGGGTGGGCAGCTGGAACTCAGGTCCGCGCCTGAGGTTTTGGAGAGATTTGAAGGTGTTGGACTCGGGACCATGTGTAGCGGTGGAGATCGTGGTGGGTATGTGAGTGGCCTGTGAGGGGCAGCCCCAAGCCTGAGCGTGGCTTGGTCTCGGTACAGACGTGGTTTGGACACCAAGACCAAATTTGAATGATCACTGTTCCGCAGGGAAACCAAAGCTGGAGTTACAAGCATCTGAGGCTTGAGAGTCTGAGACTGCTAGGGGGAGGACAGAAGAGAGGACAAGGCGGGTGGGGAGTGCTGGGTGCTTGGGCTCCAACTTAAGGAAATAGACCTGCAGAATGGTATGAGCAGTTTATAGGAAATGCTGTCCATACAAATCAGCATGTATGTATAGGTATAAGGAGAGGCATTTACTGAATGACTACTGCATCCTTGACCAAGGATACTCAACACATTGACAAAAAGAGGAGTGTGTTTGCTTTTTTCTTGTTACTTTTATAATCAGAAAAGGACAATACAGCTCTTTTTATTTAAAAAACAAAAAACAGTAGACCTAGTTTTCAGCCGTACAAAGCCTACTTACTGTTTGGCCTTGGAAAATTTGCTTTAACTTCTACAAGCCTCAGTTTTCTTATCTGTAAAATTAAGAATAACAGGGACTTCCCTGTGGTCCAGTGGTTGAGAATCTGCCTTGCAATGCATGGGACTCAGGTGTCATCCCTGGTGGGGGAACTAAGATCCCACATGCCACAGGGCATGAGCTACATGAGTTACATGAACTAAGCCCATGAGCCACAACGAAATCCTACATGCTGCAACTAAGATCTGATGCAGCCAAATAGATTTAAAAAAACAAGAAGAAAAAGAAGAAAACCTAGGCCAGGGTCCGTGGATTTGAGGATTAAATGCGTTGGGACAGCAAAGGTGCTTGGAACAGTGTTCAGCAAGTTGTAGCAGTGAAAACATAGCCTAGTTTGAAGGTGAGGATTGGGAGCAAAAAGTCTTCTGGAAGAGTGGAAATCAGAGCGGAGTCTTAGAATATGAGTAGCAGCTTGTTGGTGGAAGAGGAAGAAGGGAAGAATGTTAATGACCGAGCAGACAGCAGAAGGAGGAGCCGGTGGGTGAGAAACGTGAGAGTGAATTTGGGGGAAATAAGGAGGCGTGAGGTGGGGAGTGGAAAGAGATGAGATTAGAAAGGTAAGCTGGGGCCGGATGTTCAAGGTGGAGGCTCAGTTCCTGAGGCTGGTTTCCTTTCTAAGAGCTGTTGAGGAGTTTTCAGCAGAGGCAGGAGGAGATAGGTTCCTAGTGGGGCAGTGTGGGGGCAAGGAGACCTGTGAGGAGAAGGGTAATGGCTTGAACTATGCGGCACCGGTGGGGTGGGAAGAAGTGGATGGGTTTGAGAGATTGAATAAGAGGCAGATCTTGATTTCTAACTTGGGTCCCCAGGGTGCTGCTGTTCTCTGAGACAGAGATCAAGGGATCAGAAAGAGTAACACATTTGAGGGGAATCTGAGTTCAGTTTTCAGCATGCCTTTGACCTCTGAACAGACCCTCAATAACTGAGGTCCTGTTGTCCCACCCGGCAATTACTCTGTCCATAAGATGGGAGGGGTGTCTCCAGCACTACTGGCTGGCTGTTCCTTGGCTAGAACTGGGTAGAGATCTGGGTGGGGAGGCTGGGTTGGGGGTGCTGCTACCAGTGGGCCAGACCTGGGAGCATTCCTTTGTGGTTCTGGACTGCCCAGCAGTTTCTTTGGGCACAATCATGTTATAGGAACGTGAAGATTGAGTTGTCAAATGGTTCCCGTAGAGAGTCCCTGGAGGGGGGCAGTGGGCTTCCCAGGTGGCCCTAGTGGTAAAGAACCTGCCTGCCAATGCAAGAGACATAAGAGATGTGGGTTCAATCCCTGGGTTGGGAAGATCCTCTGGAGGAGGGCATGGCAACCCACTCCAGTATTCTTGCCTAGAGAATCCCTAGGACAGAGGAGCCTGGTGGGCTACAGTCCATAGGGTCGCAAAGAGTTGGACACGACTGAAGCGACTTAGCACGCATGCCCGGAGGGCGCCAGTGCTCTGTGCTGTGGAGATTACTGTGTCCATTTTATAGCTCAGGAAGCTGAGGCTCAGGAGTTGAGAGTCAGAGCTTAGAAGTAAACAAAGTTCTGCGTGATGTCTTCTCACAATTCTAGCTGCCACATCATCAGTGGTGACATTAAATCTAAGAGGGTATGGAAAAGCACCACAGCCATGGCTCCTTAAGAAATGCAGTCTAGAGGGGTTCTGGGGACTCAGGAAGGAGGCAGGGAAACTTCCTGGAGATGGTACAATATGTGAGGTCATAGAAGCATAATCTTGTCTGTCTTTCCAGCCAGTGGTCATTGGCAATCAGCCACTGCCTGCGGTGAGGGAGACCTTGTCATCTGAGGGGCCTTTAGGCAGAATGTGTCCACAGAGCCCCAAAACTGGCAGGCTGGAATTCCTTCAGGCATTTCAGGCCTGAGATGGAGGTACTTCTACCTCGATCTCTGGCATCCATCAACCTGAGCATCCTTTCTGCACTGGTACGTCACTGGCCGCTGGAATCCTAGTTAGCCTGTTCATTTTCATATCAGGGTTCAGCACAAGTTTCTGTTCTGTTCCCAGGTTTTGTTTTACTTAAAAAAAACCTCTTGTGATGAAGTGATGAATTCTTTCTAAGGGAGGACTGACCATTAAAAAAACCCCTGATCTTTCTGTGAATGGTTGGGGAGAATTTTTAAGATACACACAAAAAAATGTTGCTAACCTTCATCTGTCACTTACCAAGTGTTTTTTTTCCCAGGTGTCCAAATAACTTGCCGTGGTAAGGGATGGCCAAATTTAGGAGATGAGAAGGGGTAGTTTAAAAAAGAAAACAAATGTTTAAATAATATTTGGTCATTGTAGATAACACAAGCAAATAAAAAAAGAAAAAGATCAAGCATCCATCAAGAGAGAAATACTGCTAACATTTTAAAGTATTTCCTTTTTTCCATTTCTGGGCATATGTAGTTTTCTTTTACATGGTTAATACACTGCATAGACAATTTTGTGTCTTGCTTTCTTATTCAATAAAATTGTAAGAACTATCTCTTGATTTAAAACCATTAAAAAAATTTTAAATGACTGCATAATCTTCTAGTATATGGAGTTACCATATATATATATATATTTACCACTCCCCCATCCTTAGACATACAGGCCTTTTCTTTCTTCCCTTCCTTCCCTCCTTTCTTTCTTTCCTAAAATATTTACTAATTTTTTATTATCTTTTTGGTTATGTCAGGTCTTAGCTTCAGCACACAAGACCGTCCACTGCAGCCTGTAGGCTTCTGTCTAGTCAAGTCACGAGGGCTTAGTTGCCCCATGGCATGTGGGATCCTAGTTCCCTGACCAGGGATCAAACTCATGTCCCCTGCAATGGAAGGTGGATTCTTAACCACCGGACCTTCAGAGAAGTCCCTCTTTCTTTCTTTTTTATTATAAAAATGCTGTGATGAAAATCTTTGTACATATATCTTTGTCTGTATTTTGGGTTATTTTCTTATAGCTTTTTCCTCATCAGCAAGCTAAATGACACAACCAGAGCCTTCATGACAGTTCCTGCTGCTGCTAAGTCGCTTCAGTCGTGTCCGACTCTGTGCGACCCCATAGACAGCAGCCCACCAGGCTCCCCCGTCCCTGGGATTCTCCAGGCAAGAGCACTGGAGTGGGTTGCCATTTCCTTCTCCAATGCATGAAAGTGAAAAATGAAAGTGAAGTCGCTCAGTCGTGTCCAACTCTTAGCGACTCCATGGACTGCAGCCTACCAGGCTCCTCCATCCATGGGATTTTCCAGGCAAGAGTACTAGAGTGGGGTGCCATCGCCTTCTCCGATGACAGTTCCAAGGCACCATCAAAAGACCAAAAAGTGGGAGTGGCCCAGTTCCTGGAAATCTCCACTCCTTCCCCAAGATGCTTCCTAATGTCCACTTGACTTCACACTCCAGGATGTCTGGCTCTAGGTGAGTGATCACACCATTGTGGTTATCTGGGTCGTGAAGACTTTTTCTGTATAGTTCTTCTGTGCATTCTTGCCACCTCTTCTTAATATCTTCTCTTTCCATTAGGTCCATACCATTTCTGTCCTTAATTGTGCCCATCTTTGCATGAAATGTTCCCTTGGTATCTCTAATTTTCTTGAAGAGATCTCTAGTCTTTCCCATTCTATTTTCCTCTATTTCTTTACATTGATCACTGAGAAAGGCTTTCTTATCTCTCCGTGCTATCCTTTGGAACTCTGCATTCAAATGGGTATATCTTTCTTTTTCTCCTTTGCCTCTAGCTTCTCTTCTTATCTCAGCTATTTGTAAGGCCATCTAGAGCCAGACATCCTGGAGTGCGAAGTCAAGTGGGCCTTAGGAAGCATCACTAGGAACAAAGCTAGTGGAGGTGATGGAATTCCCGTTAAGCTATTTCAAATGCTAAAGGATGATGCTGTGAAAGTGCTGCACTCAATATGCCAACAAATTTGGAAAACTCAGCAGTGGCCACAGGACTAGAAAAGGTCAGTTTTCTTTCAAATCCCAAGGAAAGGCAATGCCAAAGAATATTCAAACTACTGTACAATTTCACTCATCTCACATGCTAGCAAGGTAATGCTCAAAATTCTCCAAGCCAGGCTTCAGCAATATGTGAACTGTGAACTTCCAGATGTTCAAACTGGATTTAGAAATGGCAGAGGAACCAGAGATCAAATTGCCAACATCCACTGGATCATCAAAAAAGCACGAGAATTCCAGAAAAACATCTACTTCTGCTTTATTGATTATGCCAAAGCCTTTGACTGTGTGGATCACAACAAACTGCAGAAAGTTCTTCAAGAGATGGGACTATCAGGCCACCTGACCTGCCTCCTGAGAAATCTGTATGCAGGTCAGGAAGCAACAGTTAGAACTGAACATGGAACAACAGACTGGTTCCAAATTGGGAAAGGAGTATGTCAAGACTGTATATTGTCACTCTGCTTATTTAACATATATGCAGAGTACATCATGTGAAATGCTGGGCTGGATGAAGCATAAGCTGGAATCAAGATTGCTGGGAGAAATATCAATAACCTCAGATATGCAGATGACACCACCCCTTATGGCAGAAAGTGAAGAGGAACTAAAGACCCTCTTGATGAAAGTGAAAGTGGAGAGTGAAAAAGTTGGCTTAAAGCTCAACATTCAGAAAACGAAGATCATGGCATCTGGTCCCATCACTTCATGGGAAATAGATGGGGAAATAATGGAAACAATGAGAAACTTTATTTTGGGAGGCTCCAAAATCACTGTAGATAGTGACTGTGGCCATGAAATTAAAAGACGCTTGCTCATTGGAAGAAAAGCTATGACAAACCTAGACAGCATGTTAAAAAGCAGAGACATTACTTTGCCAAGCTATGGTTTTTCCAGTAGTCATGCATGGTTTTGAGAGTTGGAGTATAGAGAAAGCTGAGCACCAAAGAATTGATGCTTTTGAACTGTGGTGTTGGAGAAGACTCTTGAGAGTCCCTTGGACTGCTAGGAGATCAAACCAATCAATTCAAAAGGAAATCAGTCCTGAATATTCATTGGAAGGACTGATACTAAAGCTGAAACTCCATTAGTTTGCCACTTGGTTTGAAGAACTTACTAGAAAAGACTCTGATGCTGGAAAAGATTGAAGGCGGGAGGAGAAGGGGATGACAGAGGATGAGATGGTTGGGTGACATCACCAAATCAATGGACATGAGTTTGAGCAACCTCCAGGAGTTTTGATGGACAGGGAAGCCTAACATGCTGCAGTCCATGGGGTTGCAAAGAGTCAGACATAACTGAGTGACTGAGCTGAACTGAACTCACCAAGATAGTTGGAATAATCCTCCCACTCATTAGTCTATGAAATTACTGAGCCCATAAAAGCTAGCCACACCTCATTTCAAGGCTGCCACACTTATCCTCCTTGATGGCCCACATTCTGTCTATGAAGTGTATTTCTGAAGAAATCCACTTCTTAACTATCACTTTGTTTCTCACCGAATTCTTTCTGGGATGAGACATCAAGAACCTGAGCTTCATTAGGTCCTGAAACCAATACTGTGGGTTCCAGTCCCAGCCACATGGGTTAGAGTCCCAAACTGGGTTTTGACCTGGTTTGAGTCCCAGCACCTAGGTTCAAGACCCAGTCTGAGGTAAACAGTTTTAATTCTTTTAAAGGTTGTGCCCTGTCCCCTTTCCCTCCTGTTTCAATGTGATTCAAATGAGCCATGTCCACCTCTGAATTCCAGGGATGGGCATTAAGACCCTGGCATAGTCAATCATTGTGGGAATTGGTTTAGTGGTGGGCAATTCATCCAAGTGGGGCAATGAAAGCCTTTCACTGGAACAACTGGGAGGCAGAGGCCATCTCTCCTGTTAGGGAGTTGGGAATAGAGACAGTGAAGCTAAAGAATGCAGGCCTGGAACTGACTGGTGGCTTTTGCCAATCAAGGGAGAGTCCATGTAAGACAGAAGCCAAGACTAGTTAAGTGGTGCCAAGAAATGGGGAAGATATACTGAAGACTTTGAGCACTTGGATTCAGCTACCTTACTTTACATGAGGTAATGAATCCACCCCTCCCCACTTTAAAGCCACTTTGAACTGGTTCTCTGTTATATGCAATTGAAAAAGTCATATGGTTTAGCATGGTGTTCAGAAAAAAGTGCCAAATTGTTACAGAATCATAGGTTCTGAAATTTAAAGGATCTTTACAGTGTTCTTCATTCATGTTCTATAATATAAATCTTCCAAGTATTTGAATCAGGCCTTTGCTTGGGTAATTCCAAGGATGGGGTACTCACTACCTACAGAGGTAATCTGCCATTGAGATGGGAGATAGATGTGTTCCCTGTGGGCAGATACTCCAAGATAAGATAGTGGCATGAGCTGAGATAAAAGACAAAGGAGCAATTCAGTGTTGTGGAGCATTTTCCTCCAATTAAAAAAAAGAAAAAAGTAAAAGAGAGAAAAAAAAAAAAAAAACCTAGTAAGAAGAACAGCAAAAAAAAAGAGACCACATATTTCTCATTCCTGAGGTCAAGAAGACCTTCCTGACTACACATGCACAGAATGTCTCCTCAGGGGCGAGAAAGGGAGGGGGCACCACCCCATAGTAGATGATGTCACACCTCTGTGCTAGAATCCATCTTGGCTAAGAGAGACTTGTACACATAGGCAAGGACACTGAGAAATATACCAGATACAGACTCAGACCCAGGCAAAGCACGATGACTGGCCAGAGGAAACAGAAGAAATACCTCATATGAGTGATTGAAACTACCACAAAGGCATGACTCTCTATCTGAACCCACCCACATCGGTCTCAGTTCAGTTCAGTCACTCAGTCGTGTTTGACACTTTGTGACTCCATGGACTGCAGCACGCCAGGCTTCCCTGTCCATCACCAACTCCTGGAGTCCACCCAAACCCGTGTCCATTGAGTCGGTGATGCCATCCAACCACCTCATCCTCTGTTGTCCCTTTCTCCTTCTGCCTTCAACCTTTCCCAGCATCAGGGTCTTTTCTAATGAGTCAGTTCTCATCAGGTGGCCAAAGTATTGGAGCTTCAGCTTCAGCATCAGTCCTCCCAATGAATATTCAGGACTAATTTCCTTTTGGATTGACTGGTTTGATCTCCTAGCAGTCCAAGGGACTCTCAAGAGTCTTCTCCAACACCACAGTTCAAAAGCATCAATTCTTCGGTGCTCAGCTTTCTATATAGCCCAGCTCTCACAACCATGCATGACTACTGGAAAAACCATAGCTTTGACTAGACGGACCTTTGCTGGGAAAGTAATGTCTCTGCTTTTTAACATGCTGTCTAGGTTTGTCATAGCTTTATCTTCCAAGAAGCAAGTGTCTTTCATGGCTGCAGTCACCATCTACAGTGATTTTGGAGCCCCCCAAAATAAAGTCTGTCACTGTTTCCACTGTTTCCCCATCTATTTGCCATGAAGTGATGGGACCAGATGCCATAATCTTAGTTTTCTGAATGTTGAGTTTTAAGCCAATTTTTTCACTCTCCTCTTTAACTTTCATCAAGAGGCTCTTTAGTTCTTCTTCACTTTCTGCCATAAGGGTGGTGTCATCTGCATATCCGGTGACATATTTATGCACACATAATTTTTCCCCCAATAAGGCCTTTATTTGTTTCACTACTACTTGTCTCTTTGTTGAAATTTATTTCTGCAAATCAGACAAGCCAAGATCTTGTCATTGACCCTCATGGTCTAGAGATAGGGTTCAGTGCTCTCATTGCTGGGGCCTGACTTTAGTCTCTGGCTGGGAAACTGAGATCCTGCTTCAAGCCACTGTAGGCTGAGGCCACCGAAGATCACCATCACTGGAGAGTCAAAATCAAAGGGAAGTTTTTTTTCTCATGAATTGGAAGAACTAAATTACTCCCTTTGACTGAAACTAAAACAAAAGATGGGAAGATTCTAATCGGATGACCCAAGTGAAACAGGAGGGAAGGGGGCAGAGGACAACTTTTGAAAGAATGACATATCCTGAAGACAAAACATAAACTGATTTGAATCAGATGGGTCCAAGATGGCAGACATGTCAGCTTCGACTAGACCTTGATCCTCAATCAGCAAGCTAAATGATACACCCAGAGGCACTATGACAGTTCCAAAGAAAGAAGTAAAAGAAAGTGTTAGTAGTTCAATCATGTCTAACTCCGAGTGTGACCCTATGGACTGTAGCCTGCCAGGCTCCTCTGTCCATGGGGTTCTCCAGGTAAGAATACTAAAGAGGGTAGCCATTCCCTTCTCCAGGGGATTTTCCCAACCCAGGGATCGAACCCAGGTCTCCTGCATTGCAGGCAGATTCTTTATCTTCTGAGCCACTAGAGAAGTCCATGACAGTTCTAAGGCACCATCAAAAGATCAAAAAGTTGGTGGTGGCCGAATTCCTGGAAATTTCCACCCCTTCCCCAAAATAGTTGAAATCATCCTCCCACTCACTAGCCTATGAAATTACCCAGCCCATAAAAACTAACCACGCTACATTTGGGGGCTGTCACCCTCACTCTCTGTGGTGGCCCACACTCTGTGGAGTGTGTTTCTCAATATAGCTACTTCTTGCCTATCATTTTGTCGTTCACTGAATTTTTTCTGCGATGAGACATCAAGAACCTGAACTTCATTAGGTTCTGAAACTAGGTCTGTGATCTCTGTTGGAGGACTGTGGGTTTTGGCTGGGTTCAAGTCCCAAGCAAGGTTTTGGCCTAGTTTGAGTCCCAGCCTGTGGGTTCAAGTTCCAATCTAAGGTAAATGGTTTCACAAGTATTTTGGCCAAATCCATGGCTTTAGAAAGGAAGAGGTTAGGGACTTCCTTGAGGGCCAAGTGGTTACGAATTTGCCTGCCGATGCAGGGGTCCCTGACTTGATCCCTGGTCCAGGAACTAAGACCCCATATGCTGTGGGGCAAGTAAGCCTATGGGCCAGAACTACTGAGCTGGCGTGCCCTAGAGCCCATGCTCTGCAACAAGAGAACCCACTGTAACAAAAAGCCTGTGTACCACGAGGGGAGAGTACTCCCCAGTCAGTGCAGCTGGAGAGTAGCCCACATGTGGCAATGCAGAGCCCATGTGCCATAACAAAGACCCAGCATAGTCAAAACAAAAAAGTAAAGAGGTTAAAGACACCTGAGGTTGGGGGCAGGAAGGAGCTTAAATGATGTGAATAAGATAAGGGGCATTTTGTTTGTTTGTTTTTGCTTTTGAGAATTTGAAGGGGCCAGGAAGAGAAGGCTGGAGAGAAAGAAGAGAAAGGAAAGTCAAATAATACGGCATAGTACCAGAAAGGCTTTTAAGAACAATAATTTCTAATACTAAATTTCAAAGGTCTTCTGCAGTTGTGCTAAGTTCTCTCTGTCCCATGAATCTTCAGTAAAGTTTGGTCACAAAGCATTGGAGCAAGCGATTGTTTTTGATGACAAAGGATTGAGGACCAGGTGCAGGACAAGGATAACACACAGGGGATGTGAGGCAATCCATAAGCTAAATTCAGACAGTGGAAGCAGGAATGCAGAGACAGGTTATTACGGCAATGTAATTGCCCTGGGGATTTCCAATAATATTTGGGAATGTTTCCGGGAATCTGGGGGAATGAGGGTTTGACTAATATTATCTGTTCTTTTTTGTTTGTTTGTATGTTTGTTCTGCTTTTTTGACTATGCTAGTTGGCTGTGGAATTTTAGTTCCCTGACAAGGGATTAAACCTGGACCCTCAGCAATGAAAGCATGGGGTCCTAACCACTGGATGGCCAGGGAATTCCCTTATTTGGTTCTTAAGAGGTAGAGAGAACTCCAGATAACAACTATGTACTCATATTAAGATGAAATCAGCCTCCTTAATGCTTCCTCTGTGATCAAAGGCATTTGTCTTTGAGGGCCATAAAGACCAAAGCTGTTTTCTTTGCCTCATGAGACTATAATTTTGTCATCTGGTTTTGGATTCAGAACTGGATTTGAATCTGGGCTTTGCCCCTGACCAGTGTGACTGAAATTTATAATCTAGTGGGGAGAGATTGAAAATATCCAAATAAATAAAATATGTAGGGACTTCCCTGGTGAAGATTCCATACTTCCACTGCAGGGGGGGCATAGTTCCCATCCCTGGTCAGGGAACTAAGATCCCACATGCCTCAGGGAGTGGCCAATAAGACAAAATAAAATAAAATATGTAATATGAGGGATAGAAATAAGTGATATGGTGGTAAAGCAAGTGAGAGGGAGATGAAATGCCAGGGAGTTAGTTATTTGCCACTTTTTATATGGTGGAGACAGGAAGCCTAATAATGTGATATTTGATAAAAGACCTGTAAGAAGGGAGGCAGCAAGCCTTGTTTATACTTGGGGGAAGAATGTTTCAGGTGAGGGTAGAACAAGTGTAAAGGCTCTGAGGAGGTAGTATGTAAGGTGTGTGTTTTTTGTTTTTAATGAATTTATTTTTTAATTGAAGGATAATTGCTTTACAGAATTTTGTTATTTTCTATCAAACCTCAACATTAATCAGCCACAGGTATACATATATCCCCTCCCTTTTGAACCTCCCTCCCATCTCTCTCCCCACCCCACCTCTCTAGGTTGATACAGAGTCCCTGTTTAAGTTTCTTGAGCCATACAACGAATTCCTGTTGGCTATCTATTTTACACATGGTAATGTAAGTTTCCATGTTACTCTTTCCATACATCTCACCCTCTCCTCCTCTCTCCCCATGTCCATAAGTCTATTCTCTGTCTGTTTCTCCATTCAGTTCAGTTCAGTTCAGTCGCTCAGTCGTATCCGACTCTTTGCGACCCCATGAATTGCAGCACACCAGGCCTCCCTATCCATCACCAACTCCCGGAGTTCACTCAGACTCACGTCCATCGAGTCAATGATGCCATCCAGCCATCTCATCCTCCGTCGTCCCCTTTTCCTCTTGCCCCTAATCCCTCCCAGCATCAGAGTCTTTTCCAATGAGTCAACTCTTCGCATGAGGTGGCCAAAGTACTGGAGTTTCAGCTTCAGCATCATTCCTTCCAAAGAACACCTAGGGCTGATCTCCTTTAGAATGGACTGGTTGGATTTCCTTGCAGTCCAAGGGACTCTCAAGAGTCTTCTCCAACACCACAGTTCAAAAGCATCAATTCTTTGGCACTCAGCTTTCTTCAAGGTCCAACTCTCCCATCCATACATGACCACTGGAAAAACCATAGCCTTGAGTAGACGGATTTTTGTTGGCAAAGTAATGTCTCTGCTTTTGAATATGCTATCTAGGTTGGTCATAACTTTCCTTTCAAGGACTAAGCGTCTTTTAATTTCATGGCTGCAATCACCATCTGCAGTGATTTTGGAGCCCCCAAAAATAAAGTCTGACACTGTTTCCACTGTTTCCCCATCTATCTCCATTCAGTTCAGTTCAGTTCAGTTCAGTCGCTCAGTCGTGTCCGACTCTTTTGCGACCCCATGAATCGCAGCATGCCAGGCCTCCCTGTCCATCACAAACTCCCAGAGTTCACTCAGACTCATGTCCATCGAGTCAGTGATGCCATCCAGCCATCTCATCCTCTGCCATCCCCTTCTCCTCCTGCCCCCAATCCCTCCCAGCATCAGAGTCTTTTCCAATGAGTCAGCTCTTCGAGTGAGGTGGCCAAAGTACTGGAGTTTCAGCTTCAGCATCATTCCCTCCAAAGAAATCCCAGGGCTGATCTCCTTCAGAATGGACTGGTTGGATCTCCTTGCAGTCCAAGGGACTCTCAAGAGTCTTCTCCAACACCACAGTTCTATCTCCATTGCTGCCCTCTAAATAAATTCTTCAGTACCATTTTTCTAGATTCCATACATATGTGTTAGAATACAAAAAATATGGAATGCTTCACGAATTTGCATGTCATCCTTGCACAGCGGCCATGTTAATCTTCTCCGTATTATTCCAATTTTAGTATATGTGCTTCCGAAGTGAGCACTGTAAGATGCGTTTATAGACCAACAAAAAGGTTGGTGGCTGAAAAAAAGAATTTGCCCTCCCAGAGCCTCAATTTTTCATCTAAATAATTCAGATGAGAATTGTACCTATATAACAGAGTGGATATGATGAGTAAATATGATGGGTAGCACAAGGCCCAGGCCTTGTAAGTTGTTGTCATTAAGACAGTTACACCTTTGGCCTTGTTGACCATTCTTTTTTGATAGTGATTAGTGGTTTCCCCCTCTATCCCAGTTCTCTTCTTCTGATTCATGCTCTCATTAGCCTATAATCTGTCTATGGCAGTTTGTGCATCAATAACTAATGATTAGCAGTGCCTACTGTATGCTGCACACTAGATGATAAGACTTTCTTAAGATGCCTATTGTCCCATGGGGGAGAGTACATCTGTATGTTAACATCAGTTTTAAAAAGCAGAGCAGGCCCTAGAGAATAACTAGCAAAGTGCTCTGGGAATTCAAAGGTGAGCTACGGAAAGCTTCATGGAGGAGGTGGCATTTGAGCTGAGTTTTGTCTCCTTATTTATGTATTTATTTTTGGCTGTTCTGGGTCTTTGTTGCTGCACAGGCTTTTTCTAATTGTGGCAAATTGTTGTTCAGTTGCTCAGTTGTGTCTGACTCTTTGTGACTCCAGGACACCAGGCTTCCCTGTCCTTCACTATCTCCTAGAGTTTGCTCAGACTCATGTCTATGAAGTCAGTGATGCCAGGCAACCATCTCTGGAGTGGTTTTGGAGCCCAAGAAAATAAAGTCTGTCACGTTTGCATTGTTTCCCCATGTATTTGCCATGAAGTGATGGGACTGGATGCCATGATCTTCATTTTTTGAATGTTGAGTTTTAAGCCCTTTTTCACTCTCTAAGAGGAGAGGCTCATCAAGAGGCTCGTTAGTTCCTCTTTGCTTTCTGCCAGGGGCTTCCCTCATAGCTCAGTTATTAAAGAATCCGCCTGCAATGCAGGAGACCTTGGTTCTATTCCTGGGTCAGGAAGATCCTCTGGAGAAGGGATAGGCTACCCACTCCAGTATTCTTGGGATTCCCTTGTGGCTCAGCTGGTAAAGAACCTGCCTGCAATGTGGGAGACCTGGGTTTGATCCCTGGGTTGAGAAGATCCCCTTTTGGCTACCCACTCCAGTATTCTGGCCTGGAGAATTCCATGGACTATACAGTTCCAGTCGCAAAGAATTGGACACGACTGAGTGACCTTCACTTTCACTTTCGCTTTCTGCCATAAGAGTGATGTCATCTGCATATCTGAGGTTATTGATATTTCTCCCAGCAATCTTGATTCCAGCTTGTGCTTCATCCAGCCCAGCATTTTGCATGATGTACTCTGCATAGAAGTTAAATAAGCAGGGTGACAATATACAGCCTTGACATATAGTTGTAGCAAGTGGGAGCTTACTTTCTAGTTGTGGTGCTTGGGCTTCTCATTGTGGTGGCTTCTCTTGTTGTAGAGCACCAGCTCAAGAGTGCACGGGCTTCTGTAGCTGCAGCTCATGGGCTCAGTAGTTGCAGTTTCCGGGCTCTAGAGCACAGGTTCAATACTTGTGGTGCACAGGCTTACTTGCTCTATGGCATGTGGGATCTTCCTGGACCAGGGATTGAACCTGTGTCTCTGCATTGAAAGGCAGATTCTTTACCACTGAGCCACCAGGGAAGCCATAGGCTGTCTTTTGAGAAAAGTCTTATCATGGATGGAGATGAGGTGGAGAGGCCATTCCAGAAGGGAAAAAAAGTGTGAGCCTGGGCACAGAGGCTGGCATGCTCAAGTCACAGGTGGGGAAGGGGAAATTGCCTGGTATGGGATGAGCATAATAGGTTGGAAGTGGGACAAGATTTTGAAGAGATTTGGTTATTAAGTTGCTAATTTTGGACTTGCCCTGTAAATTATAGCGCTGTCAGATACTTTCAGGGAATGATACAGTCACAATTGTGTTTTTGAATGATCTGTCTGGTTGCAAAGGAGGAGAGCTGAGGGTCAGCATGGACAAAGAGGGTGATGGGAGTACCCAGAGAGGAGGCTGTAGGAACTGCCCTGATGAGTAATGATGAGGCCTTAGGAATGGAGATGGAGAGAATGGATGATAGGGATACAGGATGAAATAAGGTACTTTAACTGCTCCCCAAGGATCATCAGGGAACAGACAGGAATTGCCCAAATATGACTACAATGAAACTGTGCTCTCAACTCTTCTGCAACTGGGCTTTGGGAGATTGAGGTCAGCTATTTTCGCTCCTACTCCACGGAAATACCTTTCAGAAAGGGGAGATGGACAGGAGTAACATGGGTGTCAACCCTGGGCACCTTCCTGTTTTGGCATTTGATAACTGCACGGAACTTCAGCAGCTAGGAGTACTCTAGCCATCACTCTGCCCTGCGGGGATCAACTTTCTGAACAGGGATTTCTCCTGGCTCCCAAGAGCAGCTTGAACTGAAAGATGGAGAATTGAGCTTCTGCCCTGGGGAATGTCAGTTTGAAAGCTCTGTAATCTTGGACAAATAATGCTGTGATTCCCACATAATCTTTTCAAAAGGCTGTTCTGACTTCCTAAATGGTCTATCTAGCTGAAGAAAGTAATCAAAGATAGCCAAAATTTGATACTTTGGGGGAACCCAGACCTGCCGTGCTGCCAATTCCTCTAAAAGAAGAAAGCCAATCCAGACTCTGGACTTCAGGATTTACAATACTAGTTGGCTGAATGCAGAGCATCAATATTGGGAGACTGGGGGATGGGGTTCCGGCCTGGAACATGAACGACTACTCAGCCACTTCCTGTGGAGTTTTCCCACCGACACTCCTGTGGGCTGACTTTGGAGGGGCAGGAACTGAAGGGAGAGGACTCAGCAGATGATTATTTTAATAGCCCAGCTGACCATTCTTCAGCTTCAAGCATTTTTACCCACATTAGCTAATTAATTAACTGAAAGTTTGTCCAAGTGGAGATGAGGGATGGTAGGAGACAGGGAGCTCATGCCTGATCACGCTTTCAGGGTCTGAAGGGACTGATATCATGACTACAGTTTAGGGCCAGGGCATTTAAGTGTTTGGACAGGGGCTAATGGACAAGAGCTAATTGGCAGGCTCCTAGGCCCATGTGCATGATGGTCAGCTGGTCTGTCCGAGACAGTGTGATAAATGCCCCATACAGTTCATGGGCAGTCACGGTCAGAGAAACCCAGTCAGACCCCGTCACTGATCTGATGACAAGTGCATGGGGTATTAGCTGCTTCACCACAGATGTCTTGTCCAGAGAACTGTCCCTGTGTCCAGGAGCCTGAATGAGATTCTTCATGGTCAGAGATGTTGCGTATGATTTTTTTATACAGGAAACTTTCACATCAGAACCCAGCCAGGAATGAATTCCTATTATTTACTATTTGCGCTCTATAAGGAGCATCAGAAAAGACAAGCACATTTATAGAAAGGAGTGTGTTTTAGTACAGCTTGTAGTAATTCAATGTAGGCATCTATAATTTCACATTTTAAAATTCACCTTAAAATTTTTACATAAGTAAAATATACTATTTTTTGTGTATATTTTTGTGGGTTTAGACTTAACTGTAAAGAAAAACATTTTAGGCTTTGTGGACACACAGTCTGTCACAAACACTCAACTCTGCCTTTGGATCACCAGATAATACATAAATGAATGAACATGACTTTATTTATGAACACTGAAATTTGATATATACTGTTGTTCAGTCACTAAGTCGTGTCTGACTCTTTGCAACTCCATGAACTGCAGCATACCAGGCTTCCCTGTCCTTCACTATTTCCAGAGTTTGCTCAGATTCGTGTCCATTGAGTTGGTGATGCCATCCAACCATCTCATCCTCTGTCTCCCCCTTCTCCTGCTCTCAATCTTTCTCAGCATCAGAGTCTTTTTCAATGAGTTGGCTCTTTGCATCAGGTGGCCACAGTATTGGAGTTTCAGCTTCAGCATCAGTCCTTTGGATGAATATTCAGGGTTGATTTCCTTTACGATTGACTGGGGCTGTAATTTTCTGACCTCTGGTTTAGACTGGGGTTTCTCAGCCTTGGCACTACTGACACTTGGGGGCAGATAATTCTCTGCCGTGAGGGCTGTCCTCTTGCATTGTAAAATGTCTAGCAGTGTCTCTGGCCTCTATCCATTAGATGCCAATATCACTCCCTTCCTCTTTGCATTGTGTCAACCACAAATGTCTTCAGACATTGTCTGATAGCCTCTAGGGAGCAGATCGCCCCCTGTTGAGAACCACTGGTTTAGACAGATGCATATAGTCGATTCACTACCACAACCATGAAAATACAGAATAGTTGTATTATCCTAAAAACGTCCCTCATGCTGCACCTGTGTAATCAACACCCTCCTCCATCCCAGTCCCTGGCAGTCACTGGTTTCTGTTTCTATAATTTTGTCTTTTCCAGAATAATACATAAAGAGAATCATAAGGCATGTAGGTTTTTGAGTTTGATTTCTTTCACTTAGCACAATGCACTTGTGATTTATTCATGTTGTTGAGTGTATCCGTAATTCATTTCTTTTACTGCTGAGTAGTAGTCAATTTTATGGACATACTAAAGTTTATCCATTCACCAGTTAAAAGATATTTATACTGTTTCCAGTTGTTTTGTGATTTTGGATGAAATTGTTTTGGACACTTGTGTGCAGGTTTTTGCCTGAACATAAATCTTCATTTTTCCTAGGTAAATACCTAGGAGTGGAATTTGGATATCATATAGTAATTGTATATTTAATTTTATAATAAACTGCTAAATTATTTTCCAAAGTGGCTGTACAATTTTAAATTCCCACCAGCCATGTATGAACATTCCATTTGTGCCTCATTCTCATCAACACTTGGTATTGTCAGGGTTTACTTTTTTAAGCCATTCTAATAGGCATTTAGTGTTTCATTGTGGTTTTAATTTGCATTTCCCTATTGATTAACGGTGTTAAGCATATTTTAATGTGCTATCTTTATTAGTGAATTGTTCATATCTCTTGCCCATTTTTTATAAAGTGATTTGTTTTCTTATTACTAAGTTCTTTATATATTCTGGATACAAGTCCTTTGTTATATGTGACTTGCAAATATTTTCTCTCAGTCTATACCTTTCTTTTATTCTCTTAGCAGAATCTTTCTAAAACAATTGTTTATGTATCTACTTTTTAAACTTTTTGGCTGTGCTGGATCTTCACTGCTGCACACGGCTTTCTCTAGCTGTGGTGAGCAGGGGCGCCTCTCTAGTTGCAGTGCAAGGGCTTCTCATTGTGGTGGCTTCTCATTGTGCAGTAAGGTTCTAGGGCGCACAGGCTTCAGCAGTCGTGGCGCATGGGCTCAGCAGTTGGGGCCTGAGGGCTCCGAAGCTCAGGCTCATTAGCTGTGGCCTTAGTTGCCCCACGGCATGTGGGAGCTTTTTGGATCAAGGATTGAACTGGTGTCCCTTGCATTGCAAAGCAGATTCTTAACTACTGGACCACCAGGGGAGCCCAACAGTTTCTTTCATAAGCAGATGTTTTTAATTTTGAGGAAGTCCAGTTTGTCAATATTTTTCTTTTATGGATTGCTCCGTTATGTCGTATCAAAGAAAGATTTTTTTTTCCTGTGTTTTTTTCTACAAGCTTCATAGTTTTAGGTTTTACATTTAGGTTTATGATCCACATTGAATTAATTTTGTATAAAATGTGAGATGCGTTGTTTGTTCTGTTTTTGCATATGGGTATCTAATTGTTCCAGCACCGTTTGTTGAAAAGACTATCCTTTCTCCATTGAACGCCTTTGCACTTTTGTCAGGTTGGTTGAGAATATATGTGTGGGACTGTTTCTGAGTTCTCTATTTTGTTCCATTGATCTATGTGTCTGCTGCTGCTGCTAAGTCGCTTCAGTCGTGTCTGACTCTGTGTGACCCCATAGACGACAGCCCACCAGGCTCCCCCGTCCCTGGGATTATCCAGGCAAGAATACTGGAGTGGATTGCCATTTCCTTCTCCAGTGCATGAAAGGAAAAGTGAAAGTGAAGTCACTGAGTCGTGCCTGACTCTTAGCGACCCCATGGACTTCAGCCCACCAGGCTCCTCCGTCCATGGGATTCTCCAGGCAAGAGTACTGCAGTGGGGTGCCATTGCCCTCTCCGATCTATGTGTCTACCTTTTAGTTGATATCACACTGTTCAATCTTACATATTAAATAAAATTCTCAAAGGTGAATTCTTTTGAAACAGTTATGTGTCTAATAAGTGTTCTGTCATGTTGAACACATTCAGAATTGTGAAAGATTTGAAACCCAAATCTAGTGTTTAGGTGAAAATCTTGGATCAAAGTTGGCGGGTGACAGAATTGACAATGCAGATAATGTGAAGGTGTTGAAAGAACACCGAAACATCTGTGGTTTTGGGCAAATCCTCTAGCCCAGTTAAAGTTCCTGGGAGTCATCTGACATAAGCTGAAATAGTAGTATGGTGGCAAGATGACCAGCCACTGAAAAACTTATTCTTTTCTTTTCTCTAATTTGGCTATTAGGTCTTAGTTGAGACTTGCGGGATCTTTAGTTGTGGCATGCAAACTCTTAGCTGGAACATGTGGAATCTGGTTCTCTGATTAGGGATTGAACCTAGGCCCAATGCACTGGAAGTGTGGAGTCTTAGCCACTGGACCACATGTAAGTTCCTGTAGAACTTATTCTTGAAGACTCAAAAGGCCCTGGAGAGAGTCTCTGAAATAGCTGAGGAGGGGTTAATTCCTACAAGTAGGGAAGTGGGTGTTCATGCTAGAATAAATAAGGTATAAAAGGTTATTAAATAATATAATCTCATTTGGTAATTGGAGGCAAATGAAGCTGAGGATATGTGGTTATATTTTGGGGATTCCACCCAGAATTTTTATAAATCTTATTGAAATGTATATCCACACCATGAACTCATCACTATATCTAGAAATAAAGCCAATAAATGTTAGGATAATGACCAAGATAACATTAGAAAATTTGTGCATGGTGGTAGATGTAGACTTCTAGAAATCTCTGTGCATTGTGGGCTTTAAAAGAACTGTGAAAAATCTGAAATCGAAGAGATGTGCAACTTTTCTGTTAGGTACCTGGGCAGATAGAGGGCCCAGTAAGGTCTTCAGGAGGAGAGAGAACACAGCCTTACTCAAGTTTCTAAAGATGTGAACTGGGCTGCAGTACTAGGCAGATACCAGGGAACAGAGTTTCAGTGTTGGATATGGTTAGAATTTCTCCTACATGAAAACAGATAGTTCCAACTGTCACCAGAGTCACCGGCCTAATTGCTGGGGACAGGTGAAAGGAAAGGCCATTCAGTTAGAGATTTGTGAGATCCAAAAGCTGAGAGTATTTAGGGGAAGGCAACCTCTGGCATGAGGAAAGTGTGCTCTTGGTTAGGCCCTCTGCTGAGATTCTGCAAGTGGTGGCTACCACTAGTGGAGAAGTGAGAGCAGAAACTGAGTCTGACAAGGGAGTTTTCAAGGCTACCAAGGTCTCGGTGTCAGCTGGCTGAGTGCCAAACACTCTATTTTAGCAGTTGGAAAGATTTATAGTCATAAGGTCGTTCAGATTTTTTTCTATGCTCTATTGGAGGGTGTGAGGAAAGATGTGTACTTTTTTTCTTTAAAGAAAGAAAGCAAGTGAAGTCGCTCAGTAGTGTCCAACTCTTTGTGACCCTGTGGAGCCTACCAGGCTCCTCCATCCATGGGCTTCTCCAAGCAAGAATGCTGGAGTGAGTTGCCATTTCCTTCTCCAGGGGATCTTCCCAACCCAGGGATCGAACCCAGATCTCCTGCATTGCAGGCAGATGCTTTACCCTCTGAGCCACCAAGGAAGCCCTTTTTCTTTAAAGGTGCCTACTTCTGAATTGGGGTTGGAGACACACTTATAGGAGGCAGAGGAAACAGAAGCCAAAGTTCTAAACAGTATGAATCAAGTTCTCTGTATAACAGGGAAGGACTAAAGTAAGGCTTTGGGGAAAATGTCAGCTTCGAGACCCAGAAGAGTCTTTTAGGTTCTTCCAGTTATTGAAATTAACATAGGAAAAGGAGGAAGGGAGGCAGCTCATGTCATGGGATGAAGGAAACTCCATCAATTGAGTTGATTGTAGATAACTAGCAAGAACTCCAATGATTACTATCCATGAAGACTTCAAGGTACATATGAAAGCCCTACTAGTGCCCTTATAGGTTTGGAGAAAGAGCTCTAAGGGTGGATACTTTAGAGCCCTAAAATGCAGAACGCTGGAGGAAGTGGGGGGTGAGGAGGTTCCAGGACAAGAAGAAATTCCAGCTATCCTAAGGTTGAAGAGCATCTGGGGAAGAGAGAGTAGAGATGGGCCTAGAGTTTGAGCTGTCTTCAACCTAGCCAGGAGCCCCAGGCAGGTGAAGAGCCCATCTTTGTCTTGTGGAGGGAGCATCCTAGGAAGATGAGGAGCCAAGAAAAGCACCAAGCAGTAAGCATGGCTTGATAGTGAATTCACAAGTAGCAAGCTCCCAAGCCATTCCCCAAGACAAAAATAGGATGAATAAGATGCGGTTTTGTTTTAGTACTGATTGTGAGACATGAGTATCCTACAGGACTGGTGGAAATGATAGAAGAGATGAAAAGTCTGTAGTTATATATTGGACCCTGGCAGTGCTTGGCAAAGGTAGGTATTTTATAGGGATCAAGGCCAGACTCTAAAGTATTCACTGGAAGCATTCCATGGTGTTCTACACTTACCCAGGAAAATCAAAGCAAGGAAGAGTCTAAAATTCCGCCCCCCGCCCCCCCCCCCACCCCCGTTTCCATTCTGGGTCCTTTAATTGGGGGATTCCTAAAATTCAAAAGGTGGAAATAGAAGGACCAAACCCGGAAGTTTCTCTAAGAATGGGCTGTGACTGAGCATAAGGTATGCCCATAATCTTGAAGCTGGAAGCCCAGACCCTTCAGAAGGTAGTGCAGGAAGTCTATATTGTCTGAGAGGGATGATTTTTTAGATCACCTTAAAGACCTACTGATTAACTGCATCAGCTCTGGGTTCCACATCCCCTTTTGTGATAGTGAAGAAAAAAATTCAGGTAAATTCTGGGTTTGTGTGGATTTCCTGGCTCTGAACAGATAGTCTAAAATAGTCCAGCACACTGTGTTCCTTATACAGGATGGCTTAGCCACTTCCTATGGAGTCAGTTGTTTCCAGAATTGGATGTCAGAGCAGGTATTATAAAATCTCTATGACTGCAGAGAACATTAACAGGGTAGATTTTATCTGTCTTGTGTAGGTCTAGCAATGTGAAGGGATTGGGGTTTCAGGAACGCTTATTACTACTCAGAGGTTATTGGAGAAAGTGACCGGTCATTTGAATTTATCTGCAAGTGCTTATGTATTCATTTATATGTAATGTTTATATATTCGTTATTTATGTTTATATACATATATTCATATTCTCCCAAACCTTGGAAAAACATGGACAATGGGTCTTCGAGGAGTGAACATATATATAAAAAAAAGTAGTGAACTTTTTTTTTGTCTGCCCAGATTTTCTTTAAAACTGCCCTTCCCAGTTCTAAATCTATGTATCTTGGGTACAGCTGACCTCATTCTCTGCTTCTAGAAGTGCCATATGACCTGCTGCTGCTGCTGCTAAGTCGATTCAGTTGTGTTTGACTCTATGCGACCCCATAGAAGGCAGCCCACCAGGCTCCTCTGTCCCTGGGATTCTCCAGGCAAGAATACTGCAGTGGGTTGCCATTTCCTTCTCTGCCATATGACCTAGGCCTGTCCAATTAGAACATTCCATCTAACTAGGCTCAGGGATTGGTTCGGGGTGAGTGTGTGATCCAAGTTAAGCCATTGAGACTTAACCCTCAGAATTTTTCTGTAACTATAAGGAGAAACTTGCACTTTGCTAGATGGCATTGCTGAGCATGTAGAATGTAGGCCTGGGGTTGCTGGATGCTCTCCTTGTCACCACTTAGGGGAACATCAGAGGGAAGGAGGACTGAGAATGAATCTGATTCCTGGTAGCATTATTTGAGCACCTCAACTTAAGCTTAGGGCTTTCCAGGTGGCTCAGTGGTAAAGAATTTGCCTGCCAATGTAGGAGCACACAGTGTGCAAGAACAGGCCATGAGAAGATCTCTATTATTAACAACTAGTCCTACCCTATCAACTATGAAAATATGGAAATACTCATAATGTTTATGAAGAACTCTTCCAGGATTACATAAGTCTTGTGTTCTAACTTGGCATTATCAGGACAGACCCAGGGCACCGATTCATAAGTCAGCTTCCAGAAGGAAGTCAAATGCCTTACTCCCTTGACCCCTTTTGGGAGTTCAAGGCCTTGGCGACTTTGCTGAGCTCCTTAACTTAAGGTTGTTCTAGCAATTGCTGATGCACACTAATATCAGTTTTGAGGACATCTAAGTAGGTGCTATGTTAGAAAAATAAAGAAGAGAGAAGGTCTACAGTTCTTGTTATCAAGTCTGTCTGATAGTGAGACACCATTTAAATGGAACAAATGGAACACCATTTAAAACAGAGTTTCTGGATTGAAAGTGGGAAATCACAGGTAAATTCTGAGAGAGACAGCAGGTGTGTCAAGTGCTAGACTAATCTCATTTGTCCACGTGTTTCCCAGTCCCAGGTTGATTGCTCTGGTCAGTCAGTGTGAGTCGCTTAGTTGTGTCCGACTCTTTGCGACCCCATGGACTGTAGCCCACTAGGCTCTTTTGTCCATGGAATTCTCCAGGCAAGAATACTGGAGTGCATTGCCATTCCCTTCTCCCGGGATCAAACCCGGGTCTCCTGCATTGCAGGCTGATTCTTTACCATCTGAGCCATCAGGGAAGCCCAGGTCGCTTCTGGTACCTGGCTATTATTGACCTGTAAGCATGCCACTGGTTTTTCTTCACTAGTTATATTCACAGGCCACCAAGAATCAGGCTCTGACACAGGTCTAGCAGGAAGACTTGTACACCATGATCGTGGTGGCATTTGACTATGTGGTCGAAGGCAGATCATTACCATCCTAAGTGTGGGTGTAGAGTTGGAGAGAGGAATCATGGACAGGAGCCAAGCCTAGTATATGTGTGTGTGGGTTCTCTCCAAAGAAAATACTCAGAACTTCCCAAAGGAGAGGACTAGAACATCCTTCAACAGAGATGGCTTCAAGACCTGATAAATAGTGTAGTACCGAATATTTGAAATTCCGTTTTGGAGGACTCCCTAGTCAGATGGGAGGCATGGCCCATAAACTCTAATATGATGTTGAGTATGGTGCCAGAAAATGCAAGAATGAAATAAAATGCTCTTTTAGGATTTGAGGCTGCCCATGGAGAAGACAATGGAACTCCACTACAGTACTCTTGCCTGGAAAATCCCATGGATGGAGGAGCCTGGTAGGCTGCAGTCCATGGGGTCATGAAGAGTTGGACACGACTCAGCACCTTCACTTTCACTTTTCACTTTCATGCATTGGAGAAGGAAATGGCAACCCACTCCAGTGTTCTTGCCTGGAGAATCCCAGGGACAGCGGAGCCTGTGGGCTGCCATCTATGGGGTCGCACAGAGTCAGACATGACTGAAGCGACTTAGCGGCAGCAGCAGCATGAAGCTCAAAATAGATAATCGGAAGTATAACAAATAGGCAGTGAGAGAGGAAAGTCACAGCGATTGACCAAAATAACTTACTACTAATGGAGGACTCAATCCTCCTTTCTTCTGGCCCACTTGGTAGGCATTAGGGTTCATGAGGAAACCCTCCCCCTGTCACTGCTCATTCAGTCAGTTGCGTCCAACTTTTTGCAACCCCATGGGCTGTAACCCACCAAACTCCTCTATTATGAATACTGGACAAGAAAACTAAAGTGGGTTGCCATGACCTTCTCTACCTCCTGTCAATACTAGCGGCCGTACAGGGAACAGAGATAGGAAATTGGACAGTTGTTCAGAGGGTAAAGACAGCAGCCTTATTTAGGATTCTTGGGTTGCAAGTAACAATCTAGTTGGAGCCTACTTAAACAAGGAATTTATATAAACAGCCCCTATTAGAACTGAGAAAGAGGGGCAGGGCAGGGCACACAGACTTTCTCCTTGTCAGATGAGAAATCAGTATAGTTAAGGGAACTTATCCACCAAGAGCCTTTGCTTCCTTCTTTTAGACCATGCTGTTGGAGTTCTTCACCCAACTGGCCCCAAGCCTGTTTCCAAGATTGCACTGGGTCTTTTCCCTGGATCTGTTCTCCTAAGGACAGATAGAATTGTCAACGTCAATACCTTTAGACCCAAGCGGTAGTCAAGGGACAGTTGTTTATAGTGGAACGGATAGAAGGAGATTGGACATGTGCACAAGGATCCCCTTCAGTGCAGAATGAAGACAGGGGTGAAAAGAGATGGGAGTCAGAAATCCAAGGATTTGTGAATTCTAAATTTGAACGTAGTCTTTCAGGTTTGCATAGAGGTATATTTGGCAAGATAGGAGCATAGAATACATTTAGCTTAATCGCTTGTTCCTTCGATTTATAATTTTAAAGTATTTTGACATATGGTATGTGTGCTTCTATTTATATTGCTGTCCTGGGCCCTGCAAATGTTAGAGGTGAGCCTGACCTTAGAACAGGGACAAAGCTGGGCATTAGGAGGCTGGAGACTCAAGAAATTGACTATTAAAAAAAAAAAGAAATTGACTATTGATCAGGTCCTTTCCATTCTACATCTCTGTTCCTTTCAGAGTGTTTCCTTCATCCTTCTTTGGCTTTCTGAACACTGGCCAGCTTCAGAGATTCCATGCTACAGATCCAAACCCCTGGAGAGACCAATTCTTGTTTTGGCTAACCCAATATTCGCAAATATTTGTGAAAGAAAATTTAACTCAACCTGTGTCCCTCAACTAAGGCCAGTGGCAAGGTCATGTGCAAATTGGAGAAAGGAATGTCACATTGAACTGGAGAAAGGTATTCAGCAATGTGTACTGCTGCTGTTGCGTCGCTTCAGTCGTATCCGACTCCGTGCGACACCACAGACGGCAGCCCACCAGGCTCCCCAATCCCGGGGATTCTCCAGGCAAGAACACTGGAGTGGGTTGCCGTTTCCTTCTCCAATGCATGAAAGTGAAAAGTGAAAGTGAAGTCACTCAGTTGTGTCCAACTCTTCTCGACCCCATGGACTGCAGCCTACCAGGCTCCTCTGTCCATGGGATTTTCCAGGCAAGAGTACTGGAGTGGGGTGCCATCGCCTTCTCTGCAGCGTGTACTGCTGCTGCTGCTACTGCTGCTAAGTTGCTTCAGTCGTGTCCGACTCTGTGCGACCCCATAGACAGCAGCCCACCAGACTCCCCCGTCACTGGGATTCTCCAGGCAAGAACACTGGAGTGGGTTGCCATTTCCTTCTCCAATGCATGAAAGTGAAAAGTGAAAGTGAAATCGCTCAGTCGTGTTCGACTCTTAGCGACCCCATGGACTGAAGCCTGCCACTCCGTCCACAATGGGGCAATTGACCAACCAGTCTGGGTCATCAATCCACTGACATCCTCAAGCCTTAACTCATAAACAGTATTCTTGGGGCTGGTTAATCTACCCAGTGAGGTCCCAGAAGTGAGTGTACCACCTGGAAAAGCAGAGGAGGAAAATACTACCAATAAAGGGAAAGATTCTCCACAGAAAAGTTGTAATCTTATTTTGTAGTGAGTAGTTTTTAGGACGGGGATTTGCTGGTTACCTAATCCTCACCAAACGTGGCCTTTTTTAACCTCTTATGTGTGTTTATGCTACATTGCTTTAGTCGTGTCCAACTCTGTGTGACCCTATGGATTGTAGCCCGCCAGGCTCCTCTGTCCATGGGATTTTCCAGGCAAGAACACTGGAGTGAGTTGCCACGTCCTCCTCCAGGGGATCTTCCTGACCCAGGGACTGAACCTGCGTCTGTTGTGTCTCCTGCATTGGCAGGAGGGTTCTTTACCACGAGAAACACCTTTCAAATCTACCCATGGCTCTCCCTGTTTTGCCTACATTGTTTCAACAATGTTTTATCTTCAAATGATTTTCAGTTTGTATCTTTAATTCACTCTGCAATCTGTAATGATTCTTGAATACAAATCTACCCTCATTGCTCTGAACATAAGGAATGCATTCTTGGGAATTCCGTGGTGGTCCAGTGGTTAGGTCTTTGTGCTTTCACTGCTGAGGGCCAGGGTTCAACCTCTGGTAGGGGAATTAAGATCCTGCAAGCTCTGTGGTAAAGCAAAAAAAAAAAAACAAACCAATGCATTCCTTATCTTGGCTTACAAGGCTCTTCATGTTTACCTTGTGCTTTATCCCTCACCATCCTCTATCTCCTTCATGATACAATTTCCAGGGTCCCCAAGAGACACTGGCTTCCCTCATGGCTCAGACAGTAAAGAATCTGCCTGCAATGCAGAAGATGCAGGAGACATGGGATGGATCCCTGGGCTGGGAAGATCCCTTGGAGTAGGAAATGGCAATTCACTCCAGTATTCTTGCCTGGAAAATCCCATGGACAGAGGAGCCTGGCGAACTATAATCCATAGGGTCGCAAAGAGTCAAACACGACTGAACACGCACACAAGAGACACACGCTCTCTTCTGGGCCTTTGTACATGCTCTTCTCCTTGGCCCACATTCCCATCTGGCCCTGTCACCCGACTAGAAAAGAAACTGGCTTAGACATGATGATTTTGAGGTGTTCTGGGGCTATCTAGTAGGCATTTGGGTAGACAGGAGTAAGAATACTTTAGAAGGCTGATGAGGGTGCTACCCAGAGGTCAGAAAGGGTGACTGGCTTTCAACTGGAGGAGAGACATACTCCCTCAGAGAGGAAGGCAAGGAAGCAAGGATGGTACTAGTTGCTAAGCTCTGGAGGGGATGTAAGGAGGGAGGCATTAAGCCTGATGGTCTCTGAAATAAAAGGCCAGGTTACATTTACTGATCTGAGGGTGAAGGTTTGGAACATCTGAGAAAGAAGGATAAGTAAAAGAAACTGAAGTTATAACTAGAGACCAGCCCAGAATGAACTTGGTAAACTTTTTTTCTTTTTTAAATCTAAGCCCAGCTGCCTGAGTATAGAGCTTCCCTGGTGGCATGTTTTGATCTGAAATTTGGCTTTGGCAGTGTGACTTTTTGGAAGGACAAGGAAGAGAGACAATTGAAGGTACTGGGAGAAAATTGTTAAAAAGATACACCTTGGGTCAGGCCTGTGGTTCCTGGTATTGGGGCTAGCCTGTGACAACGTTTCATCAGTTTGAATAGCATATTCAAAGCGACTTACAGGGTTTTCCCTGGTGGCTCAGTGGTAAGGATCTGCCTGCCAATGCAGGAGACATGGGTTTGGTCTTTGATCCGGGAAGATCCCACATGCTGCAGAACGACTAAGCCCACACACACAATTATTGAGCCTGTGCTCTACAGCCCAGGAACCACAACTGCTGAGCTCATGAGCCACAACTACTGAAGCCCCCGTGCCCTAGAGCCCATGCTGCGCACCCAGAGAAGCCAACGCGACGAGAAGCCCGAGCACCACAACTAGAGTAGCCCCCACTCACCACAACTAGAGAAAAGCCCACGAAGCAACGAAAACCCAGCACCACCAGAAATAAATAAATAAGTAAATAAAAAGAAAAATAAAGTGACTTACAAACATTTCTTGGGAAGGATGGTCCTTTAATTTGAAGTTATATTCTTTCTATGTCTTGTTTTTAAAATGTCTTTACAAATTAAATTATTGGGCAATGTATTAGTTTCCTAGGGCTAGAATAATGAATAACCACAAATTAGGTGAATTAAAACAGCAAAAATATATTCTATCACAATTTTGGAAGTTAAAAGTCCGAAATCAAGTTGTTGGTAGTATTGGTTCTTTCTAAAGACTCTGAAGGAGAATCTGTTCTATGCCCGTCTCCTACCTTTTGGTGGTTGTGGGCAATTCTTGGTGTTTCTTGGCTTGGACGTGCATCACTCCAGTTTCTGCTTATGCTTCACACTGTCTTCCGCTCTGTGTTTCAAATATCCCCTTGCCTTTTTCCTTATGGTACCTGCCTTTGGATCTAGCACTCACTCTAAATTTAGGATGATCTCATTTTAAGATCTTTATATCTGCAAAGACCCTCTGTCCAAATAAGACCACATTCAGAGTTTCTGAAGGATTAGGATGTAGACATTTTTTGGGGGCCACTATTCACTACAGTGGTATTAGATGGCTGTCCTTTTCTTCCAATGCCTATGCCTGGTCAAAAAAAAAAAAAAAGAGGTCAGGGAGGGCTGGAGAGAGTTGTCTATTTGAGCTGAGATTTAAGATAAAGAGCAATTCATGGATATAGTATCATATGATTCTCATTTGCAGAGTCCTGGGAGAACTCATAAGAAACATCAAGGCCCTATATCAGGGTAGGATATGGAGCTAGATTCCTCCATTGCCCTGGAAAAGAAGACAAGAAACATTTGAGTTGTGGTTAGGGAACACAGCCAGAAATCAGTGCTACAAGAACAGAATCAGTGAAGAGTGTGAGGTTAAGATAATAGTCAAGGAGATCAGGAAGAGGCTAAACAGAAAAGCTATTGCAGAAGATGGAGAGAGTAAATAGAGTGCGCTGTCTTGCCCTGACCTTTTGGCCTCAGGAGAGTTAGCTAGTCTAAAAGCATGAGGGTTGGGAGGGAAGGATAAATTGGAAATTTGGGATTAACAGATACATGCTATTATATATAAAATAGATAAACAATAAGGACCTGCTGTATAGCACAGGGAACTATATTCAATATCTTATAATAATCTATAATGGAAAACAATCTGAAAGGGAACATATAACTGAATCACTTTTCTTTACACCTGAAACATTGTAAATCAACTATACTTTGATTTAAAAAAATGAAAAAAGCACAAGGGTTGGTGAATGTATTACTACTTGTTCATGAGTCTCCCTTACTAGATGATGGGTTCATCAGGGACAGAACAGTGTCTTACTAAGTGTTGTTCGTTCAGTTGCTAAGTTGTGTCTCACTCTTTTTGACTCTATGGACTGTGGCACACCAGCTTCCCGGTCCTTCACTATCTCCTGAAGTTTGCTCAGATTCATGTCCATTGAGTTGGTGATGCTATCTAACCATCTCATCCTCTGCTGCTCTCTTCTTGTTTTGCCTCCAACCTTTCCCATCATCAGAGTCTTCCAATGAGTCCTCTCGTCACATCAGGTGGCCAAAGTATTGGAGCTTCAGCTTCAGCATCAGTCCTTCCAATGAATATTCATAGTTGATTTCCTTTAGGATTGATTGCTTTGATCTCCTTGCAATCCAAGAACTCTCAAGAGTCTTCTCCAGCACCACAGTTCGAAAGCATCAATTCTTTGGTGCTCTTGCTGAGTACTCAGCATAAACTCTAGATCATGAAAGGATTTCAGTTGAACTGAAAGAGCTTATCATTTTGGATTGTTCTTCCCTTCTACCTTTAACATTTAATAAATCTACTTTGGGTATAATTATCATATTACATATTTGATATATGTGATGACCAGTTGATAGGGACAGAGTAGAGGGACAGAGTAGGTGATTAAATAGTTAATCCCACTGAAGTGAAAGTTGCTCAGTCGTGTCCGACTCTTTACGACCCCAACAACTGTATAGTTCATGGAATTCTCTAGGCCAGAATACTGGAGTGGGTAGCCTTTCCCTTCTCCAGGGATCTTCCCAACCCAGGGATCAAACCCAGGTCTCCTGCATTGCAGGCAGATTCTGTACCAGCTGAGCCACAAGGGAAGCCCAGTTAATCCCACTAGGGGATGGTAAATAAAAAATATATTGGAAACCCCTGTAAGTTGATGGCTACTATAGAAAGCAGGTTCAGAAAAACAAATATCATATATTAATGCATATATATGGAATCTAGAAAAATGGTACTGACAACCCTATCTGCAGGGAAGGATTGAGATACACATGTAGAGAATGGAAGCCTTGACATGTGTGTACTAACATGTGTAAAATAGAATGCTACTATGAAGCTTCTGTATAATACAAGAAGCCCCAGCCTAGCGCTCTGTAACAAGGGGTGGGATGGCAGTGGGGGTGAGAGGGAGGCTAAGTGGGAGGGGATATGTGTGTGTGTGTGTATATATACATACATATATATATATATATACACATAGCTATGACTAATTTGCATTGGTATATGGCAGAAACCACCACAACACTGTAAAACAATTATCCTCCAGTTTAAAAAAATTAAAAAAAGAAAGCAGGTTTGCTTAACTTCAAACCAAGCCGGCTTGCTTAGCAACAAAACCATATTGCAGAAGCATGACACGTGCCCCCAAACAATAAAACAATGGTGGCATGAGACCCACTGCCCAGTGAGCTCAGTAAGTTAATGATCTCTAGGGTATGCTGCCTGCACATAGGAAAAACAATAATCTGTGGACCTATCTTGACCATGTAGGGACAAGAAAACTCCCCTGCTCAACCTGGAGGAAGAGCTGATGATGGAAGCATGACGTCTACTCAGGAAAGACAAAGAAGTTCTCCCCCTCTCCACTTTTCCTTTGATTATAAAACTATAGCTCAGTAAGTTCTTGGGGCACGATATCACCTCGCCAGTCGCTTGTAAGCCTCACAAGCATCCTATTCTAATAAATCACTTCTTATCTATCACTTTACCTCTCACTGAATTCTTTTCTGTGCTGAGACATAAAGGACTATGGTACTGGAGCTCTTTGGATCCCCCTGAAACGATACCAAAAACGGTTTCAAATGGTGACCATGACAGGACTGTGGTAAGATAAGAATAAGGGGTCGGGTCCTAGTAGAGGCATGGGATGCCATGGGCTAGGAGTTCCAGGGAGGATGCTTCACCCATGATAGCCCATTTCAGTCAGCCCGATCCACTCTGAATGCTTTGGGCCTCTGATTGGGTTCCCAGGTACAGGCCAGCACGACAATGGTATGAATGTCTAAAGACAGGAAACTGGAGGAACGGTGGCAATCAGTGTGAGTTGCTACAAAAAGGTGGTGTGGATGTTTAGAGATGCCGAAGGGATCTTGTTGTTGCAGGGGTCAAGAGAAATGGCATGTGAAAAGGAAGGAATTTCACCATCTGGCTTGCTTTGGTCAGAGTTGAATCCTGGCCACATGGAAACATAAAACAGCAGTGAGATGATTATGCTTGTGCACATCCAACAGCAAGCCTGGAATAAAACCAGCTACTACATGATGTTACAGAATTTAGTCACCTATACTCCGCTCTTTCACTCTGAGGTTTTCCTTCTATGCTCTGTATCTGTTTCTGTTCCATTTCTTTTCCTTTTAATTCCAGAAAACGTTTTACTACATTCACTAGAAAAATTCATTCTTCTCTCTCAGTTTATTTGGCAAGAAACCAGCTAAATTCTGAGACTTTTCTCCTATACTTGATTAAAACTCAAGACTATGTGTTTCTCACAAGGCCCTTGCCTTTCAAGATGGCCCACATTCTGTCTACGAAAAGAGTTTCTTGTTAAATAAATACTCATCACTTTGTCTCTCACTGAATATTTTCTGTGATGAGACATCAAAAACCTAAACTTCATTAAGTCCTGAAACTAGATGTGTAAGCTCCAATTAAAAGACCCTGGGTTCAAGTCCAATCTGGCTTATGGCTGGGTTGGAGTTTTGGTTTATGTGAGTTCAAGTCCTAATCTGGGTTACATGGTTTCAGTATTAAATGAGAAAAATTAAGCTGTAAATCGGCACCCACTTTGTTGGACAACTTATACTAACCTCTGTGATAAATTAGCCAGATTTATTTTACAAACAAATCAATCTTAACTTGGCTATATTTGGTAAAAATAAAGGCAATTTTGGGCTTCCCTGGTAGCTCAGCTGGTAAAGAACCTACCTGCAGGAGACCCCAGTTTGATTCCTGGGTTGGGAAGATCCCCTGGAGAAGGGATAGGCTACCCACTCCAGTATTCTTGGGCTTCCCTGGTGGCTCAGATGGTAAAGAAGCCACCTGCAGTGTGGAAGACCTCTGGGTTCGATACCTGGGTTGGGAACTTCCTCTGGAGAAGGGAATGGCTACCCACTCCAGTATTGTTGCCTGGAGAATTCCATGAACAGAGGAGCCTGGCAGGTTACAGTCCATGGGGTCGCAAAGAGTTGGACATGCCTGAGCCACTTTCACTTTCAGGGTAATTTTAGAGAAAAAAAGTTATGTTTTAATAGATAATACATTTTAGTTTTACTACTTGAGGTCCATATCTACTGCCTAAAACACACTTTTCAAATAGCTCTATGTTATATTATAAAGCTTAACTGAGTTATTAAGAAGGTATTTTAAGCTTGTTACTGAAGCTGATCACTGTAATCTATCTTTGGATAAAGATTAAATGCATAAAATTTATACTCAGGGAACTTATATGTTAGAAAAAGAAATCATTTAAAGGACTGTGTCCCACCTAGATAAAAAACCTCTTATCAGGTATTCTTCAGTATATCACACCCAAGAAAACTAAAGGGAATCAACTTCTAAGACTTAAGGTACTTTCCCCTCAATTTCTGAAAGGGCCCTATGGAGGGCTTCCTGAGGCCTGATGTCAGTCTTCCTCTCCTTTCAACTCTTACAAGTGCTGACCCTTTATTTCCAGTTTGCAGCCAGACCAGTTCTCACTCACTGTCACCACCACTGGGGCACCTTCTGTCCTTCTGTCCTATTCCTTTGCATCAGGTTCTCAGGCATTGACAACTGGTTGGGAGACTACTTTGGAAGAGATAACATCTAAAGTTACAAATATAAACCTTGATTAAATTACATGGTAGATTTTGACATGGGAAAGAAACTTTTGGATAGGTAGCTATTGCTCCAGTGAAAGCTGCTATATCCATAAAAATAGCTGCTCCAACAAGGGCTGTCTCAAAGGTGGGAGCCAAGGCTACATACAGTTGAGGATATTATAGCCAGAGCCCGTGCGAACCAAATGGCAGCCCAAGCCCAGAGGGCCATAGAGCACACCAGATGGGGAATAATGCTGTCCCTGAGGCAAATCCACAATGGAATCACCAGGCAAATTTTACTGATAGGGATAGATGGGACTATATGATTAATTGTTTAACAGCAGGTATAAAAACTTACAGTGAAACATCAATTATGAAAAAGTGAAATAAGTCCAGCAGGGACCAGATGAAAATCCTATGTTTTTCAAGAGAGATTAAAGGAAGCTTTAAAAAAGTATACAAATGATCCCTAATCTGCCAAGGGATATGCCCTTTCAGCTATGCATTTCATTTACAGCTCAGTCTGCCCTAGACATCAGGTGCAAAATTCAAAAAACAACTGTGGGTCCTCAGACTCCTTAAGAGCGATTTGCTCCAATGGGCTTATTCGGTTTTCAATAATGCGGATATGGCCAAAAAGGCTGAATGCATCCAGAGGGATAAATGAAAGGCTCCAATGATGACAATGGCTTTCTCCACTCAGAGACCACCAAAGGGGAGGCTGGCTTTTCCAGGCCCATTTGGCTGTGGTAGACCACAAGGCCCATGTGTATCCAAAGAAAATCAGTAGGCCCTGTGTGGACAGAAAGGACACTGGAGGAAATACTGTGATCAATGCGCCCTTTACAAATAGCCAGGACATTGACAGAGGGAATGCCCCAGATGCCAGAGAGCAATGGGAGCCCCTCAGCCTTTAATGGTTTCACAATCAAAATACTAATGAGGCCCAAGGCCAAAAGTGGCTCTGCCTAGTGGGGCCATCTACATAACTAATGCTGAGCCTCATGTGGACACTGAAGGGGTGAGCCACTTGATAAATTTCTCGTAGACGCTGGTCTAGCCTTCTTGGTCTTAACCCAGAGTATTGGAAACCTTAACAACTATAAGAAATATGTAGTGGGAGTATCAAGAAAGAGACAAGGGCACACTTTTCTGGGACCCCTTTTGTGTCATATCAATGGCTGGTTGTTTCTTTATTCCTTTCTGTTTGTGCTTGATAGTCCTGTTTCTCTAATGAAAGGGACTTATTAACTAGATTAGGGGCCACTTTGTGTCTCGAGGGACAAGGAAGCTACCCTTATCACCAAAGGATATTAACACAAAATTTTTAAAAACAGATTAAATCTATAACTGAAATAAAAGACTCCATAGACCCTGTTGCTGCTACTGCTGCTAAGTCGCTTCAGTCGTGTCTGACTCTGTGCAACCCCAGAGACGGCAGCCCACCAGGCTCCCCCGTCCCTGGGATTCTCCAGGCAAGAACACTGGAGTGGGTTGCCATTTCCTTCTCCAATGCATGAAAGTGAAAAGTGAAAGGGAAGTCGCTCATGTGTCCGACTCTTTTCGACCCCATGAACTGCAGCTCACCAGGCTCCTCCGTCCATAGGATTTTCCAGGCAAGAGTACTGGAGTGGGGTGCCATTGCCTTCTCCGTCATAGACCCTAAGGTATTAATATAAAACACTGAGATTCTGAGACTAACCAAAAACAAACAGATTGAGGCTTTAAGTGATGGGGGAAATGGTTTAGATCTTCAAAATCATGGATAAAATCTCCTTTAACAACTTTTCTAATGGTTATTGCTGTATTTCTTTTCACTTATATCTTTTTTGTGGACTCATCCTCCAGTGTTTTACATCTAAGAGGACTAAAAGGATGATGCTAACCAGAGTGACATTGACTTGAAATTCTCCCAGTATAGAAGGGACAGTCAGCAAGGTGCTTTACTCCTTCCCTAGGCAGGCCTATGCCTCATCTCAGCTGGAAGTAACTAATGATTGATCATTGCCCCTTACCCTCTTTTAAGCATACGAGGGTAAACACCTGAAGGGGACAATGATATCAACAGAATAAAGGGGCAAAGTAGGTGATTAAATAGTAAATCTCCCCAGGGGATTGTAAGTAGAAAAAATATGGGAGACCCCTATAAGTTAACAATTACTCAAGAAAGCAGGCTTGCTTAACCACAAAACCAAGTAGGCTTACTTAGCAACCACCAACAGAAGCACCAACCATCTAGCAGAAGCACAAGAACGCTCCCAAACAATAAAACAATGGTGGCATGAGCCTTACATCCTGCCCAATGAGCTCAGTAAGTTAATGATCCCTAGGACATGCTCTCTGCACACATAAAAAACAATAATTTGTGGACCTAGCTTGACCGCATAGGGACAAAAAAAGCTCCCCTGCCCAACCTTGAGGAGAAGCTGATGATGAAAGCATGATGTCTACTAAAGAAAGACAAAGAAGTTCTCTTTCTCCCCACTTTTCCTTAGGTTATAAAATTATAGCCCAGTAAGTTTTGGGGGCATGACACCCCATTGCCTGCCTGCTTATAAGCCTCACAAGCCTCCTGTTCTAATAAATCACTTCTTATCTGTCACTTTGCTTCTCTCTGACTTCTTTTCTGCACCGAACAATAAAGGACTATAGTACTGGAGCTCTTCACAGCCTCTAAAACAACATCCAAATGGTTTCGTGATTGTATTTTCTTTTTTTTTCTTGCTCACTATATGAAAATATATTGCTTTTGAACTCCTAGCTCCTTATACTGGGAATATCTAAGGTGCTTTTACTTCTATTCCCAGGATCTTAGGCGCCTTTACTTCCCAGGTGGTCCTCAATTCAGTTCAGTTCAGTCGCTCAGTCGTGTCCGACTCATTGCGACCCCGTGAATCGCAGCACGCCAGGTGGTAAAGAATTCATCTGCCAGTGCAACAGTTGTAACAGATAGGGGTTCAATCCCTGAGTTGGGAAAATCCCTGGAGGAGGGCATGGCAACCACTCCAGTATTCTTGCCTGAAGAATCCCATGGACAGAGGAGCCTGATGGGCCCCAGTCCATAGGGTTACAAAGAGTCAGAATATGATTGAAGTGACTTAGCCCACACACTTAGCTCTAAGATCTTAATGACCTGGATAACCATGATGATGTGGTCACTAACCTAGAGCCAGACATCCTGGAGTGTGATGTCAAGTGGGTCTCAGGAAGCATTACTATTAACAAAGCTAGTAGAAGCAATGGAATTTCAGCTGAGCTATTTCAAATCCTGTGTGCAGCACTCAATATGCCAGCAAATTTGGAAAACTAAGCAGTGGCCACAGGACTGGAAAAGGTCAGTGTTCATTCCAATCCCAAAGAAGGACAATGCTAAAGAATGTTCAAACTACCACACAATTGCAATCAGTTCACATGCTAGCAAATTCACATGATCAAAATCCTTCAAGCTAGACTTCAATCATATGTGAACTGAGAACTTCCAGATGTACAAACTGGATTTAGAAAAGGCAGAGGAAATAGAGATCAAATTGCCAACATCCATTAGATCATAGAAAAAGCAAGAGAATTCCAGAAAAACATCTAGTTCTGCTTCATTGACTACACTTAAGCCCTTGACTGTGTGGATCACAACAAACTGGAACATTCTTAAGGAGATGCGAATACCAGATCACCTTACCTGTCTCCTGTGAAACCTGTATGCAGGTCAAGAAGCAAGTTAGAACCAGACATGGGACAACAGACTGCTTCAAAACTAGGTAAGAATACTGCAAGGCTGTATATTGTAACCCAGCTTATTTAACTTATATGCCTACTACATCATGTGAAATGCTGGGCTGGATGAATCACAAGCTGGAATCAAGATTGCTGGGAGAAATATCAGTAAACTCAGATACACAGATGACACCACCCTTATGGCAGAAAGCAAAGAGGAATTCAAGAGCCTCTTTTTTTTTTTTTTTTTTTAGCCTCTGATGAAGTTGAAAGAGGAGAGTGAAAAAGCTGGCTTAAAACTCAATATTCAGAAAAATCAGATAATGGCATCCAGTCCCATCACTTCCCTGGTGGCTCAGATAGTAAAGTGTCTGCCTGCAATACTGGAGACCCAGGTTCGATCCCTGGGTTGGGAAGATCTCCTGGAGAAGGAAATGGCAACCCACTCCAGTATTCCTGCCTGGAGAATCCCAGGGACGGAGGAGCCTGGTAGGCTATAGTCCATGGGATCGCAAAGAGTCAGACACGACTGAGCGACTTCACTTCACTTCACTTCACTTCCCATCACTTCATGGCAAATAGATGGGGAAACAAAGAAATCAGTGACAGACTTTTTTTTCCTGGACTCCAAAATCACTGCAGATGGTGATTGCAGCCATGAAATTAAAAGATGTTTGCTCCTTGGAAGAAAAGCTATGACAAAACTAAACAGTATATTGAAAAGCAGAGACATCACTTTGCAAACGAAAGTCCCTCTAGTCAAAGTTATGGTTTTTCCCATAGTCATGTAGGGATGTGAGAGTTGGACCATAAAGAAGGCTGAGGGCTGAAGAATTGATGCTTTTGAAGTGTGGTGCTGGAGAAGACTCTTTAAGAGTCCCTTGTACAGCAAGGAGATCCAACCAGTCAATCCTAAAGGAAATCAGTCCTAAATATTCATTGGAAGGACTGATGCTGAAGCTGAAGCTGCAATATTTTGGCCACCTGATGCAAAGAACTGACTCATTGGAAAAGACCCTGATTCTGGGAAAGATTGAAGGCAGGAAGAGAAGGGGATGACAGAGCATGAGATGGTTGAATGGCATCACCAAACTCAATGGACATGAGTTCAAGCAAACCTGAGCAGATGGTGAAGGACAGGAAAGCCTGGCATGCTGCAGTTCATGGGGTCACAAAGAGTTGCACACAATTTAGTGACTGAACAACAAGACTGCATAATTTAGAATTTCACACATTGGTATTGAGAGAGGGAGAAACAGGATCCTGGATGAAGTTTGGGAAATAATAGTGATCTGTGTAGACTGATTCCTTTGCAAGAAGCATAAGATGAGCAGAATACAAGGTAGTTTCTACCCTCGAATTAAAAGAAAGTAATTATGAGTGTATCATTTTTCAATCAAATTCTTAGCTCTGAACACACACATGACCAGGCCTTTTACATTCCATGCTGGTATTTTTATTACTCAAATGGTGGTCTTTAAGCTCTAGAGGTTGCATCATTTTCCCAGGTTTCCCAAGATGCCCACGCAGAAGTGTCTGAGTGTATGTATGTGTTAGTTACTCAATCATGTCCGACTCTTTGCAACCTCTGTCCATGGGATTCTCCAGGCAAGAACACTGGAGTGGTTTGCCATTTCCTTCTCCAGGGTATCATCCCAACCCAGGGATCAAACCCAGGTCTCCTGCATTGTGGGAAGATTCTTAATCATCTGAGCCACCAGGGAAGCCCTAGAGGTGTCTGGGGAGGCTGCAAAAAGACTTTTTCTTTGAATACATATATTTTATAAAATATTTCTAAAGGCTGTTTGTGATTTTATTGTTCATAGAGGTGAGGTGATTCATAGAATCAATGAAAAATGCTGTTAGTTTTTTTTTTTTTAAACCAAAATTGTCTGATATGGGAACTGGACTGATTTTGCCCTCTAACAGTGAAATATCTGACAGTTTTTAGATTGAGAGCCTAGAATTACAGGGAGATTATTGCACTTTCCAGAAAGCAGACATGAACTACAAATTGTTTCAAACTATTGAAATAATGACCACAGAAAGTGAGCATACTTTAAAGCCCTATATGGTGTTACATTTCAGAAATGAGCTGGACTGGAAAATGAAACCAGCTTCTCTTCCTGCTGCTGAGTTTTTCTGAATTTCCTACAAGCTGCTTGGAATTTTGCAAACAATTCACAGCTGATAAAATAAAAGGGCAGTGGAACTGAGTGTCTCCAGTGAAGACCTAGAGGCACTCAGCAGGGCATCACCATCTGCCCCTTGTACTTCTGTAACCAATAACTGTATAATTTAAAATTTTCTTTTTGTTCTTTTAAATACATGAGAGTCAATTGAGGAACTACAGAAAAGATTATCAGGCTAACTTGAATTTAGACTGCCCCAGAACCTTCTTGAAGGGTTTCATTTCTTCCTGTGATTTTCGTTTATTCACTCAAAGAACACTCACTGGTTACCCACTGTGCACCAGGCCTGATGCAGGGCACTGACGGCTTGAGGACATGCTCTCCACCCCTGAGGAACTCCAAGAGCTAGAGGGGAGAGTTAGACTTGGAAACAGGCACTTTGAATGTGGTCTGCTAAGGGCTGCACAGAGGCCAATGTAGGGGACTGAGTGAGCACAATCTTCAAGATTAGATGCACAGAACTGGGAGTTTGCCACTTTGAAGTGGAGGGTGTTGTATGGAGGAGAAATTTCCTACTGTTCTGAGAACTGCAGTATTTCAATATAGCTAGTTCTTAGGAGGGACGGGAAGAAATAAATGTGTGAGAAGACTGGAGAGGTAGGCAGGGGTTAGACCACCAAAGCCTTGAATGCCAGGCTAAGAGACTGAAACCTTATCCTGAGGGCACTGGGCAGTTTCTGCAAGGGAGTGACATGTCCAGATTTTTTATTTAGAGCCATCAATCTAACTTTGTAGAATATGGATCAGAAGAAGCAAAGCAGGGAGATTATGAGGGCTATTGCAGTCCGATTAAAAATAATGAGAGACTGGTGATCTGATCTTTGGGTCAGTTTTCAGTGAAACTTTTTCAGGTTTTGAGCTAATCAAATGGATCTGACAAACTGAGAAGTAAAGAGACCATGTAAGTTTAGGGCAGGCTAAAAATTAGGGAGGCTTCCACCTCCTCTAGGAAGCCTTTACTCAGCTGCATGTGGGCAGAGATCATCATTGTTTTGGGGGCTCATAAAGTACTTTGTCAGTTTCTCTATTATAGTGTAATTCTATAATTCAGTTCAGTTCAGTTCAGTTCAGTCGCTCAGTCGTGTCCGACTCTTTGCGACCCCGTGAGTCGCAGCACACCAGGCCTCCCTGTCCATCACCATCTCCTGGAGTTCACTCAAACTCACGTCCATCGAGTCAGTGATGCCATCCAGCCATCTCATCCTCTGGCGTCCCCTTTTCCTCCTGCCCGCAATCCCTCCCAGCATCAGAGTCTTTTCCAATGAGTCAACTCTTCGCATGAGGTGGCCAAAGTACTGGAGTTTCAGCTTTAGCATCATGCCTTCCAAAGAACACCCAGGGCTCATCTCCTTTAGAATGGACTGGTTGGATCTCCTTGCAGTCCAAGGGATTCTCAAGTCTTCTCCAACACCACAGTTCAAAAGCATCAACTCTTCGGCGCTCAGCCTTCTTCACAGTCCAACTCTCACATCCATTCATGACCACTGGAAAAACCATAGCCTTGACTAGACAAACCTTTGTTGGCAAAGTAATGTCTCTGCTTTTGAATATGCTATCTAGGTTGGTCATAACTTTCCTTCCAAGGAGTAAGCGTCTTTTAATTTCATGGCTGCAGTCACCATCTGCAGTGATTTTGGAGCCCCCCAAAATAAAGTCTGACACTGTTTCCACTGTTTCCCCCTCTATTTCCCATGAAGTGATGGGACCAGATGCCATGATCTTCGTTTTCTGAATGTTGAGCTTTAAGCCAACTTTTTCACTCTCCTCTTTCACTCTCATCAAGAAGCTTTTTAGTTCCTCTTCACTTTCTGCCATAAGGGTGGTGTCATCTGCATATCTGAGGTTATTGATATTTCTCCTGGCAATTTTGATTCCAGCTTGTGCTTCTTCCAGCCCAGCATTTCTCATGATGTACTCTGCATAGAAGTTAAATAAGCAGGGTGACAGTATACAGCCTTGACACACTCCTTTTCCTATTTGGAACCAGTCTGTTGTTCCATGTCCAGTTCTAACTGTTGCTTCCTGACCTGCATATAGGTTTCTCAAGAGGCAGGTCAGGTGGTCTGGTATTCCCATCTCTTTCAGAATTTTCCACAGTTTATTGTGATCCACACAGTCAAAGGCTTTGGCATAGTCAAGAAAGCAGAAATAGATGTTTTTCTGGAACTCTCTTGCTTTTTTGATGATCCAGCGGATGTTGGCAATTTGATCTCTGGTTCCTCTGCCTTTTCTAAAACCAGCTTGAACATCAGGAAGTTCATGGTTCACATATTGCTGAAGCCTGGCTTGGAGAATTTTAGCATTACTTTACTAGCGTGTGAGATGAGTGCAATTGTGTGGTAGTTTGAGCATTCTTTGGCATTGCCTTTCTTTGGAACTGGAATGAAAACTGACCTTTTCCAGTCCTGTGGCCACTGCTGAGTTTTCCAAATTTGCTGGCATATTGAGTGCAGCACTTTCACAGCATCATCTTTCAGGATTTGAAAGAGCTCAACTGGAATTCCATCATCTCCACTAGCTCTGTTTGTAGTGATGCTTTCTAAGGCCCACTTGACTTCACATTCCAGGATGTCTGGCTCTAGGTGAGTGATCATACCATCGTGATTATCTTGGTCATGAAGATCTTTTTTGTACAGTTCTTCTGTGTATTCTTGCCATCTCTTCTTAATGTCTTCTGCTTCTATTAGGTCCATACCATTTCTGTCCTTTATCAAGCCCATCTTTTCATGAAATGTTCCCTTGGTATCTCTAATTTTCTTGGAGAGATCTCTAGTCCTTCCCATTCTGTTGTTTTCCTCTATTTCTTTGCATTGATCGCTGAGGAAGGCTTTCTTATCTCTTCTTGATATTCTTTGGAACTCTGCATTCAGATGCTTATATCTTTCTTTTTCTCCTTTGCTTTTCACTTTTCCTTTCACAGCTATTTGTAAGGCCTCCCCAGACAAAAGTACTTGGATGCAATCTAAAAAACGACAGAATGATCCCTGTTCGTTTCAAAGGCAAACCATTCAATATCACAGTGACCCAAGTCTATGCCCCAACCAGTAACGCTGAAGAAGCTGAAGTTGGACGGTGCTATGAAGACCTACATGACCTTTTAGAACTAACACCGAAAAAAGATGTCCTTTTCATTATAGGGGACTGGAAAAGTAGGAAGTCAAGAAACACCTGGAGTAACAGGCAAATTTGGCCTTGGAATACGGAATGAAGCAGGGCAAAGGCTAAGAGAGTTTTGCCAAGAGAAAGCACTGGTCATAGCAAACACCCTCTTCCAACAACACAAGAGAAGACTACACATGGACATCACCAGATGGTCAACACCAAAATCAGATTGATTATATTCTTTGCAGCCAAAGATGGAGAAGCTCTATACAGTCAGCAAAAACAAGACCAGGAGCTGACTGTGGCTCAGATCATGAACTCCTTATTGCCAAATTCAGACTTAAATTGAAGAAAGTAGGGGAAACCATTAGACCATTCAGGTATGACCTAAATCAATCCCTTATGATTATACAGTGGAAGTGAGAAATAGATTTAAGGGACTAGATCTGATAGATAGAGTGCCTGATGAACTATGATCTGAGGTTCATGACATTGTACAGGAGACAGAGATCAAGACCATCCCCATGGAAAAGAAATTCTATAATTACAGGTATATAATTGGACTCCTCCTCTGAGGAATCTGGAGGAATCAATGTTAGGCACTTTGTCTTACTCATTTTTTTATCCCCCGTGTTTAGAAGCATCAGTAAACATTTGCTAAGTGAATGAAGGGGAGAAAGAAGCTGTGTGATGTAGTGGGAAAGGCATTTTTGCTGGTTGTCAGGACCTGGGGCTCTAACCCTGGGTCTGCTACTAAGTGGCTGTGTGACTTTGAACCAGTCTCCTTACAGCTATGGGTCTCAATTTCCTCATCTCTAAAATGAGAACGGGGCTTCCCTGGTAGCACAGACGGTAAAGAATCCGCCTGCCATGGGGGAGACCCAGGTTCGATCCCTTGGTGGGGAAGATCCCCTGGAGAAGAGAATGGCAACCCACTCCAGTATTCCTGCCTAGAGAATCCCCATGGACAGAGGAGCCTGGCGGGCTACAGTTCATGGGGTCGCAAAGAGTCGGACATGACTGAGTGACTAACACAGACACACACACACACACAATGAAAATAAAAATACAGCCCTTCTCAGGGTTATGGAGATTAAACGAGATAACAGAGCTCACCAGCTGCCTGCCCTGTTTGAGCCCTGCCCTCGTGAAACAGCCTGGACTATTGTTCCTGTCATTTGGATCTCATTTGCTCTCTCTCTCCTGGTGAGAGCCGAACTGAAAGCTGTTGCCTTGATGGAGGGGAAGTTTGCAGCAGCAGTATAACACACCGTCCAGGTGGACATTGTGTTGCTAGTAGGGTAGACACCAAAAAGAGGCGAGCATGTTAGGCTAGAGAGAGACCTGCTGTTTTTGGTGATCCCCAAAGCTGAAAAAGAACTCAAAGTGGGGAGATCTATATACTGTGTTGAGTCTGAAGAAGCCCTAAAAGAGAGCCCTATAAACTCAGGAATTGAGCAGCATCTGGAGAAATGCCACTTCTATGAAAATCACTCATTCATCTCATGTCATAATTTCTCACTGCCTTGGGTTGATAGGATTTACCCTTTCCCCAAGTTTCAAGACAGATATAGAGGAGAGATAAAAAATTACAAATGCCAAATAAAAGGAGTATCATTCTGGAAAAAAAAAAAGTAAAGACAAGATGTTAGGCACCATCATCTCAAGAGATTATGATCAATCCCTAGTGAAGATGTCTTTCTAGAAGATCCACTAGCACTGCTTTTTTTTACATTTTAAAGGCAAACTTTTCCACAAAAACTTGATATTCCCTAACTTATAAGGCACGCGGTTGGGGAGGTCCTGAAATCTGCAACTGATATAATTTGTAGAGTTTTCTTGTTTATTCCATTTATTGAGTTTATTTAGCTGCATGGACTTGGCCTTATCAGAAGACATGTGGTCAAGGGAAGATGATAAGAAAGGAAGAAAAAGAGGGGAATTGAGTTCAGTGATCCTTCCCCAAAGGCTAAAGCCAGTTTTGTGTTAAAGCCAGTGACCTTAAAATAATAAAAGTATGTTTCCATTTTGCAAGACTTAAAAAAAATATTGTGTGCTCAGATGGCACCTTTAATCACGAAGAACTTTTGGCTGAGTTCCAGGCTGATTCTGCTGGCACAGAGAGCTCTGAGATCATAGCCTATATTCAGTGCATAGAAGACATATTTCATCCATCTCTGAAATACAGAGGGGAAACAGAGCATATTAGAACTGTTTCACAGCAAGACCAGACCAGGGTGAAATGTGAAGGACACCTGGTCCATTTGGAATCACAGAAAGGTATATTAATTCTAAGTACTTAAGTGGCTTTTTTTTTTTTTTTCATTTTCAGAGTGTTTCACAATAAACTAAGTAGCTTGCATAAATCTGAAGGTAATCTCCAAGGCAGATTTTGTGATTTACCTAACACTAAATTTAAAAGAGAAAGGAGGGCGGCAAATGGGAAAAAAAACCAGTTCTCAAAGTAGCCGGTGGTGACCCAGGAGTTTGAGCTCTTAGAGCTGAATTTAATCCACACCCAGGCCAAATATAATTCTCCAGGATGGAAATGGTCCAGGGCACCAGAGCTAACATTTGCCAAAAAGCCTGAGGCAGTTTGGTGACAAGTAGTCAGAACCTCACTTCTATTTCTCAACTGAAGGAAAGTAAAGCCAGCATCATATGACAGGCGCTTCCCACCATGGCAGGGCACTGGTTCAAGTCCATCTGAAAGAAGTGTGCTTCCCCTTGATTCATCCTTACCTCTTGCATCACTGTTATTCTTCAGAGGCCTCTTATTCAAAGGTTTATTTGTTGGGCAGCTGGGTCATATGATCTTAGGTGGCAAGGTTGAATCACACAGCTTTACTGTGTATGTCAGTTTGGAGCACACATTATACACTTTCCTGCTTCTTTTTTTTATTATTTTTATTTATATATATATATCCCAGGGACGGGGGAGCCTGATGGGCTGCCATCTATGGGGTCGCACAGAGTCGGACACGACTGAAGCGACTTAGCAGCAGCAGCCTCAGACAATGGCACCCCACTCCATTACTCTTGCCTGGAAAATCCCATGGACGGAGAAGCCTGGAAGGCTGCAGTCCATGGGGTCACTGAGGGTCGGACACGACTGAGTGACTTCACTTTCACTTTTCACTTTCATGCATTGGAGAAGGAAATAGGCAACCCACTCCAGTGTTCTTGCCTGGAGAATCCCAGAGAAAGGGGAGCCTGGTGAGCTGCCGTCTCTGGGGTCGCACAGAGTTGGACACGACTGAAGTGACTTAGTAGTAGTAGCATATATTTTTTATTTTATTTTTAACTTTACAATATTGTACTGGTTTTGCCATATATCAACATGAATCCACCACAGGTATACACATGTTCCCCATCCTGAACCCTCCTCCCTCCCCGTACCATCCCTCTGGGTCATCCCCGTGCACCAGCCCCAAGCATCCAGTATCGTGGATCGAACCTGGACTGCTTCTTTACCGCATCTCCCAAAGCCTTAGTTGTGGGGAGGGCCTGGGTGATTGTTCTGTGAATTGAAAATTGAACCCCCACCACCAAACCATGAGAACTGGTCCACACAAAAGCTATTATGGAAATCTGAAAGACATTATCTTTCCCACACTTCCTCTCTTCACCTTCATTTTGTTTGGGAATGCACAGGGACACCCGTGAACAAAAATAAAGCAACTTGCCCTGACTGATTGCTCTGCTTTTTGAGTTATCAAATGTGAGTACTTCTGGCTCCCAGATACCACGAAGTAAAGAGGCTGCTGGGAAGCCAGCCACAAATTGGGAGTTGATCTTCCAGCATCTTCTATCTGATGAATGGTCCAGGACATTCAAATTAATGTGCCCTGTCCCAGGTAGATTTGCCTCCTGAATCACATTTGAATTTCAGAAATGTAAGAAAGTAAGTCTATTAAGAACCCTGGTATGTAATTTCAGCACAGTCTGGTCCATTCCTTCTTCCTGGCTCTTTTCAACCCATGACTTTATAAGCAGTCCATACACATTTTGACTGCTCCCAGGAACTGTCTCAACTCACAGTCAGAGCACTTTTAAGGAAGGCAGAACCACTTGAGGAGGTTGAGGGTGAAATGTGGCAACTTTCCCGCAGGCATGTCAATATAGCAGAGCCACTCGCGGTAGTTTTTGCTAGGGCTTAAATCAGGTTGTCAACCCAAACACAATAGGCTTTGTTATTCCTGTGTAAAGAGGAAATGGAGCAGTTTTTGGCCTCTTGACTGTATTGCAGAGTATGAAAAGCGGCAATTTCAGGCACAACCTTCAAGAGATGCTACTGTACCTTCCACCCCTAGCAAGTTAATTAGCAGTTTCTGAAATGCGTGAAAGTATTCAGCATTTCATACTTTAAGAATGGGGGGAGGGACTAGGTATACGTGGAAGAGGGTCTGTCGGGGGGAACAGAATAGAGCTCTTTTGGCGAGATTCCACCTGTGATTTATTTCGAAACTCACACACGCGCTGTAATTGCAAGGCTTTTCTCTTTTTTTCCTGGCTAGAGCCCTCGAGTTGAGGGGCCTGCTGTGGTGCTCCACTGTTTATTTCAGGTGTGGCGAGTTCCCCCTGGGTTCAAAAGTCCTGATGAACTGTGCAGAGGAACTGCGAAATGCCTCCTTAAGAAGTGCCTCACTGCTCAAGGGAAGAAATCGAGGCCGGGCTCAGGTTAGCGGCCGGGACTGCTGCACGGGGCCCACGGGCATGTCCTCTCACTGAGCAATAACGGTCCAGCAGTTGGCTTTAGGGACCTTTGCTTTATCTGACAACTTATCATGGGGGGTGGGTGAGGTGGGGCGGGCTGTCCCAAGCAAGGGGAAGAGGTCCGTGGGGGAAGAACTCTGCCCGGGGACATCCTAAGGGCCAGAAGACCGCGCGTCCCGCCAAGTGACAGCACGCTCCCCTCTCGGTCCGCTCCCCTCCCCCGCGGCCAGTCTCCGGGCAGAGGTGTCTCGCGCCAGCCCGTCCTCCCCCTCTTCTACTCGTCCGAGCGGACCGAGCCTCAGCGGGAGCCCCGCCTGTCTCCGGGCAGCTTGAGCCCCCGAGCGCTCGCCCAGCCTGTCAGTAACCGCCGTTTGCGCTTTCTTTCTTTCTTTTTTTTTTTCCTCCTCTTCTTTTCTTTCCCCCTTCTGCCTTTGTCCCGCTTAGTAACTAGGCTCCGACCAATCGCCGCCACACCGGCCGGCGCCGGCTGGCTCCTGATTGGCCCGCTTGGGGCGCGCAGTCGTCTCCCGCTCCTTTGCTGGAGCAAGGCAGACAAAAGACGCAGGCTCCGGGCTCCGGCAACCCGGCTAAGCCAATCACCAGCCACTTCACTCTCTCTTCCCCCCCCCCTCCTCTCCTTTCTGCTCGCCTCTCCCTCCCGGCCCGGCTCGCGTGCTCCAGGCACTGACTCCTGGCGAGCAGCCAGCGCCCGGGCCCTACCATTCTGATTAAGGCTTGGGGGGGAAGAGAGGTTGGTGGGTTAAGGAGCCGAGGCCTAGGGAGCGATGGGGAGAATTGATAGCTGAGGCAGAGGACAGTTTGACTCACACCGTCTCAGGCACCTGACAGAAACTCCAACACTTCGAGGAGGATAGAGTGGAAGGAGCACTGTCGATGCTGGCCGTCCCCCCTGCTCGGCCTGGTTGGGTGGCGCCTCAGCGGGGGAGCTTGGGGGCGGGGGAGGGTGTCCCCCTCCGCGCCGTTAAAATGAAACTCTAGTGGCTGGAGTCAGGGCAGAGCGTGAGGGGATCAGACGCTGGCGGGCTCGCTTACAGCCCGGCGGGAGCGTCCGGCCAAGCAGAGATAACTGGACTCTGGAACAGGACCCCATCCCAAGGCTGCGGCAGCTTCGGTTCCGAGTCCGAACGGAACGAAGCCCGGGTCCCGGCCCCTGGGGATCTCTCCTTGCAGACCAGTGGGACCCCGAAACTTGAACGCAATATCCAACCCCCTTTTTATTCTTTTCTTTGTCACTTCCCCACCTTTCTTGCAACGCGTTCTTTTCCCCCCCTCTCCATTCTGCCTCTCGAAGGACACGAAAGTGGCTTCCGCGGAAAGATTTGAAGGCTATAGGAGCTTTTCTCTTTGCAGAACGACTGTGTAGAAGAGATTTTTGGAAAACCGCTTTTTAACACCTCTGCCCTCGCCTCCCCCCACCCCCCCCAAGCCTCTCTGTATCCCTTCGAGGAGAAAAGCCCGTAGATTGAACATTCCGGGGGCATTTTGTTTGATGCCGGAGGAGAGGGTAGAAGGACCCCGTCCTCGTCCTATTAGTTGGCTGGACTTGTACCGGCCGTTGGAAACCCCGAAGTACATTTTCCAGTGGGACTTTTACAGATATATATTTTTAGATTTTTAAAATATCAGATAAAGAATATATATGCTTTCTATATATTTTCTGACGACCTGCCCCTGACAGCGCGATGTACAATACGGTGTGGAGTATGGACCGCGATGACGCAGACTGGAGGGAGGTGATGATGCCCTATTCGACAGAACTGATATTTTATATTGAAATGGATCCTCCAGGTACTTGGGAGAAAAAAAGAATCTTGTGATGGGTCTGATTTGTGTTTAACAAGACCTTGGTGATGTTTTCCGGGCAGAAGTATTCTTGGGTGCTCTAGGTTCGGGATGAGGGGCAGATTTGCAGTTAGAGCTGCAGTAAAAACTGCTTCTGGTTTACACGTTTAAAGTTTGCAGTTAGGACCCCGATCCTATTGTCCTGTGAGAGTGGGGGTGGGGGCTGGGGTGGTGGGGATGGGAGGAAGGACCCGTTTCTTTTACTTTGCCTTTGCTTCTCGTTCAGGTTTTCGTCGTACCCTCCACACCCCCTTTCCCCCCCTGTTTCAATTAAAGATTCTACCTGCAAAGGATGCTTTATATCCCAGTCTTAAAGTCAGTCTTTCCCTTTAGGGGAATTCTTTAAAGCTTGTCATTTCGTACGTTTGGCTCGCTGTGTTTTACCATCGTTAACTTCTGAAACTGGGCTTGCCTATGTGATTATTCGTTTTAAAGACCCCCTTTTCTCTCGTGGAAACCGAATGCCGGTTAGTGATTTTCAGGGGCTGGGCTTTTTTATTCAGTCATGGCCTTAGTCTGAGGTTTTTCTTTTCAGAATATAGTCGCTCAGAGAGATATGTGTGCACTGTTTTATTACTCTTTAATTTAGGGTGATTTAACTTAATTTATGGGATAGTATTTAATGTAACTTCGGTTCTTAGCATAAAAAGAGGAAGAACCTTTTTTGTGTGAATATATGTGATGTGTACATACATGTGATAGGTTTGAGTCCCCATAATGTAAAGTATACATAGACTCTATTTTTACTTTAGAGCTTTGTCTGAGATCCTTACAGACATTTTGTGTATATGGTAGGAAAAGGAAAGGAAGGAAAATGGAAAAGTTGGGTAATTTTTTTTCTTTTAAGTCTATGTCCTGATTATAAGCTGTCAGATTTTCAAATCCTGTTTGCAATTATAGACTGTGCTTTATGTAATGATTTTGAATAAGTAGAGGGCCTTTGTGCCTATTTTTGTTGAGGATGATTTCGTTATGTCTTTTAAAAATGTGTTATAGCCAAGCCTACAGAATAAATTGTGTCATTGGGGAATCTCAGTTATCATAAGACTGTATGTTTTTGGAAACCTTTGAAAAGATCTGAGCCCATGAAAGTGTAATGAAGTATAACTGTCTTACAGGATGTATGTAGAAATTATTTCCTGTGTCCTTGTGAACAGTGAATTCTCCTCTTTGTGTTTTTTTTTCAATTAGTCATCGAGTGATAGAGTGTTAAATGATGTTATATTAAGAGCCAGTACTAATATTGAATCAACCTTTTTCACTCTCAATGATCACTTAGAATTTTTTTCTTTTCCCTTCATTTTGGAGCCTTCTTTATTTGCTTTTATAATTGTGACTGCGATCCAGATACAGCTTTTTTTGGTATTTTACAAAGTTTGTAAGATTTGCCACCCATCTATTGTGTGTATTTCCCTCTTTGTTTCCCCTTAATGGTAAAGCATCATTTCTATTAGATGCATTTGTCATTCACATAAATGGAAATTTAGTACATCATCAGTTCCTTTCCTGTAAAAAGTAAGGTTAATAATTCTACATATCTGTTAGTGTGAGAATCATATATTCAGACTGCCTTAGAATCATACTATGTTCATTTAATATCTGGCCTTGCAGACATACAAAGGGAATTTGTTGGGCGGAGAGGTGAGTGGGGAGGAGGGGAGAAAATGAAGAAGGCACTAATATTTGAAAAACATGGGCCTAGTAGAAATATAGACTGAGTTGAGTTGAGTTGTCCAAAAATGATTTTAAGAAAAGTCAGCTGTTTTCATTATACAGTGCTGTGGGTCTTAAAAGGTTGTTTAGAAAATTCTGATCCAAACTTTGTGTATTCCATGGAAATAAACTTTTGAGTTTAGAATGTTTATTCTTAAATGAAATTTTGCATACTGAGATTCTAGTCAGAATATTAGAAGTATGCATATACTGTTCATTACCCATTTGTAGGCTTAATGTATTAATAGAATACAATTAGTTATTTCTAACAGCTTTTTGAAAAGGAAACATACTTGAGTATGCTAAAATATTGCCTATGAAGTGAATAGTTTTTAGTGTAAATAATGTGAACAACCTTATTTTGTGTGATAAATTAAGTTTTGAGATGTTTAAGTAAATTTTTAGTGAAGAGGTTGCAGCATGTCTCGTATCCATCCTTTTCCTAGTTCCTATCATAGGATCCTAGATCAAGCTCCTGGACTGGTGTGATAGTGCACTAACTGTTCTCCCCGTTTCTACTCTGTCCAGTCCACAGTGTTCTTAAAGTATCATTTAATGATTTATCTTCCAATGGTAAACCTTCCAATGACTTAAAAACCTTCCAGTGCTTTTCCTTTGCCTACTGAAAAAAGCCACATCTTGCTTATCCTATCAGATAAGTCCCTTTATTTTTGCTTCCAACCTAATTTTCCAGTCTTTTCTCCTAGAGTCCATCACAAGTTCTGTGGAAGCTGTTTCATACTTGCTGTTCCTTGACTGTGTGCTTTTCCCTCTTCTGGGTGCCTTTCACCTTGGGTTGAAATCTCATACATGTTAAGGGTCCTGGTTAGATAAAGGGTCCTGGTTAGATGACTTCTTTGCCAGAATGTGTGTTCCCTGATCCCTACTGTTTGGAGACATCCTTCCTTTCTTTCCCTCCCTCTTCTAGCACTTCTCAGATAGAACTTTTTCCATTCTGCCTAGAGTAGCTTCTGCATTTATTTATGTATACTTCCCCCTTTGGAATTATCTTCCCACCAGTTTATGAGCTTCTTAGCTTGTCAAGGTCTTGCAAGTAGTAGACAATTTAATAAATATGTGTTGAATTAACGAATGCCTAAGGAGTGTTGTTTTTTTCTAGCCTTTACCTGCTTTTCTACTTAAGGTCTTTAGTCACTTCATTTCTTGGCTATTGCAGTAGCCTCTGTTTAAGTAACTTTCAAATTACACAGTTATTGACTTAGGGTCCTTAACTGTAATATTAATATTACAGTTTTAAAAATATGACTTTCATTTTTATTTTAGTCTGAAGTGTAAATATGAAATTTTTGTCTGTTATTGCTGTCAGCAGCCTCAAAAACTAGTTTTCAAAGGTCTTTCTTTCAGCCTGTATTTTCAAAAACTACCATTACCATGTATCCTGAAGATTCTAATAACTGGCTGGATTGCTACATCTATTATAATTTACTGACAATGTAAGGGTTGGATCCAAATGAAACTTTGATGTCTTAATCTTTATATGTTTCCCAGAAATACTGGGAAATACCAAACTGTTTAGATGGAGTATAAAACATTTTAATATCAGAAATGTTAAGATTACGGTACAGAGAATTGCTTATAAGCATCTTGGTTAGTCCTCTTGTGATTTGTAAATCAGGATTATTCCATAACAGAACAGTTGCTGTCCTTTCCAAGAGCCCTGTTTTTTTTTTTTTTTTAGATTTATTTATTTATTTTTTGGCTGTGATGGGTCTTCGTTGCTGTGTGCAGGCTTTCTCTAGTTGCGGCAAGTGGAGGCTACTCTTTGTTGTGGTGCTCTGGCTTCTCATTGCAGTGGCTTCTCTTGTTGCTCTTCTAGGCATGTGGGGCTTCAGTAGTTTTGATATCATGGCACTTGGGGGCTTGGGCTTAGTTGCTAGCAGCATGTGGGATCCTCCCGGACCAGGAATTGAACTGGTTGACCCCTGCATTGCAAGGCATATTCTTAATCAGTGGACCACCAGGGAAGCCCCAGAGAGCCCTGTTTTGGGGATAAGAGCTATTGGAAGATTACCAATATGCAACTGATCATAAACTCATCCCCAAAGCTTATAGGTAGAGTGCACTTCAGTTTTGACATTGTTATTGTGTTTATTTTGAGAAGATGTAATAAATCATTTCTTTTTTAGACTAACATACAATTCTTTTTAAGATTATAGACTTTTTTGTTCTTATTTTTTCTTATTAAGAACAAATTTCTGAATCTGTAGGGCAGCAGCAATCTCTTCAGTGATAATAGAAAATTAAAAAAATTTAATTGTTTGGCAAAACATAAATATAGGAAGGTCTGGAAAAGTGATTCTCATTTTTTTAAATCTCAGTACCCCTTTAATAGGCTTCCTGGGTGACTCGGTGGTAAAGAATCCACCTGCTAATGCATGAGACCCGGGTTTGATCCCTGGGTCGGGAAGATCCCCTGAAGAAGGAAATGGCAACCCACTCCAGTGTTTTTGCCTGGGAAATCCCATGGACAGAGGAGCCTGGAGGGCTACAGTCCGTGGGGTTGCAAAGAGTTGGACACGACTTAGTGATTAAACAACAACAACCCCTTAAACTCTTAAAATTATTGAGGATCCCAAAGAGTTTCTGTTTAGGTGGGTTGTTTCTATTGAAGTTTGCTATATATTAGAATAAAACTGAGAAGTTAAAAAGTATTTAATTCATTTAGAAATAATAAAGCATTACATGTTAACATAACTTTAAAATGAGAAAATAGCTGTGTTTCCCCCAAAACAAACAAAAAAAGTGAGAAGAGTGGCATCATTTTATGTTTTTTGCAAATAACTTTTAATGTCAGGCCTTTTAATCTTTAATGTATGGCTTAATAGAAGGCATATAAATTCCCATGTCTGCTCTTGCATTCAGTCTTTTGAGATATCACAGGTCATAGCCTCTGGAAAACTCCACTACACAGTTGTGAAAGAAAGAGTAGAGAAGGCAAATAATGTCTTAGTAACACTCTGAAAATAGTGTGAAAATTGGACCCTCTTGGGCCCTCTGAAAGGGGGGCCCAGTGGTTTGACCCTCAGTGGTCTCTGGATTACACTCTGAGAAATACTGGTTTAGTAGTTACTTGACTGCATAGTTTGATGGCCAACCTAGTAAAGTATTTTTGGAGCCAGATGAAAAGGTTGTTTTAGGAAACTTACTTTTTTTGGCATACTTGGTATTTTCATCCTGGTAAAATTTTAGATTAAGTAACATTCTGGTGGAGAACTAACATATTGGGCCTGTGGTTGAAGAAAATGTCTGCTGAGAAACACACTGGAGAAATAGGTCACCTGCTGCCATGTGGTCCTTACCGTTAGCAAACTGGGCATCCTGCTTCTGTGGTTGAATTTTTCTTTATAACTCTGAACATTTGATGGATTCATCTTATATAAAATGCTTCTCTGTGTATCGTAAGATATTTCTTTTATGAGCTAGTTGTCACTTTTTAATAATATTGTAATAAGGAAGGAATGTTTATATAATCAAATGATGTAAAAAAGCCATGCCAACTTTTTCTGCATCTTCTTATCGAAAAAGATTAGTCATTGCTTTCATTTTAATATATTATAGTTTATAGTATATCTAAGTATGTTTCATTAGAAGTATGGTAAGTCTTCACTTGATAATGCTTTTAAGGTTTATTCTCATTGTTTTTTCATGCTTTGTATTTTTCTTAGAATGTAGAAAATATTGGACATCTTTATGGTCACCATGTTTAACAAAGTATATAGAAAAATAATGACAAATATGTCTATGTGATATAATTTTTATTGATATTAAAGGAGGATGCAGCCTGAATGTAGTAGAAAGAACACAGGCTTTGGAAACAGATGGTATGGGTCCCAAACCTAGCTTTGCTTCTTAGTTTGCTGTGAGCATCCATTTTCTCTTCTGTAGAATTGAATTAATACATACCGTTCGCAGTTGTTCTGGAGATTAGAAGTACTATATCAATATCTTGTACAGTGTTTGGCATGTGTTGTGTGCTGCATGTGTGCCTGCTCAGTTGTGTCTGACACTTTGTGACCCCATGGACTATGGCCAGCTAGGCTCCTTTGTCCATGAGTTCTAGGCAAGAATACTGGAGTGGATTGCCATTTCCTCCTCCAGGGAATCTTCCTGACCCAGGGATTGAACCCACATCTCCTGAAGCTCCTGCATTGGCAGGTAGATTCTTTACCACTGAGCCACCTGGGAAGCCCTTTGGCACATGTAATATACTCAATTCATTGTAGCTTATATCCTGGCATATTGCTAGTATTCAGTTAACTCTATCTCTTTGCATACGCTTGTAGTCAAAACCTTTTGAGATATCTTGCTGCATGCTTTTCTTCATCCTTGACATTTAAACTGGAGCCATTTTGTTTTTGGAAGAACTCCCTAGGGTCTTTTCTAGACTCTCATGAGTCTATGGAAATATCACTCAAATCATCCTTTCTTTTTAGTTTCTATTGCCTTTGTTCCTCATCACCTCACATTTGAAATTATTTGTAATAAGGTAATAGTTGCCAGCATTTGTTGAGTAGTTATTGTAGACCTGGCACTATGTTAAATGCTTTCATATGTATTATTTCGTTTAGCCACACAACAACTTTATAAAATAGGCACGATTATTATCCCACTTTACAGACGGGAAACTGACACAAATGTGTTTACTAACTTATTCAGTTGTCAGCAAGTAGCAGAGCAAGTCTGTCTGCCTAACCAATGCCCAGGTTCTTAACTGGTACCTCCTAACTGGTTCTTTGTTTCTAATTTCTTTTTCCCCTCCCCTATAAATTCATCCTGAATTCATCAGCCAGATTAATCCTACTGAAATGTTATTTTCATTGTTTTATGGCTCTATTTAGAAATTATTAGCAACTCTCCATTTATTTTAAGCAGAGGCCATACTCTTAAACTTGACATATGTAATCTTTAGTAATATGGTACCAATTTACATTTCCATCTTAATTACTAATCTTCTATTCTCATTTTTTTTCTTGCCCAATTCCTTGCTTATCACTTCACTATACCTTGCTTATTTCCATCTCCAGCCTTTTGCTTATGCTGCTGCTTATGTTAGATTATGCTCATCCTACCCCATCTTTAAATCCGGATCCTTTGTAAGTCCTTCTTCCTCCTTTTCTTCCTCTAAAAATTCCAGCACTGAACCCCTTTAATGATCTAGGGCTGGTCTCTTATTTTGACACAAAATCACGTTCTGTTATGGCATTAATTATTTCACAAATGTAATTTATTTCCCCAACAAGATAAGCTTAAACACCCAGTGTCTAAATATTTTGTTAAATCTTAGGCCTGTGGACCCAACAAGTTTTATTTTGTGACTCATTTCAAAATGTTGGTATTATTTATTATCAACATGTGATCTTTAAAGTTCTAAAGATAATTTATTGTAACAAAAGGAATAATGAAAAAATGCAATACATAGTGTTATCAGCAAAATTTTATGGTTTTGCATAAAAGTCGTATTTGAAATTTTGAAGTAGTAAAAGTGAATAGTAAGTTTCTGAAAGTTTGGGTTAAATGTAGTTGTTTAGTGTGTTACTATACCAATTAAATTTAGATTGTGTAGAAGTTGACTTGGGATAACAAGGTAAGGTCAACCGTAGAGCCTTATAAGATCAATTTTCAAATTGTTCGCCCATGGTATTTTTTTTGGCTCCTTGTGCATTATTTGTAAGTTCATATGAAGTGAGAGGGTTATCTTATTTTTTTAATAAAAGGGGAAGTAGACTAGGTCTAGCCTGCTAGATCATTCCATTTTGTATGTCCCATGTCAGTGTAAAAACTGCCCTGTGCCCTGTGACTATGAGCCAACACAAAGCCAAAGTCAACACTATGATGTCATACCATCCACCATTATCCTGCCTTCGATTTCCTGTCTGATGTTCTGTTTGTGGACCAGTTTAGTTGTCTACCTGTGTGTAAGGGTATAGGGCAACAAGTCCAGGCTATATGGTCTTAGGTAGTTATTGTTGTAGTTTCTTTCTTTCTTTTTGGCTGTACCAGGCGGCTTGCAGATGTTACTCAGTTCCCTGACCAGGGATTGAACCCAGGCCACAGAAGTGAAAGTGCTGAGTCCTAACCACTGGACCAGGGAATTCCCTAGTTTCTTTTCTTTTTTAAACTTAGGCAAATATAAATCATGAGTCAAAATTTAAAATTTGTATATAAATTATTTTGGAGAAGGCCATATCAAAATGATTGTGTTAGAGGAATACTGCTTTAGAGTTCATTCTTTCACATGTATCCTTCTTAGCTTTCTAACTGTACAGTAGAGTCATTCAGTATGGTATAATTCACATTGAACTTCTAACAAGGATTTGTAAAATGAACTACAGACTTCTTTTCCTGAAATTTGTCCTGGTCGTCCTGGGATATGTTTCATAAAAGAGTATATAATTAGTATATTTTCATCTGTAAGCAGCAGAACCTCATTTCAACATGGCTTAAGAAATAAGAAACTTTATCTTCTCATGTAATAAGCTTCAGCGTTGGTTGATTACAGAAATTCAACAATGTCAGTAAAAACCCATATTCTTTGCCTTGCCCAGTTCTGCTGCCCTCCCTGGAACTGGCTACTGTCTCTATACACACAACTTCTGAAAGAAGGAAGAGGTCTCTTTCTGTGCCACTGTATTCAGAGAGAGGAAACTTTCTCTAAAAGCCTCTAGCAGGCTTCTTTCACAGCTTTTTGGCCAGAATTGGGTCATATGTCTATTCCTGAACCAGTCATGAGTGGTTCAATAGTGATTACTATCGAAATAACCGTGTTTGTGGAATCTGGAGTGGTGTTGACTTCCTCTGAGGCATTATCAGGGGAAGGATTCTGTTAGGAAGGAAGAGGAGGGGATGAATTCTAGGTTGGCAAACAACAGTGGCCACTCTGAAAAGTAATTTGGAGAACCATAGCTCTTTTCAAAGTTCTTGTCTCTGTATTTGGAAATAAAGATAATTAGCGAGTTAATTTTTTTTCTTTTTCAAAACTAAAATCTAGTTAGTACAGTGATGTATTATGAAACCCATTTTCATTTTATAAATTGGAATTCACAGGGTTACATAGTATTGAGAGTTAAATATGACAGACCATTTCCTGTCTTAACAGTTGCTTTCCAGAAGATGAGGAAGCTAACATCTCTGGTTGACAGTTTCCTTATTTGAGGCTTGTAGGTGTTGGAATAGAGTAAATTAGTACATCTGATAAATGAGTGTGAGAAAGCATTTATAAAATTATAAATTCCATATTTCAAAGTTTAGTAAATTAAGTTTGGTAAATTAAGCCTAAGACTTGATTTATGATTTGAATGACTGACCTTAAAAATTAGGACACTTAAAGTAACTCATAGATCATATCTTTTAATTAGATTGTATTAACTAGTTAGAAATTCATAGGCAATATAGTGGGGCTGTGAAGAGAGAGGGTTCTGGAATCAGATTACCAGAGTTCATGTTGGCTTCTGCCGCTTCCTAGCATATATCATTGGGCAATTTACTTATGTTTTCTGTGTTTTGGTTTCCTTGCCTAAAAACGGCAATGATGGTTGTCCCTACTTCAATAAGATTGTTTTGAGAGTCCAGTGAATTAACAACTGTAAAGCAGCTAACATGATGCCCAGACCATATTAAGCATCCAAAAATGTTTTTGTTCATGTCTATTAATTAATTCATGTTTTTCAGCAAATATTTGATTGCCAGGCAGGTATAGCATTCAACAGAACAGCAAAACTCCCTTTATTCATGGAGTATACATTTTTAAGGGAGGGGAGAGAACAAAGAATAAACAAAATCATAAGTGGAATACATAGTGATGGTGATAAATGTTATGAAGAAAAAGCAGAGAACAAAAATATGAGTGCTGGGTGAGGGAGCTGCTGTTTTCAATATTATATATTTGTTTACTCATTCATTCAGGCCATGCAGCATGTAGGATCTTAGTTCCCCCATCAGGGATCAAATTCATGCTCTCTTGCATGGAAGAGTGGAGTTCTAACCACTGGACCACCGTGGATTCCCGCCGGAAACCATTTTAGATACTAGGACAGGAAGGGCCTGATGTGAAGGAAGTGAGGGTGCTAGTCAGGTAGATATATGGGAGGTAAGATATATATGCCAGTATGCCTGGCAGAGGGAATACCGGATGACACACAGGAGCATGTGTGTCAGGCAGTCAGGGATCAGGTAGGAGGCCGGTGTGGCTGAAGTGGAGTGAGGGGAAACTATCATATAGTCAGATTTAAAAGACAAGTAATGATGTGGATGGTGGGGAAGACTGTATAGGACATTGTAAGAACTTGGGCTTTTAAAACTTGACTGAGAAATATAAATGGAGCGTAACCTTTAAAAGTTGTGACTCACTCTTCTGTACATCTGTAACTTATATAATATTGTATATCAAATATGCTTTAATAAAGAAAAAAACTTGACTGTGATGAGAAGCCATCCAAGTGTGTTGAAGAAGGATATGTTATGATTCCTGGCTTAAAAGGACAATGCTGGCTGCTGATGGAAATGGATAAACTGTTAGGAGGCTACGGCAGTAAACAGGCTGAGGGATGGTGGTGGCTTGGACAAGGGTGGATGCTGTGGAGATTGTAAAAAGTAGTTGGATTCTGAATATTATGACTAGTTATATAACTTGTCATTTCTAAACTGACTTATTTTCTATTTTTTAGCTTTAGGTATGCTTTAGTAATTAAAGATTTAGCTTTTAAAATGATGTCAATGTATATATTTTTGGATGGATTTTTCTATCTTTGAAGTGTTATGATTTCTAATCTCTGACATGAGTGCAAAGCAGCATAATATGTGGCCTTAGTTATTTGATGAAGGCTTACTCATGAGTTGCTTTGATAAACATTACTGAATAAATCTAGACTATATTATAATTTACTTTCAAAAGTAACTTTGAAAAGGAAATTATCTTGAAATTCTAAGTTTCTGTGGTGGGCTATGAAGGGGAGGAGAAATTAAAGAGAAGGATACATATGCCACATATGTATCATTTTACTTTATGTGCTAAAGTTGTTGGTGTTTTAGAATAATGAAAATACATTTGTGTGTTTACGTATTAGTGGAATGATTAGGTGCTTGAGCACAGACTTTGCTGAAATGTTGCTCAGTGTTTAGGGGTGCTGGATTCAGATTGTTTTGATTTCCAGTTGTATTCCTGTCTGCTTCTAGTTTGTGACCCCTGGAGAGCAACTTGAACAGTCTATAGCAACTTGAACAGTCATTGTTTTTGCTTCTTTCCTGCCTTTCTCAAACTTATTAGTTTCTCTTCCAGGAGTACCGGTTTCCCTTTCAGCTCTCTCCTTTGCCTGTTTCCTTACTGTGATCTGTATAATAAGGGCCAGTAAAGAAAAGAAGCTATGAATACTCATATAGGAACATATTTGATTTTGTCACACTTACCTGCCAGAGGGTTTGACGTGTTTGACTTTTAGGAAGAAGTTTAAGACAGGTGATTCAAACCTGTAGTAGGACGGAGTTCAGTACTTGGAGTTTACTCTTGTTCCTGAACTGTGGGAGAGCCGTTATCACTGCTGTCTGACTGAAATTGGCCTGGGCCTCTCTTTTGATTCCTAGGTATCAACAGTGGGCATTTAGGGTAGCATTGCCAGATAAAATATATGCAGTATGTCCCCATGAAATATTTGGGACATATTTATACTAAAAAGTTATTCATTATTTATCTGAAATTCAAATTTAACTGGGTGTCTTGTATTTTTATTTGCTAAATTTGCCAAGCCTAATTTAGAGAGAGGCTAGACAGTTGAATGAACACTATTTCCTAGTACATTCTCCCCATGTAGATAAGATGTGTAGGCATAGACGTATAACTTGTTGTAACTATTATCAGAATACTTTTCAGATTCAGTAGCAAAAAGTCCAACTCAAGTTGGTTTAAACAAAGAGAATTTATGGGTTTGTGTAATTGAAAAGTTCAAAGGGAGCGAGGGAGTAAACAAGATCCTACTGGATAGCACAGGGAACTATATCCAATCTCCTGGGATAAACCCCATGGAAAAGTATATAGAAGAAGAATGTATAGATGTGTATAACTGAGCCACTTTGCTGCTCAGCAGAAATTAGCACAACATTGTAAATCAACTATACTTCAGTTTAAAAAAGGTAATGAGGGCCCCTGGCTAAGTTTGATCAAAACTGTCAGACTTTGGCCCAGTTTTTCTGCATTTGCTTTGGCTTTTCCCTATATCAACTTTTTTCTCAGGCTGGCTTCTCTTGTAGTATAAGATGACTGCCTTTGGCTCGTGGGATTGCATGTTTCCTCAGTTCTTGGAGTGGGGTGGTGGGTAGGGAGGATGCTTCCCACAAATATAACACAAAGATCCTGAGTTTGTCACTAATTAGACTGTCCTGTGTCCCAAAGGATCACTGTCTTAAAATCGGGATTCCTTGAATTACTAATTGTAGTTTTCTCTGTCTCCTAAACTTGAGAGTGCATCAGAACCACCTGGAGGACTTTAAAAAAACAAAAACAAAAACAGAATGCTAGGCCTTACCCCCAGAGTTTTTGATTCACTAGGTTTGGGATTGGGTTCTAAAAATTTGTAACAAGTTTACTGCTTTGATGGGTCTGCACACCACACTTTGAGAACCACTGCTGTATGGAATCAAGGCCTACTCCTGGAGCTGGGGAAGGGGTCAGTCCCATATAAACTCCTTACCAGTGTGGGGAAGGAACAAGGTATATTTTGAGATAATTACAGTGTCCGCTAAAGAGAGGACTGCTTGCTGTTTTTGCCTGTCCAACTAACTTTCCCTCTTATTTGGGTAACAAGCTTCCTGATGTTTGTTTTGGAACCATCCGCCCCCATTTGCAGTCAGTGTGGCTTATGTAGAATTGATCTCATCCATTGGCTTTAAGGGTGGGTACATGACCCAGGTCTGGTCAATAAGAACACTGCATTCACCTGGCCAAAGGGATTAGTCTGGGAGTTAATAGGTCAGTGATCTTTGTAGTATACAATGCACATTACTATACATTACTATTTACTGTCCTAGCTAGTGATATAAAGATGACATAATCCTTATCCTTAAGGAGCTCAGACTGTAATTAAGGAATACCCACCTGTAAACAAATGCATGCAGACTTCTCTTTATTACTTCCTCCATTTCTCATGGCTATCAGCTAACATACATTTCCATTATATACTGTATTACCCACTTTATAATCTTTAACCACACTTATTATTAATTGTTGAGTGTCTTTAGTCCTCATGAGATTATAAATTTCCTCAGGATAAGGGCTAAGGCTATAATTAACTGCTGGGTCTCCCATACATAGCCCTGTCTCTGGTACATAGAGGTGTTCAGTAAATATTGGTTAAATGAATATTTTAAGTGTAGTAATAAAAAAGTATAAACAGAAGAGGGAGTGATTTACTGGTCAGGTAGTAGAGAGGTAACAGCCTGGATGAATGGACACAACTTGATTCATTTTGGGAACTGTAACTAATTCAGTTTTGCTGAAACAAGTATGAGGTGGGAAGTGGTGGTAAATGCATCTGGAGATATAGGTGAGGGCCAATTCATGAAAGGCCCTGAATGCTATACTTAGAGGTTGGACCTTTTTCCTATGGGCAGTTGGGGAGCTACTGACTGATTGGTTTCAAGTAGGGAAAAGAATATATTGGCTGCAAAGTGAAAAATAGATTGGAGGAAAGCCAGATTGAAGAAGGTAAACTCTCTAGGAGGCTATTTCAGTACAGATGAAAGATGTTATGAAAGCCTAAGGTAAAGGAGGGGAGAAAAGAACAGCATGGAGGTGGGGAGACCTGTGCACAACAGTTCATGTGGACTCATGCAGATAGCTAATCTTAACTACCAACCCATATAGTTCTACATCTATACCCATGTTAGATTTATAACCAGAGATTATACTTCTGTTTTATCTTCTAATTATTTAAAAACAAATAAGTGGAAATTACGTGACAATTCCTCTTCCCACCCCGAACCCCCAAAAAAAGCCTAAGGGAAGATAGTAGCAGAGAGAATGAAGAGGAAGAGTTGTTTAAGAAGTAGAATAATGGGACTTAGAGACTATCTTGAGAAAAATCAAAGACTTAGTTTTCTGGCTTGGGAGATGGTGGTACCATAAACTAAGAGACCCAATTTAAAGAGGAAGGACATCAGGGGACGTGGGTTTGACCCCTGAACTAGGAAGATCTCACATGCCATGGAGCAGTTAAACCTGGGTGCTGCAACTACAGAAGCCCAAGAGCCCTAGAGCCCATGCTCCCCAATATAAACCATCTCCATGAGAAGTTCATGTGCTGCCACAAAGAGTAGCCCCAGTTCGCCGCAACTAAAGAAAACCCGTGTAGCAATGAAGACCCAGAACAGCCAAAAATTAATTTATTTAAAATAAATAAAGATGAAGGTTAGGCTTGGATCGTATGGATAAAAGTATAAAGGTGTATTTTATTCTAGGTACTTTTCTAATGGCTAGGAGCATGTGTGAAAAATGGGCCTCACCCTAGTGGGTCAGATGTTAAAGAATCTGCCTGTAATGCAGGAGACCCAGATTCGATCCCTGGGTTGGGAAGATCCCCTGGAGAATGGAATGGCAACCCAGTGTAAAGGTGTATTTTTTCCTAGGTACTCTTCTAATGGCTGGGAGTATAGCAATGAACAAAATGAACTCCTTGCTTTATGCAGGAGGAAATATAACAGTAAATTAAGTAAATACATAGGTTATGTTAGGTGAAAACAAAGAAATAAGAAAAAGAAGAAAAAAATCTACTGGCTGTAGAAAAAAAAAGTCTACTGGCTCAGAAATTTCCTGGCGGTCCAGTGTTTAGGACTCTGCACTCTCACTGCAGAGGGCCTGGGTTCAGTCCCTGGTCAGGGAACAAAATCCCACAGACAGCTCAGGGTAGCCAAAAAAAATGAGAAAGAGAAACAAAACAAAATGGCTACTGACTTAGGGAGATAGAAATCAGAGGAAGAATTACTGTTTTATTTTGGGTAGTCAAAAGAAGGCCTCACTGGTACAGTGATTTAACTTTTTATATTGTGAAGTAAAATACACAATCCCATATAAAAATGGGCAAAAGACATGAAAAGGTATGTCTTTGAATAACTATATAAAATGTGTAAGTATATAAAACATAAATGTACAGATTACTGACTTCAGATAGTGAGCAACTTTGTAACCATCACTTAGATAAAGATGTTGACGATAACTTCCCAGAAGCCAAAAGCATACCCCTTTCCAATTATATACCCCTTCTCTTCTCCCTACCAGAGGTAACCACTGGCTTGACTTTTTTGTTGTTGTTGTTGAAAGATAATTGCTTTACAGAATTTTGTTGTTCTCTGTCAAACTTTAACATGAATCAGCCATCAGTTCAGTTCAGTCGCTCAGTCATGTCCGACTCTTTACAACCCCATGAATACCAGCACGCAGGCCTCCCTGAATATCACCAACTCCCAGAGTTTACCCAAATTCATGTCCATCAAGTCGGTGATGCCATCCAGCCATCTCATCCTCTGTCATCCCCTTCTTCTCCTGTGCCCAATCCCTCCCAGCATCAGGGTCTTTTCCAGTGAGTCAGTTCTTCTCATCAGGTGGCCAAAGTATTGGAACTTCAGCTTCAGCATCAGTCCTTCCAGTGAATACCCAGGACTGATTTCCTTTAGGATGGACTGGTTGGATCTCCTTGCAGTCCAAGGGACTCTCAAGAGTCTTCTCCAACACCACAGTTCAAAAGCATCAATTCTTCAGTGCTCAGCTTTCTTCACATTCCAACTCTCACATCCATACATGACCACTGGAAAAACCATAGCCTTGACTAGATGGACCTTTGTTGGCAAAGTAATGTCTCTGCTTCTGAGTATGCTATCTAGGTTGGTCATAACTTTCCTTCCAAGGAGTAAGCGTCTTTTAATTTCTTGACTGCAGTCACCATCTGCAGTGATTTTGGAGCCCCCCAAAATAAAGTCTGACACTGTTTCCACTGTTTCCCCATCTGTTTCCCATGAAGTGATGGGACCAGATGCCATGATCTTCATTTTCTGAATGTTGAGCTTTAAGCCATCTTTTTTACTCTCTTTCACTTTCATCAAGAGGCTTTTGAGTTCCTCTTCACTTTCTGCCATAAGGGTGGTGTCATCTGCATATCTGAGGTTATTGATATTTCTCCCGGCAATCTCGATTCCAGCTTGTGCTTCATCCAGCCCAACATTTCTCATGATGTACTCTGCATATAAGTTAAATAAGCAGGGTGACAATATACAGCCTTGACGTACTCCTTTTCCTATTTGGAACCAGTCTGTTGTTCCATGTCAAGTTCTAACTGTTGCTTCCTGACCTGCATATAGGTTTCTCAAGAGGCAGGTCAGGTGGTCTGGTATTCCCATCTCTTTCAGAATTTTCCACAGTTTATTGTGATCCACACAGTCAAAGGTTTTGGCATTGTCAATAAAGCAGAAATAGATGTTTTTCTGCAACTCTCTTGCTTTTTCGATGATCCAGTGGATGTTGGCAATTTGATCTCTGGTTCCTCTCCCTTTTCTAAATCAGCTTGAACATCTGGAAGTTCACGGTTCATGTATTGCTGAAGCCTGGCTTGGAGAATTTTGAGCATTACTTTACTAGCGTGTGAGATGAGTGCAATTGTGCGATAGTTGGAGCATTCTTTGGCATTGCCTTTCTTTGGAACTGGAATGAAAACTGACCTTTTCCAGTCCTGTGGCCACTGCTGAGTTTTCCAGATTTGCTGGCATATTGAGTGCAGCACTTTCACAGCATCATCTTTCAGGATTTGAAAGAGCTCAACTGGAATTCCATCACCTCCACTAGCTCTGTTCGTAATGATGCTTTCTAAGGCTCACTTGACTTCACATTCCAGGATGTCTGGCTCTAGGTGAGTGATCACACCATCGTGATTATCTGGGTTGTGAAGATCTTTTTTGTACACTTCTTCTGTGTATTCTTGCCACCTCTTCTTAATATCTTCTGCTTCTATTAGGTATTGTGCCCTTCTTTTCATGAAATGTTCCCTTGGTATCTCTGATTTTCTTGAAGAGATCTCTAGTCTTTCCTATTCGGTTGTTTTCCTCTATTTCTTTGCATTGATTGCTGAGAAAGGCTTTCTTATCTCTCCTTGTTATTCTTTGGAACTCTGCATTCAGATGCTTATATCTTTCCTTTTCTCCTTTGCTTTTCGCGTCTCTCCTTTTCATAGCTGTTTGTAAGGCCTCCTCAGACAGCCATTTTGCTTTTTTGCATATCTTTTCCATGGGGACGGTCTTGATCCCTGTCTCCTCTACAATGTCACGAACTTCCGTCCATAGTTCATCAGACACTCTGTCTTACCAGATCATATTATCCCCTCTCTTTTGAACCTCCCTCCCATTTCCCTCCCCATCCCACACCTCTAGGTTGATACCGAGCCCCTGTTTTGAGGTTCCTGAGCCATACATTAAATTTCTGTTGGCTTGACTTGTAATACAATTACTTCCTTGTTTTTCTTGGATTCAGAATTCTGGTTTATAGAATATATGTAGAGAATGCCAAATTATTGCTTTCTGTAACAGTATGTGTTATTCTACATCTACAGTAACCCTTGGTATTGTCAGACCCTTAAACTTTTGTAAATCTCATAAGTGTGTAGTGGTATCTCATTGTAGTTCTTTTATTTAAAAAAATATTTATTTATTTATTTATTTTCGGTGGCACCAGCTGTTGTGGCGTGCAGGCTTCTCAGTAGTTGTGGCTCACAGCCTCAGGAACTCAGTCCCAGGTTCTAGAGCACAGGCTAAATAGTTGTGGCCCGTGGACTTAGTTGCCCCACAGCATGTGGGATCCATAAGCATTGGAAGGTGATTTCCTAACCACTGGACCACCAGAGAAATCTCTCCTTGTGGTTTAGATCAATTTACATTTTCCTTATTCTTAATAAGGTTTATAATCTTTTATAGCCATTTGTTTATCCTCTTATAAAATACCTTTTCATGTCTTTTGCCCATTTTTCTATGGGATTGTTTAGTTTTTCTTAGGTTTGTAAGGATTATAAACATGAATCTCAGTTCTTGTTTATTACATGTATGCAAATATTTTAAGGTGCCATTTTGGGCAGAGACCTAAAGGAAATGGAGTGAGCTGCGGGGGTAGTTGAATGAAGGGTATTACAGGTCGAATGAACAGCAATAACATACAAAGACCTTGAGCTAGGAGTATTTTTGCAATGTTGCAGGAGCAACGAAGGAAGCTTATGTGAGGTTGGAAAGGAGAGGGGTAGAAGGATCGCAGGAAGAAAAATTAAGCAAAATGAAAAAAAACAACTCATGGAATATTATTAAAGTGTAGGCTATAATATCCATTTCTTGCTATTGCTACCAATATGTAAAAATGAAATACAGTGAAGGAAAAGAACTAGAATATGATCAAATGAAAAGAGTAATAATAGGATTGTGGATAATTTTGTCGTAGATTTGTTATTATATATCAAAAACAATGTTAAAAGTACATTTAATTTTATTTACTCATTTTTGGCTCTGCTGGGTCTTTGCTGCTGCAAGGGCTTTTCTCTGCCTGTGGTGAGCGGGGGCGGCTCTATAGTTGTGGTTCCCGTGGCTGCTCTTGTGAAGCACAGGCTCTAGGGCACTTGGACTTCAGTAGTTGTGGCTCCTGGCCTCTAGAGCACAGGCTCAATAGTTGTTGCGCACAAGCTTAGTTGTTCCACATCATGTGGGATCTTCCCAGACCAGGGATTGAACCTGTGTCTTCTGTGTTGGCAGGCAGATTCTTTCTGAGCCATTTGGGAAGTCCCTAAAAGTATATTTAAAAAGAGAAAAGATTTACAAGTAGATACTACAGTTAAGTTAAAAAAATTAATCTTCAGAAAGATAACCTTGAAGCTGGCTCTTACTCTTATGTAGAAACTCTGTATTAGTTTCCTATTGCTACCATAACCAGTTACCTTAAAGTTTGTGGCTTAAAACATTGTTATCTTGCAGTTCTGGAGGTCACAATTCTAAAATCAAGGTGTTGGCAGGGTATATTCCTTTTGGAAGCACTGGAGAAGAGTTCATTTTCTTCTTTTCCCACTTTCTGGAAGATGTCTGTGTTCTTGGCTCCTGGTCCCTTATTCTGTTTCAAAGTCAGTAGCATTGCATCTTCAAAACTCTCTCTCTCTCTGACCTCTGCTTCTGTTGTCATATCACCTTCTCTAACTCTGATATTCTTGCCTTCCTCTTATGAACACCTTTGTGATTTCTCTAGCACACTTGGATAATCCAAGATGATCTTCCGATCTCAATATTCTTGACTTAATCACATCTACAAAAAGTCCCTTTTGGCATGTAATGTAACATATTCACAGGTTGTAGGGACATTCTCAGAGGGCCCTTATTCTATCTACTGTAGACTTGAAAGTTGAGAATAAAAAGTTCACTAATCCCTGTTTCTTAGGGTTTGATGAAGGAGGAATTATAAGTACAGATAGAGAGAACCCTTATTAACAGAGAAGAAGCTTGGTGAATGTCTTATCTTAATTTTGAATATTCTGCATCTGCCCACTCCAGTACTCTTGCCTGGAAAATCCCATGCATGGAGGAGCCTGGTAGGCTACAGTCCGTGGGGTCGCTGAGGGTCAGACAAGACTGAGCGACTTCAGTTTCACTTTTCACTTTCATGCATTGGAGAAGGAAATGGCAACCCACTCCAGTGTTCTTGCCTGGAGAATCCCAGCGACGTTGGAGCCTGGTGGGCTGCCGTATATGGGGTCGCACAGAGTCGGACACGACTGAAGCAACTTAGCAGCAGCAGCAGCAGCAGCCATAGAGGGACAGCTTAAAGGTAGCCTTAAACATGATATGAAAGATCACTAGAAACTTTTAAGTCATATTTCATGTAGTTGATGGCTTGAGAGAGAGGATTGTGCTTTTTTAGAAGGCTGGTTTGAATTTTGTGTGCTTAACAACTGAAATACATTGAACAGTCTTCATCTATGAAATGGGAATTGTTGTTGTTCAGTCGCTCAGTTATGTCCCACTCTCTGTGACCCCATGGTCTGCAGCACGCCAGGTTTCCCTGTCCTTCACCATCTCCTGGAGCTTGCTCAAACTCATGTCCATTGAGCTGGTGATGCCATCTAGCCATCTTGTTCTCTGTCGTCCCCTTCTCCTCCTGCCTTCAATCTTTCCCAGCGTCAGGGTCTTTAATGAGTCGGCTCTTTGTATCAGGTGACCAAAGTGTTGGAGCTTCAGCATCAGTCCTTCTAATGAATATTCAGGATTGATTTCCTTTAGGATTGACTGGTTTGATCTTCCTGCAGTCCAAGAGACTCTCAAGAGTCTTCTCCAACACCACAGCTCAAAAGCATCAATTCTTCAGTGTTCAGCCTTCTTTATGATTCAACTCTCACATCCATACATGACCACTGGAAAAACCATAAGTTTGACTGTATGGATCTTTGTTGGCAAAGTAATATCTCTGCTTTTTAATATGCTGTCTAGGTTTGTCATAGCTTTTCTTCCAAGGAGCAGGCGTCTTTTAATTTCGTGGCTTGCAGTCACCATCTGCAGTGATTTTGGAGCCCAAGAAAATAAAGTCTGTCAGGAGTAGTAGTACTTAATTCACAAAGATTTTTATAAGAATTATAAAATATAATATAAATACACACACACATATATACACATAAAACAAACTGATGCTTAGTATCTGGCATATAGCAGGTACTCTTCTTGCAATTCAGTGCTTTTGTGACACAATGGTAGGGAAGTGTTAGCAAGGTTAAGGTAAGGGGCTTGTGCTGGAGGTTTTGCCAGAGGCAGCTGCACATCTTACTTGTTAGAAGCTGTCTAACTGTAGTGTGTGCTTGGTTCTACCAGACTGACCTTTTCTTCTTTTTCTGCCTTAAGAAAAGTCTATTGCTGTTCTTTCAGCATAATTATTCTTGAATCTTCCCTTTTTCTTCATGGTTAGCCTAAATGCTGACCATCTCATGCGTTCATTCAACAAATATTTATTGAATGCCTTGTATCAGTGGAGACTCAGCACTGGAGACACAGAGATAAATGAGAAAAGGGGTGTCCTCAAGGAGTTCCAGTTTCAGTGCAAAGACAGGTCAACAGCTGCACTGTAACGAATAAGCTTTATGTTAAAAGGTTCAGCAGAGCTCTGTGGAATCAAAGAGGAGGTAGTGCTTACCTAGGTCTAAAAGTATAAGGGAAAGTTTCATTGATAAAATTGTGTAAGACCTGGGTCTTAAAAATAGCTGGGTAGGACAGTGTGGTGGGAAATGGAAAGGAGAGGGAAAGAGAGGAGACAGAGGGAGAGAAAGGGTGAGGGAGAGAGAGGGAAGGGAGAGAAGCGGGAGAGAGGAAGAAAGAGAAGGAGAAACAGAGGAATGGGCGTTCCCTATGGTACAGGGAACCCTATGTACAGAGGCGTGAGAGCGTGTTGGATGAGCTGTGGGTATTTAGGTGTGGCTAGGGTGAAAGGTGCTTGTGGAAAAGTCATAGGAAAATGAGCTTAGAAAAGTAAGCAGGGCCAGATTTTGAAGGCCCTTATATTTCAAACCAAAGAATTTGGACTTTATCTTATAGGTAGTATAGAACTCCTGAAACATAGTATGCTAAAGCAGTATGATCAGATTAAAGACTCAAAGCAGCAGGAAAGGTAGGAAAAGAAGATGGATCACTGGGGAAATTTTTAGGAAGAAAAAAATGACTTAGCATGTAAAGCCTAAGGTGAGTTTGTGACATGAAGATAAAAAAGTTTCTGTTGGATTTTGTTATTGAGAAGAGTTTAACAAGACATATCTTTAGTGAATGGGTTGGAAATCATATTACAGTATGTTGAAGAGTGGATGAGAGGTGAGAGTGTAGAGACTACAAATATAGACCACTCTTAGAACATTTGCTGTGAGGGAAAAGTGAGAGGTAGCAAAAGAGAGGGACATAGATCTGAGAAACATATATATATATATATATTTTTTTTTTTTTTTTAAGACAGAGGAATCTGGGACTTGCCTGGTGGTCCAATGGCTAAGACTCTGTGCTTCCAATGCAGGGGACCTAAGTTTGATCCCTGATCAGGAAACTAGGTGCCCCCAACTAAAGATCTTGCATGCCATAGGTAAGACCTGGCACAGCCAAATAAATAAGTAAATATTTTAAAAATCATAAAAGCAGAAGAGTTGAACACGTGATGTTTTGGTGAAGGTGATAAAGCAGAGATAAGATTGAATATATGGGAGGGTGTGATTTGATGGAACAGGAGAGTAATGTGTTTGCAGGTTGTTAACCCAACCTTTGTCTAACACTTGAAAGAAGATGAGTTTGAAGAACAGTGTAGGTTGGAAAATTGGGTGAAATCAGACTTCTTTTTCTCTGGTAGAAGGCAGTTGTAATAGAAGAGGTGTATAGAGTGATCACTGTGTGGAATGGGAAGGGCCACTGATCAGAGGCATATAAATGATTTACTAATAAGATAGTGAATGTCAGTGAAGGTTAGAGACTTACAGATTTGCAGTGGCACAGATTCCCAGCTCGTTGTAATTTTTTTTAGCAGCACTCAGCAGTTGTGGTATGGGAACAGAGGAAGCAGATGGTTGGATGACTTTCTGTGGTTGAAGAGATGTACTGAGCTGGTGTGGTAGAAGAAACAGCAAGGAGCTGGGTAGAGATATTGGTAAGAAAGTGGTTGATGCTCAACACTGAGGACATAAGTTGAGTGAATTATGACACATTCATATAAAAACTCTTACAGTTATTAAAATTTATGTTTATAAAGTGCTTATTTTATAGTATTAAAGTAATAAAAGTGCTATAGGTTGTACAAAGATTTAGTAATGATCAACTGTAGTACTCTAGGGGTTGTTTTAGGCATAATGATGAAAGAACTTCTCAAAGCCAAGAGTCTTGGTTGCCCCTGTTAACACATAGACAGTCATTCGACAGGGATTATTATCTCTGCTTTACAGGTGAAGAAAATGAGATTTTTTTTTTTTTTAAATTTTAGCACCCGCTGAGTGGGTTTTTTAACTGTTTGGGTTTGAGAGGAACTGTTACCAAGCCACGTTTGGTTTGCTCAATACTCAGCAAGCCAAACGCTGAGACACCAAGGTGTGCAGCTGTGAGAGGGAGCACCAGTCTCAAACTGCTTCCCTGAAAGCAAGAGGCTTGGGGTGCCTGGGCAGAAAATGAGATTTAGCAAAGGTGACTGTTCAGAGTTATAAATTGGTGAATGGCAGAGTAATAACTATTACAGTACTTATTGAGTAGTTACTGTGTCAGGCATTATTTTATTTAAATCGTCTTATTTAATATTTTCCTCACATATTGCTCGAATTTTCATTTCTCAGTTAAGAAAACAGACTCAGGAGAGTAATAATATAAGCAATAGACAACTATCAAAATATGATCCCAACAAGTGCTTTTAGAAGTTCAAGAGAAGAGGGAGATCATGGGTGGATGAAGGACTTTGGAGATGATATTTGAACTTAGACTATGAAGGATAGGTTGTTGTTGTTCTAGTTGCTAAATTGTGTCTGACTCTTTTGTGATCCCATGGGCTGTAGCCCACCAGATTCCTCTGTTCACGAGGTTTCCTAGGCAAGTATTCTTGGAGTGAGTTGCCATTTCCTTCTTCAGGGGATCTTCCCAACCCAGGGACTGAACCCATGTCTCCTACATTGGCAGGCAGATTCTTTACCACTGAGCCACCTGGGAAGCCCATGAAGGATAGGTAGGATAGTCTTTTTTTGGGCAGCTGGGGGAGTTTCTTTGATTTACATTTTCCACATTAAGAAAAGGTTCTCTATAATAGTCTTGTATACCATGTTTCTGGAGAAGGCAATGGCAACCCACTCCAGTACTCTTGCCTGGAAAATCCCATGGACGGAGGAGCCTGGTAGGCTTCAGTCCATGGGGTCGCTAAGAGTCAGACACAACTGAGCGACTTCACTTTCACTTTTCACTTTCACGCATTGGAGAAGGAAATGGCAACCCACTCCAGTGTTCTTGCCTGGAGAATCCCAGGGACGGGGGAGCCTGGTGGGCTGCCGTCTGTGGGGTCGCACAGAGTCGGACACGACTGAAGCGACTCAGCAGCAGCAGCGGCATATCATGTTTCTGGGGCCTTTTGCTGAGATTAAAAAAAAAAATTATTTTTGCTTATTTTTAGTGAAAAGACCAAGACTATCTATAGATGTCGTAAGGACTCAACATAATTTCCAGATCTTAAGTGTATTGCGTTCAAGACTGCTTTAGAAGGAATGGAAGAAATTTCCTTCCTGTCAGAACTCCTTAGTAGGCCTTCTAGGACAGGTTTAAAATATAAATATGAATCAGTCTATTTATCTACATATTAATCTTAGGTTATTTTTCTCCTTACACAGTAATTTTTATCCGGGTATTATTTTACGTTGGTTAATAGAAAACACTTCATTTAAAACAACAATGAAAAGGCCACCGAAAATTAGTTTTTTTCATGCTGAATTGAAATGGTGAAAAATAAGGGCTTTTTAAGGTTTAAAATTCCATAAACCTTGCTATTGCTGCTGCTGCTGCTGCTAAGTCGCTTCAGTCGTGTCCGACTCTGTGCGACCCCATAGACGGTAGCCCACCAGGCTCCCCGGTCCCTGGGATTCTCCAGGTAAGAACACCGGAGTGGGTTGCCATTTCCTTCTCCAATGCGTGAAAGTGAAAAGTGAAGGTGAAGTCGCTCAGTGGTGTCCGACTGTTAGCGACCCCATGGACGGTAGCCCACCAGGCTCCTCCATCCATGGGATTTTCCAGGCAAGAGTACTGGAGTGGGGTGCCATTGCCTTCTCCACCGTAAACCTTGAAGTAGGTTTAAATTTCCTTTCCTCCAGTCTTGACACTTTCCTTCTATTGTTTTAGTGGAAGAAACATTTAAATATAGAATATTTTACATTAAGGAATCTTCAAGAACACATCAGAAAGGATTTAGTAAGTATGATCTCACATTACTCACAGTAGGAGTTGTTCTGTGTGGATTTATTGTTTATCAGGTTTTATATTTGGAGATGCCTATAATTGCTGTCCAAGCAGTCCATTCTGAAGGAGATCAGCCCTGGGATTTCTTTGGAAGGAATGATGCTAAAGCTGAAACTCCAGTACTTTGGCCACCTCATGTGAAGAGTTGACTCATTGGAAAAGACTCTGATGCTGGGAGGGATTGGGGGCAGGAGGAGAAGGGGACAACAGAGGATGAGATGGTTGGATGGCATCACTGACTCAGTGAACGTGAGTGAGTGAACTCCGGGAGTTGGTGATGGACAGGGAGGCCTGGCGTGCTGCGATTCATGGGGTCGCAAAGAGTCGGACACGACTGAGCAACTGAACTGAACTGATAATTGCTGTCTGTAAATTTCTGCAAAGTAGTCACCGTTGCAGTCTGTCTCATTTTTAGATCAAGTCAGTATGTAATAGATTGTGGCTTCAAATGAGTACTTGATACTTTGTAATATAGGACTCATCTGGTAACTGCAAAGAAGTAAAGATAAAACAATTTAATGAGCTGTGTAAAGGTAGCTTCCATAGGGAAAGCACATTTTGAAAACAACTATGAAAAACTTACTGATTTGATAAGAAATTAAAAATCTTTATAGTCTTTAACCATAAAAGAAATTGAATTAGTGATTAAAGAAATATACCCTACTAAAAACAATTCCAGGTCCATATATTTTTTAAAATCATGATTAAAAAAAAAAACTTTAGAAATTTACCAGCTTAACCATTTTTAAGTGTGTAATTCAGTAGAGTTAATCATATTCACATTATTATAGAACATATCTCCAGGACTTTTTCATCTTGCAGATCTGAAATGCTATACCCATTAAACAACTCCCTTTTCTGCCTCACCTTGGCACCTGGTAACCGTGATTCTACTTCATGTTACTATGAATTTGACTACTTTAGATACCTCATATAAGAAGAATCATACAGTGTTTGTCTATTTATGAGTGCTTATTCACTTCCTATAATCCTTGCTGTTGTTGCTAAGTCACTTCAGTCATGTCCGACTCTGTGCGACCCCATAGACAGCAGCCCACCAGGCTCCCCCGTCCCTGGGATTCTCCAGGCAAGAACACTGGAGTGGGTTGCCATTTCCTTCTCCAATGCATGAAAGTGAGAAGTGAAAGTGAAGTCTCTCAGTCGTGTCCTACTGTATCGACCCCATGGACTGCAGCCTACCAGGCTCCTGCATCCATAGGATTTTCCAGGCAAGAGTACTGGAGTGGGGTGCCATTGCCTTCTCCGGATTCATCTATTTTGTGGACTGTGACATGTTTTCCTTCCTTTTTAAGGCTAATATTTCATTGTATGTATATGCCACATTTTCTTTATCCATTCATCTCTCAGGGGACATTAGGGTTCTTTTCACTGGTGGCAATTATGAATAGTGCGTTGTGAAGGTAGGTATCCAGTATCTCTTTTGAGACCTTGCTTTCAATTCTTTTGGATATATACTCAGATTGGAATTGTTGGATCAAATGGTATTTCTTTTTAAATTCTTTTTTACTTATTTATTTTTTTCTTTTAATTTTTAAATTTTCGGGTGCTGTACTGCACATCATGTGGGATCTTGGTTCCCTGACCAGGGATTGACCTGTGACCCTGGCAGTGGATGTGCAGAGTCTTAACCACTGTATCTCCAGAGAAGTCCTGCAAATGGTATTTCTATTTTTAATTTTTTGAGGTACCTCCATACTGTTTTCCCTAGTGGTTGGACCATTTTACAGCCCTACCAACAGTGCACCAACAGAAGGGTTCCAGCTTCTCTAGATCCTCACCAACACTTGTGTTATTTTCTGTTTTGTTTGTTTTTAATAGTAGCCACCCTTATCAGACTTATGAGTTCAGACTTTACAAGTTAGTTCTAGCAAACATTCATGGATAATTATAACTTTAGATAAATTCTTCTAGAGTCTAGAAAAATAATTATGCATTTGAATGTTCTGGGTATTTGGTATAAATGGAATCATAAATTTTTGTCCTTTTATGTCTGGTTTATTTCATTTGGCATGATGTTTCCAAGATTTATCCATTTTGTAGCGTGTATCAGAACTTCATTCCTTTTTGTGGTTGAATATTGTTCCTTTATATGTATATATTACTTTTTGTTTATCTATCAGTCTGTTGATGGACACTTGTTTTCACAACAAATATAATTTTAAAAAGATATAATTTACTATAGCAGCAACAGCAATTTAAAAAATACCTAGGAACAAAATCAGCACAAGATATTCATGACCTTTTATGGAGAAGACTATAAAATTTTATTGAAAGACATTAGAAAAGATCTAAATAAATTGGGATACCGTATTAATGAACAGGAAGACTCAGTATCATAAAAAACATTAGTTCTTTCCAAATTAATTTATAAGTTCAGTACAATTCTATTTAATAATAGGATATTTCATTTAACTTGACAACCTCTGTCCAAAATTTACATAGGAGAGCAAACTGCCAATAAAAATTAGGAGAATTTTTTAGATAGTGTGACTTCTAAAGCCATACTATTTGAACACTGTAATATTGGCACAGAATAGACCACAATGGAGCAGAATAGAGGCCAGAAACAGAACCTCTTCATGTAAGGAAATTTAATATATGACAGTGAGAGTTTTGCAGATGAGTGAGGAAATAATGGACTGACTAAACAATCTAAATGGTAATGAAACAATGGGATATCTATATGAAAACAATGGAATTTCTATTCACAGCATATATACAAGTAAGAGAGTGAAAGTGTTAGTTGCTCTGTAGTAGTTAAAGATGTAAATATGAAAAACTTTTAGAAATACTTTGTAATTTGAATGATAAAGGAAAATACTAACAAATATATCTATTATCAAAATAAAAAAATGTACAGTTGTTAAAAGAAAACATGAAATGAAATATACCCTATCATCTAGGAGAAAATGTTTGTAAAACACTTAACTAAAAAGAATAGGGACTTCCCTGGTGGTCCAGTGGTTAAGAATCTGCCTTGCAATGCAGGGAATGCAGATTCAATCCCTGTGGGGGGACTAAGATCCCACATGCCTCGGGGCAGCTACTGAGCCCTCTTGCCACAGTTAAGACCTGGCGCAGCCAAAAATAAATAAAATATGTGTATTTTAAAGAATTAATATGCAGATACACAAATAATATTTTATAAACCAATAATAATGATAGTGGACTAGAAATTCATAGAAGAAGAAATGCAAGTGAACTATAAACATGAAGAAGTCTTTAATCTTAGTCATGGAAATGCAAATTAAAACCTCAAATAATACATTATACTTGTCATTTTGGTAAGGAGGTGGAATAATGGAAACTCTCATGTACTGCTGTGGGGAGTGGAGTATCACTTGAAACTCCAATTTAGAAGATGGTTTAGAAGTATCTGACATAGTGTATACCCTAGGGAAACTTGAAAAGGTGGGCCAGAGTTTGTATGTGTAACAATATGAGAAAATTCGTAGCAATATTATTTGTTAAAGCAAAAAACTGCAAACTGCTCAAAAGGCATCAATAATAGAGTGAAGGAATTGTAGAATATTTATGTAGTAGTAGGGAACAGTGAAAATAACCACAGCTCCATGTAATTGCCAACATCCATTGGATCATAGAAAAAGCAAGAGAATTCCAGAAAAACATCTGCTTCATTGACTATGCTAAGGCCTTTGACTATGTGGATCACAACAAACTGTGGAAAAAATTCTTAAAGAGATGGGAATACCAGACCACCTTACCTGCCTCCTGAGAAACATGTATGCAGGTCAAGAAGCAACTGTTAGAACCAGACATGGAACAATTGGACTGGTTCCAAATTGGGAAGGGAGTACATTAAGGCTGTATATTGTTGCCTGGCTTATTTAACTTATATGCAGAATACATTATGCCAAGTTCCAGGCTGGATAAATCACAAACTAGAATCAAGGTTGCTGGGAGAAATACCAATAACCTCAGAGATGCAGATGACACCGCCCTTACTGCGGAAAGCGAAGAGGAATTAAAGAGCCTGTTGATGAAGGAGAAAGAGGAGAGTGAAAAAGTTGGCTTAAAACTCAACATTCAAAAAACCAAGATCATGGCATCCAGTCCCATCACTTCCTGGCAAGTAGATGGGGAAACAATGGAAACAGTGACAGACTTCATTTTCTTGGCCTCCAAAATCACTGCAGATGGTGACTGTAGCCATGAAATTAAAAGATGTTTGCTCCTTGGAAGAAAAGTTATGACCAACCTAGACAGCATATTAAAAAAGCAGAGACATTACTTTGCAGACAAAGGTCCATGTAGTCAAAGCTATGGTTTTTCCAGTGGTCATGTATAGATGTGAGAGTTGGACCATAAAGAAGGCTGAGCGCTGAAGAATTGATGCTTTTGAACTGTGGTGTTGGAGAAGACTCTTCAGAGTCCCCTGGACTGCAAGGAGATCAAACTAATCAATCCAAAAGGAAATCAGTCCTGAGTATTCATTGGAAGGAATGATGCTGAAGCTGAAGGTCCAATACTTCAGTGAAAACCTGATGCAAAGAGCTGACTCATTAGAAAAGACCATGTTGCTGAGAAAGACTGAAGGCAGGAGGAGAAGGGGATAGCAGAAGACAAGATGATTGGATGGCATCACTGACTCAATGGACATGAGTTTGAACAAGCTCCAGGAGATGGTGAAGGACAGGGAAGTCTGGCGTGCTATAGTCCATGGGGTTATAAAGAGTCAGACATGATTGAGCAGCTGAACAACAACAATACGTGTATCAATATAAATGAATCTTAAAGACGTACAGAGTGAAATGCTGTGGAATGATTCTTCCTTCTGAAAGTTATGAAGAGACAAAGTATTTTAGGAGATGGAGCCTCTGGGGGAAAATAAAAAGGAAATTTGGGAGATTTAAAAAGCAGTGGCAGGGGAAGAAAAGTTTGGCAAGGAATCTGAAAAGGAACAGCCAGACATACAATTAAGTATAACTGAAAAGGATCAAGACCAGGTAGTTTTTCTGTCATATATACAATTGTAGTACTGGCGACTTCATTTTCACTTTTCACTTTCATACATTGGAGAAGGAAATGGCAACCCACTCCAGTGTTATTGCCTGGAGAATCCCAGGGACGGGGAAGCCTGATGGGCTGCCGTCTACGGGGTCGCACAGAGTTGAACACGACTGAAGCGACTTAGCAGCAACAGCAGCAGTACTGGGTTGAAGGTAAGGCTTGAATTGAAACACATCACTCTTTCTGTGATTGGTCTTTATGTGTGTGTATTTTTATATTTTCTTTGTTATGAGGTTACAGAAGGTCTATTAAAAAGGCCTGATATAAGTCTTTTAAATTGGAATTTTAAAAGTAACTTTGTTTGCTTTCTTTTCTATTATTGAGATATAATTCACATGCTGTTATAGTCATCATTTTAAAATACACAATTCAGTAGCTTTTAATATATTCATAAAGTTATGCAGCCAACTAATTCCAGAACACCAAAAAATGTAGTTATTTCCCTGGTGTCCAGTGGTTAAGAGTCTGCATTTCTACTGCAGGGGACATGGGAACTAAGATCCCACATGCTGCATGTAGCACAGAGCACCCCTCCAAAATGTTGTAAACCTTGTAGCCTTAGCAGTTACTCCCTATTCTGCTTACCCAAGCCCATAGCAACCACTGACCTACTCCTGTCTCTATGGATTTGCCTGTTCTGGACATTTCATATAAATGGAACGATGCAGTATATAGTCATTTGTGTTTGATAGCAAAATGTTTTCAAAGTTCATCTATTTGTAGCATATATCAGTACTTCATTTTTTCTTATGGCTGAGTAATATTCCACTTTATGTATCTACCACATTTGTTTAAGTGGTAAAGAATCTGCCTGCCAATACAGGAGACACAAGAGATATAGGTTCGATCACTGGGTTGGAAAGATCCTGGATAAGGAAGTGGCAACCCACTCCAGTATTCTTGCGTGGAAAATTCCATGGACAGAGAAGCCTGGTGGGCTACAGTTCATGGGATTGCAAAGAGTCAGACATGACTGACTGAACACACATTTGGTCCTCCTTCATCAGTTGATAGATATTTGGGTTGTTTCTACTTTTCAGCTCTTATGAAGAATGCTGCTATGAACATACATGTGCAGAATTTTTAATTTTCAGTTTTCTTGGGTAAATACCTTGGAGTGGAATTGCTGAGTCATATGGTAACTTTATGTTTTTTTGAGGAACTGCCAAACTGTTTTCCACAGTGGCTGCTGCATGATCTTACATCCTTGCCAGCAACGTACGACGGTTCCATTTCTTCTGCATCCTCGTCAACACTGTTATCTGTCGTTTTTATTGTAGACATTCTAGCAGATGTGAGGTGGTATCTCAGTGTAGTTTTGACTTACGTTTTCTTGATGACTAGTGAAGTTGAGCATTTTTCATGTGCATATTGGACATTTGTATATCTTCTTTGCTGAAATGTCTGTTCAATATTTTATTCCCTGTGGGGGCTAGTCTAGGTAGAATTGTTTTCTAAATTTTTTATTTATTTATTGACTTTTGACTGTGCTGGGTCTTCATTGCTACAGACTTTTTTCTAGTTGCAGTAAGCAGGGTCTACTCTAGTTGCGGTGAGTGGAGACTGTTCTCTAGTTGCGGTGCACAGGTTTCTCATTGCCGTGGCTTCTCTTATTGTGGAGCACGGGCTCCAGGGCATGTGGGCTTTAGTAGCTGTGGCATGTGGGCTCAGTGGTATGGCTCCCCAGCTGTAGAATACAGGCTCAATTGTTGTAGCACACAGGCCTAGTTGCTCCGCAGTGTGTGGGATCTTCCCAGGTCAGGGATCGAACCCATGTCAACTGTGTTGGTAGGCAGACTGGTCACCACTGAGCCACCAGATAATTGTTTACTTAATTTCGGTTTTGATTATTAATTGCTAGTGTATAGGAATTCATTTGACTTTTTCTTTACTAACTCAATTGTTAATAGTGGTTTCTTTGGGGATATGATTATAGGAGGCTTACACTTTTTTTTTTAAGTTCCTGTTAGGAACTAGGCTGCACAACAGGAAGTGAGCAACAGATGAGCAAGCCAAGCTTTATCTGCAGCTCCCCATAATCCCCCACTGCTTGTATGACTGCCTAAAACATATTTCCCTGCCCTCCCTCCCTTCCATAGAAAAATTGTCTTCCATGAAACTGGTCCCTGGTGCCAAAAAGGTTGGGGACCACTGCATTATCAGGTTGAGGAAAATCCCTTCTGCTCCTAGTTTGTTGAATGTTTTTATGTTGAAAGATTGTTTGATTTTTGTCAAGTGCTTTTTCTGCATCTATTGTGATGACTAAACCTTTATTCTTTTATTTTGTTAATAAGGTATATGTCATTGATTTCTGTTTGTTGAACCAACCTTGCATTCCTGGACCAAATCTCACCTAGTCATGGTGTATGATCCTTTTTATGTTTGTTGGAATTGGTTTGCTAGTATTTAGTTGAGGATTTTTGTATCTTTGTTCCTGTTGGGATATTGGATCCATAGTTTTCTTCTCTTTTGTTGTCTTTTTCTGGTATTGGTGTCAGATGCAATAAGTTGGAAGGAGTTCCCTCCTCTGTCTTGCTAATTCCTCTTTCCCCCTAATGTCCAATCCTAGTTGTCTTCAGTTCTGTTGTTATTTCAAAACTTTTAGTGCTATTTTTTTGGTTCTGTTTTTTTTTTTTAATAAATACCTAAAAATACTTTATGGTCTTCATAATTGCATTTAGTGTACCAATTGGGAGTATGATTCATGGTACACAGCAAACTTTAAATGAAATCTACCTAAGATACTGTCTTTCTTGGACAGTCAAGTACAAGGACAGGAGGAACTATTTAGATGTAATCAAACATTTTATAGGTAAGACAAAAGAGTTTAAGAGGATTGTTCAAGGTTACATTACTAGATTATGGCCAAGCTTGGAGATTTTATTTTAGACCTGTAGCGTTCTATGTGTTTGTGAGCAATACTAAGAAATAGTATTCTGTTAGTTGAATGGAATATGTCTAAAACTTATCATGTTATAATCATCATATTTTCCAATGGAGAAGTCCTTAGAAATATAATGAATTCATTGCTATCAGAAAGATATTATTGGAATCTTCAAAGCAATTAATTTTAACTGAAGGAATTGCTATTTACCTAAATTATATCATGTGAGTGGACAAAAAAATAAAGTCAGTGTCAAAATAAATTGAAATCTGAAGGAACCCTTGTCTCTAGGTTGGGGAAAGGAACAAAGGGAACAGAAATCACATTACTATTTCAACCTAAATGGTTTTTTTTTAATATTAAAAAAGTCCGAGGTTTATTTAGCATTTTATCTGAGGTGCAAATGAGAGTAAAAGAACATGAAGATCAATCCCACATTCAACTTTAAGGAGTCTTGCGATAGTGAAAGCACTCAGACTAACAATTTTGAAAGTATGAAATGCCTTATGTTTACAACACACAGAAAATACTATAAGGATTTTCTGTCCAAAGGAGATAGTCTCAATATCTGCAAAATCTTTCCAATCTGAAGACTCCTAACACCCATGGTTCTGCTGTTTTTCCCAATTCTAACCTGGAACTCTGGACAAAACAAGTAGTACAGAAAGCTTTTCTAGGCAGAAGAGTCTCTGCTGCTGCTATTTAGTCACAAAGTCTGACTCTTTGCGACCCCACGGACTGTAGCCCACCAGGCTCCTCTGTCCATGGGATTCTCCAGGCAAGAATACTGGAGTGGATTGCCGTTTCCATCTCCACAACATAAATATTTTAACTTTTAATTATTAATTAAATGCTAGTTGTATTAACTTAATTTTTTTTGTTTTTGCTTATGAGACAGTCTTTCAGAAAAATACATTTTCAAAGAAAAAAATAAACAATATACTTTTAAGAAAATAACATATGTCTCTAAAGATAAAATCATAACTTCAATTTTACTGAGCCAAGAAGCTGAACTAGAAGTACTTGCTGGAAATTGCAGTTTTCTGTCTCAGTGTCAATAACGTACAAATGAAATTCTGTGTTGTGATTGGCTTATGTCCTGTTTTCATTCAGAGATTAGTTTTGTCAGCAATATCTGATTTGGGATTGGAATTTATCTCACAAAGCAGGTTGTTTTTTGGGACATAGGAAAGGGTCAGTGTCACTAATGAGCATGCTACAGAGAGAAAATTTCAGTGGAGAAAAATAGCATTTGTTCATGCATGAACAAAATTGTGCTGCAATTCAGTGTTGTATGCCAAATAGCCTGTGAAGTCTGGATTGGAGTGTGGCAGCTGGGGGTGGGGGGTTGTGTTTAATCATTATCTTTGAAAAAGAAGTTGGTTAAAGGTGTCAATTGTTTTTCTTTTAGAAAGATGAAATGTTTTTGTTTCTTTATCTCCTGTTTTCATAATTTTATTTTTAGGTTTTCAAAAAGCTGAAGATTTAAGTAAAATTTTTTTTCTTCCTTCTGAATAGTTGTTTTTTTCCTCTGGATAGTCTGATCCACCAGTTATTCTTTTCTAAGCATTTTTCTATATCTAACATTATATCAGCATCCACAGTAGTTCTAGTTCTTTTTAAAAAGTTATCTAAAATGAAATAGGTTTATCAGTTTTAGGAACTGTATTTTTATTTATTATTATTTATTTAACATTTATTTATATATTTTTGATTGCATCGGGTCTTAGTTGTGGCACACAGGATCTTTGTTGTAGTGCTATGGCTTCACGGTAGTTGTAATTTGTGGACTCTGTGGTTTGTGGTGCATGGGCTTAGTTGCCCCTTGGCATGTGGGATATTAGTTCCCTGACCAGGGATCGAACCCATGTCCCCTGCATTGGAAGGCGGATTCTTAAACACTGGACCACCAGCGAAGTCCCTAGGGACTGAATTTTAATAGAATTATTTAGTTTTATTACTTTTGTATTTCTTCAACCCTCCCTGGTGGCTCAGACGGTAAAGCGTCTGCCTACAATGCGGGAGACCCAGATTTGATTCCTGGGTTAGGAAGATCCCCTGGAGAAGGAAATGGCAACCCACTCCAGTATTCTTGCCTGGAAAATCCCAAGGACGGAGAAACCTGGTAGGCTACAGTCCATGGGGTTGCAAAGAGTCGGACACGACTGAGCAACTTCACTCACTTTTGTATTTAAAACCTTGTATAATTTCAGATTATTCACAAATACATGTACTGGGAATTTTTCTCTTGTTCCCTGGTTCCTTAGCAGTGGTTAGTAACTGCTGCTTTCATGTTGCCAGAAATTCAGAGTAATTTTTTAATAAAATGGTCATCTAAAGTACCATGGTTAAAACTTCATTTAGGTAGTCAGAATTTATCATCTGATGAAATATTTCAGATCTGTTATGTGTACTTGATAACATCGTTTGCCTTTGACAATGGAGGTGGTGGTTTAGTTGCTAAGTCGTGTCCAACTTTGGTGACCCCATGGACTGTAGCCTGCCAGGCTCCTCTGTCCATGAGATTTTCCAGGCAAGAATACTGGAGTGGGTTGCCATTTCCTTCTCCAGTGGATCTTCCCGACCCAGGAATTGAACCCTGGTCTCCTGCATTGCAGGCAGATTCTTTCCCAACTGAGCTACAAGGGAAGCCTTTGACAATACTTCACAAGATAATTTATTTACTTGGTATTATTTACACAGTACTCTCAATAACATATGGCAAAGGTTTATATAAATGAAACATTTTTCTTAAACTGAGAATTTTTAGGTCAAGGATATTTGTAGAAGATAGAATTTAAAAAAACAAATGTAAGAGGTTGATACAGAAAGATTTAAAGAACGCATTGCTAGTTCCTTTCTTTTAGGTGATTGATCAGAATCAATATCTAAATATAGCTTAAATGAGTTAACTGTAAAGAGGAAACATGAATTAGTAGTAGTTTGTTTCTTCTTTGTCTTTATTAAGTTAAAAAGTTTCTGATCTACTAGTTTGCCATCTCTAGTTATACTAAACTGCCAGTAACAGTTGACTAATCCAGAGGTCCTAGGGACTTTTTTCCAAATACAGAGATGACTGCTTTTATGTTTACCTTTTGGTTCTGCATATGTTACTTAGGTCTGGTTTGGTGGTAACTTAAATATCCTGTTAATGTCTAATAAATATTTTTGGTGTCCACTGTGTCACATCTAGGTAAGAAAAAAACCTTTTTATCTACCTTTATATGTTCAGTTACTGGGGATTTCAAATTAAATTCACAATTGCCAGATTAGAAAGGAAAGGAAAGAAAGGAAAAGGTTTACCCCTCGTGCACAGGAGTGTCACAGAAAAGTGAAAACCCAAAGCAGCAGTTAGGCCTAAGAGCTCATATGCCATATTTTTTCTTTTAAATTGGACTATAATTGATACATAACATTATGTTAGTTTCAGATATGCAGTATAATGATTTGATATATGTATATGTTGTGAAGTGATCACAGTAAGTCTAGTTAACATCTATCACCATGTATAGTTACAAATTTTTTTCTCATGATGATAACTTTTAAGACTTTTTCTCCTAGTAACTTTCGAATATACTATATAGTATTATTGACTGTGGTCATCATGCTGTACGTTACATTTCCAGGACTTATTTATTTTATACCTGGAAGTTTGTATCTTTTCACTACCTTCACCCATTTTGCTCGACTCTCATTCCTTGCCTCTGGCAGTCACCAATCTGTTCTATGAGTTATGTTTTTTTCTTTTTCTTTCAGATTCTACATACAAGTGAGATCATAGAGTATTTGTCTGTCTGTCTTATTTCACTCAGCATAATGCCTTCAAGGTCCGTCCATGTTGCCACAAATGGCATGGTTATTTTCTTTTTATGACTGAATAATATCCCATTATATATGTGTGTGTGTGTGTGTGTGTGTGTATGTATATATATATATATATATATATATTTGGCTGTTTCATGTGGCTTGTGGAATTAAGATCCCTGACCAGGGATCGAACCCAGGCCACAGAGCAGTGAAAGCCTGAAAGCACTGAGTCCTAACCACTGGACCTCCAGGGAATTCCCTCCATTGTATATGTTTTCTTTATCTGTGCATCCATCTGTGGAGATTTAGATTGTTTCTGTATCTTGGCTATTGTAAATAATGCTGCAGTGTACATGGGGCTCCTTCTGTCTTTTTGAGTGAATATTCTCTTTGTTTTTGGGTAAATACCCAGAAGTGGAGATGCTGGTTTGTACATCAGTTCTATTTTTCATTTTTTAAGGAACCTTCGTACTGTTTGCTGTAGTTGCTGTACCAGTTTAGAGTCCTTACTGACTATTCATGAGGGCTTTCTTTTCTCCACATCCTTCCCAACACTTGTTATTTCTTGTCGTTTTGTTTATTTATTTTTGGCTGTTCTAGGCCTTTGTTGCTGCATGGGCTTTTTCTCTAGTTATGGTGTGGGCTTCTTACTACAGTTGCCTCTCCTGTGAGCACAGGCTCTAGGGCATTTGGGCCTGCGTAGTTGTGGCTCCTGGCTCTAGCGCAGGCTCAGTGGTGTGGCTCATGTGCTTGCTCTGTAGCATATGTGGGATCTTCCCAGATCAGGGATCAAACCCATGTCTAATGCATTGGCAGGTGGATTCTTTACCACTAAGCTACCAGGGAAGCTGTTTTGTCTTTTTCATAATAGCCATTTTAACAGGTGTGATATCTATTGTAGTTTTATTTGGATTTCCTTGATAATTAGTGATGTTGAGCACCTTTTCATGTAACAGCTATCTGTATGTCTTTTTGAAAAAGTGGCTGTGCAGATCCTCTACCCATTTTTTATCAGATTTTTTGCTATTGAGTTGCATAACTTTTTAATATATTTTAGATATTAATCTCTTATCAGATATATAATTTGCAAATATTTTCTCCCATTCAGTTGGTTGCTTTTTCATTTTGTTGATGACTTTCTTTGCTGTACAGAAGCTTTTTAGTTTGATGTAGTCCCAGTTGTTGATTTTTGCTGCTGTTGCCTTTGCTTTGGTGTCAGATCCAGAAAACCATCACCAAGACTTATGTCAAGGACCTTACCTTCTGTTTTCTTCTGGCAATTTTATGGTTTCAGCTCTTATGTGTGATTGTTTAATCCATTTAAAAAATGTTTATTTATTTGGCTGTACTGGGTCTTAGTTGAAGCATGCAGGATATTTAGTTGTGGCATGTGAACTCTTAGTTGTAACATGTAGGCTCCAGTTCCCTGACCAGGGATTGAACCCAGGGCCCCTGCATTGGGAGCATGGTGTCTTGACCACTGAACCACCAGGGAAGGCCCTCTGCTGTTTCTTAATTGCCTTAGCTCATAATAATGCTCATGCCAGAGTGGCATATTTTGATCCCCTTCACTGAGGCATGTTTTGTTCTATAACACATCTGGCCTTCTGAATAGGGTGTCAGATCAGAATCTGAACCTCTTCTTTATCCTAGCTCTCTGTCTCTCTCTCTTTTTTTTTTTTTTTGGTTTAACAATTCAGTTATATATAAACCTTTTGTGCATGAACAAAAAGTGGTGATAAGAAAAAAAAATCACTTTTTAAACACAGGCCTGATTAAATTAGCAGTTCTTAAGCTTTTTGGTTTGGGTCCTTTACACTCTTAAACATTATTCAAGTAACCTTAAAGAGTTTTTGTTTATGGAAGTTATATCTATTGTTACTATGTTAGAAACTAAAACTGGCAAAATTTGAAAATGATTACCTTATTCATTTAAAAATAACAGTAACAAAACTATTACATGTAACATAAATGAAATATTTCAAGTGAAAAATAATTTAATTTCTAAATCAAATTTAGTCGGAAGAATGGCATTTTTTTTTTTTTTCAAATCTCTTTAATCTCTGGTTAATAAAGGGCAGATGGATTCTTACGTCTGCTTCTTTCATATGTTGTGATATGTTGTTTTGGTTGAAGTTTATGAAGAAAAATCTAGTCTCATACAGATACGTAGTTGCAAAAGGGAGGAACATTTTAACATAATTAATATTAGTGTTTAAGCTCTTCCTTGACACTACAGCAAAACTTTAATAGTTTCTTAAAGGTTAGTTGAAATGTGGAATCAAAAACCATATCCGCCTTCCTTTGTGGTCTAGTGGTTAAGAATTCACCTTGCAGTGCAAGGTATACTAGTTCCGTCCCTGGTCCAGGAAGATCCTTCATGCCATGGAGCAACTAAGCCCATGTGTGCAACTACTGAGGCCTTTGTGGCTAGAGCCCGTGATCTGCAACAAGAGAAGCCACCACATGAGAAGCCCGTGCACTGCAATGAAGAGTTGTCCTTGCTTGCCACAGACAGCCCACGCACAGCAACGAAGACCTACCATAGCCAAATAACTAAATAAATCTTAAAGGGAATTTCCTGGTGGTTCAGTGGTTAAGACTGCGCTTCCAATGCAGGGGGAGTGGGTTTGATCCCTGGTCTGGGAATAAGATCCCCCATGCTGCACAGCACAGCTGAAAAAAAAAAAAACAACTTATCAAACAACTTTCAAACTCTTATTATATTATAGTCTGTTGGTCTGTCTTGTACTTTAGTGGATTTCTTAGCCATGCATGATTTTAAAACATCATAACTTGTTGTAGTCCATTTGGGTTACCATAACAAGAATATTTTAGACAAGGTAGCTTATCAACAGCAGAGCTTTATTGTTCACAGTTCTGGAGGCTGAGAAATCTATAATCAGGGTGCCATCAGATTTGGTATCTGGTGAGAACTCAGTTTCACATTCATAGGTGGCTGTGTTTTCTGAGCCCTTATGTGGTAGAAGAGGGGTCTAGACCACTAAGGGAGGTCTCTGGGGTCTTCTTTTATAAGGATCCTGATCTCCTTAATGAAGGCTACATCCTCATGACTTAATCACCTCCCAGAGACCCCCACCTCCAAATAACATCATATTGGGAGTTAGGGTTTAACATATGAATTTTGTGGGTATATGTTAGGCTGTACCCTGCAGGCCTGCAAGCCCTGCCTGTTCTTGCCCCACTTAAAGACTGAAGAAAGAGCTTGGAGTCAGCGACAGAGATATCAATAGTTTCATAGGTGGGTGAATCTTCCACCCACCTATGACAGCAGATGGCTACTGGAGGAAGGGGAGGTGGGTGATTCACATCATTGGTTACCGGGGAAACCAACAGAGGGGCATATGCCTTTGATAAGCTATCACAGTGGAGATAAGTCTGATTTAAAGATTGAAACAATCACTAGCTGGTGTGGAGCAGGTGATTGATTAGATTCTATGATTAACACAAAATCAGTCATGTGAATAAGGTGCAGGTGAAGCAGGGACTGGATGGCCTGGTCATACACAATACACACAGTCAGCCTGTAGCGGACTTTTTGAGAATATTGGCTGACTTAATTAGGTAGGTCTTCCACATGTTTTCACATTTAATTCTGCAATATTAAGTAATCATCTTAATACCACTGTTGACCTTGGTAGAAAAGTTTTAAAGTATTGGGAAGCTTTCAAGTTTTTCAGAAGTTGTAATATTCTTTTGAAAGCTCAATTTTGTTATAATGGCTGCAAATACTATCCGTAGTTTTCTGTAAAGTGAGAGCCTTTATTTTTAAGAAAAATGTCTGCTAAATACCCTTAATAATTATAGTTTGTTAGCCATTTTTAAAGTTAAAAATAGAATTCTGTGGAGACAATAGCTTGCAAGTCAGTCACTTAAGTGTTTTTCTTCAACATAACTGTCATATTACGTTGTGCAGAACTGCTTTATATGTATTTTTCATTTTGTCACACAGAATATTAAAAAGATATTAAGGTCAAGGTTTATAAAATTTTAGGTATGTATATTTTAATAATAAAATAAATATAGCGATGTAATAAAATATTTTACTACTTTATGTAGGACATTTTTGAGTCCAACTGACTTTTTTGTAAAACTCAGATGTGTGATATAATAAAGAATTGAGTGACTAAACTGATAAAATAGTACAGTTTGATTCCACTGCTTTTATTTATCTTTTATCCAGTATACTTATACACTCTCAGTGAACCATAACTAAGTAAAAAAGGAAATACTAATATGAAAATAGTTTTGATTTTTATGTTCCCTGAAAAAAGTCTCAGGGGCTCTTGGGGGTTTGTGGAACACACTTTGAAAACTGTTGCACTGTCATCAGGAGAAGAGTGCTTTTTCTATGTCAGGACGATTTTAGTGGGAATCACCTTAGCCATTTATTTGGTCCTGTGTAGGAAAACAAAAGGAAAAGATTATGATTGTGCAGGTAAAAATATTGTTCTAATATATACAAAATATAAGATTTATAATTTTAACTATTTTAAGTATGCAGTTCAGTGGCATTAAGTAAATTCATGATGTTGTGCAACCAGTACCACTATCCATTTCCAGAATTTGTCATCATCCCTAACAGAAACTCAGTACCTTTTAGACAGTAATTCCTCCATTCTCCCTATCCCACAGGTCCTGGTAACCTCTATTCTACTTTTTGTCTCTATTAATTTGCCTCTGCTGGGAACATCATTTAAGCTGAGTTAACAGTGTTTATCTTTTTTTGTCTGGTTTATTTCACTTCGCATTATGTGTTCAGGATTTGTTCATGTTGTCGCTTGTGTCAGAATTGCATTCTTTTTTAAGGCTGAATAATATTCCCTTTATTTGTATACCACATGTTGTTGGTCTGTTCTGTTGATGGAGTCAGCTTGTTTCTGTCTTTGGCTATTGCGAATAATGCTGCTATGAGCATTGGTGTACAAGTATCTGTTTGAGCCCTTGCTTTGAATTCTTTTGGGTATATACCTAGAAGTGAAATTGCTGGATAATCCGGTAATTTTATGTGTTTAACTTTTTAAGGAACCACAGCATCTGTACCATTTTTACATTCCCACCAGCAGTGTACCAGAGTTCCAATTTCTTCAGATTTTTGCCATCACTTGCTGTTTTGTTATTTTGATAATAGCCATCCTAATGGATATGAAGCAATAATTCATTGTGGTTTTGATTGGCAGTTCCCTAATAACCAATGATAATCTTTTAATGTGTTTATTGGTCTTTTGTGTATCTTCTTTGGAGAAATATCTATTCATGTCCTTTGCGTATTTTTTCAGATTGAGTTGTTTGTTTATTAGCTCTAGTAGTTTTTTGTTTTATTTTTGATTGAGATTTTCTATATTTAGAGTACGTCATCTGCAAATAGAGGTAGTTTTGTCTTTTGTTTTTTTCCATGCTGCCTGACTTGCAGGATCTTAGTTCCCTGATCAGGGAGGGATTGAACCCAGGCCATCTCAGTAAATGTACTGAATCTTAACCACTGGACCACCACGGTATTCTCTTGCTTTTTAATTTCAAATTTGGATGCCTTTTCTTTCTTTTTCTTGCCTAATTTCTGGCTAGAACTTCCAGTCCCATCCAACTTTTACGTCATTTTACTCAGGTTTCAAAGTCCTGTGAGAAGAGATTCAGTTTGCTTTATTCAAATTATGTGTCCATCCCTGAATCCCTTAGCCTTGGGGATAACAGGAAACCTTGATTTATCAAGACATGTACAGGGAAGGAGTCATTCTACCAGGTGAAAGTGCAGTACTGTTAAAAAGAAGGGCAGATGGCTGCTCAACAGCCAAAAACAAACAAACTGCCATTCACTCCAAGGCCCTTTTTGGTCACAATTGATTGGGGCAAATCCAGGATTAGAACCCAAGTCCTTTGATTCATAGGCCAGTAGCTTTGTTCTGTATTCTAGCAGTTCTTTGTTATACATTAACCATGAATTAATTTTCTTAGAATGCTCAGTTCACTTGGTTTGAATGTTGTTACCAGTTGCCACAATTTAATAAGGCTTTTCAGCATCATTTTCTGTTACACAGAAAAAAATTTGTTGGATAATATTGAATTCTTTTATAAGTCCTTATGTTAATCTAAAAGTTTATGTTCAATATGTGTATATGGCATTTCATGTTAAGTTTTTATTCTCTGTCCAGTAAGAATTGCTCATGGCATGTATCAAAAGTTCATCTTTGCATTTGCATTTAAACATTTCCCTATTTTATTTATTTAGGATGTTGACTTATGAAGGGATGACCACCTTCATTCAAAAGCATCTCCCAAAGCATGTTGTAGATTATTTTCTTAAGAAAGGATCATTCCTTCCTATATAAGAAAGAGGTAGTCTTTGAAGTGGTTAAAATGTAGCTCCAACCCTTATTAGGGCTTCTGTGGTGGCTCAGCTGGAACAGAATCTGCCTGCAGTGTGGGAGACCTGGGTTTGATCCTTAGGTTGGGAAGATCCCCTGGAGAAGGAAAAGGCTACCCACTCCAGTATTCTGGCCTGGAGAATTCCATGGACTATATATAGCCCATGGGGTTGCAAAGAGTCAGACACGACTGAGTGACTTTCACTTCACTTCCAATCCTTATTAGTTGGGCATGGGCTATCTAATCTTTTTGTGCTTCAGTTTTGTATTTGTAACATGGATATAATAATAGTATTTCCTTTATAAGATTATTGTGAGGGTCAGATTAACCAATATGTGTAAAGCACTTAGAACAATGCTTGTCATATAGTAAGTAAACACTCAGTGAATATTAGCATATGTCCCCACTGGAGAGGCATCTTGGTCCCAGTATTTTTCATTAAGCTCCATACAGCAAGATTTGTAGTGTTTGTTTGCTTTGATAGACTTAGGGTGAATTAGTATACCAGGAGGGCTTCCCTGGTGGCTCAGATGGTAAGGAATTCACCTTCAATGTGGGAGTCCTGGGTTCAATCCCTGGGTTGGGAAGATCCCTTGGAGGAGGGCAGAGCAACCCACTCCAGTATTCTTGCCTGGAGAATCCCTATGGAGAGAGGGGCCTGATGGGCTTCAGTCCATGGAGTTGCAGAGTTGAACATGACTGAGCGACTAAGCACAGTATACCAGGAAATTTCATTACTAACTCAACAAAATACTCCGGAGCTTCTGACATTTATTAGAAACTATATTAGGTACTGAGGTTACAATGATGACTAGTGTACACTTCTTACTAGGAGCTTGTAGTCTACTGGGAATCACAAAAGAGCAAGATATTAATAGAGACTGACCGGTACTATAATAAGAATAAGCAAGCAGGTTATCAAATAGAGGGACACTGAGTCTTGCCAGGAGAGAGAGGGCATTTGAGAAGTTTCCTTGAAGAGGTGTTGAGAATGAATTACATATAGGATTTACCAGGTAGAAATTGGGTGGCTGGAGATAAGATTTGGAGGTCTACAACATGAAACTACCCCTGTAAAGTGTACAGAACATAGTGTTGCAAACTTACTGTATACAGGTAGTTATGAGTGAAGCAGGCTATATATTTTAAACATGTGCTACACTAGCAAAATCAAAATGATAGCTGATAACTTGGCCTTAGGTATCTTGGGAGACCCTAGGGAGTAGTTTTTGCTTTGTAGCAATATGGGTTTAGGATTTTCAGACCTTCAGTTTTTTAAGAGAAGCCTGAAATTAAGATTTTGATGTCATTTCAGTTTAGTCGCTGAGTCGTGTCTGACTCTTTGCTACCCATGGACTACAGCAAACCAGGCTTCTCTGTCCATTACCAACTCCCGGAGCTTGCTTGAACTCATGTCCATCGAATCAGTGATGCCATCCAACCATCTAATTCTCTGTCATCCCCTTCTCCCGCTTTCAATCTTTCCCAGCATCAGGGTCTTTTCTAATGAGTCAGTTCTTCGCGTCAGGTGGCCAATGTATTGGAGCTTCAGCTTCAGCCTCAGTCCTTCCCATGAATATTCAGGACTGATTTCCTCTAGGATTGACTGGTTTGATCGCCTTGCAGTCCAAGGAACCCTCAAGAGTCTTCTCCAACACCACAGTTCAAAAACATCAATTCTTTGATACTCAGCTTTCTTTATAGTCCAACTCTCACATCCATCCGTCACTACTGGTAAAACCATAGCTTTGACTAGACAGACCTTTGTCTGCAAAGTAATGTCTCTGCTTTTTAATATGCTGTGTAGGTTGTTCATAACTTTTCTTCCAAGGAGCAAGTGTCTTCTAATTTCATGGCTGGAGTCACCATCTGCAGTGATTTTGGAGCCCCTCAAAATAAAGTCTCTCACTGTTTCCACTGTTTCCCCATCTATTTGCCATGAAGTGATGGGACCAGATGCCGTGATCTTAGTTTTGTGAATGTTGAGCTTTAAGCCAACCTTTTCACACTCCTCTTTCACTTTCATCAAGAGGCTCTTTAGTTCTTCTTCAGTTTCTGCCATAAAGATTGTGTCATCTGGCTATTGATATTTCTCCCGGCAATCTCGATTCCAGCTTGTGCTTCATCCAGCCCAGCATTTCTCATAATGTACTCTGCATATAAGTTAAATAAACAGGGTGACAATATACAGCCTCAATGTATTCCTTTCCCAATTCGTTGTTCCCTGTCCGGTTCTAACTTTTGCTTCTTGACCTGCATACAGATTTCTCAGGAGGCAGGTCAGGTGATCTGGTATTCCCATCTCTTGAAGAATTTTCCATAGTTTGTTGTGTTCCACCCAGTGAAAGAATATGGCATAGTCAATAAAGCAGAAGTAGATGTTTTTCTGGAATTCTCTTGCTTTTTATATGAACCAGTGAATGTTGGCAGTTTGATCTCTGGTTCCTCTACCTTTTCTAAATCCAGCTTGAACATCTGGAAGTTCACGGTTCATGTACTGTTGAAGCCTGCCTTGGAGAATTTTGAACATTACTTTGCTAGCATGTGAGATGAGTGCAATTGTGTGTTAGTGTGAACATTCTTTGGCATTGCCTTTCTTTGGGATTGGAATGAAAACTGACCTTTTCCAGTCCTGTGGCCACTGCTGAGTTTTCCAAATTTGTTGGCATATTGAGTGCAGCACTTTCATAGCATCATCTTTCAGGATTTGAAATAGCTCAACTGGAATTCCATCACCTCCACTAGTTTTGTTCGTAGTGATGCTTCCTAAGGCCCACTTGACTTCACATTCCAGGATGTCTGGCTCTAGTCCGGTGATCACACCATCGTGATTATCTGGGTCATGAGGCTCTTTTTTGTACAGTACTGTGTATTCTTGCCACCTCTTCTTAATATCTTCTGCTTCTGTTAGGTCCATACCATTTCTGTCCTTTATTGAGCCCATCTTTGCATGAAATGTTCCCCTGGTATCTCTTAATTTTCTTTAAGAGATCTCTAATCTTTCCCATTCTCTTGTTTTCTTCTATTTCTTTGCATCACCAGATATTCAGTACTGAAGTCAGATTGATTATGTTCTATGCAGCCAAAGATGGAGAAGCTCTGTACATTCAGCAAAAACAAGACCGGGAACTGACTGTGGCTTAGATTTTGATGTGGAATTCCCTAATTTTTAAGTGTTGGGAAATCAAAACACTCTGGGAGTAGAGTTGGGGGGAAAATACTAATTGTGAGGTCAAAACAATATAATTCTGACCACTAAAGTCAGCCTTGTGGATTGCCAGTTTGTGATGTCTTGGTCTAGAGTGGTGGGATGGACGAGGCAGCTAGCCTAGGAAAAGGAGCCAGTAACAGGTTTAGAAAGAATGACCAGAGAGATAGAAAAAGCATGCAAAGGTATAGGGTCTCTGATGCAGAGTAAAGAGGGTATTTCAAAGAGGAGGGAATTATTAGTAGTATCAGATGCTTCAGATAAGGAATGAAAACTGCCCATCACGTTTAGCAATTGGGTCACTGCCTTGGACAAAAATGTTTCAGTGGGGTTGGGAGGCAGGATTGCAATGCATTCAAGAGGAAATTTAAATGGTGACACAGGTAGTATGCAGCTCTTTGATAAAAGTTGGGTAGAAAGAGAAGTTATAGGATATGAGTCCTTAATTTGGGACTTATGGATCCTCCTCCGTCAGTATTATATGCACACTGTGTATGTGTGTACATTTTCTTCTGGACAGAAGTCTTAAAGGTTTCCTCAGCTTTGCAAAAGAGTTTATAACTCCAGAGAACCACTTGTGTCGGGAGGCCTGTAGCTGAGAGATTTGGGTGTATTTATGAGCTTGTAGGAAAGGAGCCAGTAAAGCATGAGAGACTAGAGAGTAGGAATAGGGTGTTGGAGAACTGTTGCTCCTCTGGTGGTAAAAGGAGATGGGATCTGCAGTATTAGGTAGAAGGACTAATTTAGATAAAGAATGGGTATAGATGCATATATATTTATAGGTAAATGGTAGAAAACTGAAGTAGCTCAGTTCACAATGTTTATTTTTTCTGTTATATAGTATATTTTTAATATACAACATTGTAATATAATACAATATACAACATATATATTAATATATAACATTTATAGTATATGTTTATTGTTTCTGTTATATAGGTCTACCAAAAGATGAGTGAAGAGAGATGGAATATGATGTTTGAGGAAGGTGGAAAAGGTTTAAAATACCCATAGTGAAGAGTGAGAAAAAGGCAAATCTAGGGAAAGTCTTTTGGATTGCATTGAGGGGTTCTGTGTGTGATTGGAGATCATTACCAGTAAAACCAAATGGAAAATGTATCCACATTTTCCCCATCTTGCAGCCTAAGGAGAGAGCAGAAAAGGCATGAAAATGGATTGAGCTGTGATAGGGGTCTTGCCAGGCAGGTGCATTTAGGAGAATAGGAGGAATAAAAGAGATGAGAGTATTAGTTGAGATCAAACATTGTATTGAAAGTAATGAGTTCAAGGAATTGGAAATCTCATAGAAGTGGAAGAACAGGGGGAGAACTGGAGTAAATGAGAAAACTGTAGAGACAGAAGTCAGAGTGCATTTATGAGATTAGGACTGGGGTTCTTTTCCTAGTTTTTTTTTTTGTTGTTGTTGTTGTTCTTTAATCAGAATTACCAGTTGTGTTTAAAAAACACAGATGCCCAGGTCTCATTCTGGATCAACACATTGAGAATCTCTAGGGAGTTGGACCAAGGCATCTTCATTTAAAAAGTTCTACATGATTTAAATACAAATTTTTTAAAGTTTACATATACTAAAATTTACTTTTTTTGGTGTACAGTTCTGAGTTTTGACAAATGCATAGAGTAGATAGGAGGAGCAGGTATGGTGAGGAAGGTACATTTGTTTTTGAGCATCTGATTTCTTATTACACTGAAGATGTAGCCCATGGAGTTAAGATTATTACACTGAATTAACATTTTTTGATCACTTTTTTAAGTCTAGATCAGGGATGGCATACTTTTTCACAGAGCCAGGTAGTAAATACTTTAGGCATTGTGTATGCTTAGTTGCTCAGTCATGTTTGATTCTTTGAGACCCTTTGGGCTGTAACTTGCCAGGCTCCTCTGTCTGTGGGATTCTGCAGGCAAGAATACTGGAGTGGGTTACTGCAGGGGATTTTTCTGACCCAGAGATTGAACCCGTGGCTACTGTGTCTCCTGCCTTGCAGGTGGATTTTTTACCCACTGAGCTGTTGGAGAAGCCCTTAGGCATTGTAGGCCACTTATGGCCTCTGTTGCCTGGTTTGTGTGTGTATGTGTTCCTAACTATTAAAAATATGTAAAAATACATTCTTTGCACTGCACAAAATAGTCAAAGGGCCATAATGTACTGACCCCTGGTAGAAAATCAGTACAACAGTAAATCAAGCTCTGATTTGTAGTATTTGCTGATTCTAGAAGTATAGATACTCCTGGGGCTGATTTCAAGCTACCAATGTTATATGCTGAATGCAGAGTTTGAAAGAGATGTGCAGTAGCACAAAGTATTTCTGCTGTATAGATAAAGTAGATGTAAATTAAACTTTGAATGCATAGTTGATAAAATATAGTAGCTGAAGCTGAAGCTCCAACACTTTGGCCGCCTGATGCGAATAGCTGACTCACTGGAAAAGACACTGATGCTGGGAAAGATTGAAGGCAGAAGGAGAAAGAGGGTGACAGAGGATGAGATGGTTGTATGGCATCATCAATGCAATGGACGTGAACTTGAGCAAACTCTGGGAGATGCTGAGGGACTGGGAAACCTGCTATGCTGCAGTCCATGGAGTTGCAAAGAGTCTGACATGACTGAGCAACTGAACAACAACAAATGCCACACACACGTTTTCCCTTTCCCCGTTTTCCAGTGTAGTTCTATCACAATTATCATTGTTTCTCAAATTATCTTTTAGTGTTTACACTGTTATGACTGTGTAAGTAGTGTTTAAGTCATCTGTATGTTATGATTATATTTTGTTTATTATATGTTTTTGGAATTAATTATTGCTTTAATTTTTAAACATTTGCTGGATTCTTTTTATGTGCTTATGACAGTGTTATTCTCATACTCCATGACAGAACTATAAAAGTCATCACAGGGGGGTTAAACATGAGATAATCTATTATTTTAATTTTTTCCTTCAACACACCTCCTTAGTCCCCCATTGTTCTCTTGCTAGAATCCCAGTTATTGTTTCCAGCTATCATCCTGATACTCTTGTTGTCCTAGTGATTACTTTTGCTTCTCTCCTGTGTTGGTGTCCACTTTCCTGAATCCTACACCATTTTCTTCTAGGTTTATTTCTTCATTTTGCTAGAGGACATTGTAAAGGAGCTTCTTAAGAAAGGTACTAAGAGAAGTTTCCTGAGACTTTGTATGTCTGAAAATGACAATTCTACCCTCATGTGTAATTGATAATTTGGCAGGATATATGATTCTTGGTTGAAAAACCATTTTCCCTTAGAACTTGAAGGTTTTCCCTCCAGTACTGTTAATTTGCAATATTGCTGTTGAGGAATCCAAAGACATTTCAGGCCTTAGTTCTTTGTGATCAGCCTTCCCCCGCTACCCCAACCCCACCGTGCTGTGATAGATTTTAAGATCTTCTCTTTATTGCTTAAGTGAAAGTCCACCGAGATGTACCTTGATATGGATCTTTTTCATTCATTTTTTGGCATTCTTGGCACTTTCCCTTTGGAAATGTATGTCCTTCATTTCTAAGAATTTTTTTTCCCTTATTTTAAATGTTTCTGTTTTTTGGAATCTCTTTTAATTCGGTTTTGGGTCTTAGTTTATTCTCTAATTCTCTTGCCTTTTCTCCTATTTTTCATTACTTTCTGTTCTGCTTCTAACTTTATTTGATAGCTTGTCCATTAAAGTTTTTTAAAAAAACTCTTTTATAATTTTAGTATATCAGGGCTCTTGTTCTTTAATGTTACTTTGTTATAGATCTTGTTTGTATTTCATAGATGCAGTATTTCCTTTTGTATTTCTGATATACTTTTTTGATCTGTAGAAATCTTCTTGAATTTTTGGTTTATGCTTAAGTTCCTTTTGTTTATTTATTTATTTATGGTCTTCTTTAATGTTGGTGAGTTTCCTTATATGTCTCATGGTTTTTTATTTTTTTTTTAAAAATCCTGAGGTAAATATGCATAATGTAAAATTTATTATTTTAACAGTTTTTAAGTGTGCAGTTCTGTAGCATTAAGTTCTTTGACACTGTTGTGCATCCATCACTGTCATCCATCTCCAGCGCTTTTTCATCTTACCTGACTGCAATTCTGTACCCATTGAACACTGACTCCCCATTCCCCCTCCCTGTCAGCCTAGGCAAGCACTATTCTGCTTTCTGTCTCCATGAATATGACAGGCACCACATATAGGAGGAATCATACAGTGTTTGTGCTCTTGTGACTGGCTTATTTCTTCAAGGGTCTTCATATCTCCATGAAGACATGTCTTCAAGATTTGTCCTTGTGTAGCATGTTAGATTTTTAAAGAGTTTGCTCTCTCTCTCTTTTTTTTTTTTTTTTTTGATTGTCCTATGCGGCATGTGGGATCTTAGTTCCTCTACCAGGGATTGAACTTGTGCAGTGAAAGTGTAGAGTCTTAATCACTGGTCCGCCAGGGAAGTCCCTAAAGGGTTTGTTTTTATTTAAGAATAAGATACTGAATAGCTGTATTGAAGCTCCATGTAAGTAGGAAGGACTTAGTAACTGGAGGCCTTCGCTGAAAGGTGTTAAGATGATGAATATCTGTTTTTAAAGAACATCTTATTTTACTTATTTATTTTTAAAATTTTATTTTATCTGTATTTATTTTTGGTTGCATTGGATTTTGCTGCATGGGGGCTATTCTCTAGTTGTGCTTAGAATAGTTGTGGCTATTGTCTTACTGTGGTGGCTTCTCTTGTTCTGGAGCATGAGGCTTTAGCATGGGCTTCACAGCTGAGATCTTTTCAGTTTCTCCAGAGAAAAATCTCCCTAACTCATACCTTGGGGTAGAAGCTTTGTGGCTTATTGTTTAGAGAACTGAGATGGGGAAGGGGTTTGGGAAATCTACCTACTTAGTAGACTTTTCTTTAACTTTGCTGTTTTCAGTAAAGGATTTGTCTCTTGACCGAGTTGCACTTGGTGTTCCCTGAGTCCAGAGCCTCTATAACTGTTTCTGTGACCTGATGAGTTACAGGTAGCCTTGGTGTAGGAGGAGGGAGAGGTAGTTGTCTGACTGCATGGGGACTGGGAGGAGAACTGGGGATCTAGCTGAGTTTGTGTACACTTTCAGTCAGTTCTCCTATTTTTGGCCCCTTCCCTCAATTCTCCCTTTAGAGATACAGTGTGCCTCCAAGTCCTGGTCTTTACAGAGTACAGTGGTGTGATTCCTTTTTTACTGGATTTTCTCTCTTCAGGCTTAGGTTTCAGTTTTTTGCAATCTACCAAGTCAAATTCATTTGGTTGCTCTTCGTGTGTTAAGAGTTTTGTTGCTATCATCTGATGTTGTTTCCTCTGATTGCTTTTGCTATTGAATGCTTCAGATCAGATCAGATCAGTTGCTCAGTTGGGTCCGACTCTCTGCGACCCCATGAATTGCAGCACGCCAGGCCTCCCTGTCCATCACCAACTCCCGGAGTTCACTCAGACTCACGTCCATCGAGTCAGTGATGCCATCCAGCCATCTCATCCTGTGTCGTCCCCTTCTTCTCTTGCCCCCAATCCCTCCCAGCATCAGGGTCTTTTCCAATGAGTCAACTCTTCACATGAGGTGGCCAAAGTACTGGAGTTTCAGCTTTAACATCATTCCTTCCGAAGAAATCCCAGGGCTGATCTCCTTCAGAATGGACTGGTTGGATCTTCTTGCAGTCCAAGGGACTCTCAAGAGTCTTCTCCAATACCACACTTCAAAAGCATCAATTCTTTGGCGCTCAGCCTTCTTCACAGTCCAACTCTCACACCCATACATGACCACAGGAAAAACCATCTAGGTTGGTCATAACTTTCCTTCCAAGGAGTAAGCGTCTTTTAACTTCATGGCTGCAGTCACCATCTGCAGTGATTTTGGAGCCCAGAAAAATAAAGTCTGACACTGTTTCCACTGTTTCCCCATCTGTTTCCTATGAAGTGGTGGGACCAAATGCCATGATCTTCGTTTTCTGAATGTTGAGCTTTAAGCCAACTTTTTCACTCTCCACTTTCACTTTCATCAAGAGGCTTTTGAGTTCCTCTTCACTTTCTGCCATAAGGGTGGTGTCATCTGCATATCTGAGGTTATTGACATTTCTCCTGGCAATTTTGATTCCAGCTTGTGTTTCTTCCAGTCCAGCGTTTCTTATGATGTACTCTGCATAGAAGTTAAATAAACAGGGTGACAATATACAGCCTTGACGAACTCCTTTTCCTATTTGGAACCAGTCTGTTGTTCCATGTCCAGTTCTAACTGTTGCTTCCTGACCTGCATACAGATTTCTCAAGAGGCAGGTCAGGTGGTCTGGTGTTCCCATCTCTTGAAGAATTTTCCACAGTTTATTGTGATCCACACAGTCAAAGGCTTTGGCATAGTCAAGAAAGCAGAAATAGATGTTTTCCTGGAACTCTCTTGCTTTTTCCATGATCCAGCGAATGTTGGCATTTGATCTCTGGTTCCTCTGCCTTTTCTAAAACCAGCTTGAACATCAGGAAGTTCACGGTTCACATATTGCTGAAGCCTGGCTTGGAGAATTTTAGCATTGCTTTACTAGCGTGTGAGATGAGTGCAATTGTGCGGTAGTTTGAGCATTCTTTGGCATTGCCTTTCTTTGGAATTGGAGTGAAAACTGACCTTTTCCAGGCCTGTGGCCACTGCTGAGTTTTCCACATTTGCTGGCATGTTGAGTGCAGCACTTTCATAGCATCATCTTTCAGGATTTGGAATAGCTCAACTGGAATTCCATCATCTCCAGTAGCTCTGTTCGTAATGATGCTTTCTAAGGCCCACTTGACTCCACATTCCAGGATGTCTGGCTCTAGGTCAGTGATCACACCATCGTGATTATCTGGGTCATGAAGATCTTTTTTGTACAGTTCTTCTGTGTATTCTTGCCATCTCTTCTTAATATCTTCTGCTTCTGTTAGGTCCATACCATTTCTGTCCTTTATCAAGCTCATCTTTTCGTGAAATATTCCTTTGGTATCTCTGATTTTCTTGAAGAGATCCCTAGTCTTTCCCATTCTATTGTTTTCCTCTATTTCTTTGCATTGATTGCTGAAGAAGGCTTTCTTATCTCTTCTTGCTATTCTTTGGAACTCTGCATTCAGATGTTTATATCTTTCCTTTTCTCCTTTGCTTTTCGCTTCTCTTCTTTTCACAGCTATTTGTAAGGCCTCCCCAGACAGCCATTTTGCTTTTTTGCATTTCTTTTCTATGGGGATGGTCTTGATCCCTGCCTCCTGTACAATGTCACGAACCTCATTCCATAGTTCATCAGGCACTCTATCTCTCATATCTAGGCCCTTAAATCTATTTCTCACTTCCACTGTATAATCATAAGGGATTTGATTTAAGTCATACCTGAATGGTCTAGTGCTTTTCCCTACTTTCTTCAATTTCAGTCTGAATTTGGCAATAAGGAGTTCATGGTCTGAGCCACAGTCAGCTCCTGGTCTTGTTTTTGCTGACTGTATAGAGCTTCTCCATCTTTGGCTGCAAAGAATATAATCAATCTGATTTCAGTGTTGACCATCTGGTGATGTCCATGTATAGAGTCTTCTCTTGTGTTGTTGGAAGAGGGTGTTTGCTCTGACCAGTGCATTTTCTAGGCAAAAGTCTATTAGTCTTTGCCCTTCATTCCATATTCCAAGGCTAAATTTGCCTATTACTCCAGGTGTTTCTTGACTGCTTACTTTTGCATTCCAGTCCCCTATAATGAAAAGGACATCTTTTTTGGGTGTTAGTTCTAAAAGGTCTTGTAGGTCTTCTTAGAACCGTTCAACTTCAGCTTCTTCAGCGTTACTGGTTGGGGCATAGACTTGGATTACTGTGATATTGAGTGGTTTGCCTTGGAAATGAACAGAGGTCATTCTGTCGTTTTTGAGATTGCATCCAAGTACTGCATTTCGGACTCTTTTGTTGATCATAATGGCCACTCCATTTCTTCTGAGGGATTCCTGCCCGCAGTAGTAGATATAATGGTCATCTGAGTTAAATTCACCCATTCCAGTCCATTTCAGTTTGCTGATTCCTAGAATGTTGACATTCACTCTTGCCATCTCTTGTTTGACCACTTCCAATTTGCCTTGATTCATGGACCTGACATTCCAGGTTCCTATGCAATATTGCTCTTTACAGCATTGGACCTTGCTTCTATCACCAGTCACATCCACAGCTGGGTATTGTTTTTGCTTTGGCTCCATCCCCTCATTCTTTCTGGAGTTATTTCTCCACTGATCTCCAGTAGCATATTGGGCACCTACTGACCTGGGGAGTTCCTTTTTCAGTATCCTATCATTTTGCCTTTTCATACTGCTCATGGGGTTCTCAAGGCAAGAATACTGAAGTGGTTTGCCATTCCCTTCTCCAGTGGACTACATTCTGTCAAATCTCTCCACCATGACCCGCCCATCTTGGATTGCCCCACGGGCATGGCTTAGTTTCATTGAGGTAGACAAGGCTGTGGTCCTAGTGTGATTAGATAGACTAGTTTTTTGTGAGTATGGTTTCAGTGTGTTTGCCCTCTGATGCCCTCTTGCAACACCTACCGTCTTACTTGGGTTTCTCTTACCTTGGGCGTGGGGTATCTCTTCACAGCTGCTCCAGCAAAGCCCAGCCATTGCTGCTTACACCTTTAAAATATGTATTTTATTGCCAATTTGGAATGATTAATAGAGGGACTGAAGAATCACATGTATTTAATCTACTGTGTTTTAGCTACTGTTCTATACTTGCCTAATTTTTTTTTTTTTTTAGCTCCATAAAAACTTTTTGAAGAGAATCTGTAAGTTCCTTATTACTGAAAAGCTTAGACTAGCAGCATGGGCATTACCTGGGAACTTGCTAGAAATGCAGAATTCCAGGCCCCAACCCATACCTAGCAATCAGTGTTCTGTATTTTACAGTATCCCTGGGTGATTTATAAGCACATTAAAGTGTTAAAGGTACTGTTCTGATTCACTGTGCCTGCTACAGTGCTTGACACATGTTAGGTGTCTTCTGTTGGATAATCAGAAATTTAGAAAAGACGCTGTAGTTAGAAATACTGTTTTGGGGTCAGTATATAGGTATTATTTATAGAAGCTATGGGAGTAGATGAGAGTACAGATTAAAAGAAGGTCAAGGAAATGTCAGTTGTATGGATGAAGGAAGAGAGGGCTTTCTGGGAAAACTGAGCGCTAAAGAACAGAGGCCTTGAGTATACAAGATGTAGGACAATGAGCAACCTTCCACAAGAATGGGCTGCCAGGTTAGAAGTGTCTTTAGGGAGTGCAAAACTTCAGAGATGGCTAAGAAGTGGGAAAAAACACTTTTCTGGAAAGACATTCAAGTTACAGAATAGTTTATTTAATTAGAATATGGGGAGAATAATCTAGGAGGTTGTTCCAGAGGACATAATGGAATGATCAGCAGTGAGAAGATGGTGTAGTGATGAATTATCTTGAAGTTTATACTTTTGGATTACAAAGTCCATAAGTATAAAGACTGTGTCTATCTAGTTCATTGCCATATTGCCAGCTCTTAGAACATAGGAGGTATTCAATAAATAGTTGTTATATACATATGGATTGATGATAGATTGTAAAAATAGGCCAGCATTTCATTCCTTCTTATTGTGTTCTTTTAGCAACTTTATGTAGAAACAGCTTTGTAATTGTTTCATTCTACTTATATTTCTGCAGATGAGAAAAAATACAAGGAGGCTGTGGGCAGCCCTCTGTAATAGATGTGACATGGTCATTATCTGTTTGTTGGTAGTGGAGCTATCACAGAACTGTCATTATCCATAAATAGCAGCTTCCCTGTGCTGCTGGTCAACTCAGTTCTGTATAGAGCTCCCCCAGAGAAGGAATACAGACAGCAGCAAGTCTTTGTGGTTCCTTTCAGTGATTTGGTTCTTGGTGGGCCAAACTGGTTCTTGTTGGGCCCTGCTGGTCATGGCATTCAGTTCAGTGAGGACTTGGTTTGACAAGCCCAGTGTTTGAACTTTTCCCAGGAGAGAATCAGTTGTTCTTTTTGCTGGGTTTCAGTTGCTCTTACTGTGTTTTCATTGCATCTTACTTTTACTTTTATTACAGTATTCGCCTTGTTCTGCTGAGAATTATGGTCATATGTTTCTAAGTGTCATTCCCTCTAGATTTCTTTTAGTGTCTTGTCTTTGTACCTTTCATAGTAATAGCACAGTGCTTTTGTATAGCACAAGTTTAAACTATTAATCCTTATAAGTAGAAGAATTTTAAATTCTGTAAAATTATATTTCCAACTGTAGCTACTTTTATATGCCACATCCCTTTCAAAGAAGATAGGTATAAATAAGTAGCTACTTAGAAAAAAAGAATGGATTATAGCAAGCTCTCCCCATCTAGTCATTTTAGAAGTCTGATATTTGTTTTTTTAAATAACAGCTTTTTTGAAATGTGATTCACATACCATTCAGTTCATCCACTTAAAAAGTATACAATTCAGTAGTGTTTAGTATATTCACAGAATTGTGTAGCCATCACCGCAAACAACTGGAACATTTTCATTGCCCTCAAAGAAACCTGCATACATAGCTGTCATTCCCTTTCCCCCTTTAGTCCAACCCTACACAACCATATACTTTGTTGCTGTAGATTTTCATGTTCTGGACAATGGAATTATACAATATATGGCTTTCATGATTGCTTTTTGTTTCATTTAGTCTAATGTTTTCATGGTTCATCCATGTTACCACATGTTTTTATTCCTTCTTACTGCCTAATAATATTTACTTGTATGTATGTATATTCACGCATACATACACACTACATTTTATATATTCATTTACCTTTGATGGATATTTGGGTTGTTTCCAGTTTTTGGCTACTGTAAGTAATACAGCTTTGAACATTTGTATCCAGTTTTTTGTATGGTTTTATGGTTTCTTTCTTTTAAAATATATGGCTAGGATCCAAATTGCTGGGTTATGTGGTGACTCATCATTTAACCTTTTCAGGACCTGCTAGACTGTTTTCCAGCCAGTTGCATCATTTTACATTTCCATCAGCAGTGTATTGAGAGTTCCCGTTTCTCTACATCCTCACCAACATTTGTTGTTATCTGTTTCTTTGAGGTGGTATTTCATTGGTTTCATTTTCATTTCCCTGATGGCTAATACTGTTGAATATCTTTTCATGTGCTTGTGGGCCATTTGTGTATCTTCTTTGGAGAGATGTCTGTTCAGATGCTTTGCCCATGTTTAATTTTAGTCATTTTTTGTTATTAAGTTGCAAGGGTTCTTTATGTGTTCTAGATACAATTTTTATCAGATATATCATTCATGAAGATTTTCTCCCATTTTGTGGGTTGTCTTTTCACTTTCTTGATGGTGTCCTTTGAAGCACAGAATTATAAATTTTGATGAAATTCAGTTTTCTACTTTTTCTTGTTTGTGCTTTTGATGTCATACCTAAGAAACTATTGTCTAATCCAAGGTCATGAAGACAAGCTTATTTTCTTCTAAAAGTTTTATAGTTTTGGCTGTTAACATTTAGGTCTTTGATCCATTTTGAGTTAATTTTTGAATACGTACAGTATGAGAAAGGGGACCAACTACATTCTTATATTCGTGTTGTTCCCCTTTTCCCACAATATTATCTTTAACTTTTTTGTTAATTAAAAAAGTTTTTCAGCAATCTAAAACTTACAAAAAAGTTGAATGTACAATAGAAATAACTTGCTTTCTAGAACCATTTAGAGTAGGTTGCCGACATGAGAGTCCATGATGTCCATGTTTGTATTTCCCACAAATAAGAACTTTCTCCAACATAACCATAATCAGATCAGAGATCAGATCAGTCGCTCAGTTGTGTCCGACTCTTTGCGACCCCATGAATCGCAGCACGCCAGGCCTCCCTGTCCATCACCAACTCCCGGAGTTCACTCAGACTCACGTCCATCGAGTCAGTGATGCCATCCAGCCATCTCATCCTCTGTCATCCCCTTCTCCTCTTGCCCTCAATCCCTCCCAGCATCAGAGTCTTTTCCAATGAGTCAACTCTTCGCATGAGGTGGCCAAAGTACTGGAGTTTCAGCTTTAGCATCCTTCCTTCCAAAGAAATCCCAGGGCTGATCTCCTTTAGAATGGACTGGTTGGATCTCCTTGCAGTCCAAGGGACTCTCACAGCTATCAAAATCAGAAAATGAACAATGATGCATTATTACCGTCTCATCCTCAGATTCCATTCAGGTTTTTCCATTGTCCCAGTAATGTCCTTTATAACAAAAAGATCCAGTCCAGACTCACACGTTGTATTTAATTGGCATGATTCTCTAGATTTTCCCTAATCTAGAACAGCCGCTCAGTCTTTCTTGAGTTTCACGACCTTGATGTTTTTGAAGATTCCAAGCCAGTTCTTTTGTAGAATGTTTTTCTAGCGTGGTTGGTTTGTCTCATGTTTCCTTATGACTGGATTCAGTTTATGTGTATTCGTCGTGTCCTTGGTGCATCCTGTTGGTGGCCTGTGATCTCATCGTTACTGTTGGTAGCTACCTTGATTGCTTGAATAAGGTTTGTTTCCCAGGTTTCTCCACTATTATATTAACCTTTTTACTTTCCTGATTAATAAGCATTTGTGGGAAGGCCTTCAAGATTATATAAAGCTTCTGCGTTAATCTTTCTATTTTTTAATTTATTTGTTTACATCTGTGTGGACACATGGATTCCTGTTTTGTTTACTGGTTTATATTCCCTTACTATTGTTATTTGTATTGATGATCCAGTCATTCCAGATTGGGTAGTAGGAGCCCCTTCAAGCTGGTTACTTTGTTGTTTTGTCATGGCCCCTCATTCTTTGAATATTTGGTTACTTTTTGTCACAACATGATGTTCCAGGTTCATTTGGTACTTGGTTTACCCCACCCCAGCCGTTTGTCCACAAGTGCAGATATACAGCTTGATGTACTTCTTTCCCAATTTGGAACCAGTCAGTTGTTCCATGTCCAGTTTTAACTGTTGCTTCTTGACCTTCATACAGATTTCTCAAAAGGCAGGTCAGATGGTCTGATATTGCCATCTCTTGAAGAATTTTCAACAGTTTGTTGTGATCCACACAGTCAAAGGCTTTGGCATAGTCAGTAAAGCAAAAGTAGATGTTTTTCTGGAACTCTCTTGCTTTTTCAATGATCCAATGCATGTTGGCAATTTGATCTCTGGTTCCTCTGTCTTTTCTAGTTAAACATCTGGAAGTTCACAGTTCACACACTGTTGATTTATTTATTTTTATTGTAAAGATATAGGTATAAACACACACTTGAATAGCTTGCTAAATAACTGCTTCCCTGGCCTTCCTACTCCTTTTCCTGTTGACCAAGCGGCTGAGCCCTCAGCTACATAGGCTCTGGTGCCTAGCTGGTGTTTTTAAATAAAACACTGAAAAATGAAGTACAGAGAAGACTGTGGAAAGTAGTGAGAAAGAGAATACCGTGAAAAACAAAAGCCATAGGATGTGATGTTCAAATTTAGACACAAGATGGTTCATGATGATTATTGGTAAATAATAAAATAGGGGACAGATTGGCCAGGACCGAAGAAACAAGAGGGCCAGGGAGCCCCATTGTGCCTGACAAAGGTGGGCATCCTCCAGATGGAGAGTCTTAATTACATCCGTTACAGTGAACATCTTCACGACGCTGTGAGCTCTTCAAGGCCAGGTGCATGGCTTCCTTATGTCTGTATCCCCACTATTTAACACTTTCTTGCATATGGTAGATTTTTAATACATATATTTGGGAACCAGGAAACTGAGCTGAGTCGGCTTACTGCTTTCAAAGCCGTTTTGGGTGATGTCTATTCATGCAGTTCATTCACTCCTCTGCCTAAGGCAAGGGTGACAGACTTCATCTCACTCTGGTGGACTGATAGTGAATACCTGGAAGCATTAATGATACAGATTTTGAGGGGACTCCCCTGGCAGTCCAGTCATTAAGATTCCATGTTTCCACTGCAGGGAGCATGGGTTTGATTGATGGCACGGAAGAAAGGAGTGCCACTCATTCACAGTGCCACCTTGAAAGAAGGGTGGCACAGATGTTCTCTACCCCCCACCCTGGCCTAGGAGAAAGGCATCCAACAAAAAGTTAGTATTTTATAAGAAGGAAAAAAACGCAGATAGCTTGAATATTTCATTTTTTCAGGCAATTATTGGTAGAGTTCTGAAAGGATTCTTTCATTGGCAAATGTTTAACATTTAACATAAAATAATCCCTATTTTGATTTATAATGATCTGGAACCTTAATGTACATTGGTTAATGAACTGTATTTGAGGAAATTAGAGAGTAAATAATAATTTACATTACAAAATAATAATGTTAATTTCTCTTCTAGCTCTTCCACCAAAGCCACCTAAGCCAATGACTTCAGCCATTACAAATGGAATAAAGGACAGTTCTGTTTCTCTTCAGGATGCAGAATGGTACTGGGGGGATATTTCAAGGTAATTAGACCAAGTATTATAGTTGAATGGAGTTTAAAAAATAATTCTTGAGATTAGTAGTTTAGAAAAATATTTTTAATGCCCCACAAGTTGTCATTTAAAGATTACCATTTAAAAACCTGTGTAGGAGAACCTTTAAAATTTTCTAAATAGTTTTCTTCCCACACACAAAAAAAGACAAGATAATCTTTAAATTGTACGTATGGTTATTACTTTTAATACTGTATTGAGGATAGGGTTCTGAATAAGTGAAACGTACATTTAGGATAGATGTATGTGTTTTGGGATAAAATATTTATGCTTAATTTTCCCTATGTTTCTGTTTCTAAGGTAATGGTTCCTCAGTGTTTTCACACATAAAAATCAATGGAGTAGGGCTCAGGAATCTGCATTTATAACCTCCCAGTTGATTTTTATGTCTCTTCACCTCCTTTTGAGAAACAGGACTCTAGGACAGATTTGCTTTTTGGGTAAAATGTGGTTTTGGAAAACTCTGAATGTAGAGAGAAAAAAAAGATACATCTATATTTTATAGATAAATACGTATATATATTTTAAATTCAAATATTGTATTTTCTTGTTTTTAAAAAGTTATATCTACTTTTGCCAAATCAGATTTCAAGTTGCTTCTGTATTCCTCCATATGCTTGTCCTTCTCTTTCTCTTGTCTGTACTTTCCTATTACCAAAGTAGCACTCATTTATTTTTTTTCCATATCATTTTAACCATCTAAAGATGTACAGCTCAGTGGCATAAAGTACATTCACATTATTGTTCATCCTTCCCCACCCTCCATCTCTGAAAGTGTCATCTTCCCAAAGTGAGCTCTGTACTCATTAAACACTAACTCACTTTTCCTTCTGTTTTCCCCAGCACCTGCCTCCTCTTTCTGTGAATTTGACTTTTCTAGGTACCTCATATAAGTGGAATCATGTAACATTTGTTCTTTGTGTTTGACTTGTTTCGCTTAGCACAATGTCTTCAAGGTTAATCCATGTTATAGCATGTGTCAGAATTTCCTTTTTAAGGCTGAGTAATATTCCATTATATATACCTACCACATTTTAATTTATTCATTTTTATGGACATTTGGCTTTGATGAATACTTGAGTTATTTCCAGCTCTTGGCTATTGTGAATAATGCTGCTATGAACATTGGTGTATAAATGTACAAGATTCTGCTTTTAGTTCTTTGGGCATATACCCAGAAGTGGAATTTCTGGGTCATACAGTAATTCTGTATTTAATTTTTTGAAAAAGACTTAATATATTTGATATTAAACATAAAATTTAAATTTTAGCAGTGTACAAAAAAAGGATCTACTATATTTACATACTACTTAATTTATATTTTAAGACCATGTGGTTCTGTGACTCAAGTTTCTTTTATGTCCTGCCATTTTCTTTGAGTCTTCTAGTGTTGTTCCTTAAAGTCCTAAACCATCTCTACAGAAGAAATTTTTTGTCAGTATAAATTCAAATTGGAGAATATTATTGAAAGATTGTGAACTGAGTAAATTATCCCCACTCTGATCTGACCCAGCTGCCACTGTTGTTTAAACTTAATCTTTTAAACAGCTGCTGTTTTTTTCTGACACTCTACAAGTTCATACCTGCCTAAGGAAGCCCTAAAGGCTTAATGGAAACAGGTATTCCCTACAGACAGTTGAAACCTGGAAGAGTTTAAAAATCAAATACTCATCCTGGGATTGCAAAACACCAAAAATCAAAACAAAAGCATATCTAGGGGAGGAACTAAATGACCTCTGACAGCCCCCAGGATTCTATAATCTTAGACCCCACCTCCCAATTAGTCTTAGTGATAATATGTGAAGAAAACAACCAACACTTACATTAAAAAAATTTTTTTTTCCTATAATTCCTTTCTTCAGGGAGGAGGTAAATGACAAATTGCGGGACATGCCAGATGGTACCTTCTTGGTCAGAGATGCCTCAACCAAAATGCAGGGAGATTACACTTTGACCTTGCGGTGAGTATTTTTCAGCATTTTGTCTAGTGTTCTACTAGCATGATTTATTTCTGGTATACAAAGATTCCTGTATTTTATTTAAATCTTTATATACAAATTTCTTCATATTTTTATTTAATTTAGATACATAATTTTAGTTGTTTGGCTAACTATCTTTTTCCTACACATTTAAATATTTAAATTAATACTAAAAAGGCAACAATTTTTATTTTTATGTAGCAGTAAAACAAAAAGCCTTAAAATCCCTAAATATGATGAAGTAAGATGTATACTGTTGACCTTATGAGTGAAGTAGAAGTCATGGGCACAGCCTAAAGTTATTAATGATATGCTGGGAATCCATCCCTCCAATAACTCTATTGTTTTCCTTAATCTAGACTTCAGAGAGTAAAACTCAACATAAATAAGACAATTTTCATGCCATCCGTGTGGGCATATTAGAATCTCATAAGGTGGATGTATCAGTCTATATTTACAAAGATGGGATGTATAATTAAACAGATTAGGGAAACTATATTAGATATTTCTACATTTAGTTTTAACCGTTAACATAGCCTAAGGACAATAAAAGAATCTGCCTGCCAATGCAGGAGATGTGGATTTGATCCCTAGGCTGGGAAAATCCCCTGGAGAAGGAAATAGCAACCCACTCCAGTATTCTTGCCTGGGAAATCCCATGGACAGAGGAGGCTGGCAGGCTACAGTCCATGGGATCACAAAAGAGTTGGAAATCACTTAGCGACTAAACAACAAGGACAATAAGGTCTTGCATTCTGTTTTGTTTTTTAAAAAGGGACTGTCTAAAGAATAATGGCAACGATAACAACTTCCTTGTACATTTTACATGCAGTATCTATATCAAAACAACCTTATGAGGAAGGTATCATTAATACCATTAATATTTCCATTTTATAGATGAAGCAACTGAAGCTTAAGTTGGTTAAGAAACTTGTCCTAAAGACACTTAGCTTGTAAGTGTCAGAGGACAGGTTCAAACTCAGACTTATTTGTTTCTTTGTCGCCTTTCCAGCCTAGCATCTTTAGGAAAAATAATCCCATATTTTATCCTAGAAATTTGGGATTACTATATATCAGCTTCTGGTAAAGACATTAAGAAGTTAATTAAGCTAGGACTTAAGCTGTGCTGAGGAATAATCCATGTTCTGCAGTGATTCATTCAACATAATTTTTTCCCATTCCAGTCAGGCTTCTGTCTCTACTGCTGTTCACGGACTGCTAGTCCAATGGCCACTTCTCTCTCCTTACCTTTCTGACCTCTTAGCAGCATTAGTCATGGACATGTCTTCTTAGAAACCGTTTATTGTCTTGGCTGTTCTGACATCACACTCTCCTAATGTTCTTCCTAACTCATTTGAGATTATTCCAGGGCTCAGAACTGGGCTTCATTCTCTTCTCCCAAGAGTGAGTATTCATTCTCCCAAGGTGAGCTTGTCCTGTCCCATGGCTTTAATGTACATCTTCATAGTGATGATTCATAAACCTTATCTTCTAGCTCTGACCTTCTGAATTCCAGATGCATATATCCAGTTGCCACTCAGATAACTAGAACACATACTAATTTTAATATAGTCAAAGCAGAATTCTTGATTTCTAATGCAGCTCCCCCTACCCAAACTGTTTCTCTTCTAGTGTTCCCTTTTTTTTCAGAAACAGAACCACCATCTCCATTACTACCACTATTTTGTGCTACTCGAGTCACAAAATCTTTTTTTCCCTCACATCCAATCTGTCATTAAACAACCCCTGCCAACTCTACCTCCAAATCTATATCCATAATCTCTTCACACTTGTCTACCATCCAAATCTAAGCCACCATTTTCTGGCTTGATATTTCATAGTTACCTCCTAACAGGTTTGAATATGCAGAAAGTTAGAGAGGAGGTTGCAGGATTAGGTAGCAACAGAAACAAAGATTTGGAGGTGAGAAACTGTAGAGTTCTGTTCTGTGAGATGCAATTCCATTTGGCTAGAGAGTAACATTTGAAGAGGGAAAAGTAGCAGGGGTCAGAAAGTTGGAAAGGGTCATGTTGAAGAGGGCCTTGAATTCTAAACTTAGGAATTTGTGTTTAATATTGTATGGAGGCAGGGGGAACCATTTCATTTTTCAATGGGGATGTTTTACAGTTAGACTGTGTTTGAATAGAAAAAATAAAAAAGGATAGAGACTAGTAAGGAGTTAGATGGCTGTTATGAATTGAGAGGGAATGATGTTCTAGAATTAGGTTTATTCTTTAATCATTTAATATTATTAAGTGCCCACAGTGTTCCAGGAAAAGAAAATACTGGACAAGCCAAAAATGGTTTCTTATCTATAGTGTTTATATTTGGGGGTTGGTTATAGTCAGGGAGAGGGAGACAAAAGAAACCAAAAAAAAAAAAAAAATGAAATAGTTCCCTGGTGGTCCAGTGGTTAGGACTCTACGTGTTCACTGTGGGGTTGGGAAATAAGATCCTGCAAGCCATGTGACACAGCCCAAAAACAAAAGACATAACAAATCACTTTGTTGTACTCCTGAAACTAACAGAATATTATAAATCAGCTATAGTTCGATTAGAAAAATGAAAAGATATAATTTCACAGTATATAAAGGGCTATGTAGGGAATACATAAGGTTATATGATAACAGAATATGAGGAAAAGAATTTCACCAAGTTTTGAGGAGAGCCTCTCTGAGGATATGACCTCGGAAAACTGAAGTATTATAAAGAGCTGGCCAGAAAAGTGTTCCCAGGAGAGGGAACAGAAAACGCAAAGACACTGATTTTTGAAAGATCTGGTGAATCCAATAAATGCAGACACTGATGTTCCTGCTTTCAGTGTGAATCAGAGTAGTAGGAGATGAAGTTGAAAGTGGGAAAGAGCCAGATGCAAAGAGCCTAATGAGCCATGGTAAGGAATTTGAACTTTATTTCTAAGTGCAAAAAAAAAAAAAATTAATAAAGGGTTTTAAGCAGGGCAATGACATGATCAAAAGATTGAATACACGATTACCTAGGATTGTGGCTCTAGGAAAGGAGTTGAGAATCAAAGTAAGAGGCAATGTTGAGCTGAGAGCTAAAGGGATTTGATAATAGAAAAGGTATGAGGTTACGGAGGAGTTAAAAGTGACTGTGGTTTGAGCCTGCTGGGCTTAGAATGAATGTGCCATTTATAGAAATAGGAGAGTCAGGAGCAGTTGATTTTTAGCTGCTTCAGAACTTCCAGGTAAAAATATATCTAGAGTACAGCTAGAAATTTATGTTTAATGCTTAAGGGAGAATATAGGGCCAGAAAAAGATTCAGGTACATATCTACATAGAATAATTGGAATTTTAAGGAAAGAGTTTATATAGGAAAAAAAGGGTGGAGGACTGAAGGCAAATTTTTTTTAGGGAATAAACTGTGTAGCAGCAGGATGGAGGCAGAGAAAGAACAATTAAGAGGTTGAAAGAAAAGAGTAATGTCACAGAAGTCATAGAAGTATGAAATATTAAGAAGGAAGTGGGAGTAGAGGAAAGAAAGGGAGTGTGGAAATTTCAGTCACTGCAAAGAATCTGAGCCTGGGATAGAGGGGGAGAGCAGAGTCCGAATTTGGTAAAAAGTCACTGGTGACCCTCAAATGAGAGAAAAGAGCGTGAGATCAGACTGCAGACAATAGGTGAGAAGAAGTAGAGCTTTTTCAATTCAGTTACCATTTAAAAAAATCAGCAAATGGTATTTATAGTAGAAAATCTGGATAGTTAACAAATCTTTAGGAATCTGATATATGCCGGCATTGGACCAGGTGCTAGGATGTAAGGAGGAGTAGCAATGTTCTTCTGTTAAGAAGGTTACAGCATGGGAGAGACATAATTAAAAACCCACTATTCCTCAGTTCCTTCACGTCTTTACTTCCTTCTCTCTTTAAAGTTAACAGTCTAATATTAAAATAACCTTGTTGAGTATATCCTTTCTCCAGACTTGTGCCTCTCTCCCTTGTAGTAGTCGTCTAAATATTGATATATTCCAACACTTGTTAAATTCAACTCTCCCATCTGTTTTTTGCCTATACCCGGGCAGCTGAATGTGGAGAAAAATACATCATGCAGACTGTTGTGCAGTCACTAAGTCCTGTCCAACTCTTTATGAATGTGTGTATGCTCCGTCATGTCCAACTCTTTGCGACCCTATGGACTGCAGCCCACCAGGCTCCTCTGTCCGTGGAATTTTCCAGGCAAGAATACTGGAGTGGGTTGCCATTTCCTACTCCAGGGATCCAACTCTTTACCACCCTATGAACTGCAGCATGCCAGTCTCGTCTGTCCTCCACTATCTCCCAGAGTTTGTGAAAGTTCATCATATCCATTGAGTTGGTGATGTTGTCTAACCATCTCATCCTCTACTGCCTCCTTCTCCTTTTGTCTTCAGTCTTTCCCAGCATCAGGGTCTTTTCCAATGAGTTGGGTTGTGACTGCCAATCTTAAGTGGGCATTTAGTACTGCCCCGCTGAATTTACATTTTCACAGTCCCATTTGCTCTCTTACTTTTCCTAGATAATAATTTCACATGTTCTTTTTTTCTCTTCAGATCAACAACCCACATCCCTCCCTTTTAACTAAAGAAGTTGCTTCCTGTTTCTCTGAGGGTATGGAAGCAGTTAGAAGAGATCTAATTCCATCATGCTCCTGTTGCTACAGCCATCAACATGAATGTGAATACTCTGCCTTTCTCCTGTTCCAGTGATGACTGTTCATTTCCTTGTCCAGGATCCCGTTGTGGATGAGATCCCATCCCATCCCATCCCTCTAACCTACTCAAGGAATCACCCTAGGAATTATTTTGTTCTTTCTTATGGATCAACAGTTTTTGTCTCTACTGAGCCATTCCCATAATAATATAAATATGCTTTACAATCTTTCACTTAAGAATAATAAAGAAAGAAAATTCCTTTGACTCTCTTTTCAGCTGTTTCCCTATTTCTCTGCTTCCATTTACAGCAGTATTCCTCAAGACAGTTGTCTGTAGGCATTTCTTCTTCCTCTTCTTTCATTCTCTTTGATCCATTCCAATCGGTCTTCCATCCTTACCATTCTATTGACACCATTTGGTCAGGACCCCTTAGTGATCTCTGCTTTGCCAAACCCCAAGATCATTTACCCAGTTGATCCTATCCTCTTTGACAAAATGCTTTTTTAAAAAACAGGGTTTTAAGATACTGTTTACTTCATTAATTGCTCTATCTTGGTTTCCTTTCTCATCTCCCTGACCACTAAACATTGGTGTACCCCGGGACTTAGACCTCAGACCTTTTCTCTTATTCAACTATGTTCATCTTCAAATAACATCTATAGGCTGACAACTCCTGATTTTATACATCTGGCCCAGAACTTGCTCCTGAACTTTAGATTCCTTACGTAGGCTGCAGGATCCTCTGCTCTTGGATGTTCACTGGGCATTTCAAACGTTAACAAATCTAAAGTTAAAGTGCTTTTTTCCTCTTTAAACATGTTCCTTTTATATGTATCCTCCTTCTTTCTGATAAATGACAATTCCATTCTGACTGCTTAAGATAAAAACCATGAGATCATCTTTACTTTTGTCCCCTTTCATGCCCATATCTAGGCCACAGCGCATCCTGTCAACTCTATCTTCAGCATATATTCAGAATCCCACCATTTCTCAGTATCTCCACAGCTACTACCCTTGTCCAAGACACCATCATGTCTTGCCTAGATTATTTTACAAGTCTCCCAGCTGACCTTTCTACTTCTACCTCTGCCTATTTTGAATGGTCTTATCAACTTAGCAGCTAGAATGAGCCTTGTAAAACACAAAATAGATGATATCATTCTGCTCAGACTTTCTTGTGTTCCCCATCTTAGTCAGCAAAAGCAAAAGCCATTACAGTGATCTACAGGCTATTATATGATCCAGGTTCCTTTTACTTTGCTTCCTACTACTCTCCTTTTTGCTTTTTTTAGCTCCAGCAATGCTGACCTCATTGCTGTTCCTGGAACATGCCCAGCTTGCTTCTACCTCAGGCGCTTTGTACTTGCTATCCCCTGTCTGGAAAACTTCTCCCCCAGATATCTGCTGTGCCAGACTGCTCCCATCATTTAGGACTCTGCTAAACGTCGCCTGAGCAGAGTGATTTTCCTTGTGCAACATATATGAAGTAGCCATTTCTCCACCCCCAGAATAATCTTTTTCCTTTGCTCTGTTTTTTTTTTTTTCTAAAGGACCTATTACCAGATGATATATCTAGTTGTTTATTTTTGTGTTCTATCTTAGTGAAAAATTCTTTATCCTCTTTATAAAAATGGGGATATGTTCCACCTGTTCCTAAACTGGAAGTTCTGTGAGAGCATGGACTGTATCTGGCCTGTTTATCACTGTGTCCACTGTGCCTCATACAGTCTGGACATATAATAGATGTGCAAAAAGTTTTTTTGAATGAATAAGTACCTTCTAGTTTTCCTCTAGCAGAAAGAGCAGCTGGCATTACCCATACCCTCTATGGCTATATGCATGGGAATACACCTATAGAAACTGCTTATGATTAGGTGGTCCTTCTACTGTAACGTTTTATGGGATAGTTCTTCATCCATCTAAACTGACCATCTAAGCATTACATTTAAATCGTCCACGGATTCAAACCTATTGTGTTTGACCTTTTACAAATCCCAGTGCTTCATTTATCATGTGTAATGGCATGGCATAAAGAGATAAAGAAGCATATTTTCCCCCCATTAAGTCTCTATGCTGCTATAAGAACAGTTGAGTGAGAATTGTGCAGTATTTTGCTATGATATAATGAATCGGTCTGCTCTGCTTTTAGATTATACCTTAGGGGACTTGCAAAACATGGCCATTTTTAAGCTTTGGTTATAAATTATCTTTTAAGGGACCATTGGATATGTCTCAGTAAACAAAAGTGGTCTAAACTATTCAAGCATCTAATATAAATGGCTCTTCAAAAGCTATACTTTGTAAAACAGTTGAATGACAGTTGAATCATTTACATATTGTGATGCCTAAATAAATAGTCTTTCCAAGTATTATAAGTGAATCTAAAAGACAAAGTAGTGTAGGGTGCTGGATTAATTACTCAGTTATAAATCATTCAAGGAGCTTAATTATGTTTGTGCATTAACAATAAAACCATGAGTGTTGTGTTGGTATATGTGTGACAAATGGTTATCACCCTCTTCATATAGAGATTGCTTCTGTGTCCCTCCAGAGACACACTACCACATATCTTTAGATCCTGAAGAGATTGTCTCTGTTCTTCTTGATACAGAATTTACATTAAAAAAAGTGGTTCAGAAAATAAACAAAAGATACACTTTACTTTTGTTTTGGTTTGTTTTAGTGATTATTTTTGTTAAATTTGTTGATACTGAAAGTTGTGTATGTTGACCTTTAGTAACCAAGATACTTTACAGACAGAAGAAATAATTGTAAAAATAATATGTATACTTCTACACATATAATATATGCCTTTTCACCCATTCCAGTCTTGTTAACATAATAAAACTTGTTTACAATGTGACACCAAGCTTTCATATCTCCAAGTGAAAGAGTACTTCAACGGAATTTTTTGGGAAAAAAAAAATCTACAGTTATGTCTTGTTGTTCACAGGAAGGGAGGCAATAATAAGCTAATAAAGATTTATCATCGAGATGGTAAATATGGCTTTTCTGATCCTCTGACATTTAATTCTGTGGTGGAGCTCATTAGCCACTATCATCATGAATCTCTTGCCCAGTACAATCCCAAACTTGATGTGAAACTGATGTACCCAGTGTCCAGATACCAACAGGTAGGTATATTACATAAGTTTGGGATTTTTTTTTTTGGCTGTGCTCTGTGGCATGTGGGATCTTATTTCCCTGACCATGAATCAAACCCATACTCCTACAGTGGAAGTGCAAAGTCAACTACCGGAGCACCAGGGAAGTCCTGTGGTTACACAGGCTCTTAATAGCTAATCAGCAAGTCATTATTTAACAACATCATTTGATTCTAACTTACCAGGTTTATTAGGGAAAAAAAAAGAAATGCTAGATGCTTAAATTTTCCTACTTAAGATTTAAGATATGTTTAGAACTTATTTTGTGACTACTATTCCTTAATATCTTGTTGCATGTGTTTGTTAACTTTATGATACAGGATACTCGGGGCTGGTGCACTGGGATAACCCAGAGGGAGGGTATGGGGAGGGAGGTGGGAGGGGGGCGTTCAGGATGGGGAACATGAGTACACCCGTGGCGGATTCATGTCGATGTACAGCAAAACCAATACAATATTGTAAAGTAATTAGCCTCCAATTAAATAAATTTATATTAAAAAATAAAAAATGTTTGTTTCCTATTTATATTTCATTAAAACAATTTTAAGTATTACCTATTTTGATGTGATCTTAAGAGGTTGATCTTAGTGTTAACAAAAGGATTTAGTGGTTTCCCATACTTGATACTAATACAGTAGCTTAAACTTACAGCAGAAATACAATGTAAAAATAAATAGTTGTGGAAAAACCCATGTTTTAGAAATATTGGCATTCTTCATTTCTTTTGTTTACCTATATAGGATCAGTTGGTAAAAGAAGATAATATTGATGCTGTCGGTAAAAAACTGCAGGAGTATCACTCTCAGTATCAGGAAAAGAGTAAAGAATATGACAGACTATATGAAGAATATACCAGAACATCCCAGGTTAGTATATTTTTGTTGTTTAGGCCAGTAAGTAGGCGGTAAGGCTTACAGTTATCTTGGATTTTCTATAATATTATTATTTTCCATAATTCACTTGACAGTCTTTATCTGCCTTGATATCTTTTTTAAGCTAAAAAAAATTTATTGAAGTATAGTTGATTTACATATGTAAATTCTTATGTATATAAAGATTTTTATGTATGAATTCTTTTTCAGATTCTTTTCCATTATAGGTTGTTTCAAGATATTGAATCTAGTTCCTTGTGTTATACAGTGAGGCCTTGTTTTAGGCTTCCCTGGTGGCTCAGAAGGTAAAGCGTCTTCCTGTAATGTGGGAGACCTGGGTTCGACCCCTGGGTTGGGAAGATTCCCTGGAGAAGGAAATGGCAACCCACTCCAGTACTCTTGCTTAGAAAATCCCTGGGACAGAGGAGCCACGGTAGACTACAGCCCATGGGGTCGCAAAGAATTGGACATGACTGAGCGACTTCACTTTCGCTTTGTTGTTTAAGCTATCTTAGTATCTCTTTTTAAAAATTAAACCAAATTAAATTAATTTATTTATTTATTGACTGTGTTGGGTCTTTATTGCTGCACTTGGGCTTTCTCTGACTGTGGTGAGCAGGACCATCTCTTGTTGCAGAATACAGGCTCTAGGTGCATGGGCTTAGCAGTTGTGGCTCACAGGCTTAGTTGCCCTGCGCCATGTGGAGTCTTTCCAGACCAGGGATCAAATCTGTGTCCCCTGCATTGTCACGTGGACTCCCAACCACTGGACCACCAGGGAAGTCCAGTACCAACTTAGTATTGAAAAAGTTTTCAGTAGGGTTTAAACACTGTATATGCTCCTATACATTTTTATTCCTTCCCCCTTATATTGTTATCACTACTGATTACATTGTTATACATTGTCTGCCCATTAGCATAGATTTATAATTATAGTTTTATACATTTGTCCTTTAAAACATATAGAACATGGACAGAAGAGCCTGCAGGCTGTAGTCATAGGGTTGCAAAGAGTCAGACATGACTGAAGCTACTTAGCATGCACGCAACCAAAAGTACAAAACTACTGGCTTTTATATTTGCTTATGCAGTTGCTTTTACCAGTGTTCTTTCTTTATTCATGTAGCTTTGAATTACTGTCTAGTGTCCTTTCATTTCATCCCAAAGGAGTCTCTTGAGCATTTTTTGTAGGGCAAGTCTTGGGGTAACAGACTCCTTTAACTTTTGTCTATCTGGGCTTATCTTATATAATTTCTCTTCCTTCATTCTTGAAGGACAGTATTTCTAGTTACAGAATTCTTGGCTGACAATTGTTTTCTTCCAGGGCTTTAAATATTGCCCACCTGCTGCCTTACGGCCTAAATATTTTGGATGGCAAATCAGCTATTATTTTTTTATTTATTTTTTTATTAGTATTTTTTTATTGAATGCCATTTGTATATGACAAGTCACTTCTTTTTTGCTGCTTTCAAGATTCTCTCTTTGTGTTTTGACAATTTGATTACAACTGTGAAATACTTAGATTTTTAAAAAATATCTTTGTCTGTAGTTTGTTAACTGTTGAGGGTTAGTCATCTGTGAGCTCTTCCAGTATTACTGTGCTTCATGGTGCCTTGTTTTGACCCTAGAATTAATGTTCTTGATTCTCAGCCCCAAAGCCCTTGATCTTGTTTCTAAGCTAGTGTCTGTGGTGTGCAGTGTAAATGCAGAGACTGCACCAGGAGCCTCTGGACTGGAGGAGTTTATTAGGAGATGTTGGCCTGAGAGAATTGCAGGTTAGGTGTGCGATACAGTGCTGACTAGGGGAAGGTGTGGGATTACAGTGGTCAGAGTTACTGTGATGGTCCATTTTTCTTTGTGAGGTGTTTGGTTTCTTTTTTTTTCAGATTTTCTTTTATTAGCTAAGTAGTTATTCAGAATGACTGTAATAACCTTTTTTTCCCCTCCCTATCTGATGCTTGTGCTGTGTCTGTGGTGTGACTGTGTGTGTATGCTGATTTTTACACTGCAGATTTCAGGTTTTCTGTGTTCCTTTGCCTCTTCTAAGTGAATTATCAGTGATGAGACTAGTATTTGATTTAGAATGGAGAAAAAGTTACTGAGGTTTCTTCAGATTGAATCAACATAAGTGGTCAATGTTAGGGGATGGTGAAATTATCATACATATACATATATATAGCTATTAGAAGAGTTTTCAGAAATTACTTTAAAACTTGATTTTTAAAACATACAAAAGTTATATAAATATATATGTTAAATATAAATATTGCTGAATTCTATGAATTATATCACACAGCATGAAAGTCCTCATTCCCCAGAGGCAACTACTGTTATTAAATGCTTCTAAGGAATTCCTCATGACCTCAGAAATGCTAATGATGTAGCTTCAGGTAAAGGATGGGAACTTAAGTATAGACAGACTCTCTCATAGGACATCAGTAGATTTTAACATAACCAGTTTTAGAAAATAATTTTCCTAAATTCCAATTTAGTTCATTTTATATTTTTAAGAAAGGTAATCTGTGTGTGTGTGTGTGTGTGTAAGAGGGGAGGGGGAGAGAGGGAGAATCAGGTACAAAAGATTAGTGCAACCATCCAAAAATATGTATTGAATACCTAGTCTAGGTAGGAAACGATTTTTGACTCCAGCTATACAGAGGGAGTAGTGAGGCCTTATTTTGCAGAAGTGAAAGGTTCTCTGACATATTTGTTAACTGTAATGTGCATTAGTCAAAATGGCATGCTTTAATCCCTTTCCTCTGCATCAAATAAAGCAGTGATGGGTTACTCTAATCGTGTGGGTGAATTTATTTAAAGGGCATTGTATTACACTATGTTTAATCTCACAAAAATATTAAGTAAAAGACTCAAAAGATATATGAGTATATTCTATAAGGTACAAAACCAAGCAAATGTTAACATTTTCATTTTGACTAGGAATATAATGTGGTAAGGTTCTAGGAGAGCAGAAGTTTTCAAATTTGTTATGTATCCTAAATGCTTCAAATAATGCCTGCAATATTGTTGTTGTTTATTCGCTAAGTTGTTTCTGACTCTTTGAGAATCCATGGACTGTAGCCCACCAGGCTTCTCTGTCCATGGGATTTTCTAGGCAAGAATTCCAGAGTGGGTTGCCATTTCTTTCTCCAGGGGATCTTCTCAACCCAGGGATCAAACCCGCGTCTCTTGCATTGGCAGGCAGATTCTTTACCACTGAGCCACCATTCAATTATTTGTTGAATGAATTTATGCAAGATAATGAACCAAAGCATTCCACCTTTGTCAAGAGCCTGAAATCAGATCTCAATGTGGACTACAGTTTTGGGGAAGGTTAACACTTCTGTGAATGGAGGTTAGAAAAAAATAGCCACCATTGCATATGGCTTTGGCTTGTGTAGAGTTGTATTTCTTTCTTATCATGACTGGAGAAAACAGAAAACTCTACATGTTGCACACATGCCCAATAATATCCTCATATTTAACAGCAGAATATGAGTGCTGAGCAGCTGGTATGAGACTGGGTTCTGGAAGTGGAATCCCTGCTTAGGGAACTGGGAATGGGGCTGGATGGAGGCAATCAAAAAAGCCAGAAGGCCAGAGCTAGAAGAGGGCTAATTTCTGTGTGAGAATTGAGAGTGCGACCTGAGATGGGCCAAGCGGAGAAGAGCCTTGGAGGCTTAAAGCTTTGGGAGGTAGAAGAGAGGGAGGGATCCAGAGGGATCCAGTGATTAACAGTTTAGGAGAGACAATGAGTGTTAAAGGGAGATCAAAGAACTGACCTCCTCCATTTGTGTTACAGTGTTTCTAAATGTTGTAGACCTTCTTCATGTTTTCTTTTTCTATAAAAGGAAAGATTTCATTTTAGATAAAATCTAGTTTGCTGTGGTATAATCAGATTCTTCCCAGAGAATGGGAAGAGATGGTGTACCCAGAGTCAGAGTTGGCACAGAGTGAGAATAGGCTGCATGTGGGGATATTTACATCTGGATTACATATAATTATGAGGCAAAGTGATAGGATTTAGTGATGGTTTGGAATTAGACACCAGAATTCAGCCATGAGATCATTGGTGATCTTGGAAAGAGTAGTGTCTGTAGAATGGTGAGTGCAGAAGCCAGAAAAGAGTCAGTTGGAGTATGAATGAGAGATGAGGAACGAGAGAGAGCCCATATAAACAATTCTTTTCAGAAGCTGAAAAGAGAAATCAGGATTAAGGAACTTTATTTTTTTTCAAAGTGGTGTTAAATTAGAACCTGTGTGAGAAGGAACCTTAGACTGGGAGAGTGAATGTTGTGAGAGGGACTAGTTGATATGATATGAAGTACCAGAGGAAGGGACAGGAGGTAAGACCCAGAGAAGAGAAGAAGGGGTAAGGTGGGTTACAGTTTTGATGGTAGGCATAGTCGCATTGTTTGTTGGGGAGCTGCTGCTTTGGCAGTGACACCAAACATTATTTCTTTTGCTGCTCTGCTTGCCAACACACACAACAGTCAGACTGTTGGTGTTTTCTTTGAGGATCTAGGGCCAGAACTTTAATCAGTTCAGTTCAGTTGTTCAGTCATGTCCATTTCTTTGCAACCCCATGGACTGCAGCACCCCAGGCCTTCCTGTCCATCACCAACTCCCAGAGTTTACTCAAACTTATGTCCATTGAGTCGGTGATGCCATCCAACCATCTCATCCTCTGTCATCCCCTTTTCCTCCTGCCCTCAATCTTTCCCAGCATCAGGGTCTTTTCCAATGAGTCAGTTCTTCGCATCAGGTGGCCAAAGTATTGGAACTTCAGCTTCAGCATCAGTCCTTCCAATGAACATTCAGGACTGATTTCCTTTAGGATGGACTGGTTGGATCTCCTTGCAGTCCAAGAGACTCTCAAGAGTCTTCTCCAGCACCACAGCTTTGGCGCTCAACTTTCATTATAGTCCAACTCTCACATCCATACATGACCACTGGAAAAACCATAGCTTTGACTAGACGGACCTTTGTTGGCAAAGTAATGTCTCTGCTTTTTAATATGCTGTCTAGGTTGGTCATAACTTTTCTTCCAAGGAGCAAATGTCTTTTAATTTCATGGCTGCAGTCACCAACTGCAGTGATTTTGGAGCCCCCAAAAATAAAGTCTGTCACTGTTTCCACTGTTTTCCCATCTATTTCCCATGAAGTGATGGGACCAGATGCTGTGATGTTAGTTTTCTGAATGTTGAGTTTTAAGCCAACTTTTTCACACTCCTCTTTCACTTTCATCAAGAGGCTCTTTAGTTCTTCGCTTTCTGCCATAAGGGTGGTGTCATCTGCATATCCGAGGTTATTGATATTTCTCCCAGCAATCTTGATCCCACCTTGTGCTTCCTCCAGCTCAGCATTTCTCATGATGTACTCTGCATGTAAGTTAAATAAGCAGGGTGACAATATACAGCCTTGACATACTTCTTCCCCAATTTGGAACCAGTCTGTTGTTCCAACAAGTTCTACTTGTTGCTTCTTGACCTGCATACAGATTTCTCAGGAGGCAGGTCAGGGGGTCTGATATTGCCATCTCTTGAAGAATTTTCCGCAGTTTGTTGTGATCCACACAGTCAAAAGCTTTGGCATAGTCAACAAAGCAGAAGTATTTCTGGAATTCTCTTGCTTTTTTGATGATCCAGCGGATGTTGGCAATTTGATCTCTGGTTCCTCTGCCTTTTCCTCCAGCTTGAACATCTGGAAGTCACGGTTCATGTACTGTTGAAGCCTGCCTTGGAGAATTTTGAACATTACTTTGCTAGTGTGTGTGAGATGAGTGCAATTGTATGGTAGTTTGAGCATTCTTTGGCATTGCCTTTCTTTGGGATTGGAATGAAAACTGACCTTTTCCAGTCCTGTGGCCACTGCTGAGTTTTCCTACTTTGCTGGCATATTGAGTGCAGCACTTTCACAGCATCATCTTCTAGGATTTCCATCACCTCCACTAGCTTTGTTCATAGTGATGCTTCCTAAGGCCCACTCTACTTTGTACCCCAGGATGTCTGGCTTTAGGTGAGTGATCACACCATCATGATTATCTGGGTCGTGAAGATCTTTTTTTGTATAGTTCTTCTGTGTATTCTTGCCACCTTTTCTTAACCTTTCAAGGGAGCCAAAACCCTCCACCATATTTGAGAATTGTAGAATTTATAGCTAAATATTTAGATACAGAGATTCCAGTAAGTTTACAGTACTACTTGAGATATATATGATATATCCTCAGCTATATGAAGCATCACAAGGTTCTAGTGCCCCTCATCTGCTGATTCCCTTATGTTCCAGCCCTACTGAGCAATTGCAGTCTTTTAAGTGGACTTTTAATATCCACTTAAAAGTCATGCCATGCCATCTGTGTGCAATGCTGAATTTTCTTCTCCTACCCCAATTCTTTAAGACCTAACTCTGATGTTGCCTCCTCCATGAAGTCTCTGTAAAGCAATAAGAAACTAATTCACCCCACTTTATTTCCTCTATCATGACATGAAACAAAACCTTATTAGAGTTCAGAAATCTGTTTTGCCTGTGTATTCTGAATCTTGGAGGGCAGGCCCCTTTTGTGACTCTCTTTAACACCAGATGATACTGTCTGTGTAATGGATTCTCAGTAATCATTTGTTGAAATTAATCAGTCAAATTAATCAATTAATAGTTTGTTGAAAATAACCAGTGAAATTATTCAGAGCTTTCCTGGTGGCTAAGTGGTAAAGAATCCTCCTGCCAATGCAGGACACATGGGTTTGATCCCTGGTCTGCGAAGATCCCACATGCCGCAGAGCGACTAAGCCCGTGCACCCCAACTATTGAGCCTGTGCTCTAGAGCCAAGGAATTGCAACTACTATGCCCATTTGCCACAGCTTCTGAACCCTGTGTGCCCTAGAGCCTGTGGTCTGCAATAAGAGAAGCCACCATAATGAGAAGCCCGCATACTGCAACTAGAGAGTAGCCCACTCTTGCCATGACTACAGAAAAGCCCAAGCAGCAAGAAAAGACCCAGCATAGCCAAAACTAACTAAATAATAAATAAGACAAATAAAATTATTAAAAAAGGAATTAATCAGTGCTAAATAGTTGATGAATTGTCCCATAAGCATTGAAACTTTTAAACTTATAAACATTTAGGATTGCAGTCTTTCTAGAACTTTACACATATTTTCTTGACTTTCTAAAGTAAACAAAATTTAACCCTCTTTGAAAATTTTAGGGGAAAAAAAAAAAAGAAAATTTTAGGGGAGTCATGATTCAGATGCTAAAGTGTACAGATACCCTCAGAGCTCATTGGAACATGGAGGACCACTTACCCTAGTGTGACTGGCTTAGCCTCCTGGGCTTCTGTTTTGTGGTGTTTTTAGTTTTTAATCTTACTTTGCATCTGATTTTAGCAGCTTTCTTCCCCTTCCTCATTTTCTATTTTTAATGAGATGAATGTACTAATGAATCTGTTTCAAAAATGACATGCTTTGGAAATGAAGTAAGACTAAAGAGACTCTGTAAGGCTTTTCTGGAAAATAAGGTTTTGCATGCTGGTGCATGAACTCTGTTCTGTCTCTTCACTCCATCAGCACTTTTTAGGGGTCAGTACTGCATCGGTTACAAGGGAGGAACTTTATCTTGTCTTCAGGGTATGCAGGGTTAATCTCTTAGCAGCTCAGAGGCCTTTCTTTCTTTGGTTCTCAGCTATATTTCAGGTAATAGTTATTTTTCTTTTATTTTAGGGTTTTAATGATATATTTCATATATAAATAATGGTAGCAGGGTCTTGTTTTGGCCCCCTTAATTTGATCTCATATGGAATCATAATTAGAATTTTAAGATTTGTTTTAAGACTAAGGTTACAAAAAGAAATACAAAGATAATGAAGTGTGTTTATCTTTTTTTGTCTTATAGGAAATACAGATGAAGAGGACTGCAATTGAAGCTTTTAATGAAACAATTAAAATATTTGAAGAGCAGTGTCATACACAAGAACAACATAGCAAAGAATATATTGAGCGATTTCGAAAAGAAGGGAATGAAAAGGAAATTGAACGGTAAATCTACCTAATATCTCCAAGTGCATCAGTGAGCCAAGACGTTTTTTCTTCTTTAATCATCTCTGTCATGTCTGCTTTTACCTCCTCAGACTTGACAGTCCTGCCATATGGAGTTACTTGCTGTTCACACTGATGGTACCAAGCTGAACCTCTTTCTTCTGCATTCTTTCTCCGTCCTCCTAAATTGTTGACCCCTTTAGCCCTCAGCTTAGACATGACTTTCTAGAAAATTTTCTCTGATTCCCTAGACTGTTTTAGGGGCTTCTTGTCCACAGTTCTGTAGCATCTGATCCTGATCCTTACTGTAACATTTACTGAAAGTCACACTCACAGAACTGTGTGCTTATTGAGTGAGGGTGGTGGCTTATTTTCCTTCATAGCTTCAGAATGTGTTACAGTATCTGAGAGTACATAGTGGTGAATGGAGCTAATAGAAATGCTGAGGACTGTATGCCTGACCAGACGTGGCAGGTGTGGGAGAAGCCAAAGATTATTCCTAGATTTCTGGTACTAGTGACTAAGGGATGGTGTAATTCACCAAAATGGGAAGTACATGAGGGGAGTTTCGAGTGGGAACCAGTGAGTTTTGAGGTTCCTGTGAGAACCCAAATGGAATTGTCTGAGTGGTAGGCAGTTGGTTATTTGGATTTGGAACTCTACAGAAAGGATTTGAGGGGCAAAAGTGTGTAGATTATGGTAGATGATAAGGATGAGATTACACAGAGAATGAGAAACATGAGAAGTATTGAATCTGGCAGCTAATACTGGGAACCTTTATCAAGCAAATTTAGTGGAGTGTTAGAAAATGAGCCAAGTAACAGTGGGTTGAGGGGTGCAGAAGTAGATAATAAACCTGAATCATATGAAGGGAAAAGCAAAATTATTGCTCATATCAGCAAGTGTTAATGAACTTTTGTGCCTAAGAATAGTACTAAGTGCTGTGAGGCAGTATAGCTTAATAGCTTCAGTTCAGTTCAGTTCAGCCACTCAGTCCCGTCTGACTCTTTGCCACCCCATGGACTGCAGCACGCCAGGCCTACCTGTCCATCACCAACTTCCGGAGTTTACTCAAACTCATGTGCATAGAGTCGGTGATGCCATCCAAGCATCTCATCCTCTGTCGACCCCTTCTCCTCTTGCCCTCAATCTTTCCCAGCATCAAGGTTTTTTCAAATGAGTCAGTTCTTTGCATCAGGTGGCCAAAGTATTGGAGTTTCAGCTTCAGCATCCATCCTTCCAGTGAACAATCAGGACTGATCTCCTTTGGAATGGACTGGTTGGATCTCCTTGCAGTCTAGGGGACTCTCAAGAGTCTTCTCCAACACCACAGTTCAAAAGCATCAGTTCTTCGGCACTCAGCTTTCTTTATAGTCCAGCTCTCACATCCATACATGACTACTAGAAAAACCATAGCTTTGACTAGACAGACCTTTGTTGGCAAATTAATGTCTCTGTTTTTTGGGTTGGTCATAACTTTTCTTCCAAGGAGCAAGGGTCTTTTAATTTCATGACTGCAGTCACCATCTGCAGTGATTTTCAAGCCCCCCAAAATAAAGTCTGTCACTGTTTCCACTGTTTTCCCATCTATTTGCCATGAAGTGATGGGACCAGATGTCATGATCTTAGTTTTCTGTAAGTTGAGTTTTAAGCCAACTTTTTCACTCTCCTCTTTCACTTTCATCAAGAGCCTTTTTAGTTCTTTGCTTTCTGCTATAAGTGTGGTGTCATCTGCATATCTGAGGTTATTGATATTTCTCCAGCAATCTTGATCCCACCTTGTGCTTCCTCCAGCTCAGCATTTCTCATGATGTACTCTGCATGTAAGTTAAATAAGCAGGGTGACAATATATAGCCTTGACATACTTCTTCCCCGATTTGGAACCAGTCTGTTGTTCCATGTCCAGTTCTACTTGTTGCTTCTTGACCTACATACACATTTCTCAAGAGGCAGGTCAGGTGGTCTGATATTGCCATCTCTTGAAGAATTTTCCACAGTTTGTTGTGATCCACACAGTCAAAGGCTTTGACATAGTCAATAAGGCAGAAATAGATGTTTTTCTGGAACTCCTGCTTTTTCGATGATCCAGTGGATGTTGGCAATTTGATTTCTGGTTCCTCTGTCTTTTCTAAATCCAGCTTGAACATCTAGAAGTTCACAGTTCACATACTTTTGAAGTCTGGCTTGGAGAATTTTGAGCATTACTTTACTAGCATGTGAGATGAGTGCAATTGTGTGCTAGTTTGAACATTCTTTGGCATTGCCTTTCTTTGGGACTGGAATGAAAACTGACCTTTTCTAGTTCTGTGGCCACTACTGAGTTTTCCAAATTTGCTGACATTTTGAGTGCAGCATTTTAACAGCATCATCTTTTAGGATTTGAAATAGCTCAACTGGAATTCCGTCACCCCACCAGCTTTGTTCGTAGTGATGCTTCCTAAGGCCCACTCTACTTTGCAGTCCAGGATGTCTGGCTCTAGGTCTGTGATCACACCATCATGATTATCTGGGTCATGAAGATCTTTTTTGTATAGTTCTCCTGTGTATTCTTGCCACCTCTCTTAATATCTTCTGCTTCTGTTAGATCCATACCATTTCTGTCCTTTATCGAGCCCATCTTTGCATGAAATCTTCCCTTGGTATCTCTAATTTTCTTGAAGAGATCTCTAGTCTTTTCCATTCTATTGTTTTCCTCTATTTCTTTGCACTGATCACTGAGGAAGGCTTTCTTATCTCTCATTGCTGTTCTTTGGAACTCTGTGTTCAAATGGGTATATCTTTTTCCTTTTCTTCTTTGCCTTTTGCTTCTCTTCTTTTCACAGCTATTTGTAAGACCTCCTCAGACAACCATTTTGCCTTTTTACATTTCTTTTTGTGTTTAATGGCTTAAACCACGGGCTTAAATTCTGTGCATGCATGCTGAGTCACTTCAGTTGTGTCCAACTCTTTGCGACCCCATGGACTGTAGTCCACTAGGCTCCTCTGTCCATGGGATTCTCCAGGCAAGAATACTGGAGTGGGTTGCCATGCCCTTCTTCAGGGGATCTTCCTGATCCAGAGATGGAACCTGTGTCTCCTGCATTGACAGGTGTGTTCTTTACCACTAGCGCCACCTGGCTGTGTTGCCTTCACTGAGTTATTTAACTCTCTGGACTAGTTTCTTTCTCCATAAAACTGTGGATAAAATCTTGTTGAAATGCTCTGAGGACTAAATAACACACACACACACACACACATACACTTTATGGTAGAGAAAGCTGTGTATGTGTGTGAGTGTGTGTGAGTGTCTTGACATTACAGTACCAACAAGTGACCATTATTAATAATGAAGAAATGGAAAAGAACTTGTAGATTAGTTGCATAGGGAGTTAAAGTATCATGATGAAGTTTTAATGGTAATATACAACTGTTTATTATCGAGTGACAAGTGAGTAATGTGGACAGTTGTTGCCTTAGGGTTCAGAGCACGGCAAAACTTTGTGTGGTGGAAAAGCTTAGGGCCATCCTCTACTGAGTGCTTTACCAAGATGTCCCAGACACTGGTCCTTTTACATGTTGTGAGCACATTTAGTTCACATAGTAACCCAGCTTTACTCGTTCAGTCATGGCTGGGGCCAGGGCCCAAACAATGTCGTCCGGATTCTCCTCATTCTCTGTCTGTTGGCTCAGTTTTCTTCTGTGTTGGCTTCATCCTCAGGCAGGCTTTCCCTTCAAGGCAGTAGTATAAACTGTTGGGAGACTAAGAATCACATGTTAACAACTTAACAATCTCAGTGGAAAGAGAGAATCTGTCTACAATATTGCTAGCAAGAGCCCTAGATTTGACTGTCATTGGATTACTTTGTGTATTATTCTGATTTCTGAACAAGTCACTGTGGCCTGAGGCTGGGATAGGATGGAAGAGAACACTTTTCTTGGCCAGGAGGGGTTGTGTGATGTTCACCAATGAATCTGAGATGGGAACAGGAGCCCTTCGCTACAGGGAACATGACAGTGCTCTTCCCAGAGGGGTGAGAATAAAGATGTGCCAGGCAAAAACAGCAGATGTCCACCACATTGAGGGTGTTAGACCGTGTGCATGCTGTAGAACGCTTCTGCTTGGTTTCTGTTTTAACCTTAATATGTCAAATATTTTCACAGAATTATGATGAATTATGACAAGCTGAAATCACGTCTGGGTGAGATTCATGATAGCAAAATGCGTCTTGAACAGGATTTGAAGAAACAAGCTTTGGATAACCGAGAAATAGATAAAAAAATGAATAGTATCAAACCTGACCTGATCCAGCTGCGCAAGATCCGAGATCAGCACCTTGTGTGAGTATTCTGGGCCTGTGGGGAGGACACCCTGGCACCACCTGATCCTGCTGCACGAGAGACATTAGAGGTAGAAGAAGAGATTTGTAATTGAGACCTGGCCAGCGGGACTGTAAGAATTTAGGAGAGTGGTCCTGTTAGTAGTAGGGTGTTACAGTCAACTAAAGTCAAGCGTGTGGGACCGATCAGGAGGTAGGGCTCTAATCCATACAAATGAACAGTGATGGAGCTTAAAAAGTGCAGATTAATTAAAGTTTGCCTAAAACACAAAACCCAGAATCTTTGGTTACCTAGAAAAACCGTAGAAATAGAAATTACCCCTGACAGGCAAGGAAACTAAAAGTGGGAACCTGCAAGTAAGTATACAGAATAGTCCATTGAAGAGTTTTTATTTTTAAGGGAAAAATTCTCTATTTAAGTAATAGAAATATGTGCGTGGATTTATCTCTGGGCTTTCTATTTTGTTCCATTGATCTATATTTCTGTCTTTGTGCCAGTACCATACTGTCTTGATAACGGTGGCTTTGTAGTAGAGCCTGAAGTCAGGTAGGTTGATTCCTCCAGCTCCATTTTTCTTTCTCAAGATCGCTTTGGCTATTCGAGGTTTTTTGTATTTCCATACAAATTGTGAAATTATTTGTTCTAGCTCTGTGAAGAATACTGTTGGTAGCTTGATAGGGATTGCATTGAATCTATAAATTGCTCTGGGTAGTATACTCATTTTCACTATATTGATTCTTCCAATCCATGAACATGGTATATTTCTCCATCTGTTAGTGTCCTCTTTGATTTCTTTTACCAGTGTTTTATAGTTTTCTATATATAGGTCTTTGGTTTCTTTAGGTAGATATATTCCTAAGTATTTTATTCTTTCCATTGCAATGGTGAATGGAATTTTTTCCTTAATTTCTCTTTCTGTTTTCTCATTATTAGTGTATAGGAATGCAAGGGATTTCTGTGTGTTGATTTTATATCCTGCAACTTTACTATAGTCATTGATTATTTCTAGTAATTTTCTGGTGGAGTCTTTAGGGTTTTCTATGTAGAGGATCATGTCATCTGCAAATAGTGAGAGTTTTACTTCTTCTTTTCCAATTTGGATTCCTTTTATTTCTTTTTCTGCTCTGATTGCTGTGGCCAAAACTTCCAAAACTATGTTGAATAGTAATGGTGAAAGTGGGCACCCTTGTCTTGTTCCTGACTTTAGAGGAAATGCTTTCAGTTTTTCACCATTGAGGATAATGTTTGCTGTGGGTTTGTCATATATAGCTTTTATTATGTTGAGGTATGTTCCTTCTATTCCTGCTTTCTGGAGAGTTTTTATCATAAATGGATGTTGAATTTTGTCAAAGGCTTTCTCTGCATCTATTGAGATAATCATATGGTTTTTATTTTTCAATTTGTTAATGTGGTGTATTACATTGATTGATTTGCAGATATTGAAGAATCCTTGCATCCCTGGGATAAAGCCCACTTGGTCATGGTGTATGATCTTTTTAATGTGTTGTTGGATTCTGATTGCTAGAATTTTGTTAAGGATTTTTGCATTTATGTTCATCAGTGATATTGGCCTGTAGTTTTCTTTTTTTGTGGGATCTTTGTCAGGTTTTGGTATTAGGGTGATGGTGGCCTCATAGAATGAGTTTGGAAGTTTACCTTCCTCTGCAATTTTTTGGAAGAGTTTGAGCAGGATAGGTGTTAGCTCTTCTCTAAATTTTTGGTAGAATTCAGCTGTGAAGCCGTCTGGACCTGGGCTTTTGTTTGCTGGAAGATTTTTGATTACAGTTTCAATTTCCATGCTTGTGATGGGTCTGTTAAGATTTTCTATTTCTTCCTGGTCGAGTTTTAGAAAGTTGTACTTTTCTAAGAATTTGTCCATTTCTTCCATGTTGTTCATTTTATTGGCATATAATTGTTGATAGTAGTCTCTTATGATCCTTTGTATTTCTGTGTTGTCTGTTGTGATCTCTCCATTTTCGTTTCTAATTTTATTGATTTGATTTTTCTCCCTTTGTTTCTTGATGAGTCTGGCTAATGGTTTGTCAATTTTATTTATCCTTTCAAAGAACCAGCTTTTGGTTTTGTTGATTTTTGCTATGGTCTCTTTTGTTTCTTTTGCATTTATTTCTGCTCTAATTTTTAAGATTTCTTTCCTTATCTTTGCTTATTTCTTTCCTTATCTTTCCTTATCTTTGACAAAGGAGGCAAGAATATACAATGGATTAAAGACAATCTCTTTAACAAGTGGTGCTGGGAAATCTGCTCAACCACTTGTAAAAGAATGAAACTAGAACACTTTCTAACACCATACACTAAAATAAACTCAAAATGGATTCAAGATCTAAACGTAAGACCAGAAACTATAAAACTCCTAGAGGAGAACATAGGCAAAACACTCTCCGACATACATCACTGCAGGATCCTCTATGACCCACCTCCCAGAATATTGGAAATAAAAGCAAAAATAAACAAATGGGACCTAATTAACCTTAAAAGCTTCTGCACATCAAAGGAAACTATTAGCAAGGTGAAAAGACAGCCTTCAGAATGGGAGAAAATAATAGCAAATGAAGCAACCGACAAACAACTAATCTCAAAAATATACAAGCAACTCCTACAGCTCAACTCCAGAAAAATAAACGACCCAATCAAAAAATGGGCCAAAGAACTAAATAGACATTTCTCCAAAGAAGACATACAGATGGCTAACAAACACATGAAAAGATGCTCAACATCACTCATTATCAGAGAAATGCAAATCAAAACCACTATGAGGTACCATTTCACACCAGTCAGAATGGCTGCGATCCAAAAGTCTACAAATAATAAATGCTGGAGAGGGTGTGGAGAAAAGGGAACCCTCTTACACTGTTGGTGGGAATGCAAACTAGTTCAGCCACTATGGAGAACAGTGTGGAGATTCCTTAAAAAACTGGAAATAGAACTGCCTTATGATCCAGCAATCCCACTGCTGGGCATACACACTGAGGAAACCAGAAGGGAAAGAGACACGTGTACCCCAATGTTCATCGCAGCACTGTTTATAATAGCCAAGACATGGAGGCAACCTAGATGTCCATCAGCAGATGAATGGATAAGAAAGCTGTGGTACATATACACAATGGAGTATTACTCAGCCATTAAAAAGAATACATTTGAATCAGTTCTAATGAGGTGGATGAAACTGGAGCCTATTATACAGAGTGAAGTAAGCCAGAAGGAAAAACATAAATACAGTATACTAACGCATATATATGGTATTTAGAAAGATGGTAACAATAACCCGGTGTACGAGACAGCAAAAGAGACACTGATGTATAGAACAGTCTTATGGACTCTGTGGGAGAGGGAGAGGGTGGGAAGATTTGGGAGAATGGCAATGAAACATGTAAAATATCATGTAGGAAACGAGTTGCCAGTCCAGGTTTGATGCACGATGCTGGATGCTTGGGGCTGGTGCACTGGGACGGCCCAGAGGGATGGTATGGGGAGGGAGGAGGGAGGAGGGTTCAGGATGGGGAACACATGTATACCTGTGGCGGATTCCTTTTGATATTTGGCAAAACTAATACAATTATGTAAAGTTTAAAAATAAAATAAAATTAGAAAAAATAAATAAATAAAAAAATAATAAAATAATAAAAACAAAAAATTTAAAAAAAAGTAATAGAAATATTTGAAAGCACTTATGAAAAATGGCACACCTGAGGAGTGATGGAATGTTATATGATTTAGCTAGATTGGCACCCCACTCCAGTACTTTTGCCTAGAAAATCCCATGGATGGAGGAGCCTGGGAGGCTGCAGTCCATGGGGTTGCTAGAGTTGGACACGACTGAGTGACTTCACTTTCACTTTTCACTTTCATGCATTGGAGAAGGAAATGGCAACCCACTCCAGTGTTCTTGCCTGGAGAATCCCAGGGACGGGGGAGCCTGATGGGCTGCTATCTATGGGGTCGCACAGAGTTGGACACGACTGAAGCGAGTTAGCAGCAGCAGCAGCAGGGATATTATCTAAGTATAGATGGAAAGATATATTATCAGAACAAGATATATCAATTAGATTTTTAGGCTGGATGACTGCTTCATAGAAGGACATAATCAGTGAGAAAGAAAAATGTATTAGGTTTAGTTCTAGGTAATGAATAGACTGTTTTGTAATATGTTTATGGGTGACTTTCACGCATGTAACACAGTTCAAACTCCTTGGCAGGAGGAAACAGAGTAAAGACCTCTGACTGGGTTTTCTATAGACTTCAGGGTTTCTTTGTGTGAGAAGGAGGGAGGGGATAAAATACAAGTTTCAAGGTTGGAACATTGGCTGAGTTTTTGGAGAGGAAAGTTGAAGGTGATTGTTTCGGAAGCAAACAATTACTGAGTAGTTTTTAATAACACTCCTCTCTAGAGATCTTTCAGTTTGCTACTGTGGCCAAAGAGTCAAGCAAGCACACAAGCATACAGAAGAGCTTTGGAAGCAAGGCCAGGAGGTGGCTTTGTATACAAGCAGGGTGTGTCTGCTCTTGGAATATTTATATGGTTCTGGTCACATGATGAAGCTAAAGAAAAGCCCCAGAAGGCTGTGCCATGGACCAAAGGAATGAATGGAAGCATTTCTTTGCCCTGGAAAGTGATGAGATACTGAGAAACCTGCCATTTCTAGGTGCATGACTAAGTATGGCAAACTAGACCTTGAAAATTCGTTTAACAAGTTCTGTAAGCTAAATATAAAATAGAATTTAGGTACTATCATGGGTGATAAGCCATGACCTACTTATATCCTGCTAGAATGTTTAGGGAGACACAGAAACCATTTCCTCTTTTGGAACCATTGCTTCAGGGAGAACAGTCCAGTGTCCATACTCCATGCTTTGATGTTTCTACCAAAGACAACACTAGGATTGATGGGCTTGATCTGCTCTAACACTGAAATTGTATAGTCAGTCCTGGAAGAGACTGGTTGTACTGCTACCTGATACTGAATACGACCTCTCTTTGGTTCTGTTTTGAAGTTGGAATAGGTTGGAATTCTGCAGCACCTAAGAAGAGACTGTCATTAGTTCATCAAGTCCCCTATGCGTGTGGCCATTTCTCTGACTTCTTGCTATATATATAGCCCATAAGGACTTTTTGAGATTTTTCTTCTGCTGAGATTCCAGTGTACTGTTTCTAGAATATTCTTGAATGCCTAAATCAGGATTTCATTTCTTAAATATAAGTCAGTTCAGTTCAGTCACTCAGTCATGTCCGACTCTGCGACCCCATGAACTGCTGCACACCAGGCCTCCTTGTCCATCACCAATTCCCGGAGCCTACACAAACTCATGTCCATTGAGTCAGTGATGCCATCCAACCATCTGATCCTCTGTCGTCCCCTTATCCTCCTGCCCTCAATCTTTCCCAGCATCACGGTCTTTTCAGATGGGTTAGCTCTTCTCATCAGGTGGCCAAAGTATTTGAGTTTCAGCTTCAACATCAGTCCTTCCAATGAACACCCAGGACTAATCTCCTTTAGGGTGGACTGGTTGGATCTCCTTGCAGTCCAAGGGACTCTCAAGAGTCTTCTCCAACAACACAGCTCAAAAGCATCAATTCTTCGATGCTCAGCTTTCTTTACAGTCCAACTCTCACATCCATACATGACCACTGGAAAAACCATAACCTTGACTAGACAGACCTTTGTTGGCAAAGTAATGTCTCTGCTTTTTAATATGCTGTCTAGGTTGGTTATAACTTTCCCTCCAAGGAGTAAGCGTCTTTTAATTTCATGGCTGCAGTCACCATCTGCAGTGGTTTTGGAGCCCCCAAAAATAAAGTCAGCCACTGTTTCCCCATCTATTACCCATGAAGTGATGGGACCAGATGCTGTGATGTTAGTTTTCTGAATGTTGAGTTTTAAGCCAACTTTTTCACTCTCCTCTTTAACTCTCCTCAAGAGGCTCTTTAGTTCCTCTTCGCTTTCTGCCATAATGGTGGTGTCATCTGCATATCTGAGGTTATTGATATTTCTCCCAGCAATCTTGATTCCAGCTTGTGCTTCATCTAGCCCAACATTTCTCATGATGTACTCTGCACATAAGTTAAATAAGCAGGGTGGCAATATACAGCCTTGACGTACTCCTTTTCCTATTTGGAACCAGTCTGTTGTTCCATGTCCAGTTCTAACTGTTGCTTCTTGACCTGCATACAGATTTCTCAGGAGGCAGATCAGGTGGTCTGGTATTCCCATCTCTTTCAGAATTTTCCACAGTTTATTGTGATCCACACAGTCAAAGGCTTTGGCATAGTCAAGAAAGCAGAAATAGATGTTTTTCTGGAACTCTTTTGCTTTTTCCATGATCCAGCAGATGTTGGCAGTTTGATCTCTGGTTCCTCTGCCTTTTCTAAAACCAGCTTGAACATCAGGAAGTTCACAGTTCACATATTGCTGAAGCCTGGCTTGGAGAATTTTGAACATTACTTTACTAGCCTGTGAGATGAGTGCAATTGTGCAGTAGTTTGAGCATTCTTTGTCATTGCCTTTCTTTGGAACTGGAATGAAAACTGACCTTTTCCTGTCCTGTGGCCACTGCTGAGTTTTCCACATTTGCTGGCATATTGAGTGCAGCACTTTCACAGCATCATCTTTTAGGATTTGAAATAGCTCAACTGGAATTCCATCACCTCCACTAGCTTTGTTCATAGTGATGCTTCCTAAGGCCCACTTGACTTCACATTCCAGGATCTGGCTCCAGGTGAGTAATCACACCATCATGATTATCTGGGTTGTGAAGATCTTTTTTGTACAGTTCTTCTGTGTATTCTTGCTGCCTTTTCTTAATGTCTTCTGCTTCTGTCAGGTCCATACCATTTCTGTCCTTTATTGAGCCCATCTTTTCTTGAAGTGTTCCCTTGGTATCTCTAATTTTCTTGAAGAGATCTCTAGTCTTTCCCATTCTATTGTTTTCCTCTATTTCTTTGCATTGATCACTGAGGAAGGCTTTCTTATCTCTCCTGCTGTTCTTTAGAAAAAAATATTTCTTAAATATAAAAGCCTTTATTTATTTTAATTTTATTTTTGGCTGTGCCATCCGTGGCTTGCAGGATCTTGGTTCCCCAATCAGGGATTGAAGCCAGACCCATGACAACGAAAGTGCCAAGTCCTAACCACTGAACCACCAGGGAATTTCCGAAAAACCTTTAAAATTCCTTTTTTATAAAAGGGGTTCATTTGCAATTCTTTTCCATTAGGAGTTAGTTTTCATGATTATTGCTTCCTTTTCCTGGTTTTCGTAAACCTAAATTCATAAATTCAAAATAAAGAATAACTTGCCATGGTACAGCTCCGTCTATCTTGACTGACAAACTATGATCACTGCCGTCCTAGAGCAGCCTCTGTGTAGGGCGTCAGTCCATCCACAGCAGTGCCCTAACTCGCACTGTTATCAAACATCAGATGGTCATTAGCAGCTGATCTTATTTTTAAAAGCTGGGAGAAACAGCTGATCAGATAGATGGTAAGATATTAGAGACTAGAAAGATTTCAGGAGAGTGAAACTATGATCCAGATTGAATATCATAAAACTTAATTTGAATAAATATCATCTTACACATAGTTCCAAAGTCAACTTCCCAAATATAAAATTAGAGAGGCGAGGTGGGGCAGCAGTGTGTATAAGGAATTCTGAAGGATATTACCATGCCAATAATTGTTAAGTTAAGGTACAGATTGTGACTACAAAAGTTAGTTTAATCTTACCTTAAAATGTATCCTAAGTAAGCCATCCTCTTATGCTGTGCAAACAGTCCTTGAGTACAGGAAACCGTCTCTTTATCAGAGGATCATAGGTTCTGGGAAAAAAGTCCATTTGTTAATCCATTTCATTGGGTGTGCTGGAATTTTCCATCTGCCTTCACAATTTCTACTCTTCTTTTTCTACCCTGCTCTGTGCCTAAGAAAGCGGATCTCTCTGCCCTCTGGCTTCTCATTAGCTTTGGCCATTTGAAGGCACTGGCAGGAGATGAGAGGGCAGAAGGAAAGGAAAGTAAGAATATTTTATATTCTAACTTCTTCCCCTTGTGATCCCTGTGAGATGGCTGTGTCCTCATTTTGTACCAAAGGTGGCACTCCCCAAATGGTCCTCTCTGGGTTCAGGTCACTGCTCTCTACAGCTGATTCTTCAATTCCAGGATACCTTGGCCTCACACTATTGCTAGCCCCAGGGAGTTTCTCTAAAACATCTCCAGGCCTTTGTAAATAGTCAACTCTCCTAGCTACCAGTTTGACTGTGCCTTATCCTTCTAGCTAAGACCCTAACTGATAAAAACTAAGTGAGATGTCATAGTACATAGTAAACAAAATTATAGTTTGATTAGAGATTTTAAGTTGAAAATGAAACTGAATGTAAAGAGAATAAGTTCATCTTATACGCACTGAATTTATGTTATAACTTCAACTTTATATCTTTTATAGAATAAACAAACAAAAAAGGACCACATAATTAGTAACAGAATGCTAATTGGATGTTAGGTCTTTGATGCTTTGTTCAGGTTTTGTCTCTAGAATGTATTGTTTTATACGTGATAAGGAAAATAAGGAAAAGTGTAGAGAGTGACTGGTGGACTGCCTTAGTTGGGACAATTAGGGTTGTCCTCTGAATGAACAGGGATGTGGTTGGGGGATGATGATGAATGAAAGAGTTTTTATACTCAAGTTTTAGGCCATCGTCCATCTCAGTGAAGCTAAATGAAATGGTTTATATCACTTTACATCTAAAATGTTGGTATATTTTAAAATACTGTGATGAAGTAAATTTGTATTAATTACTCAGATTGCTACCCTGAATTTCTTGTGGCTTGCTTTGGGTGTAAAAATAGACCTTGAAATTCTGTTTTAGAATTTGAAACTCAATGTATTAACAGTAGGCCATGGAGGAATTGCATCCTGTGGCTCAGTGGAGATTGCAAATGTGACACATGCTCACCTAACTAACGATTTCAAAAACAGCTGTCCAATGGTGTTTGAGTGCAAGGATGTGTGTGCTTGTGGTGATAAAACCTTCTAGAAAAGGAAAGTGAAAAATGAGGGACATGCCTAATTTCAAGTAGCTTTCTGTTTCTGCCTTTTTGCTGAAAGTTGAAGGAAAAGTAATAGAGAAACTATTAATTTTAGGGAAATCTCTAGCCATTCTTAGTGGGACTGGGGAAAGCAAGCTCTTGGGCCTGGATGTTTGGTTGGCTTGGATGTGTTTCCTTTGCACCGATGCTGACACTGGTGTCTTTCTTTGGGCAGGTGGCTCAATCACAAAGGAGTGAGACAGAAGCGCCTAAATGCCTGGCTGGGAATCAAGAATGAGGATGCTGATGAGTAAGTTCTCACTGTACCTTTCCGTCAGAGGGCTTTGTTGCCAGTGTAAGACATGGGCCTTTTAATGCTTGCTGAGTTGCTTGAGCAAATGTCCTTTCTGTTATTTGAGGACATTTGAATCAAGGACTTTGCACCTCTTTAAATTGATTTGCTTCATGAGTATGCTGTAGGCACTTGAGTTCACAGACCTGCCAAACCATGTGAAACCTGGATACTTAAGCATTGCTCATTTAGACAGTCAGAAGTCAGAGTCTTGGATGAGACACGTGAATTTTGTGCTTTCTGCGTGATAGCAAATAATGAAATTTTTTTTAATCTTATTTTTTGAAATTATTTTTCAAAAATCCAACTACTTGCAATTCTACTTTGTTATTTTGTGGTTAAGATTTAGGAGAGAGTTTTATTCGTGAATTTGCTTTTAGATATAAGTAAACTGATTGTTAGAATAATATTTTAACATTTAATTTTTAGGACCTATTTTATCAATGAGGAAGATGAAAACCTGCCCCATTATGATGAGAAAACCTGGTTTGTTGAGGATATCAACCGAGTACAAGCAGAGGACTTGCTCTATGGGAAACCTGACGGTGCATTCTTAATCCGTGAGAGTAGCAAGAAAGGATGTTATGCTTGCTCTGTGGTGTAAGTCTTCTCTGGGGATATAACCTTTTCAAAACTTCTACATTGATTAATAGAAAGTCAACCACTCATAAAGTTCAGATCAAATTAGTTGAAGTATGGTAAAATGAGTAACCATGGCTTAGACCTTTAATATTTGTACAAAGAAAAGTTAGTTGCTTTAGGAGATATATAATCTGAAATTATTTGGGGGATTTTAATTTAAATGGTAAGCAGGCTAGGCCCTGCAGTTGTTCGTTGTTGGATTTCAGGTATCTGAAAAATAATTGGGAGATTTTTCAATTGAAAAGATCACTTAATTCTTTAGTAGTCTCCTGCATGCCTAACTTGGCTTTCGTTGTTAGATTATGAAGACTTGATTGAATAGAACTGTTTTTACTTCAGAAGAAAAACTATCTAAGTTTTGTACTTAAATAGTATTGTGTTGAGTTAGTGATAGAAAATGTTGGATGTTTTCTTATGACTGTTTGGAAAAGCTTATTTTCCTTTTAATGGAAAGTGAAATTCTAGGGACAACTAACTATGCCTTAGTCAGATTTTGCTGTTATATATAAATATATATTTATAAAACATATATAATATATATTTATATATTATGTATAGCATATATATATAAAACAGTTGCCTTTTTAAGGAATATATATATATGTATTTTTTATGCTATTAATATGTTTTCATTGACAATGACCAATACCTAGAGAGGAGGTATAGTATGATGGTCATGAGAGAAGCTTTGGGATCAGATATACAGGATTCAAATCCTGACTCTACTACTTAACCATACATGTGACCTAGGGTAAATTACTTAACTTTTCTTTTCCTAGTTTCTTTATAAAATAAGCATAATAGTAATATCTACTTAAGGGTTTTTAAACTATCACATGAGTTAATATATGTGATATAATATGCTTTGATCAGTGCTGGAACATAATAAGTAAATGTTGTTTACTAGTAGTATTATGATGATGCTTCTGCTGGACAGGCTAGAAGGCAAGCAAGGATCACAAATGATCTGAGGACAAAGTGGTGAGGCTAGACAAAAGACACTTGTATTAACAGAGTGCTTTACATGATCATCTTATCCTTAGCAATCTATCTCTGTCATGCGGAGTTTGAATCCGGCTTTACCTGGTTTCAAAACCCACATTTTTTTTTTTTTGGCACCACGCTTTCTTCATTTCACAGTTAAATGTCCAGGATAAATGAAATCACCGTGACATAGTTATCACCAGTAGGCTGTGTGCATGAGGAACTGAGTCTGGTGGAGAAAGGGTTGGGAGATTCTGTGGAAGAGATGGTGTTGAGCTGGACGTGGAAAGGATGAATAGTGGGGTGTCTGTGGGCAAAATGTAAGGGAGGTATTCGATTAGTGTTATCCCTGGATAGAGCTATGTGAAACATTTCATTTCTTTGTGATCTGGGCTCAGATCCTCAAGTTATCTGAGTGGAAATGGCAGGAGAAGATGGCTCTTGTGGGATCTGAGATCTGTAAGAACGATAAAAAGAAGACAGTAAGCTCAGTGCATCAGCCCCTCACCCTTATCCAGGTCCCTGGGTGGCAGCCTTGTGGGTTAAGGACTTGGCTGGTGGAAGGTGCTGTTCAGCAGCTTGGGTAGTTCCTGAGAAACCAGGGAGCAGCTTGAGTATCTTGGGGAGTGGTATTATTTTTCCCTTCCCTTTAGCCATAGACTTGACCAGTAGTGTGGATTTCTGTTGCCTATGAAAACCAGCTTCAGTCGTATATTGGGGTTTACCTTGGGGGACATTGGAAGCAAAAGAGTCTGGCATCACAGACTTCCACTTGTTTGCCAGCCACTGCGGCTATAGAAAGCCTGCTTATAGTGATTTTTCAATTGACTTAGGACTAAGTTAAGGACTTGCTTAACTCTACAGCCTTCTCAGGCTAGAGACCTGTAGCCAACAATGAATGTGTTTATGTTAGGTAGTGAGCAGTTGTGATCCTTACATTGTTATTGCCATTTGGCGTAAGAAATTTGATTAGGGATAGAACATATAGATCAACCAGGAAACAGAAGACTTGAACAACTCTATGAAACAACTAGACATAGGTAGTGCTAGTGGTAAAGATCCAGCCTGCTAATGCAGGAGATGTAAGACGTGTGGATTTGATCCCTGGGTCGGGAAGATCCCCTGGAGAAAGAAATAGCAACCTGCTCTAGTATTCTTGCCTGGAAAATTCCATGGACAGAGGAGCCTGGTGGACTACAGTCCATGGGGTCACAAACAGCTGGGCACGATTGAACTCACCCACACACACACAGAGACATCTTTAGAACACTCCACCTAACAACAGCAGAACACAACATTTTTCTCAAGTGCGCATGAAACATTATCCAGGCTAGACCACACTTTAGACCACAAGTCTCAATAAATAGGGTTGAAATCATACAAAATATGTTGTCTATAATCACAATGGAAAGAAATTAGAAATAAAAAATAAGGAAATTTGGGAAATTCACAGAATGGACAATAAATAACATATTCCTAAATAACCAATAGATTAAAAAAAGAAAACAAGGGAAATTAGAAAATACTTTGAGTTAAAAGAGAAACACAGAATAGCGAAACTTATCTAATACAGCTAAAGCAGTGCTAAGAGGGAAATTTATAACTTAAGCTCTCAAATCAATAACCTACCTTCTTCTACCTTAAGAAACTGAAAAAAGAAGAGCAAACTAAACCCAAACAAGCAGAAGGAAGGGAATAATAAAGATTAGAACAGAAATAAATAAAATAGAGAATAGAAAATAATTGAGGAAATCAATGAAACTGGAAGATGGGATGATGGGATGAATAAAATTGATAACCTCTTTTCTACTAGTCATGTACAGATGTGAGAGCTGGACTATAAAGAAGGCTGAGCACCAAAGAATTGATGCTTTTGAATTGTGGTACTGGAAAAGACTCTCTAGAGTCCCTTGGATAGCAAGGAGATCAAACCAGTCAATCCTAAAGGAGATCAATCCTGAATATTCAGTGGAAGGACTGATGCTGAAGCTGAAGCTCCAATACTTTGGCCACCTGATGCAAAGAGCTGACTCATTGGAAAAGACCCTGATGCTGGGAAAGATTGAAGGCAAAAGAAGAAGGTGGCAGAGGATGAAATGAACCAACTCAGTAGACACGAGTTTGAGCAAACCAACTCAATGCACATGAATTTGAGCAAAGTCCAGGAGATAGTGAAGGACAGAGGAACCTGTAATGCTGCATTCCATAGGGTCGCAAAGAGTTGGACATGACTTAACGACTGAACAACAACAAAGCTAAACTCTCACACACACATACAGGGGAGAGAGAGAAGACACAAATTAGTAAAATCAGGGTGAAAGAGGGGACACTCGTTGTAGTCCTTACAGAGATTAAAAAAAAATAATGATGGAATGCTACAAATAATTATATGCTAACAAATTAAACAACCTAGATGAAAGAGACAAATGCCTGGAAGCACACAGACTACCAAAACTGACTTAACAGGAAGTAGAAAATCTGAATAGAACTATAATAAGTAAAGAAATTGAATTACTAATTTAAAAAACTATCCACAAAGAAAACCCCAGGTCTAGTAAGTTTTACTGGTGAATTCTACCAAACATTATAAAAAGAATTAATACAGTTCTTTCACAGACTTTTCAAAAAAATTGGAGCAAATACGTCACAGTTCGTTTAATGAGGGCATATTCCTTATGAATATAGACATAAAAATCTTTAACAAAACAGTAGCAAAGCAACTCCAGCAGCATATAAGAAGGATCATAAACCATGACTAAGTAGAATTCATCTTAGGAATGCCAGTTGATTCAACATTAAAAAATCAGTGTAAATAAACCATATAAATAGATTAAGGACAAAAATCAACTGACAAAAATCTACTAATTATTTCAGTAGATTCAGAAGAAGTATTTTTACACTGTTATTTGTTAAAACACACTGAAAAAACTAGAGATAGGCGGGCATTTCTCAACCTGATAAAGGACATGAAAAACCGACAGCTGACATCATACTTAGTGGTAAAAAACTGAGTACTTTTAAGAGCAGGAAGAGACTAAGGATGTCTTTTCTCACCACTTCTAATTATTGTACAGAAAATTCTAGCTGAGACATTTAGGCAAGAAAAAGAAAAGGCATCCAGATTAGAAAGGAAGAAGTAAACTATTAGAACTAATAAATGCATTCAGCAGGGTTCAGGTTAAAAGATTAGAAAACAAAAATTAGTTGTATTTATGTATACTAGCAGTGAACAACCTGAAAATGAAATGAAAACATACTATTTGTAATAGCATAAAAATGATAAAATGCCTAGGTTTAAAGTGTAAGAGCTGTACAGTGAAAACTATGAAACATCATTGAAACAACTTAAAAAAAATTCTAAATAAGTGGGAAAACATCCCATGTTCATAGATGGCAGTACTTTCCAAATTGATCTGTGTGTTCGGTATAATCCCCATAAACAGTACCAGCTGGCTTTGTACAGAAATGACAAGCTGATCTTAAAATTGATATGATAATACAGGGGATCCAGAGCAGCTAAAATAATCCTGAAGGAACAAGAAAGAGTTGAAGTACATCTCCCAATTTGAAAACTTAACTACAAAGTTGTAGTAATTAAAATTGTGAAGTACTAACATAAGATAGAAGTTATGACCAACCTAGACAGCATGTTAAAAATCAGAGACATTATTTTTCCAACAAAGGTCCATCTAGTCAAGGCTATAGTTTTTCCAGTAGTCATGTATGGATGTGAGAGTTGGACTGTGAAGAAGGCTGAGCACCAAAGAATTGATGCTTTTGAGCTGTGGTGTTGGAGAAGACTCTTGAGAGTCACTTGGACTGCAAGGAGACCCAACCAGTCCATCCTAAAGGTATCAGTCCTGAATGTTCATTGGAAGGACTGATGTTGAAGTTGAAACTCAATACTTTGGCCCTCTGATGCAAAGAACTGACTCATTTGAAAAGACCCTGATGCTGGGAAAGATTGAGGGCAGGAGGAGAAGGGGATGACAGAGGATGAGATGGTTGCATGGCATCACCGACTCAATGGACATGGATTTGAGTAAACTCCGGAAGTTGGTGATGGCCAGGGAGGCCTGGATGCTGCAGTCCATGGGGTTGCACAGAGTCGGACATGACTGAAGCGACTTAGCAGCAGCAGCAGAGCAGCATCCGGTCCCATCACTTCATGGCAAATAGATGGGGAAACAGTGTCAGACTTTATTTTGGGGGGCTCCAAAATCACTGCAGATAGTGACTGCAGCCATGAAATTAAAAGACGCTTACTCCTTGGAAGGAAAGTTATGACCAACCTAGAGAGCATATTAAAAAGCAGAGACATTACTTTACCAACAAAGGTCCATCTAGTCAAGGCTATGGTTTTTCCAGTGGTCATGTATGGATGTGAGAGTTGGACTATAAAGAAAGCTGAGCGCCGAAGAATTGATGCTTTTGAGCTGTGGTGTTGGAGAAGATTCTTGAGAGTCCCTTGGACTGCAAGGAGATCCAACCAGTCCATCCTAAAGGAGATCAGTCCTGGGTGTTCATTGGAAGGACTGATGTTGAAGCTGAAACTCAAATACTTTGGCCACCTGATGCGAAGAGCTGACTCATTTGAAAAGACCGTGATGCTGGGAAAGATTGAGGGCAGGAGGAGAAGGGGATTACAGAGGATGAGATGGTTGCATGGCATCACCGACTCAATGGACATGGGTTTGGGTGGACTCTGGGAGTTGGTGATGGACAGGAAGGCCTGGCGTGCTGTTCTTCATGGGGTTGCAAAGAGTTGGACATGACTGAGCAACTGAACTGAATTGAACTGAACTGAACTGAGGGCTTCCCTGATAGCTCTGCTGGTAAAGAATCCTGCAATGCAGGAGATCCGGGTTCGATCCCTGAGTTGGGAATATTACCTGGAGAAGAAAATGGCAACCCACTCCAGTATTCTTGCCTGGAGAATTTCATGGACAGGGGAGCCTTGGCAGTCTACAATCCATGGGGTTGCAAAGAGTCAGACACAACTGAGTAAGTAAGCACAGCACAACATAAGATTAAACATGTGAATCAATGAATAGAAATGACAGCCAAGAGATAACCCTCTACAGTTATGGTCAGTTTGTTTTCAACAAGGTTCTCAAAACCATTCAAAGGGGGAAAAAATAGTCATTTCAACACACGGTGCTGGGATAGCAAGTGAGCCACGTGCAAAAGGATGAATTTGGACCCCCAGTTCATGCCACATACAAAATCTAACTCAAAATGTGTCATATAACTAAAAGTAAGGGCTAAAAGATAAAACACTTAGGAGGGAATAGGCAGAAATCTTTGTCACTTTGGAATGGCCAGTGGTCTCTTACACATCAAAAGCACGAGGGACAAAAAGATGAATTGGACTTCCCCACAATTAAAGACTGTCTGCATCAAAGGACACTATCGGGAAAGTGGAAAGACAACCCACAGAATGGGAGAAAATATTTGCAAATCATACATCTAATCAACTAGTATCTAATACGTAAAGAACTCTTAATAAAAGGACATACTGCCCCAGTTTAAAAATGGGCAACGGCAAATAGACATTTCTTTAAAGAAGATATAAAGATGGTTAATAAACATATGAAAAGATGCTCAACATTATTAGTCATTAGCTGTAAATCAAAACTACAATGAGATACCACGTAACTATAATCAAAAAGATGGACAATAACAAATGTTGACAGGGATGTGGAGAAAGCTGCTGGCAGGAATTTAAAGTGGTGCAACACTTCAGAAAACAGTTTGGCAGTTCCTCAAAAGGTTTAACTTTCTTTGTCAGGCAGAGTGGGGGTACATGCCACGTGGCTTGTGGGATGTTAGTTCCCCAACGAGGGATTGAGCCCGGGGCCATGTCAGTGAAAGCAAGGAGTCCTTGCCACTGGACTGCTGGGGAATTCCCAAAAAGTTTATTTCATTTATGATTCAACAGTTCCCCTGTTAGGTAGGTATACATCTAAGAGGACTGAAAACATGTGTCCATACAAAAACTTGTACATAAATATTCATTATAGCCAAAAAATGTTAACAATCCAAGTGACCCATAAATTGATGAATGGATAACCAAATTGTAGCATATCTATACAATAGAATATTAGTCAACCCTGAGGAGAAATGAGGTCTCAATACATGATACCACATAAAAGAACTTAGAGAATGATGTGCCAAGTGAAAGTAGCCAGACAAAAGATTGAGTAATACTGTGTGATTCTGTTTATATAAAATGTCCAGAATAGGCAAAGCCATAGTGACAGGAAGTAGATTACTGGTCACCAGGGTCTAACGGGAGGGAGGAAAACAGTGAATGCTGATGGCTACGTGGTTTCTTTTTAGGGTGATGAAAATATTCTGGAATTAGTAGTGCTTGTTGCACAATCTTGTGACTATTTTAAAAACAACTGATTTGTACATTAATTTTTTTTTTTTGGTTTGGTTTGCCCCCTCCAGTGCATTCTTACCTAATTTAGGTCCAGAGCTGAGTGACCGAATGCAGCCAGCCATTTTAGCCCCACCAAGTCTTGGGAAGTGAAGGGTGTCTCTGTGACCAGTGTGGAAGGGGCTGGGGGGACACGAGGGTGTGATGCTCCGATGGACGGAAGGCGGCTGCTGCTTTGCAGAACAGCCGCTCTCAGACTTCTGGTCTCAGGGCCCCTTGTGTTGCGCTCTGCCTTCATGCCCTGCGGGGTCTTGTCTTGTGTCGTTGCAGCGCCGATGGGGAGGTGAAGCACTGCGTCATCTACAGCACCGCTCGGGGCTACGGCTTCGCGGAGCCCTACAACCTGTACGGCTCCCTGAAGGAGCTGGTGCTCCACTACCAGCGGACGTCCCTCGTGCAGCACAACGACTCTCTCAACGTCAGGCTCGCCTACCCTGTCCACGCACAGATGCCCTCGCTCTGCAGATAAGCAGGGAGCAGTGGCTCTCTGGCAGAATTTTTCTACAGTTTTTATTAGACTATGAGGGCATTCTTTCTACGTAGACTGCTTGTTTTGCACAAGAAGTGATTCTGTGAATGTGAAGTGGAGAGGCCGAGCAGCAGCCGGCCAGGATGGGGACATACGGGGCCTGGGGTTCTCGGGGAATCAGCCGTGCCACTGCACTGACATAGGAAGCTGGGAGCAGATGCTGGTTTTGGGAGAGTCCTTCATTGGGGTTTTTGTTTCACTTAGCCAGGCACCCTCAGCAGAACATGTTAGGCCTATTGGGGTGGGGGTTGTATCTGGAAGCCTCTGAGGAGGCCCTGTCCTCTTCTGAGAGGCCAAGGTGCTTTAAGACTGTGGAGGGGTGTGGCCCTGTTGGGAGTCTGTTTTGGTCTGGCGGTCTCTCTTCCTCCCAAAAAGAAGGTGGTTTTGGTTCAGTGGTAGAATGGCATTTGGTGAAAAAGACAACCAAAGGAAAATGGGGAGGCTTGGGATTTCATTTAAAGAATTGTAATCTGTGGGTAAAAAAACTTTCAACCGAAGGTACCTAATGAGTATAGTTCAGGTGTCAGCATCTCAGTAGCTCCTCTCTCTAAAGCATTATGTTTAGAAACCGTATTGGTCCCAGCAAAACAATGGTTGCTGCCAGCCAAGGCGCGGTGGGCGATGGTGGCACTAGTGTCCGAACGCACACTTCTGAACCAAAACTTGAAAATAAAAGGAAAACTAGAGACTGTTAGTTTTAGCAGACACTAAAATTGCTCAGTGTAATTCCCTTTTGCCCTGCCCTTGTTTCTCAGAGATGAGGAATAGTGTTCTTTTTGTGGGCTGGTGAGCTTTGAATTATAAAATGAAGTTGGTGCTGTGTGGTGGTGTTTTCTTAGCCTAAAGAATGATCTGTTGTGTGAAACCTTTGTAACTTGTGTGTATGAGTAAAGAAAAGGTGCAATCCAGTGCTTTTAGACGGCTTGATATACCAAATAATGATCTAGAACAACATTCTTCTCTGTGCTTCCACAAGTTGAAAGGCCCTGCAGAAACAGTCAACGTGTTTAATTTCCCGTCGTCTCCTGTCCTTTTCTGGGTAGGGCCAGGGGAGCCATAGGTGGCTAGGGCTGTGGCTAGAAGGGAGTCAGTGTGGTCAGGGACTTTAGTAGGTCACAGGCCTGGGGCTCTGGTGTCCCCAGCAAGGGCCATATGCCACCCTTGTGCTTCCAGACAGTGGTTGCTGAAACTTCTGCAAGGAGAGGAAAGGATGGCTTGGCGTTCAGACTGTTAGCTGAAGTCATCTGGAAACTGTTCTTTGCCTTTTTTGTGATCCTGCCATTAAGATGATGTGCACAGACTGTCCTCATGCTCTAGCGGGCCTGACTTTAGGCCAGGAACCTTCTGCTTCATGTGGTTTAAGCCTTCCAGCTGAGTGAAGCTGGGCAGATGGAGTTGGGGCAGTGTCTACTCCCACCTCCATCGTGCTCCACCCCTATCAGTCAACATTCATTTGACAAACAAAAGAGTCCAGCTGCCTCTGAGCCAATCCTAGAGCTGCAATAGGCTCGAATGAGTCAGCTGTTGGAGCCCAAAGCTGTGCAGCCAGGCTTCCTGGTTGAGTAGGGAAGCCAATATCCAAGTCTTATTGAATCAGGTTTACACCTAGGGAAGCTCTAGTTTGGAGGATGAAAGAAAGAAATTTTGCTTTCCCTGAGCACTTATCTTAGTGACAGGATCTAGAATGTGCCACAACATAGATTAAAATTTGGGGGAGAACCTCCCGTTACTAACAATGAAGACAGAAAGGAAAGGGGGCATATCTTTGGCTTTTCCTTGGTTACGCTGCAGTTTCAGGATTGGATGAGGCAGACAAATGAAACCTCCTCCAGTGTCGCTGTTCTAACCTGAGCCCTTAACTGATATCAGCCAGCTGGACATTCCTTCCCCAGATGGCCAGATTGAAATCTTGCTAAGAGTTTTACTGAGAAATAAGGCCAGACCAACTACTGTGAGGCATGCCTGATGGCTTTGTGCCTTAAACAGTTAGATGCTCAAGATGGGGTGCCAGGAATGCCTTCTTTCTGGTGTTAAAATGTAGTGTGTTCTGGTTCTCTCTTAAAAGAAAACAAGAACCAGGATACATGCTGTAGTGTTGAACCATGCTGTGTTGCTTGCCAGGCAGCATTAACTAAGGGCGCATAGGGAGCAAGCAAGCGCGGTCTATCGCCTGCACTTGGGCTGGCTTGTGGAGGAAGCAACTCACTTTTAAGTCCTACATTCCTTCACCTGTTTGTTGCTTTCCTGTTTTTCATTCTTGAATTTGTTGCTTTGTGGGAACTAAGACGTAGGGATCATTTGAGAAGTTTGAGTCTCTTTTCTGACTGGTTGCCACATGATTTGCTTGATCTTGACCAGTGGAAATAGCAGAGGGACCAGTCTACTAACCACTGGGAGGGGTGGTATGCAGCTCCTTTATTCTATGGTCCTGGCCTCCTTCATCAGAACTTAGCTCCATGTCTTACCCCATGACCTGGACCCTGGGATTCTCTCTTGGCATCTTCGGTGCAGTCTTATTGAGGCAGAGGGTAAAGAAACAGACCAAGACCAGAGGGGCTCACTGTCTTCCTGGCTAGGGAAGCTGGCCACCAACATGGAAGCAGCTCGAGGCTGTCTGGACACTGGTCAGAGGCCTATCTATTCTGGGTGGAGCTTTCATCACAGAACAATGCTTTGTCTCCATCTGGCCACAGATGCTAACTAAGCCTCGACCATAGCTCAGGCCTGTATAGACTAGCAGTGTCCTTACCCCTAATTTGGCCAAGATTGAGGACTTCTGATACCGCCCCTACTCTGTCTCCAAGCCTCGATGAGACCCTCACAGGCTTTGCAGAAGCTCTGAGAACCAGTGTGGTATCTTCAATGGGTCTCCTTGCCGCAAGGAACAAGCCTCATGGGTCCTTTTGGGCCAAGAACTGCATCTGGGCAAATTACTGTTTTTTCAAGGTGTTTTCTGTTGCCAGTTAAGACTCCTTATTAGGTAGCTCTCTGTGAGGCTTCAGTGGCCTCAAAGCAGGGGGTCCAGATGGGGGCCTAGCTGGGCCCTCTGCTGTCAACTGCTCAGCCTTGCTCTAGCTCCAGCCACTTGTGACGAAAAACAACCTTGTTTCCTTACAAATTGCAGCATGTGACTTTGGTGCCCTGTTGTTACTTGTGAAAAACCTATTCTTCTGTTGTCTTTGATGTAGTCAAAAAAATTCATGTAGTTACGTAAAAATATCTGATTCACAAGGAAGCCAACTATATGTCTTGTGTTGGGACAGTTCATAATGTAGTTCCTAGACCACTTTTGCAAATTGTTCTTGTCACCAGGTGTGTTCAGACATTGCTGTGCAGTTGTAGGGGAGGGTGGGGGGGAAGGCGAGGGGAGATACTTTTTGGTCTTTTTGTTTTTTACCTTCCCCAAGAGGGAACAGTCTGGCCAACTTGCTCCAATAATGCAATAAAGACATTGCAATAAAGCACCTTTTGTTCTCATGCTATGGAGAGGTGGGCTGGGGTGGGGGCAAAAGGGAGACGACTGGGGTACTGAAAAGTCCTGAAGCTGCCAAACCTTCTCTCCCATGAGCACCAAAAGATCGGTCCTGGGGCTGAACTGGGGCTACAGAAATGCTTCCACCAACACTGGGGGCCTCAGAAACTAGCCCTGAGAAAGTTAACATTGGCGCCTTTCATCGCCACCCCATTCCTATTAGAAAGCCCACTGAGTTGATTCTCATCACCTCTCTTTGCCCAGAAATGTGTTTGCACATTCTGTTGTGGGGGTGGAGGACGGGGGCTGACTTAGTGTGTCCTCTTGTGCCCCAGGCCCTGTCACCCTCCTACCACAAAACTGTGTTGAGGTCCCTACGTGTTGGGAACATAAGCAGCAAACATGACCACCACCCTGGGCAACAGGCACTGCGGTTCTTAGCGCGGGCACTCAGGCCCCACCCACGCGTACCGAACTGCAGATCAGACTGAAGGCTGATGGTCTGTTGTTCTCAATGACCTTGCCTATATTCTTCCTCCCCGCTATACTTAGCTACAGAGCACCCTCAAGGCCAGTGCTAGAAACCATGGATCATTTCCCCTAATTCCAAGAGTTCTTCCCACTCTCAGCATGGGATACTCCGACTGTCTCCAGCCCAGTCCTCTCTCCTGAACTCCACCTGCTGGGTGGATAGTGCCACTGGCCCCTTGGATGTCCCACAGGAGTTTATTCACAGAGGAAACATATGCTTGGCTATGATGCCCTTACATTCCTACCACCACACCTGTAAGTGGTCTACAGCCACATAACTCCTCTCCCTCTCACCTGTTTAGCCCTCCTCCTCCTAAAAGCCAGTCTCTCCAGCTGTATTTGGACTCCTCTTTTTCTCCCATCTTCTCAGGAATCTCCCATGAGTTTATTGTTTCCTCTCAGCTGGTTGGGTATCTCTCTACTTGCTCAATCACTACCCAATCCTTTATCTCTTCAGGGGAAACCTTTTTAAAAACATTTAGGTTTTTGTCTTTATTTCCTCACCTCCTCAAGCTTTTCAGTCCAGGTCCCACTGCTGTCTGAAACTGCTCTCCTTGATGTCTTTGGTAACCAGCATTTGTGACGACCATTCTCCATGAAAAACTGCCGCTGACTCCATGATCATTTATCTGGTTTTCCTCCTGCATCTCTGACTGCTCCTTTTTAAAATAAAATTTTTGCACCACGCAGCATAAGACATCTTAGTTCCCCAACCAAGGATTGAACCTGTACCCCCTGCGTTGGAAGCATGGAGTCTGAATCACTGGACCACCAAGGAAGTTCACTGTGCTCCTCTGGCCACCTTCTCACTTATGCTTTTTTCTTGGCAGTTTTATCCATATCCATGAAGTCACCTACCATCTCTCGACCAATTATATCCGTCTTCGTTTCTCCTGCCTTGACTATGTTGCGAGGTACCTCATACTCAGAATACTGAATGCAGGGTCACCACTGAGACCTGATTCTCTTTCATTATTTCATATTTCAGTGAATGGAAGTACATAATTTCATCTGGTTATGTAGATCAGGAATGTAGTCATCTCTGATACCTTGTGCTTTTTGTCTACATAAAACCCACCACCAACCCGCATCAGTTTCACTTTCCAAATATCAAAGGCATTGCTTCTCTCCAACTTCACTGTTTCACCGTCTCTAGCCTTAATACTGGAAGGCTTCCCTTCTTTCATTATTGCTTCCTCAAATTCATTCTCATCATAGCAACCAGGTTCATCTGTTCCAAATACAAATCTGGGGAGCTTCCTGGCAGACCAGGGACTAAGATGTAGACTCCCACCGCTGGGGCCCAGACTCAGTCTCTGGCCAGGGAACTAAAAACCAAGCAAACTGCCCCCACCCCCATGCCCCAGATATCCAAATCTGAACTTGTGTAAAACCATTAAATAACTTTCAATTGCTCTAAAGCACAAAATTCTTAAAATAGCCTGGCTTCTCCCGAGTTCTGGGTCTCTGTTCATTTGGCTCCCTCCTCGGCTAACCCCAAGGGCTTGGACTTCTTCCTCCTGCACAGGTCTTCTGTACAGTCCCTTTCTACTCTTGTGGATTTAATTATCATCTCCTGGCTGATGGCTGCCAGGTCTGTCTACGCACCTGGCTCCCTACACGCCCGTTCCCTCTGGGGACCTTCCTCACTGTTGGCATCCTGGTCCAGAGCACTGGAAGGGGTTACTACATGATTTTCTCCCTGGTTCGCTTACCCCCAGCCCTGAACCTCTCTACATTGCAGCCAGCGAGTCCTAAAACCTAAATATGATTATACCACTTCCCTGCAATTACCTTCAAGAAGCTCCTCATTTCTGTCGGGCTAATCTGGCAGTGTTTCTCAAGGGAAGCACTGCTGGTACTTGGGGCAGTTGCCTAAGCATTACAGGATGCTTAGCACCTCTGTGCCCACTCCTCCCAAACCCCTTCCTTCCCCCATTTCCAGCCTCCTGGGTTGGGCGCAGTTCTCTCCCATGAAATGCTGCAAGATGTGCTGCTCCTCCTCCACCCATGGTACGATGCGTCTAACCAGATCCTGACCTACACAGCGGGGCTGCCACAGGCAAATAGTTTCCTGTGTTCCCAGTGTCCTAGACTGGCTGGCCAAGGATCTGCCATCAATGCATGACTGAGGGAAGGAGGGAGTGTGAGGGGCCCGGAAGGCTGAGGGACCAGATATCTGCCACCACGGGCAGAGTGCGCCCTCTGGTGACCACAGCCTTCCCCATGCTGGGAGACAAAGACCTGCAGAACGGGTGATGAGCCCAGCCAGTACCCAGAGACATTTTCCTGCCTCTAGGCTTCTCCTTCTGACTTAGGTATTGGATTGTGGAACAGTTAGGGGAAGACAGCAGTCTGGCAAGTCCTCTGTCACTATGGGGCACTCCCCCACGGCCCTACCCTGCTCCTGTGATGCCATCTCCCGACTCCATCCTCGTCCTCCCTTCCACACCAGCCACTCACCAAGTGCATTCTGCCCATGGCGGCTGCTCACATCAGCAGGGTCCATCTCCAGTGCTGAGACCTACCTGATGGTAGCCCAGGAAGGGCTCACGGGCGGCAAACATCAAGGGTTTGTGACTTACTCCAAAGGCAGTTCTGTCAGCATTTCACCAAATAACTTCTTCCATTTAAAAACTCTTTACTTTTGGATTTTATGGCTCTTCTGGCTGCTTCCTCTCAGTCTTTCTTTGCCTTAAATGCTAGTACGTTACCACGGATACACTGATGGTGCTCAGATTTCTATCTTCAGTCTAGGTTTTCCTGCTGAACTCCAGACACATGCACCCGACCTTCTGGATGACCCACAAGTACCCCAAAGACAGCCAAGTTCAACTCTTCACCTCCCTCTACCTCTTTTTCTTCATTTACTAGCTAAGAGGCACTCCAAATGAGATAAATATGGCTTCTAGAGTCAAGAGGACCTAGATTCTAATATTAGCTCTGCCCGAGCTGTATGATCTTACCCGTGTTAATGTCTGAAAAACCTGAGTTCCCTTCTCTAGAAAGCAGGAATATTTACAGCTACTGGTTCCCCATCACCTAGAGAAAGTCTAAATTCCTAGAAGACTCTGAGATATGGCCCTAGCCTAACTCACTAGACTCAATACCAGTTTGAATTATTTTTAGTTCTTTGAATGTACCAGGTGTATGGCTAATGCTGTGTGCTCTCTCTGGACATTCTTTCTCACACTAAATCCTCACTCTTCTAGCAAGTTACTACCTATCATCTATCCTTCAGGTTTGAGCTCAGACCCCACAGTGTCTAGGACGCCTCGCTGGCTTAGGCTCCCAGGACAGTGGGAACTGTCTCAATCACCATCATATTCTCAGCACCAGAGGACCTTATGTTACAGTTGTATTGACTGAAAGAAAGAAGCAAGCAAAAGACATAAAGATAGTTTCCAAGAGGGTGTTATTACACAGGACCGAGTGCAAGAAATGGCAAACAAGTTCTATGTTTGCTTTAAAAGCTCATCAGGTGACAATGCCAAGTCCTGATGCTCCTGAGGGCCCCCTGGGTCTTGGCCCTTCTGGAGCAGGCTGGGCCCAGGCTCTGGGGTGAAGGGGCAGCTCTTGCATGGAACGTCCTGCCTCCTGTCACCTGAGGCATCAGGCACTTTGGTGATGCCCAGCGCTGGCTCCTCTTTCTCTCTCTGTGCACACTCAGACTCCCATAGCCAGCTCCGGCTGGGAACCTCACAAGGTGGATGGGCCAGCCCAGGGGCACTGGGTGGCCATGACTTCCCCTCCTGTCTGGGGGACAGGTTTGCAGGGTGGCCTGGAGTTGTTTCCAAATCTTGGGAGCTGGCTGGCCCATCTTCCATTGCTGCCTTTCCGGTTGGGTATGCCCTGTCAGGGCCCTTGAAGAGGAATTTCCAGGACCATGGGCCCAGCTCTCCAGGAGTGGAGGCAGTGGAGCAACTGGCAGGGATGCGTCCTGATGAGCTCGGACAAAGTGCTGTCAGTGCCTGGGTGTGGAGGTGCTGGGCCTTCCAGCAGCCTTCAGCGGGGATGGGGTCTGTGGGGCCAGCCTTCACCAGGTTGGGGGCTGAGGACGAGGAGCTGGAACCCTCTTCAAAAGCCTGTAGGATTCCAAGCTTCTTCTGGGGGACACCAGGGCCTTCCATTCTGGGAGATCCCAGTGTGACCCCTGTCAGTAGGCCTGTGACCACTGGGCCCTGTCCCCTGGGATCCCTGGGCAAGAAGGCATCCTCTTCCTCACCCTCTCCTGCTCCTCTGAGGGGTGGATCCTGGCCCCCTTCTCGGTGGGGTACCAAGCTTGGCTCCTGAACACCTTGGCTGTTCTCAGGCCCCTCATCAGTGTCATCTTCTGAAGAGTCAACCTCCCGGATGGCTTCCTGCTTCTGCAGCGACTCTCGCCGTTCAGCCCTGTCCTGGCGGAGGGTCCCTAGGGCCCGTGAGGGAGCAGCCTGCAACACCCCTTTCCCTGGCAGCGCCCCCTTTCCAGACAGCACACTCCTGGTCCCAACTACCTCCAGAGAGCTGACTTCCCTGGGCGGCAATTCCTTCTTTAGCTCGGGGTGGGGCAGGTCAAGGCTCTGTTTTCGAGAAGTGGCGAGCTTCTTCTCAGAAGCAGCCAGTGCAGCTGCCAGTTTTTCAGCTGACTGCACCCTCTTAAGTAGTGGTGAGCGGGGTGGCTCCGCGCTCTTGGGCCGTGAGAGTTGCCGGCCTAGGGGAGGCGACAAGTGGAGCTTGGTGGGGAAGGCCTGGGCCCCGTGGCCAGACAGAGGTGATGGGGAACGCTGAGGCGAAGCCGCTGGCGGTGGTGAAGGGGTGTGGGCCAGTGGTGACAGCGGGATGCTGCCTGCCGACTTGCGCCGTGGAGAGCGGTACTGGCGTTGGAGCTTGGGCGCCAGACCATGGAGGGAGCTCGGCCGTGTGTGCCCAGAGCCGGCGGGAGAACTGGGCACGCTGGAGCTGGGGGAGCTGCTCTGTGATGAATTCCCCCCCACTTTGCACAGACAGACACACACACAGAGGTAGAGAAGTTAGCTCTTAGAAGTGACTGAGGGGAAAACAGGGCTTCACCCTGGAATGTCCCAGATCATCAAGGTGACCCACCAGGAAACCAGAGCTCGGGCTACAGACATGAGGTCGTCCCTCACCTGTCACCTCCTCCCCAGGACTGCTGGATCTGCTAGGGGTGGGCTGAGCAAGAGCCTTGGAGAGGGACGGGTGAGATGCACAGAGGGCCCAGGACTCTGCCACCTCCAAGGGGCTGCTCTGTGACTTGCGGGGAACCCTCCATACCTGAGTGCACGGCTTCAGGGGTCACCCGGTAGCCCTGCGTGGGAGAGCGGGGAGAAAGGCTGTGGCTGTGTGTGGGCGAGCCTGGCCCACTCTCGCCGGACGACAGGGAGCGGTTAAGGGAAGAAAGGCTGCGGCTGGTGTGGAGCAGGGATGCCTGCTTGGTGATCTTCCGGAACAGGGAGCTCCTTTTTCTGCTGCAGAGACGAGGTCAGAGGTGGTCTGAGCTCTGACCGGGGCACAGCACACACTGGGCCCAGGGCTGGGGTCCCCGGCACACACCAGCCCTGGCGTGGCTCAGAGCGGACCCCCGTGGCTGAGTCTGGCTCACCTTTCTTGTCCATCCTTGCCCCGGCTCCGCTTGCTCCTTCGGGCCATCTTGGCCTTGTAGCTGCCCTTCCGAGCGGGCCCCACCTTAATGGACGTGTTCTCCAGGGGAGTTGTTGAAATAGACACCTTGTTTCCACTCTGGGGAACAGAGCATGCACCCAGGCTAAGGCCGCAGCCATGTTCCTGCCCTGGTCCCTCGCTCCTGGCACGGCTGTCCACAGCCTGAGCTTCTGCCTCTGCAGCACCAGGTCTGAAACAGGGACCGCCTCCCCTCTTCACAGAGCAGGAAACAGCTCCACTGGAACCCGAGTGGCTCAGGGTTGGGAAAGGAGAGAAGAGGCTCACAGGCCTGTCCTCCATTCCACAGCTTGGCAGGATCCCCGCCTTGGCCAAGGAGGGTGTCACCTTCCAGTGAAAACCCTCTGCTCCAGCCACTCCCGTATGTATGGGCGCCTATCTCAAGTGCCAGCTGTGCGTGTGCCCCACTCCCCCACGGCTAGTCAGACTCAAGGCTGGGGTCGCGCAGGGGTTGCAGGCGGCACACCCAGCACTGACCTTCAGGATCAGCTCCACCACCTCCGTGTGCACCAGCCCGTGCACAGGCTCCCCGTTGACGTGTGTGATGAGGTCCCCCTGACGCAGCCCTGCCTCACTGGCTGGACCTCCGTCCTCCACGTGCTGTGCCGGGGAGAGAACAGTCCTCAGTCTGGAGCCTAGCATGAAGGGTGGGCCTACTTCTGCTCATCGAGCTGTGACCCCTCTCCGCCCCACCCTTTGACCCTGGAGGGTGGTGTGGGCAGGGACAGAAACAGGGACAGACAGGCCCTAGTAAGAGGAAGGAAGAGGAGTGATAAAGTTGGGGGACAACAGGTCTGGATGTCCCGACATACCCACACCATGTGGTGCACGGTGTAGACATCTGAGTCACCCATGTAGACACGGATGGCTCGTAGGGTGAAGCCATACTTCTTGCCGGCTCGGTGGATGACAATGGGGGGCCGTGAGCTGCTGAGGGCTGGCAGGAAGTCCCTGCTTGGAGAAGAGTCCCTGGATGATGGGTTGGATGACTGGGAATGTGGGGACATGGGGCTGGCCAGTGGAGAGCAGGAGTGGTGCTCTGGAGAAGGAGAAGCTGGGACTTAGCAGGTCCACGCTTGAGCCTGGCCCATCTGGGCTGTTGCTCCCACACAGCTCTAGTCACAGAGCCTGCCTCCAGCCCTGTTTTCCCCACAGCCTCTGAGCAGCAAGGCCCCCTCATGTGCCCAGACCCTCACAGACCCAGGAGGTGATGGAAAATGGCAGCAAGCATTTACTGAGCACTTACTTATATGTACTAGGGATCATACAAGTGCTTCATTCTTGAATGTCACGATTATCCTATGAACTACCATTATGGATATTCACATTTTTTGATGAGGAATTTGAAGCTCAAAGGAGTTAAGCAACTTACTCAAGATCAAGGGCCCTTTAGAGACGGAGCCAGGATCTGAACGTAAGCTCTCTGCCTTGGACCCTGCCCTTGCCACACAGTGCTATCTGCCTTCTGGGGCACACGCACAACCTGAGACTGATACTCACTCCCTTAACAAACGGACAGCAGTGACATGCAGTTTTTCAGACACCTGCTCCTCAACACAACACACAGACACCCCTGCTGGGGGCAGACCCCTGGGCCACAGGCCCACAGAGAGGCCAAGGCCCTTGCTATGAATCTTGATCTTCACTCCCCGGGGGCCTCACCAGCAGGAATGAGAAGGGACAGGGCTGTGGCTGAGGCGGACTTGATCACTTTGTTGATGGGGCGAGCGGTGCGCTTTTCTATGGAATCCCCAGAGAGCAGCCGGTGGCGGGCCCTGCGCACCGCCAGGTCGCTGATGGCCTTGGCTGTGGCTCCTTCCGCCAGCTGTGGGGTTCCGCGGCCTCCTCGGGTCTCCATGGCTGTGGACCAAGCGGGCAATGGGGCCCACTGTTCAGCTGAGCCTCCACTCCGGGCCCCCCACAGCACCCCAGCTAGGCCCCCCACTGGCGGGGCCGCACCTGGGCTGGGGGCGCTGCTCTGGCCAGCAGGTTCCTCATCCAGCTTCAGCCGCCGCTCGGCCGGCCGTTCCAGGGCAGGCCCAGACGCCCCCTCTCCAGACGGGGTCAGAAGCCATGCACCCTCCTGCTGCTGCCTCCTGGGAGCGCCAACAGCCTCCTCAGTGCTCTCCGGGAAGCGAGGCACGTCCAGGAGGCCCGAGCAGTGGCGCCGCACGGTGAGTGGAGGGCTGGAATCGCTCTCCGTGTGGGACGACTCGGACACCGACAGCCGCTTCCGTAATCTGGGAGACATGAGGCCGAGGGTGGAGGGCCCGGCGGCCTCCCTCCTCCAGCCCAGGCCTCCTCGGGGGCTCGGCTCACAGAACCTCCCTCCGGGAGCCGCACCCGCGAAGGCCCCTCACGGCATCACGTCCTTCCCCATCATCGGTGACGGCCCTACGGATGGCCGTGCCGCCCACCCCTGGCTCTGAGCACTCACATCTCAGGGGAGCCGATCACCCAGCTTCGCTCTCGGCCCCTCAGCCCCGCCAGGCCATCCGTGCGGTCCTCCTTTTCCTCACTCAGGCTGCGCTTGGTGGGGGGTGGCGTCCGGCGCTCCTCGAGCAGCGAGAGCCGCTCCATGCTGCTGTACACCTGTGGGCACAGGGCACCTGCCGGGATGCCCAACCACCACACCACAGGCCACAAAGGATCCCTGGCGCCTGAAGCCCAGGAACTGGAGCTAATTCTCCCCTTTCCTCCCCTGCACACAGCTGAGAACATTCAAAGAAACAGGCATTCCACTGGTCTGACCTGGCGCCACCCTGGCATCTCGTACCTCAGGGCCCTGAGTAGACCTGGAAGCATCCACTCCGTGCAGGTACGGCCCTCTCCCCTCTTTCCCTGGAGACAGCGCCAGCCCCTGCCCCCTTAGGTGGCCCCAGCACATCCCTCAACAGGTCTGCTCCTCCCAGTTCTCCAGCTGGGGCTGCACCGGTCGCACCTTGCTGAACCTTGGAGAACAGGACGAGAACTGGCGAATCTCAAGGCAGCCATCCTCACTCACTTCCTCCTCGTCCTCCGAGTCCACGTGGTGGTATCGCTCTGAGCGGGCTGGGACACACACAGCAGTGCCTTTCAGAGGCCCTGGTGCTGGCCTCCTTCAACCCTATCAGACCTCGGGAGGGCCTGGGGAAGTGACTCCCAATACCAAGCTCAGGGCACACAAGTGTCTCTGGGCACAGGTAGGATTCCCACTCCTCCCTGTCCCACCAGTGGCCTTACTGTCAAAGTAGCTGGTATCATCCTCTGACTCCAGCTGAGGAATAAATTCAGCCTTCTGGCGAAGAAGTCCTGTCCAGTCCAGACCAGTGAAGAATGGGTGCTGCTTCACCTCATAGGCACTGCCTGTGGACAGGGATGGTTTGGGCGGGTGGAGTCCAGGTCGCACATCCAGTGAGAACCTAGTTCCCGAGAGGCTGGGCTTGGAGGCCTCAGCTCCAACATCTTCCTCTTCCGCCCACAGGGAGCACGGCAGTCAGGAACCAGGGGCACTGCCTACACCTGAAGCCTGAACCTCCCAGTTACATGGACAGCCCCACTCCTCCCTTACTGGGGCCTGGCCCACCTGTGCCCAGTCTCTCCAATGGGTTCTGGTGGAGCAGTTTTGAGGTGAGATCTTGGGCGTCCGGCGGCAGTGCATCGTCCCCCTCAGGCCACACAATCTCATCTGAAGAGTCATCGGGGTGACAAGGGAAGGAGTGGGTTAGAGAAGGTCTTAGAAGTCGTGGGCAGAGTGGGGAGCTAGAGAAGAGGGTCCTAGGATAGGATATACCATGGGGAGGTATAAAGGGCCCAGCCCAGAGCCCTGAAAGCCTTTCCTGGGACCCACTTCCTTCAAGCTGCACAAGCTCCCCTCTCTCTGGGGGAATCTCCCACATCCTCGACCACAGCTGGTTCTTTGATCCAGAGTATCCACTGGAAAGCAGTGGCATCCTCTGTTCTAATCTCCAGCTCACCCTGCCTTTATACTCCTGACACAGATACACTCACTCACACACACACACACAGAACTCACACTCACGGCACAGGTACACCCATGCACGTATGCAGGATCACAAACACGATCAGAACAAGTGCTAGGTGACACACACGGTGTGCACGTGCACATCTGAAGCAAGCACACCAAACACACACAGAAGAATTCAGAGCAAGAACTTGTAAGCCTCACAGATGCTTGTGAAAATCGTATCTGTGGATCTGGATTCTGTCCCCGCAGTGGGCTGGGGTGATGGTACCTACCACTGATCACTTGCCCAAAGAGCTCCTCCGGAGTGTCTCCAAAGAAAGGGACGCAGCCCACCAGGAACTCGTACAGGATGATGCCCATAGCCCACCAGTCCACTGGCTTCCCGTAGCCCTGCCTCAGGATCACCTCAGGTGCAATGTACTCCGGGGTCCCGCATACCTGGGCACAGAGAAGTTGGGGGGCTCAGCATCCTGAGATAGTCACCTGGCATGGTGGCTTGATGGGTGGGGGTGCTTCCGCTTCTTGAGCAGAAAGTCTCTGAATGAAGACTCATCACACTCTGGTTAATGAGCAGGAGTGACAGGAGCCCCAGGGTACCAGAGCTGGCGCTATCGGTGGGGCGAGTTTACGTATTTCCTAATTAACTATCCTAATTAATTAGTTAATTATAATAATTAACTATTATATCCTAATTAACTATTAACTAGTTCTATCCCTCTTGGCATGAGGTGCCCACAACTGACCTCTGCCCTCCAGCCTCCCAAAGAACAGATCCTATGGCCACGTGACTACTACAGCGACTTGTGGACAGTCACAACCCGAAATGTCAAATCAGGAAACGCTCAGAGGCTACTCTTTGGATGCAGCCCAGTGGAAACTTGGAGCTGTGTTCTCAGGACACAGGCGCTGGGAGAGCTCTGCCCTTCACTGAGGCCAGGAGGCTCAGGACCGACCTAGTGTCAGCTCTGAGAGTGTCAACGGTCCTGAGACCGATCTTCTCCCAAGCCCCAGGAGGAAGATGATTTTGGATTTTCTACCCATTTGATTCTCATGGGCCACCCTATTTCCAAAGGTGCTCCCTCTCTTAATACCTCCTTGGAACCACAAGGAGGAAAAGACAGGCGCTCTCAGTCTTAACACTGAGCTGCAGGGGAAGCATGCGGCTCCCCATTCTTACTCTGAGGCCTGGAATTCAACCCCCAAGCTCTCAACCATCCTTCTTACCTGCTTGTCCAGGAACTCCCGTGCATCCTTTTCAATGTGGCCCTCGTACAAGTTTGTGGTCAGACTCATAAGGCCAATTTTGGAAAGGCCAAAATCAGTGAGCTTGATGTGACCCATGGATGTAATCAGCAGGCTGGGAAACCAGAGAAACAAATGTCTGGAGTTATCTCCTGGTCTTCCAAAAGTGCTGACTTTAGCATACTCCCCCTTTCCCCACTCAGACAGGGGAACAGGCAGCTGTGAGAGAACAAGCAGCTCTGGCAGTGTGAAAACTGCACTCGGCATGAGCAACTAACCCGCCTTTTGCCCAGCCCCCCGCCCCCCAAGTCACCTTTGTTTACTGTCCTCGACTGTGCTCTACACTGAGGGCAAGTATCAGCCGGCTGAGGAACAAGCTTTCCTCCGCAAGCGGTCAGCCCTGTCCTAAGGCTCCAGCCATCTCCAGCCCCCTCTTCTGACCTGGGGGGCTCACAACACCCCAAATCAGGGAGAAGGGGAAAGGGGCACAATGACCTCATCCCAAATCTATAGCTGGACTGGGGGCTCTAAGATCTCACAGGGAACTGTCTTCCCCTTCACACACACTGCCTGAGCCATTTCACTTAGTGCCAAAGGCTTCGGCCCTGTACTCCCTAGTATCTCCGGCCCCGACTCCTTTTATGAGCTCCACACCTACTCGCTGCCAGAAGCCCTGTGGGCACCCTGAACTCAACCTGTCCAAACAAGCTCATGCCTCCGAATGGGTCCTCTTCTCAGTGAAAAGCAGTGTTTCTCTTACCTACTGAGCTCTGTGATAAGTGCTTTAATGATTGTTTATAAAAATATTCTGGCTCATGAAAGGTTTTACAGAGGAATAACACAACCAAAGCAGGTATTATCCCCAAGAGGAGGAACACGAAGCTCAAAGAGGTTTAATTCACTGACCTGAGCTCATAGGGTTAACGAGCTCTATGAATGCAGTCTGTCTAACGTCAAAGCTGCTTTCCATGACAGAGACTTATCACCCCAGCCTCAAGACAGAACTGTGGAAGATGTCCCAGCCTGCTCTCTCACCCCAGCCTTACCATTTCCTTCCCACTTCCCCATCCCTCTCTTCTCCCGCCCGACTCTGCTCCAGGGGCCTGGTCTACTGCTGTGGTCTCACCACCTCTTTCCATGGGCAGTGATCTTCCTAAACCTAAATCAAAGTCTGAGTGCGTCTCCCCGTGGTTAACAGACCCTTCAGAGACTCTCTGTGTGTATTCTGCGCTTAGTCGCTCAGTTGTGTCTGACTCTTTGCAACCCCATGGACTATAGCCCGCCAGGCTCCTCTGTCCATGGGGATTTTCCAGGCAAGAATATCGGAGTGGGTTGCCATGTCCTCCTTCAGGGGCTCTTCCCAACCCAGGGATTGAACCCAGGTCTCCCGCAATACAGGTGGATTCTTTGCTGTCTGAGCCACCAAGGAAGCCCTGGGTCAGAGATTCTCTAGGACCCTTTAAAACTCAACCCAAACTAAATAAAAGGTCCCCTGATGGTCCAATCCCTGCCCCTCAGTCACGACTGAAACTAACAATCTCAGCTTCAGCCATACTGCACTATTTGTAGTTCCTCACACCTGTGTGTGTCTTTGTATATCCTGCTCCTCAGCATGACAGTCGCCCACACTGGACTTAAGCTCTATAGACCAGAGACGAGAATACAGTGCTTGGCAAAGAGCACATGTCAGTAAATGCCAGGCCACTTGCTCTGCCATCTACTAGATGTGTGGATTCTTTTGCTTCTGCTTGGGTTCTTGAGTAGAGCTCCTCAGTGATTCTTTGATGTCACCAAAGCTTTACAATGCCCCTGCTGGACCTTGCTGTCAATGTTCTTTGCATCTGGGGAGAGTCAGGGGTTAGAGTACCAAGCCTGGGTGCACACCCACATGACTAGCCATTTGGGATAGATTCAAACATGCTGTGTCTGCCTTCATTTATCTTGAGATCCAAGTGGGAGACCCTAAACAAGGGACTCGAAGAGTGGGCATACTTGTCAGGCTTGAGGTCACGGTGCACGATGCCGTAATTGTGTAAGTACTCCAGGGCTAGCACAGTTTCTGCAAAGTACAGGCGCACCATGTCCACAGGCAGGGCCCCGATGTTCTTCAGCAGCGTGGCACAGTCTCCTCCTGCAACAAGCCCAGGCCACCATGAAGCAGGGAGCCAGTGCCCTGCTCCAGATGGTCTCAGAGGCCCCAGAGGAGATGGCCTCACCAAACTCCCTGGCGCTAGAGACGGTGATTCTAGCACCCCTGCTGCTGGTGTGGGTGGGAGACAGACTGTAGACTGGAGCAGGAGCAAGAGGAGTCGGCCGGGGGCGGTCAAGGCCGCTGTTCAGGCCAAAGAAGGAAGGAACCCAGGCCTCTATGCCTGTAAGTTGACTTGTTGGGACAGGACTAAGTTATTTTTGGGTGGGAATCCTGTTTATTGTAAACACGTCTGGCTGATATTTCAGCATATGTTATTTCCTTCCCATTGGCTGTCCTTTAGTTTTGAGTAAAGTAACATTGTAAACTCCCAGCACATACCCAAGGAATTAAAAGGGGAGTGTTGTTCCCAACTTCAAGACTTAGGCATATTTGGAAGCTGTGCACAGCCCTGATGAAAGGAGAGGGAAGGCCACCGGAGAAGCTGTGCTCCACCATGCTCTTCTGCGCCACCCTGAGCATGCTGTATGCTCTTTAAGGGGTGCCCTCTAAAGCCATCTGTCAGGGTGGCAGCCTGCCTTTCTCCCAAGGGCCCAGATGCAATCCTCCCAGTGACTGACCCTGGGCGTGGGTGGCTCTGCTGCCTCCTCAGCCCTGTGTGGTGCCAGCAGGCTATGGGCCGTGCAGGCTTTGGGCATAGGTTTTACAGCTGAGGGACATATACATCCCGTCCCAGAATGCCTCTTTCTGTGCCTGACATGGGCAGCCTCATGGCAGCTCCAGCTCCAGAAGCCTCTTCCTGGGAGAGGCACGGCACCTGGTGCCTGCCGTGGCCAAATGGTCTCTACGATCCTAAAGCAGAAACCAGGGCCAAGGACAGGTGGGGAAGCTGGGCCCTGAAACACCACAGCCACACAAAGCTGCTGGGCCCTGATCAGGGCTGTCTCTGACTGTGCCTTGGCCCCTAGGGCAGGCCACCTGTCCCCCGTACCTTCCACATACTCCATCACCATGCACAGGTGGCGCTTGGTTTCAAAGGAGCAGAACATGCTGACCACAAAGGGGTTCTCAGCAAAAGTCAGGATGTCCCGCTCCACGAAGGCCTGCTGGATCTGGTTCCGCAGGATCAGGTTCTGCTTGTTGATCTTCTTCATGGCAAAGCGCTGCCGGGTGGACTTGTGCCGCACCAGGAACACCGCCCTGGAAGCAAAGCCCGTCTGTTCCGCACGGCCCTTGGCCATGCCCTCCGCCACTGCCAGCCTGGGGGTCAAACTGACTCCTCTCACACCTTATTGGTGTATGGAACAGCGGGGCAGGTGGTGCTCGACAGTGAGAAGGACACGAGGGCCTGCCCTGGGAGCTCGTCAAGTTCCTGAGGACACAGCTCAACCCCTCCTCAGAGCTCATAAGAGGAGGAGTGCCCCCAAGGGAAGAGGGGCTCCTGCCCAGGAAAGGCACTACGCTCAGCTGTCAAAGGGAACTGCACTATCGTCTCTCCAGGAGGCTTCAGGGAGGGAGAAGGGCCATCCCGAGGGACAGTCCTGCTGCCCAGAGGACCAGGTACCACTTACTTCCAGAAAGAAGAGCCCACGGGCCAACTGAGCTCTAGTCCCGGCCATACCCGACCCCTGACTTTACCCATAGGCGCCATTGCTGATGAGCTTAATGGTTTCGAAGTCCTCCTCAGAGGGTGTCTTTTTCGATGTCAGAGATGCCCCACGGCCCTGGAAGACAAGGGAAAAGGCAAGGGGCAGGCATGCTCGTCAGAGTGTGCATACCTGAGGAGGCTGTGCCCCAGTGTCTGCCCTGCTCAGCCCTGCCGGAGCCTCCCCACTCCTCCCGGAGCTGAACAGCCCTCAGACCGTGCAGCAACCACCCTCTCCACTGGCCCTCTGCAGACAGTCTCTGAGAGAACCCACAGCCCGCGCTTCACAGGGCCCAGGGCCCAGGGTTGAGGCAAGAGCTCAGAGTCTTTACCTCGACTGAATCATCTGTCTCCGGAGTATCAGGACTGTCATAGCTGCTCAACTGGGCCATTTCTAGAAACAAAGCAAGGACACAAGACAAAAGTGTGCGCGGCAACCTCAGGCCTCTCGGCCGCCCGCTCACGCCAGAGGACAGACGCATGCAGGGGAGCCATAAATGCTTCCTGCACGGGTCTGGGAGGCGGTCTTGCGGCTCTGGCTTTAGTGGAGTCACAGCTTTTGGACTTGTTTGCCAAATAACACTGCCACTCGTATCTAAGTCCAGTGCCATTCAAAAGGCCTGGAAAATTCTATAAAGCTTCCCTCAAACTCGGGACAATAGCTGAAAACAGGCCTGAAGCTGGTAGCCGGCCCCCGTCCTGCTGCCAAGACTCTGCTCTGCTGGATGAGGCCGGGAAGCAGGAAAGGCAGGGGCGGGGCGACTAGAGACAAGGGACTCAGACGCCCACCTTCACGAGGGGCTCAGCATGAAGCCCGGAGTCGGGACCACCCCAAAGACACAAGGGGACCTGTAAGGTGGCTGCAGGAGAGGCAAGCATGCAGACGAGGTGACCGTTTCTGAAAATGTGATTGTGGTCCTTGTGTTGACCTCCTTTGACCTTTAGGATCTAAATCCAACCCAGGTGTGCCCAAGACAGCCCCGCTTGGGTGTCAGAAGGCAGATGTGGACTATCTCGAAGGAGTGGCTCTTTTATGACACAGAACACAGGGTTTTCCTGCAGCCCTCGGGCCTCTGAGGCTGTGTTGTGTCCCTGTCCAGCTAACCCTCTTCTCCCAGTGGTTTCCCTGCTGTTAGAGCGTGTAGGCTGTGGGGCCTCTTTGCAGCCACGAGGCTGCATGCTCACCCTCTAGGGGATCCCGTGTGAGGCCCAGTTGGCTAACGATGTAGCGGGGAATGTCACATTTAATCCCTTGTCCCTCTTTGGCGTGGCCCTCAGCTGCTTCTAACAGGTGGTAGAACTCTTCAGGGTCAAACTCCTGTACCGGGGAGAGAGGTAGTCAGTGGTGAGACCTACAGGCGAAGGCTGCTGGCCTTTATGGTTTTAAGGCATTTACCCAGAGCAGGAGGAATAGGAAGACTCCCTCTTTGTGATGGACACCCCTACCCCAGAATCCCCAGAAACATCATGAGTCAGGGACCAATGGGGACAAAGCTATCTTAAAGGTCACCTCCAGATTGAACATCCTACACATCTGCTGTCTTCTACAGCAAGACGACTCAGAGCTTTCAGTTTCAAGAGAGCTCTGCCTATCTGCCTGGTCCAAAGCCTTGTGCCAGCCAGACACAGCACTGTCGGTGTCTCCCCATACCTAGTGCACGGGGGCAGTCCTGGCCACCTTCAGTCACACTTCACAGCCCTGGTGGTACACACCCATGCTGTCAGGCATCTACTGAGCAACCCCTGTGTCCTGGGGTCTAGAGAGCCATATGGACACAGCACAGAAGTCTTTGTCTGCCCAGAGCACAGAATAATGAGGGCCTCACTGACTGAGTGCCTACTAAGTGTCACACTCAGCACTAAGCCCTGATGATACCTCTATGATCTTGGGGAGGAAGTCAAGTCTCACAGAGATGCATGGATTTGACCATGGCCACAGAGGTAGGGAGAAAGACAAAACCACTGCACAAGACCAGACTGAACTGCCAGCCCCTGTTTAACCACAGACTTCATGTTGTTGGCAGGAGCGGCCCTCTGGTCACAACCCCAGCCTCCACTGCTTTTCTTTACCTCTGGTCTCAGGGGTTTAGAAAACACCACCACCACCTATTTGGGTAAAATCTAAGCCAGACTGGGAAATTCTATTACCTGCTTCTTCCTCCGTCCCTGTCTAGTCAGAATGCCTACTTCATAAACTCCCCTCCACTCCTCTCCTTATCTGGTCTCTACCACCGTCCTAGTTCATGGCGCGCCTCTCTCACATGAACTGTGTTAAGAGCCTCTGCCCCACTGTCCCTGGCTCTGCCTTCTCCCCCAGTTCATTATCCATGTTGTGCCCATAGGTATCTTTCTCAGGAGTAAATCTCATGGAGTATTACTCAGAAATAAAAAGGAACCAATCACTGCTGCATGCAATAATATGTATGAATTGCTACAAAATTATGCTGAGTTAAAGAAGTCAGAACACACTGCATGATTTAATTTATATGAAACTGTATAAAAGGCAAACTTAACCATAGTGAAAGAGCAGATAGGTGGCTGTCTGGAGTGGGAGGTGAGGTGGGGAGGGGAAAGGGGCTGACTGCAAAGGGGCACAAGGGAATTTTCTGAGGTGAGAGAAATATCTTCCATCTCAACTGTGGCAGTGACTAGACAGGTGTAGATTTGCTAAAACTCACTGAACTGTATAACCAAATAGGATATATTTTATTGTATGTAAATCATACCTTTACAAAGTTAGTTATAAAAAGTAAATCTGACCACATCACATTCTTACCTAAACTTCCTGATGGCTCCCAGTGGCCTTATGGATAAACACAAACTCCTGAACCAAGAACCCGCACCCTTCATGGTCCTGTCATGAAGGACATGAAGGATCCACCTCCCAAGTTTTTCCCTCACCAGCTCTTCAGACACACCCACACTCCATCAAATGTCCTTTCTGACAGCTCTCTCCTGGTAAACTCACAGTTATCCTTCAAGTCACTGACAAAGCTTCACATTCCCCAGGGGGCCTTCACTCAACATTCATTCCTGTCCATCCTGAGAAGCACGTCCTTCCTCATGTTCCCACTGCACCTTGGATTTTCCCCCTTCACAACACTTCGCCAATATCATAACTATTACTTGCACATCTTCAGGCTTCATACCTAAGGCATTCAAGATGAATTCTAACCCTGCTGCAGAGGAGGCATTATGGGATCAGGACTCTGCTTTATTTATACCTGTATCTCCAGTGTCTAGAATGAAGGAGGCATTCAGTAAAGTGTCACTGAATGATCAAATGAAGGGTGGACTCAACTTGTGCAAACAAAACTGGCCTGTGCTTCTCAGCCCTGGGGCCCCCACTAACCTGGGCCTGCTCAGTGTGGGGTGGGCAGATGAAACCTCTCCCCACCACTCTCCTCAGAGGTGTCCATGTTTCCTCAGGGACTCATTTGGTCCCCCAGTGCTTGCACATCATATTTAAATAAGGACTTCAGCAGCAGAAATGGCAGCGGGTGCCCCCACAGTTCTGCTGTTAGCAGAATACTTCCTCTGCAGTCCCTGTTCCCACCCCTCCAGCCACCACCACCCCCCAACCTTCCCAGAGCCCACTCACCAGGCATTCCAGGAGACGAGCTGGGCGGGCAATGACAATCATCAGCTTTTTCACCAGCTGCATCACAAAAGCCACTTCTGAACTCTCTGAGCGCTCATGAGCCTGTAGAGAAGACAAAGGTAGCTTGAGCGATCTGCCGGCCCAGCGTGGCGGAGCGAAGCAGGACCGGCCTGAACAGAGCCGACTCTGGGGAGAAGCGCTTTGTAGTACAGAGAGTTCTGCAAAGCAGAGACCTTAGAGGAGGTCAGTGGGCCATGAGCAGGAGCCACGTGAGCTGGTGAACACTGCATGACACAGGAATGTCACACGGACACACCGCTTTACCTGCTTCTCCATCCAGCAGGCTTCACTTACCTACCAGACCCCAGCTCAAGAGGCAGCTCTCAATGGAGCCTTCACTGATGCTTTCCACCACAGACAGACCGTAAGGAATAGAAAGACCTCAAAGCAGGAGAGTGATGCGAGCAGCAGGGACTTCAGAGAGACGGCTCTGGCTGTAGTGGGGATGGTGCATGAAAGAGGGCAAGTCTAAAAGGAGGAAAACCCACCAGCAGGCTATGGCAATAGTGAAGATGAAAAAGGCATAAATCAAGGAAGTAAGAATGCAGGGAAATGGACAGACTGGGCCATCTGAGAGCAGCCCTGAGGGGTGCGTGAGGCAGGAATAGATGGTAACTGCAGCTCCAGTTTTAGGGAAATTTCAGTGAACCCCTAAATGAAACAGATAATATAAAGAGATATGCAGTTTAGGTAAGGATAGGTAGTAGTAGTTAGTAGTAGTTAAATTGCTAAGTCGTGACTCTTGCAATCCCATGGACTGTAGCCTACCAGGCTCCTCTGTCCATGGGATTCTCCAGGCAGGAATACCAGAGTGGATTGCCATTTCCTTCTCCAGAGGATCTTCCTGACCCAGGGATCAAACTCAGGTCTCCTGCATTGTAGGCAGATTCTTTACCAACTGAGCTACAAGGGAAGCCCCAAGGATAGGTAGAGAACATATTCCCTTTAGCTTTAAAGACAAAGCAGGTAGGTGGAAAAGAGTTCTGTTTTGGACCTGGAGAGTCTGAGGTACTACACTAGCTACTTCCTGAGGTATTTGCTCAGCCCAGGAGAGCTTCTTTTTTTCTGGAAACTGTTCTGACTTCTAGAATCTGTGTTGTGTGGCTGCACTTTCCCTCCCACTTCCAACAGCTGACCAGAGGGGATATAGGTGCTGAAAGGTGGATGGAACGACAACGGTTAATATCAGGGTGACAGAACTGTATAATCTGCTTCTGGGGAAAAGGATGAGCATGCCTACCAAAGAGAGAACAGAGTGGACTGGAGGAAGATGAACACTTCCTGGGCTTTCCACAGGTTCTCATTTCTAGCTCTGGTCCGTTCCGAAAGCCTGGTTGCATTGCTGTCTTCAATTCTCTAAGACCTGCCCTTTCAGTCTTTATATAATAAACTGTTCTGAGGTGGCTCTACTACTTGCAATGAAGAATACCAGCCAATGTGAGAAGGAAAGTGAAGGATCTGAAACTCAGGAGAATGCAGGTGGGCAGGGACCCTTAGTGAATGGATGACAACTGAAGACATGGGAGCTGTCAGGACTGATCAGAGTGAAGAAGGAGAATGGGAGTATGGATGCTCAGGAGGGTGTCCCTAGGAACACCAGAATTTAAGAGAAGTTGTGAAGGGGCAGCAAGACAGGAGAGAACACTTTCACGACAACCAGGGGGAGGGGAGATCAAGGAGAGGTTTTTTCACTGTGCAAACTCCCGCAGAGAGGCAAACGAAGATGAGGGCTGAGAGAGGTCACAGGATTTGGCAACTGGTCAGTTAGTTCTTTGGGGACTTTTGCCTGAAACAGTTTTAGTGGAATATGGGAAGGGAAAGTGGAAGGCAGGATGCTGAATAGTGAATAGCTTGCAAGGAAAGAAATATAGCAAATGAAGACCATTTAAAAACAAAAACAAAAAAAACCTGGTTATTAAATGAGAAGAGAGGCTGGGCACTTGATGAAATTGCGTTCGTTCTTTTAAGGTGCAGCCCAAATATCAACTGTGTGAAGGCTCATCTAAGACCCCTGCTCCATCACACACACACACACACGAAGAACAAGAAGTAATGGCTCCCTTTTCTACGCTCCCCAAGCTGTTTGCTCATAGCACATGGTACTAGCATGTTGTCTTATAATTAACTGTCTCTACAGCTATGCTGCTGGGCCGTGTGAATACACAGCCTGTGTCCTTCTTTTTCCCTCACATACTAAGCCTAGCATAGGTGCCTCTTGTATAGCAGATGTCAATGCTTGCTAAGTGTTTGAAAGTGTAAGATCTTAGGCTCTGGAATGAATAACCTCGGTTTGGGTTCCAACTCTGTTACACAAGAAACAAGTTACCTTGGGCTCACTTGGCCCCTTTAAGTTTTGGTTTTCTCATCTGTTTATTTAGAGAATAATAATAGCACCTTCCATACAGTGCTGTTGTGAAGTTAAATTAGCGCCGTGACTAGCATATTCATCTACCAAGGTTTCCCCGCAGGCATCTTTCATTCTAGTCATGTCAAACTACTTTACCTGTAATGTCCAGAATGTACCAAGTTCCTCCACACCTCTGAGAGGTTGTTTGTACTCCTTCCTAAGTCCAGTGAACTCCTACCTCCTCACGAAGATCCAACTTTTCCTGAACTCTCCACACAGAGTCAGCATATCCTCCTCTGTGCTCAGAATTCATCTCTAGCTAGTGCTCATCAATCACACTTACTACAATAAACAAAAGTGAGGTAATTCATAGAGCACTCGGTGTGATGGCTGGCACACAGGACACTTCAATAACTAACAGCTGTCATTTTTACTGCAATTCTTATTGATGGGTCTGTACACCCCAGTCAAAGGCAAATTCCTTGAGCCAGACCCGCACTGAACTTCTTTTCTGCATTCCTAGGGCCTAGCAAACGACAGAACGTATGACTGCACTGGCTCCGTGTCTAGTATTCTTCCTACTTCCAAGGGCAATGAGGAAAATGCCTGTAGTTTCTGGGCAGGGCTCTGACTTTAGCATTTCAGAAGATTAATCTTAGATGTACAAGCAACCTTGGAAGTCTGGTTGATTTACCTGATATCTCAGTCCCAGATTCCTATCTATTGTTACAGAACTGTTAGAAAATTATTCTTGAACAGAAACAAAGAGCTGCCAGTGATGTTTCATGGGACTTTAGCTTTTTTAAACTCGTATTTCTGCAATGTCTGAATGCAAGGATTACTTTTAAAATCAGAAAGACAATTTTATAGAAGGAAGAACTTCTTCATCTATTAAAATTAAAACCTTTCTCCAAGTAACTCTTGTCCACTGGGCTTGTCTACCTTTTAGGGGACAGAAAAGCTATGCATCTATTACATATGAGAAGACTTCCAGTATCTGACAGCAATGATCATGATCCTTTCTCTAGGTTCAACTTTTTCCTAAATTAAAAAAAACAAAAAACTTCTGGCTCCTAACTTCTGGACTAACACACTGGAGTCCATTTGATTATCAGCCTTGGCTCTCAGCTCAGTTGGTGAGAAGGCACAGGTCTGGAGGTAACTGGGTCTGGACTGGGAAACATTCCAGTGACATGAAGAGCCCAGCCCCAGGCAGACAGCACATCTCCTCTCCCCTAAATTGTGCTAATGGTGTGATGTGAACAGCTGTGGTCTGCGGAGAAGCACCCATCACCCAAGTGGAGAGGTGGAGAGGAAGCCAACCGCGGAGCATGAAGTAGCGACCCAGAGACTTCTCACGCTCAGGAGCACCAGGTCTCTAAACCATCTGTCCCCACTAGAGAACTTCTCACTATGTACAGGGAGCATCAGTGAACAGATAAACCCACAGAGCAGTCTTCAGGACTGCTTTATCTTGGCTGAGAAGAAGCGGTTTCAAGGCTCTGCTTACACCAGTGTGTCTACCAAACGAGAGCCCACAGCAGCCACTGGGGCCTCTTTCTGGCTTTGGGTTACAAGTCTCCGAGGCAAATACTTATGAACACTACCAGTGTTGGAACCTTGGGCAGGGTGACTAGAATTAGAAAAGGAGAAGACTCATAGCACTGGGTTCTGATACTAAACAGGCTTCTCTCAGAAATGCAGGGGACTGAGGAGGAACCAAGGTCCAGCAGCAGCAGCAGGACACGTAAGGTGGGCCCCGCACATCAGCAAGAGGTGGCCCGCAGGCTGGGAGCACCATGACCAGTGTAATCCTGGCTCAGCACTAACAACCACTGCCACGTGCAGCGCTCACCAGAGTCCCGCACAAGGACACTCACATCTTGCAGAAGCTTCTCTAAATTCTCTTGAAGTTCGTAGAAGTAGTGTGAGGTAATGAGGCCACTCCGGGATTTGTCCAGGCAGTCTCGGGCCATCTCTATCACCTGATGATGAATAAAGCTCAAGGCTCCGTCAGCCAAGGGCAACACGCTGTCTGGGGTGTGGGAGGGGATGAGCTCGGCCAGACGCTCTTCCATTTCTGCGGTGGCCTGCAAATCAAAAAGGTCAAGTGACTTTCTCCTCCCGCGCCAGGTCGCCTGGAGCTAAGCCGGAAGGGCCTGGTCACAGCCTGAGGACAGGCTCTGTGACCCTGCTCTCCGGATGCTGCACTTGGGGAACCTGACGACTGGACACGTGAAAGGCCGCCTTCAAGTCAAGTCAAGGCCCTCTCCCATCTGGCCTCGTCCACCTCTTCACTCCTTAAAGGGCATGCTCTCTTGCTCTAAGGACACTGCGGTTCTGTTGTTTCCCTCCTCATTATGCTGTCTCATGCCTCCGTCCATTTATGCTGTTGCCTGCGTGTGGCTTTTTCACCTGCCAAGCCTGCCTGGCAAACTCCTACGACTCCTAATCTCAGCTCAAGCATCATTCTCCTCTGGGAAGTCTTTGATTCCTCCAGGCAAACTAGGGCTTCTTTTCCTCTGTGCTTCTACTGGACCCCTCAACTATACAAACTTGGTGTGTGGACACTGCTGGTTTCTAAATCTGTCTCCAAACTGGGAACTTCTTCAAGCCAGAGGGAGTCTGATTATCTCAGGATGCTCTTACTTCACCTTAAGACCCAAGTGAGCTAAGCAGATCTTCAGAGAGTATTTACTCAAGTTGTGAACCTACCGGCTCATGGACCCGGATCCCCAGCAGACAGGCATGGGGTTTGGCTCAGAAGCCTCTTGGGGATCTAACTGCACATTAATGTCAAAAGAACACACGTGAGCTAACAAGTTCCTGCCTATCTGGGCCTTGGCTTTCTTTTCTTTGCCCACCAGGTGGCAATTTCTGATTTTCAGTGTGTTTAGGTGGATATTTCTGTATGTGCGTGTATGTATACACACATTTTTGGTTTATGCATATATAGACACACATATATATACGGTGGTGGGAGGGGAGAGGAGGAATCAACATATTTTCTCTATCATCACTTCATCCTGCATGAATGACTTGGGGACATACAAACATGGAGTGCTAGAATAACACAACACCTAATACATGAGGAGGAGGAAACACGGGATGCATTTCCAAACACTATCAGATCAGTCGCTCAGTCATGTCCGACTCTTTGCGACCCCATGAATCGCAGCACGCCAGGCCTCCCTGTCCATCACCAACTCCCGGAGTTCACTGAGACTCACATCCATCGAGTCAGTGATGCCATCCAGCCATCTCATCCTCTGTCATCCCCTTCTCCTCCTGCCCCCAATCCCTCCCAGCACCAGGGTCTTTTCCAATGAGTCAACTCTTCGCATGAGGTGGCCAAAGTACTGGAGTTTCAGCTTTAGTATCATTCCTTCCAAAGAAATCCCAGGGCTGATCTCCTTCAGAATGGACTGGTTGGATCTCCTTGCAGTCCAAGGGACTCTCAAGAGTCTTCTCAAAAAGCATCAATTCTTCGGCGCTCAGCTTTCATCACAGTCCAACTGTCACATCCATACATGACCACAGGAAAAACCATAGCCTTGACTAGACGAAACTTTGTTGGCAAAGTAATGTCTCTACTTTTGAATATGCTATCTAGGTTGGTCATAACTTTCCTTCCAAGGAGTAAGCATCTTTTAATTTCATGGCTGCAGTCACCATCTGTAGTGATTTTGGAGCCCAGAAAAATAACGTCTGACACTGTTTCCACTGTTTCCCCATCTATTTCCCATGAAGTGGTGGGACCGGATGCCATGATCTTCATTTTCTGAATGCTGAGCTTTAAGCCAACTTTTTCACTCTCCACTTTCACTTTCATCAAGAGGCTTTTCAGTTCCTCTTCACTTTCTGCCATAAGGGTGGTGTCATCTGCATATCTGAGGTTATTGATATTTCTCCTGGCAGTCTTGATTCCAGCTTGTGCTTCATCCAGCCTAACATTTCTCATGATGTACTCTGCATATAAGTTAAATAAGCAGGGTGGCAATATACAGCCTTGATGTACTCCTTTCCCAATTTGGAACCAGTCTGTTGTTCCATGTCCAGTTCTAACTGTTGCTTCCTGACCTGCATACTAAAAATTTCTCAAGAGGCAGATCAGGTGGTTTGGTATTCCCATCTCTTTCAGAATTTTCCACAGTTTATTGTGATCCACACAGTCAAAGGCTTTGGCATAGTCAAGAAAGCAGAAATAGATGTTTTTCTGCAACTCTCTTGCTTTTTCCATGATACAGTGGATGTTGGCAATTTGATCTCTGGTTCCTCTGCCTTTTCTAAAACCAGCTTGAACATCAGGAAGTTCACGGTTCACATATTGCTGAAGCCTGGCTTGGAGAATTTTGAGCATTACTTTACTAGCGTGTGAGATGAGTGCAATTGTGCGGTAGTTTGAACATTCTTTGGCATTGCCTTTCTTTGGGATGGGAATGAAAACACCTTTTCCAGTCCTGTGGCCACTGCTGAGTTTTCCACATTTGCTGGCATATTGAGTGCAGCACTTTCACAGCATCATCTTTTAGGATTTGAAATAGCTCAACTGGAATTCCATCACCTCCACTAGCTTTGTTTGTAGTGATGCTTTCTGAGGCCCACTTGACTTCACATTCCAGGATGTCTGGCTCTAGGTCAGTGATCACACCATCGTGATTATCTGAGTCGTGAAGATCTTTTTTGTACAGTTCTTCTGTGTATTCTTGCCACCTCTTCTTAATATCTTCTGCTTCTGTTAGGTCCATACCATTTCCGTCCTTTATCGAGCTCATCTTTGCATGAAATGTTCCTTTGGTATCTCTGATTTTTTTGAAGAGATCCCTAGTCTTTTCCATTCTGTTGTTTTCCTCTATTTCTTTGCATTGATCGCTGAAGAAGGCTTTCTTATCTCTTCTTGCTATTCTTTGGAACTCTGCATTCAGATGTTTATATCTTTCCTTTTCTCCTTTGCTTTTCACTTCTCTTCTTTTCACAGCTATTTGTAAGGCCTCCCCAGACAGCCATTTTGCTTTTTTGCATTTCTTTTCTATGGGGATGGTCTTGATCCCTGCCTCCTGTACAATGTCATGAACCTCATTCCATAGTTCATCAGGCACTCTATCTCTCAGATCTAGGCCCTTAAATCTATTTCTCACTTCCACTGTATAATCATAAGGGATTTGATTTAGGTCATACCTGAATGGTCTAGTGGTTTTCCCCGCTTTCTTCAATTTCAGTCTGAATTTGGCAATAAGGAGTTCATGGTCTGAGCCACAGTCAGCTCCTGGTCTTGTTTTTGCTGACTGTATAGAGCTTCTCCATCTTTGGCTGCAAAGAATATAATCAATCTGATTTCGGTGTTGACCATCTGGTGATGTCCATGTACAGAGTCTTCTCTTGTGTTGTTGGAAGAGGGTGTTTGTTATGACCGGTGCATTTTCTTGGCAAAACTCTATCAGTCTTTGCCCTGCTTCATTCTGTATTCCAAGGCCAAATTTGCCTGTTACTCCAGGTGTTTCTTGACTTCCTACTTTTGCATTCCAGTCCCCTATAATGAAAAGGACATCTTTTTTGGGTGTTAGTTCTAAAAGGTCTTGTAGGTCTTCATAGAACCGTTCAACTTCAGCTTCTTCAGCATTACTGGTTGGGGCATAGACTTGGATTACTGTGATATTGAATGGTTTGCCTTGGAAACGAACAGAGATCATTCTGTCGTTTTTGAGATTGCATCCAAGTACTGCATTTTGGACTCTTTTGTTGACCATGATGGCCACTCCATTTCTTCTGAGGGATTCCTGCCCACAGTAGTAGATATAATGGTCATCTGAGTTAAACTCACCCATTCCAGTCCATTTCAGTTCGCTGATTCCTAGAATGTCGAGATTCACTCTTGCCATCTCTTGTTTGACCACTTCCAATTTGCCTTGATTCATGGACCTGACATTCCAGGTTCCTATACAATATTGCTCTTTACAGCATCGGACCTTGCTTCTATCACCAGTCACATCCACAGCCGGGTATTGTTTTTGCTTTGGCTCCATCCCTTCATTCTTTCTGGATTCCACTGATCTCCAGTAACATATTGGGCACCTATTGACCTGGGGAGTTTCTCTTTCAGTATTCTATCATTTTGCCTTTTCATACTGTTCATGGGGTTCTCAAGGCAAGAATACTGAAGTGGTTTGCCATTCCCTTCTCCAGTGGACCACATTCTGTCAGATCTCTCCACCATGACCCGCCCGTCTTGGGTTGCCCCATGGGCATGGCTTAGTTTCATTGAGTTAGACAAGGCTGTGGTCTTAGTGTGATTAGATTGACTAGTTTTCTGTGAGTATGGTTTCAGTGTGTTTGCCCTCGGATGCCCTCTTGCAACACCTACTGTCTTACTTGGGTTTCTCTTACCTTGGGCTTGGGGTATCTCTTCATGGCTGCTCCAGCAAAGCGCAGCCATTGCTCCTTACCTTGGACGAGGGGTATCTCCTCACCACCACCCTTCCTGACCTTCCACGTGGGATAGCTCCTCTAGGCCCAAACACTATGCATACCCCTAATTTTTTTAAATAAAGAACCAAGCACAACAGAATGATTTCCACACTGTCACTCTGCCTCTCTGTTTTGCTCTCGTTCTCCAGTGCCCACTCAAAGGCTAGAAAGTGCAGACCACAGAGCAGCAGAGAAATAACAGCTAACACTTGTGAGTGCTTGCTGTGTCCTGGGCACAGTTAGAAAAGTTTAATGTTCATTCATCTTCACAAGCTCCCTATGAGATTCTCTTCTTATCCCAAATTACGGATGAGGCAAATGAAGTTCAGAGAAGTCAATCATCTGCCCAGGGTCATGAGACTAACACACAGTAGAAGCAGACTTGAGCCCAGTCGGGCTGCTCCCAGAACCTACTCTTCCTCAAGCTCCGCTTCCCCGTGAAGAAGGAAAGCAAGAGGACGGCACAGCTTTCCCTCAGCCTGCCCCGTGTGCCCGGAGACTCCCCAAGGCTAGAGAAAGGACATGCTGGAGGAGCAGGAAACCACACATTGCCAACCCTGATACAGAAGAACAGGCAGAGCCGGGGGTCTGGATGGAGGATGAACAAAGAGGCCTGAAGACCTCATGCTTGCTGCTGTCATGAAGAGGGGTCCACCTGGCCCTGGTTCCCTCCCTCCAGAGCTGGTTTGTTCTGCAGGGGCAAGGCCTATCATTAGACAGCCACATCACAGGGTTTAGGCATGTGGTCTTCAAAAGGAAAGGCAAATGCAAAACAAGGTTCTCTTTCCACATACGAGGAGGTTCACCATCAAACTGCAGCTCTGAAGACCTCTTCCCAACTATCTCAGGACAGTAACCCGCCTCCCTCCTTGGCATTTCCCCACTTGAAAACACAAGTCCAATTGTGAATAGCAACTCTGAGCTCTGTCTCCCACCCTACTGCTCCCTCTGGCCAATTTCCTGGCAGGGGAAATTTAGAAATCTGCCTTAAATGAAGGTGCTCTCAGAGGGCAAATCTCCTTCTTGGGGATCCCAACTCATGGATCCTCATGGGCAGGTTAGAACCAAGATCTCTGCTCTTTCCTTCCCCATTAACATATGGTAGGATACGGCTTTGACATTTCCCTTTAGACACCCCTTTTCTGTGGGGAGTGGGGAAACAGAGGCTTGCAAGCACAGTTCCCAGACTTCCAGGCCCTCTGTCCCTCCTCTTCTCTGGCAGTCTGGCAGGCCCCATGTTGTGCCCTCCTATTCTGGCTGCCTCCAGAGACAGGGTGCTACCTCCCACCTCTGGTCTTTGCAGTGGGGCTGGCTGGAAGCGACATCCTCAGGGATATTACCGTTTCCTTTAATCTGGATCCTTACCTTGGGGAATCTTTCCTTGTATACATGATTCATCATTATTATTTCATTGTCAAAGGAAACTGGTGACCGTCCAGGACTAATTAAGAAAGAAACAAGTGTGTTACATTAGTGCCAGGGAACCAGTGAGGAGAAAGATGCCCATCCCCAGAGCCCGTGCCTGCCCACTGTCTGCAGCAGCCATACACTCCCACCTTCAGAAGTGCTGAGTTCCAGAGCCTCCTTATTCCTGGAGCTGCCAGTACACTTTCTTCACCTCAAAATGGTGTCACTTGGAGCTAGACTACCTTCCTGTAAGAGGCCTGGCCTTCACAAAGACCTCTGCCAGGGCCTGAAAAGGCCTAGACAGCAGGAGACCACTCTTGAAGCCACAAGAGGTTCTTCTAGGATCCCCACCCCCATAACAGGACTGTCTGCGTCCTCCTTGCTTTGGCCAGTGGGGTTGGGCACACCCCCAGCATGTTCCAGGAATCAAATTCAATCAAACCACCAACCATCAAAACAACTAGAGGAAGACAGTCTATACCTGTATCTTTTCCAAACAAGCTGCAGCCAGTGGGGCTGACCTAGCTCTACCTCGGGGGTGAATGAGGCCAGTCCCGCCAGTCTGTTGAGGACCTGGGCCATCTAAATCTCCCACTTTGGCCCACATGTGGTTATATCCTCGTAAAGGATTTCAAAGTCTGAGCCACGCAACTGAATGGCTACTTGGGTCCTGCCCAGTTTGATGCCCCTGACCTGTGATCCCAGTTGAGTCCAGAGCTGCTCTTTCCTGCCTTTCCTCCCTGCAGTGGCCCTGGTCCGTCTGCTGCACTAATGCACATTACCAAGCATTTTAAGAGTAATCCTCAGGGATTCCCAGAGGTACTGCCGTCCTCTCACTCTCAGATGTTCTAACAGGTGCCCCTGTTTCTGTGTGGACTGTGAAGAGCACCAAGACTCGGGCGTTCCCCTGTGGACTGGGCTCCATGCTCCCTCGTCTGAATGTCTGACCCTGTGCACTGCAGTCCCAGTCATTACTGTCATCAACCTAAACTTGAACCAGTCTTTGTGGTCTGGCTCAGCTCCCTCCCTGACACTTACAGTGCCAGCATTACCCGAGGGGACTCTTCCTGGGAGGCATTACTCCTTGGCCCCCACCCTCAACATGTTGGCCACTTTAGTATTTCTCAGGGGCCCTGGAAAGCTGAGCTCCATCTCTGAAAGCCCTGCTCATTGCAGTTTCCACCTTCTTCTTGAACTTGGAATTTTGGCACAGATTTACCACCTAATGCCAAAGAGAAGAGCTGACTGAATCCATGGAATACACAGAGAAATCAGGGGTTAAGGACTGCTTAGTTTGATGAGCCCTAGTGATTCAGGGAGATGAGACTGATTGAGATGGCCATTTAGTTCTTCTTTTGCGATGGGCTTCTCCCTGAGTCAGCCACAAGTGTCCTCAGAAGCAACGTTTTCAGTTGGCCGAGTTATATATTCTGGGCCACTGGGTTCTTAGCCAGGTAACCATCAGGAGGGATGATACCATTATTCTCCCATAACTGAAAAGAGTCCACAGTACATTTTTACTGCCAACTACTTTTAAAGGGAAGAAGAGGGACCCCCTGAGAGCATCGTTAGGCACCTCTCGGTGGCAGCGGGTGGTGGGGTGAGCTGAACCGTACCCGAAGCCAAAGGGCTTGAGCCTCCCTGGGCTTGACTCATTTGAGCTGTGCCCATGTGCTAGGCCAGGGGTTGGCAAATTATGGCCCACAGACCAAATCTGGCCAGCTGCCTGCTTTTATAAATAAAGTTCACATAATGTCTGTGGATGAGTCCACACAACAGCAGAGTAAGTAGCTGCCAGAGGTGGTATGGCCTACAAACTGTGAACTATTTACTGTCTTGCCCTTTATGGAGCAAATGTGCCAACTCCTAGGCTCTGAGGACAAGCTGAGCTCCAGGTGGGAGAGGGCCCCTCACCTGAGGCTGCGGGAGCGGGGCCGCAGGGCGGGGGACTGCCGCCCCTCCTCATCAGGCACACTGTCTGTGCTGAAATGCTTCGTCAAGAAGTGCAGCTCATCGGCCGTGGGCTGGAAAGGCAACTGGTGCAGCTTCTCCTGAGAGGAGCACGACGACTAGAGGGGACATTAAAAAAAAAAAAAGCATTAGAGAGAAGTGTGAGGCAGGCCAGGAGCGGAGGTGGGCTGAGAATGGTGAGGGGCCCCCAGTCAGTGTAAACATGAAGTCAGCCCACAGCGGCAGGCTTCCTCTCCACAGGGCACGATCCTGTCCATCTCTACCCCTCAGGGCTCTCAGTCCTGAGGAAGCCGAGATACTCTCCTCTTTCCTGAGTTTTGCAGGGGGTCAGACCCAGACATTCATGGGTGTGAGAGTTCCCCGACTTCCTAGGGGCCCTCTTTAGGTGGCAAAAAGCAGATTCTTCTGCAAGGACCCCTTACTTTCATGAGGCTTTTGGCTAGTTGGAATGGCAAGTAATTAATAAGCCATGCTTCCTGGCTTCTTTGGCAATGTCCTAGGAATGCTCGACCTACAAACGACATCCTGTAAGTTCTCCTTCCTACAACACCTTGGAGAGCCCTAGGGGTGCTCGGCAATGCTTCCTTCAGGTTGTTAACCAGAGGGCAACTGGCTTTGCTGAGGCTGTGACCACTTCACCCAGGCTCTAGGGATACCAATAGGCAAGAAAATTCAGCAGGGAAGAAAATTATTTTCAGATCTGCAACTCAAATATTAGACTTGACCTGAAAATAGGTAAGAGTTCTAAACATGGTCTGATGACTGAGATTAAAGCTAAGCCCACTGGAGTCACAGGAGACAATGAGAGGGAGTGAGCTGTGCTATCAGAGGCAGCCCACAGTGCAGCCATTGCTGTGGCAGCCCTGGTCGTGAATCCCCCCTTACCCGATCAGACCAGCTACAACAGCAGCCAATCTAACACTCTTGGCTCAGTTCTGCTCACCAACTGATGAAGAATCTGAAGTTAAATGTCTAAATCCATTTACACTCAAAGCTGCAGCACCACACTGAGAGAACTCTGAGGCCACATGTAAGCCTTAATACCAAGTGAGAAACCAGAATTCTTTTGACTAACAGTACACACTTCTCTCATGGAATGCTATAATAAATGAAGTTGTAAACAGCTGGTGGGAGGTTTTCACAGGGCTCTGTCTTGGTCACGTTTTTTATAAATGGTTTGGACAGAAACTGTAAAAAATTATCCTCACTCAACTGCAACTAACATGAAGCAAAGTTGGTATTTTAAGGTATTTCAGTAAAATAAGCTGAAGCAATGGGTTGGGTCAATTAAAATTTTTTGAACAGGAATATATATACATAATAAATACATGACACTTACCTTGGATCTAAAAAAATCATGGTTGAGTAAAGGATTATGGGAAGGGATATTTACTAGGGAAAGATCTGAAACTAACAGCTGCAGAAGGACCAGTGAGATCCTTGGATTAACTTAAGAGTAATATTTAGGACTCTCCTGCAGGTCCAATGGTTAAGACTCTGCACTTCCACTGCAGAAGGCATGGGTTGGATCCCTGGTCAGGGAACTAAGATCCCACAGGCTGTGAGGTGCAGCAAAAAAAAAAAAAAAAGAGTAACTCCTTTTCCTGCTTTGGATTTATGAATATAGACAAATTGATCTGAGAAGACCTAAAGAATGGTGGAATACAAGGGAAATGGGTCATCCAGTCTGTGGCTTGCAAAGCCTGAAATATGGCCCTTTACAGAAAGTGTTTGCCAATGCGTCATCCTGCCTTCAATTAAAAGTTGCTCAGTGAGGAAGTCTCATTTTAGCATCACTTGTGCACAGCAGCAATAGGACATCTGTTGTGTTTTAGGCTAAAATCTTCTCTAAGAAGTTTTAGAAGTTTTTGAAAGGAAAAGTGAAAAAGTTGGAGGATACATGTCCTTTGGGACATGGGAGGGGTTACCTGCTCTTGACTGCAGTTCTGGAAATAAAATAGGGGAGCAAGGGAACTGTGCTTAGGAGTCCCTGTGCCCAGCCTCATGGGCAAAGAAAAAGTCCATTCTCAAGTCCCCCTCGGACTCCACTAGGAATAACTGATGCTCAGAGACAAGCTGGTTAATTCTTTCCAAAGGCATGTAATGGATCTGACTATGGCTGTTAAGGGCCACCAGACCTCTGCCCCACTCAGCCTCACCCCAAACAACCTCTCTGAGCTGGGCTCTGGAGAAAAAGTTGAGAACCATTTCACAACACTGTAGGGCGAAGGAAGTACAGCCACAGATTTGGCCACTTACTGACACGGTAGAACTAGGGGTGTTGGTTCCATAGCCTGAAGAAGGCAATGAGGCCAAAGACCAGCGCCGTCCATCAGTCCTATGTAAGAAACGAACGTTAGGCAGTTTCTACCAGACCCCACCCTGAGCCCAGGACCTGCCTGTCTTTTGATCAGTTTTTTTGGGGCAGCTAATTCACTGGTGGGCTCTTTCTTGTCTCAAGACTGTACTGCTCGGTCCAGCACATGCTTTCATATCTCTCTCGTACATGGGGCCTATTGTTCTGTATTTCCCACTGAAAGACAGACATCTCTGACTATAAAGGAGTCCATAACTTTAAATAAGAACATCTGTTATGCAATACTATGGTTTTGGAATAAACATCTTTACAGTCTCAACTTACTCACTTCTAGCGATGACAGAGGATCCCAGCTAAAGGGTACATCACAAGGACAGAACTGCCACTGAAATGCTAGTTCCTTTCCTAAAGGCTCCACATGAAGGGCTCTTTGGGGTGCCCCAGGCCACTGGGTTGATAACCAGGAAGAAATGAAACTACCACTTGGGTCTGAGTATGAATCAATAGATGGCAAATAGTCAAAGGCTACCCAGGACCCATCAGGACTGATAAATCCAATCTTTGAGAATGTTTGCCAAAGAGTGACAGCAACCTGATGAATGAGGAGTGAGGTGGTATAGTCTTGGCTGTATATGAGACTCTGGGGCAGGCTTCCAGCTGCTCTTTAGAGGATATGCCTGAAGCTCTCATTATAGAGAACCACAGTTACCTGCTTTGCTGTAGAGAAGAAAGATCAAGCAAATATTTGGCTTGAAGCTTTTATAACATGGACAAGTGATTCTTTCCTGGATTACAGGATGTATTGTAACAAATGTTCTTTCTTGTGGGGCTTGGGGTATAGCCTGCTCTGGTTGAAGTTAGAGGAAAACTTCTTTGAACATTAGCAATGGAGGACCTTTAGAAGTTAAGTTCAATACTCTCAATCTTCAGAGAAAACATTAAGACCCAGAGATCAGGGTGGATTGTTTTGTTCCAGGCTTCACAGTTAACAGTGGGTGGGGTGAGGCATGAGAGGAAGAAGCAAAAAAGGAATCAATCTTGCCAGGGCTTTTCTTTTGGAAGCACTCCCCGCCACCCCCAGCAACACGGAGCAGCTTTTTCTACTAGGTTCTGTTAGGGGACAGCCGGGGGTTCCATGCCACATGCACACAACTCAAAATTCATGCCACCCAGGCAGCCAGTCCTGCTGGAACCTAGTCTCTGAGACACAAAATGTCCAGGAGCCTGCTCAAACATGATGTTCTCTCTGATCTCTCTGCTTGGCCCTGAGAGCTCTACACAAGAAAGCAAGTCAATTTCCAGAAAACAGAGCTCAGTGAAAATCGAACTAGTCTAGCTCAGGGAGGCATTTCCCAAACCCTTGTCAGATACACTTCTCCACAGATGACTTTTCCTCCTTCACAAGGAAATGAAAACCAATTGCATGGCAGCAATTTTCCTATAAACTGAGGAGCAGGGACCACCAGAGTCAGAAATGCCACTGTAAGGAGGCCTCTGTGTCCTCTGCTGGGTCATCCACTGGGTGACCAAGGAAAGTTGTGGGAATGAGGGTGACTTGTCTCTTTGCTCAGAAGCTTGGAACTATTTATCAAATCCTGCCTCTAAGCGTATGAGCATGGAGCCTTGGTTCCAGCAGGCAGAGGGCGCTCCCTTAGGGCCTCTTTGCTAGAAATGAAAGGCCAAATGTCCAAACCCACAGTCAGAGAAGACTCATCACACCCAGTTCTCACCAAGCACAAGACCACAAACCACACTGTCTGGCCATGCACAGCAGTTTCCCAGCCCCTCCCCGTCAAGTCCGCTATTACCTGTCTGCTCTGTGGCCATGGCTGTGGTGGAAAGACATACATTAAAGTGAGAACCAAAGGGAACCAGAGGGACTGATCTGTCTGACCCCTGGCATTTGGTCTAGCTTGGCAGAGGCAAACCTTTTGTTTAGGAATGTGCAAAAGTTAGAAGTGGAATTGTATGACTAACAGGTATACCCCTAAGAGTTTCATTACATCTGCCTTTTGGTGAAATTCCAAACTAATGCAATGCTATAAAACCCAAGCTGGACTTCAGTGACAGGAAACACAATTTCTGAGGACTCTGTTTGGCAGGATTGACGTCTTCTTCCCCTCCCCTATCAATACCTAACCGCTTTCCCACCTCTGTCTGGTAAGGGGACAGCCTAGGTTTCTGTCTTTGACTCAAACTTTAGGCCACCTAGCACAGACCTGCGTGGATCTCAGTGGTAATACCAAGCCTCAGAGTTCCCAGCTGATCTATTCCGAAAGCCCATGCAGGCACAGGGCACCAGTGGAACAAGCTATTCCCTCTGCCTGGATTGGCCTACACACCTGTGTTCTCACTTTCAACATGGCAGGCTCCTTCTTATCCTTCAGGCTGGCTTAAAGGTCAGTTCTTCTTAGAGGCCTTATGACCACCCAGTATAGACTCTCCAGCCTCATTCCCTTCCTACTCTTTTAGGCAGCATCATATTCTTTCCCTTTACGGTGCTTATCACAGGTTAAAACTATATACTTGTTCATTTGCTTGTTCATTATTCTTCCCCACCACTCATTCAATCAGTAAGCACCGACTGAGTGCTTATTATATACCAGCAGACATATTTGCAACATGTTAAGGCATCTCTATTAAAGGTGCTTTGATTCTGGTTAAGAGGAAATGGAAAGCAAATAAGAAAATACAGGCAGCCCCCCTTATCCATAGTTCTGCATCTGCAGATTCAACCAACAGTGAATCAAAAATATTCAGGGAAAAAATAATCCAGTAAGTTCCACAGAGCCAAACCTGAATTTTCTGGGTGCCAGCAACTATTCACACTGTATTTAAAACTATTTACATAGCATTTACATTGTATTGGGTATTATAAGTAATCCAGAGATGATTTAAAGTACAGAAGAGGATGTACAAAGGTTATATGCAAATACTATGAGCCTTAAACATCTGTGGATTTTGGTATCCACGGGGGTCCTGGGACCAGTTCCCTCTGGATACCCAGGGGTGACTGTATCAGGCACTGAAAAGTACTAGTTTGAACATCAAACTGGATGCTCTGCTGGAGAATGATGAGGGACTTCTTTATACTGTATGGTGAGGGAAGGCCTCTCTGGAGAGCTGATGTTAACTAAGCAAAGACCTGAGGGAACAGCATTCCTTCAAAGGGAACAAGTGCACAGACTCTACTAACTCCACTAAGTTTCTAGAAAATAAGGGCTCTGTCTGTCTGGTTCCCACTAAGTACCCAGCCTGTGCCTGGGCTTACTGGGTGCTCAGTAAATATTTACTGAATGAACGGGAAATGACTCAGTATAGAGGACAGTCCTAGGTCCTGCTGTCCCAGCTCTGAGGTGAGAGTTCACACACAGTCGAGGCAGCAAGTCTGGGACAAATGAGACTTTCGGCCGGGCTGGAAAGGCAGATGCATCCATCCAGCATATTCCTATACTGAAAACATTCCTTTTCTGGAGGTCTTAATGACAAAGACTGGCTCTAATCAAGAATAGCTTTAAAAATAAAATCAAAGAACACGAACTCTGCCAAGCAAGAATTGTAGAGATGTTCTGAAAAGTAAATAATTTGTATAAGAAGACTTGACACATGGATGGACTCATGTCAGTCAGCTCAGTACTTCTCCAGAGGCCAGAGAAGTACTGGCAGATAGCCTGGCAGTGGGCTGAACTGTCAAGCCTGCTCCCACGTGCTGGAGACAAGTTCATGTCACTTCCGGAAATGAGTGAAATGTGAGGAATACAAGCATGGCTGTTAATCACACCAAATCACACCAAATTCATGGGAGTATAAGTGAAGACCTGGTAGTCTCTTTATCCTCAAGGAGAGAGGCATAAATGGCCCCTTCCAGCTCCCTGAACTAGCTGAGTTAGAGGAGGAGAAGTGTAACTTTGGGTCCTCCTGGGAGGAGAGCCCATCTTCTCATTAGCACAGCTCTCAATTGAGAGTATAATGTTTCAGAACATGCCCTCAGGAAACCAGGGATTTCTGTTTAAGATTGTAAAATAAATTCACTTCTAGTATGTGCTTGCCCATTCAAACACTCAAATGCAAACACCTATGGTGTTTGGAAAACAAAGGTTGAACAAGATAATTATGACCTGGGCGAGGAAAGCAGGAAAAGAATTTTGATGGCTGGCAGACCGAAGGTAACACACTTAGAAGGGCAATGTCTCAAAGGAGGAAGCTGACATTTAACTGGCATTCATGCAAATACCACACATGTTAGTCACTAGTCACAGAAGAGTCTACAAACTTACCTACGGGCAGGAACAAAGGAAAAGTGAGCAGGTGCATTTGGAGAGAAATTCCGGGGACTATCCAAAGGACTGTTACCTGTAAACAGGGAAAGTAAAAGAAATCCTCTGTGAGATTTGCTTCTGGGGAAGGCTGAGATGACAACCTTTAGAAAAGAAATCATCCCCTAGCACCAGCAATGAGCACATATGATTATTTTTCCAGGCCCACCATTAGTTTAATGATTCTCTCTTTGCAAAAGTTTGGCAGCCCAGAGGGTTTTCCCTTGTTCCCAAGTTGCCTATAACCCATCTATGCTTCTCAGACATCTGTTCTAGATCTAGCAGCAACTTGACAATTTCCTGTCCTCCTTGGAACATCTCAGGTTCCAATCTGCCTAGTCAAGTTAACCCAACTTTGCAAAGGCTTGAACTCATTCAGGGCAGAGCACACAGCCAAACACTCAAACACTTCTCAAAGGGCAATGGGACTGCTGGTCTGAAAGGCTCTTGCACATATATTCTGCACACTGCATCCAAGGAGCTAACCCAGAAATATGTGTGCCTAGGGGAAAATGAAGTTCTCAGGTGGGGACTTAGGAGAGTGGTGCTCCTTAAACAGTCCATACACAAGGTCCCCAAGTCTGCAAAGCATGCCCAACCCTTTCACAGGGTAGGAATTATCTCCATCTCTTTGTTAGTTTTCACATGTCCCCTACAACTTGTAAACTTATAGCTCAGAAGTTTTGAACAAAACTGTGTGCTTCTGTTTACAATAGCCAGGACATGGAAGCAACCTAGATGTCCATCAGCAGACAAATGGATAAGAAAACTGTGGTATATATACACAATGGAATACTACTCAGCCATTAAAAAGGATGCATTTAAATCAGTTCTAATGAGGTGGATGAAACTGGAGCCTATTATACAGAGCGAAGTAAGTCAGAAAGAAAAAACACCAATACAGTATATTAACGCATATATATGGAATTTAGAAAGACGGTAACAATGACCTTATATGCGAGACAGCGAAATAGACACAGATGCAAAGAACAGACTTTTGGACTCTGTGGGAGAAGGCAAGGGTGGGATGATTGAAGAGAATAGCATTGAAACATGTATATTATCATATGTGAAACAGATCACCGGTCCAGGTCTGATGCATGAGACAGGGCGCTCAGGGCTGGTGCACTGGGATGACCCTGAGGGATGGGATGGGGAGGGATGGGGAACATATGTACACCCATGGCTGATTCATGTGAATGTATGGCAAAAACCACCACAATATTGTAAAGTAATTAGCCTCCAATTAAAATAAATTGAAAAAAAACAACAACAACTGTACTTACCTTAGTGCTAAGGACCACGATTGCCAAATCTAAGCCTGCCATACTTCTGTGGTCCAATTGCCAGCTGGGGGCTGCTATTTAGGAGAAGCTGTCAACATGTCTCTACCCAAAAAACCATGTTGAAATAAGCACCACACTCCATGATGTGCTGATCACTCAGCCAGTCCCTCCCCACCACCCCACTTCTGTGCTCACCTCTATGAACCCACACTAGCTATGAGAAACAGCAGCTACCCAGGGACCTAATAATTCAGCAGGCCCTGGTTTCTTCTTGGACAATTTATTTTTTGTAAAGGGTATGATGTTCCAAAGTGCCATGAAGCTGCCCATGAGTTTATTATCTCCATTCAACAGGCATGGATAGCACTCAATGTCTTTCTGTACTGATCTTCTGGGTGGCTCAGACAGTAAAGAATCCACCTGCAATGTGGAAGACCTGCAATATTGGGAAGATCCCCTGGAGGAGGGCATGGCAACCCATTCCAGTATTCTTGCCTGGAGAATCCCCAAGGACAGAGGAGCCTGGCAGGCTATAGTTCATGGGGTCGCAAAAAGTCAGACACAACTGAATGACTAAGCACAGTACTGATCTTAGAAAAATCAGTCTCTCAAACAACGGCTCCCTACCCTGTGCAGTACCTCTATATCAATTATATAAAGGCACTCTCTTTAGGAGAACTAATGAAGAAGAGGCATTTTCAGCTTCTACTCATCCCCTTGCCAGGGAGCCCCAGTGAGGTGCATAACCTTATGCAGTAGATCTGCTCTCAACTCAGTACCAACTCTGGGTTTCCTGGGTGTTGAGGGCTACCTCTTATGGTTTATCCTACCTCCTGGCTAGCACATGTCACCAGGGTGTGAGAAAAGTGATTTAGAATAGCTGTTTCCTTAGGTGGGACTTAAAAAGAATCAGGCCTCCTCAGAATTATCAAGGTCTAAAAAACTATATATATAAAATTCTTTTTAAATAGTGTCATCTCAGAGATTAACAAGTGCCCTCAGTTTGATCCCTGACATGTAAAGCTAGATGCCCTTTGTTGGTTCCCCAAACCACCAATCTAAAGCCTCAAGGCCCTGAACATGAGTATCCTACAAACAATGGCCAGTCTTCCAAGGACCGGGTGTGGTGATGGTTATTGAAAAGAACACGAAGAATCTTCCAGGAGCTCACAGCAAAGCTAGGGATTCACAGAACACACACATGTCAGAAATGCCTAACACTAAGAGGAAAAAAAGTTGTAAATAACAACAATAATAAAAACCAGCACATCACTGAGGTGTGTGACAACTTCAAGCAGAATAATAATCCTTAAAGGATAAGAGAGTGGAGGATGCAGAAAACATATTTGAAGAAATAATGGTTGTTCATTGCAGCACTGTTTATAATAGCCAGGACATGGAAGCAACCTAGATGTCCATCAGCAGATGAATGGATAAGAAAGCTGTGGTACATATACACAATGGAATATTACTCAGCCATTAAAAAGAATACATTTGAATCAGTTCTAATGAGGTGGATGAAACTGGAGCCTATTATACAGAGTGAAGTAAGCCAGAAGGAAAAACACCATTACAGTATACTAACGCATATATATGGAATTTAGAAAGATGGTAACAATAACCCTGTATACGAGACAGCAAAAGAGACACTGATGTATAGAACAGTCTTATGGACTCTGTGGGAGAGGGAGAGGGTGGGAAGATTTGGGAGAATGGCATTGAAACATGTAAAATATCATGTATGAAACGAGATGCCAGTCCAGGTTCGATGCACGATACTGGATGCATGGGGCTAGAGCACTGGGACGACCCAGAGGGATGGTATGGGGAGGGAGGAGGGAGGAGGGTTCAGGATGGGGAACACATGTATACCTGTGGTGGATTCATTTTGATATTTGGCAAAACTAATACAATTATGTAAAGTTTAAAAATAAAATAAAATTAAAAAAAAAAAAGAAATAATGGCTGATGGTTTTCTAAATTTGATGGAAAAAACTATAAACCCATTTTATCTAAGAATCTCTAAGAGAAAGAGGAAGAAATATATACCAAAGCACATTACAATCATATTGCTCAAAACTCATGATAAAAAGAAAATTCTTAAAAGTAGCTGGGAGGCAGATTGAGGGGGGTAGGAAAGACATGTTTAGATAGGAATAAAGATAAGGATTATAGTAGATTTCTGACCAAAAATAATGCAAAAGGATAATGAAATAACATCTTTAAATTATGGGAAAAAACACAAATCCTACCAACCTGGAATTCTATACCCAGCTACTGTGTAATAAAGAACCTGGTGGCATTTGTCCCCAGTTCCTAGGAATGTGCCTCTAAATCTTTGCAATTTCCCAGGTGATAGGAGTGTCTTCTTTATTTATGGTGGGGCCAGACAGTTTATGCAAATAAGATGAGGAACCAAGAGAACAGAGAGCTGAAGCTTAAGCCATTTGATATTACTCTGGCCTCCAGGGGTGCAAGAGACTGAGTTCAATCACATAGCTGATGAATTAGTCAATCATGCTTACTTACATAATGAAACTCTAGTAAGCACTATGGACACCAAAGCTCTGATGAGTGTTCCTGGTTAGTAATACTCTGCATATTGCTCCACATGAGTATGCCAGGAGAGTGAAGCATCTGGACTTCATGGAGAGAGGCACCAGAAACTTCACACAGGGGACCCTCCCAGACTTCACCTTAAGTGTCTCTATTTTTGGCTGGTTCTTAATATATCTTTTTTGCTATAATAAAACTGTATTTGTAAATATAGTTCTTTTATGATTTCTGCAAGTCATTCTAGCAAATTATTAAATCTGAGGAGGCAGTGGGAGCCCTGAACTTGTATCCAGTTGGTGAGAATTATGAGTGGCCTGGGAACTGCCAATCATGCAAGTGATGTCTAAAGTAACGACAGTTTTGTGGAGGACTGTGGCCATAACCTAAGTTCTGCCCAATTCTGGGCAGTTAGTGTCAAAAGTCACTGCACCAGTGAAAATATTCTTAAAAAAAAAGATGAAATAAAGATATTTTCAGATTAAAAAAGCCAAACAAAATCCTCAACAGAAGACTGCACTATAAGAAATAGTTTCAAAATGTCCTTTAGGCACAAGGAGAATAATACCAGATGGAATATGGATCTACACGAAAGAGTGAAGAACACTGGAAATGTTAACTACATGGGAAAATATCTAAGATTTTTTTCTTATTATTTAAATGTCTTTAAAAAATAATGTTTAAACAAAAATAACAAGGTAATGTGAAATTTACATCATATATGAAAATAAAAAGGTTGAAGACAGTATAAAGGCTGGGAGGGTAGAAATGGAATAGTATTATTTTTATGCTACATGTGAAGTGGTTTAATATTGTGATAAAAATATATATTATACATGCTAATCCAACTACTAAATAACAAAGAGTTATAGCTCATAAGCCAATAGAGGATGTAAAATAAAATTAAAAAACACTCAGTCCCAAATGAAAGAACAAATAAAGAAAAAAACAGATGGTACAATAAGAAAATAAATAGGAAGATGACAGATTTAAACCAAAACATTATCAACAACAATAGTAAATGAAATAGTACGGTGTTGGTGGTGGTGGTGGTGGTTTAGTCACTAAGTCATGTCCAACTCTTACGACCCCATGGACTATAGCCTGCCAGGCTCCTCTGTCCATGGGATTCTCCAAGCAAGAATACTGGAGTGGGTTACCATTTTCTTCTCCAGGGGATCTTCCCGACCCAGGAATCAAACCTAGGTCTCCTGCATTGCAGGCAGATTCTTTACTAACTCAGCTACAAGGCACCAATTAAAAGATAGAGATTACAAGCAATAAATGTTGGAGAGGGTATGGAGAAAAGGGAACCCTCTTACACTGTTGGTGGGAATGCAAACTAGTACAGCCACTATGGAGAACAGTGTGGAGATTCCTTAAAAAACTGGAAATAGAACTGCCTTATGACCCAGCAATCCCACTCCTGGGCATATATACCAAGGAAACCAGAATTGAAAGAGACACGTGCACCCCAATGTTCATCACAGCACTGTTTATAATAGCCAGGACATGGAAGCAACCTAGATGTCCATCAGCAGATGAATGGATAAGAAAGCTGTGGTACATATACACAATGGAGTATTACTCAGCCATTAAAAAGAATACATTTGAATCAGTTCTAATGAGGGGGATGAAACTGGAGCCTATTATACAGAATGAAGTAAGCCAGAAAGAAAAACACCAATACAGTATACTAACACATATATATGGAATTTAGAAAGATGGTAATGATAACTCAGTATGCGAGACAGCAAAAGAGACACAGATGTATAGAACAGTCTTTTGGACTCTGTGGGAGAGGGAGAGGGTGGGATGATTTGGGAGAATGTCATTGAAACACTTATAATATCATATATGAAACAAATCTCCAGTCCAGGTTCAATGCATGATACAGGATGCTTGGGGCTGGTGCACTGGGATGACCCAGAGGGATGGTACAGGGAGGGAGGTGGAAGGGGGGTTCAGGATGGGGAGCACGTGTACACCCGTGGCAGATTCATGTTGATATATGGCAAAACCAATACAATACTGTAAAGTAATTAGCCTCCAATTAAAATAAATAAATTTTTTTAAAAATTTAAAAATTAAAAAAAAAAGTCACTAAAAAAAAAAAAAAAGAGCCCACATTATATTTAATTGCACTGAGCAGTTCCAGCTGTATGCAACAAATTCTAGTAAATTCTCTTTTGATTATTATTCTATTACAAATATTTTCTATTTTCCTTGTTATGACTTCTTAGATACATTCATTATTTAAAAGTGGATATTTATTTCCAAATACATGGGATTTTTTAGAGTATCTTTGATATTAATTTCTCACTTTGAATTAATCTCTCATGAAATGCTTTCTTCTCTGCAATCATCCTCTGTTTTTTTCAGTCTTCTAACTTCATTGAGGCTTTCAATGGCTAAGTCAAAGATTTCTCTTGGGAAATGTCACGTTGCACTTGAAAATACGTTGGGAGTTTTCAACTATCTTTTGATATTGACTTCTAACATTATCCCATAGTGATGAGAGAACAGATTCTATGACTTCAATACCTTTAGACTATGAAATGTCTGCACCTTGTTTTATGCCTCTGGATACATTCCAGCGTCTCCTAGTTCATAGTCTATGGGAACTTGAATAGAATTTGTATCCTACTGTTGTGTGAAAATTGTGTAAGTCTTAATTATGTTGAATTGGTTAATAGTGCTTTTCAGGTCTACTATATCCTTCTACTTCTCTGTATATTCATTCCATTAATTTTTGAGAGTTTGATATTGAAACTCCAACTAAAAGTCTTAATTTATTTACTTAAAAAATAATTGCAATATATAATGGAATACATGTAACTTTTTTCTGTAAAAAAGACCAGAAAATCCAATAAAAGAAATCTGTGTTGTTTTTTTTTTTTTTAAATGTTAGTGTGGTATTGGCGAAAGAACAGACACATAGATAATGGAACAGAACAGAGCACCCAGAGATAAAGAAATGCAACTATATTCAACTGATCTATGACAAAGGAGCTTAGTCAATTCAACAGAGAAAAGATAGTTTTTTTCCATGAATGGTGCTAGAACAATCAGATGTCTGTATGCAAACAAACAAAACAAAACCCACAGAAGAATCATCTAGACACAACCTTTCACAAAAACTAATTCAACATGGATCACATAAATGATCCTAATGTAACATCTGCCTAAATATAAAGCACAAAACTATCAAACTTCTACAAGATACATAGGGGAAAGGGAAGTGACCCTGCCTTTGGTGATGAATTCTTAAGATATGAAACCAAAAGCATGATCAATGAATAAAATTAATAAATTGGACTGCATTAAAATAAAAAGCTGCTCTGCAAAACACACTGCTAAGAGAATAAAAAAGATAAACCATAGACTGGAAGAAAATATTTGCAAAACATGTTGTATTTTGGATACAAAAGACTTGTATCCAAAATAAACAAAGAACTTTTAAGCTCAACAATAAGAAACAAACCAATTTTATAAGGCGAAAAAGGTCTGAATAGACATCTTACCAACGAAGATACACAGATGGCAAGCGAGCACAGGAAAAGTTGCTCAACATCATTTGTCACAGGGAATCATAAATTAAAACCATAAAGGGATACCCATACACATCTATGAGAATGGCTAAAAAACTGACAATATCTAATACTAATAAGGATGTGGAATAACAGGAACTTATTCATTGTTAGTAGGACTGCAAAATGGTATAGCCACCTTAGAAGATAGTTTGGCAATTTCTTATAATGCTAAACACAGTCTTATTGTATAATCCAGCAACTGTATTCCTAAGTAATTACTCAGTTGAGTAGAAAACTTCCTGTCCACATAAAAACTTGCACACAGAAGCTGAGAGCAGCTTTACTGATAAGTGCCAAAACTTGGAGCAGCCAATGTATCCTTTAGTAAGTGGGTGAATACAACTGCGGTACACATAGACAATGAAATTATTCAGCACTAAAAAGAAATCAGTTATCAAGTCATAAAAAGATGGAAAACGAATGGAGTCTGAAGGCAAAAGGAACTAGATATATATACTCTAGTCTATAAAGATGCTTCCCATGGGAGTATGGGGAAAACAATTCTGACAGTCCCACTGTGTACAGTGGAATTGAAAAACTAAATATATATGGATAATGGGTGGTTGGAGCCAAGTTTTCATCATTTGAGTGGAAATTTATAGATCAGCAAGGGGTAGTAGTAAAGAATCTGCCTGCCAATGCAGGAGATGCAAGAGACATGGGTTCTATCCCTTGGTTGGGAAGATCCCCTGGAAGAGGAAATGGCACCCCACTCCAGTATTCTTGCCTGGAAAATTTCATGACCAGAGAAGCCTGGTGGGCTACAGTCCATGGGGCTGCAAAGACTCAGGTACGACTGAGCACCTGAGCACACATCAACCAACTTGACCTAACTGACACTTAAAGAACATTACCAAACACACTCTTCAAGTAAACATGGAACATTTACTAAGATCATATTCTGGCCCATAAAACAAGAAGATCCAATAAATTTTAAAGAATTCAAGACATACAAAGTATGGTCTGTGAGCATAATGAAATTTAATTAGAAATCAATAATAGAAAGACCTCTGGAGAATTTCCAAATATTTGGAAACTAAACAACACACTTCAGAATAACTTGTAAATCAAAGCAGAAATGCAAAAGGAAACTAGAAAAGTATTTAAACTAAATAAAAATGAAAATATATCAGTTAAAGCAGTTTGATAGCAAGAAAAACATATCACTAAATAAATACCTGTACTAGAAAAGAATGAGGGCCTTCCCTGGTGGTCCAGAGGTTAAAAATCTGCCTTGCAATGCAGGGGATGCGGATTCGATCCCTGGTCGGAGAACTAAGATCCCACACGCATGGAGCAACCAAGCCTATGTGCCACAACTACTGAGCCCATGACACAATTAGAGAGTCCATTAGCTGCAAGGAAAGATCCTGCATGATGGAATTAAGATTGGATGCAGCCAAATAAATAAATATTTTTAGAAAAAGAAAATTCAGTTCAATGACCTCAGTTTTTATCTTAAGAAATTAGAAAAAGAAGAGCAAATGAAACCCAGAATAAAGGAAATCACAAAGATAACTGAATAAATCAATTAAAAAACTAAGAAAACCTATTTAACCTGAACTACATATGTCCTCTTTCTCCTCTGGTTGCCTATATTTGAACACTTGATGGCATTTACCAGAATTAAGGGCACCATATGGTATACATCTTTGTTTCAGTGTCAGTGAGGTAAGTACTTATTAATTTACCATTCTTTCATAGGTCAGTCGGTAAAGAATCTGCCTGCAATGCAGAAGTGAAGTGAAGTCGCTCAGCCGTGTCCGACTCTTTGCGACCCCATGGACTGTAGCCTACCAGGCTCCTCAGTCCATGAGATTTTCCAGGCAAGAGTACTGGAGTGGGGTGCCATTTCCTTCTCCAGGGGATCTTTCCGACCCAGGGATCGAACCTGGGTCTCCTGCATTGTAGGCAGATGCTTTACTGTCTGAGCTACCAGGGAAGCAATGCAGGAGACCCAGGTTCAATTCCTGGGTCGGGAAGATCCCCTGGAGAAGGAAATGGCAATCCACTCCAGTACTCTCGCCTGGAAAACTCCATGGACAGACGAGCCTAGTGGGCTATAGTCCATGGGGTCACAGGAGTCAGACACGACTTGGCAACTAAACCACCACCACCACCACCACCACCATCACCACCACCACCAAGGTTTACACATCTGTTCATTAGAACATTTTAGAGTTGGTTCACAATTTAATGTCTTATATACCAAACATTGCCAAGATCACAGAATGGAAATGGCTTGCAAGTTATGGGAGTAGTCGCCAGGATATATCCAAAATCAGGCCTCTACATGTTAAGACTGTAATCTCTGGCAAAAAGCATCCCTGTTTCAGGGGTAAATAACAATGGATTCCTACCACGTGGAAGCTGATGAAATAATAAACTGATTATAACAAGTATTCCTCCCAAATGGCCAGGCTCCAACATATTTTTCAAAAAAGATACTATTCTGACACCAACTGCATGTACTTCAATTCTGACACCAACCTCAAAGAGTTAGTACAGACCCAACAGGTTAAGGGCAAAGTCCTTAATAAGACTGCCTCACTTTCTATACCAGCCATTTATCTTGGGAGGAGGGAGGTACCCGTACTTCTGACCTACTGCCTACAAATCTGGAGGTTTTCATGCCTGCCTTCCTTCCAGCTACAATAATTCACTAGAACAACTCACAGAACTCAGAAAGTGTCATATTCATTATTACAGTTTTATTAGAGAGGATGCACACAGGTGAAGTCAGGAAAGGAACGAAGAGCTCCTGTGCACCCTCCTCGTGGAATCTGGGTGCGTTCTGCTTCCTGGCACAATAAATGTGTTCACCAACCAGGAAACGCTACTATGAGATTTGGTGTCTACAGTTTTCATTGGAGTTTCACTACGTAAGAACAATTGATTAAATCACTGGCTAAACAATGAACTCAATCTCCAGCTCCTTCCCCTCCTCATGAGGTTGGGCTGAACCAAAGTTCCAACTCTCTATTTATGTGGTTGGTCTTCCTGGAGACAAGACTCCATCCTGGAGCTATCTAGTGGGCCACCTGAGTTACTTCACTGGCATAAGACTTTCTCAGAAAATTCCAAGGTTTTTAGAAGCTCTGTGCCAGGAACCTGGGATAAAGACCATAGAAATTATTTATTATATAGAAGCTAAGGTCTAAAATGTTTGTGCCTTTTTCTCTACTTTCCAATATTCATTTTACCAAGAGACCAAAAATCACTAGTATGAAGACTATGACAGAATAAAATCAATATAATTTGAATTGGTCTTCTTTTGAGGGAAGATCAAGATGCGAACATTTTGAAGAAAATAATTAAATTGATTCTTCTTATTGACTTACATCCACAATTCTGGCTCTAGGGGGAAAAAATTACATCATTGAGAGTAACTTATCCTTGAAAACAGCCAGAAATTGCTCAACAAGGACAAAAAATCTGATAGAAAACCCAGCAGCCCAAGAAGCAGGTTTTTTCAACTTCACCAAGCAGTTGGAAGAAATAGTTAGAAGACAAGCAATCATCCATCCCAGAGAAACAAGTTATAATGAAAGATAAATAGAACTGGGAGCTGTTACCTACAAATTGGCACTTGCCATCTATCTCTACAAGGACCAAAGTATGAGCCACTGCAGCTGCTGATCATCAACACCCCCCGAGAGGAATTCAGGGTGGAGATCAGAAACGAGGCAATCTGTGTTCTGGGAAAAACTGGCAGAACAGGTCTTCATATAGTTAGGTATTTTCAAGAGAAAATTTTATGAGTCCAGTTCATGCTCCAGTTTCTCCTCATATCTAGAAAAGCACTAAAATCCTTCATGGTGATGACTGTTCCTCGTGACCAGCAGTAACTTTAAGAAGACTAGCAGAAAACTTCTGCAAAAATATGTGCTTGGTTGCATGTTTTCCCTGCTTCACCAAAATCACATATATACTGACCTTTCTCCCCCATCTCTTTGGAACAGTATATCCAAGCTATCTGAGATGTTATTTCCTGGGCTGCAGTCCTCATTTTGCCCCAAATAAAACTTAACTCACAGCTCTCACATTGTGCATTTTTTTCAGTTGACAGTGCAATCAGCTGACCTTGAACCAGTTGCTTCATTTACACAGTTTAGTAATAAAGTAATATAATTATATAGCAAGCACCTATATAGATACCATCCAGGTTAATGATGCCATCTTCCAGAATGCCTTCTTCTAGTCAACCTTTCCAGTCAAAGCACCTCCCTTTTTCCATTAAAGGTAAACACCCTGACTTTTATGGGAATCATTTCTTTACAGCTTTACCAACTAAATAGGCATCCTTAATACCTGAGTTTAGTTTTTCTCGATTAAAAAAGTTGAGATATAGGGAATTCCCTGGTGGTCCAGTGATTAGCACTCTGTTCTTCCACTGCCAGCCCAGGTTTGATCCCTAGTTGAGGAATTAAGATCCCACAAGTTGCATGGTGTGGCCAAAAAAAAAAAAAAGGATACAATTCACATGTAATAAAATTCCTTTTCAAGTGCACAGTGTAGCAGTTTTAGTACATTCACAAAGTTGTGCAAACATCACCACTATCTACTTTCAGAACATTTTTATGACTCAAAAAAGAAACTGCAACTTTCCTCATTCCCCTCACTCCCAAGACTCTGGCAATCACTAATCTACTTTGTGTTTCTATGGAATCACCCATTCTGGACATTTCATAGAAATGGAATCATACAATATGTGACCTTTTGCGCTCTAGTTTGTTTTTAAACTTCACCTAAGAAAATGCCAAACTGGTTTTGCAAAATAGATTACCAATGTATGGTTCCACCAGTAATGCTTAAGAGCTCCCATTGTTTCATATACTTATCTACACCTAGTTCTGTCATTTTAATTTAAGCCATGTTTGACAGTAATAGAATGGTATTTCATTGTGATTTTATTTTGCATTTCCATAATAACCAATGAGATTAAAGTATCTTTTCACATATTTATTGGCCATTTAGATTGCTTTTGTGAACTATCTGTTTAAGTCCCTTGGCCATTTTCTAATCATACTATCTTTTTATGTCCTTTACAAAAAACTCCCTGTATGTATTACCAATTCTCTTTCTGTCCTTTTTAAAAAATAAATATGTTCTACTGTATATCTTCTAAAAGTTTAGTGTTTTGGTTTTCACATTTAAATATACAATTTATGTACATCAAATTTTCATATGTGCACTTTAAATATCTTACCATTTTATTTATTAATTATATTTACAGAAGCTGAAAAAAACTTTTACCATTCACCTGGAACTGATTTTTGTGAAGTAAGAGCTAAGTCTTTCAATTTCCCCATATGAATGTCCAATTGTCCCAACGTTGCCGCTGTCATATATCAAGTGGCCACATATATATGGATTTCTTTCTGGGATCTTCTTTCTCCTTCCCCTAAATCTATTATTCTCTTCAATTTCATTTAAGGGTATCATCACTCATTAATCATCTGAACAGGAAATCTGGAGACAATTAGTTGTAATTCCTGCTGATCTGACCACATAACTTTTCCCTTCTAGTACTACTCCCTTGCTTACATCTTGACAATGGCCAGGGCCTCTAACTGGTCTTTTAAAAACGCCAGCATATCTTTACTTTTGTATTTCCATACATCCTGGACATATATTTAGTATAGCCCTTAACAAATTAGGTGAAACTTGACTGTCCCCGTGGACACAGCTTTCCTTGCAGCTTTCTCAAGTAATGACTGCTTGCTTTCACCCTCCCCTTTGTACCACTGGGCCTTAAACATGGGGTAGTACCCTGCTGGCTCCTCATATTCTCTGCCAGGCACTCTCCAGCCCTACTTCTCTCTTGAAGTCAAGATTAATATATTGACATGCCCATGCCAGTGCCTAAAAGGCATCTCAAACTTAACATATTTAAGGGTTCCAAGGACCTGAGGTCCTGGAATCAAATGACTGATTTTGGGGGGATACTTCTGATGGCATAGGAGAAAGACTGGGTTAGTACTTGGAGAGAAGGAAGAAGGAAACTAAAATTATGGAAACAAAGTCTAAATATATAGTACAGGGCATATGTGACCAAGGAAGTTTGGAGGAGAAACTCATTGGGAGATAGGTTCAAAGAACTGAAAGTCCTAAGAACTGAAAAGAACCTCAACATATGTGTATTCAAACTATCAAGAATAACAGAGGAGTTAGAACTGAAGAGTAAAAGTGAGTCAAGAACTAAGATATTTACAGCTGCAATGATGGTATTTAATGATAAGTGATAGTATTTAATGGTATGAGATTCAAAGTTTTGGGGCACTAGGAAGAAGAGAGGGACAATACTGAACAGACAAGAACATCTACTCTCCCTTCCAGGCCCACTGATCAGAGGTCAGGGGACGGGTAAGAGGGCAGCAGACAGCCAGTATTCTAACCCTTGCCTCTTCCCCAGGAGTTCATTAGAACTAGACAGATGGACTGAGTCCAAACGGTACACTGGAAGTCCTCAGAGTCAGAGAGGGATGAGAAAAAAGGTCAGAACAGGAAATGCTCAGAGATTTACAGAACTAGGAGTGTAGGAGATAGAAGGCTCAAATACCTGGGGGTTCCTGTCAGTCAGGCATAATGAAATTAGCCCATAGTGGATTCAAGACAGATAAGAGATGGGAAGACTGCAAGTGTTAGGGAGTAAAGAGCAGTGGGTTACTGGAGATTGCTCTTGACCCTGCATGACAGGGGCTGAAGGCTTAAGGAAGACACACTTTTAATCCCACTATACCAGTTTAGAATCAGATGACATGGAACAAACATCATACAAATACACCCACTGACCTGTTCATCTTACTCTGAAAATTCGACTCACCAAGTTCATGCCTACACATTTTAAGACAGTCTTTTTTTTCTCAGACAGTCTTTATGCATATACATACTGGCACGCTGCAGTCCATGGGGTTGCAAAGAGTCAGACATGACTGAGTGACTGAACAGATGGACTGACGCATAGATACAAAAAGAATATGAAGAAGGATGTTCGTTGCAAAACTGACTAAAATAGTGAAGAACTCAAAACAATCTAAATATTTGTGCTAGTTATCAATCAGATATTTCTGAAATTCATCCTTTAATACCTTCTCTGTCACAGAGAAGAGAATTCCTATCAGTTCAGTTCAGCTGCTCAGTTGTGTCCGACTCTTTGCGACCCCATGGACTGCAGCACGCCAGGCCTCCCTGTCCATCACCAACTACCGGAGCTTACTCAAACTCATGTCCATTGAGTCGGTAATACCGTCCAACCATCTCATCCTCTGTCATCCCCTTCTTCTCCTGCCTTCAGTCTTTCCCAGCATCAGGGTCTTTTCATATGAGTCAGCTCTTCGCATCAGGTAGCCAAAGGATTGGAGCTTCAGCTTCAGCATCAGTCCTTCCAATGAATATTCAGGACTGATCTCCTTTAGGATGCACTGGTTGGATCTCCTTGCAGTCCAAGGGACTCTCAAGAGTCTGCTCCAACACCACAGTTCGAAAGCATCAATTCTTCAGCACTCACTTTTCTTTATGGTCCAACTCTCACATCCATACATGAGCACTGGAAAAACCATAGCCTTGACTAGACGGACCTTTGCTGGTAAAGTAATGTCTCTGCTTTTTAATACGCTATCTAGGTTTGTCATAACTTTCCTTCCAAGGAGCAAGTGTCTTTTAATTTCATGTCTGCAGTCACCATCTGCAGTGATTTTGGAGCCCAAGGAAATAAAGTCTTTCAGTGTTTCCACTGTTTCCCCATCTCTTTGCATAAAGTGATGGGACTGGAGGCCATGGTCTTAGTTTTTTGAAAGTTGAGTTTTAAGCAGCTTTTTCACTCTCCTCTTTCACTTTCATCAAGAGGCTCCTCAGTTCCTTTTCACTTTCTGCTGTAAGAGTGGTGTCATCTGCGTATCTGAGGTTATTGATATTTCTCCCGACAATCTTGATTCTAGCTTGTGCTTCATCCAGCCCAGCATTTCGCATGATGTACTCTGCATTTAATTTAAATAAGCAGGATGACAAAATACAGCCTTGATGTACTCCTTTCCCAATTTGGAACCAGGTCCATTGTTCCATGTCCGGTTCTAACTGTTGCTTCTTGACCTACATACAAATTTCTCAGGAGGCAGGTAAAAATTAAATTTAATTTAAATATTAAATTATCTCTTTAAGAATTTTCCACAGTTTGTTGTGATCCACACAGTCAAAGGCTTTGGTGTAGTCAATGAAGCAGAAGTAGATGTTTTTCTGGAACTCTCTTGTTTTTTCTGTGAGCCAATGGATGTTGGCAACTTGATCTTTCATTTCTCTGCCTTTTCTAAATCCAGCCTGAACATCAGGAAGTTCTCGGTTCACGTACTGTTGAAGCCTGGCTTGGAGAATTTTGAGCATTATTTTGCTAGCGGGTGAGATGAGTGCAATTGTGTGGTATTTTGAACATCCTTTGGCATTGCCTTTCTTTGGGATTGGAATGAAAACGGACCTTTTCCAGTCCTGTGGCCACTGCTGCATTTTCCAAATTTGCTGGCATATTGAGTGCAGCATTTTCACAGCATCATCTTTTAGGATTTGAAATAGCTCAACTGGAATTCCATCACCTCCACTAGCTTTGTTCGTAGTGATGTTTCCTAAGGCCCACTCTACTTTGCACTCCAGGATATCTGGCTCTAGATGAGTGATCACACCATTGTGATTATTCGGGTCATGAAGATCTTTTTTGTATAGTTTTTCTGTGCATTCTTGCCATCTCTTCTTAATATCTTCTGCTTGTTTAGGCATTTCATTTATGGCAAACACATTAAACTTTCCCAGTAGAGGGCGCTGGAGGAACACTGTACAAGGAAGCGGCTCAGGGTGCAGTCCCAGCAACTACACCTTCCGTCAGTCGTGTGGCAGTGCGGACAGGCAGGGGCGCGCTAACATAGTCACATGCTGTCAGCCTTGCATCCTGAACCTGACCTAGTGATCACCTTTCCACAGTCCTCCCTGAAACGACACTGTACGCTTCAGGCATGCCCACACTAGTGCCCTGATGCCCTCTGCTTGCCTGGTTCACTCCTTATACTCTAGGGTTTGTCTTCCATGTTGTTCCTGAGGGATATAATATACTCCATGCCACCTACCCTCTGTGCAGGCCTGGATACTGGCTGCTGTGCCAGTGTTCTGGAGAGCTGCCATGCTGACTGCTCAGTGGCTATGGACCAGTTCTGGTCTTCTTTTATTGTCACAGTTTATAATTCTATTAAACTTCATCTGTTTAAATCACTGTGTGGTTTCTGTCTCCTAATTAGGCCCAGACTGCTATAAGGTCCATCAATAAGAAAATTAATAAGAATGTCTTTGAAAGGCTCATTAGTGGAACGGACACAGTTGAGAAAATAGTCTCTGACCTTGAGGAATGATACTAGAAATTTCCAAAACTAAAAAGAGAGGGAAAAAAAGGCTGAAATTAATAGAACAGAATATCCAAGAACTGTGGAACAACTGCAACAGGTGTAAGACTTGTGTAATGGAAATGACACAGGAAGAAACGGAAGAAATATTTGAAACAATAATGATGAGAATTTACCCAAATAGATGTCAGACACCAAACCACAGATCCAGGAAACTCAGAGAACACAAAGCAGGATTACATGCCAAAAAAACACTACACCTAGCATACTATATTCAAACTTAGAAAAAAAATCAAAGACAATGAAAAAAATCTTGAAAGAAACCAGATGGTAAAAAGATCTTATCTACAGAGAAGAAAAGAATTATATTCTCCTTCTCAGACATCCCACAAACAAGGGAGCTGAGAGGGAAAAAACCCCACCAGCCTACACTCTACAAAAACCTACAAAAACTCCCACTCTACAATATTATTCTTCATAAGTTGAAAGAGAAACTAAGATGTTCTTAGACAGTCAAACACTGAGGGAATTTGTTGCCAACAGACCTGCCTTACGAGGAATGTTGAAAGTTCTAAGAGAATTCCCTGGTAGCCCAGTGGTTGGGCCTTTGAGCTTTCATTGCCCTGGCCCAGGTTCAATCCCTGGTCAAGGAACTAATATCTTGCTAGCTGTGCAGTGTGGTAAAAAAAAAAAAAGTTCTAAGAGAAGTAAAATGATATAGGTCAGAAACTTGGACCTACATAAAAGAACAGCATTAGAGGTGAAATAAGTAAAGGTAAAATTAAAAACTTGATATCATATTTTTTATTTAACAGATAAGTCTGTTCAAAATAATAATAGCAAAAACGCATTTAACTATGTATCCATAAAAACATTCTATCCATGTTTTTATGCTTATGGATATGTGAAATGAATGACTGCAATGAAACAAAGGATGAGGGGAGGAATTTGGATTATTTTGTTATTATAAGGAATTTATACTACCTGTGAATCAGTATGATGTTTTTTGAAAGTGGATTTGGATCAGTTGTGAATGTACACTGAAAAATCTAAAACTTACACAGACACAGAAAAAAGAAAAAGCTGATATGCTAACAAAGGAGAGAAACATAAATCATATAAAGTGCTCCATTAAAACCAGAAAAGAGTAGAAGACAAAAATAGGAACAAAGATCACAGACAACAAATGGAAAACAGTAGCAAAAATGGTAGATACAAGTCTAACTGGAAAAGGAAATGGCAACCCACTCTTGTATTCTTGCATGGAGAAGTCCACGGACAGTCCATGGGTTCGCAGAGAGTAGGACACAACTGAGCGACTTAACACACACAAATCTAACTGTATCAAAGAGTTGGACCATAAAGAAGGCTGAGCACCAAAGAACTGCTGCTTTTGAACTGTGGTGTTGGAGACTTTTGAGAGTCCCTTGGACTGCAAGGAGATCAAACCAATCAATCCTAAAGGAAATTGAATCCTGAATATTCAATGGAAGGACTGATGCTGAAGCTGAAGCTCCACTGCAAAGAGCCGACTCATTAGAAAAGACCCTGATGCTGGGAAAGATGAAGGCGGGAAGGGAAGGGGGTGACAGAAGATGAGATGGTTGGATGGTATCACCAACTCAATGGACATGAGTTTGAGCAAGCTCCAGGAGATGAAGCACAGGGAAACCTGGCATTGCTACAGTTCATGGGGTCACAAAGAACTGGACACGACTGAGCGACTGAACAATTATAACAACTATATCAACACGAGTGTGCTAAACCGCTCAGTTGTGTCTGACTCTTTGCGACCATATGGACCACCAGGCTACTCTGTCCATGGGATTCTCCAGGCAGGAATACTGGAGTGGGTTGCCATGCCCTCCTCCAGGGGATTTTCCCGACCCAGGGATCAAACCGACATCTCTTACATCTTCTGCATTGGCAGGAAGGTTCTTCACCACTAGCACCACCTGGGAAGCCCAACTATATCAATAATCACCTTCAATGTTTATCAGTTCAGTTCAGTCGCTCAGTCGTGTCCAACTCTTTGCGACCCCACAAATCACAGCACGCCAGGCCTCCCTGTCTATCACCAATTCTCGGAGTTCACTCAAACTCATGTCCATCGAGTTGATGATGCCATCCAGCCATCTCATCCTCTGTCGTCCCCTTCTCCTCCTGCCCCCAATCCCTCCCAGCATCAGGGTCTTTTCCAATGAGTCAACTCTTCGCATGAGGTGGCCAAAGTATTGGAGTTTCAGCTTTAGCATCAGTCCTTTCTAGGGAACACCGAGGACTGATCTTTAGGATGGACTGGTTGGATCTCCTTGCAGTCCAAGGGACTCTCAAGAATCTTCTCCAACACCACAGTTCAAAAGCATCAATTCTTCGGCGCTCAGCCTTCTTCACAGTCCAACTCTCACATCCATACATGACCACTGGAAAAACCATAGCCTTGACTAGATGGACCTTTGTTGGCAAAATAATGTCTCTGCTTTTCAATATGCTATCTAGGTTGGTCATAACTTTCCTTCCAAGGAGTAAGCGTCTTTTAATTTCATGGCTGCAGTCACCATCTGCCGTGATTTTGGAGCCCCAAAAAATAAAGTCTGACACTATTTCTGCTGTTTCCCCATCTATTTCCCATGAAGTGATGGGACCAGATGCCATGATCTTCATTTTCTGAATGTTGAGCTTTAAGCCAACTTTTTCACTCTCCTCTTTCACTTTCATCAAGAGGCTTTTTAGTTCCTCTTCACTTTCTGCCAGAAGGGTGGTGTCATCTGCATATCTGAGGTTATTGATATTTCTCCCGGCAATCTTGATTCCAGCTTGTGCTTCTTCCAGCTCAGCGTTTCTCATGATGTACTCTGCATATAAGTTAAATAAGCAGGGTGACAATATACACCAATATACAGCCTTGACGTACTCCTTTTCCTATTTGGAACCAGTCTGTTGTTCCATGTCCAGTTAGTTCTAACTGTTGTTTCCTGACCTGCATATAGGTTTATAGTCTAAATTAAAAAGATTGAGACTGGCACACAGATTAAAAAAAAATAAAAACAAGACCCAACTAAGTGTAGTTTTACAAGGAAACCTTTTAAAATATAAAGGCACATGTAAATTAAAAGCAAATGGATAGAGTAAGAGATCTACTAACACTAATCAAAACAATGTGGAAGTAAGTACATTTCAGACAGTTTGGGAAAACCCAATCCCAAGGAAAAGCAGTGCTAAAGAATGTTCAAACTACAAGACAATTGCACTCATTTCACGGGCTAGCAAGGTAATACTCAAAATCCTTCAAATTAGGCTTCAACAGTATTTGAATTGAGAACTTCCAGATGTACAAGCTGGGTTTAGAAAAGGCAGAGGAACCAGAGATCAAATTGCCAACATTTGTTGGATCATAGAGAAAGCAAGGGAATTCCAGAAAAACATCTACTTCTGCTTCATTGACTATGCTAAAGCCTTTGACTGTGTGGATTACCACAAACTGTAGACAATTCTTAAAGAGATGGGAATAGCAGACCATCTTACCAGTCTCCTGAGAAACCTGTATGTGAGTCAAGAAGCAACAGTTAGAACCTTTCATGAAACAAGTGACTGATTCAAAATCGGGAAAGGAGTACGACAAGGCTGTATTTTGTTACCCTGTTTATTTAACTTACATGCAGAGTACATCATGCAAAATGCCAGGCTGGATGACTTACAAGCTGGAATCAAGATTGCCAAGAGAAATATCAGCAACCTCAGATATGCAAATGATACCCTGAAATGGCAGAAGGCAAAGAGGAACTATAAGAGCTTCTTGATGAGGGTGAAAGAGGAGAATGATAAAGCTGGCTTAAAACTCAACATTAAAAAACTAAGATCATGGCATCCAGTCCCATCATTCATGGCAAAGAGAAGGGGGAAAAAGTGGAAGCAGTGACAGATTTTCTCTTCTTGGGATCCAGCATCACTGAGGATGGTGATTGTAGCCATGAAATTAGAAGACGCTTGTTTCTTGGAAGGAAAGCTATGACAAACCTAGACAGTGTATTAAAAAGCAGAGACAACACTTTTTGCCAACAAAGGTCTGTCTAGTCAAAGCTATGGTTTTTCCAGTAGTCATGTACGGATGTGAGAACTGGACCATAAAGAAGACTGCGCACTGAGAATTGATGCTTTTGAACTATGGTGCTGGAGAAGACTCTTCAGAGTTCCTTGACAACAAGGAGCTCAAACCAGTCAATCCTAAATGAAATCAACCCTGAATATTCATTGGAAGGACTGATGTTAAAGCTGAAGCTACAATACTTTGGCCACCTGATGCAAAGAGCAGGCTCATTGGAAAACACCCTGATGCTGGAAAAGATTGAAGGCAAAAGGAAAAGATGACAGCAGAGTATGAGATGGTTAGACAGCATCACTGACTCAATGGACATGAACCTGGGGAAATTTCAGGAGATGGTAAGGGACAGGGAGGCCTAGTGTGCTGTAGTCCATGGGGTGCGAAAAGTCAGACATGACTTTTCGACTGAACAACAATAACAATAAATTTAATTGAAGAGAATTCACCCATCTGCTTTCAGATCACAGCAGAATTAAACTAAATAATCAATAAACAGAAAGACAATTGCGAAAACCCCCAAATATTTGAAGATTAAACAACACAGTTCAAAATAACACATAGGTCAAATCTCAACAGAAAATTTAAAGTATTTTTAAGTAAATAAAAATGAAAATACAACTTATCAAGTTTGGGCAATGGGGCAAGGGAGCGTGAGGTACATACTACTGGAAATAAGACAGGCTACAAGAGGGATTTCCCTGGCAATCCGTGGTTAAGACTCTGGGCCTCCACTGCAGGGAACATGGGTTTGATCCCTGGTAGGGGAATTAAAACCCCTTATGATGCATGATGTAGCTGAATTAAAAAAAAAAAAGATATGCTACAAGGATGTATTGTACAACACAGGGTAATATAGACAATATTTCATAGTAACTGTAAATGGAGTATAACCTTTAAAAATTGAATTTTGGGACTTCTCTGGCAGTCCAGTGATCAAGATTCCATGTTTCCAATGCAGGGAGCATGCATTCAATCTCTGGTTAGAGAACTAAAATCCTACATGCCCATGCTGCGTGCTGTAGCCAAAAAAAAAAACAATTGAATCTTGATTAATTAATTAATCAAGGAAGATTTAAGATTAATCACCTCAGCCTCCACCTTAAGAAGCCAGAAAAAGAGCAAATTAAATTTAACATAAGCAGATGAAAAGAAAAAATACTGGAGCAGAAATCAATGAAATTGGAAACAGGAAATCAATAGAGAAAATCAACAAAACCAAAAACTGGTTCTTTGATAAGATCCACAAAATGGACATGCCTCTAACCAGGCTAACTAAGGGAAAAAATAGAGAAGACACAAGTCACTAACATCAGAACAGATGCTGTATTACTACAGATTCCATGGCCATTAAGAGGATAAGAAAGGAATATTATGCACAACTCTATGCCCACAAATTTGATACCCAGATTTAAATACACCAATGACTTAAAGACAAAACCTGCCAAATCTCACACAAGAAAAAACAGACAATCTGGATAGGCTTATATCTATTAAAAATTTAATCAATAATTAGTAATCTTCTAAAACCAAAAGCAGCGGGTCCCAGATAGGTTCACTTGTGAATTCCATCAAACATTCAAAAAGAAATTATACCAATTCTCCACAATCTTTTCAAGAAGACACAAGTGGAGGGAATACTTTCTAACTTATTCTATGAGGCCATCGTTACCCAAACACCAAAACCAGGCAAAGACATTATAAGAAAAGAACACTAAAGACCAGTATCTCTCATGAACATGGAAATAAAATCCTCTGCAAAATATTAACAAATCCAATCCAACAATGCATAAAAAGAATTATACACCATAACTAAGAGGGTTTTAATCCTAGGTATGCAAGGCTAGTTCAATATTTGAAAATCAATTAATGTAAACCATTATACCAATAGCTAAAGGAACAAAATCAAATGATTGTATCAACAGATCAGAAAAAGCATTTGACAAAGTCTAAAATCCATCTATAAAAAAATCTTTCAATAAATTAGGAATTGAAGGGAAGTTCCTCAATTTGATAAAGAACATCTACAAAAAAGTACAGCTAACACTGATACTTAATGATAAGAAACTTCAGGCTTTTCTGCCAAAATCAGAAAAATGGCGTGCCTATATCTTCTCACCACTGCTTTTCAACATCATACTGGAAGTTCCGGCTAATATAGTAAGCTAAAAAAAGGAATTAAAAAGTATACAGATTGGGAAGGAAGAAAGTATATAAACTGTCTTTGTTCGCAGATGACATAACGGCCTGTGAAGAAAATCTGGGGGAAAAAATCAACAAAAATCCTTCTGAAACAAGTAAATGATTGTATCAAAGTTGCAGGATACAAGGTTAATGTACAAAAGTCAACACTTTATACCATCAATGAACAAGTGGAATTTGAAATTAAAAATATTACCAATCACATTAGCACCCCCAAAATGAAATAATTAGGTATAAATCTAACAAGTTATAAATGTACAAGATCTACATGAGGAAAATTTAAAAACTCAGATGAAAGATATCAAAGAAGAACTACTTAAATGTAGAGAGTTTCCACATTCACGGATAGGAAGACTCAACACTGTCAAGATGTCAGTTCTTCCCAACTTGATCTGTAGATTCAATACAAACACAATCAAAGTCTCAGCAAATTATTTTATGGATGGAGAAACTGATTCTAAAGTTTATATGCAGAGGCAAAAGATCCAGAATATCCAACTCAATACTGAAGAAGAACAGAGTTGGAAGACTGATATTACCAAACTCAAGACCTACTCTAAAGCTACAGTGGTCAAAACTGTGTGATGTTAGAGGAAGAACAAATAGATTAATTGAATAGAATAGAGCCAGAAACAGGCCCAGGAAAATGTAATTAACTAATGCTTGACAAAGGAGCAAAAGTAATACAATAGAAAAAAGACATTCTTCCTAACAAACAGTGCTATAATGACTGGACAGCCACCTGAAAAAAAAGAATAGATGCAAATCTTGATAAAAATTAATTCAAAATGGATCACAGACCTAATCATAAGACACAAAACCACACTCCTAGAATATAATGTAGGACAACACCTTGATGACCTGAGACAGGACAATGACATTTTAGATGCAATACCAGATGTACAATCCATGAAAGAAATAATTGATAAGCTGGTCTAGGGTAAAATGAAAAACTTCTACTCTCCAAGAGGAGAAAGCAAGCTACAAATATTAATACTTGCAACAGTCCTTTGGATAAAGGACTGTTATCCAAAACATACAAAAAAAAACACTTAAAACTCAACAATAAGAAAATAAACAACCTGATTGAAAAGCAGGCAAAAGATGTGAACAGACACATCATCAATGAAGATACATAGACGGCAAGTAAGCATATGAAAAAATCTTCAATACCATGTATCACTGCTGCTGCTGCTAAGTCGCTTCAGTCGTGTCCGACTCTGTGCAACCCCAGAGATGGCAGCCCACGAGGCTCCCCCCGATCCCTGGGATTCTCCAGGCAAGAACACTGGTGTGGGTTGCCATTTCCTTCTCCAATGCATGAAAGTGAAAAGTGAAAGTGAAGTCGCTCAGTTGTGTCCGACTCTTCGAGACCCCATGGACTACAGCCTACCAGGCTCCTCCATCCATGGGATTTTCCAGGCAAGAGTACTGGAGTGGGGTGCCATCGCCTTCTCCAACCATGTATCACTAGGGATACGCAAATTGAAACAACAAGGTACTACTATAAATGGATTAGAATGGCCAAATTAAAAAACAATGACAATACTGAAAGTTGGAAAGTTTCTGTAGAGCAACTAAAATTCTCATTTGTTGCTGGTGGGAATGTCAAAATGGTTCAGCCACTTTATAAAACTATCCCTAACCATACAATCTAGCAATCACCCTCCTTGGTATTTAACCAAATGAACTGAAAATTTATGTACACATGAAAACCTGTGAGTGAGAGTGGTATATCCAGACAATGGAATATTATTCAGCACTAAAAAGAAATGAGCTGTCAAACCATGATAAGATATGGAAGAAAGCTAAATGCATATTATTCATGGGAAATAGATGGGGAAACAGTGGAAACAGTGTCAGACTTTATTTTTTTTGGGCTCCAAAATCACTGCAGATGGTGACTGCAGCCATGAAATTAAAAGACGCTTACTCCTTGGAAGGAAAGTTATGACCAACCTAGATAGCATATTCAAAAGCAGAGACATTACCTTTGCCAATAAAGGTCCATCTAGTCAAGGCTATGGTTTTTCCTGTGGTCATGTGTGGATGTGAGAGTTGGACTGTGAAGAAGGCTGAGCACCGAAGAATTGATGTTTTGGAACTGTGATGTTGGAGAAGACTCTTGAGAGTCCCTTGGACTGCAAGGAGATCCAACCAGTCCATTCTGAAAGAGATCAGCCCTGGGATTTCTTTGGAAGGAATGATGCTAAAGCTGAAACTCCAGTACTTTGGCCACCTCATGCTAAGAGTTGACTCACTGGAAAAGACTCTGATGCTGGGAGGGATTGGGGGCAGGAGGAGAAGGGGACAACAGAGGATGAGATGGCTGGATGGCATCACTGACTTGATGGACGTGAGTCTGAGTGAACTCCGGGAGTTGGTGATGGACAGGGAGGCCTGGCGTGCTGCGATTGATGGGGTCGCAAAGAGTCGGACATGACTGAGCGACTGAACTGAACTGAACTGAAGAGAAATGAACCAATCTGAAGAGGCTACATACCGTATGATTCCAATTACATGGAATTCCAATTACATGGAATTCCAATTACATGCCTTTGCCTTTGGAAAAGGCAAAACTATGGAGACAGTGAAAAGATTAGTGGATATCAGGAGCTGGGGTACAGAGTGATGAACAGATGGGACACAGAGGATTTTAGGGCAGTAAAACTACTCTGCATGATACTACAATGATAGATACATGTCACTATACATTTGTCAAAACTCATATAAAAAAAAATAAATTAAAAAAAAAACTCATATAATGCACATGAAGAGTGAACCCTAATGTAAACTACGGGTTTTGGGTAATAATAATGTGACAATGCAGGTTCAACAGTTGTAACAAATGTACTAATCTGGTGCTGGATATTGATGGTGCAGAAGGTGGTTACATGTGTGGGGATAGGGTATATGGGAACTCTGTACAATCCACTCAGTTTTACCATGAATCTAAAACTGCTCTAAAACAGGTTTATTACTTAAAAGAAAAAAAAAATCACAATGAACTAGAAAGGTTCCACTCCCAGAATGGCTAAGTGCCTACTTAATTGACCTTACTATAGTTATAATCTAGTTATATATGCTGTTGTTGTTCAGTTTCTAAGTCATGTCCAACTGTTTGTGACCCCATGAACTGTAGCAAGCCAGCTTCGCTATGTCCCTGAGTTTGGTCAAACTCATGTCAGTGATGCCATCCAACCATCTCATCCTCTGTCACCTAGTAAATATTTAATATTGAACTAAACTGTATGAAATGAACCTACTTTCAAATCAACAGACCCCATACTATTCAACATATTCCAGACTTTAAAGTGAAAATAAAGAGTCTTAGAATATTCTGTGGATCCAAATATCAGGATGTATAAGATTTTAGAATTAATCCGATATGAAGTTTGATCTTTCTCTACATTTGGTTAAATGCAGAGTCCACAGTCATGAACTGGGCTTTTACATCAGTTCTTCCTCCCGGATCTGAGGCCTACTTAGATTTTCTGCAGTATTTAAGAGCGATAATGATGATAGCTAACATTTATGGAGTACTGGGGAGCCTGGTCGGCTGCCGTCTATGGAGTCGCACAGAGTCGGACACGACTGAAGCGACTTAGCAGCAGCAGCAAGCATGTTATATGTATTAACATAAAGCTAGAGCCCGCAGACCCAGACAGGCTGAAAAGGCCAGGTGATGTTCTCGATCAAAGTCTCTGAGTAGGGAAAAATCTAGTCCTAAATTCTGTCAGCAATCTAAATAAAGAGATAATCATATCAGAGAGAAGCTGCAAGTAGTGATTACTGCCTGGCATTTACATTACAGTTGTGATACTATGTTCAAGGTTTGGAAGTGCTAAATTAATTTCTACATGATGAAAAGTCCAAGTCAGATATATGCTGAGTTTTTACAAAGTTCATGGTTAGAATGCACTATCTGAGCTAACACCTAGCCCAGTTCATTCTGAGGGAAAAGTCCCTATGCACAATGAGAAATCTGGCTTTAAAAGCCAAGTAGGTCTAGTTCCCTGGGTCTCCCTGTGCTCTTGCTGGTGTCTTCTCATATTAGAGTTAGTACAGTATTTGAGAATTCTACTGATTCTTGGAAGAGGGTCATGAGCACACTGAATAGCTGGGTCTGAGTGAGTCTGATAAAGTGAGACCCTTATCTCAAGGACACAGATCAGCTTCAGAATCACTCGATTCTTAGGGTGCTCAAACAACTATTTCTCATTCATCCTCACAGTCACTCTCCAAAGACACACTAAACTATAAGCAAGTAGACAAACTCAAGTGGAACAGACCTGTCTTATTTGGTTTAATGCTATACTGTTTCACTACTTTGGTACCTTTTTATTGCCCAAAGACAAGGCTTGTAGATTATCAAATCCAGGCAGCAATGGCTTCCTATGGATCCAAGCCTGCTCTATTTCCATTATCCCTAGGTCTGGAACTTCTACTGTAAACAGCATAGCAGTGAACAGTGTAGCAGAGCAACAACTCCTTCCACAAAGCTGAGTCCCCTGGTCTGACTCCCCTGGGATTTAAGAATACATGTCTAGACTAAAACACATGGCTAACTCCAATGAGGTCTTCTGCCTCATAATTTTTATATATTCTTTAGTCAGATGCAAGTACATCAATCCTTATACTGCCTAGAAGAGCCCATATTCCAGATGAATGCCTGAGATCAGTGATTCCACATACTGGAACTGAAGTAAATGTCAACATGAAACAAACAGTTCTCTCACTACTGTTGACTTCTGTTCTAACAGAGGGCAAGTTATTAGGAGTCCTATGAGGCAGAAAACCATCTGTGTGAGCCCTAATTCTTGGGCAAGGTAGGACAAAATGTTAATGGAGGCCTCATCACATGGTCCCAGATGACCAGAGTCATAACACACTCTCAACACACCAGAACAGGGGTGGTGGACCCAAGACATGCATAAGACCAAAATGAATATTGACAGGTCAAGGCAAGAAATAACTAAGAGTCAAAAACAGACTGAACATACTCTCCCACAGAAAGCATGCCCGTGAGTTCTGTCTGCTTCAGTCAGCCAAGTGAAGAAACAATATATTGTAACACGATGAACCTCACACAGAGAGAAGAGGAAAGAAATCGGGCATCTGTGACCACTCTTTGATTCCACTTTTCTTAATCTTTAAGCACTCACCTGTGTGGCCATGGAGTGGTGAGTGCGGCCGTGGCAGTGTAGGTGACGTACTAGAGGTCACAATCAAACTCTTGCGGTTACTTGTCCGACAGCTGCAATGAAAACACAAGTGTCAGTTATAACAGGGTTGCATCATGGGCCCATAGAACTTGAGTGGCTATCGAGAGACAAAGTCACATCATTTCATGAGCTGAGCAGTGTAATACTTGGAACTGGGTTACCAATTACTGTTTGCACAGTGAGTCTTCATAATTCATTGTGTTCCATCTTGCAGTAACTTTTGTCACTGTCTTGACTCTTTCTTGTATTGTCACGGCACCTTTCCAATGTGCAGATTTTGCTTCCTAAGCAAATAAATATCCAAGGAGTTCCCTAAATGTAATAACCATGCACTAAATGGTATATAATGAAGAGTGCCCACTGCAAGTTTGATTCAGAAAACAAAAAACACAAGCCATAAATATTCTCATCTCTCATAAAAATTAATGTTCTTGCCATAAAAATGAAATGATTAAATCTATGAAATTTATCTTTGAAAAACTGCTTAATCAATTAATTAATAGTCTCATTTCAACATAAATTTCAGAGCAGGGCTGGGTTTCTTCTACAAAGTTGGCTTTCCTTTACATTTTAATGCCTGAGGATTCTTCTTGTGCTTGGAGAAAGTCAAATCATGTTGAAAAGTCATTTCATGCTCAACCTGTTACTGTAAAGTGTAAGTAAATTTATTTGAAAGCTAGCCCATCTTTTAAAGGCATTAAAGAAGCCTGGTCATTTATATTCATCGAAACAAATATTTAGAGCTTCCCTGGTGGCTCAGATGGTAAAGCATCTGCCCACAATGTGGGAGGCGTGGGTTCAATCCCTGGGTCGGGAAGATCCCCTGGAGAAGGAAATGGCACCCCACTCCAGTACTCTAGCCTGGAAAATCCTATGGATGGAGGGGCCTGGCAGGCTACAGTCCATGGGGTCGCAAAGAGTTGGACACGACTGAGGGACTTCACTTTGATTTTCTTTCACACAAATATTTACTGAACATTAACTGCACATCAGGCACCATTCCAGGTGCAAGGGAAGCCGTAGAGAACAAAAGAAAATCTCTGTCCTCAAATGGCAGTAAACAGTGATATGAAGAAAGAGACAGAATGTTTAAGAAACAGCAAAGAACTCAAGTAGGTGGCAGGAGGGGAAAATGACAAGGAAAAAAGTAGGGTATAGAAGCTATGGGCATAGACTGCAGCCAGACTCTGTGGGGCTGCCAGACTGCTGTAAAGAACTATTGGAAATGTGATAAGGAATCGCTGGAAGGATTGTGATCAATCTCAAGAGATTATGATTAGAAATGACACAAACCTGTCCCTAAGAAACCATCAGGAATCATCCGATCACATCTCACATGCCCTTATTACCCCCAATTACCACCAAAGGCCCAAGCCTTCCATCTCTAATTTGACACAGTCTCCCTCTACTCCTTAATCTTAAAAAAAGAAAGAAAGAAAGCTTACACCATGCCTCCCTGAACTCAGTCTGTCATCAGCAAACTATAACCTTAGCTTATTTTCTCAACATTCAGTTTCAATTCTGGCTCTAACTGAAACCTTGTTATCCCCTAGGACACCACAGTCCTGGTGAAAATTCCAATCCTTTTAAACCCAACTTTCCATCTATTTTGCAACTGCACTTGGGCGGCCGATGGTGAATGAAGAAAAATCCAAAATCATGCTGGCTGGGGTTTCTTTATGTTTATGATGATAAATATCAAGTGGATCCATACTACATCTACTTAGGTAACGCACTCTCTCTCCAAGACAACTCACAACTCAAGACTAATTCACATCTTCTCCCCAAACCTCCAGTACTTCTTCAGTTCCCCAAATCCTATCCTCATCTGCTGACTTGGCTTTTTATTCAACTAGGGGTAAAAAGAATCAAAACAAAAAGAAGTACTACATATTTCTGCTCCCCCAAATCTTACTAGCCTGGAGAATTTCCTGGTGGTCCAGTAGTTAAGAATCCGCCTTCCAGTGCAGGGGACGCAAGTTTGATCCCTGGTCAGGCAACTAAGATCCCCACACGCTGTGGGGCAACTAAGCCCATGTGCCATAACTACTGAGCCTGTGTGCTCTGGAGTCCACATGCCACAGCTAGAGCCCGTGTGTCACAACATTAGCCCGAATGTCTCAGCTAAGCTCTGATTCAGTCAAAAATAAATAATTTTTTTTTAAATCTATCAGCCTGAATCTGTATACATATACTATACTGACTTTCCCATCAACAACAGCAGAAGACCATGTTGCTATGAAAGTCAACTCCCTGACTCGCTATTCAAGAAGTCTGTACCTCCACTGTCTTCCTTCTCCTATAACACAAACTTCTACATCCTACTGGGTCATTCTCATCATCATAAAAACATGCTGTAATTTCTTACATATCAAGAAAATTAGAATAAAAACTTTCATAGACCTCTCCCAACTTTGCTCCCCTGTTTAGGAAAAAGTCCATGTAGGGATTCTGTACTTGTTATCCTATCTCATTTCCTATTATCTCTCTTTTTTTTTTTTAAATTATTTTTGGCTGTGCTGGGTCTTTGTTGCTGCACAGGTTTTTCTCCAGTTGTGGAGGGGGGGCACTCTCCAGCTGTGGTACGTGGGCTTCTCATTGCCGTGGCCTCTCTTGTTGCAGAGCATGGTCTTAGTTGCTCTGAGGCATGTGGGATCCTCCCTGATTAGGGATCGAACTCATCTCCCATATTGGGAAGTGACTCCTTTACCACTGAGCCACAAAGGAAGGCCCTTCTATTCTCTATTTAACCCACTCTAGACTAGATAATCAACATCTTTGTTGCCTATTATCAAGGTATTCACTGCTGCTAAGTCGCTTCAGTCGTGTCCGACTCTGTGCAACCCCATAGATGGCAGCTCGCTAGGCTCCTCTGTCCCTGGGATTCTCCAGGCAAGAATACTGGAGTGGGTTGCCATTTCTCCAATGCATGAAAGTGAAAAGTAAAAGTGAAATCGCTCAGTCGTGCCCAACTCTTACCGACCCCATGGACTGCAGCATACCAGGCTCCTCCGTGCATGGGATTTTCCAGGCAAGAGTACTGGAGTGGGGTGCCATTGCCTTCTCCGAAGGTCATCACTAACAACAGTCAATTCTCAATCCTTGTCTTATGTAACCTCTCAACATCATTCAACAGTTATAACTTCCTCTTCTAAAAAACAAATTGGGATTCAATTTATATTCAATTAGGTGTTCTGTTCAATGAGCCCTGACAACTGTACCCATTTATATAACACATCCAAAACAAAAGACAGTGATTCTATTACCCCAGAAAGTCCCCAAGTGCCCCTTCTGGTCAAAGCTACTGTGAGTCCATTTTATTTCCTTTACTGGCTTATTAACTATCAGTTCAGTTCAGTTCAACCATAGCTTTGACTAGACAGACCTTTGCTGGCAAAATGTCATCTCTGGTTTTTAATACTCTGTCTAGGTTTGTCATACTTTATGGAATGTACATATGAAATCACATTAACCCTTAGAAAGCTTATTTGGACCGAGGGGATCTTGAGCAGAAAGACACCCAAGGTCTCCTGTACTAGGGCTCACAGTACCTTCTTCAACAGGTATGCCCTCCCTCTTTAACTTACTCAATTCTACCCATTCCATAGAACCATGAGCTCGAATGTGGTTTTGCGTGAATTCTCTTTTATTCTTCCAAGCAGGATGAAAAAATGAAACAGTTTTCAGACATTAGACAACAAGCAATGTAGGACAGTGATCACTTAAAGAGAAGGGAAACAAACAAGGTGAGTCCTACAACTGCCTGGGCTTACTACCTGGAAAGACATGCCCACAACAGCACAGGGAGAAGATGGCCTGCACAGAACCTGGGGGTGGAGGAAACTTCTTAAGAAAAAGAGCAGGTGGAATCACTCCCTGGTACTCAAACAGGGTTGGGAACAGTTTGTGTTTCCACCAGACAGAGGGGGAAAACCTGGTTATTCACAAGACACTAGCAAGGAAAAATTAGTCCAAATGCTGACCTGGTCCTACCTAACAAAGCTTAAAAGCAATCCTTAAAAGATCAAATTATTTCCAAGTAATTTAACTGTGTCCCAGAATAAGGCTCAAAAATAATATTGAAAGAAGCAAAAAACAAACAAAACAAAAAACAAAAAAAACACACTCTGTCAAACAAAGTCAAAATCAGTAATTGGTACATAATAAAAATTACTAGGCATGGAAAAAAGGAGGAAATATGACCCATGATGTGGTGTGGGGGAGTGGGGGAGAGTAGAAATAACAGATCCAGAGATGGCACACACAGAATTAGTAGAAGAGAAATAATAAAATCATTATAACTATATTCCATATTTTCTAAACATCCCTTTTTTTTTCCTTTATAAAAATTTATTTATTTTTAGCTGTGTGGATCTTCGTTGGGACATGCAGGATTCTCTCTAGTTGTGATGTGCAGGTTTAACTGCCATGCAGCAAATGGGATCTTAGTTTCCTGACCAGGAATTGAACCCTCATCCCTTGCATTGGAGGCGGATTCTTAACCACTGGACCAACGGGGAAGCCCCTATATTTTCAGTGAGGCACAGGAAAGTGTAGCATATTAAGGAGAGATTATGGATGATACTTTTAAAAATCCAAATAGGACTTTCAGAGATTAATAGTCTAAGATGAAAATTAAACAGGATGGCATTAACAGAAGATAAAGCACTGCAGAAGAAAGATGTGCGATCCTAGATACAGTGAGAAAAAAAAACTATGCAAAATGAAACAAAAAAAAGAGAACTTTTTTCATTTTTAAAATTTATTTATTTTAATTGGAGGCTAATTACTTTACAATATTGTGGTGGGTTTTGCCATACATCGACATGAATCAGTCAAGGGTGTACATGTGTCCCCCTCATTCTGAACTCCCCCTCCACTTCCCTCCCCACCCCATCCCTCTGGGTTGTCCCAGAGCACGGGCTCTGAGCGCCCTGCTTCATGCATTGAACTTGCACTGGTCATCTATTTTACATATGGTAATATACATGTTTCAGTGCCAGAGAAAAGGGAACTTTTAAATGGAAAGAGCACCAGGGAGCTGTGCAATAACTGCTGCCAAGCACTGTGTCATTAGTCCCTGAAAGGGAGAAACAGAAAAAATATTTGCAGAAATAACTGCTGAAAATTCTCCAAATTTGAAAATTATAAACTCACAGATCTAACTGGCTCAATGAACCCCAAGCACAAGAAACATGAAGAAAAGTATCCAAAGCATATCACAATCAAATTACTTAAAATTGATGATAAAATCTTAAGAGCTGCCAGATATAAAAATTACATAACACAAAAGAATAAAGATAACAATGACAACAAAATTCTGCTTGGAAAAAGATGCAAGCCAGAAGACAGTGAAGAAATGTCTTAAAGCACTGAATCTAGAATTCAATACCAAGTGAAAATATCTTTCAAAAAAGGTAGTCCAAATAAAGACTTTTCAGACACACAAAAGCTGAAATATCCCCTTATCAACAGATCTGCACTATAATAAGTGTTAAAGAAAGTCCTTCAGGCAGAAGGAACATTATACTAGATGGAAATCTGTATCTACACAAAGAAAAGCACCAAAAATGATAAACATAAACCATTTTTCTTTTTTTCTTTTTAAAATCTCTTCTTGAGACTTCCCTGGCAGTCCAGTGGTTAGGATTCTGCGCTTCCACTGCAAGAGGCACAGGTTCAATCCCTGATTGAGAAACTAAGATTCCCAAAAGCCTTTGGGCACAAAACACAAACAAAAAAACCCAAAACTCTTCTTGAATTTTAATGGAAACACAATAATTTACTGTGGGGTTTACAACACTGTTGTTCATTGCTGTTGTTCAGTTGCTCAGTTGTGTCCGACTCTTTGTGACCCCATGGACTACAGCACGCCAGGCTTCCCTGTCCTTCACTATCTCCTGGAGTTGCTCAAACTTATGTCCATCGAGTTAGTGATGCCATACAACCGTCTCATTCTCTGTCGCCCCTTTCTCCTCCTGCCTTCAATCTTTCCTGGCATCAGGGTCTTTTCCGATGAGTTGGCTCTTCACATCAGGTGGCCCAAGTATTAGAGCTTTAGCTTCAGCATCAGTCCTTCCAATGAATATCCAGGGTTGATTTTCTTTAGGATTGACTGGTTGGATCTCCTTGCAGTCCAAGGGACTCTCAAGAGTCTTCTCCAGCACCAAAATTTGAAAGCATCAGTTCTTTAGTGCTCAGTCTTCTTTATGGTCCAACTGTCACATCCATACATGACTACTGGAAAAACCATAGCTTTGAGTATTTGGACCTTTTTCAGCAAAGTGATGTCTCTGCTTTTTAATATGCTGTCTAGGTTGCAACATATGTAGATATAAAATGCATGCAGAATAGCCATATCAGCAAGGCTGGGAGGGGAGAATGGAAGTATACTACTATGAAGCTCTTACATTAAGTATGAAGTGGTATAATACTACCTTAAGATAAACTAGCGGAGAAGGCAATGGCACCCTACTCCAGTACTCTTGTCTGGAAAATCCCATGGACAGAGGAGCCTGGTAGGCTGCAGTCCATGGGGTCGCAAAGAGTCGGACACGACTGAGCGACTTCACTTTTACTTTTCACTTTCATGCATTGGAGAAGGAAATGGCAACCCACTCCAGTGTTCTTGCCTGGAGAATCCCAGAGATGGTGGGCTGCCATCTATGAGGTTGTACAGAGTCGGATACGACTGAAGTGACTTAGCAGCAGCAGCAGCAGCAGCAAGATAAACTAGAAGTTAAAATTTTACATTTTAAACACTAACGCAAGTAGTGCAAAAGAAAAATAAAGTATAGAAGTCAGGCTCCTAAAATTTCTTGGGCTCCAAAATCACTGCAGATAGTGACTGCAGCTATGAAATTAAAAGACGCTTGCTCCTTGGAAGAAAAACAAACCGACAGCATATTAAAAAGCAGAGACACTACTTTGCCAACAAAGGTCATATAGTCAAAGCTATGGTTTTTTTCAGGAGCCAACTATGGATGTAAGAGTTGGATCATAAAGAAAGCTGAGCACTGAAGAATTAAAGCTTTTAAAGTGTGGTGTTGGAGAAGACTCTTGAGAGTCCCTTTGACTGCAAGGGGATCCAACCAGTCCATCCTAAAGGAAATCAACCCTGAATATTTGTTGGAAGGACTGATGCTGAAGCTCCAAAACTTTGGCCACCTGATGAGAAAAACCGACTCATTGGAAAAGACCCTGATGCAGGGAAAGATTGAAGGCAGGAGGAGGAGGGGACAACAGAGGATGGCATCACCAACTTGATGAACATGAGTTTGAGAAAGCTCCAGGAGTTGGTGATAGACAGGGAAGCCTGGCAAGCTGCAGTCCATAGGGTTGGAAAGAGTCAGACATGACTGAGCAACTGAACTGAACTGAATGGATAGTTAATAAGCCAATAAAGGAAATAAAATGGACTCACAGTAGCTCAGTAGGTAAAGAATCTGCCTGCAGTGCAGGAGACCCGGGTTCGATCCCTGGGTTGGGAAGATCCTCTGGAGAAGGAAATGGCAACCCACTCCAGTATTCTTGTCTGGAAAATCTCATGGACAGAGGAGCCTGGTGGGCTGCAGTCCATGGGGTCACAAAGAGTCAGGCATGACTGAGAGACTAACACTTACTTACTTACTTAAAGGAAGGCAGAAAAAGAACAAGTATAGCTGGGCTAAACAGAAAATGATAAGCAAGAGGATAGATTTAAATCCAGTTACATTCAGTTCAGTCGCTCAGTCGTGTCCGACTCTTTGCGACCCCATGAACCGCAGCACATCAGGCCTCCCTGTCCATCATCAACTCCCGGAGTCCACCCAAACCCATGTCCATTGAGTCGGTGATGCCATCCAACCATCTCATCCTCTGTTGTCCCCTTCTCCTCCTGCCCTCAATCTTTCCCAGCATCAGAGTCTTTTCAAATGAGTCAGCTCTTCACATCAGGTGGCCAAAGTATTGGAGTTTTAGCTTCAACATCAGTCCTTCCAATGAACACCCAGGACCGATCTCCTTTAGGATGGACTGGTTGGATCCCCTTGCAGTCCAAGGGACGCTCAAGAGTCTTCTCCAACACCAACAGTTCAAAACCATCAATTCTTCAGCACTCAGCTTTCTTCACAGTCCAACTCTCACATCCATACATGACCACTGGAAAAACCATAGCCTTGACTAGACAGACCTTTGTGGACAAAGTAGTGTCTCTGCTTTTTAATATGCTAAGTTGGTCATAACTTTCCTTTCAAGGAGTAAGCATTTTTTAATTTCATGGCTGCAATCAGCATCTGCAGTGATTTTGGAGCCCAGAAAAATAAAGTCAGCCACTGTTTCCCCATCTATTTGCCATGAAGTGATGGGACCAGATGCCATGATCTTAGTTTTCTGAATGCTGAGCATTAGGCAATTTTTTCACTCTCCTCTTTCACTTTCATCAATTACATTAATAATCTCATAAAATGCAAATGTTCTAAATATATATTCAGCTAAAACAAAGACTGATAGATTGGATAAAAGAGCAGGACCTGACCATATGCTGTTTATTACCTGTGACAGCCAAAAACCTGGAAATCACCTCAAATGTTCACTAACAGATAAACAAATCATAATATATCCAAACAATGGACTACTACTCAGCAATAAAAATGTATGAGCTATTGATACACACAATAAATGAATCTCAAAATAATTATGCTGAAATCAAGAAGCCAGACATAAAAGAGTACATACTGAACAATTCCATGTATATAAAATTCAAGAAAACATTAACCTATACGGACAGACAACAGATAACAGGCTTCCTGACCAGAGGCAGGGGACGTATTATAATGAGGCATAAGGACATCCAGGAGCTGCAGATATGTTTATTGTCTTGAATGATTATTGTACAAATGGTTTCGGAGACGCATACATATATCAAGATCCATCAAACTGCACCATTCATTTGTATTTATTATTTATTTGGCTACATCGGGTCTTAGTTGGGGCAAGCAGAATCTTATTTGCATTATGTGGGATCTTTCACTGAGGTGCACAGGCTCTCTAATTGTGGCACACAGGTTCCAGAGCATGCAAGCTCAGTAGCTGTGGTGCATGGGCTTAGCTGCTCCAGGGCATGTGGGATCTTAGTTCCCAGACCAGGAGTCAAATCCATGTCCCCTACACTACAAGGTGGATTCTCAACCAGTGGTCCACCAGGGAAGTCCCAAATTGTACATTTTAAATATGTACAGCCTATTATATTTCAACCACACTTCAATAAAGCTATATACTTTTTAATGTAAATAATATCAAAGTCACTTTTCTGCTTAAAACTCTGTCTCAGGGAGAGTAAAAGTCAATGTTCTTACAATGGCCGACAAGCTGTACATGGCCTGGATCTCCATTACCTCTGTCCCTCATGCTCACTCTACTTCAGCCACGTGGGCCTCCTCACTTCTCTTAGAACATGCCAAGTGTACCACTGCCTCAGGGCTTTCCCAAAGGAGCCTTCCTTTGCCCGTTTCCCTCATGACTTGCTCCCTCCTCTTTCAGGTCTTGTTCAAGTTCAGTCTTCTGAATGGATTTTCCTTTGACCATTCTATTTAAAATGGTAACATCCACCCTCCCAAATACTCTTCTCCTCCTTTCCTGATATATTTTCCTCAATAGCACTTGCCATTATGTAACATACTATGCATTTCTCATTCATTCTGTTTGCTGTCTTAGAATCTTAAGCTCTGTGAGATCAGTCTGCACAGGCTTTGTTTATTGCTATATTTTGCAGTGCTGAGAACTCTGCCTGGCACATGGCGGACTCTCAATAAATCTGTTAAGTGGATGAATGGATGAGTATAATTTGTTACAAGAATTATAATAGAAGAGGACACTTATACACCTGACATATGTAAGGTATATCCAAACTATGTCCAAACTTCTCTTGTATGAAAACAAAGATCTCTTGAAATGGCAGGGACAGACAACTGATTCTCATTTCATTTGTCATGGTCTTATTAAAATTTGAATTAGATTCAAAACACTAAAGATCACATTTCTAGGCCACACGCCTTTTTATGAAGGTACATATAATCTCACTTGGCAAATCTGCAACAGCTGCCAGGGGAAGAAAAAAAAAAAAGGTTAGACACCCTGGTACGGATGTCATGACTCAGCTGAGATCCAAAGCAAGAACTGCCTAATTTTTCCATTTCAACAAGCACTGGCCACTTCCCCAGGATCCTAGATGATAAAGGGCGGGTCTTCATTTTTCCATTCCAGAAGATTAAGGTACCGGATGTTTACAGAGTCAGCCACACCAACTCTCAGCTGATGGAAGGCAACCTGGAAGCCCCTGAGCTGATGCTCTGCTGCCCATTGCAAGGACTGAGTTAAGCCAGACTGCTGCCCACTACCATGCCAGTCACTTGGTCACTCACAGCAAGGTCTGGTACTTTATCTTACTACTTGCTTCACCATGGTCACCCCACCATGGATAGTGGGAGCAAGTACTAAGGCACCCTGTGCAAGCTCTGTGAAACTGCTGAACTGTGACCATATTTGGAGACCTCTCAGCCTTCAAAAATCCCTTCCCTCAGCAACTAGCAGGTACTCAAATCAAATATTTAGGAAGTCTGTTTCCCAGTTTAAAGGAATATACAGTAGGATACATGGTTGCAGACCCCTCAGTGCCTCTAATCTCCAGCCTCTCAGTTTCAGAAGTCCAGCTGCTGCTAGGGATCTAAGTACTTGGTAATGAATTGACTACTACATGGCTATTTCCTTTCTGAATTAAGAGTGTGGAAAAGACCACTTCTGCTTCATTAACTGTGATCAATAAGATAGACAAGAATTTGGAACCATTTAAGGTCATGCACTTCCAGGTGCTATTTCAGAGTAACAACTAGGATGATGTCCCTGTAAAGACTGAGAAGCTAGTAAAGTAAAAGTTGCTCAGTCGTGCCTGACTCTTTGCGACCCCATGGACTATACAGTCCATGAAATTCTCCAGGCCAGAATACTAGAGTGGGTAGCTGTTCCCTTCTCCAGGGGATCTTCCCAACCCAGGGATCGAACCCAGATCTCCTGCACTGCAGGCAGATTCTTTACCAGCTGAGCTACCAGGGAAGTCCCAAGAAGATAGAGCAGGAGAAAATGCATGTTCTCTCAGTCAACAAAGGTTGCTGCTTGGAGATAAATCCACTATTTGTCTTCTGCCTGGATTATTTCAACAGCTTCCTAACTAGTCTCTCTAATTTACTCCTGTCTCCTATTGCCAGTCTGTTCTCAACACAAGCAGACACTGTGATCCTTTTAAAACATACATCAGACGATTTCATCCATTTGCCCAAAACCTCGCAAAGGCTGCTAACTTCACATGGAGACACCAAGCTACTTGGACCACTGCACCAACTGATCCCTCCACTTGGAATGCCCTTCCTCCACTTACACCATGGCAAATACCCCTTACCTCCTCCAATGTCACCTTCCACATTTCCCTGTGCAACACTGTGACCTGCCCCAAGAATCCCCCTTATTTTGCCTTTTTGGGGGATGGCAGCTCTCCTTGGATTAATAAAGTATTTTTTAACTCCTACTCTACTGGTTTGGAAATAATACATTTTTTATACACAGTTATTGTTACTAAACTTTTAATAGGCATTCTTGTCTTAACAGGAGTCTAAGTCTTAGGTCTAAGGATAGCTTAACTCCAGTTCTCCTTGCCCCTTCTAATATACATGTTATTTGGTCCAGTGCTTCCGGTCTATCTTGCTTTTACAATACCAAATTAGTAATTACTGTTTCATACAGTAACTGCTTGCATTGATTTACTCATATTTCCAGTTTCTTTGGTCAGCATTCCCTCCTGGATTTCACAACTTTCTTCTTTCTTCTTTTCTTCACAATTATTTCACTGAAAATCTAATATTGATAAACCTTCTCAATGTCATTGTCTGAAGATGGCTTTAGTTTTCTCAATGACTTCCACAAGTATGGAATTCTACAACCTCTTGTCGAGAGTACCTTTTTTCTCAATACCTTAAAGATGGTCCATTGTCTTATAGCTCCTGTTATTGCTGCTGAGAAGCTTGCTCTCAGGACTGTTGTTCCTTTGTAGTTAATTTTTCTTTTCTCTCTGCTTTCTTTTAAATCAAAATTTTTTTTAGATATAATTCACATCTCACAGCTTCCCTGGTGGCTCAGCTGATAAAGAATCCACCTGCAATGCAGGAGATCTGTTTTAATCCCTGGGTTGGGAAGATCCCCTGGAGAAGGGAACGGCTACCAACTCCAGTATTCTTGCCTGGAAAATTCCATGGACTATATAGTCCATAGGGTCGCACAAAGTCGGACATGACTGAGCGACTTTCACTTACTTATTTACACATATCACAGAATTCAACCTTTGAAAATGTTCAATTCAGTGGTTTTTAATACACTCCCCAGTGTGCAGCCACCACTGCTAATTCCAGCACATTCTCATTATTCCAAAAGAACCCCTGTACCATAAAGCAGTCACTCTCCATTCCCATCTTTCCTACCCCTCTTCCCAGGCAACCACCAAAGAACTTCTGTCTCTATGGATTCCACCTGTTCTAGATATCTCACATGAACGGAATCACATGTCATGTGGCCTTGACTCTGGCTTCTTCTACTTAGCACGTTTCATCCACAATGTAGTATTTGTCCGTACTTCATTTCTTTTCATGATTGAATAATACTCTGTTGTGTGAAGAATATACAAACATTTAATTCATCCATTCATAAACTGATGGACACTTGGGTGGTTTCTACTTTATAGCTATTTTAAATGATGTTGTTATGAATAGCTGTGTGTTTGTGCGTACATTATGTTTTCAATTTCCTTAGGTAAATGTCCTTGCTGAACTCATTCATAGGAGCACCTTTAGCTTTTGTGAATTCTTAAGGGTTCTCTAGTTCTTTTAAGACCTCTGTTTTTGGTTCTGAAATTTTACTGCAGTGTATCTAGATGGAGATTTATTTATACCTTTTGTGCTCCATGATGTTGTTTTGGTTTCTAATCAATTCTGGTCTCAGTCATTATCTCTAAATACTGCCTTTTCCCCATTTCTCTATTTTCTATATTGGACCTTGTTATTGTATCCTCCATATTTCTTAGTTCTCATTCATATTTTATACCTTTTCCATCTCTGTGCTGCATTTTAGATAAAATTTTTCTAGCTTTGTCTACAGCTCTACTATATGACCTGACTACTGAGTTTTCAAATTCAATGTTGCACTGTATTTAATTCCTTAAATTCTAATTAGCATTTTTTGGAAATTTGCCTGATCTTTTAAAATTAAATATTTTTTGTTCTCTCATTTTTATCTCCATTTACATTGTTATTCACTTTAAATTTACTTATTCTATGGTTTTTATTCATAATGCCACTTTTAAGTTCATAGGGACCTAATCTTACTGTTCCTTTTTTCTATTGATTTCACTTATAGTGGCCTGCTTCCTTGTATAGTCTATCATTTTGTACTATAAACTCACCATTAGTGTGGCTTCACGGGAATATTGTGCTACCTGACTTGAAGGTATGTCTTTAAAATCTCTTTGAATTTGTTTTGGACAGACCTGTCAGAGCTCTTTACAGCCTAGAATCAGCTCTTAAGACTAAACATATGGTATAAACTCTAGGTCCCAAATTCAGTTGAATAAAGGTTTATAGTTTAAAATTCTCAAAGAGACTTTTTCTTCTTTCTTATTAAGAACCTATTTAAAACCCAGATGAGATTAAAGAACTTCATTTCATCTCTCCATGTCAGTGGACAAAATTTTTCCCAGTCCATTCCTACACTAAGGGTAAAGCCCTTGAAGAATCCTAATTATACATGAGGTCTTAATTCTACCCTAACTTAGAATCTCCCTATCCTAAACAAGCCCAAGGCCTCACCCTCTTTCCCCTAAAGATCTCAGGACTAATATAACACAGCACAGCTTCCTCCCTGGCCCTGTTTCTTGGAAGTTCCAACACTGGTTTCCACTGTTAGGTGTTGTTTTCATTCTTAGATTGAGGTCTCTTGGGCTTTTCCTCACATTCTACTGAATTTAGCTATGCATTTAAAACAATAATCATAATAGCTAGTATTTACTAAGTGCTAACTGGGCACTGTTGAAAGCACTGTATGTAGTATCTCACATCCTATGAAGTAGGTACTGCTGCTGCTGCTAAGTCACTTCAGTCATGTCCAACTCTATGCGACCCCATAGACGGCAGCCCACCAGGCTCCCCCGTCCCTGGGATTCTCCAAGCAAGAACACTGGAGTGGGTTGCCATTTCCTTCTCCAATGCATGAAAGCGAAAAGGGAAAGTGAAGTCGCTTAGTCGTGTCTAACTCCTAGCGACCCCATGGACTGCGGCCTACCAGGCTCCTCCGCCCATGGGATTTTCCAGGCAAGAGTACTGGAGTGGGGTGCCATTGCCTTCTCTGATGAAGTAGGTACTTCTATAACCCTATTTATACAGATAAGGAACCTGAAACACAGAGATATTATTGTTTGGATGACTAATGAATGGGAGAGAACGGTCCTGTAATGCATTCTTAGAGCACTGCATGTCTTGGTGATCAAAGGAAAGTGGCCAATGAGACTAGAGATATTTTTTCTTTGAATGGAGTACACTTCTACTACAAATATGGGCCTTGGTAAATGAAGTTGTCTTGCGCTATCCCTGATTACATAGTATCTGGGAAGTTGTGGTATATTTGGTTTGCCTTTACTAGTTCCCATGCTTCCAAATTTCTTTAAAAGTACCAAATAAGAAGCCCACTACCAGGTTACATTTCCAGATCAGTTTCTTTGAGAGTTAGTGGTTAAAGGGAATCACAAAATATCTTGCAGTCACTCCATATGTTTGTTCAATATCCAGGTTAAACCCTGAATTAGTAACAACCCTTCTTTCCTGCCTCCTCCCTCAATAAATGGCCCAGCTGTCTGGCCTGCGCCCAAGTTTCCGTAATAGAGAAGATCAGAACACAATTCTGTTTCTATGAGGCAGTCATGGATACAGTGGCCACTCGTAGAGCCGAGCCCCAACTTTCAGTAATCAAACCTCAATATGCCAGTCGTTTTTAGTGATAATTAATTGCAAGGTTCTGGGCCGAGCGCTGGAATGAATGTAATCAAACACTGGCCTTCAGAGGCTTGCAGCTGAAGAAAATTAGATATGTGAAGGAAAAGAGCTCAGGCAACATTTACTGAACATAGGTGTCTTTTAAAAAAAGAATCTGGGACTTTGTTGGTGATACAGTGGACAAGAATCCTCCTGGCGATACAGGGGACATGGATTTCATCCCAGACAAAGATAATTATAATATGATACCATTTATAAGAGGTATCTTTTAAAAAAAAAAAAGAATCTGGGTGTCTATGCTCTACTAAAATGAACGATATGACTAAGAGGAAGGCAGAAAATCACAGGAATGTATTAGACTTCACAGTGGAAAGAGGTACTGGTAATACCATGATGCCAACTATGCAAGAAGACTCGAAAACAGTCAGCCTAGACTGGAGCGGAAGATGAGAGGGTTCTAGGAGTGATGACGCAGCGGGGAGGGTGAGAGGGAGGATTAGATCATCGAGTGTAACCTCCTGCATTTTACCTTCTGATGGAAAATGCAGGGATGAGCAAATGACTTCTGCAGAAAATATAAAGCAAGGCAAAAGTGAGGTAATTATCACCCTCGAGAAAACAAAAAGTTGTAAAATAAACATAATCACTGCATACAATGACTCAACTAGGGTAACAGTTATGAAGTCATAATTGAATTGATTATAGATGAAATTATTTTTTGTTTGGTTTTTTCTTTTTTTGTTTTTAGATGAAATAATTTAAAGTGCTTATTTTTGAGAAGCAAAAATCAAGGATGGTAAGAGTGGGATAAGAGAATATTTAGTTTTCTCTTATAAGCCTTAAAGAAGTCAATGGCTTTTAAAATTAGGTCCATAGATTACTTCAACAAAATAAAAATTAAATTTAAAATGACAGTGGTTTTCACATATGTTAAGTGAAGAAGAAAGGGATAGTTGGGGTAGGAAAAGAAATTTGCAGCAATCAGTAATGTAATCACAATAATTACACTGCATTTTAATTGGTACAACCATGGTTCTATCCTAGGTCATCATAGTTTAAAGGAAACTAGCAAGTGATCATCTCACCCCTCTGCTCAAAATTCTCTGACAACTGTCACAGTTAAATAAATAAATACCTAAATTAGTTATTAGCATGCCATTCACTGCCCTTCATGATATGGCCAACCCCCTGCCGATCTGTTCTACTCATCATCACCTCCCCACAAATCCACCCTCTAGATGGTCTACACCGCAATACTAAACAGGCCCATGCCATTATGTCTCCACTCCCATGCACATCTATTGCTTCTCCTTCTACCCTTGTTTCAAATGTCTACCTGACAAGTATATGTTAATTATTCTCTTCCCCACTCAAGAAATTTCCTTCTCTCTTAAGCCCTTATTGAGTTCTCCAGGGCAGAATTAAAGACTGGTTTCCATAAACTGGCACTGAATTTTATATAACCTTCCATTACAGAATGTATTGTGCATCACCACATGACTCCCACCACAAGCCAAGTAGCTCTCTACAGGAGATAATTAACAAACTTAGAAGCAACAAGTAATCCTTGGCTTATTATAAACTTGTACTAGAAAACTGAATAAGTTGGAAAGCTGCCTAAGTTGTTTTATGACATCAGTATAACTTTAATTCAAAGATGAATAACAATACCCTATGAAAATTGTAGATTCATTTCCTTTATAAGCATATATGTTTTAATTCTGAGTAATACCGCAACACCAATAGTGGGTAAAACTTCTGGCACCTCAGCATAAATGAAACTAAAATGTTCTCAGTATTTTTCACCACCACTCACTTGCAGTTTAAAAAAAAAATCTTAAACTAGACTGACTCAGAATGTACTTGTCAAAACAATAAAAATTACTATTTTTATTAAATCTTGACTATTTCTTAAATACTCTGTGTGATACAATAAGAAGTATGCATAAAACACTACTTACTGCTGAATTATCAAAGTACAATGAGTGCCTTAAAGAAGATACTTGTGCTGTTGGTTCAGTTGTGAGCCACTTTTTTCATGAACACCATTTCACAGTAATTCAGACTTAAGTTTTTGCAAAGAGTTTCTTGACATGAACAAAATAAGCCTATTATTTTAAGAAACAACTGACAGTATTTATTGCCAATGATAAAATCCAACCTTTTAAGTAAAAATCATAATTTTGAACTTATGTCAGGAGTTTGACAGCTTTCCAATATTTAGACTTTTCTGATGACTTTTCAGATCAGTATTACTGATTCTGATCAGTAATACTAGCAAATATGATTTTTAATATTGTATATTTGAAATGCAGAAACATTTTGGAGAGAAAAGAGAGAAAAGGTATTTGATAAAGTTTAACAGGATTTAAAGAAAAGCTCAAAGAAAGTTTTAAAGAAAAATTTAAGAAATTTTCTTAATTTTATAAAGGATCTCTACTCTAAACTTAGAAGAAAATTATTATACTCAAAAGAGAAACTTAAGATACATTTCTTTTAAGGTCAAAGGAAAAAACAAAAACTAAACAAAAGGGTGCCTATCCTCCTTGCTACTTCTGAACCTAATACCAGAAGCTCTGGCCAATGAAAGTTAAAAAAAAAAAAAGACTCAAGAAGCTGAGGATAAGATGGAAATACATGAAACGGTCAGACGTACATATGTGAGCAATAACTACAAAGAAAATAAATTACCAGTCACAATAATAACCAAAACACTTGAAAAAATCTAATGCTAAGAAAGCCAACCAATAAAATAAAAAATGGGAAGATGAATTTCCAGAGGTTAAAAATCAATTAATAGAAATCTAAAAAAAAGACTTGCAAATATAGAATGTTTTAGACCATCAGAAATATACATAAATAGCATAAAAAATTAATGAATCAAAACTTGCAAAAGTAAAAAATAGTTGAATAGGAAAAAATGTACATGTTTTATAAATAAAATTATACTGAATGGATGAATGGATAAAGAGAAAATAAACACACAACACATTCTTTTTAATTCAGCCATTAAAAAGAATGAAGTCTAAAAATTATAAAACTACGTATGCATTTATTCTTCAACTCAGCATGCCCAATTCTAGGAATTTATTCTGAAGACATACCATGAAAATTAATTCTTCTGTGCCTAGAATCATCGTGAAAATTATTTGTGTTCTCTAACTCTTCCCCTAGTATACTAGTTCCTCAGTAGAAAGACTCTCTAATCCCCAGCCTATCCTATCTATCTGGAGAAGGAAATGGCAACCCATTCCAGTGTTCTTGCCTGGAGAATCCCATGGACGGAGGAGCCTGGCAGGCTGCAGTCCATGGGATTGTGGGGAGTCGGACACAACTGAAGTGACTGAGCATCCTATCTATCAAGACCAGAAAAGGGACCCTAGTCCCTGGGGCAATCAGGATAAGCAGGGGCCCCTCCTCCTGTAGCATCCAGGGGCATGAAAGTGAAGCTGCTACAAGAGGCCCTCCTAAAGGAGCTTAACAAATAATATTTATCTTCTGCAGCTGTGGGGCTACTGAGTTCCTGCTACCTGGATCAGTCATTACCTCTCAGAGCACCTACATCAGTTTGTACCACCTCAGAGTCTCTACGACAAGGCGCCTGTCCAAGGATGACTACTAGGAGCCAAAAGAGCAAGCCAAGGTTTTGCTCAGCTGAACGTTCAGTCAACAGTTACTCAAACGACAAGCCCTGAGGGCTTTCACAGACACAAAATCTCCAGTTCACTTTTCTGGCTAAACAATCTTCACTACAGAGCAATAGTTATAAAACACTGATCAAGGAAGTATGTGACACTCGGGCGTCAGGTTGAAGGTCCGGGAAAGAGCCCAAGTCGACTCAAGAGTAAGGGTACCTAGAGACTTCCCTGATAGTCTAGTGGTCAAGACTCTGCACTTCCACTGCAGGGAGAACAGGCTTGATTTCTGGTCAGCAAACTACGATCCTGCATACTGCACAGTGTGGCAAAGGAAAAAAAAAAAAAAAAAGTAGGGGCACCTAATAGGATCACAGATATAGAAAAAATCTTATGCTTACTGGGGGGTAAAGAAGAGAGAGGGATAAATTGGGAGACCGGCATTGACATATATATACTACTATACATAAAATGTCAAAGTTATGTTTTTTTCCAGTAGTTATGTATGGATGTGAGAGTTGGACCATAAAGAAGGCTGAGCGCTGAGGAATTGACGCTTTGGAACTATGGGGCTGGAGAAGACTCTTGGAAGTCCCTTGGACTGCAAGATCAAACCAGTCAATCCTAAAGGAAATCAACCCTGAATATTCATAGGAAGGACTGATGCTGAAGCTCCAATACTTTGGCCACCTGATGTGGAGAGCTGACTCATTGGAAAAGACCCTGATGCTGGGAAAAATTGAGGAGAAGGGGGCAACAAAAACTGAGGAGAGGATGAGATGGTTGGATGGCATCACTGCCTCAAAGGACATGAGTTTGAGGAAACTCAGGGAGATAGTGATGGACAGAGGAGTCTGGTGTGCTACAGTCCATGGGGTTGCAAAGAGTCGGACACAACTTAGCAACTGAAGAACAACAACAATATATAAAATAGATAACAAATAAGAACCTACCATATAGCACAAGTATAGCCCACCAGGCTCCTCTATCCACGGGATTCTCCAGGCAAGAATATGGGAGTGGGTTGCTATGCCCTTCTCCAGGGGATCTTCCTGACCCAGGGATTGAACCCAGGTCTCTTAGTCTCCTGCATTGGCAGGTGGGTTCTTTACCACTGGCGCCACCTAGGAAGTCCATAGCACAGGTAACTCTACACAATAATCTGTAATGACCTTTATGTGAAAAGAATCTTAACAAGAGTGGGTATATGTATGCTACTGCTAAGTTGCTTCAGTCGTGTCCAACCCTGTGTGACCCCATAGACAGTAGCCCACCAGGCTCCCCCGTCCCTGGGATTCTCCAGGCAAGAACACTGGAGTGGGTTGCCATTTCCTTCTCCAATGCATGAAAATGAAAAGTGAAAGTGAAGTCGCTCAGTCGTGTCCGACTCTTATCGACCCCATGGACTTCAGCCCACCAGGCTCCTCCATCCATGGGATTTTCCAGGCGAGAGTACTGGAGTGGGTTGCCATTGCCTTCTGCGGGGTATATGTATATGTATAACTGATTCACTTTGCTGTAGAGCAGAAACTAACACAACATTGTAAACCAACCATACTCAATAAAATTTCTTTAAAAAAAGAAAAAAAGAGTAAGAGTACCTAACTGTACCTTAGGGTGCGGTATGTGTGCTAAGTCACTTCAGTCGTATCTGACTCTTTGCGACCCTAAGGACTGACTGTAGACCACCAGGCTCCTTTGTCCATGGGATTCCCAGGCAAGAAACTGGAGTGGGTTGCCATGCCCTCCTGCAGGGTCTCTTACATCTCCTGCATTGGCTAGCGGTAAGCTAGCACCACCTGGGAAGCCTGTACCTTAAGGGTAACAAATAGGTAACAAAGGGGGGAATTCCTTTCGTGTAAACACTGTAACTAATAAATGGAAAAGCAATGGGGATATCACCTTTTTTGCAAACTCATAATAAAATAACGGATGTAAGTAATAATTATCAAAGACCACTACTATCAAAGAAAGGGAGAAACCTGACATGACGTGAGTCCTAACAGCTGTACACGGCACCAACTTCTGTTAAGTATTCTTCTCCAGGGTCCCAAATCAAATTAGAATCAGATCTAACCTACAGTTTACAGGAAATACAGAGGTCACAGGATCATGTTAAATAACTTCTCAGGGATGCAATCAGGAAAATCCAGAATGTGGGAAAGTCTACAAGGACGAACAACTCAGTCGCTTCAACAAATTAAATGCAAGGAAGAAAAGGAAAGGAAAAAGAGGATGGGAAAACCAAAGATAGTTAAAGGTAGAGTGACCAGACACCCCAACTTGTCCATTATAACACTGGTTCATGCCTGATATCCCAGTGTAACTGTTAATAGAGTCCTCTTTCATTACTAAAAGCTTCCTAGTTTAGATAATAAATTATATGGTCACCCTACCTAAGAGATGAAAGTGAAAGTCGCTCAGTCATGTCTGACTCTTTGCAATCCCATGGACTATACAGTCCATGAAATTCTCCAGGCCAGAATACTGGAGTGGATAGCCTTTCCCTTCTCCAGGGGATCTTCCCAACCCAGGAATCAAACCCAGGTCTCCTGCATTGCAGGCGGATTCTTTACCAGCTGAGCTACAAGGGAAGCCCAAGAAAACTGGAGTGGGTAGCCTATCCCATTTCCAACGGATCTTCTGGAACCAGGAATCAAACTGGGGTCTCCTGCATTGCAGATGGATTCTTTACCAACTGAGCCCTAAGAGATACAGTAATCAACAAACTGTGTTGGCATAGTTCGATACTGATTTAAAAAAAAAACAAAACAACTGTCATAAAACATTTGAACACTGACTAGATATTTGATGATATTGCAAGGTAAGAGTTCTTACCTTTAGAAATACAAACTGATATATTTACAGATGAAATGACATGAGATTTGCTTTACAACAACTGAGTGGGGGGAGAGGGAATAGGAGGGATGTAGATGAGATAATACTGATCATGAGTTGTTAACACAACTTACAGTGGGATGTAAGACTACTCTCTCTGCTTTGGAATATTATAGAGATTTCCCACAATACGATATTTTAAAAAGAGATTAAGTTTTCCAGTAAACAAAATTTTCCTACTTCTAGAAACAGAAATACCCTAGAAACCTTCAGCTTCCTGCTCTTAATTCAAGAGCAAGCCTTTGGCATGTTGCCTGATAGAACTATATATTTATTCAGAGTCACTGAAGCCAGGATCTATAATTCTCTGCCATACAGTTCCCTGAGGTTAAATCACAGCTAGTATTCTTCATTACTTTATCTTTCCATAAAAATTTTTTAAAAAGGACTGCTGCTGCTAAATCACTTCAGTCGTGTCCGACTTTGTGTGACCCCATAGACGGCAGCCCACCAGGCTCCGCCGTCCCTGGGATTCTCCAGGCAAGAACACTGGAGTGGGTTGCCATTTCCTTCTCCAATGCAGGAAAGTGAAGTCGCTCAGTCGTGTCCGACTCTTTGCGACCCCATGGACTGCAGCCTACCAGGCTCCTCCGTCCATGGGATTTTCCAGGCAAGAGTACTGGAGTGGGGTGCCATTGCCTTCTCCGTTAAAAAGGACTACCCCTTCCCTAACAGGAGAATCACATTTGAATATACTCTCAAGTTGTTCTTTCCCTTACATAGGAGTGGGGGTGGTGGACAGGAATGAAACACCTTAAGCTCATCTCAATGGGCTTTTCCCACTGCCAAGAAATGGCCCAAAAGAGAATGTAGTTCGGTTTACTCATTTACTCATGAGTAAATTTTTACTCATTTTACTCCATGTCCTGGTGTGCCCCAGAGGGCCAGTTTTAGCTACAATAATTAGTGAGCCTGCGTGAGAAGGCAAGAGAGAACACAGCTGCTACTGCCTCATCTTAGCCAGTAACAAAACTTCCAAGGGCAGAACATAATGATAAGTGATACCTAGAGTTACTCAAGGGAAAATCAGAATATGAGAAAACTAAAAGGAAGCAAAAGGAAAAATAATAGAAGCAAAAAAAAAAAAAAAGTGAGGATTAGCAACATGTGAATTTTCTAACAAAGACAGCAAAAAAACTGTTACAGCAACAATAATTGTTATTCTGAACAATCTTACAGGTATTGACTTATCTAATCCTGACAGTGATACCTGAAGTCTATTACTATCCCCAGTTTAATAATGTAGAAAACTGAGACAGAAAGGGAAGTGATTTGCCTACAACAGGGCCAGAATAAGAACAAGTTCTGGAGACGTTCCTCTTTTAGAGTTACTTTGAAAAGCAGTTGTTTAAAGAAAGACAGATAAGACAAGCAGGTGTTGGTAAATGAAAATAGTGCTTTCTCTTTGGCAGGAAACAATCTTGACACTACCAAAAAAGGGTTTCAAAGGCTGCCCAGATTTGGAGGACACCCAAAGCAACACCTGTCCTTTGCCACTAAAGTCCACAGAAAGCTTCTTACACGTGTGACACAGGAAGGGCCAGAGGGCTGAATTAGTACTAGCTGCAAACTTCAACAGTGAACTTCTTGTTGCTGAAGATGTTCAACCAAAGAATAACTTTTCCACTAGAGATTGTACGAAAAGAATTTCTATGCAGTGGGAAGTAGGCTACAGCTAGAACTCTTCCTATACAAAGTTCATTCTAATGAGGACTTCTTGCTGCACTTTAGGGCTGACGAAAACAATGGCAACTCAAAACTGAATCAAAACCTAAGCCATTCTATGTTCCAGGGAGTTGCCAACACCAAGCTTCTATCCCCAGGAGGTCTAAAATCCCAATGAACAGCCCAAGACACAGCTTCCTGCTGTCTTTAGGGACATCAATTACACCAAGGACCGTATCTAGTACTCCTTCAAATATGATTATATCAACAATACAATACCCATGTCTCAGTGCCAATCAGTAGGCTAGAATCACATTCTTAGAAGAGGTACAAGTTGACTAAAGGTTTGAGGTTAATTCAACCCAAATCACAATCGCATTTATTATGCCTCTTAAGGTTGACCATACCCATCTAGGACACTTGAAAGGTAGCATCAAGACCTGTCTGTAACAGACCCATCCCTTGTCATCAAGGAACAAATGGAAATGTACCATAAGAATTCAAAAGGTCATTATTTTTAAACTGTGTCTTTATTGTCCTTCAAATTACTACGGACAACAATCTGTGAGGTCTTAAATATATAACTAAGATGCAGAACTCAATAAAAAGGGTTAAGATTCTGAGCAGTGCCAGTTCTAACTACTATTTCTAGCCCCTTTGGGCAATGCAACCAAAAGCCTCAATAGCGGTGTCAGTTTGCCAGGGCTGCCATATCAAAGTACCACACACCCGGTGGCAAGAGACATTTATTTCCCTCCAGTTCTGGGGGCTAGAAGGTGTCAGCAGGGTTGTTTCATCTGAGGCCTCACTCCTTGGCTTGTAAATGGCTGTCTTCTCCCTCTGTATCTGTGCCCCTGTCTAAACCCCTTCTTCTGAGTTACTGTTGTTGTTCAGTCGCTAAGTCGTGTCCGACTCTTTTGAGACCTCGTGGACCGTAGCCCTCCAGGCTCCTCTGTCCCTGGAATTTCCCAGGCAAGAATACTGGAGTGGGTTGCCATTTCCTTCTCCAGGGAATCTTTCTGACCCAGGGATCAAACACATGTCTCCTGCTTGGCAGGTGCATTCTTTACCACTAAGCCACCAAGGAAGCCTCCTTCTTATAAGTACACCAGTCATATTACAGCCCATCCCAAAGATCTTATTTAACCTTAATTATCTCCATGAAAATCCTATCCCCCAGTACAGTCACCTTCTAGGAACTGGAGGTTTAAAGCTTCAACAAATGAATTTTAGGGGGACACAATTCAGCCCATAAAAATAGTATGAAAAGTGAAAGTGAAAGTGAAGTTGCTCAGTCGTGTCCGACTCTTTGCAACCCCATGGACTGTAGCCTACCAGGCTCCTCAGTCCATGGAATTTTCCAGGCAAGAGTACTGCAGCAGGTTGCCATTTCCTTCTCCAGGGGATCTTCCCAACCCAGGGATCGAACCCAGGTCTCCTGCATTGCAGGCAGACGCTTTACAGTCTGAGCCACCAGGGAAGCCCTAAAAATAGTATACTCTGCGGAAATAAAAGACATCCTAATATGGCCACTGCATGGCGGCAGTATGTAGATCCTAGATCTCTCCTGGGTCATCTATTTTTAAATAGAGGTTAAATTCACTGCCAGTAGCTCTAGAATTTTCTTCACTTATTCATACTTTACTAGAATCATTTTTCTCTCTCAGCTTATATTTGCTCAGTTGCTAAATAACAGCATGTTCATTAGGCAAATGTACTAATGTGCAAAAATGGTAACAATTTTGTAGAATTTAGGTTCACCATTGTGTTAATTAAAAACTCATTCTGTCCTAGACTCAGAATGTGAACTCAGAGAACAAAACTAAATTAGTGGATAACAACAATGAACGTGTGTAAAAGAATAAAATGGAATGACACATGCCTAAAAGAAGGACAGAGGTTTTTAAAAGGAAATAAAGATAATGGCATGGAAGTGAAAATGGATTAGAAATACCAACTCCCTGAGTATGAGCGGATTTGTATAAGAATGTCATGACTAGGTTACCTTGGGAAAAGAGAAGACCCGGGTCCACAAAATTACTTAGGATCAAAACATACTACATGAAAGAAGTATCTTAGATGGGGAAGCAGAACAGTATAGTTGTTGAAAACATGATCTCTGGAGCCAGATGGCTTGGGTTTTAATCCCACTTTTGCCATTTACCATCTGTTTTATCTCAAGTAATTTATTTAATCTCTCTGCACTTCTGTTTTCTCATCTGCAAAACAAGCATAACAATAATCCCTACTGCACAAACCTGGTGTGTGGATTGAATGATTTACAGATTTTTAAATAGTTAGAATGGTACTCAGCTGAGGCACTATTAAGTCCTAAGAATTTGTTTACTTACTAACTAAACACACAATAGCACATTTCATTAGAAACATTATAGCAGAGTTAAGACTACAGATACTAGAGCAAGATCCTTTGGGGCTGAATGCCAGTTTCCATTGCCTACATGAACTGAGAACTTCCCACTGCCTACGTGAACTGAGAACTTCCCACTGCCTACGTGAACTGAGAACTTCCAGATGTACAAGCTGGATTTAGAAAAGGCAGAGGAACCAGAGATTAAATTGCCAACATCTGTTGGATCATAGAAAAAGCAAGGGAATTCCAGAAAAACATCTACTTCTGCTTTGCTGACTATGCAAAAACCTTCACTTGTGTGGATAACAAGACCCTGTGGAGAACTCTTAAAGAGGTGGGAATAGCAGATCACCTTACCTGCCTCCTGAGAAACCTGTGTACAGGTCAAGAAGCAACAGTCAGAACTAGATATGGAACAATGGACTGGTTCAAAATTGGGAGAAGAGTACATCAAGGTTGTATATTGTCACCCTGCTTATTTAACTTACATGCAGAATACATCATGCAAAATGCCAGGTTCAATGAATCATAAGCTGGAATCAAGATTGTCGGGAGAAATATCAACCTCAGATATGCAGATGATACCTCTCTAATGGCAGAAAGCAAAGAGAAGCTGAAAAGCCTCTTGATGAAAGTGAAAGAGGAGAGTGAAAAAGCTGCCTTAAAACTCAACATTCAAAAAGTTAAGATCACAGCATCCAGTCCCATCACTTCATGGCAAATAGCTGGGGAAAAAGTAGAAGCAGTAACAGATTTTATTTTCTTGGGCTCCAAAAATCACTGTAGATGGTGACTGCAGCCATAAAATAAAAAGCTCTGATAAACCTAGACAAGCATATTAAAGAGCAGAGACATCACTTTGCTGACAAAGGTTTGTATAGTCGAAGCTATGGTGTTTCCAGTAGTCATCTATGGATGTGAGAGTTGGACCACAAAGAAGGCTAAGTGCCAAAGAATTGATGCTTTCAAACTGTGGTGCTAGAGAAGATTCTTGAGAGTCCCTTGGGCTTCAGTCAGTCCTAAAAGAAATCAATATTGAATATTCATTGGAAGGACTGATGCTAAAGCTGAAGCTCTAATACTTTGGCCACCCGATACGAAGAGCTGACTCATTGGAAAAGACCCTGATGCTGGGAAACATTGTAGGCAGGAAGAGAAGCAGGCGATAGAGGATGAGATGGTTGGATGGCATCAACGAATCAATGGGCAAGAGTTTGAGCAAACTCCAGGAATTGGTGATGGACAGGGAGGGGGAGGCCTGGCATGCTGCAGTCCATGGGGTCACAAAGAGTCGGACACGGCTGAGTGACTGAACTGAACAACAACTGGTTACTAGCTTCCCAGAGCTCACATAGGGCTAGGAATGGACAATGCTCCCACCAGCCAGTGCAGAAAAAATCACAACGCATGGTCATCAAGTACAATACTTAGAAAGCACTGCCTCCATATAAAGAAAAAATTAGACCCACATGCTGCTCTGGGACCATCTACAAAGCCTAAAAGTAACCCTCAAAGGGATCAAACTATTTCTTTCTGATAATTTAACTGCATCTCAGAATAAAATTCAAGAACATTTAAAGAAATACAAACATAGCCAGCAAAGGTAAAATTATCTTGCTGTATCAGTGAACTGGTATGATGCATATGAGAGATACAAAAAAAGAATGGAATAAAACACTAATACAGTGACCAGAATGTGGACAAGTCTGGTGGGGTGGGGGGGGGGGGCGGTGGATTTAACAAGTTGTCAATCCTAAAGCTATAAGATATTGCCTTAGATTGTGTCCTAAGAACACAGCTATCACAGGCTAGTAAGGTTGGGGAACCAAGATTCTGTAAGCCACATGGCACAGCTGAAAAAACAGGGGGTGAGGGGGCCTAGTACTTTAAGCCATGTGCCAAGATGGGGAACACCGTAGCTTGTGGGTGCTACCCAACCTACAATTTTTCTCAGTCTCATGCACCAAGCCTTAGTACCTCCAGAATAAGGTGATTTCAGGGAGGAATCAGCTTCTAATGCTGCCCTATGTCCATCTAAACTTTCCCTCAATTGTCTTTGGAGTTTGAGTTCATATATCAAATAATGTCACTTAAGTCTGTATAATAAGTTTTGCTTCTATTTAAATTTGTCTTTTGCCACATTAATTTTTTTTCTAACAGAAAGCTTACCAAATACCTATTGATCAATCATACCTTCCTCTTACTTGAAAAACTTTTTCAATTGGTTTCTTAGTCCTTCCTGAAGAACTGTCCCTTTTTAGTTTCTCCTCTGCTCTGCTAGTTCCTTGTCTCCCGAATCTCTTAAAGTCAGATTGCCCCAGTCCAGGGCTCAATCCATTAACATTTCCTCCTTCTCTACTCACTGGATAATCTCATAAACCTAACGATTCATTTATAAGATGACAATTTCTAATTACATCTCTTTAGCCCAGACCTCACATATCTCTGACTGAATGTCTAATTAGCTATCTCTTGCAGTCCCCCAGTCTCAGTTCATGATAACTAAACTTTTCTAGCTGTTCAGTGCCAAATCTTCAGTTATCCTTAACTCACCATTTTCTCAGATTCTGCATCTAATCTACACTTCTTACCACCTGCACCATCGTGGGTTCAAACCACTGTCTCTCACCTAGAATATACCAGTAGCCTTCTAACTACAGTGATAGTGATTCTCTTCATCTGAGTTGGATCATCGCATTCTTCTGCTTTAATCTATTCAATAGCTTCTCAAGTCACTCAGTGAAAGAATAAGCATCCTTATCATGGTTTAAAAGGTCTACTTTATCTGGCTCCCCACTACATCTCAGATCTCATTTCTTCCCACTCACCACCTAACTCATTCCACACGAGCTTCACTGGACTCTGCTATACAAAGAACACACAGAGCAAGCTCTTAGATCAGGTCTTAGGCACTTTCTGCTGCCTCTGTCTGAAATGCTCTTCCTTCAGATACCACTGTTCTGGCTCTGAGACTTACTTCAGGTCTTTCCTCAAATGTCAACTTATTGCTGAGGACCTCCCTGGCCATCTTACATGAAATGTCAACCCCTGGATCCCACATTCCCCATCCCCCTTATCCTACTGTATTTTCTCAGTATCATTTATGTCCATCTCTTTTTACTCACTAATTTGTTTGCCTCCCTCCACTAGAATCTACGCTTACTGAGAGCAGGGACTTTACTCTTTTGTGATCACAGTCCTTTATGAGAAAAACAGTGCTCAGCATATAGTATGGACTCATTTTCCTTCTGTGTAAAATGTGGGTTTGGACTATTTAACCCTCAGAGAGCTCAAGCATTCTATCATGCTATGTTTCTCCTATGGGGTGATCACAGGGCTGTCCATTGGTTAAGATGGACACACAATTATCTAACTACTGATATGCTACACTACTTTTCCCCTAATTTTGCATGTAATAGAGATCTGTGAAATTCCTTTCACACAAGCCATCACTTTTGTGCAGTTTCTCCCCATCATTAAGGAGAAAGACCTAGGTTTTACTTATCAGGCCAGAAGCAATCGCTGAGGCCCACGTTCATCACAGTAGGTCTCCTTACCTCCACTGCAGTGAGCGGCTGGAACAGGGACTGCCAGGACTGCTATGGGCGTGTGTGTTCAAGAAAAAGGCAAGAGGAGAAGTAGCCAGAGTACATTCGGCACTAAAGGGGACTTTAGAGAGGGACCAGGCTGGAGCCGACGTGGGAGAAAGTACGTGCCGGTTCACTTCAGATCCTCGGCAAAGAGCAGAGATTCTGACAACGTACCACAGCAGAGAAAAACAGAGTCAGTGGTAATTTCTCAGCCAAAAAGAAACATTCAAAGTGGGTTAGTTTAGGCAAGAGACTCAAGAAAAGTAAGTGGTCAAAAACCATTCTCAGATATTAATATCATACCCAGTACCAATGTTGGCACAGAATGACCATGGAGACTAAAACTTAATCCACAGAATTAAAACCAAAAAGTTAAGCTTTGGATATTCAAAGTATTTAGGTTGGCTTCCGTGAAAATGTGGTAAATTTACTACAATTCATCAATTAACAAGCAATAGACAATATGTTGTGTTCAATGACTAAAATTTCCTAGAGAAACATATATGTCAATAAAAGTAAAGCATTCTTAATAGTTTAAGTTGTTAGATTACATCTAAAATAATACCAAGTTGTTTAACTAACTTTTGTCTGAGTACACCAAATAATGTTATTTCACTATATATAATAAATTTTGCTTCTATTTAAATTTTCATTTTGCAGGTTATTTTTTTCCCCAAAAAAACAATTTAACCATCTTAATGTGTTAAATCCTAAAGAAGACTAAGTGAGATCATTAGACTAAACACAGACAGATGGTAAATATGAATTTCTATTTTTTAATCATATATAATAGACATGTCACAGATGATGAAAAATAATTGACAGACGCACAGCATTTGTGTAGTAGTGGTATAGCTTTCTATACAAATACAATATTTAACTACAATATCTTATTTACAAGATAGGAAAAAAACTTAAGTATCACATAAGCACCTGTTTTAAAATGATGTTAGTTTCCTGTATTGTTACTGCTACCTGTTTGGATTTGATGACATTCTGCTGCTGCTGCTGCTGCTAAGTCGCTTCAGTCGTGTCCGACTCTGTGCGACCCCATAGACGGCAGCCCACCAGGCTCCCCTGTCCCTGGGATTCTTCAGGCAAGAACACTGGAGTGGGTTGCCATTTCCTTCTCCATGATGAAATTCTACTTGTATTTAATTACATATATTCAAAAGAAATCTCCACCTTCCTATATATTATCCCTCTAGCTGGCTTCAGCATATTTCTCAGATGAGTACAAAATATGAAGATATAATAGGATGGTAAAATTTTTCAATATATTTTTAAATTATAAGCAAAAATATTAATTTTTCACTTTAAAAAAGAATTTCCACTTTTCTAAAGAACTCTAAATGACATCTAAATTTTAAAAATTAGTTCCCTAGTACAGTTGACACTTGAACAATGCAGGTGCCAACTCCCTTTGCAGTTGAAAATCTGTCTATAACTTCACAGCTGTCACTCCAACTTCATAGTCAGCACTCCATATCTGAGGTTCTGCATCTGCAGGTTCAAGTAACTGTACATTGTGTAGTACTGTAGCACATATTTATTGAAAAAATCTGTGGTGTAAGTGGACCTGTGGTTTTAAGGGTCAACAGTACATATAAGCTAGAGCTAATCAGAACACACAACAGGGTCAACAGTACATATATGCTAGAGTTAATCAGAACACACACTTTTCTTGTTAACCTGAATAACATTGCTTATAGAAAATTTTGGAGTCTTAAATCTTATCACATAAGATGAGGCTTAGCCATCTGATGAATATATCATTTGAAATTATGCAAAATCTATGAAAACCAAATTTCATTCTCTTTGCTCTTAATTACCACTCTGCAAACTGGTTATACTCTGGGGCTGCAGTCTAAAAAGGAATGTTTGAAAAAGGGAAGAGACTGATAAACTACTTCCTAGATCCTCAAGGAGCATTTTCCTAATCCAAATTCAAAGTCACTAAAACAGATACAATGATTAAAATTACCACTACACTAATGTTTGGAGAGCATGATTTTTAATCCCTATGTTTTCTTAATTGATGAAGTTTCTCTATTGTGGTCATTTACTTTGTAGGTTTAATATGGAAATAAACCATTTTTTTTTAAAGTGTGCCAATAGTTCCGATTTTATACTCCAAACAAGTCTGATTTCCCAAGGTCTGGTAGAATCATCAGTTCAATGAGCATCCGCTAGCACTGAAGGGCAACGACCCAAAGGAAGCCCACTGACAAAGTCTGCCTACTTGAGTAGGCTGTGCTGTCTTCACGTAACCACTACCCTTCAGGGGAAGGAAATCTGAAGTGCATTCCCTCTGCCCTCTTACAGCAAAGGCTGTTCGAGACAGATCATTGAAAGGGAATGAACTCTAGTGCACTCCTTTCCCTGGTTCCCTAATTTGCTGATCAATTCACTCAATACTTCTTCGTTAAATAAGCCTGAGCATCTCTTGGGAAAGCTACCCTGAAGTGGAAGTCTTCTTCCATTCCCCAGCTTCAAAATCCTTACCTAAGTATTATTCCTATATTGGTCAACATAGAAATAAAATTCCCACCCTAAAAGACTCAGGCTTGGATCTGCAAGGGCAGATCTGAGGTCCTGAGCTGACAGGCCAAGGGTAGAAATACAACACCCTCTCTAGTCAAAAGAGGAGATATTTTCCTTTCCATTTGTTTCTCACATCCACTGGGGCTTTGACAGTTACTTTAAATATCCTTTTGCTTGCAAGGCAGGAAAAAAAGTCTTCATTGTTAGCCCGGCTTCCCAAGTACCTAAGAATCTTAGAGATCATCTAACTCAGTTTTCAGAATTAGAAACCCCGTATACCTCTGCCAGGGACCACTGTTTTGACCTTGAATTCATGAAGCCAGCCCAGCCCTCTTCCTGACAGGCATCTCCAAACCAGAGTCTTTATCCAAGCAAATGAAGGTGTGTTAGTTGGCATTAGTTCTTTTCCTGACACCTGCCAGTTTCCACTCAGAGACCCCAGCCTCCTTACTGGATCCGCAGGCATGGTGCTCCCAGTCTCTCTCTCCTCCGTTTCATCATTTTCCTGGCTACTCAAGCTTTTGCCCTTTCCCACTTGGAATCTTGGCAGGAAGTTCTCTCACACAAGAGGTATGCAGGCATAAGCCAAAGGAAACTTACAAAGGCTTCCCAAATTTAAGAGAAAAATTAAAGTACTTTTCTTCAAAATTATGATTATCAGCAACACCCCCCCTAAAAAAAACCTAAGAGCACGAAAGGCAGCAGTGAGGCAGAGTGAGGAGTCCCAGAGCCCGAATGAATCAGCTGTCCTCTGTCTGCCTGACATCATTCACACTCAGCCTGGAACAAATCAGAGTCCCAGGGAGCACCTCGTTCCTCCTCAGTGACAAGCATCAAATCCCCTCCCCCACACATCAGTCACAACCTCCAGCCCTGAAGCCGGGCAACAGTGAGGACTCTGGCAGAGACTGCACATACCAACTTGAAAACTCACACTGTGACAGAAATACTATTAACTCAGGAGGCGTGGGTCAGGCTGGAACAGCTGCTGCAGTGGGTAGCGGACTGGAACAAAGCACATTAAGGATCCCAAATCAGTAAATAATGAGCTAAGAATATGTGGGCATTTCTGCAACGTTATTCATTCTCAAGCCCAGACCTCATGGAGGACGACAGAGTTGTAATGTCAGGGCTCAGAAACCAATTTTAGTAAACTCTGTACTTCTTCAGACAAAATCCAGCATCATTTTAAATTCAATTGGTATTACTCTCCAGTCACCTAAATAACCGTCTGGTAAGAATAGCCATAAGTCAAATTAAGAGAAGTAAGCCTAGAAACTACTTAGTTTAATTTCATCCATAAATTATTAATGAAATAATTTCTATGGCAGATATTATATGAGGTAAGCTGCAGAAGAACTGTAAAGAAGAGTAAGTCACTGAACATTTCCCCACCTATAGAATGAAAATAGGTAAGATGCTTAATAGGTGGGTTGTAGGGAAGATTATTATATGTAAAACAGAAAAGTGCTTAGCATAGAGGAAGTGTTATAGAATTATTAGCTATTATCATAGGTCTTGCCCTCCCAAGAGGACAAGCTCTCAATCTAAAGGGGAAGATAAGTGCAAACACATAAGAAACCATCTGACAAAAGCAAATAAATTATTGAGCTAAACACTGACAGCTAAGGGAGTGAAAATTAAGCAAAATCTTGGTCCCCTGCTTCAGAGCACCTGCCAACTTCGATGAGATCCTCTCATTCATATGGATGACAAAGTATGTCAAACTGTTCTTCTAGGATAACATCCAAAAGATTAATTCATACTCCAACCAGCGCTTTTTCAACTGCAGGTCACAACTCTTTAGTGAGTCATGAGATCAATTTAGAAAGTCAGGACCAATATTTTCTTAAAAGGGAAAAAGAATTTTCAGAAAAGAAAATATCAGAGTGCTTCACACAAAGTGAGGGGAAGAATTATTTAGTGAAATTTGTGTTTGCAACACCTGTTATTGAAATATGTATTATTTATAAGTGCAAACACGTGTCATGGGTTACAGTGTAAAATCTATTACTGAGGGTCACAGTCTAAAAAATTTGGACGCCACTGCTCTAATTACCCAACCAAACTTACCCCACCCGGCAGCTACAGACACTCACTTTCCCTCTCCACATACCAGCCCAATCATTTGTCTCTCACAGTTCCTTTCCAGAAGCCCCTGTTCTCTATAACAAAAATGGAAACACTCTCTCAGAAATCTACCACCTCTCAACAAGTACTGAGTCCCACTTTGGGAAAGTCTCGTGATGATATCAGGGTCAGTCACAGAAGCCCACACTCCCACATCTAGCAAACTAGCCTCTGTCTATCCCCACCCCAAGCTGAGGCCATGCAGTTAAGGTGAGGTTCTAAGTTCCTACTCAATATTCTCCATTCTCTAATACCCAACCCCAGGCTACTTAATAATAATAACAATAATAATAATAATGGAATAATAGCATGCATATCTGGAGAAGGCAATGGCACCCCACTCCAGTACTCTTGCCTGGAAAATCCCATGGATGGAGGAGCCTGGTAGGCTGCAGTCCATGGGGTCACTAGGAGTCGGACACAACTGAGCGACTTCCCTTTCACTTTTCACTTTCATGCATTGGAGAAGGAAATGGCAACCCACTCCAGCGTTCTTGCCTGGAGAATCCCAGGGACGGGGGAGCCTGGTGGGCTTCCGTCTATGGGGTCACACAGAGTCAGACATGACTGAAGTGACTTAGCAGCAGTAGCAGCAGCATGCATATCATACAGCTGTGATGAGGACTACTCATCACAGAGTGTTTAGAGTAGAATCTAGTAATTACTTACAATTGTTGGTTGCTTTTTGTTATTATTAACATCATTTTTCATCTAAGAAATGCAAGTTAAAATCACAATGAGATATTACTACCAACCCCTTAGATTGGTCTTAAAGTCTTACTATAACAAGTAAGAGTTAGTATAGACTCTTCTCTTGTGTTGCTGGACGAGTGTATTTGCTATGACCAGTGTGTTCTCTTGGCAAAACTCTATTAGCCTTTGCCCTGCTTCATTCTGTACTCCAAGGCCAAATTTCCCTGTTACTCCAGGTGTTTCTTGACTTCCTACTTTTGCATTCCAGTCCCCTATAATGAAAAGGACATCTTTTTGGGGTGTTAGTTCTAGAAGGTCTTGTAGATCTTTATAGAACCGTTCAGCTTCAGCTTCTTCAGCATTACTAGTCAGGGCATAGATTTGGATTACCATGATATTGAATGGTTTGCCTTGGAATTGAATCTGCCTTGCAATGCTGAGGACATGGGTTTGGTCCTTGGTTGGGGAACTAAGATTCCTCATGTTGTGGAGCAACTAAGTTGAGACTTTGCAACTACTGAGCTCCCGTGCCACAAGGAAAGATTTCACATGATGCAAGGAAAATCCTGTGTGCCGCAATCTAAGACCCAAATGCAGCCAAAATGTAGCCAAATAAATATTTTAAAAAAATTTTAAATACATATCTTAGTCAAAAGAATTTTCACATAGCAGATTCGATGAAAGTAACATTGCAATAAAATACAAGGAAATTAAAGCAAGAAAGTGGAAAAAGTAAGTTGGCATGATGCATTCTTTTTCTATTGCATAAGAAATTATCACAGACATAGCCACTTAAGACAACACATATTTACTATTTCAATTTCGATGAGTCTAGAATTCAAGCACAGCTTATCCAGGTTCTCTGCTTAGGGTCTCACCATGCCTAAGCAGAGGACCTAGATAAGCTGTGTCACCCCCGCATTCTTATACAGTGGCTTGGCTAAGGAAGAATCCACTTCTAAGTTCAATCAGGTAGTTAGCCAAATTTATTTCCTTCCTACTGGACTGAGGCCTGAGCTGCTTTATCGGATATCAACTGAAAGCCAACCTCAGCTCCTAGAAGCTACCATTATTCTGTGCCACATGGGTTTTCCCAACATGGCTGCCTACTTCAAGAAGCCAGAAAGACAGTTTCTATGGTGAGTGTACTAACTTAGACAAAGTCTTATATACCATAATATAGTCACATGAATGACATCTTATCACTTTTACTCTTTCATTGGTTAGAAGCAAGTTTCAGGTACTGCCATACTCAAAGGGAATAGGATTACACAAAAATATTAATAGGGGGAGGAGACTATGGGGGCCACCTTAGCATTTGTTCACCACACATGACTATGAAGCAGATTCACCAACAAATTTCCATAGACTACTTTATTAGGACCACCACAGATCAAAGTTAGTCTGAACATACTGCTATTTTTGGTTTTCTTTATATCCCAGCACTGAAAACATTAAAGGAGATCTTAAAACATGTTCTATGGCTGCCTAGCTATTGTTTTAAGGGATGGTGAAACTGCAACATAAGTGATAGCAATTTATAAGGTGATAATAAAATATTGTGTAATATCTTCTGTGACAAGAATAATTTATCATAAGACTCCATTACAAAGTTTGACATGTAGAGCTCATGGTTCATTTCTAAATCCATGTACTGCTTTAAGAATTTTTTTTTTAACCAATTCCAATTTTTACTACTGTAGCAGAACAAATACCCTCTAATTTAAGAAAAAAAAAAAAAAAATCTAAGGAATTCCCTGGTGGTCCAGTGGCTAAAACTCTGAGCTCCCAATAAGAGGGCCTGGGTTTGATCCCTGGTCAGAGAACTAGACCCTACATGCTGCAACGAAGAGTTTTCATGCCACAACTAAAGATACTGCATGCAACAAAAAAAGATTAAAGGTCTTGCATGCTACAAACTAAGATCTGGTGCAGCCAAATAAAAAAATGCTTTTTAATCTGAAAACAAAATGACTCAAGAAAGTTTATGAAGCTGGTATTGTCAAAATAACACAATTTTTAATATATTTAACTTAGTATATTCACAATATACTATAGCAAGCATCTTTTATCATTCACAATAAAAAAAAGCCTGCTCCTTGGAAGAAAAGCTATGACAAACCTAGACAGCTTATTAAAAAGCAGAAACATTACTTTGCCGACAAAGGTCCATGCAGTCAATCAAAACTATGGTATTTCCAGTAGTCATGTATGGATGTGACAGTTGGATCATAAAGAAAGCTGAGCGCCAAAAAAGTGATGCTTCTGAACTGCAGTGTTGAAGAAGACTCTTGAGAGTCCTTGGAATACAAGGAGATCAAATCAGTCAATCCTGAGGGAAATCAATCCTGAATATTCATTGGAAGGACTGATGCTGAAGCTGAAGCTCCAATACTTTGGCCACCTGATGAGAAGAACTGACTCACTGGAAAAGACCCTGAGGCTGAGAAAGATTGAAGGTGGGAGAAGGGGACGACAGAGGATGAGATGGTTGATGGCATCAGTGACTTGATGGACTTGAGTTTGAGCAAGCTCCAGGAGTTGGTGACGAACAGAGAAGCCTGGCACGCTGTAGTCCATGGGGTCCCAAAGAGCAGGACATGACTGAGCAACTGAACTGAACAGACATTCACAATATCAATCCAATACATAATCAACATAAAATAAAAACACACTTTACATTCTTTTTTCACAGTCTTATTGTAAAAGAACAACATAGCCCTTGAAGACAGGACAAAATGGTTACAACTGATTAGGTCAAAGATGGCAGAAGTTCAACTTCCAGTAGACCTTGAGCTTCATTATACGCTCATCATAATACATTAACATATGCTAAATGACACACCTGTCAGCACCACAGCAGTTTCAAGGCCAACAATAAAAAGGCCAAATAGTGGGCAGGGCCCAATTTCTGTAAATCTCTTCCACTTCTTCAAAATTATGGAAATAATCCTCCTACTCATTAGCCTATGAAATTACCCAGCCCATAAAAACTAACTCTGTCATGTTTCAGGGCCTCTTGCCTTCTGAGATGGCCCACACTCTGTGTGGAATGTGTTTCTCCTATGGCCACTCTCATTTTCTAAGACAACCCCATGACCTAGGACCAGCTCTTACCTTTAGAGATGGACTGCATTCTGTCTATGACATGCATATACTCTCTAAGTAAATCTACTTCTTACCTATCATTGTGTCTCTCACTGAATTCTTTTCGCAATGAGACATAAATAACCTGAACTTCATGAAGTTTTGATATTTGGTATGTGAATATGTGATCTCAATTAAAAGACAGTGGGTTCAAGTTCCAGTCTAGTTTCTGGCTGGATTTGAGTCCTGGCCATGCAACCAAGTCCCAATTTGAGTTGTACAGTTTCATATATATTTCTCAAAATTCATCAAGCAAAACTTTTTGGGGACATCCAAAGAGCTTATTTGTATGAGTTATAACTATCAATAATAAATGTACTACAAATGGAAACTGCAAGGTTTTGTATGTGTGTGTGTGTTTAGCTTAAACAACAGACATTTACTTCTCACAGTCTGGAGGCTTGGAAGTCCAAAATTAAGATACTAGCAGATTTGAAGAATCTAATGCAGGGGACATGAGTTTGATCCCTGATTCAGGAAGATTCTACATTCCACAGAGCAACTAAGCCCGTGGGCTGCAACTATGGAAGCCCACTCACTCTAAAGTCTGTGCTCTGCAACAAAAAGCCACTGCAATGAGAAGCCAGCCCACAGAGCCCCCGCTTGCTGCAACTAGAGAAAGCCTTTATGCAGCAGGTAAGACCCAGAGCAGCCAAAATAAACAAACAAAACAAAAAAGATGCTAGCAGATCTGTTTCCTTGTAGGGCTCACTTCCTGAGTTACAACCAGCAGTCACCTTCTCACTGTGTCATGGGAGAGAGCAAGAGAAGGGGAAGAAGGAGGGGGCTGGCAGTGGAAGCAGAGAGCCACAAGTATTCTCTCTCTCCCTCTTCTTACAAGGACACTAATTCCTTATAATGGCACCCTCAGGACTTCATCTAAATCTAATTACTTCTCAGACATTTTAATAATCTTATTTATTGATTCATCTGAAGACAGCAATGATAAACACATTACATGTTAGTATCATTTTAGTATTACTATAAAATTAAACCTGATTTGACAACCCCCTAAAAACCGTCCGCGCGGGCGGCTGCAACGGCGCACAAGCGCGGCTGAGAGGACCTACCCCGCGTCTGAGGTCAGGGGCGGTGGCCAAGGGTGCCAGGCTGCAACAACGCAGGAGCAGCAGAGAAGAGATACTCCGCATCCAAGGTCAGGGGCTGCGGCCGAGAGTGCCAGGCTGCAGCAGTGCAGGAGCGGCCGAGAGGAGCTACCCCACGTCCGAGGGCAGGGGCGGTGGCCGAGAGGAGCAACCCCACATCCAAGGAGCAGTGGCTGTCCCGGCACAGGAGGGCCTAGAGGAGCTACTCCACGTTCAAGGTCAGGAGGGGCAGAGGTCAGGAGATACCCCTCGTCCAAGGTAAGGCGCAGCGGCTGTGCTTTACTGGAGCAGCCCTGAAGAGATACCCCACATCCAAGATAAGAGAAACCCAAGTAAGACAGTAGGTGTGAAACCATACTCATAGGAAACTAGTCAATCTTATCACACTAGGATCACAGCCTTGTCTAACTCCATGAAACTAAGCCATGCCCTGTGGGGCCACCAAGACGGGCGGGTCACGGTGGAGAGGTCTGACAGAATGTGGTCCACTGGAGAAGGGAATGGCAAACCACTTCAGTATTCTTGCCTTGAGAACCCCATGAACAGTATGAAAAAGCAAAATGATAGATACTGAAAGAGGAACTCCCCAGGTCAGTAGGTGCCCAATATGCTACTGGAGATCAGTGGAGAAATAACTCTAGAAAGAATGAAGGGATGGAGCCAAAGCAAAAACAATACCCAGTTGTGGATGTGACTGGTGATAGAAGCAAGGTCCAATGCTGTAAAGAGCAATATTGCATAGGAACCTGGAATGTCAGGTCCATGAATCAAGGCAAATTGGAAGTGGTCAAACAAGAGATGGCAAGAGTGAATGTCGACACTCTCTGCTGACACAGCCCTTGACTGGGTGGATCACAATAAACTGTGGAAAAATTCGGAAAGAGATGGGAATACCAGACCACCTGACCTGCCTCTTGAGAAATCTGTATGCAGGTCAAGAAGCAACAGTTAGAACTGGACATGGAACAACAGACTGGTTCCAAATAGGAAAAGGAGTACGTCAAGGCTGTATATTGTCACCCTGCTTATTTAACTTACATGCAGAGTACATAATGAGAAACGCTGGACTGGAAGAAGCACAAGCTGGAATCAAGATTGCCGGGAAAAACATCAATAACCTCAGATATGCAGATGACACCACCCTTATGGCAGAAAGTGAGGAGGAACTAAAAAGCCTCTTGATGAAAGTGAAAGAGGAGAGTGAAAAAGTTGGCTTAAAGCTCAACATTCAGAAAACGAAGATCATGGCATCTGGTCCCATCACTTCATAGGAAATAGACGGGGAAACAGTGGAAACAGTGTCAGACTCTATTTTGGGGGGTTCCAAAATCACTGCAGATGGTGACTGCAGCCATGAAATTAAAAGACGCTTACTCCTTGGAAGGAAAGTTATGACCAACCTAGATAGCATATTGAAAAGCAGAGACATAACTTTGTCAGCAAAGGTCCATCTAGTCAAGGCTATGGTTTCTCCTGTGGTCATGTGTGGATGTGAGAGTTGGACTGTGAAGAAGGCTGAGCGCTGAAGAATTGATGCTTTTGAACTGTGGTGTTGGAAAAGACTCTTGAGCGTCCCTTGGACTGCAAGGAGATCCAACCAGTCCATTCTGAAGGAGATCAGCCCTGGGATTTCTTTGGAAGGAATGATGCTAAAGCTGAAACTCCAGTACTTGGCCATCTCATGCGAAGACTTGACTCATTGGAAAAGACTCTGATGCTGGGAGGGTTAGGGGGCAGGAGGAGAAGGGGACAACAGAGGATGAGATGGCTGGATGGCATCACTGACTTGATGGACGTGAGTCTGAGTGAACTCCAGGAGTTGGTGATGGACAGGGAGGCCTGGCGTGCTGCGATTCACGGGGTCGCAAAGAGTCGGACGTGACTGAGCGACTGAACTGAACTGAAAGTGTGAATATGTTCCAGAATATGAAGCAGAACAAAATTGGGAAAGTGATTTTTGTTTGCTGTGCCTTATAAATACCATATCATGAATCTGAAAAGCTATGAATTGGTTAAAATTTTAGCGAAGTTTGCCCAGTTTTGATGGGCCAGTTTCCTTGGCTTACTGTTTATTGCTTTCACCTACCTTATTAAAGTTTATTCTTTTTTCCTGTGTAATGTGCCCAGATAGCAAATATTTTATATCTTAATAAAATAATTTCCTTCACTTTATGTTGACTTATTATGTCCTTATTTAAGAAAACAAACAAAATAAGGTTCCTCATGGAAAAGCTGAGGTTATTCAAAACTGTGTTACCTTTTATTTAGTTTGGCATTGATGAGTTTCATGGAAAAAGCTAACAAATCAGAAAAGATGCTCACCCTTCCCTAGTTTAAATTTATAGAGCTAAAATGCTATGAATATAAATATTCCAGAAACTGTATAATTATGGGGAGTTTCTAGAGATTTGTCAATGCCCTTTTATCCCATAACCTGGAGTCGGAAATGGCAACCCACTCCCACCCAGTATTCTTGCCTGGAAAACCCCATGGACAGAGAGAGAAGCCTGGTGGGCTACAGTCCATGGGGTCACAAACAGTCAGACACAACTGAGTGACTGAGCATGCATTTATCCCATAATGTATTCCTGTTTATGAGTCCTCACAGTGTTTTGCTAGATTTTAGGAAATAATAGTTTAGTTTTTTCAGTCTTAATTTCAGTTATCACTTAAAATGCTTACTTGGTAAAAGCCTTACTTTTAAAATCTAAATCTAGCTTCTTCTAGGCCAATGGAATTTTATAAATGTATACTGATAAATGTCTACCATTTATTGCAGTCTAAATCTTTTTACTTGATATCTATAGCTTAGTCCTGGCATGTTCTCTGTCAAAAGATTATTACATATTATATATCAATAATTTTTCCTCTGTAAAAGCTATGTTCATTCATATTTTATAAATCAGATGTAATATCCACTGTCTTCTTTGAAAAAACTATCCCGAGACATTTTGCTAAAATTTTTTTTCAGTTGATTTTATGATTCTTATTTTGTATGCTACAGAAACAACTTAATTCCCTTGTTAGCTGGATTGTTCTTGTTATAAACTCTCATCACACCATTCACATTTAAAAACTGTCAATAATAAACTGACCACAGCTGTCATTGACCAAGAGATTTTTTTTTAACTGATGCTAGAGTTCAAGACTTTACAATCAACTACAAGCCAAAGTCTGTGTTTTCAACAAAGAATTGTTTCAGAGTTCCTTGGAAAAGGACTGTACTGTAGTAGGTATTTCAAACTATTGACACTTCAAAGAACAGACTCTTTGGGAACAGGTTTCTGATGGCGTCACTTGTGGAAAACTTTCAGACCATCGCAGTGGACTGAGTCAGAATTTCCGTAACTCTTTTTAGTCAAGAAGCAGACTACTAATCTAAGATCTAGTGAAATGAAAATTAATTACACTAAGGCTGAATGACCTAATGAGGGATGACTGCAGTTTGTTTGGAATATTGTCTTAAGGCCTATTTTCTGGGTATATAAGGAAGCCTACTCTTTCTCCTTAATCTATCTAAATTCTTAATAATTTGCTTTTGTAAAAGGAAACATTTCTGAATTGTATCTGATTCTCACTGACTCCAATGAGATTTGAGAAAGTCTTACTAAATTTACTTACTGAATTCCCTTAAAACATAATTGTAAAAAATGGTTATGCAACTAAGAGTTTATCTGAAATGTCATATTTGAGAATGATACTTATTTAATCAGGTAAAACAGGCCACTTTTAAAGAACTATGGTTGAATTTTTGGACTCAATACATAAAAAATGCTATCAGGAAAATGGGCCTGGTTTTACAGGGTCCAGCAGGTCACTTCCTGGCAGACCTAAGACCCTTAAGACATTTTTAAGGACCTTGATAAAAAGAAGAATCCACCCAAATTCATAGGTATTACAGATGAAATCTGATAAAGAATTTCTTAAGCTTGGCTCTCTAGCCTCTAAATACAAATAGCAGCGGCTTTTAAATGTTCAATCTGAGACTCTTTATAAAATTCCCAGCAAAGCAAATTTAAGAAGGCCAAACAGGAAATTAACATTATTGCTATCCCTGTATAAAAAACTAGGCCATATTTAATGAAACCAACCTTGTTTTATGATCAGGAATAGTATTTGAGACTGATTTAATCAAGAGTGAGAGAAAGACAGAAAACTTGGTGTAAGTAAAGAAAAAAATAGTAATAATCTTCAGATTGAAAACTATGCATTGTTTAGAGATTAAATTATTTGATTCTAGCCTTTTATTGCCTTTGTGCTATTTTACAACTCTCTAAATTACAGATAACTGACAGCAATACAAAATAGTTCCTTTCTATAGAAATGCAAATAAGCTCTGTATAGTATACGTTCTACTGACTTCCTTTCTCCCCACAGAAGTATCCAGGTTTGTAACCACTTATAAATTTATTTCAATATTTCTTTTCTACATACAAATTTGTCCTTTTTTCACTTCTCTTCTAAAGTGGCCACAACATGTGCCTGGTATTCATTATTAATAATAATAATGTTAAATAGTAATAAAATATTTAACACCTTAAAAAAACAATAGTTTCACACTTTTTTGTAATTTGTTATTATGAAACTATATTTCTCAAGATAGAAGGATAGAACATGTTTTATTTTACAGTTTATTAGCTTTACTTAACGGAGAAGGCAATAGCACCCCACTCCAGTACTCTTGCCTGGAAAATCCCATGGATGGAGGAGCCTGGTAGGCTGCAGTCCATGGGGTCGCTAAGAGTCAGACACGACTGAGCGACTTCACTTTCACTTTTCACTTTCATGCATTAGAGAAGGAAATGGCAACCCACTCTAGTGTTCTTGCCTGGAGAATCCCAGGGACTGGGGAGCCTGGTGGGCTGCCATCTATGGAGTCGCACAGAGTTGGACACGACTAAAGTGACTTAGCAGCTTAGCAGCAGCTTTACTTAAAACTCTTTTACATTTCTATCTCCATTTATATTCTTGTCCTAGGTCACATAAATGTGATCTTGACTTCATGGAGCTTACCATCTGCTATGATCTGAATTGTGTCCCCCACCCAAAATTCCTATTTTGAAGCTCTAATTCCCCAATGACTGATTGTATTTGGAGACAGGATCTTCAGGAGGTAATCACAGTTAAATGAGTTCATAAGAGTGGCGGGGGCGGGGAGGGGCCTAATCTAATAGGCCTGGAGATCTTATAAGAAGAGGAAGAACTAGATCCTTGATCTTTCCCTTTCTCTACACTCCCCACCCTTATACACATACACACATAGAGGAAAGGCCACGTGAGGATACAGTGAGAACAGTAAGAAAATGGCTTTTTATCAGCAAGCCAGGAAGACAGTTCTCTTTAGAAACCAACCAGGCCGGCACTGTGATCCTGGACATCTATCTTCCAAACTATGAGAAAATAAATTTCTGTTGTTTAAGCCCTCAGCCTATGGTATTTTGTTATGGCAACCCAACCAGAATAATAGACAATCCATTGAGAGATGAAAGACAAATAATCCTTCATCTACAATTTTTATGAGAACTATGAAGGAAAAGTAGAGGGTTTAATCAAAGTACATCATGGAAAACCCAACTTAGCCTAGGGACAGCAAGGTATGGATGAGATCAGAAAAGCCTTTCATAAGGAAGTGAGATGTAAGCTGAGACTAAGCAGGAGGTATAGATAAAGAAAAGATCATTCCAGGTACAGAGAACACGCTGTGCAAAATACAGAGATAAAATAGGAACCAGATTGCACAGACAGTTTCATGGGCCATGTCAAGAGTTTCAGATGTGATCCTAAGACTATTACTCCTAAGAGTAATACAAATACACACTAAATGAATTTAAATAAACATCAAATAATCAAATCTGTACTTTAAAAAGCTTCTTCTGGCTATTTTATGATGGGTGCGTGTACTGGAGGGTAAGCAATGCTAGACAAAGACAAGTTAGAAGTTATAGGAGTAGCAGAGCCAACAGATTACAACAGCTTGGACTATATAGGCATACAAGTGCTTGTAGAAAGGAGAGGGAATTGGCACTATTTAGAGGTATAGCACAATATCAAGGAGCTGGAATGAGGCAGAGAAAGGTAACAAGGATAACCAAGTTTTCGATCTTGAGGAAGTGGTACCATTTAGTAAGCTAGAAAATAAGAGAGGAGTAGGTTTCTGAGAAAGACAATGCCCTCAGTTTTATAAATGCTAATACTGAGCTGACTTTGAGATATTCAAATACATTAAAGTAGTTGCAAGGTCAAGAGATATAAATGTGCAAATGATCAGAATGACAACTACTTTCAACATAACAGTAACATACAGGTTCTCACAAATTTTCCATTTTCAGGTCTTGTGTCTACACACTTATGGCTCATTGACAAACCATGTTCATTTTTTAACAACAAAATAGTTCCTGCTGGGAAATTAGTAGTAACTATTGCTCCATTCCTTCCAATCTCTGTCAATCCCTGCCTTCCCACTGGGAGGTAGAGAACCTATGTAAGACCATTTTCTGTATAAGCCCAATTTTAAAAAATAGACTATTAAATGTAACACAAAGCTATCACTCTGGCCTTCAAAGTTCTTACAGGTATCAAAATTTCCTGACTTGCAAAGTCCACAGAGAAACTAAAGCCTTATATTAGGCACTATTGACACACACAAAGGATTTACAATGTGTAGCAGGTGGTACCTCTTTTTAGCACATTCTCCTGAAGCATTCATCTAGACAAATACCATCAAGTTGCATCAGAGTGGGAAAGTACATGATACTGTTTCACATGTCACTTTCACAGGGCTAAAGTTTGATACATCCAATCCTTGAGCCCCAGGAAGTCTTCCCTGCTCACTGACTACCATTGCAGACACATGGCATTTACTTTTGATAGCTTATGGTGAACGATGTCGGATTCGGAATCTCTGAAGAAGATTTAGCTTCAGGACCAGGGACCAGGCTTGATCACTCAAGAGCTTTTGTGTAGCGGAGTTCTTTAAAGCATAAAAAGGGACAGAGAAAGCTTCTGACATAATCGGAGTTTTATTAAAGCATAAAAAGGGACAGAGAAAGCTTCTGACATAATCATCAGAAGGAGGACAGAGTGTGCCCCCCTCGCTAGTCTTAGCAAGAGAGCTATATACTTTTTCAATTGGTTATTACAGTAAATCAAAAGAATGTCTCAAGGTTGTAAAGGTCTTACCAGATCCACTCCCACAATATACATTTTAAGATAGCAGGATTAGAACTAACAATAGAAAAAAAGGAAAGATTTACCCATCTGAACGCAGAGTTCCAAAGAATAGCAAGGTTCTTCCTTTTCTCCTTTGCCTTTCACTTCTCTTTTTTCTCAGCTATTTGTAAGGCCTCCTTGGACAACCATTTTGTCTTTTTGCATTTCTTTTTCTTGGGGATGGTCATTACTTGATGGTCACTTTTCTTGATCACTGCTTCCTATACAATGTCTCAAACCTCTTTTCATAGTTCTTCAGGCACTCGGTCTGTCAGATCTAATCCCTTGAATCTACTTGTCACTTTCAAAAGTTCCAAAGAATAACAAGGATTAAAAAAAAACCCTCACTGTCAATACAAAGAAAGAGAGGAAAACAACAGAATGGGAAAGACTAGAAATCCCTTCAAGAAAATTAGAGATACCAAGGGAACATTTCATACTAAGATGGGCACGATAAAGGACAGAAATAGTATGGACCTAACAGAAGCAGAAGATATTAAGAAGTTGCAAGAATACACAGAAAACTATCCAAAAAGATCTTCACGATCCAGATAACCACGATGGTGTGATCACTCTCCTAGAGCTAGATATCCTGGAATGCGAAGTCAAGTGGGCCTTAGGAAGCATCACTATGAACAAAGCTAGTGGAGGTAATGGAACTCCAGTTGAGTTATTTCAAATCCTAAAAGATGATGCTGTGAAAGTGCTGCACTCAATATGCCAGCAATTTTGGAAAACACAGCAGTGGCCACAGGACTGGAAAAGGTCAGTTTTCATTCCAGTCCCAAAGAAAGGCAATGCCAAAGAATGTTCAAACCACCACACAATTGCACTCTAGCTTGGTCCTTGGAAGAAAAGCTATGACAAACCTATAGACATTACTTTGCCAACAAAGGTCTGTCTAGTCAAAGCTATGGTTTTTCCAGTAGTCACGTATGGATGTGAGAGGTGGACTATAAAGAAAGCTGAGAGCCAAAGAACTGATCCTTTTGAACTGTGGTGTTGGAGAAGACTCTTGAGAGTCCCTTGGATTGCAAGGAGATCCAACCAGTCCATCCTAAAAGAAATCAGTCCTGAATATTCATTGGAATGACATGCTTAAGCTGAAATTCCAATACTTCAGCCACCTGATGAGAAGAACTGGCTGGAAAAGACCCTGATGCTGGGAAAGATAGAAGGGAGGAGGAGAAGGGGATGACAGAGGATGAGATGGTTGGACAGCATCACCAACTTGGTGGACATGAGTTTGAGCAAGCTCTGGGAGTTGGTGATGGACAGGGAAGCCTGGTGTGCGGCAGTCCATGGGGTCCCAAAGAGTCGGACACAACTGAGTGACTGAATTGAACTGAATTGAACAGAGTTTAAGAGAAAACATGTCCTTGAGCAAGATGAGTTGTTTTGTTGTGCAATCATCAGCTCTGGGCTTAAAGAAAAAACGTTGTCCTTTTCTCCTCCTTGAGAACTTCAGAACCCTATCTCTTTCTCAAGAGCCCCAGACTCCTTTCTCCTCCTCAGAGACCGAAGACTTCTTATCAACCTACCTAAGAATTGACTCTCCCACTTTCATCCAATATCTGATGTCCTAGTCCACTGATCAAATGAGCAAGTCAACACTGCAAAGGTAACTATCCTCAAGGACTCAAGTTTAATAAAGGCTACCAAGAGCCACACACACACTATGACAGGTGCTGTAGCTACCTTTTCGCTCCTACAGTTTGTTCTTTATCTCTACTGACTGCTCACAGCCTCAAAGAAATAAAAACGTTTCAAGAAATAAAAGGACAATTACCTTGAGTTGTATTATGTATTAGAAAAGCTTAACTTTCTGAGTAACTAAAGACTAGAACACCACTGACACTGAGCTCCTAAGAATAGGGCCTAGATATTGGTGCTGATTCACAAACAAAAAAAATCCTATTTGATAGGCACTGCTAAGAGGGGGTTCTGCCACAGACCCAGACAAGGGAAGTCATTCAGAGCTGTTTCAACTGAGAAAAAAGCAAAACACAATATTCCTATGGCTTGGGTAAACAAATAGAAATCACTTTAGAACTTCGTTTTCTTTCAATCATTTCCCCACAGATATGTACACTATCAACAAAGTTATCAGCTCTTCTATGTCTGATATTCTAGACTACATTTTTTTAATGCAATTAAAAATATTAATAATACACCAATGGGTTTAAATATGAAGTAGTTTTCTAAAATGAAAACAATTTTACTTCAGGAAGCTACAGCTAAGATAAATGATATAAGCCAGGCCAAAAGAACTTTCATAACCACCTTGTCCCAACAAAGTCTGTATCATTGCAAGCCTGGATGTTCTCATTCCCCATCTTGGGATTTAGCTGCTCTCTTCCCAATGTGACCAAAACCAACCATGAATAGCCTGTCACTTTTCTAAAGCACCCTACTGCTCGTTTAACTTGGTTTAGGATCTTACTAATTTGTTTTTCTAAAGAATTTACAGTTTTTAACAGGTAATTATAGCCTGCTAATAATAAAAACAGTAACAAACAACAACCACTTTTTCAAAGTCTACTAATTAAACAGGCATTGCAGTAAACACTTTAACAATAACAAATAGTTGAGTGCTAAATTGAAGGTTCTATGCCATACATTTTATATGTATAATCTTTTACAAATAAAATGAGGTATTTGAGGCTGCTGGGGACAAATTGTCAACATCCCTGTCTAAGGCCAGTACTTCCACATGTACTTAGATGGCCTCCATTTTTGCTTAATTAAGAATATTCCAGCAGTTGTTCTCTCCACTCCTGCATCAACATCTCCTTGGTTACTGGATAATTTCACTGACATACAAACAAGATATATCTCCTATTTATACTTTGAAAAGAGAGAAAAATGCTCAATGCCATTACCTTTCCAGGTATCGCCTACTTTCTAAAATCCTCTTTTCAACAAATCACTTTGAAATAATAGTATGAAGGAATGATGCTAAAGCTGAAACTCCAGTATTTTGGCCACCTTATGCGAAGAGCTGACTCATTGGAAAAGACTCTGATGCTGGGAGGGCTTGGGGGCAGGAGGAGAAGGGGACGACAGAGGATGAGATGGCTGGATGGCATCACTGACTCGATGGACGTGAGTCTCAGTGAACTCTGGGAGTTGGTGATGGACAGGGAGGCCTGGCATGCTGCGATTCATGGAGTGGCAGAATCGGACACAACTGAGCGACTGAACTGAACTGAACCTCCTCCCCAAAATATCAGAAGAGAAATAAGAATAATTAAATGAAACTCTGTATGTGCTTCACTTACCTTTAACAACTGTTAACATATTGCTTCATTGCTTTTTTTCCTCTATTCTCTTTTCCTCTTATTCACTCCCTCTCTTGCTCTAACACATACACACACACACTTTGTGTTAATTAACTGAATCATTTGAAAATTAGCTATAAACATCATAATAATTCCTCTCTCAAATACTTCCACAATTAATGTCCTTGCTGTAAGAACAAGGAACAACCACAAGATTGTCACACTAACAAAGTTTAACATTGGCACCTTTTCATCAAAAGAAAAGTCCACATTCAAATTTCCTTAATTGTTCCAATAATATCCTTCAACTATTTTAAAAAATCCAGGATCCAACCAAAAATCAATCAAGAACTACATTTATTCACCAGGCCTCTTTTCTCCAACAATCTAGAACATATTCTTAGTGTTTGTGGTCTTTTACAACTTCAACATTTTTGAAGAGTTCAGGCCAGCAGTTTTACAGATTATCACCTCAATTTGAGCTTTTCTGATTGCTTCCTCACACATTAGATTGAAATTAGACATTTTTTTAAGTACAAATAGTACAGAGGTAATATTGTCTCCTATTCGGTCTTGAATCCATTCAAATCAAGCTTTGGACCCACCTCTGATCAATGTCATTTGCCAAGGTGACCAATTGGGTCTTCCCTATTACTAAACTCAAAAATCAATTCTTAGTTGTCATTTTACATAGCCTTGACACTTTCTTCTGGCTTTGGAAACACCACTCTCTCTTGGTTTTATTGCAACCTCACTTGGATGTCCTTTCTCAGGCTTCTTAACTGACATATTCTTGTCTCCTAATAAGTAAATGCTGAAGAGGCCCAGGGCTCAGTCCTTAGATCTCTTTTATGACTAGATTCACTAACTCAACAGGTCAGTGCTTCTCAAACTAGCTGTGATGAAGGACCAAGTGAAATTTCCATCCATTTATAAATCATCACACAACACAACAAATATAAAACAACAGAAAAATGATCAAATGCTTGAAGGTCACAACAATGTCAAATTGTTTAAACTTCTGTACTAAAGCAGTTCATTGATCATCACCTGTCAGTTGACTACACTTAAGTAGCAGTTCAGTAGTTTATCTCATTCAATCCCATAACTTAAATCATCATCTATTAATATATGCTTTCAATCCCTAACTGTATAATTCCAGATCATATCTCATCCTTGATCCCCAGGATTCACATATGCAATCTCTTTACCAACACTCTTTCTTGAATGTCAAGCAAGCACCAAAGCTGCGATTCCTCCAAAAATCGCCATCCTGCCCATCCCAAGAGCAACAATAACAACAAAAAATCCCTGCTCCACTCACAATATTCTCGATTTTGTAAAGTAAATGGCAACAATATGCATCTACCTACTCAGCCTTAAAACCTCACCATCAACCTCAATCTCTCTCTCTTTCTCATATACCAAAATTAACTATCAGCGAATATTGACAGTTCTCCTTTTATACATCCAGAATCCATTCACTTCTCACCATCTAAGCTGCTACCACCCTGGCTAAGTAGTCATCATCTTGACTGAATTTTGTAATGGTATCCTCACTTACTTTCCAGCTTTCACTCCTGTTCTCCCTACAGTCTGAGAAACCAGTGACCTTGTTAAAACCTAAGACAACTACTCAATAACGGTGCTGGGACAACAGCTATGGACATTCAAAGGACTGAAATCAGACCCTTACCAATACCACATATAAAAAGTAAGGTACCCTTACTTTCCTGATTTCTCTATTGAAGATGCTAAGTCATCTTCTGCCATCTACTGCACACACTATACAAAGACGTGCCCAGCTCTCTGCAGAAGAGGTACCATGGAGCTACCATTATCTGGGAAGATGACTAAGCACAGAGTTCAGATAAAGCAGTCATTTCATTTACAAGTGAAGAATTTCAAGCCTAGAAATGATAGTTCCTGTTAAAACCATATATAACTTGTTAGTGGCAAAGTATAGATTAGCATCCATGTTTCTAAGATTCCTTCCAGAGTAAAATTCTTTATACTCCTCTAATACTAATGATTTTTTTAATTAAATTATTGTTCTGGTTAACTTAACTCTAAGTTCCCAAAATAGAGAAATGTATCTAATTGAAGCTTATAACCTCAGAACTTAAGAGCAGTGCCCAACAAACAGCAGGTATTAGTATGAATTTATTGAATGAACCACTGTTTAAATGTGAGTTAGTGTATTAAAAAGTATTTCTGGATAATTTCCATGGCGATCTAATGGTTAGGACTCAGTACTTTCTCTGTCAGAGCCCGAGTTCAATCTCTGGTCAGGGAACTAAGATCCTACAAGACAATCGGCATGGCAATACTTAAAGGTAATTAGGAGAAGGAAATGGCAACCCACTCCAGGATGCTTGCCTGGAGAATCCCAGGGACGGGAGCCTGGTGGGCCACAGTCTATGTGGTCGCACAGAGTTGGACACAACTGACGTGACTTAGCAGCAGCAGCAGTATAAGCCTAACTTTAGATACCACTAAAATAACCAAGAAATGTCTCTAAAGCTAAATTGATCTAAAATTTCCTCCAGTTTCAAACAAAAATCACTTTCACAGGATATGCTTCCTTCTCTGCAAACTATTCATTAGAGGTATACATTCCTGAAAGAAGTGACTCATTTCACCTAACCTGAAGCAAAGGCAAAGCTCAGAGAACTTCCAAAAAAAGGAACCTAAAGAATAAAAAAATGCCGGAAATAATAGGAAAGTCACCAAGTACAAGTATTTGCTGAATGTGATGCTGAAAAGTCACTCTCTTTCAATTATATATACCCACTCAGTGCATCATTAAGTGGGTCCGTTAAGAGTCCTGGCAGCACTCCTGCCCAGTTTTTAGAAGACTCAGCACACCTGAGAACCTAGAACTGAGATTCACTGCTAGAAATACAGACAGAAAGGTGACTCTTAAATAATAAAATATATCCAAATTTAAAGTAACATACACTTAAACTAAAACTAAAAAATGAAGCACTATCACACATATTGTCTTTCTAATAACTATTAAAAAAGAAGAAAAACAGGTATCAAAATGTTCATTCTATAGATAAAGCAACCGAGATGAAGCGATTCCTCTACAGTACAAAGTTAATTAAGTGACATAGCCAAGACTGACCCCTAGGAGTTTTCTGACTCATAAGTCTCTTTATATCAAATAACAGTGAGCTTTCATAAAGTAGCCAAAAGGACTTTGTAAGAATCTCAGAGGATAATTTAATCATTAGAGCATTTTTACTAAGCAAAATCCCAGAAAGACAGTAACAGAAAAACCATGTGTTTCACACATTTTTAAATGCATACGATGTATAAAGTATACTTAATAAATATATATGAATACTGTTGTGTCCTCCTCCATAATTATGCCTCATGTATTTCTGTAAGGAAAAATTTCAAAGCCATTGTTTTAACATAGCCCTATTTCCTTACTGTTTCTCAAATTTGGTTTCTCAGCAAAATCACGGTGGGTGTGGGTGCAGGGGCGAAAAAATATAGGCTCTTGGGCCTCAACATGGAGATTTTAATTTAAATAACTTCAGAATCGGCATTCTAACTGCTTTTTATCATTTAAATGTTTGTTTTTAATCTGCATAATAAGCATTCTAAATGATCGATTAGCCAAATTTGCAGTACTACCTCCAAAAGAATTCTTGAGGGAAAAAGCAGGCCAAGAAAATATTAGAAATTAAAATCCTGGGACAAGGATCATTAATGAATTTCCCTGGGCCCTGAAGCCAGAATGGAACAAACAGGTAAACAACAGCCCTATTCCAACCGTGATCCCAAACTTAGCCTTTGTTTGCCTCAACTTGTTGACCTCTCCCTAGTACCATTTATGGGACAGATGCAGATGTTAAGAGCTTCAATTTTAACATTCGCAAAAAGCATGACTACTAAACTCAGTAAACTCCAGAACACAAGCATAAGACTGTGATGGGTATTTAATTGGCGGCTTCCCCTCAAATGTTAGACAAAAATTGACATAAAGGAGAGGATTTGAGGTAGGGAGTGATGAGGGAGAGTGGAAGAGCTGACCTAGTGAGAGAAGTTGGCTGGTCCACTGGTTTCACTGGCCCAGAAAAGAGTCCACAGAAAAATATACTCATGAATAAGAGTTCTCTGAGTGATACTGAAAACAGTCCCTAGGAGGGATTCCCAACCAGGAGATCATAATCGCAATCATAATCATCTACTTACAAGCTGCCTCTTCTTGGAAGGCTCAGCTCCTTCTGAAAAACAAAACACAAACACAACTTAGAGAGAAAGAAGAACCTATCTCAGTCCTAAAAGTCTGTGCTCTATGTCCTAGAAGATTTATAGCATCATTTTAATAATGGCAAAAACTCACTAGCTCTAAAAAATAACATTTTCCTTTGTCTCTTAAATTTTAGTGAAATAATAAAATTTAAGCAGTCTGGCTAACTATCATCTCCTCATTCTTCCTTGCTGAAGATGTTTCACAGAACACCTGCAGCACTTTCACCACTAGATGGAACCAACAGGCCAGTGTAGGTTTCAGGTACTCACTGGGCCAGCCATCAACTGCTGATAGATTGTGAAGGATTTGTGTTAGTACTGGGTATGAGAGGAATGAAATGGAAGGTTTTTTTAATTATAAAATATTTTAAACAAATAAATTATAGAAAATACTACAATAGAGATTGATGATACACACCGCTGGCATGAGAAATAACCCCTACAATAGAAGTTGGGCCGCTGTGACATGCTTTCCAAATTTATCAAGTCCCACCTCCCACTAGTCCCACTTAACAACTATCTTAATTTTTTGTTTATCTTTTCCATATATGTCTTTTTTATTATCTATATCCTTAAATAATTACTAGCATTGTTTTATATATTTTTAAATTATATACTTACAACACTGCATATATTCATCAGCTCACATCAATCTACACTATAATTAGGAGACTCACCCATGTGAATATATTTCACTTTAGTTCACATAGCTATAGTACAGTGGTCCAATCCATAAATTTTTATATTTATTTATTGATTCTCCAGTAAATGGAAACTTAATTTTCTTTCCATGTTTTTCTTCTCCAAAAAGAAAATGCTCCTATAAACATACTATACTTGTTTTGTCATCCACATGTATAAAAGTTTCTTGGTAGTATACACTTAGCTGTGGCATGAACTGAGTCAGAAATTGTTCCCAAAATGATGATACCAATTTACCTTCCCCTCCAATCCAAATGTTCAAGCTGGATTTAGAAAAGGCAGAGGAACCAGAGATCAAATGGCCAACATCCGCCAGATCATCAAAAAAGCAACAGAGTTCCAGAAAAACATCTTTTGCTTTATTGACTATGACAAAGCCTTGGACTGTGTGGATCACAACAATCTGTGGAAAATTCTTAAAGAGATGGGAATACCAGACCACCTTACCTGCCTCCTGTGATATCTGTATGCAGATCAAGAAACAACAGTTAAAACTGGACATGGAACAACAGACTGGTTCCAAACTGGGAAAGGAGTATGTCAAGGCTGTACATTGTCACCCTGCTTATTTAACTTACATGCAGAGTACATCATGAGGAACGCTGGGCTGGATTAAGCACAAGCTGGAATCAAGACTGTCTGAAGAAATATCAATAACCTCAGATATGGAGATGACACCACCCTTATGACAGAAAGCAAAGAACTAAAGAGCCTCTTGATGAAAGTGAAAGAGGAAAGTGAAAAAGTTGGCCTAAAACTCAACATTCAGAAAACTAAGATCATGGCATCTGGTCCCATCACTTCATGGCAAAGGGATGGGGAAACAATGGAAACAGTGACAGACTTATTTTGGGGGGCTCTAAAATCACGGCAGATGGTGACTGCAGCCATGAAATTAAAAGATGCTTGCTCCTTGGAAGAAAAGCTCTGACCAACCTAGACAGCATATTAAAAAGCAGAGACATTACTTTACCAACAAAGGTCCATCTAGTCAAACCTATGGTTTTTCCAGTGGTCATGTATGGATTTGAGAGTTGGACTATAAAGAAAACTGAGCACCGAAGAAATGATGCTTTTGAACTGTGGTGTTGCAGAAAACTCTTGAGAGTCCCTTGGACTGCAAGGAGATCCAACCAGTCCATCCTAAAGGAAATCAGTCCTGAATATTCGTTGGAAGGACTGATGCTGAAGCTGAAACTCCAATACTTTTGGACACCTGATGCGAAGAACCAACTCACTGGAAAAGACCCTGATGCTGGGGAATATAGAAGGCAGGAGGAGAAGGGAATGACAGAGGATGAGATGGTTGGATGGCATCACCAACATGATGGACATGAGTTTGAGTAGGCTCCGGGAGTTGATGGACAGGAAGCGTGGCGTGCTGCAGTCCACAGGGTTGCAAAGAGTCAGACACGACTGAGTGACTGAACTGAACTGAACTGAACCAACACTTTCTAAGAGTTCTCCTTTCCAAACCTATCTCCCAAACTCCCGACACTTATAATAATCAATTGCCTTCTCAACATCTCAACTCCAACATGTCCAAAACTGAACATGTCCTCTCCACCAAAACGGGCTCCAACTACAGCCTGTTCATATCTCAGATGATGCTAATTCTTTTCTTCTGCTGTTCAGACCAAAACCCTGAGCATCTGGACTCCTCTGTTTTTAACATACACCACATCCCATCCAACAGCAATTCTTAAGTGCTTTAAATTTAAAATACAGTCAGAATACAATGATTTTTCTCTGTCTCCAAAGACAAATGCTTACACTGTCTTAAAGAAAAACCTTGGATTTAATCATGTTTCAGAAATCAGAATTGGGAACAGGTAATAGCATATACACACTCATACATATACACACACGTATAATATAAAACACCCTCAACAAAGACTAGGTCATCAACAAAACACATCACACAAATCAACATTTCTCCAGTTAAATGTATGAGGACCACAATAAATATGATAAAACTCTAGAATCTCAATTCAGGTTTGTCACCAGAAGAGCTCAAATGAGGTCATGTTTTACTGTTAAATGGGTTACAGAATCTCTTGGGTTTTGCTATTGTGATCTAAGGACTGATGGTCCTCTCCCCAGCCTCACAACTGTCTCCCAATTGGTATCCCATTCCTGCTTCTATCCTTACCTTACCCCTCCATGGTCTAGTCTCAACATACCAATGATCCTTTTAAAGGTCAGTAAGATCACAACACTCCTGCTCAAAACCCTGGAATGGCTCGCCATTTCATTCATGAATAAAAGTCAAGACCTAGCTAGATAACCCACCTCCCCTCCCCAGTATCTCTCTGACCTTCTCTCTCCAGTCCACTTGCACACCTTGATCCAGCCACACTGGACTCTATTGTTTGTCAGACACATCAAGTATTCTTCTGCCTAAAGCCTTGTGCTTACCTGTACACTCTGCCTAAAATGCTCCTCTTCCCTGGCTAACCCCTATGACCTTCAAATCTCTTGGCTCAATTTTCACCTGAGTTCTTAATGAAGCCTACTACCCTGACAGCTCTATATATTACAACTTGTTTCCCACCCCCCTCACCCTCCTACTCCACTCTACTTTTATAACCTACACATCTTCAATACACCTATCACTTCTAATGTACTTGTTTATTATGTTTATTGTTCATTTTCTGTCTTTACCCACTAGAATCTAAGCTCCATGAGCACAGGGATCTTGTCTGTTTTATTTACTAATGCATCTCAATGACTTAGGACAGTGACTGGCAAGTAGTACAAGAGATGCTCAAGAAGTATTTGTCGAACAAACGATTTCACATACTCTCCAATACCTGATATTTGTTAGACTGTTTAATTTTGTTTAATCTAATGGCTGTGATCATATCATATATGGTTTTAACTTGCATTTCCCATAATTACTAGTGAAGCTAAACAATGTTTTATATGGTTAGGTCATTAGGGTTTCCTCAACTGTGAATTACCCACTTACAGTGTTCACTTGGTATCAGTGGAGAACTGGTTCCAGAACTCCCAGCAGATAACCAAAACCTGCAGATGTTCAAGTCCCTTAGATAAAATGACACCACACATTATAGTCAGCCATCTGTATCTATGGTTGGGGGACCCACCAAGACACAGGGCCAAGTCTATATCCTTGAGCGATTTTTCTATTAGATTTTTTTTCTTATCAGGTTATAGGCATTCACCTGACATATTCTGGATACTAATTATTTGTGGACTGTTGTTCAGTAGCTAAGACGTGTCTGACTCTCTGCGACTGCAGCACTCCAGGCTTCTCTGTCCTTCACTATCTCCTGGAGTTTGCTCAAATTCATGTCCACTGATTCAGTGATGCTATCTAACTATCTCATCCTCTTCTCCTTTTGCCTTCAATCTTTCCCAACATCAGACTCTTTTCCAATGAGCTGGCTCTTCACATCAGGTAGCCAAAGTATTGGAGTTTCAGCATTCGTCCTACCAATTAATATTCAAGGTTGCTTTCCTTTAGGAATGACTGGTTTGATCTCTTTATTATATTCATTGAAAATGTCCTCTTAATCTTTTTATTTTTTAATAGAGTCAAAGAATTTAATTTTTATACCATCTATTTTATCATTCTCCTTTATGTTATGTTTTTACATATAAGAAATATATCCCTGACACACAGAGCCATGAATACATTTACTTATATTTTCTTCTAAAAGATTATAGGTTTACTTTTCACACTAAGTCTGTGAATATACTTGGAACTTATTTTTACATATGGAGGGAGATAAAAATTCTCAAAATTTGTATAGTGAACATCCACATACACACCCACAATCCAAACTGTACAACTGTTAAAACTTTGTGATTATTTTCTTTGTCACATATTTAGCCATCTACCCACCTGTGTTTCTTTCTTTTCTTTTTTTTTTAATGCATCTCAAAGTAGACTATAGACATTAGCACATACTTCAGCATGTATATCATGAACTAGAATCCAGTATTTGTTTACAACTGTTTCACGATGTTGGTTTTTTTTCCATAAGGTAAACTTACAAACACTAAACTGCACAAATCTTAGGTGTATCAATCAATAAGTATGATAATTGTATACACTCAGGTAACCTAAATCCCTACCAAAGTACAGAACATTTCCATCACTCCAGAAAGTTTTATCATATATTTTCTTAGTAAATCCCCAATAAACCACTATTCCCTCACCCCAAGCAAATACAATTCCTATATTTTCACCATAGATTTTTTTTCCAGAGCTTCATATGAATGGAATTATACAAGTATGAACCCTTTTATATAAGGCTTATTTCATTCAGCATAGTGTTCAGAAATACATCCATGTTCCTGCATGTAACAGTAGCAAATCCAATCATACTAATAGAACATATTTTATTTATCCTTTCTCCTACTAATGGACATTTGGATGCGATTCAGGTTTTAGCTACTAACACTCCTGTACAAGTCTTTCACAACAGGCATGTATCTCATTTATCTTGAGTAAATAAAAGTGTGATTGCTGGGTTATAGGATTGGTGTATGTTTAGTTTATAAGAAACTACTAGATCTTTTTCTAAAGTGATTGTATTAATACTATGTTATACTTGTATTAACAATGTATGGAGTTTCTATTGCTTCACATTCTAGCTAATATAGATTACCCTCACTAATAACATAATTGCTCTACATTCATGCCACTTACATGATATCAGTATTTTAAATTTTAACCATTCTTGTGAGTGTGTATTGGTATCTCACTGTGGGTTCAACTGACATTTTCCGGATGAATGTCAACCATGTCACGTGCTTATTAGTCATCAGTACATATTCTTGTACAAAATATTTTGCCCCCTTTATAAGTGAACTGTTTATCTTTTTACTATTGAGTAGAAGAGGTCCTCATATGTTCTAGATATAAGTCCTTTGTTAGATACTTTGATAAATATTTTCTCCCAGCCTGTGGCTGGCCTACTGGAGTTATCAATTGGTGTCTTTTTTTTTTCCCCTTGGTGGGTGGGGAGCATGCAGTTGGCAGGATCTTAATTTCCTGACCAGGGATTGAACTCATGCCCTCTGCAGTGGAGACGTAGTGTCCTAACCAATAGACCGTCAGGAAATTCCTTTAAGTGGTACCTTTATGAGCAAAAGTTTAATTTTGATGAAGGTCAACTTGCCAGTTTTCTTTTTTAAAAGTTAGTGCTCTTAGTATCTTGTCTAAGAAAATTTTGTCCATGCCAAGGACACAAAAAATATTTTCCTACATTTTATTTCCAAATACTTTATGGTTTTAGCCTTTATGCTTAGGTTCATGATCCGTTTTGAATTGATGTGGGGGTAATATTTGATTATCCCCAAATTAGTATTACCCCAAATACTAATTTGGTTAGTATTTGGGGTAATACTAACCTTACATATCTAGGTTAAACTGAACTTTGTCAAATATGCCATAAGATTATCTTTGCTAATATTTTATTACTGGTTTTTACACCTATGTTCATAAGGGATAATGGCCTCCAGTTTTCTTTTACTATAATGCCTTTGTCAGATTTTGGTATCACAATTATGCCAGGCTCCTAAAACCAAGTGCAAAGTGTTCCTGCCTCTCCTCTATTTTCTGAACGAGTTTGTCTAAGACTGGTATTATTTCACTAATAAAACCATCCAGGGTCTGGAGGCTTTTATTTAGGACTTTTTGCCTCTACATTAATAAATAAAACTGGGCTATGTACTTTTTCTTCTCAAGTTGTCTTGTTGGTTTGGGCATCATGGTTATTCTATCCTCATAAAATGTGCTAGGAGAGTGTCCTCTTTCTATTTTCTGAAACAATATATGTAAAATTGGGAATATCATTCTTTGAATCTACATGACAGCTCTGGCTTTTTGAATAGTTTAAATAGGTGACACGGGGTGGATTTATTAATATATTTGGGGGCAATAACAATAAACAAGCTTCCCTGGTGGCTCAGTGGTAAAGAATCTGCCCGCCAATGTAGAAGACACCAGAGATGCAGGTTCGAACCCTGGGTCAGGAGGATCCCTTGGAGAAGGAAATGGCAACCCACTCCAATATTCTTGCCTGGGAAATCCCATGGACAGAGGAGCCTGGTGGGATTCAGTCCATGGGGTCACCAAGATTCGGACATGACTGAGCTATGATAGAATGACAAACAATAAACAAAAATTCTATGAAATGCCTATGTGCCCCTCTCTGAATCACTTTTAGACAAGGAAATGAATCCATGGAAATCCATCCCTTCTCCAATCCTCACCAATCCTTGCACCTATACAAAAGCCTACATTTGCAGGATGGATGCCCAGGGCTCCAGATCAGTACTTCAGGTGCCAAGCTCTCCATAAAGATAGGCCGAAGGCAAAGTGAAACAAGGTAAGGTCTCCAATCAGATAAAAGCAGTCCAAGGAACAATGATTTCCTTAACCTCCCTTTCCGAGGGAATATTCACAGCAGGCTGAGGAGGAAAGCTGCCTAATCAGGAAATTTGGCTAAGGCAAGAAAAGCACTCATTTAGGCAAATAACCATAAATTCTCTGACTCATCATTTACTCTTAGAAAGCACGAAGTAATAACTGACAATACATTACAACCTCTGGTGAAACCTATTCCATTCAGCCTCCTCGAACCTACTAGTAGTTATCTCTGGACTCTGTATCCTTCATGACCTTTTGATTATCGCATTCTGAACACATTCAAGTTTATCCCACCATGATATAAGAAAAAAATTTCCCTTAATCACTGTATACCTCTCTTTAACAACTTAGCCTTATAAATGTTTTTTCCTCCTTCACAGTCACATTTCTTGAATGAATTATCTACATTCACTGTCTCCAACATATCGCCTCCTATTTTCTTCAACACAATGCAGATATCCCAAGACCCTAACACCCTATTTTTCCCTCACCCTCCTTACCGCCCCATTTAAGCCATTCTTGCCAGGTTACCAGTGTCTTCATGTAAAACCTTCACCACATTTTTAATGTACCTTTTCTTTTCTGTGCTTGACTATTCAGCAGCATCTGACGGTATCTTTCATTCTTCTGTCTTAAATGACTTTTCTATCCATGAAACTACATTCCCCTGTTTTACCTCTTATCATTTGCAGCCTCTTCCTTCATCATTTTGCTCCTCTGTCCATGGAATTCTCCAGGCTAGAATACTGGGGTGGGTAGCCATTCCCTTCTCCAGGGGATGTTCTGGACCCAGGGGTTGAATTCGGGTCTACCTCCATTGCAGGCAGATTCTTTACCACATGAGTCACCAAGAAAGCTCCCTTTTTCTTTTTCACTCTTCACTTCTTTTCCAGACTTGACTGCTCAGTAGCATCTAACAGTATCATTCATTCTTCTGTCTTGAATGATTTTTATATCCATTAAACTACATTCCCCTGTTTTGCCTCTTATCATTTGCAGCCTCTTTCTTCAATATTTAAGATGCTTAGATGTTGATGGTCCTTAAAGCTCTCCCTGGAAACACTCCTCTCTACACATATTTTACAGATTTGTATCTTCATCCCAGACCTCTCTCCAACTATACAGTTGTATATAGTTTTACAACTATAGCTCAACTTACCTTTCTATTCAGTCTTGCCCTTTTTCTGTTTTTCATTTCAGTAATGGTACCATAAAACCCAGAGGTATTCCTGCTTCTTCACTTTCCCTGACCCTACACATCCAATTATTCATTGAGCCTTGCCAATTCTACCTCCAAAATATTTATCTTTAGTCTGTCAGTTTCACTTTACTTCCACAGCTATGTCCACTAGTCCAAGCCAGCATCATCCTGTAACACCCTTCCAAATGACTTCACTTTAGTTCTGTCCCCCTTGATTCCTAATGCCCTATTAATGCAAATATCATATAATAAGTATCTATTTTCTAAGTGATAGTGTATGAATTTAACAAAACAAATACTGCAGTCAGAAAGATCTTTTTAAAATGCAGAAATAACTAGGTGATTTCTCTTCTTAAAACTCTTCAATGGATACAGTCTAAAGTCCTTTAGTCTAAAGTGCACAGAGGGCACTACTTAGCTGCTATTATCTTCCTTTCTATCATTATTTGCACAATTCTCAGGCTTGTTGGAGTTTTTATCTGTTAAACATGCCATACTCGCTCTCACACACACCTTTAAGGCTTCACAGCTATAGTTCTCTCTGATTGTTCCTTTGGTCTTTTTATACATTCTTGGACCTTAGCTTAAACCTCATTTCTTCTGAGAAGATTTTCCTACACACAGTTTCCTCAGCCTGCTGCTGCTGCTAAGTCTCTTCAGTCGTGTCCAACTCTGTGCGACCCCATAGATGGCAGCCCACCAGGATCCCCCGTCTCCAGGATTCTCCAGGCAAGAACACTGGAGTGGGTTGCCATTTCCTTCTCCAATGCATGAAAGTGAAAAGTGAAAGTGAAGTCGCTCAGTCATGTCCGACTCTTAGTGACCCCATGGACTGTAGCCCACCAGGCTCCTCCATCCATGGGATTTTCCAGGCAAGAGTACTGGAGTAGGTTGCCATTGCATTCTCTGTTCCTCAGCCTACCTCTATTTAATTCCAACTCTTTACTGCAATTAGTTACTTGTCTGTTTTCTATTAGACTGATTGTTAGCTGGAGAAGGAGAGATCAGTTTTGCTCACAATTATATTACTAGTACCCAGCACAAACCTGGTTTAGTAGGTACCAAATGAACATTTGATGAATAATCAATAATCAATAATGTAAGTGAATGCTACTTGCTGTTTTATTATTACTATCATCATTATAAGGCTCACATAGGGTCTTGCTCATTGGAGTTATATTGATGGAAACTGTCAAATGCAATTATGTCAGCAAAAGAGGCTTTACTGGAAAAAGGATATGCTCTGCTATCACTTATTTACTGACTGTCTTCAGGATGGTAGCTATTCCGCTGACTGATTTTTATTGTTTTTTTCTTTAAGTTTTCAGGACGGGAAAGAGTGGAAGCCATTACCTACCAAGGAAATCCACTTTTATACCATTTATTAAGTGGCCTTAAAAGGACCATTATTCCCAAAAACAAGGTTTTTCCTCTGGCAGCAAGCATTCTGCTGGGATGCACAAAAATTTTCCCTTCCTGTATAGCAAATGTACCATTACTACTGCTCTGGGCATAATGGTGTTTTAGCTCCACTTATTCACACTTGAGTGTGGGTGTATCCTGAGGTCAAGAACCAAGGGGGAAATGAGTGTATATGGAGATATAGTATGCCTATCAAACTCTAAATTTTTCACTCCTCTTTTTTTATTAAATTCAGATGTCCTCATCCTGAGAACAGGTTCCAATGGCAGAATATTTACATTATGCAATAATATTAAGAAACATGGAAAAGAGCACAAAATTTGAATTTATGAAAATTAGGTTCATATTTTCAATAACATATAACTTGTGCCTGGAATTTTACCTACCTCTAAGGACTAGATGAGCTTCCCTAGTGGCTCAATGGTAAAGAATCCGCCTTGCCAATGCAGGAGATGTGGACTTGTTCCCTGGGTTGCAAAGATCCTATGGAGAAGGAAATGGTAACCCACTCCAGTATTTTTGCCTGGAAATCCCAAGGATAGAGGAGCTTGGAGAGCTTACAGTCCAAGGGGTTACAAAAGAGCTGGACACAACTTAGCAACTAAAAAACAACAAGGGCTAGATTTCATGCTTATAAAGGTCAAATAAAACAAGGTATACTAAAGTATTTTATTCTATAAATTTTGACACAGATGATATGTGTTGTTCTCATATGAATGTGAAGAATAGTAAAAACAGTTTGATGATCCTAACAAGATTATTTCTGCATGGTATGAAGAACTCAAGGCTGAGTCAAAAAAATATTTTAACACAATTCTACTACTTACTCTGCTCATAAATCCTGGTCAGTCATTAAACCTTTCTAAATCTAAATTTTCTTATCTGCACACCCAAGATAAAAACATCTATTTTACCTATCTCGTAAAAGTTATTCCAAGGCTAAATAGGAAAATACATTTAAAAGCTTAAGGTTTTTTCATATAAAAAGATGCTCCATATCATATGTCATCAGGAAAATGCAAATCAAAATAATATTGAGATAGTGAATTGTCAAACTACTGAACAATTGTGCTTATTTTGCATGCTAGTAAAGTTTATGCTCAAAATCCATCAAGCTAGGCTTCAGCAGTATGTGAACCAAGAACTTCCAGAAGTACAAGGTTTAGAAAATGCAGAAGAACAAATTGCCAACATACATTGGATCATAGAGAAAGCAAGGGAATTCCAGAAAAGCATCTACTTTTGCTTCACTGACAATGCAAAAGCCTTTGACTGTGTGCTGCTGCTGCTAAGTCACTTCAGTCGTGTCCGACTCTGTGCGACCCCAGAGACGGCAGCCCACCAGGCTCCCCCGTCCCTGGGATTCTCCAGGCAAGAACACTGGAGTGGGTTGCCATTTCCTTCTCCAATGCATGAAAGTGAAAAGTGAAAGTGAAGTCGCTCAGTCGTGTCTGACTCTTAGCGACCCCATGGACTGCAGCCTACTAGGCTCCTCCATCCATGGGATTTTCCAGGCAAGAGTACTGGAGTGGGGTGCCATTGCCTTGTGGATCACAACAAATTGGAAAATTCTTAAAAAAAAAACAAAAACAGGATGGGAAAACCAAACTACCTTACCTCTCTCCTGAGAAACCTGTGTGCATCAAGAAGCAACAATTAGAACCTCACATGGAACAAGTGACTGGTTCAAAATTGGGAAAGGAGTACGACAAGGGTGTATACTGTCACCCTATTTGTTTAACTTCTATGCAGAATACATTGTATGAAATGCCAGGCTGGATGAATCACAAGCTGGAATCAAGACTGCTGGGAGAAATATTAACCTCCCGTATGCAGATACCACCACCTTAATGGCAGAAAATGAAGAGGAACTAAAATGCCTCTTGACAAGGGTGAAAGAGGAGAGTAAAAAGGCTGGCTTAAAATCAACATTGAAAAAACTAAGATCATGGCAGCCAGTCCTATCACTTCCTGGCAAACAGACGGGGAAACAATGGAAACAGTGACAGATTTCCCCTGCTTGGGCTCTAAAATCACTGCAGATGGTGACTGCATAAAGACACAGCCTAAAAGACACTCGCTCCTTGGAAGAAAAGCTATGAAAAACCTACACAAACCTAGTGTGTTAAAAAGCAAAGATACCACTTTGTCAACAAAGGTCCATATAGTCAAAGCTATGGTCCATATAGTCAAAGCTATGGTTTTTCCAGTAGTCATGTACAGCTGTGGGAGCTGGACCATAGAGAAGGCAGAGGGCTGAAGAATTGATGGTTTTGAACTGTGGTACTGAAGAAGACTCTTGAGAGTCCCTTGGACAGCAAGGAGATCAAACCAGTCAATCTTAAAGGAAATCAACTCTGAATACTCAATGGAAAGACTGATGCTGAAGCTGAAACTCCAATATTCTGGCCACTTGATACAAAGAGCCAACTCACTGGAAAAGACCCTGATGCTAGGAAGGATTGAAAGCAGAAGATAGCAACAGAGGATGAGATGGTTGGATGGCAAAATCAATGCAACGGACATGAACTTCGGCAAATTCTGGGAGATGGTAAGGGGCAGAGAAGCCTGGCATGCTGCAGTCCACGGGGTCACATAGAGTCAGACACAACTTGGCGAATGAACAATAACATGGATGCCAGGAGCAGGAGCTCCGCCCATGGCAAAGGTCAGAGGAAGGAGGCTCGGCATACGCAAAGGCGGGATCGAGCCTCAGGAGTCCCCCTGGAAATTCTCGAGCATCTACCCCCAAAACCAGAGTCTGCCTACTTTCTGCTTTGTGCTCTCACCTACACCTCCGACTTTACGGGGGGCTGTCCCCCACTACCTCTCTCTGAAAAAAGGAGTTAACTTACGGCTCCAGTTAATAAAGTTCCTGGGTGTGATAGTGTTTCAACCTACAAACTCCTCTGGAAGTCCTCTAGCCTGCCTGAATAGGTTTTTCCGGCCACATGTGATTGCTCAGAGCCTCCCAACTGTGAGAGGCATGAGATGTTCTAAACTGTCTAAATACAGATTCCTTTGAGCAGTTAAAAGATTGATTATAAATTGTATTGGTGAAGGGTTTGTCACTTATTGGGCCAATGTTTGCTGCTAAGTCTCCATATCCCTTACCTGCTGTGTCCCTGGCAGTGTATTGATTGACATAATTGGTGTAAGTAGTAGCTTTAATGTTTGTAACCTTGGACCCTTGAGTTAATTCTTTTTCTTGTTATAGCCTACCACACCCTTGCCCTATAGGAATGTAACTTTATCTAATGCTTTTGGAGGGTGGCGCCTGACTAATCACCTTTAGAGAAAAATAAGTTTTCTGAAGAAAGAGTCTTAAAATGTTAACAGGCCTCCGGGCCAGAAGATGATGCAAATCACCTAAACTTTTGCATATGATAAGTTTGCAGGAAGAAAGCCTGGCTTGCTGCATGACTCTACCCCTTCCCCCATTATCCTCTATGCATAACTTAAGGTATAAAAACTACTTTGGAAAATAAAGTGCGGGCCTTGTTCACCGAAACTTGGTCTCCCCATGTCGTTCTTTCTCTCACCTTCTGGCTGAATTATTCAGCCTCTTTTCTCCACTGAATTTCCTCACTGAGCTATCCTTATTTAACCACTCTTTATATCTTTAATTAACATTTAATTAAGCAATTGTTTCTTGATCCTTGCCGACGCCGTCCCCGCTTCGAATTCCCTGGATCCACCGGGGCTGGACCCCGGCACAAGGCTTTTCTGTTAGTCATGTACGGATGTGAGAGATGGACCATAAAGAAGGCTGAGTGTCAAAGAATTTATGTTTTCGAATTGTGGTGCTGGAGAAGACTTGTGAGAGTCCTGTGGACTACAAGGACATCAAACCAGTCAATCCTAAAGGATATCAACCCTGAATATCCATTGGAAGAGCAGATGCTGAAGCGCCAATACTTTGGCCACCTGACACAAAGAGCCAACTCACTGGAAAAGATCCTGATGCTGGGGAGGATTGAAGGCAAAAGAAGAAGGCAGCAACAGAGGATGAAATGGTTAGATAGCATCACCAATTCAATGGACATGAATTTGAGCAAAATCTGGGAGATAGTGAAGGACAGAGAAGCCTGGCATGCTGCAGTTCATGGGGTCACAAAGAATAGGACATGACTTAGCAACTGAACAACAACATCACTACACACCTATATGAATGGCTAAAATCTGGAACACTGGCAACACCAAATGCTGGTGAGGATATGGAGCAACAGGAAATCTCATTCATTGCTGGTGGGAATGCAAACTGGTACAGCCACTTTGGAAGACAGTTTGGCAGTTCCTTATAAAACTAAACATAGTCATACCCTGGTGGTCCAGTGGCTAAGACTCCATGCTCCCAATGCAGGGGACCCAGATTCGACCCTTGGTCAGGGAACTAGATCCCACATCCTGCAACTAAGAGCTCTCATGCTGCAACTAAAGATCCTGCATGTCACAACAAAAATCAAAGATTCCACATGCAACAACTAAGACACTGATGAAAGAAATCAAAGATGACATAAACAAATGGAGAGATATTCCATGTTCCTGGGTTGGAAGAATCAATATTGTGAAAATGACTATACTACCAAATGCAATCTACAGATTCAATGCAATCCCTATCAAATTACCAATGGCATTTTTCACAGAACTATAAGCAAAACTTTTTCAATTCATATGGAAACACAAAAGACACTGAATATTCCAAGCAATCTTGAGAAAGAACAATGGAGCTGGAGGAATCAACCTTCCTGACTTCACAATACAACAAGGCTGCAGTCATCAAAACAGTATGGTACCGGCACAAAAACAGAAATACAGACCAATGGAACAAGACAGAAAGCCCAGAGACAAGTGTATGCACCTATGGGCACCTTATCTTTGACAAAGGAGGCAAGAATACACAATGGGGAAAGACGGTCTCTTCAATACATGGTGCTGGGAGAACTGGACAGCTATGTGTAGAAGAATGAAATTAGAACACTTTCTAACACTGCTGCTGCTGCTGCTAAGTCGCTTCAGTCATGTCCAACTCTGTGCGACCCCAGAGACGGCAGCCCACCAGGCTCCCCGGTCCCTGGGATTCTCCAGGCAAGAACACTGGAGTGGGTTGCCATTTCCTTCTCCAATGCATAAAGTGAAAAGCGAAAGTGAAGTCGCTCAGTCGTGTCCTACTCTTCGCGACCCCATGGACTGCAGCCTACCAGGCTCCTCCATCCATGGGATTTTCCAGGCAAGAGTACTGGAGTGGGGTGCCATTGCCTTCTCCGTCCTAACACTATACATGAAATTAAAAGACGCTTACTCCTTGGAAGGAAAGTTATGACCAACCTAGATAGCATATTAAAAAGCAGAGACATTACTTTGCCAACAAAGGTCCGTCTAGTCAAGGCTATGGTTTTTCCAGTAGTCACGAATGGATGTGAGAGTTGGACTGTGAAGAAAGCTGAGTGCTGAAGAATTGATGCTTTTGAACTGTGGTGTTGGAGAAGACTCTTGAGAGTCCCTTGGACTGCAACGAGATCCAACCAGTCCATTCTAAAGAGGATCAGTCCTGGGTGTTCTTTGGAAGGAATGATGCTAAAGCTGAAACTCCAGTACTTTGGCCACCTCATGGGAAGAGTTGACTCATTGGAAAAGACTCTGATGCTGGGAGGGATTGGGGGCAGGAGGAGAGGGGACGACAGAGGATGATGGCTAGATGGTATCACTGACTCGATGGACATGAGTTTGAGTGAACTCTGGGAGTTGGTGATGGACAGGGAGGCCTGGTGTACTGCAACTCATGGGGTCACAAAAAGTCGGACACAACTGAGTGACTGAACTGAACTGATACTATATACAAAGATAAACACAAAGTGGATTAAAGACCTAAATGTAGGATCAGAAACCATAAAACTCTTAGAGGAAAACACAGGCAGAACACTGTATGACATAAACCATAGCAAGATCCTCTATGACCCACCTCCTAGAGAAATGAAAATAAAAACAAAAATAAACAAGTGGGACCTAATTAAACTTAAAAGCTTTTGTACAGCAAAGGAAACTATAAACAAGGTGAAAAGACAACCCTCAGAATGAGAGGAGATAATAGCAATGAAACAACTGACAAAGGATTAATTTCCAAAATATAAAAACTGCTCATTCAAACTCAATACCAGAGAAACACACAACCTAATTAAAAAGTGGGCAAAAGACCTAAACAGACATTTCTCCAAAGAAGACATACAAATGGATAATAAATACATGAAAAGATGCTAAACATCGCTCATTATTAGAGAAATGCAAGTCAAAAACTACACTGAAGTATCACCTCAAACCTATCAGAATGGCCATCATCAAAAAATCTACAAACAATAAATGCTGGAAAGGGTGTGGAGAAAAGGGAATCCTCTTGCAAGGTTGATAGGAATATAAATTGATACAGCCACTACAGAAGATAGTACAGAGGTTGCTTAAAAACTAGGAATTAAACTACCATATGCCCAGCAATCCCACTACTAGGTATATACCCTGAGGAAACCAAAACTGAAAAAGACACATGTTCCCCAGTGTTAACTGCAGTACTATTTACAACAGCTAGGACACAGAAGCAACCTAGATGCCCATCAACAGATGAATGGATACAGAAGCTGTGGTATATATAAACAATGGAATATTACTCAGCCATAAAAAGGAATGAATTTGAATCCATTCTGATGAGGTGGATGAACCTAGAGCCTATCATACAGAGTAAAGTAGGTCAGAAAGAGAAAAACAAGTATCAGATATTAACACATAGATATGGAATCTAGAAAGCTGGTGCTGATGAACCCATTACAGGGCAGCAATGGATACACAGATATAAAGAACAGGCATATGGTCACAGGGTGGAGGGAGGAAGGAGAGGGTGGAACAAATGGAGACAGTGACATGGAAACATATACACTACCATAGGTAAAATAGATAGCCAATGGGAATTTGCTGTATGATTCAGGGAACTCAAACCAGGGCTCTGTGACAACCTACAGGGGTGGGATGGGGTGGGAGGTTCAAGAGGAAGGGGACATATGTATACCTATGGCTGATCCCTGTTGATGTATAGCAGGAGACAATACAATATTGCAAAGTAATTATCCTTCAATTAAAAAATAAGTGATTTTTTTTTAAAAAGCTAAAATACTCTTATTTAACCCAGCAATTGCACTCCTTCATATTTACCTGAAGGAACTGAAAACTTATATCCACATAAAAACCTCCACATAGATGTTTAGAGCAGCTTTATTAATAATGGCTAAAACCTAGAAACAATCAAAATGTGCTTCAGTAGGTAAACAGATAAATAAACTGCAGTATAGCCAGACAATGGAATATTATTCAGCACTAAAAAGAAATGAGCTATTGAGCCATGAAAGGGCATGAAGGAAAGTTGAATGCATGTTACTAAGTGAAAGAAATCAATCTGAAAAGGCCACATACTGTATGATTACAACTATATGATGTTCTAGAAAAGGCAGAACTATGGACACAGTAAAAAGATCAATGATTGCCAGAGACTGGGGGAGGAGGAGATGAACAGGTAGATCACAGAGGATTTTTGGGGCAGTGAAAATATTCTGTGTATTATAATGACATATATATGTCATTATACATTTGTCCCAACCCACAGAATATATAACACCAACAGTGAATCCTAAAGTAAACTAAGGCCTTTGGGTGATTAAGATGAAATTGATGTAGGTTCAGCCTTGGTTAAAAAACAAACCAAAAAGTACCATTCTCGTGAATGGTATTGGTAATGGAGAAGGATATGTATGTGTGGGGGGGCAAAAAATACATAAGATATATAAAAAAAAATTTAGAGTTTGATGGTCTGAATTATCATTAATAATAAGTTGCATTTTTCTAATCTGGCCCACCTCCAACAGGGTTTAAAAGCTAATGGATGAATTGCTATTCTCCAAATACTAACTCTGCTCCCAAAACTCAAGGATATATTGTTTAGAGTCTCTGTAATTTTTATTATCATTTTAGATCCCTCAAGTTATCATACTTTGACACTGCCTGCCAAAAATGATGTATCTCTCTTTTCTTGAACTATATTCTTAAGTGGCAAAGAAAGCTGTAATACTAAATTCTAAAGAAATAACTAATCACTCCCTTTCACTTTTCCACAAAGCAAACTTCTAAAGGTATTACACACAAAACAAGATGGTGCTGCTTACTTGAGGAATCAGTGTCTATATGCATTACTCATTATTCACAATGACAAAACCCATAAAGTATTTCCAAGAAAAGACAAAAGCCAAGTGTCTAAAGGCAATAACCACTACCCCCACAAGTAAATATGCAAGCCAAGAGTCACAAGGCTGGCGTTTGTCCTTTCTATCAATAGCCACCAGCATGGAGATGACTATGATCAAAGCTATCTCTGCCTAAGGCTCCCAGTCAGAATCCCCTTCACATTTTCTATTTGAATTCTCACTTATATTCGTTCATTCCTCTTCTACTAAGTAGCAGCACCCTTCCCAGAAAAGGAAACTAATAGTTCCCTGCTGGCTCAGCTGGTAAAGAATCCACCTGCAATGTGGGAGACCTGGGTTGGATCCCTGGGTTGGGAAGATCCCCTGGAGAAGGGAACGGCTACCCACTCCAGTATTCTGGCCTAGAGAATCCCAGGGACAGCGGAGCCTGGTGGGCTGCCGTCTATGAGGTCGCACAGAGTCGGACACAACTGAAGCGACTTAGCAGCAGCAGTACAGTCCATGGGGTGGCAAAGACTCAGATATGAATGAGAAACTTTCACTTTCAAGAAACATAACTCAACTTTCCACTCCATTGGAGGTGGGTAGAGGGCTGGGTTTTGGAGACAACTTCTCAGCTAACATATAAAAGCACAGGGGGGTGGAGTGCGGGGAGAGGGTATTCTCCACAATTAAAAGACTAGATATCTCTTCACAGAACTTGTAAGTAAATTCATATAGTGTGGCTCACATAAATAACACTGTTTGGAGCGACAGCAGGAGTGGAGAAAAACACTCAAGGGGCCCCTCGGAATCCACTGCTGATAACAATACCATCCTATATTTCAGTGACCAACTGGATGAAAGAAGACAAGAAATATTTTATTATTTTTTAAATTACACTATTAAATATAGAAAAAATGCATGTAAGCATACAACTCAAATTTTTGAAAACTGAACACACTAGTGTAACCAACAGCCAGGTTTTTAAAAAACGAATTATAACCCATCAGTCTAGAAGCATCTTCATGTCCCCTCTTCCAGTCACTACCTACACTCCCCAGGAAAACCACTATCTTAATTCTCAACTTTATAGGTCAGTTTTGCTTTTCAGACATCTTCTTTACATGGAATATAGAGTATATCCTTTTCTGCATCCAGCACTTGTGTTCAACATATGTCCAATTCAAATCTCAGAAGGCAACAAGTAAATGCAAGTGTTACAATATCTGAAGAGATAATGGCTAGAGTGTCAGTCACTCAGTGGGTGTCTGACTCTTTGTGACCCCATGGACTGTAGCCCACCAGGCTCCTCTGTCCATGGAATTCTACAGGCAGGAATACTGGAGTGGGTAGCCATTCCCTTCTCCAGGGTAACTTTCTGACCCAGGGATAGACCCCAGGTCTCCACATTGCAGGCAAATTCTTTACTGTCTGAGCTACCAGGGAAGCCCCAATAAGAAGCCTAAGACCCAAAAAGAAATACTGAACAAGAAAACTAGCAAAGGTACATAAATTTCAAAAAGTACTGACTATATAAAATAACAACAATAAATAGAAATAACTAACTTGTAGAATTTTTAAAAAAGAACTAAAATGCTAAACAAAAAATAGCGTGTATTTTTGGAAGGGTTGATGAGAAAGAAGGAGTCTCTTTTTCAGGAGGGGGGTTAAAATCTGAATTTGTTGTAACTCACCAGTAGAGTCAGAAAAATCAAACAAGAACCCAAGCCAAAAAACTAATCAGTATTTTTAAATGGCAAAGAAGAATCAGAGCAGTAAAGCATGGACATGCAGGACACGGAATGCAAGAAACAGTATGGCAGAAACCATGTATGACAAATGTAAATGGACAAGTTTATCAGTATAGACAGGGGGAAAAAAGAAGCTACTGCAAGCCATTAGAAACAGATACACCAAAAGCAAAATGACACTGGAAAGGTTAAAATAAAGGGATAGTTGGTTTTAGAAAAACTAGTGAAACAGATCTCAAATAATACAGAAAGGAAACACATCAAACTAGTAACAGCTTATTAAAAGAAAACCAAAGAATCAAAGAAACAGAGATCTTCAAGACATTAGAAAAAGAAACAGAGGAACCTAAGAACAACAGTGGTCTTTGAGATACAAATATTGCAAACTCAAATACTTTCAGGGGCCAGTAAGGTCACATATTTCATCAAATCTCAAAAACTACTAACTGCAACAGATGCCATTATTTTAGGTATCAGTCAAAAAAAAATTAAGCAAAACAAAATAACCACTGTCAATTAAACTATAGCAAACCATCAAAAGTAACATACTGCCATTTCAGAGCTGTTAAAAAGTAAAAAGATGAGAGCCTTAAAATGATAAAATACAGTAAATGTATGAAACAACAAAATATAAAATGAAAAATGTTTGATGGTCAATTTTTCTTAAAATCTACAAAATTAGTCAAATAAAACACATCTACAGGAAGTGGTCTGCAGTCCTTCAAACTGTGATCCTGATTCACACAGGAGAATACAAGAATTTAACACAGAGATGATAAGGTGCTGTAATTTTAGAATATTATAAGATATTCTATTCATAATAACTCCATGTATAAAAATATGCACTGTTAGTGAAAGTATGTTGTTAAAAGAGTAAAGTCTAAGAAGTAGAAGAGAACTCTAAAGTTCTGAAGCTGACTCAATTTTCTGCAAAGATGTTGAAATTATCCACGATGACATTAGTTGCTACATGGGAATGATGACCAAGATGTTGATAGGTACAGAAAGGAGAGAACAACACTTAAGAATGAGAAACTGTTGGAAAACATAAATGAATATGGAAAAAATAATCCAAAAAAAAGTCTGTTTTGACTGTAACATAGGAGTATACTATAAAGCACAGAGCAAAAAAAGAAAGCATATAGATAAATCACTCAATTTTTAAAGGCATCCAATTTACTGACATGATGAAAATATTTAATGGTACTAAGGATTGATGAGTACAACTGCAATTTTTCTTATTTTATCAAACTTCCCACATAAAGAATAACAAAATTTAGAACACCAGGAGGAAATTATTAGGTTACATGATTATTCATGTCGCTATCATTTTAAAAATGAAATAACTTTCAAAAAGAATGTTTGAAATCTAGTTGGTTCTTAAAGATTTTTGTTTTTAAGACTAAAATCTAAACTGAATTGCATCTTGTATGATGATCATAATTTATTAGGATAGTCATAATTTTCAAAATTAAAAATCCCAAGAAAGCTCTGTGAACAATAATGCTTCCCAGTATGTATTATGCTATCATATGTTTTCCAAACAGTCAAGTACCCCTGAATGATGGCACTTGCACTTTTGAACATCAAAGGTAGAAAATCAAGAAAGAAACATTACACAGTTTTTGCCTGAAGGCGCAGCATATTCTCAGTTCAAAATCTGGACTCTATACAATGATGGGCAATTACTTTGTTTGCCTTACAGGCAAATACTTACCACGTTACAGAAATGATGACACTAAGAGAGCTGACAATAAAAGTTTGTATATGGTGGCTAGTCAGGTGACCCTTCAAAGTTAAAATAACCTCCATAAAGTTGACTGGAAAATAGCACAAATAGAAAAGCACCTTCTTCCATCCACAAGGAATTGCAATCTCAAATCTCTCACACTGCAGCTGCTCCAAAAGCAGCAGTAAGATGAGAGCCAATTTTTACCATATGGAAGACCCAAACCTCAACTGCTCTTCAAGTAAAATGATGTCAGTCCCTACACAGGATGGAGGCTCCTCCAGTTTAAAAGAAAAATGCTCACATAATCTCCCAGAGGTCTAAAAGGACCCAGGGGTGCTGTAGTGTGTGAATGTGCAGGCTGAAACCACTATAGATCTTTTTTCTATTATTAATAAGTATGAAGCCAGTTGAAAAAGAAGCCACTAGCTGAGCAAGACTCAAGATCACCCAACTGTGAAACCCATCCAACCTATGGATTTCCATACTTGTGAGTCAATATATTTCTTTAATACTTCAACCACTTAGGGTCAAGTTTTCTGTTACTTTCAGTTCTGCTTATTCTGACTATATCTGTAGCCCAGTCACTTTTACAAGCTGTTTGTCCCTGAGAAGGTACTGAGCTTCATATATCTGAAAAAGAAAGGCCAATCAGAACGCCTGCAATGCTATCATTCTCTTCCAATCTATTAATCATTCTTGCCTTTTGGACCACAACAGTCTCCTAACTGGTCTTCCTGCTGCAGCCCTTGCCTTTTACTCTCAAATGTACTAAGCAAAGTCAGACAGAGAAAGACAAATACTGTATGGTATCAGTTATATGTGGAATCTAAAAAATAATACAAATGAAAGTATACACAAAACCGAAACAGAGCCACAGATGTAGAAAACAAACCTGTGGTCACCCAAGGGGAGAGGGAAGTGGGGAAGGACAAATTAGGGCTATGAGATTAACAGATACAAGCTTACCATGTATAAATTAGATATGTAACAAGGATATATTGTATACCACAAAGAATTATAGCCATCATTCTACAGTAACTTCTAACGGAGTATAATTTATAAAAATACTGAATTCTGTACACTTGAAACTAATATCAATACTACAAATCAACTATACTTCACTATTTTTTAATTTATTTTTTATTGAAGGATAATTGCTTCACAGAATTTTGCTGTTTTCTGTCAAACTTCAACATGAATCAGCCATAGGTATACATATATCCCCTCCCTTTTGAAACTCCCTCCCATCTCCCTCCCCATCCCACCCCTCTAGGTTGATACAGAGCCCCTGTTTGAGTTTCCTGAGTCATACAGAAAATTCCCGTTGGCTATCTATTTTACATATGGTAATGTAAGTTTCCATGTTACTCTTTCCATATATCTCATCCCCTCCTCCCCTCTCCCCATATTGCTAATTCAATATTTTTTAATTTTAAAGAGAGGCATTGAGAGTTTTTCAAAATGTGACCATGGTTAGTTATATGGTTAGCATGGGGCAGAACTATAATTTGAATCAACTTTCTGTTTCTTCTTTAAAATTATCTATACCTGAAAATGCAGATAATATGTATTTGTCCTCAACATCATGATGACTGACTGAGGTAATGTATAGTCCAACAATGTAGGAAGCAAAACAGGCGCACCATGAGTGCCCTGTTTACTATGCTGGTACCTCTCAGGGCTTCCCAGGCGGTACAGGGGTGAGGAGTCCCCTGCCAATACAGGAGACACAGAGACACAGGTTTGACCCATGAGTTGGGAAGATCACCTGGAGTAGGAAATGGCAACCCACTTCAGTATTCTTGCCTGGAAAATTCCAAGGACAGAGGAGCTTGGTGGGCTACAGTCCATGGGGTTGCAAAGATATCTCTCAGGAAACCTGGCAAAGAAAGTTGGATGATCAAAGTAGACTGCATCTTCACTGATTTTCTGGAAAAGTTTTAAGAAGTCTAACTTGTTCACCAAAAAGCTGTTAGTAAGGCCCAGATATTCATTTGGATTTTCATCTTCTCCTCTGAGGTTACCCGGTAGATTATCTGGATCACTGGGTGAAGTGAAAGTCGCTTGCTCGTGTCCAACTCTTTGCGAGTCCGTGGACTGTACAGTCCAGGAATTCTCCAGGCCAGAATACTGGAGTGGGTAGCTTTTCCCTTCTCCAGGGAATCTTTCCAACCCAGGGATCCAATCCAGGTCTCACACATTGCAGGTGGATTCTTTACCAGCTGAGCCGGCAGGGAAGCCCAAGAATACTGGAGTGGTAGCCTATCCCTTCTCCAGGGGTTCTTCCTGATCCAGGAATCGAACCTGGGTCTCCTTCATTGCAGGCAAATTCTTTACCAACTGAGCTATCAGTGAAGCCCGGACCACTGGGTACACTTTAGCTTTTATGTGTTTATGTAAACAAATCTAAAATCAGCTTTTAAAGTTTTATGTTAACAATTTACCTGTTTAAAACAAATAATCTAAACTGCTGCTTTTCAAGCATTACTTCTATTTCAGAATGTTCCAATGCAGTCTTCTAGAGAGTAAAGTGAAGTTCCTAAGTCGTGTCCAACTCTTTGCAACCCCATGGACTATACAGTCCATGGAATGCTCCAGGCCAGAATACTTGAGTGGATAATGGATAGCTATTCCCCTTTCCAAGGGATCTTCCCAACCCAGGGATCAAGCCCAGGTCTCCCACATTGCAGGCAGATTCTTTACCAGCTGAGCCACCAGGGAAGCCCAAGAAAACTGGAGTGAGTACCCTATCCCTTCTCCAGTGGATCTTCCCAACCCAGGAATCGAGCCGGGGTCTCCTGCATTACAGATGGATTCTTAACCAGCTGAGCAACCAGGGAAGCCCCTTCTAAAGAGTAAACTTGGAACTAAAAAAAAAAAAGAGGCTGCAAGAAAACACTTTACAGTGCTCTGTGATCTGGCAATTTGGAACTCCTGCTAGATAGAAACAAAGAACTGAGAGGAAGGGCATCAGTAAACAGGGTAGCAGATATTAGAGACTGACTCAGTCACTAGGAAGGAAATAACTGATTTAACACAAAACAAGCACAATAATTGAAAATATTGCCCATTCAAAAAACAGAATTCCCTTTCTGAATCCTGGAAACTAAAGAGAAATAAAGATATAAATAGGTAATGCACTTAAATGTGCTTACAAGCCAGCTATTTTTTTTATTAACAGCTACTTGAACACAAATCACTATTTATCAGAGGTATTCTGAGTACTTTATAACTACTTCTCAAAATACTCCCAAGAAATCAAACGCCAAATCTTACGGAACCAATTGTACTAAAAAGGAGAAATTAAATAAGGCTTTGACTTTGAAAGCCCGGTGGTACTAAACAGCTGCCGAAGGTGCAGTGGGTGCTCCCAGTAGGCTCCGAGTGCCTGCAATGCCGTTAACCAGAAGCACAAATAAGATGACCTACAAATATCATCACTTGTTCAAATTTTACCAATCTTACACATTTTCCTTCTGAGCACTTTAAAGAAACCAAAATAATGGTAATTAAGAATAAGTAAAAAGACCCTAGGTACTTTGTCAAAAAAAGTGCTTTACAAATGTCAAAAAAAACAAAATCAAAACAAGAGAAATAGCTACATTTCATGACAAGAACTTCATAGGTTGACTGAGGTTTTATCCTGAAACCTTTACTATGTCAATCCTTTAAAACATTCAATGATGAACTAAATGAACTGTAAACAATCTGTCAGCAATGTCTGGTGTCCAAAATTAGATGTGTGTTGGTCTGATTTAATTGCTCCACTCAACATAATGTAAGTAAGCCCAAGCAGCACATTTTTTTCATCAAGACTAAGCCAAGATGATCTACTTTACAAAGCATAAAAAAATTAATCATCAAAACTGAAATAGTTGTAATATGTACTCTTTTAGTGCTAAAGGTACTCATTAAAACTCAGCTGAAGGTTGTCTACCAATATATTTCCCCCTCATTGTTATATTTTACTTACTTCTTCATGTACCAAAATGATCCATGACTTAGGGAGGAGAAGGCTTCCAAAATTGGCTTCAGATACATGGTTATCACATATGGTTACATTATGTATGCAAAGTGATAATTTAGAAAAGTTCTTAAAGCTATGTGTAGGGTTAAACATATATTAACACATATAATTGAATTAATTAAGGGAAAGACGGGCTGGGAGGCAGGCACAGTGGTCAGCAACAGAATACGTTTACTATAGACAATCTGTCAGAAACGTCTGGTGTCTAAAACTAGGTGTGCATGGGTCTGACTCAATTGCTCCACTTGGGTAAGTAAACCCAAGCAGCAAAATTTTTCTATTAAAGTAGAAAGGTCTTAGATGATTCCTTTAATTAAAATAACACATAATGGAATATAGAGGAACTTAGTAGCATTCTCTCCTGCCTCAAATGAATTAAATAAAATTGAAGCCATCCGTTCAGTATATTTTCAATAGACAGTAAGAGGAAGGAGATTAGTAAAAAAGGCTTTCTGTTACTCACCTGTAACCCTCTCCTTTGTAGAATACTGGAATCATCCATAATAGATAGAAGACCAACAAAAGCCACTCTCCAGACAGCCAGCCACTAGAGCCTACTTGCTTACTGCTGGGGAAAGAGGCACACAATCAAGCTTTCCCCATGCTGTGCCCACGGCTCCACTAAACCAGGTTTCTCTCAGTCCAGCGTGAGTACACAATCACTGCCTCACATCACAGCCACGTCTTTCTTCACAGCAGTCCAGACAAATCTCATCTGAATCACCACCACAAAAGGGGGAAATTTTTCCTATTTGTTTTTCTCTTCCATACATACCCCTTTTGGTTGCAAACATCTGAAGTACCAAGAAAAGGACAAAGCTCCCTGAAAAAAATTCCAATCTTTAATATCCTGACTTCACTGCTTATTAAAAAGGTTTGGCACACAAAACAAGAGAGTCTCCACCTACAGCTACTAAGCTTATAAAATCCGTGTCACGTTTTCCTTTCCCAAAACAAAACCACGCCACGTACATTTTTAAAAAGATAATTCTTCAGAAATACAAAGAAAAACATATTATTCTGAGGCTCTATTTTGAGCTCAGGCTGATATAAAACCAGTTATTGTTTTGACTAAGTCGGCAAAATTCTTTTCATCCTTTGTACAGACAAAGCAAATGTCAGATTCTTTCGATACTGTCACAGGCTCTTTTGTTTCTTTATCTCTAGATACGCTGGTCTTCACTTCTTGGACAGTCACGAAAGCCTCTTTCCTCTGGAGCTTAGATCATTGCTAAGGTCAGTCTCCATGCTCTTTTATGTCCTGGAGGGGGCTTGTACACGTGTGGTGAGTTCTGAGCATGGACAAATTCATTCATCTATTCATTGCTGACAGTACTGTCACAGGAAAAGCTCCCCATTCCAACAGACCTCTAAAAGGGCACAGCATGAGAAAAATCTAGTTTTACCCGGACTTTAATAATCTCAGAATTGTTTCTTGGGTCACTGGTTGTTATTTTCAAAGCAAGACTTGCACCAAGTTTAAAGGTGATTCAAGTCTCTTTTTAACATATATAGGTTGTAAATATATATATTATATATATATAAAATAAAGAGAGCTCAGGAGTGAAAGGTTAGCTCTCATAATATGATTTTATCACTTAAACACTCCATAAGCAACGTTTAAACTTTCCAATTTTACAGTAGTTGCCAGAATCCTAGTAAACACAGGGGAAAGAAAATCAAGGCAAGTGAGTGATTTTTCTATTAAGTCACAAAAGAACTGTTAGCAAAGGAAGCAGTACATTCTTAGGAAGAGAGTTAAATACATGATCTACCAACTCACAGTCACAGTTCTTCGTAGGACATGCACAAATTATTCCCTCTCCAAAGGATTTCAGAAGGTATTAATCCAAATTTCCTAATTTGACAAATAAAAGTATGTATACACCCTGACTCAGGATGCTTTATACATACCTTTACTCTAAGGAGTAAATATAGCAACAACTCTAGGACAGATTCAGTCTGTACCCAACAAGGAGAAAAAGCTGCCCCTCCTATAATTATGGTTAGCTGCACCAAACAGTCTGGGGCTTGAAGGAAGGTCTATTTACAAAATCTTTTTCTGGTCTTTCTTACAACTGACTCCAGTCACAAGAGCTAGCCACACTGCTGAAAATAGCACAGAAAACAGGATCCACTTCTCTTTCATTCAGCAAAAACCTTCTAATCTGGAGCACAACCAGTGTGGTCTTTCATTGTGAGAGCTAATAAATCCACATCTCCATGGACTCCTTCCATCTGCTGCTTTAAACAACTAATGGATGGATTATGTCTATGGGGAAAACAAACACAAGACCTGAACAGACAGCTGATTTGCATAGGGTGTGTTATCCAGTGGAAGAGTGTCTGCAAAGTCACAGGCTCTTAAAGCTACAGAACCTTTCAATCAAAAGAGATTTTATTAACTAAAACATATTCAATAGCAGAGAGGAAGTAGGAACGAGTCTCTAATCCTGTAGAAGTAGAAATGATATATTCTGATAAACTGTTCAGGCCAGAGATTAAAAATTCAAACTCTTCATTCATTTACTAATTCAGGAATCATATACTATGTCAAGCATTGAGATGGGCGGTGGGGAAAAATTACCAAGATTAACATTACCCATAAACTAATAATTCCACTTCAGAAGAGCTCAAATCCAATAGGGAAGCCAGATACAAACAAGTAATCATGATACCATCTGAGAATTATGACAAAGCGCTAAAGGAGTGTCAAAGAGCACTCAATTCATGTCACTGGGAAATCCACAAAAAAGGCTTCCAGGGCCAATTGCCGTCTGGTCACTGAAACAAATGTTATAGGATTACCAGCCCTTGGCCAAGACAGTCTCTGTATCCAAAGTGTACCCAGCTTAAAAATCTTCAACCAGTCCTCACTAATCAAAAAATGCAGTAACAAACCCCTTCCTATGTTCTCTGTAACACAGGAACAACAGATTTCATCTCCACACTACCCTGAAGCAACCTTAGCCTTCCAATGAGAAAGAACGATGCACTGCTTCCCAAGTACGTCCATCCTTCTTCTCCAGCTCATATTCTTTGAGGTTAAACAGGAATACAATCATATATTTTATTGGATTGCTGAGTAATTTAAGCAACATATACTGATGCTTCTTAACCTTTTTCAGTATTTCTAAAGACAAAATAGAACGCACTCTACCTAAAATTTCCTGCCACAACCTGGCTTCTTGAAAGCCTCGTGTTTTGGCAAAATTCATGCCAATTTTGCTTTCTTCTCTCTAAACTAATAAACTCTCACTTTTTAAAAAAGATTCATTTATTTATTTTTGGCTGTGCTGGGTCTTTGTTGCTGTGCGTGGGCTTTGTGGAGAGCAGGGGGCTACTCCCTCATTGCAGTGCACAGGTTTCTCATTGCGGGGGCTTCTCCTGTTGTGGAGCACGGGCTCTAGGGCATATGGGCTCAGTAGTTGTAACGCATGGGCTTAGCCACTCCGTGGCATGTGGGATGTTCCCGGGGCAAGAATTTAAAGGTCCTCTGCAATGGCAGGCGGATTCTCAACCACTGGACCACCAGGAAGCCCTACACTTTCATTTTTAATACTAAAATAATATTTACAAATGCTGATTAAATTGAAGGAGACTGAAAAGGAATAAACAGAGATGAAAAGAAAATCAAGACTGCTAAAGTTATTAAGTGAAAGTCACTCAGTCACGTCTGACTCTTTGTGACCCCATGGACTATACAGTCCCCAAGGACTATACAGTCCATGGCATTCTCCAGGCCAGAATACTGGAGTGGGTAGCCTTTCCCTTCTCCAGGGGATCTTCCCAAGCCAGGGACAGAACCCAGGCCTCCCACATTGCAGGCAGATTCTTTACCAGAAGCCAGGAAAAGAGTGTTAAGAGGGGGTGAACAGTAACAAATGCTGCCAAGAGACCCATATCTAAAGAACACCCCTAAATTTTCTGACTTGGAAGTCACTGGTATCCTCTATAAGAAGAGTTTCAGAGGTAGATGGGTGAAAGGAGCAGAAGCCCACCAGCAATGGGTTATAGTTCATCCATTTCAGTCACTCAGTCGTGCCTGACTCTTTGCAACCCCATGGGCTGCAGCACGCCAGGCTTCCTTGTCCATCACCAACTACCAAAGCTTGCTCAAACTCACATGCATCGAGTCAGTGATGCCATCCAACCATCTCATCCTCTGTTGTCCCCTTATCTTCCTGCCTTTAATCTTTCCCACCATCAGTGTCTTTCCCAATGAGTCAGTTCTTCGCATTAGATGGCCAAAGTATTGGAGCTTCAGCATCAGTCTTTCCAATGAATATTCAGGACTGATTTCCTTTAGGATTGATTGGTTTGATCTTCTTGCTGTCCAAGGGACTCTCAAGAGTCTTCTCCAACACCACAGTTCAGAAGCATCAGTTCTTCGGTGCTCAGTTTTCTTTATGGTCCAACTCTCACATCCATACATGACTACTGGAAAAACCATACCTTTGACTAGACGGACCTTTGTTGGCAAAGTAATGTCTCTGCTTTTCAATATGCTGTCTAGGTTTGTCATCGCTTTTGTTCCAAGGAGCAAGCGTCTTTTAATTTCATGGCTGCACTCACCATCTGCAGTGATTTTGGAGCCCGGGAAAATAAAGTCTGTCACTGTTTCCATTGTTTCCCCATCTACTTGCCATGAAGTGATACAGAGTGAGCAGGAAATGCAGAAATAAAGATGGCAGATCTTGACAGCTCTTCTGCCTTCCAGTTAACACTTCTCTATCCTTCGCTGATAATTCTCTTTAAGAAGTTATTCATGAAAAGGAATGGATGGGATTCGCAGCATTTAGAGAGATCAGAGGAGGAATATTTCTTCCATTGTAACACAAGAAAAAGCAGGTAAAGGTAACAAAATATCTATAATCTTAGTGGTAAAGAAGCTAATAAAGTTTTCAAGTATAGCTATTTCCCTGTGAAATAAGAAGGAAGTCAGCAAAGAGAATAGAGATTTGAGAGGAGCAAAGAGAACTCGAAAGAGATAATGTGAGGAAGAAGAAGATCACTTAAAGAAAAAGGACTGGTGGTGTGCTCATCTTCTCCTGTGAGAGCACCAAAATTGCAGCTAGCTGTTGAACAACCATCGACAGGACACTGGACCCCACCAAAAAAGAAAAAGGACTGGAAAGCAATGTTGAGAATTAACAGGCAGTATTCATCATAATTTTATAGGGCCAGCCACCAATCTAATCCATGTGAGGCTTTCTTCAGTAAACTACAGTAACACAAGGGCAAAAGTTCTATTAGACAAATTTACCAGATGGATCAACAAAAATGGGGCAAAAGAGTTAATGGAATCTAAGCAAAAAGATTAAAGAACAGGAAAAAATTAGAAGAGTCTAATAGAAATGCTGATAAGCCTAAGAACTGTTATACTCTAAGAATAATTAAATGAGGGAGCTGAAAATCTATCCAGTCATGGTGACCAGGTTGTCCAGCATTATGACTTTAGTGGGAAAATATGTCAGAAGTATTCCAAGGCACAGCGTATGGTCTTGAAGAGGGTGAAGAGTCTAATAGAAATGCTGATAAGCCTAAGAACTGTTATACTCTAAGAATAATTAAATGAGGGAGCTGAAAATCTATCCAGTCATGGTGAGCAGGTTGTCCAGCATTATGACTTTAGTGGGAAAATATGTCAGAAGTATTCCAAGGCACAGAGTATGGTCCTGAAGAGGGTGCATAAGTGGGCTAGAAATGATGATAATGATGGAGTCAAGTAACTGTGATGCCAGAATCCTTCCATGTGGAAGGATCCACATGGTCGCTGAAGATAAAGATAATAAAGATAGTGATAGGAATAGGAAGACTTATACCTGATGACAGCATCCAACAAGAGAGGGGAGGAATAATTGGGAGGTTAGCAAATACAGCAGCCAGGAACGGAAGGGTTTAGACATAGGGACTGCTAAGAAAAATGAACAGTTTATGTTGAATAAAGTTGACTTAGAAACGGTTGTCATGATTGAACCAAAATCCCTTATTTTATACTTCAATAAATTAGGACCCAAGAAGGAGATGTAACCTGCTCAGAAAACACACAGCAGTAACTTGACCCCCGTTTTGCCTGAACATTTAGCTTTAACTAAACAGAACAGATGGAGGAGGTTTCCTGTCCTAGAAAGGATATACAGAACATTTCATCAACTTCTCTACCATATATTAATATGGTGTTTAAAAGACTACCTGGTAATAACTAACTAAAAACTAGAACATCTGTAGAAATAAATAAAATTTAATACTTAAGTTCTCAGAATAGGTTGCAACATACACTTTCCAACAACTATCAACCTCTCATTTATCCGAACATGAATAAAATATCTTATGACTAACCCTATGTGGAAAGCTATAAGGAGCTTTATATGGTAAACAAGCCAACGTAAGCTCAATGAAAAACTTAACTCTGGCTGTAAAACCCAAGTCCTAAAGGCAGTCTTGGAGGAGACTTCTCCAGGCATGCAGTACTGCACGCAGTACAAGGCATAGAACCTGGAGCCTCTACGGTTCATGACAGGTCCTCCACAAAGGATTCCTTTTAATTTGTTGTTTAAGTGGAAACCCAGCCAGCCACATAAAATTCCTTCAAAATAGGCCTGTTTAATGAGGAAAAATATGTTCCTCAAGGTAAAAAGACAATGATTTTACTGATATCCCCACTTCACAATATACATGAGTTTACACTTAAGATTCCCCACTCAAACCTTAGGAGACACTGTCACTATTTCAAAATAGAAAGTTAAATAAACCAGCTGAAACTTGCTTGATTTCTATATTTCCATTTTACCGTATCCTATTAACGCACTTTACTTTGTTTCCAAGATCCCCATATATCTGAGGGACCTTTTGTTTGAAGTTTTGTGCCCCCTTTTGAAAAACAGCCCATTAACTGTGTTTGCCAGAAGCAATCTCAGTCCCTCAGATCAGGTAATTTATTTCATGTGGGGCTGAAAATTAGCAGAGGTCAAATGGTGAGGAAAATGGGCTGAAACTGAAAAAATTAATGTCATCTTTTAAAAGGCAGGCAAAACTTATAAGCAATCACAGAATAGAAAAGCAGTATCATTTTTATGTCTTTTGCTTATTACAATGTAAATTTTGCACTATCAAAACAAGAAACTTAAAAACAAAAACAGAAAACTTTCCAACAACTTTCAAAAACAGAAAAGCACTTTTGTATTCCTTTATATTCTGTTTTTAGAGGTTTTGTTTTCCCTATTTTTTTAAAGGATAAAACTAAAAGTCATACTCACATTCCAACAGATATGCCAAAAAATTCAGTCTCTCAATCTAAAACACTGACATAAATAAATCAAAACTTTTATAGAAACTGGAAATCTTATCACTAAATTCTAATTCCTAAATTATGTATCTCCCTCACCTTAAAGGCTTAGATGACCTAAAATGATTTTTGCTGTGAAAACTGCCCAAAGTAATTTAGTACAAAATCAAAGCTAGAAAATCAAAGACTTAAAAAATAAAAACATAGATAGCACATGCATTGACCTCCTGCCCATCTTGAGATTCCAAAATACTCTTTTAACAACTGATATAGCAAGCAGTAAAGACCAAAAAAAAAAACCTAAACACTATCAACCAACGTGACTTAAATGACACTTGTATAGGACTCACACAACAATGGCAGAATATACATTCTTTTCAAGTGCACATCAAACATTCACTAAGGTAGACAATATTCAACACAATAAAACATGAACCGATAAATTTTAAAAGGCAAGTCATATATGTAACTGACCACAATGGAAATAACTTAGAAAAGAACAAAAGACATATTTTAAAATCCTTTCATATTTGAGAACACCCATGACTAACTCATCATTCAGAGAAATTAAAAAGAAAATTGAAAAGTAATTTAAACTGAGTGAAAATTTAAAAACTCAAGTCAAAGATGTGTAGAATGTAGCTAAAGCATTAGTATAACAAGAGAAATGTTTACTACTATTAAATCACCTATATTAGAAAAGAAATGACCTCAGCTTCCACTTCAAGAAACTAGAAAGAATAAATAAAATCCAGTGTAAGCAGACAAAACAATAAAGATGAGTAGAAATCAATGAAGTAGAAAATATAGACATACATACATAAATTTCTCTTATTATAAGAGAAATCAATTAAACCAAAAGCTAGATCTTAAGAAAATGGATAAACCATTATTCAGACTGATTAGGAAAAAAAGAAGGAAAAAATTACCAAGATCAGGATGACAGATTTATAATTTGATACCAATAAATTTCACAATTTAGATTAAATGGATAAATTCCTTAAAAGACAAAACACCAAATTCCCCTCAAGAAATATAAAAAGTATGAATACACATATGCCTATACCTAGTAAAGCAATTGAATTTGTATTTTAAAAATATTCCTACAAATAAAATGACAAGTGCAAGTGACTTCACTATACTAAATTCTGCCAAGCATTAAAACAAATTCTTCAAAAATTCTTTCCAAATACTAAAAAGGAGGGAATATTTTCCAAACACATTCTATAAATGTCAGCACTATCCTGACTCCAAAACCAGGCAAGAGACATTACAAAAAAAGAAAACTATAAACCATACATCTCCCGTAGGAAAATAAATGTAATAAGTTTAGCAAATCAAATCCAATGATATATTAAAAAGACAATACATTATGACCAAGTGGGGTTAATGCGAGGAATGCAAGGTTGGCTTGACATTTAAAAGTCAACCAATGAGGGAATTCCCTGGCAGTCCAGTGGTTAAGACAGCACTTACACTGCTGTGGGCCCTAGTTCAATCCCTGGTTGCAGCACAGCGCCACCTCCCACACCCCCAAAAAAAATTTTTTTTCAAAGTCAGCCAATGAAAAAAAAAATCAATATAATTCACCAATTACCAGACTAAAAAAAGAAAAAATTTATCATCTCAATACATGCAAAAACGCAGTTGACAAAATACATCATCCATTCATGTTAAAACTATCAGTAAGCTGGGAAAGAAGGAAACTTCCTCAACCTGATGGAGAACATCTACAACAAACTTCACCAGAGAAGTTGTTTGGATGGCAAATAGGTACATGAAAAGATGCTCAACATCATTAATCATTAGAAAATGAAAATTAGAAGCACAATGAGATACTATTACACACTTGTCAGAATGGCTAAAGTTAAAAAGGCTGACATTAGTCAGCACTGACCAGGACATGAACAACTGGAGCTCTAACACACTGTTGGTGGGAATGCAAAATGGTGTACTACTTTAGAACAGTTTAGCTGTTATTTAAAAGTTTCAAATACAACTACCATATGATCCAGCCACTCCACTCCTATGAATTTATCCAAGAGAAAGTAAATCATATGTCTACACAGAGGATACTACATAAATGTTCACAGTGTAGTTTGTTCAAGAAACAGAAATAAACCCCAAATGTTCATCATCAGGTCAAAGGATTTAAAAAAGCTCGTATAGCTATACAATGAGATACCATTTGGCAATAAAAAGGAGTGAACTATTGATACATGCCACAACATGGATCAAGCTCAAAATAATTATAATACGTGAAAGAAATTAAACAAAATAGTACATACTGGATAATTCTACTCACACAAAAACCTAGAAAGTGCAGATTAATCTTCAGTGACAGAAAGCTAAAGAGTGGTTGCCTGGGTATGGAAACAGGAGAGAGAAGTATAGGAGGGAAGGTTCACATACGAACAAAAGGAAACTTTTGAAAGTGATGGATATATTCATCATCTTGGTTGGGATAGTAGTTTCACAGATGTATACATATGCTAAAACTTACACTGTACACTTTAAATATGTACAACCAATTGTATGCCAATTATACTACAGTAAAGTATTATTTTTAAAGCATGTACTTTGTGTAAAAATAACCAAAACAACAAAAAAAAAATGTTTTTAACTAGCCCCAAACTCTAAGGCTCATGTGCAAGTCCAAACACACCATGAATTATGAAAGAATTATTAGTCTGGCTTTTAATTTTCCTTCTGATCTTGGCAAATGGGGATTTTCCTTTTTCTTTTTTTTTTAACTGTGCTCAGCTGTGGTTTTCTATGGTATTTATTATTTTTAAGTATATTTTATCCAGCATTTCTATGCCTTTAGACCAGAAGGACTCTTCACCTTTAGGTTAGTCTGTCATATTGCTAGAAGTTCTTTATTCTTTAACACTTGCATTTCTGACATCCATTCTTACACTGTTCATTTTATGATACCCTACTGCATGAGTAATTTTTATAAGGAGCATAAACTACCTTGAAACATTGATTAGTTAGTTCAATTAAAATACCTATTAAAATATTCATCTGACAGAATGATTCTAAGACTTTTAAACCCCAAATTAAACTTGTTAGAATGGCTATGGTTAAAAACACTGACATGAGTCAGCACTGGCAAGGACGTGGAACAACTACAACTCTCATACACTGTTGGTGGAAATGTAAAATGGTACACTACTTTAGAAGTGTCATCCATAAGTTGGTGTCGCAAAGATCACCTGGAGTTGGAAGATCCCCTGGAGGAGGGCATGGCAACCCACTCCAGCATTCTTGCCTGGATAATTCCATGGACTGAGGAGCTTCATGGGTTGCATGAGTCCATAGGGTTGCAAAGAGTCAGACATGACTCAAGCAACTTAGCACGCATGCAAAGACAGTTTGCACTAGACATTACAAAGAACAAAATCTCCCATCATTTCTTGTTTGTCCTTCCACCAAGCAGAGCAGTCAGGATGTTAATGAACAAGGCAAAAATCAGAAATCCTCAAGTATGCTACGACAGTCTGTGTCTCAGTCACTCAGTTGTGTCCGACTTCCTGCATCCCATGGACTGTAGCCCACCAGGCTCCTCTGTCCAGGCACGAATACTGGAGTAGGTTGCCAGTATTCTTGCCTGGACAGAAGTAAACCAGAGGGTCCCCTGGTTTACTTCTCCAGGGGATCCTCCCAACCCAGGGATCAAACCCAGGTTTCCTGCGCTGCAGGCAGAATCTTTGCCATCTGAGTCACCAGGGAAGCTTATATTTTCAAATAAAAACAGGTAAATACATACATACATACTTATATACACGTTGTTAAATGCTATGAAGAAAACAATGTGTGATGGGGGAGAAATGACATTGGAAATAAATTTTGAAAGAAAGACACAGTCATTAAAAGATCAGGCAAAAGTGCTTATCAGCTGTAGCAAAAATTTTAATTGCAAAGGCTTTGTGGTGGGAACAGATCCATTATATAGAAAGAACACTAAGATGGAATATAGTAAGAAGAACCTTGTTGTATGAGTTTGGAGAAGTAGGCAGGGACCAGATCATATAGCAACTTGGTAGACCATGATAAGGAATTTAGAGTTCATTGTTTGTATAAAGGGAAGCTATTGGGTAATTTTCAGCAAAAGAATGACATAATCTGATATACATTATTTTTTATTTTTTGGCTGCACCACACAGCATGCAGGATCTTAGTTCCCTGATAAGAGATTGAATCTGCATCCCTTGCAACAGAAGTGCTGAGTCTTAACCACTGGACCACCAGGGAAGTCCCTGATATACATTTTCTTTTTTAATGTACTACTTTCTTTAAAATTCGTTTAAAATTTATCTTAATGTGCTGACTACTTTGTGAAGAGTTATTTGTAAGTAGGTCAATGGAATGCAGAGAAATCCAATAAGTTACTGGAACAGTTTAGACTAGAGAAATGGGGGCGTGGAGTAGGGTTCCAGCAATAAAGCTTGGCAGAGTTGGGGAAAAAGGGAAATACACAGATTCAGAGTGTATTCCATACAGAGAATCAACTAGACTAGCTCTTGGACTGAACATGAGGTGGAAAAACAGAACAATCAAGGATGTCATCTTTTACCGAGATTGTGGCACCATTTACAAGATGAAGAATATTAAAGAAGGAACAAGTCTATCATTTTAGTATGTCAAAATTCCATTCTCCTAACTAATTTGCTTCTCAGTTCTGTTCAGTCGCTCAGTCGTGTCCAACTCTTCGCGACCCCATGAATCACAGCACGCCAGATCTCAAGAGTTATAAATGGTTGCCTACATTCCATCCTCAATAGTGTGTGCATGCGTGTTAAGTCACTTCTGTCATGTCCTACTCTTTGTGACCCTATGGACTGTAGCCCGCCAGGCTCCACTGTCCATGGAATTCTCCAGCCAAGACTACTAGAGTGGGTTCACCCACTAGTAACAACCTTCAAATGGGAAACCTTGACCACCACTTTCTACTTGAGAAGACTATTACTTTCTAACTCTTTCATATGTAAAACCACAGTCTAGAAAGCTGACTGACAAAGCCAGAGTTAGGTACATCTGACTGAGGAAGGGAGGGAAATACTTTGTGAGCTTCTTAAGCATCAGAGTGAAAACATAAAGAGACGGTCTTTCTAGTAGTGTGAGCTCATATATAAACTATACAGCCTTTTGCATTACTAAATGAAGTCCTCTTCCTTTCTGCCTTCAAAGACTCAAGCCCACGGCAAGAGTAGAAAAACATGCATAACTAGAATTTTATATAATACTTAGAACCTATTTAAACTTATTCTATCATTTGGAATTTTTACTCATGAAATAATGGTTTTGAAGGGGGAAAATATCTATCTTTGTATATTTTGACATGATGTCTTGACTCCTCCCTAGATTCATTTGCTAACTTCTGAATGCTGCCTCGAAGGACTGAAAGGTGGTTCAGTGATGAAGAATCCACCTGCCAATGCAGGAGATGTAGGTTTGATCCCAAGGTTGGGAAGATCCGCTAGAGAAGGAAATGGCAACTCACACCAGTATTCTTGCCTGGGAAATTCCATGGATAGAGGAGACTAGAGGGCTACAGTCCATGGGTTCACAAAAGAGTTGAAAGGACTTAGCAACTAAACAATAAAAAGGACTGAAAATATATTCATTAGGACAGAAAAAAAGCAGCCTACACAGAGGCAAACTAATTAGAAAATTCCAGTCAATACAAAATGTTATCACAATCACATAACCCTGCCCAACTGATGCCAAGAAATGTTCTGAGACTCTCTGCAAATAATAGATGAAACAGGAAAAAGTTCACTTTGTATAGGCATTTGTGATTTAACAGAGAAAACAGTGGAATCAGAAATAAATTTAGCATTAATCATCTTGAGTAGTACATTCATACTATGTCACAATTTCCAGAGCTAATAATACAGTATGTTCTTCAGCAAGATGTCTTGAAGAACAAAATAAAATTTAAATAAAATTCTATTTTTAAATTTGTGAAATGCTTTCCAAATAATAACTACCATTTGCTGGTACCTAAATGGCTAATACTGTGCTAAGTACTTTATAAATAACATCTATATTATAAATGTATAACAAGAAGCAGAAAAGTAAGAAAGGAGGAAAATATGAAAGCAAGGAGAGAGGGAGGAAAAAGAAAAGACAGGATGGAAGTTGAAGGAAGAAAGGAAAAGCAGAAGTAGAAGGAAGGAAAGGTCTGTGTACTTAATGTCACAAAATTATTAGGGACAGAGTCAGGACTCAAAACTAGATATATTTTAATCAGTCCACAGTCCCACTGTTCTCTTCCTAACTACTCTTGTAAGACAGATAGATATTCTCAAACTCTTTCTAGCTAGCTATTCCTCAAGATCAAGTTCAAATTATTACCTCTGTGATGTCTTTTCTTCTTTATCACCTGAACCACAAAGATTTCCTACTTCTCTTAAAAGTATGTAAACGATATACCATCACTTGGAATATCCAGGTTCAAAATCCCTTATCTCCAATTCCAAAATCTAAGAAGTTCTTTTAAAATCTAAAGTGCTTTTAAAGCAACTTTGATACCAAAAATAATTTAGCAGCAAAACTGAACTAAGTTAACTTTAATGTTTATTTACACCCACTCAATGTAAAGATTCACGTTTTGCAATAGAAGTATAATGTGTTTGACGACTTGAGCACCCCAGATCCTGCTGCTGTGTTAGGTAATATATAGTATATGCACCTCATTATCTCTAAAGTACAAAGAAAAATATCTGAACTCTAAAACATATCTACTTTCAATGGTTTCAGATAAGGGAATATGAATCTCTATTATCATGGATTATTTAGTTAGCTTTCCCTGTATCTTCATTTTATACCCCCAGCTAGAAGTTATAATCTCAAAAGAATACACATAATTCTTTGAATCTCCTCTTACCCCTTCTCGGGCTTCCTTTGTGGCTAGTTGGTAAAGAATCTGCCTGCAATGCGGGAGACCCGGGTTTGATCTCTAGATGGGAAGATACCCTGGAGAACGGAAAGGCTACCCACTCCAGTATTCTGGCCTGGAGAACTCCATGAACTGTACAGTCCATGGGGTTGCAAAGAGTTGGACATGACTGAGTGACTTTCCCTTCTCTTACCTCTTCTCAGCAATTAATTTACTATGGTTGCTACTAGTAAACATTATATGGTGCATGGTTTTATTTGGTGTTGGTTACTTAAATCCAATACAAATAATCTTAACATCAGAATATACTGAAGATACAGATACATAATACACAATCTTTATCTTGAACCCTCTCCTTCCTGCCTCCTCCCACCCTCGCCATGTCCATAAGTCTATTCTCTGTGTCTGTGTCTCTACGTTGCTGCCCTGTAAATAATTTTATATTCTGTAAAGCAATTATCCTTCAATTTAAAAAATGAATAAATTAAAAAAAAAAACAAAACTTCTTTGTCCTAAAGGGAATTCATGGGGGGAAGACGATAAAAAATAACCAGGCTGCAAGGTACATGTGGTAATTACTAAGTTAAAGAAAGGAAATTGTGCAAAATTTCTAAACTAGCTGGGGTTGGTAAGACTAAAATGAGAAAGAATTAACCAATCCATACAAAAGAAAACAGGAAAAAAAGAAATACAGAAAAGATGGACAAATAGCATAAAGTAAGGCAATAGATAAATGGCCATATATCAGTAATTCCAATAAAAGAAAACAGACTAAATACTCCAATTAAGACAAAGACTATCAAGTTGGATGACAGAATGGATAAATGGGTAATCTGGGAAATAAAGATTTTAAAAAATAACATAGTGTGGCAAAAATTACAAGAGTTTTAATATCTAATAATGAGAAATTCGGAGAAGGCCATGGCACCCCACTCTAGTACTCTTGCCTGGAAAATCCCATGGACGGAGGAGCCTGGTAGGCTGCAGTCCATGGGGTTGCTAAGAGTCACACAACTGAGCGACTTCACTTTCACTTTTCACTTTCATGCATTAGAGAAGGAAATGGCAACCCACTCCAGTATTCTTGCCTGGAGAATCCCAGGGATGGGGTAGCCTGGTGGGCTGCCGTCTATGGGGTCGCACAGAGTTGGACACGACTGAAGCGATTTACCAGCAGCAGCAGCAGCAACAGAGAAATTTAAGAAAACAGGTATATTCAGATATTGCTGGTAGAAGGTAAACTATTAAAAACAATAATACCTATTAAAATAAAATATGCATATAACCTTTGATCCAGCAACCCCATTTTAAAGGATCTATTTTAGAGAGAGGGAGCATCAGTATTTAAGGATATATAAATATGGACATTTATTACAGCATGTTTAATATCTGCTAAGAGAAGAAAAGATTAAAAAAACATTGTGTAGGGATTTTTGGAAGTTCCTTGAAACCTTGAGTTTCCCACATCTCAGTGGTCCCCAAACTCTGCTGCACATTACGGTCAACCTGAGCTTTTAAAAACTCCTGATCTCCAAGTCACACCCACACATGTTAAATTTGAGTATCTGAGATCAAGAGCCTGGCATCAGTGTTTTGAAGATTCCCAGATAATTTCAGTGTGCAGCAAAATTTGGAAACCAACACCACATCTGTTAAAAATGAAGTCTACTGTTCTGAGGTCCATCCCTGTTTAGGGTTGCTAGGTTTAGCAAATAAAAATACAGAAGGTCCAGTTAAATCTATACTGCTCTAACCTTTTTTACTGTCTGGTTTTAGATGAGAAAAGGGAGTTGTTATAGAACATTAAAGGAGAGGCTTTTCTATAATTTCTCAACAAAAGTGGTTCAAATGAAACCAACAGAGAAGTTTCCCAGATATGATGATCACAAAATAATAAACATCAGAGATTAAGAGCATTCATTCTACAAAGAGACATGAGCATTCAAACCATATTTCTATCATGAACCATCTGCATGAACTTGGACAAGTTACCCAATTTTAAATCTCCATGTCCTCAATTCATACATTGGTTGAGTAATCATGCCTGTCTCATAGGGCTGGTATAAGGATTAAATAAAGCTAATCCATTTCAAATACTCAGCATACCCCCTAGCACATAGGATGTATTTAACAAATGTTATTATTTTTAATCATGTGGTAAATGAGCCCTTCAAAATTGGCCCTGTTATAAAAAAAAATGCTAGTTGATGTGGAAATACTAATTAATACCTCCAATAAATTACTTCTAAAGGAAAGATATAATTATTCTTTAGCTAATCTCTGACTGTTTATATAAGTAGGCAAGTACCAAGTAGAATAACAGCACATGAATCTACAAGAAGGCTAGATCAGATGCCTATCCATCCCTTTAATACACACAGTATAGCAATTTACATTTGCATTCATAATCAGGAACATAAACAACTATAGAAGATCCAATACAATGTCTTGTAAAAAGTTTTGTTGGACAGAGATGCTCTTAATTCCAGCATTCTGAAATACAGATCAAGAGTCACAGTACAGAAGACAACAGACCACAACTCCATACAGTCACACCAGGTAAACAGAACACCCAGATTCATTCATTTGTAGCAAAATACATTTTAAACACTTTGACAGTGCTGATAATAACTTAATTCTTTCATTGACATTTACAGCTATATAACAGCATCCATGGGCTTCCCTGGTGGCTCAGCAGTAAAGAATCCTCCAGCATTGCAGGTTAAATCCCTGGGTTGGGCTGACCCCCTGGCAAAGGAAATGGCAACCCACTCCAGTGTTCTTGCTTGGAAATCCCATGAACAGAGGACACTGGTGGGCTACAGTCCATGGGGTTGAAAAAGAGTTGGACAGAACCGAGTGACTAAGCAACAACAACTGCATCAATGCTGATTTATAATTATACACATATTCTTTTAAAAATGTGTTAAACCCCGCCCCCCATGAAGGTCTAGATTTCACAAGGACATGAACCATATTTATTTTTTCACCCCTGTATACTCAATACCTTTCATACATGTCAGAAAGAAGTATTAAATAAGCATTTCCTAAACATTACCAAATGAATAGGAGGAAGAGGAGTTAATTCTTATCACTCGTTAAGAGAAATTCTATTTGTTTCAATATAAATCTTCCTGCTTATAATTAATTCTCCAGGCATTTTCACTAAAAGCATAGTAGCAAGCATCTTTTCATCCCACTTAATAGTACTAGTCTATACAAAAATTACAATCAAGGACAACAGATGCAACTAATCTCTTGAAAGGATAGTTGTTTTCTTCTTTAAACACAGCAATATAAAACATTCACAAATTAATTACATTGCCTAAAAAAAAAAGAGCAAAAACCTTAACCTCCTAATCACACTGAGTGGACACATAATGGAAGTTACTGAAAATGCAAGGCTCAACAGCAATTTCTCTTGCTCCCGAATAGCATCCTCTGCTCTGCACTGTTCACTACACATCTCTCTTTGTCCTGCAAGCCTGGGATCTTGCTAAGCACAAAGACTATATTTCATTCTTCTCTGTGCACCCAGCACCTGGCACAACAAACTGGCACAGAGAGGTCAAAAAAGATTAAATTCAGAAAGACACGATCCCTGTCCTAAAGCCAGTCATCATCTAACAGAAGTGTGATTCCCCTAAAGGTCTGTCTTTTTTAATCCACTGATGTTCTTCTCAAGTAAACTGATCCACACTCATAGCTTCAACTACCATTTTCATACAGATGATTCTTTGACTCTTAAAGCTCTATCTCTAGCACAAATTTCCTGAACTTTAAAAACAACTCTTTATGGCCAGAGTTCTTTTTTCACTACCCAGACCTGCCCTGGCTCACGTAATCTTGTAAGTGTGTTTGGGGAGAGTGGGGGATGTTTGTTTGTTTGTTTGACTTTTGATTAATGAAGTCACTCTGTAAGATCTATCAAGACTCTGTAATTGTAAGAATGATCATTGGAGGCTTCTAAGCCGAGGATAACTATTAGATCTCTAGTTCCAGAAAAAATCTGAAACATATTTCATAAATAAGTCAATTAAGAGGAGTCAGAATAATGGTCAAGAAAGTGGGGAAAGGTAAAAGAAACTGATGAGGAAGGCAAGTGATGTACATAGGGAGTAAAGAACGTGGTCAGACCCTCATTCAGTCAAGAAACACCCTCTGAGACTTAAAATACACTATCTCCCTCCTTCTCCCCCATCAACCACTCTCCCACTTTTTTATCTGCAATCTCTCAACTCCAGCTATCACCTCTACACAAAAGACTCCCTCCACCCCATGACTCCCCAGTACCCTAATCAAAACTCTCAGTCTTTTCATCCTCAAGGGCTCTCCACTACCTAAAAATGAGGTCCTAGTGGCTCCTTTAACATCCAACCTCCTTTGCTCTTTAATCTAATTTAACCCATCTACTGTTCACAGCCTTATCTACCACTCCATTTCTTCCCTTAGACTTCATGAATATAGGGATCATGTCTGTCTTAGTCAGTAAGACACAGTCAGTACTAAACACACTGACTGCCATACAATATGAATACATAAACTCTATGCTCCAACCAAAATGAACTACTTGCTATTTCTAGGATTTTAGACAACCATACCTTAATCTCATGTTCCCTATTCCAGAAAGGCCTTCTCCCTGCCCAAAGCTTTTCATGTTTAAATCTTACCCTTCCAGGCCTCTTCAATCAAGTTTTCCTTCATTCCCTAGAAAAAGTTATTTATTGCCCACAGGCAACTCTTACCAACTCTTATCATCCTTTGATCATTTATAATCATTCTTAAAAACCCAGCTCAAGCATTATCGTTACTAAGCTTTTAATTCCTAACCACATCCAGAACTGATCACTACCTATTGTGCCCAAACTATGCCCCACACAGTTTTCCACGATAACAATTATACAGAAAGTATTATTTAGTTCTCTAAGAATAAGGACAATGTCTTATATATATTACTTTCTCAGCTGTAATGTGCTATGCTTAGTTGCTCAGTCATGCCCGACTCTTTGTGGCCCCAAGAACTGTAGCCTGCCAGGCTCTTCTGTCCATGGGAATTCCGTAGGCAAGAATACTGGACTGGGTTCCCATGCATTCCTCCAGGGCATCTTCCCAACCCAGGGACTGAACCCAGGTCTCAAGCATTGCAAGTAGATTCTTTACTGTCTGAGCCACCAGGGAAGCCCATTCATCCCAAATCCTGACACCATGTGGATACTAAAAACTATTATTTGCTGAATAAAAATCCAGACAATAGGTAGATATAGCATGCTTCAGTTCTAACCTAAACCAGATGAGATTTAGGAAGGGACCCTGAAAGTCCATAGATACATTACCCTGATTTAAAGGTATATAATATCCTCAAAATTATATTATCTCTGTTTTATAGCTCTCTGCCCAAAGAATGTGTACTTTGGTCAATTTATCTCTAACTTTACAACATTCTATAGAGCAAGATTATTTCACAGGTTCTACAACAGATGAAGACATGCTTCTATGTAATAAGTAGCTTAGGCTGAAATCTGCATATTAGTTTCACATAGATCACAGATCAATTGGATTACCACAAGTTTACCTTAATTTATCAGTGTTTACATTGCTATAAAGATGCTTATTATATATGCATTTCATGTTAAACACTGATGGAATATTTTAAGTCACAACTTTTCCTACAATTCTTCCTCACTAAGCACAGTAATAAATCATGTTTACTCTACACACCCACACACAAGCATGGGCTCCAAAATTTGGTTGTCATTTTATGTGGTACAAAATAATTTTGCAAGTATGGGGATATAAGATGGAAATTCCAAGAGAATTTTTTTTTTAATTGGAGGTGATACTTAAATAAAGCTTTACAATGTTGTGCTGGTTTCTGTCATACAATGTGAATCAGCCATAAGAGTGTGTGTGTGTGTGTGTGTGTGTGTGTGTGTGTGTGTATATCTATCCCCTCCCTCTTAAGGCTCCCTCCCACCAGCCCCCCATCCCACCCCTCCTGGTCACCAACGAGTGCCAGGCTATCCCCCTAGCTCTCTATTCTACTCATGGTAGTGTATATATGTCAACGCTACTCTCTCAATTCATCCCACCCAAAACAGTTTTTTTTTTCTAACCGCCCAAGAAAACTGTTAAATATATTCACAAAGAGAAAATATTAATCAGGAAATCCTGAGACAAAGGAAAAACAGAAGAGGGTTATATTAAGATTGGGAGAAGTACGGGGGGTGGGGAAAGAACGAAAGAAACAGAGGCAGTTTAAGCGTTGTGTCTTATTTTTATTTTTTAATCACCCACAGCTCCCAGTATAATACTTCAACACAGTGGCCATATATCTAATATTAACTGAATAAAATAATGACAATAAAATATGCTGCAAAGAGGTAAAAGATCAAGAAAATAGAGCCTAGCTCTTTCCATCTGTTTTATGTGCCATAAAAAAACAGGAAGACATGGCAGAAGCAATGTCATCCTCAGGGTAAAAGGCAAATAATGCCAATTCTGGGGCAGTGGTAGAGTAAGGATGGCTCAATCTTTGGTGCTATGCAATGATCTCAAGTTAACTGCACCTAAAACAATCTTCGACCCCAACCATTAATGTAAATCTGGGGAGCTACCTTTGGCCATTTCCACAAACCCTTCAAAGGCTACCTTTGTCAGGGACACTTAAGGCCACCCCTAGGTTTAACAACTCTCTAGGAGGACTCAGGGGACTGTGCATATTCTTGTACTCATGACTAAAACTTACTACAGAAAAAGGAAACAAAACAAAATCGGCAAAGAGAAAAGGTACATGACAAAGTCTGGAGGAAAACGGAGGCAAGCTTTCAAGAGTTCTCTCCCAGTGAAGATACACAGGCACATTTAATTCCTCCAGCAACAGACTTTGACAACGCACATCAAGCACTGGCTACTAGTGAAGTCTGTCAGACTCAGTGCTCCAAGTTTTTAATGGAGCTGGTTACGCAGGTACACTCTGCCTGCTGCATACCAAAATTCCAGGCCTCCAGGAACACAGATATTCACATTCTTTGGATAGTTCAAACACAGCCAGTCACTCTCATCATTTTGGGAAAACTTTATCAGTGTAAGAAGCAGTTTACCATGCATTTCCAGATGCTAACCAAGGGCCAATCTTGCATGCCTTTTTAAGGACAGCAATCTCAGGCCTTATTAACTCTTTTCTGCACAGCACACTACTCTTTCTTAACATTCCTCTCTTTCAAGCGCTACCAGTCTGCACCAGTGCTTCCAGTCTACACACGCTTGAACCAGTTTTGTACTCTAGATATTCTACAGAGGAGAAAAGACACATTGCAAAAATGCAGAATGACAACTCACTTGGAAGCTGTGAGTTATATACCATAAAAAGACCTGATAATTTTTAGAAAAACTCATTTCACCTGACGTTTGTTGACTCAACTACTACAGATAAACAGCAAATATTATGTTAGATGGCTGTTGCAAGAGGCAGTGAATGGAAGGAAATTTTTGTAAGAAACTAACCTTGCTATCAAAAAGTTTATTACCTGTGTTTCCTGCATTGGCAGGAAATCCCTGGTTCAGGAGGATCCCACATGCTGCAGAACAACTAAGTCTGAGTGCCACAACCCTTGAAGCCTGCATGCCCTAGAGCCTGAGCTTTGCAACAAAGAGAAGCCACCACCACGAGAAGCCTGAGCACCACTAGAGAGAAGCTCCAGCTTGCCACAACTGGAGAAAAGCCTGTGCACAGCAACGAAGACCCAGCAGAGCCAAAATAAATAAATTTCAAAAATACATAAAATCTGGTGATAGATGGAATCTTCTACCAAGATTCCCAGCAAATATTTACAAATGTTAACCCTGAGGAAAGAAAAATGAAGAGACATGTTCATGGAGAGAATGTTGAAAGCAATCTTCATAACGCTTTCAATAAACAACTATTCACAATTTTAGAAACTAAGTGTTTAAGACAATAAGAATATCAGAATACTCAAAACCAATTTACTGTGCAAATGTATACAGGAACCCACTACATGCTATGCATTGTGCGATGCTCTGGAATCCAAGTGTAAAGAGAAACACACACTTAAAGACTATCAGGTGAGAGAAGATTTAAACAATAATCATATCATTATCTAATGTCTCCTAGAGTTTACTATGTACCAAGCATTGTTCTAAACTTTACATCTAAAAATTCATTTAATATTTAAGACAAAAAGAGAATAACTATTTTAGATATTTTTTATTCCCATTTTACAAAGAAAAAGCATTACAGGAAAGTTAAGCAATCTGTACAAAGCAATGCATCTTCTATCGGAGTCAACTAGTTTAATCACTCTCAATCTTCTCATTCACATTCTTGGAGCCTACCACCTATATAGAGAAAGAAAGGTTGTATAAGGTTTAATTGTGCTAAAAATAAAGTTTAAAAACTCTGTTCAGGATGGGGGAGTCACAAAAGTCTTCAGAATAGAGGGAATCATTGAACTGAATCTTAAAAGATGTGCAGAAGTTGACTGAACAATCTAAGCAAGGGGAACAATATATTCCAAATAAGAGGCCAAGAGACATATCAAGTACTCTGATTTCCCACTTGAAAACAGAATTTATGAAAAGTTTACAGAATAACTGCTATTTGCTACTATGCATTATTTAAAAAAAAAAACTTAAGTTTTTACACACACAAATTTAAGGCAGAGCAAATGCTACATTTACATTTATTTTAATGAACCAGAACTGTATAATGACAGAATTTCTGAACTACAAGAGAAGGTTTCTGGGATGAAGACACACTCAAAAAAAGGTTTACCAAAAAGAAAATTAGCAGTACTTTGAATAAAACTGTAATATAACAACATAATTCATAGTCAAAATTATAAATAGGCTCATCGTTTAAAATAATTGCAAGATGTACAAGATACCATCCATTTGTCGCTCCAGATGCAGGCTCATTATGCAGGCCCATGTCAACAGGTTCCCTTGCCCTCTTCATTCAAATGGGTTCAGCCAATAGGTAGCACCAGCAGGAGATTGGAGAAAGAACAGAAGGTAAGGGACAGAGTAGAGGAGACTTTTCTCCTGGGTTAGTCGCCACAGGGTGGTGTTAGGCTGTATCACACAATGACCAGTCATGCTGTCAGGTCACCTTCTACACACAGCCTCCTCTGTCTCCAAGTTCCAAGGGTCACTTCCTCCCCTCACCCTTTCAGGCCTAGGGTTGGTAACAGCACCAGGTTATTATCAAGGAAAAGGTGCTATGTCTATATTGCCATTTCACATCTTGCCTATATCTCTTTATTATAGTTTGTCTGTTCTTTTTCCAGCCAGAACCATTTTATGTAGGATAAAATTAAACACATTTTCAACTTCATTTGCATACTCTAAAGAAGACAAAGTCTTTTTAACTTAAAAGAGAAATTTTTATGTAATCAAAATCAAGTAAAATTTTACCTATATGTAATCCTGATCAAAATCTTCAGTATCTGAATAGTTGAGAAAATAAGAGTATCAAGTCAAAGCAAAAAAATGCAATTCAAATTTTCCAACTTGCTGAAGACTTTCCTCTCTACTTACCTACAAGTCTTGAAACAGACCTGAGAGTCAGACCCAGTTTTGAATCCCTATTCTAATATTCACCCACTATCCTATAGCGAAGTACTTTACTTTGTATTGTTCACTGTTGTATTACCAGCATCCAGTACAGTGGTGATACATAGTGGGTACCTCATAAATATTTGTGGAATGAATGGACAAATGAATATATCTCTGCAGGTCTGAACTTCCTCACCTATAAAATAAGGTAACTATGTCTACCTTACAAGAAGAAAATTCATGTTCCAGAGAAAATAAAGGATAATATATGTAAAAGAACCCAAGTATAAGGTCTAGTAAAGATTAGTTCTCTACCCCAACTCAAATGTGTGTATTAGTCGCTCAGTCATGTCCAACTCGTTGAGACCCCATGAACTGTACCCTGCCAAGCTCCTCTCTCCATAGAATTCTCCAGGTAAGAATACTGCAGTGGGTTGCCATTCCCTATTCCCTTCTCCAAGGGATATTCCCAACCCAGGGATCTTCCCCAGACCCAGGGATCAAACCCACATCCCCTGCATTGTGGGCAGATTCTTTACTGTCTGAGCCACCAGGGAAGCCTACTCCAACTCAAATATCTCCAGTAATTCTATTTTCTTTACATGACAGAATGTGCCAATATCAACACCTTTCTATCTTTCCTCAGCACTGTTACACTTATACACAACAATACACAGCATTAATGGTCCAATTTAAAAGACTTTCTGTAAAAAATTTAAAACAAAAACAAAACAGAACAAAATCTATAGCTATAACTTTTAACTAGTGATTTAATAATCCTTTTTTCTTTATGAAATACTTGCATAAACACTGTCATTTATTCTAACTCTTAATAAATTCAATAAGATGTCTTCCAATAGTCCTAACCAATCAACTAATTTATCTAAAATTTTTTAAATTTTAAATGCTTTTTTTAAATATGGAAACCACTATTTTTGAAGTTGTACATCTTACATTCTTTACAAACTATCACAAAGATATAAAAATGTTTATAAAATTCAGCTCGAAATTTGTTCAGGTAAGATAATTAGCCTATTGTTTTGCTTCTCAAAAATATTCTTGAGAACAAGCAATCAGACTGTTAATATTCTGTGGAAATCTCATGAAAGTTTCCCAACTTTTATTTTAAAAACTCTTATGGAGATCCAACCAGTCCATCCTAAAGGAGATCAGTCCTGGGTATTCATTGGAAGGACTGATGTTGAAGCTGAAACTCCAATACTTTGGCCACCTGATGAGAAGAGCTGGAAAAGACCCTGATGCTGAGAAAGATTGAGGGCAGGAGAAGGGGATGACAGAGGATGAGATGGTTGGATGGCATCACCGACTTGATGGACATGAGTTTGGGTAAACTCCAGGAGTTGGTGATGAATACCAAGGCCTGGCGTGCTGTGGTTCATGGGGTCGCAAAGAGTCGGACACGACTGAGCGACTGAACTGAACTGATGAAACCGTATTCTCATACCTTTGAAAAGACACTAGGTGGCATCAGAAACACATTCCTCTTACAAAAAAGAAAGAAACCAAGAGTGGAAGGGGAGGGATTCTCAAGTTAATAGGCAGTGAATGCACTTTTTAAAACATGTACTCCTATAATTCTTAATACATTGAACACTTCAATATTTTATACTACTTGATAAAGTCATACTTTTTCCTTCTTATGGCTTGTGCTTTTTGTGCCCTGAGAAACCTTTGCCTCATCCCAAATCACAGACTTTCTCCTGTTTTCTTTTATATGCTTTATAACTTCAGCTCTTACAACTGTCAATTACCCACTTCAACTTAATTTTTATATATAACATGGGGTAAGGATCAAGGCACATTTTTTTTCCCCATGTAAACTGTTCTAGCACCATTTGTTGGAATGACTATCTTTTACCATTAAATTACCCTGCATATTTGTCTATTTCCACATTTTCTATTCTGTTTCAGTGATTTGTGTACCTTTATACCAAGATCACAATGTCGGTTAGTGTACCTTTCAGTTCAGTTCAGTCGCTCGGTCGTGTCCGACTCTTTGTGACCCCATGAACCGCAACACGCCAGGCCTCCCTGTCCATCACCAACTCCCGGAGTGCACCCAAACCCATGTCCATTGAGTCGGTGATGCCATCCAGCCATCTCATCCTCTGTCGTCCCCTTCTCCTCCTGCCCTCAATCTTTCCCAGCATCAGGGTCTTTACAAATGAGTCAGCTCTTCGCGTCAGATGGCCAAAGTATTGGAGTTCCATTTTCAACATCAGTTTTTCCAATGATGAATACGCAGGACTGATCTCCTTTATAGAGACTCATAAAATCAGGTGGGATGATTCCTTCAACTCTGGTCTTCTTTTTTAATATTGTTTTCGTTATTTTAGGCCCTTTCCATTTCAATATAAATTTCTGAAAAATACTGCTTGGGTTTTGACTGGAAGTGCACTGAATTTATAGATCAATAGGAGAATTTACATCTTAATGACACTGAGTCTTCCAATCCATAAACATATATTTTCCAATCACTTAAGTCTTTTTAAAATTCTCTCAGTAATGTTTTGTACTTTAAAATGTACTGGTCTTAAAAAAAAATAAAATGTACTGGTCTTGCAAATAACTTTTAAAAATTTCTCTTTATTTCAATTGTGCTGCTGCTACTGCTAAGTTGCTTCAGTCGTGTCCGACTCTGTACGACCCCATAGACGACAGCCCACCAGGCCCTGCCGTCCCTGGGATTCTCCAGGCAGGAACACTGGAGTGGATTATTTCATTTGTAAGCAATTATAAATAGTAATTTCAATTTCATTGTGTTACAGAAATACAGTTGATCTTTGCCTAATTTTATACATAGATTTTTGTACAGAACAGTGATAAGAAAATGAAAACATAAGCCACAGACTGGAAGAAATACTTAGCATTTATGGAAGAAAGTGAAGAAGAACTAAAGAGCCTCTTGATGAAGGTGAAAGAAGAGAGCGAAAAAGTTGACTTAAAGCTCAATATTCAGAAAACTAAGATCATGGCATCCAGTCCCATCACTTCATAGGAAATAGATGGGGAAACAGTGGAAACAGTGGCAGACTTTATTTTGGGGGGCTCCAAAATCACTGCAGATGGTGACTGCAGCCATGAAATTAAAAGACACTTACTCCTTGGAAGGGAAGTTATGACCAACCTAGACAGCATATTCAAAAGCAGAGACATTACTTTGTCAACAAAGGTCTGTCTAGTCAAGGCAATGGTTTTTCCAGTGGTCATGTACAGATCTGAGAGTTGGACTATAAAGAAAGCTGAGTGCCAAAAAATTGATGCTTTTGAATTGTGGTGTTGGAGAAGACTCTTGAGAGTCCCTTGGGCTGCAAGGAGACCCAACCAGTCCATCCTAAAGGAAATCAGTCCTGAATATTCATTGGAAGGATTGATGCTGAAGCTGAAACTCCAATACTTTGGCCACCTGATGCAAAGAGCTGACTCATTTGAAAAGACCCTGATGCTGGGAAAGATTGAGGGCAGGAGGAGAAGGGGACGACAGAGGATGAGATGGTTGGATGGTATCACCAACTCAGTGAACATGGGTTTGGGTGGACTCCAGGAGTTGATGATAGACAGGGAGGCCTGGCGTGCTGTGGTTCATGGGGTTGCAAAGAGTCAGACACAACTGAGCGACTGAACTGAACTGATATATAATTTGTATCCAGAATATACAAAGAACTTGTAACATTCAATAATAAGAGAAACAATCTAAAATTTTTAAAGGACAGAAGATCTGAACAAGTAATTCAAAGAATCACATCTATGTAATTTATAGTTTGACATGATGTGTTTGTTTAAAACAATGACATAGTGTAAACCCATTAAGGATTTGAGTGAAGCTCAAGCGGAACTAAGCTTCTCAAGTTATGTTTTTCTTTTTTAAAAAATTCTGGTCTTGGTGCAAATGTTAGTTATGTCTTATTTATATCACAGTTAGGTCACCATGCTGTGACATGGTCTGTATTCATGCTGCCTTAGATACTGGTTCTTTTTTTTTTGCCTTAGATACTTTTGTAATTATTTTTGCAGACTTGTGATTGTCCCTCTTAACTTTCTTTTATGTAATTTATAAAGTTTCTTTAAAATTCTGCTTTTAATTTTGAATAAAAACTTAATTCATTTTTTTAAAGTATATACATATATATCCCTGGTGGCTCAGATGGTAAAACGTCTGCCTGCAATGCGGGAGACCTGGGCTCGATTCCTGGGTCGGGAAGATCCCCTAGAGAAGGAAATGGCAATCCACTCCAGCACTCTTGCCTGGAAAATCCCATGGATGGAGGAGTCCATGGGGTCACAAAGAGGCGGACACGACTGAGCGACTTCACTTCACTATATATATATATATTCCTGATGACTAATGAGGCTGAATTGCTTTTCAGCCTCACTGGTCATCAGGGATATGCAAATTAAAATTACAATGAGATATTCCTACACACCCATTAGAATGGCTAAAATTAAAATGACAATACCCAGTACTGAAAAGGATGTGGAACAACTGCTGGTGGGAACGCAAAAATGCCAGTTTCTCATCTAGATAAACATACACCAGACACTTGACATATATTCCAGGAATCTCATTCGTAGGTATTTATCCAACAGAAATGAAAGCATAAGTCCACACAAATACTTGTACACAAACTTTCATAGCAGTTTTCTCCACAACAGGCAAAAAACGAGAAGCAATCCGAATGATCATCAACTGGTGAATAAACAGTCTGATATACCCAGACCAATGGAATTGTTTCATCAATAAAAAGGAACTACCAATGCTCAAAAACAGGGTGGATGAATCTCAAAACCATTATGTTAAGTGAAAGACGTCAAATGCAAAAGATCACATGCTGTATGATTCCATTTACAAGAAATTCTGGAAAAGACAAAAAAAATCACAGTGACAGAAAGCAGGTTAGTGTTTGCCAAGGGCTGGCAGGGGAAAGAACTGATTGTAAAGGAACACAAGGGAACATTGCAGGGTGACAGAAATTTCCATACCATGATTTTCTTTATCTGTATCATGATTTTGGTGGTGGTGGTGACACAACCACATACAGATCTGAAAACTACGGTATTTCTCTTTGAAGCCATGTGTGAAAATTAAAGAATAATCATACAAGTTACGAAACATGGGGAAAGGTTGAAAGGAGTATCTTGGACTGCTTTTTTTGGCCACACCATGAAGCATATGGGATTTTACGTACCTGGCAGGGGACTGAACCCTGCACTGGAAGCCCAGAGTCTTAACCACTGGACCACCAGGGAAGTCCCTTGGATTCTCAATTACTTCAAAAGCATACCCCAGTTATGTCACCTCAAAAAAGTGCTGAAACACTTAAGTTAAGAATACAATAATAGGGACTTTCCTGGTGATCCAGTGGTTAAGAATCCACCTTCCAAGTCAGGAGACCCAGTTTTGATCCTGGGTTGGGAACAAAGATCCCACATGCCGAGGCAACCTAGCCCATGCTTAGCTGGGCTGCAACCACCAAGCTCATGCACCACAACTAAAACCCAATGCAACCGAATAAATAAATAAAAACAATAATAGGAAACTCCCTGGCTGTCCAATGGTTAGGATTCCATGCTTCCACTGTAAGGATTCAGCAGTTGTGGCTTGTGGGCTCTAGGACGTGTGGGCTTCAGTAGTTGTGGACCAGGGCTCATTAGTTGTGGCTCATGGGCTCTAGAGCACACAAGCTCCAGCAATTGCAGCTGGAGCATGGGCTCAGTAATTGCGGTGCACAGGCTCAGCAATTGTGGCACATGGGCTTTAGTTGCCCATGGCATATGGAATCTTCTCAGACCAGAGATCAAATCCGTGTCCCTTGCATTGGCAGGCAGATTCCTATTCAATGTACCACCAGGTAAGTCCTTCAATCCAGTGCTTTGGCTTTTCAAAGGTTACTTTTCTCTCTGTTAAATCTCATTGCGCTGGTTCTTCTTGAACCGTCATTTGTTTGTGAGGCTCTGACTGAATTTAACATTCAACAATGGAAATGTGCCATCAGCATATGTAATAAGTAATTTCTTCAGTGTCTTTATCCAAGAAATTGATTAAAATGGCAATTAGGACAAGGATAAGAATAGAGGTCTGTGTGACATCATTTCAGGCTGGTACCAACACATTAAATCAACCTTCTTTTGTGGACATTATATTTCAAACAAGTGTTAATCCAACCAGCAATACTACTAGCAAAGGTATTCCAAAAGTCTTTTACTCCTTCAATGAATAATTACACATTGCCTACTATGTACCGGGTACAACGTTACATGCCAACTAGGGACACGATGATGGAAAGAGCCATTCTTTGTAAATGACAATTCCTATAACCACAGTTGGTAAAGAATTCGCTTGCTAATGCAGGAGATGCAAGATACGCGGGTTCGATCTATGGGTCGGGAAGATTCCCTGGAGAAAGATATGGCAACCCACTCCAGTATTCTTGCCTGGAGAATTCCATGGAAAGAGGAGCCTAAAGGGCTACAGTCCATGGGGTCACAAAGAGTCAGACATGACTGAGCAACTTGGCATGCATGCATCAGTCCTGTGAAGGTCCTGTCTGCCAATAAAGAAAGAATTAGTCAAATGCTACCAATTAGATTCCTGGTATGTACAGCCCTTCTATTAAAATCTGAACGTCTGGCACAATTCATGGGTTAGGTCAACCTCAGTATAAATTACTTGAACCCAATAGACTGATTTCAGAGAAAAATCATCCAAGCCTCATCTTTCCATCTGTGGTCTCAATTTCTCATTGACAATTTGCTAATACCAATGAAAATTCATCCATTCAATAATTACCGATTATTGTATTTTATGATAATTGTTACAGGAAGCTATGGAAATATTTTAAACATTGATGCTGGATAAATATTAACTAAATGAAAATTTAGAAGATAAAACTAAAAAAGAATAGCCAAAATCAGATTTTGTTTTTGAAAGAATAGACTTTAGAGTGGAGAGTGGTTAGAAAGGAAAAAGAATGAATTAACAGTAATGAGGTCCCAGCAATGATCAAAGAGATTGCAAATGTGGCTTAGACTGGTGAAAAAAGTCTAAGGTGAAAAAAGGTAGCCCTCTTAGAAATGTTTGGAGCTAGGATTCACTGGGTGATTGGATAGGGGAGAATAAGGGAAAGGAAGAGTCAAAATAGACTTCCAGGTCTCTGGTTTTGGGCTATCGGGGCAGGGAAGGGGGATCATGGTGCTAGTTAACAGCTGAAGAACTGGTTTAGGGGAACACAGAGGCAGAATAAACAGATGAGTGAGTCTTAGACAAAGATCAAAGTTGCAGATACTACTTGGCATATTCATGAGAAAGCAAAGCAGGAATTAACCTTAAAGATTATATATATATTCTTATATATATATATGTCTTAAGACACATATACATGTATATATGTATATCATATAATTTATAGTATATAAGGATATGTATATATATTGTAGGAAGGTGGACCCCTTCCAGGGCCCAAGAGTGGAGCTCTTGTCCAACACTTGGAAATGAACTGTCTGAGGAGACACATGCAGGCAAAAAGCAAAAAACTTTATTGGGAATGAACACCCAGGTGGAGAGCAGCAGGGTAAGGGAACCCAGGAGAACTGCTCTGCCACATGGCTCACAGTCTCAGGTTTTACAGTAACAGGATTAGTTTCCGGGTTGTCTCTGGCCATTCATCTTGCTTGGCCCAAATTTCCTCTGACTCAGAGTCCTTCCTGGTGGCCTGTGCCTCTCTCAGCCAAGATGGATTCCAGTGTGAGGGCTTCTGGACAGTTGGCTGGACACACCATCTCCTCCCTCCTCCTTTTGGCCTTCCCAAATTCTCCAGGTTAGTTTTGGGGAGCAGCACCGAGTTCTTTATGGGAACCTCCTGTTGTGAGACAATTCAGGCAAGCAGATATTATTGTGCCTGGCCTAGGTGGGAGGTTTTGGTCAACAGTTCCTGAACAAATATGTGCCACACTCAGTCATGTCCGACTCTGCAACCCATGGACTGTAGCCCATCAGGTTCCTCTGTCTGTGGGATTTTTCAGGCAAGAATACTGGAGGGAGTTGCCATTTTCTTCTCTAAGGAATCTTCACAAAAAAGGGATCGAACCATGCATATATTTTAAGATGAATAACTAATCTTGGACAAGATGCCATCTAAGTTTTTCCCTATCCCTAGGAACATACAATATAGTAATATGATTGGATGATTCTTTTTATACATGCTTTAGAAACCACTAATTGAAATCATAGTTTCTACATATATAGGGAAAATGGACATTCAGAGAAATCCTCTCAATAGATACTAGGAAATGAGAGAGAAGTCCAAAAATCTCACAAACACAATCACCCAGATGGCTTCAAAATGAAAATAGTTGCTACACTCAGGCTTTTGGCTAATTGTTCTCCAGACTCTGGTCAAATCTAACCTCCTGCAAATTATCTCCCCAATCATTACACCTAAGACAATTCCTGTCCCCTTAGTTCCTTATTCTATTAAATGTTGTCTTATTACTTTTAAATTGGTTTTTTGTTATATGTGAATCTTGTAGACCCAAAAATTCTCTGGAGGCTGGGTCTGTGGACTGTATATGGGTCTGCAGACTATATATGGATCTGTGGGCTGTATATGGCCATGATTCTATTAACAACAAGGATACATTATAGGACAGACTTTTTTAGAAATGCCACAGAAGCTGGGGTGGCATCAAGGTATATTCAGTGTACAGTAAGTCAAAGCAAGGAAAGTATTCAACACTAACTATCAAATGTGCCATCAAACATAAAATATGCAACTGGAAATCCTTGATTACGAGAATGGAAAAGGAGGAACTAGCCTGAGGTTACCATAAGTAAGTAAATTGCTGAGGAAGAAAAGCACAAGAGGAAACAAAAGGCAGATCCCTGGGAGGAAAGACATAACTAGATTCAGTTCTAGAGAAGTAATTATTTTACACACCCATGAAAAGACAAATAACCCAATTTTTTAAATGAGCAAAGAGTCTGAATACACATTTCTTCAAAAGATATACAAAGGGCCGATAATCACATAAAAGGATGCTTACTGTCATTAGGAAAACACAAATCAAAACCACAGATATCACTTCAGAACCACTAGGATGACTAAAATCAAGACAGACAATAGCAAATGCTGATGAAGATGTGAAGAAACCAAAATCATCATACACTGCAGTTTATCAAACACTGCTGCATTTAAACAGTTATCATAAGACCAAGTAATTCCACTCCCAAGAAAAATGAAAACTGTCCATATGAACGCTGTAAACAAATGTTCATTATTCATAATAGTCTAAAGGAAAAAACAACCCAAATGTCAATCAACTGACAAACAGATAAAATAAGGTATATTCATACGATAGAACATTATTCAGCGGTAAAAAGGAGTGACATAATACATGCTACACAATGGAGGAACCTTAAAAACATCATTTTAATGGAAGAAGCCAATTACAAAAGGCCACATATAGGATTCAATTTATATGAAATGGATAGAATAGGTAAATCTATGGAGGCAGAAAGTATATTAGGCAATGGCACCCCACTCCAGTACTCTTGCCTGGAAAATCCCATGGACAGAGGAGCCTGGTGGGCTGCAGTCCATGGGGTCGTTAAGAGTCCGAGACGACTGAGTGACTTCATTTTCACTTTTCACTTTCATGCATTGGAGAAGGAAATGGCAACCCACTCCAGTGTTCTTGCCTGGAGAATCCCAAGGATGGCGGAGCCTGGTGGGCTGCCATCTATGGGGTCGCACAGAGTCGGACACAGCTGAAGCAACTTAGCAGCAGTAGCAGCAGACAGAGATGAAAATAAGGTGATAACTAAAGGGTCTAAGAATTCTTCCTGATATGATGAATATATTCTAAAACCAACTGCAGTGATGGCTGCAATCTATGAATATACTAAAAATCACTGAATTGTACAGTTTAAATGAGTAATTTTATCATATGTAAATTATATTTCAATAAGCTTTTTTTTAAAAAAAAAATTAATTCAGGAATATTCTACTTCAATTGTTAGGCTAGGAATTCAGCAAACTCAGTCCAGTAATTTCCTCTGCAACAAACCACCTTAAAATGAAACATTCAGTTTTACCTTAATGGCAGCAGTTCTCAAAAGAGTGTATTTAAAGCAAATACGGATGCCTGGGACCACTCCAGACCCACTGGATCAAAATCTCTACAATGGTGCATGGATTTTTTTAAGTTCCAGAGGTTAAAAGAGGAGAGAGGTGGGGCTTTAATAGACATGTTGAAAACAAGCGGAGAAATCTGAATTTTTTTTAATTAAATTTATGTTAAACTTCTCAGATCTGGTAATATAGATGACTCTTGAACAACACAAGGGTTAGAGGTGCTGACATCTCCCAATCCCTCCCCATCCCCATGCAGTGGAAAATCCAAGTATAAATTTATAGCTGGTCCTCCCTATCCACAGTTCTGCATTCCAGGATTCAACCAACCACGGATCTGGTAGTATTAATGGGAAAAAAATCCATATATAATTAGGCCCACTCAGTTCAAATCCCTGTTGTTCAAGGGTCCGTTATATATTGTGGTTATTTAGGAGACTGTCCCTTGATTTTAGGAAATATACTTGAGGGTGCGATAGCATAATGTTTGTTACTTGCTTTGAAATCTTCAGGGGAAAAAATATATACATATATACACAGATAAAACAAATGTGACAAAATATAAAGTTACAACCAAATTGGTCAATCTAAGTAAGTTTAATTGCCATTCTTTCCATTTTTATACAAGTTTGATATTTTCAAAATAAAAAGTTGGGGAAGTTCCATAAATGATGCCAATTATCCCTGTAGCCTAAAATCACAAACCTCAGGTCATATCAAGAAATCTTTTGATCCAAAAACTAACTTCCCACCTGCTATAAGCAGACTTCTTCCCCCATCCCCACTTTCTTGGATGAACAAATGGACAAAGCTTTCTACTCCCTTTATGCCAACCCAAAAGATTTATGGTCCCAAAGAGTAGATGAACTTATCTTAATGGGAACAAGCTTCTGTTATCATATCCTGCAAATTACTAGTCTGCCTTGTCTTACAGATAGAGGGAAGAGGGTTGAGATCAACAGAAAGTCAATGGATTCCCTAAGTAAATAGGCAGGGCCACTGAGGGTAAAAGGGTACAAGATGCAACAATAGGCAGAAGACAACCTGCCCAGACTATACAGCTTAACATGTTAGGTCCTGTCTACTATACAAAGCTAGACAAAGAAGAGGCTCGTTCTTTCACTTAATATATACTGAAGTGCCTGCCTACTCTGTGTAAAACATGTTCCCTATCCACACGTACTAAATATGTATACCACAGAGCTATATACGGAAGCAACACAACTTCACAAGATTTAGAATCATTTCCATAACAAAGCTCTTTCTCAGGAAATTTATCCATTAAGGTTCAAATCATACTGAATCTTTTTATTGACTCGCATTACATAGTCAGTACCAGTGACAGCATGAGAGAGCATTCAGAATATAGTCTATTAAATTCCATTCTTTTCCGTTGTTTGCTTTGAGAAATTAATCTAGCCAAACCCTGAAGGAAAAATAATAGCTGTGGTAATGACAAATGACAACCAAGGATCTGTTCACAGAGCAAGGGAGCAATCTGTACTAACACTTACCAAGCCAGCGGTAAGAGAAGGCGCAGACTGTCCGAGGGACTGATTCCTCATCCGCACCAGGTTGGACGCTTCTCCTGAAGACTGCCAAGTCACCTGTCCCACGCTGCTGTGTGCACTGCCGGACAAGGGGAGCAGCTGCTTGCCTTCAAACACAACATTTGGAAAATTAACAAATTATTAATTAACAAAATGAAAAAAATACAATGACAGCAAATGGATTAAAAGTACATTGATCCAAAACAAAGTGAAGCCCCTCCACATCCATTTTAGGATCTGCAGCCCTCTAAAAAATTCCACCTATGTTGGCGGTGGTGAGAAATCCAAGTGGAATACTGAACTGAGTTGATGATTTTAAATTCTCTGTAATATCCACCACCATGCCAGGGCCCAGCTTCCAACCTAACAGGCTTGTTCCAACCTAAGACCCAACCTAGAAGGCCACTAGTTTTCCAGTCCCTTCCATCCTACCTAGTTTCTCATCAACTCAGTGTGGTAACAGTGGAGCTGGAAGCTTCTCCTAGACAAGTTTAGCCCTTAGGTTTCCAGAAGACAAACACTGAATCTATGCTGCTCTTGCCAGATTCCATGTGTTCAGTCCAGGTTGATTGAATGCCTTAATCCTACTGAAAGACTGCAAGAAAGTCATTTATAAAGACTGAGCACCTAGAACTGCAATGACTTTCTAGCTGAGGTTCAAGTCCTATTTCAATCCCTTCCCTCACACCATTCTTCACATTGGTGTTAGTGATCTAATCAAAACAAATATGGTCATGTCATCCCCTTCTCATGACTCCCTACTGTTTAAACAATTAAGCCACACTTTTTGTTGCTTTTTTAGTTTTGTTTTTTTGGTTTGTTGTTTTTATTTGGCAGCACCATGTGGCATGCGAGATCTTAGGTCCCTGACCAGAAACTGAACCCACACCCCCTGCAGGGAAACCACAGAGTTTTAACCACTGGACTGACGGGGAAGTCCTAAGTTACACTTTTAAAACTCTAAAAAGATCCTCCATAAATCCATATTATCTCTCTGGCCTCATCTCTTTCTACTTTTTCCAAACCCATTCACTCATTCAATTTCAATATTCTGCCCTGCATATTCACCTGGCTTTAACTTGATCACCAATTTACTTAAAAACTCTTCTTCTTCCTACAAAATTCTATTCGTCAGAGAAGTAACCACTCTTATAAAGAGGTATGAGCAAAAAGTAGGTTGGGTTTTTTTTTTTTTTTTTTTTTTGCTGTAACATACCCTTTTACTGCAAACAAAATGTGACGGAACTTATTTGGAGGGCAATTTAGCAAAACCTATTATAATTATAATTTGAGTAAGCCTGGACATAGCATTCCATTTGTAGGAATGCAAAGGAAAAAAAAAAGTAGACCAGAAAGTTAACCCTAGCAATGCTCTCACTATAATAAAATGAGGGATAAAATAAATGATCACTACAAATTAAAGAAATTATAATATCTCCACATAATGACATACTGAACCCATTAAAAATAATGAGGCAGCTCAACATTGCAGCCAGGAGAAAATGTTCAATGTTCTCAGTTGAGTGAAAATAGCAGAAAGGAAGTATATAGCATATGATCTCAATTTTTATTTTTAAAATAAAGTTTATATACTTACATAAAATTTTAAATGTATATTTAAATATAATGGAGTATATATAAATGGTTTGGAGGGAGGGAAACGAGAAGAAAGTAAAGATTTTCACCTTTGACATGAAGCATGTTACTGCACTCAAATTTTTTATAACTGGTATATTTTACATTTTTCATCAGAAACAAAATTAAAAAAAAAAAATCTAGCTTTCTCTCAAGTCTGCTCTCAAATGCATGCTTTAATGAGAAGTCTTTCCATAAAACCCTCCACAAAAAATAATACTGGTTCTCTATTCAAAACCTCCACAAGCCTGGAGTAGAGCCTGCCTAGTTTCTTTTCTTCCTTCTGCAAATGTTGCCAAGCTCTCCAGGAGATTTGCCTATAGATGTGTAGCTATATAACCTAAAGGAAAATTAGTTTGTTAACTTCCCATCTACATATCCAAAGGCTACTATCACAATCCTATCTCTCTTCAAAATAAGTGCCTAATGGGGAAAGAGACTTACACAACAGCAGACGAAACCCGTATGGACATATACTAGTAAGGGCTTGAAGCTTACCAAGAAGTGTCAAGAATTAGAGGAACACAAATAGTTTAAAACAAAAGGAACAATATGAACAAATAGAGCAACTAGCCCTTTAGTAAACAAATAACTCAAGGAAAAAAACTTCTTAAAAATTCTAATAATTATTCTTAAAATGATTTCAAGAGCCTATTTTTAAGAAATATTCCCAGTTAAAAATGGTTGAATGACCACATATTTGTATCTTCTGTCCCCCTGGAAACTCCATTAAATGAGAATAAAGAGGGAATTCCCTGGCAGCCCAGTGGTTAGGACTCACACTCTCACTACAGGGGGCCTGGGTTTGACTCCTGGTCAGGGAACTAGGACCCCACGTGCCACAGGGTAACTAAGCCCATGCCACAACTAGAGAGAGTCTACGTCCTGTACAGCCTGTGCTCTGCAACTAGGGAAGACCCCGTGTGCCACAATGAAGACACAGCGAGCCAAAAAAAAGAAAGCTTAACGAAAATTTTAATTAAAAAAGTAAAAATCTATTTACTCATAGGGAATGAGAAGATAAAACACATCCTTGAAAGAAGAGCAGAACACTATGGAAAAAGAGACAAACAAGAAACAGCTCTGTGTGATTAAAACATGACAGACAAAATAAAAATCTCAATAGAGGAGTGAGAAGAGAAAACCAAAGGAACAGCCCTGAAAAGGAGCAAAAGTAAAAAGAAACTGATACTCTTCACTATAGGCCAAGGAATGTAATAAGATTACTTTTCCTTCTTCAACTAAAGTCAAATAGATTCTTTTTTCATACTCTATTGACTGCTTAAAACCATGCCATGTTTTAATTGCTTTCTATTTAGGCATGACTTCCTTGTATTAATTGTTCCTTTTGAATCTTTTAAGACTTTTCTATGGAAGAGGTAGGGAGACATTATGGCCTTTGGAATGGATTTCAGAAATAGAAAAAAAAAAAAAGAAAAGAAGTAGCAAAGTTTGTGAAGTCTGAAGAAATAAACACAGAGCAAAAATTATATTGAAAGGGAATAACCAGTAATAATGGTCAATCAAGAAATATCTAGCAGGTTTATGAGGTTAGGATTAAGAGATGCAATGAGGAAACAGCAAAGGAAGACAGCCTTACTCACAAGTGTTCTACAGAAGACTGTTACCACAGAAGAAGCTGTCAAGATGCCAAGTTAATACACCCTTAAACATTGACAACACAGTCCCAAAACTCTTAAAAAAAAAAAAAAATTAGTTCCTTACCTGACAAAGAACTGGCCAGGCTTCCTCTCCGTAACTTACAGTCATCCTGACTAAGTTGTCGTTGAAGTTTAGCTTTTCCAGTGGATGAAAATATGTCAGGATTACTGAGCTTCCTGAAGAGCAGGGGACTACGTCCAGTTACCACATCCTGCAAAGGAAAAAAAAAAGTAAAACACATAAAACTTTAACGTCTTTTCTGAAAGTGTAAGAACTTTATATTTAAACATCTCTACAACATTCATTACAGTTAAAAAGTGCCAACATTTTATACTTCCTATTGAACAGCTGAAGCCAGAAACAAATTTCTTAGTGACAACTGTTTCGGTATGCCATGAATGATGTGAGACATTGATTACAAAATCCCAAAGGAAAAGTAGGGGATGAGATTTCAAGGTGACACAATAAGGCACTTTGACAGGATATATTATTCATAATGAGTACATGTCTACTTATGTTTATTTACTTTTCTCCTTTTAGTCACATTATATCCAGTAAAGAAAAGCATATTTCAGTTTTTTAAAAATCATAAATAATAAAATACCTGTCACACAAAGTTATAAATATCCCTAACATTCAATTAATGCTTAAGTAAAACTCAGAGCCTTCTTTGTATGTCTGTAATACATATGTGTATAATTCTCCAGGCAAGAATACTGGAATGGGTAGCCAGGCCCTCCTCCAGGGGATCTTCCTGACCTAGGGATTGAACCCAGGTCTCCCACTTTGCAGGAGGATTCTTCACATCTGAGCCATGAGGGAAGACCTTATGTTTCTATAATAGGAGCTAAATATATGTTTTCAATGAAAAAGTATAATAGTACAAAGGAGGCAATACAGACAATATGAAGTGCCTGCCTTCCCTTTGCCTTTAGTCTAGCCCATCCCACTCCATCCCAATGCCACTTCCTCCTCACCAGTAAGCATCATCAAGATGCAGACATTCTAAAGCAAACACCCACCTAATTAGTAGCATTAGATGAGAAAATATTATTTTTAAAAAAGGCAAATGAGGCCTATCTTTTACATTTCAATAAAGGAAGCTACAACAAATAGAGATAAGCAGCACATCAATCGGACCTGGACAGTACAAAAAAAAACTGAGAAGCATGAAGAGAAATAATTGAAATGTACATTACCTGCCATTTTAAAAACAAGACACAAGTACCTAGTACCACAGCAATACTAAAAGCCACAGGAAATAGAGAAACGTCTACCTCCTGGAGAAAAGATTTTTTTAAAAGCCTCTGGTCTCACATACTGTGACAGATAGGTTCACATGCAGGAAAGCACAAATACTCGTTGGTAGTGGCCATCCAGAATATAATTGACAAATACCCCAGCATAAAAAGAGTGAGGTTGATGAAAAACAGCTGAAGAGGAAGGGGGAAAAGTTGTTTTCTTGCTTGTTGTTGTTTTGTTTTTTGTCACACTGCGCTGCTTGTAGGATTTTAGTTCCCTGACCAGGGATCGAACCTGGGCCCTCAGCAGTGAGAGTGCAAAGTCCCAACCACTGAACCACCAGGAAAGTCCCGAGAAGAAAGTATTTTTTAAATTGGTAGTAAATGGATAAAAGAATATGGGGGATAGTGAGGCACTGTACCATTATTGGTAGCATTGAAAAAGACCCTGATGCTGGGAAAGACTGAAGGCAAAAGAAGAGGGCAGCAGAGGATAAGGTTGGATAGCATCACCAATTCAATAGCCATGAACTTGGGTGAACTCCAGGAGATGGTGAGACACAGGGAGACCTGGAGTGCTGTAGTCCACGGGGTCGCAAAGAGTTGGACATGACTGAGCGACTAAACAACAACAACCATGAAGCAATTGATGTGTCCAGGCAACTGCATCAGGAATGAGCAGGAAGAAAGGGGAGCTGGAAGAAGTCAGTGCAAAAAGAGAAAGCGTCAAGGCAGCAGCCTATATTACCACCAAGTGGTGTGACAAGGATGAAACAGTACTTATGCATCAAGTAGAAACCATGAAGAAATCAGGGTTTGGGCACTAAAGCTGGTAACCCATCCAAAAGGGCTGGCCATTCACAGAGGCAACACTCCAGCAAGCAGCTGTGGGTGGAGGGAAGTGAGGAGGCCTTACAAGATACCAAGGTGACGGAATATCCTATATGAAGGCAAAATGGAAAGGAAAATACTCCCCCAAATAACTTACAAATGAGCAACAAGACAGAGCCAGCACTTGGATGCCTGTTTCACTGTATGGATGAACAGTTAGTCTTAGGCACAAAAGGACTGACAACCAACAGGACTAGATCAGCATCAGTTAAAAGAAAGTCATATCCTGTTCAATCTCCCTATTCCCTATAACGTACCAAAGAAAAGAAGTCAGAGGAGAGGAAAAATGAAAGCAGATTATGCACCTTCTTATTCCAAGTCTCTCCTATCAAAACTTTGCAAAGGGAAGGAAATGTTAATTAAATGGGAAATGAAATTTAACTTTTAAACCAGGACATCCTTTTAACTTTAGTATATTACTCATTTCATAAAAGTACATATAACTAAGCATATAACTTAAAGAACTTTTGCAAGTTAAACATATCCATGTAACCACCATCAAGATTTAAAAAGAAAAAAAAGAAACATACCCAAGCACTTTCCAGAAAGCCCCCTGTGCTCCCTTTCAGTCACTACACTATCTCCCCAGGATAATTACTATCCAGGCTTCGAACAGAGTTGAGTACATAAATAGATCCCTCTTTATGAACTATTCTGTACCTTGCTTCTCTTGCTCAGCTAGCTAGACTGGACTTATTTCTTTTTAATTGAAGGATAATTGCCTTACAATATTGTGTTGGTTTCTGCCATACAACAACATGAATCAGCCATAGGTATACATGTCCCCTCCTTCTTGAACCTCCCTCCCACCTCCCAATCCTTCCCACCCTTCGAGGCTATTAGAGAGCCCTGGTATGAGTTCCCTGGGTTATATAGCAAATTCCCACTGGCTATCTATTGTACATATGGTATTTAGACTGGACTTTTAAAAACAGTAGAACATTATTGGATTTACTGAAGAATTTATTAAAAGACAAGAAAAGGGAATGCAGCAAATAAAACACACAGTCTAAGAGAGAAAGAAAAGGGACATGGGAAGAGGAACTTTCTTTCTATAACATAACTTCCAAACTAACTTACTTCTTGCAATTTTCTAGTTCCCATTTCTAGTCACTTATGAGAGACCCAGCCAAATCACATGTTTTGCAGGTTCAATAGCATATTACTGTACCCTTAAGCTGCCCCCTTCTGCTTAAACTGGATCAAATTTCTATCTGGTTCCTAGCATTTCTACAATCAAATGATTCTTTGGCAAAAAAAGGAGTTAAGGAAGGGAAGGAACCTAGGATGACTTCCAGGATTCTGGCCTGGATAGTATCCCAGAAAATACAGGGAGAGAAACAAGGTTACAAATAAAACACTGTTATGGCAGTATTAACGTAACTACATATTACAGTATTCTTACAATAACTATTCAGTTCAGTTCAGTCGCTCAGTTGTGTCCGACTATTTGAGACCCCATGAATTGCAGCACACCAGGCCCCTCTGTCCATCATCAACTCCCTGAGTTCACTCAAACTCACGTCCATCGAGTTAGTGATGCCATCCAGCCATCTCATCCTCTGTCGTCCCCTTCTCCTCCTGCCCCCAATTCCTCACAGCATCAGAGTCTTTTCCAATGAGTCAACTCTTCACATGAGGTGGCCAAAGTACTGGAGTTTCAGCTTTAGCATCATTCCTTCCAAAGAACACCCAGGACTGATCTTCTTCAGAATGGACTGGTTAGATCTCCTTGCAGTCCAAGGGACTCTCAAGAGTTTTCTCCAACACCACAGTTCAAAAGCATCAATTCTTCGGCGCTCAGCTTTCTTCACAGTCCAACTCTCACATCCATACGTGACCACTGGAAAAACCATAGCCTTGACTACACGGACCTTTGTTGGCAAAGTAATGTCTCTGCTTTTGAATATGCTATCTAGGTTGGTCATAACTTTCCTTCCAAGGAGTAAGTGTCTTTTAATTTCATGGCTGCAATCACCATCTGCAGTGATTTTGGAGCCCCCCAAAATAAAGTCTGATACTGTTTCCACTGTTTTCCCATCTATTTCCCATGAAGTGATGGGACCAGATACCATGATCTTCGTTTTCTGAATGTTGAGTTTTAAGCCAACTTTTTCACTCTCCTCTTTCACTTTCATCAAGAGGCTTTTTAGTTCCTCTTCACTTTCTGCCAGAAGGGTGGTGTCATCTGCATATCTGAGGTTATTGATATTTCTCCCAGCAATCTTGATTCCAGCTTGTGTTTCTTCCAGTCCAGCGTTTCTCATGATGTACTCTGCATAGAAGTTAAATAAACAGGGTGACAATATACAGCCTTGACGAACTCCTTTTCCTATTTGGAACCAGTCTGTTGTTCCATGTCCAGTTCTAACTGTTGCTTCCTGACCTGCATACAAATTTCTCAAGAGGCAGATCAGGTGGTTTGGTATTCCCATCTCTTTCAGAATTGTCCACAGTTTATTGTGATCCACACAGTCAAAGGCTTTGGCATAGTCAATAAAGCAGAATTAGATGTTTTTCTGGAACTCTCTTGCTTTTTCGATGATCCAGCGGATGTTGGCAATTTGATCTCTGGTTCCTCTGCCTTTTCTAAAACCAGCTTGAACATCAGGAAGTTCACGGTTCACATATTGCTGAAGCCTGGCTTGGAGAATTTTGAGCATTACTTTACTAGCGTGTGAGATGAGTGCAATTGTGCGGTAGTCTGAGCATTCTTTGGCATTGCCTTTCTTTGGGATTGGAATGAAAACTGACCTTTTCCAGTCCTGTGGCCACTGCTGAGTTTTCCAAATTTGCTGGCATATTGAGTGCAGCACTTTCACAGCATCATCTTTCAGGATTTGAAATAGCTCAACTGGAATTCCATCACCTCCACTAGCTTTCTTTGTAGTGATACCTTCTAAGGCCCACTTGACTTCACATTCCAGGATGTTTGGCTCTAGGTCAGTGATCACACCATTGTGATTATCTGGGTCGTGAAGATCTTTTCTGTACAGTTCTTCTGTGTATTCTTGCCACCTCTTCTTAATATCTTCCGCTTCTGTTAGGTCCATAATGGCAAACCACTTCAGTATTCTTGCCTTGAGAACCCCATGAACAGTATGAAAAGGCAAAATGATAGGATACTGAAAGAGGAACTCCCCAGGTCGGTAGGTGCCCGATATGCTACTGGAGATCAGTGGAGAAATAACTCCAGAAAGAATGAAGGCATGGAGCCAAAGCAAAAACAATACCCAGTTGTGGATGTGACTGGTGATAGAAGCAAGGTCCGATGCTGTAAAGAGCAATATTGCATAGGAACCTGGAATGTCAGGTCCATGAATCAAGGCAAATTGGAAGTGGTCAAACAGGAGATGGCAAGAGTGAACGTCAACATTCTAGGAATCAGTGAACTAAAATGGACTGGAATGGGTGAATTTAACTCAGATGACCATTATATCCACTACTGCGGGCAGGAATCCCTTAGAAGAAATGGAGTAGCCATCATGGTCAACAAAAGAGTCCAAAATGCAGTACTTGGATGCAATCTCAAAAACAACAGAATGATCTCTGTTTGTTTCCAAGGCAAACCATTCAATATCACAGTAATCCAAGCCTATGCCCCCACCAGTAACGCTGAAGAAGCTGAAGTTGAACGGTTCTATGAAGACCTACAAGACCTTTTAGAACTAACACCCAAAAAAGATGTCCTTTTCATTACAGGGGACTGGAATACAAAAGTAGGAAATCAAGAAACAATAACTATTAGGACACTATAAATGCTTAACATAAAAGAAATTAAATAAAGGAGACATGAATAACTTTCTTCAACTACATGAGGGCTTTCTTCTGTTATAGGAAGAGTAAACTTCTTACCTCACAGGCCAGAACTAGAAATACTGGACAAAAATAACAAAAGGAGAAGTAGGTTTAATTATAGGAAGAACTGTCTAACAGTGAATAGGCTATCTTAAAAAGGACAAACTCTGCCCCTAGAATACTGAAAAAGTAAGGTGAAAGTTGGCCTAAGCTGTGATCCTGAAAATGTGGTCCCCAGACCAGGAACATCAGCATCAGCAGTGAACTTGTTAGAAATGCAAAAACTAGAGCCCCACCCCAGATTTACTAAATTGGAAAATCTCAGGGAGGGGACCAGCAATCTGTGTTTTAACAGGCCCTCTAGGTAAGTCCAAAGCACACTAAAGTTTGAGAACCACCAAACTAAACAAAAACTTTCAGTATGATTCCACCAACACACACACATGTTGATCAACTGAGAATTGTGTCACAAATTACTTGAAATTGGTTTAAAGTACTCAATCAGTATACTCTTAATTAAATGAAAGCAAGTTCCTGGTAAATACTACAATACAGTCGGTTCACTTATGTTACAATGTTGTTTCTTATGTGAGATTTTTTAAAAGGCAGAATTACAGCTTGCATGCCAGAAATTACACATAATTTGTATTTAACTATTGTAGCAACACTGTAACAATAACATACCTACTATATGACATGTAAATTTCAACTATCAAATAAAAGGTTGAAAATTGCCTGACTACAAAATCTCTACATGCTCTCCCAACTCTAGAGCTTATTGCTTTCTCTTGAGTCCTCACAGAGTCCTCCCTCTCTCGGTCAGAACTATCTCCGTCCCCCATAACACTAAAGCAAATCTCAAGCTAACTTTATACAAGTTAGCTTGTATAAGATGTATAAGATGTACAAGTTAGCTGAAAGATGATACAACTTTAACTATACACAAGGCTAGTGTTGTGTTTATACTATATTATGCTTTAAGGATAGGACTTTTTCCTTGACTTCCCTGTAGCTCAAACAGTAAAGAATCTGCCTGTGATGCAGGAGATCAGGGTTCAATCCCTGGGTCGGGAAGATCTTCTGGAGAAGGGAATGGCAATCCACTCCAGAGTTCTTGCCTGGAGAATTCCATAGACAGAAAAGTCTGGTGGGCAACAGTCTGTGGGGTTGCAAAGAGTCAGACACGACTGAGCTACTAACACACACACACACAAGAACAGGATTAGAAGTAATCAAAGGATTCACAGCTAAAAAACAGAAGTCTACACACTAAAAACGTGTCTATCAGGCTAAAAACCTGGGCTTGAAACACAAGTTGTCTTATCCCATATGAATGGTAATTTAATAGGTGAAGAGAAGTCCATATCCTGTGACAGATTCTTCCTGACCTACCCTGCCAAGAGTCAAACCCAGGCGCCATACTAATCAAAGTACATTCTCTTAATCCCTATTAAAACCTTTGCTTGATGCACATATACAAAAAATATATAGAAAAGTATTTTGACCCATACCTCAGGCATATCAAAGACAATGTATGAAAAATAACTGTAAATGGATTATAAATCTAACTATAAAATCTAAAAGTATAAAACTTCAAAAGAAAATACAAGAGTAAAATTTTTATACTTTGAGTTAGATAGCATTCTTAGATAACACAGCAAAGCATAAGTTTAAAAAAGAACAAATTTACAGACGTCATCAAATTTAAAAACTATTCTTCCAAAGATACGGTTTAAAAAGTGAAAACAAATCACACAGGAGGAAAAATATTTGCAAAACATATCTGAGAAAACATTCAGTAACAAGCCAATAAAAAAAAAATGAGCAAGAAACCTAATAGACATTTCAGCAAAGAAAAAGCAAATATGGCAAATGAAACTATTCTCAACATGGTTCATCGTTAGGGAGATAAAAATTAAATTCAAGTCAAAGACAACATAGGCAAAATGGTGGAGCAGATAGTTCCCAACCTAAAATTACCCCAAAGAAACCCCAGTTTTTCTGCCTGAAAAACAGGCAGAAACTGTCAGAACCACTTCTGTCAGGCTCTGGAAAATAGAAGATTTACAACAACCATGAGAACTGAATCAAGAAGTCAACCTAAAAATGGCAGGAAAGCTTTGTGGCATTTTTAGTTGCCCTCACCCTACTCATTCATTGATGTGGAGGCAATCGTGAAGACATCAGTTGGGATCCCAGAGTGGGACCCTGGCCCCTGGTACCAGAAGGACCAGAGTAGATATCACTTGTAAATTATTAACATCTGTTCTAACTCATCTAGGGGTACCTGGAGGACTGACACAAGGAACTCCTCTCTATTTCACCTAACTTGGAATCTTCTCAACGGGGAAAAGCAGCAAGCACTGCTTAAAACCCCGTAAGGTGACCCAAACACCCACAGCCACCTGGGCACAGGATTAGCAATGAGACATACAATTGACTACCTGAGATCTGGGCAGGAAAAGGGAGACTTTCTTTGGGAAATTAGGGTAATAACAAACACCTGTGTATATAAAGTAAATTAGAAAGCCCAGGGTGAAATGCATGCTCAGGAAAGACTGAAAAGATTTTAAGCTTTCATCTCAAGCTGATCCCTGGACTCAGCACAAGTCTGGCTAGGGGCCGAAGGAGTCAAAGTGTCAATCTGCAAAAACCAGACTGTTTGTATGTTTGTAGTAGGTGTTACAAGAGGGCATCAGAGGGCAAACACACTGAAACCATACTCACAGAAAACTAGTCAATCTAATCACACTAGGACCACAGCCTTGTCTAACTCAATGAAACTAAGCCATGCCCATGGGGCAACCCAAGGCAGGCGGGTCATGGTGGAGAGATTTGACAGAATGTAGTCCACTGGAGAAGGGAATGGCAAACCACTTCAGTATTCTTGCCTTGAGAACCCCATGAATAGTATGAAAAGGCAAAATGATAGGATACTGAAAGAGAAACTCCCTAGGTTGGTAGGTGCCCAATATGCTACTGGAGATCAGTGGAGAAAGAACTCCAGAAAGAAGGGATGGAGCCAAAGCAAAAACAATACCCAGTTGTGGATGTGACTGGTGATAGAAGCAAGGTCTGATGCTGTAAAGAGCAATACTGCATAGGAACCTGGAATGTCAGGTCCATGAATCAAGGCAAATTGGAAGTGGTCAAACAAGAGATGGTAAGAGTGAATGTCGACATTCTAGGAATCAGCGAACTAAAATGGACTGGAATGGGTGAATTTAACTCAGATGACCATTATATCTACTACTGCGGGCAGGAATCCCTCAGAAGAAATGGAGTGGCCATCATGGTCAACAAGAGAGTCCAAAAATGCAGTACTTGGATGCAATCTCAAAAACGACAGAATGATCTCTGTTCGTTTCCAAGGTAAACCATTCAATATCACAGTAATCCAAGTCTATGCCCCAACCAGTAATGCTGAAGAAGCTGAAGTTGAACGGTTCTATGAAGACCTACAAGACCTTTTAGAACTAACACCCAAAAAAGATGTCCTTTTCATTACAGGGGACTGGAATGCAAAAGTAGGAAGTCAAGAAACACCTGGAGTAACAGGCAAATTTGGCCTTGGAATACGGAATGAAGCAGGGCAAAGACTAATAGAGTTTTGCCAAGAAAATGCACTGGTCATAACAAACACCCTCTTCCAACAACACAAGAGAAGACTCTACACATGGACATCACCAGATGGTCAACACCAAAATCAGATTGATTATATTCTTTGCAACCAAAGATGGAGAAGCTCTATACAGTCAGCAAAAACAAGACCAGGAGCTGACTGTGGCTCAGACCATGAACTCCCTATTGCCAAATTCAGACTGAAATTGAAGAAAGTAGGGGAAACCACTAGACCATTCAGGTATGACCTAAATCAAATCCCTTATGATTATACAGTGGAAGTGAGAAGTAGATTTAAGGGCCTAGATCTAATAGAGTGCCTGATGAACTATGGGATGAGGTTCGTGACATTGTACAGGAGACAGGGATCAAGACCATTCCCATAGAAAAGAAAAGCAAAAATGCAAAATGGCTGTCTGGGAAGGCCTTACAAATAGCTGTGAAAAGAAGAGAAGCGAAAAGCAAAGAAGAAAAGGAAAGATATAAGCATCTGAATGCAGAGTTCCAAAGAATAGCAAGAAGAGATAAGAAAGCCTCCCTGAGCGATCAGTGCAAAGAAATAGAGGAAAACAACAGAATGGGAAAGACTAGGGATCTCTTCAAGAAAATCAGAGATACCAAAGGAACATTTCATGCAAAGATGGGCTCAATAAAGGACAGAAATGGTATGGACCTAACAGAAGCAGAAGATATTAAGAAGAGATGGCAAGAATACACAGAAGAACTGTACAAAAAAGATCTTCACGACCCAGATAATCACGATGGTGTGATCACTGACCTAGAGCCAGACATCCTGGAATGTGAAGTCAAGTGGGCCTTAGAAAGCATCACTACGAACAAAGCTAGTGGAGGTGATGGAATTCCAGTTGAGCTATTTCAAATCCTGAAAGATGATGCTGTGAAAGTGCTGCACTCAATATGCCAGCAAATTTGGAAAACTCAGCAGTGGCCACAGGACTGGAAAAGGTCAGTTTTCATTCCAATCCCAAAGAAAGGCAATGCCAAAGAATGCTCAGACTACCGCACAATTGCACTCATCTCACACGCTAGTAAAGTAATGCTCAAAATTCTCCAAGCCAGGCTTCAGCAATATGTGAACCGTGAACTTCCTGATGTTCAAGCTGGTTTTAGAAAAGGCAGAGGAACCAGAGATCAAATTGCCAACATCCGCTGGATCATCGAAAAAGCAAGAGAGTTCCAGAAAAACATCTAATTCTGCTTTACTGACTATGCCAAAGCCTTTGACTGTGTGGATCACAATAAACTGTGGACAATTCTGAAAGAGATGGGAATACCAAACCACCTGATCTGCCTCTTGAGAAATTTGTATGCAGGTCAGGAAGCAACAGTTAGAACTGGACATGGAACAACAGACTGGTTCCAAATAGGAAAAGGAGTACGTCAAGGCTGTATATTGTCACCCTGTTTATTTAACTTATACGCAGAGTACATCATGAGAAACGCTGGACTGGAAGAAACACAAGCTGGAATCAAGATTGCTGGGAGAAATATCAATAACCTCAAATATGCAGATGACACCACCCTTCTGGCAGAAAGTGAAGAGGAACTAAAAAGCCTCTTGATGAAAGTGAAAGAGGAGAGTGAAAAAGTTGGCTTAAAGCTCAACATTCAGAAAACGAAGATCATGGCATCCGGTCCCATCACTTTATGGGAAATAGATGGGGAAACAGTGGAAACAGTGTCAGACTTTATTTTGGGGGGCTCCAAAATCACTGCAGATGGTGACTGCAGCCACGAAATTAAAAGACGCTTACTCCTTGGAAGGAAAGTTATGTCCAACCTAGATAGCATATTCAAAAGCAGAGACATTACTTTGCCAACAAAGGTCCGTGTAGTCAAGGCTATGGTTTTTCCAGTGGTCATGTATGGATGTGACAGTTGGACTGTGAAGAAGGCTGAGCGCTGAAGAATTGATGCTTTTGAACTGTGGTGTTGGAGAAGACCCTTGAGAGTCCCTGGACTGCAAGGAGATCCAACCAGTCCATTCTGAAGGAGATCAGCCCTGGGATTTCTTTGGAAGGAATGATGCTAAAGCTGAAACTCCAGTACTTTGGCCACCTCATGCGAAGAGTTGACTCACTGGAAAAGACTCTGATGCTGGGAGGGATTGGAGGCAGGAGGAGAAGGGGACGGCAGAGGATGAGATGGCTAGATGGCATCGCTGACTCGATGGACGTGAGTCTGAGTGAACTCCGGGAGTTGGTGATGGACAGGGAAGCCTGGTGTGCTGCGATTCATGGGGTCGCAAAGAGTCGGACACGACTGAGCGACTGATCTGATCTGATCTGAAAACAAACATACTGACTGTATGTTTGTTTGTTTAGCTACTGGCAATCCAAAAAATCATAATCAAAATACAAGCTAAGGAACGGAGACTTCAGTATCACAAACAGCAAGAAATACAATTTCTACAAAAAAGGCTGGGAAAATTCACTAGACAAATGAACAACTACAGCCTCAATATTTAAAAAATAGCAAAACCTGGGGAAAGGGGAAACACTGTATTCCCGAGTTGCCAATATTCAAATCTCTACTTTTCAACAACAACAATTTTTAAAAAAACACAAGATATATAAAGAAATAAGAAAGTATGGTCCACTCAAGAGTCAAAATACATTAACAGAAAACATCCCTGAGGAAGCCTAGCATTCCACTTGGCAGTATACTTGAAATCTATCGTCTTAAATAAGCTCCTATCACTAAAGGAAAACATTTGCAAAGAATTAAAGAAAATGAGGAAAACAATGTATGAACAAAACAAGACTATCAACAAAAAGACAAATTATAAAAGGGAATCAAATAGAAATTCTAGAAATAAGAAAGCCAATAAATGAAAAGTTCAGTAGGGGGTTCAATGGCAAATTTGAGAAAGCAAAGACATAATCAGCAATCTCGAGGACAAGACAATTAAAGCTATATAGTCTGAGGAACAAAAAGAAAAAAAGAGAATAAAGTGAAGAGAGCCTAAGAGATGAGGGGTTCATCTTCAAAAGAAACAATATATGCATTAAGGGAATCCCAGAAGAAGAAGAGAGAAATGGGAAGAGTACCTGAAGAAACAACTGCCAAAAACTTCCCAAATTTGATGAAACATAAGCCTACATGTGCAGAAGCTCAATGAACCTCAAGTAGGTTAAACTCACACAGAATTTGAGTCAAAACATATCATTACCAACTGTTAAAGCCAACAACAAAGAGAAAAATATTCAAAACAGTGAGAAAGATGAATTTCATTATGTACGGGGACCCCCAATCAAAGAACAAAAAGCAGACATCGTGTGCCTTCTATTTAAAGAACACACTACCACCCAAAATCTTGCCAAAGGAATTGAACCTGAGACTGATTAAGCCTCTCTATCCAGCTGTAACTTGCAGGCAATACAAAGGAGCTGAAACATTTTGAAATGCACCGTAACTATGAATCTAGACTAAGGGAAACTACAGGTCAAATGTTCCAAGGTTTTTCAACATACAGACTTTAAAGAAGAGATGAAAGGAAAACGTATAGATTGAAAGAGACAAACACATCTAGTTTTTTAAAATGGGCAAGACTAAACTGTAATGTCTTAGATGCAGACTTAAAGAGAAATACAAAGAAATGCTTAAGTCAGAATCTGCTGTGCTATGCCTAGTCACTCAGTCGTGTCTGACTCTTTGTAACCCTATGGACTGTAGAGCCCACCAAGCTCCTCTGTCCATGGGATTCTTCAGGCAAGAATACTGGAGTGGGTTGCCATACCCTCCTCCAGGGGATTTTCCCAACCCAGGGACTAAACCCAGGTCTCCTGCATTACAGGCAGATTCTTTACCGTCTGAACTACCAGAGAATCCCTAGGTCAGAATACTGATTACTTTTGCAGAGACAGAGGGACTATGATTGGGAGGGCCACAGCAAGAAGTTTCCTGAATGGCTGGTAAAATTCTGCTTGATTAATGGTGTTCATTTTATAATTCACTAAATTATCTTTTTGTTTTTAACTGCTTTTCTGTACTTGTTGTATTTGACAATAAACAAGTTAAATAGTAAAAAAAGAAAAAAAGGAGGAAAGAAGAAAATTCACAAAACAAGTGGTCTGCTACAAAAGGAATACTTTGCTACACATAAAGTTACAGTAGTCACAAAGAACAAACACAATGAAAAACATAGAAACAAACATTTAGTGAGCTCCAATACAAACTAGGCAATTTATAACCATAAGAACAACATGGTTAAACAGACATTGCTATCACCATTTCAAATTCAAACCTACTAAGCTATTAAGAGAATTCAAACCTAAAGTATATTTATCTCCCTGTATCTCACTGTTTGCTGAACCCAGGATGGGCAAGGCACAAGTGGGGAAGCTGGAAGAAAACTCAAGGAACTGCAGACATGTTTATTCTCTCCGGGCTAGCGCAGCAGCCCTAAGGCAGACACACTGTATTCTCCTGTGGTTGACCTAGCAGATGCAGACACAATGCAGCCTCAAGGGCTTTGCAGGTGGAGCTTATATATGTTTGCAGAACAAAGGTGGACTGTGGCCAGGTGGGTAAGTTGTGAAGTGCACGTGCAGTGCCATAAGTGACCTCAGCTGTTACATAACCGTGTATTTACAAAACATGGTGCGAGAGCGAGAGGCCGAGAGGCTGTGGGTTGAAAGACTCTCCTCACTGCTATCTTGGCTAATTTGCTCTTTCCCTACAATACTTCTTCGCCATATTCTATTTCTAAATGACAATTTAAAAAAAAAACTCAACAACAATCAATAAGAAAAATAAAAAGGAAGTTTATGAGAAAAACAAAGTTCATAACTAAGGAAGTCACAGAAAGCAAAACTTCCAAGTAAATACTAAATCTGTGAAGAGATTCTCAACCTTGCTAATAATCAGGAAAATGTATTTAAAGCACTGAGATGCCATCTAAATCTAGAAAATTAACAAAAAGTGATAACACCAAGAGTTGTCAAGGACACAGCGAAACATCAGTGGCAAAGCACATACAGGTACAAACACTGAAAAAAGCAATCTGGCAACAATATCCTGTAAGAGAAACTCCTGCACATGTGCACAAGGAGATAAGTACAAGAATATTTACTGTAGCGCTGGAAAGTGGGAATCACCTAATGGTCCATTATTATAACAAAATGTTTGTTGTGCTGTGCTTAGTCACTCAGTCGTATTGGACTCTTTGTGATCCCATGGACTGTAGCCTGCCAGGCTCCTCTGTCCATGGGGATTCTCCAGGTGAGCATACTGGAGTAGGTTGCCATGTCCCCCTTAAGGGGATCTTCCCAACCCAGTGATAAAATCCAGGTCTCCAGCATTGCAGGCGGGTTCTTTACCATCTGAGCCACCAGGGAAGTCCAAGTTTTTTAAAAAAGTTTACATATTACAAATTATTCTTTCAAAATAATGCTATATAGCAGTTTAAAATTGATGACATTAATCTAAATGTGTTAAGATAACATAGATCAAGGTAAGTAAACTTCAGCTGGTAGGCCATGTCGTGCCCACAGTCTGCTTATGTCTACCCAGGGAGCTAAAAGAAATTTTTACATTTGTAAATAGTTGGAAAACAAATCAATAGAACAAGAGTTTGTAAAATAGTATTCTCAATATGACAAATATGGAAATTAGATAAAATTCTAATTTCAATATCTCTATATAAAGTCTATTGAAATATAGATAAGTTCATTCATTGGCATATTGTCTTAGGGATGCTGTCATGCTACAACAGTTTAGTTGAGTATGTAGTTGTGAAACAAACAGTATGACAAAGCCTAAAATACTTATTATATTATGCCCTGAACAGAAAAAGTGTGCTGATCTGTGACATATAATTCTCAAAAACAATGCTGAGTGGAACACGGTTAGAAAGCAAAAGTATACATATAATAAATAATTTATATAAAATTAGTATTCCTACATCTATATTACCCCTGTTTTGCTGAAATACAGGCAGAGAAGCTATGTGGCTTCTTCATCTCCCAACAAATCGAAGGTTAAAGGATTTGTACCTCTGCTGCAAGGTCCACCCTTAAGAAGGGTGAACATTACATTAAAATTGGTAAACAACTAAAATATCACAGAATTTAAAATGTGGTTTCCTTGGTCCATATTTGCTATTAAATACATTCTAAAGCCTAGGGAGACTATAACACATTCTAAACCAGTTACTTAGAAAGAAATTCATGAAGTTTCCCTAAGGGCTTCCCTGGTAGCTCAGGTTGTAAAGAATCTGCCTGCAGGAGACCTCGGGTTGATTCTGGGTCGGGAAGATCCCCTGGAGAAGGGATAGGCTACCCACTCCAGTATTCTTACCTCGAGAATCCCCATAGACAGAGGAGCCTGGTGGTCTAAAAGGAAAAATATACAAATTAAAGCCGCTTTTTCAAGCTGAACAAAATAAAAGGACAGTTCAATAATGCCAACAAATCAAAGGTCAAGACATACCTTTTTTTATTTCTTTCTGAAACCAGATAAGAACACTGAAAAATATGAACCCTATATTCACACATTCTATGCATGTATTCTAAAAATATAATAATTAACCATTATTGAGCACTCGTTGGTATCAGGCTTTGTAGTAAGTGTTTTACATGGATTAACTTATTAAATCCTAACAGTGAAATTGGTAATGAAATTATCTCCACTACATACACATGGGGTGATTAAGGCTTAAGGAATTTAAGTAACTTGCATCAGGTCACACAGTTGGAATCTAAGGTCAGACAATGACTTAATCACTATATATTCACTCAAGAAGCATTTCTTTAGTATCTCCAATATACATGTCTAGAAACTGGAGATACAGCAGTAAGGAAAAACCAATTCAAATTCATATCCTCAGGGAGCATATATCCTAATGTGTGAGAATGACAATAAATAACAAATATGTGACAGTCACAGGTGAATAAAGGACATAATAAAAAGAGGGGACAGGAGTGACTAAGAGTGCTACTTTAAAAAGGCTGGTCAAAAATAAATAAATAAATAAAAAGGCTGGTCAAGGAAGGCCTCTTTGAGGAGGTGATATCTGAACAGAGACCTAAATGAAATGAGGAAGCCAGTCATATAAACATATCCAGAGAAAGAACACCTCAGGTAGAGAAAAATACTAAGTATAGAAGTCCTCAAATAATTTTTAAAATGTCCTCAGGGAAGAGCATGCTTAATATATCTGGAGACCATCAAGGCAGCCACTGTGACTAGAGCACAGTAACAAAAGGAAGAGAAGGAAATGAGGTTTGAGAAGGCCTAGGACATGACTGAAGCGACACAGCAGCAGCAGCAGAGGCAGATCACGTAGGCACTTAAAGGACAAAGCAAGCACCTTCAACTTTGACTAACTGTGATGGAAAGCCACTTTTGACTAGAGAGGGTGACAAATTTTGACTTTAGCTTTTACAGGATGATACTGCTCTTGCTGTGTACCAATTATCATTATCATAGTTGGGGGGGAGGGTAGAAGAATAGAATCAGGAAGACAGGTTAGGAGACTTTTATAGTAACCCAGATGGAAGATGAAAGAGGCTAATATTAGACTAGTGATGGAGCTAGTGGGGAAAAGTCTCATGCAGTTTGAATACTGCACCAACCAGAACTGATGGGCTGAATGTGGAATATGAGGTTTAGAAAAGAATCAAAAACAACTTCCATATTTTGCTCTGAGTGAATGATTTTGTGGTGTAGCCGCTCAGTAGTGTCCGACTCTTTGCGACCCCATAGACTGCACCATGCCACGCTTCCCTGTCCATCACCATCTCCCAGAGTTGGCTCAAATTCATGTCCATTGAGTTGATGATGCCATCCAACCATCTTACCCTCTGGTCACTCCTCCTCCTCCTGCCCTCAATCTTTCCCAGCATCATAGTCTTTTCCAGTGAGTCAGTTCTTCACATCAAGTGGCCAAAGTAATGGAGCTTCAGTTTCAGCATCAGTCCTTGCAGTGAATATTCAGGACTGATTTCCTTTTGGATGGACTGGTTTGATCTCCTTGCAGTCCAACAGTCAGTCTCTCAAGAGTCTTCTCCAACACCACAGTTCAAAAGCATCAATTATTCAGCACTCAGCCTTCTTTATGGCTCAACTCTCACATCTGTTCACGACTACTAGAAAAATCATAGCTTTGAGTATATGTACCTTTGTCAGCAAAGTGTTGTCTCTGCTTTTTAATACTCTGTCTAGGTTTGTCATAGCTTGAATGATAGTGCCATTTATTGACATGAAGGAGACATTAAGACTGAAGGAGAAGCAGAAAAGGAAATAAAAACAGGGTTCAACTCTGGACACATTAAGTTTGAAAGGTCTATTCGCTACCCAAAAAGAAATGTTACACTCACAACTGAAAAAAGGAGTTAGAGCTCAGAGGAAAGTCAAGACTAGAGGAAAAAACATGGGAATCAACAGCAGACAGATGAAATGCAAAGTAATACAATCTAATGAGATTACACCAGGAGAGAGAACAGATTGTAGAAGCAGATTAAATACTAAGCTCTCTGAAGCACTGGTGAGACTGGAAGAAAACCAAGAGAGCACGGTCCCAGGAGCCAAATGATGGAATGATCAACCATGTCAAAAGCAGCAGGTTGAGTGAGATGAATACTGAAAACTGGCTACTGGACGTGACCAATGATGACCCTGACATAAGTGCTGCAGTGGAATTAGGAGACTAAGGCCTGATTTGACTGGAATGGGTTCAAGAAAGAGTAAGAGCAGAAGAAATGAAAGAAGATACAGACAACGCTTTCAAGTGGTTTTGTTCTACAAAAAAGCATTCTCTTATTCACAGACAATTATTTCATATCCCTTGCTTGTTTGCCTGAGTAACTGCAAGAGTCTCTTGAGTGGTCTCTCTGCTTCCACATACCCATTCAGTCAATGCTCCTGAAAGTAGTCAAACAGATGGGATTAAAATGAATGTCAGATCACGTGATTCCTCTGCTCAAAATTCTCCAATGGCTTTTCATCTCCTTCAGCACAAAAGCCAAAAACCTTACCCTGTAAGACACTTACCCATCTGAAACTCTCCATAATTCAGCCCTCCTCTCCCCATCTTTCCCCTTTGATCTCATCTACTACCCTTTCTCTTACTCACTCTACTCTAGCCATACTTGGGCTCCTTGGTGTTCCTCAAACAAAATTTTAGAGCTAAAGATATGCTTCCAGCCTAAGGAGCTTTCTACCGCTACCAAGTATATTCTTCCCCTCAGAATTGAAATGCCTGTTTCTTATATTCTTCAGGTCTTTACTCAAACATCTCATTCCAAAGAGATATCTTTCATGATAATGCTATTTAAAGCCATAAAATCTCCCATCACTCTATATCCCCCTTTCCTGTTTTATTTTCTTCATAGTATTTATCACCCTATAGCACACTACATATTTTACTTATTTTTTTTATTATCTGGTACAAGTGTACAATAGACAGAGTTGGTTTAATCACAGTTGGGATTTTCTCCAGTATGACAGGTATGACAGCTAAGACAGAAGGTACTGAAGGAACACACATAGGAATAATTATGACAGCCCATGAAATATTTAGTTGGACAAGGAGGAAAGTAGAGGCATGAGGTGACCAACAATGAAAAGATGATTTAGGAAAAAGCAAAAATCAACAGACCAGAGGTTACAAAGAGTTTGAACAATTTTGGGGATGAATGAATGCAAGCTACAGAAACAGAAGATGATGTGAAGATCAGAGTGTGATAAGCTATAAACTAAGATTTTAGAAGTGGAACTATTATTAGTAAAGATGAAATATGCCCAATGAACATGGAAGCAGGAAGCTCAGGTTGATATCAATTTTCCCCATCAATTATTTACTATATTTCCACTTTATATAGGGTCTTCACTGGTGGCTCAGCTGGTAAAGAATCTGCCTGCAATGTGGGAGACCTGGGTTCCATCCCTGGGTTGGGAAGATCTCCTGGAGAGCAAATGGCTATCCACTCCAGTATTCTGGCCTGGAGAATTGCATGGACTGTATAGTCCATGGGGTCGCAAAGAGCCGGACACAATTGAGCACTTTGACTTTTACATCAGCACTGTGTATACTGGCTATAGTGCAGAGAAAAGAGTTTGGGGTTGACAATGAGGTACGACACTGAAACAAAAAGGCGGCCAGCTATGTAGGACGAACAGTGCATCATGTGTAAGTCCTGACTCCCAGGGACGCCCAGTCTCTGCTCTCCCCTGAGGACTTCTTCCTCCACCCCCAGGGCTAGCCCTTGACCCAACAACCTGGTTTTCAAACCTCTTTGGAACCCCAAGTACGTATAAAAGAGAAGAAAAACAACCAATACCTGCTGATAAAAAAGATAATTACCAAGGTACCATGGGGGTTTTACCAAAAAGTACAAAGCTAGGTAGCAAATTTAGCAAAGAACCATATAGTAGCTAAGACTAGCAATGAAGGAGGCATAGTGATTGCAGTATGAAGCTGCCTCTGACAGTCCTAATCATAGGTCACCATAAGTAACGGGTGGAAAAAGCTTTTAGGCTGATCTTAGGCTAAGAGGCATCCAGTAAAACAAAGATGGGGAAAAATCTGTAAGCAGATGTATCCTACGCTCATCAGGGAAAACTGTCCAACCTGCTTCAATCATCCCAGGCTCTCTGCTCCCAGGACCTTTGATGAAATCAAATCTCCCAAAGGTAATAGGTTTTCAGGGCTGGCCCTTACTTATATTACTTCAGGACAAGATGGGAGGAAAGAGTTAACAAACACTCTGTATTGAAAACTCATTGTCATTGCAGAGGTCAGACTGGAGCAGCTGCGTGCTAAGTCACTTCACTCGTGTCCAGCTCTTTGCAATCCTATGGACAGTGGCCTCCCAGGTTCCTCTGTCCACAGGATTCTCTAGCAAGAATACTGATACTAGAATGGGTCGCCATGCCCTCCTCAAGGAGATCTTCCTGACCCAGGGGTCAAACCCGAGTCTCTTATGTCTCCTCCATTGACAAGCGAGTTCTTTATCACTAGCACCCCAATGGCTCAAATGATAAAGGATCCACCTGCAATGCAGGAGACTCAGGTTTGATCTCTGTGTCAGGAAGATCCCCTGGAGAAGGGAATGGTCATCCTCTCCAGCATTCTTGCCTGGAGAATTCCAAGAACAGAGGAGCCTAGCGGGCTATAGTCCATGGGGTCACAATTGGACATGATTGAGCAACTAAGCACACACCTTCCATTGAAAACTTAGCGTGAGTACCTGCTCAATCACATCTGATATAGCCTGTCAGGCTCCTCTGTCAATGGGATTTCCCAGGCAAGAATATTGGAGTAAACTGCCATTTCCTTCTCAGGGATGTTCCCAACCGAGGGATCGAACCAGCATCTCGAGCATTGGCAGGCAGAGTCTTTACTACTGTGCCACCTGTAAAGCCCCTGGGAAAACTCAGAAAAATTCTCAAACGCCCATGCCTTAATCACCATGTCCTACACTGTATCCTCCACACAGCTGCCAGAGTAACCCAGGTTAAAAAAACAAGTAAGACCCCTACTTTACTCTTTTTAAATAGTAGTAAAGATCTTCTACCCATCTAGGCTCTTTTAGGCTCTAAACTCATCATCTATGCCGCCAAGTTCAAATTCCAACAATACCAAATCAATTACAGTTTCCTAAAAAATACATGCAGTTTTCCCTCGGCGTATTTTCTGCCCTGTGCTTTTGGGCTTCCCTGATAGCTCAGTTGGTAAAGAATTCGTCTGCAATGCAGGAGATCCCAGTTCAATCCCTGGTTTGGGAAGATCCTCTGGAGAAGGGATAGGCTACCCACTCCAGTATTCTTGGGCTTCTCTTGTGGCTCAGCTGGTAAAGAATCTGCCTGCAATGCAGGAGACCTGGGTTTGATCCCTGGGTTTGGAAAATCCCCCAGAGAATGGAAAGGCTACATACTCCAGTATTCTGGCCTAGAGAATTCCATGGACTATACAGTATACAGTCCACGGGGTCACAAAGAGTTGGATGTGACTGAGCAACTTTCACTTCACTTTGACTATACAATAACATTCCAGTGCCGAATAATGATTTTCATGAAAAAAATTTTGAAAATTCCTTAATGGTGCTGAGAGAATTCTAGAAAGTAAAATTGAACTCCATCTTCCTCCATCTTCAAAAATGTCTCATTTTCTTTACTTACCTATTTCTCTCTTACTACCGTTATTACTCAATTCAATTCAGTTCAATTACTCAATTCAAAATATTTGAATCATTTCCTGTTCATTCATTCAGTTAGTAAATAATTATGTGCCTATTGTGACAAAGGCCTTGATTACGTATTATGGTATATAAAATGATGATATAGTTCCCACCCTCAATAATTTACAACTTAAAAGCAGATATGAAATAATATAAAATGAATACAGAAGGACAGAAGTGCTATTTATGACAGCCCAATCATAGAAAAGCAACTTCACAGAACAGTTTCTGTGGCACGAGTTAGGCCTGGAAGCTTGAGTAGAATTTCAATGGGCAAAGACTGAGAAGAAAGTTTTTCAGATAGATAACTAATTAAAATAAAAATATGAAAGTGCCTAAGGAGGAAACAAATATTTACTAAGTGCCCATTATGTACCAGTTAAAACACTGAAGGCTGGTACAGTGATGATTAAGACAGCCTCCGAGGAGTTTTTTCTCTGATGAGAGACTGACAACCAATTAGGATACTGCTCAGTATACATTTCAAGTGCCAGCACACATCCATGTTTCTAATAAGTATTCAGACTAATAACTATGTTTCAAATACCACACTAGGTATACAATAATAAATGAAAGAGTCTGGGCCTCAAAGAACTTGCTAACAAGAGAGATAAGCTATTTCAATAATGTATACTACAATGGATACAAAGCAAAGTATTGGGAACCAAGAGAAGGGGCCTCTAACTGATTCTAATAAAAAGTGATGTTTCAAGTAGACCTTGAATGCCAAGGTCTTCAAACTTTATTCTATGGTATTAAAAAGCTAATGAAAGTTTCTGAAGATAAAGCAATGAATTGATTATTTAAAAATACTTATTGCAACTCAGACAGGCAAGGAGTTCCAATCTTCTTTATTAGAATACAGAATAAATTAGAGGTTAAAAGGCTAAAAGCAGAGTAAACGCAGTTAAGATATTACAACAACCAAGACAAAAGTTTATAAATGGTGTAAATTAAGGTGATGACAGTGAGCATAAAGATTTGAAACATATCATGAAGACAGAATCAGCAGAATCTGGATAAGGGGGTCAAGGGAGAGCGAAAAGACAAAGACCACAGATATAATTTCAAGTTTGAGGACCAGAGAAAGGAAAGACACAGGGAGAAGCACATTTCAAAAGAGAATAATGGAATCTATCAATATTTCAATGATACAGTAAGCCACTAATCCAGAGATCCAAGTTCTGCATCCTGTTCAGAAATTATTCCTAAATACCAGCATGGTATAACACATAACAGCATTATTCCACGTCAGGAGAAATGAAGAACAAAGTCATTTCTGAAAGGTAGATACCTTGGTGATCAGCTAGGTTTTTACTCCCTGAATGAATGGAATAATCCACCCCACCTCATAACACACAAAATTGAAAATTTTTAAGTTTTCAACAAATAATTTCAAGTCATGGAATTTCAAGACACTATCAAATTATGAAAACCACTAATGTTAAGATCACAAATGCTGAGGGTCTAAGGTGGAAATGTTAAGGCTAGAAATGGAAATATAAAGCTAAGAGGTGAGGCCTAGAGACTCAGATGACTTTACAAGGAGGCTCTCTAACATAATGTCATGAACAAAGAGAACTACAGACCCTTTTGCTCAGTCGGTAAAGAATGCCTACAATGCGAAGAACTGGGTTCGATTCTTGGGTTGGGAAGATCCCTTGGAGGAGGGCATAGCAACGCACTCCAGTATTCTTGCCCAGAGAATCCCCATGGACAAAAGAGTCGGACACAACTGAACGACTAAGCACAGCACATAGACCCTACCCAATATCCTAAGTACTTGCCATGAATAGGGTAAGCCTGTTAAAAAACAAAATACAATTAAGAAAAAAACCTGTGGACTTCCCTGGTGGTCCCGTGGTTAAGAATCCACTTGCTAATGCAAGAGGCATGGATTCGATCCATGGTCAGGGAAAATTCCACGTGCCAAGGGGCAACTAAGCCAGTGTGCCACAACTACTGAGCCTTCACGTCACAACTAATGAAGCCCACACGCTCCAGAGCCCATAAGCTGCAACTACTGAAGCCGATGTGCCCTGGAGCCTGTGCTCGGCAACAAGACAAACCACTGCAATGAGAAGTCCATGCTCGGCAACCAGAGGGTAATCCCCACTCCCAGCAACTGGAGGAAAGCCTGAGCAGCAACAAAGACCCAGCACAACCAAAAGTGAATAAGTAAATAAATAAATTTTTTAAAACAAAGGATAAAAGAAAAAAGCTGGGAATTCTCTGTTGGTTCAGTGGTTAGGACTCAGTGTTTTCACACGCAGGGGCCTGGGTTCCCTGGTCGGGAAACTAAGATCCTGTAAGCCTCAGCATGACCAAAAAAAAGAAAAAAAGCTAAGGACAGAGAGGAAACACATCCTCAAGGAACTCACTGGGGACAGCAACGGAAAACAGAAAAAGACACCCAAGAAGCAGTTAGAGAAACAGGAGTAGAAAAGACATTATGACAAAAGAGAAGAAAATGTCAAAAGAAACACATGGTCAAGAGTGACCAATAGTTCACAGAGGGCAGAGAAGAGGGAGGTTATCAGATTTAGTCATTTTAAGGTCCCCAAGACTGCTGCAAATCTTTCCGTGTAATTCTTTCACAATGAAAACTTTTAACAAATAGCCACATGTTATTTTTCAACTTAAAAAAGGAAGTTTTAGCATCTATCATGGTACATTTACACAAGGGAAAACTATACAGCAGGGAAAAAGAACACGTTTTTTCTAAAAGAAACAACATAGATGAATCTTACAGACATAGCTGAATGAAAGAGTACAGTCATAAAAGAGTTGAGCTGAATGATTTACTTTATATGAAGTTCAGAAGAGGCAACACTAATCCATGGTGATAGAGGCTGGTGAGTGGTTACCTCTAGAGATGGGTAATACCTGGGAGAAAACACAAAGGCACATTCTAGGGTACCGGAAATGTTCTACATCTTTATCTGAGGAGCGGTCACATAGGTGTATTTATTCTGTAAAAATTCATGGGCTGAATGAACCTTTGATTTGCACTCTGTAGTCACATCACAATTAAAAAGTAAATAAATAAACACACAAGTTACTGATGACCTTGAAGACATCAGTTTGGGGAGAGTGTATGTGTAAAAGCCAAATATATGAGGAATGTATGTAAGGTGAAGAAGCTGAGACAGTGAACTGTTGTTGTTCAGTCACTCAGTTGTGTCTAACTCTTTGCAACCCCATGGACTGCAGCACGCCAGGCTTCTCTGTCCTTCACCATCTCCTGGAGCGTTCTCAGACTCCTGAACATAAACTCATTTTTCAAGAAGGTTGCTGGTTAGCAAAAATGAGATTACAAAGTAGCTTAAGTAGGTTACAAAACTCAGGGAAATCCTGTTGTTTTGTTTTTATTTGAGGTATAAGACAATAAGGGCCTACAGAAGATAAGAGGGAATGAAATCAAAAACATAAAGAAATTAGCCTGGAAGAGGATAAGTACTTCCTTCTTTGAGATTTAAAAGGATGAGTGAACACAGAAATCCTGAGATAAAGGGGAAGAAATCAAGTAACCTTGAACTCTTCAGTGAAGCACTGGATAAGGTAAATTGGACCAGGTAAACTTGAGTCAGGAAAGGATCTGGGTTTTAAGTACATTTTAAAATGTTTTGAATAGGAACTGCAGAGAATATAAAAGACAAGGTTGAGAGAGAAAATTACAGTAAGAGGACAATGCTCAGCGGCCTTAAAGTAAGGGCAAAGATAGCAAGAGCACAGTCTACTCAGCACTGGGTGGAGAATACAAGATAAAAAACCAACAGTGGGGGAAAGTCCAAGTGCTAACATGTGCATCACTGAAACTATATAATAATGATGTCTATGGAAAATACTTATTTAACATACGAGAAAGGTCTCCTGTTAGGCAGGAGACCTAACGGGACCCTTCAAATCTCCAAAGATGAAGTCAGTAGGGTCTTGAATAGTATGTGCAAAAGGGAAGCTGTCACTGGAGTCCATTACTACAGTACATTTTTCTGTAAATCCCACAAGATCAAGGACCATGCACGTACTCACTGAACTTCCTACAGCTACTAATGAGAACTTCTCCTCCCTCATAAAACTGACCTTTATCCACTACTTCTAAATAACCCACATTCGATTAATAAATTAATACATAAACACATCCTGTCCATTCAGAAACTCCACGAACTTTTTGCATTTCTATGTTTTCCCACTAAGATATTTTCAGTGGTAAACTCCTAGAAGGCAGAGACTAAATCTATGAATTCTCTGCTCACAGTACTGCCTTTGGATTGCACACATGCAGCCCCAAAGCACATGTTTTAAAAAGTGCTTTCTCATAAAATGGATCATTACTGGAGAGAACTTTAACAACGGCTAGGAACATATTCCAACAAGACTATAACGATGGCCAAACCAGAGAATGCTTGGGAATGACATCTTTTTCACAACTGTCAAGGCAACCTCGAGAAAATAAGATAACATTTACTATATCACACTGACTGTCCCTACCTTACACTTTTTGCCCCTCTGGATAATTCCTCCATACCCCTTTAGTAAGCCTATTCTTTGCACTTCATTCACTGCCAGCCCACATTGTGGCGTCCCTTCTCCAGAACCCTTTACTTCAAACGCCCATAGGACCATTTTTCATCCCTACGCTCTCATTTCCCATTCAACCCCAGACTAATACTTCCATTTCTCCACTCCCCATTTTGCTGCCTCTCCAGACCTCCCATTCCTCCTGCCCAACTTCAATTCAGTCCCCACCCCTTCAACTCCCCCAGCCCAAATCTTCCCGCCCGAGACAGCCCTCCCCCATCAGTCCCATTCAGGCTCCCCCTCCCCATCCTTTCCCTCCGAGACCCCGGCCAGCCCTACCTGCTCCCTGACTTCGGGCCCTACGGGCCCTGTCCGCTCCTCCAGTCGCTGCCTCCCGGGCGGCGCTCTCCGGCGCGGGGGCAGGGGCTGGGGCTGGGGCAGCTCCGCCGCCCGCTGAGCCCCATCCTCCCGGCCGGCTGCCTGCGGCAGCGGCGGCGGCGGCGGCTGCGGTCGATCGCGGCAGCGGCTCCGCTTCATATCTGCGGCTGGGCCCTGCGGGCGTCAGCGCCGCGACTGTCCCGGCCCCGCACCGCCCCGGGCCGCCGCGCTACCGCGCCAACCACCTCCCGCGGCCACCATGGCCCGGCGGGCACCCGAAGCCACCGATCCCAGCCCGCAGCTCCTCCACGCTTTCTGGGGCCTCAAGGGCCGCGGCCTCCTTGGCGTTCCTTACGCAGGAGGCAGCATCGCCGCAGCCTCGTCCTGTCCCAGCCGGCACACGCTCGGCTGGTCACCCGCCGCCGCCGCCGCCGGCTCCCCAGCCAGCCGTCCGCCCGCCCGCCCGCCCGCCCGCCCGCCTCTGGCCGGGCCCCGCCCCTCCCTTCCCCTCGCGCGCGCGCACCGGGAGCCCGCCCGCCACCTCCGGCCGCGCGCCGTCTCCCGCGCACGCGCCAGCGAACGGTCGCGAGAGACCCGCCCTTGGCCCCACCGCGTGGTGTGGGAGGGAGGGGGCGGAGAGCGGAAGGGGGCGGGGCCCGGCGCGCCTGTGGTAGCCGCGGACGGTTCATTGATTCTTTCATTCGTCCATTCATGAAATTGTGTGCCGGGCCAAGCTAAGTGGTGCGGATCTAAAATGAATTAGAACTGATCAACGTCCTCAAGGAAGTAGGTGGAGAAGGACCAGGAGCAGCAAGAAGATAAAGGAGACAACTAGTGAACAGAACACGAATGCATGCCTTTTTGTTAAGCACCTTCCAACCAACTGTCATCTGATCGTCACATCACACTTTGAAGGCAGGTCTGTTCATTCTCCTGTTACAGATAAGAAGACCGACGAGAAGTGACATGTACCAGGTCATTGAGCAAGCTAGACAGAACTCAAATTCTGGCTTTTCTGACTCTTTCCACGGTTTCCTGCAGCTTCCAAAAAGTAAGACTGGATGTGGAAAGTCCTATAAAAGGGGAAGAAGCAATAGATTCCTTCAAGGGGAAAGAGAAGACAAGCTTCCAGAACATCGCCATGATTCCCCACTGACAATGAAGTAATTACGTTATAGCCCAGTCTAGCCTGGCCACCGCGAGTCCAACTGTGGCCTGGGCAGCTCAGCCTGCCACTTTCAGTGACTCATCTGCTCAGCAACGTGGCTGTAGTTCAGCCCTGTCTGGCCTCCTCCTTCTGGCTTCAGCTGGCCTGCCACAGCACCATATTTTTCCTCTTTTGACTTGACGGGAATGCTTTCACAGAAGCATTTCCTTAAGGGGTCACCCTTTTTATCCTGAGCCTCCTCCCTGAACCTTTTTTAAAAGGTAGTAATAACTAACATTATAGCAAAACTACTGGATACCAGACAGTGTGCATTCAATTCACACATATGTGAACAAGAGGTAAGTTGTATTATTTCCAGTTTACAGTTGAGGAAACTGAGGTTCAAGTTACATAAAATGCTCAGTATGACACTGCTAATAAGTGCAGAGCCAGGACTCAGACCAAGGTCTATCAGATATCAGAGCCTACACACACAACCAATGTTTCTACAGTCCATCATCAATCTGCTCCTTGTATCCCCTGTTTCAGTTTCTCACCACCATCCACCCCTTGTTGCCTCAACCAGAAACCTAGAAGTCATCCTATACTTCTTTCCTCCCCCTCCTGTCCCCACATCCAATTAATGAACAAGTCTTGCTTCTTCTGTAACTTTACCATCTCTCCAGTCTGTCTCCTCTTTCCATCATACTAGTACTACCTCACTTCAAGTCTTATCTTCTCTCACCTACTTGACTAGGAAAACTTTCTAACTAATTCATCTACATCCAGACCCTTTCTCTTTAAACCCGTCCTCCAATAAGCCTTTACAAGAATCTTCAAAAAACATGTTACTTTCTTGCTTAAAACAGTTAAATAGGTTTCCATGACCTTCAAGATGAAGTCTACCACTGAACTTAGTATGATTGGCAAGGATATCAAATCTGGTCTCTGTCTAGGCCACCTTCTCCTATTAATTCTTTTTTTTTTTCCCTATTAATTCTTGTGTGTATGTGTGCTTAATTCCTCAGTCATGTCTGACTCTTTGCAACTCTTTGCAACCCCATGGACTATAACCCACCAGACTTCTCTGTCCATGGGATTCTCCAGGCAAGAATACCCAAGTTTATGGTAATTTATTACCCAGTAATAGAAAACTAATACACTCAGATACTTAGTTTCTCAGCCTCTTATGTGTCAGAGATGGCCATGTGGCACAGTCTGGCCTGAGTCCACGTTTACTCCTATCTTCCCCAGTTTAATAAATGACAAGCCAATATTTTTTTCAGTTTCTCAGGCCAAAAGCTCAGAATGATACTTGAATATTTTCTTTCTCACACATTTCACATCCATTCCACTAGCAAATTCTATGCTAGCCGAGTTAAGATAATGTTATAATTATCTGGGAGAGAGGTGATGATGACAAGTACTAAGAAAGTGATAGTCCTGATGAAAGAAAGTGAATGAATTTTAGAGAGACTCAGAAAGCAGAAACAATAGGAACTGTTGATTCATCTGGGTAGAGACAAAGAAAGAATATTTGAGAATAATTTCCAAGATTCTGGCTTGGACAACTGATATAGGGAACAATAAAGAAGTTTGAAGGAGATTATGATTGATCACTTAGATGTATTTGCTGTTAAGTACCAATGAGATATCTATGGAAGGATGTACAGTGAACTATTGATTAAATTGGTTTAGAGCCCAGAAGTGAGAGCTACCAGTATTTAGATGTATAACAAATACAAACTGTTCAATAATCTTGGGGTTATACATGTGATGACATTCTTTTCTGTTTTCTAGTTAGTCACTCAGGCCCCTCATGTCAAGTTATCAGGAAGTCTAGTATCTCCTCCTTAATTATTTAAGAACTCCAAAGTTCCTACATATTCTAAAGGTAAGGATGGTAGTTGTCTATTGCTATATAATAAACCATCTCAAAATGTGCGACTTAAAACAACAAGCATTTATTTAGCTGACAATTCTGTAGATCAGCTGGATGGTTCTTATGGCCTGGACCAGTTTAGCTTATCACTGCTTGGCTTGCAAGTGCATCTGCAGTTAGCTGAGGATTGATGGGTGGCTAGATAATCTAGAATGGCCTTTCTCAGACATCTGGCAGTTTTCAGGCTGTTGGCCATAGCAGTAGAGCCAACTAAGTCACATATCTCATCATCCAGCAGACTAACTTGAATTTCTTCACATGGCAGTAGTATAGGGGTCCCAAGAACAGAAAAAAGTCAGCAAGCCTCAATGTGTAAACACTTTGTAAGTCTTCCTTGGTGTTGCATTGGCAACTGTGTCATTGCCGAAGCAAGTCATAAATCACAAAGCAAGTTGTTGCCAAAGCAAGTCAGTGTGGAAAGGGACTAAAGTTACATGGCAAGGGGCAATGGATTCAAAGAGAAGAAGAGTGTAGCTATCTTTGAAATTCTACTCCAGGAAGATCAGTACAGTTTCCACAGTAGCATCATCGTATACTGGGACCATGTTATGATGTGAAAGTCTTTGTCCTCCCAAAATTCGTATGTTAAAGTCCTACCTTCCAAAGTGGCTATGTTTGGAGATCAGACCCCTGAGGAAGTAATCAAGGTTAAATGAAGTCATAAGGTTGGGGACTGGATCCAACAGGAGTATTATCTGAACTGGGAGGACCTTGTTATGTGGTCTATATTAGTCTGCTTGGGCTGTCATAACAAGGTACCTTATGGAACTCTGTGATGGTCCAGTGGTTAGGACTCTACACTTCCACTGCCCTGGGCCAGGGTGGATCCCTGGTTGGGGAACTAGGATCCTGTAAGTTGTAAGAGGAGACACCAGAGGGTACTTGCTCACCCCCACCCTGTGCACATATACACAACAGGACATGTGACTGTGTAGCAAAGAGGTGGGTACCTACAAGCCAGGAAGAGAGCCTTCACCAGAGAATCAGTCAGAATCTTGATCTTGGACTTTTAGCCTCCAGAACTGTGAGAAAATAAATTTCTATTGTTTATACCACCCAGTCTAATGTTTTGTTTTGTTTTTTTCTCTTTGGCTGCTCCTTGGCAACTTACAGGATCCTAGTTCCCCAACCAGGGATCCACCCTGGCCCAGGGCAGTGCAAATGTAGAGTCCTAACCACTGGACCACCACAGAGTTCCATAAGGTACCTTGTTATGACAGCCCAAGCAGACTAATACAGACCACATAACAAGGCCCTCCCAGTTCAGCAAAGTTTTCTGAGAGAGGACAAGCCCGTTCCCTTGGTGCCCAGCTCAGCCAAAGATGCCAGGGTCACAGTTCCCACAGCTGAAGCTCTTAGTGGTAGAGCTATGTTTTCTATTTCCATATACAGCACAATCAATTGCCAGGGAAGCAAGCAGACCCAGGACAAGTTTCCCACGGAGCCCACATCCTAGTGATCTGCAATTCTTCCTCTTAAACACTCAAAAGAGAGAGTATCTAATTATGCCCCTTTTCCCTAGGCAATGATTGCTTGCCAATTCTCCTAAGGGAGGATACTCTTATGCTTCTAGGGGCCAAGGTATCATTACATACCCTCTTGGAAAAGGCTGTTTTCAGTGATACTAACATTCTCTACTCTTCTATGAAAGACTTCCTAGGAGATTCAAAGGGGCTCACATAATCTTTCTAAGAGTTAACTACAAAGATTCCTTATTACAATTATGGCAAAAACAGACACTTGTCGCCAAATATCCATTCTTCCCTTTTCATATTAGTAGACACATGCCACCTAGAATAAAGAAAATTTCCAGCCTTCTTTGTGGCTAAATGTAACCATGTGACTAAGCTCTGACGAATGAGCTGTGAGCATGAGCGTAACCTTTGAATTACAGTCTAAAAGGGAAAAGTCATGTCTTTCCTGTCTTCTTTTCTCCTTTTTTCTAGGTTGTTGCTTGGAGAGTGGTCATGGTAGTAACCTATCTTGAACCACACAGATAAGAAACCATCTAAGGGAGGGCAAAGCAACAATGTAGAAAGATCCAAGATAATCTAATGGATCAGACTTGCCATTCTTGCCCCCTGTAGCATTATGTGAGAGAGACATATACCCCTATCTTAAGTTACTGTAATTTGGGGTGTCAGTTACATGTAACTAAACCTCCATTGTCATCACTTAATATGATGATTTTTAGTATCTGTTTTGCTAGAGCTGATGGATCCAAATGTAACCTCAAGCAGGGCACCAGCTACAGATGGAAACTGAAGCCATATTAAATACATTAGAATATACTCAGCAATAAAGGAAACAGGACTCTTAGGAAATTTGGAACGGGAAGCATCTCTAGGACCCTCAGCAACAGGAGTGTAGGGCATTTTACTCCATGCTCTGTTATTACCATGACTAAGTTTCTCTCTTGATCTCTGCTCTAATTCATGTGTCTTTTTGCTTTTCCTCCCAGAAGCAACCACCTTATTTATCCTGTTATGTATTACTGCTTTATATCATCACTTCTATCTACCAATATTTTCTATTTAGGCAAAATTTTATCTTGGCCATTGCCTCTTATGTGCTAACTGGACTCTTTATGCAATTTTAAAAACTTCATTTATTGTTTCTAATGTCCAATTAATTCCCTGTTTTCTAATTCATTTGTCTAAGGATGAGAAACTAAGTGGCCAAACTTTACCTGTCAAGTTACTTTAATAGCTGCTGGATAACCTACACATTAATTAGGGCTGTGCTGTGCTAAGTCACTTCAATTGTGTCTGACTCTTGCAACGCTATGGACTGTGGCCCACCAGTCTCCTCTGTCCATGGGATTCTCCAGGTAAGAATACTAGAGTGGATTGCCATGCCTTCCTCCAGGGGATCGTCCCTATCTCCAGGGATCAAACCCATGTCTCTTGTGGGTTCTTTACCACTAGCACCACTTGGAAGCCCCAGTTAGGAGTACCTTCCTGGTTTAATTAACAATGTAAAGGAATTGGGAAGATGGTATCATGTGGAACAGAACATGATTGCTTAGGACTACCAAAGAATGTTCAAACTACCGCACAATTGCACTCATCTCACATGCTAGTAAAGTAATGCTCAAAATTCTCCAAGCCAGGCTTCAGCAATACGTGAACCGTGAACTTCCTGATGTTCAAGCTGGTTTTAGAAAAGGCAGAGGAACCAGAGATCAAATTGCCAACATCTGCTGGATCATGGAAAAAACAAGAGAGTTCCAGAAAAACATCTAATTCTGCTTTGTTGACTATGCCAAAGCCTTTGACTGTGTGGATCACAATAAACTGTGAAAAATTCTGAAAGAGATGGGAATACCAGACCACCTGACCTGCCTCTTGAGAAATCTGTATGCAGATCAGGAAGCAACAGTTAGAACTGGACATGGAACAACAGACTGGTTCCAAATAGGAAAAGGAGTACGTCAAGGCTGTATATTGTCACCCTGCTTATTTAACTTCTATGCAGAGTACATCATGAGAAATGCTGGACTGGAAGAAACACAAGCTGAAATCAAGATTGCTGGGAGAAATATCAATAACCTCAGATATACAGATGACACCACCCTTATGGCAGAAAGTGAAGAGGAACTAAAAAGCCTCTTGATGAAAGTGAAAGTGGAGAGTGAAAAAGTTGGCTTAAAGCTCAACATTCAGAAAATGAAGATCATGGCATCCGGTCCCATCACTTCATGGGGAATAGATGGGAAAACAGTGGAAACAGTGTCAGACTTTATTTTGGGGGGCTCCAAAATCACTGCAGATGGCAACTGCAGCCATGAAATTAAAAGACGCTTACTCCTTGGAAGGAAAGTTATGACCAACCTAGATAGCATATTCAAAAGCAGAGACATTACTTTGCCAACAAAGGTTCGTCTAGTCAAGGCTATGGTTTTTCCTGTGGTCATGTATGGATGTGACAGTTGGACTGTGAAGAAGGCTGAGCACCAAAGAATTGATGCTTTTGAACTGTGGTGTTGGAGAAGACGCTTGAGAGTCCCTTAGACTGCAAGGAGATCCAACCAGTCCATTCTGAAGGAGATCAGCCCTGGGATTTCTTTGGAAGGAATGATGCTAAAGCTGAAACTCCAGTACTTTGGCCACCTCATGCGAAAACACTCATTGGAAAAGACCCTGATGCTGGGAGGGATTGGGGGCAGGAGGAGAAGGGGACAACAGAGGATGAGATGGCTGGATGGCATCACTGACTCGATGGACGTGAGTCTGAGTGAACTCCGGGAGTTGGTGATGGATAGGGAGGCCTGGTGTGCTGTGATTCATGGGGTCACAAACAGTCAGACACGACTGAGCAACTGAACTGAATTGCACCCCTTGACAGAGGTGTGGGAGAGAGAATTTTCCATAAAGATCAGAAACTATGAGTGACATGTCTTCAACAGGTATATTGAAGGGGAATAAAAGTGGAGACCAGAAACCCCTTAAGAGTCTATTCCAAAGGAACAGGTAAAAGTGATCAGGCACTTGTCTGAGTTTTATAATAGTAGAGCTAGAGAGAAAGGGACAGAGTGAAAAAATTTTAACTTCTGTACAGTTTACAGGGTTTGATGAATAGCCAGAGAGGAAAATGAACAAATGGGATGAATCAGGGATGATATTCAGGATTATGGTTTAAATAACCAGGTGGACAGTGGTGTCTTTCACTGTCCTAGAGAATACTGAAGAAAGTTGCATAATTTTATTCACACATCAATTCATACATTCAACAAATATTTGCTCATCTTTCATTGAAGAGAAATATAGAACAAATGAATTCATAAACTTTACAAAGAAGTGCAGTTTGGGGACATGTTGATTTTGTGGTATCTATGAGATAAACAGGCTTCTCTGGTGGCTCACGGGTAAAGAATCCACCTGCAATGCAGGAGATATGGGAGATGTGGCTTGGATCCCTGAGTCAGGAAAATTCTCTGGAAAATGAAAAGGCAAACCATTCCGGTGTTCTTGCCTGGACTCAGGAGCCTGCCTGTCCATGGGGTCGCAAAGAGTTGGACACAACTGAGCGACTAAGCATGCATGCACACATGAGATAAACAAGATGAATTATGGATCTAAAGTTCAGGGAATGCTCTCAGTATATACATATTTCATTTTCAGAATGAAAATTACTAACAGGCCAAATGCTCACAAAATTCTCTCCCGCCCCTGAGTTTTCCCCTGGCCAAGAGAGTTCTTTGGATGCCAGACTGCTTCTTTGGGCTTCGGAATTCAGGATAAGGAGAATGATAAATAGGAAGAATAATTAAAGGGATAATAGAAGTAGAACTGAGTTCAAGAAGCTGAGTCAATCTACATGGGAAGAAGGGGAGGAAAAGGAAAAAAGTAGAAGGAAGATAGGTAGGGAAGCAGACAGAAGAAAACAAGGCTGTGTGGGCAGGTGGGAGTATTGTGGGTTTAAGGGAAGTACATAGGAAAGGAAGAGGAGCTGTAATGAGTATTGCTACAAATCCTCTTCCCAGTTCCCAAGCAACGCCTGCAAAGGACTTGCGTCATTTTGAAGTTATTTTTGGTTGCTGAACTGTGAACTTCTCTAAATACAATTCCATACAAGGTTGAGCCTTGTTGCCTTCCCTTATTCATTATCAGGTACTTGTCAGAGTTTTATAGTATAGGGCTAGAGAGAAAGGGACCGACTGAAGAAATACTAATTTCTGTACAATTTTAAAATTACTTAAAGTTATTAAAAATTGCTTAAAAGTTTGGGAGCAGTAGATGGAAATTGAAGTTGTGGAGATGCTAAAGCCGAAACTCCAATACTTTGGCCACCTCATGCGAAGAGTTGACTCATTGGAAAAGACCCTGATGCTGGGAGGGATTGAGGGCAGGAGGAGAAGGGGACAACAGAGGATGAGATGGCTGGATGGCATCACCGACTCGATGGACATGAGTTTCAGTGAACTCCGGGAGTTGGTGATGGACAAGGAGGCCTGGTGTGCTGCGATTCATGGGGTTGCAAAGAGTCGGACACGACTGAGCGACTGAACTGAAGTGATATATATATATATACACTCAGAGTATATGATTGAAGAAAAAGATTAAAAGAGTCTAGAATGGAGCCAAATATTTAAGTTTCAGAGAATGAATGAAAAGTTGGTTAATGAAAAGTGAGAAAGCCTACAGGTTTTAAAACATGTTAAACTCCATCATTGCAAACATATGGCAGTTTCAGACTAACTCTGGGCCTTAAAAATACAGAGCACAAATATTACAATCTGTGGCAACATGAAATAATATATATTATTATACTATATATATATAATAGATGTTGAAAAATAGGTAAAGAAATTGAGTTTCCTCATCTTTTCCCATTAGGAGAGCAAAAGAGATGGTTTAAATTTAATAAGATAGACAGAAGTTTATTTGAAGGTTCTTTAAAGGTATATAGATAATCTTCAGGAGAACTTTTAAAATAATGTTTCTCACTAAAATTACATGTTAAAGGAGAAGGTAAGGAAATGGAAAGTGGAAGAATAGTAATTTTGTCATTGCTGAAAGCAGAGAGTTAATAGATAAAGTCTCAAGAAATATAAGAAAATGTTACAATTATAAAGGTAAGCACTGGAAGAACTAAAAACTAACTACAGACTTCCAAGTTAGCAGAAGGTACATGCAACAAAACAAATATAAATCATATAGTAAAGTTCTTTTAAAAAGGTCATTATCTTAAAAAAGAAAAAACATACATTCCTGAGTCTTCAGAGCAGAAATAACTTACAGATCATCGGGAGCAGAACTATTCCAAGTGTGGTCCTTAGAGCCTGAGCCTGTTGATTAAGTGTTATTGCTCTATAAAATGGTAAGTAAAGAAATGGTAAGTAAAGAAACTGAAAGCTCTTAAAAAACATTTAGAGCAGTTTGGCTGAGTAATTTTATGTCTGTGAATCTAATAGTAATAAATTGTGTTTGTCTGTGTTATCTCATTTTTAAGCTGTTTTTACTGTATTTCAAAAAATATCAACCTGTGCAATAAAACATAGGACCCACAACAGATTTCCCAACCTAGGGATCCGGCAAAGGGAATGAGTGAAAGTGAAAGTGAAAGTTGCTCAGTTGTGTCCAACTCTTTGCGACTCCATGGACTATACAGTCCATGGAATTCTCCAGGCCAGAATACTGGAGTGGGTGGCCTTTCCCTTCTCCAGGGGATCTTCCCAACCCAAGGATCAAACCCAGGTCTCCCACAATGCAGGCGGATTCTTTACCAGGTGAGCCAGCAGGGAAGCCCAAGAATACTGGAGTGAGTAGTCTATCCCTTCTCCAGCAGATCTTCCCAAACCAGGAATACAACTGGGGTTTCCTGCATTGCAGGTAGATTCTTTACCCAGCTATCAGGGAAGCCCCCAGGGAATTTAAATTTGGAGGCCAGTGGGATTTGATTTTGGAGAAGGCAGTGGCACCCCACTCCAGTACTCTTGCCTGGAAAATCCCATGGACGGAGGAGCCTGGGAGGCCACAGTCCATGGGGTTGCGAAGAATCGGACACGACTCTGCAATTTCACTTTCACTTTTCACTTTCATGCACTGGAGAAGGAAATGGCAACCCACTCCAGTGTTCTTGCCTGGAGAATCCCAGGGACGGGGGAGCCTGGTGGGCTGCTGTGTATGGGGTCGTACAGAGTTGGACACGACTGAAGTGACTTAGCAGCAGCAGGGATTTGATTACAGAACTTCCACAGGACTTGGGAAATAGACTCTTGAAGGGCACAAACAAAACCTTATGCACACCAGGAGCCAGGAGAAAGGAGCAGTATCCCCACAAGAGACTAAATCAGACTTCCTGTGAGTGTCCAGGAGCCTCTGGTGGGGTCATGGGTCAACAGATTGGCCTCAGGCCAAATAACAGGGAGGGAACACAGCCCCACCCATGAACAGAATATTGAATTAAAGATTTACTGAGCACAGCCCCACCCATCAGAACAAGACCCAGTTCCCCCTATAGTCAGTCTCTATCATCATGAAGCTTCCATAAGCTTCTTATCCTTATTCACCAGAGGGTAGACAGAAAGAAAACCAATCACAGAAAACTAACCGAACTGTTGACATCGACCACAGCCTTGTCTAACTCAATGAAACTATGAGCGATGCCACATAGAGCCACCCAAGACGGACAGGTCATAGTAGAGACTTCTGACGAAACATGGTCCACAGGAGAAGGGAATGGCAAACCACTTCAGCATTCGTGCCTTGAGAACCCCATGAACAGTATGAAAAGGCAAAAAGATATGACAGTGAAAGATGAACTCCCCAGGTCGACAGGTGCCCAATATGCTACTGGAGATCAGTGGAGAAACAACTCCAGAAAGAATGAAGAGACAGAGCCAAAGCAAAAACAACACCCAGTTGTAGACATGACTGGTGATGGAAGTAAAGCCCAATGCTGTACAGAAAAATACTGCATAGGAACCTGGAATGTTAGGTCCATGAATCAAGGTAAATTGAAAGTGGTCAAACAGGAGATGGCAAGAGTGAACATCAACATTTTAGGAATCAGTGAACTAAAATGGACCTTAATGGGCGAATTTAATTCAGATGACCATTATATCTACTATTGTGGGAAAGAATCCCTCAAAAGAAATGGAGTAGCCCTCATAGTCAACAAAAGAGTCCAAATGCAGTACTCGGATGCAATCTCAAAAATGAAAGAATGGTCTCTCTTCATTTTCAAGGCAAACAATACAATATCACAGTAATCCAAGTCTATGCCCCAACCACTAATGCTGAAGAAGCTGAAGTTGAACGGTTCTATGAAGACCTACAAGACCGTCTATAACACCAAAAAGTATGCCCTTTTCATCACAGGGGCCTGGACTACGAAAGTAGGAAGTCAAGAGATACCTGGAATAACAGACAAGTTTGGCCTTGGAGTACAAAATGAAGCAGAGCAAAGGCTAACAGTTTTGCCAAGAGAACGCACTGATCATAGCAAACACCCTCTTCCAACAACACAAGAAACAACTCTACACAAGGACATCACCAGATGCTCAGTACCGAAATCAGATTGATTATATTCTTTGCAGCCAAAGATGGAGACACTCTAGACAGTCAGCAAAAACAAGACCAGGAGCTGACTATGCAGAGAAGGCAATAGCACCCCACTCCAGTACTCTTGCTTGGGAAATCCCATGGGTGGAGGAGCCTGGTAGGCTACAGTCCATGGTGTCACTGAGTCAGATACGACTGAGCAACTTCACTTTCACTTTTAACTTTCATGTATTGGAGAAGGACATGGCAACCCACTCCAATGTTCTTGCCTGGAGAATCCCAGGGACAGCGGAGCCTGGTGGGCTGCCGTCTATGGGGTGGCAGAGAGTCGGACACGAAGCGACTTAGCAGCAGCAGCAGCAGCTGATATGGCTCAGATCATGAACTCCTTATTGCAAAAGTCAGACTTAATTTGAAGAAGTAGGGAAAACCACTAGACCATTCAGGCATGACTTAAATCAAATCCCTTTCAATTATACAGTGGAAGTGACAAATAGATTCAAGGGTTTAGATCTGATAGACAGAGAGCCTGAAGAACTATGGACAGAGGTTCGTGACATTGTACAGGAGGCAGTGATCAAGACCATCCCCAAGGAAAAGAAATGCAAAAAGGCAAAATGGTTGTCTGAGGAAGCCTTTTCTTTTCTCAGCCAAATAGCTAAGAAAAGAGAAGCGAAAGGCAAAGGAGAAAAGGAAAGATGTATTCATCTGAATGCAGCGTTCCATAGAATAGCAAGGAGAAATAAGAAAGCCTTCCTCAGTGATCAATGCAAAGAAATAGAGTAAAACAATAGAATGGGAAAGACTAGAGGTCTGTTCAAGAAAATTAGAGATACCAAGGGAACATTTCATGCAAAGATGGGCACAATAAAGGACAGAAATGGTATGGACCTAACAGAAGCAGCAAATATTAAGAGGTGGCAAGAATACACAGAACTGTACAAAAAAGATCTTCATGACCCAGATAACTACAATGGTGTGATCATTCACCTAGAGCCAGACATCTTGGAATTCGAAGTCAAGTGGGCCTTAGGGAGCATCACTATGAACAAAGCCAGTGGATATGATGAAATTCCAGTTGAGCTATTTCAAATCCTAAAAGAGGATGCTGTGAAAGTGCTGCACTCAATATGCCAGCAAATTTGGAAAACTCAGCAGGGGCCACAGGACTGGAAAATGTCAGTTTTCATTCCAATTCCAAAGAAAGGCAATGTCAAAGAATGCTCAAACTACCGCACAGTTGCACTCATCTCACACACTAGCAAAGTAATGCTCAAAATTCTCCAAGCCAGACTTCAACAGTACGTGAATCAAGAACTTCCAGATGTTCAAGCTGGATTTAGAAAAGGCAGAGGAACCAGAGATCAAATTGCCAACATCCGCTGGATCGTAGAAAAAGCAATAGACTTCCAGAAAAAACATCTGCTTCATTGACTATGCCAAAGCCTTTGACTGTGTGCATCACAATAAACTGTGGAACATTCTTAGAGAGATGGGAATACCAGACCACCTGACCTGCCTCCTGAGAAATCTGTTTGCAGGTCAAGAAACAACAGTTAGAACTGGACGTGGAACAATGGACTGGTTCCAAATTGGTAAAGGAGTATGTCAAGGCTGTATTTGTCACCCTGATTATTTAACTTACATGCAGAGTACATCATGCAAAGTGCTGGGCTGGATGAAGCACAAAGTGCCAGGCTGGAATCAAGATTGCCAGGAAAAATATCATTAACCTCAGATACGTAGATGACACCACCCTTATGGCAGAAAGCAAAGAGAAGCTGAAAAGCCTCTTGATGAAAGTGAAAGAGGAGAGTGAAAAAGCTGGATTAAAACTCAACATGCAAAAAACTAAGATCATGGCATCCAGTCCCATCACTTCATGGCAAATAGATGGGGAAACAATGGAAACATTGAGAGACTATTTTCTTGGGCTCCAAAATCACTGCAGATGGTGACTGCAGCCATGAAATTAAATCCTCCTTCCATTGCTCCTTGGAAGAAAAGCTATGACCAACCTAGATAGCATAGTAAAAAACAGAGACATTATTTTGCCCACACAGAGTCAAAGCTATGGTTTTTCCGGTAGTCATGCATGGATGTGAGAGTTGGATCATAAAGAAAGCTGAGTGCCAAACAACTGATGCTTTTTAACTGTCGTGTTGGAGAAGATTCTTGAGAGTCCCTTGGACGGAAAGGAGATCAAACCAAACTGATTTCAAAAGGAAATCAGTACTGAATATTCATTGGAAGGACTGATGCTGAAGCTGAAGCTCCAATACTTTGGCCACCTGATGTGAAAAACTGACTCATTGGAAAAGACCCTGATGCTGGGAAAGATTGAAGGCAGGAGAAGAAGGGGACAACAGAGGATGAGATGGTTGGATAGCATCACTGACTTGATGGATATGAGTTTGAGCAAGCTCCTGGAGTTGGTGATATACAGGGAAGCTTGGCATGCAGCAGTCCATGGGGTTGCAAAGAGTCAGACATGACTGAACTGAACTGAATTGATCCAATAAATTTTTTTTTTTAATCTGAGAGTTGAGAAGCATTGCTCTAGAGTAGCAGTAACCACAATATCACCTGGGAATTTGTTAGCAGTGCAAATTTATTGAATTTCTCTTATTTTAGGCATTATGCTAGGTCACATTCTCTGAAGAAATTGTGTTTAAGCTAGTCTGATGGATGAGTAGACACTGGCCAGGTAAACTCCAGAGCTCATGTTTGTACATTTTACTATGTTACCTTCATTTATTTCTGAATTCACTCATCCAACAAGCATTCAGAGTGCCTACTACCTGTCAGGACCTACCCTTTGTTGAACCAATTGAGATAAACATGATAGTTCGTGCTGGTGAATTTGTAGTCCAAGGAAGGATTTCAACTTTTATAGGGGTTTAAGTCTATGTCTTGAGGGTCTATTAATTTCTACTTTCTATTCCTCAATTTGTAACCCAGTACTAGACAGTTTCGACAACTGTCACACTTCACAATTTTTCAAGTTAGACAGAGCTCTCTACCCAAAAGTAATGTCACTTTATGTCTCTCTAGCTCTAGTTTTCTAAACATTTTACTAGAGTAGTCAGTAATTGTTGACATGGTTGACTGACTGTCTCTTTCATAAAAAGTTAATTTCTTCTCTTGGCTTTAACATTCTGGGTGTACCTCCTGCTTCTCTGATCCTTCCTTCTCCATCTCTTTATGACATTTCCTCCTCTACCTAATTTTTTTTTTCACCTTCAAAGAAGTTCATTATTTTACTCACACACCCTTGATTCTCATGCCACCTCTCACTAAGGTAGAGACTAGGGCAACAAGGAGCTGACAGGTCCTTGCCCTGACAGCCTTTGTCAGAGTCCACTCCCAGTGGACCTGAACCCCTGGAAGCTGGGTTCAGTGGCTGGAGGCAGAGCCACTGTCTGGCTTAGCAACCTGCTCACGATGCTGATTTTAACATCCTGCTTCTCAGTGTCCTCATACAGAGTGCAGGACAGGTCATGCTGTGACTTGTAGGCACCAAGCAGGTCATGTGGATGACTCGTTCCCCACTCCTCTGGAGAAATAATGGAATGAACTTTTTTCCCTTATTATTCAGCTTGACTTTCACAGTCATTCATATTTACTTGCTCACAGAAACGTTCGTTCGTCTGTTCCTCTCTTTTTGGTACACTCATTTGGCAAAATCAAAACCATGATTAAATCCATCCTGTGCCTCTGCCTTGTTTGTACTGTTTCAGCTGAACAAAGCTGGAAAAAATGTGTGACCATGACGTAAAGTCATAACCATAAATTTCAAGTGGGCCTTACTGTTTCCCAACAATCACACTGTATGTCCCCTAATTCATTCACTCTCCCCTCTCCTAGAGGATGATTTCATAACTTGTTACCAAATGGCTCAGACGGTAAAGCGTCTGCCTGCAATGTGGGAGACCCAGGTTCGATCCCTGGATCGGGACGATCCTCTGGAGAAGGAAATGGCAACCCACTCCAGTACCTTTGCCTGGAAAATCCCACAGACAGAGGAGCCTGGTATGCTACAGTCCATGGGGTTGAATAGAGTCAGACACGACTGAGTGACTTCACTTTCACTTTACCAAACCCCCAATTCTCTCCCATCCTCATGCTTTCTGTTTCACAGAATTCCATCATCACATCTTCTCACTGCCAGCATCTGCACTCATATATTTTCTTTTTCTTTCTGTTATCATAGATGAATTATCGATGTTCCTCTCTAAAGCCAATCCCTCCACTTGTACAATAATTCCATTTTCTGCCATTTACTCAAGACTATCACTCCCAAAATGCTACCCACTCTCTCCTATATTATAAATTTCCCTCTCTTTCCTGGATCACTCCAACAGATACTTAAAGTTTCTCTTCTCCTCACTTCTGCCACCAGCTACGCTTAATAATTTTTGCTGTCTATGTAGCTAAATGTCTAAGAATATTTGTCTATATACACTCTCTCCAGTCCCTCCCCTCTGTCTTATTTGTAAGCCTTTTTTTTTTTTTTTGGCCTGGATACAGGCACATGGGATCTTAGTTCCCCTACTAGGGATGGAACCCACTCGCCCCTGCATGAGATCACAGAGTCTTAACCACTGGACCACCAGGGAAGTCCCTAAGTCTTTTCACTATAAAATTATAAAAATTGCAAACATACACAAAAATTTAGAGAGTAATATAACTAATCTTTGTGTGGGCAATCAAAATATTCTATAAATACGAACATTTGCCATATTTATTTGCTTCATCTTATCTCTTTTTTCTCTTTGTTGTTGTAGTATTTCAGAGCAAATCCCTGATAGTATGTCATTTCAACTCTAAATACTCAAATGTACTACTTAAAAAAATAGGAAAATCTTTTAGCCACACTTCTTACAAAATAAGCAATATTCCTTAAAATTATCTGGTATCTGAGCTACATCCAAATAGTTCAAATTGTCTCCAGAATGTATTTATATAGTCAGCTTGTCCATTCCCTCTTAAATAAAACATTCCAATTAAGCCTCCTCCTACGACCACTCCACAAAAACTTCACTGGTCCATATCATCAATATTGACCATGTCGTTACTATATTGTTACCAATATTTACCATTGATCAATTCTCATCTCATTTAATATCTCAGTTGCGTATTATATATCTGCTTACTTCCTACTTCTTCTATTTTTAGAGAAAATCATATAGTGAAATCCCACATACTGCCACTACCCAGTTTGTATAATTATCAACATTTTACCATTCTTGTTTTGTTTTTGCTCCACACCTTTTTCTTTTTCCTGGAGAATTTAAAGGCAATTCCAGACAGCATATAATTTCAATACATATTTCTACAGGTAAGGACTTAAACAGAGCTTAACACAAGAGAAGACTCTATACATGGACATCACCAGATAGTCAACACCAAAATCAGATTGATTATATTCTTTGCAGCCAAAGATGGAGAAGCTCTTGTTTTGGTCAGCAAAAACAAGACCAGGAGCTGACTGTGGCTCAGACCATGAACTCCTTATTGCCAAATTCAGACTGAAATTGAAGAAAGTAGGGGAAACCACTAGACCATTCAGGTATGACCTAAATCAAATCCCTTATGATTATACAGTGGAAGTGAGAAATAGATTTAAGGGCCTAGATCTGATAGATAGAGTGCCTGATGAACTATGGAATGAGGTTTGTGACATTGTACAGGAGACAGGGATCAAGACCATCCCCATGGAAAAGAAATGCAAAAAAGCAAAATGGCTGTCTGGGGAGGCCTTACAAATAGCTGTGAAAAGAAGAGAAGCGAAAAGCAAAGGAGAAAAGGAAAGATATAAACGTCTGAATGCAGAGTTCCAAAGAATAGCAAGAAGAGATAAAAAAGCCTTCTTCAGCAATCAATGCAAAGAAATAGAGGAAAACAACAGAATGGGAAAGACTAGAGATCTCTTCAAGAAAATCAGAGATACCAAAGGAACATTTCATGCAAAGATGGGCTCAATAAAGGACAGAAATGGTATGGACCTAACAGAAGCAGAAGATATTAAGAAGAGATGGCAAGAATACACAGAAGAACTGTACAAAAAAGATCTTCATGACCCAGATAATCACGATGGTGTGATCATTCACCTGGAGCCAGACATCCTGGAATGTGAAGTCAAGTGGGCCTTAGAAAGCATCACTACAAACAAAGCTAGTGAGGTGATAGAATTCCAGTTGAGCTATTCCAAATCCTGAAAGATGATGCTGTGAAAGTGCTGCACTCAATATGCCAGCAAATCTGGAAAACTCAGCAGTGGCCACAGGACTGGAAAAGGTCAGTTTTCATTCCAATCCCAAAGAAAGGCAATGCCAAAGAATGCTCAAACTACCGCACAATTGCAGTCATCTCACATGCTAGTAAAGTAATGCTCAAAATTCTCCAAGCCAGGCTTCAGCAATATGTGAACCGTGAACTTCCTGATGTTCAAGCTGGTTTTAGAAAAGGCAGAGGAACCAGAGATCAAATTGCCAACATCCACTGGATCATGGAAAAAGCAAGAGAGTTCCAGAAAAAACATCTATTTCTGCTTTATTGACTATGCCAAAGTCTTTGACTGTGTGGATCACAATAAATTGTGGAAAATTATGAAAGAGATGGGAATACCAAACCACCTGATCTGCCTCTTGAGAAATCTGTATGCAGGTCAGGAAGCAACAGTTAGAACTGGACATGGAACAACAGACTGGTTCCAAATAGGAAAAGGAGTACCTCAAGGCTGTATATTGTCACCCTGCTTATTTAACCTATATGCAGAGTACATCAAAAGAAACGCTGGACTGGAAGAAACACAAGCTGGAATCAAGATTGCCGGGAGAAACATCAATAACCTCAGATATGCAGATGACACCACCCTTCTGGCAGAAAGTGAAGAGGAACTAAAAAGCCTCTTGATGAAAGTGAAAGTGGAGAGTGAAAAAGTTGGCTTAAAGCTCAACATTCAGAAAACGGAGATCATGGCATCTGGTCAGATCACTTCATGGGAAATAGATGATAAAGTGGGAAATAGATGGGGAAACAGTGTCAGACTTTATTTTTCTGGGCTCCAAAATCACTGCAGATGGTGACTGCAGCCACGAAATTAAAAGACGCTTACTCCTTGGAAGGAAAGTTATGACCAACCTAGATAGCATATTCAAAAGCAGAGACATTACTTTGCCAACAAAGGTTGTCTAGTCAAGGCTATGGTTTTTCCTGTGGTCATGTATGGATGTGAGAGTTGGACTGTGAAGAAGGCTGAGCGCCGAAGAATTGATGCTTTTGAACTGTGGTATTGGAGAAGACTCCTGAGGGTCACTTGGACTGCAAGGAGATCCAACCAGTCCATTCTGAAGGAGATCAGCCCTGGGATTTCTTTGGGGGGAATGATGCTAAAGCTGAAACTCCAGTACTTTGGCCACCTCATGGGAAGAGCTGACTCATTGGAAAAGACTCTGATGCTGGGAGGGATTGGGGGCAGGAGGAGAAGGGGACGACAGAGGATGAGATGGCTGGATGGCATCACTGACTGGATGGACGTGAGTCTGAGTGAACTCCGGGAGTTGGTGATGGACAGGGAGGCCTGGCATGCTGTGATTCATGGGGTGGCAAAGAGTCGGACATGACTGAACGACTGATCTGATCTGATCTGATAATCACATTATCATGCCTAACAAAATTAATCATAATTTCTTTATTTTTTTAAATTTTAAAATAATTTTTATTTATTTATTTACTTATTTTAACTGTGCTGGGTCTTCATTACTATGTGTGGGCCCTCTAGTTGCGGCGAGTAGGGGCTATTCTTCACTGTGGTGTGTGGGCTTCTTATTGCAGTGGCTTCTCTTCTTTCAGAGCACAAACTCTAGGCATACAGACTTCAGTAGTTGTAGCAGGAGGGTTCTGTAGTTGTGATTCACTGGTTCTGGAGCCCAGGCTCAGTAGTTGTGGCTCATGGGTTTAGTTGCTCCTTGGCATGTGAAATCCTCCCTGACCAGGGATCAAACCTGTGTCTTCTGCATTGGCAGGCAGATTCTTAACCACTGGACCACCAGTGAAGTCTCCTAATAATACATAAATTTTAAAAAACAAAACCCTTTCATTTACATATAGAATCATATTGATAGATTAAACTGGAGTTGAGGAAGCCACAGTCCAGAATATGAACAGAAAAGGCTAAAACAGAGGTGAAAATAGAGTTTCTAAGAGAGGAAATTTCTAAACTGGAGTAACCAGGAGCAGAAAGCATCTGAGAAAGGAAGCAAAGATCAAAATATTAATTGAAACACTGTCTGAGAACAGCTGCACTATTTAGCATCATTCTCTCTCTCCATAAGCACCCACTAGCTTCCCTTTTACTTCAGAATACATCCTGAGAATAAAAGAAGAACCTGCCTTGGAGAGTTCATGCTCTAGACTCTTTATTTTGGTATTTGGGTGGGGGAAGTCTTGATAGCTAACACCTACTCATTTTCCTCAGAAAACAAGCTCAAATGTAAAGCTACTTATCAGCTACACTTATATATATGTAATAAATCAGAAATTTTTTAAAGTTCTTACTCTTCTTGAAAAAATATATATAACTTAGTACAAATGTGTATTCCAGCAAAAAAAAAAAAAGAAAAAAAAAAAGGGGATACTCCCAAAAAGATGAGGATGTAGGAAGAAACAGATGACTAACATAAAAGTACAATGAAAATAAATATCAAGATTTAGTTATACTGTAGGCCTAAAATGCAATTGTTCAAAATATTAAGAGAACGAGAAGTCAAAAGTTAAAATGGAATGAATTCTGTTCAAATTGTTGCAGGAAGAGGGACCCTTCCCAAGGCCCGAAACTGGGCTCTTGTCTAACACTCGGAAATGAATTGTCTGAGGAGACACATGTGCTGACAAAGCAAGAGATTTTATTGGGAAAGGTAACCCGGGTGGAGAGCAGTAGGGTAACCGAACCCAGGAGAACAGCTCTGCCACATGCTCGAAGTCTCAGGTTTTATGATAATGGGATTAGTTTCCGGTTGTCTTTAGCCAATCATTCTGACTCAGAGTCCTTCCTGGTGGTGCACACCTTGTTCAGCCAAGATGGATGCCAGAGAGAAGGATTCTGGGAGGTGGTTGGATACGGGGTGTCTCCTTTTTACCTTTCCTGAACCCTTCCGGTTGGTGGTGGCTTATTAGTTCCATGTTCTTTACCAGGACCTCCTGTCCTAAAACAACTCATGCAAATGGTTACTATGGTGCCTGACCAGGGTGGGCAGTTTCAGTCAGTGTGCTTCCCCTAACAAAATAATTACATGGTAATGAAGATGAAAAATTCCATTGATATTGTAAAGAAACTTCCCTGAAGTAACAGGGAAGCTAGTGTCTTAATTGAACAAGAAAAAGGAAAGGCTACTAGAATCTCCAGAAGAACATAAAGCTATGTTCCAAAGATGAAGCAAATTAAAAATATGGCCTATATTGCAGCAATTAAAGCCTAGCTTTCCTGATAGCTCAGCTGGTAAAGAACCTGCCTGCAATGCAGGAGACCCAGGTTCATTTCCTGAGTTGGGAAGATCCGCTGGAGAAAGGATAGGCTACCCACTCTAGTGGACTTCCCTGGTGACCCACTCTAGTATTCTTGGGCTTCCCTGGTGGCTCAGCTGGTAAAGAATCTGCCTGCAATGTGGGAGTCCCAGGTTGGATCCCTGGGTTGGGAAGATCCCCTGGAGAAGGGAACAGCTACCCACTTCAGTATTCTGGCCTGGAGAATTCCATGGACTTTCAGTGCATAATTGAGTGAATGATATGAAAATCTACTTGGCCATGATACTTCTGTTTTTTTGTTTGTTTGTTTGTTTTGTTAAAGTCTTATCCTTTGAAAGTTAGATTTTTAAAAAAATCCTAACAGACTTACAAACATCTTTGTAAACTTGAGCCACTATTAACTGCTAGTCTCAAATTCATTTCTTGCCCTTCCTCTACTTTTTTCTGTCTTGCAGAGGATTGGCTCATGCAAATTATCTTTCTAAAATTTCCTAGTCTTCTTTTTTTGGTTAGTGGAAAGGGATGTTTGCTTCAGGCAGCAACTCCAACATTGACCGTGTCTTTTCCATGGTCACATCTCACCAGAGTCCCTTCCTTCCTATTTCAGCTTCCAGAGGGTCCTTCCCTCTGTGGTTTCTGCTCCCACTGAGTGGTCTTAGCTCGTGGGTTAACCTCCTCTTCTGATCTTTCAGCCCTAGGAATGGTAGGGGTTTTCTGCTGTTGCTAATTTCTGAGTTGCTTACCCATCCTCTGTTTCACTTCAGACCCTTTTGTAACTAGCTACCTATATTAAATTCCTTCTATTTAGCTGCTGGCATGGGCTCTGTTTCTCTGACAGGACCCTGAAAGATACAATTAACATTAGTAGTGTGTATAAAGCATGAGAATTAATGCCACTGAATCATGTATCAAAGAACAGGAAAGGAGAATACTGAGACTAGAGAGTTCCTGGAGCAGTAAGTTAGATAGGCAATGGAATAGCCAGGATCAGAGACATGCTTTGGAAAGGCTGGCTACATTAGCATTATCATTTCAAGCAAAGTGGAAATTAGTGACAGGGAGACTAGTGGGGACTCTAAACAGTAAATCCAGGAGCGAGACAATAAGCACTGAATTAGTTAAAACTTATCTGGTTGCATGTGATCAAAACCTAAGTCAACCAGACAAGCAAAAGTTACATGGGACACACTGCTAGTTACCTATCCAACATTCATTCCTCTGTCTTCCATACTAAGAGAATCCCAGTTTTCTATGGGGCAGCATTGTAGCTGAAAAGAAGTAGCTAAAAGTAGCTAAAAGTTCTTACCCTTCTAGAGCGCAAGTGGGGATAATATGTACTCAGAGGTGGCCATATGACTCAGTTCTGGCCAATAAGAGAATAAAAGAAAGCTTTAGAGTTTGGCATCCAGAGGTATGCTTATTCCTTCAGCCTTTGTCCTTTGTCTTTCCGTCTCTTCATGATAAGAAAGCAGACTCTGCTTGGGAGGTACAGTCTCTATCTCACCTCACACTAAGGATAGTGGAATAGGAAGACAGAGAAGCCCGGTTTTTTATGATATTTTGTAATCTGGAACAGCTGCTTTTATCCTGGATTGCCTATCTCCATGAACCTTTTTATGGGAGGAAATTAAATTTGTATATAGTTAAGTCATGTTAATTGCTTGCAATTGCATACATTACTAGTTGATAAAGAGAATGTATTGGAAGTGTCTTAAAGTAACTCGGGTGATCAAACTGAACTAGAGTTCAATAAGTTGCTCTTGAAAGAGATTGCAGTATGTAGTATCGTAGATCCTCCTTCTTTATCTCATTACTTTTCTCTGTATTGAATTAATATTCTTTTCTTGCTCTGATCTGGCTTTCTCTATTCCCCAATTCATGTAACAGAAAATATGGCCAACAATATTAAATATCTACAGTCACTGAAGAGAGATTAACCTCAATCTCTTGGTCCTAAATATAAAAAGATAAGAAACTCATTGGCCCACTTTGGGCCGGATGGCTGCCCCTAGACAAATCAACCACAAACAAGCAACCAAGTTCAAATATGAACATGCAATCTCCAGCAGGAACTGTGCAGATAGAATTGGAAGAGAGGCAATTCCCACAAGAAAGGAGATGTCTGACAGATGAAACAAGAGATGTTTACTACAAAGACTGAATCAGGGTGGTGGTACCAGAGTTAGAGATAAGAGAGATTCAAGGAATAATCAGGGGGCTGATTGTATTAAAGACTGGGATGATGAAAGAAAGGGAGAAGTTGAGAATGACTTCAAAGTTTCTTGCTTCTAATCAAAAAGAAAAAAGAATAGGAAAGAAGAATTGGTGGTTGACTCGAATTGAGTTTTCATAAACAGTAACTTCAGCCTGAATGATGTTGATTCTTCTCTGCACACTTTGACACATAGTTTTAAACAACAGATTCTTAGTTTCACACAGATTCCATGGAGATCTATATGAAAATCAAAATGTTTCCAATGAATGAAAGAACAGAGCATAGGGAACAGATAATTCACAAAGGATGAAATTAAATTTAACAAACAAAAAATGTTCTGATTTACTAGCTACCAACGAAATGCAAATCAAAACAAAGATGTACTAGTATTTTTTTAACCCATTAGACTAACAAGAAGGCTGGCTGCTACGGCAATTTGTTAGTTAGAACTGGGCTATCATCTGTGTTTCAGATGGCAAGGAAGTAGACACAGCCTCCAGAGTAAGCTTCATGACCAAAATTATTCATGAACCGTGGAAATGTTCCACTCTAATGACTCCACCTCTGAAAAAATATCCTAGGCAAATAATACAAAATATAGAAAAAAAAAAAAAAAACTGCATTGAAGATGTTTTTCACAGCACTGCTTAAAATAGTAAAAATTATTAAAAACAATAAATAGTGAGGATTGATTTAATAAAGTATGATACCCTCTTAAAACATGATATTATTTACAAAATATTTGTATAGCAGTATGGAAAATGCTTCTAACATAACCTTAATTATATAAACAAGGCTACAAGTGTAAATTAAAATGAAACCAACGTATATAAAGTAAAAAATGAAAGTTTACTCCAGGGTAGCCATTGCTAAAAGTTTTGTGTGTTTGCAAAATTTTTTCTACATACAGAAAATTTTAAATCCTGATACTTTTACTTGTTATTGTCTGTTGAGCATTTTACATGTCATTAACTAGTCCTCTAAAACATTTTTAATGGCAGTTTGACAATCTATTATACAAAAAAAATGTATATTTATGCAACCATCCCCTTAACTGTAAAGCTACAGTAAGCTTTTGAATGCAAGTAATTGAAACCTACTTAGCTTAAGGAAAATATATAAGCTGTCATAACAATACTGTGTTTCCTAGAATAAAGAAGAAGGAATGCAGAAAGCAACCAGAATGTGCAATGTAATGGTCCAGGAATGTTTTCTCTGTCTCTTATCTCTACTTCTCTCCACGACTCAGCCTCATTCTCCTCTCTCTGCAGACTGGTATTCTCTGTTCTTCAGTTCATCTGGAGGGTAAGAGCCTTGACACAGTTCCTGAATTTTCACACTCCTTCTATTCAAGATATCAGCCTAAACCAGAATTCCTACGTAAGAAAGACAATATAATTGACCTAGTTTGATCAGGTGTTTACCCTGGTCCAATGAACAGTGGCCGACGAATCAAAGTCTCTCTTCTGAGACTGAACTAAGGAGGGTGACGACATGAATAGATTCCCGCTGTTCTCAGAGAAGGGTAAATCACTGGGAGCTGAAAATATACCCCCAAAGATGGCTACTATTCCCCCGTGGCTCAGCTGTAAAGAATCTGCCTGCAATGCAGGAGATGTGGGTTTGATCCCTGGGTCAGGAAGATGCCCTAGAGAAGGGCATGGCAACCAACTCCAGTATTCTTGCCTGCAGAATCCCATGGACAGAGGAGCCTGGTGGGCTACAGTCTATGGGGCCATAAAGAGTTGGACACAACTAAGCATGCACACACTCCATTATCTGTGCCAATGACTTTTTCCCTTCCTAAAGTATCAACTCCATGAGGACATAGTCTATGTCTTTTTTTTTTTAATGTATTTATTTATTTTTATTTTTTGGCTGCACAGCATGTGGGATGTTAGTTCTCTGACTGCTGCTGCTAAGTCACTTCAGTCGTGTCCAACTCTGTGCGACCCCACAGATGGCAGCCCACCAGGCTCCCCCTGTCCCTGGGATTCTCCAGGCAAGAACACTGGAGTGGATTGCCATTTCCTTCTCCAATGCATGAAAGTGAAAAGTGAAAGTGAAGTCACTCAGTCGTGTCTGACTCTTAGCGACCCCATGGACTGCAGCCTACTAGGCTCCTCCATCCATGGGATTTTCCAGGCAAGAGTACTGGAGTGGGTTTGCCATTTTCTCCACCAGGGGATCTTCCTGACCCAGGGAATCGAACCCAGGTCTCCCGCATTGCAGCCAGACGCTTGACCCTCCGAGCCACCAGGGAAGCTTGTTTTCATTCAGGATCCTTAGCTCAGCCACATGATGCTCTCCCTGCCAATCCACCCAAAGAACTTTGTGTGAGCTGGGATAGAGGGACCTGGGAGCAGAATGTCTCAGGAGGTGTCCAGATGTGTTAGAAATATTGCCCAGTATGCATCTGGGCCTGATTCAGCTCAGAAATAGAAGGAAGGCATAAATGTCTTCTAGGCTCCTCCACTAGAATGAGAGTACAAACCCTTCAGCCTCAGAAAGAGACCTGGAGACTTCCCTGGTGGTCCAGGGGTTAAGAATCCGCCTTCCAAGGCAAGAGACGCAGGTTTGAGCTCTGGTCAAGGAATGAAGATCCCACATGCCTAGGGCAAGTAAGCCCTCTCACCAACAACTAGAGAGCCCTGGAGTTCTAGAGCCCGTAGGCCACAACTACTGAAACTGAGTGACATAACAAAGAGCCAGTGCAGCCAAACAAAATTAAAAAATAAATAAGAAAGAGGCTTGGATGACCTTAATTCCTGGCTACGAAAACAACAATTTTCTCCTAGAAGATTCTTGGATTACTAAAAGGATTAATCCTCATGGTAGAAGAATAAATGAATTGAGTCTGTTCCTCTGCCTTTCTTTGTACTTTTTGTTCTCATACCATTCAGTAAACTTATTGCTTCACTTACTTTTTCAGGGAAGAAGTGATATAGCAGGTTAAAATGTTGTTTCTTAGCTTTTGAGAGTTGAAACCTTAGAAAAATGAGAGCATATCCTAAGGATGAAAAAAACTGCAAAGAGGGACTTCCCTGGAGGTCCAATGGTTAGGACTCTGGGTTTTCTGTAGGGAAGCTATAGGGAGCCCAGGTTTGATCCCTGGTGATAGAGTTAGGATCCCACAAGTAGCTGCTGCTGCTGCTGCTAAGTCGCTTCAGTCGTGTCTGACTCTGTGTGACCCCATAGACAGCAGCCCACCAGGCTCCCCTGTCCCTGGGATTCTCCAAGCAACAACACTAGAGTGGGTTGCCATTTCCTTCTCCAATGCATGAAGGTGAAAAGTGAAAGTAAAGTCACTCAGTCATGTCCGACTCTTAGCGATCCCGTGGACTGCAGCCTACCAGGCTCCTCCATCCATGGGATTTTCCAGGCAAGAGTACTGGAGTGGGGTGCCATTGCCTTCTCCGCCCACAAGTAGCAAGGCTGGCCAAAGAAAAAGAAAATGCAGGGGCTTATCTGATGGCTCAATGGTAAAGAATCTGCCTGCCAATGCAGGAGACACCGGTTCAATCCTTGATCTGGGAAGATCCCACTTGCCTTGGAGCAACTAAGCCTGTGCTCCACAATAGGAAAAGCCACTGCAATGAGAAGCCCGCATAGCAAGGAAGAGTAGCCACACATATACCCCTCACCATCCCATCCCGCCACCCTCCACCCCACCCCGGCTTGTCACAGCTAGAGAAAAGCCCACACAGGAACGAAGACCCAGCACAGCCAAAATAATAGTAATAATAATTTTTAAAAATAAACTGCAAAGAAATTTTAAATGCTATTCAATGATTTGTAATTTGAATCTAATAAAGTATATTACAGAATAAAACAAGTAAATATTAATGTTAATAAGAACTAAGGTTTTCAGGATAAGAGAAAGGAGATACAATACAAAATTCTAAGGTGAAGAAAAAAATGTACTGTTTACTTTGAATTGGAAATATTAACATTTATTAAAAAAAAATGTATCTCCCCGTGCTGTCTTTTGAAAGCACCTGCAACCAATAATCTGTAGTACATTCTGTGAATGCCCTGTCCCACAACCTCTTCTCCCTTCTCTGAGCTCACCTGAAGTAAATAGTTTCAGGGCCCTCTTATCAACTCAAACTTCTGATGGAAGTGCTGGGATTTAAAAATCTAGGGGTAGTTCTAAGAGAGTTGGTGGGTAAACAGCCCCTCATTTCCGTCCCTGTGTGGGACAGTTCTGGGGCACATTCTAGGTGGTTTTTCAGAGGGTCCTCAGCAGGATTGAGCCCCATTTGCTCACAATAGTAATTTGTTCATGAATACACCCTTTTATTGGCTTTTCTCCCTTCCCTGATTCATTTCCCCACTTTTTTTTTTTTTCAAATTATAGGAAGTTTCTATTGGATTCTGTACTGAAGAGAAATGCTCAGTTGTCAAAAAAACAACAAATGGATATCTGGCTTACTGGGCTGGGTGGTGATATGAACACAGAGCTCCCTCCCTGTGAACCCACGGTCCAGCAGCTCATCAGGAAAACAAACAGGCCTGGAAGCTAGACAAAGTGAGAGAGGGAGCCCCAGGTCCTGGAGGGCCTCTGCTTGGGGTCCTCCATCCTCTTCAATTATTAAAATCCAGGCCTGGAGGGACTTCAAGGGACCACACCTCCTTGCAAGTACTGCTGCTGGACATGACATACACAGAGTGAAAACCCAAGGTGACAAATCGGCCGATGGAGAAGGGAGGGCAGTGGCTTACTGGCAACCTCTCCCCCCACATGACATGTGGGTCCTTGAAGGCACAGCACTGTTGGCAAGGCAGGCCTCCCACGGCTGAGGCTGGACCGGAGCCCCCTGACTTACTCACCTGTGGCCAGCTTATCCCTGCAAGTTACTCAACAGCCAGAGACTGAAGGGGCCTCTGAAGCTGAAAGAGAGCTAGGTACTCCTCACTTCCAGAGGTTTTTCTGGAGCTGGGACCAGACAGTGAGGAGACCAGAGAGTGAGGAGACCAGAGAGGAGGGTGATGAGACAGGCTTGGCCACCTGAGGGGCAGAGGCACTGCTGTGATTACAGATTGTTGAGCAGGAGGGAAGAGAGTGTAGACCAGTTCCTTGCTGGGCCCTGGAATCCACTCCAGACCTTCACATGTAGGGGCCACTGAATGGAGGAAGGGGATGGAATGAGACAACTTTTGCATTCACCCCAGCTCCTCCAGCTCAATGTTCAATATTCCTGGGCTTCTCTTTAGCATGAGTCTAGCGTCTGCCTTCATGCAAGACACAGGAGGCCCTTCCCAGGTCCATGATCAAGCCCAGGACTGCAAGAGGTCTGCCCAGATTGGAGAGCAAAGAAAGATCCTTGCCCCAGAACGGAAAAAAACTCCCACCAGGGACCAGACCTTAAACCCAGAATCTGGGAATCCTCTAGGCCAAGATCCCTTCCTGGCCAGGCAAGCATGGTTTGGGAATTGGCACTGGGATAAAGCAGCACACTCACCACTCCTTCAGTTCTGTCTACCATGTACCCACAACCTTCATGGTCATTTCCCCACTTCTTAATTTGTATTTCTGAGGATCACAATCCAAAGAAACTATCTGACTTCAAATCCATGTCTCAAGGTCTGCTTTCAGGAGAATCCAAACAAAGAAAAACCCTGATAGTAATCAATAGAGCCTGAATTGTGATCACTAATTATCACTTTTCATTAAATTAGCCTTGGAGTACAAATTTGGCCTTGGAGTACAGAATGAAGCAGGGCAAAGGCTAATACAGTTCTACCAAGAGAATGCATTGCTCATAGCAAACACCCTCTTCCAACAACACAAGAGAAGACTCTACACATGGACCATTACCAGAGGGTCGACACCAAAATCAGATTGAATATTCTTTGCAGCCAAAGATGGAGAAGCTATATACAGTCACCAAAACAAGAGCGGGAGCTGACTGTGGCTCAGATCATGAACTCCTTATTGCCAAATTCAGACTGAAGTTGAAGAAAGTGGAGAAAACCACTAGACCAATCAGGTATGACCTAAATCAAATCCCTATGACTTTACAGTGGAAGTGAGAAATAGATTTAATGGACTAGATCTGATAGACAAACTGCCTGATGAACTATGGACTGAGGTTTGTGACATTGTACAGGAGACAGGAATCAAGACCATCCCCAAGAAAAAGAAATGCAAAAAAGCAAAATGGCTGTCTGAGGAGGCCTTACAAATAGCTGTGAAAAGAAGGGAAGTGAACAGCAATGGAAAAAAGAAAAGATATACCCATTTGAATGCAGAGTTCCAAAGAACAGCAAGGAGAGATAAGAAAGCCTTTCTCAGCGATCAATGCAAAGAAATAGAGGAAAACAATAGAATGGGAAAGACTAGAGATGTCTTCAAGAAAATTAGAGATACCAAGGGAACACTTCATGCAAAGATGGGCTCAATAAAGGACAGAAATGGTATGGACCTAACAGAAGCAGAAGATATTAAGAAGAGGTGGCAAGAATACACAGAAGAACTGTACAAAAAAGATCTTCATGACTCAGATAACCATGATGGTGTGATCACTGACCTAGAGCCAGACATCCTGGAATGTGAAGTCAGTGGGCCTTAGGAAGCATCACTACGAACAAAGCTAGTGGAGGTGATGGAATTCCAGTTGAGCTATTCAAATCCTAAAAGATGATGCTGTGAATGTACTGCACTCAATATGCCAGCAAATTTGGAAAACTCAGCAGTGGCCACAGGACTGGAAAAGGTCAGTTTTCATTCCAATCCCAAAGAAAGGCAATGCCAAAGAATGCTCAAAGTACCGCACAATTGCACTCATCTCACACACTAGTAAAGTAATGCTCAAAATTCTCCAAGCCAGGCTTCAGCAAGATGTGAACCATGAACCTCTAGATGTTCAAGCTGGTTTTAGAAAAGGCAGAGGAACCAGAGATCAAATTGCCAACATCTGCTGGATCATCGAAAAAGCAAGAGAGTTCCAGAAAAACATCTAATTCTGCTTTATTGACTATGCCAAAGCCTTTGACTGTGTGGATCACAATAAACTGTGGAAAATTCTTCAAGAGATGGGAATACTAGACCACCTGACCTGCCTCTTGAGAAATTTGTATGCAGGTCAGGAAAGCAACAGTTAGAACTGGACATGGAACAACAGATTGGCTCCAAATAGGAACAGGAGTATATCAAGACTGTATATTATCACCCTACTTATTTAACTTACATGCAGAGTACATCATGAGAAACACTGGGCTGGAGGAAGCACAAGCTGGAATCAAGATTGCCGGGAGAAATATCAATAACCTCAGATATGCAGATGACCACCACCCTTATGGCAGAAAGTGAAGAACAACTAAAGAGCCTCTTGATGAAAGTGAAAGTGGAGAGTGAAAAAGTTGGCTTAAAGCTCAACATTCAGAAAACGAAGATCATGGCATCCGGTCCCATCACTTCATGGCAAATAGATGGGGAAACAGCAGCTGACTTTATTTTTCTGGGCTCCAAAATCACTGCAGATGGTGATCACAGCCATGAAACTAAAAGACTCTTACTCCTTGGAAGGAAAGTTATGACCAACCTAGATAGCATATTCAAAAGCAGAGACATTACTTTGTCAACAAAGGTCCATCTAGTCAAGGCTATGGTTTTTCCAGTGGTCATGTATGGATGTGACAGTTGGACTGTGAAGAAAGCTGAGCATCTAAGAATTGATGCTTTTGAACTGTGGTGTTGGATAAGACTCTTGAGAGTCCCTTGGACTGCAAGGAGATCCAACCAGTCCATTCTAAAGGAGATCAGTCCTGGGTATTCTTTGGAAGGTCTGATGCTAAAGCTGAAACTCCAATACTTTGGCCACCTCATGCGAAGAGTTGACTCATTGGAAAAGACTCTGATACTGGCAGGGATTGGGGGCAGGAGGAGAAGGGGATGACAGAGGATGAGATGGCTGGATGGCATCACCAACTCCATGGACATGAGTTTTAGTAAACTGGGAGCTGGTGATGGACAGGGAGGCCTGGCGTGCTGTTATTCATGGGGTCACAAAGAGTCGGACACGACTGAGTGACTGAACTGAAGTGAGACAGCATATTGAAAAGCAGAGACATTACTTTGTCAACAAAGGTCCATCTAGTCAAGACTATGGTTTTTCCAGTGGTCATGTATGGATTGAGAATTGGACTATAAAGAAAGCTGAGCACCGAAGAATTGATGCTTTTGAACTGTGGAGTTGGAGAAGACTCTTGAGAGTCCCTTGGACTGCATGGAGATCCAACCAGTCCATCCTAAAGGAAATCAGTCCTCAATGTTCATTGGAAGGACTGATGCTGAAGCTGAAACTCCAATACTTTGGCCACCTGATGGGAAGAGTTGACTCATTTGAAAAGACCCTGATGCTGGGAAAGATTGAGGGCAGGAGAAGAAGGGGACGACAGAGGATGAGATTGTTGGATAGCATGGACTCAATGGACATCAGTTTGGGTGGACTCTGGGCGATGGTGATGGACCGGGAGGCCTGGTGTGCTGCAGTTCATGGGGTCACAAAGAGTTGGACACAATTGAGCAACTGAACTGAACTGAACTAAAATTAGCCACAGTTCCTTATCACCAACACAAAGAGACAGTTTGTAGGAATTCTCACTGACCAACTTTGAGATAATTTGAGAAATAAAATGAATAAAGGCTGTGAAACAGCAAGGTCCTACTGTATAGCACAGGGAACTATATCTTAATAGCCTATAATAAACCATAATGGAATAGAATATGAAAAATATTCTATGTAAAACTGAATCACTTTGCTGTATAGCAGAAATCAATACAATTGTAAAGCAATTGTGCTTCAATAAAATAATGGATTTTGTTTGTTTGTTTGTTTTTACTGCACCACCTGGGCATATGCGATCTTAGTTCCCCGACCAGGGATTGAATCTATGCCCCCTGCAGTGGAAGCATGGAGTCTTAACCACTGGACCACAAGGGAAGTCCCATTACATTTCTTTTTGAGTGACCTTTGGTCTTCCCAGATGGCTCAGAGGTAAAGAATCCACCTGGAATACAGGAGGACTGGGCTTGATCCCTAGGTCCAGAAGATCCCCTGGAGAAGGGAATGGCAACCCACTCCAGCATTCTTGCCTGGAGAACTCCATGGACAGTGGAGCCTGATGGGCTACAGTCCATGCGGTTGCAAACAGTCGGACACGACCTAGTGACTAACACTTTCACTTTCGCTTTTTGGTAGTTAATGTATTTCAAAGAACTTATACATTTCATCTAAGTTATCGAAAATTTTACATAAAGTTGTTCATATTGTCTCCATATAGTGTTACATCTATAAGAACTGATTGATGTCTTCTCTCTCATTTCTGATATTGGTAATTTATGTCTTCTCATTTTTTTCTGATCTCTTTGCCTAAAGTAATATTAATCTTATTGACCTTAGATACTCAGTTCCAGTTTCATAAATTTTCTATATTGTTTTTCTCTTTTTTATATCATTGATTTATGCTCTTGTTTTAATTATTTCCTTACTTTTGCTTGCTTTGGGTTTAATTTGTTTTTCTTTTTCTACTTTCTTAAGCTGAAAGCCTGGGCCATTGAGAGTTTTTCCCTTTTCTAATACAAACATTTTGTGCTATAAAATAACCCATGTTAACTGCTTTACCTGTATCTCACATATGTTGATATGTGTGTTTTCATTTTCATAAGTCCAAATTGTTTTCTAATTTCCCTTTGAGTTCTTCTTTAAACCATGTGTTATTTAAATGTGTTAGTTAACAAATAGTAGAGAATTTTCTAGATTATTTCTATTAATTTCTAATTTAATTTTATTTATGGTCAGAGAACTTATTCTAAATGATAAGAATCATTTTACATTTACTAGGATTTGTTTTAAAGCCCAGAATATAGTTTATCTTTGTAAATATTCTCGGTGCACTTGAAAACAATATCTATTCTGCTGATCTATAGAATTTTATAAATGCCAATTAAGTAAAGTGTTGATAGTGTTGTTCAAGGTTTCTGCAGGGTACACATGTCATCAAGGTAAAAGACAATGAGAAGTGATATGAGTTTCACTGAATTCTTGTAAGCTCCAGCTTGTGCTTGTGGCCATTATTTTTCCAGTCTTTTTTCTCTCTTTCTTTCATTTTGGCTACTTTCTATTGCTATATCTTCAGGTCAACTAATTTGCAATATCTGCTGTTACTCTTATTTAATGTATTTTTCCATTTCATTCTTTCTTTGCCTCTAGAAGTTTATTGGGACTTTTTAATATCTTCCATGTTTCTGTTTAACATGCTCATGCTTCCTTCTACTTTTTTGAACATATGAAATAAAGTGTAGTTATAATTTAACATCCTTGTCTATTTAATTCTATCATTTGTGTCATTTCTGGATCTTTTGGTTACTGATTGATTTTTATTTGCTGTAAGTTATAGTATTTGTTTCTTTACATGACTGGTAATTGTTGGTTGGATGCCTTACTTCATCAATTATTGGCTGCTGGATATTTTTTGTATTCCTATAAATATTCCTGAGCTTTTTTGGAAGAAATAGTTTGTTCCTTTTAAGGCTTGCTTTTAAGCTTTCTTACTTGGGACCAGAGCAACTTTTACTCCAGGGCTAATACTGCCACACAAGTGAAGCAATTATCTGAGCACTCTCAGTTCAGTTCAGTCACTCAGTTGTGTCCCACTCTTTGTGACCCCATGGACTGCAGCACACCAGGCCTCCCTGTCCATCGCCAACTCCCAGCATTTACTCAAACTCATGTCCATCGAATCGGTGATGCCATCAAACCATCTCATCCTCTGCTGTCCCCTTCTGCTTTCAATATTTGTAAGCATCAGGGTCTTTTCCAAGGAGTCAGTTCTTCACATCAGGTGGCTGAAATATTGGAGTTTCAGCTTCAGCATCAGTCCTTTCAATGAACACTGAGGACTAATTTGCTTTAGGATGGACTGGTTGGATTTCCTTGCAGTCCAAGGGACTCTCAAGTCTTCTCCAACACCACAGTTCAAAAGCATCAATTCTTTGGTTCTCAGATTTCTTTGTAGTTCAACTCTCACATCCATACATGACTACTGGAAAAACCATAGCTTTGACTAGACGGACCTTTGTTGGCAAAGTAATGTCTCTGCTTTTTAATATGCTATCTAGGTTGGTCATAACTTTTCTTCCAATTTTTTAATTTCATGGCTGTCTTTTAATTTCATGGCTGCAATCACCATCTGCAGTGATTTTGGAGACCCCCCAAAATAAAGTCTCTCACTGTTTCCACTGTCTCCCCATCTATTTGCCATGAAGTGATGGGACCAGATGCCATGATCTTAGTTTTCTGAATGTTGAGCCTCAAGCCAACTTTTTCACTCTCCTGTTTCACTTTCATCAAGAGGCTCTTTAGTTGTTCTTCACTTTCTGCCATAAGGGTGGTGTCATCTGCATATCTGAGGTTATTGATATTTCTCCCGGCAATCTTGATTCCAGCTTGTGCTATATCCAGCCTGGCATTTCTCATGATGTACTCTGCATATAAGTTAAATAAGCAGGGTGACAATATACAGCCTTGACATACTCTTATTGTACTCTACCTGATGACATATTCTGGCTCTTTGGGACATAAAATGTTTCTGGCATACGTGAGATGAGGATTTTTCTGTGACTCAGTTTTCTTACACAGATATACTGATCAGTACCCAGATGAAGATGTGAGGAGAACCTTCTGAAGGTTTCCAAATTGCTCACCATTTTCACCTCTCTCTTTTCTGTGCTGCTCTATCCTCTCTGGTACTTTATCCTAAAAATTCTGTCCTCCTTGGCTTCCTCAAATTCTCAACTTTGTCTCTGCAACTCAGGGAGAATGCTGAACTGTAGCAGGAAATGTACTCCATGAAGCAAGCTGGGATAATTTTATTTGATTTCATTATTTTTTTAAAATACTCGTTTATTTACTTGGCTGTGCCGGGTTTTAGTTGCAGCACGCAAGATCTTTAGTTGCAGTATATAAACTCTTAGTTGCAGCCTCTGGTTTCTAGTTCCCTGACCAGGAATTAAATAAATCCTGGCTCTCTACTTCGGAAGCACAGAGTCTTAGCCACTGAACCACCATGGAAATCCCAGGGCCATTTTAGAGCTCATCTTGTTTTCTTCCTTTCTCTCAAGGATAACTCTCTTGTTCTGTCTGTTTTCCAACATTTGAAAAATGTTTCAAATATTTTGTTCAGATTTTTAGATTTTTTTGTGTGTGCCAGAAGGTAAATTATGGTTGGAAGCAGAAGTCTCTGAGGAGATACTTTGAAACTATGCAAATATCCTTTTCTCCAACATTTTTTATGTGATTATTCCATTGATTATTCTTATTTATATAATTTATTGCTATGATGTTTAAAAAACAATGATTTTTGTCTATTATTTCTTCTACATTGATTAGCTGGCCTGTGTGAATGAAAAATGTCACCCACCCTCTCAGTAAACAAACGATATTGTAGCCATCACTGCAGACAACCCCGAAGGTAACCCCTGTGAGAACTCAGAATGGAGATAAATAGGCTGCCTGCTGCCAAGCCCTCAGCCACTGCAGCCAAGCCAGTGGTACACCCTGAGGGGACTCAGGATGAGAAAGAAGAGAATAGTCTCTCTAGAGAGTTAAGGTGCATATCAGAGGAATGATTTCAGTGAGCTCAGCCTCTTGCGCCTTCCCATACATAGAAAAGCATTAAATTCATTAACTTCAGATATCTGGTTTTCTTTAATTAGCAGTAATCTTTGATGTTTTAACTACCTAGTCTTTGTTGCAAAAACTCCTATATAACCTGGCTCCTTACTTATCCCTTGGGAGCAGTCCCTCAGATCTATCTCAAAAACTGCCTCCCAGGCTTGAGGCCCTCAGATATCCACCAAATAAAACCTAATTCTCAAGTTTTCGATTGTGCGTTTTCTTCAGTTGACACCTATTACCATGAAAAATAGCTTTCCCTTTTCCCTCCTTCACTTTTCTATTTAGGTATTTATTTAATGTGGTGGACAGACTCTGTGGTGGACTCCATGTTACTTGCCTCCTGGCATTCACTATCTTATATGACCCCTTCCCTTTGGATGTGCATGAGTCTTGCTACTAACCAATAGAATACAGCAAAGGTTATCTTATGTGACTATATTACATAAGACTGTAACTGTCTTGCTTGGAGAGTACAGTTCCTTTGCTGGCTTGACAGAAACAAGCTGGCATATGGAAAGGAACACCTGGCGAAGAGCTGAGGGTGTTCTCCTGTTGACAGCCAGCTAGAATCAGAGGCCCTCAGTCAGCAGCCTGCAAGAAACTGAATCAGCCAACAACCACATGAGCTTGGAAGGGGGTCCCTATCCAATTGAGCCTCAGATGAGATGGCAGCCCTGGTGAGCCAGCTGATTGTAACTTTGTGAGACTCTGAAACAGAGGATCCAACTAATCCATGCCCCAGATCCTGATTCTTCGAGACTATGAGATGATAAATGTGTGTTGTTTTAAGCCACTAAGTTCATGACATTATTATTACATAGCAATAGATAGCTAATATAGTCACCCCACTCCAGTACTCTTGCCTGGAAAATCCCATGGATGGAGGAGCCTCGAAGGCTGCAGTCCATGGGGTCACTAGGAGTCGGACATGACTGAGCGATTTCACTTTCACTTTTCACTTTCATGCGTTGGAGAAGGAAATGGTAACCCACTCCAATGTTCTTGCCTGGAGAATCCCAGGGATGGAGGAGCCTGGTAGGCTGCCGTCTATGGGGTCACACAGAGTCGGAAACGACTGAAGTAACTTAGCAGTAGCAGTATAGTCAGTTATTCACATCTTTAGTGTCAAGACTGAAAGGATTCATAGATCCTTTTCCTAATGATCTTTTTAAACTACAGTATCCATTAAAATCAAGTATATAAATGAATTACACTTAGAACTAGATCTTCAAGTTACTGTTGCACAAGATAACTAATCAAGATTTTTAAGAAGGATCAAGTCTACTCTCTTTCATAGCTTCCTATAGAAAGAACTTGGAGTTTTTTTTAATACCATTCATAATGAAATGAAAACTTAAAAAAAATTGTCATATTTTAGGGACTTCCCTGGCGGTCCAGTGGTTAAGATACAGAGTCCACTGCAGGGGGCACAGGTCCAGTTCCTGGACAAGGAACTAAGATTCTGCATGCCAAGCAACATGGCCAACAAATAGGGGGAAAATTATCATAGTTATATCATCTTTTAATTTTATAGTGTTTGCTATATATAATTTACAAAACAATAAATATACCTATATTTGGAAGGCATTTAAAATATCTTACTGATGGAGTATATAATCAAATGGTTTGGAATATAATGTCCTCTATGCATATATTTCTTGTCCTATTATCAAAGCTACTGTTTTTTAACCCAAAATTCTTTAGGTTTTTTACTCTTAGTATGGCAATTCTCAACTCTAGCTGCACATTAGAATCACCTGTGACTTTTTAGAACTTAAAAAGCCTGTGCCCTACCCGAAACCAATTTAATCAGCATCTCTGGGGGTTAGGTACAGTATTTTTTTTAAAAACTCTACATGTTATTCTAATGAGCAGACAAGGTTGAGAACTACTGCCTTGAAATAAGCAACTGTCTTTGAAAAGTACTTTGTGAAAAAAGACCTAGTTGGAAAAACATCCTGTTTGAGGTGTGATTCTCTGGCTAAACCCAACTCCTTGGAAGCCCTGAAAGTGACCCCTAGAGGAAATATCCAGATCACAAAATGTTAAGCCAGCATTCAGCTTCTGTTCTCATAACCAAAATAAAGCCATGAGTATTAGACAAAGGTCAAAACCAAACATGAATTAGATGGAGAGTAGTCCTCAATTAGGGTATCCCTCCGTGGCTCAGCGGTAAAGAATCCGCCTGAAATACAGGAGACACGGGTTAGATCCCTGTGTCGGGAAAATCCCATGGAGGAGGAAATGGCAATCAGTCTTCAGTATTCTTGCCTAGAAAATCCCATGGAAGAAGAGCCTGGCGGGCTACTGTTCATAGGGTAACAAAGAGTCAGAAACGACTGAAGCAGCTGAGCAGTCCTCAACCACGGCTTCCCTGGCGACTCTGCGGTAAAGAATCCGCCTGCCGATGTAGGACATCCGGGTTTAATCCTGGGGTCGGGAAGATCCCCTGGAGGGGGAAATGGCAACCCATTCCAGTATTCTTGCCTGGGAAATCCCATGAACTTATCCCTTGGATAAGTTGCTGGTTTCCAGGCCTGGGACAAGAAATGTCGAGACTGAAATATCTTGCTGTGCCCTAAAGCAAGAAAATTATCAAAAACTGCTGGCGGTATGTCAAAACGATTCAGGAGTCAATTAGAAAGGGATTCCAACTAATGGCATAATTTGAGTACTGGCAAGAATAATAACTTCACTGAGTTGAACCAAATCAAATATATTAAAATCTATGATTTTATAATAATACTAACATGTACTGTGAAATAAAAGTCTTTTTTTTTTTAATGGCATGACAAGAGAAATTTAAAAACCAAAAAACCTTCTCTGTACTTTGGCCTCCTCTCTCCCTGCACTGTCCATTGTGTATCTGTGTTCTGCATCACCAAATCTCCCCCAGTGGCAGGAATACTTGCTCAACCATAAAGAGAAAAATTCTCCTAACATCAACAAGACAATTCCTTAAAAGACAGCATTCCTTCTTGATCTTATAAGGGGTCACATGATCCATTACAATGCTGCATAGATCAGATTATGTAAACTGTCCATAATATATTATTTGCATGCACATGGTCATTAGGCATATGAAAATCTCATCCCTAATTATTTTCACTTTCTTAATAGTGTCATTTGAAGCACAAAAGTTTTAAATTTGTATGAAGTCCAATTTATCTATTTTTTATCTCCTGTGCTTTTGATGTTGTATCTAAAACGTTACTACCTAACCCAAAGTCATGAAAATGTGTGCCTATGTTTCCTTTCTTTTTCTTTTTTGGCCAAGTGGCTCACAAGGTCTTAGTTTTCTCTCCAGCCAGGGATCAGGGATTCAACCTGGGCCCCCACATTGAAAGCACTGAGTCCTTACCACTGGACCACCAGGGAATTCCCTATTTTTCTTTTAAGATGTTATATTTCAGTCCCTGGTCTGGGAAGATCCCACATGCAGCAGGGCAACTAATCCTGTGCACCACAACTGCTGAATCCCAAATACCTAGAGCCTGTGCTCCTCAACAAGAGAAGCCACTGCAATGAGAAGCCCTTGCACTGCAACTAGAGACAGCCCAGTCAGAGCAACAAAGGCCCTGCACAGCCAAAAAGAAATTTAAAAAACATATGAGAGTTGTGGCTCTCATATTTATATCACTGTTCCATTTTGAGCTGAATTTTGTATATGGTGTGAGGGAGAGGTCCACCTTCATTCTTTTGCATGTAGTAACCAGTTGTCCCAGAATCATTTGTTGAAGAGACTCTTCTCTCCCATTTGAATTGTCCTGGCATCTCTGTTGAAAATCAACTGACCATCAGATCAGATCAGATCAGTCACTCAGTCGTGTCCGACTCTTTGCGACTCCATGAATCACAGCACGCCAGGCCTCCCTGTCCATCACCAACTCCCGGAGTTCACTCAAACTCACGTCCATCGAGTCAGTGATGCCATCCAGCCATCTCATCCTCTGTCATCCCCTTCTCCTCCTGCCCCCAATCCCTCCCAGCATCAGAGTCTTTTCCAATGAGTCAACTCTTCGCATGAGGTGGCCAAAGTATTGGAGTTTCAGCTTTACATTCATTCCTTCCAATATATTTCAATTAAAAATACAATGCATGGGACTTCCCTGGTGGCACCGTGGATAAGAATCCACCTGCCAATGCAGAGGACATGGTTGGATTCCTGGTCCGGTAAGATTCCACATGCCACAGAGCAACTAAGCCCAAGACCACAACTACTGAGCCTTGTGTGCTACAAATGCTGAAGCCTGCACACCCTCTACAGCCTGCATGCCGCCACTCCTAAAGCCCAAGAATCTAGAGCCTGTGCTCTGAAACAAGAGAAGTCACCTCAGTGAGAAAGCCACCACAGTGAGAAGCCAGCACATCCCAACAAATAGCAGATCCCACTCACCACAGTTAGAGAAAGCCCACACAAAGCAATGAAGACCCAGTGCAGAAAAAAATATATAAAAATTTTTTAAAATGCATGGACACTGAGAGGAGTATATCAAAATGCTAATACTGGTTGTCTCTGGAAAGAGGGGATTATAGGTGATTGTTATTTTTTACTTTATGCTTTTATGTATTTCTAATTGTTTGCAGTGAACAGATATTGCTTGTGAAATTAAAAAGAAGACAATAAATGTCATTAAAAATGAAAATAAAGAAAATCAATTAACTATAGACACAAGGGTTTATTTATGAACGCTCAATTTTATTCATTTATCTATATGTCTATCCTATGCCAGTTCCACACTGTCTTTGTTACTATAACTTTGTAGCAGGTTTTGAAATTGGAAAATGTAAATCCTCCAACATTGTTTTTCTTTTTAAAAATTGGTTTGGCTAATCTGGTCCCTTGAATTCCATATGAATTTTAGGATCAGCTTGTCAATTTCCACAAAGAAATCAGCTGTTTTTTTGTTGTTTTTTTTAAATAGAGATTTCATTGAATCTAAGATCAGTTTGGGGAGTATCGCTATTATAACAGATTGTTTTTTATCATAAATACAAGACATCTTTCCATTTATTCAGCTGTCCTTCAATTTATTTCAATCATGTTTTGTAGTTTGTTACACTCATACTTCTTTTGTTAAATTTACTCCTAAGTATTTTATTATTTTTGATGCTGTTATAAATGGAGTTATTTTATTTTGTTCATTTCTAGTGTATGGAAATATAATTGATTTTTGCACATTGATCTGGTATATAGCAATCTTGCCAAATTCAATTATTAGTTCTAATAGTGTGTGTGTGGGGATTGTATAGGATTTTCTACGTAAGATCATGTCATCTGCAAATAGAAACTATTTACTTCTTTTCCAGTTTGGATGCCTTTTATTTTTCTTTCTTAATTTCCCTGGTTAAACATCCAGCAGAATGTTGAATAGAAATGATGAGAGCAGACATCCTTGTCTTTTTCCTGATCTTATGAGGAAAGTAGTCTTTCACTATTAATGCTGTTAACCATGCGGTTTTTTGTAAATGCTCTTTATCAAATAGGTGGAGTTCCCTTCTACTCCTAGTTTGTTGTGTGTGTACGGTTTTTTTTTTTTTTTTTTTTTGTCATGAGAAGCTCCCTTCTATTCCTAGTTTGTTGTGTGTTTTTGTCATGAAAACACTTAAATGTATCATTTTGCTTGCTTTGTAGAGAACAGATTGAAGTTAAGGTCTAAAAGAGGGAAACTGGTTAGGATGTTATTGTAATAATCCGAGAGATGATAATGGCATGCAGTTTTGCAGGCAAAAAATGATGGGACTTCCCTGGTGGTCCAGAGGTTAGGAACCCACCTGCCAGTGCAGAGGATCCAGGTTCAATCCTTAGTCAGGGAAGATTCTCATGCCTCGGAGCAACCAAGCCTGTGTGCCACAACTACTGACCCTGTGCTCTAGAGCCTGCAAGCCACAACTACTGAATCCTCATGTTGTAACTACATGAAGCCCACATGCCTAGAGCCTGTGCTTTGCAACAAGAGAAGCCACTGTTATGTGTAAACCCTGCTCGTTGCAACTAGAGAAAACCCATGTGCAGTAACAAAGACCCAGCGCAGCCAAAAATAAATAATATTTTTTTAAATGACGATAGAGCATGGGAACTAACCCAATGGTAATGAGAATATAGCAAGAGATATTAAGAGGATAGGATTGATAGAATCTTGTGACAATTGAATGTGATATTGGCCAGAGCTGATAACATCACAGATCTTCTTTATTAAGCTGGTACAACCATCCCCCAGCTGCTGTGACTGTTGGCTGATAATGGCTCACATCTGCACTTCTCTTGATAACTGACATTAGCTGTGTTCAATGACTTCCATTGCTGTGGAAGCCAAAGACTAATTGGTGTGAAAGTATTAAAGTCTATTCACCATACCAAAAGGGATTATATATTACAAAGATTCTGATCCTTGCACTGCCCAGTGGGAGTGAAAAAGCTGCCTCTTTGGCATGATGAATTCAGTTATTAATGGAAGCCATATATTAAGCTGTTGAAATTGACTATGATAATTGGTCCGAGAAGTTCATCAAGCAATTTGCTGAAGGACTTTAGAGATAATGAAAATATTTGTGGTTAGAAAATAAGGAAAAACAAGTCTTTGAAAATTTTTTCAGTTTATGGAGTGACGGAAATAATTTTTATCTTGATTGTGGCATGTTGCATGACTTTATAATTGTAATGGACACATGAATGTGCCTCAAAGACTTTCAACAGTAGAGAACTCAGTATGTCACCTTCTGTTCCCCTATTTTTCATAGCACTTATTATCCCCTGACATATCATACATTCTTCATTTATTTATTTGCTGCCTCCTCAGCTATAACATAATCCCACAAAAGCAACAACTTTGTTTTGTTCACTGCTTTATTGCCACATCCAAAGTGCCAGGCACATTGTGGATTCTCATTACCTATTAGTTGAATAAATGAATAAATAAAGTTCACTATCTTGATTCCTTTCTCTTCCTGCCTCAGTTCATCTAGCAAAAATAGAAAGTTACCAAAAGGAAAATTTCAGCAAACAGTACACCTAGGACTTATCTGAGGGCCTGGAGCATGTTGACATGCTCCATTGAACTAATTTCCTTGGGCTTCTTAGAAAAACTCCTCTAGTTCATTCAACCGCTATTTCATTAAAATCCTCAAGGTCCTTGACCCGTGTTCTTTTCATAGTACCTTTACATAAATTCAAATGGTTGATTTTCTGCACCCAGGCAGGCTGTGAAGCACTATTGAAGGAAAACTATTCAACGGGTAGATTGATACCACTATAAATTCATAGTCACTCATTTCAATCAACAGAGACAAGATCTGTAAGAAAAATAATAGCCGATGTTTATTCCTGAAAATGGCAAAAATACTTTATATGCATTAACTCATTTGATACTTATAACACCATCATAAGGTAGATAGATATTCAATTCATGTTACTAATGATGAAACTGAAGCACAGAGAATTAAGTAACAAGCTAAAAGTCACACAGCTAGTAAGAGACAGAGTCAAATTTTTCAACTCAGGCATTTGGTTTCAGAGTTTGAGGCTTTAACCATTAGTGCCAAGTAAGTTAATTATGTTTCCCTAGTCAGTTCTATCTCTTTCCTTCTGTGTATTGAAGTTATAGACAAAAACTTTTCTTAATTCCCTTATTAATTAAAAAATTATCTATTACAATTTTTGGATTCTTCTGTGTAAATAATAATCTGCAAATAATATATTTTCTTGTCTGTGGGTCTGTTTTGTAATAGGTTCATTTGCATCATTTTTTTTAAATTCCACAAATAAGTGATATTATGTGATATTTGTCTTTCTTTGACTTACTTCACTTTAATATGATAATTTCTAGGTCAATTAATGTTGCTGCAAATGGCATTATTTCACTCTTTTCAGGGCTGAGTAACATCCCGTTACATATATTTGTTATACATTTATATCAGTTCAGTTTAGTTGCTCAGTCATGTCTGACTCTTTGGGACGCCATAGACTGCACCACGCCAGACTTCCCTGTCCATCATCAACTACTAGAGAGTGCTCAAACTCAAGTTCATCGAGTTGGTGATGCCATGCAACCCTGTCATCCTCTGTTGTCCCCTTCTCCTTTTGCCTTTATTCTTTCCCAGCATCAGGGTCTTTTCCAATGAGTTAGTTCTTTGCATCAGGTGGCCAAAGTATTGGAGCTTCAGCTTCAAAATCAGTCCTTCCAATGAACATTCAGGATGATTTCCTTTAGGATGGACTGGTTTGATCTCCCTGCTGTCCAAGGGACTCTCAAGAGTCTTCTCCGACACCACAGTTCAAAAGCATCCATTCTTCGGCACTCAACCTTCTTTACGGTTCAACTATACATCCATGCATGAGTAGTGGAAAAACCATAGCTTTGACTAGATAGAGTATTGTTGGCAAAGTAATGTCTGTGCTTTTTAATATGCTGTCTAGGTTTATCATAGCTTTTCTTCCAAGGAGGAAGTGTCTTTTAATTTCATGGCTGCAGTCACCATCTGCAGTGATTTTGGAGCCCAAGCAAATAAAGTCTTTCACTGTTTCCATTGTTTTTCCATCTATTTGCCATGAAATGATGGAACCAGAAGCCATGATCTTCGTTTTCTGAATGTTGAGCTTTAAGCCAACTTTTTCACTCTCCTCTTTCACTTTCATCAAGAGGCTTCTCAGTTCCTCTTTGCTTTCTGCCATAAGGGTGGTGTCATCTGCATATCTGAGGTTATTGTTATTTCTCCTGGAAATCTTAATTCCAGCTTGTGCTTCATCCAGCCTGGCATTTCACATGATGTACTCTGCATATAAGCTAAATAAGCAACGTGACAATATACAACCTTGACATACTCCTTCCCCAATTTGGAACCACGTCCATTGTTTCATGTCCAGTTCTAACTGTTGCTTCTTGACCTGCATACAGATTTCTCAGGAGGCAGGTAAAAATTAAATTTAATTTAAATCTTAAATTGTCTCTTAAAGAATTTTCCACAGTGTATTGTGATCCCCACAGTCAAAGGCTTTGGCATAGTCAATAAAGCAGAAATAGATGTTTTTCTGGAACTCTCTTGTTTTTTCCATGATCCAGTGGATGTTGGCAATTTGATCTCTGGTTTCTCTGCCTGTTCTAAATCCAGCTTGAACATCTGGAAGTTCTTGGTTCATGTACTGTTGAAGCCTTGCTTGGAGAATTTTGAGCATTACTTTGCTAACATGTGAGATGGGTGCAATTGTGCAGTAGTTTGAACATACTTTGGCATTGCCCTTCTTTGAGATTGGAAAGAAAACTGACCTTTTCCAGTCCTGTGGCCACTGCTGAGTTTTCCAGATTTGCTGGCATATTGAGTGCAGCACTTTCAGAGCATCATCTTTCAGGATTTGAAATAGCTCAGCTGGAATTCCATCACCTCCACTAACTTTGTTCGTACTTATGCTTCCTAAGGCCCACTTGACTTCACATTCCAGGATCTGGCTCCAGGTGAGTGATCACACCATCGAGATTATCTGGATCATGAAGATCTTTTTTGTACAGTTCTTCTGTGTATTCTTGCCACCTCTTCTTAATATCTTCTGCTTCTGTTAGGTCCATACCATATATTTCCTTATTGTGCCCATCTTTGCATGAAGTGTTCCCTTGGTATCTCTAATTTTCTTGAAGAGATCTCTAGTCTTTCCCATTCTATTGTTTTCCTCTATTTCTTTGCACTGATCACTGAGGAAGGCTCTCCTTTCAATTCTTTGGAACTCTGCATTCAGTTGGGTATGTCTTTCCTTTTCTCCTTTGCCTTTCACTTCTCTCCTTTTCTCAGATATTCGTAGGGCCTCCTCAGACAACCATTTTGCCTTTTTGCATTTCTTCTTTTGGGGGATGGTCTTGATCCCTGCCTCCTGTACAAATCATGAACCTCTGTCCACAGTTCTTCAGGCACTCTGTCTCTCAGATCTAATCCCTTAAATCTATTTCTCACTTCCACTGTATAATTGTAAGGGATTTGATTTAGGTCATACTGAATGGTCTAGTGGTTTTCCCTACTTTCATCAATTTAAGTCTGAATTTTGCAATAAGGAGTTCATGATCTGAGCCACAGTCAGCTCCTAGTCTTGTTTTTGCTGACTTTATAGAGTTTCTTCATCTTCGGCTGCAAAGAATATAGTCAATCTGCTTTTGGTATTGACCATCTGGTGATGCCCATGTGTAGAGCTGTCTCTTGTGTTGTTGGAAGAGGGTGTTTGCTATGACCAGTGTGTTCTCTTGGCAAAATTTTGTTAGCCTTTCCCCTGCTTCATTTGGTACTCCAAGGCCAAACTTTTCTGTTACTCCAAGTGTCTCTTGACTTCCTACTTTTGCATTTCAGTCCTCTATGATGAAAAGAACATCTTTTTTGGGTGTTAGTTCTAGAAGATCTTGTAGGTCTTCATAGAACCGTTGAACTTCAGCTTCTTCAACATGAGTGGTTGGGGTACAGACTTGGGTTACTGTGATATTGAATGATTTGCCTTGGAAACGAACAGAGACCATTCTGTTGTTTTTGAGGTTGGACCCAAGTACTCCATTTTGGACTCTTTTGTTGACCATGATGGCTACTTCATTTCTTTTGAGGGATTCTTGCCCACAGTAGTAGATATAATGGTCATCTGAATTAAATTCGCCCATTCTGGTCCATTTTAGCTCACTGATTCCTAAAATACTGATGTTCACTCTTGCATCTCCTGTTTGACCACTTCCAATTTACCTTGATTCATGGACCTAACATTCCAGGTTCCTATGCAATATTGTTCTTTACAGCATCGGACTTTACTTCCATCACCAGTCACATCCCCAACTGGGCATTGTTTTCACTTTGGCTCCGTCTCTTCACTGTTTCTGGAGCTATTTCTCCACTCTTCTCCAGGAGCATATTGGGCACCTATCAACCTGGGGAGTTCATCTTTCACTGTCATACTATTTGCCTTTTCATACTGTTCATGGGGTTCTCAAGGCAAGAATACTGAAGTGGTTTGCCATTCCCTTCTCCCATGGGCCATGTTTTGTCAGAACTCTCCACCATGACCTGTCCATCTTGTGTGGCCCTACACGACATGGCTCATAGTTTCTTTGAGTTAGACAAGACTGTGATCCATTTGATCAGCTGTTTAATTTTCTGTGATTGTGGTTTTCATTGTGTCTGCCTTCTGATGAATATGGATAAGAGGCTTATGGATACTTCCTGATGGGAAAGACTGACTGTGGGAGAAACTGGGTCTTGTTCTGATGGCCGGGGCCATGCTCAGTAGATCTTTAATCTAATTTTATGTTGATGGGCAGTGTTGTGTTCCCTCTCTGTTGTTATGCCTCAGGCCAAACTATGGTAGGGGTAATGATGGTATATATATATATATATACACATTTACTATATAATATAAATTACATTTAAATATAAATATATATAACTCTGTGTATATAGAGAGCTTCTCTGGTGGCTTAGATAAAGGTAAAGCCTTTATCTGAGATAAAGCCTCTGCAGGCAGAGGTAAAGCCACTGCCTGGAATGCAGGATACCCAGGTTTGATCCCTGGGTTGGGAAGATCCCCTGGAGAAGGAAATGACAACCCACTCCAGTGGGTTGCCTGGAAAATTCTATGGACAGAGATGCCTGGTAGGCTACAGTCCATGGGGTCCCAAAGAGTCAGACACAACTAAGCGACTTCACTTTCATGTATATACGTACATAGTTATGGCTCCTTTTTTGGTTTTAATACTATTTATTTATGGCATCTTCCTTTTTTCTTGATAAATCTTGCCACACATACATGAATCTTTTCATTTTAAAAGACCTAACTTTTGGTTTGGTTTATCCTCTTCACTAGGGGCCTACCTTAGTGGCTCAGTTGGTAAAGAATCTGCCTGCAATGCAGGAGACCCAGGTTTAATCCCTGGGTCAGGAAGATCCCCTGGAGAAGGAAATGGCAACCCACTCCAGTACTCTTGCTTGGAGAATTCCATGGACAGAGGAGCTGGGCAGGCTACAGTGCATGGGATCGCAAAGAGTTGGACATAAACTGTGCGAATTTCACATCCTCTTCACTAGATCTTTGTTCCTACTGCACCAATTTTTTAAAATTTTATTATTTTTTTTAAGCTTTCATTGAATTTATTCTATTTTCTTTTTTATCAATTTCTTAAGTTTTTCAGTTGCTTCATTCCTGACTTTTCAGGCTTTATTCTTTTAAAATATAGGTTAAAAGCTATAAATTTCTAAGTATGGCTTATAGTGTAAGTATGTTTGGTACCCCTGGGAGTTAGGCAATGAAGTAGCCTAATTTGTAGATGGGAGAGAAATCTGAGTTAGCCCCATAACCTGTGTTCCATAACAAGAGAAGTCACAGCAATGAGAAGCCTGAGCACTGCAACTAAAAGAGTAGCTCCCACTTGCCACAACCAGAGAAAGCCCACTCACAGTAATGAAGACCCAGCCAAGCCAAAAGTAACTAAATAAATAAAAATTTAAAAAAAGAGTTTGCATGCTACAACTTTAAAGATCGAATGTCCCCTATGCCAACTAAAATCCTGCACAGCCACATAAATAGATAAATATTTTCTAAAAACATATAATTTACAGTAGTACAAAGAAAAAGTACTCAGGAATAAATAAAAGACATATAAGATCCTTTTGAATAAAATTACAAAACTATAAATTTTTCTAAAATTTAATTTTATTAATGGATAAAATTATACAATATTATAAAGATGTTAATTCTCTCCAAATTGTCCTATAGGCTTACTGAAATACTGATAGGATCTCTCCTCCCCCCATTGTATGTGTGTGTGGTGAAATTTGACAGGCTGGTTCTAAAATCTATTTGGAAGAACCAGGAATAGCCAAGACACCACTGAAGAAGAACAAGATGGGAAAACTTTTTCTACCAGAAATCAAGACTTACAAACTATAGTAATAAAAGCAGCAGGGCATATATGAATAGACCAATGGAACTGAATAGAGAATTGATTCCAGCCCCAAGGGAAATGTAATATGGTAGAGAACTAGCATTTAAGATTAGTGAGGAAATATGAAATATTCAACAAATAATGTGATAATTGGTTATACATATGGGGAAACAATTGGGCCCTTATCCCAATCCATGGGCTTCCCAGGTGGTGCTAGTGATAAAGTATCTGCCTGCTAATGCAGGACATGCATGAGATGCAGGTTCTATCTCTGGTTCTGGAGGTTCCCCCAGAGACTCCTACAACTGTTTCTTTATGCAAATCAGGGTTAGTTGGCCACCTTCTCACTAAATAGTCACATGGCTTTCTATCATGTGCATGTGTGGGTGGGATGAAGGAGAGCAAGCACTCTCTGGTATCTCTTCTTATAAGGGCACTAATTCCTTTACCGGGCCTCATCCTCATGACCTCATCTAATCCAAATTAACACCTAATCTGAGGTGCCTCTCCAAATACCATCACATCGGGAGTTAGGACTTCAACATATGAGTTCTGAGGGGACAAATTCAGTCCATACATGCATGCTAAGTCGCTTCAGTCATGTCTGACTCTTTTTGACCCCATGGACAGTAGCCCGCCAGGCTCCTCTGTCCATGATTCTCCAGGCAAGAGGATTACCGTGCCCTCCTCCAGGGGAGCTTCCCCACCCAGGGATAGAACCTGTGTCTCTTATGTCTCCTGCATTGAGAGGTAGTTCTTTAACCACTAGCGTCCCCTGGCAGCTTATAAACATCTTTTTACTGCCGAATCTCAATAATAAGGTAATGTAAATTATAACAAAAATAATAATTTTGCACTCATCAGGTTATACAAAATTGAAACATCTGATGATATTATGCATTGGCAAGGACGTGGAGCCAGGGAACTCTCATTCACTGCTGGGGGAAATGTAAACTGGAAAAAAGAGTTTGGAAAAGAAATATTTTCTACTGAAATTGAATATGCACATATCCTATATATCCTATGTTCCAGCGATTCTGTTTCTAGGTATATGCTCTAAAGCACCAGTTTCAAATTTCTGGGTGCAATACAATAGTTGTTGTTGTTCAGTCTCTAAGTCATATCCAAATCTTCATGACCCCATGGATTGCAGCACACCAGGCTTCCCTGTCCTTCACCATCTCCCTGAGTTTGTTCAAACTCATGTCCATTGAGTTGGTGAGGCCATCTAACCATCTCATCCTCTGTTGCCTCCTTTTTCTCCTGCTTTCAATCTTTCCCAGCATCAGAGTCTTTTCCAGTGAGTTGGCTCTTTGCATCAGGTAGCTAAAATACTGGAGCTTCAGCTTCAGTATCATTCCTTACAATGAATGTTCAGGATTGATTTCTTTTAAGATTGCCTGGTTTGATCTCCTTGCAGTCTAAGGGACTCTCAACAGTCTTCTCCAGCACCATAGTACAAAAGCATTAATTCTTCAGGGGTCAACCTTCTTTATGGCCCAACTCTCACATCTGTACATGACTATTGGAAAAACTATGGCTTTGACTATACAGACCTTTGTCAGCAAAGTGATGCCTTTGCTTTTTAATGTGCTGTCTAGGTTTGTCATAGCTTTTCTACCAAGGAGTAAGTTTCTTTTAATTTCATGAGTGCAGTCACCATCTGCAGTGATTTTTGAGCCCAAGAAAATAGTGTGTCACTATTTCATTTTTTTCCCATCTGTTTGCCATGAAGTGATGGGAACAGATGCCATGATCTTCATTTTCTGAATGTTGATTTTATTTTATTTTTTCTAAATTTTATTTTATTTTTAAACTTTACAATATTGTATCAGTTTTGCCAAATATCGAAATGAATCCGCCACAGGTATACCTGTGTTCCCCATCCTGAACCCTCCTCCCTCCTCCCTCCCCATACCCTCCCTCTGGGTCATCCCAGTGCACCAGCCCCAAGCATCCAGTATCGTGCATTGAACCTGGACTGGCAACTCGTTTCATACATGATATTATACATGTTTCAATGCCATTCTCCTAAATCTCCCCACCCTCTCCCTCTCCCACAGAGTCCATAAGATTGATCTATACATCAGTGTCTCTTTTGCTGTCTTGTACACAGGGTTATTGTTACCATCTTTCTAAATTCTGTATATATGCATTAGTATACTGTATTGGTGTTTTTCTTTCTGGCTTACTTCACTCTGTATAATAGGTTCCAGTTTCATCCATCTCATTAGAACTGATTCAAATGTATTCTTTTTAATGGCTGAGTAATACTCCATTGTGTATATGTACCACAGCTTTCTTATCCATTCATCTGCTGATGGGTATCTAGGTTGCTTCCATGTCCTGGCTATTATAAACAGTGCTGTGATGAACATTGGGGTACACGTGTTTCTTTCCCTTCTGGTTTCCTCAGTGTGTATGCCCAGCAGTGGGATTGCTGGATCATAAGGCAGTTCTATTTCCAGTTTTTTAAGGAATCTCCACACTGTTCTCCATAGTGGCTGTACTAGTTTGCATTCCCACCAACAGTGTAAGAGAGTTCCCTTTTCTCCACACCCTCTCCAGCATTTATTGCTTGTAGACTTTTGGATCGCAGCCATTCTGACTGGCGTGAAATGGTACCTCATTGTGGTTTTGATTTGCATTTCTCTGATAATGAGTGATGTTGAGCATCTTTTCATGTGTTTGTTAGCCGTCTGTATGTCTTCTTTGGAGAAATGTCTATTTAGTTCTTTGGCCCATTTTTTGATTGGGTCATTTATTTTTCTGGAGTTGAGCTGTAGGAGTTGCTTGTATATTTTTGAGATTAGTTGTTTGTCAGTTGTTTCATTTGCTATTAATTTCTTCCATTCTGAAGGCTGCCTTTTCACCTTGCTAATAGTTTCCTTTGTTGTGCAGAAGCTTTTAAGTTTAATTAGGTCCCATTTGTTTATTTTTGCTTTGATTTCCAATATTCTGGGAGGTGGGTCATAGAGGATCCTGCTGTGATGTATGTCGGAGAGTGTTTTGCCTATGTTCTCCTCTGAATGTTGATTTTAAAGCCAACTTTTTCACTCTCCTCTTTCACCTTCATCAAGAGGCTCTTTAGTTCCTCTTTGCTTTCTGCCATAAGGGTGGTATCATCTGCATATCTGAAGTTATTGGTATTTCTCCCGAAAATCTTGATTCCATCTTGTGATTCAATACATATTGCAATATTATAGTAAACTGTGGAATTAATTTTAGTGGTGCTGAGGTATAATTTCCTGAAAGGTAAAATGATGATTTTCACAAACATATAAAATAAAAGGAAAAACATGCTATTTACCTCATTAATTAAAGAGGGAGCCAGTAAAATGTTACAGGAATGTTGTATGAATTTGCAAAGAAACAAGAATATTAAAATGAATTCACTAACAGAGGCAAAAGTGGTTTACTATCCTATAGGTCAATAAAATATAATGCTTAGGAGTATCTTTTCTTCAAGGTGGACAAGAATTATTTTAAATACTATAAGTTTTCTTATAAACTATTTCAGTTGACAGAAAGACATCCCTTTGGATTTGAATCCTTCCTACTTAGAAAATGCTCAATGCCCAGGCTTACATTGGAAAGTATCTTTTGTTCATTTCCATCTTTGACAATTTTTCCCAACAGCAATTCCCTTTCAGCATCTTTTTTTTTTTGTAAGAAATAAAAAAGAAGCAATAGAAATTTAGTGCATTGTTGGTAGTAAGTATAATTATGTGTTGGGGTCCTGGGTAGCTGCACACAAATATACCTCAGTGGCATATTGATTATTTTGAATTAAAGTAGCTTAAGAGATGGCCAACACAAGAGGGACACTCTGACCCTTCTTTCTATCTCCCTGAAAGCAGGAAATAAATCTCTCATGTGACAGGTGCACTCCCTGCATATGGAGCTAGAAGAACACTCTTATCTCCAGAGATAGGGAATTCAGACCAGCAAGCCTGTATAAACAAACTATTACTTCCTCTAATTTACTACCCCAAGCCCAAACTCTGTTTAGATTTTTCGCTAATAGAACTCCCAAAACCTAGTTTCTTTGTCCTGTCAATTCCTCATAAATTTTTCTGTCTAAAATTATAAAAGCTATCTGCTTTAGCCACTTCTTAGGCCCCTTTCTATGAGTGGTCTTGTGAACAATTAAAATTGTTTCTTTTTTTCCTGAGTTTTGTCTTGTGTCATTTTATTACCAGTCCAGCCACAAGAAATCAAGATGCACAGAGGGGGAAATTTCCCCCTCTCCAACACGAGTTTTGTGAAATTTTTGTTTTATTTATCTATGTGGTATGCATGTGGTTATCGGATTTGTTATAGAATATTTTTGTTCACTGTGGGCTGGGGTCAAAAGGTTTGAAAGCCATTTAAAAATGTGCCACATTATGAGGTTCAACAGTTTCAATAACTGGACGTTTAAGTTGTCCCTTCAGTCAAAGTAGACATCCACTCACAGTGCAGAGACTCAGAAGATGATCTGAGTGAATGGCAAGGAATTGAGAAGTGTCGGGTAGTGAGTGAAGAATGCGGGGCATGTGGGGGTGTTGTGTGTGTGTGTCTGTGTGTGTATCATTTTGAAAAGATTCCACAGTTTTCCTCTTCAGAGACACACATGCAAATGAGAAGTATGCTGCTTTGTAAACCTCCCTGAGGAAAATTATTTGTTGCAAACTTAAATAACAGGGCTACAGAATTTCTAAGAAAGATTCCTACAAATAAATACATAACAAAAAAAGAGGAAAACATTGTACCTAGCAGAAAAGGAAATGATAGATAAACTTGTAATTCCTTTCACTGCAGAAATGACTTTATCCAGGTCTTGGACTGACTTCTACTCTGAACGTTCTCTCTGTGGGGTACTCAACAGTTTTGGAGGGATGGATAGGTCTGGAAGTGCAAACTCTAAGTCCTTTATGTGAAGAGAAAGTGTTCGTCGCTCAATCGTGTCCGTTTCTTTGCAACACCATGGCCTGCACCAGGCCCGTCTGGAGTAGGTAGCCATTCCCTTCTCCAGGGGATCTTCCCAACCCGGGGACAGAACCCAGGTCTCCCTCATTGCGGGCTGGTTCTTTACCGTCTGAGCCACATCTAGACAGTTGTGGACTCTCTGGGAGCAGCGTCAGAGGCTGCGTGAGGAGACTAGGTCCCGACTCTCAGCACGGATGATCGCTGGCTGTCTGGGACGCCACAAGAATCGAGAAAGGGTAGGCGGCGTGGAAACGGCGAGTCCGCCAGCCTCCACAGGCGGGTTAGGCTGGCGGCTGGACCGTTGCCTGTGAGTAATCAAGCACCAGCCGAGCGCCGCCGCAAAGTAGCACCAGGAGGCGCCGCTCCCCGGGAGCGGAAGAGCAGTGCGCACGCGCAGACGGGCCTGGCCAGCGAAGCGGACAGGCCCACTCCCCAGACCCGCCTCACCTCCAGCACCCGGCCGCGGACCGCACTGCCTAGTCTCCCCGCCCGGCTTTCCCCGCCCACTCTGCGCGCTAGCGGATCGCGGCTGCGCGCGCAGAGCCTGAGCGGGCGCCGGCGGGAAGGGGAAGCGGCGGGTAAGAAGGGCCCGCGTCCCGGGGGCATCTGTGACTGGGTTGGGAGTTTCGTCCTCGCCTCTGTCTTTGTGGAGGAGCGTGCGAGGAGCCTCTGGAACTGGCTTCCTCCTGCCGTTCAGGCATGCCTCTAATAATCGAAGTGTTTTCGCCCTCACCGGAGCGTCGTCTAGTCCGGTCTCCACCTGCCTCTCGTCTCCCCGCCCCTACTGGGGAATCCGAGGCCGAGCCCCGGCCGGTCTGATTTCGTCAGACCTCATGCTCTCGCCAGAGCCATCTGAGATGCCTTCCCGGCCGTTTAGGTAGCGCCAGATCGTTTATCTGCCTTTAGTGGCGCAGCATCCCAGGAGTAGCTCTCGGGGTCCAGCCTCCAAATCAAGCACAAAGAGCCTCTTTTTTTTTTTTTTTTTGGACGCTCGCTCGTCCTGGGATTCTTTTTGACACCCTTTGCTGAGTGAAGCAGCTTCCAGATGCTCGAAGCAGTGATTTTGAGGCCACTAAACATAGATTCTCTTTGCTTCCTCTGAGCGTCTCCACCATTTCCTTAATAATCCACCTTTCAAATTTGTGTCTGTTGAGGCGCGTCCCTTACATCCCTATGCGATGGCCCTATATTAAGCTCTTTCCTTTTGGAAATGGGGTGACAACCACGTATCTTCTTTTGGAATGAATTACTGCACTGGCTGTGGGATAGTATCAGCAGTTACTAAGAAGCGTAGTAGTAGTGAAGGAGGATTTCTGCTGTCTGCTGCCAGAGTGGATGGATATTCAGTCACTTTTTTGTACCAAGAGGCAGCGTTTTATCTCAAGCTGTGCTTGATGCCCTGAAGTTGGAGGCAGAGGAGGTACCTTGTAATTAAACAAATCGCTGAGTCCAGAATCTGCTGACAGGAAGAAATCTAAAACAGAAAAAGCCTGACTGCGGTGCCATGTTTAATAATATCTGCAGATCAAATTTCTATCTAGAGAGAAATACACTTTTTCTGTGTAAGTTAAATGTAATATATTGACATTTATGTTGGTGCTGATGTGAAGTTTTAGCAGCTACCTTGGAACTTTTCAGTCAAGTTTCTCAAGAAGTTAATTCCTAAGTAATCATAATAATCAGCTTAGTTATTTTTACTTTGATAAGTTTTACTGAATGCTGAAAACTTAGCTGCTCCCACCATTTCTGTTAGTCGACTAGTTTTCCTTGATACCTAAATGCCTTTGTCATCTTAGATTTCTCTTGTGCTTCATCTCGATACCTCTTATATAACTGGATCTCATGGTTTCTTTTTTCAAAAAGTAACTTGGATTTATCCCTTTGATTCTCATTGTTGAAGCTGGAAGTCTCTTTTCTAAGACTTTCCTACCTCTTAGCATATCCTCCAGAGAGCTCAAAACACAAGTCTGAAACATGACTATTGTCATGTTTATTCTTAATAAACCTATAAAGGTTCATGTTCAAACTTATTTGCCTGGGTTTCAAAGCTCTTTCTGTGCACATGATATGATGGGAAAACCCCAGGATTTAGAGTCAGACCTGGGTTTAAATATTAGGACTGTCATTGTACTAACACTGTGTCTTTGGGAAACTGAGCTTCAGTTTCCTTCTCTTATTTCGAATAACAATATCTTTTCTTCCAGCCTCTTAATTATTGTGAGAATTACAATTGGCATAATGTGTAAAAAAGTTGTCAGAATTAAACAAAAACAACCTAAGCTATTATTATTTCACAGCTATGAAAGATAGTTCCAAAAGAATTGTCTTTCAGGGAACTTTCAGAAAGTAAGGACTTTCTGAAAAGTCAAGCAAGTTTGAACATGAACCTTTATAGGTTTATTAAGAATAAACACGACAATAGTCGTGTTTCAGACTTGTTTTTTGAGCTCTCTGGAGAGCTTTCAGTCCTACTCCCTATGTGTGTGTTCATAGGGAGTAGGGTGACAAGGAAGACTGTGATTGTTGTTGTTTAGTTACTAAGTTGTGTCTAACTCTCTTGCAACCCCATGGCCTGCTAGGCTCTGTTCATGGGATTTTCTGGGCAAACTGGAGTGGGTTGCCATTTCCTTCTCCAGGAGATCTTCCTGACCCAGGGATCAAACCTGCATCTCCTAGAGGTGGATTCTTTACCACTAAGCTACTAGAGAAGCCCCCAGATTGTGATAATGGGCTGTAAATTAGGTATGGTTAGGGTGAGCACCAAACCCAGAGGAGAGAGGAACAGGGAAGATTTCCTGGAGGATATTAAGTTTGAACAGTCTTTAATTATAACAAAGATCCAGACAGAAAAGCTGGGAAAGGGTATCATGAAAGAGATGCCTTTAGAGAACTGCAAACTGTTAGATTTTATTGGAGTATTAAAAGTATTCAAAGAGGATTATAGGAGGTAGGATTGGATGGGTAGACAGAGATGAAATTTGAAGGTCTTTTTTGTGCTAAAGGAAGTGAACAAATTGAAGGATTTTAAGCAGACAGTTGGCCTGAACACAATTGTTTAAAAAAAAAAAAAAGAGAACACTTAAGTTCCTTTTTTTTTAAAAAAAATTACTCATTTATTTATTTTTGGCTGTGCTGGGTCTTGCTGCACTGGCTTTTCCCTAGTTGTGGTGAGCTGGGGCTACTCTGTAGTTGTGGTCCTTGGGCTTCTCATTGTGGTGGCTTCTGTGTTGCAGAGGATGGGCTCTAGGGCATCTGGGCTCAGTAATTGTGATTCCTGGGCTCTAGAGCACAGGCTCAGTAGTTGTGGTGCATGGGCTCAGTTGCTCCTCTGCATGTAGATCTTCCTGGACTAGGGGTCAAACTCATGTTTCTTGCATTGGCAGGCAGATTCTTTTCTACTGAGCCACCAGGGAAGCCCCACAATTGCTTTTTGAAAGTTCATTTTGACTGCCGTGTGTGCTTCCTTACCACAGTGTACAAGGCTATCCTTCTACCTTTGTGCTTTTCCTTGTTTTCTTTAGTTCACCGTCTCCTCATACCTTAACACACTGTCACTCAATATCCAGTTTGGGTTCCATTTCTGCTGTGAGGCGTTCTCCAGTTATTTTAGACCGTATTATTCACTCCCTTCTCTGAAACCCTGTTAGGAATAGCACCACACAGTTTAGTCCTTATTAGTTTCATGTGTGTTTTATGTCCCTAAATAGATTTTAATTTCCTTGAGGATAGGGAATGTTTCATATGTATATGAACAGAAGACATGCTAAACACAAAAACTTGTTGCTTGGTCTCTTTCTTTTTTTCAGGGTAGGACCAGATTATGGGCCACAGTCCTTTTAATTGATCTATCATCATCATGGCTAATGAGGGCTGTGCCAAGGCTGGTGATAGTCATTTTTCATTAGATAAACATGCTCAACTCATCTTGGCTCAGATCAATAAAATGAGGAATGGAGAGCATTTCTGTGATGTGGAGCTGCAAGTTGGGAAGGAAACTTTTAAAGTTCATCGGCTGGTTTTGGCTGCCAGTAGTCCTTACTTTGCAGCTTTGTTCACTGGAGGAATGAAGGAGTCCTCGAAAGATGTTGTACAGATTCTAGGAATTGAAGCTGGAATCTTTCAAATACTTTTAGATTTCATTTACACAGGTATGTAAGTATTATATTGTTGTTGTTTAGTTGCTAAGTTGTGTCTGACTTTTGCAACCCTGTGGACTATAGCCTGCCAGGCGCCTCTACCCATGGGATTTCCCAGGCAAGAATACTGGAGTGGGTTGCCATTTCCTTCTCCAGGGGATCTTCCTGACCCAGGGATTGAACCCGTGACTCCTGCATTGGCAGGCAGATTCTTTACCACTGAGCCACCAGGGAAGCCCATGTAAGTATTATATGTAGTGTAAATATATATGGAAAACTAGATTTGAAAGAGATACACTAAAGTGTTAATATAGGGAATTCCCAGGCATCAGGGGTTAGGGCTCCACACTACTGGCAAGTCAGAAAAAAAATAGTGTATGTCTGTGTATGGGAAAATGTTTGATTTTCATTTTTATACTTTTCTGCCTTACATCTTTTCATGTGCCTGTTGGCCATCTGTATGTCTTCTTTGGAGAAATACCTATTTAGGTCTTCTGACCATTTTTTTGATTGAGTATTTTGTTTTTTTGTTGTTGTTGCTGTAAAAGGGCTTTTAATAACCTGTAAAGACTTATTAAGTTTTAGGGCATTCTTTTTGTTACTCTTAAGTAATCCTTGGCTTCATCCAATACCATTCCTTCAGTTACCTTCCATCACAACCCATGATGTTATCTTCTCCAAATTTGTAATGAACTCTCATTTCATTCAATTAAGTCTTAGGTTTCTCTGCAGCCACTACTGTTTATTCCCATGGTGAATTCCATTTCTTACACTTTTGGAAAATTCCCTATTTGCATTTAACAAACCATATTCTCCCTCTCACCATAGTGTCTTTGGCCATTCATTCATATATAATAAATTTTGGGGGTACCTAGTGTTTAGAAGGGGCTTCCCTGGTGGCTCAGACGGTAAAGCGTCTGCCTGCAATGCAGGAGACCCGGGTTCTATTCCTGGGTCGGGAAGATCCCCTGGAGAAGGAAATGGCAATCCACTCCAGCAATCTTGCCTGGAAAATCCCATGGACAGAGGAGCCTGATAGGCTATAGTCCATGGGGTTGCAAAGAGTCGGACATGACTCTTAGAAATACAGAAAGGGCAAGCTTTTTCTTGTGTTTAGAAATACAGAAAGGGCAAGCTTTTTCTTAACAGACTTTATAAATCTAATTGAGAATACAAACACGCAGTTTAGTTGAATGTTTTAAAAGGGATAAAGGGAAATTATGAGATTGAATGGAGGGACTTCCCTGGTGGTTCATTGGTTAAGAATCCAGTCAACCAATGCAGGGGGCCCAGTTTCAATCCCTGGTCAGGGAACTAGATCCTGCACACAGCAACAAAGATTCCCTATGCTGCAACTAAGACCCAGCTAGGTCAAAAAAAAAAAAGAAAAAGACTGAATGGAGAGTTTATCCTTTTCTTTCTAAATATAATTGAGTATTTGATCTCTTTCCAAAGTCATCATGTAAGTATATGAAAGTGAAGCCCTCTGGAAGGAGATTGGTATATATAGTTACTTAAATGTTAAATGCTTAAAACTTCTCATATGTTATGGACTCTTGGTTTTACCTCACATTAAAAATTAACATTTATATGGCACTTGATTGTAATGAAGAATATGGCCCATGTCTTACTCACTCCTGTGCCTCAGTCAAATGTTTGTTAGATGCATATAGCCCTATGTTAAAAGCATGGACTTTGATGTCACTCCCTACATTGCATCTCACTTAACCGTGTGACAAAGAGTTGAGTTACTTTAACTTTCCAATTCTGTTTTCTTAATATAAGGGGGAAATCCTACTGTATGGGGTTATATGGAGGGTTAAGTGAATGTATAGAGCAATTATGCTGTGCCTGGTTCATTGTTAAGTGCTCCATGCATGTGCAGTACTATTATCACTTAGGTTTTGCACCTTTCTACAAGTTCTTTGTTGGCCTTTTACTTAGTATTCATCTACCCCCACAAAGCCTGAGCTATCAGTGGAATCAAGTATAATGCTTTTTGAATATAAGTCAAATGTTTGTTTTATGTTATTGGTCATTTTGTCTCCCTACTTCCCTAGGTATAGTGAACATAGGCGTGAATAATGTCCAGGAGTTGATTGTTGCAGCAGACATGCTACAGTTGACTGAAGTCGTTAATCTTTGTTGTGAATTTCTGAAAGGACAAATTGATCCACTGAACTGCATTGGGATCTTTCAGTTCTCTGAGCAGATTGCCTGCCATGATCTTCTGGAATTTACAGAAAACTACATTCATGTCCATTTCTTGGAGGTGCATAGTGGGGAAGAGTTCCTGGCACTTACAAAAGATCAGCTGATCAAAATTTTGCGAAGTGAAGAGCTTAGCATCGAGGATGAATACCAGGTCTTCTTAGCTGCAATGCAGTGGATACTGAAAGATCTAGGAAAGAGAAGAAAACATGTGGTGGAAGTGCTGGACCCAATTCGATTCCCTTTATTACCTCCTCAGAGACTTGTAAAGTACATAGAAGGTAATTTTTTTGTTCCATGTTAAATTAGTTTTATCCAGTGACCTTTCCTCTCTTTGAAATGTGATAGTGTTTTCATTTTTCACTTCAATAGCAAACATTTATTGAATGGTTATTATATGTAAGATACAACTTTTGTATTTTGTAGGTACAGTAGCATTTCAGTATTTCTGCATATTTTAATCAGATCTTTATCTTGAGGTTAACTACCAAGGGAGAGGAATTTATTGACAGAGCTAAAATACTGCGGCTATTTTTGGTAGTAGTACTAATTATTTTAGCGTAAGATTTCTTCTTGCCACTTTGAAAAATTCAGCAAAACCTAAACATTTAAGGAAAACTATATATGCTGAACACAAAACCAAAACTCAATACATCCTATAAGTCCTCTCATTATAAAATTAATTGTATATTGATATAATAATACAGCTTCTATGTAGCCTTTGAATATATTTAAGTTCTAAACTTTGAAAACACTTTTCACCATAGTATAAAATAAATTTTATCTTTATATTAGAAAAATAATATTTAAATTTATTTTTAAAAACTACTTTGGACCAGTTTCAAGATTTGAAGCTTTAACTCTTGTCATTTAGGATGTGACTGAATTACAAATATTTTACTATGAATTAATTATAGTATTAGCATTAAAGTTGTAATTATATGATATAATTATATTTAATGTGGATTTTTAGGTTTTTCCACTCTTAACAGTATCAACAGAAATTTGTAATTTTTTCTCAGTGATATCTTGTATTAATGTATATATCATTAATTCTCATTATTCATATATATAGTCATTACTCACTGACTACTACTACTACTATATAGTTAGTTCTCACTGACTACTACTATTTGTGGTAGTTATCCTCTATAAATTTACCAAGAACAGTGATCAGCAAATACTGAACCATTGTTCCTGAGAAAAGCATGAGGTAAGTTTTTACAAGCCTCTGGTCACAAAATTTTTGTCACCTGATCAATACATAAACTTGTTTTTTTGTGTGTGTCTGTCAAAACCCCCTCATTTAATATATACTGTTGATTCATTAAACTCATGGCCAACAAAACTACAACTGAAGGCTGAGTGAAGCCTAACACATGTTAGGCTTCTGCAAGACACATCACAGCCTTCTTGCACTTACAAACACTAGACATGGTACTTTCACAGTATGCTTAGGGACTGTTTTAAACAGTGAAAAGGCCAACAGAAAATACAAAGTGCCATGATGCTAAATAGAATGTGAAGAGGACAATTGTTTATAGTGAGAACTGAAATACGATGGCAGAATGTCGCCTCTTTCGGTCTCACCTGGAAGCATGGATGTTAGGTGATTCAAATTTTTTGCCACTGTATGGCATGTCTGTGAACCAGCAAGAAAGCGCTGTGAGTGTTGATTTGGGTTGAAAATTCATGTTAGTGAGTAGATGTATTCATAAGTAAAGAATCTACAAAAAATGAAGACTGACTATATTTAAATGCTAAAGCAAGAGAAAAATTATCCAGACATGTTTTTTGTGTGTATCATGTGAGAAGTTAGGAGTGGGACAAAGGCTTTCATGGTTGAGTTGACTTTTGCAAAGTGCTGCAGATACGAAGTACTGAAGGGAAGTTCCCTGGAATTGGGGCATGTTTTCCTATGGCTTTTTAGTGTCATAATATTAAAGTCTTGTACTGCCCAGTAGTTATCACCTAAGGACATTTCACTGGAATACAACTGCAGGGAAGCAAGGGAGAAATAAATGGAGGATATTTTCCAAAGGCAACCTTACTATTTTTCAGTATTTTTGAAACTTTATCTCTGATCTTTTTAGAGAAAAGATGGACAATTTATACAGAAAACTAATGAGACTCTACCACAAAATTCAATGAGGGAGCAAAAGACTTCATTGAAATGGTTAAATTGTATTATGTGAAATGTGTAGATTTTCCCCTATGGTGTATAATTCAGGTAATTTAATATTATTAGTATATGATAACATATCTTTTTCTTGCATTTTAGAGAATGATTTTACTTTTTAAAAATGGTACATGCTCTTATAAAAACTTTAGGTAATAAATTATTAAAAAAGCAAACAACAGATAACCCAAAGTTCACCATACAGAAAGAGTTATAATTAACATTCATTAAACATCATTCTAGATGTCTCTGTATAGGAGAATGGATGATGGGTGGGTGTATGGTTGCAAGGATGGATAGAAAAAAAATTTACAAGAATAAGAATCATTCTATCATACTATTTATAATACAAAAAATATACCTAAATCTCACTAAAAGTTAACAAAGAAGAAACTAATTAGATAAATGTTTATTTAATCCCAAGAAGTATTCATTCTAAAAAGTTTTTACATAATAAAAACAAAAAGATGAGCTTCATTAAAAGGTGAAACCATAGTTTCATTTTGTGTTTCAGTTTTAAAGTTTAGATTCTCTGCTGTGAAATATGAGGTAATTAGTATTGTTATTTTTCTCCTTACCTGCTTCAAGGTCTACATAGCCCTTATATAGATACTTTTCAAATCCTCCTAGCTCTGTGCTTTTATTGTATATTTAAGTGGATTTAATGCTCTGTACCAGTTTTTTAACAGTAGGCTTTTTGTTCCTGAACTTTCCTTTATTTTGGGGCCCTGCAGCACTGCTTGCAGGATCTTACTTCCTCCACAAGGGATTGAACCCAGGTCATCACAGTGAAAGCGCCGAACCCTAACTACTGGACTGCCAGGGAATTCCCTGAGCTTTCTTTTTTGATTCGTCATTTGGTTGGTTAAATTTCATCACCAAGATTTTTTTTTTCTAAGAAAGGTTCATGATTACTGTATTTGCTGATTTTTTTCCTCATATCTGAGAATTTCTGTTACCTTTTAAATTTAACAGATATTTGTGTGGGTACAATATGCTTAATTTTTGAGCATTCCCCCCACCTCTACCTCCACCCTACGTTTGTAAGGAGTGTTTTTTTTTTCCCCAATGACTTGCTTTTTCTGCTTGGATGGCTAAAGAATTCTCTTTCATTATTCTTGATTTGTGTTCAAATTTGCCATTTTTCCTTAGACTATATCATATACCCTTTTCCTTTTTTTGGTCATGCCCTGTGGTATGCAGCAATTTTTCCTTCATTTTGGAAAATTTTTCCTTTGTGAAATTCCTGAATATTTCTAACGTTTCCTTTGGTGGTCTTCATCCTTGTATTGGAAACTTTTTTGTCTTTCGTATTTATCATCTTATAATGTAGGAAATCAGTCCTGAATATTCATTGGAAGGACTGATATTGAAGCTGAAACTCCAATACTTTGGACACCAAATGTGAGAAACTGACTCATTGGAAAAGACCCTGATGCTGGGAAAGACTGAAGGCGAGAGGAGAAGGGGACAACAGAGGATGAGATGGCTGGATGGCATCACTGACTCAATGGACACGAGTTGTTGAGTAAACTCCCGGAGTTGGTGATAGATAGGGAGGTCTGGCATGCTGCAGTTCATGGGGTTGCAAAAAGTCGGACATGACTGAGCAACTGAACTGAATGTTAAAATATTTTGTCTTTTGCTCTATGCTCACATTTGTTTTCTTAAGTCTTTACTCCAAATTGCCAATTTGATTTTTGTCTAATTAGTTTCTTGCTTCTAATTTATTATGTCTGCACTACTGTCACTTTATTTCCTTAGCAATGCACCTCATTTTGTCTTTGAGCCTTTTTTTTTTTGCATATAGGATCTTTATTCTTAAAAATAAATCTATCTTGTATATAGAGAATCTGTTTCTGTTATGTGGCTAATGTTTTCTTCCAAACTGAATTCTTCAGTCACTTTCTCTTTTTTTTTTCTGGGGTATATTTAAATAGTTGTATTGCTATTTCTTGATATACTGCTCATGCTTAATTTGGCAACTCTGTTCAAATCTGCTTGCTCTGATAATTCTCCATGACACATTTTCTATCTTGGTATTTGTTGTTGTTGCTCAGTTGTGTTCAACTCTTTGCGGACCCCATGGACTGCAGCACGCCAGGCTTCCCTGTCCTTCACCATCTCCCAGAGCTTACTCAAACTCATGTCCATTGAGTTGGTGATAGTTGGTGATGCCATCCAACCATCTTGTTCCCCTGTTGTCCCCTTCGTCTCCAGCCTTCAATCTTTGCCAGCATCAGGGTCTTTTCCACTGAGTCAGTTCTTCACATCAGGTGGGCAAAGTATTGGAGCTTCAGCCTCAGCATCAGTCCCTCCAATGAATATTTACAATTGATTTCCTTTAGGATTGACTAGTTTAATCTTGCTGTCCAAGGGATTCTCAAGAGCCTTCTCCAACATCACAGTTCAAAAGCATCAATTCTTCAGCACTCAGCCTTCTGTATGGTCCAACTCTCACATCCGTACATGACTACTGGAAAAACCATAGCTTTGACTATACAGACCTTTGTCAGCAAAATAATGTCTCTACTTTTTAATACGCTGTCTAGGTTTATCATAGCTTTTCTTCCAAGGAGCAAGCGTCTTTTAATTTCATGGCTGCAGTCACCATCTGTAGCGATTTTGGAGCCCAAGAAAATAAAGTCTGTCACTGTTTCCACTGTTTCCCCATCTATTTGCCATGAAGTGATAGAACCAGATGCCATGATCTTAGTTTTCTGAATGTTGAGTTTTAAGCCAGCTTTTTCACTCTCCTCTTTCACCTCATCAAGAGGCCCTTTAGTTCCTCTTTGCTTTCTGCCTTAAGGGTAGTGTTATCGGCATATCTGGGGGCTTCCCACCTAGTGGTAAAGAATCCACCTGCTAATTACAAAGGAGATGGTCCTGGTTCGATCCCTGGGTTGGGAAGATCCCCTGAAGGAGGGCATGGCAAGCCACTCCAGTGTTCTTGCCTGGAGAATCCCCTGGACAGAGGAGCCTGGTGGGCTACAGTCCATAAGGTCGCACAGAGTTGACATGACTGAAGTGACTTAGCATGCACACATACACATCTACATATCTGAGGTTATTGATATTTCTCCTGGCAATCTTGATATTACTACTCTCTTTATCCCACCTAAAATTTAATTGCTATGTATTGTGTTCTCACCACTTCTTTCTAGCTTGAGGCAAGAGGGTGGTGAAAGAATAGATATCTGCTCAGGCTAAGGTCCTTGCCTATGGGCCTGGACTCTGACCTCTCTCTTGGTGAGATGCAATTATTGATCTGATATCAAGACCTACTTACCCAACCAAGGATATATCTCACTACTGCGGATTTTGGCTACCACTGAGAAACGCTGGGCTGGAAGAAGCACAAGCTGGAATCAAGATTGCCAGGAGAAATACTAGTAACCTCAGATATGCAGATGACACCACCCTTATGGCAGAAAGTGAAGAACTAAAGAGCCTCTTGATGAAAGTGAAAGAGGAGAGTGAAAAAGTTGGCTTAAAGCTCAACATTCAGAAAACGAAGATCATGGCATCCGATCCCATCACTTCATGGTGAATAGATGGGGAAACAGTGGAAACAGTGGCAGACTTTATTTTTCTGGGCTCCAAAATCACTGCAGATGGTGATTTCAGCCATGAAATTAAAAGACGCTTACTCCTTGGAAGAAAAGTTATGACCAACCTAGATAGCATATTCAAAATCAGAGACATTATTTTGCCAACAAAGGTCTGTCTAGTCAAGGCTATGGTTTTTCCAGTGGTCATGTATGGATGTCAGAATTGGACTGTGAAGAAAGCTGAGCACCGAAGAGTTGATGCTTTTGAACTGTGGTGTTGGAGAAGACTCTTGAGAGTCCCTTGGACTGCAAGGAGATCCAACTAGTCCATCCTAGAGGAGATCAGTCCTGGGTGTTCTTTGGAAGGACTGATGCTGAAGCTGAAACTCCAATACCCCGAAGCTGTAAAAAAATATTTGGTATTGTAGGAAACAAACTCCAATGTTTGATGATGAGCTTTCATTTTTTGATTGTTAAATGTATTTCATTTTCATGGAAATAAGTCTTTTCGATATTGTTTAAAAGTTGATTAAAACATCTTTTTCAACATTACTTTAGGAATATCTGATTTTAATCTTCGTGTTGCATTGCAAACACTTTTGAAAGAGTACTGTGAGGTGTGCAAATCTCCCAAAGAGAACAAATTTTGTAGTTTTCTGCAGACATCTAAGGTTCGACCTCGGAAGAAAGCAAGAAAGTACCTGTATGCAGTAGGTGAGAACCTTTTAAAAAGTAATATAAATTATCTTTATTTTCAGGATCAAAACCTTTAAAAGTTTTGTTATTATTAAACATGTGAGAATATGCATGTATGTCAAATAGGCATATTTAATTTCACATACAGGCTGCAGATTTAGAAATTGCATTTATATAGTATAGTGGACACATCTAAGAATAAAGATATTTATTTGATGTCTATTATTTGGTGATTTAAATCTTTGCGTTCTTAGATACCCAATTATTATCAAATAATTGCCTAAGATATGTGGCTTTAAAAAGTAATATTTGAATTCTAGTGAGAAATAGGAAAATAAATCTCAAACATATTAACTATTCACAGCGTCTGAGATGGTCTTTAGGGATAACAGGAACTAGTGGTCTCCAAAGTGTGGAGATGCAGGACAATCCAAAGAAATATTGTATGGACATTTTGTATTTTATTATAGTGTAGTATAGTGTAGTGTAGTTTTTTGGCCATGCTGTACAGCTTGAGGGATCTTAGTTCTCTGACTAGGAATTTAACCTGGGCCACCTCAGTGAAAGCACAGAGTCTGAAACACTGGACTGCCAGGGAATTTCCTCTATTAAAAAAAATATTTAAAATAGAATTTAAAATGTTGATATATATCAACAACAAATTGTCCAGATTTATATACATAATTAATTTATATATAAGAACTTTATGTATAACATAATTTATACTATGTATGTCATTGCATGTGTAATTTTATATATACTGTTATATATAAATTATAATTTTTGAGTATTCATTAACCTTTTTTATAATGGGATGTTCAGTTAAACAAGGCTTTCAACCCTCACTATTTTTTAATTGAAAAAGATATTAATAGGGACTTCCCTGGTGGTTCAGTGGTTAAGAATCCACCTTGCAGTACAGGGAAGACAGGTTCGGTCTCTGGGTGGGGAAGTAAGAGCTCATATGCTATGGAGCAGCTAAGTCTGCACACTGCAGCTGCTTAGCCCACAAGCTCTAGAGCCCATGTGCCACAAGCACTGACCTCTCAAGCTGCAGATACTGAGCCCAGGCTCTACACTAGGGTCTGCATGTCACAATGAAAGATCTCTTGTGACACGACTAAGACTCAGTGCATGAATAGAAATCACAATGAAACTTCCTAACTAGACAGATAACAAGTTCCTAGATTTACATTTTATCTAACATTTAGTTATGACCAGGACCAGGTGGTAGAATATTGTGGTTGAATTCATTGCATTTAAGCCATCATCTTTTAGGACTTGGTACATTTAAGAATAATAGATGTGCATCTGACAGACTCTAAAGTATGTATTCCTTACTATGCAGTAGTTATTGAAAATCTAGATGTAGAGGGCTAGATTTTTCTTGTTACTACCATTTCCATATTTAGCAGTAAGGGATTTGCTGTGTACCTGCTTTCCTTTCTTTATTCAGGTGGATATACTCGATTGCAGGGGGGTCGTTGGAGCGATAGCAGAGCCCTCAGTTGTGTAGAACGTTTTGACACCTTTAGCCAGTACTGGACCACTGTGTCTTCACTTCATCAGGCTCGATGTGGACTGGGAGTAGCAGTTCTGGGAGGAATGGTCTACGCAATTGGAGGTAATAATAAAAATGTCTTATTTCCATTTTTAGACTATAACTCTTAAGTTGACTACATTCTTAAATGCCTTATATATTTTGCTGGATACTCTGGAGTATATATAGATGTAGTTGTGCTTATGCTGTAAAGAGCAATATTGCATAGAAACCTGGAATGTTAGGTCCATGAATCAAGGCAAATTGGAAGTGGTCAAAGAGGAGATGGCAAGAGTAAATGTCGATGTTTTAGGAATCAGCGAACTAGGATGGACTGGAATGGGTGAATTTAACTCATTATAATCTAATACTGACCATTATATCTACTACTGTGGGGAAGAATCCCTTAGAAGAAATGGAGTAGCTGTCATAGTCAACAAGAGTCTGAAATGCAGTACTTGGATGCAATCTCAAAAACGACAGAATGATCTCTGTTAGTTTCCGAGGCAAATCATTCAGTTTCACGGTAATCCAAGTCTATGCCCTGACCAGTAATGCTGAAGAAACTGAAGTTGAACGGTTCTATGAAGACCTACAAGACCTTTTATAACTAACACCCCAAAAAGATGTCTTTTTCATTATAGGGGACTGGAATGCAAAAGTAAGAAGTCAAGAAACACCTTGAGTAACAGGGAAATTTGGCCTTGGAGTACAGAACGAAGCAGGGCAAAGGCTGATAGAGTTTTGCCAAGAGAACACACTGGTTATAGCAAATACCCTTTTCCAACAACGCAGAGAAGACTCTACACATGGACATCACCAGATGGTCAACACCGAAATCAGATTGATTATATTCTTTGCAGCCAAAGATGGAGAAGCTCTATACAGTCAGCAAAAACAAGACCAGGAGCTAACTGTGGCTCAGATCATGAACTCCCTATTGCCAAATTCAGACTGAAATTGAAGAAAGTAGGGAAAACCACCAGACCATTCAGGTATGACCTAAATCAAATCCCTTATGATTATACAGTGGAAGTGAGAAATAGATTTAAGGGCCTAGATCTGATAGATGAGTGCCTGAAGAACTATGGACGGAGGTTTGTGACATTGTACAGGAGGCAGGGATCAAGACCATCCCCAAGAAGAAAAAATGCAAAAAAGCAAAATGGCTGTCTGAGGAGACTTTATAAATAGCTGTGAAGAAGAGAAGTGAAAAGCAAAGGAGAAAAGAAAAGATATACCCATTTGAATGCAGAGTTCCAAAGAATAGCAAGGAGAGATAAGAAAGCCTTCTTCAGTGATCAGTGCAAAGAAATAGAGGGAAAAAATTGAATGGGAAAGACTAGAGCTCTCTTCAAGAAAATCAGAGATACCAAGGGAACATTTCATGCAAAGATGGGCTCAAGGACAGAAATGGTATGGATCTAACAGAAGCAGAAGATATTAAGAAGAGGTGGCAAGAATACACAGAAGAACCGTACAAAAAGATCTTCACGACCAAGATAATCATGATGGTGTCATCACTCACCTAGAGCCAGACATCCTGGAATGTGAAGTCAAGTGGGCCTTAGGAAGCATCACTATGAACAAAGCTCCTGGAGGTGATGGAATTCCAGCTGAGCTATTTTAAATCCTAAAAGATGATGCTGTGAAAGTGCTGCACTCAATATGCCAGCAAATTTGGAAAACTCAGCAGTGGCCACAGGACTGGAAAAGGTCAGTTTTCATTCCAATCCCAAAGAAAGGCAATGCCAAAGAATGCTCTAACTACCACACAATTGCAGTCATCTCACACGCTAGTAAAGTAATGCTCAAAATTCTCCAAGCCAGGCTTCAGCAATACCTGAAGCATGAACTTCCAGGTGTTCAAGCTGGTTTTAGAAAAGGCAGAGGAACCAGAGATCAAATTGCCAACATCCACTGGATCATGGAAAAAGCAAGAGAGTTCCAGAAAAACATCTATTTCTGCTTTATTGACTATGCCAAAGCCTTTGACTGTGTAGATCACAATAAACTGTGGAAAATTCTGAAAGAGATGGGAATACCAGACCACCTGACCTGCCTCTTGAGAAATCTGTATGCAGGTCAGGAAGCAACAGTTAGAACTGGACATGGAACAACAGACTGGTTCCAAATTGGGAAAGGAGTACATCAAGGCTGTATATTGTCACCCTGCTTATTTAACTTCTATGCAGAGTACATCATGAGACACGCTGGGCTGGATGAAGCACAAGCTGGAATCAAGATTGCCCAAAGAAATATCAATAAGCTCAGATATGCAGATGACACTACCCTTATGGCAGAAAGTGAAGAAGAACTAAAGAGCCTCTTGTTGAAAGTGAAAGTGGAGAGTGAAAAAGTTGGCTTAAAGCTCAACATTCAGAAAACGAAGATCATGGCATCCGGTCCCATCACTTCATGGGAAATAGATGGGGAAACAGTGGAAACAGTGGCTGAGTTTATTTTTTTGGCCTCCAGAATCACTACAGATGGTGACTGCATGTATGAAATTAAAAGACGCTTAATCCTTGGAAGGAAAGTTATGACCAACCTAGACAGCATGTTAAAAAGCAGAGACGTTACTTTGTCAACAGTAGTCCATCTCATCAAGGCTATGGTTTTTCCAGTGGTCATGTATGGATGTGAGAGTTGGACTATAAAGAAAGCTGAACACTGAAGAATTGATGCTTTTGAACTGTAGTGTTGGAGAAGACTCTTGAGAGTATTGGACTGCAAGGAGATCCAACCAGTCCATCCTAGAAGAGATCAGTCCTGGGTATTCATTGGAAGGACTGATGTTGAAGCTGAAACTCCAAAACTTTGGCCACCTGATGGGATGAGCTGACTCATTTGAAAAGACCCTGATGCTGGGAAAGATTGAGGGCAGGAGGAGAAGCGGACAACAGAGGATGAAATGGTTGGATGGCATCACCGACTCAATGGACGTGAGTTTGAGTAAACTCTGGGAGTTGGTGATGGACAGGGAGGCCTGGCATGCTGTGGTCCATGGGGTTGCAAAGAGTTGGACGCAACTTAGCGACTGAGCTGAATTGAATCGAATAAACATTTGTTAAGTAAAGTAATGAAAGAAAAAGGAAACAGGACTTGCCCGGTAGTCCAGTAAATCTGCCCGTTAATTCAGGGGACATCAGTTCAATCCCCGGTCCAGGAAGATCCCACATGCTGCAGAGCAGCTAAGCCCACGTACCACAACTACTGAGCCATCAACAAAGATCAGTCGCAGCCATAAATAAATAAAATTTAAAGAAGAAAAAGGAAACATATGATATTAAATATTTCATACCAGAGGGACACTGTGATTTGTTACCAGTCAAAAGACTTAGGTTTGGTTTTATGAAAAATATTCATAAAATGTAGCATCAAAATTTAGGTCAATGTTCGTGATAAAAAAATTTTAATTCTGAAAGCTGAATTACAAATCTTTTTTTTTTTTTGGCTGTGCTCCATGGCATGTGGAACCTTAGTTCACTGACCAGGGATTGAACCTGCACCCCCTACATTGCAAGGCAGATTCTTAATCACTTTATTGCCAGGGAAATCCCCTTATGAATCATTTTTAATTAACCAATTTTCTGGACAGTGGCGTGTGTAAAAACCATGTCAGCTAGACATTGGGACTTATTTCTTAATTAAAATCACTGTGTTTCTAAAACTGTTATGAATTCTAAAATGATTAATGAATAAAAATTAAATAAAAGGGAATTTGAATGTGGGAGAAAAACAATTATCAGAGAAGGATCTGAAGAGAAATAAATGCTAACACTTTTGATATCAAGATTTATTTTCAAGTAATTTGTCTTTATAGCAAGCATCTTGTTAGATCATCTCTAACTCTTACAGCCAGTTTTCCCCTTTATTTCTATGGGTCATTCTCAAATACTGAACGTTGTATATCAAAAATCTTACTATTATTTTACAACTATGACATTGTCAGTTTAAAATGAGAGATATTAAATAATATTTGATTATTATTTTTTGGAGAAAGCAATCATCTCAAAAACTGTTTATTAAACTGTTTATTAAATCAATAAATGTCATGGTGCATCTGAAAATTCTAACAAAGAAATTAGAGTTTTGAGCAATAACCTCTTGTCAGTATAAAGACTATAAGTCTATATAATCTTTGGCTGAAACTCTCATGGTTTTTTATGTACATTTTGGCAGTTGTGTTGCATGAACTCAGTTGTGTTTAATGTAGGGTCACAGTGTCCTGTGTGACACTTCCATATATATGTATCCCTTTCCTGATACCACAGAAGCATAAATGGCAGCCTTTCAAAACTGCCATGACTTTGCAGGCTAATATTACTGTCAACATTACTGTCTTAACATATTACTTAAAATATAATTTTCAAATAATATTTTGTTATCAAAGTAATTCATGTTTGCTATAGAAAATTTTGCTGAAACTGAGGTATATGAAAAAGAAAATGAAAATCATCCATAGTATAATCATACCACCAAGAGATAACCACAGTTAACAGTTTATTTCCTTCTAGATATGTATGTATCTGTGTTACTATTCTACGTATTATATTTTAAAATTAAGATATAATTCACATATCATAAAATTCACCATAGAGAGTGTTAAGTTCAGTGGTTTTGGTATATTCACAAAATTGTGCAACCATCACCACTAATTTCAGGACATTTTCACCACTACAAAAGCCACTGTTTATCAATTAAGGAAAATCTTATATGTGTATAGGGAACTATTTACTAGCCATGTTCCCAGACTCTAGGTCAATGTTGTAAGCAGGACTTTCTAAGAATAGACAGTTTTAGGCTTGCTCTGTTAACTGTTTTCTGTACAGTGAGTTTTGTATACATTCAAGATTCTAGGCTCTCATAAAATTATATGAACTGGAAATACCTTTTCCTACTCTTCTGCTTCATCTTTTACTCTCTTTATTATATCTTTTGGTAAATGAATGTTTTTAATTTTAATGTAGCCAACTCTATAATAATTTTCCTTTTATGGTTAGTATTTTTTATATCTTTTTAAAGAAATCCTTGTCTACTCAAAAGTCATGAAATATATACTTTTATTAATTTTTAAAAATTTTATAGTTTTTCCATTTACATTTAGGTCTGTAATTCACCTGTAACTGAATTTTATAGATCATATTAGTAAGGAACTAGTTTCATTTCCCCCATATACATATATAAAAACAATTCCCAGCATTTTTGTTTACCTGTTGCTCTGCTATGCAAACTATCTCATATACCTAGTAATCATATACGCATGGATCTGATTCTAGAATTTTGTTTCTATTCCATTGATCTCTATGTCTATTCCTGTGGTGTTATAGCTGTACTTTAAGTCTGATAGGCTTATTTAATAGGGAATTTTCTCTCTCCTTAGTATTCTTTTTGGGAGTGCTTGGCTATTCTGCCTCTTTTAAACTTCCATATAAAATTCAGAATTAGTTCATCAAATCTATTTTTAAAATAATACTGTATGATTCTACTTATATGAGATACTTGGAATAGTCAGAATCAGTAAAACAGAAAGTACAATGTGTTTGCCAGGGGCTAGAGGAGGAGAGAATGGAGAGTTACTGTTTAGTAGGTATAGAGTTCAGTTTTACAAGATGAAAAGAATTATGGGGATGGCTGATTGTGATGGCTGTATATCAGTGTGAATGTGTTTAATATCACTGAACTATATTCTTAAAAATGGTTAAGATGATAAATTTTATGTTATGTGTATTTTAATGCAATAAAAAGAGGTTTCTTAAAAATTGGAATTTCTTTAAATCTGTAAATCATTTTGGGAGTAATCATCTTTACATTGACACTTATAATTCATCAACATGATACATCTCTTCATTTATTTGAAGTGAAGTGAAGTCACTCAGTCGTGTCCGACTCTTTGCCATCCCATGGACTGGAGCCTGGAGCCTGGTAGGCTACAGTCCATGGAATTCTCCAGGCAAGAATACTGAAGTGGGTTGCCATTTCCTTCTCCAGGGGATCTTCCCGACCCAGGGATCAAACCCAAGTTTCCTGCATTGCAGCCAGACACTTTACTGTCTGAGCTACTAATTTAAAAATTTATCTAAATAAAATTTATAAATTATATCCATAAAGGTCTTATATTGGGTTGGCCAAAAGTTCATTTGGATTTTTCCATAACATCTTACAGAAAAAGCTGAACAAACTTTTGGGCCAAGCCATATACAATCTTTGATTGCATTAACTTCTTCTAGGTATATTATATTTAAAATTCTATTTTTAAGTGCTATTTAAAATTTTTTTTTTCATTTTCTGTTTGTTGTTAGATAAGCATTGCATTAAAACTCAAATTGTAGCAGAGCCTGCTATCTAAGCTGTGAAAATATAGAAGTTTCAAAATGCAACCTTTATCCCCAAAAATTACATGGATTGTTTGGGTGGTGGTAGAAACAGGTAATAGTCTACTTTGCTTAATTAAGTGGACATTAATAAATGACAGTGCTATGATTCAAAATAACACATGGTGGGCAAATAAATTTTAATGAAGAGTATAAAATCAGACGTAATAGTTGAATTCTGACAACACAGAATGCCATTGAATATTGTATTGTGGTTTTAGGCTAATAACATTATTAATTCTTCTCATATGTGTCTCTTATTTGACTCAGGTGAAAAAGATTCAATGATTTTTGACTGTACTGAATGTTATGATCCAGTTACTAAACAGTGGACGACTGTAGCTTCAATGAATCACCCCCGCTGTGGCTTGGGAGTGTGTGTATGTTATGGGGCTATCTATGCTTTGGGTAATTATTCTCTCCAATTTAAAAGATATCTAATATTATTTAAATTCTTAATCAAATTTTGCTTATTTTAGAAATTTTCCTTCCTTACCATAAGAAACTTGTGTCTCTTCAGTTTTAAAAGTTCTTATTCTCAAAATTATATTACTTGGGAAATACTGTCAAGCGTGGAACTCTTAGAAGGAGATGAGGATAAAATACAGATGAGATGTCTGGAGGAGCATTTTAGCTGACTTGTTAAATGTCATTAGGATGACTGTTCTGAATATGCAGATATTATTTTTAAAAATAGTTTTGTAAAATATTGTATTTCTTATGCAATAGATTGAAGTTTGGGGGTTTGTTTTGTTTGTTAAAATCGCTTGTGAAACATAGGCAGAGAGTTGAAACATCCAAGTTCTACTTACAATCAAATTCTACCTTTTCTTGTAATCTTGGACACATAACCTCTCTGGTCCATATGATAATCATCCATAATATAAAGTTGTCAGATTAGATGTTTTCTAAGGTGCTTTTCATAAATAAGTTTCCTTTATTCTGGAAATAAGATTTTTTATTTGGTTCCAGGTGGTTGGGTTGGAGCTGAGATAGGGAACACTGTTGAACGATTTGATCCTGATGAGAATAAATGGGAAGTAGTTGGCAACATGGCTGTGTCACGGTACTACTTTGGGTGTTGTGAAATGCAAGGTAATTGCTTTAGAAAATCTTTTTCCTGAAAATGTATTTTTTAAACAACTGTTTGAGCTTGAGGCTTTATTTTCACAAAAATGTATTTTATGCCTGTTCAGTTCAGGCGCTCAGTCATGTCTGACTGTTTGCGACCCCGTGGACTGCAGCACACCAGGCTTCCCTGTCCATCACCAACTCCTGGAACTTGCTGAAACTCTTGCCTGTTAGTTTTGAATAATTGACACTAACAGTGTGGAGGTTTTGCTTCTAATCTCTTATATTTTTAAACCTCTTATATCTTTATTTCTGTATTACCAAAATAAAATCTTTTTTTCCAAAGTAAAGTTAAAATTAAAAATTCCAGATGGGCAAAGATACCTAATTAGCAAAATACGTATTTGAACTGTTATCCATTATTGTCGTTCTTCTCTCCCTTGTAGGCCTTAGGGCTTCCCTGATTCTCAATTGGTAAAGAATCTGCCTGCAATGCAGGAGACCTGGGTTCGATCCCTGGGTCAGGAAGATCCCCTGGAAAAGGGCATGGCAACCCACTCCAGTATCCTTGCCTGGAGCATTCCATGGACAGAGGACCCTGGCATGGGGTTGCGAAGAGTTGGACACGACTGAGCAACTAACACTTTAACCTTCAAGTATTTCTAAGTAGGGAGAGATTATCAAAAACAATCTTCATAGTGTCATAGGCTTCTTCAGTGTTTTTTTAAATAGGGTACGTTGTAATTCAGTATACACACAATGCTATCACAGATTTGAAAAATGTACTACATATTAAAATGGTAAACAGACATTTATTAATTGTCTACAAAACCTGATTCTCTGTTCAGAGTTGGGGAACACATTTATATGTACCTGTAGGCTTCCCCGATGGCTCGGCAGGTAAAGAATCTGCCTGCAATGCAGGAGACACAGGTTTAATCCCTGGGTCGGAAAGACCCCCTGGAAAAGGAAATTGCAACCCACTCCCGTATTTTTGCCTGAAAACCCCCATGGACAGAGGAGCCTGGCGGGCTACAGTCCAAAGGGTTGCAAAGAGTCAGATATGACTGAGCGAATAAGCAAGCAAGCAGTACACTGAGAGGTACTTAATAAGCACTCTAGAATAAAACCTAATTCTCTTTCCAGATTTGGGGAACACATTTATATATAGCTGTAAAGTAGGAAGCAGTCTGCCATTGTTACATGACAACTCAGGTGCTCCATTCCTAGCTCAAGTTCTTTCTGCCTTCTGAGTACCTTCTCAGATTTCTGCTGGCATCTAAATGCTCAAATTACATGGTGTAGACTGTGTTCTATTGTTTAATATTATAGTGTTCTCTAGTTATTTTATATTTTTATCTTCTCATCTGAAATCATAGAGCTGGAGAGGCGTCTTGAATATTATCTATTTCAACCCCTTTATTTTTAGATGAGGAAGCTGAAGATCAGGAGGCTGTGAGTTGTCTTTTTTCATAGTTGGTTTCTAGTAAAGTTGGAGCTTGAACTCAAGTTTACTAACATTTAGCTTATGTTTCTTAAAATGTCATTCTGTAAAACTTAAAACTTTAGAACTCTAGCAACAACAGTAAGCACTCAAAAAGTAATTGTTGATCGTCCGAATCTTTAGTTGCAAATCAAATTTAATAAGAAACTCTGAATTACAGTCTGCTGTACTGTATCTAATACCTTAATCTAGCCATGAACTATTCTAATTTAAATTTAATTCTCTATTTTATGTTCATCTGAGCAAAAGTTAGGTTCTCACCAAGCAGGGTTATGTCATTCCCAGTTTAAGTGTATCACTGTTTTTAAGAGGGCAAAATCCCTCTCCTCTTCCGTTTTTACTTATACACGATAGCAGTGGATCTGGAACTTGAGATTAAGCGAACAATAGGATTGGAAACCCTTGCCTGACAGATTGTTTTGTCATAGCATCATTAAGTTCTTTGAAAATTCAGTGCCACTTTAAATTCGTACCGCTAATTCTTTGTAACATGTTTAAATGAGAGTCGTGATAAATTGGACAGAAGTCAATTCTCTCTCTTGAAGCCCTGCATTAAGTAAAGTATCAGATAACAAACTTAAATCACAACTATCACATTTTATAATTATTTGTATCCTATTTTCTATAGCATCTGAGCAAAAATATTCATTTTCAGGTTTAATTTATGTGGTTGGGGGCATCAGCAATGAAGGAATAGAGCTTTGTTCTTTTGAAGTTTATGATCCACTTTCCAAGCGCTGGTCTCCACTTCCTCCAATGGGAACTAGAAGAGCATATCTTGGGGTGGCTGCACTCAATGATTGCATCTATGCTATTGGAGGGTGGAATGAGACACAAGATGCTCTTCATACCGTAGAAAAATATTCCTTTGAAGAGGTAGGTTGGATGATTTCAATTGTTTGGTATCCTGTTATTCATGTCTGTAAGATCTGTGGGCTTCCTTTGTGGCTCAGATGGTAAAGAATCCACCTGCAATGGGGGGAGACCTGGGTTCGATCCCTGGGTTGGGAAGATCCTTTGGAGAAGGAAATGGCAACTCACTCCAGTATTCTTGCCTGGAGAGTCCCATGGACAGAGGAGCCTAGGGTCACAAAGTGTTGAATATGACTGAGTGACTTAGCACAAGATCTGTGTTGTTGTTCAGTTGCTAAACCATGCCTGACTTTTTGGGACCCCATTAGACTGTAGCACGCCAGGCTTCCCCATCTTTCACCATTTCCTGGAGTTTGCTCAAACTCATATCCATTGAGTTGCTGATGCCATCCAACCATCTCATCCTCTGTTGCCCCCTTCTCCTGCCCACAATCTTTCCCAGCATCAGGGTCTTTTCCAGTGAGTCGGCTCTTCGCATCAGGTGGCCAAAGTATTGGAGCTTCAGCTTCAACATCAGTCCTTCCAATTGATATTCAGGAGTGATTTCCTTTAGGATTGACTGGTTTGATATCCTGCTGTCCAGACTCTCAAGAGTCTTCTCCAGCACCACAATTCAAAAGCATCAACTCTTCAGTCTCAGCCTTCATTATGGTCCAGTGCGCACATCTGTATATTACTGCTGAAAAAAACAGCTTTGACTAGACGAACCTTTGCTGGCAAAATGATGTCTCTGCTTTTTAATATACTGTCTAAGTTTGTCACAGCTTTTCTTCAAAGGAACAAGTGACTTTTAATTTCTATCTGTAATTATGGGTTTATCTGTTCTTCTTCCATTCCTGTCAGATTTTGCTTCTCATATTTTTAATCTCTGTTATTAAGTGTGTGTACATTTATTATTATGTTTTCTTGCTGAATTGATCTTTTTATGGCCTGGAAATGTTTTTCTTTCTCTATGATAATATCCTTTCCTTGAAGTCTACTTTATCTTCATATTAATGTAGCCAAGCTGTGTTTTGATTAGTATGTGCCTTGTGTATCTTTTTTTTCCTTCTACTTTAAATCTGTGTCTTTAAAAACTACATGTTTTGTAAGATAGCTGTGGTCTGTTTTTCTGTACAATTTGAAAGTCTCTGACTTCTAAGTAGGGTCTTTAGAATGTTTACTATTTATATATAATGTAATTATATATGTGGGGTTGGTTTTTAGACTCTTAATTTGCTGTTTTTCTGCTTGTACAATCCATCCTTTTTTTTTTTCTCTTTTCTGTCTTTATGTTGATTGTTTTAGTATTCCATTTTATCTCTTTAGTCCAATTAACTATATGTCTTCACCTTTTTTCTTAATTGTTGCTTTTGGGTTTTCATTATATATAATAGGCATTTTAATGTATTACATCTACATTAAAATAATATCATGCCAGTTCACTTTTAATGTAAGAAACTTAGAAAAATGTATTTTCCTCTTCCATCCTTTGTGCTATTGATTTATTGATTTTACTTCTGTGTATGTAATAAACCCCACAGTATGTTGTTATACTTATTTAAATGGTTAATTATATTTAAGATAAATTTTAATGAGAAAATACTTCATAATTATGCATTCATAACTATCATTTCTAGTTCTGTTCATTGTATAGAATTAAGTCTCTATCTTATAGCATTTTCTCTTAGCCTGAAGAACTTCCTTTAGTATTTATTTTTGTGCTGGTCTGCTGGCAATGATTCTTTAAGCTTTCATTTTACAAAATTTTTTCTTTTTAAGTTATTTATTTATTTATTGGCTGCATCGGGTCTTTGTTGCTGTGCAGACTTTCCTCCAGTTACAGCGAGTGAAGGTTACTCTCCAGTTGCAGTGCATGGGCTTCTCATTCAGGTTGTTTCTCTTGTTGAGGAACACGGGCTCTAGGCCCAGGGGCTTCAGTAAGTTGTGGTCCTGGGCTCCAGAAGCTATTAATATGTGCTCAGTTGCTCAGTCTTGTCTTAACTATTTACAACCCCGTGGACTGTAGCCTGTCAGGTTTGTCTGTCCATGGGATTTCCCAGGCAAGAATACTGGAACAGGTTGCCATTTCTTCCTCCAGGAGTCTTCCTGTCTACCATCATTTTTGAGAGATATTTTGCTGAGTGTAGAATTTTAGGTTGTTCTTCCCCTCACTCTCATCATTTAATATTGTTGTTTACTTATCTTCTTGCATTGTTTCTTTTTAAAAAAATTCTTATTGGAGTATAGTTGATTTACAGTGCTGTGTTAGTTCTTGCATTGTTTCTGATGGGAGGTCGGTAGTCAATCTTGTTCTCCCATATATGTAACATCTCTTTTTTCTTTGACAGTTTTTTAATATTTTTTTCTCTTTCTTATGGATTTCCAGTAATTTGATATATCTTATGGGATTTTGGTGTTTAACTTGCTTGAAATTCATTTAACTTCTTGAATCTGTAGAATTATAGCTTCCATCAAATTGAAATCAGCCTTGTTTCTTCAAGTATTCTCCTGCTCTCTTTCTGGGATTTAAGTAATGCCCATGTAAAACCATTTGATATTGTCCCATAGGTCACTGAGGTGTGTTAATTTTTCCCATCCTTTTTCTCTCAGTATTTCAGTTTGTTTTTCTTGGTTTTCATTTTCCAGATGTTTCAGGTTAATTTGCAAACAGTGTATGATTTTTTTAAGGTATATCATATGTTTTGCTATATATATACTTGTGAAATGATTACCACAATCCAGGTAATTAACATATCCATCAACTCACGTAGATCCCTTTTCCTTTTTTGTGTCTGTATGTGATGGGAGCTCTTAAGATCTGCCTTCTTGGGGACTTCTCTGGCAGTCCAGTGGTTAAAACTCTATGTTCCCAATGCAGGAGGCATGGCATCAATGCCTTTTTAGTAAATTTCAAGTATACAGTATACTATTATTAACTATAGTCACCATGGTATATACATTAGATTGCTAGAACTTATTCATCCTGCATAATTGAAATTTTGTTCTCTGTGCTTCAATATTGATAGTTTTTCTTGCTGTGTCTTCAAGTCCGTTAACTTCCTACACTGTCTAAACTTTTAATTTGCAGTATGTAATTCTATTTAGGAAAATTTTTATTTCAGGTATTGTATTTTTTAGCTCCATAAGATATTTTGGTTATTTTTATAAGTGTCTTCCATTTCTCTCATCATTTTTTATGTTTTCTTTTATATCCTTGAATGTATTTATAATGTCTGTGTTAAAGTACTTATCTGCTAATTCTATTAATTTGACATTTTTGAACCTGTATGGGTTGAAATTTTTCTTCATGGTTTCAGTCACATTCTTTTTCTTTTTTCTTTTTTTTTGCTTTTCCACATTTCTAGTAACTGATCGCAGAGAAGGCAATGGCACCCCACTCCAGTACTCTTGCCTGGAAAATCCCATGGATGGAGGAGCCTGGTAGGCTGCAGTCCATGGGGTTGCTAAGAGTCGGACATGACTGAGCACCTTCACTTTCACTTTTCACTTTCATGAATTGGAGAAGGAAATGGCAACCCACTCCAGTGTTCTTGCCTGGAGAATCCCAGGGACGGGGGAGACTGGTGGGCTGCCATCTCTGGGGTAACACAGAGTCAGACGCGACTGAAGTGACGAAGCAGCAGCAGCAGGGAAGGTCTAGAAGGTCTAGGTCCTTTAGGAATAGTTTAGCCCTACCACTGAAGCATGGCTCTTCTTGACTTCTGTTTGTCCTAGCTGTCTAAAAGTTTTCTTCATATTGTCTGGTCAAAGCTAGAATATCATCCAGCCTTGTGTGAGCTCTGAGAATTGTTCAGCTTACAGGAGTTCCTGTAAAGGAAAGTTGCTTCTTTTCTTTTTACACCAGACATGTGGGTTTTCCACACCAAATTCTTCTCTGATCCTCTGTGGACACCAACTGGCATCCTAAGTCAATTCAGTTCTGACACTAACTATCCCACAAGTTATAGGCTCAGTACCATAAGACTGCCCTCACTTTAGACACCATTCTTAAGTAGTATGTCCTCATTTTAACCACTGACTTTGTTACAAATTGAGGATTACTGTGATCCCTTCCTCAGGTTAAATAATTTGCTATAATGGCTCACAGAACTCTGGGAAACACCTTACTTAACTGTTTTCCAGTTTATTATAAAGGATATTCTATGTTACTATAAGTATAGAACAATAGAACCAGAGATCAAATTGCCAACATCCGCTGGATCATGGAAAAAGCAAGAGCGTTCCAGAAAAACATCTATTTCTGCTTTATTGACTATGCCAAAGCCTTTGACTGTGTGGATCACAATAAACTGTGGAAAATTCTGAAAGAGATGGGAATACCAGACCACCTGACCTGCCTCTTGAGAAATGTGTATGCAGGCCAGGAAAGCAACAGTTAGAACTGGACATGGAACAACAGACTGGTTCCAAATAGGAAAAGGATTATGTCAAGGCTGTATATTGTCACCCTGCTTATTTAACTTATATGCAGAGTACATCATGAGAAAGGCTGGACTGGAAGAAACACAAGCTGGAATCAAGATTGCCAGGAGAAATATCAATAACCTCAGATATGCAGATGATGCCACCCTTATGGCAGAAAGTGAAGAGGAACTAAAAAACCTCTTGATGAAAGTGGAGAGTGAAAAAGTTGGCTTAAAGCTCAACATTCAGAAAACGAAGATCATGGCATCCGGTCCCATCATTTCATGGGAAATAGTTGGGGAAACAGTGTCAGATTTTATATTTTGGGGCTCCAAAATCACTGCAGATGGTGACTGCAGCCATGAAATTAAAAGACGCTTACTCCTTGGAAGGAAAGTTATGTCCAACCTAGATAGCATATTCAAAAGCAGAGACATTACTTTGCCAACAAAGGTCCATCTAGTCAAGGCTATGGTTTTTCCTGTGGTCATGTATGGATGTGAGAGTTGGACTGTGAAGAAGGCTGAGTGCCAAAGAGTTGATGCTTTCAAACTGTGGTGTTGGAGAAGACTCTTGAGAGTCTCTTGGACTGCAAGGAGATCCAACCAGTCCATTCTGAAGAAGAGCCTTGGGATTTCCTTGGAAGGAATGATGCTAAAGCTGAAACTCCAGTACTTTGGCCACCTCATGTGAAGAGTTGATTCATTGGAAAAGACTCTGATGCTGGGAGGGATTGGAGGCAGGAGGAGAAGGGGACAAGAGAGGATGAGATGGCTGGATGGCATCACTGACTGGATGGACGTGAGTCTGAGTGAACTCCAGGAGTTGGTGATGGACAGGAAGGCCTGGTATGCTGTGATTCATGCAGTTGCAAAGAGTCGGACACGACTGAGCGACTGAACTGAACTGAACTGAATAAAGGGTATAAATGAATAACCAGATGAAGAAGTATAGGGCAAGATCCAGGAAGGTCTTACAGGTTTCTGCCCCAGTGGGATTTGGGCATATTACTTACCTGGCATGTGGATATGGTCACCAAACCAGAAGTGCTCCAAACCTCACAGTTTAGGGATTTTTATGGAGGCTTCATCACATAGGCATGATCAGTTTCAACCGCCAGTCCTTCTCTAATTCCCTGGATGACAGGGTATGGGACTGAATTCCAGGCTTCTAATCTTGGCTTGATCTTTCTGGTAAGAGATGCTTATATTGATGTTATACAGGATCCTACAAGAGTTGCCTTTTTAGGGAGGAAGATATTCTTGTCACCAAGGAAATCCCAAGGGACTTAGGAGCCCTGTGTTAAGAACTGCAGTCAGAGACCAAATATATGTCTCGTTATGTCACATCTTCCCATTTGTTGTTGCTTGACTATTCTTATGGAGTCTCATTTTAAAATTTTCTTTCCCCTTTTCTTCTCTTTTAAAAATTTTTTATTTTTACTTTTTTGTTTTCTTTTATTTTCTTTTATAGTCTCATTTTATGCATGCAAAGATTAGGAGTATTCAGCCAGACTCAAGGGAACCTCTGTCCTCTGGCACTCTTCCTTACAAATCTCAACTGCATCAGCCTCTCTCAACTCTGATTTCTGTCTCATAAATCAGCTGACTGTCATGCTCTGCTTGGGATTCCCTTCTCTGTACTGCTGTTCAGAAAGCCCTCCAGGCAAAAAGCCTGGACAGCTATGGAGCTCACCTTGTTTCTTTCTTTTTCTGAATCACAGTTCTTCATTGCCTGTTGTCCATCATCTGAGAACTTTATTTCGTAGTCTGTCAAGGTTTCTAATTCTTTATGGTAGGAGGGCACATTTGGTAACAGTTACTCTACCATGACTGAAATTAGAGGTCCCCTCTGATTCTGTCCTTTTGAGTATTTCTTTACTATCTTGCATACTAAAATATTTCAAGCATAAGGAGGATTATACTTCTCTGATCCTGGAATCAGTCATTTCTCCAAGAACCTTTAGTTTCTCTTAGTGAAGAACAGTATTTGGAAACCAAGATTAGCTCTCAGACTATTCATTGCTACTGGAGTATTGCTGCTTCTAGGCATTCTCAGTCAACAGCTAAACATAAACAGTAAATGTATATATGTGTATGTATTCACACAAATACTCATTTATAAGTATTTCCATATCTGTGCTTATATGTTATAAAACCATGAGTTCATAATGTTGGCACCAATTTCAGTATACCTGATTCTTCCCATGAAAGAAAGGGGCCTTCCCCTTTCCATTAATGTAAATACCTTCTCTATCAGTTAAAAGGGCTTCCCAGGGGGTGCAGTGGTAAAGAATCTGCCTGCCAATGCAGGAGATGCAAGAGACATGGGTTTGATCCCTAGGTTGGGAAGATCCCCTGGAGAAGGAAACGGCAACCTACTCCAGTATTCTTGCCTGGAAAATTCCATGGACAGAAGAGCCTGGTGGACTACAGTCCATGGGGTTGCAGAGTTGGACATGACTGAGCACACAAACATATCACATCATAATCACATCAGTTAAAAACTTGGCTCCTGTTATTCTCAATGTATTTACTTATTTGTTCAGTGAAACAAGTCTCCCTACCATTCCAGCTGTCTTCTCCACTTGTACCTCTGTACATTACCTATCCTATTACTGACTATATGAACACTCCAATATTCTCTCATGCCTTCAGTTACTTGCTTGATGTAATTATGCTACAAAAGGAAAAGAAGAGAAAGTAGATAAGAGTTGGTTGTGAATCACTGTTCTATCATGCATTTGTTCTTTAGTCCATTTATTCATTCACAAATATGTAAAGACCTGGGGAAGCAAAGGCTACCTAATATATAATCCCCCAGCTCTCAAGGAACCAACATTCTAGTGGGAAATATAAAGAAATAGACAAACAATTGCATTACAATTTGTTAGGTGCTAGAATAAAGTAAGCCCAAGGTGTGTTATGTCACAGACTTACAGGTTAGAAAAATTTTTTCCAAGTTAATTTCCATGGAATACTATTTTTTTGCTTTTTTTGTTGTTGTTGGCCACTGCCACCTGGGATGCAGGATCCTTAGTTCCTGCACCAGGGTTCAAACCTGTGCCCCCTGCAGTGGAAGCATGGAGTCAACCACTGGAAAACCAGGGAAATCCCTGCATTGATAATAGGAAGTAGATAGCATAAGTTTCCCTGGTCAACTATACTTAGGGAAAGTTGGATTCAGTTCAGTTCAGTCACTCAGTCGTGTCCGACTCTTTGCGACCCCATGAATCGCAGCACGCCAGGCCTCCCTGTCCATCAACAACTCCCGGAGTTCACTGAGACTCATGTCCATTGAGTCAGTGATGCCATCCAGCCATCTCATCCTCTGTCATCCCCTTCTCCTCCTGCCCTCAATTCCTCCCAGCATCAGAGTCTTTTCCAATGAATCAACTCTTCGCATGAGGTGGCCAAAGTACTGGAGTTTCAGCTTTAGCATCATTCCTTCCCAAGAAATCCCAGGGCTCTTCTCCTTCAGAATGGACTGGTTGGATCTCCTTGCAGTCCAAGGGACCCTCAGGAGTCTTCTCCAACACCACAGTTCAAAAGCATCAATTCTTCGGCGCTCAGCCTTCTTCACAGTCCAACTCTCACATCCATACATGACCACAGGAAAAACCATAGCCTTGACTAGACAGACCTTTGTTGGCAAAGTAATGTCTCTGCTTTTGAATATGCTATCTAGGTTGGTCATAACTTTCCTTCCAACGAGTAAGCATCTTTTAATTTCATGGCTGCAGTCACCATCTGCAGTGATTTTGGAGCCCAGAAAAATAAAGTCTGCCACTGTTTCCACTGTTTCCCCATCTATTTCCCATGAAGTGATGGGACCAGATGCCATGATCTTCGTTTTCTGAATGTTGAGCTTTAAGCCAACGTTTTCACTCTCCTCTTTCACTTTCATCAAGAGGCTTTTTAGTTCCTCTTCACTTTCTGCCATAAGGGTGGTATCATCTGCATATCTGAGGTTATTGATATTTCTCCTGGCAATCTTGATTCCAGCTTGTGTTTCTTCCAGTCCAGCCTTTCTCATGATGTACTCTGCATATAAGTTAAATAAGCAGGGTGACAATATACAGCCTTGACATAATCCTTTTCCTATTTGGAACCAGTCTGTTGTTCCCTGTCCACTTCTAACTGTTGCTTCCTGACCTGCATACAGATTTCTCAAGAGGCAGGTCAGGTGGTCTGGTATTCCCATCTCTCTCAGAATTTTCCACAGTTTATTGTGATCCACATAGTCAAAGGCTTTGGCATAGTCAATAAAGCAGAAATAGATGTTTTTCTGGAACTCTCTTGCTTTTTCCATGATCCAGCGGATGTTGGCAATTTGATCTTTGGTTCCTCTGCCTTTTCTAAAACCAGCTTGAACATCAGTAAGTTCACGGTTCACGTATTGCTGAAGCCTGGCTTGGAGAATTTTGAGCATTACTTTACTAGCGTGTGAGACGAGTGCAATTGTGTGGTAGTTTGAGCATTCTTTGGCATTGCCTTTCTTTGGGATTGGAATGAAAACTGACCTTTTCCAGTCCTGTGGCCACTGCTGAGTTTTCCAGATTTGCTGGCATATTGAGTGCAGCACTTTCACAGCATCATCTTTCAGGATTTGAAATAGCTCCACTGGAATTCCATCACCTCCACTAGCTTTGTTTGTAGTGATGCTTTCTAAGGCCCACTTGACTTCACATTCCAGGATGTCTGGCTCTAGGTCACTGATCACACCATCATGATTAACTGGGTCATGAAGTTTTTTTTGTACAGTTCTTCTGTGTATTCTTGTCACCGCTTCTTAATATCTTCTGCTTCTGTTAGGTCCATACCATTTCTGTCCTTTATCGAGCCCATCTTTGCATGAAATGTTCCCTTGGTATCTCTAACTTTCTTGAAGAGATCTCTAGTCTTTCCCATTCTGTTGTTTTCCTCTATTTCTTTGCATTGATCACTGAGGAAGGCTTTCTTATCTCTTCTTGCTATTCTTTGGAACTCTGCATTCAGATGTTTATATCTTTCCTTTTCTCCTTTGCTTTTCACTTGTCTTCTTTTCACAGCTATTTGTAAGGCCTCCCCAGACAGCCATTTTGCTTTTTTGCATTTCTTTTCCATGGGGATGGTCTTGATCCCTGTCTCCTGTACAATGTCACAAACCTCCGTCCATAGTTCATCAGGCACTCTCTCTCAGATCTAGGCCCTTAAATCTATTTCTCACTTCCACTGTATAATCATAAGGGATTTGATTTAGGTCATTCCTGAATGGTCTAGTGGTTTTCCCTACTTTCTTCAATTTAAGTCTGAATTTGGCAATAAGGAGTTCATAATCTGAGCCACAGTCAGCTCCTGGTCTTGTTTTTGTTGACTGTATAGAGCTTCTCCATCTTTGGCTGCAAAGAATATAATCAATCTGATTTTGGTGTTGACCATCTGGTGATGTCCATGTGTAGAGTCTTCTCTTGTGTTGTTGGAAGAGGGTGTTTGTTATGACCAGTGCATTTTCTTGGCAAAACTCTATTAATCTTTGCCCTGCTTCATTCCGTATTCCAAGGCCAAATTTGCCTGTTACTCCAGGTGTTTCTTGACTTCCTACTTTTGCATTCCAGTCCCCTGTAATGAAAAGGACATCTTTTTTGGGTGTTAGTTCTAAAAGGTCTTGTAGGTCTTCATAGAACCATTCAACTTCAGCTTCTTCAGCATTACTGGTTGGGGCATAGACTTGGATTACTGTGACAGGATTAAATAAAGTTAAATAAATTTCTTTAGGACTTCTTTACACAATTTATTAAAATAAGGTATTTCATGAATCTTTATGTTAAAATCTCTCACATTTAAGTGACCACAAAGCCCTTACTTTTGTTTGTGAAACATCTTGGGAGGGAAAGTTTCAGGGAACATATTTTGTGAAATATGGATTTATTGTTTTTCAGTCGCTCATTCATGTCCGACTCATCAACTTGCCTCAAGAAATTCACTCTCTAGCACTGATGCATAATCTCTCTTCATTTTTTATGATTTTATAAATTTTGTTCATCATATGCTTTATTTTCAAATTATTATTATTTTTTAATCTGGAAACATTTTCTTTTCTCCCTTGATTATTTCTCAGGACCTTTTTTTAGCCTCTTGTTTTCTGGGTATAGACAGTTTCCCTGGAGTTGGACTTTGTCATTTTGTCTATAGCAGCTTACTGACATTGCTTCAATGAATAATATATGCCAAGAGTTAGCAAACTTTCTATTAAAAGACTGGATAGTAAATGTTTTAGGCCTTGGGGGCTACATGCAATCTCTTCTTTTGACATATATATATTTTTAATAACCTTTTAGTGTGGAAAGATCATTCGTAGTTTGTAGGCTTAAAAAAATAGGCCCTAGTTTCCAATCCCTGATCTATATACTATCTTTCTGAAAATATGTTTTATATTTTACTAGGTGTACTAGATGTCCTTGAAAAAAAAAGATTCCATGTTAAAATAAATTTGGCCAGTGTTGTTTCTTGTTCTCTTGGAGATTTATGAGGCCTATTATATTATAGATGCAAAAAAGCCCTTTTGTAAGCTTTCTTCTCCCTTGAACTTTGTGAGTTTGTGTGGTGTGTGTTTGAATTACATACTTGTATTTCATAGAACTAGTTTCTCTGAATTCTTGCCTATATAGAATTTCTATATTATCTCTTGGTGATCATAATTTATAATTAATCACAGATAAATTTTTCATTATTTTCCTCTAAATTTACTACTTTGTCTACACCTACTAAAAGTTTCTATTTAAAATATTTAAAATAAAATATTCTATTTAAAATAAAAATATGACTAGGTTGTAAGTTTGAAATTTAAACATGTAAAGAGAACCAGAGTATCTGATTTCTCAGCACTTTTCTGTGTTACCATGTTATAACACTGCAAACTTCTTTTTTCTTTTATTTAGGAAAAGTGGGTTGAAGTTGCCTCAATGAAGGTGCCTAGAGCAGGCCTGTGTGTTGTGGCAGTCAATGGGCTTCTGTATGTTTCTGGAGGTCGATCTTCCAGCCACGATTTCTTGGCTCCAGGTACCTTGGACTCAGTTGAAGTTTATAACCCTCATTCAGATACATGGACAGAAATTGGCAATATGATTACCAGTCGTTGTGAAGGAGGTGTTGCTGTACTATGAAATAGAAAGCATTAAGACAGCAAAAGAAACATTTTGAAAATGCAGAATCTCACCTTTTGCACATCACAGTTGTATTTGGTGATAGGACCCTTTCTGTTTTCTGTGAATTTGGTAGAAAAATGACTAAAGAATTTTTTTAAAGAATTTGAGTGAGAAGTGATAGTGGAACATATCCTAAATTAATAAAGAGTTCTCACAAATTTGCCAAGCTGATCAACAGATGCTGTTTATGCTCTAGAATTGTCCAGTTAGGAGTAGAGTCCTAGTTGTAAAAAGAATTTGCCAGAAGCTTATTGGCAAATAGTTCCTTTAGCGGCTTTTCCAGTTCAATTTAAGCTATAACATGACCATTGTGTGATGTAAAAATATCAAATGAGACAGTTTAAAGATGTCTATACATTCATGATTCAGCTCAGAGCACATTATTCCATGGCCATGGCTTAAATTATAGAGAAAAGCCAATGAGACAACTTCCTACTTCTATTTTATTCCTACTTTTCACTAACCCCAAACTTTTTATTGGCAGCAGGTATACTGGGAGGGACATGTTGGAAATATCTAGCTGTTTATATAAATTTTCACTTGTTGATAACAGCATAAAAAAAGCTCTTGTTCACTTATGTTTTTGTTTTGATGCTGGAATGCAAGAGAGAAATGAATAGGAGGTTCTTAGTGACAGTCCTTTATTGCAATAGGATGATGTATGGGTGATAGAGGCCAGCTGGTCATATGCACCTTTTTCCAAAAATATGTGTAGCTTTGGGAAGAGGGAATTTATTAGATTACCAAGCTTTATGAAGCATACTCATACTTGGGCAAGCCTAAGTATGAACTTAGTACAAAGCCACGGCCTGGCTTGGAGAAGATGGAATTGTAGATCCCTGTACAACTTTTTATATACACTAACTTATAAATGTAAAAGCTTCTGATCCAAAACTGCTTCTCAAAACTTAACTTTCTCCAAGAAGCATTCTAAAGAAGTGTTCTCTATTTCTGAAACAAAGATTTTGTGTATATGATCATCACTTTTATTTCTACTAGTCAGTTGGAGCCATATACATTAAAGGTCTTATACATTTAGGTTTACCTAGCTGTTCCAGGATTTGATATCTATATCCCTGATTTCCCCTTTTCTTTATGAAAGTCCTTTAGTATGTTATAGGCATCAGTGGCTTATTTAGATAGAAAACCTTTGGTAAGCATTAAAGACTCAGGTCCGAAATATTTGGATTGATCCACAAGGATACTTTCCTTCACAACTTAACCATATGTATATTTTAAGAAAAGCTTATTAGTGCAGACAGAAAGCTCTGTGTCGCATTCTTTCGGGTATCCTGAAAGTATGCAGGGTCACAGTGGCTGACTGGGATGTGTAAAATGTCAAAGAATGAAGTATCAAGATAATGTATAAACTAAGCTGTAACTCATGTGCCTTTAATATTTCTAGTTGAGAATGTGTTCAAAAGAGATTTACAAAATTTCCTGTCATTTAATTTTCATTATTGCCTGGTGCCAGCCTAAAATGGCAGTATGAAGGGAGCCATTTTGTACTACTATGATGGAAATGCAATCAAGACAATCAGTGTTTGGGCTTAAATAGATTCAGACGATGCCTGAAAATAAGTAATTGTAAATATGCTTATTTCTTAGAAAATGACAGATTGTTTTAAAAAGAATGTACTAATAAAGTGTCTTGAATTTTTTATTTTTTTGCTTTTCCTTGTATTACTCATCAACTTAGTTTATTAGTATCATTCTTAGATTACAAGGATTGCCCACGAATTTCAGTGTTTCAGCTTTAGGGATTTGCACATTTAATTTTACATTGAATTGTTTTCTGAACAACTATTAAAATGATAAGTCTGAATTTGGCAATAAGGAGTTCATGATCTGAGCCACAGTCAGCTTCTGGTCTTGTTTTTGCTAACTGTATAGAGCTTCTCCATCTTTGGCTGCAAAGAATATAATCAATCTCATTTCAGTGTTGACCATCTGGTGATGTCCACGTGTAGAGTCTTCTCTTGTGTTGTTGGAAGAGGGTGTTTTCTATGACCAGCGTGTTCTCTTGGCAAAACTCTATTAGTCTTTGCCCTGCTTCATTCTGTACTCCAAGGCTAAATTTCCCTGTTACTCCAGGTATCTCTTGACTTCCTACTTTTGCATTCCAGCCCCCTATAATGAAAAGGACATCTTTTATGGGTGTTAATTCTAAAAGGTCTTGTAGGTCTTCATAGTACCGTTCAACTTCAGCTTCTTCACAGTTACTGGTCAGGGCGTAGACTTGGATTACTGTGATATTGAATGGCTTGCCTTGGAAACGAACAGAGATCATTCTATCGTTTTTGAGGTTGCATCCAAGTACTGCATTTCAGACTCTTTTGTTAACTGTGATGGCTACTCCATTTCTTCTAAGGGATTCCTGCCCATAGGAGTAGGTATAATGGTCATCTGAGTTAAATTCACCCATTCCAGTCCATTTTAGTTCGCTGATTCCTAGAATGTCGACGTTCACTCTTGCCATCTCCTGTTTGACCACTTCCAGTTTGCCTTGATTCATGGACCTGACATTCCAGGTTCCTATACAATATTGCTCTTTACAGCATTGGACCTTGCTTTACCACTAGTCACATCCACAACTGGGTGGTGTTTTTGTTTTGGCTCCATCCCTTCACTCTTTCTGGAGTTCTTTCTCCACTGATCTCCAGTAGCATATTGGGCGCCTACCGAACCTGGGGAGTTCATCTTTCAATGTCCTATCTTTTTGCCTTTTCATACTGCTCATGGGGTTCTCAAGGCAAGAATACCGAAGTGGTTTGCCATTCTCTTCTCCAGTGGACTACATTCTGTCAAATCTCTCCACCATGACCCGCCCGTCTTGGGTGGCCCTACATGGCATGGCTTAGTTTCACTGAGTTAGACAAGGCTGTGGTCCATGTGATCAGATTGGCTAGTTGTTTGTGATTGTGGTTTCAGTCTAGTGGTCTAGTGGTTTCAGTCAACCACTAGACCATTCAGGTATGACCTAAATCAAATCCCTTTGATGATACAGTGGAAGTGAGAAATAGATTTAAGGGACTAGATCTGATAGAGTGCCTGATGAACTATGGATGGAGGTTCATGACACTGTACAGGAGATAGGGATCAAGACCATCCCCAAGAAAAAGAAATGCAAAAAGGCAAAATGGCTGTCTGAGGAGGTCTTACAAATAGCTGTGAAAAGATAAGAACCAAAAAGCAAAGGATAATAGGAGAGATATAAGCATCTGAATGCAGAGTTCCAAAGAATAACAAGGAGAGATAAGAAAGCCTTCCTCAGCGATTAATGCAAAGAAATAGAGGAAAACAATAGAATGGGAAAGACTAGAGATTTCTTCAAGAAAATTAGAGATACCAAGGGAACATTTCACACAAAGATGGGCTCACTAAAGGACAGAAATGGTAGGGACCTAACAGAAGCAGAAGATATTAAGTGGCAAGAATACACAGAAGAACTGTACAAAAAACATCTTCACAACCCAGATAATCACGATGTTGTGATCACTCACCTAGAGCCAGACATCCTGGAATGTGAAGTAAGTGGGCCTTAGGGAGCATCACTACAAACAAAGTTAGTGGAGGTGACGGAATTCCAGTTGAGCTATTTCAAATCCTAAAAGATGATGCTGTGGAAGTGCTGCACTCAATATGCCAGCAAATTTGGAAACCTCAGGGAGCGTGTTGGGCTGCCGTCTATGGGGTCGCACAGAGTCGGACACGACTGACGTGACTTAGCAGCAGCAGCAGTGGCCACAGGACTGGAAAAGGTCAGTTTTCATTCCAATCCCAAAGAAAGCTAATGCCAAAGAATGCTCAACTGCATTCATCTCACACACTAGTAAAATAATGCTCAAAATTCTCTAAGCCAGGCTAATGCCAAAGAATGCACAACTGCATTCATCTCACATACTAGTAAAATAATGCTCAAAATTCTTTAAGCCAGGCTTTAGCAATACGTGAACCGTGAACTTTCACATGTTCAAGCTGGTTTTAGAAAAGGCCCAGGAACCAGAGATCAAATTGCCAACATCTGCTGGATCATCGAAAAAGCAAGAGCGTTCCAGAAAAACATCTATTTCTGCTTTATTGACTATGCCAAAGCCTTTGACTGCATGGATTACAATAAACTGTGGAAAATTCTGAAAGAGATGGGAATACCAGACCACTTGACCTACCTCTTGAGAAACTTGTATGCAGGTCAGGAAGCAACAGTTAGAACTGGACATGGAACAACAGAGTGGTTCCAATAGGAAAAGGAGTACGTCAAGGCTGTATATTGTCACCCTGCTTATTTAACTTCTATGCAGAGTACATCATGAGAAACGCTGGGCTGGAAGAAGCACAAGCTGGAATCAAGATTGCCAGGAGAAATATCAATAACCTCAGATATGCAGATGATACCACCCTTATGGAAGAAAGGGAAGAGGAACTAAAGAACCTCTTGATGAAAGTCAAAGACAGTGAAAAAGCTGGCTTAAAGCTCAACATTCAGAAAACAAAGATCATGGCATCCGGTCCCATCACTTCATGGGAAATAGATGGGGAAACAGTGTCAGACTTTATATTTTGGGGCTCCAAAATCACTGCAGATGGTGACTGCAGCCATGAAATTAAAAGACGCTTACTCCTTGGAAGGAAAGTTATGATCAACCTAGACAGCATGTTAAAAAGCAGAGACATTACTTTGTCAACAAAGGTCTGTCTCATCAAGGGTATGGTTTTTCAGTAGTCATATATGGATGTGAGAGTTGGGACTATAAAGAAAGCTGAGCACCAAAGAATTGATGCTTTTGAAGTGTGATGTTGGAGAAGACTCTTGAGAGTCCCTTGGACTATAAGGAGATCCAACCAGTCCATCCTAAAGGAGATCAGTCTTGGGTATTCATTGGAAGGACTGATGTTGAAGCTGAAACTCCAATACTTTGGCCACCTGTTGGGAAGAGCTGACTCATTTGAAAAGACCATGATGCTAGGCAAGATTGAAGGTGGGAGGAGAAGGGGACGACAGAGGATGAGATGGTTGGATGGCATCACTGACTCAGTGGATATGGGTTTGAGTGAACTCCGAGAGTTGGTGATGGACAGGGAGGCCTGGCATGCTGTGGTTCATGGGGTCACAAAGAGTCAGACACGACTGAACTGATTAACATGATCTTCCCCCAAAATATTTCAGTATACTTCTAAATATTCTGTCCAGTGTACTTGGGGGCATGGGTTTGATCCTTGGTCTGAGAGCTAAGATCCTGCATGCAGTTGGTGGGGCTGAGAAAAAATAAGGGGTCAGTTAGCTTAACATCTGACTTGCTCATATTATGAGAGACTGAGATCAGAGAAAAGTTCTAAGTCTGTGTAGTACTCATGCAATTTAGAAGCAAAGAAGTAATTTTTCTCACTGAAACAATCTGAGTAGAATCTGAAAAGGATCTTCTGAAAAGTATGAGCTTTCATTCCTTCAGTATCAGGCTGTCATAAACTTTTCTCTACATAAATAAGGATCGTTTGGTGATTTTAGGCACAGGCTTTAACTGGTATACTTCCCAATGATCAGAACAAGCTCTAGCACCATAGTATTATATGTGTTTGCTAGGACTGTTTCATTTAACTGCAAGTACTGCAGAAATGTATTGTCTCAGTTTTGGATTTCCAAAATCTGCAATCAAGGTGTTGGTGGAGTTAGTTCCTTCTGAGGGCTAAGAAGGAAAGACCTCTTCAAGGCTGCTTCTTGGCAAGTAGATCTTCATGTTCACTGGTATTCTCTCTATATACATGTTTATCTCTAAATTTCTCTTGTTATAAGAACACCAGTAATATAACATTACAATCTACCCTTATAATCTCACTTTAACCTTATTACCTCTGTAAAGACCCCTGTCTTCAAGTAAGGTCACATTCTGAGATATTGTGGATTGGGACTTGAACACACAAAAAAGTAAACAAGTTACTACTCTAGATTATGATCTTTCCACAGCAAGAATCACTGAAGTAGAAATTATATGTATATAATTTACTTATGAAATTTCTTACCTAATATTTGAGTACTTATACAAAGGTAGGCAACCCACTCCAGTATTTTTGCCTAGAGAATCCCATGGACAGAGCCTGGCAGGCTTCAGTCCATACAGTCCATGGGGTCGCTAAGAGTTGGACACGACTGAGTGACTAACAGAGAGATACAAAGGTTATATATATCATATCCATTTCCTAATTTATATTCTTACATTTTAAATGTTTTTTTCTTTTTATGAGACTAAGCATCTGAAAAGACTAGGTTTTCAAGTTAGAATCCAAGGTATTTTTTTCACTGTTTTAAAAAGCTTCTGTATGAGTTGACTTGTAAAACTAGATAGAACATTATAAAAATGACTCTAGATTGACTTTTCCTAGTTTGTACATGTGTGCATGCTAAGTCATGTCAGTAGTGTCTGACTCTTTGTGACCCAGTGGACTGTAGCCCGCCAGGCTCCTCTGTCTGTGGGATTTTCCAGGCAAGAATACTGGAGTGGGTTGCCATGCCCTTCTCCAGGGGATCTTACTAGTTGCTTTATTCAAGTATTTTTTTTACCAGTTGGTGTTATGTTTGAAGATAAGTTGTATCTACTTCTTGTTGTTCAGTTTCTAGCTTGTGTCCCACTCTTTGTAACCCTATGGACTGCAGCAAGTTAGGCTCCTCTGTCCTCCACCATCTCCTGGAGTTTGTTCAAATTCATGTCCATTGAGTCGGTGATGCTCTCTAATTATTTCATCCTCTGCTGCCTCTTCTCCTTTTGCCTTCAATCTTTCCCAGCATCAGGGTCTTTTCCAGTGAGTCAGCTCTTCGCATCAGGTGACCAAAGTATTGGAGTTTCAGCATCAGTCCTTCCAATGAATATTCAAGGTTGTTTTCCTTTATGATTGATGGTTTGATCTCCTTACAGTCCAAGGGAGTCTCAAGATCCTTCTCCAGCATTATAATTCAAAAGCATCAATTCTTTGGCGCTCAGCCTTCTTTATGGTCCAACTCACATCTGAGCTTCCCTTGTAGCTCAGCTGGTAAAGAATCCACCTGCAATGCAGGAGACCTGGGTTTGCTTGCAGTCACTGTCCACAGTGATTTTGGAGCCCAAGAAAAAATCTTTCACTGCTACTTTTTTCCCTTCTATTTGTCATGAAGTTATAGAACTGGATGCCATGATCTTAGTTTTTTTAATGTTGGAAGTTTCAAGGCAGCTTGGTCACTTTCCTCTTTGACCCTCATCTAGAGGCTCTTCAGGTCCTCTTCATTTTCTGTCATTAGAGTGGTATCATCTGCGTATCTTAGGTTGATATTTCTCTTGGCAGTCTTTGATTCCAGCATGTGATTCATCCAGCCTAACATTTTGCATGATATATTCTGCATGTAAGTTAAATAAGCAGGGTGACAATATCCTTTCCCAATTTTGAACCAGTCAGTTGTTCCATGTCCAGTTTTAACTGTTGCATCTTGACTCACAGGTTTCTCAGGAGACAGGTAAGGTGGGTCTGGTACTTTAACAACCCCGTGAACAGTATGAAAAGGCAAAAAGATATGACATTGGAAGATGAGTCTCCCAGGTAGGAAGGTGTCCAGTATGCTACTGGGGAAGAGCAGAAGGCAATTGCTAATAGCTCCAGAAAGAATGAAGTGTCAGGGCCAAAGTGGAAACAGCACTCAGTTGTGGATGTTTGTTGAGGTGAAAATAAAGTCTGATGATATAAAGAACAATATTACATAGGAATCTGGAATGTTAGGTCCATAAATCAAGTTCTGTCTATACTCTGCCAAATATCCTGATAAAACCAGAAAATATGTCCAGCTTTTCTTTGAACACAGCTTTCCCTTGTGATAGTGCTTCCTACTGACTTTTAAAGCCATAGATCCTTTCAGTTCAAATAACTAGGTTATGCCAGGTAAAATGAGCTTGGAAATGCAATTTCCCGGGGCAACTGCAATGAAAACTCCACACTAGAGCCACCTATTATTTTCAGACACTCATGAAGTTTTCCTCTGAGAGTTTATGTGTGTGTGTTTTCAATGACCGTAAAGCTCTAGCACAGTGTTTTTCATCTTTTTTTATTTACATTTTTCAAAAATTAAAACACTGAAAATTTTAAGTGGATGACTATAACTCATAAAAAGACTAAATGAGAATTTTACTTAAGGGTTTTCAAGCTGCTTCTCAGTGATTTCTATAAGATAAAGATTTATACAAATGAAAAATAGTTTGTAAAGAAAATATCACCTTTCCTGGGAAAAAGCTAAACAGGAGAGGTAGAAAAAGATGACTGCAAAACACAAGGCTTCTAACCAACATGCTAACATTATCTATAGAGTAGTTTTATATTTATTTTACTTGCCCAAGTCCCTTGGGTCCTTTCTCTGGATAAAAATCTTTCACTAGTAAAGTGATTACAAATGAAAAAAAGGCCACTAAAGTGACTACTATCCTCAGGGCTTTGAACCAATTGGGGTAATGGGGCAAGAGAAAAAGTTCAGTGTGTAATGCTATCCCCAAACCTATTATTACTGTGACTATAGCTTCACTGAGTCTTTCAGAAATAAAGAAAGCAAACCATGAAAACACAACAGGAGCTATACTATTAGCTAAATTGAGGAAGTCTGGTTTGGCTGGACTACCTTCTGGCAGAGCAAAACCCCATCTGATCCCTCCCAAGAAAGAAAGGAAACTGGCTCCATAAGCCATCTGAGTAAAAGCTAACATGGGAATATAAGTCTTTGTCATCACCATGACCAGTGGTGGAGCAACGAAGGGGATTAGTCCTGCCAGAGTTATGTATAATGCTGGCTTTGGGCTGTCAGGCAGGAAACTGATGGTTCGTGGTGGCCTGGCTGGAAGCACTGCTTGCTCTTGCTTCTTCTTAAAACTGCATAGGGAAGTATGATAATACTGTGTCTTGTTCACACATGCTGGAAAGGATGAGAAAAGCCAAAGCCTCGAAAACAAAGGGGAAAAGTTCTGCTCAAGACATGTCTTGTGAGTAAGTGTTTCTATTCTCCTGCTGGCTCCTGGTCTGACTGTGGAAGTGTACTTCAGCATCTACAGGGAAAACAGAACCAGAAGACAACGAAACAGACTTAAAAAAGAAAATCACCAAATGTTTTAGTCACAATATGAAACAATATAAAAACAAACCATGTGCTTTCTGTTAGCATGTCAAACGTAAAGGTTGGCACATAGGGTGATGTTATTGCTGCAAAGACTATTAAATAACTATACAACATCCAAAAGAAGCTACTACAGAATAGAAACCGTGATGTTATCCCATGAAAGAAAGATCTGGAGGAACAGATAAAGACTAGGTCTTTAGCTTTTGGCATTCTAAACTGCCTCTTAAGAAGCTGCACTAATTACTATGGCAGTTCTGTTTTATGTAAAGAAAATTAAGCTTTAGATACTGCAGACTTTTCATAGCTTCATGCCTTTCTACAAGTCTCTGCCTAGAATTTTAGATTACCATTTTTCTCTCTAGGGAACTTACCTTTCAAAATTCAGCTGGAAGCTTTCTCCAATGTGATTTAATTCTGCTATAAGTACCCTATGCACACTCCTATCATAACTCTCACAGTGAATTAAAATCACATATTCATTTGTCTGTCTCAGTAGACCTGAGGGCTTGGACCATATGTTTTTTTTTCCTTTGCCTTAAAAAAAACTCCCCGGTGCCGTTCATGGAACATGGCCAAAGCAATAACCTCTTCTGCTGATTCTGTTCTTTAGTGAGTAAATTCCATACTTCAATAGTTGCACAGATCAACTGTAACTCAGAAAATACTGGATTAAAGAAAACAAAAGAGCTATTTAAAGAATCTTGGTAGTTACTCAAAGTTGCTAGGAATGAGTCCATCTTGAGAACTGTTTTTTTTTTCTTTTTGTCTAGAATGTTCTTCCCTGAGGTATCTGCATCGCTCATTGCCTCACTCTGACCACCCTATTTATAAATGCAAAACTTAAAAGTCTACTGTCCCTATTCCCCTTCCCTGCTCTGTAGTTCTCCACAGCACTTACCATTTGACATACCAAATATTTCACTTTGACATATTAAATATTTTCACTTATTTGTATTTTACTCTTACCCAGATCAACTAGAGTATGAAGATAAGGATTTTTGTCTTCTTTATTTTACTACTATTGCCCAGTGAAGCAGTGCTTGGAAAGTAGTGCTCAAATATTTGCTGAATAAACCAACCTTTGAAGATGCTTGAGAACACTTCCTGATGAAGTGAAGCATACTGGCTCCCATTGAAAGTCTTGCTTAGGAAGATGCCACACAGTTCTGATTAATGTATTTTTACAGTTAAGTGGAGGGTCTGAATCAGAAGCATGCTGCTGTGAACAAAATAAGATGTCATTTAATTTTCTTCACTTCGTAATTTTTAAAAATAGGAATTTGGGGGAATTTCTTCCATGTAACAGTTTCCTTTGGAAACAGTCATTAATGTTTAAAAAAATCAGTAACATGTAGTAAATAAATCCTTTTCTTTGAACTATTATTTTAGCTTTTGCTCTTGGGTGTAAAGAGTAATGCAGAGAGTGTATCTAGATTTTTACAAATGCCTCTATCATTTCCCAACCGTGTGACCTTGGATAAATTGCTTCCTTGAAGTGCCATCTTTCTTATCTTTAACACTGAAAGTCATAGCTTGTCTGCTTTCTTTTTTCTCCTTAGTTATGTATTTTGGGGCTTAGGAGTTTATAGCTTAAAAGTAATGATAATAGCAATCAATACAACTAGCTGTGAACCAGGCATTATAACTATGTGTTTAATATGCACTGACTTATTTAATACAGTCACCTCATCAACTTGGTGCTGAGTGATACTAATAATCTATTAAGTTAGAGTGCAGATTTTGGAGTCAAATGACCTGGGCTGGAATTCTGGCTCTACCATGTATTAGTTATGTGATTTTGGACAAATTATTTAACCTGATTATAGTGCAGTTCACTCACCTAAGGCTTATAATAACTACATAGGGTCGCTATAAAAATTAAATAAGCTAATAGATGTAAAAAGCTGAGCACTGTCCCTAACACAAAGCAGGCACTAAACACACACACACACACACACACACACACAAAACCACCAAACTAGCTATTATTCCCACCTTACAAAATGTAAGCAACCAGTACGTGGCTGAATGAGAATACTATGAACCCAGATCTGTCATGTTTACATGAGTCCTAGTATTAACCAGAAAAACAGAAGTGTCTACAATCCAAAACCCACAGTTGCTGCTTAATTTAAAAACTTGGGGAGTTCCCTGGTGGTCCAGTGGTTGAGAGTCTGCAGTCTCCCAATGCAGGGGACGTGGTTTGAGCCCTGTGGAGGAACTAAGATCCCACATGCAAAAGCAACTAGGCTCTCCAGCCGCAAGGAGTCACATCTAAGACCTAACACAGATTAAAAAAAAAAAAAAAAAACTTGGCAAAGCCCCCTTGCCTGCCCCCTTGCAGGTCTATCAAAAGATTCCTTTAGTAATAAATTTCTCACCTATTGGGGGGAAAAAAAACCAAACAGTGAACTAATTTCTTGATCACAGATATTAGGGCTGGGTCAAGAAATTCTGTATACCAGACTGTCAATGGCTATCTCTCCATATATGGAAGTAAGTAGGGAGTTAAGTTATCCCGGTTAATTAGATAATATGGGCTTCCCTGGTGGCTCAGATGGTAAAGAATCTGCCTTCAATGCAGGAGACCCAGGTTTGATTCCTAGGTCAGGAAGATTACCTGGGGAAGGGAATGGCAACCCACTCCAGTATTCTTGCCTGGAGAATTCCATGGACAGAGGAAACTGGCAGCCTACAGTGCATGGGATCACAAAGAGTCGGACGCAACTGAGTGAACACACACACACACGCTTCCACACATACACGATTCCTGACTCCCAAACACACATACCTGCTGGACCGACCTACTCACGTTTGTTCAAAATCACCTTTTTAAGGGATTTCAAAAATATACATGCTCCCCAACCTTCCGAACTCCCTAGGCACTGTGACAAGTGCTTACAAACTGCAACTCTTAGAGCCGACATCAGTAGAAAAGGGATGAGGTCTGGACGCAGAGATCCCCGGGAAATCTTGCTCAACAGTGCCCGCGGATTCAATTTACACCAAAGCCTTGGTGCCCCACCACTTTTCCCAACCTGCATCTGTGGCAACAGCCCTTCTACTCACTTGCCAGCGACGCACACAGAAGTAGAAACCTGAAGAGCTCGGAACTCTGGGAAAAAAAAACTTCCGGCAAGTGAGAATAAATAGTCCCCCCTCACTTCCTGAGAGCAAAAAAAATGAATCCGGGTGGAAACTTGACCAGCGCTAACTAGGTCCCACCCTGGGTTTTCTGTAAAATCTTAGTTCTAGTAGAAACTGGCTTTTGAAGTCTGTAGGGTACTTAAATGGTCCTTTCCTTTCTAGTACAGGTTTCCCAGCCAACAAAATCTGCACAGCAGAGTTCGGGAATGTAGAGTGCAATTACGGAGTGATGGTGGTATAAGAAGGTAGGAGATTCGGAGTCCAGGTCAAGTATGACTTGGCCAAATTGCTTGCTATCTCTGGAACTCATTTTTTCTTTTTAAAAAATATTTATTAATTTGGCTGCACCGGGTCTTAGTTGCAGCATGTGGGATCTAGTTCCCCGACCAGGGATCGAACTGGAACCCCTTAGACTGAGAGTGCAGAGTCTTAGCCAGTGGCTCACCAGCGAAGTCCCTGGAACTCATTTTTGACTTTGCACTGAAAAGGGGTTTCTAGGATAGCCTGGGCATATCTCACAGCTCATTAAGGTACTGAACTAGTACTACTTAAGGGGAAAAAAGTTCCACTTCATTCTCTTTGCTGGTGCCTGGAAATTTTGTTAAGAAATAAAGAAAACAAGGGGCAAGACTTTTATTTTCATGAAAAGTGTGTTAAGAGCCTTTAGGGTGATCCGTAAGTTAGATTATTCCTCCTGTCACTCTCTGCTTTAACTTTTATTTGTGGGCTTTGTGACCTTGAGCAGGTCCCTTCCCTTCTCCGGGCCTCCATTTCACAGTCTATCAAAGGAAACACCATCAGGCAATTTGCGCGTTTATCTGAAAACAAAAGGAGAGCTGCAGGAGCCCACGCTAGCCAGTTTCTCCATTCCTCCCGATTCTAGGTAGTCTAGCTTCCTGGTTGCCGGATATCACATGGTTTAGCCTCTCGTACAGAACAGATTCACAGCCAATTCTTCCTAATAGTAACACTTTTCAGTCGCCATAGGCTTTCACTTTTATTTCCTTCTCGGCCATGGCAGCGCCGCCCCTTCCCGTTATGCGATACCCAATGAGACTTAGGGCTGAAGAAACAGCTTCTCCGCCCTGGCACTGGAGCAGGCTCTGGCCAGAAAACCGCCCAGTACTGGGACGGGGGCGTGACGCCAGCGGTCGGGCGGAACTACCACTCCCAGCGGGTAGTGCGTCGGGACCAGCCACTCAGGCCGCCAAAGCCCGGCCGTGTGGCCTGCTGGGGGCTGGAGTCTTAACGGCGCGCGCACGTGAAAGAAGGAAGGCGCCGAAGGTGGGAAAGGGTCGGAAAACACACGCGCCTACAAAACCGGTTTGTTAGTATTTGTAGATGTAGTTTGGAGAAGTGCGCTTGCTGAGAGATGGGCTGTGGGAAGGTGCAGAATGAAGGGGCGGGGAAAAACGGGTGCACATACACACCCCCACCCACTCATTCACCGGCGCCCAGGCCCTAGTGCCTGGAGAGGAGATGTGAAGGGGAGTACCAAATCCAGCTGGTCTCTGCCTCTGAGGCGGCGCTAGGAAAGACAGTGTTCAACTCTGTAGAGGGGCGGGGGCGCCGCCAAGAGACGCAGCGGAGGGAGCTGGGGGCGGGGCAGGGAATAACCGCCGTCCCCTGGGCTAAACGTTGGCTGCTTGGGGCGCCGGCGGGGGTCACCCCGAACAGGGCTCGTGCGCATGCGCGTGCGCCCTTGTGGGTGGTGCGAACGGGTGGGCGTGTGTGAGGCGGGGTGAGATCGGGGGAGGGCCGGGCTGGTCGTCGCTCCTCCCCGTCCACCCGGTCTGCCCCTCCTGGGCCTTGTGGGCCGGGCAGCCATTTTGGGAAGACCTTTGTTATGGTTGTGGGCTCTCCACCTCTGCCGGATCAGGAAGCTGGGGACTCGCCCTCAGACGCTGCGACTGGTCCCTAACTGTAGCCCCTCCACTGCCCGGTGAGTGAGAGTTCTCGACAACGGGGCAGTAGGGGATCGTGAGTGATCCGGCGCAGGGCTCCACCCGGTGCCTGCCTGACCGGCTGTTGAAACAAGTTGAAGGAGGCTCTCACACAGGTGGTTGGGTGTAGGTCGGTCCGAGGACCGGGAGCGGAGCCCACGGGTCGTGTGGTTCGAACGGGGCACCTTCCCCCACGCGTGGAGCGTTGCACACGAGCGTCGTCGAGAGCCAGAGCGCTCCTACTTTAACTTTGCTCTTCGGGTCGGAACGCTCACCTGCGGCTCTCTGGCTCCTCTCCAGGCGTTCCGGCTTATTGGTGATTGAGTAGCTTGGTTTACGGTTACTTTTTCTTTCTCCTTCTTAAATTAGAGCCAAGGGCTTTTGTTTCCCAGTGATGGAAAAATCTAAGGGGAAAAAAACGTGTGAGTCAAATGTGGGGTATCTGAGGGGGAAAGAAGAGCTTTAACCCCGCACCCCTGCCCCCAGTGTTCCGGTTCCCCTTGGTAGCGAGGTGTTTTCGTTAATTTAGATCGTCTGTCCAGCCTCTACCGACTCCTCCCTATCTGAAGAAAAAAGCTGGTCGATCTTTAAGTGTTTTAGTGAGGACTTTTTCTGTTTTACATCTGTCTACTTCTCCCTACTCTCCGTGAAACTCAAAAGAAAGGCTGAATCTAAAATGGCTGTAGCTTGGGGAAGTGCCCCGAGCTTAGTAACTTAAACACGTTAACAAGTCTTGAATTCTTATTTTTCCTTAGTTATTTTTCAATAACTGGGTCTTTTGATCTTACTGTTGTCTTGTCTTGAAGAGCCTTTGCTAGCTGAAAACAAAGGTGAGGCTAAAGTAGTTTGCTTACTCCAAAAGTTTACATAATAAGAGTGGGTGCGGTTTTTTTGGTAGTTGCTTATAGTTTTGAAATTGTGCTGTGGTGTTAATTTTATCAGCCAACTTTGTGCTGTTAAGTTGGTTTGTCATATTTGTTAAAATACATGCTCTTAATGTTTATTGCTTATCTGGGAAAAATAAAGTTTATGGTGGCTCATGTTTTAGTTTAGTAACAGAAGTCACATTCTGTGTAATTCCTTCCAATAAGTATAGTGATTGGTCTTCAATAGACTTAGATTTGCAGTTTGGTCGATTGCTGGCCTTTTCTAAGGTCTTTTATATTGGGACACGTATCAGAAGAATGTAAGACAAATGAAAACAGACTTTAAGTGGAGTGCCTGATTGTTGTGCCCTTTCAAACAAAAGGCTGTTTTTTTGTTTGCAGCTTAAAAAACAACATTAGATCCAGAGGTTTAACTGAAAACAAAAGGGCATAGAATGGAAATCAAAAACAGTTAACTTCAGTATTTGGGAAGATGCTCCAGTTTCAAGTTGAAATCTGTCTAAAAGATAAAATAATAAAGTGCTAATTGTGAATGAGAAGTTTGGAATTAATAGGAAAATAAACTATTTTACTTCATCGTCCTTCCCTAGGGAGTCAATTTCAACTTACCTCTCCACATTCGTTCAATATGAAAGTTTACTTTTGTCAACTCCCCTGGGATTTTTTGTTGTTCTTAAATTATTTTGGTGGTTTTACAGAAAAAACGTTTAAAGTGCTTTATAGAAATTACAAGTCAATTGCTTTGTGTTTTTCTTTTGTTGACTACTGAACCCATAAACTTGGGTGAGACCTCTTTTTTTTTTTAAAGGTTCTCGAAACTGTACATACTGATACAAATATTCTTTCAATTGATTCTGAATAGCATCTTAGCAAAGCTCTTGAAATTTGGTCGTGGCGGGGTGTTAGGAAGCCATTTTTATTTTGAATGAATTCAGCTTGGTTTTCTTGTCAGTGGCTGTTTAGTAGTTTGGTTGAGGACAGCACATGCAGCCATTTTAATAAGTTTGGAATGACAAGAAATCTGGGACATATTTCTGCTTGTAATTAATATTTAAATACTTAGATAAAACATAACAATTTTGAATCATACTTCCAACAAATTGCGTATCTTTGTTTTATGATTAAAACATAAAGTGTATGCACTTAGTAACAGGAGTAACTAATGTGCCAGAGGCTTACAGTTGCTTGAATTGCTTTATATTTTTATTAGTTTATTCCTGTGAGGTAGATATTGTTTTATTCCCATTATTTTAGTTGAGGAAAATAAGTTCAGATATTCATCCAACTAGTACATATTTAAACCTAAGCAATTTTTTAAATATCCCAACTGAAAAAGTAGTTTGTGGAAAAGGCAAATTGTGGTATTTATGGTTTTTCAAATAATTGTAATGGGGAAGGAATCTGGCTGATACTAAGATGAAAAACTTGAATGAAGTTTTGGCTTTCCCCATTCATAGAAAGGGACTGCCCTGGTGGCTCAGACCGTGAAGCGTCTGCCTACAAGCGGGAGACCTGGGTTCGATCCCTGGGTTGGGAAGATCCCCTGGAGAAGGAAATAGCAACCCACTCCAGTACTCCCGCTTGGAAAATCCCATGGACGGAGGGGTCTGGTAAGCTGAAGTCCATGGGGTCCCAAAGAGTCAGACATGGCTGAGCGACTTTCCTTTGTTTCTTTTCTTTCATACATAGAAAACATACTACTTCGTAACTGACTATAGTTGCCATTGTCTGCAGTTTGATATGTGGTTGTGCTGAGAGGTAGCTGCCCAAGTCACTTCAAAATCAGACTGATTTTTTATTTCCCACTGGATTTCTGCTCAAAACAAAACTGACTACAATCAACCTTGGAAAATAATTCAGTGAGATAAGCTGAAATTCTTTTGTCCACAGGTATATCTTAACTAATGAGGTAAAATATTGCTCATGTTATGAATTTTACAGGTGATTTCAAATATACTCGGCAAATATTTAAAGGCATCTAGTAGTTATTTTTATTTACTGAAGCAAATAATCAGCCTTTTGGTCAGACTTCCCTGGCAATCCAGTGATTAAGACTCTTCTCTTTCATTGCAAGGAAACCTGGGTTTGATACATGGCTAGAGAAGTAAGATCCTGCATGCAGCATGGCATGACAAAAAATAATAGTAATAATAAAAATTATTTATTATTTTAAAAAATCGACCTTTAACTCGTCTGTTGGACGTGTTATTTTTCAAACAAAATGGTTCAGTCATTCTTTTAAGACACACTTTAAGAAATGTTGGAGGCTGTACTGTGGTGCCAGTTTCAGCCTGCTAAGGTCTAGGAATGCCTAGATGACTATAAAACATTCCTACCACCCAGGAACTTAGTAGTTTAACAGATAAGCACAAAAATATTCACAGGATAACAACATAGAAAGCTGTGTTTCTTAAAGGAGTTAATTTTTAACATAGTCATTAAGCTTACCTTCCTTTTCTATAATAAAACTACTTTGCCATATATTAATCAGATGTCAGACAAGAGGATCATCAGTATGAACAAAGTTTTAGTGCGCTTTTCTGAGTAGCAGGTCTGTATGTGTGGAATAAGTTGGTGGTGTTTTTGTTTTTTTGCCTTTTAAGAATTAAGTTTGATTATACTTTATATTGCAAACTCTGCTTTGTGTTAGTCCCTCAGTCATGTCCGAATCTTTGTGACCCCATGGACTGTAGCCCACCAGGCTCCTCTGTCCATGGAATTCTCCAGGGAAGAACACTGGAGTGGGTTGTCATTCCCTTCTCCAGGGGATCTTCCCAACCTAGGGATCGAACCTGGGTCTCCTGCATTTCAGGCAGATACTTCACTGTCTGAGCCACCAAAGATTATATATTTAAATGTCATTATATAAAAAAGTTCTCTTCTGAATTACTGCTGTCCTTGAAGTTTACAAGTATGTTGAAAAGTTGGTTTGGGGGTTCTTTAGTTAGTTAATTAAAAGGTAGAACTATTCCAGTGTTCCATCTATGTGCTTATTATTAGCTCTGCTTTCTAATTAGTCTTACCAGGTTATGGTAGAAGGATAGTGAGAACCATTTATTGAAGGCTTCATAAACTAGAGGGTGTAACAGAGTCCATTTTTTATATATATATATATATATATATATATATATGTTGTTACTCCTTAAAATGCTTGTTTAAATAGGTGATATTAATGCTTCTATATGTAAATGTACAGAGGATCCAAGAAGTTCAATGGTTTGCATAACATAGTGAGAGCTGGGGACTAAGACAGCTGTCTGATTCCGAAGCTGGATTTTCACCACATCATGTAGAGAGATGGCATGGTGGTATGGTGGTCATAGTGCCTTTGGTTTGAATCTCTGCATTACCACTTAAAGCTTTGAGACTTTGGTAAAGTTTTAGGTATGATTTCTGCCTGCTGCTTTGTTAAATGGGGGTAATAGTACCTTCTCATAGAGTTTTTGTGGTAAACAAATGAAATAACATTTGTGTAGTTCTTAATACAATGCCTGACTATTGTAAGCACTTCATAATTGTCAAATTTTTCAAAATTGTCTTTATCTTTTACTCATTGAATTAAATTCTATGGAATCTGAACAGATGGTTGCACATGGGCTTTTCAGTATTCTTTTTTTCCTTTTCTAGTTATTACTTTTCTGTTGACTTCTCTTTATTTGAATCAGTATCCAGGTCCCACACACTGTAATTGACTGATATTCTTTTAAGCCTATTAGTTTGTATATTTCTTCTGGGTTTTTTCCCTTGTACTTTGTTGAAGAAACCAGGTTATTTCTCCTGCAGTTTCCCACATTCTAGATTTTCCTGTAAATTGGTAGCCTTTTTTTTTCTTCTGGTTTGTTCAGTGTTTCTCATATCATTTTCTCGCAATTTCTCTGTTGAGCAGCATAGAGAAATTGTATGAGATATTAACCCTCCTTCAACATGGTTATAAAATGGAGTGTTTGTTTTGGTCCTGTGCCCAATTCAGTGTTAACTTTTCCAGGTAGTTTGTTTCTTGTCCTTTTTTTCCCTGCCTAGGCGATGGCCCCCCACTCAAGTACTCTTGCCTGGAAAATCCCATGGACGGAGGAGCCTGGTGGGCTGCAGTCCATTGTATCGCTAAGAGTCGGAGACGACTGAGTGGCTTCCCTTTCACTTTTCTGCATTGGAGAAGGAAATGGCAACCCACCCCAGTGTTCTTGCCTGGAGAATCCCAGAGACAGGGGAGTCTGGTGGGCTGCCGTCTATGGGGTCGCACAGAGTCGGACATGACTGAAGCGACTTAGCAGCAGCAGCAGCAACAGTGTATATTTGTTGTATTATAAAATTGAGCTAAATATGCTGGGTTTGTAGTGGTTTTGTCTTTTTTTTTGGTTACTAGTGAGTAGTTTCCTCAGCCTGTTTGGTCTGAAAATTTCTCTTCTCAAAACAGCATTTTTTCCCTATTGTTTACCCCTGCCCTGTGTGTGCACGTGCGAGCCAAGCCACTTCAGTTGTGTCCAACTCTGTAACCCAGTGGACTGTAGGCAGCCTACCAGGCTCCTCTGTCCATGGAATTCTCTGGGCAAGAATACTGGAGCGGGTTGCCGTGCCCTCCTCCAGGGGATCTTCCCCACCTAGGGATCAAACCCATGTCTCTTATGTCTCCTGCATTAGCAGTCAGGTTCTTTACCACTAGTGCCACTTGGGAAGCCCGTTTATCTCTGCTCAGTTCAGTTCAATCGCTCAGTCTTGTCCAACTCTTTTGTGACCCCATGAATTGCAGCACACCAGGCCTCCCTGTCCATCACCAACTCACGGAGTTCACCCAAACTCATGTGCATCGAGTCTGTGATGCCATCCAGCCATCCCATCCTCTGTCGTCCCCTTCTCCTCCTGCCCCCAATCCCTCCCAGCATCAGGGTCTTTTCCAATGAGTCAACTCTTCGCATGAGGTGGCCAAAGTACTGGAGTTTCAGCCTCAGCGTCAGTCCTGCCAGTGAACACCCAGGGCTGATCTCCTTTGGGATGGACTGGTTGGATGTCCTTGTAGTCCAAGGGACTCTCAAGAGTCTTCTCCAATACCACAGTTCAAAAGCATCGATTCTTCGGTGCTCAGCTTTCTTCACAGTCCAACTCTCACATCCATACACGACCACTGGAAAAACCATAGCCTTGACTAGACGGACCTTTGCTGACAAAGTAATATCTCTGCTTTTTTTTAAATCACTAAACTGTACAAAAAAGATCTTCAAAACCCAGATAATCACGATGGTGTGATCACTGACCTAGAGCCAGGCATCCTGGAATGTGAAGTCAAGTGGGCCTTAGAAAGCATCAGTACGAACAAAGCTAGTGGAGGTGATGGAATTCCAGTTGAGCTATTTCAAATCCTGAAAGATGATGCTGTGAAAGTGCTGCACTCAATATGCCAGCAAATTTGGAAAACTCAGCAGTGGCCACAGGACTGGAAAAGGTCAGTTTTCATTCCGATCCCAAAGAAAGGCAATGCCAAAGAATGCTCAAACTACCACACAATTGCAGTCATCTCACACGCTAGTAAAGTAATGCTCAAAATTCTCCAAGCCAGGCTTCAGCAATATGTGAACCATGAACTTCCTGATGTTCAAGCTGGTTTTAGAAAAGGCAGAGGAACCAGAGATCAAATTGCCAACATCCGCTGGATCATGGAAAAAGCAAGAGAGTTCCAGAAAAACATCTATTTCTGCTTTATTGACTATGCCAAAGCCTTTGACTATGTGGATCACAATAAACTGTGGAAAATTCTGAGAGAGATGGGAATACCAGACCACCTGACCTGCCTCTTGAGAAATCTGTATGCAGGTCAGGAAGCAACAGTTAGAACTGGACAGGGAACAACAGACTGGTTCCAAATAGGAAAAGGATTATGTCAAGGCTGTATATTGTCACCCTGCTTATTTAACTTATATGCAGAGTACATCATGAGAAAGGCTGGACTGGAAGAAACACAAGCTGGAATCAAGATTGCCAGGAGAAATATCAATAACCTCAGATATGCAGATGACACTACCCTTATGGCAGAAAGTGAAGAAGAACTAAAAAGCCTCTTGATGAAAGTGGAGAGTGAAAAAGTTGGCTTAAAGCTCAACATTCAGAAAACAAAGATCATGGCATCTGGTCCCATCACTTCATGGGAAATAGATGGGGAAACAGTGTCAGACTTTATTTTGGGGGGCTCCAAAATCACTGCAGATGGTGACTGCAGCCATGAAATTAAAAGACGCTTACTCCTTGGAAGGAAAGTTATGACCAACCTAGATAGCATATTCAAAAGCAGAGACATTGCTTTGCCAACAAAGGTCCGTCTAGTCAAGGCTATGGTTTTTCCAGTGGTCATGTATGGATGTGAGAGTTGGACTGTGAAGAAGGCTGAGTGCCGAAGAATTGATGCTTTTGAACTGTGGTGTTGGAGAAGACTCTTGAGGGTCCCTTGGACTGCAAGGAGATCCAACCAGTCCATTGTGAAGGAGATCAGCCCTGGGATTTCTTTGGAAGGAATGATGCTAAGGCTGAAACTCCAGTACTTTGGCCACCTCATGGGAAGAGTTGACTCATGGGAAAAGACCCTGATGCTGGGAGGGATTGGGGGCAAGAGGAGAAGGGGACGACAGAGGATGGGATGGCTGGATGGCATCACTGACTCGATGGGCGTGAGTCTGAGTGAACTCCGGGAGTTGGTGATGGACAGGGAGGCCTGGTGTACTGCGATTCATGGGGTCTCAAAGAGAGTCCGACACGACTGAGCAACTGAACTGAACTGAAGTCCTTAACTATTAAGCATTACACCTATGAAGTACTCACTGTAAACAAGACCCTTTGTTATTTCCCTGAGTAAAGCATCCAGGCACTCTTCTTAACACTTTGCTTATATTCACTCACTTAATCATTGACTTTCCAACAATCTCCAATTACAGATAATGATTTGAAGCAAAAAGAGGTGAAGTGACTTGTCCAAAGTCATGCAGCTAGTACATGGCAGAGCCAACCAGATCCTGAGTCTGCTCTCCTAACTTAAAAGTAATGTTTGGATTTTGAGCAAAAAACTTATTCTTGAGAAGAGATTTTTAAATATGCTTGTACATAAAACTAATCCACTTAGTTACCTGACTCATATAGCCAGAATTTAATGTGTCAGATGCATCAGGTGATAAATATACTTTTGTAACATAGTATGTTTCATAATATGTTTGTTTATTCGGAACTGTTGTGATTTAAGTAAACTACATTTCTATTAGTGGGATAGTATATAGGTATGTTTGCAGCAGGTGCTTGTGACCTTTTAATAACAAAATGTTGGAAAGGAGATAACTACCTGAGAAAGGTTGCAAATTTTAGTCTAAAAATTTTATACTTTGGGAAATTACTTTCAGGAAATGTTTTTTGGGGAATGAATCAGAGGCACAATGATTAAAATTTGTTACTAATGGGAAGACTGGGAAGATTTATATGTTGATCAGATCAGATCAGATCAGTCGCTCGTCTCATCCTCTGTCGTCCCCTTCTCCTCCTGCCCCCAATCCCTCCCAGCATCAGAGTCTTTTCCAATGGGTCAACTCTTTGCATGAGGTGGCCAAAGTACTGGAATTTCAGCTTTAGCATCATTCCTTCCAAAGAAATCCCAGGGCTGATCTCCAGAATGGACTGGTTGGATCTCCTTGCAGTCCAAGGGACTCTCAAGAGTCTTCTCCAACACCACAGTTCAAAAGCATCCATTCTTCAGCGCTCAGCCTTCTTCATAGTCCAACTCTCACATCCATACATGACCACAGGAAAAACCATAGCCTTGACTAGACGGACCTTTGTTGGCAAAGTAATGTCTCTGCTTTTGAATATGCTATCTAGGTTGGTCATAACTTTCCTTCCAAGGAGTAAGCGTCTTTTAATTTCATGGCTGCAGTCACCATCTGCAGTGATTTTGGAGCCCAGAAAAATAAAGTCTGACACTGTTTCCACTGTTTCCCCATCTATTTCCCATGAAGTCATGGGACCGGATGCCATGATCTTCATTTTCTTTCTTTCTTTTTTTTTTTTTCATCTTCGTTTTCTGAATGTTGAGCTTTAAGCCAACTTTTTCACTCTCCACTTTCACTTTCATCAAGAGGCTTTTGAGTTCCTCTTCACTTTCTGCCATAAGGGTGGTGTCATCTGCATATCTGAGGTTATTGATATTTCTCCCGGCAATCTTGATTCCAGCTTGTGTTTCTTCCTGCCCAGCGTTTCTCATGATGTACTCTGCATATAAGTTAAATAAGCAGGGTGACAATATACAGCCTTGACATAATCCTTTTCCTATTTGGAACCAGTCTGTTGTTCCCTGTCCAGTTCTAACTGTTGCTTCCTGACCTGCATACAGATTTCTCAAGAGGCAGGTCAGGTGGTCTGGTATTCCCATCTCTCTCAGAATTTTCCACAGTTTATTGTGATCCACATAGTCAAAGGCTTTGGCATAGTCAATAAAGCAGAAATAGATGTTTTTCTGGAACTCTCTTGCTTTTTCCATGATCCAGCGGATGTTGGCAATTTGATCTCTGGTTCCTCTGCCTTTTCTAAAACCAGCTTGAACATCAGGAAGTTCATGGTTCACATATTGCTGAAGCCTGGCTTGGAGAATTTTGAGCATTACTTTACTAGCGTGTGAGATGACTGCAATTGTGTGGTAGTTTGAGCATTCTTTGGCATTGCCTTTCTTTGGGATCGGAATGAAAACTGACCTTTTCCAGTCCTGTGGCCACTGCTGAGTTTTCCAAATTTGCTGGCATATTGAGTGCAGCACTTTCACAGCATCATCTTTCAGGATTTGGAATAGCTCAACTGGAATTCTATCACCTCCACTAGCTTTGTTCGTAGTATGTTGAACATTCTAGTAATTAGACTTTTCTTTGTTTCTTTTGTCTGTTTGCCATTTAACCCTGTTCCAGTATCGCCTTTTTGTGAAACTTGATGGGAGTGGAAACTGGAAAAGGACATGTAACTTGTTTGCATACACGCATATACTTTCTTTCCCAGGCCCCTGGTAGCTGTGACCCAGCTGAGCCAATCAAATACACTTGACTGGGTACTCGAGTCTGGAGTGGGAGAGATACAAAGGAGCAAGGACAGTTTAGAATTAATTCTGTTAACTTGTGGCAGTGGCATACTAGCTAGTGGGCAGTTTTCTGAGAGACTTCTTCCTGTGATGTGACTTTGGTTGGTGATTTTGACTGCTTGACTTAATTTTTTACAGGTTTGCCAAATCTTCTCTTTTTTTTTTTGAACTCTCAATATCCTGTTGATAAATTTCCTATTCTGCTAGTATACCAAAACCCGGATTTCTTTTTTTCAACCAAGGATCCTAATTTGTAAAATTGACTAATATAACTTGCTCCTTCTATAAGATATAGTTATTGCCTCTATTTAGAGTGGTCTCCTTCCTAACTCAATAAGTTAAGAAGCCCATGAATGTCTTTTTTTAAAGACAAACCTAGACAGGAATTTTCCCTTTTATCCACTCCCAATTCTTAAGAGCAGTTGTTCTCAACGTTTTTAAATATATATGGGATAAGGCCTGGACACTGTTAGTTTATTAAAGCCCCCCGTGTGATTCTGTCTTTAATTCTTTTATTTAAAAAAAAAACAAACCAATGAATCTGCTGTGTAGAATATTAGAGTATACAGATATGTAAAAATAAAAACTTGACATTCCTGTCATTCAGAAATCACTGCTGTTATCTTTTGGTGCATTTCCTCCCAAGATCTTTCTCTGAGCACATATATGTAAGTTTTTACTTTTATTTTACTAAAATGAGATCAGTTTACAGCTTGGCTTTTTTTTTAACTGAGTGATACCACACTCCATATTCCTTTCCTTTGGTATGCAGGTGCTATTATTCAGATTTCCCCAGCTGATCCAAAAAAAACTGTTTGCTACTGCTGGTTATCCAAACTACTATCTGAACCAGTGCCTTGTCCATTGTTAACCCTTTTTTTAGGGAATTTCTTGGCAGGTTAGGGCTCAACGCTTTGGTTCCGTGGCCTGGGCTCATTCCCTGATTGGGGAACTAAAATCCCACAAGCTGTGCAGTGTGGCCAAAAATAAAGTAAAAATAAAAGTAATTTAAAATGCACTTTGTTTAATTTGTCTTTAATCTAGCTTTGTAGTTCGGTTGCTAAGTTGTGTCTGACTCTTGTGACCCCATTGACTATAACCCGCCAGGCTTCTCTGTCCATGGGATTTCCCAGGCAAGAGTACTGGAGTGGGTTGCCATTTTCTTTGCCAGGGGATCTTTCCGACCCAGGGATTGAATCTGTGTCTCCTGCATTGGCAGTCGGATTCTTTACCGCTTGCACCACCTGGGAAGCCTTTAACCTAGCTTAGTCCTTATTTTTCGGTGATGTTGAGACTGGACTGGTTGTCCTGAGAATGCTTTTGTACAGTTGCATTCTTAAGGTATCACTTAGTTTGTTCCGTTTGTTCCTGTGTTTATCTCTAAAGTTTACAGGTAAAAGCTTGATGGATTTATATCTAAACATTTTGGTGAGAATACATCATAGCTCTATCTCATTTTGCATCATGTCATAATGCACATAATACCTGGTTGACCTACTTTTAGTAGTGCTAAGGTTGATTCTTGGATTAAGGTGATAATAGTTGCGTCCATATATTAAACAGTAAGTCTTGCCACTTGCAACAAGAAACTAATTTGAGTGTTGCTACTTTGTACAAGTTCCTTGTTTGTTATTAATCCTTGGCCTAATTTTTTAAAGACAGCTTTATTGAGATAGAATTTACATAACAAATTACCCACTTTACATGTACAATTTAATGGGTTTTTGGGTTTGTTTTTTTACTGTATTCACAGTTGTATAACCATCGCTACTATCTAATTTTAGAACATTTTCATCACCCCAGAAAGAAGTCTCATGACCATTAACATTCACCTCTTCAACTCTAGGCAGCCACTAATCTCCTTTCTGTCTCTGGAATTGCCTATTTTGGACATTACATATAAATACAATTATACAGTATGTGGTCTTTTGTGTCTGGTTTCCTTCGCTAAGCATAATGTTTTTAATTTTCGTACATGTTGTAGTATGTTTCAGTATTTTTCTTTTTTTTTTGCCATATAGTCTATTGTATGAATATTCCACATTTTGTTTGTTTACTCATCAGTTGATGGGCATTTGCATTTTTACCTCTTTGCAGTTGTTAGTAATGCTGTTATGAATGTTCATGTCAAGTTTTTGTGTGGATATATGTCTACATCTTTCTTGGATCTTTCTAGAAGTGGAATTGCTGATTCATATGGTAACTGACTTTTTAAGAAACTTCTGAAGTGACCCCTTGGTCTCTTGGGTATCTTGAGAGAAATGTCTATTCATATCCTCTCTCGTTTTTTAATTGGGTTGTCTTTTTACTGTTGTGTTGTAGGATTCTTTTTTAATTGAAGTTTGACATTTCATTTCAGGTGTATATGATAATTTTATAATTATAGCAGATAATCGCAAAATAAGCAGCACAATAAGTCTAGTTAACATTTGTCACCATATAGTTACAGAATTTTTTTCTTGTAATGAGAATTTGGAGCTTTTACATATGCACTGAGTATAATCAACAGAGACGCCTGGCGTGCTGCAGTCCATGGGGTCACAAAGAGTTGGCCACAACTGGGCGACTGAACGACATAATTAACTGTGGGGCTTCCCTGGTGGCTCAGCAGTAAAGAATCCACCTGCATCTGCAGGAGATGCACATTTGATCCGTGGGTAGGGAAGATCCCCTGGAGGAGGAAATGGCAAACCACTCCAGTATCCTTGCCTGGGAAGTCCTATGAACAGAGGAGGCTGGCAGGCTATAGTCCGTGGGGTCGCAAAAGAGTCAGACATGACTTGGCAGCTAAACAACATAATTAACTGTAGTCACCATGCTCTGCCTTTTATCCCCATAGCTTATTTATTTTGTAACTGGAAGTTTGTCCCTTTTGACCCCTTTAACCATTGGGCACACCCCACTCCACCTCTGGCAATTACCAGTCTGTTCTCTGTATATGAGCTTGGTGCTGCTTTTTTAGATTGTACATGAGTGAGATCATAAAGTATTTGTCTCTCTGTCTTACTTCACTTAGCCTTGTACCCTCGAAGTTCATCCATATTTTTGAAAATGGCGAGAATTCATTCTTTCTTATGGCTGAATAATATTTCAGGGGGTGTGTGTGTGTACATGCATGGGGGTGCATAGCTTTTCAAGTTAGTGTTTTCCTTTCCTTTGGAAAAAACTCAGAACTGGAATTGCTGGATCATTTGATAATTCTGTTTTTAAATTTTTGAAGAACCTCCATACTGTTTTCCATAGTGACGGCACTAGTTTACATTCCAATGAACAGTGCATAAGGGTTTTCCCTTTTCTCTACGTCCTCGACAGTATCTTGTCCTTTTTATAATATCAATAACTATTGTCATAGGTGTAAGGTGATATTTTATTGTGATATTATTTTGAATACAAGTCCCTTACATGGTATATGATTTGCAGATGTTTTCTTTCTATGTTGTCCTTTCACTTTCTTGACTGTGTCCTTTGAACCACAAGTGTTTTTAATTTTGATAAGGAAGTTCAATTTATCTTTCCCTAACTTAAAATTACTCCTCTGTTTACTTTTAGCTCTTAAACTAAGGCTTTTGACCCACTTATAGTTAATTTTTGTGTTGTTGTAGTGAATATCCAGTGATCATTGCACCGTTTGTTGAAAAGAAAGACCATTTTTTCCCCCGTTAATATTATCTTGGCTTCTTTGTTAAAAATCATTTAGGCATACTTAGCAGGTTTACTTCTGGTTTCTTGGTTCTGCTCCATTGACCTCTATGTTTATCCTTATGCCAGTATGCAGAATTGAAGCCCTTATATATGTTCCTTTTTGATTATATATCTCTGTGTCTTTCATCCTGAATTCGGTGTTTGTCATTCTCTTGCATTTTTAAGTAATTTTGCTTTCTGTGACTATATCCCAAAACTAAGGCTTCCTTTAGTAGCTTAGCTGGTAAAGAATTTGCCTGCAGTGCAAGAGACCCCGGTTTGATTCCTGGGAAGTTCCCCTGCAGATAGGCTACCCACTCCAGCATTCTTGGACTTCCCTAGTAGCTCAGATGGTAAAGAATCCGCCTGCAATGTGGGAGACCTGAGTTCAATCCCTGGGTTGGGAAGATCCCTTGGAGGAGGGCATGGCAACCCACTCCAGTATTCTGGCCTGGAAAATCCCCACAGACAAAGGAGTCTGGTGGGCTACAGTCAATGGGGTCACGAAGAGTCAGACTCGACTGAGTGACTAAGCACTTCCCAAAACTATCTGATACTGTTACTCCTTTTTTATTTTTTTTTTTTTGTACTCATTTTTTTAAACTTTATATGGTATCATAGTTTAATTTTAACAACTTTTTTATTCTACTTTGTGAGAGTCATCCATTTTGTTTAAACACATCTCTAGTGTGATCATTTCCTGCTGTACAGTTCAGTTCAGTCACTCAGTCGTGTCCAGCTCTTTGTGACCCCATGAATCACAGCACGCCAGACCTCCCTGTCCATCACCAACTCCCAGAATTCACTCAAACTCAACGTCCATCAAGTCGGTGATGCCATCCAGCCATCTCATCCTCTGTCGTCCCCTTTTCCTCCTGCCCCTAATCCCTCCCAGCATCAGAGTCTTTTCCAGTGAGTCAACTCTTTGCATGAGGTGGCCAAAGTACTGGAGTTTCAGCTTTAGCATCATTCCTTCCAAGGAACGGCTGATCTCCTTTAGGATGGACTGGTTGGATCTCCTTGCAGTCCAAGGGACTCTCAAGAGTCTTCTTCAACACCTCAGTTCAAAAACATCAATTCTTTGGCGCCCAGCTTTCTTCACAGTCCAACTCTCACATCCGTACATGACCACTGGAAAAACCATAGCCTTGACTAGACGGACCTTTGTTGGCATTGTACAAATCCACAATCTAATCAGTCTTGTGTTGTTGTTTAGTTGCTAAGTCGTGTCCAGACTCCAAGGACTGTAGCCTGCCAGGCTCCTCTGTACCTGGGATTTGCCAGGCAAGAATACTGGAGTGGGTTGCCATTTCCTTCTGCAGGGGATCTTCCTCGATGCAGGGATCAAACCTATATCTTCTCATTGGCAGGCAGATTCTTTACCATTGAGGCACCAGAGAAACTCTAAATCAGTTTATTGGTGAACATTTAGGTAATTTAGTTTTTTGTTTACTGTATACAATCCTGTAGCAAATATTCTTATGCACTTTGTCTTACTTTCATGTATGGTTAAGACTGGGTGGGTCATAGATGTTTCACAGCTTCAATTTTGTATTTGTCAAACTGTTTTCGAAAGTAGTTGTGTGAGTTTACACTCACACCAGCAATATGTGAAAATTTCTTCTTGCTTTATATTTTTATTAGCACTTGATAGTTTCAGGATTTGTTTTTGCCAGTTTGGAGAGTGTGAGATAGTACCTCATAATTTTACTCAGGTTTTGAAAGTATGAGTTTATGAGTAATTCTGAGAAATACGTTATGTAGTGCTTTATTGAATTTCAATTATCACATGCATGTCTCTTATGGGCAGAGTAATATGTTAAATATGCAGTTATATTTTTTGACAGATAACTTGGTCATCATTGAATTTGTACTAGAAATATATTTTTTTTGTTTGCTGGACTCCTATCATGTAATAGCAGACCTTACTTATCAGTATTAATAATCATGCTAGTATTACCTTGACAGACAGAAATGGCAGTGAAAGAAATCTTAAAGGTGTATCATATCTCTTTTTGGTTCATTGAAAGATGTGTTCAAATTTCATGGTTTAGAAGTTGTAGGTATGAATTAATCTCCTGAAATTTTAAAAACAAAAAAGTAGAATATGACCCTGGGCTCTTCCCTCTGATGAAATAATAATATGAAGGTTAAAAATTAAGGCACCAGTAACTTGGAGTTCTCCTTATTAAAGACTTGGGAAGGAAACGCGCAGTTAACAAATGAGTATAGACTATTGTAGGGTTTCTCGGTCCTTTAGAGGAATTGAAAGTGGTAGACATTTAAACCTAAGTAGTATCCTTTTCAAATCATGAGATTTGGAAAGGAAATTTTAGGGCCAGTGAATATCTGAAGATATGCAAAGTCAATAGTCTTGGACCCCGCAGTTTAAGGAATAAGAAATGTTTAAAGAGAGGTCTTGCTGCTTGCTGCTGCCTCTGCTAAGTCGCTTCAGTCGGGGTCTGACTCTGTGCGACCCCATAGACAGCTTCCTACCAGGCTCCTCTGTCCCTGGGATTCTCCAGGCAAGAACACTGGAGTGGGTTGCCATTTCCTTCTCCAATGCATGAAAGTGAAAAGTGAAAGTGAAGTTGCTCAGTCGTATCTGACTCTTAGCAACCTCATGGACTGTAGCCTACCAGGCTCCTCCATCCATGGGATTTTCTAGGCAGGAGTACTGGAGTGGGGTGCCATTGCCTTCTCTGAAGAGAGGTCTTAAGAACAGTTAAAGGAGATGCTTATGGATAAAGTTGTCAACATTTCTTAAAGAAATGATTATTTAATGGTCATTTTGTCTGTACTAAGAGATTGCCCCGTTTAATCCCTATCAAGCATAGGGAAATAAATATATAAACAGGTAAATAATACATGGTGATGGATACTTGAGTATAGGTATGTGCATGATCTAATGCTTCATGAAGTAGAGATTTATTTAAGTCACCCACTTAGAGGTGAGAACTGAAGACTTAAAAATGAATGAGATGGTGAAGAGATTCCAAAGAAACAAAATGTGCTGCATCAGAGCTTTTAGGTAGTGGTTATATTTACAGAGCAAAAGAAAAAGAATAAGAAAAGAAGTAACCACAGAGTAGGGAGAAGAGCAGGATATTTTGATGAAATGGATGGTTGCCACCCATGCTGCTCCCTGAAAAAGGTTACACCAGTCCTTTGTGAATATTTTCAGTGTGGATATGTCAACTTTCCTCTTTTCCTTCCTTCCTAACATGAATGAGTTGTATTGTAGGAATACACAAATGAACAAGTGGATCAGAAGTCTAGAAACAGATCCGTGCATATGTAGAAACAATTTAAAATTGAGCTGGCCTTTTGAGGGGTGATAACCCACGGCTTACAGGATCTCAGTTGCCTGACCAGGGATTGAACGTGGACCGTGGCAGTGAAAGCCTGGAATCCTAACCAGTAGGCCACCAGAGAACTCTGAGTTGGCTTTTTAAATCAGTGGAGAAAGAATGGTCTGGGACATTTGGGACTAGTTACTCATGCAGTAAAAAGAAAATGAAACTGAACCTGGACCTCATACTGGATACAAATCAGTTCCGACTGATTGATGTCTTAAATGTGAAAGGCAAACCTGTAAAACTAAGAAGATAATGTAGGTAAATTCTTTGAACTTTGGGGAAGAAAGGCTTTTATACATTAGATTGAAAATACGTATCTTAGGGACTTCCTAGCAGTCCAGTGGTTAAGACTCTGTGTTACTGCTGCAGTGGGCACCAGTTCAGTCCCTGGCTGGGAAACTAAGATCCCACATGCTGCATGGCATGCCCCCACCCTCCAAATAATCATGTCTTGATCAGCAATTTTGACTACATTTTTTCCAGCTATTTATTTAAAAAAATTATTGGAATATAGTTGATTCACAATGTTGTGTTACTTTTAGGTGTGTTGATTACATTTAAAATAAGAACTTACGTTCATTAAAAAAAAAAAAAACCATAAAGTTGGAAAAGGTACTTGAAACACTATAATCAGAAGATTAGGGTCTATTGTATTCTCTTACTTCAGATAAGAAAAAGACCAGCTACTGAAAGAATGGTAAAATGATAAGAATAGATAATTTTACCAAAAAATGAAACACGAAGAGATGATAAATAGATTAAATGATGCAAAGACTGTGGTAAGTCATCATTTTATACCCACCAGCAGAGCAGAAAATTAACTGCCAGTCCAGCCATACCTAGCTTTGTGAGAGTGTGGAGCAGATGGAGGTCTAAAAATAACCACTTCTGCTGGTGTAAATTGGTGACCTGATTGAAAAGCAATATGGCATTACCTTGTGAAGTTGAAGATGTACTACCTGTTAGTCAGCAGTTCCTTCGTTTATTTATTTATGCATTCAGCAGTGAGTGCCTGCTATATAAGATAATGGTCTTTGTGTTTTAGTTCAGTGGAAGACGTTAAAAATTTATAGGTGATCAGTCCTATAGAAAAAGGTTACTTAACAGATGAAAACAGATTGCTATCAGGTCACTTCCTGTCTTTAACTTTTTTGGATAAAGTTCTAAAAGTGGGTATTCTTGCCTGGAGAATCCCAGAGAAGCCCAGAGAAGCCCACAGAGGAGCCTAGTGGGCTGCCGTCTATGGGGTTGCAGAGTCAGACACGACTGAAGTAACTTAGCAGCTGCAGCAGCAGCAGCATGGTTTGTTAAGTCGGTGCCACTGCATTCTTTGAGTCCTTCTAGATTTACCAAAATAAGTTACAAAAAAATCATTCATAAATCCATCATCAGAAATAATTTTTATGATCTGTTAGATGAGAAATAGGTTACATCCTTTTTCAGTTCTGTGGTATAAGCAGATTGTAAACTATCCTATCTATGAGATGATGTTGCATTCTAGGAAATATGCCAAAAGCTTGTCCAATTACTAAATTGTATCTATTGAGTTTCCCTGTGGTCTGTTTTGCCAAAACTTTCGCCTCAGGTTCAAAGGATTTGTTAACAGAATAAGCCACTCATTATATACAAATAAATAATACCAATATTTATTAGAGCATTATCTAGCTTACTTTCAATGTACTAACATTAAAAGAAAAGAGAGCTAGAAACAGCAGAAGATACATCACCAAATTGGTCTTTTTTTTCAAATTGGGTTTTGACAAACAAATTGAGTTTTCACAAACTCAAACAGTGCTGAGAAGTCCCGTGTCACAGCACATCTGGAGACCCAGTTGGGAAAAGGTCCCAGGCAGCCCCTCAGTTCTGTGCTGCTACTGCTAAGTCACTTCAGTCGTGTCTGACTCTGTGTGACCCCATAGACAGCAGCCCACCAGGCTCCCTGGTCCCTGGGATTCTCCAGGCAAGAACACTGGAGTGGGTTGCCATTTCCTTCTCCAATGCATGAAAGTGAAAAGTGAAAGTGAAGTCGCTCAGTCGTGTCCGACTCTTAGCGGCCCCATGGACTGCAGCCTACCAGGTTCCTCCGTCCATGGGATTTTCCAGGCAAGAGTACTGGAGTAGGTGACTGCAAAATTGTAGTTCACAATTCCCAGGTATAATCCTAGGATGCAAACTTATAGCATCATCAGTCTGTGATCAAACTGAAGCTCTGATTTATGTTCACGCATAAAACTTCAATTCAGTTGAACAGTCGTGTCTGACTCTTTGCAACCCCATGGACTGCCACATGCCAGGCTTCCCTGTCCATTACCAACTCCCGGAGCTTGCTCAGAGTCATGTCCATTGAGTCTGCGATGCCATCCAACCATCTCATCCTCTGTCGTTCCCTTTTCCTCCTGCCTTCAATCTTTCCCAGCCCAGGGTCTTTTCTGGTGAGTCAGTTCTTCGCATCAGGTGGCCAAAATATTCAAGTTTTAGCTTTAGTATATCAGTCCTTCCAATGAATATTTAGGACTGATTTCATTTAAGATGGACTCATTGGATCTCCTTGCAGTCCAAGAGACTCTCAAGAGTCTTCTCCAACACCACAGTTCAAAAATTCAATTCTTTGGCACTCAGCTTTCTTTATAGTCCAACTCTCACATCCATACATGACTACTGGAAAAACCATAGCCTTGACTAGACGGACCTTTGTTGGCAGAGTAATGTCTCTGCTTTTTAATATCCTGTCTATTTTGCTCATAATTTTTCTTCCAAGGAGCAACCATCTCTTAATTTCATGGCGGCAGTCACCCTCTGCAGTGGTTTTGGAGCTCAAGAAAATAAAAGTCTGCCACTGTTTCCACTGTTTCCCCATCTATTTGCCATGAAGTGATGGGATCGTATGCCATGATCTTAGTTTTCTGAATGTTGAGCTTTAAGCCAACTTTTTCACTCTCCACTTTCACTTTCTTCAAGAGGCTCTTTAGTTATTTTTCACTTTATGCCATAAGGGCGGTATCATCTGTGTTTCTGAGGTTATTGATATTTCTCCCGGCAATCTTGATTCCAGCTTGTGCTTCATTCAGCCTAGCATTGCGCATAATGTACTCTGCATATATATTAAATAAGCAGGATGACAATATACAGCCTTGACGTGCTCCTTTCCCAATTTGGAACCAGTTTGTTGTTCCATGTCCAGTTCTAACTGTTGCTTCCTGACCTGCATACAGATTTTTAGGGCAAGTAAAGTGGTCTGGTATTCCCATCTCTTTAAGAATGTTCCACAGTTTGTTTTGATCCACACAGTCAAAGACTTTGGAGTAGTCAATAAAGCAGAAGTTGTTTTTCTGGAACTCTTGCTTTTTCGATGATCCAGCGGTTGTTGGCAATTTGATCTCTGGTTCCTCTGCCTTTTCTAAAACCAGCTTGAACATCTGGAAGTTCTCAGTTCATGTACTGTTTAAGCCTGGCTTGGAGGATTTTGAGCATTACTTTGCTAGCGTGTGAGATGAGTGCAATTGTGTGGTAGTTTGAACATTCTTTGGCATTTCCTTTCTTTGGAATTGGAATGAAACTGACCTTTTCCAGTCCTGTGGCCATTGCTGAGGTTTCCAAATTTGCTGGCATATTGAGTGCAGTACTTTCACAGCATCATCTTTTAGGATTTGAAATAGCTCAACTGGAATTCAATCACCTCCACTAGCTTTGTTCATAGTGATGCTTCCTAAAGCCCACCTAACTTCACATTCCAGGATGTCTGGTTCTAGGTGAGTGAGCACACCATCGTGGTTATCTGGGTCATGAAGATCTTTTTTTGTAAGGTTCTTTTGTGTATTCTTGCCACCTCTTCTTAATATCTTCTGCTTCTGTTAGGTCCATACCATTTCTGTCCTTCATTGTGCCCATCTTTGCATGAAATGTTCCCTTGGTATCTCTAATTTTCTTGAAGACATCTCTAGTCTTTCCCATTCTATTGTTTTCCTCTATTTCTTTGCGTTGATCACTGAGGAAGGCTTTCTTATCTTTCCTTACTATTCTTCGGAACTCTGCATTCAGATGGGTATTGGGTGTATCTTTCCTTTTCTCCTTTGCCTTTCACTTTTCTTCTTTTTTCAGCTATTTGTAAGGCCTCCTTAGACAACCATTCTGATCTTTTGCATTTCTTTTTCTTGCGGATGGTCTTGATCACTGTCTCCTGTATAATGTCATGGACACTGTAGTTCTTCAGGCACTCTGTCTATCAGATCTAATCCCTTGAATCTATTTGTCACTTCCACTGTATAAACGTAAAGGATTTGATTTAGGTCATACCTGAATGGCCTAGTGGTTTTCCCTACTTTCTTCAATTTCAGTCTGAATTTGGCAATAAGGAGTTTGTGATCTGAGCCACAGCCAGCTCCCAGTCTTGTTTTTGCTGACTGTATAGAGCTTCTCCATCTTTGGCCGCAAAAAATATAATTGATCTGCTTTTGGTATTGACCATCTGGTGATGTCCATGTGTAGAGTCTTCTCTTGTGTTGTTGGAAGAGGGTGTTTGCTATGATCAGTGCGTTGTCTTGGCAAATTCTGTTAGTCTTTGCCCTGCTTCATTTTGTACTTCAAGGCCAAATTTGTCTGTTATTCCAGGTATCTCTTGACTTTCTACTTTTGCATTCCAGTCCCCTGTGATAAAAAGGACATCTTTTTTTGGTGTTAGTTCTAGAAGGTCTTGTAGGTCTTCATAGAACCATTCAACTTCAGCTTCTTCAACAGTAGTAGTTCGGGCATAGACTTGGATTACTGTGATATTGAATGATCTGCCTTGGAAGTGAACAGAGATCATTCTGTCATTTTTGAGATTGCACCCAAGTACTGCATTTTGGACTCTTTTGTTGACTATGAGGGCTACTCCATTTCTTCTAAGGGATTCTTCTTGCCCACAGTAGTAGATATAATGATCAACTGAATTAAATTCAGCCATTCCGGTCCATTTTAGTTCATTGATTCCTACAAAGTCCACTTTTCATCTCCTGTTTGACCACATCCAGTTTACCTTGATTCATGGACCTAACATTCCAGGTTCCTATGGAATATTGTTCTTTATGGCATCACACTTGACTTCCATCACCAGTCACATCCACAACTGGGTGTTGTTTTCACTTTGGCTCTGTCTCTTTGTTCTTTCTGGAGTTATTTCTCCACTCTTATGCAGTAGCATATTGGGTACCTGCCAGCCTGGGGAGTTCATCTTTCATTGTGGTATCTTTTTGCGTTTTCATGCTGTTCATTTGGTTCTCATGGCAAGAATACTAAAGTGGTTTGCCATTCCTGTCTCCAGTGGACCGTGTTTTGTCAGAACTGTGACAAAACTTGGAATGTTGTTAAGCCCAGCCCCGCTCCAGGGACTCAACAATCTTAAGATTCATCTGGTATCTTATCTATGCTGCTGCAAGGCTTGCACTCAAACCACAGTCAGAGCAATGTCCAGGCCGGTTAGAAGCAAGGTTCGAGGCCTGTTCTTCTTTGTCTCTGAAGCCTAAACAAGACTGTTTAACTTCCCTAATATGGTGCAGCAGTTAAGAATCTGCCTGCCAGTGCAGGGGCTATCCAGGTTTGGTCTCTGGTCTGGGAAGATCTCACCTGCTGCAAGGCAGCTAAGCCCACACGCCACAACTACTGGAGCCTGTGTGCCCTAGAGCCCATGCTCCTTAACACCTCAGTAAGAAGCCCACACCCTGCAAGTCAAGTGTGGCCCCACTCATCACAACTAGAGAATGCCCTTGTGTAGCAGTGAAGACTCAGCAGAGCCAAAAATAAAAATAAAGAAATAAAAATTTAAAAGATGAAGTATACCTATTACTTTTTTATTTAAAAGCAGTTTTTATGGAGCCAAAATTAAAACAAAATTGGCTGAAAATTAGACACTGCATATTTTAGAGTTTTCTTGCAGATTGTTAAAAAAAATTAAAACCAAATCTCAGTGGTATTGTAGAGGTAAGTTTGGAGTTGTTGTATATAGTATAGATAGAATAGAAATTTCATTTCGTGGTTGAAGGTTATGCTTTCATTAAATGAATTTAAATGACAAGTCAGCATCTGAGAAGGAGAAATTATTTAAATTGAAAGAAGTTTTTTTGTTTTTGCTTTGTGGTTTTTTGTTTGCTGTTTATAAGTTTAGGCCATTATGTCCTAGATTGCATTTTGGGAATATTTGTATTAGCTAATGTGTAGATGTAGTTTTTAATCAATTCATTTTGCTAGGAACTTTTTTTAAGCAGTAAAACTCTTTTAAGAGTCTTTGTAAATTATTAGTCTGTGGTGGTGGTGGTTAGTCACTAAGTTATGTCTGACTCTTTGTGACTGCATGTCATAACTCACCAGGTTCCTCTGTCCATGGGATTTCCCAGGCAAGAATACTGGAATGAGTTGCCATTTCCTTTCCCAGGGTATCTTCCCGACCCAGGGATCAAACTCATGTCTCCTGCATTGGCAGATGGATTCTTTACTGTTGAGCCAACAGGAAAGCCCAAGTGTGTGGTAGGAATGAGTAAATGTGCAGTGAAATACTGATATATGATAGCGCATAAATGAATATGGATTTATAGTATCAAATCTTTCAGCAAAAGTCAGTTAAAAATCCGCCACAGGTGTCCATGTTCCCCATACTGAACCCCCCTCCCTCCTCCCTCCCTGTACCCTGCCTCTGGGTCATCCCAGTGCACCAGCCCCGAGCATCCATTATCATGCATTGAACCTGAACTGGCGATTCATTTCTTACATGATATTATATATGTTTCAATGCCATTCTCCCGATCATCCCACCCTTGCCCTCTCCCACAGAGTCCAAAAGACAGTTCTATACATCTGTGTCTCTTTTGCTGTCTCGCATACGGGGTTATCGTTACCATCTCTCTAAATTCCGTATATATGCGTTAGTATACTGTATTGGTGTTTTTCTTTCTGGCTTACTTCACTCTGTATAATAGGCTCCAGTTTCATCCACCTCATTAGAACTGATTCAAATGTATTCTTTTTAATGGCTGAGTAATACTCCATTGTGTATGGGGCACATTTTAATGCAGCTAGGACACAGTCTTAGACACAAGTAAATGAGTCCTTGCTGAGCTTCGCAGCAGATTGATACTTCCCAAAATTCAGGAGCATTGCTATGATTCTTTCACCTAGGTGAAATAATGCTTTATGCCTTACCCATATCCTCTGTGCTCTCATCATACTTGCTTACAGTAGCATTCTTTGATACTAGTAAGGAACCAAAAGTGACATTATTAAACAAAAATTGTTATCACACCTGTCACCACATTCTTCAATGAGAACTCTCCAACATGAATCAAAAGACTTTCTTCTTAATCCACTTGGAATAGCACACCATAGTAAGATGGGTAAGAAGGAGAAGGGCACTTGTGAAACATTCCTGGGAAAGAGAATGGGAAAGAAGAATTAACATGATGTCTTGACCACAGATGCCTTTTTTTTTTTCTTTTCATTTATTTACTTTTGTCTGTGCCAGGACTTCACTGCTGTGTGGGCTTTTCTTAGTTACGGAGAGCAGGGGCTACTCTGCAGTTGTGGTACACAGGGCTTCTCATTGCATTGACTTCTCTTGTTCTGGAGCACAGACTCTAGCGTGTGTGGACTTCAGTAGTTGCGGTTCCCAGGCTCTAGAGGACAGGCTTAGTAGTTGTGGCCCATGGGCTGAGTCGTTCTTCAGCATGTGGGATATTCCTGAATCAGGGGTTGAACCTGTGTCTCCTGCATTGGCAGATTCTTCACCACCGAGCCACCAGGGAAGCCCCACACAGGTGCTTCCTTATACGGAAACTTTATATGCATTTCAGAGAAGTGAACATATAGAAGTTGAAGGTAGAGAAGTTCTTTTCGAACTCTTTCTCCAGTTATCCCTTCTAGCCAAGATCATTTGGTATAAGCCTGATACCATTTTGTAGAAAGAACCCCTTGTGGCTTCTTTGCATTCTTTCCCTTAGCTAGCTGTGGATATGATAGGTCCTTGGAACTTCATGGCTCAGCAGTACATGTTCTGAATCATTTTTGCCTGTGATGGAGTTGGATATATGGGTCATGTTCTTTTAAGGTATTGGCATGGCTAACTACCTGAGATTGCAGTTTTATTCAGATCAGGACTATGGGACTTCGCTGGTAGTCCAGTGGTTGAGAACTTGCCTGCCATTGCAGGAAATGTGGTTCAGTCCCTGGTCTGGAAAGATTCCACGTGCCTTGGGGCAAATAAGCGGAGGCCCTTGTGGGCCGTGACTACTGAGCCTGCGCACTGCAACTAAAGGCCCTCGAGCCCATACTCCACAACAAGAGAAGCCCGCACACCACAACTAGAGAGTGGCCCCTGCTTGCTACAACTAAAGAAAGCCTGCGCGCAGCAGCGAAGACCCCATGCAGCCATAAATATATAAATAAAATTTGTTTTTTAAAAAGGATCAGGAACCATGTACTTTAAAGCCACATTTTTTTATGTGCTTCTTTTTTCTTAGCACCAAAAGGTTTACTTTTTTGCCTTTCAGCTTTGCCTGGAAGCCAGCCATTCTTGACTAACCGAGATAAGTAAAAGAGAAATACAGAAAGAAAGGCCTAGAAAAAGTGTGTATAAACTAACATCCCTCTTTAGATTTTTGCTCCATAGGATTTTAAGGAATTTGTTCTGTTTTTCTAAGTATCGGAATTATTTCATGACTGGAAACAATCACAGTGTGTATAATTCAGAAAGCAGTGAAATTAGAAAATTAGTGTACCAGACCTGACCCAGTCACTTATTAGATGTGTTACCTTGGTTAAGTCTCTTAACATTTTAGAGCTTGCATTGGCTTTTTCTTATTGTTAATCTCTGAGTGGATGGCTAACCTGGTGTCAGGAAGGAAGGAAGAATAAAGTATATGTTAGGAGTTGCACAGATTAGTGTTTTAATTAAAAATTCTCCCAGAATATGACTAAATAAACTATCTGGCTTTATATTTCTTTTCACCCACTCTTTGATTGTGTGCTCAGTCGTGTCCAACTCTTTGCGACCTCATGGATTGTAGCCTGCCAGGCTCCTCTGTCCATGGGATTCTCCAGGCAAGAAAACTGGATTGGGTTGCCGTGCCCTCCTCCAGGGGATCTTCCTGACCCAAGTATCAAACCCAAGTCTCTTATGTCTCCTGTGTTGGCAGGCAGGTTCTTTACCACTAGTGCCACCTGGGAAGCCCTTTGATTAAGAGTTGATAAAGTAATGTGCTATTTTTATATATTTGATGGTTTATTAACCTTCAACATGTGAAGAAGTGCAGCTTTCATTTTAGTGGTAAAGAAACTAGGAGATACTCTTCAAATTTTGGAATTAAAAGGACAGATAAGTGTTCATTGGAGTTGTGGGAAGAAATTAAATTTGCAGTGGATTGAGAAATAAATGGGGAGTGAGAAAATGGAGATGCTGGCAGTACACTGCTCTTTATGGAAGTTTTGTTAAGACTGAAGGAAAATGAACCTAAATACCTAGAGGGATATTGGACTGTGGAGAAAATAAGAGTTAGTGAGGTCATGAACACATGTGGATTGATAATGGAAGCTTAACTTAGAGGAGATTGAGATAAGGTCCCTGGCAGGGACATCCTCTCTAGCAACTTATTACAAGGTGTAAAATTAGATCATGTTATGAAGTATCTTGTAGATTGCTGGGCATATGGGAAGTAGCCAGGAAGTCAGAGGATTTGTAAAGCTAAAATATTTGACAGATGTTTGTGAATGAATGGTTGGATCAAGTATTCAAATAGGCAGTTCTGATATGCGTGTGCAGGAAGAAAGCATTTTATCTAAAAATTATTTAGATAAAACCTAAAAAGAATGATGTAGTGCACTGTTTATATTTAATATTATGATTTCTGTTAACAACTGCACTGTAATACTATTTTTTTTAAATTGGGGCAAAACACATATAAGATTCGCTGTTGTAAACATTTTAAAGTGTACAGTTTGATGGCAGCAAGTACACTCACAGTGTTTTCCAACCATCATCACTGTCAGGTCCAGAGCCTTTTCATTATCCCAAACCTCAAATGCATTAAGCAGTCACATCCCCTCCTCCAACCCCTGGTAACCACTAATTGTTCTCTGTCTCTCTGGATTGGATATTTCATATAAATGGAGTCATGTAATATGTGTTGTTTTGCATATTTGGCATCTTTCATTTAGCATAATGCTTTCAGAGTTCATCCTTGGAGCATGTATCAGTACTTCATTCATTTTCATAGCTGAATAATATTCTGTTGTATGAATATACCACATTTTGCTTATCTATCTGTTGATGGGCATTTGAGTTTCTTCTTGTAGCTTTTGTGAATAAAACTGCGGTGAACATTCACTTACAACTTGTTGTGTGGACACGTGTTTTCATTTCTTGTCTCTGTACACCTAGGAATAGAAATGATAGATTGTATGCTAACTCTGTGTTTAACTTTGAGGAACCACCGTTTCCCACAGCAGCTGCATCATTGTATATTTCTACCAGCAATGTATGAGGGTTCCAATTTCTCTGCATTCTTGCTTTGTCATAATCTGTAAAAATTAGTTTATTAAACCTTTGAATCCTTAACTGCATGCAGGGTACCATGCTAGACGCTGTGTGAGTTTCAAAGAAGGGCAAGACAAGACTTTCTAGAATCAACAATTTTTTAGCCTTCTGGGAATTAGAGTCAACATGCAAAGAAATAGAGGAAAACAACAGAATGGGGAAGACTAGAGATCTCTTCAAGAAAATTAGAGATACTAAGGGAACATTTCATGCAAAGATGGGCTCGATAAAGGACAGAAATGGTAGGGACCTAACAGAAGCAGAAGATATTAAGAAGAGGTGGCAAGAATACACAGAACTGTACAAAAAAGATCTTCACGACCCAGATAATCACGATGGTGTGATCACTGACCTAGAGCCAGACATCCTGGAATGTGAAGTCAAGTGGGCCTTAGAAAGCATCACTACGAACAAAGCTAGTGGAGGTGATAGAATTCCAGTTGAGCTATTTCAAATCCTGAAAGATGATGCTGTGAAAGTGCTGCACTCAATATGCCAGCAAATTTGGAAAACTCAGCAGTGGCCACAGGACTGGAAAAGGTCAGTTTTCATTAAAATCCCAAAGAAAGGCAATGCAAAAGAATGCTCAAACTACCGCACAACTGCACTCATCTCACACGCTAGTAAAGTAATGCTCAAAATTCTCCAAGCCAGGCTTCAGCAATACCTGAAGCGTGAACTTCCAGGTGTTCAAGCTGGTTTTAGAAAAGGCAGAGGAACCAGAGATCAAATTGCCAACATCCGCTGGATCTTGGAAAAAGCAAGAGTTCCAGAAAAACATCTATTTCTGCTTTATTGACAAAGCCTTTGACTGTGTGGATCACAATAAACTGTGGAAAATTCTGAGAGAGATGGGAATACCAGACCACCTGATCTGCCTCTTGAGAAACCTGTATGCAGGTCAGGAAGCAACAGTTAGAACTGGACATGGAACAACAGACTGGTTCCAAATAGGAAAAGGAGTACGTCAAGGCTGTATATTGTCACCCTGCTTATTTAACTTCTATGCAGAGTACATCATGAGAAATGCTGGACTGGAAGAAACACAAGCTGGAATCAAGATTGCCGGGAGAAATATCAATAACCTCAGACATGCAGATGACACCACCCTTATGGCAGAAAGTGAAGAGGAACTAAAAAGCCTCTTGATGAAAGTGAAAGAGGAGAGTGAAAAAGTTGGCTTAAAGCTCAACATTCAGAAAACGAAGATCATGGCATCTGGTCCCATCACTTCATGGGAAATAGATGGGGAAACAGTGGCAGACTTTATTTTTGGGGGCTCCAAACTCACTGCAGATGGTGACTGCAGCCACGAAATTAAAAGATGCTTACTCCTTGGGAGGAAAGTTATGACCAACCTAGATAGCATATTCAAAAGCAGAGACATTCCTTTGCCAACAAAGGTCCGTCTAGTCAAGGCTATGGTTTTTCCTGTGGTCATGTACGGATGTGAGAGTTGGACTGTGAAGAAGGCTGAGCGCCAAAGAATTGATGCTTTTGAACTGTGGTGTTGGAGAAGACTCTTGAGGGTCCCTTGGACTGCAAGGAGATCCAACCAGTCCATTCTGAAGGAGATCAGCCCTGGGATTTCTTGGGAAGAAATGATGCTAAAGCTGAAACTCCAGTACTTTGGCCACCTCATGCGAAGAGTTGACTTGTTGGAAAAGACTCTGATGCTGGGAGGGATTAGGGGCAGGAGGAGAAGGGGACGGCAGAGGATGAGATGGCTGGATGGCATCACTGACTCGATGGACCTGAGTCTGAGTGAACTCCGGGAGTTGGTGATGGACAGGGAGGCCTGGCGTGCTGCGATTCATGGGGTTGCTAAGAGTTGGACACGACTGAGCGACTGAACTGAACTGGAAGGAGGAAGTGTTGAGTGCCCTAGAAGGCACAATTAACTTACCTTGAAGATTTTAGACAGAGTTTACTTATGGGGAAAGGCTTATTTCTTTTCTTCTTCTTTTAAAAATATTTATTTATTTATTTATTTTTGGCTACACTGGGTCTTTTGTTGCTTTGCCCAGATTTTCTCTAGTTGCAGTGAGATGGGGCTACTCTTTGTTCCAGTACATCGGCTTCTTCTCATTGCAGTGGTTTCTTCTGTTGCGGAGCACAGGCTTATAAGCCTGCGGGCTTTAGTAATCGCAGTGTGCAGGCTTCAGTGGTTGTGGCTAGGGGGCTTAGTTGCTCCAAGCATGTGGAATCTTACCAGACCAGGGATGGAACCCGTGTTCCCTGCATTGGCGGGCAGATTCTTATCCACTGTTGCACCAGGGAAGTCCTGAAAGGCTTATGTGTCGACTGTCAGACCAGGAAACTTAAACCCTATTGTGTAGTTGGTAGGAAACCGGAAAACTTCTGAGCAGGGTAGTATAATTTGAACTTGGACTTTGGAAGAGAAATCTAGCAGCCAAGAATAGAGGCTGAGGTAGAGGGCTGAAGAGTCTAGTAGTGCCTGTAAACCAGTTTTGTTTGTTTGTTTGTTTTGGCTCTGCTATGGGACATACAACTAGGAATCATTCCTATGCCCCCTGCCTTGGAATGTGGAGTCTTAACCACTGGACTGCCAAAGGAAGTCCCTGAAACCAGGTTTTTAATGGAAGAGTAACTAGAACCTAGAGTGACAAACAGAAATGGAAACTAAGGAGTGGAATAGATAGCACTTGGAGACTTTTACATAAATCTTTATAGTCTCCTTAGATCTCATCTCTTCTGATTTTAAACATCATCAACCAAATACTACAAATGCTGGGCTTCCCTTGTGACTCAGCTGGTAAAGAATCCGCCTGCAATGCAGGAGACCTGGGTTCGATCCCTGATTAGGAAGATGCCCTGGAGAAGAGAAAGGCTACCTTCTCCAGTATTCTGGCCTGGAGAATTCCATGGACTGTATAGTCCATGGGGTTGCAAAGAGTCGGACACAACTGAGCAACTTTCACTTTCACCAAACACTAATAATTCCCAGAATTCTCTCTTCAGAACAGACCTCTCTGAGATCCAGACTACATACTTGACATCTCATATTTAAATTTTTTAAGTCTTGATAACCACCCCAAAAGTTTTGAGTGATGTATTTTTCCTTCCAAGAATTTCTCAGTAGTTAAGCTAAAGTTGCACCAATTAGTTGTTTATAAAAATAGCCACAGCCCCAGGAGGCATAACCAGAGTAAAGACATTTCATTACAAGAACATTTTACTACAAACGTGAACCAAAATGCTTGCAGTTACACCATCCTAGTAAAACCATTATTGACATTTTAGTCTTTTGCTTCTAAAACAGGGATTTCTTTTTCCTTTATCTGTCCTCTTTCTTCATTTCCCACTTGTCATTCATCTCCTCACCACCACATGCTGTACATGTGCATGCACAGACCACACTTTGATAGGTTGACGGCCTAGTATGTTGGAGATGGTCAGTAAGTAGTTATGGGATATATAACAGATTTAGAACTTTCACACCAGTAGCAAAGCATCACCAGTTAATATTCCCTCTATAGTCACTGCCTCAGCTGAAACTCTACTAGAGTAATTTGGGGTTGAACACTGACTGAAAAAATAATGTGTGTCAGTTAAAATGTGCCTAGTGTGCTTTGTTAAAGGGAAATATTTGTGTGTTTAAAACTGAGGCATGTTCCTTCGTGTCTATAACGAAAGAAAATGTGTCTTTCCTTCGTGTCTTCCTTTCCTTCAATTTTATAACCTAATAGATGATCCATCTTCCTGCCTTGAATTTCTGGTTCTCTGTGATTTAAACCAAAATTCTTACAACAGAAAGGGTGCAACAAATAGTTGATTATGTTATTTTAGATGGAAACTTGATTTTATATTTTTCCATAAGAAACTGTTACAGGGACAATGTCATCATGTATTAGGTATTATAGGTATTGTTGTTCAGTCGCTAAGTCATATCTTTGCAACCCCATGGCCTGCAGCACACCAGACTTCCCTGTCCATCACTGTCTCCTGGAGTTTGTTCAGACTCATGTCCATTGAGTTAGTGATGCCATTCAGCTACCTCATCCTCTGTCACCCTCTTCTGCTCTTGCCCTCAATCTTTCTCAGCATCAGGGTTTTTTCCAGTGAGTCAGTTTTTCTCATCAGGTGGCCAAAGTATTGGAGCTTCAGCTTCAGTCCTTCCAATGAATATTCAGGACTGATTTCCTTTAGGATGGACTGGTTTGATCTCCTTGCTGTCCAAGTGTCTCCAGCACTGCAGTTCAAAAGCATCAATTCTTTGGCACTCAGCCTTCTATATGCTCCAGCTCTCACATCCGTACATGACTACTGGAAAACCATAGCTCTGATTATATGGATCTTTGTCAGCGAAGTGGTGTTTCTATTTTTTAAAACACTGTCTAGGTTTGTCATAGGATTGTTTCACTGCAGGTATAGACTTAAGTAAAAACAGTCCTGAGGCTTTCCTGGTGGTCCTGTGCTGAAGAATCTGCCTGTCAGTATGGGAGACACAGGTTCAATCCCTGGTCCAAGAAGATCCCACATGCTACAGGGCAACTAAGTGGCAACTAAGTCCACGCACCCAGATCCTGTGCTCCACAACAGTAGAAGCCTGTGCACTGTAACTAGAGAATAGCCTCAGTTCACTTGAGTTCAGTTCAGTCGCTCAGTCGTGTCCGACACTTTGCGACCCCATGAATCGCAGCACGCCAGGCCTCCCTGTCCATCACCAACTCCCAGAGTTCACTCAGACTCAGGTCCATCGAGTCAGTGATGCCATCCAGCCATCTCATCCTCTGTCGTCCCCTTCTCCTCCTGCCCCTAATCCCTCCCAGCATCAGAGTCTTTTCCAACAAGTCAACTCTTCGCATGAGGTGGCCAAAGTACTGGAGTTTCAGCTTTAGCATCATTCCTTCCCAAGAAATCCCAGGGCTGATCTCCTTCAGAATGGACTGGTTGGATCTCCTTGCAGTCCAAGGGACCCTCAAGAGTCTTCTCCAACACCACAGTTCAAAAGCATCAATTCTTCGGCGCTCAGCCTTCTTCACAGTCCAACTCTCACATCCGTACATGACCACAGGAAAAACCTTGACTGGACGGACCTTTGTTGGCAAAGGAATGTCCCTGCTTTTGAATATGCTATCTAGGTTGGTCATAACTTTCCTTCCAAGGAGTAAGCATCTTTTAATTTCGTGGCTGCAGTCACCATCTGCAGTGAGTTTGGAGCCCCAAAAAATAAAGTCTGCCACTGTTTCCACTGTTTCCCCATCTATTTCCCATGAAGTGATGGGACCAGATGCCATGATCTTCGTTTTCTGAATGTTGAGCTTTAAGCCAACTTTTTCACTCTCCTCTTTCACTTTCATCAAGAGGCTTTTGAGTTCCTCTTCACTTTCTGCCATAAGGGTGGTGTCATCTGCATATCTGAGGTTATTGATATTTCTCCCGGCAATCTTGATTCCAGCTTGTGTTTCTTCCAGTCCAGCATTTCTCATGATGTACTCTGCATAGAAGTTAAATAAGCAGGGTGACAATATACAGCCTTGACGTACTCCTTTTCCTATTTGGAACCAGTCTGTTGTTCCATGTCCAGTTCTAACTGTTGCTTCCTGACCTGCATACAGATTTCTCAAGAGGCAGGTCAGGTGGTCTGGTATTCCCATCTCTTTCAGAATTTTCCACAGTTTATTGGGATCCACACAGTCAAAGGCTTTGGCATAGTCAATAAAGCAGAAATAGATGTTTTTTGGAACTCTTTGCTTTTTCCATGATCCAGCGGATGTTGGCAGTTTGATCTCTGGTTCCTGGGCCTTTTCTAAAACCAGCTTGAACATTTGGAAGTTCACGGTTCACGTATTGCTGAAGCCTGGCTTGGAGAATTTTGAGCATTACTTTACTAGCGTGTGAGATGAGTGCAATTGTGCGGTAGTTTGAGCATTCTTTTGCATTGCCTTTCTTTGGGATTTTAATGAAAACTGACCTTTTCCAGTCCTGTGGCCACTGCTGAGTTTTCCAAATTTGAAAATAGCCTCAGCTAACCACAAATAGAGAAAGCCTGTGCACAGCAACAAAGACCCAGTGCAGTCAAAAATAAATAAATTTATTTTTTAAAAAAACACCTGAATTATACTGGAGGAACAGTAGCCAGTTAGCTTTTACTCCCTGTATCAGTCAGTGATGTGGTAGTTATTTCCGAAGTTACCCTTGCTAGAAATCAGAGTATGAACTTTTATTTCTCTTTTACTCCCGTATCCCATCAATTATGTAGTTCAGTTTATTTTACTTCTTCCTAAATATTTTGTGACTTGGCTTTTAATTTGTTTATATTAAAAACTGGTTTTCAAAAAAAAAAATCAAGTTTTCTCCAGGTTGTGAATTGCAATCAGTTCTGATTTTCAAAATCTCTAGGCTGGACCACAGAACCAATATCAAGAGATTATTCTTGAACTAACCATTCCTTGTCCTCTGTCCATGGAATTTTCCAGGCAAGAATACGGGAGTGTGTGGTGTGGGCTTAGTGCTCCTCAGCTCCTGGAGTTTTAGTTCCCCAACCAGGGATCAAATTCACATCCCCTGCAGTGCAAAGTGGATTCTTAACCACTAGACCACCAGGGAAGTCCCTACTCATGATTATTTATTTATCTGTTGTGTTTATTTCCTCTTTTTCATTCTGTCTTAAACAATTATTATTAATCTGTTTCAAAATAAGTATTGTTTTAAAAAATCATTCTGATTTTTTCTGACCTTATGTTTCTGTGTTTCTTTAGATTCTTTTTATTGCTCCTTTCCCATCATGAAAAAAAAAGAGCAATAAAGTTGTTTGTTTAATCTTCTTAAAAAAATAAGTTTTTAAAGCTTATTTTTTATTAAATATTGCTCTAGCTGTTATAGTGCAAATTTATTCATAGTGGTTTTTCTTCTACTTAAAGATTTTGAAAGTTTATCATTGTATCACTTCTCTCACAGTAAGAAATCTGACTCCCATTTTTCCCTAATATTTTTTACTTTTTGATCAAATCCTGGTATGTAACCAACCTGCATTTATCACCTCCTCCCTTATATGTATTTCTCCCTAAACACGTCAGAGTTGTAACAACTGTGGAAGGCACATTGCTGCGTGGAAGCCTGCAACCCACTTGGCCATGTCCCTTTGCCAGGAAATCCTCGTTATTCCTCTTGAGGTTCCAATACTCTGCATTGGACTGTACTGGGACACTCACCTAATGAGGTCCAACAGCCTGTGCAGGACTGCTGCCGTACACACATTTCAGTATCCTTCCTCCTTCTGTGGACACCCTCACATCCTGATTGTGCCCCAGTACCTTGCTCTGGCCTCTGGAGCCTCCCCCTTTGCTGCTTTTATTTCGCCTGACTGCTCCTAATGGCTTTGTACAGTATTTCTTCAGGAAGGGGAAGGAGAGTGGGAACTGAAGAGGAAATTGTTTCCTGATTTTAACATAGTAAGAGATCATAGACTTTTATTCTTTGGAACTTACTGAGACTTCTTTTGCATATTAATAAGGTCATTTTTAAAAATTATTACATGTGTGTATTCTGTGTGGTTGATGTTACACATATGTGTATTATAAAGATATAAAAAGTGTAGAGAACAAGTGAATGCCCATCATTCAATTAATAATGTATTATAGATACAGGGAAAGCTCCCCAGAATCTTTTTCTGATTCCTTTCCCATTGTTTCCCCACAGAAGTATTTACTGTTCTGAATTTAGTATTTCTTTAAACAGGAATTGATTATATGAGAAATAGTCTATAAACTAGTATTTACCAGTGTAGACCAGAATTGCCCACAGATGCAAGCATTCTCTTATATCAGAAAATGTTCTAGCCCTTGGAAGTATGTTAGGAATTTGCCAAAGAAATATTTATGTCATCTCTTACTGCATATCTTACGTCAGAGAATAAGCACTTAAGTCTCTTAATTGATAAGTAGGTATCTAAAAATACGTAAATACATGAGGAATGCTATGACGGATGTCTTGTTTTTAAGCATCTAGCCGTGTTTAGTACTAAATAAATAGTTGATGACTGTGTAATAAACCAGTTAGTTATGCCTCTTTGACCACTTATGGCAAGCTGTTCCAAGTATGAGGGAAAGTCTAAATCTAACGGACTCTAATTTGCATTTCTGAATTACATTTGATAGCTAATTGGAGAAATAGTTATTTTAAAGGTAGATTTTTTTTCACCTCACTTTTCTAAAATCCTTTTAAAATCCTTAAAAAAGTTTTAGCCAGTTATGTTGTTGCTATAGGTGGTAGTACATTAAATTAATGTTTAAATTGGATTTGAGTTTTGTCTCCTAGACCTTTGTCTCCTAGGTCCATCATTTGACCATGTCTCATTTTAGCAATTATATATAGTAATTTTGCCTCTTGTGATACGTTATTTTGTTTTTTCATTTATAGTGATAGATTCCTGTGGCCTTTTAAATGATTGAATAACAATGAAAATGGATCCAAAGTGACTTCTCCGCTGAAGTAGAAGATTCTTATTACCTTCCATTAACTCAATTTAGTCTTTGGGAACGGGCAGAACAAGTGAAATACAGAAAACTGAAGAGAAGAAAACCTCACTTTGGAGCTTTCTCCATGACTGTTCTTAAGCCCTGCCTTTCTACTTGTTTTAGTTTTGCTGTGAATTTATAAATAGTGAAGACCAAAGAAATAGAAACATTTGAGAGCTTTATACCAAGAAATTTGCCTTGAAAGCTGCTATTCTTGGAGGGAAAGGCATATCAAGTTCCTGTTTTTTGGTTTTTTTTTTAACAAGCTTTCTTATGTCCGTAGATTTTGAAGGATAAGACAAGTATAAACTCATACCTGCAGGCTATTTTTACCAGCTGTGTAAGAATAATGAGATTTATAAATTAAGGGCTTTGTAATGTGGATGTTTTGCTACTAGAGTTGACTACTCAGAAGATCTTTTATAGCTTGTCTGTGTTTTATTTTTGATCTGTCACTTCAGTGACATTATTTGACCAAACAAAAGTCATTCTGTCTTTCTAAGCTATGACCTTGTTATGAACAGTATTTGCATTCACTGTGCAAATGTCCATGTATTATCTATTTAAGCAACATCATAGTGCCATCACTCAAGGAAGTTGAATGAGGTGAACATTGATATAGCTCTTTCCCCTTCCCCCCATTTTTTAAATGTAACAAATACTTTTTATGTTCCCCTCCCCCTTCCCCTTTCCCCTTCCCCTTTGGGAAACGTGTCAGGAACTAGATAGTTTAAGATGAGCAATTGAGGGGACTGAGAGATTGATCCACACAGAGCCTGGATTCTTTCTGCTTCATCGTAAGGCATTCTGCTGGCCAGCCTAATTAAGTACCCTTTTAACAAGAGAACCTTGTGGAAATCCAGCTGGCAACTCAAGAAGTTCAGGAAGCAGGACCACAGAGGTTATACTCTGGGGTAAGTATCCTCCTATGTCTAACTTTGGAAGAAGACTGTGTATGTATATGTATCATGGAAAATACCTACTCTTTTCTGATATATTCTGGAGACTATCAGTGAGGTAGTTTGGAGACACTAATAGATCTCTCAGGAAAATTGATTCGGATTAGAAGTTAATGTGAACTAATAGAAAAACTCTTGAGAAGTTATAACTTCCTTCTCTAGGAAGATTTTTTTCTACTGCTTTTGCCTGAAGTTACCTGAAGCAGATTAATCTTTTTTTATAAGTATCTATAATTTGGGGCTTCCCAGGTGGTGCTGGTGGTAAAGAACCCTCCTGCCAATGCAGGAGACATAAGAGACCATGGGTTTGATCCCTGGGTCAGGAAGATCTCCTGGAGAAGGAAGTGGCAGCCCACTCCAGTATTCTTGCCTGGAGAATCCCATGGTTAGAGGAACCTGGTAGGCTGTAGTTCATGGGGTCACAAAGTATCAGCAGTGTTGGAAGCAACTTAGCATATACCTGCGGAGAAGGCATTGGCACCCCACTCCGGTACTCTTGCCTGGAAAATCCTATGGATGGAGGAGCCTACAGTCTTCATGGAGGTGAGCTACAGTCCACAGGATTGCTAAGAGTTGGACACAACTGGGCGACTTCACTGTCACTTTTCACTTTCATGCATTGGAGAAGGAAATGGCAACCCACTCCAGTGTTCTTGCCTGGAGAATCCCAGGGATGGGGGAGCCTGGTGGGCTGCCATCTATGGGGTCGCACAGAGTCAGACACAACCGAAGCAACTTAGCAGCAGCAGCAGCAACAGCATATACCTGGCATAGCATATATCTATAGTTATGAGTAGTTGTTTATTCTTAAGGTTCTTCTGCTATAACCCAAGAATTCATTAGCTTCTGTCATATAACTTTTAGGGCAATGTCCCACTTTCTCTCTCTGTGTTGAATATTCATGGTTATATATTCACAGACTATTGTTTTTGTTCAGAACTTCTCTGATGTATGAGGCCAGATGACTACTCTAGAAAGGTTCAGAGAGCAAGTCTTTCTGTAAAAGGGCAACCTTAAAGAAATCACAGACTCCTTTACTTGATACAAGGTTCTTCCAAGAATAAATGATTTCAATTTTCTCATTTTCAGATCCTGGCCATGAGGTTGGATGCCTCACCTTGTTGAAAAGAGACACTGGACCTAAATGGCGCAGCATGACTTTGTTCCTGCTTGGCTAAATTTCTCAACACCACAGTCAGCTAAGGTACTGTTCTTCATTCTAGTAACTATCTTAATACCAATTCTTTGCATCCTTGTCTTATAGCCTCTGTTTTACAATCTAGTTTTTTTGTGTGTATATTCAGTCTTGTCTGAGAATTTTAGATATGTTTTCATAAACTTATCTTTCTTTTATCTTACTTTTAGGGTATAAACACTTAGGCAGTTCAAGTCAGTGTGTACCCAAGTGTCCTGTTTATTTCATTACATGTTAAGCTTTTCTCATTGTGTGACACACTTAAGACTTCCTGTGTTAGTTGCAGAACACTTCGGTTTGGGGGAAATGGATCTTCAGAATGAATGTACATATGTCTAAAGTAGTAGTTGATGAGGAAAAAGAATAGACAGTAATTGATTGACTACTACATGACTCTCAGATTAAATCCTAGAAATTGTATTTCAGAGACAATGGTCTGCTTACTGATTTTGGAGAAAATATTTGCATTAAGGATAAAGACAAATGGAATATATTCTTGATAAAGGAAACCTTTGGGAAGCTAATAAAAATACTTCCCATTTTGCCACCTAATAGAGGAGGGACAAAGTTGATAGGTAGTCTCAGAAAAAAAAAACATTTTTTTAAACATGAATTTTGGGGAAGATTTCCTGCTCTGTCTAGACCCACAACCCTTTACTCTAAATTTCAGTTTGAATTGCGCTTGTGAAATTTGCAGCCATCTCATAATTGACATAATCCGCCTCAAGAGTTGGAGGTGGTGGACCTGAGAGATTAGGTATGGGATCTAGGAAAGTGTTTAAAAGTAGGCAGATCTTATACCTGCAGAGAACAATTGATTTAGCGCCATGAACTTGGTAAAAAGAATTAGGAAATATAATTTATTAATAAATATTTCCATTAAGGCTACAGCAAGCAAATTTGTGTGGTATTAGCATAGACTTGTGAAGTGGTGGAATAGAATACAAAATTCAAAAATAGTCCTGTATATTTAGTCAGTCGATTTTTTACTAAAGTACCAAGGTAATTCAATGCAGAAGTGATAATCCTTTTCAACAGGTTGCTTTAGGACTGGATATTTATGGAGGAATAGGAGGGAGAGCCTCAACCTTGACTTTATATCATACATAAAAATTTACTTGAAGTGTATTATAACCTAAATTGAAGAATTAAAACCCAGTAAACTTTCGGAGGAAAGGAGAAATCTTTGTAACCCACTGAAAGAAAGTGAAAATCTCTCAGTTGTGTCTGACTCTTTGCGATCCTATAGACTATACAGTCCATGGAATTCTCCAGGCCAGAATACTGGAATGGGTTGCTGTTCCCTTCTCCAGGGCATCTTTCCAACCCAAGGATCGAACCCAGGTCTCCCACAGTGCAGGCGGATTCTTTACCAGCTGAGCCATCAGGGAAGCCCAAGAATACTGGAGTGGGTAACCTATCCCTTCTCCAGGAGATCTTCATGACCCAGGAATCGAACTGGGGTCTCCAGCACTGTAGGCGGGTTCTTTACCAGCTGAACTACTAGGGAAGCCCTTGCAACCCACTAGAATGGCTAAATAAAATCTGACAATACCAAGTGTAAGTGAAGATATTAATAATAAGGAAATAGATGTAAAGATTTCTCTAACACAACCTGTAGTTCTCCTATAAGCACTTATCAAATGTTGGGTGTGGTGGGCCTGTAAACCATACATTTCATGGATTATTAAACTTCGGTTTTCTATTGTTTGAGAAAAAGACTGTCATAGCATACAACTATTTGGAGTAGGAAAGGACATAATAGTGTTTCTCAAAATGCTTTATTTTAGTTGTGTAACCTCAGAGACTTACTCTCTCTGACCTCCTTCCTCATGTGTAAATAAAATGGGGATGATGTCAAATTGTAATCTTGTTATGAGTATTAAACAATGGAAATAAGTGTTTTATAAAGCTATAAAAACTTTTGTGTGATTGTTAATGGCATGCCATGATGGTATTTAAACTGTTCCTTTCTGTCCAATTCGAGAGTAATTTACACAAATAAGCTATTTAGAATTATTTTAAACGCAAGCTTCTTTCTTTTCCTTTCAAGATTAACAACATTTTTAAGTGTAAGTTTTGGAGCTTGTTCTTCTGGATATTGACTGATTCCTCCCCCACCCCTCGCCATGCAAGTAATTGAAGTAGCCTGTTAATTAATTCAATCAGTGATTAAATAGGAAATGTAGGACTTCTCTAACTCAGAGAACTATTGCCCTTAACTATGTCCCATGTGCTCAAAATGGAGATGTCTGCCACCAATATTACTTGTTTTCTAGAAGCCTGATGCAAAACCAAAGATAATGAAAGAGATTGATACGTACTTATCTGTTTGCTTCTCTATACTTTATTATCATCTTAGTCACCTACAGCGACTTTCGAAAAACACGGAGAGCACCTACCCCGAGGAGATGGTAGATTTGGAGTAAGCCGTCGTAGACATAATTCCTCTGATGGCTTTTTCAACAATGGACCTCTTCGAACTACAGGAGGTAAGACATACCCAACTTCCATGACTATTTAAGCTACTCAGAGGAAGCCCAGGTTGAGGGTACATGTCCATAACCTTGGAATAATGATCTTTTGTAAACACAATACTCAATTAGATCGTCCAGTAGTCATCACTCAGCTATACTGGCTTTCTAACATTCTTAGGTGCTCTTAAGTCATTTATTCAGTTAAAGAACTCATACAGAAATTACATTAAAACAAAAGGATGTATCTTGTGATTTTGTGTGTGTGTGGACTTAATTTTTTATTTAGAAGTCCCCTGAAGGGCTTTGGCAATACTGTAAATTAGATCAGGAAGCATATGGCCCACTTGTTCCTGAATTTACAGAAAGCAAACACACTAATGTGTTACTTTTCCTTATTTTTTCAGATTCTTGGCACCAGCCCTCCCTGTTTCGCCATGATTCTGTGGACTCTGGTGTCTCTAAGGGAGCATATGCTGGAATCACAGGGAACCTATCTGGTTGGCATGGCTCTTCACGAGGTCATGATGGCATGAGCCAGCGTAGTGGGGGTGGCACAGGAAACCATCGCCATTGGAATGGCAGCTTCCATTCCCGGAAAGGCTGTGTCTTTCAGGAGAAGCCACCTACAGATATTAGGGAAGAGAAGAAAGAAGATAAGGTAGAAAAGTTGCAGTTTGAAGAGGAAGACTTTGTAAGTATAAAGGTTTAGTTCTGCAGTTAAAATCTAAAATGATTCTTATATATATATATAAGAACATTTGAAGAAATAAATAAAAGGGAGTCCTACATTTAGACTTTTATTGTTTTTAGGAAAGAGTTGATTAATATGAAGATGAGGACCAAAATTCCTGTATAATTTTTAGCAAATCTTAATATTTTTTCATCTTTACACCTTTGGAACTTGAAAGAAATCCTGTTTTCTTTAAGTTTTATAAGATTCAATATTCAGATATATTTATGGAAAACTGTTAAATTGTCTTTCTCCAACTATCATAAGAGGGATTTTTTCCTCTGATATTGCTTGCTTATATAGACAGTTGTGATAAGATTAGAAACACACAGTTAGGAATATTTTACCTGTTGCCTATATATGCTACTCTGTGGTGAATTATATGCCTTTTGACCTCTAAGCCAAAAGTAGTTTTTGTGCACCTTTAAAAGTTTAATAATATATTTTATTTAACCAAATATATCCAAATCATTATTATTATTTTAACCTGTAGTCATTATCTTCAAATAATTACATTCTTTGTTATACTAGGTCTGCAAAATTCTTTGTGTGTTTTATAATTATACTACATCTTAATATAGATAACACATTCGAAGTGCCCAGAAGCCACATATGACTAGAAGCAAAATCCTATTAGTGCAGCTCATTATTTTTAAGTAGCACATTAGATAAGCTAGTCACTTTTATAACACCCATTTCATGTTATCAAAGCCACCTAGAGAGTAAAATTTAGGCATTCAGCCCCTCCTCTCCCAAGTCTAGCAAATGGTCTGAGGGCTCTTAATTTAAATGTTACTTATTGATATTCCTATTTCAAGGTGCCCATCCTTTAAAATTTTATTCCTGGAAAAGTCTATAATACCAATACATTAAGTATTTGACCAGAATGTTTTTAAGTACTCAATAGTCCAAAATGACTACACTAAATTATAACTTTATTTATTCAATAAATAAGCAAATTCAAACAAGACCAGTGGTAGTGATTAGGAAACAAAATCTCTCTTGCTCATCACACTTTGAGAGCTTGATGAAATCCTCATCAAACCAGCAGCAACAAAAAAAAAAGTTGAATGGTATTCCTGTTATAAAATGAATTTCGTTTTGTAATTTTCACCCAATTAAATGAAGCAACTGTAGTTATAATTTCTATCTTATCTGAACATTTATCTAAAATACATATTATTATGACCACAGTCAGCTGAGCACATGGAAAACAAGATTTCTTTTAGTAGTTTCTTTTGTGCTTTAGTTAAAAAAAAAAAGATAATGAGAAATGAGAATTGGTGTGGGGTAAGGTAGAAGTTACTTAGCGTACTTTTTAAACTGGTACTATACTACTGATGGGCATAGTTTGATAAGGTCTGTTATCAGTTCTGTGACTTTTCCAGTGAGAAATGAGTTGACAATAGAAAGAAATGTTTAAGGCAGTGTTATCTTCACCTGCTAAGTCACATCATACCTGAACAAGGTCAATAAGGGCAGGTTTATTTTGTGTTTACACTTTTATGGCATATTCCGGGAGTTGGTGATGGACAGGGAGGCCTGGCGTGCTGCAATTCATGGGGTCACAAAGAGTCGGACACGACTGAGCAACTGAACTAAAGTGTACATTAAAGTGTGGAGAAAGATGGTCAAGTACACTCATAACTTAGCTTTGTGAATATTGACATTTTGCCCAGTATGCTCCAGACCATTCTTTTATAAATGAGGTAAATTATAGGTACAGTTAAAACTTCCCTAACCATATTCTCCTCTTTCCCCTAAAGGTAATCACCGTTTTTATTTCAGTGTTTCCCATCATATATGTTTTTTTACTATTAGGTTGGTACAAAAATAATTGTGGTTTCAGACTGAATTTTAAATCATTATAACTAGGCTCAAACATATCTTTGTTAACTGAAATAGGAACCATTACAGTGAACACATTTTTGCCAATGAGAAGTAAGTTTGTTTATTCCTGTAGCATAAAAATCTATGCTTTGGGATTTGACAGACTCTTGGAAAGTATTTTCTGCCTTCTGCTAGTTGTGGAAAGAATTTTCCTTGCAAAAAGTTGTCAAGATGCTTGAAGGAAGTAGTGGTTGGTTGGCAAGAGAGCAGGTGAATATGGTAGATGAGGTCAAATTTCATAGACCAGTTCATTCGGTTTTTGAAGCATCGGTTGTGCAGTATGTGGTCGGGCATTGTCATGCAGAATTGGGCCTTTTCTGTTGACCAGTGCTTGCCGCAGGTGTTGCAGTTTTCAGTGCATCTCAGTGATTTGTGGGGCATACTTTTCAGATGCAGCGGTTTCGCTGGGATTCAGAAAGCTGTTACGGATCCGACCAGCAGCAGACCACCAAACAGTGACCATGACCTTTTTTTCCTTTTTGGTGTAACTTTGGCTTTGGGAAGTGCTTTGGAGCTGCTGCTCAGGCCAACCACTGAGCTGGTTATAATGTAAAGTCCACTTTTTGTCGGACATCACAATCTGATCAAGAAATTATTTATCGTCCTTGTGTAGAATAAAAGAAGATGACACTTCAAAACAGTTTGTCTAATTTACAGGCAGTTCATGAGGCACACACTTGAGCTTTTTCACCTTTCCAGTTTGCTTCAGATGCCAAATGACTGTAGAATGGTCAACGTTGAGTTCTTTAGCAACTTCTTGTATAAGAGCAGCAGCTTCGATGACTGCTCTCAATTGGTCGTTGTCAGCTTCCACTACAGCTGGCCACTATACTCCTCATCTTCAAGGCTTTCATCTCCTTTACAAAACTTCCTCAATAACCATTGCACTATATGTTTGTTAGCAGTTCTGGGCCAAATACATTGTTAATGTTGCAAGTTGTCTCCACTGCTTTACGACCCATTTTGAAATTGAATAAGAAAATCACTCACATTTGCTTTTTGTCTATATCATTTCACATTTCCGTGGTCTAAAATAAATATAAACAGCAAGTAATAACTCATTAGCAAAAAGCCATAAAGCAAGATATGCACATTAAAATGATGTATATAACATTACCACATTTATTTAATAATATATTCCATTATCAAAGAGCAAAATTCAGCAGTGCAAAATCACAGTTACTTTTGCACCAGCTCCATATATGAATGTATCCATAAACAATCTGTAATACAATTTTGCCTGATTCTGATTTTATATGAATACTATCACATCGTCTGCTGCTGCTAAGTCACTTCAGTCGTGTCCAACGTAGTTCTCTTTTATTTCCTTAAAATTGTTTGAGATTTGTCTATATTGATACATAGGGCTCTAGATCAGTGTTTCTCAACCCAGGAACAAATTTACCTCCTTCAGAGCACATTTGACAATATCTAGAGAAATTTTGATTGTCACAACTGGAGATAGTCCTACTGACATCTAGTATGTAGAGATCAGAGATGTTGCTGAGTTTCCTACAATGCACAAGACAGCCCTATAACAAAGAATTAACCAATCCCAAATGTCAGTAGTGCCATGGTTGAGAAACTCTGCTGTGTATCTTTTTTACTGCTGTATAGGAAATACTCTGTTGTATGAATATACTAGGTTTGTTTATCCATTTTCCTGTTAACAGACATTAAGTTTGTTAAAAATATTGTTTTGGAGGATAAATCTAAAGAATGGAAACCATGGCATTGTACCTAGAGAAGAAAGGGTGAAAAATAAGATTTCTACAAAAATTAAAATAAAAAAATAAGATTTCTATTCAAAAGGAATTAGTGAATAATAAGTAATCAAGACCATCCCCATGGAAAAGAAATGCAAAAGCAAAATGGGTGTCTGAGGAGGCCTTACAAATAGCTGTGAAAAGAAGAGAAGTGAAAAGCAGAGGACAAAAGGAAAGACATAAGCATCTGAATTCAGAGTTCCAAAGAATAGCAAGGAGAGATAAGAAAGCCTTCCTCAGCAAACAGTGCAAATAGAGGAAAACAACAGAATGGGAAAGACTGGAGATCTCTTAAAATTAGAGATACCAAGGGAACATTTCATGCAAAGATGGGCTTGATAAAGGACAGAAATGGTAGGGACCTAACAGAAGCAGAAGATATTAAGAAGAGGTGGCAAGAATACACAGAAGAACTGTACAAAAAAGATCTTCACAACCCAGATAATCATGATGGTGTGATCACTGACCTAGAGCCTGGCATCCTGGAATGTGAAGTCAAGTGGGCCTTAGAAAGCATCACAACGAACAAAGCTAGTGGAGGTGATGGAATTCCAGTTGAGCTATTTCAAATCCTGAAAGATGATGCTGTGAAAGTGCTGCACTCAATATGCCAGCAAATTTGGAAAACTCAGCAGTGGGCACAGAACTGGAAAAGGTCAGTTTTCATTCCAATCCCAAAGAAAGGCAAAGCCAAAGAATGCTCAAACTACCACACAGTTGCACTCATCTCACATGCTAGTAACTGCTACTACTGCTAAGTCACTTCATTCGTGTCTGACTCTGTGCGACCCCATAGACGGCAGCCCACCAGGCTCCACCGTCCCTGGGATTCTCCAGGCAAGAACACTGGAGTGGGTTGCCATTTCCTTCTCCAATGCATGAAAGTGAAAAGTGAAACTGAAGTCGCTCAGTCGTGTCCGACTCCTATCGACCCCATGGACTGCAGCCCACCAGGCTCCTCCATCCATGGGATTTTCCAGGCAAGAGTACTGGAGTGGGGTGCCATTGCCTTCTCCGACACGCTACTAAAGTAATGCTCAAAATTCTCCAATCCAGTCTTCAGCAATGCATGAACCGTGAACTTCCAGATGTTCAACCTGGTTTTAGAAAAGGCAGAGGAACCAGAGATCAAATTGCCAACATCTGCTGGATCATCGAAAAAGCAAGAGCATTCCAGAAAAACATCTATTTCTGCTTTATTGACTATGCCAAAGCCTTTGACTCTGTGGATCACAATAAACTGTGGAAGATTCTGTAAGAGATGGGAATACCAGACCACCTGACCTGCCTCAAAAATTTGTATGCAGGTCAGGAGGCAACAGTTAGAATTGGACATGGAACAACCGACTGGTTCCAAATAGGAAAAGGAGTACGTCAAGGCTGTATATTGTCACCCTGCTTATTTGACTTATACACAGAGTACATCATGAGAAACTCTGGGTTGGATGAAGCACAAGCTGGAATCAAGATTGCCGGGAGAAATATCAATAACCTCAGATATGCAGATCACACCACCCTTATGGCAGAAAGTGAAGAGGAACTCAAAAGCCTCTTGATGAAAGTGAAAGAGGAGAGTGAAAAAGTTGGCTTAAAGCTCAACATTCAGAAAACGAAGATCATGGCATCTGGTCCCATCACTATGGGAAATAGATGGGGAAACAGTGGAAACAGTGTCAGACTTTATTTTTTCAGGCTCCAAAATCACTGCAGATGGTGACTGCAGCCATGAAATTAAAAGACGCTTACTCCTTGGAAGGAAAGTTACGACCAACCTAGATAGCATATTTAAAAGCAGAGACATTCCTTTGCCAACAAAGGTCCGTCTGGTCAAGGCTATGTTTTTTCCTTGTGGTCATGTATGGATGTGAGAGTTGGACTGTGACGAAAGCTGAGCGCCAAAGAATTGATGCTTTTGAACTGTGGTGTTGGAGAAGACTCTTGAGAGTCCCTTGGACTGCAAGGAGATCCAACCAGTCCATCCTAAAGGAGATCAGTCCTGGGTGTTCATTGGAAGGACTGATGCTGAAGTTGATAGTCCAGTACTTTGGCCACCTCATGTGAAGAGTTGACCCATTTGAAAAGACTGTGATGCTGGGAGAGATTGGGGACAGGAGGAGAAGGGGACGACAGAGGATGAGATGGCTGGGTGGCATCACCGACTCGATGGACATGAGTTTGAGTGAACTCCGGGAGATGGTGATGGACAGGGAGGTCTGGCGTGCTGCGATTCATGGGGTCGCAGAGAGTCAGACACGACTGAGCAACTGAACTGAACTGAAGTAATCATTTGAAAAGAAAATGCAGGAGGAGCAGAATTGAAGGGTAGAAGATAAAGAAGTCTTAGTACCAAAGAGATGGGTGAGGTAAATTAGAGGTATGCCTTTGGAAACAGAGGTGGTAGTTGAGATTTATGAATGGACAAAATCATCCAAGGAAAGTAATATATTCAGAGAGGAGGTGTGTGGAATAGCAGTAAGGGGGATTAAGAAGTGATTAGTTGAAAAAGAATGGGATATATCAAGAAAGAATAAAATTTCTTTTCTTTTTTTTAAATGGCCATGCTGTACAGCATGCAGGATCCTAGTTCCCAAAACAGGGATCTAATCTGCGCCCCCTGTAGTAGAAATGTCTCTTAACCGCTGGACTGCCAGAAAAGTCTGGCACATATATTTTTAAATGGTAGCTGTTAGTAAATGTGGTTGAGAGCTTTGTTCCTGGCAGTTTGATATTACCTTCCAAGGATAAGAGAATGAATTGATGATGCATGGTACACTGTTCCTTGAAGAAGGAGCCAGGTGTGAGGGTAGTCTTGTAGGATTTGGGCTTTAATGTGTGTGGAATCTGAGAGTAAGAAATTTGTGGAGAGAAGGGATTCTGAGAAGGTACAACAGTGTAGCCATGGCTTTGAGTCTTACCAAATTCTCCAGTAAGAGCAGAGCTCCCTTTAATTCCAGGAGCAGTATTAACATGTATATTCTCACTACTTATATTTAGCATTGTACTGGAGATCCTAACAAGTGCAGTAAGGCAAGAAAGAGAAAATGCATTATAAATTAACAGAAAGAAATAAGTTTCTATTCACAGGTGACATGGTTGCTTACATAAATTGTAAAGACTAACGAATTAACAAGGTTTTAGGCTACAGCGTTAGTTTTTTTTTAAGTCGTATTTTTATATACAGTTGAACCTTGAACAACATGCTGTTCAAGAGTTCGAGCTTGCATATCCATTTGTATGGAGATTTTTTCAGTAGTATATACTATAGTTGCAGTATATGATCTGCAATTGATTGAATCCACAGATAAGAACTCAACAGCTTATATGTATACAGAGGGTTTTTTACAAAATTCTAAAAAGCCTTTGAAAACTGCTTAGGAATAAATTTAACAGAAGATGTGAGAGACTTTAATATTGAACCACAGAATATTGCCAAGGGAAATTAAAGATCTAAATAAGAGATACATTTTGAATGGAAGGCTGTGAATTAGAAGATTCAACATGGTTAGGACATCAGTTCTATGGACTGTACAACCCCAGCAAGCATGCTTTCTTATATTGAAATAAAAAGACCTAGAATATCTAAAGCAATCTTGAAAAAGAAGAACAGTTGGAGGATTTATACTTCCTAACATGAAGACTTTGTATAACGCAACACTAATCAAAATGATATGACATTATTATGCATATAGATTGATAGTACGGCAGAATAGAGAACCCAGAAATAAACCTTCATTAATATGTTCCTTTGATTTTCAACAGAAGTACCAAAGCAAGCCAATCAGTGGAGAAAGAAATGTTTTTAACAAATTGTGCTGGAACTGTTTATCTATCTATATATAGGTATAGATGCTGCAAGTATGTGTATGCTTAGTCGTATCCGACTCTTTTGAGATCCCATGGACTGTAGCCTGCCAGGCTCCTCTGACCAGGGGATTCTCCAGGCAAGAATACTGGATTGGGTTGCCATGCCCTTCTCCAGGGGATCTTCCTTACCCAGGGATCAAACCCAGGTTTCCCACATTGTAGGTGGATTCATGACCATCTGAGCCACCAGGGAAATCCAAGAATACTGGAGTGGGTAGCCTATCCCTTCTCCAGGGGACCTTTCTGATGCAGGAATCAAACTGGGGTCTCCTGCATTGTAGGCAGATTCTTTACCAGTTGAGTGACTAGGGTAGCTTCTCTGATGGCTTCTCCATCTATACCTATACTTTCTCTTAGGTATAGATCGGGCTTCCCTGGTGACTCAGATGGTAAAGAATCTGCCTGTATGCAGGAGACCCAAGTTTGATCCCTGGGTAGGAAAGATCCCCTGGAGAAAGGGAATGGCAATCCATTCCAGTATTCTTGCCAGGAGAATTCCAGGAACAGAGGAGCCTGGCGAGCTATAGTCCATGGGGTTGCAAAGAGTTGGACATAACTGAGCAACTAACACATACACACACAGGTATGGGTATATATCTTCTCTGCTCCTATCACCTAGCATATAAAAAATGAATTTGAGATGGTTTATAGACCTATGGTAAAGCCTGAAGTGAAGACAACTTAGGAGAATATCTTTCTCACATAGGGGATTTTTAAAAAAGATTTCTTTGACCTAGGAAGCAGTAATCATAAAGGAAAGCATTGATAAATTGGGCTTCATCAGAACTTAGGACTTCTGCTTGTCTCACAGACTCAGGAAAATATTTGCAGATCATAGATTTGAAAAGGGGCCTGTAGCCATAATGTGAGTAACTCCTACAAATCAGTATTTTAAAATTATAAATAAGATTTGAACAAATGTTTCACAAGGAAGATATAAGAATGGCCAATAGGCACATGAAAAAATGGTCAGTGTCATTAGTCATAAAGGAAGTGTGGAAATTTAAATTAAGGCCACTATGAGATATTGCTGAACAGACTGGCTAATATTTAAAGTCTGAAAACACTAACTTTGGTGACATTTTTGAGTACTTGGAGCTCTCATGGAGGTGTGTGTAGTAGTACTACCATTTTGGGAAGAGGAAAATCTGGCAGTTTCTTATAAAATTAAACATAAATCTGGTGACCCAGTACTTGCACTTCTGTGTATTTACTAAAGAGGCATGGAAGTCTATGTACATTTACTGTAATTTTTTTCATAATAACACAAAACTGGAAACTTCTTTTTTTTTTTGGTGGCCATGCCATGTGGCCTGTAGAATCTTAATTCGCCAACCGGGGATTGAACCCAGGCCCTCGGCAGTGAAAGCATGGAGTCCTAACCACTGGACTCCCAGAGAATTCCCAGCAAACAATTTAAATGTAGAAACAGGAATAGAAAAATTGTGGTGTAGTCATGTAATGGACTACTTAATACTATGCCGTGCTCTTTGCAACCCCATGGACTGTAGCCTGCCAGGGTCCTGTGTCCATGGAATTTTTAGGCAAGAATACTGCAGTGGGTTGCCATTTCCTACTCAAAGGGATCTTCCCAATCTAGTCTCTTGTGTCTTCTGCACTGGCAGATGGATTCTTAATGGACTACTTATTCAGTAATAAAAAAAGAATGACTGGATGAAACATGACGAATCTCAGTGAAACTTTACACAATAGAGTACATACTGCATGATTCCATCTATATGACACTCTAGAAAGCCTTCCCAGGTGTGTCAGTAGTAAAAAGTCTGCCAGCCAAGCAGGAGACATGAAACTCTAAATGCATGATGTATAGGAATTCTTTGTATTACTTCTAAGTCTGAAATTACAGGATTGAAGAGCCAGAAACTACATGGACATCACCTACAGTTAAATAAAGTGAGGTATTGCAGCATAGGGGCAAATTACTGAAAGCTATAAAACTTGAATGATAATTAGGTATTAGCATTTATGCAGGAGAAACTGAAGGAAACAATAGGGCATCGAGCATCCCCAGATTTTCATAAGAGCCAGGAATTGTTCTGGAAAGCTTAGAGAACATTTGAGAACAGCAGCTAGAAATTAGGGGCGGTTTTCCATATCCCCAAAACTAGTAAATACAGAGGTATTCTGGGATAAGGTTTGAAGGGTCTAAGTGGATTGATTAGGAGAGAGAAATCTTTGAGTAATTTGACCAAGGAAAGTTAACATAAAGAACTTAACAAGATATGGTAATGAGTGATTGGCTAGCAAGAAGTAAAGAGAACTCTAAATAATATAAAGAATACAGAGTTCTGGGATTTCCCTAGTGGTCCAGTGGTCAGGAGTCTGCTTGGCAGTGCAGGAGATGCAAATTCGATCCCTGATTGAGGAACTAAGATCCCGCATGCTGTGGAGCAACTAAGCCTGTGTGCCACATCTAGACAGCCCACACTCTGCAACTAACGTCCATGCATGGCAGGTAACAAAAGATTCTGGCATGACACAGTGAAGATCCTGCATGCCAGAACTAAGACCTGATGCAGCCAAATAAATATATTTTTTAAATATATAGAATTCTAAGGTAGCGAATTAGCAGATACAAGGAGCTGCCACTGACCCTAGGGCTAAGACAGAGTGCCCAAGAGTGCTCTCTTGCCCCATCACCACTCCCAAGATTGAGATCAAGATCTTGTTGGAAGGGCTTAGCTGTGGTTCACTGAATGGCAGAGCAGTTGGTAAGGTGCTTCTTTGGGGAACATACTGGAAATACGCCCTTTAGAGTACCTCATAAAGCTGTTCATGGGAGATGTCAGTGCTGTAAAACCACTCAAGTCAGCACTCACTTGTACTTTAGAACCCAGCTTAGAGCAGGAGCAGGGTGCTGCAGGAGTCTGCTGAGTGAGCACACAGGGGCAAGAAGCAAAAGTCTGTCCTTGCTATCTACTGATGAGATTACCGTGCCAGCAAATTAACAAAGGGAGTTTTTTAAAGTGCCCAGATAAATTTACATAGAACAAGCAGAAAGGATGACTGGAACCAAGAGGCAGTAAAATGATAACCAGCACAGAGTTCTATCCCTTTTAATCATAACTAGCCAGTGCTCCCTTCCAAAACAAAAGCCCCTCACTGAGAACAAAACTGTTGGAAATAGAATCCAGACTGAGCTGCAGAGACAGACAATAGAGACAAAGGGAAGAAGAGGTTTATATAAAATGCATGGGGAGGGGGTGGTGAGCTAGGATATCAAAGAAAGTATGCCATAGTCCTTTTGAGCACTCCATGGAAACAACAGAAGAGAGAGCTATAAGAGTGATATAACAAAGCTATCTTGATCCACATTCACAAAAATTGATCACATAAAAATGGAACAACATGAAAGGATCAAGATAGTAAGGAACAGAATATCATTTCTATAGCCCATGCAAAGTACACCTGCAAGATGTGCACAATACAGATAGGAACCATAACCTGCTATTTTACAATTTGAATAAATGGTACAAGAAAAACATAACCAGAAAAATTCGCAGTGCTAGAACTTGGGAAAGAAACAATAAAAGTTCAGAAAAATGAAGACTAAACAAAGAGCACAAGACAATAAACAGTAGTGTTTTCGAAGAATTAAAGGAAACTTTAAATGAAACTGAAACAGATTGAGATTTAGAATTGAAAAAGAGATGCGGTAATTTGACCAAAAAAAATCCAAAAACTCACCCTTCAAAAGAATAACAATGAAAAATGTAAGTGCTAAAAAGTGTAATTCAAGAATAATTTTATGAAATACAGTAAGACTTGAAACTACAAATTGAAAGGACAGCCAGACCAGTCATCCTTTGTATATCAAGACACAAAGAACAAGTGACTTAGAACAAAGAAAAAATCAGATATACTTTGACAACAAAGCTTTATAACCCAAGCCAGTGAATTAACTGGATACTCAAGCAAAGAAAATGTGAGCCAAGCATTTTATACTGTGTCACACTTATCTTCATTTATAAAGGTCACAAACATTGTGTAAGATCATTTTTATTAATCATATTGTTGATATTTTGTATCCTTGAAAATCAGAGGTATAAGAAAGGAAATACAGATAGAAATAGAAGATGTTTAGTAAAAAGCCCAATGCCCTCAATTTGAATTGGAAATATCACTAAGCCATGAGGTATTTCATCTTTCAAAATGTGTGTATATGCACATGTTTGTGCATTTCCAGGCTCTGTCCACTAAAAAGTACTGAACACAATGACCAGTACCATAATAATGTCCCTAGTGCCCAGATCGTGGTCTTGAAATGCCATTTCTGGACAGGATATTTATAAGATAAGCTTAGAATGTTTTGTTATACTACATAGTAAAGAAATAAAGATGGCTAGGCTTGTATCAAAAGGATTCAGAAGCCAAATTGAAGAGGTTCCCCACTGGCCAAACTTGGGATGTTTCATGCATCAATTAAGGGTAATAATTTCAAGTGTTTGATTTCCATTGTTGTTTAGTCACTAAGTCATATCCAGCTCTTTTTGCAGCCCCATGTACTGTATGCAGCCTGCCAGACTTCCCTGTCCGTGGGATTTCCCAGGCAAGGATACTGGAGTGGATTGCCATTTCCTTCTCCAGGGGATCTTCTAGACCCAGCAATCAAACCCACATCTCCTGCATTGGCAGACAGATTCTTTACCACTGAGCCACCAGGGAAGCCCTTAAATAAAATTAAATATGATCAAAGCTGTGAGTTCACAATGATACCCCACCCTAGAAACAAGCATGTATTCTGTCTTTTCCATGTGAATTCTACCACTGAATAGTGGAAGAATATATAATAGCTTATAAAGAAAGGATGATAAAATTAGATCATTGTATTGCACCACAGAAACAGAAGCACAGCCAGACATTAGGTATCTCCTAAGGAGAAAACAAAACCAGCAAGTAGTTGCCAAAATAAAAATGGGCGAGGGGATTCTATAGCCCCATTCCTAAAGAATAAGATTCAACCTCCCTTAAAACTGCTCCACAATCTGGCACTTTCCTATTTTGCCAGACATCTCTTTCCCCAAAGAAAGGTCCTTTCATTCCCTAGCACTGATGTTGAACTGTGTGCAGATCTCTGAGTATTTGATTCTTTTTCATGTTTTTCCTGTCTTGGTGTTCATTGAGCATTCTGTTTTGGAATCACCCATTTTCCAGCCTAGGAGTTCATCATTAAGGACTCCTCTAATGAAACTTGTTCTGATAGAACTTCTCTTTCTAGTAGAATTGACTATTCCTTCCTTAGTACTCCTTCCCTAATGTGAACGTTTATCATAGCACCTATAACCTTTTATTGTGCTTTCGGCTGCAAGTTTATCTTTTTAGGAAAACCATGTCCCTTGTGGGGATAAGGATTCTTCTTAATGGCCTTTGTAAATTCCCAGCACAGTCCTAGCACATGAGGTGCCTCTGCCCTAAAGCAGTCTTATTAAAAATGCTGTGGATATTACACACTTCACTGACCAGATTGTGCTCTTTAAATATGAAAAAAGTGATATACTTTCTTGTTCATTCAGCTTTCTCCTTAGTTGGCATATATATATCCTATAGGAAGATGAGAATTTGCACAGTGTTTTTGTTTTGTTTTTTTAATTTTTTACTCCTCTTATATTAAAGGAAATGAAAGCCACAAGAGCCTGAGATTAATGTAAGACCTATTGATTGGCATTTCAAAATATCTGTTTGTTAATTCTGAATATAGAGTTAAATAAGTGCTGCTGATAGTTATTTGATAGGTTCCATGATGAAGGCTACTTTGCAAAAAGTGCTGAAATGATTAGCTTTCTATATCAATCATTAATATACCCTTTTTTCCTAGCCTTCTTTGAATCCAGAAGCTGGCAAACAGAATCAGCCATGCAGACCTATTGGGACCCCTTCTGGAGTGTGGGGTAGGTAGATTTGCCATTTTAAAGGCAAAACTTTAAATTTATCTTATTAGCAGGGAGAGGAGAAAAATTTATCTCTTTTTTTGTTTGTTTCTTTATCTCTGGTTTCTCATCTCATCCATTTGCACATGGTAACTAACACCTATTAACTGTTACTCTGCCCCCACCCCACCCCCGCCCCAAAAATACCATTGGGATGTAAAGGTAGTGGAGTCAGAATAAAGACAATTGAGAGCTTGTAGAACCCTGAATTTGAAAGCAGATTTTAAGCAAATAGATTCTAAAGTATTCTTTGATAGGCTAAATAATACCACATCCTATAGAACATTTTGTTCAGCCAGGTTCTGTTTGCTGACTGTGGTGGTGGTATCCTTGTTTTTGGCAATTATAAATGATGATTGTTGTGTAGGTAGGGGAAAACCTATAAATACACACATTTATATGTATATGTTGGGAATAACTAGCTTTATAAAAAGTTATTAGACAAATCAGTATATTTCAAACCAAACCTGATTCTGTAGCATTGGGATGTTTGGCATTTACAAATTGTACTCTCCTAGTTCCTGTGTTATTCAGTAGCCAGGCATCTTACTAGGACAGCTTTAGTGTATCTAAATACTGGGTTTGGATTCTGAGTTGCGGGATTAAGGGCAGTTGCTATACCACTTCCCTTTTGTTAATGAATAGCTTTGCTCCAGTTCGCCTCATCAGAAGGTCCCATAGCAGACTCCTTTTTCCAGTTTTCTCTACTCTCTCTATTCTCATGCTGACAGGAGTTGCTACCCTTGGATATATTCTTGTTTGGTATATGCCTGAGTGATCACACTGCACATGAGGCATGTTATACGCCTGAAAGATTGCTGGTATCTTCGGGCTTTTTGGTTGAGTATGAATTTAGAATCAAGTGTTTGACATACTGCCTTTGTTCTTATGGTTCCTGAGTAGTGTCACTCTTGAGAATATCTATGAAGTGCACACCAGGAAATGTTTGTCACTTAGTCACAACTCTTAGCTCTTCGTTGAAAGTGAGGCCTTCATTTGAACTATGCTGTGTGTTAACCAAAAGGTTTGACATTCTTTTGCTCTCCACTGTTGTGTTTCACAGAAAACCCACCTAGTGCCAAGCAACCCTCCAAAATGCTAGTCATCAAAAAAGTTTCCAAAGAAGATCCTGCTGCTGCCTTCTCTGCTGCATTCACCTCACCAGGATCTCACCATGCAAATGGAAACAAATCGTCAACCATGGTTCCAAGTGTCTATAAGAACCTGGTTCCTAAGCCTGTACCACCTCCATCCAAGGTATGATTTGGAATCAGTTTTAGAACCTTATACAGCAAAGGTGGGATGAATAAATAAGAACTTAGTAAATTTGTTTTTTCCTGTTGAGTCCCTCACCAGATATTCATTTGGTACCACTAACTTATATGTATAGTATTTTACTCTTGTCTCCAAACTCTCTACTGCTGTCAACTACATGTTTAGTAGGCCTCTCATACTCTAGCTTCATCTTATAAACCTGCTTCTCTTGATGTGCTGTTTTCATTAATAATATCAACATTTATCTATCAGTGAGCTGAATACCATGGCTGCTGCTTCATTCCTCCTCCTCCTCACTCATTCCCCTGTGCCAAGCAGTTACAAAGTCTCTGTCAATTTTTTCCTCCATGATATCCTATGTCTTTGTCATCTCACATTTATTATTTCAGTGTACCTTCTATTGCCTCATCTCTCTGTATTTATCTTCCACTGAACTGTCAGAATGGTTATCCTAAAGCAGTTTGAATATATCCCATCCTTTCCCATTAAGTCCCTTTAGTGATCCCATACCATCAGTATAGCAGCGGTTGGATAACTTAGGGATCCCCTGGTGGCAGATGTAAAAGAATCTGCCTGCTATGCAGGAGACCCAGGTTTGATGCCTTGGTCGGGAAGATACCCTGGAGAAGAGAATAGCAACCCACTCTAGTATTTTTGGCTGGGGAATTCCATGGACAGAGAAGCCTGGCAGGCTAAAATTTATCTGTAAAGGGCCAGATAATTCATACTTTAGGCTTTGTTGGTCACACAATGACATATGACCTTTTGGTAACATTCTCTTTTTCTTTTTTTCCCCAACCCTTTAAAAATGAAAAAAAAAAAATTAGCTTATGGGTCATATAAAAATAGGCCTCAAGCCAGTTGTGGCCCATGGGTCATAGCTAAGCAACCACTGATGTTATAATACAATGTCTAGACTCCTTAGCATTGGCATGTATAATTCTATATAGTCTAAGCCCAAGCTATCTTTTATATGTTACTGCCCTTTCTTTCTCTTACCTAGGAGATTTTCCTTCCTGTTTATGTCATCCTCTCTGTGAATCCTTTTCTATCACATACGTCTGCTGCTGCTAAGTCGCTTCAGTCGTGTCCGACTCTGTGTGACCCCATAGATGGCAGCCCACTAGGCTCCTCTGTCCCTGGGATTCTCCAGGCAAGAATACTGGAGTGGGTTACCATTTCCTTCTCCAGTGCATGAAAGTGAAAAGTGAAAGTGAAATCGCTCAGTTGTGCCCGACTCTTAGCGACCCCGTGGACTGCAGCCTACCAGGTTCCTCCGTCCATGGGATTTTCCAGGCAAGAGTACTGGAGTGGGTTGCCATACATTCGTCTAAAGATCTAATTAAGCCTTGTAGCTGATTGAATAGCATTCTGTCTCTAATCTTGACATTTATTGTATCTGTTTCTTCACTGGGTGTAATCTCCTTAAGGGTTTCAGGTCTTTTTCATGTTTGTATCCCTAGCATTCTCACAAAGGCACACAATAATTGCTTGAATAAATTGTAGCCACTGCAAGGAAACAGAGTTTACTGTGTTATTGAAAATACTAGTGAGCATTAATTCACTTTTCTCTAGGCACCAACACTTGTTTAGGCTTGGTGGCTGAGTGGCAAAGAATCTGTCTTGCCAGTGCAGGAGACGTGGGTTCAATCCCTGGGTCCGGAAGATCTCCTGGAGGAGGAAATGGCAATCCCCTCCAGTATTCTTGCCTGGGAAATTACATGGACAGAGGAGCCTGGTGGGATACAGTCCATGGGGCGTCACAAAGTCGGACACGACTGAGACTCAAAACACAGGTTTTAAGACCAACACAGAGAAGTACATCATTGGTCCTGAGCCCCCATGAGCTGAAAGTTTAATTGGGATGACAAGATACAAGAGTATAAGGTCATATGATTGTATATGAAATAAAATAACAAATCCTAGAAACAAATCTTAAACAGATTTGGAACAACTAAATTAAAACACTCTTTACATTATTCAGAGGAGCACGATCAGCTTAGACTACAACCATCAAGGGAAATTTTACTGAAAAAATGTAATTTGAATGGATTTTTAGAGGATAGTCAAGATTTAGGTAGTCAGGAAAAAGTCTGGAAAGTACTACAGATTAGAAGAGGTGGTTAAGTAAAATGTTTTGAAAATAGGAAACAGTGGGCACATTTGAGGGATAATGAATGAACCATTCTAACTGCCTGGTAGTACTGGAAAAATATCAGAACTGATGGTCATTATCCTAGTGATAATGAAACTTGTCAGGGTAGAGAAGATCACCAAGGGAAAGAGGATAGAAGAAGAGTAAAGAATAGGAAAATAAGACTTGGGAAAATGCTTATTATTTGATAAATATTAGGAAAATAACAACGTAGTTAATAGGATTAAGAAATTGTACTCAGACATAGAAAAAATGGTATGCTTTCACAAATCTGCGAGGGTGAGTTTAAGATAGCAGCCAGGGTTGTCAGCATTTGTCAGTTGCTGCTGACAAGGGCAATAACGGAAAAGAGGGGGTTTGGACCTGAGCAGTTAGAAAGTTTTTGGTGACTTTGAGTTAAGGTTTTAGGACAGTAGTGTAGGGCTGAAAAACAAGATTTCAGAGGATTCTATAGTTATGTGGGTGGAAATGAAGGTAGTGGCATGTTTGAAACTTGACAGTAAAAGGAAACAATATAGGTGCTAGAACAGTTGAGTGAAAGGATGAAGAAAATCTGTAGGAAGAAGCCTGTGGGGACAACTTTAAATTTACTTGAAAGGTCATTAAAGGAACATGACCCAAGAAGAATACACTGATTGACAAGTGTTGTTATTTTTAAAAGGGGTTTAGAATATTAATCAGAGAAGGCAATGGCACCCCACTCCAGTACTCTTGCCTGGAAAATCCCATGGACAGAAGAGCCTGGTAGGCTGTAGTCCATGGGATCGCTAAGAGTCAGACACAACTGAGCGACTTCACTTTCACTTTTCACTTTCATGCTTTGGAGAAGGAAATGGCAACCCACTCCAGTGTTCTTGCCTGGAGAATCCCAGGGACGGGGGAGCCTGGTGGGCTGCCGTCTATGGGGCCGCACAGTGTCAGACACGACTGAAGCGACTTAGCAGCAGCAGCAGCAGAATATTAATTTCTTTTGATACAGAAGGGAAAGAATGTGAATTCAGTCAAGAGAGCAACTCCTATAAAGAAAGAACCCAGCATGGAAATTTAACAGCAGGATTTTCGAGTAGGCAGATAACACTTAAGTCCTTCTTTATAATACAAGCTTGAACAAGTTTCTAATGTTCTGAACCTCAACTTCATCATATAAAATGAAGGTAGTACTGCCTGTCTTTTAAGGGTTTCTGAGAGTTTAAAAAGTTTTCATAAGTGTTTCTTCATTGGGAATATCTGCAAACATTATGTTAAACTGTAGAAGAAGAATAAGAAAATAAGTGAGACAAAGTCATAGCCTCAGGGGTCTCACATCTTCTGTGGGTGAAGACGTGACAAAGAGAAAAGTCATAACACAGAGCTTAAGATCAGTTTAGCCCTGTTGTGGAGAATTGAGTTCAGAAAAGATGAAGATAGGAAAACCAGTGTAAAGTCTGCTGTTAACTGCCTTTGCAAAAGGCAGTAAAGCCAGAACAGGGATGTGATGCAAGTAACAGAGAAGAGGGGTGGTGATGGCACACAGTGGGGAGCAAATAAGAGGAAGAAAACAGGACACTGAGCATTCTTCCCCCGGAAACTGGGATAACTGTGGAACCATTTCACTGAAGTTAGAGAAGAAAGAATGCAGAGTTTTCAGGGAGAAGTTGATGTGAGTGGTTCTGGGACTCTTGAATGTAGGCTACTACGGGGAGAGGAGATGACTAATAGGCAGATGTGGATGTATCCATTCATTCATTTTCTCTCTGTTTAACAGTTATTAAACATTAAGGATCTGTGTATTTAAAAGCTATATGTCACTAGAGGCACAAAAACAATCTCAAAGGGTTTATTTTGAGATATAGTGAAGAGACAGATATGAAAAATAATTGTACTGCCTTCTTGGAGAGGGTCCTCATGAGTCTTTACAGATGAGGTCATATTTGAATTGGGTTTTGAAGTGACAAAGAAAGGAAGAACTACCATTTGTTGACATCTTCCTATGTTCCAGGACATTCACTAGGCCTTTTGCATAAAATATTACTTTAATCCTAGGATGTACAAAATTATGTAATGTGAGGTTGAATACAGAGTTCCAGAGAACAGCAAGGAAAGATAAGAAAGCCTTCCTCGGCGATCAATGCAAAGAAATAGAGGAAAACAATAGAATAGGAAAGAGTAGGGATCTCTTTAGAGATACCAAGGAAACATTTCATGCACAGATGGGCATGATAAAGGCCATAAATGGTATGGACCTAACAGAAGCAGAAGATATTAAGAAGAGGTGGCAAGAATACACAGAAGAACTATACAAAAAAGATCTTCATGACCCAGATAACCACAATGGTGTGATCACTCACCTAGAGCCAGACATCCTGGAATGCTAAGTCAAGTGGGCCTTAGGAAGCATCACAACGAACAAAGCTAGTGGAGGTGATGGAATTCCAGTTGAGCTATTTCAAATCCTAAAAAAAATTATGGAGTCAGGATTCTTCAACTAGATTTGTCTGACTTCAGCTAGGGCTGTTTACACTGCCCCAGAATACTTTCCTTCTTGATAAAGGATAAAAAAGAGGAAGATGAGAATTCTGGTTTTGGAGTCAGACTTCATGCCATTCTAAGTACTTGGAATATAGTATTGGCAGCTTTGACTGTGTGGATCACAAAAAACTGTGGAAAATTCTGAAAGAGATGGGAATACCAGACCACCTGATCTGCCTCAAAAATTTGTGTGCAGGTCAGGAGGCAACAGTTAGAATTGGACATGGAACAACAGACTGGTTCCAAATAGGAAAAGGAGTACGTCAAGGTTGTATACTGTCATCCTGCTTATTTAACTTTTATGCAGAGTACATCATGAGAAACACTGGGCTGGAAGAAGCACAAGCTGGAATCAAGATTGCCGGGAGAAATATCAATAACCTCAGATATGCAGATGACACCACCCTTATGGCAGAAAGTGGAGAGGAACTCAAAAGCCTCTTGTTGAAAGTGAAAGTGGAGAGTGAAAAAGTTGGCTTAAAGCTCAACATTCAGAAAACGAAGATCATGGCATCCGGTCCCATCACTTCATGGGAAATAGATGGAGAAACAGTGGAAACAGTGTCAGACTTTATTTTTCTGGGCTCCAAAATCACTGCAGATGGCGACTGCAGCCATGAAAATTAAAAGACGCTTACTCCTTGGAAGGAAAGTTATGACCAACCTAGATAGCATATTGAAAAGCAGAGACATTACTTTGGCAACAAAGATCCGTCTAGTCAAGGCTTTGGTTTTTCCAGTGGTCATGTATGGATGTGAGAGTTGGACTGTGAAGAAAGCTGAGCACCGAAGAATTGATGCTTTTGAACTGTGGTGTTGGAGAAGACTCCTGAGGGTCCCTTGGACTGCAAGGAGATCCAACCAGTCCATTCTGAAGGAGATCAGCCCTGGGATTTCTTTGGAAGGAATGATGCTAAAGCTGAAACTCCAGTACTTTGGCCACCTCAGGCGAAGAGTTGACTCATTGGAAAAGACCCTGATGCTGGGAGGGATTGGGAGCAGGAGGAGAAGGGGACGACAGAGGATGAGATGGCTGGATGGCATCACAGATTCGATGGACATGAGTCTGAGTGAACTCCGGGAGTTGGTGATGGACAGGGAGGCCTGGCGTGCTGCGATTCATGGGGTCGCAAAGAGTCGGACAGGACTGAGCAACTGAACTGAACTGGACTGACTGAAGTAGTCAACAAACTGTAGTTTTAGAACAGTAGGAGTTTGTTAGGGAGCAAGTAGGTGAGGCATTGAAGGCAGAGGAACTGTGTTACCCAAAAAAGGGAGAGGGGCAAAACATGCCGTGTTTGGAAAAAGATAAGTGGTTAAGTATGGATGGCAGGTAGTTAGGAAGTGGTGGGACTTGAAGACTAAAGCCAAGTGATGGAGGTCTTTATAAAAACTCAGGTGAGAGTTTAGGGGTCATATTATCAGCTACATGATTTTAACAACTTAAATGATTAGACAGTTAACAAATAACTAGTTTTTCTAAGTAAGTTCACCTGGGAACAGATTCCAGTTGGCGAGTACTGAGTATGCCTACACCCACTGAAAAGACTGAAAGGAATTATGAGGTGAGAAGAGAATGAAGGATCAGGAAATTGAGAAAGGAAATACTGGAGTGGGTAGCCAGTTCCTTCTCCAGGGGATCTTCCCGACCCAGGGATCAAACCCGGGTCTCCTGCACTGCGGGGAAACTCTTTACCATCTGAGCCACCAGGGAAGCCCAAAAAAGGGAAAAGAGTTCAGAAAAGATGGGTAAAGTGCAATCTCTTATTTTCTACAAAAACAGACTTTTTAAAGCTGGCTTTTGAATGTAATATGAAGACAAAATTTTTGCTTACTCATTGAAAGAGTTGTTTTATTAAAATGGGGATAGAAGTGTGTGTTACAGGGAATTAAATAGTAATAATGAGCAAGTGAAAGCAGGTACTGACCTGTGCAAAAATGTTTGGCAATGAAAGGATGGTAGTAAAAAGGAAAATAGATCTTTTTTTCCCCCTAGCTTCAACTTAATAGAAAGGAAGTTAAAGATACAAAGGAGAAATAATTGATAAATTCACAAAGGAATGAGAACAAACATGTAGAATGATAGAAAGGGAGGGTGGAGCCATTAAGGGAACTTAAGATGCAAAGAAGGGGGTTGGGGAGAGTTTGGGTATAGTGACTTCTGACTTCCATCTAGTAGGAAAAGGCGTGATCGTTTGAGGTGGAGAGTTGAGACTGGTTTGGAGGGAAGGAGAGGATACTTTAAAAAGAAAATGGTTGATATGTGGTTCATTTTAATGGTTTTTTTCCCCTTCCTTTATTTTACTGATTGATTAAAGGGTGGATAATGTACAGTATTAACAGAGACAAGGTATCTGGTGACCCTGTACACCTCTGGGAAACTGTGTCTTTGATATTTGGCCAGAATAAGCGGCCATCTTTAGATTTTCTTCAGTGAAAGAAAAAAAATTAATCTCCATTCTAGTTGGGTCATTGCTTCTTTCTTTTATTGGCTTGCATGTTGTTTTTGGAGGCACTGTGGAAAACAGTATTACATACCAGTTGAGTAACCTTGGACAAATTATGTAACTTCCTTAATGTCAGTACAGGCTTCCCTGGTGGTTCCAGGGAATCCGTCCTCATTGTAGGAGACCCAGGTTCAATCCCTGGGTCAGGAAGATACCTGGATAAGGGAATGGCAACCCACTCCCGTATTCTTGCCTGGAGAATCCCATGGACAGAGAAGTCTGGTGGGATACAGTCCACGGGGTCTCAAAGAGTCGGACATGACTGAGCAACTGACATAAATGTCAGTATAATTCTTGGTAAAAATTCAACATCATAATTATATCTGATTGGGTTAAGGATTAAATAAACTACAAGAAGTATCTGGTATATGGTAGATAACTCTGTTATGTTTCCTAAAGCCTACAGTATCTTCTTTAATAAGAAGAATGAAGCTGTTTTCACTCAGACCCTTCTTTTGTCCTAGAGGTCTTTTGTTTCTAATTGTTTCATTTTGGAAAAACAGGTTTTTTTACTTTCTTCAGCCTCACTTCAGTGATGTGCCTCAGATGGGCTGTTTGACTTGGGAAAATGAGTATTCTAGCTACACTATGTTGCCATTTGAGTTGGGGCCAGGGCCAGAGGGACAGAATGGGCCCAGACCCCACAAGACGGAGCAAGGGAAGAGCTTCTGGACTAAACCAGGATCATCCAGCCATTTATATTTCCCACTCTGTCCTGTAACTAGCCTCCTGCCATCAGAGTTCCTAGAAAACAACATTTTTTCTGATGTACTTTGTGAGGGTTGAGGTTTGTCAGGGTTACATCAAAGGTTAACATACAACACACCATTAAAAAAAAAAAATTGGGGTGTCAAATGAGTTTAGAAAATACTGTAGATTATATCTGCCTCTCAGTTCACATATATGAAAGTGCTTTGTGAAATAGCACAGTAAAAGAAACCTGTTGTGGGACTACATTCAGCCTAGCATCTCCCAGGCTTATTGGACGAGAGCTCTCTATACCTATTAATATCCCATGGCTTTTCTGATTCCTGTCTACCTTTTCCCTTCAAGGTTGTGTACCTCCCAAATGTGTTGAGACAGGTGAGCTTTCATATTCCTACACAACATTCCACGTAATATTCCCACGTAACTTTTCACTCTTTGCTTTGTGATCTTACAAGCTGAGCTTCTTCTGTCTGTGTGCTGTTCTGACTGATTGTTCTTTCTTCCTGTGTAGGCCAGTGCGTGGAAAGCTAACAGAATGGAACACAAATCAGGACCCCTTTCCTCTAGCCGAGAGTCTGCTTTTACCAGTCCAATCTCTGTTACCAAACCAGTAGTACTGGCTGGTGGTGTAGTTTTAAGTTCTCCCAAAGAGGTGAGTGAGGATAAAGGAAAACAGCCTTTTTTTCTGAAGTTGGCATTCCCCATTTACTTAAACTGAGACAAGTGGTGTGGTATGTATAGCTCTAACTTTATTTCCTTTGTAGCTATTCTTAGCTCAGAGTCATTTCTTTACTGGTGATTCCCATTAGCATCCAAAGATAGATGGTAGCTGGGTGGGGTCTTTGGCCTGTGGTAGACTGGCATTATGCTTGCCTCTGGAGAAAGATCAGAGAGGTGCTATTTAAACCATCTGGTTTTAACTGTAAAAACTGCAGAACTGAACTCTGTTTAAATGAAAACGATAGTTTATTTTTGGTAAAAGACCGTAATAAACAGACTGCCAGATTCAGGAAAGCAGTACCATGAAGAAGTGGCCTAGAGAATCCCAGTACTTACGTTCACTGCCAGGAGCAACCTATTTTGTGGTGTTTGCCCAGAGTCCCGCCAGCACCACTCCTCCGATTGAGATCAGCTCCTCTCGTCTCACCAAGTTGACCCGCCGAACTACTGACAGGAAGAGCGAGTTCCTGAAGACTCTGAAGGATGACCGGAATGGAGACTTCTCAGAGAGCAGAGAGTGTGAGAAGTTGGAAGATGTAAGACTGTGGGTTCTTCTGGGGCAACATAAGTGTTTTTCTGCATTATACATGTACTTTCTGTTTTTAAGAGAGAAAGATACGGTACATTTTTAAAAAAAAAAACGTACAGAGATTTGTTTATGGAGTAACAGCTTGTAATAAAAGTGAGCTCAGTTCGTTGTTCAACGTATTTCAGATTAGGGCTCATTTCAAAGATAGTGGCCTTGGGACTTGGTGCTCTTAATCAGGGCAGCACTGCTTGAGTCTTGAATTGGTCATTGCTGTAAGAAGTTGGTAAACTATAGAAGCTTTTTTTTTTTTTAAAGATTATATTTAACTGTAATGGAAGAAAATCTGACAAACAGAACCATAAAAGAGAGGGTTTTTGTTTTTGTATCTTGCAACAGGTTCCTAGTCCAAGAGGTAATAGCATCTGTAGTATCAGTAAACTTGTAACTTTTGGTCACTTTGGACTAGGGTACTTGTGTTCCCATCCACTTTCTAGTTAGGGAAAGGACAGAGCCAAAAACCGGAAGAGGGATGCCCTTTTTAAAATGCTTTCTTTTAAAAGCCACCCCTGCAGTTTCCACTCACATTTTAAGTGGGCAGCTGTCCAATAGCCACTCCTAGCTGTGAAGAAGTTTAGGAAAGGGAACTTTTTAAAAGCTTAGCATATTGGTTCTTTAGTCCAAATCGGTAAGGAAGAATAGAAAATCAGTACTGCATAGGCGGCTAGTAACTTCTGCCACAGCTGACCTAACCTGAAGGTAAGATGGTAGCCAATTGGTATCCTTTGGAAATCTTAGCAAGATGAGCAAGTTCTCATTTTTAAGTGAGGAAAACCTGTGGGCCAAGGTAGAAAGCATCTCCTTAATCTCTTAGATTGCTTACCTTGCCCCAATAGATTATTAAACTAAATGTGCCCTTCCTTCCCTTCCTGTCCCCCAGTCAGAGGACAACAGCACACCTGAACCAAAGGAAAGCGGGGAGGAAGGCTGCCACCAGAACGGCCTCGCGCTCCCTGTGGAGGAGGACGGGGAGGGCCTCTCGCACTCTCTGGAAGCGGAGCACAGGTAGGTGAGGATCAGAGATACAAGGCTACATATGACCTACAAGGAGTCTGAACATACTTAAGACACCTCCACCTCCAGTATAGAGAGAAGTGCCCGCAGCAGCACAGCTTGTTCTATGTGTGCCACAGGCTGGCCTGTTGCCCACTGGGTGTATTCCTTTACAGATTCACCCAGCTTTCCACATGCTTCTTTCCAGGGCTTTCTTGTAGTTCAGTTTCAGCCTCAATTTATGGCTTAGGTTAGAAAGGTGGAGTGGGTGAGACCTGTTTCCTAGAGCTGTTATGGTGGCCCCTTTGGCTTCTCTTGGGATTTATGAGGCCCCAAGGTCAGTTTTCATTCCAATCCCAAAGAAAGGCAATGCCAAAGAATGCTCAAACTACCGCACAATTGCACTCATCTCACATGCTAGTAAAGTAATGCTCAAAATTCTCCAAGCCAGGCTTCAGCAATACATGAACCGTGAACTTCCTGATGTTCAAGCTGGTTTTAGAAAAGGCAGAGGAACCAGAGATCAAATTGCCAACATCCGCTGGATCATGGAAAAAGCAAGAGAGTTCCAGAAAAACATCTATTTCTGCTTTATTGACTATGCCAAAGCCTTTGACTGTGTGAATCACAATAAACTGTGGAAAATTCTGAAAGAGATGGGAATATCAGAGCACCTGATCGCCTCTTGAGAAATCTGTATGCAGATCAGGAAGCAACAGTTAGAACTGGACATGGAACAACAGACTGGTTCCAAATAAGAAAAGGAGTACGTCAAGGCTGTATATTGTCACCCTGCTTATTTAACTTCCATGCAGAGTACATCATGAGAAACGCTGGACTGGAAGAAACACAAGCTGGAATCAAGATTGCCGGGAGAAATATCAATAACCTCAGATATGCAGATGACACCACCCTTATGGCAGAAAGTGAAGAGGAACTCAAAAGCCTCTTGATGAAAGTGAAAGTGGAGAGTGAAAAAGTTGGCTTAAGGCTCAACACTCAGAAAACGAAGATCATGGCATCCGGTCCCATGACTTCATGGGAAATAGATGGGGAAACAGTGGAAACAGTGTCAGACTATTTTTTGGGGGCTCCAAAATCACTGCAGATGGTGATTGCAGCCATGAAAATTAAAAGACGCTTACTCTTTGGAAGGAAAGTTATGACCAACCTAGATAGCATATTGAAAAGCAGAGACATTACTTTGCCAGCAAAGGTTCATCTAGTCAAGGCTATGGTTTTCCTTGTGGTCATGTATGGATGTGAGAGTTGGACTGTGAAGAAGGCTGAGCGCCAAAGAATTGATGCTTTTGAACTCTGGTGTTGGAGAAGACTCTTGAGAATCCCTTGGACTGCAAGGAAATCCAGCCAGTCCATTCTGAAGGAGATCAGCCCTGGGATTTCTTTGGAAGGAATGATGCTAAAGCTGAAACTCCAGTACTTTGGCCACCTCAGGCGAAGAGTTGACTCATTGGAAAAGACTCTGATGCTGGGAGGGATTGGGGGCAGGAGGAGAAGGGGACGGCAGAGGATGAGATGGCTGGATGGCATCACTGACTCGATGGACGTGAGTCTGGGTGAACTCCGGGAGTTGGTGATGGACAGGGAGGCCTGGCGTGCTGCGATTCATGGGGTCGCAAAGAGTCGGACACGACTGAGCAACTGAACTGAACTGAACTGAAGGTATGAGGCCTGTTCTTTAAATGAGGGCCTTGAACACAGAGCCAACCAAGGTGTCTGGCCAACTGGATGGCAGATGGGACCTGCCAGGTATCTTCCTGAAAAGGAGCTCCTATCCAGAGGAACTTAAAAAGGGGTAAACAATCACAAGGTTATGGGGTTTACAATGCCATGAAATTAAGAGAACTCAGAGCGTCTTCCCTGGCAGTCCAGCGGTTAATTCTCCATGCTTCCACTGCAGGGGCATGGCTTCCATTCCTGGTCAGGGAAGTAAGATCCCACATGCTGTGTTGTGCAGTCAAGAAAAATAGGAACCTTGGTACATGTGGCTATGTGCTGATTTTGCTCACGGGAGACAGTGAGATTTCTTTGGTTTTGCCTATGGGACAGTTTGACTCTTTTCTTTATTCTGCTGCTTCTACATAAGAGTTCTCTATAACTCTTATGCTCTGGAAAGAGCACCTGTGTATCGATTTTGTATCCTGTAGCTTAGCTCAATTCACTGATTAGCTCGAGTGATTTTGTGACACTGTCTTGTACAGTATCATGGCATCTGCAAACAGTAAAAGCATTACTTCTTTTCCTATCTGAATTTCTTTTATTTCTTTTTCTTCTCTGATTGCTGTAGCTAGGATTTCCAAAACTATGTTGAATAATAGTGGTGAAAGTGGATACCCTTGTCTTGTTCCTGATTTTAGGGGGAATGCTTTCAGTTTTTCACCACTGAGAATGTTTGCTGTAGGCTTATCATATATGGCCTTTACTGTGTTGAGGTAGGTTCCTTCTATGTCCATTTTTTTGAAGAGTTTTAATCATAAATAGGTGCTGAATTTTGTCAAAGGCTTCTTCTGCATCTATTGAGATTGGAAAGAGCAACTGTGGAGATTCACCATCTAATTCCAGGCACCTAAGTAGTCATAATTAAAGCTTATCCTACTGAGTATAAAGAGAAAAACCCATGTTTCTTCTCTAAATGGATACCATTGTCCCTGGGCAGGAAAGTTTCTATGGAAAGTTAAGGGCTTCCCTCCCACTGAAAGCTGTATTTTCTTTTTCTACTAGGTTACTGAAAGCAATGGGATGGCAGGAGTATCCTGAAAATGACGAGAATTGTCTTCCCCTCACAGAGGATGAGCTCAGAGAGTTCCACATGAAGACAGAGCAGGTATGTGGTAAACTTTGCTGGAGAGCAGTTAATGACTAAGAGAAAAAGTCCCAGTTTAGGGTGTGAGAAGGACCTTGAGAAAGAAAACAATAAGTTGCCATTGTAGAAATACAGAGGAGCATCCCAGGCCATAAGGACCTCCAGTGGTGGACACAGAACCCGGTCAGTAGTTCGCAGATTACAGAAAGCAATATGTTATTTCATCCTGGAAGCTCTAACTCCTCCTCAGAACCACAAGGCTATGTTCCAAGGTTATGGACTGAGCCCTTGGTCCCTGGGGAAGCAGGCTAACCCTGCTCTGCTTGCAGCCTTGTGGATTCCCTCTGGTACCCCACCCAGAGCCAAGAAACCAAATAGTCTCTCTAAATTTCTTCAACAAATGCCTAGATTCTTTCTCTGAATAAAACACTGCCAGGTCCCTACAAACCTCATGGAACCTAAGTTCTGGTGGTATGTATTTAAAGCATAAGTAACAGTGATGTTAAGTCCTATAAGGAAAAGTATAGGCTGACATAAAGACTTCAGTACTCAGAATTCTGTTCCCCTATCATCGTCATCACCTGAGAACTTGTGGAAATAAGAAATCTTGAACCCTACCTCAGACATACTGAATCAGTCTGCATTTTAAAGAAATCTTTAGGTGATTCATTTGCACATTGCAGTTCAAAAAGCACTGCTGTAAGAAATCTTCAGTTTCTTAGAAGAAAGAACATTCTGGCTAAAATTGAGCTGAAGCCTGGCCTTTCCCAACTTCCCTGATGGCTCAGGAATAAAGAATCCGCCTGGAATACAGAAGACCTGGTTTTGATTCCTGGGTCAGGAAGATCCCCTGGAGAAGGGAATGGCAACCCACTCCAGTATTCTTGCCTGGGAAATTCCATGGACAGAGGAGCCAGGTGGGCTACAGTCCATGGGGTTGCAGAGTCAACTGAGCAACTAACACTTCGGCTTTCTGGCCTTTGCCAGGTCCTGGGAAAGGGTAGTGACTTTTGGTCCTGGGCCAGTGTAGTGACTGCTGATGGTCTTTTCCTTTTTTTCCCATGCCAACCACAGCTGAGAAGAAACGGCTTTGGAAAGAATGGCTTCTTGCAGAGTCGAAGTTCCAGCCTCTTCTCCCCTTGGAGGAGCACTTGCAGAGCAGAGTTTGAGGACTCAGACACGGAGACAAGTAGCAGTGAGACATCTGATGACGATGCCTGGAAGTAGGCGTATAAATGCTCACAGTTAAATCTGACCCAGTAAACTCAGCTTGTGTGTTTAGGGGTTATACAGAAGAAATCGTTCTTTGCCTTTTCCTTTTCTTATTTTATTGTTGAATACTTCATGCACAAGGGAAATAATCATATCCCAAAGAGAGAGCGAGCGATTGGCTTGTTTAGCTTTTGTTGTTGTTCTTCCCTGTTATCTGCTTAATAGAGAGAATTTTGTGTGGTGGGAAAGATTTTTAAAACACACATACACACAGTATATATGGGGCAATGCACAGGTGGGAGCTGGCAGTGCAGAGAGGAGGAGACACTGGTCTGCAGCAGCAGCTTCTACTACCAGCCCTTGGGGCACTCACCCTTGTGCTCAAGCAATCATTGTCAATGACAAAGTGACTGTTGAAGTTATAATTGTATTAAATTAATGCTAATAATTTGGATATTTTATTTTATTTCTGGCTGCTCGGGTAACGTTAGCCCTTAACCAAGCATATGTGGTTTTTTCCCTTTTTTTTTTCTTTCTGGGTACAGCTGTAAAATATTTGGATATAGGAAATGTTGTGTTATTCTTGCAGCCTTGATATTCAGGGTGGATTGTAAAATATAAATTTTTGTGAGATTTCAAAGATTAAGATTATTTTGATAACATTATTTACAGATTTAAAAGATGTGGTTATCACAAGTCTGTTGAGGGGGAAAACTACTGCATAAAATAACTAACTTGGAATAAATATTTTGCATCAGTTTGGATTGTCTTGTGTAAGAAGTATATTTTCTTTAAAATTAGATGAGTGGATTTAGAGGTCTGAGGGAAAAATCCGAATTCAGACACACCTGTTTCTCCTTTTAGCAGATACATTTTTGATGCAGAAAACCTGTGCAATAAACTACCAGTAATAAAACCAGAAACCCAAGTTTCCTTTCTGAAGCTGTTTTTCACTGCCCATGTATTTGCCAGTGTGCCTATTTTAAGGAACTCTGTGCCTGAATATTCGTGCTAAATAAGAATATAGGGTGTCCCAGGCATTGTGCAAGGCCCTGGGAATGCAAGGAGCACGCAACTCAATAGGGAAGAGAAGAAACAGTTACATTAAAAATGGAATCTTAGGGCAAGATCTGATGAACAATTAGAAGTGAACAGATCACTGATGGTGGCATTCTTTGACCAGCTGTATATCACGTGGTCCCCAGTGGATATAGCAGCCCAAGATTATGCTGTAATGGGAGACAAGCAAGAGTAACAGGCCCAACCACTTGAAAGGATAACTGTCTTACAGTGTAGATTCCAGAAGGGGTAGAGACTAGAGGAAGGGAAACCACCATGATACTTGGTAGATTCTAAAGGATAGGAAGGCAGAGTACTAATAAGAAAACTTGGGACTTCCCTGGTGATCTAGTGGATAAGACGCCACAGTTCCAGTGTAGGCGGCAAGGGTTCAATCCCTTATTGGGAAACTAGGGATCCCATGTGCCATGTGGGCGGTCAAAAGAGAGAGAGATTAATAGAGGAAGGAAGGAAAAGAAAAAAATTGAGTTATGACACTACATTAATTGTGAATCTTTATTTCAGTATTAAAATATGAAAAATGTGCATCTTAGGCTCAATGAAATACTATTAAATGAACTATAAATTGGAAATGAGAAGTAGGTTGAGTTAGACATATCCTGTATATTTGGTCTTGGGCTTTGCCACTTAAATAGTGCTCTCAGAACAAATTTCTAAAGTGTAGCCCTTTTCTCACTTGAAATTGAGCTGGACTTTGATTATATACTTTGAAGTACTGTGTAACCTGCTGCTCCTCCTACCTTGGCCTTAAGTACCTGGGGGTGGGGTAACCACCACCTGCTTGTTTAGAAACATGGAGCTGTCAGAGCTCCTGTTTCTGTTGGATTCATCTACTCAGGGAGCTGGCAGGGAGATCGGTCAGCAGGAATGGGGCCTGTGTGGGCCCCAGTCTCGAGTGAAGGGGTACCTTTCTGTATTTGATTTCCTTTTCTGATGGATTGTGTTCTTCCAGAACCTTCTTTTCTGGGCTGTGCTGATTATCTTGGTTGGGGTGTGGTGGGAATTGGGAGTTGGGGAGCCTTGGTGTGACTTGATTATGCAAAAAATGTTACCTCCAGAGAGGCATGGTGGAAGGAAATGCTTGTTACTCAACCAGCAAGTCATGGTTTCCAGGCACAATGCCTTCTCTCTCAAGTATTCCCTGGATGGACAGTGACATTTAACTTGGGATACATCCACTTGGGCAAAACAAGAATGAAGAAGATGACCTTTTCTGCCAGAGGCTATTAAATGGCCAAGATGAAGTATGTGGTGATATGGACTCAGCTGAAATTCTAGGAGGCAGCTGTTTGCTCCCCTTTATTAATATAGGCAGAAAAACCAAGATGTGGTGGTAAGAGACTTGCCTATACTCATACAAGGTGGAACAATGCTTTAACAGTGTTTTTCAAGCCAGGGACTCCTCCCTAAGGTGACTAAGCCTTCCCACTCATTCTCCAGACCTGCCCAGACCTGAGGTGGTTGCCCAGGGAGCTAAAGCTTCTCCCCAAACAAACTTGACCTGGTAAACGTGGTCTTTCCTCTCTACCTTTGGCTATTTCATCCTCCTCTCCCTTTCCCTCTGCCCCTGTGTCCTGTTTTCTCCAGGTCTTGGCTGGTGTCAGGAAAGGGGTCCCCTCCCATGGCCTCCCACTCCAGGGAGCCAGGGCTCCTGCCCTGTGGATCCTGTGACATGGTTTTCCGCTCCTGGGCCCTGCTGGCCACCCACACTCAGCGCTTCTGCATTGGCCGTCAGACCCGGGAGGTGATGATTGGAGCACAGACCCCAGTAGCCACTGAACCACGGGTACCTGGGGTAAAGGCCTCCATGGTCATGAGTGGGTATTGAAGTGACTCTCAGCATTCCTCACCCCACACCCCATCCGCAGGTTGTGCCACAAGAACACCAGGGCCTCCGGGAGCAGGAGGCCAGCAAATCAGCTCTGAAGAGGCTAACAGAGGAGGTACACCTGGCTTTCCCCGTGGGCACAAAACAGCATTGCCCCCCAAGCTTACAGATCACGAGTAGGTCAGATTACTCCCAACAGAGGCTGCGGGTAACTGTTACCTTCAAGTGCAGCGGCTGCGGCTCTGTCTGCAGGAAATGAGACCCTGGATAACAGAAATCCCCAGGGCGCCACAGGGACCCTGGAGGCGTTCAGAGGCGACGACTCCGAGCGCCCACTCCAAGGCTGCTGGCAGCCTGGGCGAGCGGCTGCTGGCACTGCACTGGACTCACGCCAGGCGCGTGGCAGAGACCGCGGCACAGAGCTGGGCCCTAGAGCAGCGCAGCGAGGGTGAGGGGACAGAGGGGGACTAGGGCCCACCTTCCCCCCTTGGCTTGAGGTCGCCCCACGGTCGTGACTTGATCTCTTACCCCCTCAGAACTGAGCCGGCGCCTCCAAGGTTTGGCCTGGACCGGGAACGGGAAATCACGCATATTCAGTCTGGAGCGAGAGCTTCGAGAACTCCGGGCAGAGGCAGGGCGAACGCGGGGAGCTCTGGAGAAGTTAGGGGCGCACGTTCAGCAGCTCCAGGCCAACCCGGTGTAAGAAGGATGCGTGGGAACCCGGGAGAGCCGCCCCTGCGCGGGGCGGGGCTTGAGCGGGGAGGGGGGCTCTGCCTGGAGGCCGCGCGGTAGCCGTCGGGAAGGGGCGGGGCTACCGGAGACCCGCGTCTCCATCTCTGAAGCGGTCCCGGCGCCGCCGGCCCCTACCCCAGCACCCGGCTGAACACCGTGAGAGAAGCAGAACTCTGTGGTCCGGTGCTACAGGCCACCCCAGGGACTCTGCCTGCGGAGATCGGGTGAGGTCCGGGCCCGGGGACGTTCTCGGGACGAAGCGCTGATCGATTCTGGTCAAACGCTGCTGCCTTCCTGTCCCCTACTCCCTAGGGCCCTGCGTGAGGCCTACATTCGAGGCGGGGGCCAGGACCCCGGCGTTCTGGGCTGGATGTGGCAGCTGCAAGCGGAGGCATCAGCTCTGGAGCTTCGGCGGTCGCGGACCCGCAGGGGTGAACAGAAGCGGGCCAGCCAGGAGACCTCTCTGGAAAGAGGGAAGGGCGGTGAGGGAGGACGCCTTTGGCTTGAGAACCACTTGAGTGAAACTCCGAGGTAGAACATTTGTCTCTGTGGTGGTGGCTAGAATGTTAGCCGACAATCAGCCGTGTTCAGAGAGTACCAAGGCTGGAGAGCTGCTTAGAGCAGCTGGTCACCAGAGATCAGAGGTGACGGGTCACATTTGTTCAATCTCAGGAGGACGGGCAGGTGCTGCATTCAAGGAGCTTCTAGCAGTGGAGGCTGAAAACCGGCGCCTGGAGGCAGAAATCCTGGCTTTGCAGATGCAGAGGGGCGCAGGCCAGACACCCTGGGGTCAGTGAGCAGCCAGTTCCACCCTGCCTAGCCCTCCCCAGCAGGCCAGGCTCAGAGAAAGGGGTTAGAGGGGCCATGCACGGGGAATGCGACCCGTGTCTGCGCCCCATCAGTCCCGTGTCCACGCGCATCTCCAGGTGTCTGCATGGGTTTGGCTCTTGGGGATGAGGTATCTCACTTCCTGCGTCCTGCTCAAGGGCCCCTTCTCTTCCGTGTACCTAGGGCAAGGGGAGCCGAGACTTGGGGCCAATCCGAGCCCACGCCTGAGGAGGGAAGATCCCCCAAGCCTCCCGCCTCCAGTGGCTCCCCAGCTGCCGCCCTCCACCAGAGTCCTATTCTTGGGTGGCGCTGAGAAGGCTGTGAGGACCGGGGGTTCGGATTGGGGCAGTTCTGCTCTGTGCAGCTGGGGGAGCTCGGGGAGCATAGTGTCTGCCTGGGAGGGTTTCTGGAAGAATTAACTCTTCCTGCGCAGTCGCAGCTTCCTGGAGCCATGACCAGGAACCCGGCCAGGGATCCACACTACCTCCTGCCCACAACTGACGTCCTGGGCCCTGCACCCTACAACCCTGGGTGAGGCCTGCTCCCTCCTTCAACATCCTCTGTGACTTAGTCACTGCTACTAGTTTAGGAGACCCACTCAGGCCAGCTAGAATGGGGGAACTGCCTGGGTGGTGGGTGGGTGGGACTGGGGCGTGTGCGTGTTTGAGACCTGTGTTTCCTAGGGCTGGTTTTGTCATTTTCTATGACTTCCTGCGGGGCCTTGAAGCTTCTTGGGTTTGGGTGCAACTGATGACTGGTTTGGCCCGAGATGGATGGGAGTCAGGAGGGACCACAGCGCTACCCCCAGCCCTTTGCCTGCCCCCACCTGCAGCTCCTGGGCCCATGGGCAACTGTGCCATCCTTGCCAGCAAGCAGCCTGTACCCAGGTCAGTACATGGGGATTATTTCCTTGGTGCTGTTTGCCACAGCTGAGGCTTGTCCCTCACTCTGCTGTATTTCCTCATCTGTATACAAGGACTCTGGCTCTGAGGGCCAAGTCCTAGGAAGGGAGCATAACCCACTTCTGGCTCCTGACACATTTTTGGTTTTGCTCTAGACTACCACCCTCACCATCAGTAGCCTTGGTCTGTGAGCTCTGGGCCTGGCAGGGGCTAGCATGGGCTAAGGCACCACAGCCAAAGGCCTGGGCCTCACTAGTGCTATTTGACCAGAATCAGAGGTTGCTAAGTGGTCGCTGGCGTCTCCCATTTCGGGCCCTCCCTCCGGACCCCAGCCTTAGCCCTGGGCAGCTTAACGGGATTCCCCAGGTGAGTGTGGAGGATGGGGGCTGGGTCTGCTCCTTCACGTTACAGATGCAAGGCCATTTCACCTTTCCCCAGGTTAATCAGGCCGAGCTCTTTCTGCGACTGGTGAATGCAAGAGATGCAGGTGTCCAGACCCTGGCAGAGATCAATCCAGCAAATGCCCACGAGTACCAGTACCCACCCCTGGTGAGGGCCCAACTAGAGCAGGGACAACACAGGTGTGGTTGATGTGGTTAATAACCAGCCTTTGTTAACCACTATGCACTTAACAAGCCATTACTGTTTTCTGTGAATGAACTCATGTGACTCACATATCCTGTTAGGTCCGTACAGCTGTGTCAACAGATAAGGAAATGAGAGCACCATGAGGTTAACTTGGTTCACAGTGAGCAGTTAACTGTAAAGTGGTGTGACACTAGACGCTGTGCTATTAACCTCTACACAAAGATTGCTACAGATCTACCCTCTCCTTGTTCCACAGGTACCCAACTCGTCTTCACCGGAAGCCAGCCCCCTCACCCCAACAACTGCCTTTGTTGACCCCCCTCCTCCAGAAGATGCCTGAACTAGCAGACTTGGGTGCGGAGAAGAGGGTACAGCTTTGACCAACCCCCACTGGCTCAGAGTCCAGAAGAACGGGGGTATGAGTAGCTTAACGTGCACAAGGCTGGGGCCCAGACTGAGGCCTCTTCTGGGATCTGCAGCTTTACTATCTCCATGTTCTGACAAGAGTCTGGAAACAAATACAGATGTGAGCACATTAACATGAGCTCCAATCCCAGCTCTAACTTCCACAAGCACTTGGTCTTTCTTTACCTATTATCCTTTTGTTAAAAAAAAAAAGATTGATGTGAGGATTAAACACATCAGGTTTATAGTATTGTCTAGCATATAAATTCTTTGAAAGGTGACTTGGAGAGAGTCTTTCATTCAGCTAAAGAAGGTTCAATGCACGGTACTGGATGCTTGGGGCTGGTGCACTGGGACGACCCAGAGGGAGGGGAGGGAGGAGGGTGGAGGGTTCAGGATGGGGAACGCAGGTATACCTGTGGCGGATTCATTTCGATATTTGGCAAAACTAATACAATATTGTAAAGTTTAAAAATAAAATAAAATTAAAAAAAAAAAAGGAACTCTATGAGCTCCTCCCCATGTGTTATGTTTTTTTTTTGCTAAAGCCAGTCTTACAGCCCACTTATTTATCCCAGCTTCTTCACATCCTCCAGGAAGCCTTCCAGATTCTCAAGGTCACCATAAAACAGGGAGCTCCTGTAGCCTATCTACTTACAAACAACCTGGGTCATGTTCCCTCCAAGTTGGCAGGGGGCTCATCAGAGGTGAAATCCAGCTGATATTATATTGGGCCTGGCTTCAGACCAGTGTCAGCAAAATCAAAGTCTTGATAATTAAGGCTGCCTTTGCCTGTTCTAACCTGCTATCTGTCCAGTGCAGCAAAGTAGCCCTGTGAGTGGTGGAATTATCAAATCCCCCTAGGTAGTAGAGGGCAGGCACTGTTTGGAGTTCAGATCCTGCCTGGTATAAAGCAGTTTCTTAAAGGTCAGCTCAGAGGCAGCCAAGTCACAGATCTTACACTGGCTCTGCACCCTGGACATCAGCAAGGGCCCAATGGGACGGCTTTAGCACCAGTGGCCTAAACACCAGCACCCTCGGACTGGGCAGCCAGAATTGCTGAGCCAGTTTCCACCTTTCAACCACACATCCCACTGAAATGCTCCAGGCAGCTCAGGATCCGCACTCTTTAAACACAAGTCCAGAGGCATTTTAACATCTTTATTTAATAAGTCAAAACTGTGGACAGGTAACAATTTCAACTGTTGATATTTTCTGTACATAAAGGTTCAAATATAACAATGTAACTCAACCAGCCAGTTCTCCCCACAGATTCTTCCAACCACATCCAAAGTGTCCAGTCAGTCCCTCAGCCACTTGCAAGCTCAATTTTATACAGTTAGCACAACAGTCTTCCTCAAGGATCACTCCCCCTGCCCGCTCCCTTGCCCCAAATTTTCGTCAGTTTTTTCCAGGACAGGATTATGGCCCTAATTGGACACCAGGTGGATACCAAGGTGCCCCAAGGCCTGGCATAGCTGTTATTAGCTCACAAAGTCCATCAAACAGTATCAGCACCAAAGAACAAGATCTTAACTAAGTCTTGTTTTGTAGCCCCTTGTCCAGGGAGAGCACCACTCAATTTGCAAGACAGCCCAGGTTCAGAGTATTTATAATGGAAAAGACAGCACCACTGGAAGATAAGGGCCTGCGGTCACGCTTGATTTCATCACCTCCACATTAGACAGGAATCTGGATTAGAACTTCCAACAGAGATCAATACAGAGGAGGAAAAAAACACAAAAACCTTTGGCTACTGTATAAAACCCAGAGTGCTCCAAGGGGCACAGATTAAGCCAATATTTAAGGGGAAAAAAAAATCATCAAAGCCTCAACCTTTGCTTACAATCTTTATTGAAGTTATACAAAAAGAATCCCCAAAAAGTGAAAAAATACATTATATACAAAAACACTTTCCACTGGGAGGCAGGCTCTGCTCCCTCTCTTAGCATGCAGTGCTTTCAACTGTAGCTCCGGCCTCCACTGTCCCCTCCACTGCTGCCCGGCTTTCAGCTTTATTCTCAGCCTGGAAGATAAACAGGGAGCCTGGGCATAAGTGAGCCTACTTTAAGCCATTCTTTCTTACACAACTGAGTCGGCCTCAGTCAGAGGAACAACAGAGGTCCCTTAAATTCTGCTTTGCTCTCTACACTAAAAGGGATCACAAGTATACACCCATTTCCTAACTTCTCTGTAATAAGGCTGATAGAAAGAGGAGCAAGCAAAAGTGACCGAATGGTCTTGGCAATCAAGTGTCTTCTCCCACATTGATTAGAGGGGGACCTGTGGTATATATTTGACAATGAGACATCTTACATTTCATAACCAAACTGTTTCCTGTACAACCTCATTGTTTTTATGAAAGTTATCAAATAATCCAAAGAGGATCAAGTTGGGGAACATGCATTGGCTTCCCCAGGCCCTGAGAACAAGGGAAATGAGGCAAGAGTCCAAACCCTGCTTAACTGCCCACCTCCTCCTCCATGTTTTCAGCAACTTCGGTTCCAGTGGAAATAGTGTCCCCACTGCCTCCATTCACCTCTGGCTCTTGTTTGGCTTTCTTTGCATCATCTTTCCGGGGGCTCTCTTCCTCTGGTTTCCTCTATAAAGATATAATTAATTGTGAAAGGTTCACAAATGTGCTTACTGTTTTTAAAAGGACAATTATAAAACAATTTTGTAACACATGCCTCTTCCCTATGGTGCAAAGATCATGAACACCAGGATTCACAGCTCTAAGGGTCTCCCGAGCCACAGCCTGTCCTCCGGAGAATAGACTGGTATGCCTAAACATACCAGTTCAGCCTCTCCAAGGATGGAGAGAGAGGATAGGGATGAGGAATAGACAACAGTGACCAACCCATAAATCTGAAGTTGAGTCAGGAAGCAAAATAAGAGTGGAGGCTTAAGTTTAAGGAGGTCTGCTGCTGAATGACTACTGTAAACCTGCCAGCTTTCTAAGATGGGATGATCTGACCAGACCTCCTCATCAGCTTTCCTAATAGCCCTTGGGCTAAAATAGACCAGGAGAGTGTTGCTAGAAGACATATGTATTTCTTTTGGCTGCATAGGTCCTAGCTGTGGCTCTCAGGATCTTTGATCTTTAGTTGTGGCATATGGGATCCAGTTCCCTGACCAGGGATCAAACTCGGGCCCCCAACAACATAAGCTTGGAGTCTCAGCCACTGAACCACCAGGGAAGTCCTAAAACAGCCATCTTATTACACCAAGCATTAGGGATGTTTATGTGAAAGGTAATTCTCATGTATCATTTGGAGGGAGGGAAATGCAGAGCAGGGAGAATATAGAAAAGAAATGACCATATATAGATTTACCTTCTTTCTGACAAGGTGGGAAATATCAGTAACACAATTTGATGAGGAAGCACCATCTGTTGGCTTTCTACTTGCAATCTGGCAAAAAAGAAACCTTTGTTACCAATGTACTGCTGTATATGAAATATACACTGAAGCCTAATATTGACAAAAATCACCTGAATACCCACCATGGAAACTGAAGAGCTTCCTCCACTAGAAGTGAAACCTGAAGTAGAGCTCTCCACCTGTGAGAAATGACAAACCCAAGTGGGTCCCAGGATAGAACCCACCAGGTCACCTACCTACAAGCAACTGATTAATAAGACTTCAAACACTAGTGGCCTCCACATGGTAGCAACATCACCCACCCTCTTTACTCACACATGGTCACACAGTAAATAGCTGAGAAAGAATTCAAACCCACAGTCTGGCTCCAGAGCATACTGTCTTGAGCATTGTATTTACTATGAGAGGAAATCGTATAAGACTTCTCACATTCCCTCTGACATCCAAATCCCTGGAAACCAAGTCATGAGGAAGATTCCTAGCGAATGGAACACTAGTACCATGATAAAAGGCCTTCAAAAATATCAAATGTGTGACTATCAAAACTCTACAAGGAAACCAAACGAACCAGAGTTGCTTTCAGAGCCAGTTCAGCTACATTCCCACTACGCTGGGACTCCTTTGCATCTTCTATCTTCTCTCTAATTTCAGGGAGCAGCTCCTTCAGCTCCTCAATTTCTTTCTCATATTCAGTAGGTGATCCTTCAGCCTCCTTCATCTGCTCATTTAGTACAGCTAGAAAGAAAAGGCTGAAGTGATCAGTAAGTAATAGATAACACAAAATGAACCTTTAAAAAAAACCTGTCGATACTGGATCCATCATAATTCTTGTGGAAACAGACGATGCATACTCACCCATTCTCTTCTCAATGACGTCAATAGATTTGCTGAACTGTGCTACTGCTTCATCATACTGAGAGTTGTACCCATAGGCCAAGCCCAGCTGGTAGTGAGTCTCTGCAAGGAGCCGATCATGGGCTTCCAAATACTGTTCCTGCAGGTTTAGGCAAGCCTGGAACTCCTCCACAGCTTGGAGGTAATTCTCTATTGAAGAGAAAAATAGCAAGCAAATGCACATTTAATATACAGAACTTCTAAAATTCCAGAAATTCTGCAGAAATGTTTTCCTATGTTATATATATTTCACTTTTCTTTGTAGTATCTCCAGGACCCTTGAACAACTTAAAAAAGCTACTGGGAGGGAGTTCCCTGGCGAGCCAGTGATTAGGACTCTGCACTCCCAATGCAAAGGGGCCATGGGTTCACCCCTATCAGGGAACTAAGATCCCGCATGCTGCACAGTTCAGCCAAAAGAAAAAAAAAACCTACCAAGAGACTTTCATTTACAGTATCATTTAAAAGACTATTCATTGTTCTAGGAACCATAACGAACCCAAAACACCTACTGTCCATTCAAAACTAACTGCCCACAATTTATGATCAATTGAGCTGGATTTTAAGGAATTAGAAGGTTCAGGCACGGGGCGGGGAAACAGTGTGTTAGAGAGTAAAACAGAAAATGTATTACCAGATTCAACACTAACTTCTCCAAGTTTAAGATGTGCCTGTGCAGCATAAAGCTGAGCCTCCTTCGTGTCTTGCCTAAAAGGAAAGATAGTTAGAAACCTTAATAACATCTGACCAAGCCTAACTGCTTTGTTTTCAACCCCCGAACTCCCAGCCTAAGGCTAAAAGCACCAAGAGTTTTTTACCTTTTAAAAATGATCTTTGCTAAATCCAGCATATCCCAGGCAAGTTCTAGGTTCCCAATCTCCTCCTCTTCATTTTCTTGAAGGGACTAAAGTATATCCAAATCATTGGTGTTAGGCAGAAGTACAAGACAGGCATCTTTGATTACAAATCAGAATGTGTAATTTAGTATGGCTGAGGTGAAGGAGCAGAACTGGTATAGGATTCAAAATTCAGAATTTTCTCTCTAAACCTACACAATGGACCCCTACAAAGTCTACCCTGTATCACCTTATGTCAGTTGTTGCTCAGTCACTAAGTCATGTCTGACTCTATACAACCCCATGGACTTCAAGCCAGGTTTCTCTAGCCTACACCATCTCCCAGAGTTTGCTCAAACTCGTGTCCATCGAGTTCGTGATGCTATTCAACCATCTCATCCTCTGTTGCCCCCTTCTCCTCCCATCCTCAACCTTTCCCAGCATTTGGGTCTTTTCCGATGAGTAGGCTCTTCGTATCAGGTGGCCAAAGTACTGGAGCTTCAGCATCAGTGACAGTTAGCAATGATATGTTGGGTCCTGTCCTAATTGACAGGACTGCTAGGATCAAATGGATCTGCCTATTCTCAGCATGAATAAAGGGTCCCCAAACCCTAACCAAGAAATGACTATCTATAATAATTATGCCTACACTAGTAAACCACAGTCCTACAATAAGAAAGGAGATAATACTCGGCAAATAAGAATTCACCTTGTTTTCAAGAGCTGAATCATTTAGTGTTTCTTCAGCCTTGTCATTTTCTTTATCCTCCTCTTCTGAGCCCTCGGTTTCTGCAAGCAAAAATTCTTCAGTATTGAGAATACTAAACATAACAGACAAAGATGACAGGACAAGTCAGAGATTCCAATAAACATGTCAAATGACCTATATTCTGGGGTAGGACAGGCCAGATTCAAGCCAAATCGGGTAACATTTGAACTGGATATAAATAATAAAGTCAGTGGTTAACAGTCTAACTCGAGTCTAATCCAGATTTAGCATAATCTTAAATAATTCAGACCTTCAATGACCAACAGGCTGTGTTTCTCTTCTAAAAGTCAACCTGCACAGTTCAGATCAAAAGAAATTAACTACTGACTTTGATTCACTGGCTAGAAACTCCCATCTACTCAGAGTCAGTTGGAGGCCTCAGCCAGTATTTCTGGGTTCTTTAAGCCAACTGTCAGTTAATACTAATAAGGCCAAGAAAATACCAAAAGTTAAATTACTTCAGTCCATTTGAAGCAAGGATGCTCAAGAAGATGCTTTCCCACAATACAGCCGTGGAAAGAAGCACAGCCCTCACCATTCCTCACCAATGAGCATGCCGCACTCCAGCCAGCTCCAGCATGCACAGAATTTGAGTGAGCAGTACGTTATTTGACTTTCCAGTATCATGTTAAAGTCTGCAGCCATACCAACACCACATTTCATCATACTGACAAATACAAGTTAACTGCCTGCGAGGACAGGCTGCTGATAAACAGCTCTACACACTTGGGTTCAAACAATTCAGAAGAGCCCAAATACTGTCTCCTAACTGAAAATTAGGCATTAGGGCCATGAAGTCAGGTTAAAGAACTTTTATCTGTCTACCAATATTTCTTTAGGATGGAAATAGGCAAAGAAAAGTCGTATAAATTAGGACAAACTAAAGTCCTAAGAACCAGTTAAAGTTACAAGTTAATTGTAATTAACCTCTATAGCAAACACTGTTTTATCAGGTACCTCCCTTTTCTCCTGTTGACCATGTAATTTGGTGCTTCTGAAATACAAGTACTCACCACCACATACCAGTAGCTTTCAGTGCCCAAATTTCAAAGTGGTTTGTATACTTAGCTCCCTAATGTTAGGCTAGATGGGTGGTCTTATTGACTTTGAGGATGAAGCCCATCCTCCACTAGAACACATGACAGGTGAAGCAGATCGGGTGTATTTCTCACAATATTTAAAAAACCAAACACCTTATCTTCCCAATGTGCAGGAAAATTTGGCAAAATGTTGCTGTTCTATATTCTTATTTATCTGGTATCTGTTCAACTCATACCAGCATGCTAGAAAGTGGCATCTATTTTGGCATAAAATGTCTAGATATTTGGAGTTTTACATCAAATTTTTAAATTAAAATTCTTATAATGGTCTGAGAAAAACACTTGTTTCTCTTGAGGAATCTGCATTACCTTCATGGAATGGTGGTGAAGAGCTAAGTTAATGAGAAAGCCACTATTTTTCAACCTGGTAATCTGTGCCCAGGTATTAACAGAAATGCACCAAAGGCCTCAGTTAAGAGATCTGTTTATTTTCTAAGTTTCTTTGAAAATGGAATCTTGTTTGTCATAAGTCATCCTTCAGAGAAAGGGAAACAACGTTTTAGAGATACCACTTCTCTCATCTTAGAGCATCTTCAAAACAAGGTGGCAAGAGAGCTGTGCAAAGCAGCAGAATGACTCTTAAATACCTCTTCACAGGGTTTTAAGAGAAAACCTCTTCCAAGATTTCTGCAGGCTAGTGCTACCACATACATTTCTGACAAGAAGTGGGTTAAAGGAAGGGATTAAAGTTGACTTCCTCAGTGTGAGGTATTCTGGGAAGAACACATTCACATCAGATCTAGGGTCATATTCTGGTCCTATGATTTACTGTTTGATCCCAAACAAGTCACGTAACCTCTAACCCTCCATTTCCTCATCACTATATCTGGAGTGATACTACCTACTACACAGTACTGTATTTTGGAATCAAAAGTAAAGTTTAATGTATGTGAGAAACTCTAAAGATTAAGACATGAGAGGTTTTTTAAAAACTGAGTTCAGTTCTGTGCTTTTTCCATACACTCTCCTCAAGCCCAATGAGCAGCCCAGTGGTGCTACCATTTAGCCAATTCACTTCTGGTTACCATGCTTGTGCTGGCTGGAGTACAAGGACTTGCACACAGGTAGAAGGAAGTTAACCAGAATTAGCTACAGATATTGATAATGGGTCTTTGAACATCTCAAACGTAAGAAAACTCAAAGCAGTCAATTACATAATATGTGTGTGTGTGTATATATATGTAAGTATTAATGATTAATTGGACTATACCTGTGGTTATTAATACCGTTAGATCAATCTTACAGACAGCAGAATCCTCAAATGATAGTACAACTCAAGTCAGACGTGCCAATTATGTAGTTGCTAATTAGAGGCTTATACATCTTGATGAAATGGAATCATAATTAGACCAATGATACAATACAAAGCATTCACACTTCATAACATTCTAAGTAACAAAAAAAGTCAGTTTAGCAGCCAAAGCAAGCATGAAATGAGGAGGGAAAGCTGCAAGAGTACTTCACAGTTTTCAATTATCTTTTGGAGGGGGCTAATTTAACTAATGTGAATAAGCCTCTAAACACTTCCTGAAGACTGAAAGTAAAGATTACCAGAATTCTTTCACTCTGGTGATAAAACATTCAAGGGTAAACTGCCTTCACTTAAATGGCATGCCTGCTTAAGTGCATCAATTCAGTGGATTCTACTGCTTTAATCCTGCTTCCTAAAGCAGAAAAAAAGGAACCATGTGAACAGTAAATTTAAAAATCCAGAGGCATGCAAGTGAACATCCATTCAGCATTCTCTGCCAGCCTAGCACACTATTTCCCTACCTACTCCACCCCACCACCCACCTTTGTTGGCTAGTGAGTGCAACAAGTTACTGATAGCTAGCCAAATCTCAGAAAGGCCTATTTTGCAATTAGTAAAAGCGTTAGTCTATAAGCCAACTAAAGAAGACTTGCTTTTAACTTGCTCAACTTATCACCACCTTCTTAAACCACTCCCATTTTCATTTAGCCCTTTCCTAATCCAAAGGCAGACGGAAAATTCTGAATGGAAGGCTGACTTTTACCCATGATTAGTGAGTCAAATCCAGAATGTACTCCACCCACTGTAGCTCTTGTATGTCCCGGTTACCTTCACCCTCTTTCATCTGTTCTTCTTTGTCTTGTGCTTCTTCATAAGCAGCTATCTTAACTTTGTCTTCAGGGGATTGCTCAGTAGCCCCCTGGGCCACCTCAGTCTCCACCCCATCTCCGGCTGCCTCAGACTCTTCTACAGACAGCTTAGTCTCCTGGCTAGGAACCAACTCTGCCCTGACCTTCTCTAGTGCTGAGCCATCTTTTGTTCCTATCAGTCCTTCTGCATTAGTCTGTGGTTTAGTGGAGGCGTGATCCCCTGCAGCTGACAGTCCATTGACTGCACCATCCTGAGGGAGAACAGTGTCCTGCCCTCCAGGCTTCTCAGAGACTTCTGATCCGGCTTCTGCAGCTGAGGCATCTGCAGCCTGTGTTGTCACCTCCGGTGACTCTTCGGCAGAAGGCAATTCTTGTCCTACCAACTGCTCAAGAAGAGCCTTTCCTGGTTCACTTTCAGAGGCAGCTACCTGCTCCTTTGGCTCATCCCCACCCATATCCACTGGCTTGACTGCTTCTATCTCCACTGGAGTGCCCTGCTTTTCTAGAGTCACAACAGGTTGTTCTTTTGAAGCTTCTTTTGGTTTCTCCTCTATGCTCACAATTACTTCTCCCTGACCCCCTTTTTCTCTGCACTCTTCTTGGACGTCAGTTTCAGAAACTGATTTTCCTTCCTCAGCACCCGGTATTTCCTGATCTGGCTTCTTAGAAGTGACTTCAGCTTCACTCAATCCTTCTGGTGCCGCTGCTCCTTTTCCTTCTTCAGTGGTTTCAGTTAACTGATCTGGAGCTGATTTAACTTTCTCCTGTAGTTCCTCTGCAGGCTCACCGATATCCATATCTTCTCTTCCACCCTTCTCCATTTCAGTTTCCTGTTCTTTATCCATTTCAGGCTTTACCAGAGACTTGTCTTCTGTTTTGTGGGCTTCTTTTTCTCCCATGGCGTCATAAACCTGTTCTCTCAACTCTTCCCTTGCTTCCTCTACATGGTTAAAGAACATGAAGCATAAACATGTCTTCGAATTTAATGATAAAGGCATAAATGGAAACTAAAAATACATTCCCTTTAAACCCTCAAACAGCCTGGCTTATGTTTTAGCAGATGGCCTACAAATTACCTGCCCCTTTGAGAAAAGCAAAGGAAAAATCCCAACTAGCAGAGCAATTTACTGCAAAAGAAACCCAAGCTCCTTAAATTAGGTATTATTTTACTTGAGCATTCTAATTATCAGTTAGCTAAGAGATGCCAAGCTTTACATTCTCCTCTCAACACTATATATATATATATATATAAAATAGATCTGATATGTAAAACTCTAGCAGCAAAACCCAGATTAGAAATTAACATTTAATTTTCTTAGAATCAAAAAATGTAAAAGGGCCCCAAAAGCCCAGCCATTAAAATAACTGAGCTGCAAAGACTTTTAAAAATTTACATCAGAAAAATATTTTAGGTTATTTTAATACTTAGAATATCAATTTAAATAACCAGATTTATTTAGGAAATTAAGTTATCCCCTTAAAAAAGTCTATCATCAGTTTCACTGAGACCTCCCCCGCAGTCTCCACCAGATGCAAGTGTAGCCCCAAGAGAGACTATTCAAAATAAGGACAGCCCTATTTCCATCGCTTGTATATAAGAAATATACGTCGCATCTCTTGAATGTCACATGCAACTCCACATACCATCTATGTTATCATTATTTTCTACCAGAGATTCTTCTTCTGTTTTTTCTCCTTCCTCCTCTTCCACATGCACACCTTCCAGGGCATTTCCCAACACACCATTCTCCATTCTAGCAGAACAAAAGGAGAAAGTACTAAAGGTATGATGGCTAGAACCTAACAGTCTTTTTAAGAAAGAAACTTAGCCCTGTATTATAAAAGCAACAGAAGAGTAAGTAAGTACAGGGAATATAAACTATAAGCACTCATGAAAGAAAAGCAATGGTCAAAATGAATATAAACTATGGTTTTAAGAGCACTGAAGAAAATGAACATACCCTTTATCCAGCCATCTTAAAAAGCACTGATAACCCTTATCAAAAGGGCCATGTTTCCCAAACTTCTCATCTACCTATATGTCTCTAGATGGCCAAAAACATTCTGGCAAGATTTTCATGACAAATCCTTAGACTGCTCTACAAAATTAGAAAGCTTAGCAAAAGTGAGAGATTAAATAGATTACAGATTATTTGCTACTCTGTGTACCCTCAATGTATTTTATTCTGCTTAATAAATTCTGGTGGAATATCATAACAACTTTCCAACTCCTTATCCAGAGATGATTCTTCTGTTTTTTATCTTAAGATATTTTCACATGCCAAGTGTTTCCAAATTGTCCTTCCGTCCATCCTTGTTATGGATATTGTTCTGGGCTAGCTGAGAGTGTTTTTAAAGGTTCCCTCTCTAAACTAGACTTGGTAAGTTATTGACTATTCACTAATGGAAAGATCTCTGCTTCTAATAACTGCAAAAGTCAAAACTTATGGAAAGATCTCTGCTTCTAATAACTGCAAAAGTCAAAACTTAAGTATAACTTTACTCTTTTAAGTGCCTTTCAAAATTCCCATCAAGGGAATTCCCTGGAGGTTCAGTGGTTAAAACTCCACACTTTCCACTGCTAAGGGTGAAGGTTCAATCTCTGGTCAGGGAACTAAGATCCCACACACTGTGCAGCACAAGCAAAAAAAGAAAAAGAGAAGCAAAAACAACCCATCAATTTTTCATCCTCCTTTCTACACCCCCTGAGTAAAACCAGTCTCACTCAGTTCCTGTGAAATCTTAAGGCTAATAAATAATCTTAACAAAGAAACTTAAAAGTTTTTAAATAAATCATTATGATACAAACATCTTACTTTAAACTTAGCTTGAAAGACATACCTTGCCAACTCCAAAAGCGATTTCCCATAAAAAAAGAAGGCTTCTCCACATTCATTAGCTGTCTCTCCATACTTCTTACCTCTAAAAAGAGAATAAACAGCTAGGATCTGAATTAAACTTCTATTTTTTCTAGTTCTTTAGCCATAAAATGACGTTTCTTCTGTAACACATCCTTCTAGGAAACCAATACTCTCCCCTCCTCTTGAACTCAAGGTTCAAGGGACTTTAAGAAACAATGAATAAGTTAATGTTGCCAGTTCTTCATCTATATAGTATATATCATAATTATGCATTTAGATATATAATATACATTATATAATTAGAATATATATTCTAAAAAGACATCTATTTCCTACAATTAAAATATATAATCTAAGATGCAAGCTATTAATAGGTATTTCTCCTGATAAAAGATAGGGGTCAATATAAGCCAGAATATCGTTAGGAGTTAGATGGCCTTTGGCTGGGACTAAAGCATGAATCAAGTCCATGTACAGGCATCATGATAAAGAGTTAATGTTCTTGCCTAGATTCAAATCCTGCCTCTAACTTTAAACTTTAGTAGTTAACTTAATCTCACAATGCCTTAGTTTTCGCATTTATAAAATGGAAATGTTAAGAACCGCTTAGGTCTACTGCAAGAACTAATTAAGTTAATGTATATAAAATCATTCAAAATAATGCTTAGAAATAGATAGCAATATATATACCAAGTTTAGCTATTAATACCTATAAACATGGAAGAAGCAGAGGAAAAATCACAAGTATGATAAATGGGAAGGAGGAAGTACTTTATGTGGAGTAAAGAGACTAGCTTTTATGGGGTAAAGGATCTGCAGAAATCATGCTAAGTAAAGTCAACTAATAGTCTAAGAGTCTAGTAAGAGTAACCAGAGCAACTAAGCATAAAAGCTATAATGATGAAGGTCATGTTTAAGGGAAGTCTGTTATATTAGAAGAATGCATCTCAAATTCTACTCAAATACCCTTAATGACAGGACAGTGAGAAAACTAAACTTTTCAGGAATCTGGAAGGAAAAAGCTAAGAAGTGTGTTTCTATGTGCTCAATATTAAAAACTTAGATTTTAACATTTTACAATGTAAGATTTTTATATAAAAACACCTAATTACTTAGCATCAGATGAAACCTGGGTCCTACCCTTAGCACAACACTGAATACCAGAACCTCAGCTCTTCAGGCCCAGATGACGACAGAGAGGCCAGAGGCCAGTAAATCAACAACAATCAACAGGCATCCAGGAATAAGATTCTGTTCTAGAGGGAGTAAGGGTTAGGGAAAAAATACACTAATATAACCCTGACTGACTGAATAAAAGGAATGAAGAAGCCAAAGACTTAATCAGTGAGCCTCAAACCTGAAACCCAGCTTTATTATAAGCATCTCTTTCATTAAGCAAGATTTCTTCAATTCCACTAAATATAATGTTATCAACTAATGAGCATGCATGACTGACTTCAACTGCTATTGGTAATGGTATTTTTGAGAAAACAAGTCACAGGCTGAAAGGCTACCACTTAAAAGACACTTTCTCTCAGTGTATAAAGTACATTAAAGTCTTTGGCTAAACTAAATCACTCCTGAAGCACTAAGACTAACCCATTCCCCCAAGATACAGATATACATGGCCACCTGGTGGTCAACTATCAATATTCAAGAAATTGTACAGATAACAAAGGTGCTAAGAATCTATGAAAAATGCTGTGCTAATAACAGCATTAGCGAGAGGGTGACTAACCATGCCTTGCTTGGGATTACGGACTTCCCCTGGATATAGAACTTCAAGCATTAGAGTAAACACAGCCCTACTATACAGGTGTATTCAGTACCCTGGGATATATACTTAAGGGAAAAGAATAAAAAAAAAAGTATATATGCATATAACTGAGTCACTCTGATATACAGCAGAAATTAATATAACATTGTAAATCAACTCCACTTCAAATAAAAAGTTAAAAAAAAAAAAAACAAAACAAAAAAAAACACTTCCACTGTTAAAATTGGAACAAGTCCCAGAACTGGGACAAATTAGTTAGTGATCAACAGAAAACAAATTTCATTAACTCAGGAAAATCAAAGGCTAAAACTGCTCAGTTATACGTGAGTTTTATAGTTATAGGAATAAACTCATACATGAAAAATAAATATTTTTAAACTCTTGCTTTTCATTCTTTTTCCCATTAAACAACTTTTTATGACTCAAGTTTATTAGGAATGTAATACAGTACTTACAAAAGACTAGCTGCTTCCTGGAAGGCATTGACAGCTGCAGGAATATCACCCATTACCAGATGTTTCTGTCCCAATCCCAAGAGTTTCTTAGCTTCACTATCCACATCCAGACTGCAAGAAAAAAGATTTCTTTTCAGGTGTCATATACTTTTAAAATCAACATTTTTTGAATACCTGCTACATTTAAAACTGTAGTATTTTATTTCCTTAGACCTCTCAACTGCTCTGGCAAGGCTGAGCTAACCCACGATCTATCACTACAAAAGCTCACTACAAAGTCTGTGTAATCAGTTTGTCTGTTGGTCATCCTTTCAAATCCAGAATTCCATGAAAATTTTAATTATTTTTAATTTATTTATTTTTCATTGAAGGATAATTGCTTTACAGAATCTTGCTGTTTTTCTGTCAAACCTCATCATGAATCAGGTATACATATATCCCCTCCCTTTTGAACCTCCCTCCCATCTCCCTTCCCATCCCACCCCTCTAGGTTGATACAGAGCCTGTTTGAGTTTCCTTAGCCATACAGCAAATTCCCGTTGGCTATCTATTTTACACATGGTAATGTAAGTTTCCATGTTACTCTTTCCATACATCTCACCCTCTCCTCCCCTGTCCCCATGTCCACAAAGAAAAATCTGATTCTTAATTCAAATGGCCACACAAGTGCTTTTGCTAAAGACAATCATCTTACTTTAGTAGGCAGAAGTGCATTCATACTTCACATTTTGTCACAGATTATAAAATCATTTAGTGAAGGACTGAAAATAAATTTATTAGGACTCCATACTTTTAATTTACAAATACTTTAACACTTATTCACTCTCACTCGTTACCTATTAAAGATGATAAAACAAACTGCCCTCAAGTTACACAGCTCTTATGTCTATGTTCTAGATATAAATCAAATCACGCCACTGTAAATAATCATACCTCTCCACTTTATCTGCAGAAGTAGAAGGAGCAGGGGCATCTTCTTCAATTCTGTAAAGAAAAATTAAGGGGGGAAAAAGTAAAAATGAAAGGCTATTTTAAGACTAGAAATTTAAAAACATAAAGTCATAAAAAAAGCTATTTATTAAATGTCCAATATATTCAGATCTTACATAACATTTATTTACATTATCAAATTTAACACTTATTCATTCAAGTAACTGTTGAATGCTTATTTGCTACCTGATACTATTGATATAATGAACAAGACAGTTACATCCTAGATTTGAGTTTACTGCTCACTAAAAATAAGTTTGTTTTTTAAAAAAAGGAAAAAGCAAAGTTTCCCAGAACATTCATTTTCGGGGGGAAAAGTACTAATAAATATCTTTAAAATATTTCATAGTTGTGTTTACTGAAAAAGTCTAGAAATGACCAACTCAGCAGCCCCTAGAACCTAGACTGTGCTCCTGAAAATCCATTTCCCACTAAAAGGAACCAAGAATCCTCTGAGAAATAACTGATCTAAAACAGTGTTGGAGAAGTACATAGGTGAATCTGGGGCAATATCATGACAGAAGGCAACAAAACTCTATCTAGCATTATTTAGGATCATATCTACTAATGGTCATGCTAAAAGGAAAGGTGGGGAAAAAAAAAATAATAAAAATAAAAGGAAAGGTGGGGAATCCAGGGTAAAGCAAGAAGAGTTCTTTGTACTTTTTCAACTTCTCTATAAATTTGATGTCTCATATTTACAATAATATTACAAAAGCACACTTAGGAGCCAACCTCAATAAAATCTCACTGGCCAAAAGAAGGGACAATGTGAACATCAACAAAGATAATAGGGACTTCCCCAGTGGCCCAGTGGGTAAGACTCCAAGCTCCCAAAAAGGGGCCTGGGTTCGATCCCTGGTCAGGGGAACTAGATCCCGAATGTCCCAACTAAGAGTTCACAAGCCACAACTGAAAGATCCCTCACACCGCAATGATGATCTAAGAGCCCACGTGGTGCAACTAAGACCCAAAGCAGCCAAATAAATAAATATAAAACATACACGCAGATAACAACTGAATAACCAAAAAGGACCTACTGTGTAGTACAGGGAAATATGCTCAGTATTTTATAATAACCTAAGTGGGAAAAAAACTCGAAAAAGAATAGATACATGTATATGTATAACTGAATCACTTTGCTGTACACCTGAAACTAACACACTGTTAATCAACTATACTGCAATATAAAATTTTAAACATTTTAAAAAAGATTACAGCTGCAATTGACTGGAAAACTCCAAATATGTTTAAATCCTTGAGTTCTCAATAATATAAACAAAAAAAAAACCTCATTAGTCATCTTTGGAAAATGATTGAAAATTGATAAATAAAGGGAACGAAGAATTTACCCTTTTTTTACCATACAGTTAAACCTTAGGTAGGTTTCAAGAAAAGAGTTGACTTAAGTTATTACTTAGGAATGCTATACACTGACACCATTCACTTGGTATGAACTTAAATCCTTGCCTTTGTTACCTAGTCTATCATCAGTTTTCACCTATATCCCAAAGGAAATATTCAGTTAAGGATATATATCATCTTTAACTGTGCCTCCAAAGCACACCAGTTTAAACCAAGGACCGTTACATCTCAAATGAGAGCAGAGAATGCTGTTAGCTGTGATGAAATGGAGAAAAAGAACAGTGGGAACACAGAAAACTTTACTACTAAACACCTCAGAAGCCATACATGAGAACTGAAGTACATGCAGCAAGAAAGCTAGGAGCATGGGAGAACACAGGAAGTTGTGTTTTTAACTCCTCCAAAGGTTAAAATATACACACAAACAGAACTGAGTCAATTAATTTTTCATACTTGGACTTTCTTATTTAGCATACCAAATTTATATACACAATATGGACAAAACAAATGAACAACTAAAAAATAGCTTACTCAATAAATATATTAACTCAAAAATCAAATTCAATAGACATTTTATTAGTATCTACTGTATGCTAGATGTGACTTCCCTGGTGGCTAAGACGGTAAAGCATCTGCCTGCAATGCGGGAGACCCGGGTTCGATTCCTGGGTTGGGAAGATCCCCTGGAGAAGGAAATGGCAATCCACTCCAGCACTCTTGCCTGGAAAATCCCATGGACGGAGGATCCTGATAGGCTACAGTCCATGGGGTTGCAAAGAGTCGGACACGACTGAGCAACTTCACTTTCACTTTCACTGTATGCTAAGCATCAGAATCAACCTCCAGCAAAAGTTAAAGCAGAGGACACAGGTAAATTCCCTGGCTGTCCAGCGGTTAGGATTCGCCCCATCACTGCCAATGGCCCAAGTGAGAGAACTAAAATCCCACAAGCCACAGGCGCCAACGCCAACCTGCGTCCCCCCCACCGAAAAAAAAGCAGAGAGGACAATTTGGAAAAAGCAGAAGAGATTAAATGACAAGCAGGGGCTAACTATATTGGAATCTGAGTCTTAGAAAATGCTTTAGAGATGAAAAGTTGTCAATTACTTTCAGCAGGATCCAGTATCTTTCTTAGAAACTCCTAAACATTATATTGGTTAACGAGTTTGATGAAAAGTCCTGGAGAGGGGAGGTGGGCAGGGAAATGGGGTTGAAAATAAGCAGACTTCATACTGACAGGAAAAAAGCACAATTTAAAAGCTAATGTGTTCAGCTGCACAGTAAGCAGCAAATGATCTGACCAGAACCCTGGAATGGCCCAGGATCCTTATCTACAAATACTTCCTGTCATAGCTTGCTGTTGTTCAGTTGTCGTGTCAGACTCTTCTGTGACCTCATGGACTGTAGCCTGCCAGGTGCCTCTGTCCATGGAATTTCCCAGGCAAGAATACTGGAGTGGGTTGCCATTTCCTTCTCCAGGGGATCTTCAAGATCCAGGAATTGAATCTGCATTGACAGGGGAATTCTTTACCATGAGCCACCAGGGGAAGCCCCTGTCATAGCTAGTTACCTTCAAATAGCTTCCTTCACTAATGGATTATTCTAATTCTAGCACAGAGTTTCTCAAATTACCTGTGACTAAAGGACCGGACTTTCAATTTCAATATGCAGGAGATGGGTTTTTTAATATAAAACAGAAATGTCAGAGTAATGTCAAATTTCTTTATTTCCAAATGTTTACTCTCAGTTTTTATGCTTACATCTTTGGCAGGGGGGAGGCAGGGACCGGGCTGCACAGCATAGCTTGCAGGACTTTAGTTCCTAGAGCAGGGACCATGGCAGTGAAAGTGTGGAGTCCTAACCACTAACCGCCAGGGAATTTCCTGAACTTTACCTTTGTAACTGTCCTTCACCCTACTTTCCATGTCCCCACTTCCTAGGAACAAGACTAGAAACAGATCATTTAGTTTTGATGCCAACCTAAGTCTTTAAATTTTTATCAAGCTGAGGCACTGAATGCATAATATCATCAAATTTACTTCTTATATATCCTGTGGTACAAAAGTTTGAAGTGGATAAAATTAGAAAAAAATGGGTATCAGTTCAGTTGCTCAGTCATGTCCGACTCTCTGCCACCCCATGAACCGCAGCACACCAGGTCTCCCTGTCCATCACCAACTCCCAGAGTTTACCCAAACCCACGTCCATTGAGTCAGTGATGCCATCCAACCATCTCATCCTGTCGTCCCCTTCTCCTCCTGCCCTCAATCCCTCCCAGCATCAGGGTCTTTTCCAATGAGTCAGCACTTCACATCAGGTGGCCAAAATATTGGAATTTCACCTTCAACATCAGTCCTTCCAATGAACACCCAGGACTGATCTTCTTTAGGATGGACTGGTTGGATCTCCTTGCAGTCCAAGGGACTCTCAAGAGTCTTCTCTAACACCACACTTCAAAACCTTCAATTCTTTGGCGCTCAGCTTTCTTCATAATCCAACTCTCACATCCATACATGATCACTGGAAAAACCATAGCCTTGACTAGACGGACCTTTGTTGGCAAAGTGATGTCTCTGCTTTTTAATATGCTATCTAGGTTGGTCATAACTTTCCTTCCTGTCTTTTAATTTCATGGCTACAATCACCATCTGCAGTGATTCTGGAGCCCAGAAAAATAAAGTCAGCCACTGTTTCCCCATCTATTTCCCATGAAGTGATGGGACCGGATGCCATGATTTTAGTTTTCTGAATGTTGAGCTTTAAGCCAACTTTTTCACTCTCCTCTTTCACTTTAATCAAGAGGCTCTTTAGTTCTTCTTCACTTTCTGCCATAAGGGTGGTGTCTTCTGCCTATCTGAGGTTACTGACATTTCTCCCGGCAATCTTGATTCCAGCTTGCGCTTCCTCCAGCCCAGTGGTTCTCCTGATGTACTCTAAATATAAGTTAAACAAGCAGGGTGACAATATACAGCCTTGATGTACTCCTTTTCCTATTTGGAACCAGTCTGTTGTTCCATGTCCAGTTCTAACTGTTGCTTCCTGACCTGCATACAGGTTTCTCAAGAGGCAGGTCAGCAATGATAAACTTACTTCTATTCTTACTTAGTAGCCTAGACAAAAAGGGCATGAACCAATCAAGGCCATATTAGTACAGTCAGAAGAAAAGGCATAATTAAAGCAGAGATTCTTCAAACTTCAGTCTACATGAATTAAACAGATTGTTGAGTCCCAACCCTAGAGTTCTGGTTCAGTGGATCTACTATGAGGTCCAGGAATTTGCATTTCTAACAACCTTCTAGGTGATGCTACTGCTGGTTTGGGGACCACAATGTAACAAACACCAGGTTAGGAAAAAAAATTACACACTAATGTTCATGTCTTATCTGAGCCACAGACATGTTTATCCACAATTATTTTTTCAATGTTAATTATGGTAGCCACAACATTTAAAACTATGAAGATAGCACACAAAAAATCTGGATTTCTGCTTCTCTTAAAAAATTGTTATGTAAACTGTAAAACCAAAAATTACTAAAGAAAACCATGGGAGAATTACTATGTAATTCATCTGGAGAAGGCCTTTTTAAATTCAGAAATTATAGAAGATTGATAAATTCTACTCCATCTAATTCATTTCACAAAAGGTTATCTTACCAAATATATAGAGTATTATAATCAAAAGGAAAAAAAGTCCAGCAGGAAAAGATTAAAGGATATAAACATATCCACAGAAAATGAAACACAAAGAGCTCAAACATCTGAATACGTGCTCACACTCTTCAGAGAAACACAAAACTACAATGAGAAAACATTTTTTTACCCATCAAATATTCAAAGACAAGAACGTAAGAAAAACAACTGTTTCCATATATTGCTAAAAGTGAAGTCGCTCAGACGTTTCCCACTTTTTGCAACCCCACGGACCATAGCCTATCAGGCTCCTCCATCCATGGGATTTTCCAGGCAAGAGTACTAGAGTGGGTTGCCTTCTCCAGGGGGCAAACCCTTCCTGACCCAGGGATCAAACCCGGGTATCCAGCATTGCAGGCAGACACTTTACTGTCTGAGCCACCAGGGAATCAAAAGGAGAGACGTGAGGGTATCCACAAGGGTCATGCTCCAGGTCAGGCTTCAACTCACAACCTCAGCAAGGCTCTGCATGTAGTGCTGTATAAGTACTGCACGCTAACAAACTGCTAACAGAAGTTTAAATATATATATTGCTAATAGAAGTTTAAATTTACAAAACTTCTATGCAGGTCTATTTGGCAGTATCTATCAAAAATAACAAGTGAACACTCTTTGATCCAGCAGTTCCACCTGTAGAATTTATCCTATAGATGAGTCCATGGTTTACAAGGTTATTCACTAAAGCATTATTTGTAATAATTAAATTCTGGATAGAATTCAAGTATCCACCAATAGGAAACCTATTATGAGACAGCCACAGAATAGAATAAAATGCAGCCATTTAAAAAAAAAAAGGAAAACTATGCCCTCATGAGGAAATTACATCCTGAGGAGGAATCATCTCCAAGATACATTGCTAATAAAGTGGTCAGAAATGTATCAAGTGTGCTAGCATTTGTACAATAATGTAGAATAACTACATACAATCTGCTCTTATATGATTAGATATCATTGCTGTTATTGTTGTTTAGTCGCTAAGTCGTGTCCAACTCTTTGCAACCCCATGAACTGTAGCCTGCCAGGCTTCTCCGTCCATGTATTTCCCAGGCAAGAACACTGGCGTGGGTTGCCATTTCCATTTCCAGGGGATCTTCCCCACCCAGGGATTGAACCTGCATCTCCTATATCGGCAGGCGGATTCTTTATCACTGGGCCACCAGGGAAGCCCAAAAGATATCACTGAGGGATACATAATAAATTATGAACACTGGTGGACTGTAAGGAGAAAACGCTAGTAAGGGTTAATTAACATTTCACTGTATACTCCCTCTTCTGGATTTTGAACCAGGAATGTATGCCCTATTCAAAGAAATAACATTTTAAATATCAAAAATATCTGCCACTGTGGCATACATTCTCCCCAGTCAACTGAAGTTGAACAGTGACCTAACACTGTAAGGGAGAATTCACCTGAATCCCCACCACCACATCACTTTTTCCTATCTGGCCCTCTAAGCTTTACGTTTCTAAGCCCTTCTAAAAAACACCAAATTGCTAAATATTGGTGACTGTTTAGAAACTGGGAAACGTGGGAAGGTGAATCTGGAATTTTTATTTCTGGGATTGGGAAACTGAGCACTATCCGAGCAAAATAAGGTACAAGAATAGGATTCATTAGTGAGAACTGTGGGTACCTATTAAGAGTTGGTTGGTTTGGTTTTTTAAAAAAATATGTATGTATTTATTTGGCTGCACTGAGTCTTAGTTACAGCATGAGGGATCTTTAGTTGCAGCAGGCAAACTCTTAACTGCAGCATGTGGAATCTAGTTCTCTGACCAGAGATAGAACCCAGGCCTCCTGCATTGGGAGAGTGGAGTCTTACCCACTGGACCACCAGGGAAGTCCCTCAGAGTTGGTTTTGAGGTGCTTATAAAACACCTAAGTGAGTAACATTCAATAGGCCAATTCAGAGCAAACATCTGTCATCGAGCCGTACCTATTACATTATCATTTAATCCTCTCACAAAAAACACAAAATGCCTTGTGGTATGTGTCAATACCCTATTTTCCAGAGTAACTTACCCAATTACACAAATGATTTTCTAATCTATGCGTAACACCAATCATAACTCATGCTATATTCTGCCTACTGACTTTCTGTATTCTCCATCCGGATTAAGATCTGAGAAACCATGACTATCTTATCCTAAACTGTATTCTAAAACCAAGCACAAAGCCTGGCATCTAATCAATATTTATTACAGTAAGTGACCAATTCTGAATCACTAAGGGTAGGATTAAGGACAAGTGACTTTGCCACTTATCATGTGAAGTACCTAACTTTTCTCAACTATTAACACTACCCATCTCACAAGATTTGTTTTGAAAATTAAATGAGAATATTCACGAAGTGCTTAGTTCACGAAGTGCTTAGTTCAATGCTTGGCACATAAAGAATCAAAAGATGCTAGCACTCATTAACAATGAAAGAACTAAAAGATAGGAAGAATCAGAGGCAGCATCAAAGGAAAATAAAATTAAAGAGGGAGTATCTGGTATCAGGAAGCAACAGTTAGAACTAGACATGGAACAACAGACTGGTTACAAATAGGAAAGGGAGTACGTCAAGGCTGTATATTGTCACCCTGCTTATTTAACTTCTATGCAGAGTACATCATGAGAAACGCTGGACTGGAAGAAACACAAGCTGGAATCAAGATTGCCAGGAGAAATATCAATAACCTCAGAATATGCAGATGACACCACCCTTATGGCAGAAAGTGAAGAGGAACTAAAAAGCCTCTTGATGAAAGTGAAAGTGGACAGTGAAAAAGTTGGCTTAAAGCTCAACATTCAGAAAACAAAGATCATGGCATCCAGTCCCACCACTTCATGGGAAATAGATGGGGAAACAGTGGAAACAGTCTCAGACTTTTATTTTTTGGGGCTCCAAAATCACTGCAGATGGTGACTGCAGCCATGAAATTAAAAGACACTTACTCCTTGGAAGGAAAGTTATGTCCAACCTAGATAGCATATTCAAAAGCAGAGACATTACTTTGCCAACAAAGGTCCGTCTAGTCAAGGCTATGGTTTTTCCAGTGGTCATGTATAGATGTGAGAGTTGGATTGTGAAGAAAACTGAGAAAATTGATGCTTTTGAACTGTGGTGTTGGAGAAGACTCTTGAGAGTCCCTTGGACTGCAAGGAGATCCAACCAGTCCATTCTGAAGGAGATCAGCCCTGGGATTTCTTTGGAAGGAATGATGCTAAAGCTGAAACTCCAGTACTTTGGCCACCTCAAGGGAAGAGTTGACTCATTGGAAAAGACTCTGATGCTGGGAGGGATTGGGGGCAGGAGGAGAAGGGGACAACAGAGGATGAGATGGCTGGATGGCATCACCGACTCGATGGACGTCAGTCTGAGTGAACTCCGGGAGTTGGTGATGGACAGGGAGGCCTGGTGTGCTGCGGTTCATGGGGTCGCAAAGAGTCGGACACATCTGAGGGACTGAACTGAATTGAACTGAATCTGGTATCAGAGGCAGCAAAAAGGTACCAAAAAGAACTAATTAGGAAGCTAAGAATGATAAGGACTACTTCAGCATTTGGACAATGATTATCTTTAGCAATGCTGTTTAAATGACATGAAGGAAAGCAGCTCAGTTGAGACAGGATGGACAAATGTGTATATTCTCAGAACACAGTTGTCCAGTTAGATTGTGATCTGATGACTAGAAACTAGTATCTTATTCATCTTTGTATCTCTGAAACCCAACATATTAAAATATATATTGAATATATCTGTTAAATGCATAAGCAAATAGAAGGGGAAAAAATGGGAGACTAGAAATGCAGACTCTTACCTAAAGAAGCCTGGCTATGCAAGGGAAGAAGCAAAGAAAGCAACTGAACAGATATATCACAGAGAAAATGTTTTTACAAGCATCCACCTTGGGACGTTTGAATGCAGAGGAGATGGTGCTCTATCGAAGGAATACAAGCACCAAAAGACCAAACAGGCAGCTGCTAGACGTGGTGGGAAAAAATCTCCAACTGTCTGATCGTCAAGATTTTTTTCCTTAATGTAAACTCTGTGAAGAAGGGCTTTCTTCTAGAGAACTTTTAAGTTCCACAAGAGGTGGTTTCAACCCTCTGTCTATTCTGTGTCTGCTCCAGAAAAGCAGCTGAATGCACATGTAAGAAAACAACAGCACTGACTGCACTCTTTAAATTCTTGGCCCCAAATCTGAAACAAGGACAAAACTGGCAATCCTACTACATTCCCTAAAATATGTCTTCCAAGTCTCCAAAGTAACTATTTCTCTCCTCAAATCTCCTACACCTTATTCCATTCTCCCTTACTTCTAAGCAGGTCTTGCTTCACACCTCATTGAGCAAATAGACACCACTAGATAGGAAGTCTCCCTCAACCACCAAAACCATCAACCTACCCATATCTGTATCCACACTCTCTCCTATTCATGAATGGAAACTTCAGATAGCTGGCTCCTGGTCATTCATCTCCTTGTGGCCATTCCAGATTGCCCAATCTAAAATAACCACCCAGTTAACCTCACATCTCTTTAAACTAGGGGAAGGTAAAGTTATTATTTGCATAGCACTTTATCACTGATATTCTCTAATCTACATATTTATGGTCTCTATCCCAGGAGTCTCCATTTAAGAGCAGAGATCTTTTCTGTCTCATTATATAAAACAAATGCTCAATAAATACAGGGAATCCTTGGTGGCTCTGATGGTAAAGAATTTGCCTGCAGTGCAGGAGACCTAGGTTCGATCTCTGAGTCAGGAAGATCCCCTGGAGAAGGGAATGGTTACCCACTCCAGTATTCTTGCCTGGAGAATTCTACAGACAGGAGCCTAGCAGGCTGCAGTCCATGGGGTCACAAAGAATCCGACATGACTGAGGGACTAAGGCTTTCACTATGCCTATATAAGTAGGAGAAAAAAAACTGCTTCACAAAATTTTCCTAAAAGGAAATTTCCTGAAAGAATCTTCCCCATTACTGCCACTATTTTACAAATGGGAAAACTGAGATCCACCATGGTAGCCAGAAATAGAATCCAGTTTTCTTGACTCCCAGTCATCATAGACATCATCTAGTTTTTTTTTTTTTTTTTGGCTGCACCACTTGGCATACAAGATCTTAGTTCCCTGACGAGGGATCAAATCTGTGTCCCCTGCAGTATTAACCACTGGACCACCAGGGAAGTCCCTCCGTAAAAAGTTTTAAGATACCCTTACAAATAAATACATGTTCAGCACCCACCTACAACATAACAGATAAAGTGTAATATTCAAAAGCAGAGCCCCTACACAGCAAAAAGAATCACTAAATAATATGTAATGTGGATGATTCACATAAAGTTGAGTGTAAGAGGTCATATAACAACATACTGTGGATATAACATTCAAAAACAGACAAAACTCATCTGTAATGTCAGAAGAACTACCCTTGTTGGGAGTAGGGCTTGAGGGATCCTAGTTCCCCAAGCAGGGACTGGACCCAGGCCACTGCAGTGAAACCACTGAATCCTAACCACTGGACCACCAGGGAATTTCCATGGGGCTTTTAATATTTATTTTTATTTTTTTGTGAACTCTTAGTTGAGGCATGTAGAGATCTAGTTCCCTGAACAAGGATCGAATCCACACCCCTTGCACTGGAAGCACAGAGTCTTAGCCACTGGACGACCAGGGAAGTCCCATGGAACCTTCAACTTATGCTTTCTCCTAGATTTACAGTTTCAGGCCTTATATCTAGGACTTTTATCCATTTTCAGCTCATTTTTGTATATAAGGGTCTAACTTCATTCTTCTGCATGTGTACATCCCATTTTCCCAACACCATTTGTTGAAAAGAATGTCGTGTCCTGAGTGATCTTGGCACCCTTAACAAAAATCATTTGACCATATGCAAGGATTTATTTCTGGACTATTACATTCCATTGCTCCATCATACCAGTACCACCCTGTTTTGATAATTATAGCTTTGCAATGTTTTGAAATCAGGAAGTGAAATCTACACTTCATTCTTTTTCAGAACTGTTTTAGGAGGGAATCCCTGGTGGCTCGGAGGTTAAAGCGTCTGCCTGCAATGCAGGAGACCCAGGTTCGATCCCTGAGCTGGGACGATACCCTGGAGAAGGAAATGGCAACCCACTCCAGTATTCTTGCCTGGAGAATCCCATGGACGGAAGAGCCTGGTAGGCTACAGTCCATGGGGTCGCAAAGAGTCGGACATGACTGAGCTACTTCACTTTCACTTTCCTTGGTGGCCCAATGGATCCACATTCGCACTGCTAAGGGCCCAGGCCGAGGCAAAGCTAAAAACAACAACAAAAAATGTTTTGGCTATTTGGGATCCCTTGAGGTTTCTTATGAGTTTTACGATGCATTTTCCTACTTCTACAAAAAGTGCCACTGGTGTTCTGTTGAATCTATAGATCTCTTTGGGTAGTATGAACATCTTCACAGTATCAAGCATTCCAGTGCATGAACACAGGACATTTTTTTGTGTATGGAATCTTAAGGGTGAACCTCAGGGCTCTTTTTTAAACAATTTTTTTTTTTTTTTTCCGGACGGGCCGCACAGCTTGCCCTCTGCAGTGTAAGCACTGAGTCCACCAATGGACCACCAGGGAATTCTCTGAACCCCAGCTTTTAAAGTGGTACGTGAAGAATTCTTTTGCACACACACAGATTATCAAAGTTAATGGATGTGATGATGAGTAAACTTGTCCTAAGAGTACAAGTCATATTCATCTTGTTCAGAAATAATTTCTATATTTCATTTATTTCTCTGATCTGTTCTTGTCCTTCACCTCAAAACCACCCTGAGATTATCAAATATCAGATTTCATTTAAAACAATCTTCTAAGGAGGCTTCCCTGGTGATCCAGTGGTTAAGACTGAGAGCTTTCAATACAAGGGGCTCAGGTTCAAGGTCCTGGTCAGGAAACTAAGATCCCACATGCCATGCCACAAAAAATTAATGAGTAAATAAAACAATCTTGTAAGAACAGTATTTTTTTTTTGCAGGTCCAAGAAGACTCTTTTCTCATTTACACATTTGAGCTAATATACTGGCCTAACACCTCCAGTTCACCAAAAATTAGGTACATGGGTACACTGGCTAAATCTTTCACAAAAGTATATTCTAATTACTGTGACATTAATTCATCTCATGGTAAAGCCTACTTACTGAGCTTATGGAAAAAAACCCAAACAAACTTTCTGGCCAACCCAATACAAGAAGTTATTGATCTCACTTTAAACAGCTGAATACTAAGCACCAAAATAAGCCTCACACCAACACAGATGAACCTTACACTTATGGAAACAGAACCAGAACTTTAAGGATTGAGCTAAACCACTCATTTTTACTTTGGCATCTCTCATCTAAAGGTACAATTATGTAGCTCAGAAATTATAAGACAGCTAAACTAAAATTCAGTGCACCACATAAGACTTCCTAAGTTTTCTCATTCCTCCTTACCACTACATTACAAACTGTTATATACTGTAACATAAAAACATTAAAAATTAGAACTATTTAGAAAGCTAGTGAGGACAAGGACTGATTTAACATTTAGACATTGATAAATTTTTACCAATGTTGTTTAAATGGCATGAGGGAACAGAAGCCAAATTGAAGCTTTTTAGAGATGACAACTGTGGCCCCTCATTCACCACTTAAGCAATGAAAGTGGTATCAAAGTCAACTCTGAATTAAGGTTTATTTCTCATTCCATTTTTTCCTCTCTACTGGTTTGAAAGTTATACGTGTTTTTTATTCTTTCAATGGTTATACTGGAATTATAATGTGCATTCTTTTTTTTTTTTATAATGTGCATTCTTAACAGAGTCTAAACTCACGTTAATTTTCTTCACCCTCCCCCTTGAACGCCTTACCCCTAAATTGTTTCAAGAATTTAATTGAGGAATGCTGCCTTTATTGCTCTCTCCAACTAGCTAATTAAATTTTCATGCAATTTCCTCTCAAGTAAGCTTTGGGGATGAAGGAAGGATGAGAAATGAGGGAATAAAAACGTGAAATACTAGGGCTCTGCCACTTAATAATTTAAATTATGTTTCTTCGAATAAACGTCCCGTTTCCCTTCACTGTTCAAAAAATACCTGAGTGGCACTGTGCCGTTTTTACAGCAATCATGTCTTCCATTCTACTGCACTTCACGCACAATACTGCCCATTCTCCTAGCAACCAAACGCTGCTAGAAGTGAGACCTCAACGCAGCGCCAAAGATGCTTCACGACCCGATCAAGTCCTCTACAAGCAATCGAGTCCCCTGCCAACAATGCCAAAATCTAAAAGAACCACGATGCTCTCCACCACAAAAAGAAATGGGCCTAGCTGAAGGTAGGTGGGTACCAGGTGAGCAAGGAGACCGCGGGGAACAAGCTTCCCGGTGTCCCACCGCGGAAGTCTGAGGCGGACCGCGAGCCTCACAGCCCCAGACAATGGAGTTTTCCCGCCTCCTCGGGGCCCCGCCCCCTGCTCCAGAGCCCGCGGAGGGAAGCGAACGCACTAGCGCACACCCCGCCCCCTAGAGGTCCCGCCCACCCCGAGCCGCCAGTCCGGCCTCCTTCCTCGTGCAGGTTTTTTTTTTTTGGCGCCAAATCTCTGTTGGTTATTTTCCCGAGGTGTTTGAGAATACTACCGGAGGCGCACACCAGTTGTGTGGGCATAGCAGGGGCATGAAGGCACACCGGCGCGCCTGGGCCCCGCCTCCCCACCGATAGCCCCGGGCCAGGGGAGGAAAGAGAGGGGCAGGCAATGGAGACAGCCGCCGCTGCCCCCGGCAAGATGGCGGCCGCGAAAAGCGGGGCAGGGGGCGCCAGCCGACCGGCGTTACTGATATTGAGGGAGACTCTCTACAAGAGGTGAACTTCTCCAGTGTCCGGGCCTTCCAGAATAGCGACCGTTGTTCATTGGAAGGCACGTCCTCCAGCCCTCCGGTCTGCCCCTCCCAGGGAGCCTCCGTCCACCACCCCCTCCCTGCGGACTGGCCAGTGCCTCAAGCTCTCCACGGTCCGGCTTACTTGTCGGCAGAAACCAGCTCCGCGGTGATGGCGGCAGTGGCTGTGGACTCTGCGGCCATCGCTCCCCTGAGGTGTTGGGCCAGCGGACGGGACACAGCCTGTGAGAAAAACAGACGGAATTCGGGACGCCAGAGACTTATTCAGGGACAGAAAATGGCAGATTGGAGACCCCGCGCGGCTGGGTCCTCTTATATAGCAGGGCCCTTCGCCCCGCCTATCCACTTCCGGATCCTCCCCCTCGAGTTTAAAGGGCCAGGACCCAGCCCCAAACCAACCCAAGGATATCCCCCGCCCGCACCGCCTGGTTCTACCGGGTACCTTTCCTCCCTAGTCTGCCTTCCTCGAAGAAAGCAACTTTTTGCTACTCTAGCAAGTCGCGTAAGAATTTTGGCACTACAGCTTCTGACTGGACGTTGGTCAGCGGCTTCCAGAAAAGTAGCTAGTGCTGCTCTACGTTTGGAGCGAGTAACCTGGAGTCTCTTTCTAGGCCCGATACTTAGGAGGGTAACTGAGACTTTCTATCTGTCCTCTGAGTCGTAACGGATGGACACGCAGGAACCGAGCACGGGTATACCTGCAACGGCTAGAACTGTTATCGGTGAGAGACGCGTGGCTCTGAACCTCCGCAACAACTGACGCAAAACAGTGCTGTCCTAGGATTGGTCACCGCTTGAAACTACCGCGCTTGATTCCACGGCTTCTTGCTGCGGCGGGACGCGGGTGGCTCCTCCCTCCGGACCCGCCCCCCCTTCGACTGGCCCAATCCGCTGACGCCATCCTCTTAGACCCGCCCCCAGACTCCAAATCTGACTAGCTGATAACGATTTATCGAGCTTCGATTTATCTTATCGTTTCTCCACTACATGCGGGGGCACTGTGCTTAAACATCTAAAGCTATTAACTGTCTTACTTTACACCAAAGCTTACTAGTGACAACGGTGTTCTCAGCCCCATTTGGTAGAAATGGAAATCAAAGTTCAGAGAAGGTTTGACTAGCGCAGAAAGTTGCAAACAAGTCGTTTATGGGAAGTAGTGTGCCTCGTTTCCTGCAACTGGCTGCGTGGAAGGTAACTGGCAGGCTGAAATGACTGCACTTCCTCACACCTGGAGCACCATCCATTGCCTACCACCATGGCATTCCTTGCCTACCGTGATCTGAACAGTAATTTTGTTTTCGTCCAGATTCACACATACTGTGAAAGATTCCTGGGGAGTATTCTTATTACAGTTTGTCAAGACTCAGGGAGTTGGGAATTTTTAGGGAAAAAGAGCTGGACCTGTAAATGCCAATTCCTGTAGCAAACAGATGTGGGTTCCCCCGTTTTTAGCTGGGTGACTTGAACCAAGTCAAGTAACCATGTAAGATTAAACGTAAAATGAGGACAATATCAGTATCCACTCTTTAAGAATATTGTGAGAATTCGAGATGATGCTTCAACAATCAGCACTATGCCTGGGTCATGCTAACCATTTACTAAATGGCTACAACAGTCTGATAACACAGTGACTGGAGGATTGAGCTCCAGAGAGGGGAGATCTCCCCAGAGTCCTTGCAGCCAGGAGTAGGGCCTGACAAATCCAGTCCAGAAACTTGTGTGATCCACTCATTCCTTATACTAATTTTTTTTAGATTTTTATTTTATTTTTAGCTACGCAGGGTCTTCATTGCTGTGCAGGGGCTTTTCCTAGTTGTGCCAGCGGGGGCTAATTTCTCGTTGAAGTGTTTGGGCTTCTCAATGAGGTGGCTTCTTTTGCTGCTGAGCACGGGGTCTAGGGTGTGTGGACTTCAGTAGTTTTCAGCACCCAGGCTTAATTGCTCCATGCCATGTGGGATCTTCCTGGACTAGGGATCGAAGCCATGTCCCCTCCATTGGCAGATGGATTCTCAACCACTGGATCACTACGGAAGTCCCTCATTAAACTCATATTCACTAAACAGCTATAATTTTTCAAGGCTTTGTTCTAAGTCCTAAGGACAAAATACATGGTCTCTGCCTTTGAGGAATTCAGTCTTATAAAGAATGGATTTTAAAATGGATTTTAAATCCATCCACTTTCGGTTTTTACTACCACCACTCATCTCTTGCCTGTACTACTGCATACCTTCTGATCTCTGCTTAACCCTCTCCAGAAAAATATTTTAAAGTGTAAATCAGATTATGTCACTCTCCTGGAATAGCTTTGCATTGCTGTTAGAAGAGATTTTGAGCTCCTTATCATTACCTACAAGTCCTACATGATCTGGCTCCAATTCACCTTTCCAAAATTCATCTTATACTACTCTTCCTTCACCTGGTTTTCCTACCACAGTTTCTCCCTGTTCCTTTGAATGCACAAGCCCTTTCTCTTATCCAGGGGACTTTGCACTTGCTGTCTTACTACCTAAAAAGCTCTTCTACCAATACTTTGAATAACTAGCTCCTATTCTTCCTTTTTCCACAGTTTATTGTGATCTACACAGTCAAAGGCTTTGGCATAGTCAATAAAGCAGAAATAGATGTTTTTCTGGAACTCTCTTCTTTTTCAATGATCCAGCGGATGTTGGCAATTTGATCTCTGGTTCCTCTGCCTTTTCAAAAACCAGCTTGAACATCTGGAAGTTCACAGTTCATGTATTGCTGAAGCCTGGCTTGGAGAATTTTGAGCATTACTTTACTAGCATGTGAGATGAGTGCAATTGTGCGGTAGTTTGAGCATTCTTTGGCATTGCCTTTCTTTGGGATGGGAATGAAAACTGACCTTATCCAGTCCTGTGGCCACTGCTGAGTTTTCCAAATTTGGTGGCATATTGAGTGTAACACTTTCACAGCATCATCTTTCAGGATTTGAAATAGGTCAACTGGAATTCCATCACCTCCACTAGTTTTGTTCGTAGTGATGCTTTCTAAGGCCCACTTGACTTCACATTCCAGGATGTCTGGCTCTAGGTGAGTGATCACACCATTGTGACTATGCCAAAGACTTTGACTGTGTAGATCACAATAAACTGTGGAAAATTCTGAAAGAGATGGGAATACCAGACCACCTGACCTGCCTCTTGAGAAACCTATATGCAGGTCAGGAAGCAACAGTTAGAACTAGACATGGAACAACAGACTGGTTCCAAATAGGAAAAGGAGTACGTCAAGGCTGTATATTGTCACCCTGCTTATTTAACTTCTATGCAGAGTACATCATGAGAAACGTGGGCTGGAGGAAGCACAAGCTGGAATCAGGATTGCCGGGAGAAATATCAATAACCTCAGACATGCAGATGACACCACCCTTATGGCAGAAAGTGAAGAGGAACTAAAAAGCCTCTTGATGAAAGTGAAAGAGGAGAGTGAAAAAGTTGGCTTAAAGCTCAATATTCAGAAAATGAAGATCATGGCACTGGTCCCATCACTTCATGGGAAATAGATGAGAAAACAGTGGAAACAGTGGCTGACTTTATTTTTCTGGGCTCCAAAATCACTACAGATGGTGACTGTAGCCATGAAATTAAAAGACGCTTACTCCTTGAAAGGAAAGTTATGACCAACCTAGATAGCATATTAAAAAGCAGAGACATTACTTTGTCCACAAAGATCCGTCTAGTCGAGGCTATGGTTTTTCCAGTGATCATGTATGGATGTGAGAGTTGGACTATAAAGAAAGGTGAGTGCTGAAGAATGATGCTTTTGAAGTGTAGTGTTGGAGGAGACTCTTGAGAGTCCCTTGGACTGCAAGGAGATCCAACTAGTCCATCCTAAAGGAGATCAGTCCTGGGTGTTCATTGGAAGGACTGATGCTGAAGCTGCAACTTCAATACTTTGGCCACCTCATGTGAAGAGTTGACCCATTGGAAAAGACCCTGATGCTGGGAGGGATTGGGGGCAGGAGGAGAAGCGGACAACATAGGATGAGATGGCTGTATGGCATCACCAACTCAATGGACATGAATCTGGGTAAACTCCAGGAGTTGGTGATGGACAGGAGGCCTGGTGTGCTGCGATTCATGGGGTCGCAAAGAGTCGGACATGACTGAGCGACTGAACTGAACTGAACTGATTCTTCCTTTAGGCCTCATCTCAAGTATTACTTCCCCAAAGAAACCTTCCCTAGCCACTCAATCAAAGTTAGCTTCCTAGTGTTTATTTCTTCCATTGTACTTATCAAAATCTGAAGTTATTCATTTTTCTTTTATTCTTACCACCTCTAAGTATATAGGCTTCATGTGGCCTTTTCTGTCTTATTTACAGTTAAATGCCCAATGGATTTATCAGTGGTTGATGCATAGGAGGTGTCCAAAATGAACTTATCGAATGAATGAATAAAATAATCATAATATAATCATAATTAGAACTGGAAAGAGTTTCACTTAAAATATATCTACTTAAAATAGAAACCAAGATCTGGGGAATTTCCTGGCAATCCAGTGCTTGACTCTATGCTTCACTGCTAAGGACCAAGGTCGGGGAAATATGATCCCAAAAGCAGCAGCCTAAAACAAAACAAGCCACAAGATTTCATAGTAAGTAATTTTAAAATTATATTTAACATGATTTAGGGAGGACTTCAGTTAAAGATGGTGTGTTAAACACATTTATACTCATTCCCTTTGAAACCTGTCTGCATAGCAATAAAGAAGCTTTAAATTTGTTTTTAAAGATAGACTGGGAAGATCACAGAGAATGGGAAAGGAAGCAATAGCAACAAAATTTTTAGAGTTGGAAAAGAGATGGACAAGTAGTAACTGACCTAGCACCTAAGAAAGGAGAATTTGGTCTTCCCTTGAGGCTCAGTGATAAAGAATCCACCTGCCAATCCGAGAGACATGGGTTCAATCCCTGGTTCAGGAAGATCCCACTTGCTGCAGCCAAGTAGTCACTGCTATTGAGCCTGTGTTCTAGAGCCCTCAAGCCGCAACTACTGAAACCTGAATGTCCTTGAGCTCATGCTGGGCCACAACAGGAACCACCACAATTTGAGGTCTATGCACCTCAACTAAAAAGTAGTCCCTGCTCGCACAATTAGGGAAAGTCCCTGCATAGCAATGAAGACCCAGCACAGCCATAAATAAATAAATAAAATCATTAAAGAGAGAGAGAATCCCAATAGGAAAGCCAAGAAGCAATTAGGTTGACAACAGAGAAGTCACAAAAGGCTCATGAATTGGTTGCAGCAGGTTCATTTAAGAGTATGGGAAGAAGTGCATGCGTCCGTGCTCAGTTGCTGCTGCTGCTGCTGCTAAGTCGCTTCAGTCGTGTCCGACTCTGTGTGACCCCATAGACGGCAGCCCAGCAGGCTGCCCCGTCCCTGGGATTCTCCAAGCAAGAATACTGGAGTGGGTTGCCATTTCCTTCTCCAATGCATGAAAGTGAAAAGTCAAAGTGAAGTCGCTCAGTCGTGTCCAACTCTTAGCGACCTCATGGACTGCAACCTACCAGGCTCCTCCGTCCATGGGATTTTCCAGGCAAGAGTACTGGAGTGGGGTGCCGTTGCCTTCTCCGCCGTGCTCAGTTACTCATATCCAATTCTGTGATCCCATGGACTGTAGCAGACCAGGCTCTTCTGTCCATAGAATTTTCCAGGCAAGGATGCTGGAGTGAGTTGCCATTTCCTCCTTTAGGGGATCTTCCTGACCCAGGGATCAAACCTGTGTCTCCCAGGGCTTTAAAAAGCAGGTTAGGCTAACAAATTGTCTTCCCCAAGGCAATGGAAAACTGGAAGTTTGTTTTTTGGAGAGGGTAAAACAATAAGGAGGTTGAACTAAGTGAAAGTTGAGGGTAGAAGAAGTATATAGAAAAGAAAGGGATTAAATGAATGACCACATACAAAATACTGAGACCTTGTGATAGACTCCTAGTTGTCTTCCACTATCTATTTTTCTCTCCTATAGTAGTAAATAGAACCCTGATTTTTTTTGTTGTTGTTGTTCTACCAGTTTATTGCTACCAACCCGTCACCCTCCACCCTCATGCACACATGCTCAATCATGTAACCCCATGGACCGCAGCCCACCAGGCTCCTCTGTCCATGGACTTTTCCAGGCAAGAATACTGGAGTGGGTTGCCATTTCTTTCTCCACCTGATTTTATTAATTTATTTATGCATTCATTTTAGTGCATAGCCACCAGAACAAACACCAAAATTGTCAATGTCTCTTGGAACTAGAAATGCTCACATGATGACATTCTGGTTAATTTGCAATGCAATAAAATTTTGTGGATAGAGAAGATAGTCTACATGGTAATGATTCTTTAGAATGTTTGAGGCTTTCTTTGTGGCCTAACACATGGTCCATTTTTGTAAGTGATCTATGATGTTTGAATATAATGTGCATTTGCTGTTTTTAATATTTATTTTTTGGCTGTGCTGGATCTTAGTTGTAGCATGCAGTATCATTTTTTCTTTAGTTGCAGCATTCAGGGTCTTCAGTTGTAGCATGAGGGATCTAGTTCCCTGACCAAGGTTCCAGCCCAGGCCCCCTGCTTTGGGAGCGTGGCGTCTTAGGCACTGGACCACCGGAAAGTCCCTGTATTTGCAAATTAACATCTATATATTGTACAAATAATATAAATAGCCCTTGGGTTAAAACATGAAGGAGACTTCCCTGGTTGTACAATGGATAAGAATCTGCCTGCCACTGCAGGGGACACAAGTTCAATCCCTGGTCTGGGAAGATTCCACATGCCTCTGAGCAACTAAGTCTGTGCACCACAACAAGAGAAGCCACCACAATGAGAAGCACTGCAATGAAGGGCAGCCCCCATTCGCTCCAACCAGTGAAAGCCCTGGTGCAGCAATGAAGACCTAGTGCAACCAAAAATCAATTATTTTAAAAAAGAAGGAAAGGACATAAGAAAGACAGGGCGGGAATCAACGGAGAGAAAGAAAAGATTAACATAACTAGAAACTAGTTCTTTGAAAAAAATTATAAAAATAGAAAAATACAGATGGCAAATACAAAAGAAATGCAGAAGAAGTAAGTACAATGGAAAGATAATTGTATTAATAATAACTATATGCTAATAAATTTGAAAACCTAATGGAGTGATCCTAGGAAAAAAGTGCCAAAACTGGCACAAGAAGAAACAGAGACTTTAAGCAGATCAATAAATAATACACGTTTGAAAATGGTAGTTGAATTACCATTTCCCTCAAATGCCCAGATGGCTTTATAGGTGAGGTAAACACATTCCATGGACAGAGGAGTGTGGTGAGCTACAGTCCATGGGATCGCAAAGAGCTGGACACGACTGAGTGACTAACACTCACACAACATATTTTCAAGAAACATTTCCATACGAAGAGGAGAAAAAGCTTTTCTAGGATAATATTTTTTTTGGCAGTGCTGAGTCTTTGTTTCTTTGCACAGGCTAGTGGGGGCTACTCTTCATTGCGGAGCACAGGCTCTAGGCGCTCAGGCTTTACTGACTGCAGTATTCAGGCTTAGTAGTTGTACCTCACAGGCTCTAGAGCAGGGGCTCAGTATTTGTGGAGCTTGAGCTTAGTTGCATCAAGGCATGTGAGATCTTCCCGGAGCAGGGATTTTCCAGGCAAGAGTACTGGAGTGGGGTGCCATCGCCTTCTCCGATCTATGGAATATTAGAGCAAAGCTTTAATGCAAAAAGTGACACCCTGGATCTCCACACACACAAGTATCATCTACCTCTGTTTTGGCAGAATTGAATGGCTCTTGACCTCATGTTCATAGCTCATGGTGATGTTTACACTGTTGTCAACACAAATTATTAAACTGTACAGTCAATTAGAAAGAAACATCCCTAGGGCTTCCCAGGTGGCTCAGTGGTAAAGAATCCACCTGCCAATGCAGGAGACATGGGTTCAATCCCTGGTCCAGGAAGATCCCACACAAGAAAGGAAAAAATAGAAGAAAAACAAAAGAAACATCTCTAAAATTAAACAGTCTTTGTTCTCCACTCTATTGAGAACTGTTTAATTAATTCAGATAGATCCTGGGTGTAGGGAAATGAAGCAGAATGCGATTTAAATGTAATTGAGAAATGGATTCAATCCCTGGGTAGGGAAGATCCCCTGGAGAAGGAAATGGCAACTCACTCCAGTATTCTTGTCTGGGAAATCCCATGGACAGAGGAGCCTGGCAGGCTACAGTCCACGGGGCTGCAAAAGAGTCAGACACAACTTAGCAACTAAACAACAACAATAATAACAAAAGTGCATTAATTATCCTGAAAAAAAAATGCTCTCCTGTACTCATTACACTAGCTCAGGCTTACTTGTCATGTTGTATAAAACAACCTATTTAAACCTTGATTAGCCAAATGCCCAAGGGCCAGGGAAATAAAACAAAGACACATCTGTAAAGGCATATTTATAGCCTCATGCACTCACCTCACACGCTAGTAAAATAATGCTCAAAATTCTCCAAGCCAGGCTTCAGCAATATGTGAACCGTGAACTTCCTGATGTTCAAGCTGGTTTTAGAAAAGGCAGAGGAACCAGAGATCAAATTGCCAACATCCGCTGGATCATGGAAAAAGCAAGAGAGTTCCAGAAAAACATCTATTTCTGCTTTATTGACTATGCCAAAGCCTTTGACTGTGTGAATCACAATAAACTGTGGAAAATTCTGAAAGAGATGGGAAAACCAGACCACCTGATCTGCCTCTTGAGAAATTTGTATGCAGGTCAGGAAGCAACACTTAGAACTGGACATGGAACAACAGACTGGTTCCAAATAGGAAAAGGAGTACGTCAAGGCTGTATATTGTCACCCTGCTTATTTAACTTCTATGCAGAGTACATCATGAGAAACGCTGGACTGGAAGAAACACAAGCTGGAATCAAGATTGCCAGGAGGAATATCAATAACCTCAGATATGCAGATGACACCACCCTTATGGCAGAAAGTGAAGAGGAACTAAAAAGCCTCTTGATGAAAGTGAAAGTGGAGAGTGAAAAAGTTGGCTTAAAGCTCAACATTCAGAAAACGAAGATCATGGCATCCGGTCCCATCACTTCATGGGAAATAGATGGGAAAACAGTGTCAGACTTTATTTTTGGGGGCTCCAAAATCACTGCAGATGGTGACTGCAGCCATGAAATTAAAAGACGCTTACTCCTTGGAAGGAAAGTTATGACCAATCTAGATAGCATATTAAAAAGCAGAGACATTACTTTGCCAACAAAGGTCCATCTAGTCAAGGCCATGGTTTTTCCTGTGGTCATGTATGGATGTGAGAGTTGGACTGTGAAGAAGGCTGAGCACCGAAGAATTGATGCTTTTGAACTGTGGTGTTGGAGAAGACTCTTGAGAGTCCCTTGGACTGCAAGGAGATCCAACCAGTCCATTCTGAAGGAGATCAGCCCTGGGATTTCTTTGGAAGGAATGATGCTAAAGCTGAAACTCCAGTACTTTGGCCACCTTATGCGAAGAGTTGACTCATTGGAAAAGACTCTGATGCTGGGAGGGATTGGGGGCAAGAGAAGAAGGGGACGACAGAGGATGAGATGGCTGGATGGCATCACTGACTTGATGGACGTGAGTCTGAGTGAACTCCGGGAGTTGGTGATGGACAGGGAGGCCTGGCGTGCTACGATTCATGGGGTTGCAAAGAGTCGGACACGACTGAGCGACTGATCTGATCTGATCTGATTGACATCTTTGTCTAAATCACTGAGCAGTACAGTGCATATCCACTGAAAAATGAAACTGCACATCTTGCAAAAGATAACAAGTCTTTATGAAGCAATGAAGTGATATTGGGAACTTAACACATCATACCCAAAGCAATAGAAAAGTGAGGATCTGACAGTTACTGGAAAAGAAAATCAAAGATTAAGACACTAGACTTCAAAAGAAGATACTTGGCTTATCAAGGTATTAAGGACGGACTTTAAGAAAACCATGATGTCCTTGGGACTTCCCTGGTAGTCCAGTGGTAAAGACTCTGAACTTCCGATGTAGGGGATGTGGGTTTGACCTCTTGTCAGGGAACTAAGGTTCTATGTACCATTCAGTACAGCCCAAAACAACAACAACAAACTGTCAACAACAACAAACTATAAGGTCCTTAAGTAGTTTTGCAAAAAGGATTCTTTATATGACTGTTTTGAGTAAAAGACCAGAGACTCATTTTAAAATGAGGCTTGCCTTTATAAGACTACATTCTAGAAGGAAGGGAGTGCTCACCAGTCAGAGGCTAGCACCAGTACATTCCATTTCCTTATATCAAAATTCCTCATACAGAAGTACAATCTTAAACCTCTCTCAGAAACTGCTCTGTGGTCTGCAAGGAGGAGGGGCTATCTCACACTCAAGTAGGAAAAATGAGACCTTGTGATGTTCTGTAGAAGGAATGTGAACCTTTCAGTCAAAGTCAGGCCGAAAGAGAATACTTGGAAAAATGGGACTAATAACATACATTTGAAAGAGATCACAATATTTGTCCAGGAAAATGTGATCTATAGAGTCCTCACATTTGTCCAAAGCAGTAAAACATTGAAAATCTCTTTGTTTGAGATGTTTACTTCTAGAATGTTCATGACAAGTTCTGTTGATTTTCCTCTTTGAAGATCATCTGCACTCTGACATTTGTATATTCAGTTCAGTTCAGTTCAGTCACTCAGTTGTGTCCGACTCTTTGCAACCCCATGAATCGTAGCACGCCAGGCCTCCCTGTCCATCACCAACTCCCGGAGTTCACTCAGACTCACGTCCATCGAGTCAGTGATGCCATCCAGCCATCTCATCCTCTGTCGTCCCCTTCTTCTCTTGCCCCCAATCCCTCCCAGCATCAGAGTCTTTTCCAATGAGTCAACTCTTCGCATAAGGTGGCCAAAGTACTGGAGTTTCAGCTTTAGCATCATTCCTTCCAAAGAAATCCCAGGGCTGATCTCCTTCAGAATGGACTGGTTGGATCTCCTTGCAGTCCAAGGGACTCTCAAGAGTCTTCTCCAACACCACAGTTCAAAAGCATCAATTCTTCGGCGCTCAGCCTTCTTCACAGTCCAACTGTCACATCCATACATGACCACAGGAAAAACCATGGCCTTGACTAGATGGACCTTTGTTGGCAAAGTAATGTCTCTGCTTTTTAATATGCTATCTAGATTGGTCATAACTTTCCTTCCAAGGAGTAAGCGTCTTTTAATTTCATGGCTGCAGTCACCATCTGCAGTGATTTTGGAGCCCAGAAAAATAAAGTCTGACACTGTTTTCCCATCTATTTCCCATGAAGTGATGGGACCGGATGCCATGATCTTCGTTTTCTGAATGTTGAGCTTTAAGCCAACTTTTTCACTCTCCACTTTCACTTTCATCAAGAGGCTTTTTAGTTCCTCTTCACTTTCTGCCATAAGGGTGGTGTCATCTGCATATCTGAGGTTATTGATATTTCTCCTGGCAATCTTGATTCCAGCTTGTGTTTCTTCCAGTCCAGCGTTTCTCATGATGTACTCTGCATGGAAGTTAAATAAGCAGGGTGACAATATATAGCCTTGACGTACTCCTTTTCCTATTTGGAACCAGTCTGTTGTTCCATGTCCAGTTCTAAGTGTTGCTTCCTGACCTGCATACAAGTTTCTCAAGAGGCAGATCAGGTGGTCTGGTTTTCCCATCTCTTTCAGAATTTTCCACAGTTTATTGTGATTCACACAGTTAAAGGCTTTGGCATAGTCAATAAAGTAGAAATAGATGTTTTTCTGGAACTCTCTTGCTTTTTCCATGATTCAGCGGATGTTGGCAATTTGATCTCTGGTTCCTCTGCCTTTTCTAAAACCAGCTTGAACATCAGGAAGTTCACGGTTCACATATTGCTGAAGCCTGGCTTGGAGAATTTTGAGCATTACTTTACTAGCATGTGAGATGAGTGCAATTGTGCGGTAGTTTGAGCATTCTTTGGCATTGCCTTCCTTTGGGATTGGAATGAAAACTGACTTTTTCAGTCCTGTGGCCACTGCTGAGTTTTCCAAATTTGCTGGCATATTGAGTGCAGCACTTTCACAGCATCATCTTTCAGGATTTGGAATAGCTTAACTGGAATTCCTTCACCTCCACTAGCTTTGCTCGTAGTGATGCTTTCTGAGGCCCACTTGACTTCACATTCCAGGATGTCTGGCTCTAGGTCAGTGATCACACCATCGTGATTATCTGGGTCATGAAGTTTTTTTTGTACAGTTCTTCTGTGTATTCTTGCCATCTCTTCTTAATATCTTCTGCTTCTGTTAGGTCCATACCATTTCTGTCCTTTATTGAGCCCATCTTTGCATGAAGTGTTCCTTTGGTATCTCTGATTTTCTTGAAGAGATCTCTAGTCTTTCCCATTCTGTTGTTTTCTTCTATTTCTTTGCATTGATCGCTGAAGAAGGCTTTCTTATCTCGTCTTGCTATTCTTTGGAACTCTGCATTCAAATGTTTATATCTTTCCTTAAATGCTAACATTTAGCAGGGTGAGATGTCTGAGTCAAGAATGATTTCTAAATATAGTCAGTTTACTCGTGAATAATTTGATGTTATAACAACTTTCACTTCCTGATATGAGCTGAATTGTGTCCACCTCCTTTAAATTCTTATGGTGGTGGTGGTTTAGTTGCTAAGTAGGGTCAACTCTTATGACCCCATAGACTGCAGCCCATCCGGATAATCATAGGATTATCCTGGCAAGGATACTAGAGTGGGTTACCATTTCCTTCTCCTGGGGATCTTCCCTACCTAGGGATCGAACCCCTGTCTCCTGCACTGCAGGCCACCTCCTACATTGCAGGTGGATTCTTTACCTCTGAGCCACCAGGGAAGCCCCTATGCTTAAGTACTAACCCTTAATACCTCAGAATGTGACTGTACGTGGAGACAGGGTCTTCAGTTATAATGAGATCATTATGATGGGCCCTAATTCAATATGACAGCCTTATAAGAAATTTGGGCACAGGGAATTTCCTGGGAGTCCAGTGGTTAGGACCCTACCTGTTCACTGCTGGGGCCTAGGTTCAATCCCTGGTCGGGGAACAAAGATTTCACAAGTCAGGCAGCATGGCCAAAAAATAAAACAAAAAAACTCAAACAAACAAAAAAAAGAAATTTGGACACAAATACGTACAGAAGACAGATGATATGAAGTCACAGGGAGATGTCCATCTACAAGCCAAGGAGAGAGGCCTAGAACCACCCTTCTCTTACACCAGAGGGAATGCTTTGATCTCAGACTTCTAAATTTCCAAAACTGTAAGAAAACAAATTTATGTTGTTTAAATCACCCATTCTGTGGTACTGTCACGGCAGCCCCAGCAAACTAATACACTTCAAACTCACATTACCTCCTAACTGTGGAAACTTGGTCATGAAAGGGTATAAGGAGGCTACAGAAGCATACAGCAAGCCACCTGGGGAGAGTGAGATCAGGAAAGATGTTCCAGAGAAGTGACAGCTAAATGGAATGTTTAATAATAGATGTTCATCCAACAGTGGGCTAATAGGTTCCAGGAAGAAAAGAACCGAAGATGAAAGACTAACTTCTCAGGTTGCTAGATGTAAACTATTACATTTAGAATGGATGTATCCATTGACTGTCTTAGTGTATTCATACTGTCACTCACCAGACTCTTCTGTCCATGGAATTCTCCAGGCAAGAATACTAGAGTGGGTAGCCATTGCCTTCTTCAGGGGCTCTTCCTGAACTAGGGATCAAACCCAGGTCTCCCGCATTGCAGGCAGATTCTTTACTGTCTGAGCCACCAGGGAAGCCCCAATGTATAGCATGGGAAACTATATTCAATATTCTGTTATAAACCATGACAGAAAAGAACATAAAAAGAATGTACATGTGCATGCTAAGTCACTTCAGTCGTGTCTGACTCTTTGTGACGCTATAGACTATAGCCTGCCAAGCTCCTCTGTCTGTGGAATTTTCCAGGCAAGAATACTGAAGTGGGTTGCCATGCCCTCCTCCAGGGGAATCTTCCCAACCCAGGGACTGAACCCAAGTCTCTTTTGTCTCCTGCCTTGGCAGGCATGTTCTTTACCACTAGTGTCACCTGGGAAGCCCTAAGAACGTACATATGTATTTAACAGAGTCACTGCAGTACTGCAGAGATGGGCACAACATTGTAAATCAACTATTGTTCAGTTGCCAAGCCATGTCCAACTCTGCGACCCCACAGACTGCAGTATGTCAGGCTTCCCTGTCCTTCGCTATACCCTGAAGTTTGCCCAAACTCATGTTCATTGAGTCAGTGATGCCATTCAACCATTGCATTCTCCGTTGCCCGCTTCTCCTCTTGCCCTCAATCTTTCCCAGCATCAGGGTGTTTTCCAATGAGGCAGCTCTTCGCATCAGGTGGTCACAATTTTGGAGCTTCAGTTTCAGCACCAGTCCTTCCAATGAATATCCAGGGTCGATTTCCTTTAGGCTTGACTGGTTTGGTCTCCTTGCTGTCCAAGGGACTCTCAAGTCTTCTCTAGCACCAGTTTGAAAGCATCAATTCTTCAGTGCTCAGCCTTCTTTATGGTCCAACTCTCATATCCATACATGACTACTGGAAAAACCATAGCTTTGACCATACTATTAACAAAATAAAAAGACTAACTTGCAACATGCCTCCAACAACTTTTTACTCTACTAATCCATTTTCCCCACTGCTCTAGTGCTGTTATTTCTTCTTCTTCTTTTTTTTTTTGATAGACAAGAAGGGGATATATTTAGAGAGAAACACATTCCACAGAGCATGGGCCATCTCAGAAGGCAAGAGCAGCCGTGCTGAATTTCTAAGATACAAATTATGCCATGTTATTCCTGCTTAAAACTCTTCCATAGCTTCCTGCTGCATTCAGGATTAAAAAACCTAAACTCTTAACCCAGTCTCCTAGGCTTTCCAGCATCAGGTCCCTATCTTATTCCAGCGTTATTTCATGCTATTCCACACACCCCACCATCCCCACCTCGTTTTCAGTTTGTCACAGAAGGCTTCTTTAGGTTTTTCCAATAGCTTCTTCCAGTTACAAAGCTTTCCCCCAAGCTATCCAATTTGCATGGAACACCATTACCACTCTCACCTCTTTTAACAAATTATCCCCTACTCATCCTTCAGATCTTAGCCAATTAAATCAGTAGGCTTCTTGCTCTGCTTTTTCACAGCAGTTCTCCCAACTGTAATTAAACTAATTATGCAATTACTTAGTCCGTCTCAAGTAAACTGCAGGGACCTGTGTCTTAGTTATAGCTATATCCCCAGGGCCTAGCATTTGTGTCTAACCCATATAAGGACTCCATTAATATCTTCTGAATGAAGAGCAATGGTTCAACTAGAAAACTAAAATGAGTTTTGTATGATTGGAGTTTAGAGGGTTTTTCCAAAAACCCTCCTAAAATCTCAGATGTCTCTGGTGGGACCATAAATTATGTAAGATAGGACCTTAGGTACAGTGACAAGTTTTGGTGCTGACTCTGCCTCCTTCAGGTAGCCTATGCACATTGACTATAGTGTCTGAGAGAAAAAGCCTTTGTCCTGATTCTCCAAGCTGGGACTCCCAAACTTCAGAATTTACTTTTGAGAGTCCCTTGAACTGCAAGGAGATCCAACCAGTCCATTCTAAAGGAGATCAGTCCTGGGTGTTCTTTGGAAGGAATGATGCTAAAACTGAAACTCCAGTACTTTGGCCATCTCATGCGAAGAGTTGACTCATTGGAAAAGATTCCGATGCTGGGAGGGATTGGGGGCAGGAGGAGAAGGGGACGACAGAGGATGAGATGGCTGGATGGCATCACCAACTCGATGGACGTGAGTTTGAATGAACTCCAGGGGTTGGTGATGGACAGGGAGGCCTGGCGTGCTGCAATTCACGGGGTCGCCAAGAGTCGGACACGACTGAGTGACTGAACGGAACTGAATTCCTAAATCTAGGCACTAACTAGGAGGAGGGCCAGGGTGTGGGAACTCAAGACCCATGCCCAGCAGGGCCAAGAAACCACAGGACTCTGATCTCAGTCCATAAATGACTAATTTTTGTTATTCTCACAAAGACTACTCTGGGGCGGCATGCGGTGCTAATAGATGCCACTAGATGGCGATACTCCACTTACGACCAACCTAGACAGCATATTAAAAAGCAGAGACATTCCTTTGCCAACAAAGGTCCGTCTAATCAAGGCTATGGTTTTTCCGATGGTCATGTATGGATGTGAGAGTTGGACTATAAAGAAAGCTGAGCGCCGAAGAATTGATGCTTTTGAACTGTGGTGTTGGAGAAGACTCTTGAGAGTCCCTTGGACTGCAAGGAGATCCAACCAGTCCATTCTAAAGGAGATCAGTCTTGGGTGTTCATTGGAGGGCCTGATATTGAAGCTGAAACTCCAGTACTTTGGCCACTGATAGGAAGAGCTGACTCATTTGGAAAGGCCCTGATGCTGGGAAAGGTTGAGGGCAGGAGGAGAAGGGGACAACGGAGGATGAGATGGTTGGATGGTATCACCGACACAATGGACATAGGTTTAGGTGGACTCCGGGAGTTGGTGATGGACAGGGAGGCCTGGCATGCTGTGGTTCATGGGGTCGCAAAGAGTCGGACATGACTGAGCGACTGATCTGATCTGATCTGATGAAAGTGGAAATGGACTTCAGCTACATGCTTGTTTCTCCAGAACCAAGAAAATAAGGGGGTTTGGGCTCAGGGCAGGTAACACCCAGCATCCCAAAGAGAAACAATTTCCATACCAAGTCTGACCAGACAATAAGACAAGCGAGTAGCATGGATGGATACTCCAAGGGCTTTATTAACTCCTTTCTGTAGACAGCAGGACCTTACAGCAGAGAGATGAAAAGGAAGCCAGGAAGCTGTGGTCTCAATATGGGTCATTGAAGGGGTACAGAGGGTGCCCTGCATCTCTTGGGACCCTCTTCCCATCCACCTGGAAAGACAGACAGATGACTCCATTAGCAGGAGTTGACATTCCCGCATCCTGCCCGTCCTCCTAGTTCCAGGACATCTTTTCCCAAGAATCTTCCTGAACAGCCTCACCTGTGTACAGCACTATGACAGACGTCAGTGACAGGGACCTAGCCTCAGAGAATGCCACAGTACCAACAGCATTCCAGCACCAAACCCACAGCCTGGTACATGGCTGACTCTATCCCCAAGAGTTTACAGTCTCAGCTGGGATAAGGAACTATTTATTTCCCTTTCTAACAAGGTTGAGAACGCCCCATTTACACTGAGAAATTGTTATGTGTCAGGAACTGGGATCATTTTACACAAAGGAAGCTAAAGCTTAGAGAAGTTAAATCACTTGCTCTAGGTTACAAGGTATTGAGAGTCAGGACTGGAACTCACAGGCTAACTGCCTTATCCCTGAACCAGATTCCTTCTGGGAGCTCAATAAATAAAAAACAGCCCACTGTGTCCAGGACAGCAATCCTACCAACAATACCATCCTGCCAAGCCTCTACTCAGCAATATGGAGGCCAGACTTAGGCCAGAATCCTGCCCCGAATCTCAGATTCCCTGATTCTGGGGGGTGATACACACTCACCGTAAGCATGGGCACAATGAATCGCAAATTTTTATTCAGGGCATCCAGCTGCTTCATCTCCTCTGGGCTAAAGGCGAAGTCAAACACCTGGGAATGGAAGGCGGGGGTCAGGAAAGCCACTTTTGTGAGTAGAAGTTGGGGTTCCAGATCACTGCCTTCTTAGCCAGAGTCAGGGTCAGACTGTGTCCCAATGGGCTAAAGAAGACAGGACAGACACATCAAGTACCTGGATGTTCTCAAGGATACGGGAAGGTGTGACACTCTTGGGGATGCAGCTCACTTTCCGCTGGACCTGCCACCTAAGTGGGAGACGGAAGTAAACGAAACAGTCACTACTCATGAGCATTTTGTCCTCCATGCAGCCTTCTCTGAGCTCCTAGAGCCCCAAGCCCCACTGGAAGAGGGAACGAGCCTCAGAATGGCCTCTCCTAAGATGACACGGCAAGATTCTCAGCCTCATTCAGGCATTTGGAACCCCTCAACCCGTGCCTCCCAGCCCAGGAGCCCTCTCCCTAACCTGACTGTCTTTCCCTAAGACTGCTCATACCTGAGCAAGATCTGAGCTGGAGATCGACCATGCTTTTCTGCCAGTGCCAGGACCACTGGCTCCTTAAGCAGGACAGGCTCCTCAGGATCACGCCACGCACGATCAGAGGAGCCCAGAGGGCTATAAGCAGTCACCTCCAGGTTTCGTGCTTGGCAGTGGGCAATCAGCTCATTCTGAGCCAGGTATGGGTGGCATTCCACCTAAACCAAGAAACAACCTATCACCAGGGGTGGCCGCAGCTGGCTTGTGGTGGCCCCACCCGGACACACACATTCTGACCAACCCTGAATTGCTGACCCCCAGTTCCCCTCACGCTGCTTTTCTCACTCTCTAGACAGTTTTCCATTGTCTATTTCATTCTCTTCCCACACTTCGGAGGATTTCTGCACCAACACTTCTGACAACTTTCTAGCTATTTCCTGAAGTAAACTCATCATCTGCTCACTCATGTTCATTTACACACACGCATGCACACACACACACATACATGCATACCATCCCCAAACCAACTGATCTGCTTTGCTGTGCTCACCTGCAGGACAGCTGGGCGTACAGAGGCCACACTGAGCACATCGTCAATCTGCCGACTGTTGAAGTTGGACAGGCCCAGAGCCCGCACCAGCCCCTTAGCCACGAGTGCCTCCAGAGCCCTCCAGGTCTCCTTGTAGTGGGTGGAGTCATAGCGTATAGTCCCATCAGCATTCTTAGGGAAGGGGCTGTCTCCCCGCCTGAGTGAGAGACAGCCCCCCAGGTGTGGGCATGTAGGCTCCTGTCTACCTACCCGTCCAGCCATTCTACATCCCACAGTCGAAGCCCAGAAAGGGTAGAGGGCCAAGAATGAGAAACAAGCATGGTTTTTCACCTTTCCAGGTCATGATCCAAGTGTTAACTCCATATGGAATGCCCATCCCCTCTCCCTTCTTCCTAGACACAGATTATATCCCCTCCCCTCTGGGAAGTCATCCTTAACTCCCTCTGCCCCACCTCGGGAAACTGCACTGTAGGCTCCTACAGCCTCCTTCAAGTACACAGCATGGAGCTATGGTCGTCTCCTCCCACACCCTCTGTGGGAGCTTACTCTACTGCAACCCCAAGGCTGAGCGCAGCAAAAGCTAGAACATTTCCCCAGTGTATAAAGGCAACAGGAGGACTCATCCATATACACCCTAGGATACATGCCCTGTGAAGTGGCACTCCTTTTTTCTGTAGCTAGACTGTAGCAGAAAAGACTGAGTGCTCTTCTCTTGCTCTGTTCCTATAACTTACAAAAAGTTACTAACATGACTCCCCCAACCCCTGATTCCTAGATGAAGACCCTGGCAAGGCTCACTCAAAGGCGTAAGGCCAGTGCATCAGGTACAGGTCCAGATACTCCAGCTGCAGGTCAGCAAGTGTCTTCCGGAGGGCAGGCTCCACATCCTCGGGGTGGTGCTTTGTGTTCCACAGCTTGGAAGTCACAAAGAGCTCCTCCCGAGGCACCAACTGTACAGGGGACAGAGTCCACAGTCAGAAGAGCCAAGGGCACCCAGTCTTGCCCACCCTCACCTTTGGGAGAAGAACTAGAAGGAAGCTGATGCCAGATCCCTCTAGTCAGCCCTTAGCCCCAGCCTCTGAGTCTTCTCACCCCACCTCTCTGTAGCCCCAGTCCTCACCTTGCCAGGTCCCACATTCTCCTTCAGGGCTTCCCCGATTTCAGTCTCATTGCCATAGATAGCAGCACAGTCAATGTGACGGTAGCCTACACTCAGGGCATACTTAATAGCTGCTTTAACCTGCCAGGTGAGAAAAGCGAAAGTTTTAACTCTGTTGGCCTGGACCAGAAAGTGCCCTCCTGAGGGTCACTGATGGGGTGAGGGGGCAGGAATTTACCACTGTAGTCATCCACACGGTGGAAGTGAGAAGATAGAAGACGGCTCCAGTCTTGGGGATCAGAAGTCTCTGTGGAGACCCCAAACCCTTTTTCCTCCTCACCACTAACTTCCAAGGTTCCTTCCTATCCAAGCAATCTCAGCAGGGCCCAGCAAAAACTATGTTCCCTGCTACATGCTCAGAAGATGGATGGATACATTGATAGGACAGAAAGTAGAAGTACAGTCATGGAGATAGGTCCCAACCCTGAAGAGCTGGTTAGGGAAGCGTGATACACAGGTAAGTAGTTCCTAAAGCAAGACCACATGGAGACAGATCCTTAGAAGCCATGTGGGGACTTCCCCGGTGGTCCAGTGGTTAAGAATCCACCTGCCAAAGCAGGGGACATGGGTTCCACCCCTGGTCCAGGAAGATTCTACATGCCATGGAGCAACTAAGCCTGTGCACTGCAGCTACTGAGCTGGGGAGACTAGAGCCCATGCTGCACAATAAGAGAAGCCCATGCACCATAAGTAGAGAGCAGTCCCCGCTCACTGCACTGCAACTAGAGACAGTCTGTGTGCAGCAAAGACCCAGTGCAGCCAAAAAAATGTAAATAAAAAAATCACATATATATATATAAATCTAAATTCCATTTTAAATATATGTATATATTTAAAGGGGAAGCCATGTAGACCATGGCTCAGACAAGCAGAAGAGGTGAGGGGGGGAGAACAGAAAACTAAGGAAGGTGGAAAAGTGAGATGGAAGCTGGGCCCAGAGGCCCCCACCAGAAGAGAATAAAGCAGGCACCAAGGAGGTTGATGGGTCAATTTGTTAAAAACCAGACTAGAAACATGGCATTAGGAGCAGACCCAAGGGTGTTAGGCCCCCTGCAACTCAAGATCCCCACTTAGGTGCAGTTGTTACTATCCGGACATGTGCCCTTCTCACCGACCCTGCTCCATCCCATTTCCCACCCCTCCATCCCTGACCCATCTTGGCCCTGGCTCTGGCCTCCACCCCCAGCCTTCGCCTAGCTCCTGGACTTGTCCCAGGCGGTGTCAGTGCCCACCTACAGCACCAGACTCTAGGCAGCTGTAGGAAGGAAAGCAAAGGGAGAAAAGGCAGACAGAGTTCATTCAACCACGCCACCCATCCCAGCCTAAATCCCAGACAGAAGAGGCCATTGTCCCTGCCAGAGTTCCTCCCAAACTTCTCTCAACTCTGACTCAGATTCCAAGAACAAGGAACACCCAGGTGGGAGCTGCTCCACCCCGGGTGGGAGCTGAGTCTCTACCTGTGTCCATCTAGGAAAGCAAGTTTTCATTCCCAGGCTCTCCTGGGCTGGAAGGTCTATAGCAGGGGTTACTAAACTCCAGCTAGCAGCTGGCTTTTGTTTTTTTTTTTTTTTCAGCCCTTGAGCTAAGAACAAGTTTTATATTTTTAAATAGTTATATAAGTACATAACCACCTGCATTTTGCAAGTTGTCTGACAAAATCTAAATTATTAACCACCTTGTCCTTTAAGAAACAGTCTGCTGACCTTTGGTATAAACAGTTGACCAAGTTGTTCTTTAACCCTGATACCTGCTGTGTGTTATCTGGCTATATGTTGTCACCCTGTATCAGACTGCATATTGTCACATGTATCAGGATGTATATTGTCACCATGCTTATTTAACTTATATACAGAGAACCTCATGCAAAATGCCCGGCTGGATGAAGCACAAGCCGGAATCAAGACTGCCAGGAGAAATATCAATAATGCAGATGACACCACCCTTAAGGGAGAAAGTGAAGAGGAACTAAACAGCCTCTTGATGAAGGTGAAAGAGAGTGAAAAAGTTGGCTTAAAACTCAACATTCAAAAAACTAAGATCATGGCATTCAGTCTCATTACTTCATGGCAAATAGATGGGAAAACAATGGAAATAGTGACAGACTTTATTTTCTTGGGCTCTAAAATCACTGCAGATGGTGACTGCAGCCATGAAACTAAAAGACGCTTGCTCCTTGGAAGAACAGCTATAACAACCTAGACAGTGTACTAAAAAGCAGAGACATTACTTTGCCAACAAAGGTCCGTCTAGTCAAAGCTATGGTTTTTCCAGTAGTCATGTTTGGATGTGAGGTGGACCATAAAGAAGGCTGAACACTGAAGAATTGATGCTTTTGAACTGTGGTGTTGGAGAAGACTCCTGAGAGTCTCGTGGGCTGCAAGGAGACCAAATCAGTCAATTCTAAAGGAAATCAATCCTGAATATTCATTGGAGGGACTGATGCTGAGGCTGAAGTTCAAATAATTTGGCCACCTGATGCAAAGAGCCGACTCACTGGAAAAGACCCTGATACTGGAATGGCAGGAGGAGAAGGTGACGACAGAGGATGAGATGGTTGGATGGCATCACCGATTCAATGGACATGAGTCTGAGCAAGCTCAAGGAGATGGTGAAGTACAGGAAAGCCTGGCGTGCTGCAGTCCAAGCGGTTGCAAAGCGTCGGACAGGACTCAGCAACTGAACAGCAACAACCTGCTGTGTGTAAGGAACCAAATGTGGAACGGAAGACACGATCACAGCACAGGGTGATAAACGGCACCTTGGGGTCAGCCCAGGGTCAGGCACAAAGGAGTGCCACATCTCCACAGCACTCAGCACAGATCATCAGGGAACAGGCTCCTTCTTATGCTTGAGGCCCTGCTGGGCCCCTTACCACTGCTCTGGATCAGTTGGGGAAACCAAGAGCTCACTATGGGTTCCTTCTTCCCTTGTTTCTTCCCACCGCCCTCCAGGCTTATCCCTACCAGATGTGAAGTATAGGGATGGGGGTGATAGAGAAAACACAAGGACCCTCTACCAAACAGTGCCTTTTCCCTAGAAGACAGGCAAGAACCCCCTTCTGCCCCCATCCCTCACCTGGCCAGGGTCGCTCTTCCAGGTGCCCAGTCCAATCAGGGGCATCTTCTGCCCAGTGTGTAAGAGGATACAGGAAGCCGCCATTGCCCCTGAAACACAGATGGAAGAAAATGGTGTGAGGGTCAGTGCTGCTGTTGGGGCGACTGGTCAAGGATCCTGTAAAACATGGGAGGAAGGGGGCACAGAGATGGCAGGAGAACAGACACTGGGTCATGTGTATATGCCTGGGAGCAAAGGCAGCTGAGACAGGGCAGCCAGAACCAACCAAAGCCAGTAACTCCCAGACAAACACTAACAGGACCACCAGTCTGGCTGCCCTTCCTTTCACCAGGCTAAGGGTCTGGTTAAAGAGTTCTTAAACCTAAAAACAAAGGCGAGGTGGCTCCCCAGAAGTACTCAACCTTGACTACATGAGGTCTCAAGCCAGTGTAAGATAAGCAAAGGCCTTTATGAGACAAAGGGAGACCAGGTGACAGGCTCAGAATCGAAGGATGAATGTTCCAGGAGACTGTTAGCACTACAGAGACTGAGTCCCTCTCAGAGGTCTGATCAGCCATGCTACCAGGCCTGAGTGGGCTCTTACAAGCGAAGTATCTTATTTTTTAGATTACAAAAAAAAAAAAAACAGGCTCAGAGAGATAAAGATATTTGCCCCAAATCAACAGCTAAGTGACAGAGAGAGTCAACAATTCAAAAAGGAACTGATAGAAAAGGCAGGAAAAGGCAAGAGAACACAGACCAATAAACTACATATGCTATGCCTCACAGAAGACACATGTACACTGTGTCACAGAAGAGCAAGTGACTTCTGTAGGGCAAGGACAAGAGAATAATGACATTGTCTTTTTTTTTTAATATTTATTTATTGGGCTGCACTGGGTCTTAGTTGTAGCACACAGGATCTTCAATCTTCATTGCAGCATGCGAGATCTTTAGCTGTGGCATGCAGGATCTTTTAGCCGCAGCATAACTCTTATTTGCAGCATGTGGGATCAATTTCCCTGACCAGGGATTGAACCCAGGCCCTCTGCATTGGGAGTGCAGAGTCTTTGCCACTGGAGCACTAGGGAATTCCCAACACTGGTTTTTAAGAATGAGTTGGATTGTCCCAAGAGTAAAGAGAAGGACTTCCCTGGTGGCGCAATGGATGAGAATCCACCTGCCAGTGCAGGGGACACTGGTTCAATCCCTGGTCCGGGAAAATTTCACATGCCCCGGAGTAACTACTGAGCCTCAGATCCAGAGCCCAGATACTTCAACAACTGAAGCTCTGCTGCCTAGAACCTGTGCCCTGCAACAAGGGAAGCCACCGCAATGGGAAGCCCAAGCACTGCAACAAAGAGTAGATTCCACTAGCCCAAACTAAAGAAAGCCTGTGCAAAGCAACAAAGACCCAGTGCAGCCAAAAATAAATAATTTTTTTTTAAAAAAGAGTAAAAGAAGCTTTCCAGGAAGAGGAACCAGACACATGACTTCAGTGCAGTGGAAAGCAGTAAATCACAGATATCTGAAAATTTCCAACTGAACAAAGCACGTGGTAACTGCAACAACCCTATTTGGAAAGCTATGAAAATCAGAAGTCTCCAGTGGCCTGAGAACACTCATTCAGTCAGCAGATGATGCATGGTCTTATGCTAGACACAAGAGACACACATATTCAAATAGTTCTTGCTCTCTGGGAGTTCATGGTCTGGTCAGGAGAGGACAGAGGATATCACAACCCACAAGACGGGACCAAAACCTGCACAAGGGCTACAAGAAAAAAGTGACCTGGCTGGGATGGCTTCTTGGAGGTGACATGTGAGTCGAGCTTTGATGAATAGGATTTATCCAAGGGAAAGGAGAAAGAGGGCTCACCCCAAGAATCAATAATATAGAAACATCCTTTTCCCCTGCTCTCATCAGTACTGTAACTATCACTCTCAGGATTGCGTTCATTGCTGGTCAGTACTTTTATTATCACAACCTTTGTTTCCAAGTTCAGAAAGGACATAAGAATATTATGGTAGAGTAGGTAACTGGATAAGTTGCAAGTATAACTGACACACCAACACTGTCCTTAACATTTCTGACTCAGAAGAATTTTTTTTAAGGTTATTACTTTATTTATTTATTTTTGCCTCATGGCACACGGGATCTTTGTTCTCTGACAAGGGATCGAACCCACACCCACTTGCACCCTCTGCAGGGAAAGTGCAGAGTCTTAACCACTGGACCACCAGGAAGAATATTATAGTCTAGTGGGCTTCCCAGGTGGCTCAGTGGGAAAGAACTGCCACCTACCAATGCAGGAAACACAAGAACTGCGGGTTTGATCCCTGGGTCAGGAAAATCCCCTGGAGTAGGAAATGGCAAACCATTCCAGTATTCTTGCCTGGAAAATTCCATGGACAGAGGAGCCTGGTGGGCTACAGTCCACGGGGTAGCAAAGAGTCGGACCCGACTAAGCACGCACGCGCGCGCATACACACACACATACACACACAACATTTTGGAGACCATCCTTTCTGCTAAAATGAAAACAGTTCAATTTGGGCAGCAAACCATGGACCACTGAGGGCAATCTTCTGTTACCAAACTTCTCAGGGACACAAACTGCCCAGAATCAGGCAAACATGTCTGTATCTCACAGAAGGAACTAGCTTGCCAGCTGCTACCAGGGACAATGGCTGGTTTCCTGGGCTTGATCTTCAACCTGTGACCTGTTGGCCTCTGCCAGATTTCTCAGAATACAAGGGTTGGCTTTGAAATCACACCTGGGCTGAGAGTGTGAACAAAAACCTGGCCTGGGGGAAAAGGAAGAAGAAACCTGAAGCTTGCCTCTCCCCTTTCTTTTGCTGGTGAAACTGAAAACCAAAAAGGCTAAGGCTTGGGGGGCAGGGATCAGAGGCAGAAACAGTAAACACAGATCTTCAAAGAACAAACGCTCCAAAGGACAGATGGAAGGCAGAAGATAGATGTTTTTCTCTATCAGAGGACAGGAAGTCATCCTCTGCTGGCTCCTGACTTCCTTATCTTCTGCCTGTGCATCAGCCTTTCAACCTAGCCCTGTGTTAAAAGGCTCTGAGCTTGTCAACATCTGCCTAGCTGGACCTCTAGCAGCATTCAGACACCCCCATGTTATCTTGGGAGAGGTTCAAGGTGGAAGAGAGAAGCTGAGTGTATAGGGGGGCGGGTGAGGGCAGTATCAGGACTCAGGTTTTATTAATCCCAAGTCAGTGCCTAGGTTCCTCCTCTCTGGGGCTTAATCTTCCCTTCTCAGAGAAGGGCTCTGTAGTTGCTGCCAGGATGCAAGAAACTTGAAAACACAGGAAGAAGAAGCAGTCTTCACATGAGTGTTCCCTGGCTGCATAGGCCTTCCCTCTCTGCCATCTTCCCCCACAAAAAATATTGGTGTCCCTCAGGGTTCTGTCCTCAATCCCTTCTCGCTCCCTAGTCAAGCTTCAGTGATGACTTTAATCACTAATTCTTCCCACCCCAGCTCTATATATTCACCTCCCTCTGGACAGTTCCACCAGTATATCCTACAGGTATGAGACTTAACATGTCCAGAACTAAACTTATCAAATCCAGCAACAGAGCACGAGGAAATAGTTTAAGTTCTGGAGTTGCACAGACCTGGGGTTGAATCTCAGCTCCTCCATTCTGAAGAGATATTATGCCTAAAGCCCTCTGCACAGCGCCTGACCATGTTCTTTGTTCTATATACTCTGTCTCCCCAGGACTCAAGGCCCTGGATGACAAGTGTGAAAGCAAACCAGACAACACAGTATAATCCATGGGGGGTCTTACAAATCCAATCACAGTATAATCCATGGGGGGGTCTTACAAAAGCCATCTAAAGTATTTCAGTTTGTTTGAGGCATTTCTGAGTATTATAAGATTAGGGTTTTGACAGGTAGTGGGAAGGGGAATATAGCTTCTGAACTTTGAAGACGCCAGCACAGAAAGCCACCTTAAATATGAAACAGTGGCCAAGATTTGGTCTATCTGGCTGGGTTAAAAATCCTGTAATACTTGTAAATATTTTTAAAAAGATACTGTTTGCTCTAAACTGTAATGTAACACCTAAGACTGCAATACCACTCTCTGGACTTCTTGATGTATGTGAAAAGAATTTTAAAATATATACTCCTTAAATCTTTACCCAGCCCATCCTCCAGGCCACTTTACCCAGCACACCTCCAGGGCCACTGCTCCAGCTGTGACCACCCTTCCCAGAACCAGGGATTGCTCTGATCCAGTGAGGCCCCTCTCCCCGACAAAGCAGTCCCCAAATCTGACCATGTGACTCCCAGGCTCTCTTCCAGTAGTTCTCTCCTACCACAGGGGTAAAGTCCAGACTCCTTAGTAATACCCTTTATAACCTAGCTCCCACCTCCCCCATCTCTCCACCTCTTCACTTAAGACAACATATTCCAGACTCTGCAGAAGCAGCCACCATACTTGATTCCAGGCCTCTGCACACTTCCCTTCTGCACAAGTCCAACCCTTGCCTGGCTAACTGCAGCTCACCCTTTAGCTAGCTTTAAATTTCTGGCTCCTCCCATGTACTGACAGCTGTGCACAACACTGCATTTGTGTGCTCATTTTCCCTCAGAAATTTAAGCACTCCTCAAGGTCAGGGCCTGCCATTTATCTAACCTGGTAGCTGCTACAGTGCCTGCTGCCCATTTCCCCTACCCCACACACAGGCAAACAGGGGAGATCTTGACAGCTGGAGGTGCATCTGAGAAAGTCACTGCCCCCATCACTTTCTTCCTTTACTTCTTAGACAACCTGGCAACAACGATCTCTGGAAAATAACAAAGCACTTTACCATCTCCGATTAAAAAAAAAAAAAAAATCCCAGTGATTACATTAGGCATTGCTCTTGTATTACAGATAAGAAATCTGAGATATGGGGGGCAGTAACAAGACTGATCAGAACCCTCAAGACTCTTCTAAGGGAGGTCGTGCGGCCCTGAGTATGGACAGGCTGAAGGAAAAGAGTTAATTAACAATAACCCCATCCGGTGAAGGTTCAGATTTCAGTCTGAAAAGAGCACTCGGGCAAAACAGAAACATGCCCTGGCTTTCCCAAACCCAAGGCAGGTCCCAAAGCTAGCGAACCCACGCCCCTCTTGCCACGTCAGGTTTTATTAATTTCATAATTCCTATGGAATCGCAGATTCTATAGGAAAGCCAGATTTCCGGGAAAAACCGTGTCGGTGGGCAAACAAAAAAAGGAAGATGGCAACCAAAACTTACTGACAATCGGTGCATGTAGCTTTTAAGAGCTTTATCTCACTTAACTCTTGCTACAATTCTGATGTAGGAACTGATTTTACCGCTGAGAAAACTGAGGGCCAGAGAAACTGAGGACTTATCCAAGATCATTTAAAGAATAAGAGGAAGCGCAAATCCGAAACCAAGTCTGGCCGCCTCCAGAGCATTTGCTATTCGCTCTAAACATGGGGGCGGACACATGTGGAGTAAAGGTTCGAGGCCATCTCCACTGCGCCAAAGAAACAGGGCAGCAGAGGAGAGACTCACCTCGGTACAGAGCGTTAACAGGGTAGTGTGGCTTCCCAGCTCAGTCCTGTGCCCTGCTAGCCACCAAGTGAGCCTCAGCTTCCGGGATTGGTGGGCAGCAGGAGACACCCGCCCAAGCTTGATGCAGGCACTTAAGCCTGGCGGTGATGAGGAAGCTCCTCCCAGAGGAGTGGCGGGGGCCGGGCGTTCAGCATCACGCGCGTGGTGGACCCCGCCCCTACCTCCAGAAAGAAGCTGAGGAGTGGAAGCCTGAGCTAGGAGGCTGCACCACGGTGATGAGTGGATTGCCCACGAGCATCCTGCGGAATGTGGGTCCACACAGCGTGGCCTACTGTGGAGCTTGGACACTGCACACCGCTGGTTTGGCGAACTCCCGCGTGAAAGATGCACGCGCCTCGGATCATGTAGGCGGCCCCGAGGGCGGGACTAGGCCGCGCCTCTGCCTGGCCCACACTGCACCGCGCGCCGCCTGTAAGGCTGCTCTGGGCGGTCCCAGCTCTTTCTCCAGCCAGAGGGAGAATCCGGCGGCCTAGTGACGGCTTCTTCTGCAGTGGGCTGTTCCCTCACTCCACCAAATAAAACATAATTCAACTTTTAGACTGTCAATATTTTTTTTATTCATTAATACATACAGAACAATGCACAAATCTTAAACATTCAACTCTGATTTTTTCTTTTTCATTGTAATCAGCATCCAGCGCACTTGCAGTCAGTCTCCTGTGAGGAAGGTATTCACGTCCCACTTTACAGATTGTGCAGACTTAGCAGGCTTTACCTTGTTCAGAGTAAGATAGCTATTAAATTGCAGTTCTGAGATTTGAAATAGCTTTGCCATTCGGACTCAGAGGTGTCTTGAATTTATGTTTTCCTTGGCAGAATGGGCAGGAAGCAGGTTTGTCCTGGTGTAGCTCTTTCTCTCCCTCACCTCCTTCCTGCCCCTCTGTACTCTGCCAGCGCGACTCTAACCATTTTTTAAGCTTATTTCTTTCTAGGCCACTCTGTGAGGCATATGGGAGCTTAGTTAACAAACCAGGGATCCAATTTTGGCTCCCAGCATTGGAAGGTGGATTCTTAACCACCTGACCGCAGGGGAAGTTCTTCCCCATCATTTGTTTATACCCCAGATTACTCCCCACTGTCTCTCCAGTAGAAGTGGCGTCCTGATGAACTAAGTCTCCAACATTTCACTTTTGGGGCTCCAAAATCACTGCAGATAGTGACTGCAGCCATGAAATTAAAAGACGCCTACTCCTTGGAAGGAAAGTTTTGACCAACCTAGACAGCATATTCAAAAGCAGAGACATTACTTTGCCAACAAAGGTCCATCTAGTCAAGGCTATGTTTTTTCCAGTGGTCATGTATGGATGTGAGAGTTGGACTATAAAGAAAGCTGAGCACCGAAGAATTGATGCTTTTGAACTATGGTGTTGGAGAAGACTCTTAAGAGTCCCTTGGACTGCAAGGAGATCAACCAGTCCATCCTAAGGAGATCAGTCCTGAGTGTTCATTGGAAGGACTGATGTTGAAGTTGAAACTCCAATACTTTGGCCACCTGATGCAAAGAGCTGACTCATTTGAAAAGACCCTGATGCTGGGAAAGGTTGAGGGCAGGAGGAGAAGGGGACGACAGAGGATGAGATGGTTGGATGGCATCACTGACTCAATGGACATGAGTTTGGGTAAACTCTGGGAGTTGGTGATGGACAGGGAGGCCTGGTGTGCTGCAGTTCATGGGGTTGCAGAGTCAAACACGACTGAGTGACTGAACTGAACTGAAAGTCACCTGTGTGTGTGTGCTAAGTTGCTTCAGTCATGTCTGACTCTTTGAGACATTATGGACTGTAGCCCAACAGGCTTTGCTGCCTGTGGAATTTCCCAGGCAAGAATACTAGAACAGGTTGCCATGCCCTCCTACAGGGGATCTTCCCCACCCAAGGGTCGAACCAGCATCTCTTAAGTCTCCTGCATTGGTAGGCAGGTTCTTTACCACTAATGCCATCTGGGAAGCCTCCCTGAAGTCACCTGGTTTCTGCCAATCCCATGCCCTGCCTTCCCTTTGATCCTGCAATTTTCCTATGGCCTTCCAAAAAATTATTTTTCTTTGGTTAAATAAAGCCAGTGTTTGCTGCTTACAACTAAAGAACTCTAACAGACACAAGAAAGTAAAAATAGTATCAGAGGCTACAAGGAGAAGTAAATCATAGGTAATTCAAAAAAAGGTGATGGAAAGAGGAAATGTCAAATTAGGATTTTATACTAAACTGTGAATATGTTTTTTCAGATCTTTTTGAGATGATTCAGGTATTGTATAAAATGTAAGAGGAACTGAGATAAGAGGGAAGAGTCAAGGCATAACCTTTAGGAGAATGATATAGCCATTGAGGATGCAACAAAAACTGGTTAGAAACTATTAAGCCCAAGATTGTGGAAGATTCAACTTCCTGTAAACCTTGAGCCTCATTATACATTCATTATAATATATTAACATATATTAAATCCACACCCCCCAGGTACCATGACAGTTTCAAGGCTGACCATAAAAGGCCAGAAGTGGGTGATGGCCCAATTCCTGGAAATTTCCACCCCCTCCCCTGAAATAGTTGGAATAACCCTCCTACTTGTTAGCCTATGAAATTACCCAGCCATAAAAACTAACCACTCCCATATTTCAGGACCATCCTCACCTTCTGAGATAGACTACAATTCTGTCTATGGAGGGTATTCTTCCAAAGTCTGTCTTAGGACAGCAGCTCACATTCTCATCATGGAGTAGAGACACATTTTAGAAATATTTAGGAGTATAATTGGCAGCACTAGATGTAATGTGATCCACTAGATGTAGGAGATTAAAAAAAAAACAGAGAACAGACTTGTAGTTGCCAAGGAGAAGGGGGGCAGGGAGAGAGATGGACTGGGAGTTTGGGGTTGGTAGATGCAAACTGTTACATTTAGAATGGATTAAAAAACAAGTTTCTGTTATAACACAGGGAACTATATTCAATATTGTATGATAAGCTACAATGGAAAAGAATATAAAAAAAGAATGTACCTATGAGTATAACTGAGTCACTTTGCTGTACAGCATAGATTGGCGCACCGTTGTAAATTAACTATACTTTAATAAAAACAAAAACACTGGAATGACTCCTGGGTTTCCAGCTTGAGTACATATGAGGATGGTGAGGATGGTGAATGGTTTCCCAAACACACCATGTCTTCTCTCACTTTGGGTCTTTGCATATGCTCTTCCTACCTACAACACACTTTCTTTTAAATATCCGCTACTTCCAAAACATCTTTACTGAGGAAGCCTCCCCTTGACAGCTTACAGCAAACTGTGTCAGATTTGTGATCTCTGAAGAAGAAGATTCAGCTTCAGGATCGGGGACAAGGTTTGATTACTCAGAGCTTTTGTTTTATTACAGTGAAAAAGGACAGAAAAAGTTTCTGAAATAGATATCAGAAGGGGGATGGAGAATGCCCCACTTGCTAGTCTTATCAAGGCCTTATATACTTTTACCAGACCCACTCCAATAATATACATGTTAAATTAACAAGATTAGGACAATAAATAGGTCTTATCAGACCCACTCCCACAACATACCTCTGAAAATAACAAGATTAGTCAGAAGGTTCTTGTTAAGAAGAAGAAACATGTCCTTGAGCAAGATATATTTTTATTATATGATCATTAGTACAGAGCAAGATACATTTTTATTATATAATCATTAGTACAGAGCTTGAGGAAAAACATACTGTTGAGCCATTAGCTCTGGGCATAAAGAAAAAACATTATCTGTGATTAAGACAAAAGAATGTAGAAAAAATGTTTGTCCTTTTCTCTACCTCAAGAACCCTGGACCCCTTTCTCCTCTTTGAGGGCCCCAGACCCCTTCCTCATTGAGGGCCCCAGACTCCTTACAATCTACCTAAGAATTAGTTCTCTCACCCTGATTGACTCAGACTGAGTTATGTGCCCCTCTTCTGTGTTCCCAAAGCTCCCTGTACTGACCCATAGACAAGTTAAGACTCTATGTTGCCCTTAACAGAAAAGCTAATTTAAATTGGCTTCAACAATAAAGGAAAATTATGAGCTTACATAGACAGGCTTCAAGCCTGGTTTGATCCAGCAGCTCAACAGTGTCATCAGGATCCCATTTTCTCTCCATTTCTTCTTTCTGCTTTTCAGTCTCACATCTTCATCCTGAAGTTGACCTCCTCATGGTGGCAAATGATTATGACACTTCTGGCCTTCATATCAACTACCACATTCTTCAGAGAACTAACTTCTGAGAGCTCTCAAATGAGTGAGGAACAATCCTTCCCTAAGACCATCAGAAACAATCTTTAGCTTCCCATAAACCCAAACTGACTCAGAAGAGGTGGATGAACCTAGAGCCTATTTTACATAGTGAAGTAAGTCAGAAAGAGAAAGATATCGTATATGAATGCACATATATGGAATCTAGAAAGATGGTACTGAAGGATTTATTTGCAGGGCAGCAATAGGAAAACAGAAATAGAGAACAGACTTATGGACATGGGAAGAGGGGAGGAGAGGGTGAGATGTATGGAGAGAGTAACATGGAAACTTACATTACCATATGTAAAATAGATAGCCAATGGGAATTTGCTGTATGTCTCAGGAAACTCAAACAGGGGCTCTGTATCAACCTAGAGGGGTGGGATGGTGAGAGAGGCACGAGGGAGGTTCAAGAGGGAGAGGATACATGTATACCTATGGCTGATTCATGTTGAGGTTTGACAGAAAACAAAATTCTATAAAGCAATTATCCTTCAATTAAAAATAAATTAATTAAAAAAAGAAAATTCTTTATCTGAGTTTACTCTCAAAATGCATATTATATAAATGATGTTAGCAATCTTTTTTCATTTAATATGAATTTAGTAAAAATATTACAAGTAAAAAAAAAAAAAAAAAGATGCAATGGCATGAAAGAAAAAGAGCCAAAATGTCCTAAATAGAAATGCTGGAAATAGAATATTATACAACAGTGAAAAGGAATTAACTACTCCTACACTCAACAAGAATAAATTTGCCAAACTAACTGTTGAGTGAAATAAAGCAGACATGAAAGTGTATATATATTGTATAATTTCATTTTTATAAAGTATAAAACCAGTGCAAACTAATCTATTTTGTTAGAAGTCAGGATAGTGATTACCCTTAGAGACATAGTGACTGGAAATGGGCAAGAAGGGAAACTTGTGGGGTGATAGTTATTATCTATTTCTTGATTTAATTTAAAAAGAAACATTGAATTTGTGAAAATTTATCAAGTTATACACTTAATCTGTTCACTTTCCATATGTTACACTCCAATCAGAAAGTAAGAAAATCCTTTCAAATTAAAAAAAAAGAAAAACCTATATGTGTAAGGAAAAAGACTGGAAAATACCAGTCTTTTGCAATACCAAAATAACTGCAGCATTGCTTTTGACTTCTGGATGAAGAGGTTATTTTGTCTTTCTTCTGTGTTTATCAAGTTTTTGAAACATAGCTCTTGTATTGAATCCAGTCGAATACCTCTCCAGATTCACTTGGAGCCACCTGCTTCCTGTTCTCCACTCAGTGGAGAGCTAGTCATTACAGTGAGCCTATCTCCTGATGCAGTAGTCTGCTTCAGCTTCCCCAAGTATGTGGGCCAGACTTCTGTACTTTCTTTATTGCACCTGCTATAGCAGGAGCTGCAGCAGCTATGACACTCATATCTGACTTAACCAGATCCACAGAAAATCTCACTCAACACCACTTCCAAAATAAGCTGAATCACTTGCTATGGATTGAGATCAATCTCTCAAGACTGCCTTGCGGATCCATGATATAATCTGGAAGTACAAGGCAGTTAATGTTTCATTCAGGGCTTCCCAGGTGGTGTTAGTGGTAAAGAACCTGCCGGCCAATGCAGGAGACGCAAGAGACGTGGGTTTGATCCTGGGTCAGGAAGATCCCCTGGAAGAGGGCATGACAACCCACTCCAGTATTCTTGCCTAGAGAATCCCATGGACAGAAGAGCTTGGCCAGCTACAGTCCACAGGGTCACACAGAGTCGGACGTAACTGAAGGGACTTAGCACACACACATGGTGTAAGGAAGTTGACCCATGCAAGATAGAAGGGAAGAGTCAGCAGTTTTCTCTTCCTCTCCCTGAGAAATGATTCCTAGACATGATACAGGCATTTTACATGATCTCTCAGTCCTATATAACTAAGCAATTAGCTGTATCTTATAAATCTGTGGCTAGCTCTGCAGCACACCACCTTTACTTTTCTTTCCCTTCCTTCCTGATTTTCCCTTATTTTTGCCCTGAATATTGTTTATTGAACATCACAATAAGCCTTAGCATGTAAATTTTGCCCTGAGCTTTGGTTTTCCAGGGCAACAGGCTAGGATAAAACTATATACCTTTTACAATGAGTGGTGAGAAGGAGGGGAAAATGATTTAAAAGAGATAACAGAAGTGAGTAATGTTAGGGAAACTAAGACAGGTAAAAACAATTACCATTTTACTAAGCATCTACTATCTGCCATACTCTTTACATTTATGTTCTCTAATTTTCACAGCAGAAACTTTTGAATTCAATTGGCATGAAAATCACTGGTGACTTTGTGGAGAGCTGGCTCAGTGGAATGGTTGGTTAATCCTGAGCCAGATGGCTTGGATTTAGGGGTGAAGAGAAGATTAAGATGTGGAAAATCAGAGGGCAGACTTCTCAAGAAAATAAAGAAGGGAAGGAAAGTGATGGATTAGTGGCTTGAGAGAAAAGCAGATAGAGGGAGAGTTTTTCACAATATGGGGAATTTGAACATGAACTTGTGCTAAGGGAAGGGTCCAGTGGAAGAAAGTGGAAAAGCTATGAAAAGAGAGAGAATAATGGGAGGAATCATGCTTTTAGCTAACATTTACTGAGAATTTACTAAGCACTACTATCTTAGTCTGTTTTCAGACTGCTTCAGATACGGCAGACTGGGTGATTTACAAACAGGAGAAATTTATTGCCAACCATTATAGAGTGCCGGGGTCCAGCCCCAGCAGGATCCTAGGGTACCCTCAGGAAGGACGGCGTTGGAGAGAGAGAGATGACACGGGTCTTATAATGGATTGGGACCTGGTGGTCCGGGGTCAAAATAAAAATAAAGAGAAAGAATAAGGGAGAGAGAAAGAGGCTGATGTTCCTTGGTTAACACAGAAAGCCAATAAAGTCCCTGACACGGGACTTGCCCTGTCCACAGAGGCCACAGGCGCCCTCTCTGTGGGGTGAAGATGCAGAGCACCTTCTCGATTGGGTCTTAGAAGCCCGGGCAAAAAAGACTCAGAGAGCCTCTGTGTTCCAGGGAATCTGCCTGAAAAAAGAAGAGAGAGAGAGAGAAAGAGAAAGAAAGACACAGAGACCAGAGCTCTGGTGAAGTGGGATCCGCAGCTTTATTTTCAAAAGGGGCTTTTATACTCTGAGTTACACATTTCCAGAAGTGAAAGATACAAAGTCATGCAGAGTCAGCTCAAAAATTACATCTGTTTAACCCTTATTGAAACCAGGATGTTCTCTGCATACCTTTCCACTTGCAAGTGTCTTATATTATGTACATTATCTTCTGGCCCGGAGGCCTATTGACATTTTATGACATTTTCCTGATAAAGGCTGGTCAATCAGAAAACTTGTTTTTCCTTTAAAGTGTTTTTTCTTTATTTTTCCAATCAGTGTCACCCTCAGAAAGTACTAAATAAAGTTACATTTTATGGAGCAAAGGTGCAGTGGGTTACAACAAAGAAAGAAGTTATTAACTCAAAGGTTTTATGTTGCTATTATCAAGGCTACTACTTATTTTTCTACATTCTAACTATATTAACTAATGCACTCCCAGGCACACAATGGGTAAGGGATAAGGAAACTTGGCAGCAAACATTGGCTCAACAATGAAGCCCTCCATCAGTATTATCTAATAATTTCTCACCCCTCAAAGGGCTCTATGCCCATTAGGACTTTTAGAATGCTTTAGGCTTTTTGTGCCTTTCATGTTTGGGAAGTTGTAAACAATCATGTGTGTTAGTTGCAAGAGGATGGATAAACCTGCCAAGCAAGCTAAAATGCTAACAGAGGGGTTAGAATTGAAATACTCCTTTCAAGCCCAGGAGACTTATTAACTAGAGCCCTAAATTGATTTTCTTCAGAGAAAGGTGGTCGGGGATAGCCCCCTGTTAATGTCAGAAGAGTTGGTGAAAGGCATAATATAGTAAACAGTAGACAGACAGACTTTGGTTTCGGGGTTGATGCTCGAGCAGGTCCAGGGGAGCCCCTTGAGTCCTGATCCGCCTTGCCTCTCAGGTCTCCTCCGCATGACCTTGTCATGGGTGGGATCTCCTGTGCTGGCTCCCAGCAATGGAGGATGGAAGTCCAAGGTCAGGGACCAGCATGATCAGGTAAGGGCCCTCTTGTGGATCATAGACTTCTTGTATGCCTCACATGGCAGACCAGCAAGGGATCTCTCCAGAGCCTATTTTATAAGGCATTCCACTCACATGACTTACACACTTCCCAGATACCCCATGGGAATTACCACATCACCTTGGGTACTAGAATTTCAACATATTAACGAGAATGGAGAGGCAGAAAGGCAAACATTCAGACTATAGCACCTAGTCTTTTTCTAGGTGCAAAGAAGGACACAAAAATGGATCAGACTTGTCCTCTGGCTTTAAGGTTCACAGTTCAGAGGGGCTAAAGTAAAAGAGGTGGAAAGCAGACCACGAGATGGGTGCACAGAGGCAGCATCATGGAATGCAGGGGAGACAAGGCTCAAACAGATGAAGAGTTGGAAAGTAAGAGGGGTCTCCTAGGAATGGGGATGGCGTGCCCCACTCTGGACTACTAGATGGGAGGGACAAGTTCTCAGCCCTGCTTCACCGAGCATTTCAGCATTTGGCAAGTGTCTATAATAGAATCTGAGAGGAATGTGGTCAGGTCAGAGGGATGAGGAAATGAACTCTTTCCAAGTTTCTGAGTCTATCTATACCAGTGGCTAATTTACTGGCAGTTCCTGCTTACTTTGGATTGGATTATCTGAGAATTCAAGAACAAAGTTCAAGTTCACTGAGGAGCCTTATGCAAATCAAAGCAATAAAAAGCCACTCCGGAAACTTGTAGCCAGGAGAAGCAGGGGCCTAAATACCTTATCTAGATGAAAGGAACCTGAGACAAGATCATGAAGCGAGGCCCTCAGCAGGGCCTCTCAAACTCTTGGATGCGAACCGCTTATCTGTCAGAATTCTTGGAAGGAGAGGGAGACCTTAAATCTAGGTTCACCTTCACGTGCTCATGGCTGAGTGCTTTTTCATTCAGCAGTCATTCATTCAACTAACACTTATTGAGCCTTGAGCCCCTACCATGTGCTAGATATTCTGCTAGGTCGCTGGGGATACCATAAATAAGACCTTGCCTTCTCGAGCTGACCCTCTAGTGACATAATAGTACAGGGCAGGGTATATTTAAGGAACACCTGAATTCTTTCCAATCTATGAATGTCCCTAAAGGGCAGAATTATTTCTAAACACTGGACAGCTCAGAAACCAGCCCTTGATGCAGAAACTTCCAGCAAATGGATGATACAGCTTGATAAGACTTGACTAATTTTCCCTAAGAGTGAGACTCCCTGCCACAGTAGCTACTGGGAGTGTCCTTGGGTTTATATTTGGAGGCATCATTCTCTTCCTCAGCTCCTTGGATCCTGTGACCCAATTTAAGACCCTGCTGAGGGAGCAAGGCTGGCATCAGACCCTCAGAACTATACCAGGCAGACTCCTTCCTCATCAATCTAGGTTCAAGCTCTAATCCCTTCATTTCCCCAGCATGACATTGCACCAGTGCATGACTCCACTGTACCATATTTCACTGTGAACTAAGACTGTGCTCTATCCTATGCTACCCACAGCACGGGGACCATCCATCTCTTTGAGGCCAGAGATCGATTCAGGAAGCTTGCTTTAGCTATCTTTTTATTGTTTAATTAAATTTTTTTTAAATTTTCTTGGCCAAACTATGAGGCATATAGGATTTTAGTTTTTTGAGCAAGGACTGAAATTGAGCCCTGGCAGTGAAAGCATGAAGTCTTAACCACTGGACACCAGGGAATTTCTAGCTACCATTTTAAATAGCAAAACAATAGCTAATATTTATTGGGCTCTTTTTATATGTATCAGGCACTGTACTGAATATTTCATAGAAATTACTTTGCTTAATCTTCACAACAACCCTGAAAGTAGGGACCATTATCCCCCTTTTGCAGCTGAGAAGAGGCTAAATGATTTTGACAGTAAATGGAACTCTTGCAACCTTCATCTGTAACTCCAAAGTCACAAAGGCAGGGAAGCTTTTTCCAGGACACTCTTTTGCCTCTTGCAGTGGGTTGTTGATCTCTGTGACCCTGCTGCTAAGCATGATGTTTGGTTCATACTAAGGGATCAGTGAATAAACTTCTGAAAATTGTTTGCACATAGCAACAGCAGCAGCATGGTCCAACACGCACTCAAAGGAGTAACAAACTAGTAGGGATTAGCAGCGACTAGAGTCGGGCCTTCGTAGGTCAGTGGTTCTTGAGAGTACCACTGACAGAAGGCACACACCTCTAGGCACTAGTATGGTTACCATCAGCTGGAAATAGAAGTGAGTTCTTGGGCACAGAACTTTCCAACGATTATTCTGTCTTTCTTGTTGTAGGAGATTTGTGTAATGCCTCAACCTGCCTGATCTAACATGACTGAGGTCAGTAACTTACTGCGTCAACCATGTACCATTGTCTCTCTGCTTTGCTGCCCCAGGGCTTTCTCCATGCTGTGGAAGGCAGCTCAGCTGTGTGCAGCTGCAATCTGAAAGTGTGAGGGAGTTATGGTTTCCAGAGGAAACCCTCAGAAAATGGAAAGAAGGGGCCTGGGGGTAATACTCCAGCCTCCCCAGCCGTCACTGGGATAATTTTGATATGTGGTTTCCAGAGTTTTTCAGAAGAATCCTACATGGATTGATTCCGGTTGTCCATAGTATTAAGTAGTTGATGTATTAATCCTTTCCCCTTTTCTGTCTTATGTCCCCACTCCCTTCCTTCTAATTCTTAGGGTCGTCTCCCAAATAAATGATCTGTACCTAAGTCCTAGTCTCAGTGTCTGACTTTCAAGTGGTCTCAACTAAGATATAATACTTGAAAGAAAAAAAAACAAACAAAAGATATCATACTTAGGTATTTCTTTTCTTTAAAAAAAATAGTGTGCTTTCTTTATAAAACCAATACATATTTTCATTGTAACTTTTAAAAAATAATTTGTATTGGAGTATAGTTTATTTACAATGTTTATTGCAACTTTTAAAAAAAGTAATTTTATTTATTTATTTATTTATTTTTGGCTGTGCTGGGTCTTTGTTGCTTCCCAGGCTTTTCTCCAGTTGCGGGGAGTGGACTACTCTCTAGCTGGTGCGCCAGTTTCTCATTTTGGTGGCTTCTCTTGTTGTGGAGCACTGGCTCCAGGGTGTGAAGGCTTCAGTAGTTGTGGTTCCCAGGCTCTAGAGCACAGGCTCAACAGCTGTGGCGCACAGCCTAAGTTACTCTGCAGCATATGGGATCTTCCCAGATCGGGGATCAAACCTGTGTCTCTTGCATTAGCAGGTGGCTTCTTTATCACTGAGCTACCAGTGAAGCCCCTTATTGCAACTTTTGAAAATACAAAAACAACAGTCCAATTACTTAATGACAGTCACTATTATAGCATATGAGAAATTATTTCCTGCTTTCGTGTTTATGGGTTTTTCTGAGTGTGTGTTTATGTTTTGAATTGTGCTGTAGTCTAAACTACTAAAATAATTATTCTATTTATTTGTTTGTGATTTAATTCATAGAAATTCTGTTTATTCTCCATGATGCTTGTGAATGTGAGAAAAATAGATTTTGTTTGTTTGGCTGTGGAACCCACACCCCCTGCATTGAAAGTTTGGAGTCTTAACCACTGGACCTCCGGTGAAGTTCCTGGGGAAAATAAATTTTTTAAAAAATTCTGTAATAGTGGGATCAAGGGTGTTTGGAAAGTGAGTCATAGGACATAAGTTAGAAAAAGACTGAAAGCTATTACTTTAGAGACGGTATTTTCCCATGATGTTTGTATCAGTTTAATAGGCTGAAATGGAGGGAGGGAACATTCTCGAACATTAGTTAGCAAAGTCAGGTTGACAAGAAGAACCAAAGTATGTTTAGCCAGAGGGCCATTTCAGCTGGAGAGTAGGTTCATATAGAACATTGTCTGCTTAGCCAAGAAGTTTGGACTTTGCAGAGATAGTAAAGGTTTCTAAGTGGGAAAAAACAAACAACAAACCAATTAGAGGAATACATTGGGAAGATCAATTGGGTAAAACATAAAAAATAGATGCAGTTTTGGTTAGAAATCAGAAACAGCACAAGGCCCAAGCCTGTGTTATAAGAGTCTGAGTTAGGGAGGTACTTCATTACTAGAATAAAGTGAACAATCCTTGTCTGTCTCCAAAGTCAAAGGGAAAAAGCACCAGGATTGCAAACTTCTGCTAAAACTCTAACAAACTATAATCTGTCATAGCGTACCTAAGGACCAACTTAATTAACACCATTCTAATGACAATAACTTGTCCCATTGCTTCATGGCAAATAGATGGGGAAACAGTGGAAACAGTGAGAGACTTTATTTTGGGGGGGCTCCAAAATCACTGCAGATGGTGATTGCAGCCATGAAATTAAAAGACGCTTACTCCATGGAAAAAAAGTAATGACCAACCTAGATAGCATATTAAAAAGCAGAGACGTTACTTTGCTGACAAAGGTCCATCTAGTCAAGGCTCTGGTTTTTCTAGTGGTCATGTATGGATGTGAGAGTTGGACTGTGAAGAAAGCTGAGTGCCGAAGAATTGATGCTTTTGAACTGTGGTGTTGGAGAAGACTCTTGAGAGTCCCTTGGACTGCAAGGAGATCCAACCAATCCATTCTAAAGGAGATCAGCCCTGGGATTTCTTTGGAAGGAATGATGCTAAAGCTGAAACTCCAATACTTTGGCCACCTCATGTGAAGAGTTGACTCATTGGAAAAGACCCTGATGCTGGGAGGGATTGGGGGCAGGAGGAGAAGGGCATGACAGAGGATGAGATGGTTGGATGGCATCACCGACTCGATGCACATGAGTAAACTCCAGGAGTTGGTGATGGACAGGGAGGCCTGGCTTGCTGCGATTCATGGGGTCGCAAAGAGTTGGACAGGACTGAGTGACTGAACTGAACTGAATGACAATAACTGGACTTCCCAGGTGGTTCATTGGGGAAGAATCTGCCTGCCAAGCAGGAAACACGGGTTCCATCCCTGGGTCAGGTTCCAATCCTGGGTTGTGGAAAAGGAAAGGGCAACCCACTCCAGTATTCTTGCCTGGGAATTCCCATGGACAGAGGAGCCTGGCGGGCTACAGTCCATGGGATCACAAAGAGTCAGACATGACTTAGCGACTCAACGACAACAACGACAATGGAATCAAGATGTTAAATTACTATGGAAGGGAAGGAGTCACTGGCCAAGGCACTTCTGTTGGGGGCTTGGTGGACTTGAGAGACTATATTGTTTTCCTTAACTCGGAGGGAATTAGTCCTTGGAACCATTTCGTGGCCTTTTCCCTAATTCCACATACATCAAAGCAAAATTCTTAGTAGTGTTATGCTTTCTATATTTTAAACAATTATTTATTTATTTATTTTTTGCTGCACTAGGGCTTTCTCTAGTTGTGGCATGTGGGGGCTACTCTTCATTGCAGTGCTGCGACTTCTCATTGCAGTGGCTTTTCTTGTTGCTGAGCACAGGGTCTAGATGCTTGGACTTCAGTGGTTGTGGTGCACCGGCTCAGTTGCTCTGGGGCATGTGGAATCTTCCTGGGCCAGGGATTGAACTCGTGTTCCCTGCATTGGCAGGCAGATTCCCATCCACTGTACCACCAGGAAAGTCCTCTATATTTCTTAATGTTAAGAAGAGAGTGTTCTGGAGGGCAGGCAGGAACATATATGCATCCTTGAAAAGAAATCTTTCCATGGTGAATTAATATATTGATTTTCTAATTTATATATTAGTCCTTTCTGAGTAAATGCTGGTAAGATCCCCTGAGCTAGGATTCCCTAATAAAAATCCCCTGGGCTGCAGTGACCAAGTAAGTCTTGCCTAGGCATCAGGCCTGCATCCTTGACTGCTGTGTGAGGAACAGTTAGGACGCTCTAAAAGTAAACCATTCTTAAGATGATCATGACTTAGAAAAGGGTGGAGGTAATAAGGTGGTGAGAAGTGGTCAGATTTGGCATACATTTTGAAGAGAGAGCTGACCAGTTGGGTTATCATTACTTTTATTTTAGATTTATTTGCTGTGCTGGATTTTAGCTGTGGCATGCAAGATCTTTGATCTTTGTTGTGGCATGCATCTTTTAGTTTCAGCATGAAGGATCTAGTTCCCTGACCAGGGATCAAACCCAGGTCCCCTGCATTGGGAGCTTGAAGTCTTAACTGCTGGACAACATTATTATTGATAGATAAGAAGGGAGAGAGGTATAAAGGGTTACCCTGGGGTTTTGACCTGAGCAACTGGGCAAATGTTGATGTCTTTTCCTAAATGGGGAAACCTGGAAAAGCAGTATGTGAGTGGTAGGGAGAAAAGAGTTCTTTCTGGACAACTGAGTTTAAAATGTCTATATAGCATAAAAGACGGGAACCAAGGAGGCTTTGGGTATAAGAGTGCAGAGCCCAAGGATGAAGTTTGGACTGTATAAATGATGTCTGAGATCTTGAACCTGGAGGAGCTCACCTAGGGAATGAATGAGACATAAGAGAAATGAAGAACAAAGACACTCTTCTGGATGGCCCTGCAATATTTAGAAGTCAGGAAAAAGACCCAGGAAAAGCAACCAAAATATGAAAGAAAAATCAGGAGAACGAAAAATCCCAGAAGTCATGTAAAGAAAGCTTTTCAGGGAAAGAATGATCAACCAGGACAAATGCTGCCAACATGTCATTTAAGATGAGGAATGAGGCTTGACTACTGGTTTGGCATAATGGCAGCCATTGGCGATCTCAACAATAGATGTTTCAGTGAAGTGGTATAGACAAAGCTCATTTACAGCAATTTAAGAAAAGAACTGGAGGTAAGGAAGTGGACAAAGTGGATATAAGTAACTTAGGAATTTTGCTATAGCAAAATGGGATGGTAGTTGGATGTGTAATGAAGTCAAAGGTGGGATATTTTTTCCCCCTGAATTGGCAGACACACTAGTATGGCAGGTTATGTGCGGATCCATCAGAGTGAGAAACACTGACAGTTCAGGAGAAAGAGAAAATAATTGCAATAGCAACATTTTTGAGTAGGCAAGAGAGCGTCGGTCATCTGCCTCAGATCGGAGGGCACAGTGATAAATAGTTTTTCTTTTGGCTGCACCACATGGCTTGAGGGATCTTAATTCCCTGACCAGGAATTGAATCCAGGGCCTCAAAAGTGAAAGCAGAGTCCAGCCACTGGACTGACAGGGAATTTCCCTGACAAATACTTTTTAAAGTGATTGATGCCTCCTGATCCCCTGTATCTCATTTAATCCTCTTGGTAGTCCAATATGTTCGTATTATTATTCTTATTTTAAAGTGGGGTAAATTGAGTGTTAGAGAGGCTTAGTGACTTGCTTAAAATAACAAAATAATGAAGATAGGATTAAAAATGTTGGCTTCCCTGATAGCTCAGTTGGTAAAGAATCCACCTGCAATGCGGGAGACCTTGGTTCTATCCCTGGTTTGGGAAGATCCCTTGGAGAAGGGAAAGGCTACCCACTCCAGTATTCTGGCCTGGAGAATTCCATGGACTGTATAGTATGGGGTTGCAAAGAATTGGACACCACTGAGTGACTTTCACTTTCAGGGAATTCTCGTGGTTAGGACTTCGTGCTTTCATTGCCCTGGGTTTGCCTGATCAGTATACTAAAATCCCTTAAGCCTTGTGGAGAGGCCAAAAAAAATGCGGCTAATTTCAGAGAGTGCCTGTTTCACCAAGATCAGAAAGGTTGTTCGATCAGTGAATGAGAGTGTGCACAGAAATGTACTACTCAAGGAGTTGGATAGTAGGGGGAAGAATGGGAGGAAGAGATAGCGAGGGAGTTTAGGACTGATGTGTAAACACTGCTATATTTAAAATGGATAACCAACAAGGACCTACCGTATAGCACAAGGAACTCTGATCAACGTTATGTGGCAGCCTAGATGGGAGGGGAGTTTGCAAAGGTATGACTGACTCCTTTTGTGGTTCACATGAAATTATCACAACATTGTTAATCAGCTATACTCCAATATAAAGTAAAAAGTTAAAATATTAAAAAAAAAAAAAAGAAGAAGAAGCTGGATAGTAGCTGTGGAGTGTCTGGAATGTCAGGCTGGGGAACGGGGAATCTCATAGCCCTGAACCTCCAACCTTGAGGCTGCCCAACTATACAGGTTGTGAATTAACCAGAACAAGTGTTGTTTATTTATTTATTTATTCATTTTTACAAGTGTTGTTTAAATGCAGTTGTGTTTAAATCCTTCCTGTACCCCTTGTGTGATCTTGGGCATATTTCCTTATTTATGAAATACAGGGTTTTTTGGGGGTTTTTTGCCACACTGCACAACATGCGGAACTTCACTGACCATGAATCCAACCCACGCCCCCTGCATTGAGTCTTAGCCACTGGACTATCAGAGAAGTCCTGAAATAGAGATTTTAATATCTACCTTGCTTATATGTTTTGGGATTAAATGAAACAATGGAAGTAAAATGTCTGATAGTATATAGTAGGGATTTGGTGAATGGTTGTGATTATTGTTTGTATTCACAATAGACTGTTTGCAGGCTAGGCAGGTGTGGTTTCCAATAGTCCCCTCCCCAACCGGTGAAGATGCTGAAACTCCTCCCTAGATCTTAGAAAGACAGCAAGACTCCTGAATGGAAAAGGACTCTGCAGAAGGGTTGCACTCTCCCTCTCTCTCTCTCTCACATTCACACACCTATGTGCACACACATTTATGCAGCGCTCCAGCTGTACTTATATCAGGGCAGAGATATACAGGCACAAAGATCAATGTTGCAGTTCAGTGGCGGGAATGAGGCTGCAGCCAACTGAAACTATTGGTCTGGGACTGGAAAAGGGTGGGGAAGAGGAGTAAGTACTGTGGGCAGGCCTGACAAGGGAAGAGCAGAACCACAGCAGGAAGCAGATGGTCTAAGTCATATGGCAGTTCGGATTTCCCCTGTCAACTTCACTTCCCAATTTTTACATCCTTCCATTGCACATGTCTACCACAGAGGCCACTCTCTGCTAAAAGTGGGTAGAAGTGATTGATTTATTAATTGACAAGCATTTAATGATATCTACCATGTGCCAGGAATTTTCTGGAAGACTGAATAGTTGTTGGTTGGGGAGACTTCCCTGGTGATTCAGTAGCTAAGCCTCTGCACTCCCAGTGCAGGGGGCCTGGGTTCTATCCCTAGTCAGGGAACTAGATCCCACATGCTGCAACTAAAGATCAGGCATACTGCAGTGAAGATTGACGATCCTGTGTGCCACAACTAAAAGATCCAGAGCAGCCAAATAGATATATAAATAAATAAAGAATTTTTAAAGAAATAGTTGTTGGTCAGGGAGCTAAAGGGAGCTGGAGAAGGACAGTCTGGGCAGAGAAACTAACACGTGTTAAGTTGTGGTGGGGTGAAATAGGATGTTAATTCCATGAACTACATGTAATTTGATAAAAAGAGAGCACAGAATTCCAGGGAGAAAAGTGGGAGATGAAACTGGAGAGGTAGGATAAGACCAGTTCATAAAGAGCCTTAATTACCACACTAAAATGTCTGAGATAACTGACTAACCATTTGGAAAAAAAGATAAAGTTTAGACTCTTGCCTTGTACTAGACACAAAAATAAATTTCAGGAGGTTTAAAAGTTTGAATATGGGAATTCCCTGGTGGTCCAGTGGTTAGGACTTGGTACCTTCAAGCTTTCAATGCAGGGGCCAGGGTTTGATCCCTGGTCAGGGAACTAAGATCCCTCAAGCTGCAGAGCACAGCCAAAAAGAAATAAATAACAAAAAAAGGCTTGAATATAAAATAGAAACATCTTAAAAATACTAAAAGAAGAAATAGGAGAATATTTGCACTATCTTGGGGGTGGGAAAGGCTTTCCTTAACTTTAAAACCAAAGTTAGAAAGTGTAAAGGGAAATATTGACAGTTTTCACAGATAAAAGTGAAAATTGCAGCAAAAGACATAAACAAAAAGCATAAACAAAAAGACAAATGACAGTAAGAAAAGAGTCTGCACCATTTAATGGTTGAAGGATTCAAGTACTACTTTGTAAAGAACTGATAGAAAATAAATTAAGAATATTTTGATAAAAATAGACAAAATTCTTAACAGGGTGGTTCCCAATAGAGGAAGAACAATGGCTATAAAAAGGTTATTTAAATACACTAGCAATGAAGGAAATGCAGATTACTTTCCCTGTCAGATTGAAAAAATTAAAAAGATTGGGACTTCCCTGGTGGCACAGTGGATAAGAATCCACCTGCCAATGCACGGGACACAGACTTGATCCCTGGTCTGGGAAGATTCTACCTGCCTCCGGGCAACACCCTGTGTGCTACAACTACCAACGGCCATGTGCCTGGAGCCTGTGCTCCAAACTAGAGAAGCCATAGCAAGGAGAAGCTTGTGCATCACAACAAAGAGTAGCCTCCGCTCACCACAGCTAAAGAAAACCCTTGTGCAGCAACAAAGACCCAGGGCCACCGGTAAAAAAATAAAAGCGAAAGAAAGAAAGAAAAAGATCAAGCCAGCCCCAGTGTTGGAGACAGTGTGAAAAAAGGGACCTACTCACACACTGTTGTTGATGGGAGTCCAAAATAGTACAATCCTTCTATAATTTGGTAATATATATTAAAATTTCAACGTGCATCTCTTCTGATTTTCCCTTTGATCCAGGAATTTTAAGGAATTTAGTCAAAGGAAATAATAATAATAAAAGTGACAAGGTGGTTTATTATATTGTTTAGAGAAAAGAAAATTTACCCAAGTGTTCGTAAGAAGGGAACTGGCATCCACACAATAAAGGCGATACAGCCACAGGATAAAGTAGATCCATAACTGTTGTAGAAAAGTTTCCAGGGTGTGTTGTTAAGTGGAGAAAAAAAACAAAGAACAGAAAGGAGGTCACCAAAAGCAGGTTTGGCACTAGCTGTGTTCAGTTCATTCAGATTCAAAGATCAAACTCCTCGGGCCTCAGAAGGCCCAGGTGCCAGTTCCTGCTTCTGGATCAAGGTTGTATATGATGAGGGAGGAGACTGGCCCTGAGCCCAGAGCCCAGAATGGGATGGGCATTTCTCCTTCAGCTCTGCCACAGCTATGACAGATACCTGCATTGGAGCCTGGATTTCCTTCACCAGCAGAAAAAGGATGAGGATATACCCAAAGCCTCGGGTATATTCTGGTGCCTTTCCCACTTTATTAGGGCTTGAAGGTGACTTGCCTGGGCTCTGCTAGTGCTGGACTTTGGGAGTCTGATTTCTTTTTTCTAAGGGACTTGACAGATAAGCCTTTGCGAAAAGGCTGTCCTTTTAGTCATAGACCGACTGTAGCTAAGCTGCTTGGTTGTGTTCTATTAGAGGAGAGATACTGAAGTCCATTTCTGAGGGGTGATAGGATAGTAAGATTTCAAGGTCTCCAGAAATAAGAGTAAATAAACACTAAGTTTCAACATAAGCCTGGACTTCCTGTAAGATACTAGGAAGGAAAACAGTTTCTTCATCAGATGAAATATTTTAGGATCTGAACACTGGACAAACCAAGCTGTTATTATTGATACTTAAATGGCCAATTAGTAGCTAATTAGAGCTCTGGAACTCCCTGGCCAGGCCCCATGTGGAAACCCTCTTGGGTCTGAGGTAATAAATCCAGTTTATAACACACACTGATGAAAACATTCTCCAGTGAGAGAGACTTCCCTGGTGGTCCAGTGGCTAAAACTGTGCTCCCAATGCAGATGGCCCAGGTTTGATCCATGGTCAGGAAACTAGATCCCACATGTGGCAGCTAAGATCCAATGCAGCCAAATAAATATAAATAAATAAATATTAAAACATCAACAACAACAAAACTCTCCAGTGAAAATCCACCCGCCACCCCCCCAAAAAAAATCCCCACTTTGGCCTTTCCCAGCTAAGGTACTAGGGGCCCAATTCTTACATACTTAAAAAAATGCGTGCAGTTTTTTTTCTAGAAAGGAGAAGGACAGAAGTCACAATGCAATTCTCATGCCCAGGTTAATTCCGTATAAGTAAAGCTCCCTCCTACCCTAAGGAAACAAAAACACTAATTTGAAAAGATATCTGCATACCAACATTCATAGCAATATTATTTAAAATAGCCAAGATATGGGAGCAACATAAGTGTCCATTGATAGATAAATGTATAAAGAAGATGTGGTATATATATTATGATATGTATGATATATATTTATAAATATTAATCATAAAAATGAAATTTTGCAATTTGCAACAACATAGATGGGTCTAGAGGGTATTATGCTAAAGTGAAATAAATCAGACAAGGACAAATACCATATGACATCACTTACATGTGAAATCTAAAAACTAAAAGAGGGACTTCTCTGGTGGTCCAGTGATTGGGACTCTGTGCTTCCACTGCAAGGGGCTTGGATTCAATTCCTGGTCGAGGAAATAGGACGCTACCAAAAATAAAGTATAAAGCAAACAGATAAACAAAATAAAAACAGACTCATAGGTATAGAAAATAATTGCCTTCCAGAAGGGAGGTGGGTGATGAATAGATGAGGAGGATTAAAAGATACAAAGCTCCAGTTGGAAAATAAATAAGCTATGGGGATGTAATATGAAGCATAAGTGATATGGTCAATAACATTATAATAATTTTGTATAGGGACAGACAGTAACTAGATATCATGGTGACCATTTTATAACATGTGTAAATGTCAAATCACTATATACCACACCTGAAACTAACAAAATATTGTATATCAAGTATATTTCAATTTTTTAAATAAAAGTGAAGCTCTATCCTGTTAGTTTTCCAGGCCACTGTTCAGACCAGAGTGGATATGGTTGATACCATTTTAATGGAGCTGACTCATAATACTCTCTGCCCCCAGGGAACTCAGAAAGTAATACTAAAAACTTGGGAAGGCTGTTTTTTATTTTATATTTGATCTTGCTAGCCTAAGGTGCAGAAAGGGCAATGGCACCCCACTCCAGTACTCTTGCCTGGAAAATCCCATGGACTGAGGAGCCTGGTGAGCTGCAGTCCATAGGGTCGCGAAGAGTCAGACACGACTGAACGACTTCACTTTGACTTTTCACTTTCATGCTTTGGAGAAGGAAATGGCAACCCACTCCAGTGTTCTTGCCTGGAGAATCCCAAGGACGGAGCCTGGTGGGCTGCCGTCTATGGGATCGCACAGAGTTGGACACGATAGCAGCAGCATGCTGGAAATAAAGAGGGAGAAGCACAGAAAATCAATTTGAGAATGGAGAGCTTGTAAGGAAAGGTATCCCCGAATGGTAACACTTTAGCCCAATTCTGAGAGATAAGCAAGAGACAGGCAAGGAAGAATCACCAAACAGGATATGGGAGATCTGTAACATCATGATATACTCCGGATTGCACACAGTGCTTTATGGTTAGAGCGGCTTGTGCTATATGTGAGGAAGGAGAGATAAGACATCAGATGGGTAGAGGGCCTGTGTGTCAAGATAAGAAACACTATGCTGAATACTTGCCAGGCTAAATGCTGTGGGGAGATATCAGCAAGGGGGTTGGAAATCAAGTCACATAGGAGTTGTTAGGGAAATAGGACCACTTACATTGAAGAAGAGAAGACTTAGGAGGGAGAAATGTTTTAAGATCTGTTTATTATGTTACTTCAGAATCAGAAAGGGTCAGCTATAAAATAATTAATTAGTTTAATTTTGGGTTGTGCTACACCTTCGTTGCTGTGCATGGGCGTTCTCTAGTTGTAGAGAGTGGGGGCTATTCTTTGCTGTGGTGCACGGGCTTCTCATTGCAGCGGCTTCTCTTGTTGCGGAGCAGAGACTGTGGGTGCACGGGCTTCAGTAGTTGCAGCACGCAGGCTCAGCAGTTGTGGCATTACTTGTACATGGGCTTGGTTGCTCCACAGTATGGGGAATCTTCCCTGACCAGGGATCGAACTCAGGTCCTCTGCATTAGCAGGCAGATTCTTATCCACTGTAATACCAGGGAAGTCCAGAAAGGGCCAACTTTTATTCTGGTTTGGTAAACTACACACTATAAGCAGGTTAGCTAGACTCTTAGGTCAGTGGCCAAATGGTTCAAACATTTGAGATGGCCCTGCCTCCTATCCAGCTCTGGTCTTACAAGTCCTCCAACCGGGGTCTGCTTGTCAGCCCTGCTGTTCCTCGGGGGAAGGTGGTAGGAAAGAATGTGGACATGCCTTTAGTTGCAGAATTACAGCTTGCAGAGGGTCAGGGGAACATGACTAAGGACTCCAGGAAAGGCGGGACCCCAGCTTGTGGTTAGAGGTGTGGTTGAGGCTAGGAATGAATCAGTGAAGCCTTGCCCAGAGGTAGAGCTCTCCTTTTCCATCTGTGTGCTTTCTGATCCTCTAATCCTTTGTTTCCCTTTCCCAGCTGTCACTGACAGAGAAGTGCTCAGAAAAAAAGCCAAAAGAGTCATTACAATGGGTGTGAGTCTTTCTGGCCTTAACATCATCGTTCTCCTAATTGCCATTCTTCTGATGAGCAAGGCACTCTTTTCTGGAAGCTTTGGCCAAGATATCTAGAAATAAAGTATGAATACATGAAAGAAATAAAATGTATTTTTCCCTGCTTCCAGGCAGAGAAGACCCTACCAGCCAGGATAAATGAACCAGAAGTTTAGATAGGCCAGGAGTCTTCAAGTTGTTTATTGACTTTCTCTAGCTGAGAGGGTCTCAACCTGTGGCAGTTTTGTCCCCAGGGGACATTTGGCAATGTGTTGGAGGGGGTGCTACTGGCATCTGGAGGTTAGGATATTGCTAAACATCTAATTATGTATAGGACAGCCCCTCCCTCCAACAAAATATTATTAGACTCAGGATGCTGATGGCACTGCGGTATGTTGATGGCACTGCAGTTGAGAAATAACTGATAAGTGCTTATGTTTATAAAGATTTGGTTGGAGTGGATGAGGGTTTGAGTATTAGTTCCTGATACACAAGGTAGTTAGAGGTGAAAACCAATTTTAATTCTATGAACACAGGTTGCAAGTCCTCTACAAGTCTAACTTACAGCTGCACCATGGTTGATCCAGTTTAGGCACTTCCTTCTGCTTTACTGTTCTGGTCTGGATGTATCTGTGTGTTTATTCCAGCTCTCCTAAAATTGGAGGAGAAGGATGATGGAGGAAGAGAAAGAAAATCAGGGACTTCCCTGGTAGTCCAGTGGCTAAGACTGCTCTCCCAGTGCAGGGGGCCTGGGTTCAATCCCTAGTCAGTGAACGGGAGCCCATATACCACAACTAAGAGTTCACATGCCACAATTAAAGATCCTGCATGTGGCGGCTAAGACTCATTTCAGCCAAAAAAATAAACATTTAAAAGAGAGAGAGAAGAAACAACTTTGATGTTGATTTTTAGTTAGGTATGGAGGGGTGAAAACTTGAGCCTAAAATCAAGAATTTGATATTCTAAACATTTGCCTCATTTAATTATGACCAACAGCTTAACATAAAACAGGATAATCATAGAAGAATAACAGATATCAAATCATACATGAATTTAAGGTTTGGAATCTGATTGAAAATGTAGAAATTTGGCAAATAAAACAAATTGCCATCTGTAGCAAGAGTAGGAAAAATATATAACTTAGTCTCTTTTTCTAGCATTTCAACATTGTTACATGGCTACAGTCAGAATCCTGTTTCTATTGTCCTATTCATCAAGGTCAGTTGCCTATCTAATACCCTTCCTCCCTCCCTCCCTCCCTTCCTTCCTAACAGAATCTCAATTGTGTTTGGATTGGCAGTATGCCCAATTAATAGACACAATTTCCAGACTCCCTTATAGCTAGGAGCAGTCGTGCACATACTCAGGCAAATACTATATAAACTGAGGTTTTCTGGGAATGCTTTGCCTCCCCATTTAGAGTTCATACCTACTTTTGGCTGCCTTTTCCCTTCTCCCTGCCTGGAGTGTAGGTATAAGATTGGAGGTAGAGCAGACATTTTGTGACTATAAGGTAATTGTAAGAATAAAAGCTGCATGCTAGAGATTTGGGAAGAGAAAGTGAAAACTCGGGGTTCCTGAGAGCAGCCTTGGACTGCTGACTTATTAAATGGGAAAAATTAATCCTCTATTTGGTTGAGTTTGTTATTTGAGTTGTCTGTTATTTGCAGCTGTATTCAATTCTAACAAACATATCCTTGATAACAGTATTTCTGTTGGGATTTGTAGGCCTTTGTGTATCCCTAATATAATTTTGTAAATTAAAGGATTCAAGTATTCTTTGAGAGCTGTTAAATGTACTGTTTTTCTTTCAGTGACAATTAAAAAATTAACATAAATCTTTTAAAAATTATCTGGATGCACTCATAACTAAATACGACCCTGGGATTTTATTTCTATGATTGTATTTGTGGTTACAATTACATTAAAGCATTTAACTTTAGTTTAACTCATTTAACTCATATGCAGAGTACATCATGAGAAACTCTGGGCTGGAAGAAGCACAAGCTGGAATCAAGATTGCCAGAAGAAATATCAATAACCTCAGATATGCAGATGACAAAACCCTTACGGCAGAAAGTGAAGAAGAACTAAAGAGCCTCTTGATGAAAGTGAAAGAGGAGGGTGAAAAAGTTGGTTTAAAGCTCAACATTCAGAAAGCTAAGATCATGGCATCTGATCCCATCACTTCATAGCAAATAGATGGGGAAACAGTGGAAACAGTGAGACTTTATTTTGGGGGGGCTCCAAAATCAGTGCAGATGGTGACTGCAGCTATGAAATTAAAAGACGCTTACTTCTTGGAAGGAAAGTTATGACCAACCTAGACAGCATATTAAAAAGCAGAGACATTACTTTGCTAACAAAGTCTAGTCAAGGCTATGGTTTTTCCAGTAGTCATGTATGGATGTGAGAGGCGGACCATAAAAAAAGCTGAGCGCTGAGGAATTGATGCTTTTGAAGTGTAGTGTTGGAGAAGACTCCTGAGAGTCCCTTGTATAGCAAGGAGATCCAACCAGTCCATCCTAAAGGATATAAGTCCTGAGTGTTCATTGGAAGGACTGATGTTGAAGCTGAAACTCCAATACTTTGGCAATCTGATGTGAAGAGCTGACTCATTTGAAAAGACCCTGCCTGATGCTGGGAAAGACTGAAGGCCAGAGGAGAAGGGGACAACAGAGGATGAGATGGTTGGATGGCATCACTGACTCAATGGACATGAGTTTGAGTATACTCTGGGAGTTGGTGATGGACAGGGAGGCCTGGCGTGCTGCAGTCCATGGGGTCACAGAGTCAGACACAACTGAGAGACTGAACTGAATTGAACTAATTTAACTTTAATAGTTTATAGGTTTAACCTTAATGGTTTATAGGTTTAACTTTAATAGTTTACAGGTTTAACTTTAATGGTTTATAAGTTTATGACAGGTTGCTATTAGGTTAGCAAGTCCTAAGGTTAAGATACTCATTGCTCTGGGAAATCTGCTTTATGCTGCTGCTGCTGCCACCAAGTCACTTCATTCGTGTCCGACTCTGTGTGACCCCATAGACGGCAGCCCACCAGGTTCCCCTGTCCCTGGGATTCTCCAGGCAAGAACACTGGAGTGGGTTGCCATTTCCTTCTCCAATGCATGAAAGTGAAAAGTGAAAGTGAAGTCACTCAATCATGTCCAATTCTTAGCAACCCCATGGACTGCAGCCTACCAGGCTCCTCCGTCCATGGCATTTTCCAGGCAAGAGTACTGGAATGGGTTGCCATTGCCTTCTCCACATCTGCTTTATACTCACATTGAATTACCTTACCTGTTGCATCTAGTTAATATGAAGAAGGGGGCAATTGCTGTTGATGAGTTGGTTAACTGTGTTCACCACAGCAAATTAGTACTGTGATGTAATTACTGCTTTAAGTGAGGGCCAGATGATGTAAAAAAACACGGTATGAACCAGTTTCATGGCTAGTTGAACAGAGAAAGGTAATAGGAGAATTGAGTCACCAACACATGTGTTGGCCAGTAAAAGTATGCAGAACCCAGGAGATGATGAACTATAATGAACTATAATAGTATCGGGACCATATTCATGAAGGGTATTGCTTAAAATAAACTCATTTTGTATATTATAACTGGCAATAATTCATCAGAAGCAAGTACAGTAGTGACTAACAAGAAGAACATTTTCATGAAACAGTATTTTAAATTATATTCAATATTGCTTAACCTATCAAAATATTAAATATTCTGAATATAGGGATTTCCCTGGAGGACTTGTGGTTGAGACTCTGTGCTTCCAATGCAGGGGACACAAGTTTGATTTCCAGTCAGGGAACTAAGATTCTGAATGCTGCACTATGTGGCAAAATATATATATATATACACACATCACTGCAGATGCTGATTGCAGCCATGAAATTATTATTTTTTTAAGACAACCAACACTTTTACTTTTACTTGCATTTATTTTTTGTAGCATTTATTCCCGGGCCATAAGTTTTTGTTTCTTCAGTTTCTTCTGGGATATCTTTTTCTTCTGTGCAACCTCCTCTTTTGGTTTAGGAATAATCTGTTCTTCTTCAGGAAGGATCATCTCAGTGTGGCAGGGAGAGCTCATGCAGGGGTTGATCTGACCATGAGCTCTGTAAGTCCTGCGCTGCATCTTGGGGGCTTTGTTCACTAGGATGTGCTCAATGACCAGAGAATCTACATCTAAGCCCTTAAGTTAAGCATTACTCTCTGCATTTTTGAGCATGTGTAGTAAAAATTCAGCACTCTTTTTGGGCCACAGACCCTGTGTCCAGCCCCACTGTTTTGCCTGTGCACACCTACCAACTCCACCATTGTAACGACGGAATGGCACACACTGTTTCTTTAAAGTGACATCCTTCAGATACTTGGTGGCCTTTCGGATATGCATACCCTTTATGGCCTGGGCAGTTTCACGAGTGTTCTTAAAATGAACACAAAGATTTGAACCTCTTAATTTGCATGATTTTGTGGGGGTTTCTGGGTCAAGTGAATAGTGCACCATTTTTAGGGGTCACCTCAGGCCACTTACCGGATGCAGCCATGAAATTAAAAGACGCTTACTCCTTGGAAGGAAAGTTATGACCAAGTAGACAGCATATTAAAAAGCAGAGACAAACATGTAAAATATCATGTAAGAAAAAATAAATAAATAAAAAGCAGAGACATTACTTTGCCAACAAAGGTCCGTCTAGTCAAGGTTATGGTGTTTCCAGTGGTCAGGTATGGATGTGAGAGTTGGACTATAAAGAAAGCTGAGTGCACAAGAATTGATGCTTTTGAACTGTGGTATTGGAGGAGACTCTTGAGAGTCCCTTGGACTGTAAGGAGATCCAACCAGTCCATCCTGAAGGAGATCAGTCCTGGGTGTTCATTGGAAAGACTGATGTTGAAGCTGAAACTCCAATACTTTGGCCACCTGATGTGAAGAGCTGACTCTTTGGAAAAGACTCTGATGCTGGGAGGGATTGAGGGCAGGAGGAGAAGGGGACAAAAGAGGAAGAGATGGTTGGATGGCATCACCGACTTGATGCACATGGGTTTGGGTGGACTCTGGGAGTTGGTGATGGACAGGGAGGCCTGGCGTGCTGTGGTTCATGGGGTCACAAAGAGTCGGACACGACTGAGTGACTGAAATGAACTGATATACATATATATATACACACACTCATATATGTATATATATATACATATATATGTATGTATACATATATATGGAGAGGGCAATGGCAATCCACTCCAGTACTCTTGCCTGGAAAATCCCATCGATGGAGGAGCCTGGTAGATTGCAGTCCATGGGGTCACTAAGAGTCGGACATGACTGAGCGACTTTACTTTCACTTTTCTCTTTCATGCATTGGAGAAGGAAATGGCAACCCACTCCAGTGTTCTTGCCTGGAGAATCCCAGGGATGGAGGAGCCTGGTGGGCTGCCGTCTATGGGGTCACACAGAGTTGGACATGACTGAAGCGATTTAGCAGCAGCAGCAGCATACGTATATATGGGGCTTCCCCCATGGTGCAGCAGTAAAGAATCACCTGTAATGCAGGAGACCCAAATTCAGTCCCTGGATCTGGAAGATCCCTTGGGGGAGGGCATGGCAACCCACTGCAGTATTCTTGCCTGGAGAATTCCATGGACAGAGGAGCCTGGTGGGCCACAGTACAAAGGGTCACAAAGAGTCGGACACAACCAAAGCTACTATATGTACACACACACACATATAGAATACATATACATATGTATTCTGAATTTTTAAAATGAAATAAAATTAATGAAAGTTAAATAATTAAGTTTAATAAATCAAAGCAACATTGGGGGTCCTCATGAATATTTTTCTTTTCATAAGGGCCCTAACGTTACTTTTGTTTGAGAATACTATTTTAATATTATGGAGAGAACTAAATTTTTTACAGAGCTGTGCTGGGAACCAGCGCTTTGCCCAGGAGAGAGCTATCCTTATTTGAATTAGACAGAGAAAAATGTTAAGGGCCGTACTGAGCAGCTGCCCTGACCTGAAGCAATTCTTTTTAATAAAGCCCCACTTAAAGTCCTTAGCAACCAGCAACTTAGTAACAGATTTTTTTTTTAATTTAAAGGATTTTAGAGAAAATGCAGCAGTAAATCTCAAGGGTGGCATATATATCTACATATTGAATGACCTGTTATAACTCATCCCTTTTTTTGTTTGTTTGCTTTTTTGTTATCCTTTGCCAGGTACAATAAACTTCAGTGCTGATGGTAAAGATCAAAGGAAATTATTCTGGGTAGAAACAGTCCATCTTCATGAATGACCCTTTGCGTACAAAATGCTGCATTTTTTTGGTTTGATTTGGGGTATGTTTTTTTTTTTTTTCTTTTTTTGTTTTGGGGTATGTTTTTTAAACTTCCTTTAACTGCTTTTGTCCCTCCTCTTATCCTCATAGAAAATTTTTGAGATTCTGGTCTTGGCTCTCCTCTCTCCACTTTCTTAGGGATTTCATTTTCTCCTACAGTTTCAGATATCCTTGATATCACAAATTATGCCAGAAAATGTAATGCATTAATTCATTTAACAAATATCTACTGTACCTATCATGTGCCTGGAAGCATGCTGCTAAGTATTAGAGTTATAATGTGCTGAACAGGATAGGCAGGGTCCCTGCCTTTCCACAGGTTTACACTCAAGTTTCTACATTTCCAACATCCCCCTATCCATCTCCTTCTGGAATCTCAAATTCAGCATGTCCCGAAGTGGACTCATTATGTCTTTATTGCACCATCTTCACCCAGTTTTCCTGGGACTCATCCTTGACTCCTTCCTCTCTTTTAATTCTTGTACCTGATGCTCAGGTCTTGCAAACTCTGCCATCTGACCCCATCTTTCCACGCTTGGCACTACTGTCTTCCCTCAGGCTCTTGACCTCTTTCCCCCAGTCATGGCTATAGCTTCCTTCTTGGTCTCCCTTATCCTTTATCTCTTGGTCCCCTAAATCTATTTTTGCTGCAGCTGCCAGAATGATAAATAATACAACCTGATGTGGTTATTCTCCTATTCAAAACTCTTACTTTCTTTCTATACTTCCATATTCAATTTTGCCCCCTGGGATAAAATTCAAGCTCCTCAGCCTAGCTTATGGAGTACATCATAAAGAATCTCTGTGTTCTTAGTCTCTACGTTCTAGACTTTGGCATTTACATTTTACTAGTATTCAACTTTTTGTGCTTTCCCAAACATATTGTTTTCCACTTCTTTTGCTGTTTTCTCTGCCTGGAACTCATTCCACACTTTTCTTCTCCTTCAGTTCAGTTCAGTTCAGTTGCTCAGTCGTGTCCTGTTCTTTGCGACCCCATGGACTGCAGCACGCCAGGCCTCCCTGTCCATCACCAACTCCTGGAGCTTGCTCAAACTCATGTCCGTTAAGTCGGTGATGCCATCCAACCATCTCATCTTCTGTTGTTCCCTTCTCCTCCTGCCTTCAATCTTTCCCAGCATCAGGGTTTTTTCCAATGGGTCAGTTCTTCACATCAGGTGGCCAAAGTATTGGAATTTCAGCTTCAGCATCAGTCCTTCCAATGAATATTCAGGACTGATTTCTTTTAGGATGGACTGGTTGGATCTTAGCTAACTCCTTCTCCTTGCTGCTGCTGCTAAGTCGCTTCAGTCATGTCCGACTCTGTGCGACCCCAGAGACGGCAGCCCACCAGGCTCCCACGTCCCTGGGATTCTCCAGGGAAGAACACTGGAGTGGGTTGCCATTGCCTTCTCCAATGCATGAAAGTGAAAAGTCAAAGTGAAGTTGCTCAGTCGCGTCCAACTCTTAGCGACCCCATGGACTGCAGCCCACCAGGCTCCTCCGTCCATGGGATTCTCCAGGCAAGAGTACTGGAGTGGGGTGCCATTGCCTTCTCCTTAGCTAACTCTTTTATAAAGAAGTTATTTTTATTCATTGATTTATTTTTGGTTGTCCTGGGTCTTTGTTGCTGTATGAGGGCTTTTTCCAGTTGCAGCAAGTGGGGGATACTTTCTAGTTGTGGTGTGCAGGCTTCTCATTGCGGTGGCTTTTTTTGTTGCAAAGCATGGGCTCTAGGGTGTGTGGACTTCAGTAGTTTCATTTCACAGGCTCTAGAGTGCGGCTCAGTAGCTGTGGTGCATTGGCTTAGTTGCCCTGCAGCATGTAGGATCTTCCCAGACCTGGGATGGAACCTGTGTCCTCTGCATTGGCAGACAGATTCTCAACCACTGAACCACCAGGGAGGGAAGCCCTAGCCAACTCTTTAGTGACACTTCAAAACACCTCAGTAGATGGCATTTTGAATATCTTTGCATGTCTGTTACCTAGTAGAGAATAGGCCTCCTAAAGATAGAAAAACAATAAATATGTAACTAAACCTCTGTGCTGTTGATATTCAAATGTTCATCTCCAAACGGCAACTCTGGATACCTCTACCTGGATGTCTTGTGAGCATCTCAGTGCTGTTTGCCTCAAACAAAACTGATTATTGTCTCCTTTAAGAGAGGAGTCAGTAATAAGGTAGACTCCAGAGTCAGCCTGGGCAAACCACTGTAAGGCACATCTCCAGGGGGCACCATTCACATTATGGTCTATGTAAATGTTACATCTGCCTCATGTGCAACATGATGGCTCTGCTGGCCTGGATGGCATCTGGCTCCAACACCACTTAGCTGTGACTTTAGACAATTTACTTAAATTCTTTGGGCATTAGGCATCTCATCTATAAAACACGTAGTACTCAACAAATGTTCATTGCTATTTTTAACCTAAAATTGTCTCCTCCTATGTGTTTCCTATAAAACCAATGAATCAGACTGAACCTCCTCTTTCCTCTTACCCTAAATGCAATTAATCCAAAAACCTGTATAAATACACTTTCTCTTCTTTTTCCCTTCCTGCTGCCAATGTCATTACAGTTCTGAGATTTCTCTTTTTCTTTTTAAAAATATTTATTTATTTAGTTAGATATGGCTGCATTCTGTCTTAGAGGCAGCACTTGGGATCTTTGACGTGGCTCGAGCACTTAATTGCTCACAGTGTTGCCCCTCATTACTAGTTATGATTGCTGTGGGATCCTAGTTCCCCAACCAGGGATCGAACCTGTGCCTCCTACATTGAAAGGCAGATTCTTAGCCACTGGGTCAGTAGGGAAGTCCCTGTGAGACTTCTCTTATCTGGACTATTGCAGTAGCCTCCCAGTTGGTCTTTTGTCTCCAAGTCATTATGTTTATCTATCACACAAGTGCTAGAATCCTCATCTTAAAACGTAGTTCAAGTAAGTCAACTCCACATCTCAAAACTCTGCAGTGCCTTCCAAAATTAATTAAGCACATCTCCTAGGCCAGTTAGCATGATGGGTTCTGGTATTACAAATATAAATAAAACATAAAATCCTTCCCAGAACTACTGGTGAACAGGGAGGACAAAGGTCCCGTAGAAGGATAAAGTTCCCCTGCCCCCATTTCCAAATTTTTTACAGTTCTTTGCAGAAAGAGACTCTACACATGCATTCAATAGATTTCTTCTCTTGTCAGAACTGTCCTATTTCTTTTTTTTACATTCCCACAAGAACTGGATATTAATATTTGCCTGGGCCACTATAACTCTTGGCTGTTAAATAAGACAAACTCAAGTGCCCAGCCCAGGGCCTGACACATGGTAGATACAATAAATGGTAATTTTCTTCTGAGTGAAGTAGGACTGTGTGTTATTGGTTTAACAACAATAACCATACTCTATTAAGCTCTGAGGCTAATGCAGGATTCGCAAGTTTGATCCCTGAGTCAGGAAGATCCACCAGAGAAGGAAATGGCAACCCATTCTAGTATTCTTGCTTGAGAAATTCCCATGGACAAAAAAGTGGCCAGAAGAGCCTGGTGGGCCACAGTCCATGGGGTCGCAAAAAAGTGGGACACGACTTAGTGGCTGATTACACAAAAACACTAAACTCTGAATTTCTTTTTTCCCCTGAACCCTCAAGAAGTAAATGAGGGGCTTCCCTGGTGGCGTAGTGAATAAGAGTCTGCCTGCCAATGTAGGCGACATGGATTCAGTTATGGATCTTCCCTGGTCTAGGAAGATCAAAAGGCAACTGAGCCCATTGAGCCAGTGACTACTGAATTCTGCATGCCTAGAGCCTATGCTTGCAACATGAGAAACCAACTCAATAAAAATCCCATTCACCACAACAAAGAGTAGCAATCCCCTTCCCCAGAGCAAGTAAAGAAAGCTGGCACAGTGCCGAAGACCCAGCACAAGTAAAAATAAACAAATAAATGAAAATATTAAAGATATTAAAAAAAGAATAAAATTTGATTGAGCACAGTAATGGATGGCTGTGACCAATTAAAAAGAAAAAAAGAAGGACATGAGTAATGGCCAAATAACTGTTGGTCTCAGGCAGAGAAGGAAAAAAAGGAAAAAAAAAAAAAAATCACTACTGTTGTGCAGTAGGATGATAAATGTGAAAAAATTTTGAGATGCTTAACCAGAATGACACAGCACTTCCCTACTTTTTATCCTGCTATAAGGTCCAAAGGAGATAAGATAGTGGGGGCTGTGGGCAGAAAGCGGAACACAGAACTATGTGTTATGTTTTTTCCTCCCCCTGGGCTAGCCTGGAGTGCTGTTTGTTCCACCTGAGGTCCTCACTCCAGTCCTCTACCTTTCTTTGTTCTATTTTCGCGGACTTTTCCCTTCCTTGTCTTTTAGCCACCGCCATTCTGGGCTCCTGTTTCCTATTCTAACTACCTAACATATGTATTCAATACCCTTTATTTTATATCCGGTGCTATGTTGTGACTTGAGGGTGCAGAGATGGTTGTGACCAAGCAGGCTACTGTTTGGGCAGAAAGGATGGAATGAATTCTGAGGATCAGTGAAAGTCAGAAGAGTTTCACGAGAAGGTAATGCTTCAGCTGACACGTTTTCTGCAGGCCAAATAGGAGAGAACAGGTTCTGCATGTTCGAACAAAAGCCTGAGGTTTCAGTTACTCTCTGTCCTAGGAGTTACAACAGAGGAGCAAGAAGAGTTACACTAATAACAACAGCTAACACTTTTAATATATGAGAATTGCTAAATAAGCTAGAGATGATCTCAACAAAGAATTCATAGTATTCCCATTTTACAGGCGAGAAAAGTAAGGCTAATTGATTAAGACTCTTGCCTGAAGGCCACACATAAAATAACAAGTTTTAACCCAGGAAGACAGAGTCCCAGTTTCTATGAACCACAAATCAAAGAGGTGAATGAATGAGATCAGATTTCAGAAAGATTTCCTCCAGCCGCAGTGGAGTGGATGGGATAGGAATTCATGCAGGGGAGCTGGAATGCAACAACCCTGTTATAAGGAAGAACAATAAGGGAGGCTGTCTAAATAGGGTTACGGAAGATCAGTACTAGAGCAGAGGCTGCGGAAATAGGGGCGGAATATTTCAGAAATACTTGAAGAGATCGTTCTCTTCAGGGTTTGGTTAGACGTAGTCTTCCGTGAGCAGCAGCGACGGCCCGTACCCTGGTTTGGGCCTTACGAACAAGGAGGAGGCGTTCGTGTTCTGAAAGGATTGAAAGAACCCCTCAAACTCCGACCTCAACCGTCGGCGGCGAGGAGGGGGATTGGTACTCTAAGGGCGGGAGCCCGCCCCCAGCAAGAGAAAGCGCTGAGTCATCCTGGCGGGGCACGTTGGGTCGGGGCGGTGCTCTGGCCATATCCCCCTCCCCATTCCCCCGCCTGCACCCCCGGCCCGCCCTGACTCTCGCGAGAGCCTTACAGGCTATAAAGGCAGCGCCTCGCGCACGCCTCACGTGTCTTCTTCCTCGCTGGTGTCGGTCCTATTTCAGTGGAACTGGTGAGTATAAGGGCAGCGCCCCCGCCCCGCCCGTCACCTTTTCCGTCTTCTCGGGGCCCGCCGAACTCAGCTGGGCTCCTCGGACAAAGAAGGCGGCCAGGCGAAGCGATCCTCATGTGGGGCTCCTTTGGGTGCGGGGACGAGGTTGAAACCCGAGGCTAACGGCAGCTTGAGTCTCCCCTACCCCCAGCAATACAAGCAGAAAGCGGTGATTGGCTTGGCGTGGCGTCTGGGCGGGTTGGTGGTGATGGAGTCTCCTGACGGGCGGGTAAGGGAAACTTCTCGAGTGAATCTGCAAACTGATCAGGAACTGAGGGCTAGCCGTCGGTCGTGTAGTAGAGGGAGAGGCTGTTCCCCATCTTCAGGTGTGGAAAGTTACCTAAGATTCCGTTCTCCGTCTTTATTTTTCCACCTGCAGAATGGGGTTTGTAGTGATTCTAAATGCCCTCGGTGAAGACTGAGCACTCTTCTGCTGAGCTTTCTGAGGTGCTAGGGTGGGGGTGATGATGGGAGTGGCAGGGAGGGTACAAGAAGCGGGTTTTGAGGGTGTGGCTTTTACCAGGGACCTTCAAGGGGCGATTTCCTGAAGGGGACACACCCGGTGGAACTCCAGCAGCATCCCCGCCCCCCGCTCTTGGTCGTGCTTTAGTGGGCGTGGGGATCCCTTGGAAAAGCAGGTTTGAATAAGGAGGGTCACCTCCTGTGTTTGGTTGGGTTTTTAATTGTCGCAGTCGATGTTAAGTCTTTCTTATGGTTGTAGTATTATGAACCAAGAATTTGGGGACTTGAAAAGTTAGCTTCTTGGGATTATCAAACTGATGACTTACTGGGTTAAATCTTACCTTGGTCTTGACCAGGGTGAATCCAGTGTTATATTGCTTTTTGGCGATAAATTGACTCTTGTTCTACTTACCATTTTTCCAGGATCTTGGTCCCTCGGTAAACTCACTTTTGAAAGGACTTCTGGGCTTTAAACACAACACTTAGAATTTTGAAATTGAGCAGATGCCATAATCTTGGACTTGGCCTCTTAAAAAATTGGATTGGCTTTAGGGTGTGTGTCTTGGGAAATCTACCCAGAGAAAGATTAAAGGGTACTTCCCACGTTCTGAAGGCAGATGGAGGTGCAGGCCAGGGAAAGGGCATCATGGCAGCTTCTGGGGCTTGGGTGCTCAGTGTTTATGGCATTGCACATTTGGGCCCAGATTTGAGAGTTTCCTCTCTTCTCTCTGTACACCTGTATAATAAACGTACACAAGAAAAAGCAATTGTACAGATGATGGTTCAGGAAGAGTTCAGTTTATAAAGAAATTCCCATTTTAAAGTGAAAACAACATTGTAAATCAACTATGCTGCTGCTAAGTCACGTCAGTCGTGTCCAACTCTGTGCGACCCCATAGATGGCAGCCCACCAGGCTCCCATCCCTGGGATTCTCCAGGCAACAATACTGGAGTGGGTTGCCATTTCCTTCTGCAATGCGTGAAAGTGAAGTCGCTCAGTCGAGTACGACTCTTCACGACCCCATGGACTGTAGCCTACCAGGCTCCTCTGTCCATGGGATTTCCCAGGCAAGAGTAGTGGAGTGGGGTGCCATTGCCTTTTCCTAAATCAACTATATTCCAATAAAAATTTAAAAATCTCAAATGAACAGTCCCTCCCCTCAAAAATGAAAACAGAGCTGAGATTCAGAGATGTGTAATATTTTTGTTTGAAAAGTTGGAAAGCTCAGTTCATGCTTCTTACTGTTATAAAAGTTTATGTGTATATTCAAGACCACTGGACAATTTCTACAGCTGAGTCTGTTAAATAAATGAAGGTTGTTATCTAGAAAAGTAAGACTTGTTTCTAATTCACTTTCTCTCGTCTTTTCCAGCTGATAGCAATATGTCTTCAGGGAATGCCAAAATTGGGCACCGTGCCCCCCAGTTCAAAGCAACAGCTGTTATGCCAGATGGTCAGTTCAAGGATATCAGCCTAGCTGACTACAAAGGTAAGAGTAGTTAATTAGGTTCATTAATATGAAATTATATTACAATCTAGGGAGGGCTTGTTCACTCTCTGTATCTCTTGTCATGTTTGAGTGTAAAATGATTTTTACATCTTTAGGATAAGAGGCTGTTGCCTTCCTATTGAATTAAAGTGGTGATTATCATCAGTGAACATAGGGTAGATCTCCCAAGTCCAAACAACTTCTGGAGAAGGCATGTGCATACTTCATTATATCTGGATATAATATCTCAATTATCTTCCCAATATTGCTCCTCAGTTATTTTACTGGAGATAAACTCATTATCTTGTTACAGTTTAAAGCCTCGGACAATTTAAAGTCTCAGAGCTCAAGTCTTTGGAGCTGTGAAACTGTTCAGTTTACAAAAATGTGTGTCACGACTGAGGGTTTAGGCATGTTCCCTTGACATTTTACCTCCACAGAAAAATTGATGTCACAGTTGGAACAACTCTCCTTTCTGTTAAGTAGTTTCATGTAGACACCAGGCAAATACTAATGAGGATCTTTTTACTTTATTGTCCTAGAATAGCAAGGTATTCTGGGACGGTTCAAAATACGGATTTCCTAGCATTTAAACCTAAGAACTCAGGTGTCAAGTATACCTTTCTTGGTGATATAGCAGTTCATAGAGTTAGCTTTTGGGTAAAACCTATGACTAGATTTCTTAACAAATTCCACATACTGGTTGGAATGAGAGCAGATAAGTGGGGCCCTATGGAGGGAAGCTCCTCCTGGCAAACAAAGTAAGTAGCACCATAGGGAGGTGACCCTGGCCCAAGGGTAAAGGCATGAGGTTTAGGAAGAGTTGCTCTGTGCCCTCCTGGGCTTGACCTGCTGAAGCTTATTAGCAAAACCCTGGGGGAAGGTTGAAGTGAATGTCAAAAGGACCAGCTTATTTTGATTTTGAAACATTGCTGGTATCTGGAAATGTGAATCTTTGGAATTGTTGGTGAGAGACTGCTTGACAGGTTGAAGATCTACTTCAATTGGTAATCAGAATGACTTTCATAAAATTCCAACTAGAAATCCTATTACCTACCAGGAGAATTTTGGGAACTTTTGTCTTAGAAATTTTTTCTTTGCTTGTGCATCCTATCAGACTTATTTGAACCATGTTTGTGATGATTTAGGTATCACTTAGACCTTACCTATCACATTACTGTGGTTCACTGTGGAAGAATACCAAAGGCTCTGACTTTCTCTTGTTGGTCTTGTTGCCTTGTGGCAGAGAATCCAGCCATTAAGCTCTTTCTGGGCACTGATTATATGAGTATTGGCAGTAGATGATTGCATCCTTGTTTTTTCTTCACTGAAGAACTTGGTGTTTGTGTTAATTTTAACTACCCAGAGAAGATCAAAATTAGACTGAACAGTGCTTATCTGTAGTTGGCAGCTAACATGGAAGAAGGAAAATTCTTACAGCCGAGGTTCTACAGTAGCTGCTAGGCATCATCTGTGTTGAGCATCTTGGTGTTTTAACAGTTGTCTGCCATCAGTTTAAAAAGGCTACTTTTTTCCCATAGGAAAATGTTTTTAGGTTTACATTCTCTGCAAAGCAAGGAAGTCTATTTCAAAGGATAATGGGCTTTTTTTTTTTTTTTTTCAGGAAAATATGTTGTGTTCTTCTTTTACCCACTTGACTTCACCTTTGTGTGCCCCACGGAGATCATTGCTTTCAGTGATAGGGCAGAAGAATTTAAGAAACTCAACTGCCAAGTGATTGGTGCTTCTGTGGATTCTCACTTCTGTCACCTGGCATGGTAAATCTCTTGGTCCATTTGGCATGGGCTTATTGTAGAAAATTTATTATGGATTTTTTTTTTTTGGTAGCTGTGCTGTGTGGCATGTGGGATCTTAATTCTCCAACCAGGAATCAAACCTTTGCCTCATGCAGTGGAAGCGTGGTAGAAGTCTTAACCACTGGACCACCAAGGAAGTCCAGGCATAGGAACTTTTAAGCAGCAACTAGAACCCGGAGGCTTTGGCAATAGACTTTCAAGTATTGACTTCTGGCTCCTCATGGAAGGAGTACAAATGCTCTGACTTCCTCTTGTTGCTCCTATAACTTAGCAGCAGAGGGAAAGCAGCTTGGGTTGCAACTGAGTGTACCTGGTGATTTTAATTGGCCTCAGCCATTTACTGCTGGGCTTCCCTCATAGCTTAGTCGGTAAAGAATTGCCTGCAATGCGGGAGACCCGGGCTCAATTCCTGGGTTCGAAAGATCCCCTGGAGAAGGAAATGGCAATCCACTCCAGTATTCTTGCCTGGAAAATCCCATGGACAGAAGAGCCTGGCAGGCTACAGTCCATGGGGTCCCAAGAGTTGGATACAACTTAGGGACTAAACCATCATTTACTGCTGGAAAAAATTTATTTTAAGTTGTCTGGGCAGTTAGATTAGCAACATTGGAGTGGGATAGATACAGTTAATGCTTTTGTTATAGAAGAATTTTAATGAGTGTGATTGTATGTGTGTTTTTTTACTATAGGATCAACACACCCAAGAAACAAGGAGGACTGGGACCCATGAACATTCCCTTGATATCAGACCCCAAGCGCACCATTGCTCAGGACTATGGGGTCTTAAAGGCTGATGAAGGCATCTCATTCAGGTATATATGCACCAGGAAACTGGCTGATTGGCTGAAGATCTTTTATAAGTAGAGCTGTGATCTGTGGAGACTTTTCTTATTTTGTTTTTTTTCCTGTTTTGTTGAGAAATAATTGATATACATCACTGTGTAAGTTTAAGGTGGATGGCATAATGGTTTCATTCTTTATGCAGGACCTAAGGGGAAGGCCAGTTTCTGCTGATTTACTCTTAACAGCAATTTCTAAAACTGTACTCTCTCCCTCTGACCTTAAATATTTTCTTCCAGGGGCCTTTTTATTATTGATGATAAAGGAATCCTTCGACAGATCACCATAAACGACCTTCCTGTTGGCCGCTCTGTGGATGAGACGCTGAGACTAGTTCAGGCCTTCCAGTTTACTGACAAACATGGGGAAGGTAAGCCAGTTTGCCTGGTGACAGGACAGTGGAGTGATAGGGTGGGAAAGATGGTGGGAGCAAAGTCTACCAGACAGGAAAAGGGTTATTATGTCTCTTTAAGAAATTGCAGTCTCTGGATTATAGTGGGTTGTGGGGGTGAGGTAATAGAAAAGCTTGGGGAGGAGAATATAAAGGCTTTTTGTTCCAACTGCATATTCCCAGCTTCTACCCTGCTCATTTAGAATTACTTACTGCTGCAGATTCAACTTGTTAAAGTGTAGGAGGATTTCATAGGTGTTAACATTTTTGTCTTTTACAAATTCATTCTGTTGTGCAGGATATTTTTTGTATCTATAAGAATTATAGTCACCAAATACCAAATTATATAAATGCTCAATAGAAAAATTTTTTTGAGGAGGGATGAGGGCAAGAAGGTTTGAGGTGAAATCTCTAGGTCCTTAGAGAAGTTTCAGGATTCAGGACGATGTTTTTGTTGAGTCTGTCCTTGTAAAATCTAAACATGACTGAGAAGATTCAATTTATGGTTTTTGTCTAGCATTCGCTAGAGTGTAGGTCTTTCTTACTGCTCTGGTCCTTCTCATCTGAAATAGTCCCCTTGAAGTGTTTTTGATAAAGTCCTCTCATCTGAAATAGTCCCCTTGAAGTGTTTTTGATAAAGTCCTGAACTGCTTGCTCCCAGGTTCTCAGTTTATAAGACTGTAGCTTCTGAAAACTCCCCACTTTGGCCCAGTGGAGTTGTTGCTTTTAATGAGACCACCTTATTCCAGCTAAGAGTTTAAAGAACAGCTCCTCAGTCTGCTGCAAGTGCTGGATATGTAGGGGGAAGGGGATCTTGAACCCCACCCAGCCACCCCAGCTTAATGTAATTGAGGATATAAAATAGTTGTGATCACTGCTCGGATCTCATGAGTTACAGGAGGTGGAAGTTAAGAGTCTGGATTAGTGGTGTTTGGGGGACCCAAAAGTGCTAGTTTGGCTGGAGTGGAAGGCTGGTAGGTAATGGCAATCAGAAGGCACCATTTGCAGAAGTATGTGTAGGCTTTACCCTGGATTGAAGCAGACAGCAGCTGAGACTGCCCTCTGGTGGAGAATGGTTCAGAACAAAGATGGAAGGAGCTGAGGAAATGGGTGGCAAAGTTGGCCCTTTATTGGACTTTCCCTTGCATGTGTAGTATAGACTTTTTAATTAATTTTTACTGCAATAGACTCTTGAACCCAAGTTTTCATGAGTTGTGAAGCTTGCTTCTTCACACTCTTGTCCTCCGGTGCTTCCCATCCCACTAAAACAAGCACAGCTTTCTGTGTGCAGTCTTTAATGGCTTATAATACGATAGTATTTGATTGCCTGTGGATATCAAGCACTCTACCAGGTGCTGTCATGTTATTTGACAAATAATCCTACAGTCCTGTTTTTAAAATTGAGATACATGTTAGTTTCAGGTATACAACATAATGATCTGATATTTGTATATCCTACATTCCTATTTTGCTTTAAAATTTCTTTTATCTTGAATTTACACTTTTTTTGGGGGGATCTTTGAGTGAACCTGTATTACATTTTAGCAGAGAAAAGGGTGAACTGACAATACTACAAAGAAATTTTTTACTTAAATCCTATGTTCCTATTTTTTTTTTTCAAAAATTAAATTTTTCAAAAATTTATTTATTTTTGGCTCTGTTGGGTCTTCATTGCTACTTGGGCTTTCTCTAGTTGCAAGTGGGGGCTACTCTCTAGTTGCAGTGTGAGGGCTTCTCATTGTGGGGGCTCCTCTTGTGGACTACGGGCTCTAGGGCACTCAGGCTTCAGTAGTTGTGACTCCTGGGCTCTGAAATTAGGCTCCATGGTTGTGGTGTGCGGGCTTAGTTGTTCTGTGACATGTGGGATCTTCCTGGGTCAGGGATGGAAATGTCTCTTGTGTTGGCAGGCAGAATCTTCACCAGTGAATCACCAGGGAAGCCCCTGTGTTTCTATTTTTAGGACCAATAAACCACTATTTAAACACTGTATGTATTCAGTTAATGGTAGAACTGGGATCAAAATTCAAAGCCCTCTTTTTTTTTACATAGTTTAAAATGATGAGAAAGGCATTGTTTAGAGCCTTCTGTGTTAGGGAGAGTTGTACTTCAGGTTCTATTGAAAGCTGGTCAATGTGGGACTCAGCCAATTCTGCTGAGCTTCATATTCTTAAAATCCAGCACTGTTGGGTATGAGTCCCAAGTGTGGATCTTTCTTTCCTGTCATTGATTATTGGTACAGTCTTAAGTGCCAAGAGGCCTTAGTGCAAGGATACTAAGTTGTCAAGGTTCTTCTTTCTGGCTCATTATTCCTTCTATCTTGGTGTCGTGGTTTGTAATTGGGCTCTTCTAAAGCTGTGTTTTCTTCCTGGACAGAAGAATCTTTGGTTTTCCTGGTGGTAAACTGCTGGGTCTGGTCACTGATTTTATGCTGCTCTTTATTCTCAGAAGCTTGTTTATACTTATGACCTGTGCTCTAACCCTTTGCTGGCACTAAAGCCAATGACTATGTAAGGATCAAATGGAGATTTTGTAAAGCAGCTAAGTGCATACATACCTTGTTCGCAGACGGCTGTTTGTAGAATCTGACCTCTGAGGCTATGACATCCTTGCTGCTGCTGCTGCTAAGTCGCATCAGTCGTGTAACTCTGTGTGACCCCATAGACGGCAGCCCACCAGGCTTCCCCATCCCTGGGATTCTCCAGGCAAGAACACTGGAGTGGGTTTCCATTTCCTTCTCCAATGCGTGAAAGTTAAAAGTGAAAGTGAAGTCGCTCAGTCGAGTCCGACTCTGTGCGACCCCATGGACTGCAGCCTACCAGGCTCCTCCATCCATGGGATTTTCCAGGCAAGAGTACTGGAGTGGGGTGCCATTGCCTTCTCCAATGACATCCTTAGAGGGGAAGAAAAGGGCTTCGTTTCACTCACTTGAGAAAGTGAGACTTTTGCTGCTTCGTTACTGGACTTTGGTGACTACATGTCTCCTGCAAGACAAAACAACAGGTTAAGAGTGGAATATCAGAGATCACTCCCCTTATCTCACTTTCCTCAGGTTTTCCCAGGGAGCATTGCTAACTCAGGGTGATAGGAAAGACTGAAGATTATGCTTTTGCATAAAGTATTTGAGAGATTCAAACTCAGACCTTTGCTTACCAATGTATAGAAGGCAATTACTTAGTGAAACAAGCAGGACCTTCTGTGGAGGTCCTGCCCCTTTGTTTCAGGCATTCTTGTTTGGCAGAGTTAAGGAACACTAAGACAAACTTAGTGTTTGTCTAAGAACACAATACCCAGCTGTGGATGTGACTGGTGATAGAAGCAAGGTCCGATGCTGTAAAGAGCAATATTGCATAGGAACCTGGAATGTCAAGTCCATGAATCAAGGCAAATTGGAAGTGGTCAAACAGGAGATGGCAAGACTGAAATGTCGACATTCTAGGAATCAGCGAACTCAAATGGACTGGAATGGGTGAATTTAACTCAGATGACCATTATATCTACTACTGTGGACAGGAATCCCTCAGAAGAAATGGAGTAGCCATCATGGTCAACAAAAGAGTCTGTAATGCAGTACTTGGATGCAATCTCAAAAATGACAGAATGATCTCTGTTTGTTTCCAAGGCAAACCATTCAATATCACAGTAGTCTAAGTCTATGCCCCAACCAGTAACGCAGAAGAAGCTGAAGTTGAACAGTTCTATGAAGACCTACAAGACCTATTTTAGAACTAACACCCCAAAAAGATGTCCTTTTCATTATAGGGGACTGGAATGCAAAAGTAGGAAGTCAAGAAACACCTGGAGTAACAGGCAAATTTGGCCTTGGAATACGGAAGGAAGCAGGGCAAAGACTAATAGAGTTTTGCCAAGAAAATGCACTGGTCATAGCAAACACCCTCTTCCAACAACCTAAGAGAAGACTACACATGGACATCACCAGATGGTCTACACTGAAATCAGATTGATTATGTTCTTTGCAGCCAAAGATGGAGAATCTCTATACAGTCAAGAAAAACAAGACCGGGAACTGACTGTGGCTCAGATCATGAACTACTTATTACCAGATTCAGACTTAAATTGAAGAAAGTAGGGAAAACCACTAGACCATTCAGGTATGACCTAAATCAAATCCCTTATGATTATACAGTGGAAGTGAGAAATAGATTTAAGGGACTAGATCTGATAGATAGAGTGCCTGATGAACTATGGAATGAGGTTCGTGACATTGTACAGGAGACAGGGATCAAGACCATCCCCATGGAAAAGGAATGCAAAAAAGCAAAATGGCTGTCTGGGGAGGCCTTACAAATAGCTGTGAAAAGAATAGAAGCGAAAAGCAAAGGAGAAGAGGAAAGATATAAGCATCTGAATGCAGAGTTCCAAAGAATAGCAAGAAGAGATAAGAAAGCCTTCTTCAGCGATCAATGCAAAGAAATAGAAGAAAACAACAGAATGGGAAAGACTAGAGATCTCTTCAAGAAAGTTAGAGATACCAAGGGAACATTTCATGCAAAGATGGGCTCAATAAAGGACAGAAATGGTATGGACCTAACAGAAGCAGAAGATATTAAGAGGTGGCAAGAATACACAGAAGAACTGTACAAAAAAGATCTTCACGACCCAGATAAATCACGATGGTGTGATCACTGACCTAGAGCCAGACATCCTGGAATGTGAAGTCAAGTGGGCCTTAGAAAGCATCACTACGAACAAAGCTAGTGGAGGTGATGGAATTCCAGTTGAGCTATTTCAAATCCTAAAAGATGATGCTGTTAAAGTGCTGCACTCAATATGCCAGCAAATTTGGAAAACTCAGCAGTGGCCACAGGACTGAAAAAGGTCAGTTTTCATTCCAATCCCAAAGAAAGGCAATGCCAAAGAATGCTCAAACTACCGCACAATTGCTCTCATTTCACATGCTAATAAAGTAATGCTCCAAATTCTCCAAGCCAGGCTTCAGCAATACGTGAACCGTGAACTTCCTGATGTTCAAGCTGGTTTTAGAAGAGACAGAGGAACCAGAGATCAAATTGCCAACATCCGCTGGATCATGGAAAAAGCAAGAGAGTTCCAGAAAAACATCTATTTTTGACTATGCCAAAGCCTTTGACTGTGTGGATCACAATAAACTGGAAAATTGTGAAAGAGATGGGAATACCAGACCACCTGACCTGCCTCTTGAGAAATCTGTATGCAGGTCAGAAAACAACAGTTAGCAGACTGATTCCAAATAGGAAAAGGAGTATGTCAAGGCTGTATATGGTCACCCTGCTTATTTAACTTCTATGCAGAGTACATCATGAGAAACGCTGGACTGGAAGAAGCACAAGCTGGAATCAAGATTGCCGGGAGAAATATCAATAACCTCAGATATGCAGATGACACCACCCTTATGGCAGAAAGTGAAGAGGAACTAAAAAGCCTCTTGATGATAGTGAAAGTGGAGAATAAAAAGTTGGCTTAAAGCTCAACATTCAGAAAACAAAGATCATGGCATCTGGTCCCATCACTTCATGGGAAATAGATGGGGAAACAGTGGAAACAGTGTCAGACTTTATTTTGAGGGGCTCCAAAATCACTGCAGATGGTGACTGCAGCCATGAGATTAAAAGACGCTTACTCCTTGGAAGGAAAGTTATGTCCAACTTAGATAGCATATTGAAAAGCAGAGACATTACTTTACCAAAAAGGTCCGTCTAGTCAAGGCTATAGTTTTTCCAGTGGTCATGTATGGATGTGAGAGTTGGACTGTGAAGAAAGCTGAGAGCCGAAGAATTGGTGCTTTTGAACTGTGGTGTTGGAGAAGACTCTTGAGAGTCCCTTGGACTGCAAGGAGATCCAGCCAGTCCATTCTGAAGGAGATCAGTCCCGGGATTTCTTTGGAAGGAATGATGCTAAGGCTGAAACTCCAGTACTTTGGCCACCTCATGTGAAGAGCTGACTCATTGGAAAAGACTCTGATGCTGGGAGGGATTGGGGGCAGGAGGAGAAGGGGACGACAGAAGATGGGATGGCTGGATGGCATCACTGACTCGATGGACGTGAGTCTGGGTGAACTCCGGGAGTTGGTGATGGACAGGGAGGCCTGGCGTGCTGTGATTCATGGGGTCGCAAAGAGTCGGACACGACTGAGTGACTGAACTGAACTGAAGACAAAGTGCTGCCTTCATATCTCTGAAGAGCCAGCTGATAGAAGCAGCAGCTTAGTGTTAGGGTTTACACAGTCCTAACTTTGTCATTTTTTAGCTTGTGTTTTTCTTGGGAATGGGGGTAAGTCACTTTTTTTTTTTTGGTCAGTGTTTACTGTGGTTATATATGATAGAATTTACCTTTTTAAGTGTATAATTCTTGGGTACTAGTTACATTCAGTGTTGTATATCACCACTATTTCTCAAACTTTTTCATCATCCCAAATAAGCAGTAGTAGTAGTAACCATGAAGAAATAACTCACCATTCCCCTTTCCCTCCAGCCTTTTGTAACTTCCGTTCAACTTTCTGCATCTATGAATTTACCTATCTTAAATATTATGTGCGTGAAACCATACAATGTTTATCCATTTGTGTCTGGTTTCTTTCACTTGGCATAATGTTTTCAAGGTTCTCAAAAGTTTATCCAGGCTGTAGTATGTGTCAGGGAGAAGGCAATAGCACCCCATTCCAGTACTCTTGCCTGGAAAATCTCATGGATGGAGGAGCCTGGTGGGCTACAGTCCATGGGGTCACTGAGGGTCGGACACGACTGAGCAACTTCACTTTCACTTTTCATTTTCATGCATTGGAGAAGGAAATGGCAACCCACTCCAGTGTTCTTCCCTGGAAAATCCCAGGGATGGGGGAGCCTGGTGGGCTGCCGTCTATGGGGTCGCACAGAGTCGGACACGACTGAAGCAACTTCGTTGCAGCAGTATGTATCAGAACTTCATTCTTTTTAAAGGCTGAATAATATTTAATTGTATATGTATGCTTGGTGGCTGAGACAGGAAAGAATCTGCCTGCAATGCAGGAAACCCAGGTTCAATCCCTGGGTGGGGAAAATCCCCTGGAGCGAGGGGTAAAGCAACCCCCTCCAGTATTCTTGCCTGGAGAATCCCATGGACAGAGTAGCCTGTTGGGTTATAATCCATGGAGTCGCAAGGAGTTGGACACGACTAAGCAACTTTGACTTTTCATATGTATACTACATTTTGTCTGTTAACAGGTTTTTTCCACCTTTTGGCTATTGTGAATAATGTTGGTAAAATACTGGTGAATATATCTGAATCCTCGTTTCTAGTTACTTTGAATATATACATAGGAGTAGAATTTCTGGGTCCTATGGTACTTGTGTATTTAGATTCTTGAGGAATTTTCAGACTTTCCCACAGCACCTGTACCATTTTACATCACTAACAGCAGCAGCAGCAGCAGCAATACCAAGCGTTCTTTATATCCTTCCCAGCATTTACTTTTTTTTTTTGACTAGCCATCTTAGGGGATATGAAGTGGTATCTCATTGTGGTTTTGATTTGTATTTCCGTAATGACTAGTGATAGCATATTTTCATGTGTTTATTGATCATTTGTATATCTTTGGAGATACATCTTTTTTCAAGTCCGTTGCTCATTTTTAATTGTCTTTTTGTTGTTGTGGGAGTTTGGATTTAATTTTGGCTATTAATCCCTCATTAGATACGATTTATAAATATTTTTTTCCCATTCTGTGAGTTGTCTTCAAAGAATTTATGGATTTTTGGATGAACTTAGAGCCCATTATACAAACTGAAGTAAGTCAGATAAAGATAAATATCGTATATGATCGTATATATATGGAATCTAGAAAGATGGTACAAAAAATTTTATATAAGACATAGAGAACAGACTTAGGGACATGGGGAGAAGGGAGGAGAGGGTGAGATGTATGGAGAGAGTAACATGGAAACTTACATTACCATATGTAAATTAGATAGCAAAAGGGAATTTGCTGTATGTCTCAGGGAACTCTGTATCAACCTAGAGGGGTGGGATGGGGAGGGAGATAGGAGGGAGGGGACATGTATACCTATGGTTGATTCATGTTGAGGTTTGCCAGAAAACAAAATTCTGTAAAGCAATTATCCTTCAATTAAAAAATAAAGAATTTATGGTTTTAGCTCTTCCATTTAGGTTGTTGATGTGTTTTTAAGTAAATTTCTTGTATATGGTATGAATAGATGACCAGCATCATTGTTGTTAATTTCTTTAAATTTCAGTTACTGCATGAACAAATTAAGTATAGTAACTCGGGCTACAGTGAGGATTAACTTGCATATTTAGTTTTGTACTGATAGGCTGAATGATCTGACTGGAGGATAGACCTCCTGGCACCTGAATGTTGAAGCCCTTTAGGGCTCAGATTTGGTTTTTTAGGCATCCAGTTGTCCTTAGGAGGGTGGAGCTTACCACTGATCTGGTTATTAATCAGTACCCTTCCTCTTGCAGTGTGCCCAGCTGGCTGGAAGCCTGGCAGTGATACCATCAAGCCTGATGTCCAGAAGAGCAAAGAATATTTCTCTAAGCAGAAGTGAGCGCTCGGCCGTTTTAGGGCCAGGCTGCAGTAGGCGGCCTTGAAAACAAAACCTCTTTTGTCCTATTTTTGTGCTTAAAACCATGATCTTACACTCCGCCAGGATGTGGTGTGGGACAGGACGGGCCTTTCCTGCAGGGGTTGGGGACGCCAGCCTTTCTTCCTCTGGACGGAAAGACCTGAGCCAGGCCAACTGATGTATACTGTAAGGGGGTATCACTTGATCTTTTGTAGTTGTATTAAATTTGAAATGAGACCTTGTTGATTCTTCATTGGTTGTGGGGCAGGGGAAGCTTTTAAGAGGAATTTAGTCTGCTTTTTTGGGAGAAAATGAGGTGCGAGAGCTGCCTCAGAATCGTGAAATGATATTGAGGGAAAATGTACATAGACAACAGAGAAAAGAGCAAGACCTGCTACAGTATCAGCCAAGGTGCTGCAGTTTATGCTGTAGGCTGGGTTGCAATGAGGTGCCTGACACTTACAGTACTAGGAGGGCTACATGAAAACCTGGATGAATGCCTGGGACTGGATCTATGAAAGATTACAGTTACGGGCTTTAGGTACCTTTGGAACTGAAAGAGGGAGACAAACCCAGGGCTGGCTTTCTGTGTCAAGAGAACAGTGGTGAGCACCTCTTGGCTTCCCTGGGTTTCCAGCCTTGATTTAAGGATAGTTCTTGTCCTCATGAAAGTCGCTCAGTCTTGTCCGACTCTTTGCAACTGCATGGACTATATACAGTCCATGGAGTTCTCCAGACCAGAAAACTGTGAGTGGGTAGCATTTTCCCCTTCTCCAGTGAATCTTCCCAACCCAGGAATCAAACCAGGGTCTCCTGCATTGCAGGTGGATTCTTTCCCAAATGAGCTATCAGGGAAGCCCTATCTTTCCTGATGCTGGGAAAGACTGAAGGCAGAAGGGGATGACAGGATGAGATGGTTGGAGGACATCACGAACTCGGACATGAGTAAGGTCTGGGAGTTGGTGATGGACAGGGAAGCCTGGCGTGCTGCAGTCCATGGGGTTGCAAAGACTTTGGACGCGACTCATTTGAACTTGTTCTCATTCGTATCTGTGTCGTGAGGGAGGGTTGTCAGTGGGGTGAAGGTGGATTCCTCCTGGGCCCAAGGCTAGGGCACATTTGCAACAGAAGATCCTTTAGTATGTGCTCTTCCGGACACCACCACCACCCCCCCCCCCACCCCGACTAGCCCAGCCTACCTCTGGGCAGTAGTACAGGATTCCCAGGGCCGTCAACAACAGCTTACTGTATGCTAAGCAATTTCACATTTATTCAGTCACCATGATAACCCTCTGAAGCAGGTACTATTATTTAGGGGATAGTTCCTCCTTACGCCCTGTAACAGGTAGCATTTCGAAGCACTGCAGAGAAATGGTAACAGGTAGCGATTCCATGTTTCAAGGCAGGTGGGAGGTCTGGATCTACTTTGGTCTTAACCAAACTTTCCTGAGCCTTGTTATTTTAAGATCTCTACTAGAATAATTTATCAAAAATAATCATTTTATACCCAAAATAAGTTTCTTCCCTGGCGAAATATTAATAGTAGTGTAAAAGTCTTTTAACAGGTAGGTGCCACTGCCCTAAATGAGGATCCCACAGGCAGGGAAGGTATCAGGGTCCAGGGGATATAGGTGGGGAAACTGTGGGACTGAGCCAGCCTCTCCTGGGATTCTGAGGCTTCTTGGATAAGAGTGTAGTGATGTGAAGCTCTTGGGATGGAGAGCTAGGCTCCTCTGAGGGCTGAAGCAAGCCCAGTAAGGCCAAGCGTTGGGCAGGAGGAGTGGAAAAGTATGCCTTCTGCTCTTCTGAGTAGCGCTCCTGAGGTGTCACAGCATCCCGGTAAGTCCAGTCACGCCAATGGAAATTGAAGCGTTCAAGCAGGCTGATGCGGTCAGCTCTTGTGGGTACACAGTCAACGGGCTTTGTGGGTGGCAGATTCGGCACCTCTGTTCCTCGCAGTAGCACCACCCCTCGGATGGCAAACCAGCCCCCAAACCTGGGATGTATGCACACACCTGCTATGTGCTGGGGAGAGGGTAAAAAGAAAGCAAGGTCATGGTGGTCATATGGGCACCAATAACTACCATCAATGCAAGCTAGTTCACTTCTTATTCAACAGTGATTCTACCTGTGAGCCTGTCAGGGAATTCCCTGGTGGTCCAATGGTTAGGACTCCACGCTGTCACTGCCAAGGTCCCAGGTTCTATCTTTGGTCAAGGAACTAAGATCCCAAAAGCTGTGCTGCATACACACACATGTGAACTTCTGTCAGTCTTGGCTGGGCTCCCCTACTCCGTCAACTCTTCATGAAGTCACTGACCCCAAGGAGAGTTTCCTTAAGCTGAGCCTCAGCTTCCCAGTCGCACAGTGGATTTAATCACAGCTCTACCTGCTCCATTCTGTCACAAAGAAGAACAGACTAGTTCTCTAACCAGATCCCTGGTGGCTCAGATGGTAAACTGCCTGCCAGTGAAGGAGACATGGGTTTAATCCCTGGGTATGATTGGGAAGATCCCCTGGGGAAAGGAACAGTAACCCACTCCAGTATTCTTGCCCAGAGAATTCTGTGTACAGGAGCCTGGTGGGCTACTGTGCATGGGATCGCAAAGCAGAGTTGGACACAACTAAGTCTGAGTGAACTCCAGGAGTTGGTGATGGACAGGGAGGCCTGGCGTGCTGCGATTCATGGGGTCGCAGAGAGTCAGACACGACTAAGCAACTGAACTGAACTGAAGCGACTAACACTTCACTTTTTCTGACTTGATGTGTCTGCAAGTAGACGAAATCATGGAACTGGATCATTGACCATGGTGCACTCTTGTCCTGGATTGTGCCCAGCAACTCCTTTACCCAGGGAAGGTGGAAGAATGGGACTTGAAATTTTTTTTTTGCTGTGCCATGTGGTTAACAGGATTTCAGTTCTCTAACCATGGACTGAACCGGGACCATGGCAGTGAAAACCTGGAATCCTAACCACTAGACCACCAGGGAATTCCTGGGACTTGAAATCTTGATGGAATTTTATTTCATTTTCGTTCTCAGCCCCTATTTGCTCATACTTGCCCTCTGACCTGGGTCCCCCAAGGGTCAGACTCCACGTCCTGTCGCTGGTAGTAGTAAGCAGCCCCTGCTACATGGGCTGCTGTCTGGGCCAGGATCTTGGGGCGCCGGTTGGGGTGTACCTCGTAGTCAGCGATGACTTCTATCTGCAGCTCTGGGAGGCTCTGGGATAGAAGATAAGATGAAGACTTTAAGCGCAACAGGAATCATGATCATGTTCAACAGAGCCTTCAGTTGTGTTAACATGGCCCTGTCTTTAGAAGTCATGTTTAAAGGGAAAACATGACCTTAAACTTGGAGTGGGATTGGAGGCTCCAGTGTGAAGAAAATGATAATTCTGTTTAGGATTGTTCAGAAACCTCTGTTACGGCTCTGCCCTCCAGAGGCTGAGTGCAGAGGAAGACGGTCCAGCTTTGGGGAGACCCAGTGTATGTATACGTATTTATGTATACGTGTAAAGTATGTAGTGCAGGGGTCCTGTTCTGTCCTCAAAAGACCCCATAAGGCTCCCAGGTCTAGGGCAAAGACAGGTGAGAGATGCGTGGAGAATTTTGGGGCTTATTCCTATTTCACTTGGAGGTCAAGGGAAGTCTGCTCATCAAGTTGCCCATCAGGGAAGGGTGAGATTGATCTGTTTCAGACCTTGTTGGCTAGAGGGGGTGGCTAAACCTGAGATGAGAAGGCAGACTGGGGAGAGATCACGATGTCAAGGCTGGCTTTAGGATAGCCTTCTGCCGGGGAAGTGGCTCCTTGTAGGTCTAGATTCTATACTGAGCTTACAGGAACTGGAAGCAGATGCAGATTTGGAAGCTAGGTGAGGCTATAGCCAGCCTTGCTCACCTCTCTAACTCGGCCCAGGTGGTAGGCCACACACTGGTCCACAGGGTCAGTCAGTGGTTGGAGGTGGTGGCTCTGCAGGAAGGGCTTGAGGGCCCGGTCAAACATGGCAGGTGTGCTGAGTACCAGGAAGGCCAGTGTAGGTCCTGGCAGGGGTAGGTGGAAGGCTGGAGGCAGGAGTGCATTGTACCATGCCACCTGGAACAGAGAGAAAATTCAGGCCACACAAGAGGGCTAACTTAGGCCTTAGCCAGGCCCATACCTTGGCCTGGCATTCAAGGTTTCATGCAAATTGTCCAGCCTCCTTATTCAAACAATGAAATTCTCCTGATGATGTGTGTTTGTGGGGAACTCACCTGACAGTTATAATAGAGAGGCAAAGAATTCATAAACAACTAAGAAAAAGAAGAAATTGATTGTACTGTGGTTAGTGCAATAACAGGGCCAATGAAGGTCCTCTGAAATTAGAAAAGGCTTCTTGGAAGCTGAGTCTTGATGCTGGGAAGGTAACTTACAGGCTGATGTGGAGAGGGAGAATCTGGTGTGTGTTTTAAACAGGTCCCAGCATAAACAAAGAGGCAAAAAATGCAAAGCATACTTGGAGAATAGCAAATTGTCTAGTTTGATAGAAATGAAGCATCTGAGGAGGAGAGCAGAGGGAGAGAAGGCTGGAGAGATCAGTAAGAATGAGACTGTGACTGGCCTTGAATACCAATTGAAGGAATATGGGTCTAATTTGCTGACAGTGAGGGGTTAGCCATTGAAGATTTAAGAAGCAAACTGACATGGTCAGTTTTAGATCAACCTGGCTGCAGTGTGGAGGAAGGAATAGAGGCAAAGTGACAGCAAGGAAGTTATTGCAGAAATCCAAATGACTAATAGTGGGCTGAACCAGAGCATAGATAGGTTGAATTTAGGAGACAGATTCCTAAAGATCGCTGTGGATGACTGTATGTGGCGCTGGGAAGGGGAGAGAAGTAGGAACACAGGATGACTGGCAGGGCTGTAAGAGGCACTGTTCAATACCACAGCTCCTTCTACCAAAGTCTTCTTGATTATATCAGACAGGCATCTCCAATCTCTCCCACACCTGCCATCCACCATTATCTCCATACCTTTACTCAAGCAATTTCTGATATTTGAGATGTACATGACCCTCCTTCCTTCCAATCTATCTTTTCATATATAGCTCAACTCCATTTTTTCCAGGGAAGCCTCTCTGAGGCTAGACCCAACTACCTCTTCCTCTATAATCCTCTCCCAGCATTGCTGTATGCCACTCAGTGGAAAGTGGAAAGGGTGGCCTCTTAAGCATCAGGCAAAAGGCTCAGGTTGAGTTGATTTAGCCCTGCACTAAGCACAGGGGTCAGTGCAGAGGGCACTGGATGTGGGGGAAGATGGACCTATGTGACTAAGGGTAGGTCCTGATGCCAGACTTCTGTGTCAGGCAAGTGTACAGTTTCTAAACCCAGCCCAGCATTGATGATTGGCAACATCATGAATGTAACCTTTTGCAGATAGACTGAACAACCAAGCCAACTGTTTGCTTGTTCAACATCCAGAATGCCCTTTGCTCATGAGCCATACAAACATTCCCAGACCTTGCCCTCTCCTAAACTCCTTCAGGAAGCTTCCAAAGTGACTCTGGCTCCACAGATCCCCTTCTTCCTCTAAATTACCTGGGTGACAAAACCACAAGGTTACTGGATCACATGGTGTCTCCCACTCATCAATACAGCATTGTAGGAGGGTAAAAGAGATAACTCATTGGAAAGACTTTTATGTTGGGAAAGACTGAAGGCAGGAGGAGAAGGGGACGACAGAGGACGAGATGGTTGGATGGCATCACCGACTCAACGGACATGAGTTTGAGCAAGCTCCGGGAGTTGCTGATGTACAGGGAAACCTGGCGGTGCTGCAGTCCATGGGGTGACAAAGAGTCGGACACGACTGAGCGACTGAACAAAAACAACAAAAGAACAAACCTGCAACGCTGCTCTACCCATTTAGCCCAAGCGCCCTGTCTCGACAATTAAACGGACTCGCGGCCAGAGGAGCTCGAGAAAGATCAGAAAATTCACGGGCCTCACGTCAGTGGCACCGAAGCCATCCATACGCTTAGCCCTAGCACCGCAGCAGGGATAAACCAACCTGGAAGGGGTAAACTTCGAAGCCAAAAGGGCACAACGTGTCCTCAATCTTCTGCTTCAGCTCTGCGACTAGCGGCTCCATAGTGCACGTTACACACTGAGCCTGCTGGGGAATGGAGTCTCAAGGTTACTCGGGACTTTACGCTTTGAGACAGCTTGGACTCCATTTCCCAAGAGCTACGGGGATCAGCTGCGGGACTGTGTCGTCTCTGCGCGATGCATCCTGGGACACGTAGTTCATTCAGTTCGTAGAGGCACCCACTACAGAAGCAGAAAAACTCGGTTTCCCGACAAGCTTCACGGTGGGGGGGGGCACTGTGACTGCGCGTGTTGCTTCCAGGGAAACGTAGTTCGGTAGCCTCCATCGCCGGTTGTCTCCAATAGAGGCGAACTCAATTTCCCAAGTGGCGCCGCAGAGGCCAGTCCGAAGTCGGGCTTTCCCCGCCTACCGTAAGGTTTGAACTGGGCGGTTTCAGTGGTCACTGGCACAGTTTCAGTGTTATGGTGCCAGAGTTGTGAGTCTGGGGACGTCTAAACCAAGATTCAGCATCTTCAATTCCCAATTGATATCTGTTTATCAGGGCATCCCGCTTTTCCCCTAATTTCGCAAGGAAGCCGCTCCCCCGACTAGTCCCAGAAACGCAGTTTTGGTCTGACTAATGCTTCCTTACCTTTAGTATTGCATCCCCCCACTCACCTCTTTAGAGCTTATGTTGTGGTCTTCCCTGGGCTGTGTCTTTGGTGTCCACAGTGTGGGGAGCAAGGGCACAAGACGCCAGGGAGCCAGACCCTTGCTGCAGTCTATGAGTAGGAGCCTGAGCTGGTCTGAGCAGCTCGACGCGCTTCTCAATGCTACGGACCGAAATGTGAACAGGATTAAGGTGAGGGGGCTCCTGAGTCCCCTACTCCCTTGTTTAGGGGATGTGAGTTAATAGATTGCAAAACAGAACTCATTGACCTGTGCATTTGTTTCTTTTGTAGCAGCGGCTGTATCCACTTGGAGTCTCTACCGGGGGTAAATATTGTCCCTCAGCCTTTCTTTCCAGTGTTATCCACTGTTCCTTCCAAATTCCAACTTTTCTTTTCCTGAAGAAACATCTGTTCCCCCCTCCGCCTAAGGGGCTTTCCACTTGTCCCTTCCTTTTTCTCTCAGCAGGAGACCTGGCTGGGACTTGGATTTCCCCTCGTGACTTGCCTACTGAGTCAGGAATCCAAGCTCAAAAGGCTTGGGCTCTAGAGGCTCCCGTATTTCCAGAGAGGCTAAACTGGGCTGAGGCCCACAGTGCATCTTCTCTCAGGGATGAAGTTACTATTCTTTGATCCCAGGCTCAGGTGAGGCATGGTGTGTATATTTGGGGTTTGTGTGAGTGTGTAACTGATGAGGTTACCGGTGATTGGGGAGCTCATGGGGTTTTTCTGCCTGGGTAGGTGACTGAAGCACTACGGCAGGCTGTCCAGGGCCTGCTGGAAGAGCGAGAGCAGCAGAAGTACCAGATCTCTGCCCTGGAAGGTATCTGATCATTCTTTTCTTCATATACACAGCCTCAAATGTGTGTGCACATTTTGTGGCTCTTCTATTGTCTGTGCACTTGTGTCTTGATTTGCAAGTGGAGTCTGTAGGCTCATGTGTGATATTCTTAGGGGGCTGATCCCCTACTTGTCTCACTGTAGCATCACTAAGGTTGCTGCAGGGGGGCCCAGAGCAAAGGGTCCTTCTCCTGGAGCAACATCTGGAAGAGATGAGAAGGGAACTGCAGGGCCTTCGAAGCCAGGTGCAGGAACAGGCCCAAGCCCAAATACAGACAGGACCACAGAAGTGCAGTGCCACCAGTGGCCTTCACGAAGAGCTTCAGAATGAGTAAGTGATGGGCAAAACCTTGTCTTCTTCAGCCCTGAACTCCTGGTACTCTGGTAGCCTCCTCTGGGCTTGTTAATTGGTTTTAGAATGACACTGCTATTATCCCTGAAGGCAGCAACTGCTGTTCGAGGAGTCACAGATTCTTCGGGAGGAACTAAAGTTGCTACGGGACCAGCTGAGTGAGTAAAAGATTGAGGGTGCGTATGAATTCACCTCTTCCCTTTTCTGAAAAGCCTTCTTGCTTTCCTTATAAATGACCATACCTTTGATAGCTTGAGCTACCCAGAAACCTGGCCGAGTATTTTGTCTTTTCTCATATGGTATGAGTGTGCATCTCCAGTCAGCTTGGAAACTGCCCAGTAGCTGGACCAGAATGTATTTGTCCGTTTTCAGTGCCAGGCTGGGTGCAAGGCAGGGAAGGGGAAGGAAGGAAGTTGGAGACGTTCCCTCACATTTTCTCTCATCTGCAGGCCAGCATCAGGAGCTGCTGCTGAAACAGATAACTGAGAGGCGGCAAGCTCAGGCCTGCAGCTGGAAGGTAGGACCAGGATCGGACCTATCTGTTCATCTCTCCCTTTGGAGGCCCCTTCCTTTCTATATCTATCCTGTTTTGCAGACAGGCCAGGATACCCTCTCCTACTCCTATCTCTTTCCATCTCTTCCTTGTACTGACTCCACCTCCCTCCAAAGCTCTTCTTCCCAAGCCCTCTGCTAAAGGACATGAGAAACTATCTTTGTCCCCATGAGGGCTCCAAGCAGGCTCAAGAGGCTAATCATGGGGAGGCGGGTGCTCCTCCTGGAGAGGTAGAGGTTTGGTCCTACCTGGCCCTATGGTATGGCAGATGTTGGATCAGCTGCAAAGTGGCCAGGATGGCAAAGGTCACAACCTGGAGGCTGTCAGAACAGAGGTCCAGGATGCCTGGCAGGAGCATGACCTCCTCAGGTCAGGGGGTGTGGGTGCTTATGGCTGTGGAAGGGATTTGGCTCACAGAGGCCAGGCATTGGGGACCAAAGTTCAGCTATCTCAGATTTGACATGAGCTGGTAGGGAAGGTATGGTAGGGGGTTATAGCCCATATGGGCAGTACTGCACATTTTCTTTACTTGACACAGTGTCTCTGAGGTATCTCTGTATTTAGAGGATAAAGAGGGAAGAGACTGGAATCCTAGCCTCAGGAAGGAGGACAGGTCAGGTCTGTGCTGGGAGGGCCCCCTTGACCCACTGTCATCATGTCTACCTCTGATTCTTCCCCCTTTGCAGGACTTCTGTTCATGTCCTCCAATCTAAGCAGCCCACCTTCGCCATGTCGCTTTCTTTATCTACCTCTGAAGTCAGGCTTCTGGACAGTAACAGTAGCAGGGAACTTTTAAGGAAGCTAGGTGAGGGTAAGGCAGGAGGCTGAATCTGAGTGGTGCCTGGATGCCAGCTGCCTAATTGTTTGACACTGGATAGAATGGGGTCTCTGCCTCTTTCTTTGGAAATCTATCAACCTCTGTTGCTCCTTATCCCATCAGGCCTGTATGTCCCTCCCCAACAGGGCCCAAGTCTAGGTCCGTGTGTACCACAGTGCTTGCTGGTGATTCGTTCTTTTTCCCCTTTCTCTCCTCATAGATCTCCAGAGGCATACCCTTTCGAACCCGGAGCCCAGCAGCTTTCAGCTCCAGGCCCAGAGCCTTGAGCAAGAGGATGTATTCTTTAAGGGCCCAGGATACTCCTAAGTGACCTGTAAGGACTTGTGATATAGTAGGATGAAGTCTTCTTTGCTCATCTTCCCCTCCAAGGTCCTGTTTCTGAGTTGCCTGCCGCTCCGCTCTTGATCTAGTTGGTGTTTGCCCTCCCTACTGAGGCTTGTCAGTGCCTGTCCATCCCTGTCTACCAATTGCAATAAAATGGTTTAACCCTCCCTGAGATGACACCACCCTTATGCAGAAAGTGAAGAGGAACTAAAGAGCCTCTTGATGAAAGTGAAAGCGGAGAGTGAAAAAGTTGGCTTAAAGCTCAACATTCAGAAAACTAAGATTATGGCATCTGGTCCCATCACTTCATGGGAAATAGATGGGGAAAGAGTGTCAGACTTTATTTTTTTGGGCTCCAAGATCACTGCAGATGGTGATTGCAGCCATGAAATTAAAAGACGCTTACTCCTTGGAAGGAAAGTTATGACTAGCCTGCTGCTGCTGCTAAGTCGCTTCAGTCGTGTCCGACTCTGTGCGACCCCATAGATGGCAGCCCACCAGGCTCCCCCATCCCTGGGATTCTCCAGGCAAGAACACTGGAGTGGGTTGCCATTTCCTTCTCCAATGCATGGAAGTGAAAAGTGAAAGTGAAGTCGCTCAGTCATGCCTAACTCTTAGCGACCCCATGGACTGCAGCCTACCAGGCTCTTCCGTCCATGGGATTTTCCAGGCAAGAAAATGTAGTGGGGTGCCATTGCCTTCTCCGATGACCAGCCTAGATAGCATATTAAAAAGCAGAGACATTACTTTGCCAACAAACGTCCGTCTAGTCCAGGCTCTGGTTTTTCCAGTGGTCATGTATGGATGTGAGAGTTGGACTGTGAAGAAAGCTGAGCGCCGAAGAATTGATGCTTTTGAACTGTAGTGTTGGAGAAGACTCTTGAGAGTCCCTTGGACTGCAAGGAGATCCAACCAGTCCATCCTAAAGGAGATCAGTCCTGGGTGTTCATTGGAAGGACTGATGCTGAAGCTGAAACTCCAATACTTGGGCCACCTCATGTGAAGAGTTGACTCATTTGACTCATTGGAAAAGACTCTGATGCTGGGAGGGATTGGGGGCAGGAGGAGAAGGGGGCGACAGAGGATGAGATGGCTGGATGGCATCACCGACTCGATGGACATGAGTTTGAGTGAACTCCGGGAGTTGGTGATGGACAGGGAGGCCTGGTGTGCTGCAATTCATGGGGTTGCAGAGTCATACACCACTGAGCTACTGAACTCATGTGTTTGTGAATCAGCACCCACATGGGATAGGCTCAGCTGTACCTTTTCTTCCTCCTGTTACTTGACTGCTTCCTGCCACCTCTCTCTCTGAAATCCAAGTTCATGGGCATTTATGACTGTATCTTCTGAGTACAGACCCTGTGCTCAGTGGAAACTGGAAGGAGATGGAAGCTCCCAGTCTGGTGGGTAGAATGAGGTAGGCCAGTGCTTGGGGCAGTACTGCTGTGGGGATGCAGAGGAGGACAAGACATTCTGGTGGGCCCTTGACCTGGGCAATAGAAGGAGTCCTCTTTTTTTTTTTTTTCAGCTTCTGCCTCTTGAGGCTGTCTCTCTGGCCCCTTTATATCTCTTCATCCTCAGCAGCTCAGGCTGTGATTGTGTAGCAGTCTCCTCTTTGGTTGGTCTTTCAGCCTCAACCTCTAATCCAGTGGCTTTCAGGATTTTTTGACTGGGACCTCTAGTAAGAAATAGTTTACATTGTATTGTAGCCTAGTAAATATACATGTCTGTATTTATTAACCAAAACAAATTTTATGATTCAGTACTTACTAGGAGTTAGACGCTCTGATATTTCCTGTTATATTAAAAAATGCTTTTTAGCTATTGGTTCTGATCCTTCCTCCACTTGGATGCTTTCTGGAAAGGATGTCTTCCTAGGCAGGTAAGGGAAGCTTTACTTTTTCCTTACCTGGGCTTTGTATTCTGGACAGTGCATTCCAAGATTTCCCTAGAAGTAGTAGCATCTCACTGAGGTCTCATGAAGTCTCTTCCTCTCCTAAACATAGCCAAAATAATGTTATTTATCCACTAAGTGGATTTTTCTTCTTTGTTAAACTTTTTTGTAACTTATAGTTTATTTTTTATTGAAGGATAATTGCTTTACAGAATTGTGTTGTTTTCTGTCAAACCTCAACATGAATCAGCCATAAGTATACATATATCCCCTCCCTTTTGAACTTCCCTCCCATCTCCCTCTGCATCCCACCCCTCTAGGTTGATGCAGAGCCCCTGTTTGAGTTTTCTTAGCCATATAGCAAATTCCTGTTGGCTTTACTATGGTAATATAAGTTTCCATGTTACTCTTTCCATACAGCCCACCCTCTCCTCCCCTCTCCCCAAGTCTGTTCTCTATGTCTGTTTCTCCATTTGTGCCCTGTAAATAAATGTTTCAGTACCATTTTTCTAGATTCCGTATATATGCATTAGAATATGATATTTATCTTTCTGACTTACTTCGCTCTGTATAATAGGTTCTAGGTTCATCCACCTCATTAGAATTGACTCAAAGGCATTCCTTTGTTTAAATTAATTTTAATGGAGTATAGTTGCTTAACACAAATGGATGATGGTTCTTGAACTTAATGCATACCAGTCCTGGTATGTATTTGTCCTGAGCTAAGATGTGCAGTGGACTCCCAGCTCTTAGCTCAATCTAGCTGGGAAGAGGAGACAGTTACCTGAAATAAAAGCACAATAAAAGGCTGGGGGTGAGTAGGGCAGAAACGGATGCTGAAACTGAAGTTCCAATACTTTGGCCACCAGATGTGAAGAGCCAACTCATTGGAAAAGACCCTGATGCTGGGAAAAACTGAGGGCAGGAGAAGAGGGCGACAAAGGAAGAGCTGTTTGGATGGCATCCCTGACTCAGTGGACATGTGTCTGAGCAAACTCCAGGTGATAGTGAAGGACAGGGAAGCCTGGTGTGCTGCAGTCCATGGCGTTGCAGAGTCAGACAAGACTTAGCTACTGAACAACAACAAAAGTATGCAGTGGACTCCCAGCTCTTAGCTCAATCTAGCTAGGAAGAGGAGACAGTTATCTCAAATAAAAGCATAATAAAAGGCTGGGGTGAGGAGGGCAGGAACTATTTCCTGTTATGGGGTACATTCAAGGCCCCGATTTAACTAGCAGACAAGTCATGAAGAGTGGGCCTCTGACACCTGAATAGCTATAAGGCAGTCCTCAGGGTTTCTTTCCCTTCAATCTCCTTAGGGAGATTGATGAGAGTGGAATGACAAAGATCAGACCTGGGTCAAATATAACCTGTTCAAACAACCCCCAAAACTTCCCATCAAGGCTCATCTTCCTACTGAAGCAGGTCAAGGAAACCCTGTGTTTTACATCTTTGACTGGGGAGGTGATACATCTGGCGTAATGATATTATTTAATCTACTTGCTACCAGTACTCTGCTTATTTATCAACTCTTTTGCATCAACGTCTGTGGAAGACGGGTTTGCAAGGGTGCCAGGGCTCCAATAGCAATGTGGAACAATGGTATTTGAACTGTCACCAGGTGGCAGCACATGATTTGCTGCCAGAAGAATGATACAGAAAAGGCTTTTGGCCAAGGAAACTGGGCCAATGTTGATCTCTTTTCTCCCTTTAGAGATCCTGTGAGCTATCTATCTTTCTATAACAGTATCCTGTTAAGGTTACTCTCCTGCTAAAAAACCTTTGATAATTCTCACAGCATAAAAAAGAAAGGACAAGTCTGGCACTTAAACTGAACTCACATTTAACCTTAGTTGTGGGATGTGGGATCTAGTTCTCTGATCAGGGATTGAACCCAGGCCCCCTGCATTATGAGTTGTGGAATCTTAGCCACTGGACCACGAGGGAAGTCCCCTTTCTTAAACATTGCCACCAAGAATGCACACAATCCACTTATTCAAATTCCACTCATCTGTCAAGACCCAGCAGGAGGCAAGCCTAAAGATGTCGGAAAAGAGGTCTCCAACCCTAGGGAGCATTGATGCAAGAAGGTCCATACTCCTTTGTTTCTTTACCTGCTTTTTTTTTTTCCCATGGAAGCTCTAATCCTATTCCAGTCTGCTCAGGCATGAGATTATGACTGCCTGAGGTCCAGGCATAGGGAAAACAAGAGGAAATATGTACCTGTTGAACAGCTGAACAAATTCTATTCTTTGCCCTGTTTTCAAGCCAGCAATGGCACCCCACTCCAGTGCTCTTGCCTGGAGAATCCCATGGACGGAGGAGCCTGGTGGGCTGCAGTCCAATGGGGTCACTAGGAGTCGGACACGACTGAGCGACTTCACTTTCACTTTTCACTTCCATGCATTGGAGAAGGAAATGGCAACCCACTCCAGTGTTCTTGCCTGGAGAATCCCAGGGACGGGGGAGCCTGGTGGGCTGCCATCTATGGGGTCGCACAGACTCGGACACGACTGTAGCGACTTAGCAGCAGCAGCAGCAGCAGCAAGGGTTCCCTTCTCCAAGAAGCCCTCACCAAATCGAATCTCTTGGTTTAGATGAGTTACTCGCTCAGCATTTCTATTAATTGCTCTTACTATCTCAGGTCGCTAATAATTCACATCAGTTTTCTCCCCATACTATACTAAGATCCTGTCGGACTCTGCGTTCATACAGCTTTTGCCTACTCAGACAGTTCTTACTCAGCTGTTCCTTCTCCAACCCAAAAGCCGCGCCAGTCGAGTCCATTTTCTGTTGGCTTTATCAATTACCAAGAGCTTATATGTTTGGCATTTTGATTGGCCCATTTTATGTTTACTGTCCCGCCCTCTGAGAGGCTCTTGGACTTGGGTTTCCCCCAGGTGTATTCCCTCCCTCCTCCTTGGTTCCGCCTTTTCCACACACTGCCTCTTCTGTTTTTACCTCTACTTTCTTCCTATTGGCTCCCTTAGTCCTCCAGAGTTGGAGCTTTGGGCTGATGATTGGCTTCTCTGAACGCCCATTGTGCCCGCCCTCATACCACGTGGTATTCCTAGCGCTAATTGGGCAATTCCACCAGCTCGTTTTTTTTCAAGGATTAACAATTGATTGGCTGTTCTGAGCGAGGGCTTGAGGTGAGGGGCGGGGCTAACTAAACCCCGCCCCCAACTCCCCTGCCCTGCGGGGCAGGCGTTTCAGTCGCTCGCGGCCAGGGAGCCTAGCGGCGCTCCCAGCTGCCTTCTTTGCTTCCCCGGCCGGATCATCCTGCTGGCCCCGCCGAACAAGCTTGGGGAGCGACCCCGACTTGGGGGTCATGGCAGTAGCCTCCTCGCCCTCCGCCGCCGCTGGCCCCGCCGAGTCGTCGGCTTCTGCGAGAGGGACCCCCACCGCCTCCGCAGGCTAAGAGCCGCTGCCGCCTCCGAGCAGTGAGGGGTACTATGCTCCCTCTTTGCCTCCGCCTCCCCTTCCCGCCTGCTCAGGCACCCCTCTCGCTGCTCAGTCCCGCCTCAGGTAACGCCAAGAGAGCGCGTGGGGCACGAACCCAGGGCACCCGGCCCGCGCGCGCTGCTGCTACCCGCCTGGGCTCCGGAGCATTGGTGCTCGGGTGTTTTAGCACTGGCAGAAGTCAATCGCTTCCCGGAGGCCCTTCTCTCAGCGGCTAGGGAAACTCCTCGACCCCTTCCCCTACTCTTTTCACTTCCCTCAGGGTCCCGGGACAGCTCCCCCTCTCTCCCCTCCCCCCGCGCCTTCTCTCTGCCCTCTTCAGAGGCCCGGAACCCGTGAGAAGTTCGTTCATAAGTGGGACCTGGTCCCCGACTCCTCTCAGGCACTTTTCCCACTTTAGAGACTCAGGACCCTTTCGTTTCCTTGGAGAACTCGTGTGTCTGAGACCTTAAGCTTCACCCTGTCGGCTCTGACGGAGATCTGTACTGTCAAACTTTTCTCAGACATAATCTTCCCTCATCCATTTCTACCCTCAAAAGATACTTTCTTCCTCTCAGGCACTACTAGCTCCTTTTCAGTCCTCCCCTGTCATCCCTCTTATCCCAATCTCTCCTTTTCCCTCCTTTGCCTTTTATCCTTCACTTTGAACTATCTGGACTAAGCCAGTATTCAGATTTAGCTAGAAGTGAAACCGGGTTTGTCGAATTTAAAAATAAAAACCTGTCAGTTTATCCCTCTGGGCAGGGTGAGGAACCTTGCTAAATAATTTGGACTTTATTCCTTAGGTATGGGGAGCTTTTAAAGCTTTTGTAAGCGGGAGTTTGGTATGGTTGATTACCTCTGGTGAAAATATGGAGGAAGAATTCAAAGTGAAGACTTGGAGGCAGACAGCCTAGGTAGTTTGGAAAGTAATGTGCTAATCCAGGTCAGAGGAGAGTGAAGAGAATGGCATGCGATTCCATGTGCTCCCAAAACAAAGTGGAGAGAATTAGTGGGAGATTTCTAACCTGACTGATGGGATGGATTGGTAATATTAATTGAAATAGAGAATAAAGGAGCAGTTATGAGGGAAGGTAATGAATTTGGTTTTGGACAAGTTTAGTTTGAAGTGTTTTTCAGATATTATTGTGGAAATTTGGGTCTGAAAGTTGGAAGAAAGTCTGGAACTGGATACATATATTTGAGGGTCAACTAAGAATATATGCAGGATATTTGAAGCCTTAGTATGGGATGGTAATGCTGAAAGAAGAGATGAAAAGGGCTGTGGACCAGGAAGAATATCATTGTAGGGTAGTAGACACTGAGAAAGAGAGGTTAAAAGAATGGGACAAGAACTAGAACAGAGTGGCATTATGATAGAAGCCAAAGGAAGAAAGGATCTCAGGAAGGGAGAGGGTAACTATCAGTGTATGATACCAGTATAGTGAGAATTAGGAAGAAACCACTGAATTTAGTAATTAGGAGATCACTTGTTTTCTTTGAAAGACACTTTAGATAGCTTGATGGTGGGAATGATGGATGGCAGTAATCAGATCATGATGGATTGAGGAACAAATGTGGAACAGTGAATAAAATTCCTTGTTCAGCAACTGTGGTTGTGAAGGAAAACTGATAGTAGTGAAACACCTTTGTTGAGGTTATTCTATAGGTTACGTGTCATAAAGATGCTTTATAGATCACAACAGCCTTGTTTAGTATCAGCAGTATCCCTCTTTTATGGTTGGGAAGGCTATAGGCAAGAATTTGAAAAAAGTCTAGTTCTGAAACCTATGTTCTTTCCACTATGGCACATGTGTGTTTTTCTTAGTATGAGTGAAACAGTTTTGTAGGTTGAAGGGAAATTTTATTTATATGGGGAAATTTTAATATGTTGAGTGTTTCATTTTTTGACACCACAAGAATAGACATTAAGTGTGGACACTGATGTGGTTGGAGGGAAAGTGAGCGAGTTTAAAGATGGTCTTATTTTCTTGATGTGCTCGCTTATCTGTGGAGAAGTCAATTATCTTTGAAGACTGAAGGAACTATGGTGAGTTTCTGGCTTGAGTTTTATGGCCTTGGAAATCTTGAATGGAACATGAAAGAGGGGTGGATTAAGGATTAAACAAACAAAAAATTGCTAACCACATGTAGGTCCAGTAATATTTATAATAATGGGGCCTAGCACCATGGATTTTATACTTCTTCAGCAGCCTAAGAGCAAGAGGGCAAAAAAGATGATTGGGTGGATCCAGAAGTGGAATTTACAAGAAAGGAAGATAAAATGGAGAGTAACTTTACATTGCTAATGATAGTGTGGGAGATGTGATGGACTTTGAGGGTCCAAGCTGGGGCTATAAGAAATAAAACGTTCATTGGGGCTAGTGTACTTGGAGAATAAGGAGACAATCAGAAAGGTGGTTGAAGACTAGGTTTTGTAAGAAATACAAAATGAGAAAGCTGTGAGTTCAATATAAATATAGTTTCAAGGTAAAAACTAAAAACAAGATGTAACTGTCTCAGTGCTGTTGAAGGGGAATAGAGATTATTGAACTAGTGGGAGGATAAGGGACATGACATATTATGTCACCAATATGGATGTCGTAGTTGCTCACTATGAAGCAGGAAATGGAACAGATGAGATGCTGGGTCCTATATGTGGGGCTGTTCATAATTAAGGGACCCAAAATTGAGTTGGACACTCCTTGTCACTTGTTCAAAAGCAGTACTAGGTGGTACAAGTACTTGTGTGCTTGTGAGTGAATTAATGTTGAGATCCTCAGATACTTGCTTGATACACTGGATGTATGATGTATTCTCTCATACAGATATATATATATATTTGGGATGGTGGTCTCAAACAGTCTCTTGTAATTTAAAATATTTTAGGTCTGGCATGCTGCAGTCCATGGGGTCGCAAAGAATCGGACACGACTGAGCAACTGAACTCAGGCCTGTTTAGTTCTGTTTAAAAGTGTATATGTTGAGAAGCTAGGCTAGACTTTCCAACCCATTATCCCCAATAACATTTTGTACTTATGTTATTTATAAAAACAAAGTTACACATTTTCATATTTATATGTACTCATCCTCTGGCTTATTTAGAGTAGAAAGCTGACTTGCTTTAATGATTCTCTTTCCATGTGAAAATTTTTACGAATATAATTCCTGTGTCGTACATTTCATTTTTCTGCAAAATGAACGTTGTATTGGAATTTGAAACCTATGATAAGGGCTTTTATGAGAATTTCATCTTCCAGGAAATGAAGCCCAATTATTGCATTGAATAGTGTAGGTGATGGTGAATATTTTAGACTCACATTGTTATATATATTTTCCAAGTCATCATATGGAGATGACTTCAGTGTGGTCACACTGGTGTTACTTTTATTGAGGGAGTGGTTGTTTCAGAGAAAAACTTACTTGTGATAATTTTTATTTTATTTATTTTTATTAAAAAAAACTTCATCATCATTATTATTATTTTATGGCCACACCGTGTAGCATATGGGATTTTAGTTCCCTCTGCAGTGGAAATGCAGAGTCTTAATCACTGGACCACCAGGGAAGTCTCACTTGTGACTATTTTTTTAATGTTTGGTGGCACTGGGTCTTTTTTACGTTTGTGGGGGCTTTCTCTAGTTGCTGCGATTGGAGGCTACTCTTCTTTTGGTGCTCGGACTCACTGCAGTGGCTTCTCATGTGGTGGATCACAGACACGAGGCGCACAGACTTCAGTGGTTGTAGTGCATGGACTTAGTTCCTAGACCTGGAACTGAACCTGTGCCCCTGCGTTGGCTAGCAGATTCTCATCTACTGTACCACCAGGGGAGTCCTGTGATGATTTTTAAATCTTACATTCTTGAAAATTTCAGAAAGACAGTGTGACAAAATTGTAATCCATCCTGTTATGATTAACTATATGCTTGTAGGCAAAGTTCTTATGCTCTGAGCTTTTTTTAAAAAATTAATTTTTGTAAAGGTAATACATTCAAATAGTTAGTTGCCCATTTATATATTTTATGTAAGCAGCAAAAATCTCACTCCTATTCCTAGTCCTCCCATGCTCCCTTCCTGACTGCTTTTACTAGTTTCTTTACATTTTTTGAGACTTTCTTTAAGCAAATGCTTACAAATATGAATATGTAATCTAATTTTTTCTACTTTTCATGCAGAAGTTAGTCCATGGTCCCCACTGTTCTGCACCTTCAAACTGTTACCCCCAAACTACTTTTTCACTTAATATATCTTAGAGATCTTTCCAGTTCAGTACATAGTTTCTGCTTTTTTAATTTTTAAAATTTAATTTATTTTTACGGTTTTTGCTCTTACCCTTTGTTTATTTTTTGGCCACATCTCGCACCTTGCAGGATCTCAGTTCCTCAACCAGGGATTGAACCTGGGACATGGCAGTGAAAGCCCAGATTCCTAACCACTAGGTCATTGGGGAACTCCTGCTTCTTAAAAAAAATTTTTTTTTTGCATCATATTCATTGAATGGATGTATTATAGTTTATTTCTAGTCAAATAAATTAGTTCCTTATTGTGTTGCTTCTAGTCTTGTGATATTATAAGTAGTTCTATGATGGAGACTGTTGAACATATGCATGCCATCTTACATGTGTGTAAGGCCATTTGTGGGATAACTTTGTAGAAAGTGGGATTTCTAAGTTAAACGATGTATGCATTTATAACTATGAAATATATTGCTGAATTGCTTTCCTTTGCTGCTGCTCCAAAATGTACGTTGCCTGTTCACTCACCAACATTAACTGTATCACAGTTACATGGTGCTTTCTGTGTTCCAGATACTAAGTGCTCTATATACATTACTTCATTTTATCTTAATAACCTCCTTTGGGTTAGGTGCAATTATTATCTCCATTTTTCAGAAGAATACTTAATGAGTAGAAAATTTAAATGCCTTGCCCAAATCACACAGCTACTGTGGCAGAAACTCAAGCTAAGTACTCTGGCTCTAGGATCAGTGTTAGCAGTATTATGTTTTGCTGTTATCAGACTTGAATTTTTGCCAGTCTGATAGAGAAAAATGATAGCTCAGAGTAGTTTTAAGTTTTAAAATATTATGTTATTAAGATCAAGGATTTTTTTTATATTGTTTGATCACTCATATTTCCATTTCTGTAAACTGTGTGTCTAAATTCTTTACCTATTTTTCTTTTGAGTCATAGATCTCTTTCCTACTGTTCTGTAAGTCTCTTTCTCTTGATTTATAATATATGTGTATTTATATATGTATATGGGCTTGCCTGGTAGCTCAGACAGTAAAGAATCTGCCTACAATGCGGGAGACCTCGGTTTGATTCCTGGATCGGGAAATTCCCTGGAGAAGGAAATGGCTACCCACGCCAGTATTCTTGCCTGGAGGATTCCATGGACAGAGGCTACAGTCCATGGGGTCCGAAGAGTCGGACATGACTGAGCGACTAACACTATGTGTACTATGTACTGTGTATCATATATATGTATGATAAGATGATAAAATACATGTTTTTTTGTCTGAAGTATTGCAGATATTTTCCCATTTTGACTGTTGTCTTCTGACTTCTTTTATTCCCATGCAGAACTTTTAGATTTTTATGTAGACAAACTTATCAGTCCTTTCTTTTATGACTTTTGGTTTTGAGTTATAGTTAGAAAGACCTTCTTCATCTCAACCCTTAGTTTTTTAATCTGTCCAATGGGAATAAGAAAACAGAATTGTTGTAAAGGTCAAAGTGCTTAGTGAACTGCAAACCGTAAATCATTATACAGATGAAATATGGTGTTTGTTGTCTTCTGAACAAATTGTATGGAGGATGTCACCTCTTCTGCATTGAATGGAATGTGCTTAGTCGCTCAGTCATGTCTGATTCTTTGCACCCTTTTGGACTATAGCCCGTCAGGCTACTCTGTCTATGGGATTTTCAGGCAAGAATACTGGAATGGGTTACCATTTCCTCCTCCAATTAGATGGAATAGGATGACAATTTTTTTTTTCTGCAGTGTGGGAAACTAGGATGGTATTGATCTTGTGGTCAGTGTTTTTCTTGGACAGTTTGCATGGTATTTTTTTTTTTCAAAAGTAGGCACTGTGGAAATCATGAAGTATTTTTGCACACTTAATCTTGTTTTTTTGTATTAGGTATAATTGGAATCTGACTAAAAGGTCTTAAAAATTGTTTTGCTTTTGCATTAGCTATGGTTCACAAATTTGCACATTATTTACTTTGGGTATTATATTTTTACTGATTGGTAGGAATTTGTAATTTGGGAGGACCTTTCACTTTGTATGTGTGTGAGATTATAAAACTAATGCATGTTTGTTAAGAAGGAATTGGGAAATAGAGATGATTTTAAATTATTTATATCTTCCCCAAATTCAAAGACTCTCAGGGTTCTTTTTGTGTGTGTGTCTATATTGTCATCACTAGCTCTCTATGGCTTGGCATAGTGCCTGGCCCTTAAGGTGCTAAATAAATATTTGTTGACTGAATGAATGGATGGATAAATATGTTTTTACATAGAAGGTATGGAAGTTCAATGACATAATTATTTATTTTAGTTTATTCCTGCTGTAAATTTTTATTCATACAGTAATATTAAAATTTTTTATGCCATACTCATTTGGAGGTGAGTAAGTTCAAGTCTAATTCCTCATGGAGCTCATAGTCCAGTGAAAGGGATAGATAAGCAGCCATTAAAATACTGTATGATAACTGTTATAACAGAGCTTTGTGCAAGGCATTATCAAAACACAGCAGAGACTGAAGAGTCAGAGAACACTTCCCATATGAGATGATCCCCAGAGAGCCATGTAGAAGAGGTCAAGAAAAACACGCTAGAGGGAAGGAATATTCCTTCTAGGCACTGAAGTATGACTAGGGCACTTTAAGTAGTTCCCTATGTTTGTAGCAGATTGTGTCTGTGGGTAAAGAAATACAAATAGATGAGGCTGGAGATATGGCCAGGGGCCAAATAACAAAGAGCCGTTGTGTCACACATGAAAAATTCTCAGATTTATTCATTTTGGAGAGTAAATTGGGAGAGGTGTGAGAATGAAGTTAGGAAGACCAAGAAGATGTTGAATACAACAGCTGGAATGAGGTGAACATCATTTAAGCTGAGTTAGGAGGGGAAAGCTACACTTGAACGAAGGGTTAAGTCTGGGGTATAACAATTAGGCCAGTTTTAGTAGAGCAAAGTCTTTGAATGCCGAGCTAAGAAATTTTATATGCAATAGATGTCATTGAATTTTTTTAACCATCATAAATGTTGAATTTTTTAAATTGTCATGTGTTGTGTGAACTGTTACAGGTTGCAGTTTGCTTCCTTCTCAGTTCAGTTCAGTTCAGTTGCTCAGTCATGTCTGACTCTTTGCGACCCCATGAACCACAGCACGCCAGGCCTCCCTGTCCATCACCAACTCCTGGAGTCCACCCAAACTCATGTCCATTGAGTCTGTGATGCTATCCAACCATCTCATCCTCTGTCATCCCCTTCTCCTCCTGCCCTCAATCTTTCCCAGCATCAGAGTCTTTTCAAATGAGTCAGCTCTTTGCATCAGGTGGCCAAAGTATTAGAGTTTCATCTTCAACATCAGTCCTTCCAATGAACACCCAGGACTGATCTTCTTTAGGATGGACTGGTTGGATCTCCTTGCAGTCCAAGGGACTCTCAAGAGTCTTCTCCAACACCACAGTTCAAAAGCGTCAATTCTTCTGTGCTCAGCTTTCTTTATAGTCCAACTCTCACATCCATACATGACCATTGGAAAAACGATAACCTTGACTAGACGGACCTTTGTTGGCAAAGTAATGTCTCTGCTTTTGAATATGCTGTCTAGTTTGGTCATAATTTTCCTTCCAAGGAGTAAGCGTCTTTTAATTTCATGGCTACAATCACCATCTGCAGTGATTTTGGAGCCTTCCCCCACTGTTTCCCCATCTATTTGCCATGAAATAATGAGACTGGATCCCATGATCTTAGTTTTCTGAATGTTGAGCTTTAAGTTTTTTCACTCTCCTCTTTCACTTTCATCAAGAGGCTCTTTATTTCCTCTTCACTTTCTGCCATAAGGGTGGTGTCATCTGCATATCTGAGGTTATTGATATTTCTCCTGGCAATCTTGATTCCAGCTTGTGCTTCTTCCAGCCCAGCATTTCCCATGATGTACTCTGCATGGAAGTTAAATAAGCGGGGTGACAATATACAGCCTTGACGTACTCTTTTCCTATGTGGAACCAGTCTGTTGTTCCATGTCCAGTTCTAACTGTTGCTTCCTGACCTGCATACAGATTTCTCAAAAGGCAGGTCAGGTAGGTAGTCTGTTCCAGTTTATTGTGATCCACACAGTCAAAGGCTTTGGCATAGTCAATAAAGCAGAAATAGATGCTTTTCTGGAACTCTCTTGTTTTTTCGATGATCCAACGAATGTTGGCAGTTTGATCTCTGGTTCCTCTGTCTTTTCTAAATCCAGCTTGAACATCTGGAAGTTCACGATTCACGTATTGTTGAAGCCTGGCTTGAAGAATTTTGAGCATTACTTTACTAGCGTGTGAGATGAGTGCAATTGTGCGGTAGTTTGAGCATTCTTTGGCATTGCCTTTCTTTGGGATTGGAATGAAAACTGACCTTTGCCAGTCCTGTGGCTACTGCTGAGTTTTCCAAATTTGCTGACATATTGAGTGCAGCACTTTCACAGCATCATGTTTTAGCATTTGAAATAGCTTAACTGGAATTCCTTTATCTCCACTAGCTTTGTTTGTAGTGATGCTTCCTAAGGCCCACTTGACTTCACATTCCAGAATGTCTGGCTCTAGGTGGGTGATCACACCATCGTGATTATCTGGGTCGTGAAGATCTTTTTTGTACAGTTCTTCTGTGTATTCTTGCCACCTCTTCTTAATATCTTCTGCTTCTGTTAGGTCCATACCATTTCTGTCCTTTATTGAGCGAATCTTTGCATGAAGTGTTCCCTTGGTATCTCTGATTTTCTTGAAGAGATCTCTAGTCTTTCCCATTCTATTGTTTTCCTCTATTTCTTTGCATTGATCGCTGAGGAAGGCTTTCTTATCTCTCCTTGCTATTCTTTGGAACTCTGCATTCAAATGGGTATATCTTGCCTTTTCTCCTTTGCTTTTCACTTCTCTTTTCACAGCTATTTGTTAGGACTCCTCAGACAGCCATTTTGCTTTTTTGCATTTCTTTTTCTTGGGGATGGTCTTGATTTCTGTCTCTTGTACAATGTCACGAACCTCCGTCCATAGTTCATCAGGCACTCTCTATCAGATCTAGTCCCTTAAATCTATTTGTCACTTCCACTGTATAATCATAAGGGATTTGATTTAGGTCATACCTAAATGGTCTAGTGGTTTTCCCCACTTTCTTCAATGCTTCCTTCTGGCTAGTCTGAAATGATGTTGAAATCTTTTATGCCTGTGAAATAATAGAAATGTTATAAAATCGTCTCTAAACAAATGAAATTTCAGACTGGAATATGACCCTTTATTTGGAAAGTATACACACGCGCACACACATACACACACACACACACACACAGAGTGAAGACCCATGAAAATAGGCATTTTTTGCAAATACCTTTTGTTAATAGTTATCCAGTGGTTAGGACTGCTTTTTCACTACAGGGCACTCTGTTTGATCTTTGGTGGGGGAAGCTGCTTGGCATGGTCAAAAAAACCCTCCCAAAACAAACCAAAAAAACCCTGCAAAAGCCCTCTTAAAGCTCCATAATTACATTAAATAATACATTTTTATTTTTGAAGTGGAATATTTTTCCTGAATTTAAATCAGAAAGAAATATTTTAAGGAAGCAAATCCCTATCAGAAAGTAGAAGAAATGCCAGGTAGTGTGCTGTCGTTGGGCTTCCCAGGTGGCTCAGTGGGTGAAGAATCTGCCTGCAGTGCAGGAGATGCAGGTTTGATCCCTGGTTGGGAAGAGCCCCTGGATGAGGGCATGGCCCCCCACGCCAGTGTTCTTGTCTGCAGAATCTCATGGATAGAGAAGCCTGGTGGGTTGCAGAGTCAAACACGACTGAAGCAACTGAGCATGCATGCGTGCGTGCTGTGGTTAATACGAACTTAACTGAATTACTACATCTTTTATATTTTTATTTCTGTACACTCATAATTGAATGTTTTCAGAGACTCAGGTTCATTATACATTGACTGTGAAATTATTTGCATTTTGCTATATTTATTATCAATATAGCATTACAGATAGTTTAGGTAAGAGTCAAGAATGAGTCATACATTTCCACCCAAAACAATATTATCACTTTGGTGTAATTCCTTTTTTTCCAGTGCATAATTTTATATAATTATTGATTATTCAGTTTTTGTATTTTTCCCCTTCCCTCTTCCCATTTAACATATATCGTAAATTTCATCTCATGTCATTTAAGCTCCTGTGGTGGTAGGGATGAAAGGGTGATTTTTATTTCTAACCCCTTTTAATCTAAATTTTTAAAAGCAAAAACTAATGCAAGATAATTGTGAAAAAAAAAAAAAAACTGAACAGAAATGTATTCCATACAAAAATGAGTCTTGTATAATCATCTCCTCCACCAAGATGACAGTTTAATGTACGAATGCCTCTAAATTGTTTTTTGGTTATATATTAATGTTTACTATTTAAAAGATAAAAATAAGATTGCACTATACATTTTGTTTTGCAACATACTATGGTCACTTGACAGTGAAACTTGAACATCTCCCTATGTTAGTATATATAGAACTTATCTCATTCTTTGAATGACTATATAATACATTATTTGGATATACTACAGTTTATTTAACCACCCTATTGATGGATATTTGGATTGTCTCCAGTTTTTTTGTTTTTTTTCTGTTACTGACAGCATGTAAGTTAATACATTCTTGTATATATATATTTTATGTGCTTATAGTTAAGTGTCACTTTTAATGGCTGTAAAGTATTCCCTTTAGTAGAAATGATACATTTGGGAGAGAAATAAGATTGAATAAAAAATATTTTTGGTGAAGATTTTTTGACAATACTTTATATTACTAATTTTGTTTTGCCTCTTATCAGATTTTTCCTTCGACATCAACTTTGTAATGTAAACTGTAGAAGAGCCGGCCCTAACCCCAGGAACCTAACTTCCTCTTTTCTCTTGATTGCTTTTATCCCCAGTCTCTTAAATAGCCTTCTAACTCAAAAGAAGAGGTGAGTAGCCTAACTGACCTAAGTGGTCTTCTTAAATTCAAATAGGAAAATTTATCAGGAAATTCCCTGGCAGTTCAGTGGTTAGGACTCTGTGCTCTCACTGCCAAGGGCCCTGCTTCAGTCCCTGGTGGTGAATGAAGATCCCACAAGCTGAGTGGCCAAAAAAAAAAAAAAGAGAACACTTATCAAAATAGAGATTATTTTGGAAATTCATACATCCTCTTAGTATTTTAGCATGTCAGCTTATTTGAATAGGATCCAATATGAGTTTATCCTGTGTCAAGCTTCATGTTCCAGCATACAAAATTTTAGATACATTTGGTGTACTTAGAAGATGAGCCTCTTGCCCGTCATGCATCGCATGTTTGTGGGGAACCTGGTGCTAAACCATTTGTAGACGACTTGCTTCTGAGTCGGGATTTTGTGGGTAGCAGAGCAGTTCTTTCATTGTGATTTATTGAAAGTCAGTCCATGACACAAGGATTTGAAAAAAATAAAAGAAATTAAAAAAAAAAAAGAAAATCAGAAGGAATTTCCTGGCAGTCCAGGGGTTAGAGCTCCACGCTTTCATTGCTGAGGGCCCAGGTTCAGTCCCTGGTTGGGGAACTAAAATCCCAGAAGCCAAAAAAAAAAAAAGAAAAGATTGAAAACAAAACTTTTTATATCCAGATTACAGTTATGGGAAATAATAGTCCTCAATTCTCTCCTAGTTAGATCATATATGTAATATCATGTACATTTTTTTGCTATTGTGTTTTAGAGGGCCTTTGATGATTTGGAGGGTAATTAAGGCTAAACTTTAAAGAAGATAACCAGGAATCTCTTGATGCCCTGTTCAATAGGAGACCTTAAAGGCTTGTGTGTATCTGCCCTGGAGAAAACTTGGTAACTGAAAAGGTATCATAAAGAAGAAAACCAAACTTAATTTGTTATATACTCGCAGCATCCAGAACTAGGATTAAGGTTGGGGTTGGGGAGAGAGAGGAAAGGGAACTCATTTTTACTGCATGCTTACTATGTGTTAGGACTTGCCTTGTGCTTCATCAGTTCAGTTCAGTTCAGTTGCTCAGTCATGTCCAACTCTGCGACCCCATGAATCGCAGCACGCCAGGCCTCCTTGTCCATCACCAACTCCCAGAGTTCACTCAAACTCAGGTCCATAGAGTCAGTGATGCCATCCAGCCATCTCATCCTCTGTCGTCCCCTCTTCCTCCTGCCCCCAATCCCTCCCATCATCAGAGTCTTTTCCAATGAGTCAACTCTTCGCAAGAGGTGGCCAAAGTACTGGAGTTTCAGCTTTAGCATTATTCCTTCCAAAGAACACCCAGGGCTGATCTCCTTTAGAATGGACTGGTTGGATCTTCTTGCAGTCCAAAGGACTCTCAAGAATCTCCAGCACCACAGTTCAAAAGCATCAATTCTTCGACACTCAGCTTTCTTCACAGTCCAACTCTCACATCCGTACATGACCACTGGAAAAACCATAGCCTTGACTAGACAGACCTTTGTTGGCAAAGTAATGTCTCTGCTTTTCAATATGGTGTCTAGGTTGGTCATAACTTTCCTTCCAAGGAGTAAGCATCTTTTAATTTCATGGCTGCAGTCAGCATCTGCAGTGATTTTGGAGCCCCCAAAAATAAAGTCTGACACTGTTTCCACTGTTTCCCCATGTTTTTGCCATGAAGTGATGGGACCAGATGCCATGATCTTCGTTTTCTGAATGTTGAGCTTTAAGCCAACTTTTTCACTCTCCTCTTTCACTTTCATCAAGAGGCTTTTTAGTTCCTCTTCACTTTCTGACATAAGGGTGGTGTCATCTGCATATCTGAGGTTATTGATATTTCTCCCAGCAATCTTGATTCCAGCTTGTGCTTTGTCCAGCCCAGCGTTTCTCATGCTTCATATATGCATTAAAAAAAATTTTATATTAGTGGCACTGGGTCTTAGCTGTGGCATGCAGGATCTTTACTTGCAGCATACAAATTCTTAGTTGCAGCATGTGGGAACTAGTTCCCTGACCAGGGATTGAACCTATGGTCCCCTGCATCAGGAGCTTGAAGTCTTAACCACTGGACCACCAGGAAAGTCCCTTCACATATGCATTTTTAGAATTCCTTAGCATGTCCTCATTTAATTATCATAACAACTCAGTGAAGTATAGTTAATGTTTACCTTTAATTTGTAAATTAGGGGAGAAGTTAATTAATATGCCTAAGATCATTCACCTACTAAGTTAGAGTCAGAATTTTTTAAACTTGTGTCAGTTTGGTCACATGAAGGAAAGTTAGGACAAACCTAGATAGCATATTGAAAAGCAGAGATATTATTTTGCCAACAAAGGTCCGTCTAGTCCAGGCTCTGGTTTTTCCAGTTGTCATATATGGATGTGAGAGTTGGAGTGTGAAGAAAGCTGAGCGCCGAAAAATTGATGCTTTTGAACTGTGGTGTTGGAGAAGACTCTTGAGAGTCCCTTGGACTGCAAGGAGATCCAACCAGTCCATCCTAAAAGAGATCAGTCCTGGGTGTTCATTGGAGGGACTGATGCTGAAGCTGAAACTCCAATACTTTGGCCACCTCATGCGAAGAGTTGAGAAAAGACCCTGGTGCTGAGAGGGATGGGGGCAGGAGGAGAAGGGGACAACAGAGGATGAGATGGCTGGATGGCATCACCGACTCGATGGACATGAGTTTGAGTGTACTCTGGGAGTTTGTGATGGACAGGGAGGCCTGGCGTGCTGTGATTTGTGGGGTCGCAAAGAGTTGGACACGACTGAGCAACTGAATTGAACATACACATGTTTTAAATAATATGTAATAATATGTTATTTTAGAAAAATTGTCCCCCCCCTCCCGCTGCTCTCATTTCATGAAATTTTATCTATATTTACATGCTTTTTCAATCTCAGTATCTTTGCTATCACTGGGTCTTTTTTTAATTATCTAGCACAGTTTGCATGGTATATTTTCTGCTCTTTCCTCTTAGCTGTTTTATTTTTTAAATTAATTTTTATTAGAGTATAGTGGATTTACAATATTATGTTAATTGTTACAATGTAGTAGTAGTTTCTGCTGTACATGAAAGTGAATCAGTAATACATATGCATATAATAACTCTTTTTTTAGAGTCTTTTCCCCTTTAGGGCATTATAGAATATTGAATAGAGGTCCCTGTGCTATACATTAGGTTCTTTATTAGTTTCTAAGCTGTTTTAGAAAGCACATTTTTTGAATATGTATATGGTACTTTATTAGAAGTTTTATTCTAAGCAAGAAGAAGTCATTCACACAACATAAGACCATTTGGTTTTTCCATTTCTGTTGTTGGTGTTTGTGAGCTCTGTGCTTCATTCATTTGCTTGATTTGTTTTTTAATAGACAAAAAGTTTATCATCTTTTGTTTCTGAAGCCTTTTTTGTTTTTGTTATTATTATGATAAAAATATAACAAACACCCATTTACCTGTCACCTATCTTAACAATTATTAACATTTTGTAAAATTTGCTACGTCTTTTTTTTTCTGATGTATTTTAGCACAAATGTAGACATGATATTACACTTCTATTTCTGTGTGTATCTCCAAAAATAGGTCTTATATAATCTTAATATCATTATCACACTTAAGTTAATAATAACTTTCTGATAACAGCTAATAATAGTCCTTATTAAAAATTCCCCAGTTGTCTTTTATACCTAGTTTGTTCAAATCGAGATTCAATCAAGTATCATTGTTTTGGTTGTTAATATTCTTAATTCTCCTTCAGAGTTAGAATTTGAATATTGTGGCATGCTTTTTCTTTCTTTCTTTCTTAATATTTATTTAACTGTGCCAGGTTTTGGTTGTGGCATGTGGGATCTAATTCCCTGACCAGGGAGCGAACCTGTGCCCCCTGCATTGGGAGCTCAGAGTCTTAACCATTAGACCACCAGGGAAGTCCCCATACTGTGCTTTTCCTCTGCTTTTCTTGGGGGGGGAAAAAACTTTGTAACAATCAGAACTTTCCAGTAGTAGAACAGGCTGATGAAGGAATTAGTGAGCTCAAAGAGAGCTCACTAGTGGTAGTGTTTCAGTAGGCTGAGCTAACTGTGGCCTCTGTAGTTTCCAATCCAATGGACACTTTTCTTCATTTTGTTTGACTGGTTTGTGACTTTCGATATGTTTGTCTTTCCCACCTTTGGCCTGTGTGACATGCTTCCTTTTGGGTTTATTCTTACCTGTTGTTTCTTTTTGTCCTGTATGTGTTGATGGTCCCTTGCTATTACTACGTTGCTTCAGTCATGTCCGACTCTATGCGACCCCATAGACGACAGCCCACCAGGCTCCGCTGTCCCTGGGATTCTCCAGGCAAGAACACTGGAGTGGATTGCCATTTCCCTCTCCAATGCATGAAAGTGAAAAGTGAAAGTGAAGTCGCTCAGTCGTGTCCGACTCTTCGCGACCCCATGGACTGCAGCCCACCAGGCTCCTCTGTCCATAGGATTTTCCAGGCAAGAGTACTGGAGTGGGGTGCCATTGCCTTCTCCGATGGTCCCTTGACCTCTTATCTAATCTCAGCTAAGGAGGCAGGAAAGAGACTGGGCTTTGGAACATAGTAGCAACTCAGTAAATGGTTACCTCTGACTCATTTTTCTACTTTGGGAAACTCTTTGGAATATCCGTAGGTGCTAAGTTAATGAACATTTTCAGGTTGCTTCCATTGTCTTGGTTATTGTAAATAGTGCTGCTGTGAACATTGAGGTGCATGTATCTTTTTGAATTATAGTTTTCTCTGGATATATGCCCAGGAGTGAGATGGCAGGATCATTGGGTAGTTCTATTTTTAATTTTCTAAGGAACCTCCATACTGTTCTCCATAGTGGTTGTATCAGTTTATATTCCCACAATCAGTGTGGGAGGGTTCCCTATCTCTACAACCTCTGTGCTGCTGCTGCTGCTAAGTCGCTTCAGTTGTGTCCGACTCTGTGTGACCCCACAGACGGCAGCCCACCAGGCTCCTCCGTCCCTGGGATTCTCCAGGCAAGAACGCTGGAGTGGGTTGCCATTTCCTTCTCCAGTGCATGAAAGTGAAAAGTGAAAGTGAAGTCGCTCAGTCTTGTCTGACTCTTCACGACCCCATGGACTGCAGCCTACCAGGCTCCTCCATCCATGGGAGTTTCCAGGCAAGAGCACTGGAGTGGGTTGCCATTGCCTTCTCTGCCACAACCTCTATAGCATTTGTTGTTTGCAGACTGTTTTTTGACTGTGTTGCATGGCATGCCAGATCTTAGTGACCCTGACAGGGATTGAATCAGTGCCCCCTGCATTGGAAGCTCAGGGTCTTAATCATTGGACTACCAGGGAAGTCGCTATTTATAGACTTTTTGATGATGGCCATTCTGACCTGCATGAAATGGTACCTCATTGTAGTTTTGATTTGCATTTCTCTGATCATTAGTGATGCTGAGCATCTTTTCATATGCTTGTTGGCCATCTATATGTTTTCTTTAGAGAAATGTTTGTTTAGATCTTCTGCCCATTTTCTTTTTTTTGGCGAGGTGGTGTTGGTGGTATGGGGCATGTGTGATCTTCCCTGACCAGGGACTGAACCCATGCCCCTGAAAAGGAAGCATGGAGTCTTAACCACTGGACCACCAGGGAAGTTCCCTGCCCATTTTCTGATTGAGTCGTTTGTTTTTCTGTTATTGAGTTATATGAGATGTTTGTATATTTTGGAAATTAAGCCCTTATTGGTTGCATTGTTTGCAAATATTTTCTCTCAGTTCATAGATTGTGTTTCTGTTTTGTTTATGACTTCCTTTTGCTTTGCAAAAGCTTATAAGTTAGATTAGGTCCCATTTGTTTACTTTGCTCTTATTTCTATTAGCTTGGGAGACTGATCTAAGAACATTGGTATGATTTATGTCAGAGAATGTTTTGCCTATGTTCTCTTCTAAAAATTTAATGGTGTCATGTCTTATATTTTGGAGAAGGAAATGGCAACCCACTCCAGTATTCTTGCCTGGAGACTCCCATGGACAGAGGAGCCTGACAGGCTACAGTCCATGGGATTGCAAGAGTTGGACACAACTTGGCAACTAAACCACCACCACCACCACCAACAAAGAAAAGATTAGATTTGCAAGCTTTTAAATATAGACGAGCATTTATAACACTTTTCTATTGTTTACATGAAAGTAATGATGGTAATGGGAGAAGGCAATGGCACCCCACTCCAGTGCTCTTGCCTGGAAAATCCCATGGATGGAGGAGCCTGGTAGGCTGCAGTCCATGGGGTCGCACAGAGTCGGACACGACTGAAGCGACTTAGTAGTAGTAGTCTTATATTTAAGTCTTTATACCATTTTGAGTTTATTTTTGTGCATGGTGTGACAGAGTGTTCTAACTTCATTGATTTATATGTGGATGACCAACTTTCCTAACATCAGTTGCTGAAGAGACTATCTTTTGTCCGTTGTATATTCTTGCCTCCTTTGTTGATTAATTAACTGAAAGTGTGTGGGTTTATTTCTGGGCTGTCTAGTCTGTTCCACTAATCATAGGTCTGACTTTGTGCCAGTACCTTATTGTTTTGATTACTGTAGCTTTGCAGCATTGTCTGAAGCCTGGGAGGGTTATGCCTCCCGCTTTGTTCTTTTTCCTCAGGATTGCTTCGACTGTTCTGGCTCTTTTGAGGATCCATGTAAATTTTAGGATTATTCTAGTTCTGTGAAAAATGTCATGGGTAATTTGGTAGGAGTTGCATTAAATCTGTAGATTGCTTTGGGTTTTTTTTGTTTATCTTTTAATTTAATTTTATTTATGATTTTTATTTAAAAATTTTTTTGGCTGTACCATATAGCTTTGAGGGATTTTAGTTCCCCAACCAGGGATTGAACCCAGGCTACAGAGGGTCTCCAGGGAATTCCTATTCTGTTCATCTTTAAAAAAAAAAATTGGTTTATTTATGGCTTCTCTGGGACTTTGTTGCTGTGCATGAGCTTTCCCTAGTTGCAGTGAGTTGGGGCTACTCTTTAGTTGCAATGCATGGGCTTCCCATTGCAGTGGCTTCTCCTGTTGCAGAGCATGAGCTACGACACAGGCTTCAGTGGTTGCAGCATGTGGGCTCTAGAGCACAGGCTCAGTAGTTGTGGCACACAGGCTTAGTTGCCCCATGGCATGTAGAATCTTCTTGGATCAGGGATGAACCTGTGTCTCCTGCATTGGCAGGCAGATTTTTAACCAGTGGACCACCAGGAAAGTCCTTGTTCCCCTCTTTTAAATCACATATTTCCTTTCCTACTTCTTCACCCTCAAGTAAGAACAATAAGTATTAAGCCCTCCTTACTTCTAACCTGTTACTAACAATTAGTATGCTATATTGTACTTATTGATTTACATGTGTTCTCCTGGGAGACTAAGTTCCTGGAGGGGTGGAGTCATGTTTTATTCAGTTTTCTATGTCCTCTCAGAGACGTAATAGTATAGTGATTAATGACACAGGCTCTGGATTTGAATTTCTGGCTCTACCACGTCTTGGCTCTAAGAACTTGGGCAGGTTAAGTACTTCCTTCATGTCATGTCTTTGTTTCCACATTCATAGAACAGGGATACTAATACAGTTGACCCTTGAACAATATGAGTTTGAGCTGCATGGGTCCACTTATATGCATATTTTTTTCAATAGTAAATACTATGGTACACATGGTCTGAGACTGGTTGGATGCAGAGGAACTTGGGGACCATATATATATATATATGTTTATATATATATATATATGTTTAACTGCATCAAGGGTCAGAGTTCCTAACCCCCACCACTGTTCAAGGATCAACTGTAGTATCTGTTTTATAGAACTGATATGGATATTAAATATAAAGCACTTGGAGGAATATCTGGATTATAGTAAATGCTCTGTAAATATTATAGCACATACCATAATGCCTTGTACCTAGTGGGGACCCAACATTTGATTTTTTTAATAGAGGGGATTGTTGAATTGGCTGAAAGATTGGACTCAGTTCAGTTCAGTCGCTCAGTTGCGTCCGACTCTGCGACCCCATGGACTGCAGCATGCCAGGCTTCCCTGTCCTTCACCAACTCCCAGAGCTTGCTCAAACTCGTGTCCATCGAGTCAGTGATGCCATCCAACCGTCTCATCCTCTGTTGACCCTTCTCCTGCCTTCAATCTTTCCCAGCATCAGGGAAAGATTGAAGAGTCAGTTCTTCGCATCAGGTGGCCAGAGTACTGGAGTTTCAGCTTCAGCATCAGTCCTTCCAATGAATATTGGAAAGATTGGACTAGTTAACCTCTTTTAAATGCCTTTACAACTTTCAACCTAAGTTTCTGTTTTATGTCATGACCTAGGGCCTGGTGGATTGTAGTTACAACAGCATATAATATGCTTATCCAAAAGAGACAATACAGTTTTAAGAACTGGCTTTTTGATCTGTCTGGCAGTAATATATGCCATTGTGTATACTCATGACTAATTAAATAGGGGATGCCAGTTTTTATGTTAGATTGCTTTTGGTTTGAATGGAAACTGCAACTCATTATTTCACAGCAGGATGGCAAGTTCAGCAGTATTGCTTTTATTTTTAATTAGGCAGTCATCCTGAAATGTGTCTGTATTTGCTATGTTGGTCCATAGAAAGGATAGCAGCTGAGTAGACCTGTGATATAGATTTGCCATGTGGTTGGTCTTGATATACAGCTAATGTACTTATCAGTTTTCCAACTCTGAAAAATGGCCAGTTTTCTGGGCTCCATCTTACTCATGATGAATCCTTCATTTATTTTGAATTAGTTAGGGAATTTTTATGATGATAGAAAACAAAGTATAATTAGGATAGCAGGACATTATGTTTGTATTCTTTTTCTGCTTTTTATACCCAGGGTATAAAAGTTTCAGAAATCTTTTTTTACTCACTTTGTGGAACTTTATTACCAACTACGTGCACACGATTCCATTTTTGGATGGATGTTGAAGATTATGGTCGCTGGCTGACACTTGGCCATATCCAATTACCTGATGGTTGATAGCTGTTCAATGTGTTACAGGATTTTATTTGCATCTGCGTTGTTGTGAAGTTTGATCTACTTCATTTCTGTGGAATGAAAGGGTAAGAAACAACTAACACTGTACTTAAGAATGGAAAAGAAGGACTGATTGGGAGTTTGCATATCTTTCCTGTCAGCTTGGCCTCTGTTCTTTAAATAGTCTGCTTAAGCCAATGCTAATTTTTATGCCTGTGGAATGTGGTTAAATGACTGAAGGCTTTTGCTCCAGAGGCTAGTGGAGCTCTTGTCTGTATATTCTTTAGTCTCTGTTAAGTTAGGGTGGAGAATAATAGTAGCTTTGTACCTAGCTAATGAACAATTTTTCACAGAAATTTAGCTATTTTTCTGGAGGAGACACGCTGTAGTGGAAGTGTTTGGTATTAGAACTCTGAATTTGAATACAGTCTGTCACTGGTGGTGGTGGTGTAGTTGCCAAGTTGTGTCTGACTCTTGTGACCCCATGTATGATAGCCAAGCGAGTTCTTCTGTCCGTGGGATTTCCCAGGCAAGAATACTGGAGTGGGTTGCCATTTTCTTCTGCAAGGGATCTTCCTGACTCAGGGATGGGACCCAGGTCTCCTGCATTGCAGGCCATCTCTTGTATTGCCTGTAGTCTCTTGCACTGCAGGCAGATCTTTTACCAGCTGAGCCACATTTATTTGAATTTAATTTCTCAGTGTTGTAATTTCTTTCTTTTTAAAATGGAGATGATAATACCTATCTTGCAGAGTTGTCATAAAGCTTCAGCTCAGTTCAGTTGCTCAGTCGTGTCCGACTTTTTGCGACCCCATGGACTGTAGCACGGCAGGCTTCCCTGTCCATCACCAACTCTTGGAGCTTACTCAAACTCATGTCCATTGAGTTGGTGATGCCATCCAACCATCTTATCCTCTGTCATCTGCTTCTCCTGCCCTCAATCTTTCCCAGCATCAGGGTCTTTTCCAATGAGTCAGTTCTTTGCATCAGGTGGCCCAAAGTATTGGAGTTTCAGCTTGAGCATCAGTCTTTCCAGTGAATATTCAGGACTGATTTCCTTTAGGATGGACTGGTTGGATCTCCTTGCTGTCCAGGAGACGCTCAGGAGTCATAAAGCTTAGAGATAGCAAATGCAAAAACACTTGGTAGAATCCATGACCTATGGTAAATGGTGATTGTGGTTATTATTTCCAGAAGCATTGTGGATGAGTGTATGGTCTACTTGGGAGTCCTAAGAAAGTTTCTTAATTCTCTGGAAAATGATTTGTGGAATTCCTACTTTGAAAAGATAAAATGTATCTTATAGGATATTTAGTTCACTGACTTTTTTATTGACAGCTTTTCCAATTAGTTTCTCCAATAAAAGCTTTTAATTGTACTTTCTTTGTGAAAAAGAAATCAATCCCAAGATAAGTGAAAATTAGCCTTTGAAAAGACAAACCTGTTCATGGGAAAGGGAAAAAGTTCTGAACTTCTCAGTTTGTAAGTATTGAAGTTGAGAACACACTAAAAAATTCTTTGTGTCCTTATAAGCACATGATTTTGGCATTTTTGAAAGAGTGCTGAAGGCTGTTTCCTAGTTTAAGAACAAAACTGATTAAGCTTTTCTCACACAGTGCTTCTTAACAGGGGCACTATTGGCATTTAGGGCAAGACAATTCTTTGTTGTGCAGGACTGTTGTGTGCATTGTAGGACATTTAGCTTCCCTGGCCCTGCCCACTAAAATGCCAAAAGTGCCCACCCCACACCCCCGCCATTGTGACAATAGCTCCTCCCTGAGAAGAGCCTCCTTCCCCCTAAATTTTCACATGCCCTTAATGGAGAACCACTGGGACTCTCGTTTGGATATATTTAATGAAGCAGCTCACAGTATCATCAGCTTCCATTTAGGAATTTCAAGTTTTTACAAGCTAAAAATTCATTATTCTTGATCTTGTGCCGTCTCTTGATCTGTGCTGTCTCTTGAATCAAATAGCCTCGATAGCAAGAGTAACTGTAGTTGTTTTTTTCTGTTCTACCCAAAATGTGTACTTTAAAGGGCACCATTAACATCAAAAGGTAATATTCCATAAATGACACCAAGAGAGATAATCCAGAGTCTGAAAATAGCACAAAATCTCACACATTTCAAAGAATGTATTGTCTCATTTTAAAATTAGTCATTTTCAGATTAAAAAAAAAAACAGCATATGGTTTTAGAGTCTGTTCATACACACCTTTGCTGCCTTTTATGGCTAAATTAAAATTTATCAGATTAAATTGAAAGCTATTTGTAACTTGGTTGGTTTCATTTAAAATATGGTCATTCAGTATGTTGGCCAGGGGAGCAGAAGGCATGGTTTGGAGGTTTTCCCATGCTCAGCACTTCTCCAAAATGGATTGATAAAGTTCTTACTCCCATAAGGGGACTGTACTTTCCCACTCACCTCCCTCAACTGTCTAGTAATTAGTATTGCTTTAGCATATAATAAGGGCTCTACAACTAAATATCAGTGTTTTTCATGAGTGTTTTTATATTTTGAGTTTGTGGATTTGAATAAGGAAAGCTATCCAAAAATTCTCCCAGTGCTTCTGAGTTTTTAGCTTAAAATATAAATGCTCCTTGGACCAAGAACTACAGTTGAACTGTTGAATAAAAGTTTGAGAATCGTAAGACTTGGCTTGGACATTGGGATGCTATTTATTTGCCAAATTGTTGTCAGTTTTTTTGGCTTGAGCATACTGCATAGCTGTTGTATTGGCAAAAAACAAACAAACTTAAAATTCTTTTTTATTAGAAAAGTTAAATATAGTAAAAAGTACAATATACTATCACCCAGTATTAACAAATATTAGTTAGTGAAAACTGTGGAAAATTGTTAAAGAGATGGGAATATCAGATTACCTTACCTGTCTGCTGAGAAACATGTATGCAGGTCAGGAAGCAACAGTTAGAACTGGACATGGGACAATGGACTGGTTGAAAATTGGGAAAGGAGTACGACAAGGCTGTATATTGTCACCCTGCTCTTTTAACTTATATGTAGAGTTCATCATGTGAAATGCCAGGCTGGATGAGTCACAAGCTGGAATCAAGACTGCCAGGAGAAATATCAACAACCTCAGATATGCAGGTGATAACCACTCTAATGGCAGAAAATGAAAGGAAACTAAAGAGCCTCTTGATGAGGGTGAAAGAGGAGAGTGAAAAAGCTGGCTTAAAACTCAACATTAAAAAAACTAATATCATAGCAGCCAATCCCATCAGATCATGGCAAATAGAAGAGGGAAAAGTGGGAAGCAGTGACTTTATTTTCTTGGGTTCTAAAATCACTGAGGACGGTGACGGTAGCCATGAAATTAAAAGATACTTGCTCTTTGAAAGGAAAGCTGTGACAAACTTAGTGTATTAAAAAGCAGAGACATCACTGTGCCAACAAAGGTGCATATAGTCAAAGCTATGTTTTTTTCCATGTACGGATGTGAGAGATGGACCATAAAGAAGGCTAAGCGCCAGAGAATTGATGCTTTTGAATTGTGCTGGCGAAGACTCTTGAGGGTCCTTTGGACAGAAAAGAGATCAAACCAGTCAATCCTAAAGGAAATCAACCCTTAATATTCATTGGAAGAACTGATGCTGAAGTTGAAAGCTCCAATACTTTGGCCACCTGATGTGAAGAACTGACTCATTAGAAAAGACTCTGATGCTCAGAAAGATTGAAGGCAGGAAGAGAAGGGGATGACAGAGGATCAGGTAGTTGGATGGCATCACTGACTCCATGGACATGATTGAGCAAGCTCCGGGAGTTGGTGATGGACAGGGAAACTTGGCATGATACAGTCCTTAGGGTCCCAAACAGTCGGACATGACTGAGCAACTGAACTGAACTGACTCAATGGATATGAGTTTAAGCAAACTCCGGGAGATAGTGAAGGACAAGGAAGCCTTGAGTGCTGCAATCTATGGGAGGTTGCAAAGAGTCAGACACGACTTAGCGACTGAACAACAATAACAGCAAGTTAGTGAAAAAATAATAAAATTAGCAAACATATCATATTTGTTTTGGTATTTTAATAAAAGTGAACAAAACATTATTGCTATAATACAAGTCTCCTTTTTTTCCTTCCTTATTTCATTTTTCTTCTTTGCCACCAAGGCAACTACTACAATGAATTTAGTGACTGGCTTTCTACTTTTTGCTTTTAGACATTTACTAAGGTACATAAATATGTACCTTTAAATAATAATTTAAAGAAGAACTATACAAAAAAATCTTAATGACCCGGATAACTATGATGGATGGTATGGTCCCTTACCTAGAGCCAGGCATCCTGGAATGTGAAGTCAAAGGGACCTTAGGAAGCATCACTATGAACAAAGCTAGTGAAGGTGATGGAATTCCAGTTGAGCTATTTCAAATCCTAAAAGATGATGCTGTGAAAGTGCTGCACTCAATATGCCAGCAAATTTGGAAAACTCAGCAGTGGCCGCAGGATTGGAAAAAGTGTTTTCATTCCAGTCCTAAAGAAGGTCACTGCCAAAGAATGTTCAAACTACTGCACAATTGCACTCATTTCACATGCTAGCAAGATCATGCTCAAAATTCTCCAAAGTAGGCTTCAGTAGTCTGTGAACTGAGAACTTTTAGATATACAAGCTGGATTTAGAAAAAGAGGAAGCAGAAACCAAATTGTCAACATCTGCTGGATCATAGAAAAAGCAAGAGAGTTCCAGAAAAACATCTACTTCTGCCTCATTGACTACACCAAAGCCTTTGACTGTGTGGATCACTGTGGAAAATTCTGAAAGAGAATTTTCTGGAACACCAGACCACCTTACCTGCTTCCTGAGAAATCTGTATGCAGGTCAAGAAGCGACAGTTAGAACATAATATGAAACAACAGACTGGTTCAAAATTGGGAGAGGAGTGCTTCAAGGCTGTATATTATTACCCTGTTTATTTAACTTATATGCAGAGTACATCATGCAGAATGCTGGGCTGGGTGAAGCACAGCTGGAATCAAGACCGCTGGGAGAAATATCAATAACTTCAGATACGCAGATGACATCACCCTTATGGCAGAAAGTGAAGAGGAACTAAAGAGCCTCTTGATGAAAGTGAAAGAGGAGAGTGAAAATGCTGGCTTAAAACTCAACATTCAAAAAATGAAGATCATGGCATCCAGTCTCATCACTTCATGGCATATAGATGGGGAAACAATGGAAACAATGAAAGACTTTATTTTCTTGGGCTCCAAAATCACTGCAGATGGTGACTGCAGCCATGAAATAAAAAGACGCTTGGTCCTTGGAAGAAAAGCTATGACCAACCCAGACAGCATATTAAGAAGCAGAGATGTTACTTTGCTGACAGTAGTCCGTCTAGTCAAAGCTATGATTTTTCCAGTAGTCATGTGTGGATGTGAGAGTTGGACCACTAAGAAGGCTGAGTGCCAAAGAATTGTTGTTTTTGAACTGTGTTGTTGGAGAAGGCTCTTGAGAGTCCCTTGGGCTTCAAAGAGATCAAACCAGTCCATCCTAAAGGAAATCAGTCCTGAATATTCACTGGAAGGACGGATGCTGAAGCTCCAATACTTGGGCCACCTGATTGGAAGAACTGACTTACTAGAAAAGACCCTGATACTGGGAAAGATGGAAGGCAGGAGGAGAAGGGGATGAAAGCGGATGAGATGGTTGGATGTCATCACCGACTCAATGGACATGAGTTTGAGCAAGCTCCAGGAGATGGTGAAGGAGAGGGAAGCCTGGCATGCTGTAGTCCTGGGGTTATAAAAAGTCAGACTGGACTGATTGGCTCAACAGCAACAAAATAATAATTATAGTAACCAATGGGCTTGAATGCTTACTACTTGCCAGACACTGTTCATTTAACCAATAACCTTATGGTGACTGTAATGAATTAGTACATATAAAATGTTACAGGAAGTATAAAGTGAAAGTGTTAGTTGCTCAGTCACGTCAGACTTTGCGACCCCATGGACTAGTCCACCAGGCTCCTCTGTCCATTGGATTCTCCAGGCGAGAATACTGGAGTGGGTAACCATTCCCTTCTCCAGAGGATTTTTCTGACCCAGGGATTAAACCGGGTCTTCTGCACTGCAGACAGATTCTTTACCGTCTGAGCCACCAGAGAAGTCCATATAATGCAGGTACTAGTTTATTTCCATTTTGTAAATAATGTAGAGGTTTTAAAATAACTTGTCTGGGTTCATATAGCTGCAAGCTACAGATTGAGGATTTGAAGCCAGATTTGTCTGGAGGCTATACCTTTAATCATGTATTCCTTTGCAGAAGGAAATGGCAACCCACTCCAGTATTTTTGCCTGGAAAATTCCATGGACAGAGGAGCCTGGTGAGCTACAGTTCATGGAGTTGCAAAGAGTCAGACAGGACTGAACACACATACACCAAGCCCCGTTTCCCACCTCCCGCCCCGCTTGTCTACTTTTATTCCTGATTAGACTCTTAGCCTCTGCAGGGACTACTTTTGGAACCTCATCCTCAGGTCCCCGCCAGCGGGGAGGCCTCCGAGTCTGCTTTGGAGGTGTTGCTGGTGCCCGCTTGGGAACCTGGATGCCTCTGCTTCACAGCGCTCTCCTAGCAGGGCACAGGGAAGCAGCAGGTGGCCATGCGCTCCATTTGTTCCCTGAGCTGACTCCCGTGTGATTACTACCTCTTCTCCATGTCACCTTCAGCGTGGAAGCCTCCTTGGCCCTTCCTCTAAGCTGAGGTTCACCTCTCTGAAAAAGAAGCTTGGGCATTGCTGAACTATGTTGATCTCTGCAAAAGCAAGATGCATTTTTTCCTGAGGTCTGTGGCAGTCAACTCCCAAATGAAGCAAGTGTGTATCTTTAATCAATCCTGCCTCTCTATAAATATATGTTGTTTTGTATGTATTTAAAAATTAATTAAATATTTTGGCCGTATCAGGTCTTGGTTGTGGCGTGCCGGCTTCTCTCTAGCTGTGGTGTGAGAACTCTGGAGTGTGTGGGCTCTCTAGTTGTGGCTCACTGGCTCAGTAGTTGAGTCATTCAGGCTTAATCTAATAATTTTTATTTATCTATTTCATTTATTTGCTTTTGACTGTGCTGGGTCTTTGCTGCAACCCGGGCCTTTGTCTAATTGCTGCAAGTGGGGGCCACTTTCTGGTTTCCGTTTGTGGGCTTCTCACTGTGGCAGCCTCTCTTGCTGCAAAGCAGGGGCTCCAGGGGTGTGGGCCTTAGTAGATGCTGCCAGCGGGCTCAATCAGCTGTGGCTCCCAGGCTCCAGAGCACGGGCTCAACAGTTGGCCCAGGCCCAGCTGCTCTGTGGCAGGTGGGATCCTTCTGGACTAGGGATTGAATCTGCATCTCCCGTGTTTGCAGGTGGCTACTGAGCCACCGGGAAGCCCCCTTGTATGTTTTAAAAATACATTTAAAAAATGAAAATGGTATCATTCTATAGGGATAGTCCTATAATTTTTTGGGTAACTTCTTAAAAATTGTTTTCAGTTCAGTTTTAATGATACTGTGAACTATAGCTTGCTTCTTTCCACTTCCACTCAGTATTGCTTTTTTAGCCTATTGTATTTTTTAAGCTATTTCTTTTAATTGAAGCTTAGTTAACTTAAAATGTTGTATTGCTTTTAGGTGTATAGCAAAGTGATCCAGTTTTACATATATATGTATGTCTATTCTTTTCCATTGTAGGTTACTATAAGATATTGAATATAGTTCCCCGTGCTATACAGTAGTCCTTATTGTTTATCTATTTTATATGATGTTGAAGCTGAAACTTTGGCCACCTGATGCAAAGAGCTGACTCATTTGAAAAGACCTTGATGCTGGGAAAGATTGAGGGCAGGAGGAAAAGGGGACGACAGAGGATAAGATGGTTGGATGGCATCACCGACCCAATGGACATGGGTTTAGGTGGACTCTGGGAGTTGGTGGACGGGGAGGCCTGGTGTGCTGAGGTTCATGGGGTCGCACAGAGTTGGACATGACTGAGCGACTGAACTGAACTGAACTGAAGTGTGTATCTGCTAATGCCAAACTCCTAATTTACCCTGCCCCTTCCATCCCCTTTGGTACTGTTTGTTTTCCATGTCTGTGAGTGTATTTCTATTTTGAAAGTAATTTCATTTATATCATTTTTTTTTAGATTCCACCTATGTGACATCATGTATTTGTCTTTCTCTGACTTGAATCACTTAACATGATTATCTCTAGCTCCATCCGTGTTGCTAAAAATGACATTACTTCAATTTTTATGGCTGAGTAATATTCCATTGTATGTGTGTATCACACACACATACCCCACATCTTTTTTTTTTTATTGGAGTATAGTTGATTTATAATGTTGTATTAGTTTCTGCTGTACAACAAAGTGAATCACTTATCCATATACATATATTCACTCTTTTTTAGATTCTTTTCCCATATTACAGAGTATTGAGTAGAGTCCCTTATGCTATACAGGAGGTCCTTATTAGTTCTCTATTTTATATATAGTAGTGGGCATATATCAATCCACATCTCCCAATTTTCCCTCTCACCCTCTCCCCTCTAGTAACCATAAGTTTGTTTTCTATATTTATGACTCTGTTTCTGTTTTGTAAATAAGTTCCTTTATACCCTTTTTTAAAATTGCACATTATACCACATCCTCTTTATCCATTGATCTGTTGAAGGCCTTAGATTGCTTCCATGTCTTGGCTATTGTAAATAGTGCTGCAATGAACATTGGGGTATATATATCTTTTTTTTTCTTTAAAAAATTTATTGACGTATAGCTGACTTACGGAGAAGGCAATGGCAACCCACTCCAGTACTCTTGCCTGGCAAATCCCATGGACAGGGGAGCCTGGTAGGCTGCAATCCATGGGGTCGCTAGAAGTCAGACATGACTGAGTGACTTCACTTTCACTTTTCACTTTCATGCATTGGAGAAGGAAATGGCATCCCACTCCAGTGTTCTTGCCTGGAGGATCCCAGGGACGGGGGAGCCTGGTGGGCTGCCGTCTATGGGGTCACACAGAGTCGGACACGACTGAAGTGACTTAGCAGCAGCTGATTTACAGTATTGTGTTAGTTTCAGGAATACAGCACAGTGATTCCATTATACATGTATATATCTCTATTCTGTTTTGGAATCTTTCCCCTTATATGTTATTAAAAAGTGTTGAATATAGTTCCCTGTGGTATACAGTAGGCCCTTATTGATTATCTGTTTTATATATAGCAGTGTATATCTGTTAATCCCAAGCTCCTAATTTATCCCTTCCCACCTTTCCCCTTTGGTAATCATAAATTCGTTTTCTATATCTGTGGGTCTATTTCTGTTTTATAAATAAGTTCATTTGTATCTTTCTCTCTTTTTTTTAGATTCCGCATATAAGTGATATCATATTTGTCTTTCTCTGTCTGGCTTACTTCAGTTTGCGTGATATCTCCAGATGCATCCATTTGCTGCAAATGGGACTCAGTTCAGTTCAGTTCAGTTGCTCAGTCGTATCCAACTCTTTGTGACCCCATGAACTGCAGCACGCCAGGCCTCCCTGTCCATCACCAACTCCTGGAGTCTACCCAAACTCATGTCCATCGAGTCGATGATGCCATCCAACCATCTCATCCTCTGTTGTCCCCTTCTCCTCCTGCCCTCAATCTTTCCCAGCATCAGGGTCTTTTCCAATGAGTCAGCTCTTTGCATCAGGTGGCCAGATTATTGGAGTTTCAGCTTCAACATCAGTCCTTCCAGTGAACACCCAGGACTGATCTCTTTTAAGATGGACTGGTTGGATCTCCTTGCAGTCCAAGGGACTCTCAAGAGTCTTCTCCAATACCACAGTTCAAAAGCATCAATTCTTCGACACTCAGCCTTCTTCACAGTCCAACTCTCACATCCATACATGACCACTGGAAAAACCATAGCCTTGACTAGATGGACCTTTGTTGGCAAAGTAATGTCTCTGCTTTTTAATATGCTGTCTAGGTTGGTCCTAACTATTTCATTCTTTTTAGTTGCTGAGTAATATTCCATTGTATATATGTACCACATCTTTATCCATTCATCTGTCAGTGGATATTTAGGTTGCTTCAATGTCTTGGCTATTGTAAATGGCACTGAAATGAACATTAGAGTGCATGTATCCTTTGGAACCATGGTTTTCTCAGGTTTGAGAAAAATCCCAGGAATGGAATTGTTGGATCATATGGTAGCTGTATTTTTAGTTTCTTCAGGAACCTCCATGCTGTTCTGTATAGTAACTGTACCATTTCCACCAACAGTACAGGAGAGTTCCCTTCTTTCTACACCCTCTCCAGTATTTATCTGACTGGTATGAGGTAATATATATATATATTTAAAATGTGTTTATTTCTGACTGTGCTGGGTCTTTGTTGCTACACAGGTTTCCTCTAGTTGCAGCAGGCAGGGTCTACTCTCTAGTTGCAGTGCCAGGGCTTCTCATTGCGGTGGCTTCACGTGTTGTGGAACATGGGTTCTAGGGCACTTGGGCTTCATTAGTTGCAGTGCGTGGATTCAGTAGTTGCGGCTCCCAGACTCCAGAACACAGGCTCAGGAGTTACAGCGAACAGCTTTTAGTTGCTCCACAGCATATGGGATCTTCCTGGATCAGGGTTCAAACCCATGTCTCCTGCATTGGCAGGCAGATTCTTTACCATTGAGCCACCAGGGAAGCCTGATATCATGTAGCTTTGATTTGCATTTCTCTAATAAGTAGCAATGTTGAGCATCTTTTCATGTACTTTTTGGCCATCTGTGTGTCTTTGGAGAAATGTCTGTCTAGATCTTCTGCCCAATTTTTTTTTTTTAATTGAGCTGCATGAGCTGTTGTAAATTTTGGGGATTAATCACTTAGTCATTGCATTGTTGGCAAATATTTTCTCCCATTTTATAGGTTGTTTTCTTTCTTTCTTTCTTTCTTTTTTATGGTGTCCTTTGCTGTTTAAAAGCTTTTGAATTTAACTTGGTCCCATTTGTTTATTTCCATTATTCTAGGAGACCGATCGAAAAAGTAATTCTATAATTTATTTCAAGTGTTCTGCCTATATTTTCCTCTAAGAGTTTTATAAGTGCTGGGAAAGCTGGACAGCTACATGTAAGAAAATTAAATTAGAACATTCTTTAACACCAAACTAAACTCAAAATGGATTAATTAAACCTAAATATAATTGATTCTTGTGGGAAAAAGTAGTGGAGACAGACTAAAAGAAAAAGTGGGCTTTTTTTTTTATTCTTTGTCAGGTACCAGAATGGTAGAGCCTTCTGTGGTCATTTCTGCTAGACTGGGTTGTTTAATCAAGAGTGGCTTTTTAAATTGCCTTTGGATATAGTTTTTTTCTTTTAAAATTATATAATTTTAAAAAGTAAAATATTTGTCATCCTTGTTTTATATATTTGCACTTGACTTTTTCAAATGAAGAGAAAATTATATGAGACTGTGAAGGGCATTGGCAGGAGTACAAGTTTTTGAATCAGACAGTCTGGCATTTTAGTTTTATCTCTGTCATTTAGTGACTGTATGATTATTTGACCTCTCTGCAAAATAAGCATTATAATCTTTGTATCATGGGTTACTTGAGAATCAAATGACATAACATATGTACAGCTCTCATACTGTTTCCTAGATAGTAGGTGCTCAGTAAATCATGGCTATATCATTGTTTTTTGAAGGTAAAGGCATAAAATGTTTTTTAGATCTGAAAATCAGTAACTAGAATATAAGAGAGGCAATACTTTTTCATTAATAGTTTACTGTATGCATGTGTTTAATTTTTATTAATGGTTTTAATGAAATATTATTTTGATCTCTTGTTTAGTGTCGAGCCAGAAGAGAAGTAAAACTCAACAAAAACTTATTATGTATGGAATTCATTCTTAAAAGAAGAAAAAAGTGATTATTGAAGACTATGGATCGGAGCAAACGGAATTCAATTGCAGGATTTCCTCCACGTGTGGAGCGTCTTGAGGATTTTGAAGGAGGTGGTGGAGGGGATGGGAACATGACCCAAGTGGGAAGAATTTGGCCCTCCTCATATCGAGCTCTTATAAGTGCCTTTTCCAGACTGACACGTTTAGATGACTTCACCTGTGAAAAAATAGGGTCTGGCTTCTTCTCTGAAGTGTTCAAGGTGAGTGATGCAACAGTTTTTCTCATATTGTCTTGTTGAGGGTCAGTTTTACTGCAGAGTTCACAGCTGTGTTTCATTAGGATGTAGGCTTTGCCTTGTCAGGACGCTGTGGATCTTGAGTAGTATTGTAAACTCCTCTTGAGCTATCTATTAACTTGCAAGATATTTTATTTATTTTAACTATAAAAATCATCCATACTGATCAAAAATTAAAATAACATAGGAGCCTCTTCCACTGCTCCAGAATTTTTCATCATCCAAAATGGGAACTTTGTATGCATTAAAAAAAAAACTCCCTCTAGTACCTTTAGCCCATGTTAATATCTGTTCTACTTTATGTCTCTATGAATATGTCTATCCTAGGAACCTCATATAATGGAATTATAATATTTGTCCTTTTGTGCCTGGAATTCCCTTGTCATCCAGTGGTTAGGACTCGGTGCTGTCACCGCTGAGCCTGTGTTTTATCTGTGGTTGGGGAACTGAGAACCCACCAGCCCTGTGGCATGGCCAAAAAAAAAAATTTTTTTTTCCATTCAATATTTATTTGGCTGCATTGGGTCTTCGTTGCTTCATTCAGGATCTTTCTTTGAGGTGCATAGACTCTCTAGTTGTGTCGTGTGGGCTCCAGAGCATGTTGGTTCATTAGCTGAGGAGAGCACGCTTAATTGCTTCACATTGTGTGGGATCTTTCCTTTCTTAAGTAATTTTTGTTAATTTTATTTTCTTAGGATATAATTAATCTTACTTAAATTTTCAGATTTGTGGGCATAAATACTGTATGTAATTGATGTGGCACAGGTTTTTTGTTTCCGCAATAGCTGTATTTTCTTCTTCCATATTAATAGATCTTTTAGTTGGACACACTGATGCCATTTCCTAGCTTTACTTATAGCTAGGTTTAACTAAATGAGTGGTTCTGTCCAATAGGATGTGAGCAGAATTGTCGTATGGGAGCTTTTGGAAATCTTCCTTTGCCACTTCTTATATCCGTTTTTCCTTCATATTTGCTGTTGTACATTTTGATCATAGTGTGACCCTACAAATGGAGGCCATTTGTAGCAGAGCAACAAGACAGAGCCTGCATCTTCCATGCCTACATGGAAGAGAGCGGCCTGGTTCTGTACTATCTCCTAGAGTCTCTTTGTGAGAAAAAAATCTTAAGACTTTTAATATTTGGTCTTCTGTTTGCAGACAAACCTAAGTGTAATTAGTGTAATTTGTACCGTATCAATATCTGCCTCCTTCCTCTAATATGGTTTATTTGTGTCTTCTATTTTAAAAATAAAACAACACAAATTTATTTTAGGTTTCTTCTCAAAGGATTTGCTTAAAAAAAAAAAATTGAGCTAGTTGGGAATTCCCTGGAGATCCAATGGTTAGGACTCGGTGCTTTCACTACCAAGGTCTGGGTTCAGCCTCTGGTCGGGGAACTAAGATACCATAAGCCACATGATGTGGCCAAAAACGGGGGGGAAAAAAAGAGGTATCGTTTACTGATAAACTGAAGGCTTAAGAAATATAGGATTCTGGGACCTGTGGGGATAGCTATGAAGTCTCACTGGTCCTGCCTTTGCCCTTGTACCTGTCCCAGGGAAGTTTGTCTCTGTTTCCACACCTGTTGATAACTCCACCCTGGGCGGAACCTGGCAGTCAGCTTATTACCTTTGATTCTGCTGATTATCTTCTGTTTGTGTTATGGTTCACTATTTTCTACTTCTATCTGTATTACTTTTCTTTTGTTTACTTTCTTATTAGATCTAGTGATGTTTGTTCTTTTTGTAGCTTTTTGAATTTTATTCTTGTCTCAGTTTTTCCCAGTGTTTATTATTTTCTCATATATACACTTAAGCTTTAAAGTTTCCTCTAGACTTGGCCATATCACAGGTTTTCAGTGTGGTCTCATCACTTCTAAATGTAGTTTGGTTTGATTTCATTTTGATATGAGAATTATTTAAATGAAATTTTAAAATGTCTACATGGTGAATTTTCTTTTGGGTAACTGATATTTAATTTTTAATTTTAGTGCATCATGATCACAGAAAATGGCTTATATGAAGTCTGTCTTTGGAGTATAATTTATTTTTTTAAATATTTATTTATTTGGCTGTGTTGGCTCTTTCTTTTTAATTATTTCATGTATTTTTTTGGTTGCTCTGGCTCTGTTGCTGCCTGTGGGCTTTTTCTAGTTAGGACCAGCAGGGGCTACTTGTTGTGGTGCACAGGCTTCTTACTGTGGTGGCTTCTCTCGTGGAGCTCAGGCTCTACGCACACGGCCTTCAGTAGTTGTGGCTTGAAGTCCCTAGGAGGGCTCGTGGGCTCAGTAGTTGTGGTGCACGGGCTTAGTTGCTCCGCAGCATGTAGAGTCTTCCTGGACTAGGGATCAAACCCATGTTTCCTGCATGGGCAGGCAGATTCTTATCCACTGCACCACCAGGGAAGTCCTATGTTGGGTCTTAATTGGATTACGCAGGATCTTTCGTTGCAGTGCAGGCAGGGACTCTTGAGTTGTGGCACAAGAGCTCATTGGTTGTGGTCTACGGGGGCTTAGTTGATCCTCGGCATGTGGAATCTTAGTTCTGATCACCTGAGTCCTCTGCATTGCAAAGCCCATTCTTTTTTTTTTTTTTTAAAACAAGTTGTTTGTTTGTTTATTTTTGGCTGTGTAGGGTCTTCATTGCTGCCAGCAGGCTTTCTCTAGTTGCAGTGTGCGGGCTTCTCTTTGCAGTGGCTTCTCTTGTTTCAGCTCAGGGACTCTAGAGCAGGTGGGCTCAGTAGTGGCAGCTTGCAAGGTCTGGAGCTCAGGCTCATTAGTTGCTGCACAAGGGCCTACCTGCCCTGTGTCATGTGGAATCTTCCTGGACCAGGGATCGAACCCATGTGCCCATGTGCAAGGCAAATTCTTAACCACTGAACCACCAGGGATGTCCAACAAGGCAGATTCTTAACCACTGGACCATCAAGGAAGCCTCTGGAATATAATTTAGATTTTGTTTTGATATAGTACAAGGTCAGATTTTTTTGAATGCCACAAATATATTTGAAACAAATATGAATTTCTCTTTTGTTTGATTGCATAAAGTTCTGTGTACCTCTATTAGATTAAGCTTTTGTATTGTTATTCAAATGTTATATGACCTTATTTATTATAGTCTAATATATTTCTTTGAAAAAAGTCTATTAATATTTCCTAATGTGTTTATAGATTCTCCTTGTGTTTCTGTCAGTGTGGTTATTTTGTTTATAGTCCATTTTGTGAACTATATATTAATAGAAATTCATGTTTATTATTAGATTGTATACTACAGATAGATTGTATATTTTATAAATGCTAGTTCTCTATTTTTGTCCCACTTTATGCTGTTAGCTTTGATTTCTACTTTATCTGATATCAATATTATGTACCTTCTTCCTCACTGTATGCATTTATCTGTTGTTTTGGTTATTATTTTCCCAGTATGTCTTTTTCTATCTCTATTTTTATTCTGTCTGTGATAGTACATTTTTTATGTGTCCTATGAAATAGTTTTATATTTAATTTTTTTGATCCAAAATTAAATTTGCCCATAAAGAGACAGAGAAATTGTAATCTGTTTATATTTATTGTTATTACTTCTGTCTTTACACTGAATAAACTCTTAAATGATAATTTAATGAGTATAGAATTTAGGACAATATTTGCTTCAGCACATTAAAATTATTCTTCCCTTTTTTCTTCTTTTTTTAATTAGTTGCTCCACAGCATGTAAAATCTTCCTGGACTAGGGATCAAATCCATGTTTGCTATTGCTAAGTTAGTTGTTAGTTTGGTTGTTACCCTTTTTAGTTAATCAGCCTTTTCTTTCTTTTTAGAATTATTTTTTCTTCTTTGTTCAGTTTTGATTATATTGGTCTCAGAGCTGATTTATTTTTATTTATTCTGCTTAGAATGTGGTTTACTCCTTCATTTTAAGAACTCATGTGTCTTAAATTCTAGAAAATTCTTGGACATTTTATGTTTTAAAATTCTGCTCTTTTCTTTGGCCTCTTAAGGTCCCATTACATACATATTGGATTGTCTCATGCTATCTTTCATGTCTCTTAATTTTTCTCTCGTGTTTTTATTTCTTTGCCTTTTTGTGCTAGTTTTTTTAGTGGGGAGTGTGGTGGTGATTTTCAGTCTATTTCCCTGTTTACTTTCTTTTCATTTGGGGCCTACTCTATAATTGAAACTGCCTTTGAGATTTTTTAATTTCAGTTGCTATGTTTTTCTTTTCTAGACTATCTCTTTTTTTGGCTTTTTTCTTTTAGGTTCTATTAAGATACAGTTGGCATATAAAAGTGTATTAATTTTCGGTGTATAATATGATTTCATATGAATATATATTGTGAAATGATTACCATAATAGGTTTAGTTAACGTCCATCACGTCATGTATTTGCAGATTCTTTTTTCTTTCTCGTGATGAGAGTTTTGTAGACTTTCTATTTGTGTTTCTTAAATGCACTTCTCTTTTGTTTCAAATATCCTGTTCCTGCTTTTCTTTGAACATCTAATTTTGTGTAATTTTAGTTGAATTTATTTTAAAAATCACATAGTATAAACTTAAAAGGTGTAAAAGGTTATTCAGTGAAAAATCATTTGCTTTTTTCTGCCCCTCAGTTTTCTTCTCTCTAGGTAACTGGTATTCAGTGCTTTCTTATGTGTCCTTCTAGAGATATTTTGTACTTATGTAAGCAAATACATGTATGTCTGTATGTGTATGTGTGTGTGGATGTTTATATATCAATTATCTATTATTTACCTACTTACTTACCTACTCCATGGTAGAGGTAGTATAAGTTCTATGAGGGCAGAACTTACACTACCTTTTAAATCTTACAGAACTTACAGCAGAACTTACACTAACTTTTAAATCTCTTTATCTCTGCACTGCTGTATCCTGAGTGCTTAGAATTCTACATGGCATATAGTACTCATTCTTCTACAAGTATCTTAGTTTTGTAGAACTTTTTATGTGTGCTATGAATTATATTTTCTAAGACTGTAGTGCTTTTTAAGCTAGTTTTTAACAATTTTTGCAATGTAGAAATAGTTCAGTTTGTTTTTTATTGTCTTCTGTTTCTTTTATTATTTAAAAAATCTCTCTATACTCCTATGTTATAAAAAACACTATAATTTTTTTCTTATCACTTTGATGGTATTACTACTTATGTTTAAATGTTTGATCTATCTGGAATTTGTTTTTTAAGATGTCTACTCAGTTGTACCAGCAACATTTAATGTATATTTAATATTTTTCTCACTGATTGCAAGTGTCACCTTTGTTCTATCCTGAATTGTCCTCAGTATGTATTTTGGTATCTTTCTAGACTTTATTCTGTTGCATTGGCCTGTCTACCATAATACACTGTTATAATAATTTAATCATTTCAACTTTATTTTAATATCTGGTTAGTCTAGTCTTCTTCATCATTATTATTCCTTTCCAGAATTTTCTTGGCAATTCTTCCTGATTTTTATTGTGAGTTTTAAAATGCATTTGTCAGTTTCTAAAAATATCCTATTACCCTTTTACTGAGATTTTGGTAAATTTATAGATTAATTTAGAGAATTATTATCTTTATGATGATAGTGAATCTTTTTATATAAGCATATGGCATACCTTTTCATATGTTCAAGTATTTTGTGTCTCTTTGTAGACATTAAAAATTAAAAATAAATTCCACATTTCTTCTGATGTTGGATATTCATTTTTGTCTGTTGCAATTGTAAATGTCAACTGCACTTCCGTTATATCTTCTGTTTGTTGTTTGCTTGTGAAGACTTCTAATTTTTACACATTAATCTTTGATGCATCCAGTGTACTGAGTTTTTTTTTAATGTTTGCAATAGATTTTCAGTTGATTCACTTTGATTTTCCAGATATATAGTCATATCTGTGAATGATGATAAATTTATTTCCCATTTGTTATCTCACTTTTTCTCAATAAACAGCACTGACTAATACTTCCTAAAGTGTTAAATAATATTGGTATTTGACATCTTGTCTTTGTTCCTGACTTTAATGGGAATACCTGTAGTGTTTCCTAATTAAACATGATATGATTTGGGGGTCGAAGTAGATATTTCTTTTTCTGTTCGATCTTCAAAATTGTAATAAAAAAAAAACCTCCTATTTTGTGTTAAGAACTATTTTTATGCAGTATGGATGATGACTTTTACTGTATGTCTTTTCAAAATCTCTAGCATGATGGTTAATTTTATATGTTGACTTAACTGGGCCAGATGGTGCCTAGATATTTGGTCAAATTTTATTCTGAGTAAGTCTCTGAGAGTACATTTTGAATAAGATTATCATTTGAATCAGTAGACGGAGTAAAGCAGATTGCCATCCCTAGAACAAAGGAGAAAAGGAAAGATATAAGCATCTGAATGCAGAGTTCCAAAGAATAGCAAGAAGAGATAAGAAAGCCTTCCTCAGCGATCAATGCAAAGAAATAGAAGAAAACAACAGAATGGGAAAGACTAGAGATCTCTTCAAGAAAATTAGAGATACCAAGGGAGCATATCATGCAAAGATGGGCTCGATAAAGGACAGAAATGGTATGGACCTAACAGAAGCAGAAGATATTAAGAAGAGGTGGCAAGAATACACAGAAGAACAAAAAAGATCTTCATGACCAAGATAATCACGATAGTGTGATCACTCACCTAGAGCCAGACATCCTGGAATGTGAAGTCAAGTGAGCCTTAGAAAGCATCACTATGAACAAAGCTACTGGAGGTGATGGAATTCCAGTTGAGCTATTTCAAATCCTGAAAGATGATGCTGTGAAAGTGCTGCACTCAATATGCCAGCAAATTTGGAAAACTCAGCAGTGGCCACAGGACTGGAAAAGGTCAGTTTTCATTCCAATCCCAAAGAAAGTCAATGCCAAAGAATGCTCAAACTACCACACAATTGCACTCATCTCACATGCTAGTAAAGTAATGCTCCAAATTCTCCAAGCCAGGCTTCAGCAATACGTGAACCGTGAACTTCCTGATGTTCAAGCTGGTTTTAGAAAAGGCAGAGGAACCAGAGATCAAATTGCCAACATCCGCTGGATCATGGAAAAAGCAAGAGAGTTCCAGAAAAACATCTATTTCTGCTTTATTGACTATGCCAAAGCCTTTGACTGTGTGGATCACAATAAACTGTGGAAAATTCTGAAAGAGATGGGAATACCAGACCACCTGACCTGCCTCTTGAGAAATCTGTATGCAGGTCAGGAAGCAACAGTTAGAACTGGACATGGAACAACAGACTGGTTCCACATAGGAAAAGGAGTACGCCAAGGCTGAATATTGTCACCCTGCTTATTTAACTTCTATGCAGAGTACATCATGAGAAACTCTGGACTGGAAGAAGCACAAGCTGGAATCAAGATTGCCGGGAGAAATATCAATAACCTCAGATATGCAGATGACACCACCCTTATGGCAGAAAGTGAAGAAGAACTAAAGAGCCTCTTGATGAAAGTGAAAGAGGAGAGTGAAAAAGTTGGCTTAAAGCTCAACATTCAGAAAACTAAGATCATGGCATCTGGTCCCATCACTTCATGGCAAATAGTTGGGGAAACAATAGAAACAGTGTCAGACTTTATTTTTGGGGGCTCCAAAATCTCTGCAGATTGTGACTGCAGTCATGAAATTGAAAGATGCTTACTCCTTGGAAGAAAAGTTATGTCCAACCTAGATAGCATATTCAAAAGCAGAGACATTACTTTGCCAACAAAGCTCCATCTAATCAAGGCTTGGTTTTTCCAGTGGTCATGTATGGATGTGAGAGTTGGATTATAAAGAAAGCTGAATGCCGAAGAATTGATGCTTTTGAACTATGGTGTTGGAGAAGACTCTTGAGAGTCCCTTGTACAGCAAGGAGATCCAACCAGTCCATCCTAAAGGAGATCAGTCCTGGGTGTTCATTGGAAGGACTGATGTTGAAGCTGAAACTCTAATACTTTGGCCACCTGATGTGAAGAGCTGACTCATTTGAAAAAACCCTGATGCTGGAAAAGATTGAGGGCAGGAGAAGAAGAGGATGACAGAGGATGAGATGATTCAATGGGATCACTGACTCGATGGACATGGGTTTGGGTGAACTCTGGGAGTTGGTGATGGACAGGGAGGCCTGGAACGCTGTGGTTCATGGGGTCACAAAGTGTCACACACGATGGAGTGACTGAACTGAAATGAAAGCTCAAATTCAGAAAACTAAGATCATGGCATCTGGTCTCATCATTTCATGGTAAATAGATGGGGAAACAGTGGGAACAGTGAAAGACTTTATTTTTTGGGGCTCCAAAATCACTGCAGATGGTGACTGCAGCCATGAAATTAAAAGATGCTTACTCCTTGGAAGAAAAACTATGAACAACCTAGATGACATACTAAAAAGCAGAGACGTTTTATTAAAGATTTTACTAAAGGTGTATTCAAAAGCAGAGACCTTTGCCATCAAAGGTTCATCTAGTCAAGGCTATAGTTTTTCCTGTAGTCATGTATGGATGTGAGAGTTGGACTATAAAGAAAGCTGAGTACCGAAGAATTGATGCTTTTGAACTGTGGTGTTGGAGAAGACTCTTAAGAGTCCCTTGGACTGCAAGGAGATCCAACCAATTCGTCCTAAAGGAAATACAGTCCTGAATATTCATTGGAAGGACTGATGTTGAAGCTGAAACTCCAATAGTTTGGCCATCTGATGTGAAGAACTGACTCATTTGAAAAGACCCTGATGCTGGGAAGGATTGAAGGCCAGAGGAGAAGGGAACAGAGGATGAGGTGGTTGGATGCCATCACCGAGTCAATGGACATGAGTTTGAGTAAACTCTGGGAGTTGGTGATGGACAGGGAGGCCTGGCATGCTGTAGTCCATGGGGTCACAAAGAGTTCGACAGGACGGAGTGACTGAACTGAACTGCCGTGTTTTGGACTGGAACTTATCCCATTGGCTCTCCTGGTTCTCAGGGCTTCAGACTCAGACAGAAATTACACCATTGGCTTTCCTGGGTCTCCATGTTACCAACTGCAGATCTTGGAACTTATCAGGCTCTGTAATTGTGTGAGCCAGTTCCTTGTGATAAATCTTTTTGTCTCTATATATCCTGTTCTGTTTCTCTGAAGAACTGTAATATATATGATGATGCATGTATTTTTGTCTTTTGCTGTCAGGAAAGTGAATTATATTAGTAAGTAGTCTAATAGTAAATTATCTTTGCATTTGTGGTATATTATTCTTTAATGAGCTGCTAACTTCTTTTTGCTGGGGTGTTTATATTCCAGTATTTATGAGAATAGGCTGTGTTTTTCTCTCATGCTTCTGTTTTTAGGTTTTGTTAGGAATGTTATACTTGGTTCATAAAAATAATTTTGAAGCTTTTTCCCCTATGCTTTGTAACAATTGAAATATTATTGGAATAATTTACTTCTTGAATATTTGATTGAATTCTTCTGTCAAATCTTGGCCAAGTACTTTGAAATTTTTTTCTTTCCTTTTAGTTTAACTGTATAAATTTTTGTTTTTTCTAAGTCAATTTCAGTAATTATATTTTACTAGAAAATTATTGTTGAGATTTCCCTGCTGGTCCAGTGGTTAAGAATCTGCCTGCCAATGTAGGGGACACAGGTTTGATCCCTGATCTGGGAAGATCCCACATGCCACAGAGCAACTAAGCCCCAGCACCACAACTACTGAGCCCACATGCTGCAGCTGCTAAAGCCTGTGCCCGGAGAGCTCATGCTCCGCAACAGGAGGAGCCACCGCAGTGAGAAGCCTGTGCACTGCAATGAAGAGCAACCCCTGCTTGCTGCAGCTGAAGAAAGCCTGTTCACAGCAACGAAGACCCAGTGCAACCAAAAATAAATAAATAAAAATTTGAAAAAAGAGAATGTTATTAGTATAGGTTTTCTAGTAGATTTGCATAGAGATGAGTAAATTTTGACCATTAAACTTTTTTGTTTGTTTTTAGTCCCTTTCAGATTAGTTGCAAGTCTTAGGGTGTGGATATCTTACTATTTGGTCTTTTGACCTGCTGGAATTTCATTTTTTCTGTGATTTATAATTTTATATTGAGAGCCTATATTCAGGGAGATAGGTTTTACCTTGCAGTTTTCTAGCTTGTGGATGTGTTTTAATATACAGGTCTGACATTGTTTCTGCTGGGTTCGTTTAGGTTCTGGATCTGAACCTAAAGGATTTAATTTCTTGGGTCAGGCTTCTGTATAGTGGTAAGTACAAATCTCAATCCTGAGCCTGATTTCATAGTTGGCTCTTTTTCTTCATTTAAGGCAATAGGGTGCAGGATTATCCCACTGTGAATGCCTGTTACTAAATAGGAGAAAGCTTGTTAATTGAAGAAAGCTAGTTAAAAGGGGAAAAACCTGGTGACAGATTTTATTTTCTTGAATTCCAGTATTACTGTGAACAGTGACTGCAGCCATCAAATTAAAAGATACTGCTCCTTGGAAGGAAAACTATGACAAACTTAGCATATTAGAAAGAATGTTGCCTATGAAAGTCTGTATAGTCAAAGGTATGGTTTTTCTAGTAGTCATGTATGGATGTGTAAGTTGGACTATAAAAAAGGCTGAACTCGGAACAATTGATGCTTTGAAATTGTGGTGCTAGAGAAGACTCTTGAGAGTGTCGTGGACTGTAAGAAGATCAAACCAGTCAATCTTAAAGGAAATCAACCCTAAATATTCATTGGAAGGACTGATGCTGAAGTCCCAATACTTTGGCCCCCTGATGCCAGCTGAGTCAACTCATTGGAAAAGAACCTGATGCTGGCAAAGATTGAAGGCCAAAGGAGAAGGCGGTGGCAGAGGATGAGATAGTTAGATAGCATCACAGACTCAATAGACATAAATTTGAAAAAACACTGGGAGATGGTGGAGGACAGAGGACCTTGTGCTGCAGTCCATGGGGTCACAAAGAGTCGGACACGACTTAGCAACTGAACAGCAACAACAAAAGTTAATGGTATTTTAGAAAGTTCTTAGTTTAATTTTATGATGAAAACATCATCGGGAAAGAGAGGAATCAATATTTTTATTTTTTCTCACATGTAGTATTCTGATACAGGGTTTGGGACCAATCTTGCCTGCCTTTTGCATTGGTAAATAAGTTTTATTGGACCACATCTACACTTATTTGGTAACGTATGTTTTATGGCTGCTTTTGTGCTACAATGACAGAGTTGAGTAGTTACAACAGAGACCATATAACTTCAAAGCCCAAGATATTTATTGTCTGTCCCTTTACAGAAAAAGTTTTCCAACCTCTGGTCTACTAGCTCTGTAGTGCACAGCTAGGTGATGGTTAGTTTTTATCTTTGATTACAAAGTACAAATGATTACAGAGCTTTAAAGGTCAGGTTAAATAAAAAAATATGTATCAGTAGCAATAAAAGAAAATATTTAACTTCTGGTGTGGGAGGTGTGAATTATGCAGGTAGCTTAAGGACTTTTAGTTGCCTTAGATAGCAAAAGAAAACTGGCTGATGGATGATTTCATATTAAAGAATGTGAACTTTTTATTTTTTTGTTTTTTGTTTTGGCTGCACCACGTGGCATGTGGGATCTTAGTTTCCTGACCAGGGATCAAGCCTGTGCCCCCGCATCAGAAGCGTGGAGCCCTAAACACTGGACCGCCAGGGAAGTCCCAAGAATGTGGATTTATGCAGCTTATTTATATTCCTTTAAAATAGTTCAGTTTTAGGATTTAGCACCCTCTGGTCATTCCTCCTTAAGAATCGATTTTTAGTTATATTAATCTGTTCAATTTAGTTCTGAAGCCTGTCTTTAGATAAGTAACAAAGACTGCTTGGCTATATATGAAGGATAGAAAGCCATGACTATCAAACCTCATGGTATTTATTGTATACTTTGTGGTTCAGTAGCCTCATGAATTACAATTAGATAATTTGTCATTTTCCTTGTTTTTGGCCACAACATGCGACATGTGGGATTTTCTCCAACCAGGGATTGAACCCAGGCCCACTGCACTGAAAGTGTGGATGCCACTGGCCCACCAGGGAAGTCCAGAAATAATTAAGCCTGATGAACTAGGGCAGTTGTTCTCAACTGGGGTCAGTTTTGCCTTCCTAAGAGATATTTAGCAATGTCTGGAGATAATGTCACAACTGGGCAGGGGTACTACTGGCATCTAGTGGGTAGAGGATACCACTAACAGTTCTACAATGCACAGGATAGCCGTCCACCACCAAAAATTGTCTGGCCCAAAATGTTAATAGTGCTGAGGTTATAAAGCCCTGACCTAAAAGCACTAGAAAAGATATATAAAACATCTGTTACTGAAATTAGAAAAAAATACCCTTTTAGAAGCAAAATAGGTTGGATTTACACTTAATACCATTTGTGAGCTTCAGAGAGTTCCTTTGACTGTTAATCATCTTCTTATTTTAAAAATACTATAAAACAGATTAATTTCAGTTATTTCTAAGAAAATGACTTAGATATTTTGGATGTTAGTGAAATCTGTTTAGGGAAGAACTGAGGTGTGTGTAAATAGAGGTGACATGAGTGTTTGTATGTATATTTATAAAGGGAAAAGAATGTAAAACCAAATGGCACAATGGCCCCAATCTCTTACCTCTGGTAAGTGGAAAATCTATTCAGCTCCAGTGTGGCAGTGGCTGACAACCTTTTCATTTTCACATTAAGAGTATTTCTGTTGGGCTACAGTAGAAGGCTCTTAATTTCTTCTTATGCTAGTCCTTGTTTTGTTTGGAAATATAATTGGAAGGAGGATTTGTAGGCTGATGACTTTTCCAGTCTCTTGAGATAACTAAAGTACCCCCATGAGATAATTCTGTATTTTAGTGTGTATTGTCAAACCTATAAAACCTGGACTCCTATTCCAGAACAAAGTATCAGGGTACTTTTTTTTTCTTTTTAATAAGCACTTTACTGAGAAATAGTTCAGATCAGATCAGATCAGATCAGTCGCTCAGTCGTGTCCGACTCTTTTCGACCCCATGAATCGCAGCATGCCAGGCCTCCCTGTCAATCACCAACTCCCAGAGTTCACTCAGACTCACGTCCATTGAGTCAGTGATGCCATCCAGCCATCTCATCCTCTGTCGTCCCCTTCTCCTCCTGCCCCCAATCCCTCCCAGCATCAGGGTCTTTTCCAATGAGTCAACTCTTCGCATGAGGTGGCCAAAGTACTGGAGTTTCAGCTTCAGCATCATTCCTTCCAAAGAAATCCCAGGGCTGATCTCCTTCAGAATGGACTGGTTGGATCTCCTTGCAGTCCAAGGGACTCTCAAGAATCTTCTCCAACACCACAGTTCAAAAGCATCAATTCTTCGGCGCTCAGCCTTCTTCACAGTCCAACTCTTACATCCATACATGACCACAGGAAAAACCATAGCCTTGACTAGACGGACCTTTGTTGGCAAAGTAATGTCTCTGCTTTTGAATATGCTATCTCGGTTGGTCATAACTTTCCTTCCAAGGAGTAAGCGTCTTTTAATTTCATGGCTGCAGTCACCATCTGCAGTGATTTTGGAGCCCCCCAAAATAAAGTCTGACACTGTTTCCACTGTTTCCCCATCTATTTCCCATGAAGTGGTGGGACCGGATGCCATGATCTTTGTTTTCTGAATGTTGAGCTTTAAGCCAACTTTTTCACTCTCCACTTTCACTTTCATCAAGAGGCTTTTGAGTTCCTCTTCACTTTCTGCCATAAGGGTGGTGTCATCTGCATATCTGAGGTTATTGATATTTCTCCCGGCAATCTTGATTCCAGCTTGTGTTTCTTCCAGCCCAGCGTTTCTCATGATGTACTCTGCATATAAGTTAAATAAGCAGGGTGACAATATACAGCCTTGACGTACTCCTTTTCCTATGTGGAACCAGTCTGTTGTTCCATGTCCAGTTCTAACTGTTGATTCCTGACCTGCATACAGATTTCTCAAGAGGCAGATCAGGTGGTCTGGTATTCCCATCTCTTTCAGAATTTTCCACAGTTTATTGTGATCCACACAGTCAAAGGCTTTGGCATAGTCAATAAAGCAGAAATAGATGTTTTTCTGGAACTCTCTTGCTTTTTCCATGATCCATTTCCAGATGTTGGCAATTCAATCTCTGAAATAGTTGAGGTAATATAAAATTATCATTTTTAAAATACATAATTCAGTGGGTTTTAGTATATTTACATGGCTGTACATCTTTCACCATTAATTTAAAAATATTTTTATCATTCTAAACAGAAATCCTGTACTTATTAATAGTCATTGTCCATTTCTCCCTTCCCCCATCTCCAGGCAAACACTGTTCTACTTCATATCTCTATAGACTTGCCTATTCTGGATGTTTCATATAAATGGAATCATACAATATGTGACTTTTATGACTGACTTCTTTTATTTAGCATAGTGTTTTCAGCATTGATCCGTGTTATAGTATGTATTAACATTTCATTCCTTTTTATAGCCCAATAATGTTCCAGTGTATGAAATACCACGTTTTGTCTATATAGTCATTTGTTGGTAGACAATAGGATTGTTTCCCTCTTTTGGCTATTGTGAATAGTACAGTTATGAACATTTGTATACAAGTATTTGTTTGAGCACTTGTTTTTAATTCTTTTGCTGTATATCTAGAAGTGGAATGTCTTGTTCATATAGTAATTTCATTTTACTTTTTGAGGTACTGAGGTTCTCCACAGTGGCTGTTTCATTTTACATGCCTGCAAGCAATGTGTAAGGGTTCCAGTTTCTCTACATCTCACCAAAACACTTACTATTCTGTTTATTATTTAAAAATTTTTTATTATTATAGCCATCCTAGTGGGTGTGAAGTAGGTGTGAGAGCTCATGAAGTAGCTCTCATGAGCTTTTTTTTTTTGAGATAATAATTGATTTACAATATTATATTAGTTTCAGGTGTACCACATAGAGATTCACAATTTTTACAGGTTATAGTCCATGTATAGTTATTATAAAAATTGGCTATATTCCCTGTGCTATAGGTAATGTGCTTGTAGTTTATTTTATACATGGTGATTGTACCTCTTACCCCTGCCCCTATTTTGCCCCTTTTCTTTGCTCCATTGGTAGTCACTAGCTTGTTCTCTCTGTGTCTGTTTTGCTTTTTTTTGTGTGTTCTATTCACTAGTTTTGGTTTTTTTTTAGATGCCACAAGTAAGTGATAAAATATAGTATTTGTCTTTTTTTCTCTCTGGCTTATCTCACTAAGCATGAAACTAAGCGAGTATTTTTGTGCATGGTGTGAGGGAGTATTCTAATTTTATTGATTTGCACATAGCTGTCCAGCTTTCCCAACACCAGTTGCTGAAGAGATTGTCTTTAATCTGTTGCATATTCCTTCCTTCCTTTCCTTTTTTTTTAAACTTGGGTTGTTTTTGTTGAGTTGTAGTTCTTTAGTGTCCTTTGATGCACACAAGTTCTTAATTTCGTTGAGATTCAATTTATAGCTTTCCTTTCATTGTTTGTGCTTATGATGTCATATCCATGAAATTGTTGCCAAATGTAATGTCGTGAAGATTTCCCCTAATGTTTTTTTCTAATAGTTCTGTCATTTCAGCTCTTAACTTTTGGTGCTATTGTAAGTGGAATTGTCTTTTCTTTCTTCTCTTCCTTTCTTTCTGTGTTCCTCCCTTCCTTCCTAGGTCTTAAAAAAAAGGAATATTTTATTAAAACAAAAGTTATTACAGTGAAAGAGGGTTTAAAAAGAAAACTAAGAGTGATGTTTCACTTGGGAGGATTTTTATACTCAAGCAATGAGGACCCTTTCTTTAACTTCAGGAGTCTAAGTGTTGGAAGGATGCAGTGACTGAGATCAAACTGAGAATGTCAGTGTCAGGCAAAAGTCAGTTGGTGTCTTCCAGAGTGACAGCAAGGGATACTGTAGGGAAAAACACAGGCAGAGCAGCAACCTTTTTGCCTCCTCTAGAAGAGAACTTTATGTGCTATACGGATAATGCTGTAGCTACCTTGGGTTCAAAGTCCTGAGGTTCTCGGTCTTTGTTTCTAGCAGTTTTGTTGTAGGAAAATTATGTTCTTAATTTCATTTTCTGATTGCTTATTCCTAGTGTAGAAAACTGGCTTCCCTGGTAGTTCAGATGATATAAAGAATCCACCTGCAGTGCAGGAGACGTGGGCTCGATCTCTGGGTTGGGAAGATCCCCTGAAGAAGGGCATGGGCAACCCACTTCAGTGGGTTGCCTAGAGAGTCCTCTTGGACCAAGGAGTCTGGCTGGCTACAGTCCATGGGGTTGCAAAGGGTCTGACACAAGACTGAGCGACGATGGACGCACACAGCACAGTATGGAAAACACTTGATTTTTATATATTTATCTTGTATCCTATAACCTTGCTGAACTCTTCTATTAATTCTAATAGTTTTTGTAGTTTTTTTTCTTTAGAATTTTCTATACATAATATCATGTTGCCTGATCAATATAAATCTTGATTTTATTGATCTATTGAGAATCCCCAAACATTCCTTTAGAAGATTAATTGAATTTCTTTGATATCAGATTTTCTTGTAACTAATACAGTGCCTAAAATGTGTCTTCTCACATCACAAGAGGTGTGGGTCCTTGTTTTTAATCCCACTATACTAAATACTCAGGAGAAGGCAATGGCAACCCACTCCAGTACTCTTGCCTGGAAAATCCCATGGACGGAGGAGCCTAGTAGGCTGCAGTCCATGGGGTTGCCAAGAGTCAGACACGACTAAAGCGATGCAGCAGCAGCATACCGAATACCTTGTCATTTTGGGACTAGATTATGAAGACATTATTGATAATGATGTCAATCTTGACAGAGTAGTACTCATAGTGCACTGATTTGATCATACCCCCCACAGCCTTGTTTGTCTTTCTACTCTTGGGGAGAAGATTTTCTCCTCTCCCGTACCTGGACCCATGCAGTCTGAGTTAAAAGCCCATATACTGTGTCTTCACAGAAGCCTATGTTACCTTTAACATAGTCTTTTGAAATCATCTGATTAAGTGTCTTGTCATCCTACTTAGCTTCAAGCTCCATAAGAACAGGGACTATGTCTTATTTACCTTTGTTTCTCTAAGATACAGCATTATGCCTGGAACAGAGTAGGCATTTATTCATCCATCTATCCATCTGTTCACACCAGACACTGTGTTAAGTGCTAAGATACACTGATGATTAAAACTTGTTAATCCTGACCTTGTGGAAATTATAATCCGATGGTAATCATTTATATTAACATTAATTAAGTGCAAGGGTAATTGCCACACAATGGGAAGGATAGTATATTAGTTATTTATTGCTGCATAACAATTTTACCACCGATGCAGTGGTTTAAAAAGAACACATATTATTATATCTGTTTCTGTAGTTCAAGAGTCTAGGTATGACTTAGCTGGGTCCCCTGCCTCAGAGGCTCACAAAGCTGCAATCAAGGTGTCAGTTAGGGCAGCTGTCTTATGTGAGGCTCAACTGGGGAAGGATCTGTTGCTAAGCTTATGTGGTTGTTGGCATCATTCAGTTCCTGGCAGACTGCTGAACTGAGGGCTGTAGCTCCTTGCTGTGTTTCCTTCTCCATGTGGCAGCTTGATTCTTCAAAGCCAGCAAACATGGGAGTCTCCTAGCAAGTTATGGGCTACAGTCTTATGTAACATCATTGTATTTAGGTTGCAGTTAACTCTTCTTTTAACAAGTATTTATTTTTATTTATTTGGCTGCACCCAATGTTAGTTGCAGCATGCAGGATCTTTGATCTTTGTCACATGTGAACTCTTAGTTGTGGCATGTGGGATCTAGTTCCTTGATCAGCCCTCTGCCTTGGGAGCATGGAGTCTTAGCTACTGACCCACCAGAATTCTTCTTTAATTTTTCTTTAATTCTTTAATTCTTCTTTAATTTTTAAAAAATAATTTTATTTATTTTTGCCTGTGATGAATCCAAGGGGCTAACACTGTATTACAGAGATTTCCAAAAGAGAATAGAGAAGAGAGAAGTTCCTTCCCATCTCCCACTACCTTTTTAAAAGGAGTTTAGCATTGAGAACCCCGGGAGAAAGGATGATAGCAGTCCAAGGCTTCTTAGAGCTCTGTACCTTGGAAATGGTCCTTGTTACATATCCTTGCTGTCTGTCAAAACTGCTTCTTGCTAAATTTCCTGCTGTTTTTCTTGTTGCATTTATCTGGTTTTGCAACCTCTTTGAGGTACAGTGAGGTTTCAGAGAGGGAGCTCTCATGTGGAGGTTCAGGGTTTTGGGGTAAAGTGGTATGTTTTAAAGGAGACTATTTGTATCACATTTATTCTTTTTTTTTTTTTTACATTTATTCTTAAGGTTCACTCACAGTAGTGTATGATTGTAGCTTTTGGCCGTATTCCATCCATTTACTATTTCCTCCAGAGCTGATGTGGAAAGTTGGGCTACTGATTAGTAAAGAATTTTGCAGATGTCTCTGGGGGATGAACTCAGCACTAGGTAACATCGGGGGATGATTTATCAGGTTGAGAGTTTTACTGTGTGTGTACTGCTATGCCGAAGTAGCTCCCAAGATCCTTCACCTTAATTGATAATCCAGCTAGAAAAACAAAAACTGGAAGCACAGAAGTTATATGTACAACTTGGATTCACTCAGTGCATGGGTGTATTTTTGTTGACATTGATATATGTGAAGGCATGTGAGAGATATAAAACACTGATTTTAGAATTTCCCTGGGGGTCCAGTGGTTAGAAACTGTGTTCTGTTTCGAACTGAGCCAAAGGCCCAGGTTTGATTCCCGCTTGGGGAACTTAGGGTCCTGCAGGCCTTGTGGTGTAGCCAAAAAAAAAAAAAAAAAAGCTTATCTTAAAGCATATTATTTTTGCAGTAAGGAAGGTGAGAGGGTTGGTTGCTTCCCCTTTGAGATCTCATAACACTCTGCTGATACTTTGAGTGTGTAATAAACATTGCATTTATTTGCTATCTTAATCATTCATTCATTTACTCTGCAAATATATAGTTAGTGTTCATTAGGTATTGGAGAAGGCAATGGCAACCCACTCCAGTACTCTTGCCTGGACAATCTCATGGACGGAGGAGCCTGGTGGGCTGCAGTTCATGGGGTAGCGAAGGGTCGGACATGACTCAGCAACTTCCCTTTCACTTTTCCCTTTCATGCACTGGAGAAGAAAATTGCAACCCACTCCAGTGTTCTTGCCTGGAGAATCCCAGGGACGGGGGAGCCTAGTGGGCTGCCGTCTATGGGGTCACACAGAGTCGGACACGACTGAAGCGACTTAGTAGCAGCAGCAGCTCATTAGGTATAGGACATTGAGCTAGTGTTAGGGATAGAGAAATTAATAAAATCTCACCCTAAATGAGCTCTTTGCTTAGGGTGAAAAAAAGGAAATATATTTAAAATATAGTACTTGCTAAAACAGAGCCTGTAGCAAGAGCTTCAAATTACTTAATATATAGTTAGTAAGTGTGTGAAAGTATGCAAAGGCTGCCAAGGAATTTAATATGGGCCTCCAGGACAAACTTTGTTTAAAGGAGTCAGAGAAGGCTTCTCAGAGGAGGTCACCAGTGAGTTTTCTAGAGGAAGAAAGAGCTTGTCAGGAAGACAACCAGGGAAAAGGGTATTTCAAGCAGGAAGAAAAGCATTTGTGGAGGCACAGGGGATTAAGAGCATGGAATATTCTCAGAGTGGTGAGTGAAATGGGTTTGGTTCAAGTCTGCTGCGAGCATGGAAAGAAGTGGGAAGCCTGTGATGAGTCTAGAAAGGTAAGCAGTGACCTGAAAATGAAAGATTTCTGGAGATATGTTTTCTTTTTTGAATAATTTTATTATTTATTTATTTTGGCTGTGTTGGGTCTTTGTTTCTGCCTGGGATTTTCTCTAATTTTGGCCAGTGCGGGCAGGGGGGTCTGTTCTTCACAGTGATGTGCAGGCTTCTCCTTGTGGCTTCTCTTGTTGCCAAGCATGGGCTCAAGGCGCTTGGGCTCCAGTAGTTGCAGCTACTAGGACACAGGCTCAGTAGTTGTGGGGCATGGACTTAGTTGCTCCTTGGCATGTGGGATCTTCCCAGACTAGGGTTTGAACCCATGTTTCCTGCATTGGTAGGTGGATTCTTTAGCACTGAGCCACCAAGGAAGCCCTTGGAGATATGTTTCTTTATTAGTTTTTTTCTTCTCCCAAATCAGCTTTTGGTTTGTTGACCTTCTTTATTATTTTTTCATTTTCTATTTCATTAACTTTTATCTTTATTATTATACTTTTTCTTTTCCTTAGAATCTTTATTTTATTATTATTATTTTTTTAATATTTGGCTCTTCTGGGTCTTCTTTGCTGCTCACAGGCCTTTATCTAGTTACAGCAAGCAGGAGCTACTGTCTAGTTTGGGTGTGTTGGCTTCTCACTGCAGTGGCTTCTCTTATTGCAGAGCACAGGCTCTAGAACATGGGCTTAGTAGTTGCCAAACATGGGCTTAGTTGCCCTGTGGCATGAGGAATCTTCCCAGACCAGGGACTGAACCCATGGCCACTGCATTGGCAGGTGGATGCCTAAGCACTGGACCACCAGGGAAGTCCTCCCTAGAATCTTTAGGTTGAACTCTAAATTATTTATTTTTAATATTTTACAGATCAGTTAGGACTGTCTTTGGCAGTTATGTTACAGAAATCAGAACACAATGGCTTATTCATATAATATATTAATTTTTCTCAGGAAATCTTGAGAAATTCCTATGCTTTACAACTGCTTGAGGAAGTCATCAACAATCTAGGCCTCCACTAGTTCTCTTTAGTTTGTGGCTTTTGTCCTCTTGCTCTTGATGCAAGCACCACATCTATGCTTCAGCAGTTAAAAAGAACAATTTCATCAGGAAAACATTAGCATTCCGAGAATCCTCCACCAAGCAATTCCCACTTCCATGTCCTTACTAAGACTAGGACATCTGTCCACCCTAGCTGCAGGGAAGGGAAGATTGAACATTTTAATTAAGCCACCTAATTGGAGTTATGTCAGTCAAGAAATGGGGACAATAGATGTTGGGTAAACAATTAGTATTGCCTACTATGCTTATTTTTATTTATCTCTTTATTGTTGATTTTAAATTTTATTTCATTGTGGTCTGAGAATGTGATTCAATCATTATGATGTAGTATCCATGCATTTGGTAAATTGTTTTCTCGTGCATGCAGTGGTTTTTTCCTTAGAACACTTGTTTTGAACGCTTTCAGGTCCACTGTTCTTTGCATTATCGGAATTCAGTTGCTGGCTCTGCCATTTGCTGGAGCTCTGAAAAAGTCTTGTTTAATCTCTCTTTGCCTCAGTTTCCATAGCTGTAATATGGGAAATGTTAGTAATATCTCATAGAATTATTTTGAGGATTAGCTGAGTTAAAACATATAAAGCAGTTACACAACAGAACCTAGTATGTAGCAAGTGGTGTAATTTTAGGTGTTAGAACAGGTTTTTAAAACCTAACTCTTAATTACCCTGAAATGAAATTGATAGGGATCTGTGGTTCTGTTGTTTATAATTATATAAGATCAAGGGTAAACATAATTGATTATATAAGATCAATGGTAAACATCATTGATAAAATTGTATGATAAAAGAAGAGTAAAATTAAATTAGTAAAAATATAGATTTCAGTATGCACATTTTGGGGCCTGACTATGCTGGAGTCCGTGGGGTCACGAAGAGTCAGACATGACTGAGTGACTTCACTTTCGCTTTTCACTTTCATGCATTGGAGAAGGAAATGGCAACCCATGCCAGTGTTCTTGCCTGGAGAATCCCAGGGACGGGGGAGCCTGGTGGGCTGCCATCTGTGGGGTCGCACAGAGTCGGACATGACTGAAGTGACTTAGCAGTAATAGCAGCAGCATGCTGGAATACATAATAAAATAGTTGGATGCTTTTACCTTCTTAAGCATGACTAGTTCTAGTTTTAAGAGAAGACAGAAGCCACTCCATACAAAAAAAAAAAAAAGAACAGAGATGCCATAGAATATTAGAATAAAAGTGTAATTAATAGACCAGACTTATTTGTATGTGATAAAGGAAATAGGAACTTCAGTTGAAATAGGAATAGCTTGCCAAGACAAATTACAGATTGATTAAGGAGGTATAATATATTTTTGCCAAGTTTATCAGATGTTCATTTAATTTGGAATGTTTCATTAGAGAAAAAAGTTGGCAGAATAGGCACAATGATAAGTTTGTGGGCAAAGCAAAAATACACTTTATACATATATACTTTTAAAATTGTATTTATTTATTTCTGGCTGTGCTGGGTCATGGTGGTTGTGCCCAGGCTTTCTCTAGTTTTGGTAAGAGGGGTCTACTCTAGATGTGGAGCACGGGCTTCTCGTGTTACAGAGCATGAGCTCTAGGGCGTGCAGGCTTCAGTAGCTGCAGCACACCGGCTTAGTAGTTGTGGCACACAAGCCCTGCATGTTGAGTCTTCCTGGACCAGGGATCAGATCCGTGTCCTCTGCACTGGCAGGAGGATTCTTAACCACTGGACCACCAGGAAAGTCCTATGTATGTTTGGTGTTTTAAAAAAGGCTAAATAACATGGAACTCTGCTCAATGTTATGTGGCAGCCTGGATGGGAGGAGGGTTTGGGGAAGAATGAATAGATTTTTATGTATGACTGAGTCTCTGCGCTCACTATTCACGGAAAACTGTTACGACATTATTAATTGGCTATGCTGTTGGTGTTGTTTAGTCACTAAATCCTCTCTGACTCTCTGTGACCCCATGGACTGCATGCAACTCATCAGGTTCCTCTGCCCATGGGATTTCCCATGAAACTGGAGTGGGTTGCTGTTTTCTTCTCCAGTTAATTGGCTACACCCCAATACAAAATAAAAAGTGTTTTTTTTTTTTTAAAGGCTAAATAAATCACCATAAATATAAAAATTGCAAATGGATCTGATACAGATGTGTTATATTGGGATTCAGGAGCAGCACTATCATTGGTGGTCTGGTTTTCTGAAATGAGGACCAATTCTTAGTGATATTCTCAACAAAACAAAAAGCAGTTTTCCTTAATTTACAGGTAGTTAGTTGCATTCCTAGGAAGTTCGGTCTATACTAATACCAAGCAAGGTGACTTTGTTTTTAATGTAAAATGGAGTTAGAATCCAAGCTTAGATAATAATAAATGTGTTCTTTATTTACATGAATATCTGGTAAGACATTTGCATTTTCTACAGCACATGGAACAATGCTTCCTTGTACATGACAGTCCTGTAGCTGCAGGATGTCTTAGCATCTCAGGCCTGCAGCACTCCCTACCCCCAGTCATTGTTAGAACCAAAACATTTCACCCAAAAACTTCAAAAACACTTCTGAAGTGAGGTGTTATAGCTTCCTTTGAAGAGTACTGTTTAAACTTTATTTGCCTAATATTAATGTTGCTATACCAGCTTACTGTATATTTACTACAGGCTCACTGTGCCTTCTTGGTTGGAAGTCCTAAGCTACTCGTCTAATAGTTAACTTCATGATTAATTACTTTGTTACAGTTCTTGCATTGTTGTCGTTTTTATTACTTAATTCTCCCTTTAGTATTTCTGTGAGCTGGTCAGAGGCTTATGCTTTTCTTCCCCTCTAGAAAATAAGTGTCCTGACTCAGGTTAACCATTTAAATTCAACAAACATTTTTTGAGCAGTCAGATACTAGATGCTAGGCACTGTGCCAGAGAAGAATTTCTCAATTTGGTTTCATACCACATTGCTAAAGCTGAAGTTATTGCATGTAGTTTGTTGTTTTAAATTACTGAAGTACCAGCATATGCAAATAATTTAATTTGAAAAATATAAATTAAGAGCTGAATTAGAGGCACCCCTGGAGAAGAAATGGCAACCCACTCCAGTAACCCACTCCAGTAGTCTTGCCTGGAGAATACCAGGGACAGAGGAGCCTGGCAGGCTACAGTCTATGGGGTCATAAAAGTTGGACATGACTGAGTGACTAAGCGCACACACACACACACAGAGCCACCCCAATTGAGGCTTCCCTGGTAGCTCAGTGGGTAACGAATCCACCTGCCAATGCAGGAGACACGGGTTTGAACCCTGGGTTGGAAAGGTTGCCTGGAGAAGGAAATGGCAACCCACTCCAGTATTCTTGCCTGAAGAATCCCATAGACAGACGAGTCTGGTGGGCTACAGTCCATGGGGTCACAGTCAGACACAACTGAGTGACTAAACAGCAGCACCTATGTTTACTGTCATTGTCACTTGTATGTTAATATGCTTACTTGAATGGGATAAAAACGGGTAAAGTAATAACTAGTGGCTATAAGATTATGTATAACCTGTAATCTGCCTTTTGAGTCTACAGTTTGCAATCTACTAGTGTCTGTTGATAGTTATATAATAATTGCCATGCTTTTCTTTTCTGATTAGCTTTTAATGATTTTTGATGAAAATCTAGATTTGTCCATCTGAAAAGAAGTCTTGCTTCTCAGAAGGTGTGTATTGCGGGTGGATGGTGGGAGGAGCTGAATAGCTATTCTCGGAATAAATGAATAATGAATAAGGCAGTTTTTGCCCTTAAGCATATAGGAAGTTGTTGCATATGCATTCTGTGTTTTTGGGAGGAGGTAAGTTCAGGATCTTCCTAGTTGCCACCTTGAATCAGAACTGCCCTTAGATATATTGGAGATAAGTGGACAGACTAAGAGCATACAATATGCAAGTGCTGAGACTTCCCTGGCGGTCCAGTGACTAAGACTCTGCTCTTCCAATGCAGGGGGTCCAGGTTTGATCCCTGGTAAAGGAATTAGATCCAATATGCTGCAACTAAAGATCCTGTGTGCTGCAATGAAAATGAATCTCCTGAGTGCTACAACTAAGACTGGCGCAGCCAAATAAACGTTTTGAAAAAATATGCAAGTGCTGTAACAGAGATAAATAAGAACAGAGTATTAAGAAAACAGAGTGGAGCCATCTAACTTTTCTTGAAATGAACTGAGATTTTTCTCGGGAAAAACTTAAACTTAAGTTTAAGTTTCTTATAACTTGAATAATTGAAAGGAATTTGGAAGGGAAATTAGGATAGGGGTTAGGGGGTTGAGGATTACATCAGGGCAAGGAGAATAGAATGTGTCAAGGAAAGGAAAAGTGGATAGGGTGATGCATTTAGAAATAATTACAAGTATTACTATATAATAACTAAAGGTAAGGGGAAAAAAGGGCTTCCTAGGTAGCACAGTGGTTAAGAATACACCTACCATGCAGGAGACTTGGGTTTGATCCCTGGGTCAGGAGGATCCCCTAGGGGAGGAAATGGCAATCCATTCCAGTATTCTTGCTGGGAAAATTGCATGGACAGAATAACTTGGTGGGCTGCAGCCCATGGGGTCACAAAGAATCAGACATAATTGAGCACACACTGAGCACTGAAGGGGAGAGGATGGTGGGAATATACAGGGAGAAGTTGATGGATTTAGTTTTGCTAAAAGGAGTTTGGACTTTATTCCCCAGGTAATGGTGAGCCACTGAAGAATTTTAAGCTGGAGAGCAACAACATAACTTTGCAATTGGGGAACAAAAATTGCTGGGAGATCTGACAAACTGATGTCTCATGTTGATATGTAATAGCCTTCTCAGCATCTAGCACAGTGATTTATATATGGAAGATGATAGTATGACAAAATGCGGTCCACTGGAGAAGGGAATGGCAAACCACTTCAGTGTTCTTGCCTTGAGAACCCCATGAACAGTATGAAAAGCCAAAAAGATAGGACACTGAAAGATGAACTCCCCAGGTCGGTAGGTGCCCAGTATGCTACTGGAGATCAGTGGAGAAATAACTCCAGAAAGAATGAAGAGATGGAGCCAAAGGAAGAACAACACCCAGTTGTGGATGTGACTGGTGATAGAAGCAAAGTCTGATGCTATAAAGAGCAATATTGCATAGGAACCTGGAATGTTAGGTCCGTGAATCAAGGCAAACTGGAAGTGGTCAAACAGGAGATGGCAAGAGTGAACATCAACATTTTAGGAATCAGCGAACTGAAATGGACTGGAATGGGTGAATTTAACTCAGATGACCATCATATCTACTACTGTGGGCAAGAATCCGTTAGAAGTTATGGAGTAGCCATCATGGTCAACAAGAGTCCAAAATTCAGTACTTGGATGCAATCTCAAAAATGACAGAATGATTTCTGTTCATTTGCAAGGCAAACCATTCAGTATCATAGTAATCCAAGTCTATGCCCCGACCAGTAATGCTGAAGAAGCTGAAGTTGAACAGTTCTATGAAGACCTATAAGACCTTCTAGAACTAACACCCCAAAAAGATGTCTTTTTCATCATAGGGGACTGGAATGCAAAAGTAGGTAGTCAGGAAACATCTGGAGTAACAGGCAAGTTTGGGCTTGGAGTACAGAATGAAGCAGGGCAAAGGCTGATAGAGTTCTGCCAAGAGAACGCACTGGTCATAGCAAACATCCTCTTCCAACAACACAAGAGAACGCTCTACACATGGACATCACCAGATGGTCAATACCAGAAGCAGATTGATTATATTCTTTGCAGCCCAAAAATGGAGAAGCTCTATATAGTCAGCAAAAACAAGACTGGGAGCTGACTGACTGTGGCTCAGATCATGAATTCCTTATTGCCAAATTCGGACTTAAATCGAAGAAAGTAGGGAAAACCATTAGACCATTCAGGTATGACCAAAATCAAATCCCTTATGACTATACAATGAAAGTGAGAAATAGATTCAAGGGAGTAGATCTGATAGATAGAGTGCCTGATGAACTATGGACTGAGGTTCGTGACATTGTACAGGAGACAGGAATCAAGACCATCCCCAAGAAAAAGAAATGCAAAAAAGTGAAATGGCTGTCTGAGGAGGCCTTACAAATAGCTGTAAAAAGAAGAGAAGTGAAAAGTAAAGGAGAAAAGGAAAGATACACCCATTTGAATGCAGAGTTCCAAAGAATAGCAAGGAGAGATAAGAAAGCCTTCCTCAGCAATCAGGGCAAAGAAATAGAGGAAAACAACAGAGTGGGAAAGACTAGAGATCTCTTCAAGAAAATTAGAGATATCAAAGGAACATTTCATGCAAAGATGGGCTCAAGAAAGCACAGAAATGGTATGGACCTAACAGAAGCAGAAGATATTAAGAAGAGGTGGCAAGAATACACAGAAGAACTATACAAAAAAGATCTTCATGACTCATAATCACAATGGTATGATCACTCACCTAGAGCCAGACATTCAGGAATGTGAAGTCAAGTGGGCCTATGAAAGCATCACTACGAACAAAGCTAGTGGAGGTGATGGAATTCCAGTTGAGCTAATTCAAATCCTAAAAGATAATGCTGTGAAAGTGCTGTACTCAATATGCCAGCAAATTTGGAAAACTCAGCAGTGGCCACAGGACTGGAAAAGGTCAGTTTTCATTCCAATTCCAAAGAAAGGCAATGCCAAAGAATGCTCAAACTACTGCACAATTGCACTCATCTCATATGCTAGTAACTGCTGCTGCTGCTGCTAAGTCACTACAGTCGTGTCCGACTCTGTGCGACCCCAGAGATGGCAGCCCACCAGGCTTCCCCGTCCCTGGGATTCTCCAGGCAAGAACACTGGAGTGGGTTGCCATTTCCTTCTCCACTGCATGAAAGTGAAAAGTGAAAGTGAAGTCACTCAGTTGTGTCCAACTCTAGCGATCCCATGGACTGCAGCCTACCAGGCTCCTCCGTCCACGGGATTTTCCAGGCAAAAGTACTGGAGTGGGGTGCCATTGCCTTCTCCATATGCTAGTAAAGTAATGCTCAAAATTCTCCAGGCCAGGCCTCAACAGTATGTGAACAGTGAACTTCCACATGGTTTTAGAAAAGGCAGAGGAACCAGAGATCAAATTGCCAACATCCGTTGGATCACAGAAAAAGCAAGAGTTCCAGGAAAACATCTATTTATGCTTTATTGACTATCCCAAAACCTTTGACTGTGTGGATCACCACAAACTGTGGAAAATTCTGAAAGAGATGGGAATACCAGACCACCTGACCTGCCTTTTGAGAAATCTGTATGCAAGTCAAGAAGCAACAGTTAGAACTGGACATGGAACAACAGACTGGTTCCAAATAGGAAAAGGAGTATGTCAAGGCTGTATATTGTCACCCTGTTTATTTAACTTACATGCAGAGGACATCATGAGAAACGCTGGGCTGGAGGAAGCACAAGCTGGAATCAAGATTGCTGGGAGAAATATCAGTAACCTCAGATATGCAGATGACACCACCCTTATGGCAGAAAGTGAAGAAGAACTAAAGAGCCTCTTGATGAAAGTGAAAGAGGAGAAGGAAAAAGTTGGCTTAAAGCTCAACATTCAGAAAACTAAGATCATGGCATCTGGCCCCATCACTTCATGGCAGATAGATGTGGAAACAGTGTCAGACTTTATTTTTCTGGGCTCCAAAATCACTGCAGATGGTGATTGCAGCCATGAAATTAAAAGAGGCTTACTCCTTGGAAAAAAAGTTATGACCAACCTAGACGTCATGTTAAAAAGCGGAGACATCCTCTAGTTCATCTAGTCAAAGCTATGGTTTTTCCAGTGGTCATGTATGGATGTGAGAGTTGGACTGTGAAGAAAGCTGAGTGCTGAAGAATTGATGCTTTTGAAGTGTGGTGTTGGAGAAGACTCTTGAGAGTCCCTTGGACTGCAAGGAGATCCAACCAGTTCATCCTCAAGGAAATCAGTCCTGAATAGTCATTGGAAGGACTGTTGTTGAAGCTGAAACTCCAATACTTTGGCCACCTGATGAGAACTGACTCATTTGAAAAGACCCAATCCTGGGAAAGATTGAAGGCGGGAGGAGAAGGGGATGACAGAGGATGAGGTGGTTATATGGCATCACCGACTCAATGGACATGATTTTGAGTAAACTCTGGGAGTTGGTGAGAGACAGGGAGGCCTGGTGTGCTGCAGTCCATGGGGTCTCAGAGAATTGGACACGACTGAGCAACTGAACTGGACTGATAGTATTTGCTATTTGAATGTGACTGAGAAGACTAATGAAATATTATCAGTTACTTTCAAGCTGCATGCACACACTTGGCCAACTCTTAGTTCTTGGCTTAGTTTGTAGTGTTTGTTTGTTGATTTTTTTTTTGGATCTTTTTCTTTTTTAATCATTATTATTTTAAAAAATCAATCAATTATTTTTGACTCTGCTAGGTCTTCAGTGCTGCTCAGGCTTTTCACTAGTTGCAGTGAGCAGGGGCTACTCTTTGTTGTGGTTCTCAGGTTTCTCATTGTGGTGATGGTATCTATGGCTTTTTTGTTTTTTTTGTTTCAGCTTACTACTGAAACATTCTTAGGACTTAGGACATATAGGGTACTTGGACTTCTGAGCATGTTGAAAGAAGCCTCTGTTTTGTAGAGCTTTCATCTTCTGATATACATAATATATCCCTCATCTAGATCATGTGTACGTTATACACACCAGTGATTTGTTGTTGTTTTGGTCAGTGCGTTTTGTAAAAGGCCCAGAAAGGTACTAGTCAAGCTTGAAATAATAACAGCTTCTGGGGATGAGCACAGAAGATTGGGATTAATGAATCTGATAGTCAAAAGGGACTTTACTTATGTGTATTGTTTTAATGTGTTACAAAGAAAATATATGCATGTATTACTTATTTAGTTAAAAATGAATATAAATTCAATGTTTTCTATTAGAAAATTAAAGCAAGTATATTATGGAAGAAAGTAGAAAATGAAGAAACAAAAGCAAGAAAATAATCATCGATCTACTGTCAATGACAAGCATCATTAATATTTTATAAACTTACTTCTACTTCTTTTTGTTTTGACATAAACTTAGGCATATGCCGTATGCAGAATTTTTTTCCCTACAATTAAAAGCTAATCTTTATTTCCTAATTTCCTAAATTCATGTAAGGAAATAAAATTCAGTTTTTACTTGTTTATTCCAACTTTTGAAAACTTTTTCAATCTATAGAAAATTGAAAGAATAATGCAATAAACTCCTAAGTCCCTTCATCTAGATTCATCAGTTGTTAATATTTTGCTACATTGCTTTATCTATCTGTATTTTTTTGGACAGACCACTTGAAAGCAAATTGCAGACATCATAACACTTAAATACTTTAGTATGTATCTTCTAAGAATACATTCTTTTACAAAGCCATATCATTATTTATACATTAGACAATTAACCTTAATTCAGTAAAATAATTTAATGTACAACTTATAACTTTTGGATCCCGAATTCAGTTAAGATTTCATCTGTTCATTTCAGTGGTTATGACTGTTAATCTCTTTTAATCTAGAATATTCCAGGACTTCCCTGGCAGTCCAGTGCTTAAGACTCTGTGCTTCCATTGCAGGGGGTATGGGTTCGATCCTTGGTCAGGGAACTAATATCCCCCATGCCATGAGGTATGGCCAAATTTTTTTTTCCATCTAGAATGTTCCCCCACATTTTGTTTGTTTGAAGAGTACTGTACAGTTGTCTTTTAGATATTCTGAATATGTCTAATTTTTTTCTTATGATACAGTTCGGTTCGGTCACTCAGTCATGTCCAACTCTTTGCGACCCCATGGACTGCAGCACGCCAGGCCTCCCTGTCCATCACCAACTCCCGGAGTTTACTCAAACTCATGTCCATTGAGTCGGTGATGCCATCCAACCATCTCATCCTCTGTCATCTCCTTCTCCCCCTGCCTTCAGTCTTTCTCAGCATCAGGGTCTTTTCTGATGAGTCAGTTTCTTATGATTAGATTTGAGTTAAACATTTGGCAAGTATATTTCATTGCTTCAGAACGTTGATAATGTTGCATGTCTCACTTTTGCTAATAACTGAATTTCTAACCCCTTGATTAAGGTGCTAGCTGCCAGACCTCTCCATTATAAAGGTCATCTTTTCCCCTTTGTGATAAATAAATCATCTTGGAGGCCAATACAGATTTGAATATTGCTCTTTTCACTTAAAATTAGTATACATTTTCTATATCATCTCAAAATCACCTGATATGCTAAACTATTACAAACATATAGTTTCTTATCTTTAATAAAAACAATACCTATTTATCTGAATACTATGTGCCAAGCACTATGTTAAGTACTTTATACACATTTTTTTGTTTCTTTAACATAACAACATCAGTTTATCCTCCAAAGGAGATAGAGACTATCATTCTCTTTATTTTACAACAGAAAACTTCAAAAAGAAGTCACTCTAAGCATTAAAACTTGGATTTGATCTGCTAATATTGACAGCTTGAGTACTTCACCACTCTGCTATGTTCTTGTTTAGAAAATAGATTTGAAGATCCTGTGGTAGCATCAGCTAAGTTTAAAAATCAAAGAGGGATAGTAATTTTCTTACCTTGGTGATTCTCTTCTCTTCCCTTTCTATCTCTTCTTTCTTTTCTTCCTTTCTTTATTTATACTTGTGGTAAAGTATATATAAAATTTACCATCTTAACCATTTTTAAGTGTACAATTCAATTCCTATTTTTGTGTCACCATTCTCCAGAACTGTTTTCATCTTGCAAGGCTGAAACTCTGTACCCATTAAACAGTTCTGAATTCTTCCCCTCCCTGCAACCCCTAGCAACCACCATTCTACATTCTTTCTGTTTGAATTAAACTATCTAAGGAACCTCATATAAGTGGAATCATAAGTATTTGCCTTTTCCTAACTGGCTTACTTCACTTAGCATAATATCTTCAAGGTTCATCCATGTAATAGCATATGCCAAAATTTCCTTCCTTTTTAAGGCTGAATAATATTCCCTCATGTGCCACATTTTGTTTATCTGTTTATCTGTTGATGGACTCTTGGGTTGCTTCTGCCCTTTGGTTATTATAAATAATGCTGTTTTGAACATGAGTGTACAAATATTTTTTTGAGACCCTTTTTCAGTCCTTTTGGGTTTGTACCTAGAAGTAGAATTGCTGGATCATATGGCAGTTCTGTTTTTAATTTTTTTTTTTAAAGGTATTTAAAGATATCAGTCTCTTGGAAATCCTCTTAGTAGTAGTAACAATGATCTATGTGTAGAGGACAAACTTAAGCAGAAATTGACCTTCCCTTTATTTTGAAAATCTAAGTAGGTTTGAGGGCTAACAATTTTTTGTGGTTTTGACAACTTGGAATGAAGATCCTCCTGGATTTAGACAGGTTCCCTATGTTTAGTGGATCTCTATGTGGTTTTTTTTGTTGTTTTTTTGCCTTCCTCTGAGGCATGTGGGATCTTAGTTCACTGACCAGGGATTGAACCCACATCCTCTGAATTGGAAATGTGGAGTCTTAACCACTGGACTGCCAGGGAAATCCTGTGGACCTCTATATTGGATGATACCTTTTTCTTTATCGCCTGTAGTCAGTTTTGTGCTTCAAAAATCTGTCCAAATCTATTAATTCTTGGAGATTTCACTGAAGTCCCATGAAGTTTTCCCCTAAGTGTATCAACATTCATATAGATACCTCTTGTGATGTATTTGAGTCTTTATTCTCTTTCTTTACTGATTGGTCAAATTGCTTATTGTTTGTCCTTTTCTAGATGGCTAATTCCAGAAAATTTAAGCCAAATCTTGTACTGCTTTTCTGTTTATATCCTCCCCCTGTACCTCTGCCACCAAAAAGAGAAAAAGAAAAGCACTACCCCGAAAGAAATTACCTGGATAAATGAATGATGCACTGGCCCTTAAAAAGTATGTTAGAAGTATCATTTAACTAACCATTCTTGTTGTTGTTTTTATTGCGCTCTTATGATGTGCCAGGCGTTTTAGGTACTGCAAAATAGAAATTAATACAATATAGATCCTGGCCTCAAAATGGTTTGTAGCCTAGTGAGGATATATTTATGCACAGAACTGTGTCTTCAGTGGTATACTGTTGTTCTGAGGCAGTATAAAGAAGGAAACCACAAACAGTTCCTAGAGACAGACAAGGAAGACATCAGAGAGGAAGGGGATATTTGAGTGTGGCCTTCAAAGATAGGTAGAATTTGAGGGGCTAGAAGAAAGAGGAAAATATTTTATGCACATGAAAGATATACAGTGTTAATGAACATGTTCATCTCCTTGTCCACTTGTTTAAGGAAGTAGGGTTTTTTGTGATTAATTTGAAACAACTTTTTTTATCCCTAAATTTCACACATTGTTTTATCAAAGTTTCTTAAAAGCAGACATTAAAAAAAAAAAAGACCTCAAGAGTGATAGTTTTCAGATGATAGAAAAAAAAAAAAAAGAGGAGTGACTTTCAGAATGGAGAGCCCTTATTAAAAAACAGATGTCTTCTGTAAATAAAGCTGGAAAAATACTGTCAGTGTGTTCTTTGTATATAAATGTCTCTTTTAACTTATCCACGCAGGATCTGAAAAGGAAAGCCACTTCTCTTTCATCAGTCACGAGGTACATGACAACAGAATCATTGATGCACTCGGAAGAGAGTTGTGTTCCAAATCTCACTCAGGGATCTAGAAGAGGGGAGAGACAGCCAGTGTTGTGCTCAGTTCTTCTGATCAGGGTTCCTGTGGCTCTGAGTGTTTTAATTCTTCCTTCCCCTTCTTCTGTCTAGACACTCTGAAACATTGTACCTTTGAGTTTTAAGATAAGCTGTGTTGTCTGTCCTATATTAATAGCTATACTAAACTTCTGAGGCTGTTGTCCTGTCAAAGAATTTCTGGAGATTGAAGAGTTAAGTAGATTTTTGTGTTTTCTATTGGAATTTCCACTTGGTGAAGTAGAAATAATATCCTGAAATGATACTCTGAAAGTCCATAGAATGATGACAGTTGTGCATGGCACGTCCCTGTTGTACATGATCTGAAATGAATTTTTTTTTAACCAGTAAGTAATGAGGTCTTTTGGAAAAAGCAATGGCAACCCACTCCAGTGTTCTTGCCTGGAGAATCCCAGGGATGGGGGAGCCTGGTGGGCTGCCGTCTATGGGGTCGCACAGAGTCAGACACGACTGAAGCGACTTAGCAGCAGCAGCATCAGCAATGAGGTCTTTGGTACTTTGTAACTTTTCTACAGCCTCATTCATAATTGCCCAGTAGGAAACACATATCTAAGTGAATAATTGAGCTTCTTTTGGTTAAGACAAAATATTTTCTCTTATTTTGTTAGTCTCTCATTTTGATTCTCTCTCATTTTGATACGCCTGAGACTACTTTTGGAGACTGAAAACATAGTTAATTTTCTTGCAGACAAAGTGTTGAGTTTTTTAAACCTGTGGAGTATGCATTGAAATTATAAAATAATATTTTTACATGTAAAATAGATTGAGTTCTACAGAGGATGAATGTTTTAGAAGTAGACTTTGCTCTGTGTATATGGGTAATGGCGTAAGTGGTGTGGCTCAGGTTTTTTTGTATCTGACTTGATTGTGTGTAAATGATTATAAGGAACTTTGGGTTGGGTTACTCAATATTAGGTCCAGAAGATTCACTGCCTTCTTTCTATATTTAACATGCAATAATTTTTTCTGTATAGATATACATTTTATGGTGCTTGGGAGAGATTTTGAGGCTGTGGGTTTAGTGTCCTATAAAGACAGTTTTATAGTTCATTAAATGTTATAAAACTCCACGAAAGAGAATTTCTGGTTAGTGTCCTAAGGCTCAGAAGCATTGGCCATGAGGAACCAGCCTAAGACATTTTCCCCATTTTTCTCTAAGGTATTTTTTTTAAGATATCGTGGTTTTTTTCTTTTTTTTTAAGTAAACTTTTTATTTTGTATTGGAGTATAGCCAGTTAACAATGTTCTGATAGTTTTAGGTGGACAGCAAAGTAAGAAGTCATGATTTCTTGAGGTATAGTCATGTATTTTCTAGCCAGCTTAATATGAAACAGTTTTGGTCTTCAAAGGAATAAATCCATCTTTGTTAACGGTTGTGAAACCCTTATGTAATCAGATTTTATAGAAAAACATCCCTTACCATGTCTGTTTTATCTGAATTGGCAGTAAAACATCTCAGCATGCTCTACATGTGGAGACTTTGACCTCATATACAGCTGCCGTCCTTGAGTCTCTTGTTTTATTTTATTTTCTAGGTGCGCCACCGAGCTTCCGGCCAGGTGATGGCTCTTAAGATGAACACGTTGAGCAGTAACCGGGCAAACATGCTGAAAGAAGTGCAGCTCATGAATAGACTCTCCCATCCCAACATCCTTAGGTAATGGCTTTTCCTTCCTTCCAGAGATCAGTGAGAAAGCTGAAACATTATTGGAGACTTGTTAGAATAGTATTAATAGCTGAAAAGAGGGATTCCAGGTTTCATGCTGAATCTGTCTTGCTGGAATTTAGCTGTGCTGTAGGTCTTTTTCTACCTGTTGAGACTTAATTTTCTGGTAATTAACTGCATTTAATAAGGCAACTTTTGGGAATTCCCTTAGCAGAGCCAGAAAGCTTTTTTGGAGGCGGTTAACTCAAATTGGAACATGAAGTTTAATAGGATTTTAGAAGATAGGGAAAGAACTCAGAAAGGAACAAAGTTGTTGTTTAGTCGCTAAATTGTGTCTGACTCTTTGTAACCCTGTGGACTGCAGCACACCAGGCTTCCCTGTCCTTCACTATCTCCCGGAGTTTGCTCAAATTTATGTCCAGTGAGTTGGTGATGCCATCCAATCATCTCATCCTCTGTCTTCCCCTTCTCCTTCTGCCTTCAGTCTTTCCCAGCATCAGGGTCTTTTCCAGTGAGTTGGCTCTTCGCATCAGGTGGCCAGAGTATTGGAGCTTCAGCTTCAGCATGAGTCCTTCCAATGAATATTCAGGGTTGATTTCCTTAAAGTCACTGGTTTGAGTTCCTGGCTGTCCAAGGGACTCTCAGGAGTCTTCTAGAAACTCAGAAAGGAACAAAATAATAACAAATGAAGCATAAAGGTAAAAGTCCAAAGCTTTTTAAGGAGTCAGTGAATTAAAAGCCCATTTGGCTATGGAGTATGCAGAAGAGGAGAAAACTAAGGCTCCTACTGAAACCCTTAAGAAAAAAATGAAGAAATTTTGAGGACTTCACTGGTGGATAGTGGCTAAGACTCCATGCTCCCTATGCAGGGGGCCTGGGTTTGATCTCTAGTTAGGGAATTAGATCCTGCATGCCACAACTAAAGATTCCATATTCTGCAAGTAAAAGATCCCACATGCCGCAACAAAGATGGAAGATTGTGTGTGCTGCCACTATGACTGGCACAGCAAAATAAATAAAATTAGAAAACAAATATATTTTTTGAAATGGGAAGGAATTTTGCAGAGCTGAAGATCAAGTGCCTATGAAAGAAATTTGCCGAAAAGATCCTTCAAAAGGTAAGGAATGAAGCTTATCTGTAAAGAAGTTAGGTGCTCTCACAAAGAGTATAGGCAGATGTACAGAACTGCGATTCTGATGGCTAGGATGGCAAGAAAAGCTGGCAGCTTCTATGCACATGCAGAGCCCAAACTGGCATTTGTCATTAGGATCAGAGGCATCAGTGTTGTGAGTTCACAGATCTGAAAGACGTTGCAACTTCTTCACCTTTGTCAAGTCTTCAGTGGCACCTTTGTTAAGATTGACTATGCTCCATTTAACATGCCATGGACCGTGGAACCACATATTGCGTGGTGGTAACCAAACCTGCAGTCAGTAGATGAATTGATCTACAGATGTGGTTATGACAAAATCAACAAGAAGCAAATTTCCCTGACAAATAACACATGGATTGCCTGATGTCTTGGTAAATATAGCATTATCTACATGGAGGATCTGATTTATAAGACCTATACTGTTGGAAAATTCTTCAAAGAAGGAAACAACTTCTTGTGGCCATTCAAATTCTCTTCTCCATGAGGTGGAATGAAGGAAAAGACCACACATTTTGTAGAAGGTAGAGATGCTGGCCACAGAGAAGACTAGATCAACAGCTTGTTCAAAGGATGAACTAAGATATCTACTATGATTATTTTTGTGATCTGGTCAGGGAATAAATAGAGCAATTTATTGGACTGAAAAAAATTTTGTTAATAATAACAGCAATGAGAAAACCACTTATTGAAGTCTTCCTTGTATGCTGGCTGTTTTGGCTGTTTAAAGATTTAATTTTCACAGTTTTTCTCCATTGGAGAAACTGAGGCCAAGAGATATGTGTTGTCTGAGGTCTGTAACTTTGAGGTAGGACTCTTTCTACCATGTTTCTCCTAGAAGAACTTTTTCTTTCATGTCTCTCCTAAAGGATTTGACGGGATAGCATTGGTAGATAAATTTGGAAAGGTAGAACTGGGCCATTCTATGCAGAAATGTTTTGCCCAAAGCCAAGAAGATTATATTTTATGTTTTATGTGTTGAATTCTGAGCAGGGATTAGATGACAGAGGGTAACTAATGGCAAATTCAGAATGGTTTAATGATGAGGAGACTGGTGGCCAAGAGATCAGTTAGGGGACATCAGTGTTTCAGATGGTTGAGTCCTTTTTTTTTTTTTTTACTATTTAATATATAGTATACCATATAGTATATGTTGTTTAGTCGCTAAATTGTGTTCAACTCTTTGCAGCCCCATGGATTGTAGCCCATCAGGCTCCTCTGTCCATGGAATTTCCCAGGCAAGAATACTGGAGTGGGTTGTCATTTCCTCGAGATGGTTGAGTTTTGATTTGATGTTCTGCTTAGGAATTTTTAAGCTGATTATATTTTCATCTCGTTTAAAAAGTAGTGTTTTATTATTATTGTAGAAATGATACATCATCACTGTGGATGATTCATTGAGAAAATAGTATTCGCAAAAACAGGAAAATAAAAAATGGTCCTTAATCTCAGCATCTAGGCATCAAGCTAGTATTAACATTTGATATATTTTCTGCCAATCTTCTTTATTCATCACTTATTTTTTTGTTCTCTTCACTATGAACTTGACTGGTAATTGCATGGGAAGATTGACTCTAAACAAATTTTATTTCCTCACAGCAAAGTTTAAATATGTAGTTGTTATATAAAGAAGTAGAATACTATACAGTGTACTGATTAAAAATGGAGGCTCTGGATTCCAGATCAAGCTGCCTGAATTCAAATCCTGGATTTTGGGAAAGTTATTTAACCTCTGAGATCCTTAGTTTTCCCATGTATAATGAGGATAATGACCGTAAATCCCTCGTAGAGTTGTTATTGAGGATTAATTTAATCCATATAAAGCACCCTGGAATAGTACTTGGTTTTGTTAAGTGTCCAGTAAATGTTAGCTATTATTATTAGTTTCTTTTCCTCTGGCTAGTTCTTTAAATGGCTCACTGCATCCCATCTGTCTTTTATCATTCATTCACTCACCAAACATTTGTTGAGGGTCTACTGCTGTTTCTAATACATTCAAGAGTTTTCTGCTAGAGTGATGCTGTTGAATAGAATAGAACTTTCTAAAATGATGGAAATGTTCTTTATCTGTGCTGTTCAATAGCTTCATGTGGCTAATGAGCATTGAAATGTGGCTAGTACAAAGAAGGAACTGAATTTTTTGTTTGATTTTATTTAAATTGCCACAGGAAGCTTAGCAGCTACTATATTGGATAATCCTGGGCTTTCAGTCTATGCACATCTTTGCTCTTGTTGAATACCATTCCTATTCCAAGTCTATACTATTCCTAGACCAAGTCTCCTTGGTCTACTTTCTCAGCCTATCTTTTTTTCACCTCGTTGTTCAGGAATGACACGCCCTTCCCTTTTAACTTACAAAAAATCATATTCTTTGCTGTGAGCTAAGTTTTCTAACATATAAAATGTAATGTTAATTCTATCTTGATCTTCACAATAAGCCAACAAATGAGATTATGTATATAAAATCTATAGATCTGTTGTAATCCACAGTAAGCATATAATACATGAAAATTACTATACTGATTATTAACCATGGTGGGTTTTCATTTTGATGGTGACATTTTTTGTCCTGCATAAGCCATCTGTCTCAAATATAGTGCAGTTAAAAGCCTGGGAGTGTATTACTTTTTAAAAGAAGTTCTAGTTGTTTATATCTTTCATGTTTTCATGCCTTTACTTTCATTGTATATTTTGAATACAACAGAAGGAAATTATCCTACCAAGGGGGCCTAGAGCAAGCAAAGTCCTCTTGGCTTTTGTTAGCCAGAGGAGTCCTATAGTAGTAGAAGCATTTATTATACTTCCCTAGGACTGATGTTGAAGCTGAAACTCCAGTACTCTGGCCACTTGATGCAAAGAGCTGACTCATTTGAAAAGACCCTGATGCTGGGAAAATTGAAGGCAGGAGGAGAAGGGGATGACAGAGGATGAGATGACTGGATGGCATCACGGACTCAGTGGACAAGAGTTTGAGTAAACTCCTTGAGTTGATGATGGACAGGGAGGCCTGGCGTGCTGCACTCCATGGTGTCTCAAAGAGTCGGACACGACTGAGCGACTGAACTGAACTGAGGATGCACAACTGTGTCCCAGTCTCAAATTCTTAGAATTTTTATTTCCTTAATGGTTTTCTGTGTGGATCACAATAAACTGCAGAAAATTCTGAAAGAGATGGGAATACCAGACCACCTGACCTGCCTCTTGAGAAACCTGTATGCAGGTCAGGAAGCAACAGTCAGAACTGGACATGGAACAACAGAATGGTTCCAAATAGGAAAAGGAATACGTCAAGGCTGTGTATTGTCACCCTGCTTATTTAACTTATACACAGAGTACATCATGAGAAACACTGGGCTGGAGGAAGCACAAGCTGGAATCAAGATTGCTGGGAGAAATACAATAACCTCAGATATGCAGATGACACCACCCTTATGGCAGAAAGTGAGGAAGAACTAAAGAGCCTCTTGATGAAAGTGAAAGAGGAGAAGGAAAAAGTTGGCTTAAAGCTCAACATTCAGAAAACTAAGGTCATGGCATCCAGTCCCATCACTTCATGGCAAATAGATGGGGGAACAGTGGAAACAGTGGCTGACTTTATTTTTCTGGGCTCCAAAATCACTGCAGATGGTGATTGCAGTCATGAAATTAAAAGATGCTTACTCCTTGGAAGGGAAGTTATGACCAACCTATACAGCATGTTAAAAAGCAGAGACATTATGTTGTCAATAAAGGTCCGTCTAGTCAAGGTTTTTCCAGTGGTCATGTATGGATATGAGAGTTGGACTATAAAGAAAGCTGTGTGCTGAAGAATTGATGCTTTTGAACTGTGGTGTTGGAGAACTCTTGAGAGTCCCTCGGACTGCAAGGAGATCCAACCAGTCCATCCTAAAGGAGATCAGACTTGGGTGTTCATTGGTAGGACTGATTTTGAAGCTGCAGCTCCAATACTTTGGCCACTTGATGTGAAGAGCTGACTCATTTGAAAAGACCCTGATACTGGAAAAGATTGAGGGCAGGAGGAGAAGGGGACGACAGAAGATGAGATGGTTAGATGGCATCACCGACTCAATGGACATGGGTTTGGGTGGACTCTGGCAGTTGGTGATGGATAGGGAGGCCTGGCGTGCTGCGGTTCATGGGGTCGCAAAGAGTCGGACACGACTGAGTGACTGAACTGAATGCTTTTCTTTTTTTTTGCTGAAGCAAAGAATACAACTTTATTTGGAAAGCTAGGCGTCCTAGAAGATGGCAGGCTAGTGCCCCAGCGTATGATCTTATATGGGTCTGAATGCCAGTTTCTTTTATAGACAGAGTAGAGTAGGAGGTGAGGACAAGTGAAAGTGAAAGTGACGTCGCTCAGTCGTGTCCTACTCTTTGTGACCCCATGGACTATCTGTCCATGGGGGTTTTCCAGGCAAGGGTACTGGAGTGGGCTGCCATTTTCTTCTCCATGAATGCTTTTCTAATCGTCTTAGGAATTTACTGTTCATAGTTTATATTTTTTGTGATTCAAATTTTTTGTTCCCATTCGTTAGTATGGCTCTTAGCTTATTTTCAAGCTGTTAGTACACGTTAGTTTGTTTTTAGAGGTACAAAAGCTGAGACAGAAATATGCACCAAAGCTTTCCTTCATTATGAGATTTAAATTGGGAAGAATCCATTTCTTGGAACCCTAGGATTTTCACCGACTTGTGTCCTCAGGGGTTTAACCTCAGGAGGGAGGTGGCTGAGCAGATGAGCCTTTCGGTTTCCATCTCTGCTTCATCCAGCCAGAGAAGCTGTTTTATATTGAACTTCCATCTAAGAATTTTACAGAAAAGATCTCCTACTTAAAAACAAAGAAAAAGTTGAAATTTGCTACATTAGTGATTTTGAAGGTGTACTTGGGAAAAAAGGCTATCTGCATGAGCTGCCAAATGGTGAGCATCTGATCCTCTGGGCGTGAATTGGTCCTCTGCTGGCACAGCTATTTTGTGCCCAGCATGAGTGAATGAGCTGAACCTTTGCAGTTTTATTTCTCTCTTTTTCTTGACCCCAGCCTCCCTACTTCCTCTTTTCTTTTTATCTTTCTCCCTCCTAAGATTTCTAGTTGGAAGGAAGAGAGTGGCCCTGGTGAGACACAGAGGCAAGTAGATGTGTGTATTTTGTTTGTATGTCTATATTTTTTTAATACATGGATACAGTTAAGATTGTTTTATCATCAGTTGCTCTAACTTATCAGTTGAGAAAAAGAACAATAAACTGCTTTGTTGAGGGCAGGGACCGATAGTTTGGACCTCTTGTGAATAAGGTTGTTTATGCCAGGAAGTCTTATGCTCAAAGATCTGTAACCCAATTCTGTGCCCTGCTCACTTCCACTCCCCAATGGCCTTTTTGAAGACTTGTACCAAGATTTGTTCTCATACCTCTTTGTTATTCTTCATGCCATGAGAAATTTAATATTTCTTTTAGACTCCTTGTTTACAATCTCATGTTTACTTCTTTTTAGGCCACATTCTGAATTTATTTTCCTATCTACCTATTTTTATTCAGAATTAACTCCTCTTCAGAATCCATATGCAACAATATGATTGCCATTTTGTTAAAATGAAGAATATGCTTTCAAATCACCAAATATTTATTTAGAACTACTCAGTCCAACCCCATGCTAGGTAATACCATGGTGAATAGATGAGAAGTAGAGGGCTGTTACCTCCCAGATGGTCTCCTTAGGAAGCAAACTGTATACCTAGGAAACAGACTAGTATCTGCTAATGCTATGAGGATGTGTCAGAGTATTTTCCCAACCTCATTATTAAGATAGCAGTCTTTCCAGTTACCCATTATGAAAATCCCAAATTCATCTCTAGTTATTCCTTTTATTCCTTGCTTCTAATCAGAAACTAAGCTCTTGATTTTAAACCTTCAAAGACTTTAGCATCTTCTTCTTCCCCTATGCATCTGTCAGTTCAATCCTCTTCACTTTTGCCTTGAATGAATTATTCTTTTTGCCCTCCTTTTCACTTTTCCTGATACATAACTCTAATCGTATAGCTTATACAAAGAGCTGGCTCACTGGGAAAGATCCTGATTCTGGGAAAGCAAAAGAAGAGAAGGGAAGGCAAAAGGAGAAGAGAGCAGCAGAGGGTGAGTGCATTAGATAGAATCATTGACTCAATGGACATGAATTTGAGCAAACTCCAGGAGATAGTGAAGAATAGGGAAGCCTGGTGTGCTGCAATTCATGGGGTTACAAAGAGTCGGACACAACTTAGCGACTGAACATTTCTTAAAAACTTTTTGTGGCTCCCATTTATTTCAGAATTGAATCAGAAATTCTTTAGACAGACAGCTAACGTCTGCTCTATTTTTCTAGCCTTATCTTCAGGTATTCTTATGCACATTCTTATGCACTCTGTGATTTCCTAATTGTGTTCTCTTGGACAAGTTATTTGACCTCTGGGCTTTGGTTTCTGCTTTTGTTAAATGAGGAGAATGGATCAGCTTAGAAATCATACGGAATTAATGTTGAATAGTTTTTAAATGATCAGGTTTGAAAAATATATTATCTCAGGGTGTGTTTGCATTGTGTGTGTGCACGTGTTGTTCAGAATAAATGGGAAGCATTTAAAAATGATGGATTAAAGTTCACCTTTTTGATTTTATCATTGTAATACTAGTGAGTAACTAAATGAAAGAGTGTCAATATAGCCGTCAAAGCAAATTTATAACACTTGCACGTTGGTAAGGGGATCTTAATATTGTTTTCTCTTCTCTGTACTATGCTAGAAAGTCTGATGACTTATGAATTGAGTCTGAGTTCTAATGTCATATAACCAGAAAGTTTTTGTTTAAAATAAAGGTGGAATCAGCTTCAGTACTATTTATGTTATTGTCTGTGGATAGTGACATAGTATAACCCCAGAAAGAAGGTGATTTTTAAGAAATTTATTGAGATATAATTGACATACAATGTAAGATGATTGTTAATATAAACAATGGGTACCAATTACTGAGCACCTGTTATGGGCCACTGTTGATCATATTCCTATCCCACCCACATGTTTTACTTTCTAGATGTCTCCCATTCTCAGCAAATGGAATTACCATTCATCTGTTACTTATGCCAAAACCTTAGGTGTCATCTTTAATATTTTTCCTTTATACCATACTTCAAACCTTCAAATAGTTTAACATTATCTTTAAAATATGCCCTGAGTCTGACTACCACTTATTAGCTCCATAGCCACCATCCTACTTCAACACTCTTAGTTGATCTCCCAGATTCCTCTCTTGTTCCATGGTAGCCAGTTTGAACTTGAAAAAGGTAAATCAGATCATACCATCCACCTCTGCTGAATTTCCTTCTATGACTTTTTGTCACTCTTCAAATAAAGTCTAAACCCTGGGCTTTGATGTTGAGATGTGTGCATACAAGACCTTAAATGAATTGACCTATCTGCTTCTCTGACCTTATTTTCTTCTTTTTTTTTTAATGTAGACCATTTTTAAGGTCTTTATTGAATTTGTTACAATATTGCTTCTGTTTTATGCTTTTTGGCTATGAGGTTATGTTTTTTGGCTACAAGGCATGTGGGATCTTAGCTCCCCGACCAGGGGTTGAACCTGCACCCCTTGCATTGGAAGGCAAAGTCTTAACCACTGGACCGCTAGGGAAGTCCCTGAGCTTATTTCTGATCACTCTTTCCTAGCTTACACCATCCCAACCACCCTCACTGGCCTTTTTGTTTTTCAGATATACCAACCTCTTTCATACTTCAGGGTCTTTGTACTTTCTTTTCCCTTTTCCTATAATGTCTTTGTTCCAGAATCATTTAGCATGCTTCTTCTGAGATATCCCATCCTCAAAGAGACTTTTGTTGACTAGCCTGTCTAAAATAGCCATCCAGTATCACTCTTTACCCCCTCGTTATTATGCTTTGTCTACATCATTCTTACCGTCTTTGAAAATATCTTATTTGTTTACTTTTTGTTTGTAGCCTTCAGATAGGGTGAGTTCCTTGAAAGTACTGTCTATAGAGGCAGATGCTAGATAGAAGCAAGCCAGTTAGCATCACAGAACCTACAAAACCTACAGTTCAGCTCTGGAACTGAAGGTGGATGTCAGGCTTGGCCTGAAAACAGGAGGACTATTGAAAGTCTTTTCAGGGGTAACTGGGCCTAAAAGTCACCATCTCCATTCATTGCAATTAATCAGTTAAGTCTCACTTACCTCAACAAGAGGTGAATTTTTATTTTTGGAAAACAATTGAACCATACATGCTTCATACTAGGTAAGCATCTAGTATGACAGCTGATGGAGAAGGAATGTTATCCTAAGAAGAGGGAAATGAAGGGACTGTCTGTGTACTGAATGGTGAGGCTCTTGAGACTTCGAGTCCTCTTCTATCCTTTGACTCTTAAGCAGGTAGGAATCATCCCCATCCCACCCACACCTGCCAGGAAACTGGTGGATTTGGAGAAACTGAAGAGCCCCAAGTAAAAGAAGAAAACTTTGAAGTGTAACCAGCAAAAAAACTAATTATTATCTTCTAAATATGCTTCTTCTAGGAGAGGTTTGAGAAGGAAATCCATCTATGAAATAAGAATAGTATACTATAAAATAGGAGTAATTAGAAAGCCATAAAGATTCTTGAAAATTTTAAAATATGATTATATGTTTATATATAGTTTCATATGATTATTTATTTATGGCTTTATTTAAAGCATTTGATTGGCCTGCCAAGGAGATAAAGAGGAAATCATCCATTAATGGTGAAAAATCAAAGATGGAAAATAAGAGAGAAAAGAATTAAAAAGTAAAGGATCAATCTAGGAAGTCTGTTTTTGACTAATACAAGAACATTTTCTACAACCAAGGGGCATGAACTTCCAAAGTGAAAGGGCCTCCTAAGTGCCCAGCACAATGAATGAAGAAAAAGACCCATCCCAGAGCATATAGTTGTGAAATTGTAGAATATGGGTAATAAAAATAAGATTCTAAATACTTCTACAGCATAGGGGTGGAGAGAACCAGAGGCCATATATAGGACTGAAAATTCAAATGGTATCAGACTTCTCAAAACCAGCTCTGGGGGCTTCCCTGGTGGTCCAGTGGTTAAGAATGCTCCTTGCAATGCAAGGGACACAGGTTTGATTCCCCAGTCTGGGAAGATCCCACATGCTTCGGAGCAACTAAGCCCATGGGCCACAACTACTGAGCCCATACACTGCAACTGCTGAAGCCCTTGCGCCTAGAGCCTGTGCTCCTCAACGAGAGAAGCCATCACGATGAGCAGCCTGCACACTGCAGTGAAGAGTAGCCCTCACTCGTGGAAACTAGAGAAAGTCCACGTGCAGCAACGAAGACTCACAGCCAAAAAGTAAATAAATAAATCTTAAAAAAAATACCGAAACCCAGCTCTGGAAGCTCTACCAGTAAAACAATACTTTCTGAGAGAAAATTATTTCTTACTTAGAATTCTTTATCCAGTCAAACTACCAGTCAGGCATGAGAGTAAAGACATTCTCAGACATGCATGGTTTTGAAAATGTTACTTCTCGTGAGCTGTTTCTTATGAAGCTGCTGGACTATGTGTCCCATCAAAAGTAAGGGGGCAAACAAAACAACAGATAAAAATGAAAAGGCATAAGATCTGGAAAGAAGGGTGATAGCAAGTCCAGGGTGACTGCTGGGCAATAGTCTAGAGAATAAGTAGTCTAACTGGAGTGGGAGGATCAAGAACTTCAGGAGAGATATTGGGCAGTGGAGTCTGAGGAAATAATTTATAGATTCCCAGATGTGTTTGACAGGATGGACATTCATGTTCAGAAAAACTTTGCAGTTCTATTGGAGGCTTTGGGGAACAATTCAGTCCAGTCAGTTCAGTCGCTCAGTCATGTCCGACACTTTGCAACCCAATGATCACAGCACGCCAGGCCTCCCTGTCCATCACCAACTCCCAGAATCTTCCCAGACCCATGTCCATTGAGTTGGTGATGCCACCCAGCCATCTCATCCTCTGTTGTCCCCTTCTCCTCCTGCCCCCAATCCCTCCCAGCATCAGGGTCTTTTCAAATGAGTCAGCTCTTCACATCACGTAGCCAAAGTATTAGAGTTTCAGCTTCAACATCAGTCCTTCCAATGAACACCTAGGACTGGTCTCCTTTAGGATGGACTGGTTGGATCTCCTTGCAGTCCATGGGACTTTCAAGAGTCTTCTCCAACACCACAGTTCAAAAGCATCAATTCTTCAGCGCTCAGCTTTCTTCACAGTCCAACTCTCACATCCATACCTGACCACTGGAAAAACAATAGCCTTGACTAGACGGACCTTTGTGGACAAAGTAATGTCTCTGCTTTTGAATATGCTATCTAGGTTGGTCATAACTTTCCTTTCAAGGAGTAAGCATCTTTTAAATTCATGGCTGCAGTCACCATCTGCAGTGATTTTGGAACCCCCAAAAATAAAGTCAGCCACTGTTTCCACTGTTTCCCCATCTATTTGCCATGAAGTGATGGTACTGGATGCCATGATCTTAGTTTTCTGAATGTTGAGCTGTAAGCCAACCTTTTCATTCTCCTCTTTCACTTTCATCAAGAGGCTCTTTAGTTCTTCACTTTCTGCCATAAGGGTGGTGTCATCTGTATATCTGAGGTTACTGTATTTCTCCCAGCAATCTTGATTCCAGCTTGTGCTTCTTCCAGCCCAGCGTTTCTCATAATGTACTCTGCATAGAAGTTAAATAAGCAGGGTGACAATATACAGCCTTGACGTACTCCTTTTCCTATTAGGAACCAGTTTGTTGTTCCATGTCCAGTTCTAACTTGCTTCCTGACCTGCATATAGGTTTCTCAGGAGGCAGGTGAGGTGGTCTGGTATTCCCATCTCTTTCAGAATTTTCCACAGTTTATTGTGATCCACACAGTCAAAGGCTTTGGCATAGTCAATAAAGCAGAAATAGATGTTTTTCTGGAACTCTCTTGCTTTTTCTATGATCCAGCAGATGTTGGCAATTTGATCTCTGGTTCCTCTGCATTTTCTAAAACCAGCTTGAACATCTGGAAGTTCGCGGTTCACGTACTGCTGAAGCCTGGCTTGGAGAATTTTGAGCATTACTTTACTAGTGTATGAGATGAGTTCAGTTGTGCAGTAGTTTGAGCATTCTTTGGCATTGCCTTTCTTTGGGATTTTAATGAAAACTGACCTTTTCCAGTCCTGTGGCCACTGCTGAGTTTTCCAAATTTGCTGGCATATTGAGTCCAGCACCTTCACAGCATCATCTTTCTGGATCTGAAATAGCTTAATTTCAGGAATTCCATGACCTCCACTAGCTTTGTTTGTAGTGATGCCTTCTAAGGCCCACTTGACTTCACATTCTAGAATGTCTGGCTCTAGGTGAGTGATCATACCATCGTTATTTTCTTGGTTGTGAAGCTGTTTTTTGTACAGTTCTTCTGTGTATTCTTGCCACCTCTTCTTAATATCTTCTGATTCTGTTAGGTCCATACCATTTCTGTCCTTTATCGAGCCCATCTTTGCATGATATGTTCCCTTGGTATCTCTAATTTTCTTGAAGAGATCTCTAGTCTTTCCCATTCTGTTGTTTTCCTCTATTTCTTTGCATTGATCACTGAGGAAGGCTTTATCTCTTCTTGCTATTCTTTGGAACTCTGCATTCAGATGCTTATATCTTTCCTTTTCTCCTTTGCTTTTCGCTTGTCTTCTTTTCACAGCTATTTGTAAGGCCTCCACTGACAGCCATTTTGCTTTTTTGCATTTCTTTTCCATGGGGATGGTCTTGATCCCTGTCTCCTGTACAATGTCACGAACCTCCATCCATAGTTCATCAGGCACTCTGTCTATCATATCTAGTCCCTTAAATCTCTCTCACTTCCACTGTGTAATCATAAGGGATTTGATTTAGGTCATACCTGAATGGTCTAGTCATTTTCCCCACTTTCTTCAATTTAAGTCTGAATTGGCAATAAGGAGTTCACGATCTGAGCCACAGTCAGCTCCCGGTCTTGTTTTTGCCGACTGTATAGAGCTTCTCCATCTTTGGCTGCAAAGAACATAATCAGTCTGATTTCGGTGTAGACCATCTGGTGATGTCCATGTGTAGAGTCTTCTCTTGTGTTGTTGGAAGAGGGTGTTTGGTATGACCAGTGTGTTCTCTTGGCAAAACTCTATTAGCCTTTGCCCTGCTTCATTCCGTACTCCAAGGCCAAATTTGCCTGTTACTCGAGGTTTTTCTTGACTTCCTACGTTTGTGTTCCAGTCCCCTATAATGTAAAGGACATCTTTTTTGGGTGTTAGTTCTAAAAGGTCTTGTAGATCTTCATAAAACCATTCAACATCAGCTTCTTCAGCATTACTGGTTGGGGCATAGGCTTGGATTACCATGATATTGAATGGTTTGCCTTGGAAACGAACAGAGATCATTCTGTCGTTTTTGAGATTGCATCCAAGTACTGCATTTCAGACTCTTTTGTTGACCATGATGGCTACTCCGTTTCTTCTAAGGGATTCCTGCCCACAGTAGTAGATATAATGGTCATCTGAGTTAAATTCACCCATTCCAGTCCATTTTAGTTTGCTGATTCCTAGAATGTCAACATTCACTCTTGTCATCTCCTGTTTGACCACTTCCAATTTGCCTTGATTAATGGACCTGACATTCCTGGATCCTATGCAATATTGCTCTTTACAGCATCGAACCTTGCTTCTATCACCAGTCACATCCACAACTGGGTATTGTTTTTGCTTTGGCTCCATCCCTTCATTCTTTCTGGAGTTATTTCTCGACTGATCTCCTGTAGCATATTGGGCATCTACTGACCTGGGGAGTTCCTCTTTCAGTATCCTATCATTTTGCCTTTTCATACTGTCCATGGGATTCTCAAGGCAAGAATACTGAAGTGGTTTGCCATTCCCTTCTCCAGTGGACCACATTGTGTCAGACCTCTCCACCATGACCTGTCCATCTTTGGTGGCCCCACATGGCATGGCTTAGTTTAATTGAGTTAGACAAGGCGGTGGTCCGTGTGATCGGATTGGCTAGTTTTCTGTGATTAAGGTTTCAGTGTGTCTGCCCTCTGATGCCCTCTTTCAACACCGACTGTCTCACTTGGGTTTCTCTTACCTTGGACGTGGGGTATCTCTCCACGGCTGCTCCAGCAAAGCGCAGCTGCTGCTCCTTACCTTGGACGAGGGGTATCTCCTCACAGCCACCCCTCCTGACCTTGAACATGGAGTAGCTCCTCTCAGCCCTCCTGTGCCCGCGCAGCCTCTGGTCCATGGATGTGGGGTTGCTCCTCTCGGAGCAAGTTGGGTAAACAAGTCTGGAATTTAGAGGAGAGGTTCAGGATGATTTTATCACTTAATAGTTAGGGGACCTTAGGTAAGTTATGTAACCTCTATAACCTCAGTTTTCTCACCTGTGAAGTAGAAAAGAATAATAGTACTACTGTACCAGGTTGGTGGTGCTGCTAAAAATTCAGCCTCTATGCAGTGGTGCTGAATCAAATCTTGGAGACAGTTTTGGGAAGAGGAATAGCTTTATTTCTTTGCCAGGTAAAGAGGGACACAGGAGGCTCATGCTCTGGAAAAACCTGTGTGTCCCAATCCAGGGAGAATTGGTGAGTTTTATAGCAACGGTTCAAGGGCAGGGTTGCTGATAAGGATCAAGGTGTGTGCAGGGCTTGTACTTCTTTTATCTGGCCTTAGGTGGTCTTCTCTTTGTCTTCTTGAGGTTAATCAAACTATGTTCTCCTCTGGAATGAAGAATGCTAACATCTTCCACTTGGTGGAAATTTTAGTTCTGTAGAAGGGCTCAAAGATACTATGTTTTATCTCTTGAGGTGGAAGCAGGACCCTGCCCCAAAACTACTCTTTGTTTCTCTCTCTTTTCTGGTTTAAAATAATTTTTTATTGCCCAGGATATTTTTTATTGTGTCTTCTTTTGTTTATTTTCTTTTTTAATATCTATAAATTCAAACTTGCCTTTGTCTTGAAAAACAACAAAGCTTTTATATCACTTGCTAACCTGGTCTCATTTAAAAAGAAAGATGGAAATTATCTTGCAAGAGTAAAATTTGTGTCACAAATGATACAAGTCTAAGTCTAGTGGAACTAAAAGGAAACCACAGCATTGTTGACAAAATCATAATTTGCTAGTAGCATTTGCAGAAAAAAAGCCCTTGCAAATTTCTAAACAACAGTAAACTTTGTTAAGAAATTCCTAAGTGTTTTTTAGGTCAAAAAGAGAATGAGATTAGTAAAACTCTATGCCTTGAGTTTGAATAAAATAGTGGATTTGAGAATTACTAGAACTACTTGGATATATAAAAACAGGGTATAGGTTGGGTCATGCTCACAATGGTCTCAAGTTCAAATAAACTACTGACAATACAAGTCACACGCTTTCCCAGGGGCTCTTTTCCTTCAGTAGGTACTGGCAGTAATCGTGATTAGTCGTTTTCCAATGTAGGTGCCTAGCTCCAAAGCCAGAACATGGCAAAGGAAGAGAGATGGAATGAATACCTTAAGAAATTGTGCGGAGAAAAAATCTCCCGTTTTTTCATGGCTCCACTTTTCCTCATGCTTAAGGAAATGGACTATTTAGGGTGCCAGAGTGGGACTCCTCAGGTGAAATGTTTTCAGGTCTGCTAGACCAGCTGGACACCCAGTCTGCAATTTTCGTCAGTGCACCCACATCTTTCTCTTCTGCAATTTCTTCTGACTGAGAGCTATGGTCCCTGCTGCTGTTTCCTATCAAACATGATCTCCCCCTCTTCTGGTGGGAAAGGGCTGTTGCAGTGAGAACTGTCTCTTGAACTACTCTGAATTCATGTTGTGCATCCAGAAGAATCTTTTCCATGTCTCCATTGTGGATAGAGGATGAGGAGGGTACCTGTTCTAGCCCCCTATTTTCCCCATTGTTATAATCATTGCCATTGCTGCTATTCCTGGGGCGCTGTGCCCAGGAACTGTTGAGGCTGGCTGGCAGAGGCAGAGACTGTTCACCTTCCACACAGTTGTTATTGTTGTCGGGGGGCGGGGGCTGTTGGGGCAGCTGGAAGAGCTGCAGCCCCAGAAGGATTGGTAGCAACACTATCCTTTGTTTCCTGACTGCTCCTCCCTTGTCTCAGCATCCCCTCCCTTCCCAGATTAGCAACTGTTTGAAAGGCTTGTGTGCCCAGGGTCCTGCTTGCTTTTATGGAGATGATTAAATGAAATAATGTCCACAAACAACTTATCGCAATGCAAGGCACTAAATCTTAACTATTATTTTTTATTATTGTTGCTGTTATAATCATCTGAAGCATTATATATTGAGGCTCTATAGCATAACCTTTAGAGTTAAGGATTCAAACAACAATAAATAGATAACTTGTTAAGCAAAAAAAAAAAAAAAAAAAAAGAGTTAAGGATCTACTTCTGACTGCCACTTAATCGGTCTTCATGTCTGTAAAATGGAGAGAGTAATAGTACCTACTACATAATATCTTCATAAAGATTAAATGAGGTAAATCCTGTATTTAGAACAGTGTCTGACACATAAGTGCTCAGTAAATGTTATCTACTATTATCATTATTTGTCCGTGAGCTCCTTAAAGAAGGATTTATTTATATTTATTTCTATGGCCCCTCAGTTCAGTTCAGTCGCTCAGTCGTGTCCAACTCTTTGCGACCCCATGAATCGCAGCACGCCAGGCCTCCCTGTCCATCACCAACTCCTGGAGTTCACTCAAACTTACGTCGATCGAGTCAGTGATGCCATCCAGCCATCTCATCCTCTGTCGTCCCCTTCTCCTGCCCCCAATCCCTCCCACCATCAGGGTCTTTTCCAATGAGTCAACTCTTTGCATGAGGTGGCCAAAGTACTGGAGTTTCAGCTTTAGCATCAGTCCTTCCAATGATCACCCAGAACTGATCTCCTTTAGGATGGACTGGTTGTATCTCCTTGCAGTCCAAGGGACTCTCAAGAGTCTTCTCCAACACCACAGTTCAAAAGCATCAGTTCTTCGGCGATCAGCTTTCTTCACAGTCCAACTCTAACATCCATACCTGACTGGAAAAACCATAGCTTTCACTAGACGGACCTTACTTGATCCTTATTGCCTGGCACTGTGCTTATATATATGTGACAGGCAGTGAAAAAAAATTAAGTGTTCTGTTTATCCATGGAGAGTACAAGTATTTGCACATAGTATTTCTTGGGTTGAATTGGGGAAGAAATAAATCATTGGGAGAGTGTTGTTTCAAAAGTATGTTCACATAAATTGAAGTTTGTGTTTGTATTTTGCGATTTTGGCATGAGTTTATGAGTAATTGTAGGCTAAAGGATAAATTTGGGAAGGAGGAAGAAGCTTTTTCAGTGCTTAGGGAGACAATCTATATACTTGGGTTTGTGGATTTTAGTTCTCTTCTGAACTTCCTGGGTTTACAAACAAAAAGCACGCTGGGGACGTTTTTAAGTCACTGCCCATATATTTATTAATAGCTCTGCCTTTGTCAGGAGACTTGGTATTTTGCTGCTTGTATGACTGTTTTGAGCAATGTGGTTTAAAATTTTCTCTGAAATAAAGTACAGAATGAATTTATTCTTAGTCTCATTTTATTTTTCAGTTGTTATTCAAGATAGAGGATATTTTTCTCTCAGAAATCTAGGATGTTTTTATATTTATTAAACTGGTATAATATTTATAAGCAAGCAGATCTCATTTTAACTTTTTAGATATTTGTATTGTTTTACTAATAAAAAGTAAAATTTGAACATGAACTTGATTCATCCTTATGTTATTATATGTAGTGCTATTGATATAACCTAGTGATGGCTGAGGCATGTTTATTCTGCCTTTAGCAATCTTAAAATTGGACTATAAAAGCTATGGGCAGAAAAGAGAAAACCAGACTGAACCAGCTCTGCTCATTGTCATCTGATGTGAGCTCTGGTGGTTAATGTCAGTTCAGCTGAGTTTTCCTTATGAGTTTTCATATCTAGGACCCAGTACAACCAGTTTTCCGTGATGTAATACCTCTAAAACACGTTTGAACTCCAGCAAACCTTAATTACCCAAGGATATTACTCCTTTTTTTATGGGTCTGGATTCATAGCTCTTTTGGGACTTTAAGATTTGAGCTGTTTCTGCCTCTTCTCCTTTTTGGTTATTGGTAATTTTTTCTAGTCCAAGAGAGAGTGTTGGTATCTTTGCTTTATTTGGGAGTAAAATGCAAAGCAGTTCCTTTTAGTGCCACACATTACAGCTTAGTGGAATCTGGTGGAGTATGTTCCAGGGCCTTGCCTTCCAAAATTATGTGAGGAAATAAGATAAAAATATATTCAAACTTCTGGAAAAACTTTTTTTTTTTTTTTTTAAGAAAAGTAAACCAATCTAAGTAAGTTTCAAATGCAGACATTTTAGAAAGCATATTATTATAAAAATCATGCCCACATTCTAATATTTTGCTATAGGTTTATTTCAGGCCTCTTAATTGTTTTTACCAAACTTTGGAGTCAGACATTTTTCCGGAAAGACCAGTACAGGTCAGAAAAACTTTTATAATAAGAGTCCTGTTTTTACTGCTCAAAGTTGGCAGTAGAAGGGCTTGTAAAGCAAACTAGTCAGATTTTCATTGGTTTGCAGATAGATAGTTCTTTTTTATGAATCAAAAATAAAATTATTCTTGATCTACTGGCCTTTTTCATACATACCGATTATCACAGAACAAAACATAGGCTTTTGAGCCAAATGGATCCATTTTCCAGTACCTTCTCTAGTCTTTGTCAAGTCACTTAAATACCCTGAATCTTATTTTCCTAGATGATAAAATAGGGGTAATTTCATATCAGGTAGTATCTATAAAACACCTAGCACAGTTTCCAGGTATGTTGCAGGTGAGCAGCACAGAGTAATTTTCTTGACAGCTTTGATGCAGTGGCTACATTTCTCTTCCTAGGTCCTGTTATGCGGAATTGAAGAAGTCCCACTCAAAATAGTAGTGTCAGTGTTTTGTTTTGTTCTGTTTTTTAGAAGGAGGATAGATGTGTTTTAGACTGTTACCATACCTCTCCCTTATTCTTCTATTTAGGTAATAAACTTTTGAGAAGGGATAACATTTAAACTTTAGTGTTTAACTCTGAGCTTTATACATGACTATGAGTTCAATAAATATTTGACCTACTAGATGTAAATGCCACCAAAGAAAATAACGTTATTATTTTCCTTATGCTTCTTTACAAAGAGTCAAAACCCAAAATCTATCTTAGATCTGTGAACGTTATAACATAAAATAGTGACCCTTAGATTTTTTTGATTGTTAGTTTTCTAGGACCGCTATAGCAAATTGCCACAAACCTAATGGCTTAAAATAACAGAAAATTATTATCTTACAGATCTTACTGGGCTAAATTCAAGGAGGGTTGTATTCCTTTCTGAAGGCTCTAGGGGAGAATCTATTTTCTTACTTTTTTCAACTTCTAGCGACTGTTTTGCATTCCTTGGCTTGTAGTCCCCTTCCATCGTCAAAGCCTGCAGTGACCCGTTGAGTCTTTTTCATATTGTAGCCCTCTGATATTGACTCTTATGCCTCCCTCTTTCCACCTTTGAGGACGTTTTGTGGTTACAGTGCACCCACTTTGCTAATCCAGGATAATCTCCCTAATTTAAAGTCAACTGATTAGCAGCCTTAATTCCATCTGCAGTTTTTAAAGTTTATTCTACTTGCCATCCAACATAGTCACAGGTTCTAGGGATTAGGACATGAACATCTTTGGATATCTTCTGTCTCCCATAGAATCCCATTAGGAAAACATTTTTGAGCCCATCCCAGGTGCTACTATCAACCCATATTAAATATTAGTAAACATTTCTCTTTTTTGTATAAAAAAAGTAAAATTTTCAATTTTCTTCCCATACTTCCATGAATAATCTCTTTCATACGCTAGTTTTAATAGAGTCTTGAAAGTTTCTGCTTTGCAATAAGAATTTTAACTTAACTGGACTCTAAATATTTACTGAACACTAATTATTCCAGAAAAACATCTATTTATGCTTTATTGACTATGCCAAAGCCTTTGATTGTGTGGATCATAATAAACTGTGGAAAATTCTGAAAGAGATGGGAATACCAGACCACCTCACCTGCCTCTTGAGAAACATATATGCAGGTCAGGAAGCAACAGTTAGAACTGGACATGGAACAACAGACTGGTTCCAAATAGGAAAAGGAGTACGTCAAGGCTGTATATTGTCACCCTGCTTCTTTAACTTATATGCAGAGTACATCATGAGAAACGCTGGGCTGGAAGAAGCACAAGCTAGAATCAGGATTGCTGGGGAAAATATCAATAACCTCAGATATGCAGATGACACCATCCTTATGGCAGAAAGTGAAGAGGAACTAAAGAGCCTCTTGATGAAAGTGAAAGTGGAGAGAGAAAAAGTTGGCTTACAGCTCAACATTCAGAAAACTAAGATCATGGCATCTGGTCCCATCACTTCATGGGAATAGATGGGGAAACAATGGAGACACTGTTAGACTTTATTTTTCTGGGCTCCGAAATCACTGCAGATTATGACTGCAGCCATGAAATTAAAAGACGCTTACTCCTTGGAAGGGAAGTTATGACCAACCAAGACAGCATATTAAAAAGCGGAGACATTACTTTGCCAACAGAGGTCCATCTAGTCAAGGCTATGGTTTTTCCAGTGGTCATGTATGGATATGAGAGTTGGACTGTGAAGAAAGCTGAGCGCCAAAGAATTGGTGCTTTTGAATTGTGGTGTTGGAGAAGACTCTTGAGAGTCCCATGGACTGCAAGGAGATCCAACCAATCCATTCTAAAGGAGATCAGTCCTGGGTGTTCTTTGGAAGGACTGATGCTGAAGCTGAAACTCCAGTACTTTGGCCACCTCATGCCAAGAGTTGACTCATTGAAAAGACCCTGATGGTGGGAGGGATTGGGGGCAGGAGGAGAAGGGGACGACAGAGGATGAAATGGCTGGATGGCATCACCGACTTGATGGACATGGGTTTGGGTGAACTCTGGGAGTTGGTGATGGACAGGGAGGCCTGGCGTGCTGCAATTCATGGGGTCGCAAAGAGTCGGACATGACTGAGTGACTGAACTGAACTGAATTATGAATAACGCAGTGTTTTGGGTATATATAGAGAAACAAAACTAAGATGTATTTAGTCCAGGTGGGCTAACTTAAAATCTTATTGGCTTATAAGCTGTTTCTTAACTCATATTCTAATCCAATGCATGTTGAGTGGAGCTTGAAGGGGGGCTCCTTTTAACCTAGGACAGGGCCTCAGATTCCTCTATTGGATCCTGCGCATCTGCTGGCAGATGAAGGAAGGAAATATGGAGGATGATGTTGAGGTTTTTAATGGGACAGGCCTGAAAATGATATAATCACTTCTATCCCTGTACCACCGGCCAGAACTCAGTGTTACAATCTTAACCAGTTGGGAAATGTAGCCTACTTCAAGAGGAAAAGGGAAGTTAACAAGTAACCATCTCTTCTATACTCTTCCATCTCTGCCCTCAAGAGTCCTCTAATTGAGTGAAAAGGTGGACATAACTAAAACATGTAGTAGGCAAGCCTGGTTAGTGTTACGGTAGAAGTTTAAATGGAGTAATTTGAGTGTATAGGGAAGAGAAAGATTAATTTTGATGAGAAAGATGGACTTATTCCAGCAACAAAATGGAAGTGGAAGTGGGAGAATTCAGGACATATTTAGGAGAAGCTGGTTATGTAACTACAGTAAAACATCGAGAATGCAGATGGATGTAATACAGAGAGGTTTGGGTCAGATCATTAAGACTGTTGAATAACATGCTAAGGAGTTTGGACTTATATCAGAAGCTCTGAGCTGCCACAACAATTTTTTTGAGTAGCCAATAGCTTCTTAAGTGAACAGGTTGTGTCTTACTCATTTTTATAGCCTCTTTATAACTATACGGAGAGGTATTATAACATCATGGTTAAGAGCACAGACTTTGGGAATTCCCTGGTGGTCCAGGGGTTAGGACTCTATGCCTGCACTTCAAGGGGCCCTGGATTCGATCCCTGGAAGGGGGAACTAAGATCCCCCAAGCCACATGGCACGCACCACTCCCCCACCCCCACCCCCACCCCCGCCCGGGCCAAAAAAAAAAACACAGACTTTGGAACCCACTGTTTAGATTTGACTCCTGACTCTGCCACTTGTTAGCTGTGTGACTTTGGACAAGTTACTTAATTTCTCTGAGCCTCAGTTTCTTCATCAATGTATTCAGGTTAATAAAAGTATTACTTCTTTGGGTTATTATGAGGATTAAATGAATATAACATAAAGTGCTTAGAACAATGGTAAGCACTCTTTGAGTTAGTTCTTACAATTGTTATGATCATTACTGGTGCCTGGCACATAGCTGGCACTCAGTACTATTTGAGTGTTCAGAGTTGTGTTTTAAATTATCCAGCAAGTGTTTATATACTATCGTATGCCACTCAAGAGAATGCTTTAAGAAGCTTATGGTCTCCTAAGGGAAATATAAGGCATATTATAAAACAGTTAAAGGTAGAAAATTATGATGATGTAGCAGTGTGGTGTAGATGGAGTGCCTTGGTAATTCAGAAGCATGCTAGTTCAGAAATACTTCTACTTAGAGCCAGATTTGTTTTGGGGAAAGGAAATGAGCTATGGGGCAGAATATAACTCCGTGGAAATGAAGGGTGGGGCATTCTAAACATTGGAAACAGTCTGAGGAAAAAAGTTAAGTTATGGAAAAGTGTGGTTATGATACTTTATGGGGAATGGTAAATCATTCTACAAGAAAGACAGGAAAGTTAAGTCTCTGGTCAAACTCTAGTTTACCAGTAGCATCAGAGTTGGGAGTTTCCTGTTATAGTTTCAGTAACTTTATTTTTATTACACACTACAAAATACAATGCATGCTACACAATATGCAGCATAATCTACTAGCAGGGATAGAAGAGCATGACTGAGTTGTTCTTCATCAACCAGGAAAACATTTCCTTAATCAATGTTCTCCAAACCCTTTGACACATAGGAACGGTTTACTCCAGAGACGTGCCTATCTCTTTCCATCAAATACCACTGATATGGATAATGGGCAACCCTTTTTTCCTTGCCCCCATTACTGAACCTGTGGATGCGCTCGGTGGCCATTCCTGGGATGAACAAGCACACGCCCATAATGGCGATCCCGGGAAGAACCTCAAACCACATCGTGACGCCGTTCCAAAGGCCAAACACCTTCAGTAACTTGAGAGTAGTGATCAGCTAGCTGTCTTTGGTCTAGACGGAACCCTGCTACTCAATACATGCTCCATAGACCAGGCAGCATTAGGATCACCTGGGAGCTTTTTAGAAATTCAAAATTTCAGTTCCCCCCCTGACTTATAGAATCAAAGTCTGCAGTTTACATAGCTTCTGGGTGATCTGTTTCCATATTAAAATTTAGGAAGCGCTGGTCTAAAAGACAATGCAAATGTGTGTGTAATATGAAATAAAAAATAACAAATTTGAGTAATCTGTCACTCACTCTCAAGCATATCCATTAAGAAAATGCCCCCTTTCTGAGCTAAATAATTTAAGCTTGCATGATTTGGGGTGGTGGAGGTGGAGAATAAGAATCATTCATAATGTAATTTTTTTTTAAGATCCTGTCTCTTACCAAGAAAGATTTTCAGCTTTGGCCACATTTTAGATTTTGATTAAAGTAGCAATAAAAATTTCAGTGAAAACTTACTGTTGATATATTAAATGCCTTTTTAGGCGTAAATCACTTCCCTAAAGGATGAGTAATATTTCCCTTTTAAAAGTATATGCTTTTTATAGCAACTCGAATGATTAGCTCTGCTCAAGCTCTTCCAATAGAAAGCTAATTCCTGTCTCAGCTTGCCAGCTCTTTAACACCATTTTCGATGTGGTGGTGGTGGTGGTGGAAAGGAAATGAGGTTGAGAAGGTCTAGCAGAAAAGTTTCACGTAGAAGTAGAATTGTGCAACACCACTACGATGTGGTGATGTGAGCAGGGGGTGGGAAAAACTGTCACGTGAAGCCAGTGCCTGCCTGAACGTGTCCTCTGTGACATCTCTGTGGGTGGTGCGGTAACAGTGATGGTGGGTCTGAGGGCATGGGAAGCAAGGGTAGATCACACTCAAACCAAGTACTTTCAGTTTCTAGACGACCCTTTTAACTTTAGAATGTAGCCATTGTATTGCCTCCCTTCTATACAAATATTTGATGAAATAAAATAAATACCTCTTGGTTTGAGTTTACGTTGTGAAAGTAATTTGGTGATTATTGCCTTTTCATTCAAGAAATACTTGTTTAGCATCTTATGTGCAAAGCATTGTGTGTATATAGAAATAAATTAGATGAGTTCTGTACTCTTAAAAGCCTTCCTTATATTCCAATCTGGAGAAGTCAGAAAGGTTAAAAAGAATAGCTAACATTCTCTAGTGCATATTATGTTCTAAGAGCTCAAGTTATTTTAATCATCACAATAACCATATAGATTGGATAATACCAACATTTCCATTTTGCATGTGGAAAAAACCTGAAATACGGAGAGGTCGTCAGTAAGCAGAGCCAGGATTCAAATCCAAGCAGTCAGACTCCAGACCTTGGACCTCTTGACTTATGCTAATGAGCAGTCTTGCAAAGAAGGATGTTAGCACTGCTGGGAGCCAGGAAGAAAGAGAAAGAGTACTAATGTTAACTGAAGGCATCCTAAAGATCATTGCAGAGAAAATGAAATTTTAGCTATCCTAGAAGGATAATTTTCAGTAAGTAAATGAAGTCTTCCAGCTCAGGGAGGAGCTTGAAGTTAAGTTTCCAGGTCATAAAAATCATTCATTCCCTTCAACAAATCTTTACTGAGATCTTGCTTACTGTGTGTAAGATACTATACTAGGTACTAGAAATGCAGAGACAAATAAAACTCTGAATCTTCCCCAGTAAGGAAAGTTACAAAAAGAGTTATGTGGGCAGAAGGCAGGTTATAATGAGTTTAGGAACAAAGGAAGGTTAAAGATAGGTAGATGTATGTAAAGTGAAAGTGTTAGTCACTCAGTCGTGTCCGCATGGACTGTAGCCATGAAGATCTCCAGGGGAGCTTCCCAACGCAGGGATTGAACCCAGGTCTCCTGCATTGCAGGCAGATTCTTTACCAGCTGAGCCACCAGGGAAGCCCAAGAATATAGGAGTGGGTAGCCTATCCCTTCTCCAGCGGGTCTTCCTGACCCAGGAATCAAACCAGGGTCTCTTGCGTTGCAGGCAAATTCTTTACCAGCTGAGCCGCCAGGGAAGCCAGATAGTGTAAAAATATGTATGTAAAGTGAAACTGTTAAGTCACCCAGTTGTGTCCGACTTGACTCTTTGCGACCCCATGGACTGTCACCTGCCAGGCTTTTCTGTCCATGGAATTCTCCAGGCAAGAATACTGGAGTGGGTTGCCATTTTCTCCTCCAGGGGATCTTCCCAACCCAGGGATTGAACCCCTGTCTCCTGCATTGCAGGCGGATTCTTTACTGTCTTAACCACTAGGGAAACCCTATAGTGTATGTAACCTACTCTTAAAGGTTGGGTACAAATGCAAAGAATGACTTAGGATCATATTTTAGGAAGGGGCTTTGTTTTTATTGTTGTTTTGGTCGCTCAGTCCTGTCCGACTCTTTTGCAACCCCATGGACTGTAGCCCACCAGGCTCCTCTGTCCATGAGATTTTCTGGGCAAGAATACTGGAGTGCCATTAGAAATTTATTTCCTCCTCCAGGAGATCTTCCTGACCCAAGGATCGAACCCACATCTCCACATCTCCTGCATTGCAGGCAGATTCTTTACTGTTGAACCACTAGAGAGGGGGCAAGGGAAGCATTTTTTAAGATGAGTAAATTTAAATATATTTGTAGGATAGAAGCAGAGGAAAGGGAGAAATGGGTGAAGAATAAGGCTCATGGGAAAGTGTGAGCTTCCAAAGATAAGCTGGAACATATCGTGGAAAGTTTCAAATGCTGTGGTAAGGAATTTTGACTTTATTCTATAGGCAGAAGGGAGCCATTGAAGGTTTATAAAGAAGGAAATTACATAGTTCAGGTTTTGAAAAGGTAACTCTAATAGTCATATAAGAGATGGTACAATTTAGAATTGTTAATAATAATAAAAAACATTTAATCTTTATTTGATCATAGGCTAGATATTGTACCTGAAATATCCCATTTTATCCTCCTAACAGTCTTTTAAGGTAGTATGAGCAAACTCTTTTGGTAAAGGATGAGATAGTAAATGTTTCAGTATTCGCAAGCCATACAGTCTCTGTCACAACTATTTAAATCTGTTGTTGTAGCACAAAAGCAGCCCCAGAAAATACCATGTTGCTGCTGCTGCTGCTTATGTTCCAATAAAATTTTATAAAAACAAGTAGTAGGCCTTAGTTATTAACCCCTGCTAGTGCTCTTTATAGTTTAGAAAGCTGTAGTGAAGCTTTTGTATATTACTTATTGTAATATTATAAAAAATTTTTTGTAATAAAAGCTTATTATATATTGTAATAAAAGAATATTGTGTATTATTTACCTCTTTTTGCTATGGTGGGATAATGAGAATAGAATCATCCTTGGGCAGAAATACCATGTAATCTCAGGGAAGCATCCTTCCTGTAAGAGGTTCACTAGATACAGCTATTTATGGCACAACAATTTAACTACGTTCTGCAAAACATCCATTTAACTTTTTATTATAATTGCTTTCCAATAGAATGACCCCTGGAATGAAACTGCTTCGAGAGCAGGGACTTTGTTTTATTCACTGTTCTGTCCCTAATGTCTTACACATAGTGGCCACTCAACAAATAGTTGTTAAATAAAGGAATAAAATACTGACTCTTGTAATTCTGGTGACTGAGGAACTGTACAAACACTTAAAGAACACTGACCTTTTTTAAAGATACCTCTACAGTAAAGAAGATGTGGTATATACACACAATGAAATATTACTCAGCCATAAAAGGAATGAAATAATGCCATTTTCAGTAACATGAATGGACCTAGATATTATCATACTAAGTGAAGTAAGTCAGACAAAAGTAAATATCAAATGATATCACTTATATGTGGACTCTTAAAAAATACAAAATTAACTTATCTATAAAATAGAAATGGACTCACAGACATAGAAAACCAACTTACGGTTACCAAAAGGGAAAGTGGGAGATAAATTAGGAGTTTGGAATTAACAGGTACACACTGCTATACACAAAATAGGTAATCACCAGGAGCCACTGTATAGTACCGGGAACTATGTTCAGTATCTTGTCATAACCTATAATGGAAGAGAATCTGAAAAAGGATATATATATACATACATATGTATGTATACATATATGACACTGAATAGAAATAGACCCTCAGACATAGAAAACAATCTTATTGTTACCAAAAGAGAAAAGGGGAGAGGGATTAATTAGGATTTTGGGTTTAACATATACATGCTGAAAGTGAAGTCGCTCAGTCGTGTCCGACTCTTTGCGACCCTGTGGACTGTAGCCCACCAGGCTCCTCCGTCCATGGGATTCTCCAGGCAAGAATACTGGAGTGGGTTGCCATTTCCTTCTCCAGGGGATGGCTCCTCCGTCCATGGGATTCTCCAGGCAAGAATACTGGAGTGGGTTGCCATTTCCTTCTCCAGGGGATCTTCCCGATCCAGGGATCGAACCCAGGTCTCCTGTATCGCAGGCAGACGCTTTAACCTCTGAGCCACCATGAATCCTTAATATACACGCTGCTGCTGCTAAGTCACTTCAGTTGTGTCCGACTCTGTGCGACCCCGTAGACGGCAGCCCACCAGGCTCCCCCGTCCCTGGGATTCTCCAGGCAAGAATATTGGAGTGGGATGCTATTTCTTTCTCCAATGCATGAAAGTGAAAAGTGAAAGTGAAGTCGCTTAGTTGTATCCGACTCTTAGCGACCCCATGGACTGCAGCCTACCAGGCTCCTCCGCCCATGGGACTTTCCAGGCAAGAGTACTGGAGTGGGTTGCCATTGCCTTCTCCAAATATACATGCTACTATATATCAAATAGATAACCAAGAAGGACCTACTATATAGCCATGGAACTATACTCAATATATTGTAATAACCTATAAGGGAAAAGAATCTGAAAAAGAATATATATATATAACTGAATCACTTTGCTGTATACCTGAAGTGAATGTAATATTGTAAATCAACTGTCCTTCAATAAAAATATTACCAAAAAAAAAAAAAGAAATGTCTTTAATAAGGAAAAAAAAAAGATACCTCTAAAACTTTAGCTCCCCCAAATTGATTGTTTTCTCATTTATCTTGCCCGGATTTCCTTTGTTCTAGTACAGCTTCCTCTTTTACCCAACTGGTTTCTGATGTTAAACTGAAGCTGTCAGATGTTGTATCTGCAAAGACACTATGCCATGCCGCCCAGAAACATTCAGCATTCCAGATTCAGTCTTCCAGCACTCTATGTTACTTATGTTAATTATTCTTTAGACTTTTACCTGTCCTACATTCCTCACCTCATTCTCTTCCATATTAGGTAGTGAGTTTCACAGTAAAGAAACTGACCGGTGAACGAAAGTTGTTTCATTTAGTCTTAACAACAACCTTACCTTGTGGACATTATTAACAAGTGGAGATGGGATTTGAACCTACACCCTCTAACTTCAGAGCTCTTTTTAAAATTGATATCTAGATTGTCAATTATCTTCTTTCTGTACTTTTAATTGTTTTAAGTAATTATTTTTGGCTGTCCTGGGGCTTCATTGCTGTGTGTGGACTTTCTCTAGTTGCAGCGAACAGGGGCTACTCTTGGTTGTGGTGTGCAAGCTTCTCATTGTGGTGGCTTCTCTTGTTGCAGAGCACGAGTTCTAGGTGTGCCGGGCTTCAGTAGTTGCAGCATGAGGGCTCAGTAGTTGGGGCTCGTGGGTACTAAAACGTGTGTGTAGTTGTGGCACATGGCAGGTGGAATCTTCCTGGATCAGGGATCCAGCTCATGTCCCCTGCACTGGCAGGTGGATTCTTAGCCACTGTACCACCAGGGAAATCCAGGACCTCTTTTCTTTTTTTTTTTTTTCCAGACCTCTTTTAACTACTCTATTATTTCACTTCCTTTTTATTCCTAAGCCTGTTTATTCCCAAGAGGTAAGTTTTAGCCTGTCATTGAAACCTGCATCTTATTTTCAATACTACCTAGATATTTCCTTGGGTTTTTTTTCCTTTCTCAAGTCTCCATCGTGTCTCTGGATGCCCTTAGAGAAAACCAGTGGTCTAGATAACACCTCTTGGAGAAACTGTGAAATTTTCACATTGGTAATTTTAGAGCAGCATGTCTTTAAAACTGCTGTGGTGTTACAGCTGACCAGGCTTTCTCCCTCACTCAGTTCCTTTTCACCCAGCAATTATTCACTGAGTAAGCAAACTATTTGCTAGGCCCTGTTAGGTGCTATGACCTGGACTCTGCCTCCATAGAACTTTATGGTCCTTTCGAGCACAGTCTCTGCTGTGCCTTCACTATCAGTTTAGTCAATCTCTTCCCTTTTCTTTTCTCTTCTAAACTAGAGCTTACTTGGGCCTTGTGGGTATTGTTAATGAGACTTTTCTTGACAACCTAAGGCCTGAGTGTCACTGGCTTTATGTCATTTATCTTCTGTCACTTAATGATTATCATCAGTCATAATATTGGTTTGTGATTTTTGTTTAAAAATTATTTTTACCTAAAAATGTAAGCTGATGTTTGAAGAAACTTCAAATATAACATAAGTTGTGCACTGAAAAATAAAAATCACCCTTTACCCCCTCAATACCATTTATTATTAATGCTTCTAGATATTTTCTATTAATATATAAAATTTTTTTACACAAATGGTATTTTAAAGCTTGACATTTTCATTTAGCAGTATATTTTCTGTATATTGTCATGTCAGTGCGTAAGGATTACTTCATTCTTTTTAATGCCTGTATAGTATTCTAATCTATGAATTATACTGTAAATATTTAACAAGTCTTTTATTTGATGGGTATTTAGATTCACATACACTAGTGAAGTAGATGTCCTTTTATGTGAATTTTTGCTCACCCAAATTGAGTATACTTGTAAGATAAATTTCTAGAACTGGATTGTTGGAGTAATGAAAATTTTTGCTAGGATGATCAATTAATTACCCTTTGAAAAAGTTGTACTGAGAACTCAGCAGTATTTCCTGTTCTTGTTTCCTTCCCTTCTGGACAACACTTAGCATTATCACTCTTTTCTGGGGGTTGGGGGGTGCTGCCCTGTTGGGCTTGCGTTCCTAAGCAGCATCCTAGTTCCCTAACCAAGGACTGAACCTGCACCCTCTGCAGTGAGAGCAGAGTCCTAACCACTGGATCCATCTCAAGGAATTCTCCCAATCATTATCATTCTTAATCTTCATTCATTGATAGATTTAAAAAGTAATAGCTCCTTGTTTTAGTATACATTTCTCTAATTATGAGGGAGAGCACATCTTTATATGGTTAGCCCTTTATTCTTAGTTTTCTGTGGATTTTTATTTATTTATTTTTTATGTACGTGCTTTTTGCTTATTTTTCTATTGGGTCTTTTTAAAGTTACATATTTAGAAGAGTTCTTTTTATGTTAAGGAAGTTAGCTCTCTGTCCTCTAGTAAATGTGGGTATTCCCAACCCCAGTTCACTGATTGTAAATTACAGACCTTCATATTGGGTAGTTCAACCTACTTACTTCCTAGATGAGGAAACTGAGGAAACCATAGGGTTAGTGACCTTTTTGTGTGTGTGAGCGTGTAAACAGATAATGGCCAAGCTAAGCCAGTATCAGGTTTCCTTGGTTCCAGCTTGGTGCTTGTTTCATGATACCATGCTGTTTTTAAAGGCTTGCTCACCTCCCTCTTCCACCAATGCTTTTTACCACCAGGTCTTGCCACAGCCAGATATTTCATGATAAACTTAGAATTTACAAGAGTGGTATTAAAGTTTGAGAAGCTACAGTGTTATTCAGGACAGTAGACTTTACAGGTGTTGGACTGTCTCTAACGCATGCACAACTACACTAGTTATGTTCATGTCCTTTTCATTTGTTTAAAAAAAAATCTGTTTTGTTTTGTAGGTTCATGGGTGTGTGTGTACATCAAGGACAGTTGCATGCACTCACAGAGGTAAGACTTCAATAAGCGTGTTGAAGTGACTTCTTTGCCTTAGTTTCAGCATTTATGGTTCCACTCAATTGTTACTCGCATACGTATGCAAAATATGTATTCATTTATGTTTATGTAAAAAGGGCATTGTTAACAAAGCTTTCTTCTGTAGCCTTGGGACAGTTTGCCATATCTCTTAATACTCTTGGATTCCCTGATAACACTTGGTGAGTACCCTGCGAATGAGTCAAGGAGGTCTGGGGTGCTGCGGTTCACGGGATCGCAGAGTCGGACGCACTGAGCGACTGAACTGAACTGAACTGGGAATGAGTGCTCAAATATTATATTGGTTGTTGCTGCCTGGATGACCCCCTCCTAAACGAAGGGATGATGTCACTTGGCTGCGTGCTGTATCATGACAACAAATTCCCGGACTATTAAGAAATGTGTGGGGTCCTGATCTAAAATTCCACTGTTGCTGCTCTAGTTTCCTGACTGGAGGAAAGTACTCCTTGTAGAGTTTACATCTCTATTCTCATTTCATTTTCAGTCTCTTCTAGGCAGGTAAATATGTAGTGGTCACTACTTAGCTTCTGAGGACCAGGGAATCCCCTCTCAAATAAATGCTTCCCAAATTCAGGTACTAGGTTACCAGCTTCATAATTTGCTTGGGTCGCTTCTTAGAAATTTGGATTCCTAGAATACTCTAGGTTTAGTAGGTCTTCATAAGGCTCCTAGGTATTCTTGAAAACTCTTCAGATTCTATCTTCTAGAATGATTTCACATTTCTCCTTGAGAAGCACCAGAATAAAAGTGAAGAATTTAAGAAGGAAAATTGTTCAACAGAATTTGCAAGAACACTGGTTTCCTACTGGCTTGGTACCTGGTATTAATCCTTAATATATTGTCAAGGAGGGTCCCATGTGCCTCACTCAATGTCTTTTTTCTCAATTACTGAGAACACCAGAGTGTGGAATGTGTATAGCTATGTCCTGCCTCTTGTATGGAAGGCCAAAGAAAGTGGGTTAGTGAGGTAGTGAAGAGCATGGGCTCTGTAGTGTTGATTGCCATATCTCTTAATATTCTTGGATTCCCTAATAACTAATTGAATCTAATAATTGAATCTCCCTGTGCTGCAATGTTTTCATTTGTAAGACAGGAATAATAACAGTAGTACCTATCCCTAGGAGTCCAGATAGAGAAGAGGACTATAGCTGAATGTTAAAGTACTTGAATTTTTAAAGTCTTGTGGGAAAGGCAGATTAAGGAATAGCTAGGAAAATAAGAACACCAGGAGTGTGTTGGCCTGGAATGGAAAGGAAGGGGTTTCAAGGAGGAAGAAATAATTACGTAGTTGTGGCAAATGCTGTTGGTAAGATTATGACCACAGTGATACTGCACAGATATAAAATGCTTATTTAATACAGTAACTGGCATACAGTAATTGCTTAATACATTTTAACTATTATAGCATTAACAGTGACCAGTCCCTCCTGAACTCCTCGAATTGTCAGTAGTTTTCATTTAGTACTTAATTCTGTACTTCTGTTTATGTCATTAAATTTTTAAAACCTTTTACAAAGTATAAATAAAAGCACACATATGGAAAATGTGTATCTCACTAGGTTTTCACAAATGAACACACCCATAACCAGCATCCTGGATCAAGAAATATTTTCTGTGTATTTCTTTTCTCAGAAGTGAGTATATATATTCCTCAAAGACAAAACTCTCTCCTCTCAAGCCTTTTATCCAACAGAGCTCTGACACTAAACACTTATAAAAGTATTTGTTGCACTCCCTGTTTATATCATTGTTTTCTGAAATGTGAGTTCATTGGAAGAGCTTGTGTGTTGGTTTTACTGACAAATAAGAATATGCTTTAAAATCTGTGATCATGCCTCAAATCTGAAAGTGGATGCAGTAGAAAGGGCAGAAATGGATGATTGTAGTGCAACATTCCTTTGGCCATGTTGCACTTAAGTAATATTTTCTGTTGCTTTGTAGCTTGTTTATAGTCATATGCAAGATACAGTAAGTGCTTTGTGAGTGTATTTCTGTATAATTAATGAGATATTGATACAACTTATCATATTAATAATCTTTATGGTATTAATAGGCCAAAGGTCATGAAGCCCAAATATCCAAATGTTCTTGCTTGTTTTCAATAAAGGCCATCATGGCATAGATTTCTGGTTTAATGGCCTAATAATTTGACGTGACAGCACAGCTGTTGGTTTCACTAAGGATCATAAAGATAAATTACTAATATCATCAAGTGCACTGCTTAGAACTTGGATGATATTTAGTAAATATTTCTTGATTGGTGGAATTCCTGTCCTCCACAGTAATGTGAACGCCATTCCTTATTTCTCTCAAAATAGTTTGTCAGTAATTACAGTAGAGAAGCACAGATCTTATTGATGCCTATAAAGTATTGATATTATTAAGAAGAATATTTCTCACATACAATGGTGATACAGACTTTTCTGGGCCTCAGGCATTTCTACAAGTGTTCATTGTAATTGTAGACATTAATTGAACTTGGAACAGTCAGACATTTACGAGTGTTTTTTAAAACTACTTACAGTAAGCATAGACTTCTAATTTTTTAACAAATTAGTATTTGTTAAAGAGAAAGCAGTTTAATGAAAGATCAGGTACTTTCGAGTTTAATGAGTTGAATTAAGAATCCCAAAGTATGTCTTTGACTCAGACGACCTAACCTTTCCTTTCATTTATTTTTTTTGTTTTTTTGTTGTTGTTGTTGTTGTTGTTGTTGTTGTTTGCCTTTCATTTAGTCATGAGTATCAAGGAAGTGGAAATCTTTGGTTTTTAAAGACAGAAATATAACCCTATGGTCAGTTAGCTATTGCTATGTAATATTCAACCACAAAACCATGCAACAATAAACATCTATTTCTCATACCTCTGGAGGCTCTGCTAAGCTGAACTGGGCCCAGTGGCCCAGTTGGGCAGTTTTGCTGCTCTCTCTCTCGCTCAGTCATCTATCTGCAGGTCTGCTGGTGGTCTGCTGTAGGGTGAGCTTTGTGTGGGCACTTTGCTTCAGCTGTTTCTCATTGTTTTCTGCGACCAATGGGCTAGCCTGGACTTGTCCTTCTTAAGATGATACCAGAATAGCAAGAGTGTGCCAGCACATTTGTACAAGTGCTTTTCATGACTCTGCTTATGTTCCAGTTTGGTTGGCTAATATCTGATTGGACAAAGCAAGTCACATGCCTGAATCCACACTGGGAGCATACTGCAAAGTTCTTTGTGTCAAAAAACATTGATTCAGTAAGGGGTGAAGAATTGGAACCTTTGTTGCAATATCTCATACCCTATAAACATCCCAGTTAGCACATTATAATTTGTCTTTTCTACTCTACTTGAGGGTAAAACTTGCTCTCATTTTAAAAATCATAACTACTAGTTATTAAGCACCCACTGTGGGCTGAGTGCTATGCTTGGTGCTTTATATATTAGCTATACTTCTCACAATTCTGTAGTTCTGTTTCTTCTGTTTTATAGATGAGACAACTAAGGCTTAGAGAAATTAAGTGACTTCCTCAAAGTAGGATGTGGATTTAGGTTCATCAGACCTCAAAGTCTGTACATGCTGTCCTTAATTCACTTATGTTTCCCCATAGTCCTGAGCACAGGTTCTTGTATGTGTAACACATATAGTATTTGTAGAATTCATTTCTGACTAACTTTGTATATTTTGTGTTATTTGGGAAAGCTGTTTTCTGGTTATTGGATATATTATAATGTATTTGGGTGCAAGTAACAGAAAATAGTTAAATGGCCTTAAACAACTAAAGGACTCATATAAACTGAAATTCTAGCAGCTTACTAGGTTAGAGCTTGGTTTAATTCAGCAGCTAAATAGATGTTATCCAGAGACCCCCCACCTCTCCCCATTTCTTTGTTCTATGCTTACATTGTCAGCTTCGTCCTAAGGTTGGCTCTCATTCATAATCAAAAAGTAGCTGCCACCAACTTACATGCTATTTTCTATTCCATACTCAGGTAGGAGGGATGTCAAAGGAGAGGAGAGAGAGATGGTTACAACAGATTACATGTCATCTCATAATGGTTTTTATGGTTTGTTTTTGTTTGGGGATATTTTTTGTTTTTTACTTTGTTAAGAAAAGCACAAGGAGGGAAATATCCTCATATCAAACAGTTTGGGGAACTTCTTTTTTGGGGGGGACCTCTTTGTGCAGAACCTCTTAGTGCCTAGAAGATTGGGAATTTGGTGGATGAGCGGGGTATAAGGTTGTGGGGTATGGGCCTCAAGTGACAATACTCTGGTCAAGGGAGTCAGCAAAAGAATTGATAGGACGTTTTGGGGTCTTTCTTGCCATTTCTGCCGTGGAAAAACTATTCTTTTTTCCACTGTGGCTATAAGAGCCATTTAGCTGTAAAAAGGGGGCTTCCCTGGTGGCTCAGTGATAAAGAATCTGCCTGCAATGCAGGAGATGTAGATTGAATCCCTGGGTTGGGAAGATCCTCTGGAATGGCAGCCCATTTCAGTATTCTTGCCTGGAGAGTCCCCTGGACAGAGGAGCCTGGCAGGATACAGTCTGTGGTGTCACAAAGAGTCGACACAACTGAAGCAACTGAACATGGCATGGCAGCTATAAACAGAGCAATTGCTTGGCCTCTTTAGCAAAGTCACCTCAGCCAGTCAGATACTTGGTACTGAAAGAAATGCTCTTTACTCATGAGGGGATGTTTAGCCCTGCAAGTGGCTGAAGAGAATTTTTAATTCACAAAGCCCTCATCCTCTTCTCACTCACCGTTTCTACCCCTTTCCCCACTTTCTTTATTAAAGAAGAGTTACTTTGGAAATTCCTTGTTTATGTGGGTTGATATGTATTGTTTCTGAGTCGGTTTCTGTCAGACCTCTAAGAAGCCTTTATATAATCAGAGAGCTTACAATGAAAGGAAACTCTGTGGGTTCAGTAACCAAACTCATGCATTATTTATACAAATGAGCAGCCAGACCCCGATTCCAGTTTCTTGGTGTGCTGTGATATTGCCATTGGTTTTGCCTACTGCTTTTCTTATTTTTGTGTGACCCAGTACAGAGTATTCTTCTGGTCTAACTTACCTTGAGCCAAATGCAAAGTTGTCTGGTGCCTGCCTTGAGTTAACTTTGGCAGCATAGCCATGCCCTCTATCTTTCAAGCATGTGGCTGCTTTTCTTGTCCCTGGTCTGCCTTTGTTTCAGTTTGATATGTTACTACACAAGTAATCTTCCTTAGGCATACTTTGATAATGTGATGATTCTGTTTAAAAACTTCTGTTTAGTATTCTAGACTTTCTCTAATCGGATTTCAGAATTCAAATTGCTCCCTTTTGTTAGGTGGGTCTTTTTGCTATCTTCTACATGTGCTAGCCTTAGATATGCCTTCCAGGACTTGGGACGCCCTTGTCTCTCTTCTCCCTTCCACTTTCCAAGTTATGTCAAATTCCGAGTTCTCTAGTGAGGGTCAGTCTCTTAAATAGGGTCTGTATAATGATACCCTGTGTGATTGGGTCCATAGTACATGTAGAAGCTTCATTAACTGCAGTGGAAAGAGCCAGCAGTCAAAAATAGTGTGAAATGCTACATCCAAGTCCTTGCACAATTAGAAATTCATTCCATTTATACATGTAAAAATAGCTAAAGCATTCCTATGAATACATGTTGGCGTCTTCTTTACTTCTGAAAAATGTAGCTTTTATTTAACTTTTGGTTTGGTCATTTAGTAATTTTTAAAATCTCTAAATAAATTGTGGTACATGTTTTCCGCCCTTATTTTTAGTAACTCCGTAAGACATTTGAGAAACAAGAATTTGAGGTTGGCAGCCTAACCTACAAATAATAGAAGAGTTCATTTAATTTACTTTTTTCTTAAAGAAGTTTCCCCCTGATTTGCTAGCATGCCTCTAGCTCATTTACTTATTAAAGAAAAAAATTTACTGGCTCCCACCATGTGTCTTGCAGTATTCCAGGTACTTGAAATATAGTGTAGTGTTAGTTGCTCAGTCGTGTCCAGCTCTTTGAGACCCCATGGACTATAGCCTGCCAGGCTCCTCTGTGCATGGGATTTCCGAGGCAAGAATACTGGAGTGGGTTGCCATTTCCTTCTCCAGAGGATCTTTCTGACCCAGGGATCAAACCCAGGTCTCCTGCATTGCAGGCAGATTCTTTACCATTTAAGCTACAGGGAAGACTGTAGAATATAATAATGGACAAATGATGATCTCTGCCCTCATGAAAATTACATTGTAATCATCAGGGGTGGGAGAGGAGTTAGACTAAACAAGAAACAAATTGTATATATGATGTTATGTGATCTGGGGTTTTGAATGTGTGGATAGAGAAGATATCACAGAAGAGATAAAAATTAAGGAGGTAGTGGAACTAGTTATGTGAATATCTGAGGAAAAAGTGTTCTAGGCAGTGGAAACAGCAAGTGTAAAGATATGGAGGGAGAAATGCCTGGTGCTGGGTGTGGTCAAAGAACTCCGAAGACGGTGATGTGGCTGCAGCAGAAGGAATAAAAAGAATAGTAGTAGACGGAAGTCAGAGAAGAAACATGGGCCAGAGCCCACAAAGTGCCTTACAGACCATTGTGAGAGTTTCCTCTTTTACTCAGGATGAATTGAGAAGTCTTTGGAGGTTTTTGAGTAGAATTACAACATGATATGACTTACCTTTTAACAGGATCACCCTGGCAACTGTGTGGTGAATAGACTGAAAAGGAGGCAAAGGTGAAAGCAGAAAGATTAGTTAAGAGAGACTGTTTCAACAGAGTCCATGAAATAAATAGAGACTATGCAAAAAAGGTGAGAGGCAGTGGTGACTTGGACCAGAGTGGTAGCAGTGAACCTCGTGATTTTAGATCTATTTTGAAAGTAGAGAAAACAAACTTTCCTGATGCAGTGGGTGAGGGAAGTAAAAAGATGAAATAATTCAAGGATAACTGAAGTTTTGGGCCTGAACATCTGAAAGATAGAGTTTCTGTTAATGGAGATGGGAAGACTTCAGGAGGTACAAGATGGAAGATAATCAAGAGGCCAGTTTTGAATAGATTGAGTTTGAGATATTTACTGAACATCGGAGTGGAGATAACTTCATAAAGCATCAGGATTTCAAGGAGTGCTCTGAATGATACCTTCCTTGTGCAGATCCTATTTATCAGCTTTTTCACTAGAAAACATTTTATTGATTTAGAAGGAGGCATTTTTCAACTGCTTGTATCACTTTCTGAGTGATAATAATGAAAATCATTAAGCTGTTTTTCTTATTATAAGAAAAATAATTTATTTTCTATTATTATTTCTGTTATTCTTCTTATAAGAAGAACATTAAGCTGTTCTTCTTATAAGTGTGCCATGACCTACTAAGCCTCTCCTTTGGGGTGGGGGGGATACATTAGCATACAATCCCATGGAATATGTGGTATTTTCCTATTTTACAGGTGAGAAATCTGAGGCTCAAAAAGAAGTTAATTTACCTGAGGTCTCTTAGCTAAGTGATCTTTCCTAGTGGCTCAGATTGTAAAGCGTCTGCCTACAATGCGGGAGACCCAGGTTCAATCCCTGGGTTGGGAAGATCTCCTGGAGAAGGAAATGGCAACCCACTCCACTATTCTTGCCTGGAAAATCCCATGGACGGAAGAGCCTGGTAGGCTACAGTCCATGGGCTCGCAAAGAGTTGGATACGACTGAGCAACTTTACTTTCACTTGCTTAGCTAAGTAGTGGAGCTGGGATTGAGTCAAGTTCTACCTGACTATAATCCCATTTACTCAACTTTAAGCTCCTTGATCCTGGCTATTTTGTTCACTGTTGAATCTCACGTAACTGGCATGCAATAAATATTTGTTGGGTGAATGGATAAATAGATGAATGAGTGGACACTGCTTCCCAACACTTGAACTTCCAGCCATTAAGCTGTTAGCCACAGACATCTGCCTCTTTCAGGGTTGTTTTGGGCAACTGACGAATCTTTTCAGTGATTGATAGTGATAGGACAAAGGATTTACAAAATGGTTCAGGAGATTTCTAGCTAATCTTTCTTTTAATCCTCTCCATGACTGTGAAACTAGTGTGGCATTTGAATTCATAGAGCCCCTTGTGAGTTTAGACTAAACCTGTTTCTAACAGAAATTTTGAAAAATGTTTTTCTTAATTTGATAGGTGGTATCATTCATCAGAGTTGGATCTGTGTTGACTCGAGAGCTTCTCCTACTTTGGATTCTGTAGCAAATAGGACGATGGTGGGAGGACGTACCTTTCACACATTCTTACTACTTCAGGGCATTTCAGCATTCCTACACTTGATACCTAATCACTCTACTCCGTGTTTCCTTGCTGTTTATGTTGGTCTTGTTATCACAGTCACCATTGCCTGCTTATATAGTAGGTTCTTAGGTCAGTGATTTCCAAAATGAATCATAAGCTTTTCTTTCTTCAACATGCTCATTTTAGTACACTTGACCTTCTCATAGTAATTGCTCGTGTCTATATCCTTTTCAACAAATAAGGAGACACTGTGTCAAGGGCTAGTTTAGATGAACTTCCAAGAGGAGAAGCTGCTCTGTGAAGGTGGCAGAACAATTGTCTAAAGCCTTCTGAAGTACTTGGCACAAATAGCTCCTTAATAAATGTTTATTAAATTAATTAATAACTTGTAAAAGTATTAGTATAATGCTTAGCTTTTCTAAAACTAGAGTTCTTGTTCCCTTCCTCCTTGACCTCTCGCATTTTTTACATCTTATCAATCATCATGTCCTGACCATTTTGCCTCCTTTCTATCTTGAATCCATTCACCTCAGGCGAGTTCCTTCTGCTATCATCATCTTTTGCCACAACCTTCTAAACTAGTCTCCCTATCAGTCTTGTTCCTTGCCTTGCATCCATATTGTCCGTATTGCCAGCCAGAGTTCCTGTTAAAATACAAATCTATTTTTTAACAATCTGAGCAATTTTTAAGTGTACAGTTCAATAGTTAGTATTCAGTTCAGTTCAGTTCAGTCGCTCAGTCATGTCCGACTCTTTGTGACCCCATGAATCGCAACACGCCAGGCCTCCCTGTCCATCACCAACTCCTGGAGTTTACTCAAACTCATGTCCATTGAGTCGGTGATGCCATCCAGCCATCTCATCCTCTGTTGTCCCCTTCTCCTCCTGCCCCCAATCCCTCCCAGCATCAGAGTCTTTTCCAATGAGTCAGTTCTTTGCATGAGGTGGCCAAAGTATTGGAGTTAAATATGTTTATATTGTTGTGTAACAGGTTTTTGGATCTTTTTCCTCTTGCAGAATTGAAATTCTGTACTGTTAAACAACTCCCTATTTCCCTCTTCCTCCAGTCCCTGGTAACCACTGTTCTATTTTTTGTTTCTATGATTTTGATTACTTAGGTACCTCAAAAAAGTAGAATCACTCAGTAGTTGTCTTTCTGTGACTGTCTCATTTTCTTAGCTTAATGTCCTAAAGGTTCACCTATGTTGTAACATGTGACAGGATTTCCATCCTTTTTAAGTCTGAATAATATTCTATCACAAGTATATACATACTATATTTTACTTACCTATTCATCCATCTGTGGAAATTTGGGTTGCTTCCATCTGTTGGCTATTGTGAACAGTACTGCTTTGAATAAAGGTGTGCATATGTCTCTTAGAGACCCCATTTTCAATTTTTTTTGATGTATACCAAGAAGCAGAGTTGCTAAATGATATAATAGTTCTATTTTTAACTTTTTTAGGAACCAGCATATTGTTTTCCATAGTTATTGTACCATTTTACAATCCTACAAATAGTGCAAGGGTTCTAATTTCTCTACATCCTTGTTGATGCTTACTGTTTTCTTTCTTTTTTTTTTTGAATAGTTGCATTCTAATGGGTGTGAGGTGGTAACTCACTGTGGTTTTGACTTGCATTTCTCCATTTCTCATTTGTTGCAGAGACTGTCCTTTTCCCTTTGATATATATGAGGGTTTATTTCTGGGCTTTCTATTCTATTCCATTAGTCTATATGTCTGTCTTTATGCCAACACCACAATGTTTAATGCAAAGCTAATTTTGTTTTTCCTTTCATAAACCCTTTTATGGATCCTCATTGCCCTCAGAGTAAAGTCAAAATATCTAACCCTGGCCCTCACCATCTCTGTATCCTCACTGCTTGTTCTTCTCTGATCTGTTGGTTCTGGTCTCAGTTGTATACTGCAGCTGTACTGAGCCTCTTTCTCCTTCAGTTCCACAAATGAGATGTGACCCTTTCCACCTTTGGGTCTCTGCCTCAGCTCTCCCTCTGCCTAGAACACAATCTTTCTGTCTCTCATTGGCCTGGCCAAATCCTATTTAACCTTTAGGACTCAGCTTAGATATAACTTTCTCTAGGAAGTCTTTTCTAATCTCCCAAGATTAGTTAGACATCCCTCCTATATGCTTCCATAATACCATAGTATTTATCATTGACTTTAATTTACTCTTTGCTTGTGTATGTAGCGAAGTAATGCTCAAAATTCTCCAAGCTAGGCTTCAATGGTATGTGAACCATGAACTTCCAGATGTTCAAGCTGTATTTAGAAAAGGCAGAGGAACCAGAGATCAAATTGCCAACATCCATTGTATCATAGAAAAAGCAAGAGAATTCCAGAAAAGCATCTACTTCTGCTTCATTGACTATCCCACAGCCTTTGACTGTGTGGGTCATAGCAAATTATGGAAAATTCTTAAAGAGATGGAAATACCAGACCACCTTACCTGCCTCCTGAGAAATCTGTATGCAGGTCAAGAAGCAGCAGTTAGAACTGGACATGGAACAACAGACTGGTTCCAAATTGGGAAAGGAGTAGGTAAGGCTGTATATTGTCACCCTGCTTATTTAACTTCTATGCAGAGTATGTCATGCGAAATGCTCGGCTGGATGAAGCACAAGCTGGAATCAAGATTGCCAAGAGAAATATCAATAACCTCAGATACACAGATGACACCACCCTTATGGAGAAAATGAAGAGGAAGTAAAGAGCCTCTTGATTAAAGTGAAAGAGGAGAGTGAAAAAGCTGACTTAAAATTCAACATTCAGAAAACGAAGATCATGGCATCAGGTCTCATCACTTCATGGCAAATAGATGGGGAAACAATGGAAACAGTGACAGAGTTTATTTTTTGGGGTTCCAAAATCACTGCAGATGGTGACTGCAGCTGTGAAATTAAAAAACTCTTACTCCTTGGAAAAAAAGCTATGAACAACCTAGACAGCATATGGAAAAACAGAGACATTACTTTGCCAACAAAAGTCGATCTAGTCAAAGCTATGGTTTTTCCAGTAGTCATGTATGGATGTGAGAGTTGGACTGTAAAGAAAGCTGTGAGTGAAAGTCACTCAGTCATGTTCAACTCTTTGTGACCCCATGGACTATATACAGTCCATGGAATTCTCCAGGCCAGAATACTGGAATTGGTAGCCTTTCCCTTCTCCAGGGGATCTTCCCAACCCAGGGGTTGAACCCAGGTCTCCCACATTGCAGGCAGATTCTTTACCAACTGAGCTATCAGGGAAGCCCAAAGGAAGCTGAGCACTGAAGAATTAATGCTTTTGAACTGTGGTGTTGGAGAAGACTCTTCCGAGTCCCTGGACTGCAAGATCAAACTGGTTAATCCTAGAGGAAATGAGTCCTAAATAGTCATTGGAAAGACAGTGCTGAAGCTGAAACTCCAGTACTTTGGCCACCGAATGTGAAGAACTGAAAAGAACTTAGAAAAGACTCTGATGCTGCGAAAGATTGAGGGCAGAAGGAGAAGGGTGCGACAGAAGATGAGATGGTTGGATGGTATCACTGACTTGATGGACATGAGTTTGAGCAAGCTCTGGTGATAGACAGGGAAGTCTGGCGTGCTGCAGTCCTGGGGTTGCAAAGAGTCAGACATGACTGTGTGACTGAACTGAACTGACTTTATATGTAGATTATAAATTCCTTGAGGTCAGGGTCTGTTTTGTTTGCATTGGCCTCCATTGGTTCCTTCATAGTGCCTGACAATGATAACTGCTTATCATATTTGTTGATTGAATGAATAAGAAATCAGTGGCATTTTCTGGCTCAAAAGTAGTCTGTGATTTCCTCATTGATTACAGTGTAGTTTTGTAACCTTAGTGGCTTATTAGAATTGCTTAGGAGTTTTTTACAAAGTACAGATGCTGGGACCTCACACAAGGCCTATTGAGTTAAAGTCTTGGGTGAGACCCAGGCATCTGTATTTGAAAAGAAATTAATAGGGCACCATAGGTTATCTAGTGCACAGCTAGGGTTAAAACATAGAACTCAAAATAAACTCTTAGCCTGGTATCTAGTCCTCTCTGCTCTAGCATCATCCTGCCTGTTTTCTTCTAGTTCTCTTCCTCTTTAACAAGTACTCTATAATTCAGGCAAAGTAGGCTTTATGTGTTTACTAAATGCAGTGTGTGTTTTCCTGCCTCCTTATTTGTATTATTTCTTCAACCCAGAATACTCTTACCCTTTATCCTATGGAAATCTTCCCCCTCTTCAAGACTTGGCTCAAAGACCACTTATTTTCTGCATAAAACCTTTCCTGATTGTTTTCTTACCATTGCTACACCTCCCTATCTTTCCCTTAGGTAGTCAAAATGTTTCCCTCCATTGTTCTTCTTTTACAGTTTTTTTTTTTTTGGTACCTCTCTTATTACACATTTCACCATGTATTAAAGCTATTTTTGCTTTAGTTTTCTTGCAGCAGTGTAAGCTCCTAGAGTAAAGGAGGAACCCAGACTTCAGGGTCCGAAGATTTGGGTTCAGATCCCTATCTCAGATCCATTGAATAGCCAAAGGCAAGTTAGTTAAATTCTTTGGGCTTGGTTTCTTCATTCGGTAGAAAACAATGACAAGAATGTTTCAAGATCTTGCAAAGTTCAAATGAGGTAACTGTGAAAGTGCTTTGTAAAATCACTTGCTGGTTATTATATAATGGCAAACATGGTGTCTTACTCAGATGTATACTCCTAATCTCCCAACAGTACCTCATATTTAGAAGACACTTTTATAGGTATTGGCTGAATGATTGAATAGGGAGGGAAGGAAGCAAACAGTAAACATGTTATGTCATCAAAAAAGTGAAATTGAGAAAAATCTTCCAGTGATTTTTAGTACCTGTACGAATGTGTAGAATTCTTGCCTCAAGAATGGAATAATTTCTAAATGACTTCTTAAATTGTTCAATTGTAAGACCTCTTGCATAGTTATCCTTTCCTTCTGTAACTAATTCACTCGGCAATTTCTTTTCTACCCAGACTAGCTAGTTAGTCAAACGTGTTTCTGATATGCTCAGAAGGAACAGAACTGAATACTGGACTTAGAAATAAAATAATAGACATATGACTTCCCCAATAAGTCTTTAAGTCAACTTAAGTGTTAGGATGAGGAAATATTTTAATTTTTAACCAATAATTTGTTGTACTTGGCAGTGTCAGATGCTTTTTAAAAAATAACTTTTTTTCTGATTATGAAATCACACATGCTTATTAAAGAAATAGTTAATATTTCTAGAATGTAAAGTTTGGCATGCATTTTCTTTTTTCACCCTGTGACGACTTGACAACCCTGTGAGATGTAGTCATTATTGTTGCTATCTTATGTAAAAAGAAGCTGAGAATTAGATTAAATAGTACCTGAAAAGCTCTTCTTTCATTTTATCTACTTAGCCCAATTTTCAAGTCTTAGTTTAAATTTTCACTTCATTATATTGGCTTTTCCTAATGGTTCCCCCCGCATCTAGATCATTACTTAGATTATTATTCTCATTGATAGTATTCTTCCCTGTTTCATTGTAGCACATATCATAACATATAATTCTTTATTTATTTGATGTTTGTTTATTGTCCCTCTCCCATATATCAATTCCAGTAGGATTGGGACCATGTTCTGTTTGTTTACCACCAGCAACAAGTAAGTAGCAGGTCATTGAAGAGCATGGGGTTGGTAGAGGAAGTAGTGGACCTCCTCAATTACTGCCTTTATATTAAGCTCAGGAAGCTAAAGACCACATTCTTAGATGCTGGAAAGTTGGAGTGTTAGTTAGAGGGCACCACAGTTAAGGAGGACCATTGTGTTTAGTGTGATTATTCTCTTCTCTAACTTAGCTCTTTACAAAGCTAATATGGGTTACTTCGGCCCCTAGGCAAGGATGAAGAAGGACTTCAATTGTATAATGTGGAGTTTAGCATGGACTGCCTTTCAGGTCTATCCCACCATATTATATTGTTATTCCATACCCTTGGGCATTGTTTTTTTCATGAGTATCTTTGAAAAAATTGTTGATCCATGCATGAAATCAGGAAGGAAAATGTACCTATGTTGATACTGACTAACTTATCCTGTACATAAGTTCATAGAAATACTTTTCTGGGAATACGTAAAAGATAAGGAGACATTATGAAGATTAGAGAAAAGAATATTAAAAATTTGAGAGATAGAGGCTGGATGATACAGGGCCTTATAGAACATGGTGAAGATTTTGAATTTTATTTTAAATACAGCAGGAAGCAATTGAAAGATTTTAGATAGGAGAACAGTAGGATGCAATTTGTATTAAAAAATAGTACTTTGGCTGCTGTGGAGAACAGATTGTAGAGGGACAAAAGTGAGGACAAGGAGACCAGTGGAAAGAAACACACAGATTATATGAGAGAATGTGGGTAGCTTGAACTGGAGTGGTATCTGTGAAGATTTTTAAAGGTCTCTTTTAGAAATAGAAACACAAGGTCTTATGACTTTGATAAGAAAAAGAGTAAGGAATCAAATGAGGCCCATTTTCTAGGTGAGTGGTTGTTTCATTTACTGAGATTTGGAAAATTTCCAGAATGCTGATGGAATGCCTACTCGGCCATGTATGTATTACCTGAGATTTTTTTTTTTTAACATAACACTTAATCAGAATAGTCTGTTTGCTGTGAAAGACCAGACTCAGTCTTTGAGCTTTTTAAGGATAACACATCACTGCATCTTAAAGCCCTTCCGTGGACAAGACCTTTTTGGTCTAAGCTCTGAAGACTGAGGTAGCTGATGAGAGTAGATTCATGGAGAGTGTAGAAGGGATCTCTATATGTAGATAAATGGTTGGAGATGCTTAATTTGTTCATTAATTCAATTACCTTTTATTGAGGCTTACACTGATCTAGCAATGGCATTGAATCTCAGTGAACTCAAGAAATGAAGTTAATTGTACATTAGAACCTTCTGAATTTATTTGGAAAAGTATTCAGAATTCAGCACCTTGGTCATTCTCTGCTTTTAGCCATTTAGAAAAATTTCTTAGAATTTAGTATCCGCAAAACCCCTTTGAGTGATATCATATCCAGATCTGCTGCTTTGTTTGAATTGAGAGTTGGCCTTAGACCAGCGTTAGCTGCTTCTCAGAGAGTCCAGTGACTGATAGAGAAAAGATAATTTGGAACATGTTGATAGAAAAAATCTAGACTTAACTTCACTCAAGTTTAATCATCTCATTTTTCTCATTTACTTTCTCATTTTTCCTGTGTAGCTTGCAGGATCTTAGTTCCCCAACCAGGGCTCGAACCTGTGCCCCTGCAGTGGAAGCATGGCATCCTAACCACTGGACCACCCAGGAATTCTCTACTCTGTCATTACAGAGGGCACATAATTCCAACATTTGAGATGGTCTGAAACCAAAGAAAAGGCTTTCTCTCTTTCTTTATAGCTGTAGATACTTATGTATACATGCATGGTCAGTCGCTGTCATGTCTGACTCTTTGTGACCCCATGGACTATAGCCCACCAGGCTCCTCTGTCCATGGGGTTATTCAGGCAAGAATACTAGAGTGGGTTGCCATTTCCTCCTCCAGGGGATCTTGCTGACCCAAGGATCAAACCTGTGTCTCCTGTATTCTTTACCACTGAGCCACCTGGGAAGCTCACTTATGTATACACCAGACCTCAAATCTGTTTTCTCTGCAGTTGAAACTAAACTGGCTGACTCCTCTTTGCCCGCCCCCTACTTTTGATAACTCCAGCTAGTCTTTGTGAATTTTTGTGATCTTGCAGGTAATTAGTTACCTATTTAACCCTTAGCCTTTAGAGGAGATTTCTCCCTGCACTTGGAGTGACTGTTGAGTTGGGAAGCTGTTTTCCACATAGCAAATTGGAAACCTTTCCTCCCTTTTTGCCCTTCTACCTACCATTTGCCACTAGAAGATACCATCTGGGCTTATAGTTTGCCTCTAAATTTTGCTCGACTTTTTCCTTATCCATAGGCCAAGTTGTGTGTTGATATGGACAGAAGAAGTGGAAGAAATGATTGGCTCATTTGATGATAGCGTTCCCCCCCCCCCGCCGCCTTTTTTTAAATTGGAGGATAATTGCTTTACAGAATTTTGTGGTTTTCTGTCAAACATTTACATGAATCAGCCATAGGGACACCTATGTCCCCTCTCTCCCGAACCTCCCTCCCATCCCCCTCCCATCCCACCCTTCTAGATTGTCACAGAACCCCTGTTTGAGTTCCCTGACCCATACAGCAAATTCCCATTGGCTATCTATTTTACGTATGGCAATGTAAGTTTCCACGCTGTAGTTTCCTTTGATATAAATCATCTTAATTAGAAACTTAAACCTCTTTTGGTTTCCATTTTCATTTTGTCCATTGTCAAGCCCTTACTCTTGAGATCTGGTGAAGGGGGAAGCAGGGTCTGTTGTCTTCCTTAACAGATTGCTTTGTTCAGTGTGAGTTCAATCACGAGGTGAATGTCAGAGGTTCTTGTCAGAATCTGGAAAATGTGAGGTTGTAGTAGATATGGGGTAGCAAGTTGGATTTGAATTTAAAAAAATTTTTATTGAAGTATAGAAGAAAACTTTCAAACATGACCTTAATAACTATGTCACTGGTGAAGATATCATGGAGGTGGGGATAGGAAAGCAGACTGGATAGAGTAGTCAGCAGACCTAGGCTGATCTTAAATCATGTCTGAGACCATTGATTGCTAGTAGAGCTTTATGGGGCAAATAAAATAGTCTTAGTGTTATCTTAGTTCATTTCTTTGAGAAGATTAGTTTTACAGATTTATCTTTTAATGTTTACTTTTTTAAACAAATTTGATTTTGATTACAGATGTTTACATTAAGAGTTAAAGATCTGTGGGAGAAGCTTAGTCATACTTTTTTGAATCTTGTGGGTAAACAGTCATTTTGATGTTTATAGTAGTTTATGTGCATAGAAAAACACTCGTACTACTTCAGGTGCATTAAACAAACATGTTCTTAAAGTGGTGAGCGGGTTATACTTAGTGTCTGCAGGAAGTATGAGGAAAAAGTGAGTGGTATCTTTATGGCCTCTTCTAACTGGTTTTTTCAGCTACTGATAAAAGAAATGCCTTCTCTAATTTTCAAAAAGAGATCTTAGATATATTTTTAAGTCCATGTGATTCTGATCACTTTAAGGAGTCTGCAGATAGAGTGGTCAAAAGATCCTCAGAATTTCCTTCCACTGAGTGGCCAGACAGGCTGTTTTGTATTTTGCTTTGTATTTATTGCTACCATAGTATCTGCCATATAGTGCATGTGTGCTAAGTCGCTTCAGTTGTGTCAACTCTTTGCGACCCCACAGACCTTAGCCCACCAGGCTCTTCTGTCCATGGATTCTCCAGACAAGAATACTGGAGTAGGTTGCTATGCCCTTCTCCAGGGGATCTTCCCAATCCACATCTCTTATGTCTCCTGCAATGGCAGGTGGGTTCTTTACCACTAGTGCCATCTGAGAAGCCTTCAAGTAGGCATTATTAAATGTTTGTTTTGCATGATATTTATCAGAAAATTCCTCTAAAAGTACATCTCTCTTTTTTATCTTAAATTACAGTAATGACAGAAATGGGAGGGCTTCTAATAAAAGAGGGAACTTAAAACCTGCCTCTATTATTTAAATGTACTTAATCATTCATTTATTAATTCAGTGATTCATTATTTACCTTACTGGATACTAGACTTACAAACTTGAGAAAGATCTGGTCCCTGTCATCAAAGTTATAGTACAATATGATAAGCAATGGTAGAAATACAAGGGACCCAAGAGGCACAGAGGATGGGATGGGGTATCAGGAAATGCTTTCCAAAATAAGCGACTTGAGTTGGGTTTAGAAGGATGAATAAGAATTAGCAAAGCTATGAAGGGGAAGAAGAGTATTCTGCATAGTACTTAAGCATATATGAAGGCAGAGAGAGTTTAACATTTAAATATTCTGAAATACATCTTGGGTTCCCTTTCTCTTTGACTCAGTTCATTACTGCTGCCTGCTTGAGTCACGCAGGTCCCGGTGGACCTCCTGGAGTGGAGGCTGAACCGTGGTGAACTCAGGCCTTGGCAGATGTGTGGATGTGCACTTGTGTGGTGGCTGTGGAACCTCGAGCTGAGAACAGGGGGCTCCTTCGGAGCATGAGCCTCCCACAGGGCGCTCTTGGGATGCCTGTCCCGGAATTACCCAGGGCAGTAACAAAGCTTTCTTTTCTTCTTTACACCAAGCCAGCAGGATGGGATGTCTGCTAGCCTTTGTGTTTGGAGCCAACCAACAAACATACAGTGACCAGTACAATGGCATTGTTGGGCTTCAGTGAAAAGTAGGTCGTGGCCCAGGCCCTCCTCTGCAGAGGGCCCATCCAAAGAACAGAGGTTGGACAAGCCTCTGATTTGGCTGTTTGGTATTGATGCTGGTTTCTGATGGGCTTTCTGACTTACTTTTGGTGTGTAACATTGTAGGATTTCTTCCCATTGTTTCCAAAAACCTCTATTTGGAATCTCTGAGTTGCCTTTGACTCTTTTCCCTTAGTTCTCATATCTACTACTCAGTTGCTAAATCATTTAGATTCTACTTCTGTTTATTCTAACTCTAGACTACTTTTTCATGCCTGTAATAGCACTGTAAGTCAGGTATTTGGTCATCTCTCATCTGGGCTGATGCAGTAGCCTTTAAACCTCCCTCTAGGTCCTTCTCTCTTCTGTTAACACCATGAGCTTTCTAAAATGTAGTTTCTGTCATGTATTAGTTTCCTAGGATTGCCATAACAAAGCACCACAACGTGAGTGGCTTATGATGATACAAGTTTATTCTCTCATAGTTCTGAAAGCTTGAAGTCTGAAATCAGAGTGTCGGCAGGGTCTTGCTCTCTCTGAAGGCCCTAAAGGAAGAAGAGCCTTGCCTCTTCATGGTTTCTCTTGGTGTTCCTTAGCTAATAGACACATGAAAATGGATCTTTGCCTCCATTGTTACCTGACATTCTCCTTGTATGTCTGTGTCTCCTCTCCTCTTTTTGTTAAGATATTAGATTAAGGATCCATCCTACTCCATAAGGACCTCATCTTTACTTGATTACATCTGCCAAAGACCTTATTTTCAAATAAGGTCACATTCACAGGTAATCAATTCATTGAATCTTCATAACTCTATGGGTTAGGTTCTATTATTATTCCCATTTTATAGATGAATGTTAAAGAGTAACCAACCCAGGTCACACAACTAGTCAGAGGTGAGTTTCAATCAGAGGCAGCCTAACTCTGCACTATGTGGGCTTCATCACTATATTGCACTGCCTGGCTTCACTTTTTAACTTCATTCTTCTCCCCTGCTTATACTTCATGCAGGGAAACAAAAAAGAGAAGAATAACTACTAATCGCTGAACTTGGTGTTCCTTTTGTATAGTATATCTTTATTACTCCCAACCCTGTATATGGGCTTCCAGGAAATAGAACTGAATCCTCAATGGGTGATGAGCCAGGCCTAGTGGGAAAAGGTATTCCAGGTAATGGGGCCAGCAATGTGCACAAATGTGCAAGTAAGCAGGGATCAGACCCTTATAAACAGGAGTGAAAGACATGTATGACATGCTAAGGAAAGAAGACTACTTCGAAAGCTAGTAGAGTAACCCAGGGGAGGAATGATGATAAGATATTAATAGTGGAAAGAATGAGTTGTATACTGTGAGCTAAGCTAAGCATGTGCTAGACACATTAATACTTTGTATATCTTATCTCTTTTTATTTTTCTCTGCCTTTGATTAAACACCAAATCACTTTGGTTCTGCCTCTGAGATGTCTCCAGATATTAACCTCTTTTCCATTCTCGCTCCCAGTCTTTTTCAGGCCTTTGTTGCTTCTCACTTGGATTCCAGAAGCCTCCTAACTCTTCTCCCAGTCTCAATTCCTGACCTTTCTGTACAGTTTTTACATTACTGTTAAAATGATATTTCTAAAGCACATCTAGTCATTGTCCTGGGTGAAAAAAATCGTTAATTTTTGTGTCATCTCTACTAGACTGTGAACTAAGGGCAGGGATTGGCCCTACTTAGTTTTGTGTTTTCACGTAGTAGGTTTTCAGTATTTCTGTAGGTGTATGGATACAGGTGGGTGGATCTCTCTCGGGACAATCCCGCTAGTTAGGTGGCAGCAAATGATGTCTGTTAGTGGAATGGCAGGCACATTCATCTGCCTTAGATAAGTGCCCTAGCTCTAGGCTATTTGGGTAGATTTTTCACAAAGGAATAATAATTCTTAGAGTTGATATTTTCTTTAGTACCTCTCTGAATATGCCTTTGAACTACTATTCATAGATAAGTTTGTTTGATTATAGATATCACTACTTTGATAATTCAGAGTTAAGAAAGGGTAACCATTTTTTCTTGTTCTTCTGACTGGTTATGATTGGGTGAGGTTATGATTAGAATCAGCAGGAATCGAGAACAGGAGTCCTGGGTGTAGTGCATGTTACCTCAGGGAGAGGTATGTATTGCCTAGTCCTGCTCCAGAATATTCTTTGTATGTACAAGTTTATGTGTCTGTCTGTGTTTGAGTGGTACCATCAGACTCTATAGGGCATATATGGAAAGAGCCATTCTCAGCCTTTTAGGATCCAACTCAGATATTACTTTTTCTCTGAAACTTTCCAAACTCCTCAATATCTACTTTTATACCCCAAGTATTTACCTCTGCTAAAAGGTTATTAGTATTATTTGTTTACCAATGTGTCTTTCATGACACATTTTATGGTATAAACTGAGTATTTCTTTCTTAATGGTATAAACTGAGTATTTATATACCCACATTTACTGTGTGGATGGGTCTCTTGTAATCACTGGGGGATATAATGTTGATGTAAATGGACAAGTTCTTATTCTCATATGGGGGTGGTAGGAAGGAGAGGAGTGCTCAATAAGTATTTGGAGAAATAAGCTGATATTCCTGAGTGGTGAACTGAGTGTGTGCTTACCTGTTCCTTTGATCATTTTCTAGAGTGTTGGCATATGATTTTTTACATACATAGTAATATTGTTCAGTCACCAACACATATTTGTCTATTTGGTGCCTTTTAAGAAAAAAGTCTTTAATGAAATCGAATATCACACAAATGAAATGGCAGAAACTCTTAACATTTTATTAAACCATGAGGAGGAGAAGCAGGTTTTGGTGTAGGTGAACTTGGGGAACAGTCACTTAGAGGTATTAAGTCCCTCTGACACATTTGATTGGCTGATATTATAGTTTTCTGAACTTGAAAGTTAAAAAGAGCAACAATAAAAATTATAAAATCTTCTCTCTGGTAGGTATTTAAATGTGTTGCCAAGGCCTTTGGTTGTTTCGTAGAGCTAAGGGAGTGGTCTGGAAGAAAATGAAAGCAAAGTGGCTGTTATCCCCAGCCCAGAAGGCTGAATGTGCGGGGACAGTTGTTCTTGCCTCTGCTTCCCACAGAGCACACACCAGCTGAGTCTGCACGTGGCGTTGCTTATGGGGAAGTGGACATTCCGACTAATGGCACACAGAGTGTGTAGCAACTTAGAAATCTTCCTTGTTGGCAGATCTCAAACTTCCTTTCCTCATATATGCAAAGGTCTTGAGACATTGAGAAGTTGTGGTTTCTGAGAGCCCCAGAGGCTTATCAGCCCCACCAAAGTGTTCACTGAAGGCAGGCAAGTGAGTAAACTCCATTTGGTTTCCCTCTCTGGTCCTGGGTTTGTGCTTTTTTTCCATCTTGTCTGGAATAGTCAGAGCCAAATAGCCAATGTGATTCCTCACCTTGTCTCACCTCTCTCCTCTGCTCTCCACCCTGTGGCTTGGTCTGTGGATTTCTCAGACTTTCAGAGACATGGCGGGACAGAGTAAACATGTGTTTGAACCAAGAGTCCTGGCTTACCCTGGCCCACAGAGTACACATACAGGCTTTTTACCCGTCTTTTCTGCCTGGCCCTCAGTGGGAAACCTGAGTGGCTCCTGAAGTCAAGCCTTCCATGTCACACTGTCACGGTGCCAGACAAGTGGACTACAACCTTGTCACACCTTTTCTACTCTCAGAGCTAGAGAAATTTGTCTACGTGATTAGCTGTCAGCTTCACTGCCCCTCTATAGCTTGGAATTTGCAAGTTCACTTTCCTTTTAGCAAATGGGCACCTCAGATGTGAACCATGAACAAATTCAACTGGAGTGAAGAGGCTAAGGTGCTATGCTAATATCGTCATTATGCTTTGTTTTGAGATTTCCAAAGATGGATTATCAAACAAGATGAAGCAGATCAACAGGTTTCCCTTTTGAGAAATTTGGTGTATTTTTAGCCATTCTCTCTGCCTTGCCAAACCTGATCTACTTCATCCAAGGATCTGAAATGCTGCCTCATGCTGCCCCCAACTGGTTCTTTTTGGTACTCATGTTACCACATCAGAGAATCTAAGATTATATGAAACTTCTATTATTTTTTTCTTAGCACTTTCATGTATTTGTATTCAATTCTTATAATAACATCATGAGGTATATGGATCATGGATTATAATACCTATTGTATATATGGGAAAACAGAAGGAAAGCCTCATTAGTCTATTTGTCCAAAGTAAAATGGCTGTTAAGAGGCAGAGTTGGACTAAAATTCAGGTTTCTTGTCTTCTCTCCCATCAGTTCCCTACTCTTTTGTAAATCCAATATCACCCCCCACTCCGAAAAGATATGAAGTGCTTATTTTTAGGCTTAGAGGTTTTGTGAAGATTAAATGATGTAATTAATGGTAAGTCCTCAGAGTAGTGCCTGGCACAAAGTAAGCACCAACTAATAGCAGCTGCCACTGCTATTGTGGTTATTATTATTATCTCGGTATTTGCTCTTTTTAAAAACAAAACAAAACAAAGCGGCTCTTTGTGGGTATGTAGGAATGACAGACAGCCAAATTTCTTGAACGAGTATATCTTCACGTAGTTTCCACTTAGCCTTGTCTCCTACTCACTCCTCAATTCACTTTGATCTTATTCTGGTCTTAACCACTTTACTGAAACTGCTCTGGCCATGGTTGCCAGTGACTTCTTATTTATTTATCTGGCTGCATTGGGTCTTGCTGCACGCAGCATCTTCTGTTGTGACACATGGGCTTCTCTCTGGTTGTATCCCATGGGCTCCAGATTGTGGGCTCGGCAGTTGAGGCACAGTGTGTGGGATTTTCAGCTCCCAGACCAGGGATTAAACCCTCATCCCTTGCATTGGAAGGCAGATTCTTAACTACTGGACCACCAGGGAAGTCCTGCCGGTGACTTGTTAGAGGCAAATTCAGTAGACACTTTTCAGGCTCATCTTACTTGATCTGTAGCATTTTGATACTTTTGGTCATTTTCTCTTTTGGAATGTTCTCGTTCTTTGGCTTCTGTGGTGACATTCTTGTTTGGTGGTTCTTCCTCTGCCTGCTTCTGTATATGTTCCAGTTGTTTGGGATTCTGTTAATTTCCCACCTTATATGTTAACCCCTGGGCAATCCCATATATTCCTTAGCCTCAGTGACTACTTCAGCTCAATGTCATTGCCTCCTAAATGTTAGTCTCTAGCCCAGATTTTGCTCCTAAACTTCAAACTGACTTGGTATAGGGTATCTCCACATGCCCTTAAGCCCAGCATGTCTTAGTTGTACTCCCTGTTTTTTAACATTGCCTCTTCTAAAAACCTCCTCTCCCTATATTCTGGGTATTTAATAATGGCACACAGGGGCCAATAGCCTGCAATCCACCTAGGAGCTTTTCATTGTTCTCCTCCTCCTCATCAAGGCATTCATCAAGTTTTTTTGACTTTGCCATCTAAAATCTTGAATCTTGCTCTGTTCCAGTGCCTCCACTGTTGCCTTAACTCAGGCATTCTTCCTTCACCAGGATTATTGCAATAATTTCCTAACCTATTTTTCCTTCTCCATATTCTCCACTCTAATCCATCCATCCTACCATTGCTGAAATAATCTTTTCCTTAAAAAAACAAATATGAACATGTTGCTCTTTGGCTTAAAAGGCTTCTTTTGTTCCCTATAGATAGGATAAAGTCCATATACTTTAGCAAAGCGTATCAGCCTCACCTCTCATGTACTCTGGCCATACTGAGTAAATTAGTTTTCTGAATACACCATGCTCTTAACCTATAGCTTTATGTCTGCTGTTCCCTCTGTGTGGACTTTCTTTCCTGCTCCCCCAAGTCATCCTTTGAACTCCTCAGTTCCTTCGTGCAGCTTTCTCTGACATGCCTAGATTGAGTCTGTACCTTTTTCCTTTGTGCTGTCGTACCTGTACAAAGCTATCTTTTAGCATTTACTACATGATATTGTTTGTCTATATCCCTTAATAGATTGTGATCTCAAAGGAAGGTGCAGCATCTACCATAGTGCCCAGATGCAGAATAACTGCTCAGTAACTTAAAAAAAAAGAAAAACAACAGTCTCTGTCTTCTAGGTTTTTACCCTCCAGCAGTTTTACCCCCACCCTAAACGTTGTTGACAAATGGTAGCTGGGTTTTCCTTCTGTTTTGCAGTATATCAACTCTGGAAACCTGGAACAGTTGCTAGACAGTAACCTGCATTTGCCCTGGACTGTGAGGGTGAAACTGGCTTATGACATAGCAGTGGGCCTCAGCTACCTTCACTTCAAAGGCATTTTCCATCGGGACCTCACCTCTAAGGTACGAAGGCTTTACTTGGACAACTCTTTGAGACACTATCTTCCATTTACCAAGAAATCTGCATTAAGAAACCAGTCATTAATGAGCTTTGGAATGTTGGAGATCTCTTATAAATTCAACATTTAATCATGGAAGATACAGCTTATTACTGTGTATAGCTAGTCCTTAGAAAGCCAAACTTGGCTCACAGCAGGTTCCTTTCATTGTTGAGTCCATCAGCACATACATCTTGAGAACGTTTATTCTTGGTTTCACTCACTACTGAATGTATGTTGCAGGAATAGATGGCACGAGAACACATAAGAGATTCTTGCCCTTTAGGGGTGACAGCAGTCAAGGCTGTGTGGGAACCTGCCTCTTTGTATTCTCTCCCATGGTCTCCAGCAGGGGTTCTGTGATTTTTAGTCACTTGAGTACAGGTTTTGGAGGCCATAATGTACTGACCCATTTTCTTTCTGTGTGATTGAGTTTCTGCCATCCTGCCAGTTCCTCTTTGGCATCAGCTGGTCTTTGTAGTATTCTCTTGCTGTCCAAATTGCTGTGTGACCAGGTTAGAAAAGAGTTGCTTTTAGAGGAAGTTGGCTATACTACAAGGCAGACACCTCAGGGCCAAGTAGCACAGGATACCACATGACAAGGCTTATTTAAATAGTACTGTTTGTACTACTATATATAAAAAATAGATAACCAATAAAGACCTACTATATAGCACAGTGATTCTACTCAATACTCCGTAATGACCCATATGGGAAAAGAATCTAAAAAAGAGTGGAGATATGCATATATATAAAACTGATTCAGTTTGCTGTACAGCAGAAAGTAATATAACATTGTAAATATATGCCAATAAAAATTTTTTTTAAAATAATACTGTTTGACCATTGATATGGGAACTATAAATCATCTAATATAACTTGTGTTCAGAAGCTGATTTAAAATTCTCCTAGGGAGGTATATGAGGCTTCCTAGGTGACTCAGTGGTAAAGAATCCACCGGCCAATGTAGAAGATGCAGGAGACATGGGTTCGATCCCTGGGTTGGGAAGATCCCCTAGAGGAGGAAATAGCAACCCATTCCAACATTCTTGCCTGGAAAATCCCATGGACAGAGGAGCCTGGTGGGCTACAGTCCATGGGGTCACGAAGAGTCGGACACAACTAAGCAACTGAGCACACACACATGCACGCAGGGGAGGTATATGGACCATCCAAGAACAGTGGTCACTTCAATCTGCACCCTTAACACATGCATATGCACATGCATATACATATTCGTGCAGCTCTTCTGTCATGGATGAGGGGTAAGGAAACCTGTTACAGGAAAAAGTTTGCAAAGGGAACAAAAGCAGGCTGTGCTCTCAGAGCCAATAGACCTGGTGTTCTAAACATAAGTACTGTCCCCAAGGGACCCTGGCCATTGGTTTGTGACTACTACACAGAAAATAGCTTTAAGTAGTGCTCGTAGGGCTCTAGGTGTGGCAGTGCCATTTGTAGTCAGCTGCACTGTTACTGAAGAAACCCTAAGATTGGTGGAATCTGGTGACCAGCTGAGACCTAGTTGTGAGAAGTCCTTTATCTTCAATGGTATAAGCAAGAGCTGGACAGCTGGGAGCTGGAAGGTGGTATCTTATCCCTTCATCAGCCTCTTCTCCTTCCTTAGAATGTTTTAGAAAGTCAAGACTTAGAAAATTGCACCTGTTCCTGGCAGATGGGTTGGGTTGTATCAACTTAGATACTGTCTTAAGTTGATGGCATATCCTTACCTTGGGCATGCAACTAAAATAAAATTGTTGCTTCCTACTCAGAGAGCATCATGTCTTCTAACATAGAGGGAGGTCATGACCAGTTGTCTATCAATCACACAGATATTTCCTACACACCCACATGAGTGTCTTCTGTGCCTGGCACCATGCATGAAGGAATATTCGAGAAAGATAAGTTCTGACCAGAGATAGTCTATTGGCAAATAACTGAAGAAAAGTTCATAGCATTTTATAATTGAGTGTTTAGCTATAGACTATGGGTTTTCAGCAAAAAAAAATCAGTAAACCAGGGTACCTAGGTTTTCTGGAGGAACTCATTGTATTCCATTCTGTGCACCCAAAATATTTTATCCCATTGTGCTAGTGTGGTTCTGAGTTTGTCATATTGTATGTATTGTAAAAATGACTACCCTTTTTGGATCTTTAGGGTAAGACCACTGTCCTTTGGTTTTCCTAGTTGATGGTGGGTGCTCCCATGTCAGCTGGCTTGAGATGAGAAACTGGGAATTTAGGAGAAAAATTCTCTGGTATTATTGGTGTACTTTCTTGCGTCTGAACTTTAGGTGGTGGTGAGAACAAATGACTTTGCAACTGGAAGACAGGCTGGGAACTACACTTTAGGGAATCTCAAGTTGAAGAAAAACAAGCAAATTTTATAAGCCAGACCATCCTATTTGAGAGACTCTATTTATTGCCCTTTTATCCAAATGTTTCAACTTCACAGTGTTGCAGAGATTAAGGAGAGGTTGTATGTTCACACCTAGACCAAAGCAGCCCCACCCAGGAGACCTGTGTGGTGGTGACAGTGACTCTAAGAATGAGAATCCCAAGGGAAAAATAAGGCTAAAGGGACAGAGCAGGGCTTTGAAATTTCCAAACTATCTCCTCATTGTCAGCCTTGGATCTGAATTTAAGTGCAGTAAAAGGTTTACTTATATTTTAGTGTGTACATTTCCAGTTATTTGATGGTATACTGTGTCTGTGTCTCCCACCAACACATGAGTTTCTCAAGTGCTGCTCTTATTCACCTTTTTCCCCCTAGCACCTAACATAGAGCCTATCAGAGTAGAGGCTTCCTGGCCCTCTTGCAGAAAATGTGCTTGATGGCACAGAGGCCAGAACATCTGCTTGAGAACTGAGATTTTGAGTCCCACATCCAGTTTTATTCCACCTCTTTAAATGACTTCAGTGTTCTTGGGCTATTGACATCAGCCCTGGCTTCTCAGACCAGAGCTAATAAGAGGGATTTAGAATACTGGCAGTGTGTTTCAGGTGGGTAAACCAGGACAGAGAGAAGCATATGCCATTTTCCAAATGATCCTGGGCCCAGAGTAGTGGCAGAGAGGATCCTAGTTTTGAGTGCCTACTGAAAGTAGTGTTGCCTTTGTAGAATTCACACATCATTGTTTACTGAAACACTGTTTTCAAGAATGAAAAGTCTGTCACATATAGCTGTTCAGTCTAATTTTGTAACTACTTCTAAGAAACAGGCTGATTTAGGTTTGTGCAGTGGCAATGCTGATTACTTAGAAGGAAATGGGAGGTTGTGTGGCTTTAAAAACATTCAGTTCTTGAGCTCCATCAAGAAGTGGCAACAGCTGCATGCAGGCTAGAAGCAGTTGATTCAGTTGTATGTGAGCCTTGCTCTTAAGGGCAGCTAAGGAGGGCTTCTTTGTTTTTAAATATATATTTTTTTAAATTAGAGGATAATTACAATATTGTGATGTTTTTGCCATACATCAACATACATTGGCATTAGGTATACATATGTCCCCTCCCTCTTGAACACCCCTCCCAGCTCCCTCCCCGTCGCGCTCATCTAGATTTTCACAGAGCACTAGCTTTGGGTTCCCTGTGTCACACATCAAACTCAAGAGAGTGGTTTCAGAGACTGAAGAGAACATGAATTAGAAACAGTTGAATGCTGGAGGATGTAGAGAGTGTGTGTTAGGGCACTCTGTAGTCATTTTTTATAATGAGAACCATCATTAGCCTTTTGGAACCACTTATACTGTGCTGTTAGAGGAGATAGAAATTGCTAGAACCTAATCTATACCATCCATGGGCTCTGAGTCAAGTTGGAGATTCAGATATGTGAGCAGATTACTTCCCAAGAACTATGGAGAAGGTATAGGATCATATGGTGGAGTGGAAAGGAAGGGACAGGACACACTATAGCAAACCAGATAATCTTCTCCAAGTTGGACTCTAGTTGTCTCTGGGATATTTAGGAGGGAGTTCAATTTCTGATCTGGCTGTGCTGTGAAAAGAAACTTTTAACCTTTCTTGAGACATAGAATCAGTACTTTGTTTCTAACTGGATTTATGGAGTGAATTTGTTGGGGGTAAGGGGAAAGAGGTGTTGGCACATGGAAAGCCATTTTTTGTTGTTATAGAAATAGCTTTTTGAGAGGTCCCTGGTAGCTCAGACGGTAAAGTGTCTGCCTACAATGCGGGAAACCCAGGTTCGATCCCTGGGTCGGAAGATCCCCTGGAGAAGGAAATGGCAACCCACTCCAGTATTCTTGCCTGGAAAATCCCATGGACTGAGGAGCCTGGTAGGCTACAGTCCATGGGGTCGCAGAGTCAAACACAGCTGAGCGACTTCACTTCACTTAGAGCTAACACTTACAAATGGACCTGGCATTTCTCTGTTTGGGTCGTTTTATTCAGTGCCAGTACAGGCTGTGCGGCTGTTCTAGGAGCCCTCAGGATCTGCTCTCAGGTGTCTCCTCTGGCGCAGTCCTGAAGGGTTTGTGCTGGCTTACAGAAATGCGTTCATGGCCACCTTTTGAATCTCTTGTCAGCTTGGTCCCCACCATGGAGAGTCGAATGTATGATTAGTGTGTGCCTTTTCACTTGCTTTCAAAAGAAGCTTTATTCGTCAGACTTTCACATGACAAACTTTGGCCGAGTTCTTTCTGCATGTCTGTGCTAGGTTAGAGATACAGAGATAATAGGATCAGTCCCTGCCCTTTGAAGAGGCAGACTTGTAAGCCTCTGCTACTGTGTGATGTATTATAATAGGAGGAAGGACAAAGAGGAATGGGAGCCAGGTGGCAGCAGTGCCTGGGCTCCTCTTTGAACCAGAAAAGGTCACCTCTCACCTCAGGGAAGTCTGACTGGGCCTTTCTTATATCTGTTGCTTACTCCAGGCATACTTTTGAATAAAGCATTCTTCAGCTTGATTTAATGGACTTTGTATCCCACACAGCCTGAAAATTAGTCTGGGTTCTTCAGAACCCCACAGTGGTCTGAGTTCATATTTTGTGCTCTGTACCGTCAGTCTGTACTGCGGCCATGTCCAAGTTGGGTGAGAAATGCAAGCATTACAGTAGGCGCCCTTGGATTAATCAGCTTTGGAGGTGGGGGCTAGCATCCCAGATGAAGGGGTCTTACTGTATTGCCTGCACAAACAGTGCTGCCTTCTCCATGGGCCTGGGCCTCTGCTTCTGTCTTAAGACTGCATTGTTCCTGCCATAGCCTTGCTGTCTCTAGTGGAAAGCTTTTCAACCAGTTTTTCTGGAAAGGTCAGAATCATTAGGGGATGATCCTATTAGAATCAGGAGACCCACAGCTTTACCACTCATAGTTGGAAGCTTCACTTTTCTCATCTTAAATGTAAAAATCTCAGATCTGCCCACCTGACAAGGTTGTTTGAATCACTTGGACTAGTTTATGAATACTGTTTTATAATTAATTCGTAAGGTACCACACAGGCAGAAGTAGACAGTCTTTCCCTTGCACAAGGGGCTAGGAAATATTCTCAAGGGCACTTCGCTCTTAAGATATTGCTGCTTTGCTGAATCTTTTAGTATATGGTGTACAGCCTATAGCTATAGGAAGGGACTATAGAAACAGACACTTAGGTCAAATACTAAGGTTAGAGAGAAGAGAATGCAAAGGATACTTTGGAAAAGGATATTGAACCTAACCTGAGGGTACAGAGACGACTTCTTGGAGAAGGTGATGCCTGAGCTGAATCTTGAAAATTGAATTCTACTTAGTAAGTATTGTGTGTTTGTGCTTAGTTGCTTAGACATGTCTGACTCTTTGTGATCCCATGGACTGCAGCCTACCAGGCTCCTCTGTTCATGGTGATTCTCCAGGCATAAGTACTGGAGTACGTTGCCATGCCCTCCTCCAGGGGATTTTCCCAACACAAGGATCAAACCCATGTCTCCCACATTGCAGGCAGATTCTTTACTGACTGAGCCACCAGGGAAGCCCTGGTGTGTGAGACCTGGGTTCGATCCCTGGGTTGGGAAGATCCCCTGGAAGAGGGCATGGCAACCCACATTGTGTGTGTGGTGGGGTTATATTCCAGATCACATCAGTCGAACAGTATAAACAAAGGCATAGAGACATGAACAGTATGATATGCAGACTGTGAGGCTGAAGTGGTAGGGGATAAGAATTGAAAGCAGAGGAGTCTGATGATATACTATCTAACTTGGATTTTATCTTCTAGATAGGAAATGAAGAACCATTGTTGGCTTCTTTTAAATAACAACTTTTTTGAGATATTACTCACATAAAATAAAATTCATCCTTTCAAAGTATACATTTCAGTGGTTTTTAGTATATTCAATTATCACCACTATCTAATTTCAAATCTTTTCATCGTTCCAAAAGGAAAACCCCATGCCCTGTTCTCCCCTCCCTTCAGCCTTTGGGAACCACTAATCTTTTTTCAGTTTCTATAGCTTTGCTTAATCTGGACATTTCATAGAAATAGAATCATACAATATATTATTGCTAGCTTTTAAGTAGGTGAGTAACAGATTTGCATTTTACAAAGATCATGCTGGCAGAAGTGAGGAAGGTGGATTATGGAGATCAAGCCTAGCCTAGGCAGAGACCATTTGGAATACTGGAGTATTCAGAGGAGGACCTGAATTAAGGCAACAGTCATGGGGATGAAAAAGGAGGGGGCGATTTGAAAACATTTAGAAGCTAAAATTATTTGGAGTTAAGAGTGGAAAGTCTAGGTGAATCCCAAGTTTCTAGCTTAGCAAACTGGGTGGAAAACAGCAATACTAGCTGACATAAAAATACAGCTAGAGATTTAGTTTTTGGGGAAAAAGATGAGTTCAGCTTTGCATGTATAGAGTTAAGTGTGAATAATCCAGATGTCGTTCAGATATAGACCAGATGTGCAAAGCTGAAGATTGAGAAATAAAGGTCAGTGCAGAGGATATACATTTGGGAGTCATCAGTACAGAAGTGGTAATTAGAAAAGAAATGTGGAATAGTCTCCACAGCTATAGGCCTAGGAGAACCCTGAGACCATCACCCTCGGGGGTGGGAGGAAAAGCCCTAGAGTGTTCAGAGTAGCCAGAGGTAGAGAAGGAAATCTATAGTGTCACAGAAGCCAGGAGAGAAGAATCAAAAGCAACAGAAATAGCTTGTAATTAGCCTTTGATCGGAGAAGGCAATGGCACTCCAGTACTCTTGCCTGGAAAATCCCATGGATGGAGGAGCCTGGTAGGCTGCAGTCCAGGGGGTCGCTAAGAGTCGGACACGACTGAAGCGACTTAGCAGCAGCCTTTGATAGCTAGTCTGTTTGCTCCAGGGCCACAATGGCTTAGTCTCTACATGTCCAGCATTGATAGGATCCCTGAATCATATATAAAAATGCTGAAGGAAATAATCAGCAATGTCAACAGCAGCAAAATCAAGTAATACTAAGGACTGATTTTGTCTACTCAGTTTAATGACATGGAACTCAGAGGGATCCTCCCGGAGAACACTTCCAGCAGAAGCCAGTGAGGAAGGGGTGGGAGATGAGGAAGTAAAAACAGCAAGTGTTGCAAGCCAGACTTCACTAGTCTAGACTCCACTAAGAGCAGGCTCAGGAGTTTATTGAAAAACCCCATAGGAGCTAATCCTGGTCAGGGATCCTCCCCATTTTCCTCATCACCTCAGATACAGACTCCTAAAGTTGGCTCTTTTGGTTTTCAGTATTCCATCTTTGTCTTTGGCTCCAGTCCCTGGCTGCTGGCTATGGAGAAGCTTTAAGAGAGGCAGGGGTCACATTCCAGATCAGAGGCAGACTGGGCTAGGCAGGCTTATCCATGTTGTGGGGCCCTGATCAACCTTGCCGTAGCCATCTTTTAGCGGCTCAGAGAAGCTACTGTAAGTCGCTTCCTCCTGGATGGTTGGTCTACAGTGAGTGTATGAGAGGGCTTCATGACTGTGAAGATGGGACAGAAATTGAAGAGCTTTGATAAGGGGTACCGGCCATGCTCTGTTCCTTATTGCTGCGCCTAAGCTGAATTTCGCAGGATTGTTTCTAAGGGCTGAAAAGCCAGTAGTAAACAGGACTTCAGACTGATCCTTGGAGACAGGAGCCTGAGTTGTTGATGAAAGAAGAGGAGGGGAGAAAAACAAGCAACAGATCTGAGCCGCCACTGCCTCACAAGCCAGTGCCCAATAGCCTAGACTTCAGCTGTCTAATAGACAGGCTGGCTTAGAACCCATCTTCTCATAGATTGTAAAGTCAGGGAGTTGGGGTGGGGGTGGATTGCTGAGCCAGGGGACTGATGGAAGGGCTGAAGCCAGGACAAGCACAAGGAGAGGCCTGCTTAGAAGCCAGAGACAGTCTATCAGGAACCAAGGGCAATAGATGTAATGAAATCACAGGCTGCTTCCAGCTCAGAAAAAGAGAGCATAGTGTGATCACATCAAGGCCAGAGTAAGGGACTAATTTGTATCTGATGCGAAGTAACCAGGTGACTTGGCAATGCCTTGGCAACTATGTGCCAAGGTGAGGAAGAGGGAGGGCTAGAGGGCCTTGCCAGTCCCAGAAATGTCCCTGTGAGCCAAGGATCCCTGTTCTGTGCTGCCCCTGGAGGAAGGGGGGATCGAATGAGATGCCTCCTGAGCCAGAGTGGTGTAGGTCCATTTTGAATATTTGAGGAGAGCTCGTTGCTGCTTTATGTTTAAAGTCATTTGGGTTCATCCATTCTCTGGAGACAGCAGCATTTGTTCAACAAGCTTGTCTTGAACCTCTCTCATAAATTGAATAGTGTAAGGAAGGCCCAAACCCGAATTTGCCCCTGAGAGGCTGATGGCCTCTCTGCTAGGCTGTAAGAGGAAGTGGCAGAGAGGAGTTAATGGAGTTGAGAAAGCTGAAGGTGAGAACTGGAGAGGTCAGGACTGGAAAGGTAAGCTTACCTTAAAGCACACTAAATTTTCTGAGGAAAAAAGAATTGGGAGAATATTCCAAATGGAAAGAAAAAGTAAAAGCAAAGACAAAGGTTTGAAGGGCCTGTTCAGGCTTGTCTGTAAGAAGTTTGGATGAAGATATGTACATAGGGGCACCAGGGGCTCAGATCACAGAACAAAGCCAGATTGTGGAATTTTAATGCCAGAGGAGAGGGTGGTTGTAATCTTGTGGGCAGTGAAAGTTGGTATAGGCTTGTCCTGTGCTTACATTACTTGGCAAGGTCAGGCCTGGTCTTTGAGTCTCTACGTTCTGAGAGAAGAATGGAGGCCAGGGTCTGATAGCCTGTCTTCTTCCACTAGATTATAAGCTCCAAGAGAACAAGGGTTTCTGTTTACTGTGATATCTTTGATACTTAGAACCTTGCCTAGCACATGGAAAACAAAGATAAATATTTGTTTGGAGCATGGTATGAATCCTAGGGCAGCCACCCAAGATCCAGGCCTAACTCACCTCACATGGCTATCAGAGCCCCACTGGGGTCAGCCCAAGAGCATGATTTCACCAAGAAGCAAAGGACAAGGTACCCTGTGGTAGTAGGGAGGGGTGGTGGGAAACTCTATGGCTGGCTGGTCCCCTCTTCTGATCCACATGTCTTCTTCTTTGGGAACCCTAGAACTGCCTGATAAAGAGGGATGAAAATGGTTACTCTGCAGTGGTAGCTGACTTTGGCCTGGCTGAGAAGATCCCTGATATCAGGTGGGTAACCCTAATGGGTGCTGGGGTCACTGAAGGGACTGAGGCAAAGGGGAAGACTCCAGTGTCCTCTTCAGAGGCTAGGACTTGGTCACAGCCCAATCTCAGCTCCCTAAATTCAGTCAATTTTGGTGTGCCCATCCTTGGGGGAGAGAAATTCCCAATGGTCAGACCTCCCATTGCACCCACCAGTGGCAAGCTCATTTTCCATACATTCTTACCCCACAGCACAGGCGGTGAGAAGCTAGCTGTGGTGGGCTCACCCTTCTGGATGGCACCTGAGGTTCTCCGAGATGAGCCCTACAATGAAAAGGTGAGTCTGGGGACCCCAAGGCCTGATTCTCTGTAGAATCCATTCTTAGCATCAAGTGCCTTGGATCACCCTTCACGTATAGGGTAAGGATCTATATCCTTCCTGCAAAATCAGCACTGGTACCTGTCAGCTGCCTGGTGAATGAACTGAATGAAATATGGTCAGTATTTCATTCCACTTCCTGATGGCTCAGTGGTTAAGAATCCCCCAGCAAATGCAGGAGATGTGGTTTTGATCCCTGGGTCAGGAAGATCTCCTAGAGTAGGAAATATCAACCCACTCCAGTATTCTTCCCTGGGAAATCCCACAGACAGAGGAGCCTGGCGGGCTACAGTCCAGAGTCACAGAGTTAAGACATGACTGAGCAACTGAGCACATGGTCAGTAGGGCCCAAGCCTGGGCTAGTGAACATGAGAGGCAGAAACCCCACCTCTTACCCGATCGAGGGAAACTGAGATTTCACTACCCACCAGGCGGATGTGTTCTCTTATGGTATCATCCTCTGTGAGATCATCGCCCGCATCCAGGCTGATCCAGACTATCTTCCCCGAACAGAGGTGAGCTCCAGGATGGGGATCAGTGCCACTGGGATGGCTGCTTTCGAGGCCATGGAATTTTTTATTTTCTTGGGGTGGAGTTCCTGGAACTTGGTCTGTGGCTTCTTCTCTGGGGCAGTTCTCCACCTCTCCTGAGCAGGCCAGGATGGGTGGAGGGGTTAATGACCTGTCTACCCATGTCCCTGCTCCTTCTCCACCATACCCATCCACAGAATTTCGGGCTAGACTATGATGCTTTCCAGCACATGGTGGGAGACTGTCCCCCAGACTTTCTGCAGCTCACCTTCAACTGCTGTAATGTGAGTATCTTTTTCTCCTGGGCTTTGGTTGGGGCTGGCTGAACCCTGTTCACCTGGTTAGGACCACAGGGAGAGGCTGCTAATTAGCCTCATGAGGGACCTCTGTCTCAATGATGAGTGGCCGTGCCTATGTTCCTTCCTCTGGGCCTGTCAGACTCTGGCCCAAAGCCTTGGACCAAGGAAAGGAAAATTGCTTTGTATTATCCAGTCCTCAGCTTGTAATGTAAACCTACTACCCTTTTCTTGGATATTGATGGAGCTTTGGTCAGGTTTTAGTTGGACCATGCATCCAACTGGTCCAAAGCCCATAAGAAAGGCTCTTGTTAGCATTTTAGGTCTGGGGCCGCACCTACCAGTTATGACTAAGGGGTAGCTGGGACTGGTCCAGGTAGCTTCCAGAAACATGTTAGCTGCAGAACTCAAAGAATAGAACCAACCAATGTGAACACTCCCTTTTGGAGGGTTCTATGCCAAACAAGGGGACAAGACATAGAAAGGCCACTGAGGTAGGGGAGGGTACTAGACAATAGCATCTTCCCTGACCTTCACTCTGGGGCTCAGTCTTACGGTCTGGAACCTTCAGAAAAGATCTCTTCGATACACATCTGACTCTTAAAAGATGCCAGAAACAGACTCAAATGCCATCCTCGGGATGGAAGATAGGAGGTCAGGGCTAATGGCTGGTGTGGATGACTACAGATGGACCCCAAACTACGCCCATCCTTTGTGGAGATTGGGAAGACCTTGGAGGAAATTCTGAGCCGCCTACAGGAGGAAGAGCTGGAGAGGGACAGGAAGCTGCAGCCCACAGCCAAGGGTAAGAGATGAAACTAGAATGTCCAGCCTGAACCCATGGGAGGATATTAGGATGGTGGGGGGCGAAGGGGCTTCCCCTCTAGGGCTGTGATCACAGGATCCCATGTACAGAAGAAAGGTAAAGAAGCAGGGGATGATGGGAAAAGTCCTGGAGCTCTGCACTAGCATACCGCCTCCCTTCTGTTTTCTCATTGTTGAATGGGGACAACAGTACCTACCTTTGCTTTCTCAAGTGGTAAAACATTGTGTATGAGATATTGCTTTTATTTGTTATGACTAGAGAGAAACCCTGACTTGACTCACTATTCTTCAGGACTCTTGGAGAAAGGACCTGGGGTGAAGCGACTGAGCTTACTGGATGACAAGATACCGCCCAAGTCCCCACGCCCAAGACGTACCATCTGGCTGTCTCGAAGCCAGTCAGACATTTTCTCCAATAAGCCCCCACGTACAGTGAACGTCTTAGATCCCTACTACCAGCCACAACGAGTTGGTGCTGCCCGAGCCCCCAAAATCAACCCTTTCAGTGCTCGCCAGGACCTCAAAGGTGGCAAGATCAAGTTCTTTGACCTGCCCAGCAAGTCTGTCATCTCCCTGGTATTTGACCTAGATGCACCAGGGCCTGGAACGATCCCCATGGCTGACTGGCAGGAGCCCCTGGGCCCACCTGCTCGCCGGTGGCGTTCTTTGCCTAGTTCACCTGAGTTCTTGCATCAGGAGGCTTGTCCATTTGTGGGCCGGGAAGAATCACTATCTGATGGGCCCCCACCACGCCTCAGCAGTCACAAGTACAGAGTAAGGGAGATCCCACCATTCCGAGCATCTGCCCAGCCAGCTGCTCCAGCCCATGAGGCCATGGACTGCTCCAACGCCCAGGAAGAAAATGGTTTTGGGCCCAGGCCCCAAGGGGTCAGTCCGTGCCTTGCAGGTGCCCCTGAGGAGATGGAAGTGGAAGAAGAAAGGCCAAGAGACTTGGCTCCAGTCCCCTTCTCTGTCTCAGGCATGGGCCTGAGGACCCAGGGAGAGCAGGATGGGTGAGCAGAGTTCATCCCCACCTCACCTTGGGGACAGACCTTCAGCTGAAGCCACAGGGCCCCCTTGGTGCAAAGCCTAGACTCTTCCCGGGGGCCCAGAGAGCACACAAGCTAAGCCAAGCCAGACTTATCTGTGAGGCGAGGCAGCCATGAGAGGCCTTCCTAGTTAGGGCCAATGGCTGATACGAAGCCTCTGAAATCCAGCAAGGAGCTCTGGCTCCCACCAGATCCCCAAGACTTCCCGACAGGACCAGAGGATTCCTAGTTCTAGTGTGAGCTGGCAGGCAGCTATTACCCCAGGTTCTTCTCCTACCCCAGGTCTGTTTCTTGCCCTTTCCTGGGGCATATAAGCTAATGGATGGAACCTGTAGCTGACCAGGAGATCATAAAGGGCATGGCTATTTCTCAGACCTGAAGACTGGGGTGCTTCTTGCCAGAATGTCTAAGACACTTGAATAATAATTGCTGTTTGCACTTACTGCACGGCCAGACCATGTCACTACATTTCTATGCAAGACAAGGCAGAGTGGTGGTCGTGGCTCTCAGCTAACCTATTCAAAGATCTTTTCCAGTTGATTAATCTATTTTCATATTTATGAAGGAGTCTTAATGTTCTGCCCTAAAAGACTTTCAACCTTGTGGTTGGGAGTGGGGCTGATTTTGTAGGCCCTAGGGCCTGCTCTGTGAATTTGTCGACACATGATACACCCAACTGGTTTATACATGGACTGATTTCTTCCCTTTCTGCTATGGCCAGAGCTATGGGAACAGTCTGTCCTAATAGAACCACAATAAGAAATAACCAAAGATGAAGCTGGTCAGATATTTTCATATCTTGTTTCTGGTTTTCTTCTTTTTTTTTTTTTTGGTAAAACTTTCCCAGGACACTTTGAGATTTAAAAATGAATAAAGTCGGTGTTACAGGTGCTGGTCAGCCTTCTTACTTGTACTCTTGTTCTTCAGCCTCTGGGGTAAAGGCAGAAATGCCAGAGCAGTGCAACAGTATCTCTGCCAGGATGCCATCCTATCCCCGAGTAGTTGGGATTAAGTCACTCACAGGCTAGAGGGATCCAGACTCCTCTGATCCACTCTCAGCTTCTGTTCCTAGGCCCTGAGTGCTGTGTAGAAGTTGGGTCAGCTGCTACCCCAAGCCAGCTTCATCTTCTGGTTGTGGGCTTTGGAAGAACGGGAGAACTGGCTCTTAACCACTGTGAGGGGGACAGCTTTGCCACTCAGGTATACCTTGTTGTGACATTCAGGTAGCCATGGTTCAGAGCTACAGGGATGGGATCCTTGGCTCACTCCCACATAGGCCATCACGTAACCTGTCATAAAGGCATCAAAACCAGCCCGATGCAGTCCATCCCCAGGCACTGGGTTAGGACTGACTTGCCTCTCTGGTGCTTCTGAGGTGGCCATGTCAGTTGTGACTTGCCTCTCTGGTGCTTCTGAGGTGGCCGTGTCAGTTGTCTCAGCACTTGTTGCTTTAGGCTCCATCTCCAGGTCATTTGTGTGACCTTGCTCGGAGCCAGGTTGGGTCCCAGTCTCATCCTCAGCCACCTCCTGCTCAGTTTCCTCAGGCTTGCGATTGTCCTTACAGACCTGCTTGGTGGGAGGACTGTCTTCAGCTTCCCTAGAAGGCTGTTTCCCAGGCAGGCCCAACAAAGCCCTCCGCCGTTTTTCCTTGCGTCGTCTCCGTCGCCTCTTGTCCTCCAGCGCAGCTTCATCAGTGTCAATGATAAGGTCAATATCATGGGACCGAGGACACTGTGGTCCCAGGGGGCACCAGCCATAGGCCTAGAGGTAGGAAAGAAGCTTAGAGAGGGTTTCCAGGCATCAAAGTCCCTTCCCCAGGAAATGGGCAGGTGTGCTCACCGAGAAGTTGTCACAAATGCTGGTGGAATGAGTACGGTAGGTGGGGGGCGGTGCACAGCAGCGGTAGTCAATATGGGCCCTCATGCTAGAAGGATAGCTGCAGAACTCCAGGGTCAGGTGTGGGCTGCCAGCTGCCCGCTGCTTCCCATTTTCCCGCTCACTGCAACATCACAAGAGGATATGGATCCACTAGCATGTAAGCTCCATGAGAGTAGGGGTTTTTGTCTGTTCTGTTCACTGCTGAACCCTTGGCACTAAAGCAGTGCCTGCCCCATGGTAGGCACTCACTTAACATCTTAAGTGAATGAAATAATCAGGCTTATGCCAGGCCCCACCCCGTTCCCTCAACCAGTTCCTCACCATTTCCGGAAGGCATATTCTAGGTAGGAGGCCAGAAAGCGGGCATGAAACTCGGCAGCATATTTGGTGTCATAAATGCCAGCGGGAAACATTTCACAAAGGTCAGCAGTGAAGGTTCCCAAGTTCTCGGGCAGGTGTGCGTAAAAGTTCTGGTAGAGGAACACCAAGTCTATCAGGCCGTTGTGTAGTACCAGGGGCCGGCGGGCCCGGATCAGCTCCAGGAACAGTGTCCTCACTGACTGTCTCTGACTCTCATCACCCTAGGTAGAAAGAAAGGGGTCATCAAGAAGGATAGAGTGCCTTAGGGAACCTCTCTTGCAGGACACCTGTCCCAGGCAGCCTCACCTGGAAAGTTCTCCCTTGCTTTCATCTAATTTATTGCTATTCACCGGTTTATCAATCTTGTTTCTCCAGCTCTGTCACTGGTGAGTCCCCATACTCCTAAGAAGCAGATCCTCCCCAGTGTACCCACCCTAGAGTAGTTAAGAAATGAATTCACAAAAGAGGCAGTCTCAAGGCTGAAGATCTACCTTGTCATTGCCCTTGTGGTAGGGGATTCCTTGAGCGTACTGGCGGTTGAAGTTGAAGCCATGCTGTACCAGGAACTGCACAGACTTTGGTTCTATGACATACTCTTCCATGCACAGTAGGGTCAGATTGAACACTTGGGCCAGGTATGAGTGTTCACCCTGGGAGAAAAAGAGATTCTACTACATCCAGCCTTAGGAGAAAAAAACCTTATAGCTGATGTTCCTCAGTATCTCAATCCCTCCTTCCCTTGCCACAGACCTGGGATGGGGGTGACAGTAACCCATACCTTGTCTGGCTGCTGCTTGAAACAAGCGAGGCCCAGGGAGAGGATGGAACGGGTCCTGGCAGCATGACACACGGCCTTGTAACGTTCCTCGATGCACCTTGGGGTTGGGTTTGGGGGTGGCTGTGGCTGGGAGTTAGCCTCATGCAAGACCCAAACCACCCAGGACTGTGACCTCCACTCTAGGGTTGAGGTCTGCCCTTCCTGGCAAGGCTAGGACTAAAGAGATCAGGGCTTATACTTACTGGTTCAGCAAACACTTCCTGTCCCCAAGCCCACTCAGTTCCTATGGATCAGTAAAGGGAGAGCTGTTAGGTTCTGCAGTACCAGCCCTTTAACCACCACCTGCTCTCCCAGTTCCCTAGCTCTCACCGTGTCCACAGCCACAAAGTTAGCTGTCTTTATGGCCAGGAGGAGGGATGGCCACATCTCCTTGAAGTTGTCACTTTGCACATCCACCACGGGAACCTGGACTACTAGCTCCTCTCCAGATTTTGTGCTTTGGCGGACACCATCTGGAGATAAGAAGGGTGATGGATATTAATGCACAGGGAAGAGCCCAAGGGAACAGACACCAAGCTAGGCCATGGCTGGGAGCAGGGGCAGCTTCCCCCTCAAGAGTTATATTGCATATGCTTTATACACAGGATTGGAGTGAACAGTGCCCTGAATTTGGGGAGAGAAAGCTTGGGCCTTCCAGTGGCTAATGTAAAATTCTGGGAAAATGTTTCCCCTTAGCATCAAGACCTGTAAAAGTGGAAGGCTGAACTAGATAATCTGTTGAGGTTCCTTTTCCCCATATCCTGCAGGAAATATTTTGCAAGGTTTGAGGACTTCAGGCCCGTTGATATCCCACAAAGCTCTGTAACCGTTCCCATGGTGCCTCAGAGCCACAAGTGGCAGTAGCCAGTATGTGCCAGAGCCTAATAGATAACGCCCCAATCCGTCCCACTTCCTGTGGACCACAACTCCCAACCTCCCCCAAATAACAGCGCTATAAACTCCAGACTACATCTCCCGACATGCCCCGACGGGTCCTAACTATCCTCCCAACACTCCAGGCTTTTGGAGGCGGGACCGCGGTGCACACCGGGACATGTAGTCTCCTCGTGGCTGATCCAAAAGGAAGGCGCTAGTCCTCCGAAACTTGAGGCAGGTTTCTTAGAACTATGAGTCCGAGGCCCTCCGCTGCCTCGGAGCGCACAGGCTTTGAAAACGGCCCCTGGGAAAGCCACTCACCGTCTGAGACCGTGGGAGCTGAGGCTGCGCCATCGTCACTGTCGGCGGCCATGACACCGCGGGTCCCTCGCTAGTATAGTCACTGGGCACGGGGGACTTCCGCTTCGTCTCCTGTCTCGGTTCCTGCAGTCGGGGTTGGGGCGGGGTCTCATGCCCAGAATCGCCGAACAGTCGGACTTCCTTTAAGATCTCCTGGGTCTGGTGCGGAAGAGGCAGCCTGGCGCGCTAGAGGCAGCCTGGCGCGCGCTGGAATCCTATTGGCCGGCGTGGATCGGCTTGCCGCCAATATTGGCCGGGGCCACGCCCCCTGGAGTTCGTCGGAGAGCTTGGCGCGGGAGATCGCGCGGGAGGTAATTCCTTCTTCCTGTGCGACCTGGCGGGAACGCAGGCTTTCGTGTTATGCTGTCTTCATCGACTCTGCCCCGGGGTGGGGGTTGGGGTTTTTATGTCTGTAGAGGATGAGATGATACCTGAGCTAAGCTTAAAGCAACCGTAGAAGTTATGCAGACTAGAGAGTGTGGGTGGAAAAAGGGTTTGGGAAAAGGCTAGCTCTTAGGGAGGGTGGAGAGCGTTGCATTCCAGCAAGTGAAAGGAGCGGGGAAGGGGACAGGAGATGAGGCTGCGGAGGGTGAAAGCGACCGCTAGCAGGGACACTTTTGAAACAATAGACGCGCGTGATAATAAGGACTTGAATTAGGCTCCAGCAGTGACAGCTTGTAAGCAATTAGGAGTTATAGTTGTTCCTGAGGGGTTTGGGATTTGATTTCTGCTACTGAGAGTTGTCCCTACCGTAGACCAGAACTTTCTCAAGAGCTCTGGTTTCCACCAAGGACTCTGAACCTTTTCTGTCTCTGATTATTTGCTGTTTCCAGTTCATCCTTTCTACTGAATCTTTTCATCATCATTCTGAATTGTTTGGATTTCTCCCATTCTGGAAAAAAGGGGTACTTTTAATGCAGTTTGCCTGGCACTGTGCACAACAGTCAACAAAAGACACCCAAGTTTCTTTCATGGAATTTTACAGTTAAGTGGGGAAAGCAGACACTGATCAAAGAATCACAAATAAACATGAAATTATGATTGGTATAAGAGCAACAGTGGAGAAGTACAGAAGAGGGTAAGACTGGGGGGGATCTGATTTGGACATTTAAGTCAAGACCTGAAGAGTAAATAAATGTTAGGACAAGAGCTGTCCAAGCAGAGGAAATGAACTGGGTGAGGCCTCAAGGTGGACAGACACTTTGGGAATTGAAGCAACTATTTCAGGCAAACATGGCTGGAGCGCGGTGGGTGAGGGGATGAGGCAGGTTGAGCTGTTTGTATCCTGCAAAGATACGTTAAGAGGATTGGCTCCTGAGAGCAATGGGTGTGACAGCCAACGTCCTCATGGCCTACAAGGTACTTTGTAATCCTATTCCCCGCACCTTGTTTGGAATGGCACCCACTCCAGTATTCTTGCCTGGAGAAGTTCATGGATAGAGGAGCCTGGAGGGCTACAGTCACAAAATCAGAAATGACTGAGCGACTTTCAGTTTCCCCTTCTTTACCTCTTTGACCTCACCTACTACTCACCCCTTCCTATTCCATTTCTAACCACACTGACTTCTTCAATCTACAAACACACCGGGAACCCTGCTGCACTAGCACAGGTAGTCATCCGTATGGATAACTCCTTTAACTGCTTTAAGTCATTGGTCAAATATTGCTCTAACAAGGCCCACCTTGACCACGTTCTTTAACATTGCAACATTCCACCACCCTCACTTACTTCTTATCCCCTTCACAAGTCTACTTTGACTGTTTATGCTGGTTTTTATCACCTAACATCCTATATAATTGGCTGATTTTATGCATTATTTTTTGTAGATCCCATAAACTCTATGAAGGCCCAAACCTTTGCTGTTTTACTTATTGAAGTATTCCAGGCACCTAAAACTGCTTGGACTTAGTAGGCACTCCATAAGGAATTATGGAAGTCAGTGAGTTTGGTCAAGAAGTTTTGCTAGGAAGTGGGTGTGTCTGTGGATGGGATTGGAGGAGGAGGAGGAGAGAACATTCCTCCATATAATGGGATAAAGGAGAAGGAAAGTGCAGATGGGGGGAAGTTTATGCATTGGTTCTTTTTTCTGAAAGCGGAAGCGAGCTCTTTTGATGAAAATGAGGTGTGAAGCATAGCTAGAATATGGAAGCAACCTAGATGTCCATCAACAGATAAGTGGATAAAGAAGTTGTGGTATATAGACACAATGGAATATTACTTAGCCATAAAAAGGAACACATTTGAGCTAGTTCTAATGAGGTGGATGAACCTAGAACCTATTATACAGAGTGAAGTCAGTCAGAAAGAGAAAGATAAATACTGTATTCTAACACATATATATGGAATCTAGAACAATGGTACTGAAAAATTAATTTATAGGGCAACAGTGGAGAAACAGACATAGAGAATAGACTTATGGACATTGGAAGAGGGGAGGATAGGGTAAGATACGGAAAGAGTAACATTGAAACTTACAGTACCATATGTAAAATAGATAGCCAATGGGAATTTGCTGTATGGCTCAGGAAACTCAAACAGGGGCTCTGTATTAACCCAGAGGGGTGGGGCGGGAGGGGAGTTTCAAAGGAGAGGGATATATGTATACCTATGGATGATTCAAATTGCCAACATCCGCTGGATCATCAAAAAAGCAAGAGAGTTCTAGAAAAACATCTATTTTTGCTTTATTGACTATGCCAAAGCCTTGGATCACAATAAACTGTGGAAAATTCTGAAAGAGATGGGAATACCAGACCACCTGACCTGCTTCTTGAGAAACCTGTATGCAGGTCAGGAAGCAACAGTTAGAACTGGACATGGAACAACAGACTGGTTCCAAATAGGAAAAAGAGTACGTCAAGGCTGTATGTTGTCACCCTGCTTATTTAACTTCTATGCCGAGTACATCATAAGAAACACTGGGCTGGAGGAAGCACAAGCTGGAATTAAGATTGCCGGGAGAAATATCAATAACCTCAGATATGCAGATGACACCACCCTTATGGCAGAAAGTGAAGAGGAGCTAAAAAGCCTCTTGATGAAAGTGAAAAAGGAGAGTGAAAAAGTTGGCTTAAAGCTCAACATTCAGAAAACGAAGATCATGGTAGCCGGTCCCATCACTTCATGGGAAATAGATGTGGAAACAGTGTCAGACTTTATTTTTTGGGGCTCCAAAATCACTGCAGATGGTGACTGCAGCCATGAAATTAAAAGATGCTTACTCCTTGGAAGGAAAGTTATGACCAACCTAGACAGCATATTAAAAAGCAGAGACATTACTTTGCCAACAAAGGTCCATCTAGTCAAGGCTATGGTTTTTCCAGTGGTCATGTATGGATGTGAGAGTTGGACTATAACGAAAGCTGTACACTGAAGAATTGATGCTTTTGAAGTGTGATGTTGGAGAAGACTCTTGAGAGCCCCTTGGACTGCAAGGAGATCCAACCAGTCCATCCTAAAGGAGATCAGTCCTGGGTGTTCATTGGAAGGACTGATGCTGAAGCTGCAACTCCAATACTTTGGCCACCTGATGCGAAGAGCTGACCCATTGGAAAAGACCCTGATGCTGGGAAAGATTGAGGGCAGGAGGAGAAGGGGACGACAGAGGATGAGATGGTTGGATGGTATCACTGAATCGATGGACGTGGGTTTGGATGGATTCCGGGAGTTGGTGATGGACAGGGAGGCCTGGCACGCTGTGGTTCATGGGGTCACAAAGATTTGGACACAACAGAGCAACTGAACTGAATGGCTGATTCACGTTGAGGTTTGACAGAGAACAGCAAAATTCTGTAAAGCAATTATCCTACAATTTAAAAAAAAAATCAGGTGTGAAGGAAAAAGTTTGAGGAGAGGGTTTGAACCAGAGTTTCAGCAGGGACTGCAGTATAGTCAAGTATAACTCTGCAGGCCGATCTTTGGAGTTTGAATCAAAAAGTTGCTTAATCACAAGCGTCAGCTTCCTCATAACTGAAATGGAGGTAATCCTAGAACATACCTCATGAGATTGTTAAGAGACTAAGTAAGAAAACTGGTAAAGCATTTACGCTGGGTCTGGCATGTATAACACTCACTAACTTAGCTGTTAGATAAAAGGTAAAAGCAGCAGCCAGAACAGTTAGGGAGCAGTGAAGATAAACCAGATGTTTTCTCATTACTAGTGGATAGGCAGCTGCGATTTACTAAATCAGTAGATTAGAAATAAAAATAGCTCATTTCCCCCTCTTCCCAACTTGCCATCTGCTCTCAGGCAAATCTTTTACCCTCTCCGATCCTTAGTTTCTCTGTTTTTTTTTCCCTTTGCATTTTATCTTTAAAATCATCATTGAGGTTTCTCCTTTCTATAGGATGAAGGTTTAGACTAGATGATTACTAAAGGCTGTTTCACAGATCGCCAGTCCAGGTTCAATGCATGAGACAGGGTGCTCAGGGCTAGTGTACTGGGATGACCCAGAGGGATGGAATGGGGAGGGAGGTGGGAAGGGGGGTTAGGATGGGGAACACATGTAAACCTATGGCTGATTCATGTCAATGTATGGCAAAAACCACTACAATATTGTAAGGTAATTAGCCTCCAATTAAAAAAAAAAAAAGCTGCTTCAGTGTAAATGTGCTACATCTCTAAGGAGATAAACCTCTTATACCTGAGCTCCCAGGGGTACACATATGCTCCTGCACAGGAGGCTTTGGTCCTTGACTCAGCCCAGCTCTGGCCTCTTACTTATGTCTCCAGGTGTATACTAATGCTGGTCCCACTAAGGCCACTTGCAGAAGTTCAGCCCTACTGGTCATATCTCAGTACCACAGCCCCCCAGGAGTAAGTAAGCCCGTGAGTATCCAGGGAGTGCTTGAGAAAAGCTAGACACTTTATATGAATGGTGTGGGGAGGGAGGTAGCTTTACCCTTTACAGGACCCTAAGATTCAGCCTCATGGTGACTGACATACTTTGGCTGGGTCATTCTGTTCTAGCTGATCATGAAGAAGTCACGAGCAGCTGTGGGGAATCGAAGTGGTCGCAGGAAGCAGGCATCCAGCCAGGAGGGAAAGGAGAAATGTGCCTTCGGCAGCAGCCAGGCCAAGCCTTCTGCCCCCAGTGGTAAGGATCTGGGTCCTAATCAGACTCAGGGGCTGGTTTAATTGGCCGTGAAAGGGGGCAAATTCAGGCTGGGAAGAGAGCATGGTATGTATCAAGTCATTAAGGGACTAATTAAGGATCTAATTCTGACTTTGCTCTGTGACTTTGGGATAATTGCTCTGAATAGATGCTTTCTTATCAGTGACATGGAGCAGTAGTCTGTGCATTTCCTTCCTCACTTGGCTTTCACGGGATCCAACGAGTTTATCAGCCCGAAAGTGTTCTGTGAATGGGAAGGCCCTCCACAGGTGTATGTTTGGCAGAAACTTGGATTTTCATTATGATCCAGAGACAAAGGAGCCAGGGGTACCTCCCTGGGGAAATAAAGGCTAGAAACTTGACCTAGGCTACAAAACCCTAGAGCCTCCCAGTCTGAGCTCAAGCAAGGGATTGGGGTGGGTGAAGCCTTAAGTGGACAGCCTGAAACCAGGCCTCTGGTGCACAGCCTGTGCAGGGACGATCCCTGAGTTTTCTGAAACCCCAGCAGGGCCGGCCAGGCAGCAGAAGGCATTATTGCAGGCCTCTGTCTCCTCATACCATCTATTCAGAGATGTGGCCGAGGTCACAGCCCTCCAGGAGAGCTTGCTGGATTGGTATGACCGAAAGAAGCGGGACCTACCCTGGAGAAGGCTGGTAGGAGGACAATGGATGTGAGGGGGTGGGTAGGAGGCTGGTGCCCAGCCCCCTCCACACTAACTGCCCATCTGGGATTGCATTGGCAGGTGGAGGGTGAGGTGGACCTAGACAGGCGGGCATACGCTGGTGAGTACATCTCCTTGGAGCAGGGCTGCTTTGCCTAGACGACCTCAGGTTTGGGGTCTAGGAGCTGTGGGCTAAGAGTAGGGCAGCCAGCAGTGTCCTCATGCCAGCTGCTCTTCCCCAGTGTGGGTCGCAGAGGTCATGCTGCAGCAGACCCAGGTTGCCACGGTGATCAACTATTATACCCGATGGATGCAGGTGACTTCTGGGAACAAAGGGAAGGGTCAGTCATGGTCCAGACCCCAGATGACTCCTTGGGGGTAGGGATAAAATAAGGTCTCCTCCACTTCCTTCACCTTTGGCCTCATCTCTTTTTGTCTGCCTTCGGGCTGTAGAAGTGGCCAACGCTGCAGGACCTGGCCAGTGCTTCCCTGGAGGTGAGAACCACCCTAGGGTAGGGGGAATGGGGACTACTGAGGACCGATCCCTGACCCCTCTGACCTCTGACCCCACGCACAGGAAGTTAACCAACTCTGGGCCGGCCTGGGCTATTACTCTCGAGGCCGGTGGCTACAGGAAGGAGCCCGGAAGGTAAGGGGTTGACGAGGGGTCTGGGAGCCCCAGGACCTTGGGTGCCTCATAATCATGAACCTTCCCATTCCAATCAGGTGGTAGAGGAGCTAGGGGGCCACATGCCACGTACAGCAGAGACCCTGCAGCAGTTCCTACCTGGGGTAGGGCGGTACACAGCCGGAGCTATTGCTTCCATAGCCTTTGGCCAGGTGAGCCCACTGCCCACCCCCATATTGTGCATGCCCACCTTACTCCCAGACCAGGCTGACTCTGGACTCCTCTGTGCCAGGCCGCCGGAGTGGTGGATGGGAACGTCATACGGGTGCTGTGCCGTGTCCGAGCCATAGGTGCTGATTCCAGCAGCACTCTTGTCTCCCAGCACCTCTGGTAGGATACTGGGGTAAAGAGGAAAATTGGAAAGGTGTCTCCAAAGGGTCTTTGGCTCAGAGCAATGTTCCCTTCTTGTAGGAGCCTAGCCCAGCAGCTGGTGGACCCAGCCCGGCCAGGGGACTTTAACCAAGCAGCCATGGAGTTGGGGGCCATAGTGTGCACCCCGAAGCGCCCACTCTGCAGCCACTGCCCTGTGCAGAACCTGTGCCGGGCACGCCAGAGGGTGAGCCACCCAAGGAAGGGAGGCAGTCAGGGGTCCTAGGGAGTGACCCCTGCCCCATGGCATCCTGCCCTGTCTGTGCCTCTCAGGTGGAGCGGGAGCAGCTTTCAGCCTCACAGAGCCTGCCAGGCAATTGTGACGTGGAGGAGTGTGGTGAGTGGCAGCCCCAGCCCTTCCCTGTGCTGTCAGGGAGCTGCCTGTGGCAGCCTCATTCCCTTTCATCCTACAACCGAGTCAGATTCTACAGAGCTGGGCAAAGACCTGCTCTTTGGGCTTGGTACCCAAGCCCACTTGGCCTGAGTGAGGCTCTTGGATCTCTCTTCCCAGCTCCCAACACTGGACAGTGCCCTCTGTGTGCGCCTCCCACAGAGCCCTGGGACCAGACCCTGGGAGTGACCAACTTTCCCAGAAAGGCCAGCCGCAAGCCCCCCAGGGAGGAGTGCTCTGCCATCTGTGTTCTGGAGCAGCCCAAGGCCCTTGGGGGTGCCCACATTCTGCTGGTGCAGAGGCCCAACTCAGGTACCTGGTCCCTGGCAGTGCAGCGAGGTGGCATGAGCAACAGGGAAGAAATGGAGGCAGCAGCAGCTAAGGCCCCACCCACAGCTGGCTGCCCTCCCTCTCAGGTCTGCTGGCAGGACTGTGGGAGTTCCCGTCAGTGAGTGTGAATGCGGAAGCCTCAGGGCAGCATCAGCGGGCGGCCCTGCTGCAGGAACTGCAGAGTTGGGTGGGGCCCCTCCCGGACACACGCCTTCAGCACCTGGGGCAGGTGAGTGAGGAGAGGAGTGACCAGGAATGATGGCTTCTGTGGCCCCATCTCCGGGTCTGTTTCAGCCTCTTGGCACCCCCTAGGTGGTCCACACCTTCTCTCACATCAAGATGACATACCAAGTATACAGTCTGGCCCTGGAAGAACACACCCCAGTGACCATTGTACCACCCGCCGCTCGCTGGCTGACCCGGGAGGACTTTCACACTGCAGCCGTCTCCACCGCCATGAAAAAGGCACTACCTTTGTTGTCTTCGTTGTGTTTTTTCGTGTTCCCTGCGTGTTCCAAGTAAACCTATTACTATGTAAACAAATGAAAAACATATCTTAAACAAAAGTGCTGGGGCATGAAGTTAAGGGTAGAATACAGAGGTTTGTCTCTTTGCGGGAAAGATGCCAGCCCTGCACTTCCCTCTTCTCGTCTAGGTGTTCCGCATGTATGAGGGCCAACAGCCTGGCACCTGCAAGGTGAGTCTCTTGGCCCTCACCCAGCCATCTCTCCCCAGGGCCAAATCTACAGGTTTTCAGTGAGTTAAGTGATGCATGTTTGGGTGAACAGTCTCCATGACAGAGTTCACTGGGGCGAGAGGAATAGTTCTTGACCTGAAGACCTTACAGGTAGAGAGGGGACAGGAGCAAATGATGGAGACAGTAGTGTCACAGTGTGTGAAATGTACTCAGTTTTGTGGGATATGAAGTGGGGAGCTATCGTATCTATCTGGAAGAATCAGGAATGGATGCTTGGAAGAAGCAGCTGGTAATCTAGGTCCTAGAACTAAATTATTTTCTCCAGGTTTGGAAGGAGAATCAGCAGTAAAGATGTTCTTTCCTGGCCCAAGAGTAGTGTGAGCCAAGGTGAAATACCATACAGCCTGTGAGCTGTTGGATTAGTTGGAGTTAGCAGGACTGGCCCAGGCCAGTTAAGGCCGTGAACACTAGGCCCTGAAGGATTTTAGGCGGAGAGAGGAGTCAGATTTGCCTGTTAGGAAGACTACCTCAGGCTGCCTTTTAAAGAATTGATTGATTGAAGAGTTAGATACTGGAAACAGGATGGAAGCTTTACAGTATTAAGGCTAGAATCTGAGCTAGATCAGTGGTACGGGGAGGGCGAGGTAGAAGGAGAAGACTCTACTGTCACCTTGGTGTTTCCTTCCTTTGTCTTCTGCACAGGGTTCCAAGAGATCCCAGGTGGCCACCCTGTCCAAACGGAAAAAGCCCAGTCCAGGCCAGCAAGTCCTGGAGAGTTTCTTTTGGCCCCACGTCCCCACTGATGCACCCAGCCTCAACACTGCAGCCCAGTGATGCCTTTGGAATCCTCCACCCCGCTGAGAATCCTGTTTAATAAAATGCTTATTTTTGTAGTCATTCTGGAGGCTTCCCACCCTCTCCTGAGCCCCTTCACTCCTCACCTCTGAGGGACCCAGAAAGTGGTAGAGCTCTGTTTGGTGCTGACTTCTGCTGAGCTCCTAGCCAGCCCTGGGCAGATGGAGGAGGGGGTGTTCTGTCCTGAGTGATCTGTCCTCCTCCAACCCCAGAAAGGGAGAAGGCAGCTGCAGAGAGCCCCTGCCAGTGGCTTACATCCAGCACTCTCCGGCCAGGTCTCTGATTGGAGCTGCGTTATCACCCTAGAGCAGGTGGTTGGGCTTAGCCCTGACTCAGCCCCTCCTTCCTGCAGTGCCTTCTCCCTAGGGAACAGGGAAGTACAGAGGAGAATTTATTTTGCCTTAGACTCCTGTGCTCAGTGACTCTTTGGCAACCCCATGGACTGTAGCCCACCAGGCTCCTCTATCCATGGAATTTTCTAGGCAAAAATGCTGGAATGGGTTGCCATTTAGATCATTTGTTTAGGAATACGTTATATATGGAGTGAAACAATGCAGAAAATCAAATTGGAGGTGTGGTGGAGAGAAATGAGGTCAGAAAGACATAAAGAGGATTCAGAAATACTGGTTATGTTCTATTTCCTAATCATATAATTTTGCTATTCTTTACACTTTGCATATATATTAGATACAGACAATATGAGAAATGTTTCACAGTTAAAAAAAAATCCCACCTCTCTGGACCCCTGTGAGAGTTTCAACTTCTGGCAGGTACTGATGAGATGGAAGCCCCTAAAGACAAAAGCTGTTACTCCAGGCCTCCGTGAATGTCCCTCAGTTCCAGCAGGCCCTATGCCGAACTTTCCAATGCTCCGGGACAGCCGGCTGCATCCAGCTTGGGCCCTTTGCAGGCTTCTTGGACCCTGGCAGCTTGCTCCTGCACAGACTGCCACAGGGCCCGAATGTTGCCTTGGCCAAAGCCAGTGGCCCCCTGTCTCTGGATCAGCTCCAGGAAGAAAGTGTCCTCCGCAAACAGGGACTTGGTAAAGACCTGAAGCAGAAACTTGCCTCTGTCACCATCTAGCAATACCCCTTGTCGGGCCAGCAGGTTAGGCTCCTGCCCTGCAGCCAGGATCTGCTCCTCCTTGCCTGGCTGCTGGTAGTAGGCCTTAGGAGGAGTCAGAAGCTGACCCCCAGCCCCTGCCACCCCTTCAGTGGCTTCCTTGATACTGGGTGTGTACAGCCCCACATGCTGCAATCCAGGTCCCCTGTTCCGGGCCAGAAACTGCTCCACCTGGTCCTGTCCGCTGGTGGCCCTTGGCAGGGACTCTGCCAGCACAAGGGTGGGGACAGCGCTGCCGACAGGGCCCTGCAGGGCGGTGAGCCTCAGCCCGCCAAGCCCAGACCCTGCTGCCACCTCCAGCCCCAGCTCTGGATCCTCACCTGGGCTCAGTGGCAGGTGGTGAAAGCCTAGACAGTCGTGGAACCAGTGCAGCAGTTTTGGGGAGCTGCTGGGGTTGCAGGCCAAGGTCAGGTGATCGACGTGGCTGAACCAGCCCGGGCCGGGTGTGGAGGGCACAGGGCTAAAGCCAGGCAGGAAGGGCCCACCGAAACCAGTGCGCTCCAGCAGAGTCAGGCTGAGGTTGCCTGCCGGCGAGCTTACCACGGCATAGGTGGCAGCGCCCTGCTCATCTCGCACGCTGACAGGGGGCACCGGCACGCTGCAGCCCAGCGCTGCCAGCCCCCGGGCGGCAGCGCCCGCGTCGGCCACGTCGAAGCACAGGTTTGTGGCGCTGGGTATCCCATGATGCGGGTCCAGGCCATACAGTGGCTCTCCGGGCCCCGCGCCCTCATTCACCAAAAAGACAGCGTCGCCGCTGCGCAGAGCCAGTTGCCTCCAGCCGTCTGCTTCCCGTACTGCCAAAGGCTGAAAGCCAAAGAGGCGCTGCAGATCCCGGGCGAGGGGTAGCCCCGCCGGCACGTGGAAGGCGATATGACACAGACGGCGGACGGGCGCGGCCATAGCGGTCTGTATGGCGACCCTGGCCTGTCCTTCCCCTGGGGACACTCACTTGTCATTCAGGACTCCGAGACTCTCAGTCTTGTCGTCGGAAGCCGGTGGAGTCCAATTTTGCCGGCAAAACACCTTCCTCGATCTTTTTCTGGCAGAAGCCACAGACGGACCCCCTTGGGGGCTTGCAGTTCCTGCTGCCGAGCTACCACAAACTGGAGCTGCCTGGGGACCACCAAGTCTGAGCTGCGGCTTTTGAGAACCACGTGGAGGCACGGCAGGAAAGGGGCGGGAGAGGGGGCGGAGCCAGTGCCTGCCATTCTCCACCTTCTGCTCAGCCTGTGTCGCAGACGGTACCCCGGGGACAAAGGACTGCCCCCCTCCCATGGCCTCTGGCTGGGCCTTACCCTTGAGCACTGACCTTCCCATGGCTTCTGTCTGGGCCACACACCCTTGGGCACTGATTCTCCCCCCAACTCTCGAGATCACAATAGCTGCCTTCACTAGATTCCAGGCATTGGGCTCCCATTCATGCCCAACCTCAGAGCAAAGGGAATCAGCTCTAGTTGGGGGAAAAGCCCGGATTTTCTCCCTATAAGCACGGAATTTTTTAGCAATTTTCCTGCTTTAGCTTAAAATATTTGGAGAATTTTGCTTTTAAGTCCTAATGTTCCTAAAACTTAAAAAAAAAAAAAATGCTTTAAGTTACAGATTTTCACTCTTTCTCCAAAATAGTGTAGAGAAATTTATGTTATAGGAAGATAAACCATTTATATAGCTCCTACATGCATCTATCTTTTGGGAAATCTCTCAGTTGCACCTCTTTATTCAATCCCACTTCTCCCTTAATATGGTTTACCCTCCTTATCCTAAACAAGATTTACAGGGAAAAAAAAACACACAAAAAAACAGTGGCTCAGGATCTGAAAGGAACAGCTGCATGGGTGTCCTTTCTCACCCTCCTGACTCTATTAAAAGAAAAGTGAAAGTCACTCAGTTGTGTCCAACTCTTTGAGATCCCAGGGAATAGTCCATAGAATTCTCCAGGCCAGAATATTGGCGTGGGTAGCTGTTCCCTTCTCCAGGGGATCTTCCCAACCCAGGGATCGAACCCAGGTCTCCCAAATTGCAGGTGGATTCTTTACTAGCTGAACCACCAGGAAAGCCTTAGGATTGAACAAGCCCTCCCTGCTCTTTGCAGTTTCTTGATTGGGTACTGGGCCAGAGAAGCTTAGTGGGGGCACTTCTGGTCTTGTCATTCAGAACAGTGTGAGATCCCTGGGTTGAGGAAATTAGGAGTCTTTTGGAACTTCACCGGTAACTCTTGAAGGGATTGGAAGGGCATTCCAAGAAGGGCAAATTGCATAAATAAAAGCTCAGTGAGGAGTGTGAGCCAAGCCCTCAGAGGACCCATGGAGCATAAGGTTGGGGAGACAGTGGGACGGATGCTATGGTCTGAGGCATTGTAAAAGAGATTCCTTTATCAGGCGGCCTGGTGTGACAACTTATTATTGAGTTTCATTGGCAAGAGGAAGAAGGATGGAACGAGGAGACAGGGCTTAGCAAAAGGCCTGGCTGAGTGTTCAGGCCTATAGTCAGTAAGTCAGTACCTGGAAGCTGGTCATTAGTGGTGAAAGGCACTTTGTGCTATTCTGCACACCAGTGATTTTGAGAACATGAGCTTCAGAAGCCATTAAGACCTGGTATTAAAATTCACCTCCAATTCTGACTAGCACCTGTATAACTTTGAGCAAGTTGCTTAACCTCTCTGAGCCTTAGTTTCTTCATCTGTAAAAATAGGAATAATAATATTACCTAGTTCATGGGATTGTTATGATTAAAAGAAATAGTATGTGGTATAGTATATGGATGAAGCACAAGCTGGAATCAAGATTGCTGGGAGAAATATCAATAACCTCAGATATGCAGATGATACCACTCTTATGTCAGAAAGTGAAGAACTAAAGAGCCTCTTGATGAAAGTTAAAGAGAAGAGTTAAAAAGTTTGCTTAAAGCTCAACATTCAGAAAAAAAAAAGATCATGGCATCCAGTCCCATCACTTCATGGCAAATAGATGGAGAAACAGTGGAAACAGTGGCAGACTTTATTTTTGGGGGCTCCAAAATCACTGCAGATGGTGACTGCAGCCATGAAATTAAAAGACGCTTACTCCTTGGAAAGAAAGTTATGACCAAACTAGACAGCATATTCAAAAGCAGAGACATTACTTTGCCAACAAAGATCCGTCTAGTTCAGGCTATGGTTTTTCCAGTAGTTGTGTATGGATGTGAGAGTTGAACTATAAAGAAAGCTGAGTGCCAAAGAATTGATGCTTTTGAACTTCAGTGTTGAAGACTTGCGAGTCCCTTGGACCACAAGGAGATCCAACCGGTCCATTCTAAAGCAAATCAGTCCTGGGTGTTCATTGGAAGGACTGATGCTGAAGCTGAAACTCCAGTGCTTTGGCCACGTGATGCGAAGAGCTGACTCATTTGAAAAGATCGTGATGCTGGGAAAGATTGAAGGCGAGAGGAGAAGGGGACGACAGAGGATGAGATGGTTGCATGGCATCAGCAACTCAATGGACATGAGTTTGAGTAATCTCTGGGAGTTGGTGATGGACAGGGAGGCCTGGTGTGCTGCAGTTCATGGGGTCGCAAAGAGTTGGACATGACTGAGCAACTGGACTGAACTGAACTGATAGTATATGGCAAGACGCCAATTTTAGCCTGTGAACCTGGGCCCAATTGTGGGGTGAAAGGGCTACTCCTTCCTAGGCCTGAGCACTGGGAAGGCATTGGGAGGGTTCTGGCTTTGGTTGTAGATTCTGAGGGAAGGAACCATGGGAATAGGGTTCTGAGGGTTGGTACCTAAAATGTGATGTTCTGCCCCAGCTCTCATGATTAGGGCACCAAGGGAGCAGCTTCCAAGTCTTTGGTCCAGGAGAAGGAATTTCCACTGAAAGGCCCCAGTTATGGACAAAGGGAACAGAAACAGGACCCTTGGCCCATCACTTTTGACCTGGGAGAGGGTAGATTTCTGGAGGCTAAGTTAGGGCTGTCTGAAAGAAAAGGATGACCTCAACTGTGGCACGTTGCCCTGCAAGGGCACTGTGCTTGTCTCGGGTCCGGGGCATAGACTGGGGTCTGGAGACCAGCTGGGAGTAGAAAACTAGACTCTAATTCCTGTAGCTCTGCTGGCTTCTGGCCATGCCCAACGTAGGACTCCTGTCCTCCTGGCATCAGGACCCTGCAGAAGTTTCCCAAGATGGGTCCTTGGAGCCTGGCAGGGATTGCACTCCTGCCAGGAGAAATATTAATAACCTCAGATATGCAGATGACACCACCCTTATGGCAGAAAATGAAGAACTAAAGAGCCTCTTGATGAAAGTGAAAGAGGAGAGTGAAAAAGTTGGCTTAAAGCTCAACATTCAGAAAACTAAGATCATGGCATCCAGTCCCATTACTTCATGGCAGATAGATGGGGAAACAGTGGTAACAGTGGCTGACTTTATTTTTCTGGGCTCCAAAATCACTGCAGATGGTGATTGCAGCCATGAAACTAAAAGACGCTTACTCCTTGGAAGGAAAGTTATGACCAAACTAGACAGCATATTAAAAAGTAGAGACATTACTTTGGCAACAAAGGTCCGTCTACTCAAGGCTATTGGAGAAGGCAATGGCACCCCACTCCAGTACTCTTGCCTGGAGAATCCCATGGATGGAGGAGCCTGGTAGGCTACAATCCATGGGGTCGAGAAGAGTCAGACACCACTGATCGACTTCACTTTCACTTTTCACTTTCATGCATTGGAGAAGGAAATGGCAACCCACTCCAGTGTTCTTGCCTGGAGAATCCCAGGGACGGGGGAGCCTGGTAGGCTGCCGTCTATGGGGTAGCACAGAGTCGGACACGACTGAAACAACTTAGTAGTAGTAGTCAAGGCTATGGTTTTTCCAGTGGTCATGTATGGATGTGAGAGTTGGACTATAAAGAAAGCTGCGCATCGAAGAATTGATGCTTTTGAACTGTGATGTTGGAGAAGACTCTTGAGAGTCCCTTGGACTGCAAGGAGATCCAACCAGTCCATCCTAAAGGAGATCAGTCCTGGGTGTTCATTGGAAGGACTGATGTTGAAGTTCAAACTCCAATACTTTGGCCACCTGATGCGAAAAGCTGACTCATTGGAACAGACCCTGATGCTGGGAAAGATTGAGGGCAGGAGGAGAAGAGAACGACAGAGGAAGAGATGGTTGGATGGCATCACTGACTCAATGGACATGGGTTTGGGTAGACTCCGGGAGTTGGTGAGGGACAGGGAGGCCAGACGTGCTGCTGTTCATGGGGTCGCAAAGATTCGGAAACGATGAGCGACTGAACTGACTGACTGACTGGGGCTACTGATGCTGAGGGTGGAGACCTGAGCAAACCGGCCTGTAGTACACGAGGGCGCGTGGTCCGAGAGGTGAGGTGGTGACGCCACGTCTAACACATCTGCCGTCTACAACGACAAGGTCAGAAGAGGTCGAGGTGGGGGGTGTGGAGGGCCAAGAGGTCGAATTCGTGGAGCGCTCAGTCTAGGAAGCCGGCTATCCGAGGTGCCCTCTACCTCAGAGGAAATTCCGTTCCTCAGCAGCTTCCAACTCTTTCCCCGACCCCTTCCCCTCCCACTTTTCGCCTCTTTACTCACAAGAGCTCTCACCGTTCAAGCCCCTCCCACCCCTCTCCTCCCCGCCCCGTCCTTCCTTGACCGCGCCCGACTCCGCCCTTCCCCGAGCCCGCCCCTCCCAAGCTCCGGACTTACTCTCTTCCTCAGAAACACGCTCCAGGAAGGTCCCGCCTTTCAGGCGGCGCCTCTTCCGGGCCCCCACCCTTTCAAGGAGACTCCCTCTGTAGCTCCCTCCTTTCTGGCTTTGCCCTCGCCCTTCTTCCGCATGATTCCGTTCTCCTTGAGTCCTTGACTTTTTATAAGGAGTGAGCTGGAAGACCTTAAAGAAGGTGACTTTGTGCGTGTGTGTGTGTGTGTGGTAAAATACACATAATATTTACCATGTTCCATTTTTAAGATACAGTTCAGTGGCATTGAGTACATTCGTGTTGTGCAACCAGCACCTCTTCCAAGTACAGAACCCTTTTTCCACAGCTGAAGCGCTACCCATTAGATAATTCTCCACTCGCCCCTCCCCCCAGCCGCTGGCACCCACTCTTCTATTTTTCTGTCTCTGTTATAATTTTGACTACTCTAGGTACCTCATGTAAGTGAAATTGGGCAGTGTGTGTTTGGTTTATTTCATTTAGCTTGATGCCTGTAAGTTTCATCCATGTTGTAACATGTCAGAATTCCGAGTTGGTGACTTTTTAATTAATTCTTGAAGGAAGTGTGGGGCAAGAGGAACAAACGTAAAGGCTCAGAGGCAGGAATGGGGCTGGTGTGCTGGAGCAAAGGACCAGTGAAGCTGGAAGAAGATAGGGAGGAGAGGTAATAGTGGCTTTTAGCCTGTTAGGACTTTGGCTTTTACTCCTCTGAGTAAGATGGGCTTCCTTGGTGGCTCAGATGGTAAAGAATCTGCTTGCAATGTGGGAGATACAGGTTTGATCCCTGGGTAGGGAAGATGCCCTGGAGAAGGGAATGGCTACCCACTCTAGCATTCTTGCCTGGAGAATCCCATGAACAGAGAGGAGCCTGGCGGGCTACAGGCCATGGGGTCTCAGAGAGTCTGACAGGACTGAGTGACTAACACTCGCTTAAAAAAAAACACTTTCATTTTCTAACAAGATAGGAAGCCATTGGAGGTTTTAAGATGAAGGCTGACATATCAGACTGCATTTTCATTGAACCTAGCTGGCTGCTGAGTTGATAATAGGCTGGAGGGGTGCCAGGGCAGACTGGGGAGGCCAGTGAAGAAACTGTTGCTTCTAACATTATCTGGAGGTCTAGGGAAGGCTTCCAGGGGAAGCTGAGACCAGATTTTTAAGTAGGAATTGACAAGGTGAGGGGTAACTTTATGTGTTGGAGGTTGGTAGTGAAGTGCTCCAGGTGGAGGACACAGGTTATATAAAGGCCTGGGAGGTGAGAGCAAGTGTAGATGATTCACAGTTGTTAGTACAGTTGACCCTTGAACAACATGAGTTTAAACTTACATGCAGGTCCACTCATATGCGGGGTTTTTTCAGTAAATACATACTGTTGTTGTTCAGTCCCTAAGTTGTGTCCGACTCTATGCAACCCCATAGACTGTAAAATGTCAGTCTTCCCTGTCCTTCATCATCTCCCAGAGTATGCTCAAACTCATGTACACTGAGTTAGTGATGCCATCTAACCATCTCATCCTGTGTCGTCCTCTTCTCCTCCTGCCTTCAACCTTTCCTAGCTTCAGGGTCTTTTCCAATGAATCAGTTCTTAACATCAAGTGGCCAGAGTATTGGAGCTTCAGCATGAGTCCTTCCAATGAGTATTCAGGGTTGATTTCATCTAGGATCGACTGGTTTGATTTCCTTGCTGTCCAAGGGACTCTCAGGAGTCTTCTCCAACACCACAGTTCAAAAGCATCAGTTCTTCAATGCTCAGTCTTCTTTATGGTCCAACTCTCACATCCATACATGACTACTGGAAAAATCATAGCTTTGAGTATATGAACCTTTGTCAGCAAAGTGATGTCTCTGCTTTTTAATGTGCTGTCTAGATTTGTCATAGCTTTCATACAAGGAGCAAGCGTCTTTTAATTTCATGGCTGTAGTCACTGTCCGCCATGATTTTGGAGCCCAGGAAAGTAATATCTGCCACTCTTTCCATTTTCCCCCTATCTGTTTGCCATGAAGTGATGGGATCAGATGCCGTGATCTTAGGTTTTTGAATGCTGAATTTTAAACCAGCTTTTGCACTCTTCTCTTTCACCTTCATCAAGAGGCTCTTTAGCTCCTCTTCACTTTCTGCCTTTAGGGTGATATCATCTGCATATCTGAGGGTGATCTTGATTTCAGTGTGTGAGTTATCCAGCCCAGCATTTCCTATGATGTACTCTGCGTATAAGTTAAATAAACAGGGTGACAGGATACAGTCTTGACATACCCTTTCCCCAATTTGGAACCAGTCTGTTGTTCCATGTCCAGTTCTAATTGTTGCTTCTTGTCCTGCATACAGGTTTCTCAGGAGGCAGGTAAGGTGGTCTGTCTGGTATTCCCATCTCTTTAAGAATTTCCCAGTTTGTTGTGATCCACTCAGTCAAAGGCTTTAGCATAGTCAGTGAAGCAGAAGTAGATGTTTTCTGGAAGTCTCTTGCTTTTTCCACGATCCAGTGGATGTTGGCAATTTGATCTCTGGTTTCTCTGCCTTTTCTAAATTCATCTTGTACATCTGGACGTTCTCGATTCACATACTGTTGAAACCTAGCTTGAAGGATTTCAAGCATTACCTTGCTAGCATGTGAAATGAGCAGAATTGTGCGGTTTAAACATTCTTTGGCATTGCTTTTCTTTGGGATTGTAATGAAAACTTACCTTTTCCAGTCCTGTGGCCACTGCTGAGTTTTCCAAATTTGCTGGCATATAGAGTGCAGCACTTTAACAGCATCATTGTTTAGGATTTGAAATAGCTCAACTGGAATTCCATCACCTCCACTAGCTTTGTTTGTAGTAATGCTTCCTAAGGCCCACTTGACTTCACACTCCAGGATATCTGGCTCTAGGTGAGTGATTATTACACCATCATGGTTATATGAGTCATTAAGACCTTTTTGGGTAAAGTTCTTATGTGTATTCTTGCCACCTCTTCTTAATCTCTTCTGCTTCTGTTAGGTCCATACCATTTCTTTCCTTTATTGTGCCTATCTTTGCCTGAAATGTTTCCTTGGTATAATTTTCTTGAAGAGTTTTCTAGTCTTTCCCATTCTTTTGTTTTCCTCTATTTCTTTGCATTGTTTACTGAAGAAGACTCTTATTTCTCCTTGCTATTCTTTGGAATTCTGCATTCAGTTGAGTATATCTTTTGCTTTCTTCTTTGCTTTCCCTTTCTCTTCTCAGCTATTTGTAAGTCCTCCTCAGACAATCATTTTGCCTTCTTGCATTTCTTTTTCTTTGTGATGGTTTTGGCATCGTAATACACATACTATATATAAATACATACTGTATTAGTACATCATCCATGGTATGTTGAATCTAAGGATTGGAACAGCAGATATGGGGGGCTGACTATAAAGTTATATGCAGATTTTACAGGAATTTCCCACTGTGCAGAGATTGTCACCCCAACCCCATCCGTTCCTTCACCACCTGTGTTGTTCATGCATGCTAAGTCGCTTCAGTTGTGTCTGACTCTTTGTGACCCTATGGACTGTAGCCCGCCAGGCTCCTCCATCCATGGGATTCTCCAGGCAAGAATACTAGATTGGGTTGCCATGCCCGACCCAGGGATCTTCCAGACCCAGGGATTGAACCCGTGACTCTTATGTCTCCTGAATTGTCAGGCAGCTTCTTTACCACTAGTGCCACCTGGGAAGCCCTGTGTTGTTCAGGGGTCAACTAATTAAACCCCTAGATTGGGAGCTTCCTGGGAGGGTGGGAGTGGCGGAATGTGTTTTCATTTCCATAGCCCTAGGGCCAGGCTCTGAAGACCTGCTGGACTAACAAGGGCACTGGATCCTACCAACACTCACATCATCAGTGACACTGATGTGATACTGGCAATCCATTCCAGCATTCTTGCTTTGAGAATCCCATGGACAGAGGAGCCTGGTGGGCTACAGTCCATAGGGTCACACAGAGTCGGACACAACTCAAGTGACTTAGCATGCATGCATGAACAACACAGGTGGTGAAGAAAAGGATAGAGTTGGGGTGACAATCCCTGCACAGTTGGAAATCCCTTTAAAATTAGTGAACTTGCTTTACTGATTTTCCTCTCTCTCCTATATATCTTTACTCTTTCCCTCTTAAGAGATCAATAGTTCTCTCTCATCTAGAATCTTCCATTCTGTAGTTAGATGTGTCATCTATTTTGCCACTGCACCCCCTGCTCTGTCTCTCATCTTAAAAAGAGAAAAGAACCCAAACTGTTCCTTTCTCTTCTATCCTGCTTACTTCTACAACTGTTTCTGTGTAATTCTCCTCCCTTTCAGAGTCAAACTTGTGAAAATAAGTTTTCTAAAAGTAAAGTTGACTTACAATATTGTGCTAGTTTCAGGTGTATAGCAGGGTGATTCAGTTATATATATATATATATTTTTTTTTTCAGATTATTTTCCTTCTCCCCCCATCCCCTTCCCCTTTGGTAACCATAAGTTTGTTTTCTATGTCTGTGAATCTGTTTCTGTTTTGTATTTTTCAAGATTCCACATATAAGTGATACATAATATCTGTCTTTCTCTTCTAACTTACTTCACCTTGTGTGATATTCTCTAGGTTCATGAATGTTGCTGCAAATGGCAATATTTCATTCTTTTTATGGCTGACTAATATTCCATTGTGTATATATACATATGCTGCTACTGCTAAGTCGCTTCAGTCGTGTCTGACTCTGTGCGACCCCATAGATAGCCGCCCACCAGGCTCCCCCGTCCCAGGGATTCTCCAGGCAAGAACACTGGAGTGGGTTGCCATGTCCTTCTCCAATGCATGAAACTTAAAAGTGAAAGTGAAGTCGCTCAGTCGTGTCCGACTCCAGCCTGGTGGGCTGCAGTCCATGGGGTCGCTAGGAGTCGGACACGACTGAGTGACTTCACTTTCACTTTTCAGTTTCATGCATTGGAAAAGGACATGGCAACCCACTCCAGTGTTCTTGCCTGGAGAATCCCTGGGACGGGGGAGCCTGGTGGGCGGCCATCTATGGGGTCACACAGAGTCGGACACGACTGAAGCGACTTAGCAGCAGCAGCAGCAGCATACATACATATATATATACACACACACACACACACACTAACAAATTTATTGGCTGCAGAGGGTCCTAGCTGTGGGACATGGGATCTTCCTTGCATCATGAGAGACCTTCTGTTGAGGTGCGTGGACGCTCTAGCTGTGGCACACAGGCTCCGGAGCATGCAGGCTCAGTGGCTGCACTGCCCAGCTTATTTGCTTTGTGGCATGTGGTATTTTTAGTTCCCCAACCAGGTATCCCATGTCTCCTGCATGGCAGGGCAGATTTTTAACCCCTGGGCCACCAGAGAAGTCCCCTACATTTTTTTTTTTTTTTGATTTAACATTATTTCATGGAACTAACATATGCAAAGTAAAAAAATGAGAACAAAAAATGATTTTCCAAGTACTTTTTTCTTTCTAGTATTTCATTTATTTAATAAATATTTGTTATACTCATACTATGTATGAGGAAGTTTACGATCTGCTAAGAACACACACACACATTTGACATTGCTTCTACTTTTAATCTAATTATGGATAATGAGTGTTTGTAATAAGAACAAAACCTTCTGTAACACACATTAACTCATTAAGCAAAAATACTATAAATTTGTCTACTTTGTGGATGAGGAGACTGAGGCAAAGAAGAGTTAAATAATTTGCCAAGTCAGCAAATCAGACAGCTGGTAAATGGAGAGGATGGAATTTCAAAATTTTTTAAATTTACAAATTTTTTTTAGTTTTTTTAGTTTCTTAATCATTACAGTGCATTTTTCTTCTTGTGCATTTTTGTTTACTTGTGTTTTGGCCATGCCTCATGGTTTGCAGAATCTTAGTTCCCCAACCAGGGATTGAACCCAGGCCCATGGGAGTGAAAGTGCTGTCTTAACCACTAGACTGCCAGGGGATTCCCTGGATGTATCTGTTTGAATTAAAGTTTTCATCTTTCCCTGATAACCTGCCCAGGAGCAGAATTGCTGGATTGCATGGTAGCTCTATTTTTAGCTTTTTAAGGAAGCCCCATACTGTTTTCTATGATGGCTGTACCAATTTACATTCCCACCACCAGTGTAGGAGCGTTCCCTTTTCTGCACGCCTTCTCCAGCATTTATGATTTTTTGGATAATGGCCATTCTGACCAATGTGAGTTGGTACTTCACTGTAGTTTTGATTTGCATTTCTCTAATAATTAACAATGTTGAACATCTTTTCATGTGCCTGCTGACCATGTGTATGTCTTCTTTGGAGAAATGTCTATTTAAGTCTGCTGCCCATTAAAATAGTTATATCAATTATTATATAGATATATAAATTACATAAATTTTCACTGTACATTGCTCGCAATAAAGATCCAAACATAAGAAAAACCATAAAATGAAAAGTAAAATTTTTACATTGACTACTCTGCAGAAGTAACCACTATGAAGAGTTTCTTATGTATCCACTTTAAGTATTTTCTGTTCATTTATACAAGCATATATATGGCATACTTTTTTCCTTGCTAAATCCGGTCTTAGGTATGTATCCATTTCAATACATATCAATCTAACATGTTCTTTTTAATGGACATTTAACATCCTGTCGCATGGATGTATTACAGCTAATTTAACCAGCCCCCTGTTGATGAATGTGTTAGTTGTATTTCACTTTAGCTATTTATAAAATGCCACAGTAAACACCCTTTCTGTAAGTCATTGTACATGGGTAAAGTACATTTATAGTCTAACTTCTTGGAAGTAGAATTGTTGGGATAAAGACTATGTGTGTTTTTAATTTTCATAAGTTCTGCCTAATTGCCATTCCAAAAAGTTGTACCTAATTACACTCTCACATTCTTAAAGTTACTAGCACATCCATCTGCCTGAAGTGCTAGGGCTTCCCTGGTAGCTCAGTGGTAAAGAACCCGCCTGCCAATGCAGGAGACAAAAGATTTGATCCTTGGGTCAGGAAGATCCCCTGGAGGAGGGCATGGCAACCACTCCAGTATTCTTGCTTAGAGAATCCCATGGATAGAGGAGCCTGGCAGACTACAGTCCATGGGGTTACAAAGAGTTGGACATGACTGAAGTGATATAGCACACACACTCTCACTGGTAAGTTGCAATAGTTTAGCCAAATTTATTGAAAGAATTGGCTTCAGTTACTTTCTCCACCTCTTCACCTCCTGTTCACAGCACAACTCACTCTAACTTGACTTCTCTCCATCATTCCACTTTAAAAGGATCTAAGGTTACTAATGATCTTCATGTTGTCCAGTCAACAATTTCCGGATCTCATCTCACTGCCTCTCAGAAATGTTTTATGGGGTTGACCACACTTTTCTTTCTGAAACACTCTGGCCCTGGCTTTTATAATACCATACTTGCCTGGTCTTCCTCTGCCCACTTGTAAAGGTTGGTGCTGCTCAGGGCTTCAGTTACCATCTGCAAGTGTATGACCCCCACATTATTTCCTTCTTCCTAACCTGGAGAAGACTCTTGAGAGTCCCATGGACTGCAAGGAGATCAAACCAGTCAATCCTAGAGGAAATCAACCCTGAATACTCATTGGAAGGACTGATGCTGAAGCTGAAGCTCCAATACTTCGGCCAGCTGATGTGAAGAGCCAACTCATTGGAAAAGACCCCAATGCTGGGAAAGATTGAAAGCTAAAGGCGAAGAGGGCAGCAGAGGATGAGATGGTTAGGTAGCATCACTGACCCAAAGGATAGGAATTTGAGCAAACTCTGGGAAATGGTGGAGGACCAAGGAGGCTGGTGTGCTGCAGTCCTTGGGGTTGCAGAGTTGGACACAATTTAGTGACTGAACAACAACAAATCTTTATTCACATGCTTATTTGCCATCTTGACGTGGATGTCCCATGGGTCCCTTAGATTCCATGTGTCCAACATCATTCTCCTTCTTGTGCTTCCATTGCAGCAGCTGTCCCACTGCTGTCCAGTGATCCTAGCCAGAAACCTGCAAGTCATTTTTGAATTTCACTGTTCCTCAACCCTCACCTCCAATCAATTACCATGTTTCTGCCCATTTGTCTCCATAACATCTCTCAAACCATCATCTCTCATTATCTTCCTGCACCATCCAGGTCCAGACTGTGGACCATCTGGACACTGCAGTGATCTTCTAATTGCCTCCCTGGCTTTAGACTTAATACTCTCCAAGCCAGAGTAAGCTTTGAAAAATGCAGGTTTGATTATGTTATTGCTGTTTAATCGGTAAGTTGTGTCTGACTTTTGTGACCCCATGGACTGTAGCCTGCCAGGCTCCTCTGTCCATAGGCTTTCCCAGGAAAGAATACTGGAGTGGGTTGCCATTGCCTTCTGCAGGGGATCTTCCCGACCGAAGGATTGAACCCGCAGCTTCTGCATTACAGGCGTATTTTTTACCACTGAGCCACTGGGGAAGCCGTATTATGTTACTGTCCTGCTTAAAACCCTTCACTAAGTTCTGATTGCACTTAGGGTAAAGACCAAAAAAAAAAAAAAAAAAAACCTGAAAGACAAAAATCCCCTGACTTTTTTTTATAGGCCCTAGTAACCCTCCCAACTGCTGTTGTCATCACTGACTCCCTCCTTCATACTGTGATTAGCTTCTTGGATGTTTAATGCTCCTTCCCACTCAGAGTTTTTGTCTTTGCTATTTCTTCCTGCCTGGAATACTCTTTCCCTCCTGCCTTGACCTAGCAAATACCTCAATAGGTGGTGGTGGTGGTTTAGTCGCTAAGTCGTGTCCATCTCTTGCAACCCCATGGACTGTAGCCTGTCAGGCTCATCTGTCCATGGGATTCTCCAGGCAAGAATACTAGAGTGGGTTGCCATTTCCTTCTCCAACCTCATGTCTCAACATAAATTTAACTTGTTTGATGCCACGTGCTTCGTCGAGTGCTGCTCGCTGGGGTTGTCGCCTTAGAGATCTGCACGGGCTGGGCTTGCGAAAGGATCAACATGCCTTTAGCTAGAGATTTACTGCATCCTTCCTTGGACGAGGAAAAGAAAAAACATAAAAAGAAACGGCTGGTTCAAAGTCCAAATTCTTACTTCATGGATGTAAAATGTCCAGGTTGCTACAAGATTACCACGGTCTTCAGCCATGCTCAGACAGTAGTGCTTTGCGTAGGCTGTTCAACAGTGCTGTGCCAGCCAACAGGAGGAAAAGTCAGACTCACAGAAGGCTGTTCATTTAGAAGGAAGCAACACTAATGATCCACACAACTTCTTGAATTTGTGTTCTATCACAGAAAGCCTTATCAGTTCAGTAATTCCAGTTAATCTACCAAGATAATGTAATTACATTTAATTTTGTAAGGTATACAGCAACACTCTCCTATTTTGGTGTCAGTTTTTCAATAAAGTTTTGATTATGGGCAAAAAAAAAAAAAAAAATTTAACTTGTTTGAGGATGTCTTCCAAGACCCCCAGGTGCCGGGAGCCGGTGAGAAACATTCCACTCGTGACAAAGGTCATGAGGAAGGAGGCTCGGCATATGCAAAGGCGGGATCGAGCCTCAGGAATCCCCCCGGATATTCTCGAGCATCTACCCCCAAAAAACCAGAGTCTGCCTACTTTATTGCTTTGTGCTCTCACCTCTGACTTTACTGGGGACTGTCCCCCACCACCATCTCGCTCTCTCTGTCAAAGAGTTAACTTACAACTCCAATTAATAAAGTTCCTGGGCGATTAGGAGTGTTTAAATCCAACCCCTCAGATGGCTCTCTAACTCGCCTGACAAGTTTACCCGGACTCCTACAGCTATGCATACGATTGTTTACAGTCTCCCAGCCTCGAGAGGCACGGGAAGCCTAAGATATTCAAATAGCTTAGAACCTCTCAGAGAGTTAGAAACTGTCAGAACAAACTAGTAAAAGATTTCATTGATGAGCCAATGCTTGCTGCCAAGTTTTCACATCCTCTGAATTGTATCCTTGTATATGTATTAATTAATAGTTGGTATGTAGAAAAAATAAGTAGTGGCCTTGGTGTTAGTAACTTTAGACCCTTAAGGTAATAAATTCTTTCCTTTGTTGTAAACCCATTACACATCCACCCTATAGGAATGCAATTTTATCTTCGGAAGATGGCGCCAAACCTTAAAATAATTACTCTTAGAGAAAATAAGTCTTACGGTTGATAAGTCTTTGTTAGGAGCCATAAAATGTTAATAGGCCTTCTGGCCAGAAGATGATGTATACCATTTGTGAACGATAAATTTGCAGGAAAGAAACCCTGGTTTTTGATAAGGATCAAAAACTGCTGACTTTGCATCCCCTATTATCCTCTATGTGTAACTTAGGGTAACTTAGGTTATAAAAACCCCTGTTGAAAATAAAGCTACGGGCCTTGTTCACCAGCGCTTGGTCTCCCTATGTCATTCTTTCTTTTCACATTCTGGCTGAAGTCTCCCATCTGGAGCGTGGATATCCTCTGCGACCATTTATTTGCCTGGGCTTCTAAGACCCACTCGAGAAGGTGTCTAAGGTGGGGCACCTTCGCTATTCGAGAGGGCACCTGTGGCCTCCGTGGTCAGAGCTAACCTGGTGTCACGGGTTATGTTGATTTTCCGCGTAAACCAAGCTACTCAGCCTCTTTTCTCCACTGAATTTTCCTACTGAGCTATCCTCATTCTATTACTCTTATATTTCTAATTAGCATATAAATAGTCACCTAGGCCGTCTCTTCTTCGAATACCCTGGATCAGCCGGGGCTGGACCTCAGCACCCAGGACTTGTGCCTAGTGCTTAATACAAGGGTTGGCACATGGTGAGAGCTCAATAATAAATATTTACTAAACTAACTAATTTCAAATCCTAAAAGATGGTGCTGTGAAAGTGCTGCGCTGCACTCAATATGCCAGAAAATTTGGAAAACTCAGCAGTGGCCTCAGGACTGGAAAAAGTCAGTTTTCATTCTAGTCCTAAAGAAAGGCAATACCAAAGGATGCTCAAACTACCACACAGTTGCACTCATCTCACATGCTAGTAAAGTAATGCTCAAAATTCTCCAAGCCAGGCTTTAACAGTATGTGAACTGTGAACTTCCAGATGTTCCAGCTGGATTTAGAAAAGGCAGAGGAACCAGAGATCAAATTGCCGACATCCATTGGATCATCAAAAAAGCAAGAGTTCCAGAAAAACATCTACTTCTGCTTTATTGACTATGTCAAAACCTTTGACTATGTGTACGCAACAAACTGGAAAATTCTTCAAGAGATGGGAATACCAGACCACCTGACCTGCCTCCTGAGAAATCTATATGCAGGTCAAGAAGCAACAGTTAGAACTGGACATGGAACAACAGACTGGTTCCAAATTGGGAAAGGAGTATGTCAAAGCTGTATATTGTCACCCTACTTATTTAACTTATATGCAGAGTACATCATGAGAATGCTGGACTGGATGAAGCACAAGCTGGAATCAAGATTGTGGGGAGAAATATCAATAACCTCAGATATGCAGATGACACCACCCTTATGGCAGAAAGTGAAGAGGATCTAAAGAGCCTCTCGATGAAAGTGAAAGGAAAGTGAAAAAGTTGGCTTAAAACTCAACATTCAGAAAACAAAGATCATGGCATCCAGTCCCATCCCTTCATGGCAAATAGATGGGGAAGCAATGGAAACAGTGACAGAATATTTTTGGGGGCCCCAAAATCGCTGCAGATGGTAACTGCAACCATGAAATTAAAAGACGCTTACTCCTTGGAAGAAAAGTTATGACCAACCTAGACAGCATATTGAAAAGCAGAGACATTACTTTGCCAACAAAGGTCCATCTAGTCAAAGCTATGATTTTTCCAGTAGTCATGTATGGATGTGAGAGTTGGACTATAAAGACTATAAAGCTGAGCGCTGAAGAATTGATGCTTTTGAACTGTAGTGTTGGAGAAGACTCTTGAGAGTTCCTTGGACAGCAAGGAGATCTAACCAGTCCATCCTAAAGGAAATCAGTCTTGAACATTCATTGGAAGGACTGATGCTGAAACTCCAATACTTTGGCCACCTGATGTGAAGAACTGACTCATTAGAAAAGACCCTGATGCTCAGAAAGATTGAAGGCGGGAGGAGAAGGGGATGACAGAGGGATAAGATGGTTGGATGGCATCACCAATTCAATGGACATGAGTTTGAGTAAACTCTGGGAGTTAGTGATGGACAGGGAGGCCTGGCATACTGCTGTCCATGGGGTTGCAAAGAGTCGACGACAGAGCGACTGAATTGACTTGAACTGAAAGGAACTAACCAACTAAGGCCTCAGGGGCCAGGTAGGTGGTTACCAGCCTGTAGTTTTTCACACAGACTCTAGGTGTCGCCCTTGACTTCAGTTTAACTAGGCTTTGGCTGGGAACCTAGAAGGAAGGGTGGAGTTGATGCCCAGTCTGGCTCATCAGTCCAGCAAACTGGGAGAGGTTATGGGAATCCCAGCTATTTTCCAGGTCTCACACCTTCTCCATCTGTTCTGGGTCAACTCTCTTGATAGGGTGACCAATCATACCAGGTTTCCCAAAGCTGAACTTCAGGCAACTCGAGAGTATTGGTCACCAAACCATGGACAGAGGGGCTGAAACCCAAACATATGTACTAGACTAAGCTCCAAGCCCAGCAGGAAAGATACTCTAACCCAGCCAAGCTCCTTACAGCAGCATCACTAGTGGGCTGACTCTGTTGCCTGGTGGTTGTAAGCATTTAGAGAGAGAAAGTGTATATACTTTAAATGAATGGAAAGAGACCAACTTATAGGGCTCCCCTGGTGGTTCAGTGGTAAAGAATCTGCCTGCCAATAGGGGAGACACAAATTCAACCCCTGATCGGGGAAGATCCCACATGCCATGGAGCAACTAAGCCCCTTTGCCACAACTATTGAGCCTGTGTTCTGGAGCCTGGAAGCCACAACTACTGAAGCCAGTGCGCCCTGGAGCCCATGCTTGGCAACAAGAGAAACGACTGAGATGAGAAGCCTGAGCATTGCATCTGTAGAATAGCCCCTGCTCATCTCAACTAGAGAAAAGCCCGCACAGCAACAAAGACCCAGGACAGCCATAAATAAATAAAATCTTTTGAAAAATTTAAAAAAAGAGACCAACTTATATCTGACGATATCTACCATTTATTGAGTATCACTGAGCATAACATACTGATTTATACCTTTTCTAATCCTCACAGAAACCCTAAGAATACAGAAGATTATTCTTTCAGTGATTAGAAAACAGACTCAGAGAAGTCAAGTGACCAGCCCAGGTTACAGAGCTATTAAATAACATGGTGAAATTCAAACCCATGTCTGTCCAAGTATAAAGCTCCTGTTATTTTCACTGAATCTTTAGCCTGGCCATTTTCTTCCTTCTCTGGTCACCATTTGAGAGCCCCAGGGGTGTGAGGAGGAGGCAAGAGGCAGGTGTGGGTGGAAGGGATTGAGGAAGAGGGTCTGTGATCAGAGCCTGCATAGGAGTGGGGGATCCACATAGCACTGAGAGTTTGCCTGTCCACACAAGAGAAGTCTCTGCTGTCTTGAAGTAGAGGTGGGCATAGCCTGTGGACTCTAGGGAGCCCCCTTCACAGGCTCTTCTGACACCAGGCTATATATTCAAGGCCGTGTTTCCCAGAGTCAAGGGTAAACCCAGCCACGTCTTACCGGCTTGCAAATGGACATCTGAACATGAATCACAGAGGAGGAGCCATCAGGAGCTAGCCATAAACTTAAACTTGATAAGTGAGGGATGGGTAGGGCCTGGACAAGGGCCATGGTAAGTACAGTGCCTTGCCTAGAGTTTGGGCTCAGTGAATGGTTGCAATTAATGATATAGCCAGTTGCCTCTCTTTCTCAGAGATATTTGTAAGGCTGTTTTATTTTTGCCCGGGTGGTCATTTAGGAATTGAACTACTTTTGAATAAATAACAAGAGTTGGTTGTGTGGAAGTATGAGCAGAGGCCTGACTGGTTGTGTGGAGGAATGGGCAGAGGCCTGACTAGGCTAGACAGTGGTCAGAGCCCTGTGGGCACTTTTTGGTCTGGCAGCCAGATGTCCACTCCACAGAAGGTATGAAAAGCCAGACTTGGATTCTTTTACATTAAAAAAAAAAAATGCAGACATCCCTCAAGAATTTTAAGTTCTTTGGCATGAAGTTGCTTTGGGCTGTGCTGTTTTACTTTATTTTATTGGTAGTGTCCAAAGACTTTTGGGGTGCAAGATCTGTCCTGGACCATCTTGAGGTCAGACCTGGTGTTGGTGTAGCCTGGTGTCCCATGGCCAAGTTCTGCCCTGTGACTCCTCTCTAAAGCCAAGCCATCAGACGGATGGTGCCTGAGACAGACCTGGGCTATGTCTCTGCTCTTCCCTAGCTGGCCTTCCACCTTCCACCAGAGAACTGGGCATTGTACATATGGAAGCCTGGGGGTCTGGGCATGAAGCTGGGCCAGAGAATAGAGAAACTTTGAGTAAGCTGCCTTGTCTACAAGACTCCTCTGTCCTTCATTCTGAAAATGCCTGGTCTGTACCACCTATGATGAAAGAGTGTTGTGAAAGTCACCAATACTGCACCATCACATTGATGTGGGGCCTCTTGCCAGGAGCTCGTGGAAGACAGTGACATGTGCGGTAGAAAGCACATGGCTTTAGGGTCAGTCAGAATCGGTCCTGCTACTTTCTTGCTGGGTGACTTTGGGAAAGTTACTCAACCTCTCTGAGTCTTGGAATCCTCAATCAATAAATAGGGATAATAATAACATCTATGTCATAAGTTTGTTTTGAGGTCCAAATTTGCCCACCAATTTATATGAAAATATGATATTTATTGAGTGCTTATTATGTGGCAGGTCATGTTTAAGTGCTTTTAGTATGAACTCACATAACACTATGGGTTATGTACTTCCACTGTCTGTGTGTTACAGATGCAAAACAGACTCAAGGAGTGTAAGTAACTGGCCCACACTGGCAAATAGCAGAGCCAGGATTTGGACCCAGACAGTCAGGCTCCAGTTCACACACACTTAACTACCAAACCATGATGCCATATGGAGTCAGGCTGAATAAAGAAGAGCTATTATGATCACAGTAATTTAGCATTAAGTGCTTTTTATATCCATGGTGCTAAGTGTTAATTATTAGTGTATTTGGATGCAACATTTATCCTTTCTGTTCCTATTTCTTCCACAGCCATGGCAACAAAGAGCCTTGTGCTCACTACAGCGGAGCATCCTGCCTTTGTCCAATCCAGCCCAGTGCGTCAGTCTCTACAAATAACAAAAGATGTGGCCACTCGGCTGCTTGTCCCTGCCCCCACCAGAACACCGAGAGAGGCTGAGGCCTCCCCAACTGGAACTGAGCTAGGAGAGCAACAGACAGGTACAGATCTGCAGACCAGGAGCAAGGCTCACAAAAGAGAGGTCATGCTTAATAAACCTGATTAATTTCTTTGAGTGACAGCAATGCAAGCGGGCAGGGGTGAAAGGAGAGATAGTAATTTATCCTGATTCCAAGGCACAGGAGTGTAGCTAAAACCAACACAGAGATTTTATAGAGATGCTGCTGGGGCCTGGAGGGTTCTGGTAGGGTTCAACCTTGGGGGCAGCCAGAGGGAAACTTGGAGAGTTGCTTGCAGTGATCTAGTGAAAAGGAAACCCAGCACAGAGCACAACTGCTCAAGCCATATAACCTAGCCACAAATCTGCCCAGGACACTTGCCTGTCAATTCCCTTCCAGTGTCTTCCCATCACCTAAATATAATAATAATGTGGATGACCATAAAACAATAATAGCTGAGTTTATTTGATATTTACTATGTGTAGGGAATTATACAGAGAGGAAACCTGAGGCAGAAAGTTTAAGAAACCTACCCAGTCACACAGGTTTTAACATACACCTGGGCCTCCAACACCCAGGCTGCTTTCACATTCCAGTCCATTTGCAACTGTATTTAATGATGAGTCTCTTCCATCAGTGAGGAAGCCCTCATAACATGGACATACTGAAGTTCCTAGGTCCTCTGTGCTTCTCTCTCTTGAACACTCTTCCCTGGGTGAGCTCATCCCTGCTTTTAGTTTCTAGTCCCACCTCCTGGAGGAAGTCTTTGAGAGAAGGCATTGTGGTTGACCCCCTAACCTCTATTGCACCCCAGATGATTAGTCTGAGCCCATCATATAAATTCCTTCCTTCTTGCCAGAGCTGATTTAGGAAGGGGTATCTGCCTAGTGAGACTAAGAGGACATTTGCTGCAGGGCTTCTGGGAAAGGTTTTCTCACTCCTAGGAGAGAAGCATTCTCTGGACGTGACATTTCTCGGGAGCTTGCTTTCTGGGAATGTTGATAAGTCTGGATGTGTTCTGGACCTACTGCACTGGTGTGCTCCCAGCTGAGGATGGAGCTAACAGCAGGGATGGCAGAGTAGAGTTGGAAGGAGCCTCTGGCTTTGAAGGCATGAGCTTCCTGTCATTTCTGGAGGCCACCCTAATGCTGAACAAGGGAAATTAAATATCGTCCCTGCCGAAGCCATTGAGAGTGGGCTTTTTGATATTTGTGGTAGGAAGCATCCTTACTAATACAACCAGGACAGCATTAGGACTTTTGTGGGCTTGCTCCTTCCTAGGGAACCATTTCTTTTAAAATTATCTTTTATGACTGCATTGGTGTAAAGATGAATATATTGTGTATTGTGTGCGTGCTCAGTTGTGTCTGACTCTTTGCAACTCCATGGACTGCAACCCACTGGGCTCCTCTGTCCATGGAATTTCTATTAAAACATCTTTATCTATTAAGACTTCTTTTTCTGATTTAAAGGAGATTAAAGCTTTTTTGTGTGTGTATGAGCCCCAAGAGTTCTGAATGTTCATTGGAAGGACTGATGCTGAAGCTGAAACTCCAATACTTCGGCCACTTGATGCAAACAACTGACTCCTTGGAAAAGACCCTGATGCTGGGAAAAATTGAGGGGAGGAGGAGAAGGGGACTACAGAGGATGAGACGGTTGGATGGCATCACTGACTCAATGAACATGAGTTTGAGCAAGCTCCAGGATTTGGTGATGGACAGGAAAATCTGGGGTGCTACAGTCCATGGGGGCTGCAAAGAGTCAGACATGACTGAGTGACCGAACTGAACTGAGCCCTAAGAATATTAGGGCACTAATGTGCCTAGCCATGCCTAGTAGATAGACTGGCCCTGGATATGACTTCCAAATATTCATCTCCAGGCTGTACCTCCCTTTTGACCTTCAAACCTGCATACCCCACTGCTTATTGGATAGTTCTATTTGAGTGCCTTACCTTAAATTCAGCATACCTAAGGCTGAACACACAGTTTCTCCTATACTTTTTCTTTGTCCGGTGTTCCCTAGCTAGTGACTAGCTAGTTGTACCAGCCAGAAACCTGGGACGGCAACCTCTCCTTCACCTTGTGCCCAATCCATCTCCAAATGTCTTCACTTTTCCTCTTAAAGGGCTCTAAAAATCATTTACTTGTCCTAATCTCCACTCCTACCTCCACTGCTATTATCCTAATCCATTTGACTGACATCTCTTGCCTGGGTTACTGCCATGGACCCTAATGGTCTCCCTACATCTCATGCTCCATGTAATATTTTTTTTCATATTTATATTTATTTATGTGTTTGGCTGTGCTGAGTCTTAGTTGTGGTATGTGGGTTCTTTGATCGTTGGAGCATGCAGGATCTTCTAGCTGTGGCATGCGAAAGGCAGGAAGAGGCCCCAGGTTATTCCTTACCCATTGCGCAGTCTTCTGTAGTTTATTGCATATATCAAATACTCAGTCTAAGAAAACTGAAGTACCATACCTTTAAAACATACATAGTGAAATCAAATGGGTCTTATGCCCCAAAGCATTGTGGATTAACATCAATAGATAAACATTACATGACATGATTGATGGTTTGAATAGTGTGATAGTTCATTTTGTGTCAATTTAACTAGTCTATGTTATGTGGTCAAATAGTTGTGAGAGTATTTTTAGATGAGATTAACATTTAAATCGGTAGACTTTGAGTCAAACAAGTTACATTCCATAGTGTGGGTGGGCCTCATCCAGTCAGTTGAAGGCTTTACAAGAAAAGACTGAGGTCCTCTGAAGAGAGAGGCATTCTGCCTTCTGACTCAAGAATATAATATCAACTTCTGCCAGGATTTCCACACTATTGGATAGCCCTACAAATTTCAAACTTGCTAGCATGTGTGTGTGTGCATGCTTGCACATACATACCCATACCCACACGTCCTTACGCACTCATATATTCTATTGATTCTTTTTCTCTGAAGAACCTTTTTAAAAAATATTTGTTTATTTGGCTGTGTTGAGTCTTAGTTGTGGCACACAGGGTCTTTGTTACGGTGCACGGATTCTCTGGTCGTGGTGTGTGGACTTAGTTTGCTCCGTGGCATGTGGGATCTTAGTCCCTGACCAGCGATCACACTCACATCCTCTGCATTGCAAGGTGGATTCATAACCACTGCACCACCAGGGAAGTCTCTTTCTGGAGAACTTTGACTAATACAAGGAGCCTAAATGGAAACAGAGAAAAAGTTTAGGACTCCTCAGTTCTTTGAGTGAACCTTTTTGTTGTTGTTGTTTTTTGTTTGCTTTTAAAATTATATTCCTTTATTTGGCTGCGCTGGGTCTTCCTTGCAGTATTTGGGATCTAGTTCCCCAATCAGGGATTGAACCAAGGTCCCCTGCATGGGGAGCAAGGAATCTTAGCCCCTGGACCACCAGGGAAGTCCCTGAGTGAACCTTTTATAATCTAACCAGGATTGGGGAACAAAGAAAGGGGAGAAACATTGAAATTCTACATCATGTAGTAATAATAAAGAACTAGAAAATAATGTGTTGTAATAATAATAATTGCTATCAATTTTGACCCCTCTCCATATGCCAGGCACTGGGCTGATTTCTTTCAATGCTTTTATCTCTTTAAATACCCCCAAAAGTCAATGAGGTTCAGGATAAGAAACAGAAACCATTCCAAAGGAAAGGAACATAAAAGAATTCAATGCAAGGAATTAGATGCTTACAAAACAGCATCTGTAGGATGATCCACAACTAAGACCCAGTGCAGCCAAATAAATTAAAAAAAAATTTTTTTTTAAAAAAAGAAATGTTCTCTTTGAGAACAAAGAGACCAGTACAAAAAGGCTTTATATAGATCTTCTCTTCCTCGTCAGACTTCACAATAATCCCTACCCGACCCCCCAAAATTCCAACAACTCAGCAAAATATGTAAACTATTTAGTAGTATTGGATCATTGCAATTTCTTTTAAGTACTGTTTCTCTGAAGTAAGAGGGTAAAAATATGCATGGTTGAAAAACAGGATGCTCTCCTTCCACTGGTACTAGAGAAGGAATAATTTCATTACTTTTTAATTTATGGGTACTGTTTTACTTTTCTTTTAAAAAATGGAGATGAAATTCATATAGCATACCATTAACCATTTTAAAGTGTCCCATTCAGTATCATGTAGTGCAGTCACGATGCTGTAGACACCCACCTCTCTCTAGTTTCAAACTTTTTTTATCACTCCAGAAGATACCCATTAAGCAATCCCTCCCCATTCCTGCCTTCTTCCGGTCCCTAGCAACTACTAGTCTGCGTTAATGTCTTTCTGGATTTTCCCATTCTGGATATTTCGTATTAAGTGAACCATGTAGTATGTGCTATTTTCTGTCTCGCTTATTTGGCTTTGCATGCTTTTGAGATTCATCCAAGCTATAGCAATGTATCAGTGCTTCATTTGTTTTTATGGATAAATTATACCCATGGTATGGGTATACCACAATTTTTAAAATCTATTCATGCCATCTTTTTGGCTGTTGTGAATATTGCTGCTGTGAACATTCATGAACAATTGTCTGTTGGAGTACCTATTTTCAGTTCTTTTGGGTCACCACGGTGGAAAATCATGGCTTCTCATTCAATTTACAGAATTAATCCAGTTCTGAAACCCAGAGCTCCTTTACTGAACAGAAAGCTAGGTCTCACTTATGGAAGAATCCTATAGAATTGCCACAAATATATAATGTAAATCTTCCTTGTGAGCCTTTCCTAAAGATATCTAATATTATTTACTAAAGTGGAGAAAAGAAAATACTCAGACCTTTGGTGGATGTCTAGACACTACTTTTAGATTAATACTAATTCCTAGGAGCCCAAAATGCCACTGTGGCCCACCAATGTATGGGACCAGTCAGTTCATGGGTCTACCCTAGGGTAATTCCCCCAATGATTGGAACTGACAAACTTGACCAGAGGCAAAAATTCCTGTGTTGGCTCTCTAACCCATGGGACAAGGTCATTATGGTAGAAATAGCTAAATGGAAGGCCCTTGAACTTCCTCCTCCTACCAAGATAGTAAACCAGAAGCAATGCTGTATTTCTGAGGGATTTCTGTATTACAGTAATACAGAAATATTTCTGTAATACAGTTTTCTGTATTCTGAGGGATTTCTGTATTTCTGTATTGAACAGAGATCAGTTCAATAGCGAAGACTTGAAACATGCAAGATTGGTGATATCTAGGACATCCCTATTTAATTTACCTGTTTGGCCTGGATAGAATGGATATTGGAGAATAACTGTAGATTTCAATAAATTTGGTTAGGGTGTGACTTCAGTTGCAACTCCCATTATAAAAGAGTTTCTGTACTGGAAGAAATCAATAGAGTCCCTGGCCCTGTTATGTGACTAATGGTTTTTTCTCCATTCCACGTTGAAAGGGTAACCATGAGCAGTTTACTTTTACCTGGCAGCAACAACAGCCAAGACATTCACCATCTTGGCTTAGTCCTATGTCAGCTCTCAATCTGTCTGCCACGTTATAGTCAGCAGAGATCTCCGAGGTGCTGATGTTCTGCAAAACGTCACTGTCTATTGCATAGATGACACTTCACTCATTCAACCTGATGAGCAAAAGTAGCAGTTAATTTGGAAGCCTTACTAAGATATGAGCAAACCAGAAAGTTTGAGATGAATCTCAGGGACCTGCCACTTCAGTGGTTTCTGAGAATCCAGCAGACTGGAGCACGTTGAGATATCTTTTCCACAGTGACAAATTGATGTATTATCTACCATGACAAAAGAATCATAATTGATAGGTCTTTTTGGCTTTTGGAGGCAATATAAACCACGTTTTGAGTTGGAACCATCTGAGGAGTCCCTTATAAGGCTGTGAGTGTCAAATGGTGGAACAAAGCTTCTGCAAGTCCAGGCTATAGCACAAGATGTTCTTCTACTTGGTCCTTATGATCACTAGGTCCAGTGACACTCAAGAATCTCTAACAAATAAGGATGGTAATAAAACCTTAGGCAAGTACCAGTAAGAGAATCACAGTATAGACCTTTAGGATTTTGGATCAAATCTGTGCCGTTTCATCAGCCACCCCTGTGCTTATTTAATGGACTCATGAACAGCATGCTTTGATGACGGAGGTGAGAGCTCTGCATGGGTTCAACAAAATGGACTTTCCCTTAAGGAAGCTGACTTGACTTGACTGCTGCTACTTCTGAGTGCCTAATCTGCTAACAGATGATGTCAACAGTGAGTCCCCATTAGATAGCATTCCCTAGAGGAACAAGCCAACCAGCTGATGTAGGCTGAATATATTATATATCTCTTTCATCATGGAAAGGTCATAAATCCATCCTTAGAGGACTAAACATATATTATGGATATGGATTTTCCATATCCTTCCTGTAATGTTTCTGTCAATTCTACCATCTACAGACTCTCAGGATGCTTTATGTACTGTCATGGATTCTATCCATGGTCAGTGGGCTCATGCCCAGGGAATTGACTGGTCTTACTACTTTTACTATTACCTATAAGTATCTGGCTTACTAAAAAGGTGGAATGGCTTACCGAAGACTCAGTTTTGGTGTCAGTTAGGAGGCAACACTCTGAAGGGACAGTGTTCTGTCTTACAGGCTGAAATACTGAAATGGAGCAGGACTGTATGGTCCTTGCCCGACCCACCCATGTCCTCTGCCTGCCTTTTGTCTGCAGGAAACTTAAGTCAAAGAATAAGTTTAATTGGAGAAATGAGAACATGTGAAAACAAAGGGAAACCAAATAATAATAATATACTCTTTAAGCATAGTCAAGGATCTTTAGTTCTTTCTCAAGGGCTATAGATGATACTCTGAGCTGTCTTATAGATACTAAAACACACAGATGGAGAAGTTAACCACATGATGACCAGACTGTACCCACAACATGAGTTGCCACAATTCTGAGAACTGGCCTCAAAGAAATGGGAACAGATGGGACCCTGGAACTGAAGATTAACTGTACCTAAAACAACCAAGATGATGCTGGTCCCCCCGTCCCCCCCGCCCCCATCCCAGTTGCCGGCATGTGAAATAACGCAAACTTTCCTTTCCTCCAGCCTGGCCTGTTTATTGCCTTTTGAGTGGCGAGCAGCCAGACTCACACACTCTCTTTCAGTAACAGTGTATGCTCTGATTGAGAGATGATTATATGGTACTTTCTCCCCCACAGCCAGAATATATGGGTCTGGGAATCAGTGCATGCAACTAGGATATCTACAATGCGATGTATACAAATATTCATCTCACTCTTATATCCAATAACCCACAGGATTTTTGCCTCTCAGCTTCTCAACTTTTAGCTTTCGTAGTTTGGAGGTATTGTTCTCAAGTGGGAAACACTTCTGCACATGAAGGCTCTGGTTCCTGGTTCCTCTGTGTGCTGGCAGGAGTCTGGCCTCATGGAGCCATGGTGGTGACTTAAGCAGGCTTGAGACTCCCTCAGGCCAGAAGTGCTTCTTGTGACTGTCATCCTCTGTGCCAGAAGCTTGTGTTAGGATAGCTCCCAGTCAGAGACAGAGGGCATCTCTCTGTTGCAGGTTGTCTCTGGATTGGGTTTAAAGTCAGTGCTGCTTATGGTTTGAGCTTATGACTTGATGTTGTTTTTTTTTTTCCTTATGTTTCTTAATATGTAACTTGATATTGTAGGGGAGAATTGAGTGAGTGGGGAGAAGAGATGGCCTACATTGCAGGCGTGTCTTTCGACTGGTTAAACTGAGCCTTTGTTAAAGTCCTAGTTGTCCAGGTGGCGCTAGAGGTAAAGAAAAGTGAAAGTGAAAGTGAAGTCGCTCAGTCCTATCCGACTCTTTGCAACCCCATGGACAGTAGCCTATCAGGTTTCTCTGTCCACGGGATTTTCCAGGCAAGAGTACTGGAGTGGGCTGCCATTTCCTTCTCCAAGAAGTAAAGAATCTGCCTTCAATACAGGAGACACAGGAGACCAGATTTAATCCTTGGGTCAGGAAGGTCCCCTGGAGGGGGGCATGGCAACCCACTCCAGTATTCTTGCCTGGAGAATCCCGTGGACAGAGGAGCCTGGCAGGCTACAGTCCATAGGGTCACAAAGAGCCAGACACGACTGAAGTGACTTAGCACACACGCATCTCTGAACCATGAGGGTCTAGGGGTCACCATAGAGTAGCCACAGGAAGTTGTCTTTTTGCATTGTTGCAACATACCCTTAAGCTGGAATTTCCCCCACCCCCTCCCGCAGTAGCACCCATGCTTCTGCCATCACACTCAGATTTTCCACTGCTACTTTTGTTCCCATTGTAACCTTTAAATAAACATCAGTTTCGCAGGTAACCCAGCTTTCTAGGTCACCTGTCAGTCTCACTGCCTACAGTCTTGAACGTGGGCCTGAACAAGTACAATTTGTGTTTTATCTGTTAATGTGACCTAATTTGTACTTACAGGTTGATGAGGCCTGGGGAAATTCTGGCATAAAAACATTTCCAAACTGAAATTTTTTCTGAGCATGAGACAAAAAGCCCCAGTCCAGGCAAGACCTTTGCAAATACTGGCACATGAAAAACGCAGTTCCAGTTTACATTCAAATGGCCACTCGCCTCATGTACTAGGGCTAGCTCCACACCTTAAAAGTCTTCTGTGGCTATGGACAAGGAGTTCTTGCTTTTCCTAACGTCCTCTGCCCAGAAGTCTCCTCTGCTCCATTACATCAGCATTATTAAAAAGAATTGCCCAGGGACTTCCCTGTTGGTCCAGTGGTTAAGGCTCTGTACTTCCATTGCAGGGGGTGTGCGTTCCATCCCTGGTTGGGAAAGTAAGATCCTGCATTGATCCCACATATTGCATGTCATTGCCCCCCAAAAAACTAAGAATAAAAAAGAATTGCCCATTAACAATCTCAGATGAATAATCATTATGAAAAGTTATTGGTTAACTTTAGAAAAGATTGTCAAAGTGCAATGGGGATAGTTCTTGACTGACCTACAACCTGTACTTTTATACATTAGACTTTGATATGTCTAAATAAAACATTTTGAATGTTTGCACATCTGCTGATAAGTGAACATTTTGATCCATCACACAATACCAAGTGGCAATTTGGTTTCTCTGTTTTTGCTGGTGTAACAATATTTGCCCAACTTTGAATTTTTTGTATATTTTATATAACTAAGTGTAAAACAGAAAAAGAAATTCCTGACAGTGGTGATAAAATGTATATGTCTTATAAATGTATTGCTATTGAGATTAAATGGTTACCATTCAGTTAAGCTGGAAGTGTTGACTTTATTCTCATTTAGATGAGAATGTGTTAACTCAGTTTATTTTGTGTTGACTTGGATGGAAAAAGAATTAACGAATAGGTAAAAAATACTGGGAATATATAATCAGATATAATTCTAGACTTTATGTATGTATGCTGCTGCTGCTGCTAAGTCACTTCAGTCATGTCCGACTCTGTGCGACCCCATAGATGGCAGCCAACCAGGCTCCGCCATCCCTGGGATTCTCCAGGCAAGAACACCGGAGTGGGCTGCCATTTCCTTCTCCAATGCATGAAAGTGAAAAGTGAAAGTCAAGTCGCTCAGTTTTGTCCAACTTTTCGCAACCCCACAGACTGCAGCCTACCAGGCTCCTCTGTCCATGGGATTTTCCAGGCAAGAGTACTGGAGTGGGGTGCCATTGCCTTCTCCTATGTGTGTGTGTGTGTGTGTGTGTGTGTATATATATATATATATATTTGCATGTTAAGAATAGATATCTTTCTTTTCCTTGATGAATAGAAGTTAAATTTTCACACATTTGATTTTTATACAAGATTTTAGGAGCAAATCATGTAGGAAAATAGAATATTTATTTCTTGGACCTCTTCCTGGGATACCACTGATCAAAACTGACAAGGAAACTCAAGGGGAATGTCAGGATTTTTCAGATCCTATAAGTGCAGTAATAATAATGATAGTAGTAGTAGAGTAGTAATTCCTGTTTAAGTGCTTGCTATGTTTCAGGCTCTATGGTTGTGTCAACAAGTTGAAAATCATTTAATGCTTTTCAATCCTTAGTTGCAATTCTTAGTTATACATGGCCCTCCATTTTATAAAGTAGCATTCTGGAGTTTACCAAATTGAAATTATTTGTCCAAAGTCACAGCCAGTACGTAGAGGCGTTTACTGATTCCAAAGTGAAAGTAAAAGTTGCTCAGTTGTGTCCAACTCTGCGACCCCATGGACTATACAGTCCATGGAATTCTCCAGGCCAGAATACTGGAGTGGGTAGCTTTTCCCTTCTCCAGGGGATCTTCCCGATCCAGGGATCAAACCCAGGGATCAAACCCAGGTCTTCCGCATTGCAGGCAGATTCTTTACCAGCTGAGCCACCAGGGAAGCCCAAGAATACTGGAGTGGGTAGTCTATCCCTTCTCCAGCAGATCTACCCTAGCCAAGAATTGAACCAGGGTCTCTGGCATTGCAGCTGAATTCTTTACCAACTGAGCTACCAGGGAAGCCATTGATTCCAAAGCCCATGGTAATCACTACCTTGTGTTACTTACCTATTTGCACAACAGTCAAGTTTGACCAAACCTCTTTTATTTATCTAATTTAAAAATACTTATTTATTTGACTGCACTGGATCTTAGTTACAGCACACGAGATCTTTTTATTGTGGCATATGGAGTCTTTAGTTGTGGCATGTGGGATCTAGCTCCCTGACTAGGGATTGAACCAAGGCCTCCTGCACTGGGAGCACAGAGGGTTAGCTACTGGACCACCAGGGAAGTCCCCAGAACAAACCTCTTTTAAAGTGAGATTATAACCAGATGATTAAACCTGTGTGGAAAAAAAGGCATGGGTCTCTGTGTCTTGCCTGGATAGATAAAACGTTTTCAGGAACAAGAAATAATAAGCTTTATGATAACACCTCAAAATAATTTTAATAAAAGTGCTAAAAGGGAAATAACAGAACACCCAATGTATTATGAGTTAATGATAGTACATTTTGTAGAAGACTAGGGCCAATGACAGAGAAGGCAGTGGCACCCCACTCCAGTACTCTTGCCTGCAAAATCCCATGGACGGAGGAGACTGGTAGGCTTCAGCCCATGGGGTCACTAAAAGTCGGACACGACTGAGTGACTTCACTTTCACTTTCATGCATTGGAGAAGGAAATGGCAACCCACTCCAGTGTTCTTGCCTGAAAAATTCCACGGATGATGGAGCCTGGCAGGCTGTAGTCCATGGGGTCGAAAAGAGTTGGATACGACTGATGGAGTGCACAGACACACACTGTGGGAAGCTGCTGTATAGCACAGGAAGCTCGGCTCGGTGCTCTACGATGAACTAGATGGTAGGATTGGGGTGGAGTGGGAGGGAGGCTCACAAGGGAGGGCTATATATGTATACATATTAGCTGATTCACTTTGGTGTACAGTGGAAACTAACACAACATTGTAAAGCAACTATACTCCAAATTAAAAAAATTAAAAGACTATCAAAAATAAATAAAGAGGAAATTGACTTCTTAGTTACAATGTGAAAACAGCCCTTTTCCAAACTATCTGGAGAAGAATTTTTAGATAATGGAACTGTGTTGTTGCGCTTTTCTACTTGCAGAGGCAGAAATGCAAACCCACAAATGTTGATCAAATGACAGCATACCAGAAAGATCTTGCAAATAGTGTACAGACCACAGAGAGGCAGCTGGGTTTCTGACAAGCAGTGGGTCCATCAGAAATCATTTCCATTCCTTCCTGGAAATGTATCAGTTAAAGGAGTAAAGGAACATGAGGGAAGAAAGAGCAGGATGCTCCCGTCTTGGCTAATCTTTAACTTGGAGGAGCCAATGCAAATTCTAAAACTACAGCAGTAGAAACTGATGGCAACAGTAGCTCAGAATATGAGACCCATTATATTAAAAGTTTGAGTCAGTTTTGCTCTATTTTTCCTGAAGATTTTTTCTAGAAATGAATGCTGTTTGTACTTGAGAGTTGAGAAGACGTAATTAATGTGTTCAATTCTCAAACGTGTAGCAGGTGCTGGGGATGGTTATGCTTGAGTGAGCCTTGTGTGGGATGTGTGGGCCATGAGAGGGGTTGAGAGGAGTATGTGGGCTGTTGCAGGCAGAGGGAATAGTATATGCTGAGGCACAGAGGCAGATGTTGATGTTAAAAGAATGATTTTCTCTGTGGAGTGGGAACAAATTGCTCTTCAGGGAAAAAATCATGGCTCAGGAGGAAGACGGCATTCATGGCACAGATTGGAAAACGATGTGTGATTCTCAGGAGAGGAATAAGGAATGGGCAGGGGGAGAGGAGGATAGAAGAAATGAGATAAAGAGGGCAGAACTGATCTGCCAGGGAAAGTAAGCAAGAAGTGAGGGGAATTTGGAGTTTAGGGGCAGCCTGGGGGAGTAGGCCTGGACAACTTGGAGAGAGTGAAACAATGAGAAGAAATGAAAAGGTTGGAATACCAGATCCAAGGAAGAACCTTGAGTGAAGTAAGTCATCCTGAGCTGGAGAACAGGACAATCAGTGATAAGGAGAACACGAGTCCTTCCCAAGCAATATACAAAACATCAGGAGGGCACAGACTTCTGCATTCTGTGGTGCAGTGTCTTGAGCAATCTTTATTTGGATATTAAAGAGTAACCCCAGCAGGCTGGAGGACTCAGAATGGTTTCCAAAAGGATATCATCTTCTCTCTTTCTCTCTTTTTAAAAATGTTATTTATTTGTTTGTTTATTTTTGGCTGTGCTGGATCTATGTTGGATTATTTTCGTTGCTGTCCCTGGGCTTTCTCTAGTTACAGTGAGTGAGGGCTACTCTTCACTGCCGAGCGCTGCTTTCTCATTGCAATAGCTTCTTTTGCTGTGGAGCAGGGCCTCTAGGCATGCTGGCTTCAGGAGTTGCAGCACTCAGGCTCAGTAGTTGTGGTGGTACAGGGGCTCAGTTGCCCCATGGCATGTGGAACCTTCCCGAACCAGGGATCAAACCTGTGTCCCCTGCATTGGCTGATGTACTTCCACTCACTGTGCCACTAGGGAAGTCCTCATCTTCTTATATTTGCAGTTTTTGCCTACTTTTTCTAGCTGGCAAACAATACTTTGTTCTTAAAGTCCTGTAGTTTGTGGGCTCCATCTTTTTTATATTTAAAAATAATTTAGTGAATTTGTAATTTATGTTCTGAATTTGAAATGTTTTAAAACATAATATATAAAATATAACAATCTTGAACAAATAAAATTATATACAATTTTATAATTAGTTCTAAATTAGTTCTCTGATTTACAGGAAGGGAATTATAGGCAAAGGATGAAGCAAAATACTTGTCACTGTGTCTCTGCTTCATTAGTCCCTTAAAAGAGACTGATCTAGGACTTCCCTTGTACTCCAGTGGCTAAAACTCCACGCTCCCAATGCAGGGGGCCCAGGTTCAATCCCTGGTCAGAGAACTAGATCCCACATGCTACAACTAAGACCTGGTATAGCCAAATAAATAGTTTGTTTTTTTTTTTAAAGAGAGAGACTGATCCATCCATGCCATGTGCTCTGTGGGCTGTAAAACACTGTGTCCTCCGTGTTCTCTATCCCTGCCATTCCCAGTCCAATCTGTCCTTCCTGTTTTGTTTTTAATGTTTTTTTGATATGGACCATTTTTATTGTCTTCATTGAATTTGTTACAATATTGTTCCTGTTTTGTTTTGGGGTTTTTTTGGCCCAAAGACAATGGGATCTTAGTTCCCCAACTAGGGATCAAACCCACATTGCCTGCATTGGAAGGCAAAGTCTTATCCACTAGACCACTGGGGAAGTCCCCTCTCCTTCCTGTTTGATTTGGAGATACCAGCAATCACTCTCACTTCTCTGGCCCTGGACTCTTGTTCTATCTTTAATGTCATGAAATGTCATGAAACCTCAGGTAGATAAGAGTATTCAGAGCTCAGAACGGAAGTCTATGTTGGAAACATAAATTTGAGTTATTGAGATATAGCCAGTTGTTAAAGATATGGGTGTGGATGAAGTTGTGTAGAGAGAGAAAGTTGAATGAGAAAGGGAGTGAAAGAAATATATTGACAGTCCAGGTCAGGTAAAATGAGCTGGCAATGGAGAAAGAGGAATAGGGACAGAGGTGAGAGATCAACCAGGAGAGTGTGGTGCCACAGAAAATAAGAGAAAGTGTTTCAAGAGGGAAAGGATGACCAACTGAGTCATATATTCCTGAGAGAGCTAGTAAGATGGACACTGGGAAGTGTCCAAAAGGCTTGCCAATGTGGAGATTATTAGTGACTGAGGTGAGAGAAATTTTGGTGATGTGGGTAGAAGCTAGGTTGGAGACTATCAGAATGAGTTGGGGGAGAAAACAAAGTGTGAGAACATTCTTCTTCTTTTTTTAAATAGCCTATGAGAGATTTTAAAAATCATGTATTTATCTATCTTATTTTCGGTTGCGCTGGGTCTTCGTTGGTGCACACTGGCTTGCTCTAGTTGTGATGAGTGGGGACTACTCTTTGTTGTGGTGCTTAGGCTTCTCATTGCGGTGACTTCTCTTGTTGTGGAGCATGGGCTCTGGAGCATGGGCCCAGTAGTTGTGGCACACGGACTTATTTGCCCCTTGACATGTGGAATCTTCCTGGACCAGGAATTGAACCCATGTCCCCCACATTGGCAGGCAGATTCCCATCCACTGGGCCACTAGGGAAGTCTGAGAAGATCATTCTTGACAAAACTTGGCTATTAGGGGAGAAGAGAGGGTAGTAGCTGGAAAGGGTATTGGATCAAGGGAGAGATTTCCTCTTGTGATTGGAGGATCCTAGACTATGTTTCGGAGAAGGCAATGGCACCCCCACTCCAGTACTCTTGCCTGGAAAATCCCATGGACGGAGGAGCCTGGTAGGCTGCAGTCCATGGGGTCTCTAAGAGTCGGACATGACTGAGCGACTTCACTTTCACTTTTCACTTTCATGCATTGGAGAAGGAAATGGCAACCTACTCCAGTGTTCTTGCCTGGAGAATCCCAGGGACGGGGCAGCCTGGTGGGCTGCCGTCTATGGGGTCGCACAGAGTCGGACACAACTGAAGCGACGCAGCAGCAGCAGCCTATGTTTGTGTGCTGATGAAAACAGTTTAGTAAATGATGTAGCGATTAAGCTAACATTAGCTGCTGTGTGTGCTCAGTTGCTTCAGTCGTGTCCGACTCTTTGTGACCCTATGGACTGTAGCCCACCAGGCTCCTCTTGTCCATGGAATTCTCCAGGCAAGAATACTGGAGTGGGTTGCCATGTTCTCCTCCAGGGGATCTTCCTGACCCAGGGATTTCACGCACCTCTTGGTATGTCTCCTGCATAGCAGGCAGAATCTTTACTGCTGAGCCACCCGGGAAGCCCAGCTCCTATATCAGTCTTCCCAATTATGCATAATGGCTCAAACATGATAGAAGTTTGTGTCTTGATAACTTAAAGTCTAAAGCAATCAGATTTACTCCAGATGGTAATTTAGGACCTTGACTTCCTATACCTTGTGTCTCACCCACCTTCAACAGACTCCTGTGATTCTAAGCTTGTCTGCATCAAGCCTTGAAAGAGAAAAGAGCATAAATAATATTCATGGGATGTTTTTAGGGGTCTGGCTTGAAAGCAGCAGTGATCACTTCAGCACACAGAGCCATACTTTTAATACATACCTAACTTCCCGAGAGATTCAGAAATCTTGTCTAGCTGTGTGCAGGAAGAGGAAGAAAAGGATTTGGTAGCTAGCAATCTCTGCTATAGGGAGAAGTTAAAGATGTAGAAGATGAGGTGGGGGGTGGAGAAGGGGGTAGTGGAAAGAGTGAGCTTTCTAAGAAACAAGAGGGGTAGAAACCAGGCTTAAGAGCCCATGAGGACAGATTTTTTTTCCCCAGCCAGGAGACAGGGGCAGGGAGGTCATGGATATTTGCAAAAGAATGACCACAAAGACAGACCATGTTTAAGGCATTAAGGAGACAAGGAAGGTAGGTGCTGATGGACAGAATGGAGCAAAACCAGTAAGTTGGAGATCCTGATAAGGCCAAGAGTGACTTCCATGGGGATTCTTAAATAATTAAGCTGGAATGAGAGGGCACTGTGGTGTTTGCCCTTTCAAGAAGGATATGTTTGGACAAGTTATTTAGGATATGATTGGATTCTGATGATGACAAGGTCCATATGTGACCATGGACATAGGGAGGCGGAGATGGAATGAAGAAAATAGTCACTGACAGTGAGGAAGTCTAGGAAACCGAGAGCCCAGGTTTAGCTGTGTGGGTACCAATACCACCCAGAAGGATAATAGGAATTGTAAATGAGAGAAAAGTCTTGAATCATATGCCAAAGTCTTCAGAGGATGACAGGTCATGACTAAGAAAATGGAAAGTGATAGTTGTGTGGGGAGGAGAAGATGGTGGTAAATCTGGATGACGTGAGACTTTGAAGGCACATAATTTTTCTTTTCTTTCTCTTTTTTCTTGGCTGTGCTAGGTCTTCCTTGTGTCACATGGGCTCTTCACTGCAGTGTACAGGGTTCTCTGTTTGTGGCACTTGTGCTTAGTTGCCCCGAAGCGTGTGGGATCTTAGTTCCCTGACCAGGGATTGAACCTGTGTCCCCTGCATTGGAAGGCGAGTTCTTAACCTCTGGATCACCAGGGTAGTTCTCATAAGTTTTCTTTTACAAGAAGGAGAAGTAGTAAAGTTCTAGAAGTTATATGTGGTGGTAAGAAGGACACTGATTTCACCTTCCAGTTTTCAGTAGATGAAAAAGTTGGAGAGGGAGCTTTGGCTGGTGAGGGGGTTGTGGTGGGTGGAGGGAGGGTCCTCAAGGGATCACCAGGCTTCAGTTTAGGCAAGAGAAGAGCCTGGGGATGTTGGTATCTAAGGGAGTTTATCAGTTTCAGAATGAGGTTCAAGAGGATACAAAGGAATGACTAGGGATCAGGGCCAAGGAGTGCTGGATCAGTTGAGAGGATATCGAGAACAGGTGAGGAGAGTCACAAAGGTAGGGCGATCCTTTTGAATGGAATCTGTCCTGAGAATTCCTTGATGAAAGAGGTATACACCAGCTGAGTATAGTTGGGAGCCTTCTTGTGGTGATTTGGCAATAATATGGTCCCTGCAGCTTCACGTGGGGGTGCAGCACATAGAGGGGAATCTGATGACTCAGGGCATCTGCCCCCAGGTTCACATGGAACAGCCACTGAGACCTAGAGCCCAACTCATGGTAGGCCTTTCCCACCAGCCTCCTCTCACTTCATTGCACTCTCTGCTTCAGACATCATAGCCACCTTTTAGATCCTCAATTCTTTCATGTTCTTCTCTGCCACAGGGGCACACACCCTTCTCTCTGCCCTCTCTTATTCATCCTTCAGATCTTGACTAAAACATCCCTCCTTTGGGTATACCCCAGGCTCCCCTGTTATTCTCTCTCATCACATTGTGTTCTTCTCCTTCACAGAGCTTATCATAGTTATAATTTTGCAGTTATCTGTGTGCTCATTTAATTAAAACCCCTCTCTTTTGCTTGTCTGTAAATTCCACAAGGGTCATGTCTGTTTGGTATTCTAATACTTGCATATAATAGGTGGGATGGTTTTAAAATATATCCAAAAATGCTTTGACACTCACCCTTTCAAGGCAGAAAACTAATTTTCCTCCTCTTGATGTTGATCAGACTTAGTGACTTGCTTCTAACAAATAGAATGTAGTGGAAGTGACAATATATAACTTCTGAGGTTATAGAAAGAATAAAGCTTCCTCCTGGTGCTTTCTTGTTCTTGGATCACTTGCTCAGGGAAAGCCAGGGCATGCTGTGCCGTCATTCAAGAAGCACTGTGGTAGGGATTTCCCTGATGGTCCAGTGGCTAAGACTCCATGCTCCCAATGCAGGGGGCCTGGATTTGATGCCTGGTCAGGGAACTGTATTCCACATGCTGCAACTAAAGATGTCCACAACTAAAACCTAGCACAGCCAAATAAATAAATAAATAAATAAATATATATATATATTTTTTCTTTCTTTCTTTTTTTTTTTTTCTTTTTTTAACCCACTCCAGTGTTCTTGCCTGGATATTTTTTTTTTTTTTAAAGAAGAAACACCATGGTAAGACTCACATGGAGAGGAACTGAGGCCTCCTACTAATAGCCAGCATCAAGTTTTCAGTCATGAGAGAAAGGCACCTTTTTGTCTTTCTTTTTTTAATTAAAACTTTTTATTTTCTATTTAAGTATAGCCAATTAACTGGGTCAGAAAGATCCCCTGGAGGAGGAAATGGCCACCCACTCCACTATTATTGCCTGGAAAATCCCATGGACAGAGGACCCTGTCTGGCTACAGTCCATGGGGTTGCAAAGAGTCAGACACAACTTGGTGACTAAACAACCACAACTCTATGGCATGCATTGTGCTCATTCTTGTTAGGGACAGATAAGATGTTCCATATAAGCCACAACTTTTGCATACTAAGGATACTTCTTTTACCTCAGACTTTAGTAAGGAATTATACTTCCATCAAGAAGTATGACAAAATAAAATTTCAAATTCTTTATGAGCAACTGAGAATTCTCTGAATCCTAATGCAATAATTTCAGTCCACAGGGTCACAAAGAGTTGGACACCACTGAGCCATCACACATAGCCAATTAACAGTGTTGTGATAGTGTCAGGTGAACAGCCAATGGACTCAGCCATACATACACAAGTAAACATTCTTCTCCAAACTCTCCTTCCATCCAGGCTGCCATATAACATTAAGCAGAGTTCCCAGTGCTATACAGTGGACCTTGTTGGTTGTCCATTTTATTCATTTTAAATATAGCAGAATGTCCATGTTGATCCCAAACTCCCTAACTATCCCTTCCCCCCATTGGAAGAAGGCACCTTGAAAGTGGATCCTCCAGCCCTGGTCAAGCCTTCAGATAGCTGCAGCTCTGACTGGCATCTAACCATAATCTCATGAGAGAATCTAAGCCAGAACCACTGCAACAAGTTGCTCCCTGTGAGAGGTAATAAATGATTATCATTATTGGTTTAAGCATCCAAGTTCTGGGGTAATTTATAATGCAACAACAGATAACTAATATAATAGGTTTTTAAACAAATATTTACTGAATGAATGAATCACCAAATTCATGAATGCCTTTTTTTTTTTTTTTTTTTGTCGTTGTTCTTTCAGTTTTTTTCTGCTTTGGTGTCAATCAGTAATTAGATCAGTAATGATTCTAATAGGTGCCTGAAACTTCCTGTTGCCTCTTCTCTGCATTTCACTTTATATATAGACTTTTTCATCCTTATGAAAAATATACAAAGAAATCAGCAAAAATACTTAACCCTTAAAAGATTGCACTTATCTGAGTGATTTCAGTATAAGGAAAGATTAATTATATTTTCTCTTCCATTACATACTACCAAAGATTAGTTGGCATAAAAGTAAAGCTGACAAGGCAAAATTCATAAGGATCATCAAATAATGGTGAAATTTTGGCTGAGAGAGGGTTTAAAACATTTTTTTAAAATAAATCTCTAATGTAGATTTTTTTAACACAATTTTTAAGTCAATAAAGTTAACTTACATATCATTGCATGCTTTGATCAAATGTTTGCACCTTTTGGATTTAAAAGGCCAAGTACTTAAGGGTCATTGACTATTGCAACAGCTTTGTCTTTGCCTATGTCAACAGAACTCCGAGAATCCTTTCAGCCTCATAGAGGACGGAGGGAATTTTCAAAGGGAATCTTGACCTAATAGGATGTAGCATCCGTTGTTCCCTGTTGTAGCTGCAGAACAAAAGCAATGCCTGGCACACAGCAGGCATTTGAAACATATTTGTTGAATAAATGAATGAATGAATAGATCTCTTTACTCATCATAGTCATTGCGATGTTAAAAGCTGTTCCAGTTGCCTAAGTAGAAATGAATGCATAACTAACACTATCTGGCAAAAGGAAGGAAAGTCTGAATTATGTAGCATCAATGTGACAAGTGCAGCGAACTACTGTGTTATTGTTTGTTTGCTCATATTTACATTTTCTTCACAAAAATAAAATTTTTGTTTTACAACTGTGGTCGATTAAGGGTGCGGCTAATTCTGTGGACTGGCTCATTCAACATCTGTTCCATTCTCATTACAGTGTGTCTTCCTGGAATGCAGAGACTGAAAAGTTTAAAAGTACATTTTCCAGACTCTTTTCCTGCTAGGGTTCTGAATGACATGTAGGTTCCTTCATTCAAATGCATCCACCTGTAACCTGAAAATGAACAGTTAAGAGGGAGAATTTGAGGCATCTATCTTACTCATTCTGATGGTTGAGAGGAAAGGAGTTTGATGTGTACCTAAAGCAGAGGTACCGACTCCCTAATTTGTCAGGGAACTTTCTGATGCGGAAGGGGTGGCAAGATTCCAGAGCTGGTGCCGGGGGTTACTCCCTGATTCAGCAAGTAGTCTCCTGTTTTTTCTAGGGAGCAGCAGCGTTCTTCACAGTCCAGTTCTGCAGAGTGGATTACAGAATTTTTCCTGGGTGATCAGACTGGAGTCTGTTTCCTCAGGGCATCTAACAACATTGTAACCCACTTAATATCATGCCTCTGGAGAAGGAAATGGCAACCCACTCCAATACTCTTGCCTGGAAAATCCCATGGATGGAGGAGCCTGGTAGGCTGTAATCCATGGGATCACAAAGAGCTGGACACGACTGAGCAACTTCACTTAATACCTTGCACCAAATCCCTTTCTGCCCAAGTGAGTAGTTTTCTCTGCCACTAAGCCCTAGGGGCTGAGAATTATTATATATCTGACACAATGGTTGATTACTATGTGGCTCATTAGAATATGGATGTACTTTAATATTTATGAAGTATCACATACTCTTTTGATCTGGGTTTGATTTCTGGGTTGGGAAGATCCCCTGGAGAAGGAAATGGCAACCTGCTCCAGTATCCTTGCCTGGAAAATTTCATGGACGGAGGAGCCTGGCAGGCTACAGTCCATGGGGTCACAAAGAGTCAGACATGACTGAGCAATTTCACTTTCACAGAATCCTAGTTCCCCAACCAGAGACTGAACCCAGGCACATGGCAGTGAAAGCATGGAGTCCTAACCACTGGACTGAACCATGCACTGGACATACTCTATTGTCAGGAAGATCCAGTTTCAACAAAAATATGTGCTTCTACATCAATCTATACATTGATTTTGTATTTGTTCATGCATTTATTTATTTAACATATTTATGGGACTTCCCTGGTGGTCCAGTGGTTAAGAATTCGTGCTTCCAGTGCAGGGGACATGGGTTCAACTTATGGTCCAAGAAAATTCCACATGCCATGGGGCAACTAAGCCTGCATGCCACAACCACTGAAGCCTGTTCGCCCCTAGAGCCCATGCTCTGCAACAAGAGAAGCCACCGCAATGAGAAACCCATCCACTGCCCCTGCAGAGTAGCTCCTGCTTGCCGCAACTAGAGAAAGCCTATACACAGCAATAAAGACCTAGCACAGGCTAAATAAATAAATGAATTAATTAACATTTATTTATTTGGGTGTGGTGAGTCTTCATTGTGGCATGCAAACTTTTAGTTGCAGCATATGGGATCTAGTTCCCTGACCAGGGATCAACCCAGGCCCCCTGCGTTGGTAGTGTGGAGTCTTAGCCACTGGACCACCAGGAAAGTCCCTATCCATTGATTTTTTAAAAATCCTATGAAATTTGAATTTCATTGAAGAACTTTTTTGTTGCTTATCAATGCTATTAGGACCAAAGTTTGCATGCATCCGAGTTCTACTGGATTTAAGCAAAAGAAAAATACATTTATAGAAGGTCTTCTCACAGAAGGCAAGGGCAAGGATGCAGCTGGACCTCAAGTGACCTGGAGTCAGTGACTGCAGAGCTGCTGAAAACCCAGGAAGCCTCTCTCACCAGCTCTCACCATTGTCTCTCTCTGAATATATGCTTCCTTCTTTCTACTAACTTTATCTGCATCCCAGTAAACAGAGTTGTGTTTTTTTTTTAAAGGGTCTATCTCTGCTTATGTATTCTCCATTTAAGAGAACAGACAGGCAGAAAAAAAGAGGAATCCCCTACACTCAATTCCAGAATCTTAAGGAAAGACTCTGAGTAGCCTGCTTTAGTCAGGTGCATGGTTCTCTCTGTAGAAGGTACCCCTGGAGTGCAGCACTCTGTGCAAGAGAGTATGGATGATGTGAATGTGAATGATACCCCTTGGACTTGTGCCACCATTCTGAACCAGTCCACTGGGGTCTGGAAGCAGAGGCCCGTTGTGAGAGCCTGGCAGTGGGTACTCTGCTCCTGGCATCATAGTGGGGAGAGGGAAGTGGATCTGCAGGAAGAGGAAGTTATCATATGAGAGGGAATTATTGGGCACTCAGGTGACAAGCTCACTGATGTTCATTACAAGAGTGGTATGTTGATTTACCTGTATTAGATAAAGGGTAGGCAAACTACATACAGCCCATAGGCCAAGTTCGGTCTGCTGGGTTTTTGTAAATACAGGTTTAGTGGAACACAATCATGCTTGTTTGTTTGAGTGTTTTCTATGGCCGCCCTTTTTCAGTACTGGCAGAGTTAAGCAGTTGCAGCAGGAATCCCATGGTTCACAAAGCTACAATATTTACTGTCTGGCCCATTACAGAGGGAATTTGTTCACCCCTGTATTAGACCCCTGCTACTCAAAATGAGGTCCGAAAGCCAGCAGTCTCAGCATCACCTGGTAGCTTGTCAAATCTCCACTTGCAACTGATGAGTCAGAACCTATTCTTTTTTCCCCCGGTGAGGCATTTTCTTTGCATGTATGTATTACTTCTCAAGTGGTGCAGTGGTAAAGAATCCACCTGCCAACGCAGGAGACTCAGGAGATGTGGGTTCAATCCCTGTGGGAAGATCCCCTGGAGGAGGAGATGGCAACCCACTCCAGTATTTTTACCTGGAGAATCCAATGGACAGAGGAGCCTGGTGGGCTACAGTCCATGGGGTCACAAAGAGTCGGACATGACTGAGCAACTGACCATACACACATTATATCCCTGGAAAAAGAAGCCCAAGATTTTCCCACCTGTGTGTTTTCATCTTGCTTCTTTGTGGTTCTTGATGCCAGCTAAGGTTATCAGTATAATGAAACCAAAGTGACTGGATGGTAGCAAGTTATTCTGCCATTTTTCTAGATCTTTGAGTTGTACATCAAATCTGGGTCTGATCTCCACACTTGTGTAACTTGCCTGTGAGGTTCACAACAATTTTCCCAGCTCTGTGATCACCAGTGACTTCAGATTGACCAATTTAATCATGCTTCATCATCACAGTTAGACACTGGATGTTGCTTTGGAGTACAGGCTAATAAGAACCTCTCTTTTTGGCATTGTTGATGCTCTTGAGAATATCAGTCAGGACATTTGTGCGCACCATTATGACAGCACAGAAAGATGGCAGACAGAACCTGCTTTTTAACAAGATACCCAGGTGATTCAGAGGCATACTAAGATTTGAGAAGCACTATATTAAACTCCTCAATGGGCACAATCAATATTATTGAAACTTTTGTTTCACACCAGCCCCTTTTAACCTGCTGGGACATGATGCAATCTCCCACGCACATTAGACTAGTATGCTACTATCTCTGGATTCGATGCAGTGAGTTTTTTTCAGAATGTATCAGGGAAGAGCATCATTGCAGTCAGCCAGAATGAGCCCAGACAAAGGGATACCTGGCTACAGTTTGTTGGGTACCTACTCATTCGTTCAGTTATAACAAATATTTATTGAGAGCATGCTCTGTGCTGAACATTGAACTACAAATAGTGAACAAATAGGCCCAGTCTCAGTCCTCCCAGTTGTGAGTCTTTCATACATCATCTCATTTAACTCTTCCTATAACCCGGATGTCCCTGGTGATCTGGTGTCTAAAACTCTGCACTCCCAATGCAGGGGGCCTGAGTTTGATCCCTGATCAGGGAACTAGATTCCACATGCTGCAACTAAGACCTGGTGCTGCCAAATAAAAAATAAATAAATAAAATTATTTCTATGATCTGTGAGGTGGGGACTTCAATCCCTATGAGGACATTGAGGCTCAGAGAGGTTAATGACTTCCTCAAAGTCATGTGACTGGTGAGTGGCAGAGCTGAAAATAGAATCTATGTCTACCTGACACCATGGTTTATGCTTTTTCCTATGCAGCACTGCTAGACATGGTTCTAGGAGATTATAATCTAAATTAGGTCTACAGCCAGAGAGCCAGTGTTTTATAGATAAGAAGCAGAATATTCTTATCTCATACTTCCCAGATACAGTCAAGATGATGCTGTAAGATTGGGGAAGGCTGGAAACTAGAGGACCTTCTCTTCAAAGTGACAGACCTGGCACCTTTATCAGTGAGAAAGACAAATAATTCTGGTTCAATTACTTCTTCCAGACACTTGGAATGAGGATTCACCTAAGGTCCTAGGGTAGGACAAGAACAGCACTGCTCTGGGGAGAAGAGTCAGAGTTAATGCTTCCTCCTCCAAGAGACTCTCAGGATGAATCCCATTCACTGAGGTGACCCTGCCTTTCTGACTCTTCTTCCATCTGTTCTATACAGGTCCTTCCCTGGGTGCCCTCCACTGACCCAGCACTTCCTTCTTGCATTGCTCCTGGGTCATTCCATTGTATTCTCTGGAACTTCCTTTCTGAGGCCTATAGATACGCCTCTTCTAAATACCTATATCCTCAATTGGAGAAGAGAGATGAGGTAGGAAAAAGGAGGTATGAGAAACAGGAGGGACCCCAATGGAGAAAGCTCTTGGGCTAGGCCCAGGTAGTGAGGGAAGGGAGATTAAGAGTGAGGAAGTGGCTGGTTATGAGAAGGTGGAGGGAGGTGCAGGAACGAGAAACATGGAGTAGGGTGCTCTCTGATGGAGCGGGAGGAAGATGCAGGGATGAACCAAAACGGCAGCAAGATTATCTCCCCCACCCCCATCTCAATGACAGCAACTTTGTGAGATAATAGGCACTATTATTATCTCTAATTTATAATTAAGGCAACTAAGAAATAGAGGGATTGGGTAAATGGTTCCAGATCACATGGCTGTAAGTGGTAGAAACAGAAACAGAGGCAAGCTGGCTTTAAAATCCATGCTCTTATCTACCACTTTATATTGTTTCATAAGGGTGCCTCACTGAAAAGAAACAAAAAAATGTATTTCTCTTCAGATATCTCTGGTCCTGGACTAACCTGCTTGCCTTCATTTCAAGCAATGCATTTGCATTTTATTAATAAACAGAAGTTTTAGAACAATTACTTCAATTCATCTTCATAGTCTGAATCAAAGCACCCAACGTAAGTAGGGCTTTTTTTTTTTTTTTAAGGAAAACTGTCAGAATTAATATCTTAAGTGTAATAAATGATTGGATTTGGGTTTTTTTATGTGTACCATTTTTAAAGTCTTTTATTGAATTTGTTACAATATTGTTTCAGTTTTATGTTTTAGTTTTTTGGTCGAGGCATGTGGGATCTTAGCTGTCCGACCAGGGATCACCTGCACCCCCTGCATTAGAAGATGTAGTCCCTGGACTTGTTTTTCTAGTTTATTTCTGGTTCAAACTGAAGAAAAATTTATTCTGACACTGTTACAACTTGTATGTATTTTGACTTGATGTGTATATAGTTCTAGGCTTAAGGGTAATACAAGGTTTCCTGAAAGGGGGGTGAGGATTAATTAGATCAAATGTAAGAAGGACTTTCAACAGTTCAGCCCACTCAGCAGGCATTCAGTGGGCACTTCTGGTGTGCTGGGGTCAAGGAAGACAAAGAAGAACAGGGCATCAGCTCTGAAGGGTTCAAAGTGAGCTAGGCAGACCCACATTTAGAAAGGCTTTGGGATAGCATGACAGAGCCTCAGGGAGCTGGAGCAAAGCTAGTGGAAGGAAGGAACACAAACCATGCCTGGGCTCAAGGGAAGGCTTTGCTGACTCTGCATAAGGAAGACCCTCTGTCTTAGTCTCTGTTCCCCTAAGTACCCTCTGAGAAAGCACATGGAGCTTATTTGAGCATGATTCCAAGAAGTATGGTGAGAGAGTAGGAAAGTGAGACACAAAAGGTAAGAAAGCCAATAAAAGGCTCATTATCAGAGGGCTACAGTGATGGGCAACTACGGCTCATCCTGCTGGGTACCCTCTCAAGGAAGTGTGTAGAATGTACTTCCGAGTTGTCCCATCAAAGAGAGCAAGTGGGGGTATTTTCTACCAAGCATCACCCTGCATTGGTTGAGGCTAGCACCCTCAGGTGCTAATTCTCTATCATCTTAGCCTGCTTGCCACATGGGCCAAGTCCTCCTGCAGCCAGATAAAGCCTTCAGGCTGAAAGATGCCAGTGTTTGAAGCATAAGCTATCCAGTCTTCAGAAGCTGCAAGTGTCTCTGGGCTGGGCCAAGGGCATATGGATGGAGTACCAGTAGCTGGGAAACACTCAATACATGTTTGAATGGATGAATCAGAAAAGGAAGGGTTGGATATTTGAACTGAGTCTAGGAATGGAAACTGAGTACAGTGGGGCCAGGGTTGGGAAGGTAAGACAGGCTGCTGTAATGGAAAGACATGTTTTAGGTTCAGATGAACATAGATATAAATCTCAGCTTTACCATTTCCTGAGTGACCTGGAGTATGACATTTAAACTCAGTTTTCTCATTTGTAAAATGAGAACGACATCTACTTCTGTTTGCTGTCAGGGTTAACTAGAAGAGTATCTGTAAAGTTCCTGGCACATAGTAGGTGTTCTATACATAGTGGCCAGGACTGCAGCAGGTTGTCAGAAAGTCGCAGCTACAACTGTTAATCCCTGGGAACAGAATTGATGTAAGTAAATATGGGAATCAAGTGTGAGGATTAGGGTGGGGATCAAGTGGGCTATATCTAAGGCATATTGACCTGGTTAGCTTGACTAGAGGCTGGAAATACAGTTTGAGGGCTTGCAAGTCTTTAAAACTCAGCTCAAATGGTACCTCCTGTTCTCTTCTCACCACTGCATTCGGCTTTTGCTCCCACCACCTACTGACACTGCTCTAAGGTCACTACCACAATTTAACAGTCTATCCCAAAAGGCCCTTTCTCTCCAACTTTAACAAATTATAAAATATTGTTGCATGTGGAAGAGAAGAGAAAATCAAATATTGAACCCCACGTGATTCACCACCCAGATAAAGAAGTGAATGATTACAATACCCTCTTATAGCCCTTTCTTCCCCCCAGGCTTCCTGCTCTTTTTCCAGCAGTAACCAGAATGAATCTAGTATTTAATGTTCACATGTATGTTTTTATAATCTTGCTATTTCAATACATAAGCATTCCAAAATAATATATAGTATTATCTTCCATATATTGAAAGTTTAGGTAAGTGGTATCATACTATATTTACCTGTCTCAGTTCAGTTCAGTTGCTCAGTCATGTCCAACTCTTTGTGACTCCATGGACTGCAGCATGCCAGGCCTCCCTGTCCATCACCACCTCCTGGAGTTTACTCAAACTCATGTCCATTGAGTCGGTGATGCCATCCAACCACCTCATCCTCTGTCATCCCTTTCTCCTCCTGCCTTCAATCTTTCCCAGCATCAGGGTCTTCTCCAATGAGTCAATTCTTTGCATAAGGTGGCTAAAGTATTGGAGTTTCAGCTTTAGCATCAGTCCCTCCAATGAATACTCAGGACTGATTTCCTTTACGATGGACTGGTTGGATCTCTTTGCAATCCAAGGGACTCTCAAGAGTCTTCTCTAACACCACAGTTTAGAAGCAGTGATTCTTCAGCGCTCAGCTTTCTTTATAGTCCAACTCTCACATCCATACATGACTATTGGAAAAACCATGGCTTTGACTAGATGGACCTTTGCTGACAAAGTAATGTCTCTGCTTTTTAATATGCTGTCTAGGTTGGTCATAACTTTTCTTCCAAGGACCAAGCATCTTTTAATTTCATGCCTGCAGTTACCATATGCAGTGATTTTGGAGCCCCCCCAAATAAAGTCTCTCACTGTTTCCACAGTCTCCCCATCTATTTGCTGCGAAGTGATGGGACTGGATGCCATGATCTGAGTTTTCTGAATGTTGAGTTTTAAGCCAACTTTTTCACTCTCCTCTTTCACTTTCATCAAGAGGCTCTTTAGTTCCTCTTCACTTTCTGTCATAAGGGTGGTGTCATCTGCATATCTGAGGTTATTGGTATTTCTCCAGGCAATCTTGGTTCCAGCTTGTGCTTCATCCAGCCCAGCGTTTCTCATGATATACTCTGCATGTAAGTTAAATAAGCAGGTTGACAATATACAGCCTTGATGTACTCCTTTCCCTATTTGGAACCAGTCCATGTCCAGTTCTAATTGTTGCTTCCTGACCTGAATATAGATTTCTCAGGAGGTAGGTAAGGTGGTCTGGTGTTCCCATCTCTTTAAGAATTTTCCACAGTTTGTTGTGGTCCACAGAGTCAAAGGCTTTGGCATAGTCAATAAAGAAGAAGTAGATGTTTTTTCTGGAACTCTCTTGCTTTTTTTGATGATCCAGCGGATGTTGGCAATTTGATTTCTGGTTCCTTTGCCTTTTCTAAGTCCAGCTTGAACATCTGGAAGTTCACCGTTCACATACTATTGAAGCCTGGTTTGGAGAATTTTGAGCATCACTTTGCTAGCATGTGAGGTGAGTGTAATTGTGCAGTAGTTTGAGCATTCTTTGGCATTGCCTTTCTTTGGGATTGGAATGAAAACTGACCTTTTACAGTCCTGTGGCCACTGCTGAGTTTTTCAAATCTGCTGGTATATTGAGTGCAGCACTTTCACAGCATCATTTTTAAGGATTTGAAATAGCTCAACTGGAATTCCATCACCTCTACTAGCTTTGTTCCCAGTGATTCTTCCTAAGGCCCACTTGACTTCGCAGTCCAAGATGTCTGGCTCTAGATGAGTGATCATGCCATCATGATTACCTGGGTCATGAAGATCTTTTTTGTACAGTTCTTCTGCTTATTCTTGCCACCTCTTAATATCTTCTGCTTCTGTTAGGTCCATACAATTTCTGTCCTTCATTGTGCCCAACTTTGCATGAAATGTTCCCTTGGTATCTCTAATTTTCTTGAAGAGATCTGTAGTCTTTCCTATTTACCTGTCTGCAACTTGCTTTTTTAAAAAATATGTATATATATATTTACTTGGCTGTACGTATGTATATATGTATATGGCATGCATATATATGTACGTATATATCTCCAGGTCTTTTTTTTTCTTTTAATTTATTACTTGTTGTGGCCCTGGGATCTTCTGTTGCAGTGTGTGGGCTCAGTAGTTGTGGCAGCACATGGAGCTTAGTTGCTCAGAGGCATGTGGAATCTTAGTCCCCTGACTAGGGATCAAAACCACGTCCCCTATATTGCAAGCAAACTCTTAACCACTGGACCACCAGGAAAGTCCCAGCCTTGTGGTTTTATGCCTTTGTGTTTTTGTTTAGGCTGTTACCCTGCCTGGATGAATTCCCTCCTCTACCTCTGCCTGCTATCTTCTTCTTCAAGACTCAGCCTAGATATTTCCTCTTTGTAAGCCTCAAAACATCTTACCCCGTTCAGTCTCTCCCTCTAGATTGTGACTCCTGAGGGTAGGGACTTTATATGATTCATCTTTGTATCCACCTCCCTCTCTGCTCAGCAGTCAGACTGAAGTGCCTGCCAGTCAGACTGAAGTCACTCAGAAAATGTTTGTGACTGAGCTGTACATCCACTGTGTTCTGAAGACACTCAGAACAGTCTACCTCTTACCATAATTATTAGTCAAAATGCCTGGCGTGCCACTGGAGGGGAGCTGCAGCAGGATAGTCTGAGTCTGATTCATTCTAAAGGCCCAGTGCTTGGAATACAATAGATCCTTAATAAATAGGTGGTGGATGAATGCTTGAAGTAGGAACATTAAAAAATTAATTGCTATGATTCTTCAACAAAACTTTGGCTAAACCATATTAAGGGAAGTCTTTGTCAGGAAAGCATTGCCCAATCTACTTAAGTACATAAGAAATACATAACTAAAAAGTGTGAAAATGGCTAAATAGATACTGGGTGAAAAAATTTAAGGCTAGATTTTAATTTTTTTGGTTTTCCTGAGTCTTTGTTGCTGCACATAGGCTTTCTCTAGTTGTGGAGAGTGGGGGCTACTCTCTAATTGCAATACATAGGCTTCTGGTTGTGGCTTCTCTTGTTGCAGAGCACAGGCTCTAGGTGCTCGGGTTTCAGTAGTTGTAACAAGTAGGCTCAGGAGTTGTGGTTCACGGGCTCCAGGTATGGAGGGCTTCAGTAGTTGTGGTGCAGGGGCTTAGTTGCCCCATGGCATGTGGGATTCTCCTGGACCAGGGATCAAACCTATGTCCCCTGCATTGGGAGGCAGATTCTTATCCACTGTATCACCAGGGAAGTCCTAAAGCTAGATTATTTCTCATAAAAGCAACATTACAAAATAGGCATTGGTTTCCCTTAGCTAGCTACAGTAATAGTAAGATAGAATTAATCCTGTAAGCATTACTGTTCAGAAAAAGTAAAAAGATAACTGGAAAGTGGCAAAATTCAGCAACTGGAATCAGGAGTGCTCCCAGAATTAGGTCCAAAGGAGACTGAGAAGCCTGCACTCAGAAAAGGAGAGGCTAGGCAGGAATGGGAGGAGGTGAAGACAGGAGTGATGTAAGACTAGGAAGAAAGTTTGGCAATCAAGACAGGAAGGAAATAGTTTGACAGTGGAAAGTGCCTGGCAAGTAAAATCAGAACCTAACAAGGGAAGAACAGGTGATGAATCAATTACAAGAGATTTTGCCTGCTGTTGTCTGGACTTCAGATATAAGTTGATGAGGTTTGGATTTAATAAATATTAAAATTCCAAGAACACTTAAGAACTGCCAAGGGAGGCTGTGGAACAATCATCATAGGAGTAGATTTTGAAGGCTAGACTAGAACCCATCTATTATGGATGGTTTGAGACCAACACATCCATCCTGCTACCACAGAGAGAAACTAATGACCCTGCAGGCCTTCTTTTCAAACTTCTGAAAGGCTGGGGTGGGCAGAGACGGAGGTTAAATGGTTCTAACTTTGATTCTACTGTTTTACCACAGATTCCCTGCCATGATTATTGTATTAATCCAGAACAAATGACAAGCGTTTTCTCTCCAAACAAAAGAAGAATTTTTTGACAAATCCTTCCCAATTTTATTTTTAGTTTTTATTTAATATTGAAGTATGAGCTGATTTACAATGTTGTGTTAGTTTCAGATGTACAGCAAAGTTATTCAGTTATACATACATCCATTCTTTTTCAGATTCTTTTCCATACAGGTTATTCAAAGAATACGGGTAGAGTTCCTTTTGCTATACAGTAGATCTTGATGATTGTCTATTTTATATATATGTGTATGTATATGTTAATGCCAGACTCCTAATTTATCCATCCACAAGACCTTTCCCCTTTGGCAACCATGAGTTTATTTTCAAAGTTTGTGAGTCTGTTTCTGTTTTATAAATAAGTTCACTTGTATAATTTTTTGACTCTACATATAAGTGATATCATGATATTTGTCTATGATTTCACTTAGTAAGTAAGGTCCATCTATCTTGCTGTAAATAGCACTATTTCATTCCTTTTTATGGTTGAGTAGTATTTAATTGTATATATGTACCACATCTTTATCCATTAATCTGTTGATGGGCATTTATGTTGCTTCTGTGTCTTGGCTATTGTAATTAGTGCTGCAATGAACATTGAGATGCATGTATCTTTTTTTTTCTTTTTCTTTTTGCATGCATCTTTTTGAATTACAGTTTTCTCTGGATATATGCCTAGGAGTGGGATTGCTGGATCACATGGTAGCTCTGCTTTTAGTGTTTTAAGGTATCTCTGTACTGTTCTTCATAGGGACTCTCCTGATTTATAGTCCCACCAAAATAAGAGATTTAATTATTTTTCTTTATATGAAGATTGCTGTCCAATACTTTTTAAAAGTTCATTAATCAATTAGGCTGCGCCAGGTCTTGGTTGAGCGCATGGAGCCTTCAGTCTTCGTTGTGGTTTACTGGATCTAGTTTTCTGACTAGGGATCAGACTCAGCCCCCTGCATTGAAAGCGCCAAGTCCTAGCCACTGGAACACAAGGGAAGCCCCCAGTCTTTATGTACAATCTTTGCCCTACATTTATATACCCATAACAGTACAATTCCACTTGCTGAGTTTATTTGTAATTTGCAATAATTTGAACACGGTTTGGGGTGAAGTTGAATTTTGCTTAGCAAACCCTTTCTGTAATGGATTAAAATTCAGATTTTAAACAAAACTTGGGAGTACATAGGATGACACATGTCCCTGGACACTTTTAAAGCACTATTTTATGATAGGCAACTGAACTGATGGTTACCCTCTGCCGCAGCATTTTAGGAGAGATTGTCTGTTCCCATTTTTATCTCCCTATTAGACTATGAACTCCACAAGGCCAGGGGCTCTGGTTTGTTTTCTGGGGGTTCCCACCATTCAACCCAGTCTGGCATCTAAAGGGTGTACAGTGAGTTTTCTGATAAGATCAGTTAATCAATGGAAAACACTGTAGAGATTTGGAAGCCCTGTCTTAGGACATGATGAGAACTATCTTATTTTAGGGAGTTTTAGTTCGGTTTATATCCAGAGTCTACCAATTATTGACAAATGTTTGATGTAGGACCTTCAGTCAACTCAGAGCTCCTGCTTTCTCATCTGTAAAGTAAGGATAGTGGTAGTACCTATCACGTAGAGTTATTGTGAGGTTTCAGTGAGATAATGCACTTCCTATCAGATACAAGCCTTCTATAAAACAAGGTCCTTCAACCGCAGTGCCTCTGACATGTGAGGCAGGATAATTCCTTGTGTGGGACTGGCCTGTGCATTGTAAGATGTTTACCAGCATTTCCATTTTCTACCGTTAGATGCCAGTACAACTCCCAACCTCCATTGTGACAGCCAAAAGTGTCTCCTGAGTTGCCAAATGTCCCCTGGGAGGTAAAATCACCCCTAGTTGAAAACCACTGCTACAAAGTTCCAGTATTTGATGTGTTATTGGTACAAAGGTAGACAAATAGATCCATGGAACAGAAGAGAGAGATAAAAAATGGACCCCCTGCATATATGGAAAGTGATATATGACAAGAATAGAATTCTGTATCAGTGGAGAAGAGACAGGCTGTTTACTAAGTGGTGCTGGAGCAATTGGTTGAAAAAAATTACAATTCTATTTCATTCCATTCATAAACACTTATAGAAGAAAATATGAAATACTTCATTGTTTCAGGGTAAGAAGGATTTCTTAAATAGGACACTGAAAAACCCCATGAAACAGAAAGGGAAAGGTTTATAACTTTTATATTAAAAATCATGTATGTCAGTGGCATCATAGTGAAAATCTAAGGGGCAAATTGGAAGAAATTATTTGTGACCTAATATCCAATAAAAAATATATATTTAGAATATAATGATAGAATGCCAGTCAACACCTAAATGCTGACTGTATTAGCTTCCTAGGCGTACTATAACAAATTACCACAAACTAAGTGGCTTAAAACAACAGAAATATACTCTCACAGTTCTGGAGGTTAGAAGTCCAAAATCAAGGTGACAGCAGCTCTGTTTCCTTCTGACAGCTCTAAGGAAGAATTGTTCCATGCCTCTCTCTTAGCTAGGGTTGTCAGCAGTCCTTGGCATTTCTTGGCTTCTAGCTGCATCACTCTAATCTCTGCCTTTGTCTTCACATGTTCTTCTTCCCTGTGTCTTATCATGGGCTTCTTAGGACACTAACTGTTATATTTAGGGACCACCTTGATCTAATACGGCTTCATGTAAATTTGATTACATCAGTGAAAACCCAATCTCCAAATAAGGTCACATTCTGAGGTTCTGGTGGACTGATTTTTTGAAGGATACTATTCAACCCAATACAGTCCGCTCTTTGAACCCATACTTTCACATTCATGCCGTGTGCAAAATACTTTTATTGCATCCAAACATCTCCAAAGGTCTTAAATTTTTCCAGCATCAACTCCAAGTCCCAAATCTCATCTAAATATCAATTTAGAAAGTCCCAAACCTCATAATCTAAATTTTGTAAATCAAGTGTGGGTGAAACTCTGAAAATGCCCCACCATGGGGCAAAATTTCTCTCTATCTGTGAACCTGTGAAACTAGAAAACAAGTTGCCTGGTTGCAAAATACAAAGGTGACAGTCAAAAAGTGCGCAGAAGATCTATAGACATTTCTCCAAAGAAGACATACGGATGGCCAAAAAGCACATGAAAAGATGCTCAACATCAATAACTATTAGAGAAATGAAAATCACAACTACAATGATGTATCATCTCTCACCCATCAAAATGGACATCATCAAACAATCCACAAACAGTAAATGCTGGATATGTGTGTGGGTGAGCTCAGTCATGCCCAACTCTTTGCTACCCCATGGACTGTAGCCCATCAGGCTCCTTTGTCCATAGAATTTTCCAGGCAAGAATACTGTAGTGCGTTACCATTTCTTTCTCATAGGGTGTGGAAAAAAGGGAACCCTCCTCCACCGTTGGTGGGAATGTAAATTGATAAACCACTATGGAGAACAGTATAAAGGTTCCTTAAAAAACTAAAAACAGAGCTATGATAAGATCCTACAATCTCATCACTGGGCATATATCCAGAGAAAATCATAATTTGAAAAGATACATGCACCCAAATGTTCACTGAAGCATTATTTACAGTAGCCAAGCAGCCTAAATGTCCATCAACAGATGAATGGGTAAAAAAAGTTGTGGTACACATATATACAATGGAATATTCAGTTCAGTTCAGTCGCTCAGTCGTGTCTGACTCTTTGCGACCCCATGAATCGCAGCACGCCAGGCCTCCCTGTCCATCACCAACTCCCAGAATTCACTCAGACTCACGTCCATCAAGTCAGTGATGCCATCCAGCCATCTCATCCTCTGTCGTCCCCTTCTCCTCCTGCCCCCAATCCCTCCCAGCATCAGAGTCTTTTCCAATGAGTCAACTCTTTGCATGAGGTGGCCAAAGTACTGGAGTTTCAGCTTTAGCATCAGTCCTTCCAAAGAAATCCAATGGAATATTACTCACCCATAAAAAGAATGAAATAATGCCATCTGCAGCAACATGGATGGACCTAGATATTGTCATACTGAATGAAGTAACTCAGACAGAAAAAGAAAAATATCATGTGATATCATTTATATGTAGGATCTAAAAAAATGATACAAATAAACTTATTTACAAGACAGAAATAGAGTCACAGATGTAGAAAACAAACATGGTTAAGAGGTGGAAGGGTGGGGGAGGGATAAATAGGGAGGTTGGGATTGACATATACATACTACTATATATAAAATTGATAACTATTAATATTAAAACCTATTGTATAGCCCATGGAACTCTTCTCAATGCTCTTCATGACCTATATGGGAAAGAATCTAAAAAACAGTGGATATATACAGTGTATTAAAACTCAAAGACATCACTTTGCCATCAAAGGTCTGTATAGTCAAAGCTATGATTTTTCCAGTAGTCATGTTTGTATGTGAGAGATGGACCATAAAGAAGGCTGAGCACTAAAGAATTGATGCTTTTGAACTGTGGTGTTGGAGAAGACTCTTGAGAGTCCCTTGGACAGCAAGGAGATCCAATCAGTCCATCATAAAGGAAATCGGTCATGAATATTCATTGGAAGGACTGATGCTGAAGCTGAAGCTCCAAAACTTTGGCCACCTGATGGGAAGAGCCGACTCATTGGAAAAGACCTAGATGCTGGGAAGGATTGAAGACAAGAGGAGAAGGGGACAACAGAGGATGAGATGGTTGGATATCATCACTGATGCAATGGACATGAGTTTGAGCGAACTCCAGGAGATAGTGAAGGACAGGGAAATCTGGCATGCTGCAGTCCATAGTATGGCAAAGAGTTGATCTCAAGAAAATTCAAAAGCTGGCAGGGGAAATTCCTTTAGGTCTTGGGGCTAGAGAATCATTCTCTGTGGCTCTATCTGCCCTCTGAGCCCAAGGAGGTTTCTTCAGCTCCTGCCTCTGGGCCCATCTCTCTGGCCTCTGTGTCCAAGGTACTGCCCTTGGAATCATTTTATTTTTACTTGAAGCATAACATATATATGTAGCTGAGTAATTTTGGCAGCTCATTTCCTACCTGTAGAATCCCTGAAGTCCCACAGCTTTCCTTCATTCTGTCTCTGTCCCCTTCAGTCCAGGTTGGCAGTATTTCTGCTGATATGACAGTCTCACAAACCTTTGTTAGTCTTCTCTATATGTCAGGGGAATCCATGCCATTACACAAGAGGGTTCTCCACAGATCCCTCCTGTATAACCCATATGTCTATTCCTGGGTTCTGCTGAGGTGGTTGATTAGATCTGTAAATCACACAACTAATCTCATCCACAACAGTTTGTCCAGCTACATACACCCTCGCCTCTGTTTCCAGAGTGTATGTATTATCTGAATATGCTGGAAACTTCTCAAATCATCAAGTGTTTGTTCCTTTTTGTTTAAAAGCCCTTTCTTCAATTTCTTTCTTTCTTCTTATGTCTTACTGTAAGCAACAAGAAATTAGGTCATACCTTCCATGCTTGTTCTTGGAAATCTAGAGCTAAATATCCAGATTCATTGTTTACAATTTCTACTTTCCACCTAACAGTAAAACACAGTTCAGCCAAGTTCTCCACCACTTTGTAACCAGGATTGCCTTTCTTTGAGGGTTTAAAAACATGTTTCTCATTTCCATCTGAGACCTCAAGAATTACCTTAGCCTCCATATTTCTAGAACAGTCTCTTCAAGGCAATCTAGGCCTTTTCTATCATGTGCCTCAAATTTTTTCTAGCCCTACCTATTACCCAATTCCAAAGCCATTTCCACATTTTCAGTATTTGTTACAGCAGCACCCACTTCCTAGTACCAAAATCTGTATCAGACAGGGTTCTCCAGGGACACAGAACTAAATAGGGGAGATTCTCTTCTTCCCTCCCACCCCCATATGTATTACTCTCTCAGTGGGCATAATCTCCTTTACTTCAGGTCAAATAGTTGTAGATGTTAACTACATCTGCAAAATATCTTCACAGCAATACCTAGATTTGTGTTTGAATGCAGTGCTTGGGTGCAATCTCAAATGCAACAGATAGAAAGATCTCTGTTCATTTCAAGGCAAATCATTTAGTATCACAGTAATCCAAGTCTATGCTCCAACCAATAATGCCAAAGAAGCTGAAGTTGAATGGTTCTACAAGATCTTCTAGAACCAACACCAAAAAAAAAAAAAAAATCCTTTTCATCATAGGGGACTGGAATGCAAAAGTGGGAAATCAAGAGATCCCTGAAGTAACAGGCAAGTTTGGCCTTGGAGTACAAAATGAAGCAGGGCAAAGGCTAACAGAGTTTTGTCAAGAGAATGCACTGGTCATAGCAAACATCCTCTTCCAACAATACAAGAGATGACTCTACATGTGGACATCACCAGATGGTCAATACTGAAATCAGATTGATTATATTCTTTGCAGCCAAAGATGGAGAAGCTCTATACAGTCAACAAAAACAAGACCAAGAGCTGACTGTGGCTCAGATCATGAACTCCTTATTGCCAAATTCAGACTGAAATTGAAGAAAGTGGGGAAAACAACTAGACCATTCAGGTATGGCCTAGATCAAATCCCTTATGATTATACAGTGGAAGTGACAAATAGATTCAAGAGATTAGATCTGATAAAGTGCCTGAAGAACTGTGGACAGAGGTTCATGACATTGTATAGGAGGCAGAGATCAAGACCATTCCCAAGAAAAAGAAATGCAAAAAGGCCAAATGGTTGTCTGAGGAGGCCTTGCAATTAGCTGAGAAAAGAAGAGAAGCAAAAGGAAAAGGAGAAAAAGAAAGATATATCCATCTTAATACAGAGTTCCAAAGAATTGCAAGGAGAGATAAGAAAGCCTTCCTCAGTGAAAAATGCAAAAAAATAGAGGAAAACAATAGAATGGGAAAGACTAGAGATCTCTGGTTCCAAATTGGGAAAGGAGTATGTCAAGGCTGTGTATTGTCACCCTGCTTATTTAACTTATATGCAGAATGCACCATGCAAAATGTGGGGCTGGATGAAGCACAAGCTGGAATCAAGACTGCAGGGAGAAATATCAATAACCTCAGATATGCAGATGACACCACCCTTATGGCAGAAAGTGAATAGGAACTAAAGAACCTCTTGATGAAAGTGAAAGAGGAGAGTGAAAAAGTTGGCTTAAAACTCAACATTCAGAAAACTAGATCATGGCATCTGGTCCCACCACTTCATGGCAAATAGATGGGGAAACAATGGAAACAGTGAGAGACTTCATTTTTCTGGGCTCCGAAATCACTGCAGATTGTGACTGCAGCCATGAAATTAAAAGACACTTACTCCTTGGAAGAAAAGTTATGACCAACCTAGACAGCATATTAAAAAGCAGAGACATTACTTTGCCAACAAAGGTCCGTCTAGTCAAGGCTATGGTTTTTTCGGTAGTCATGTATGGATGTGAGAGTTGGACTATAAAGAAAGCTGAGCATCGAAGAATTGATGCTTTTGAAGTGTGATGTTGGAGAAGACTCTTGAGAGTCCCTTGGACTGCAAGGAAATCAAAATAGTCAATTCTAAAAGGAAATAAGTCCTGAATGTTCACTGGAAGGACTGATGCTGAAGCTGAAACTCCAATACTTTGGCCACCTGATGAGAAGAACTGACTCATTGGAAAAGACCCTGATGTTGGGAAAGACTGAAGGCAGGAGGAGAAGGGGATGACAGAGGATGAGATGGTTGGATAGCATCACTGACTCGACAGACATGAGTTTGAGTAAGCTCCAGGAATTGGTGATGAACAGGGAAGCCTGGCGTGCTGTAGTCCATTGGGTCACAGAGTCAGATACAACTGATCAACTGAACTGAACTCATAGCCTAGCCAAGTTGGCATATAAAACTAACCATCACATAAACCACAGAAAAATGGGCAATTAATAAGAAGAATGGCTAATTCATAAGGGAAGAAACTGAAATAGTCAATAACATAGTAAATTGGTTCAACCACTTGAAAATCCAGTGAAGTCAACGATTCCTCAATAAGTAGGGAAGTATGGGCTGGATCAGACAACAGAACCATTCTATGTTTTCTATATATGAAAGGCTAAATAATGAATTAGGGGCTTACACAACAGTTAGAAAAGCAGGACAGTAAGGCTGGAGAAACCACTATTGAAGATAAAGTGCCACCAAAAGTCTCACCTTGAGACATCAATGACTGAGTAGTTCTCCAGAAGGCACTGGGAAGGTGCCATAATTCTCAGGAACCTGAGATGCTTCCACCAATTGACTTAGTCTCCAACAGTGAAGCAGAAGCAGATAGTTTTCTGGAGCTCCCTGGGAAGTTACTGTGGCTTTCATGTCTGCCCACATCTCTGGCTGCAATGATCTCCAGAGTAACAGTCTCCTCTCTTCTACTCTTCATCTCATCTTGGAGAAGTACACACTTTACATGCCTCAGACCACTGGATCCTTAGAAAGTTCATCAATGTAACAGTTTCATGAATGTTTATGTTTATTTCCCTCCTTCTGGCACTCATGTGTCTTATCAAAGCATCCAGTGTTTTGGATAAACAACTTCCTGCTTATTAGGAAGTTGCTTGCCTCTCATAGTCAGCAAGATGTCATCAAGGCAGTGAATCAACCATCTGTGGAAGCTGGTTTGGTGATATGGAAAAGAGTCTAGATTATGACAGAGAGTCAACACAGATTTGAGGCAAGATACTGAAAGCATAACTGCCTCTGCCAATAAAAGTGCACTGCTCTGGCTGTCTTTGCACATGCACACACAGACATGTGTCCTTCCCTCATCCCCACCTCTCCACCCATGCACACCAGAGAGACAGAGTAGAGGGGAAGAGAGAGAGAGAGTTCTAAAATATCTCTCTGACAGTTAAGTGCTCCACTTGGTCTCTGCCACTCTTATCACACATAGAATTCAGGGAGCCCATCTCAATGGCAGCATCACTACTGTCATTTCTGACTTTCCGAGAATGGCCAATACAGAGCCTTTCAAGGATGCTGGTGCTCCCCTCACCAATAGAATCTTCAGAGTCTGGGTGAAAAGAGTGTCCTATACTTTTAGGACACTCCTGTAAGGGATCATTTTGCCATCTTCAAAACAGAAGTCCTGTCTCTTGCCCTTTCAGATCACTTAATCTGGCTTTTATTCCAATCATTTCAATGCTCTTATTTAAGATTACCTGTAACCTAGTATTGCTAAATCAAAGGGACATTTCAACCTGTAGCAGCATATAGCAATTGGTGTTCACAGTTTCTCTTCCTGGCTTCCAGACTGTCATTATGTTTTGAAGACATGTACATCTCTTCCTTATACATCTTTGAGTGTTTCTTTTCTGTCCCAAGGCTGGCTCTTGCTCCACTATTCATCCTCTAATGTTAGAGTACCTTAGGAGTGTTTTCTCAGTTCTTGTTTATTCTCGCCACACTAACCTTTCTCCTTAGGTCATCTCATACGTCTCAGGTCTTTACTTGGGTCAGTCTCTCTTCCTACAGTGCTCTTCATTCCCTTGTTACCTTGTCAATTTCTTGTCTTCAGATGTCAACCTAAATGGCACTGCCTCAGAGAAGATTTTCGTGATGCCTGAGGCTAGGTTAGGAACACTTTTTAAGCACTCAGTATTGCGCTTTTGGTCCCATCACTTCATGGCAAATAGATGGGGAAACAGTGGAAACAATGACAGACTTTATTTTGGGGGCTCCAAAATCACTACAGATGGTGACTGCAGCCATGAAATTAAAAAAACACTTGCTCCTTGGAAGAAAACCTATGACCGACCTAGATAGCATATTAAAAAGCAGAGACATTACTTTGCCAACAAAGGTCCATCTAGGCAAAGCTATGGTTTCTCCAGTAGTCATGTATGAATGTGAGAGTTGGACTATGAGGGAGGCTGAGCACCGAAGAATTGATGCTTTTGAAGTGTGGTGTTGGAGAAGATTCTTGAGAGTCCTTTGGACAGCAAGGAGATCCAACCAGTCCATCCTAAAGGAAATCAGTCCTGAATATTCATTGGAAGGACTGATGCTGAAGCTGAAACTCCAATACTTTGGCCACCTGATGCAAAGAACTGACTCATTAGAAAAGGCCCTGATGCTGGGAAAGATTGAAGGTGGAAGGAAAAGGGGATGACAGAGGATGAGATGGTTGGATGGCATCACTGACTCAATGGAGATGAGTTTGAGTAAACTCTGGGAGTTGGTGATGGACAGGGAGGCCTGGCATGCTGCAGTCGTGGGGTCTCAAAGAGTCGGAAATGACTGAGCAACTGAAGTGAACTGATTGTCCCTTTACAATAATTGCATTTATAATTACTGTTCCATGTCTCATTTCCTACTAAATTGTAAGCACATTGAGAATAGGAACAGTGTTAATACCCAACATACTTCCTGGCATATGGGTGGTGCTCAATATTTATAGATTATTCATAGATGAATATGGAAGTAAAGCTCAAATTGGATTTAATTTCAAATTGTTGAACAACTGTGGCTCAACTTTGCTGATTAATCTATAAATTACTTGTAATTTGTAACACCTTCTTTTTCTTATATTATATTGTTATACCCTAATACTCTTTCTAGGCAGTATCTCCAGTCTCATTGCTCTATCTGCATGTAATTATGCCAGCATCGTGCTGTTTTTTTTTACAAGGTAAACTTTTATTTTGAAATTATTAAAAAAATTTTTTTTTTTTTTTTTGGCTGTGTAAGGTCTTAGTTGTGGTGCTTGGGCTTTGTTGCCTTGCACAGGCTTCTCTCTAGTTGGGGTTTGTCTGATGTCTTTCTCATGATTAGACTGGACTTACAGTCTATTTACTGCTCTTGGAAAGAGTAACACAGAAGTGAAGCGCCCTTCTCATCACACCCTATTGGGGTATTTAACTTTCGTTAACATCATTAAGAGACCACATGTCACAGCAGTACGGCCAAAAAAATGAAAAATAAATAAAGTTTCTCTGAAGGGCTAACCGTCACTCATTTTTTATATTTCTCCAGAAGATATTAAAACTATCTTTAAATTATGTTATAATTTAAAAGTTAATATGATGACTGATTAGAATTGCACTTACCAATACACTGATTGGGGAAGGACTGACATCCAGGAACATGTTACCTGTTTCCATTCAGTCAAACATTCCTATATATCTCTAGAAATTATAATGTGCAGATAACTAAGTTCTGGAGGCACGTAAGCAAATATGCAAGAATCTGTTTTGTAGTCAGACACTGCCGTCCTACAGCTTGATGGTCAGTCTGAAGAAAATTGAAATGATGTCCAGACTGCCCCATGGAAGAAATTTATCAGAGATGTAAAGCTTGAGGTTTTTACTGAATTTTGCTGCTTCAAAGTAGATTATATAGAAAACAAGATTATGAAACTCAGAATGAGGTTTGAGGAAAAGGCTGCCAAAAACACACAATCAGTGAGGTCAGGGACCAGGTTTGATTCGCCTTTGTATTCTCTACTCTGGCACACACTGGCAAACAATGAGTACTTGTTGAATGTCTGTTGAGAATAAATGAATAAATCAATGAATAAATCCTCACTTGCAGTCTTAACCTTAAATTGTTGACCACATCAAAGGTGTGTTTTGATCATTGTTATGATACACAGGCTTCCACGGATGCTTCATTTTAATGCTCATATTATTTGAATGATTGGTCACTAGATTTTTCATTAGCATCAACAGTATTTTACATTCAAGTTTAAATGATGACAGAATCACTAAAGATGACATAAATTTAACAGCATTAAAAGTATGCTTACTAAAAAAAAAAAAGGCTGCTCACTGGCTTTCCCCTTCTTCCCTGGGCCTCCCACCTAGATATCTGTCAATGTCACCATAAACCAAACTAGTCCATATGGCAGTAGAATAAAATGAAAACACTCTTATATAGATTATCTGCCAGAGGTGAAGACAGGAAAAAAAAATATGCTTACTATCAGTCCAACATATTGAGATACAACTCTATAGAAAATTGTGTTTAAAAAGCAGAATATAGGGACCTCCCTGGTGGTCCAGTGGTTTAAGAATTTATCTTCCAATACAGGGGATGCAGGTTCGATCCCTGGTTGGGGAACTAAGATCCCACTTGCCTCATGGCAGCTAAGCCCACACATCTCAACTAGAGAGAAGCCTGTGCACCACAACTAAGATCTGATGTGGCCAAAAATAAATAAATGTGTATTTAAAAAGCATAATATAAAATCACATCCACACAGTGATTATGGGACTTCCCCAGTGGTCCAGTGGTTGAGACTCCACGCTTTCATTGCAGGAGGTATGGGTTCGATCCCTGATTGGGGAACCAGGATCCTACATGCTGCAAGGTGTGCCAAAAAAAAAAAAAAAAAAAACCCAACCAAACAAACGGTGATTATAATGATACAAATCAAGTTTGCATACGGTAACAGGCATATATTCTTTCTGCTGTTCAGCATCTATTTTCTTTTTTTCCTAAGGGCATATATGTTTGTTTGAAAGGAAACCACTTCTCACCAGTTCTCAGCCATGTGTTGAGTGCTGATAATTCAGGTCAAGCTAAACATCACCTTCTTGACCATAGTGGTTGGCTCAGGGATGGGCAGGTGAACTAATTGGAGCCTACTTACCAGGACTTGATGAGGTGTAAGAGTGTGGGACCTAGAACTTTTGCAGCTGTTTTCCTACCACACTGGAAGGGCCTGGGGCTGGCTAAGGTCACCAGACAGAGCCTGAGGATAAAGCAAGGCAGTGCTAGGTAGAATAGTGTAGTTGAAAGAAACTTGGTACTTGGTGATTTAGTTCAAGCTATTGGGTGAAGGAAGCCTCATATGAAACTATGCTTTTCAACAGTTCCTTTATTGTTTATTGTTCTTTGTCATTTGCAAGTGAAATAGCTGATAGAGATACAGGCAAAGATTTGAAGGGAACCCAGGAAAATGAAGAGAGTTTTGATTTGTTGCAGTGGTGGGACTGAGAGTAAATTTTTCTTTCTTTGATTTCTATTAATATTGTTATTTATTTATTTATGGCTACATTGAGTCTTCACTGTGGTGCTCAGGATCTTTCATTGCAGCATGTGGGCTTCTCTGTAGTTGTAGCCCATGGACTCCAGAGCTCGCGCTAAGTAGCTTTGTTTGGCAAGCTGTCTTAGTTGCCCCATGGCATGTGGGATCTTAGTTTCCCAACCAGGGATAGAACCCATGTCCCCTGCATTGGCAGGTGGATTCTTAACGATTGGACCACCAGGGAAGTCTCTACTAACTTTGTTAAATGACTGACAAGGGTTTCTGGATATTCAAGTTCAGTTCAGTTCAGTCGCTCAGTCATGTCCGACTCTTTGCTACCCCATGGACTGCAGCACGCCAGGCCTCCTTGTCCATCACCAACTCCCGGAGTTTACCCAAACTCATGTCTATTGAGTCGGTGATGCCATCCAACCATCTACTCCTCTGTCATCCCCTTCTCCTCCCACCTTCAATCTTTCTCAGCATCAGGGTCTTTTCAAAGGGTCTTTTCAGTTTTTCGCATCAGGTGGCCAAAGTATTGGAGTTTCAGCTTCAACATCAGTCCTTCCAGTGAACACTCAGGACTGATCTCCTTTAGGATGGACTAGTTGGATCTCCTTGCAGTCCAAGGGACTCTCAAAAGTCTGCTCCAACACCACACTTCAAAAGCATCAATTCTTCTGTGCTCAGCTTTCTTTATAGTCCAACTCTCACATCCATACATGACTATTGGAAAAATCATAGCCTTGACTAGACGGACCTTTGTTGGCAAAGTAATGTCTCTGCTTTTTAATATGCTATTTAGGTTGGTCATAACTTTCCTTCCAAGGAGTAAGCGTCTTTTAATTTCATGGCTGCAATCACCATCTGCAGTGATTTTGGAACCCAAAAAAATAAAGTCTGACACTGTTTCCACTGTTTCCCCATCTATTTCCCATGAAGTGATGGGACCAGATACCGTGATCTTTGTTTTCTGAATGTTGAGCTTTAAGCCAACTTTTTCACTCTCTACTTTCACTTTCATCAAGAGACTTTTTAGTTCCTCTTCACTTTCTGCCATAAGGGTGGTGTCATTTGCATATCTGAGGTTATTGTTATTTCTCCCGGCAATCATGATTCCAGCTTGTGCTTCTTCCAGCCCAGCGTTTCTCATGATGTACTCTGCAAAGAAGTTAAATAAGCAGGGTGACAATATTCAGCCTTGGTGTACTCCTTTTCCTATTTGGAACCAGTCTGTTGTTCCATGTCCAGTTCTAACTGTTGCTTCCTGACCTGCATATAGGTTTCTCAAGAGGCAGGTCAGGTGGTCTGGTATTCCCATCTCTTTCAGAATTTTCCACAGTTTATTGTGATCCACACAGTCAAAGGCTTTGGCATACTCAATAAAGCAGAAATAGATGTTTTTCTGGAACTCTCTTGCTTTTTCCATGATCCAGCGGATGTTGGCAATTTGATCTCTGGTTCCTCTGCCTTTTCTAAAACCAGCTTGAATATCTGGAAGTTCACGGTTCACGTATTGCTGAAGCCTGGCTTGGAGAATTTTGAGCATTACTTTACTAGCGTGTAAGATGAGTGCAATTGTGCGGTAGTTTGAGCATTCTTTGGCATTTCCTTTCTTTGGGATTGGAATGAAAACTGACCTTTTCCAATCCTGTGGCCACTGCTGAGTTTTCCAAATTTGCTGGCATATTGAGTGCAGCACTTTCACAGCATCATGTTTTAGGATTTGAAATAGCTCACCTGGAATTCCATCACCTCCACTAGCCTTGTTTGCAGTGATGCTTCCTAAGGCCCACTTAACTTCTGGATATTAAAAAAAAGTCTTAAAAGACACAAGGTCATAATAGACATAGTATTATAAATGCTGTGTGTTTATAATGTAGCATTTGCATAAATATTTTGACAGTTCGATTAATTCTCATATTAAGCATGAAAAGTAGGAAGCTCAGTGTTAGACCACATGCTCTCAGACTGAAAGCAAGGTCATAAAAGTGCACATAGTGAATATTTCACTTAACCAGTGGCCTAATATGCCATCCTTTCCAAATATTAATAGAAAAAACAAAGAATAAAAGCACTAAAACTGGGTTGGTCAGTTTTACCAAGTGTCAGTACAGCAGTAGAACAGTGGACTTTTCACATGTAACAGTGCTTCTTCATCTTCCTCTCAGATCCCTGCATCGCTGCTACCACTGTTGAACACCAGCCCCAGCTCCCAGGAGTTGGAGCCTCACTCTCTTGCGTCCTTGTTTATGAAGTATGGTGCAAGGTAGTCCCTTACCCACTTCAGCTGTCAGAGAGCTGAATTTCAAAGATCCTTTTGGTTTCTGATTACTCAGGAGAAGAGAGAGAATACAAGACAGAAGAAAGATGCCAGGGATAGAGAAAGGAGTAAAGAGTGTCAAGAGGCTCTTTTAAGTAGAAGTGCTTAAAGTAAAGGACACTAAGAAATGACAAAAATACTTTGTCTTTACAAAGATGAAGCAGTTTTTAAAGGCAACACAAGCTTCTTTGAAATGTTATTGGATTTTGTTAACATTGTCCCTAAAATACAGTATATGTAAATTAACAGGAGTAACCTTAAGGGTGAAGAAAAGGTAAGACCTTATAATTTCAGTTTCTCACTTTGCATGTGGACATTAGCCAAGGGACCTTTGGTTGTGCTGAATAGCAGAGCCACTCTACTTCTGAGAGCTTGTCCATCTCAATTATGGCCATCATATTAGACACTTTGAGGTTACATCTTTGGGTTTGACCCATTCGGTTTGATTCCAGCATCAAAACCTTTATCACTTCTCACTGAATCACTATTTCTATTACTATTTATGCTCAAAACTCTTAAATATTTAGCTGCTGTACAAAAGTCACACAGCAAAAACCTGCACTCTGACCTAAAACTTTACTGTAATAGTGAATGGTTTTAGTGAGTCATAGAGTTTGGAAGGATCTGAAAATGTGAGTTTTTTCCTGGACTGTTTACAAAAGCTTCATGTGTTTAACAACATAATTATACCATTTAGCTCATGCCTCCTCTTCACCTCTCCAGCACCCAGACTTTTCCTCTCAAAATAACACATAACAGCACATTAGATTTTACTCAGGCATTTGACAAATAATTTTTGATTGCCCATTTTGCCAAATCCTTGACTTCTAAATATTCATGGTCGGCTAAAGGATATGGACACATAGACACTTTCCATGCAAAGTGAAAGAGCTAGGAACACTATGCTGTCTTAGCCTAAGACAGGCATAAGGAGAGGGGAGTCTTCTTAGGCCACAGGACAGGATAAAATAAATGGGAATTACCCAAGTAAGTAAAAGGTGTAGTAGCTCAAATGGTAAAGCTTCCACCTGCAATGCAGGAGACCTGAAGAAGGAACTGGAAATGTGCTCCAGTATTCTTGCCTAGAGAATTCCATAGACAGAGGAGCCTGGTGGGCTATAGTCCAGGGGGTCACAAAAGAGTCTGACATAACTGAGTGACTAACACACACATAGGCAAGTAAGGATGGGGAGAAGGACCTTCTGAGTCAGAAGAAGCACCATATATGAGACTTGAGAATTAAGTTCACAGAAGTCATGGGTACTCGTCACTAACTTGTTGTTGTTGTTCTATTGCCAAGTCATGTCCAACTCTTGGTGACCGCATGGACTCAGGTACCTCACCATCTCCTGGAGTTTGCCCAAGTTCATATTCATTGAATTGGTGATGCCATTCAACCATCTCATCCTCTAATGTCCCCCTCTCCTCCTGTCTTCAGTCTTTCCCAGCATCAGAGTCTTTTTCAATGAGTCAGCTCTTTGCATCAGGTGGCCAAAGTATTGGAGCTTCAACTTCAGCATCAGTCCTTCCAATGAGTATTCAGAATTGATTTCCTTTAAGATTGACTGGTTTGATCTCCTAGCTGTCCAAGGGACTCTCAAGAGTCTTCTCCAGTGCCACAGTTCGAAAGCATCAATTCTTCAGCACTCTGCCTTCTTTATGGTCCAGCTCTCATTGGACTATACATGACTACTGGAAAGACCACAGCCTTGACTGTACAGACCTTTGTTGGCAAAGTGATGTCTTTGCATTTTAATACACTGTCTAGGTTTGTCATAGCTTTCCTGCCAAGAAGCAATCATTTTCTAATTTCATGGCTGCAGTTGTTAATTTAGCAAGGCCAAATCATACCTGTGGCTACCCAGGAGGCACAATGGTAAAGAATCCACCTGCTAATGCAAGAGACTCAAGAGATGCAGGCTCAATCCCTGGGTCGGAAAGATTCCCTAGAGAAGGAATTGGCAACCCACTCCAGTATTCTTGCCTGAAAAATCCCACGGACAGAGGAGCCTGGAAAGCTACAGTCCATAGTGCTCACAAAGAATTGGACATGACTGAGAAACTTAGCACACAATCATACCTGAGGGAGTGGGACAGGATAGGTCAGGGGATAGTGACTGCACTTTACTCACTGTGTTTTAAATTGCATAAGACCCATGAATGGATCATTAAAACAATATACTTTTTGGAAAGAGGTAGAGTAGAAAATATCAGGATGCTTCGCATGCAATAAAGGTAACTATTGGTTAGTGAATCTGTTGTTTTATAATTATGTGTGTGTGTGTGTGTGTGTGTGTTGAGTCCCAATGTAAAATATATCTCTTACTGTGGGACATGCCCCAAAAGTTTGAAAGTCACTGTTCACGGAATAGAACATTTTATTTATAGTTTACAAGATGCTTTTAGTTATCCCATTTTTATTACATGGCTCTGCCTCCATTTTTCATTTGCCATTTACTCCTTCCTCAAATGTTTATCACGTGTATATTTTATGCCCAATGCTAGAAAACTGAGAGGACCTCACAGTCTATGGGAGACAAGTAAAGAGATAATAAGAGCTACTGTTTACCACCGTCCTCAAAGTGTGTCCTGTGGACCACCTACTTTGGAATCCCCAGGGGAAAGTGCCTTTTGAAACATAGGTAATGGGCTCTGTACCAGACCAGCTGCATCAGACTCTCTGGGTGAGGGTCAGGGGTCTGCATTTTTAATTAGAGGTTCTCAAAGTCTTTTACACCTTAAGTTTGAAAAAGATCTGTTTCCTCAGTGTGCTGGAAGCCAACATTTTGCTCAACACATTGTGCTCAGCCACAAGGATCTTTTTTCATTTCCTTCAAGGATCCAACACCCTTGCCACACAGAGCTTTCCCACATGCTGGTCTTTGGAATACTTTCACGCTTCCCTGGCCAATTTCAATCTATCCAGCAGGTCTTTGTTTGTTTGTTTGGGCTACTACACACTAACTTGCAGGATCTTAGTTCCCTGACCAGGGATCAAACCCAGGCCTCCAGCTGTGAAAGGGCTGAGTCCTAACCACTGAACCACCAGGGAATGCCTAGGCCTCAGCTTCATTGGGAATGCCACTTCATTGGGAAATGTCCTTAATCCCCTAGGCTTCAGTGGGGACTTTGATTATATGCTTCCTGGTGGTAGACACTGAAATAGCTGCTTTCTCTTCAAAAGAGGACTGTTAAGGAGAAGGTCAGTTGGGACTTCCCTGCTAGTCCAGTAGCTAAGACTCTGTGCTCCTACTGTAGTGGGTACAGGTTCTATCCCTGATCAGGGAAGATCCCATGCGCTGTGCAGCCAAAGAAAAAAAAAGAAAGTAAGGTCAATTAACAACCTATAACTGTTAACTCTTTCAATTCCACCTCAGTATTTGAGATGGGGTTATGGTCCTCTCCAATGGCCCCAGCCAGTGACTAAGACTGTGGTATAAGAGCCTGGCCATTTACACCCAGTGTGCATCCTGTAATGTGCAACCTTTGCTCCAGAGCTCCCCGTGGTGCTGACAAAGATTGTGACAGGCCTGTATTGTGGTCTTCATAGCTCCCCCTTGCCCAATCCTGCTTCCTTCCTTTTGCTTTCATAGGTTTTACTCCCCAACAAACCTTTGCCTTCTTGACTCCATCTCAGCCTCTATCCATCACGGAGGATTTGACTGCCACACCTGTCTTAGTGTAACAAGACAGAGACTAAAGGGGAGAGCCATGAGGCCAGACTGCAGAAGTAAGAAAAGCTGGAACACACAGGGCTTTATAGATCATGCTAAGTAGTTTTCATTTTACAGTTAAGGTAGTTGGAAAACACTGCATGTTTCTGAGTAGACAGGGGAGAAATAGGGAAAATCATCAAATGTAAATGTAGAATGAGCACTCTGGTTATCGTGTGTAGGATGGGCTGGAGGACTGTGAGACTGAAGACAATTTCTGGAGTCTAAGAAGAGGGGATGGTGTCTTGGACTGGGGTGAGCCAGAGACAACAAAGATTTGAGAGATATTTAAAAGGTGGAATCTCTAAAACTTGGTGTTTTATTGGATGTGGGTAGTGACTTCAAGGATGAGTCAAGGATACTCAGATCTCTGGCTTGAGCTGTTGTGTGGAAAGTGATGCCAGATACTGAAACAGGAAGTTCTGAGGGAAGCGGGTATGGGAGGAAAGCCAGGAGTTCAACTTTGTTGTTTTTTTCCTAAACAATTTTCTATTGCTTTAATAGTTATTTATTTATTTGGCTGTGCCAGGCCTTAGTTGCAGCATTCGGGGTCTTTGATCTTTAGCTGCAGTATGTGGAATCTAGTTGCCCGACCAGGGATTGAACCTGGGCCCCCTGCATTAGGAGCATGGAGTTGTAGCAATTAGATCACCAGGGAAATCCAAGAGTTCAGCTTTAGACATGCAGAGTTTGAGATGTCTATGGGACATCCAGGAGCATATAGAGAGTTGAGTATATGGTTTTGGCATATAAAGGAGACACAGTCTGGTTATATCCACTTGGGTGTTCTCAGCATATAGTTGGGAGCAAACAAGATCACCCAGGAGGGGCTCAATGTGTTGAGAGAGGTCTCAGACATTGACCTTGGAAATTCCAGCATAAAATATTCTGATAGAGGACAGAGGTTAACAGATGAGACTTAGGTCAGGGAATATGGAGTCACTTTGAGAGGGATTTTGATAAGAAGGGGCTGTCGAATGCTGCCGAGTATCCAAGAAGGTGAGGACTGAAAAATACTCTTGTTTTAGTGCCATGGAGGTCATTGGTGGTCTTGGTAAGAGCCATTTCAATGAAGTGGTAGAGATGGAAGCCAGACTGAAGTGGGCCAAAGAGTAAAAGAAATGGAAGAAGTGGAGATAGTGTCAAACTCTTTCAAGAAATTTGGTTCTAGAGGAGGTGGGAAAAAAGGCAGAGGTTTGAGGGGAGTTGGAGATAAGCTTTTGTGTTTTGCTTTGTTTTTAGGAGAGGAGAGACTTGAGTGCAGCTGAATGTTGATGGGAAGGAGCCAGCCTAGAAGACAGAGGAGAAAGTGATCATCAAAGGCACAAGATCTCTGAAAAAGTGGGTTGGTGGTGGGGCCAGGGCTTTAGGGCCCAGGCAGAGGGACTGACACTGAAGAGAAGAAGTGCCACCCCTTTCTTTGGAACAAGTGGGAAGGAGAAAGGTGTGGATACAGATGCTGGTGGAGCTGTAGGTTCAGTGGTAGGAGGAGACTAGGAGACAGGGCAGGTGGCAGGTTGGAGGAAAGTGGAGGAGGAGGTTTGAAAGAGTTTTGATGGTGGGAAATGAGCTTTTTGATGGACAACAAGGAAATGTTACCAGGAAATGAAGAGGGCCCAGCTAATTTTTAAAACTTTTTGTTATGAAAAAATTTAAGTCTGTACAAAGCAAACAGAATCATGTAATGAGCTCAGTGTAACTGACCAGCTTCAGTTATTATTAACATTCTACCAATCCTGTTTTCTTAGTGCTTCCACCCATTCACTTCCCATTGTTTTTTGACCATTATATTATTTTTTGCAGCTATTTTAAAGGTAAGATATACACATATTGAAATGGAAGAAAGTTAATTACATAATTTTGACGAATATACCTGTATAACTCACACACCTATAATAATATAAGAACTTCCTTGGTGGCTCAGACAGTAAAGAATCTGCCTGTAATGCGGGAGACCTGGGATAGATTCCTGGGTCAGGAAGATCCCCTGGAGAAGGGAATGGCAACCCACTCCAGTATTTTTGCCTGGAAAATCCCATGGATAGAGGAGCCTAGTGGGCTACAGTCCATGGAGTCGCAGAGAGTTGGACACAACTGAGCAAATAACACTGTCTCCCCACAAAAATCTCCATCCTCTCCTTTCTCCATCAATCCCTCCCTGTCCCCCCAGAGGGAACCATTGTTCTGATTATTTTCATTTTAGATTAGTTTTGTCTATTCTAGAACTTCTTACAAATGGAATCATATAGTACATGCTCTTTTGTGTATAGCTTTTTTTGCCTAGCATTATGTTTGTGAGATTTCTCCATGTTGGTGTATATATCAGTAGTTTATTTCTTCATATTTCTTTTTGTTTCAATGAGATATACTTATTTTTAGTTGAAGGATAATTGTTTTACAATATTGAGTTGTTTTTTGCCAAACATCGACATGAATCAGCCATAGGTATACTGATGTCCCCGCCCTCCTGAACCTCCCTCCCACTTCTCTCCCCACCCCACCCTTCTAGGTTTTGTTATAGAGTCCTGGTTTCAGTTCCCTGAATCATACAGCAAATTCCCATTGGCCATCTATTTTAATATGGTAATGTATATGTTTCCATGTTATTTTCTCCATACATCCCACCCTCTCCTTCCTGCCCTGCCCTCCATGTCCAAAGGCCTATTCTGTATGTCTGCATCTCCATTGCTGCCCTGCAAATAGCTTCATCAGTACTATCTTTCTAGATTTCATATATATGTATTAATATGCAATACTTGTTTTTCTTTTTCTGACTTCACCCTGTATAATAGGCTCTAGGTTCATCCACCTCATTAGAGCTGACTCAGATGGGTTCCTTTTTATGGCTGAGTAATATTCCATTGTATATATATATATATATGTACCACAGCCCCTTTATCCATTCATCTATTGATGGACATCTAGGTTGCTTCCATGTTTTTTCATATTTCTGAATAATTTTTTTATTGAAGTATAGTTGACAATGTGTTAATTTATGCTGTCCATCAAAGTGATTCAGTTATACATATATATACATTCTTTTTTTTATTCTTTTCCATTATGGTTTATCATGGGATATTGAATTAGTTCCCTGTGCTATAGAATAGAACATCATCTTTTATTCTGAGTAATTATTTAATTGTAAGAATATGGTACAACTTGTTTATCCATTCAACCACTGAAGGACATTTGGGGTTTTTTTTATGTTTTATGCTGTTACAAATAAAGCTGCTATAAACATTTTTGCACAAGTCTTTTTGTAGATTTGTACTTTTATTTCTCTTGACTAATTACTTAGGAGTGAGTTTTCTGGATATAGGTTAGGTTTATGATTTGACTTTATGAGAAATTACATTTTACCCAAGTATTCCATTTTATATTTCCACCAGCAATGTTTGAGAGTTCTGTTTGTTCCACATCCTTTTCAGCATTTGGTGATACCAGTTTTTGACATTTTTAGCCATTGGAGGTGGCACAGTGGTAAAGAATCTGCCTGCCAATGCAGGAGATCCAGGAGAAGTGGGTTTGATCTCTTGGTCAGGGACATCCCCTGGAGGAGGAAATGGAAACCCACTCCAGTATTCTTGTCTGGAAAATTCCACAGATGGAGGAGCCTGGTGGGCTACAGTCCATGGGGTCACAAAAAGTCAGACATGGCTGAGCAACTGAGCACGCACACAGCAGGTGTTGTATTTCCTAGTGGTTTAAATTTGCGTTTTCTTAGTGAGTACTGACGTTGAGCACTGTTACATGTGCATGTTGGCATTTCATAGAACTTCCATTGTGAAGAATCTGTTTAAATATCTTGCTTGATAATTTATTAATGTTAATTTTAGAAATTCTTTATATATTTTGAACATGAGTCCTGTGTCAGATACATGTTTTATGAATATATTCTTTTAGTTTGTGGATTGCCTATTATTTCTTCATATTTTTTGACGAACAGAGGTTTTAAATTTTGATGAAGTCTCATATATCACTTTTTTTTTATGATTATTGCTTTCTGTGTTACATCTAAGAAAATCTGCCTACTCCCATGTCTATTTTTTGTCTAAAAGTTTTATGGTTTTTTACAATAAGGTTGTCATGAATTAATTTTTGTGTGGGATGAGATAGAGGTTGAGATTCATTTTCTTTATATGGATATTTATCTGTTCTAGCACTATTTGTTGAAAGGATTTCCTTTTCCTGATGGATTGCTTTGGGGCTTCTACTCACCATATACATATGAGTCTATTCATGGGTTCTCTGTTCAGTTCCATTGATCCATATGTCCATCCACACATATTCATATATGTCTATATGTAAGCACCATGCTATCTTAATATTGTAGTTTTATAGTAGTTCTTGAAGTCAGGTAGTATAAGTGCCCCAGCTTGTTTCCTTTTTCAGGATTGTTTGGTCCATTCTGGGTCCTTGGCCTTTCCATATACATTTATAAAACTTCTTCTCAATTTCTAAACAACAACAACAACAACAAAACCTTTCCATAAATTGAATCTATAGACCAGTTTGAACATGGAATAGCTCCTCTCGGCCCTCCTGTGCCTGTTAAGCCATCGCTCAATTTGGAAAACTCAGCAGTAGCCACAGGACTAGAAAAGGTCAGTTTTCATTCCAATCCCAAAGAAAGGCAATGCCAAAGAATGCTCAAACTACCACACAATTGCACTCATCTCACATGCTAGTAAAGAAATGCTCAAAATTCTCCAAGCCAGGCTTCAGCAATACATGAACCGTGAACTTCCAGATGTTCAAGCTGGTTTTAGGTAAGGCAGAGGAACCAGAGATCAAATTGCCAACATCCGCTGGATCATGGAAAAAGCAAGAGAGTTCCAGAAAAACATCTATTTCTGCTTTATTGACTATGCCAAAGCCTTTGACTGTGTGGATCACAATAAACTGTGGGAAAATTCTGAAAGAGATGGGAATACCAGACCATCTGACCTGCCTCTTGAGAAACCTGTGTGCAGGTCAGGAAGCAACAGTTAGAACTGGACATGGAACAACAGACTGGTTCCAAATAGGAAAAGGAGTACGTCAAGGCTGTATATTGTCACCCTGCTTATTTGACTTCTATGCAGAGTACAACATGAGAAATGCTGGGCTGGAAGAAGCACGAGCTGGAATCAAGATTGCCTGGAGAAATATCAATAACCTCAGATATGCAGATAACACCACCCTTGTGGCAGAAAGTGAAGAGGAACTAAAAAGCCTCTTGATGAAAGTGAAAGAGGAGAGTGAAAAAGTTGGCTTAAAACTAAACATTCAGAAAACGAAGATCATGGCATCCGGTCCCATCACTTCTTGGGAAATAGATGGGGAAACAGTGGAAACAGTGTCAGACTTTATTTTTTTGGGCTCCAAAATCGCTGCAGATGGTGATTGCAGCCATGAAATTAAAAGATGCTTACTCCTTGGAAGGAAAGTTATGACCAACCTAGACAGCATATTAAAAGCAGAAACATTACTTTGCCAACAAAGGTCTGTCTAGTCAAGGCTATGGTTTTTCCAGTGGTCATGTATGGATGTGAGAGTTGGACTGTGAAGAAAGCTGAGTGCCAAAGAATTGATGCTTTTGAAGTGTGGTGTTGGAGAGGACTCTTGAGAGTCCCTTGGACAGCAAGGAGATCCAACCAGTCCATTCTAAAAGAGATCAGTCCTGGGTGTTCATTGGAAGGACTGATGCTAAAGCCGAAACTCCAATACTTTGGCCACCTCATGTGAAGAGTTGACTCATTGGAAAAGACTCTGATGCTGGAAGGGATTGGGGGCAGGAGGAGAAGGGGATGACAGAGGATGAGATGGCGGGATGGCATCACTGACTCGATGGATGTGAGTCTGGGTGAACTCCGGGAGTTGGTGATGGACAGGGAGGCCTGGCGTGCTGCAATTCATGGGGTCGCAAAGAGTCGTACACGACTGAGCCACTGAACTGAACTGAACTGATAGACCAGTTTGGAAAGAATTGGCATCTTAACAACATTGAGTCTTCTGATCCATGAACATGATTCCATCTCTCCATTTATTTAATTCTGCTTTATTTTCTTTTTCTTTTTTCAAGTTGTCTTTTTTTTTTTTAATTTATTTATTTGACTGTGAAGTCAGTCAGTCGTGTCCGACTCTTTGAGACCCCATGGACTGAAGCCTCACAGGCTCCTCTGTCCATGGGATTTTCCAGGCAAGAGTACTGGAATCGGTTGCCATTTCCTTCTCCAGGGGATCTTCCTGACTCGGATTGAATCCCGGTCTCTTTCCCTGGTGGCTCAGATGGTAAAGCATGTGCCTGCAATGCGGGAGACCCGGGTTCGATTCCTGGGTTGGGAAAATCCCCTGGAGAAGGAAATGGCAATCCACTCCAGCACTCTTGCCTGGAAAATCCCATGGACGGAGGAGCCTGATAGGCTACAGTCCATGGGGTCGCAAAGAGTCGGACACGACTGAGGGACTTCACTTTCTCCTGCATTGCAGGCGGACACTTTATCCTCTAACCCACCAGGGAAGCCCTATTTATTTGGCTGCACCTAGTCTTAATTGTGGCATGCAGGATCTTCGATCTTTGGTGTGGCATGTGAACTCTTTGTTTCGACATATGGAATCTAGTTCCATGATCAGGGATCTGAACCCAGGGCCCCTGCACTGGGAGTGTGAAGTCTTAGCGACTGTACTACCAGGGATGTCCCAACTGTGCTTTAATTTCTCTCAGAAATATTCTTCAGTTTTCAGTGTACAGGTTTTACACATACTTTGTTAAATTTATACCTAAATATTTCATGTTTTTTGATGATACTAAAATTATTTAAAATCTCATTTTCTATTCCTATTACACACATGGAAGTAATTAGATATTCTGCGGAACTGTGGGATTCATACTACAGTTGTTTTAGGGTCCCATGGCTGAGTCCAACTTGCAGGAAGGTAGCCTGGAGATTAGATGCTCTCTAGCCAGCAGATCAGTTCAGTTCAGTCAACTCAGTCGTGTCAGACTCTTTTTGACCCCATGAACCACAGCACACCAGGCCTCCCTGTCCATCACCAACTGCAGGGAGTCTACCCAAACCCATGTCCATTGAGTCAGTGATGCCATCCAACCATCTCATCCTCTGTCATCCCCTTCTCCTCCTGCCCTCAATCTTTCCCAGCATCAGGGTCTTTTCAAATGAGTCAGCTCTTCTCATCAGGTGGCCAAAGTATTGGAGTTTCAGTTTCAACATCAGTCCTTCCAATGAACACTCAAGACTGATCTCCTTTAGGATGGACTAATTGGATCTCCTTGCAGTCCAAGGGATTCTCAAGAGTCTTCTCTAACATCATAGTTCAAAAGCATCAATTCTTCAGTGCTCAGCTTTCTTTATGGTCCTTGTCTAATTCAATGAAACTATGAGCCATGCTGTGTAGGGCCACCAAAGATGGATGGATCATGGTGGAGAGTTCTGACAAAACATGGTCTACTGGAGAAGGGAATGGCAAACCACTTCAGTATTCTTGCCTTGAGAACCCCATGAACAGTATGAACAGGCAAAAAGACATGACACTGAAAGATGAACTCCCTAGGTCAATAGGTGCCCAGTATGCTACGGGAGAAGAGTGGAGAAATAGCTCCAGAAAGAATGAAGAAACAAAGCCGAAGTGAAAACAATGACCAGTTATGGATGATGTGACTGGTGATGAAAGTAAAGTTAGATGCTGGATGTAAAGAACACTATTGCATAGGAACCTGGAATGTTAGGTCCATGAATCAAGGTAAATTGGAGGTGGTCAAACAGATGTCAAGAGTGAACATCGACATTTTAGGAATCAGTGAATTAAAATGGACCGGAATGGGTGAATTTAATTCAGATGACCATTATACCTACTATTGTGGGCAAGAATCCCTTAGAAGAAATGGAGTAGCCCTCACAGTCAACAAAAGAGTCTGAAATGCCGTACTTGGGTGCAATCTCAAAAACGACAGAATGATCTCTGTTTCCAAGGCAAACCATTCAATATCACAGTAATCCAAGTCTATTCCCCACCCACTAATGCCAAAGAAGCTGAAGCTGAATGGTTCTATTATGACCTGAAAGCTTTTATTACAGTGTAAAATAATTTGTTCCAAGGTCACACTGCATCCTTGGCCAGAAATTTACCCCTGATTTCTATTTAAGTACACATGATAATATGGTTAAAGTTCATTTCAAGGAAAAGAATTCCTTATCCCTTCAGCATGCCATCTGTTACACAAGAACTAGTTATATATCTGAAGTGTGGTTGGGCCTAGTTGAGTCTTATTCTGACTTTCTATCACACTGAACTTCGGAGACTTTTCTAATCTATGAAGTTGAGATGGGAACAATCATGAAAAGTTAATGTGAGTGTTCTGTTTACTCATGACTTTTGTATAATTTATTTAAGCTCTTTTAGGCTAGCAAAATTATTCCCATGTTATTTTAGTGTTTCTAATTAATGAAAGTGAACATCACTGGTGAGTGGCAGGGCCTCTCAACTGAAGGATGCATTTATGCTGAAATCAGCACCCCTCTGGCAGCAAAGAATCTAAGCCTATATTCTTCTGCACTGATGGATGACTTTCTGGATTCTTACTTGCTCTTAGCTTTTGTTACTAGGAGGAAAGGGTAATATTATTTCTAGATACAAATGTATATTCAACTCTATTTTAAAATACTGATTCTCATGGAACTTGTGGCCATGAGCAAACTGCATTTGAGGCAGCTGTGGACATGACTTAGCAATTGAACAACAACAACAAAGGAATTAGCTGGCTAGATTTTTTTTTTTTTGTAGTGGTATAACAAGTTTTAATTAAAAATAACACTTTGAAAGCAATAGGTAAAGAGCAATAAACTTGAAAAAGCTCTGAATTTACAACAGAACACATCAACAATCACACACCACTTTCACAATTGCCTCAAAAATGCACATTTACAGTAAAGAGTTGCAAGTATTATATTTAAAAAATCCATATGGCAACATTATCATATTTCCCAGAGACTGTCATATAGTCTGAGTGCATTGCACCAGTGTCTCTGCTGTGTATCACCAACACTTCAACTAATCTGGCTGGTTAGATATTTTTTAGTAAGAAATTCTGATGTCTTTAAGGTCAACACTTCTTTCACCATATGGATTACATGCTGAAAGTACATCTGCATGGGTAAATATGAGATAGTTATGGTTTGAATGTAAGAAGAATAACTAATTCATAACTTAGTTGTAGATAGAGGTGGGAAGCTAAGAACATGGTTAAGGTGTCCAGAATGGTTGATCCTCTAACGTGTAAATCGTAAAGTGAAACATCAGCCAAAAAGGAGTCATGCATGCGTATTCAGTTGGGCAGACTCTTTGTGACTCCATGGACTGTAGCCCACCAGGCTTCTCTGTCCATGGTATTCTCCAGGCAAGAATAATATTGGAATGGGTTGCCATGACCTCCTCCAGGGGATCTTCCCGACCCAGGGACCGAACCCACGTCTCTTATGTCTCCTGCATTGGCAGGCAGGTTCTTTACCGCTAGCACCATCTGGGAAGCCCCCAAAAAAGGCATGAAAGTGAAAGCAAAAGTTGCTCAGTCATGTCTGACTCTTTATGACCCCATAGAGTATACAATCCACGGACTTCTCCAGGTCAGAAAGAAGGCATGAACATATTGAATTCCCAGATTACAGATGCAACTTTTATTCAAAAGTTTTTGATGTATTCTTTGATGAATATGTTGTCTATTTTTTTCTCTTCAGATGTCTCACTTTAGCCCAAGTTTACTGAAAAGATATGATCATTACTAGAAATTTCACATGACTCTAATGCTACTTTTCCCATAGCACTGTTTCACCATTTCTATTTGGACCTAAAGCACCTGCAACTTATCACTAAACATGATGGCCAGTGAATAGTAATAGTTGTTTTTTTCTTTAAACTCTTCTCCCCAAAACTTTAGCCATTACACCAAATCAGAGTGTTCTTCCTAGGAGGGACAAGTAAGACAAATTACAACCTATTGGGTTCCTTCTTCTCAAATAAATTCCATGTCTTCTTATATTTTCATCATTTAAAAAGCTCATATTGTCTGAAGAAAGTGTGACCCAACACTCATGGGGACAACTGGCAGGAGTGGACAGTGTGTGTTTGTGGCAATAAGAGACTGCTTCATGCTGCCCACCTGCTTTAGGTGGTGACAGCACCCAGAAGGAAGGACCAGAAAGGAGAACTTCCTGAGCAGTGGTCAACCTTCTATCATCCCCTTTTTCCTCTGGTAGAGGAGTGGGCAAGGCCTTAGGCAATTAAATTCTTTTTTTAAAAATTAAAATTGTGTGTGTGTGTGTTTTTAAAAGCCTCTTTATTTGTCAGGAAGCATTAACAGGAGGCTTCCTGTATGCTGTTTTGGATCTGTCATGAATCCTCTGCCCCTTATTAATTCCTGAATATTCAGGAATTAAGAGGAGTTGGCAAACCACTCTGGGGCTGAGGAATACATGCATTTCCTTTGTTAGTTTTCCATATGGTGATAAGTAACTATTTATGGCCCTCTTCCTTTTTATTAACCACATGGTAAAAGTGATTATTTACAACCCTCTCTCTTTGATATGGATTGCCTTGTTTCCTTGATAATTTGTAAGTCTGGACTTTTGACTTTTATATTTGCTGAAAATAGCTACCTTGTAAGACAGTATATATACCCACACTATGTTGAATAAAACACCTTTGCTCCATCAGAGCTTGGGTCCCCTTGTCTTTCTTTCATTCTTTCTCTCTCTCTCTCAGGCTAATTCTTTGGAACGCAGAAGCCGGCTGAGCTCACTGTCTTGCCCGGGCTTCTAAGACCCTTTCGAGAAGGCGCACTGTGGCTTCACCCCCTTGAGAGGGTGCTTGGTGCCTACGTGAAGCAGTGCAAGCCCCGTGTCAAGGGCTTTATTGGTTTTCTGCGTAAACCAAGGAATATTAGCCTCTTTCTCTCTTTTACTTTCTTATCATCAACTCTAGACCACCAGGTTCCGGTCCATTAAAGGACCTCAACATTTATTGAGTTCAAAAAGTGATGGACAGGGACTTCCCTGACAGTGCAACAGTTAAGACCTTGCCTTCCAGCAGCAGCGGGTGTGGGTTGAATCCTTGGTCAGAGAACTAAAATCCCACATGCCTTGCAGCCAAAAAACTGAAACATAAAGCAGAAGCAACATTGTAACACATTCAATAAAGACTTTAAAAAATGGTCCAAATAAAAAAGAATCTTTAAAAAAGTGATTGACATACAAAAAGCTGTACATATTTAATGTATACAACTTGATGAGTTTGGAAATAAGTATATATCCATGAAACCACTGCTGCAGTCAGTGCCATAAGCATCCATCACCTCCAAAAAGCAGGGGTCTGAGCTGGAATCAAGATTGCCGGGAGAAATATCAATAACCTCAGATATGCAGATGACACCACCCTTATGGCAGAAAGTGAAGAGGAAGCCTCTTGTTGAAAGTGAAAGAGGAGAGTGAAAGTTGGCTTAAAGCTCAACATTCAGAAAACGAAGATCATGGCATCTGGTCCCATCCCTTCATGGGAAATAGATGGGAAACAGTGGAAACAGTGTCAGACTTTATTTTTTGGGGCTCCAAAATCACTGCAGATGGTGATTGCAGCCATGACGCTTACTCCTTGGAAGGAAAGTTATGACCAACCTAAATAGCATATTCAAAAGCAGAGACATTACTTTGGCAACAAAGGTCCATCTAGTCAAGGCTATGGTTTTTCCAGTGGTCATATATGGATGTTAGAGTTGGACTGTGAAGAAAGCTGAGCACCAAAGAATTGATGCTTTTGAACTGTGGTGTTGGAGAAGACTCTTGAGAGTCCCTGGACTACAAGGAGATCCAACCAATCCATTCTAAAGGAGACCAGCCCTGGGTGTTCATTGGAAGGACTGATGCTAAATCCAATACTTTGGCTACTTCATGTGAAGAGTTGACTCATTGGAAAAGACTCTGATGCCAGGAGGGATTAGGGGCAGGAGGAGAAGGGGACGACAGAGGATGAGATGGCTGGATGGCATCACTGACTCGATGGACATGAGTTTGAGTGAACTCTGGGAGCTGGTGATGGACGGGGAGGCCTGGTGTGCTGCAGTTCATGGGGTCACAAAGAGTTGGACACGACTGAGTGACTGAACTGAACTGAACTGAGGAAAGTAGCTTAGTTTTGTTTGAAATCCTGGCATTCACCTGACCAGGGACAGGTGCCTTGCAAGGCAATGTGCACCCACCACAAGAACTACCACAATCTTACTTGGCTGCTGCTAGAACCATAAGTAAGGTCAAATCTCAGTCTGCTCTAGGGAGTTTGATATACAGTACAATATGACCAAGAAAGGAGTAGCTAAGCATCAGATGAATTATTACAAAGTTTAGCTAATGTGTATAGTGTAGCAGAAGCCTGGGAACATGTGTAGGGGTAGATAGATTCTAAGAGTGTCAGGCCAAAGAAGACAAAATTTAACTAGATCAGGAATAATCCATTGATTAGGGCCCCCTTACTAGATATTCCAGGCTTAATGTGTTGGTTTATGCAAGTAGAGGTGGCTCTAACAGCTTAGTGGGTTGAAGGATCAACATTGTGACTCATTTTCCTGTTGTCATTTTTTTTAATGTATTTATTTATTTTGCTGTGCCAGATCTTAGTTGCAGCATGTGGGATCTTTTTTTTATTTGTGGCACGTGAGATCTTTTAGTCCGGGCATGCAGAATCTAGTTCCTTGAATAGGCTTGAACCCATGCGCCCTGCACTGGGAGCGTAGAGTCTTAGCCTCTGGACCACCATGGAATTTCCTGTTTTCCTGTGTTTAATGAGGATAAGATACCAAAGCTTCAATGGCATGAAATAGAATACAAAGACTTAAGGAGAGAAGAAGGTTGGAATGGGTTTATTATGTGCAAACTGCATACTCATCCCCCCACTATAACTCCTGAGAAAGCTTGGAAGGCATTCCTGTCACTGAGGCATTGAGAAAGAAATTAAGAGAGGTCTGTGGTTGCTTTCCTGACCATGCAAGATGCTGTCATTGAGATGAACTCCCTGATTTCACTAGAAATGAGAAGCTCTCAAGTAGCAAAGGTCAAATGGCATCACTTAACCATAAAAGACAAAGTAGATGTGTTTACTAAAAATGAGAGCAGAGACATTATCAATAATAAGAATGCTTTGGCCTATAGGGAACTTTGTTGCTGCTGTTTAGCTGTTTAGTCGTGTCCAGCTGTTTGTGACCCCATGGACTGCAGCCTGCTGGGCTCCTCTGTCCATGGAATTTCCCAGGCAAAAATACTGGAGTGGGTTGCCATTTTCTTCTCCAGGGCATCTTTCTGACCCAGGGATCGAACCTGTGTCTCCTGCCTGGCAGGAGGATTCTTTACCCACTGAGTCACCTGGGAAGCCCACAGGGACCTTTGGCTGTGGCTAATTGATCATGATGTCCCTTAGAGTGAAACAGATGAACAGTGTGATCTGCGTCTAATAGCCAGAAATCTGAACCAAGTTACCACAATGGAGAGTCATGGCCTTTTGTCCAGCTTCTAGCCTTAAGACACTTCACAAATGTAGAGTTCCTTAATTGAATGGTAGGGTTCTTTCACTTCAGGAATGATCCTACAACATTGCTGCATGAATACATCATAAGTCTTCCTTCAAGCCTTCTCCAAAGGGCCCTTCACCCATTGCTTAAGTGACTGTGCACTGGATAAAAAAGGAATATCCAGATCTTTCAAGTATTGGTAGACACTGCTTCTGGATTGATGCTAATACTGGGAATCCAAAATGACATTGTGGCTCATGATGGAGGCTATTGTGGTGGTGATAAATGGAGTTGAGGCTTAAATTAAGTTGGGACCAGTTGGTTCACAGACACATCATATGTTTATTTCCCCATTTCCTGATGTTTAATTGGAATAAATATGTTTATGAGTATCACTGTAGTAGAAAGGCTATCCTCTCTCACATATTAGCAAATAAAAAGCACTGGCACAATGATAAAAAAAAATTCACCTGCCAATGCAGGAGTTGCAGGAGATGCAGGTTCAATCCCTGAGTCGGGAAGATCCCCAGGAGGAGGAAATGGTAACCTGCTCCAGTATTCTTGCCTGGAAAATTCCACGGCCAGAGGAGACTAGTGGGCTACAGTCCTTGGGGTTGTGAAGAGTCCAACTCGATCTAGCCCACACAACAGCACAAGCAAACTACATCCCTGTAGAAACTGTAGATATGAGTACCACCATCAAAGACTTGAAACGTGCTGGGATGCTGATATCTATCACACCCGCATTTAACATACCTGTTGGCCTCTGCAGAAATGGGATGGACCTTGGCAAATGACCGGATTTTCAGGTTGGGAGATACTATAATGAAAAGATGGGATTCCATCTTCCAGCCTGCAGTGTATGCTTTGAATCAGAGACCATTATATGGTGCTATCTCCTTCATAACCAGAATCTGGAAATCAAGGGAGTGGAAGTGGGAGTGGCTCCTCTCACAATTAATACCTAATAATCCACTCACCAGGGCTTCCCTGGTGGCTCAGATGGTAAAGTGTCTGCCTGCAATTCGGGAAACCCAGGTTCGATCCCTGGGTCGGGAAGATCTCCTGGAGAAGGAAATGGCAACCCACTCCAGTATTCTTGCCTGGAAAATTCCATGGATGGAGGAGCCTGGTAGGCTATAGTCCATGGGGTCTAAAAGAGTCAGACACGACTGAGCGACTTCACTTCATTTCACTTCTTCTTCAATCCACTCACAGGGTTTTTCCCTCCTCTTTCAACTACTTTGAGCTTTGTTGTTTGGAGATCTTTGTTCCTAATACAAATACAATGATAATTCCATTGAATTAGAAAGTGAAACTCCATTTGGCTATTTGGGTTTCTTATTGTCACTGAGCTAGCTGGCGGGTAAAAGAATTGCTGTACTGGGCGGTTACTCCCTGATTATCATTGGTAAATTAAGTTGTTGCTACACCAAGGAGCAATAAGAATGATTCTGGAACCAGGGTATTCCCTGGGGCTACTCTTTAAAAAGAAAAAAAACCCTATGATTTCGTGACATTGTACAGGAGGCAGTGATCAAGAAAAAGAAATGCAAAAAGGCAAAATGGTTGTCTAAGGAGGCCTTACAAATACTGAGAAAAGAAGACAATAGAAAGGCAAAGGAGAAAAGGAAAAATATACCCATCTGAAGGCAGAGTTCCAAAGAATAGTAAGGAGAGATAAGAAAACCTTCCTCAGTGATCAATGCAAAGAAATAGAGGAAAACAACAGAATGGGAAAAACTAGAGATCTCTTCAAGACAATTAGAGATACCAAGGGAACATTTCATGCAAAGAAAGGCACAATAAAGTACAGAAATGATATGGACCTAATAGAGCAGAAGATATCAAGAAGAGGTGGCAAGAATACACAGTAAAACTATACAAAAAAGATCTTAATGACTGAGATAACCACAATGGTGTGATCACTCACCTAGAGCCAGACATCGTGGAGTGTGAAGTCAAGTGGACCTTAGGAAGTATCACTATGAATAAAGCTAGTGGAGATGATGGAATTCCAGTTGAGCTATTTCAAATCCCAAAAGATGATGCTGTGAAAGTGTTCCATTCAATATGCCAGCAGATTTGGGAAACTCAGCAGTGGCCACAGGACTGGAAAAGGTCAGTTTTCATTCCAACCCCACAAAAAGGCAATGCTAAAGAATGTTCAAACTACCACATAATTGCACTCATCTCGCACACTAGCAAAGTAATGCTTAAAATCCTCCATGCAAGGCTTCAACAGTATGTGAACTGTGACATTCCAGATGTTCAGGCTGGATTTAGAAAAGGCAGAGGAACCAGAGATCAAATTGCCAACATCCATTGGATCACCAAAAAAACAAGAGAGTTCCAGAAAAACATCTACTTCTGCTTTATTGACTATGTCAAAGCCTTTGTGTGGATCACAATAAACTGTGGAAAATTCTGAAAGAGATGGGAATACCAGACCACCTTACCTACCTCCTGAGAAATCTGTATGCAGGTCAAGAAGCAACAGTTAGAACCAGACATCGAACATTTGGACTGGTTCCAAATCAGGAAAGGAGTACAATAAGTCTGTATATTGTCACCCTGCTTATTTAACTTCTCTACAGAGTACATCATGCAAAATGCGGGGCTGGGTAAATTCAAGCTGGAATCAAGATTGCCAGGAGAAATATCTATAACCTCAGGTATGCAAATGATACCACACTTATGGTAGAAGGGCTTCCCTTGTGGCTCATCTGGTAAAGGAATCCCCCTGCAATGTGAGAGACCTGGGTTTGATCCCTGGTTTGGGAAGATCCCCTGGAGAAGGAAAAGGCTACCCGCTCCAGTATTCTGGCCTAGAGAATTTCACGAACTGTATAGTCCATGGGGTCACAAAGAGTCAGACACGACTGATCGACTTTCACTTTATGGCAGAAAGCAAAGAGGAACTGAAGTGCCTCTTGATGAAAGTGAAAGAGGAGAGTGAAAAAGCTGGCTTAAAACTCAGCATTCAAAAAACTTAGATCCTGGCATCCAATCCCATCACGTCATCACAAATAGATGGGGAAACAGTGGCAGATTTTATTTTCTTGGGCTCAAAAATCACTGCAGATGGTGACTGCTGCCATGAAATTAAAAGATGCTTGTTCCTTGGAAGAAAAGCTATGACCAACCTAGACAGCATATTAAAAAGCAGAGACATTACTTTCCTGACAAAGGTCCATCTAGTCAAAGCTATGGTTTTTCCAGTAGTCATGTATGGATGTGAGAGTTGGACTATAAAGAAAGCTGAGTGCCGAAGAATTGATGCTTTTGAGCTGTGGTGTTGGAGAAGACTTGAGAGTCCCTTGGACTGCAAGGAGATACAACCATTCAATTCTAAAGGAAATCAGTTCTGCATATTCTTTGGAAGGACTGATGCTGAAGTTGAAACTCCAATCCTTTGGCGACCTGATGCGAAGAACTGACTCATTTGAAAAGACTCTGATGCTGGGAAAGATTGAGGGTGGAAGGAGAGGGGATGACAGAGGATGAAATGGTTGGATGGCATCACTGACTGAATGGACATGAGTTTGAGCAAGCTCCAGGATTTGGTGATGGACAGGGAAGCCTGGCGTACTGCAGTCCATGGGGTTGCAAAGAGTTGGACATGACTGAGCAACTGAAATGAACTGAATGAATTTTTTAAATTATGAAAGTATGGTAACACATTTAAAGGAGACTTAGAAAATACAAAACAAAGTTACATGTAGTCCCTCTATATAATTATTTTTTAAGTAGATAAATTAAGATTTTAAGTTGGAGTTTCCATATCAAACTCTCAAAAATTAATAGAATCGATAGACAGAAAAATAGGAGGATATGTTGTTGTTGTTCAGTTGCTCAGTTGTGTCCCACTCTGTGACCCCATGGACTGCAGTACTCTAGGCTTCCCTGTCCTTCACCATTTCCCGGAGTTTGCTCAAACACATGTTCATTGAGTTGATGATGCCATCCAATCATCTCAACCTCTGTTGCCCTCTTCTCTTCTTGCTTTCAGTCTTTCCCAGCGTCAGGGTCTTTGCCAATGAGTCAGCTCTTTGCATCAGGTGGCCATAGTATTGGAGTTTCAACTTCAGCATCAGTCCTTCCAATGAATATTCAGGGTTGATTTCCTTTAGGATTGACTGGTTTGATCTCCTTGCAGTCCAAGGGACGCTCAAGAGTCTTATCTAGCATCACAGTTTGAAAGCATAAATTCTTCTGGGCTCAGCCTTCTTCATGGTCCAACTTTCACATCCATACATGACTACTGAAAAAACCATAGCTTTGACTATACAGACTTTTGTTGGCAAAGTGATGTCTCTGCATAGTAATACAGTGTCTAGGTTTGTCATAGTTTTTTTTCCAAGGAGCAAGTGTCTTTTCATTTCATGGCTGTAGTCACTGTCCACAGTGATTTTGGAGCTAAAGAAAATAAGGTCTGTCACTGCTTCCATTTTTTTCCCATCTATTAGCCATGAAGTGATGGGACTGGATGTCATAATCTTAGTTTTTTGAATGTTGGGTTTCAAGTCAGCATTTTCATTCTCCTCTTTCCCTTTCATCAAGAGGCTCTTTAGTTCCTCTTTGCTTTCTGCCATTAGGGCAGTGTCATCTGCATAACTGAGGAGGATACAGTAGACCTGAAAAGTACTATGAACCAATTCAACATAATTAAGATTTATACAATTTTCACATAGCAGCAGGATACAAATTCTATTCGAGTTCCCATAGGGTATAAATCTGTGGATTTAAAAATATATATATTATGTATTTATTTTTGGTTGTCCTGGGTCTTTGTTGCTACACAGGCTTTTCTCTAGTTGTGTTGATCAGAGGCTACTCCCTAATCAGAGTGTGAGGGCTTCTCATTGTAGTGGCTTCTCTCGTTGCAGGGCATGAGCTCTGGGTCACTCAGTCTTCGGTAGTTGCTGCATGTGGGCTCAGTAGTTGTGGCTCTCAGGCTCTAGCACAGCCTCAATAGTTGTAGCGCACAGGCTAGCTGTTTTGAGTCACGTGGGATCTTCTTAGGTCAGGGATCAAACCTGTGTCATCTGCATTGGCAAGTAGACTCTTTACCACTGAGCCAAAAGGGAAGCCCCTCTGGGTGTGCTCTTTTTTTTTTTAAATCGTATAATAATTCCTTTACAAGGGGCTACTCTTGATACTTCTACACCCAAGTAAAATTTATGGAAAAGTATAGCAATCAAAAAAGAGCAAGACTAGGACTTTTCTGGAGAAGGCAATGACACCCCACTCCAGTACTCTTGCCTGGAAAATCCCATGGGCAGAGGAGCCTGGTAGGCTGCAGTCCATGGGGTCGCGAAGAGTTGGACGAGACTGAGCGACTTCACTTTCACTTTTCACTTTCTTGCATTGGAGAAGGAAATAGCAACCCACTCCAGTGTTCTTGCCTGGAGAATCCCAGGGACGGGGGAGCCTGGTGGGCTGCCGTCTATGGGGTCGCACAGAGTCAGACATGACTGAAGCGACTTAGCAGCAGCAGCAGCAAGACTTTTCTGGCAGTCCAGTGGTTAAGACTCTGCAATTCCAATGCAGGGGGCATGGATTCAGTCCCTGGTTGGGGAAGATGCTGCATGCTGTTCAGTGTAGCCAAAAGAAAAACAAAAAGACATGATTATTGAACATCCCAGAATGAAGGCTGAGATCACCCTACCACATAAAAGACCAAAATGGTCAATGTGGTTACTGAAGGAAGTCATAGATTTCAGCTATGGCCTCATGACTAATTAATTATCAAAGTGAGGATTGTGATATCTTTATCTATTTTCTCTTCACTAATTATGTGTATATTTAACTGTTTTATTCTTCTTTTATTTGTTATTTTCTTTACAAATTGCTGGAGGTTAACTTTACAATTGTGTCTTCGGGTATCAGAAGATTCAGTGAGATTGTGACTGAATCTGAGGAGTAATCAATGTAGCCAATAATGGGTATGACTCTTTATGTGTCTCCTCATTTGGGGGAGAGGGGGAGAATTCTGCTTGTATGAAGAATAACTGTTGCTTTATTGTTGTATGGAAGTTTGAATGTGTGAAGAAGGGTGCATCTGGAAATCAAAGGGAATAACTTATTAATTTGTTGCTTTTCACATCCAAATGTCCTCTTCTTTGTCCTATTTTTTGATAGTGGACCCTATAAACATTTCTACTTTGTTACTTTATATTAGTTTTTGTCAATAGAGTTCTGGAGGGACACTGCAAAGCCATAGGAGAGACTTCATTTCCTGTTTCCTGTCAGCTCATTTTGAGCATGTGAGGAGACCTGGTTAGTGCTCACTTCAGGAGTCCTTATGGACCAGCTGTGACCTGCATACTCAGCATATTATCTTCCCACCTAGCAGGCTGCCCTCACTGGGCAGCTACAACCAAAAGCAAGGTTTTCCACCACCCAGCGTTACTTGTATAGACCGGATCCAATTTACTTGTATAGTTTGACAAGTTTCTGGGCCAGTCCTATAACCAGCTCTGGTTTGCCACTTTCAGCAAGTTCCTACACCACCCACAGGTCTCATGTTCTTGCAGCAGCAGACTCTCCAAAAAGGTCTGAGTCTTAGCTCAGGAGTGAGGCTCTTCTACAGTCTTTGTTCTTTCCTTGTTTGCTCTTTCTCAGCTTTGTTGTTCAGCCGCTCAGTCATGTCTGACTCTTTGTGACCTCATGTACTGCAGGACGTCCGGCTTTCCTGTCTTTCGCCATCTCCTGGAGTTTGCGCAAACTCACATCCTTTGAGTTGGTGATGCCATCAACCATCTCATCCTCTGTCACCCCCTTCTCCTCTTGTCTTCAGTCTTTCCCAGCATCAGGGTCTTTTCCAATGAGTTGGCTCATTAGAAAATTGCAGGGAGAAATGTCAATTTCTCCCCGAAATCCTGATGCCAGCTTGTGCTTCATCCAGCCTGGCATTTCACATGACGTACTCTGCATAGAAGTTAAATAAGCAGAGTGACAATGTACAGCCTTGAGGTACTCCTTTCCCCATTTGGAACCAGTCTGTTGTTCCATGTCCTGTTCTAACTGTTGCTTCTTGACCTGCATACAGGTTTCTCAGGGGACAGGTGAGGTGGTCTGGTATTCCTGAATACCAAAATCTGTTTCAGAATTTTCCAGTTTGTTGTGAACCACACAGTCAAAGGCTTTAGCATAGTCAATGAAGCAGAAGTAGATGTTTTTCTGAAATTATCTAGCTTTTACTATGATCCAACGATTGTTGGCAATTTGATCTCTGGTTCTTTTGCCTTTTCTCAATCCAGCTTGTACATCTGGAAGTTATTGGTTCATATACTGTTGAAGCCTAGCTTGGAGGACTTTGAACATTACTTTGCTAGCATGTGAAATGAGTAAAATTGTGTGGTAGTTTGAACAATTATCATCTCTAAACTTCTCAGCCTTAGAGATAGTAACTACTTTTTACACTTTGTGACTTGTGTACCCCTTAAGTTCTCTTTTACCCTGTTAGTAGTTAACCTTTTACTAACTAGTAAAAAAAGTTATTAGTAGAATATTAAATTTTCTCTGTTCTATTTACTGGTGTGGCTTCTCTCTTCTTACTAGACTCTGACTCATACAGAAGAAATTAAATTCTTGTGTCCAGATTAGCAGGTTGAAATGGAATTCCTCAGTCTTAGTCCTTCAGTGTAAGATTTTAATTGCTCACATCTATCATCATAACTGACATTTATTTCAATTTTTGATACCTATGTGTTTGGTTCTCATGCTTCCTTGACATTACCTTGATTTACTTTTTGGTCCTTTGTTAAACTGTGAGATCTTCAGTTGCAGCATGTGAACTCCTAGTTGCTGCATGTGGGTTCTAGCTCCCTGACCAAGAATTGAACCCTGGCCCCCTGCACTGGGAATGCAGTGTCTTAGCCACTGGACTGCCAAGGAAGTCCTCCTCACCATTTTAAATAACTTTGTAACTGTTTTCATTGCTATTATTCTCTCTCCTTTCCTACCACTTTTCCTCCTACAAGCACATTTCCTCCACTTAGTATACAATCTAGTCATTTCCTACTTAAAAATCTCTGCTGGCTCTTAAGTACCTACAAGATAAAATTTAAACCATAACAATGGCTTGACTTTGAGGTCTCCCTGTGGACAGATCTGGACAAGCCATTTGTTGGGGAAACCCCTGATGTTAGTGTCTTTACGTCTTTCTTTTGGGACAGTTCAGTTCAGTTCAGTTGTTCAGTCGTGTCCAACTCTTAGCACCCCATGAATTGCAGCACGCCAGGCCTCCCTGTCCATTACCAACTCCCAGAGTTCACTCAAACTCACGTCCATCGAGTCAGTGATGCCATACAGCCATCTCATCCTCTGTCGTCCCCTTCTCCTCCTGCCCCCAATCCCTCCCAGCATCAGTCTTTTCGATGAGTCAACTCTTCGCATGAGGTGGCCAAAGTACTGGAGTTTCAGCTTTAGCGTCATTTCTTCCAAAGAACACCCAGGACTGATTCCTTTAGAATGGACTGGTTGGATCTCCTTGCAGTCCAAGGGACTCTCAAGAGTCTTCTCCAACACCACACTTCAAAAGCATCAATTCTTCGGTGCTCAGCTTTCTTCACAGTCCAACTCTCACATCCATACATGACCACTGGAAAAACCATAGCCTTGACTAGACGGACCTTTGTTGGCAAAGTAATGTCTCTGCTTTTGAATACGCTGTCTAGGTTTGTCATAACTTTCCTTCCAAGGAGTAAGTGTCTTTTAATTTCATGGCTGCAGTCACCATCTGCCGTGATTTTGGAGCCCCAAAAAATAAAGTCTGACACTGTTTCCACTGTTTCCCCATCTATTTCCCATGAAGTGATGGGATTAGATGCCATGATCTTCATTTTCTGAATGTTGAGCTTTAAACCAACTGTTTCACTCTCCTCTTTCACTTTCATCAAGAGGCTTTTGAGTTCCTCTTCACTTTCTGCCATAAGGGTGGTGTCATCTGCATATCTGAGGTTATTAATATTTCTCCTGGCAATCTTGATTTCAGCTTGTGCTTCTTCCAGCCCAGCATTTCTCATGATGTATACTCTGCATAGAAGTTAAATAAGCAAGGTGACAATATACAGCCTTGATGTACTCCTTTTCCTATTTGGAACCAGTCTGTTGTTCCATGTCCAGTTCTAACTGTTGCTTCCTGACCTGCATATAGGTTTCTCAAGAGGCAGGTCAGGTGGTCTGGTACTCCCATTTCTTTCCGAATTTTCCACAGTTTATTGTGATCCACACAGTCAAAGGCTTTGGCATAGTCAATAAAGTAGAAGTAGATATTTTTCTGGAACTCTTTTGCTTTTTCCATGATCCAGCAGATGTTGGCAATTTGACCTCTGGTTCCTCTGCCTTTTCTAAATACAGCTTGAACATCTGGAAGTTCACGGTTCACATACTGCTGAAGCCTGGCTTGGAGAATTTTGAGCATTACTTTACTAGCGTGTGAGATGAGTGCAATTGTGCAGTAGTTTGAGCATTCTTTGGCATTGCCTTTCTTTGGGATTTTAATGAAAACTGACCTTTTCCAGTCCTGTGGCCACTGCTGAGTTTTCCAAATTTGCTGGCATATTGAGTGCAGCACTTTCACAGCATCATCTTTCAGGATTTGAAATAGCTCCACTGGAATGCCATCACCTCCACTAGCTTTGTTCGTAGTGATGCTTTCTAAGGCCCACTTGACTTCACATTCCAGGATGTCTGGCTCTAGGTGAGTGATCACACCATTGTGATTATCTGGGTCGTGAAGATCTTTTTTGTACAGTTCTTCTGTGTATTCTTGCCATCTCTTCTTAATGTCTTCTGCTTCTGTTAGGTGCCTACCATTTCTGTCCTTTATTGAACCCATCTTTGCATGAAATGTTCCCTTGGTATCTCTAATTTTCTTGAAGAGATCTCTAGTCTTTCCCATTCTGTTGTTTTCCTCTATTTCTTTGCACTGATCGCTGAGGAAGGCTTTCTTATCCCTTCTTGCTATTCTTTGGAACTCTGCATTCAGATGCTTATATCTTTCCTTTTCTCTTTTGCTTTTTGCTTCCCTTCTTTTCACAGCTATTTGTAAGGCCTCATCAGACAGCCATTTTGCTTTTTTGCATTTCTTTTCCATGGGGATGGTCTTGATCCCTGTCTCCTGTACAATGTCATGAACCTCCATCCATAGTTCATCAGCCACTCTATCTATCAGATCTAGTCCCTTAAATCTATTTCTCACTTCCACTGTATAATCATAAGGGATTTGATTTAGGTCATACCTGAATGGTCTAGTGGTTTCCCCTACTTTCTTCAATTTAAGTCTGAATTTGGTAATAAGGGGTTCATGATCTGAGCCACAGTCAGCTCCCGGTCTTGTTTTTGTTGACTGTATAGAGCTTCTCCATCTTTGGTTGCAAAGAATATAATCAATCCGATTTTGGTGTTGACCATCTGGTGATGTCCATGCGGAGAGTCTTCTTTTGTGTTGTTGGAAGAGGGTGCTTGCTATGACCAGTGCGTTGTCTTGGCAAAACTCTATTAGCCTTTGCCCTGCTTCATTCCGTATTTCAAGGCCAAATTTGCCTGTTACTCCAGGTGTTTCTTGACTTCCTACTTCTGCATTCCAGTCCCCTATAATGAAATGGACTTTTTTTTTTTGGATGTTAGTTCTAAAAGGTCTTGTAGGTCTTCATAGAACCATTCAACTTCAGCTTCTTCAGCATTACTGGTTGGGGCATAGACTTGGATTACTGTGATCTTGAATGGTTTGCTTTGGAAACGAACAGAGATCATTCTGTCGTTTTTGAGATTGCATCCAAGATTGCATTCAGACTCTTTTGTTGACCATGATGGCTACTCCATTTCTTCTAAGGGATTCCTGCCCGCAGTAGTATATATAATGGTCATATGAGTTAAATTCACCCATTCCAGTCCATTTTAGTTAGCTGATTCCTAGAATGTCGATGTTTACTCTTGCCATCTCCTGTTTGACCACTTCCAATTTGCCTTGATTCATGGACCTAACATTCCAGGTTCCCATGCAGTATTGCTCTTTACAGCATCGGACCTTGCTTCTATCACCAGTCACATCCACAACTGGGTATTGTTTTTGCTTTGGCTCCATCCCTTCATTCTTTCTGGAGTTATTGGGACAGTTAGATTCCCCCAGAGAAGAATCTTGCCCTTCCTAACTGAAGACTAGAGGTCCAGTAACCACCGATGTTCTGGGAGCAGTGTGAAGGAGGGGCTAGAGGCATCTCAACATTTCATATGCAAAACATATGGCCATCTGCTGTCCCCATTTTTTCAGGGTACCCAAGTCCTTAAGTGTGTCTTGTATCCCCTAATCCAGAGGTCGTCATCACATCTCCAGAAAATCGGCCTCCAGACTTTTACCATGGTAAAGGAGGGGCAGTTATGCATTCTTATGGAATTTGGGAGGAGATCTAGGGAAATAATCAGTTCTCAAAACAGCTTTTATCCAAGTCCTTCTTCCCCTAGTTTCTGGGGTAACAGCCTTTGAAATTGAGCAGATCCTGTGAGGTCCTCCAAGGCACAAAAGCCTTTCCAGTTCCCTTTTTTAATTTGCAGGAAAAAGGTGTCAGCCTCTTCGACCTTCCTGAATACCAAAGAGCAGATTCAAATAGTTGCTAATCAGAGAAGTAAGGGAATACAGAAACAAAGGAGGAACAATCAATAAACTATAGTGTAGGGACTTCCCTGGTAGTCCAGTGGTTAAGAACCCACCTGCCAATGCAGGGGATGCAGGTTTGGTCCCTGGTTGCAGAAGATCCCACGTGCCATGGAGCAGCTAAGCCCGTGAGCCACAACTACTGAGCCCACGTGCCATAGAACCCATGCTCTGCAACAAGAGAAGCCAGCAGTGAGAAGCCCATGCACCACAGCTGGAGAGTAGCCCCCACTCACCACAACTAGAGAAAGCCTGCACTCAGTAATGAAGACCTAGCGCAGTCAAATAAATAAATTTTAAAAATTAGAAATTAGTGCAGTGATTAAAGCAGGATCCTGGTTCCTCCTTAAGGGATATACATAACAATATCTTTGTAAGTTCTGCAGAAACTAAGGCCCCCCACCCTGGTGGAAGATGGTAACTTCAAACTGAGCACAAGATTCCTGGAGCAGTGCCCTGTTACCTCATCACCAACCAATCAGAAGAAAGTCACACACCCTGCAGCCCTCACTCCAAATTTTGCCTTTAAAACTACCCCCTTCGACCCCAAATCAGCAGGGATTTCTGTGATTTTGAGCACCAACCACCATCCTTCTTGCTTGGCCCTACAATAAACCTTTTTCTGCTCCAAACTCTAGTGTTATGCTTTGTTTGGCCTCACTGTGCATTGGGCACATGAACTTGTTACTGAACTTCAGTAACACCTTGGTAACAATAGCAGTTACACTGGTAGTTCAGGCAGGAGCACAGCTACACAGTACAGGAGCTTTTGGCTGAATGATCAGAAGAAAGAATGAAGAGAGTTGAGATCTAAAACTTTTGGTTGATAATCTTACCACGAAGAAGGGAAGAGACAAGAGAAAGCAAGAAGCCAGTATTTTTTTTTTTTTTTTTTTTGTCTTCTGGACAAAGGACTGTCTCTGGGTTCTTTGACAATGATCTCTCCTTCCTTTCTTGCCCATGCCTGGATCTTTCCTTGACTTGCATTCTGTTCTCACCTGCTGGGTAGCATTCTCCAGCTGCCTTCTCAGCAAAGAGAGCGTTCACTGTTACAGACAGTGGAGATTTCTAAAGAAGCAATGCCACTACAAGCCTGTGAAAACTGAACTTGAAGTGAATAGGTGAAAATTTTGTCATAGTACGTTTGTAAGGGTGTTGATTCTCATCGTAGAGGCCTCTTGGATTGATTTCTAAAAAATAGTAACTGCTCCACCACTATTTAAATTGCAGTAGAATTTTAAATCACAGTGTGGTGGGAATTCCCTGGTGGCCCAGTGATTTGGACTCCGTGCTCCCAATGCAGGGGGCTTGGGTTCAATTTCTGGCAGGGAACTGGATCCCATGTGCCACAACTTAAAAAAAAGATCCCACGCACCACAACTAAAGATCCTGCATGCTTCAGTGAAGATCAAAGTTCCCACATGCTGCAACTGAGACCCAGTGCAGCCAAATAAATAAATAAACATTTTTAAAAATCACAATGTGATTGAGATGATATAAGTATTGCTGCAAAGCAGGGGAAATTTAGTAAAAGTCTTGTATACTTTTTGACATACCACATAGTTATTTCACGGAATCTTTTGGAAGCAGAATATGGTTGATGAAGGGCAAAAGTTTGGAGTTAGTCATATGGTTCTGAGTTTTAATGCACCAATGTGATCTTTATTGACTATGCCAAAGCCTTTGACTGTGTGGATCACAATAAACTGTGAAAAATTCTGAAAGAGATGGGAATACCAGACCACCTGACCTGCCTCTTGAGAAACCTATATGCAGGTCAGGAAGCAACAGTTAGAACTGGACATGGAACAACAGACTGGTTCCAAATAGGAAAAGGAGTATGTCAAGGCTGTATATTGTCACCCTGCTTATTTAAGGGTATACCCTGCATCCCATGATGCACAGTACATCATGAGAAACTCTGGGCTGGAAGAAGCACAAGCTGGAATCAAGATTGCCGGGAGAAATATCAATAACCTCAGATATGCAGATGACACCACCCTTATGGCAGAAAGTGAAGAGGAACTCAAAAGCCTCTTGATGAAAGTGAAAGAAGAGAGTGAAAAAGTTGGTTTAAAGCTCAACATTCAGAAAATGAAGATCATGGCATCTGATCCCATCACTTCATGGGAAATGGATGGGGAAACAGTGGAAACAGTGTCAGACTTTATTTTTGGGGGCTCCAAAATCACGGCAGATGGTGACTGCAGCCATGAAATTAAAAGACACTTACTCCTTGGAAGGAAAGTTATGACCAACCTAGACAGCATATTCAAAAGCAGAGACATTACTTTGCCAACAAAGGTCCGTCTAGTCAAGGCTATGGTTTTTCCAGTGGTCACGTATGGATGTGAGAGTGGGACTGTGAAGAAAGCTGAGCGCCGAAGAATTGATGCTTTTGAACTGTGGTGTTGGAGAAGACTCTTGAGAGTCCCTTGGACTGCAAGGAGATCCAACCAGTCCATTCTAAAGGAGATCACTCCTGGGTGTTCATTGGAAGGACTGATGCTAAAGCTGAAACTCCAATATTTTGGCCATCTCATGCAAAGAGTTGACTCATTGGAAAAGACCCTGATGCTGGGAGGGATTGGGGGCAGGAGTAGAAAGGGATGACAGAGGATGAGATGGCTGGATGGCATCATCGACTTGATGGACATGAGTCTGAGTGAACTCTGGGAGTTGGTGATATACAGGGAGCCTTGGCGTGCTCTGATTCATGGGGTCGCAAAGAGTCGGACACGACTTAGCGACTGAACTGAACTAACTGATAGATTACTACAAACCAAGATTGGTTGGTAGACTACTCCACCAAGTGGCAGCCTCAGTTGTAACTGCCATAACAGACATAGTTTCAGGTACATATTGTGTAGCCTTTGAATTGACAAATGCATTCTCTTCTAATCAAGAAAGAGGATCAGAAAGAGTTTTGTTTACCTGAAACACAGTTATTGTCGTAGGGTTTGCCAGAGAAACAGCATCATTTTATATATATATTTGCATTTGCATCTGCATATAAATTTTTTATTTTTATCTATCTATTAAAAAAGCAAGACTGGACATCCCTAGTGGTCCAGTGGTTAAGAATTCACCTGCTAATGCAGGGGACGTGGGTTCAATCCCTGGTCCAGGAAGATCCCACATGCTGTGGAGCGACTAAGCCCCTGTGCCATAACTACTGAGCCTGCGTGCTGCAACTACGGAGCCCAAATGCCCTAGAGCCTGTGCTCTGCAACAAGAGCAGCCACCACAATGAGAAGTTCATGCACCATAACTAGACAGTAGTCTCTGTTCTCTGCAGCCAGAGAAAGCTCCCACACACCAACAAAGACCCAGTGCAGCTAAAAATAAACAAATACTTTTTTAAAAAGCCAAGATTTATCATAAGGAATTAGCTCACATGATATTGGGCTTCCCTGGTAGCTTGGTGGTAAAGAATCCACCTACAATACATGAGACACGAGAGACTCAGGTTCAATCTCTGGGTTGGGAAGATCCCCTGGAGGGAGAAATGGCAACCCACTCCAGTGTTCTTGCCTGGAAAATTCTATGGATAGAGGAGCCTGGTGGGCTATAGTCCATAGGGTCACAAAGAGTTGGATATGATTGAGGGACTGAACAGGCACATACAATATTTTGGATTTTAAGAAGTTCCAAGGTGTAACTGAATGCAGAATTGCAGAGAATAGTAAGGAGAAATAAAACCTTTAAGTGAACAATGCAAAGAAATAGAGGAAAACAATAGAATGTGAAAGACTAGAAATTTCTTCAAGAAAATTTGACGTATCAAGGGAATGTTTCATGCAAGGATGGGCATGATAAAGGACAGAAACGGTAAGGACATAACAGAAGCAGAGGATACTAAGAAGAGATGGCAAGAATACACAGAACAATACAAAAAAGGTCTTAATAAGCCAGATGGTCATGATGGTCTGGTCACTAACAGCTGGACATCCTGGAGTGTGAAGTCAAGTGGGCCTTAGGAAGCATTACTATGAACAAAGCTAGCGGTACTAGTATACTGTAGTGTTAGTCGATCAGTCATGTCTGACTCTTTGCAACCCTATGGACTGTATCCAGCCAGGCTCCTCTGTCCATGGAATTCTCCAGGCAAGAATACTGGAGTGGGTGGCCATTTCCTTCTCCAGGGGATCTTCCTGACCCATGGATTGAACTCGTGTCTGCCACATTGCAGGCAGATTCTTTACTGTCTGAGCCACCAGGGAAGCACAAATGTAATGTTAAGTGCTATATAAGTTGTTGAATATGAGTGGCAAGTTTAAGTTTTATTTTTTGGAATTTCATGGAATTTTTTTTTCAAATATTTTCCATCCTTTGATTGAATCCATGGATATGCAGATATTAAGGGCTGATTATTTTCTTCTCTCCAAATATCAAATTCCCACTTTTCACTTTCATGCACTGGAGAAGTAAATGGCAACCCACTCCAGTGTTCTTGCCTGGAGAATCCCGGGGACAGGGGAGCCTGGTGGGCTGCCATCTATGGGGTCACACAGAGTTGGGCACGACTGAAGCGACTTAGCAGCAGTAGCAGCAGCAGCAAATATATACCATATACAGTTTCAAATTAAATTCACAGTTTTTTATTTTGATTGATTTTGTTTTAACCTGTCATGTAACATACTGCCATGAGTCTTCGGATGTAGCATCTAACCAAAGAAAGCTGCATATGGTCACTCTCTGTATAAAAGGTGTAAATACATAAGGTGACAAGATTTTTGTGGACTATTTTTAAAACATGATAAATGGCATTATCAACATGATTAAATATTATGTATACAATACAGACCATCTCCATATCAACAGTTATGTAAGGGGAACACTAGAAAATAAAAATTTTATAATGTTCTTAAGCAATTGAATATTTTATCTGAAGAGCCTATGATGTAAAAATTAGAATCAAAGTTTTGCTTTTTGTATGCATGGGAATTCCAGCTGAATTATTTCAGATCCTAAAGGATAATGCTGTGAAAGTGCTGCACTCACTATGCCAGCAAATTTGGAAAACTCAGCAGTGGCCAGAGGACTGGAAAAGGTCAGTTTTCATTCCAATCCCCAAAATGGGCAATGTCAAAGAATGTTCAAACTAACATACAGTTGTGCTTATTTCACATGCTACCAAACTAATGCTCAAAATCCTCCAAGTTAGGCTTCAGCAGCAGTATGTGAACTGAGAACTTTCAGATGTTCAAGCTGGATTTAGAAAAGGCAAAGGAACAACAAATTGCCAATATCAGATCAAATTGCCAACATCAGCTGGATCATAGAAAAAGCAAGAAAGTTCCAGAAAAACATCTACTTCTGCTTCATAGACTATGCTAAAGCCTTTGACTGTATCTACTACTAAATCACTTCAGTCGTGTCCGACTCTGTGCGACCCCACAGACGGCAGCCCACCAGGCTCCCCCGTCCCTGGGATTCTCCAGGCAAGAACACTGGAGTGGGTTGCCATTTTCCTCTCCAATGCATGAAAGTGAAAAGTGAAAGTGAAGTCGCTCAGTCGTGTCTGACTCTTAGCGACCCCATGGACTGCAGCCTACTAGGCTCCTCTGCCCATGGGACTTTCCCATAACAAACTGTGGAAAATTCTTAAAGAGATGGGAATACCAGAGCACCTCATCTGTCTCCTGAGAAACCTGTATGCAGGTCAAGAAGCAACAGTTAGAACTGGACATGGAACAACGGACTGGTTCCAAATCAGGAAAGGAGTACATCAAGGCTGTATATTGTCATCCTGCTTATTTAACTTATACACAGAGTACATCATGCGAAATGCAGGGCTGGATGACTCTCAAGCTGGAATCAAGATTTCTGGGAGAAATATCAACAACTTCAGGTATGCAGATGATACCACCCTAATGGCAGAAAATGAAGAGGAGCTAAAGAGCCTCTTGATGAAGGTGAAAGAGGAGAGTGAAAATGCTGGTTTAAAGCTCAACTTTTAAAAAATGAAGATCATGGCATCCAGTCCCATCACTTAATGGCAAATAGAAGGAGTAATGTAGAAACAGTGACAGATTTTATTTACTTAAGCTCCAAAATCACTGCGGATGGTGATTGCAGTCATGAAATTAAAAGATGCTTGCTCCTTGGAAGAAAAGCTATGACAAACCTAGACATCATATTAAAAAACAGAGACATCACTTTGCTGACAAACGTCCATATAGTCAAAACTATGGTTTTTCTAGTAATTACGTACGGATGTGAGAGCTGGACCACGAAGAAAGCTGAACCCTGAACAATTGATGCTTTTGAATTGTGGTGCTAGAAAAGACTCAAGATTCTGTTGGTCTGCAAGGAGATCAAACCAGTCAATCCTAAAGGAAATCAGTTCTGAATATTCATTGGAAGGACTGATGCTGAAACTGAAGCTCTGATACATTGGCCATCTGATGTGAAGAGCTGACTCATTGGAAAAGACTGATGCTGGGAAAGATTGAAGGCAAAAGGAGAAGGGGGCAGCAGAAGATGAGATGGTTAGATGGCATCACCAACTCAATGGACATGAATTTTACAAAGTCTGGGAGATAGTGAAGGACACGGAGGCCTGGACTGCCACATTCCATGGGGTCACAACGAGTCAGACATGACTTAGCAACTGAACAACAACAAAAGATCTGAAAGGTGAATCAGCAAGCCGGAAACCCAGGAGAGCAAATGTTGTAGTTCTTATCTGAACATGTCCAGGCTTAAGACCCAGAAAGAGCTGTTTCAGCTGGAGTCCAAAGGCAGGGGAAAAGTTAATGTCCCGGTTCAAAGGTAGTTGGGCAGGACAAAACTCTCTTACTTAGGGGAAGGTCAGACTTTGGGTTCTATACAGGCCTTCAAATGATTGGTTGAGGCCCACATACATTAGGGAAGCCACTCGGCTTTAGTCAGTCTTATTTAAATGTTCAGTCAGTCCAGTTCAGTTCAGTTGCTCAGTCGTGTCCAACTCTTTGCGACCCCATGAATCACAGCACGCCAGGCCTCCCTGTCCATCACCAACTCCCGGAGTTCACTCAGACTCACGTCCATCGAGTCAGTGATGCCATCCAGCCATCTCATCCTCTGTTGTTCCCTTCTCCTCCTGCCCCCAATCCCTCCCAGCATCAGAGGCTTTTCCAATGAGTCAACTCTTCACATGAGGTGGCCTGGAGTTTCAGCTTTAGCATCAGTCCTTCCAAAGAACACCCAGGACTGATCTCCTTCAGAATGGACTGGTTGGATCTCCTTGCAGTCCAAGGGACTCTCAAGAGTCTTCTCCAACACCACAGTTCAAAAGCATCAATTCTTCGGCGCTCAGCTTTCTTCACAGTCCAACTCTCACATCCATACATGACCACTGGAAAAACCATAGCCTTGACTAGATGGACCTTTGTTGGCAAAGTAATGTCTCTGCTTTTCAATATGCTATCTAGGTTGGTCATAACTTTCCTTCCAAGCAGTAAGCATCTTTTAATTTCATGGCTGCAGTCACCATCTGCCATGATTTTGAAGCCCCCAAAAATAAAGTCTGACACCGTTTCCACTGTTTCCCCATCTATTTCCCATGAAGTAATGGGATCAGATGCCATGATCTTCGTTTTCTGAATGTTGAGCTTTAAGCCAACTTTTTCACTCTCCTCTTTCACTTTCGTCAAGAAGCTTTTGAGTTCCTCTTCACTTTCTGCCATAAGGGTGGTGTCATCTGCATATCTGAGGCTATTGATATTTCTCCTGGCAATCTTGATTCCAGCTTGTGCTTCTTCCAGCCCAGCGTTTTTCATGAGGTACTCTGCATAGAAGTTAAATAAGCAGGGTGACAATATACAGCCTTGACGTACTCCTTTTCCTATTTGGAACCAGTCTGTTGTTCCATGTCCAGTTCTAACTGTTGCTTCCTGACCTGCATATAGGTTTCTCAAGAGGCAAGTCAGGTGGTCTGGTATTCCCATCTCTTTCAGAATTTTCCACAGTTTATTGTGATCCACACAGTCAAAGGCTTTGGCATACTCAATAAAGCAGAAATAGATGTTTTTCTGGAACTCTCTTGCTTTTTCAATGATCCAGTGGATGTTGGCAATTTAATCTCTGGTTCCTCTGCCTTTTCTAAAACCAGCTTGAACATCTGGAAGTTCACAGTTCATGTATTGCTGAAGCCTGGCTTGGAGAATTTTGAGCATTACTTTACTAGTGTGTGAGATGAGTGCAATTGTGCAGTAGTTTGAGCATTCTTTGGCATTGCCTTTCTTTGGGATTGGAATGAAACCTGACCTTTTCCAGTCCTGTGGCCACTGCTGAGTTTTCCAAATTCGCTGGCATATTGAGTGCAGCACTTTCACAGCATCATCTTTCAGGATTTGAAATAGCTCAACTGGAATTCCATCACCTCCACTAGCTTTGTTCGTAGTGATGCTTTCTAAGGCCCACTTGACTTCACATTCCAGGATGTCTGGCTCTAGGTGAGTGAGCACACCATCGTGATTATCTTGGTCATGAAGATCTTTTTTGTACAGTTCTTCTGTGTATTCTTGCCACCTCTTCTTAATGTCTTCTGCTTCTGTTAGGTGCCTACCATTTCTGTCCTTTATCGAGCCCATCTTTGCATGAAATGTTCCCTTGGTATCTCTAATTTTCTTGAAGAGATCTCTAGTCTTTTCCATTCTATTGTTTTTCCTCTATTTCTTTGCACTGATAGCTGAGAAAGGCTTTCTTATCTCTCCTTGCTATTCTTTGGAACTCTGCATTCAGATGCTTATATCTTTCCTTTTCTCCTTTGCTTTTCACTTCTCTTCTTTTCACAGCTATTTGTAAGGCCTCCCCAGACAGCCATTTTGCTTTTTTGCATTTCTTTTCCATGGGGATGGTCTTGATCCCTGTCTCCTGTACAATGTCATGAACCTCCGTCCATAGTTCATCAGCCACTCTATCTATCAGATCTAGTCCCTCAAATCTATTTCTCACTTCCACTGTATAATCATAAGGGATTTGATTTAGGTCATACCTGAATGGTCTAGTGGTTTCCCCTACTTTCTTCAATTTAAGTCTGAATTTGGCAATAAGGAGTTCATGATCTGAGCCACAGTCAGCTCCTGGTCTTGTTTTTGTTGACTGTATAGAGCTTCTCCATCTTTGGTTGCAAAGAATATAATCACTCTGATTTTGGTGTTGACCATCTGGTGATGTCCATGCGTAGAGTCTTCTCTTGTGTTGTTGGAAGAGGGTGCTTGCTATGACCACTGCATTGACTTGGCAAAACTCTATTAGCTTTTGCCCTGCTTCATTCCGTATTTCAAGGCCAAATTTGCCTGTTACTCCAGGTGTTTCTTGACTTCCTACTTCTGCATTCCAGTCCCCTATAATGAAATGGACTTTTTTTTTGGATGTTAGTTCTAAAAGGTCTTGTAGGTCTTCATAGAACCGTTCAGCTTCTTCAGCATTACTGGTTGGGGCATAGATTTGGATTACTGTGATATTGAATGGTTTGCCTTGGAAACAAACAGAGATCATTCTGTCGTTTTTGAGATTGCATCCAAGTACTGCATTTCAGACTCTTTTGTTGACCATGATGGCTACTCCATTTCTGCTAGGGGATTCCTGCCTGCAGTAGTAGATATAATGGTCATATGAGTTAAACTCACTCATTCCAGCCCATTTTAGTTCGCTGAGTCCTAGAATGGCAACGTTAACTCTTGCCATCTCCTGTTTGACCACTTCCAATTTGCCTTGATTCAGGGACCTGACATTCGAGGTTCCTATGCAATATTGCTCTTTACAGCATCGGACCTCGGTTCTATCACCAGTCACATCCGCAACTGGCTTTGGCTCCATCCCTTCATTCTTTCTGGAGTTATTTCTCCACTGATCTCCAGTAGCATATTGGACACCTACTGACGTGAGGAGTTCCTTTTTCAGTATCCTATCATTTTGCGTTTTCATACTGTTCATGGGGTTCTCAAGGCAAGAATATTGAAGTGGTTTGCCATTCCCTTCTCCAGTGGACCACATTCTGTCAGACCTCTCCACCATGACCCGCCCGTCTTGAGTGACCCCATGGGCATGGCTTAGTTTAATTGAGTTAGACAAGGCTGTGGTCCTAGTGTGATTAGATTGACTAGTTTTCTGTGAGTATGGTTTCAGTGTGTCTGCCCTCTGATGCCCTCTCTCAACACCTACCGTCTTACTTGGGTTTCTTGTAACCTTGGACGTGGTTTATCACTTTAGGGCTGCTCCAGCAAAGCGCAGCCGCTGCTCCTTACCTTGGATGAGGGGTATCTCCTCACTGCCGCCCCTCCTCACCTTGAACGTGGAATAGCTCCTCTAGGCCCTCCTGAGCCCGCGCAGCTACCGCTCCCTGGAGGTGGGATTGCTCCTCCTGGCTGCCGCCCCTGGCCTCTGGCGTGGGGTAGCTCCTCCCGGCCACCGCCCCTGACCTCGGACGTCGGGTAGCTCCTCTCGTCTGCTCCTGCGCTGTTGCAGCCTGGCACTCTCGGCCACTGCCCCTGACCTCGGATGCGCGGTAGCTCCTCCCTGCCGCTGCCTCTGACCTCGAACGTGGGGTAGCTCCTCTTGGCCGCTCTATGTGCGCCGTCGCAGCCGCCCGCTCTGTGTGCGATTTAAATGTTAATCTCATCCAAAAACACTGTCACAAAAACACCCAGAATAATGTTTGACTAAATATCTGGACACTCAGTGGTCTGGTCAAGTTGACACATAGAATTAACCATCACAATTATTTATAGTTTTGCTTTGGGGCTATGCTGTTTTCTGCAGCATCATAATGCAGTATGATCCTGACAATCTCAAAGAGTATCACAATCGTTTATTACATTGATGACATTATGCTGATGGAACAGAATGAGCACTAGGTTACTAGGATGAGGATGAAACAAAGGGTGAGAGATAAACTCTGCTGCAAATCATGCACGTGCCACTTTGGAAGGCATTTAGGGGCCCAGTTTCAGGGCATCCCAGGATATCTCCTCCAAGTGAAAAACAAAATTGCTGCATCTTGTATTTCCTAATACAAAAAAAAAGTACAGAGCCTGGTAGCCTCCATCAGGTTCTGAAGGTGACATATTCCATACCTAAGAATGCTATTCTAGCCTGTATACTGAGGTAACATTGAATACAGCTGGCTTTCAATGGGACCTAAAGTAGGAAAGAGTCTGAAGCAGGTTCAATCTGTACAGCAGGCAGCCTTGATGGTTGGGTTGTATGATTCAGCAGGTCCAGGTGGAGCTGTCAATAGTGAGAAAAGATTTAATATGGAATTTATGGCAAGCCCCAGTATTAGAATCATAATGAAGGCCTTGAAATTCTGGAACAAGGGCATGCAACTCACAGGAGAGGATTATATACCCTGCGATAAACAGCACCAGATGCATTACTGGTTACACACTAGATTATGGGGCACCACCTAACTTCGAATATTGAACTTTCCATTATGAGCTAGATTTTGTTGGAAAGGCCAAGTCATAAATTCTGACATACCCAGCATGTGTCTATTGTAAGATGGAAATGGTACATTTAGGACTCTAGGAGCCTGAGAGTGTGAGCAGGAAGTTTAAGCCCTCATATACCTACCATGGTTGCATCATTGCCCTTCTTTGAGCTTGCTCCTATGACTGTATGGGGAGAAGGAGGTCTGACACAATAGTTGAAAGAGAAAGAAAAAGCCTGAGCTTGGTTTATGGGTGAGTCTGCTTGGAATGTGAGTGAAAGCCAAAAATGGATACTGATTTAATTATAGTCATATTCAGCAGTGGCCCTGAAAAATGATGGAGAGGAAATAAATTCCAAATGAGTAGAGCTGGGAGCAGTGCATCTGGTTGTCTGCTTTGTGAGGATGAGAGAAGGGGTTAGAGAGGTGAAAATATATAGAGATTCCTGGGCAGTGGCCTCAGCATGGGCCATCTGGTCAGGGGCTTAGAAGGAAAACAATTTTTTTTTTTTAATTACACAGCACCAGAAAGCATCTATTATGAAAGAGACACTGAACATTGAAGCAGACAAAATGACTTGGTTAATTGGTGTTAGCCAGCCTTTGTCATTGGCTATCCCACAACTAGCATGATAGGAACACAAAAGAGTGATGATGATTGTGGCAGAAATTGAGACTACGTACAGGCCCAATGGCAGGTCCTTACTAAGGCTGATCTAGCTTTCATTTCCTTGAGTGTTCAACCTGTTTCTGATCAGGATAAAGAGCCAAGCCCCCGACATGGCACTGTTTTTCAGAGACTAACTGGTTTCTGGCAGATGAAACATATAAGACCCCTTCCATTCTAGAAGAGTCAGGAGTTTGTTCTCAGAGGAATGGATTCCTATTCTACATACAAATTGTCATACCTGCCCACAGACCTCAGCCAATAACCGCTACTCAGGGACTATGGAATCCCTGATCTACAGGCATGGAATCTCACACAGAATAGCATCTAACCAGGAGACCCATTTCATAACAAAAGATTTGTTAGAATCATCTGATTTGACTGTGAAATCCACTGGCCATAACAGATAACACATCATCCAGAAGCAGCCAGCCTCATAGAATGCTAGAACGGCCTTCTACAGGTGCATTTAAACTGCTCAGCTCAGAGATAACATTCTTTTCTTTAAAAAATTATGTATTCATTTATTTTGGGCTGTGCTGGGTCTTTGTTGCTGCATGAGCTTTTCTCTAGTTGCAGTGAGCAGGGGGCTACTCCTTAGTTATGGCCCTCGGGCTTCTCATTGTGGTGGTTTCTCTTGCTGTGGAGCACAGGCTCTAGGTGCACAAGCTTCAGCAGTTGCGGTACATGGGCTCAGTTTTTGTGGCTCCTGGGCTCTAGAGCACAGGCTCAATACCTGTGGTGCATGGGCTAAGTTGCTTCTCTGAATGTGGCATCTTTCCAGACCAGGGATCAAACCAACATCTCCTGCACTGGCAGGTGGATTCTTTATCATGGAGTCACCAGGGAAGCGCCATAACATTCTTTCCTAAAGAAATATTTGTTTATGTGGCTGTGCCAGAGCTTAGTTGTAGCATGCAGGATCTTTCAGTTGAGGCATATGGACTCTTAGTTGTAGCATGTGGGATCTAGTTTCTTCACTAGGGATTGAAGCCTGCCCTCCTGTACTAGGAGTGCAGAGTTTTAGCCACTGAACCACCAGAGAAGTCCCCAGAGACAACATTCTGAAGGGATGGGTGCCGTCCTTCAATGCTGTGTGTGCATCAAATTAGGGACCTCTATGTAGTGCTGTGGGGTTCCCAGGTGGTGCTAGTAGTAAAGAACCTGCCTGCCAACTCAGGAGACATAAGATTTGCTAGTTCAATCCCTGGGTTGGAAAGATCGTCTGGAGGAGGGCATGACAACCCACTCCAGTATTCTTGCCTGGAGAATCCTATAGACAGAGGACCTGCAGTCCATGGGGTCGCAAAGAGCCGGACACAACTGAAGCAACTTAGTACACATGCACGCATATAGTGCTGTGTCTCTATTAGGAAGAAGACAGATGTCCTGAAACCAAAGAATAGAAGCAGGAGTGGTCCCACTTATAATCATTGCCAGTGACCTTCTGGGGATTGTGCACTTCCTGTCTCCACAACAGTAGGTTCTGCAGGATTAAGGCCCTGGTCCACTGCACCACAAACTACAGCTCCTACCAGTGCACCAGAGACTTGTGTCCAGAGACTAGCAGGTGAGGAGTCACGATATTGGCAGGAGTCACTGACCCTGCAGCAGAAGGAGATGGTGTTCCTTTTACGCAGTGGGGTCAGGGAGGAAACACACAGAATCCAAGAGATCTATTGGGGTGCCTCCTGGTACTCCCTCGCCCCACTGTAACTGTGACCAAACACATGAAAACGTCCTGGCCTGAGAAAGATATGATTACTAAGGGCTCAGAATCCTAAGGACTGTAGGTTTAGTCACACCACTAAGTGAGCTCTGAGGTGATAATTGAGGGTGGGGCAAATTCAGAATGGATAAGTAGAGGAGGAAGAAAATGAATACTGGTTGTGGCCCCAGGATCAGTTGTAGCAATGGAGGTTGTACCTCACCCAGTCAACCTTCCTCTTCTGAGTTTCCTCTCAGAAAGAGAACTATGGAAGGTATGTTCCCCAATCCTGTAAGGAGAAGCAAATCTGTGAAATAAAGGGTAGACTGTGGAAGCCATAAAAACGCTCTTCTCGGATCTCTGTGATCCGAGAAGATTACATTGTGAGGGCATTCTTTATTAACCATCTTGATTGCTGTGCTCTAGAATCCATCTCCATGTTCACTCAAAGGCCATGGTTTCCACAGATTGCTCTTCTGACTGAGTGTAAAAGAGATACTAAGTCAGACCTGATCCCGGGAGATGCAGGACCTCTCTGATGGGTGACCGGTTTTTTCTAACATTCTTAGAACCGAATTGCAGTCTAAGACCCTTCCACTCAATCTTCCTTCTTTTCCTTTCTTCTTCACCAGCATAGAGTTCTGATGGCTGTCATGTGCGTACAAGCATGCTGAGTCACTTCAGCTGTGTCTGACTCTGTGCAACCCTATGGACTATAGCCCACCAAGGCTCTCTGTCCATGGGACAAGAATACTGGAGTGGGCTTCCATGCCCTCCTCCAGGGGATCTTCCTGACCCAGGGATCGAACCCGCATCTCCTGCATCTCCTGAATTGCAGATGGATTCTTTACTGCTGAGCCACCAGGGGAGCCCTGATAGCTCGCACAGTCTTTCCCTAGTTCATAGTTTCCTCTCTGTGTTCCCTATAAAGCTTAACTTCTAATAAAGCTTTCACACACCTAATCCTTCTTGACTAACACACACGCCAAATGTCCATCAAAGGGAGAATGGATAAAGAAAAATGGACATGTGGTACATTTGTATAATGGAATACTACTCAGGATTAAAACAGAACAAATTGCTGATATGTGGGAATAACAGAGATGACTCTTAAAACATGCTTAGCGGAAAAAGCCAGACAAAGGAATTCATACATAGGATTCTACTTGAATAATGTGTCTCTGGGGCAGCGGGGTGGGGGTAGGGGTGGTGGGCAGGAATTCATATTGACTGAAAAGGGATACAAAGGAACTTTATGGAATGACAGAAATATTCTATATTTTGATGCCTGTGATGGCCTCATAGGTATGTACATATGTAGAGAGTCATTAAGCTGTACATTTAGAGGTTGTGCATTTTAATACATGTAAATTATATCTCAAAAATAATGAAACATTATAAAGGGGATTTATTGACTCATGTAACTGGATGTCAACAGACATAGAGGGCATTAGGTAGGTTTGATTCAGCTGTTCAAGAATGCCATCAGAAATCGAGTTATTTTCTATGTTTCCCATAGCCTTCTGGTGTGTCACCTTCAAGTGAAGCCTGGCTTACCCTTGTATTTATTTCATGCTATCAGCAATCTCCTTTTCTATGTCAGAGCACTCAGAAAGTTACTTCCACAAGCTCTTTTAAGAGAGTGAGAACATTTCTTTCTTGGAAGTTGCCAGCAAACCATGTCTCATTGGCCTAGTGGGTTTTACCCATTCCCAAACCAATCCCCAATGCAAGGGAAATGCCATACATCGATTGACTTATAACTGCCTATCCCTGAATGAATCACTTTAGAATGGGGTGTGGGATTACTGCAATCCATTAGACAAGTTGGAGCTTACCGTGGAGCTAAATCCCTCTAATTTTATCGTTGTTCTTCACTGGAAGAAATATGGCAGGGCTGGGTAATAGGGCCAATCAAGTCAATTTTTAAAATAATTTTATTTATTTATATTGACTTTTGGCTGTGCTGAATCTTCGTGGCTTTGCAACAGGCTTTTTCTAATTGCGGCAAGCAAGGGCTACTCTCTAGCTGTGGTGCGTGGGCTTCTCACTGTGGTGGCATCTCTTGTGGAGCACAGTCACATGGGCTTCAGTAGTTGTAGCACATGGACCTAGCTGCTCCACTGCATGTGGAATCTTCCTAGACCAGGGATCAAACCTGTGTCCCCTGCATTGGCAGGCAGATTCCTATCCACTATGCCACGAGGGAAGTCCTCAATATTGTTTTAATCATGATTTTCCTTTCCATTTCTCAAATATCTTTCCCTACCCCCAGTTTATCAGTATTTCATTTATATTCAAAGTTAGCATTTGCTTTCCTGGTAGCTCAGCTGGTAAAGAATCTGCCTACAAGGAAGGAGACCCCGGTTCAATTCCTGGGTCGGGAAGATTGGCTGGAGAAGGAATAGGCTACCCACTCCAGTATTCTTGGGCTTCCCTGGTGGCTCAGATGGTAAAGAATCTACCTGCAATGCGGGAGACCTGTGTTCGACCCTTGGGTTGGGAAGGGAAAGGCTACCTACTCCAGTATTCTGGCTTGGAGAATTCCATGGACTATATAGTCCATAGGGTCACAAAGAGTCAGACACTACTAAGTGACTTTCACTTTTACTTTCAAAGTTAGCGTTATCATTGAGCATAGGTGTCTGTCATTACATTTTGAGACTGAAACCAGAATAAAGTCCATTATCATATAAATTATTCTGGATTGCATATAGTTTACTTCCCAAATGATGCCTAAATCCCCGTTTCTGAGCCTAACTCTATCCCTCACCCATGGTTTTTGTTCCATTCCTAAAGGGTTGAGGATGTTCCACAAATGCAATTTTGAAGATTTGTTTTTAAGACTGGCTCAAAATTTTCCTGACATTAAAAGAGCTGTCATAAAATGTCATGCATTCTTCCTGGTCATTGATTTTGGTATTTGTGTTTTCACCCTGGACATTGCAATGCTATAAAAGAAGTATCTTTAGACTTCGGTCTCTTTGAAATGTATCAGTTCTCTCACCAGAGGAGAGAGATGAAACAGGGTAATACAGGCCTAGGGTCACTACCCATATGGTTCCTTGGTGAGAATTTGAAAGACACCCAAATTGCAACCCTTTAGGTGCAGGGCCGGGTGAATGGAGTGCAGGCTAGAATTCAGCCTTGATGTCTAGATGTCGTGTGTCCTCTACAGGGCTTTACTACCTCCTTCTCACATGTTGCCATAGCCTTCTAACTTATCTTCTGCCTCCATTTCTCCTTCCCATTGATCCCACACACATTTGTCTGATTAATCTTCCCCAAACAGGCCTTTTTTCATGCTACTCTCTTGCTCAAAACACCTTCATTGGCTTCCCTCTGCCAAGCTAAGAGAACTCAGATTCCTTAAGTTAGCAGTCTAAAGCTTTTTCCAATGTTTCTCAAGTCTCTTTTAGGGTCTTTTCCTGTTACTTCTCACCACAATCTTTGTGTTCCAATTAATCTTAAGTACTTGCTATTCCCAGCCACGTTTTACATATTCCCCAAAATCTTATATGCCATGTTTTTACCATCTGTATTTATATATTTATAGGTTTATTTGTTTAATGTCTGTTTCCTAAACTAGACGGACTATAAGCCAGCCCCACATTGTATGTTGACTTTTGTATTTAAAGTGTTAGAACAATAACACTAACATCAATAAACTGGTATTATTTTAACGTGAACCAATGTTTAGGCTAATTTTGAAAAGAGCTGGCAGATGTCAACAGTGGCTTCATATAGCTCTCAGGGACACTGACCTCCATATTAACTCCACACAAACCACGGATAAACAAGACCTGATTTGGGCTCTCATTATTATTTCACCTGCTGATATTTCTAGTGTGATATGGTCTCTTTCTTACTACAAGTCACTGCTGCTTTTCCTTTTCATCTTTCTTCTCCTTCACCTTCCTCCTGTTCTTACCCTCTTTTTCCTTCTTATTTCCTAAAGTTTCATTATTTAACTATAACCAATGGAACAGTTCTCATGCTTTACTGAGAAATCTCATTGCTGGTTAATCAATCTGATAGCCCCCTTCAGGCCAAATTTGAGTCCTTATCCAGGAGAGAATATATGGTCACTTTAATTCTATCCTTACAAAATACTTTGCCTCTTAGGTGAGACAACTAATGGTATAGAAAGCAAATGTCACTGGACTCAGAATTCAACAAGGTGGATTTGAGTTCTGGATCTGTCACTCACTTGCTAGTGACCTTGATTAAAACACAATATTTCTGAGCATTTCTACAAAGGTAAAATGGGAATAAAGATGCTAGTCAATTGGAGATGAATAACAGGATTAACAAGCAGCAATTTAGGGCCCACATGGAATTAGAATGAAATTAATATTCTTGGTCAGCATCAGTTTTCTTCAGGAATGTTTTATTTTCTAGCTGAAAACTGTAAAACATTGTATCAATTTTAAGTATCATCATCATTAGATGTTCTTTCCTCCTTCCTGTAACTTCCTCTGTATCAATTCTAGGTTTCCCTGGTTCCAGCTCAGGGTCACATACGGTTTCTTTCATTCTTCTTTTCTTTTGGAAGTTTTTTTGTTTTTATTTTTCGGTTGTGCCTTTGTGGCATGTAGGATCTTAGTTCCCCAATCAGGGATCGATCCTGCACCTACTGTGTTGGAAGCATGGAGTCTTAACCACTGCCAGGGAAATCCCAGTTTCTTTCGTTCTTAATGTCCAGGCTATCTTAAGCAACCTAGTATCCTTCACTATTGGTTGTTGTTGTTTAATCGCTAAGCATGTCTGACTCTTTTGTGACCCCATGGACTGTAGCCCACCGGGCTCCTTTGTCCATAGGCTTTCCCAGGCAAGAATACTGGAGTGGGCAGCCATTTCCTTCTCCAGGGAAATCTTCTTGACCCAGGGATTGAACCCATGTCTCCTGCATTGGCAGGCTGATTCTTTACCACCGACCCACCTCCTCACAAATAGTAGCTTATTTATTTGTGTTTGTTTAAAAATGGCAAATATATCAGAAAACACAAAATGTAGCTTCATGAGCTATCAGGAAAAAAGAAGTCACCCTCCTACTCTAAGGTACAATGTCATTATATCATTATTTTTTAGAAACAATAGGGCAGAAGCAGTTTATTCAGAGAAATTTCTTTTCCTACTGTCATCTGAATTGAGGCCACTACAATTTATGACCAGATTTTTGGAATAGGTACCTAAAAGATTTCTGTCTCTTTTTCTCCCCTTTGAATAGATTCACCACATCACAGCCAGAGATTCATTCATTCATGGAACATTTATTGAGGGTCTATTATGTGCTAAGTACAAAGCACACTGGCACTCCCCTTGTGGCTCAGATGGTAAAGAATCTGCCTTCAATGCAGGAGACCTGGGTTTGATCCCTGGGTCAGGAAGATCCCCTGGAGAAGGGAATGGCAACTCACTCCAGTATTCTCACCTGGAGAATTTCATGGACAGGGGAGCCTGGCAGGCTACAGTCCATGGGATAGAAAAGAGCTGGACACGACTGAGCGACTAACATAGAAAGCATACTAATGAGGGAAGAGATGTAGAAAACATAGGTTACATTCAGTGCTATCATGCTATATAGATGTCTAACAACCTTCACTATCTTGGTTCCCCATTGCCCATACTATATACTTAACTTCATGTTCCTTAACCTGGCATTTAATATTACCCATAATGTGGCTTTAAAAGGTATTTCTAATCTTTATTTCCCATTTTTATATACAAACATTTATTTTTAACTGTTCCATGAATGTTCTGTACTTTTCAGCTTTTGGGCTTTTGCTGAAGTTGTTCAACATAATTGAAATTCCTTACCTAAGCTTTTGGGCATATTTGAATCCTATTCATTCTCCAAGACCTACATGAAATAAGACTACAGTAGAGCTCCCTCTCACAAGTTTTACCCAAACCAATCTTTCTTCTGATTCCCAAAATAATGAGTGCTTTTTCAAATCACCTGACAATCTTCTGAAGCTATTACTTTTTTTGTATTATTACAGTCTTTTACTGTTATTTAACTTTCCACATGTTTTATCATATCTCACTAACGATGTTAAGCTGCCAGAGATGAGATTATTTCTTGTTTAATGATATTTTGGAAAAGATCTATCAATAACTAGGGTCACAAAATAGATATAAGAGTAATAATAAAATAGTTTTCTTGAAAAAATTGGCAAAGAACACTCATATAAATGAAAGGATACATTATATTTATAAAGACAGTTGTGCTGCTGCTAAGTTGCTTCAGTCGTGTCTGACTCTGTGCGACCCCATAGACGGCAGCCCACCAGGCTCCCCCGTCCCTGGGATTCTCCAGGCAAGAACACTGGAGTGGGTTGCCATTTCCTTCTCCAATGCATGAAAGTGAAAAGTGAAAGTGAAGTCGCTCAGTCGTGTCCGACTCTTCACGACCCCATGGACTGCAGCCTACCAGGCTCTTCCGTCCATGGGATTTTCCAAGCAAGAGTACTGGAGTGGTTGTAGTTGACCCCAAATTAATCTATAAATTTAATGTAATTCCAAGAAGAATTCCTGAAGGAATTTTGGAAACAGAGTAGATTATATAGAAGGTTTAAAAAGTACACAGAGAGCTAAGAAAAAATTGGAGAACAAAGAAGGAAAATTCATCTTACCCATCATCTAAATATTTACAAATTCAATTACATATTATCAAATTTAATTGGCAATTAAACAGTATGCACTGGAAAAAGAAAGTTACCAATATGATAGTAGGCAGCTGTGATACCATTTAATTAAATGAAGTATACACAAAACAATGTTACATATGCACAGACACATAATTTAAAAATGGACTCCAAACTCAAGTTGTACTTGATCCCAGGGATGCTATATGGAGGCAGTTAAAGTGGACTTCTGCTATATTAAGTAATAATTATTAATTCTGAGTGGTGAGTATATGGGTATAGATTATGCTATTCTTTGTACTTTTCTATAAATTTTAATGTCCTCCAGATAAGGAAAAACACCTAGTGAAATCAAACTTGTAAGAAACAAACTTGACACTTAATAAATGTTTAAGTAACATGTCTTCTTATGTCCCAACCTCTATTAACCATAGTTTCCAGCTGTTGAGTAAACCAGATATTTACTCAAACATATTCATTGATTCAGAAAGAAAATTTTTTTGAGCAGAATGCTGAAGAAGACTCTTGAGAATCACTTGGACTGCAAGGAAATCAAACCAGTCAATCCTAAAGGATATCAACCCTGAATTTTCATTGGCAGGACTGATACTGAAGCTGAAACTCCAATACTTTGGCCACTTGATCCAAAGAGCCAACTCATTGGAAAAGACCCTGATGCTGGGAAAGACCGAAGGCAAAAGGTGAAGGGGTCGGCAGAGGATGAGATGGTTAGCTAGCGTCTCTGACTCAATGGACATGAATTTGAGCAAACTCCAGGAGACAGTGAAGGACAGGGGAGCCTGGTGTGCTGCAGTTGATGGGGTTGCAGAGTCTTATGCGACTTAGCGACTGATCAACAACAATAATATATGTAGCATTACAGTGAGTGTTAGAGATAGACCTTTACATAGAAATATTTTCTGCTCTTACATTAGCTCATAATCTAGTTAGGGAGAAAGGCATTAAAGGAATACTCACCCTCAAAATAAACTCTGATAAGTTCTAGGAAGGAAAAGAAGGGTGCTATGAAAGTCTGTAATTGTGGTACCAGATTTAAGGGGGTTGAGGGATTATGCTGGGCTTCCCTGGTGGCTCAGCTCGTAAAGAATCTGCCTGCAATGCAGGAAACCTGGGTTTGATCCCTGGGTTGGGAATATCCCCTGGAGGAGGGCATGGCAACCACTCTAGTACTCTTGCCTGAGAATTCCCATGGACAGAGGAGCCTGGGGGGCTACAGTCCATGGGGGTAAGAAAGAGTCGGACACCACTGAGCAACTAAGCACAGCACAGCACAGCAAGGGATTATGCTGGCTTCCATGGTAGCTCAACAGTAAAGAATTCCCCTGCTAATGCAGAAGACTTGGGTTCTATCCTTGGGTCAAGAAGATCCCCTGGAGAAGGAAATGGCAATCCACTCCAGTATTCTTGTCTGGGAAATCTCATGGACAGAGAAGCCTGGCAGGCTACAGTCCATGGGGTGGCAAAGAGTCGGACATGATTTAGCAACTAAACAACAAGGGTTTATGCTACTTCACAATAATTCATTTAGGTATTTGCAGATATAAATCCATTTACAGATATAAACATGTTATCTATTACACTGAAGAAACACTAGATTTGAATTACTTCTAGTAAATTTTATGTGTAGGTTATTATTTATCATTACTACCTCCCTTTTACAAATAATATGATTAGCATCATACAAGTAGCAAGTGTGATTTTCACTGTAATTCTGTAATTCTATAGCTATACTTTTTAAATTCTGAAGTGAAGTGAAAATCGCTCAGTCGTGTCTGACTCTTTGCAACCCCATGGACTATACAGTCCATGGAATTCTCTAGGCCAGAACGAGTGGGTAGCCTTCCCCTTCTCCAGCGGATCTTTCCAACCCAGGCATCAAACCCAGGTATCCCGCATTGCAGGCAGAATCTTTACCAGCTGAGCCATAAGGGAAGCCCCTTTAAATTCTGAGATTATAGCAAAATCAAGCTACTTTGGTCCCTGTACATCATCAGTCATTTACTCTTTTCTAATCCTTATTTTATACTACACTCTAGAACTTGTTCATTTTGGAGACAGAACACAATTGAAGGAACTCTCAATACAGTTTTTGGAACATTTTAACGTTTTAGAGATTAATTTGTCTGCAAATCTGAAATAAGTTTTCTTGACTGACCAACATACTGTCACTTACAACTCAGTATTGTTTATGGAGGAGTTAGTGGTAAAGTTGCTGTGTCAGAGTATAAATTATCAAGAAGAAAACAGACATGATCTTTGCTCTCATGGAGTGCACAGGCAGTTGAACATTACAGTTCAGTTCAGTGGCTCAGTCGTGTCCGACTCTTTGAGACCCCATGGACTACAGCACGCCAGGCTTCCCTGTCCATCATCAACTCCCTAAGCTTACTAAATTCATGTCCATCCAGTCGGTGATGCCATCCAACCATCTCATCCTCTGTTGTCCCCCTCCCCTCCGGCCTTCAATCTTTCCCAGCATCAGGGTCTTTTCAAATGAGTCAGATCTTCTCACCAGGTGGCCAAAGTATTGGAGTTTCAGCTTTAGCATCAGTCCTTCCAGTGAATATTCAGAACTGATTTCCTTTAGGATGGACTGGTTGGATCTCTTTGCAGTCCAAGGGACTCTCAAGAGTATCCTCCAACACCACAGTTTACAGTTCTTCAGCGCTCAGCTTCCTTTATAGTCCAACTCTCACATCCATACATGACTACTAGAAAAACCATAGCTTTGACTTGACGGACCATTACACAAATATATAAAAATATGTGTTACTTGTTATAATTAATATGAAAGTGCAGAAGACTGAGCCAAGTGAGGAAAATATAAAGCCTTAATTGAGACTGGACTCAGGTGATTAGAGAATTGTACCAAAAACCACACGAAAGTGTTTTGTTTCCTAGGATGCAAGGTTCTAAAACCCTTCAAAACCCCCAGAGGCTGTAGCTGCCGTGGCGGTGAGATCTTGGCATCCCATTGTCCAGTCGGGGGCTGGCGCGACTTTGCCTGGCTCTGGAGGGGACCGCTGACTTTATTCTACATTGCTGTGATGTGAGGGGAGTTTTCATCAATGGAACTTTCCAATTTTTCCCCCTAGCGTCTTCCTAGCGTCTTTCTGCCAGATCATTCGCTCCTCTGTGGCTGTCGCCCGTCTGGTCCATCTACCAGAGGACCCTTGATTTTGAGTTATCTCTCTTTCTCCGCCCTGCAAGCCTAGCACTTTGCGGCTTCGCGCAATACTCGCTCCGGGCCGTTGCACTTGGCCGCACAGTCCACTCCTTTCCCTCCAGGCTGCAGGTGGGTCGGAGGCGCGCGGGCTGGCGCGGGTGCCGGGCGCTCCTCGTCCCTGGGTGTCCCCTAGGTGGAAGTCGGCCAGGCGCGAGCGCTCGGTGCGCATTCTGGGCAGTCTGCGCCTGGCGCGCGCCGCCAGCCCGTGCTCGCTCCCGTCCCTCCTCACGCTCGCGGCGGCCCGGACAGCGCGCGCCGCCTCCCGCTCGTCCTCTGGCTGCCCCTGTCGGCCCTCGCGGCGCGCGCACAGGACCGGCCCAGGCTCCCCACTCGGGCCGGCCGGCTCGCGGGTTTGCTTGCCCCGCCCCCCGGTGCCGCAGCTGGGCGCTTGCGCGGGGCGCGTGGCCGTGGCCGGGGTCTCCGCCGCAGCCGGTGCCGCCGCCGCCGCCTCAGTCAGTCAGTCAGTCCCCAGCAATGGCGGAAGGAGGTGAGCGAGAGGAACTGCTCTCGCCGTCGCCGGTCTCTCCGGCCAAGCGCCTGTGCTCGTGGCCCAGTCCACAGGCTCACCACCCTCGCGGTTCGCCCGGGGCGGCCGGCGGCGGGGTGGGGGGCGTCGGCGGCAGCTGCCTACCTCCGGGGGCCCGCCCCCACCTGCAGCCCGAGTCCTTGCTGGACTGCGCCGCCAAGACGGTGGCAGAAAAGTGGGCGTACGAGCGGGTGGAGGAGCGCTTTGAGCGGATCCCGGAGCCCGTGCAGCGCCGCATCGTCTACTGGTCCTTCCCGCGGAATGAGCGGGAGATCTGCATGTACTCCAGCTTCCAGTACCGCGGCGGCCCTGGCGCCGGCGCGGCTGGCGGCGCCGCGGGGGCTTCGCCGGCCGAGGAGGGGCCGCCGCCACCCCCCGGGGCCGCCGCTCCGGCCGGCTCCGCCCCCGGGGCCGCCGTGGCGGGGGCGTCCCCCGGACTGGGCTCTGGGGCTGGAGTGGCCGGCGGCGGTGGCGGCGAGGGGCTCCCCTTCCGCCGGGGCATCCGTCTGCTGGACAGCGGCTCCGTGGAGAATGTGCTGCAAGTCGGTAGGTGTTCGCTCGGCTTCTCTCGGGTCCCCGGCCTCCTCTTCCGCAGGTGCCTTCTCTTTGCACAAGCCCTGAGCTAGGACCCCGGCTTTTTGCCCAACTCCCGATCCTCTGCCGAAGGACAAACTAGTCACATAAAAAACTTTTCTCAACATTTCGTCAGGTCCACTGCTGCTCTTTCCTCCACTACCCCCATTTCTTTTTGTTTGAGAAGCGAATAGATCTCTTTTTTATTCTTCGTTCTACACCCCACGCCAAAGCAAAAAGGATGGGGAAGTATGGCTTTCTGGATGTAATCATTTCTGAAATGCGTTTTTCTAATTTAAGTTTAGAGAGGAGCGAACTGTTAGTGAATCTGGAGCAAGCGGTCTTACAGGGAACGTTTGAGGGACAGGCTGTCAAAGGCAATCTAGTCTTTGCAGATTGAAGCTGGGTATAATTAACTTTAAAAATGGGAAAAATCTCAGCAAAATGCCGTGCATTTCAGACAGTTTTAATTATCTGCTTTAATGTTTTTTTCCCCTGGACCAGTGATACTTGGGGATCTAGGCTGTGGACTTAACAATACCCGAAGATGGAAATGTGACAGCTTCTTCTCCACACCCCCACCCAAGGAAAAAAAAAAGGCACAATCTGGAGTGGGGGTGGGGTCTGTCTTCCTTGTCAGACTGGGGTAAATCAAAAGCTGGTCACGTTAGGTTTTTCAAATGCTTCTCATTTAACAAGTCTTCATATTTGCTTTTGTTTTATCTTTTTGTTTGTGGGGGAATGAAAGTGATTTCTTTTTCTTTTATTGCTCTAGAGCTTCTAGTCAGTTTGTTCATCTTATTAAATATACAAATTCAGTAGTCCTGATTTGTGGAATGGATAGGGAGAAAGGAGAAAAAATGACATTGTTTAACATTGACTTGCTTTGTGGGGAAATTTAAATACTGATTTTTTTTTCTATTTGGACTGTTATAGCACTTTGGAAGTACACATTATCCGTTTTATTGTACAGTATATGCTCATATTTACTGAAAAAATATTGATTTTTGAAAGGAGTTGGAGAGAGGCTGTTTTTAGAATTAAACAGACACAGGAACCCATATAAACAGGAACCCCAAACATCTAGCTCTCTTCTCCCCAGGTAAAACTGATGTATTTGAATTTTTTTTTTTCCATTTGAAGAGTAGCACATTGTGGTGTTTCATATAAAGCAACCTACTTTTGATTATTGAGAATCACTGAATCCTGTTTCTTTTTAAAGCAACATATACCACAATTTGTTTTGCAAATGTGAAATGTAAATTTATCTAAATTTATCCTGTGTCAGAATACAGAAACGGTAGATTGAGAAAGTTTTGTTTATTTGAGGCTATTCCTTTGTGTGTTTCTGTACATATTTGTAATAATGAATTGAATAACAGGTAATTAAGGTGTGCAGCTTTAATTCTGAAAGCATGAAAATGAATATGGGCATTTCATTATTCATCTGTAGATCATATTCTTTTTATGAGTTTATATCAATTAATTTTTAAGTTTCTTGTTTAAATATATTGAATTGAAAAGTTTCAATTTAAGTAGTCATTTTATAGTAAGAGATACTGTATTTGAAATAATTTTCAAACTTTGAAGGGGCAGTTGAGAAAGAAGAGTTTTAAAGAAGTATATATTTTGAAAATGACTATAATGTCAAGTTGTAAGTGAAATCAGATGTTGTGAATGATCCAGGTCATGTTTAAATCAGATTTTTTTCTTCTACAGTATGAGAGTTGGCATGCTTCTTAGGATGATGAGCTCTTGTCTGATAGTTTTAGGGACTGGATAAAGAATATATTTAAGCATATTTTCTGATTCTTACATTGGATTTCATAGATGAAGGGAGGATAATGAATTAATCATTTTTAAGTAATGCTATTTGAGAAACATGAGTTGTGTAATCTTTATTTTTCTGATTTTAATTTATGCTAGTGAGGGTGAAAGAGAAGAATATTCCATTCTTTATCATTCTGAGTTCTGTATCTTGGCATGAACCACCGTTAATTTTTTTGGCTGCATCATGCATCATCTTCCCGCACCAGATGATCAGACATGGCTACCCCATGTTGGGAGCACAGAGTTTTAACCACTGGACCACCAGGGAAGTCCCAAACCATCGTTTAGTATGTAAAATTAGAGAACCATTCCTCATCTCTTAAACCTAAAATGTGAGTATGTGACAATCTAGATGATAGGTTTTATAAAAGTATTACCAAGAGATAAGCAAAAAAATGATTTGTATATAGCAAGACAGTAATCATGTTCTTCACTTTATAATTTCACTTCACATTCAATATAGGGGCTTCCCTGGTGGCTCAGTGTAAGGAATCTGCCTGCCAGTGCAGGAGACATGCGTTCAGTCCCTGATCCTGGAAGATCCCACATGCCTTGGAGCAACTAAGTGCATGTTCCATAACTACTGAGCCTGTGCTCTAGAGCCTGGGAGCCGCAGCTACCGAACCCATGTGTCCTAGAGCCTGTGCTCTGCAACAAGAGAAGCCATTGCATTGAGAAGTTCATGCTCCACAACTAGAGTAGCCCTTGCTCACCACAGCTGGAGAAGAGCCCGAGCAGCAACGAATATCCAGCACAGCCAAAAATAATAAATAAATAGTTACTTAAAAAAAAACCCTCAATATAATTACTCAGTGCTACTATTAAAAATTCTTATTTATTTCCTTACTATATCCAAGCCATAGTTAAAACCTCCGAATTGGAAAGTTACTGAAGGCTGATGCTTTAGGAAGTAAGGGAAATTAGGGTATTTCTTTTAAACATTCTTTTAAAGCAAAGATTCATAAAGGAATTTAAACAAGGTAAACATGAAGTATTTTAAATATTTTATTACTTAAATAAGTAAATTTAAAAATAAAGAAAAAAGCACAACATAAAAGAAAAAAATTGAAACAAAATAAATTAGACAACAAAGACTCTGTACAAAGAGTATTTATATTCAGTAACTTCTGATTACTTTCCACATGGAATCTGGTAATGGGACGTCATGGACTGGTTAAAACACAAATGCTCTGTAGAAAACATCCAATTTTGAATTAGAACTAAAAGTTTCCCAGCTTGATATAAAGAAATGGGAGGACTGTAGCTTGTTATGCTCAAAGGATACATTTCTTTTACAAGATAGTACTGAATCAGAGGTATTGCTCCTTTTAAAAGGGGAAAATTATAAATTAGTCTTTTCATGGACATCTGTAAGTTTGAAGCTCTGTGAATAGATCTTTCTGTTCTCTCGGTATTATGAAGGTAATAGAGTTCAGATGTTTTAAGCATCTGCATTTTAACCTGTCTAAGGAGCCCATGGAAATAGTTGTAGTATAAACCTTGGGAAAATACTTACTCAGGAATCTGCAGATGGTATAAGAATGGTACAACTATAATTTACTAATAATTTTAAGATGTTGACCCATCATCATATTTTAAATTAATGTCTCCGTGTCTGGTAGAACTTAAAGGAGGATTGTGTCTTCTCAGGGAGAACTAACTTAATTGATGGAAAAGAAGCATTGATAGTTTTTCTCTTGTATGCAGAAATATTATATTTATTTGAATATGTAGATTTTCAAAAATTGGATAAAGTCTTACAGGGGCCTTCAGTGTTGGTATATCTTAATTATACAAATGTTTATCCAGAAATTATCATATATTCTGACAGTTGAGCCCCATAGTTTTAGCCTATGCATTTTCTAATAAATGCATAATTTGTGTGTGGATAATCTTCAAGACTACAGTCACAATGCTAAGTACTATTTATGTGAAAGAAATGTAATTACAAAGTCAATAATAATAAAAAGATCCATTTCTGGAAGTTATTCATAGCTTACACATTAAGTAGTTAAGTTTATAATTATGAGTGTGTATATATTATCAATAAACATCTGTGTAATTTTTCTGTAGTACAGCTTTTGTAAAGTGCAGCAGTAATAAGTATTGCTGGTGTTGATTTCTATAGGTAATTTATTTTTAATCTATATTATTTAGAGGAACAAAAGATATCCTCACCTAAAAAGCTGTATAGCATTGTAAGTTAGAATAGATATAAAATCATAATAAAATTTCTATGTGGGGAAAAATGACTTAATTTATATGTGAGATATTCCAGCAGGGAAAGCAGCTGCATACCTTTAAGGGATAAGTGGTAACATTTTTTAGAGTAGAAACTTATCAGGTTTTAAAATCACATTGCTCTTTTTCTTTCTTAAGCAGTGAATTTTCTCCTTCCTTTTCTACCACAGTACCTCACACACATATCTTAATATTCAAGTTATTGTTAATTTCCAAAAATATACAAACAGCTCCTGTAGTTTAATATGAAAAAAACAAACGGTCTAATTTAAAAAAATAGGCAGAAGACCTAAATAAACATTTTTCCAAAGAAGACATGAAGATGGCTAATAGCACATGAAAAGATGCTCAGTTCAGTTCAGTTCAGTCACTCAGTCGTGTCTGACTCTTGGCGACCCCATGAATCGCAGCACGCCAGGCCTCCCTGTCCATCACCAACTCCCGGAGTTCACTTAAACTCACATCCATTGAGTCGGTGATGCCATCCAGCCATCTCATCCTCTGTCGTCCCCTTTTCCTTCTGCCTCCAATCCCTCCCAGCTTTACTATCATGAAATATCACCTTACACCAGTCAGAATGGCCATCATCAAAAAATCTATAAAAAATAAGTGCTATAGAGGCTGTGAAGAGAAATGGACCCTCTTACTCTGTTCATGGAAATGTAAATTGGTTCAGCCTCTGTGGAGAAGAGTATGGACGTTCCTTAAAAAACTAAAAATAGATCTACCATATGATCCAGCAATCTTACTCCTGGGCATCGATGTTCATAGCAGCACTATTTACAATTGCCAAGACATGGAAGCAACCTAAATGCCTAGAGAAAGATGAATAGATTAAGAAGATGTGGTACATATATACAATGGAATATTACTCGGCCATGAAAAGTATGAAATAATATCATTTGCCACAACATGGATGGACCTAGAGATTATCACACTGAATGAAGTTAGTCAAAGACAGATATTGTATAACTTATATGTGGAATCTGAAAAGTGATACAAATGAATTTATTTACACTTGAAACTAACATAACATTGTAAATTACACTGCAATAAAAAAAGTCTGTTGAATAGTGAATGTTTAGAAATTTAAAACAGACTTAGTTAAGAGAGAGATGTGAATTTTTATAATGAGTGTGGTGCTAGAAGATAAAGGGAAAACTCCATACTTGTGGGTATAATAAAGCTGATAGCAGTAAGTGGTATGAGTGTTGCAACAGTGTGTATCTTTTATGTTGACTGCTTCGTGTGAAGAATGGTGATTTATCAGTTTTTTTCCAAATCTTTAGATGAATTCTTATTGAAGGTGACTTTCTCAATAATAGAGCTTTAAAGACAATGAATAAACTAAAGGTAGTAGACTTTTAAAGGTTATTTTTATTTTAGGAATTAAAAATGTATTACTGAAGTGTGAATACAAAGTCTAAATTTTGAAGTGAAAGGACTAGAAATTTACTTAAGCCTGTGTGAAACAGTTTCATTGCACTTGTTTCAATAACAGCTGTTAAAAATCAAGACATTAACAGTATCTTAGAGTTGATGGTTATATGAATATACATATATATCTATCTACCTATCTGTATACGTGTTAAAATGTATAGAACTATTCTCCCTGAGTACATCATGAGAAACGCTGGACTGGAAGAAACACAAGCTGGGATCAAGATTGCCGGGAGAAATATCAATACCCTCAGATATGCAGATGACACCACCCTTATGGCAGAAAGTGAAGAGGAACTCAAAAGCCTCTTGATGAAAGTGAAAGAGGAGAGTTGGCTTAAAGCTCAACATTCAGAAAACGAAGATCATGGCATCTGGTCCCACCACTTCATGGGAAATAGATGGGGAAACAGTGGAAACAGTGTCAGACTTTATTTTTCTGGGCTCCAAAATCACTACAGATGGTGACTGCAGCCATGAAATTAAAAGACACTTACTCCTTGGAAGGAAAGTTGTGACCAACCTAGATAGCATATTCAAAAGCAGAGACATTACTTTGCCAACAAAGGTTCGTCTAGTCAAGGCTATGGTTTTTCCTGTGGTCATGTATGGATGTGAGAGTTGGACTGTGAAGAAGGCTGAGCGCCGAAGAATTGATGCTTTTGAACTGTGGTGTTGGAGAAGACTCTTGAGAGTCCCTTGGACTGCAAGGAGATCCAACCAGTCCATTCTGAAAGAGATCAGCCCTGGGATTTCTTTGGAAGGAATGATGCTGAAGCTGAAACTCCAGTACTTTGGCCACCTCCTGCGAAGAGTTGACTCATTGGAAAAGACTCTGATGCTGGGAGTGATTGGGGGCAGGAGGAGAAGGGGACGACAGAGGATGAGATGGCTGGATGGCATCACTGACTCGATGGACGTGAGTCTGAGTGAACTCCAGGAGTTGGTGATGGACAGGGAGGCCTGGCGTGCTTCAATTCATGGGGTCGCAAAGAGTCAGACACGACTGAGCGACTGATCTGATCTGATCTGATTCTCCCAGAAGTCAAAATTACTGTTATTTTAGAAAATAATTTTAAAAATAAAGACATTAATATTAGTAACAACATACAAGAGATACTGAAAATGCTGTTTTAGTTTCCTATGGCTATTGTAACAAACTTCCACAAACTGGGTGGATTAAAACAATAGAAATTTACTGTCTCAGTTCTGGAGGTGATAAGTCTGAAATCAAGGTATCAGCAGGGTCATGCTCCCTCTGAAACTAGTAGGGAAATCCTTCCTGCCTCTTCCTAGCTTCTGGTGGTTTGCCAGGAGTCTTTGGCATTCCTTGACATACAACTTCATAACTCCAGTCTCTTCTTTGTCACATGGCATTCTTCCTATGTGTCTGTATTTTCACATGACCATTTTAGAAGGACAGCAGTCATATTGGATTAGGGGCCTACCCTGCTCCAGTATGACCTCAGTTTAACTAATTACATGTGCAATGACCCTATTTCCAAATAAGGTCATATTCTGAGGTGCTGGAGATTAGGACTTCAACATATCAGTCTTGCTCAGTTGTGTCTGACTCTTTTGCAACCCTATGGACTGTAGCTCGCCAGGCTCCTCTGTCCATGGAATTTTGCAGGCAGGAATACTAGAGTGGGTTGCCATTTCCCCCTCCAGGGGATCTTCCCAACCCAGGGATCGAACCTGCATCTCCTGCTTCTCCTGCACTGCAAACAAATTCTTCATCTTCTGAGCCGTTGGGGAAGCCTGTCAATCTTGGGAGAACACAATTCAACTCATAACAGCTTCTCATGCTTGTTTCTTATTGTATAACATAGTTTCATATGAATTTTAAACTTTTATATGTTGAATATGGCTTTAATTAGATATCACCACATCTATTTTATTAGATAACTGACTCAGTTTGCATGATTGATTATTTAATATTTTTAATACATGTAGAACTTTTTTGATAGATAAGTGGTCATTTAAAGGTTAAACCTGTAAGCTTTTTATCATTATAAAAAATGATGACTGTGCATTACAGCACTCAGGCCATACACACGTGGATGAACAGATTACTGTCAGATTTTTTTTCATGAACACCATTTATAACTCATTTATAGAAATAGGTAACCCTCAGTTGTCCAGATCCTTTTCAGCATCTCCTTCAGTCAGATCACCAGTGGCTTGAGTGTTCTGCCAGTTCTGCACAATACACTGTACATGAAAGTATGAGACCTCATTGATAGTTTAAGGGCATAGAGATGGCAGTGCATGAGGTTATCATGGAGAAACAGGAGGGCAAGCTGTTCAAGCTCATCCTGGTGGGAGACAAGAGCCTGAGCTGGAGGGCCCCGTGTATGGACTTTCTCTGTTATATGCATAAGGAAGTTCTGCAGCTACTGATGTAGAGCAAGTGAGTAAACAGAACAGAGTCCTAGGTCAGCTTGCAGAAAGAACCCTAGGAGAGCAGAGAAATAAGGACAGTTGGATATCTTGTAAGTCTTGTAAGCTTACCTCAGTCTCTTTGCTGGGAGGGAGAGGTTTAAGGAGGCACTTTCTTTCTGAAATTAAGAATTCTACCACTCTGTCATGTCCTACTGATGCCCGTATCCCCTCACTGTACATTCTTTTTCCTGCTAATTCTGTGGTAATGAATGTAGTTTCTGAGTTTACTTTGTATGATTCGCTCTTGGGGCATTTGGAGGTACCAAGACCCTGGCAATTTTATGTGGCCTTTTGGACTGTCCTCTAAGAAGAAAGGGGCAGGCAGGAAGAAGTGGGGATCCCAGAATTAGTACAGGAGGAGGGGCTGCTCATTTAGCTTACCGTTAGCAACAACTTCCTATGTTAGGGATAAAACATACACATGCATTAGAGCTGGGGTATAGACCATAGGTGATGAAGAGAAAAATGGTTGGTCCTCTTTTGGGTCTAGAAGTCAGCTGCAATGTCACAGTTACTTAGGGTGGTCAATTAGCTTTCTCACTCTGCTTTCACTATTCTTTTTGTCTCCTGCAATGATTGGTGATCACCCACTGGATAGAGGCACATTGTCAGAGATGAATAAGCCTGATAACTGACTTGCAAAATAAATTAAGACCTGGGAGAGGTGCCATCCTTCTTTCCAGCTGGAGAGACCCCAACACCAAATAGTTCTGTAGGGAGCCTGATCATCAATTTCCAATTCCTCACAGAGCCAACCCATGTCCCACTCTGAACTCCCACTGGAAACGCTGCTTCTCTAAGCTGGGAGTTCTTGAGGAGTTAGGCAGAAGTGGTTGGAGTTGACTCTCCTTCTGGGATATCACTTGGGCTTTGGTATCAACAGAGTGGCTGACACTTATCTTCCAACTCAGACTGGCTGGGACAGGACAAGGGCTATGCTTGATCATGACCAGGCTTGACTGCTCCCAGCCTGGAATGCCCCTGCTCTGGACCTCTCATTTCTTTTTATTGGTTTATTTTTCAGTGCATCTTTAATTTGTACAGAAATAAATTAAGATGTAAACAAAAAAGGAAATAGGTAACCCTGAAAGCATATGAACCATGTCTTAACTTTTTCCAAAGTGTTAGTTGCTCAGTTGTGGCTGACTCTTTGCGACTCCATGGACTGTAGCCTGCCAAACTCCTCTGTCCATGGAATTCTCCAGACAAGAATACCGGAGTGGCAAATAGCCAAAGCAAGCTTGAGAAAGAAGAATGGAAATGGAGGTCAATCTGCCTGACTTCAGACTACACTACAAAGCTACAGTCATCAGGATGGTATGGTACTGGCACAAAGACAGAAATATAGATCAGTGGAACAAAATAGAAAGCCCAGAGATAAATCCTTGCACCTATGGACACCTTATCTTTGACCAAGGAGGCAAGAATATACAATGGAGAAAAGACAATGTCTTTAACAAGTGGTGCTGGGAAAACTGGTCAACCACTTGTAAAAGAATGAAACTAGAACACTTTCTAACACCATACACAAAAATAAACTCAAAATGAATTAAAGATCTAAATGTAAGACCAGAAACTATGAAACTCCTAGAGGAAAACATAGCCAACACAGTCTCTGACATAAATCACAGCAGGATCCTCTATGACCCCCGCCCCCCAAGCAATGGAAATAAAAGCAAAAATAAATGGGACCTAGTTAAACTTAAAAGCTTTTGTACAGCAAAGGAAACTATAAGCAAGATGAAAAGACAGCTTTCAGAATGGGAGAAAATAATAGCAAATGAAGCAACTAACAAAGAATTAATCTCAAAAATATACAAGCAGCTCATGCAGCTCAATACCAGAAAAAATAAATGACCCAATCAAAAAACTGGGCCAAAGAACTAAACAGACATTTCTCCAAAGAAGATATACAGGTGGCTAACAAACACATGAAAAGATGCTCAACATCATTCATTATCAGAGAAATGCAAATCAAAACCAAAATGAGGTACCATCTCATGCTGGTTAGAAGGGCTGCTATCAAAAAGTCTACAAGCAGCAAATGAAGCAACTGACAAACAACTAATCTCAAAAATATACAAGCAACTCCTACAGCTCAACTCCAGAAAAATAAATGACCCAATCAAAAAATGGGCCAAAGAACTAAATAGACATTTCTCCAAAGAAGACATACAGATGGCTAACAAACACATGAAAAGATGCTCAACATCACTCATTATCAGAGAAATGCAAATCAAAACCACTATGAGGTACCATTTCACACCAGTCAGAATGGCTGCGATCCAAAAGTCTACAAATAATAAATGCTGGAGAGGGTGTGGAGAAAAGGGAACCCTCTTACACTGTTGGTGGGAATGCAAACTAGTACAGCCACTATGGAGAACAGTGTGGAGATTCCTTAAAAAACTGGAAATAGAACTGCCTTATGATCCAGCAATCCCACTGCTGGGCATACACACTGAGGAAACCAGAAGGGAAAGAGACACGTGTACCCCAATGTTCATCGCAGCACTGTTTATAATAGCCAGGACATGGAAGCAACCTAGATGTCCATCAGCAGATGAATGGATAAGAAAGCAGTGGTATATATACACAATGGAGTATTACTCAGCCATTAAAAAGAATACATTTGAATTAGTTCTAATGAGGTGGATGAAACTGGAGCCTATTATACAGAGTGAAGTAAGCCAGAAGGAAAAACATCAATACAGTATACTAACGCATATATATGGAATTTAGAAAGATGGTAACAATAACCCGGTGTACGAGACAGCAAAAGAGACACTGATGTATAGAACAGTCTTATGGACTCTGTGGGAGAGGGAGAGGGTGGGAAGATTTGGGAGAATGACATTGAAACATGTAAAATATCATGTAAGAAACGAGTTACTAGTCCAGGTTCAATGCACGATACTGGATGCTTGGGGCTAGTGCACTGGGATGACCCAGAGGGATGGTATGGGGAGGGAGGAGGGAGGAGGGTTCAGGATGGGGAACACATGTATACCTGTGGCAGATTCATTTTGATATTTGGCAAAACTAATACAATTATGTAAAGTTTAAAAAAAAAAAGTCAAGTCTACAAGCAATAAATGCTGGAGAGGGTGTGGAGAAAAGGGAACCCTCTTACACTTTTGGTGGGAATGCAAACTAGTATGGCCACTATGGAGAACAGCGTGGAGATTCCTTAAAAAACTGGAAATAGAACTGCCATACGACCCAGCAATCCCACTGCTGGGCATACACACTGAGGAAACCAGAATTGAAAGAGACACGTGTACCCCAATGTTCATCGCAGCACTGTTTGCAATAGCCAGGACATGGAAGCAACCTAGATGTCCATCGGCAGATGAATGGATAAGAAAGCTGTGGTACATATACACAATGGAATATTACTCAGCTATTAAAAAGAACACATTTGAATCAGTTCTAATGAGGTTGATGAAACTGGAGCCTATTATACAGAGTGAAGTAAGTCAGAAAAACACCAATACAGTATACTAATGCATATATAAGGAATTTAGAAAGATGGTAATCATGACCCTATATGCAAGACAGCAAAAGAGACACAGATACAAAGAAGAGACTTTTGGACTCTGTGGGAGAAGGCGAGGGTGGGATGATTTGAGAGAATAACACTGAAACATGTATATTACCATATGTGAAATAGATTGCCAGTCCAGGTTCGATGCATGAGACAGGACACTCAGGGCTGGTGCACTGGGATGATCCTGAGGGATGGGATGGGGAGGGAAGTGGAGGGGTGTTCAGGATGGGGGACATTTATACACCCATGGCTGATTTATATCAATGTATGGCAAAAACCACTACAATATTGTAAAGTAATTAGCCTCCAATTAAAAAAAAAAAAAGAATACTGGAGTGGGTAGCCATTCCCTTCTTGAGGGAATCTTCCTCACCCAGGGATCAAACCTGGGTCTCCTGCATTGCAGGTGGATCATTTCCATCTGAGCCACCAGGGAAGCCCAACTTTTTTCAAACCCCAAGTTAATATGGTTTGGAATTGTGATATTAGAAATATATTACAGTCCATTCCAGATTACTATTATGTAAATTTTCTACCTTGTGGTTTATATATAGGCTTATTTCTTTCTTCATATAGACAACATGCTTCTTGGCCACTTTTAACCTGTCATGGAGCTGGTATACTGACGAAATCACACTCATTTTAATATTAGCTTTAGCATTATATTATCATATGATAAATTTCTCTGATACTTTTCATAATCCCATATAGCCAACTGATTAATTTTTGGTTCTCAGTATTGAGAAAAATTGTTCTCCTTCTTAGACTATATAATGTGATATGCCTTAAATTGATACTCAGTAAATGCTTATTGAATGAATGAGCAAGCTGTTATATAATTTAAAAATATTTAGATAATATGAAAATCTCTCTTTATTTATTTGTATGTAATGGGAGCCTAGAAGATATACTGGCAAAATGTAATTTCTGGATGTTTTTGATTTTTAAAACATTGTATAGATTTAAAAATACCAATGAAGCTTATTAACTAGTTTCTGATTCTTTTCATTGGATATTTGGTCACTTGTTTTGTGTAAAGCTCAGTAAATAACTATTTACTTACTTTGGGTGGAAATCATTCCAAAATACTTTGTATTTTCCTATCTTAGACTACAAACCCAAGTTGGATACCAAAGCCTGTGCTTCTAAGAACTACATATGTTGCCATCTTTATGTAGGTGGGAAATTGTAGACTGAGTAAGTACTTGACCCTAAGAGATTCTCTGAAACCTGATATAGCTGATTTACTTTGTTGTACAGCAGAAACGAACACAACATTGTAAAACAATTACACTCCAAAAAATTAGTAAATTTTATTGAATGTAAAATTTGCCTCAGAAATTGGTTTTAAAGGAAAGAATGGTAGGTTCCAGTCGTTGATTTCACATTAAAATCGCTGGAGAGATTTTAAAGAAAGTGCCAAGGACTCACCCTAAATTAATTAAAAGTCTGTTGAGAATGAGGACTGATCCTCAGAATTTTTAAAGAGCTCCTAGATGTCTTATGTGCAGCCAGGGTTGAAAAACACTGTTCTAGAAAAATGATCACCTTTATTAGTATTTTCAGTGTTTTTAAACTTACCTTAGAAAATCAAAACATTATTTAATATTTATTACACAAATGCTTTGGACTATGTCAACTTTCTTTTCTATTTCAGCCTGTTTTTTTCTGTCTCTCTTCAGGTTTATTAATGGATCTCAAGGAAAATTATTCTCTTTCACTTAAAAAATGATTGTCTGTGTTTTGAAAAGGTCCTATGCAAAAGTGTATAAATTCTTGCCATCAAAAGATACTCGTATAAATGTAACACCAACATATAATTTTATTCATGTTTGTTCACTCCTTCACTCATTTGCAAAACTTAACATTTAACATTCTAAAGTACTCAGTGCAAAATAGAACATAAGTTCTGTATTTAAGGAGTGTATAGTTTAGTATAGGATACACATTAAAATAGCATTTAACACAATGTTCTCTAGTAATAGAGGTAGTTACTGCGGAGGTAAAGAGTAGAAAGTGATTAACTAGAGAAATGGGGCTAGCTGGATAAATTACTCTATTTTAATATAACTTCAATTATAAAAATATTAAAATTATGTATAACAGTACAATAAAGATTGAAGACATTATTTATCGCTTACAGGTTAGATTGATCCTTCATGAAGTTCCTTCTAATTAACATTTCTCTGCCCTGTAATACTCTAGTTCATAGTTGACTCAAAGGGGTGACATTAGCAGGCAGGAAGATGACAGAAATATTGCCAGATTTTTGTTTTCCCTCAGTATAAATTTTACAGATTTCTGTCTTTAGAATAACTTTATTATATCTTCATAGGATCTTTAAAAAAAATTATTGCTTTTTTAAGGTACAAATATATGATAGAGCTAATCAGTAAAATAGATTTTGGTCTATCCATCCATTCATTATCCTGCATTCTGTAATCAGCGGGAAAATGTATTATGCCTTTAAAAGCACTTGGAGATAATTACATCTCTTCCCTACTCATTTATGGTCTTATTGAATGGAAGCTGGTAGCATTAATACATTCAGGAAAAGTCATCCTGTTTTTATTTTGCTTAAATCTATCAATACCTGGTAAACTGACAGGACTGTCAAGAATCACCGACATACACTGATGTTAGTGGTATAAAACCCTTCCCCATGTCATGGTTCCCTCTTGTGAAAAAATAATTTTGCTGATCTTTTCTCTCACTCAGTATTACATTATTATTTTTATTTTTAATTAAAGTATAGTTAATTTACAATTTTATATTAGTTTCAGGTATACAACATAGTAATTCAGTTTTCTATAGATTAAACTCTCAATATTATTGTACTGTTTACTGGTGTGTAATTCGCATGTTCTATCATATATATTATCACATATATGTAGAGACCATACAGCAGGTAGCCTCAGAATTCTGGCTCCTCACTACATTTCAGTTTCCCCAGCCATGGTGGTGGTGGTACATGCTCAATCTTGTCTGACTCTTTGTGACCCCATGGAGTGTAGCCCATTAGGCTCCTCTGTCCTTGGGATTTCCCCAGCAAAAATACTGGAGTGGGTTGCCATTTCCTCCTCTAGGACCAACAATTGTTTTGAGGATAAATCAACATGTTAAGTATTTAGAACAGAGCCTAACTCTTACTAGGTATTATGTAAATATTCATTCTCTATTATTATTGTACCAAAATTGTTGAGGTAGTCCATGTTTGTTACCTTTCCTTTAACCTTCATGCCACCTCTGAAGCCTTTCAATCTGACTTCTGCTTTCACTCACTATGTTAAAATTGATCTCTTAAAGGTTACCAGTGACCTCATGATCGCCAGACATAGTATCCTTTTTTCAGTCCTCATCCTTTATGACCACTATATAGAATTTTCTATAGTCTTTTAAAATACTTTTTCCTAGATTTTTGTTTTACTTCACCATTCTGGTTTTCTTTCTACCTTTCTTCTTTATTCTCTTACTCCACAAAAGTAGGACCACCATCTTGCCCAAGTTTTCTAATTAACCAGTCTTGTTTATTTCTATATCTTCAATTACTATTTTATGAATATAAGTTAGAAAACTGAGCACCGAAGAATTGATGCTTTTGAATTGTGGTGCTGGAGAAGACTCTGGACAGTTCCTTGGACTTCAAGGAGATCAAACCTGTCAGTCCTAAAGGAAATCAACCCTGAATACCATTGGAAGGACTGATGCTGAAACTGAAGCTCCAATACTTTGGTTAACTGATGCGAAGAGCCAACTCATTGCAAAAGACCCTGATGCTGGGAAAGATTGAAGGCAAAAGGAGAAGAGAGCAGCAGAGGATAAGATGGTTAGATAGCATCACTAACTCAATGGACATGAATTTAAGCAAACTCCAGAAGGACAGAGGAGCCTGGTATTCTGCAGTCCACAGGGTCTCAGAGTTAGACATGATTTATCGATTGAATAACAAGTTAGCATCATATAATGTAGTGATCTCAAATTTGTTTTAAGCCACTCCACTTATTTTCAAATGAAATCTTAGATGATATTCCAGTTTTTGCAGCAGGAAAATTTGAGCTGTTTTGGGAATTGGGATAGGGCCCAGAACTCAGTCAGCTTGGCCAGCTTTTTCCTTTTGATCCCTGAAGCACTTCCAAATAATCTTAGGATTTGTAGTCAGGAGATCTGCGTGAGATTTCTCATTTGTAAAAGTATCAGAATTTTTGTGAGATTCTAAATAAACTCCTATACATGAAAATACTTTATTACAAATAATTTGACTATTAAGTCTATATCATTGTTTCTCCCTCTTGAATTCAAGATCAGCTTGTGTATTTGCCCACTGCTGCTGCCAAATCGCGTCAGTCGTGTCCGACTCTGCGTGACCCCACAGACGGCAGCCCAACAGGCTCCTCCGTCCCTGGGATTCTCCAGGCAAGAATATGGGAGTGGGTTGCCATTTATTTCTAAATGGATACCCTACTAGCTACTCAAAATCAACGTGTCTGATAAGGGATTAATGTCCAGAATATGTAAAGAACTTCTACAACTCAACAACAAAAAGCAAACAACCTGATTGAAAAATGGGCAAAGGACTTCAGTAAACACTTCTTCAGAGAGGGGACGCAAATGACCAATAAGCACATAAAAAGATGCTCAGCATCACTAATCATTCAGTTCAGTCTCTCAGTCGTGTCCGACTCTTTGCGACCCCATGAATCGCAGCACGCCAGGCCTCCCTGTCCATCACCAACTCCCGGAGTTCACCCAGACTCACGTCCATCGAGTCAGTGATGCCATCCAGCCATCTCATCCTCTGTCGTCCCCTTCTCCTCCTGCCCCCAATCCCTCCCAGCATCAGAGTCTTGTCCAATGAGTCAACTGTTTGCATGAGGTGGCTAAAGTACTGGAGTTTCAGCTTTAGCATCATTCCTTCCAAAGAAATCCCAGGGCTGATCTTCAGAATGGACTGGTTGGATCTCCTTGCAGTCCAAGGGACTCTCAAGAGTCTTCTCTAACACCACTAATCATTAGGAAAATGCAAAAACCACAGTGGGCCATCACTTTATATCCATTAGGATGCCTATTATAAAGAGAAAAAAAAAAAGAAAATAACAAGTGTTGGTGAGGATATGGAGAAATTAGAAACTTGTGTATCACCAGTGGGAATATAAAACAGTACAGCTTCTGTGGAAAATGATATGGTAGTTCTTCAAAAAACTAAACATAAAATTATTGGATCTAGCAGTTCCACTTCTGGGTATATAACCAAAAGAATTGAAAGCAGGAACTTGGATGTTTGTACACCCCCTTATGGCAGCAGTAGTCACAGTTGGCAAAAGGTATAAGCAACCCAGGTGTCCAACATCAGATGAATGGGTAAACAAAATTTGGTATAAACATACAGCTTGCTATTATTCAGCATTAACAAGGAAGAGAATTCTGATGAATGCTACATGGATGAACCTTGAAGATACTGTTGTTCATTTGCTAAGTTATGTCTGACTCTTTGCAGCCTCATGGACTGCAGCATGCCAGGCTTCTCTGACCTTCAGTATTTCCCAGAGTTTCCTCAAACTCTGGTCCCTTGAGTTGGTGATGCCATCCCATGATCTCATCCTCTGTCGCCCCTTCTCCTTTTGCCTTCAGTCTTTCCCAGCATCAGGGTGTTTTCCAAGGAGTTGGATCTTCACATAAGATTTCCAAAATATCGGAGCTTCAGCTTCAGCATTCCTTACCATCTGAGCTACCAGGGAAGCCCCTGAAGACATTATCCTAAGTGAAATAAGCCAGACACAATAGGGAAAAATTATATGATTCCACTTATATGAGCTACCTAAAATAGGCAAATTCATAGAGATAGAAAGTAAAAGAGGTTACCAGAGGCTGGGGGGTGGGGGGAGGGGAATGGAAAGTTTTTTAAATTAATTTATTTTTTTACTGAACGATAATTGCTTTACAGAACTTTGTTGTTTTCTGTCAAACCTCAACATGAATCAGCCATAGGTGTACTTATATCCCCTCCCTTTTGAACCTCCCCCATCTCCATCCCCATCCAACCCCTCTAGGTTGATAACAGAGCCCCTGTTTGAGTTTCCTGAGCCATGCAGCAAATTCCCATTGGCTATCTATTTTACATATGGTAATGTAAGTTTCCATGTTACTCTTTCCATACATCTTACCCTCTCCTCTCCTCTCCCCATGTCCATAAGTCTATTCTCTATGTCTGTTTCTCCATTGCTGCCCTGTAAATAAATTCTTCAGTACCATTTTTCTAGATTCCATATATGTGTGTTAGAATACAGTATTTATCTTTCTCTTTCTGATTCACTTCACTCTGTATAATAAGTTCTAGGTTCATCCACCTCATCTGAACTGACTCAAATGTGTGCCTTTTTATGGCCGAGTAATATTCCATCGTGTATGTGTACCACAACTTCTTTATCCATTCATCTGTCAGTGGACATCTAGGTTGCTTCCATGTTCTAGCTATTGTAAATAGTGCTGCAATGAACAATGGGATACTTGTGTCTTTTTCAACCTTGGTTTCCTCAGGGTATATGCCTAGGAGTGGGATTGTTGGGTCTTATGGTGGTTTTATTCCCAGTTTTGTAAGGAATCTCCATATTGTCTTCCGTAGTGGCTGTATCAATTTACATTCCCACCAACAGTGCAAGAGTGTTCCCTTTTCTCCACACCCTCTCCAGCATTTATTGTTTGTAGATTTTTTGATGATGGCCATTCTGACCAGTGTGAGGTGATATCTCATTGTGGTTTTGATTTGCATTTCTCTAATAATGAGCAATGTTGAGCATCTTTTCATGTGTTTGTTAGCCATCTGTATGTCTTCTTTGGAGAAATATCTGTTTAGGTCTTTTTCCCACTTTTTGATTGGGTTTGTTTTTCTAGCATTGAGTTGTTATGAGCTGCTTATATATTTTGGAAACTAATCCTTTGTCAGTTGTTTCATTTGCTATTATTTTCTCCCATTCTGAAGGCTGTCTTTTCACCTTGCTTATAGTTTCCTTTGGTGTTTAAAAGCTCTTAAGTTTAATCAGGTCCCACTTGTTTACTTTTGTTTTTATTTCCATTATTCTAAGAGGTGGGTCATAGAGGATCTTGCTTTGATTTATGTCATCGAGTATTCTATGTTTGGGAGAAGGCAGTGGCACCCCACTCCAGTACTGTTGCCTGGAAAATCCCATGGATGGAGGAGCCTGGTAGACTGTAGTCCATGGGGTCACTAAGAGTCGGAAATGACTGAGCGACTTCACTTTCACTTTCCACTTTCATGCATTGGAGAAGGAAGTGGCAACCCACTCCAGTGTTCTTGCCTGGAGAATCCCAGGGACGGGGGAGCCTGGTGGGCTGCCATCTATGGGGTCGCACGGAGTTAGACATGACTGAAGTGACTTAGCAGCAGCAGCGGTCAAGGCTATGGTTTTTCCAGTTGTCATGTATGGATGTGAGAGCTGGACTGTGAAGAAAGTTGAGCCCCAAAGAATTGATGCTTTTGAACTGTGGTGTTGGAGAAGACTCTTGAGAGTCTCTTGGACTGCAAGGAGATCCAACCAGTTCATCCTAAAGGAGATCAGTCCTGGGTGTTCATTGAAAGGACTGATGCTGAAGCTGAAACTCCAATACTTTGGCCACCTCATGAGAAGAGCTGACTCATTGGAAAAGATCCTGATGCTGGGAGGGATTGGGGGGCAGGAGGAAAAGGGGACGACAGAGGATGAGATGGCTGGATGGCATCACTGACTCTATGGACATGAGTTTGGGTGAACTCCCGGAGTTGGTGATGGACAGGGAGGCCTGGCATGCTACGATTCATGGGGTTGCAAAGAGTCGGACACAACTGAGTGACTGAACTGAACTGAACTAGACGCTGGAGATGCAGCAGTGAATAAAACAAAGTTTCTGCTTTTATGGAGCATACATCTTAGTGAGGGGACCCACTCACTAAAGCACTTTCTCCTTTCAGCTTATGTTATGCTTATTTATAATTAGGTATTATTTTCTGTTCCAGTCTGTAAGGACTTCTAGGGCAATGACTGTATTCTATAATATTTTCAGCATCCAGGACAATACCTAGCTGATTTCATAATGGACTTTTAAGAAGCTTTGTGGAAATGAATCAAAAACATCTTATTAATTTCTTTGATTGTCATAATAGTAATTTTCAGTGCTGCTGCTTTATACTTAAGTCACTTGAGGAACTTTGGCAGAATGCATTCTGGGGCTCCACCTGTGTAAATCCTAGTTAACTAAGATTGGAATAGGACTCAGGAATCTCCATGTTTTATAAGCTCTGCAGGTTTAAATGCTTGGGATCTATTATTCCATAGCACAGTGATTTACATGGAATGTGCTTAGTAGATGTTGGATGAATTGATTTGTTGGTTGATTTATACACTAGCTTTTTCCAAACCAGATTTGGAACTTGTGGGTCAAATTGAAAAAAAAAAAAAAATGGGTGTAGTGATTTCAGGAAAGAGTTATATGAAAAAGTCATCTCAGCAACACTATAAAAATTTGATAAAAATCCTGCAGTAAGTTCCTCTATTACTTTTGAGCCATATGAATAGAATAGTTACTTTATTTTCGTAAAGGTTAACACAGCTCTATTGGGAAAATCACTAGTATCCATCCTTTTTTCTTTTTAAATGCTAATTCTTAATGTACTTTATCCAAAATAATTTTCCACATTTTAATAGGTACATGCATTTTTGAAAAGGCATTGGAAAAGTCTGAAAGGAGTTATATCTAACTGATAATTAATATTTATGAAGAGAAAGGGGAATAGGTGGTAACCAAGAGGAAATTTAGTTTAATCTGAATTTTTTGAATTATTTTATGGCAAGAACCTATTATGTATTTCTTGTATAATAATGTAATTAAAATAAGTTAGGACTTCCTGGTAGCTCAGTGGTAAAGAATCTGCCTGCCAGTGTAGGGGACCCAGGTTTGATTGCTGATCTGGGAAGATCCTATATGTGGTGGAATAACTAAGCCCATGCACCACAACAATCGAGCCTGTGCTGTAGAGCCTGAGAGTTGCAACTAATGAGCCCATGCTCTACAACAAGAGAAGGCACCACAATGAGAAGCCTGTTCACCTCAGCTAGAGAGTAACCCTGCCACTCAGTGCAACTAGAGAAAAGCCTGCACAGCAATGAAGACCCAGCACAGCCAAAAATAAATAAATAAAATTACTTAAAAATAAGTTAAAGACTGTGACTTATTTAACTGCATTTTGGTCAGTGACTTTTGTCTTTTAAATTAACATGGGTTGGACAGATGTCATTTTACCTTTATAAACATGACTTAAGTAAAGAATTCTTAACCTGGCACCTGTAAATGGCTTTCAAGTATCCAGGAACTCCTGAAATATTTTCAGACTTCACAAATGCATATGGACATTTTTCAGAGAAGACAGTCCATAACTTTCATTTGATACTCAAAGGGATCCATAACTTAAATAAGTCCAGGAACAACTAATTTATGCAAGAGAATTTGTTTTATTTGATAAAAATCCTGCAGTAAGTTCCTCTATTACCTTTGAGCCTTATGAATAGAATAGTTACTTTATTTTCGTAAAGGTTAACACAGCTCTGTTATTTGCTGTTTCTAATAAATATCTCAGTTTTGTCATCTTTCATATATTGATTCTGTTTTGCTACTTATATAAGTGCTGCTAAGTTCCTTTTTTTTTGTATTAACAGAATGATGGCTTGACATTTTTGTGCCATAGAGAGCTATGTTTTAATAATTTTCACTAGCTGAAATAAAATAATATCCTATGAGGTTAATCAGAGAAGGCAATATGAGGTTAATGAATACAGTAGGTCATAGCTACTTCTTTATTGAATTTTCCTATGGAATCAGATCTTTTTAGGTTATGTTCCCTGGGAAATAAACTCTAAGATGGAGATTTGCTTGCAGGTTTATTGAGGAACAATACTTGTAATGGAGTGAGGGAAGCAAGATTAGGAGTGCAGAAGGATTGAACTGATGCAGTTGCAGCAGAGATGTTAGTCAATATTTTTGGGAATTCTGGAGCTTGGATGACATTTCAGAGCTGTCTGGAATTGTTGTTATTCAGTTGCTGAGTTGTGTCCAACTCTTTGCAACCCCATGGACTGCTGCATGCCAGGCTTCCCTGTCCTTCACTATTTCCTGGAGTTTGCTCAAACTCATGTCCATTGAGTCAGTGATGGCATCCAACCATCTTATTTCCTAATTCCCCCTTCTCCTCCATCCCTCAGTCTTTCCCAGCATCTGGTCCATGTGGCTGACCTCAGGGCGTAGGGGTGTAACCTTGGGTGGAGCAGTTTCTTTCTGCAGCAGAGATAGAACTACCCAGTTCTCCTTCCCAGCTGCATGGACATCACCAGATGGTCAACACCGAAATCAGATTGATTGTATTCTTTGCAGCCAAAGATGGAGAAGCTCTATACAGTCAGCAAAAACAAGACCAGGAGCTGACTGTGGCTCAGACCATGAACTCCTTACTGCCAAATTCAGACTTAAATTGAAGAAAGTAGGGAAAACCACTAGACCATTCAGGTATGACCTAAATCAAATCCCTTATGATTATACAGTGGAAGTGAAAAATAGATTTAAGGGCCTAGATCTGATAGAGTGCTTGATGAACTATGGAATGAGGTTCATGACATTGTACAGGAGACAGGGATCAAGACCATCCCCATGGAAAAGAAATGCAAAAAAACAAAATGGCTGTCTGGGGAGGCCTTACAAATAGCTGTGAAAAGAAGCGAAAAGCAAAGGAGAAAAGGAAAGATATAAACATCTGAATGCAGAGTTCCAAAGAATAGCAAGAAGAGATAAGAAAGCCTTCTTCAGTGATCAGTGCAAAGAAATAGAGGAAAACAACAGAATGGGAAAGACTAGGGATCTCTTCAAGAAAATCAGAGATACCAAGGGAATATTTCATGCAAAGATGAGCTCGATAAAGGACAGAAATGGTATGGACCTAACAGAAGCAGAAGATATTAAGAAGATGTGGCAAGAATACACAGAAGAACTGTACAAAAAAGATCTTCACAACCAAGATAATCACGATGGTGTGATCACTGACCTAGAGCCAGACATCCTGGAATGTGAAGTCAAGTGGGCCTTAGAAAGCATCACTACAAACAAAGCTAGTGGAGATGATGGAATTCCAGTTGAGCTATACCAAATCCTGAAAGATGATGCTGTGAAAGTGCTGCACTCAATATGCCAGCAAATTTGGAAAATTCAGCAGTGGCCACAGGACTGGAAAAGGTCAGGTTTCATTCCAATTCCAAAGAAGGGCAATGCCAAAGAATGCTCAAACTACTGCACGATTGCACTCATCTCACACGCTAGTAAAGTAATGCTCAAAATTCTCCAAGCCAGGCTTCAGCAATACGTGAACTGTGAACTTCCTGATGTTCAAGCTGGTTTTAGAAAAGGCAGAGGAACCAGAAATCAAATTGCCAACATCCGCTGGATCATGGAAAAAGCAAGAGAGTTCCAGAAAAGCATCTATTTCTGCTTTGTTGACTATGCCAAAGCCTTTGACTGTGTGGTTCACAATAAACTGTGGAAAATTCTGAAAGAGATGGGAATACCAGACCACCTGACCTGCCTCTTGAGAAACCTGTATGCAGGTCAGGAAGCAACAGTTAGAACTGGACGTGCAACAACAGACTGGTTCCAAATAGGAAAAGGAGTTCGTCAAGGCTGTATATTGTCACCTTGCTTATTTAACTTCTATGCAGAGTACATCATGAGAAACGCTGGACTGGAAGAAACACAAGCTGGAATCAAGATTGCTGGGAGAAATATCAATAGCCTCAGATAAGCAGATGACACCACCCTTATGGCAGAAAGTGAAGAGGAACTAAAAAGCCTCTTGATGAAAGTGAAAGTGGAGAGTGAAAAAATTGGCTTAAAGCTCAGCATTCAGAAAACGAAGATCATGGCATCCGGTCCCATCACTTCATGGGAAATATGGGGAAACAGTGGAAACAGTGTCAGACTTTATTTTTCTGGGCTCCAAAATCACTACAGATGGTGACTGCAGCCATGAAATTAAAAGACGCTCACTCCTTGGAAGGAAAGTTATGACCAACCTAGATAGCATATTCAAAAGCAGAGACATTACTTTGCCAACAAAGGTTCATCTAGTCAGGGCTATGGTTTTTCCATTGGTCATGTATGGATGTGAGAGTTGGACTGTGAAGAAGGCTGAGCGCAGAAGAATTGATGCTTTTGAAGTGTGGTGTTGGAGAAGACTCTTGCGAGTCCCTTGGACTGCAAGGAGATCCAACCAGTCCATTCTGAAGGAGATCAGCCCTGGGATTTCTTTGGAAGGAATGATGCTAAAGCTGAAACTCCAGTACTTTGGCCACCTCATGTGAAGAGTTGACTCATTGGAAAAGACTCTGATGCTGGGAGGAATTGGGGGCAGGAGGAGAAGGGGACGACAGAAGATGAGATGGCTGGATGGCATCACTGACTCGATGGACATGAGTCTGAGTGAACTCCAGGAGTTGGTGATGGACAGGGAGGCCTGGCGTGCTGCGATTCATGGGGTCGCAAAGAGTCAGACACGACTGAGCGACTGATCTGATCTGATCTGATCTTCCAATTATCAGCTGGTTCAGGATCGGTCTCACCTACAAAGAGCTGCTTCACCTGAGGTCACAGTCTTCCAGGAGCAGTTTTCAAATGGCTGAGCAAGATGGGGGTATAAAGGTCCAGCTATTTTGGCCCAACATGGAACTGTTTGACAGGCAGTACTTGTTCAGAGATCTGTTCCTGGTTGTCAGGCCTGCATTACAGTTTGACTTCTTCCTCTTCTCAGTCTTGCTTCTGCTGCCTTTCTGTCACAGGTATTGATTTCCAATAAGCATCTTGTATCCCAAGCTCCCTTTCAATTTCTGTTTTCAAAGAATGCAACCCATGGTACTTTGGTTGAGGGCAGTTTGTGGAAGAGGCCTTGGTTGTGAGCTACTAGCATCCAACTCTCCTGGCAATTAGAGGAATAAATGCTTTGGTCTTGACTGGGGTGTCTGAGCACTGTACTCCTTGTGCCTCTTGAATTCATTTCAAATAGTAATTTCACCCCATGTGTGAACAAATTCTCCAGTATTCTGTTTGATCTCTTTTAAAATGTTGGGAATTTACAAATGTGAGATTAGGGACCATTTACAACCTCTTTCACTACAGCTGGTCTTCAGATAACAACTGAGTAGTCTGTGTCCCTCCACTAATCTCTAGATTCTTGGCCAGAATCTCTTCCTATCTAGATGACTTACGAGATGGGATGGTGGTCATGACTGAGGAGTCTGAGCCTAGTTACCATGCCCTTTTTAGGTCTTGGCACTGTACTTGTTTATTTACTGTCAACATTGGACAAGGAAGTTATTAAGAGATGCTCCAGTGGTAACCTCCATGCTAAATGTCATCTACTTCCTGATGTTACTTTTCTTTGTGCTGGTAAATCTGCTTAATTTCATTTACACATATGTTGCTAAGGTAGCATGTTACATGACATTAAAATCAGATCTATTATGTGGATTTTAAAGATCAAACAGAACCTTGTTGAATCTGTTTCATTAATGTTTGTTTGAAACATGATGGGGATACTAATTGCAGAGTTTTATCAAGTTTTGTCAATTCTTGTGTAGTCTCTTGCAAATATTATTAATATATTGTCAGGATAATTAGCAACAAAAGAAGTTACTTAAAATCTTATGGTTTTATTTGTAGTATTTTGGTATAGTTTTATTTAGAACTTTAGTTAGTAATGAGTGGTTGTTTAGCACCCACTCCCCATCACCTATTCACTTAGAGGTTAGAATTGAAAAATTGAGGAGCTGGATCTCAACTTAATGCAGTTATATAGCGATGTGATAATTATGTCATTTAGCAAACCATCAAGACATGTTAACATTGCTGAAAGGTTTTAGTGAGGAACCTTCCTTCTGCTTTGAAGCCAAGCCTGCTCGACGAGGCTTTGAAGATGAGAATGTCGGCAGTGTCCCTGAAGAGACTTTAATATTTTGAAACTGGGGGCTCTTTTAGCAGACACTCTTCCCTTTCCTTCTTTCCTCCCTCTATCCTTTCTTCTCCCTCCCTTCCTTCCTTCCCACTTTTGGCAAGATATAATTCACATACCACACAACTCACCCACTTGAAGTGTACAGTTAAATGTTTTTTAAGATAGTCACAGATATGGGCAGCCATCACCACAGTCCATTTTAGAACATTTTTATCATCTTAAAAGAAACCCTGTACTACCCTTTGATACCACTCCCTAATCCTATCATCCCCTCTAACCCTAACTAAGCAGCCACTAATTTTTATCTTTATGCCTATTATCTGATTCAGATAATTGGAATCATATACTATGTAATCTTCTGTGACTGACTTTTCTCATTTAGCATAATTTTTCAAAGTTCATCTGTGTTGTTACATGCATCAGTACTCCATTCCTTGTTATGGCTAAATAATATTTCACTGTATGGATATACTACATTTTGTTCATCTTTTACTTAGTTCTTGAACTTTTGCATTGTTTCCCTTTTGGTTATCAGTAATGTTGCCATGAACATTCATGTACAAACTTCTGTGTGGACATATGTTTTCTTTTGGGAATAGAATTGTTGAGTCATATGATAACTCTGTGTTTAACTTTTTGAGGAACTGCCAAACTATTTTCCAAAGTATCTACACCATTTTACACCCCCTGCCTTCACAATATATAAGGATTTCAATTTCTCTGCATCCTTGTCAAAGATTATTATTATCTATCTTTTTTATTATTACCATCCTAGTAGGAATGACGGAGAAGGCAATGGCACCCCACTCCAGTACTCTTGCCTGGAAAATCCCATGGATGGAGGAGCCTGGTAGGCTGCAGTTCATGGGGTCACTAAGAGTCGGATACGACTGAGCGACTTCACTTTCACTTTTCACTTTCATGCATTGGAGAAGGAAATGGCAACCCACTCCAGTGTTCTTGCCTGGAGAATCCCAGGGACGGGGGAGCCTGGTGGACTCCTGTCTATGGGGTCGCACAGAGTTGGACACAACTGAAGTGATTTAGCAGCAGTAGGAATGAAGCAGTATTGTGGTTGATTTTGATTTCCATTTCTCTGATGACTAATGATGTTGAGCATCTTTCCATTTGTTTATTGGCCATTTGTATATCTTCTTTGGAGAAATGACTCTTCAGATTCTTTGCCCGTTTTTAAGTTGGGTTGTGTTTTTATTGTTGAGTTGTAAGAGTTATTTATTTTTTCTAGATAGTAGTCTTTTATCACAAATGTGATTTGTAAACATATTCTTCCACTTTGTGGGTTGTCTTTTCACTTCATTGGTAATATCTTTTGAAGCACAAAAGTTTTTAGTTTTAATGAAGTACAGTTTATTTTTTTCTTTGTTGCTTGCTTTATTGACAACATTTCTAAGAAACCACTACCTAGCACAAGAACATGAAGATTTACTTCTATGTTTTCATCTATGGCTTTTATAATTTTAGCTCTTCTACTTCTGTCTGTATTCCATTTTGAGTTGATTTTTGTATATGGTGTCAGAAAGGTCTTCAGCTTCATTCTTTGGCATGTGGCTACTCAGTCGTCCCAACATTAAATGATGGGCTTCCCTGATAGCTCAGTTGGTAAAGAATCCGCCTGCAATGCAGGAGACCCCGGTTCTATTCCTGGGTTGGGAAGATCCCCTGGAGAAGGGATAGGCTACCCACTCCAGTATTCTGGCCTAGAGAATTCCATGAACTGTATAGTTCATGGGGTCGCAAAGAGTCGGACACGACTGAGCAACTTTCAGTTTCAGTTTCCCAATGAATGGTTTTGGCACTCTTGTTGAAAGTTAATTGAAAATTAATTAAATTTATTTCTGGAGTCTCAATTCTGTTCCATTGATCTATATGTCTTTCCTTCTGTTAATATCACACTTTTGATTTGTGTTGCTCAGTAGTATTGAAATTGGAAAGTGAGTTTTGAACTTTATTCTTTTAATTCTTTCTTTTTCCAGCTTTATTGAGATAATTGACCTGTAATGTTTTGCAAGTTTAAGGGATATGATGTAATGATTTGATACATGTATATATTATGAAATGTTTACCACAGTAAGATTAGTTAACACATTCTTCACCTCACATACCATTTTCTTGTTTTTCTGGTGAGAATATTAAATATATATTCTCATAACAACTTTCAAGTATACAGTACATTATTGTTAGCTGTAGTCACCATGCTGTACATTAGGTTCCTGGAACTTACTTATCTTATTGCACTCATCTTACACACTAGCCAGGTAATGCTCAAAATTCTCCAAGCCAGGTTTCAACAGTATGTGAACCGTGAACTTCCAGATGTTCAAGCTGGATTTAGAAAAGGCAGAGGAACCAGAGATCAAATTGCCAACATCCGCTGGATCATCAAAAAAGCAAGAGAATTCCAGAAAAACATCTACTTCTGCTTTACTGATTACCCCAAAGCCTTTGACTCTGTGGACCACAACAAACTCTGGAAAATTCTTAAAGGGATGGGAATACCTGACCACCTGACCTGACTCTTGAGAAATCTGTATTCAGGTCAGGAAGCAACAGTTAGAAGACTGGTTCCAAATAGGGAAAGGAGTACGTCAAGGCTGTATATTGTCACCCTGCTTATTTAACTTCTATGCAGAGTGCATCATGGGAAACGCTGGGCTGGATGAAGCACAAGCTGAAACCAAGATTGCTGGAAGAAATATCAACAACTTCAGATATATAGATGATACCACCCTTATAGCAGAAAGCAAAGAACTTAAGAGCCTCTGGATGAAAGTGAAAGAGGAGAGTGAAAAAATTGGCTTAAAACTCAACATTCAGAAAACTAGATCATGGCATTTGGTCCCATCACTTCATGGCAAATAGATGGGGAAATGGTGGAAACAGTGAGAGATTTTATTTTCTTGGGCTCCAAAATCACTGCAGATGGTGACTGCTGCCATGAAATTAAAAGATGCTTGCTCCTTGGAAGAAAAGTTATGACCAACCTAGATGGCATATTAAAAAAGCAGAGACATTACTTTGTCAACAAAGGTCTGTCTAGTCAAAGCTATGGTTTTTCCAGTAGTCATGTATAGATGTGAGAGTTGGACTATAAAGAAAGCTGAGTGCTGAAGAATCGATGCTTTTGAACTGTAGTGCTGGAGAAGACTCTTGGGAATCCCTTGGACTGCAAGGAGACCCAACCAGTCCATTCTGAAGGAAGTCAGTCCTGAATATTCATTTGGAAGAACTGATGCTGAAGCTGAAACTCCAATACTTTGACCACCTGATGTGAAGAACTGACTCATTTGAAAAGACCCTGATGCTGAGAAAGATTGAAGGCAGGAGAAGAAGGGGCCGACAGAGGATGAGATGGTTAGATGATGTCTCTAACTCAGTGGACATGTGTGTGTTATGTGTTAGTTGCTCAGTCGTGTGCAACTTTTTGCAACCCGGTGGACTATAGCCTGCCAGGCTCCTCTGTCCATGGGATTCTCCAGGTGAGAATACTGAAGTGGGTTGCCATTTCCTTCTCCATGGGATCTTCCCAACCCAGGGATCGAACCTGGGTCTCCTGCATAGCAGGCAGATGCTTTATCCTCTGAGCCACCAGTGGACATGAGTTTGGGTAAACTCCGGGAGTTGGTGATGGACAGGGAGGTCTGGCGTGCTGCAGTCCATGGGGTCACAAAGAGTGAGACACAATTGAGTGACTGAACTGAACTGTCTCATAACTGTAAGTTTGACTAACATATCCTGTTCTCCCCTCAGCCCTTGGCAACTACCATTCTATTCTCTGTTCTATGAGTTTGGTGTTTTTAGATTACACATATAAATGAGATTATACAGTATTTGTTTTTTTCTGGCTGACTTATTTCACTTAGCTTAATGCCTTCAAGGTCCACTCATGTTGTCACAAATGGCAAAATATCCTTTTTTATGACTGAATAATACACACACACACCACATTTTTAAAATCTGTTCATCCCTTGATTGACACTTAGCTTGTTTCCATGTCTTGGCTATTATAAATAATGCTACGGTAAACATGGGAGTGCTAATATCTCTTTGAGATAGTGATTTCATTCCTTTATACCTGAAAGTGGGATTGCTGGATCATACAGTAGTTCTATTTTGTAATTTTGAGAAACTTTCACAATGTTTTCCCATAATGGGCATACTAGTTTATGTTCCTGCCAACAGTGCACCAAGATTACCTTTTTCTCCTCATCCTGGACAGCATTTGTTATCTCTCTTTTTTTTTTATAATAGTCATTCTAAGAGGTGGGAGGTGGTATCTTATGGTTTTTACTTGCATTTCCCTGAAGACATTGACAGAGGAGCCTGGTGGACTACAGTCCGTAGGGTCACAAATAGTCAGATACAACTGAAGCAGCTTAGCATATGCACACAAAGACATTGAACACCTTTTCATGTGTATGTCGTCTTTAGAAAACTGTTTATTCAAATCCTCCACCCATTTTTTAATCGGATTATTTATGTTTTTGCTATTGAGTTACATTAGTTCCTTACACATTTTGGATATTAACCCCTTATGTATTGTATGGTTTGCAGATGTTTTCTCCCATTCCATTGGTTGCCTTTTCATTTTGTTAATTATTTCTTTTGCTGTGCAGAAAGTTTTTAGCTTGATGTAGTCCCACTTGTTTATTTTTGCTTTTGTTGCTTGTGCTTCTGTTGTCAAAAAGTCATTGCCAAGACCCAGATAAATGAGCCCTTCCCCTATATTTTCTTCTAGGTGTTTTGTAGTTTTAGGTCTTAAATTTAATTCTTTTTGAGTTAATATTTTGTGAGTGGTAAGAAAAGGGTCCAACTTCTCTTTTACATGTGTATGTACAGTTTTCCCAACACTGTTTATTAAAGAAACTATCCTTTCCCATTGAATTTTCTTGGTCCTTGTCAAATATTAGTTGACCATTTATGCATGGGGTTATTCCTGGCTTTTCATATGGTTCCACTGGTCTATATATCTGTTTTTATGCCAGTACCATATTGTTTTGATTAGTACTGTTCTTATTTTTCAAGATTGTTTTAGCTACTCTGGTTCTCTTGAGTTTCTGTATGAATTTTAGGATCAGCTTGTCAATTTCTACAAAAAAGCCAGCTGGGATTTTGATAGGGATTGCATTGGATCTGTAGGTTAATTTGTATAAATCAATGTTGCTGTTTGTGTTAGTGTTCTATTACTGCTGTAACAGGTACCACAGACTTCGAAGCTTAAAACAGCACATATTAGTACTTTATAGTTCTGGAAATCAGAAATTTGAAATGGGTCTTTCTGGGCAAAAACCAAGTTGTCAGCAGAGCTTTGTTACATCTGGACACCCTAGCGGAAAGTCTCTTTCCATGCCTTTTTTTACCTTGTAGAAGCCACATTAGCATTTTGTGGCTCATGGATCTTTCTTCCATTTTCATAGCCTGTCACTCCAACCACTGCTTCCATTGTCACATTTTCTCTCTCTGACTTTAAGCCTTTTGCAAGTGTCATTGTTCATTCGAGTCCAACTCTTTGTGACCCCATGGACTGTAACCCACCAGGTTCCTCTGTCCATGAAATTCTCCAGGCCAGAATACTGGAGTGAGTTGCCATTCCCTTCTCCGGGGGATCTTCCTAACCCAGGAATCAAACCCAGGTCTCCTGCATTGCAGGCAGATTCTTTAGTCTCTAAGTCACAAAGGAAGCCCAAAAGTGAAGGTTGTGTTGGTTGGGAATCAAACCCAGGTCAGCTGCTTGGAAGGCAGCTATGTTCACCATTATACCACCAATAACTGAACTTTATCAGTTCAGTTCAGTCAGTCAGTTGTGTCTGATTCTTTGTGACCCCATGGACTGCAGCACGCTAGGCTTCGATGTCCATCACCAACTCTCAGAGCTTGCTCAAACTCATGCCATCCAACCATCTCATCTCTGTCGTCCCCTTCTCCTCCTCCTGCCTTCAATCTTTCCCAGCATCAGGGTCTTTTCCAACAAGTCAGTTCTTTGCATCAGGTGGCCAAAGTATTGGAGTTTCAGCTTCAGCATCAGTCCTTCCAATGAATATTCAGGACTGATTTCCTTTAGGATGGACTGGTTGGATCTCCTTACAGTACAAGGGACTCTCAAGAGTCTCCTCCAATGCCACAGTTCAAAAACAGCAATTCTTTGGCACTCAGCTTTCTTTATAGTCCAACTCTCACATCCTTACATGACTACTGGAAAAACCGTACCTCTGACTAGACGGACCTTTGTTGGCAAAGTATTGTCTCTGCTTTTTAATATGCTGTCTAGGTTGGTCATAGCTTTTGTTCCAAGGAGCAAACATCTTTTAATTTCATGGCTGCAGTCACCATCTGCAGTGATTTTGGAACCCCAAAAAATAAAGTCTCTCACTGTTTCCATTGTTTCCCCATCTATTTGCCATGAAGTCGTGGAACTGGATGCCATGGTCTTTGTTTTTTGAATGTTGAGTTTTAAGCCAGCTTTTTTACTCTCCTCTTTCACTTTCATCAAGAGGCTCTTTAGTTCTTTTTCACTTTCTGCCATAAGGGTGGTGTCATCTACATATCTGAGGTTATTGATATTTCTCCTGGCAATCTTGATTCCACTTGTGCTTCATCCAGCCCCGCATTTTGCATGATGTACTCTGCACAGCAGTTATAAGCAGGGTGACAATATACAGCCCTGACATACTTCTTTCCCAATTTGGAACCAGTCCGTTGTTCCATGTCTGGTTCTAACAGTTGCTTCTTGACCTGCATACAGGTTTCTCAGGAGGTAGGTCAGGTGGTCTGATGTTCCCATCTCTTTAAGAATTTTCCACAGTTTATTGTGGTCTACACAGTCAAAGGCTTTGGCGTAATCAATAAAGCAGAAGTAGATGTTTTTCTGGAATTCTCTTCTTTTTCGATGATCCAATGGATGTTGACAATGTGTCCAATATCACATAACTAGTTAAGTGGCAGAGCTGAGGTTAGAACCAAGACAATCTGGTACTTGTGTCCAAAATCTTAATCATTATGCTGTTTTCAGTTAGGCATAGTGAAAAATAAAATGAACAGCTTAAGTCCAAAAGAGTGATTGAGAAGGGCAAAACAAATCAGTTACGTGAACACATTATGTGCTGAAATTATTCCTTTCCTCTTCATAACTAAGAAAATTCAGACATAGATTTTGTATATAGACTATGACTAATCTTTATTGCCTTTAATAACACTCATTCTTACCTTATACATCATATCACATCTTTAATGCACAGACTTAAAAAAACTATCTAGCTGATGCTGTACTGGAACACTAAATCTATTGTTGAGCCTAGTATATTAAATTAATATATCATGGACCTATTATGTATTCTTTCAATATGAACTTTTTCCTCCAGTAGTATAAAATGGTTGACATTAGTGATAGTTATAATTTACATCAAGGAAATAATTCATTTTGCAGTATAAATAGAAAAGCAGAACAGGTGACTTCATGAATGGAGAATATATTGTTGATTTTATTCACCTTCTTTTTTAATTGCCTTTATGATTTACCAATAGCAATTTAGATAATTTCACTTTTCATTGTATTATAGAATTCGTTAGAAAACAATACAAGGAAGAAAACAGGCAGAACATTTAGAAGTTTTACTGATGAGTGGTTTATAAAACTCATTTTAAGAGTGAATTCACAGAAATTCCCTGGTAGTTCAGTGGTTAGGATTCAGCACTTTCACTACTGGAGTGGGGTTTGATCTCTGGTCGGGGAACTTAAAAAAAAAAAGGTGATTTACATGATCAGATCAGATCAGTCACTCAGTCGTGTCCGACTTTTTGCGACCCCATGAATCACAGCACGCCAGGCCTCCCTGTCCATCACCAACTCCTGGAGTTCACTCAGACTCATGTCCATCGAGTCAGTGATGCCATCCAGCCATCTCATGCTCTGTCGTCCCCTTCTCCTCCTGCCCCCCAATCCCTCCCAGCATCAGAGTCTTTTCCAATGAGTCAACTCTTTGCATGAGGTGGCCAAAGTACTGGAGTTTCAGCTTTAGCATCATTCCTTCCAAAGAAATCCCAGGGCTGATCTCCTTCAGAATGGACTGGTTGGATCTCCTTGCAGTCCAAGGGACTCTCAAGAGTCTTCTCCAACACCACAGTTCAAAAGCATCAATTCTTCGGCGCTCAGCCGTAATCTAAATATGTGGTTTGTTTGCTAACTGCTCTAAACCCTGTGATCCTAGAGGTTCTCAGAAGATTATAAGGACGTTTTGTGGAGAAAAAAGCATGCCATGATCTTCCTTGCTCCTTTTTGACAGAGTGTTTTCCTCTTGAGTTCAGCTATAGAAGATAAAATATCTGAAGTGCTTGCTGAAATATAAGGTTCTGTATTGATATTAGTTGTGATTTGTCTAAAATCATGTGTGGTAAGTTTGCTACAGAACCATAAATTAAAATTTTTTCCAGTTTTCTGCATAGTAAAATATTTCATTTTTTAAAGAACATATTTGTTCATTTTAGCTCACTCTGGTAAGACTGTATTTGTAGTACTAATATGGCACTAGGTTCTTCAGTTATTATAAGGTTACTAAATGAACATATATTCTATTTATTACAAATGAAGTTGACATTTTATCTCCTTTTGGGGGACAGGTTAATTTTTTTGAGCGGAAAGTACAACTATTAATATTTACTCAACTAATACAGATTCGTGAGTTGGGACATGCTAAAGAAAGTATTGGGACTTCTTCCCATGTGACACAAGTGGTAAAGAACCAGCCTGCCAGTGCAGGAGAAATAAGAGACATGGGTTCAATCCCTGGGTCAGGAAGATCCCCTGGAGGAGGGCACAGCAACCCACTCTAGTATTCTTGCCTGAAGAATCTGATGGACAGAGGAGCCTGGTGGGCTATGGTCCGTAGGGTTGCAAAGAGTCAGACATGACTGAAGCGACTTGACATGCACGGACACACAAAGAAAGTATTAAGATCCTATCATCTACTACAGATTATCAGTACAGGTGAAGGTTTCTCATGTATTCATTCATTCATTCAGTAATGTGAGTAGAATTAGTTGAGACTATATATTAAACTTGTATTGTGAGTTAAACTGCAATAGGCAGTTAGGAGTATAAAAGTAGAATGATTTGGATTTGTTGGCAGTAGGGAACTGTTGGAGGTACCTAATTAGAAAGCTGATATGATGAAATATATTAAGAAAGTTAATTTGGCAGTTCTGTGTCATTTGAGTCAAATAAAAAGAGATAGTATAGCCTGGTGATAAATAGCACGGACCTTAGAGAGATTAAGGTTCAAATTCCAACTGTGTTGAATAGAGAGCCCAGAAGTAAGCCCAAACCTATGGTCAATTAATCTTTGACAAAGGAGGCTAGAATATACAATGGAGAAAAGACAGTCTCTTGAGCAAGTGGTATTGGGGAAACTGGACAGCTGCATGTAAATCAATGAAGTTACAACACTCCCTTATACCATACACAAAACATAAACTCAAAATGGCTTAAAGACTTAAGATATGACACCATAAAACTTCTAGAACTGAACATAAACAAAACGTTCTCTGATGTAAACCATAGTAGTGTTTTCCTAGGCCAGTCTCCCAATGCAGTAGAAATAAGAGCAAAATATTAATAAACAAATGGGACCTAATCAAACTTACTGGCTGTTGCACAGTAAAGGAGACCATAAACAAAATGAAAAGAAACATATGGGATGGGAAAACATATTTGCAAATGATACAACTGACAAGTGCTTTATTTCCAAATACAAACAGCTCATATGGCTAAATTACAGAAAAACAAACAACCCAATCAGAAAATGGGTGGATGACCTAAATAAACATTCCTCCAAAGAAGACATACAGTTGGCCAGTGGGCACATGAAAAGATGCTCAACAGTGCTTAATTATTAGAGAAATGCAAATCAAAACTACATTGAGGTACACTGGTCAGAATGGCCAATATTACAAAGTCTAGAAAGAACAAATGCTGCACAGGCCGTGAAAAAAAGGGAACACTCCTACACTGTTAAAAAAAAAAAAAGGAATGTAAATTGGTGCAGCCACTATGAAAAACAGCATGGAAGTTCCTCAAAAAACTAAAATTAGAATTACTCTATGATCCAGCAATCCCAATTCTGGGCATATATCCACAGAAAACTAATTGTAAAAAATCCAAGTACCCAAATGTCTGTAGCAGCACTGTTTACAGTAGCCAGGACATGGAAGCCACCTGTATGTCCATTGGCAAATTAGTGGATAAGAAGATGTGGTATACATTATCAGAGAGACAGAGCAGAGAGGCCAGAGAGAATTAAGATGGCTGTTTCAGGAACCCAGATCTGAGATTTGAAGAGCTTAGGATCCTCTTCTTGGATGGCCTAGGGCTTTGAATGAGTTGCTCATTTGGGGTTATTCAAAACTGATTGAGATGTCAATATAGTTTCAAGAAGACTTCTGATAGAATGTAAAACTATCTCTGATTGCAGATAAAAATCCACCCAATAAAGCCACTGGTTGAATATCTGGGAAAAAGAATATGGAATACTACTTCTCAGGCATAAAAAATGAAATAATGCCATTTGCAGCAACATGGATGGATCTAGAAATTATAATACTAAGTGAAATAAGTCAGAAAGAGAAAGGCAAATACCATATGGTACCACTTATGTGTGGAGACTAAGATACGACACAAATGGATTTATCTACGAAACAGAAACAGACTCACAGACATAGAGAACAAACTTGTGGTTGCCAGGGGGAAGGTTGGGGGAGGGATAAATTAGGATATGGGATTAAAGATATAAGCTACTATATGTAAAATAGATGGACAACAAGGTTCTATAGCACAAGAAATTATATTCACAATCCTATAATAATCCGTAATGGAAAAAAAATATGAGAAAGAATACATGTATATATATATATATATATAACTGAATCACTCTGCTATACACTAGAAACCAACACAGCATTGTAAATCAACTGTACTTCAATTAAAAAAAAAAACAAAAAACAATAGGATAATAAAATACTACCAATAGTGAAAAAAGAGAAATTCCAAATCTGTCATTAGCTCCTTGGTCTTGCTTAAGTTATTTATGCAAAAACAAAGGAGAAAGGACCAACCTAGACAGCATATTAAAAAGCAGAGACATTACTTTGCCAACAAAGGTCCATCTAGTCAAGGCTATGGTTTTTCCAGTAGTCATGTATGGATGTGAGAGTTAGACTATAAAGAAAGCTGAGTGCTGAAGAATTGATGCATTTGAACTGTGGCATTGGAGGGGACTCTCGAGAGTCCTTTGGACTGCAAGGAGATCCAACCAGTCCATCCTAAAGGAGATCAGTGTTGGGTGTTCATTGAGGGACTGGTATTAAAGCTGAAACTGCAATACTTTGGCCACCTGATGCGGAGAGCTGACTCATTTGAAAAGACCTTGATGCTGGGAAAGATTGAGGGCAGGAGGAGAAGGGGATGACAGAAGATGAGATGCTTGGATGGCATCACTGACACAATGGACATGGGTTTGGATGGACTCTGGGAGTTGGTGATGGACAGGGAGGCCTGGTGTGCTGTGGTTCATGGGATCGAAAAGACTCGGACATAACTGAGTGACTGAACTGAACTGAAAGGAGAAAAGGAAAGATATACCTATCTGAATGTAGAGTTCCAAAGAATAGCAAGGAGAGATAAGAAAGCTTTCCTAAGTGAAAAATGCACAGAAATAGAGGAAAACAGTAGAATGGGAAAGACTAGAGATCTCTTCAAGAAAATTAGAGATACCAGGGAACATTTCGTGCAAAGATGAGCATAGTAAAGGACAGAAATGGTATGGACCTAACAAGCAGAAGAGATTAAGAAGAGGTGGCAAGAATACACAGAAGAACTATACAAAAGAGATCTTCAGGAGATCTTCAGAAGACCTTCTCCTGAAGGTCAAAAAGATCTTCATGACCCAGATAACCGCAATAGTGTGATCACTGATCTAGAGCCCAACACCTTGCAGTGCAAAGTCAGGTGGGCCTTAGCAAGCATCACTACGAAAAACGTTAGTGGAGGTGATAGAATTCCACCTGAGCTATTTCAAATCCTAAAAGATGATGCTGTTAATGTGCTACATTCAATATGCCAGCAAATTTGGAAAACTCAGCAGTGGCCACAGGATTGCAAAAGGTCAGTTTTCATTCCAATCCCAAAGAATGGCAATGCCCAAGAATGTTCAAACTACCAAACAATTGCACTCATCTTACACGCTAGCAAAGTAATGCTCCAAATCCTTCAAGCTGGGCTTCAACAGTACATAAACTGAGAACTTCCAGATGTACAAACTGGATTTAGAAAAGGCAGGGGAAGCAGAGATCAAATTGCAAACTTCCATTGGATTATAGAAAAAGCAAGAGAATTCCAGAAAAACATCTACTTCTGTTTCATTGACTATGCTAAAGCCTTTGACTATGTGGATCACAACAAACTGAAAAATTCTTCAAGAGATGGAAATACCAGACCACCTTACCTGCCTCCTGAGAAACCTGTATGAACGTCAAGAAGCAACAGTTAGAACAGGACATGGAACAACGGACTGGTTTTAAATTGGGAAAGGATTATGTCAAGGCTGTATATTGTCACCCTGCCTATTTAACTTCTATGCAGAGTACATCATGTGAAATGCAGGGCTGGATGAAGCACAAGCTAGAATCAAGATTGCCGGGCGAAATATCAATAACCTCAGATATGCAGATGACACCACCCTTATGGCAGAAAGCAAAGAGGAGCTAAAGAGCCTCTTGATGAAAGTGAAAGAAGAGAGTGAAAAAGCTGACTTAAAACTCAACATTCAAAAATTGGAGATCATGGCATCCGGTCCCATCACTTCATGGCAAATAGATGGGGAAACAATAGTGACAGACTTTATTTTCTTCAGCTCCAAAATCACTGTGGACAGTGACTGCACCCATGAAATTAAAAGATGCTTGCTCCTTGGAACAAAAGCTATGACCAACCTAGACAGCATATTAAAAAGCAGAGACATTACTCTGCCAACAAAGGTCCGTCTAATCAAAGCTATGGTTTTTCCAGTAGTCATGTTTGGATGTGAGAGTTGGACTGTAAAGAAAACTGAGCGCCAAAGAACTGATGCTTTTAAACTGTAGTGTTGGAGAAGCCTCTTGAGAGTCCCTTAGACAGCAAGGAGATCCAACCAGTCAATCCTAAAGGAAATCAACTCTGAACATTTATTGGAAGGACTGATGCTGAAGCTCCAAAATGTTGGCCACCTGATATAATGAGCTGACTCATTGGAAAAGACCCTCATGCTAGGAAAAATTGAAGGCAGAAAGAGAAGGGGATGTGATGACAGAGGACAAGCTGGTTGGATGGCCTCCCTGACTCAATGAACGTGAGTTTGAGCAAGCTCCAGGGGATGATGAAGGACAGAGAAGCCTGGCGTGCTGCAGTCCATGGGGTCCCAAAGAGTTGGACACAACTGAGCAACTGAACAACAAAATGCTGTCTGTAATATAGGGTCATAATACGTACATCTTAGAATTGTTGTAAGGACATTTAATGAGAGATTACTATATGCCAGGCTCTGTGCGATATGCATTAATCTCATTTATATGAGAATATGTACTTCTCCACCTTCTTATATGGTTGGATTTTGAAAGAGGAGTAAAACAGTTCATTTTGTGGGGAAACGAATGTGAGAAGGACATTCCAAGCAGAAGGCACTAGATGTACAGCTTACAAGGTAAAAGAATATGTGAAATAATGTGGTGTATTTGAGAGATGATGAGTGTAGCATGTGTGTGAAGGAAAAGTATAAGAAAGATGGAAATTGAGAGAAACTCAGGTCATTCATTGAGGGTCTATCTTTCTGAGGAGTTTAGGCTATATCCTGTAAAGCAGATGGCACAAATTCAGTTGTTTATGGGGAGTCAGGCGGGAAAGGTAATTGAGTAAATTGGCCTGGATAAGGACTGTGGTAAACTGAAAATCGGGCTTCCCAGGTGGTTCAGTGGTTAAGAATCCAGTTGTCAATGCAGGAGCCTTGGGTTTGATCCCTGGGTTGGGAAAATCCTCTGGAGGAGGAAATGGTAACCCACTCCAGTATTCATACCTGGAAAATCCCATAGATGCTCATCATTTCTCAAATACACCACTTTGTTTCACACATTCTTTTACCTTGTAAGCTGTACATCTAGTGCCTTCTGCTTGGAATGTCCTTCTCACATTTGTTTCCCCACAAAATGAACTGTTTTACTCCTCTTTCAAAATCCAACTGTATAAGAGGAGGCTACAGTCCATGGGTTGCAAAAAGAGTCAGACACTACTTAACGACTAAACAACAATAAACTGAAAGTCACAAATCACATGTGCCTTCTTATCTAGGTGTCCTTTCTTCTGCTTCAGCACAGTTTTCTATGTGGAAATTTGGACCCAGTGTTGCCAAATTTTCGGATTTTTTAAAGTAAAGTTATATATCGATATTTTAAATGTGAAATCATATTTCCCAAGCACCAGTGTGTGGCGGGGGGCGGCAGTCCTTTACCTTTATTTTTTACTTAACCTGTGAGCTGTTTATGTCCTCTGCTGAAGATAATTGGGAAGCCATACAAGCTTTTTAATAACAAGGGTAGTGACATGGCCAGATTCGATTTTGAGATAGATCATTCTCGCCTCAGTGTGGAGAATGGATTGGTGAGAATAAAGAATGAACATAGAAGGCTGTTGTAATAGAAAAAAGTGAGAGAAGTGACTAGCTTAAGGCAGTGGCATAGGGGTCAAAGTGGGAGTGGGAGGTGAAGCGCTCATTTCAGTGCCATGCTTCCCAATATGTTCATTTTCATGGGCCACTGTGTATGTTTGGAAAGATTTGTGTCTTGCAAATAAGCTGTATTTATTAATAATCATACTCCAGTATTCTTGCCTGAAAAATTCCATGGACAGAGGAGCCTGGTGGGCTACAGTCCATGGGGTTGCAGAGTCAGATACAGTTGAGCAACTCACACTTGCACTTTTTTTCTCTTAGTAATCATATCACCATAAAATTGTAATCACTAGTTATAAGGTCTTATAGGCATAAAGTAACTATGCATACTGCATTACGTTAATGCAATTTTAGTTCATAGTAAAAAAAAGGCAAGCAAAACAAAACTTAGGCCTGAAGCTGTAATTAGCTTTTGTAACCTTACTGTAAGTATAACTACAATAGGGAAAAGTGAATATGTACAGTTCTTAATTACTGCTCAAATTAAATCTAGCCAAAAAAAGGGAATATACATTACTCAGAAATTTGACTGTAATATACTTTGAATCAGGAGAATTCCAACTAACATTTTCTAATCAGTTCATTATATTAGTCTCAAACATTTTGATCTTAAGACCTCTTTGTTAAAAATTACTGAGGTCTCCCAAAGAGCATTTGCTTATGTGGGTCATATCTATCAATATTTACAGTATTAGAAGTTAAAATTTAAATGAAGGATCTGTTTTAGAGAGTAGGTCTCTCCAAGAAAGCTATCTGAAGAATGCAAAATACATAATCTGTCCTTTGTTTTCTAGTCAGTTTGACAGATGAATCATAATCATATCTGTTACCTTTACAAATTGGAAAATGAGAAGCCCAGGCTGGTCACAGAAACTTAAAAAAAAAAGACTAACATACTTTGTAACAACAATAACAAATAACTAGTATTTACTGATTGCTTCAGTTCAGTTCAGTTCAGTTGGTCAGTCGTGTCCGACTCTTTGCGACTCCATGAATCACAGCACGCCAGGCCTCCCTGTCCATCACCAACTCCCGGAGTTCACTCAAACTCATGTCCATCGAGTCAGTGATGCCATCCAGCCATCTCATCCTCTGTCGTCCCCTTCTCCTCCTGATTGCTTACTATATGCTAAAAGTATTCCATGCTAAGGGCTTTATAAACTTATTTAATCCTCATAGCAGTGACATAAGATAGATAATATTACCAACTCCATTTTATAAATGAAAGAAACAGGATTTAGAAGAGTTAACTAACTTGACTAGTAAACCAAAGGGACAGAATTTAGATTCAGAACATGAATTTTTTTATAGCAATAAATAGAACACAAAACAGTAAAGTTAGTTCTATACTGTATAACAACAATTATGGTAATTGTTAGAGCTAAATTAACTTATTTATAGTACATTATCAGTACAACTTGTGTTTAAAGTCTTATTATGTTGAAATTATTCCATAAAAAGGCTTTTGGGTTAAACCTGTTTTATGTGAATTTCTGCTGGAGATGAAATACAGCTGACTGGTATAGACAGCATTTAGTACAATTGTATTTGCAATAGCCTGTCATTTAAATTTTCCATGTGCTGTAACAGATGACTGTTAGCACAACACAATTTGAATTTTTCACCTTTTTCTTTTCAGTTTTACCTCCAGATGAATTTCATTTAACTGCTTTTAGTTTCAGCCTTACTTTGAATATGTTACTGAATTTGAATAAAAGAAAGATATATTACTCTCTTCCCAGGAGCCCTAATTCGTTATGGTTTCAACTATTGCAGTGCTTTTCACCATTGTGAAAATTCAAATTTTTATAGAGTTTTACAGCATAAGAATTGCAGTTCAGCTATTTAAGGCAGCAACTTCTGCATTATCATAGAACTGAAATCAAAAAAGAACAGAACTAACATTTATTGGAAACCTTTTGTATGCCAGATATGTCAAAATCTGTTGTCTAAATCATCATAACAACCCCATAAAGGTAAGTGTTATCTCTGTTTTACAGATGGGAAAAAATGCCCCCAAAGTTAAATACTGTGCTCAAATTCCCACAGCTAGTTATAGGTAGAGCCAAGATTTAAATCCAAATCTATATGATTTCAAAGAGAGAAGTTCTGTAACCTTACTTAAAAACTGTAAGCAATTCAGTCAATAAATACTTATCACTTGGGATACTATTTGCCAAACATATATTTGAACAAAGATTGATATCTAGATGTATGAATAACTCTTGCAATTTAATAATAAGACAAGCAACCCAATATAATATGGGCAAAAGATGCAAACAAATACATCACAAAAGACTATTCTATACAAATGGCTTATAAGCACAATAAAAAGCAATCAACGTTATTGGTCATCAGGGAAATGTAAATTAAAACCACAATGAGATAGTATTACTGTATTCCCACCAGAATGGCTAAAATTAAAAGGCCAAATATTGGTAAGGATGTGAAGCAATCAGAAGTCTTATACATTGTTTTTTTGGAATATAAAAATGGTATAAGGGTCTTCCCTGCTGGCTCAAATGGTAAAGAATCTGCCTGCAGTGCAGGAGACCCAGGTTTGATCCCTGGGTTGGGAATGTCTCCTGGAGAAGGGAATGGCTACCACTCCAATATTCTTGCCTGGAGAATCCCATGGACAGAGGAGCCCAGTGGGCTATGATCCATGGAATCGCAAAGAGTCAGACTTGACTGAGCAACTAGCCCTGTCAAAATGGTATAACCACTTCGGAAAATGGTCTACAGATACACCTACCCTATGATCAGAAATTCCACTCAGGTATTTACTCAAAATAAATGAAAGCACATTTCAAAAATTGTCAACAAAAAACCATGTACAAGAATGTCCATAGCAGCTTTAGTTGTAATAGCCCTGTTATGCTTGAACAGAAGGATGGCTAAACTGTTTCATTTGTACAGTGGACTACTACTCAGCAGTAAAGAGGAGCAAACTACTGATATGTTCAACAACATAAGTATGTCTCAAGAATATTATGCTAAGTGGAAAAGCCTCATTCAAAAGAGTGCATGTTGTTTGATATCAATATAGGAAGTTCTAAAATAGGCAAAACTAATCAATAATTAGGTGCGAGTTCTATCCTTAGGTCAGGAAGATCCCCTGGAGTGGGAAATGGCAACCCACTCCAGTATTCTTGCCTGGAAAATTCCGTGGACAGAGGAGCCTGGCAGGCTACAGTCCATAGGGCCACAAAGAGTCAGACACAGCTGAGTTGATGTTGAGTGGATTCAGCATCTGAAAGAAGACTCAAATTTCCTTTGAAAACAATTGAAGACATGAAATCAATAGTTAAAAAAAGGAGAACAGTGGTTGCCTCTGGAGGGGATTGACTGGTGAGGGGCATGAGAAAACTTTCTGGGGTGATGGTAAGGTTTTATATCTTTGACTGCTTTTCTAAAATTTCCTTGTTCATTGCAAGTGCATGTTAGTACAATTGATTTTTGTATATTGATCTTATAACCTTGCTGAAACTGTTTATCTCTAATAGTTTTTGTGTAGCTCCCTCAGGATTTCTTTTTTTTTTTTTAAACTTTACATAATTGTATTAGTTTTGCCAAATATCAAAATGAATCCATCACAGGTATACATGTGCTCCCCATCCTGAACCCTCCTCCCTCCTCCCTCCCCATACCATCCCTCTGGGTCATCCCAGTGCACTAGCCCCAAGCATCCAGTATCGTGCATCGAACCTGGACTGGCATCTCATTTCATACATGATATTTTACATGTTTCAATGCCATTCTCCCAAATCTTCCCACCCTCTCCCTCTCCCACAGAGTCCATAAGACTGTTCTATACATCAGTGTCTCTTTTGCTGTCTCATACACAGGGTTATTGTTATCATCTTTCTAAATTCCATATATATGCGTTAGTATACTGTATTGGTGTTTTTCCTTCTGGCTTACTTCACTCTGTATAATAGGCTCCAGTTTCATCCACCTCATTAGAACTGATTCAAATGAATTCTTTTTAAGGATTTCTTGTATATAAGGCCATTCCATATGTGAATAGAGTTAGTAGTTTTACTTCTTCCATCCCAGTTTGAATGCCTTTTATTTCTTTTCTTTGCCTAGTAAGGTTTCTCATCACCTTTGTAGTCTGTATCTGTTCTATCAAATCTTGGTATAATTAACCGCCTTCTGGGTGTGTCCACTCTTTAGATCATCAGACTCACTATGTCCAAGACTGAACTCACTGTTTCTATCAAAATCTTCTTCCTCTGGAATCTGCTGTCTTGCTAATGACATCGCATCCAACTAATTATTTAGTCAGAAAACTGAGACTCACCTTTGACTCCTCCATTTTCCTTACCCATCATATCTAATCTACCACTCTGTCCTGATGGTCCTGCTTCCTAAATCTCTTGAATCAGTCTAAAACTTATCCTTTCTGCTGCCACTACCCTTGGTCAAACTATCATCATCTCTTGCCAGGACTATTATTGCACTTGCTTAACTGGTTCCTCCAGAAGCTACTCTTTACTTTCATTTCCCTTTTCTTCACATATCTCTCAGCATGATCTTTCTTTCTTTTTTTTCTAAATTGTTTATTTATTTGGGGCTATGCTGGGTTTTTGTTGCTCCATGGGCTTTTTTCTCTAGTTGCTGCGAGCAGGGGCTACTCTCTAGTTGTGGTGTGCTGGTTTCTCATTGCAGTGGCTTCTCTTGTTACAGAGCATGGGCTCTAGGGCACACGAGCTTCAGTAGTTCCGGCTCCCAATCTCTAGAGCACAGGTTCAGTAGTTATAGCACATAGGCTTAGTTGCCCCATGGCATATGGGCTTTTCACAGACCAGGGATGGAACCCATGTCCTCTGCATTGACAGGAAGATTCTTTACCACTGAGCCTCCAGGGAAGCCCAGCATGATCTTTCTGAAAAAAACAGTTGTGACTGGGTCACTGCCCTGCTTAACACCTTCTTATGGCTTCCCGTTCAAGTCTAGCATGGTTTGAGTCCCTGCCTTGCTTGCTCCCATTACTCTTTTTATAAAAAACAAAACACGGTCTGTGAGGCCTTTTAACTTTGTGTGTGCGTGCTCAGTCAGGTCCAACTCTTTGTGACCCCATGAATTGTAGCCCACCATGCTCCTCTGTCCATGGGATTTTCCAGGTAAGAATACTGAAGTGGGTTGCCATTTCCTGCTCCAGGGGATTTTCCTGACCTAGGAATTGAACCTGTATCTTCTGCATTGCCAGTCGAATTCTTGACCACTGTGCCACCTGGGAAGCCAAGGTCATCACCACCTATCTATAATGTCTTTTAATAAAATATATATAAGTGAAAACTTACTAAGTATTACTCTATCATCCTGAAATTTTAAAATGACAGATGCACACATTTTTTTAAAAGTTAGACATACTAAATAGATACAAACTGTAATGTCTAAAAGATACTTAAAAAACTAACTTCATTGAAATTTTTGGTTTATAAATATCACCTTAAATGCAGAGTGTCAAGAAGCTTAAATAACTATGTATTATGATGGTTAGCCACATATATGTTACATATTCTTTAAAGTATGGCTCTGCCTACTTTTCCATTGTTACACTGGCTTTCTTTCGCTTCCTTGAGCTAGATATGTATTGATCTTTAAATACCGAAGGGCTGGGATCATATACCAATGTTTATTCAGGGCCTGACGCATGGTTAGGTACCAATAAATATTAGTTAAGTAAATACAGATTATTATGTGCCAAGGTAGAGATGGATATGTTCATTATCTTAATTGTGATGATGGTTTCACGTATGTTTGTTAAAACTTATGTAAAGCTTAATCAAAACATAACCTATTGTATACTTTAAATACATGTAATTTGTTACATATAATTTTTTCTTAACAAAGCTGCTAAACAAGCAGCTATGTTCTGTTTTAGGGTCTTGGCACAGTCTTTTTATCTGGAATCTTCATTTGCTCTAATTTGCTCACCTGGTGGTAGTGGTGTGCTCAGTTGTGTCCAACTCTTTGCGACCCTATGGACCGTAGCCCACCAGGCTCCTCTGTCCATGGGGTTCTCCAGGCAAGAATACTGGAGTGGGTTGCCATTTTCTCCTCCAAATTTGCTCACCTGATTCCTACCTTTTCTTTAGTCTTTGCTTAAATATATTTCTTCAGGTTCTAGCTTGGAATCCTCATTCATATCCCACTAGATTAGTTCTCCCTTTTACATATCCTGTCCTTCAGAGCATTTCTCATAATTATGAATAATTATGAGGTATTTGTTTAATGTCATCTTTCCCCCAAACTGTAAGCTTCCTCAGGATTGGGACCATGCCTTTTTTGTTCACTAATGAATCCTAGGGATGTATTATAGGTGCTCCACTCCAGTGTTCTTGCCTGGAGAATCCCAGGGACTGGGGAGCCTGGTGGGCTGCCGTCTATGGGGTTGCACAGAGTCGGACACGACTAAAGTGACTTAGCAGCAGCAGCAGCAGCAAATATTTGTTGACTGAATTAACAAGTATCTATCCATTTATTCTGCACATATTCATTGAGCTCTACCAGTAACCAGGGACTATTCTAGGTTCTGGAGTTACAGCGATAAACAAAACAGACAAAAAAAATCTCTGTACTCACAGAACTTATATTTAAGAGTCAGAATACAGACAGTTAAATAGCAGGTGGTAGCAAGTGCTGTGCAGAAAAATAAAGCAGGGAAGGGGAATAAGTGGTGCTGAGGCATATGGAGAATTGTCTCATTGCCCATGGAGACAGGGATTACTATCTGGGCATTGAGGAATGACCTACAAGCTCTGGACTTCTTGAAGTGGTGAGGCATAAAGGGCATTGTGTGATTAGTCTTGAAGGTCTCATGGCAATTAGTTGAAGCTGTGAATGTTGAGCAATAGGAGGATCAGGAGTCTTGCTAGGATCACGCACAATCCGTGGTTCTTTCTGTTTATCCTGCGAATAGTGATGGGGAAGTTTAGGTGTTTTATCTAGAGTACATAGAGTGCTGGATGTTTTCCTTAATTGCTCTTAATAGATTTTTTAAAATATTTATTTATTTATTTGGTGGCACCGGGTCTTAGTTGTGGCATGAGGGATCTTTAGGTGCAGCATTTGAACCATTAGTTGCAGCATGTGGGATCTAGTTCCTGATGAGGGATCAAACCTTGACCCCTGCATTGGGAGCTTGAAATCTTAGCCCCTGGATCACCAGGGAAGTTCTGCTACTGACAGATTTGTAAAATACTAACCACCAGTAAAAATGCAAAAGGCAAAATGGTTGTCTGAGGAGGCCTTACAAATAGCTATGAAAAGAAGAGAAGAGAAAGGCAAAGGAGAAAAGGAAAGATATACCCATTTGAATGCAGAGTTCCAGAGAATAGCGAGGAGAGATAAGAAAGCCTTCCTCAATGATCAATGCAAAGAAATAGAGGAAAACAATAGAATGGGAAAGACTAGCGATCTCTTCAAAAAAATTAGAGATACCAAGAGAAATTTTCATGCAAAGTTGGGCACAATAAAGGACAGAAATGGCACGGACCCAACAGAAGCAGAAGATATTAAGAAGAGGTGGCAAGAATACACAGAAGAACTATACAAAAAAGATCTTCATGACCCAGATAACCACGATGGCGTGATCACTCACCTAGAGCCAGACATCCTGGAATGCAAAGTCAAGTGGGCCTTAGATAGCATCACTATGAACAAAGCTAGTGGAGGTGATGGAATTCCAGGTGAGCTATTTCAAATCCTAAAATATGATACTGTGAAAGTGCTGCACTCAATATGCCAGCAAATTTGGAAAACTCAGCAGTGGCCACAGGACTGCAAAAGGTCAGTTTTCATTCCAGTCCCAAAGAAAGGCAGTGTCAAATAATGCTCAAACTCCTGCACAATTGCACTCATCTCGCACGCTAGTAAGATAATGCTCAAAATTCTCCAAGCCAAGCTTCAATAGTACGTGAACCGAGAACTTCCAGATATTCCAGCTGGATTTAGAAAAGGCAGAGGAACCAGAGAACAAATTGCCAACATCCCCTGGATCATCGAAAAAGCAAGAGAGTTCCAGAAAAACATCTACTTCTGCTTTATTGACTATGCCAAAGCCTTTGACTGTGTGGATCACAACAAACTGTGGAAAATTCTGAAAGAGATGATAATACCAGATCACCTGACCTGCCTCCTGAAAAATCTGTATGCGGGTCAAGAAGCAACAGTTAGAACTGAACATGGAACAACAGACTGGTTCCAAATCAGAAAAGAAGTAAGTCAAGGCTGTACACAAGCTGGAATCAAGATTGCCGGGAGAAATATCAATAACCTCAGATATGCAGCTGACACCACACTTGTGGCAGAAAGTGAAGAGGAACTAAGGAACCTCTTGATGAAAGTGAAAGAGGAGAATGAAAAAGCTGGCTTAAAACTCAACATTCAGAAAACTAAGATCATGGCATCTGGTCTCATCACTTCATGGCAAATAGATGGGGAAACAGTGAAAACAGTGACAGACTTTATTTTTGGGGGCTCCAAAATCACTGCACATGGTGACTGCAGCCATGAAATTAAAGGGTGCTTGCTCCTTGGAAGAAAAGTTATGACCAACCTAGACAGCATATTAAAAAGCAGAGACATTACTTTGCCAACAAAGGTCCGTCTAGTCAAGGCTATGGTTTTTCCTGTGGTCATGTATGGATGTGAGAGTTGGACTGTGAAGAAGGCTGAGCACCGAAGAATTGATGCTTTTGAAGTGTGGTGTTGGAGAAGACTCTTGAGAGTCCCTTGGACTGCAAGGAGATCCAAACAGTCCATTCTAAAGGAGATCAGTCCTGGGATTTCTTTGGAAGGACTGATGCTAAAGCTGAAACTCTAATCCTTTGGCCACCTCATGTGAAGAGTTGACTCATTTGAAAAGACCCTGATGCTGGGAAGGATTGAAAGTGGGAGGAGAAGGGGACGACAGAGGATGAGATGGTTGGATGGCATCACCGACTCAATGGACATGAGTTTGGGTAAACTCTGGGGGTTGGTGATGGACAGGGAGGCCTGGCATGCTGCAGTCCATGGGGTTGCAAAGAGTTGGACACGACTGAGTAACTGAACTGAACTTACAGTCACCAAGATTCCTCTGGGATTAGAAGTAGGAATCAGGGTTTGTTCATTCTAAATAGAAGGTGTATCTTTGAAGCTTTCAGACAATACAGTGGAAAGGGAAATGCTTGTACTCAGCTATTACATGGCAAAGGGTGTGTGCATGCATGCATGTGTATATGCTCAATTGTGTCCAACTCTTTGCAGACTGTAGCCTGCCAGGCTCTGCTATCTATGTAATTTTTCAGGCAAGAATACTGGAGTGGGTTGCCATTTCCTCTTCAAGGGGATCTTCTCGGGTTTGAAGTTGTGTCTCTTGGATCTCCTGGATTGGGAGGCAGATTCTTTACCAACTGTGCCACCTTGGAAGCCTGAGAACGGGTGATATTCTGCTGAATATAGCATATAAGGACTTGGGTTGCCTTAAATTTAAATTAGAGAATAAGAGACTGCATTTTCACTTTGGGTTTTATAATGCAGATCACACCAGCTGTAATAACATATGTAAAGATTTAGTAGAGTCTGGCTCACTGCAAGTAATCAATAAATATGGTTGTTATTATTTTAGAGACAGAAACAAAGGTGTTTGTTTGGATGCCTCTCTTCCACCCCAAACTCAATGTGTGTGTGTAGCCAGTTATTTCCCACAAACTCAGATATTTCTCCTAATTTCCCTGTTGTGATCATTCTCTCCGATATGTGACCTTTTGTGTCTGGTTTCTTTCTCTTAACGTTTTCAAGGTTCATCCCAGTTGTAGCATTCTGTCTTTTTATGGCTGAATAATATTATGTTGGGCATCCCTAGTAACTCAGTTGGTAAAGAATCTGTCTGCAATGCAGGAGATTCCTGGGTCAGAAAGATCTGCTGGAGAAGGGATAGGCTACCCATTCCAGTATTCTTGGGGTTCCCTGGTGTCTCAACTGGTAAAGAATCCGTCTGCAATGCAGGAGACCTGGCTTCAGTCCTTGGGTTGGGAAGATCCCCTGGAGAAGGGAACAGCTACCCACTCCAGTATTCTGGCCTGGAGAATTCCACAAACTGTACATTCCATGGGGTCACAAAGAGTTGGTGGTGTTTTCGCTTTGGCTCCATCTCTTCATTCTTTCTGGAGTTATTTCTCCACCCTTCTCCAGTAGTGTATTTGAAAATTCTTAAAGAGATGGGAATACCAGACCATCTTACCTGCCTTCTGAGAAATCTGTATGCAGGTCAAGAAGCAACAGTTAGAACTGGACATGGAACAACAGACTGGTTCCAAATTGAGAAAGGAGTATGTCAAGACTATATATTGTCACCCTGCTTATTTAACTTCTATGCAGAGTACATCATGCAAAAAGCCAGGATGGATGAAGCACAAGCTGGAATCAAGATTGCTGGGAGAAATATCTATAACCTCACATATGCAGATAACACCACCCTTATGGCAGAAAGCAAAGAGGAACTGAAGAATCTCTTGATGAAAGTGAAAGAGGAGAGTGAAAAAGCTGGCTTAGCTCTTTCTGCCATCTTTCCGTGCTGAATGGTGCACATGAATGTCCTGGCTGATGCTCTCAAGAGTATCAAGAATGCTGAAAAGAGAGGCAAATGCCAGGTCCTTATTACGCTGTGCTCCAAAATCATCATTGGGTTTCTAACTGATGATGAATCATGGATACATTAGCGAATTTGAAATCATTGATGATCACAGAGCTGGGAATATTGTTGTGAACCTCACAGGCAGGCTAAATAAGTGTGGAGTGATCAGCCCCATATTTGATGTACAACTCAAAGATCTAGAAAAATGGCAGAATAACCTGCTCCCATCCTATCAGTTTGATTTCATTGTACTGACAACCTCAGCTGGCATCATGGACAATGAAGAAGCAAGATGAAAACATGCAGGAGGGAAAATCTTTGGATTCTTTTTCTAGGGATGTAATACATACAAATAAAATGCCTCAGAAGGGGGAAAGGAAAAAACCTGGCTTAAAACTCACCATTCAGAAAACTAATATCATGGCATCTGGTCCCATCACTTCATGGCAAATAGATGGGGTGACATTGGAAACAGTGACCAGCTTTATTTTCTTGGGCTCCAAAATCACTGCAGCCATGAAATTAAAAGATGCTTGCTCCTTGGAAGAAAAGCTATGACCAACCTAGACAGTATATTAAAAAGCAGAGGTGTTACTTTGCCGATACAGGTCCATCTAGTCAAAGCTATGGTTTTTCCAGTAGTCATGTATGGATGTGAGAATTAGGCCATAAGGAAAGCTGAGCACTGAAGAATTGATGTTTTTGAACTGTAGTGTTGGAGAAGACCCTTGAGAGTCCCTTGGACTGCAAGGAGATCTAACCAGTCCATCCTAAAGGAAGTCAGTCCAGAATATTCATTAGAAGGACTGATCCTGAATCTGAAGCTGCAACACTTTGGCCACCTGATATGAAGAACTGACACAATTCAGCGACTGAACAACAACTATTAAAAACACAATAATCTATAAGAACTTACTGAAAGCTAATACTACTTTATTAGGCTTAATGATAAAAGTCATCAACTGAATATACAATTTAGCTTAAATCTTTATGGAACGACCATACAAGGTATACATAAACACTCTACTATTGTTAAATTTATGATTTATTGGTGAAAGTAATTGTACATATTGGCACATACTACACAGCAATATCTATATGAGATTGATCATATAGCCTTTTAAAACCTTCCTAACAGAGTATATTAAGGTAACCAAATTAAATCAAGACTTTAAGAATGAAAGAACATAAAAAACAGTATTGTACAAATTAAGTCTTACTTTCATTTATTTATAACAAGTGCATCATCCAGGGCACTCACATGAGAGTACAGAAAATAGAGTTAAATATTTGTTTATATTGAAAAATGACATGTATCTTTGTAATAAATATGTTTCAAATTTATAACATTCTTTACAAATCAGTATTTTGTTCACTTTCCCACATAAATCATGTTAAAGCACAAATTGATATAATAACTTTTAGGCTATCATAGAAAAGCTACCATAAAGAAGATATATAAATGACCAATAAGCTCATAAAAAGATGTTTAACATCATCAACCATTAATAAAATGTAGATCAAAACCACAGTGAAATACCACTTCATACCACTATGATGATTATAATCAAAACAATGGATGATAACAAGTGCTGAGAGGACCTGATAAAATAGGAACCCCTGTACATTGTTGGAAATATAAAATGTTAGAGCAGCTATAGAAAACAATTTGGCAGTTCCCTAAAAGTTGAAAACAGAATTACCATATGAACCAGCAATTCCACTCCTCAGCATACACCCAAGAGAAATGAAAATATATGTCTACCCAGAGACTTGTACAAAAATGTTTATATATCAGTATTATTCATAATGGCTGAAAGGTGGAAACAACTCAATGTCCACCAACTAATTAATAAATTGTGGTGTATCAATACAATATAATATTCAGTTCAGTTCAGTTGCTCAGTTCAGTTCAGTTTCTCAGTCATGTCTGACTCTTTGTGACCCCATGAATCGCAGCACGCCAGGCCTCCCTGTCCATCACCATCTCCCGGAGTTCACTCAAACTCATGTCCATCGAGTCGGTGATGCCATTCAGCCATCTCATCCTCTGTCGTCCCCTTTTCCTCCTGCCCCCAATCCCTCCCAGCATCAGGGTCTTTTCCGATGAGTCAACTCTTCGCATGAGGTGGCCAAAGTACTGAGTTTCAGCTTTAGCATCATTCCTTCCAAAGAACACCCAGGACTCAGTTGCGTCCAATTCTTTGCGACCCCATGGACTGCAGCATGCCAGGCCTCCCTGTCTATCACCAACTCCCTGGGCTTGCTCAAACTCATGTGTATCGAGTCAGTGATGCTATCCAACCATTTTATCCTCTGTCTTCCCCTTCTCCTCCTGCCTTCAGTCTTTCCCAGCATCAGAGTCTTTTCCAGTGAATTATGTATTTTGTTATGTATTTTAACAGTTAAATATTTTGAAGAGTTTGTTTTCTTTTGTCACTCCCCTAAGCATCTGTGACCTTGAAGTATGTTGATATAAATTGAAGGGAGGAAAAAAATTAGTATAAATATTATAAGACAAGTACTACAGATATTATAAGGAAAATTGTCTATTTGGTGTATTATAAAAGGTTTCCTTATCTACCTTTGAGAAAGGGTCTGCTGAATATCACCTATCCAAGGGAGGCTATCACTGTATATCGCTTTGTCTGCTTCCTTTTAGAAAAACCTCATGATGCTCTAGGATATGCAGTTAGCAAAGCTTTGGGTCTCACAAAAGCCTGAATACGTCTTTGATTGGTTATATATTAAAGGAAATAGCCCACAGCATGGTGCCAGACAAGTGTAGAGCCCAACCAATTTGATCCTTAAGCAGGGAGAAGAATTCTATTCATCATTAAGAGGTTAGATCATAAAATGTTGTAATTATTTCAGCCTCAATTGGTTTAAAGCTGTTTTTTTTTTTTTTCCAGTAAAACTTCTCTTCAAATTTTGAGGCAAGAAGACAGTTTTCATTTTGATGACCTTTTGCATTGTGTCTTTCTTCAAGTCCTCCCACCCTGCCCTGTGGCCTACTCTGTTTGCTATTCAAATCTGAATCATAATGTGCATCTGCAGGGATCGGAATCATGTGACTGACTGAAGTGTCTCTTGTCATTTATTAACATTCTTTGAATATCTAATTTTGACATATTATTTGGCTGTGTCATGAAGAAATTTGCTCCTGCTCTTGACTGTTTCAGAGGTGGGTGCATATGAAAAATTATTATTTTTTTCTCTTTCATCTCTACACAGTTATTTTTGTTTTTGTTTTTTAGTTACAAAATGGAACAAAGAATGACAGCCACATTGGGCCTTGACAGGGATCCTTTTACTTGAAGGGCCACTCCTATAATGAATGATGTTTATTCAAGTGAATATTCATATATTTCTCTGACTCTAATTTGTATGAAATGACAGCCTGCAGACCATTTTATTTGATTACAGTCCTTTCACCTTCATTATCTTTTATGTCTATTTAAACTCTGGACTTGCCATATCCATCTTGACCCTCCCCCACATCTCTCTGTTTGTATTTTCTTTCATTGCAATTTTCCTCTTTTCTCTTCTGTGGGCATTCACAGATTGTTTTTGGAGTTCATTAAAAAGAGAGTGTGTTGTCTGGGTAGAAAATTACATTTGCATGCTTGAGAGAGGCCTAAGGGTTTTTGTGGGGTTTGGCAAGGATCCTGGCTTTTTTTTCCTTTTTGGAGGGAAGAATGAGGAAAGGGGGTAATAATAAGGGATTTTTGGAAAGGAGAAAAGTAAGAGTTGTTTAGGTGATTTCTTTCCTCATTTTTCCCTTCCCATAGTATATGCATCTAGCTGATTTTCATTTTTTTTTTTTGCATGTATAAACCACTTGACTAACAATGGGAGAGATTAGAGACTTTTCTTAGAACTATTTTTGAATGCACAGTAGAATTCTGCAAAGCAGAAACCTCTCTTATGGTGATAATTGTACATTTTCTAGTGAACATGGCAAGTTGCAGTATGTATACATATACATTTTTCTCCCTTGTGGTAACTGGAGGGGGTTTTATATGGGAAAATTGTTTCTTAAATTAATATGACATTTCATTTAAACTGGAATCTACGTAGAATTCTAGTTATGTTTTGAATTAGGATTCCACACTTTCAAAATTTAAGTTTTGAGGTATAATATTTAGCCCTTTTTGAAGGTGACAATGTTTTTCCTTTTTTATTAAAAGTGATATCATTTGTTATTTAGAACTTGTCATTTGTGCCCATTGGGACATTAGGGAAACCGTGGAACATTTATAATAAAAGTATATTTTTTAGCAGTGATAACTCAGAAGAATTTGGCTAAGTTCAGAGTTAATACAAAAAATGTGGGTTGCAGGCATAGGACCAAGGGTCATATGGGTCAGGATTGATCAGGAAAATCAGGGAGTTATTTTGTGCTGTGTTGGATATTCATAGGAAAATAAGTTGATTTGTTATAGAGTACCCATAGAGTTGAATCTTTAAAAAAAAAAAAGTCTAACTGACTTATTATGTACTATAAATCCATTCAGCAAATATTTTTAATTGAATACTGACTCTGTTCATAGGGACTAGGACTAAAAAAATGAGTAAGATATAATAGTTATCCTCAAGGAACTTGTAATCACCATGACTATGTACATTTGCATCTGTATTTGTATGTTGTCTGTAAGATCTAGAAACATAGATACTTTTATTTTATACTTATATATATTTTTTAAGATCTAAGTACAAAGGAATTATACTCCAATTAAAAAAGATCCAAGAAGTCCTTGATGAAAGGTATATTTTCCTGTTTTCAGACTTTATGTTTACCATATGGAATGTGTGTGTGTGTGTAAACAATTAGTTACAGTGTAAGTGCTGAAAAAAAGCTGTATGCAAAATAATTTGGACCACATCCACTTTTCATTCTCTACTGGATATTCACATTAGCCTATAAGGACTTCCCCGGTGGCTCAGCGATTAAGAACCTGCCTGTGATGCAGGAGACACAGAAGAAGGGAGTTCTGTCCCTGGGTCAGGAAGATCCCTTGGAGGAGGGCATGGCAACCCACTCTGGTATTCTTGCTGGGAAAATTGCATGGACAGAGGAGCCTGGTGGGCTACAGTCCATGGGGTCACACAGAGTCAGACACAAATGAAGCAATTGAGCACACACACATCAGCATATAAACATACTTTTATTTCTTGATTCTTAAAAAAATTATCTTCTCTTAGCTCTACTAACTTCTGTCAGCTATTGTCCTATTTCTTTCCCATGCTCTGTACTTGTTAACTCTAATTTCCCTCCTCCCATTTTTTTCTTAAACCCATTTCAGCCAGTGTTGACCATCTTATTCCAATTGTATTCTCATCAGAGTCACTGATGACCTCTACATTACTAGTTGTCATTTCTTAGTCCTTGTCTAACTTGATTATCAGTAATATTTGATATAGATTACGCCCTCATCTTTGACTGATATTCTTCACAAGGTTTCCAAGATACTCTGCTCTCTTAGTTGAAATTTCTCCTTTGATGTTCAGTTGCTCTTCTCTCTTCTTCCTCTCTTTTGTCCCTCAACTTTGAAAAGTGTTTTTTTAAAAAATCACACTGTAAAAAACCAAACTATTCTTTTCTTTTGATGTGTACAGTTCTATGAATTTTAACACATGTATCAATTCAGTTTAGTCACTCAGTCGTGTCCGACTCTTTGCAACTCCATGGACTACAGCACGCCAGGCTTCCCTGTCCGTAACCAACTCCTGGAACTTACTTCCACTGAGTTGGTGATGCCATCCAACCATCTCATCTTCTGTTGTCCCCTTCTCCTGCCTTCCGTCTTTCCCAGCAGCAGGGTCTTTCCTGATGTGAAGAGTCAGTTCTTCATATCAGGTCGCCAATGTATTGGAGTTTCAGCTTCAGCATCAGTCCTTCCAATAAATATTCAGAGCTGATTTTTTAAGGATTGACTGGTTTGATCTCCCTGCAGTCCAAGGGACTCTCAAGAGTCTTCTCCAACACTGCAGTTCAAAGCATCAATTCTTCAGCACTCAGTTTTCTCTATAGTCCAACTCTAACATCCATACATGACTACTGGAAAAACCATAGCTTTGACTAGATGCACCTTTGTTGGCAAAGTAATGTTTCTGCTTTTTGATGCACTGTCTAGGTGTGTCACAGATTTTCTTCCAAGGGGCAAGCATAGATGTATATACCTGTATAGATTTGTGTAATCAGTACCATAATCAGGATACAGAACAATTCTATCACCCTGAAAATCTTCCTCACGTCATCTCTTTATAGTCAGACCTTTATCGCTTGGAAACCTTTGCTGTTCTCCATCATTATAATTTCATCTTTTAGAGAATGTCATATGAATGGAACTATACAGTATGTAACTTTTCTAGACTGGTTTCTTTTACTCAGCATAATACCTTTGCTATTCCTCTAAATTGTTGCATGTATCTTTTGTTTCTTCCTTCTTATTGCTGAGTAATATCCTTTGTATGGAAGTACCACAAATTGTTTATCCATTCACCTGGTGTAAAGGACTTTTGAATTGTTTTCCAGTTTGAGTTGTTTTGGGCAACTATGAACAGAACTGCTATAAACACTGATAATCAGGTTTTGTATAACAAAAGTTTTCATTCTCCAGGGAGAAATCCCAGGAGAGGGATTTCTGGGTTTATAAGAAACAAAAAAGATCTTCACGACCCAGATAATCACGATGGTGTGATCACTAACCTAGAGTCAGACATCCTGGAATGTGAAGTCAAGTGGGCCTTAGAAAGTATCACTACGAACAAAGCTAATGGAGGTGATGGAATTCCAGTTGAGCTATTTCAAATCCTGGAAGATGATGCTCTGAAAGTGCTACACTCAATATGCCAGCACATTTGGAAAACTCAGCAGTGGCCACAGGACTGGAAACGGTCAGTTTTCATTCCAATCCCAAAGAAAGGCAATGCCAAAGAATGCTCAAACTACTGCACAATTGCACTCATCTCACACACTAGTAAACTAATGCTCAAAATTCTCCAAGCCAGGCTTCAGCAATATGTGAACCGTGAACTTCCAGATGTTCAAGCTGGTTTTAGAAAAGGCAGAGGAACCAGAGATCAAATTGCCAATGTCCGCTGGATCATGGAAAAAGCAAGAGAGTTCCAGAAAAACATCTATTTCTGCTTTATTGACTATGCCAAAGCCTTTGACTGTGTGGATCACAATAAACTGTGGAAAATTCTGAAAGAGATGGGAATACCAGACCACCTGACCTGCCTCTTGAGAAACCTATATGCAGGTCAGGAAGCAACAGTTAGAACTGGACATGGAACAACAGACTGGTTCCAAATAGGAAAAGGAGTGCGTCAAGGCTGTATATTGTCACCCTGCTTATTTAACGTCTATGCAGAGTACATCATGAGAAACGCTGGGCTGGAAGAAGCACAAGCTGGAATCAAGATTGCCTAGAGAAATATCAATAACCTCAGATATGCAGATGACACTACCCTTATGGCAGAAAGTGAAGAGGAACTAAAAAGCCTCTTGATGAAAGTGAAAGAGGAGAGTGAAAAAGTTGACTTAGAGCTCAACATTCAGAAAACTAAGATCATGGCATTTGGTCCCATCACTTCATGGGAAATAGATGGGGAAACAGTGGAAACAGTGTCAGACTATTTTTCTGGGCTCCAGATTTTGAGCTCCAAAATCACTGCAGATGGTGATTGCAGCCATGAAATTAAAAGACGCTTGGAAGGAAAGTTATGACCAACCTAGATAGCATACTCAAAAGCAGAGACATTACTTTGCCAACAAAGGTCCATCTAGTCAAGGCTATGGTTTTTCCAGTGGTCATGTATGGACGTGAGAGTTGGACTGTGAAGAAAGCTGAGTGCCTAAGAATTGATGCTTTTGAACTATGGTGTTGGAGAAGACTCTTGAGAGTCCCTTGGACTGCAAGGAGATCCAACCAGTCCATTCTAAAAGAGACCAGTCCTGGGTATTCATTGGAAGAACTGATTCTAAAGCTGAAACTCAGTACTTTGGCCACCTCATGCGAAGAGTGGACCCATTGGAAAAGACTCTGATGCTGGGAGGGATTGGGGGCAGGAGGAGAAGGGGACGACAGAGGATGAGATGGCTGGATGGCATCACCGACTCGATGGATGTGAGTCTGAGTGAACTCCAGGAGTTGGTGATGGACAGGGAGGCCTGGCATGCTCCTATTCATGGGGTCGCAAAGAGTCAGACATGACTGAGTGACTGAACTGAACTGAAGAAACTGCCATGTGCTCTTCCAGGATGCCTGTACCATTTTGCATTCCTGCCTTCAGTGAATGAATGTCCCAGTCTGCATCCTCACCAACACTTAGTATTGTCAATTTTAAAATTTTTTCTTGTTTTGTCTTTGTTTGTTGTTTTATCTTGTCATTATTTTGATTTTCTCCATTCTCATAAATATATATCGAAGTGTTATTGTTTTAATTTGCAGTTCTTTGAGGGCTAATGATGTTGAACATCTTTTCATGTGCCTACTTGTCATTTACATGTTTTCTTTGGGGATGTGTCCAAATCTTTTGCCTAGTTTTATTTATTTATTTATTTTCTTTTTTTTTTTCTAGTTTTAAATTAGACTCTTTGTTTACTTAATTTGAATTTTGAGAGTTTGCTGTGTATTCTGGATACAAGTCCTTTATTGGATATATGCTTTGCAGATATCACCTCCCAATCTCTTGCTTGTTTTTTACATCCTTTTAACAGTATCTCTGGTAGAGCAAAGGTTTTTAATATTAATGAAGTCTAACTTATCAGCTTTTTCTTTTGTGGATTGTGCTTTTGCTGACATGTCTAAAAACTCCTTCATATACAGTGGCTGAGCAATAAGGTCCTACTGTAAACACAGGGATCTATATTCAACGTCCTGGGATAAACCATAATGGAAAAGAATATTAAAAAGAATGTATATATGTGTATAACTGAGTCACTTTGCTGTACAGAAGAAACTAACATAATATTGTAAATCAACTGTACTTGAGTAAAGAAATGAGTTGGGGAAAAAAAAAAGCCTTTGCCTAACCCCAGGTCACAAAGATCTTCTGCTATGTCTTATTCTAAACATATTCTATTTTTACATTTTTCCTTTCAGTCTGTAATCCATTTTGAGTTAATTCTATACAAAATATGATATTTAGATTACTTTTTTTTTTTTTGCATATAGATGTTCCGTGTCCAACCCTGTATGTTGAAAAGACTGTCTTTATCCACAAAATACTTTTAAATCTTCACCAAAAATCAGTTGGTAATATTTGCATAAGTCTATTTCAAGACTCTGTTCTCTTTCATTGATTTATGTGTCAATCCTTTTACTGTTATCACACAATCTTTATTAGTATAGCTTTATAGTAAGTCTTGAAATCATTGTGATTCTTCTAACTTTATTCTTATCTTTTAGAATTATTTTAAACTATTCCAGTTCCTTTTAGAATCAATATATATATTTTAAAAGTTTTTGCTGATATTTTGACTTGTATTATATTAAGCCTATATAGCCTATATATACAAGCCTATATAATACAAGTCAAAATATCAACAAAAGAATTTTTTTGGTGGCTCAGTGGTAAAGAGTCTGTCTTTACCACTTTAGTAAAGTGATAAAGAATCTGTCTTTTGGTAAAGAATCTGTCTTTACCAAAGCAGGATACCTGGGTTCAGTCCCTATGTCTGGAAGATGCCCTGGAGAAGGAAATGGCAACCCATTCCAGTATTCTTGCCTGCAAAAGTAGGAGGAGGAGGAGGACAGAGGAGCCTGACGGGCTACAGTCCATGGGATCACAGAGTTGACCACGACTCAGCAGTTAAACAAAGAGCAACAGCAAGCCTATATATCGGATTTGGAAAAATTGAAATCTTTACTTTGTTGCATATTTAATCTATAAACACAATATCTCTATTTATTTACATTTTCCTGGATTTCTTTCATCACTCTTCATAATTTTCAGCATACAGATTCTGTAAATGTTTTGTTAGGCTTATACACCTATTTTAAAGTTGTTATAATTGGATATTTTTTAAAAACAAGGAAAATTTTCTCTTTTGGCAAGTTTGAAAATAGAAAAACAAATAGAAAAAAATCAGTAAAGCCAAAAGCTGGTTCTCTGGTATTAAGGCCAAACAAAATCAGAGAAAGGAAGGAAGGAAGGAAGGAAGTTGCTCAGTCGTGTTCGACTCTTTTCCACCCCATGAACTGCAGCACACCAGGCCTCCCTGCCCATCACCAACTCCCAGAGTCCACCCAAACCCATGTCCATTGAGTCAGTGATGCTGTCCAACCATCTCATCCTCTCTTGTCCCCTTTTCCTCCTGCCCTCAATCTTTCCCAGCATCAGGGTCTTTTCCAGTAAGTCAGCTCTTTGCATCAGGTGGCCAAAGTATTGGAGTTTCAGCTTTAACATCAGTCCTTCCAACGAACACCCAGGACTGATCTCCTTTAGGATGGACTGGTTGGATCTCCTTGTAGTCCAAGGGACTCTCAAGAGTCTTCTCCAACACCACAGTTCAAAAGCATCAATTCTTCTGTGCTCAGCTTTCTTTATAGTCCAACTCTCACATCCATACATGACTATTGGAAAAATCATAGCCTTGACTAGACGGACCTTTGTTGGCAAAGTAATGTCTCTGCTTTTTAATAAGGTAAGAAAAAAGAAAATGACGTGCTTGTCTATATGGGAACTCCCAAGGAGTTTACAAAAACGTTCCTTTTTTTCAAGTTATTAAAATTGAATATTTAAAAAAATTTTAATTTTCATTTGTACATTCCTGATATAAAGAAATCTAATTGATTTTTGTATGCTGTATCCAAGATTTTTATACCTGTATCCAAGTCCTTGCTAAATGTACTTAGTGTTAGGAATTTTTTTGTAAATTCTTTGGAAGTTTCTATATAAATAATCAAGTCTTCTTTTTTCTTACCTTCCTGCCTTCCTTGCTTTCTCAGATTTTGTTTGGCCTTAGTACCAGAGAACCAGCTTTTGGCTTTATTGATTTTTCTGTGTTGTTTTTCTATTTTCAAACGTGCCAAGAGATTGGACATTTTCCTTGCTGTTATTATTCAGTCACTAAGTCGTATCTGACTGTTTGTGACCCCATGGACTGCAGCATGCCAGGTTTCCCTGTCCTTCACTATCTCCTGAAATTTGCTCAAACTCATGCCCATTGAGTCAGAGATTAATTGTCTGTCTAGCCATCTCATCCTCTGCTGCCCTCTTCTCCTTTTGCCTTCAATCTTTCCCATCATCTTCAGTCTTTTCCAATGAGTTGGCTCTTTGTAGTAAGTGGTCAAAGTATTGGAGCTTCAGTTTCAGCCTCAGTCCTTCCAATGAATACTTTAGGGTTGACAGGTTTGATGTCTTTGCTGTTCAAAGGACTCTCAAGAGTCTTCTTCAGCACCACAATTCAAAAGCATCAATTCTTTTTAATGGCTGCGTAATACTCCATTGTGCGGGGAGGGGTGGGGGGTTCAGGATGGGAAACACATGTATACCTGTGGCGGATTCATATTGATGTATGGCAAAACCAATACAATATTGTAAAGTAAAATAAATAAATAAAAACATATTTCACACACACACAAAAACAAAAGCATCAATTATTTGGCACTCAGCCATCTTTATAGTCCAACTGTCACGTCCATACATAACTACTGGAAATTTTCCTTATGTTTCTATTATTTATTTCTAACTTAATCTATCATGATCCATTTCCCTACACCCTGCCCCAGGCAGCCACCAGTCTGGTATCTTTGAGTTTGGTTTCTTTTAGATTCCACATATAATCATACAATGTTTCTTTTCCCCCCGAGTTAGTTACTTAGCATAATGCCTGCAAGCTCCATCCATATTGTCACAAATGGCAGAATTTCCTTCTTTTATGACTGAATAATATGCCACCATGTGTGGTGTGTGTGGGTGTGTATCTCACATCTTTATCCATTCATCTATTAACAGACAGTCATGTTAGTGTGTTGGCTATTGTGAGTAGTGCTACAGTAAACATTGGACCTATCTTTGAAATAGTGGTTTCATCTATTTTGTATGTATACCCAGAAGTAGAATTGCTGAATCATATGGTAGTTCTATTTTTAACTTTTCGAGAAACTTCTCTACTATTTCCATAGGTGACTATACCAACTTATATTCCCACCAGTAGTATACAAAAGTTCCTTTTTCTCTCCATCCTCACCAGCACTTGTTATTTCCTGTCTGTTTGATAATAACCATTCTAAACAGGTGAAAGTCATATCTCATTGTGGTTTTTATGTGTATTTCCCTGATGATTAGTGATACTGAGCACTACTTCATGTACCTGTTGTCTATTTGTATGTCTTTGGGAAAATGTATATTCAGAGCCCTTGCCCATTTTTAAATCGAATTGATTTGTTGCTCTTGAGTTGTTTGAGTTCTTAATATATTTAGAGTATTAACCAGATATAAACAATTGCCATAATCGTTTCATTGTGGATTATGGAAAAGTTATTTTTTCTTAGTCCATCATTCCTTTTATATTTATCAGCTAGCATTCTTCAAAGAGAGTGTTTCCTGAGAAGTGCTAGATAGTTCCTACTAAAACATCATTGTTAGTGCTAATTTTTTCCTCTTTAGCTGAAAAGTTCAGATAAAGACTTTACGTAATAAAAAGTTACCTCCAATGGTGGCAAATGAGGTTTTTCTTTTTTTTCTTTTCCCTTTTTTTTTTTTTTTTTTTTTTGAAGTATCTCTATGGACACATAGGTTTTTAAAAATATTTTATGGTCATAGTCATTTTTCTTTTTGATACTCAAACTGTTATTTATTTGGCTAGTGGAAGTCCTTTCCAGCTTCTTCTTGTCTCCTTTTAACATACTTTTCCTTGGAGTGCATCCTTGATTTCAGGCAATGTAGAATGGCCCAGAAAAAAATTGATACCTTCCCTGCCTAGACCTGAAATTCACCGTGGAATGGTTACTTTCAGTGGTAATGGTTTTTAGAAACAAAAACCTAGGTGCTATATGTGCTTGTTGCCACTGTGACATCATTTTTTCTAGGCCAGCCCTAAAACTGGCACAGTCACTGCTACTGCTTTTGGTTGGTTAAAGCAAGTCATGAGGCCTTCGCAGATCTAAAGGGAAACAGAATTGGATGCCTCTTGATGGAGGAGTGACATAGGCACATTGAGAAAAACACATGGGAAGAATTTGGAAAACTATGTTCCACATCTGTGGCTGGACACAAGGGATATCTCCATTCTTTTGATATTAGAAATAATGCTGACATCAGTAACCTTATAGATGTTTCGTATCATGGGGTTTATGTTCAGAAATCTTCAAGAAAATTAGAGATACCAAGGGAACATCTCATGCAAAGATGGGCACAATAAAGAACAGAAATGTAGACCTAACATAAGCAGAAGATACTAAGAAGAGGTGACAAGGATACGCAGAACAACTATACAAAAAAGATCTTAATGACCCAGATAACCACAATGGTGTGATCACTCATCTAGAGCCAGACATCCTGGAGTCAAGTGGGAAGCATCATTACGAACAAAGCTAGTGGAGGTGGTGGAATTCCACCTGAGCCATTTCAAATCCTAAACAATGATCTGTTAAATGTGCTGCACTCAATATGCCAGCAAATTTGGAAAACTCAGCAGTGGCCACAGGACTGGAAAAGGTCAGTTTTCATTCCAGCCCCAAAGAAGGGCAATGCCAAAGAATGTTCAAACTACTCCACAATTGCATTCATTTCACATGCTAGCAAGGTAATGCTCAAAATCCTTCAAGATAGGCTTCAATAGTACATGAACTGAGAACTTCCAGATGTGCAAGCTGGATTTAGAAAAGGCAGAGGAACCAGAGATCAAATTGCAAACATCTGTTGATAGAAAAAGCAAGAGAATTCCAGAAAAACATCTGCTTCATTGACTATGCTAAAGCCTTTGACAGTGTGGAAAGCAACAAATTGTGGAAAATTCTGAAAGAGATGGGAATACCAGACCATTTTGCTTACCTCCTACGAAACCTGTATATAAGTAAAGAAGCAACAGTTAGAACTGGACATGGAACAACAGACTGGTTCCAAATTGGAAAAGCAGTATGTCAAGGCTGAATAATTGTCACCCTGCTTATTTAACTTCTGTACAGAGTACATCATGAGAAATGCTGGACTGGATGAAGCACAAGCTGGAATCAAGATTGCCTGGAGAAATATCAATAACCTCATATATGCAGATGACACTACCATTATGGCAGAAAGTGAAGAGGAACTAAAGAGCCTCTTGATGAAAGTGAAAGAGGAGAATGAAAAAAGCTGGCTTAAAACTCAACATTCAGAAAACAAAGATCATGGCAGCTGGTCTCATCACTTCATAGCTAATAGTTGGGGAAACATTGGAAACAGTGGTAGACTTCATTTTCTTGGGGTCCAAAATCACTGCAGATGGTGATTGCAGCCACGATATTAAAAGACACTTGCTCCTTGGAAGAAAAGCTATGACCATCCTAGACAACATATTAAAAAGCAGAGACATTACTTTGCCGACAAAGATCTTAATAGTCAAAGCTGTGGTTTTCCATTAGTCATGTATAGATGTGAGAGTTGGGACCATAAAGAAGTCTGAGCACTGAAGAATTGATGCTTTCAAACTGTGGTGCTGAAGAAGATCTTGAGAGTCCCTTGGACAGTAAGGAGATCAAACCAGCAATCCTAAAGGAAATCAGTCCTGAAGATTCATTGGAAGGAGTGATGCTGAAGCTGAAGCTCCAATACTTTGGCCACCTGGTGTGAAGAGCCGACTCATTAGAAAAGACCCTGATGCTGGGAAAGATTGAGGGAGAAGGAGAAGAGGGCATCAGAGGATGAGAAGGCTGGACGGCATCACTGATGCAACGAAAATGAACTTGGCAAACTTTGGGAGATGGTAAGGGACAGAGAGGCCTGGTGTGCTGCAGTCCATGGAGTCGCAAAGAGTTGAACACAACTGGGCGACTGAACAACAACAAAAACTAGTACAGGAATGCTCATAGCAGTTTTTTTCATGTTTGCCAAATTTTGGAAGTGACCAAGATGTCCTTCAGAAGGTGAGTGGATAAATAAACTTTGGTACATCTAAACATTGGAATATTACTCAGCATAAAAATGAAATGAACTATCAAGCCATGAAAAGGCTTGGAGGAACCTTAAAGCACAGTCTCTGCTTTTCAGCACGCTGTCTAGGTTTGTTATAGCTTTCCTGCCAAGAAGCAAGTGTCTTCTGATTTCATGGCTGCAGTCACCATATGCAGTGATTTTAGAGCCCAAGAAGAGGAAATCTGTCACTACTTCCACCTTTTCCCCCTTTGAAAGTGAAAATGAAAGTTGCTCGGTCATGTCCAGCTCTTTGTGACCCATGGACTACATACAGTCCATGGAATTCTCCAGGCCATAATACTGGAGTGGGTAGCCTTTCCCTTCTCCAGGGGATCTTCCCATCCCAGGGATTGAACCCAGGTCTCCCACGTTGCAAGCAGATTATTTACCAGCTGAGCCACAGGGAAGCCCCTTTCCCCCTCTCTTTGCAATGAAATAATGGGGCCAGATGCCATGATCTTAGTTTTTTAATATTTAGTTTTAAGCTGGCTCTTTCACTTTCCTCCTTCACCCTCATCAAGAGTCTGAAGTATGTGAGGCATACTTTATTTTAATTTTAAGCAAATATAGTGCACCAAATTCAACACAAATTAGCAAAAAAGTCAGTATAGTAGAGGTTAGTCATTGTTGGCTCAAAAAATATCCATTAAAATTAGAGTAATTGGAAAAGAATTTGAAAAAGAATATATGTATATTATTTTACATATATATATCAGTTTTATATATAAAACTGAACCAATTTGCTATACAGCAGAAATTAACACAATATTGTAAATCAACTATATTTGATTTTAAATTTAAAAAAAAATTTTAAATTTTTAAAGAGACAAATGAGAGTAACGAGAATTTTTTAGTATAAAGATGATGTGTTTCACAGGTAGTTCTTAATTATGCATTCATGGAATGATCATTCAGTGTATGGATTATCCAGGTAATTTGTTTCTAATTTCCTTTTGCCTCCCTTCTGTTGATTACTCTTTTCTTATTTTATACCTACAAAAGAGTTGGGCAGGAAAAGAGATGAGATGAAAATAAAAAAGATAGCAGTTTTTTCTGGTGAGCAATTGTGTTCAGAAGTAAAAATATTGAAACTAATGACAAACTAATTTTAAAAATTGCTAGTGGTTTTCAGTATTTGCTGCTTTAATACTTATTGCCTAGATTGTTTATTATAGAAAGAAGAGATTGGCATTTCAGATTAGTAAAGGAAGACATCAATGATATTCATCATATATCCTTTATTTTTATAGTTAGAAAATACCAATGTCATACTGTTTCTGAAATAAAAATGGCATGGATTTAAGGAGTTAAATATGATAATTTATAATATGATAACTTTTACATATTGCCAATAAATGGAATTTTGATTTTTCTTTTCATCCTCTCTGTGTACTACTTTAGCTGAAGGTATTGGTAAAAGGTTTCTCTTATTCCTCTATTATCTGCCTAGGAGTTTTACATAAACCTATCTGATAGACTATTTCATTTGATAGTATCTTACTATCAAGGGAGAAACTCACAAAAGCACTAATGTCATAATGAAGCTTTGCCCACCTCGATGAAACAGTTTATATTATATAGATAATTTGTTTTGCCTTTTGCTAATACTGTTACTGCTTAAAATGTTCTTCCTTTAAAAATATGGCTAGTTTCAAACTTATTAAAAGTAGATCTTTAAAAATGCTAACGTTTACTTAGAAATTTCTCTTATAGAGTGTTTGAACTTTAAAAGATCCCAATACAGCATTTAAAGAAATATTCTAACTGAACTTCCCTCTGTGTATTATTCATGTAAAACAGGGCTCTGTAGACCCTTATATAATACCCCCGTCATAATTTTCATGTATTTTTATTTTATTACTGTTATTTTTATTGAATTATAGTTGATTTGCCATGTTGTGGTAGTTTCAGGTATACAGCAAAGTGATTCAGTGTCATATATGTATACAAGTATACATATGTGTGTGTGCATGCTAAGTTGCTTCAGTCATGTCCGACTTGGAGGGAAGCTATGCCAGGAGTTAGGGGTAGAAGAAGGCACTGTGAGCTCAGCCTCTCAGTCGTGTCCGACTCTGAAACCCCATGGACTGTAGCCCACCAGGGTCCTCAGTCCATGGAATTTTCCAAGCAAGAATGCTGGAGTGGGTTGCCAGTTTCCTTCTCCTGGGGATCTTCCTGACCCATGGATCGAGCATGCGTCTCTGGTGTCTCCTGCATCGGCAGGTGGATTCTTCACCACCGCGCTATGTGGGAGGCCCAGAAGAAGGCAGATTTATGAAGTATGGTATACCTGTGAGCCATCAAAGTGATGACATCAAGTAGGCAGTTGACTATAAGGATTTCAAGTTTAGAAAAGTGTCCTAAATTATAGATGTAAATAACTAATGTGGACTAATCAGTATAAACCTAGGGCTTCTATTTAAAACATACAATATTCGGAGCACAGTTGAATAAAACATCTCAGCATACACTTCATCATCAGAAAACTTTCACTCTTGTGACTTAACCTTGGCTTTACTCTGGTTTAATAAGAAGTCTTACTTTTCTTTTCACTCACAGGGATGAAGAGCTAAGAAAAAGTACTGCTCTTAGTTGTTATATTGCAGGGTCCCCCTAGAGGCTGTTTCTTTTCTGCTACCCTAACTCAGGTTTTGCTTGCTTCCCCTCATCTTGCAGCATCCTGCTCGTTTCCACTTTGAACCAAAAAGAAAGGAAATGATTTTGCTTACATATGCACTGTTTTCCTGAGATTACCCTTTGCCACTTTTTTCCAGTCTCGAATTCTCTTTTGAATTCTCTGCCGCTTCCTGTCCTTTGAAGGCTGGAACTGTTATAAAAGCTAATTGGCATCAAACACAAAAGATTATTCATTAACTTTTCTCTAAGACCTGCAGCTCCTTCCAAGCCTGATTCTAATTTTTTTAAAGGACCCATCTCTTTCTTTTCTTCTGAACAGACATTTTAGAATATGTTTGAATAGAACATGCACAATTTTTAAGCAACTGCTTTATATGCCGTATTTAGTTTGAAAGTTATTTTCCCATAGAAACAATATTATAAATGGTGGTTTGGTTTCTCCAGCCACCTCCAAAGCCTTTTAAACTTGTGTCACAGTGGTATTTAATCTATAATTGATAATAGCTATATCCTTGTTTCTTGGGCACAGTGACACATTTCCCATAAATTAGTATTGCATAGAGACAAGGACTGTACCTCCAGGGCCCCAGTAATTTAACTTCGTACACTAGCAGCATAGAATCATAGACGGTATGAGCTAGAAGGGACTATAACACAGTCTCAACTATTTATTTTATGAGGAAGAAAACTAAGAGCCAGGAAAACTAAATGATTTTTCCTCAGTGGCATCTTCTTATTTTACATCACTGAAACTTATGTATGTTGATTCCTTTGTTAGAATTCCATATAAATGCCTTAATATCCATCAAAATTCAGTTCTGTGAAACTTTCTGTGTCAACCGTTGTCTCCTTGGATATAGTGGGTCACTCCAGTCTCTGTGTTAGCACCATACATTGTATATAGCTCTTGTAGCACTTGTTAGCTGCAAGTTGTGTTACCTTGTATAATTCACCAAATATCTTTATACTTCAGTTTGTTCATCCATAAAATAATTATAATCATAATACTTCATAGGGTTGATATGAAAACAAAATGAGGTAGTATATGTAAACAGCTTATGACAGTGTCTGGTGCATAGTAAATGGATGTAGCTATTATTATTATCATCATGCTTTGTGATTTTTTAATGAGAATACTTGTCTTACCTACTGAACTCCTCAGTTCTTTCTCAAAGTCAGAAATATCATATATTACTCACTTTGTAAGCATTATATGTTTTTAATGAAACTTTTTATTTTGAGATAATTGTAAATTGGCATACACTTGTAAAAAAAATAATACAGAAAAATCCCTGTGTCCTTTACCTAATTTCCCCTAGTAGTAAACCTTGCAGACAGTTCTACAATATCACAACCAGGAGACTGATATTGATACAGTCAAAATTCAAAGCATTTCTATTACCACAAGGATCTCAGGTATTGTCCTTTTATAGCCACACATTTCTTTCCGATATCCCTCTCCAAGTAACATCCTTAATCCCTGGCAACCACTGATCTGTTCTCTGTTCCTTTAATTTTATTATTTCAGGAATGTTATATAAAAGGAATAACACAATATATAACTCAGCATAATTTACTCAACATAATTCTATGAAAATTCATCAAAGTTGTTTGTTGCATGTATTATTACTGAAATTATTGTTGCATTGTGTTCCACAGTATGGATATGCATGCCAAACATGGTGTGGATGCCATATGGTATGGATAAATATACTTATGTTTAACTCTCCATTCAAAGATATCTGAATTATTTCCAGTTCCTAGCTATTAGGAATAAAACTTCTTTGAACATCATGTACAGGTTTTTGTGTGAACATAAGATTTTTTTTTTCATTTAATCCATTCACCTTTTATTTCTCTTTTAGCAAACATCAGATAATATGAACAAAATTGTATTGTTCACTATAGTTATGCACATTCTTATTTGCTTTATGTGTTACAAACCTACTTAAGCAGATAAAATTCACTGAAGAAATTAGACATATTCCAGAACTCTGACATATACTTTTCTAAGTTAGGACAAAAGGAAGCTTATCAAATTTCCCTAAGAGATCAGCATTATACAACAAAATAAATTAGTATATGCTGCTTTTAAGTTAACACCTGCCATTTTTCAGACGTTTTTAGGTTACAGCTAAAATAATTTTTATCTCGTTTTATGACAAAAGAACAAAAACTGAAACATGCAAATCCTATTCATAACTGTATTAGCCATTTAAAAAATAAAAATAAAAAATATCATCAAGAAAATACTTCCCTTGTGGCTCGGTCAGTAAAGAGTCTACCTGCAATGCAGGAGACCTGGGTTCGATTCCTGGGTCAGGAAGATCACCTGGAGAAGGAAATGGCAACCCACTCCAGTATTCTTGCTTGGAGAATCCCATGGACAGAGGAGCCTAGCAGATTACAGTCTATGGGGTCACAAGAGTTGGACATGACTGAGCGAATAAGCACACACACAGCACACAAGAAAATGCTACTCATTCTGCTAGAAAAAGATAGCTACCAATAGAATACTTTATATATAGATGGAATTTACAATAAGTAGATTTCACTGTATCTTGTTTTATTGTTTAATGCTTCTCTTTTAATTTTGAAGTAACAGAACCCCCCCCCCCAAAAATCCAGATGTAGGATTACAAAACCAACAGCCTTCAGAATATATTTTGTTTAGCAGGCAGAATGATTCTTAATCTTTGGAAGTGTAGTGCCTTCATGCAGTACTTATCTTCCTCAAGATAACCACAGCAGTTCCCCACACTGTCGCCTGCTGAGCATGTAATACTGATACCCTGTTTTTCATATTGTAAAACCCAGTTGTTACTGTTGTTGTTTAGTCACTCAGTTGTGTCTGACTCTTTGTGACACCATGGACAATAGCCCACCAGGCTCCTCTGTCCATAGAATTTTCCAGTCAAGATTACTGGAGAACATAAGTTTTTATTTCCCTAGGATAAATGCCTAGGAGTGCAATTGCTGGATCATGCTTAACATGGTGGTTGCATGTTTAGTTTTTAGAGAAACTACCAAACTGTTTTCTAGCATGCTGTACCATTTTGCAGTCCCACCAACAACTTAATGAGTGATCCATTTTCTCCACATCCTCACCAGCATTTGGTGATGTTGCTAATTTTTTTAATCCAGTCTGATGAAGTATATAGAGATATCTCATAGCATTTTTCATTTGCATTTCTCTTATAGCATATGATGTTGAACATCTTTTCATGTCCTTATTTGTCCTTTTTGGTGAAATATATGTTCACGTCTTTTTCCCACTTGTTATTTGGATTTTTTTAACAGTTGAGTTTTAAGAATATATTCTAAATACTAGTCCTTTTTTGGCTTTATCATTTGCAATATTTTCTCCTAATCTGTAGCTTGTCTTTTTATCCTATTAACAAGTCCTTTCATAGAGCAAAAGGTTATAATTTTTATTAAGTCCAGTTTACAATTTTTTGTTTTATGGATTGTCCTAAGAACTCTTTGCCTAGCTATCAATCCTGAAGATTTTATTTTTTTTCTAAACATTTTATAGTTTTGCATTCTGCATTTAAAGTTCATGATCCATTTTACCATTTTGAGTTAATTTTTAATGTGTGAGGTTTAAGTTTATTATTATTATTTTTTGGCTGAGGATATCCAAATGTATTTTTTTGTTAAAAAGACTTTCTTTCCTCTATTGAATTGCTTTTGCACTTTTGTGAAAAATATGATTAGAGCAATATTGAAGAAAACAAGGTTAATATACAAAAGTCAGTTTCTTTCCTCTAGACCAGCAATGAGTAGTTAGATTGAAATGAAAAATAAAACACTGTTTATATCAGACAAGAAGGAAGTAAAGAAAGACAGACAGACTTAGAAATAAATCTAAGAAAATATGTATAAGACCTATATGAGGAAAATTACAAAACTCTAAAGAAGGAAATCAAAGAAGGACTAAATAAATGAAGAGATATTTCATGTTCATGGATAAGAAAACTCTAACTATAGTTAGGGCTTCCCTGGTGGTTCAGAGGAGCCTGGCAGGCTACAGTCTATGGGGTCACAAAGAGTCAGACACAACTGAGTGACTAACACACGTGCATGCACACATACACACCCACACAAATAGAGTTAAGACTCAATATAGTTAAGATCTCTGTCTAGATTCAGTACAATCCCAGTCAAAATACCAGCAAATTGCTTTGTGGATATTGACAAACTGTTTCTAAAGTTTATGAGGAAAGGCAAAAGATCCAGAAATCTTTTCGAGGTTGATCAAAGTTAAAGAACTGAGAGTACCTGACTTTTAAGATATACCTCTGGTAGGCTGCGGTCCATGGGGTCGCTAAGAGTCGGACACGACTGAGCAACTTCACTTTCATGTTTCACTTTCATGCATTGGAGAAGGAAATGGCAACCCACTCCAGTGTTCTTGCCTGGAGAATCCCAGGGATGGCGGAGCCTGGTGGGCTGCCATCTATGGGGTCACACAGAGTCGGAAACGACTGAAGTGACTTAGCAGCAGCAGCATAAAGCTATAATAGTCAAGACAGTTTTATTTTGGCAAAAGAATAGACAGATTAATGGAACAGAGTAGGGAACTCAAAAGTACACTCACAGAAATATAGTCAACTGAACTTTGACAAAAGAGCAAATAGAAAAAAAAGATAGTCTTTTCAACTAATTGGTGCTGGAAGAACTGGACATTCACATGAAAGAAATGGATATAGACAATGAATTTACACCTTTCACAAAAACTAACCCAAAATGGATCATAAACTTAAATGTAAAATGCAAAACTATATAACTTCTACAAGTTACATAGGGGAAAAAATCTTGAGTCTGGCAGTGAGTTTTAGTTGTAACACCCAAAGTGTGATCTATGAAAGAAAAAAATTGATATGATGGATTACCTTAAATTAAAATCTTCTGTTTTGTGAAGGACACTGTTAAGAGAATGAATAGACAAGCTACAGACTTGGAGAAAATATTTGCAAATGATATACCTGATAACAGACAATTATCCAAAAAATGTGAAGTGAAAGTTGCTCAGTCATGTCCATCTCTTTGTGACCCCATGTACTATATAGTCCGTGGAATTCTCCAGGCCAGAATACTGGAGTGGGTGGGTAGCCTTTCTCTTCTTGAGGGGATCTTCTCAAGAAACCAAGGGATCAAACCCAGGTCTCCCATATTGCAGGCAGATTCTTTGTAAAGAATCTTTAAATAATTTAAATTAATTTATTATATTACATTATTAATTATAAAAAGTTCTATAAAATATTTAAAGAATCTATAGAATTTAAATTTAAAGAATTCTTTAAAGAATCCACCTGCATTGAGAGAGCCAGATGGTAAATAAGCATATGAAAAGATGCTCAACATCATATGTCATTCAGTTCAGTAGGGAACTGTAAATTAAAACAACGGGTTACTACTACATACATATTAGAACAGGCCTTCCCAGGTGGGTCAGATGGTAAAGAATCTGCCCACAATGCAGGAGACCCAGGTTTGATCCCAGGGTTGGGAAGATCCCCCGGAGAAGGAAATGGCAACCCACTCCAGTATTCTTATCTTGAGAACCCCATGGATAGAGGAGCCTAGTACATGGAGTTGCAAAGAATCAGACATGGCTGAGCAACTAACACATACTAGAATGGCTAAAATCCTAAACACTGACAACACCAAATGCTGACTAGCATGTGGAGCAACAGGAACTCACATTCACTGACTGTAGGAATTCATTTCCAACAATTTTGGAAAATTTTTTACAAAGCAAAACATAGTTTTACCATACAATCCAGCAATTGTTTTCCTAGGTGTTTACTCAAATGAATTGAAAACTTATTCCACATAAAAACTAGTACTGCAGATGGTGACTGCAAATGGTGACAGTAGCCATGAAAGTAGCCAAGAAGACATTTGCTTCTTGGCAGGAAAGCTATGACAAACCTAGACAGGGTGTTGAAAAGCAGAGATATTACTTTGCCAACAAAGGTCAATATAGTTAAGGCCATGGTCTTCCCAGTGGTCACGTACAGTTGTGAGAGCTGGACTGTAAAGAAGGCAGAATGCCAAAAAACTGATGCCTTTGAACTGTGGTGCTGGAGAAGACTCCTTAGAGTCTCTTGGACAAAAAAGATCAAATCAGCCAATCTTAAGGGAAATCAACACTGAATATTCATTGGAAGGACTGATACTGAAGCTGAAACTCCAGTATTTTGGTCATCTGATGTGAACAGCTGACTCATTGGAAAAGTCCCTGATGCTGGGAAAGATTGAGGGCAGAAGGAGAAGAGGGCTTCAGCGGATGAGATGGGTGGATGGCATCATTGATGTAGTGGACATGAACTTGGGCAAACTTCTGGAGATGGTGAGGGACAGAGAGGCCTAACGTGCTGCAGTCCATGGAGTTGCAAAGAATCAGACACAACTGGGTGACTGAACAACAATAGAAACTAGTACAGGAATGCTCATAGCAGTTTTTTTTTCATATTTGCCAAATTTTAGAAGCAACCAACATGTCCTTCAGAAGGTGAGTGGATAAATAAACTTTGGTACATTCATACATTGGAATACTATTCAGCAGAAAAATGAAATGAGCTATCGAGCCATGAAAAGGCTTGGAGAAACCTTAAATGCTTATTGTTAAGTGAAAAGGCCAGTCTGAAAAGTCTGTAAACCATATGATTCCAAATACCTGACATTCTGGAAAGGCAAATCTATAGAGACACTAAAAAAGAACAACCAGTGGTTGTCAGGGGTTTGGGGTGTGGTGGTGATTGAAAAGGAAAGTGTAAATTACTGGAGCACAGGGTATATTTAGGGCAGTGAAACTACTCTTTATGATACTGTGATGATAGGTACATGACATTATGTGTTTGTCAAACTGACAGACCTATACATCTCAAAGAGTGAACCTTAATGTAAATTTTAAAACAGACAAATAAATAGCAGTTGGTAATATTTCTGTGAGTCTGTTTCTGGGTTCTCTATACTGTTGTGTTGAGCTATGTATTTATCTCTCTAATACCTCACAGTCTTGATTTATTATAGCTTTAAGTCTTAAAATAGGGTTCAGTTCAGTTCAGTTGCTCAGTCGTGTCCATCTCTTTGCGATCCCATGAATTGCAGCACGCCAGGCCTCCCTGTCCATCACCAACTCCCAGAGTTTACTCAAACTCACATCCATCGAGTCGGTGATGCCATCCAGCCATCTCATCCTCTGTCATCCCCTTCTCCTCCTGCCCCCAATCCCTCCCAGCATCAGAATCTTTTCAAGTGAGTCACTTCGCATGAGGTGGCCAAAGTACTGGAGTTTCAGCTTTAGCATCAGTACTTCCAAAGAACACCCAGGACTGATCTCCTTTAGAATGGACTGGTTGGATCTCCTTGCAGTCCAAGGGACTCCCAAAAGTCTTCTCCAACACCACAGTTCAAAAGCATCAATTCTTCCGTGCTCAGCTTTCTTCACAGTCCAACTCTCACATCCGTACATGACCACTGGAAAAACCATAGCCTTGACTAGACAGACCTTTGTTGGCAAAGTAATGTCTCTACTTTTGAGTATGCTATCTAGGTTGGTCATAACTTTCCTTCCAAGGAGTAAGCGTCTTTTAATTTCATGGCTGCAATCACCATCTGTAGTGATTTTGAAGCCCAAAAAAATAAAGTCTGACACTGTTTCCACTGTTTCCCCATCTATTTCCCATGAAGTGATGGGACCAGATGCCATGATCTTCGTTTTCTGAATGTTGAGCTTTAAGCCAACTTTTTCACTCTCCTCTTTCACTTTCATCCAGAGGCTTTTTAGTTCCTCTTCACTTTCTGCCATAAGGGTGGTGTCATCTGCATATCTGAGGTTATTGTTATTTCTCCTGGCAATCTTGATTCCAGTTTGTGCTTCTTCCAGCCCAGCGTTTCTCATGATGTACTCTGCAAAGAAGTTAAATAAGCAGGGTGACAATATTCAGCCTTGGCGTACTCCTTTTCCTATTTGGAACCAGTCTGTTGTTCCATGTCCAGTTCTAACTGTTGCTTCCTGATCTGCATGTAGGTTTCTCAAAAGGCAGGTCAGGTCATCTGGTATTCCCATCTCTTTCAGAATTTTCCACAGTTTATTGTGATCCACACAGTCAAAGGCTTTGGCATACTCAATAAAGCAGAAATAGATGTTTTTCTGGAACTCTCTTGCTTTTACCATGATCCAGCGGATGTTGGCAATTTGATCTCTGGTTCCTCTGCCATTTCTAAAACCAGCTTGAACATCTGGAAGTTCACGGTTCATGTATTGCTGAAGCCTGGCTTGGAGAATTTTGAGCATTACTTTACTAGGGTAGATTGTTTCTATTTTATTCTTCTTTTAAAAATTTGTTTTAGCTATTCTAGTTCCTTTTCCTTTACATTAAAAGTTTAGAATAATATTGTCTTTATCCATAAAAAATCTCGCTGGGATTTTGATAGTAATTACATTAACTGCATTTGGGAGGACGTAAAATCTTTATGATATTGAGTCTTCCAAACTGTGAACATGGAATTTCTCTCCATTTATTTAGGTCTTTTAAAAAAAAATTATTTATTTATTTTTGACCAGGTCTTCATTGCTGTGTGGGATTTTCTCTAGTTGTGGCAAGTAGGGGCTACTCTAGTTGTGGTGTGCAAGTTTCTCATTGCAGTGGCTTCTCTTTTTGTGGATCATGGACTCTAGTGTGCACAGACTTCAATAGTTGTGGCACATAGGTTCAGTAGTTGTGGTTCCTGGGCTCAAAAGCACAGGCTCAGTAGTTGTGGTGCACAGGCTTAGTTGCTCTGCAGCATGTGAAATCTTCCTGGATCAGGGATTGAACTCATGTCTCCTGCATTGGCAGGCAGATTCTGAACCACTGAGCCACGATATTGGTGAACACAACATTCGGCTGAACTTCAAGTCTGTTGTTGATGAAGTCCCTCAGCTTTTGTTTGTCTTAGGAAGTCTTTTATTTCTCCTTTGTATCTGAATGATAACTTTGCTGGATAGAATATTCTTGGTTGGCAATTTTTTTCTTTCAATTATTCTGAATATATCATTTCATTCTCTCCTAGCCTGTAGGGTCTCTGCTGAGAAATCATTTGATGTCCTAACTGGGATTCCTTTGAATGTTACCATCTTTTTTACCCTTGCTGTTTTTAGGATTCTTTTTGTATTTTGACAGTTTCATTATAACGTATCTTAAAGAAGGTTACTTTGCATTGCATGAGATAATGAGGATCTATTAGCCTTGTGAGCCTAGTTGTCCAGTTTTCTCCACAAATTTGGGAATTTCTCAGCTATTATTTCTTAAATATTCTGCCCACATTTTTCCTTTTAATAGTTCAGTTATTCTAATAATTGAACAATGTTAGTGTCATAAAGATTACATAGGCTTTCTTTACTCTTTTTCCAGTATTCTCTTCTGACTCTCCTATAGAAAACTTATTCTATCTTCTGTTTGGTCTATTCTGCTGTAAATGCTCTCTATTGCTTTTTTTTCATTTCATTCATTGGATTCTTCAGCTCCAGAATTTCTGTTTGTTTCTCTTTTATGATTTCTTCTTCTTTGTTAAGTTTCTGATTTTGTTTAGGTATTATTTTTCCTGACTTCATTGAATTATCTTTATGTTTTTCTTGTAGCTAATTGAGCTTCCTTAAAATAGCTATTTCGAATTTTTTGTTAGATAGCCAAATTCTGCATCTCTGTATTCAATTATGCAAGATTATTGTCATTTGGTGATGACATGTTTCCTTGATTCTTCATGTTCCTTGGACTTTTTGTGTTGCTGCTTTTGCACTTGGAGTGGCAGACACCTCAAATATTTACTAATTGCCTTCAGGTAGGATATACTATTTGTTGGTCCTGTTATATGTGGGGTTTTCTCCAATCTTGAATGGATAAACCTGCTTCCCATTTCTTGCTCATCCTTGTGGCAGAATTCTTAAGCTTTTATGCTTTCTTTAATTTTCACATCTCACAAGGCCAATTGCTGAAAACCTCTTTTATTTTCCAGAAGGTGGTGCTATGGCTTAAGTATGTGGTTCCTCTTACCTACAGACCTTGGTCTGATTATCTGAGTGCATTCCACTGGCTCTCACTCTAACTGCCATATTTGGGAGTGTGCAGAAGGAGCTGCCTTCGGGGGTGGGTGTGGGTGGTGTGGGTGTAGCACTTGGGATGTTGATGTGCCTGTGGATCAGATGCAGAGATCATTAGGTGAGGTTCTCCTAGTAGCTCATGGGTGGGTTAAATGCAAATAGCAGGAACCATGTCTCTTTAATGCCCTTTAATATTCTTATCTGCCTCTTTCAGTTTCCCTACCCCCAGACATGGAAGTCTGACCTCAATACTCTGGGTACTAAAAAACAAATTTCTCCAGCAGTGTCTGAACAGCTGGAGTAGCCAAGCACTCACCTTCCCCAACCTTATCACCTTGAGAGAGGGACAGCACTGGCAAAGTTCTAGTTACTTTTTCTGTTGCATCTAGTTTATTTTTTGTTTTGCTTTGTTTTGTTTTTGCCCCAGTGCTAAAAATTTCCCCTCAAGAAGGCTGGACTCTACAAATACTCTCTTATCTGGCAGTGACTTCCGCATGAACACTCTTTGAGTTTTCCCCAACTATAGCTAAGAGAGGTTGGGACTAGTTTTCTGGCTCCTGCTGTTTCCCAGCCATTATTGAGTCTTCCCTGACTATTAGCTAATGCACAGATACGAGAGACTGCTTCCAAGTCCCTTGGCGTATAGTGTTGGAGATCTCACGACTCCCAGTGCTGTGTGCTTCGTCACTCAGTCTTGTCTGCCTCTTTGCAACTCCATGGACTGTAGCTTGCCAGGCTTCTCTGTCCATTCTCCAGGCAAGAATATTGGAGTGGGTTGCCGTGCCCTCCTCCAGGAGATCTTCCCAACCCAGGGATTGAACCCAGGCCTCCCACATTACAGGCATGGTCTTTACTGTCTGAGCTACTAGGGAAGCCCCACAACTCTCAGAGGTACCTTCATTTTTGGATGGATGCTGATTTTTAGTTGCTAAAAGCGAGAGCAAAAAGGAACAACATCTTATGCTACCATGATGCTGATGTCCCTCTCAGGAAAAGTTCTTTTGACCTTGAGTTAGGCAAAGATTTCTTAAATACAACAACAGAATCATGATCTATAAGAGAATAGTGATAAATGAGACTTTATCAAAATTAGAAACTTGTTCACTTTGAAAAATGTGATAAAGACAATGAAAACAATCCACATACTGGGAGAAAATATTTGCAAAGTGCATATCTAATCAAGGATTTGTGTCTAGATAATAGAAAGAACACCCAAACTTTCTAATGAAAAAACAAGCTATCCAATTATGAAAGTGACATAATTTTGAGTAGATCCTTCATCACTAAAGATATATGGATTGCAAATATACACATCATACATTGTTTGAGAAATGAAAATTAAAATCCAATGATATACTACTGCATACCTATGTGGTTCAGTTCAGTCACTCAGTCATGTCTGACTCTTTGAGACCCCATGAATGGCAGCATGCCAGGCCTCCCTGTCCATCACCAACTCCCAGAGTACACCCAAACTCATGTACATTGAGTCGATGATGCCATCCAGCCATCTCATCCTCTGTCGTCCCCTTCTCCTCCTTCCTCCAATCCCTCCCAGCATCAGGGTCTTTTCCAGTGAGTCAACTCTTTGCATGAGGTGGCCCAAGTATTGGAGTTTCAGCCCCAGCATCAGTCCTTCCAATGAACACCCACGACTGCTCTCCTTTAGGATGGACTGGTTGGATCTCCTTGCAGTCCAAGGGACTCTCAAGAGTCTTCTCCGACACCACAGTTCAAAAGCATCAATTCTTCGGGGCTCAGCTTTCTTCACAGTTCAACTCTAACATCCATACATGACCACTGGAAAAACCATAGCCTTGACTAGACGGAGGTTTATTGGCAAAGTAATGTCTCTGCTTTTAAATATGCTATCTAGGTTGGTCATAACTTTCCTTCCAAGGAGTAAGCGTCTTTTAATTTCATGGCTGCAATCACCATCTGCAGTGATTTTGGAACCCAAAAAAATAAAGTCTGACATTGTTTCGACTGTTTCCTCATCTATTTCCCATGAAGTGATGGGACCAGATACCATGATCTTTGTTTTCTGAATGTTGAGCTTTAAGCCAACTTTTTCACTCTCTACTTTCACTTTCATCAAGAGACTTTTTAGTTCCTCTTCACTTTCTGCCATAAGGGTGGTGTCATTTGCATATCTGAGGTTATTGTTATTTCTCCCGGCAATCTTGATTCCAACTTGTGCTTGTTCCAGCCCAGCGTTTCTCTTGATGTACTCTGCAAAGAAGTTAAATAAGCAGGGTGACAATATATAGCCTTGACGTACTCCTTTTCCTATTCGGAACTAGTCTGTTGTTCCATGTCCAGTTCTAACTGTTGCTTCCTGACCTGCATATAGGTTTCTCAAGAGGCAGGTCAGGTGGTCTGGTATTCCCATCTCTTTCAGAATTTTCCACAGTTTATTGTGATCCACACAGTCAAAGGCTTTGGCATAGTCAATAAAGCAGAAATAGATGTTTTTCTGGAACTCTCTTGCTTTTTCGATGATCCAGAAGATGTTGGCAATTTGATCTCTGGTTCCTCTGCCTTTTCTAAAACCAGCTTGAACATCTGGAAGTTCACGGTTCATGTATTGCTGAAGCCTGGCTTGGAGAATTTTGAGCATTACTTTACTAGTGTGTGAGATGAGTGCAATTGTGCTGTAGTTTGAGCATTCTTTGGCATTGGCTTTCTTTGGGATTGGAATGAAAACTGACCTTTTCCAGTCCTGTGGCCACTGCTGAGTTTTCCAAATGTGCTGGCATATTGAGTGCAGCACTTTCACAGCATCATCTTTCAGGATTTGAAATAGCTCCACTGGAATGCCATCACCTCCACTAGCTTTGTTCATAGTGATGCTTTCTAAGGCCCACTTGACTTCACATTCCAGAATGTCTGGCTCTAGGTGAGTGATCACACCATCGTGATTATCTGGGTCGTGAAGATCTTTTCTGTACAGTTCTGTGTATTCTTGCCACCTCCTCTTAATATCTTCTGCTTCTGCTTCTGTTAGGTCCATACCATTTCTGTCCTTTATCGAGCCCATCTTTGCATGAAATATTCCCTTGGTATCTCTAATTTTCTTGAAGAGATCTCTAGTCTTTCCCATTCTGTTGTTTTCCTCTATTTCTTCACATTGATCACCGAGGAAGGCTTTCTTATCTCTCCTTGCTATTCTTTGGAACTCTGCATTCAGATGCTTATATCTTGCCTTTTCTCCTTTGCTTTTCGCTTCTCTTCCTTTCACAGCTATTTGTAAGTCCTCCTCAGACAGCCATTTTGCTTTTTTGCATTTCTTTTCCATGGGGATGATCTTGATCCCTGTCTCCTGTACAATGTCACGAACCTCTGTCCATAGTTCATCAGGCACTCTATCAGATCTAGTCCCTTAAATCTATTTGTCACTTCCACTGTATAATCATAAGGGATTTTATTTAGGTCATACCTGAATGGTCTAGTGGTTTTCCCTACTTTCTTCAATTTAAGTCTGAATTTGGTAATAAGGGGTTCATGATCTGAGCCACAGTCAGCTCCCGGTCTTGTTTTTGCTGACTGTATAGAGCTTCTCCATCTTTGGCTGCAAAGAATATAATCAGTCTGATTTTGATGTTGACCATATGGTGATGTCCACGTGTAGAGTCTTCTCTTGTGTTGTTGGAAGAGGGTTATCTTAGTCAAGCCTTAACCAGAGAGCTACTCCTCCCATCATACTGTCCTTTTAAATGATACTAATCTATTTACTTTACTGGATTACAATAAGGTATAAATAAAGTGTAATATGGAGTACACATTACATCTGGTTAAGAATAAGCTGTGTTGGAGCAACATCCTAGACAGAGCAAAACCCCAGACACTGAAACCTCAACCACAGAAGTCACTCTAGGTATCTTCAGCTCACTTTAGGTACCTACATATATCAACACCTGGAGGAATAGTTTAAATAAAGATTTTATGTGGACAACTTAAAAATTAGTTACATAATTTCTGCAACACAGAAAACCAACTATACAGATAAAACCTCTTGGTTTAGAATAACTAATGATAAAATTCAATCTGTTATCATGATAAAAACTGTTAGCAAATAGGAAGACATGGATACTTCCTTAATCTGATAAAGGTTATCATAAAAATTTACATTAAATATCAAACTAAATGCTGAAAGTTTGTTGGTGGTGGTAATAGTTATTTTTCTAAGATAACTGAACAAGAAAGGAATGCTACTTATCACCATTTTTATTTGACTTTGCGCTGGAGGTGCAAACCAGTATAGAAAGGAAGAGAAAGGAAAAGGTATAATGACTAGAAACAAAAACAGAAAGCTCCCATTATTTGTAGAGGATATGAAAGTGGAGGTAGAAAATCCAAAAGAATCTATAGATGTATTATTCAAACTAGTGAATTTAGCAAGTTACTGGGTAGCAGTTTAATACACAATAATCAGTTATAATTTGATAGACCAGCAGTTAGAAAATGCAGTGGTTAAATACAATGTACAACAGCATAAAATTTCAAATATTTAGAAATTGACTGATGATATAGATGAGGCTATTAGGAAAACTATAAAAACATTATTGAGACAGCAATAATTACAAAAACACTGATTAATCAGACTTTGTCAAGTTTTCTGCTCTATAAAAGGCACTAAGAAAATGAACAGGCGAGACACAGACAAGTAGAAAATACCTGACAAACATATCTGCTAAAGGACCTGTATCCAGAATATACAAATGACGCCTAAAACACACTTTTTTAAAAAAACCACACAACCCAACTTCTTTAGATGGTCAAAAGATTTGAACAGCTACTTCACAAAGGAAGATATAGATATGATTAGTGAACACATGAAAAAGTTCTCAACATCATTACTTATTAGAGGAATGTAAATGAAACCCATAATGAGATACCACAACACACTCACTGAGTTCAGTCACTCAGTCGTGTCTGACTCTTTGCGACCCCATGAATCACAGCACGCCAGGCCTCCCTGTCCATCACCAACTCCCGGAGTTCACTCAGACTCACGTCCATCGAGTCAGTGATGCCATCCAGCCATCTCATCCTCTGTCATCCCCTTCTCCTCCCGCGCCCAATCCCTCCCAGCATCAGAGTCTTTTCCAATGAGTCAGCTCTTCGCATGAGGTGGCCAAAGTACTGGAGTTTCAGCTTTAGCATCATTCCTTCCAAAGAAATCCCAGGGCTGATCTCCTTCAGAATGGACTGGTTGGATCTCCTTGAAGTCCAAGGGACTCTCAAGAATCTTCTCCAACACCACAGTTCAAAAGCATCTATTCTTTGGCACTCAGCCTTCTTCCCAGTCCAACTCTCACATCCATATGTGACCACAGGAAAAACCATAGCCTTGACTAGACAGACCTTTGTTGGCAAAGTAACGTCTCTGCTTTTGAATATGCTATCTAGATTGGTCATAACTTTCCTTCCAAGGAGTAAGCGTCTTTTAATTTCATGGCTGCAGTCACCATCTGCAGTGATTTTGGAGCCCAAAAAAATAAAATCTGACACTGTTTCCACTGTTTCCCCATCTATTTCCCATGAGGTGATGGAACCGGATGCCATGATCTTCATTTTCTGAATGTTGAGCTTTAAGCCAACTTTTTCACTCTCCACTTTCACTTTCATCAAGAGGCTTTTTAGTTCCTCTTCACTTTCTGCCTGAGCTTGAAAATCTTTTTTTCCTTCATTAGAGTAAGAAAAATAAGAAAAATTAAAAAATAGCTCACTATGGTGGCCATTAAAATATGGTAATAACCCTGATGATCTGAAATTCATCTTTTTCAACATTCATTGTCTCAGATGATCATTAAGTTTAAGTGCTATTTCCCTAGATAATAGTGATTATTTTCCTTTTTCCCTTCAATTTTGCATGAGAAAAAAGTCAAATATTTTACCTGGCAAAACATTTTACATATTGGGATTCCATGTGTGGTCTTACTTAGACCTTTGAGCCAAAGAAACTTCTTTGGCTCTTATCTTTGTGGACCTTCTAGATTTTTATCTTTCAGCTACCACTCAGGTAAGGGTATCTCCATTCATCTTCCAGGAATCTTCACTTCTGTGCCTACAAAAACATTCTGTAGCCTTCTTCTTTGGTGTATTCTTGGTCTTGAGAGTCCCTACATGAACTGCAGATGAACTCTTGAATCTTAACCTGGCTTATACAGGAGAAAACTTCACCTGACTTTTTTGTTTCTCCTACAGGCTCCTCAGTAAGCAAGTTTGCTGACTCACAGAAGGCAGCTTTTCTTTTCCTTGATGTCTATACCTTCTGAGTTCTGGTGTGCTATAATTCTGAGGCAAGGCCTGAATAAATTGAACTTTAGCTTAGATCATGACTGTTTTATAAACAAATTTAAACTCAAATGTATTAAAAAATAAATTACATTACACAGAGCATGAGAACCCATAAAAGCACAATTCACAATTTATATATTCCAAAGGTGATTCTGGGAATCTTTCTAAAGAAGTATACATGAGGAGGAACATTCTATTTTGCAGTTTTGTTCCCTGCCTTTGGGGATGAAGCAGCAAAGGAGTTAAAAGCCATATAAGAATAGTGGGCACAAGGGAAAGCTGGCCAATTGATGGAATTGTACAGTAAGAATGTAATTTTCATTCAGAAGAGTTGCTGACATTAGAGATTTTTCCAGTAAAGAATGGCTCTTGGATCCAATGGATGATGTGAATGCATTTAGAACCCTGAATGAAGGCTTAATGAGAATGTCTTCTATTTGATTGGTGTTTGTATGGAATCAGATTACTGTAGAATGTGGAAAAATGGTTTGCTCAGTTTCTAAACAAAATGAAAAGCATTGTCCTAATTGAATTTGTTTTGACATTCTTGCTGCCCCACACAGGTCAAGCTGCAAGATGGAACAAAAGAATAAAGCTAGAGGGTAATGTGAGGCCTTGACCAGAATGCTGTAAATGTTAGGAATGGTGTTCTTACTAGCATATGAAACCTTTAAATAAAGAATGTTATGAGGGATATGCATTCATCTCCATATTAAAAAGGCCATGTTGGAAATAAAATGTCATGGAGTTTAGAAAAAAATGAGGATTAAAATCCCCTGAAAATTAGCCTTTTGATTGCTGCTAGAATTTGATTATATGGGCTTCTCTGGTGGGTCAGATGATAAAGAATCCACCTGCAATGCGGGAGATCCAGGTTCAAGCCCTGGTTCAGGAAGATCCTCTGGAGAAAGGAATGGCAACCCATTCCAGTATTCTTGCCTGGAGAATTCCATGGACAAAAAAGCTTGGTGAGCTACAGTCCATGGGGTTACAAAGAGTTGGACATGATTGAGCAATTAACATACACATATGATACTTATGCATAGACATTTGTCTTTAAATCATTTGAGGTTAGGGCTCAGCTCAAAATGAGGGGGCCTTTAGATATTGTAATAAAGGAGTTAACTGCAGTTATAGTTGGAATACTAACATAATAATATTTTTGTAGTATTACAGTATGTTTGCTCTTTCAGTCACGTCTGACTCTTTGCGACCCTGTGGACTGTAGCCTGCCAGGCTTCTCTGTCTATGGAATTTTCCAGGCATGAGTACTAGAAATCTCATGGATATTAACTCATTTTAGTAGAATTTCAGTGTATTCTGGTGTCTTGATTCAGGCCATACAATCTCAAAGAAGTAGCCAGAAGCTTTTCCTCTTGGAAAAAGATATATGGGTAATTTTAATGCTTTAATATAAATCTGAATACTATTTTGAAGATTTTTCAGAAATAAACATCTCCTCACTCAATATTGTGGTTGATCAGAAATGGCTGTGGGTGTCCTTTTCCTTTTCTGATTGAAAAGCAACTCTTGTTTAGTTTTCTGTTTTTCCCCATTGATGTAGACCACTAAATGGAGTAGGGTAATTTCTGGAAATCATTTTATAATTATATATTGTCCTTTTCTCTGTTCAAATGAATAACCCAGGCAGTAGTTATTAGCCTATAACCTCCTTTTTGGCAACATGTATACCTTGGAAAACTCAGCAGTGGCCACAGGACTGGAAAAGGTCAGTTTTCATTCCAATCCCAAAGAAAGCCAATGCCAAAGAATGCTCAGACTACTGCACAATTGCACTCATCTCACACACTAGTAAAGTAATGCTCAAAATTCTCCAAGCCAGGCTTCAACAATACGTGAACCATGAACTTCCTGATGTTCAAGCTGGTTTTAGAAATGGCAAAGGAACCAGAGATCAAATTGCCAACGTCTGCTGGATCATGGAAAAGGCAAGAGAGTTCCAGAAAAACATCTATTTCTGCTTTATTGACTATGCCAAAGCCTTTGACTGTGTGGATCACAATAAACTGTGGAAAATTCTGAAAGAGATGGGAATACCAGACCACCTGACCTGCCTCTTGAGAAACCTATATGCAGGTCAGGAAGCAACAGTTAGAACTGGACATGGAACAACAGACTGGTTCCAAATAGGAAAAGGAGTACGTCAAGGCTATATATTGTCACCCTGCTTATTTAACTTCTATGCAGAGTACATCATGAGAAACGCTGGACTGGAAGAAGCACAAGCTGGAATCAAGATTGCCGGGAGAAATATCAATAAATATCAATAACCTCAGGTATGCAGATAACAGCACCTTTATGGCAGAAAGTGAAGAGGAACTCAAAAGCCTCTTGATGAAAGTGAAAGAGGAGAGTGAAAAAGTTGGCTTAAAGCTCAACATTCAGAAAACAAAGATCATGAAATCTGGTCCCATCACTTCATGGCAAATAGATTGGGAAACAGTGGAAACAGTGTCAGACTTTATTTTTTGGGCTCCAAAATCACTGCAGATGGTGACTGCAGCCATGAATTAAAAGACGCTTACTCCTTGGAAGAAAAGTTTTATGACCAACCTAGATAGCATATTAAAAAGCAGAGACATTACTTTGCCAAGAAAGATCCGTCTAGTCAAGGCTATGATTTTTCCAGTGGTCATGTATGGATGTGAGAGTTGGACTGTGAAGAAAGCTGAGCACTGAAGAATTGATGCTTTTGAACTGTGGTGTTGGAGAAGACTCTTGAGAGTCCCTTGGACTGCAAGGAGATCCAACCAGTCCATCCTAAAGGAGATCAGTCCTGGGTGTTCATTGGAAGGACTGATGCTGAGGGTGAAACTCCAATACTTGGGCCACCTCATGCGAAGAGTTGACTCATTGGAAAAGACTCTAATGCTGGGAGGGGTTGGAGGCAGGAGAAGAAGGGGACGACAGAGGATGAGATGGTAGATGGCATCACCAACTCGATGCACATGAGTTTGGGTGTACTCTGGGAGTTGGTGATGGACAGGGAGGCCTGGCGTGCTGCGATTCATGGGGTTGCAAAGAGTCAGACACGACTGAGCGACTGAACTGAACTGAACTGAACTAAATACCTTGTATATATACACATTGTTTTTGCAGAGAACTGCTTAAGGGATGTGGTATTTTTTTCCAACTTTTGTTCATATCTATAAAGTGAGAAGCAGGCTTCTGATCTGCAGTTCTGAATAGGTTGGTTGTCCATCAGTATACAAACAGCTTATTCCATAAGTCTTTTGCTCCACAGAGGGGCTGGGGTAGGGGGAATGAATTTATCATTTTTAAATGATTATGCTTTATACATATTAGATGTTTAAATGAATTTTCCAGACAAATCCTTTCCGTTTTATTTTCTTCTACATAAAGTGTTTCTAAAATAACGAAAGATAATTCAATCTTTTAAAATATACACGTAATCCCCTTAATAGAGATCCAAGTAGAAGAGTACTGGTAAACTAGGTAATGCAAGGGTATCTCTAAGTGAATGCCTGGGCTTGGGAAGTCTCATTATTCTGTAACTGTGTTGCTGGCACAGATGGAGAGCGGAGACCATTGCCTGCTGAAGCTGGTGCTGAGAAGGGCCTGTGGCTGCTCTTCAGAGGTTAATACAAGGAAACCCTCTTGATTTGCCAGAGGAGTCTGGGAGGGGAGCAGATGGCCACAAGAAGGGCCCTCCAGCTTACTCAGCTGCTCTGAGAAGCTTAGGGTGACCTCTCTAATACAAACAAACCAAATAGCTCTCAGGGTAATGGGGCAGCATCATTTATATTCCCAAATAACAATACTGCTCCTCACTTTGCAATCTCTCGCATCCTCATCCAGTGTGTGGGTGCCATCTGGTTCTTATAAACTTATATAGGCTGGTTGGGATTGCTATTGACTGATATCTCTGGGAAATGTGTTCTTTACTAATTACTTTCGTATGAATCTGGTAGGCATATAAGTATTATGTCTGTTTGCATAATTAAGAAACTGAGGCATAGAGGAATTGAGGGGCATTGGAATTAGAACCCAAGCACCTTGATTCCTCAGCTCAGTGTATAATAGAATGAGTCCATAGAGCCATCCCAGCGCTCTTGTTAAGCAGTAGTTATCCAGCTTTTGAATAAGGTTTTCTACAAGGGAAATTAGTTATTTTGAACATGTCACTTTCACAGTTTTAAGCCTTTGTGTAACTACCATTTTGCTAAGTGACAGAAAGGAAAAAGAGTGGCTTCTAGTATACTGCTGTAGCCTTCCAGGAAACAGGAATAAAGTGAGAAAATGTAATTTATACTATATAGTTTCATCAAAACCAAATTTTTTCAAGAGAAAAGTGTTCTGGTGCAAAGAAGTTACCTAGTTTGTGTGTGTGTATGTGTGTACCTAAACTGACTATAAGAAAAATTATTCTTCTTGTGAACCACTGCTCTCCTTTTCCCTGCCATTGGCTGAAACTACATTCATTTTCATGCATTAGCACCTGCTCAAGGGTCTGGTGAATCAAAAGACCAATGAGCAAAGTGGTTTTAATTGCCCAAGCTTTACTAGAGGCGTTTTTGCACTCAGAAACACAAAAGACTTTGAATGGTGTCAGAGGGCTATACTGAGAAGTGCTTTCCTTTAGAACCTTCAGATGATTCACTCCCTGTGTTGAGACATTGTCTAGTACAGATGAGTTCATGAGCTCGTCTTCCTTCCAACTGTGAGAGTATCATAAGCACTTGTCAATTTCAGTTGCCTTTAACAATTGCCCAGGAAATCAGGCAAACGTTAGAGTTTACTGACTTGTCCTTAGTGCATCTTTGTATAGCACTGTGCTTGCTAATTACTTTTATAAAATTCTGTATACATAGTTTTAACTGCATAGTCGTATTCAGTACGACTTATCATAGTAGTTAAGAGTACAGGCTCTGGAACCAGACTACCTGGTGCAAAGCCCAATTCAGCCTCTCACAGGCTGTGTGATGTTAGATAGTTTCCTTTACTGTCTGAGCCTCAGTTTCATCATCTGAGAAAGGGGACTAATACACAAACTATCTTGTAGAGCTCTTGTGAGGATTTAGTTAGAAAATACATGGAAACTACTTAGAATACTCTCGCACATAGTGAGTATCCAATGATTGTTAGCTAATGAAACTTCATATTTTATATTTTAGAAAAGGGGTTAAAGATTGGCAGAAGCGTAACAGGTGTCCATATGAGGCATAAATATGAATTATGGAAAATAATATCAATGTTTCACAATTATTAGCTTGTATTCAAATTATTGTTACTTTGTTCACCATCCCAGTAAAACTGTTTAATTATTGGTTGATTTTATTTTATTATAAAATCAGGAATTTCATAAGCATGCTTAATTCTCTGTGAATCATGAATGTGGATGTATAAATTAAAGATTCAGTTTAGTGTTCAATTATTCATTCATCCATAAACAAATACTTACGAAACTCTTAAAATGTGCCTGAGATGAAAACATAGGATGAAAAAGACAACCCCTGTTTTCAAGGAGTTCACAATCTAAAGGGCAAAGGCAAATATAAAAACTATTAATTACACTGATATCAAGTGCTGTAAAAGAGATATGGCTGATTAAAAAAAAACAAAAACGAGAGCTCAGGAAGCATTTAGGACTTCCCTGGAGGTCCAGTGGTTAAGACTCCACACTCCCAATGCAGGGGCAGGGGTTCAATCCCTGATTGGGAAAGATCGCGCACGTTGTACCATCAAAAAAAAAAGGAGGAGAAGCATTTAATTCTCTAAGGATATCAGGGAAGATTCCCCAGAGTAGGTATCATTTGAGTTGAGAATTAGGATAAGGAGGTGAGAAACTCACACCTGGTATGGGGACATAGAGGCTAAGAAAACATTGCATAGTCAAGAATCTGCAAGTAGTTTAGTATGTTTAGTGCACTGAGAAGTGGCAGGAAGCAAGTCTGAAGAGAGAAAAAAAGAGACTGCATCATAAATTTGAACTTTATCCTACTATCAGTTAGGAATCATTTAAAAGATTTTAAACAAACATTTTTATAAATTTTTTTCTATGCCAGATTCTGTGTTAGATACCAAGACTATGAAATGAATAGGTCATAGTTTAGTAGGAATGCCATGATTTAGGAAGATCATTCTGTTCATGTTATGGAAGATGAGAGGGAAGTAAGACTAGGAGGCAGGAAGATTAGTTAATCCAAGTAGGAGATTATTATGATCTTGGTCTGAGGCAGTGTTAGGGGAGTTAAAGGATGAGTGTCATGGTCCGGGCAAGGATTGGAAAAGGATTTCCAGACATGAGACAGAATGAGAGAGAAATAAAGTTTATTAGAATGGGAGACACTGTTAGAACAGTGGGCCAGCTCAAGGGAGAACCAACGCTGAACAGGGATCCTTGCTGCTGCTGCTAAGTCGATTCAGTCATGTCCGACTCTGTGCGACCCCATAGACGGCAGCCCACCAGGCTCCTCTGTCCCTGGGATTCTCCAGGCAAGAATACTGCGGTGGGTTGCCATTTCCTTCTCCAACGCATGCATGCATGCTAAGTCGCTTCAGTTGTGTCTGACTCTGTGTGACCCCATGGACAGCAGCGCACCAGGCTTCTCTGTCCACAGGATTCTCCAGGCAAGAATACTGGAGTGGGTTGCCATTTCCTTCTCCAGAACAGGGGTCCTTAGTCCACTTTTATACCCAGGGTACAAGGAGTGGGGTAGGGGTCTTGTGAGTCATTTGCTGATTGGATGAGGCACGTATACTTGGTGGGGGAAGAGTAAGGCAAATACCTTCTCCCTGTGTGCGGCAGGAGAGAGACAGGTTATACTGCTCAGGAGGACCTGAAATCTGTTAATAGTTACAACATGGGGGAGGGAAGGACGATGAGGATCTGGTTTTTCCATTCCTGCATTCCAAGACCCTCCTTGCTTTTATCTGTTCTTTTGTCCTTGGGTCACCACAGAGAGCAGCTGGAATGGAGAGATACTTAGGAGGCAGAATCTGCAACATTTAGTGACCCTCTTGGGTATGGAGCATCGGGAGGAGCTGGGATGCATCCCAGAGCCCTGGCTCCTGCCTGCTTCTCCAGCCTCATTGTATTCCCCTTTCCACCCCGTCCCCCGTCCCTGTTGGCTTTCTAGTTGCTGGGCTTCTTTCCATTCTCTGAGCATTCTGTGTTCCTCTTGGCCTTTGCACCTCTGCGTAGTCTTCCTTTGCCTTTTGCATATGCACTTTTTTTTTCTACCTGGAGTCATCTTTACCATTACTCTGCCATTCCCCATCCTTTTGCCTAGTTAATTCTGATTTATTCTATAAAATTCTGCATGTTATTTCCTCTCAAAATTTTATTTCCTCAAGGAGCCCATCCCTTACCACTCCCGTCCCTAAATCAGGTCATGTCTCCCATATTATATACACGACTTAGCGACTGAACAACAACCATTCTGTACTTCTTCACAATTAGAACTAAATAATTACTTGTGGAGTTAGTGGTTAAATATGTCTCCCCAGCTAGACTATGTTATTGTTGTTCAGTCGCTAAGTCATGTCTGACTCTTTGCAACCCCATGGACAGCAGCATGCCAGGCTTCCCTGTCCTTTACCATCTCCTGGAGTTTGCTCAAACTCATGTCCATTGAGTCGGTGATGCCATCCAGCCATCTCATCCTCTGTCTCCCTCTTTTCCTCCTGCCCTCAATCTTTCCCAGCATCAGAGTCTTTTACAATGAGTTGGCTTTTTGCAGTAGGTCCCCAAAGTTATATAGATACTATAAACTCAGGAGTTGTTTGGTCTTTTTATTGGAGAAGGCAATGGCACCCCACTCCAGTACTCTTGCCTGGAAAATCCCATGGACGGAGGAGCCTGGTGGGCTGCAGTCCATGGGGTCACTAGGAGTCAGACACGACTGAGTGACTTCACTTTGACTTTTCACTTTCATGCATTGGAGGAGGAAATGGCAACCCACTCCAGTGTTCTTGCCTGGAGAATCCCATGGACAGAGGAGCCTGGTGGGCTGCTGTCTATGGGGTCGCACAGAGTCGGACACGACTGAAGCGACTTAGCAGCAGCAGCAGCAGCAGTAGCAGCAGCATAGATGTATCCTTGGGATTCAACACAGCAGATCTTAAATAGTTATTAGTTTAATGAATGAATTACTCATAAGATACCTTTAGAAAGAGAAAAAAATAACATATTTGTATGTTTTGGCTCTTTGAATTTCTTGTAGTCACTTAGATAAGGTATGTGCTGTCTTACACATGGATTACCAGATTGAGTCTGATGGGAGACCACATTTCACATATTCTCTGCCATTTGTCCCTATTCAGTTCAGTTCAGTCCAGTCGCTCAGTTGTGTCCGACTCTTTGCGATCCCATGAATCACAGCACGCCAGGCCTCCCTGTCCATCACCATCTCCCGGAGTTCACTTCAACTCATGTCTATCGAGTCGGTGATGCCATCCAGCCATCTCATCCTCTGTCGTCCCCTTCTCCTCCTGCCCCCAACCCCTCCCAGCATCAGAGTCTTTTCCAGTGAGTCAACTCTTCGCATGAGGTGGCCAAAGTACTGGAGTTACAGCTTCAGCATCAGTCCTCCCAATGAACACCCAGGACTCATCTCTTTAGGATGGACTGGTTGGATCTCCTTGCAGTCCAAGGGACTCTCAAGAGTCTTCTCCAATACCACAGTTCAAAAGCATCAGTTCTTCGGCACTCAGCTTTCTTCACAGTCCAACTCTCACATCCATACATGACCACTGGAAAAACCATAGCCTTGACTAGACAGACCTTTGTTGGCAAAGTAATCTCTCTGCTTTTGAATATGCTATCTAGGTTGGTCATAACTTTCCTTCCAAGGAGTAAGTGTCTTTTAATTTCATGGCTGCAGTCACCATCTGCAATGATTTTGGAGCCCCAAAAAATAAAGTCTGACACTGTTTCCACTGTTTCTCCATCTATTTCCCATGAAGTGATGGGACCAGATGCCATGATCTTCGTTTTCTGAATGTTGAGCTTTAAGCCAACTTTTTCACTCTCCTCTTTCACTTTCATCAAGAGGCTTTTTAGTTCCTCTTCACTTTCTGCCATAAGGGTGGTGTCATCTGCATACCTGAGGTTATTGATATTTCTCTAGGCAATCTTGATTCCAACTTGTGCTTCTTCCAGCCCAGTGTTTCTCATAATGTACTCTGCATAGAAGTTAAATAAGCAGGGTGACAATATACAGCTTTGACGTACTCCTTTTCCTATTTGGAACTAGTCTGTTGTTCCATGTCCAGTTCTAACTGTTGCTTCCTGACCTGCATACAGGTTTCTCAAGAGGCAGGTCAGGTGGTCTGGTATTCCCATCTCTTTCAGAATTTTCCACAGTTTATTGTGAACCACACAGTCAAAGGCTTTGGCATAGTCAACAAAGCAGAAATAGATGTTTTTCTGGAACTCTCTTGCTTTTTCCATGATCCAGCGGATGTTGGCAATTTGATCTCTGGTTCCTCTGCCTTTTCTAAAACCAGCTTGAACATCTGGAAGTTCACGGTTCACATACTGCTGAAGCCTGGCTTGGAAAATTTTGTTAGGGGACGTTTTTTTTTATCAGTTTGCAAATTTAGTATCATAGTAGCTGACTGTATACAAACAAAGGATGAAAATTGAGTTAGTAAAAAAAATGGAACAGTACCCAGCATCACTCTGATTTTCCTAAGCTAGGAAAATGAAATTAGTGTTTGGGGAACACTATAATAGAAATAAAATGTGATTGTTAGGAGCACAAACTCTGAAGCCAGACTGCCTGGGTTCAAATCCTAGCTCTTCCGCTTACAGGCTGTATGAAGTTAGGCAACTTAAATTGTTTCTCTAAGCCTCAGTTTCTTTACCTACAAAAAATGGGGTTAATAGTACTAAACATATAACATTGTGGTGAGGATTAAATGATATAATGCTTATGAAAGAACACATGGTAAGTGCTCAAAGACTGTTAGTGATGAAAAATTATTTTCTTTTTAAAGCAAAAGAAGCAATTTGGATGTATTCAAGAAGTACATTAATTGAGGGAAACTCTTTACAAATTTATTTTTTATTGGTTTTAAAGGCTAAAATGTTTCAGAATGTGAATTTACAGTCATTTTAATTTCTGTTATCATGACTGTAATCATATAATAAAATTGGGGCAAATTGCATAACTTATGTGAGCCTATTCCTCATCTGTGAAATTGTCTGATGAAATTATTGCTCAATTCTGGGTAAAATGCCCTCTTATAAACTAAACTGTAAGCTCCACAGGCACAAATGTTAAAGTTTCTTCATTTAATAAGATTCAGTTTTGTAACTGGGACACCAGATAGAGTTTCGTCTGGAAGTGATATTTGAGCTAAGCCATGAAGAACATAGGATTTCCTTATTTGGGAAAGAAATTTTATTTATATTTTCCATAGCTATAAAACTGGTTGATCCTTAGCACTTTCTGTTTAGTCCAAGGTTGGGTCCAGCCAATGTCCTGGATTCCCCAGCTGTGATACTGGTAAAGAAATGTTAAGTACATTTGTTACGTTACAAATGTAACATTAAGATTATAACATTGTAACACAATGTTAAGTTACATTTCTATTTCCACTTATGCCACTATTTAGTTTAGAAGGCAGGGGAATAGGAACTCTTTTAAGCCATGAGCCATTCCTGAATTTTTAACAATTTCTTGCTAATATTGATGTTTTCAGAGCTCTTGTTGCACATTTAAGCATGACATGTAAGCAAGACTGCTTACAAAGAACTCAATTGTTAGGGGCCTGAGGCCATTGCAACACACTTTTTGAATCTTGTCTCATTCCTAAATGGCACTTGGAGCATGTTGAAGGTAAGGACAACATGGTACACTTATAGGATAACATGCTTGTGGGGGCTAACCTCATAGCAGGTTATAGTTTATAGTTCAGCTTTTTTCCTGGACCCTGAGATGTCAGAGCCATTGTGATACGTAATGAAGAAAGTGCTGCAGTACAATTTTATTCTAAAATTTCCAAACAGTGTAGAGGCCAGCTAGGAAAGGTGCCTCAGCCATAGAACAGTAAGCTGAAATTTGTTCAAATCTTTTTTCTCAAGGCAGAGCTAGCTTTGTGACTTGGGGATGGGTTGGAGGGATGCAATGCTTGTAAAACTAAACAAGAAGTCCTTGAAAGTGTGTAGTGCATTCAAGCTCACTCATTGTTAGAGCACTTGAGTCTCCAACCACCACAATGGGCTTCTTGATGAGGTGGTTTCTCTTCTTGCAGAGCATGGGCTTTAGGGCGTGCGAGGTCAGTAGTTGGGACACACAGGCTTAGTTGCCCCACACATGTGAAATTTTAGTTCCTGGGTCAGGGATCAAATCTGTGTTCCCTGCATTGGCAGGCAGATTCCTAACCACTGGACCACCAGGGAAGTCTCTTATTCAAGCTTCTTGATTAACCTTTTTGAGATTATGAAAAAAGGTATTAAATGTTCCCCCAAAAGAATGTACATACATACAAACAAAAGTTTTCTTATTAGTTCTGGAGGTCCATAGACTTAAGGGTAAGGACTCTTTTTCTAGATTGTGTGTTCCTTAAGAACTATACCTAGATTTCATTGGCCTTTGACAGAGCCTGCTGTGTATGTGGAAGATACTCAGCAAATAGTTTCTGAATTGATGAACTAGAATGCAAAATGAAAATCTTCACGTTTCTTACTAGAGAATCTCTAAACCTGTCTTCTTTGTTTCCTTAGGCTTCCATCTCAGTGGCACAGTAACTGAACCAGCCACTACTTCTGAACCAGCCGTGACTTATAAAGTTGCCATCAGTTTTGATCGATGCAAAATCACCTCAGTAACATGTGGCTGTGGGAACAAAGACATATTCTACTGTGCTCACGTGGTAGCACTCTCACTCTACAGGATCCGTAGACCAGACCAAGTCAAATTGCGTCTTCCTATCTCAGAAACCCTTTTCCAGATGAATAGGGACCAGCTACAAAAGTTTATTCAATATTTGATCACAGCACACCACACTGAAGTTCTTCCTACCGCACAGAAATTGGCAGATGAGATTCTGTCCTCCAACTCTGAAATCAACCAAGTAAATGGTAATTGTACAATATTTTTGTTGCTGAAAAATCTATTTTGTTGCTTTATTGCATGTTTAGAGGTTGGGATACTTTTGCCATTGTAATCACTTAACTTTAATCAGTTTATTCTATCCAAACTATTTATTAACTCTGTTTCTTAAAGCCATCCAATTGTCCACCTCATAAAGTTTGGGTGAAAATGACAGAGGATGTTAGAGTTATAAATTAAACCAGTTTATGGACTTCACGTGTCCACATAATCCTTGCCTCTAGGAGCCTGGAATATTCAGAAGTGAAAGAAACCATGAAATAATGAATGTCATTCAGTGAAATGAAATGGATATCAGAATTCCTTAACATTTCAGGATCCTGCATAGCACCATGGTTATTCTAAAGAGTGTCGTTTGCGTTGTGTTTATGAGCTATATAATGGATGGAGAGAGATACGATGTTCACTTATTCATTCAAGAAATGTATGTTGAGTACCTGCTCTGTGCATATGATACTGCTGATTGTTGAGGGCATAAAATAGACATGGTTCCTGTCTTCAGATATCTTACAGTCTAGTAGAAAAAACAGCTAAGGCTGAAGTAAATGCTTGCTTTTGTTATGAAGTCAGGTTGTAGATACTTAATCATAGGAAACTGTTGAAGAATTTTGAGAAGAGGAACTATATGAGCCACTTTTTCATTTTGTTGGTTAGGTTCTACTATGTTCCAGGCATCATACATGAGAATCTTATGTATGTTTATATATGTTAATTCATTTAGTTTTCAAAACTACCCTGTGAGGTAGATATTATAACCATTTTGTAAATAAGGAAATTATTTATAACCTAGGCTCACCTGACTTCAGAACTCAAGTTTTTTATACCTCTCTATACTTCCTTTCTGTTTTTAGGATATAACTTTGGTATTAGTGTGAACAAGACAGTGAGACTAGGTTAATGGCCTGTATAATACTATGGTCTATGTGCTAAAGGGCCTGCCTTTCCCAGTTGCCTAAGAGAACTAATCAAGGCCTGCATACAACCTCATCACTTATCAGAAATAAAGATAGTCAGACAAGCTTCCAGGAACTCTTGCTGTCTAGCAGAAATAGTCTTCTGTTGCTTTATCCTCAAAGTTGTGTTTACATGATGGATGCATGCATGCTAAGTCACTTCAGCATGTCCGACTCTGCAACCCTATGAACTATAGTCCGCCAGGCTCCTCTCTGGGATTCTCCAGGCAAGAATACTGGAGTGGATTGCCATGCCCTCCTCCAGGGATCTCTTCCCAACCCAGGGATCAAACCTGTAGCTCTTATGTTTCATGCAGGAGAGTTCTTTACCACTAGCGCCACCTGGGAAGCCCATTCACGTGGTAACTGAGCTCTATTTGAGAGATACTGTTACAGAGTAGCTTTCTAAAGGGGCTTCCCTGGTGGTTCAATGGTAAAGAATCACCTGCCAATGCCTCAGTGGTAAAGATTCTGCCGGCCAATGCCAGAGACACAGGTTCCATCCCTGATCCAGGAAGATCCCACATGCCTGAAGCAACTAAGCCCATGTGCCACAACTGTTGAGCCTGTGCTCTAGAGGGAGACGCAACTACTGAAGCCCTTGTGCCCTAAAGCCCATGCTCCACAAGTCCACACACCTAAACAACAGAGTAGCTCCCACTTGCCGCACCTAGAGCAAAGCCCGTACAGCAATGAAGACCCAGCACAGCCAGAAATAAATTAAATAAATAAATGAAATTATAAAATTCTAGTTCCTCTTCACTTTCTGCCATACGGGTGGTGTCATCTGCATATCTGAGGTTATTGATATTTCTTCCAGCAATTTTGATTCCGGCTTGTGCTTCATCCAGCCCAGCATTTCACATGAGGTACTCTGTATATAAGTTAAATTAGCAGAGTGACAATGTACAGCCTTGATATACTCCTTTCCCACTTTTGAACCAGTCCATTGTTCCATGTCCAGTTCTAACTGTTGCTTCTTGACCTGTTGCTACAGGTTTCTCAGGAGACACATAAGGTGGTCTGATATAACCATCTTTTAAAGAATTTTCCACAGTTTATTGTGATCCCCACAGTCAAAGACTTTTGCATAATCAGTGAAGCAGAAGTAGATGTTTTTCTGGAATTCCCTTGCTTTTTCTATGATCCAGTATACTATGCTAAGTCTCTTCAGTCATGTCCAACTTTTTGCGACCCCATGGACTGTAACCTTCCAGCTTCCTCTGTCCATGGCATTCTCCCGGCATGAATACTGGAGTGGGTTGCCATTTCCTTCTCCAGGGGATCTTCCCAACCTAGGGATCGAACCAGTATCTCTTACATCTCCTGCATTAGGAGGCGGGTTCTTTACCACTAGCGCCACCTGGGAAGCCCTTCTATGATCAGAAGGATGTTAGCAATTTGATCTCTGCTTCCTCTACCTTTTCTAAATCCAGCTTGTACATCTGAAAGTTCTTAGTTCACGTACTGTTGAAGCCTAGCTTGAAGGATTTTGAGCATTACCTTGTTAGCATGTGAAATGAATGCAAGTGAAATGAGTGCAGTGTAGTTTGAACATTCTTTGGCATTGCCTTTCTTTGGAATTGGAATGAAAACTGACCTTTTCCAGTCCTGTCTTATAGCCACTGCAGGGATATGTATAAAAAGTACTTAGACACTGTCATGTAGGAAGCACTCAATAAATGGCTGTTTTTAACAAATATTGAAGGATGAAAGGAGTATATTTGTTTTTCTTTTCCACTTTCAGTTTACAGAAGTAGTATAGGATATATTATTTGCCCACCTGGGTTTTAAATCTAGATGGTCAATAGGACATGCATTTGTTCATTCTATAAATATTAATTCAATGCTGTAATGATCCAGGCACTGTGAGGTACAAAAATGAATCCCTACTCTACTCTTTAAAAGCTTCAATGTAGTTGGGAGTATATGAGACAAGCTCAATTCTATTGTAAAACAAAATGCAACAGGTCTTTAAGAGAAGTAATAATAAAGTGCTAAGAAGAGAGTTTTTCCAGTAGTCATGTATGGATGTGAGAGTTGAACTGTGAAGAAGGCTGAGTGCCAAAGAATAGATGCTTTTGAACTGTGGTGTTGGAGAAGACTCTTGAGAGTCCCTTGGACTGCAAGGAGATCCAACCAGTCCATTCTAAAGGAGATCAGTCCTGGGTGTTCTTTGGAAGGAATGATGCTAAAGCTGAAACTCCAGTACTTTGGCCACCTCATGCGAAGAGTTGACTCATTGGAAAAAACTCTGATGCTGGGATGGATTGGGGGCAGAAGGAGAAGGGGACGACAGAGGATGAGATGGCTGGATGGCATCACCGACTTGATGGACGTGAGTTTGAGTGAACTCCAGGAGTTGGTGATGGACAGGGAGGCCTGGTGTGCTGCAATTCACGGGGTCCCAAAGAGTTGGACACGACGGAGTGACTGAACTGAACTGAACTGAAGAAGAGAGTTACTACATTACTCTCATGCATATGAGTATGAAGGGCATACTTTTGACAGGTGAGGTGTATGGGTTATATGGTGAATTCAGTGAGAGACTTTCCTGCCAAGTAAATTTCAGCAGTGTTAGCCTCTCTGTATACGTATTTTATGGTTTTCCTTTCTCAGTGCAGCCCTGACTATAGAGCTGAGGCAACACTGACAATGAGAAGTAATGCTTTTTGGCCAAAGAACAGGTTGTGGGGAAAGGAAGGGAAGTAAAGGGAAAAGCATAAATAAAGTCGTCAGGAAATGTCATTGACTTCTGGGTACACTAAGTTTCTAGTTGAAACATAGCATAAGTATAGGAAAGACAAGACTAGAAGTGAAAGGGCCTGAAGAGGAAGGGCCCTAAATGCTAAGCTAAGTTTAGACTTCATTTATAAAGAATAGTTTATCACTGAAGACTTCTGAGCAGGGAAGGGATATGATCAGAACTGTGTTGAGAATAACACATTTGAAGAAAAGTAGCATATAGCAGATTCCATGAACTGGTTGCTCCTAATGTTAATTAGTATTTGTAGAATAAATATGAGTCCTCCTGATTTCCTGGATGGTAAGATGCACTGAAAAAGCATGGCAGAAGAGCACTATTCTCTGCAGACCTGGATTTCATTTAAATAAGGCTTTCATATAAGAGGACAAGAAGAAAGGTAGATTGACTGATGAAACATGACATGAATTTGTAACCAATTGCACGACCACACATATAGAGTATTGACTTATACTATAAGACCATACTGACTTATAGTCTTTTGTCACTTGGAGACAGGGTTCTAAAAACTTATCACAGGACTCAGTCTTTGAGAAAGTGAGAGAAGAAGATTCAGTTTTCATTCCACAGATATTTCTTAGGTGCCTGTCACATTACCAGAACTGTGTTATAAATGATTCAACTGTGAGCAAGGAGCTAACAGGCTACTAGGGGAGAGGGATGTGTAAATAACTAACACTGTGTTTTAAGTGATGTCATTGAGGTGAGCCCAGGAAGGAAAGATATTCTGAGTATAAATTTATAAAACATCACCCTGTATACAACCCTGCCTGTGCTCTGGGTTGCAAGTTTCCAGAAATTTAGAATTGTTGACTCCACTTGAGAAGCTACAATTTTATAGTGAATTTTAAAAAGAGAAATTTTTATTTTCTAAGAAAGTATTTTTTTAATTTTAAAATAATATGTGTGCTTTAGGCTTATTTTAAACTTCAAAGAAAAACAAAATAGAAGAAAAATTACATTCTCCTAGGGGAAAAAAAATACATCACTATTTTTGTGTTTGTGCATTTTTACCCCAGGATGATATTTGTAGACCTTGGGAGAGGATACAACTGAGACTTCAGTGAACATGAAACTAGCTCTACTCTCTTATGTTTATTGAGAGCCACACAATTGACAAAGCCCAGATTAAGGCAGAATGCCTGTGAGTTTCTGAATATACTCACAGAGGGCTGCTCCTGCTGAGTGTGGAGTGTAGGAACTCAGGAGATTCATTTCACCACCCTATTCCTCGCAGGTGCTCCTGACCCAACAGCTGGGGCCAGCATTGATGATGAGAACTGTTGGCATTTGGATGAAGAACAGGTGAAAGAACAAGTGAAGCTCTTTCTCTCCCAGGGTGGTTACTATGGCTCTGGAAAGCAACTCAATTCAATGTTTGCCAAGGTAAGATATGAAAAGATTTTTTTTTCCCTTAAGTAAACTGGGCTCACCACACTTCTGGCTTCATGCATTGTAGCTAGCTCACTTGACCTACCTGTACTGAATGCTTGAAAACTACTTGGGTGGAGGGAAGCTGAGCAGAGCAGACCAGAGCAGGTTGCGTCCAGGGAGCCCTACTGCTCACCCTGGTCATCCTCTTCCTCTTGCTCCACAGTCTCTAAATGAGTTTGCATTCCTGGGGGGATTAGTAATGAAGCTACCTCCCCCTGCCTTGAACCCAAGGCTGCCCAATGAGGCCTTAAAGAGACAATATTTTGTTGTTTTTAAAATATTTACTGATTTATTTGGCTGTGCCAGGTCTTAGTTGTGGCATGTGGGATCTAGTTTTCTGACCAAGGATTGAACCCTGGCCCCTTGCATTGGGAGTGCAGAGTATTAGCCACTGAGAAGTTCCAGAAACTTAGTATTTTGGAACTGGGGGCTCTCACAGCAGGCTTTCTTTCTTTTCTTTCTTAACACCTTTGATGAAATATAATTCACATATCATAAAATTCACCCATTTAAAAAATTGTACAATTCAGTGGTTTTTAGTATATTGACAGATATGTACAGCTATCACTGCAGTCAACTTTAGAACATTTTCATTATCTTAAAAATAAACCCCATTCCCTTTACCTATCACTCCCCTGTTCCCCATGCCCCTCTTCCCTGAGCTCTAAGCAACCACTAAGGTACTTTCTGTCTTTATAGATTTCCCTATTCTGGACTTTCCTAGGAATGGAATCCTATAGTATGTAGTCTTTTGTGACTGGCTTTTTTCTCCTGGCATAGTATTTCAAAATACTTAAAAACATATATCCATGTTGTAGCATGTGTCAGTACTTCATTCCTTTTTATGGCCAAATAATATTCCATTGTATGGATACCACACATTTCTTTTATCTGTTTGTCTGTTGATGGGCATTTGGATTGTTTCCACCTCTAAGCTGTTATAAATAATGCTCCTATAAACATTCTTGTACAGTGTTTCTGTGTGGACATATATATTTTCATTTCTCTCTAGGAATGGAATTAGTAGGCCATATGGTAGCTCTATGTTTAATCATTTGAGGAATTTCTAGACTGATTTCCAAAGTGGCTGCATCATTCTACAATCCCACTAAACAGTGTATGAGAGTTCTGATTTCTCTATATCCTTGCCAACACTTATTATCTAGCTTTTTTATTCTAGCCATCCTTGTGAGTATGAAGTGGTATCTCATTGCACACAGCAGGATCTCTTGATACATGCAGAGAACTTGCTTACAGAAGAAGAGGCCTTCTTTTTGGCTCCTTGGATATGCTGTGCTTAGATACTTCATCTTCTCCTCCCCCTCCTCCCCTTCTTCTCCTCCTACTTTGTTATGATGTACAGTCACCAACCACCTGCCCCTCCTTATGTGTCAGGTTCGAGAGATGCTGCGGATGAGAGATTCCAATGGAGCCAGGATGCTGACACTAATAACTGAACAGTTTATGGCCGACCCACGACTCACACTGTGGAGGCAACAAGGAACAAGCATGACAGATAAGTGCAGGCAGCTCTGGGATGAGCTAGGTAAGTCCCCATATCTCAGAGAAGCGCTATGTCTATCCTGTGAGCTTGCCCCCAGCAATAGTGTTAGTGAATACTTGTCATTAGTCATTACATAGATCTTGCTAAGTGAACTTTAGCCCAAATGGTGGAAGATTTAGGTTCTACAGAGGCCACCCAGAGTCATTTTGAATTCACTTGTGTTTCTTCCACAGCCTTATATTTTGCTACTGACACCAGCGTTCTATTCCAGATATTACCATACAGAAGCTTTTAGTGAGAGAAAACCTTTTGCCTTGGCTTCTGTCTCATGGCATTAGCTTGGCTTTCCAAATACTTGCTATTCTCACTTTTCTTGCATTCCCTGGGCCTGCTTTTCTTTATCATTTCCAGCAAACCTCTTAGCCATAAGGCCATTTCTAAGCCTTGAGCCCTGGACTTCTATTTTTCTTTCTCTATTCTCCTTTGTTCAGTTCAGGTCAGTTGCTTAGTCATGTCCGACTCTCTGCAACCCCATGGACTGCAATACACCAGTCCTCCCTGTCCATCACCAACTCCCAGAGCTTGCTCAAACTCATGTCCATTGAGTCAGTGATGCCATCCAACCATCTCATCCTCTGTTGGCCCCTTCTCCTCCCTCCTTCAATCTTTCCCAGCATCTGGGTCTTTTCTAGTGAGTCAGTTCTTCACATCAGGTGGCCAAAGTATTGGAGTTTCAGCTGCAGTTTCAGTTTCAGTCCTTCCAATGAATATTCGGGACTGATTTCCTTTAGGATAGACTGGTTGGATCTCCTTGCCATCCAAGGAACTCTCAAGAGTCTTTTCCAACACCACACTTCAGAAGCATCAATTCTTCAGCACTCAGCTTTCTTTATAGTCCAACTCTCACATCCATATATGACTACTGGAAAAGCCATAGTTTTGACTAGACTAGATGGACCTCTGTTAGCAAAGTAATGTCTCTGCTTTTTAATATGTTGTCTAGGTTGATCATAGCCTTTCTTCCAAGGAGCAAGTGTCTTTTAATTTCATGGCTGCAGTCACCATCTGCAGTGATTTTGGAGCCAAAAAAATAAAGTCAGCCACTGTTTCCATTGTTTCCCCATCTATTTGCCATGAAGTGATGGGACCGGATGCCATGATCTTAGTTTTCTGAATGTTGAGCTTTAGGCCAACTTTTTCACTCTCCTTTTGCACTTTCATCAAGAGGCTTCCTCTTCACTTTCTGCCATAAGGGTGGTGTCATCTGCATATCTGAGGTTATTGATATTTCTCCTGGCAGTCTTGATTCCAGCTTATGCTTCATCCAGCCCAGCATTTCTCATGATGTACTCTGCATATAAGTTAAATAAGCAGGGTGACAATATACAGCCTTAACATACTCCTTTCCCAATTTGGAACCGGTCTGTTGTTCCATGTCTAACTGCTGCTTCTTGACCTGCATATAGATTTTTCAAGAAGCAGGTCAGGTGGTCTGGTATTCCCATCTCTTTTAGAATTTTCCACACTTTATTGTGATCCACACAGTCAAAGGCTTTGGTGTAATCAATAAAGCAGAAGTAGATTTTTTTCTGAAACTCTCTTGCTTTTTCTATGATCCAGTGGATGTTGGCAATTTGATCTCTGGTTCCTCTGCCTTTTCTAAATCCAGCTTGAACATCTGGAAGTTCACGATTCACGTACTGTTGAAGCCTGGCTTGGATTTTGAGCATTACTTTGCTAGCATGTGAGATGAGTGCAAATGTGTGGTAGTTTGAACATTCTTTGGCATTGCCTTCCTTTGGGATTGGAATGAAAACTGACCTTTTCCAGTCCTTTGAGAACTCTTTTTTTTTTTTAGTATCATGACCTCAGAGTAACCTCTGTGGTGATCTCTTCCTCATCCTCTTTCGATTATCTCATTTCCAGTCTTGTATTAGCTGCTGCCCTATGACCATTTCTACTGAAAAAATCTCCTAATCACCTCAAACTTGAGAAATCCAAAAATGAAATCAGGCCTTCTATGAAGAAAGATTCCCCTGAACCTGGCATTGGCACCACCATTTCTTTTTTTTTTTTTTGGGGGGCGGATCTCAGCACCCGGCGGAGCGCGAGGCCGCCTGGGACCACTCAGCGAGGTGGCACCGCCCCTCCGCGCGACCAGCCCCCGGCACCACCATTTCTTATTCGACAAAACTTACTGTCAAGCACTCATTTTTGTTTTATTCCCTACATCCAGTCACCAATATAATTTGATTCCTTGACCTTTAAAATGTAATTTAGTGTTCATTTACACTTTTTATTTCTTGTCATAACTGGTCTGGTTGAGGACCATGGGACTTTTAGATTAAATTAGACCTGTGGCCTCCTGAATGGTCTCTTTGTTCAAGATTCTTGTCATTAAGACCATCTTCTTTAGTCATTATTTATCTTCATCATTCCCATTTCAATGACAGTTTTGCAGTGGTGATACTCAACTCCCCTCCCTGTTTGCAGAATCCTTCATACTCTGAACGTACAATCCAGTCACGGCCCCACTTTGGGGTTATACTAGAAAAGTTGTCTATGGCATATTCTGAAATTTCTAATATAGCTTCTCTGTACTTTGTCCACCCCAGAAAGCAATGACAAACTTTCCTCTCATACAAAATAGCACCAAAAAACCACTACAGCTTAGGATTTTAGTGAATTCCCCAAAGCATATATTAATACATTATAGTCTTAGAGCTAAAAGCTTTGGGGAATAAGGCTTAATGATTCAGACTTTATGTGGTTACTTTGGGGCTGGTAAATGTGGGGTTTTGGTTTGAGTGCTGGGGCTTCATATCACCTGAGGCACTATAGCTTTGCAGTTTTCATTAATAATGAACAGCTACATTATTGAACATTATGTGCCAGTCTCTGTGTTAAAGATTGTATGCATGTTTAATTCTCATAACAAACCTATGAAGTAATTGTGTGTTTATTGCAAAGAAACAGAGACACCTCTGGTTACTTCTGGATACAGAATGAAATAAAGAAGTATAGAAAACTGTCTCTCTGACACAATCACATTTTCCAAAGTACAGGAATGTTGAACTATTAATTTAAGTTACTGGTCTAACCACTTGTGACCAGGGTCATGTAACACAGTGCATGGCAACTTGGAAACAGCTTCCCTCAGAAGGGATTGTAGGCATGGACCCTTCAAGGATAAGACATCAGCATCTCCATATGTTCAGGTGAGAAAAATGGAGCTCAGAAAGTTTTTTGTTCAAAGTTACACACTAGCAGGTGGTGGCTCTAACACTGGAGCCCCAGCCTGTCCAGCTCCAAATCAAGCATCCTTGTGCAACATCTCCCTCAATTTCATCTCGTATGTACTGTTTTCCCCAAAAGTGCATGTTTTTTTTAAGAATTTGAAATTAACCTTCAGAGCGTCAGGTTTATCTGAGTCCTGAATCTCTTGGGAATAATTTCTGTGACAATCGAAGGATTGTGTTGTGGATTTGGACTTGGCCTTTGGTAGGTGACAGGAAGTAAGCGGAGCATGACCCCAGTGCTTCTAAAGCTTTTGTTAGTTACTTAGATTCATTATGAAAAGCTCTTGGTTGTGACATTTTCATATCTAAGAAATTGCTGTATCAACCTTCCAAGAAACTCTCAGCATTCCACACAGACCGCTATCTATATCTTCCCAGAATCACCTGGAATACTTGTTAAAATAGATTGCTGGGCCCTGTCCCCGAGTTTCTGATCTTGTCAGTTGGAGTAGGACCTGATACTTTGCATTTCCAACAAATTCCCAGAGGATGCTGATGACATTCTTCCAGAGACCACATTTTGTAAAACACTGCGTTATTGGATTAGACACTAGAGCATGTGCATTCATGCCCCCCACCCCGACTACTCTGAGGGTTCCTCACTGGTCAAAAGGCCTACTCCTCTGGGGATGGTCTCAGCAGGGATAGTAGGAACGGGAGGAGTGGCCTCAGTACCTTCAGTTTCTGAACGGGAGATAATAGAAGCAGTCAGGCATGGTTTTCTCATCTCCCCACGTCTGTACACATATGCTTTTTAAAAAAAAATTTATTTATTTTAATTGGAGGATAATTACTTTATAATACTGTGGTGGGTTTTGCCATACATCGACATGAATCAGCCACGGGTGCACATTTTTAAAAATTTTCTTTTAAAACCTATAAAGTATCTCTGCTCCCATAAAAGACCAGTCTTTACATATTTGCTCCTGTTCCTATGCCATTTCCTTTTCTCAAGAATTTTGCTCCTGCAATTTCTCTTTTCTCTGGTATCATTAATTTCTCCCTCAATACTGGATCAATTCCATCAGAATACAAATATGGTCTAATATTTTCAGTCTCATAAAGTGCCTTTGATTTTCCCCTCCTCCTCTAATCATTACCCTATTTCTCTTTTTACCTTCAGAACAACACTTCTTGAAAACCTCGTCCCTCTTTCCATTTGCTTACCTCCATATGCTCTCTTGAGCCCACTGCAGTCTTCCATTGCTCATTGCTGTCACTCTACTGTTAAGTAGCTTTGGTTAAAACCACCAGTGTCTGCCATATTGCTCTTCTCTGTTGTTACTTGACCTCTCAGCAGTTTCCAATAAAATTGACCATACCCTATTCCTACATTAATTTTACAAGAACCAGCAAACAGTGTAACACAGACACCATAGGAGAAGACCTACTATGTGAAGGAAACAATTTTTTTCATGAGGTTTATACAGACCTTTAGGATTCTTAAATTCTAAAAGCTGAGAAAGTAACTTTTATGATCTGAATATTTGTGCATCTTTCTTACTGCCACACTGTTCAGAATTTTTTACCTCCTGTATATTAAAGATTTCTTGCCACCTGGTGTTCAGAAAGGACACTTTTATTGATAGGAACTCACAGTCCCAATAGTATTAAAAGCTGATATCCTAGATTACAAAAATTTTCTACCAAAAGGAAAAAACATCCAATAGACTACAAATATTCAGAGAGACTACAATGACATCTCAGCATTTTTGCTTTCCCTTATGTCCTTCCCCCTGTTTTGGTACATACTCTCCTGCCATATCTGCGCTTAAACAACTCCTATTTATCTCTTGTTCTTCTTTTAAAATGAAGTAATACATGTACACAGGTTAAAATGTCAAATAAAAAGCAGTATTCCTCTGCCATATTCCTTCACATTGTCAGTTCCTACTTCTTAGAAAGAGCAATTTTTAATTCTTTTAGCTGCTTTTTCTAATATGCCTCCACATTTCTAAATGACCGTTCTTTCTTAATTTTTAAAATTATAAAATTATAGATGTTCTCTTTTTCTTCCTACAATGAAAGATGAGGATTTACCTCTTTTAAGGTCACACCCTTAGGGTTCTTTCCCAAACGGCCTTTCTCATTCTTTTCAATGTGCATAGGCTGAGAATGTTCCAGATCTTTACATTTTACTTCCTTTTTGATGAACAGTTCTGTCTTTAAATAATTTCTTTCTTCTTGCATTTTACTCTAAGCAGAGGAACCAGGCTGCTCCTTCAGCACTTTGCTTAGGTATTTCCTCAGCTAATCTTATTACTCACAAGTTCTACCTTCCACAAAACACTAGGACATGAACACAATGTCTTAATTATAAGACCACCACAGTCTTCTCACAACCAAGCAGGGAAAGAGGACTGCATGGTGGGGGTGGGGGTGTTCATTTGTTCCATATGTATGTTTTTCTTAATCCCTCAGTTTTTAGTATGGAAAACCTACCCTCAGCTTTGTGTAGTATTCCCAATCCAGAACTTCTGTGAATCAGTCTTTCCAGTGAGTAAAGCTCTGGTTTTCTTCCAGGAGAGGCAATGAGCAGGTACTGAACTACCTTGAATATTTATGCCTGTTTTTATCTCTCCACTTTTGTTTTAATAAAGTATTAAGAGGGAGTGGTGATAAACATACATGTTTAGTTAGCCATTTTTAACTAGAAATAACTCATGTTTATTCTTCAAGGACAAACTCAAATGTTGTAACTTTTCCTGACCCCATGTACAGAGTTAATTGTTCCATCATACCTATTCTCATAACACTTTATATATGGCTATAATGGTATTTACTGTGCTTTATTATAATTATTATTATTTGTGTATGTGTGTGCTCAGTTGCTCAGTAGTGTCTAACTCTTTGTGAGCCTATGAATTGTAGCCCAACAGGCTCCTCTGTCCATGGGATTTTCCATGTGAGAAGACTGGAGTGGGTTGTCATTTCCTTCTCCAGGGGATCTTCCCAACTCAGGGATCAAACCTGCCTCTCCTTTTTCTCCTGCATTGGGAGGTGGATTCTTTACCACTGAGCCACCTGGGTTACAATTATTATAAGTTAAGAGTCACTCAATTTGACTCCTAACTATAATCCTCTTAAGAGCCATCATTATACAATATTTAATATACAGTATTATATAATATAGTTTCTTTTTCATTGTGGATTTGAAAAACTTATTTGAACCTATAGAAATGAATTTTTATCTTCTAGTTAGTACCTGAAATTGAGGCTTAAATGGTCTTTTAAAACATTCTTATTTGACTTTAAGGGGTCTTGAAATAGTGTCTGAATATACCTCCATCCACAGATGTAGCTCCATCCCAAAGAATGTTTAACTTAAGACATTCTGCAGCCGGGTTTTATTGTTAACTTGAGAATGAGAATATTTCTGGCTCAGCCACATAACCAGCTTTGAAAAGAGGAAGCAGGTTTGCTTGAAAAGAAGGGTGATGTGATCAAAGAAACTGTACTTACTGGTTATGTGGAATATATGATACTCTGCTATAGTGACAGAGAAGATCCAAGAATGTGATAGTTTTAAGGCATCATAGCTGAAAAACAGTATCAAAATCCAAGTCCAAATAAATTATTTTCCCTGGAAAAAGGAAATATAATTCCACTACATGCAAAGTAATATGCCAGGCTCTCTACATTATGATCTGTTTTACAGTTGAGGGATTTGAAGCTCAGAAAGCCCAAGATCAACTAACCAAAAATTGAATCCTTTTCTGAGCACCTTCCTTCTTACAGTAAATGTCTTTGCTCTGGCTATTATTGTACCCTGAACATATCTTTATCTTAACACTTATTCATATTCAAATGACACTGTGTTTATTTTTCTGTCTTCCCCCACTGCAGAGCTCCTCAAGGGTAGGAACAGTGTCTTATTCTCCAATACAAACTCTTGAACAAGAAAGCTCTCAATAAATTGTTGGACTGCAGATTTGAGCTCAGAATTCAAGTCCAAATCTATCTTGTTCATCAAACACAGGCACATATCCAGATATCAAGATAGCTACTCTGCTTTAAGAAACCTTTGGGCAGGAAAAATAAGCATTTCTGAAAACTTTAGCAGATTTGGTTTTTTATACTGAGAACTGATGTTTTGGAAACTTTTCCTACCAACTGAAAATAGAAGAAAAGAGTAAACTGAAAAATTAAGGCTTAGACATACATCAAAGGAGAGATGTCAAGGATGTGGTTGCTTTCTTTTCCAGGGGCCTTATGGGTGTGCATCATTTTAAATCCACATTGCAAATTGGAAGAAAAATCCTGTTGGCTGCAGCAACTGCAGAAATGGAATGACCTGGATGTCTGTCCCCTGGAGGATGGAAACTATGGGCATGAACTACCCAACATCACCAATGCACTTCCCCAGAATGCCAGTCACAGTTCAGGTGAGCCAGATGTCATTCTAGGGTCTTGGTGCCTGGAACTCCAAAAGGTCAGAGGTTAAAGCCCTAGAATGAAGGTGGCTGGACAACTTTTGTACTGTCAGAATTGTCATCCTAAATAAGAAAAGCCTGTCCTTTGTTTATCTTGAAATGCCAAACCTTAAATAAGGGCAAGATTTTTATCTTTGACATTGGGGATGCTGTCCTTTTCTGCTCTGGCTGTGTCCTTACAGTGCCCAGCATAAATTCCTAGAACCCTCTGCATGAATCCTCTTTATCCTTCAAGTTCTTCATGACTTATGGATCTTGGCCTCCATTGGAGTTGGTTTTTATCTCAGAAGACTTACCTCAAGGGAAAGATGGAATACCTGCAGAAAAAAAAAAAAAAAAAACTTTAAAAAATGTCCTGACAGCTGCTTTTCTTACTTTTCTCTGTTTTCCTCAAATTTTTATATAGCAGATATCTGGGGGGAGGAGGCAGGGGCCATGCTTCCAAGATACTGCTTACTCTTGCCCCATTTTAAGACAAATCCAGTACAGTGATACTGTACCTTCTGCCTTTTGAGCCCACTGACCAGGTATTACTGGGCATCAGCATTCACATCAGCTTTAGTTCATCTAACTCAGGCTGTGTGCTGCTAGCAATTGATTGCTCTTTAGCCCATGGGGATCCTTTACTGGTAGATTTTATCAAACATTGATTTTACATGTCTTCCCTTTTATTTTAAGTGATAAATCTACTGATATTTTTAACCTCAAGGAGGAAATCATTTAAATTATTGTTCTTGCTTGGTCTTCATCTACTGTTCCATAATTGATTATCAGTGTATTTAAGGCAACCAAGGTAATGAGAGATGAAAAGGCTGCAACTTCGCCACATGAAGCTCCCCTTTCCTGGGTAGCTCATCTAACCTCCACAACATAGGAATTCATGCTTTTAGTATTGGCTTTGGATTGGCATAGAGAGAATCAAATGCTGCATATAAATACATGCCTCCAGTTTGGCGGTTTCCTTCTTGTATATTATTTTGGTTATTTGTTGTTACTGTTTCTTTTTTTTTTTTTCCGCATTGCTGGGTCTTCATTGCTGCACATAGGCATTATCTAGTTGCAGTGAGCGGAGGCTACTCTTCAGTTATGCTGTGCAGGCTTTTCATTGTGGTGGCTTCTCTTGTTCCAAAACACTCGTTACTGGTTCTTATTTGAGGGTATTGTTTCCTGTGAAGTTTTCTCAGGCCGTGACTGATTTATCACTCATGTATGTTTACCTTTGGGTCTGATGGAGCAGTAGGCATCCTGCTTGCTCTTCATTGCCATTTCTACATCATTATCCTATCCTCCTTCCTAAAATACCCCCCAGTTTTAAAGTTGATGCTGTTAAAATATGCTGGCTTTGGTCGTTTTTATCTCTGGGTTAATACCCCTTGTTCCTTGAAGATTTTTGGCAGTTGGCTCACTAACACTACTGTCAGTCCCTACTTCTATTGTAATTCTTAGCCACATAGATGATACTTCCAGTATTCAAGTCTCTGAGTTCTTTGACCTCCTCTCTTTTAATAGTCTATCTTTTGTGTATGTGTGTTAATTTTTGGCTGTGCCTTCTCTTCATTGCCGTGTGTGGGCTTTCTCTAGTTGTGATGAGTGGAGGCCGCTCTCTAGTTGCAGTGCACAGGCCTCACGCTGTGATGGCTGCTCTTGTTGTAGAGCATGCACTCTTGGGTTCTTGGGCTTCAGTAGTTGTAGTGCATGGACTTAGCTGCTCTCAGGCATGTGGGGTCATCCCCAGCCAGGGATCAAACTCATGTCCCCTGCATTGGCATGTGGTTTCTTAACCACTGTACCACCAGGGAAGTACCAATAGTCTATCTTCTACATAACTTAGCCATGCAACCCCAAGGTCATACCCTCAACCCTTTCATTACCAATAACTGCTCCTTCTTTACAGTCACAATTTCAAGCAGCTCTAATTACCACCAGCAGCCTTACTAGATTATTTTGTCTGTTATGCATATTCCAGTAATTCCTGGACCCACTAGGAATTTTGATCCTGTCACTTTTTCATTCTTGTGGTAGCCTCATTTTCCTCCTTATCCAGATTAGATTCCTTGGTACATCATTATAATCACTACCCTGCAAACATACTCAACTCCCTCTTTCCCTTAGTTATATTCACATAGCAAAACCTTCACTTCAGTAATTCGGTCTGACTTTCTAATTACTCAGTGCTCACACTCACACAGTGAACATATTGGCAAGAAACACGACCATGATAACTGGTCTTCTTTAAATTCATGACCACTAATCTCAAGTGGGCCCGTTGTACTGTCCATACATCACCTACATTTCTCTAGTCCATGCTTCCTTTCACTCTTCTAAATTACTGTTTCACATTGTCTTTTCCTTAAAACTTTCTATACTTTCTCCCCTTCCTCACTTTCAGCCTAGAGCCTTGCTTCCTGTTCACTGAGAATATAGAAGCAATCAGAAGAAAATCTCCAAAACTCTGTCATCACATCTGCCTCTGTCTATGCCCGTCTACTCTGCCTGTTCCCCTATTTTTCTTTGTGCTTCTGTCTAAGTCCAAGCCCTCCATTTGTTCTTAAGAACCTATTCCTTCTCTTTTATCTGGAATCACCCCAGGAATTATCTCCTCTCTCCTGCATCACAGATTTTTGTGGATTATTCCTAGGAGTATACCAGCACATTGTTTTATTGTTCACCTGAAACAAAACAAAAAAACATACTTTCTGACCCTACATGCCTCTCCTGTCCACCACCCTATTTCTCTGAGAGAGTAGAAATAAGTGGTAGAATTAAGAAAAATGCTCAAAAGAATGTTATATATTTATCTTCTCTGCTTCTTCTGCTCTTATTCTCCCTTGAATTCACTCTAGTCAGGCAGTCATCCCTCCAGTACTGAAACAGCTCTTGTACTGGTCACTAACGCTAACCATTCCTAAATCTAGTTTTCAAGTCAGAATTTACTTGATCTATCAACAATATTTGTTACTGCTGGTCACTCTTTTTCAAACACCTTTTTCATCTTATTCCACGACACTGTTCTCTTGGTTCTCCTCTTCCTTGGCCCCTCTTTCTCAGTCTCCTTTACTGTCTCCCCACCACTTCCCAACCTAAAATTCTAGAGTACCCAGGGCTCAGTCATCAAACCACTTCTCTTTCTGTATTTACTCCCCTGATAACTGCATTGTTTTAATAATCATCTATATACTAACAACATTCAAATTTATATCTCCTGCCCAAACTTTTCCTCTCAACTCCAGACTTACATGTTTAACTACCTTTTCGATATTGCCTCTTAGATATTAATAGACATCTCAGTAGGATTTCTTACCTCTTAAGCCCCACCCAAACCTGCTTCTCTTGTGTAGACTTCCCTATCTCTGCATATGGCAAGTCTACCTTAAAAACCTTGGAGTTATTCTTGATTCTTCTCTTTCTCACCCAGATTCCCCAGATCTAATCCATGGGCAAATCCTGTTACCTTTGCCTTTAGAACATAGCCAAAGTTCATTTACTCTCATCGTCTCTACTGCATATTACTCTGAACAGATTACCATTATCTTTCACGAATCATGGCAGTGATCTCCTAACTGCTTCTACCTTAAAGTCTGTTTTCTATGCTGCTGCCAGTTGTCAGATCAGATCATACACCTTCAACAACTCAAAGCCCTCGAGTGGCTTCTCATCTTTCCTCATGGCCTAGAAGGCTCTGCCCGTTCTGGTTCCCTAGTACCTCTCTGACCTCATCTCCTGTGACTTTCTGGCTTGCTCATTCCATTCTAGGTACACTGGCCTCTGCCCTGCCCTCAAACACTTCAAATATGTTCCCACCTCAGCTTAGCACTTGCTGTTCCTTTTGCCTAGAATGCGCTTTCCTTAGTTATGTTTAAGGCTTGCTCTATAGTTCCCTCAGGTCTCTATTCAGATGTTACCTTATTAAAGCCCATGTGGCTCAGATGGTAAAGAATCTGCCTGCAATGCAGGAGACTCAGGTTCGATCACTGGGTCAGGAAGGTCCCCTGGAAAAGGAAATGGCAACCCACTCCAGTATTTTGTCGTTGTTCAGTTGCTCAGTCGTGTCCGACTCTTTGTGACCCCATGGACTGCAGCATGCCAGGCTTCCCTGTCCTTCACCATCTGGAGCTTGCTCCAACTCATGTCCATTGAGTTGGCATTGAGTCGATGCCATCTGACCATCTCATCCTCTGTTGTCCCCTTCTCCTCCTGCCTTCACTCTTTCCCAGCATCAAGGTCTTTTCTAATGAGTCAGTTCCTACACACCACCCTAAAGAATTGAGCTTACTTTGTCTGCTGTTTCCCTTCAGCCCTTTTCCTGAAGAGAGATGGTTTGGTAGGACTCCATTGAGAAAACAATGTAATTAATCTTTTGTCAGCCTCAGGTTTTCTTATTGGAGAACAGGTTGTAAGCCTGCAGATACTAGTGTGATAAAGATACCAGAGGACTTACCCTGGTGGCTCAGTGGTGAGGAATCCACCTGCCAATGCAGGGGACAGGTTTGATCCCTGATCCAGAAGATCCCACATGCCGCAAAGCAACTAAGCCCGTGCACCACAACTACTGAGCCTATTCTCTAGAGCCCAGGAGCCACAACTACTGAGCCCCTGTGCTGTGACTACTGAAAGGCAAGTGCCTAGAACCTGTGCTCCACAGTAAGAGAAGCCACCACAATGAGAAGCCTGCTTGCCACAACTAGAGAAAAGCCCACACAGCAATGAAGATCCAGCACAGCCAAAAGAAAATGAATTATTTTAAAAATTAAAGATACCAGAATACACAGGACTGCAGCTCTTTTTCAGCTTTTATATCAATGTGACAGAAGTACTTAGTCTGATATGGGTCATACTGTAAAAGAAATTGGTTATGGGTTGACCAAGGATATTACCTCACTGCTTATCTTTTCCTTTGGCTTCTGTAGAAAGTTTGAATCCTTATAATTGAGCAGCTGAGCATCACTATCCCTCCTCTCTCTCATGTAGCTCTGGGTCTTAGAAGAAATTGGCCTTCAGTCATAGATCTATGTAGAAAGGTTCTTCCCATAGAGGACAGGGACACACTAAAAGCTATCCAGTAAAGAAGTAACACAACGAACAGCCAGACAAATGGCAGAGTTGCTGCTCTCACTAACAATACACTATTACACTAACTATACACTGTACACTCTTCTGCCTGTCCTCCCATCCTGAAGAAGACACAGGAGTTAGATCTTCAGATTATCCATCACCGAACTGCTGCATTTTTATTTCCCTTCCCCAGATTCTTTATCCAGACCAAGACGAACAGTGTTCACTAGAGCCATCGAGGGCCGTGAGTTGCATTGGCAGGACAGCCACTTACAGCGAATCATCAGCAGTGATATATATACAGCTCCTGCCTGCCAGCGGGAAAGTGAGAGGCTACTCTTCAATTCCCAAGGCCAACCACTGTGGCTTGGTAAGTGTACTTATCCCTCTAAGAATTCCAGAACCCAGTCTCACCTCATGTCAGGCCTGAGTGAGCCATCTCCATAGACACCAGCGACACAACTACCCTTTGGACAGTCTTCATCCAGATCTTTTGGGGCCTTGACTAAGGCCTCAGGGTATAGCCTGAGCCACTTGTATATGTTCTCAGCTGAAGTACAGTAATCTCAAATAGAGGTATTTCTATTGTTTCCTGAATTTGGGGAGGGGAAAGGAGCTAATAAATCTAAAGGAGTACTAACAAAACCATTGGACATCAGTTCATAGACTCTTAGCAGTTACTGAGCAACATTAGAATCTACTCTGAAATTACATATTTTGCTAAAAAGGCATGAACTTTGAAACTTAAATTGCTCTGTACTAGTAGCTCAGACTGTCTGCATTTGTCACCAAGCTGTCTTCCTTTCCTCATTCCTTCCTTTATCATCACAGAATAAAGCTGTTCCATCATGAGTTTAAACTCTCCTCTGGCCTTCTGTTAGTCTATTCTTGACTTTGTTACAGAATGTATATTCCACACTACACACTTATAAAATAATATTCATTCTCTGAGTCTTAAAACAATAGCATACATTTTTATTATCATCTCCTAATTCCCTACCTCTGTCCCTCATCCCATATCTTTGTCTTTCACAAGAGCCTGCTGAATCTGGATGTGTGCCTGTCTCTCTCTTGAAAGTTTTTGGCCAAACTCACTGTAGGTCACTACTTGAAATTCCCACTGATTATTTTTCTTCTTCTCTGATCTAATACTTTTAAAACATAAATCTAACAAGTGTGTGAAAAATACACACCCCATTATAAACAAAGATCCAAATCAAAACAACACTGAATTACCATGTTTCAGTTGTCAAATAGGAATTTTTTTTAAATAAAGATAACTGGTTTTGGTGCAGGAGAGGCTACATTGGATATCATAATCTCATATACTACTGGTAGTAGTAGTACTGGTACCAGTAGTATACTACTGGTAGGAATGTAAATACTTACTGCATTTCAGCAACACTTATCAAAAGCCTTTAAAATAAATTCATAGCCCTTGATCCAGGAATTCTACATCTAGGAATTTATCCTGAGCTATAATTAACTAAGAATGTGCATAAAGTTATGAGGTTTATTAAAGCATGAACATATAACGTATAGATGAGAAAAATTAAAAACAATAACGTCCAGCAATAGGGGACTGATTGAGCCAATGGGTAGTACACATATTTAGTGGAATGGTATATAATCATTTTTAATATTATGGAAGTATATTTAATGGTATGGAAAAATATTTAAAATGAATTATTAAGTGGAAAAACCTAATTATAAAACAATAATTATAATACTTCATTTTTATTAAAATTAGGAAAGTCTAGAGATACATATTTTTCATAAAATATGAAATTAGAAATAATGGTTATCTCTGATTTTTATTTTCTATTTTATCTGTATTTTCTATAATTATTCCTATAATTTTTAATCCCTTCCCCATTTATAAGTGTTTGGTAGTCATTCATTATGCCTAAGGTAAATCCAAACTTCTTAGAATGGCATTCAAAGCTTAACATTCTAGACTCCACCTTTCCAGGCTGTCTCTAGCCACATAACCTAACTCTACACAAAACTATTTGCCATACTCGGAAGATGTTATCCAGAATACTTTTTATGCTTTTACTTACATGCCTTTATTTAGATGTTCTCTTTGCCAGGGATGCCTGTTTCTATTTTTCTACCTATTTAAAATATTACTTGCCCTATAAAGCACACAGTTCAAATATTTTCTTTCTGTGTATATTTCTATCTTGTCATTTCTTTTTAACTGTTTTATAATGATCTTTTTATGTATTATTTGTGAGCTCTTTGAGGATAGTGACCGTTTCTTATACATTTTTGTAGTTGATTTGCCCAGCGTGCTACCTTGCACATAATAGGTTCTCAGGAAACAGGATTAATAAACAAGTGAGGCCTTTCCCTCTATAAAAGTAGTTTATTGCTGCATTAGGTTCCTGAGGTTCATGTTCAGAAAGAGGTATAACAGTTTATTATCCTAGTTCTTTGCCCCTTTCTACACCAAACCACTACGCTGAGGCTGCAGTGTATCTCCTTGGAGGTAGTACCTGTGACTTATCCCTAAAAGATAAAATACAATTTCTGGTACACAATAGATGTCAGATCAAATTTGAGGACCTGAACTGAATACAGTCTCCCTTTGTCAAACACAAATTTTCCTGATTTGAAAATTTAACTCAATCAAAATATCTTCTTCTCATCTGATAGAGCATGTGCCTACAGCCTGTGCTCGGGTTGATGCCCTGCGTTCCCATGGTTACCCAAAAGAGGCCCTCAGACTCACAGTGGCCATTATCAATACTCTCAGGTTGCAGCAGCAGCGGCAGCTGGAAATCTACAAGCATCAGAAGAAAGGTATAGTGATCAGGAGCCATCTCAACTGCTTAGGCTGATGGGGTTCTCAGGGACTACAAGGCCCAGGACTTAATTTTCATTCAGTTTCCTGGTGTGGCAGGGGCTAGGGGATTCCAGGTCATTCTACCTTCTGTGTGGAATCCCTGTCTTTACCTCTATAAATCTCAGTTTTCTTATCTGTAAAATGGGAATAATAATGCTGGCCTGCCTCTCGCACAGGACAGTTGGATCCACTGAGATCTGGTATGAGAAGACCCTTTTTAAACTGTAAAGCTGTGTCTACATACGTGTGCTATTGGCAGGCAGCCCAAATGCATACCACATGGCCTCATAGTGGCTGATGAGCTGGTTACCAGTCTCCTCAACCCAAGGCAAGCTTTACTTTGAGTCTCAGGGCCACCACCTGAAGGAGACTGATGAGGAGACTTATGAAGAGACCAAGCAGGGACAGAGAGCAGTGTGTCTTTATCCCTCTCAAAAACTTTGACCTGCTTATTTCCAGAACTGTTGCAGAGGGGAACCACAACCATCACAAACCTAGAAGGCTGGGTGGGCCACCCCCTGGATCCAATTGGCTGCCTGTTTCTCACCTTGACTGAGGCCTGCCGCCTGAATGATGATGGCTATCTGGAAGTGTCAGGTACAGGGGTCAGCCTGAGGGAAGCCCAGACTACCCTTTGGAGCCCTCTTCTTTTCCATGACAGAGTCTGTTTTACCCCTCTTGTTCCCTTATCTAAACTGGACCTCCCCTGAGCGGTTTCCTTGGGACTGCTCCTTTCTTATCTTCCTTCCCCACTCTGTGGACTGGCTCTGTCCTGTTCACCCATTTTGCCTTGCCAGCTTCAGCTTTCTTTTGCTCCTGTCACTTTCCTACCTTGTGAATGTCTGAAGAGTAATCCAAAGGGAACAAAAAGGACCAGAGGGATTTGAGAAGTCAGAGGCCGGGTCCTCAAAACAGTCTGGAAGTGTAAAAGAACTTGCATCAGCAGTGTGTGTATCCCTTGCAATTACATAATACTTTCATGTTTCCCTTGAACATTCTCCCTGGTGGTGGTTTTGTACCAATTTTACAAAAGAGAAATAAAAGGGAGGCAATTTAGTAGAGTCTCAAATTAACAGGGACTTGAGACAAAATTGATTCTTTTTTCCTTTATGCTATCACTGTATTGTAAACATGCATATATTACAGTATTTAGCACACTGCCATAAAATTTGTTTACAAGTGTCTCTACTGGCCTTTCAAGTTCCTGAAAACAGCAGTTAGGGCAATAACTCTCTTTTAATAGTTTCCCTTAAACATTTATGAAATGGATAATGGGAGAAAGAAAAGAAATTAAGACTCTGGCTTTTAGATCTGTGCTCTCCTCCTGAAACTTAGAACCCAAAGGTGGAGCATAAAAAGTAACAATAACATTAAAGTTGCAAATATCACAAAAGTAATAGTTTAACTGGATGGATTCCAATATCTCTGGGTAGAGAGACAAGAGGTGGTTTCAATGTGAGACAGGGCTACTGTATCTTCCCTCTTATCCCCTGAAAAAGGAATCATCATCCTTGGTCTCTTTCATCTGCACAATGACACTTACATCTTAAGAACCTGAGGTTGTACTTGGGATTTATTCACCACAGACATTTAGCTCCTTACACATACCAGACAGTGGAGATACCTAAGGCAAAATGATAAAGTCCCTTTCCTAGAAGGTTCTTAAATTCTAATGAAGAAAGACACAAAAATAGATCATTGTAGTATTACATAACATTCTAACAGAAGACTGGTATGACTGTATTTTTTTTCCAGCTGGCCTAGCCAGTTCATATTTTAGGAAGGAGTTAATCTTTAGAACCATGTATAACATTTTTTAGTATATTTTTATTTTTTATTTTCAGTATATTACTGTTCTGGTTTTTTATTTAGCTTCTTTGTGTTAGTTATTGACCAAGCTGTATCCCAAAGTGTGCATTGGTGGGAGAGGCACAAAAATCCATGGGGCCTGACCTAACAAATCTGGTGCCCTGTTGTCCTCAGATATGAATGAAAGCAGACCCCCTGTGTACCAGCATGTCCCTGTGGCTGCAGGCTGCCCAAACAGCAGTGAGTCCTACCTGTCATTGGCCATGGAAGTTGCTCTGATGGGGATGGGTCAACAGAGGGTGATGCCTGAAGGCCTCTATGCACAGGACAAGGTGTGCCGTAATGAGGAGCAACTGCTGAGTCGACTCCAGGAGCTGCAGCTGGACGATGAGCTAGTGCAAACACTGCAGAAACAGTGCATCTTACTACTGGAAGGTAAGTAGAGAAGGGACTGTTGGCACAGAGTCTTAGGCATTTGACTCCAGGTTCCCCTCTCTAATAGAGCACAGGTACAGCAACATTTCTGACTTTAAAGTGTAACTAAGGTTCCCATGGCTAGCAAGCACTTGTGGGACCCTGGAGCTCAAGGTCAGGCAGGAAAACAAAAGCACACAGATAAACAACTGGCTGGTTTATCTCCTTCCTGCAGGAGGCCCCTTCAGCGGCCTTGGAGAAGTCATCCACCGAGAGAGTGTTCCCATGCACACCTTTGCCAAGTACTTGTTCTCAGCTCTGCTGCCTCATGATCCAGACCTGTCCTATAGGTTAGCCTTACGTGCCATGAGGTGGGTAGCCTTTTCCCAGCCCAAATGCCTCCACCAAAGCAGAAGCCTCTTTGTTTGTCTCACTTTCTTTTCTTTCCCTCCTTCTGTGTTCTATTGGACCTGCCATTGGCCTGCCCTAAAATGGTTCAGATATTTTCCTTTGATCTAGGACTCCTAGCTAGTGACATACGTGTTCCCTGGCTGCATTCTCAGTGAGTTGAAGAAGCCTCTGAGATTTTAACAGATACAGAATATCCAAGGCCTGAGTCTCTTTGTTCCAGGGCCAGTTTGGCAGCTTCACAAAGGGTTTGAGCCCTTCCATATCTAACTGAGAAATGGTTCCCGGGCATAGGTCACCAGATACATCTGGGGAAGTAGAAGTAAGTCTTTCTATATCAAGACTTGAGAACAATGAGCTATGGGCATCCTGTCTCCAAACAAGAATAGAATCCTTGGTTCAGGCAGGTAGTCCTCTAGGATGCACCAGACCGTACAGAAGAATTTAAGTTAGACTATAAGGCTGAGAGAGTGCCTCAGCTTGACCTGAAAGGACTGCTGAAGATTACTTGGCATATATTTCTTATGCTTTAACAACTAATCTGATGACTTTTGAACTGTTTTCAGTAAGAACTGTTCAGCTTGAGTTCTTCCAAGTGCCCAGGCACTCACCTCATATAAAGTACAGTACTCATAGGTTTTAAAACCTTTGAGGTTCCTCATTAACCCTTTCCTTCCCAGTTCCTCCCCAGCAAAGAACAAGCTTCTCTAAGGTGGCTCAGAATGGCAAGGGTCTGGGTGGTAGCTGATGACTCTCCCTGGGTCTTCTAGGTTACCTGTTCTAGAAAACTCAACTTCTTCAGGCGACACTTCCCACCCTCACCATATGGTATCTGTGGTGCCCAGCCGTTACCCTCGCTGGTTCACGCTTGGACACTTGGAATCACAGCAGTGTGAACTGGCCTCCACCATGCTGACTGCTGCCAAAGGTGAGCATAGATAGATGTAAGGTTCCAGCACCCCAGTATGCCTGCCTGGTCATGACCTACCTAAGGCTTAGCCTGAGTCTCCTGAAGAAGAGAAGCTATTTGACTTCCCTTAAGCACCTAGAGTGGCAGGGATCCTCACTTTGATTACTGCCTATTACAATAAACACCTGAGTCCAAGTCAGAGTGTTGCCATAGTCACTAATTGTAGGACTCAGAGAACAGAGAACAGATCATCTTTAAGGTAACTTCTAAATCTAACCTTCCATATGACAAAGTCACTTTACATTTCTAAGCCTCTGGTTTAAAAATCTATAAAATGGGGATCATTGTCAATGACCTGTCAGCTTCCCAGGACCACTGGAAGATCCAGTGAAGTGATGGAGCTCCAAATCTCAGATATGAGAGTTTATGATTTTTCTAGGGCCCCTGGTCAAAAAATAAGACAGTCCAGAGTGATTCAGGTTTTTAAGCTCACATCCTCCATGTTAGCTATGTAGATCTCATCACAAAGAGAAGTGAAAATAAGCCCCAGATAAGTTATAATAAAGTACTAGCTGCCATGGACTGTGAGTATTTTTCCAATACCAGGAAATTACATGGGTTTTTTAAAGCACTTTTTTAAATTTAAAATAACTTTATGTTGTGTCTTCCTATAGTAAAAAGAATATATGCTCATTGTAGAAAAGGTAAAAGATACAGATAAATAAATATAAAAATGATTTTTAAAAAAGTAAAAAAATTGAACAAATATGATCAAGCAGTTTACAGAAAAGAAGGTACAAATGACTTTTAAACAATTAAAAATGCCTGGCCTCACTTGAGAAATACAAATTAAAATTACTCTGAGATAACATTTTTCATAAATCTTATTGGAAAAAATAATAAATTTGACAATAGACATCCATATGGGAAGTGGGGGTGGCAGTGGCATGTCATGGAGTGTCAGATTCCAAGCAGGATAAGGATGACACAGATCCAAGATGCTTACTGAAACTCAAGCATAAGAAATATGAAGAAAATTATACCAAGGCACATCATAATCAAATTGCTTAAAACCAGTGATTAAAGAGAAAAATCTTACTTAAAAGCAACTGCAGGGAAAAAAATACACACTATATACTAAGGATAAACAATAAGTATGAGAGTAGGTTTCTCATTAGAAGGTGTATAAGCCAGAAGACAGTGGAGAAAAATCTTTAAATTACTCTTAAAAAAAAAAAAAATTTGACCTAGAATTCTATACCAGTGAAAATATCTTTCCAAAAAAAAGGTAAAAGGAATTTCCTGGCAGTCCAGTGGTTAGGACTCCACACTTCCACTGCAGGTAGCATGGGTTCAATACCTGGTTGAAGAACTAAGATCCCACATGCCATGTGGCATGGCTGATAAAGTAAAATGATGTTTAAAAAAAGCTGCGATAGGCTGAGGAGAGAAGTGGGAGGAGGGTTGAGGATGGGGGACACATGTGCACCCATGGCTGATTCATGTCAATGTAGGGCAAAAAAACACTACGATATTGTAAAGTAATTAGCCTCCAATTAAAATAAATAAATAAATTTTTTTAAAAAGCTGAAATAAAAATCTTTTCCAGACAACCACAGTTGAATTAGAAATCAATAATAAAAACCCACTAAAGTTTTAGAAATTAAACGGTACACTTCCATGTAACTCACTGAACAAAGGGAGAAAAACACAAAAATATTAATAGAAAATATTTTAAACTGAATGAAAAAGTATAACATTTAAAAATTTGTGGATTAGAGCTAAAGCTTTACTTAGAAGGAAATTTTTATCACTTAATACCTATGTGTGAAAAGAAGAAAGGTTTCAAATTGACGATCCCAGATTCTAACATAAGAACCCAGAGAAGAAGAGCAAATGAAATCTAAAATAAGTAAAAGAAAGAAAACAATACAGATCAGAGCAGAAATCAAATGAAATATAGAAAAACAGAAAATCAATGAAACAAAAAGCTGTTTCTTTGAAAAGATATATAAAATTGAAATCCTTTTCCAGATTGATCAAGAAAAAAGAATACAAAGTAGCAATTTTAAGAATGGGAAAAGTGACATCACAACAAATTCTAAAGACAACTTTATGCTAATAAATTCAACAATATAAGTGAAATAGACTGATTCCTTGATGGATGTAAACTACCAAAGCTGACTCAAGAATAAATAAGAATTAGGTAGGCATATACCCAAAAGAATTGAAAACATGGACTTAAACAGATATTTGTATACCAATATTAATAGTGGCATTATTCACAATTGCCAAAAGTTGTAAATAACTCAAGTATCTGTCAGCAGATGAATGGATAAACAAACTGTAGTATATACATACAATGGAATATTATTTAGCCATAAAAAGGAATGAAATTCTAATACATGCTACAACATGGATGAGCCTTGAAAACATTAAGTGAAATAAACCAGACACAAAAAGACAAAACATTGCATGATTCCACTTATATGAGGTACCTAGAATAGCCACAGTGAAAAAAATAGCAGTAGATACTAAGATAATGGTTGAACATTTGATGAGGAACAGGATATTTACAGTCAGTCCCCTAAATATGAACATGTTCCATTCCAAGAACACATTCATAAGTCGAATTTGTTCATAAGTCCAATAAAGTTAGCCTAGGTACCCAACTAACACAACTAGTTATATAGTACTGTACTGTAATAGAGTTACACTTTTCATACAATAATACCTAAGAAAACAAAAAATAAAACATTTTTAATCTTACAGTACAGTACCTTAAAAAGCACAGTAATACATACAGTTCAGCAGCTGGCATACAGGGGCTGGCATCAAGTGAACAAGCAAGAAGAGTACTAACTGGAGGTAGGAGAGGAGATAGGAAATGGTAGAGCTGAAGAATGATCAGCAATAGGAGACAGAGGACAAGCAGAAATTTCACTCATACCTAATGTTTATGGAATGCACATTCATATCTTTGAAAGTTCAAACTTGAAGGTTCGTGTGGGGGGGACTTACTGTACATAGTACTGTACTATGGACTTACTGTACATAGTATCTCTCTACAAAGTATTACTATTTATCAGTCATAAAAGGAAGAAGTATAATTACCATAGAGTAGGTAAACCTGACAGATATCATTTTAATAATGTGGCCACAATATCACATCATAAATTTATAGAGCTAGCATGTAGACTAGAGGAAAAACTCATAGAGCAGAAAGTAGAATAGAGAGGGTAGGGAAAGGAGAAGTTACTACTATATAATGAGTATAGAATTTCAGATGATGAAAGTTCTGAAACTGGATAGTGGTGATGTTTGCACAACAATATGAATGTATTTAATGTCACTGAATTGTACCCTTAAATGCTCAAAATGGTAAATTTATGTATATTTTACCACAGTAAAAATAAAAGAATAAATAGAAATGAAGTTCAGAGAAATTGAATTAGTAGTTAAACATCTTTCCACAAAGAAACTCCAGGGCTAAATGGCTTCACTGGTAAATTCTACCAAACATTTAAGGAAAACATAACAATTCTATATAAACTCTTGCAGAAAATTGAAGAGGAGGAAATACTGCCCAACTCAGTCTGTGAAATCATCATTATCCAGATACCGAAACCAGGCTATTTTGCCGAAAGCTTTAGCTTTGTTTCAGGTTCAAAGAATTCATTAACAAAAGAAACCCCTTGTTACACACAAATAATTTCAGTATTTAACAGAGGATTACTTAATTTCAATATACAATCATTAACAGAAAAGAGAAGTAGAAACAATAGAGAAGAGTAACACCACATACATCACCAAATTGGGCTGACCAAAATCCAAACCTGAACAGCATGCTGGGTAGTCCCAAGTAAAGGCAGTCTGGAGTCCCAGTTGGGAAAAGGTCCCAGGCAGTGTGTCCCCTCCACAGGTGAGACTTCAAATTGCAGTTTGGGGGGTTCCTACTTATAATCACAGGCTGCAAACTGATACCATCAGTTTGTGTGCAAAAAATGCAACTCTGGTTTTACTTTACACTTTTTACAATGCTGTTGTTTTATCTTGTGAGTCTTAGGATTTGGGCTTCCCTGGTGGCTCAAACAATAAATCATCTGCCTGTAATGCAGGAGACCCAGGTTTGATCCCTGGGTTGGGAAATCCCCTGGGGAAGGAAATGGCAGCCCGTGCCAGTATTCTTTCCTGAAGAATTCCATGGACAGAAACCTGGCAAGCTAGATTCCATGGAGTCCCAAAGAGCCGGACATGACTAAGTGACTAACACTTTCACTTTTACTTGGGCACAGTTGGCCAGACTTCCAGGCTCTCAAGAATTTCAGGACCCCAATGCCTTTCTTATCTAAAGTGCTGCCTGACTTGCTGTGCTTGCAGGCAGGCACAGAATCTGGGCAGTGTCCAGATTGGTCAGAAGAAAGGTCAAGGGCCTGCTCTGGTGCTTCTGAAGCCTGATAAAGACTTCCTCTGTTTTAATTTCCCTAACTCAGACAAAAACTATAAAAAAGAAAACTCAGGGAATTCCCTGGCAGTCCAGTGGTTAGGACGTTGTGCTTCCACTGCAGGGGATATAGGTTCAATCCCTGGTCGGGTAACTAAGATCCCACATGCCACACCGCACAGCCAAAAACAAAAACTCAGAATAAAACTGTCATGAGCACATAGGTGCAAAAACTCTTATTAAAAATTGTAAGACATTGAATCCAAATAATATATTTTTAAAATGATAATACATTTTAATAAGTAGGGTTTACCTCCAAGAATGCAAAGTTGGTTTAAAACATTCAAAAATCAATCACTGTATTTCACCATACTAATAGAGTAAAAAAGAATACCCAAATGATCATCTCAGTAATATAGAAAAAGCACCTAATAAAATCCAACATTTATTACTACTAAAAACATTAAAATTCTCAACAAACTAGGAATAGAAGGGAACTTTCCCACATGATAAAGGGCATCTCTCTTACAACTGCCTTTATACTTAATGGTAAAAGAGTGAATGTTTTCTTCCTGACATCAAGAACAAGGCAGGGACTTTCCTGGTTATACAGTGCTTAAGTCTCTGAGCTTCCACTGCAAAAGGTTCAATCCCTGGTTGGGGAACTAAGATCCCACATGCCACCTGGTGGGGCAAAAAAAATTAAAAGTTAAAATTTTTTTAAAAATAAAAGAACAAGGCAAAGCTGTTTACTTTTACCTCTTCTGTTTCAGTATCAAACTGTTGATTTTAGCCAGTACAATAAGACACTTAACAGCACTCAGATTAACGATACTCAGATTAGAAAGGAAGAAGCAAAACTCTGATGACTTGATTGTCTATGTAGAAAATCCTACAGAACCTACAAAAAACTTTGAGAACTAATAATAAGTTTAACAATGTTTCAGGATATAAGATTAATATACAAAAATCAATAGTATTTCAATAAAGCAGCAATGAACAGTCAGAAGTTGAAAATTTTTAAGTTATCATTATAATAACATCTTGAAGTTCAAAAGGGAGGGGATATATGTATACCTATCGCTGATTCATGTTGATGTTTGGCAGAAACCAACAAAATTCTGTAAAGCAATTATCTTTCAATTAAAAAATAAATAAATTTTTAAAAATTAAAAAATAAAACAAGAGAAAGGCTAAAATTTTAAAAACAATTGTAATAAGACTGGCAAGGATGTAGAGCAACTGAAGCTCTCATACATTGCAGGTTGGAACATGAGTTAAACCACTTTGGTAAACCATTTGTCAGTTTCTTAGAAAGTTAAATAGACACCTGCACACATGATCCTGCCATTCCACTCATAGGTATTAACCAAAGGAAATGAAAGCATATATCCATACAAAGAATTCAACATGAGTGTCATAACAGCTTTATTTTTTAACCCCAACCTGGAAATGATCCATATATCCATGAGTAGATTGAATGGATAAAAACTGAAACAACCATACAGTGGAATACTACTCAGTAATGAAAAGGAACAAACTACTGATACGTACTACACCATGGAAGAATCAAAATAATTACACTAAGTGAAAGAAGCCAGACTAAAGGAAAAATGGTGCATACGTATTATTCTATTTAAATAAAATTCTAGCAGTGCCACACCATGGTGACAGAAAAATCAGCAGTTTTCTGGGAGTGGGGTCTGGTATAGGCTAGGATGGAAGGGAAGAAAGGATTAGCAAGGGTCACAAGGAAACTTTGGGGGCAATAGATATATCATGAGTAGTGGGTTAAGTCAAAATCATGTATTACTTAATAGGAGGCAATAAGAATTCAGTATCACTTCTCTTGGTGCTGCTACTGCTGCTAAGTCGCTTTAGTCGTGTCCGACTCTGTGCAACCCCGTAGACGGCAGCCCACCAGGCTCCCCGTCCCTGGGATTCTCCAGGCAAGAACACTGGAGTGGGTTGCCATTTCCTTCTCCAATGCATGAAAGTGAAAAGTGAAAGTGAAGTCACTCAGTCATGTCCGACTCTTAGCGACCTCATGGACTGCAGCCTACCAGCCTCCTCCGTCCATGGGATTTTCCAGGCAGGAGTACTGGAGTGGGGTGCCATTGCCTTCTCACTTCTCTTACATTACACCAAAAATGCAAACCTGCATCTAATCATGAGGAAACATCAGTCATATCCAAACTGAAGGTCATTCTGTAAGATAACTAATCTGCAAAAATGTCAAGGCCATGAGTGTCAAGGGAAGACTCAGGAATTTTTCCAAATTGTCAAAGGCTGAAGAGACATGACAAATGTAACACATGATCTTGTATAAAATCTTTACACATGTTTATACAAGATCACGTGTTGCATTTAGTTTGTCATATCTTCTTAGGTGGTAAAATATCAATATAAATTTCCTGATCTTGATGGTTCTGTTGCAGGTAAGTAGAAGAGTGTCCTTGTTTGCCAGGAATAGACTGCAGAGCTCAGGAATGAGTTCAGGGTATCAAATCAGTTACTTTCAAGTGGTTTGGGGTGAGGACATGGAGAAAAGATGATGCTTGAAGTACTATTGAAACTTCTCTTTGAGTTTGAAATTATTTCAAAATAAAAGGAAAAATTTTGATAAAACATTGTGTTTGCAAAGGTGTAGAGTGGGAGTGTAGATTGGTAATCCTTTGCGTAGGGCAATTTGGCCCTACATGTCTATCAAATGTCTATCATAATTACAATGTATTTATGCTTTGACCCAGCTGTTTCACTTCAGAGATTTTATTTTACAAATATATTTGTGAAATGATGTTTGTACAAAGTTATTCACTACAACCTTATTTGCGATTGCAAAATATTTGAAACATTTTAAATAGCCATCAATAGAAGACTGATTAAATATATTACTTTAGCACCAAATCTCATATGGAATTCCAAAATCTGAAAAGCTTTGAAAATCCATTCTTTTTTCTAAGTTGAAAGCAAAACCTGGCCTCAGCTGACAAGAAGCGTTAGTTGTTTCTCAACATTCTTACCAGTCACAGACATCTCTGCTATTCACAAATAAAATGTTTGCTTTTTTTTTTAAGATGGTTGTTATTTTGTCAGTTTGAGTTTAATTATTCTGTAAAAATGTCCAGAAAATTGAAGATACTCCTGTGGATAAAAATCAGTAGAAAAGGAACCATGTGACATCAATAGCACAGAAAATAGAGTTAGTGCAAAATTTGATCAGGTGTTTCTATAAGACATCTTCAGTTCAGTTTCAGTTCAGTCGCTCAGTTGTGTCCGACTCTTTGCGACCCCATGAATCGCAGCATGCCAGGCCTCCCTGTCCAGCACAAACACCCAGAGTTCACTCAGACTCACGTCCGTTGAGTCAGTGATGCCATCCAGCCATCTCATCCTCTGTCGTCCCCTTCTCCTCCTGCCCCCCAATCCCTCCCAGCATCAGAGTCTTTTCCAATGAGTCAACTCTTCACATGAGGTGGCCAAAGTACTGGAGTTTCAGCTTTAGCATCAGTCCTTCCAAAGAAATCCCAGGGCTGATCTCCTTCAGAATGGACTGGTTGGTTCTCCTTGCAGTCCAAGGGACTCTCAAGAGTCTTCTCCAACACCACAGTTCAAAAGCATCAATTCTTCGGCGCTCAGCCTTCTTCACAGTCCAACTCTCACATCCATACATGACCACAGGAAAAACCATAGCCTTGACTAGACGGACCTTTGTTGGCAAAGTAATGTCTCTGTTTTTGAATATGCTATCTAGGTTGGTCATAACTTTCCTTCCAAGGAGTAAGCGTCTTTTAATGTCATGGCTGCAGTCACCATCTGCAGTGATTTTGGAGCCTAAAAATATAAAGTCTGACACTGTTTCCACTGTTTCCCCATCTATTTCCCATGAAGTGATGGGACCGGATGCCATGATCTTTGTTTTCTGAATGTTGAGCTTTAAGCCAACTTTTTCACTCTCCTCTTTCACTTTCATCAAGAGGCTTTTTAGTTCCTCTTCACTTTCTGCCATAAGGGTGGTGTCATCTGCATATCTGAGGTTATTGCTATTTCTCCTGGCAGTCTTGATTCCAGCTTGTGCTTCTTCCAGTTGAAAGAGCAAAGTGTGGGAATTAACACCACATATGACTTGAACTGGGCTTCCTGGGTGGCTCAGTGGTAAAAAAAAAAAAAAAAAAAATTCCACTTGCCAATGCAAGAGATGCAGTCAATCCCTAGGTTGGGAAGATCCCCTGAAGAAGGAAATGGCAACCCACTCTAGTATTCTTGCCTGGGAAATCCCATGGACAGAGGAGCCTGGTGGGCTACAGTCCATAGGGTCACAAAAAATCGGACACAACTGAGCTCAGTACAGCAGCAGCATGACTTGAAGTAATAGAAAGACAAAGTGTTAAAGTTTTACAGGGACAATGATCAGAACTAAAGAAGAACAGAAAATTTTCTGAGGACAAAAAATGAAGATATTGACATTACCATGATTGAAAGGATTCAACAATGAAACAGTATGAATATGCCACTGATTGGTTTGTTGTTCATGAAACAAGCTAGATTATTCCATGAAGGACTGAAGCTTTACGGTAAGTTTAGGATATCAGAAGATTGGCTGCAGAAATTTCAGAAGCATTGCAGTATAAAATATCTGTACAACTATGATGAAAAAACTTATTTTCATGAAGTTGATGAAAATTATATTGACAATTTGTTATGGTAATTTTTAATGAAAACCTTAGTCTTGAACAAGTATACACTGCTGATGAAATAGCTCTGTTCTGTTTTCTTAAAAAAAATTAACAGTGATTGATGAGCAAACAAGAGATTTTAAGGACTCTAAACACAGGGTGAAAGTTCTGGGATGTGCCAGATAAAGCTAGAAAAAGTCAACGTCCATAGTGTTTCAAAAGTTATTCAGAGAATTCCCTAGCAGTCCAGTGGTTAGGACTCTGCTTTCACTACCATGGACCTAGGTTCGATCTCTGGTCAGGGAACTAGTATCCTGCAAGCTGTGCAGTAAAACAACAACAAAAAAAGAGTTGTTCACAGTTTATTTGTTAGTATGTAAACAAAAAAACATGAGTAATCAAAGAGATCATTTCTATCAGGCTTAATAATCTGTACCAATGACATGAACTCATTGTACTGGAAGCTGGAATGGAAGAAAACTGTATACTCGTTCCTAGACCACTATTTCACACACACACCTCATGAACTTCTTATAACCAAGAAATTTTACTCCCAATGAAGAACAAATATAAATATTTTTTTATTTTCATACTATATACTTGAAACAGGTAACTCCCAAGTCTTCCTAAAGGAGTTATTATACAAACTTGATCAAGTATACCTTAGTTATGCTATTTACACAGTTGCTGATACTTGAAACAATTGATAAATATTTTGCAGAGACTCTCACTTTGAAAGTGCACTTGTATATAAAGATAGTGAAGGGTTTTGTGTCACTAATGTAGTCTCATTACTTACATTAAAAGTTAATAGGCTAAAAGTCTAAGTAAGTCAGAACCTTGCTACTCAATGTATGATCCGTGGATAAGCAGCATCAGCATGACCTGGAAACTTGTTAGAAATGCAAATTCTGAATCTGAATCTGAATCTCTATGAATATAGCCCAAGAATCTTATCCTTTAACAAATTCTTCACATGATTTTTAACCTACTAAGATTGTAGAAGTGTTGAGTTAGAGCAAGCTGACATCAAAAAATAGACTATTTTAAGTTATATACCTATTGTACATTCCTTGCAATGTAGAAGAATTGTTAAAATAGTGTTATCCCAAGTAAGCATGAGGCTAGGAATAATGACAATTATGAAATGTAACAGATGAAAAAAAATGTCCATAGACAGTATGGGGGAAATGTATGAGCAGTTAATTGGCCTTGAATAACATGCATTTATCAGTGAAAAAGGATTATAGCTGCTTACTTAATTGAAAAAGACTGCTTATGTAGAAATCTGTATTAATCAGACACATTATCCTAGAAGTACTCCTTTTTTAAGGTCATCTATTGTAGTTGTTTCATCATTAAAGAATCTCTTTTCAGGCCCATCATTAAATTCCCAACTCTGATCTTTGGTGACAGTAATAGCAATGCAGATGAAGCCTTTTGTCCAAAAGCCTCAAGAAACCAGATAGAAGAAGTATTTACTTATGCATATGTTTAGAAGCGTAGCTTGGTTTGAGGTTTTATTGAGTATTTTCCTTAGAAGTAAAGAGTCCCAAGTATTTAGTCTATATCACACTATTTCATCCATCAGTTTATTACTGTATCAAAAAAATACAATACTAACTTTGCTATTTATCCTACCTAGCATGAATATTCATACTTTTACTGAACAAATAATAATGTGTTTAATTATAGGATGCTGCCCCAGACCCATTGTGAGTATTATATATAACTTTTGTACAAACTATCTTTATATAATAAGCTCCAAATGCATTCATAACCTAAGAGTTTTAAAGAAGCAGTTATGGACCTGTACATCCATAAATGGGATATTATGCAGTCATGTAAAAGAACAAACATTTCTTTATGTACTGATGTAGAATAATTTCCAAGATACACTAATATGTGAGGGGGAAATGACATGCAAATTTGTATATACTATGCTAAAGGATGGTGTGATCACTGACCTAGAGCCAGACATCCTGAAATGTGAAGTCAAGTGGGCCTTAGAAAGCATCACTACGAACAAAGCTAGTGGAGGTGATGGAATTCCAGTTGAGCTATTTCAAATCCTGAAAGATGATGCTGTGAAAGTGCTGCACTCAATATGCCAGCACATTTGGAAAACTCAGCAGTGGCCACAGGACTGGAAAAGGTCAGTTTTCATTCCAGTCCCAAAGAAAGGCAATGCCAAAGAATGCTCAAACTACCGCAAAATTGCACTTATCTCACACGCTGGTAAATGCTCAAAATTCTGAAAGCCAGGCTTCAGCAATATGTGAACCATGAACTTCCAGATGTTCAAGCTGGTTTTAGAAAAGGCAGAGGAACCAGAGATCAAATTGCCAACATCCGCTGGATCATGGGAAAAGCAAGAGAGTTCCAGAAAAACATCTATTTCTGCTTTATTGACTATGCCAAAGCCTTTGACTTTGTGGATCACAATAAACCGTGGAAAATTCTTCAAGAGATGGGAATACCAGACCACCTGACCTGCCTCTTGAGAAATTTGTATGCAGGTCAGGAAGCAGCAGTTAGAACTGGACATGGAACAACAGACTGGTTCCAAGTAGGAAAAGGAGTACATCAAGGCTGTATATTGTCACCCTGCTTATTTAACTTCTATGCAGAGTACATCATGAGAAACGCTGGACTGGAAGAAACACAAGCTGGAATCAAGATTGCCGGGAGAAATAGCAATAACCTCAGATATGCATATGACACCACCCTTATGGCAGAAAGTGAAGAGGAACTAAAAGCCTCTTGATGAAAGTGAAAGAGGAGAGTGAAAAAGTTGGCTTAAAGCTCAATGTTCAGAAAACGAAGATCATGGCATCCGGTCCCATCACTTCATGGGAAATAGATGGGGAAACAGTGGAAACAGTGTCAGACTTTATTTTTTGGGCAGATGGTGATTGCAGCCATGACATTAAAAGACGCTTACTCCTTGGAAGGAAAGTTATGACCAACCTAGATAGCATATTCAAAAGCAGAGATGTTACTTTGCCAACAAAGGTCTGTCTAGTCAAGGCTATGGTTTTGCCAGTGGTCATGTATGGATGTGAAAGTTGGACTGTGAAGAAAGCTGAGCGCCGAAGAATTGATGCTTTTGAACTGTGGTGTTGGAGAAGACTCTTGAGAGTCCCTTGGACTGCAAGGAGATCCAAGCAGTCCATCCTAAAGGAGATCAGTCCTAGGTGTTCATTTGAAGGACTGATGCTGAAGGTGAAACTCCAATACTTTGGCCACTTCATGCGAAGAGTTGACTCATTGGAAAAGACTGATGCTGGGAGGGATTGGGGGCAAGAGGAAAAGGGGACAACAGAGGATGAGATGGCTGGATGGCATCACCAACTCGATGGACCTGAGTTTGAGTGAACTCCGGGAGTTGGTGATGGACAGGGAGGCCTGGCGTGCTGTGATTCACGGGGTCACAAAGAGTCAGACACATCTGAGTGACTGAACTGAACTGAACTGAACATACATGTCTAGAATAGGCAAGTTAATAAAGACAAAAAATAGAAGTTTCCTGGGCTAAAGGGAGAGATGATGGTGAATTACTGCTTAATGGGTACAGAGTTTCTGTTTAGGATGATAAAAAACTTTTGGAAATATATGGTGCTGCTATTTACACAATGAATGATATTCCACAATGTTGAATGTGATTAACAGTACTCAATTGTATACTTAAAATGGTTAAGATAGAAAGTTTTAGTATATATATTTTTACCACAATTAATAGGTAAAGGAATTAATAAAGAGGCAGTGTTAAAGCAAGCAAATGACCCTAAGTACAAACATTGAACTGTACTGGGCTTCATTTTTATCCTGGTACTTTTAGGTACATATTTAATTCTTCTGTGACTTGAGCTTCTACACTTTACCTTTCCATATGAAAATGAAATGAAAGTCACTCAGTCATGTCATATTTTGAACTAAAAACAGAGGCCAGGGCTTAAACAAAGCACACATATGAGGTGTCGTCAACACTCTCACCCCCACTTTCCATACCCTGTAGACTACCAAAGTAGCTGCACTAAAAGCAGGAAGAGTCTAGAAAAGATATTCTCCCAGGAAAGCATGTGTACCAGCTGAGCTAATTTGTTATTTTCATCTTTAAAACTGTTTCTTAACCACAGTCTGATTCCTTCACCAACAACATAGTAAAGGATAGAGAAAGGTATACCATGTTAACACATACCAAGAAAAACCTGGGATGCCTGTATTAAACAAAGACTTCAGTAAATGGAAAATTTTCAGGGATAAAGAGGGGCATTACACAGTGATAAAGGAGTCAGTTATCCAAAAAGTCATAATTATCTTTAATGTATATGCATCTAACAACAAAGCATCAAAATATGTGAGGGGAAAACCACTAGAACTGCAAGGAGAAATGGACAAATCCACTGTTACATTCATTCAGAGAGTTCACAGTACCTCTTGTCAATAATTGATACATCCAGCAGGCAAAAAAATCAATAAGTTATACTTGAACAAGCCATTAATTAACTGAATCTATTAACATTTATAAAATACTTTATCAAACTGCAATATAATACATTCTTTTCAAGCTCACATGGAATGTTCACCAAGATAGACCACATTCTGAACCATAAAACACACCTCAGTAAATTTAGAAGAACAGAAATCATACAAAGTATGCTTTCAGATCATACTTTAAGCTAGAAATTATTAACAGAAGGATAACTGGAAAATTCTCAAAAATATGGAGTTTAAACACACTTCTAAGTAACATATGGATCAAAGATGAACTCTCAGGAATTTTTTAATATTTTTAACTAAATGAAAGTTTAAAACTAAAAAAAAAAAAAATGAACTAATCAGAAATGTAGGATGCAATGAAAGCAGTGTTTGGAGGGAAATTTTACAGCATTAAATACATATGTTAGAAAAGAGGTAATATTGCAAATATTCCCTCACACCTGTTAGAATGGCTGTTATCAAAAAGACAAAAGATGTGGAGTACACTGTTGGTGAGAATGTAAATTGGTACAACAACTATGGAAAACGGGATGGATGTTTCTCAAAAAATTTTAAAAATAGAACTACCATGTACAGTATGTACCATGTATGGTATATGGTACAGTAATCAGATAGTGTGGTATTGGCAGAAGAATAAGCAAATAGGTCCATGGAACAAAATAGAGAGCTCAGAAATAGTCTCTCACAAATACAGTCAACTGGTCTTTGACGAAGGAGCAAAGGATAGTATTTTCAGCAAATGGTACTAGAAGAACTGTACATCCACATTTTAAAAAATGAATATAGACACATTGACCTTATACCTTTCATGCAAATGAATTCAGATGTATCATAGACATAAATATAAAACACAAAATTATAAAACTTCTAGAAGATAACACAGGAGAAAGACTAGATGACCTTGTGTTTGACAGTAACTTTTTTTGACCACACTGTGTTCCCTGATCAGGGATCAAACCTGGGCTGCCTGCAGTAGAAACACAGAGTCCTAACCACTGGACCTCTGGAGAATTCCCAGAAATAGCTTTTTAGATACAACACCAAAATTAGATACAGTCGATGAAAAAAACATTGGTAAGTAAGACTTCATTAAAATTTAAAACTTATGTGAAAAACATTGAAAAGACAAGCCACAGCCTGGGAGAAAATATTTGCAAAACAGTATCTACTAAAGAACTTGTATCCCAAATACACAAATAACTCTTAAAACTCGACATTATTGTTGAGAAAACAACTGAATCTTAAAATGCACTAAAGACCTGAACTGATGCCTTACCAGATAAGATATATAGATGTCAAACAAGCAGTAAGAAGATACTCACCATGACATGTCATATTCAGTTCAGTTCAGTTCAGTCACTCAGTCGTGTCCGACTCTTTGCGACTCCATGAACTGCAGCACGCCAGGCCTCCCTGTCCATCACCAAGTCCTGGAGTTCACCCAAACCCATGTCCACTGAACTGGTGATTCCATCCAACCATCTCATCCTCTGTCGTCCCCTTCTCCTCATGCCCTCAAATCTTTCCCAGCATCAGGGTCTTTTCCAAAGAATCAGCTCTTCGCATCAGGTGGCAAAAGCATTGGAGTTTCAGCTTCAACATCCGTCCTTCCAATGAACACCCAGGACTGATCTCCTTTAGGATGGACTGGAAATACAAATTAAAACAAAAATTAGATACCACTATATACCTATTAGAATGGCTAAAATCCAAAACACACCACCAAACACTAGTGCGGATGTGGAGCAGCAGAGACTCCTTCATTCCTGGTGGGAATGCCAAAGGTTCAGCCACTTTGGAAGACAGTTTGTCAGTTTTTTACAAAGCTACACATAGTCTAACCATATGATCCAGTAATCTTGTTCCTAGTTATTTGCCCAAATAAGTTGAAAACTTACACAACTGTCTACACAAAAACCAGCACGCAAATGTTTATAGCACCTTAATTTGTAATTGCCTAAAAGTGGAAGCAAACAGGATATCCTGCAGCTGGTGAATGGATATACAAGCTGAGGTAGATCCATACAATGGCATATTATTTACCAACGTAAAGAAATGAAGTGCCCTTCAATAAGTGGTGCTGGGGAACTGGACAGCTACATATGAAAGAACGAAATTAGAACATTCTCTAACTGTACACAAAAATAAACTCAAAATGTATTAAAGACCTAAATATAAGACCAGAGACCATAAAACTCAAAACATAGGCAGAACACTTTAACACAAATCATAGCAGTGTTTTTTTTTAATCTGCATCCTAAATCAAAGGAAAATAAAAAGTAAACAAGTGGGACCTAGTTAAAAGCTTTTGCACAGCAAAGAAAATCATTGGCAAAATGAAAAGACAACCTACTGAATGAGAGGAAGTACTAGCAGATAGAGTGACCAATAGGGAATTAAATCCAAAATATACATTTCATATGAACTAACATAAAAAAAAAAAACTTGATTTTTAAAATGGGCAGAAAACGTGGATAGACATTTTTCCAAAGAAGTACAGATGGTCAACAGGCAGATAAAAAGATGCTCAATATCATTAATCATCAGTTCAGTTCAGTCGCTCAGTCATGTCCGACTCTTCGCGACCCCATGAATCGCAGCACGCCAGGCCTCCCTGTCCATCACCAACTCCCAGAGTTCACCCAAACTTATGTGCATTGAGTCAGTGATGCCATCCAACCACCTCATCCTCTGTCATCCCCTTCTCCTCCTGCCCCCAATCCCTCCCAGCATCAGAGTCTTTTCCAATGAGTCAACTCTTCGCATGAGGTGGCCAAAGTACTGGAGTTTCAGCTTCAGCATCATTCCCTCCAAAGAAATCCCAGGGCTGATCTCCTTCAGAATGGACTGGTTGGATCCTTGCAGTCCAAGGGACTCTCAAGAGTCTTCTCCAACACCACAGTTCAAAAGCATCAATTCTTCGGCGCTCAGCCTTCTTCACAGTCCAACTCTCACATCCATACATGACCACTGGCAAAACCATAGCCTTGACTAGACAGACCTTTGTTGGCAAAGTAACATCTCTGCTTTTGAATATGCTATCTAGGTTGGTCATAACTTTCCTTCCAAGGAGTAAGCGTCTTTTAATGTCATGGCTGCAATCACCATCTGCCCAAAAAATAAAGTCTGACACTGTTTCCACTGTTTCCCCATCTATTTCCCATGAAGTGATGGGACCGGATGCCATGATCTTCGTTTTCTGAACATTGAGCTTTAAGCCAACTTTTTCACTCTCCTCTTTCACTTTCATCAAGAGGCTTTTAGTTCCTCTTCACTTTCTGCCATAAGGGTGGTGTCATATGCATATCTGAGGTTATTGATATTTCTCCCGGCAATCTTGATTCCAGCTTGTGTTTCTTCCAGTCCAGCGTTTCTCATGATGTACTCTGCATAGAAGTTAAATAAGCAGGGTGATAATATACAGCCTTGACGTACTCCTTTTCCTATCGGGAACCAGTCTGTTGTTCGGTGTCCAGTTCTAACTGTATGAGGTATCACCTCACACCTGTCAGAATGATTATCATCAAAAAGAATGCAAATAACAACTGTTGGTGTGGACGTAGAGAAAAGGGAACCCTTGTACACTTTTGGTGGGAATGTATATTGATGCAGCCACTGTGAAAAATGATATGGAGGTTTCTCAGAAAATTAGAACTACGATATGACCCAGCAGTTCCACTCCTTGGTATATAGCCAAAAAATGTAAAACGTGAATTGAAAAAGATACATGTACCCCAGTGTTCATGACAGCATTATTTACAGTAGATAATAAATAGAACCAACCTAAGTGTCCCATCAAGAAATGAATGGGTAAAGAAGAGATGGTATAAATATATAATCAAATACTGCTCAGTCACAAAAAAGAAGAAATTTTTGCCATTTACAGCAACATAGATGGAATCGAAGGATATTCTGCTAAGTAAATCAAGTAAGAGAAAGACAAATATTGTATGATATCACTTATATGTGGAATCTAAAAAATACAACAAACTATTGAATATAACAAAAAAGAAACAGACTCACAGAGTATGAGAGCAAACTTGTTACCAGCGCGGGGAGGTAAGGTGGGGAGGAGGGTCTGGATGGGGGAAGGAGTCTAAGAGGTACAAACTGCTATGTATAAAATAAGTAAGCTACAAGGATACATTATAGGAATATAGCTAGTATTTTATAAACTATAAATGGAGTATAACCTTAGAAAGTGTGAATCACTATCTTGTATACCTGAAATGTATATAATATTGTACATCAACTGAAACTAAATTAAAAAAAAAAAGCTACCAAGCTATAAATAGACATTTAAGGAAACAAGTGTATTTTGCTTCCTGAAGGAAGCCAGTCTGTAAAGGTTACATACTATTCCAAACCTGCGACATTGTGGAAAAGTTAACACTATAATGGCAGTAAAAAGATGAGTAGTTTCAGAAGGAAAGAGAAGAGGGATGAACAGGGGGAACACAGGAGATTTTTACAGCAATGAGTCTATTCTATATGACATAGTAATGGCAAACCCATGATACTATGCGTTGGTCAAAACCCATAGGATTGTATAACACAGTGGACCCTAATGTTAACTGTGGACTTCAGTTAATAGCAATGTATCAGTGTTCGTTCAATGTAAGATGTTAGTAATAAGGGAAACTGAAAGGGGAAAGAGGGGGATATGTGAGAACTCTCTGTCTTATCTGCTCAATTTTCTGTATACCTAAAACCACTTTAAAAACATAAAGTCAGGGTTTCCTTGGCTGTCCAGTGGTTAGGACTCTGCTCTTGCTACTGAGGGCCTGGGTTTGATCCCTGGTTGAGGAACTAAGGTCCCACCAAAAAAAAAAAAAAAAAGTCTATTAAATGTCTTAATTGATTTTAAAGAGGATAGAAGGAAAAAAGGTGATCTCTCAATCCTGACACCCAAAGATAACTACTACTGCTAAGACAGTGTTGTAAAAATCCCCGGATATATTCTATTCATTTATATGCATGCACACACATATTACCTGTACACAAATTGTTTATAATTCCCTCCACGACCTTAAAAGGTTATTGTTTCTATTTTATAGATGAAGTAACTGGTCTGGTACTGGCTGAACTAGGTTCATTTCCCAATGTATTTTACTCCAAAGCCTGTACACTCTTAGCACTGCACCTCTTTGTAAGACATAAGACCTACTTTTTCTTCTCTCTTTATTTCACATTTTAGCCCTTCAGAAGATACACCAATCTCTCATATACCCTACTGCCTTTACCTTATATGGTACTCATGGCATTCCTGCAACGTATTCCATAACTCTGTGCACTCATACTTGCCTACTGGATAAGAAGTGGTAGCCCAGCTCCAGGGAACTGTACTGAGAAGCAGACCTTGGGACTGGAATACTTTCTTGGCAATAATGTGGCTTCCTTCTCCTGTATAAGTAGCTCTCAAAATTCAGGTGTTAGAAAAAGTTATTTCTGGGACCTAAAGATCCTGAGGGGAAAAAAGGGTAAGGGGTCAAGGCCGATGAAAAGGTGGAGAGCAGTGAATTTGCATGGGTGCCTGGGGAAGGAAGGAGCCTCCAGTGGGTTCAGTGGAGATAAAGCTTGACCACCCCGACCATTCGGAAGCATTCCGTGCATTGACACCAGCCAGTTCAACCAGCACCTGTTGTGATCAGCTGACTGTTCAGGGAAGCTTTAAAGAAGATCTTGTCCCTGCCCCTTCTCTTGGCACCTGTAGGGGACACTCTGAGGCTCCGAACAATCCTGGAAGCAATACAGAAGCACATCCATTCTTCCTCCCTCATCTTCAAACTGGCCCAAGATGCATTCAAGATTGCTACTCCCACGGACAGTAGTACAGATGGCACCCTGCTCAACGTGGCCTTGGAGCTGGGGCTACAGGTATGGAGGAGGAGTGGGCCATCCCCACTTTAAACTTCTGGCCTAGTGACAGGGAGTTAAGATCCCATGAGGACTGGAGTGGGCATGGGCCAGGTCTGATTCTTTCTGTGTCCCCAGAACATAGCTTCTAGGCTAGTCACAAGGTCAGGACTCAATTTGGGGCTCTGTTTTGAAGTTAAGGCCAGTTAAGCAGTATAGCCTTAGGCTCCACAAGGTCCCCATCTTTTCCCTACCCACCCCCATTCCTCCAAGTCAAGGTGTGATAATAAGGGGTTTATTCATTACAGATCATCAGAGAAATCTTCTATCTGGTGGCAGGATGGGGCAGAAATTAAACAAACCCATCTGTACTTCTCAGGGGAGAGATGGTTGTTTAAGGCACAAATAAATACACATACATAAATGAATGGCAAGGAGGAGGGAGAGGTTATAGCAGTTATGCTAAGTCCGCTGGGAATGCCACTTTTTTTCGCCCAGGTGATGAGGATGACCTTATCAACCCTCAACTGGAGGCGCCGGGAGATGGTGCGGTGGTTGGTAACCTGTGCCACGGAAGTGGGTGAGTCTCCCAGCTCCCTGTGCCCCCAGGGGAAAGGATTCCTAGGCCCTACTCTTGGGACAGGACAGTGAATCCTTAGAGCTCTCATATTCCATTATTGATGGCCTAGGAAAGGATGAGGCTGCTGGTAGGAGAAGATGGCCCTGTTCAGCCTGACCAAGGTCTTCCCTCACTGCTTGGATTGTACCCTGAGGGCAAGCAGCACTCTGATCCTCTGCTAGAAACATTCTAAAAGAATGAATTTTCAGCCACCAGTACTCAAGTGCAGCCTTAGGAGGTAGTTGGCCCAGTTGTTTAGTCCCAGTCCCTGTCCATGCTTCTGAGAAATCCCAAACAACTTGGAGGCTCGAGACCCCATCTAGTGCCCAAAGCCCCAGCACAAAACTCTGCGCTGAGAGGCTTCACTTCAGCTAGAAAACCCAGGGGCAGATCTGAGACTCTGCCTTGGAGCAGGCAAACCACAGGCTCTGTTGCTTCATCCTTGTGAGGGGCTAAGAGCACCTGCAGAAACTTTCAAGCCTCTGACCTGGGGGAAAGAAGGGATGGGAAGAGACCTCAAATGGGGTCTGGCCACCAGGGTTGCCCCCCTAGCCCTGGTTACTGCAGATCATCTCAGGGCTGCTGAGGAGGGAGAGCTTGTCCCTGCTGGCCAAGTTCTCACCCCAAATGGTAATCTGAGTAGACCTGGATCAGGACCGGGAGGCCCATGGCTGAGCACAGGCTCTCCTTGACAGGTGTGCGGGCCCTGGTGAGCATCTTGCAGAGCTGGTACACACTCTTCACCCCCACCGAGGCTACCAGTATTGTGGCTGCCACAGCCGTCTCCCACACCACCATCCTGCGCCTCAGTCTTGACTATCCACAGCGGGAGGAGCTGGCCAGCTGTGCTCGCACCCTGGCCCTGCAGTGCGCTATGAAGGATCCGCAGAGCTGTGCCCTGTCGGCCCTTACCCTCTGTGAGAAGGACCACATCGCCTTCGAAGCAGCCTATCAGATCGCCATCGATGCTGCGGCTGGCGGCATGACTCACTCACAGCTGTTCACCATCGCCCGCTACATGGAGCTCCGTGGCTACCCGCTACGTGCCTTCAAGCTGGCCTCACTGGCCATGAGCCATCTCAACCTGGCCTACAACCAGGACACCCACCCGGCCATCAACGATGTGCTCTGGGCCTGCGCCCTCAGCCACTCCCTGGGCAAGAATGAGCTGGCGGCCCTGATTCCCCTGGTGGTGAAGAGCGTGCACTGCGCCACAGTGCTTTCAGACATCCTTCGGCGCTGCACGGTGACTGCTCCTGGACTGGCCGGCATCCCAGGCCGCCGCAGCTCAGGAAAGCTCATGTCCACCGACAAGGCTCCCCTGCGCCAGCTGCTGGATGCCACCATCAATGCCTACATCAACACCACACACTCGCGCCTGACGCATATCAGCCCTCGCCACTATGGAGAGTTCATTGAGTTTCTGAGCAAGGCCCGGGAGACCTTCCTGCTGCCTCAGGATGGCCACCTTCAGTTTGCCCAGTTCATCGACAACCTCAAACAGATCTACAAAGGCAAGAAGAAGCTGATGCTGCTGGTGCGAGAGCGCTTCGGCTGAGAAAGCAGACAGCTTGCTGCCAGGGCAGCCTGGGCTCCCAGGTACCATCAGGTCAGGCCACGGACACAAGCATTTGTCCACCCTGAGAGGACTCTGAGCACCTGTGGCTGAAGCCAGAGGACCACAGGGCTAAGCATGGGGAGAGTCCAGCTGTAGCCAGCATGCCTGCCTGGGCAGGGTTCTTACAACAGCCCACTGTTCCTGGAGGAGCAGGGCCCTGCAGACCAATCAGCACCCACAACATGCCACCTCAGGCCCTTGTATCCTGCGTGTCCCGGGCATTGCCCCTCTCTCCCTTGGCAAACACAGAACACTGTTCCGTCTCAGGGATTGCGTAACCAGAGAAACAGAAGCGTTTATGGTACTGTAAATACTATAGTCTGTGTGTTGCCAATTATGTTGTAAAGTTGTAACTATTTATAATTCTGGTTCTAATTTGATGGGTACTTGTAGCTGTGGGTGGGAAGATAGGCTTGTTTTCTGAGGAGATTCACAACCATTTCTCAGGTTTCCCTTGCAGAGTATATTCTGTTGGCAGTGGAAGATTGGGGATGGCAGGGAGAAAAATGGCCAGTTAAGAGGAAATCTCAAGTCTAGTCTATGCAGAAACCCCAGCCTGCAGAAGGGCATTCATAGCCCAGTGATGGGTGAGAAGGCCCAGTCTGGACTTAGACTTTCACCTCATGAAGCCATGAGGACACGGAAGCTGTTGCTCCTGCCTCACACAGCCTCTCTAGGAGTCTGACGAGTTTCTGAGAAACAGGTGAAGGTGAATGTCTGGGAGGCCACTGAGCTCATAATGTTCATCCGCTCTGGACACCGTTGTCTTAGTGTCTGGTCTCATCTCTAAGTGTGCGTAGAGACCTGAATGACTAAATACGTGTGTCTGTGTGCATAGGTATATCTGTGCATGCCTGTATGTGCACATATATATTTATGTGCATGTGTCAGGTCTGTGTGCTGGACGGTGGGTTTCCGTGTGAGGGTACGCGCATATGTGAGCACACTGTAGTACGTACCTGTGTGTCTGTTGCTGTTTGCTGGTGCATGTTTAGTCTGTGTGTATCTGGCCACACATGAACGCACGTGTGTAAATCTGTTTGGTCTGTATCTGTCTCTGTGAGTAACTGTGGTATTTCCACATGTAGGTTTGTCTGTGAATTCATGTTCTAGGATCTGCATGAATGTGTCCCTTCTCTTTTTGCCAGATCTCTCATCCCCATTCCTCTGTTCTCTCGCGCCAGCTAAACATGTTCCCCATCTCTGTGGCTCCTGTACTCATCACTGTCACCCAACAAGCTTCTGAGCACTAAGCTCCCTCTGCCCTGAGTGGCTCCTTCAGCGCCACATTTCTCTGCTTCCCCTGCACCCGCTTTCTTCCCCTGCCTTTCTACCTCAAGCTTCCTCTGCCCGCTTCTGCTACAGTCCCATGGGCCACTGATTTGGAGGCTGCAGCTGGAATGCATTTGGCCTTGCCCTGACTAGCTTCTAGCCCAGGTGGACAGCCCCTCTGTTAGCTCTGGCTGACCTGCAGTGTGTCATGTTCCTGCTACCTTCCTGCCCCTCTCCTCGCCTGGAATTGTAGGAGATGGCGCAGGCATTCAGAAGAGTCATTTAGATGCCAGTGTCTTGGTGTTTCCTGTTTCCTGTCTTAGTTCCCGAGTAGGGGGTGGGGTGTGATAGGGAAGGGGTGGTATAGCTAGAGTGTGAACTAAAGACCTGTCTGCTTTGTTTTGCTTTCTCTGACAAACTGTGTCACTTTTTTTTTCCTCCACACTGACCAATAATTTGTATTTGCTGTTTGTGGCTACTGAAGTCTTACTGTTCCGTCATGGGCCGTACAACCTCTCAGCCTGATAGGTTGGTTAAAAAAACAAAAGACACCACTCCCATTTCTGTATCACAATTGCCGTTTTTTAGCAAGTATGTGAACTCACAGTGCTTTTCTATGAATAAATCACGGATCACAGAAAAGATCATTTTTCTAAAATCAGAAATTGTGTTTTTTCAATAAATGGGGCCCTTCTCTGTATTCTCTATCACCCTGGCTGGGACAGGGAGCTGGTTAGGCCTATAGCACAGAGGGTTCCTAGCACTCTAATAAGATGTGGAATAACAAATGAAGAATTTCCTACCACACCAGACCGCTTTCCAGAGCTCACAGGCACATCAGGGCCGGACCCCAGAAAGTAGGTACCATTATGATGAGCAGAAACATCAAGATACTGAGAAAATCAGAGGGTATACACAGAAAAGAAGCCTATTGGTGTCAGAAGCCTTCTCAGCTCCGTGATGCATGTCTAAGCAACTCAGCCGATCTTTATGCCCTCTACCCAACTTTTCGGGTCAAAGCTGAAGGCCTCTCAGCTTCTTCCTGCTGACCTAGACCCCATCTTCCTCAACAGGCCTTTCTGAATATTCTAACCATTTCTGTGTCCCTCTCTGATCTATACACTCTTCCTCCCCAGACACAAAGCCCTGGCTTCACATGCTGTAGGGACCCCATTTCCCTGTACATGTCACAGCTCCCACTCCTAGGAAGATCTATGCAACCCCATGTGGCTCTGGGGCTTGGAGATCTGAGAGAACGTTGGTGTCAGGGCCCTGACATGAAGTCCAACAGTGCCTAGGCACTGATATCTGAGCTCCAAGGACTTGTGGGAGAGGATGCAAGAAGCAGCCCAGGGAAGGAAGAGGCTAAGAAGGAATGGAGGATAAGGGCACAGATCTTTCACAAACAAAACCACATGCAAGACTGCAACTCTTGAACTTTTATTCTCCTGGAAACAATCATCTGTGTCAGAGGTACTTCAGGGAAAAGGGACATGCTCAATTCTGTCGAAGCAGGCGAGAGTGTTTGTGCACGGCATCCACAAAGGCTCCCACATGTTCCGGGTCCATGTCAGGGTAAAGTCCATGGCCCAGGTTGGCAATGTAGCGCTGTGGCCCAAAGTCATTCAGCATCTGCTGCACCAGCTTCCCAATCTCCTCCTAGGGGGACCAACAGGGCACTGGCTACAGGGGGGCCAGCACGCCTCTGTCCTCCCGGTACATAATAGTGACACACACATGGAGGCACTCAGTATTACTCATTCAAAAAACTACTGGATCCCTAGCATGGACCAGGCACTAAGAAGGGCCAAATGAACGAAATCAATGAAAAGAAACTCCTGCCTTCCTAGAGTCCATGTTGTGAATGGAGCAGAAGGGAGAACCGATGATGAAAACACACACATAGTAATAAACACAACCACATCCAGAACCATGAGAGTGCAGACAAAGTCACCAACACACACACAAGAACCTGGTTGTTACCTCAGATGCATACAGGGCACAGGGGTCCAGGTTGCCCTGCAGGGTCACCGTCTTTCCCACGCGTTCCCTGGAAGCAGAGTCAGGGCCCTGTTCTGGTGACTGCACATAGTGTAACTGTCCCCTGCTCCACCTCACCTTCCATCACTCACCGGGCTTTCTCGGGGGCCACTGTCCAGTCAAGCCCAACCACCTCGTAGCCAGCCTGGGCCAGCTCCTCCAGGGCAAAATGTCCATCCTTAGCAAAGATGATCTGGGGGAAAGGGCAAATCTCAGGCTGCAGACAGCTTTGCTCTGCTGGCTCTTAATAATATACCTCAGTCATACTTCTGCTGCCCTCTAGTGGTCACTTAGTTCCATGCAGGACTTAACCTGATAGCTCCACTGGCCCACCCCCATCCTTACCATGGGCACTGGTGCCAGGCCTGCCTCCTGCAGCCCGGCCTTCACTCGCTTGGACACATCACGGATGTAGGGCAGTGCAAACTTACTGAAGAGTTGTGGGCCAAGATGCCCTGCATGGGACTCAAAGAGCTGCAATGCCTACAATTACAGGGTGATGAAAATAAATGAAATACATAACATACAAAGAGGAGGCACATGTAGAATATGCCTCAATTTTCCCCAAGTGACTTCATCCCTGAGATTGCCTAAGCCTATAAACCTAGTTCCAGTCAAAAAGTTTTGCATTCTCCAGATCCCAGTGCTAGCTTTGGTCTTTGAACAGAGCACTGAGCCCCCCTGCCAGTATCTGGGCTTAGCTGCTCCAGCCAGATCACTGCAGGTCAAGCCTCTTTTATGCCTGGCATTAAGATACCTAGCTTCTCAGGTATAAGGAACTGTATTGTTTCTGGTCCTTAAAGATTAAGCCCCAGGCTATGTCTCTCCCTCAGGTCTTACCTGGGCACCAGCAGCCACTTGTCCCACCAGATAAGGGACAAGAGCATCAGTGAGGATGCGAAGCAGCTGGTGACTGGCTTGTGGTCTCTGGTAAAGCCAGCGCTTGGCCTGAGACATGGTGCTTGAGCCGCCACCCTCAACCATGTATGTCATCAGAGTCCACTGCAAAAGGCAAAAGCCAGATTGATCCTTCCTTCCCTTGTCTTCACCCAGACCTGCCAAAGTAACTTCTCCAAGCCCAAGTCCCTGCCCTGGTCCATATTACCGGGGCACCAGCAAAGCCAATCAGTGGCACACGCCCAGCCAGCCGCTGTCGAGTGAGGGTGATGGCCTGGAACACATAGCCCAGCTCAGAGGCCACTGTTGCTGGATCCTGGAGGCGCTCTAAGTCCCGCTCTTCTCTTAATGGTTCTGGGAAGCTGGGCCCTTTGCCAGGCACCATGGTCACCTCCATGCCCAGTGCCTGGCAGGGGAGAAAACATCTGGGTTCCCAACCTGTAACTCCTGGAGAATGAGATCTGTTCAACCCATGCCAGGAAGGAGGAAAAGGAGAATGAAACAGCCAAGCTCCATCTCCTCCAGCCTGTTTTTCCCTCTGCCCCATAAGGGTAAGTGCTTTTCTTGAGCTTTGACTGTCCTTTCTGTTTTACACATTTGTGAGTCAGATCTGAGCAGGTACCTGGGGTACGACAAGGATGTCGGAGAAGATGATGGCAGCATCCAGAGGGAAGCGACGCAGTGGCTATAGGGAACAGAAGACAGATTGCTAGGTGGCCTGCGGAGAACATAAATCCCTCCTCTTTTGTCGACCCCTCACCTGCAGGGTAAGTTCACAGCAGGCTTCTGGGGAGCGACAGGTGCTGAAAAAGTCCTGGGCAGCCCGAGTTTCCCTAAACTCTGCAGACAGAAAAGGTAAGGCAGGGCTCAGCCTTGGGGAACCTCCAAGAGCCCTTCTCTGCCCCTCCAAAACTTTTCACTCTCCAGAGTTTTACCTAGACTCCGAGGCCCTGACCCTGACCTGGTAAGTAGCGTCCTGCCTGCCGCATGCACCAAACAGGAGTGTAGTCTGTTTCTTCTCCCCACGCTGCTCGCAGGAAGGTGTCATTCTTAAGCTCCGGAAAACCCTGAGGTCTGGGGATCAGGAAGAGGGAAGGGTAGGTCTCAGTAAACTAGGCTGGGGGTTGGGCAGGGCTCGAGTTCTAAAGCCGGAGACAGTCCATCTAGCAGAGCTATCTGCCTTCTCCAGACCAGCTACCAAGCTGCGCCTCCCCGCCGATTCCGCCCTCTCTCTGCCTATCAGGTGGTGTACAGGACTAGAAGGGCCGGTGCTGGGGTCTTTACCCTACGCATAGTCCCAGTTTCCCCAGGCTCAAAGCCACTGGAAGGACTAGGAGAGTGCGGGTGAGGAGACGAAAACTCACTTAGGAGAATTGGTGAGGGGAGGGGATGTCTCTGGAACAAGGGTATCCATGGGCTAGTTCCGGGGCTGGAAGGTTTTGGGGCTGAAAAATCTCCAGACGGGGACGGATAGTCATGGGGGGATCAGAGATGAAAGCCCGAAATGGGGATCTTAGTTGAGGATTAGAAAGTCCAGGGGGCGTCTCCTAAATTAAGGTCTGGGGTACGCAGTCCAGCTAGGTAGTCCCTGGGGTGAATATTTTAAGAATCCATGGTTGGAGGATTTGGAATCCCAGCGACTTGGGTTCTCCGGGCTGGGGAAGAAGGGTATAGGAACAGATTCCTAGGCTGGAAGATTCGGGTCAGAAGCCCCTATGACCACACTGCGTGGTGATCCAGAGAACTCACCTAGACTCTTTCGCCTCCATGATAAGCTGTCCGTAAACGCGAGCACAGTCCCCGTTATAGACTGAATCTGAGCCTGCCCTCTGCCCAGGCTCCGCCCCTTCCAGGGATGAGCCAGGGCAGTCGCCATATTGAAGGTCACATGATCAGACTCCCGCTACTGCTCCTGGGCTGCCCCAGCTGCTGCCGGTAGGACCCCACCCCTAGTCTCTTCACCGTAAATTCCGCTGTAGCGACGCAACAACAAACACACATCCACCCCCACCCCCCCAAAGAACTTTGCTGTAAGTACACTTCGCATGGTGTGAGGAGTTTGCTCTCCTCTGACGGCCTGGGAATCCCAGAAAACTCGGCCCAAGGCTCACTTTTCACTCCCACTGTCCACGATTCTAATAATTTTATGCCGGGCCCAACCAGCCACAACTGTGGTAGAACAAAGTTGTACAGGAAACTGAAATAATTAAATATTTATATTACCTAGAAAGAGGCGGGCACTATAGTAGGTGCAGAGGTTACAGTGGTGAACAAGGCATTTTCTTCCTCTAAGGAGCTACAGACTGATGAGGAAACACAGAAATCAGCAATCACAATGGTAAATGGAAAAAGCTAGACGCAAGTAGCAAGGACTCCATTTAATTGGGGAAAACAATGAGGTATTCCAAGCAAAGGGAATAGCATGTGCAAAGAGAAGATGCAAAAGAGCAATTAGCTTAATGGAAAACAGGATATCAAGCTAGTGTATTTAAATAATCTGGAACTATCCACAGAGTTCAGCTCATGCAGGCCTTTGTTAAGTGCACGTATTCACTTTATCTTGTAGTAGTGTGACAGCATACAAATAGCTTGGAGAGATCAGAAGAGAGGCACTATGTTCCCAATTTACTAAGGAGAAAAAAATGGGAAACTCGCAAAATTACATGGGATTATTTATTTCTTGATACCTTTATTTGATAACTAAATCAAAACAAAGTTTCCACCCAAGTGTCCATCAACAAATGAATGGATAAACAATAAGTAGTGTATTTATACAATGGAACATTATTCAGCCATAAAAATAAAGTTCTGATACATGCAACAACATTGTTGTAACATTATGCTCAGTGAAGTAAGACAGACACAAAATGACAAATACTGTATCATTCCACTTATATGAAATATCTATAATAGGCAAATTCATAGAGGCAAAAAGCAGATTAGAGCTTTAGTAGATTAGTCCCCAGGGACTAGGGAGTGGGGACAATGAGAAGTTATTGCTTAAGGATACGGAGTTTCCTGTTTGGGGTGATGAAAAAGTTTTGGAAATAGATAATTGTACACTTTTAAAAAGTGGTCAAGATTACAAATTTTGTTATACATATTATTTACTATTAAAGATTAATGTTATATATTAAAAAACAGTGATTTGTACACTTTATATGGTATGAGTTACATCTCAGACTGGTTCCAAATAGGAAAAGGAGTACATCAAGGCTGTGTATTGTCACCCTGCTTATTTAACTTCTGTGCAGAGTACATCATGAGAAACACTGGGCTGGAAGAAGCACAAGCTGGAATCAAGATTGCTGGGAGAAATAGCAATAACCTCAGATATGCAGATGACACCACCCTTATGGCAGAAAGTGAAGAGGAACTAAAAAGCCTCTTGATGAAAGTGAAAGAGGAGAGTGAAAAAGTTGGCTTAAAGCTCAACATTCAGAAAACAAAGATCATGGCATCTGGTCCCATCACTTCACGGGAAATAGATGGGGAAACAGTGGAAACAGTGTCAGACTGTATTTTGGGGGGCTCCAAAATCACTGCAGATGGTCCGCAGCCATGAAATTAAAAGACGCTTACTCTTTGGAAGAAAAGTTATGACCAACCTAGATAGCATATTGAAAAGCAGAGACATTACTTTGCCAACAAAGGTCTGTCTAGTCAAGGCTATGGTCTTTCCTGTGGTCATGTATGGATGTGAAAGTTGGACTGTGAAGAAAGCTGAGCGCCGAATAATTGATGCTTTTGAACTGTGGTGTTGGAGAAGACTCTTGAGAGTCCCTTGGACTGCAAGGAGATCCAACCAGTCCATTCTGAAGGAGATCAGCCCTGGGATTTCTTTGGAAGGAATGATGCTAAAGCTGAAACTCCAATACTTTGGCCACCTCATGTGAAGAGTTGACTCACTGGAAAAGACTCTGATGCTGGGAGGGATTGGGGGCAGGAGGAGAAGGGGACGAGAGAGGATGAGATGGCTGGATGGCATCATTGACTCGATGGACGTGAGTCTGAGTGAACTCCGGGAGTTGGTGATGGACAGGGAGGCCTGGCCTGCTGCAATTCAGGGGGTCGCCGGGAGTCGGACACGACTGAGCGACTGAACAACTTCTGTACGTGGTTTGTTTGTTTTTGCCTCCTCTCTTCCCACGTTGGCCTTTCCTCTCATTTGGTTTATAATTACTGGGAGAAACTGGATAATGATCACCAGTGCCCTGAGAAACTGGATAATGATCACCAGTTACTCCTGAGGAGTAACCACCAGGAGCAAGTCTAAATGACTCAAGAGTCCTGTCAGCAGCCAGGCTGGGGAGGGATCATTTTCCCAAACATTTTAATCACACTGCTCCTAGGATGGGAAGCCTGACAGGATAGCTAACAGATTCTTAAAGATTCAGCTGGTTGTACTGAGACTCACTGGGAACAGGGAAGCTCCAGAAGGTTGAAGGAATAGCGTTTCGGGCTCGATAGGATGGATGGTGGCTTAAAGGAGAGTAGTAGCAATGGGGGTAAGTGGTAGTAGCAATGGGAATGGAGTGGGGAGATTGATCAGGTAGAAACTTCGGAACTTGGGTCTGAAAGACACTGAAATAGATAACAGGATTGAGTATCCAAGTACACAGGACAATACGGCGACACATGAGGTGCGCTTAGTCCAGAACTTACGGCGAAGGCTGGTCGAGGGCGGGGCTGAAGGTGGTGGGAAGCTCTGTCCGCTGGTTCTGCCGAAGCTCCTCCGCCCGGATCGCCCCCGGGCTTCCCTGGGCCACACCGCCATGGCTGGCCCGGGTCCGGGCGCGGCGCTAGAGTCCCCGCGACAGCTGCTGGGCCGTGTACGCTTTCTGGCGGAGGCAGCGAAGAGCCTCCGTGCCGGGCGGCCGCTGCCGGCGGCGCTAGCTTTTGTGCCCCGCGAGGTGCTCTACAAGCTTTACAAGGACCCGGCGGGACCGTCGCGCGTGCTGCTGCCGGTGTGGGAGGCGGAAGGCCTGGGGCTGCGTGTGGGAGCCACGGGCCCGGCCCCCGGCACCGGCTCCGGGGCCCTCCGCGCGGCCCGCGACAGCATCGAGCTGCGGCGCGGCGCCTGCGTGCGCACCACAGGCGAAGAGCTGTGCAACGGCCACGGGCTCTGGGTGAAGCTGACCAAGGTGCAAAAGACCCCGGGACCAGGGAAGCCCCTGGCTGTTCCCCTCCCCCATGTCGAGCTGACTTAGCGTCCGGTACCCTTCGCCCTGGGCTGGGCAGGGCGGGCCGCTGGCAGTTCCCTGACGGCTGTCCTCGTCTTGTGCGTTCCGGCAGGAGCAGCTGGCGGAACACCTGGGCGACTGCGGGCTGGACGAAGGCTGGCTCCTGGTGTGCCGCCCGGCCGAGGGCGGGGCCCGCCTGGTACCCATCGACACTCCAGACCACCTCCAGCGGCAGCAGCAGCTCTTCGGAGTGGACTACCGCCCGGTGCTCAGGTCCTGCGCTGGGAGGGGTGGGGCTTGCTGGCCGACTGCCAGGCCCTAGGCTGGCACAGCCCGGGCGGAGTGATCTGATAGGATTGACAGAAAAAAGGGCGGGACCTAAAGGGAGCTGGGGTGGGGCTTCTGGAGGCAGGGTTCAGAAAAGTCAGAGCGCTGGAGAAGGGTCTTCTGCCGCCCTCTGAGGTCTCCATATCCCGTCCCCCATTCTGTGCGCACAGATGGGAACAGGTGGTGGACTTGACATACTCGCATCGCCTGGGATCAAGGCCTCAGCCGGCCGAGGCATACACTGAAGCTGTACAAAGGCTACTGTGAGTAAGCTGGGATGGGCTGGGGAGGAAGGAGCTCCAGGTCTGGGCCCGACCTAATTAGGGACTTGGGGTCGCTTAGCTATGTGCCCCCGACGTGGACCTACGAGTGCGACGAGGACCTGATCCACTTCTTGTACGACCACCTGGGCAAGGAGGATGAGAACCTGGGTAGCGTGAAGCAGTATGTGGAGAGCATAGACGTTTCCTCCTACACGGTGGGTGCTGGGACTCCTCCCACCCCAAGCAAGATGTAGTAACATCCTGCTAGATTCGGAACTCTTACCTCTAAGCCACAGCCAAACCTGAATCCCCACAGGCCAGACTCAGTCCACCCCCCAGTCTTGGAAGTCCTATAGGAATCCCTCGACACCTCCACCCTTACCAGATGGATTTCCAGCTCAGCTCCACTGTGCTTTCTCTCTTGTGCTCCCTGGCCCATCCACCTCTCTACCCTCCCCAGGAGGAGTTCAATGTGTCCTGCCTGACAGACAGCAACGCGGACACCTACTGGGAGAGCGATGGGTCCCAGTGCCAGCACTGGGTACGGCTGACCATGAAAAAGGGCACCATTGTCAAGTGAGTGGGCTCTGAGCACAACAGGGTGGGTGAGCCACGTACCTGTGAGTGTGTAAAGACACATGTGCACCCTCTTAACCCTCAGGAAACTACTACTCACGGTGGATACCACAGATGACAACTTTATGCCTAAGCGGGTGGTGGTCTATGGGGGTGAAGGGGACAACCTGAAGAAGCTGAGTGACGTGAGCATTGACGAGTGAGTGAACTGACCTGGGCTGGGAGGGGGGACATGATCCTGGGAGCAGGATCTGGCCCAGTTTGGAGGCACAAGGTGGGCTGTGACCCCAGCAACTCCTGAAGACAAGGGGTTTCCAAAGTTCCTCATATTCATCCCCTCAGGACCCTGATCGGGGACGTGTGTGTCCTGGAGGACATGACTGTCCACCTCCCGATCATCGAGATCCGCATCGTCGAGTGCCGAGGTGGGGCTTAAGGCCACAAGGAGGGAAAGGGAGCCCCAGCATGTAGATGGGGGTTAGCTGGCAGTGAGTATGGAGTGAAGGAGATGGACTTGGAGTTGGGATAAAGGTGACAACTGAACTAACGCCAAGACCTGAAGCTTTGGGGCCCAAGCCAAGGGGACGGTGCTGGGTATAGGCCTGCCTTAAAGCCATAGAAGTGCTTGGGCTCACCTGGAAGAGGAATGGAGTTGGGACCTTCAGGCATCCCCATATTATAGTGGTGGATGGAGGAACTAGCACAAAATATAATCATCAGAATCGGGTGATAGAAGGGGATCCCAAAGGTCCCAAGTTTCTAGGGGCTAAGGGTGACACAAAGCTGAGCATTAAGGAGCCATTCTCAGGTCTCGGGGCCAAAGAGGCAGCAGGCGCCATAAGTGAGCTCACTCTGACTCTTCCCCCAGATGACGGGATTGATGTGCGTCTTCGAGGGGTCAAGATCAAGTCTTCTAGACAGCGAGAATTAGGGCTAAATGCAGACCTGTTTCAGCCCACCAATCTCGTGCGATACCCACGCCTAGAAGGCACTGACCCGGAAGTACTGTACCGCAGAGCTGTTCTCCTGCAGAGGTGGCTGTGGTCCTGGGCCAGTTAGTCCCTCCCCCCTCCCCCCATCCTGAACCTTTTGTCTGATCTTATATCGAATGCTGTTTCACTTCAAGAGGCAGAGAGCCCCTGGGCCCTGCCTTCTCCTGTTCCTGTGTGTTGGGGGTGCTGAGAGGGTCTTGCATCTATGACTTCAGCCGCAATTATCTTTACCCAACCTCACCAGATTCATAAAGATCTTAGACAGCGTCCTGCACCACCTGGTACCGGCCTGGGACCACACGCTGGGCACCTTTAGTGAGATTAAGGTGAGCCTGACTCACTCAGTGCTGGTCTTGGCAGTGGGCACCCCTTTCTGCAGTGTTTCACGCTTCATCAGAAAGTTCTTAGATCTACTCTAGGCCTAGACTTTTGCTAGGCTCTGGGAACATAGGAGGAAATCCAGACACAAATAGTCAAAATTTAGTGTTTAGGGTCCTATTTCCCAGAGAGTATGTGAAATACACAGAGCTTGGGGAGGAGAGGTGACAGCATGGACAGGGCAGGTTATATGAAAGGTGCCCACTGGGAGTTCCTAGCTGCTCAGGATGACTTGAGAGAAGCATAGCAATAGATGTGAGTGTGACATGGGATGAGGCAGGAAGACGTGGGCAGGAGGCTGGCCCTGGTAGCCAAGGGCACCGGGGCCAGACTTTGTTCCTGGTCAGTGGAGCCATTGGGAAGTTTTTATGTAAGATAACGACAAAGTTGGGTTTTTATGTAAGGTAACGACAAAATTGGGTTTTAGAAAGCTTCCCCTGGTGGCTGGACTAAGGAAGAGACTGAAAGCAAGGACCAGGGATAGAGTAGGCTTGAACTGGCCCCGTGGGGTTGGAACAGAGAAATGTTCCAGGGCCTGGACAGAGGCTGACTGCCTGCCGGCCCCGCTCTGGCCACCTCTCCCCACCAGCAAGTGAAGCAGTTCCTGCTGCTGTCACGCCAGCGGCCAGGCCTGGTGGCCCAGTGCCTGCGTGACTCAGAGAGCAGCAAGCCCAGCTTCATGCCACGTCTGTACATCAACCGGCGCCTCGCCATGGAACACCGTGCCTGCCCCTTACGGGATCCCGCCTGCAAGAACGCTGTCTTCACCCAGGTCTGGTCACCTGGGTGTCACCTGGGGTCAGAGCAAGGGCGGGTCAGCAGGGGGACTAGGGGGCACTGGGCCAGGAGGGACCTGAGCAAGGTCTTTGGGCAAGAGTGGGGCCGGACGTTCCCACAACTCCCTCCCCTTCTCCCTGGCCCCAGGTTTACGAAGGCCTCAAGCCCTCTGACAAGTATGAAAAGCCCCTGGACTACAGGTATGGCTTGGGGGCAGGGGACCTGCTCAGGGCACACATGGACCCATTCCACCCACACACTGCCTCTGGACCCCTCAGCATTACCCCTTTGTAGCCCTTACTCCTGGGTGGACCCTGGGCTGGTGGGTCATCCCGAGCCCTAGCCCGGTGTAATGATAGAGACTTACCCCTCCTTACAGGTGGCCCATGCGCTATGACCAGTGGTGGGAGTGTAAATTCATTGCAGAAGGCATCATTGACCAAGGTGAGGCCTTGAGGGCCAGTAGCACGAGTCCTGCCATATTCAGAGTGGTTGGGGTATCTGGGGTGACCAGCTAAGCTAGATAGGGGGCTTGCTTCTCACCCCATCATGGGGGCTGGGGCTCTTGTGTGCCTCAGCTGAGAGCATCTGTCTGTCCCTTTAGGAGGTGGTTTCCGGGACAGCTTGGCAGACATGTCAGAAGAACTGTGCCCTAGCTCGGCGGATACCCCTGTGCCTCTGCCCTTCTTTGTACGGACGGCCAACCAGGTAAGCCCCCCCCTACCTCCCAAGTTGTTTCTGCTGTTCTGTCTCTGCAAACCTCCCAGGCCCCAGACTAAGCCGGAGAAGGAACAGGGAGAGACTGAACTGCCCGGGGCAGCTTCTAGGCAGAAGGATGGAGTCATTGTATGTTCAGAGGGCTCCTTCAGGGCCCCTCCGTGGAAGGTGTTCAGGCAGGGAAGGTGTTCAGGGAAGTCGTTGAGGCATCTGGGGTAACACAGGAGGGTCCATCACAGGCCATGCTGACAGCTCTGTCTCGGGGGCAGGGCAATGGCACAGGCGAGGCCCGGGACATGTATGTGCCCAACCCCTCCTGCCGGGACTTTGCCAAGTATGAGTGGATCGGACAGCTGATGGGGGCTGCCCTGCGGGGTAAGGAGTTCCTGGTGAGTAGCCTAATCTGCACCCCACCAGCTTAGTCCTGGCTCTTGGAAAGAAGAGCCAGCCAAACCCGGGCAGTTCGGGGCACGAAGACAGCAGTGTTTGTCCCACAGGTCCTGGCTCTACCGGGTTTCGTGTGGAAGCAGCTATCTGGTGAGGAGGTGAGCTGGAGCAAGGACTTCCCAGCTGTGGACTCTGTGCTGGTGAGTTAGGGCCTGGACCGGGTTTCTCTGCCCAGCTCTCAAGCTTGTTGCACCCCTAGGCTGTCCTGAACCTTCTTGTACCACACGTTTCCCCTTTCCCACCCATGTACTCCCATAGCTTCAATTCCTGTCACTGTTCCGGTGACCCTGAAAGGATTAATTACCTCTGGACCCAGCCTCTCTGCTAAGCCGAGGGCTATATATGCATTTACCTGCTGGATTTCTCTCCCAAGATGGCACCTCGGGCTCAGCACACTCTTCATCCTCTCCCTCTAGGACTCCCTGTCTCACAGTGGCACCACCACCCACCCCTCCCCTTGCCAAGCCCCTCAGGGTCATTCTTCACTCTTCTTTCTCCCTCACCTCCCACATTCTGTCACATCTGCCTTTGGAATCTCCCCACCTCTCCCATCTCACTTCTATCCCTCGGGTTTAGTCACCTTCCTTCCTGATCCAGCCACTGATTGCAGATCTAGTGACCATGTCTCCCTTCTTACCCATCTTATCTCCATAATCCCTTCAGTGGTCCACCCTGGGCTTAGGATAAAATGCAGAGTCTGAAAAGGCCTTACATGACTCCTGTATCTCTGGACACTTGCCCAGTTAGGTTCCTCAGGTCTTTTGCTCTTTCCACCTTTTTTTAAGATGTTCTCTCTCCTGACTTCCTGGTGGCCCAGCCAATTCCCAGCCAATCATTTGGGTCTCAGCTTAGATGCCACTTCCCCCAGGACACCTTCCCTGATCTCCGTGGCTGGTTAGGCATCATCTTGATGCTGGGCTTCACAGCCCATCTACTAACCCCCTCACTGCCCTCATTGCCTGCATAACAACTGCCTTGCCTGGCTGCCTCCCCTGCTTTCCTGTGAGCTTCTTGAGAAAAAACAAGACTATCTCCACAATGAAAAGCTGACCTTCCTGCCTCTCTTCAACCCCCAGGTGAAGCTCTTGGAAGTGATGGAAGGAATGGACAAGGAGACATTTGAGTTCAAATTTGGGAAGGAGCTAACATTCACCACTGTGCTGAGTGACCAGCAGGTGGTGGAGCTGATCCCTGGGGGTTCAGGCATCGTGGTGGGATATGAGGACCGTTCCCGTTTCATCCAACTGGTGCAGAAGGCACGGCTAGAAGAGAGCAAGGAGCAGGTACTACCCAGAGGCCAGTGGAACAGAGAGCTGTGGACAGCTCCCAGGAGCCAGAGCCCAGCCCGAGGGGCCACCAGAACCCAGCCCAAGAGCTCTGGCCCCCACCACCCCTCTGCCCCATATTCTTGCTGATCTGTGGGGCACAGAGGTACTTTATCTCCGTGAGTGGAGGCCAGGTGTCCCCACCACACCCAGAGCTGGGAGTTGTGCCTTGTTCTCCAGCCAGGCCTTCTCCCCTCTCCCCAGGTGGCAGCCATGCAGGCAGGTCTGCTGAAGGTGGTGCCGCAGGCTGTGCTGGACTTGCTGACGTGGCAAGAATTGGAGAAGAAGGTGTGCGGGGACCCAGAGGTCACTGTGGATGCCCTGCGCAAGCTCAGTGAGTGTGGGGCCGGGCAGCACAGTCCCGGGGTGGGGCTTAAGGACCTAAGAATGAATTCTGTGTGGTTTTGTCCCACCAGCCCGGTTTGAGGACTTCGAGCCATCTGACACCCGGGTGCAGTACTTTTGGGAGGCACTGAACAACTTCACCAATGGTCAGTGGAGAGGGCAGAGGACTGCCTGGGTTCAGACTCCACTCCTGGGATACAGAGATGGGGGAGGTGGTCGAGTTTCCTCCACCAGCACATGGGCACTGATTTCCTTCTCCTCTGTCAGAGGACCGGAGCCGCTTCCTGCGCTTTGTCACCGGCCGCAGCCGTCTGCCAGCACGGATCTACATCTACCCAGACAAGCTGGGGTGAGAGCCGATGGGGAGGGGAGGTCTAGTCGGAAGAGCCTGTGGCTGGCCTTTGCCCTCCGCCACACACACATTCCCCTGTCAGACACTGCCCTGTGCCCCTCCAATTTTCCTCATCTCTGGTCCTTCCACACTCCCAGCTATGAGACCACAGACGCGCTGCCCGAGTCTTCCACCTGCTCCAGCACCCTCTTCCTGCCGCACTATGCCAGGTGGGTTCCCTAAGTTCCAGCCTGGGGAGTGGGACTTGTGGGAAATGTGACATCCTAGGGTGGAGGAGGGCTTCAAGGTACAAATTGGAGTCCCAGAGCCCCTGGTCATGATGGAGGGGCCTCTACATCTGGTGCTGAACAACTCCCTGCCCCCCACAGCGCCAAGGTGTGTGAGGAGAAGCTCCGATATGCTGCCTACAACTGTGTGGCCATTGACACCGACATGAGCCCTTGGGAGGAGTGAGTCGGCGCCAGGGGGCAGTCTTGGGCCTGCAGGACTGCGCCTGCACTGGTCCCGTGGGGTCTCCCCCTGAGCACCCAGGGCAGAGACAGCTTCCCTGGACCCTCAAAGTCTGAGAGAAAACGCCAGTGCGCTGCACCCCTGGGTGCGGTTGAAGTGGGAGCAGCAGGTTGACACTGGTGGCCCAGCCCCACAGACCCTCAAGCCCTACACGTGCTTGGGTTTGCTTCCAGAGCTATTTCACCTCTTGTGAGAGGAATCTTCCACAAGCCCAGCACAAGCTGCCAGGCCTGAGCTACTTGAAGGGAGCCTTCTTCTAGCTCCCCACCTCATGGACTTTGTTTCAGTTTTCAACTCCTTTTTTTTTTTCCTCCATATTTTTCTCTGGTTTCAGCCAGAACTAAAAATTTGTGGGGGCGGGGTGGGGGGATGGAGGCTCTTTCCCCAACAAGTCTCCAGGGATGGATAGGGAGTGATGGCCATCCTCCTTGGTCACCTGAACCAAGAATAAAGCAACAACTGAACACCCTCTTCCTCACATACTGGTCTTTTCCTCCTCTCCCTCCGTCCCCAAAGTGTGAGCTCCAGCTTTCTTTCTCCAACTCGGTACCAACTGACAAAGTGCCACCATTGTCCCTGACTCAGAATATATAGCTACTCAACATTAAACCTCTACTACCACTGCTGCTGCTGCTGCTGCTGCTAAGTCGCTTCAGTCACGTCCGACTCTGTGTGACCCCATAGACGGCAGCCCACCAGGCTCCCCTGTCCCTGGGATTCTCCAGGCTAGAACACTGGACTGGGTTGCCATTTCCTTCTCCAATGCATGAAAGTGAAAAGTCAAAGCGAAGTCGCTCAGTCGTGTCCGACTCTTAGCGACCCCATGGACTGCAGCCCACCAGGCTCCTCCGTCCGTTGGATTCTCCAGGCAAGAGTGTTGGAGTGGGGTGCTATCACCTTCACTACTACTGCTGCTACCCCCTATTCATCACTTCAACACCTGGCTCCCTGTCTGCTGTCTTGCCCTCCAAGACCTTGCCCAGGTTAAGGCCAGATATGTCCTCTCTGAAATCTTCAATGGCTTCTCTTTGCTGCTGCTGCTAAGTCGCTTCAGTCGTGTCCGACTCTGTGCGACCCCAGAGATGGCAGCCCACCAGGCTCCCCTGTCCCTGGGATTCTTCAGGCAAGAACACTGGAGTGGGTTGCCATTTCCTTCCCCAATGCGTGAAAGTGAAGTCGCTCAGTCGTGTCCCACTCCTAGCGACCCCATGGACTACAGCCTACCAGGCTCCTCCATCCATGGGATTTTCCAGGCAAGAGTACTGGAATGGGTTGCCATTGCCTTCTCCGAGCTCCTCTTTACCCAACTTTAAAACAAAACCTAGGCTTTAAACCTCCTCCTAGGTTTTATGCATGTCCTGCCCCAGCCTTTTCTCCCTTAAGAGCTTCCATGACACTCCATCCAAGAAGCTCTTGCACATGGAAAAGTTGAGTAAATGGATGAATTCATTCCTTCAGAGTATGTTTATTGGGCTCCTGAGGGATGTTAAAGAAGCCTGTTCCAGGACTTAGGGGTCCTGCCAGGAGCCAAGGAGACATGTGTCAAGTGGGAGTGGTAGGGCTTCTCAGTGCAAACATGAAATCTGGAGCTGAGAGGGGAAATAGGAGTCCTCCGCCCAGAAGCAGGAATAAAGCAGGCCTGGTGTCTTCTGGGATGGGTGTGGTGATGTGGAGGGTGGGAGTGCGCCTTCGGGAATCAAGTGGGCAGAAGAATCTGACATCCTAGAGGACAGAGCTTGCAATGGCGGATAAAACACCCAAGTCAGGAAGTGACAGAAGAGGCAGCAGCGTGGCTACCCACCCCCACGCTGCCTCCAGGAACCACACAGCTAAGGTGCAGTCTCAGAACAAGTACCCCCCACACACACACTCCGAGAGATCCCTCCAGGTGAATGCAGTCCCCACAGGGGGCCGTCCTCCTCAAGCACGGTCCCCAGAGAAGTCGCGCTCTCCCACCGCTTCCCCACGACGCCCTCTAGGGCGCGCCCGGATGCCGCCCTGCGGGAAAACTCCACCTGGGCTCTGAGATGAGATCCGCTCCGCATTCCGGGGTGTGTGCATCCTCAAGACCACCGCTCTGTAATTTGGAATCTGATGCTCCAGGTGAGCCTGCCTGGCCCAGCGGCTTCCCGACCCCTACGCCTTGGGTGGTCCGCAGGAGACCGGCCCCCCTCCTCCTGCAGTCTCTTTCTGCCGGAGGCGCTGGAGCCGGAGAGGCAGCTACTCCCGCCCAACTCCGCGCTTCCCGGCAAGTTCCCCCCGCCTCGTCCCTCCACCCGGGGATTCTCTCCTCCTTCCCCTTCTCTGCTCTTCAGGGAAAGGCCTGGCCAGCACGAGCCTGCCGGAGGTAGTCTGTTTCTGGTAGTGGCCACACGAAGGGCTTTCCAGGTAGTTCAGTGGTCAAGAATCCAAACGGCTTCCCAGGGGACTCCGCGGTAAAGGATCTGCCTGCTAATGCAGGAGATGCAGGTGACGCGGGTTGGATCCCTGGGTTGTCAAGATGCCCTGAAGGAGGAAATGGCAACACACTCCAGTATTCTTGCCTGGGAAATCCTATGGACAGGAGAGCCTGGAGAGCTACAGACATGGGACCTAAGAGAATCAGACACGTCTGAGCAAGTATCTGCCACATAAGTCTTTGATCTGTCTTTTACCAAATTGGACCCACATTGTGTGTTTTGTAACTTGCTTTTCATTCATTCATTTATTCATTCAGTGAATACTTGGAGCAGCTATGTCAGGAGTCACGCTGGCTACAATGGGTAAAATGGTTACACAGATCATTTTTGTCATCTTGGGATTTTACCTTTAAGGGTGTGGCCAGTGCTCAGTCAGTCATGTCCTACATTTTTTGCAACCCCATGGACTGTAACCGGGTAGGCTCCTCTGTCCATGGGATTTTTCAGGCAAGGATACTGGAGTGGGTTGCCATGCCCTCCTCCAGGGGACCTTCCCCACCCAGGGATGGAACCTGCCTCACCTGTGTCTCCTGGATTGGGAGGAGGACTCTACCATTAGCACCTCCTGGCAAGCCCAAAGAGACATTTATTAAACAGATAATCGCATAAATAACAGGCTTCCCAGGTGGCGCTAGTGGTAAAGAATTCGCCTGCCCTTGCAAGAGACTGGGTTGGAACCGTGGGTGGGGAAGATGCCCTGGAGGAGGAAATGGCAGCCCTCTCCAGGATTCTTGCCTGGGAAATTCCATGGACAGAGGAGCCTGGCGGGTTACAGTCCATGGAGTAGCAAGGAGTTGGACACGACTGAGTACGCACACATAAACAACATTTAATAACATTCATGTAAGAGCTCCAGAGAAGAAGTGATGGATTTCATTAGAAGACAGAATCAGATGATTCTAACTAAAGTGGCTCAGCGGGGACTTCCCTGGTGGTCCAGTGCTTGAGAATCTGCCTGTCAATACAGGAGACAGGAATTGGAACCCTGGTCTGGGAATGAGGATCCCGCATGCCCCAAAGCAACTAAGCCTGAGCAGCAACTAGAGAAGGCCCACACAGCAAAGAAGAGGCCATGCACTGCAACCAAGACCAAGTGCTGCCAAAAATAATACATAATTTTTTTAAAAAGAATAGGAAATGGGAATACCAAAGAATTAAAAAAAAAAAAAAAACAGCTCAGAGAAGTACTAAATCCTTAGGGAGAATAACGGTACAAAAACCAACTGAGAAGCATGTTGAGTCCTGTGTTACTGGAGTGTGAAGGGAAGAGAGAGATGAGACTCGCCTCGGAGGCTTTTAGAGGGTTTTACGTTGAGCAGCCATGAGAGGGTTCAGCAAAGGAGTGACATGATTAGATTGCTTTTGGCAGCCCCGTAGAGAATGAATTGAGAGGGAGAGACTACAGGCAAGGAGGAATCCAAGCAGGAAATAATGGTCGCTGGAACAAGGGTGATACTCATTTTCACCATTATTTTTATTGGCTGCATTGTATTACATTATAAGGCATTTCATAACTTGTATTCATTTCAAACCCTCAACAGATGGACATTAAGGTTGTTTACAAATTTTCTGTATTAAAAACTATAAATGTTATAATAAACATCCTCATGCATATATCCTTGCATACCTATTTATTTTCTTAGAATAACTTCCTAAAATTGCTTCATCAAACTGCTGAATTGCCCTCTAGGAAGGATGTATCAATTTTCACTCGCATTAGTGTCTATTTCCTAAACTCTTACCAACTCTGGGCATTGAATTTAACACACAGAAAAATTGTACGATTGTTATTTTAATTTGCACTGCTTTGGTTATTTACAGCATTGAGCAATTATTTTTCTTCTTTAGGAACTGCTCTTTATTTTCACCCATTTTTCTATTCTTTAGATTCATTATTCTTTTCTTATTGATTTGTAACAATCTTTGTGTAGTACTAAAATAACAAGCACAGCTAGGCTGTGTGCTAAGTGCTGTTCATGCATTATCTTGTTTTATCGTCTCAACAACTCTGTGAAGTAAGCACTATTATTCTCTCATCTCCAGATGAGAAACCTGGCCTGCATGCTCATGTGTGTCTGACTCCGCAAGCCCATGGACTGTGGCTCACCAGGCTTCTCTGTCCATGGGACTTTTCAGGCAAGAATACTGGAATGGGTTGTCATTTCTTCCTCCAGGGGATCCCCCTGACCCAGGGATTGAACCCACATCTCCTACATCGTTAGGCAGACTCTTTACCACTGAGCCATCTGGGAAACTCAAGCAAAGATTAATTAACTTGCCCAGGGTAGGTAGTAAGTAACGAAGTTAGGATTTGGATGACGGTCTGCCAGCTCCAAAGCCTGCTGACGTGGTAACTAAGGCGCTGTGTCCTGAATACTAACCGCTTTGTTATGTCAGGTGTTATAAACATGTCTTCTCAGCCTGTGCTTTGCCATTTAATTTCATATATGTTCTTTTCTAATATACAAACTTTACAATTTTTATGAATTAAGTACTTCCCTGGTGGTTCAAACCTTCTCAGGTGGCGCATTGGGTAAAGAACCTGCCAGCAATGCATGAGACTCAGGAGATGTGGGTTCAATCCCTGGGTGGGGAAGGTCACCTGGAAAAGGAAAAGGCAACCCACTGCAATATCCTTGCCTGGAAAATTCTATGGACAGGGGAGCCTAGTGGGCTACAGTACCTAGCATTGCAAAGAGTCAGATATGACTGAGTGACTAAGCACACACACAACGGTGTCCAGTGGCTAAGACTCCGTGCTCCTAATGCAGGGGGCCTGGGTTCAATCCCTGGTCAGGGAACTACATCGTTGGCACATGCTACCAAGAGTTCATGTACCACAACTACAGACCTTTTGAATTTCACTTCTGCCATTATCACTTCTCATTTATTAGCTACACTTTCATTTTGTTGGCCAATTCTCAATTATCCTTTTTTTTTAATGTCACATGGGTTTATCACTGGGAGACAAGAAATTAACACAATTACAGTCTTTGCTGTCTGTGAATGAACTGAATAAGTGATATGCAGTGACTAATCACCAACAGACTTTAAAAAGTGACATGAGGACTTCCCTGGTGGTCCAGTGGCTGAGACTCCATGCTCCTGATGCAGGAGCCCAGGTTTGATCTCTGGTCAGGGAGCTAGCTCCCACAAGCTGCCATTAAAGTTTTGCATGATGCAACTAAAGATCCCATATGCTGCCCAATGTAGCCACATAAATACATATTTTATTTTAAAATTTTAATTAACAATACATTGTCTACCTATATTTAAAAAAAAATTTAAGTGACATGATTGTTTTCTCATGATGCACATCCATCATTATCCAAGTTGATTCTGACAATTTTTTATATTGTTCTCCTCTCCTTTTATGGAGGAGAGAATTCTTGGAGGAATTTATTCCACCATTTCTACTGATGTTGCCTGTTCCTTTTGTATTTATTTCTAAATTTATTAGATAGAAAGTTGTGGACAGATTTAAATGAGACACAGTTCCCAAATTTCAGTAATTTTTGTAAAATGCTAAAACTTTATGCTGTCAATATGGTGTTCTCCCTCTCCCTGTCCCTCCTCCCTGCTTAACTTTTTTCATTTTCCCAAAGTACTTATCACTTTTTAATATATGGCACTGTTTACTGATTTATTATTTAAACTTCTTTTTTATTTATGCTGCCTCTCCCGGCTAGGATGAAGGCTGGATCCTTTTTTGTTCACTAATATAGCCTAGGAGCCCAAAACTATTCTCGGCACATAGTAGTCATTCAACAAATAGCTGTTAAATAAATGAACTGTGGCCCATAAACTGTACTTTGCAATTTAAAAACAAGGAAAATCAGATATCTGAAGGTTTTTCCAGTAAAGGAAGAAAATTAAAAATTGATTAAATCACTTATTTTTAAAGTGATCAGTTTAGAGCATAAATATCCAGATTCTGACCTTCAAAACCACCAACAATGAAAATTCTATGTGCTTGAAAGGAAATACTGAATTCCTAATTAATGAAGGTTCTTTCCAAGCTCTATATAAACACTGTAGCATCATTTGCTCTCTAACTTACCATGAATCTATTAGGAAACTGCTGGGCTTATTTACAAAAATAAAGCACAAATATTTTAGGACCTGAAATTGGTTGCCAAAGTAGAGTTTCTCTTTCCATTTTTATCCTTCACTCAGCACTCTAAAAATAATAATTCCCTGTCCCAGGGACATGTCCTCAGCCAGATGGAGTAGATGAATATTGTGATATGGCCAGTAAATTCCCAAAGAGAGATTTCTTGCAGACTGTGGGAAGACTATTTCTGAGCCAAGGTCCAACTTTTGAAAAGTTTCTTTTGTCTCCCACAGTTCAAAGCGAACTTAGAGCTTGACCTTCTTAAACTATTTCCCTACCACATACAGACACATACACATAAACATCCTTTGGGGGAAGAAATGTGAACAGGAAAGAAACAAACATTTTAGGGAATAGTGCATTCAATAATCATTTATTAAATACTTCCCATGTGATTAATAATTAAAAGTAAATGAAAAGTAAATAATAAGAGTGAGGCTAGGCATGAGGGCTAATCATTAACTTAGTGAAAAGAAATGTTTAGAAGAAGAGGTGTTGTCAGTGATCCAGGCCCTCAGCCCAGTTTTGGTACTACCAAATGGGATGACAAGGGAAAATTTATGAGAAATTTCTAATTCGCCCAATTATTATTTACTTAGCATGTCCCAGATTCTAAGATCTGCAAAGACCTCTCTCTGCAGATATAAAGTCTTTTTAGCAAATAAGATACAGTCTTTGTCCTCAGGGGGTTCCCAGTGTGATATAGAAAACCTGAAAAAGGAGAATGACAGTCCTTTGTGGTGAGTGCCATAATGTAAGAAGCAGAAGCAGTGGGAGCCAGCAAGAAGTCCACAAGGCAGCCGTTCTTAAAACATGCTCCGTGGACCTCAGCATCCCCAGACCCTTTCAGGGGGTCTGTTGAGTTAATATTACTTTCATAATAATACTGAAACTCTGCCTCCTTCACTGTACTGATATTTGCACTGATCATGCAAAAGCAATGCTGGATAAAACAGCTGGTGCTTTAGCATCAGTCAGAGCAGTGATGCCAAACTGCATTAAGTCACTGTATTCTTCACTGCCACAGGCTTACCATAAAAAAACTAAAAAATAATAAAACAAAGGCAGTTCTACTTAAGAATGTCTTTGATGAGGCAATAAAATAATTTTATTAAATCTTTGTCCTTGAGCACACGTCTTTTTAATATTCTATGTGATGAAATGGAAGTACACGTGTAACACTTCTGTGCATACGAAATAAGTATGATGACTGTCTCCAGAAAACTCGCGCCATTGTTTCGTTTGTGAACTCCTGCTTTTTTCACAGAACACTGTATTTTCTTGAAAGAACAACTGACAAACTGGACAAACTTTATCAAGATGAGTGAAGTAAGCCTGTCATTTCAAGGAAAACCACTAACAACGATGATATCTGAGCTTTCAAGAGACAAGAAGTTTGGGAAACTTGTCCCAAGCTTGCCAGCATTCTTAAGGACTTTATCTGTCTATCTATTTATTTACTGGCTGTTCTGGGTCTTCACTGCTGCACACAGGCTTTCTCTAGTTGCAGACTGAGGGCTATTCTTCATTGTGGTACACGGGCTTCTCATCGTGGTGGCTTCTCTTGTTGCAGAGCACAGGCTCCAGAGACACAGGCTTCAGCAGCTGTGGAGCACGGGCCTAGTTGCTCCATGGCATGTGGAATCTTCCTGGACCAGGGATCAAACCCGTGCCCCCTGCACTGGCAGGCAGGTTCTTATCCACTGTACCACCACAGAAGTCTCCATTAAGGACTCTTCTAATGATTGGTGGTGGTATTAACAAGTGTGATTTAAAAAATATTGTATAATGAGTCAACATTGGGAAGATCTGCATAATTTAGTGAATCAGTATTTTACAAATGAGCAATGCATCAAGTTGCAAAATCATGCATGGGTAAAATGCCTATTCAAAATGCAAGTATTATAACAGTACAAAATGTTCATTGATACAAATGATTCTATATCACAACTAATCGTTAACAAACTACCATTTCTTGAGTTTAGTGTGTAGTACTGAAGAATACTCACAATTATTTGACAAAGACTATTAAAATCTCTTTCTTTTTTCCGACTATGTATCTGTGTGAGATCAGGTTTTCATCACCCCAAACCGTATATCACAAATGATGGGAAAATTCAGCTGTTTTCTATTAAGCCAGACATTAATGAGGTTTGCAAAAGAAAGATGAAACCATTGCATTCTTCTCACTAAATTTTTTCTTTTGAAAACATAGTTGTTTTCAATAAAGTGTAACTGTTACCATGTAATGGTTTTGTTTCTATTTTTATGAATTAATGTTTTTAAAATTTCTCAGTTTGAATTTTTAATATGGTTGGTATCGACAGATTCAACCTATACAAACAAAACCTCTTTGAAGCTTCCGGTAATTTTTAAGACTGTAGAGAGTCCAGAAACCAAAACATACTGCTCCAAGGGAATAATTTAAAGTGAGTTTAAATTGAAGTAATCCTTCAACTACTTTCTTCAACTAGAGGAGAAAGTCCTCCAGTTCCCTGAAAACATTTGCTAATTTAAACATGAGCATTTAAAATGGATGCCAGATATGAGGTTGAATGCTGTTCTTACTTCATAACTAGTTCTCACCTCAAAACCATGCTGTAATTCCCAAGGCTTCTGCTTGCTTGAGCTAATACCAAAGAGAGAAATAATCTTGCTGCAGAAGGAAATGGTAATCAAGTTTCAGGTCTCCTGTGGCCAAAGCAATCACTCCATGGCTCCCTTTACCAACTCAGTGTTTAGAGCTAAGTAATTTTCCAATAACTCATCACCAGCATTCTAAAGTGAAAGAGAGGCAGGGCACAGATAGGCTAGTTTTATGGATGTAGCCACAGGACTTTTTTTTTTTTTTTTTCAGTACGTTCTAGGCTGAGCTCCTACTCTTCTGGCTGAAAGTCAGGGAAAAATTACAAGTCCTGTCTTGGTGATTGTTGTAGTCCCACTATCTAGGATCTCAGACACTGGTTGGCACATATTAGGCATGCAATAAATATTGTTGAATGAAGTCAAATTCCTTTATTTTTATTGCAGAAGTTAGACTCCGCTTCCTAACTGGCAGGGAGCTAAGGTAACTAAAGTTTTAACAGATGGATAGAGGACTTCCCTGGTGGTCCAGTGGTTAAGAATCCACCTGCCAATGCAGGGAACATGGGTTTGATCCCTGGCTGGGAAAGATTCCATGTGGCACTGAGCAGCTAATCCTGTGTGCCACAACTGCTAAAGCCCTCGTGCCTCAGAGCCTGTGCTCTGCAACAGGAGAAGCCACGGCATCGAGAAGCCTGTGCACGACAAGCAAGAGTGGCTCCACTCACCCAACCAGAGAAAGCCCTTGCACAGCAACAGATCCAATGCAGCCAAAAATAAAACAAATACATTTTTTTTTAAATGAAAGAAATATTATTAAAAAGAGAAGGATAGAAAAAGAGGAAGCTTCCAAAAGAGAGAACGACCATTGTTCCTGTTATTCAATGTAGTTTACGGAATTCCCTGGTGGTCCAGTGGTTAGGACTCCGTGCTTTCACTGCCAAGGTTTGGGTTCAATTCCTGGTTGAGGAACTAAGATCGCTTGAGCCCAGCAGCGCAGCCAACAAAACAGAAACCACACAACCCCCACCCAAAACCAGATAATGCAGCTTAACAATCTTCCTTTAAAATGTACTGCTTAAAACAAAACAAACAAAAAAGAATTATTTTATTGTTATCTCCCAATTGTTGGAGTCTAGACTCAGCTGTTTGGGTTCTCCATCCGGATGTTGCAGCTTCTTAACTGGTCTCTGGAAGCAGAGATTCTTTATCAAAACAGCAACCACAGTGATCCTTTAAAAGCCTGTTATATCGCTGCTCCTCTGCACAAGTCAAGATCCTCACAATGCCTACAAGACCCACAGGATCTGAATTCTCTACCTTCTCCCCCATTGTCTCTCTGGCTTCCTCTGCCGTCATCCACTCTCCCCCAGCTCACTTTTCTTCAGCTCTGTTGGCTTCTTTGTTGTTCTCTGAAGTTGCCTTCTCTCTCCAAGGCCTTTGCACTTGCTGGCTAGTCTTCTTGGAAGGCTCTTACCCAAGATATTCATTTGACTCACTCTCTCCAAGCCACTGTTCAGTATCACCATCACAGTGCTGCTAAGTCGCTTCAGTAGTGTCTGACTCTGGGCAACCTTATGCACTGTAGACCGCCAGGCTCCTCTGTCCAAGGGGTTTTCCAGACAAGGATACTGGAGTGGGTTGCTATGCCCTCCTCCAGGGGATTTTCCCCACCATTACCGTGAGATCTTCCCGAATCCCACACTCCCGACCAACTTTTGATGGCTAAAGGTGGATGTTTTCCATACCATAATAATCTGGTTCAGAAAGCCAACGTTGAGTGGCCACATTAGACCTCACTGGTCACAGAAAACCTTGGCAATCCTTGGTGATTTCTCCACTGGCCAGCCCTAAACCGCAGCTCCCAATAAACTGTCCTTCCGCAGAGTGGTAGTAGGGACCAGGTCCTAGAAGAATTGTCTGAAGGAAGAGACTGGAACTAGTTCTCCTGCAACGTGAGGGACGCTCCGTGGGCGTTGGTAATTTGTGAATGAATGAAAAGGCTCCGGCGGCCCCGCCTCGTCTACTCCTCCCCTCCTCCCAGTGGCGCCCGTCTCCGCCGTCATCTATTACTCGGTGCTCGTTTTCTTCTCTGCGGGCCTGCCCAGCGCGTCCCATCGATCTGCCCGGCCATCGTGCGCCTGCGCCTTTTGGCTGTCAGTCGGCGGCAGCGTGGGGAGCGCGGGGAGCGCTGGGAACCGTGGCGGCGCGCGGGGACCTGAGGTAAAGCTGCGGCTTCTGCGCTGCCAGGCCGCGCACGAGCGGGCTGGCGGGGGGAGCCGTGCGGTGGAGGCCGCCGAGCCTCACTTCACCGGAGGGAGGCGGGCTCCTCAAGCCTTGCAGAGGAGGGCCCGAGGGGGTGGCAGGGGTGCAGAGCCCGAGTCGCCAGCTCGAGTGCCTCCCGGACCTGGCCGCGGAGCCAAGTGCCCGAACTAAAAGGAAGCTCGGGGAGCATCCGAGCCAGCCACCTTGTGCAAAAGTTGAGGAAATTGTTTCAGGGAGGGGAGGATCTGCTGGAAGTCACAGCGAGTGAGCACCGGACGCCCTGCGCACAGTGCCTGATCCTTTCCACTTAAAAGTCCTTCGTTCTTTTATTCTGTTTTTGGTTGTTTTAGGTGCAAGATACAAATACAAAGAGCAATACAATAAAGTCTGGCTGAGAGATCAGTTGTGATTCGGGGTTTTTATCAATTTACAAAGGGAGAAGGCAGTGAGGGCTGTATCGGAGGCAGGTTGAAGATGACAAGAACACCCTCTCTAAAGCCTGAGTGGCTAGCGAGTTATTGCCTTGATTCCCATCGCTCAGAGTCGTGGCAGTGACATTGAGACATTTGTCAGGCTGCCTGTTATCAGTTATGTTCATGATTATCACCCAGAGTCTCATTGAGAGCAGGAACCTCAGATCCTAGTGATCTGGGTTCTAATGTCCCTTCTGCACATGTTTGAGCTTGACGCATACTCTGGGTTGTTGTGAGGTTCACAGATGCTCATTCCACAAGTACTGACTGAATGCCTGGCATCTGACAGGAATTATGTCAGGTACTGGGAATACAGCGATGACAGTCAAGGAACTCAAAGGAAATAGACATTTAAATAAACAGGCAGATGGACTTCCCTGGCAGTACAGTGGTTGAGACTCCACACTTCCAATGCAGGGGCAGTGGGCTCCATCCCTAGGGGGTGGGTTGAGGGAGAGGGGAGTAAGATCCTACATGCCACACTTGCCAAGAAATAATGAAAATTAAAATGGGCAGTGAATCCTGAAAGGTAGAGATGATCTGTATATAGTAGAATGGAAGCCTTTAAGGAGAAAAGAGTTACTTCTCTGAGAGGGTGGGAAGGGATAAGAATGTCTTTATACACAAGGTGATTCTTCAACTGAGTCTTTAATTGGTGATTACATACTGGACACAGGAGAAAGGCAACTAAGGAAGCAAGAATAGCGATTCAGGGACCAGAATTATGCAACAGCATGGTTCAGCTGGCACAGAAAGTTTCCATGACCTGTCTATTATCAAAAACTTGTATAATGCTTGTCATTGTTTTGTGTGCTTTACTTGGGTTAACTTATTTAATATTTATAACAACTCTGTGAAGTAGAAACTAATTATCCTCACCTTAGAAAATTAAGAAAATGGAGGCTTGGGAAAGGTATGTAGCTTGCCCTGGATCATACAGCTAATTCATGGTAGAGCTAGAATTAAAATCCAGGCAGTCTGGTTAAAGGGCCTGTGAACTTAACCACCAGGCTCTCTTCTAGAAACTGAGGATGCTGAGTTTTAAATGTCAGGCCCCTGGTTACCTCACCTGTAAGTGACAGAACCAGAACTCAAACTCAGGTCTTTTAACTCTTAAGGATCCAGTGTTAATACTTTTCATAGTAACATCAGATGTTATGAGATTTATATAATGCCAGATTGAAGTTAAATACCAATCTGAGGCAGTGCCTGCTGGAATTGAAAGTACTGTATCTTTACGTTGTGGATGTTGTGTAAGAGCCTTTACTTTGTGCTGGGGTGTATGGTGTGTGTGTGTTGCAGTTTAGATACTGATGTGAGGAGCCCAGGACTGATCAAAATTATGGTAAAGGAGCAACATTATTTCCCAGTTTGGTGTTAAATACGTTTTTGTTTCCAGAGCATTGAATTTCACTTTGTTTTTAAAAGGTTACATCATTTGTTGTAAGTCAAATAGTACTTCTATTTTAAATCAATAAGGATTTGTGAGCTTTTAATGTGCCTCTCTTATGTGGTAGCAGCTGTAAAGAGATTTTTTTTTTTGAATGTCAAACAGTTTCATTTATCACCTTGAGTCTGAAAAAAAGAAATTAACTTGGTTTGTTTCTGTAATTGGGCTCTGCAAACCTAGGTTAAGATACAAGCCTACATTTGAGTTTATAGTGTTATATTTCAAGTTGGGGGTAATGAAAAAATGGGAGCAGGTGGCTGAATTAATAGAAGCATCTTAAGTCATTTCATACTTTTCAGAGATCTAATGTGCTTGTCTTTGTGCTGTTAATTCTAGTCAGAAGTTTTAAAATTTTTTTCAGGGAATACAAACTCACATATCAGAAACCAACTTGGTAAACTCTTACTCCTTTAAGAGTCAGCTCAAGCATCACTTTCCTATAAAACCTTCCCTATGTTTTCTAGGAAGATTTAGGTGTTACTGTCACTATATATGCCTACTGTACCTTAGATATATCCCTGTCATGGCATTAATGATGTTGTATTGTAATTTACTGCATGTCTTCTCTTAATTGTCAACAATTCAAGAGCAAGAGCCAGATTTTTGTTTTATTCATGTCCCCCCTCTAGCCCATAATCCCAGGCTGGAAATGAGAGTATTTATCAGTAAGAGAATAGGATAAATGTGATGTTTATACTGTGGCTAAGGAGTCTTTCTTATTCTGGTTATTGGTGTTGGAAATGACGTTTGTCATAAGTGAATATCAATAACCTAAATAAAAATAAGATTAATACTGTGTGTACATTGATTTTATTACGTTTTTCTCTTGGTTTTCTCTGTGATTACAGTTTTTAAAAATGGAATTTCAAGCAGTTGTAATGGCAGTTGGAGGGGGATCGCGAATGACAGACCTGACTTCCAGTATTCCGAAACCTCTGCTTCCAGTCGGCAACAAACCTTTAATTTGGTACCCACTGAACCTGCTTGAGCGTGTTGGATTTGAAGGTGAGTCATGGCAATGAGATATACTCACAAAACTTTTAGGGTTCTTTATCCTAGTAATTTATCAGCTTTATGAGGGTGAGAGAAATGAATGAAAGAAGACTAGGACTCAATGTTGGCTGGAGACTGGCCTCTTTAAATTAGAAACTTTGGAGTATTCTATTGCTGTGTGAAAAAGGTTGAGAAGATAGTGCTAAGTGTTTCTCTTTTAGAGCTGGTCTCCACAGTGATCCAAGATAACCCTGGAAGGATATCAGAACATAATATGAGAACGACCACATGCCTCATAGTATTTACTGAGAACCTGTATGTGCCAGGTAGTATATTAAACACTGGAGTACGGAATTGAAAAGGTTAACTCAAGCCCTGATTTCTAGAACCTTAAAGTCTAGTGGAGAGATACATATGTAAACAGATTATCATTGTGTAATGTGATAAATGTTATAACAGAGGCACATTATAAGTGCTTGTTATTAATATAAGGAAGATACTGTTTGAACTTGAGAGATTCAGAGAAGACTTTACAGAGTAGCTGACCCTTGAATTGACTCTTGGAAAATAGATTGACATTCTGACCAGAAGTATTCCATACAGAAGTAGTAAATTTTGCAGAGATAGAGTCATGATCAGCACATATTCTCGCAACGACTTTTCTTTTCTTTTTTTTATAACTACTTTTCATTTTATTTGGCTGTAACATCAGTGTGTATTCCCTGGTGGCTCACTGGTTAAGAATCTGCTTGGCAATGCAGGAGATACAGGTTTGATCCCTTGGTTGGGAAGATCCCCTGGAGAAAGAAATGGCAACCTACTCCAGTATTCTTGCCTGGGAAATCCCATGGACAGAGGAGCCTGGTGGGCTCTAGTCCATGGGGTTGACAAAGAGTCGGACATGACTTAGTGACTAAACAACAGCAGCAATATCAAGCGTAAGAGGGAAAAAATGTAATGAGAGAAATGAACAGGCATTATACTGTGAAGGGCCTTGTATTCCATGTTGAGGAATTTAGATTTTTTTTTTTCTTGAAAGCAGTGGGAAATCAGTGAAGAGCCTTTTTTTTTGGCTGTGCCACAAGGCATGTGGGATCCTAGTTCCCTAACCAGGGATCAAACCCATGCCTTCTACAGTGGAAGCACAAGGAAGTCTTGAAAGGATTATTAAACTAAAGTTTAAAATGGTTAAATTCATGTTTTCGCTACTCTTAAGTCCTTTGTATCTTTATATAAATTTCAGAATCAGCTTATCAATTTCTACAAAAAAACTTGCTAGAATTTTGATTAAGACTGAATTGAATCCATATATCAGTAGAAAGAGAACTCACATCTTAACAGTATTGAGCCTTCTGATTGAGGAGCATGATATAACTCTCCTTTTAGTTAGGCCTTTTGTAATTTCTCTTAACTTACACAACTACTCTATAGTTTTCAGTGTATAGGACTTACACATATTTTATTGTATTTATTTGTTCAGTTCAGTTCAGTCGCTCAGTTGTGTCCGACTCTTTGTCACCCCATGGACCGCAGCACGCCAGGCCTCCCTGTCCATCACCAACTCCCGGAGTTCACCCAAACCCGTGTCCATTGAGTCGGTTATGCCATCCAGCCATCTCATCCTCTGTCGTCCCCTTCTCCTCCTGCCCTCAGTCTTTCCCAGCATCAAGATCTTTTCAAATGAGTCAGCTCTTCGCATCAGGTGACCAAAGTATAGGAGTTTCAGCTTCAACATCAGTTCTTCCAATGAACACCCAGGACTGATGTCCTTTAGGATGGACTGGTTGGATCTCCTTGCAGTCCAAGGGACTCTCAAGAGTCTTCTCCAACACCACAGTTCAAAAGCATCAATTCTTCAGCACTCACCTTTCATTATAGTCCAACTCTCACATCCATACATGATCACTGGAAAAACCATAGCCTTGACTAGACGGACCTTTGTTGGCAAAGTAATGTCTCTGCTTTTTAATATGTTGTCTAGGTTGGTCATAACTTTCCTTCCAAGGAGCAAGCATCTTTTAATTTCATGGCTGCAATCACCATCCGCAGTGATTTTGGAGCCCAGAAAAATAAAGTCAGCCACTGTTTCTCCATCTATTTGCCATGAAGTGATGGGACCAGATGCCATGATCTTAGTTTTCTGAATGCTGAACATTAAGCCAACTTTTTCACTCTTCTCTTTCACTTTCATCAAGAAGCTCTTTAGTTCTTCTTCACTTTCTGCCATAAAGGTGGTGTCATCTGCATATCTGAGGTTATTGATAGCTCTCCGGGCAATCTTGATTCCAGTTTGTGCTTCCTCCAGCCCAGCTTTTCTCATGATGTACTCTGCGTGGTTCATGTATTGCTGAAGCCTGGCTTGGAGAATTTTCAGCATTACTTTACTAGCGTGTGACATGAGTGCAGTTGTGTGGTAGTTTGAGCGTTCTTTGGCATTGCCTTTCTTTGGGATTGGAACGAAAACTGACCTTTTCCAGTCCTGTGGCCACTGCTGAGTTTTCCAAATTTTATGGCATATTGAGTGCAGCACTTTCACAGTGTCATCTTCCCGGATTTGAAATAACTCAACTGGTATTCCAGCACCTCCACTAGCTTTGTTCTTAGTGATGCTTCCTAAGGCCCACTTGACTTCACATTCCAGGATGTCTGGCTCTAGGTGAGTGACTACACCATGGTGATTATCTGGGTCATGAAGATCTTTTTTGTATAGTTCTTCTGTGCATTCTTGCCACCTCTTCTTAATATCTTCTGTTTCTGTTAGGTCCCTACCATTTCTGTCCTTTATTGTTCCCATCTTTGCATGAAATGTTCCCTTGCTATCTCTAATTTTCTTGAAGAGATCTCTAGTCTTTCCCATTCTATTGTTTTCCTCTATTTTCTTTGCACTGATCACTGAGGAAGGCTTTCTTATCTCTCCTTGCTATTCTTTGGAACTCTGCATTCAAATGGGTGTATCTTTCCTTTTCTCCTTTGCTTTTCGCTTCCCTTCTTTTCACAGCTATTTGTAAGGCCTCCTCGGGCAGCCATTTTGCTTTTTTGCATTTCTTTTTCTTGGAGATGGTCTTGATTCCTGTCTCCTGTACAATGTTACAAACCTCCATCCATAGTTCATCAGGCATTTTGTCTATCAGATCTAGTCCCTTAAATCTATTTCTCATTTCCACTGTATAGTCATAAGGGATTTGATTTAGGTCATACCTGAATGGTCTAGTGGTTTTCTTCACTTTCTTCAATTTAAGTCTGAATTTGGCAATAAGGACTTCATGATCTGAGCCACAGTCAGCTCCTGGTCTTGTTTTTGCTGACTGTATAGAGCTTCTCCATCTTTGGCCACAAAGAATATAATCAATCTTATTTTGGTGTCGACCATCTGGTGTTGTCCATGTGTAGAGTCTTCTTTTGTGCTGTTGGAAGAGGGTGTTATCATAAATGGTAATTATTTCAATTTCCAGAAAATTCATTGCTAGTACATAAAAACATAGCTTTTTTATGCTGCCCTGTATCCTACAACTTTGCTAAATACACTTATTATTAATTCTGGCAGCCTTTTGTGGATTCCTTAGGATTTTTTACAATTTTACCTAATTGACATTTGTAGAACATGCCACCTAGTAAAGCAGAATGCACAATTCTTTTCAAATGCTAAGAACTTTTACTAAGATAGACTGTATTTTTTTAAATAAAACAGGTCTCAATAATTCTTTGAAGATTAAAATAATACAAAATATATTCTCTAACCACAGTAGAGTTACATTAGAAATCAATAACATACAGCTATCAAGAGAATCCCTAAGTGTTTGGAAATCAAACCACATATTTGTACATAACCCAAAGAGGAAACCACAAAGGAAATTTAAAAAACAATTTTATTAGAGTATAGTTGATTTACAGTATTGTATTAGTTTCAGGTGTACAGCAAAGTGAATCAGTTATACATACACATATATCCACTCTTTCTGTAGACTCTTTTCCCATATAGGCCTTTACAGAGTATTGAGTAGAGTTCCCTGTGCTATACAGTAGGTTCTTATTAGTTACCTATTTTATATAGTAGTATTTCTACGTCAATCCCAAACTCCCAATTTATTCCTTCTCCCTCTTTGCCCCCTGGTTTGTTTTCTACATCTGTGGCTCTGCTTCTATACAGACTTCATTTGTACTCCTTTTTTTTAGATTCCACATATAAGCAATATCATATGATGTTTATCTGTCTGTGTCTGACTTACATGACTCAGTATGACAGTCTCTAGGTCCATCAGTGTTGATACAGATGGCATTATTTTGTTCTTTTTTATGAGTGAGTAGTATTCCACCAAGTATATATATGACATCTTCTTTATCCATTCCTCTGTTGATGGGCATTTGGGTTGCTTCCATGTCCTGGCTATTGTAAATAGTGCTGCACTGAACATCGGGGTGCATGTATCTTTTTTTTTTAGGTATCTTTTTGAATTGTGGTTTTCTCTGGGTATATGCCTAGGAGTGGGATTACTGGGTCATATGGTAGTTTCAATTTTGGGTTTTTTTAAGAAACCTCCATACTGTTCTCCATGGTGGCTGTACCAATTTGCATTCCCACCAACCATGTAGGAGGGTTCCCTTTCCTCCACACCCTCTCTAGCATTTATTGTTTTTAGATTTTTTTTGGGTGATGGTCATTCTGACCAGTGCCAGGTGATAGCTCATTGTAGTTTTCGTTTGCATTTCTCTAATAATTAGTGATGTTGAGCATCTTTTCTTGTGCTTTTTGGCCATCTGGCCACAAGGGGAATTAGAAAATGTTTTTAACTTACTGAAAATGAAAATTCAGTGTTTTAAAACTTGAGGGATGTAGCTAAAGCAATGTTTAGAGAAAATTTTATAACATTAAGTTCTCTGTTAGAAAAGAAATGTCTCAAATTATCATCTAAGTTTCTACTTTGACAAACTGGAAAAAGAGAAGCAAATGAAACTCAAGTAGAAAGGAGATAAAAATGATAAGAGTAGAAGTAAGTGAAATAGAAGCCAAAAGCATTAGAGAAAATCAGTAAAACCAAGAGGTGACTCTTTAAAAAAAATATCAATAGAATTGTTAAATCTTTAGTTAGACTGATCAAAAAAAGGGGAGAAGACACAAATTACTAATAACAGGAATGAAAGATGAAACATCACCACAAATCCTACAGACATTAAAAGTTAATAAGCAAGAGAGTTCCTTGGTGGTCTAGTGGTTATGATTCTGCACTTTCACTGCCGTGGCCCAGGTTCAGTCCCTGGTGGGGAATTGAGATACTATAGCCATGCAGCGCAGTCAAAACAAGCAAACAAACAAAAAAGATAATAAGCAAATGTGAACAACTTCATGGTAATAAATTTGAAATACAGATTTTTTAAAAAATTGCTTTGGGAGCTGTATGAAGAATTAGTGTGAGGGGGTCAAGACTATAAGCAAGGAGATGAGTTAAGAGATTGATACAAAAGTCCATGCTAACAACAAAGAGGGCCTGAACTAAGGCATTAGTGCTAAGGATGGTGAAGAAGGCCCATTTGGGAAAGTTGTTGATTCATGCGGAGGGGTAATAGAAAGAAAGGGATGAGTTCCCTCTACTTTCTGCTTCGGTAAGTAGCTAAGTGGATGGTGATGTCAGTAATAGGAGAGGAAATGTAAGACAATGAACAGGTTTGAACGAAGACAGTGAGTTTGGCTTTGGCCACAATGAGTTTGGGGTGTCCTTTGGTTAGATATAGCAGATTAGAATACCAGATGGAGGTGGTGCCAGATCCTGGGCCCTAGGCTTATGATCCAGTGTTTATTCCACTCATACTTTCTTGAGACAGACCCATGAACACTTCTTTGCAGTGGTCTGTATGATATTGACATTGAAATGTGTTTTAGAAAAGATTTTCTTTTTAGAACTCAGTATCACAGGTGAATGACACATCTTAATACACTTTTAAATATACTACTTTCCTTTAATAAGTTCTTATGGCTTTGTCATTTATCACTTTTTTTTTTTCCTCTTGCTATATATCTTTAGTTATATTTGGGGATAGTCTTTTGTGGTATATTAAATGCCTGTTATATAGAAAATTCCTTCTGAATGAGGCTAACTCAGAATTTGGAGAATGACTCCTAAACATGATATTCTGGAGTTGATCTATAAACTCTTTGTTCATTCTGTTCATATAGTTCATTATTTTAGGAAGTTCATAGCCCTGCTTAGCATTAGTCTCTCCATAATGAATAGCAAGGAGAGATAAAGCCTTCCTAAGTGATCAATGCAAATAAATAGAGGAAAAAATAGAATGGGAAAGACTAGAGATGTCTTCAAGAAAATGAAGAGATACCAAGGGAACATTTCATGCAAAGATGGGCACAATTAAGTACAGAAATGGTAGGGACCTAACAGAAGCAGAAGATATTAAGAAGAGGTGGCAAGAATACACAGAAGAACTGTACAAAAAAGATCTTCATGACCCAGATAACCACAATGGTGTGATCACTCACCTAGAGCCAGACATCCTGGAATGTGAAGTCAAGTGGGCCTTAGGAAGCATCACTACAAACAAAGCTAGTGGAGGTGATGGAATTCCAGATGAGCTATTTCAAATCCTGAAAGATGATGCTGTGAAAGTGCTGCACTCAATATGCCATAAAATTTGGAAAACTCAGCAGTGGCCACAGGCCTGGAAAAGGTCAGTTTTCATTCCAATCCCAAAGAAAGGCAGTGCCAAAGAATGCTCAAACTTCTGCACAATTGCACTCACTTCACATGCTAGCAAGGTAATGCTCAATATTCTCCAAGATAGGCTTCAACAGTACATGAACCGTGAACTTCCAGATGTTCCAGCTGGATTTAGAAAAGGCAGAGGAACCAGAGATCAAATTGCCAACATCCGTTGGATCATCGAAAAAGCAAGAGATTTCCAGAAAAACATCTACTGCTGCTTCATTGACTATGCTAAAGCCTTTGACAGTATGGATCACGACAAACTGGAAAATTCTTAAAGAGACGGGAATATCAGACCACCTTACCTGCCTCCCAAGAAATCTGTATTCAGGTCAAGAAGCAACAGTTAGAACTGGACATGGAACAATGGACTGATTCAAAATTGGGAAAGGAGTATGTCAAGGCTGTATATTGTCGTCCAGCTTATTTAACTTCTATGCAGAGTACATGATGTGAAATGTGGGACTGGATGAAGCACAAGCTGGAATCAAGATTGCCAGGAGAAGTAACAATAACCTCAGATATGCAGATGACACCACCCTTATGGCAGAAAGTGAAGAGGAACTAAAGAGCCTCTTGATGAAAGCGAAAGAGGAGAGTGAAAAACTCAACATTCAAAAATGAAGATCATGGCATCTGGTCACTTTGTGGCAAGTAGATGGGGAAACAGTGGAAACAGTGACAGGCTTTATTTTCTTGGGCTCCAAAATCACTGCAGATGGTGACTGCAGCCATGAAATTCAAAGACGCTTGCTCCTTGGAAGAAAAGCTGTGACAAACCTAGACAGCATGTTAAAAAGCAGAGACATTACTTTGCTGACAAAGGTCCGTCTGGTCAAAGGTATGGTTTTCCCAGTAGTCATGTATGGATGTGAGAGTTGGACCGTAAAGAAGGCTGAGTGGGGAAGAATTGATGCTTTTGAAGTGTGGTGTTGGAGAAGACTCTTGAGAGTCCCTTGGACTGCAAGGAGATCCAACCAGTCAATCCTAAAGGAAATCAGTCCTGAATATTCATTGAAAGGACTGATACTGAAGCTGAAGCTCCAATACTTTGGCCACTTGATGTGAAGAACTGACTCAGTGGAAAAGACCCTGATTCTGGGAAAGGTTGAAGACAGGAGGAGAAGGGGACGACAGAGGATGAGATGGCTGGATGGCATCACTGACTCGATGGACATGAGTTTGAGCCAGCTCCATGAGATGGTGATGGACAGGGAAGCTTGGTGTGCTGCAGTCCGTAGAGTCAAAAAGAGTCAGACATGACTGAGTGCCTGAACAGAACTGACTGGTCCAATTATGAGACTGTCCCATGTTTATAGTTAGCTCCCTTCATTCGACCTAAAATCTCTCCACCGTATGGAAATGTCACCTTCTTGAAATCCCAAACAGTGTCAGTCACCCTGTCCTCTATGTTTTCATCACACTTCGTTTTTCTCTCTCAGTACCTTTTAAGGTCTGCTTTATGCTGTAGTTAGTGGCATGTTAGACTGATCTTCCTGAGAGCAGGTACTGTGTCTAATTCATCTCTGTAACATCAGCATTTTATATACGGTATATACTAAATTGGACTTGAGTTCATCATGGCCTGCCTCAAAAGCCATCCCTTCCATGAAGCCTTCCTTAACCATTTTCATGTCTAAAATTTCATGTTACGTTTCTTAAGAATAGGAGCCATGTTTAGTTCATTTCTGAATTCTCAGTGCCTGAATTTACATATTAAATATAATTGTATTTGTTGGTTGAATGAGTGAGTTAATGACTGAAAGAAAGCTAAGTGGGAAAAGGAAGAAAGAAGGAAGGAAGAAAGAAAAGAAAGTGAAAAAAAGAATGATTATAGTGAAAGGGAGAGGTAATTGAGCACTATCATGAAACACATATAGAAATTGTTACACTTTAGAGATGCTAAAATCTAATCTTCAAATATCTGCAACACATGTTATATTGCAGTGGATTACATTACCCTGCCAAAGATCTATGACAGAACCCCAAGTTTTTGTTAATTGATGCCTATATGGATAAGGTGAAGGCATCTATTACATGGAAATTGTCTGTTACTGGATTCATTATGATCATCAGTGAAACACTAATAGCCATCTGATGGGAAGTGGTGATAGCTCTCTCTTTGTAGTGAGTGAAGTTTTAAAATGTGATCCCAGGATTTCCCTGGTGGTCCAGTAGTTAAGACTCCATGCCTCCAATGCAGGGGACACAGGTTCAATCCCTGGTCAGGAGAACTAAGATCCCACATGCAGCATGGTGTGACCAAAAATTAAAACTAGAATAGAATAGAATCTCATTGGTATATGGTTTAATAAGTGCTCTTTTGCATTCTTTATGTCAGGAAGAAGTAGTGTTTAATATATTAACATGTTTTATCTTAGATCTCTTGCTTACTGGTTTTATGTACCCTGAACAAAGTCACTTCATATCTTTTAGTCCAAGTTTCCTCATTTGTAAAATGGAGGAATTTTACAATTTTTAAATAATTTTCTGTAAGAATTAATTGAGAAGATGCATGTAAAGTATGTTGCAAAATCTCAATAATATTAGCTGTCATTACTAAATCTAGAAACAGACCAAATCTAATTGAAGTAGTGTAACCACGGTCTAAATGAATGAGAGTTTTTGCACTATTCCTTCCTTTTTTTTCATGCTATAGAAGTCATTGTCATTACAACCAAGGATGTCCAAAAGGCTTTGTGTGCAGACTTCAACAAGATGAAAATGAAGCTAGATATCGTGTGTATTCCTGATGAAGCTGACATGGGAACTGCAGATTCTCTGCGCCACATATATCAGAAACTTAAGGTGAAAAACTATTTATTGATTTTTTTTGTTTATTTGTTGAAAATAAATATCATCTTGTTTTCCCAATGCATTGCAGTTTACAATGTGTTTTAAAAAATATATTCTAGTACCCCATATTTTGTTGCCCATGTTTCAGCTGCTGTTTAGTTTGGTTACTAGTAAAGATTTAGACACTCAGTTGTCACAGTCACTAGTTTCCAGTATTTTTCAGTCATACTACATCTTTATAAAAAAGATACATTTCTAATGTACTTCAGAAGATTCCATTTATATAAAGTTCATGAATAAGCAAAACTTATGTATAGTAGGGGCTTCCCTGGTGGCTCAGCTGGTAAAGAATCTGCCTGCAATGTGGGAGACCTGGGTTCGATCCTTGGGTTGGGAAGATCCCCTGGAGAAGGGAAAGGATACCCACTCCAGTATTCTGGCCTGGAGATTCCACGGACTGTATAGTCCATGGGGTGTCAAAAGAGTTGGACATGACTGAGCAACTTTCACTTTCATTTTCATGTATAGTAATAGAAATCAGACCACCAACTGACTCTGCAGATGAGAGATTGAGTGGAAAGAAATAGGAAGAAACTTAAAAAAATTTCGGCTCCTTCACATGATAGTATTTGGAAGTTTAGTCTCCTTTAATTAAGCAACTAACATGAATGGGCTTCCCTGGTGGCTCAGTGGTAAAGAATCTGCCTTCCAATGCAGGAAATACAGGTTTGATCTCTGATCTGGGAAGATTCCACATGCCTCAGGGTAACTAAGCCCAGGCGCCACATCGTTGAGCCTGTGCTCGAGAGTCTGGGAACCGCAACTACTGAGCCCACGTATCATAGCTGCTGAAGCCCCCACGCACTAGAGCCCATGCTCCACAGCAAGAGAAGTCACCACGATGAGAAGCCTGAGTACCTCAACTAGAGAGTAGACCGTGTAGCAATGAAGACCCAGCACAGCCAAAAATAAATAAATAATAAATAAAATTATTTTAAAAATGATATAGCAAGTAAATAAAAATTTAAAAAAAATTATATTGTGAGCCTACAGATATGAGGATGCAGTCTCCCCCATGGTTTGTGGCACATAAACTGAGAAAGATCCACTGTTGACTCTTCTAAAATTGATGTCCTTTGGAAAAAATTCATTCTGATAATGTTGCCATCTTGTTTGAGTTGGGGAGCAAAATTTCTCCTACTATTTCTGGTGATTGAAAACAGATATATTAATACTTTCTGCCTATCTGTGCACCAAAGAGCAAAAAATTAATGCAGATATTTACATGGCCTTTCCCTTCCTTTGCATGCATGCTCAGTTGAGTCCAACTCTTTGCAACCCTGTAGATTGTAGCCAGTTTTTTATTCTTGTCCAGGCAAGAATGCAGGAGAGGGTTGCCATTTCCTACTCCAGGGCATCTTCCCCACCCAGGAATCAAACCCTCATCTCTTGAGTCTCCTGCATTGGCAGGCAGATTCTTTTACCACTGAGCCACCAGGGTATGTGTATACCCAGTGCCCATTTACTGTGTATAAATGTATTTTATGTTTATATACAGTAAAATAGATATTGAGTATATAGTTTGATGAGTTTTGACAGTTATATACACTCAGATTGTGCTGTGGCTCGGTTGCTCAACGTGTTCAACTCTTTGTGACCCCATGGGACTGTAGTCTGCCAGGATCCTCTGTCCATGGGGATTCTCCAGGCAAGAATACTGGAGTGGGTTGCCATGCACTCCTCCAGGGGATCTTCCCAATCCAGGGATCAAACCCAGGTCTCCCACATTGCAGGTAGATTCTTTACCATCTGAGCCACTAGGTTATCATTATCCAAATCTAGAACATTTCCATCACCTCTCACAGTTCCTTTGTGCTTCACTTTAGTTAATCCCCCACCTTTAAAGTCAACTGCTATTCTGATTTCTGTCACCATATGTTAATTTTGCTTGTTCATGAACTATATATAAATGAAATCATATAATTTTATTTTGGTTTCTTTTGTTCAACATAGTATTTTTCAAATTCATATTATTACTAGTATAACTAGTTTGTTCTTATTTATTGCTGAGTAGTATTCCATTGAATAAGAATACCACTATTTACCCATTTTTCTGTTGATGGTCATTTGCATTGTTTCAAAATTTTAGATATTATGAATAAAGCTGTTATGAACATTGTTCTGCACATCTTTTTGTAAAAATATTACAGTTTGAAAAAAATTACATTACAGTTTGTAGAATATACTGTATTGAGAAATGCCAGATAGTTTTCTAAGTGGTTGTACATTTTATACTTCTGTCAGCAGTGTATAAGAATTGCATTTGCTTCACATCTTCATCAACACTTGGTACTGTCAATCTTTTTAATTTTAACCATTCTAGTGGGTATTACGTAACACTATCTCATTGCGGTTTTAATTTGCATGTCCCTGATAATAATGATGCTGATCACATTTTCATGTGATTATTGACCATTTGTTTATCTTCATGGAATGTCTATTCAAGACATTTGCCTTTTTTTTTCAGTTTTTATTATAGATTATAGAAATTCTTTGTATATTATAGATACAAGCCTTTTGTCAGATATGTGTTGTGAATATTTTCTGCCAGTCTCTGGCTTGCCTTTTTATATTCTTAATGGTGACTTTGATGGCCAAAAGTCTTAAATGTTGATGAAATCCAAATTACCGATTTTTTCTTTTATGGTTAGTACTTTTTTTTTTTTTTTTGCCATACCACGAGGCATGCTGGATCTTAGTTCCCCAACCAGGAGTTGAACCTGTGCCCCCTGCAGTGGAAGCATGGAGTCTTAGCCACTGAACTGCCAGCAGAGTCCCCTGTGGTTGGTGTTTTTTGTATCCTAAGAAATCTTTGCTTACCCTAAGCATAAAAAGATATTCTTTTGTGTTTACATCTAAAAGTGTTATAGGAATAAAGGTTTACTTTTTTCTGTATGAATATTCAGTTGTTCTTGCATCATTTGTTAAAAAGACTTTGCTCTCCTCATTGAGTTGCTCTGGTGCCTTAGTTGAAAATCAGCTGACTGATGATGTGTGTGCTATTTCTCTTCTCTCTTCTTTGTTCCATTGGTCTGTTTGTCTTGTCTCCTTCTGTACTACATTTAATAAAGTCTTGATTATCTTAACTTTATAAAGTTGGTATTGAAATCAGGTACTATAAATCTGCCAACTTTGTTCCTTTTCCTTAAGATTGCCTTGATTATTCTAAGTCCTTTGCATTTCCACATAAATTTTAGAATTAGTTTGCCAGTTTTTAGCCAGAAAAACGCTTTCTGGGATTTTGATTGGCATTGCACTGAATCTTTTGGTCATTTTGGGGGAGAATTGACATCTTAATATTGAATCCTTGGACATCTACTCATTTAGATTGCCTGTAATTTCTCTCAGTAGTGTTTTTTTAAATTATTTTCAGTATAGATATTTTGAGCATCTTTCAGTAATTTTATTCCTATTTCATCAGTTTGATAATATTGTAACTAGTACTTTTCATTCTATTTTCTAATTGTTTATTACTTGTATATAGCCACACAGCTGGATTTTATGTATTAGCCTTTTACCCCTTAACTTTCTTAAATTATAGATTCTTTAAGATTGTCTATATACAGCATGTTGCTTGCAAATAAAAACAGTATTACATCTTCCTTTTTAATCTTAATGCCTTTCATTTCTTTCTATTGTCTTATTTCCCTGGCCAGGGCTTCCAGAAGTTTAGTGTATATAGACATTTCCTTTTACTTTTTGGCCTTCTTTTGTCTTTCTGTGCTTTCATACAAGTAGATTTTGGTGCTTCTGATCAGAAGGGAGATCTCTAATACTATCATGTTGGGTGTGTGGCTTTCTTGAGTACAGTTTCTTATTTAGGGAAGAAATGGAGGATTTCTCTAGGATAATGAGAAGAGAACTGTGTTCTTTCACAGGGTTAGATGCCAGGTTTACCAAGAAGCTTAGGGTGTTTAGTGGTCTTCCCAAGAGCTGTTTTAGTTACTGTCTAAAAGTTTAGTATGGAGATATAAACTAGACTGTCTACTCCCTAATCTGTAGATCTTAGAAATGCTATTTTTGCCCTAGTCTGGAACTGGAGATCCTGGGAGTTCCATGCAAATAAGTTCCTATAACCCATAGAGGCTTAGGGGCAACTATTAATAGAGGGCATGAGGTAAAGAGTAAAGTAACTGCCAAAAGGACATTTTATTCCCAAGCCACTACCTCTTCTTATGGTTTTGATCACTTCTTATTTTAGGGCTTCTCCTCATCCCTGAGATCAGAATCCTCATTAACTCATGCTGCTGCTGCTGCTGCTGCTGCTGCTGAGTCGCTTCAGTCATGTCCGACTCTGTGCAACCCCATAGACGGCAGCCCACCAGGCTCCCCCGTCCCTGAGATTCTCTAGGCAAGAACACTGGAGTGGGTTGCCATTTCCTTCTCCAATGTACGAAAGTGAAAAGTGAAAGGGAAGTCGCTCAGTTGTGTCCTACTCTTCACGACCCCATGGACTGCAGTCTACCAGGCTCCTCCGTCCATGGGATTTTCCAGGCGAGAGTACTGGAGTGGGGTGCCATTGCCTTCTCTGTTAACTCATTCTTCACGATCTCATTTCTTTTCCTTCCTTACTCCTGTTTCCACATCACTTACACAGCATCCTTTACCTATACTCCTACCTCTGAGCTTTCTTAAGTTGTGACTTTGACTAGCAGGTCTCTGCTCTCTTTGCTATCTGCTTGGTTTCTCTTGTACCACTGACTCCTGAAATCCTGGCTTTGTCACGTCAGCTTGCATTCTCACCTGGAGTAGAAGGCAACAGAACTGACCTGTGGAGGAACATAAGTAGCCTCCTGAATAACCATTAAGAACAAAGTCAAACTTGAGCCAAAATTCAGAACTGTCTGATTGGAATCAACGTGAACTTGTAGGAAGCGCAATGGAAATACATATAAACAGTTGAAGAGTTGAGACAGCCTGAGGAGGCAGTTGTTGCTAAGGGATGACACGTAGCTCCTTAAGGGAGAAAGTAACAACCTCCAGCTGTGCTGTGGTTTAAAAGCAGTGCTTCTTTGAGCCAATTTATTTCTCTTCCCTTTTGCCCACAAGAAAGAAGTGAAAAAGTGAAGTCACTCAGTCGTTTCTGACTCTTTGCAACCAACCCCATGGACTGTAGCCTACCAGGCTCCTCCGTCCATGGAATTTTCCAGACAAGAGTACTGGAGTGGGTTATCATTTCCTTCTCCAGGGGATCTTCTCAACCCAGGGATTGAACCCGGGTCTCCCGCATTCCAGGCAGATGCTTTACCATCTGAGCCACCAGGGAAGCCTAAAAGGCGACTTCCTAAACATTGATTCTTTTTCAATAAGATTTTTGGTAGATAAGAATATTACCTTTGAGTTTTGAGTTTATTAGCTTTTGGTTCTTTTATTTTTACCCACTTCCTACAGATTGAGTTCCTCAAATTTTACTGTGAGGTTATCCCATGTGGTTTCTGCTTTTCTCAGAGAAAGACCACAGTAGTATATTAGCTTTATTTGGCTTCGTTGTTTAAAATGTATTTTACCATTTTAATTTACCATCTTTGTCATTTGCATTGCATTTGCTAAATGTATATTCTTATAGATTATTGGAGGTGGACGTCATATCAGCTATGTTGTATTCTTTCAACATATTTCATTTGGTTTTATCCTTGTGGCATTCTTTTCTACTTCATTTTGCCTTATCTCATCATACAGTTTCACTGATTTACTGGCTTATCACTTTTTATTTCAGCTGCCCAAACCTCTTTCTCTGACTTATCAAAAGAGATTATTGGCTCATTCATTCTCCCAGGCCCTGGGTGAGTGAGCTCCATTTTTATAACTGGTGCTGATAATATAAAAGTACTTAGATTTTGTATTTTCTTCATAGTAGTATTTCATATTTATCAGACTGACGAAGGATTCAGTCTTACCTATGTCTGAAAAAACTTTGTCCTACTATTTCTGGTGACTGCAAACAGATGTATTAATATTTTCAACTTACCTGTACACTAAAGAACAAAAAATTCAGATATGTACATGGCCTTTCCCTTCCTTTGTGGGCGTGCTCAGTTGTGTCTGACTTTTTGCACTCCTATGGACTGTAGCCCTCCAGGCTCCTCTGTCCATGGAATTCTCCAGGCAAGAATACTGGAGTGACCGTTGCCATGCCCTCTTCCTTGGGATCTTCCTGACCTGGGGATTGAACCCGCATCTCTTATGTCTTCTGCATTGGCAGGCAGATTCTTTACCACTAGCGCCACCTGGGACAATACAGTATCATTAACTATAGTCACCAAGTTGTACATTGCATCTCCATGACTTACTTATTTTATAACTAGAAGTTTGTACCTTTTAGCTCCCTTTGCCTATTTCGCTTACCTCCCACCGCTGACCTCTGGCAACTACTAGTCTATTCTTTGTAACTATGAACTTGGCTTTGTTGTTGTTTATTTGTTTTTAGATTCCATGTGTAGGTGAGATTATATGGTGTTTGTCTTTCTCTGTTTGAATTATTTTAGTTAGCATATGCCTTTAAGTTCCATCCATGTTGTTGCAAATGCCAAGATTTCACTATTTTTAATGGCTGAATAATATTCCATTGTATGCATATACCACATTTTCTTTATCCATTCATTTGTCCATGGACACAGGTTGTTTACGTATCTTGGCAGTTGTATATATGCTGCAGTGAACATTGGCTAACTTCCTTCTCTTTTTCAGTATTTTCTTGTAAACTGGAGTTTGGATCTAAATTTAATTAGATTCAGTGTCAACTTTTTTTGACAATAATACTTCATGTGTTTACTTCATATTACTTTATATTCAGAAATGAAATCAGATATTTCTTTTAAAAGCCTTGATTTTGACTATGATGTCAGTCTTAATAAAGTGGTTAAAGAAACAGCTCAAATGGTTTCTTTTTGTGGAACATGTTTATGGACTATAATCTGGGCTCTAGGAGAAATAGAAGCTTTTAAATTTTATTGAAATTGATTTTTCAGTTTTTCTTTTATGGTTTGTGATTTCTGGTTTTTGCTTTAGAAATTATTCCCTATTTTAACATCTTAAAAGAGATTTTCTTAAAATTTCATATAAAAGTTTAATCTTGCTTCTTACATTTGAGGCTCTAATTCACTTAGAATTTCTCCATTTATTTTAGTCTTTTAAAACATATCCCAATAAAGTTTTATAATTTTCTTCATAAAAATCTTATTTACCTTTTTTAGGTTTGTTCCTAGATTATGTTTTCATGCTATCTTTGTGTTAGTATATATATTGTATATGCAAATAATATACATATATATATATATAATTTAAAGAGTCAAATAGTTACAAGACTTAGAGTAAATAACAAGGGTCTCCTGCACTGTCCTTCCTTGTTTATTATTCTTACTCTTCAGAAGCAACTGCTTTCAGCTCTTCTTTTTTTCCTTCTGATAATGCCCTCAAAATTTCTAAGTACCATATTTATAGTACTGTTTTCTTTAAGTTTTAGATATTATCTATTGTAATGCACTATGGAAAGTAAGGATTTGACTCATTTAGCACCTTGTCTGCCCTTCTCTAATGTACATAAGCTCCCCCTTTCTTAATCTCCCAATAAAGTAGCATCAAAATTTTTATTAAATCAATTATGAGGGACTTATTTACAGCTGAGTTATATAGTGTACTAGTGTTACATTCCCCCCCCCCCCTTTTTTTTAAAACATTTATTTATTTGGCTGCTTTGGGTCTTAGTTGCAGCATACAGGACCTTTAGTTGTAGCATGTGGTATCTAGTTCCCTAATCAGGGATCAAACCCAAGTCTCCTGCATTGGGATCACCAACTCTTAGCCACTAAACCACCAGGAAAGTCCCTATATTTCCCTTTTTAAAAAATCAACTTTATTGAGTTATAATTTGTATACAATAAAATATACCCATTTTAAAAGTACAGTTTGATTTTTTTTTAAAAATCAGGTTTATGGAAGTATAAATTACATACATAAAATTACCTTTTTTGGTATACCAAGTTTTTTTTTTTTAATTTTATTGGAGTATAGTTGATCCACAATGTTGTGTTAGCTTCAGGCATACAAATAAGTGACCCAGTTACACACATACATATATCCATTCCCCTTCAGACTCCCCCCTGCCCCCTATAGGTTATCATAGAATATTGAGTAGAGTTCCCTGTGCTACACCATAGGTCCATGTTGGTTATCTTAGATATAGTAGTGTGTGTGTTGTATACTGAGTTTTGATAAAGATATAGATATGGAAGGTATATATCAAGATAAAGAAGAAAAGTTCTATCAACTCTTCCAGAAGTTCTGTCAACTGTTCCAAGTTCCTTTTTTTTAATACAATGATTTGTTTTTCTTAGAGTTATTAATTGCCTCCCTTTTAAAGTTGCTTAGTTTTTTGTTTCTATCACTAATTCATCCTCAGGTCCTTTAAAAGGAATGAAAAGATGTCAATTTGTTTAAACACTTTAGGTATTCTGTCCATCATTTTTTTTTTTTTTTTGAGACTGTCCTCCTGGAAGCCATCTATTCTCTCTTGCAATTTCTACTCATTGCTCTAGCCTGCTACAGATCTGTCATCCTGGGACTTCTTTTCATTATCATTCTGTGAATCCCCTTTTCTCTCCTGTGTTGGATACCCTGGTTCCTATATCTCACATTTTATTCTTTCTTGGTTTACTCTCCCATTTCAAAGGAACACAGTCCTTATTGGCTTTTTAAAGAGAGCATGAAAGGTAAATATTTTGAGAAGTGCATGTTTAAAAATTTTATTCCATCCTTACTCTTGAATGATAACTTATCTTTGCATAGAATTCTAGGTTAGAAATAATATTCTCTCAGAATTTTTTGTCCCAGGACCAAACAGACAAACGTCCTTGATGACTCCCTGTGCTACAGGTAGATTTTTTTCCTCCAAATTTACCCTTTCACTGAAGTCCCATTTATGCAGAATCTCAGTTCAGACTCCCAGCTTTCATGCTTTCATACCAGCTTCAACCTACATCTTTTGCCCAGTGTAACTGGTGGCTCAGTGGTAAAGAACCTGCCTGCCAATGCAGGAGACGTGGGTTTGATCCTTGGATCAGGAACATCCCCTGGTGAAGGAAATGGCAGCCCACTCCAGTATTCTTGCCTAGGAAATCCCATGGACAGAGGAGCCTGGCAGGCAACAGTCCATGGAGTCTCAAGAGTTGGACACACCTTAGCAACTCAGCAATAACAGCAAAATTTTCAACGTAGTTTTCATTTTCTTCTTCAATTCTGGCACTTGGTATTTTCCTATTCTTTCTCATAAGTTTGAATACATTTGGAGTAATTTTTTGTTAGTGCCTTATCCATAATTTTTAGGTATTTGTAACAGTTTTGGGGTTCCTAGCCCATGAGATTTCCAACACCAGAAGCCTCCATGCTATACACTTAATATGCATGATTTAATTTAATCCTCCAACTGCATTCTGAGGTATGTTCTCTTTATCTCCATTTTTTCTTTTGTTCTTTTTTGCAAAGATATCCCATATATATGAATTAGAAAAATTAATATCGTTTAAAGTGTCCACACTAACCAAAGCAGCCTACAGATTCAATGCCATCACTGTCAAAGATCTAGTAACATTGTTTACAGAAATTGAAAAAAAATCCTAAAATTCATATGGAATCACAAAAGACCCCTTATATCTAAGTGTACTTTTCCTGAATCATATTTTTTGTTTTTACATTTTTTTCAAGATCTTGTAATAGCCTGTAATGGAAAAGAATCTTAAAAAAAAAAAAAAATATATATATATATATAAACTGAATTTATATATAAATACATCTTAAAAATATTATTTATATATATAAATAAATCTTCAGAATATTTTATATATATACGTGTATATATAAGCTGAATCTTTGTTCCCATTTTACAGGTGAGGAAAGTAGGGCTCATAGAGGTTGAATAACTTTCCTACACTTCAGGTGGAAAGAAAGACTGTACATTAGGTGCCAAAGTCTACTGCTAAGTCACTTCAGTCGTGTCCGACTCTGTGTGACCCCATAAACGGCAGCCCACCAGGCTCCCCTGTCCCTGGGATCCTCCAGACAAGAATACTGGAGTGGGTTGCCATTTCCCTCTCCAGTGCATGAAAGTGAAAAGTGAAAGTGAAGTCGCTTAGTCGTGTCCGACTCCTAGCAACCCCATGGACTGTAGCCTACCAGGCTTCTCTGTCCATGGGATTTGCCAGGCAAGAGTACTGGAGTAGGTTGCCGTTGCCTTCTCCTGAGTGCATTGAGTAATTGAGGGATTAATAGGATCATGTCTGCTGGGTACAGTCAGATGGCACTTATCTTCTCGGAAATTGAATTTTTATTTGAGAGTGCAGTACTGGAGTGGGTTAGGAACATGGTGGGATTCCCAGGTGGCTCAGTGGTAAAGAATCCGCTTGCCAGTGCAGGAGATTCAGGAGACGCAAGTTTGATCCCTGGGTCTGGAAGACCCCCTGGAGGAGGAAACGGCAACTCACTCCAGTATTCTTTCCAGGGAAATCCCATGGGCAGAGAAGCCTGACAGGCTATAGTCCCTGGGTTCCCAAACAAGCAGACACGACTGGGCAACTGAGCACAGAGTTACAGTACTGTGCGCCCTCTAGAGGAAACTACTTGGAGAAGGAAATGGCAACCCACTCCAGTGTTCTTGCCTGGAGAATCCCAGGGACGGGGGAGCCTGGTGGGCTGCCATCTATGGGGTCCCACAGAGTTGGACACGACTGAAGCGACTTAGCATAGCATAGCATATTGACACTTTCTAATTGATTCTTGTAGGAAGAATAGGAATTTGTGATGGTGTGGAGATGAGGAAAGGTAGATGTTACTAGTATGAAGGAGCTAGAATAGCTCCAGAAAAAAACATGAAAATATTGGTAGATTTTCTTGAGGAATTACTACAAAGCTGAGATATGAAGGGTATTTCTACCTCCAAGTTGTGTAATCTGAAGGCCTCACCCAGTGTTGAGCATATATACCTTTAAAACTTATACTCAAGTCTATGTTTTTTTGAGATGTACTAAAAAATAAAACATATCAATTAAATAACTTAATTGGTACTCTTTTTTTCTTTCTGGGTTGCTGTTGTTCAGTCACTAAGTCATGTCTGACTCTGTGACCCATGGACTACAGCACCAGACTTCCTTGTCCTTCACTATATCTCAGAGTTTTCTCATACTCATGTCCATAGAGCCAGTCATACTATACAATCATCTCATCCTCTGTCACCCCCTTCTCCTCCTGCCTTCAGTCTTTCCATCAGGGTCTTTTCCATCTGATGCTCTTTGCATCAGATGGCCAAAGTATTGGAGCTTCAGCTTCAGTATCAGTCTTTCCAATGAATATTCAGGGTTGATTTCCTTTAGGATTGACTGATTTGATCTTGCTGTTCAAGGGACTGCACCACAATTCAAAAGCATCAGTTCTTTGGTGTTTGGCCCTTCTTGATGGTCCAGCTGTCATGTCTGTACATGACTACTGGAAAAACCATAGCTTTGACTATACAGATCTTTGTTGGCAAGGTGATGTCTCAGCTTTTAAAATATTCTGTCTAGATTTGTCATAGCTTTCCTTCCAAGGAGCAAACATCTTTTAATTTCATGGCTGCAGTTACTGTCCGTATTAATTTTGGAGCCCCAAAAGATAAAATATGTCACTGTTTCCAGTTTTCCCCCTTCTGTTTGCCATGAAGTGATGGGACTGGATGTCATGATCTTAGCTTTTTGAATGTTGAGTTTTAAGCCAGCCTTTTCACTCTTTCTGGATGGCAGCCTGAATTATATCCATTAAAGGTTAATTTGATCTCTTTTTTTTTAAGTTGAACAATTTGGAAGAGAACAGAAAAGCAGATAAAAGATGAAAGTGAGAAGCAACAGCAACCTGCTTTGTATTAACAGCTGATTATTCACACAAGATCTCTCTCTACAGCCAGTTGAGCACTTATAGGGATAATTAAATTGGCTAAAGCTTTATAAATGAATACATTTGAGAAATTAATTAATTTACTTCTGTTCTTAGAGACTACTCTAAAGTAGGGAGTTAATTTATTGGCTAAATATCAGGATGTAAGTTTCATTTTCTGTGGAGTTACCTAGAACATTTTCTCTGAAGATTGCAAGGGAAATCTTTCATATTTACTGTGTGTGTCTGGCCTGTGTTTCTGATCCCTACAGCCACCTTGATAGGTAGATGGTATTACTCTGTTCTGCAGTTGAGAAACCTCATACTCAGAGAGCTTAAATAACCTGCTCCAAATCCCATCCCTGGTTAGATGCTGAGCCAGAGGTAGAACCCAGTCCTGGATTTTGAGATACATTTGTACATTTCAGATGCCCATGCTTTTTTTACTTTATCATGTAGTCCAAAAGTCTACTTTAGACTTTGGCTTTAGAACAAGTTCAGTGGTCTGGTATTTTTCAGAATTATATTTTCCTCTTCTTTGTGGTTGATAGTTATTTTTATATATAGAACTCTTCTAAAATATGCGATTTAGTGTAGAACTCTTAAATATGTTTATGTAAAACATTAAAAATTAGCAAATCTCCTACTGAGACTCAGGGAACTATGTTGTCTTCCAAGAGTGCTGCTTTTTGTTCCTTGATATCTTTGTAAAGTGGAGGGAGACCCAGGGAAATTTTCTGTCCTGTTTAGCGCCATATGAGCAAGAAGCCTGGCTCTTCTTGTGCAGGAGGAGCACTGTCTCTTGTGCAGGAAGTAAGGATTCAGTCTGTGATCACCACATAAAGCAAAGCTGGCTGAGTCCTTGGACATTGAGCCTGACTTACATTAGATGCTCCTCGGACTGAAGTAATTAGGCTTTGGTGCCATTTTTGTGCTTTAGAAACAATGCTACCATTCCTTAGGTACATGTTTTGAGAACAGGTTAGTGAAGTATATTTGAGAGGCCTCAGCAGACTAAATCCACAGTGGCGTTCTATAACCTGTGGTTAAAGCACTTACATTGCAGATCTCATGGCTTCCTTTAATTTAGAGATTGTGGAGCTGATAATTTTCTATTTAATCTAGACAGGAATCTTTCTGTGGCCTCAGGAAAGCCTCATTTACCCTCTGCCTCAGTTTCATGACCAAGAAAATAGGGATAATAATACCAACACACTAGTTAGAGGTTTAGTTATTTAAGTCCTTTGATGTCGAAAAAGAACTATTGTTATATGTCTTATGAAACACCTAGCATGCTACAACAAAGAACAAACTATGCTGATGAAATCCCCATTGGAGAGACAACTTATTAGAAAGATTGAGCGTATGTGCTATTTTTAGATGTTCAAAAAGCTAAGTGCAAGTTGTTTTCAGTTGAGTGTTTGATGTCTGTATCAAATTATAAATCTCTGTCATTCTTTCCTGGAACCTTTCATTTTGCCCAGGGATTTGTTTTTGGCAGATTTTTATCTTCTTGAAAAGAATGAGTACAGTTTGGTCAGGGTAACATCTGAGAACTGGCCCCAACTTGCCTGAAGACTTTTAAGTGGCAACTTTCCTTCTTATGACTGCTTTGGTGGGCTGAGGTTGCCTGGGAGGGCCTCAGTATATCCCGAATATGCCTTTGCTGAACCTACTGGTGGCATAGTGAAAAGCCCAGGAGTTATGACAGAAACAAGTTAAAAAGTTAATTGAGAAAATTTTTGAACATTTTTTTCCCATTCCCCACCCCTACTCTGGGAAATCTCGATGGAGCTTTTCTTTTGACTGTAGTAATCTAGTATATGTATTCACAAGCTTGAAATGTTTTCATCTTATCCTTGTTGGAACTCTGATCTATAGGATAGGATTTTGCAGCTCTGTACGACATTCAGTAGCCAGAAAAAACTTGCAAGTTCTGTGTGAGCTTGATTCCTTTGAGTCTCTTTCCTTCTACTGGGAAACTTTCATGGAATGAGGGCTGTAGGGTAGGAGGGAACTGTGATAATTAGGATTATGATAGAAAGCCCAGGCTGTCATCATAAGCTCTCGATACCTTGGGTGACAAGTAGCCCACATGACTTAGGTTTTTTGAAACTCTTGGTAGGACCACCTATCCTGCTCTGAATCATACGGTAACCATAGCCTGACCAGTGAAATGGACCCATTTGTACGATCTGTGGGAAGTCAGTAAGCATTCTGTCAGCATGACCAGAGTTCATTTGAAGTAGCCTATAGCTACCCAACCTTTTTTCAGCTCTTACCATAGCCTGACCAGTGAAATGGACCCATTTGTACGATCTGTGGGAAGTCAGTAAGCATTCTGTCAGCATGACCAGAGTTCATTTGAAGTAGCCTATAGCTACCCAACCTTTTTTCAGCTCTTACCTTAGGTATCATCCTTTCCAACAAGCTTTCCCTAGCTTTCTATTTCTAAGACTGGATTAGCTGCCATTTTTCTATAATCACATAGAAAATTTACATTATCTGTTATAGCATCATCTCCCTTCACTAGACTGTGGAATAAGAACCATATCTGGACCTCACAGAGAGGCCCAGAGAAGATGTTCAGTATTTGTTAATGAATAACAGACAGAGGTAAGCTCTTCGTAAACATTTGGAACAAGCTTCTTACTCCTTTAATATAGACACAGATGTTTATGTGAGCCTAAGTGTGAGTGGATGAGATTCAGTGATTGTAGACCAGAGGGATCATAACACTGGCTGCTTGGTGTTCACTTTATTTACATCTGTAAGTTCCCACCAAGCCTTAAGTTTACTGACATTGCTAGGCCTCTATCCCAAGCAAGTTATCCCAGAGGGAGGATTATTTTATTTTATTGGAGGGGTAGGGTGGCATAGTGAAAAGAATACAGACTTCCAAAGGAAATCCAAAAAAGAGGATATATGTATATGTATAGCTGATTCACTTTGCTATATAGCAGAAATTACACAACATTGTAAAGCAGCTGCACTCCAATAAAAATTAATTTGAAAAAAGAATGAGGACTATTAACTTCAAAACAAATTTTATGAAAACTTTACTGTAAAAAAAAAAAAACAAACTTAAGAGCATATTAAATTTTCACATTGCATAATACATGTGGGTACCATGTGGAATCCAGAACCTTTGCTACCTCTCATCACCTGACTTTAGTAGTCTTCATGTTTGACTTCTTTCTGTAGTAAAACAAGGTCTAACCCAGAACACTGTTGGTACCCACATTACAGTACTTACCATACAGTACTTTAATTTGGGTTACATGACTCCCTTCCCCACTGGATTGTGAGCTTCTGGTGGGTAGGGTTGGCATCTTGCTCACCTCTCTTCTTTCAGAGAAAGGTATCTAATGAAAGTAGGAAAGCAATACACCTGGCCACATTAGGGATTCAGTATACGTATGTTTTTTGAATTAATAGGATATTTTAAAATGAGACGTTAGAGATAGTGCAATTATTGGTAATGCCAAGGAATAGAGTATGACAAAATGGTTGAGTGAAGTGGAGAAAAAAATAATCAAAAATGAGGTCAAGGAACCCTAACAATGAGGATGTTGACATTTTACTGAGGTGATAAAAGAAGGAATGAAAAGAAGATAGTTTTAAAGTCTTTCAAAAAAATACTTAGTATTTCTAGCTCAGAGTTTGTTCCTAAAAATATTAGTGCCCTGCCTCCCTCTTCTCATAGCCTTTTCCATAAAGGTAATCACATCCTCCTCTTTTAGCTACTTATTTTGGTATTCACCCGTGTATCTCTAAATAACATGCTTAAATTGTTACTTTCGGTTATAGACACTACTTATTGACTCCCTATTATGAAGCATGAGGATTTTGCTCCTTCTAATATAGTTATGGGCTTCCCTAGTGGCTCGGTGGTAAAGAAACCGCTTGCCAACACAGGAAGCGTGGGTTCAATCCCTGGGTCAGAAAGATCCCTGCAGAAGGAAATGGCAACCCACTCCAGTATTCTTGCCTGGGAAATCCCATGGGCAGAGGAACCTGGCAGGCTATAGTCCATGGGGTCACAAAAGATTCAGACGTGACTTAGAGACTAAACAACAACAACAATATAGTTATATTGTAATTTTAGAAGATAAATATTTAGTGTTTATTTGACTGTGTAGTTTGACCATGTATACTGTTGAGCCTTGTCATCTACATTTTTTTTTCCTTTACCACACCATTTTTTTTTTTTGCTTGCAGGGTAATTATCATAGCTTGTCCTTTCCCAAGCTTTATTTTCTATGAACTTTCTTTTGCCACACCATGGGGCATGCTGGATCTTCCCTGACCAGGGATCAGACCCATTCGCCCTGCTCTGGGAGTGCAGAGTCTTAACTGCTGGACCACCAAGGAAGTCCTTCTATGCACTTACTGATTAACCCCAACCTTTTTACTAGTTGTCTAACCATCTAAGATATTTAGACTCCTTCACCATTCTATCAATTTCATCTTCCTAAAGAAGTCTCTCCGAGAGTAGTAGAGATTGCCTTCCATGCCTGGTGCTCAGCTGTCACTCTGTCATCTCCCTTCATCATCATGAGAATTTACTTTGCCTCTTTTCTTCAGTTTCCTGGAATCCTTATTTTCTTTTTTCTTGGTGTACTCCCCTTGTTTTCTGAAAAACTTACTAGCACTTCCTGACAAAATTTGTTTTGGAACTAATTTTTTTGAGACTTGGCCTGCCTGAAAAATGTCTTTATTCTACCCTCATACTTGATTGATAGTTTGACAAGGTATAGAATTCTCAGTTGAAAAGCTGATCCTTACGAATTTTGAAGACTTTGATCCATTGTCTTTACCTTCCGGTGTTGTTAAGTCCTAAAGTTTTATAATTACTAACCTTTTAAATCTGATCACCTTTTTCTCTGGAAATTTGTATCATCTTCTCTTTGTCCTGAATGTTCTGAAATTTCATGATGATGTACTTTCATGTGAATCTGTTTTTTCCAGGTGAGCCCTCCTGTCAGTGAACTGTTCAACTTGGATTTTCATGCCCTTCAGTTTCAGATCAGATCAGTTGCTCAGTCATGTCTGACTCTTTGCAACCCCATGAATCCCAGCACGCCAGGCCTCCCTGTCCATCACCAACTCCTAGAGTTCACTGAGACTCACATCCATCGAGTCAGTGATGCCATCTAGCCATCTCATCCTCTGTCGTCCCCTTCTCCTCTTGCCCCCAATCCCTCCCAGCATCAGAGTCTTTTCCAATGAGTCAACTCTTTGCATGAGGTGGCCAAAGTACTGGAGTTTCAGCTTTAGCATCATTCCTTCCAAAGAAGTCCCAGGGCTGATCTCCTTCAGAATGGACTGGTTGGATCTCCTTGCAGTCCAAGGGACTCTCAAGAGTCTTCTCCAACACCACAGTTCAAAAGCATCAATTCTTCGGTGCTCAGCCTTCTTCACAGTACAACTCTCACATCCATACATGACCACTGGAAAAACCATAACCTTGACTAGATGGACCTTTGTTGGCAAAGTAATGTCTCCACTTTTGAATATGCTATCTAGGTTGGTCATAACTTTCCTTCCAAGGAGTAAGCATCTTTTAATTTCATGGCTGCAATCACCATCTGCAGTGATTTTGGAGCCCAGAAAAATAAAGTCTGACACTGTTTCCACTGTTTCCCCATCTATTTCCCATGAAGTGGTGGGACCGGATGCCATGATCTTCGTTTTCTGAGTGTTGAGCTTTAAGCCAACTTTTTCACTCTCCTCTTTCACTTTCATCAAGAGGCTTTTTAGTTCCTCTTCACTTTCTGCCATAAGGGTAGTGTCATCTGCATATCTGAGGTTATTGATATTTCTCCCGGCAATCTTGATTCCAGCTTGTGTTTCTTCAGTCCAGCGTTTCTCATGATGTACTCTGCATAGAAGTTAAATAAGCAGGGTGACAATATACAGCCTTGACGTACTCCTTTTCCTATTTGGAACCAGTCTGTTGTTTCATGTCCAGTTCTAACTGTTGCTTCCTGACCTGCATACAGGTTTCTCAAGAGGCAGGTCAGGTGGTCTGGTATTCCCATCTCTTTCAGAATTTTCCACAGTTTATTGTGATCCACACAGTCAAAGGCTTTGGCATAGTCAAGAAAACAGAAATAGATGTTTTTCTGGAACTCTCTTGCTTTTTCCATGATCCAGCGGATGTTGGCAATTTGATCTCTGGTTCCTCTGCCTTTTCTAAAACCAGCTTGAACATCAGGAAGTTCACGGTTCACATATTGCTAAAGCCTGGCTTGGAGAATTTTGAGCATTACTTTACCAGCGTGTGAGATGAGTGCAATTGTGCAGTAGTTTGAGCATTCTTTGGCATTGCCTTTCTTTGAGATTGGAATGAAAACTGACCTTTTCCAGTCCTGTGGCCACTGCTGAGTTTTCCAAATTCGCTGGCATATTGAGTGCAGCACTTTCACAGCATCATCTTTCAGGATTTGGAATAGCTCAACTGGAATTCTATCACCTCCACTAGCTTTGTTCATAGTGATGCTTTCTAAGGCCCACTTGACTTCACATTCCAGGATGTCTGGCTCTAAGTCAGTGATCACACCATCATGATTATCTGGGTTGTGAAGATATTTTTTGTACAGTTCTTCTGTGTATTCTTGCCACCTCTTCTTAATATCTTCTGCTTCTGTTAGGTCCATACCATTTCTGTCCTGTATCAAGCCCATCTTTGCATGAAATGTTCCTTTGTTATCTCTGATTTTCTTGAAGAGATCCCTAGTCTTTCCCATTCTGTTGTTTTCCTCTATTTCTTTGCATTGATCGCTGAAGAAGGCTTTCTTATCTCTTCTTGCTATTCTTTGGAACTCTGCATTCAAATGCTTATATCTTTCCTCTTCTCCTTTGCTTTTCACTTCTCTTCTTTTCACAGCTATTTGTAAGGCCTCCCCGGATAGCCATTTTGCTTTTTTGCATTTCTTTTCCATGGGGATGGTCTTGATCCCTGTCTCCTGTACAATGTCATGAACCTCATTCCATAGTTCATCAGACACTCTGTCTATCAGATCTAGGCCCTTAAATCTATTTCTTACTTCCACTGTATAATCATAAGGGATTTGATTTAGGTCATATCTGAATGGTCTAGTAGTTTTCCCTACTTTCTTCAATTTAAGTCTGAATTTGGCAATAAGGAGTTCATGGTCTGAGCCACAGTATAGAGCTGTATAGAGCTTCTCCATCTTTGGCTGCAAAGAATATAATCAATCTGATTTCAGTGTTGACCATCTGGTGATGTCCATGTATAGAGTCTTCTCTTGTGTTGTTAGAAGAGGGTGTTTGTTATGACCAGTGCATTTTCTTGGCAAAGAAACTGGTCCTTCAGTTTAGGGGACCTTTAAAAAATCATTTTATTGATGATTCTTATCTGGTTTTTTTTCCTGTTTTTTTCTGGAAACCTACTATTCTGATAATGGATCTCTTAGACTGGTACTCTTAATTTTCTTATCTGTTCTCTTATATCTTCTATTTCTTTATCTTTTTCTCAAGTTTTGTGTGTGGATGGGGCATGTTAACTGTGAGCTTCACTGTAGGGTAATATGGTAATGTGGTTGGGGTGTTTCAGGAGAATCTCTTATATTTGTATCTTTAGGTTTTTTCCTCTTAGACTAGTCAAATTCTGCTGCCTGAAAGGTGAAGACATGAGGGTCAGGACTGGGGTTGAGGCAGGGAGGGGAATTGAGTGTCTAGGAATCCTGTATGCATTTTTTTTTAAATCCCTCCTTTTCTGTAAGGTACATCCCCTCTCCCTACTGCCAGTTGTGATTATGCTACCCCAGTCCAGATATCCTCTATTTTATTCTCTTCAGCCATCTGCCATGGTGAGACCCATGCAGTAGTTGGGTTGCAGAATAGACAAGAGGGATCTTTCAAAGGACCTGTTTAATTTTAACTTCTCCCTTTCTAGCTATATACTCATATCAGTTTCTGAGCCCTTTGGGGAGTCTGGTATAAACTGAGTTGCTTCTCAGTTTTCCTACAACTGACTTGAGTCATTTTTTCCAATGTTGTCTCCTCTCCCATTTTCCTGTTTTTGTGTGGTTGTGCCCATTTAAAAAATCTTGTTACTACTATTTCATTGATATTTTGAGAAAGGAAATTATAGTTGTGCCTTTTCAATGTATCATCTTTACTTTAAAACTTTCACAATATCTAAAGAAGAAGAGGTGACAAGGGAGTTCCATAGCTGCAACATGGAGGAATATATGATTTTGTCTGTTGTCATTTGCTTCATGTCATGAGCTGGGGTAATGGAGTGAGAGAAACAACCTGCAAATGGTAATGTGTAAGGAGTTTGCCTACTCCCCTCTGGGCAGTCCTTCATACTGTCCTCCCTCCCCTTTGGTTGGAGGACAGTATGAAGAACAGGGAAAACGTCCTAAAAATTCCTTTGGTGCTTTTATAATTATGAGTGATAGACTGTTAGGACCTTAGAATTAGAAAAGGTTTATAAAGACATCTAATCTAATCTTTTACCCTTCACAAGAATCGTTTCATGACTGTTTCCCATGGAGATTATGCTAGGCTTTGTTTGAAAACCTCCAGTGGGTATTTCTCATGAGGTTCTAGATATTAGAACATTTTCGGTAATGTTGAACTCATCAGCGCTCCTCTTGTTGTATTTTGTTTTTTTGGCCCCAACATGTGGCATGAGGGATCCCTAAGTTCTTCTCTTCTTCTGTTTAAGGATTGCTAGGTCTCATGATTTTCAGACCCATCAGCATCCCTGTAACTTCCTTTGATGTCTCTGATTTGTCAGTCTCTTTCAAAATGTTATGTTCAGAAATGTGGCCTGAACAGTGACAGTGGTATTATTTACATCCTATGATTTGGAGGTCATTATTATGAGCAATTTATTAATTTTTTATTTAAGTATCATTAATTGACTTACAGTATTATATTAGTTTCATGTTGTACGACATAATGATTTGATATTTTTATACATTACAAAATGACCACAGATTTCTTAATTTCAATAAAAGCAAAGTCTTACAATCATACAGTACTTTACAGTTTTCAAGTATCTTGTAATTTAACCTATCTTCTAGTTTTTTTATCAACTGTGATTTAGTGTTAAGTAGCAAGATGCCTGACCGAATTTAAATGTAACATAGGTATGTATAAAGAAATAGATTCATTTAGCACCACATCTATTTTTGGTGTGTGTGTGTGTGTGTATTTTGGAAGGCAATATGATGGCAAAGGGGCAGATCACATAGTATTTCTGAGCCTACTTTTTGTCTATAAAATGAGTTTAACTATTTTGATATTTTAGAATTATGTGAATTTAGAATTAAATGAAATATATGGAAAAGCTTTGTAAATGGTAAAATGCTGTCCAATTTTAAGTTACTTGTTTTTGCCATCAACTTAGAGATAACATAGCCTTAGAAAACCAACTGAACTGATGATGGTAGCAGGTAGACTGTCATTAGTTTCCAAACTGGAATCTTTATGGATCAGAATTCTAAAAGTATGTGATTTGTCAGGCTGTTGCTAAAAAGGTTTTCAGAGACACATGTTTTAATGAATGAACTTGGATGGTAACATCTCTTTAACCAGAATGGTTAGCTTGTTATGGATTTTTGTGCCTAATTGACTTCTCTGATTAACTGAGAATTGCCATACATGGATTATTACTTTGGAATTAATTCAAGTTTTTTATTTTAATTGAGTATATTTCAATTGATATAAATATTGTATAGGTTATAGGCATACAGTTGGTTAGATAGCATCACCACCTCAATGGATATGAATTTGAGCAAACTCCAGGAGATAGCGCAAGACAGGGAAATCTCTTGTGCTGCAGTCCATGGGGTCGCAAAGAGTGGGACACAACCTAATGACTGAACACACAACACACATAGTGATTCACAGTTTTTAAAGGTTATACTCTATAGTTACTATAAGTATTTATTGTATTCCCCATGTTGTACAGAAAGAATTCAAGTTTAATTAAATTTGGTGAGCCTCAGAATTACACTTAACATGATTTAATCTTTCATATAGATTCCCAAAGTGAACTTTAAGGTCGCCACTATTATTAATGCCACTGAACCCAGAACATGGGTCTAGATAAAGAATTGATAATAGCTTGACCCTGGTAATCATAGAGTTTTGTGCCATGAAGGGCTTTAAAGTTGGTGCAGGCTTTTATCATATAAATGAGGAAACTGAGACTCAAAGAGGGAATGACTTATTCAAAGTCACATGTGTAATTAATAGGAAAAATAAACATGTCTAATCTTAGAAGTTACTTTTTGGGGATGATAAAATTCTAATTTTAGTTTCTTTTTTTTGTTGTTTGTTTAAACTTGATAGTTGTTTGTTTCTCATGTTGTTATAAATGCCCCTCTTTCATAACCCTCTGCTGATCTTCTTCCAAACTTTTAGGTTTCTAAGTAAACTGGACACTATTTCTATGTCATATACTTCAGGGTAAAATTAATATTCAAGTTACAGGCAGAAAATACATAATGTAATTGTAAGAGCATACTCTGTGGTCTTGAAATGGGGCAGTGATACATTTATCCTGTGGCATATGTGTGTCTGACACAAAGAAAAAGAATGAAGTTATTTATTATAAATTCAGAATAATAAATTATTTCAAAGTAAAAGTTTGATTTGAGAGAATAAAAAGCCTTTGTTATTTCTCTATTAATATCAGTACATTTGGAGATTAAAATTAAATTGTAGATATCTAAATCCTGAAAGAGATGTAATCAGCATTTTTATGTAGAACTCATTTAACAGAAATTAACACATTCTCAGTTAGTTTTTAGCTTCACATAGGAAAGATGAGTAGAATTCTTCTGTTTGTTCTTAACCTGAAGAGGAAAACTTATTGTAGAAAGGTGAATGAGCTAAAAATATTATAACTGTAAATGTTGAACCTGCATTTTAAAATTATAAATCTGGCATATCACCCTCTAGCCATGCTGTCCAGGACAATGGCATCTGATTTCTTTGCTTTCAGACATCTCTGCCTTTTCTTTGGAAGCAGCAGATTCGTCTCCTACCTCATTGCTTCAGGAGGCTGCCAAGTTACCTCTGTGATCCCTGCCTTAACTCCAAATAGTCACAAGTTCTACACAGGACAGTCAGCTCTGTCAGAAAGTATGCTGTTTCTAAACATCTAAAATTGGATGCTCTAATCTTTGAGTCAGTTTAAACAAGGAGAAGGAGGTAACAAGAAGATTGCCAGTATTTACTGATGCTTTTGTTTGCTATAGCAGATTGAATTCTGAGGATACAAAGATATAAGAGCTCCTTATGAAGATCAAAGTCTAGATGGAGAAAAAAACAGCTTAGTGATTTAAGGTCAGTAATGGATCAGAAAAGACTTCATCTCTAGATGAGACAATATATTGACTCTTTGTTTTCCAGTAACTATGGTAAGACCTGAATCTTGATGCGGTGGAAAGAGAGAATTGGGAATGCATTCTTGGCAGTTTACTGTAGCAGATTAACATTAACTATGTGGAGGGTGGATTGTGGGAGAGAGGCTGGCTAATTAGGTAGGTGGAGTCACATTTTGAAGACCCTTAATGTCATGCTAAGGAATTTGAACTTAATCCTGTAGAGCGATGATCTCCAAAATAGAGTGTTCTCAGAGCCAGAGGGTGTGCAGGATAGAGTCTCAGAGGAAAATATTAGAATCTCTAGTTCTTATTTTCTTGGGCTCTAAAGTCACTGCAGACGGTGACTGTCAGATCAGATCAGATCAGTCGCTCAGTTGTGTCCGACTCTTTGCGACCCCATGAATCGCAGCACGCCAGGCCTCCCTGTCCATCACCAACTCCCGGAGTTCACTCAGATTCATGTCCATCGAGTCAGTGATGCCATCCAGCCATCTCATCCTCTGTCGTCCCCTTCTCCTCCTGCCCCCAATCCCTCCCAGCATCAGAGTCTTTTCCAATGAGTCAACTCTTCGCATGAGGTGGCACTGGAGTTTCAGCTTTAGCATCATTCCTTCCAAAGAAGTCCCAGGGCTGATCTCCTTCAGAATGGACTGGTTGGATCTCCTTGCGGTCCAAGGGACTCTCAAGAGTCTTTTCCAACACCACAGTTCAAAAGCATCAATTCTTCGGCGCTCAGCCTTCTTCACAGTCCGACTCTCACATCCATACATGACCACAGGAAAAACCATAGCCTTGACTAGATAAAGTAATGTCTCTGCTTTTGAATATGCTATCTAGGTTGGTCATAACTTTCCAGTTAGCCATGGATAATTATTTTTTATTTTTTAACTTTACAATATTGTATTGGTTTTGCCATATATCAACATGAATCCGCCACAGGTATACACGTGTTCCCCATCCTGAACCCTCCTCCCTCCTCCCTCCCCATACCATCCCTCTGGATCGTTCCAGTGCACTAGCCCCAAGCATCCAGTATCGTGCGTCGAACCTGGACTGGCGACTTGTTTCATATATGATACTATACATGTTTCAATGCCATTCTCCCAAATCATCCCACCCTCTCCCTCTCCCAGAGAGTCCAAAAGACTGTTCTATACATCAGTGTCTCTTTTGCTGTCTCGTTGGGTTATTGTTACCATCTTTCTAAATTCCATATATATGCATTAGTATACTGTATTGGTGTTTTTCTTTCTGGCTTACTTCACTCTGTATAATAGGCTCCAGTTTCATCCACCTCATTAGAACTGATTCAAATGTATTCTTTATAATGGCTAAGTAATACTCCATTGTGTATATGTACCACAGCTTTCTTATCCATTCATCTGCTGATAGACATCTAGGTTGCTTCCATGTCCTGGCTATTATAAACAGTGCTGCGATGAACATTGGGGTACACGTGTCTCTTTCCCTTCTGGTTTCCTCAGTGTGTATGCCCAGTAGTGGAATTGCTGGGTCATAAGGCAGTTCTATTTCCAGTTTTTTAAGGAGTCTCCACACTGTTCTCCATAGTGGCTGTACTAGTTTGCATTCCCACCAACAGTGTAAGAGGGTTCCCTTTTCTCCACACCCTCTCCAGCATTTATTGCTTGTAGACTTTTGGATCGCAGCCATTCTGACTGGCGTGAAATGGTACCTCATAGTGGTTTTGATTTGCATTTCTCTGATAATGAGTGATGTTGAGCATCTTTTCATGTGTTTGTTAGCCATCTGTATGTCTTCTTTGGAGAAATGTCTATTTAGTTCTTTGGCCCATTTTTTGATTGGGTCATTTATTTTCTGGAATTGAGCTGTAGGAGTTGCTTGTATATTTTTAAGATTAGTTGTTTGTCAGTTGCTTCATTTGCTATTATTTTCTCCCATTCTGAAGGTTGTCTTTTCACCTTGCTTATAGTTTCCTTTGTTGTGCAGAAGCTTTTAAGTTTAATTAGGTCCCATTTGTTTATTTTTGCTTTGATTTCCAATATTCTGGGAGGTGGGTCATAGAGGATCCTGCTGTGATTTATGTCAGAGAGTGTTTTGCCTATGTTCTCCTCTAGGAGTTTTATAGTTTCTGGTCTTACGTTTAGATCTTTAATCCATTTTGAGTTTATTTTTGTGTGTGGTGTTAGAAAGTGTTCTAGTTTCATTCTTTTACAAGTGGTTGACCAGTTTGCCCAGCACCACTTGTTAAAGACATTGTCTTTAATCCATTGTATATTCTTGCCTCCTTTGTCAAAGATAAAGTGTCCATAAGTGCGTGGATTTATCTCTGAGCTTTCTATTCATGGGTAATTATTAAAGATTGAAGGCAGGAGGAGAAGGGGGCGACAGAAGATGAGATAGTTGGATGGCACCGCCGGACTCGATGGACATGTTTGAGCAAGCTCCAAAAGGTGGTGATGAACAAGGAAGCCTGGCATGTTGCAGTCCATGGGGTTGCAAAGACTCAGACATGACTGAGCGAGTGAACTGAACTGAATTATTAAAGCACCAAACTACTCTTGGAGACTGGATTGAGATTGGACCACATAGAAAAATGTAAATTGTGACAATTCACAGTCGTACCAAATAGCTGAATTCATTAGTTCCTTATTGGCAGGGGTGGGTATTGGGTGGTGATTTGGGTCATAGTCATTGTTTGTGGAAGTGCTGAGTGGGTAAAAGCATGGTAGTTACCTTACCCTGACAGTTTTTTCCCAGGGGAGTAAGTGTGTTTTTCTTTCTCCTTGCTGTAGGAAATTGTTTGCCAGATTGTGTTACTTATAACAATCTATCATGGAACAGCTGCCAGGAAAAGAAAAGAGGCTATTCCCAGTAGCTCTTCCCTCCTCCTACCCTACCATTACCACCACACACACATACATCCGGTTTTATTTTTTTCTTCTAGTTTTACTCAGTGGTTTTGGCTTGATTGAAATGTTCTTATAATGACAGATTTCTGGACTTTGCCATGGCTTTGTAATTGGTTTTCTAAGCTCTATTTGTTTGCTTTAGCCAAGACTAATCGGCAGCAGTTCAAGTTTGAATTCTGGGGTATCTTGAACACTAAAGTGCTATCTTCTACCTTCCCTTGAAGACCTTGTATGTTTCCACTTGGTCAAAAATGCACGCATTTACTGTCCTTTAAGAACTGTGCTTTTCACCCTTGACGTTGCCCTTGTTCCGTTACAGGAGCAGGCTTCGGTAAAGCTTACTGAGGACTGTTAGGATAGTGAATAGGGAGGTCTGTGGAGATGCCAGTTGGTCTCTACAGATGATGCATACTCTGATGTTAGAAAAGAACACAAGGCAACTGAGGGTTGATGTCTCCCAGGAACTTTCAAGTTAATTGCATTTCAGATATACAGTTGCTTCACAGTCCAAACAGTCTATGTTTATTCATGGTTTGTGGTCACACGTGATCAGAAATACTTCTGGCTCTTTTAAGAGTTTTTCCACTTTCTCTCTGTGGGTTCCAGTTAGTAGAAGAACATTTGCATTTCTAGAATGGCCTTTACATTTTTAGAATAAAAATTAAAACAATAGTCATTTATTTTCTTACAATTATAACTTTTATTAAACAAAAATAAACAGTATTAAAAAGATATAAGGATGATTTCATTTTCCTTTTAGACTTTAGTTTCTTCTTCCAGGATTTCTAGCCTTGGAAACAAAGTACATTGATCAGTCAGCAAAGACTTTTCCTCTGGAAATGCAGTTGCAAAGAGAACAGGAATGTGTTTGGTCTCAGTGAGAGTGGTGCATTCTTTGGGAACAGGCAGGAAGAGGGCCTGACAGAATAGCACCTCCATCTGTATCCCAGGTTCTGCCCTTTCAGACTGAATCCTTTCATTTCACACTGAGAACAGATGGCAACCAGACACTAGGAGGAGGGCTCTGTTTCTTGTGCTCCTTGGGGATTTCGCATTCAGCTTAGCAAAAAGTCATCTAAAAGCAGAGAGAAAAATGAGGCTGCAGACTGCTCACAATTATGCAGGACTTGTTTGGCATTCGTTATGCTGACAGATTTATTTTCTGCAGATATTGAATGATAACAGCATTTATTTTCTAAGACAGCATTGTCACCACTTCAGAAGCATCTGCATTGGGGTCGTTTTCTTCACTTTGGAGTACAGTTAATAATTTATTGTGGAACAGTCAGCTTGCAGAAACCAGTCATCTTATTAGAGAAACTTAGGAAAATAGAAAGGATTTTTTTTCTTCAACAAACTGTCATTTTTATTGTAATGAAATGGGGTAACTTCTCTGCGGCTCTAGTGACATGTCTTTAGTAATGGCCCATGCTTCCTGCCTTTCTAAGTACTGTTAACAAGAAGTGGGATTCTGCAGGCCATTTCTTCCTTAGCTTGCATGTATGTGGGCTGATTTGTTAATGTTTGACGGTTCCTGGATAGTGAGTTGCAGGCTTAGGAATTTTTTTTCCTAAAAAGAAGATGTTTATAGGAACTTTTTTTTTTTTTTTTAAGCTCAGTTAAGATCCAGAAAGAACTAGGAGAGCCTTAATAAGTAGAAGAGTAGGAAAAAAAAAAAAAAAATCCAAATTTGAACTTCTTAAACCTGAAGCCTTCAAAAGGAATTGTTTAGGTTATAAATAATGAATTTTATGTAGAAAAAGAAATGATGGTCCTAGTACAGATTCTATATTTGGAATAAGAAATTACAGGCAGTAAGATAAGGCATTCTGATGGTTGAGTCTCACTTTCTGAGCAAGTGCGATTCTTTTTCCTAGAATGTAAGTTGAAATTGTCTATTTTCCCCCAAAGCAAGAATCTTGATTTTAAATTAAAATTTTAGAAAAGTTGCAGCCACTTACAAAAATTTCTCTAGATATTCACTTTGTTCTTTAACCTAAATAATGTAGTCCAGTGTTTTTCAGATTTTTTAAAATAGCAGAATTTGTATTGTTATGAGGATTAAATGGATGCTTTTATACATACCTAAAGTTGTAGTATAATGGTTTATTAGCTTGACTGTTTTCCCAAAGAGGGGCACATTATAATATATTCATCCTGTTATTTATTTCCTAGTATTATAGCAAAGTGACTGCTTTAAAATAAAGTATTTCACAATCTTATTGGATCATCAGACTGTGTGAAAGCACCTTTTAAACTGTAAAGAGACATAAAAATTTTAAGATCATTAACTCCATACACAGAAATAGACAGTGTGATGGTTTTCATACTCTCTTCCTTAGAGCCCAGGATTCCAGAGGTGCCTCAGGGACAGCAGCAGTAAGGCACACACAAAGGGGAGGTGGGATTTCCAGACCCTCCCCCAACACAGTTCAGCTAGAACAACCTATTTAGTTTACCTACTCCACCACTGTGAAAAAGGTTTAAGGACAAGTGTCCAGTTTGTGTGTGCTTCTGAGACATTGTGAGTTTATCCTGTGATGATTTTGTGTGATCCTTTGTCCCTTGTGATACTGACTTTTCCTCTTCTCCTTTGACAGACAGATGTACTGGTCCTGAGCTGTGATCTGATAACAGATGTTGCCTTACATGAGGTTGTGGACCTATTCAGAGCTCATGATGCATCGCTTGCCATGTTAATGAGAAAAGGTCAAGAAAGCTTAGAACCAGTTCCAGGTCAAAAGGGGAAAAAAAAAGCAGGTAAGGAGGGTGGAATTTGATTTATTTCTTTGTCAACTTCTTATAATTATCATACATGCTTTCACTTAAAAAGAAATATTTATTGAAAACTGACTGTGCTGCAGGCACTGTGCTAGGGGTGGATGACATAAAGTCAAATAAGACACAGTCCCTGATTTAAAGAAGCTTATAGCTATTGATTATGTATTATCCAAGAGGCTTTTGTCTACAGAGAGGAGCACTCAAAACTGTTTGCATTGTGTAACTGAATGCATATACCTAAGAAATAAAAAAATTAATTTAAAATCACTTTTTAAAACATAATTAAAATCCGATGACAAGTTAGATATCTTTAAGCAATTAAGATTACTATTGCACATTTAGAATGGTTGATTCTTTTTTTTTAAAGTTGTTTCAAAGTAGTTTATTTAGGGGTTCCATTTTCACTCCTCAATAGATTTTATGTATTTCTCATATGCTTCTTCACTCATTAGTTCATCTAGTTCTAAAGGGTTACTGAATGTCATCTTGATCAGCCAACCATCTTCATAACAAGACTTGTTGACAAGTCCTGGATTTTCTGCTAGAGCTTTATTAATTTCAGTTACTTCTCCTGATAGAGGTGACTAGAGTTCACTAGCAGCTTTCACACTTTCCAAAGCACCAAACTCCTCTTGTTTGTTCAACTGTGTTCCAACTTCAGGCAGACTACAGTAAACATCTCCCAAAGCTTCCTGTGCAAAATTGCTGATTCCCACTGTTCCAACACCATTTTCTGTTGTTATCCATTCGTGTTTTTCTGTGAATTTCCGTACCGACAGCAGAGCAGGGCCGGTGCGCAGCGCCCGGACGGCACCTGCCCGCAGTCCCCAGGGCCGCGGCGAGCAGGGCCCGCTGGGTGCCGAGATGGCGCGCAAGCTGCCGACTGCGGCCAGCAACCTCCGCACCGTGCACAGCGCCATGTTCGCACAGGTACAGAGGGTCTCCGCGCGGCACCTCTAGAATGGTTGATTCTTTTGAATACTCCAGTGACCCTGAAAGTTGCTCAGTCGTGTCTGACTCTTTGCAGCCCCATGGACTATACAGTTCATGGAATTCTCCAGGCCAGAATACTGGAGTGGGTAGCCTTTCCCTTCTCAAAGGGTTCTTTCAACCCAGGAATTGAACCATCTCTCACATTGCAGATGGATTCTTTACCAGCTGAGCCACCATGAACCCTAAATAGCCAGTAAACAAAACAGTCATTAACCATGTTTTGTCTTGGGATGACAAAATATCTTGATATTTCCCCGGATTCCAGTAGTGGGTTATTTTTTTAATTTTCAGAGAGTTATAGTAATCTTACCAGATCCAAAAGAAAAGGAATAATACTCTACTCCAGCCAGGGTTATAGAATTTGGGCTTTTGGTTTATTGTTGATTTTTAGTTAAGGCATAGTTCATGACTGCTTTTCCCAGAGTATTTCAGCTGAGTCATTCATATTATGACTGGGCTACTTTTAATAACTGAACTTATGACCAAAACACTTTGTGAGATCATACTTTTTAATATAGGTTTTAGTTTTTCCTATAATATGCTTTTTCCCACTGGAATGATGTGTCCTTTAGATTTTTCTTAGCCAGCATTATATAACCCATTGTCCTGTAATTATATATTGACATGGTCTGTTACAATTATTAGAAGCTATGTATGGTTTATTAGTATCTGATTATTATTAATAGAGCCACCTAGAATGTTCATTCATAGGATTTTAGTAATGTAGTTTATACTTTTAGCTCTCTTTTTCAGAACATTTGGTTAATTTATTATTTTGAACTATAGCATTGAAACTTCTTTCTAGGTACTTTTTGTATTAAAGCAATCACTGATACAGATTAATTGTTGAATCCTCTTTGTACCTTGTTATTATGTATACTTCCCACGTGGATCAGTCCTTTGGTTCTTGACGTGATTTCTACTTTTGTGAGCTCTGGTTTGCTTACAATTCCTTGTATTCATCCTTTTCTACCTACTAGATAGAAGCAAGTGTATTGTCAGACTTTATCAACATATGTATATTTTACAAATATTATTGTTTTCTTTTTTGAAAATCTTATTATAACAATCTAAAAAAATCTGCTTATAACAATGTAAAAAAATCAAATACCTTACTATAGTTACTCTTCTTGGTATTATAACTTTTTTGTACATTGTATATTAGCTTTTATGTCTTAATTATCATTATAGATGAGTAGCTTTTCATAATTTTATTTTAAATTAACTATTTGTCCATTTAAAAATTGATGCTTAAATCGTAACAACATGGTTATTGGAAGTTTTCTTTAAGGTGGCTCTTCTGTTTTTGAAAAAGTATGATGTTCACTGGTAACTTGCTATATGGTTAGATTCTGAGTACGGAGGGCAGGGAAGCTGGAAATGGTACTGGAGAGAATACAGGGATTAGACTAATGAGTTTGAACTTTATCCCTGAAACAGTAGGGATGTACTTGAGGAATTTTAAATAAGAGAATGTCATAATCAGATTTGTATTTTAGATTTTTTCATTCTTTACATGAAATTTTGAACCCCTAAGTATCTATATTTTGTTGTATTTGAGGACTAAGTTTTAAATTCTTACCATGGAATGCTATGCATTTCAATGATAAGCATTTTTTTTTAAGAATCATAAATATCTCAGATTGTATGTTTGGTCTGCCTCTTGACTGCTCTTATGTGCCAGAACAGCCAGTGGTCCTCTCTTTCTCAGATATTGTTTAATAGTCTGGATCCGTTAGATCCAAGTTTCCCAAACAGTGTTCTTACTGGCTTATGGGAGAATGGCTAATGGCTAGATGTTTCAGGAGCCATCTTTCTTCCTGTTGCCACTTCCTTCTCAGATTTTTAGGAACTAAAGATACTGAGGAGGGCAGGATCAAATTAATTTATGTTTGGATTTTTGGAGCTTATTATTCATACTGCAAGCCTTTACATGTGATGTTCTCTGCCAGAAATACTCTCCCCTTACCTGAAACACATGCACTCTAAATCCAACTTAACTTCAAGTTATCTGCTAAGAGAGGCCTTCCTTGACCCTCTAATTCAACCCCTATTTGCCTACATATGGCAGCCCTACTCTTGTACTTACTCTCTCCTCTATTGAACTATAAGCTCCATGAGAATAGGAGTCATGTCTGTTTTGTTTGGTTTATCCCCACATCTGGCTGAGTTATGGCCCATGGTGACCAGTCAGTAGATACTACTAGAATGGTTGAGGGGCCTGCCTATAAAGATATCTCTATTGCCCTCAAGGTAAGAGGAAGTATATTCAAGCCCTAGATGTTTAAGTCCTAAAAATTTGAGTCTAAGCTGTAGTTGGGTTCATGAATGCGTATTATAAGAGTCTGAGTTTCAGCAATATACAATATACTGACACTACATTGCCTTTTTTTTTTTTTTTTTTAGTTTAATCGTAGTTCCCTGACCAGGGATCGAACCTAAGCCCCTGCAGAAGAAGCGTAGAGTCCTAAATACTTGATCACCAGGGAATTCCCATTGCCTATTAATTTGTGTTTAGAAATGTTTCCAAGATTTTTAAATTAAACAGCTGCTGCTGTAGTATGGTTGTTAAATGCACAGGTTCTGGAATTCAGACTGAGTGGGCTTCAGTGCTCAAAAACTGTGCAGTCTTGGACAAATTATCTAACTAACCTGAACTTCATTTTCATTATCTATAAAGTGAGACTGAATCCTTTGAGGATTTTTGTGTGAGAATTAAATGAGATGTCTATAAATCAGGCAGTCTACTTCTTGAAACAGCATAGTTGGTCATCTATATCCGGGTTTCACAATATGAATTCAACCAACCAGTTGTATAAAGATTTCCATTCACCATCCTTGCTTAGAAAATTCAAGGTTTCCTTCTCTCTCAATTTCAGTGAAAACATATTGTATTTATTTTGCTTCATCACAGATAACATGTTTACTAAGAGGCTTTTTTTCCAGGGCATTCCTCTGTTCAACTGTTTAATGCTATTAAAATTATGGTTTTATGATACAAATTATTGACTATTATCTCTACAGTTCCTGTGTCTCTTGGAATGTTTGAAATGGAAAATGTTGTAGGAAACTGTTATTTAACTTACCCAGTTCACTGTAGTATTTCTCAAACTCTTTCCTAGTTCTCAGAATAATGGATAGCTTTGGTCCAGACTGTGTTAAGTCATTTCAGTCGTATTCAGATGTTTGCAACCCCATGGACTGTAGCCTGCCAGGATCCTCTGTCCAAGGGATTTTCCAGGCAAGAATACTGGAATGGGTTGCCATGCCTTTCTCCAGGGGATCTTTCTGACCCAGGGATTGAACCCTTGTCTTTTATGTCTCCTGCATTGGCAGGCAGGTTCTTTACCTGGGTCCAAACAAGATCAATATATATCAGGGTGCTTCAGAATCTCACAAATGAAAGCTGTCACTTGGTTGTCACCTCTCAGTCAGCTTAGCTCCCTCTATATTAACACATGTTGGCAGGCAGTTCTGAGTCTGTATTTCTTTTGCTTCAGCTTCCTTTATTTCTCTCAAAGCTCTACTTCAACAAGCAAACTTCTACTCCTGTTTAGGCATCTGATTTATCTTTTTTTCTCTTCTCAATCTCATTCTTTCTGCCCCAACCCTTTTTTCCCCCTAATCATGTCCAACAGAAGTGATTGAAACCCCTGTATACTCAAAACTGAAATTCTTATGATTAAGGAATCAGTGTAGAGAAATAAGTTCAAATATAGTAGAAATTGTATGTCATGGTGTGACAGGTACAATAGCAGGAACATGTACAAAATACAGGGGGCAATTTAATGTTTCAGTTACAGGGAAATGTGTTTCAAGGCATAATATTTGAAAAGGAGGAGGCGAGTGATTTACTTAGGTACAGAAGGGGTAGCTGGTATGAAATCAGATCCCTGACTAACAAATACATTAAATGTTGATGTAGTCATTGAATTTAGGACATATTATATATGAAATCTATACTAAGCCCTATATGAGAAACATAAATAATCAAGATTTGTTCACAAGATAAAATTAATGGGGCTAGGTAGTTTTGTTACTTTCCCAACTTGTATAATCCATCTATGGCCTAATAACACTTTGTGGATAGTTGTTCAAAAGTCACATCAGTGCTAAGTGATAGAATCAGAATTTGAACTCATGGCTTCTAACTCCACAGCCTGGACTTTCTAGTTCATTTCTTTCTTTTTTTTTTATTTAATTTTAATTTTTTATCAGTGTTTTATATGCCCATAATTTTAAAAGTACTGTAATTTTTCATGGTATATTATAATAAGTAGCAACCCCCATCCTGTTTATCCTCACCATACTAGGAGGCAGCCACTTAACATTTTTAGCCAATTTTTTTTCACATTTAATCCCACATCTCAAATGACATGCTTTTGTTTGCTGTGTCTTGATGTTTTTAGTTTTAGGAATTATCTACTTACTTTCTACTGTGAAACTTAAAGATTTAGTTCTGTTTTACCACACCCTCTCCCCCTACACACAAGGCTTGCAAATTTCCAGTCTCCTCAGCTTCCTAATATAGTGGCTTATATTGTAGTGTTGATTAACTGAATATATGTTTACATTACTATGAACTTACAAATGATATTCACAGCAGAACCTTGTAGTATGTTGTTATTTTTCTCTTTATTTTCCTATAATTTGTCCTGTTTTTTTCATTTGCCTAATTTTCTATGTATTTATTACCAATTCAGCCTTAATCCCAGTTGTGTGAATTTCCTCCTCTAATTACTTTCCAACAGTTTAAGTATTCCCAGAATTTCAAATTCTTGAAGATCTCTCTCCTAGATTCTGGATTAGTTGCTCTGCTATAGAACTGTCTTTTTAGGTTCACCCTTCATTCTCATATCTTGAGCCTCATATTTTCCTCTTTCTTAGCTAATGTACCTTTGTGTGTGTGTGTATAAAAATATATCCTCTGGTAGCCTCCTAAGATGGGGTTTGTGAAAAATAAATTTTGTGAGCTTTTGTACATCTTTATTCTGCTCTAATACTTATTGGATATTTTGGCTGGATATAAAATTCTCATGGAAATCCTGACCCCTCAAAATTTTGAAGGTATTATTTCACTATATTCTAGCTTTTCTGTGAAGTCCAATGGCATAGTGATTCTTGAGTCTTTGTATGAAACTTTTTTTTCCCTTTCTAGAAACTTATAGAGTCTTATTATTTCCAAACTTCTAAAATTTCACATTGATATGCCTTAGTGTTTAATCGTCATCTCTTGTGTTGAATGACATCTCTTGTGTTGGATGATCTCTTGGGCTTTTTCAGTCTGAAAATTCAAGTCCTCAGTTCTGACATTTTTTTCTCAAATTAATCTCCTTTTTTTTTAAAAAAAATTAAGTGAACTTTTATTCATACATGTTTAATGTCCTCTTAAACTCCAATTCTCTGTTTTGTTTGCCTGTTTTTTTTTTTTTATTAAAGTATATTATCTAAGTTTCAGGTGTACATCATAGTGATTCAGTTTCTAAAGATTATATTCCATTTATAGTTATTATAAAATACTGACTACATTCCCTGTGCTATACAATCTATTTTTTTTAGCTTATTTATTTTATACATGGTTGTTTGTACCTGTTAATACCCTACCTCTCTTATGCCTCCATCTTCATTCTCCCCACTGGTAACCACTAGTGTTGTCTATATCTGTGAGTCTGTTTCTCTTTATTTTTAAAATTTCACATATAAGTGATAACATACTGTGTGTGTCTTTCTCATCTGACTTATTTCATTAAGTAAGCATAATACCCTCCAGGTCCCTACATGTTGTTACAAATGGCAAATTTTCATTCTTTTTTATGTCTTGCTGAAGAACTCCGTACTGCAAGTTCTGAACAGTGTTAACTTAGATTTTCTATTAAGAATTTTTAAGTTTTATGCTTGACACATAATTCCTTGATCCAAACAGATTTGTCTTTTGTATATGGTATGAGGTTGGCTTTTTTTTTTTCCCATGTAGATGTCCCTTCCTCCTTGCTCCATTTGTTAAATGGACCTTTTCTCCAAGGTGAGAATCTTCTAGCAAAGCATAAGTTATGAATTTATGTAACCTAATCACAAATATAATATCTCATTACTTTTTCCCCTTGCTGGATAGAAGCAAGTAGCTAGGCCAGCCCATATTCAATGGGAGAGGATACAGAAGGGTATGAATGCTAGGAAGCTGTTATAATTCTTTGAGCCTGCCTGCCAAAGCTGAACCCACTAATATGTCTAGGGCTTTAGCTGGGACAGCCACGTTTCTTTCTTTAAAGAAAAAAAAAAAAATTATTTATTTATCTAGTTGTGTCAAGTCTTAGTTGTGGCATGTGAACTCATAGTTGCAGCATATGGGATTTAATTTTCTGACCAGGATTGAACCCAGGCCCCCCTGCATTGGAAATGTGAAGTCTTAGCCACTGGACCACCAGGGAAGTCCCTTTCTTTTTTCATTTAGTCTCTTACACAGGAGGCTAGCCCAGGCTTGCTCACATGGCAGCAGCAGCAGGTTCTAAGAAAATAACAGAAGCTACACAATCTCTTGAGGCCAAAAATCAGAACTTACATTGTGTTACTTTCTCCAAACTCTTGTTAGTCAAAGTTAGTCACTAGACCAACCTAGATATAAAGGATGGGGAGCTAACCTTATTAATTTTTTTTTCCCTTCTGGTCAGCACTCTTTTTTCCTCACACTTTTTTGCTTTGGTAAAAAACATGTAACATAAAATGTAGTTTAGTGGCATTAAATATATTTATAATGTGGAGCAGCATCGCCTCTACCCTTCTCCATAATTCTTCTCATCTTATAAAACTGAAACTTCATAGCCATTAAATATAAATCCCCATTTTCTCCCTCCTCCTAGCCCATGGCAAATGCCATCTGCTTTCTGTCTGTATGATTTTGGCTACCTTAATTTAAGTACCATATATAAATAGACTTATATAGTATTTGTCTTTTTGTCACTGTCTTTTTTTGACTTAGTACAGTGTCCTCAAAGTATATCTATGTGGTAACATATTTTAGGATTTCCTTCCTTTTTAAGCTGAATAATATTCTCTTATGTGTATATACCACATTTTGCTTATCTGCTTAGTTCACAGATGGACATTTGGGTTGCTTCTACATTTTAACTATTTTGAGTAATGCTGCTATGAACATGGGTATACAAATATCTCTTTAAGACCTTACTTTCATTCCTTCGGGTATATACCCAGAAGTGGAATTGCTAGATCATATTGTAATTCTATTTTTAATTTTTTAAGGAACCACCATGCTGTTTTCCACAGTGGCTACCATTTTACATTCTAGGCTCTATTTCTTGATGGGAAGAGCTACAACAAATCTGTAACCCTTTTAAATCTACAATATACACTGTTACTTTTTATTTGCTAATATTTTATTCAGGATTCATATATTTATATAATGAGTGAATTTGCCTGTAATCTTCCTTTCTCATATCTTTGTCTGGTTTTAGCATCAGAATCATACTGGCCTCATAAAATGAGATGAAATTCCCCACCCCAAACATATGACCTGTCACAGGGTGGTGCACAGATATATTTCTTAGTTGAATGAATGAATGGATAAGTAAATGACTAAAGAGGAAACAGAAGGAAAAAACAACTGGAAAAATATATGGATATGGTTATGACAATTTTTTAAGATGGGAGTTCATAGTTTTACCTGCCTTCTTAACCTTATTTGTGTAAACTTTCTCTTAGGATGGACAATCTTAGGATGTTCTTGCTCTGCTTCCCAGGTGGAATTCACTTTGTTAATGCAGAACAGAAAGAAACCTGTCCAAGTTTCTATAATTTGTATCATATTCTGAGGTCCTAGTTACTATGGTAGCTACAAAGAAGCCAATAGAAGGAGGGGGGCCTGAGAGTGAGGGAAATGTGACTGAAGTGCAACATAGCTGAAAAATTGATTTGTTGGAAATTATTGCTCCCAGGACATTGAGTAATTCAAGGTTTCTGTGGGCCAGAGGAGTTGGATAGGGTAAGCACTCCAAATATATCCAAAAATAACATCTCTGTGTTATTTCTTTTTAAAATGTTGGCTTGTAATCAGACCTTTGCAGACTTTGTTATATTCTCAAGTTTCCATGTAATGGATGAATTGATATATGTCACAGTTGCTTTGAGGCATTTGAAATTCTCTGTAAAATATAGCTTCAGTTGAAATTCTCTGTAAATTTCATATTGGCATTCTTTTTTTTTTTTAATTTTTAAAATTAATTTATTTATTTTAATTGGAGGCTAATTACTTTACCATATTGTGGTGGTTTTTGCCATACATTGACATGAATCAGCCACAGGTGTACGTGTCCACGTATCCCAAACCCCACCCCCCACCTTCCTCCCCATCCCATCTCTCTGGGTTGTCCCAGTACACCGGCTTTGAGTACCCTGTTTCATGCATTGTACTTGGACTGGTCATCTATTTCAGATATGATAATGTACATGTTTCAGTGCTATTCTCTAAAATCATCCCAACCTTGCCTTCTCCCACAGAGTCCAAAAGTCTGTTCTTTATATTTGTGTCTCTTTTGTTGTCTTGCATATAGGGTCATCATTACCATCTTTCTAAATTCCATATATATGTGTTAATATACTGTATTGGTATTTTTCTTTCTGACTTACTTCACTCTGTGTAATAGGCTCCAGTTTCATCTACCTCATTAGAACTGACTCAAATGTATTCTTTTTAATAGCTGAGTAATACTCCATTGTGTATAGGTACCACAGCTTTCTTATCCATTCATCTGCCAGTGGACATCTAGGTTGCATCTAGGATGTCCTAGCTATCATAAACAGTGCTGTGATGAATGTTGGGGTACACATGTCTCTTTCAGTTCTGGTTTTGTCGGTGTGTATTTCCAGGAGTGGGATTGCTGGGTGGCAGTTCTATTTCCATTTTTTTAAGGAACCTCCACGCTGTTCTCCACAGTGGCTCTACTAGATTTGCATTCCCACCAACAGTGTAAGAGGGTTCCCTTTTCTCCACACCCTTTCTAGCATTTACTGCTTGTAGACTTTTGATAGCAGCATATTGGCATTATTTATCCTTCCTTCTTTGGAGTTCACTTATCTTGGTAACAAAAAGAAAAGTGTAATTTTTTATGACAGTTTCTCCCTATTCAGATTAAAACACTGCATGTGAGCTAACCAAAAACATTTGAAAGAATGAATGCTTTCAAGAACCTGAACTAAACACATTGTACACTTGAGTGAAACATTTGGTTTTAGGTATAGGCAGCTGCAGCCAACAGGGAAGCATATTAGGTTATATAGTGGCCATTGTCTGTCAATAGGAGGTAGACAAGTTCATCTTTAGAGATGGCCATTTTTCCTAGAACTCAACTTTTAGTTTTTCTCTTTCAAAGAGGTATTAAATCATTGCTTTGATTGTTGTAAAGATCAAATGAGAGTGTGTTTTTTGTTTAATTTTTTAAACTTAAACATTTTATTTGATGTTCTGGTTAAAAGCACTAAATACAGTTTTACAGATAACTATTAATTCATTTAGTTCTCCTAACAATCCTGTGAGGTAGGTGTCGGCACTAATATTTCTTTCTTACAGATGAAATTGAGGAATAGAAGTTTAGTATTTTGCTCAAAGATGTACAGCTAGTATGTGGAATTCATACCCAAGTAGTCTAACTTCAGAAGCTCTCTTCTTAATCATTACACTATGCTGTCTTTATGTGAAAATGCTTTTGTAAGCTATAAACAGATACTGAACGGATGTTACTGGCAGATTTTATTAAGTGTTCAACATTGTACTAGATGTTGTGGAAGATCTAAAGGAATCATAAATCTGCCTTTTTAGAATTTGTAATCTTGTTGGGGGAAAGAAATATGACACAGAAGACAGCAATAATATGGCAGCCTATAAGATCACTGTCTGCCAGAGAACTCTCCTCATCTAGTAAATATGTGCCTTATTTTCTTTCATTGCTCCCATCCACAGCATAGAATCTAGTACATAATACACATATAGTTACTGTTGGCTAAATGTGGATGTCCTTAAACACTATTCCCATTTATTTACACAGTGAGCAGACCTAGGTTATTATTTACAGAGAAGCAGTTGTACTTTCCTTCTGTTCCATGCAGTGAACTTGAGATTCATCCACTTAATTTGGCTAAGCAGTATCTTGATTGCCCCTCTTTTTCTTTAACTTTTCATATTTTATATTTACTTATTATTTTTAACAAATAAAAATTATATATTTAAGATAAACAGCATAATGTTTTGATATATGTAAACATTATAAAATGATTACCACAAACTAATTAAAATATCCATCATCTCATTAACTTTTCATTTTTTATATATAATTTCACATTTATAGGTTATAGGGGTAGTACAGAGATTGCATATATCCTTTACCCAGATTCCCCAATTACCATTTGCTCTAGTATTCTCCCTCTTTCCCTCTTATGTATTCAATATACCTGATGATAAACAATATATTATATAATCATTATTTTTCTGATTTATGAGAATAAATTACAGATATGATTCCCTTTGCCTTTAGCACATCAATGTGTGTCTTTCCCCCATACTCCTCACCCCAAAAGGACAATCTCCTAAGACAGGAAATTACATTGGCATAATACTTTAGTCTGCAGACTTTATTCAAGTTTACCAGCTAACCTAATTATATCCTCTAGAGCAATACAAAAAAATTGTGACTGCCCATGTTTTAAACACTGTGATGAGTATGTGTTAAATAATACTCACTCCTGTATTTGGTTCCAAAAGCATTGTGAGCAGGTGCCCTGTCCCCTGACTTAGTCACACAGGCATGGCCAATGGCTTTGTTTGATTTTCCTTTTTGTGTGTGATTCAGTGGAGCAGCGTGACTTCGTTGGAGTGGACAGCACAGGCAAGAGGCTGCTCTTCATGGCTAATGAAGCAGACTTGGATGAGGAGCTGATCATTAAGGGATCCATCCTACAGAAGTAAGCCCTGGGGTTTTTCTTTTTGGCAGTTCTCCTTGTCTTAAAACAAAATAAAACCACCCAGTGGATGGGAAAGACAAAATGAAAACTAGATTAATCTGTGTGAAACTGACAAAAGTATGTGAATGTTTTCCCATGAGGTAGGATAGAGGCTTTTCTTCACCACACAAGCTTAGCTTTTCCCTGTCTTTTTTGGCCAAGGTAGAATCAAATCCTGCTTCAGAGCAGAGCAAGTGGCTGTGGAGAGAACAGGAAACAGAGCTATCTTTCTGACAGTGTTATAGAACTTCCTGTTTTTTTTTTTAACTATGGTAAACACACAATATAAAATTCATCACTTTAACCATATTTAAGGGTACAGTTCAGTAGCATTACATGCATTGACATTGTTGTGAAGCAGATTTCTGAAACTTTTTCATCTTGCAAACCTGAAACTCACAACTCTCCTTTATCTCCTCTCCCCAGTCCCCGGTAACCACCATTTGACTTTCTGTTTTTCTGAATTGGACTACTTTAAGTACCATTTATAAGTGGAATCATATACTATTTGTATTTGTCACTGGCTTCTTTCACTTAATTAGTATAATGTCCTCTAGGTTTATTCACATTGTAGCATGTGTCAGAATTTTTTTTCCTTTTCAAGGCTTCATAAATTCTATTGTGTATATACATCACATTTTCTCTGTTAATCAATCAGTGGACATTTGGGTTGCTTCCACCTCTTGGCTTTTGTGAATAATGCTGCAGTGAACATGGATGTACAAATATCCCTTTGAGATCCTGCTTTGAATTCTTCTGGATATATACCAGAGGTGAGATTGCTGGATTATTTGATAGTTCCTGTTTTTTATTTTTTGAGGAGTGTCCATACTGTTTTCCATTTTACAATCCCACCAACCATGCACAAGGGTTCTAATTGCTCTATATTCTCATTAACATGCGTTATTTTCTGTTTTGTTTTGTTTTTCATAGTAGTCATCCCAATGGCTACACATAGGCAACATAGTCACATTTTCTTTAATCAGCATTTTATTGACTACTTCCTCAGCTTGGACTTCAGAACCCACTATCCTCAGTGGGCGTCACTGCCTGATGCCACTACATAGTAATGCTTAATAAATGTTTGGAGCCTGGATGAAATGAATGTGAGAGGGAAAATTGGGAAAGAAAAATGTCTTACTGGTTGGTATGTTTTTTCCACTGGTTGGTGTGTTTTTTCCTGTTTGTTTTGCTCTCCAGCACAGTAGAGGTAGAAGACATATTTTAGAGTATATATTTTAATGAAAATGAAGTTAAACTCTAGTTTCAATTGGCCCAGTTACTCCTGTGGATAAGAGTTCTATATTAGAGCTTTGGTTGTCTCATCTGTAAAAATGAGTTTAATAATAATAGGGCTGCTATGGGAAATTTGTTGTTCAGTTGTTCAGTCGTGTCCAACTCTTTGCGACCCCGTGAACTGCAGCACACCAGGATTCCCTGTCCTTCACCATCTCCTGGAGTTTGCTCAAACTCACGTCCATTGAATCAGTGGTGCCATCCAACCATCTCATCCTCTGTCATCCCCTTCTCCTGCCTTCAGTCTTTCCCAGCATCAGGGTCTTTTCCAATGAGTCAGCTCTTCACATCAGATGGCCAGAGTATTGGAGCTTCAGCTTCAGCATCAGTCCTTCCAATAAATGTATGTAAAACAGTTAGCATAATGCCTGTTCCATAGTAGGTGACCAAAACATAGTAAACATCACCTATAAATAAACAGCTCTTGAGAAAAACACTTGTGGATTAAAGTGGCTACTTCAGATTATACCACAGAACTTCCTACTACTAGTTTCTAATCAAGTGTGAGAAATAATTTAAAAACCGGCAGAGGGTCTTCCCTGGTGGTACAGTGGGTAAGAATCCACCTGCCAATGCAGGGGACACAGGTTTGATCCCTGGTCCAAGAAGATTATACATGCCATGAAGGAACTAAGCCTGTGCACCACAACTGCTGAGACCGAGTACTGCAATTACTGAAGCCTGTGTGTCTAGAGCCTGTGCACCACAAGAGAAGCCATTACATTGAGAAGCCTAGGCACTACAACAAAGAGTAGCCCCTGCTCGTCACAATGAAGACCCAGCACAACCATTAAGTAAATAAATTAAAAAATTTAAAAACTGGCAGAGTTCCAACAGTAGCAAACACAGTAGGATAATTAAACACAATAAAGCTCAAAAATTGGTGACCAAGGAAAGAAGCAAGATTCCAATGAGGAACAGAAAGGAATAGCAGTGGGCTCTCAGCTCCACCCTATCAGCATTCCCCAGAAGCCATACTGATGTGTTAATGAAATCCTGCAAATTCTCACTAATAGCTCCAGATCTGAAAAGAAGCAAACTGAGTACCTATCTGTACACTTATCTTCTGACTGAGAAGCAGTGGAAACACTGCTGAGGAGTAAGTGATGCACTAGGGAAAATGAACAATTTTCCCTGAGGTTGACTCTAACAGAAACAAAAGATCTGACCTTAAACAATGAACAGGTGAAATAAGGTGAAGCTAGAGACTTCCATAGGAATGGGGTAACTCCTTAGGTATATAGAATGAAACAAGAATGTTTAACAGAATCTTGGGAAAGAGAAATAATCGAACAAAGACTCTACGGTACCTTGGTGAGTTCCTTATACCCTTTCCATCTCTCCCATGCACATCATTCCCTGAAGCTTTAGAAAAGTACACAGAATACAAAATAACCAAGACTTACATGATAGCCACTCTCAAATATGAAAGGATGAAAGATAAGAATTCATCTATGGGACTTCCTGGTGGTCCAGTGGCTAAGACTCTGCATTCCCAATGCTGGGGGCCTAGATTCAGTCCCTGGTCAGGAAACTAGATCCCCCGTGCCACAATTAAGACCTCACGTACTCTAACTAAAAGATCCCACATGTTACAACTAAAACCCAGTGCAGCCAAATAAATAAATATAAACATTAAAAAAAAAGAATTCACCTATAATATATCACACTAAATAAAACAAGCATGGGCTTCCCTGGTGGCTCAGTGGTAAAGAATCTGCCTACCAGTGCAGAAAACATGGGTTCCATCCCTGATCCGGGAAGATCCCACATGCTGCGGAGCAACTAAGTCATGCACCCCACAACTGAGCCTGTTCTCTAGAGCCTGATAGCTGCAAATGCTGAGCCCACTAGCCACAACTACTGAAGCCTGTGCACTCCAGAGCCCATGCTCTGCAACAAGAGAAGTGACCACAACGAGAAACTCATGCACTGCAACTAGAGAAAAGCCTGTGCAGCAAGGAAGACCCAGCATAGCTAAAAATGAATAAAACTATTTTTTTTAAAAAAAAAAAGCTGAATAAGACCAAAAGAGTCAATGGATCCAACTGTGCAAACTTACAGCAAAAATTAAAGCAAGAAAAATGTACTGCAAAAACCTGTCCTGAGAAAAACAACTCAGTGAATATCTGTATACAGGTCAGGAAGCAACAGTTAGAATTGGACATGAACAATAGACTGGTTCCAAATAGGAAAAGGAGTATGTCAAGGCTATATATTGTCACCCTGCATATAAGTTATTTAACTTATATGCAGAGTACATCATGAGAAACACTGGGCTGGAGGAAGCGCAAGCTGGAATCAAGATTGCCAGGAGCAATATGAATAACCTCAGATATGCAGATGACACCACCCTTGTGACAGAAAGTGAAGAAGAACTAAAGAACCTCTTGATGAAAGTAAAAGAAGAGAGTGAAAAAGTTGGCTTAAAGCTCAACATTCAGAAAACTAAGATCATGGCATCCGGTCCCATCACTTCATGGCAAATAGATGGGGAAACAGTGGCTGACTTTATTTTTCTGGGCTCCAAAATCACTGCGGATGGTGACTGCAGCCATGAAATTAAAAGACGCTTCCTCCTTGGAAGGAAAGTTATGACCAACCTAGACAGCATATTAAAAAGCAGAGACATTACTTTGCCAACAAAGGTCCGTCTAGTCAAGGGTATGGTTTTTCCAATGGTCATGTATGAATGTGAGAGTTGGACTATAAAGAAGTGTGGTGTTGCAGAAGATCTGCAAGGAGATCCAACCAGTCCATCCTAAGGGAGATGAGTCCTGGGTGTTCATTGGAAGGACTCTTGTTGAACCTGAAACTCCAATACTTTGGCCACCTGATGCAGAGAGCTGACTAATTTGAAAAGATCCTGATGCTGGGAAAGATTGAGGGCAAGAGGAGAAGGGGATGACAGAGGATGAGATGTTGGATGGCATCACCGACACAATGGACATGGGTTTAGATGGATTCCGGGAGTCGGTGATGGACAGGGAGGCCTGGCATGCTGCGGTTCATGGGGTCACAAAGAGTCGGACACCACTGAGCAACTGAACTGAACTGAACTGAATACAAAGAATTTCCTTACAAATATATAATTCTAAATAAATTTATATTTAAACAAAGAAAAGGCAAAAAATATATATATAATTCTACAACTGCAGAACAACTCAATGGACTGTGAATTTAATAAATAAGAGTTCAGTGATGAGATGGTGTTATGAAAACAAAATGAGATAAAAGAAAATATTATAGAACCAAGAAAATAAATTGAGGACCAAATAACTACAGGATTAATTAATTTTAAAATTACGTAGAACAGAAGTGACACAACTGAAAATCAAATTTTATATATAAAGGAAGAATTTAAGATATCCAGTACTTTAGATGAAAATGAGAATATTTGAAATTAGAATCTAGTAGACATAAGAGAGAAAGATAATTCAATATAATTAATATCTCATGTGGTCAAAAGATGCATTCAGAGATACAAAGGATTCTTGGTAAAATAATTTAAGGATTTGGGGGAGGGGCACGCCATGCAGGATCTTAGTTCCCTGACTGGGAATTGAATCCCTGCCCCCTGCATTGGAAACACAAGAGTCTTAACCACTTGGACTCCCAGGGAAATCCAGCACTTGGTTTTAAATCTTCTTTTACTCCCCCAGTGAATCATTTAGGATTTTATTATCCAGAATTATGAAGGATCCCAAAAAGAGTATCAGTTCAGTTCAGTTCAGTCGCTCAGTCTTGTCTGACTCTTTGCGACCCCATGGACTGCAGCACGCCAGGCCTCCCTGTCCATCACCAACTCCTGGAGTTTACTCAAGCTCATGTCCATTGAGTCAGTGATGCCATCCTACCATCTCATCCTCTGTTGTCCCCTTCTCCTCCCACCTTCAAACTTTCCCAGCATCAGGGTCTTTTCAAATGAGTCAGTTCTTCGCATCAGGTGGCCAAAGTATTATTGGAGTTTCAGCTTCAACATCAGTCCTTCCAATGAATATTCAGGACTGATTTCCTTTAGGATGGACTGGTTGGATCTCCTTGCAGTCCAAGGGACTCTCAAGAGTCTTCTGCAACACCACACTTCAAAAGCGTTAATTCTTCAGCACTCAGCTTTCTTTATACTCCAGCTCTCACATCCATACATGACTACTGGAAAAACCATAGCCTTGACTAGACGGATCTTTGTTGGCAAGGTAATGTCTCTGCTTTTTAATATGCTGTCTAGGTTGATCATAACTACTTCTGAGGAGTAGGCGTCTTTTAATTTCATGACTGCAGTCACCATTTGCAGTGATTTTGGAGCCCAAGAAAATAAAGTCTGCCACTGTTTCTGCTGTTTCCCCATCTATTTGCCATGAAATGATGGGACTGGATGCCATGATCTTAGTTTTCTGAATGTTGAGCTTTAAGCCAACTTTTTCACTCTCCTCTTTCACTTTCATCAAGAGACTCTTTAGTTCTTCTCTTTCTGCCATAAAGGTGGTATCATCTGCATATCTGAACATAAAGCATACTTATTTCCTCAGACAACTATACATTTTAGAGAGACGTGACAAACACTGTGTTAGAGAAAAGTAGACACCCATTTCAGTCCAACATTTACTTGTTGGATTGAATTAGAAAAAACTACATACATATATCAGGCTGTTGGACTTTTAAAAAATCATAGTTCTCACAAAAACTGAGAAAATTTGTTTGTAACCAAATTCGGTAGATGGTTGATTTGGAAGGTAGTCAGTGGACTCATTTAATTTCACATATGAATCCGTCCATGGACTCATTTAATGTCACGTTGCCTTTTAATGTTGCTGGAGTTTGAGGCTGCCAGCAATCTCTAAGTTCTCAAGAGCGGTGTTCATAAATTCAAATCATTTTTTTCTTCCTCATTAACTCTGGAAAAGATACTGAGTTTTTGTTATTTCTGGTATCAGAAGCCTAAATGATCAACTGCCATTTCATATCAGAGGAACATTTCTTTTATTCTTGTGGTTGCAGTCTGAGTGCTATCAACGTATAGCTCTTTCCTAAGTACAAAGTAAACCCTGAGAAATGCTAGTGTTCTCTCCTTAAGTGGTCATGGCCATCAGAGAGAGCCTACTTTTCCTCTAACATAAGGAAAGCATCATGGTGGTGGTGGTGGTGGTGGTAATGGTGATGATGACAAGGAAGACGATAAGACAGCAGCTCTAGTTTTTCAAATTTTGTGCCTGGCATTGTGTTAAAGCTTTTTTTTTTTTTACAATACTTCTATGAAGTAGATTCTATTATATGCCATTTTACAGATGAGGAAATGAACAAGGATTAGTTAGAAATAAGAAATTCCAATAAATATTTGTTGAATGAATAAGTGGGAAATCACCTAGTGACCAGCTATGATTGAAAGTCTATAATCTAGGGCTTGGCACTCTGATGAACGTTGAGGTATAGAACAAGGATTGGCAAACTTTTTCTATAAGGGACAAATAGTAAATATCTTAGACTTTGTGGACCATCTAGTCTCTGTTGCATTTATTCAGCTCTGCTGTTATAGCACAAAAGCATCCATAGATATGTACCAGATGAGCATGGCTGTGTTCCAATAAAACTTTATCTACGAAAACAGGAAGCAGGATAAGCCAGCTGGCAGGCTGTAGTTTACCAGCCCCATTAGAGTTTTTTTTTTCCTCTCCCTGTCTATAAAGAGTATCTATGATGGAGCCATTTTAACGTAGCTTGTTTCTGACAGCAGTCAGGATATGGCAGACTGGATGTGGAATTTTTTCTGTTGAGGAAAGAAGTAAGAGGGTTCTTACAGATTATTTTTCCTAAACAATTTATCAAAATAAAATTTTAGGAAACAGAGGAGGATTTCTTTATATTTTAGAAGAGCCAAGAACATAAGATGCAATTAAAGGATATCTCTTATTGTATTGACAATATGATCTTTTTTATAGATATTTTAGAATCATGCTATCACAGCTAGAAGGTCATTTGGCCCATATATTTCAGATAATGATACTGGAAGCCAAGGGAAGAAGAAGTTGTTCCATATCATTTATCTAGTTAGAGACAGGCCTTTTCCATTTAGTTCATGCTTTATACTTTTCAGGAATACTATATTCAACTGGCAAATGTTTATTGAGTTTCCTCCTCTTGTTAAACCACTGTTTTGGTATTTAAGGAGGCAGGAGACTATCTCAAAGAGTTCACATTAGCCTTGGTGGAAGGGAAGGTTATGCATATAAAAGCCTAACAAACAGTAGTAAACAATATCAGATTCTGAACAATAAGGCCAACAGTGTTCTAAAAATTCAAGGGAGGCATCAAACTCTAGGGGCTGAGGTGATCAAGAAAGCAAAATAGATTAATTTCAGCTTGAAAAATGGATTTGGGTCTGATATAGAAAGGTACATGTGAAGCTGAATCCTGTGTGGGGAGAATGTTCTGAGCAAAGGTGTGGGAGACAGGGTATGCAAGACTTGTTTAGAAACAGTTTGGCCCAAATGGAAGCTCTCTATTGGGGAGCACCAGGAGTTGAGGCTGGTAAATTGGTACAAAAATAGAGGGGCTTGAATATTGGGGAATTATTAAAAACATTTTGAGCAGAGAGAGAATGCTTTCAGTTCTGGACTTGGGAAAGGTAATCTGACAGTGTGCAGTGTGCAGGACAGGTTTAAGGTATAAGACCTGAAAAGAAATCCAGTGTTGCATTCCTAAATTCACAAGACTCCAAAGAGCAAAGGGATTGTGTCCTCTGGAATGCAGAAGGGACTACTTGTGATCATCTATTATTATGTGAAACAAGGGATCTGACTCATTTATGCATCCACCAAGCACTGATGTTTATGCTACATTAGATTGGCAGGTTTATTCATAAAATTCTTAGAAGCCAGAGTCCTATGTTTTTGTAATCACAGCTAGAAGCTGGAGATTGTCTCCTGCTTTCTCTTTAACCTCCTTGGGAACTAGTTTGTTATTCTGTATGGTGAATTGTTAGTAAATATCTTAGCCTCAGAGTTCCCTGCCAAAGAGAGCAAGGTTAAGCATGATAGGAGCAAAGAAGATGGACATAGCCAAGAGGTAAGGTGAAAATGAAGAGCAGATGGAGGTATATTTTTCCTTCATACCTGTTGATCTCAGGGCCTTGAGTAAATGCTGGGGCAGATTTTCAAGCATTTTTTGAATACCAGAAGACAGTGCTTCCTATCTTTCTTTTCAAACTGAATTTCCAAAGGTAGGAGTTACAGAGCCAGAAGCCTCTTGTTTTCAAGTTTTCTTACTTTTATATGTACTGGTTGTAGCAGAAAAGGACAGTGAGGATGGAATGTACATCCCATGTTTTCTCACTGTCCAGTAGAGGATGAAGTATTTGCTTGACTGCAAATAATGTTCTCTTCTATTGGGCCTTGGACGTATTTGGTCCTGGAAAATAAGATAGTGTAAGACACTTGAAGTAGGAGTTCTGCTCAGCCTATGGTCAGGTACAGAGACATTCTCCCTCTGTCATCAAGTAGTACTGATAACTTTATTCCAGTGGGCCCAAATTCATCCTGCCTCAGTGGATTTGGAGAAGGCACAGCATCCATCAAGCACCTTTCCCCCCTATCAAATTGATGTATTACTGACTTGGAGAGGCAGTATAGGTAGTGGAAAAGAATGTTGAATGTTACTGATAGAAAGAGCATGGTACTAGAAATTCAAGTCCAGAGAATTTGGAATTTAATCTTGAGAGAGAAAAGCTGTATGACCTTGAGCAAATCACTTTGCTTCTCTAAGCCTCAATTTCCCCAGCTGAAATTGGCTCAGTTGTTCTTTAATGGCCCTTCCCCAGCTCTTAAATTCCTATTTCTGAAAGACATGTGTTTTTAATAATTTGTAAGTAAACGTGTTTGTGCCAAATATTTAATAAGAAAATCATGTGGCTTTTCTCCAATGTTAGTTGTTTTCTTTTGAATACTAGTCGAGGTTTTTTACTGGAAGGATAATGAAAATATTAAAACAAGCTTCTAAACGATGTCTTTTAAAAATTGAATAAAATATTCACACATTCATCTTGGAAAAAGACAGGAACTTAAGTCAAAACCTCAAGGATCATGGCCACATCTCTATTTCTGGGACTACAGATGATGAGAAATGGGTTCACATTCTTGATTATTTTGCTGATGGTGTGGAAAGTCTTGAAATGCGTTCTGTTTATCTACATTAGGATCCCCACTGCTACTAACCAGCTGAAACTCCTCAAGTACTCCTCTAAACTTTCTAGTGGGTAAAAGCTATGCTGCCAATTTCTGATCTTTTCAGGGCTTCTGCAGTACAAATCAGGTGCTCAGCTTTCTTTATGGCTGGTTTAGAATTCAGCTTTCTTAGGTATGCTAAGTCTGTTACCACTATCCTTCTTTACAGCTTCCAAAATTTAGTTACTTTCCTCTCCTGGTCTTTGTCCTTGGGTTTGTAGGGAAAGAGCAAATTAGCCAAGATAGCAGTGGTCAGGCGCTCTCACCCCACGTTCTCTTGCTCTCACCCCATGTTTTGTAAATAATGACTTTGCATGGTTACTAACAGCTGAGATCCTTTGTAGCACTGCATGCACCTATCAAGCCCTTGAGGCTGTGTCTGCTGGGTCAGCTACAAGAGACTATAGCATGTCTGCTGCTGCGCCAGCCCAGAGAGAATAAACATGTCTGCAGTTCCTACAGCTCCTCGAAGTTTCCTCTAGCTTCCTCGCTGGCACCTTGCCTAACCTGGCTTCAGTGAACAGTGAGATAGTTGGCGTAGTCGGCAGGATACACAGCAGGTAGAGGAGCCTGAGGCTCCAATGGATGGAGGAAGCCAGTGGCCATGGTCCTGTCAGCATGGGCCCCAGTGGAAGATCGGGAGACAGTGGACAAATCACCATATAGCATTGAGAAGGTGTTGCAGGTGATAAGTTCCCATTTGCCGGACAAGGTGGCATGGACTCCCACTGGCACCATGGGTGGATTTCCTGACTGCCCTGAAGGCTGTGCAGAGACGCTTGGAAGAACTAGAGCAATATATATTGGAATTAGAGCAAGAACTTCGTGGCCTTAAAGAACCCAGTGTGTCTGACAGTGAGACAGAATTGTATCTTTTTCGGACTACAGGTCCAGGCCCCCACTTGTTAGTAAGGCTTGTCATGCAGCAGAAGGATGGGGCCAAGAAGGTGAAGTCCCGCTAGGCCTTGGGTACCAAGGAGGCCAAAGAGAAGAGGAACGGCACCAACTCTGCAGCCAGGGTGAAGTCCAGAAATGTGAGCAAGGAGCAACCCCACTGTAGAGAAAGAAGAAAGGAAAAAGGGAAAGTGAAACCACAGTGGCAAGTTTAGAGCTGGATCAGGTCCTGCTGAACCCACCTCTGTGGAGCACCGAGGAAACCACTGAGTCTGCAGACAGCTTCACAGGATGGCAAGTGAAGCTCAGAAAATACAATGAGGACCTGGACTTCAAGGTGGTGGGTGATGACTGGGAAACCATCACCATGCTTGGAATTGGCTGGACATCCACCCTATCAGCTTCTGTACTGGTCTGGCAGGCGGAGGAGCCTCCAGAAGATGACAAGCATTTTATAGGTGGCATGCAAGTTGCCATTTGCAACAATATCTTGTCCACCCTTTTGGTTCCTTAACTGCCACCTCAATAGTGGCAGGCTTGGGAGAAGTAGTGGAATGGTGGCAGGCGAAGGGGATTAGACGTGTGAAGACCCTGAAGAGGGTGGGCCAACTGGTAAAGGCCCCATCCGGGTTCACAGATGCAAATGTGGGCTGATTTGCTGGCAGCGGGAGTTGACAGAAATAAATTTGATGAACAGCCTAGTGCTCTGCTCCTAGAGCTATGGAGGCAACTGAGACCGGAACAGCAGTTTACCAAGTTTGGGAAACACCGACAGCAAGAGATATGGGTGGTTCAGCTAGAAAATTACATGGCATCCAAGGATGTTCCTTCGGATGCCCTTTTCCACTTTGAAATACTGTAAAGGCTGTGTGCTTACCTTTAGAAATTGGATGGCTCCCTGTGCGGAGGTATACTATAAAGGCTGTGTTCCATGATTGCTACTAACCTCTGATGCTCTTGCAGATTTAGAACAGTGTGCACCAGAGGTTATAAGGCATACAGAGTCACGTGGATGGGCTGTGAAAACTCCAAAAATCTGCTCTTTGAAGGGGTGGGCCTGGTGCGTGTGTGGGGTTTTGTGGGTCCTTAATAAAAACCCTGAAATTTCAGGGCCCTGCAATTTCACAAGGACAGACAGTGGACTAGACTTGGCCATGGAAGATAAAGGCACTCCACATGTGGTGGGTGGCTCTTCTAACCCCATGAGGACAAGGACTGCAGCATGAGTTCCAGGTGATACCTGGAGTTGGGTTTTGCTATGTATTAGGGATGTAACTATGTGCTGTTGTAGCATCTACTGCTGTTGCAGAATGTGGGTTCAAGGGTCAGTGTTACTAAGCCAAGGAAATATCGCAGAAGATGGACTGCGCCTGGATTGTGAGGTGAGAGACCCTAAAGGGGTAGAATATAGAGAAAGAGCAAATTAGTCAATATGGTGGTGGTCAGGCCCTCTCACCCCCATGTCCTCTTGCTCTTACCCCACATTTTGTGAATAATAACTTTGCATGGTTATGTAACAGCTGAGATCATTTGTAGCACTGCACATGTGCATCATGACCTATATAAGCACCACCTGAAAAGCCCTTGTGACTGCCTGCTGGGTCCACCAAGAGAGAATATAGCATGTCTTGCTATTGTGCCATCCTGGAGAGAATAAACATGTCTGCAGTTCCTACGCCTCCTCGAGTTCTCTTCCAGCTTCCCGACTCATGCTTTGCCTACCCTGAGTTCAGTGGACAGCAAGACAGGGGTTATGCCTTCAAAAACAAAAATTAACAAAAAACTATTTACTGTGACTTCCCTGGCAGTCCAGTAGTTAAGACTTCATGCTTCAGTAGCAGGGGGCACAGGTTTTATTCTAAGTCAGGAACTGATCTCGCCAGCCTCAAGACATGACTCCTGTCTGCCAAAAAAAAAAAGCTTACACAAAGCGATAGATAACTGAGAAGAGAATTGAGCATAGGAGAGTCCTGGGATAATCAGTGTGCTATAGTCTGAGCCCCAAGGATCATGTTATACATCTTTAAAAATATATTTATTTGGCTGCTTGAGACTCTAGTTAAGATGTGCAGGCTTAGTTTCTCAGTGGCATGTATCAATAAATCTATTTTTTTTAATGATATTTCAAAGCAGTCAGTGTTCTACAAAACAGATGATTCACTCTAATCATATGGCTTGTCAGGGAAATACAAAGGGGTAACTTTTTTAAACTGAAATTGCCAAATGCATTGTGAGGCTCTGATTCAGACAGACTAGCTATAAAAAGAGAAATCTGGATTTGGATTGGATATTAGATGTTGTGAAGTTGTTGATAATTTTATTATGTGTGGTGACATAATGATTGTATTTCATAGTCCTTATCATTTGGAAATACATACTACACATACTGGAATATTTACCGTAAGATGATTTTGTGTCTGGAATATGCTTTTAAAAACTATATTAGTTTGCTATTAACAAATCACTATAAACTGGGTGGCCTAGAACAACAGAAGTTTATTGTCTTCACAGTTCTTGAGGCTAGAAATCCAAAATCAGGACATTTTCAGCATTGGTTCCTCCTGAGGTTTATGAAGGAGAATCTGTTCCACCCTTCCATCTTCTGGAAACCTCGGGCATTCTTGGCTTGTAGATGGCATTCTCCTCATGTCTTCATATTGTCTTCCTTCTGCATATCTGTCTCTGTGTTCAAGTTTCCCCTTTATTAAGGTACTAGTCCTGTTGGATTAGGGCTCCTCCAAAGTCACTGCAGACGGTAACTGCAGCCATGAAATTAAAAGATGCTTACTCCTTGAAAGAAAAGTTATGACCAACCTAGATAGCATATTCAAAAGCAGAGACATTACTTTGCCAACAAAGGTCCAGCTAGTCAAGGCTATGGTTTTTCCAGTGGTCATGTATGGATGTGAGAATTGGGCTGTGAAGAAAGCTGAGTGCCGAAGAAATGATGCTTTTGAAGTGTGGTGTTGGAGAAGACTCTTGAGAGTCCCTTGGACTGCAAGGAGATCCAACCAGTCCATCCTGAAGGAGATCAGCCCCGGGATTTCTTTGGAAGGAATGATGCTAAGGCTGAAACTCCAGTACTTTGGCCACCTCATGTGAAGAGCTGACTCATTGGATAAGACTCTGATGCTGGAAGGGATTGGGGGCAGGAGGAGAAGGGGATGACAGAGGATGAGATGGCTGGATGGCATCACTGACTCGATGGACATGAGTCTGAGTGAACTCTGGGAGTTGGTGATGGACAGGGAGGCCAGGCGTGCTTCGATTCATGGGGTCGCAAAGAGTCGGACACAACGAGCTACTGAACTGAACTGAACTGAATGACCTAACCTTAATATGATCATCTACAGTTGTCATATTTCCAATTAAGATCATATTCGCAGGTATTGTGTGTTATCTTTTGGGGGGGACACAATTTAACCCATAATAAATACTGCAGCAAAAAGTTTTAAAGATTAGAAAATGTTGATAATTGAAACTATTTGGGCACATAGGAATTTATTATGTTTTTCTCTTATTTTGTGTGTGTTTGAAAATTTCCGTAATTAAAATTTAAGAAATGTGTGTGTGAAACAGATTAAATTGATATTTGTACACTCGTGTTCATAGCAGCATCATTCACAATAACCAAAAGGTGGAAGCAATTCAAGTATCTATAGACAAATGAATCAGTAAAGAAAATGTGATACACACATACAATGAAATATTATTCAGAGTTCAAAAGGAAGGAAATTTTGACACATGCTTCAACATTAGCTGTAAAGACATTATGCTAATGAAATAAGCCAGTCACAAGAAGAACGAGTGTATGATTCTTCTTATATGAGGTTCCTGGAAAAGGCAATGGCACCCCACTCTAGTACTCTTACCTGGAGAATCCCATGGCGGGAGGAGCCTGGTGGGCTGCAGTCCATGGGGTCGCAAAGAGTCGGACACAACTGAGCAACTTCACTTTCACTTTTCCCTTTCATGCATTGGAGAGGGAAATGGCAACCCACTCCAGTGTTCTTGCCTGGAGAATCCTGGGGACGGGGGAGCCTGGTGGGCTGCCGTCTGTGAGGTCCCACAGAGTCGGACAGGACTGAAGCGACAGCAGTAGAGTAGCCAGAATCATAAAGACAAAGTAGAATGGTGGTTGCAAGGGGCTGGGAGGAAGAAGGGAATGGGGAGTTAGTGTTTAATGGATACAGAGTTTCAATTGGGGAAGATGTAAAAGTATTGGAGATGGATGTTGGTGACAGTTGTACTGCAAAATGAATGTAATTAATCCCGCAGAACTATATATCTTTGAAAATGGTTAAAATAGTAAATTGTACAAACCAGCTAAGGACTTTCTTGAGGATACTTTAAAAGATGCGAGGATAAGCATTTACTGTTTAACTGCAAAGATCGATTGCAGTTAAACAGTAAATGCTTATCCTCGCATCTTTCCCAGTATTTATTTCATTTATACATTCCTCATTTATTCTAAAATAATATTAATAATTATAGTTACTGCCTGTTGGCTTTTTTTCCCTTGCTTTAAAAACTGGTATTCCTGTTTTTAAGATCATAAAAAGATGCTTGTTTTCCCTTAAATTTTAAACACTATAAATTTGAATTCTAGATTATATAACTTACTATTTAAAAAATAAGTCTATAAAAATAATCCTGATGGCTTATATTGTCCTAGAAATATTATAACTATTTCTAAATGTCTTATCATTTCTATTACTGATTTCTTTATTTTGTACAAATCAAAAACATCTTCTTGGCCCAGAGCAATCAACCAGTTACCCATATTTACTGGTGCCTCTTTGAGGTTTTTTGGTTTTATTTTGTTTTATTTTAAAATATCAATTATTTCTAATGCCATTTAAAAACAATTAAATGGGGAAAAATAAAATAAGAAAACACCTTTTGGGCAACTTAAATGGCATTAAATCCTGGTCCCAAGATTTGCATTCAATACAAATTTCATGTGAAAGAAAAAAAGTCTCTGAATTGCCCATCTCTGTTCCTTTACTGTATTTCAAATTTGTAGCTAAATCTCTAGAGTTGAGTGTACCAGCTAAATTTTTGGAAATTGTTTTTAAAGGAAGAATTTTTTTGTTTTGCCTACTTTATATGATGAGAGTAAAACGCTGAAAAAATTTATAAACTGTAAAATGCTATTTGAATATTATTGCCATATGAGGTAGGGATCGGTAAGAATTTAGACGATGATTACTCAAACTTTTAAGTTATTCCTTCCCCAGGTGTATGATACAACTTGACTTCAGCTATAAATATGAGATATATAATTCATAAGGTAGTGCAAGGATGGAATAATTTAAGTAGAATATGTTGAATGAGTTAAGGAATTCACAAACCAAGGAACTGAACAAGAGAGTTCAGCTTTCCAAATGGGTTAGATCAAGGGAGAATTATCATAGTGTGAACTTCAAATCAAACCTGGGCACCACAAGGTAAGTAACCATATTTGCAAAATTCTGTTTCCTGAAGAATTTCTTAGAACTCAGGAATTTCAGGAAGTGATAATTGGGATGTAACTTTCTTCTTTATCCTCACTGTATACAGTAATTGGCTTTTGGGGGGTGTGTGTGTTATAGATGTGAGATCTGAAATCCGACTTTTCTCTTGCTCTTTTGGAAGCATTTTGTTCCCCCTTCTTCCCAAAAGAGTGGAAGCCCAGGGTGGTGTGTGTGTATGTTCTGTTGCTCAGTTGTGTATGATTCTTTGCGACCGCATGGACCCTGTGGACTGTAGCCCACCAGATTCCTGTCCATGGGATTTTCTTGGCAAGAATACTGGAGTGAGTTGCCATGTCCTCCTTCAGGGGATCTTCCGCACCCAGGGATTGAATCTGTGTCCCCTTTGTCTCCTGCATTGCAGGCAGATTCTTTACTACTGTGCCACCTGGGAAATTACTTCTAAAGTATCTAGATCCTATGAGAATAATTTTCATTCAGACTATAAGCAGTCAAAGGAGAGTAACACAGAGTAGAAGATAACAACCAGGCAGCTACAATTGGAACTAACTGCTATTCTTCCACCCTACTCCTCCCCTCCTCTCCTTCAACTATCTTTTATTTTATTAAATAAAATGACTTTGAACATTTTAAAGAAACATGCCATTTCTTCAGGCTGAAACCAAAGTTAGTAGACTAAGTAGGAACTAGTGCATGTTCAGTCTCTCAATTGTGTCCAACTCTGTGCGACTCCATGGATTCTAGCCTGCTGGGCTCCTCCATCCATGGGACTTTCCAGGCAAGACTGCTGGAGTGAGTTGCCGTTCCTTCTCCAGGGGATCTTCCTGACCTAGGGATCAAACCCATGTCTTTTGCATTGGCAGACAGATTCTTTACCACTGAGCCACCAGGGAAGCCAATAAATAGCAACTAGGCAAATGCCTTAATTTGACCTAATTTATTTGTGTGTTTGTCTGTTCAGCCACTATCAAACATCCATTCTGTGTGAGAGCCAGTGCTAAGTACTAAGACTATAAAAATAAATCTTGGAACTTCCCTGGTAGTCCAGTGGTTAAGAATCCATCTTGCAATGCAGGGGATGCAAGTTCGATCCCTAGTCAGAAAACTAAGATCCCATATACCAGGGAGCAATTAAGCCTGTGCACCACAGCTACTGAGCCTGCATAGTGCAGCCCGCCTGGACACAGTTCAAGAGTTCATGCGTCACAACAAAAGCTCCTGTGTGCTACAGCTAAGACCCAACACAGCCAAATAAATATTTTAAAAAATAAATCTCTGCCCTCAGTTAACTTTTAGTCTAGTGGGAAAGAGCACAAGTAAGTAGGCTGTTACTTTGCTCTATGCTAAGTTATCTGGTAGAAGTGGGTACCAAGTGTTGTAGGAACACAAACTTGGGTCCTCAGGGAAGATTTCCTAAGAAAGTAAACCTGAGGAAACTCCTGATGAATAATTAAGAGTAGGGAGTTAGAGAGTATTCATAAAATTTTACTTCATCTTCTATGAACATGGAGTAATGTATATCAAATACTAAAGGAAAGCATGGCTTAAGTATGTCCTGCAGGAAGTGAGGCAGTTGGAGTAGAACCAAGAAAATGTTAGTTACAAGAATCGTGGGTAGGAGTTTGTAGTAAAATAGAAGATGACTTGTCAGTGATTTGGTGGCTTACCAGTTTTGGTTTCATGTCTTTGGAAGCCTAAAGACCTCATAAAGTGTGAAATAGGGCTTCAATAAAGAGACAACCTTTTCTGTGATAGCATCAGAGCCGATAATCACCTTCTTGGTCTCCCCAGAGTGAGGTGTAGGCAGCATGACTCTGACCCTCAGAAACTTCCTAACGCGTACTACCTAATAATAGAATGGAACTCATGTGACCCTCTTCTCTTTCATTCTTTTTGCAGGCACCCAAGAATACGTTTCCACACAGGCCTTGTGGACGCCCACCTCTACTGCTTGAAAAAATACGTTGTGGACTTCCTAATGGAAAATAAGTAAGAAGGAGGGAGATTGAGTCAAACTCACAACACTTAAGCTACCCTGTGACTTAGTTAACAGTTTTAAACCTTGATAATAACCAGTTATATAAATAACTAGTTTGTATAAATAACATAGTTTATTATAGAAACGAAATTATGTTATCAGCATAATTCATCTATACCAGCTTATATTTTGGGGGCCTGTGCCATGATAACCAGCAAATTACTTTTATAAAACTAATATTCACGTATGAAGCATCTTTCTACACAGCTTCAGGCTCTTCCTTCTTTCTGCAAGGGTGAGCTCCCCAACTGTTGTGCTATTTGTCTCCAAGAGGATGTCCTTTCCCTGGGCAATTGTCCCATAGATGGGCCCTCTTAGCAAAGGGCCAGACACTTACCCAAGAGAAGAAAAGAAAGAAAAGCAAGTTTTCCTCCAATTTTGTAAAAGAAGTCCACCTCTCCGAGTGAAGTTTTATGAATTTCATGAATTCATTAATTTCATGAATTAAGAAATTTGGTACTTTGTGTAGTTTTGCTTTGATAATAGAACTGTGGGCCTTAAACACTTGCCAGAGACTGTCTGGCAGATCACAGGATGTGGGTGGGTTTCCAGAAAGAAAACTTCCATTTGTGGTTGATCTCAAGGATTTTTTTCATACATAATTTTATTTATTTATTGTTTATTTTTTTACTGAGGTCTTCTTTGCCGCGCGGGTTTTCTGTAGTTGCAGAGAGTGGGGTCTACTCTCTAGCTGTGATGTACAGGCTTGTCATTGCAGTGGCTTCTCTTGTTGTGGACACAGGCTCTAGTGTGAACAAGCTTCAGTAGTTGTGGTGTACTAGCTGTAGAGCACAGGCTCAATAGTTGTGGCACATGGGCTTAGTTGGTCCGCTGCATGTGGGGTCTTCCCAGATCAGGAATGGAACCCATGTCTCCTGCATTGGCAGGTGGATTCTTTACCCACTGAGCCAACATGGAAGCCTAATCTCAAGGATTTTGATAGGCAATGCAACTAGAGTCCTCAGAAGAACAGGTAGGAAAAAATTTAATAACTACCTGGTTAAGAAGAGGAACAGCTAGTCTTCCTTGATGGCTTCTGGATAAGTTTCTACCTTGCATAGTACTGGTAACTGGAAAGCAGTCAGGCTGGTACGACATCAATAAGTTCCCTCAGACGAGCTGGGGAAGGAAGTCTGAGAACCTGAGTTTAAGTGCTAAGCATGCTATTGACTGGTGGACTTGGATATATACAAGAATATTGAGGGGAAGGGAAATTGTCCCTCCATGCCCAATATAATATTTTTTTGCAGCATCCTAACCCTTACCACCTATAACTCCTGCTGCTGCTGCTGCTAAGTCACTTCAGTCGTGTCCGACTCTGTGCGACCCCATAGACAGAAACCCCATGTAGAGCCAATGGTAAAACAAATTATTTGGGCTCCTGGAAAGCTTTCCCAGCTATTGTTGTTTCTCTGTTTTCTCTCACCAGGACAGTATTGCCCTGCTCCCTTCTGACTTATTCTGTTTTTTCATTCAACCAGCACATATTTATTAAGTTCCTGTTACAAGGCAGGCATTGTGCTAAATTAGCTGTGGGATCCATGGTGAATAAGCAGATAGGGGCTCTGCCCTTACAGAATTAAAGTTATCAGGACCCATTTTCTAGTTACCAGTGTCTGGGCTATCCATGTTTTAAAAGTGAAGTTAATTCTTTGCCATGAAAGGGTTTATTTTTTTAATCTCAAGTGAAAATGAATCACTGTCAAACAGGTCCTGGCCTTGACATGCTGAGAGAGGATACAGTAACGGTAGAGACTTTTTAAAAAAAAATTATTTCCTATGGAAAATTTCACATAGATAAAAAAGTAGAGAAAGTGATGCGGTTAACTCCCATGTACCCCTCATACAGCTTCAGTTCAGTTCAGTCATTCAGTCACATCCACCTCTTTGCAACCCCATGGACTGCAGCACTCTAGGCTTCCCTGTCCATCACCAACTCCCAGAGCTTGCTCAGACTCATGTCCATCGAGTCGGTAATGCCATCCAGCCATGTCTACTTCTGTCATCCCCTTCTCCTCCTGCCTTCAATCTTTCCCAGCATCAGGGTCTTTTCATATCAGCCAGTTGTTTGCATCAGGTGGCCAAAGTATTGGAGTTTCATCTTCGGCATCAGTCCTTCCAATGAATATTCAGGACTGATTTCCTTTAGGATTGACTGGTTTGATCGCCTTGCAGTCCAAGGGACTCTCGAGAGTCTTCTCCAACACCACAGTTCTAAAGCATCAGTTCTTCGGCACTCAGCTTTCTTTACAATCCAACTCTCACATCCATACATGACTACTGGAAAAACCATAGCTTTGACTAGACAGACCTTTGTTGGCAAAATAATGTGTCTGCTTTTTAATATGCTGTCTAGGTTTGTCACAGCTTTTCTTCCAAGGAGCAAGCATCTTTTAATTTCATGGCTGCAGTCACCGTCAGCAGTGACTTTGGAGCCCAAAAAAATAAAGTCTCTCACTGTTTCCACTGTTTCCCTATCTATTTGTCATGAAGCTGGATTTTGAAAAGGCATAGGAATCAGCAATCAAATTGCCAACATCCGCTGAATCATAGAAAAAGCAAGAGAGTTTCAGAAAAGCATCTACCTCTGCTTTATTGACTACACCAAAGCCTTTGACTGTGTACCATGAAATGATGGGACCAGATGCCATGATCTTATGTTGGGTTTTGAGAGAACTTTTTCACTCTCCTCTTTCACTTTCATCAAGAGGCTCTTTAGTTCTTCGCTTTCTCCCATAAGGGTAGTGTCATCTGCGTATCTGAGGTTATTGATATTTCTCCCGGCAAGCTTGATTCCAGCTTGTGCTTCATCCAACCTGGCATTTCGCATGATGTACTCTGCTCACATGATGTACTCTGCTCACATGATGTACTCTGCATATAAGTTAAATAAGCAGGGTGACAATATACAGCCTTGACTTACTCCTTTCCCAATTTGGAACCAGTCTGTTGTTCCATGTCTGGTTCTAACTGTTGCTTCTTGACCTGCATAAAGATTTCTGAGGAGGCAGGTCAGCTGGTCTGGCATTCCCATCTCTTTAGGAATTTTCCACAGTTTGTTGTGATCCACAGAGTCAAAGGCTTTGGCGTTGTCAATAAAGCAGAGGTAGATGTTTTTCTAGAACTCTCTTGCTTCTTCTATGATCCAACGGATGTTGGCAGTTTGATCTCTGGTTCCTCTGCCTTTTCAAAATCCAACTTGAACATTTGGAAGTTCACAGTTGACGTACTGTTGAAGCCTGGCTTGGAGAATTTTGAGCAAGCCCTCATACAACTTCAGTAGTCACCAATTCATGGCTAATCTTAGTTTATATTTGCTACCACCAATCTTGCCACTGTCATACCAGATTATTTTAAAGCAAATTATTATAATTTCATCTGTTATGATTTCAATTGTAATTATGTATAAATATTTCAGTATCCCTAAACAATACTTCAGTACTACTCTTGCACTTAAAAAAAAAAAAATCTAACAGCATTACCAAATGGGATTTTAGCTTTTGGTATCTGAATATGCAGTAGTTTTGCAACAAAGCCAGCCTCATCCTGGCTGCTGCAGCTCCTTTGTAGCTCATTTGACCCCCACTGGTTAGCAGGTCCCCCACCTGGCAAGTGTACTGTGGTGGTATGTACCTGGAGGACCAGCCTCAATTTGGTGATTCTATGGCTCCTGGCCAGAAGCTCCACCAAATGGGACTTTGCCAGAGCTTGCTGTAACAGAGGAGGATACGGAGCCTCAGCTCAAACAACCTCCCCACCTCAGGGTCTTAAAAACCTTTATATCTTCCTTCTCCCCCTCCTTCTCCCCCTCCTTCTCCCCCTCTACCTCTCAGACTTGGTGAGAGTAAAGGAGGCATTTATAGTAATCTGGTTATAAAAATGACTCCTTTAGAGATAGATGGGGAAAAGGAAACCTAGGAGATACAGCCTCAAAAAAGGACTGTTTTAGCAATCCTTTCTCTCACCTATGAAAATTACCATTTGGCCCTGTAAATTTTAATTGTCTATTAATACATATTAATGTCTTCCATGCAGATTCCTTGAGATTAGATTCCTACCTGGATTGATAAGGCATTCAATATATGCTTGATGAATGGAAGAAAAGGAGATGCTGTGACAGTTTAGACAGCAGAAGTAATTAGGTACATCAGTCGTTAAAGAAGATGAGTATTTCTGCAGTTGAGTAGAAAAGCTATAGGGAAGGGTGTGGAAAGAAGAAAACCTGTACAGTCTTTGACAAGAGAAACTTAAACTGAGCTGTGTGACCCTAGACAGGTGTCTGCCTTTCTGTACTTCACTTTCCTCAGCTGGAAATTGGAACAGATGGTACCTGACACATAATGGTGATTGTGAAAAATACTTGTGAAGAGCTTAGAGTAGTACTTGGTGCACAGTAAAGACTTCATTGATCACCTGTGTTGCTGGATGCTAAAGATGAAACAATAGTTTCTGCCTTCAGGTTGCTCACAGTTTAGAGAGAGGCAGGCAGGTTAAATTATTACAGTAAATGTGCTAAGTAGTACGAGAGTATAGAAGAGTAGTATAATAGTGAGCTAGAAGCACAAGGGAATTTGGGAGGGAAGATGGAAGTACTTTATATCTTGATTTGGAGTAGTGATTACAGTAGTATATATTTGATAAAACATATTGAACTGTGTGTTTTAAATAAAAGTAAAGTCTTAGTTGCTCAGTCATTTCCGACTCTTTGCAACTTCATGGACTGTAGCCCACCAGGCTTCTCTGTCCTTGGAATTCTCCAGGCAAAAATACTGGAGTGGGTAGCCATTCCCTTCTCCAGGGGATCTTCCTGACCCAGGGATCGAACCCGGGTCTCCTGCATTGCCAGCAGATTCTTTACCATCTGAGCCACCAGGAACTCTTAAATAGGTACATTTTATTATATTTAATTTACAAAATATATATATATATATTTTAAAAGTTTAAAAAATGAATTGGACTTATAATTTTTAAAAAATTCAGAACAATAGACATTTAATAAATACCTAAATATATTCCAATTGCTATGTTGGGGGGTGAGGATACCAAGATGAATACAGTTTTACAGACCATTGTCTCTGTAACCTAGAGAAAATTATATTATGAAACAAAAGAGAAAAAATGAGTCAGAGATCCCCAGTCTTAATAAATGTGAAAAGGACACTTCAGGCAGCAGGAGTGTCATGACAGCTATGCTTTAGAAAGATGCTCCAGCAGCAATGGGAGGGAGAGACTGAACAGTTACTGGGCTGAGCTTAATAAGGTAATGTCGTTCAATATTGATTTTTAGCTAAGAGTCTATCGTTTCCCAGCTGGCTTAATATAGCATTCTCCTTGCTAGGCCTCTGCCTCCAGCCTGTCCTCTTTTAATTCATCCTTCACAAAACTACTGGGGACTTTTCTAAATTGCAAATCTGACTGCATCATATCTAGTTGACGAGCATCGCCACGTCCAACATTTACCAGTTGAAGTAATGCATTGGCCCAGGAAGTAGTGCCTGGGGTAATAAAGATGTGGCAGGAGTTGCCTTAGGGATACCACTGTTTGACTTGGATGCCAATGTCGTGCTGAATGTCTGCTAGTCTACATGTGCATTAAGGCACTTAGCTTCATCAATATGTGATCTTGAGTTATTTCTAACTCAAGCTTTCCAAGTATCAAATAAATCTTAGAAGTCATTAAAAAAAAAAAAAAAAAAGAGGATTGATAAGTTTGACTAATACCAGTTTTTAAAGTTCTGTGTTGTGGGGGAAAAAAAATCCAGTAAACATGGTATAAAAATAAAGGGGGGCTTCCCAAGGGGCTCAGTGGTAAAGAATCTGCCTGCAATGCAGGTGATGTGAGTTTGATCCCTGGATTGGAAAGATCCCCTGGAGAAGGAGAAGGAAATGGCAACCCAGTCCAATATCTTGCCTGGAGAATCCCATGGACAGAGGAGCTTGGCAGTCTACAGTCCATGGGGTCACAAAAGAGTTGGACACACACGACTTAGCAACTAAAGAACAACAGAAATAAATAACAAATACCAAGCTATCCCAAACACTAGTTTCTGTACATTACAAAGAGCACTTAAAATCAATAAGAAAAAGACTAATGACTCAGTAGAAAAATGGATAAAAGCTGTAAGTAGTGGGTTTGTAGAAAAAGCTAATATACATCAAAAGATGCCTACTCTCATAAATAAAAATGTATGTTAAGCAGTTTTAAAATACTATCCTTATTGTATGACAGAGATTTTTAAATTTTGTGATGAAGCTAGCAAGGCTGTGGGGAAATTCTCTTATACTTTTCTACATAAACTTTTTGTAGGGTAGTTGATGATACCTATCTGAACTTACAACTATATACTCCCTGCCTAAGCAGTTCCTCTTCAAAGACTCTATCCCACAGAAATATTTACTTAAAAGTATGGAAATATTCATTGCAAAATGTTCTTTGCAGCATTGTTCATAACAGGGAAAAGTTGTAACAGTTTAAACAAGATAATTAATTATATTATTGTGCAACTGTTAAAAAGAATGAAGTATGACTCTGTGTGGTGATGTGGAAAGATTTCCAAGATACTTTTACTTAAAAAAAAAAAAAAAAAGGCAAACTGCAGTATTAGTGTATATTTTCAGTGTAATGTAATTCAATTATTTGCTCTAAAGAAATAAAAAGATATACATAAATATGTTTTAGAAGGTCTTTTAATCCATTTCTGAATGTAGTTTGACAGATGGATAGTCCAAAGATTGTCTGAAATTTTTAATTCAAAAATGTGTTGGATTTTATGGCCAGAGCAGAGCTTAGACTGAGTATTATCACTGTGATGTCTCTTGAGGCTGAGTGGTAAACTAAAAGTTTCTCCTCTTTTACAAAGTAATCTGATCTAAGCTTAAGGAAGCTGGCCATTTTGGAACTTTTTGTGTGACTTAGCAACAGTTGCTCCAAAAGGAGACTGGCCCTGTAAAGCACTCAAGCAGTATGTTGGCTGTCTGAGCTGAAGCCTTGGAAGACAGGAAGTTTATACCAGAATTAGTACTGGTTTCCTTTAGCACAGAAACCCGGGGAAAGAATTGTCTTTCTTTTCCTTTTCCTGACCTGTTAGACCTGCTAGCTAGTTTAAGAGATGTAGAGGAGATTAATCTTTAAAAAAGGAAGAATTAAAACTGAATACTTCCTTTCTGTTCAGAAGAACCCAAAATTGTAATCAGCCTCTCCTAGTGTTAAAACCCAGTATGCAGGACATACACCCTTAGGGTTTGGCCTTCAGAGCACCATCCATGTACCAGGCACTGTTCTGGGTACTTTACACACTTCAGTTCATTCACTCCTTAAACTAATTCTCTCATTTGGTATTAATTTCATATTATAGAAGAGGAAAATGAAGCTTCAAATAATTTGCTCAATGTCATACAGTCAGGGCACTAATAAAATCAGCTACTGTTGATGAATTGATTGCTAGCAATGTCCACCACATATCTCAGATGTCTCTCTGTTACAGACACACACACATGTTCATGTATACCTGGAAGGATAAGAGAGCAGTCACAGCTTCCTGGCCTTAGCTAAATAGAGATGGAGGGGAGTAAGGATGGGCTCTACAAACTGAAGTCAGGAATTGGGAATAGGCAACTATGCTACATGGTCAGAATCAGGGTGATAGTTAAAGCCGCATGGAAGATAATGTGATAGACTGCCTAGAAAAGCCATGAGTCACATAGGAAAGCAGAGAAGAGACAGACAGATGAGGGACCATGTAGTGCCATGGGAGATAGGCAGGAACCTTGATTTCTTACTGTTCAGTACATGTATCCATATGAACTTATCTGTACTTGTGTTCCTATCCTTAGATGTGCTAGAGATTGTATGAGGTATCTTTTACCTAAACAACCAAATAAAACTAAGGTAAGAATTTATGGTTTACATAATCTTCTAACCAGAGCTGTTATATGGTAGCTGTGTACTGATATCTGAATATATAGATGCTACCAAAATTAAACTAGGGTAGTCTTCTCGGGACTTCTTGGTTACAGTAATCTTGATCTCTGGGACTTCTTTGCTGCTGAGAAAGGGACAAAGTCCTAGCAGCACATTGACTTTTGTTGTTGTTGTTTCATTTTGGTTTTTTGATGGTGATTTTCATTTATTTATTTATTTAGACTGCACTGGGTCTTCATTGCGGCACACAGGCTTTTTCTAGCTATGGAGCACGGGCTCTAGAGCCCATGGGCTTCAGTAGTAATGCTTAACTGGTATGCTTGCCTTCTTTCTTCTCTGACAACATTCTTAAATATCCATTAAAACTCACCTAGATGTTACTCCTCTAGGAAGTTTTTTCTCAATTTTTTTTCTCTTCACTTCCACTTAGAATAGGTACCTTTGCTTTGTGCTACCATAGTAGTCTGTGTTTATCTCCATTAGGCATGAAATCATTCTCTCTTCTGATCTTGTATAATCTTCAGTTATCACATGCATCCTATTAAATTGGATTTGCATGTCTTTTTTTTCTACTTTTGTTAACTCCTTGAAGACAGAAACCAACTCTGATTCATCTTGTGACACATAGTAGATGCTCTATAAATAAAAAGGCAGCCAGATCATCAACTTCATCCTGAAACCTCTAAGTGCTATTTCAAGGGGCTTCGAGGAGCTCCAGTCCTTAATGTCTCAGCGCAGAAAGAATTCAACAAGAGACAAAGTGATATATAAGAAGTGATTTGTTAGTAGGATGTTTGCGAGGCTTACAGGCTGGTGGGCAAGAGGGCCAAGAACTTAGTGGGCTGCAGTTTTATAATCAAAGAAAAATTAAGGAAGGGCGAAAAACCACCTTCTTCCTCATTCTTTTTATTATCTTTTTTTTTTAATTGGAGGATAATCACTTTATAATATTGTATTGGTTTCTGCCATACATCAACCTGAGTCAGCCATAGGTATACACACATCCCCTCTCTCTTTATTTTTTATTTATTTTTAATTAAAGGATAATTGCTTTACAATATTGTGTTGGTTTCTGCTGTACATCAGCACGAATCAGCCATAGATATACACACATCCCCTCTCTCTCAAACCTCCCTTCCACCTCCTATCCATCTCACCCGTCTAGGTTGTCACAGAGCATGAAGTTTGAACTGCCTGTGTCATACAGCATATTCCCACTGGCTATCCATTTTACATATGGTAAAGTATGTTTTCACCAGGACTTCCCTGGTGGCTCAGATGGTAAAGTGTCTGCCTACAATGCAGGAGACCCGGGTTCAATCCCTGGGTCAGGAAGATCTCCTGGAGAAGGAAATGGCAGCCCACTGCAGTATTCTTGCCTGGAAAATCCCACTGACAGAGGAACCTAGGGGGCTACAGTCCATAGGGTCGCAAGGAGTTGGACACGACTCAGCGACTTCTCTTTCACTTCACTAAAGTGTGTTTCAAGTGCTACTCTCCCAATTCGTCTTACCATCTCCTTCCCTATCTGTGTCCACAAGTTTGTTCTCTGTGTCTGCATTTCCATTGCTGCTCCGCAAATAGGTTCATCAGTACCATCCTTCTAGATTCCGTATATATGCATTAATATACAGTATTTGTTTTTCTGACTTACTTCACTCTGTTTAATAGTCTCTAGGTTCATCCACCTCATTATTCCTCATTCTTGAGTAGATGTCACACTTCCATCATCAGCTCCTCCTCCAGGTTGGGCAGGGGAGTTTTCTTGTCCCTACTTGGTCAAGCCAGGACTGTTATGGCACTCTGGAAACATTATTTCAGGTCTTAGTACAATGAGGATCTTTCACTTTGAAACATCACTTTTCTATAAAGTATTGTTTTTCATGTGTGCAGAGAACATGTCCTAAATTTTACTGAGCTCACTGGGCAGGATGTGGGTCTCATACCATGATTGTTCAGTGGTGTGGCTCATGCTTCTGTTCCATGGTTTTGTTGCAAAGTGGACTTGCTTGGTTTTGTAGTTAGGCAGACCTGAATTCTTGAGTGATCATTAATTTACAGGGGTCTCCCATACTTTTTTCTTCACTTACACTCCCCTACTGGGATTAACTATTTAATTACCAACTTTGTCCCTTTACTCTGTCCCTATCAATATGAGGGCATGGATTTACTTGTTTTTTTTTGACTGTTATATCCCTACAGTCTAAAATGTGCCTGACACATTTGGGGTACTCAGTGAATAAATTCAAATGAATAAAATATTCATTGACTTGCCCTAAGCCTAAGCAGTCTTGCCAGGCTTGCTAGGATCTGAATATGTTTGTCTTTCTCAAGACATATGCACCAGCATCAAAAATTTATTCTTATAGAAGCTTTCAATATTTTGTTAAAAAGAGGAAAAAAAATCTCAGAATATTGTATACCAAATACTTGGTTCTAAAGTCAATACCTTGTAATCTAAAACAATTTCCTGTTTACTATTCCAGGTTATATCTATTTCCTTTATCAGCAAGGAAGAAAAAAAGCCTGAAAACAAAGCATAGGGTTAACTCAGCAATCATGTTTTCTTTCCAGTTACAGCTCCACTGAGAGAAAAGGCAGGAAACCCAAACCTTTAGTGTTCTTCTCTGCAGTCTTGAGTTGCAGGCCTTAAAAAGTAGGTTTTCTGTTCTGCCTCTTTGATAACTACTATTTTTAAGGACTGACTTGAAGTGGAAGACAGAGGATTTTAAGTCTCTTTAAATTTGCTTACAAAAACAGAACAGGCAGAATGTAAAAGTAACCAATTTTTTCCCTTTACCATGGACATAATTTTTAGACTTTCCCTAAAAAAAAACTTATAGCTACAACAAAGACCTGATCCCAGATCAAGGCAAAATGCTAAAAATAATAGATTTAAGCAGAACTAGTATCATGTGTTTTTTTTAGATGTTGGATTTTTAATGCTAGTAATATTAATAATACAGAAACATATGTAGAGTTCAGTACATTTCCAAATCAGGAAAGTTCTTCTTTCTGTCTCCAAAAATCAGAAGAAGAAATTATTGCCAGCTGTCTGGCTTAAAGGCATTACACTTAGTCATTCACATATCCACTCATTCATCTATTCAAATAAATACTTATTTAGCACTGACTACGTGTTTATTGGTATAGAGACAATAAACAGAAAATTTTCAACCCTGTAGAAAGTGCTGTGGTTGCAGAAAACACAGGATACTGATTAGAATGGTGTAGTGGAAAGAGTCCTGGGCTTTGAGGTAGATTAAGTTTCCACTCTACCACTTATAAAAGCTGTGTTGACCTAATCAAAATAACTAACCTTTCTAAGCCTTGATTTCCTCACTTATGAAATGAGGATGACAATACCTACCATTAGGATTGCTATAAGAAAATGAGATAATATGTATTAATTTCCTAGCATGAAACTCACACTTGATATTGATTCAAAAACAATACAAATAACTGTCTTTGCTATGACAGTACAGAAACCTATAAGTGTTACAAAAGGCTTCCAGGTAGAGATAATACTTGAGAGCGGTTTTATAGCTCAGTAAATTTTCACAAAGTGAACACTCCCTTGTAACTACTATTTAGATAAAAAAGTAGAATATTACCCGGTTTCCAGAAGCTCCCTTTAAGCAACTATCCCCTGCACACAAAAGTAACTGTTATCTTGAGTGTTAAATGAATTTAAGAAGATAAGATCAGATTTGTACTTCAGAAAAATCACTGTGCCTGCAACACAGAGGGTGGATTGAAGGAAGAAGAGACATGATCAGATTGTGCTTTAGAAAGGATGTTCTGTCTACAATACAAAGGATAGATTTTATGCCGTAAGATTGGAGGAAGAGAAACCGATTGAAAGCAGCTGAAGGAGTCCAGGCAAAAAATGACAGTGGGTTAGACTAGACAGTAGCAGTAGAGATGCAGTGAGTTCATAGTTTTGAAAGAGATTTAGGGGATAAAATCAGCAGTGTTTGGTGACTGGCTGTATGTGAAGAGTGGAAGGAGGAGTCAAGATTATTAACATGTTGCTAGCTTGGGTGACTAAATGAATCTCCATATCACTAAGCAAAGTAATCAGTGCTTGTGGGGGGTAGGAGAAGGGTTGGGAGAAAGATGATGGATTCAGTTTTAGACTTTGTGTTTAAGGTATTATGGGTCACCTAAATGACAGGGTCCATCAGGCTGTTGAAAATATGAGACTAAAAAGAAGAGAGGACTTGGCTATGGGTTTACATTTAAGAATGAGTAGCAAAGAAGTCACCAAGTGATCTATCTCAGGGAGACGAATAGCATGAGAAAAATACAGGCAAAAAGGAAAATCCTGAGAAACACCAAATATTTTAGAGGAAACAAAGAAAGAGGTATCAGAAATAGAAACAGATCAACAAAGTGATACCACAGGAAGTAAGGAACGAATGACCTATGACAGTGAAATTTGGAAGATTCAGAAAATATTTTTAAAATTCTACCTATAGGGGCCTTACCAGGCAGTCCAGTGGTTAAGATTCCATGCCTCCACTGCAAGGGCATGGGTTCAATCCCTGGTCCAGGAACTGAGATCCTGCCTGCCCTGCAGCAAGGAAGAAAAAAAAAATGCTACCCGTAACTCTACTCATGCTTCCCTGGTGGCTCAGGTGGTAAAGAATCCACCTGCAGTGCAGGAGACCCAGGTTCAATCCTTAGATTGGGAAGATTCCCTGGACCCACTCCAGTATTCTTGCCTGGAAAATCCCATGGACAGAGGAGACTGGTGGGCTACAGTTCATGGGGTCACAAAGAGTCGGATACAACTGAGCAACTTAACACTTTCATAATTCTATTACTTTGAGATAGTTGCTAACTTTTTTTTTGGCCAAGTCCTGTGGGATGAGAGACCTTAGTTCCCTGACCAGGGATTGAAGTCCGTTGAACATTTTAATGTATTTCTTTCCATCATTTTATTTTTTTATATATATACATATACACACCTGAGATTGTGCTGTATAAATAACTGCCTTCTGCTTTCTTTGTTCAGTATTTTTTCACAAGCATTTTCCTGTGTCATTGTTTACTGAGTTTTGCCTATATGCTATTCTATTACATATGTGTTTTATTGCTTTTCCATTGTTGACTATTTGGTGGTTCTCTGTCTTTATAAATAACATTGAGTTATTTTTTAATAACTATTTCATAACTTATTATTTTATAAATAACAATGCTATTTTTATAAAAAACATTAAATATCTTTTTGTTCAAAGATCCTATATTATTTATCTGATTATTTTATTTTTTCAGCATATATTTATTGAGCACAGATGTATAGAAATAGAATTATAGAATAAAATAATATGAATATCTTCAAGACCTTTGTTATGTATTGCCAATTTTTAGAAAAGATTTTTACCAGTTTATGTATTTACAAGTATGAGAAGTACCCTTATCACTAATGTGTGAGTTATTTTAAATCTGCTAATTTGTGAGAGAAATTGCATCTTATTTTAATACTAATTTTTTAAATATTTTTATATATTTTGAAACATTTTAATCTATTTATCTGTGAAGAATATTAATTTTTTGTTCTATTTGTAGCAATTATTTTATCTTACTTTGTGGAGTTGCTTGTTTGCAGCTAGGAGTCAAATCTTTTGTTCTCCTTTGTGATTTTTTTTATCTCTTAGGAGCTTATGACATGAGGCAGGTGTTTCTGGGAAAACTATCTAAGAGGGAAGGGAGAGGGGGTTTCCCTGGTAGTCCAGTGGCTAAAGACTGCTCTCAATTCAGGGGACCTGGGTTTGATCCCTGGTTAGGAAACTAGATCCCACATGCCACAACTAAGGCCCAGCTCACCCAAATAAATAAATGTGAAATTTTTTTTAAAAAAGAAGAAGAAAAGGAGAAAGTGAGGTTGCCAAGGCCCAGGGCAGTGGATCCAGCTGCTGGTCTTCAGCCCCAATGGATGTTCACAGTGGTTCACGGTGGCATTTCCCACTTCTTAGTATAGCTTTGAGCTACTTTTAGTTTGACCAGGAAGCAGGAAGTATAATTTTGTCCTCCGTCATGATGCTAAGCCAACTGCATTATGAGAATCGACGTGATTGCTGAGTGCCTGCAGAGGCAGGTGGGACCTGGCAGGAATGCTTCAGGTCCTCTCCTCAAATCCTTGTCTGATCTCCTTAAAGGGTCCTGCCTAAAGAGGCTGTGTGCCAAGGCTTGTTTGCTTCCCTCTTGCAGGGACAGTTCTGTTTGGCCTATAATGTAAACATCATGGCTCTGAAATCCCCCAGCTGTCCATGCTTTGTCATTTCTTCAAAGGAAACTGACTTGTTTTCCACTAGAGTGGGGCCAAGGAACGTTTGCTACCCACACTGGCTTGGAGTATTAAAAGGGGAGAAAAAAGCTAAGAATAAGTGTTGTTTCATTCTTCGTATTCTTATGGAAATTTTTAATCTTCATCAAAAGATCAGAAGAAAAATCACATTGAAATTCAATACAAGAGCTTCCAGCTTACACAGAATTTTTCAAAGGTGTTTGACTTGATCCTTAAAAAATGACAAAAACCATGAACTGTGTAGCTCCAGGGTTTGTAATTTTGCTTACCCTCCTCAGCCTCCGCCTCTGTCTTGCCTTCCTACCTACACTCCATCTGTGTGGTCCTGTGTCAGCCTGCAGAACTTCTTTGAATGGGGGCTGGGAGAGGGGATGGGAAGTATGAAGCAGCAGTCAGATTTACTGGGCTTTCATACATTAACCCCTCTCTCAGGCCACGTTATCTCATCTTTCAGAGTCTTGAAACTGGTCTCTTTTCATTCTCCTATTCCAAGCCTATTTTCACTGCTACCAGAATCACCTCATTAAGAAATAAAACTCATCATGTCACTTTCCTGCTTAAAAACTACCTCTGGCTTGTCTCGGTCCAAACTTTCTAGACTGCCACAGAAAGCTTTCATGATCTGGCTCCATTGCCTCCGTAAGCAGCTTCATCTCCTTCTACTGTTTTCCTTAAATCCATACTCAGGTTATTGTCCACTAGATTATGAATTTTTTGAAGTCAAAAAAAGTGTATTTCCAAGGTTTAGCAAAGTCACTGGCAGATTACTAGTCTTGTTAAATTCTAAGGTGATTAGTGATTTAAAATTCTAAAAGGTCCACAGTGTGAGAGAAGAAATTAAAAATCATATGGTAGTCTTGCAGTTCCTTTGCTAAGTATAAATTAGAAGCATACTCACTGTACTAAGGATCAGGTCGTTCTTCCCCATTACAGATTCCTGGTCATTTAAACCAAACATCCTGGTTCAGCACCCATGGGGAAGCACCATGCCTCCTGGGACTCAGAGGGGCCAAATGGAAGTGTTCCAAGCCTCTTAGCCAGGGTTGCTTACTGCTTGTATCTGAGTGATACAAAATAGTATAGGAAATTTCTTGCCTTCTAAAAGTTTTTCTACATATTGAGCTTTGGTCTGATTTTCTTTCTGTAAGTGCTGTCCTAGACTGATCTGATTTCATGAAAGTAAATTGAAGTTAATTTTGTTGTGGAAATTCTTTGGTAGCCTTGGTAAATGAGTACAACTGTTATTAATATGAGGGAGCCCACTCTTCAGTAGAATGGAGGCTGAAATCTGTGTGGGAAACACTGAATGGATTTGGATGGATTAGTCATTAAAATGGATTTTAAATGTGTAGAGTCTGGAATCAAACCAAGAGAGTAGTAGAATCCGTAAGAGTAGAATCTAGGAGAAAATAAAAGACAAGAAACATAAAGAATGGTTTAAATTATAAAATTTGATAATTTGCATAAAGAATAGAAGAATCATCCATAATTCTACTACTGTAAGAGAGTATAGAGTAGAAATTGTATAAATGGTTTTTGAATAGTGTTGTTCAACTTGTTAGTATCAGAAAAAAATTTTAATATTTATTTATTCACTGCACTGGGTCTTTGTTGCTGCACACAGGCTTTCTCTAGTTGTGGCAAATAGGGGCTGTTGTCTAGTTGGAGTGCACGGGCTTCTCATCGCAGTAGCTTCTCTCGTTGTGGAGCACAAGCCCTAGAGCATGCGGGCTTCAGTAGTTGTGGCACGTGGGCTCAGTAGTTGTGGCGCACAGGCTTAGTTGCTCTGTGGCATGTGGAATCCTCCTGGACCAGGGATCGAACTTGTGTCCCCTGTATTGACAGGTGGATTCTTAACCCCTGGACCACCAGGGAAGTCCTCAGTTCAGTTCAGTTCAGTCACTCAGTTGAGTCTGACTCTTTGTGACCCCATGAATCACAGCACGCCAGGCCTCCCTGTCCATCACCAATTCCCGGAGTTTACTCAGACTCATGTCCATCGAGTCGGTGATGCCATCCAGCCATCTCATCTTCTGTCGTCCCCTTCTCCTCCTGCCCCCAATCCCTCCCAGCATCAGAGTCTTTTCCAGTGAGTCAACTCTTCGCCTGAGGTGACCAAAGTATTGGAGTTTCAGCTTCAGCGTCAGTCCTTCCAATGAACACCCAGGACTGATCTCCTTTAGAATGGACTGGTTGGATCTCCTTGCAGTCCAAGGGACTCTCAAGAGTCTTCTCCAACACCGCAGTTCAAAAGCATCAATAGTCCTAGTATCAGATAAATTTTTAATCCACTACTATAACAGAGCAAAAGAGGAGAAAATATGATAAGCTCCATGGATGCAAAAAGAGAAAATTCAATACCCATTCATTGATGAAAGCTTTTAGCAAATTTAGGAATAAGAGAGATCTTCCTTAACTGGATAAAGGGTATCTACAAAACCAATAACATGTGCCAAGTATTAGCTATAAAGTATAAAGCCCAATGTCTACACATAGAGGACAATCAATAAATGGTGGCTTTGGTGATAAAACTTATAACAATCATTAGTCTAAATGATAAAAAAGGAAAATTCCCTTTAAAATCAAGAATAAGTAAGGATGAACTGCTGTTAGTGCTTCCGTTCAGCATTAGTGTATTGAAAGTCTTAGCCAATATGGTAAGATAATGAAAAATAGGAATTAGAAAGGAAGAAGGGAAATTGTTGTTTACATAGTTCATATGATTGTCAGAATCTACAAATAAATTATTAATATTAAGATTGTTTATCAAGGCAATTGGCCCCAAGATTGAAATATAGTAAAATGAGATTCTCTTTACCAATAAGAAGAAAATAATTGTTGAAAAGACACCATCTATAATACTAACCCCTCCAAAATTAAGATACTCTGATTAATCTAATGGAAAATACAAGGCCTTTGTAGAAAAAATTTTAATATTTTGAAACAACTTTTTTTTTTCAAAAGGCCAGAACATTCTGCCTTCTCATGAGTTATTGTCAGTTAATAGTCTAGACACCATGTTAAGACATATGCACACACATACAAACATTCAGGCACATACTTTGTAAACAGGAATTGTAAGAGACTGTTTTCTGCATAGATCAGGGGAAAGGCATCTCAGATTCAACACACTGCTCGCCCAGCTCCAGCCTGAACTGAGAAAACTTAGATTCTCTGCTTCTCCAAAACTGCCAAGCCCTTGCCATTTCTGATCTCTTTCAGTCCCAAGGTGGCATGACAGGAAGGAATTTGGCTTTTCCTTGGATGCACAGTTTTTTATTCTAATTGAATCCAGACCATCAGATTTCTGATATTTGGCTACTCTTTCTTCCTAGGTCAATCACTTCCATCCGGAGTGAACTGATTCCATACCTAGTAAGAAAGCAGTTCTCCTCAGCTTCATCACAACAAGGACAAGAAGAAAAAGAGGAGGATCTAAAGAAAAAGGAGCTGAAATCCTTAGGTCAGTGCTTGAATTAGTGCAGTACGGGTAATGACACTTATGGAAAGAGTGGCTGGACAACTTAGCCCATCCCAAGATGCCTGTCTCAAGGCATCAGGTTCTAATCCAGCCAACGGCAGGCCAGGTTAGCTTACACCACTCCCTGAGCTCTGGGCAGGCTTACTCAAGCAGATTCTTGTCCCTATGCTCTTCAGGGACAGGCTAACCGTACCTCGGGTCTGTTCTCTGGTTAACAGGCCTGGTTTGGCCATGTTCGTCTCTAGACCTTTTTGACTTTGCACTCTGCCCACCATTTCTCAGTTCTCCTGTTCTCTAGACTCTGGGAAGCCCCACTGCTGATTAAACTCAGCCTCTCCTATCAAGGGAAGAAAGGTGAAGGGCTGTATAATGACAGTCCAACCAGAGCCAACAGACTTTCTCCTTTCAAGGATATAGGGATGAGGTCAGTCTTTGCTCTCATATTCTTGCCTAGTCCCTGGCCCAGTCCTGGACTCATAGTAGATGTTCCCAAAAAATGTGTTTATCAAAGGAGTAAATCGAGACAGTATAGCATGATGGTTAAGATATCAGGGCTTAGCATCTCAGACCTGGGTTTGAAATCTGACTCTACCTTTTATTAGTTCTGTGACCTAAGGCAGATTTTTCAGGCTTTTGAGCCCCAGTTTTCTTTATCATAAAATTAAAGATTTCAAATGACTGTTGTAGGAGTTGAAAAATTGGGGCCCAGGTCCTGTGCTGTTTCTCTCACAGCACAACTACCAGATGTGCTAATAGAGGCTAGCAGCACAAAGCCAACAGGGCTAGGCACTAAAGCCTGGACAGCCACTTGTATTTCTCCATGGTGTACAAGAGTCTATTTTATCTTCCCCAGTAGTCCTAGATCATCAGTCAAACTCACTTACAGGACCTTTTTTTAAAACATTTTTGTGTCATAATATTTCAAATGTACATGAAAGCACATTGCCTCTTTTAATCTTTGACTTAGTCTTTCAGGTTTTAGTGGGATTTCCCCTGGGTCCATGCTGCATGGTTGAGTTGCAGGGGAAGAGATTTGAGCTGTACCCTCTTTCAAAACTTGACTGAGTCTATATCCTTTCTGTTATCTGTCTCATGTACTTGCTTGTTTTTGGTTCTGAAGATATTTACAGTTTTATAAAAGAAGCCAATACACTGACCCTTGCTCCCTATGATACCTGCTGGAACGCCTGTCGAGGAGACAGCTGGGAAGGTTTGTCCAGATCACAGGTGCGCTGCTATGTCCACATCATGAAAGAGGGACTCTGCTCTCGAGTAAGCACCCTAGGACTCTACATGGAAGCCAACAGACAGGTGAGAAGATGAGTTCAGAAGAGAAATCATGGGGATTCGTCTCCCAGGAACAGACCGGAGCCTTTTGTCTTATTTCTTCATTAGGTGCACAGTAACTTGTACAGAATCCCTCATTCCTAAGGTTGAGCAAAACCTGGTGTGTCAGGAGACACCACAGGGGTACCCAAGTACAGCAAAAGGGGGAGTGAGGGGCATGATGCAGAGGCAGAGCCGCTGTGGCTCCAAAGAAAGGCCAAGATCTCCAGGAAGGCTTAACTTCTGGCCTCTAGGTTCAACAGATTTCTCCTATTCTGCTCAGCATGGGGATATCCATAACACTTCATAAACAAGCAGATAAATACTGTGTAACCAGGCACACGGGGGAGGTAACCAGGCACACAGGGGAGGCTTTCCTTAGAAGGTGAAGGAGCAGAGTATAGAGTACCCAGATGGCAAAGCATCAGGGAAGGAATGCCTCTGTGAGAGAAATCTGGAGAACAGCATTAGAGCATGCAGAGTCTTGCTAACCCATCCTTTTAACCCTGAGGTTTGTGAAGTGTGGAGAATGAGTAGACTCTATTGAAGGGGAAGCAGTGGCCTTAAGGCCCGCCAGGTTTTATTTAAGGCGAGGGTGAAGAGGCAGAACAATAAGGAGGCAGCTTTTGTGCAAGAGCTCTTTATTGTGTAGAAGGGACAGGAGGAGGGGAAAACTGGAATTGGAATTGAATCTCTGAAGAAAACCTGACTCAAGAATCTTTAGGACCCACACCATGTGGTAGTAGCAGTCTCAGACCCAGACCTCAAGCTAGCCTCAAACTAGATTGGTTATAGTCAAGGGAATCCAAGCCACAGGGTTATGAGAAGTCCCAGCTAGTCCCATGTTTACCCAGGGCAGTCCTGGGGAAAGTTGCCCCTATGTAGCATTAGAGGTATATAGAAGGCTTCCTTAATTTAACTTTTAGTTCTCCTTATTCAATTCTATGACTAGAGTCTGTCTGGCTGGTCTGAAAGCAAGTTGATGGATACCCTGAGGCCAGAGAAGTATCCTCTGGCGTGTCAGCGGGGGCTGTGCGTCAGATAGGCCTGGATGGCATTGGCTGAAGTATAACAGAGGAGATCCCAGGGATAGGGACAGAGGGATTAGCCTTCACATCACCAGTATAGCCAGTCTGGCCAGGCCTCCCTCAGTTAGAGTGTCTACCACACACAGTGTTCTGACCAGCATTCTGTCCACACTGAGAATCACAGATATACTATCTCTACCTTAAAGGGTCCAGAACTAAAACACTCCACACCCATAACATTTTCAGTTTTCTCATACTGGAAAGAGAATAGTGTGAATGTCCCCTTAGGCATTTTATTTTGTTGGTAAAGAACATGGATGCCTCCTTAGGGTGTGTCCTGATTGTGGAGTTATCTATCATTACTCCCATCCTCCCCTCCTGCATGGTCGCTGTGGTTCAGGAGGTGAACAGGAACCTAGGGTGACTGTGATTAGGCCTCAGGGTTCCCCTTGCTCTCTTTAGACTTCCTCTCCCAAATGCTGCCTGGCTATCTCGAAGGCCTGTCTCACAGCCTCCCGGTTGAGGGACATAGCAGTACTTCAGGGAGGAGGCTCTCAGCTAGGAAACTGAGGATGAGACTGTATAGAAGCTATTGCATAAATGATCCTTGTCTTGGGGGAAATACATCAGCCTGCCTCATCCAGACAGGAGGCAGTGGCTAAAAATTCCCCACATCTCTTAACTGAACACGGGGTTATACTTAACATGCTTTCAGGTGTTTTCTGGTCTTACTTTAGTGACCAAACCTCTTTCTTCAAGGTGTCCAAATTGCTACCTGTTATCTGTCCAGAAGAATCGCTGATTCACTCATCAGCCCAGATTGTCAGCAAACACATGGTAAGTGCTGGCTTGGGCAGAGCAGGTATGGGGCACTGTCTGGGTACACTGAGGCTTGTCCTTGAGAAGCTGGTTTGGGGTGTCAAGCCCTGAACATCACTGGCCCCAGGGAAGTCCCAAACTGGATTCTGGTTATAAAATCTTACCTTCCAGTCCAGGCTCTCAAGCAGACTGCCTGGACAGGTGCTGAGCCCAGCCACACAAACCCTTTAAGGAAGGTTCGTTACAGCCTTTGAACTCAGACACAGGATCTTTCCATTTCTGTCCCTCTTCTTACCCTGACTTGAGCACTGCCTTCAGGAGAGCACCTCAGTATACACAAGTGCATGAGTATGTAAGTCTGAGTTGGTCTCAGAGATATTATGGGACCTTGTGGCCCTGAGAAATACTGGTGATGATCCCTCTTGCTGAAGTGTCTCTAGGAAAAGATCTCACTAGACCCCAGCTTAAGGAATCTGGAGGGTTGGTTTGCAGTTGGTTGAGATGAAGGGACAAGGTATTATATTTTATATTTTTATTTGCCTTTTACAGGTTGGAGCTGACAGCCTCATTGGGCCAGATACACAGGTTGGAGAGAAGTCATCCATTAAGCATTCGGTCATTGGTTCATCCTGTGTCATAAGAGATAGAGTGACTGTCACCAATTGCCTTCTCATGAACTCAGTTACCGTGGAGGAAGGGTATGTCTCCCCTTGTACCCCTTGAGGCCAGGCCCCTGATGTCTCTGGGAGGCTTTGGAGGCCACCCTAGCCTAGGGAGGTGATCAGCTTCGGGAGGGGAAGATAGGGGAAAGGAAGGAATAGTTCCTAGGCCTTGGTTTCAGTGCCAAAAATAACATAGTCTCAGAAAGCATTTCTCGCATTTTTCTCATGACAATTGGAGTCCTGAGATAAGCTGCCTTCTCTTGCTTTAGTATCCTGCTTGATGGGATGACCACAGTAGTGAGCCCGTGGCAGGGCTGGAATGACACTGCACCAATGTCTAAGAGTCACCTGCCCCCTCTCAGTGTCCCACAGAAAGCAGAGGCCTGCAAGGAGTGGACGTATAAGACACGTTCCATTTTCAAAGGAAAGCTTCTCTGTTACTAGTTAGAAAGAATCTTTTCCCATTTTAAGATGCTGTGGAATGCCCTAAAATCTTGGTTTATGAACAACCTGAACTTGGAGTAAGACTTAAATGATGCTTAATAAAATTCTTCTTCTATATGGACCTCAGGTTTTTTACCTTGTATAAAATGCAAAGTTAGTGGTGGAAGAGAAGAAGGATATTACCAATGGTCTCCAGACTTTTTAGAAAGGAAACTTTTTCTTAAGATAAGCAGAAACTCATTGTTTAAAACTGGTAAAGGCACTGTTGTTTGGAATACAGTGGGGGAGGGGCACTTATCCTTCCTATGGAAGGTGCAAATTGATCTATAAAACAAATTTTAAAAACTACTCTTTGCAACCCCATGAGTTGTAACCTGCTAGGCTTCTCTGTCCTTGGGATTTTCCAGGCAAGAATACTGGACGGGGTTGCCATTTCCTTTTCCAGGGGATCTTCCCAACCCAGGGATCGAACTCTGGTCTCCTGCATTGCAGGCAGATTCTTTACCGTCTGAGCTACCAGGGAAGCCCCAAATCTTGACCATACCCCCCATGACATGTGGGATCTTAGTTTCCCAACCAGGGATCAAACCCTCACTCCCTGCATTGGAAGGCAGAGTCTTAACCATTGGACTGCCCTGGAGTTGTGGCTAAAACCACTAGGTGAGAGAATTCCCCGGCAGGCAGTGCAGTGGTTAGGACTCTGCATTTTTCACTGCCAGGGCCGGGGTTCGGTCTCTGGTCAGGGAACTAAGATCCTGCAAGCCACTCAGCTCGGCCAAAAAAAAAAAGCCAGTAGGCTAGGTCAGCCTGAGATTGATTCTACCTCTGACATCTGTTGATTTCTCTGTCCAGGAACTGATAGGAGGGAAGGATAGGGGAAGACTGTATGCCTGTGCTAAGTTGCTTCAGTTGTGTCCAGCTCTTTATGACCCTATGAACTCTAGCCCACCAGGCTCCTCTGTCCATGAGATTCTCCAGGCAGGAATACGGGAAGGGGTTGCCATGCCCTTCTCCAACGGAAAGATTATAAAGGCCAGTAAAAGCTGAACTACCTCTCACAACTGTCCTTGGAATTAAACGAAACATTTTGGGGAGAGGTACTACATAGGGATAGAGCTAAAGGTTAAGCCTTTGCTCTTTAGAAAGAGTGGCTGATGACAATTTTGTAAAGTAATTAGCCTCCAATTAAAATTAATTAATTTAAAAAAAAAAGAATGGCTGATGGAAGACGACAGAGACAGGGTGAAAAGGAAAAGTACTATAATATGTCCTCCCCCAAGCCTACAACCTGACGATTCCCAGAACCCTGGTGAATAGGCCTAAGTTTTCTGTTGGGAGTTTGGAAGAATCTTTGCTGGAGAATCTGACCAGCCCAAGAAGAAGAACCTGAATTTATTTACATAAGACATTTCTAACAGCCCAGTCAAATCACCCTATAGTTAAAATTATGGATGACAGATTCCATTCATGTACTGTTTTAAAATTCTTTCCTAAATATGAGGAGATAATCAAAGATTACCAGAGATCTAAAGAAAGCCTCTATCATGAAAGATACAGACCAAATCAAACAGAGAAAAAAGCAACTTAAAAAGAGACAGAGACTCTTCAGAGAGAGAAAGATGCTTTCAGACAACCTTTCATTTCAAAGAACAAGAAAGAAACTCTTAAGAAATTTGAAATATGGTAACAAAGAGGGAAAACCTCAGTAAAAAAAATAGGAAGATAAATTTGAAATTTCCCAAAAAGTAGGAGAAGGCAATGGCACCCCACTCTAGTACTCTTGCCTGGAAAATCCCATGGGCGGCGGAGCCTGGTAGGCTGCAGTCCATGGGGTCGCTAAGAGTCGGACATGGCTGAGCGACTTCACTTTCACTTTTCACTTTCATGCATTGGAGAAGGAAATGGCAACCCACTCCAGTACTCTTGCCTGGAGAATCCCAGGGATGGGGGAGCCTGGTTGGCTTCCATCTATGGGATGGCACAGAGTCGGACACGACTGAAGTGACTTAGCAGCAGCAGCAAAAAAAGATAAAAAGATGGAGCATATAAAAGAAATGATAGAAAGTAAGAGAGAAAGTCCAGGATGTCTAACATCTGAATAGGAGTTCCATAAAAAGAGAGTTGATAAATCGGAGGAGGAAATTATTTAAGAAATAATATAAGAAAATGTCCTAAAACTGAAAAATATGAATCTATAGAATGAAAGGGCCTACTAAGGGGCCAGCCCAATGGTAAAAATAAGCCCACATCATTGTAAAACTTCAGAACATCGGATACAAAGCATGCCACCAACTTACAAAGAGAAATAATAGGTCATAAACAACTAATCAGCAATCAGAATGGTTTTAGACTTATTACCAGTAGCAACAATGAAAACTTGAAGGTAATAGAACAATGCCTTCAAAAATCTGAAGGAAAATTAATTTCAACCTAGAATTCTGTACTCAAGCTGAGTGTTAGTCAAATGTGATAGTAGAATAGAGACATTTTCAGACATGAAAAGGTATGTCCCACCAAAATGAAAAGTAAACCAAAAGGAGACTGATGAGAAACAAGAGAATCTCACTCAGAAAAAGACAAAAAGAACTGTGGGATATGGGGACTTCCCTGGTGGTTCAGTGGTTAAGAACCCACCTTCCAATTCAGGGGACATGGATTCAGTCCCTGGTTGGGAAACTAAGATCCCATATGCCTCGGGGCAACTAAAACCCAACACAGCCAAAAATAAACATTGAAAAGAATCCATGGGAAGATAGTGAAGGCACATCCAAGGATGACTGCTATGCATGAAGCATAAAGGGAACAATTAGTCCAGAGTGGAATCCAGGATACACTTATACAGGAAGATGAAACTGATAAATACATATAAACATCTTGAAAAATTTAGATAATTGGCTAAAAAGTCAGGTTTGAATTAAAACAAAACAGATATTAACTCTGTTTTTAAAAAAAAAGTTGTACAATAAAGGAAAAGGCATCAAAGTTTGCTATGGTGGCTCAGTTTGCCCTGGTGGCTCAGTGGTAAAGAAATCTGCCTACCAACACAGGAGACACAGGTTCGATCCCTGATCCAAGAAGATACCACATGTGGCAAAACAACTAAGCTCATGGGCCACAACTATTGAGTCTATGCTCCAGAGCCTGGGAGCCACAACTGCTGAAGCTTGCATGCCTAGAGCCTGTGCTCTGCAACAAGAGAAGCCACCACAATGAGAAGCCTGTGCACTGCAACTAGAGAAAAGCCCAAGCAACAATGAAGACCCAACACAGCCAAAAAGAAAGAAAATTGTTAAAATAATTTTTAAAAAATGAATAAACAAACACTGATCATTAACCAAAATTTTGCTATAACTACATTGAAAGGATGAAAGGTAGGAAGGGAGAAAGGAAGCAGTGTCAGGAAGAAAAGAGAGCTAAACCTTCATCTTCCATTACGCAAAGCCTATTGACAATGCTTAAAACTGAAAAATTAAGTAGTGATTGTTGTTGTTTGGTCCCTAAGTTGTGTATGACTCTTTTGCGACTCCATGAGCTATATATACCACCAGACTCCTCTGTCCATGGAATTCTCCTGGCAAGAATATTAGAATGGGTTGCCATTTCCTTCTCCAAGGGATTTTCCCAACCCAAGTACCAAACCCACTTCTCATGTATTATCAGGCAGGTTCTTTACCACTGAGCTTCTAGGGAAGACCCCAGTTTCTGAGTAGAGGTTAGGAAAAGAGGTCAGACCCAGAGACCTCTTCCTGAATCATTGAGCTGTGTTCTCTGACATACTTTCCTGTCTCCATTTTTCTTTTTCTGCCAAATCCACGCTTTCAGCATTTTTTTATGGAGTAGAGCATGAACTTTGGGATCAGACTGCCAGATTGAATACTGGGTCTATCAGTTATTAGTCACTTAGGGGATTGGTTTTATGTCCTTGAGCCAAATTTTCTCACAATAAAATAGAATAAAAACCCAATTGCCTCAGAGGTTTACTAGGAATACTAAATGAATTAGTAGACATAAAGCAGTGAAAACAGCACTTGTCACAAAGAATGTTAGCTGCTATCACCATCATCTTCTTCATTACTTTATCTCACTTCACAGAGGTGGCATGTTCCCTGTGTTGTTGTCTGAAAGAATATCTGATCATATCCCTGTTCTATTCAAAAACTTTTGAAGAATCCATTCCATTATCTTTAGAATAAAGTTTCAATCCTTTGGAAGAATTTGAGAAGGATCAGTATATGTGCCTCTTTGTACATTTGGTAAAATTGTGCAGTGAAACCATCTGGTCCTGGACTTTTGTCTGTTGGGAGTTTTTTTTATTACAAGTTCTATTTCATTTCTAGTGATTGGTCTGTTCTAGTTATCTATTGCTCCTTGATTCAGTTTTAGAATGAAGTTTCAACTTCAAGGTTTCTCATGTTTTTCATGATCTAGCTCCAACACTGGGTCCTGGAATGTTAGAATGAAATGGGGTCTTAGAAATCATCCAGCTCAATTTCTGCATTTTTACAAGGAATAAATGGTAGTATCAATCCAGACTTTTTTCTTATTGTACCTGTGCTACTCCATGTCCCATTCCAGATTCCTGCATAAGACTGAAGATGTCACCATTCTCTTGAAAACCAGAACTACACTTGTATTTGTCCATTTGATCACTTAGTTCTAGAGTAGCTCATGAGGCTTTATAACTTCTACTCTCTGTCTCATCTTACCTCAGACCTTCCAGCAAAGAGAGTGCTATAACTTTCTTGTTTGCTTTAATTGGTAACCTCTCCCTCTTTCCCTGTGGATGGGCAGACAAAGGAGCAGCTGTTTAAAGCCCACTGTTAGTGTCCTGAATTGATATAAATAAACTTGGTGAGGAAACTAAGGCTTCCAGGGAACTCCAGTTTATTTATGAGAGAAATTCATAGAAAGACCTAGCATAATATCCCAGAGTCATATTTGGTGGAGGTATAATCTCGGATAGCCTAATAAGGCATCTAGCTGGGGAAACAGTAAAGGTGTAAATGGTGGCTGCTGCTGTTTTTGTAAAAAAAAAAAAAGTTTAAGTGAAGCTCTAGGTAGCCCACCTGGGGTTAATGACTTGGAAGGCCATTAGAGAATACCCAACCCTGCAGATTAGCTCTTCGTGATATGATCAGACATCTTGCATCCCATATGATCTTTTTTCCCATTATTTTCAGGTCATTTAGTTTTAATTACTTACAGTAAATTTAGGGAAGGTGATTAAATTGTAGTCATGTGAGACTTGATTACCCTGATGCTATTACATCTGGACTAAATGGCAGAGTAGGAGCATGAATTTGTCTAGAAAGGAGTTTCTCATATTCTTGGTCTGCTTGTCTCTGCCAGCAGTGGTTTGGACAGTGGCTTGAACACTTGCCTGAGGTCCTCAGGGTTTGAAGGATGCTAATAGAACCACCTTGGGAAATGTGTAGGCAAGACTGTGCAGAGAAGGCTTCTGCCTGTCTTTCTCATTTTCTGCCACTTCCAATTTATATGACAACTGATGCTCAGCAATCCAAAGTATGGTGAAAACTTAATTGTCAATCCCATGCTCTGCGTCTTTGATCTTCTGGTCTTGTTTAACACCTGCATTTCCTCCTAGTCCAAGGTGAATGACCCAAGCAGCAGTCTAGGGTAACACCTTCACATGCAGGCAGGCTGGGGAACCAGGATTTTACCTGGATTTCCCATGCTTTCTACAGGCAGCAAGTACAGCCCTCCAAACCAAACAATATGTTACTGTTTCACATTGTTACCCTGAGTGTCCTCTGTACCAACACTTAAACCACTTTCCTGCCCACTGAGCCCCTTACCTTTCCACTCCTCTTAGTCCTGACATTGACTTCGCCTGAATTGTCTCTTTCTAGAGATCTTTACCTGTAGAAATCCTACCCATATTTCAAGGTCCAATATGTATTCCAGCTGCTTCATGCAGTTTTCTTGAATTTTCCTAGCCAGATATTATCTCCCCCACCTCTATGTTCCTGGTGTAACCATCACTTATGCTTGTATGATATTTAATGCATCTTTCTTTTTTCCTCAACTAGACTATAATTTCTGCAGAAATACTTCTCATGTATCTTTGTATCCCTTAATTCACAGTACTATACTTTTCATATACTAGATACCTTGTGAGTATTTACTAAATGAAAAATAGAGATACCTGATTTAAGCCCTCCTACTATAATTGATGGATTTCTGTCAAGAGAGCCCTGTTTACTTCTAGAAAAGTAAAGTACTTACTTCTTGGAGTAAGTACTTAACTCCTTGAAACTCACCAAGATGAAAACAAAACCAGAGAAGGAAGCTTCATCTGTAATAAAACTAGATAACTGCCATGTACCCGTACACAGATTAGAGAGTATCTGCCAGACACAAAGGACACAAAGAAATTTAGGTCAAATCCAAAAAGAACACCAAGACTGGACCAGCATAAGGAACAGTGACATGGGCAGTCCAAAGGAGAAATGGTAAACATCACTTTTACAAAATCTCAGGGCACAGAGAAAGGAGAAAACCAGGCTGGTCTCATACTTTTCTATGACATTTGAGGCCAGAAGACAGTAAAATGACATTTGAGGCCAGAAGACAGTAAAACAACATTTAGAAAATTTGGAAGGGAAACAGTTGTGACTTAAGAATCCTATAGATAGTGAAGTTAGGGTTAAAGTATAAAATCATCAAAAATACTCCAAGGCTTAGGAGATGTGGTGCCCATGAACCCTCTAGAAAACTCTGCTTGAAGACATAATAAAAGCCAAATAGGTAATGAAACAAAATACTGATAAGTGGGTAGATTGAGTGTAAGTCTGTGGCAGTGATAGTTGCAAAAAGATCATAATTATTAAAAGAATTCTGTCCATGTTTCTTCAATAACACTTTTATATTAAAAAAAAAAAAGCAAATTATAAAACTTTGACAAGATCCCCTGGACTTAAGGGGCTCCTCAGGACTTTTGATTCATTCTCTATTTGAACCATTTGCACTAAACCCATCTTCTGAGAATACTCCAGCTTATTTCTTTTAAGATTGTTACATCTTGGAAACTCCTTGGGAGTCCAATGATTAGGACTCCATGCTTTCACTGTTGTGGGCCCAGATTCAATCCCTGGTTGGGGAACGAAGATCCTGCAAGTCATGTGGTATGACCAAAAAGATAATAATAATATATATATTTTTTAATTGTTACCTCTTTATTTTGATTCCCTCCCAAACCGTTCTTTTTCTTTTTCTTTGCCTCTGCTTAGGGAATATAATTCAATTTCTTAGGAGGGAGACATTTTTACCACTAAACCCTTGTGTAATGAAGGGAGACATAGAACTAAAAGGAAGAAATGTTCAGCCTACTCACTGGAGACAGTACATTTTACTTATTTATTTTTTGGCTGCACTGGGTCTTCAACGCTGGGCATGGACTTTCTCTAGTAGTAGAGAGTGGGGGCTACTCTTCGTTGCAGTGTGTGGGCTTCTCATTGTGTTGAATTCCCTTGTGGAGCACAGGATCTAGGCGCACAGGCTTAGTTGCCTCTCAGCATGTGGGATCTTCCCAGACCAGGAATCAAACCCACGTCCCCTGCATTGGAAGGCAGGTTCTTAACCACTGGACCACTAGGGACGTCCCCGAGACAGTACATATTAATCTATAGGACCGAAGGGCAAGAGTGACTAGAGACAGACAGAAAGTGAGATATTTTTACAAGTATTATATCTCATTACATGAATTAACCTGGGTAAATGTCACAGATATGATGTTGAAGGGGAAATAAGGAAGTTGCACTAGGATATATAGATATAGAGAATGATAGCATTTATATAAAATTTTTAAAATTTGCAGAAGAATACAATGTATCATTTACTATTATATGAAGTAAAAATGCTTAAGAACAATAAATACCAGAGTCAAACAGTAGTTACCTCTGGGAGGAGAGGGGGGGAAATGTGAACAAAGAAAATTGCTGTATTTTTGTATTATTTTTTGGAGGGTTCTTTATATTCTCTGTATTCTTCTCTGCTGTGCTGAGTGCTAAGTTGCTTCAGTCGTGTCCGACTCTTTGTGACTCTGTGGACTGTAGCCTGCCAGGCTCCTCTGTCCATGGGATTCTCCAGGCAAGAACACTGGAGTGGGTTGCCGTGCCCTCCTCCAGGGGATCTTCCCAACCTAGGGATCAAACCTGCGTCTCTTACATCTCCTGCATTGGCAGGCAGGTTCTTTACCACTAGTACCACCTGGGACTTATCTATGCCTGAAATATTTCATTGAAAATAATACATGATTCTTCTTCTAAAAGAAGACACCTGGACCAGAGCCCCTTGGGCCAAGGCAAGGAGCCTCTGGCATCTGGAGAGATATGGGCAACTCAGCCATAATCTTTGGACTGAAGCACCGGATGGCCTAGAGTGGACCTTTAGTCATATGCCTAAAAAGTTTTTCTCCCCCAAGGTTATGAATAAATTTAGCAAGCCTGCCAGCTAATCTCCAGAGAAGAACCTGCCTGTCCTCAGAGTTACTGAAAAGTTTCATGGCTCCTTGCCAAACACTGCCAGTCAGCAGCTGAGGCAGAAGCCTGTGGCACAGTGGAGGGTCACTTCCCACTGTGTAGGCTTGGGCACATGGCTTAATCTCTGTGAGCCCCAGTTTTTTGTGTAAAAATTAGAATAAATACCACCATTCCTGCAGGTTTGCTAAAAGGATTAAGTTACATAATGAATATAAAGTGCTTTGTGTAGTGACTGAGCTGTATTAGACATTACATTTATATAAGTTCCCTTCTGTCCTGAAATAAACTGAAAAAAGTCCTAACTAAAACCAGAAGAGGAATGAGAATTTGGAGGCATCCCTGATTCCCAGGTGAGGGCTTCTTCCTCATGCCACGTGCCATGATATGACATGGTATGCCTGGCTAAGCAATGATCTTACTATAGGCCTCTGTGTTTTTCTTATGGCCTCCTGTCCACTGAAGCTTTAGGGTTTTCAGGGTAATTTCCCAAGGCTTGCAGCTTTGCTTAAAGTTTGACAGCATTAAGAAGTGAGGGCTTCCCAGCTGGCACCAGTGGTAAAGAATCCACCTGCTAATGCAGGAGATGCAAGAGATGTGGGTTTAATCCCTGGGTTGGGAAGATCCCCTGGAATAGGAAATGGCAACCCACTCCAGTATTCTTGCCTGGAAAATTACATGGACAGAGGAGCCTGGAGGGCTACAGTCCACAGGGTCACAAGAGTCAGACATGACTTAGAAACTGTGCACACACACAAGGAGAAGTGAACATCAAAAGTCCATTAATCTTAGCCATCTCCAAGCAGAGTCCTTAGTACCCAGCTGAGAGCTTAAAGTAGAATGTAGAAGCTGTAGTTCTGGTATTGGACCGGGTCTTTTCATGAGCTGTATAGGAAGTCATCCCCCCTCCTACTTTAAGCACAAGGCAGTCTTTACTGTGGACTGGCAGCGTGGAGGGGGCTTGTTAGATATGGTAGTGTCTGTCCTTCCTCTCCAGCCTGAGCAAACACACATACTTGCAGTAAAATCCTTAACCTTGGAGTTCTTTTTCAACAGGGGGAAAGCTAAATTGGCTTAAAATTTTTCGAGAGTACCTCAGCCTTACTAATGAAGGTGACTTGTGACTGCAACAGTGATCATGGGAAACAATTGAAGAAACAAGTAGTAGAAAATAGTTTCATACTCACTAAGGCCTTTTTTCAGGTGTTCATCTCAAAGCCTTCCACAGATCCACTGACCAAGAGCTTCCACTTTTTCCCGATCACATCTGCAGATTTACTAGTGGTGGTTTATTTGTCTCAGAGGAACACAAACTAGATGAAACAAACAACAAAGCAATATGGGCGGTTCCTGAAGATTTCAGTGAGACCTGTAAAACATCAGAACCCACGCTCTCCATTGCTATAGAAATCTGACCTCAGTCATTCCAGACTCTTCTTCCAGAGATGGTTCCCACTTGTGTCCCAGATTCCAAAATAGTCATTTAGTACTCTCTGATTATGGCTGCTTGAGTTCCTGTTGGCTCTTTCTCGTTTACTGACTATGTTTACTTCTTGCCCAACTCCAGAGCATACTATATACTATATACTCTTTAACTACTGAGCAAGAAGCATCTCCTTACTCCCATTTTGAAAAAAGAAGTGAGACTTTTCAATGACAAACTAGAGGCCAGTTATAAACCTACTACTATACCTCAGAAGCCTCTGTGTCTGAAGCTTTCTGTATGCTTCCTTACTACTCTTTTGGGGTGAATTTTCACCCCAGGATCCGGAATCACCCTAACTGCTGATTGGATTGCTTTCTCTCAGGGAGGGCAAATTGAAAAGTTCTGGAAGGTCCCTTAATGCCCACCCACTGAGCATATCCTGAGTTTGAGCCAAAAAAACTAGTACTGGGACTTCCCTGGTGGACCAGGGGTTGAGACTCCATGCTTCTATTGTAGGAGGCATGGGTTTGATCCCTGGTTGAGAACTAAGATCCCACATGCCTCACCAAGCAGCCAAAAAAAAACCTAATATTTTCTCTGCCCATCTCTAGCCCACAGCAGAGTACTATGGCTTTGACCTTTGCCACTTTCTGACAAGCTTTAGCCTTCTAGGAGAATAAAGAAGGCTCTGAAATGCCATAAAATGCTAGAATTACTTTTTTGCATTTTACTAAAATTTTGGCACTTGGCAAGGATCTTTTTTATGACCTGTGGATGATAGTTTCAGTCCTTGGAATGGCCTCTTTTCCATCCCCCATGCCTCTTGGATTGCTTGAGGATTTTTCCTTAGTTGATGTTTTATTTTGTTTAAATGGACACTCAGACCGTTCCTACTTACCTCCTTCTCCCCTCCAGCTGCCCACTTCTGACTCTTTAGGGACTGAATATTCCCTTATTAGGATAGATCTCATTCCACAGAGCCATCTTGGCCCAGAAAAACAACTCAGCAGTCCCAGGCTTCCTCTAGTCTTCTCCCCTAATTTCTTTGTTTGACCATGCATGTATGGATTCTGGAGTCAGGCAGACTTAGTTTTGAAATTGCTACTTGGCAGTTAATGTGGTTTTAGGTAAATGATTTAACTTCTCTTAATCTGTCATCTCATCTGCAAAATTTGGTTATTTTATCAGAGGTAAAAATGATACTCCTAGAATCATCTAGGTAACTCACTTCTGTAATATATGTAGCCTGCTTAGCATAGTGCCTGGCCTGAAGTAGGTATGGAATAAATGCTAGTGAAGATTTTCAGAAGGACTTCCCCCCACCCCCACCCCCCATCCTCAGAAGCCAAGAGGATGCTTTTTAAACACATTCAAATGCTAAGAGCCAGTGGTGCTACTCTTGAGAGTGTGGCTTTAGGGTCTAGAGTAGTCTCTTATATAGCATGGAGTTGGCTTTTAAAATATCCTATTTTTCTAAATAATTATGGTTTTGATTAACCAGGGTCTGTGGTAAGAGCTGTGGGGTACCCATTATTTCTATAGCTTATCTCCTAGGAAGATTCACTGGATCTGAGCCTCCACTGAAATTTTTTATATATTCCCAGATGAGAGGCAGAAGCAATGGATCAGCCCAGGGGTCAGGGCCAGCTTCCACCCCCAGACCAAAGGAAGAGCAATTGGGTGGAATTTAGACCTCCAGGTCTGGGGTGCCTAAAGAACTGAAGTCATACTGTTTGTTCTTTGCAGGCTTTGGGTGAATATCATTATGAGCATATACAGACTCTGGACTTCTCTAAAGCCCAATCCTCTCTTGAGGCAGTCTATCTTCTAACATAATCATGTAACCATTAACTAGACTGGCCAGCTATTCCTAGCATATGGAGGAACCAGAACCTCCAACCCATAAGGGTGAGGATGGTGATGAGAGACATGGACACTCCCTAATTTGGCTACTGTGTTACAGAAGCAACATCCAGAGCAGCATCATCTGCAACGATGCCGTAATTGAGAAGGGAGCAGACATCAAGAACTGCCTAATTGGAAGTAGCCAGAGGATTGAAGCCAAAGGTAAACCAGAACCCAAATTACAATCACAGATACCATTGTTTTCATATCACACTAACAAAGATAATGCTCTGTGCTGATGAGAACTGGGGAACAAGCATATGCATACCCCACAGATGAAAACATATAAATTGATAAAAGCCATCTTAGGAGGGCAATTGACATCACTGTCAAATTTTTTAATTCTGACTTCACAGTTCCATCTTTGAAAATTTATCTTGTTAGATAAGTCTTCATATATATTTATGCAGCCTTACTACCAAAAAATTTAAAACATACCAGAAATATCTAATGACCCAGATTGGCACCAATACTTTAAGGTGGCTGTCAGGCATAAGAGAAAAGGGCCAGTGATCAACAGAGGCTCTGGAACTATCTCTGGCAGCCTCCTGCAGTCCTTGGGTACTTCATCTGACCTGGTAATTAAGGGAGAGGAGTCCCATGGATTCTTGGCCTGGAAGAAGGTTAGTAGCTTCTTGAAAGCCATTGTCTCGGTGCCATCCTCAACTGCTTAGAGATGCTCTAGTGTTAGCTTGCTCTGCTCTGTAGCTATAGAAAGTCTGTGTAATGCTTAAAAGACATACAAACATCAGGGTTTTCCTGCTGGGCTGGGCAAATTGGAATGGTCCATAATTTGGCTGAGGATTTTTAACCAAAAAGTAGCCAAAGCTCAAGATCAGTAAAGAGGGCACATTGCTTTTCAGATTATTCCTTAAACCTAAACTAGGGTTGGGTAGGAGAGTTGCTGAAAGAACTAAATCCACCAGTTCTGAGTTTGTGGAAGCCACCTTTTCCTTCTCCCAGTAAGTAAAGGCCTTCTTCCGTTTTTCCTCCTTCCCTTTTATTTTTTAAAGTCATATACCTTTCCTGTGAGCTTTAGACTCAAAACAGACCTGGGTTCAGATCTCAGCTGTGCAAATCACTGGATGGGCACCAGGTTGTTTTTAATTTCTAGGCCTCAGATGTTTGAAACTAGAAAAACTGAGACAATAATAACTTATTTTGGAGGATCGTTGTGAGAACTAAATACAGTTAAATGTTATGAGGATTACACACAACTTCTGGAGCATACCATGGGGTTTAGAGCTCCACATATGTACCATGGTCTTGTGCCTCTCCGTGCTTTTGCACATGCCCTCTCTCTGTCTGAAATTCTTAATGATTCTGCCCAAGTGTTTTCTCTATAGAACCTTCCTGACTCTTTCCATGACTCCTCACAGTCAAACTGAGCATTCCTTCCTCCTCCACACCTTTGTCAATACCTTAATTAAAGCACATAGACAAATGGCAATTATCTATGAATCTATCTTCACTACTAGACTAAGAACCTCCGACCAAGGACTGACTTATTTCAATATGTGTCCCTAGCTCTCGGAACAGGTCCTAGTTTATAGTAGATGTGGGAAGTGTAGAGATGAGCAAATAAATTTTGGATCCCTTGGTAAAGGGAATTTGGGGGCATTTCAGGGCAGAGAGTTAGGGTTCCAAAAAAGACATTTGTGAGACAGTTGCAATTATCATGAGATCTCTTCTGACTTTTTTCCTAAACTTACGCTGATGAAAGAACCAAATGCAACACTGATAAATGAACTGAGGAGATGCTGCCTTTGCCTGAAACCACCCTTCAGCCTTATTTCTTCACTAGAGACTAGACATAACTCTTCTTCTCACTGCCTTTCCTCACATTTCAAGTACTTTCTTCCTCTACATGTGAGAATTGTCATTTCTGAAAGGCCTTTTCTGGGTGATACTAGTTTACCAATAAAGTTCTTTGTTGTAAGCAATATAAACTATCTCTGGGTGATTTAAACTGATAAAGAATTCATTGAAAAGATACTAGATAGCTCACAGCTCCACGATGGCTGCAGAATCAAGCTTAGAAAATGGGTCACAGCCACGATTTACCCTCCAGATCATTTTGGTGAGGACACTGCTGCCATCTTCACTGGATACTACACGCTTGCTCTGCTGCTCCAGCTGCCCAGCAGCCCCAAAGTGGAATCTCTCTGGTTCCTATATTTTTGTGTCACTAGTTCCCAGCTCATGGTTTCTGGTGGCTACACTAACAGGTCAAACCTAGGTTATCTGTCCATGCCCTTGCTGTGGGGAAGGCTGGCATTTTTAGTTCAGTCTGTGGGGGACAAACTCCACCTGGTATCTCACTAGAGAGCCTTTGAGCTGGAGTGTTGGGCAGTAGTGGCTCCCCAGCTGTTGGTACCTTCTGCCATGATCCCATGCAAGCTGAAGGTATGATCCTAGATGAGAGGGCTGGGACACCAGCTTGAACCCCAGGACAAGGGGCAAGGATGGCACTGCCTTCCTGGGGGGGGGGGCGGTGTTGCACTGGCTTATGGCTATTGTATACAGCTTTAAAATGTTCTCTCGTGCACTGTCTTATTGGGTTCTCATGAAAGCCCTCTGAGGTAGGGATTCTTTATTGACCCATTTGGTAAAGTGGAAACTGAGACTTTGAAAGTTGAAATTTACCAAAAGTGGAGATCAGTCCTGGGTGTTCTTTGGAAGGAATGATGCTAAAGCTGAAACTCCAGTACTTAGGCCACCTCATGCTAAGAGTTGACTCATTGGAAAAGACTCTGATGCTGGGAGGGATTGGGGGCAAGAGGAGAAGGGGATGACAGAGGATGAGATGGCTGGATGGCATCACCAACTCGATGGACGTGAGTTTGAGTGAACTCCGGGAGTTGGTAATGGACAGGGAGGCTTGGCGTGCTGTGATTTATGGGGTCGCAAAGAGTCAGACACGACTGAGCGACTGAACTGAACTGAACTGAACACAGCTAGTACATAACACAACTGGGTCTTGAGCCTGAACTATTGACAGCCTCCAAAAAGACCAGAGGAAGAAGCCACTCCTGGCTTGCCTAGCAAAATTTAACAGTGATACTCTTTTTCTCCCTTTAGTCCATCTTTCCCCAACAGGTAGGAAAAATATATTTGGCCTCCATATCCTGGCTTTTTCTCTCCTCTTAGCTCTTTCTCCTGCTCAACATACCAGTTCACCCATACCTACCCTTGGCTTGAAGAGAAATTTGGTTTTTGATCATCTAGGGCCTATTGGTTGTTTCTTTAAAATAGAATTCAGAACCTCAGCCTATTCTCTGACTTTGTGGAAGGCCTTGGAACGGATCCTTCAAAAGCAGGATAGGATAATCCCATCCGCTCCCTGACTCCTCATTACATTTCTCTGTCCTTTTTGTTCTCTTCTATTTGGGTTTGTGGCCCCATGCAATGTTTCTTCTACCTCTTTCTTGCCTCTTTGCTTTGTAAATTAGCTCCTGCTCAGCAAAAAAGTAGAAATACCCAGTGCTTTCTTGTTTTAGTCCCTCCTAGAGCCAGGAGATGCTTCCTTTTGTTGTTTTTACAGGCATATTTGAATGTGTGAACTCCATTTGCCACTGCCCTGCAGGGTCATACCCGCCACCCCCCCCCCACCCCCACCCCCCGCCCCCGGCTTTCTTACATGCTGGAACCTGGAACCTCACAGTTTTCTCCTCCTTCCTCTCCCCACCTCCAACAAAGTCATAGTGTGCCTTTCTTTTCCTTTGCAAGGACCCCTCTTAGTTTTGTGTGCAGAAGGCATGAATGAATAATGAATGCCAGACAGTGAGGGTTTGAGGCACATCATCTACCATCAAGGAGCACAGGGCTAGGCTTGCCACACCCCTAAGATGTCACAGGCTGCAATGTCTCCTGCGCTTTCTGGTTCTAACTAACACTATGTGTCTCGTTAAGGGTCCTGAAGAAGGGGCCAGGGAAGTCTCTAAACTGGAGATCCCCAACATTTCTTACTCTGTCCTCTATGCTAGAGGGATCGCTGCGGCCAGCCCAGTAGTCAGTGCTTTCCTGCCACAGGTATTCCTGGACGTCAGCCTGTTCCCACTATCATTTTCTTTGAGGCTGAGCTATATTGAGAAAGCAAATTCCCAGCCATCAGTGTAGCAATCTCAACCTGTTACTATGGATGACCTAGACAAACATCAACTTAGGTCCTCACTAGCAAAGAGGTCAGGAGATAGCAGGGTCCCCAGTCAGTCTTTCTCCTATGAAGGGATTTTAGGAAAAAACATTCATCCTCAGAAGTAATACTGTCCTCTCTCCAAATCCCAATCATTTGCATGCCACAGAGTCACCACATCCATAGCAAAAATGGGACTCTACACCAAAAACAGGACTCTCATAACCCAGTGTAGGCCCCACTGCCCTTTTCTAGCATTACTGAGAGAACAAGGCATTTTCTAGCAATTCCAGCCTTTCTCACCCCACCCAGCATGCTCAGTTAATGAGATTATCTCTGGCAAAAATCCTGGCAGCCAAGTTTGACCTCCTGCTCAAGCCAACTGAAAAGCTATAGCCAACAAAGTCAAAACCTGGGAGACTAATTGGACATTTCATCTGAGTCTCTTATTACTTTCAGAGAGAGAACTTGGATCTCTTCCCTGGGACCACAGTGATCAGTCCTTTGGCCATGAAAGTAGACCTGATGGGTACATAGGTCAAGTCCTGCCTAGCAGGAATCCTCCCCAGCCTCCCAACAGTGCAGCTTCTCATATGTGACTTGTCATTCCCCTCTGTCTCATTGGTTTTTCCCCAGCTTTCTTTCCTCCCTTGTGCTCTTCTCTTTAGGATCTTTGCTGACCTGATTCCAGCCCAGAACTTTTCCAGTGTGTTTACTGAAGCTTGCTTCCAACTCTGGCCAAGCAGAACTAGCACTGCTTGTTTTTCCCCTTCAGGTTTCCTCCACCTTACTGAAAGTCTCCATAAAATCTTCCCCCAAAATGCCAGATGCAATAATTCTCCTCTGAATGCCAGTGAGCAAGCCAGAGAAGGTGCAGGTATTTATTTGGAGCCTAGCAGAGCAGAATAAGATGTTGTTTGCCTCAGCCTGACACCTCACTCACCCCTCTGGTCTGGAGCACTAAGGACCAAGAAGAGTGTTAATAAAACTGGGACTGTCTTCAGAACATTCCAGTGGCCTGGGAACTAGGAGGAGCCTGGGTGAAGGGAAGGCAGATGTCAGAATTTAGACATGAGATGATATGGCTAACTCATGGCCACAGAGGGCATAAGGGCCAAGAGGAACTTTTGGAAGTTCCTGGGAAGCTAGCCCAAGATGCATTTCCTTTGTTCTTTTCTGATCAGTCTTACCTCAAGGTCAAGCCTGACTGACAGTCATACTCCAAGACCAGCCCCAGCCGTTGGGAATGTAGAAGCCTGAGCACTGTCTGGGCCTCCCTCCCATCCTTCTCACTGAAGGAAGCAGATGGCTTTCTGGGGCAGGACCACACAAGCCAAACCCAGGTGCATTCTGCAACTTCCATTTAATTCTTACCAAGGCTTTTTACATCAGTTATCTTACTGAATCCCCACAGCTTTATGAGGAAACCAAAGACATGGAATAATGTGATCAAAGTCCAGTTAGAATTCAAAGCTCTGTGGCTCAGAGCTCTCCTATTCTGCATTGTCACCTTTTCCTCTCACAGGAGGTTGCCTCTGTCAAATACAATGCTATAACAAAAACTTTGTGAAAGGCCTAGACCTGAGCTTCTCTTCCTACTGGAGAACATTAGAGAGACAGGCCCAAAGATGCTCTCAACCCCTAGCACCTTTGCTGTGATGCACCAGTGTGTCAATTGTGTTCTCTTTGGCAAGGGGATTGGAGGCCTTCTCCTCTATACATGCTCCTTTTCCTTCTGCTGTACCCTCACATAACCACCGAGAACACACATACTTTCTTCAATAATACCACCTCCTATATTCTAGGCTCTGGGAGACTAGGGGTGTCAAGATGAGTAAGACTTGCCTTTTACTGTCCAGCTGCTCAGTCTATTATAGAGACACAGATAAGTAAAGAACTAAGTACAGTTTCACGGGTATGATGTCAGGGTTCATTAAGGACAGAAAAGAGAAATCATTCAGTTCTTGGCACAAGGATCAGGCATACCATCTCAAAGGAAGGAATTTAGGCTAAATTTTAAAATTGCTGGCTATACATCAAATATACAAAAGGGAAGAACCTCTTAAACTAAGGGGAACCAGGCAAGCAAAAAACAGTCTCTTGTGTTGGGAACTACAAATCATTTGGAAAATCTAGAATACAGTATGTAAAGGAGATGTAGCAAGAAACAAAGCTAGAAAGGTGGGTAGAACAGAAGACATGTCTGAAATCTCAAAGTTTTCAGGGCTTCAGTCAGAAACCCCCTTTCTACTGGCAGAGCAGAAGTAGGCTCCAGGCTGTGGGCACTATGAACAGACCAAAACACCTCGTGTTATCAAACTTGGTACCATTATCAACGGTTTTCATTTTGCTTCACCAAACCTTTCTGAGGCTGAAGTAGAGCTGCAGGAAAGTCAAGAGTTTCTGCCTTACCTATCAGGGTCACACTTAAAGTCCCAAGTATGGCAATAAAGCTGTTGGACCTTCAGAGGTCAGGCTCACCCAGAAAGAATCCATTGTCCGCCAGGTGGTCAGCCTTTTCTGCCTGAGTCAGTAGAAGGCTGAACACTCCCCTCTCCCCTACATCTGCCCCAGGCCCTCAGGGAAGAAGGCATGCCTGGTTTCCCCTGCCCCTTCCCGACCATTGGTTCACTGCCCCCTTTCTATAGCTCCTACTTGTTGAAAGTTAACCCTCTTCTTACCTTTTACCACGTAATTGGTCAGCCCCCAGGGAAGTCTCCTAAATGTATCAAGGGTTCACAGTCTTCCCGCTTCCTCCCTCTCTTTTTCCAAACATCTTGAACAACTTCAGCGTATTTATCAATGAACCATCCAGCCCCTCGGCTTCACCATTCCCTGATCTTCTCTACTTCACCAACCTTCACTTCCTTGCAACTTTAGACACAGTCACACCCTTTCCTTGTCATTTAACTACAGACCTCTGAAATCTTTCATGTGCCAGCAGCTATGCTAGATATGATCATAAATCCACTGCCCCTGCACTCAAAATCCTTACAGAGAAATAGAGATACATCCAAGGTAGAGTGTTTTCACAAACCAGGAAATGAATGGTTCAGAAGGGAAGGCACCACATAGTGGAGATGCTTGATTAGGGTATTTAGGGTGAGTAGGGAGGAGAAGAAAGGCATTTGAGGCAGAGAAAATAGCATATACTAAGGTCTAGAGCTATAAAACAATATGGCTTCCAAGTACAAATGGAGAAAGATGGAAGATAAAACTGGAGAGGTAGACAAGGGTCAGGTCATAGAGGGCCTTATGGGTTTGAACTTTACAAAAATAATAACCACTGTTTATCAAACACTCAGTATGCTTTAACTCATTGAATTCTCACAATAACCCTATCGAGTGTGCAATATTATTTACATATGACATGGGAGACATCTCCCTTTCTCCTTTGAGTATCTCCATTTAACTATTTAGTCTCTTTTCCTCTCACTCTTTTTCCCCCATGCCCTATCCTACACCAGAGTTTTTCACATTCCTCGTTCTTATATCTTTATGTCTTTGCTCATGCTGTTCTAACAGCCTGGAATGCCTTCCCCTTGATACACTGCCTGAAAAAACTCTATTCATTCTTTAAGACTCAGTTCCAGTTCCCCTCTGATGGAACGTCTCCTGAAAGCCAGGTGTCAGTCCCCACCTCCTGGGTGGGAAGATGCTGTCTCTCCCAAAGACCTTTTGGCAAGTTGTTTTTCCCAAGAGCTTCTAAAGAGCAGAGCCACATCGGAGAGGAATAAATGTTTATGAACACAGAATTAGAAGTAATCGGATTTGAAATGAACTCATTTGCTTCCAGTTCTCAAACAACCTTTTCTTTTTCTTTTATAGCCAAACGAGTGAATGTGATCGTGGGGAATGACCAGTTCCTGGAGATCTGAGTTCTGAGCAAGTCAGACTCCTTCCTTTTGGCCCCCAGAAGTACAGATGTTGGCTGGCCCACCTGTTTGACTCTGTATTTATTTCCCAATAAAAGAAGGGCTCCCAAAGGCATTCTGGAGACTTATGGAGTAGTTGGGCTCCGAGGATACAGTGTATGTTCCTGTTGGAAAAACTGTCAAGAGCCAGCGTGTGGGACAAGATAGGACACGTGGCCTGGCTCTTATACACCAAGGTTATCAGGCAGGGGCAGCAGCTGTCCAGTGGTCAAGCTCCCAGGAGGGCTACTTTCCAACTGGCTGGCCCAGCCTAGCCCTTAAAAGCATCTCCCACCTGAAAGGACTTGAGGGTCCATCAGCCCCCAACCCTAATCAGGCTTTCTAGATCTGTGGGCCTAGTTGCTGCCATTGCCACCTCTGCATGTGATGCGCCTCCTGCAGCTGCCAGTGTGGGCAGCCTCAGCCCCAGACTTAACTACTCTGTTCCCATACCTACCCACACAGGTTCCTGGCCCCTGCCACCATGCCACCCCAGCCTCACCCTCCCACCCCTGCCATTTACTTCCCATCCTCCCAGTGTCTGGGAGGCATCCAGCCCAACTGTTATACCCTGGAGACCCTTAAAGCAAGCAGGAGGCAGCCCCTGCCTAGCCAGCAATGCTATCCCCACAGGTTTTAGTGGAAGCAAGGACAATAAAAGAAAGCTGTGGGCTGAGAGAAGCCAGACCCCTTCTCACCTCTTCTTAGGGAGGTCTGCCCAACTGGGAAAGGAAGAGCCAGGAACCCAGATCATCATTTGAAATTCTTACTGATTCTTCTCCAGCTGCACTCCTTTATATCCTAATTATATAGACTCTGCTGCTTCAGGTAATTGAGAAATGAGACTTCGGTTCTCACAGCTCTTCTGGAACCCCATCCACCTTGTCTGCACCACCCCTACTCCCAGATACTGTACTCCGCTCCTGCCTCTCCCTACACCGCTTTTACCACCTGCAGGTGCTGGCTGGAAGATGAAAGTGGTTCCTGGGGTGAGATTTCACCTCCTAGAATTATCAAAGTAAAGGTTTCTCTTGATGTGTTCACTGTGGGTGGCAGTAATTATAAAGAATGATTTGAAATACTGGTTTCTACATTGCTTCAAAAATCTGAAGTCTCTCAAGTTCATTTGAGTGATCCTGCCTGAATCTTAGTTGCTGTCATTGGACTAACTCATAGAGAGTAACTGAGCATTCCTCCTCTGGGGGAGCTCCACCTCCACCAGCCCTCTGGGTTGCTCTAGCGCTCCACATTCTCCCCACTGGTCAGGACAAGGTTCCTGAAAGTCTGCCCTCATCAGAGAGAAGCTGAAATGGCCCAGCAGAGTGGTTGAAACCGAGAAGACTGTGGGGAGGTAGAAATAAAGAGCTGTGGTGGTGCCCAAGATGATCCTGTTTGGAGCTGAAATTAAATGTGTGGGGCAGCGATGGTGCTGGAGACAGTCCTGGCCTGGATAGAAGACCTGCGCTCTGGAATGTAGTCTGGCTTTGGACAGGTCACTGCCCCTAAGTTTACACACCTGCAAAATGGAAAAGTTGAACTGGGTGACTTTTAAGGGCCCTTGTAATCTCAGGTTTTATCCCCTCTCAGAGCTTTCTGATGCTTGGGGTCCAGGTGCAGAGATGGCTCCTTGACCTCAGAAAGGGGCTAGAGGTGGGTGGGTTTGGAGGAAGGGTGGGGTCAGGGAAGGGAAAGGATTGGTTATACTGTCCCAGAACCTTCCCACTCTCCTTTCTGATCTTCCCCATCGAGCCCTCGGCTAGAGGAAAAGGCCTCTCTTCTGCCTTCCCTTGCTCCTACTCCAAGGAAAGAAGGGAGCTGAAAGAAGGGAGCCTTCCCCAGGGGAAGGCCTTTGCTGAGTTTGAGTCCCAGCTGGGAGCATCCCCCAGCTTGGGACACTGCTGCTATTGTCTCCACCAACTCCAAAACTGGCTGGGTGCCCAAGATGCTTTGATTTCTCTTCTGTTCACTCTGTCTGCCAGAAGGCAGGACAGTTTTTGTTTTCTTTTGGCAACATCTCCAGAGGTTTGAAATAGAATGAGCAACTGAATGTCCACTGGCCAGCTACCTCTTCATGGGACAGAAGGCTAGGCAGGCAAAAGATTGACAGGCTCTGCCCTGCCTCTCTGAGTGGTGCTGCATGAGGGGAGTGAAGGAGAAGGGCAGGGAGCCTTTAATGGCAAATCAAGGAGGTCTCTGAGGAGGTGAGAAACGGGGTTCTGGGAGCTTGCCAGATCAGACACAATTTGATGGCTACTGCTCCAAGAACCCCCACCTCCACCCCCAGTAACACCTTTCCCCTACTTGCTAGCAGGAGCTCCCTGAGCCTATAAAGGGACTGACTGCCAAGGCCAGAAGCTGAACTTCTTCCCACTTCACCACATTATTCTTGCTAGCCCACTCCCATCTGCATGGGAAAGTGTGGGGAAAACTCTCTTTAGCTGGACCCCCAAGAGTGATCTAGGGGTCTGCACAGCCTAGTTTAGAAGCTGTTTCTGTTTCCAGAGAATTGCAAAGAGTATACTTTTTTTTTTAATCCACAAGCATCCCTCCCCCTAAGGAAGTATTAATACATAAGCCAGGTCTTGGTATACTGCTTTCTAAATAGTTAAATGTGTCTGAGGAAAGGGGAGAGGGATGTGGGAAGGACCACCCAGACAGAAGGTCCAGAAAGCTCAGTTCTGAAGGAGCTGACAGGGAAAGAGGCTAAGCAGGAGAACACATTCTACTAGAGGTCAGGATGCCCTGTCCTCAACCTGAGCCATCTGCCACCACCCAGGAGGCTTCCATCAGGGGGTTTTCTGCCATGGATAAACAGGGAAATTCTACTCTGATTGTTTTTTTTTGGCTGCACAGGGTCTTAGTTGTGGCATATGGGATCTAGTTCCCCGACCAGGGATCAAACCCAGGCCCCCTGCACTGGGGACACAGTCTTAGCCACTGAACCACCAGGAAACTGCCTCTACTTTGATTCTTAATCCTCTCTCCTTACCTCACCACCAGGGTAAAAGGCCATTCTCTGATCTCTGGTTGCATCCTCTAGCACTAGCGACTTGGCAGGTCTTATTGGCATAAATCTGCCTAGAGGGAAGGGGCATACAGACGTGGTCCCTAAACATAGTGGGTGGCAGTGGGGGGCTGCTAGGGCCTTTGCTTCTCACCCCCACATCTCAGGGTTATTGACTTTGGCCCAGATAACAGAAGCCAGCCCAAAGCCAAAGCGTGGAGAGTGAGTAGCTTGGAGAATGGCAGGGAAAGAAAGCTTGACCTAGTCCGCCCTCATGAACCCTACCCTGAAGCCAGGCTGACCACTTTCCCTAACAGTATGACTGTGTGTGTTTCGCCTCACCTTTCCTGGCACTGCTGCTAGCCTACATATATTATCTCCTTTAAACCTTAGGGAAATGTCACACTATGTAATCTGCCCAAGATCTCATAGCCGGTAAATGAAAGATCCAGACCTTGAACCATGTCCTTTCCTTTTAGATTCTGTCACCCTCCCACTTCTCCCATCCAGTTCCTCTCACTTCTGGAAATTTCCCTGAGTATTCTAGCTCACAGGGGTTTCCCCTGTGGTCTCTGTGCTTAACCCTCTTAGGCTATGAACTTTTAAAAAGCAGGTACCCTACAACCTCAGAGTTTAGAAAAGGGTGGATCCATAAGAGACATTAAGGAATGTTTGTCCCATAAACCAGTAATTAGATTTACTCCTTGGTGGTGATGAAGGATTCCTTTTCTCTTTTGTTTGTCTTTGGAGAATTTCTCGGGTTTGGGCCAAAGACACATACCCAGGTCCAGTGGAAGTGACTGTGAACCAGGCTATTCCATAGTTGAAGCAAGCTGCTTATAGAGAGAAAAGAGGAGCTTCTTCCCTCCCGGTTCTGTGGCTTTAGATCACCACTGGCTGAGCTCAGCAATACTTAGGAACTCACTTTGTTGGGGAGAAGAAAGGTCACTTTGGAGCTCAAAGCAGCCAGAGGGCCCTAGTTGGAACTGTTGGAACTGCAGACCAATTCCTCTCACCCTGTCTTTGGACTTTACAAAGCAAGAAATTTTCTCAGGAGGCAGGCCCTGCCATTAAAGCATCCACGGATGTGCTGGACTTTGCCACTGTTAGCAGTGGTGGGCCTGCTGTGGAAACAGAGTCCCAAGGCCCAGATAACTATACATCTGTTTCTCCATGGACTTTATGTCTGCAAATCTAGCAAGAAGGAAGTCTCAAGAACTACTTACAGCAAATCTTCTCTACTTCTAGTCCTGATGACACCCAGCCATACCCATCTTTTGCTGGAACTGCAAAAACAATCTAAGAGCCCATACAACCTAGTTTAGAGGCTATTTCTATTTCCAGAGAATTGCTGAGGGTATGCTTAAAAAAGTTCGTTGGTTTGGGGCGGGGGGCATTTTTTTGGCTGCACTGGTATTTAGCCGCAGCATGTGAACTCTTAGTTGCAGTATGTGGAATCTAGTTCCCTGACCAGGGATGGAACCTGGACCCCTGCATTGGGAGCACTGAGCCACTGGGCCACCAGGGAAGTTCCCTAGGGTACACTTTGTTTATCTATAACAGGTCCCTCTTCTCTATGACAGGGAGGAACAAAGTGCTATGCACATATGCTGTTTTTACCATGCAGTCACTACCTGGCCAACAGCATCACACATGTATTAGTTCCTCCAGGGCATTTTGCTGGATGAGCACCCACTAGGTGTTCACCCCCTTGGCCTAAAATTCCCCTTTCCCCAGAACTGAGGAGAGATCTCCCGGGAGATTGTGTTAGTTGACACAAGTTTTCAAGAAGCAGTTTGGCAATATGTAGCAAGAGCCATAAAAATGTTCATACTTTTTGACCCAACACACTTCTGGGAATCTGTCCTAAGGACATTCTCCAAATGATTGATACAGAGATTATGCAGTAATATGAAATGTTTATGATGTAATCATAAACATATTGGAAGAATTGACCAAGATATTGGCCAGAGATACTAGTAGTTGTGTTACAGTAATGCATTTATTGGAGATTCTTTTTATCTTTCTCAAACTTTACATGTTGGTATATTGATTTTACCCTCCTCTGCCATTCAGGGTTAGTCCGTCAGGAACCTACAGAAACAGCATGCTCAGAGGCCAGATAGTTGATGAAAGTTTAATAAAGGGACTATTTTCTGTTTCCAAGTCATTTCCAAGACTAGTTTCTGCAACTCTCAAATGACTCATTCAACAATTATTGAACACCCACTTATTTCTAGTGAGGCAGGCAGACTTTCAAGTACATAAATTGTATCAAATGCAATAATATATAAATTAAGTGTTATAAGGAGCACAAAGAAAGACGCAACTATCTGTTAGGAGGGTAGTGTGAATCAAGAAAGGCTTCAAAGGGACATGGTTAACATCTCAGTTTCACGGTTTTTTTGTTTTGGTTTTGGAGGTTGGCCACACCACTCGATCCTGTTCCCCCACTAGGGACTGAACCCCGTTACTTTGGCAGTGAAAGCGCAAAGGTCTAATCACTGGACTGCCAGAGAGTTCCCTCAAGTTCAGTTTCGAAGACGGTCTGCCAAAGCAAAAGGGCCCCAACATGTACAAAGGCAGAAATACATGGCATAACATGGTGAGTTTAGGAAATTCCGTGTAACTCTGCAGGGCTGGAAGGAACACGGGGTGGGTGTGAAGGAACTATGAGAGAGAAGATTTTAGATCCTGCAGGGCCCTATACTCCACGTGGGCTTCGTGTTTTGGAGCTGTAATCAGATTTGCATTTTAGAGAGATGACTATGGCCTCAATGGAGAGAAGGAACTGAATGGGGAGAGAATGCACGCAGAGAACTGTAGAAATAAGTCTGGGTCTTGGCTGGGTCGACACCTCTTAGCACTGATCTCTCCTGACTTAACATTTGGCCAACGCCTCGCCTCTCCAGGATCTCCCTCCCTCCTCCTCCCCGAGGGCCCGGCGGACGCGCGGGCGGGGAAGCAAGGCAAAGGGTGGCCCTGCCTGGGTGGTCTCCTGCCCCGCCCCCCGCGGCGCCGTTGCCTAGCAGCAGATCCGGCCGCTAGGCTCCGGGTAATTTGCGGGAGACTCAGCCAATGGGAGGGCGTAGCCCAAGCCCGCTCCCTTTTTCTGGGACTGCAGACGCTTCCTCGGCACTGCGGTTCCCGTTCCCGGCTTGTTCCTGCACGCGGGACCAACTTCGGCTCCGGCTCTGCGCCCCGAGCCGCACTGCCGCACTCCTCACGCTCGCGGACACCACTGCACACCCGTACCCGCGTCTTAGCGGCCCCGCTGAATTCCGACGCGTAGCTCAGCGGTACACCGGACCAGGCCAGTCTATGGGGGCTCCCAGATAACGCATGTTGGGGGCTCCCATGCCCCCCCATACCCGCCAGCATGGCTCGGCCGCCACCTCTCGGGGAGCTGCCCCCGGGCTACACACCCCCAGCTCGACCTGCAACACCCCAGGTGAGTGGAGGGGAAGGCGGAAGAAGGAACCGGGTCTGCAATGTGTAACGTCTCTAAATCTTGGGAAAAACTCGTGTGTGTGTGTGTGTGTGTGTGTGTGTGTGTGTGCGCGCGCGCGTGTGTGTGTGTGTGTGTGTGTGTGTGTCTATGTCGACCTCTGTCTGTCTGAGAACCCGTGTGTGTGCGTATCCTATCTCAGAAAACGAATCTATGCCTTCTTCAAGTGTGTATTGGGTGGGAGGCAGGGAATGGAGTTAAATTTTTTCCAAGTTTGGGCCTGTGTCTGTGTACGTCCTCCCTGTTTTGCATCCAGAAACCAAGAAGCCAGAGCTTGGCAGAGGATGGAATAAAGAGAAAAGGGAAAGGTTTCATGAGTGGTTGCAGTAATGCCTGGCTGACCCTTCTCTTTCTATCCCAGATCCTAGCTGGGAGCCTGAAGGCTCCGCTCTGGCTCCGTGCTTACTTCCAGGGCCTGCTCTTCTCTTTGGGCTGCGGGATCCAGAGACACTGTGGCAAAGTGCTCTTCCTGGGACTGTTGGCCTTTGGGGCCCTAGCACTGGGTCTCCGCGTGGCCATCATTGAGACAGACCTAGAACAGCTCTGGGTGGAAGGTGAGTTGTGGGCACTGGCTGTAGTTGGTTGGATGTGGTAAGCCCAAGACAGGAATAGGGTGAGAAGCTGGCTATTGAGTTCTAGTGGGCTTTGCTCTGGGTGGAGGGGGCACCTGCCTGCCAGAGCCTGGGCATCTGGGAGCACTGCTCCTCTCACACCCATAAACGGACATCTGCAGATGGTGGAGCCCGGTGAACAGACATATGGAGCCTGTGAGTGTATGTGTGTTTATTTAGCATTTATTGGCAATCTTTTATATGTATTGACTGCGCTGCAGTGTTTGCAAGGCAACTAAAACAAGACCCATCTTTCAGTAGCAAGGAAAGTAAAATATATGCTGTGATGTAATATACAATATAATACAAAGCAGAAAACAGTTGTGTCATATAAGAGAAGACAGAGAGAGATCACATCTGACTAGGAGAAGTAGAAGTGTTAGAACTAGAAGGCTGGGGGAACTGATAAATCATCTGGCAGGCCTCTAGGGAGAGGTCCCATACACAGAGGCCCCCTGCAAGCGTTTAGTGGAAAAGTGTCACAGAATCTGCTCTTTGAGGCAACAGCGGAGTCAAATGGAACCAGATCTTCACTTCCTAAGGGAAGCATTAGATTTAAATGATTTCTTATGAATAGTTTCGACATAACTCTCCTTTCCTGGGGCCTGGTACGATAACCCTTTAACAGAGTCAAACTCCTCTCTGTTCTTTCCTGGGAAATTTGCATTTGTGGGCTCCCCCGAACCTCCCCCAGCCCTGGCCCACACCCAAAGGCAGAGCCAGGTTAGACTCTCACACCCCTAAGTTATTTTAAATGCTGGCACTTCTGAGGATCCAGAGCAGATGTTTCTTGGAGCCTGTCTGCCTGTTAGGATCCCACACCTCATCCTACCCTACCCCCCACCCTCTGCAGACTCTCACATCTATACACACTCCAGGCCAGCCCTGGGGTCCAGAGCAGATGTTTCTCTGTGCCTGCCTGCCTGCCCCCAGCCCCAGGACAAACATGTGCATACAGGAACAGACACTTACCCCCACCCACACCACTGCTGCCTGGGTGGTCCCAAATGACTCTTGGATTTCTTGCCACAATAGAGGCTGTCTCCCACCCCTTCTTGCTTCTCCATTCCCCAGATCTTCCCAGTCTAAACACTGCTTGAACCTCCATGTTTCCTCATCCTCTCTCCTGCATTCCAGCACAGGCCAGGCTTGATCTCACTGGGTTTTTGGTGATCTTTGTGGGAGGGTCATATAAGAGGGCAGGAATCAATTCCTAGGTCTTTTTCCTTTGTTTTAGAATATCACTCTGCTCTCTATTGGGGCTGGAGGTGAGTTGAAAGCAGTGATCCTGACCTGGACTTTTCTCTGAGGCTTCTTCCAGCAATACCCTCGGCAATGAGGACTGAAGGGTATTCTCCATTCCTTTCCTGTTTGGCTAATACAGAAAGCAAAGAGAGAAGCATGGCATTAGCTCTGAGATTTCTGGACTCTCCAGCTTTGCCATGGTGAGATTGGAATGTGACTTCTCGTTCCTGGTCAGTGTTAAAGGTGAAGGACTCAGAGATAAATTCTCTAAAATAAAAATCCCAGGAAATTCCCTGGTGGTCCAGTGGTTAGGATTCTGTGCTTTCACTGCCGAGGGCCCTGTTCAGTCCTTGGTCAGGGAACTAAGATCTTGCAAACCAGGTGGTCTAGCCAAAAAAATAACAAGAAAGCAAAGAAAAATCACAATGTAGAGTCCAACGAGTACTTTCAGGAACAGTGATAGAAATGGTTTGAAATTGGAGCTGTCCCTGAAGATAAGGAACATACAGCCCTTCTGTCTAGAAGGCAGGTGACAACCATGTATCAGTTGGTGGAACCACAATTCACTCAGATTCCCAAGGCTGAAACCTTGAGAGTCAGTCTCAGTTCTTCTTACTCAGTTAATTGGTTACTAAACAATTAAAATTCTTCCTTCTCAGCCTCTCTCATAAGGGATCCCTTCTTTCCACCCTTGTAGCAGTCGCTCTAGCTAAGGCCTGGCAGAACACTCCTTACTGTATCATTTAGAATGCGTTTAGCCACATTAAGGAGAGAGAAAGGGAAAGAGGGAGAAAGGAAGAGAATTGATTTTTTATTTTCCTCCTCGAAGTCTAGCAGTAGAGAGTAGAGAAGTTCCACCAGGGACAATTCAGCAACCTAAGGACATCAGCAAAAGGTTCTTTCTGTCCTTCTCCTCTGCCTTCTTCTGTATGTTGGGCTTTTGCCCTCAGGTTTATCACACTTTCTCCCAAGGTGGCTGCTGCCATGGTAGAAAAGGGAAGTCATGCCTGTCTTGCACACCTTTTTTGAAAGTGAGGAAAATTTTACTACCCACCCCTTCCCACCGCTCACCCCCACGGACTTCCCATTTGGTTATTTTGGCAAGAACTATATAGCATCCTACGTCTAAATCCTTCACTTGGCAAAGACAGTGGAATTATAAGTGATTGACTTCTTAGACTCATCAAATTTCAGCTTCTAAGGCTGGGGAGGGGCCCAACTGCCCTGAATCACTGTGCCTTTCTGGGGATGGCCCAGGAAATCTAGGTCTGTTAAGGGACTGCCCTTTCCCCTCACCTTTAAATCTGCCTCCACACCGCCCTCCTGTGGTGCGTCTAAATCTGACCAAGTCAGTCAGTCTCCTCTTAGTGCTTCCCTTAGTACGTAGTGCTTAGTGCTATGGTGACCCCGTATAGAATCTGCCCGCAATACTGGAAACCCGGATTCAATCCCTGGGTCGGAAAGATCCCCTCGAGAGAGAATGGCAACCCACTCCAGTATCTTGCCTGGAGAATCCCATGAACAAAGTAGCCTGGTGGGCTACAGTCCATGGGGTCACAAAGAGTCAGACACAACTGAAGTGGCTTAGCACACACATGCCCACAGAGTCCTTCCACCACTCTCTACTGGCTTCCAGGGAGTCTAGAATCAAGTTCAAGCCCCCTAGCAGAAGGCAATGGCAACCCACTCCAGTATTCTGACCTGGAAAATCCCATGGACGGAGGAGCCTGGAAGGCTGCAGTCCATGGGGTCGCTAAGAGTCAGACATGACTGAGCGACTTCACTTTCACTTTTCCTTTCATGCACTGGAGAAGGAAATGGCAACCCTCTCCAATGTTCTTGCCTGGAGAATCCCAGGGACGGGGGAGCCTGGCGGGCTGCCGTCTATGGGGTCGCACAGAGTCAGACATGACTGAAGCAACTTAGCAGCAGCAGCAGCACACTCTAGGTTGCTTACCCAGCTTTGTCTCTCCCTCACTCTTAGGAGCCCAGCAGTGCTGAGCCCCTGACTGACAGTTACCTGCACACACTTGGTCCAGAACCCCTTTCCCTGGCTTCTTACCCTGGCCAATTCCTGTTCATCATTCACAGCTCAGCTCTGGAATATATTAGGTGATGAAAAAGCCAGGTCATCTCAACTTATCTGCTTAAAACCTCCCATGGCTCCCATTTCATACAGAGACAGCCTGAGTCTCTACAAAAGCTTATAGGTCCTTACGTGTGAAATTTCTAGACCAAAGATTGTGAACATTTCTGTGGGTCCTAAAACATATTGCAATATCGTACGTGCTCAGACATGCTCCTGAAGTTTCTTCACTATCTCCTGAAGTTTGCTCAAACTCATGTCTACTGAGTCAGTGATGCTATCTGAATATGGTTGAAAGATGGTAAGTTGCATTTATTGGATTACCTATAAAATGGACTCTATCCAGCTCTAACCAGTTATATTATCCCTTTTGTAAAGTTTTTAACAGATGTGATGATTTTGAGTCTCCTTCCCCTGTTCTGCCTTTCTCCCCACTTACTTACAGTCTCTTTCCTTCGGTTCTTTCTCATGTTTCTGTCACATCATTTCTCTCCCAGCAACTATTGAATAATAATTCCATATCTGTACCTCTTGGGTACTGGACAACTTCCTAAGTACTTTGCTCATATTGGTTCTCTGTCTTTATTTATTTTTGGCTGCGCTCTGTCTTTGTTGCTGCACACAGGCTTTCTGTAATTGCAGGGAGCAAGGGCTACTCTCTAGTTTTGGTGCGCAGGCTTCTCATTCCAGCGACTTCTCGTGTGCAGAGCGTGGGCTCTAGGGTGTGGGCTCAGTAGTTGTGACACATGGGCTTAGTCGCTCCGAGGCATGTGGAATTTTCCTTGACCAGGGATCAAACCAATGTGCCCTGCATGGACAGGCAGATTCTTAACCACTGGACCACCGGGGAAATCCCATCACATTGATTCTCAATCCACCAAGGTGGGCATTGTCCCATTTCTCAGATGAGGAAATTGCAGATCAGAGAGACTAAGTACCCCAAGCATCAGAGCCAAGACCCAAAGCCGGGTCTGTTCGGAAGCCTTTGTGCTCCCCGACACCTGCTGTCTCTTCTGGCCTGCCCAGTACACCCCATTCATCTGTCCTCGTAACCGTCACCATCATTGTCAGCCAAAACGTAGCTTTCTCTTCCTCATTTTCTCTGAGGACTCCTTATTCTCTTTGATGCTGTATTTTATTATTTCTAACATTTATTTATTTGGCTGTGTCGGTTCTTAGGTGCAGGACTCGGAATCTTCATTGCAGTATGTAGGATCTTCCATTGAGGCAAGTGTGCTTGCTTAGTTGCCTCAAGGCATGTGGGGTTTTATTAATTCCCGGATCAGGGACTGAACCCATGTCCCTTGTACTGGAAGGCAGATTCTTAACCACTGGACCACTAGGGAAGTCCTTTGATGCTGTTCTGAATTATGCCTGTCCCTTTCTCATTAGCTCTGTCTGGTTGCTTCTTTCTCCCAAACCTCAGCCCCCCCAGCAAACTCCCTTACTGTGGGGAGCTTATCTCTGCCCTCCGCTCCTGTCCCTCCTTGTGGCAGCTCTGGCCTAAGCCCGGTGAAATAAACACTGCAGTACAGGTCTGCAGAAGTGGGGAGTCAGGAAAGGAAGAAAAGAAGTATGTGGAATTGACAGCAGAGAAGGCAGGATGGCTATGTGAGACTGTTCATGAGTGAGGAGGGTCAGGAATGTGACTGGGAGCAGGGATGAGCAAAGGAGTGCATCTGTGATTAACACAACCAAGGGTTTGGGGCTTTCATGAGTGAGGGGATTATGTGGGTTTGAAAGAGATGGGGGGGGAGGGTATGATCATCCCAAGTGGGACTGGAGTCTTGGAGAAGCAGTCCAGTGGGCCCAGGGGTGGCAGAGACCTACAGGAAGAGGCCCCAGATGGGGGAAAGCAGAACTGGGCCTAAGACCAGGCCAAGTCCACAAAGTCCCCGGGGTGGTTTGGCCTTAGCCCTTGCCTCCCCCAAACCACAGTCAGGTCACAGCATCCTGCAAACCTCCCGCCTCCCCAGGCCTCTGGTACAGAGCTGGCCTCCGCAGCCAGGGTAATGCAGGACTCGATAAAGAAGATGAAGGCAGACCTGGTCCTGGGACTCCTCTGTGTCTGGACTGAGAAACTGGTGAAGGGATCTTCCCCCAGCCCACTTTGATGCCACCTCTGCCAGGGTCCTGGAGCTATTTCCTGAGAGGAAGCAGTATGCTGGCAGCGTCACACTGAAAGGCCATGTGACCCTCCCCCTCACCTGTGCCACTACAGAGCCATTATTGGCACACATTCACCCAGCCACCCACCCTCTTTACAGAGCAGTTTGCAGAAAGGTGTATGGATATAAACCACTGTCCGGGACAACCTGAAATAGGAACCAGCCCCAGCACTAGACCTGTTCCTTCAGGAGACCCTCCAACAGCAGCCTCCCTCGTTGTCCTCCCCGCCAGAACAGAGACAGACTGAGTGGGGGCCCCCTTACCGGGACACCAAAGCCCCACCCTGGCCCCGCTCCCGTGGATCTCTCACGTTTAAGTTATTTGCTCCAAACACAGCCAGCTGGGTTCATGCTGAAACCTTAGGTCTCACAAGAGTCCCAAAGAGCCACACAGCTGGGCCTCTCCACTCCAGATTCTGAAACGAGGGCCAGGAGCCTGGGGCCTCAGCATGGCCATCAAGGAGAAGTTCTTCCCACTTGTCTTGGGAGGTCTCTGGAGTTGGGATCCCACACTCCCTGGAGCTTGGATCCACCGAGGCTCTTGCCCCCCAGCTTTCTCTCTCTGCTCTGGCAGTGGGCAGCCGGGTGAGCCAGGAACTGGAATACACCAAGGAGAAGCTGGGGGAGGAGGCTGCGTATACCTCCCAGATGTTGATACAGACCCCGCGCCAGGAGGGGGAGAACGTCCTCACGCCCGAGGCACTTGACCTCCACCTCCAGGCAGCCCTCACCGCCAGTAAAGTGCAAGTATCCCTCTATGGAAAGTGAGTCTGGCTGAGCCCCCGAGCAGCTGGGAGCGAGAGGTGCCACAGCAGGGCTGGAGCCGCAGTCGCCCTCTTCTACTGACGTCCCATGCCCCTGGCTATTGCAGGTCCTGGGATCTGAACAAAATCTGCTACAAGTCAGGAGTTCCCCTAATTGAAAATGGAATGATTGAGCGGGTGAGTCTCCTGCACTGTTCTCTGAGACAGGGTAGAGGTGGAGCCTTCTCTGCAGTAGGGGAGGTGGTGGGGGTGGAGTAGGGGGCACTGCGGGGGCAGGACTGATGTTTGGCCTGGGATGTCCCTGGCAGATGATTGAGAAGCTGTTTCCCTGCGTGATCCTCACCCCCCTCGACTGCTTCTGGGAGGGAGCCAAACTCCAAGGGGGCTCTGCCTACTTGCCGTGAGTGCCGCTGCTGCTGCTCCCGGGCCCTGCTTCATCCCCTGCCAGGACTTCCCCAACAGAAAGGAGGGATGGTGAGCAAAAGCTCACCAGAGCCTGATTACCACCCAGGCCAGGGTCAGAGCACAGGCAGCCTCAGGGCTCTCTCCTCATCCCCCTTCTCTTCACCTCCGAAGGAAAGGCAGGCCTGTCTTATTTAGATAAAACACGCAGATCTGTAAGATCTGAACAAAGGAGAAAAAAGATCCCCAGGAGAATGGATACATGTATGTGTATGGCTGAATCCCTTGTCCACCTGAAACTATCACAACATTGTTATTGGCTGTATTCCAATATAAAATCAAAAGTTTGTTGTTGGTTTTTTTTTTTTTTTTTTTTTAAGAAAAGATCCCCAGAAAGAGACTTTGCCAGGGAGAGTTAGCTAGGTGTCAACTCAGCTGCTGCCCAGGCCAGAAAGAAAACCTGTTACAGGCAGGCACCTATATGGTTATATATGAGAACCAAGGATAGACGGTTTGAGAGGGAATGAAATGGGGCTTTTGTGGGTCTTCTCCTTCTGTTAAGTACCATCTGTCTTGAGTTCTGTCTCAGCTCCTGCATCCATTCAGAGTTCACTGCAGCAACCTGCTGGACTGAGCCTCCACAGAGAGGGACAGTGAGCAGCTAGAAGTGGGGTGGGCTACCCCATGGGTCCCCTGGCAGCAGTCTGGAGGATGGGCACTGATCCCTGATCCTCACCAACCACAAGCTCTCCCTGCAGGGGCCGCCCAGACATCCAGTGGACCAACCTGGACCCAGAGCAGCTGCTGGCGGAGCTGGGCCCCTTTGCCTCCCTTGAGGGCTTCCGGGAGCTGCTAGACAAGGCACAGGTGGGCCAGGCCTACGTGGGGCGGCCCTGTCTGCACCCTGACGACCTCCACTGCCCACCCAGTGCCCCTAACCATCACAGCAGGCAGGTGGGTTCCAGCCAGGTCTGCTGGGGAAAGGTTATTTCCTTCCTTTTCCCCTCGTGTTCCCCTGTTCCTGGAGACAGCAGACTGCTCTATGCTCTGCCCCATATTTCCTGGACACTGTTACCCTCTCCACACTGTACTCAACACCTAGAGTTTTCCATTCCCATTCAGCTCTCCTAAGGACCCAAGTAGCATATGAATCCCTTTGGCTTTTTCTAAGCCCAGAAAGGCTGGACTTCATCAAAACACATGTGTACAGAGAGACAAGACAAATTAGATAAGCATGGGTGTCATACCTGGTTTCCTGAGTGTCTTTGCGGCCCTGTGAATGTGGACCTTTTCCCAAAACCACCAAAGTTCAGCCAGCTCCTCCCTGCAGCCTGTTTCTAGGCCTCTGCTCCCTCTTGTGGCCTCCTCCCTGCCAGACTCTAGCTGTTCGCTTACAGGGTGGGCAAGAGGCTCAGCACAACAGTATATACACCCCAGGCCCACAGAGCTCTGTGACAAGCATGGTTCCTGGAGGTGCCCACCTAGAGACACCTGGTTACCCACAAGTAGGGCCTGGAGTAATGAGCTTCTCTCCACCCGCTCCAGGCTCCCAACGTGGCTCAGGAGTTGAGTGGGGGCTGCCATGGCTTCTCCCACAAGTTTATGCACTGGCAGGAGGAGCTGCTGCTGGGAGGCATGGCCAGAGACCCCCAAGGACAGCTGCTGAGGTAGGACCGCCCCCCTGGGAGTTGCCAAGGGGATGCCCCAGGCATGGGGAGCCACACCCTGATGCCAGGCAGCTCTGGCAAATGCCCCTTGCACATGCCCTCCTGGTCGTTGAGACCAGCCCTGACTCCTGCTTCTCCTACACCACTGCCAGGGCAGAGGCCCTGCAGAGCACCTTCCTGCTAATGAGCCCCCGCCAGCTCTACGAGCACTTCCGAGGTGACTACCAGACGCATGACATCGGCTGGAGCGAGGAGCAGGCCGGCACGGTCCTTCAGGCCTGGCAGCGACGCTTTGTGCAGGTCAGTGTGGAGCCAACGAGTGCAGCACCCGAGGCCGCTGCTTCCTCCTGCGCCTCACACCACCCTGTCTCTCCAGCTGGCCCAGGAGGCCCTGCCCGAGAACGCATCCCAGCAGATCCACGCCTTCTCCTCTACCACCCTGGACGACATCCTGCACGCCTTCTCTGAAGTCAGCGCTGCCCGTGTGGTGGGGGGCTACTTGCTCATGGTGGGTCCTCTTGGCGCCTTGCCCCCTACCACCAGCCCCACCTGGGAGCCCCCATCCCAGACTGCCCTCTCTCCCTACAGCTAGCCTATGCCTGTGTGACAATGCTGCGGTGGGACTGTGCCCAGTCCCAGGGTGCAGTGGGCCTCGCTGGTGTGCTGCTGGTGGCCCTGGCAGTGGCCTCAGGCCTGGGGCTCTGTGCCCTGTTGGGCATCGCCTTCAACGCTGCCACTACCCAGGTAGGCCAGGTCTGCGGGCAGACTTGGGGCCCACAGCCCGGGCTGCTCAGATCCTCCAACTGCCTGCCCCCATGCCCCTCCAGGTGCTGCCTTTCTTGGCACTGGGCATCGGCGTGGACGACATATTCCTGCTGGCACACGCCTTCACAGAGGCTCCACCTGGCAGCCCTCTCCAGGTGAGGCCTCGTCGTCCTGCCTGGGTTCATCCCAGGCCGTGCTGCTGAGGGCCTCAGAGCCTCTTGGTTTAAGCGACTTGGGCTGGTGATAAGCCTCTCTGCGCCTCTCTTCCTCACCTGTAAACAGGGGTAATCACAGTTAGCGTGGTAAGGGTTGTGGTGAGGATCGGTAATTTGAGTGCTTAGAACAGGGCAATAAACGTCAGCTGCTGTGTGGTTCCTGCCCCTCCCCTGCCGTCCTTCACTCGGCCTTGTCCTGGCAGGAGCGCACGGGGGAGTGTCTGCGACGCACAGGCACCAGTGTCACACTCACATCCATCAACAATATGGTTGCCTTCTTCATGGCCGCCCTAGTTCCCATCCCTGCACTGCGGGCCTTCTCCTTGCAGGTGAGGCCTCACCCATGGCTCGGGGCCCAGGCTCGGGTGGGCATGGAGCCTAGTGGGCTTCATCCAGGTTTTGTGCCCCTCCTGTCCACCCCGCAGGCAGCCATAGTGGTGGGCTGCAACTTTGCAGCCGTGATGCTTGTCTTCCCAGCGGTCCTCAGCCTGGACCTGCGGCGGCGCCACTGCCGGCGCCTGGATGTGCTCTGCTGCTTCTCTAGGTACCCGTGTCCCACCGGGCCGTCCCTCCTGAGCCCCATCCCGTCCTGTCCCCTTGGCACCATTTCCAGACCCCCGCCCCCTCTCTGCCTCTTCCAGCCCCTGCTCTGCTCGGGTGATTCAGATTCTGCCCCAGGAGCTGGGGAATGGGACGGTACCAGTGGGTGTTGCCCACCTGACTGCCACGGTTCAAGCCTTTGCCCACTGTGAAGCCAGCAGCCAACATGTGGTCACCATCTTGCCTCCCCAAGCCCAGCTGGTGCCGCCACCTTCTGACCCTTTGGGCTCTGAGCTCTTCAGCCCAGGAGGGTCCACACGGGACCTTCTAGGGCAGGAGGAGGGGACAGGGCAGAAGGCAGCCTGCAAGTCCCTGCCCTGTGCCCGCTGGAATCTTGCCCATTTCGCCCGCTCTCAGTTTGCACCCTTGTTGCTCCAGTCCCACACCAAGGTAAGCCTCCAGGCCCGGGCAGCTTGAGGTGGGATGCGGCACAGACTTCTTAGATGTCTCTGGGCCTCCAGCTTAGTCGCCTTTCCCCACAGGCTGTAGTACTGGTACTTTTTGGGGCTCTCCTGGGCCTGAGCCTCTATGGAGCGACCTTGGTGCAGGACGGTCTGGCCCTGACTGATGTGGTGCCGCGCGGCACCAAGGAGCATGCCTTCCTGAGCGCCCAGCTCAGGTACTTCTCTCTGTATGAGGTGGCTCTGGTGACACAGGGTGGCTTTGACTACGCCCACTCCCAACGAGCCCTCTTTGATCTGCACCAGCGCTTCAGTTCCCTCAAGGCCGTGCTGCCCCCACCGGCCACCCAGGCACCCCGCACCTGGCTGCACTACTACCGCAGCTGGCTACAGGGTGAGAGGCGAGGAGGCGGGCAGGGAGGGTGCGGCCGGCAGGATCCCCCAGAGCCCACAGGCCAACTGGACCCCTTCCCCGTCCTCTGCCAGGAATCCAGGCTGCGTTTGACCAGGACTGGGCTTCTGGGCGCATCACCCGCCACTCATACCGCAATGGCTCTGAGGATGGGGCCCTGGCATACAAGCTGCTCGTCCAGACCGGGGATGCCCAGGAGCCTCTAGATTTCAGCCAGGTTGGAAGAGGACTGGAGGGCAGGGGAGCACAGAGGGGCTCCAGGCCCCGTGGGCCCAGCCTTAACCCCCTCTGCCTCTGCAGCTGACCACCAAGAAGCTGGTGGACAAGGAAGGGCTGATCCCACCCGAGCTCTTCTACATGGGGCTGACCGTGTGGGTGAGCAGTGACCCCCTGGGTCTGGCAGCCTCACAGGCCAACTTCTATCCCCCACCTCCTGAGTGGCTGCATGACAAGTATGACACCACGGGGGAGAATCTTCGCAGTGAGTCCCGGGGGAGCCCGAACTGCCTGGGCCCAGGCCCACACAGGCCCTCCCCTGAAGCCCTGCCCACTGCTGCCCGAGCTCACCGGCCACCCCTCCGACCCCTCCCTCCACAGTCCCGGCGGCCCAGCCCTTGGAGTTTGCCCAGTTCCCCTTCCTCCTGCGCGGCCTCCAGAAGACTGCAGACTTCGTGGAGGCCATTGAGGGGGCCCGGGCAGCGTGTGCTGAGGCCAGCCAGGCCGGGGTGCATGCCTACCCCAGCGGCTCCCCCTTCCTCTTCTGGGAGCAGTACCTGGGCCTGCGGCGCTGCTTCCTGCTGGCAGTCTGCATCCTGCTGCTGTGTACTTTCCTCGTCTGTGCCCTGCTGCTGCTCAACCCCTGGACGGCTGCGCTCATAGTGAGTCTTGCAGGAGTGGGGCTAGAGGGACCCATAGCTCCCCCACCTGCCCCGCCCAGGAGCCCTGGGTGAGCCCTGCCCTGCCCAGGAGCCCTGGGTGAGCCCTGCCCTCCCCAGGTACTGGTCCTGGCGATGATGACTGTGGAGCTCTTTGGCATCATGGGTTTCCTGGGCATCAAGCTGAGTGCCATACCGGTGGTGATTCTTGTGGCCTCCATAGGCATCGGTGTCGAGTTCACCGTCCACGTGGCTCTGGTGAGCACAGGCACTAGGAGGGGGCGGGCCAGCTGATTCCATTTTCAACAAACAGTGTGTGCTCAGTACTGGGGAGATGAGAGCAATACATACACACGTTACCTTCAAGAAGGCAATGGCACCCCACTCCAGTACTTTTGCCTGGAAAATCCCACGGACGTCCATGGGGTTGCTAAGAATCGGACACGACTGAGCGACTTCACTCACTCACTTTACCTTCAAGAGTGTAGAGATAATAAACAAGTAAATAAATAAATAGCCATTTCAGCAGAGAGGAGAGACAAAGGCCTGACCAGAATGGGATGAGGACAGAATGGCAGGTGAGAAAATGAGAACTAACAGTTATTTTGGATGGATTTACTGTGAATCAGGGAGATGGGGTGGTAGCTAGGTGACAGTAAGCATAAGGCGAGATCTTCCAGCACAGAGGTGCAGATCACAGGTGGGCTGGCCTCTCCCACAGCTTCGTGTTCTCCAGCAGAAGAGGGGTGGCAGTGGGGTGGGGGCAGTGGACCGTTGGGAGCTCTAACACAAACCTGGCCAGACCCCACAAACAGCTTCCTTCATTCTTCCCCCATAAAATCCTTATTTTTCTGATTATAAGAACAACATACTCCTTGGGGGACAAGTCAACATGCAGAAAAATACCCAGAAAGAATCAGAAAGCCTCTGAAATGCCACCCTGAGAAGTATCCATCCTTCTAGACCAGGCATCAGCAAACTTTTTCTGAAAAGAATCAGTAATATTTTAGGCTTGTCAGGCCATATGGTCTTTCTACCAGTGTAGCACAAGAGCAGCCATAGATGATAGGTGCTGAATGGGTGTGGCCGGGTTTCAACAAAACTTTATTTACCAAAACATGGGACAGGGTATAGATGGCCAACCTAGTCTGAAAGAAAGTGAAAGTGAATGTCGCTCAGTCATGTCCAACTCTTTGCCACCCCATGGACTATACAATCCATAGAATTCTCCAGGCCAGAATACTGGAGTGGCTTCAGTTCTCCAGGGAAACTTCCCAACCCAGGAATCGAACTGGGTCTCCTACATTGCAGGAGGATTCACCAGCTGAGCTAGATGAATGAGACAGAGATGTCTAGAACAGGTTGGGCTTCCCTTGTGGCTCAGCTGGTAAAGAATCTCCCTGCAATGTGGGAGACCTGGGTTCCATCTCTGGGTTGGGAAGATTCCCTGAAGGAAGGCATGGCAACCCACTCCAATATTCTTACCTGGAGAATCCCCATGTACAGAGGAGCCTGGTGGACTACAGTCCATGGAGTCCCAAAGAGTCAGACACAACTGAGCGGCTAAGCACACAGCCCATCTCACTCTACATGGACTTGTGCTTGGGTCTTGCGCAGTTCCCAGGAATTCAGTTCACCTGGCCGCCTGTGGGCCAGGCATGGGTGAGCCCTGGGGACACAGATGAGCTGGCCGTGGTTGGTCAAGGAGCAGCTCCAGGACCACTTTGTTCCCCCAGGGGTTCCTGACCGCTCAGGGTAGCCGGAACCTGCGGGCTGCCCGGGCCCTGGAGTGCACATTTGCTCCAGTGACCGATGGGGCCATCTCCACGTTGCTAGGTCTGCTCATGCTTGCTGGCTCCAACTTTGACTTCATCGTAAGGTAGGGGAGGGCTCAGGGCAAGGAGGCAGGGCTGGCCTGCACTGGATACAGGACCTGACCCGGCTGACCCCTCTTTAACACCCCCAGGTACTTCTTTGTGGTGCTGACAATACTTACACTCCTGGGCCTCCTCCATGGGCTCGTGCTGCTGCCGGTACTGCTGTCCATCCTGGGCCCCCCACCAGAGGTGACCACACCATCCTGCTCCCAGCCCACGGGGCGGGGTGGGATAGAACCAAAACAAAACACCCTCAGTGGCCAACAGACAGGGCTCAACTCACAGGACCCCTTCCCCATGAAGTACCACCAGCTGAAGTTAGCAGCCTCCCCTTTTGCCCAGACATCATGTCCCTGCCCTCCAGCCCTCCTAACTTCTTCTTGAGACCCACCTTAGCCTTTAGGTGCAGGATTGGCCCCTGGTCTCAACATCCTGTCCCTTGTTAGCTCTTGTCTCCTGCTGAAGCCACCAAAGACCCCAGCTTCCCAACCAGGAAGTTGCAGAAGGGGGCTGAGTCCCCAGTAGCCCCCAGGCTCACTGGGGCTGCTGTTTCCCCCCAGGTGGTACAGATGTACAAGGAGAGCGCAGAGGTCCTGAGCCCCCCAGCTCCGCAGGGAGGAGGGCTCAGGTGGGGGGTACCCTCCACCCTGCCCCAGAGCTTTGCCAGAGTGACTACCTCCATGACTGTGGCCCTCCACCCACCCCCACTGCCTGGTGCCTACATCCACCCAGCCTCTGAGGAGCCTACTTGGTCGCCTGCTGCCACACCAGCTGCCAATGGCCCCAGCAACCTCGGGCCTAGGGGACTGTGTCCAGCCACGGGGTGAAAGAGCAGCCAAAGCATGGAGACCCCATTCAGGCCACATGAAGTCATTGGGAAGCAGTGGGGCATTGCTGAAGACAGGGCGGACTCCTGGGGAGCCCTGCTGCTGCTGCCACCTCATTCCCTCCCCTGATGGGGCCATCGGAGACCTCCCCGAAATCCACACAAAGCCGCCACTGTCTAGGCCGTGAGCAGCCTTGCATGCCCGGCTCTGGGCATGGGCCTGGGCCTGTGTCTGGGTGGGGTAAAAGCCAGCACTTAAGGCTGCAGTGCAGCCCAGACCCCCCTTCCCCCCGACACTGCTGCCCCCAGCAGACCAAGCCTCAGGGATCGTTAGCACCCTTTGCTGGGCCTGGTCCCCGCTGCTTGGTGACCCCTGAGGAGGCGCTCTATATCCCCGCCAATCTCTCACCACATAAATTATTTATATGGAGATGTTTATTTTTGTAGTTTGGATGTTAGCTATGCTGAAAGTTTTATTTTTAAAAGAGTGAAATATATTCTATGTGAACTCATCTCAATTGAGGTTGGTGCTTTGTGTTTGTATAGCTGTGAGTTTGCACACACAAGTGTCAGGGCCTGAGGTCCTAGCCCTCTAGTCCTCCGTGTGTTTATTCGCCTGACAAGTGAAGATGATGTGCGGCAAATGCATTGGTCACATACTTGGTAACATGGTCTGGCTGAAGTGCTCAGTACACAAAATGCTCCAAATGTTTTTGGTGTCAAAACCCTACTGTGCAGCTTTCAGAGCCATCATAATCCAGCCTGGCATTCCTCTCCAGATTCATCGGCCAGCTCCTATTTCAGCAGCCTGGGGGGATGGACAGAGGGACACAGTCAGGCAACAGGTGAGAGGTGAAGTGGGAGCAGATGAATGAAGTGGCCAAGGGAATTCTCTGGTGGTCCTGTGGTGAAGACCCAGTGCTCTCATTGCCAGGGGCCTGGGTTTGATCCCTGGTTGGGGAATTAAGATCCCACAAGCCTCTTGACGTGACCAAAAAAAAAAAAAAGTGGCCAATTGAAACAGAGATGGGGGTGTGTTTTAGGAGTTTTGTGCCCAGACCAATCTCCAAGGCAGAGGCCTGTGCAAGTAAGTAGTCAGCATGGCGCCCCAGAGGCATCTTTGTCCAGACAGCAGAGGATCCGCAGGGCCACTGTAGAAACTGAGGCACTAGCAGCCTGTGTTGCTGTTGTTTAGTTGCTCAGTCATGTCTGACTCTGCGACCCCATGGACTGCAGCATGTCAGACTTCTCTGTCCACTATCTCCCTGAGTCTGCTCAAACTCTTGTCCATTGAGTTGGTGATACATCCAACCATCTCATTCTGGGTCACCCACTTCTGCCCTCAATCTTTCCCCGCATCAGTATCTTTTCCAAGGAGTCCGCTCTTCACATCAGATGGCTAAAGTATTGGAACTTTAGCTTCAACATCAGTCCTTCCAATGAATATTCAGGATTGATTTCATTTAGGATTGACTGGTCCTTGCAGACCAAGGGACTCTTGAGAGTCTTCACCAACACCACGGACAAAAGCATCAGTTCTTTGGCACTCAGCCTTCTTTATGGTCCATCTCTCACATCTGTACATGACTACTGGAAAAACCATAGTTTGACAAGCAACCAGTGAGGTGCTATCTTTAAGCTGTTTGCTTGTAAAGGTTGAACAATCCCATTGTACAGAGGTCTGGATGATTCTGGCCACACCCCCGGGTGTAGTCTCATCTGATGGATGGGAGGGAGAGGTCTTTCAGTGCCTTTCTCCAATTATCCCAGGGCTCAGTCTCAGCTGACACACATACACACTCTGGGTTCCAGGCACACACTCACCAGGAACAATCCCACCCCCAGAGCACTGCCTTCTCACACCCCACCCCACCCCACCAAGCCAAAGGCCGGAAAATCATGTTCTGACCTAACGTTAGGAGTGGAGAGGGGAGACACCTACTGCAGCTGAATCAACACTGAATCAAAAAAGAGAAGGTGGTTGGCTTGGAACCAAGGGTAGGGGGTGCATCCGGTATGCCCAAGAGATAGACCCTGGATTTGGGTCCAGTGGTGTTTGGGTCACTATGGAGCGGCTTTGAGGTAGAGCAGGAGAGCTCACCAGGCTGTAACGGTGCAAAAGATGTCGTCACCCCCCACCCCCAGTTCCACTTACCAGCTGAGTGAGCTGGAAAAATCAGACATCCTCTCTGAGCCTCAGCATCTTCATCTGTGAAATGGAAGATTACAGTCCATTTTGTAGGCTGCTGGTTTTTCCTTTTAGGATTGTAAATGAAATATTCATGTAAGAAATGGCCTGGCTTCTCATAGGTGCTCTCTCTTGTTGTAGTTTGTGATATTTTTAGCTATGTTGAAAGTCTGTGCTCGGATCAAATGCTTAGTGAATAAACCTAAAACACTGAACGGTGTTGTGATACGGCACTAGCTGAAGGATTCCAGCCAACTGGAGCTGGACCGCCCCAGGAATAGTCAGTTCCAGGGCACTGACCACAGCCAGTCTTGGGGACAAGTCCCAGTGTTTGCAGGGCAAACCACCCTGTGTGGCACTGTACATTACTCAGCCCTCTAACTTCAACACCATTTCATGGCTCCCCATTGCTGATAATAATAAGATCAAAGCCAAGTCCTTTCCAGGCCTAACTGGATCTAGCCTCTGCCATCTTCCCAGCTCTCTCAAGACAGCTAATGGCCAGATGCACACCCTCATTCAGACACACCACACCCTACTCCAGACAGGCTGAATTACTTTCGATGTTCACCTCCCACGACTTCACAAAGGCTATTCGAGAACTCGTTTCCACCTCCCATTCACTGGAACTATCCTTCCAGATAAGTTGGATGCCGTTTCCTCCCAAAGGAGTGGTGACGGCAGGGGTCTGCGGGTATGAAATGACAGGGCTTTAACCTCACCCTCAGTGAGGAAGCGTCGGTTTCCTGGGGGACCCGCAAAGAGAGAGCTGCAGCCCTGAGGTGCCCACAGCGCCGCCCAGCCCGGCCGGTGAGTGGCGTCACCCAGCGGCGGAGCCGCCTGCGATTTGCATACCCATAGTGCACCACGAAAAGACGATTTCACGCGCTTGAATTCCAGCCCCACGGGGGTTTGTCCACTGTTGGAGGAGACAGTACCTGTTAGAAACCTACGGTCTGTGCAAATTCCGCTCAAGGTGCCCAAACCGCGCGGGAGCGGAGCAACCATAATTGTACAGAGTGTTACATTGCTCTGGGAGGTTCCAAGCGAAACTGCGAAAGCATACTCTGGTTTCTCTTCAGATCGTATAAATCTTTCGCCTTTTACTAAAGATTTCCGTGGAGAGGAACAATTCTGAGTCTTTACCCAATTTTTTGAGGCCTCGTTTTTAACGAGGCTACATTTTCTAAGGTTGAAAGTTAGAGTTCATCAGCTGTCACAATCTATGAAGGGAAAATTTTGGTTCCTTCAATTTGTGTTCGAAGTACGGCGTTTTGTGGGTTTTTTTTTTGCGTGTTTTACTTGTATAGTTCTGCACTAAATCGTTTAGAAGCTTGCAGATGAAATGAAAAAGTTATTAGTTGTTTTTCATTTGATAAAGCGCCAAAGATTTCGCAGATGGCGCTTAAGGTAGAGACACAGCTAGACATGGAAGACGTAGGTTCAATCCCTGGATCCGGAAGATCCATTGGAGAAGGGAATGACAGCTAATTTCGATATTTATGTGTGTAGAATCCTTAAGACGGAGGAGCCTGGCAGATAGCAATCCATAGTGTTGGACACGGCTGGAGCGACTAAAACACGCGAGCCTATAGGAAGAGGGTAAACGTAGTAATTCTCTCTCACCAGCCCACTCCTAGGGGATTTTCCCCACTCAGGATTGAACCCAGGCCGTCCATATTGCAGGCGCATTCTTTACGGTCTGAACCACCAGGGAAGTCCCGTCAGATTACCTGGTTACTTTCCCAGAGGTTATCTGAGGAAAAAATTAGCTGAGGCACTCTGGTTATGACTTATTCAGACTGTGTCTGTTCAACACTCACTCAATGCCACTTTTCCATTCTAAACCTTTCCGTTAAGGAGTTTAATTTTTTGGTGGAAGCAAGAACTTAAGAAGAAAAAAAGGAGATAATACATAATCTCTGATAAGTGCCCTACAGAAACAGCATTATGAGAGAACAAGGCTAGCTACCAAATGTGTCCTCTTGTCCCTAGAGCTACATCCTCTTTAGGGGAAATCACCTAGGCCTGTGGATTTTAGTGAAAGTTGCTCAGTCGTGTCCAACTTTTTGTGACCCCGTGGACTGTAGCCCTCCAGGCTCCTCTGTCCATGGAATTCTCCAGGCAAGAATATTGGAGTGGGTTGCCTTTTTTTTTCCAGGGGGATCCTTCCCAACCAGAGATTGAATCCAGGTCCCCTGCATTGCAGGTGGCCCCTTTACCATCCGAACCACCAGGGAAGTGACTTTTAAGTGATTATCATCTCATACTCGGTGTCCTCCAGATTCACAGCCATTAGCAGATCCCACCGACTCCATATTCATATTCATATGTGTGCTTCGTGCAAACACATTTTACCTCCTCAAATGTTACCAAGCTAAGAGCAAGGAAAACTTTTTCTCCCAATATTATCTTTTCTTTCAGCAAAAGGAATCATGCTCTGCTTGGTCTGCATTGTGCTTTGCTCACCAAAGACCATGGATTTTTTTTAAATATCACTGTAAGGACTATACCATAGTTAATTTAACCAGCCCTCTAAATTAAACCAGGCCTCCAGGACTTACAGCTTTTCTTCTTCAGTTTTCATTATCTAAGGTAGTATTAAGGGTAATCACATTTTCAGTCTTGAGAAATACAATAACAAATAACTATTTTTAACCCATTTACAACATATTTTTATGTAAAATCCATGAGAAAGAAGAATAACTATTTTTTTTCCAAATAATCAACTAGGGACTTCCCTGGGGGTCCAGTGGTTAAGACTCCGCATTTCCACTGCAGGGGGCACCAGTTTAAATTAAAAGATCCCTGGTCAGGGATGCCGCAAGTCCAGAGGCACAGCCAAAATAAAGTCAGTCCCTAATTTCATATTTATAGTATCTTATTGGAATAAAATAATATTTAAATAAGAAAGCAAAGTCATCACTGAATATTTACAGAGCACTGATTATGTGTCAGGGACTGGGGAAGTAGAAATGAATTAGGCTCCACTCCTGGCCCCAGAGATCTTTCTTCAGGGAGATCTGGATCCTCAGGAAGACAAAATACACAACAAATGAAAGGAGAGCAGGAGAGCATGGGGAGTCCTCAATAACCAAGAGAGGAAATCCAGGGATAGAATGCCAGTGTATTTTTTTTTTTTTTTAATTTTTATTTTTGGCTGCGCTGTGTCTTCATTGCTGTGCACGGGCTCTCTCTAGTTGCAGCAAGTGAGGGTTACTGTTCGTTGGGGTGTGAGGGCTTCTCATTGCCATAGCTTCTTTTGTTGCAGAGCACAGGCTCTAGTGCTCAGGCTTCAGTAGTCACAGGATTGAGGCCTCTAGAGCCCAGGTTCAGTAGCTGGGGCCAACGGCCTTAGTTGCTCCAAAGCATGTGGAATATTCCCGGACCAGGGATAGAACTCGTTTCTCCTGCATTGGCAGGCAGATTCTTATCTACTGTGTCACCAGGGAAGTCTGAGGACCAGTGAATTTTTGCAAAGGTAGTTGTTGAGAGAAAATTTGCTAATGTTTGGAACCACCAGTATTTTGAGTGCTCTAAAAGTGAAACAGATTATATTTTGTCCAGAGGGCAGTGGGTAAATAGAGAAAATAAAGGGCGTAGGGCTGACAATTTTAGACAGGTCAAGAGGCACTGTGGGAAATGGTTGGGGAGGAGGTCTCCACTGGAGTGAAGGCAAGAAGATTAATAAGAACCTGTGGCAGTAATTCCTGCCACAGATAGGACTGGTTGAACTGGGGTAAGAGAACTGAACCAACTGGAAAGATCTTGTAGGAAAGGAAAAATAATTTTCCCTCTATTCTCTGAGTTCTTGGCTGAGACCTTTGTAATGAGACAGCTTAACCAGAGAAACAAAAATGGAAGTTTATTAACATGTATATCTCACATACACAGGGGAGATACCCAGGGAAAATCAGTAACTCCCGGAGGTGGCCGAAAATACCTGCTTAAATACTTCCTTCAGCTAATGACGAAAGAAAAGTGAGGAGGCCAGATATGGGAAAGCCGTCAGGAAAAAGCACCGAAAGCAAGGTTTATTAAGCAAATCTTAGTTATTTCACAGGAAGTCTCCTGTAAATTAGTCATCCTTCTGTACAAAGAGGGCGACACCCTTACCAATGTAGATTTAGTTTATAAAAATTTCCCCTACAAAAGGGTAACTTTTCTGTTTTCAAAACGTCTTCGTTTTCTCAAAATAATCAGCTTAAAACAACCCTATGCCAAAACAGCATATTTTGGGGTGGCATATTCTGCTTTCAGTCTCTTAAGAAATAGAAGCCATGGGAGGCAAATGTGAAGAATAAAGCTAGGATGACATCTAGGTTTCTGGCTTTGGCACCCATGGAGATGAGAAACACGATGGGGGCAGAACTGGGGAAAGATGAGGGACAAGCACAATTTTGGATTGAGTCTTAAGTGTCTGTGGGACATATGGAGAGAGATCGCCAGGAGCCAGATCTGGAGTTAAAGAGGGGGCTGAGTTGAAAAGATATGTGGGAATTACAGGAGTAAAGGAGGCGGGCGGTAGTGCTCAGAGACAGGCTGTAGAGCCAGAGCACGCGGGCACAGAAACTGCTTTCGGGCTTTGCGCAGGGTTGGAGGCCAAGGCTCAGCGGAAGAGCGCGGCGTTCAGGCCCGCCCACCGACGGAACCTCACCCATAGCGCCTGCGTTTGGCACACACTGGTCCTTCCCGCCCCGACTTGCGAAGCATTCTGGGAGCGGAAGCCCGCTTTGAGCGCCGAGCGTGTTGGGAGGTGCAGTTTAAGAGAGGCGCAGAATGCTTCGCAAGTCATGGCACTGGTCACTTAAAGGGCAGATCCAAAAAGCGATGATGCTCCCGGGGCAGAGTGCCCCTCCGGCGGCGGCACGGGGTGCCCCGGGCCGTATCCCCTCTCCGCAGAGCATGACACTTCCACGCCTCCACGATCTGTTCCACCTGCAAAGGATGCGAATCACCGCGGAGTCCCGCAGTGCCCACCTTACCCCGCAGACCCTGGACCACGCCCCACTCGCCTCCCCCAGCACGATCCGAGACGTGTTCCCCGCGTCCGCACCGGGATGAGCGGCTCCCGCCGGTTCTGTTCTTCCAGGGCGCTCAGCTCTGCCGGAGCCAGCAAGGCCAGTCTCAGCTCCCGCACCACCGGGGCCGCCACCTCGGCCACAGGCCGCTCTAGCACCGCCTGCGGACGTCAGCACTGAACCTGGGCGGGCGGGGGCACCTGCCCAACCGCCTGCTCTCCTGGTTCCTGCAGCTAGAGCCTCTTTCAGCACCCCTACCTCCCACTCCCTTCAGCCCCTGCTCACCGCGCCCACGCGCGCCCAACTCCGGGCTGCCAGGACGAGCTCGGCCTCATCCACACACAGCTTGTCGCTACGCAGCAGGGGCAGCAACGCGGGCGCGGACAGCTCCAGGAAACCACGGGTCCGGAGGGTCTCCTATGGGTCCGCGATTGGGTCAGGGAGGAGCAGAACAAGGGGTGTGGGCTGGGGAGTATGCAGTGGGGAGTACCTGGCTGTGGGCCTCAATGAAAGCCACACAACGCTCCTGCAGCTGTCCCAGGCCAAAGGTTACAGCAACCTGAGAGCAGAATGAAGGAGGTCAGGTTGGACATGGAGAGGCCGGGCAGCCCGGCCCTCCACACCGGAACCTCCTGCAAGCCTGTCCAGCAACACCCACCTGCAGGGCCTCGCAAACCAGCTCCACGTCCAGTGCCTTCACCACAAACTCCAGGCACAGCTGGGAACAGAAACGAAGGTGGGCTGTGCCCAGATGTCCCTGTTCCAAGGCCCCAGCCCCAGGCCAGAAACAGTGAACAGCCTTGGAGCAGTGAGCCACCCAGGCTACTAGCAGCCCCAGGCCTACGCAGACCTCCCAGGCCAAGGGAGGCGGGGAATCACAAGGCCTGAGACTAGGAATAGCAAAGCCAAGCCCAGCAGCCCACCTTTTAGTACGTTCCTCACTAATCAGACTAGATCAGAGCCGTGTGAAAATTCCACTCTCCTTTTCTTTCAAGACACTTAACTTTTCCCACACTTTTCTCTGAACTCAAAGATACTATTTTAACCAGAAACTTGAATTCATCTGTGATATCTCCCTCTCACCCCCGACTTCCAGAAAAGCCCTGGGTAATGCCAGTTCACAGGGTCAAACCAGCCAATCCTAAAGGGAATCAACCCTGAATATTCACTGGAAGGACTGATGTCAAAGCCAAAACTCCAATACTTTGGCCACCTGATGTAAAGAAGAGACTCACTGGAAAAGACCCTGATGCTGGGAAAGATTGAGGGCAGGAGGAGAAGGGGGAGACTGAGGATGAGATGGTTGGATGGCATCAGTGACTCAATGGACATGAGTTTGAGCAAGCTCGGAGATAATGAAGGACAGGGACGTCTGCTGTGCTGCAGTCCATGGGGTTGCAAAGAGTCAGACACGACTGAGCCACTGAACAACAACACCAGTTACTAGTGCAACCTCAATTTCTACAGCAACTGACCTGTAAACAGTGCCAGTTCCACTTCTCTCAAAGGCAGGCATTTCTCTCCTGGGCAACCACTGCCACCCCTGTCCCTATGGGACTGGTGAGCCCTTCCCATGGCTCCCAATCCCTTCTCTTCTTAGCTTCCAAATCCTCACTACCTGAAACCTCCACTGAAACTCCACTGCCCTCTGGGTAAAGGAAGTCCAAATTCTTGAAGGTCCTACAGGAACCAGCTCCTGGCACCCTCTCCAATCTCATTTCCTCTCTTCCTTTCACACTCTTAGTCCTCTTAGTCTAGCTACACTAAATGTCTCACCAGTTCTTTTTGTGCCTCTGTGACTAGAATACCATCTTTCCTCTCCCCGCTGAACAAAAATCTTACCTATTCTACCGGATGCAACACAAATGTTTCCTTCTCCAGGAAGTATTCCCCTCTTCTGCTTCGTGGTGAGACTAGAGAGACTCTCTGTACAGTCTCAGCACCATATGCCCTTCTCTGTCCACTTCTTATGCCACTGGGTTAAGCGTTTTTCTTGTGCCTCTCTTTGAAGAACAGGGATCAAGGCTAGCTTATCCTGGTATCTACACCCCCATATGCCCCCACAGGGCACACATATCCTTTTGCGCATAGGCATGCATCAATGCCTGTTTATATAGAGATACCCATACTTCTTTCTGTATTGGTGCACATTCCTCTCCAGGTTAGTGGGTGTGTGAGGCAGGGTGTGAACCGCGCCCATAAGAGGCAGGGGAAAGGAGACGGCTGCCCATGAACCCACCTCTCGAAGTTCCTCCAGCCCATACTCCACAGCCGCTGTCAACACCTCGAGCACCTGCAGAGTGGGTGGTTGGCATGGTAGAAGAGAGTCTTCCTGCCCCTCAGCCACCCAGAACTTGCCCACCCAGACCCTTGCCCAGTGGGCTCACAGAGTGGCGTTGCAGCTTGGCACTGTTGGTATACAGAAACTCCAGCACTGCCAGGAAGGCCTCAGCTGGCACGGTACTCAGCACCACAGGGCTAGGCACCCCAGGGCCTGGCTCTGAGCTCAGAAGTCGCTGGAAGAAGTTGCATCTACACGCCAGCAAGCACCGGTGGGCAAACACCTCCTGCCGTTCTTGACCAACCACAAAGCGAACATCACTGTGGGAGAGAAGGGCAGAGCGCCAGAAAGAAGAGGCTAGAGTCTCTGTGTAACTCTAGACTTTGCCTTTGCCCTCTCTGGGCCTCCGTTTCCTTATCTGCCATATAAGAGGCAGTCCCTCTAGCAAAAGGTCTGGGTCACACAGGCCGGGTTCTAAACACAGCTCCAGCTAGGCAAGAGAAGCCTAGGGAAGAGATTTCGGACCTACTGCCTCTCAGGTGTCTCATCCCTGAAATGAGATGCTCATCCCAAACCCTAGGGTGGCTAACATTAGGTGGCTATGTTTGATCACTGAGGGGGCACCAGGGCTGAAACAAGATCAATCCCAATGTCCCTCTCCTCCCCAGCCTGTGACTCTGGTGAAGGGAAACTCTTTTTGGCTTCTCCAGACTGCAAACTCAGCCTTTTCAGCCTCCTCCAGACAGGAGGGGGGAGGAGGAGGGTGTGGAGGGCACTGACTGCAAACAGACACGTCAGTGATGCACTATCATGGGGCCAGACCACATTTTCCATTTTCATGATCACTTCCGGCCCCAGCTGCTGAGCCTCTGAACAGCACAGTGGGTAAGGGACAGATGATGAAGCCTGAGCTTCCTGGAGCCTTCTAGGCTCACATCCAAGGCCTGGGGGGCAGGTGGGCGGTGGGGGCGGGGGTGGGGGGGCGGTCCACTGCTCAGACCAGACTGCGACGCCCAAAGCAGTAGGGTTACAGAAATCGCCAACCTGTGGGAGGACCCCAGCTCTGAAGCGGTGGAGACAGAAAGCCGCATTCTGGTTCCTCTGACCGGCCCTGCCCCTGTACTTGGTCCCCGGTTAGAGACACTACAGGCAGTGAGCCCCAGGCAGTGCGCCTGAACTACTTCCTGTCTGTGACTCTGGCTCAATCTCTTGAGCTTTGTTCCCCTTATAAGTCCCCAGTTCCCAGAATAGGATTGTCTGCTCCTCTGCCTCCCCAGGGAGGCACTCAAGTTACACTCCATTTCTCGGGATCCAGAGGGCAGAGGGCTTTTCTCTGCCAGGAGCCCAAGATCCAAAAAAGGAAGGCCTTTCCCTGAAGTCACATAGCTGCTCTGAGCACTAGTCCCCACTACCCCCACCTCTGGCTCTCAGGCTATCACAGATACTGCACGATCAGTAGCCATCCTCTACACTCCACTTCCCCAGGCTGAGTTCACCCGGGAGGAGGGTCAAGTCCTAATTCTCCACTTCCTCTGTACTCAGATTCCTCAGAGTCATGGGTCCCAGCAGAGCCAGTTAGGGAAAACCCACAGACAGGTGCCCCTCTCACCTGTATAAGGGGTTGTTGACGAGGCTCCGGAGTGCTGTGGAAAAAGGCGCGGCCTCCCCATGCACAACCAGTCCTGGGGTCTCCATGTGTGGGGCAGGGGACTAAGCAGGAGGAACAGCCTAGGAGGCTTGTTATGTGTGGGAGAGACAGTACATGGAAGGAGCAGGAGGCCTGGCTGAGCCCTAGAGCTGGTGAAGAGCTAGAAAGGCCTGAGAGGGAGGGGTAAGAGATCCAGAGGCCTGTTTGCTGAGAAGCTAAAGTTTAGGAATGAGGCAGGAGAGGCCCAGAAGGCATCAGCGGCCAGTGGAAGAGGCTAGAGGCTTGGGGACTCAGGGAGGGGACCGAGAGAGGCCGAGGTGGAGCAGACTGGACTGGGGAGGAGAGGCTGGCTGCGGATGAGGCCCCAGCTGGGAGCCTGCCCAGGCAGCGCTGGGGTGGGAAGCCTGTGGGTTTCCACGGAAACTAGAGCCCGGCCAGAGAGGAGGCCCCGCCCAGCTCCCACAGGCCCAGGGAAAACTTCAGCCCTAGAGGGGCCCTAAGCAGAGTTGGAGGGTCTTAGCATCCTGGCCCTTGCCTGTCCAGGGTTCAGAGTTCAAATTTCCTGCCCCTCTCTCCCCTCCCCCTACAAGCATACAGGTTAAGCAGACCTGAAGAACTCCCATTAACAGGGAAAGTCCTTGTCCCCGTGGACCATTTTCAGGGTCCAGAGCTGGCTTGTTTGGGAGGTGGCAGTCCTGGGCCTCCCAGAGAGGGGTCAAGTGAGGAGGTGTCAACACTGACAGAGGCATCATGGTCTCTGGTGTCCCTGAAGTGCAACCACAGTGCGGGTTGGGGCAGTCTGGGCACTAGGGCACACAAGGTGTGGACAGCTAGGGCCAGGGGCTAGGGCCAGGACACTTAAAAGTTAGGTCAGCAGGATTCACTGAGGAGTGAAGTCATCACTGTTGCATCAGATCTGAGTTCCAATGGGTCTCCCTTCCCCCTCCCCCAGCCCAGAACTGAGGAAGTCATCCAAGCCCCACCCTAGCTGTATACAAGGAACGGAAATGTTTGTCCTAATTGAGGCTGATGGGGAGACGATAGGCCCATGACGTGCTCCTTCCTGTAGGCCCGGATCCTGATTCCTGAGCAGCCACCCCAGCAGCCTCAGGGTTTCCCCATATCCCAGGCCTCTGCAACTTGCTCACAAGTAGAGAGCCAGCCTTCACAAGGGGAGAAATGGACAGTGGCTCAAGAGCCCTGGGGTAGGGGGACACCTTTCTGACCAGAGCCCCCTCTACATCTGCCCCTTCACTCACACTTGTATGCCCTTAGGCTCTAACCCCCTGTTGATCCCCCTCCCCTGATGACTCAGCCACCCGGCATTAACACATGCTTACAGTAACACTCCCAGGTTAAGCTGGAGCCAGGACTGGTGAGAGGGAACCAGGAAGAGGAGTGAGTGCTTGCCCAGCAACCCGGGGCAACTCCACAACACAGGCAAGGGGCCCTTACCCTCCTACCTGCCGGTCAGGCCAGCTGGGCAAGGGCTGTTGGAGAGCACCTGGAGGACACAGCTGCAGGTGGCTCAGGTGCCTAAGGAGTTTGGGGCAGAGGGCAGCCCTCCCAGAACTGACTCTGGAGGTAGGGCCGGAAGCCAAAAACAGGCTGGAAGGACCATCCTGAGTCACTAGCCCCAGGCTCTGCCAGACACCCTAAGAGCAGGGAGGGGGTGGAGGATGGCTGGATTCAAGACTCAAGGGGGCTAGAAGGATCTGTGGGCTGAAGGAGCTGGATCTGTCTGTCCCTCCCTCTGGTTAGGGGGTGGAGGCGCCACTGTCTAGGCGCAGGCAGAGGGCAGATACATCCGTTTCTGCTGGTGAGTCAGATGGAGGGGAGGTGTACTTGGAGCTCATTTTTCTAACGTCCATAGTGCTCAGGTGAAGTGGAGCTCAGGGGGTAGGGAGAGAGAGATGATACTCTGAGCAGCGTCCATTCCCTTGTTGTCCCTAACAGCCCTTAACGCTCTAAGCACCCAGGAATCCACACAGCTGGGAACTATTTGATTCACCGGTCCGAAAAACACAGGTAAGGAGGGATTAGAGGGTAAAAACTCATCACTAAGTAAGAGACTAGATGGTGTACAAAGACAGCTAGTGAGGGCCACCCCATCCAAGTGTGGGTCTTCCAGCCGGCAGGTCCATGGCTGGCAGGCCTGTGGCCCCCGGACGCCAGGAGGAGGAGGAGGCCAAAGATCATGGGCTGAAACTATCAGCAGCGCGGCCTCTAGGCCACCTGCCCAGCATTGATGAAACCCGACCAGCTGGCCTGGGCCCGGCCTCCCGCCGTGGCTCCGTGCTAGGTCCGGTCTTGTCCTTTTCACGCCGCAACTCACTGGCTGGGCCAAGTGCAGGCCCTGGGGGTCGACGCCCATCCCTGGGCCCCGTGCCCCCTCTAGGCTCGCGAGTCAGCTTCTCTGGCTTGCCCCTGGCACCCGCCCGCCGGATGGCACCCTCGTACCGCACGGAGCCGGCGCCGGGGGAGCGCTGGGAGACTGCGCGCGCACAGCAGGCCCTGGAGGCAGCGTTGGCCGAGGGACTGCGGGACGCATGCTACTCAGGCGCGGAGGCCGGGCGGCTGGCGCAGGAGCTGTGCGAGCTGGTGCGCAGGCGCCTGCGCGAGCTCAGCCCGCCGCGCTACAAGCTGGTGTGCAGCGTGGTGCTGGGGCAGCGCGCGGGCCAGGGCGTCCGCGTGGTCAGCCGCGCGCTCTGGGACGCCGCGTGCGACGGGTTGGCCTCGGCTGCCGTCACCAACGCCTCGCTCTTCGCCGTGGCCACGGTCCACGGACTCTACTGCGAGTGAGGAGGCCTTCGAGTTCTGCAAAAACGGTTTATTATCCCAGAAGGAGGCCCTTCGTGGGGCTCACATCCCAATAAATAAATGTCAATAAATAAAAGTGGTCCATAAATAACGCCCCCTAGTGGGGGGCTAAGGCTCAGGCTTTTCTTGGAGAAGGGGTGGGAGGCCGCCTCCAACCCCAGTAAAGCTGGTCCCTGATTCCCTGGGGGATTCGGCCCGGAGCCCCCAGTGAGGCACCAAAGGAACAGGGAGGGCCACAAAGGCGAGGGCCAGAGCCTGAGAGGCACAGACCTCAGGCCTGAGGGCTTGAGAGGTGGCCGGGCCTGCAGACTCTGGCCTAGACCGGGCAGCGGTCCCGGAGCAGGCGCAGAGCATAGTGAAGCCGCTGCCGCAGATCTGGGGAGCAGCCCAGCTGCTGAAGGTGGGAAGCGAGGTAAGTACAAGCACTGCGATTTCGGGCCACGAAAGTCACAAGGAGGGGCTCCCAGCCACTGAGGATCAGCTTGGTGTGGTCTCCGTAGAAGTTCACCTGTGCACAGGAGGGCGGCACTGATCAGGGCCTAGGGCCCAGATCGTTTCCTCCCCAGCACCCTGGACCTCCCAGTCCTCACCCCCAACTCCAGGCGGAGCTCTTACCTGAATGGTGCCATCACTAAAGAGCATGAGTAGGGCCTGATCGGTCTTGACCCACTGCAGTAGGAGTGGGGGCACAGGCACCTCCACCTCTTCCACACTGGGCAGATCTCCACCCTGGGAACAGGGGCCAGTCACTTGTCTGACACCAGTCAGTCCTCTCCCTATTCATGTCTCCCTTAGAGGGTCAGCTTCTAGCTTCAACACCCACCCCACTGTCCACCTACCCCCAAAGGGGACTAGGAGGGGATCAGGATGTGTTAGTCCTGAATGTACCACCGCCCCCCACCCCCACCCCAGACCCAGTCCACAAACCTTCATGAGGCGCTGCTCCATGTAGGAGGCGAAATACTTCAGGACACCCAGCTGAGGCTGCAGAGCCCGAGGCACGGCACCCACAGAGAAGGAGAAGTGCTTAGTGCTGGTGGGGTTGTAGTGCACAGTCCTGGAGGAAGCAGACAGACCCCCTCCTCAGAGACTGCAGGACCAGGAGCCCAGGAACACACACCAAGTTGCAGCACCGCTGAGTACAGAGGCCTGGATACAAGGCACCCCATGATAGCACTTACTTTCTGTTGGCCGACAGGGCCATGTGTGTGCCGTTGTTGAAGAGCACAGCCACACGGCGGCTGGACAGTTGATACCCAAAGCCAAACTTGTTGGAGTAGTCAACCCACTTGCTGACCCACACCAGAGGTTCTGGTTGTGCCAGGGGAGCTGGGTTCTGTTCAGCTGTCATAGAAGAGGTAGGAATGAGGACTTGTTCCTGGCTTCCCAGTAAAAGGACTCCCACCACCATTCACACATGCCAGGCCCCAGCCTCACCTGGGGGCATGAAGGCCAGGCAGTTTCTCAGAGCACAGAGGGCTGACTCCACCACTGTGGCCACAGTCAGACCTTCTTCAAACCCTAAAGGGAACAGGGCACTGAGAATTAGGCAATAATCCCACAAGCCCTAGACAATGACTCTCCACCCACCCCTTCCCTCAGGGCTTGGACTCAGCCCCCGCAACCTTGAGCACCCGTCACCCTCCTGGTGGCTCACCATCTCCACTGCTTGCCAGCGTCCCACGGGGTGAACTGTCTTCAGGTGCTGTCTCTACCAGGCTGAGGGGGGCTGGACCTGAAGCTGCTGGAGCCTGGAGAGTTGGGTAGGGGAAAGGAGTGAGACAGGCCCCGAAATCCAGATCCTTGAGAGTCCATGGCTCGCCCTGCCCTGGCACCCCGGGCACCCTAGGTCACCCTGCCTGACCGATGAGACACAGCCAATTAGGCCACCACGAGGCTAGATGCTTCACCAGCCTCTTTTATCCCAGGCTTCCAGCAGCTGCGAGGGTGGGGGTGAGTCAGGGGAACACCATCCACGTAAGCACCTCACCTCGGGCCTGGCATCCTGATGGCCAATGGACGTCCGAGTGAGGCCATTCACCAAACAGGAGACCTCGTCTCGCTCCTCCGGACGGTTCTTATCTGGGTGGGGGGAGATAGAACCCTCAGAATCCTGCCCAGACCCCCTGCTTCCCGAAGAGATGACACAGTTAGGTGTAGCCAAGTGCCTGTGTAATGCATGCTATCCCCAGGGGTCCCCAGGGACCCTACACTCACACCCCCACATGTATGTGACAAGCCCCCTGCTGCTCTGTACCCTCAAATCCACTGATGTCTCGGACTTACTCTTATTCTTCTTTCTCCCAAAGAGGCTCTTGGTAACTTTGACAAACAGAATCCTAGCTGGGTTAAGGGGTGTCAGGTCTGGGACTGTCACACAGCTGCTGACAGGGAGCCGGTCCGGGGTGTAGCCCTGAGGAGAGAAAGCATGTGAGCAGAGAAGAGCAGCCCAGGGGTCCTGTCACCTGCTCCCAATTCAATCTCTGGGGAATCTGCAGACTGGCTGTGTCTGGGGCGCCACAAACCTTGGTAAAGAAGTCGTGGCGCAGGATCTGGTCAATTGAGGGGCGGTCTTGGGGTGAAGCTCGAAGGATGGCGGCCAGGAGCTGCCGGGCAGGCAATGAGAGGCTGGCAGGCAGCGTGTAGTGAACCTGCTTGATGCAGCGGTACGTCTCCTTCAGGTCAACGGTCTCAAAGGGGGGACTCCCACATAGCAGCGTGTACCTGTGGGGCAGAGAAAAGGTGGTCAGGAGTGAAGTGGAACATAGGCCTCCCAGGCACCCTCTGTGTACACATCACCCTGGCACTCACATGACACAGCCCAGGGACCACACATCTGCCTCCGGGCCATGGCCCTGTCTCTGCAGCACTTCTGGGGCCACATAGTTGGGGGTACCACAGATGGTCCTGACAGGGGATAGGGAGGAGGAGAGGGCAAGGTTCAGAGGCAGCCTGCCTGGCCCCTCATCCCTGCCCCCACTGAGAGTCCAGACAAAGCAGCTGCCTGTCACCAAAGGCCAGAGAACTCCTGTTTGTTCTGAGACAATGGAGCCGGGGATGGCAGCTGAGTCCCTGCCCACCCGCCTGGCCCAGCTGCTCAGCGACTCTGCAGGACTGGGGAGTTCCTGACCCCTAACCCAGCCCCTCCTCCAGGTCAACAGAGGGTACATCACTGATGCCTTCCTCCTTCCCCTACTCCCACCACAGGCGGTCACCTCCTGTGGTCTGTGCTGTACACACTAACATCAACTGTCACACCCCCCATGAACACTACTGCCACACATGCTGTGTTACACTCCCAGTCCTCATGGCCACAGCAGGGTTTTCTGACACAGAGTGTCATGTCCACCATCTCCACACTCAGTCTGTCTCACACACACACTGCTTATGTCACCATCCACACTCACACACAGGACTGGTCATACCTTCAAGAATCCTTACACCCCATCCATCTTAAGGACTCAGACACCCATAGGACCAGCAGCCTCTCCACCATTCCCAGGAACCAAGGCTGCCACCGCCACGTTCACACACACACACCCACACACACCACCCTCCCATCAATCACACGGTCACATCAGGCAATCATCGTGCCTCCTACAGATATATACTCAGTGTCTGTCACTCACGTCATCTGTGTCACACAGACTGTGGCCATCCCCCCCGCCCCCACCCAAACACTCACTTCTTCCTATGCTCTGGGGGCTCCAACCGGGTTGCCAGTCCAAAATCCCCCATCTTCAGTTCCATGTTTTCAGTGATAAAAAAATTTCCTGAACAGGGGCGGAGAAATGTGTCAGACGCCTTTTTCTCTGCCTCCCCAGCCCCCCCATCCTGTTGGCCCAGGAGTCTCACCTAGCTTGAGGTCCCGGTGCAAGATGCCCCGCTGGTGCAAGTACTTGAGTCCGGAAAGGATCTGCCGAAGGTAGTAGCGCACCTCTGGCTCCAACAGGGTGTGCCGGGCCTTCCAGATGTGGGCCAGGGACTGCAGAGAGCGGCGGCCTCAGCCCCTCGTCCGCCCTCCCCGACCCTCCCTCCGTGTGCTCGCCGAGGAAGAACAGGGCTCCAACTTTGGGTCTTAAGGTCCCTACTCCCTCCCCTACCTCTACCATCCCTCACCTTTCGGCTGCAGAGCTCCAGGAAAATGTATATGTTGTCAGCATCCTCAAAGTGGTGCGAGAAACGCACGATGTGGCGGTGCTGCAGGCCGCGGTGCAGCTCAATCTCGTTTAGGATCTGCAGTGGCGGCGGGGGGTTACCATCCGTCAAGGGCTCCCTCGTCACCGTTCCCACCCCACCCGTCGCCCGTTGGGCCTGGGCCCTGGCTCACCTTCTCACGCTGATGCGGCTTGGTAATGCGGCTCTGCGAGATGACTTTGACCGCGTAGGCATTGCCGGTCTCTGTGTCAGTGGCCTCGTAGCAGCGGGCAAAGCCCCCCTATGAGGAGAAGGCATCAGGCAGGTCTGGCCCGCAGACGTCCCCATGCCGAGGCCAAACGGCCCCGCCCCGCTCCACGAGGGCAAAGAAGTCGGCAGGGCTCCCCTACCCTCGCTGGCACCACTCCTCAGCTCACCTTGCCCAACAGGCGGCCTTTGAAGTAGGTGCGGCCGCTCCGCGGGTCGGTGATGAGGCGCCCAGGGTCCGGTGCCGGAGTCTCGGCCAGCACCTCTGGCTCAGATCCAGGCTTGGGACTTCCAGGCGGCCCGGGTCCGGCCGGGGGCGCTGGCGGGGCGGCCGCACGAGGGAAGGGTCGCGGGGACAAGAAGCCGGCCGCGGGCTCCATGCGGGCGGTGCGGCGCAGCGCCGGCCAGGCTAATTTCTGGGTTCCGCCAGGCCCAGACGGCGCGAGGCGCTGCCAGGATTTGCTACGCCGCGCTCGCGCCCCAGGGAGCCCAGCGTTTTTATCAATGAACGCCTGCCCCCTCCCCGGCGTCTCATCATTAAGAGCCCGCCCCCTTCATGCGAGTCACCGAGAAGCCACGCCCCTCATCAGGCCTTACGTCAAGAAGAAGCTCCTCCTCCCACCCGCGCACCCAGAGGCTAAGCCTACTGCTCCCGCCTTCAAGACGCAGCCATACTGCTAGTCACCATGTGGGTGGCCATCAGGATGTAAGAGCCAGCTTTGTCCCTGCCCTCCTACCTCGTCCTGGTGACTGAGAGTCCCTCTAATGGGGGTCCTTTCGCCCCCCATCCTTGGGGGCTTATGCTGAAGTCCGAGGGTGCCTGGGCGTATGGGGAGTCTCCTCAGCAACTAGATGGACCACCATTCCAACCTGGAGGGCAGAAGCAGGGACGCCGCTCACTTTTGCCCGAGTTGGTCACCAACCCTTTAAGTGCGCGAGAATTTGCGTTCGTCCCACGCTCTTGGCCAGAGACCGCAGGTCCAGGCCAGTGCTGCCCCCTTTAGGGGCTGAGAGGAATTGCATACTCGCAGCTGGGCTTGCCTGGAGTGGGGAGTGTGGGTGGAAGCCTGAGCTCCTATGCTGAGTCTTGAGATCAAACAGCCAGGCATTCAAGGCTTTTGTAACGGGCTAGGTCACATCTTCTGCTACCCCTACACCCACACCCTTAAGGGGCAGATCTCATGTTCTGGAGGGGTGCCTATTCTCTTTCCCTGAAAACATCCACTGCCCTGCGTCCACAGCCAGAGGCCAGAAAGTGAAGAATGGTACTTGTATTTTCTCAAATCTAGCAAAGGACAATTGGGCAGGTGGTCCTGGGGCCACCTGAACCCCTAAACCTCTGGTCCATGCCCACCTTTCACAGGGCCGGAGACAGAGAGATGGGGCCTTTTTAAATTTATTTACTTAATTGAAGTATAGTTGATTTACAATGTTGTATAATTTCTATTGTACAGCAAAGTGACTATGTTACACGTATATCAATACATCCATTCTTTGTCATATTCTTTTCCATTATGGTTTATCACAGGATATTCAACATAGTTTCCTGCGCTATAACAGTAGGACTGCACTGTTTTTCTATTATATGTGTAATAGTTTGCATCTGCTAATCTCAAACTCCCAACCCATCTCCCCCTTGGCAACCACAGGTCTGTTTTCTATGTCTGCGAGTCTATTTCTGTTTCATAGGTAAGTTTGCATCATATTTTAGATTCCACATTTAAATGATATATGGAATTTGTCTTTCTCTTTCTGGTATGATAATCTCTTCACTTGGTATGATAATTTCTAGATTCATCCATATTGCTGCTGCTGCTAAGTCGCTTCAGTTGTGTCCGACTCTGTGCGACCCCATAGACGGCAGCCCACCAGGCTCCCCTGTCCCTGGGATTCTCCAGGCAAGAACACTGGAGTGGGTTGCCATTTCCTTCTCCAATGCAGGAAAGTGAAAAGTGAAAGTGAAGTTGCTCAGTCGTGTCCAACCCTTAGCGACCCCATGGACTGCAGCCCACCAGGCTCCTCCGTCCATGGGGTTTTCCAGGCAAGAGTACTGGAGTGGGGTGCCACTGCATTATTTCATTCTTTTTATGGCTGAGCAGTAGTCCACTGTATATTTGTGCCACATCTTTTTCCATTCATCTGTCAGTGGACATATATGTTGTTTCCATGTCTTGGACATTGTAAATAGTGTTGCAGTGAACATTAAGGTGCATGTATCTTTTTTAATTAGAATTTTCTCTGGATATATACCTAGGAGTAGGATTGCTGGATCACATGGCGACTCTATTTTTAAGTTTTTCGAGGAACATCCATACTGTTTTCCATAGTGGCTGCACCAAGTTACATTCCCACCAACAGTTTAAGGTGTTTCTCTTTTATCCACACCCTCTCCAGCATTTTTTATTATAGAGTTCTAAACAATGGCCATTCTGACCCACATGAGGTGGTAAAGAGGTGGAGTCTTAAACCCTCTGGATCCCAGGATCACAGGCTTCTTCCTGGCCTTGACCTTTCGCCTTTCTGTGCTCACTCTGTACCATCCAATCACTTATTAACCTATTCAGTCCTCAAAGATCTGAGAGCCCTTGGTCAGTGACCAAGCACTGTGTGTAAAAGGTTGGTCAATGTTGCAGCCCTCATTTAGTTTACATTCTGCTTAATGGAAACAGACAATAGGCAAAAATATAAACAAAGTAATTGCAGGCTGTGAAAAGTGCTGTGAAGGAAGTAAACAGGAGAGTAACCAAAGAGCTTACTTTAGAAAGAGTGGCCAAGAAAGTCAACAAATATTTATTTAGTATTCGATTGCTGTCAGTTTTATCTCCCAAATATCTCTGAAATCTATGCAGTTCACTCCATGTTCCCCAAGCACCCTAATCTGGGTCATAGTCTCTCAAATCAGGATTACTGCTGCAGCACCTTCCTGGTCTCCATTTCATCTTCCCACCATATGACCATCCCATCCCATCCCTCACTAGGCCCACAAAAGTCTACTTCTCTAACTTTGTCTTCCATGTCCCCTGAATGGAGAACCAAACCAGCCTGAAACGTGGAGAAATATTAGTAGCTCAGATGAACGAGAGGGAGAGAGAGAGGGTGTGGGCAGGAAGGCCTTAAGTGCCATCCTCAGGAGTTTGGTCTTTATTCTATAGGTCAACACTTTTCCAGATGGGGAGATGGTAGAGGTAAGGCCAGGAAAAGCAAATCCAAAGGGGAAATGGGGCTGAGGATGTATAGTTTGATAAAGCTATTCGATATTGCCATTTTGTTTTGGAAACTAAACCAAAATGCCTTTGTATGAGTTTTCTAGGGTTGTCATAACAACATTACTACAGACTAGGTGACTTACACAACAGAAATTTATTTTCTCATACTTCCAGAGGCTGGAAGGTCAAGATCAAGGTATTGACAAGGTTGATTTCTTCTGAGGCCTCTCTTGGTTTGTAAATGGCAGTCTCCCTTTGAAGTCGCATGATCTTTTTTCCCCTCCTTGGGATTGAACCAGTGCCCACAGCAATAGCAGTGTAGACTCTTGTCTGAACCACAGGGAAGTCCACATGATCTTTTTCTGTGTGTCCTAATCACATCTTCTCTTAAAGACATCAGTCAGATAAGATTAGGGTCTACCTGAGGACCTTGTTTTAACTTACTTACCTCTTTAAAGGTCCTATCTCCAAATATAGTCACATTCTAAGGTATTGGGGGTTAGCAGAAGTAAAAACTCTCCCCATCTTAGGTTTTCATACAGGGCTCTTTATTTTCAGTTTTGTATTTTTTATTGGTAGGCTTTATTTTTTTAAGAATGGTTTTGGATTTTTCAGAAAAATTGAGCAGGTAGTGCAGAGTTGCCATATACTCTCCCACATGCCCCCCTCACACACACACAGAGTTTCCTTTATTATTATCATCTTATTAGTTGGTACATTTCTTACAAGTAACTCTTCAGGGGTGTCCCTTTAGTCTGAGAATGAAATTCAGAATCCTTGAGATGGTTTGAGATGGTCTATAAAGTTCCCCATAGTCAGGCCCTGTCGACCTCTCTAAACAATCTCCTCTTGCCTGCTTTGCTGCAGTCAGAGAGGCCTTCTCTCTGTCTTTCTCACACATAATAGAACTGTTCCTGCCTCTGAGCCTTTGCACATTTATTCCCTCTGCCCGGAATACTTTTCCCCTAGTCTTTACTTATGACTTACTCATTCTTATCTTTTCTGGCTTAACTACACTATCTAAAGTTGGATTCCCAAATCAAACTAACCCAAACAGGACTCTTCAACAAAGAGATTAACAACAAGTACAAAAAAACAAAAAGCAAGTTTATGTATTTTTTTAAAGGATTATTTTATTTTAATTAAAAACTTTCTTTTTTTTTTTTTTGGCTGAACTACGTCTTCATTGCAGTGTGGGCTTTTCTCTAGCTGCAAAACACAGGCTTAGTTGCCCCGTGGCATGTGGGATCTTAGTTCCCCAACCAGGGATCGAACCTGCATTGGAAGGCGGATTCTTAACAACTGAACCACCAGGGAAGTCCCCAAAAGCAAGTTTATTAACACGCAGAGCTTCTGTATACATGTGGGATGTGCGTGCATGCTAAGTTGCTTCAGTGGTGTCTAACTCTTTATGACCCTATGAACTGTAGCCCACCAGGCTCCTCTGTCCATGGGATTCTCCAGACAAGAATACTGGAGTGGGTTGCCATGCCCTTCTCCAGGGAATCTTCCTGACCAAGGATTGAACCGCGTCTTTTACATCTCCTGCATTGGCAGGCAGGTTCTTTACCACTAGCGCTGCCTGGGAAGCCCATCAGTTCAGTCGCTCAGTCGTGTCCAACTCTTTGCGACCCCATGGACTACAGTATGCCAGGCTTCCCTGTCCTTCACCAACTCCTGGAGCTTGCTCAAACTGATGTCCATCGAGTCGGTGATGCGACTGGGGAAAGACCATCTCAACCTCTGTCGTCCCCTTCTCCTCCTGCCTTCAATCTTTCCCAGCATCAGGGTCTCTTCCAATGAGTCTCAGGTGGCCAAAGTATTGGAATTTCAGCTTCAGCGTCAGTCCTCCCAATTAATGTTCAGGTCTGATTTCCTTTAGAATTGGCTGGTTGGATCTCCTTGCAGTCCAAGGGACTCTCAAGAGTCTTCTCCAACACCACAGTTCACAAGCATCAATTCTTCAGCACCCAGCTTTCTTTATAGTCCAACTCTCACATCCATACATGACTACTGGGAAAATCATAGCTTTGACTAGACGGACCTTTGTCAGCAAAGTAATGTCTCCACTTTTTACTATGCTGTCTAGGTTGGTCGTAGCTTTTCTTCCAAGGAGCAACTGTCTTTTAATTTCAAGGCTGCAGTCACCATCTGCAGTGATTTTGGAGACCAAAAAAATGTTTCCCTATCTATTTTCCATGAAGTGATGAGACCAGATGCCATGATCTTAGTTTTCTGAATGTTGAATTTTAAGCCAACTTCTTCACTCATTGACAGGAGAATGTTCAGTTCAGTTCAGTCACTCAATCGTGTCCGACTCTTTGTGACCCCATGAATCGCAGCACGCCATCACCAGCTCCCGGAGTTCACTCAGACTCACGTCCATCGAGTCAGTGATGCCATCCAGCCATCTCATCCTCTGTCATCCCCTTCTCCTCTTGCCCCCAATCCCTCCCAGCATCAGAGTCTTTTCCAGTGAGTCAACTCTTCACATGAGGTGGCCAAAGTACTGGAGTTTCAGCTTCAGCATCATTCCTTCCAAAGAAATCCCAGGGCTGATCTCCTTCAGAATGGACTGGTTGGATCTCCTTGCAGTCCAAGGGACTCTCAAGAGTCTTCTCCAACACCACAGTTCAAAAGCATCAGTTCTTCGGCACTCAGCCTTCTTCACAGTCCAACTCTCACATCCATACATGACCACAGGAAAAACCATAGCCTTGACTAGACGAACCTTTGTTGGCAAAGTAATGTCTCTGCTTTTGAATAGGCTATTTAGGTTGGTCATAACTTTCCTTCCAAGGAGTAAGCGTCTTTTAATTTCATGGCTGCAGTCACCATCTGCAGTGATTTTGGAGCCCCAAAAAATAAAGTCTGACACTGTTTCCACTGTTTCCCCATCTATTTCCCATGAAGTGATGGGACTGGATGCCATGATCTTCATTTTCTGAATGTTGAACTTTAAGCCAACTTTTTCACTCTCCACTTTCACTTTCATCAAGAGGCTTTTTAGTTCTCTTCACTTTCTGCCATAAGGGTGGTGTCATCTGCATATCTGAGGTTATTGATATTTCTCCCAGCAATCTTGATTCCAGCTTGTGTTTCTTCCAGTCCAGCGTTTCTCATGATGTACTCTACATAGAAGTTAAATAAGCAGGGTGATAATATACAGCCTTGACGTACTCCTTTTCCTATTTGGAACCAGTCTGTTGTTCCATGTCCAGTTCTAATTGTTGCTTCCTGACCTGCATACAGATTTCTCAAGAGGCAGGTCAGGTGGTCTGGTATTCCCATCTCTTTCAGAATTTTCCACAGTTTATTGTGATCCACACAGTCAAAGGCTTTGGCATAGTCAATAAAGCAGAAATAGATGTTTTTCTGGAACTCTCTTGCTTTTTCCATGATCCAGCGGATGTTCGCAATTTGATCTCTGGTTCCTCTGCCTTTTCTAAAGATGGTCGGTGTTGCAAGAGGGCATCAGAGGGCAGACATACTGAAATCATACTCACAGAAGACTAGTCAATCTAATCACACTAGGACCACAGCCTTGTCTAACTCAATGAAACTAAGCCATGCCCGTGGGGCAACCCAAGACGGGCGGGTCATGGTGGAGAGGTCTAACAGAATGTGGTCCACTGGAGAAGGGAATGGCAAACCACTTCAGTATTGTTGCCTTGAGAACCCCATGAACAGTATGAAAAGGCAAAATGATAGGATACTGAAAGAGGAACTCCCCAGGTCAGTAGGTGCCCAATATGCTACTGGAGATCAGTGGAGAAATAACTACAGAAAGAATGAAGGGATGGAGTCAAAGCAAAAACAATACCCAGCTGTGGATGTGACTGGTGATAGAAGCAAGGTCCGATGCTGTAAAGAGCAATATTGCATAGGTGAATGTTGGATCCCACTAAAAAAAAAAGGATACTCCACATCTGAGGGCAAAGGAGAAGCCCCAGCAAGATGGTAGGAGAGGCAAAGTCACGTTTAGAATCAAATCCCATACCCACCAGAGATGCTTGGAGGGCTCAAGCAAAACCTGTGCACACCAGGAGACCCCACACAGACTGAGCCAGACCTGCCTTGAGTGTCTGAGTGTCTCCTGTGGAGGTACGGGTCAGCAGCAGCCCTGCAGGGGCAGGGGCTCTGGGTGCGGCAGACCTGGGTGTGGCATAAGCCCTCTTGGAGGAGGTCGTCATTAGCCCCACCCTAGAGCTGCCAGAACTTACATAGGACTGGGGAAACAGACTCTTGAAGGGCACAAACAAAACCTTGCATACACCAGGACCCAAGAGAAGGGAGCAGTGACCTCACAAGAGACTGACCTAGACTTGCCTGTGAGTGTCCTGGAGTCTCCGGTGGAGGTGTGGGTTGTGGCCTGCTGCAAGGTTGGGGGCACTGAGTGCGCAATGCCTGCATGGGACCTTTTGAAGGAGGTCACCATTTTCTTCATTACCTCCACCATAGTTTGGTCTCAGGTCAAACAATAGGGAAGGAACACAACCCTGTCCATAAATAGAAAATTGGATTAAAGATTTTTGGAGCATGGCCCCGCCCATCAGAACAAGACCCAGTTTCTTCCACAATCAGTTTCCCCCATCAGGAAGCTTTCATAAGCCTCTTATCCTTACCCATCAGAGGACAGACAGAAACCAGATTGTGAAAACCACAAGTACAGAAAACTGATCAAACTGATCAAGTGGACCACAGCCTTGTCTAACTCAGTGAAGTTATGAGTCATGCCATGTAGGGTCACCCAAGGTGGACGGATTGTGGTGGAGAGTTCTGACAAAATGTGGTCCACTGGAGAAGGGAGTGGCAAACCACTTCAGTATTCTTGCCTTGAGAACCCCATGAACAGTATGGGAAACCTATACATGGGGGATATTCCAGGGAAAAATGAATAACTCCTCCATGTGGCTTAGAATTGAGGTTTAAATACCAACTGAATAGAGAAAGGGGTAGGGGAATGTAGGCCTCTTAGGGGAGAGTAAATAATTTACAGGAAAGAGGTATGGGCCCTTAGAAGAATGGGTGGGAGATATGATAGTTTATGACAAAGTTGGTCTGGATGTGATATAGACTTCCTGTGATATGAGATGAAACTCCCAGAAAGGGGATTTGTGATGATTGAGTTTCTTTGGAGGCTCCCTCTTCAGGCAGATAAGGTGAGTTCAGAGAAAGCCTCTCCCTGCATTTGCAATTTTTCAAGTGCCTATTTAGCTCAAAGTAACCAATATGCCAACGTGGCACATTTTGGGGTGGCATACTGTCTCCTCCCCTTGGAAGGATAACAAGGTTCTGGCGCCCTCCTCTGGGAGCCCAGGCATCAAGAGGACATCCTCCTGGATGCTGTAACTGAAGGGCCTGCCAGACTACTCTGCCTCCTCCTTCAGTGTCACATAAGCTGCCATTAATGGGTCTTATACACTGCCACAAACCAGGCACAGGGCTCAGCATTTATCTTCTGGACTTCTCACAGTAACCTTATGATGGAATTATTATCTACATTTCACAGATGAGGAAACTGAGGCTCATGGGGTTAAGCCTCTTGCCCAAGGTTAAGGGGCAGAGCCAAGATCTGAACCCAAGATGCCTGACTCCACTATTCACCACTGCATGACTTTTTAATTTATTCTTTGGCCGCATGGCATGCAGGATCTTAGTTCCTCAATCAGGGATCAAATCTGTGCCCCCAGCAGTGGAAATGTAACCTCTGGACTGCCAGCGAATTCCCCTGCCTGACTCTTCTGGGAGTCACTAGTTCTCTGTCCTTGCATCTGTCCTACTCTACTCATCTCTCAGTCCCTCTTACTAGTGCCCTTTCTCCTCCCCACAAGATGCTCACAACCTCTGACCAAGCTGAGGTTTTTCTGAGTTCTCTGAGTCTCCATCTTCCAGAGGATGCTCTCAGGCTTGCTGCTCCTATTTGAACACCTATCCCAAATGCCTACCCCTTGGCAGTTCAGAGTCAGAATCTCTTGACAGTATCAAGTCACAGAGGTCAAGGGAGTCTTTCAAGAATGAAAGATGCAGGACTTCTCTGGTGATCCAGTGGTTAAGACTCTGCACTTCCAATGAAGGGGACACAGGTTTGATTCCTGGTCAGGGAACTAAGATTCCACATGTCTGTGTGGCCAAGTAAATATATAAAATTTAAAAAAAGAGTGAAAGATACCAAGTAAGGTGAGGACTCAGGAGAGGCCTACTGGATTCAGCAACAAGAAGATCTCAGGTGTCCTTGCAGGGGCAGATGTGGAAGTACAAGACCTGCACCAGAAAGGAGAAATTAATAGCTACAGGAGCATTTCATGCTTACCAAGCACTGCATAAATATTAATTCATTTGATAGTCACAACAACTGTGTGAGATAGGTATTTGTTTCCCCACAGGGAAATTAAGGACAGAGGTTAAACAGTTTGCTTAAGAACAAGGTCACAAAGGTAGTTTACTGTGGAGTCTGGATTTAAAAATATGGGCAGGGACTTCCCTGGTGGTTCAGTGGCTAAGATTCTATGCTCCCAACACACGGGGCCTGGGTTTGATTCCTGGTCAGGGAACTAGACCCTATATATTACAACTAAGAATTCACATGCTGCAACTGAAGGTCCCGCATGCTGCAACTAACACCCGGAGCAGCCAGATACATAAATAAATATTGACTCAATGGACAAGAGTTTGGGCAAACTGTAGGAGATAGTGAAGGACAGGGAAGCCTGTTGCACTGCAGTCCAAGGGGTCACAAAGAGTTGGATACGACTTAACAACTGAACAACAAAATAAATAAATGTATAAAATGTGCTCTTAAAAAAAATTATCTAGGCAGTCTGGCTCCAGACTCCATGCAATAAACTGCCAAGTCATATATCAGCTTTCAGCTGTGAGGGGAGGGGGCACTGGTGGTTAGGACCAGAAGAGAGGGAGGGGCAAGAGCTAGGGGAGGATAAAGAAGGGTGGGGAAAATGATTTACAGGTGGAGTGGTTCCCTCTCCTTGACCATAAACCAAAGGGACCTGTCAGCAACTGGGAAGGGAGATAAAGTGACTCAGGAAGGAGGGGCAGGGTGGGGCCTGGGGACTGCTCCCTCCTGGGGCAAGGCTTCAGGTTCTGTACCTTTACCCATGGCTCTGTGGGAAATGCACAGGCCAGGGATCCAGAGAGTTGGGTAACAGGCTGATGTGAGAGAGCCTCAGATGGGGATGGGAGCTAAGGACTAAAATGCAGCCAATTGGAAGCACTGTCAGAGAAGTGATAGGACCTCAGGGCCTGAGCTCTCCAGGTACCAGAGACTCTTTAAGAGAAGCAGTCCAGAATGCTTTAGGAAAGCCACAGATCAGAGCGTGGGAAGGGGCTGCAGGGCCAGGGGGGTTAAGGCCCCAGAACTGGTATCTTGCCCTTTTGCAGGTCAGCTCGTGGGTTTTCCAGACCTCCAGGACAAACACACACAGAGTCCTGTTCTTTCTACATATGCACACCTTCCCTGAGCCTGGGAAGGAGAACATAACTTGTCAGGCCATGGGTTGGCTCTCAGACCTTGCTCATTCAGGGAGTTTCTCACAAAAAGTGGGGAGAGGGACCAGATGTCTTTCAGGTTAAAAGATGCCTGCACCCCAGTGTTCAGTTCAGTTCAGTCGCTCAGTCGTGTCCGACTCTTTGCGACCCCATGAATTGCAGCACGCCAGGCCTCCCTGTCCATCACCAACTCCCGGAGTTCACCCAAACTCATGTCCATCAAGTCAGTGATGCCATCCAGCCATCTCATCCTCTGTCGTCCCCTTCTCCTCCTGCCCCCAATCCTTCCCAGCATTAGGGTTTTTACCAATGAGTCAACTCTTTGCATGAGGAGGCCAAAGTATTAGAGTTTCAGCTTCAACATCAGTCCTTCCAATGAACACCCAGGACTGATCTCCTTTAGGATGGACTGGTTGGATCTCCTTGCAGTCCAAGGGACTCTCAAGAGTCTTCTCCAACACCACAGTTCAAAAGCATCAATTCTTCAGCGCTCAGCTTTCTTCACAGTCCAACTCTCACATCCCAGTGTTCACAGCAGCACTGTTTACAATAGTCAAGACATGGAAGTAACCTAAATGTTCATCAGAGGAATGTATAAAGAAGATGTGGTGTGTATATATATATATATATATATATATATATATATATATAGTGGAATATTACTTAGCCATAAAAAATGAAATAATGATATGGATGGACCTAGAGATTCTCATGCTGAGTGAAGTCAGAGAAAGACAAATATATGATACCACATATATATGGAATCTAAAAAAATGGTATAAAAGAACTTATTTACAAAACAGAAATAGAATCACAGATGTAGAAAACAAACTTTTAGTTATGGGGGGAGAAGGTGGAGGGATATAAATTGGGAGACTGAGATTGATATATATACACTACTATATATAAAGTAGATAACTAATAAGGACCTGCTGTATAGCACAAGGAACTCAGTACTCTGTAATGGCCTATATGGGAAAAGAATCTAATTAAAAGTGGATATATGCATAAATGATTCACTTGGCTGTACAGCAGAAACACTACATTGTAAATCAACTGTATTCTAATTTAAAAAATTTTTTAATAAAATAGAAAGAAAGAGAAAAGAAAAGCCTGCCTGGGTTCAAGTCCTCAGCTTTATTGAGATGAATCAGACGTAATCCTGTCCAAGGTCTTGTGGGCTGGAGGGGAGACCTCTTTGTAGAAGATTTTAGGGCGGTATGACTAACTGATTCGAGAGAGGACCTCAAAGGAGCAGTGAAAAGGAGCGAGGTCAGAGGCTGATGACAGCAGGTGGAAGTGGGGGCATCTCATAGGCCACGTTAAAAGCCAGGACCTGGCACTGTTTGGCTTGGGGAGAGGCCAGCCAGGCATCCCAGGTTCTGAGAAGCAACAGTGGACCAGTAGGTGGAAACCAAAGGGAAAAGGCTGGCTTTTCACTGGCTCAGGATGAATGCCTGCATGCTCCAGGCTCCGGGCATTCTTGCTCTGAATATTCCCCACTGCCTTGTGAGGAAGGGGTTATTGATACTGTTTTACAGAGGAGCAAACTGAAGTTAGAGAGATTAGGTATCTTGGACAAAGCCACAGAGAGGCAGAATTCAACCCCAGGTGTGTCGGCCTCGCAAACTTACGTTCCTAACCACCTCTCCATGCTTCCTCTCTTCAGGAACCACTTGCAGGGAGAACCAGCTCACAGCGTGGGGAGGGAGCTTCCCAGGACAGGCCAGAGATTTGATGGACTGGTGCTCTGGCACAGTGCCTGCCACTTAGTCAGTGCCCTGCCATCAGCAGCTGTTATGACACTTTATCATGCATCTGTCTTCTCACCTGGAGCGTGGGACAGTCAGTTCTGTCACCTTGGCTCCAAGGATATGGTGTGAGCTGTGGGGTCAATGCAGAGGCATTTATAGCACTCAAAGGCCAGCCCAGCCCTGCAGGCACAGGAAGACACAGCCAGTTCCCAGCACCAGGGGAAGTCGGGTGACAGCCTCAATCCATCAATGATAACCTCAGTCCGGCCAAACTTTATGGACCCAGGAGGTACTTAAGTGTTGTGGGGTGAAGCCTAGCTCAGTTCCCCTTCCTCGGCACAGGCTGCTGTCCAGAGCAGGTAGGTAGGTGTGGGATGGGGGTCAGAGTGCCCTGTGCCTTGAGAGACCAACTATCAGCTTCGAGAGCAAGACCCCACGGTGTATGGGGCTGGGCTACAGTTGAGTCTCCTGTCCTCAGCAGTTCAGGGGTTCCTCCTAGTCCTGCAAGTGGAAGAGGAGCTTGGGGCAGCCTCAGGCAGGAGAGGATGTAGATCTCAGCTCCCCTCTGCCCCATCTCATCCTGGTTTAACCCATGTGCCACTGAGTCCTAGGGGGCTGGGGGTGTGCTCTATCTGCTTGTCTGCTTCCTTCCTACTGAAAGGGTGAAGGCTGGGGTCGGGGGGTGACCAGAGTTGTAGGAGGTTACTTGGGGACCTAAGCTGGGTGATGAGAAGGCAGGCTAAGGAGGAGGTTTATGGGGAGAGAAGGACAGCTCCAAGGGCAGCTTTCACGACCTTCTGCCCCAGGTCACCAGCACCATGACGGTCTCCTACACCCTCAAAGTGGCAGAGGCCCGCTTCGGAGGCTTCTCTGGCCTGCTTCTCCGTTGGCGGGGAAGCATCTACAAGCTCCTCTACAAGGAGTTCCTCCTCTTCATCGCCCTGTATGCTCTGCTCAGCGTCACCTACCGGTGCGAGGGTGAGGGCAGGGTCTCAGGGCTGGCCTGCGGGGGACTAGGTTGGCCACCTCCCTCTAACGCAGGCCCCACCTGACCTTCCCCAGGCTGCTGCTGACCCAGGAGCAGAAGCGTGTGTATGCTCAGGTGGCCCGATACTGCAACCGCTCTGCGGACCTCATCCCCTTGTCCTTTGTACTGGGTAAGTTCAAAGGACAAGGGGTTCTCGCTTGCAGCCTCCTAGCCATCTTTCCTGACCTTTGGGCTGGGCTGCTAGCGCTGAGGGTCAGAATTAGCCCAGCGGCACATCTGAAGGTCAACCAGAGCAGGCTCAGCAGACATGGGAGCTGTGTGCCGGGTCTAGGATTTCCAGAGGACTAGGCCCTGCTTTGGAGAAGGCAATGGCAACCCACTCCAGTACTCTTGCCTGGAAAATCCCATGGGCAGAGGAGCCTGGTAGGCTGCAGTCCATGGGGTCACTAAGAGTGGGACACAACTGAAGTGACTTAGGAGCAGCAGCAGCAGCAGCAGGCCCTGCCTATCACCAGCCTGACCCTCACTCCAAACACAGCCCCAGCCTGCTGCTGGCCTCACATCCCCCTGCGTCCTGCAGGGGAACTGGAGAGAGGTGACACTTCCCTCCACACCCTCATGGGAAGCAGGGCTCAGAGTTAACCACTGCCTGGACTTGAACCATCATGTCTCCTCTGCCTGAGGAGGTCTGCAGTCTTCTTCCTCCCTGCCTGGTTTGGTCCATCAGGGCGTGATCAGAGGATGAGGCTGTCCCTCTGACAAGCGAGGCAGGGTGCTGGAGTCAATGTGTCCTTCCCTCTGCCTTGGTTCCACCCGGCTTGGACCAGGCGTTCTGGTTGCCGGCAGGACACACTGACTTCCAAGCCCTCCGTCTTCCCTTTCCGTCCCCACTACCCACGGCGGCCACCAGGTTTCTACGTGACCATGGTGGTGAACCGCTGGTGGGCCCAGTACACAAGCATCCCGCTGCCAGACCAGCTGATGTGCGTCATCTCAGCCACCGTGCACGGCGTGGACCAGCGTGGCCGTCTGCTGCGCCGCACCCTCATCCGCTACGCCAACCTGGCGTCGGTGCTGGTGCTGCGCTCTGTCAGCACGCGCGTGCTCAAGCGCTTTCCCACCATGGAGCATGTGGTGGACGCAGGTGCGGCGCTCAGGGAGCCCTGGGAGGGACTGAACCGGACCTGCTCCGAGGGTCTCCTAGGCGGGGAGGTTTGACCACCAGGGGGAGCTCCAGGACCCCAGAGCGGTGAGTCCTAGAGGACAAGGATGAGACTTCATTTCTTTCTCTTCAATCTCCAGGTTTCATGTCCCAGGAAGAGAGGAAAAAGTTTGAGAGCCTGAAATCTGACTTCAATAAGTACTGGATTCCTTGCGTCTGGTTCACCAACCTGGCAGCCCAGGCCCGGAGGGATGGGCGAATCCGTGATGACATTGCTCTCTGCCTGCTCCTGGAAGTGAGTCGACCTAGGACAGGCCCATCTGCCCTCCTCCCCCTACTTTTGCATACAGCAACCATAATTTCAGTGCTTAACACCTACATGGTGTCTATTATGTAGCGCAGCAAGTGTGAGGAAGTGAGGAAACTGAGGCAAGGAGTGGAAAAAAAAACTTGCCCAAGCCACACAGCTAGTGGAGCCGAGATTCATCCTCAGAACTTCCGGCTCCAGGGTCTGTCCTTGCAGTCACTGTGCTGAGCTGCCTTCCATCACAGGCACCCCAGCCCGACAACACCTCTGCAAGCAGAATGAGACCTAGCCCAGGCCTAATGTGTACTGGACTCCCTTCTCCTTTCTTCCTTTCTGTCTCCACTGACTTCCTCTTCCTGCTGTTCCACCAGGAGCTGAATAAGTACCGGGCCAAGTGCAGCATGCTCTTCCACTATGACTGGATCAGCATCCCCCTCGTCTACACCCAAGTAACTGCCTCTCACCTCCCAGTCCCAGTGCCTACTGTATGTCCTGTGCTGTGTGTGACACTGAGAACTAGAGACGGTACCTGCCCAGGGGCAGTTCAGTTCAGTGAGACACTAAATAGCCAAGGGCTCATCCTCAAAGCCTCCCTGGGCCCTCACTAAGATGATCCCCTCCCATTTGGTGTTGCCACACCTTGCTGCATGTTGTATTTATTTTTTAATTTATTTTTTAAAATATTTATTTATTTGGCTGGGTTGGGTCTTATTTGCAGCATGGGGAAGCTTTAGTTGGCACATGTGAACTCAAGGTGCAGCAATGTGAGATCTAGTTCCCTGACCAGGGATCGAACCTGGGCCCCCTACATTGGGAGCTCACCCCCAGGGAAGTCCCCGATACATGCTTTAATTGTTAGATCTACCACTGACCCTCGGGGCAGAGACAGCATTTTAACCTGTCCCACTCAGCCTGGCATTCCCTCCTCCAGGTGGTGACCATAGCGGTATACTCCTTCTTTGCCCTCTCCTTGGTGGGCCGCCAGTTTGTGGAGCCAGTGGCAGGGGCTGCCACACCTCGGGAGCCTCTGGAGCCAGGGCAAGCCGCAGGGGACCTGGACATGTACGTGCCTCTCACCACTCTGCTGCAGTTCTTCTTCTATGCCGGCTGGCTCAAGGTGGGCACTTCAGGGGGTGGGGATATGGACCCAGGACCCACCCACACTTTGCAGTTAGAAAGTAGGGCTCTGAGCCCAGAAAACACTCTCTTACCACCTGCAGGTGGCAGAACAGATCATCAATCCCTTTGGTGAGGATGACGACGACTTTGAAACCAACCAGCTTATAGACCGCAACTTGCAGGTGATTCAGGGTCTGGTGGCAGCTCCCGGCAGTCGGGCTCTCCCTCCTTGCCAGCTCTCAGTCTGGGTTTGCAGAGAAGGGGATTCTTGTGACCTGCTGCTCCCAGGTATCCCTGCTCTCCGTGGATGACATGTACCAGAACCTGCCTCCCGCGGAGAAGGACGCGTACTGGGATGAGGACTCGGCGCAGCCGCCCTACACGGTGGCCACGGTGGCCGAGTCGCTGCGGCCTTCCTTCCTGGGCTCCACCTTCAACCTGCGGTGAGTAGCCTACGCCGGCTGAGGCAGAACCTGAGTCAGTAGCCAGGCTCCAGTTCCCCACCCACCCTCCGGGCGCCCAGGACTCGGTCCCTCCGGGTCCACCTGCTGTCAGAGGCTTGCTCACGCAGCCCTCCTGCCTGCCCGCAGCATGAGCGATGACCCTGAGCAGAGCCTGCAGGTGGAGGCGTCCCCTGGGCCAGCCCGGCCGGTGACCGCGCAGACCCCGCTGCTCGGCCGCTTCCTGGGCGTAGGCGCTCCCTCGCCAGCCATCAGCCTCCGGAACTTCGGCCGCATCCGCGCCCCGCGTACCCCGCATCTGGTGCGCTTCCGGGCCGAAGAGGGCGGCGACATCGAGGCAGCGGACCGCATTGAGGAGGAGGCGTCAGGGTCAGGGGACGAGACCCAGGAGCCCTGAGCCAAACCAGCCGGGGTGGGCAGTCCAGCTGCCTCCCCCAGGCCCGCCCCCGCCTACTTTGCGGGCCCTGCGGAGTTATTAGAGCAGCATTCCCACGTGCCCTAAGGCCGGGCACCTAGGGACCGCCCCGGATGGCATAAGGGCCTGATTTGGGTAGAGGATGCTTCCAGTTTGGCTTAGCAGTTTAGCTAGGACACAAGGGCGAGTTACAGAGGACTAGATCCCAGGTGCGCGGTTTATTTCCACTGTGATTTTGGGCTAGGCCAGTTCTTAAACTTGGAGCATCAGTATCACTGAAGGGCTTGTTAAAGTCTTGGGTACCTACCACCCCTGGCATTTGATTCATTAAGTCTGGGATGGAGGTTAAGAATTTGCGTATTTCTAATAGGTTCCAGGGAATGCTGCTGCTGCCCCCAAGGTCACATAAAAATGTTTAGAATATACCTTATTCTGATAACCTCACCCCAAAGAGGGGCCAAAGTGTGTACTGGGTACTTTATGTTATGTTCAATTTGTTTACAATGAGAATGTATTCATTTATTATTTGTGCAATTAAAATTGCTTAAAACTGAACTGGCATACTCTGAAGTGGGTTAAAGATAAGGGTTTGGTGCAGGGGGGGGGGGGGGTGGCGGTGGGCGGAGAGGGTTTGAGAGTCTGCCCTGGAAGCTGACACTGAGATGTGAAGGCACCCAGCCTAGACTTGCGGCATCTGAACAAGCCCTTCTCTGTTCCCACCAAACAAGGAGAAAGGACAATTTAAGGGGTGAAAACTGCAGGTGGTCCATCTCTGTGGTGAGACTGGGGCACTCAGCTGACCCCACAGGGTACTAGAGTTGCTCCTAAACTGAGTTTCTCTAAGATTCCTGCCTTCTAAACAATTGGTAAATGCCAAAGCTGAATGCTAAAGCCAAGGGAAAACAACCGCCAAAACTCAAAAATGGGAGGCATGGCGAATGTAGGGAGAGCTTGAGGACATGCAGCCTCTGGCATTGTTGACAGGATCACAATGCTGGGTTCTACTTTCCTGCTGAGTGACGGGATGATGAACTTTTCTCAGCCTTGGTTGACAAACCTGTACTGTCCAGAAAAGGCACCTTGTGGTCACCATTCACTCAGAAGGCACCCGAAGTGTTTTGGAAGGGTTGAGAGGAAGCCTTGCTTCAGGTTGAGTGCTCATCAGGGAGAGCAGTGGAGATGTAGATGCATTCAGCTCTTTTGTTGCTGTGCCACGCCCAACACACAGCTCTCAGAGCATCAGCTAATGACCATGTGTTGCCAGATCACTGGGTGGGAAGGCAGAGGTCAGGTCTCCCCAGAGTCAACCATAAGGTTTTAAAGGGTTGGTCTTAGTGGTCCACCTTTTCCAACTGCTTAGCCAGAAGTCGGAATTACAGAAGTCTGCAATTAGCCAAGTTGATGAACCAATTTTGATTTATAGCTCATTTAAGACAAGTACTTTTCAACCACTTTAAATTGGATAAAACCTTTTCTTTAGAACTCCTTAAAGTACATATTTGACTGGTATATTGCTGTGCCTTTCCAGATACTAGAGATGCAGCAGTAAACATACCCATTTCCCCAGGAGATATATTTTAATAGAGGGTGCAAAATAAGCAAATAAACAAAATTTATGCCAAATAAGGGAAAAAACAGGGGCAAAAGATATGGCATGGAAGGGAGTGCTATTTAAAATTCTGTGATCAGGGAACTCACTGGACTGACAAAGATCTGAAAGGAGTGAGCAACGTGGGCATCTGACAGAAAGTATTCCCAACCAAAGGAATAGTAAGTGAACACATGTAAAGGATGGCAGTCATCATAGAAGGGATTAGTCTCATTGAGTTCCATAGCTTCTGGTTCCAACTTTGAGATGGGATGCTGTGTAAAAAAATTTATCTTTTAGGGACTTCACTGGTGGTCTAGTGGTTAAGACTTTACATTCCAATGCAGGGAGCACAGGTTTGATTTCTGGTCAGGGAACTAAGATCCCACAAGCTGTGCAGGCAAAAAACCAAACATAAAAGCAGTATTGTAACAAATACCATTAAAAATGGTTCATATCCAAAAGAAGTTTAAAAATCTTAGCTTTTTAAAATGATCACAGAGAGCTGGGATTGTGTTAGAGAAAACAGAAGAGCAAAGCAGGATGCAGAAAAGCGATCAGAGCAGCAGTTGTGCTTTGTGCTCAGTTGCCAGCTGTTTTTAACCCTTGGGCTGCAACCTGCCAGGCTCCGCTGTCCATGGGATTCTCCAGGCAATACTGGGATGGGTTGCCATGCCCTCCTCCAGGGGATCTTCCCAACCCAGGGACCAAACCTGCGTCTCTTTATGTCTCCTGCATTGGCAGGCAGGTTCTTTACTATTAGCACCACACAAAATTTGGTGACATTTGATGTGGGAGTTATGACCCAAGGATAAGCTAAGATTGAACCTGTCTTTAACCTAAAAGACCACTATTTGCTACAATCAAATAACTGAGGAACTATGAAAAGGGAAAGCTGAAGAAACCAATTCAACAATTTAAACAAACTAACTTTTGAGTAAGGAGAGGGGAAAGGATTAGAGCTCAAGAGATAATTAATATGTATAACTTGCTCAACAATGCTTAAGTGTAGAACACAATTTCAAGGTTTCTAGACCAGGAGCCTGAAAAAAACCCCAAACCAAAGTCTGCATACAGGGTCTCTAAAAGAACTTTAGGGAGGCAACATGGCTTTGGTTCCAATGATGGTCCAGGCAACAGCCCAATACTGCAGGGGCCCCAAGCTGGGTTACCTCCCTCAGTCTCTGCTCAGCCTGCACAACACATCCCTGTTGCCACTGAAACTCAGCCTCAGGAGCGAGAACTGTTCCTCCGGCTAGAGTCACAGCCCGTAACAGGCCTGGCCTTCAGGCAGGGGGAACTGGGGCATTCTATAGTGTGCCAAACAATGAAGTACTCTCAGAACATGAACATGGCATAGAACAGTAAACGCCTTTATTAGATGAGCTAAGACAGGAGAGAAGAGGGTTTATTTGCCTTTCCGGGCCTTGATCTTCCTCAGATAGAACTCGAGCTCTTTTCCCTCTAGCACATAGCCGTCTGCTCGGCCACACTGGCCTGGTCTTGAAGCGATGCATGCTGCAAGATTAGAGTGTGGTCCTCAGGAAAATGACACTGTGGCCTACCCATATCTATGTATCCCCTTAAGCGCCCAGGTATCCTGGGGCAGACACAAAGCCCAATGTCTCCTCAGATATACTTTATCATCACTTTGAAAATCAGTAGCAGAACTGGACAAAGTTTTCATCACTGAGACAATCCCCTCAGCCTGGACACAGACGAGTTCTCAAGATACTACTGAAATTCAGAGGCCTAGACCAAGTTCAGGCCTATGGGCTCCTGCCCACTATCTTCCATTTCCGCTTCAAACTAACCAGATGACCAAATATTCTGATTTGTGCTTGTTCACTGTTACCAAATCCTTCTGGTGAACTCTCTAGCCTCCAGAGAGCACACCATATCTTGAGACGCCTCCTCCCCAAATGCAGAAGTCATCTTACCAAGAAGCTTGCCCTGCTGGAACTGCTCCTCTAGAAGACTGCTGATTTTCGCGTTCTTTTTCCTCTCATCGTATTTCTTCTGAATTTTCTTTGATCGTTTCTTGTTTAAAATCTCTTCCTCCTCAGGAGTCTGAATAAAGGAAATACAGATGGCTTAGAGGGGGACCCCCAAACCCTAGTTCAGGAGTGTCACATCCCACAGCCCTGCCACCTTCCTCAGCACTAAAGGCTTTCATCTCTCTCCCTTCAGTAGCAGAACTGGACAGAGTTTTCATCACAAGAAGGCTGAAATCAGGCTGGCCTCCCCCTGCACCCCCTACAGGAAGTTGCTCGCCAAACACATACCAGCTTGGCCCCCTTCTTGCGGCCCAGGGGCAGTGCATAGTGGGACTCGTACCACTGTCGGTACGGTGTGCTGTCGATAAGCACAATACAGTTCTTCACCAGGGTCTTGGTACGGACCAGTTCGTTGTTGGATGCATTATAGACAACATCGATTATTCTTGTCTTGCGTGTACAACCTGCTCACAGAAGAAATCCAGAATCAAGCCAAGTAAACCTGATGCCAACAATCTTCCATCCCTACCCTAGTAAGGCTTAAGAAGGGAAACTCTAGCAACAGTTCATCTTCCACAAACCTATCCTTCCAGAGGTGGCTGGCACCCACATTGTCTCCAGATTCAACCCCAATCTCTGAGGCTATTCGAGTTAAGTGGCAGGACAGGATTGGAGGTAAGTCTCCACAACCTCAAAGCTGTTCAACAGGAGAACTTTAGTATCTTGGTCCAGGCCATGGACTTCCTGCTAAAAGCACTTACTGAAGCTTAAAAACAAGGATTAGCTGCTGAGTTCCCACCCGCGCCTGCAGGACTTCACTCACACTCCGAGCCCCAGGAGAAGTTCCCCACGTCCAGCCTCAAGGCCCGGTACTTCTTGTTGCCTCCCCGCACACGGACTGTGTGTATGCGGCGGGGGCCAATCTAGAAAACACAAGGAGACAGAAACTAGGTTATCAAGGAAAAGTAAGAGAGAAGGGAACCCGGGCGCGACGGAGGTAACAGTCAGTGTAACTATGACAAGCCCTAGCATTGGCAAGTGGCACATAGGTGACCAAGACGGCCACAACCACGCCTAAGGATACTTTTTCATCACTCCAGTCACCTCCAAGAGAGAAAGCCCGATTCCAAACGTTGAAAATTAAGGCTCGGTGCACCGAGGAGCCCACTCGCTCCGTGCGCCCTTGCAGGTACTACTAGGACACGGCAGCAGTCTCCACGCGATCTTTCAGTATCTACCCAGCACGCGAAGGCGAGACCGCCTAGTCCCCACAGCAACTCGCAGAGCCCCACAAAGATTCAACCGACGCCGCAGAAGCGACCTCCCGGGCGGTGAGGACCCGCACGCACCTTTGTGTTGGCAGCGGGGCGTCCCAGCTCATACTTTCGCTTCTTGTGGTAGGGCTTTCTCTTGCCCCCGGTCTTACGGCGCTTGTGCCAGTTGTCCCGAGAGATGCCTGCGTGTGGAAGCGGGGGGGCGGGAGCCTGAGGCAGGGAGTCCGGAGCCGAGGCCGCCAGCCCAACGCCCCACGCCGGCGGTCGCACGCTCAGCTCTCCAAGGTTAGCTCCCCCACAGCGCAGTCGGGAGGTCACAGCATTTCCAAGGTGTCATCATGCACGTGCGACGCAGCCCAGACCCTTCCCGTCCCGACCCCGGCAGCCATGATGGTGCCGCTCGCGGCCCCGAGTCCTGCGGCTCCAGGAATGGCCCCTGGGATGGTCCCGGGGGCCCAAGCCTGAGCACCACCCTCCTCGCGGGGGTTCCGTGTCCGGGGGCCCAGGAGCCCGCGCTGCCGGCTGGGCCCCGAAGCAGGATGGCGCCGGATTGAGCTCGCTCCCCAATCCCGGCCCCAAAGCAGAGCGCCACTCACCCATCGCTCGGCGCTGGCTGGAAAGAGAAAACGCAGCGCGTCACGGTCCGGTTTGTAATACGTAGCCCCGCCTCCTTACGTATCTTCCGGGCGCCGCAGAGAGCGGCTTGGGGCGGGAGGGCGGTGTTGCTTACGTTTCTGAGGCGGCGACGAGGCCTCGGGTTTAGGAGGGTCCTGAGAACTCTGCGCCGCGACCTAGGGCCGCGCGGGGATTTCGCGGTGTCTGGCGTGCGTGGGCGCCTCTGCTTCCGGGGCACAAACGCCGGGCGAGGGTTGCCTGGCTTTACGTTTTGAAAAGACCCGTTTTATGTGAGAGCTGTGGGTGCGGGTGCGTTGAAGACAGTAGAGGGGGACTTAGGTTTCGTTTGATTGAGGGGAAAGGAGGTGTGTCAAGGATTCCGAATTCCTCACGTGACCAGTTGGATGGATATTGGTGCTACTTAGTGAAAAGGGGTACGCTGAGGTAGGAGCTAGTCTGGTCTTGTTCATTCTGGTCTCTTGGTGACTCCTGCACGTGGGAATGACAGGCAGCTGGATGTTCATGTCTGGTCATCCGTAGAGAAGGAATCTGGACCGAAGTTGCTGCTTTGGGACTCCTTGGCATATACATGGTAACCAAAGCTACCAGAATGAATGAAACCTAGGGAGAAAGCATAAAGCAAACTTCTTGGAAACGGGGAGTTAATACTTTGGCCTTTGTGGGCTCTAGGTTCTGCGTCACCACTACTCAGTTTTGCTGCTGTAGTGTGAACACAGCCATAGACAATAGGAAACGAATGGATGTGACTGTGTGTCAATAAAATTTAAGGGATACTAGCATTCACTTGTCATGAAACGTACTTTTGATTTTTTTTCTCCCAGCATTTAAAACAAAACCCGGGACTTCCTTGGTATTCTAGTGGCTAAGACTGCTCTCCACGCAGGTCAGGGACCTAGATCCCACGTCCCATAAGTAACAGTTTGCACGCAGTAACTAAAGATCCCGAGTGCCACAACTAAGACCCAGTAAGCCAAATAAATAAATATTTAAAAAAAAAAAAAAAACAGGAAAACTATTCTTAGTTCACGGGCCCCATCAGCATACAGTAGTGTGCCAACTGGTGGCACACAAGGAGGATCTAGTACCAAGGCTTGAGGAATGGCAACATTTAAGGCCAGGTAGAGAAGAGGAGCTGGAGGGAGCAATTAGAGCGGCCAGAGGAAGGCCAGCACAGGGTGAGGTCATTGTCTAATGCTACTGTGACATCTAGTTAAAAGGAGGACTCAGTTCAGTTCAGTAAGCTCAGTCCTATCTGACTCTTTGAGACTCCATGGACTGCAGCATGCCAGGCTTCCCTGTCCATCTCCAATTCCTGGAGCTTGCTCAAACTCCTGTCCATTGAGTCGGTGATGCCATCCAACCATCTCATCCTCTGTCATCCGCTCCTCCTGCCATCAATCTTTCCCAGCATCTAGGTCTTTTCCAATGGGTCAATTCTTTGCATCAGGTGGCCAAAGTATTGGAGTTTCAGCATCAGTCCTTCCAGTGAATATTCAGAACTGATTTCCTTTATGATTGACTGGTTTGATCTTCTAGCAGTCCAAGGTACTCTCAAGAATCTTCTCTAGCACCACAGTTCAAAAGCATCAATTCTTCAGTGCTCAGCTTTCTTTATAGTCCAACTCTCACTAGTGATTATTGGGTTGAGTGCTACATTGGAGTGGGGAAAAATTTGAAACTGCATTTTTCAAATTCAAACAGGAAATTTAAAAAGATACAGTACATGTAGATAATTCTTTTAAGAAGTATGACTTTAAAGAGGAGGAGAGAAGCTAGCTGGTGGCTAAAGAGAAACTCAAACAGAGGGAAGTTTTTCAATAGAGTAAACTGCCTGATAAGACTCTTTTGCACTTGGCTCCAGATCCTATCCCATCCCATGCCGAAAGGATTCTCCCACCATTATTCCATTCTCTCTTCTGTATCTTCAAACTTCCATGGCTTCCCTGCACATTCAGAATAAAACCTAAATTCCTTATGGCCTAGGAGACCCAGGGGTATTGGACCCTTGCTTATCTCTTGCCTTATCAATTTGACCTCATCTCCTACCTGTTCCCCTCCCTCATCTGCAGGCACTCAACCTGTTGTTCCTATCTCAGGCTTTCCTTCTCTTGACTGAAAAGGCTCTTCACCTAGGGCTTAGCTTGGCTTCCTCCTCACTTCAGGTCTCTCACTGCCACGCCTATCCCCCATATACCTTTTCTGAGCCTGCTTTGTAAAGTAGCAACTCTATACTAACATTGTTTTTACATGCTTATTATCTGTCTTCCCACTAAAATACAGTAAGCATGAAAGTAGGAACTGTGTTCACTACTGTATTTCCAACACCTAGAATAATCATTCTGGCATTTAATAAGTACTCAATAAATATTTGAGTGGTACTCAAATATTTGAGCAAATTATTTTTCTGCTTACTACATTGTATTCAATGGGTTTTACCAGTAGATTGACATCTTAAAAGAGTATAGTGCACATATGTCATACATCTCTATTCCCAGTCCCTTGGTACAAGAAAAGGCAATTGTGTTGGACATAAAAAGGGGAAGTTGGAAAAAAAAAAGGGGGAAGTTGGAATCAAGGTACACGTGTTGGGTGATGGGATTTTGTGATAGACTAGATTATAAGGATGACAGAAGAGCAACATGAGGTTCCTCCCCTGGGAAAACACATTAATGGTGGAGTGACATCACTAGAAAACACAGGAGAGGCAGGTTTCTAGAAAGTCAATCTTAGGATAAGTTTGAATTGCCTGTGGGACATATAGGTGCTATTTGTATTGCAAGTAGTTGAAAAGATGAGTCTGAAGCTTGGAAGAGAATGGGACTGATATTTCCCACCCCCACTCACCATGGTCTCTATCCACCTAACCCAGTGTCCACCCCATCAACTCTTCTATGTCGCTCAATCATTAAAGTCTAGTGCTGGGACTTCCCTGGTGGTCTCGTGGTTAAGAATCCTCCTTGCAGTCCTGGGGACTCAATCCCAGGTCCGGTAACTAAGATCCCACACGTCTTGGCGCACCACAGCTATTGCAACCTGCACTCTCTGGAGCCTGCCCAGCTGCTGCAATGAAAGATCCTGCATGACATGACGAAGACTTGACACAGTCAACTAAATAAATATGTTTTAAAACCCAGTGCTATTTCATAATACAAACAAAGTAGGAATAAAAGGAAATTTATTTAGTATGGAAAAGAGTAGTATACAAAGCCACAGCAAACATCATGCTTAATGTTAAAGGCTGAAAGAGTCACTCCTGAAATCAGGATGGCCAGGAAGCTGGCCTTCACCACTGTTATTCAGTAGTATACTGGAAGTTCTACCCAGAGTCCTGAGGAAAGAAAGAAAAGACATCCATGGGTGAATGGAAAAATTAACACTGTCTATTCACAGAACACAGATCACATCATATTATATATAAAACTTACTATAACCCAGGTGGTACAGTGGTAAAGATCTGCCTGCCAATGAAGGAGATGTAAGAGACATGGGTTTGATTCCTGCATTGGAAAGATTCCCTGGAGTAGGAAATGGCCACCCACTCCAGTATCCTTGCCTGGAAAATTCCATGAACAGAGAAGCCCAGCATACTACAGTTCATGGGGTCGCAAAGAGTCAGACACGACTGAATGACTCAGCACACATACATACACATAACAACAAAAAATTATTTGAGCTAGTCAACTAACTCAGCAAAGTTATAAGAGGCGGAATCCGTTCACACACTCTATCTAATATGTATATACTAGTAATAAATCGGACAAGGCAATGGCACCCCACTCCAGTACTCTTGCCTGGAAAATCCCACAGACTGAGGAGCCTGGTAGGCTGCAGTCCATGGGGTCGTGAAGAGTCGGACTGAAGTGACTTAGCAGCAGCAGCAGCAGCAATAAATCATCAGAAAAAGAATTTCTGAAAGCAATTTCATTTTAAATAATGTCAACATTAATATTTAGGAATATATATTTAATCAAGATACAAGACTTGCTTTTATGTATGTACAACTGTCAATTTGAAATTACTGGAAAATAAATTACTTTTCAAAATAACAAGTTGGGGTCAACAAGAGGCTGATAAAAAAAATTAAAAATTGTTAAAAATTTAAAGAGAAGAAATAGGGACTTCCCTGTTGGTCCAGTGGTTAAGACTCCATACTTCCACTGCAAGGGGCATGAGTTCAACCCCTGGTCAGGGAAATAAGATCCATGAGGTACAGCCAAAAATTAATTAATTAACAATTTTTAAAAAAGAAATAAAGGAATATGGGAATTTTTTTAAGTTCCCACATTTTCCTGAAAATCCAAAAAATTTAGAAAGTCATGTGTGTTCAGGAATGAGTACATACCCAGGAGACTTGAAAACCCCCTAGTGTCAGTGAGAGATGACTGACCAAGCTCTGCACAAGCAGAAAGTAAGGTCTGTACACCATATGCAAGTGGAATTTATTTCAGGTTTGCAAGGTTGGTTTAACATCTGAAAAATCAATTAATGTAATATGCCTTATTAATAATAAAGCAGAAAAAACATATGATCACCTCAAAACACAGAAAAAGCATTTGACAAAATCCAGTATCCTTTCATGATAAAAACACCCAACAAATTAGAAACAGAAGTGAACTTCTTCACCTCTTAAAGGCACCTACAGAAAGCCCCCAGCTAACATCATAATGAATGATCAGGGACAAGACAAGGATGTCCATTCTCACTACTTTTGTTCAGAATGACATTGGGTGTTTTATTCAGGCAGGGAAATTAGAAATAAAAGGAAAAGAAAAAGAAATAAAAGGAATGTTAATTAAAAAGGAAGAAGTCAAGCTATCTATATACAGATGACCCCCTATTTATATTATCTATTTATAATAAATAAATAAATAGAATAAATCCCAAAGAATCTACTAAAAAGACTATTAGGGTTATTAAAAGAATTCAGCAAAGTTGCAAGGTACAATGTCAACAGTCAGTGGGGGCAGGGAGGAGAGGAGATAAATTAGGAGTTTGGGATTAATATATACACACTACTAAATATAAGATAAACAACAAAGATCTACTGTTTAGCACAAGGAACTATATTCAAAATTCTTTTCCTGTAATGGAAAAGAATCTGAAAAATATATGTATATATATATTGACTATGCCAAAGCCTTTGACTGTGTGGATCACACTAAACTGTGGAAAATTCTGAAAGAGATGGGAATACCAGGCCACCTGACCTGCCTCTTGAGAAACCTGTGTGCAGATCTGGAAGCAACAACTGGACATGGACAACAGATGGGTTCCAAATAGGAAAAGGAGTACGTCAAGGCTGTATATTGTCACCCTGTTTATTTAACTTCTATGCAGAGTACATCATGAGAAACGCTGGGCTGGAAGAAGCACAAGCTGGAATCAAGATTGCCAGGAGAAATATCAATAACCTCAGATATGCAGATGACACCACTCTTATGGCAGAAAGTGAAGAAGAACTAGAGAGCCTCTTGATGAAAGTGAAAGAGGAGAGTGAAAAAGTTGGCTTAAAGTTCAACATTCAGAAAATGAAGATCATGGCATCTGGTCCCATCACTTCATGACAAATAGATGGGGAAACAGTGGAAACAGTGTCAGACTTTATTTTTGGGCTCCAAAATCACTGCAGATGGTGACTGCAGCCATGAAATTAAAAGACGCTTACTCCTTGGAAGGAAAGTTATGACCAACCTAGATAGCATATTCAAAAGCAGAGACATTACTTTGCCAACAAAGATCAGTCTAGTAAAGGCTATGGTTTTCCAGTGGTCATGTATGGATGTGAGAGCTGGACTGTGAAGAAAGCTGAGCGCCAAAGAACTGATCCTTTTGAACTGTGGTGTTGGAGAAGACTCTTGAGAGTCCCTTGGACTGCAAGGAGATCCAACCAGTCCATTCTAAAGGAGATCAGTCCTGGGTGTTCTTTGGAAGGACTGATGCTAAAGTTGAAACTCCAATACTTTAGCCACCTCATGCGAAGGGCTAACTCATTGGAAAAGATTCTGATTCTGGGAGGGATTGCGGGCAGGAGGAGAAGGGGACGACAGAGGATGAGATGGCTGGATGGCATCACCAACTCGATGGACGTGAGTCTGAGTGAACTCCAGGAGTTGGTGATGGACAGGGAGGCCTGGCGTGCTGCAATTCATGGGGTCGCAAAGAGTCGGACACGACTGAGCGACTGAACTGAACTGAACTGAATACTTATATACAATATATATAAATATCGGGAAGATCCCCTGGAGAAGGAAATGGCAATCCACTCCAGTACTATTGCCTGGAAAATCCCATGGACAGAGTAGCCTGGTAGGCTACAGTACATGGGGTCGCAAAGAGTCGGACACGATTGAGCGACTTCACTTTCTTTTCACTTTCATATGTATATATAAAATATATATATCCGAATCACTTTGCTGTACATTTAAGACTAATACAACGTTGTAAAGTAGCTATACTTCAATTTTTTTTTAAGTTTAAAGAAAAGATCACACAAAAGATCAGTTGTTTCTATATATCAGCAATGAACAATCTGAAAAGGAACTTAGAAACAATCCCTTTTGCAATAGCATCCAAAAGAATAAAATACCTAGGAAATATATTTAACCAAGGAAGTAAAAGACTTGTACACTGAAAACTATAAAATATTGTTGAAAGAAATTACAGACGTAGATAAATGGGAAGACATCTTGCATTCCTGGATTAATATTAAGATGGCAATACAACCCAAATTCAATGCAATTCCTGCCAAAATTCCATCAGCCTTTTTTGCAGAAATGGAAAACCTGATCCTTAGATCCACATGGAATTACAAGGGCCCTCAAAAAGCCAAAACAATATTGGAAAAGAATCAAGTTAGAGGATTTCAAAACTTATGGTGGTTCCTTTGTGGCCTAACGGTTAGGATTCCAAGCTTTCACTGCCATTGCCCAGGTTCAGTCCCTGGTCAGGGAACTAAGATCCTGCAAGCCACACAGCATGACCCAAAACAGAAAAAATATAAACTACAGTTACCAACAGCGAAGTATTGGCATAAGGACAGACATACAGATTAATGGAAGAGCTTCCCAGGTGGCTCAGTGGTAAAGAATCTGCCTACCAATGCAGGAGATGTAGGAGACCCAGGTTCAATCCCTGGGTCAGGAAGATCCCATAGAGAAGAGAATAGCAACCCCACTCCAGTGTTCTTACCTGGAAAATCCATGGACAGAGGAGCCTGGTGGGCTACAGTTCATGGAGTTGCAAAGAGTCAGTCAAAACCGAGCATGCATGCACAAAGACGAATGGAATGGCATTTCAAGTCTCATAAATAAGTGCATTCTCTTTTTTTAATTTAGTTAATATATTTTTGGCTCTACTGGGTCTTCATTGCTGCTCCAGCTTTCTCTAGATGCAGTGAGCCAGGGCCTATTCTCTATTTTCACTGTGCAGGCTTCTTACAGTGGTGGCTTCTCTTGTGGAGCACAAGCTCGAGGAAGTATAGGCTTCAGTAATTGTTTCATGAAGATTCAGTAGTTGCGACTTAGTTGCCCCGCAGCATATGAAATCTTCCCGGACCAGGAATCAAAGCCATGTTCCCTGCATTGGCAGGTGGATTCTTAACCACTGGACCACCAGGGAAGTCCTCATTTTCTTTTAAAAAAATTTATGTTTGTATTTCCTTCCAGTTTTATTGAGCTATAATTGAGGTACACCACTATATAGGTTTAAGTTGTACAGCATAATGATTTGATTTATATATATTATGAAGTGATTATCACAGTAAGTTTAGTGAACATCCATCATCTCATATAAACATAAACTAGAAAAAAATTTTTTTCTTATGATGAGAACTCTTAGAATTTACTCTTAACTTTCATGTGTAACATACAGCAGTGTTAATTATATTTATCATGTTGTACATTACATCTCTAGCAGACATATATCTCATAACCGGAAGTTTTTACCTTTTGACTGCTTTCATTCAATCCTTTAGTCCCCATGCCATCAATTGATTTTCAACAAGGTTGTCAAGACAGTTCAATAAGGGAAAGAACAGTCTTAAAATAAGTGATGTTAGAAAAACTAGGTATCCACATGCAAAGAATGAATTTTGAAACCCTACCCTACAGTGGCTACAAAAATTAACTCAAAATGGATCAATGGCCTAAATATAAGACCACAAAACTCTTACTAGAACACATTAGAGTAAATCTTCACAGCCCTGGATCTGGCCTAGGATTCTCAGATATAACAGCAAAAGTACAAGAAAAACAACAAAAAGTTAAAAGACTTCATCGAACTTGAAAACTGTTGTGCTTCAAAGGATACCTCAAGAACATGAGAAGACAACCCATGGTGTGAGGAAAAATATCTGCAACTCATAATTTGATAAAGGTCCAGTATCTAGAAGATGTTTTATAAATAGCTCTTACAAGTCAATGATAAAGACAAGCCAACTTAAAAATGGGCAAAGGGCTTGAATATAGACAAGAGAATCGAAAATTGAAGTTTTGCTCACACAAAAACTTGTATGCGAATACTGATAGCACAAATGGTCTATTCATTATGCCCAAAAGTGGAAGCAACGCAAAAGTTCATCAACTGAAGGATAAACAAAAACTGCTATGGCCATTCGATTGGAATATTATTTGACCATAAAAGGAGTGAAGTGATACATGCTACAACATGATCCTTTAAAACATATGCTAAACGAAGAAGCCAGACACAAAAGACCACATTTGATATTATGATATTGTTTATACCAAATGTCCAGAATAGACAAATCCATAGTTTAAGAAAAATAGATTAGTGGTTGCCTAGGGCTCCAGGGAGAGGTGAGTGGTGGTGTATATGTGGCTGCTCATGGGTAATGGATTTTTTTTTTTAATTGAGGTTGATGTACAACAGGATTTCCTTTGGAGAGTCATAAAAATGTTCTGGAATTAGGGGTGATGATTGCCCAATTAGTGATAAATGAGTACACTAAAAAAGCCCGCTAAATTGTACACTTGAAAAGAGTGAATTTTATACTATGTGAATTACATTTCAATAAAGCAGCTATTTTTTTTAAGCCCTAAAAAATAAATAAATATTAAAAAGCCCTGGCATATTTAAGAAATAAAGACCAGCGTTCGCAGCCGCCTCCGCGCCTCCGTCGCTCTCCAACTCTAGGGCCGCCTCTAGCTCGCCGAGCTCCAGCCGAAGGAGAAGCAGCGTAAGGGTCTCTGGACCACCGCTTGTTCAAAGCCGACTGCCCGCAATCGACGCGTGGTAAAGCACGGAGGAAGCGGCTGGCTACAAAAGCCGCTCGCAAGAGCGCGCCCTCTACTGGAGCAGTGAAGAAACATCATCTTTACATGCCTGGTATGGTGGCACTCTTGGTTTCTCTATAATCCAGCGAATACTGGCAATTTGATCTCCAGTTCCTCTTCCTTTTCTAAAACCAGCTTGGACATCTGGAAATTCTTGGTTCGCATAATGCTGAAACCCAGCATGCAAGATTTTAAGCATGACCTTACTAGCATGGGAGAGGAGTGCAATTGTCTGATGGTTAGCACATTCTTTGGTATACCCTTCTTGGGGATTGGGATAAAGATTGAATTTCAGAAAAACATCTTTGTTTCATCAACTACGCTAAAGCCTTTGTGTGGATCATTACAAACTGTGCAAAGCTCTTAGAGAGATGGGACTATCAGACCATCTTACCTGTCTCCTGAGAAACCTGTATGTGTGTCCAGAAGCAACAGTTAGAACCCTGTATGGACCAACTGATTGGTTTAAGATCAAAAAAGGAGTACACGTACTCATCTATATGCTGAACACATCATGAGAAACGCTGGGCTGGATAAATTACAAGCTGGAATCAAGATAGGTGGGAGAAACATCAATAATTTCAGATATGCAGATGATACCACTCTAATGGCTGAAAGTGAAGAGGAACTAAGAGCCTCTTGATGAGGGTGAACAGGGGAGTGAAAGAGCCAGCTTAAGACTAAATATGAAAAAAGCTAAGGTCATGGCATCCGGCCCCAGTTACTGCATGGCAAATAGAAGGAGAAAAGGTGGAAGTAGTGATGAATTTCCTCTTCTTGGGCTCCAAAATCACTGCAGATGGTGACTGCAGCCATGAACTCAGAAGATGATAGCTTCTTGGCAGGAAAGCGATAACAAACCTAGATAGTGTGTTGCAAAGCAGAGACATTGCCAACAAAGGTCCATATAGTCAAGGCTATAGTCTTCCCAGTGATCACGTACAGTTGTAAGAGCTGGACGGTAAAGAAGTCAGAATCCCAAAGAATTGATGCCTTTAAACTGTGGTGCTGAAGACGACTCCTAAAAGTTCTTTGAACAGCAAGATCAAATAAATCAACTTTAAGGGAGATCAGCCCTGAATATTTACTGGAAGGACTGATGCTACAGCTGAAGCTGCAGTATTTTGGTCATCTGATGCAAACAGATGACTCATTGGAAAATCCCTGGTGCTGGGAAAGATTGAGGGCAGAAGAAGAGGGCTTCGGTATAGGATGGCTGGACGGCATCACTGATGCAATGAGCATGAACTTGGGCAAACTCTGGGAGATGAGGGACAAGGAGGCCTGGCACGCTGCAGTCCATGGGGTCATAAAGAGTCGGACAAGACTGAGTGACTGAATTGAACTGAAATGGTGTTTGTAGCATTTTTATCACACAGTAGATTCCATCCATTCACTATACTTTTCTGAGTTGTCCTACATGGAAAGACATGTTTTTAATGTTGTCTGTCTCCTGTGCTGTTCCTGTAAGTTTGCTATTAAAATACATTAAACTATAAAAAAAGGAAAAAAGAAAGACCAATGTGGTTGGAGAATCATGAGAAGTTAGAGAAAAGTTCATTTATCCATTTGATATATACACACTGTGTGCTTGCTCAAGATATTGTAGATACAATATGAAAACAAAAATCTTGGTTCTTCTGTGCTTAAATAGCTAGCACTTATTAAATGTGAGACATTGTACTTACTGCTGGGTGTGTGAACTCAACTTTCTTCTTTTTAACAGTGCTGCATGACTTGTGGCATTAGTTTCTCAACCAGGGATCAAACCCAGGCCCCTGGCAGTGAGTGCTGAGTCCTAATGACTGGATAGGCAGAGAATTCCCAAACACTATACCAGTATTATTCTTATTCTACAGAGAGCACGAGGTAAATAACCCACTTAAGTTTCTAGTCACAGATCTTGGATCATACCCTACACTATGGCTTTAGAAGCTGGGCTGTTAGTCTCCAAGTCATTCTGCTCAAATTATGTTCCCACTGGACCAACAGAAAGGAGCTGACCAGGTACCAGGTGGGGTCTAATGCCATGGGAGGGCATTCGGGATTTATTAAAAGCTTCCTCTGGCTGGTTGGGGAGAATGGGTCTCTGTGAGTCAAGATTTCAAGATAGGGGGCCAGTTAGGGAAGGTGGTCAGGTCTGGGATGGCAGCATTCATTGGATCTTTGCAATTCTGAGGTGGGTATAGGTGGCCTCATTTTACAGATGTGGCAAGCTGGAAGCTTTTAAGGCCTCAAGAGTTAGTGCCATTTCTGTCAAACTTTTTTTTTCAATCACATGTAACTTTTGAGCACTTAAAATGTGACTAGTATGTCTGAGAAATTAAATTTCTCATTTCATTAATTTTAATCATGGTAAATGGTTAGTAGTGGTGGTTCATTATTGAACACCACAGGTAAAAATATGGAATACTTCATGAATTTGCCTATTATCTTTGCACGAGGGCCATGCTAATCTTCCTGTAGTTCAATTTTAGTACATGTGTTGCCGAAATGCGTGCTCTGTCAAACTGATTTAGCGGAATTTTTAAAAATGTCATTACAGAATGTTTAAAATTTTATTCATTTAATTTTTGGCTGTGCTAGGACTTCGTTGCTACTTGTGGGCTTTCTCTTGCTGTGGTGTGTGGGGATGGGCTACTCTAGTTGTGGTGTGTGGGCTTCTTATTGCAGATTTCTCTTGTTGCAGAACACAAGCCCTAGGGCTTGAGTTCAGGTGTTGTGGTGCATGGGCCCAGCTGCCTCCCAGCGTGTGGTCTCCCCAGACCAGGGATTGAACCTGTGTCCCCTGCATTGGCAGGCAGACCCCCAACCACTGGATGACCAGGAAGTCCAAGGTGAATTTCTGAATCTAGGTCCTCTATTTGGTTATTTGATGGCACCTCACTCATGCGATTTTCTCACCACAAGATAGAGAATGCTCCTTCTTTACAGTGAAAATCCTGAGGCTGAGAAAGAGGGCTAGAACCTGGCCCATCTGATCCCATTCCTCTGAGTCTCTGCAGCAGCCCATGTGTCCTATGCCGTGTCTCCCTGACTGGAGCCTTTCTAAAACATGTGTTTGGTTGTGTGGTGCTAGGCTAAAAACCTTTTAATGGTGCATTACCATTTACCTGGAGAAGGAAATGGCAACCCACTCCAGTATTCTTGCCTGGGGAATCCCATGGACAGACGAGCCTGGTGGGCTACAGTCTTGTGGGGTCGCCAAGAGTCGGACATGACTGAGCAACTGAGCATACACCATTTACCTGATTCATGTTCTGTGACGTGGGATCTGGAGTCTTCTAGTTCCCAAACCATCCATGCCCTGTGTTTGGTTCCTCAGTCTATATGGCAAATTTCTCATTTTTCAAGAGCAAACGTGTTAACCTGTCAGATCCTTTCCTGTCTAGCAAAGCAAGTGCTTTCGCGTCAGTGTTCCCACAGAATTTTTTAACATGTCTTTAGCAGACTGTAAATGGCAGAGCACCATTTCCTTTCTGCTTCGAGCTCCTGTCCAGGAGAAGGCCTAGGACCTAGTCGGCATTGAACAAGGCAGAGGTTGGCATCTTCACCATGTCACTGAAACCGCAGGTGTGGATGTGGCCTCCTGGGGAGAGTCAGCATCAGCGCTACCCCTGCGGTGGTGTCTGAGTCCCAGAAGGCTCTTCCCACACACCACTCAACAGGCTGATTTTTTTCTCTTTATTATTAGACATAATATATAAACACATAAAACAGAAAACAGCAGGGATCCTCATGGGCCTCAAAAACCAGCAGGGAAGGAAGAGGCCCTGGGAAACTTTTTTTTTTTTAAAGTACAAGATATATTAGTGGCCGGACCAAGGGTGTGGAAGGCAGGCCAGAGCCAGCAGAGCTGAACTATAGGCTCCTTCTCTCCCCACAGAGCCAGGACAGCCCCAGGGAGCTCTCCCCCAGCAGCCAGTCCACACAGGCAGATTGCTGCCTACGGGAAAACTCTACGATGGAGAGCCTCCCCCTCTGGGAGAGAAGGGCAGTGCACAGGGTAACTAAAAGCTCCTTCCTTCCATCCTTTTTCGCTCCGTGGCTGCAAGTGAGGAAAAGGAAAGCTGTGTCCTATGCACACTGACTCCTCCCAGCTGCCCTGGGCCCTGATACGCCCATACTTGGCATTTACCAAAGTCTGTCCCAGCTCAGACCCACCAGGTGCCCAGAGTTTGCTGAGGAGGGAAGGGGAGGGGAAAGGCTGGGTATGACACCAAATAGATCTTTATTTGCAGTCGTCACTGGGGCCGTTTCTTGCTGCTTATTTGTTTGCTGGCTTGCTCTTCTAGCTGCATGGCCAGGCGCAAGGCCTTGATGACATCTGGAAGGCAGGGGTGGTGCACTTGAAGTCAGCAGGTCTCTTGGAGACCCTGTTCCCTCAGGCAGAGCCACCACCACCCACAGAGGCCCCACCCTCCAGCTGCACCCACCTCGCAGGGCTGAGAAGTGCTTGGCTTGCTGGGCCAGGGCACACTCTGCTTTATTCACAAAGGTCTCCAGGTCGTAGTCTGGCTGCTCAGCCATCTCGGAGAGCTCCAGCCAGCCTGGCCCTTGCTGCAGCGACACAAGACGGACCTTGTCAGGTCAATAATGACCAAACCAATTTAGCAAATCATTCCCAGGGCTCTACCATCTGCAATGCAGATGCCTGTTCCTCTAGCCATGGCCCTGGCCCTGCCTCCTGACCCTTCCCCCATAACTCTCAGCTTGAATCTATCCTTCCCCTGCCTGCCAAAAACTTGTCCCTGTCCCTGATATCAAATGCATATCTTGATGCCCAAGCCAGAAATCTGAGCAAAAATTCTTTCACCTTGTCCCTCAATCCTAACAATTGCACCCCTGAAATGGTTCTTAAATCTCATGTCATCCTGTCAATCCCAAGACCATGGTCACAGCTAGTCTAGGCACCAGTGTCTCTCCTGAACTCTACTAATCTCCTAACTGCTCTTAACTCCTTAGCGTTTCTACTCATGCTCTCCCTGGGTCCTGAAGCCGGGCTCTGTGCTGTGGCCACAGTAAGGTCCCTAAAAGCTCTCACGTGACCAAGGCACCACTCTGCTTTACTCCCTTCAAAGGCATTCACTGCCCTCATAACGAAGTCCAGGCCTTTGGTGTGAACCATAATGTCCTTTAGCATCAGGTCCCGGCTGACCCGCCCACAGCCTTGATCTCCCTCCCTCACCTGCTCTCACCTTTTGCTATGGCCAGAGCAAACCTACTGCTCTTCCTGAAAGTACCATGTCCTTTCAAACCTTTGGACCCTGAGCACCTGAGGCGGGGAGGGCTCGTGCAGACACTGACCTTGCACGTCCCCTCCTCCGTTCTAAGTGCCCCTCGCTGCCCTCGCTGCTCCACACTTGGAGTGCCCCACTGTTAGGATGCCCTTCAGGCCTCTCCCCTACTTGCACTTCCACAGCAGGGATCATGGCAGTGGTAGCATCTATCACCTACTAAAGGCTGACCACATGCTGGGGAAGGCTGAGTGTTTAACAACATATCACTTAATCCTTAGTGTAACCATCTTGTCTTGACCATTTTGGAGATGAAGAATTTGGGGCCTGGTGAGCCTCAACGACTTTCCTGAGGAAACTGGCTCATAAATAGAAGAGTCAGGATTGATCAAGTCTTTCTTTAGGCCTGTTATCCATCCTTCATGATTTTGGCCCTTGGTCTCAGCACAGGAGCTGGTGGTATATAGAAAGTATTCACCAACATTCATGAACAAACGAGACCTGGCTACCCTCCAAACCCTCAGTCAGGAGCACAGGAAAGAGAGACTAGCTCCAGCCAGGAGGATGGGGGAAAGCCTCTGTGTGCCAGGCTGGAGAAGGAGGTGTGGTAATTAGCTGCCCTATAAAAGCAGCTGAATAACTAACTGGGGAATTAAGAAATGCTGATCTAGAAGGCTGCCTCTTGCCACCCCAGCCAGAAGACCCGAGGAGGGGGTGTATGTGTGCATGTAAAGCCCAGGTCACTTTCAAGGAATGACGCTGAGCCCAGGGTCAGCTCTCCACCTGTATGATCTCCTTGAGCTCTTCCATGGCCCTTTCTTCCAGCTCCCTGATCTGAGTCATGGCTTCATTGAAGCTGGACATCTGGGAAGACAGTTCATCCTCTTCCTTGGAGAACTAAGGGGGCAAAAGGAGACAGATGACAGTGTGGCCGGGTCCCCATCTCAGCTGGCCATGTTCCATTCTTGCCTGGCCCACCTCCCCTTACATTGCCTGCACTCAGGGCCCCATTGGAGCTGGCTTCCATCTCTTCTGTTTCCATCTGCATTGGCTGCTCCCCACTGGGTCCACTGTGGGGGCTCAGCTCCTTGACCCTGAGAAAACAAGAAGGTCACAGCTCCCACAGCAGCCTCTTTGGCACTCACAAGTGTGCAGCACTACTCAGATTTCGAGACTTCAAGGAGATGGAGTAGTGGCTTTGCTTTGACCTAGAAGGATTCTTATTCACACTGCTCCCCACCAGAGCCTGAAGGGGATCAGAAAAAAACCTAGTAGCCTCATACATGAACTCCCAAGCCTCAGACTTAGTGAGTCATAGAAGGAGACAATAGGCACTGAGTCCCCAGAGCCCCCTCCCCACTCTCATCACTGCCATTCCCTCCCCAACCCTGCTCCTTCCCATCCCACTTGGCACAGGTACCAGTACCTGTCTGCATATCTTAGTGTATTTAAAGTATATTCACAGGAGCTTATGCCTGGTGAGATCATGGCGATCTGCAAAAGAAGGAATGGGCAGTTAGTTAATGGTCAAGGATCCCAGGGTAAGGGTGCTCTTGGAGAGGCTGCCAGGAATTGGGGGGAGAGCTCATTAAATACCCACTGTGTGCCAGGCAACTTGCCTCGTGGGCCCTGCAAACTAAGGTTCTTTAAAAGTTGGTCCCCATACAGAGTGAAGTAAGCCAGAAAGAAAAACACCAATACAGTATACTAACGCATATATATGGAATTTAGAAAGATGGTAACAATAACCCTGTATACGAGACAGCAAAAGAGACACTGATGTACAGAACAGTCTTTTGGACTCTGTGGGAGAGGGAGAGGGTGGGATGATTTGGGAGAATGGCATTGAAATATGTATAAAATCATATATGAAACGAGTCGCCAGTCCAGGTTCGATGCATGATACTGGATGCTTGGGGCTGGTGCACTGGGACGACCCAGAGGGATGGTATGGGGAGGGAGGAGGGAGGAGGGTTCAGGATGGGGAACACATGTATATCTGTGACAGATTCATTTTGATATATGGCAAAACCAATACAATATTGTAAAGTTAAATAAAATAAAATTAAAAAAATAATAATAATAAATAAAAGTTGGTCCCCTGTCTTTGCTGGTATATCTAATTACTCCTGCTTCTTTACTTCTTTACTGACCCGTTCCTCTCACCAAGGTCACAATGCAAGGCTCTGTGATTCCTGCTGGAAACTTTAGTTCACCTGGGCTCAGACATACTGCCTTAGGGAGAAGGGTTTAGAGCTTAGTCAGAAATTCCCACCTTCCTCAGCAGGCAGGAGAGAGGATATTCCCTGTTGAGGAAGGAGGGCAGATCTGAGCTAGAAAGCATTATGGATAAAATAAGGGGACAGAAAGTCACTCAAGGCTGAGGCCCTCTTCAATTTCCTAGGCTGGGAGCCAGTGACCCCTGAGGGAAGTCACAGAGGGACGAGGACTGCCTCTCCTGCTTCCCCAAAGGTCCTCCTCCTGAATCCTGCAGCCCCCGTTTCATTAGGTATGGGAGGAACGACCTCCCCGACCCAAGAGGTGCACAGACACACAGTAAAGGGAGAAGATCCTTTCCTCCCTGCTTGCGCAGGCAAAGAGGAGCCTGCTGCCCAAAAGCAGGGGTGAAGCCCAGTTAAATCAGAGCCTGAAAACCCAGCTAGCCAAGAATACAGAGCCTCCTGCCCAGGGACAGGACTGCACCACTCCAAAGGGCCCAACTCACCATGCAGGTCCTTGAGTTCTCGCCAATGAAGGAGTCCCTCAACACCTGTGTCAGCTTGCTCTCGCGGAATGGGGTGTGGGCCTTATTCTGTCCCAGGGCCCTGATGCATTCCTGGGGGACAGCAGGGGAAGCTGAGGTCCCCTCCTTCCTTTCAAGATGCCCTCTCCCTCCCACCCTTTCCTCCCAGCAGCCCTCCAGGGCTACCGGCTCCCATGTAGCTGGGCCTGGCTACCTTCAGAGCCAGGAGACTCTTGTTGATTTCTGCACCCTCCATGCGGGTCTGTCGGTCAGCACTGGAAGTGTCTGCACCTCGCTCATTCCCTGCCAGATCCACCAAAGAGAACTTGCCATGCACTCTCCCTTTGGTTCGAAGAAGAATCTGGAAGCAGGCGTGGGAGCGGGAAGAGTTGGAGTTGGCAAATGTCTGCCCAGAGGTCCTGTGGCAAAGGAGGACAAAGCAGGGCTATGAGCTCCTTGAGGGGGCGGGCGGTCACCAGCCACCATGGCACCTGAGGCTCCAAGGCAGTCAGTTCTCCAGGAGGAAAGGGAGAAGGGCCAGGACTCAGACGTTCTGAGTCATCCTGTCCCACTTCTGTCCTTCCTTCCCTGGGCAGCAGCCCTCCCTCCAGCCACTCTGGGTATGGCTTACCCTGGCAGCCAAAGTACTGAATTCTGTGTGAGGGCCTTGGCCAGACCCTGGGCCATAGGCCATGGGGAAGCATGAGTTACCTCTGCTGCACGGCACGCAGGGAAGGAGGGGCTGTCATGAACCACATGCTAAACTCGAGGGCCCTGGGGAGATAGTCCCTCCCTGGTCCTCCATATGCTGCTCAGCACCCCACTGCACCACGCTGAGGGCCCTGATAGAAGAGCACTTTCCTCCCTCTACACAGGAGCTCTCGTCCCATCACTTCCAGCTAGAGCATACCCAGAGCTTCTGTCCCCCACCACAGAGAGAGGGAACAGTAAGAAGAAACTCAGAGAAGTCAGGAAGCATGCCTCTGGATAAGTCTGGTAATAAAGCCTGCCTTGGTCAGATTCAAGATGATTTGACTCGTCCCTGACGAGCCTGACCCTGGGTCATTGGCCCCATTGCGACCGCTTAAGGCAGAGGCCTTCAGAGCCCTCACCAAGCTGGGGGAAGTGGTGCTCTGTGGAAACAGCAAAGGGCTCAGTGCTCATCTATCACCTGACCTGGCATTAGAAGGTGGCCCCTTCCTCCGGCCAAACTCTGACCTGCAGGCACTGCCTATGTCGATCATCTTGATGACGTCATCAGCACAGCTCACCAGGCGCTCCTGCAGCCCCACCACCTGCACCTGCTGCTTGCCGTCCTCCAGCACGCGCAGCTTGGCTTTCTTATTGAGCAGGTCGAACAGCTGTGCCGGGCAGGGGAACAAGGCCAAGGCTGTCAGGCGCCAGGCACCCACTGATCCCTCCCCGCTTCAGAGCCTGTCGCAGCTTAGACAATGGCTGGGAACAGGAAAGGCGGGAGAGGCTACACTGGGTGATGTCAGATGAGCAGCGAGCAGTTCATCTGGGAGCTGAACTGGGCCACCTTGGTTTGATGTGACCCTGCTTCTTTACTAGCGTGACCTGGGAAGGTACTTAGCCACCCAGCTTCATTTCTCATCTGTGCGATAGCGACAGTAACGGTGATACTTCCCAGTAGGGTTGTGGTAAAGAGCTGAGAGAAGTGCTTAGAATAGTGCTCAGTACCTAGTAACATGTTAATTAGCCACATTAGCTATTATCTAGACCCCACTCGGGGAAGGTGACTCTCCAAAAGCGTAGAGAGATACATAGAAATATAGAGAGAGTACGAGTATGAGAATGAATGTGTGCGATCAGGAGAAGAGAGATTTAAGAGGGAGGTGCACGGAGGGAGCACAGGGCACACACAAGCAAGCCTCCCGTCTGGGAGGAAGCCCTGAGGCGTGTTCCTGCTTACTTGTTGAGCGTGCCTCCCATTCCACCATCGGATGAAAACCTCCCACACATTTGGGCAAAGTGGCCCAAAGGCGTGACAACACACAGGGTGTTTGTCTTCTACAATTTCTAGCCAACCTCAAGATTTTAGAAAACTTCAGGGACCCCAGCAGCATAAACAGAGGGCTCCCTGCCAGCTACCTTCCCATTATAGATTTCGAAGAATGTCACATAGACTTCCAGGTCCAGCTTCCGGTATCGGGGCTGATTCTTCAGGAGGAAGACGTCCCGGGCTGTGGGGAGAACCTGGATTAAGTAAGCAACCTGCCCTTCTGTGCCCAACCCTGCTGGGGCAGAACACACTACTTACAGGCCATCGCATAGATCCCTTTGGATGCATTCTGGGCTTTTCCATAGAGGTCTCCACCCATTGTCTGCAAAGGGAAAGGACAGGAGACTGTGCTAAAGAGCCCTTGGCCTAGGCCAGAGCATTTCTGGCTCCACCACCACCGTGGGCCATACTACAGCCAGGAGGGGAGCTGGACCTGCTAAGGCCCTTCCCTGCCCCTGGCACAGCAAGAGCATCTGGAGGTGGGGCATCTGCACTGAAGGGACCTTCTGTAAGAAACTCATTGTCCTCCTTTTCAGAGGCCCAGAGGTGCACTAAGGGCAGGTTACTCTCTGCCAGGCTTGAATACTCACATGAGTCTTGCCACTTCCCGTCTGACCGTATGCAAAACAGGTTGCCTTTCCACCTTCAAAGATTGTTTGTACCAGTGGCCTTGCTGTGAACCTAAGAGAAAGCATGGGGAAGCATGCATATCTCTGCTTAAATGTGCTTCCTAGAACGTGGTTCTGCTACCCTTCCAAAGCAGGATTCCTGGGGGCTTCCTTCCAAGCAAAGTGGTCCCACCTGACCCCAGCCCCACTTACAAATCTGAAATTCTCCTAACCACCTGGGGAGGGCTGGACCAACTGGCCAGGAGCAGGCTGGTCCATACTCTGACTGAGCCACCAGCACCTCCTCTACCCTGGAGACACAGAGGGAAGCTTGAGCTTAGCAGCCCACTTCCAGCATATGAAACACTACAAAGATCAAAGAAACTCTTTAAGAGCCTAAAATATTTTAGGTTTTGTGGGCCACATAGGTCTCTTCCATATATACACATACGTAAGTATACATATATAGACATTTTTTAAATGTCTGTATTTGGCTGCACTGGGTCTTAGTTGTGGCAAGTGGAATCTTTAGTTGCAGCATAGTGTGGCTTGTGGGATCTAGTTCCCTGACCAGGGATCGAACCTGGGCTCCCTGCATTGTGAGCTCAGATCTTAGCAACCGGACCACCAGGGAAGTCCGAAATATATATATAGATATATATTTAATGATTCTTTGAAAACACAAAATCCACTCTTAATTTGAGAGCCATATAAAAAGGGTTGCAAGCCAACTTTCACCCGTGAGCTACAGTTTATCAGCCTCCAGTGTAGAGCAGCGCTGTCCAGTAGAACTTTGAGGATGGATACTGGACATGATCTCTATCTGTACTGTCCAACAGTAGCCACTGTCACACATGGCTACTGAGCACTTGAAATGTGGCTCGTGTAACTGAAAAACTGAATTTGTTTTTGGCTGCACTGTATAGCACGTGGGAATCTTAGTTCCCCAATCAGGGATTGAACCCGTGGCCCCTGCCGTGGAGGTGCAGGTTTTTAACCACTGGACCACCAGAGAAGCCCCTGAAGAACTGAACTTTTAATTTTATTTAACTTTTATTTAAACAGTCACATGAAGTTAGTGGGAGCTGTACTGGACCAAGCAGCTCCAGAGTTTGCTGAGTCTGCTAAGTCCAGTGGGTAATGGGTGGCTGTACAGGACACAGACACAGGAAGAACCCCTGAGGCCTGCCCAGCCCAGCCTCAAAGAGCGCAGTGGGAATATTTCACTTCTGTCTACTCAAGCATGGGCCACTAAAGCTGAAACATAGGATGTGACAGCCCCAACAGGGCCTTCCTTGTGCTAGAAGCCAGAGCCAGCTCTGCATCATGGTCCATCCAAAGAAGACACAAGAGGAAGCCAGGAAGGGATTCAGAGTCAGCACGCCTGAGAGTGCAAGTGCTACCACAATGTCCCACACTGGAAAAAGGAAAGTGTCAGGAGGAAGGGGGGAAACAGAGGCAAGGGACTAACCTGTAGACAACTTCATTTGAAGTCGTTTCATCAAATGCGAAGTCAAAGCAGAATGCTTGGTTCTCCAGATACTTTGTTAAGTCCACTTTTAACTTGGGCTCATGGACCAAGAGGACACACTTGCTAGGAACGGAAATCACATCAATTTCTTTCTTGGCCAACTCTGCAGAAGGACAGTATTTCAGGCGATGCTCCCTGGACACGGGGGACCCTCAGTCTGAAGCCTCATTCTGACTGAACTTACCTTGGGGCTAAGGTAAGGTGGGGCTTACCTTGTTTATTCAGTGGGCGTTTCCTAACACAGACACATATCCTGTGCTCTTCGATCTTCAGGAGGAGGAGAGAAGACAACCGTCAGCAAAAAGGTCAGTGTAATATTGAAAGAAAGCTGGTCCAGAGCCCCTCCCTTACTAATCATATGTCTGGCCCAGTCAGGGGCTGAGACCTAACACTGGGACCCACTGTGCTCATAGTTACTCTAGAGCACAAGAAAGCTCTGAATTTTCTTCTCAGTTTTCTCACTCTGCTGCCTATAGGAGGTTTCAGCACACTTTCATGATTAGCAGTAAGAATTTAGCCAATCTATTGAAGCAGGGAGGATGGGGGCTGGAAGGGAGTTTATAAAGATCAGAGTCTCCTATCTAGCCCTTGCTAGCTCCACCCCACCAAAGCCCACCCTCACGCCCTTAAGGGTGAGTAACGATTCCTGTGTGCTCTCATTCCTTTAAGAGATGTTTCTGTCTCTCAGTTATACGCCTACTCTGGAAAAGAATCTTTTTATATATATTAAAAAATGAATCACTTTGCTGTATATCTGAAACTAACACAATATTGAAATCAACTATATTTTTTAAAAAAATTGTACGCCTACTCAGGAAGGAGAGATAGAAGCCCTTTGGGATTACTTACTGGATCAGCCGCAGTAAGCGGATGACATTCCAAAGTAGCTCGAAATTCTTTAATCATGCGGGCAAATTCCCAGTTTGGAAAGCTGTTGTCATACTCCTGTTTGTGGTAAGATTGAAGAAGGACTGACTGCCAAGGTGTAGGTGTTCGTAGGCCTCAGTGCTAGGCAGTGGCAACAGCAGCCCTTCCTATGCACACAGCCCCTTCAGGGCTGACAAAACCCCCACACGATCTCATTGCCCTTGACTCTGGCTCTGGGCAGAGAATTCAGGCACAAAGTTTTGGGAACAAGATTGGCAGGGGGGCCTAGGCATGCAGCAACCACTCTAGGAAGCAGGGCAAGAGCCACTGCCCCATGTCTTAGGAGACCAGCAGGCTGGGATTCTCCTGTGCCATTAACCCAACCAAAGGGTAATAACCCAAACTTGAACTCCACTGTGGCACCCCACATATGCGCAACTAGGAGGTCAGGGGAACAGGCAACTGCCATTGAACTGTGTGATGGGCATGCCCACTGGATAACCAGTAGGAGATATTCATCATCTGAAGGTCTTCAGAAAAATATCTGAATTATTTGTTCTCTGAATCCTGATGAGAAACTGGTTAAAATTCTTGGTTATCAGAACTGGAGCCTCAGAAATGCTGGGGCTGAACCGTTATCTATCTCCATTGCTGACAAGGTTGCAGTTAAGAATGTCTATATGGAGAAGGAAATGGCAACCCACTCCAGTATTCTTGCCTGGACAATCCTGTGGACAGAGGAGCCTGGTGGGCTGCTGTCCACAGGGTCGCACAGAGTTGGACACGGCTGAAGCAACTTAGCATGCACGCATGCATATGTAAAATAGACAGCTAGTGGGAAGCTGCTGTGTAACTTGGGGAGCTCAACCTGGCGCTCTGTGACAGCCCAGAGGGGTGGGATGGGGTGGGGGGTAGGAGGAAGGCCCAGGAGGGCGGGGACATGTATACCAGGGACTGATTCGTGTTGATGTACATCGGAAACCAGCAGGACATTGTAAAGCAATCATCCTCCAATTAAAAGTAAATAAATTTTTAAAAGCCCCTCTAAAAAAAAAAAAAAGAATGTCTATACAAAAACCCTTGCCCTTGCTTCCCAAGAAAGGTACCTGAGCTCGCTTTATTCTCATTTCAGAGTTCTGGGCTCTCTTCTCTTCTCTCTTGTTCTTCATTTTTTCCATTTCCTTCACAATACATGATTTCCTCCGAACTAGTGGAAGAGAAAAAAAAGAAGCCCTCTCTTTTACCTGTCTAGGCCAGCCTGCTCTTCTCTGGCTGTTGTGTGGAGTCCTGGGCCTTTCTCATGGCTAGACCTTCTCTAGACCCTTGCTCTTACATCACCACATGCAAAGAGAAGAAGCACCAGCTATGACTCTTGGGATGGCCAAGCTGACAAGAAACTTGCTAATATGAGCACTCCAGGTCTAACCCAAGCTCTCTCTATGCCTCTGTGGCCTTTTTCTCAACAATCAGTAGAGATGAGATTGTCCCTGTTTGGTGGTCACTCTGGGCTGTTGTTCAGGTGTTGACCAAGACTTTAGCTGTAACAACACCTCAGTTACATCAGAGAGCTTCTGCCAGCTGGCAGTGAGTGACAGGGTCACCTGTTGTGAAAGATCGATTCCGTGGCCACAGGGCAACATGTCCCCATGAGACAGACATGGTTTGAACTCAGGTACCAAGCAAGCCATGTTTGGGACAAGCTGTAATTCCTATCCTGCACTAGCAGCAGGGTACCAGACAGCTCAGTGTGTCTACCTGACTTCACAGAGTTTGCAGAAGAACTGTCTCGGACGGAGTGGACTTGTTCTTCCACCTCCTTGCTGACCATCGTCAATGGTATTTCACTCACTGCAGGGCAGGAGGGCCTAGAGGGCCCGGCTGTGGGGGAACAAGAGTCATTGGAGAAGCAGGCAGGCATACAGCAGCTGTGTTCATCTGAGCTCTAGAGGGTCACAGGCCAGGAGGATGGCTACTGACTGCCAGCTCAGCAAGGGCTCAGGTTCTACTGCGTAAGCAGAGCTCAGGCTTTTCCCTTCATCTCAATCCACACCTTGAACCCAGTAAGCCCCGCCGCAGGGGTTGGCTCCTGGTGTCAAGAAATCTTAAAGGTTATGTGAGTTGCTCAGTATGCGCTTCACTATGAAGGGAAAAGCCTTTAAAGGTCTGACCTCTTTAGGCTTGACCAAGTAAGGGTTCTTAGGCCAGGCCAGGCCTTTCAGCTCATTTGGGAAAAATTTCTGACTTCAGAACCCCAGTAGTTAACAGGAGGAAGGACTGAAAACTAGGAATAATGGGAACCTGGTTCAACCTAGAAAGGTACAACCAGAGAGGTACAACCCACAGCAACTTCCCATAGCTGGCCATGACCCTTTTGTTTACCTTGACTTTAAATCACTTAATTTACTAATAACTAGTACAAATTGACAATTAAAAATGTTTTTAAAATCCCATTTATATAAAGTCCAAAAGAAGATAAAGTTAATTTATGTGATCCAAAGTCAGGACATAGATACCCTTGGGGCTTAGGAATTGGGAGGGGGCCTGAAGGGGACTTTTGGAGTGCTGGTAATGCTGTTTGATCTAGATGTCAGTTATATGAGTGTGTTTACTTTGTGAACTATATAGTCAATGATAGGTTTACTTTCCTGAACATATATATATATGTGTGTGTGTATATATATATATAATGTTTAAAGTTTAAAAAGTAAAGTGAGACGATTTTCAGATAAGGGAGCAGTGGTGCAGGAGCAGAACGGTATGAAAGCCAGGGAGTATAGGAATTCTAGGATATTCCAAAACAGGCTCAGGGCAATGTGTGAAGAGCTGCTCTAGGGCCTCACACAGGGAGAACAGATTCATTACTCACTGGCAACTGAAAACTGTTTGCGGGAATTTGCAGATGCAGGCAGCTCCACCTCCATATCATTTTCCTGAGTGGTGATTCGAACCTCTGAGACAGCGGACATGCGAGTGGAGCGGCCTCGGAGACCTGAAGGACCAAGGGCCGTGGCCAGTCAGTGCATTGTGATCAGAAGAGCAAAACAGATAGAGGGACAGTCGAGGGTAACCCTTCAAGATTCTATACAGGGTGAGATGGGTCCCGATACCTGGAAAGGAGCCCACCAACTTCCCATTCCTTCCATCCAAGAAAGAAAGGCCAAGTACCAGTGACCCCAAAACTAATTTGTTACATTCTGCAGTCTGAGAGCTCCTGAGGGATCCCACAAGAGCATCTGTCTGGAGTAAATGGAAGAACCTACAGACAATGTGAGATCATTTCTGGAGACACAGACCTAATCCCAGAAAAAAAGCATTTTAATCTTAGCAGCAGCACCTACCATTCTACAATCTTCCCAAACATCCAGAGGTAAATACTAGTATTCCCAACTGATAAAAGGGGACATTAAGGCATAGAGAAATTAAGCAATTTGCCCAGTGTCACTCAGTTAGTAAGTGTCAGAGTCAGGATGTGAACCCAAGACTGCCAGATTTCACGACCAGGGCTTTTTCCACTGCTCTAAGATGCTTTACAGAGCCAGACCTGGGCCACAGCATTAGAAGCCATGGGACCAGCAACTGATTTTTCTGGAATCTTGAATGCTTAACTGACAGAAACAATTTAACTGAGTTTATACAATTAAGTTGTTTAACAAGTTTAATTCCTGTCAATTTCTACTCATCTATATTGCTTCCCTCCATAAGAAGAAATAATGTACCTATAAAATAAAAGTAGTAAATTTGGAAATAAAACACTAGTGTCATATAAACAAATATCAACCTATATGGAATTTGAGTTTCCTAAGTTTAGGCTGATATGATGACTCTATATAATCAATCTATGTTTTTCATAAAGAGCATGAATTATTATAATATTCCTATTTCTCAAAAGATCTGTGATCTTATGTTTCACTTCTACTGTTCAATGTCATTCATTCAATAATGAATCGTTATTTTTTTCCCATTAAAAGGAGCAGTAGGGGTCCAGTGGTTAGGATTCCGTGCTCTCACTGCCAAGCGCCCAGGTTCAATCCCTGATTAGGGAACTAAGATCCCATGAGCCAGGTGGCATAGTCAAAACAAAGAAAAAAGGAAGAGTGGCAATATCCTTTTGGGACGTGCACGTGGAGAGAGACCACTGCCACCCATATTTCTCCTGGAGGCCACTGGAGTGGTACAGCCAGCAAGAGAGGGCCAGCATTACACCATTCCTGCCTAGCTCAAGCTCAAAACCACCCCACCTTTCACCTCGGGCCCCTGGGAAGCCTGAAGCTCCAGTCAAGTAGTCTCTGGGCCCAGGGTGGCTGGATTATGTTGAGACAGAGATAACCCCCCGACTAGGACAGGTTGTGCAGGCTGTGAAGTATAGCTAGCTTTGGGTTATAAACTGGATTATTTGGGCAGCTTGTGCATATAGGCACCCGTCACAGCCTACCATAGTTAAAGTAGGTTTATGCTGATTCCTGCACAGAAAGCCTAACTTTCTCTGGAGTTCAAAGCACTGCTATTATTTGTCCAATCCCACCCTACCCCCAGATCACCATAGCACTACCAACTCTACCTCTAAATGGCCCTGACCTAGCTTTTCTGACAGCCCACTCACCACCTCACTCCAAGGTATGTCATTTCCCCAGGGAGAGAAAACAAGCCCACCACGGTTGATTACCGCTCTGGATTCCACAGGAAAGGCTCCCAGGCCAGTTAGCAAATTTCCCAAATGCACCAGATCCAAAGAGATTGGTCTAAGTTAAGAGCTGTAGGTTGAATGGTTGAATTCTCTTTTTCTTTTTTTTAACTGCTTCAGAGGTAGGATCGACATAAAAACAGCTGGAGGTATTTTATGTGTACAACTTGATGGATTTGGAGGTAAGTATACACCCATAATGGAGAAGGCAATGGCACCCAACTCCAGTATTCTTGCCTGGAAAATCCCATGGACAGAGGAGCCTGGTAGGCTGCAGTCCATGGGGTTGTGAAGAGTCGGACATGACTGAGTGACTTCACTTTCACTTTTCACTTTCATGCATTGGAGAAGGAAATGGCAACCCACTCCAGTGCTCTTGCCTGGAGAATCCCAGGGATGGGGGAGCCTGGTGAGCTGCCGTCTATGGGGTCGCACAGAGTCGGACACAACTGAAGCGACTTAGCAGCAGCAGCATACACCCATAAAACCATCATCATAATCAATGCTATAAATCTGCTCATCACCTCCAAAAGTTTCCCCCTGTACCCTTCATTTTATATTTTGTTTTCTCCTTTTGTAGTAAATCACTCAACATAAGATCTACCCTCATAGTAAATTTCTAAGTATATAATACACTCACTGATCATGGGCCCTATGATATACATTAAATCTCCAGAACTTCTTTATCTTGCCTAACTGAAACTTTGTACCCTTCGACCAACACCTCTCCATTTCTTCCTCCCTGAAGGTTGAATTCTTCCTCACTGAGAAAGAGGCGTGGAACACAGGGCAGGACTCAGCCTACACAGTAGCGGTCTTCTAACTGGAACCATGAGTCTACTCACAGCTTCCTGCGCCCCAAGAACATCATTTCTGGCACAAATCCCATGACAGTGAGCCAGCAGAAATCCATTTACCTTCCTTTGGAGCAGGAATTCTGGAGCTGACTGATCTGCGCTTTTGTTTCTGAAAAACAAAACAAACCACCATGACATATGGGTCTTATCAGTTCTCAAGGGCCTATCCTGGGCCCATGTACTGTGCTGAAGTACTAAGCAGGCCCAGAAAACAAACCAGCAAAGACCCAAACAAGCCAAGTGCCTCCTCTGGGCACTGGCTGTAGTCAGATGACTGGCAGCTACCTGAACCGTTACATTCTCCTGCAGGGGAAGATTGTCCTTCAGGTGTAAGGGAAGAAGCTGTAAGAGTTCTGGGTTTATTGCAGCCACATCATCAAAATCTACCTGCAAGAAGAAAGTAAAAGTTTCTATGAACAACATAGCTTGTTCAATTCAATTGCATTTCTGCAATCAAGGCTACCCCTAAATTCATATTTTATAAACTTTGAGTTCTGCCAAGTACTAACAGCTATAAACAAATATTTATTCCCTGATTGTGTTTTACCATCTAGATGGATATTGGTTTCTGATCTCCAAGCCAATGAATGGTAGACATTAGCGATGAGAATGAGGCGAAGAGGAAGGCCAACAGTCAGATAGTCCACAGTAGATCTTGGCCACTTGGCTCCCTACCGCTCTGTGGGGCAGTGGGGTCCTGCTGGGCACAGCCTTTGAACACCTCTTGCTGCCTGCCACCAAGGGGGAAACAATTCTAACTGTTCCACTGATAGTCAAGTGGAGGGCCCTTCAGGATCTTATGGGCGGGGACAAGTACCCGAGAGCGGTTACCTAGTCCTCAATCTACCTACATTTTCTACCGGGCCCAGAAACTTCTTCCCCAGTCACAGCATCCTACTCATGCCTTCCCTACTTCCTGTGCATGCCTGCAATGAGGTCACAATTCCAGGTTTACATCACCAGAGTCCTGAAACCCAGGGACAACTCAGGCTTCATCAGCATATTTCACAGCAGATTCAAACACACCAAAATAGTACCAACTTGATTATTTGTGTTTCACATTTGTGATAAAATGTGAAAGAGCTGCAGCATGTACTCCCAGGTGAGAACTTCACTTCCTACATATGCAATTTTTATGTATTAACAGCTTCTTCAAACACTTATTAGGCATAAGTAAGGCAGTAGGGGGAAGGTACTCAAACTGAACTAAGACATGTATTGGACTTCCCTAGCGGTCCCATAGTTGGACGGCTGGGAAGATTTCACATCCTGGGGGGCAACTGAGCCTGTATGCTACAGCTACTGAGTTCAAGCTCTAGAGTCGTAAGTACTGAGCCCATGCTCTGCATCAAGAGAAGCCACTGCAACGAGAAGCCCACGCACTGCAACTAGAGAGTTGCCCCAACTCGCTTCAACTAGTGAAAGCCCACATGCAGCAACGAAGACCTGGTGCAACCAAAAAATTAAAAAGACATGTATTGCCCTTGCCTTCAGTGAGCTCATATTCTAGTAGGGGAGAGAAGCCATACACATAAAGGGCTGGAAACCCAAGCAGCATGGGATAGACAAGGAGGACAGATGATCAAGTGCAAAAGCTGGTAAGTACTTTAGTAGTCACACTTCTATTCACCTTTCTTGGACAGCTACAAACCCTTACTACTACCCCTCCACCCCAATTCCAATCCCTAAACTACAGAGAGCATAAACAATGCAGAAAACCAGAGTTCCGACATTAACTGATTCTCACATTAATGATTCAGGAAGGGATAAGAGTGTGCAGGCAGCGAGGCACTGGGCAGGATCACAGAGTGGGGAACTGCCTCATTTGTCCCTGGCACAGGATACTTTGGGAGGAGTGTATGGTAAAAAGGACAAAAGTTGATTGGGATCAGATCTTGAAAAGGCTTTGAATGCCTCACTAAGAAGGTTGAACTTTATTCCACAGGCAACATTTGAGCTGGAGTTAAGACGCAATAAGAATTGTATTTCTAAACAAACAACAAAAACAAGTCATGAGGAACTGCTAATAGATGGTTGAAAGGGATTTTAGGAACCTCTTGATTCAAGGACATAATATAAAGAATTCAGGTCTTCTATTTCTCAAATACACCACCTAAATAAACCTGTGTCTACCATAAGGCACTACGCTAAGCAAGCACTTTACATTTGTTATCTCATTAAGCTTCATGAAGCGGGTCCAGGTTTGTCTTACTCACCTATGTATCCCCAACACCAAACACACTGGCTGGCATTTTGGAACCAGTACAAAAGGATTTGTTGAATAAGTCCTCAAACAACCCTATGAGTAGATATTATTATCATGCTCATTTCATAAACGAGGAGAATTTCTCATAGGAGCAGAAATGTGCTTGAGAACATTTAGTGGCAGGGCCAGACTCTAGAATCCAGGTTTTCGTACTCAGCCTGGTGACCTCTTCACTACACCACATGCCTCTAAAACATCAATGTCTTAGGGATATCCCTCCTACTTCTCAAAATCCTTCCAAGGCTCCCACTGGCTGCAGAATAAGATCTTAAACATCTTAGTGCCAGAGACAAAGGCCTTCTAGTCTCCTTTTCCAGTCTTTTTGCTGCTGCCAAGCATACTAAGCCTTCCTCTGTGCCTGGAGCCAGTTTCTTTACCCGTCCCCATGAGGGCCACCTCAGTGTCTTTGGCCCCACCCCCACAAGCTCATCTTCAGTGAGTTTCCATCTCTGACCTGCTCTAGCATTATTCCATCTGTAGTTGCCTTCTATTTTTGGGTGTTTCAGAAACATACTTTTGTCTCCCCAAAGAGATTATCAATTTTACTCTCCAAATCAGTATCATAGGTAGTGTGCACTCAGAAGCTAGCTTGGGTGAGTAAGGTTTTAGAATTCTGTGCAGTTTGCTTTCTACAAACACACCAGAAACTGTTGATTGCTTCAATTTAGAACAAGGCTGCCTTAAAAAGAGTCCCAAAGCATTCAAAGAGGACCATATTTAAGATTGGGGAGGACAAGTCAGGATGGAAAACAAAGCTGACACAAGTTCCATTTCCACACATGTCTTTTTAACTGTAGTAGAGGCACACTCATAGAACCCACCTCTTTGCCCTTTGTATCTCCTCCTTCTTTCCATTCCACTGAAACGCAGGATTTCTCCAAGTTCACAGTGCTTATACTGGCACTGTGAATTATGCCTAAAGTATGAAAAGGCCAGAGTTACCTATCTTTTTCACTGTTAGGATCCCAGAGGCTCAAATGTCAAGTTGACCTGAAGGAAGGGACAGTTGACTTTCTTTCTAATCTCAGCAGACAAACCTCTTGGCACCCCACCCTTGGAATATCCCTCAGTGAACTAGGCAGGGAACAGTTCTTAAAACTGAGCTGTAGAGGATAAGGGCTCACCCCGACTCAAAAGAGAGCCTACAGCATAGTGAAGGTATGTTTGGGCAGGAGAGTCTCTCTAGTGCTTAGGTGAGCCATTCTTCAAGACAGCACTGAGGCTCTAGCGCCCTCAGGTTTCCCTATCTCCTGACCTTTATGTCTGACCATTCTAATGATACTGGTACTGGAATCATCAGACCTGCCATAGTTGAGATACCTGCTGAACTGAAAAGGAGAGGGCAGAATTGCAAGCTCCTGAATGAAGAGCAGGGATCTCATCATTTGTCCCATTACCCTGAATCCGGTGTCTGACATATTGTAAGTGCTCAGTGTTAATGGGAGAGTAGAGGGGTCAGAGAACCGAGGTCCCTGCAAGAGCAGGGCAGTTTCAGGGGAGAACTTTGGAGGGGAAGGGAATCCTGACTTCCCGGAAAGGTCCAGTGACACGGGGGCTCCGCCCACTCCTGGAGGACGGAAAGGAGACGCATGGTCAGTACAGAGGCCCCTGGCCGTTGGTAGGGAAGACTGACCGCCAGTGAGGAGACCTAGACCTGGGGTGTGCGGGGATCCCTAATAGTGATTCAGGGCCTGCCATTTGGGGAGGGGCGGTAATTTCAGTCATCTCAGCCCACGGGTCCCTATGGTCTCAGGACCCCGCCCCTCACCATTACTGCGCTGGATCTTGATGGTGAGACCAGGAAACAGGCGAGCCTGAAGCGACGAGTCCATGGGCAGGACGGAGCTCCGGTGAGGGACACGCGAAAGGCCAGAAAACCACAACTCTGGGAATCCTAACGCTGCGTAAACTGCCGAAGTTTAAATCCCGCGCGCCAGCGTCCCGAAACGTCATCACACTGTCGCCGGTCTCCCTTCCGCCAATCAGCGGCGTTCTGCGGAGCCTTTTGGGATACGTAGTCTCCGGGACGCCTTCCGGCGTCTGGAACCGCCCACTCGTCTGCCCAGACCGCTGAACGCAGGGCCTCTTGGGAGCTTTGGGAACCCGCCCTCTGGGAGGTCTCTATTTCCATGAGTTCAACCAGCGGTATCGCTGCTGGGGTCCTTTAAACTCAGAAACCTCACGGTGATGTGTGAGAGGGAGGGTTCTGGGGTCCTATAGTCATGGGTTCGAACCTCAGCTTGATTAGTTGCCTACTCGGTGACCTCATACAAGTTAACAAACTTTCCTTCTTCGCACGATGGGGAGCATGTTTTCTCCCTTGTGATATTATTGCTAAGTTCTGATAATGGGGGACTACGTTTGGAGTGCCTGAAAGACCTGGTTCACTAGGTTTTATCGAGTGTCTTATCACGTCCTAAGCGCTGGAAATAGTAATTGTGAACAGGACCCATAGTTCTTGCCCTCGACCTAACATTTCTAATGCGAACAGGGAACAAAAAGAAGTAAATTACAAGTAAGTAACGAAATGTGGTAGGTGCTCTGAGGGAAACAGAACTGGAATACATAAAAATGGAGGAAACCACATTAGGTAAAATGGCCAGGAGAGAAATATTTGAAGTGATAACCTGAGTCTAGAGAATAAGAAGGAATGTCAAAATGAACGGTCTTAAAGAAAGAAGCCAGCGTGGCTGGAAGGCAATAGGTGAGTGGGAAAGGAGTGAGATCAATTTAGCATCTTGTATCCCATACTAATAATTTTGACTTTTATCCTCATGAGAAATCACTGAAGAATTTTGAGCAGAGGAGTGACATGATCTGAGTTACATTTGATTTTATTTATTGGGCTTGCTGTGTTTGGAGAACTAATTTGAAGGTTGCAAGACTGGAAGTGAGGTGACCATTTAGTAGGCAAAAGATTATGCTGGCCTAGCCTGTGGTTGTAATACTGGAAATGTAGCCAAGAGAATGGATTAAAGGTGTACCTTATTGGAGAGGTGGAGTGAATGGATTTTGCTGATGGGGTTTGTGAAAAAATTTCAGTCTTAAATGAAACAGGAGGATATGAAATGGAGAATCTCACACATCCACCCTCCACAGAATGGAACTTAGAGACTAATTTCCCATAATTGCCTAGCTTACAGAAAAAAACACTTACTTCCTGATCAAAGGAACATCCACCAAAAATTATTCTCCATCGTCAAACCAATGAACTTAATATTTTGGGACTCTGGCCAGTCTTTCTCCTTTTTGTTCTCCTGGCCCATGAATACAACTCACCCAAACCCTTAGTGGACTTGCTTGTATCTTGTTACAGCATGTGTTTCTCCAACTGCAAATCAGTTTCTGATAATTTGAGCTTGCCTTGGTTTACCTCTAGGTGGACAGGTTGGATGTGCCGGTGAAGGAGAAAGGATAATCGTGATTGACTGTTGGTTTCTGGCTAGAGTAGCTGGGTAGGTGGTGGACCATTTTCTAAAATAGGGGAGTGGGGTTATAAAGGAAACAGTTTGGGGAGTTAGGTAAAAAGTTTTACTGTAGTTATGTTGAGTCTGAGGTATGAAGACTTCAGAGTGGAGGTGTCAGTGAGCAGTTGGATAGGAAAGTTAGGAGCTCAGGGAGAGATCCAGGCCAGAGATAGAGATTTGGCAGTCATTTTAGGTAGATATATTCAGAGTCCTGGGACTAAATATGATCTAGAGAGAGAGTATAGATTGAGATGAGAAGAACCATCACGGAGCCACAGAGCATGCCAACATCTTGAGGGAGGGCAAAGGAGGAGGCAAAGGAATGAGATGAGGGTGGTTTGAAGGGATGAGGAAAACCAGGGAGTAGCAAGCAGAGGAAAGAGTGTCGGAGGAAGTAACTGGAGAGCTGCAGTGAGGACAGGCAAGATGAGGACTTGGAAATATCCTTTATATTTGCCAGCACCTAATAGGAAAAGGAGTACATCAAGGCTGTATATTGTCACCCTGCTTATTTAACTTATATGCAGAGTACATCATGAGAAACGCTGGGCTGGAAGAAGCACAAGCTGGAATCAAGATTTGCTGGGAGAAATATCAATAACCTCAGAAATGCAGAGTGACACCAGCCTTATGGCAGAAAGTGAAGAGGAACTAAATAGCCTCTTGATGAAAGTGAAAGAGGAGAGTGAAAAAGTTGGCTTAAAGCTCAACAGTCAAAAAATGAAGATCATGGCATCTGGTCCCATCACTTCATGGGAAATAGATGGGGAAACAGTGGAAACAGTGTCAGACTTTATTTTTTTGGGCTCCAGCATCACTGCAGATGGTGATTGCAGCCATGAAATTAAAAGACGCTTACTCCTTGGAAGGAAAGTTATGACCAACCTAGATAGCATATTCAAACGCAGAGACATTCCTTTGCCAACAAAGGTCCATCTAGTCAAGGCTATGGTTTTTCCAGTGGTCATGTATGGATGTGAGAGTTGGACTGTGAAGAAAGCTGAGCGCCGAAGAATTGATGCTTTTGAACTGTGGTGTTGGAGAAGACTCTTGAGAGTCCCTTGGACTGCAAGGAGATCCAACCAGTCCATTCTGAAGGAGATCAGCCCTGGGATTTCTTTGGAAGGAATGATGCTAAAGCTGAAACTCCAGTACTTTGGCTACCTCATGTGAAGAGTTGACTCGTTGGAAAAGACTCTGATGCTGGGAGGGATTGGGGGCAAAAGGAGAAGGGGACGACAGAGGATGAGATGGCTGGATGGCATCACCGACTCTATGGACGTGAGTTTGAGTGAACTCCTGGTGATGGACAGGGAGGCCTGGTGTGCTGCAATTCATGGGGTCGGAAAGAGTCGGACACAATTGCTCGACTAAACTGAACTGAACTGAACTGAAGTCATTGGTGACTTCAAGCAGTCTTGGTGAAGCGCTGATCGAAAATCAGACTAGCGAGACAAGTTGGATATTGTTTAGGGATACATACATACGCAATAAAAGAATAAAAGTATGCTTAGGCACAATAAACACTAAGGTTCAGGAGAGAAGCTGCCTCTGGAAGAGAAAGTAAAATGATTAGACAGGGGTACTTCAACAAAATAGAAATCTTGTGTTTTTTTACATGAGTCACGAGTATACATGGTATTCATTATGTTGTTTTCTGTGCCTCCTGAATTAGGAAGGCAATGTATATTTAGACCCATCCCCAGCTTTTTTTCTTTTCCACCTGTTGGTCCAGGTAGTTGCAAACTTCCTTGCTGCTTCCCAAGGCTTTGGGGCACATGGGTTTTGCAGGTGCCCTTACTTCCAGTTCCTCAACCTTGCACAGACCTAATGAATTTCTCCTGATCTTGCATGGGTGATAAAACTCTAGCCCTCATAACTTGTTTCTGATTCCAATATTCTCCTATTACAGGAACCTGAAATCAAGGAATTAATATCGAGTGATTCAAAATCAATAAAAATTGCAGCAAATGCTGAGTTTTCAAAGTCAAGAATTCCTTTTGTGCCAAAAATCAATAGAGTAATCAGAGCAACAAGGGGAACTGATCAAGAAGAGTCCCATGGTATGAGAATAATGAAACCTCTAGAACTTTAGAGGTTAAAACCATTAAATTGGAGATGCTTACATATGCCAGGGTCTCCAACATATTACCGTAGACATACCACCACTATAGAAAAAGAAGCCGTCCCTTAAACTGGTAATAAAACAATTGGACTCTATAAAACTGGTACCCATGCCTGCATGCTAAGTCGCTTTAGTCGTGTCTGACTCTTTGTGACCTTATGGACTGTAGCCTGACAAGCTACTCTGTCCATGGCAAGAATACAGGAGTGGGTCCCCATACCCTCCTCCAGGGGAATCTTCCCGACTCAGGAATTGAACCCATGTCTCTCATGTCTCCTGCATTGGCAGGCAGGTTCTTTAACACTAGTGCCACCTGGGAAGCCCATAAATTGTTATGCTTAACATCAAAAAAATAACAAGATCTTTGTGAAAGGATAGCGCAATGTGTAAAAAAGAACAGACATTAAAAAAAAAAAAAAAGACACCTGGAAAAGCTTTTAAAATACAGCCAGGGAAATAAAGAAACCTTTGGAACAGTATGTACTGCAGTTTCCAATTAGTGATTCAGTGATTCCAATTAGTGATTCAGTGGATGCTAGGTAAAAGGTTACTGAGTACAGGATGTTTGTCTGGTGCCAGAGCATTGCTCCACAGATTATTTGCATTAACATTTTCCAAAGGGAAAGCATACCTTTACATGGAGAAATGTGACAGTGACGATTATAAGCAAAGGATCAAACAGTGTCATCAATAGTGCAGTGCAGTTCAGTTTAGTTGCTCGGTCATGTCTGACTCTTTTGCCATCCCAGGGACTGCAGCACGCCAGGCCTCCCTGTCCATCACCAACTCCCAGAGCTTGCTCAAACTCCTGTCCATCGAGTCAGTGATGCCATCCAGCCATCTTGATCTCTGTCATCCCCTTCTCCTCCTGCCTTCAATCTTTCCCAGCATCAGGGTCTCTTCCAATAAGTCAGCTCTTCACATCAGGTGGCCAAAGTATTGGAGCTTCAGCTTCAGTATCAGTCCTTCCAATGAATACTCAGGACTGATTTCCTTTAGGATTGACTGGTTTGCTGTCCTTGCAGTCCAAGGGACTCTCAAGAGTCTTCTCCAACACCACAGTTCAAAAGCATCAATTCTTCAGCGCTCAGCTTTATGGTCTAACTCTCACAACCATACATGACTACTGGGAAAAGCATAGCTTTGACTAGATGGACCTTTGTTGGCAAAGTAACGTCTCTGGTTTTTAATATGCTGTCTAGGTTGGTCATAGCTTTTCTTTCAAGGAGCAAATGTCTTTTAATTTCACAGCTGCAGTCACCATCTGTAGTGATTTTGGATCCCAAAAAAGTAAAGTCTGTCACTGTTTTCATTGTTTCCCCATCTATTTGCCATGAAGTAATAGGACTGGATGCCATGATCTTAGTTCATTGAATGCTGAGTTTTAAGCTAGCTTTTTCACTCTCCTCTTTCACCTTCATCAAGAGGCTTTTTAGTTCTTTGCTTTCTGCCATAAGGGTGGTGTTATTTGCATATCTGAGTTATTGATATTTCTCCCTGCAATCTTGATTCCAGCTTGTGCTTCATCCAGTCCCTTGGACTGCAAGATCAACAGTCAATCCTAAAGGAAATCATACCCAAATATTCATTGGAAGGACTGATGCTGAAGCTGGAATTCCAATACTTTGGCTACCTGATGTGAAGAACTGACTCATTGGAAAAGACCCTGATGCTGGGAAAGATTGAAGGCAGGAGGAAAAAGGGATGACAGAGGATGAGATGGCTGGATGGCATCACTGACTTGATGGACATGAGTTTGAGCAAGCTCTGGGAGTTTGTGATAGACAGGGAAGCCTGGAGTGCTACAGTCCATGAGGTGGCAAAGAGCCAGACGTGACTGAACTGAACTGACTGATTGTTAACTTAAGGTTCTGATTATTAACAAGATAAGAACCAATAAGATGAAAAATCAGTTGGAACTATTGGGAATGAAAAATTTAATAGTTGAAATCCATACATGGATTGAATAGCAGAATAGTTATAGCCAAAATGAAATGATGAGCAATAAGATCAGGGTGATGATTCATCCAAAAGGCATTAGGAAGGGATAAAGAAAACAAGAAAGATAGAAAACAAATGAGCTCATTGTCTGTGACATACATTGGTGGTAATCCCACAGTCATTCCCAGCCCCCTTCTCCCTTACTCCTCTCCACATTGGAGATTGAAAAAGAAGGGAATGCAATGAGGATCCTTTCCTTGTTATATCTCCTCCCCTTTTTAACTTGCCTTGTATATGGATGTTTTGTCTGGAGCTGTGACAGCTTTCTTGTGATCATGAGGTAGGTTGCTAGTCATCAATTCAAAAAAACTCATCATACTCAGGACAACCAAGTAGGAAGGCAGGAAGAGCCCAAGAAGGTTCTTGGTGGCTGAACAGTTGAACTAATGCCAGCAACCACCTACCAATCAGATTCCTCGCTATGCAAGTACAAAACAAAGCAAAACGAAACTCCACTTGTTTATTTATGCCACCATTATTCATGTTTTCTTTAATCAGCAACTGAAAACATACCTAACTAAAGTATTCCTGACTGATGCCTTGTTCAATAATTTGGAAAAGGATTACAAAGCTGAGATTCAAAGAAATAAGAGAGGAGAAACGTTAGAAATAAGTGAAAAAGAAAATTTTAAAAGTATTTTAAAAAGCTAATTGTGGACTTACCTAATGGTCCAGTGGTGAAGAATCCGCCTGCCCACGCAGGGGACACAGGTTTGATCCCTGGTCTGGGAAGATTCCACATGCCTCAGGGCAACTAAGTCCATGGGCCACACTAGAGAAAATCTGTGCACAGCAGCCAAGACCCAGCAAGGCCAAATAAAACCACAGGGTGATACTGGATAGGAAAACTGAACTTCAGGATACTGGTTACTTGTGTGACCACAGAGGCAGGGGATGGCATTGGAGAGGAGTGGTCAGGGAATAATGCTAATAGAACAAGTCAGGTTCTGTTTCTTAATTTTTGTTGGGGATATTTAGCTTTTTGTTATTATTATTATTATGCTCCAAGAATACAAGTTTAATATACTCTTTTATGTATCAAACACCTCATAATTTAAAAATAGAAAAAGCAGATTTTAAAATGGGTGCACTTTCTGACTCCAAGAAAATAAAAAGTTATATATGGTAAGAAAGAAGTCTACTTGCCTTGGCTCGAACAGTATTGAATATTGAAATATAATCGCATCAGGATGATGGGCATGGGGATGCGGGGATGTGAGGGAGAAAACAAACTCATTGGAGAAGGCAATGGCACCCCACTCCAGTACTCTTGCCTGGAAAATCGCATGGACGGGGGAGCCTGGAGGGCTGCAGTCCATGGGGTCGCTGAGGGTTGGACACGACTGAGCGACTTCACTTTCACTTTTCACTTTCATGCATTGGAAAAGGAAATGGCAGCCCACTCCAGTGTTCTTGCCTGGAGAATCCCAGGGACGGGGGAGCCTGGTGAGCTGCCGTCTATGGGGTCGCACAGAGTCAGACATGACTGAAGTGACTTAGCAGCAGTTATCAGTAAGTGTCAAAAACAAGACAAAATGCCTAAAATGTAATGGCTTGTGCTAAACCCCAAACTGAGATTTAATTACAGTTTGGGCTCTCCCAGAACTGGAATCTTAAACCAGTCAATCAGGAATTGCCTGATCAGCATTAGTAAGGTCATCTGCCGGATAGGCCCCTGCCCTCCCCTAAAGGAAAGAAACCTTACCATAACCAACCCGATTTTTGCCCTAGTACAGCTTCCTTGTTTCTGCTCCCTTCTGCCTATAAAAGTCTTTCATCTTTTTTTTTTTTTTTTTTTACGTCTTTCATCTTGTACAGCTCCTCCGAACTTCTTACTATTAACTACTTTGGACAGTGCTCAATTCATGAATCATTGAAAAAAACCAATAAGGTCATTAAAATTTACTCAGTTGAATTTTGTTTTTTAATATAAATCAAGAAGTTATGTTTAAAATTAGTGATTTAACCAACAAGGACCTACCGTATGGCACAGGGGACTATGCTCAATATTTTGTAATAACCTATAAGGGAGAAGGGGAGAAGGCAATGGCACCCCACTCCAGTACTTTTGCCTGGAAAATCCCATAGACAGAGGGGCCTGGTGGGCTGCAGTCCATGGGGTCGCTAGAGTCGGACACGACTGAGCAACTTCACTTTCACTTTTTGCTTTCATGCATTGGAGAAGGAAATGGCAACCCACTCCAGCGTTCTTGCCTGGAGAATCCCAGGGACGGGGAAGCCTGGTGGGCTGCCGTCTTATGGGGTCGCACAGAGTCGGACACGACTGAAGTGACTTAGCAGCAGCAGCAGCATAAGGGAGAAGAATCTGAAAAAGAATGTATATTTATAACTGAGGCACTGCTGTACGCCTGAAACTAATATAACGTAAATCAAGTATATGTCAATAAAAAATTTTAAATTTTTAAAAAATAAAAAACATAAATACAATTAGTGATCTAAGAGGCAACAGTATAGTTGTTATTCTGAAACACAGCCTATATCCAGCAGAAGAAATAGCTGAGAGTTGACAATAGTTGCTTCTGATAACAGAAATGGGTGTGAGGTGGGATGCAGAGAAAAAGTAACAGGTTTTGTTTGTTTGTTTGTTTTTTGATGCTATTTAGCACTATCTGCCTTCTGCTTTGAATACTGCTCATGGTGGTGGTGAAGCGAAGTGAAGTAGCTCAGTCGTGTCCGACTCTTTGCGACCCCAGTGGACTGTAGCCTACCACGCTCCTCCATCCATGGAATTTTCCAGACAAGAGTACTGGAGTGGGTTGCCATTTCCTTCTCCAGGGATCTTCCCGACCCAGGGATCGAACCTGGGTCTCCCGCATTGGGGGCAGACGCTTTACCATCTGAACCACCACACTTACTGCTTCTGGAGATGTTGATAGAGCCTATGAAGGGACAAGTCAAGGTGTTACAGTTTAGGACTCCTGAGAAGAAATTCAGCTCCCATTCAGCACCGCACCTTCTCTTGTTGGGGCAAGTGTGAGAAAGCAGGAGAGACTCCATCTTGAAGCCTGTCATCCATATTAAAGACAGGATGTGAACTGGGCCTGAACGCTGCCCAAGAGTGAGGAAACTGTTGATAATGAAAACCAGGTCTCCTGGAGACTTCCCTCCCTGAAGATGACAAACGGAGATTGTAGTTGAGGTCAGGCTGCCCCTGTTAGATTAACCATGGAGACATCCCCGCTTGATGTATAATCATTGTTCCCACCCTTTAACCTTAACTGTTTGTTCTCCTAGCACCTACTTGTTGTAAAACTCAATCATATGCAACAAAGAGGTTGCTAACATGTAACCAGTCATGTAGTGGGGGGTATAAAAGTGGGCCTCTCAGAAACATCAGGGTCCTTGTTGGGAACAGATTCCCCTTGGACCCGCTGGCATAATAAACTGTTCTCCACTGTCTTGAGTGTCCTCCGAGGTGTTTTGCGACTCCAGATTCCACAACGCCCTTACACCACTCTCTTCCACTGCTTGTGTGATGATTACAGCATTTATATCTTTCTGGGCACACAAATAATTTCCTCTAGACTGTGTGATCTTTTTTTTTTCTTTTTACGTTTTATTGAAGTATAGTTGATTTGCGATGTGTTAATTTCTGCTGTACAGGATAGTGACTCAGTTTTATACATATATGTATGTATGTATGTATGTATGTTCATATTCTTTCTCATTGTGGTTTATCACGGGATAGTGAATACAGTTCCCTGTGCTATACAGTAGGACCTTGTTGTTTATTGGATTGTGTGCTCTTTGAAGACAACTCAGTTTGATTTGTCAGCCTGCCTCCTTCTTTCACTCTCCATTCTTTCTTATTGCCTGCCTCCTCTCTTCCTCTATTTCTGTCACATTTCACAGCAGTTCTGCTTGTCTGTCTATCTGTCTATTATCTTTGGCCCCCATGAGATGATTATACTCCTGGGTTCATGACATTATCATCAGTGATCTGTAGAAGTTTCTTCTTGCTATTTATTCATTTATCTGTTTAGCTTTCATTATTTCTTTTATTCTTATATCCCTCTCCCATTTGCCTTCTTCTCCCAGGCAACCAGCCCTCTTTATTTTTTTTTTATTGAAGGATAATTCCTTTACAGAATTTTGTTTTCTGTTAAACCTCAACATGAATCAGCCATAGGTATACATTTATCCCCTCCCTCCTGAACCCCCTCCCATCTCTCTCCCCATCCCACCCCTCCAGGTTGAAATCTTGTTTGAGTTTCCGTAGACATATACAGATGTGAGAGTTGGACCATAAAGAAGGCTGAGTGCTTAAAAATTTGATGCTTTCAAATTGTGATGCTGGAGGACTCTTGAGAGTCTCTTGGCCAACAAGGAGATCAAACCAATCAATCCTAAAGGAAATCAACCCTGACTATTCATTGGAAGGACTCTTGTGGAAGCTGAAGCTCCAATATTTTGGCCACCTGATGCGAGCAGACTTATTGAAAAAGACCTTGATGCTGGGAAAGATTGAAGGCAAATGGAGAGGAGGTGGCAGAGGATGAGATGGTTAGATAGCATCACCAACTCAATGGACGTGAATTTGAGCAAACTCCAGGAGATAATGGAGGACAGAGGAGCTGGCATGCTCCAGTTCATGGGGTTGCAAGGAGTGAACATGACTTAAGTGACTGAACAACAACAAATTATTTATGTGCATGGATTTTTTAAGTTATGTTAATGATATTGTATGATGCATCTTATTTTTGTCACTAGACATTCTTTTTAAAAAAAATTTTGGCCACTCCTCAAGGCATGTGGGATCCTGGTTCCCCAACCAGGGATGGAACCCACGCCGCCTGCAGTGGAAGCACTGGAAGTGCTGAGTCTTAACCACTGGACTGCCCTGGAAGTACCTAAACATTCTGTTTTTTATGCAATATGAACATCTAACACATTATTTCCAACTGGTGTATAATAGTACATTTTACCTACTAATCTCCTAGTGATGAATATCAAATTGTCTCCAACCCCCTGCACTCACCAAGGATGCTGCAGGTAATGCTCCATGAAATAAAATTAGGTCCTTATTTCACATCATGCAGACAAAAAAAAAAATTAGGTCATTTGGAAGTCAATTGTAAAAACTTTAAAACTTTTAGAAGAAAATATGAGTATATTTTTACAACATGAGGGTAGGGAAAGATTTCTTAAAATATGGAAAACTATAAAGTGAAAATTCATGAATTAAATAAACTTCTGTATGATAAACATTAAAAAACTGACAGTCTACAGGAAATAACTTGCAATATATACGAACTGTCAAAGGTTTAGTTTTCTGAATATGAAGAGTAAGAAATACCACTGAGCTATCAAGGAAGCCCTGTAAGTCAATAAGCAAAAGACAAAAACAACTTAAAAACGGATAAAAGACCAGAACAGGCAGTTCCTGGGGTGAGAAATGAATTACCAATAAATGAGACGATACTCACATGTATTTCTCTCTATGTAGGTTTCAAAAGATTACTTGTAACCTTAAGTCTCTGAGTGTTAACACACATCTTCTGGGTTGAATTATTTATCATCCCAAGTACATGATTGATCGAAACAAGAATTTTCAACCTAAGAAGTAAAAATTGATTGGAAATACATCTCTTAATGAGATGAACAAACTTTTATTTTTCAGTTGGCTTCCATAGAGGGAGACAGTTTGTCACCAGTTCTAGTCCTGTTTTTGTTTTCACAAGCAAAAGACCTAAGAAATCAGACTTCTCTGGTGGTCCATTGGTTAAGAATCAGCCTGCCAATGAAGGGAACACAGGTTCCATCCCTGGTCCAGGAAGATTCTACATGGCAACTAGCAACTAGAGATAGCCCCACAGCAACAAAACCCAGTACAGCCAAAATTAAATAAATAAATAAAAGTTAAAAAAAATCTAAGAAACCTTAGAATAAATAGATGGGGATTGGAGAGAGGTTGTTGTTGTTGTTTTTTAATATATATAGTAATGTCAGTATATGTCCCTTTGTTGGATGTCCCAGGCATTGTGGTATACTCAAACAATGGAATATTGTGCAGAAAATAAAGTGGATGAGCTGAAACTAGGTTTACAGATACCAACACAAATCTTAAAAATGTAATGTGGAATAAAAAAAGGAAGTTTCAGGGAATTCCCTGGCTGTCCAGTGGTTGGGGCTCCGTGCTTTCACTGCAGAGGGACTGGGTTCAATCCCTGGTCTGAGAGCTAGGATACTGCAAGCCCTGCAGCACAGCACACCACCACCAACCCTGCCCCCCCCCCCCACCCCCAGCCCCCCGGCCCCTCGACCCACCACCAGCAAAAAAAGGAAGGAAGTTAGAGAAGGATGGGAAGGTATGATATTTATACAAATTTTAAAAACACAAGACTGATATTGTTGGTGGATGGAAGACATACCAAGTTCAGAATAGTAGGTATCATGGATAGAAGGGGAGCAAAGGGGATTGGGGGGGAACAAATGCAGGCTTCAACTGTATATAGATAAGGTTTTGGTTCTAGTTTCGTTTTTACAAGAGAACATTCACACTTTGATTTATTTTAATAAGTTTAAATTCTTGAGTAGTACAGCATCACACAAATTCTGTGTTTAACGGCCTTAGCTGGAAGGTTGCCTCAGAATTTGGCAGGAACCAAGATTTCATAGGCACAAACTGTGTTTCCTCTATTTCTCTCATTCGTTGGGTTTGCCACCAGGAGTCACTGTGCTGTCTTTGCTTTGTACACACAAGGACTTCTCTTGCTTAAGGAGAATTTGGTTTCACCCTGAGCATAAACATTTTCAGTTTTCTGAAGAGCTGTGTGCTCTCTTTGATTGGAGACCATGCTTAGAGCTAGCAAAAACGGCTTTGCACAAAGCCTTCCGGACTTATTCATTTTAAAGTCCTGTTCCCAGGAGGGCTCCACAGCCTCCAAAACAGAGGAAAGGGAGCTATGTAAGGTTCTCTTTACTTTCCAAACATATCTAAAGCACACCTGAAGAAATGTTTATATCTATCAAGTCTGAGTATCAGGTATGTTTTTGTCCTCTACACTTTTCTGTGGAGTTAGAAATAGTTCGTGATGAATTTTTAAAATAATAAAGAATGAGGGCTTCTCTGATGGCTAGGTGGTAAAGAATCCACTGGCCTATGCAGGAAAGACAGGTTTGATCTCTGATCCCAGAAGATCCCACATGCCTTGGAGCAACTAAGCCTGCACACCACAAAAACAGCCTGTGCTCCAGAGCCACAGCTGTGTGCTATGACTCCTGAAGCCCTACAGTCTGTTGCCCACAACAAGCTGCTGCTGCTGCTGCTAAGTCACTTCAGTCGTGTCCGACTCTGTGTGACCCCATAGATGGCAGCCCACCAGGCTCCCCCGTCCCTGGAATTCTCCAGACAAGAACACTGAAGTGGGTTGCCATTTCCTTCTCCAATGCAGGAAAGTGAAAAGTGAAAGTGAAGTCGCTCAGTCGTGTCCGACTCTTAGCGACCCCACGGACTGCACCCTACCAGGCTCCTGCGTCCATGGGATTCTCCAGGCAAGAGTACTGGAGTGGGGTGCCATTGCCTTCTCCAAGAAAAGTCACCAAAATGAGAAGCCTGAGCACAACTAGAGAGCAGCCTCTGCTCAACTAGAGAAAATCCCGTGCAGCAATGCAGAAAATCCAGCACAGCCAAAAATAAATAAAATTATAAAAAAGAATAAGAAGTGAGGAAGCAGAGACAAGGGGAAAAACTAAGAACTTTTTTAATACAGGAATTATTTCACCTAAGTGTAACCTGGTGTCTCTGTCATTTGAATCAACTTCAAGGTTTGTGAAGCATTGTTTAGATAATTACAAAAGTCATTAAAAAATTTAGTGTGAAAATTAACTAATTGAAAATGGTACCAGTTGATGTAAATGCATCCACAGTAAAGTGTTATTAAGCTTCTTGAGGATGAGGCTCAGTGGAAACTAATTGTTTAGAATGAAAGTTCCACTTGTTCTCTTGCGGAGGTAGAAAAGTTTGTTTTTTTAAAAAAATATTTCTGCCAGAATTTTTCTCTGAAATAAAAAATACAAAGTTTTTCTCTGTTGTGGTTGATTGCTATATTCCAAAAGGAGACTGCCGTTGGCGGATGCTGCAGGTTCGTCCTCCCCTCTCCTCCTCCCCACTTCCTGCCCCCACTTTCTTCTTCAGCTAGGAGTTGATGGAGGCTACTTGGTCTGCAGGGATGAACCGGTGGGGAGGAAACAGCTGGTGCCCTGAGGGGGACCGAGAGGAAGAAGCACAGCATGGGGATGGTCTCTGATGGGAGGAGGGCTCAGGAAGGGGCAGATGATGGGCACTGCTAGGTTGAGGATGGGAAGATATGGCAATGGCTTCTGCTTTCTCAGCAACTTCTGCTGTGAGGTCATCTGCTGAGCACCAGAGCTGGGGAGGAGGTGTGGGATGGTTTCGGTGAGAGAAGGTACATAGAGAGTGGGAAGCAGAGCCAAGTAGAGACTTGTCGAGTAATAGCAGGACCTTCATCAGAGGCCTGGCTCAGTTGTGTGATTTTTCCAGTAGTTCAGCTGTGGCAGGGTAGATACTGAAAAGGGAGGGGAATCTGCGGGTCAGAGTGATGCGAGGAGGAACTGCTGGTGAGCAATTGGGTGGAGGACCGACTCCGTAAAGATCTTCATTGTGGTGGAGTTAATACTGCACCCTCTCGCTCCCCTCTTCCTGCCACCAGGGCATCGGGATCCTTCATCTTACCTAACTGGACCTCCATCCTCATCCCCTCTCACTCCTCAACCCCCCTTATCTGTCCTGTAATTCCTCTCTCTGGGATCTTCACTCTCTCCGTCTGTACTGACTCCTTTTCAAGGGGTTTAATCATGTTTAACACTCTCCTAATATTAACAAAAGGGCTTCCCTGGTGGCTCATGCGTGTGTACTAAGGCACTTCAGTCGTGTCCAGCTCTTTGTGACTCTATGGACTGTAGCCTGTCAGGCTCCTCTATCCATGGGATTCTCCAGGCAAAAATACAGGAGTGGGTTGCCATGCCCTTCTCCAGGGGATCTTCCTGACCCACAGATTGAACCTGGGTCCTCAGCATTGCAGGCAGTTTCTTTACTACATTAGCCACCAGAGAAGCCCAGCAGTAAAGAATCTGCTTGAAATGCAGGAGATGCAGGATACACTGGTTTGATCCCTAGGTTGAGAAGGATCCCTGGAGGAGGAAATGACAACCCACTCCAGTATTCTTGCCTGGAGAATCCCCATGAACAGAGGAGCCTAGTGGGCTACAGTCCATGGGGATGCAAAGAGTCGGACATAGCTGAGTGACCAAGCCACACATAATATTAACAAAAGAGGTGGAGGGAGGCTATCTTTAATCCCAAACCCTTTCCAGCTACAGTCTCTATTTGGCTTTTTAGGGCCAATGTCTCGGAAGAGTTGCCTGCTTTCTCTACCTCCATGGCCTCCTTCAACGGCTCCCTGCCGTTGGACTTCCATCAGTGGCCCCTGTTTACACACTCTGTGGTCACCAGCGACTGCCCTGCTGTTGGATCCAATGTGAGACCAGTAGGTGGCATTTTGGGAGCTCTGAGGAACTCTGGTCCTTTATGTCTCAGGGCAGAAAAAATTCAGCGAGGCAAAACGATAGATAAGAAGTGACTTCCTATGAACAGAATAGGACTCCTGTGAAGCTTACAAGTGGGTGGGCGAGAGGCCCTGGGAACTTAGTGGGCTACAGTTTTAAAACCAAAGGAAAAGTGGGGAGGGGAAAAAACAGCTTCTTCCTCATTCTTGAGTAGGTGTCACACTTCCATCATTAGCTCCTCCTCCAGGATGGGCAAGGGAGTTTTCTTGTCCCTACATGGTTAAGCCAGGACTGTAATGGGCACTATGGAAAAATTACTTCAGATCTTAGTTACAGTGAAGGTCTTTACTTTGAAATGTCACCTTTCCATAAGCTATTGTTTTTCATGTATGCAGAGAGCATGTCCTAGGGGTCAGTAACTTACTGGGCTCACTGGGCAGAATGTGGGTCTCAGGCCACCATTGTTTTATTGCTTGGGGGCATGTCCCATGCTTCTGTTCCATGGTTTTGTTGCTAAGCAGGCCTGCTTGATTTCAAGGTTAAGCAAACCTGCTTTCTTAAGTGATCATTAACTTACTATGGTCTCCCAAAACCCCCTAAATTTCCCTCCCTATCCAAAACGCCCTAATGGGATTTCTGAGCTAACTAACCCTATCCCTACTAAATGAACTTTTCAGTCCCCACCTCACTTGATCACTCATCTGACGGAACTGATGGATTTCTTCTTTTCTGCTGTTGATGACTATGCTTTCCACACTGCTGCTTTTCCTCTGGCCTTCCTAATTTCACTGTTTCTGCTGTACCCCTCCTTTAGGCCACTGTTCTCTAGGGACTTATTCTAGCCTTGTTTTCTCTCCTTACTTTACATTCTTTCTCCTTGAGCAGTCCTGACCATCCCCTGGTCCAGGCTGCCTTTTATTTCTCTCTGGCTTTAGTGCTCAGTCCTAAATCATTTTTCCAAATTTCTTGTCCACCATACAATCTCCATACTTTAGCCAGAATAGGTGTCCAGTGGTTCTCAACTTAGCCTGCATCAGAATCACCTGGAAGACTGTTAAAACTCAGGTACCTGGGTCTCACCTGGATTTTCTGAATCAGTAGGTCTGAGGTGTAGCCCAGTCATTTTTATTTCTAACAAATACCCAGGTATATTGGGCTTCTTAAGTGGTCCAGTGGTAAAGAATCCGTCTGTGAATGCAGGAGATACAAGAAACTCGGGTTGGATCCTTGCGTCAGGAAGAACCCCTGGAGTAGAAAATGGCAACTCGCTCCAGTATGCTTGCCTGGAAAACTCCATGGATAGAGGAGCCTTGCTGGCTGCTGTCCATGGGGTCGAAAAGAGTTGGGCACAAGTGAGTGACTGAACACACACACCCAGGTATATTAGGTGTATTTTTTAGGATGCCGTAACAAAACACCACAAACTTGGTGGCTTAGAAATTTATTGTCTGACAGCTCTGGAAGCCTCATTTAAACTAATTACATCTACAATGTTTGTACTTCAACATATGAATTTAGTGGGGGAGGGGGGATGGGACACAATTCAACTCATAAAATTGATAATACCAGATGATGCTGATGCTTCTTCAAAACACTAATTTGATCATATTATTCTCCTTTACTACTTTGGCCACGTGATGTGAAGAACTGACCCACTGGAAAAGACCCTGATGCTGGGAAAGATTGAAGGCAGGAGGCAAAGGGGATGACAGAGAATGAGATAGTTGGACGGTATCACCGACTCAGTGGACATGAGTTTGAGCAAGCTTTGGGAGTTAGTGATGGACAGGGAAGCCTGGCATGCTGCAGTCCATGGGGTCACAAAGAGTTGGACACGACTGAGTGACTGAACTGAACTGATTCTCCTTGAAAGCTTTTGGCATTGGACCCGATCTGGTCCCTGTCACTTGGCCATTTGTCCTTTCACCACTCAGGCTCACACTGTTCAAAGTGCCTTTCTGCTGAGAACGCCCTCACCACCCTACTCCTGTGGATCCTTTCTTGCTTGGCCTATGTGTCACTAAACAGTCATCAGTGCTCATCACACACACTTGTCTCATGGGGCCTAGCACATGGTCTGACACAGTGTTCCATACGTTTTTGTTGCATGAATGTATGAAAACAACTATTTTCAGTCATCTAAAAAATTCAGTTTTAATTTTTTAATTCAAGAGCAATTTTATTTGAGTATTAAAACAAAATCTAAAATAGAGACACAACAAGGATATACTGTATAACAGGGAATTATAGACATTATCTATAATCTAAACTGGAGTATAATTTGGAAAAATACTGTATCAGTATGCTATACACCTGAAACTAACATAATATTATAAATCAAATATACTTCAATAAACAAAAAAACAGGCATTCTGGTGCAGAGCCGAGCAGCGATGTGGTGCCGCTAGCACATTGGGCGCTCCAATCCCTCTCAAGGAGACCCTCAAGGAGAGGAAGAAATTCTCTTTCAAGAAACCTTTCAAACTGAATAGCCTGTCCTTCAAGAAAAATCGGAAGGAGGGTGAGGTGATTTGCCTCTTAACTCACACAGGAAGAGCAGGAGCAGGCAGAGATCTGGTACTTACAGCAAAGAAGGCACTGCCCAGGAAGGAAGGTTGCTGCCTCCCTTGTGAGCCAAGAGCCTGAGGTCCAAGGGGCAGAGGCTAATGCTGCCTCCAAAGGAGGAGACACAGAAGAGAAGGGCTCCAGGCCACAGAGCTATCCACTGCCTTGGGGCCCTGTACCATGGAGGAAACAGAATGAATAGCTGTTTCATTCTGGGGCACATGGGTGAGCTCCAAGCTGCAAAAGCTGTGCTGTCCTTGTGAGGTCACTGCCTGGACCCTGTGCCCTGGCTGCCTTCCTGTGCCCAGAAAGGAAGGAACTGTTGCCCCCTAGTCACATTCCCTCTCCTCCTCTCCCTCCTATGGATTCTCCCATCATCCATCTGGTCTTCCTCTTAAGGCCAGTTTAAGATGGTTCCTTGCAGTTACCCAAGTTAGGTTAGTGACGTGAAATGCTCCTAGCCTTAGCCCCGCCTCCTTCCCTGTCCCCCCCAGGAAGAAGGCAGTTGCTGGTTTTCTTTCCCAATTCTTTCCAAGTAGGTTATGTTTGCTGCTCAAATCCCTGACCCAGATGTGGGGGTGCGTACACTCCCAAATCCTGAGTGTTCTGCCTTTCCTTGAGTTTTTAGACTAGTGACACCTGGGCTGAGGAGGACGCGGCCCATCTAGGTTTTTATGTGTCTTAACTGAAGTTCAGACCTCCAGTTTGTGAATCAACTGTGTCTCTTTTTCTACTTGTTAAGCAAGTATTAAACTTTGGGTTAGGGGAAGGTCTGTAATGTGAAACAATGTCTTGTCTTTTTCTTTTCTTCCCTCCCATTGTTGTCACTAACTTTTATTGGCCAAACCCCAGAGTGGTACATTTCTTTTTCCTGACTGCTAAAACCATTTTTTTTTCCTCCCTCTTGGTTTTACTGTAACATTTGGGAAAGGAATAGATGTCCCTTAAAAAAAAGATAAACTCGAATTTTCTCGTTGGACCCCGCGTCTATACTCTTGCCCATCTGGCTTCTGCTCCGCCCCCTAGTGGTGGCTCTAGACCGAGCCACCTAATGCCTTAAATTTTAAAGCATTTCCCGGAATGCGAAGTTGGTGAGTCAACTTCATTTACATACCCACAATGCATTGCATTCAGGATCGTGCCTATTTTAAAGGCTAGATCCTTTTTTTCCTTTTGATTTCTCTCCTACTTCTGAAAAATTAGGATATTTTAATAGAATTATCTGCGATGGCAAATACTTACTCGCTTTTTGGGTGGATATATAGTTACCATTGCCGGCTTAGGACTTACGGTTAACCTAGGACTGCGTGCCGGAACACCGGAGCATACTCTGGTTTCTCTTCAGATCGTATAAATCTTTCGCCTTTTACTAAAGATTTCCGTGGAGAGGAACAATTCTGAGTCTTAAGCCAATTTTTTGAGGCCTTGCTTTCGCGAGGCTAATAAATTTGTTTAAAAATAGACAACAATTTTGAGGTGGCGTGTTGTATGACAAGTTTTAGTGCGTTTGAAGTTATATACACGTTTGTGTTGTTCACCTTAAGATTTGTTTATTGCTTAATAGTCATTGTGATTTATCTACGTTTATGTTTGTGTTTTTTTAATTACTTAAGCTCGAGTTTTTTTGGGGGGGGGGTGTGGTTTATTGGTTGTAGTTAGCTATTACAAAGTGGTAGTGAGTCTTGAGAGAAGCGTTGCAAAGTATTTTTTGAGACAGGAACAGCCGCAGTGGCAAACTGGCCGTTGAAGGACTGTCAGTCTTACGGCCTTATTCCCAGTGACGCGGCATGCCCGCGCAGTCATGTACGAGTGGAGTACGTTATTAGAGTTACTTAAAAATGTTTGTTCTGTGAGAGTCACCAAACATAAACCTGGACGGTCTTCTGTGCCTGGTATGGGGCTTGGCACAGAAAAGTCAGTCGTTCAATAGATGTTTGCTACCTGCGAAAAACCCGGTTAACCGGTTTTGTTTAGGCCTTGAGTTAAAGTTCAGGCTTGGGCATACTGTTCACAAACAATTTTCACAGGGGGATACTTGAGCATGGCAGGCAGGCAGGCAAGACCCCACCCACTCTGGGGCTGTGGTTTCTAATTAATACACTTGGTGTACTCTTTAAAATAAGAAATCCTGCACCACTTGTTAAAGAGATTGTCTTTAATCCATTGTATATTCTTGCCTCCTTTGTCAAAGATAAGGTGTCCATATGTGCGTGGATTTATCTCTGGGCTTTCTATTTTGTTCCATTGGTCTATATTTCTGTCTTTGTGCCAGTACCATACTGTCTTGATCTCTTTAACAAGTGGTGCTGGGAAATCTGGTCAACCACTTGTAAAAGAATGAAACTAGAACACTTTCTAACACCATATACAAAAATAAACTCAAAATGGATTAAAGATCTCAACGTAAGACCAGAAACTATAAAACTCCTAGAGGAGAACATAGGCAAAACACTCTCTGACATACATCACAGTAGGATCCTCTATGACCCACCTCCCAGAATATTGGAAATAAAAGCAAAAATAAACAAATGGGACCTAATTAAACTTAAAAGCTTCTGCACATCAAAGGAAACTATTAGCAAAGTGAAAAGACAGCCTTCAGAATGGGAGAAAATAATAGCAAATGAAGCAACCGACAAACAACTAATCTCAAAAATATACAAGCAACTCCTTCAGCTCAACTCCAGAAAAATAAATGACCCAATCAAAAAATGGGCCAAAGATCTAAATAGACATTTCTCCAAAGAAGACATACAGATGGCTAACAAACACATGAAAAGATGCTCAACATCACTCATTATCAGAGAAATGCAAATCAAAACTATTATGAGATATCATTTCACACCAGTCAGAATGGCTGCGACCCAAAAGTCTACAAATAATAAATGCTGGAGAGGGTGTGGAGAAAAGGGAACCCTCTTACACTGTTGGTGGGAATGCAAACTAGTACAGCCACTATGGAGAACAGTGTGGAGATTCCTTAAAAAACTGGAAATAGAACTGCCTTATGATCCAGCAACCCCACTGCTGGGCATACACACTGAGGAAACCAGAAGGGAAAGAGACACATGTACACCAATGTTCATCGCAGCACTGTTTATAATAGCCAGGACATGGAAGCAACCTAGATGTCCATCAGCAGATGAATGGATAAGAAAGCTATGGTACATATACACAATGGAGTATTACTCAGCCATTAAAAAGAATACATTTGAATCAGTTCTAATGAGGTGGATGAAACTGGAGCCTATTATACAGAGTGAAGTAAGCCAGAAGGAAAAACACCAATACAGTATACTAATGCATATATATGGAATTTAGAAAGATGGTAACGATAACCCTGTATACGAGACAGCAAAAGAGACACTGATGTATAGAACAGGCTTATGGACTCTGTGGGAGAGGGAGAGGGTGGGAAGATTTGGGAGAATGGCATTGAAACATGTGAAATGTCATGTATGAAACGAGATGCCAGTCCAGGTTCAATGCACGATGCTGGATGTTTGGGGCTGGTGCACTGGGACGACCCAGAGGGATGGTATGGGGAGGGAGGAGGGTTCAGGATGGGGAACACATGTTTTAAAATTATTAAATTAAACATTAAAAAAAATAAATAAAGGAAAAAAAAAGAAATCCTGGACATTCCTTGATGGTCCAGTGGCTAGGGTTCCATGCTTCCTCTGTAGGGTGTACAGGTTTGATCCGTGGTTGTGGAACTAAGGTCTTGCAAGCTGTGTGGCACAACCGGAACAAAATAAGTCCTCAAGATTATCTGTAATTTTCAGTTTTTATGCGGATCACAACAGCAAATTAAAAAAAAAAGTAATTGCTATAAATTTGAACTTTAAAAATAAGCTTATACTACATGATAGTTGGGCTTCCCCCATAGCTCAGTGGGTAAAGAATGTGCCTGAAATGCAGGAGACCTAGGTTCAATTCCCAGGTCAGGACGATCCCTTAGAGAAGGAAATGGCAACCCAGTCCAGTAGACTTGCCTGGAGAATCCCATGGACAGAGGAGCCTGGCAAGCTTCAGTCCATGGGGGTTGCAAGAGCTGGACCCAACTACAGGGCAAAGACTAAGAGTTTTGCCAAGAAAATGCACTGGTCATAACAAACACCCTCTTCCAACAACACAAGAGAAGACTCTATACATGGACATCGCCAGATGGTCAACACCGAAATCAGATTGATTATATTCTTTGCAGCCAAAGATGGAGAAGCTCTATACAGTCAGCAAAAACAAGACCAGGAGCTGACTGTGGCTCAGATCATGAACTCCTTATTGCCAAATTCAGACTTAAATTGAAGAAAGTAGGGAAAACCACTAGACCTTTCAGGTATGACCTAAATCAAATCCCTTACAATTATACAGTGAAAGTGAGAAATAGATTCAAGAGATTAGATTTGATAGACAGAGTGCCTGATGAACTATGGAATGAGGTTCATGACATTGTACAGGAGACGGGGTCAAGACCATTCCCATAGAAAAGAAATACAAAAAAGCAAAATGGCTGTCTGGGGAGGCCTTACAAATAGCTGTGAAAAGAAGAGAAGTGAAAAGCAAAGGAGAAAAGGAAAGATATAAACATCTGAATACAGAGTTCCAAAGAATAGCAAGAAGAGATAAGAAAGCCTTCTTCAGCAATCAATGCAAAGAAATAGAGGAAAAAAACAGAATGGAAAAGACTAGGGATCTCTTCAAGAAAATCAGAGATACCAAAGGAACATTTCATGCAAAGATGAGCTCGATAAAGGACAGAAATGGTATGGACCTAACAGAAGGAAAAGATATTAAGAAGAGATGGCAAGAATACACAGAAGAACTGTACAAAAAAGATCTTCACGACCCAGATAATCACGATGGTGTGATCACTGACCTAGAGCCAGACATCCTGGAATGTGAAGTCAAGTGGGCCTTAGAAAGCATCACTATGAACAAAGCTAGTGGAGATGATGGAATTCCAGTTGAGCTATTCCAAATCCTGAAAGATGATGCTGTGAAAGTGCTGCACTCAATATGCCATAAAATTTGGAAAACTCAGCAGTGGCCACAGGCCTGGAAAAGGTCAGTTTTCATTCCAATCCCAAAGAAAGGCAATGCCAAAGAATGCTCAAACTACTCCACAATTGCACTCATCTCACACGCTAGTAAAGTAATGCTCAAAATTCTCCAAGCCAGGCTTCAGCAATATGTGAACCGTGAACTTCCTGATGTTCAAGCTGGTTTTAGAAAAGGCAGAGGAACCAGAGACCAAATTGCCAACATCCGCTGGATCATAGAAAAAGCAAGAGAGTTCCAGAAAAACATCTATTTCTGCTTTCTTGACTATGCCAAAGCCTTTGACTGTGTGGATCACAATAAACTGTGGAAAATTCTGAAAGAGATGGGAATACCAGACCACCTGACCTGCCTCTTGAGAAATTTGTATGCAGGTCAGGAAGCAACAATTAGAAGTGGACATGGAACAACAGACTGGTTCCAAATAGGAAAAGGAGTTTGTCAAGGCTGTATATTGTCACCCCGTTTATTTAACTTCTATGCAGAGTACATATGAGAAACGCTGGACTGGAAGAAACACAAGCTGGAATCAAGATTGCCGGGAGAAATAGCAATAACCTCAGATATGCAGATGACACCACCCTTGTGGCAGAAAGTGAAGAGGAACTAAAAAGCCTCTTGATGAAAGTGAAAGTGGAGAGTGAAAAAGTTGGCTTAAAGCTCAACATTCAGAAAACAAAGATCATGGCATCCGGTCCCATCACTTCATGGGAAATAGATGGGGAAACAGTGGAAACAGTTCAGACTTTATTTTTTGGGGCTCCAAAATCACTACAGATGGTGACTGCAGCCATGAAATTAAAAGACGCTTACTCCTTGGAAGGAAAGTTATGACCAACCTAGATAGCATATGCAAAAGCAGAGACAATACTTTGCCAACAAAGGTTCGTCTAGTCAAGGCTATGGTTTTTCCTGTGGTCATGTATGGATGAGAGAGTTGGACTATGAAGAAGGCTGAGCGCCAAAGAATTGATGCTTTTGAACTGTGGTGTTGGAGAAGACTCTTGAGAGTCCCTTGGACTGCAAGGAGATCCAACCAGTCCATTCTGAAGGAGATCAGCCCTGGGATTTCTTTGGAAGGAATGATGCTAAAGCTGAAACTCCAGTACTTTGGCCACCTCATGAGAAGAGTTGATTCATTGGAAAAGACCCTGATGCTGGGAGGGATTGGGGGCAGGAGGAGAAGGGGACCACAGAGGATGAGATGGCTGGATGGCATCACTGACTTGATGGATGTGAGTCTCAGTGAACTCTGGGAGTTGGTGATGGACAGGGAGGCCTTGTGTGCTGCGATTCATGGGGTCGCAAAGAGTCGGACACGACTGAGCAACTGATCTGATCTGATCTGATCTGAAGCCACTGTCACCGACCATATGACAATCAAATGCAATAGTGAAGTCATTCGTGTCTGACTCTTTGTGACCCCATGGACTGTAGCCTACAACTTCTCTCTCCATGGGATTTTCCAGGCAAGAGTACTGGGGTGGGTTGCCATTTCCTTCTCCAGGGGATCTTCCTGACCCAGGGATTGAACCCAGGTCTTCTGCCTTGCAGGCAGACGCTTTACCGTCTGAGCCACCAGGGGAGTTCCACTCAAATGCAATACATTAATACAAATCTTAACTGGATCCTGAACAAAAAACAAAATTATAGTTCTGGAGGTCAGAGATCTAGAATTAAGGTGTTGACAGGGGTGCATTCTTTCTAGAAGCTTGGGAAGTTGGGGGAAGAATCTGTATCTTTGCCTTTAGAAAGCTGCCTTCATTCCTTGGCCTGTGCCACTTCCAGGCATTACTCTAAACCTCTTGCTTCTGTTATGTCATCTCCTAACTAACCGGGAGTTGGTGATGGACAGGGAGGCCTGGTGTGCTGCGATTCATGGGGTCGCAAAGAGTCGGACACGACTGAGCGACTGAACTGAACTGAACTGAACTGGGACCCACCTAGATAATCCAGGAGAATCTTCCCATCTCAAGATCCTTAATCACACCTGCAAAATTCCTTTTACCACATGAAGTAACACATTTACAGGTTCTTGGGAGGAGGATGTAGGTGCATTTGGAGCCATTAGACTACCACAATAATGATATAGTAATTATGTAGGAGGATGTCCTTATGCTTAGTAGAAACATAATGTGAAGTTTTTAGTAGTCAAATTTTTAGTTGTCACATGTCATATCTGAAGCTTCCAAATAGCCCAGTAAATAAAAGAAAGTGTGTCAAAGGGTATAGGTATTCACTGTATTATTCTTTCAACTTTTTTTGGTAATTTTGAACTTTTGAAAGTTAAAAGTTGGGAGGGGAATAAATGTGTATATTAATAAATTTCATGTAATGTATATTTGTTTTAGATATTTGTAGTGTACTTAAGATTTCATTTAAAAACATTCCATTGTTATTAAACTATTATACCAGAGTTTTAGATTTTTTCCTGTATTTTTTTGATTTTCTAATTATTAAAATTTCCAAAAATTTCTGGGGTACTGTTTTTAAAATAATTCTATAGGAGGAAAGGCTATTTCAAGACTAAAAACAGTAAGAATGACTTGACACCAAAGGACAGGACATGTCTTTAAAATCGGAAATTCATTTAGCTTTAAGGAAAACATGCTGGATATTTTGTTAACTTTTCTTTCCTCTCTCTGCCCAAATAGAGGAAAGTGGAGGCTCAAAATCCCAGTTAGGGGTAAGGCTAAGCAGCCTTTGACCGACAACATCCGGGCCAGTGATGCCCTCTCGTGGCATCCTAAAGAATTACTGCCATCTGATTTCATTTCCTCTGACCTTGAGGGACAATTCCCTCACAATAACTCAGTAATTCATTCTTGTGTGCCAGGCACTATTCTCAACATTTGGGAAATATAAATAATGAAAACAAATATTCTTGCCCTACTGGAGCTTACATTCAGGTGGGGAGACTGATATGTGATATGATATAAGTGATATGAAATATACAGGTGAGTAGCAGGGGTTAGGGATTAGAGCACAGGGACTGGTAGTATGGGATGCAACTTAAAAAAAAAATAGTAACCCTCTTTGAGAAGCTGACTTTTGTGTAAAGAAAGTGAAGAAATCAGCCATGCAGATACTTGGGGTGAGAGTTCTAGGAAAAGAACCTCTCTCAAGTGTTCAGCAGAAAAGCTTGCACAGAAGTCCTAAATCATGAGCTTGTTCGTCATTTTCAAGAACCACACACTGCCAATGCAGGAGACACAGATTCAACCCCTGGTTCAGAAAGATCCCACATGCCCCTGAGCAACTAAACCTGTGTGCCACAACTATGCAGCCTATGCTCTAAGGCCTCGAAACAGCAACTACTGAGCCCATGTGCAAAAACTACTGAAGTCCTAGAGCCTGTGATCTGCAACAAGAGAAGCCACTGCAGGGAGAAGCCTCAAGATTGGAGAGTAGCCCCTGCTAAGATAATGTCTTAGGAGATAACCTTCCTTCTTGATCTTGTAAGGGGCCATGATGACCCAGGACCCACTACTTGCATTGTAGGCTTGAATGGCATTGTATACATCATTCAATTTGATCCTTCTATCTCAAAAGGAGAAGGCGATGGCACCCCACTCCAGTACTCTTGCCTGGAAAATCCCATGGATGGAGGAGCCTGGTAGGCTGCAGTCCATGGGGTCTCGAAGAGTCGGACACGACTGAGCGACTTCACATTCACTTTTCACTTTCCTGCATTGGAGAAGGAAATGGCAAACCACTCCAGTGTTCTTGCCTGGAGAATCCCAGGGATGGGGGAGCCTGGTGGGCTGCCATCTATGGGGTAGCACAGAGTCGGACACGACTGAAGCGACTTAGCAGCAGTCTCAAAAACTTATATAACTGAGCTTTTACCTCTAACAAGCAGAACAGTTCTCAGAACTTTCTGAGAGGCTGTTCCCAGTTTATAATCCTCAGTTTGGCTAGAATAAAACTTTCCATTTCTTCTTAGATCTACTGATTAAATTTTTCGTTGACAACAAAATGAGGTGGAAATGTTTAGCTGGAAAGAGAAATACGGGAGTCATTGTATATAAGTGGTATTTAAAGTGATAGAGGGACTTCCCAGGCAGTCCAGTGGTTAAGATTCCATGCTTCTACTGCAGGAGGCACGGGTTCTAACCCTGGTCAGGGAATGCCTCATGACATGGCCCCAAAAAATTTAATTAAAAATAAATACATAAATACAAGTTAAAAAAATAAAATGATGGAATCACCAGGGTATAAATATAGAGAAGAGGCTCAAGGTCAAAGTCCTGCCTCCCTCCACCCTGAGGGAGGATGGGTTGAAAAGGAGGAATCCATAAAAATGCTTCCCAGGTGGCTCAGTGGTAAAGAATCCACCTGGGTTCAATCCCTGGGTTGGGAAGATCTCCTGGAGGAGGAAATGGCAACCCTCTCCAGTATTCTTGCCTGGGTAATCCCATGGAAAGAGGAACCTGGCACGGACTACAGGTCATGGGATCTAAAAGAGTTGGACATGACTGAGCCTGCATGCATAATCAATCAGCAAAGAGAATGAACGAAAGCAACCAGAGCCGCAGGAGAGAACCCAGGTGCGTGTGGTGTCCTGGAGGTGAGAGTGCAGGGGCCAGTAGGGACTGGAGGTGAGGCCCACTCCTCACACTACTTTCTTGAATCTTCTAGGAGGTTGGTGGTCCTTCCCTTCTGACCAGCTTTTTTCCTTGATGAGCAGAGGTACCCTTGTCCATCATCATAGCTCTCACTGGATCTCCCTCTGCCCTCCACACATGGACACCAGACAGACAGCAAGACTTGTTTATTGAAGACTTCCCAGCAGGCTCTCTCTCTCCCCCACTGGAGGGCAGAACCCCCAGCTTCCCACCGAGGCCAAGAGGAGTCAACAGGAGCTTGACTGTGACTCCTCCCTTCTGCCAGGCTTCCCCGCCACACAGCCTTGGCTTCCTGGCTTGCCCCCGAGGCTCCTTTTTCCTCCTCTTACTCCTTTTCTTCCACGTCCTCCTTCCGGAAGTGTGTGACGTAGGCCACCTGATCCTCATTAGGATGCCCAAAGTAAAAGCTCATGTTGCTGTAGGAGAGGCCGCTGAGGTGCAGCACTGGAGGCAGGAGATGAGCCTGAGACTGGGTGCCGCTGCCGCTCTGGCCCAGGCCCCCTGGCTCCCCACTCACCTCTGGTGACATTGACTTTGTTGGCCGCCAAGATGTCCGCCTGAATGCTATCTATATTCATGTACAGATTCTCGGCATTGCTCTGGGGACAGAAGCAAGGGAAACCTGGCTAGATGCCAGGGCAGCCTGGACTTGGAGTTGGGTATGGGCAGAGGGAGGCTGCAGGCTGCAGTCAGGCTCTTAGCCTGACAGGATGGGCCGGAAAGGGAACGGAAGAGTGCCAGGTGGCGAAGCCCAAGCAGGGTAGTCCCTTCTGTCGCCTGCCCCAGCCAGATCTTGTGTGGGGTGTCCATGGGGGTGGGGGGAGGGCGTGAGCTGCGGCAGGCGCAGGGCCACTGTTTGGTCCCACTTACTAGGAAGAGCTTGTAGAGTTCCTCGCCCATGGTCTTGCGCACGTGCTCCTCCACCACCGGGAATAGCTGCACGAAGTACTGCGGTGGGCGGGCGGGGGTGGGTCGTGACTGCAGTGCTCGCGCGCCGTGCCCGCCCGCCGCCCCGCCTCCCCGCGCACCTCCAGCGTGAGGCTGGCCTGCCGCTGGCTGTTGCTGTGATCCGTGTTGCCCATGGCGGCCATCAGGCTGTGTATCACTCGCAGGTGCAGCATCTCCTCGGCCAGGGTCGTGTTATGGCGCGCCAGGACCCTGGGCGGGGGTGGGGTGGTTTGGGGGTGGGAGTGGGATTCGGGCTGCGGTGGTAGGGTGGGACCCTTGGGCGGCCGGAGCCCTTCCCCAGCGCGCGGGCAGCGCTTAGCCCGGCTTGCCGCATCCGCCCACCACCTGCGGCCCGCTTACCCGATGGCCTTGGCGGCCGCGGCCTGCTGCAAAAACAGCGGCAGGTGGGCGGTGAGCTCGAGGACCGACGAGTCTAGAGGAGGGGGTGGCCGTGAGACTGGGAGGAACCGGCTTCTCCCTCCTGCCCCGCCGGTGGCCACCCCCCAATCGGAGCGGATCCCTACCGCTGACGATCTGGGACTGCAGTTTGCTGGTCTCCTTGAAGGACGGTATCAGTAGCGCTACGAGGCCCTTGAGCAGCGCTGGGCACACATCGTAGTTGACCAGGTCCTTGATCAGCTCGATGGCTGGGGAAGGCAGAGGCGCTGGAGAGGCCGGCCGCTCCACTCCCCACCCCGGCAAGGAAGCACCCGCCCCCTTCTTTATCGACCTTTCGTAGCACCTGTTTCTGGCCAACAATGTGCCAGGCGTGGGGACAGCTGGCCCTGCCCTCCTGGAACTGGGGGTTAAAGAGGAGAGGGAGGAGGGGGCCGAGGTCCCCCGGGATTCACAGAAGCAGCTAGAGCGGGAAGAGGAAGGCTTTGAGGCTTAGAGGCTGAAAAAGCTGAAGGCCGCGCAGAGGCAGGGCTGCCTTCCGCCTTTGAGGAATCTAGTAGGTTTTGTGGCGGAGGGAGGGGTCGGGTCTTCAGAGGGAAACAGGATGGGGAAAGACAGGGGGTGAGAAGGCGACAGAGCAGGTGGCTGGGGATGTGTGGCAGAAAATGAGAAAAGAGACAAGGCTGACAGAAGTTTAGAGAAACTTTGAGTTTCTGACGAACCCTGGTCCAGGCTTTGTTTGCCCAGGCTCTGTGCTGAGCGCTCTCGGTATCCCGCTGCCGGTATTGGGACCGACGAGGTCCGCTTTGCACCAGCACAATTGTAATCCCCATTTTACATTTGAGGGGATGAGGCACAGAGGGGTAAAGCACTTGCCTAGGGTACCACAGCTAGGAAGTGGTGGAAAAAGGAGGGAAAGATTGGGTTAGGAAGGAGGAAGGGGACTAGACTTTATTGAGGGGATTTTCTGTAGCTACTTCCCAGTCATTCCAGCTGTAACTCAGCCTTTCGGCCAATCTGCATAGGAAGCCTACTGTGCCCCAGACCAGTTTGGTGACAAGTGCTGTAAACTGGGTCCGTGGGCTGTGGGAATACCTGGGAAGATGGCGGAGGGCGGAATATTTTTGTAAGAAGGAGGAACCAGAGGGAGACAGAGCTGGATGGTAATGCGGTGGTACACCGGATAAACACGGTGGGTGGGGTGGGGTGTGTCGGAGCTTGCGGCCGTGGAAGACAGAAATGCGCTCTCCCTCAGCTTGAGAGTCAGTGCCACCAGTCTCTCTCTTCACTTACTCCGAGGGGCAAAGTTGTTTCCCTGATTAGCTTATTTGCATATCAAAATGCAACGTTATATTATGTTTTAATAACTAAAGTTACCCGTTTTATTTTCTTGTTAGGACATCTTACCCAGTAAGAACATGGTGATGGTGATGGTTTAGTCGCTAAGTCGTGTCCGACTCTTGCAACCCTGTGGCCTGGAGCCCGCCAGGCTTCTCTGTCCGTGGGATTTTCCAGGGAAGAATACTGGAGTAGGGTGCCATTTCCTTCTCCAGGGGAATTTTCCAGACCCAGGAATGGAACCCGGGTCTCCTGCATTGCAGGCTGATTCCTGCATTGGAGGCGGATTCTTTACTGACAGTTACCAGGGAAGTAAGAACATATTTAGGGATAATTCTCTACAATGGAAGAAGGGCTTTTGTTGGTAGTGCAAAGGCACCACAGGTCATAAGGGAGTATCTGGGAGAATGAGCACTGATGGTAGACAAATACATGCTTTCGTGGTTCAGTTTCTCTTCTGGTTACCTTTTGTGTCTTAGCAAAGACTTCTGTGAAGAAGAACGATTGAGACTGGTGGTGTGATCTTTTGAGGTTTTACTTATTTGAAGCTAAATATGTAGACTTTGTGGACTTCCTAGGTAGCTGAGTGGTAAGGAATCTCCCTGCAAAGGAGACAATTTCAGTCCCTGGGTGGGTAAGATCTCCTGGAAAAGGAAATTCTCTTGCCTGGAAAATCCCGTGGACAGAGGAGCCTGGTGGGCTACATAGTCCATGGAGTCACAAAAGAGTCGGACTCAGCAACTGAACAACAATTCCTGATGTGTAGAAATACAAGTAGGTTCTGAAAAGTAGAAGGTAGGACCAACTTGCATTAGAAGGCAGTTTCAAGTTTAAGCTGTAGGTTAGGAAATAGGCTCTCTGGTTCCCTGCCCCAGCTGTTAAGTGAGGCTTTACAGAAATTATTGGGTTTCCCTGATAGCTTAGTTGGTAAAGAATCCGCCTGCAATGCAGGAGACCCCAGTTCAATTCCTGGGTTGGGAAGATTCGCTGGAGAAGGGACAGGCTACCAACTCTAGTACTCTGGCCTGGAGAATTTCATGGACTGTATAATCCATAGGGTCGCAGAGTCAGACACAACTGAGCGACTTTTTTACTTTTCTTTTTTTTTACAGAAATTATATAGCACGTTTACTTGTGAACATAGGTGCAAAAATTCTTCACAAAATATTAGCAAATTGAATCCAGCAGTATGTAAAAAGAATAACGTGCCATCTGGGAAAGCACATATATCATCTTCATAGAAAAAAAAGTTTGACAAAATTAAATCTCAATCTGATAAGAGCTATCTATAGAAAGCTATAACAAGCGTCATATCTAATAGATGAAACATTGGAAACTTTCCCTTTTGGATGAGAAATAAGGCAACCTCCCACACTTTCCTCTCCAGGAAATCTTTAGTAAAGAGTAAAAGATAAATCATCTGAAGAGAAACCAGAGTACACTTAGCTACATTTGTTTTCTTAACTGTTTTCTTAACTGATTATAACTCTCCAAGACTGGTATCTATTCCTGTACTATGGCCACTCCTCCAGGAAAATCTGTAAAAGAGAATTTTGGAAAAGATGTACTATCTTTTTCTAATCTTTGGAAGAATTTGTGTAAACCTAGAATTTTTTTTGTTGAATGTTTGATAGAATTCTCTGAAGCTTCTGATCCTATGGAAAAATTAATTACTGATTAATTTTCTTTAACCGTTAGAGGGCTATTTGGGTTTTCTACTTCTAAGCCTGTTTTAGTAAATTTTATTTTCTAGCTGTTTTCATCTAAATTTTCAAACATATTGAAAGAAGTTTTCATTATATCATTAAAAATCATTTTAATGAATGTACCATCTATAACGATGTCACCTTTTAAATTCTTAGTATTGATATTATGGTTTTTTTTTTTTGTATCAGTTCCCTTTGCCCTCATATAGCATGGAAGTAACACAGATGGATTTCATTACAAAGAGGAATCCTGATTTCAGAGAACTTGAATGTTATATAGTAGTCAGCAAGCATGCCTGCCCTTTGCTATAAAGGGGGAAACTATATTTTCCAAAACTGTTTGCCAAACAAACATCCTTGAAAATGTAGTCTGGAATGAAGAGCATTAAGTATGTCTTTTACAGTATATGCAGAAATGTGAAAGACCTGTCTCTATGGGAATTGTCTCCTAGGATTATTTTTCTTTTGCTAGAAGTAATCCTTTAGCAGATATACTGGCTCTGTTCCTGAATTTCCAGGGAAAGCATTCAGTCTTTCTTTATTAAGTATAATGTTAGCTGTAGATTTTTTTTTTTTTCCTGGTAGATGCCTTTTATCAAGTTGGGAAGTTCTTCTCTCTCTCTTTTCCCTTTTTTTTTTTTTTCGGTCATGCCATGTGGCTTGCAGGATCTTAGTTCCCTAAGCAGGGATTAAACCCAGGCCCTTGGAAATGAAAGTGTGGAGTCCTAACCACTGTCCTGCCACAGAATACCCAGGGAAGCTCTTCTCTAGTCCTATTTTTCTGAGAATTTTTAATTACAAATGAGTGTTGAATTTTGTCACATGCATTTTCTGCACTGATTGATCTAATAATGTGATTTTTCTTCGTTAGCCTGTTAACTTGGTAGATTAAATTGGTTGATTTTGGGATATTGAACCAGCCTTGCATTGTTGGAATAAACCTTACTTTGTCTTAGCCTGTTTTTCCCAATCACAGAATCAAAGAATTATCCTCCCAGGAGTAAAATTCTCAAGGATGTCTGGTGCTACCTCTTCCAGTTCTTGACAGTCTGGGGGCAGGCCTTCTGGGGCAGCCCTTTTCCCTTGTGGGCCAACCTGATTCAGAAACAGCTGGCCACTGCTTCTGCACTTTCTCTTGCATCCAGTTCTACTGAAGAAGCCCTTGCAATCCCAGCTATGCTTCACTCCAACCTCTGATTACTCAGGTATGGTTCTAATTTGGAATCAGAGACAGCAACAGTGTGGAGGGAAAGCCACCAGCACACTGAGCCTCCCTGGATTCCCCCAAACACTTTTCCACTTGGACAAAAATGAAGCCTGGGATGCCTCTGGACACTTGGCAGCTCTAGCCTAGTGCCACAATCCCCAAGTCTTTCTCACTTGTTCTTTTATTGTTTGGTCATGAAACCTTTTCTTCCTTTTTCTTGAATTAATGCTGCTTGGTTTTGGGGTCTGAATACTTGTTTCCTCCTTATATCTGACTACAGGGGCCTGGTCAGCTACAGCACAGCTCTCAGTACTAGCTGGGTACTTGTCAGGCACGAGCTGGTGGCACCTTAGTGCCAGGATGCCCTGGAAAAACTGCCTCCCTGTACCTCAGAGAGTTCTTCCTGCATCAAGAAATGATTCAGTGAACATTCAGGCTAAAAATGAATAGATGAAGATATTTCAGTGACGTTTCCCTGACCAGCAATGGCATTCTCCACCCACATGGGACCAAGCACTTCAGGAGACAAACATCTGGTTCTGTCTGTTCACTGTACACCAATGCTTGAGGCTTAATTGATTATGTATCTGCTCCTTGATTATGCATGTAGATCCTTTACAAAATAAAAATTTATTCACTGAATCACTTTTTCTTGAGTTTTAAATTTCACAGCTGTCACTGTTTACACCCAAAGTGGAAGTGCTAGTTCCTGCCCAAATGTCTCCTAAAGAACCACAGCCGGTTACAACTCTATACCCTGTGCTAGGTACTCATTGTATCAGACTCATTCAGAAAGCAGAAAGGAGGCCTTTGGCAGCTTTGCCTGAAGCCTGTGGTGCTGACAACATCCAACTGGCCTAAATTGAAGCTGCCGTGGATTTATTCACTGGTTGATTCATTCATCTAACAAAAGACTTCTTGAGCATCTTCTCTGTGCCAGATCCCTGTGCTAGGGTTATCAGGAGGCCTAAGATACAATCCCCGCCCTCAGGGATGACAGTTTAATGGGGAGTACCAGTAAAGAAACTGGCATTTATGATGTGTTAAAAGAGCCATGGGAACAGCTGGGCTGGTGTGAGGGCATGTTGAGGGGGTGGAGAAGGTGGCAGTGAACTGGCAAGGCCATGAGGAGAAGAGCAGGAAGGAAGAATGTGGCGGGTGCCATGCTGGATAGTGTGTGCCACCCTGGTGGCCAGGCAAGCTGGGAGGTGTGGCTGGCACACAGGGTGCTAGATCATTGAGTGAGAACCAAGACTGTGAGATGGGTGGTAGAGCTAAGACAAGCCAGCCTCAGCTTCTGGAGGCTTTGCATGCACCTACCACCCTATAGAGCAGATGTTTTCTCATCTTTCATTTCAGAGAAGACTTAAGACTTGGAAATATTGACAAGCTTGCCCCAGGTCAAATAGCTAATGAGTAGTGAAATAACTCTGTTGGATTCCAAAACTCATATTCTTCTCCATTAAACTAAGCCTCACTGCATCCTCTTTGGTGGAGGACCAGGAAAAGAGACTTTGTGGGCACCATGAGGGAGAGATGGAGGTCAGTGTAGATGTGAGAAATACAAAGACTTGAATTACAGCAGTGGAGACAGAATGGAGAAGGGGGAGCAGATCTGAATGATACTGAGTTAGAGTTGACTGGTCTTGTTAGAAGTTGGTTGAAGGTGGGAAGCAAGAGGAGATGATGATTACCCACATGTCTAGCCTGGGTTGATTGGGTGCTTGTTTTGCTGAGACTGGGACCTCAGAGAATGAAAGGTTTGGAGTAGGAATATCAGGATTCTAATTCTGAACATGGTCAGTGACATCCAAGGGGAGATGTCTAGAAGGCAACTGAATATGAGCACAGGGTCCTCAGGCTCAGGAGACAGATTTCAGCTGCACAGCAGCCAACCAGCCACTCTGACCCTCAACCAAAAAACCGAAGTAATAGTAATGCCTGCCTCATCAGCTTGTTGTGAGGACTCAATGAGGAAAGAGCTAGAGCAGTGCTTAGCATATAGTCAATAACTCTATCTAAAGGCATCATTGTTGTTCAGTCTCTAAGTCATCTTGACTCTTTGGGACCCCGTGGACTGCAGCATGCCCGGCTTCCCTGTCCTTCATTATCTCCCAGAGTTGGCTTAAACTCATGTCCATTGAGTCAGTGATGCCGTCCAACCATCTCATCCTCTGTCGTCCCCTTCTCCTTTTGCCTTCAATCTTTCCCAGCAGCAGGGTCTTTTCCAATGAGTCAGGTCTTCACATCACTTGGTCAAAGTACTGGAACTTCAGCTTCAGCATCAGTCCTTCCGGTTAACATTCAGGGTTGATTTCCTTTAGGACTGACTGGTTTGATCTCTTTGCTGTCCAAGGGACTCTTGGACAGTTTTCTCCAGCACCACAATTCAAAAGCATCAGTTCTTCAGCACTCAGCTTTCTTCATGGTCAAACTTTCACATCCATACACGACTACTGGAAAAACCATAGCTTTGATTGTATGAACCTTTGTCCGCAGAGTGATGTCTCTGCTTTTTAATATGCTATCTAGGTTTGTCATAGCTTTTCTTCCAAAGAGCAGGCATCTTTTAATTTCATGGCTGCACTCACCATCCACAGTGATTTTGGAGCCCAAGAAAGTTAAATCCGTTACTGTTGCCACTTTTCCCCCATCTATTTGTGAGCTATTATTATTTTCTTCTCTTTTTTTTAGGGGGCTTCTCTCCCATCTTACTCAAACCCCTCATGTGCATAAAATGAGACTGAAATGATTACCTTCTGACCAGGAGATGTTCCCTGGAATCTAAGCTTACTGGATTGTCTTACCTTTGTATATTTGAAATGTAAATACGTACCAAAAGAACTTTGCCATGAAAAGCAACATATTTAGTATCAGCATGCTTGTAACTCACTTTAATTAAACTTTCTTGTTTTTGTTTAGTCACTATATTGTGTCCAACTCTTTTGCAACCTTTTAAAAAAGGCCCTTCTATAGCCTGTGAGGCTCCTCTGTCCATGGGATTTCCCAGGCAAGAATACTGGAGTGGGTTGCCATTTCCTGCTCCAAGAACTATTATTTCTATCATTATACATGGTAATTAAAACCAAGGGAGTGGGTGAGGTGCCACAGAACCAAAAGAAAAGAAGAGAAGATGACCTGGGATTGACTCCTAGGAGAAAAAGAACCCAGTACCTAAGGGACTGGTGGAAGAACAGGGATGTATGAAGGGCTAAGAAGTAGTGTCCAGAGAGAAAGGAGGAAGCTAGGACAGTGTGGGTCTGGGAAGGAAGGGATCAGAGTCCTCAGGGAGGAGGATGTGATCAGGAGGGTTTGGAACTGAGAGCTCATGCCCAGTGAGGCTGAGAAGCAGCTCTGCAGGGCCTATGCCCATTAGTTTGACAAGTAACACATTGGGTACCTGTCAACTACAGCGCTGGCATTGACTGAGACCCAGTAAACAAAACATGCAAGGAGCATGCCACCAACGCTTGAAGGAAACTGCAGTGCAAGGGGAAGGATTCCTCCAATCCAAAGAGGAACCATAGAGCCCATAGCCTGTCAGCACCGAAAGCAAGCTCTGTGATCACCTGTCTGATAGATGCAGAAACCCAGAACAAAGACTTGCCCGGGGGATCTCAGTGAAGAGGAGACAGAGCTGTAGCAGCAGGCTTCACGTTCATGTGTCTCAGAAATGGCACTGCATCTGGGAATTGTGGCTCTGTCAGGCAGCCGTTTCCAGCGCTCTCAGCTCTGATGAAGTTAGTTTTTACAATTCTTTGCTCCTGCTGCTGCTGCTACTGCTGCTGCTAAGTCGCTTCAGTCGTGTCCGACTCTGTGCAACCCCACAGACCGCAGCCCACCAGGCTCCCCCGTCCCTGGGATTCTCCAGGCAAGAACACTGGGGTGGGTTGCCATTTCCTTCTCCCATGTGTGAAAGTAAAAAATGAAAGTGAAGTCTTTACTCCTACAGCTGGCGAAAACCAGTGTCCTGTCCTTTTCTTCACACCCAGGCAAGACTGCCACCTACTGGTCACACTTAAGACGTCCACCTCAGTGCCATCCATACAGAGCTTTGCTTCCCTTTCCAGTAGCGCTGCGGAATGGCTAACCACTTCAGTATTCTTGCCCGGGAAATCCCACGTACAGAGGAGCCTGGCAGGCTACACTCCATGGGGTCGCAAAAAGTCGGACACGACTGAACGGAACGACTCACTAAACGGAACGACGGAATGACTTTCACTAAAATCTCGCTTACTGCAAGGTGCGGACCAAAAAGAAATATGTCCACAAAGTTTTCAGTATGTCTCCTTTCAAGAGGTGGAGCCCAATTCTCTCCTCCCCTTGTGTGTGGGGTCAGCTTAGTGACTGCCTTCCAATGAAGAGAGTAAAACAGAAGTGACATGTGCAGCTTCAGAAATTAGATTATAAAAGATACTGGAGCTTCCTCTCTGCTGTCTCTTGGATCACTTGCTCCAGGAGAAGCCAGCTGACACGTTGTCAGAACGCTCAAGCAGCCCTATAGCAAGATCCTCGTGGTGAAGAACAGAGGCTTCCTGCTGACAGCCAGCACTAGCTTGCCAAGTGAGTAAGTGAGCCATCCTGGAAGTGGGTCTCCAGGCCTGGTCACACTTTTGGATGATGATAGCCCAAGCTGACTGCCTGACTGCAACCATATGACACACCTTGAGCCAGAACCACTCAGTTAAGCGGCTCCCAGATTTCTGATCCACAAAAACTGGAAGATAATAAATGTTCATCTTTTTTTAGCTACTGGATTTTAGGGTGATTTATTATATAAGCAATAGGTAATGAATATAGATGGATTGATTTAACAGCTTTTGTGGATTTCTGCAAAGTTTGAATATAACGTCTTTCATGTTGCCTTCATGGCAGCAATTTTAAGGAATCTTCATTTGTCTTTGCCTGAGCTCTCTGAGGCTGCGGTAGCAGTGGGTAGGAGCAAGGAGGGGAGACCTGATGAGAAAACTTGCTGGAAGTCACCATGCTATATGGCCGAGACTGCCCATCCTTGAGAGAAGAGGGGATGGGAGGGGGTTCAGCAGAGAAAGGGAGCGCAAGGGCCAGAGAAGGGGGCCAATGAAGGGTAGGAAGTGGGTATGGAGGGACAGAACTTCTGCAAACTCAGAAATTCTGGCTCCTCCCAGCTCTCTTGGGCCCTACCAACACAACCAAGAGGAGCTGCTATACACTTTAACTTTTTTATTTTTGACTGCCCTGGGTCTTCATTGTGGTGCTTGGGCCTCTCTAGTTTTGATGCTCGAGCTTCGTTGCCCCATGGCATGTGGGATCTTAGTTCCCCAGCCAGGGATTGAACCTGTGTTCCCTGTATTGGAAGGCAGGTTCTTAACTACTGGACTACCAGGCAAGTCCTTATACTTTAAATATTTAAAGTAAACATATTTTCAGTAAGTTGGTGATTTGGTGAACTGGGCACTCAGCAAATTGGTCATCTGGCAGGTTGATTTTTGGGTAAGCATACATTTGGCAAATTAATTTACAGTGATGGGTCAGTTTCTTATTAAGTCATACATAGTAATTTTTATGATCCTAAGATGATAATTTATTTGTAACAGATACTAATATATTTACCCACACAGATATATATTTCAGATTCCCAACAGAATTAATTTCTCCTTCCAAAAAAGTTTGTGACTTTGACATTTCTCTTCTTCAGGGAGGGAGACCAGTGAGTGATGATTAAGTCCCCATCTGCCACTAATTCCTGGAATAGCAATCCTCCCTGGGAGGAAACTGCCATTTTTCACTTCAGAGTCATTATAAATGGAGATAAATTCCAGGCAGGACCACTTTGGAGAAGTCCCCCCTTAATTTTAATTTTGACTTTTTTAGGTTGAATGGGATCATTATTTTAAAAAATTCTAAAATCTTAATTCTATGGGGAAAAAAAATCCTCAGAAATTAGCAGATGTAGGTGTCAGAACTTTTTCCCTGGTTATTTCTATGAGAAAGTGAATAACAGATGAGAATGGACAATCAGAATCTGCTGCAGTGGGGACCAGAAAGCCATGACTTGGTCTCAGGTTTCCTCTTCCACTCTTTGTAAGAACCTGGAAGGGCAAGGCATTCCCCACGACCTTCAAGACGGGGCTCATGGGGCTCCCTGAACCACAGCTCCTCCTGGGGCCCCTGCATGGTTGTGGGGGAGACATAATGTTACAAAATCCAGCTCAGACAGACAGACATATTTCAGGAAACTGCATGAGAATATTGAGAAAGGGAAGAAAGAGGAAGAAAGAGAATCTTATCTCACCTAGACAGACATAGAGCCAGCACCACACATGTGCCCCAGGTGCCACACGTCCCACTGCAGTCGTTTTAAAACTTGGTCATAAAATTATTTGATCCTCCTCCCATCAAGAGATAGAAGCTGCTTGCTTCCCTTGAGTCTGGGCAGGAAGTGACACTATGTGACTTATGAAGCTAGGTCAAGAAATGCTATGCAGCTTTGGTCTGGAGTGTCTTGGAAGCTTGCTCAGGCTGCCCCCTCTGGGAATCTGGCCACTGAGCTCAGAGAAGCCTAAGCCACAGAGCTACAGGGAGAGGCCACGTGAAGGTGTGCTGCAGGGCACAGGCCCAGCTCTGAGTCCCACCTTCAGGACCCAGCACAAGCCCCAGTCTGCTGGTGCAGCTCAAGGCTGGGACTAGGGCAAGGCAAGTGAGGCATCTGCCTGTGCTGCAAAATTGAAGGGAGGGGCCAAAATCCAGTAATCAAGAAAGATACTTTTTAATACAATTAAAAAATGAGAGCAAGGGGCTTCTCTGGTTGTCCAGTGGTTGAGAATCCGCCTCCCAATGCAGGGGACGAGGGGTTGATCCCTGATCAGGGAGCTAAGATCCCACAAAGCTGAGGAGCACTAACTCCTCAAATTGCAACTAGAGAGGCCCACAAGCCACAATGACTGAGCCCCTGTGCTCCAGAACTTGTGCTCTGCAACAAGAGAAGCCACCACAGTGAGAAGCCTGCAAACTTCAGTGAAGACCCAGTGCAGCCAAAAAAAAAAAAAAAAGCAAAACAATTTATGATGAACAACCTATCAAAATGTTATATAAAAACAGAATTGGTAAGGGTTTCCCTGGTAGTACAGTGGGTGAGAGTCCACCTGCTAATGTAGGGGACACAGGTTCAATCCCCGGTCTGGGAAGATTCCACATGCTGCAGAGCAACCAAGTCCTTGTGCCACAACTACTGAGCCTGTGCTCTAGAACCCACCAGCCACAACTGCCGAAGCCTGTGTGCCGAACACTTGTGCTCCAAACAAGAGAAGTCACCTCAATGAGAAGCCTGCACACTGCAACCAAGACCCCCGTTTGCTGCAACTAGAGAAAACTGCGTGCAGCAACGAAGACCCAAGCCCAACTGCAAGTGAAGTCGCTCAGTCGTGTCCGACTCTTTGCGACCCCATGGGCTGTAGCCTACCACGCTCCTCCATCCATAGGATTTTCCAGGCAAGAGTACTGGAGTGGATTGCCATTTCCTTCTCCAGAGGATCTTCCCGACCCAGGGATCGAACCCGGGTCTCCTGCATTGTAGGCAGACGCTTTACCGTCTGAGCCACCAGGGAAGTCCAACACAACGAAAATCCAGTGCAACTAAAAATAAAAACAAACAAACAAACAAAAAATGCAGTGTCAGTAAGAGTGCCACATGGAGCCATATTGGAGCCTGAGAGAAAAGGAAAAAGCAGTGATGGTCACTAGCTTCACTCTAGTTCCTGTTGTGGCCCCCGTTGTCTTTCAGCTGAGGCCCTGGATATCATGGAGCAGAGATAAATTATGAATCACCTTCAAATTCCTGACCTACATAATATGTGACAATAAAATAGCGATCGTTTTATGACACTAAAATTGGGGTGGCTTGTTTTAAGAAGTTCAGTTCAGTTCAGTCGCTCAGTTGTGTCCGACTCTTTGTGAACCCATGAATCAAAGCACGCCAGGCCTCCTTATACATAACCAACTCCCGGAGTTCACTCAGACTCACATCCATTGAGTCAGTGATGCCATCCATCCATCTCATCCTCTGTCATCCCCTTCTCCTCCTGCCCCCAATCCCTCCCAGCACCAGAGTCTTTTCCAATGAGTCAACTCTTCGCATGAGGTGGCCAAAGTACTGGAGTTTCAGCTTTAGCATCATTCCTTCCAAAGAACACCCAGGACTGATCTCCTTCAGAATGGACTGGTTGGATCTCCTTGCAGTCCAAGGGACTCTCAAGAGTCTTCTCCAACACCACACTTCAAAAGCATCAATTCTTCGGCGCTCAGCCTTCTTCACAGTCCAACTCTCACATCCATACATGACCACAGGAAAAACCATAGGCTTGACTAGACGGACCTTTGTTGGCAAAGTATTGTCTCTGCTTTTAAATATGCTATCTAGGTTGGTCATAACTTTCCTTTCAAGGACTAAGCATCTTTTAATTTCATGGCTGCAGTCCCCATCTGCAGCGATTTTGGAGCCCCAAAAAATAAAGTCAGACACTGTTTCCACTGTTTCCCCATCTATTTCCCATGAAGTGATGGGACCGGATGCCATGATCTTCGTTTTCTGAATGTTCAGATTTAAGCCAACTTTTTCACTCTCCACTTTCACTTTCATCAAGAGGCTTTTTAGTTCCTCTTCACAGTAGGTAACCAGAATACCCATCCTCTGCTTGAGAATCTTACCATTTCCTACCTTCCTTCTCCTTTTCCTCTTCTGAACCATGTGCCTTGTTCCTAAGAATGCTCAGAAAGAGTCACTTAAGACATACAGCCTCCATGTAGCCATTTAGGCTGAAAAAACTAGGTATTTCAAATTCTATTCCCTTTATCATGACTGTTAGTACAAATTAAGGTATACACAATTCAGTCATCTCAGTTTATTCAGTTCAACAAATATTTACAAGCTTACTCTTGCCAGTACCCTTTAGGCATTAGGGATACAACAGTAAACAAAGAAGATGAAGTCTCAGCTCTTCTGGAATGGACTTTCTAAGAGAGGACAGACAATAAACAAATAAATAAGGTCATTTTCGAAGGAGATAAATGCTATGATGTAAGATGATGGAGAAAGACCTAGAGGGATGGTGGGAAGGAATGGGGAAGCTTAGAGAGAGTGGTTGGAAGGCCTCTCTCAGAAGTGACGTCTGAGATGACACTTGAAATTTGAGAAGCTGAGCATCAATTCAAGGCCTAGGGCTCTGCAAGCCATGGCAAGTATATAGTTCAGGCCAGGTGCAATGGGAAGCTAAGGAGTGATGTTGCCTAATTTATGTTTTAAAAATGATAGTGACTGTAGTAGGGGAATGGACTGCAGGGGCCCAGATTGGAAGCAGAAAGATAAACTAGGAGACAATAAGAGAGTCAAACAACACCCAGTTGTGGATGTGACTGGTGATGGAAGTAAAGTCTGATGCTGTAAAGAGCAACATTGCATAGGAACCTGGAATGTTAGGTCCATGAATCAAGGTAAACTGGAAGTGGTCAAATGGAAGATGGCAAGAGTGAACATCAACATTTTAGGAATCAGCAAACTAAAATGGACTAGAATGGGTGAATTTAACTCAGATGACCATTATATCTACTACTGTGGGCAAGAATCCCTTAGAAGAAATGGAGTAGCCATCATAGTAAACAAAAGAGTCTGAAATGCAGTACTTGGATGCAATCTCAAAAATGACAGAATGATCTCTGTTCATTTCCAAGGCAAACCATTCAATATCACAGTAATCCAAGTCGATGTCCCAACCTGAAGAAGCTGAAGACCTACAAGACCTTCTAGAACTAACACCCAAAAAAGATGTGCTTTTCAGGAATGCAAAAGTAGGAAGTCAAGAAATACCTGGTGAAAGAAAGTGAAAAGTGAAGTCACTCAGTCATGTCCAACTCTTTGCGAACCCATGGACTGTAGCCCACCAGGCTCCTCTATCCATGAAATTTTCTAGGCAATAGCACTGGAGTGGGTTGCCATTTCCTTCTCCAGGGGATCTTCCCGACCTAGGGATCGAACCTGGGTCTCCAGCATGGGTTGCCATTTCCTTCTCTAGGGGACCTTCCCGACCCAGGGATCAAACCTGGGTCTCCAGCATGGGTTGCCATTTCCTTCTCCAGGGGATCTTCCCAACCCAGGGATCGAACCTGGGTCTCCCGCATTGCAGACAGATGCTTTATCATCTGAGCCACCAGGGAATCCCAACCAACTCTTTGTGACCCCAAGGGGGCTATACAGTCCATGGGATTCTCCAGGCCAGAATACTGAAGTGGGTAGCAGTTCCCTTCTCCAGGGGATCTTCCCAACCCAGGGATCAAACCCAGGTCTCCTGTATTGCAGGCAGATTCTTTACCAGCTAAGCCACAAGGGAAGCCCTGAAATACTTGGAGTAACAGGCAAACTTGACCTTGGAGTACAGAATGAAGCAGGGCAAAGGCTAACAGAGTTCTGCCAAGAGAATGCACCGGTCATAGCAAACACCCTCTTCCAATAACACAAGAGAAGACTCTATACATGAAGATCACCAGATGGTCAATACTGAAATCAGATTGATTATATTCTTTGCAGTCAAAGATGGAGAAGCTCTATACAATCAGCAAAAAACAAAACCAGGAGCTGACTGTGGCTCAGGTCATGAACTTCTTATCGCCAAATTCAGACTTAAATTTCAGAAAGTAGGGAAAACCACTAGACCATTCAGGTATGACCTAAATCAAATCCCTTACAATTATACAGTGAAAGTGAGAAATAGATTCAAGAGATTAGATTCGATAGAGTGCCTGAAGAACTATGGACAGAGGTTCGTGACATTGTACAGGAGGCAGGGATCAAGACCATCCCCAAGAAAAAGAAATGCAAAAAGGCAAAATGGTTGTCTGAGGAGGCCTTACAAATAGCCGTGAAAAGAAGAGAAATGAAAGGCAAAGGAGAAAAGGAAAGATATATCCATTTGAATGCAGAGTTCCAAAGAATAGCAAGGAGAGATAAGAAAGCCTTCCTCAGTGATCAGTGCAAAGAAATAGAGGAAAGCAATAGAATGGGAAAGACTAGAGATCTCTTCAAGAAAATTAGAGATACCAAGGGAACATTTCATGCAAAGATGGGCTTGATAAAGGACAGAAATGGTATGGACCTAACAGAAGCAGAAGATATTAAGAAGAGGTGGCAAGAATACACAGAAGAATTGTACAAAAAAGATCTTCACAACCTAGATAATTATGATGGTGTGATCACTCACCTAGAGCCAGACATCCTGGAATTCAAAGTCAAGGGGGCCTTAGGAAAAATCACTATGAACAAAGTTAGTGGAGGTGATGGAATTCCAGTTGAACTATTTCAAATCCTAAAAGATGGTGCTGTAAAAATGCTGCACTCAATATGCCAGCAAATTTGGAAAACTCAGCAGTGGCCATGCTGCTGCTGCTAAGTCATTTCAGTCATGTCTGACTCTGTGCGACCCCATAGACGGCAGCCCACCAGGCTCCCCCGTCCCTGGGATTCTCCAGGCAAAAACATTGGAGTGGGTTGCCATTTCCTTCTCCAATGCAGGAAAGTGAAAAGTGAAAGTGAAGTCGCTCTGTTGTGCCCAACTCTTAGCGACCCCATGGACTGCAGCCCACCAGGCTCCTCCGTCCATGGGATTTTCCAGGCAAGAGTACTGGAGTGGGGTGCCATGGCCTTCTCCTATACAGTGGCCATAGGACTGGAAAAGGTCAGTTTTCATTCCAATCCCAAAGAAAGGCAATGCCAAAGAATGTTCAAACTACTGCACAATTGCACTCATCTCACACGCTAGCAAAGTAATGCTCAAAATTCCCCAGGCCAGGCTTCAACAGTACATGAACAATGAACTTACAGATGTTCAAGCTGGATTTAGAAAAGGCAGAGGAACCAGAAATCAAATTGCCAACATCTATTGGATCATCAAAAAAGCAAGAGAGTTCCTGAAGACATCTATTTGTGCTTTATTGACTGCCAAAGCCTTTGACTGTGTAGATCAAAACAAACTGTGGAAAATTCTTAAAGAGATGAGAATACCAGACCACCTGACCTGCCTCTTGAGAAATCTGTATGCAGGTCAGGAAGCAACAGTTAGAACTGGACAAGGAACAACAGACTGGTTCCAAATTGGGAAAGGAGTATGTCAAGGCTGTATATTGTCACCCTGCTTATTTAACTTATATGGAGAGTACATCATGAGAAACGCTGGGCTGGATGAAGCACAAGCTGGAATCAAGATTGCCGGGAGAAATAGCAATAACCTCAGATATGCAGATGACACCACCATTATGCAGAAAGTGAAGAATAACTAAAGAGCCTTCTGATGAAAGTGAAAGATGAGAGTGAAAAAGTTGGCTTAAAAGTCAACATTTAGAAAACTAAGATCATGGCATCTGGTCCCATTGCTTCCTGGCAAATAGTGGGGAAACAATGCAAACAGTGAGAGACTTTATTTTGGGAGGCTCCAAAATCACTGCAGATGGTGACTGCAGCCATGAAGTTAAAAGATGTTTGCTCCTTGGAAGAAAAGTTATGACCAACCTAGACAGCATATTAAAAAGCAGAGACATTACTTTGCCAACAAAGGTCTGTCTAGTCAAAGCTATGGTTTTTCCAGTAGTCATGTCTGGATGTGAGAGTTGGACTACAAAGAAAGCTGAGTGCCAAAGAATTGATGCTTTTGAACTGTGGTGTTGGAGAAGACTCCCTTGGACTGCAAGGAGATCCAAACAGTCCATCCTAAACGAAATCAGTTCTGAATATTCATTGGAATGACTGATCTATAGCTGAAACTCCAATACTTTGGCCATCTGATGGCAAGATCTGACTCACTGGAAAAGACCCTGATGCTTGGAAAGATTGAAGGTGGGAGAAGGGGACAACAGAGGATGAGATGGTTGGATGGCATCACCGACTCAATGGCCAAGAGTTTGAGTAAACTCCAGGAGTTGGTGATGGACAGGGAGGCCTGGCATGCTGCAGTCCATGGGGTTGCAGAGAGTTGGACACAACTGAGCAACTGAACTGAACTGAATTGACAGAGCAAATTCCTAGGCAGGTTGAGAAGTCCAGGGTCCCCGAGGAGGAGAAAAGGGTCTGGGGCTCTCAAGGAGGAGATAGGGCTCTGGAATTCTCAAGGAGGAGGAAAGGACAGATGTTTTTTCCTATATTCCTTAGTAAGGATTATATAACAATAATGAATCCTGCTTGAGGACATGTTTCTCCTTCCGGAAAACCTTCTGACTAATCCTGTTATCTTAAAATGTATATTATGGGAGTGGGTCTAGTAAGGTCTTTACAACCTTGAGACAGTCTTTTGCTTTATTGTTATTACCAATTAAAAAGTATATAATTTTGTTGCTAAGACTAGGGATTGGGGCACTCTCCATCCCCTTCTGATGTCTGTGTCAGAAGCTTTGTCTGTCCCTTTCTCACTTTAATAAAACTCTGCTACACAAAAGCTCTTGAGTGATTAAGCCTGGTCCCTGGTCCCAAAGTGAAATCTTCTTCTTTGGAGACCACAAATCTGACACCATTTACTGTAAATCATCATCTTGGGCACTCATCTGGGATCTTCAGAACAAGGTAAGAACACTCAGAGCTCTAGACTCTCTGCTTTCTCAGTATACACGTTTTCTGCTTTACTTTACTAACTCTACAGGGTGCCTGTGTGAATGAATGCATGCCCTGCTTGAAGCAAGTGATGAGCCCTGCTCTGCAGTTTTGCGGTGCCTCGTAATGACCAAAGGCAGCCCCAGAAAGGAGAACCCTGTCGGGGGATTAATCTGACCTGCCAATGTCAAGAGACACCCAAGGTCCCTGTGAGGGGAGCGACCAGAAATGGGTGAAGCGTGTGGACTGAACTTTCCTTTCTTGGTCACCTTTTCCTGGTCTCTTTGACCATTTCGTAATTGCTTGGGGAACTAGAACTGCTAACCTAATCTGTCGGATTAGGACTTTCAAGGGACTTGTGATCCATGCCGTTACTATGTACTTTTACCTAGACCCCGTGTATGGAAGCGCCAGCCTTGCTAGGAGCCAAAAATTACAAGAGTACATTTGGGAGTGAGGCCAAGCTCTAGCTCCAGGAATGTCTCTCAGGCTAGAGGTCTCTCTCTTGGCTGCCTGCCTCAGGGGCCAGAGACCTAAAAGTGAGTCTTTGTTAAGGCTGTGCCTCCGATCTATGTAGATAGAAGCACTGCTGGTGACCATAAGGTTTTTGAGGACACGGGTTGGGAATTGCAGGATCTGGTCAGATTGAAAGTGCAATGGGCCTCTTCCTTTGGTAGCACTAGCTCTTAGTGGACCGGAGGAGGCTCTTCAGTGGCTTTTGTCCCAACTCCTTAGATATTATTTCTGTGGAATCTGTGGGAATGAACTGGAAGGACTGACCCTAATAACTCAAGGACAAAAATAACTTTTTACTCACTGGCCAGCCCTTCACCATCTCTTTTGCTATCACTTGTACTGGTGTGGTGATGCTTGGAAGGAACATATTGGTTTTATGTTTGTACCGGTTTTATTGTGGTCAGGAATATACTCAGGGTCATGCACAGGCACTCAGGAGATGAATGTTTCCCCGAGCAGCCTTAGCTTGGGAGGCATTCTGGAAGGTTACTTTGATTGCACCCCAGGTGGCAACAGAGGTAAGCAAGGTTTTAGCGGTGAGGAACTGGACGTCAGTCAAGGATGCCATCAGGTCTACCCCTGGCGCATCTCCACCCCGTCTCGGTGGTAGAGCCAGGAGGGACAAGTGCGGTGCCTGCATTGGTAAGAGACAGACTAAGTCTGACCAGGGAAGGAAAGCTTCAGTGTAAAGTCTGTCCATTCCCCCATCTAGAGCAAGGAGGGATACCTCCAGTAGAAAGATGCACTGGTCGTTTTTTTTTCTCTCTTACAAATGGGAGCTAACAATTCCAGCCTCACTCCTTTGAACTGTATCTTGAAAAACTGGGACAAGTTTGATCCCCAGAGTTTAAAAAAGACATGCCTGATCTTCTGTGATACTGAATGGCCATGGTATCCATTGGAGGATGGTGAATGGTGGCCGGTTGGAGGGTCTCTTAATTATAATACTGTTTTACAATTAGACTTGTTCTGTAGAAAACAAGGGAAATGGATAGAGGTAGCATATATGTTGCCATTTTCTCTCTGCGAGACATGGCGGACTTATGTCCTAAGGGTATAGATTTGGATATGAAACCTTCAGCTCCCTCTAGTCCTCCTACTTTGCCCCCATACCCGGGGCTCCAAACTGAGCAAACTGAAAGTCAGGGAACACACCCAGGAAGGGTTGTCTTGGTCTCAGTAAAAGCCCAAACTGAGATTCAGACCGCCCATTTAGAGTTCCAAACAACCCCAAGGGCCTCACCAGCAACCTATAGTGTATCTGAGCAGAGAATTAGATGTAGTGTCACCTGGGTGGCCACTCTAAGTATAATCGTGGCAACTGCTTTATTAACACTCGAAGCTCTCAAAATAATCAATGGGTGAAATCTTACTGTACTGACTTCTCATGATGTGAGTGGAATCTTTAACTCTAAGATTAATACTTGGATGACAGATAGTAGGCTTCTTAAATATCAGTCATTGTTGTTAGAAGGACCAATAACTAAGCTCAAAGTTTGTGGAAATTTAAATCCTGCCACTTTCCTTCCTGAGAAAGAAAATGAAACACCTGATCATGATTGTTCCCAGTTTCTAACTTTAAACTATGCAGCTCAGGAAGATCTAATGGATACCCCATTAGACAATCCTGACATGGAAATATTTACAGATGGCAGTTCTTTTGTTCGGCATGGGAAGTGTAAAGCAGGTTATGCCGTGGTGATGGCTGAACAGGTTTTAGAAGCAAAATCTCTCACCCAGGAAATGAGTGCTCAGCTAGTGGAGCTTGTAGCTCTGACCTGAGCTCTAGGGTTAAGCAAAGGGCAGCAAGTAAATATCTACACTGATTCTAAGAATGCTTATTTGACTTTAAGGGCTCATGCTGCAATATGGAAAGAAAGACAGTTTAAAATGGCAACAGGAGAATCTGTTAAGCATTTCAGAGAGATTGAGAGACTTTTAACTGTATGTATTGTTCTAAAGAAGTAGCTGTTATCCATTGCAAAGGGCACAGCAGGGATGGGAGTAAAGTAGCCTAAGGTAATCAGCTGGCTGACTGTCAAGCCAGGAAGGTGGTGCTTTGTGAAACCCCTTCACTGCAGATGCCTTTGATCTGAACAGGTCCTGTGGAACAGGAAAAACCACCATATACTAAGGAAGAATTAAAAAGATATGAGAAAAGAGGAGCAAAGATTACCAATAAAGGATGGTTACAGTCCGAGGATGGATGATTAATAATTCCTGAAAATGCTCAATGGAAAATTCTTAAGGGTTTATACCAGAGTTTTCATTTAGGTATTGAGAGTACTTACCAGATGGCTTCTCGTTTGTTTGAAGGTAGAAGTGTAATGAAAACTTTAAAGAACATTATCAAAAGATGTGAGGTGTGTCAGAAAAATAACTCAAACACTGAAAAGCTAGCAAAATCTGGGTTACAACGAAGTGGAAATATCCTGGAGAGGACTGGGAAATTGGTTTTACTCAAACGCCAAAAGCTAATGGGTATTCTTGCTTACAGGTTTGGGTGGATTCTTGCTTACTGGATGGATCGAGGCTTTTTCCTGTCATAGTGAACAGGCTAAGGAGGTTATAAGAATTTTAATCCATGAAATTATTTCCAGGTTTGGCCTGCCACAGAGCCTTCAGAGTGACAGTGGCTCAGCCTTTAAAGCTGCTGTAACTCAGGGGGTGTCAAAAGCTCTAGGAATAGAATATTACTTACACTGTTTCTGGAGACCCCAATCCTCAGGAAAGGTTGAAAAAGCTAATGACATTATTAAGAGACATCTGCGCAAATTAACTCAAGAGATGCAGGACAATTGGTTTAAAGCTCTACCCATAGCTTTAATGAGGGCTTGAACTGCTCCCCCAAAGGAGGAACTGTCCCCCTTTGAATGTATTTGAATGTAAGGGTCTTCTTATGCACAGACATTGTTATAGACCCTGAAGCCTTGGAATTAGCTAATTATGTAACTCAGCTCTCAGCATTTCAACAGGCATTAACGGAACTCTGGGAGGTGACTCCTGACCCAGCCTCTGAGTCAAGCCAGCCTCTCTTTGAGCCAGGAACTGAGGCCCTGATAAAAACATTGAGATTTGGGGGCCAATCCCTTGAGCCCCTCTGGGAAGGCCCTTGCCAGGTTATTCTTTCTTTTCCCACAGCAGTCAAAGTGCCAGGAATTGATTTGTGGGTACATCACACTCAAGTTAAGAGGTGGCACCCTGACCAGAACTAAGTGATGTCATTTTATGTCTTTACTTGCTATGCTCTGGCTTTGTACTTTTCAAATGGGCCTGATAATCTATGTCAGCCTGCTTCTGCTGACTGCAAAAATCCTGGGTCTGCCGTTTGATCCTCAAGACAATGACTTCCTGTCCTGGGCTTACTCCTATGCTGCATTCCACAATCGGTCTAACTGCTGGGTCTGCAGACCACTCGCCTCTTCATCAGTGGAAGGCTTCCTGTGGTGGGTTTCTCCACTTCAAGGAAAGGACTTCTTCAACTCTGCGAATACCTTCACCAACAACAATCATATGTGATGCCTCTTCTTGATCTGATGACATCTAACAATCCTAAGAGGGACTGGTTTAACATATTGTACCTTAACTATGGACATAATGTGACTTTTAATTTTGATTAAGTTTTAACTTGGCTTAATGACCGTTTTGCCTTATATCTGTAACTGTAAAACAGGGTTTGTTTCTAACTGTCTGAAAGCTTTTAAGTTACAAATGGTTATCCAGGCTCCTATGAGTGCCACGGCCACCTCCAACTATTACTTGGGGATCCTGGATCAGAGACTCTTAATATGAGGGTTAGAAGAATATGTTGCCTTAACAATTTAGGGATGGAAGGAAGTAGTTATGGAATGAAATGATGCTCCTTTCCCTTGGCAACATAATTCTCCTAAAAGAAAAGGGGGGAATGAGAGAGTCAATTCCTAGGCAGGTTGAGAAGAAGTCCAGGGTCCCCGAGGAGGAGAAAGGGGTCTGGGGCTCTCAAGGAGGAGATAGGGGTCTGGAATTCTCAAGGAGGAGGAGAGGACAAATGTTTTTTCCTACATTCCTTAGTAAGGAGTATATAATAATAATGTATCCTGCTTGAGGACACGTTTCTCCTTCTGGAAAACTTTCTGACTAATCCTGTTATCTTAAAATATATATTATGGGAGTGGGTCTAGTAAGGTCTTTACAACCTTGAGGCAGTCTTTTGCTTTATTGTAATAACCAATTAAAAAGTATATAATTTTGTTGCTAAGACTAGGGATTGGGGCACTCTCCATCCCCTTCTGATGTCTACATCAGAAGCTTTGTCTGTCCCTTTCTCACTTTAATAAAACTCTACTACACAAAACCTCTTGAGTGATCAATCCTGGTCCCTGGTCCCAAAGCGAAATTTTCTTCTTTGGTGATCACAAATCTGACACCATTCACCATAAGCTATCAACAGGATGGTGGGTTAGCCTAGGTGATCACAGTGGGAACAGAGAAGGTAAGTGGAGGCAGAGCCTTGAGGACTTGACAAGGATGGAATGGGTGGGAGGTGAGAGAAAGTCGGTCATCTGGTATCAGTCCTATACTTTTTCTTGAGCAATTGGGTTGGTGGTGGTAGCTTTTACTGAAAATAGGAGAAAGAACAAGTTTGGGGAAGAAAATAAGACAGGAGGGAAGGGGGCAGGGCACAACTTTTAAAGAATGACATGGGTGTTGAGAAAAACAGGATAGGACAAAAACTGGTTACACCCTACTAGGCCCAAGATGGTGAAACATTCAACTTCCAGTAGACTTTGAGCTTCATTATACACTCATTGTAATACATTCAGTTCAGTTCAGTTCAGTTCAGTCCCTCGGTCGTATCCGACTCTTTGCGATCCCATGAACTGCAGCACGCCAGGCCTTCCTGTCCATCACCAACTCCCAGAGTTCACTCAAACTCACATCCATCCAGTCGGTGATGCCATCCAGCCATCTCATCCTCTGTCATCCCCTTCTCCTCCTGCCCCCATTCCCTCCCAGCACCAGAGTCTTTTCCAATGAGTCAGCTCTTCGCATGAGGTGGCTAAAGTATTGGAGTTTCAGCTTTAGCATCATTCCTTCCAAAGAACACCTAGGACTGATCTCCTTTAGAATGGACTGGTTGGATCTCCTTGCAGTCCAAGGGACTCTCGAGAGTCTTCTCCAACACCACAGTTCGAAAGCATCAATTCTTCGGTGCTCAGCCTTCTTCACAGTCCAACTCTCACATCCATACATGACCACTGGAAAAACCATAGGCTTGACTAGACGGACCTTTGTTGGCAAAGTAATGTCTCTCTGCTTTTCAACATGCTATCTAGGTTGGCCATAACTTTCCTTCCAAGGAGTAAGAGTCTTTTAATTTCATGGCTGCAGTCACCATCTGCAGTGATTTTGGAGCCCAGAAAAATAAAGTCTGACACTGTTTCCACTGTTTCTCCATCTATTTCCTGCCGGGAGCCGGCATATTGCATGTTGAGTGCAGCACTTTCCACAGCATCGTCTTTCAGGATCGCCGGTGGCCAGTGTGAGGAACTCCGCCCATGGCAGGGGTCATGGGGAGGGAGGCTCGGCATGCGCGGGGGCGGGATCGAGCTTCAGGAGTCCCCCTGGAAATTCTCGAGCACATACCCCTGGGACCAGGGTCTGCCTACTTTCTGCTTTGGGCTTTCGCCTGCACCTCTGACTTTACGGGGGGCTGTCCCCCGCTGCCTCTCTCTGAAAAAAGAGTTGGCTTGCAGTTCCGGTTGATAATTCCTGGGTGTGACAGTGTTTAACCTGCAAGCTCCTTTGGAAGTCCTCTAGCCTGCCTGAATAGGTTTTTCCGGCCGCATGTGATTGTTCAGAGCCTCCCAACTGTGAGAGGCAGGAGATGTTCTAAACTGTCTAAACACAGATTCTTTTGAGTAGTTGGAAGATTGATTGGAAATTGTATTGGTGAAGGGATTTTCACTTGTTGGGCCAATGTTTGCTGCTGAGTTTCCGTGTCCCTTGCCTGCTGTGTCCCTGGCAGTGTATTGATTGATATAATTGGTGTAAGTAGTGGCTTTAATGTTTGTAACCTGGGACCCTTGAGTTGATTCTTTTTCTTGTTATAGCCCACCACACCTTTGCGCTGTGGGAATGCAACTTTGTCTAATGCTTTTGGAGGGTGGCTCCTGACCAATCACCTTTAGAGAGAGATAAGTTTTCTGAAGAAAAGGTCTTGGAATGTTGACAGGCCTCCGGGCCAGAGGATGATGCAGATCACCTAAGCTTTTGCATATGATGGGTTTGCGGGCAGAGGGCCTGGCTTGCTGCCTGACTCTATCCCTTCCCCCATTATCCTCTATGCATAGCTTGGGGTATAAAAACTACTTTGGAAAATAAAGTGCGGGCCTTGTTCGCCGAAACTTGGTCTCACCATGTCATTCTTTCTCTTACCTTCTGGCTGAATTATTCAGCCTCTTTTCTACACTGAATTTCCTCACTGAGCTATCCTTATTTCAGCCTCTTTTCTCCACTGAATTTCCTCACTGAGCTATCCTCATTCTAGTACTCTTTATATCCTTAATTAACGTTTAATTAAGCAGTTGTTTCCTGATCTTCGCCTACGCCGTCTCTCCTTCGAATACCCTGGATCAGCCGGGGCTGGTCCCCGGCAATTTCCCATGAAGTGATGGGACTAGATGCCATGATCTTCGTTTTCTGAGTGTTGAGCTTTAAGCCAACTTTTTCACTCTCCACTTTTGCTTTCATCAAGAGGCTTTTTAGTTCCTCTTCACTTTCTGCCATCAGAGTGGTGTAATCTGCATATCTGAGGTTATCGAGATTTCTCCTGGCAATCTTGATTCCAGCTTGTGCTTCTTCCAGCCCAGCGTTTCTCATGATGTACTCTCCATATAAGTTAAATAAGCAGGGTGACAATATACAGCCTTGATGTACTCCTTTTCCTATTTGGAACCAGTCTGTTGTTCCATGTCCAGTTCTAACTGTTGCTTCCTGACCTTGCATATAGGTTTCTCAAGAGGCAGGTCAGGTGGTCTGGTATTCCCATCTCTTTCAGAGTTTTCCACAGTTTATTGTGATCCACACAGTCAAAGGCTTTGGCATAGTCAATAAAGCAGATTTTGAAATAGATGTTTTTCTGGAACTCTCTTGCTTTTTCCATGATCCAGTAGATGTTGGCAATTTGATCTCTGGTTCCTCTGCCTTTTCTAAAACCAACTTGAACATCTGGAAGTTCACGATTCACATATTGCTGAAGCCTGGCTTGGAGAATTTTGAGCATTACTTTGCTAGCACGTGAGATGAGTGCAATTGTGCGGTAGTTTGAGCATTCTTTGGCATTGCCTTTCTTTGGGATTGGAATGACCTCTTCCCGTCCTGTGGCCACTGCTGAGTTTTCCAAATTTGCTGGCATATTGAGTGCAGCACTTTCACAGCATCATCTTTCAGGATTTGGAATAGCTCAACTGGAATTCCATCACCTCCACTAGCTTTGTTCATAGTGATGCTTCCTAAGGCCCACTTGACTTCACATTCCAGGATGTCTGGCTCTAGGTCAGTGATCACACCATCGTGATTATCTTGGTCATGAAGATCTTTTTTGTACAGTTCTTCTGTGTATTCTTGCCACCTCTTCTTAATATCTTATGCTTCTGTTAGGTCCATGCCATTTCTGTCCTTTGTAATACATTAGCATATGCTAAATAATACACCCACAGGCCCCATGATAGCTCCAAGGCTGACCCTAAAAGGTCAAAAAATGGGTGGTGGCCCAATTGCTAGAAATCCTTACTCCTTCCCTCAAATAAATAATCCTCCCACTTAAGAGCCTATGAAATGACCCAGCCCATAAAAACTAACCCCTCCTGCACCCAAGGGAGGCTCAAACTTTCTGAGTCTGACTGTATTTTGCCTATGGAAATCAAATCCTGCTTTCACTTTACTTTGACTCACTCTTGAATTTTTTCCTGACTCTCACTTGGTGGCCTGTCCCAGGGATTCTCCAGAGACCTAGGATATGATCATTCTCTTGTTCTCCTACAACAAAAATCAAGAGTTCTGTTTTGGCTATACATTTCAGATGTTATTAGACATTCATGGAGATTTCAGGGGAGAGATCAAGGCCAGAGGTACAGACTTGGTAGCTGAATACATAACACATACATGTGGTGTGTAAAGCCATGGGACTAGACAAAAATCACTTTGCTGACAAAGGTCCATCTAGTCAAAGCTAGGTTTTTCCAGTAGTCACATATGGGTGTGAGAGTTGGACCATAAAGATGGCTGAGCAACCAAAGAATTGATGCTTTCAAACTGTTGTGCTAGAGAAGACTCTTGAGAGTCCCTTGGACAGCAAGGAGATCAAACCAGTCAATCCTAAAGGAAATCAACCCTGAATATTCATTGGCAGGACTGATACTGAAGCTGAAACTCTAATATTTTGGCCATGTGATGTGAAGACCTGACTCACTGGAAAAGAACTTGATGCTGGGAAAGACTGAGGGCAGGAGGAGAAGGGGGCAACAGAGGATGAGATGGTTGGATGGCATCATTGACTCAATGAATATGAGTTTGGGCAATTTCTGGGAGATAGTGAAGGACAGGGAAGCCTGGCATGCTGCAGTCCATGGGGTCGCAAAGAGTCGGACATGACTGAGAGATTGAACAACAACAAGCAAAATCACACAGGGAGAAGGTGTTGCTATAGAGGTGGGACATAGGCTGACCCAACAGTCTAGTAAGAGAAATAGTAAAAACCAGCAAAGGAGACTTGGTGAAACCAGACTGCAGGAGGAAAAATCAATATTGTATCACAGAAGCTGAGAGAAGAGAGTGAGTTGTTTTTTGACCAACTGGGTCAAAAGCAACTGTGAGATCATGTAGGAAGCAAATGGAAAAATGGAGCTGGAGGGGAACTTGAAGTCAAGGAACTTGGAACTGTGCATTCCTAAACAGGATAAATTAATCTTATTTGGGGGGGTGGGTTATGTCTTTCACATATTGTTTAATCCATAGGTTAGCAAGGAGGGACTCATTTTGAAGATGGGTGATATGCAGCCTATTTTAAAAAATATTTTAAAAATTTACCAGCTTTATTGAGGAATAATTGCCATCTACAGAGCATGTCTACATGTGAATGGAGATGAACTGCCAGAGAAAAAGGGAGGGGGCAGCTTCAGAAGAGAAGACTGAGGGAATGTGCTTCAGAGAACAAGCAGAAGAAGTGGGGGGCCTGTGATGGGAGCAGGGACAGTCAGCTGTACAGGGAAAGAGAAGAGAGAAGGTGGGTGGCCTGCCAGGCAGGTTGGTAGGCTTGGAGGTGGGAAGGTGGGGTTCTCAGTGTAAAAGGAGGTGAAGTCATCTCCTGGCCTCTCCATCGCAGACACCCATGGCAAAGGACAAGGGTCACCAGGCCCTCTGAGCCTCTTCACCTTCTGTTCTCAATGGGACTCTCCCTGAGAGCCCACTTCACCTGGAGCCTCCTCAGGGAAGGATGTCCTCCCCCTACCTCCACCGACCACCACACAGCACACAGGGCAGAGAGCACAGCCTCCATACCTTCCTCCTTCCAAACTATTCCTTTTTCTCCTCCAATACAAACAAAGGCAAACAAAACCCCAGGGCTTGGTATAGTACTTGGCACACCACAAATGTTCAGTCAATACTTGTTTTTTTTTTTAAAGAAGAAACCAACCCTACCCTTACAAAGGTTAGTCCCTTCAGCCATATCGTCTGTGTCCCCTGATGTTGCCGTCATCCTGGGGGCGCGGGTTGGTGGCGGGGAGTGCTCCACCTTGGCCATGCAATTTGGTGTCCTCAAACTCAGAGAAATTAATCTCTGGTCGTCCTATCCAGTCACTGCTGTTAGGGCCCCACCTAAGGCCCGTCAGACCTTCCCGCCCCCGCCCTTGGCGGAGTTGCTGTGGAAACTGAGAACTGTATGCCTGCCTGCTAAGTCGCTTAAGTCGTGTCGGACTCTTTGCGACCCCATGGACTGTAGCCCGCCAGGCTCCTCTGTCCGTGGGGATTCTCCAGGCAAGAATACTGGAATGGGTTGCCATTTCCTTCTCCAGAGAACTGTATTCTTGCCTTTAACTTCCGCTCCACCCATCTTGTGAAAGAGTTCCCCCTAGTGGACAATCAACACACATGCAAGCTCTGAATTCCCAGGGACACAAAGACTATTTTGAAAGCGCCTGGTAAAAAAAGGAAGAGTAATTCTTTAATTCAACAGACGTTTCTTGTACCCAGTTATGAGTCTGGCTTATCTGAAATTATTTTTAGGTGCACAGTTTTGCTGTTATCACACCAGCAGACATCAAACCAAGAAGGCAGTCCAAAGCTTCAGGCCCCTGCGGCCTCTGACAGAACAGGTTGTTAACTAATAAAAACAGAGGGACTCAAGATGGGGTCCAGTATGGGAAGAAGGTAGGCCAGTTCAGCTCTGGAGGGCTTTATTGGAAAAACTGAAGCTAAGCCATATTTTCCATAAATTTATTCAACAAACTTATAGTGTGTACCACCCTTTTTTTGTCAGGCCCTGAGCTGGAGAAAGATGAATCAGACCCCATCCCAGGCCTGAAGCTGCTCACTAATACAGTGTGCATGGGAGGACTCCTTCTCTCATCCACTCAGCAGACATGTACCCAGGACCTAACCTATGCTGGGGACTGTGCTGAGGGTATTAGGAGCAAGCAACACGAGCTACAAGAAAACTGTTCACTGTCTATGTAAAGGGCGGTATATTCTGGAGATAACTGCTCCAGGGGAGGGAGGTGCTGGAGGGGAGAGGGGTGAAAGGTGGGAAAAGGATGCAGGCTGACATTTGGATAGGGTTGAAGACAGGTCTGGAAAGGCCTCAGTGAAGAAAGCTTAAGCTGGGAAGTGATGGATGAGTGGGAGTGGTCACTTTGCCACATGGAGGGGGCGAGGGGAGGGAGGTCACAGAGCCACACAATCTAGTCTTCTCCAGGTTGTATGATTAAGTCTCCTGACATGATTCTACCGCCAGCTCACCCCCTTGCTCCAATGCCAGCTACAACTCTCTACTGGGCCTGACCTTGACCTAGGTGCCTCCACCACTCCACTCCCTCACCGGTGACTCCTCCCCAGCTAGGAGACTGCTCCAATTCCAACATGGCACTGCTAATCAACATAGGCTTCCATGTATCCCTGCAGGGGTCAAACAAATACAAAGTAGACAGTGCTGCTGAAGGCAAGATAAGACAGACATTCAATTTCAACACTGCTTCTGAAAAAATAATCTAGGCTGGAAGTGAACCCCAGGATCTCAGGTGCATACCTTAACTCCAGTGCCTGTATACTCTTTCTGCCCACCCCCAGGCTTCCTGGACCTGAGGGTTCAGCCTGTCCTCCTGGACACAGGTGGCCCTTCCTATCTGGCAGGCCTCCCTGTCCTGGCCTCCTTGGCTGGGCCACCTAGGTGGTCCCCAGTCATGTCCCTCCTCTCTCTTGCTGGGGCCTCTCTCCCCAGCTAGATCAGCACAGTCCATTTTGCTGTCTGAACAAAGGCCTTCCAGCTGGCCTCCAGCCTCTAGTCTCCCTGCAGTGCTGGCTCGCAATGCCATCTGGCATTCTAGGAACTCCACGATCTGGTCCTGGCCTACCTTCCTAGGTCTTCCTGGAGTGAGACCTCTACCAAACCTCCACCAAATGGCCTCCCTGCCATTCCCTAGACACATCTTGTACTTCCCCGTGTCTAGGCCTTGACACCAGGCTCCTTTCCAGAATGCTCTCCTCCTCTTTCTACCTTCCCTAATCTTCCCATCTCGAAGGCTCAGCTCAAATACCACCTTCTCAGAGAATCCCTCTTTGATCTCTCCTGTTGAAAACAGAATCTCCCTTTTCTGAACCATTGTAGGAGCAGGGAAGAAAAATAATATCCTATAAACACCTGCCATGTGCTACATTTTAAAAGCACAGGCTTTGGAGTCAGACAGCTCTGGTTTGAATCTGGTTAGCTGTATAAACGTGTGTAACAGCATCCTTCATCTCTCTGTGCTTCAGTGCTTTAGCTTGAAAAACATAAAAATGCCAACCCCCACCATTCATTCATTTGAACATTTGAATATCTAATATGTGCCAGAATCTATACTCTTGTGGTTATTTTGAGAATTAAATGGAATGATGCATGGAAAGTGGCTGGCGCATAGGCGACCCCAATAAATAAAAACCTATTAATACTACCATTATTCAATCTAGTTTCTTAGAAGAACAGTCCTCAGGGTGATTTCTATTGGAGGGGATGTGCCACATAAGTCCGGGAACCAGAGCCAGCCCTGGACCCAGGAAGATTTTAACAACTGCAAGAGCATGTGGCTGATTCCTAGTGCAGAACGTGACTGTCATTTTCTGCATAACTTGCCCATCATTACCAAGGTAGCACCTTCCGTCTGCAGAGGCTGTCTTGGACATTCAATAAGGCTCTTTGTGAATAGGAGAAAACGTCTCAGAGCCAGTCTGCCTAGTTCTCGTGGCCACCTTCGGCCATCTGGAGCAGACCCGCCCATCTCCCTTACCTTCATACTGGACTTCCAAGTGCATCGTGCAGAGCACCTTCAGCACGCAGTCCACGATGCTGGGGTGTGTGGTCCCGATGATTGACTGGCAAGACAGACAGGGGAACAAGGTGGTTACTCTTTCCATCTAGTCCAACTGAGAGAAGTGAAAAGCTGACTTCCAAACAGCCAGGCGGCCTGGCTGAATGGGGAGTTGGCAGGGACAGGCGAGCAGCAGTGAGTCACGGGGCCTTGGCCCCCACACTGAAGAGGTTCATTTCTTCTGGAGAGGAGGGGTGGAGATGGGCAGCCGGAAATCTCCCGAGACTCTGCCAAGGTTGCCACTGGACCGCCTGGCTCAGGAGGCACTCAGTGGAGGCTAGCCGGCCATTGCTAGAAGTGCAGACACCAGTTGGCCATCTGGGATGGGCACAGGCCCGAGAGAAGGGAACTCATCTAAGATCCTAAGTCTCTTCTTCAGCAAGACCTCACCCAATCAGGCAGCCCCCCGCCCCGTCTGCATCTTCCACCCCTGCCTGCGCATAGGGTTCCTGTGCTTCGGCGTTAAACATCCTCACACTCACCCAGCTTCAGTGCAACTGCCCTTCAACTCTGTCTCTTCTCACTACTGCTCGCTCCCTCTTTATACCTAAGCTTCCGAGGGGAAGCCACGTCTCTGTCCTCCATGTATCCTTTGACAGGAGGCTATAATTTTTGTTTTCCTGCCATTGAATAGTCCCCCAATTCACCAAAACCTTTCCTGCTGGGCCCAGGTCTGTTGTACCCATACAATCTCTCTACTGTATTTGAGCCAGCCGATCATGTCCTGCTTCTTGAAACTCCTTTCCATTCATTTTCATAGATCTGTGCTTTTCTGTTCTCCTTCTATGGCTTCTGGTTCTTTTTCAAAGAGGCAGCATGGTATATGGAGAGAATAAGGTCTTGAGGTAGAGCTGGATTTAATAGTCACTTAGTAAATATCTTCCATGTGAGGCCTTGAATAAGTCACTGAACATCCTTCTAAGGCTTGGTTCCACCACCCGTCAAGGGGATAATAGTCCTTGTCTCCATCAGCCATTGTGAAGACTGAAAGAGGCAGTGTAAGTAAAGCCCCGAGCACAGTGAAGGAGGCACTGAAAACATGGGAACTGGAAATAATAATGCTAATTAGATTTTTACTGGTCTTCTTCCTGAGCTCATCTCTCAAATGTTGGTGGTGTTCCTTCTCTTCTTACTTGGTACACTCTACCTGGGTGATCTTACTTACTTCTCCTCTTTCAGATACCACTTCTCCACTCAGAAACTCCAACAAAAGGCCATCTTCATTTCGAGTCTCTCTGGAGCCTCAGACTTTAATTTCCTGCTGTCCTGTGGGCGTCTCTACTAGATGTCCCCAGCAGTGATTCCTCAGTGCAGCTAGGAATCATCATTGCCTGGGGAAACTTAAAGGCCCCCTGAAAGCTGTCAGATTCTCTGGGAGCGGGGCTCAGGATTTAGTATTGTTTGCACAAGTGACCCATCTATATCTTTGCAACCAACTTGGCCTGCTGCTCACGTGGGCCCTTGGGAGCCATTGAGACCCATCAAGTTTATTGGGTAAAAACCTAACTCCTCCAAAAGCAAATCCATGTTTCCTGTTCTCTTGGTGGGATACAACTCACCCACAAAGTCCAAAACTGGTGTCTTCTTGATGGCCTTTCTTTTTTGTTTTAAGATTTTTTAAAAAATATGGACCATTTAAGAGCGATGGGTCTTCATGGATGTGGGGCTTTCTTTAGTTGTGGGCTACTTTCTTTATTTTGGGGCTACTCTTCATTGCGCTACTTGGGCTTCTCATTATGGTGGCTTGTTGCAGAGCTTGGGCTTTAGAGGGCACAGACTTCAGTAGCTGTGGCTGTCAGGCCCTAGAGTGCTGACTCAGTAGTTATAGTACATGGGCTTACTCTCCTCGAGGCATGTGGATTCCTCATGGCTGAGGGATTGAACCTATGGCCCCTGCATTGGCAAGCGGATTCTTAACCACTGAGCCACCAGGGAACTCCCTAAAGTCTTTATTGAATTTTCTATAATATTGTTTCTGTTTTATGTTTTGCTTTTCGGCCATGAGGCATGTGGGATCTTAGCTCACCAACTAGGGATCAAACCCCCACTCCTTGCATTGGAAGGTGAAGTCCCAACCACTGGACCACCAGAGAAGTCCCTCTTTGATCTTTTAGTTGTCTATGCGCCTGCAGCCCCTCCTGGAGCTGTACTGAGAGCTTTAGATGGTTCATCTCAAAACCTCTCTTGCAGACATGGTGTTCCCGCCTCACTAGGCATGGTGTCTTCATGTGGTCATCACCATGCCCCAAAGCTGACCTTTCTGTATGCCAGGGCACCCAGAGGAAGGCAGGAGCCAATGGAAGAAAGGCAGTGTTCCCATGCATTGGAGATCTGGCTCCTTTCTTCACTTACATGCAGCCTACAATGGCACCCTGCTTCTTTCCCTATCAAACTGACTCCTTTAATCTTTTCTACAGTCCTTCCATCATCCTTGTTGCTTGTCTCAACCACTTTTAAGTCTGCCAACATCTTTCTGATCCTTAAGTAAACAGGACAAATCAGTCTGCTGGGAGACACGAACTCTGCCCTGCTCTGGCCTTCTGGAAATAACGCTGATTGAACAGCAGACAGGCAGTGGGAGGTTGAGCTGTTTCTCATGCCTGTGTGGAGTGCAACTGTGGAAGGTAATTGTCAGATTACTGAGTTGGAATCAGAATCACTGGAGTGTGTGGTCTGGGCTTACCTGGGCAGTCCTGAGTGTCTGCAGGGCCAGCTGCTGAGCTTTCGGGGATGCACACGGCAGCAGAGCTATCAGACCTTTGTACACTTGATTCTGGTACTTGGGATTACCGTGGATCAAAGAATCCAACAGGACCTGCACTTCTTCCTGAGTCTCTTCTGACTTGGACTTTGCTAAAAATTCTGCTATGGATCGTACACCTGAGCAAAGGAGAGAGGAGATGCCAGGTGGGAAGGGGTTTATGAAAAGTATCCTCACTTGAGGTTATATAATATGAGATAATAGGATTAAGATCTATTTAACCAGTCCTGTTCAAAGCAACATCGAGGCTCTGTTCTCATGCTGCATCACTGTTTTTTTCATCTCATGGTTATGTATCCGGAGGATTTTGTTTCAACCTAGGCATGTTAGCTTGTCAAAATCTGTTTTCAAATTTAAAATGGCTCTGCAAAATGCACAAATAAAACTTGCCTGTTTGATGGTTGTATGATAACTAACACGTAGGTAGCAGTCAGCACTAGATGTTTTAACAAATTCTACTATATTTAGTCCTGGAAACTACACTGAGAGAGAGGTGTTAGTCCCATTTTATGAATAAATACACCAAGGCTCAGAAAGACATGAGAGAAGGGCAGTGAGGGATGCACCTTAGAGAGGGGTGCGTGGAGATGGCCTCTCCCGTGCATGTCTCAAGCAGAGTGCTTGGGGAACACCCTGAAGTGACTGGGTGACTTCCTCTCCTAACTGCCCTGGAAGCTCTCTGAGGATAAGGACTGTATTTTATTTAGCTTTGTATTCCCAGCACCTTAGAGTATGCATGCGTGCTCAGTTGCTTCAGTTGTGTCCAACTCTTTGCAACCCTATGGACTATAGCCCACAGGCTCCTCTGTCCATGGGATTCTCCAGGCAAGAATAATGAGTGGATTGCCATGCCCTTCTCCAAAGGATCTTCCCAACCCTGGGATTGAACCTGCATTTCCTGTATTGCAGGTGGATTTCTTATCATTGAGCCACCAGGGAAGCCCAATTTAGTGTATACCTAGCACCATATTTAACAATTTTAGTTCAATTTTATTTCTAGAATTATTCACAAATGACTCAATAACTCTTTGCTGAATGGATACATGAAAAAGGATATATTTGAAATGAAGTATTTCCAAAACTACCACGAAAAGATATGAGCAAATGATGAATCAGGAAAGTCATAAATCTAGGTCTTCTTGTGGTGAATATGGATGGGAGCTAAGTGAGTCCACTCTACAGAATGCTTCCTGTGCAGCCAGGTCCCTGGGGCATTTTCCTCTAGCAGTTCTGGGGGTCCCCAGGGAGATGGGGGTGGGGAGTGACACCCTCGTCCTACATGATACCCACCGTAGCTTTCACAGATGAGCTCCTTGTACTTCCTGCCGGAGTTTGCAATCACCTGAAGTAGCTTGATGGATTCCTTCTTGTCCTCCTCCTTGATCTTATTCAACGCGAGTATTTCCAAGAGTGTTAGGACCCCTCCAACCTCAAGAAACTCTATGAGGTATCGATTACTGTCCAGAGAAATAGAAAAGTAGAAATAAGACACTTGTCAAGTTCCTTGGCACTAACCTTTCTAAGGTTATGATGCTTTTGAACTATGGTGTTGGAGAAGACTCTTGAGAGTCCCTTGGACTGCAAGGAGATCCAACCAGTCCATCCTAAAGGAAATCAGTCCAGAATATTTATTGGAAGGACTGATGCTGAAGCTGAAACTCCAATACTTTGGCCACCTGATGTGAAGAACTGACTCTTTGGAAAAGACCCTGATGCCGGGAAAGATTGAAGGTAGGAGGAGAAGGGGACGACAGAGGATGAGATGGCTGGATGGCATCAGTGACTCGATGGACATGAGTTTGAGCAAGCTCTGAGATTTGGTGATGGACAGGGAAGCTTGGCATGCTGCAGTCCATGGGGTCGTAAAGAGTTGGACACGACTGAACCAAACTGAACCTTTCTAAGAGATCTCAAGGACCTTTCTTCATATAGTCCTCCTATCCAGGAAATTTTCATGGATAAAGTGATACAATAGTTAGGAAATTTCTTCCTGCCAGAAGGAAATGTGAAAGTCAAATACAATGGCCATTTCCTGTGCTTGACTTTCCAACATCTGTGTCTCTTCTTGAAAAAACACCTCAACTGTCCCTTGGGGAATCACCCCTTCACCACTCATAAGCCGTGTGGTTTTTGGAGGGTGAGCAGATGACTGAAGAGTATGTCATCCTGACTGTAGTAATTGATTTGGGGCCAGGTATAAGTTGGTGCAATGAGGCTCAGGATTTTCTTGGGAACCCTTGGGAAATACATGCTTTCTTTTTTTCACATGTTCTCTTAAAAAATTTTTTTGGGGGGTTGCACTTCATAGCATGTGAAATCCTAGTTCCCTGACCAGGGATCAAATCTGTGCCCCCTTGCATTGGAAGCATGGAGTTCTAACCACTGGACTACCAGGGAAGTCCTACATGCTCTATTTTTGATGTGACTGAGCTAGAAGGATGCAAGTCTGGAGCGTCTGAAGACCACGGCACATGGAGGTCTATGAATATAGAGGAGAACAGAGCTGAGAAATGAAGAAAAAGCAGGAGTGCCCAACTACTGATATTTTTTGGGTCCTTGGATCTAGTGAACCTGGAAATATGGATTTCCATCCTCTGGACATTTCAGTTAGGTGAGCTAATAATGTTTACATTTTCCTTGTCCAGTATGAGTTGAAAGTGAAAGTCGCTCAGTCATGTCCAGCTCTTTGTGACCCCATGGACTATATAGTCTGGGAATTCTCTAGGCCAGAATACTGGTAGCCTTTCCCTCCTCCAGGGGATATTCCCAACCCAGGGATCGAACCCAGGTCTCCCTCATTGCAGGCAGATTCTTTACCATCTGAGCCATCAGGGAAGCCCAGGTCCAGTATGAGTTAGTTTCCTGTAATTCACAACCAACAGGATGCTGACTAGCAAAGTATCAATGGAGCACATGAGATGGAGAAGCAACTAGGCCAGGACCACAGGTGCGACCACCTCTGGGTCCATTTTAAGGGCTACTAGATACCCACCGATAAAAGAAAGTCAAGGTCCCATGGGGTGGGAATGCCAAGGACACCGTGAGCCCGGTAGGCAACTGAGACTCCAGAATCTCTCTAGAACAGAACTCACCTGCTTACAGCTGATAAGAAGATGCCAATGGACCTGAGCAGCTTATCTAAAGGCGAACCAGTCATGTAGCTGTATGACAAGTTAAAGAGTGAATTTCAGGGTGGTTTTCCGTCCTGTGTCTGATCCCTGATACCACCTATGGCCTAGGATGACCAAGAGCTGAACTGCGTCCTTTATCTGAGAGGGACTACTAGGTTGAAGGGACAGGTGGATGAGGGGTGCTGGCAGGCGTGTTCATGGTTCTCCAGGAAGCTCTTCTGGGGCAGTTCAACCACCCTGGCCCTGATGGGCTCTCTAGAGAGTAAGAGGCTCTGATGAATAGAAGGTGCAGGAAGAATGCTGGGGGTCAATTTCACAATCCTCCCTATGCCATGACCATTGTACCCTTGGGTCTCAGCACAGTTCATTACTTTGTACCTCATTCTTGGACTTCTCTAAAAAATAATCAGCTTCATCATTAATTTTCAATTTTGCCTTGCTCAAAGCTTTATACTGGAAGTCACTATCTTTATGAAGAATTGTGTGTCTTCCTAATAAGAACAACAGGAGATGGTGGAAAAATTAAACTCTGATTTAAAAGAACCTCAGTACTTAATGTTATTTTTTAATGTGAGCTTTTGCAAAAAGCTTCAATGTAATAAAGCACCCAGAGCACGCATCAGCTTGGATGCAAGGTATGAAATCAAGCCACAACAGAAGAGGAACCAGTCAACAATTACTAGGCTCATAACACATCACGGGCTCTTAGAACACTTAAGAAATTAGCTGAAATTATTGCAGCTCATGGAGGATGACTGAGAGCTTCCAAGACTGATAAAGGCTAATGTAATGGGTTGGAGGTAATGGTGCTTTGTTGGGAAGGGAGGGTGCATGAGGCAAATTATCTCTGCTGCACCCTGGTTCCCAGGGTGCCAATAGAAGTAGAGACAGATTGGCTCATTAGGAAAGGCTCTTTACTGCAAAAACAGTGTTTGCTCTGGAGCCAGGCTCCCCTGCCTGTTGCCATTGTAGCTGGGGCCAGGCTACCAGCTCATCACCCTGCTTCCCTGAAACCCATGCCCCCATTCCTGCCCCATGCCTCCTCAGTGCGGGCTGACCAACTTTTGACACCTTCTTTTTCCTCTGTCCCAGGCTAGCCTTATTATCATAACCACTCACTATATGTATTTCTGGTCCATTATTTCCAGCAATTAGTTCCAGAAGTTTGCCACTTCTGCCAAGCTATCAGCAGGAGCTAGCAAGTGCTAAGCATTCATTGTGTGCCAGGCCCTGTGCGAACGGCTTTGCCTGCCTGGTCTCAGTTACCCTGCAGTGGATGCTATCAGTATTTCTACTTTCTTCACAAGGAGATAACCGCAGACAGGTTATCATGACCTGTCCAAGGTCCCCAAGTTCACTGATGGAACTGGTATTTGAACCTAGGCAGCCTAACTCAGAGTCTGAGTTCTTACTGTCAGGCCATCCTGCCAGACGGTCTCCTTAGATGGTGTTGGAAGTGGGACCGTGGCAGGGAGACCCTGAGGTAGAGTGGATGATGTCTGGATTTGGGGCCAGTGTCTATCTGTGTAGCTGTGCTGTGCTGTGCTTAGTCGCTCAGTCATGTCCAAGTCTTTGCAACCCCATGGACTGTAGCCCTCCAGGCTCCTCAGTCCATGGGGATTCTCCAGGCAAGAATACTGGAATGGGTTGCCATGCCCTCCCCATCTCTGTGCCTACTAGTAAATTATTCAACCTTTTCAAGGCTCATCCTTCTAATCTATAAAATGGGTCAGTACCAATCACCTATTAGGCTTGGTGTGAGGCTCAAATGAGATATTCGTATGGTACACAAAGTTCAGTGCTTAGAGCATAAAAAGACTCAATATATGGTAACTAATCATTTTTGCCATTATAATATATACATCCTTAGTTTTACTGATCAGTTCTGGAAGTTCAAGTTTAAAAAAGGGGTTTGAAGCTAAGGTGGAAGGAGGTGGCAGTCAATTTTATAAAACATGATGATGGTATATTGATTGGTTTTCCTTCAAATCCACCATAACTAGAGGGCTGGAGAGCACTGGGGTCGGGGTCACTGATTCAAAATACAGCATTTTGAAGAGACATTCAAAATGCTATGTGTCTTCAGCCAGTCTGTTTTCTCTGTTGTATGACAAGGCCACAAAAAGTTAGGAAATTATAAAGTTCAGGTGTAGAAACTGCATATACAACTATATATTAAAAGCGTGGTTCAGGAGTTCCCTGGTTGCCTTTTCAGTCTCTGGTCGGGAAATGAGACCCCACGAGCTGTGTAGTGTGACAAAACAAACAAACAAACACGTTGTTCATTCAATAAGCGTTGACTGAGTGTCGACTAAATGTCTGGTGCTCTGATTGATACTTAGGATATGGAGAAAAATGATACAATGCCTCAGTTAACCAGTGCAATGATTGAGGAAGAAAAGAAGAGGGCTGAAGAGAGAATTCTTGGAAACACTAACATTTAAGGGGTGGTAGAACTTCCAGATGTTCAAGCTGGATTTAGAAAAGGCAGAGGAACCAGAGATCAAGTTGCCAACATCCACTGGATCATCGAAAAAGCAAGAGAGTTCCAGAAAAACATCTACTTCTGCTTTATTGACTACGCCAAAGCCTTTGACTGTGTGGATCATAACAAACTGTGGAAAATTCTTAAAGAAATGGGTATACCAGACCACCTGACCTGCCTCCTGAGAAATCTGTATGCAGGTCAAGAAGCAACGGTTAGAACCAGACATGGAACAACAGACTGGTTCCAAATTGGGAGAAGAGTACATCAAGGCTGTATATTGTCACCCTGTTTATTTAACTTATATGAAGAATATATCATGCAAAATGCCAGGCTGGATGAAGCACAAGCTGGAGTCAAGATTGCCGTGAGAAATATCAATAACCTCAGATACGCAGATGACACCACCATTATGGCAGAAAACAAAGAGGAACTAAAGAGCTTCTTGATGAAAGTGGAAGAGGAGAGTGAAAAAGTTGACTTAAAACACAACATTCAGAAAACTAAGATCATGGCATTTGGTCCCATCACTTCATGGCAAATAGATGGGGAAGCAATGGAAACAGTGACAGACTTTATTTTGGGGGGCTCCAAAATCACTGTAGATGGTGACTGCAGCCTTGAAATTAAAAGACACTTGCATCTTGGAAGAAAAGCTATGACCAACCTAGACAGCATATTGAAAAGTGGAGACATTACTTTGCTGACAAAGGTCTGTCTAGTCAAAGCTATGGTTTTTTCCAGTAGTCATGTATGGATGTCAGAGTTGGACTATAAAGAAAGCTGAGTGCCAAAGAATTGATGTTTTTGAACTGTGGTGTTGGAGAAGACTCTTGAGAATCCCTTGGACTGCAAGGAGATGAAACCAGTCAATCCTAAAGGAACTCAGTCCTGAATATTCATTGGAAGGACTGATGCGAAGCTGAAGCTCCAATACTTTGGCTACCTGATGCAAAGAACTGACTCAGTGGAAAAGACCTTGATGCTGGGAAAGATTGAAGCAGGAGGAGAAGGGGATGACAGAGGATGGCATCACCAACTTGATGGACATGAGTTTGAGCAAGCTCCGGGAGTTGGTGATAGACAGGGAAGCCTGGTGTGCTACAGTCCATGGGGATTGCAAAGAGTTGGACACGACTGAGCAACTGAACTGAAGAAAGACCCTGTAATGGTTACTGAGAAACAGTGATAGAAGGGAGAGGAGAGGAGAGCTTTAAAAGGGGCAGTGGTCAAGCAGAGCCAGGGCTTGGGTATGAGGCGAGTGGTTCACTTTCTTCTGGTAGGTTTTTTTTGGGGGGGCCATGCTACATGGCTTGCAGGATCTTAGTTCCTTGAGCAGGGATTGAACCCACACCCTGGGCAGTGAAAGTGGAGAATCTTAATCTAAGTGCCAGGGAATTCCCTCAAGTATGAAATTTAAGGGCCTATCAAAAGACTCAGTGACTAAATACTATTTCCTGCACTATTAAAAAAAAAGAAAAATAATACAAATATCCACGATGAATAAAGTATTAAAGTTTTGGGACTTCCCTGGCGGTCAATGCAGGGGATAAGGGTTCAGTCTGCAGTTGGGGAGCTAAGATCCCACATGCCTTATGGCCAAAAAAAACCAGAACATGAACAACAGAAACAGCATTGTAACAAATTCAATTAAGACTTTAAAAATGGTTCACATTTATCAATCAATCAATATCACAGTTTTAAATAAAGCTAGGATCTGACTCTGAACACGTATGACTCTGCCTTACTCGCGTCACCCTTTGGTTGAATGGAAAATGTTGTCAGGTTAGTGACAGCCTTGGTGAGGTTAGTGTCACGAGTTAAGGGGACAAAGTCAGATGGTAGTGCTGATGTTTTTCAAAACACCACTTGTGGATCACTGGCATCAGAGTCACCCAGCGTTTTTTTGACCAAGACTCCAAGGACTCACCCTCAATCTACTAAATCAAAACTTGGGGGTTGTGTGTGGGGGAGTACACTTGTTATCTGCATTTAAAACCTCTTTTATGCACATTAATGTCTAAGAACATTGGAGTTAACCCAAAGATGTATTCAGAGGATTCCCTTTGGACTGTGTCCTAGGTCTGAGTCTGATTAATAATTTTATCAATGATTAACTGTAAAAAAAGAAAGCTGTGGTTACCTAAGCCTTTAGTTCTGCTTAGTTGCAGGTTCTCTGGTTCAATCATTCCCTTGTTCAACAAACATGTGTTAAGCACCCTTTATGTGCCAGGCATGTGCTAGGCGTTAGAAATGCAGACATGAGTAGAACAGATGTGATTCTTGCCCTTGTAGAGTTTACAATCCAGTGCGGGAAGAGAGATCAATATCTCAGTTTAAAGCACCATGAATATATTTAACAGGGGAACATAAACTAGTCTGGGACTCTGAAAAGGGCTTCCTGGGAAAGTGATGCCTGGATTGAGACCTGAATAATAGAGAGGAATTGGTCAAATAAAGAGGAGGTTTAAGGGAGAGGGTTCAGGCAAAGAGACAAATACATAAGAAAAAGGTCTGAGGACTTCCCTGGTGGTACACTGGATAAGAATCTACCGACCAAAGCACAGGACATGGGCTCAGTCCCTGATCTGGGAAGATTCATGCCGTGGAGCAACTAAGTCCCCGCACAACTACTGAGCTGCGCTCTAGAGCCCGTGAGGCAACTACTGAAGCCCGTGTGCCTAAAGCCTGTGCTCCACAACTAGAGAAGCTATGGCAACGAGAAGCCCGTGCACCGCAACGAAGAGTAGCCCCCGCTCACCGCAACGAAAAGGAAGCCCGTGCACAGCAACCAGGACCCAGCTCAGCCAAAGATACATAAATAATAAATAAATAAAAGAAAATGTTTGAGATGAATAATGCTACCACCCACCACTCAAACTACCACCGTGATGGGGACTACATCTGTCTTCGGCCCCCATCTGCTGCTGGGGCTCCTGAGCACAGGCTCCTCAAACACAACGTGTCCCCAATCAAACACATCCACTCCAAACTCACTCCTCTCCTTGTATTCTCTTCCCATGTAATGACACCCCATTCATCTAGCTTCCCAAGCCAGAGACGTGAGAGTCCTTCTGTGGGAGACAAGTGGAGGTGGCAGTTGTCTGAGATATGAAACTCAGATTCCAGAGAAATGTGGGCAGGGGACACAACTGAGAGTGCTTAAACTGGAGTGATGGCAACATCCCAACAGTGGTTAGATCACTTAGGGAGAATCTGAGAGTGAGCAGAGAAGATGGCTGTGCCTAGAGTCCCGTAGAACACCGAAGTTTAAGGGGGGGCTGGAAGAAGCACAAGCTGGAATCAAGATTGCCGGGAGAAATATCAATAACCTCAGATATGCAGGTGATACCACGCTTATGGCAGAAAGTGAAGAGGAACTAAAGAGCCTCTTGATGAAAGTGAAAGAGGAGAGTGAAAAAGTTGGCTTAAAGCTCAACATTCAGAAAACAAAGATCATGGCATCTGGTCCCATCACTTCATGGCAAATAGATGGGGAAACAGTGGAAACAGTGTCTGACTTTATTTTTGGGGGCTCCAAAATCACTGCAGATGGTGACCGCAGCTATGAAATTAAAAGACACTTACTGCTTGGAAGGAAAGTTATGACCAACCTAGACAGCATATTGAAAAGCAGAGACATTACTTTGCCAAAAGTCCGTCTAGTCAAGGCTATGGTTTTTCCAGTGGTCATGTATGGATGTGAGAGTTGGACTGTGAAGAAAGCTGAGCACAGAAGAATTGATGCTTTTGAACTGTGGTGTTGGAGAAGACTCTTGAGAGTCCCTTGGACTACAAGGAGATCCAGCCAGTCCATTCTGAAGGAGATCAGCCCTGGGATTTCTTTGGAAGGAAGGATGCTAAAGCTGAAACTCAGTACTTTGGCCACCTCATGCGAAGAACTGACTCATTGGAAAAGACTCTGATGCTGGGAGGGATTGAGGGCAGGAGGAGAAGGGGATGACAGAGGATGAGATGGCTGGATGGCATCACCGACTCTATGGACGTGAGTTTGAGTGAACTCCTGGTGATGGACAGGGAGGCCTGGCGTGCTGCAATTCATGGGGTCGCAAAGAGTCGGACACAACTGAGCGACTGAACTGAAGAACAGCAGGATGGACAGAAAGAAAGGAGAAAACCAAGAGAATTGGTATCACAGAAACCACAGGAAGAGTGTGTGTGTGTGTGTGTGTGAGTGTGTATGTGTGTGTTTGGTGATGTGGTCTACAGGGCTTCTTTTTCTTTCCTTTTTTTTAATTGAGGTACAATTTACATAAACATTACATTAGTTTTAGGGAACAGTGTTTTGAGAAGTGGGAATGGTTTGTGTGACAGATGCCACTGAGAGGTCATGTATAAGGACTGAGGATGTGGTCACTGGGTTTCACAATTAGAAAAGCATTGGTAACCTTGACAAGACCTGCATCAGTGGAGCGGAGGAGTCAGAAGTCAGACTGCAGTGGGTGGAGGAGAAAGGGAGGTGGGGAAGGTCAACAGCCTTTTCCACAGGCTTCAGCACAAAGGGCAGAAGCAAGGTGGAATATAGGTTCCAGCAAGGACTGAATTTCAGTTTTTAAGTTAGAAGAGATTTGAGCATACATAAATGCTGATGACAAAGCTGGTAAGGATGAACTTCCCTGCTGGTCCAGTGGCTAGGACTCCGTGCTCCCAATGCAATGAGCCTGGGTTCCATCCCTGATCAGGGAACTAGATCCCACATGCCACAACTAAAGATCCCAAATGCTGTAACTAAGATCCAGTACAGCCAAATAAATTTTAAAAAATATGTATATATATATTTTAAACACCTGGTAATAAGGCAAAAGTAAAGTCTATAGGAGAGAATGAATAAATCCTTGGGGAGACAGGAGGGGATTCAAGCATAGTACAGATAGAAGATTGGTCCTAGACAAAGAACACCCACTTCAGCTCTGATGGGAGCAAGAGAGGTTAGCAGAGAGAATGAGGATATATTTACAGGCTGGAAAGACAGGATGCTGAGGGAGTTCTTGACTTCGGAGATGGTATTTTGATCACTATTACATCCTGTTCTAAAATCTGAGAGATAGTCAAGGGAAGCACTCCCTCAACAGTCTTCATTCCTTTTCTTTTGCTGCTGCTGCTGCTAAGTCGCTTCAGTCGTGTCTGACTCTGTGCGACCCCAGAGATGGCAGCCCACCAGGCTCCCTCGTCCCTGAGATTCTCCAGGCAAGAACACTGGAGTGGGTTGCCACTTCCTTCTCCAATGCATGAAAGAGAAAAGTGAAAGTGAAGTCGCTCAGTCATGTCCGACTCCTAGCGACCCCATGGACCACCTAATTGTCTTCCTGTTCAGCAAAGGATACGTGAGTCTCAGCCAGGTGGTCAGGCGGACCAGGAACAAGCTAGCTCCCTGGGAAAACTCCTGCTCCAGCTCAGGGGCAGTCTTGCCTTGGTTGGCTTCGATGAAATTGTTGAGGATGTTACTCCTGGCGACTTTGCCAGCATTGTCCCAATCCTGTAAAAAACTCAAGAGCCGGCTGATTGCTGCCTGCTCCTTTATAGAAGTCATGATCAGTCAGTCCTGAAGCTGGCTACAGAGAAGGGAGAACAGACAGGTTACCAAAGTATTCAGAACCGTGCAAGGCCTGTAGTTATTATGCTGGAGGCTTTGCTTTCCCAGCAGTCATCTGGAGGCAGGGTGAGCCTCTGTCACCCATATGGCTGTGGTGACGTTCAAAATACTCCTCTACAACTGGCCACCTGCTGCTCAAACAGGGAGGATCCAGCTATGTTGTCATGGAGTCGAGAAAATATATTTGCAGCTCTTTGGCTTCTCTGCTGGTGCCAGTGACTAAAAGGACCATAGGCTCCAGTGGATACGAAGATGCCAGAGAAAAATCTGGCCTCTCTCTGCCCGCACCTCACACAGCATCAGAGACTGGGCCTTTAGAGACTCAGCCCCCTCTTACGCCAATCAGCCGAGGTAAAACGTTACTCAATCTTATACATTGGCTTTTAGGCTAACTCTTTTAAAAACAACTTTTTTTTTTTTTTAAGTTAGTGGGAAGAAAAAGTTCTCATTCCATAGTTGGATTAATGGGCTGTGGTTTGTAGGAGTCTGTGTCCTTGGGAGAGTGTTTTCAGTGGGGGAGGGAAGGTTTAAAATAAACCCGTTTTCCAAAAATAGTTGTGATTGAAAGTGTTATTATCCATAACAAATGTTAGTGCTGATGGGAGAGAGGCATGTGTGATTCTTTTGTCTAACAGACAAGTGAAAGTCATATTTCACATTATCATGGGGTTTTCTGTGATTTACAGAATATTTGTGAAACATTACTTGCAGGGCCATGATTGATATGGAGAGAACAGCTTGTTGGTAGGGGAGATGTGTATTTCACGAAGACGGTTCAACATGAAATTTACAGTCCCATAAAGTGCTCCTACATCTTCGCCAGAGATCTAGTTAAAAGGACTTTACAGTCTGAAACATCCTAAAATTGATTCTAAATTAACGTTTCCTCACATGTATTTGAGATATTGATGGGGCCCAGCTATCAGAATTTTATTAGGAAGCAATAATCTGAGGCCTGCTAAGACAGACATACATACACACTGACCTCCACTGCACCCCGGAGGGCAATGGGTATGTTCTCCCAGGAAGGGCGTCCACGTAGTCTCAGGGATGGAGTCAACCAAGATAGCCTGTCAGCATTAACATCCAGGTGAATAACTGTGGATCAACTGAAACACAGAAATGACCAAAACCTCTCATGGGATCAGGCATCCATCACTGTGAATGACATTACAGCCCCAAGTCTGAGAATAACTTACAGAGGCCATGGCCACCTTTAACAGCCAAATCGGCCTCAAGTAAATGGGGATGCTTTGGCTGTACTAGACCCCAGGAGGGAGGGGCTGAAACACCGCCATCGGCAGGAAAACATTCGTGCCCCTCCCCTGCCGTGGATGGACCCTTTCTAGGATCAAAACTCAGAGCGCTATCAGAGATGCACCTAGCGATTCTAGAATATTGCAGGTGAGAAACTTTCAGCTGAACGCTCCATATTATGGTCCCTTTAGGTTTCCTTGGATCTGTCTTCCTCTATCAGTTTCTAAATAAATAAAAACATTTATTTTTCATAAAAAAAATGTTTGCCCCAACAATTGAGGGACATGACTCATTCCATCAGTTCTCACACATGTGCAGCTATCTGGACTTGGGGAGGAGGACTCACAACATTCTCAGGACATGTTTCCCGTCCTCCCTCCAGGGGGGACATCAGCCGCCAAACCAGGGTCAGCCAGAGATGTTTGTGTTTCTTCCAGCTTCAAGGGCCAAAGCCAGAGAGAGTTCCTCCTTCTCTAAAGGAGGGCCTTCAAATCCTTGAGGAGGTGTCTGAGTTGCCTCATGGCCCTCCTGGACAGCAGGGGTGGCCGCTCCAGGGTCACCACACCTGGCACGTCTGGATCACCTTCTTCAGGGTCTTCACCACCTCCATGCTCTTGTCCTTTGTGGCCAGGGCGAGGAGAATGGCTCTGTTTTCCAACTTCTTGAAACACAAATGCCACCAGGTTGTGAAGACATGGATGAGAGGCTCATCCTTCCCGAGGAGGACTTCAGTGGTCAGCACAGGCTTGCCGATGTCACGGGTCACACTGCTGGGTTCCAGGGAGACCAGGGTACCCATCTTCCCCAACTCGCTCACCATCACCAGTATGCGACTGCTGAAGGCTGTGCAAACCACCTGGGTGGGGACTCCACACACCACTGCAGTCTCCTGTTTGGATATCACCAATGATCTACCTTCCATAGCTAAGTCTGCTCCATGGCACCCAGTTCACCATGCTGCGTCAGTTTCTTCTTTTTTTTTCCCCAAACAACAAAAGAAACTTGACAAATGGCAGCTTTTTTAATTAAAAAAGAATTTTATTGGAGGATAGTTGCTTTACAATGCTGTGTTAATTTCTGCTGTTCAGTGCAGTGAATCAATTATACATATACATATATACCCTTTTTTAAGATTTCCTTTCCATTTAGGTCACCAGTGGCTTTAACGGTTATAGTGATACAGTTGTAAGTCATACCCATGTAGTAAAGTGCTGTGCAAGCTGCTGAGGGCGGCGAGGAGAGGCATGAGGCACGGCCGTGGTCTGGAGGAGCTCCTAACCTTACGGTAGACGGGAAGAACACCGGGTTTAGAGCCAGACTGGGCTCAAGGCCTGGCTGCCCACCTGATATCTGGTAAAAAGGTATAACACTTGCCTTCCCCTTTGCCATCCTCAGTCTCACTCCAGAGGCAACCCACTTTCAACTCGTTTGGTTATTTCTCCTGGTGCCACCTCTATACGTCCAAATAATGAGTTTATACTGCTTGCTACAGGCTGAATTCAACAGATTCATATGTTGAAGCCCTAGTTCCCAGTACCTCAGAATGTGACTCTGTTTAGAGACAGGGTCTTTATTTTTATTTATTTACTTATTTCCAAATCAGAGTTGCATTTTTTGTGGTTGTTGTTTGCTTTTTAATTTTTTATTTATTCTTTTTGGCAGCATCATGTGGCGTGTGGGATCTTAGTTCCCAGACCAGGGATTGAACCCATGTCTCCTGCAGTGGAAGCATGGAGTCTTAATCACTGGAATTAGCCACAGGGAATTCCTTAGAGAGAGCGTCTTTAAAGAGGTAACTGAGTTAATGAAGTCATCGGGGTGGGCTCTGATCCAACATAACTGGTATCCTTACAAATGGAGCTTAGGACACCAACACAGGAAGAGGGAAGACCATCTGAAGATGCCTGAAGGTGGCCATCTGCAAGCCAAGGAGAGAGGCCTTAGGAGAAGCCGATCCTGTGACACCTTGATCTTGGACACCTTTATCTGAGGTGCAGAACCGTGAGAATAAATTTCTATTGTTTAAGCAATAGAGGGCAGCCCTCACAAACTAATAATTGCTACTACCTGATTCATCAATTTTAGGCAATATTTATTTCTAATTCTGAGGAATTAGCTCTCTTACTCCACTCTAAGCCCTATTGTCCTCCCCTCATTCTCACAATATAGTTTTCCACAATTTATAGTTAATCTATATTTAGTGTTTACATTATTGATCATGTAAATAAACACTGTTCACTCAAGCTGTAAACTACTATTATGTTTTCCTTCTCTTAAACTTGGTTTTATCTGGAGGTAGTAATTGTTTATTTTTTCAACTATTTAATTTTCTAAGTACTAGAGCTGTTTTCTTCCAAATATTTGAAACACATAGCAACAATCTTCCCAAATGCTCAGCCTCTAACTGATCAGTCCCATCTTTTCCCCAAAGACCTCTCTCTCATGAACCTCTTGTCTTTCTGTTCCAGTTTGGACTGACTGTTTGCTAAGCCTGGTACACAAATGTTGTCCTGGGATTTCCTTTTGCTAGTCTTCTCTGTCCATCGTCCTATTTTCTGGGTCCACCTCATCTTCTTTGGTTTACTCTCTCATTTTGTTGAAGCACATTCTCCAGTAGCTTCCTAAGTAAGGAAATTTTTTCTGTGTCCTTGAAAGTCTGAAAGTATTCTGACCTCATGTCAGATTGGTTGGGTGTATGATTCCAGGTTAGCAACAAGCTTCCTTAGATTGAGCCTCCCTAGGCTTGCTGATGAGAAATCTGACATTCTGATTTCTGTGCCTTTGTCTGTGGCTTGTTTTTTCCACTCCTGATGCTTTGAAAACCATTTCTGAAATTGTATGACGATATGCTTTGGTGCTTGCCTTTTTCATTTATTATACTGAGACTTTGGTGGGCTGTTTTCAATAGGTATTGTTTCCTTCAGTTTTGAAAACAATTTTTTTTTAGGAAGTTGATTTAAAAAACTATTTATTTGACTGCACGGGGTCTTAGTTGTGGCACACAGGATCTTTAAGTGCAGCAGGTGAACTCTTAGTTGCGGCATATGGGATCTAGTTCCCTGACCAGGGATCAAATCTGGGCCCCCTGCATTGGGTCCCAGTCACTGGATCACCATGGAAGAACCTCAAAAATTTCTTTATCAGGCAACAACTAGATTTGTCATTGAGAAACTCTTAAATGTCAGTGGAGGTTTTTTCTTTTTTTCCTATCCCCACCTGGGGTTCTCAGGGCCTCTGGAGAAGAATTTTCTACTTTCACAGGGAGGATGAGAGGGTAGGGGCGTAGTGCCTGGCAGTCGGCATCCTGGGGGGAAGCGTGGGGAGGGCCTGGGGCTGTCACTATGAAGTACAGACCTTCCCTCCACCCCTCAGTTGTCCACCCTGCACCTCTTCCCTGCCCTTCAAACCCTGTTTGAGATCCCCGAGTATGGAAGCCTCCGGAGTTCCTCCATATGCAGCAAGGCAGTTGATAGAGTTGTTTGGCTTTGTTTTGGCTGTGCTGGGTGTTTACTGCTGCTCTCGTGTTGCGGGGGGCGGGGGGCTACTCCTGTGGTTCAAGGGCTTCTCATTGTGGTGGTTTCTCTTGTTGCAGAGCACAGGCTCTAGGGCCCTCGGGCTTCAGTAGTTGCAGTTCATAGGCTCCAGAACACGGGCTCAATAGTTGTGGCGCATGGGCTTAGTCGCTCTGAGGCATGTGGGATCTTCCCGGGTCAGGGATCTCCTGCATTGGCAGGCGGATCCTTAACCACTGGACCACCAGGAAAGTCCATAGAATTATTTGGCTTTTGAGAGCACAGCTCTGGGGCCACAGCAAAGGGCTCTGCACACGGACTCCAGCCAAGCACCTGTGTTTAACCCTGTGCCTCCAAGCTGACTTTCTGGGGTAACTCATGTTTCCCAGGCATTAAGCCTCTTGAGGTTAAACTGGGTGAACTGATTTGCTTCATGTTGGTAATCTTCCCTGGTTGGCACTTAGTCTGTAATTTCTTGCAAAGTTTCTATCCAGGTAACGCTTCGCCACCTGCCTTCCAAGTATCTGTTGACTTTCATCTGCTACTGCCTCCTTTTCAGAGCTTTTGTGTTTCTTTTAATATTTCTTCAGTGTTAAATCAGTGAAGTTTTGAGAGGTAGGGGGAAGTAAAGGGGGGGGCAATCATGTTCAATTAAGAGACTCCAGCCACTGATTTATTTTTGTCTCAACTTTTCTTCAAAATAAGATTTGATGGGAATTCCTTGATGGTCCAGTGATGAGGACTTGGTGCTTTTACTGCCAGGATCTGGGTTTCAATCCCAGGTCGAGGAACTAAGATCCCGCAAGCCACTCAGGGTGGCCAAGAAAAAAAAAAGAGAGATTTGATGATGATTGAAAAAACCAGTAAGTACAATTTTTAAAAGAATTAAAGAAAATAGTGGGGAAGGGGGAGAAATGTACCAATTTCAAGTTCCTATTACATCTGTAGGTTTTATGACTCCCAAATCCATCAGTTCAGTCACTCAGTCATGTCCATCTCTTTGCGACCCCATGGACTGCAGCATGACAGGCTTCCTTGTCCATCACAAACTCTCGGAGTTTACTCAAACTCATGTCCATTGAGTCGGTGATACCATCCAACCATCTCATCCTCTGTCGTCCCCTTCTCCTTCCGCCTTCAATTTTTCCCAGCATCAGGGTCTTTTCCAAAGAGTCAGTTCTTTGAATCAGGTGGCCAAAGTACTGGAGTTTCAGCTTCAGCATCAGTCCTTCCAATGAATATTTAGGACTGATTTCCTTTAGGATGGACTGGTTGGATCTCCTTGTAGTCTAAGGGACTCTCAAGAGTCTTTTCTAACACCACAGTTCAAAAGCATCAGTTCTTCGGCGCTAAACTTTCTTTATAGTCCAACTCTCACATCCATACACGACCACTGGAAAAACCATAGAACATGACTAAATGACCACAGACATCTTCCTTGGTAGGTTTCATACATCCTTCAATGAGCCCCATCATCAAGGCCTCCCACCTGCTCCTGTGCCTGTGTTGGTCCTATTTCAGTGTCTGTTATCACTCTCTGGTCACTCAAGAGAAGTCTTTGCTGTATTCCTCTCCCTTGCCCTCCTCATCAGAACTGTTGCCAGACTCCTGCCAATTAGACCATCGAATTCTCCCTCAGATTGTCTATCTCCATCTCCACTGCTCTGTTGTAATTTACCCCCATCCCTCAGGGGGATCCCTGCTTCAGCCTCCTAACCGATCTTCAGGTTTACCCCATCCTAATCTCCACAGTGATGTGAAAGTCTTTTTTTTTTATCATTACAATAAAATGTGCTTTATTTTTTTATACAGTTTTAAAGGTTACACTCCATTTACAGTTATTACAAAATATTGGCTATATTCTCCGTGTAGCGATGTGAGATTCTTTTTAAAAAATGCAAATCGGGCAGATTTGCTTAAAACTCTTCAGTTGTTTCCCATTACCCTCAAGATAAAGTTTCAAACGTCTCAGGCCAAAGAACGTCTTCCATGTACATTTTTCCACAATTGAAATCTGACTCTGTCCCCAGCACGAGTCCATCCCCTACATTATGCTTCCAGTGGGAATTAAGAGGAGACTGCTGGCTTCCCCCTACTTCACACACTATTCTCTAAGGTCCTCATACTGTTTCTCTGTCACTTCCTTTCCTTTGAGGTCAGGCCTCCTGTCTTTCACCCTCTCCCTTGACCCAGGCTGATTTCCTGGCCACTCCCTCCTGCACTAAGCCCTCCTGTTTGCCCATAAGCTGCCAGGCAATTCCAACATCAACCTGTTCCATCTTCATGATTTTGGCCAGCATCATCCCTGGCACATTACGATATTCAACAAGTGTTATTTAAACTGCCATTCAACACACTGTGTTCATAATGAGCACTTTACTTTCCTAAACTCCACATAGTAATTAATTAAACAGATGTCCTGGGTGCCAGTCCTAGCCAAGCACAAGGACTGGTAGTGGTTAACATAACAAATATAGTCTTTGCTCTCAAGGTGCTTGCTGACTGATGAGGCAGAGAGAAAGGCAACCAGGTGATTTTATTGAAAAGTGCAAAGTGCTCTGATGGGGTTAAACCCGTGATATGTTGGGGCTCACAGGAAAGGCACATGATCTGGACTCCAGTGACCTCTATCCAATTTGGCATTCATACTCACGGTCCACAGCCTAAACTTTGTGAATGGCCTGGGAAATCTACAACTCCAAGCTCCTTACCCTTCCACCTCTTCCCTCTGTTCTCAGGAGATCTACTTGTGGGCTCAGCAAAAAGTTATAGGCCATTAGGCAAGAATGTCCTCACAGTCTCTTCATTCTTCTCGTGTTATAGAATCCATATCCATCCTTCTCTTTTCCTTCTTTACCCCTTAACCAGAGCTCTGCACCTACCAAACCAGTCTCCTCTGGGCCATCACTCCATCCATTACTCTCTATTCCCCTGGGTCCTCAACTGGTCTCTTTAATTAGGCATTTTTCTGTTAACTTACTTAATTCTTACCAATCCTAAAATAAAAATAAGCAAAAAGAAGAAAAGAAAAATCACTTATCTCTACCTCCTGTCCCCCTCCAGTCACCTTTCTGGTTTTCTCACTTCACAGCAAAGCTTCTACACACTTTCTATCCCTCCACAGGCCATTTTCTCCTCAACTCACTACAGTTCTGTTTCTCTGCCACCCCTACCCCTACAACTTGCATTACTTCAGCCATGTCTCTGATAACCTCCTAATTGTGCAGGTCAATGAAGAGGTGCAGGTCAATCTTGGAGAAAGCAATGGCACCCCACTCCAGTACCCGTGCCTGGAAAATCCCATGGACGGAGGAGCCTGGTGGGCTGCAGTCCATGGGGTTGCTAAGAGTTGGATACGACTGAGCGACTTCACTTTCACTTTTCACTTTCATGCAACTGAAGAAGGAAATGGCAACCCACTCCAGTGTTCTTGCCTGGAGAATCCTAGGGACAGAGGAACCTGGTGGGCTGCCATCTATGGGGATGCACAGAGTGGGACACGACTGAAGCGACTTAGCAGCAGCAGCAGGTCAATCTTAGTCCTTTGCTCACCTGTCCTGTTGGGGCAACAACTAACATCACTGGCCACCTCTCCTGCTCAAAAGGCTTTCTTCCCTCATGCCTCTCCACCCCCACATCTTCTCTTGGACAGCCCGCATCCCAGGCTGCTGCCTCTTTCTGCCCTTTCAGTCTCCAGTGCCTGTCACATTGTATGTAAATCCTCAGTAAATTGTCTCAGCTGTGACTAGGAATCCTTCTGGCCCACTGCCAACCTCACTATCAGCAACTCCATTCAATGTGAAATTCAACACAGTGGCAGACAAGTGCGTCCCATCCCACAAGCCCCATCCCTCTAGAGATAACTAGGAAAGGCACAGTTCCTGCCCTAAGTGGGTAAGGTTAAGTGTGGCATAGAGCCTGTAAATAAGCAAGTTTAAGTCCAATAGTGTAGTAAGCGCTAGAATGGGGCAAGCAACAGGATACTGCAGGAATGTGAGCAAGGGACACCTAACCCAGCTGTTATGGAAGATTTCCAGAGGAGATGCCAACCAGGCTGAAAGGCATCTGCAGCTGGCAGGTGAAGAGGTAAGCAAATTGTATTCCAGGCAGAGGGAATAAAACACGTAGAGGCTCAATGGCACCCCACTCCAGTACTCTTGCCTGGAGAATCTCAGGGACGGGGGAGCCTGGTGGTCTGCCGTCTCTGGGGTCGCACAGAGTCGGACACGACTGAAGCGACTTAGTAGTAGTAGCAGCAGTAGTAGTAGTAGTAGTAGAGGCTCAAAGGTATGCAAGTTTAAGGCATATTTAATGAATTGTGAGTGGGAGGCAGTGCAGTGCAGTGGCTAGGAACACAGACACAGGAGTCGGATGATCTTCTACCTCCTGCCTGTGTTATCTCATGCAAACTACTTAACTTCTCCAGGCTTCATTTCTCTTACCTGAGAAGAGGGGATAATAAGAGTTGACTCTCATAAAGGTCAACAAATTGCCTAGCATATAGGAAACCCTTGGGCAACAGGAGGGTATTGAAGGGCTTTAAGTCCAGAATGGTGGGCTTCCCTGATGGCTCAGCAGTAAAGAATCTGCCTGTCAATGCAGGATACATGGGTTCAATCCCTGGGTTGGGAAGATCCCCTGGAGGAGGGTATGGCAACCCACTCAAGTATTGTTACCTGGGAAATTCCACGGACAGAGGAGCTGGGTGGGCTACAGTCCATGGGGTTGCAAAAGAGTCGGACATGATGTAGCAACTAAACAACAACAACAAGTCAGTGTGACAAGAAATGACTTTGTCCTAGAGATATCATCTTGACTGCAGTGCAGAAAGGTGATCAGGACCGGGCAAGGCTAAAGGTGGGGCAGCAGTTAGGAAGCTGTTTCCATAATCTTGGCAAAAGATGCTGATGACCCTAGGGCTGGAGAGAAGTAGAAATGTCATACAGGTTGGAGCAGCAGGACCTGGTGACTGTCTGGAGTATGAAAGCTGGAAGGGTCAGGAAAGATGCCCAGTTAACCTTGCTTCCTGCTTCACAGGAAACAGAGCCCATCAGGAGCAACTCCCTTCTTTCCCTCCATTTTTTTTTTTCTTTTGGCTGTGCCACATGGCTTGTGGGATTTCAGTTCCTGGACCAAGGACTGAACCCAGGCTATGGCACTGCAGCCCGGAATCCTAATCACTAGGCCACCAGGGAACTCCCTCTCCCTCTACACTTAACCTCAGCGCATGGGCACCCAGCTTCACTGCGTGTGCTAGGTTCCCAGCATTGCATGTGATAGTCTCCTCTATCTTCAGTCTCTCCACCTCCTCTGATTTCTCTTATACTTATTCCAATCTTTGCCAACCCCAACATAAAACATAAACAAAGACTTTCCTTCAAACTTCTATACTTCCTCCCTGTTTATCTTCAGATTTCTCCCTCTGGCCTACAGGATAAAGTTTACACTCAATGTGGCATAAAATGTCCTTCAAAACTTGACCCCAGCCTAGCCTCATGAACAGTCACTCCCACATTGCAACCAGCACCGACTTCTCAACTCCCCAGGCTCTTCCAGGGCCCTCTTGTATCTCAACCCTGCTCTGCCATCAGGGAATAGCCAGGCTCCTTTCTGCCCTGACACAATTCCCCAAGACAGCTGGAGGTTCTCAGGTGTGTGGTTCTACGTATGCCAGTCTCCTGCTATGCTATAAAACTTCACCATCGCTCCCACTAGAGTGTGAGTTGCTCGAGGGCAGGGATTGGTCCTCCCTGTTTCTGTGTCCCCAGGGCCTGGCCTGGCACAAAGTAGATGTTTAATAAATGCTCGCTGGATGAATGAGTGAAGAAATCAGCTAGCTCCCGTTTAGATGGTTATGTCTGAATGTTCATGATATGTAGGTCCATAAAACTACCAACTTCTCAAAGCTGCCATGTGCAGAGTGGCAGATTCCCATCCAAGAAGGCCGGTGCAAAGTCTATGAGGCATTTTACAGCTACGACAGGAAATAGCAATGTCAGCAGCGGTGCCATCTTTGGACACTAAGGACAGGGATTCAGTGCCATGAACGGTCAGTTAAATTGTAATTGGAGTGAACTGTTCCTCTGCAAACCATAATGTTCTTTAGCTGCAGCCAAATGGCATTCAAGAAGAGGAGAAAATTTTTTTGAAATGTCAAAGAAATCATTTCCAATTTGGTGTTCACAACCAGAGACTCTAATGATCAGTGGAAATGAGAAGCAAACAAATTAGCACTAATGGAAAATGGCTTTTGGAGAAGAGGATTTAATTTATAGTCAACTGATCATGGCATGCAGCATGCAGTAAAAGTCAGTTTCACCAGCTTGATCATAAGAACCGGAGAATACCCGGAATGCCAGAGAAAAATATACGTGTGCCATCATGCTTATGAGAATCTCTCTGTAAGTGGCAGCCAATTAAAATGGTCATTATTTTACCTTGGAGAGAAAATGGTCTGAAAAAATCAAAGCACATGAAATTAAAATCTGGATTAGGAGCCCCCATCCAAATTGGTTTGTCTGTGGCCTTCTAACCTTGGCAAGGTCTTCTGCAAGGACGACAAACCTACTTTGTCTTCAGCCCAGAGTGGTCTCTTTGTTTTTAATTTCCTCTCCATCTTCAGAGGTGATTAATAAATCTAGACTTATCCATAAATCATTCCTATAGGAGCCAAATGGTTCTTCTTCATGCCGGGAAACGAAAATCATAGAAACCTCAAAACCCTTGTACTAAGCCAAAGGCCCTTCACAACAAGAGAGAAGAGGTGTTAAAAGTCAGAAGGTCACTAGGTCTTGTCTCTAAATAAAATTTCTCAGAGGGCTTTTTTGTCCTCCTAAATCAAAAGACATATTTCAAAAAGCAAGAAGCCTCCAGCACATGGGCTGCCAGCCTGGCTCCCTGTCCTCACAAGGCCTTGGAGACAAGGCAGCCGCTCTCTCCTGTTACTGCTGGTTCCATCTGCAGAATGGACAGAGGCCTCTCCCAGTCATACTCCTCACTCTCAGCTCCTGATTCAGAGAGAGAGAGGGAGAGATGCAGGGAGAAGACAGACGCAGAGGGAGAGAGAGAAACACTCTCCTTCCAAACCTCATGCCCAGGGTGTCCTGGCCTTCACCTGCACCTTAGGGCCAAACGTACTACAATATGTCACTTTCTCCTCATAGATGTTCTTCCTTCTGCTCCCTACTCATACCCTCTTCACACATCCCTTCTGCTACCCACCAGCTCCCCACAGACTCCATATGCCCCCATCTCGTCCCCACAGTTAGCTGCCATTCCCTCCATCCTCTTTCCACAGACCATTTTCCCTATGGCTTTCCTGCACAACCCTCTGCCTTCACCAGCTGCCCATACTTACCCTCATTCTCTACCCACAGACCCCCTTTTCCTCATCCCAGACTCAATTCTGCCTCTGGCTCCACTCTGCAGGCCTGCCCTCATGCTCTCCCCACAAAATGTAAATTATCTAGGTTCACCAGAGTCTCCTGCCCAAGTTCTGCTCTACGTTTCATCCTCCTGGACCTGATTTCTTGCCTTTCCTTCCCTTCCAAACTTCTTACTCTGCCCTCAAAAACTTTTGTTCCTGATCAGCAAAGTCTCCCCCACCTTTAGCCCCTTAGCGGCTCCACACTTGCTTTGCCCACCTCCAGCCAACCCCGAAAGCTGGGTCTTCCTCAGGGCACCATTTGTGCATAGCTAACCCTGGAGAAGGCTGCTGACACTCTTACATCCCAGGAATCTCAGGGCTGGGACAGGGGCTAGGGTCTCCCTACCAAAGCCCACCTCAGTTCCTACTCTACCTGTTCTTTCTGAAAACACTTGCTACTTTAGCATCATGCCATTCAGCTGTATTGACCTTTGCCCTTCCTCCTGCTGTCATCTACAGACTACAGAACAACCTGCTATATTCATCAAGGACCTTGGTACCTGGCTCACAAGCATCCTCCTCCCTTTCCTCCCTTCAAGTTTTGCCATCACCTGGGGGAATTTCAATGGCCATATCAACATCCTGGCTGTCTTCTGTACTCCATTTTGGCACCCCACTACTGTGGCCAAACCCTGGACCTTGTCATCACTTGAAACTACTCAAACTTCATTACTCCACTTTGTGATCATAATTCTCTCATTCAACTGTTTCCAAGATCTGGGTTCTGTGACTTCACTGGGACCTCCAGCCCATAACACTTTTACACTCTCCTATGCAGTTTAGGCAGAGAAGGCAATGGCACCCCACTCCAGTACTCTTGCCTGGAAAATCCCATGGACGGAGGAGCCTGGTAGGCTGCAGACCATGGGGTTGCTAAGAGTTGGGCACGACTGAGCGACTTCACTTTCACTTTTCACTTTCCTGCATTGGAGAAGGAAATGGCAACCCACTCCAGTGTTCTTGCCTGGAGAATCCCAGGGACGGGGGAGCCTGGTGGGCTGCTGTCTGTGGAGTCGCACAGAGTCGGACACGACTGAAGCAACTTAGCAGCAGCATGCAGTTTAGGGTCTATGGTCCACCATCTCAATTACTCTTTTACCAGAATCCTCAACTTCGTCCTTTGTCCTTCCATTTTATCCACCTGATTTAAATTCAAACTGAGATCAACTCAATTCATCTTTCTGCACCCACCAGTAGATGGACAAATGTTGTTGGGGGAAAAATATATAGCACACAACCATGCAGACTGCAGCTGCAACAAATTAATGGTCTCCAACCTCAACAGAAGGACTGATGCTGAAGCTGAAACTCCAATACTTTGGCCACCTGATGCAAAGAACTGACTCATTTGAAAAGACCCTGACGCTGGGAAAGATTGAAGGCAGGAGAAAGGGACGACAGAGGATGAGATGGCTGGATGGTATCACCGACTTAATGGACATGAGTTTGAGTAAACTCTGGGAGTTGGTGATGGACAGGGAGGCCTGTTGTGCTGCAGTCCATGGGGTTGCAAAGAGTTGGACATGACTGAGCGAATGAACCGAACCGAACTGAACCTCAACAGGGCTCATAACTGCCCAGAAATCTGTAGGCTAGCTCAGTCAACCTGCTTCCATTCTCCACGCAGCTATTTCAGTCTTCTTCTGCTCGTCTCAAATCTTGCACTCCATCTCCAACCTCTCTCTCCCTGGCTAATACCATGGTCCTACTACAAAGAAAAAATAGAATCCATCAAACATGAATTTTCTCAACTTCCTGCTACCAAATCTACTAATGTACTAGTCTTACATGCTTCCTTTCTGTCACAAGGCAGATATCGCTTGAAGTGAATTCTGCCACCAATGCTTTGGATCCCCAACCTTATTCTTTACCCAGGGGCGCCACTCTCTGTTATCTCCTCTGCCCTCTAATCTTCTTCCTCTTTGCTGGATCCATACTGACAGCATTTCTCCCGTATGAATAAAAACCCATCTCTCCTTCCAGCTATCACCTTCTCTCTCTTCTCCTAAAGAGCCAAACTTCTTGAAAGTAGAGTCTTCACTTCCTCACCTTCCCACTTACTTTTCAGCTCAATGTAATTTGACCTCTGCTCCTGCAGTTTCACTGAAACTGCCTTTACAACCACTTCCTTGTTTCTAAATTCAGTGAATCTTTTTAGATTTTATTTATCTTGATTAGTAATCAGCCTTTAACACTTTTCTCCTTGGTTACTGGAAAAGCATGTTCTACTACTGATTAATGAAGTACTGTAGACACTTTACCTCAATTACCTTTGCAGATTCATTCTCCTTTGCCAGAACCTCAAACACAGGTGCTTCTCAGGGTTCTGTCCTAGGCTCTCTCCTCTTCTTCCTTTAAAAATGTTTATTTCTTCGGCTGCCTGAAGAAATAAACTTTCACATGCTCAGTTGTGGCATGTGGGATCTTTAATTGCAGCATGAGAACTCTTCATCGTGGTATGTGGGATCTAGTTCCCTGACCAGGGGTCAAACCCAGGTCCCCTGCACTGGGAGCATGGAGTCTTAGCCACTGGGCCATCAAGGAAGTCCCTTCTTCTCTTCTTTCTCTACACAGTCTCTCCGGGCAAGCCAAACAAATCAATCCAGTGTGTGGCTGCCATCTTTAAGACACTACAGACTAAATATTTTAATTTCCAATTTAGACTTATCTTGCAAACTCCAGTCAGGCATACTCAGCTGCCTCCTGGACACTTCCACTTGGATATCCCACTGGCACCTCAAACTCACCATGCCCAGAATTGACTCTTTCCTAACAACTCTCCTTTCTGTTTGCCCAAGGCAGGAAATTAGACATTCTTCACGTTTCCTACTTATCCCACATCCGACCAGTCACCAAGTCCAGTTCTAGTCCAGTTCTTTTAAACTCATAAGTCTAAGGAATCCATCCTTCTCTTCAATCCTGTTACCTCTCCATGCTTCAGGCCACCATAATCCTTTCACATGACTGAAACAACTTCCTGAACTGGTCTCCCTCCTTCTCCCAGTCTCGAATCCATTCTTTTCATTGATCTTTCTAAAACATTAATCTGATTGTTACTGTTTTGTTTAAACCTCTGCAGCCTCCCCATTGTCCTTAGGATAAAGTCTAAGCTCTGGTGCTCGGTGGCATAAAATGCATTGGAAATATTTTTCCATCAGTAAGATCTACCCATAAGCTCAGGGTTGAGTGTGGCATCAAAGACCTTCCAGAGTCTGGGCCTACCTATTCCTCCAAGATTGCTCTCCCATTAGTATCTCCTTTGGCCAGAAGATGCTCATAGTTCCTGGCACCAATCCCTCACTTTTCTCTTTGAGCCATGCAAGGACTCATGTCTCCACAAATCTTTCAAAGCCTAGCTCAAAAGCCATCTGCACTGCCATAAGTTCCCCTTCTAATTCTGAGCTCCTAAAATCCTTCGGGTCTACTCTTGTAGTATTTATCCCTCCCATAGTATTAGAGCTGGTTCATGCACGGTTTCTCTCCCTCTCCTTTTAAGAATTATGGAAGTGAAGCGAAGTGAAAGTCGCTCAGTCGTGTCCGACTCTTTGCGACCCCATGGACTGTATAGGGAATACTCCAGGCCAGAATATTGGAGTGGGTAGCCTTTCCCTTCTCCAGGAAGTCAGGGTCAAAACCAATCCTAACTAGAGTCCGCCTATGTAACAGATGGTAAGTAAATATTTTTCAAGTGCGTGGATAAATTTAAGAAAACTTTACTCCCTAACCCCTTATGTTGCGCACGAACAGGGCACTCTCTAAAGTCTTCTCCAGAAGACAGCACCTCCTTTGCATCCTACCCATCCCACCATTCAAAATAAGCCTCGACCAACTGGGTGGATCACGGGCTGGCACGCACCCCTGTGGCCGTTTTGTATGGTTTTCTACCTCCAGCCCTCGGAGCTGCGGTTGGTAGAGGTCGGTGGAAGTAGCTAGATGATGCAAGTCAAAGGGCACTGTTGTCCGTCCGGTAGGAAAAGACGCGGTAAAGAAAGGAAACCCTCCTGATCCCCAGAAAACGCAACTCTCCCACAGATCCCCTTACCTACACGGGAGGGTGGGGACTCTTCCTGACTGGCGCCTTAGCTGGCCAATACCTAATCGAGACCAAGCGAGTTAGCCAATGGCCGAGGGTCAGAGATAGAGCAGGACGGGGCATGGTTGCTAAGGCCTAGCAAGCAGGGTGCGGCGAGAGGCTCCGGGAGACACCCGGTGGTTGCTAGGGAGAGAGGTCACAGAGCGCGGCTCAGGGATTGGGTAGCGTCGAGGGAGGTGGGTGGTGATTGGGCGGTGCCCAGGAGAGGCTTGGGTGAGGTGCAGGCGCGCGAGCGGGAGTTCCGGCCGGAGGCCCAAGCCGAGGGCCGGCTCCTTCACCATGGCTTCAGCCCAGCTGGACTACACCATCGAGATCCCGGATCAGCCCTGCCGGAGTCAGGGTATGGAACGAGGGTTGGGTCCAGTCGTGGGTAGGTGACCTAAGGAGTCCGTGGGTTGCAAGCACAGCTGTGGCCCCGCCCCTCTTGCGGCCCCGCCCTCCCGCGGCCCATCTCCTCATAGGGTCCGGCAGGTCCTTAGATTTGTCGGGTCCAGAGAGCCCCGCCCCTTAGTAAGCCCCGCCCCCAGGGCGCTTTCCCTGTCCGAGCCCCGCCCCTCTTCGGAGTCCACACGCCCCCCGCCCGCCCCCACCTCCGACCAGGTTGGGGCCCTTTTTTCTGTCTCTTTAGTTCTCAGGTCCAAGCTTTCGCTTCTTTCCCAGTAACTGAAGGCTGCCGAGGACAGGGGACATCCTGATTTCTTTGTTTGGAGTCGGGTTTCCCACTGCTGTCCTTTCTTGGCGGTTGTGCTTAGGGGGTTCCACTCGTTATATTCTATCCACTGTTTTCCCCAGGGTCCATGGAGAAGCCCAGGACACAGAACCTTCACCCTTCCCTCCTCTGCACTCTCCTTGGCAGTATAGTCAGCAGAGCCGTCTCTGCTGTGAGTTAGAAGTCGGCTCAAATCCCCACTCCTCCCTTCAGTAGCTGCGTGACCGTTGGTAGGCTTCCAGCTCTTAACTTCGGTTTCCTCATCTGCACAGTTGGGGGTACCAACAGTAACCTCCCTCTGACGGTAGTTGGTTGCACAACTGAGATTGTTTGTGTAAAGGACCCAGCATAATGCTTGGCACTGAGTGAGTTTCGTGATTAGCTTTATTTTCCTCCCTACAGTCATATTCGAGAAAGGAGTGTGGCAGGGTCACAGAATTAGTAGTCTGTGAGTCGGATTGGGGTTCCAGAGAATGGAAAATTTGGCCCGGATTGGGAGTGAATTATGGTAGAGGAGCCTTGTCATACAGCCCAGCTCAAGCTGCAGGTCTTGCCTGTCTTACTCCACATCACCTTCACACCTCCAGTCTTACCACCAGCCACACCTCACCTCTTCTGCCACCCCAGCCCTCTTCCCAATGCAAAGCTTTGATCTTATCACTATTCTAGCTAGAACCCTACAGTGACTTTTTTGCCCTCAGGATAAATCAAGTCCTGATTCCTTAGCATGGCATTCAAAGTCCATCATTTAGCAGCCCCTGCTTACCTCTTTGTTCACTATATCCTTTCACTGTTCACTTTTGAGTTTTGTGTTTCGGCTTCCCCAGGCTGCTTGTGATTCTGCACACCCTTCCTGCTTCTCTCTGCTCCTGCTGTTTCTTCTGTCTGGAATGCCTTTTCCTCTCTGCTGCCCCACTCTGCCCGCTCCCATGTCTGGTTCATCATTTAACGCTTCTCTCAGATGTTACTTCCTTCAAGAGAGCCTTCCCAGACCCCTTGCATAGTAGCTTGTGTTCCTTGGATGGGGTCTAAGAGGGGAGTGCAACCCCTAGGCTTTTGACCGAGCAGGTAGCCCCAGACCAATTGTACTTCACTAGAGCCAGATCTGTGGCCAAGGGCTCTTGGGCTTATAGATGTAAAAATGCTTTTGAAAGTCTTGGCATCAGCGGGAGATGAAGTCAATTAACATTTTTACCCTTGGGGACTTCCCTGGTGGTCCAGTGGCTAAGACTGCAGGCTCCCAATGCAGGGGCAGGGTTCGGTCCCTGGTCAGGGAACTAGATCCCGAATGCCACAACTAAAGACCTGGCACTTGCTGCAACTAAGACCTGGCACAGCCAAATAGATAAAATATTAAAAAAAACTATTTAAAATAATTTTTTAAAAGATTATTGCCCTTGGAGCACCTTTAGTTGCAAAGGCCTGGAGCTGCCTTCTGTGTGGCCAAGAGGGCAGAAGTTTGTTCCTCAGCCCCAGTGGGCAGCCTTTGCGTTTCAGTTCTACCTCTTGCTCTTCTTTGGTTTTGGCAAGTTATTGAACCTCTCTGAGCCTCAGATTCCCTGACTGTAAAGTGGAAGTGATAAGAGCGCCTACCTCACGGCACTGAGGGTTGATGAAGTAGTGACTGACGTAGAGCAGGTATCTGTGCTCCTGTGTGTGCAGCCTGCGCTTGCGCTCTCAGTACATTTCTTCCCCTGGTGGCTCTCCCCCTGCCTCAAGGGGCTGGGTCCTAGAATTGGAAGAAATCTCGGGGCCATTTTGTCCTGCATCCTTCTCCTGTCATGAGAGCTTGCTGTTAGCTCCAGACCCTTCCCTGACAGGATACTTCCTCCCACATATCCTGGCCTGTTGAAGGCAGCTGGATTGTTAGAAAGCTTCCCTTTCTTGAGCCACAGTAGGCCTTCCTGTCACATCTGCTTTCAGGTCAGCATTTGCTGTGTCCTGGTTGTGGGCTAGTTGCTGGTCTCCTCAGAAGTGACTCACACACAGACTCCCTGCAAGGACCTGTGCTTCTGGGAGGACAGTATTTAGAAGGAGGTGGTTTCACAATGATGTGGTAACTGCAGGGCTAGGAGGTCATGGTGGGTACAACACAGAGCAAGGTAGTCTGTCTTCCTCTGTTTTCAAGATGACAGCTTCATCTCTTTTCTCCAAGAAAAACACCCCCAAGGCCTTCAGCTGTTCCTCCTCTGGTGTGGTTCTAATAACCCTCTCCTTATGATTGCCTTCTGTACTGGCTTTGGTTCATCATGCCTTTCCCTCTCTAAGTGCGTACCTCAGAGCCAAACTCGAGGCTATAGGACCCCTCAGAAGGAAGTGACAGCACTGTGACCCCCTACATCTCTTTGCTTCCTGTCTGTGGAGAGCTCCCTTCCTGGCTGACGTGGCTTCACAGAGCGACAGTCTTTGGGGGTCCGGAGATTGTCTCTCTGTTGCACTTACTGTTTAAAGGTGCAGAAGTGTGTAGGACGGTCATATTTGGTTTCTGGAATTGCGTTTCCCCCATAACTGAGCTTTAGAGCCACGGAGCCTGGCACTGCTGTGAGCTGATAGAGAGGCGAGCAGCTGCTGCTGGCACATACTTAGCGGGAAGGCAGCTACAGATCTGGGGCCCTTCATCACTCAGGGTCCTTCTGCTGGAATTCCCGCCAGGCAGTTATTTGTGGCTGACTGGGTCTAACAAGGATCATCTACCTGGTTCTTTGCCGAAGCTGATCCCTTGACCTGGCATTCCCCTCTTCCCACCCACTCTTCTTTGACCAGTGGTCCCCTCACCCTCCTAATGAGAGTTGGGTATTCTTCTCTCATTTCCTTGGGGAAGGTTCTGTCCTCAGGACCCCCAGTGCAGGGATCCCTGTCGTGTTGTTTGGAGGGTTTGGCTCACTGTTGCCAGAGCCTGGCAAGGAAGATGTGCCCGAAGAGCTGAAGGGAGACATTTGGCAGTACTCCGGCCCCGCCCAAGGTGCTCTGCCATCCAGGCCAGGCTTGCATTGCCCCTCCTCCCAGCCAGAGACTGGTCAGCCAAGTCCTGCCCCAGGGCCCCTAGGGCCCCTCTGCGGCTTGCGCAGGCACTTCTTAAAGGCATCCTGTTGCTCTCAGGTTCCATAAACATTTTTACAAATAATTGATTTACAAAATTAATGGGGCTGGGACAAGGGGCTCACTCTTAGCCTTCCGGGGAGTCACAGAGAAGGCAAGCGATAGGTCTGCTGTGAGCCCAGGCTTCGTTGTCAGTCTACCCTTGGGCTGAGCGCTGCCTGGGGTCGAAGAAATGAAGAGCTTGTCTTGACCCCCAGGAAGTTTCTCCCAGCACCAGGGAAACAGTATGGGGTGGACTGTAGTTAGGACCACCATGGTGGGCTACAGGGGTCAGTGGCTTCCTGGAGAAGAGTGGCCCACGCTGGACCTGCAGCTGTAGATAGGGAGCAGCAGAAGGCGCAGAGCTGGGGCACTGGGGGACTGAGTGGGGCCCAGAAGAGTGTGGCCTTGGCAGGAGGCCGGGGTGTGCTTTCAGGAGCAGGGGCGAGAGAAAACCTCAAGAGCTGTCACACCGACGAGGCCTCACAGGCCGAGGTGCCGAGTTGAACTGGACTCTTCTTGTCTGTGTGAACCCCAGGGCTGCTTTTTTTTTTTCTGAGCAGAGGAGTTTTGTTCATTTTTTGAATCATGACTTCTTTTCTTTCATTCATTAATAGAAACCCTTCCTAATTTGTCTGCTTTATGCCAAGTGTCATGCTAGGCCCTGGATCTGAGCTCCAGACCTCAAGGACCCTTTGCCTGAGGTCTCTGTGGTTTCTGTTGGGCTTACACTGTTGACCATGCCCTGCTCACACGCCAGGTTTAGCAAGAACCCCTCATATGATTTTATTACTCTAGAAGGCAATGGCAAGCCACTCCAGTACTCTTGCCTAGAAAATCCCATGGATGGAGGAGCCTGGTAGGCTGCAGTCCATGGGGTCGCTAAGAGTCGAACACGACTGAGCGACTTCACTTTCACTTTCCACTTTCACGCAATGGAGAAGGAAATGGCAACCCACTCCAGTGTTCTTGCCTGGAGAATCCCAGGGATGGGGGAGCCTGGTGGGCTGCCGTCTATGGGGTTGCACAGAGTCGGACACAACTGAAGCGACTTAGCAGCAGCATGACCACCTTGTGAGATCTGGAGTACTCTTATCCCATCTTACAGATGAGGAACAGGAGCTCAACAGGAGGTAAAGTGTCTTGCCCCAAGTCATCCCAGGTTCCAACTCAGGAGCCTCACTCCAAAGCTTGTGTATGCATATTTCAGTTGCCATCAGGAAGTGCTGCCTGAAGACAGTTCCATTTCTCGGAAACAGTTAAGGACATGCATGAAGAAAGAGATGTCCATTAAAGTACTTTTATAACAGCAAAAGATTAGAAACAACACTGTGTCCAATAATGGGAGCTTGGTCACCATAAATTACGAAATATCTATAGCTGCTCTGCAGCCACTAAAAAGAATGGTGTAGAAATATATAAACCGACAGGGAGAGTTGTTCACAATACATTGCTAAATGGAAGAAAGCAGATTACAAAGCGGTATGATTCCAGTTGTATAAGATATTCATTTTCTACTTTTTCTACAGTGAGCATGCATTCCTCATGAAGTAATAACTTCAATTCATTGAACTCTTCCTTTGTGCTAGGGTAAAAATGCTAAGCCCTCAGTAGTCATTTTCTTGTTTAGTCTTATGTTCTATTATCCTCATTTCACAGTTAAGAAAATTAAACCTTAGAGAACTAGCTCAAGGTCTGTTTCATGGTTATTAGTGGCAGAGACAGAGATTTGAACCCAGATAGGGTTTATATGGTCGGTACTCCTAGATACCATGCTACTCTTCTGTACTATTATTCCAAAAGGTTAAAAAAAAAGTAAATTTAAAATGAACTAATTTGGATTAAATATAGGAACTCTAAGACTCTAGAAAGTATTTCTTGGGAGTAAAGGAAATTGAGGATCCTTTGATTCTTTGCATTTTAAGAAGAAAACATAGTTCTTTGTATTCTGAGTCCCGCTTGCTGATGAAAAGCACATATTGTTCCACAAATCCTTTTTCTTTGTCAGCCTTTTCCTTTGTCTTCCCCACATGCCCCTGGGATATACACAATCTAATTTATGCTCCAGTTTTATGACTTGAACTGTTGTACAATATGGTATGTATCTGTAATTCTGGTATTATCGGTGTCAGTGTCATTTGTTGAGAAAAGTCCAGAGGACAGAGAGCCCCTGAGATTAAATGTGGGGTACTTAAGAAGTGTCAGGCTTGAGGAGCCTTGCCAAGGAACTTCTGGGCATCCATGATCTCTTTGACTTCTTCACCACTATTGACTCTGCTGGATACCCCCCAACCTTTAAAAAAAATTTTTTTTTAACTCTCATTGCAAAAGTGATACCAATGGATTTTTAGACTGTGAATTTAAAAAATCATGAAAAAGAAATTGCCTCTAATCCCAGGAATAATTGCTATCAATATCTGATGCTTTTTTTCTGTGCATAAGTATGTGTAGGTGTGCATGTATGTATGTACATAGGATTCTGTTGTACATACTCTTTGCAGCTTGCTTTTTTGCTTAATGTGTTATTATTCATTTTTAAAATAATAATATTGAGATATAATTCACATTCTGTAAAATTCACTCTTTTAAAATGTGTGATTCGTTGGTTTTTAGGATGTTCACAGGATTGTACACACAGCACTATTTAATTTCAGAACATTTTCATCATCTGCAAAAAAAACCCTGAACCATTAGCAGTCTCTCCCCATTTCCCCCTGCCTCCAGCTCCTGGCAGCCGCTCATCTGCTTTCTGCCCTATGGATCTGCCTATTCTGGACATTTTGTATAAATCATATAAATGGAATCATATAATGTATGGTCTTTGTGTCTGGCTTCTTTCACTTAACATGTTTTCAAGGTTCACCTATGTTGTAGCAGTGCTTCATTCCTTTTTATCACCAAGTAGTATTCCATTGAAAGGATATACCACATTTTATTCACCTGTTACAGGTGATAGGTATGTGGATTGTATCTACTTTTTGGCTGTCATGAATATTGCTGCAATGAACATTCAGGTACACGTTTTTGTATGGACATATGTTTTCGGTTCTCTTGGGTCTTATACCTAGGAGTAGAGGTACTGGTTCATGTGGAAACTTCTTGCCTAATGTTTTTGAGGAGCTGCCAAACAGCAGTATATGAGGGTTCTGAATTCTCCTTATCCTCAACACTTGGTGTTATCTGACTTTTTGATTATGGCCATCCTAGTGGATCCAATATACTGTCTCATTGTGGTTTTAATTTTCATTTCCCTGATGACTGTGATGTTGGACATCTTTTCATGTTCTTACTGGCCATTTATGCATCTTCTTTGGAGAAATGTCTCTTCAAATCTTTTGCCTATTTTAAAGTTGAGTTATTTGTCTTTTCATTGTTGAATTCTTATATATCCTGGATAACAAACCCTTATCAGATATATGATTTGCAAATATTTTCTCCCATTCTGTCAGTTTCCTCAGCTTTTTGATGGTATCCATTGATGTACAAAAATTTTCAATGCTGGTGAAGTCCTGGTTTGTCTGTTTTTTTCTTGTACTCCTTTTCCTTTTAGTTATGTCTAAGAAACCATTCCTTAATCTAAGGTCACAAAGATTTACTTTTACATTTTCTGCTAAGAGTCTTATAGTTTTAGCTCTTATATTTATGTCTATGATCTGCTTAAGATATTCCTGAATATTTCTGTCATAGATTAAGCATTTTTCTTTCATAGAAGTGGAATCACTAAGTCAAAGATTGCATGTTTTTGAGGCTTTTGCTACACATACCAGAATTGTTGTGATTCTTTTCTTCCTATCGTTTCCCTCCCCCTTCCTACTTGTCTCCCACTGCCCTGGTTCAGGCCTTTACTGCCTATTGTTTCGCATGTTACAGTCATCTCTGTCTTATTCCTAATGGCACCTTTCAGCGCAGTGGGTAAGCACAGTGGGATGGTGGTGGTGGTGCTGTGATGTATAGACGAGGGGCATCTAGCCCTGTCTAGTGATTTAGGGGAGTGGTGAGAAGGGGTTGGAGAGGGCATCAAGGGGAACTTCTTGGATGTCAGCAGTGAGCTGACTCAGCAGGGGGCATGGGCATTAGCAAAGCATGAACATGGATTATCAGCATCTGGGCTGGGGAGTGAGGACCGTGTGTGCAGTCCTGGAGGCAGGGGACAATGTGGTGTGGTGGTTCAGAGGGGCATGCTGGCTCTGCCACTTCCTGGCTCTCTCTTTTTAGGGAGAAAGACTTCTTGTCTCTGTGTTTTAGTTTTCTCATCTGTAAAATGGGGATAGCAATAATAGTTAACTCCTAGGATGGTGGGGGGACCAAATGAGGCAGCATGTGTTGAGGTTCTGACTTTGGTGGCCAGTCTGTGAGGAGGAGCAGGTGGAAGAGGTCAGTGCTGGATCTGTTGATGTACAGAGAAAACCAAAGGTGCAGGTTTGGAGCTAAGTGGAAAGAGATTTGGTTAAGACTGGGGGCTTTTTTTTTTTTTTAACCCAGGGGGCCAGCCGGGATAATGGTGATGACCACCTGGGTTTGGAATCTAGCTCCACTGCTTATTAGTTGTGTGACTTTGACCAATTATTTATTATCTTTGTGGCTTAGTTTTTCATCAGTAAAATGAGACAAGAACAGTACCTAGTTCATAGGATTGTTGTGAAGATTAAATGAATTGATATATAAAGTACTTAGGGACTTCCTTGGTGGTCCAGTGGTTAAGACTCCGTGCTCCCAATGCAGGGCGCCAGGGTTTGAACCCTGGTCAGGGAACTAGATCCCACATACTGCAACTAAGACCCAGTACAGCCAAATAAATAAATATATATATATATATATTTTTAAGTGCTTAGAATAGTGTCTGACACAATTCTCTTTTTGCTGTTATTGTTTTTCTTGGTGATGGGAAAGAGGGGAAGATAGGGGTGGAAGGAGATGCGAAATTCAGAGAAGTTTATGATGGTTTAGGACTGAGGTGGGTTTGATTGCCTTTGCAGGGCTATGGTCGTCTTGGTGTAGAAATGGGAGATGGGGGCCAGTGCCTGAGTCTTCAGTGCCTGAGGGGCAGTGGTCAGAGGCTGGGAGATGTCAGCAGTGGGAAGGGGAGAGGGTGGTGACCAATGGGAGGAACATAAAAGGAGCAGGGGCTCTTACAGAGGGTGGAGGAATCACAGGATCCGGATGTGGCAATAAATAACAATAGCCATAGCAATTACTTTTATTACTCTGGAAAGGGCAATGGGTAACAAGAGAAATGCCAGCTCTTTCTCCTTGGATCCATCCTTCACTTTGCAAGCATGTGTTCATTCATTCAGCACGTTTCTGCTGAGTGCCTGGACGGGCCAGCTACAGTCCTGGGCACGAGGAATGTGGCACTAAGTGTGACAAACCTGGTTCCTGCCTTCAGGGACCCTTCTGGCTGAGGGGTGACAGATGTTATTCAAATAATTGTGCAAGCCATTAATCAGTATAGATTGGATCTTGCCACTCCCCCAGTTCCAGAATCTATTCGCTCTCCACTGCTCCGGATAAAATCCTGACTCGTAAGCATGGCTTGGGGGCCTTTCAGGATCAGGCCCCCCATTCCCACTCTTAGCAGCTCTCCTGCACACTGTTGTTCCCTCATCCAGGCTTCTAGCCTCCCAGGACTGCTTGCTGTGCTCCAGAGTGACTGTAACATCTCCATCACCTTCTGCCCCTGCTCATGCCCTCTTTCTACCTGGCATGCTCCTATGGTCCTTCAAGACCAGCACAGCAAACATGTCACCATCACTCTCTCAGCCGTGGTCTCAGAGCACCTTGGACTTTTCTGGATGATAGCACTTCATGTCTAGAATCTGAATGGGTAGCATGGCTCCAGTGGGAGGGGGTCATGACAAAGCTCCAAGTTAGGAAGGGCATGGAGAAGGGGATCCTGGGAGGAGACTGTGTTGGGGGAACGGGAGATGCCCCTGGGTAGGAGGGGCACCTCGTGGTTCAGGAGAGGCGGCCTTGAGGGCCTGGCTGGAGTTGGGGCACGAATTCCCTCCTTTTAGGAACCTTACGAAAAGCTTGGGCTCCGGTAAGAGGCAGAGTGTCCAGGGTGTCCGTATTCTGAGTTTCTTTGTGAGAGGCGTGTCTGGTGAAGTCATTCCTACCTGCGTTGGTGAATCCAAGGGTGCCAGGAAAATCTGAGGTGGAACAAAGGGGAGTTGTAGAGCCCAGCCATGGTGGGAGGGGCAGGTCAGAGAGCCAGTGGAAGTGTCTGAACTTTCCCTGTCTGGGAATGCGCCACCCCTGCTGGTCAGGGCAGTCACCAGGGGATGTGACCTCCTTCAGCCTTCTCTCTATTTGAGATGAACCCCCTAACCCTTTGCTGATATTTTGGTGGTGGTACCTGGAGGGGAGCACCATAGGAAAGTGCTGGGGGAGGGGAGTCCATACTCAGACAGTTGCATGGAAGCAGGTCTCAGAAATCCAGTGGCTGGACCTCAGATGGTCAAAGGTGGATCCAAATGGTAGCTGTTGATCACCACCCGTGAGGTGGCTGCAGCCTGAGCCTTATGGGTAGCCATCGCCAGTAAGGTTGGGCCTCTGCAGAGAAAGGCCAGTGCAGGCGAACCACTGCCCTGGCCAAGGACCAGGCCAAGAAAGTTGGAGACAGTATTTTGAGTGGCCTGACTTAGAGCTGTGGAACCATCCCTCTTATTGGAGGCTGAGGTCAGTGTCAGGGGAGCCTGGGAGGGCTGGCAGGGGTCAGCATGGGACTGAGGCGCTGGCAGCTCCTGCTCCAGGCTGAATTGTAGCCCAGCCCTGGATCCCCGTGGGCTTGGGCAGTTAATCTCCAAAGGCCAGAGTCACCACCACCGGAGAGCAGAAACACTGAACTTTTCAATCACATTAATTTCCACAGGAAATTGTTGTCTTCCTTTTGTCCAAAGGTTAGTGATTTATGTTTACCATCTTCTTAACTAGCCTTGAAATTTACTGTTGCCAGGTCACCACCAGCATCCATAAATCTCTGGGTGGCAGCTGAGCATAGCCAAGTGGCTTGATCCTTGGAAGAGTAAACCCTGGCCCTTTCAGGAGGGCAGATAACTGGCAACAGACAGTCCCTGAACAGAAGTCACCCCGAGGGGTGTGAGTACTTCCTTGGTGGGAAAAAATGAGAGGAGGCCTGACTGACATGGTTGCGGGGAGGCCTCCAGAAGCAGCCATGGAGGAGGCAGCTGGCTTGTGCTTCGGCACATCAGGGGACAAGATGTACTTCTGGTGGTGGACGGGGCTGGCGGCCCAGAACACCTCCAATGGGTTAGTTAGGATGGGGAGTCAGGACCGGCTTCCCAGCTCTGCACTTCCTGTGTTTCCTTAGGCGAGTAGCTTAACCACTCTGTGCCTCAGTTTCCTCTTCTGTAATAATATTCCCTGTAGTGTGCTGCCTGCTGCCAAGTGGCTTCAGTCGTGTCCGACTCTGTGCGACCCCATGGACTGCAGCCTACCAGGCTTCTCCGTCCATGGGATTCTCCAGGCAAGAACACTGGAGTGGGTTGCCATTTCCTTCTCCCTGTAGTGTGCTATGAGGGTTAAATCTCAGTAAATACTGACTGTTATTCCTCTCTGTCAGGACAGGGTTTGGTTTGGTAGGGGCCCCCAGAGTCAGTCTGCTTCACTTCACCACCTACACTGCCCTATCGGTTTCTCTTTAAAACCCCCTTCTTCCGTCTGTCCGTGGAGTTAGAACAGGAGCCGGCCAACTTTTTTCTGTAAAGGGCTGTACCTTAGACCTTAGACTTTGTGAACTGTGTGGTCTCTGTTGCAGCTACTCATCTCTGCTGTTTCAGCTTGAAAGCAGCCATAGACATTATGTAAATGAATGAGCTGGGCTGTGTTCCAATAAAACTTTATTTGTGGACATGTACATTTCATGATTTTTACACCACAAAATCTTCTTTTGATTTTTTTTTTCTAAAACTATTTTAGAATGTAAAAAGCACTTTTATCTTTGGCTCAAAGGTCATATGAAAACAGATCATGGGTAGAATTCAGCCCATGGCTTGTATTAATATCTATGGTATGCTGATCCCGGGATTAGAAGGTAAAATTGCATGGAGGAAGTGTTTTTTTCATTTTTCTCACCTGGGCTGTGTCTCTGAAAGAAAAGAAAGGGGCCCTCAGGTGGCTTTTTCCAGTTACAGTGCAGTGCCATCTGAGAAGCCTGAAAGCCAGTTGAAGTGAAGGACAGAGGAAGGAGCCTCCCGGGCACCTGAGGCACAGGGGCTGGAAGGATGCCTACCTAGGCCTGGCCCCTGGCACTTCCCTGCTACCAGCTGTGGATGGGCCAATCACCCCATCCCACACCCTAACTTCACGGCTGACAGTCCTACCCTGCTTGTGTTTCAGAGAACAGCCCTGACCAAGGTGGGAAGGAGGCTGGGACTCGACTGCCTTTGGTGATTCTCTTGGGCTGGGGAGGCTGCTCCGACAAGAACCTGGCCAAGTACAGCGCCATCTATCACAAAAGGGTGAGTACTGCAGGCGTGTGGACTCCCAGTGCTCTGGGGCCCCTCTGGAGGGGCCCTCTCAGCCTTGGCTGCCCTCATCTCCAGGCTGCCGTGGAGGCTGACCACCAGTCAGGGACCAGACAGGCCTGGGAATGGCACCAGGACTGGCCTGTGAGGAAGATGCTGGGCCCGTGGGGACTTGGGCAGGATTATCACTCTTTGCAGCCAACTCTGTGGCCTAGTCTGTCCCCTCCAGCCCCCTGCCCTCCCCCTTTCTTCCACCCCAAGCCCCACGGTGGCAGACCATCTCCACTGTGCTCCTGGCTGAGGCATCAGCCCAGACCTCAAGTCTTTCTGGGCAGCAGGAGCCTGGGCCGGGTGTGCTGGGCATAGTGTGGACTCCTGGGGCCTCCTCCTTGTCTCACCAGGAGTTTCTGTCTTAAGGTTGAGCATGGCACCTTCATGTTTCCAGGGTAGAAGGGTCTTCTGGAGAAGAATTCAGGCCTGAGGTTTCCTTGCATCATCTCAGGCCTCACGGGAGTTGGATATAGAGATTACGGTGATTGGAGTGAGCCTTGGGAGGGCCTCTTATGCCTGAGTACCCCTTTCACAGCTTTGGCCACTGGCCTGGCCCTGCGCTCCTCACCCAGGCCTCCCTAGGGAGGGAGGCAGTACAGACCACTCCCCAGCCCACCCCCCGAGCTGGAAGCCCTGCACTGAGGAGGAGCGGCAGTCACCTGGGAGAAGGGCCAGCTAGGGCCCCCTCCCCAAGCCTCCATCCACTGACCCAGGTCTGCGCTGTGCCCAGGAGTGTGGTGGCCCTGGAATAGGATGGGAGTTGGAGGCCTCCCCTCAGCCAGCAAGCCTGGTGCCCTGGCATCGCCTTACTCCTTAAGTAGTTTCAGCTGCTTCTGAATTCTACTCCCTGGGCGAGGCTCTTTGTCTGACTTCTCCATTAGACTAAGATCCTTGAAAGCAGACGGAGGCCAAGAAATAGGTGAGTATGGCCAGAACAGAGGACAAAAGGAAGGGCAAGTGTGAAGAGAAGAGGCTGGGAGGGTCCTTAGGGGATTTAGGCTGGGGTGTGATGTTAGACTTGTGTTTCTCAGAGTCCTTCCCTGCCCAGTGGAGAAAGGACTCAGGAGGCCAGGGCTGGAGGCTGCAAAGTGAGATTGTTGCAGTGGCTGGAACCTTGAGGCTGGTGGTGCCGGTGTAGGGAAGTTGATGAATCAAGGGGCTTGTTAGGAGGCAGAGTGATCGGTGGATGAGAGACTGGGAGTGGGCACGGGCATAGGTGGGGTCCAGGGTAATGCCAGGCTTCCCTGCAGCCGATCCCTGGTAGAGGTGGGTGTGTCCTTTGACACAGGGAGCACTAGAAGTGACACCTTAGGCTCTGGGCTGGATGAGATTCCCCCAGGGAGTGTGTAGAGAGCAAAGAGAAGAGGCCAGGATCTGAGGAGCAGGAGATGAAGAGGATCCACAGTGGGAAGGAGGAGAGGCCACAGGAAGAGAAATAAACTCAGGGGAGCATGATTGAATCCAGAGGAAGAGAGTCTTAGGGAAATGGGCTGGTGACGAGGGAGACAGGAAGGACATTCTTGGGGTGGAAGGCACGGGGAGGAAGTGATTGAGTGGAGAGAAAAAATGATCCCAGGGAAGGCAGAGGGGTTGAGGGGGCAGGGCTGCTTGTGGGGGTCACCTGGGAAAGGAAGGGGTGCTTTTACCTTCTGGTCAGAAGGATGAGATGGGGGTAGAGAAGAAATTTTTCCAACCCCAAACTCCTAATACTTCATTATTTGGGCATCTGCAGCTAAGGGGTGTGAGATAGAGGCTGTGTTTAGTCCCAGGAGTCGCGTGTGTGTGGTGGTGGTGTGGAGTGTGTTTGTATTCATTGGCAGTGTGTGTAGGTTGAAGGTGGGTGGAAAGACATTTCACACCCCCTGGGGAGTTGGAGCAGAGTGCTTTGTGAAGTTTTCCAGAGCTGTGGGGCCAGGTGGCACCCGTGACCCCTTGCTGCAGTCTTGAGAAGAGTGGTAAGGTCCATTCACGTGATTACAGCCAGCCAGAGGGGAGGAGGTCAGGGGGCTGTGGCAGGGTAACCTCAGCTGACTGTCTTTTTTTGGCTCTGGGTCATTCAGGTACTGCGCCCATAAAATTTTCTCCTTGTTATTACTCCTGCCACCACTAATGACTGCTCTTCTTAGCTGGAACTCTGTGCCAAGTGCTGTTTGGGAGCACTGGAGATACTTTTTTTTTTCTTCAATGAATTTTACTGTAATCCCATGAGATGGATGTTGTCCCAGCTTACAGAAGGGAACACAGACTCAGAAAGATGAGTTAAATTGCTCTTCAGCTCTACTGTTTATAGATGCTGGTCCCAGGAACTGAGCCCAGAACTGTCTGACCCCAGGGCCTGCCTAACTCAGAGTCCCCTGACAAAGAGCCCTGTGTGTCTGGCACGCATTAATGGCAGAGGGTTAGGACTCAGGGTGGCTTTGGTCACCTTCTCTAACTGGCCTAGAAGGGGATCTGTGTGAGGACCTTGAGGTGTACTTTGACCCAGGCATTGAGGGATACAGAGGCCCAGAGATGTTTTAGCTATTTTAGAATTTGAGGAATAATGCGTTTACTGTACTTGGAATTTCAGGGAGAGCGAGGAGTGATCCCAGGCTTCAGAACCAGACAGGACCCTGCGAGATAGGTAGCAGTGGCCAGAGACTGAGGCCATGTGGGCCTAGCTCACGAGTGGCCTCTAGTGGTCAAGGCTGGGCCTGCAGGCTGTGTCTTGGGTGCTGGGTCTCCTGGGGGAACCTGCTTGTCCCTGGGAAGCAGGGACCGTGCAGAGCAGAGTGGCTGCAGCAGGGTGTCACCAGGCAGTGAGGCCTTGTGTGCCAGAGTTGATCAGATGAGGGTACAAGGTCGTGGGTGGGAGGGAGACAGCAGACCAAAGTGAGAAGGCTTCCTTCTGGTCAGCCCAGAGGTCTCCAAAGCAAGCTCTGAGCTCTAGGCCTCAAGGGCAGCATGAAGCAATTATTCGACAAATGGGCCTGGAGTGGCCCTTCCCCTCTGGGAGGCACCTGTGTCTAGGAGAGGTGAGCGTGCACCTAGGCTGCAGCAGGGCCTGGAGGACTTCCAAGCGTATGGGCTGTGGAAGTGAGAGCTGCTGGACCCCTCTGACCTTAGCTGGTCCCCACCTCTCCTCCCTACCCCATCCCCGAGGACCAACCGGGCCTCTCTCCTCTCCCCAGGGCTGCATCGTCATCCGATACACAGCCCCCTGGCACATGGTCTTCTTCTCCGAGACCCTGGGCATCCCTTCACTTCGTGTCTTGGCCCAGAAGCTGCTTGAGCTGCTCTTTGATTACGAGGTTGAGAAGGAGCCCCTGCTCTTCCACGTCTTCAGCAACGCTGGCGTCATGCTGTACCGATATGTGCTGGAGCTCCTGCAGACCCACCAGCGCTTCTGTCACCTGCGTGTGGTGGGCACCATCTTTGACAGCGGTCCCGGTGACAGCAACCTGCTGGGGGCTCTGCGGGCGCTGGCAGTCGTCCTAGAGCACCGTCCTGCCGCGCTGCGCCTGCTGCTCCTGGTGGCCTTCACCCTGGTGGCCTTCCTGTTCCACGTCCTGCTCGCGCCACTCACTGCCCTCTTCCACACGCACTTCTATGACAGGCTGCTCGACGCAGCCTCTCGCTGGCCCGAGCTCTACCTCTACTCCAGGGCCGACGAGGTGGTCCTGGCCCGGGATGTGGAGCGCATGGTGGAGGCACGCCTGGCACACCAGGTCCTGGTACGCTCCGTGGACTTCGTGTCGTCTGCACACGTCAGCCACCTCCGCGACTACCCTACTTACTACACTACCCTCTGCATCAACTTCATGCACAGCTGTGTCCACTGCTCAGGTCCTTGCCCTCCCCACCTCACTTCTGCTCCAGAAATAAATGCCTGACTCTTCCCCACAACCTACGTCCATGGGTGGGGTCCTCTACCGGTACAGCTCCCTGCAGCTCTCGGGGTCTTTGTGGTCCTCCAGGTAGAGAATTCCCATGGGCCTCTGTCCTGGGGGACCGTGTCCGTCTGTTGACCCCAGGATCCTGGGGGCAGTAGTGCCTGTGCAGGTCTCTGCAGGAGCCTTGCTGCGCTTGTGTTTGCTAAGTGCAGCAGTCAGGCTGCTGATTCCTGTGGCATTTAGACTGTGAAGGGTTAATAAAGCTGGGGGTGGGGTGAGGCTGAGCCCCAACATTGATCTTTGATTCCTTGAATGGAAGGTGAGCTTTGCGGGGAGGTGTCAGAAGGTAGGGGAAGGCTGGGGCAGGGGCTGTGATCTGTGCTCCCAGGACCTGGAAGGGCAGGTAAAGCCCCCCCAAGCCCGGAGCACCATCCCCTAGGATCCCACTTGGCAGTTTACTCAGGCTTCTCATTGCCAGGGAGTCTGAGGTGGAAGCCATATGGGGAGCTGACAGGTGGGGGGCTCTGTCCAGGATCTACTACACTTTGCCAGGAAGCCACTGGACCCAGGGAAGTTGCAAGATGTGTGTGGAGTGGGCAGACGGTGTGGGGAGCAGGAAGATAGCAGCACCAGATGGGAGCTGGGACAAGCTGAGTCAGGAGTCCTGAAGACCAGAACCATTGGCCTTCATCTCCTTGAGGGAGACCCACTTGGATCCTCTGTAGACAGGAGTAGTGGCTTCAGCCTTAGAATTCTGTATCATCTATCATCCTATCAGTCACTGCTGCACAATACTGGCACATAGTAGGCATTCAATAAATATGTGTTGATTGATTGAGCTTACTGTGGTGATCCCTTCCCAGGTGGCGCTGGTAGTAAAGAACCCACCTGCCAAAGCAGGAGACATGAGGCGCAGGTTTCATCCCTGGGTCGGGAAGATCCCCTAGAGGAGGGCATGGCAACCCACTTTAGTATTCTTGCCTGGAGAATCCCATGGACAGAGGAGCCTGGTGGGCTACAGTCCATAGGGTCACAAAGAGTCAGACACGACTGAAGTGACTTAGCACACTGTGGTGATCAAGGGACTTGGGGGGCAGGGATGGGCTTTGAAAGTTTGAGTCAGTGAAGGAGATGGCTGGAAGAGCTCTGGGTGGGAGCTGACCCTTGATAGTCTTGGGGCTGATGCACCTTCTGTCTCCAGAGCTCAGCTCTCCCTGCATGGCCTCAACCCTCTGGGATGGCCCCTCAACTGCTGCAGCCTGTTCCTACTCTGTGTGGCTGCATTCCTAGCCATGGCCAACAGGTGGCAGTGCTGCCTGTGCCATGAGATGGAACTCAAGGATCCCACAGCAGGGCAGGTTTCATGCCCTCACTCTGGGTTAATGTCTTCTATTAGACAGCATTTGGCCCCCGGGGGTGAAAGTAACCAGCCATCAAGGACCTACTGAGTCCAAGGCAGGGAGAGGGGAGAGTAGAGATCCGATAGGAGCCAGCCTGATGGGAACTGGGCGTTGTCCACTTCTAAACCCTCAACCGTCACTGGAGCTGCTCTGCTCAGGCCACATATTTTCCTAGTCTTGGGCCCCAGGATCCTTGCTTTCAGAATATTTGGTGCCATCAAGTTGGGCCTGGAGCTGTGAAGGGCCTTCACGGGACTCCAACCAGGGTGATTTGTCATCTGGGTGCACAGGTGGACAGGAACTGGCAACTGGACCTGATTCTGTCGTATTCACTACGCATCCGAGAGGAGATGGGTGTGTCTAAGATTTGGGAGGCGGGGTCTGGTGTGTGTGAGAACATGTGAAGGAAAGGCATCTGGAGTCATGAAGATACTCTGGGGTGTTGAATTTTAGCAGAATCTTCTGTCAAAACAAGCTTTCTGTGGTGGCCAAGACCTCCTCTGCAGCTTTGAGCACCTGCCCAAGCACCCAGACAGTTGCTCACTCCCTAGTACTGGTCAGCCGTGAGTATCACCGCTTGACCAAGCTCCGTCTCAAGTGGTGGCTGCCCAGCCTCAGTTTCCTGATTTGAGGGTCCACCTTGGATAAAGGGGGTTCTTATTGCTCGTTTATCTGTGCAGTAGCTATAGCAGGTAGTGGTCACTAGAATGGAGAGCAGACGCCGCCACAGGGGACTAAGATGGTGACTTTGGTCCCTGGATCACTTCAAAGAACTAGAAAGACACAGAGGTTTGGGGATTATGTTTTCACTTGAGCTTACAGCCTGTTCCAGCCCTAGACCAGGGGATAGAGCTTGCATCCCCTCGGTACCCCCAAGCTCTGACCTCTCCTGTGATTAATGAGCTGACGATTCTGCATCGATAAGGAATTAACCTGGAGCCCCTACCCATCAATAGTCAGGAGTCCAGGTCCTGGCCCCACCCCCCCACTCGACAAGAGCTCCAGGGCCCCTGAGCAGACTGACCCCACACTGCTTTACAAAGCCATAGCCAAGTCCTTTTCCCCACATGGCTGCCAGGAATTAACCCCTTAACTGCCTGTGTTCCTACCACCCCATCATCTTCCCCTCCCTGTACATATACACAGAAACAGCAGCTGTTTATACTGGTTTAATCCATGTCAATGTAGTTTACAAAGGGAAAGGACAAGTACCTTTGTATAGAATATACAGACACAGCATCACACCATGGGGCCCACAGGAGGGCAGGGGAGACCACACTTTTCCCAGGAAGAGCAGCTCTAATCCCAGGAAAGGTTCTCTGTGGAAGGCTGGGGAGCCAGAAGCACACTTGTCCAGCCCAGTCTTAGCCCCTGCTTCAGCTCGGTTCCCACGCCTGTGCCTCCCCCCTCCCCCAACTCCTTACCAAGAGCCCCAGGAGCTAAGACTAAGGAGAGGATCACTTCCCTTGGGGCACATGCCCCACGTCTGGGAGAAGAAATATACACCACTGAACAGCGAGCACATGGGAGAGGGAAGGGACCGGGGAGGGGTGAGGCAGGCACCCGAGGCGGATGGGCCGAGCCCCCAGCCAGCCCTCAAGGAGGCGCTGCCTCCAGGCCTTCTTAACAAAAAGAAAATCATACAACCAGAGGGAAGGAGAAAGGGCAGAGGGCGGGGAGCTGTCCCATTTATACACAACATTGTAAACATACACAGTCTATATTACATGTGCTTCAGTCTGGTGTTTGCATGTCTGTCCGTCTGGGGGCTGGATCTCAGGAGCCTTGCTTGACAATACTCCCCCCACCCCCACCTCCCTGCCCCACCCTGGGAACAGAACCCAGAACAGGTATGGTCCCCAGTCTTGGTGGGAGCCAGCAGGCAGGGCCTGGGCCTCAGCCTCCATTCTGGCTCCAGAGTCCTCTGTGTGCGTGTGTGCGTGTTCGTGTGTGTGCATGTATGTACATGGGGAACCTGTGTGCAAGTATGTACAAGGGGGCGTCTCGTCGCAGGCGGGGCAGGCTGGGCGCTTGAGGCAAGGCCTGCTTGGGGTGGCCGGCTCACAAGTAGATTCTCCGCAGGTCTCCAGGCGCTGTGATGGTGTTGCACTGGGGGCAGAGCTTCTTGGCGCCCTGCGGGGAGAAGGGGGCGGGGGCAGGCCCTCTGGTTAAACCCCGGCCACATATTTGATCGTGTGCACCCGGGCCTGCAGCCATGTCTCCCTGCACCCATGTGTGCCGGGACTTTGGACTGGTCCTGTCCGCGAGGGCTGGGGAGACCTGGGCAGCCTCTGTGAGCAGGCAGGCACGCTCCTGTGTTGGGGGGATGCCAGGATCAAACCGCCTGGCTAGGCCCGCAGCGGGAGCCCCGGTAATGAGAACAAGGCTGGGTCCAGCTGTGGCTGCCGCGGCCCTAACGAGATTACACGCGGCCTTTGATCAGGACACAGAGCCCACGTCCGGGCCTTTTATTGCTGTCTCCGGGCGACATTTTAATGGCTGCTCCTGAGTGAAGAACAGGGGCAGGAGCAGAAGGAGCTTAGTAATGGGAGGGGGAGGGGCTGAGGCCCTGGTCCTGCTTACCCACACCCAGCCTCCTCCTGACTGGGGATCTCACTGCTATGTGTAACACGGGGCCCTCCAGGGTGGGGGCTGGGGAAGGGAGCAGAGACCCCATGGCTGGGGAGAACTGGATAAACCTGGTGTGGGGGAGGGGAGAGGCTCATGAGCTGGGGGATGAATATCCTGGATTCAGGCTGTGGTCTGTGCTTCTGCTCCGCCTGCTCCTTGCTCTTCCAACCCCCCAGGCAGGCTCAAGCATAAGCATGGACATCTGGGCAGTAACCCCAAAAGGCTACCCACTCCCAACCCCCAGACCACTTCACCAGGGTCCGTAGCCAGCACTCCTCACAGTGCACATGCCAACACTGGATGGATGTCAGGGGCATCGAGTATGAGTCCTAGGGAGAAGATGGGCAGAGAAGGGAGGGGTCACTCTGAGGTGTCCCACCCTCTGAAGGGCCCAGCTCACGGGGCAGAGACCCTCTCCAACCCCCAGGGAGCACTGAGGCCCAAGCAGGGACACGCGAGGTTCCCTTCCTCTCACCATGCAGATGAGGCATTTGTAACGGTCCCCACGAGACAGCTGCCGTTCAAGTTCCCTGACCCGAGCTTTCAGGGCCTCAAACGTAGTCACAGCTGAATCTTCGGTGATTCTGTAAGGAGGATGGCACAGTTGCGCAGGCAGCAGGCTGGCATCTCTAATTTGAACCTCCAGCCCACACCTTCCTTGGACTCCAGAACCACATGTACCCATGTCTCTTAGACCTCCCTGCTCCCCGATCCCACTCACATCCTAGATCCACAAACTCCACATTCCAGACCTGCGCCCCTCACCCGCCTCGCTCCTGCACCTCCATCCTGGTGAATTTCTAAACCAGACACCTGGGAACCATTCTCGAAACTCCTCATTCCCAGTCACCCCTGACATCCAGCTCCTCGCATCCTTGGCATCCACTCCTTTCCACGCTGCCACCCCTAGTTGAGTGCTCATGACTGCGTTACACCAACCTGGATGGTCCCTCTGCCTCCAGTCCCCATCTTTCTGGCACCTCCAATTCTGCAAGACCGACCGCTTCTACTGACATTTCCAACATTTCAGCATCCACCTCAGAGTAAAGCTCTAGCAAACTCCTACAAGCTTACGAGGGCCTCTTTGGCCTGCCCCCACCAGCCACGCCTCAGCGCCCTGCCACGTGCTTTGCGTTCCATCCACGTCCAATGCCAGAGTTCTTCCACATGCTCCACCATTTTTCACTCCATTGGCTTCTCAAGTACTTTCTGCTTCTTCTGGGTCACCCTACCTCCTAACTCTCTAGTTCCATCTCATCATTCAGGCCTAGCTCCCACCTCCTCCCAGAAACATTTTCCAAGCCTCGGCCAGTACCATTGGTGGGGCTCCCCATTTTGTGCTCTTCCAGCCCCTGTGCTGGACTTCACTACAGCGGTACAACTGCAAATGCCTGTCTCCTCTGCCAGACTCGCTTCCCTGAGGGCAAGATGATCACTCCACCAATGCTGACTCTGGACATCAGCCCCACTCCAGGCAGGGGAGTATAAGTAAACACCTGCTGAAGAAACAGCTGGTCTAACCCCCAGGGAGACTGAGAGATGGGGATCTGAGGAGGCCCACATAATCTAGGTCCCTGGGCTGGAGGCCTAGCCTACATCAACGGCTCCTAGCTGTTTCTTCCTTGGCATGTCAGATGTCCTGGTGGTCCTCACCTGTTGTCCAATCCCTGCACAAGCCCTGCAACTTCCTGAACTCTCTGAGCTACAATACTGAACAGGGAACAGCTCAGACAATTCTAAGGAGTGATCTTTCCCACCACTCCTAAAACAAGTCAACAGAACCCAGAGGAGCTCAGAGGGGGAGGAATGTTTCCTGGAGGAGTAGAAAAGATGGTACTGGAGATGAGCTTCAGGGAATAATGACATAATACAAATAAAAGAGCTAAAATTTATTAAACACTTACTAAATGCCAGGAATTTTACTGAGAGATTAAAAATTATTATCTTATTTACACCTCACAAAAACTCCATAGGGAGATCCTAATGCTCCCATTTTATATATGAAGGAACACTGGGAAAGACTAAAGCAAAAGGAGAAAGGGGAGGCAGAGACTTTTAGATAGCATCACTGACTCAATGGCCATGGTCTGGAAGACAGTACAGGACAGAGGAGTCCGGCATGCTAGAGTCCATGGGATGCAGAGTCGGACACAACTCAACAAAAACAAAAGCACAGAAACATAGTAGACTACCCAAGGTTCACGCAGAGTAGGGGAGATGGGATTCAAACCCCGGCAGACTGATTCTGGAATCAACCAGTAACAGTGTGAATAGCTGTTACTCTACACTGGCTACAACCAGGAGATAGGCCTCCAGGCTGAGAAAACAGTGGGAACCAAGGGCAAGGGCCCCTGGCCCCATCTGCCTGGAAGGCTCACTTGTGGACAAGCAGAAGGTTGCTACACGGAACCCAGTGTCCAAGACAACCCCAGATGCCACAATCAGAAAGGGAAGTTTATCTTACACTCGATTTGCAGGAAGAAGTTGAGGATATTGGAGGAGGGCTGTAAAGGGTAAGAGCTAAGGTTGAGAAGGTGTATTCAGTCAGCTGAGGTAGAATCACAAGGGCGGTGTGTGTGCTAGGGCCATCTCCTAGGGGGTGGTCTGTCTTGCCAGCCTTGGGGGGCAGTGGGGCCAGAAAGCCTGAAAGCTTCCAGGCAGTCTGTCCCTGCTGGGCATAGGTGTAACAGGGGGCATGTGGAGGATGGTGGGAAACACTTAATGGGCAGCGGCAAACTCTGATCTCTGACCGTTCTCTCTTAAAGGGGCACCAGCAGGTCTCCCTGATGGCTGTATCCCTGTATCAGAGATGCTCCAGATCCATCACTTCAGCAGTCCATGGCTCTCTCTGCCTTGCCTCTCTCCAAGCAACCTGAGGAAGGCTCTGACTACAACTCCTTCTGGCACTGGTGGGTTTCCTGGGAGCATCCCTTCAGCTTTCCAGCTCTGGAAAGCCTTTACCACACTCTCCTTCTTCACACGCACTTGCACAGCTGAGTCCTCCCCCTGGCATTTTGCCCAATGCTGTATGTGCCACCCCCATCTGGATTGCTGGTATGTTCCTGGCAAGGAGACAAGGATGGGTAGCTGTGCTTCCTTCCTCTCCAAGAACCAGGCTGATCCTGTGTGGTTACTTCAATGATTGGGAAACCAAGGCCTGGAACTGGGGGCAGCCTACCCCAGAGTAGAAAACTAACTCGAAAACCCTAAACCAGAGAATGAGCTGGAGCTGGGAAGGCAAAAGCCATGAGTCCAGAAGAGCCATTTCCCACTCCCATCTCCAAGGCCACTCCATCCCCATGGTGGATCTGCTCAGCACATAACTGGCCTTTACTCTTTGCTCTAGTGAAACACCCAATCCTCCAGGCCCCCGATCCAGGGAGGTTGTGAGCTATTCCAGAGCCCCTTGAAGGCATGGGGTGGAGAATTTCTTTGAAGAAGCCATGCAGCCTGTGTTTCTCCTTCCCCTGGATGTGAAAAAGATCCAGGACGGGAACCCATAACATATCTGGGAAAGAGAGACGTCATGGGGACTGAAGGGCCAGACCCATCAGAGATCTCTGCACATGACTGAGCCCGCCTCCAGCTCATCCCCGAGGGCTCCGCCCACTGGTGCTCGTGCTCACACAGGTGGGACAGAAAACCCAGCTCCCCCAGCCCTCAGTGGGGTAGGACCACTGGATGGCCACTGGCTCTGGCCCCCACCTCCCCCTCCGGCGCCATCCCTGATTAATGATCTTGTCTTTCTGATTTATGAGCAGCCCCTCCAGATGAGGGTGGGCGCCCCTTACAGCCCCGCCCGCCCCGCTCAGCTGGAGTAGGAGAGAATTATTAAATAAACATCCATACGTCATTCCTCTCCCCCCAAGCTGGTTGCACCGAACCCGTGCGGCCCGCTCCGGCGCTGACACGGAGCAGCTGCGGTGATTCATGGGCAGCCGGGCCCTGCGCCGCGGCCCATACATCATGCCAGCAGCACTCGCGGCCCTGGCCGAGATAAACTGATCAACCACAACGGGCTGGAATGAATTTATGACAACACAAAATGGAGGGAAACAAATGGGAGGTGACCCTGGGCCGCCGACCCGGCCCTGCACTGGCCTGCAATCCACTCTCCCGGCAGAAGGCAAGATGGAACACTGGCCCTGGAATGAAGAGGCTGCCTTTTAACCCCGGGCAACCTAGCCTTCAGAGGAGGGAGGGGCAGGTGTGAGGAGTTAGGCAATGGCCAACAGCAGCGCAGCTCCAGGCAGCCAGAACTGGACAATGCCACCTCCTGGGGCCAGGACTGGGCTGCCTGGGCTTCTGGAAAGGCAGTAAGGTGTGCTGCTGCTTTCAAATCCTGGTGGCTCCTGGGGATCCAGGCCAGGCGTGGCCCCACCTTGGGGGAAGTGCTAACGGATCTTCTTTTCCCCTGCCAGAGAATGTGGGCCAAAAACTCCTACCAGAAGTGATGAGACCCAATACTCCTGCCTAAAACCCACACTGCAAGCGCCACCCGGGACAAGAAAAATGAAACCAATTTAGCTCCCGATTAAGAAACAGAAACTGGAGATGAATCAAGTGTGCCGGCTGGGCTGGGCGGCCATACATCACATTCCCCGGGTGGAGGCCCCTGCAGCAGGCAGGCCGCCTGCTCCTCCCTCCACCAAGGCTCCCGGGGCCGGGGCCTAGTGATCAATTCAGAGAGTCATGCTCAGCACCAGCTGGGCCCCACTGCCAGCTGTGTGCCAGGGCAGCAGGCCTTCCTGTTAGCGAAGGGCCCCCTCCCTCCCACTGAGCTGTGGTCCCCGGGGTTGGTCTCCCTCGGGCCACTCACTTCTCAATGTCGCTGTTCTTGCAGGTCTTCTGCATGGCCTCCTGTTTGCTGCTCTCGCCGTTGCTGGTAGATGGCATCTCTGCAGGGACAGAGAGGGGACTCACACTCTGGCCAGATGGGCAGCACAGGTGAAAGATTGGGCTTGAATCACTCACCACCCACCTCGGCCCCTGCTAACCTGGGTCAGGACTTACCATCACTGGCCCATTTAGAGAACTCAGGTGTGATGCGTGTGCTAGGAGGGCCACCACTAGAGAAAGGAAAGAGGAAGGACAAAGTGAGCCCCGAAGGCAGGCAGGACAGCCCGGAGGGCGGGCACCGGGTGGACCCCCGCCCCAGGGCCTCCCTTCCCTTTCTCCCACCCGCCCAACCCTGTGCCCACACTTGCTTTAGGACTGCACCCCGCAGTGCCTCTCTCTCCTTGGCTTCGCCAGGCTCCTCGCCTGTGCAGGGGATGACATCGGCCTCCGTGTATCTGGCAAGGTGGTCAAGGATAATGGATCCTAGTTTGTGGTGGGCCGTGAGGGTTGAATCCCCAGGAGGGCTGCCCCTGGCCCAAGCTGAGACACTGACCCTGGGGGTTTTGGGGTGGATGAGTGACTGGAGGTGCTTGTGGCTTTCCTTATTCCCTTTGGCCTGTCCCACCAGTCCCGCCGTGCCCCAAGGATACTGTGGCTTCCCATATTCCAGAGTGTCATCCCCATCCACATCCAAGTCAGCGTCACTGTCCGGATTCTCCTTGCCGCTGCACATGACGAAGCCAGAGCCTGTGGGAGGCAGGGTGTGAGGAGGGCCAGGGGCCAGCAAGACAAGGCCAAGGATCCCCCTTCTGTTCCCTAAGGTAGGGGTCAGGTTTGGGGCTAGGTAAGGCCTGGCAGAAACTTGGGCTTGGGGAATAGAGAGCACTTGGGTGCTCTTGATTCTGACATTACAGTTCTTTTTCACTCTGCATACCTTAGCCTTTCCTGCACTGCCTGCTGCTCCAAGTGGTCTCTGCTCATAAACCAGCCCATTCATACATTATGTCAAGTCCTCAGGAGACACCTAGTCTAGGCCTGCTGTCCACCTGCCTTCCACATCTAAGAGTAGGAAGAGGACAGACAGGTCTACAAGGCCACCCCAACCCAGGACCTGGGCATCCCGTGCCCCATGGTCCAGCCTGGCAAGTCTACCCGGGGGAGAGTAGGCTGGCAAAGGCCTGTCAGAGCCATACAGCGGAACCCTCAGCCAATGTCCTGATTTTGGCCGGCAGGTCCTTGCCAGCAAAAACACCAGGCAGCTGTTCAAATATTTGGTGTCTGAAGCGCCTGACATTAATTATTCATCCCCACCTCACTCAGCCCAGATTCCTGGACAAGTGCAGTTATAAAGGGATTAAGAAGGGACAGCCGAGGGAGGACAGGCATGCACACCTGCTTCTCAGAGCAGTCCCCGGAGGCAACCCGGCTAGGCGGAGGCAGGGCCGAGGGCGGGGCAGGCAGTGACCCCACCAAGGTGTATCTGGCACAGCAACAGGCAGACTCTCGGCCAGTAGTGGGAGGGGTGGTGGTGATGCAAGGGGCTGAGCTGCTCAATCTGCCCCAGGCCCACTCACCTGCCTTGTGTTCGGACTCCCAGAACCACCCTTCCTGATAGCCCGGGGCCAGGGACCACAAAGCAACTTCTCCCTCTCTGCCCCTGCCTTCTCCCAGTGGTTCTGGTCTCGGACCACATCGCACGAGCCAGTGCAGGATCCCTGCTGGGGACACAAAGGACTGAAAGCGACGGGATCTGGGGTGAGTGGCATCGATGCAAAGCAGCTCAGAGTTCTGCTCAATGATCTCGGAAATTTCTTGTCCATTCTTCCACTTTCAGGGTCTTACACATTCACGAAGGCAACAGGCTTGTAGTGGGTTGCCAAGCCTCTCATCTATTGCTTCGTCCTGTCGCCATAGAGTCCTGACCCTTCTTTTCCCTGCTCCAACACTGCCTGTGGCTCCTCACTGTGCCCGCAACCAATTCCTACTCTTAAGCCAGACTTGCTACACTCTGGATGCTCCCACTTCTTCACCTTCTCTCATTTCGCTCCCTAAGTCCCACATACACGGACAGACTTACTCCACCTCCAATGTCACCCTGTCTGTCTGGCTCATGCTGTCTCTCCATCTGGAATGTTCTCCATCATTCAAGCCCGTTTCAAAAGCACTTTCTCCTGATCCTTCTCTATCCTACGCCTCTGGTTTCTGGTCTCACAACGCGCCCACCCGTCCCAGAAGCAAGCAGCACCAGGGAAACAGAGAGCTAACAGGTGCTGCCCAGGCCCACCCCTGCCCGCCGTCCTCATCTGCCCTCCACATGAGGCACAAACAAACTCAAGGCAGCAGGCGGGTCAGCAGCGGGGCCATTAAGCTGAGAAAACACCAAGTTACAGCTCTGTCTCCTATTCACAGCCAAGTGTCCTGACAAGCAATTCCCACCTTGTGGGTGAGTGGCACCTCTATAAACCCTCTGACAGTTTGGGAGACAAACTCTGCCATCAATCAGAATGTAGCCATCAGGTTCACTTAGAGCCTGCGCCCCTCGAGCCCTGCCAACCCCCCTCCCCCAAGTGCACGCAGCTCAGCAGTCAGCCTCACATCTTCCGGCTTGGCCAGACCCTGCCCAGCCCTGCCTTGTGGGTGAGTGAGAAGCAAAGCCGAGAATCCTAGCACCACTCCTCAGCCCAGTATGGCTCCCATGGCAAACCTGAGAAAACGAGGCACTCCCAAAGTGCCAGGAAAAGTCCAGGCTTCTCCACACGTAAAGCAGCCCAGTGGCCGGAAGTCTTTATCTCTGCAGTCTCATTGCCTGCCAGGCCTGGACCAGGTCTCTGTAGTCTGGTGGAACACAGCTATTTTGGTTCCCAGGGCCTGTGTGTTTTCTCACGCCCCTAGGCCTTTGTACTTCCTGTTCTCTCTGCCTAGAAAGGTCTCCCTCTTGGTCTACAGAACACATTCCTGCTCATTCTGCAAGTCTGACTCTTCTCAATCATGCCTTTTATTCATGGTACCTGCACATAGTAGTTGCTCTTTAAATACTTCCTGAATGAACTTGCTTCACCATTCTCTCAAACTTCATTGAACTCATCCTCCGCTTGGCTTGACACTGAGGACGTTGTTTCCTGATCTGATTCCTACGCTCAAGGTGCTGAGTACAGATGAGACTTCCCTAGATATTTCTACAAAGGGGCCCCTTCCGTGGTGCCCACCCAGGCTCCTGTACACTCCAAAGTCACATGTAGGACCACGTATTGTCACTGCTGCTCACCAGATTAAACCCTAAGTCTGTGATCTAAGCATCACCCAGCACAGAGCTGGCCAAGCCCACCACAGCTGCCACATAACACCCCCGAGCAGTGATGGCTAAATGCCAACTGTGCTGCTGTTAGGTGCTGGGAGCCCTGTGCCAGAGGCAGGTCCAGGCCTGATCAGCTGTTGGCCTGCAGAAACCTCTCTGGCCACAACCTCACCTCTCAGACCCCATCTCTCAAGTGGGCAACAATCTCCTTCTTCTCCAACCACACTGACAGGATGGAGAGCACGACACATCTTGTTTGCCAAGGAAAAGGCCTGCCTTTGGCCAGAGCAGCTGACTCTGACCCTGACCCCCTCCTCCAGCAGACAGATGCTGGGAGCCTCTCCCTACCCCTCAGGTGTTCAGAACAGGCTGCCACTGCCAATTTCACTCCTGTGCTGCCCCAGCCAACTCCAACCTCCTTCCCAGCACATTAAACTTTATTTTCTTAATGAAATGTCACTTGCTGACTTCTGGCAGAATCATAATAAAAAGAAACGGCCATAAAGCCATTTTATGCAGACAGGGCCCCCGCCAACCGGCCCCCCTCCCACACATACTTTGAGAAGGCTCCACAGTCATTTTATGTTCTCAGCTGCTGGAATATCCCAAGCCAGTACTCAGAAGCAAGATGGCACAGAGAACGCCTTCCCAAGCCTCTGGCTCCTGCTCTGTGAAGCTCCAGAGTAACAGGCAAGCTGCCACGCCTGCTGTTACTATCCAGAGCAGGGACTGCCTTCAGACCCCGCAAGATGACCCAGAACACTCTTCAGTCACCGGGGAGTCCCCTTGTTGTGGCTCAGACCCATGAAGGGCTGGGTGCTGTCCACAGGCAGACTAACCCTGATGATCAGTGATGCTCAGCAGTGGGGGCCTGGTCTAGGGAGGGCAGGCAGTTCAAAAAACACCTCTTCCCTCCAAGTGGATACTTAGCAATAGAGAGGGAGAGGGTTAAGTTCATAAATGATAAGCAAAGCCTAAATTTTATAAAAATGACCCATCTCTCATAAACTCATTTCTTCTTGGGTCATCGCAAAGAGAGAAGGAAAAAAAAATCAGCGTTAATTTGATCAATTGATCAGATGTTCGATTGTGAAACTGGAGATGCCCACTGACTAGGGGCAGTAACATCCTGGAACTTGAAACCACAAAAAAGGAGCCATCGATTTCCTCACCTGCTGTTCCCAACAAAACCAAAGCCCAGGGAGAAAGGCGTCCTGGGGCCTCCAGAGGCCCGTGCTCTCCAGAGGAGGGGAGAAGGGGGGGTGCGCAGCAGCAGCTTCCGGAGAGTTTTACACTGGAATTAGTTACAGATGCAGTTACGGTGTCTTGTGTAAACGCCATCGATTGGGGAGCTGACAGTCTGGGGAGCTGCGATGCGGGACAATCAATCGGCCTGCAGTGTCACCTGCCACCTCGCTGAACAGTTGACAATGCAATTATCCAGTGTGGAGGCAGGGAGTTGGCGTGTGTCAAACGCACTTAGCCACTTTCCGGGCCTCCTCGATAACGCGTTTCACTGCCTCACGTTAGGAGAGGCGCAGAGAGACAGACGCCGTTTAAAACCATTGATACTTGCTCCTTCTGCCTGTACTCCCTCTGTCCCGGCTTAACAATTGTGTTTCCAAAAGGCGATTAAATCCCCGTCAGTTGCCACAGGGGACAGAAGGTGCCCTGCTCCTTGCTCCTCCCACCAAACAAGCTCTAACTCAGGGTGGTAAGGAGGTAGAAAGCGGCAGCCTGGACACACTCCATTCCAAGACTGCCTCTGGCAGTTGGCTGTTCCAGCACCTGTCACTGACTGTACCAGGCAGCAGGGCTCCCTGGGGGACATTTTGAGAATCTGGGGCTCCCATCTTTAGGAAATCAACATGCAGAAGGAGGCAGCAGCTAAGGCCAGGCCAATTTCTCCCGGCCCTGGACTCACAATGTCTCTCAACCCCTTGACCCACAATCTGGCATTGAAGTTTTACCAAGCAACAGCCAGTTAACAGATCTGCACCACAGCTGCCCCACCTTTCCTCTCCATGGCATCTCATTCCAGGCCACATGGAGCCAGTCTAAATCCAAGGCAAGTACTCAAGTAAGATGCAACCCCTAGGCGAAGATCGGGGCAGGATAGAGGCCTGGACATCGGGTTCTCTTAGTAGCGTCCCTGTCTCTACCCTTCTACCTGTTTGATTCAAAGGGGCTCAATGCTGGATTCCAGGGACGCATTTCCTTCCAGGGCTCAAAGATTGAGCTGCAGCACCTTCCACTTCCTGTCGCCTCCTGGGAAATCTCTCCACCTTGTTACCCAAATGCCCACTGCATCACTGTCACGTCACCTGAAGCCAACCGTTCCATGTCCTCTCTCCAGCCTGTGCATCCCAGAGATAATGAGCTCCAGGCTCCCCTAATCCAGCTAAGTGAACATTCACTGGCAAACAAGACAAGGGAAGGATCAAGGCTCCTATCACAAGTCTCTTGTCCGAGACCAGGAGTTGGAGATAGGCAATGAGGAAAGCCGGGCTCCTTCGTCACACACCTCCTTTGTCCCCAGGGGCTGTATAATTGGTTCCCACTGTGGCCCAACCTAGAGGCCCCTTGCTCTGCCCAGGGCTGGCATGGGGTGTCTGAAGAGCGTCTTTTCTCCGCCTAATGCTGAACTCTTTTAGGGAGATGTTGGTGAAGCACTATGGTCTATGCGCCGCCCTTTATGCAATTATAACTGAGTGGGGAGAAACAGCACCAGCAGGCTAGCAAACCCAAGGTTCAGAGAGGACAACCCGCAGCTCACGCACACAGCCCAGGGTGTCCCCTAGAACTGAGAAGACCACCACGCTTCCTAAACAAACGTTTCTTTCAAACCACTCTCTTGAAACCTTTCAGTATCTCTTCTTTTAGGCTCTTGAAAATCCACGTCTACCTGGACCTATTCCAGTCCTTACCTGTTCTGTCTGATCCTTCATTCGGTCCTATAATACCAACTCCAAGCCCTCCCAGGCCTGACCTCTCAGGGTCTCAGTAATCAAAGGTCCCATCTCCAAGGCCTATTCTCCTCAGTCAAGTGTCCCACCAAAAATCCCTGCTTGTTCATTGGCTCCACGGCACATTACATTCAAAGGAACTCATCTGCTCCACCAGACCAGCCCCCATTGGGCCTGGTGGGAAGACATGCTGAGGATGACTAAGGGGCCCTGGTCTGGGAGGAGGAACAGGTGATGATCAGATACAGGAACTTATGTGCAATTCTTCAATTCTTTCATATCTAACAAGGACAGCAATCTCTGTTCTGTCAGCACGCACAGTGCGGCTTAAATGGGCCTCGCTGCTCGCCTGCTCATCTTGCCTCTGCTCCCTCTCTCTGAAGTTGGCCGGGCAGCTTCTTCAACCGGCGTTATCACTCCCTCTAACCGGTCTTGGCAGGCAATCTAATTCCTCCTGAAAAGGTCACCGCCATTTTAACTGCCTTTCAATCACATTAAGCACGCGCTGCCCGGCTTGCGGCCCAGCCCGCCCGGCGGGCGATCAATGCGCTGCACTGACACCAGGCCGCCTGGCGGGGCCACACCCAACCCCCCAAGAGTTGGGGCCTCTCGGTCCTGGCCAAGACGGGTAGACTGACAGATGGCCAGCTTCTGCAGACAAGGTTTCAGGGGCAGAGGCGGTCAGGATCATCCAGGGCCTCCTTTGATAGCACCCCCCTACCGAGGAGCCTCAGCCTCCTCCGCTCCACTGCGCCCTGCTCTCTGCCTCGTGGCCCCTGCTGATCTCGCTGTAAAACAGCCTTTCAAGTCTGTCTGTCTTTTGACTGCACTAAGCTGTTTAAGAGGCGGCAGCAGCTTCTATCAGGAAAGCCGGAGCAATTCTCTGCAGATAAAGGCACCTCCGGCCCCTGTTCCCTCTTCAAGTCTCACTCTCATTCTCGCTCTCCAAATCGCTCAAAGAAAAACCCCGCTTTGAACTCCTCTCAGGAATTCTTGAAAGGAACAACCTCACCGTGTAAACACTCAGGGAAAACTGACACCCGCCCAGGGCTGAAGAGCCCCTCACACCCACTCTGCAAGTAGGTCCCAGGGCCTGGGAAATCCATGGTCGTATGCGCAGGCCCCATGCGGCTTCATCTTCCTAAGCCTTGTCTGGAGCCCAGAAGCCATCAGGTCCAGTTCTGGGCCAAGTAACCTGACCAAGAAGTTGCCACAGCAATGGAAGACATGAAAACCTGCAGCCACCAACAGAGCGAACCCAGAGCGGGATCCCAGAACTGGCCAGGGACACCTGTGAGTACAGTCACAGGATCCCTGGCTTTGGGGCTCTTTGGGCCTAGACACTCTAGGACAGGACCAGAGGGAAATAGCAAATGGACATTCTCTAGCTCAGTCCTCAGTTTGGTCTGATTAACCTTTCTCATTTACATTTTGCCAATGTGAGAGAAGACCCGAGGCATAATGCCACACCTGGGCTTATGGCCTCTTCATGTAGCCAGTCTGCCCTGGACGGCACTGTAGGGACCACTTCTCATCACCAGCCCTAGAAGCGTAGCCCCAGTGAGGCAGAGACCCTCCTCTCAGCCGCGATATTCCCAAGGGACCAGACACAGCACTACTCCCAAGGGTGTTGCCCAGAGAACTGGAGGCAGATGGGAAGCAGATTGGCTCACTTAATGACCACAAGCTGCAGTGCCAGCTGTGCTTGTGCACAGGAAGAGCGATGAGCTAGAGGCTGGGAGGCAAGACAGCTCCCCCTTCATCCTGCCCAAGGCAGGAAGCATCAACAAGAGGACACGGATCTTGGGTTCCTACCAGTCTATTTAACCTGGTGGAGGTGGGGGACTTCCATTGGGCCAAACCATGTGTCTCCAAGGATCCAGGTGGGCAGTGGAGCTGGGGAGGTCCCTGCAGAGCCCTCTGCAGCGAGCCCAAGGGAAGCAGGAGCAGCTGGGCATAGGCCCCTCTTGCTTCAGGGCAAAGGGCGCCCAGGGAGAAGGGATGGGATCACAGCTAAAATTAGATTCACCAATGAAGCTCATGGGAGGTCAAATTTTGCCATAACTCACTCTCTCCTCTGTAACTGATTTCCCTGACGTGGGGCCAAGGAGGAGGAGGAAGAAAATCCAATGTGTTTGCCTGGAAGCCCTCGGGGCCCCCAGTGCTGGAGGTGTACAGCAGGTTGCTGGATTCTCATTTATCAGCCTTAAGAGGGATGGAGTGATAAATGCATAACCGTCCCTTTAATATTTTATGCAGGTGCTAACGCGGCTTGGCTGTCACCTTCAATGCATCACCCGAGGCGGAGAGCCCCCCTCGTCACTCCTAGCTTGCAGCCTCACAATTCCATTTCCCCACCCAAATACATCCATTTTAATATGCACATCACAGGCAGGCAGCACGGTCACAAAGAAGCCCTGCCAGCAGCAGTTCCCACGTGGCCGAATGGATGACCAGCCACCAGCCCTGGCCTCTTGGCTCCCACAGATGGCTACCCAGCAGAGGCCTGGCCGCCACAGTGCCACTGCCTAGGTGTTGGCTGCTTGTACCTCGGAAACCACCTTCCAGGAGAGTGGTGGCCCGTATCCGCTTCTGCCCGCACCACTCATACTCCTCAAAGCGGTTGCTGTTCTCATGCTCGATGTCCGCGGCATCGTCCTCAGCCATGCAGGAGCCTTCCCTCTGTGAAGAGCAGAGCAGGATCATGCGGGTCCCAGGCCGTCCCTACCTGCTCCCCAGGGCCTGCGAGGAAGGCACAGCCCAGGCCCCCAGCTGCAGTGTGCCCCACAGGCCCCCGGCTCTAGGGCTCCTTGGAAGTAAACCAATTGAGAGATCAAAGACCTGGGCTTTTTCCCAATAATTTTCCACTGGAGCCCCAGGGGAGGAGTGGGAGAGTGAAAGCAAAGGAAGAGGGCAAAGAACAGAGAAGAAGCAGCTGCTGAGACCACGTGGAGACCCCAACAGCCCAGAGATTGGAGGCAGTCAGCGGCTAGTGTCAGGGGAAGGGGGCGGGGTAGGTGGTGATGGCCCCTCTACCTTAGAAAGGCAATGCTCCACATGCCTACTCATCTCCTGCTCCGATCCTGCCAGGGGGCGGCTGCACAGGGGACATACCTGCCCTTCATCTTGCTTCCTCCGTTTCATTTTCCCAATCCGAGCTGCATGGAGAAACCAAAAACAAAGCACAGAACAGGCAGACGGTCACTGGAGCTCCCAAGGTCCCAGCGGGACTGATATCCTGACCTCCTCCCAGACATTAGCCCTCTGGCTCACGCCCAATCGCGCCCTCGTTACGCGGCACCTTCAGCTCCTCTGGGGTCTGGGCCCTGCCACAAGTGCCTGGGGAGGAGACTGGTGCTAGGCCAGCCGAGTGTCCACTCTTTGGCCACAGATGGCTCAAGCTCAACCCACAGCTGCCTACCTGCGGTGCTCAACTGAGTCCAGTGAGCAAAGATGCTCCCCTTGGCACTTACTAGGTATCTCCCCAGAAGGCCAAGAACGCAGGCTTTTTTAGAGTCAAGACACACAACTTTAGAGATCACCTCTTGGCTAGAATCCAAGGTCTCTCCAGGGGCCTGATTTGGCCAGCTGTTCACTTATCAGTTAAAACCATTTTGTTCCTGGGCCAGCAGGCCCGAGGTACAGCCCTCAGTCTCCTATATAGAATCACCCCAGGGAGGATTTTTCTCAGGTCCACTGGTCCCATTTTACAGAAGAGGAGATCGAGGCCCAGTCATAAAGGTACAGCGGGTCTAGTCAGAGAGTCCAGAACATCCTGAGAGGGTAGCCCTTACCGTGCCTACCCGAACCTGTTCCATCATTTCTAATCAGTGAAGAGGGGCTGGCAGGCCCCCGAGGCAGAGGGCTGCCTGCCATGCTGTCCCACAGGGGGCTCAATTCCAAAGTGCACACTGCAAGCCCACAGCACTGCTAATTAATGCTGAGAGATGCAATCATTTCTAATTAGCTCACTAATCCCTCTCTGCAGCCCTCCTGTCACTGAAGCAGGAAGGGGTCAAAACAAGGGACTCTGTTCCCTCTATCTCCTCCCTTGATGCAGAGCTAGCCCCTTGGAGACCAGACTGATTAGGGCGGGGGTGGAGCCAGCCAAGGAAGGAAGGGTTCCCCACTGCAAGACCAGAAAGAACTTTCTCGTGGATACTGATCCTAGTGGAAGGCTCATCAACGCAGGCTAGGGAGTGAGACACTGGTGAACAGTGATGCAGGTGACAGTTGATAAGTTACAATTTAGAGCTTCAGCTGTGTGTAAGATTTAACTGCCTTACACAAGGAAGCTCATTTTATTCTATATCTGGAAACCAGGTTGTATTAAGCATTTTTCCAGATAAAGATACTTAAAGCTCAATCAGGCAGTCGCCCAGGTAGCTAAAAAGTGGCAAAGGCAGGAGAGGAAACCATGCCTTACTCCATAGCTTCAAAGGCTCTCTTGTCCCAAGAGTGCCCCCAGCTGATCAGTATCAACAAAGACGGATCCTGTGAATGTGCTAGGGGAGCACTTGGAACCCCAGCTCCTGCCTGTTGAGGGCCTGAAGCAGGGAGTTACTCCAGAATAGAGCAGCCCTAGAAAGAGCCAAATCAACAGGAAAGCCACCATCTCACAAGGACTGAGCATGGAGTTTGGGAAGCCTTGGCCTGCAGCCTGGCCCATCTCCTCTGTTTCCGCTGCTCTCACTACAGGTGTGACCATGTTCTGGTGCCCACTTGATTTTGTGGACAAAGATCTAGACTCTTGCACCTTGACTGACCTAACCCTTGGCATCTCAGGCTCAATCCACCTTGACACTCTAGAGCCAGGGCTGGGGTGGAGAAGGGATGTCAGGTATCAGAAAGGCATTGAGCAAGTGACCCTGAGAGCTCGAGAAGGCTGTATGGAGCCATGCTCCGGTACAAAGGTGCATCCCCTAACCTGCCTAGAGCCGGAGGGAATGCCTCTCTGGTAAGAAGGAGACGATGAGAGACACTGATAAATTGAATAAAGAGGTGAATCTCACAGGACTGTCAAGGAAACTAGGACACTGGATGCGTTGCTCGCCCAAGCCACCCATGCCAGAAAACTCCTTGTGGTCCCAGTAAAGCACCCTGATGGACTGGGCATCACCTGGAAATTCTCAAATAAGCAAGGCAGGTTTGCTTATTTTCTTGCCATCCATCTTCTAAGTCCTGAACTAAGCTTACTAAAGCATGATAGGGAAAAGTGTGTTCCCTACCTGGAAGCTTCCACTATCAGGAAAAGTCAAAGTATTGCCAAGGAGGCAGCATGGCATGGTCCAAGCAGCACAGGCTTTGGAGGTAGGTGTGTGTTTATCGCTCAGTCTGTCCGACTCTTTGCAACCCCATGCACTATAATACAATCCATCAGGTTCCTCTGTCCATGGAATTCTCCAGGCAAGAATACTAGAGTGGGTTAACCGGTTCAAACCATGGCTCGGCTATATCCCAGCTGTGTGGTTTTCAAAAAACCACTTCACCTGTCCCAGCCTCAGTTTCCTCATCTACAAAACGAGTGTTAACACTCCCTCTCAGTTATGATAAAGACGCTTAACATGGGGCCGGCCTATGATAAATGCTCTCCTTTTCCCAATCTGGGGCTCAGCCTGGCAGCAGAAACCAAGTGGCAGGAACTGGGGATCTTGAACATCGATGGCCTTACCAGCTGGTCCAGAGACCCCCAAGCCCCTTACTGCCAACCCCCAGATATACCACACCCTAGTCAGCACAAAAAACTAGATCATCCAGTTTGTTCAGCAAACAGGAATGCTCCAGAGGTTTGAATCCAAAAAGGGGGGGGGGGGGCGGCTGCCAGGTAGTGCATACGCAGCGTGCTTTCAGACAAGGCCTCTAAGAGCTGTTGAGCCCACGCTGATCACCTTTGTGAAATGTGGGCTGACTGATAACTCAAAGAGCCCTGGGATGAGTTAGTTCCTGTTGCCGTGGGAACTCCAGATCTCACTGCATTGTCAAGTCTCAGCAGAGAGGCTGTATTCACACGACTGGGCACTGATTAAAAACTGGAAGAAAAACATTCTCAGCGCCCTGCCGGCTTGTACAGTGAGGTCCCAGCAGTTTGCAAATTCAAAGCGGAGCTCCCAAGTGGAATTGTGTGGCTTGTTCCTCATTCTCTGCCACTTATTGCCCCCCAGGGTTCTTCAAGGCCTAGAGAGGCTCACGCAAGAGCTGGCAACAATCACCTCCATTAAACAGATGGGGAAACTGAGGGCGGCAGCCTCAGTCGGCACATACTGAGGCGCTGTGATTGCGAGGAAACCAACGGGCCCTAACGTTGAAGAGACCCAGGCGAGCCAGGAGCTGCAGGCAGTGAGGGAGGGAGGAGGCCGGGGGTGGGGCGAAGGGAGGGGCTGTGCAAGACTCACCATTCAGTCGGGTCTGCCGGTTGGCTCGCACTCGCAAGAAGGTCTGGGAGAAAATCCCGGGCAGATGCAAAAAAGAGAAGACAGCGTCAGCGCGGCCGGGAATCCCAGCCCCCGCCCCAGCTCCGGACCCTGGTCCAGGCCTGCCCCGCCCCAAACAGCCCGTAAACAAACCTACTTCCTCCCTCCCGCCGGCCCCCCTGCTCCGCCGGCCGCTCCGGGCCCTCGGCATAGCCGCCGGGGGCTGCTCTAGCGGGCCCCGGAGGCCGCCGCGCGGTGCCGCCCCAGCCCCGGCCTCCGGCGCTCCGGGCCCCGCGGCCGCCCGGCCGGCGAGGGCGGCGATGCGGGCGGATTCCCCCCGGCTGCCCGGCGGCGGCGGCACCTCAGCTCCCAGCGGCGGCGGCGGCCATGTTGGCCTTGATCATGTGACCCGCCGCCGTCGCGCGCCGGGGGTGAAAGTTCAAGAAGTGGCGGGTGGAGGGATGGGTCTGCCGGACCAGGACCAGGAAACAGCTGCTCGCACTCGGGCAGCAACAGGCTGAGGCCGCCCAGGGGTTCCTCCCACCGCCCGCCAAAACCAACCCGCCCCGGTTTTAGCGGCTGCGAGGTCCTCCCACCCAACTCCACGCCCCTTCCTAGCGCGGGGCTTCTTCCGTCCCGGAGCCCCGCCCGGCTCCCGCCTCCCGCGCCTCTACCCCTTTGCTGGGGAGGTGGCGTAGGACTTCCTGATCGCCGCAGGTCATGCCACCGTAAGTCCCAACTGTCCAGCCCCCAGCAGTCTGGACACTAGAGGATTCCAAACATTTCAGCTGTTTCCTGGACAACCCCTGGAGCTGCTACTGGTAACGCACACCCACGAGTTGGAACCCAGCATCCTCAAACAAGTGCTTTTCTCCAGGATTCTCAGTTCCTAACGGGATACCACCATCCACTCTGGTGTGCCCACACCAGAAACTTGAAAGTGAGTCGTCCTTGATCCCACCCTCCTTCAGTTTCTCGCGCTCAATTCTTCTCTCATCTTAGAGAGTCTACCTTTAAAGGTCTTTTAAACCTTCTTATCTCCACCTCTGTGTATCTCCTACTTATCCTTCTAGACCTGTTTGAAAAATATCATTTCCTCTCTACTTCAATCTCTACCCTCAGTATGGCTTATACAGATTTTTATCAGACCACTCCAGGGACGGGACCTCGAGTGAGTCATGAGTGAACCCAGAGCTCGGCACAGCACTTGGCATAGGCAAGACATCCCTGTGTGTTTCTTCAGTCGCTATACCTTATCTGGGATTTACTGCTGTAGTTCATAATCTTACTGAGCTCTCTAAATTTGCAGCTGTCACCCATCTGGCTTTCTGATCTCCAGCTTTTTTCTCTGTACCCTATCCTTCACACTACATGCAGTGTGATTTCCTATCATGCAAAATTGACCCTCTTTCCTTCTTCCCCTTTAAATCTTTCAGTGGTTCTCCACTGAGATTATCTGCATACAGGTCATCTCTGATCGCCTCTGCCTGCTTCTCCAGACTCCTACCATTCCTGCTCTCTCCTTTGGCCTTCCTGACACTCAGCGTTGCAGAGCTACCTGTAGCTCTCTGAGCACTCCATACTCTGCACTCTGGGCTAGATTATTCTCCATGCACCCGTATTCCTTGCTTGGTTAACTGTTGTTCATCCTACAGGAGTCTGGGTGGGAAGACTTCACATTTCCCCCAATGTTGGGTTAGTTGCTGCTTCTTTAGTTTTCACAGTCCCTTGGCTTCACTTTGAATTTGGATATTTTGATTGTTTGGACCTGTCCCTTCTCCCTGGGAGCTCATCTCCTTGCAGTCACCCAGCGCAGGGTCTGGCATGCAGAAGAAATCCGTAGGAAGGAGAGGAGGATGTTTATGAGGGAAGTTCCTGAGCCCAACTGGAGGGCTGGGAAGCAACCTAGAATTCAGGGCCAGACAGACTCAGCCTGACTTGGTTCTTCACATATATGTGTGTTTAGAAAAGTCACTTCTCTCTAGGCCCGTTTCCTTAGCAATAAATTGGGGCAGTGAATTCTAGCTTGCACAGTTGCTATGAGGGTAAAGTGAGGTAATGGTTAAAGGGTTAGGTAACCCAGCAGGGGCTAAGTAAATGGGAATCCAAAGCAGAAACCAGTCCCCTCTGATTTCAAAGCCAAGTTTGATGATTTTTTTAAACAACATAATTGAGCAACTACTACATGCCAGGCATTGTGTATAGATCATGGAATTCGAGCTTCACCTTCTACCAGTTCCCCTTGTGTTTTACATTCTAACAAAACTGAGCTGCTGGTGGGTCCCCAGATACATCATTCTGTGTTACACCTGTGTCCTTTGCACATAGTGTTGCCTTGGTCGGGAATATCTTTTCTTCCTTGTCCACCAAAGTGAACTCCTGCTCATTCTGTTCAGTCATTACCTCCTCTGTGAATCTTATTCTGATTTTTCTCTTTCCACTGTGCTCTCCTAGAAACTTATTTACACTCCCATCATAGCATTTAACTGCTAGGACGCTTCAGTCGTGTCTGACTCTGTGCGACCCCATAGACGGCAGCCCACTAGGCTCCCCCGTCCCTGGGATTCTCCAGGCAAAAACACTGGAGTGGGTTGCCATTTCCTTCTCCAGTGCATGAAAGTGAAAAGGGAAAGTGAAGTCGCTCAATCGTATCCAACTCCTAGCGACCCCATGGACTGCAGCCTACCAGGCTCCTCCGTCCATGGGATTTTCCAGGCAAGAGTACTGGAGTGGGGTGCCATTGCCTCTCCGCATAGCATTTAAAGTACTTAGAAATTATCTATCTGCAAATCTAACCTCTTGAAGGCAAGGACACTGAACTGAGCATGAGTACTAGATACATGGTTGAGTAAAGGCAGGGAGTAAAGAAGGATAAGACGTTTTTGCCTTAGAGAGCACCCCCCCACCCCAATCTAATGCAAGAGTGAGTCTTATCATGATAGATAAATTATGTTCACAACTCTTCACAGTTCCTCCTATCACAAGCTGCATTTCCTCATGCCTTGATTATGTATTAGCCCTGTGACTTGCTCTGCCAAGTGATGGGTGAGTTCTAGAGTCTAGGCCTCAAGAGGCCTTGCATCTTTGGCCTTCACCCTCTTGGCATGACACTGCCCTGAGACTGCCAAGTAAGGCAGTCAGTCTAACCTACTGGAGGATGACAGATCATATGGAAGAAAATCAACATCCCTGATCTCCCAACATGTGGTCAGGCCATTTTGGACTTTCCAGCCCAGCTAGTCCTCCAGCTGAATGAGCTTCATGAATGAGGAAAGGTCTAGTCAACCGACAGAATCATGAGAAATCAAAGTTGTCTTAAGCCACTAAATTTGGGGATGGCTTGTTATATACTTGTAGATAACCGAACAGAGAAAGCAACGGCACCCCACTCCAGTACTCTTGCCTGGAAAATCCCATGGACGGAGGAGCCTGGTGGGCTGCAGTCCATGGGGTCGCTAAGAGTCGGACACGACTGAGCGACTTCACTTTGACTTTTCACTTTCATGCATTGGAGAAGGAACTGGCAACCCACTCCAGTATTCTTGCCTGGAGAATCCCAGGGATGGGGGAGCCTGGTGGGCTGCCGTCTGTGGGGTCGCACAGAGTCTGACACGACTGAAGCAACTTAGCAGCAGTAGCAGCAGCAGATAACGGAAACATTAAATGGGTGATCACAGTATAGGGTGATCAGAGCAATGACAGGGACACACAGGGGTCATGAGAAGAGAATGCTAGTCCAGAAAGGCTTCCTAGAGCAGAGGAGATTGGGGCAGTTTGTTGAAGAATAAATAGGAATTTGATAGGGTGGGGTAAAATAATCCCATTAAAAACAGCATGTGTAAAAACACACAGAGGCAAGAAAGCAATGGCACAGCCAAAGAGTGGTTAGCATTAATCTGGTGACCATAGACCACAGGGTTCATAGAAGGCAGTATTAGGAATGGAAGCTGGAAATACAGGTTGAATCTAAATCAATGTGTATGGCCCTGGAGGCCTTGGTGCCATTCCTTAGCACACCTAGCCTGTGTCTAGCGTGCCATATCTGTGCCTGATGGTTACTCTCCCTGGCTCAGCAAATAGTGGGGCTGATGCTGTGGCTGAAGTAGACAGAAGAGCCTCCAAAGCAGGGCTCTGTTTCCCTTGGGAGTGGAATTCTCTGGGATGGAGCCCTATCTCCCTATCCCAGAATTCCCTCAAGTTGGGTCATTGCTCCTTCTCGAAGCAGGATTGTCTAGGTGAGGACTGACTGCCTTTCTTAAACTAGGGGTCACAAGAGTAGGGATCCCTCCCCAGAGCTGAAACTTTGGGCTCTGTACTTTGAGTCGCATACAGAAGCATCGAACAGAGGAGGTGCCAGTGGAAGCTGGTATACAGTCTGTACGTGGTATTTCACTCACCAAGCTCTGTACCTGATGCCAGGCTGTGTCAGTGGGGAGGAAGAGGCACCCAGAGAGAAGACCTCAAATTCCAGGAAAGGCTTCCTGAGTGACCTCAGTGACCCTGGTTCCCTGCCCGAGATGACAGGTCCCTGCCGCCTTGTTTCTTTGCATTAGTCAGGGCTGCGTTTCTCTTGTCACATCACGGCTCCCTGAGAAGCCCCACTGCCATTTAGGCACATGTTCCTTGGAGCAGGCTCTGTGTTACACCCTCTGATGGGCTCCTGCAGGTGGGGCTCTGTCTCTTCTCAGACACAAGCTTCTAGGGAAGCCCTTTCTCCTTCCCTCCACAAAGAAGGTCTGGATAAGCTGGAATGTTCCCCTTAAATCCCCTCCTGCTTTGCTGCTTGAGGATTGTATGGTTATTCCTATTCTGTTTGCCCAAGGCACTCACAGGCAGTATTCTACCCCCACCATGCCCAACACTATGGTCTGGCAGAATTGATGGCTCAGGGGATTCTGGTTTTTGAAGTGTGAAGTCTAGGTGATGCTGGGCCACATCCCTGGGTCCTTGATGACACTGAACCCTAGAGGGCAGATGGCTGGGATGCTTCAGAAGAGCCTATCCAGGCCCAGATGACCTTGGCATCTCTCCCTAAAGTCTGTCTATGTAAGGCACGTTCCATGACACCTGTGCCTTCTGGTTCACTTAGGGTCATTACACACAACGGGAACCAAACACAGTTCAGTCCCCCGCCCGTCTTCTGGGGAGAGGAGGAGTTAACTGGGTTAACTCTGACAGACTCATCCAAGTGCCCAGCTTGCCCTGCTCACCTGGTATCTGTCTGAGTGGTGCAGGTCGTCGGTGGCTGACGAGTGTGGTGATGCCGTCGGAGACTCTCCTTCCCTCTTGATGGAAGCGGACAACAAGAGGGACTGAAAGAAGAAAAAGGACACATGGCCTCAGGCTGAGTGAGACCTACAGTCCATCCCCTAGGGTGTTGGGTCCTATGGCGCTTTTAGGAGAGGGGCAAAGAAAAGGAGGGCAGAGGGGTGGAGGCTACACTTGAGATTCTAAAGGCATGTGGTCAGGCCCCGGAGTCTGGTTGTGGGAGAGGATGGCTTGATCCTGGGGATGGGTGGAAGCCCCTGGAGAGGGTCCAGTCTCCTCCACCCCAACTAATCTCTGTCCCTGTGGGGCAGGCCTCCCAGGGGGCTGAGGCTATATAGGCTTTGTTTTCCCGTAGGGAGCAGAGACTCTGGGACCCTGAAGGGTTGGGGTAGAGCCACATCCCTGCCACTGTGCTTGCCCCTAATACAGGCTGGTGGCAGCCCCGCTATGGAGAAAGTAAATTAAATATTATGTATGAGTTTCCTCCATGCAGCTAGGGATGTGCGCTGGCTCCACTTCTCCCTGTGCTGTGGCGGTGATCCCAGCAAAAACCACAGCAAAAGTAATCCCCCCTGTGTCAATCCCGCATGGCCTCTTCTACATACGCCCGCAGTTTAGATTAATAAACTGTCTGCTTTAAACTTCGCGAGCTCCACAGTTCTAAATACTACATGGCACATTCAGCCTGCTCTTGCTGGCTTGTGCCAAGGCCTGTTCAGCTGCAAACTGGGGGCCTGGAGGCCTGAAAGCAATCCATACTTCCCGCGGCCCCCCCACCCTCCACCTTCTCCAGCCTGCACAGCTCTGAGCCGGAAGCATACAATTCCCTCGGAGGCCTCCCCAGCCTAGAAAACCATGCCAAATCGCCAGTGACAGCCCAAAGAAAGCAATCTGGGAAAGATGGAGCAGCCATTTATCCTTCATCTCCAACTGAGCCTTAGGATGTGACCCGCATGCGGTGGCCACGCTGCACATCCTCACGCCTGAGGGCCCTGGGAGGGGAGGGGGCAGCTGCTGGTCTGGCAGGGCTCCCTGACTCGGCCTCAGCCCAGGAGCTGGATTGGGGAGGAGGCCGGGCAGGGCCTGGGGTGGGATTCCCTGCAACTCGGAGCCCCTTCCTCACCCACCCTGGCCCAGTGGGAGGCCTAGTGAGTGCCTCAGCTCCCAGCTCAGAGAAGAGGTGGGCTTTCAGGCAATGTCCTCCTCCTCTGGTCCCAAGGAGGATGCTGAGGAGGGACGACATTGTGGGGCCCCCGCCCCTCCATCAGGAGAAAGCTTGAGCTCATTTGCTTGCGCGTGCTCGCTCTCATTCTCTCTAGGTTAGAAGCCCTGAGAGGCCTCAGAATTACACCTGGGGCAAACGGAATAAAAAAAGGTCACTGGCGCTTTTTAAACATGGACCAAAAAGCAGTAAAATGTGTTTTGAAAAAAAAAATCCCAGCATTAAATCATGACTTTTTGCCTGGCTCTTCGCCTCATTAAAAGTGGCCTTTTGGAAGGTAAAATTATCATTGTAAGCGATAAGATCTTTAAGAAAATAATTCACGGCTTCTTCACCCTTTAATATGATAGCCGCCACCGGCTAATTTTTTTCTTAATGGCAACGAGGCCATCAATCTTGTCTGAGGCCCCCTCGCCCTCTCCTCCTCCTCCCTCCCTCCTTCTCCCTGTCCTCTCAGTCTCTTGCTTGAACCTTATACCTCGTGCCTCTTCCATCCATGACCTGCTTCCCTAAAGCCTGGGTCAAGGCGCAAGACAGACCCTAAAATCCTCAGCTTTGGGGGCATGAACTTACATCTAGAAGTGAGTAAGTGGTGGCCATTGCCTCCGAATCTGATTATCAATAATCCAGACGGTGGTGGTTGCAGGAATCCGCACATGTTTAAGATTTCCTGTGTAAGTATTCTGATGGGCTAGGGGTAGGTGAGTGGGTGTGCATCTGTGCATGCGGGGAACCAAGTATGAATGTGGTCTGTGTGTGTGTGCTTTGAACAGAGGCCTCACTGGGGTCAAGTCCCTAGCCCTGCCAGCCGCGCTTAGGTGTCAGGTCAGTGGTTGTGCCTGACCTGGTGACCTGTCTCCATTGAAGACTGCAGGCTGGGCTAGGCTTAGCCAGTGTGACTTCTCCCCCCACATCTTTTACCTTTAGGGCTGGGAGGGCTTTGGTTTCTTGGCCAGGGCCTGCATCTGTCCAGACCTGGGCTAGGCCCCCTGCCCCTCCTCTGTCTACCTTGCTGTGTTGAGTGCATGGAGGTGGAGTCCACTCCTTTAGACAGGCCTGCAGGGGAGACGGGCCAACCCCCTGGAAGTAATATTTTCACTCTGGCTCCTTTTCCCAAAAGTGCCCTCTCAGAGGTCACCTGTGCCTATAAGACCTCTAAATACGACAGCCTCCTTCTCCAGCCCTCCTGTTTGACATGTGACCACCCCAGACAGTTTGAGATTTTTTTTCCCTTAGGGCCCCAGGACACCATGCTCTCCTGTGCCCCTCCTTACTCATCACTGTTCCTCTTCTGCTCCTTCTGTGGCTCTGGGGCCTTCTCTTGACCCCGCCCCCACAGGAGTCCCAGACTCTGTTCTTGGCTTCTGCTCTAATTGCTCCACACACACTCACTGACTGATTTCATCCATTCTGAGGCATTCCCTGGTGGACCAGTGGTTTGGACTCTGCACTTTGACTGCCAAGGGTGCAGGTTCATCCCCTGGTTGGGGAACTAAGATCCTACAAGCCCTGTGGCATAGCCAGAAAGTAAGTTTCATCCACTCATTCCTCACTCCCTATAGAAAGGGCTGAGGATTCCTGCCTTTACAAGTCATTGTGAGAATTTATTAAGATAGGATGCCACCTGACTGAGGGGTGGGGGAAAGAGGACACTCGGTAAGGGTTTAGTCTTCCTCCCCAGGTCCCCACTCCTTCAAAACATCATCCCCCTTGAGGACACAGTACCGTCTCCCTCTGTGGCCACCTATGAGAGTTCTCGGTTCGAGTCATGCCATCCTGCTGAGGCCTCTGACCCCTCTTTTGAGCCACTGTCCTTCACTCTTCCTTTCTCCATCTGATGCTTTCAAGCTTCCCTTTCATAGTGTCTGTTCAGAGAGTCAGATGGTCTCAAATGAGCCCCACATCCTCTCTGGTTCCCTGCTGCCCTCAGGACAAAGCTCATGCACTCATCCCATGGGCTGGCTTTGTAAGGCCCCGTACCAGCTGTCTTGACCTGCATGTCTATATTTTTCTTTACCTGGTGCAGCTCACCTTCCTCCTTCTGAGTCTCTCCAGACTTACAGTGTCTGGGTCCCCCACTCCCCCGGTTCATTCTTGGCTTTGACCCCATCTTGACTGGAAGAGGAGGGAGTCAGATGAGCATACTCCAGCTCCCACTCAGACTGCATGCATGTGCTCGAGTGCACAGGGCAGCCCGAGACCCCAGGCTGACGATCAAACCCTGACGACAGCTGGGGATCCAAGAGGAGCTCCTTTTTTTCAGGAACCAGTTCTGGGTGGGCCTATGTTAGGATGGATAGGAAAAAACACAATTGTCCACCTACCTTGGGGGTGCCTGGAGCCATGGCATCCTTCAGAAGGGAGTTCTTGCTGCCAAGAAAGAAGAGGACAGGGTGACCATTCCACTTGCTGCCCAGGGCATGCAAGAGAACAGCAAGAAGACCCCAGGGGGAGAAGACAGCCAGCGTTGCCCGGCTCGGCTCAGCCTCCATCGGGGGTTAGGGGCCAGAGTTGGCTCCCGGGCGGGGGGGACAGACACGAGGCGTGGCAGGCTGTCTTGTGGATCTGAGGGAAGGGGCTTCACCTGACCCATGCTGTCAGCCCTGAGGATTGTGCCTGTCCTGCCCCTCCCCTCCATCCCCTGTCCCCAGCCTGCACTCAGCTCCTATGGGAGGGGGGTGATGGAACTGCCATGGCTCTTGTCACTTCTCCCTCCAACATGCTGCAAACTGCGTTAGGCCAGGAATGATCTCCTCCTGATTCAATTTGTCAGCCCCAGGCCCTCCGGCATCGGGTGCGGCGGGCGGGCGGGAGCTGGGCCCTGAAATATGGTGGGTGGCTCGGAGCAGGCGGGGGCCGGGGTGGGGGAGGTGATGGATGGGCTGTGGGGGAGGCGAGGACTGTGTTTAATAACAAAATTGGTATGCAAGGCCACATCCCAGCGCTAAGCATGAGTGATCCAGAGCCACAAAGTATTACAAATCCCTGCTAAACAGATGCTGACAATGGAACAAGACGTATCAAATCAGATCCACTTCAGAAACATTAATATCCCTGTTCCTGTCCCTCCCGCCCTGCTGCCCCCTCTATGCTCACCACATCTGTGCTCACACATTCACGCACGTGCTAGCACATGCACACAAACACACGCACACACAGGCGCCGGCTGGAACACGGCAGGAGGCAGAAACAGCGCATTCCCATAGGGTTCCCATGCACATACAAGCAGTACAGGTAGAGCACACCCGAGAGATCCATACAGCACAGAAGACACAGCCAGGGCAGACACCTGGGCGCACGCAGGCTGTGTGGACACGGAACACCCACGGGGACAGGCATGACACACCTAATATGTGAGCAAAGGCATAGGCAGAGCTGGATAAAGTAGAGGTTCTCCATCCAGGGCCATTTGCCCCCCAGAGGACAACTGGCAACACTTGGAGACATTTTTGATCATCATAGCTGGGAGCGGGCAGTTTTCTCCTGGCATGTAGTGGGTACAGGGGATTAACCATCCTAGAGCGTACTGGATAGCCCCTCACAACAAAAAACTACCCAGCCCAAATGTTAATGGTGCTGAGGTTGAGAAACCCTGGTGTAAAGGCAGATATGCACATATCCATTGTCTCTATAATTCTGTCAACGTGTGGTCACACCGAGGTTCAGGCATGCACACAGAGGCGCAGGCAGAGTCATGTTCCCAGGGCCGTGTCCTTAAAGACATTCACAACTGTCACCCAGGCCCGGATGAAGAGCTGCTCACATGCCCACCTTCACACAAGCATGCACAGGTACAGACACCCACGTGTGCTGCCACACGCCCAACACTCAGGCAGCCACAAATGCAGCCGTACGTGGACACACCCACAGAAGCAGACACGTACGTCAGTGAAGGGGCTGGTAGCTTGGCAGCAGGCTGAGACTAAGATCTGAGTGTAAAAATAGCTCGTGGTGGGGGTAGGGGGGGCTGTGGGTTTGATTTCCGGTCAGGGAACTAAGATCCTGCATGGCACATGATGTGGCCAAAATATTAAAAAAAAAACAACAAAAACCAGCTGTCTGCCTGTCTGATCACACAGTGGGGGCATCACAGACAGGAAGAGACCACCAAACTGGGTTCCGTTCAGTGGCATTTTGTTCATAAGTGGTCCCCATGTTCCTGCTCCTGATCCGGGCACAAGGGATACAGAGAGGAAACTGAGCTGCCATTGAGGAACAACTAGATGTGAGTCTGTTACTTTTATCTTTCCTTCATTCCGCTAACAAATGCTGTTGTCGCCCTGCTACCAGCCCCATTCCTGGACCTACAGCGAGAGAAATGAGGCATCTACTATATGACACTGTTCCCACCAGGCCCCTGGACTGAGGTCTGAGTGTTTTCTGAGCAGAATCAGGGTGAAATGGAAGAGGCAAGACTGAACAATTGTTGTGCACCCACCACATGTGACAGGCATGGGCTTCAAGCGTGTCATCTCTTTGATCTTCACAAAAACTTTAGAGTTGACTGGTGGGCTGGGTGACACCTCACTGCTCACACAGCCCAGGCAGGGTCTGGGATTTGCGTTCCTATCTGAGTCCAGAGTGCTGCTTTTCTGTTGGCCCCACTGCCTCCTAAAGACACTCAGGATGGAGGGCTGAGCTCTGAGTTCTTTTACTCTCTCCACTTTGGGGAGGGCCCTGCTGACTCTGAGCTTTCGTTTACTCTGCCGGTGAACAGACATGAAGACATTCAGGGCCAGGATGTCCAGCCTCTCCCTTGGCCAGTCCTCTGGATCTTTTCCTGCAATCCTCTTCACCTTCCCTCCAGTTGGACTGGTCAGACTCCTTCCCTCTCCCAGAGCGAGCACCCCCCTCCCCCCGCCCTCCCTACCTTTCCTCCAACAACCTGATTACCTCCAAGTGTGCTTGCTTCCCCCAGAGAGAGGAGTCTGGCGAGGGGCCCACCTTGGAGAGGAGAACTCTGAGCCCCGAGCCGCTGGCAGCCAGGCTCCCGCCCAGCCCATCCACTCGGCTCTGCCTTCGTCCCTCCCAGTTTCCACAGCCCGCCCCCAACGATTTCCTCCCTTCTCAGTCACTCGCTGCCTAGTGATCCATGGGTTTTAAATTATAACTGGGACCCAGGAAACGCGTTCCTAAGTACAATATTCATGGGCTGGGCTGACACTTTTAATTAAGGTGATTTACACTGAATTATCCTTGGAAATAAAGAAATGGTGTGCTGCCCGGGAATAAACCATCATCACCAGCCGCCTTTGTAAGTTACACTTCGTTTTAATCTATTTGGGGAATTGTTTATCTAGTTCATTACCCAACCAAACACCGAGGCCGGCCTTAAATAAGGCTTAAGTGGGGCTGGGGGCACTGCCATCTCCACACCCCGCCTCTCCTCTAGAGTCACCCAGCCTCCCTCTGGCTCCTTCCAGGCCCTTTAAAACACTGACTAAACCAGATCTCAGAGTGGCTGAGGAAGCCTCCAGAAAAAGGTCTCTGAGCTCAGGGCCCTCTAAGCCAAGCCTCAGTTTCAGTTCTGTGGATCTCTGAAAGAGTCCACGGTTCTTTCCTATTTCTGGGTAGAAACTCCTGTCTGAGGGCCACAGAGAAGTTTGGGGACCACTGTCCAACCTGCCCATCAATCTCCAGCTCCCATCTATGTTCCTGCCAGTCTGTCTGACTGTCCATGTCCACACTATCACCATCCCAGAGAAAGCTCAGGGCACCCAGAGCTCTGTCTACTGTCTCCTCCTTCCCTCAGATACCTGCTTCTCTACTATTGACACCGTTCCTGTGAGTCAAGTCAGAAAGCGAAGTCAGTAAGTGCCCCACAAGTAATCAGCTAAGTTCTCTTGCTTAGTCCCCCACCAGTCTCTCACCATTCTTTCTTCTCTGTTCCCACTGCCACTGCCATTGTCCTAGGTGAGCCTCATCATCTGTCCCCTGGACCCTGCCTAACTTCCTCACTTGCTTCCTTGCTTCTACCCCCAAATTCTGCTCCATGCCACCTCCAGAGCGATTCTCCTACAGCTCAGCTCTCTGATTAAGCTTCTCCAGCTCACAGATATTCTAATTCCCCAACTCAAAGGTGACCCTCCGGCACTGAAGGCTCTCCACTATCTGTCCCCAATCTAACTTTGCTGTTCTTGGTCCAGCTAGCTGAATCCTGGGGTCAGTTGGAATGCCTGTGCAGGACTGAAAGGGGTAAAGAGAGGATGAGGTGAGGGAGTGTGTGGGGGCATTGCCTCTGATCTCGAATGTACAAGTGTTTTGAGAAGTGTGAGTGCTTTGCCAGCAGAAGTTCTGACTCTTCTTCCTGGGTCTATCTGCCTGTGTGCCTGTGGGGGTGAGCATCCATGGGAAGTGGTTCTTTGAGGGGGTAGGTGTGAGCACATGTATCTGTATTGGAATGAGGGAGGGTGTGTGACTGTATGTTGTCTACATACATTTGTGTTGGTGTCTGTGAAAACCAGCCAGCCCTAGTTTGGGACATTCAGTCATGTCTGACTCTTTGTGACCCCATGAACTATACAGACCATGGAATTCTCCAGGCCAGAATACTGGACTGGGTAGCTGTTCCCTTCTCCAGGGGATCTTCCCAACCCAGGGATCGAACCCATGTCTCCAGCACTGCAGGCGGACTCTTTACCAGCTGAGCCACCAGGGAAGCCCAACCAGTGTGAGCCCTTAGGTGTGTCTAAAAATAGCAGCGTGCTATGTGGGGGGCATGCTCTGTGCTGTTGGGCAGAAGGGGGCAGAGAGCGCAAACCAGGCCCACCCAGAGGAACGCCTCTGGGACTGACCCTGTGGGAGGGCGATGGAAGGAAGAGCACCCTGGCAGCAGCATCCACAGACTCAGGAGCTGGCCAGGCTGAGGGAAGGGGGTGGGGGTGGGGGCAAAGGGAGGGTGAGAGGGGGAAGGGACAGCTGGAGAGGAGAGGAGAGGAAAGAAAGGACAGAAGCCAAGAAGAGGACAGAGGGGCGGACTAGAGAGCTGGGGAGGCCACAGTGGCTGGGGACGCCCTCACCTGGGTTCTGCCCAGAACACTCTGAGCGATGCACGCACAGGCTCTGCCCTCCTGCAGGACTCGGTTTCCCTGTCTGTGAAATAACCTGGTCAAAGGCCCCTGTCAGGTCGGAACTGAGGTGGGGAAGAGGAGGGAGGGGGTCTCCGAGCCCTCCCAACCTCCTCTCCTCCCCTCCGGTCTCCCGGAGAGCGGGCAGGGGCGGGGCAAGGGCAGCCAAGGCTGGGGGCCCTCCCCGCCCACCCGGGCGCCACGGCCCTCAGCCCGGAGGGAGCTGACACGCTCCTTGGGAATTTATCACGCACCCAATTACAATGTTAATTGGCAAGTTCCTGAAATCAATTAATTCGCAAATTTTTTCCAATTAAAAATCCAGATAAATCACGAGGGCGGCGGCGGGGAGGTCCAGCCTGCAGTCCGGTGGGCGCAGCGGCCGCAGGGAGGGGAGGCGTATAGGCGAGGGGAGGGGGCGGCGGGCGCGGCTGCCCTTGAACGCCTTTGCCGGCCGGTCGGACTGTCAGCGCGCCGGGCGCGGCGGGGCCGAGACAGATAAAACCATCGACCCGTCGCCGCCAGCGCTTCGGCTTTATCGATCCGACGGGAATTTCACTTGCTGTGCAGATCCCGCTGTCCGGCTGTCAGACACCGGGTTGAGGAGGGGGGAAACGTACCAGGAGTTAGGGGGTGCTGGGCTGGGCCTGGGCACGAGGGGCACAGAAGTGGGGGACGCGTGAGCTAACGGTGAGGGCTGGGGCACCCGTGAAGGCTGGGGGGCGGGGAGCGGAGAAATGGACCGGAGCCAAAGATATGAAAGTAGGGGACCCTCTGAGAGGCTGTGGGGCAGGAGGGATTGCCGGAGGGTCACGGGAGCGGGTGGAACACTTATGTGGGCACAAGTGGATGCCCTGGGCAGTGCGTGGATGGGGCCACAGGGGCTAGGCTGTGGTGTGGCCCCCAGTGAGGAGGCAGAAAGAGCTCGGGCCCCCACTCTCCAGACCCTTGCGCGGGGCGGGGCGGGTGTCCCTTCATCTCTGCCTCTGTTCTCAATTTCTGTTGGGAAGTCCTCCACCCAGAAGCACTCCTGCATAGCCAAGGTGTGGAACTCAACTGCAGAAGGATGTTGCTTCCCCTCTCTGTTCTAGGCTAGTCCTGGGTGTGTGTGTTGTTGAGGGGAAGGGGAGTGGTTAAAAGTGTGGGCTCTCGAGTCAGATTGCTTGGTTTTGACCCCTTATCTTTACCACTTTACAGGCTGTGCAACCTTAGAGAAGTCACTTAACCCCTCTGTATCTCAGTTTCCTCGTCTGTAAAATGGAGTTAATAATTATTACCACCCCCCCCCCCCCCCCGCAGTGGTAGCCCTTCCCAGGTTGTGCAGTAAAGAATCTGCCTGCTCCATGCAGAAGACTCAAGAGAGGCAGGTTCGATCCCTGGGTTGGGAAGATTCCCTGGAGTAGGAAATGGCAATCTGCTCCAGTATTCCTGCCTGGGAAAATTCCATGGACAGAGGAGCCTGGTGGGCTACAGTCCATGGGGTCACAAAAAGTCAGACAGGACTGAAGGAATTTAGTGCGCGCGCACACACGCGCACACACACACCAGTGGTTGTTGTGAAGACTGAATAAATTAGTATAAAGTTCTTGGCACACAGCATTCAACAAGACTATTATTATCATCATTAGTACAGTCTTCTGTGGTAGTTGTCAGTATTCCCACAAATTCTTTGGTACTCTCCCCTTCAAGGCTTCCCTGGTAGCTCAGCTGGTAAAGAATCTGCTAGCAACGAGGGAGATCTGGGTTCTATCCCTGGGTTGGGAAGATCCCCTGGAGAAGGGAATGCTACCCACTCCAGTGTTCTGGCCTGGAGAATCCCATGGACTGTATAGTCTGTGGGGTCTCAGAGTCGGACACGACTGAGCAGCTTTCACCTTACTTCCCTTCAAGAGGTAGAACTTACAGTGTTTAATTCTCCTCTGTGGAGTGTGGGCTGGACTTGCTGACCTGCTTCTAGTGAGTAGAATAAAATATATTAGAAGCCATAGTGTATGACTTCCCAGACTAGATCATAAAAGGCATTGTGGCTTCCTCTCTAGCCTCTCTCTTGGATCACTTCCTCTGTGGGAAGTCAACCGCCATGTCTCAGGGAAACTGTAGCAACCCTATGGAGAGACCTGCACGTCGAGGAACTGAGGCCTCCTGCCAACATCTGTGTGAGCGAACCATCCTGGGAAGGGGTCCTGCAGCTCCAGTGGAACCTTCAGACGACTGCAGCCTTGGCTGACATCCTGGCTGCAGTCTCCTGAGAGCCTGAGCCAAAAGCCACAACCCCTCACAACTACCCAACTAAGCTGTGTCTGAATTGATGACCCCCAGAAACTGCGAAATATTAAGTTTTGCTGTTTTTAAGCCATGACGTTTGGGGAGAATTTGTAACACAGCAATAGATAAGTAGTGTTTTGGCCTTCAATTCAGCCCAGGCCTCAGCTCCCTCAGGAGGCCTTCTCTGCTCTGTGCTGGGTTCAGTACCGTCTTGTTTCTCCCACAGCTCCTGTCTATCCCACAGAGCGGTCTCCGTCCCTCAAGGTTGCTAATGCCTGGCTCTCCTTACTCCTATTATGAGCTCCTGAGGGTGGGACCATTTCTTTCTTTCTTTTTTTTTAAATTGAAGTATAGTTGATTTGCAATGTTGTGCCCATACACACTGTACACAATATAGTCTGCTGCACAGCACAGTGGCTCAGTTATATACACACACACACACATTCTTTTTTAATATTCTTTTCCATTGTGATTTACTCCAGGAGATTGAATATAGTTCCCTGTGCTACACAGTAGGACCTTGTTGTTCAGCCATTCTAAATGTAATCGTTTGCATCTGCCAACCCCAAATCCCAGGTCTGTCCCTTTCCCTCCCTCCCCCTTGGCAACCACACACCTGCTCTCTCTGTCTGTGAGTCTGTGTCTGTTTTGTGGATAAGTTCATTTGTTCCATATTTTAGATTCCACATATAAGGGACATCATATGGTATTTGTCTTTCTCTTTCTAACTTCACTTAGTATGATAATCTCTGGGAGCCTCTGTATTGCTGCAAATGGCATTATTTTGTTCCTTTTTATGACTCAGCAGCATTCCATTGTGTATATGCACCGCCTCTTCTTTATCTATTCATCTCTCGCTGGACGTTTAGGTTGCTTCCATGGTTTGCCTATTGTGAATAGCGGTGCCATGAACCTAGGGGTGCATGTACCTTTTTGAATTATAGTTTTGTCTGGGTATATGCCCAAGAGTGGCATTGCTGGATCATATGGTAATCCTATTTTTAGTTTTCTGAGGAATTTCCATACTGTTCTCCATAGTGGCTACACCAACTTACATGGGACGATTTCTGGTTCACCTCTGGGCCCCTGCACCCTGCATGGGGGATTAGGTGAGAAGGTAGAGGAAGGAGGATCAGTCAAGTCTGCTGACTGGAACTGATCCAGGTTTTTGGACTGGGAATCGTGGGGCAGGCTATTCCCAGTGGCTGACTATTTCCCAGAGTGGCTAGAGCCCACATGCTCTTCTGTAAGAGGAGCTTGCCCCTTCTCCATCAAAAGGTGGGGTACATGTTCCCGTCCCTAAAATCTGGGTAGGTTAATACTGCCAAGAGAGTATAGCAGAAGTGAGGTTAAGTGATTTCTGAGGTTAGATTAATAAAAGGGAATCCAGCTTCGATCTCATTGGCTGGAACATTTTGCTTTCATGCTTTCAGCTGCCACACTGTGAGCTATCCTGCTCACAGGCCACAAGGAGCAGCCATGTGTAGGTGCTTTGGTTACAGCCCCAGCTGAGGTCCCTGCTGACAGCCAACATCAACCACCAGACATGTGAATGAAGGAGCCAGGTGATCCCAGCTCCCAGCCAACAAGCCTTCCCAGCTGGGGCCCCAGACAGGGTGAAACAGACACAAGCCACCCCCTCTGTGTTCTGTCTGAATTCCTGACCCCCACAGAGTCCATGAGCATCATGAAATGGTTGCTTTAAACCCCTAAGCTTTGGGGTAATTTGTTTCTCTGCTCCTTTTGACAACCTTGGCTCTTCTGGGAGGAGGCTCCACCCAGTCCTTCAGGCAGGGACAAAGATGATGGGGTGGAGCAAGGGAGACACGCCTGAGCACGTTCTCAAGGTTGTCACCTTTCACACCTTGAGATTCATAGGGGAGGTGGATGGCAACCCCAGGCTGCACTTCTCGGGAAGCTGCCAGTCCCAGTCCCTGCTTCCATCACCCTGTTCTGAGGCTCCTCCCCTTTCTTGTGCCTTTTTGAGACTTAAAGCTCACTCTCCTCATATCTCTGGAAACAGAGTAAGAAGAGAAAGGCAGCACCATTCAGCCGGAGGAGCTGAGGATTGAAAGCCAGGTGGAGAATGGCAGCAGGGTCTTGCTGCCTGTGAGAGGCTGGGACCTGGTGGCCAGAACCCTGAGTGGAGGCCTCTGGCAGGTGGCTTACCTGGCGGGCAGCTGGGCCAGCTGCTCTAGTTCTTGCTCCATATGCTCCTGTAGCTCGCTGGGCCTCAGCAGGACCTGACAGATGGGGCAAATAGGGGCCTGGCTGTCAAACAGTGCTGCTGCCTTTTTCTTACCTGGTGAGGGAAGAAGAGACAGACATATAAGCTGGGCTATACGTGGAGAGAAACGCCACGTCCCAATCCTCCACCCCAAGCCTCTGCTGCCTCCTAGGGCTTCTTGGCCTGGAGGAAGGGTGAGCCTGAGGGTCTCAGAGCCCATGAACATTATTCCGCTTTGCAGCTCCAGAGGCTGTGGCCGTGCACAGCACCTCCTCAGCCAGCTGCCCTTCTCGGAAATCTATCAGGACGCAATCAATGCTCTGTGCAATCAAACCTTGATCACTTCATTTCACACGTTAGTGAAGCAGGTCTTGGTTTAATCACAGCGTCACCCGGAATATCCAGGGCCTCCTCTGTCACTCCTTTCCTTGCTGCTTTCACACTTTACAAAGCAGGAGAAGGAAGAAAAGAGGGAGAAAAGGGATCGTTCCTGCAGTCATTCAACAAACATTGTCTGATGTCTGTGCTGAGCCAGGCCTAGTGCACAGCAGTGGGGACACAGAATATAACCAGATCTAGTCCCTGCCCTGAGGTACTCACAGTCGAGTGGGAAAGACTGAAAAGGACCAGGGTGACTGCCAGGGTAGCATTCTCTCCCAGCCCCTCTCTTTTCCCCATGCTCCTTTCCATGGCCTCTCCTCTTCTCTCTCTGCCTGTGGGACCATATTGTGTATTCTTATTGGCTCTGACTCCCACCTGTGCCCTGCCGACATCCGTTTCTCTGCCCCTGATCCCTCCCATGTTCTCCAGACCCCGATAGCCAAACACTTAATGGACATCAATGCCTGAATGTCCTACAAGAATCTCAAACTCAACCATCTAGAATTGAGTACTTGGACTTCATTGATGGTCCAGTGGTTAAGAATCCACCTGCCAAGGCAGGGGACACAGGTTTGATCCCTGGTCTGGAAAGATCCCACATGCTGGCGAGCAGACAAGCCTGTGCACCACAACTACTGAGCCCATGTGCCCTAGAGCCCAGGTGAGCAACAAGAGAAGCCACCACGATGCGAAGCCTGTGCACAACTAGAGTAGCCCCTGCTCGCCGCAAGAGAAAGTCCACGTGCGACAGCAGAGACCCAGTGCTCTTCTCAGTGAAAGACACCTGCGTTCACTTGGTCACTCAAGCCAGCAACCTTCACTTTGCCCTCGGCCCCTTCCTTGCTTTACTCCCCCTCCCACATTCATTTAACCACCAAGTCCTGTCCGTTCTGCTTCAGTATTCCTGGAATCTACATTCTCCCAGTTCAGGTCTCACTCCTCACTCAGATAACCTCACTGGCTGCTGTGAGTCTAACAGATTCTGAGCTCTTCCCTTCCAAAATGCCCTTCAAATTGTGTGCCCCCAATACACAAGCACACATGGGTCTAGCACTGGCTATGCTGACTTGGGGGGCCCCTGGGAGCCTAAACTCTGTCTCTGATGGTAACCAGAGCTCACTGTGTAGGAAGGGGCCTGAAGTTTGCCTAGTGCACTTCTCGGGATTCCTAAACTCCCACCCTTGCCACTCTGCCCAGCCAGTGCTCCCCTAGCCTTTGCTTATAGGCATGGGGTTGAGGAGCTCTATTCATCCAGAAACATCCCTGACTATCCATGTAAACTCTGATTGTAGGAAGGAAGGCTTCTTTAGCTTAAGGTCAGATCTTTCTCCCTGCTTCTTCTTTCTTCTGATGCTTGGAGAGGGTCAGAATCAGCTTTTAGAGAGATAAAGTCCATGCCAGTGATGACTAAGATGGTTGACTGGGTAGGGTTGCCAGATTAAATACAAAATGCCCAGCTGAATTTCACATAAACAATATTATTTTTAGTGTAAGTTTTCCATGGCAAAAGGGGGAAACTTAGACTAAAAATAATATTAATTGTTTATGAGAAATTCAACTGGGCATCTTGTAGCTTCCCTGATAGCTTGTTGGTAAAGAATCCACCTGCAATGCAGGAGACCCCAGTTTGATTCCTGGGTTGGGATGCTGGAAAAGGGATAAGCTACCCACTCCAGTATTCTTGGGCTTCCCTTGTGGTTTAGCTGGTAAAGAATCCACCTGCAATGCAGGAGGCCTGGGTTTGATCCCTGGGTTAGGAAGATCCCCTGGAGAAGGGAAAGGCTACCCAGTCCAGTATTCTGGCCTGGAGAATTCAGGACTTTATAGTCCATGGGGTCACAAAGAGTTGGACACGACTGAGCGACTTTCACTTTAGTATGTCTCAACTATTGGCACAGGATATACTTATGTTAAAAGTTATTCATTGTTTTTCTAGAATTCAAATTTACCTGAATGTCTTATATTTTTATTTGCTAGGTCTAGCAACCCTATGTCTGAGGGAGTTCCCTATTCAGGCTGAACACAAGAACCTATCTCCCTTTGACACAAGATTATAGCTCTCCTGGATGCCCAGACTAGATCAACTGAGAGTTCAGAGGAGGGAGTGATTCATCCCAGATATGTGTTTGGAGGAGTGGAAAAAGAGAAGGCTTCACCAAAGAAACAAAATTTAACATGTGCCTAAGAAGAATTCCAGGCAGAGAATGGGAGCAAAGGGATGAATGAATGAATGAGTTGTGAACTTCTTGTGGGCAGGACCATTCTTGCTGCTGCTAAGTCGCCTCAGTCATGTCCGACTCTGTGCGACCCCATAGACGGCAGCCCACCAGGCTCCCCCATCCCTGGGATTCTCCAGGCAAGAACACTGGAGTGGGTTTCCATATCCTTCTCCAATGCATGAAAGTGAAAAGTGAAAGTGAAGTTGCTCAGTCGTGTCCCACTCTTAGCGACCCCATGGACTACAGCCCACCAGGCTCCTCCATCCATGGGATTTTCCAGGCAAGAGTACTGGAGTGGGGTGCCATTGCCTTCTCCAGGACCATTCTTAGTCACCTTTTAATCTATAGACAATTGAAAAAAGACTTGGCATAGATTAGATTCTCAGTGATGAAACAAAATAGTGGAGAAGACGAAGGGAAGGAGGAGAGGTAGAAATGAAGAGCTGCTTGTCCCAGAAGCCAGATGACCTTTGCAGAACTGGGATGTCTGCTCTGGAGGCTTTGTGTGTGGCAGGGTCGGGTAGGGGTGGCTCTAGTCAGTGTGGCTAGGTCTCTAGGGGGGAAGGGGTCTGCTGATCATATGCCCTGGTAGCTGTGCCCCAGATATTCAGGGAACAGCTAAAAGGCAGCTCTGAGTAAAAGAGGCAGATGTGGCCCTGGTCTAGGAGTGGGGAGGTGAGGATTCTAGACTCATTCTATTCAGCCAGAGAATCTCAGAGGTGAGTGAGACCCTAGAAATTCTGCAAGCCATTATCTTTATTTTACAGATGGGGAAACTGAGGCTCAGAACTGGGCAGGGACCCCTGTACTTGGCTCATGATCTCATTGCTTCATTTATTTATTCATTCATCAAATATTTATCAAACAATTATTCTATGTCATGTATTATTCTAGGAGAAATGGGCTCAGAGATAAAGAAAACACAGTCTTGGCCTCAAGAAGATCACAAACCAGTGAGAAAACTGGAAAAGAAAGTCAGTGACTCCAGTCTGTGCAGCCTTAGTCAGGGCTGAGGGAGGCAGGAATGGGTGCTTGTGGTGGTGGTGATGGGCGGGAGCAGGAAGGGGCCAGAGGAGGGTGGTAACGCTTGCTGGCAGGCATGGAGGGTGACTAAGGGACAATTGACAAGGCTGTTGAAATCAAGCATTGAGGTAGGGGCTGGGACAGAAGGGGGAAATGGTGAGAGACAAGAATAGAGAAAGGTTAGGATCTAGGGCATGAGATCAGAGCTGAGGTAGAGATATCAGGGTTTCAGCCCCCTCTGCCTGGGGTACCAGGTATGGTTCTTAGGGCTGCCAGAGCCCCAGTTCCTCCCTCTGCACCTGGAAGCAGGCATCAGCATTCCCATATACCTGTGCTCAGTTCATCTGCTTTCCTGCCACAGGGATCTTCTACTTTTCCGAGCTTGGCCTCAGTTTCCCTGTTGGGACAATGGGTCCTCTTCCTGGCTCCCAACTTCAGGAAGAGCAGTCACAGGGATCAGCGTAGGCACCCTGCAGCCTCCAGCCTGCATCACATCCCCGTGTTCTCTGGGGGTGCCGGCATGGGGGGTGCCGGCATGGAAGGTGCCAGCATGGCCATGGGCCCCCTGCTTTCCCTCCCCCACTGTGTTCCCTATAATTTTATATTGAGACCTGTGGTCATGACGTGGGTTTTACTGCACTAACGACATGGCCTGCCCAGGTTTAATGACAAAATCCATACTCTGGCCCTGGGCCTGCTCCTCGTTTGCATAATTCCCAGAATACAGCTCCCTGAAGCTTTTGACCTGGGCCATTACAGTGGCCATAAAACGGGCCATAAAACCGCTGGGGATGGCCCAGAGGAGGAGGCTGTGGGCCTTTGGGGGTGGGAAGGCACTCTTCAACCCCCTACTCTTCCGAGGCATCCTCGGGCTCTCCTTCCACAATTCCCAGAATCTGGGAAGTCCGTCTCAGACTGGAGAGGCCTCCAGAAATCCTTAGTCCAACTGCCCGTCTGATGCAGGAACGCCTTCTCCAACACCGCCGCCAGCATCGCAGGTAGGCAGACCAGCCCAGCAGGGGCAGGCTGTCAGAAAGCATCTTCTCCTTGAGCATTCTTCACTCCAGCTGGTGCCCGCCTACCCCTGAGCCCACCAAAGCTCTCTGCCACAGGTGGGTCCAGGTCAGACGCGCTGGGTTGAATCCCATTCCCTCTTCAGGAAGCCTAGCTCCCCAGGGAGGTCAGGAGCCAGGCTGAGCAGCATCGTGGGGAGACGTGGGCAGCATGAGGGGCTGGGGACAGGGACTGGGATGGGCTGTCAGTGCTAAAGATGATGAATGGGGGAGGTGAGGCGGGAGGCCGGGTGTTATCGGCAGTGGATGGCGGTGCGGGCGCTCGCCGCTTCTGCTAATCCCCGGGCGCTGCCTCAGCCCTTGCACTGATAACGAGGAAATGGGACTGACAACAATTTTTAGCTGAGAGATTCTTCACCAAAATGCCAGGCGGCCGGAGGTCTGACAGCGCCTGATTGAGTGTGTGAGTGTGTCGAGGGGGAGGCGCGCGGCCCCCTCCCCTCCCATGCAAAGATGGATCGCTCATTCCGCCTCCCGTCCACATTCATTACGGCACCTACCTCCCTACACCCCATCGCCACCGCCGCCGCCGCCGCCGCAGCCTCCGCCGCCGCAGCCTCCGCCGTGCCTGCCACCTCCACTTCTCCGCCTGCCACAGGTATCCCCCCAGTAAGAGGAGAAAGGGCGGCAAAGGGGCCTGGGCCTACCCACAGTCTCACACAAGGCACCGCAGGCTCAGGAAGCAGAAAGTCAGGGCTAAGACAGGCCCTGCCTGGAGGCGCCCTAGGGATGGGACCTCCAGAGGGTCCCTTCCCATTTCTGGGGTACCTCCCCACCAGAAAACAGCCAGGCTCCACCAGAAAGTGACTGCCTGCGGTTGTGAGTAGGGACAGGCCTGCTGAGGAGCAGCCCGCCAGACGAGTAGTTTTTCCCTGGCCTGGGCCAGGCCGCTGCCAGTCCAGGCCTCAAGCCTTGGATCAAGGCCTCAGGTACCTGGGGTCCCAGATCAGCCCTCTGCTGCCCCCCTCTGTTGGGAACTGCGGGCCACTGGGAGCAGGCAGCTCAGGGGCTGGGCTGCTACTTCTCTGCCATCTTTCCCATCATCCATGGTGAGGCCTGGTGCAGGTCTCATTCAAAGAGAAAGCCCACCCTTCTTCGATCACTAACCCGCTTCCGGCCCTGCAACTCCCTACCCTGCAATTGCCTCTCCAGCTTGGCCCGTTTGGTTTTGTCCCAGTTCTGTTGCCTGTGGGTTCCATTCTTCCCTCTCTGCTTGTTTAAAGAGCAAACCCCAACCTCCTCATCTTTTCTCCACAGACCACAAAACGCAGAGTTTGACTGCCTGGTGTCTGATTTAAGAATGGGGAGGGTTAAAATGAGGGGGAGGCTAACTCTAATGATATATGGCAATAGAGGCTGAAACTTTCAGGAGTACCTATGTGGGGCTTCCCCGGTAGTCCAGTGGTTAGGAATGTGCCTTCCAATGCAGGGCACATGGGTTCGATCCCTGGTGGGGGAACTAAGATCCCACATACCTTGGTGCAATGAAGCCCGCCAGCCACAACTACAGAACCCACACGCTGCCGCGAAGGATCGGTGTGTACCACAACTAAGACACGACACAGCCAAATAAATAAATAATAAAAAGAGTACGTGTGTGTATACACGTGTGTTTGTATATACACACATGTGTGACCTGCCCTTCCCCTCTTGCAGTCCCAGTAGAAGAGCTTCCACTCCACTTCCCAAAGACCAAGAGTCTTTGAGCAGGATTGCCTCTTACTAGCTGTGAGACCTTGGGCAAATCACTTAACACTTCTGAGTTTGAGATTCTTCTTGAAACAAGGATAATAATAACTTACTCAGCACCTTCATGAGGTTCTAGTTAAATCAGGGCTGTGTGCAAGAGATGAGTCACCATTATCTCTAGTAAGAAGCTGGCACAGTTTTGCTGTTTGTGTCTGTATCTACCCCATCCTGACACCAGATTGGCCTTGCTCTGTATTCAGCCTTCTTCCCTGCTATGATCAAGATTGTATACCACTCAGTAGGCACCTTGGGCCTTTCAGCTTCCATGGAGCTACTTCTTCATAGCCATCCATACCCACATTCTATTTACTTGTTTGTCAATATAACCATTCATCCATTTATCCATTATCTGCCCACTAATAATAATAACTGTTTATGGAAGGTTACTATATGTTCGGAGAAGGCAGTGGCATCCCACTCCAGTACTCTTGCCTGGAAAATCCCATGGATGGAGGAGCCTGGTAGGCTACAGTCCATGGGGTCGCTAAGAGTCGGACACGACTGAGCGACTTCCCTTTCACTTTTCACTTTCATGCATTGGAGAAGGAAATGGCAACTCATTCCAGTGTTCTTGCCTGGAGAATCCCAGGGATGGGGGAGCCTGGTGGGCTGCCGTCTATGGGGTCGCACAGAGTCGGACACGACTGAAGTGACTTAGCAGCAGCAGTACTATATGTTAGGCTACAGGTTAATGCTGCATATATTTTATTTCATTTAATCTTCACAACAGTCTTGTGAGGTAGGTATAATCTATTTGTATCATATTGATGAGGAAAATGGAGCTCAGAACAATGAAATGACAGAGCTGGAAGGGTCAGAGCAAAGATTTAAATCTAGATCTGTCTGACTCCAAAGCCAGTGCTCTTAACCACTGCACAATACCTGGCTACCTACATACCTAGCCTATCACCTAGGTAATGATTCAATAATCATTGACAAATGTCAACGAGTACCAAGATGCGTCTGCTACAGTATGGATGCCATGCAATAATGAACACACACTCTCTGCCCTCAGGGAGGTCAGTCACTAATTGTGGATAGAGACATTCAACAAATATCCCCAGCATGGTCTTAGAACAAGGGAAGAACATGGAACTATGGGAGCAGACTATCTTTCCTGGGAGGTAAAAGAAGTGATTTTTAAGCAAAGCCTTGAAGGATGAGTGGGAACCAGTTCAAGCAATGATAGTGGAGGAGTAGTGCTCTATAGTACATAGAAAACAGCATGTTTGAAGGTACAGAGATGAAGCCTAAGTGAAGAACTGAAAAGGGTTCAATGTGGCTGGAGCAGAGAGCGAGGGGCAGAGGACTGAGAGCTGATGATAGAGAGGCCAGATCCCAGAGCACTTTCCACTATATTAAGGATTTTGGCTTATTATTATTTTTTTAACATACAGTGAGAAGTCATTGAAGAGTTTTAAGTAGGGGAGTGACATCTCAGACTTTCATCTTAAAAAGATCATTCTAACTGCAAATCAGAGAAAGGTCTAAGGGGATAAGAGCAAGTGCAGGAAGATCATCTAGGGGGTTATCTCACTAACTGAGGTGAGACATGATGGTGACCTGCTCTAGCGAGATGATATGGATGACAATGAGATGAACAGAAGCAGGTGGACTGGACATGGGGGTTCAAGGACAGAGAGGCATCAAGGGTGGCTCCAAGCTGTCTGACTTGAACAGCTGCTAGGTGGTAGACCATTCACTGACTTGTAGAACAGGAGGAAGGGCAGTAGGCTTGATAAGGAAGAAAATGATGAGCTCTATTTTAGATGAACTTAGTTTGAGGAATGGTTAAGACATACTCCGTGAAAATGCTCAGTAGGCACTATATGTGAGCTAGAGCTAGAAGGATAGAACTGGAAATACTGACATGTAGATAAGGACTGAAATTCACCAGCACTGCATCCTCTGTGCCTTGAACAATGTCTTGCACATGGTAAATACTCAACAAGTTTTAAGAGTAGGTGAGATCACCTAGGGCGAGAGGGCACAGTAAGAAGAGGCTGAGGAATTCCAACAGGTGGAGGAAGTTTTAGTCACTGAAGACTAAAAACAGCCAAGAGGAGGATGAAAACAAGGTGATGTCATCAAAGGCAAGAAGGGAAGGGTGAGTGGGGAGCATGGTCCATAGGGTCGCATGCTGCTGAGAGGTTAAGAACACAAGGCATGCAAAGTGTCCCTTCCACCTATCAAGTCCACAGTACAACCATCTACCCCACCTCATCCAGCCAAGCCACTCTCCCCTCTCACTCATCTGCCTCCTCCTCCTCGTCTCTCCAGAAAACCGTGATTGGTGCCTCTGTGAGTGTGGGACAGGAAGAGTTAACCTGCTGACAGACGGCATTTTTTACCTTCAGTCAATATGAACAAGGCCCCAAGACTATGATTCCAAACATCTGGATTTCATCAATATGTGATCTGTCATCGTATATTGGCATTCCCCAGTCCCCGCGCCAGAGCAATGCGGCTGGTTTTATTAATACGTCAAATACATTATCCGTGTAATACACTTGTCTGGCTGGGGCCTCCCGCTGGGGCGGGGCGGCGGATTTGAATGTATGATGAATCAGTTTGCATTACATGTTCGTAAGTCATCATTTGTCAGGATTAATAGGCATCCCTGGTCGAGGGGGTGGGGGTGGGGCGGGCAGAGGAGAGACATATATTTAGCTATGGCCCATCCTTATCTGCCAGTGCCCAGGGATGGCCCTGAAAACAGCTCTGCACCCTCCTGCCCAGACCCCAGGGCAGTGGCTGGTAGTCTGGTGATATTTTTTAGCAGTTCCAGAGTCACTTGGAAGCAAAGAGGCCTATTTGTCTCTGCTTTGGGCTTGCCATGCAACCCAAAAAGGGTATGGCAGGGACCATTTGCATGGACTGGCTAACTCTTGCTCATCCTTTAAGACTCTGAATTCTTTCTTCCAGGGAGCCTTTCCTGACTCCTCCAGACTGCACTAGGTGCCTCCTCTGTGTTCCCACAGTTTCCTGTGCTACCTCTGGTCACAGTGTTACAGTTGCCTATCATGTGTCTGTCATTCTCTTTAGACTGTAAATTTCTTGTGGGCAGGGAATAACTTGTTTATTGCTATAGTCCCGGAAGATCCCCTGGAGAAGGGAATGGCAACCCACTTCAGTATTCTTGCTTGGAGAATCCCATGGACAGAGGAACCTGGAGGGCTACAAAGAGTTGGACACGACTGAGTGACTAACACTTTCGACTTTCAGTATCTTGCAGAGGGTGTAACCCAAAGTAAGATGATATTAGTAGTGTAAGTAGAAACAAATACATATTCCTTGAATGAATGAATAAATAATTGTTGACCTTGCTAAACCCCCAGAAGATGCGGATGTTAGCTGGGAGATGTTGTGGAGGTTTTATCTGGTTCCTTGCCTCTACCTTGCCCCTGGTCTGATCATCTATCTACTGTACATGATCTTCTTCACTTGCTCCTCTTCCTGCCATAGGGAAGACTCCCTCACAGCACCAGGTTGCTTACAGGTGACATATAAACTCAGGATCCACAGGGTTGACATGTTCATGCCCACATGCCCTTGCCATCTTCCCTTCCCTCTACTCTGCTGGAAGAAACCCAGATTGGTATTGCCCACTCCATATGGCCTCCTGCCAGCTCTGCTGTTGCTGCTGCTGCTAAGTCACTTCAGTCGTGTCTGATTCTGTGCGTCTGATTCATAGACGACAGCCCACCAGGCTCCCCCGTCCCTGGGATTCTCCAGGCAAGAACACTGGAGTGGGTTGCCATTTCCTTCTCCAATGCATGAAAGTGAAAAGTGAAAGTGAAGTTGCTCAGTCGTGTCTGACCCTCAGCAACCCCATGGACTGCAGCCTTCCAGGCTCCTCCGTCCATGGGATTGTCCAGGCAAGAGTACTGGAGTGGGGTGCCCTTGCCTTCTCCGCCTGCCAGCTCTAGGTTCTTGTAAAACTGGAGCCTCGCTGATGCCCTGACCCCTATTGTGATGGATGCTATTTACTGTCTATAGCAATGGAAGGGGCATGGCTCTTGGGGGGCCAGTAGCCAACATCTGCAAGACAGCCAGGTGGAGGTCAGCCTGCAGGTAGTTGAGGCTCAAACTTGGGCTAGAGCTGGAGCCAAGGACTGTGGGCCAAGGCACAGTCAAGCTCACTGAGTCTTGGGCATGGACCCTAAACCCTTGACCCCATGAGCCTTTACTCTAGCCAAGTGCACCAGCCAGCCTGTTTAGAGGCTGTCGGGGCTTCAAGGGTCACAGCTATTTCATACCACTGAACTTGGCTGCCCCAGACACAACTGCAGCCTCTCTCCTCTTAGCTAACTTCCCCTCCTCCCTTAGCTAATCACTTCCAGAAAGCGCCCTGTGCTGGGCCAGGCCTGTGGTGGGTGGGGCAGGTGGGCCTCCCAGAGTTCCCTGGGATTAGGCTTTATTATAAACTGCAGAAAAGGGCCCAGTTCAGGAAAACATCCACACATGGACATGCACAAATATCCTCTAAAATGTCTGGACACACACATGTGCACGTGAGCACTGGCACACCCAGGTGCTCAGACAAGTGTGGGTATTTGTTGCCATCTAGATAAAGGCATGCGAGCACAGGCATATATGCAAGTGTAGACTGAGTCCACCTGGACACTCCCTGGCATGCCCACACACTTCACTTCCCTCCAGCATCTTCCTTGCCATGGAGCCAAAATGTTAGGACTGGACTACGTAAAGCAAAGTAAATCCAAGTGTGCTTTACCCCCTGCTGGCTCTGACTATGGGCTTATAAAAATGAAGTGGGAACCTCCGCAGCTGTGGGCAGTAAATCCTGAACCGCCAAGGAGGCCAGTGTTACCTGCTTTCTCAGCTCACGGGGGGAAGTTGGGGCACTGATTACAAGTGCCTGCAGGGTGGGACGGGCAGCAGGCCAGCTGCTTGGCCTCAGGCACTGCCTGCTAGCCCAGCCCTGGCCAGCTGTCTCCTACAGACCTGAGGGGTGCAACCACCCAGAGCCCTGGTGGGGGCAGGGTGGAGGTGTGCAAGGGCCAAGAGAGGAAGGGAAGTAGAGGAGAAGGGCTGGGGTGGGCAGAGTGAGCAAGACAGCCACGTGCTGCTAAGGCTGAGGGGAGCCCTCGCATCTGGAGATCAATTAGCATCAATTACTGACTTCATTTAATTGTCGTCCAAGATGAATTTGTCATTTTTAGCTGGAAATTAATGGGAGACCTTCACCTCTCCCTGGCAGCAGCCGCAGAGCCAACAGCGGTCACCTCAGCCTCCTAGGAGCCCTGAATCCTGCTTGGGGTTGGGGCCAGGCGCGGGCAAGCAGCAGCAGGGCTTCTGCTCCCTGGGCAAGCTCTGGCCTGCCCCCCCAGCCCAGTCAGCCTGGCCCACTGCAGCCCAGGGCCATGGTGGGGGCCGCCGGGCCTGCGGAGCAGTCCTTTGCAGCCTCTGTCTTCGGCCAGAAATTAATTTGCTGGGCTGAGCATG